>NC_091715.1:100632500-110632500 GCF_041296265.1 Equus caballus | reverse complement strand
ATTTACCTGTTGAATAATTTAAATATTATTTTATATTAAAACTACTTCTGATATAATTTATCACATAGAATATACAATTCACAAGAATGTTTAAAGATAGACAGGACACTGGGGTAGAGGTTACTGCTGAGGGAATATTTCTCTGAAGAAGTCACATTTAACTTGAAGCCTGAGAAATAAGATTGAGTTAGTGAGGTGAAGAGTGGGGAGAGAGTGGAGTGAAGGGGGTTATGTATAGTGTCCTTGGCAGAAAGAATAGTACGTGCAAGGGTTCGAAGGTCGGGAGAAAGTGTGGAACTCAAAGAGCTGGAGGCCTGAGTGCCCCAGGCCCACACTCCACAGCGAGGATGTTCTATTATCCCAGGATCTCCTGCAGCACCTTCTAGGAGTCCCTCTTCTTGCTCACATCCTGCCAAAACACTGTGAAAATCTTGGGGGGAGAAGGTCCAACAGCCTGGACCTGAGATGTCTATAGCACCATCCCAAATTTCTTAGCCAAGACCAGGAAGCCAGGAACATATAGTTGTCATTGCTTCAGGATTTTCAGCACTTTTGCTAAAACCATTCACTAGTTTAGATTAGTTTAGATTATACTGCTTGGTATAAAAGTAAACTTCAGTTGGCCCCCTGCATAAAATATTACAAATAACAATATCAGCTAATATTTGTATATGGCTGTCATTTTATCTTCACCACCACCCTGAGAAATAGGTGCTGTTATTACTCTTATTTTACAAATGAGGAAACAGGCCTCAAATGTGTCCAAAGTCATATAGCTAGTGAGTGATAGAACAAAGGCTATGACACTGGGTCCTTTCGGTGCTAAAGCCCATGTGCTTAGGACCACACTGCACTGCTGAGCAGAGTGAGTGGGGAAGAGTGATTATGAGGGCCTTAATCTCTGTAGGCCACTAAGCAAACCCATTGTCCTACCCCCTGGAATTCTCTAAGAAGACTGAATGGAGGGGCATAAAAGAAATAAACTGTGTTAAGTGACTACTGAATGCAGGCATCATGATAGGACCTCTAAATATGTCAGTTCATTTAATCCTCACAGCAACCTCTCATGGTGGAGAAATTATTAACCCCATTTCACAGATGACGGAACTGTGGCCCAGGGCGGTTAAGTAATTTACCTCATTGGAGCTGCAATTGGAATCTAGGCTTGAGTAACTCCAAAAGTCTATACCCTTTCCATCAGAGCACATCAAAGATGGCTTAATATTTAACCCTTCCCAGGTTACCTATTTGCACTTTAATAAGGGTCTTTCCTGTGTGAATCTCATGGGACCGTGGCAAATCTGAAGAAAAGGCTGATTAGGGATCGCAAGGTGGCCCTGCCTTAAATCACACCGAAATGGCATTGACCTACCTTCTTCCTGTAGTTCCTGAAGCGGGGCAGTGTGCCAGAGAAGATAAATCTCTACTCCAGTCACAACCTTCTTCTCCTCCAACTGGGATAACAACTCTCAGACACTCTGGCAACTAGAGAAACAGAGAGCACGCCGAATCAATCAAGAGTTTATTTGCAAAGGGTAATGTCAGAGGATGAACTTCCTTTCAATCCTGCTAACTTTGTACATTTAAAGGACTACTGGCTCAGGAATTTGAGTTCCCTCTGACTTGCTTTCAGTCATTTGTTTTTGATCATTGACTAAATCATATTCTCCCTCTCATCGCACCACCTTTTAGAGTGTAGACTTTGATGTGTGTTCCTCGGTTTCCCTACCTCCTTCTTGCTCCAACTAACTTAAGACTTTGCAAACAAATCCTACTGAGAAGTATGGACAGTCTGGGCCTTTCCAGAAACTCAAGCTGCTGAAGGAGATATGGTATTTAGTTAAGCTGAAGTGAAGCCCTGCATAAATCATAAAGAGGCAAACCCAGGTTACTCAAACAGGACCCTAGGAGGTACTTGGGGAATAGACTTGCAGGCAGCTTTATTTTTCTACAGCCGAGTTACTTCCAAAATGCTGGGGCCCACAAGTACCCCAGGAGTAACTTGGCTCCCAAATGCTGGAGCAGGTCTTGGCCTTGGAGCACAGTTCTGGTGCTGTTTCCTGAATTCCCACATTGCTGTTTTCCACACATGGATCAAGCTTCAAACTTCCTGTGTCTGGACCGTGTGTGTGCGTGTGTGCACACATGTGTGTGTGTGTTTATATGCTTGTGAAGGTTGGAAGGGGGGGAGGAAGGGGATACAAAAGGAAGAGCATTTAACTCAATACTTTTGCTGCATATATGTCCCTTTGTTCCTCTCCCATTCAGATAAAGCTGATATTTTCTGATCAGCTAGCTTCTGCATGTGCAGAGCTAGTATCCTCGTGAATAAATAGGAAACCGACTTTAGGAGGTATCCTGGAGAAGGCTGCTTTGCAGGGTCTGCCTGATATATTCGTAGGGTGTTTTTTTTGGGGGGAGGGGAGAGTTATGTGGAGCCATAAATCCTTAGGATTTATGTTCCCTTGTGTATGTGCTTCCCTCTGCTTTTGTTTCTAAATGCATTTAAATGATTTAGTTGTTCACCAGGCAATTAGAGGAAGATGTGCTCATTTCACACTTCCAGCTGACTTGGTGGGTGGGGGAGAATGTCATTCAATACAGAGCACTATGGTTTCGTGGTCTTTCCTTCTAGAAGAACCTAGCTAGGGATTGAGGAATAGACTACAAGCCACGTTCTATTTCCTACTTTTCCTGTATATTGGACAAAAATATTGCATGCAAAGGACAGACTTTTTTTGTTAAAATACTTATTAGTTGACAAAATTAAAAACCAGATTTTACATTAATACATTTGACTTCTGGTTTCTCTTAAAAAATCAGAAGTCCTGTCCACACTGGGCCTGCATTTCCTATGGTGTCGACCAAGTTGCCCTCTTTATGTGGGTCCTGCCTTCTTGGCAGCCTCCATCACTGGTCTTATCTCCTGACACTGAGCCTGAGGGTTGTTACCTTTAAATTTGTTTTTATTGTGGTAAAATATACATAATACAAAATTTACTATTTTAACCATTTTTAACTGTACAATTCAGTGGTATTAAGTACATTCAACATGTTGTACAACCATCACCACTGTTTATTTCCAGAACTTTTTCATCATCCCAAACAGAAAGTGTGCTCATTAAACAAAAATGCCCCATTTCTCCCTGCCTTACGCCCTGGTAATCACTATGCTACTTTCTGTCTCTATGAATTTGTCTATTCTAAGTATCTCATATAAGTGGAATTATACCCTATTTTTTTCCATTTGTGTCTGCCTTCTTTCACTTAGCATGTTTTTAGGGACACATTGATTTTTTTAATTGACTTTTCCTGTTTTTTGAGCACAGACATTGTTTTCTATTGTATGTTAAAGGAGGAATTGCATTTTATTGAAAAAAAAAGCCAAACAGGACAGGTAGTTTGGGGTGGAGATTCTTGAGTTCTAAGCTTAAAATGATCATTGTATCTACTATCGATATATGGAGGTGCTTAATGTACTTAGGCAACCCAGTCTCTTTACACAGGTGTTTTACAAGTAGTGGTTAATTCTCCTGGTATCCCCCAAAGGCTTCTCCATATTTTACAGTCAGGATATGAAGACACAGGGATGCTGTGGGGATTAGTTAAATGTGTGTGGCATACTTTGCTGTATAAACTCACTCTCTGGAACTAGTTTTCACTCCTTGCTCTCAACTTCCTCGGCTTTTACTGTCAATCTCATTCATTTAGCACTTAGCATACGCTTGTTAGTTGTCTTTTTCTGGATATACTCTTGAAGGCAGGAGTCAAGTCCCATCCCTCTTTGTTTTTTCAGTCCTGTCCATAATAGCAGTTCAAGTGATGTTTGTTGATGTTGGCCTCCCCCTCCCCCTTCCTTTTAAGTAGAGCTGGCAAAGCATAACTTTAAATTCAAACTCAGTTTAAACAAACTGAAGGGTTTTCAGGGTAAAAACAAAAGGAAGTCTTCTGTGGCAGGAGAAAAGGAACACCTAAAATGCATAGAAGACCTGGGCAAAGCTGAGGTACCAAAAAACCTGTTGTTTGCCCCCTGGCTAAGAAGTGACTCACACACAGCCTGATCCAGCATTAAATTCAGAGCTGTGCTCACTCTACTCCATCAAAATTCAAATTTGGAGGAGAACAGTAATGACCAAGGCAGGATTTGAGGAGGGGGTATTAAAGGAATTAGTGTTTTAGGAGTTCCCATTGTACGAAGGCCCCAGTAGCTGTGGGGAAGGCAGGCTGGAAGTCTTTTGAAGGCAACTGCAAACCTGGGGGCAAGCTTTCTACAAACCGGGCCTTTGCTACTAGGATTTTTTCCCCAGCATCTTCTGTAACGGCAAAAAAATGAGAAATGGCCTAAATCATCTCTCGCTAAGGGAATGAGTAAAAGAATTTTGGCAAAACTATGCAATGGAACACTGAGCTATCATGACAAAGAACGAGGAAGTTATCCTCCGATGGAAGGATATTTAAGAGACACTGTTGAGTAAAGAAATACAAGGTGGGCTGTAATTGATGATCCCACTTGTAAGGGGCAACAATGGAATATATATGTATATGCAAATAATATATTTTGATGATTACATACAAGCATAGAGAGAAAGGGAGAAAGGGACTATTAGAATGGAGTGGTGGAGAGGAACTCTTTATTGTACTCCTTTCAGTACTGTTTTAATTTTACCCCGAGCAGATTTTATTTTTTTTCATTTGAACAGCAATGTTAATTTTACCAAGTATCCTGTTGCCATTGTAATCAGTAGTAGTCTGCAGCATATACGCACCCTATCTAGTTCTGCTGTCCACCCCTCCAAATAACAAGGCTGGAATAATCTTCCCTTGCTTCACAAACCAAGTGTCTCCAGGTCTTTAACGCTCAAAACCTCACCTTCCCTGTGAAAAATTACCCAAATAACTTCACTTCACACATAAACTGAATCGTTCCAAGAATCCATGTTGCCCACGCTCCTGTTTCTGAATGCTTCAGCAGCCCCAGCAGAGCTTTCTGCACACTGGGGCTACTCTCAGCATGCCACCGGCCCACTACTTTTCCTGCACCTGATTATATTCTGAGTCCCTGTTCAGGGTGAGCTAGCATTTCCTTTGAGCACACTTCCTCTTGCCTGCCTTGATACATGGCCCCTCAGAAGGCTCCCCTTTGGCAGGCTTGAATTGAATGTCACTTTTTCACTGGCATGAGTTCATTATAATAGCTCTGTGTTGTCAAGGCCTTTACATTTAGACTTGCTTCCTCCTTGTAGCGTTTTCTAGGAAATATGGATCTGTAGAGAATGGTGGTTTCCATGGTAAATGTTCCCTCATATTTGTTTACTCAAGTTCACTTCGGAGATACACAGCATGATTTCCTCTTTCAGTACCAGCACCACAATAGATTTAGGTTGTGGCGCCACTGCAGAACTGTTTAAAAAGAAATCTCACCCACCCTGGTTAGAAAAAGGGCAATTTATTATTCTAACTGCAGGGAGCCAACTTCATATCCACCACCAAAACTGCGGGAAAAGAGTGGACTTTTTAAAACAAAGCCACAAAACCTACACACCTTGGATGTAAATGCTTAAAACAGATGAGCAGAATATTTGATTCTCAAACACATGTGAGACTCTCCACTATGTGACATACACGAGTAGGAACACATCTATGTGGGGAGTGCTTTGTGGTTCCGAGTTTCCACACACGATTCATTTTATATTCATATACCAGTGCCATTGAGTTAATACATCATGCTTACAGCCTTTCTTTACAGACAGGAAAATTAAGGCTCAGAGAAGTTACGCGACTCAACAGAAGGCGCACAACTAGCTGCTAAGTGCTAGAGTCCGAAATGAGTTCTTCCTTTAGTTCCAAATTTCATGTCACTCTGCTACCCCTACATTGTTTCTCTGTGCTTTCGTTTCCCAGATGTAAAATGGTAGATTTTCAGTAGATTTTCCCAGGATGCTGTTCTCAACCCTCTGTGTTCTTAAGCAATATCAATTTTTCGCAGCCAGGAAATGTGAACACCAGATTGACACTTTACGTACTTTTTTCGCCTCCTGGCCTAATGAATTAAGGGGAGAGAAAAGTTACCTATTACCACCGGGCCAGATAGTGCCATAAAGGTGTACCGGAGCCTGCCGACACACTGTCGCACTCTTAGCAGACTTAAGAAACCAAGCGTCTCATCTTTCTCTTCTCGGCAGTACCTTGGGGGAGAACCCAGAGAGAGACAATAGCCTCTTGTTTAGTTTTATTAATTGCGAGGGCGGTGGAACAAAAGGATCCGAACGACGACGCAAATGACCAATCGCAAGCGAATCCTAGGCTAGGATTCGCCAACCGGTAGCTGCAAAAGAATGGTGGGCGGGACTTACAATTCTGGGCCCGCTCCGCCCAGGCCGGCCCTCTCAGCCCGCCCAAGAGGCGGAGGCTCCGCAGAGCCCGGCCCATGCCACCTCCCCCGCCAGCGCGGCCCGCCACTGGGAGGGGGTCGGGGACGCGCCAGGAGGGGGAGGAAGAGGGAGGCTAGGGGGAGCGGAGGAAGAAAGGAGGGTGTCTCGCAGAGCTGCGACCTGGGTGGGGGCCTGCTGGTAATAGGAAGCAAGAGGGGAAGGAAAACCAAGGAGCGCTGCTCCTTCCTGCATTATTTTAAGCAGGCTTTGCGAGAAGCTGCTTTTCAGCATTTCTATTTGTTTTTCTTCCTCCTGCTGTGGGGCGGGGAGCTGCACTGGCTCTCCCACGCGACTCCGCTCTGCTGTTGCCATAGATTATTATTTGTAGTCTTTGCAAAACCCTTTCCTTCCTCCCAGCCGGTTCTCGCGTAGACTCTCATTGCTAATGTAACCGCGTCGTGCCACGTTAGTAGGAGGACCAGAGCAAGGTCCCCCCGCTTTCGCCCGAGCAGCCGGACTCCGCCGCTCAATTGTTTGAAACTTCCACGCCCCCTGGCCCCGCCTCTCTCCCCCCGGCCGCTCTCTGCCCCCCGCCCCTCTCCCCCCCTCCCCTCTCCCCCCCCCCCGCCCCGCCCTTACCCAGGGTCCGGGCAGGCTCCCTCCCTTCTTTCTCCGCCCTCTACTCCGCCTCCCTCCCTAGTCCATCCCCCCTCCCCGCTCCTGGGCGGTCCTAGCCGCTCACCGCAAGAAGAAAAGCCACCCCTTCGTCCCCCTCCCCTACCTCCCATCCTTTGCCCAGGAGCTGCCTTCATCGCAGTCACGCCCCTTCCTTCCTAGGAGCTTTCTGGCTGCCCAAGCTGGTAGACCCCTGATTTATTCCTCCATCTCCGCTCTCTTTTGCCTCATCTTCTCTTAGTTCTCACCGCCCCCTCCACCCCCACCTCCAGGCTGTCTCGCCTTCGACCATCCGCTGCTCCACCCTCTGGCCCGGTATCCTGCCTGTCCACTGCCACCAAGAAGAGCCCGGACGGAGCAGTAAGGAGGGGAGCAGCCGGGAGTCGGGGCTTCCCCACTGCCCATCCCTGGCCTCCGGCCCGGGCCCGAAGCCACTTGAACGAGCAGAGAATCGTCACCTTGTCTTCGTTGCCTTCAGGGGTAGGAGACGCGTGGTTACTTTTCGCGGGGAACTGGGGCAGGAATCCATGGTGGCATGAACTTGATCGTGCCCTCAGAGTGAGTGAGTCGATCTAGATGCGTGTGGGGATGCCCCTGTGTTCTACTTTCTTTGCAGCTGGCCATGAGTTTTCTGGGATATGCAGCAAGTTAAATTGGTAAAGAGTGTGCACTCCTTTTCCTTTCTACAGAGATGCTAGTGGGTACCACTACTTGATGGTACTTTTACTCCCTTGCCTCCTGGGGTCCTTGTAGATCTCTAGGTAATTAAGCACAAAAGGAATTAAAGACCCGAGGGAACTTGAGGTCTACATTTAGCTCAGCAGGAATGTCCGGGCTTATCTCAGATTGCTAGATGCGTTCCTCCTAAATGCTTAGGATTGGGGTGGGGGCTCACACTCCCCTCCCCCGGGGGCCGTGAATTCTAGAAGTCTTAAAGTCTGGGAGTAATCTACAACGTTACTCTCTTTTTGGTAGTGGTGGTGGTGTGGAGGGGGTTGTCCCTTATCTGGTTTATAGATGTTAGTAACAAGGTTTGCGGGATCATGCAGGCGTCTGGAGGCTCCCAAGCCTGGGTCGTTGTACGTTGGTGCTTCAACAGCAAGATGGACTGAATATATGAAAATGAAAAGAAGGCAATTTGAGAGAGGGAAACTGACAGTCTTTGTAGAGTGTGAGAAGTCCCTGGTAAATTGCCACTAATAATAGTATTATAATAATTTGCAAGGGACTACATACAATTAAATGAGAGAGGAAAGGGAAAGTTTGTGAGAAGCAGCATTTCCAATCTTTAGCGTGTATTTTAGAAAGAATTTTCTGACACCTTGAAGTGTTCAATTTAGTTCTCACCCCCCCCCCATGAAGAGTGGAATTTGGGAGGCAGTTTAAAACTTTTTAAAATATAACCCTCTTCTCTCATTCAGAGAGGAATTAGTCACCATAATCTTCAGTAATGGAGGGCTAAGGGTATTTAAGTCTCCTTGAACTAGGCTTTGTGAAAAGCCCTTTCTTGGGCCAGCCTTTGTGAAGTTAGACCTTTCAGCACCCTCATTTGGTAGCTAAGAATAGTTTGAAATGCCATTTTGGACTCCAGATAAATCTTCACCCATCTCCCACCTATCTCCGCTTGGGCAAACATGGCAAACTTATAAAAATGGGGGTGTTCAAAGACCTATTACCGAGGTGTCCTCAATCCATTGCTTATTTGGGAACAAATCATTTACTTATATTTTTAGATAATTTTGTTGATTGATTTTAATGGGGGAAAGGAAAGCAGGAAAGGAGAAAAGGAACGTTACAGGGTGACAGTTTTAAAGGCTATCATGTTTCAGATCAGCTGGGAGGGAAAAGTTGTCCTGACCAAACTACATTTTATAACTGGCCTGGGACACTTTACTAGCCAGGTGGTTGTAGAGTAGTTGCATCTATTTACAGATGATAACTCAGGTTCCAGCTATTCTGTATGGGTTTATCTGGTGTCATTTACCACCACTTTCTGGCACTACATCATACTTAATTTTAAGATACTTCTTTCTTTGGAAAAGTCTGTGGCTCCCTAAAGTTGAAAGTGCTTTTTCTAACTTCATAGTCTAGATGTGAGGTATACCTCTGACCATGCTTGTATGGAGAGTAACTTTTACATGAAAGTTCTGGATCTGTTTACTTATTTAAAAGAGTTTATAAGGGAATTTTAAAATTTGTATTCAATACTGTTTTGGATTTGGAAGGTGAAATCTCATTGCTGGTTTATAAAGTAGGGTTTATTGGACTAATGCATAACCAAGGCGTTTTGTGGAGTTGCTTTTTCTGATGTGTTATAAAGAACGGATCAGACTCTTTCTAGAATGCCTTAAGAACAGTCTATTCAAAAACCAGAGGGATGGATACTATGACCTTGAGGTCCCATTGAGTGCCAGAATTCTAAGTGGGTACATCTGCTTCTATGCCTCTCGTAAGAGCCCTCTCCCAGGGCCTGCGCCTCCTTTAAAAGGGTGTCTTTGTAATTAAGCAGCCCTTCTCCCCCATCCCCCTTTCTTCCTTTGATCCAGCTTTTTAAGGCCCTTTTTCCATTTGGAGACAAGAGGAGTTTCTCACACTCTCCTACTCCCCTCTTAAGGTTTCTTTTCCTTTTCCCCCAAAAAAGTCCCCTGAAGTTCTCGGGATGGTTAGAAGTTGTTTTGTTTTGTTGGGGAAGGAGTGTTACCAATGAGCAGGAGTAGAGGATATATTCCCTCTTGGGAAATGCTTGTGACCAGGTAGCCTCCTCCATGGAGACTGAGCATTTGGAATGCATGAGAACAGTCTATTCTTAGGGAATGTCTGGAAGAAATTGTCCTTTGCACCCATTAAGCCCAGCTTAAACACGCTGAAAAGGGTGGAGAGAGGTGTGTGTGGTCATGGCTGAGGCTTTTAGGATAGTAAATGTTCCCAAATCTCCTATTACATCACCTCTTCCCCCATGGATTCGGTGGGTTTGGAGATCTCCTTGACAAGTTAATTAGCTTGGGACTAAACCAATTTGTTTAGGATTGTGCTCCATTGATTTCCTGTCCCCACGAATTTTTGTTGTTGGTTTACTGTGATGCGTTGTAAGATTCTTGCTCACTTCTTCGTTTCTTGCTGCCTTTTCTGGACTTTGGTCCAAAATCTAGGGATCCACCTCCAAGTCAAAGGTTCCAGTTTGGTCCCAGGAACTAAGGGGGCATTAAACAGGCTGCCCATACTGCATTACTCTCCTCCATGGTGGGCTTCTGACCCTTTTAACCCAGAGAAAGGAGGGAAGTCACCCCTTCCACACACAACACACAAAATCTGAACTAGAAAAAGGAAAATAGGAGGTCATTTGCTTTGTAAAAGAATCTACTACAAGTTTCTTTGAAAAAAGTAGCTTTCCTAGTTAGCGCCTTTGAACTATAACTTGATATATACAAATTCACTATAAGTGGGCCTTCTCAGAAACATATTTATTGCATAAAAGAAGACACAATTTTGAAGTCATGATTATTGTTTGAATTAAGTGAGGCCATTATTTGGTCTTTGAATCTTGTTATATGGGGTGAAGTTAATTGTCTAAGTCGTTCTAGTTTGTAATGTTGCTGGCTACGTTTAACCCGAGCCTACAACCACTTGTAGAAGGATGCTAGTATGGCTTTCTGGAAATAAATCAGGTTTCACAGATTTTGATAAGTCTAAGGAGAGGACTCTCTACCCCATATAGGTAAAAGATTTTAATTCCAGTTATATTTGAGTAACCCAAGGATTCAGAAAATTGTTTCTGGCAAATAACAGCAACTGATGCCATTTTTAATCGAAGAATCTATAAGCTTTCCTAGTGAGCCTATTTGTGAGACAAACCTGAGCTCTGGAATCACCTCTAACTCAGTTTATCACCCTTGGCAAGTTTCCTCCTCTGTTAATTGTCGGGGGACAGACAGGGTAAATTTGAGAACCTGTTCTGAAAACTTTACGGTGCTCTTCCTAGGCCTTGATTTCTGGTTGAATGTGAATGATTCCTACTAGAATAAGGTGCAACAATTGTTAGAAATACAATCATGTAGTCATCTGAATGTAAAAAAAAAAAGCCTGTAAGGATATATCAACATAAATGCATTGTGTTTTGTATTTTAACAACGTATCAAGTTAAAAAGGTAAGACTCTGTCAAAACTTCATCAAGAATCCCATCATCCTTACAGAATGTCTGCTTTCAGTTTTCCTAGTTCAAGTCCTTGTTTCTGTACTTCCATGAATTTTACATAGTTGGGATCATAGAAATGTACAATGCTGCTTTTAAATAAGAACCCACCTATGACTTAATTTTGTAAACCTGTGTGGAGGAATGAAGTCAGAACCTGACTGAATAGGCGTGAAGCATCACATACGTTTTTTCCTCAAATGCCAGAAGAGACTAACAGAGTTAATAAGTAATCCCTAACCTCTCTCTGTGATTTAGAGGTGTTCATGTATCTAGCGAGGCTGTTAATTCTACTCCCTTGACCTTCTGTTACTCTCCCCCATTCTTTTTAAGCAAAAAGAAAACTAGTGTTCACTGTTTACTTTGTCTAAATCATTAACAATGATTCTTAAATCACTATATCATCATATCCTATCAAGAGAGTACAAATGGGTAGACTATGAAGTCTCCCGAACAAGAAAGGAAAAGCAGGAAAGCACAAATGTTTTGTAGCTTTGAAAATATGTTTCAATTAGACTAAAAAATAATAAGGAAATTAAGGATTTTAGACAATTAAATAAAAGACATGTAGGTGTAGCGGAATGACCCACATGTAATGGGTTCTTCGTTTGAGGCCTTCAGCCTATAGTCAAAGTTCAGTTACACAGTCCTTTAATTTTCCTTTGATAGAGAAGGTATAATATACATAAGATATCCAAATTTGGATGCACTCATTCCTGGAAACCAGTGGCTCATCATAAATTAGATTAAAATTTTTTAAACAGAATAGAAAAGTAAAGTGTGAGTTTTTAGTACTTCCGGAGTACCAAGTTAAGTACAGGAACATTTTTTTATGATATGTGTTCATGGCGAAAAGGCAGATGGGTATATTTGCTAGCATCTCCTAAGATAATTTTTGAAATCTTTTTTAGCTCTATAGGCTGCCCCTGACATTTGTAAAGTCACTTTCACTATTGCCTCAACTCCATGAAATATCATTAGACTGCATGACTTGAAGCCAGGATCAGGGTTTCTCTGCCCAGCCCTCTCTAACTTGCCATGTGACCAAGGGTAAATGAATTAGCTGCTCTGAGCTTCAGTTACCCTTCTTGGAAGCAAGGATATTAATACTTCACAGAGGTGTTTAAGCATGCTTCATATTGGGCAGATGCTTTGAGATCCTTGGATGAAAGGTGTCTGCATGATGGCAGAGCAGGCTTATTATAAGGTCCTGAGCAGGTGTTCACTTTTAATGAGCTTTGCTGTCTTATAACATACAGTGCCCTTTGGTGCCCCATTGCCTTACTGACTGTAATTGATTGTCTCAACATTTGTATTATCAGCCCTCTTGGCTTTTAAAAAAAATTAAACATTTTCATTCTCTGTGGTAAGCTGAAGTTCAAATAAGAAGACTCTAGCATCTGCCACGGTGATGAAAAATAGCTTCGAAAAGAGACATTAGTTGGAATGTGCCATAGAGATCAGTGAGTTCTTCAAAGCTCTTCCAAAAGATTAAAAAGGGTAAAGCAAATTTCTGTGTGTGTGAGTGTGTTTTAAGGGAGAAAGTTTTGAGTAATATTTGCTTGTGACACATACTGATGATAGCCAGTAACTGAAACCCAGCCATTGTAGTGTTTTATACGCAGCTGTTTTTTATTAATGATGGAATATTTATGCTTGCTGTACAATTCGTGGCTCATTTCCATGTGTATGTCAGAACTTAAATACCCCCCAAAGTAACATTAAGATAAGATTAAATATAAATGTGGCCAAGCTAGAAAGGGTGGATTTTGCGGGGGTCTCCCTTGTTCTTACTGGTGTTGCTTCAGATCACAATAACTGCCCTCCAACTTTAGACATAGATGCTGATCTTTTTTTCTTCTTTATATATCTCATAGCAAACTTCACATTTTGATCCTTTTGATATGGACAATCTTCCCCCCTTTCATAATGCAGATGAAACTGATGTATGTGTTTTTTAAGAGCATATTTTCCCTGCACATGCTTCTCATTATCCGAGAGGCCTGGACTCAATCAGTAAAGGAGCAGAGAAACCACATAATTGAAAGGAGAATGACGGTGGTGCATACTTGGAATATTTGTGGGAAGGGGATTGCTGACATCAGAAAATGTAGTGGCCTGAGTGTTAACAGCATGGAAGAGAAATAAGCTTTCTGTGTTTCTGTGTATTGAGAATTATTTTTAAGGGGATAAAAATATGGGCCAGGTTTGACATCCTTTTATGAAGTTGCCCTGGAAACTTTGATGAAGGTTGTTATAGAATAGTTCAATTAAAACCTTCCCCATTAGGAAGCTAATTAGTACATCACTTACTCATTTTGGTTGTTTTCAAGGGGCATGGATTTGCATTGAATTAATGACATTTTTTTCCATGTGATAGCAGACTAAGATAAAAATCACAGATGGGGAAAATTATTCAGATTGCCTATTTTGAAGAAATCTAATTTCCTCTTTATTACATTTAGGTTTTCAGTTCAGATTTTTGTTTCACTCTGTTTGTATACAGTGATCACATTTTAGTTTAATAGTCAGTTTTACTTTCTGGATCATGGGCTGTAAACCAAAGCTTATTAATTTGAGTTTCCTGTATGGATTGGAGAAATACGACAAATGACAATAAACCATTTTATTAAGGTAACATTTGGTTTTTTTTCTTCTACAATTAGTTTCTCTTCGCTGTGTGTGTGTGTGTGTGTGTTTGGGAGAGGCAAATTGTTTTTTTAAAGTAAACAATTTTTGAAGCTAAGAAAATTTTGATGACCCCCTTTACCCCCAAGAACATTTTGTCTGCCTCAGGCTCTCATTTAGGCTTCCATTAGGACAATGTGATGACTTTTCTGACCTGGTACGTTTTGTGACTAGGCTAAGCAGTTCTCCCTTGGCAGCCTGAAGGAGAGTGGTTATGTTGGGAAGCAGAATGCAGGCTTCCTAGCGCATTCTTTCTACTGAACTCCATCTTTTTTAGGGGAACAAATACTCGCTCCTGAGATTTCAGGGCCACTTGCAATAGAATAAGTGCTCTGTAGCTAACTACGTAATATGAGTCCGCTGTGGTCCTCCTTTTCCCTGTAACTAGTAGCCAACAGTCATTCTGTGCATATATTTCCTGGTGCTATGCCCATGGCATACACCTGCACTAGTTTTGGAAAGTGGGACAGTTGACTGGGTTATATGATTTGCAGTTTACCTGATTTCACCCTAATCCTTCCAGTGAAGGCCAATTCTAGATTTAGTTTTGTAATGGCAACTCAGTCAAGGCAGGTTCCTGGGGCTTGCAAGTCAGCGGGAGGAGGAGGGGCTGCCTTTTGGGGAGTGACTCAGGCCCTTTGGTATGAAGATATGAAATGCTGGCTCCTGTCCATGCACCTGCTGGATGCCACACCTGCAGTCAGCACCTGAGCCCCACTCAGACACAAAATCCAGACTGAAGGCAGATGGGGCTCCCTTCAAAAGGGGTACAGCAAAACAGGGAGCTCCCCACTATCTTAGTGGAGCACCACTGCGAATTACATTTAGACATTCCACTGTTGGTATGGGGAAACATCTGAGATATTTTCTTCTAGGTGTAGCACGCTCGCTTGCTTAAGATAGTGTTGGAGTGCTGAGGGAGTTTGCTTGCCTAATGAGTTTCTTTTCTGAACTGTTCTCATTTGTGTAGAAGTTTGCGTCTAGTAACCGAGCACAGGGCAGGAAGTCACAAGACCTGAGTTCTGATTCTGGCCCCGCACTGAAATCTTGGTCAAATTAGTTATCATTAGCTATCTGTTCTGAACTTGAGCTTCTCCAGTAGTAAAATGGAATTAATCACGTCTGCTTTTCTTTCCTCACAGAGCTGCTGAGAAGGACAAATAAGATAACAGAAGTGCAAGAGCTTTTGTCTCCTTAGAAGAAAGGCTGAGAAATTAAAGGTAATAGTATTGTTACTGCTATTCTGTGTCTTTCATTCCTTTTCTTTTTATTGCCTCTAGCAATGTCTTTGGAAAGTTGTTATTTACTCAGTATACAATTATTAAGCATATTTTATGCACCGATTAATGTTTTATGTGCCAGGAAGGATACAGTGAAAAATCAGGCACCCAGCCCATGCCTTCTAAGATCTCACAATCTAGTAACTTCCATTTCGGGCTCAACTCATGACAGTGATTTCTGCCTGGGTATTTAAAAGACAAGAATTAACTTCATTTTTTCTCTCTGCATTGCTACTTGGGACTTTCATCCCTGGAGCAGTGTATTCCCAGGTTTAGATTGAAGGTATATGGGTGGGGGGAAGCCACGAGGTAAATAAAAGAATTTCTTTCTCGCTCTCACATTTGCAAAGTACCTGACCCTTGAATGATCACTTTTTTCAGGGGTCCAGCCTTGGTAATCTTCTGTTCCTGCTCTGTGTGATCCAGCCCACTCTTTGACTTTAGCTGTTATCCATATGCTAATGATTCCCAAAGGCATATCTTAACCTATCTTTGACTCCTCCCTTTCCAACTTCCCCACCATCAAGTTGGCTATCAGATTCCGTGTCTCCCACTCAGCTCACAGGTCTTTTCCTCTGGGAAGCTTTGCTCAGATGGCCCTTTTTTGTAGGGTCCTCTGCATTGCCAGAGCTGTCTGCTCATACCTCTGGTTTCTGGTTGGATTGTGCCCCCTCTGCTTGACTGGGAGCTCCTTGAGGGCTGGGCTGTATTTTATTTCTCTTTTTTCTCCACTCTAGGACCTATACAGTGCCTGGCTATAGTAAGTGCTCAATAAATGTTTGTGGAAACTATAGTGTGATAAGTGCTGTAATAGAGATGTGTACAAAGTCCAGTAGGAACACCTGGAAGAGCAAATTCATTTTCCATATTGAGCAGAGTTGGGTACAGGGGGAACATGGAGAACGATTAGGGAGAAACCTTCAAGGAGAGGGTGGAAAGCGGAACTGCCCTCTTCTGAGAGTTCTGACTAAGCAGGCCAGGAAAGAAATGCCTGTTGTGTCTGCTCTTGCTAAGCCTGGGGCATCTCTGGCCTGTTGCCTCCCCTGCCTTAGGACTAGATGACTTTTATGGTCGGGTCTGCAAATAAACCTCTGTCTATAATACATTGACCATTTAAGACAGCTGCCACTTAGTCATATAATATTAAACAGGGCTGATCTTAACAGTGCCACCTTAACTGTGGCTGAAAATAGAGGTACACACACAGGCTCATTAGTCATGTATGCTTAGTTCTGTACAGCAAAATACTCTTAAACTATGTTGAACATTGGTATCTGAAAACTAACAAATTTAATTCTCAGAATGTAACAGGTTGGGTCACTGGAACTGAATGTCTTTGAGCTGACTCTCAGATCTTTCCAAGGGCAAAAATGAAACATGATATAAGCCATTACAGGCCATGAACCTGTTCTCACCCACCTGATGCTTTTACTAATTAGCTTCTTGGCTGGGTGGCAATTTGGGGCAAGTGCATGCAAGCTGGATTCACAGGGGAGCGCACATTCCACTCTGCCATTTCGCAAGCCACTGGGATACTAGACTGCTTCTCTTGGCTTCTTTCCCTCCCAGGAGTCCTGCTCTGCCCTGGTGGAAGAATGGGAGCACGAGAGCTTTTCATTAAATGAAGGAGAAATTTCATGGGGCTTTGGTGTTTTGCTAGTTTTATTTTTTTTAGTGGATTGTCTAAAAACATTCATGCTCCTTGACCCATTAATTTCACTTCTGAGATTCTATCATTAGGAAACAATCCAAAATATTGAAAAAGGCTAAATCACAAAGATGGTTTTATGACATTATTTAGACTAGCACAAAATTGAGAGCAATTTAAATGTCTTAATAATTGGAGGATGGGTAAGTGAATCTTGATATACTCATTTAATGGACTATTACACGGCTGTTGCAATGTTTATTATGAAGTCTATGCCACAACATGGAGAAAGTGCTTTTGATAAAGTGAGATGTAGGATTCAAAATTCTATGTACATTAATATTTCATTACTTTGTAAAAACACAGATACACACAGAAAAAAACTAAAGGAAATACGCTGTAATGCTAGCAATGTTTGAGTTCAGGTGCTGGGATTATGAGTGATTTTTTTCTCGTTATTGTATGTGCATGTTCTGCTTATATTACTTGTAAAATAAAAATAAAAGTGGGTAGTATGCCATCGAAGATGGGAGATTGGTAAAGCAGGTAGCTTCTAAGTATATTCTTAAACTTTTCTCAGTTTATATTCAATCGGATTTCATGGAGTGCTCATACTTTTTCTGAGGCAAGAAGAAATGGGATGTCACGGCATGATCCATTCCTCCCTTGGGATGGGCGTGTGGGGAGGGAGGTGAAAGGGTAGTGCAACAGGATTCTCCTTGTTACCCAATGTTTCACTGCTCATGTACACTTTATGGTTCATCACCTTCGCTGCTTATTAACATGTTCAAGTTAATTGCTTTAGAATACAGAAAAGTAAAACTGGGACCAAATTAACCACACCTTTGAGTGGCCATCTCAGAAACAGATAACTGACACTGATCCTCAGTAATATTTGGAAATGCCAAGGCTTTACTGTTGTTCTTAAAATAATTTCCCAACCTAATCTGGATAGAGGTGGAGATAGGAGCAAAGAGGTGGGGCCGACTCAAAGCTTTTTCTTAAGCTAGTGCTAGACTTAAGCAAGAGCAAGTGCCAAGTTGGTATGATGTTGACAAGACCTAGAACAGGGGCCTGGAAACATTGATCAGCAGAGGTTCGTGTTACTGTCTGACCTACCTACATATCTTGGCATAAAGAGGAGAGATTTTGCAAGGTTCTTCTGCCATGCTTCTAGCTAAATACATCCCTCTTACCTCCTTGAATTTTCCCTCCTGACATTAACATTTTACTTCCAATGGAATTGGGAAATTTGTTGTAGCATTAAACCAAGTTTATAGTCTCTTAAAACCAGAGTCAATTCAATTTAATAAACATTTGTTAAGCATCTTCTATGTACAAGCTAATATGCTAGATAATTATTTTAGTGGAAGGGCTCTTGCCCTAGGTGTAATAAAACCTGCATTCTGGCCCTGCCTCTGACCCCTTTTAAGCTCTGGCATCTTCATTTATAGCAAGAAGGGGTTGGACCACTAGATGGCCTCCCAAGAGTCTTTTTAGTTCTGGCCTTCGCTGATCTAAGGACCCCTGCACAAAAGACTCAGTTGCAAGTAAACGTTTTGAAAAAACAACCTTAGTTCAAAAAATTGCTGTAGCCTTTTAGAAAAAGGCCACTTTGAAATAATATTAATAGCTAACTTTTATTGAGCCTTTACTATGTGCCAGGCTCTTGCTTAGCACTTTACATGGATTGCCTCTTCTAATCTTTATAACAAGCCTATGAAGTATAAACACAGTTATCTCTAGTTTGCAGATGATGACGTTGAGACTTGGGAGGTCAAGAGACATGTATGAGGTCAGTTAGTAAGCCATAGATCCAGGATTTGAACCTGGGCAGTGTGACTCTAGGCCCATGCTCTTAACCATCATGTTGTTTATGCTGCCTGCCCATTACCCATTGAAAGTTTAGGGGTAACCTGCAAAGGGACCATTGTTTCTTACCTCCCAAAGGAAGTGAATTAGTATCCTGGGTTGCAAGACTGTTTGGAACGGTGTTCTCTAGGACACTTCAGGCCACAATATGGACCAACCTGAGAGGCCATGGGAGAATTCAGTGGGTTGTTTTGCCTCTCTCTTTGTGTGGGAGTTGTGTGTGTGTGTGTGTGTGTGTGTTTGTGTGTGTGTGTTTTATGCACAAATACATGCACATAGATACAGGGAAATCTTTGAACTGGCTCCTGTCCATTTAGCTGGAAGTAAAATTGTATGGAACAAGTTGACCAAGATTTAGCAGAGAAACTGGTTTTCTAAACTTAGATTCTTCATCCTGGTTGGTGGAGTGATGGGTGGGGGCGAATTAGAAGGAGGAGGTAGAAGGGATGGAAAGATCTTAAAGGATATTTCAAAAATTTATTTGAAGGATGGGAATTTGGTCTGCCCTGGCCACCTTCTAATGCTGATTTTCTGGGACTTGGCTTGGGAAACATCTGGGCTCTCACTAATGTGTTTTGGCTCAACCTCCCAGGTATACTGAGAGAGGCCAATGACTGCAAATGGAGTAAGAATTTAGCTTGGCCTTGCTACCCTGTTGTTGTTACAGAAAAGTTGAATATATAGATTGAAATTGCATTTTTAAAGGAAGAACCATGGATATCCTTTCCTCCCCTATTAAATATCTTCAGGGACAGTCTGTTTGTCTGGGAGAAACAAGGTTATTTTATTGATTGAAGATGATGTCAGACCCCTGGCAGTGGCGTGATTAAAGCTGCGAGCAGCAGAAAGTTTGCACAGTTCATACTATTTTAGTTCTTGACAAGGAATCTTTTCCTTTCCTTTCTCTAATGAAAAAATGGAGTAGTGTTTTCCTCCTCCTGTGATTCTTAACATGTAGATGAACATGAGTTCCTTAAGAAAAAAATCAGTAAACTGGAGAGGAATCAGCAAAACTTTTTTCTTAGGCTGATTTCTTTTCCTCTTTTAAACAGAAACAAAAAAGGCCAGGGGGCGGGGGGTGAGGAGGGACAGTCTGTGTCCGGTTGACATATAGTGATTTGGTTTTTGAAAACAATATGGAAGAGAGGGGACAAAATTAAGGGAAGAGAGTAAGACTTCAGACAAGTAAAGTTTTCTTGGTGAGGAGCTGGGTCAGCAGCAAGCCCGTCAAAATCAGCATGAAGAATCTAAACAGTACTGGAAAAGAATTGTATGGTGGTTTCTAGCCAGGGGCTCAAGTTTAAAAGCCTTGGGCTGTTTTCTGAGTGTTTCAGTTAAAAAGAAAAAAGACAACTGTTTTGTTCAGAGTTGGACAATAGAAGTACAGTGGTTATTTACCATAGCTCTGTTAACAGTCCAGCTTTGATTCCAATCAGAAGTTGTTCCTCTGCTTTGAAATTAGGGGAGACACCCTAAAATAATTACTTCGCAGATTGGAGACAATTTTCCTTTTGATTGTGATTATATGTTGGGCCAAAACAAGATGGAAAGACAAATTTCCATGTTTGTTCACTCTATATCTGTTCACTTTATTTTTGGCAACATTGCAAGGAAATAATGTTAAATTAATCACTGTGCGGTTTTGTGGATTTTTTTTTAAACTTGGATGTTTTGGACATGCTCCCAAAATACAGAGACGCTTGTGTGCTTCCTTTGCGTTGCCTCCTCTTCAAATGGCGTTTCTGGTGTGGATTAAAGCTTTTCCTTTAAGTGGTGTGAGTCATGGCTAGGCTGGGACAGAAAATAGGAATGTGGATCATGTGCATCTCACCTAAACACAAACTCCTCAGTTTTATAACTATTTTGCTTGAACCTGCAGGGCCTTTTAGGGGATCAAAGCAGTAATTAGAAATGAGAACTATCTCAAATCCATATCTGGTGAGCGTTTGCATCTAGCCTCTGTGATATGAGTCTAGTAGTTTCCTTTTGTGGAGATACTGGGACAGTGGAAGTACTGAGAAAGCAAATGGAGGCATCTTCTCCTCGGAGCAGAGTTGCTGCTATATGTTGAGAAGGGCAACCAACTTTGTTACTCACCTAAGAATGGATGAATCATCAATCAGATTGTAAGCTCTGTGAGGGCAGGAACTATATGCTGTGTGTTCTGTATCCCTCATTGCTTCTAGCGTGAGGCTGGCAAATATCTGGGGTAGCCAGCATGCAGTAAGTACTTAATGACTTGGTTGAAAAGAAGTTTTGGGTATTTTCTGCCCATCTGAGGCTGTGGCAGTTAAATCAGGAGCTTCACTGATCATTCTTTTTTTGACCAAAAACCTACCTTCTGATGATTGCCTTCTTTCTGGAATGTGGGGCAGTGAGCCTCACTTGCCTGCCCTGCCACTGATAGCAGTTTAAAGGTTGTACCCTAAAGGTGGCAGTGGTTATGGCTTTTGTCATCACCCACCATTCCAACTCAGGATGGAAGCAGCGGCTTTTGGGGGCTGTGAGGCTAGAACAGAGCAATCTTTTCCAGTCTCAGACCTGAACATTTCCATCCCATGGAGACTGACTGACCTCCTAAACACAGCTGCTGGCTAGTGAGGTTTCTTTTTGTCCTAGTGGAAATGGACTCTGCCACTCATTTAAAAGGCAAGCAGATGGGAGGATAAGTCATTCCCTCCGAAGGACTGGTTTGGTTAACTGTTGGCCATTGGTGGCAAAATAGAAACGACGTTTTTATTTCTCCCTCCCTCCCCCTCCTGAACATTTCAGAGTGACCAGTGGTTGGACTCTTGGCGGCGCTTACCCTGAACCTGAGTGTTAGGGGAGAGGGAATCTGCCGTTGCGGTTTCTGGAGCTGCTCATAAGCAAGAATTCCCTATCCTGATCAAGGCTTTAAGCCTAAAAGAAAGCAGAAATAGGTATGGACCATCGATGTGTGTGTGTGCCTGGTGTGTCTGTGAGCCTGTGTGCGTGCTGGGTGGGGTGGGTGTGGAATGGGAGGGGGTGGTATACTCTTCATGGTCTGGGGCAGCTCAATGTCTGGATTTCCCTGCCTTGCGGGAGGGGCTTGTAAGTGAGTTTGTTTTAACCATACATGCTCCCATTTCCAGTTTTGTTTTTTTTTTTTGAGAGAGGAAAAGTAGTTTGGCAGTCATCTTTCCAGGTTCAGGCACCAGAAGAGATTTATATGTTGTACTTGTCAGCCTATCAGAACATCCCAATCTGACAGTTTAACTCCATGAGTCCCAGAGGGTCACTGGGAAGGAGGGAAAAGGGACTAGAGGGCAGGTTGCTCAGCCTCTTGGTGTGCATTTCCCCAAAGAATACGATGAATGGGATTTAAAAAGGGCCTGTGGAAGGTTAACTGTGGGGTCAAACTGCTCAATAGAACAGTTGGAAACCAGGTAGCAGTAATCATGCAAGAAGTGCAAAAGGAGAGAAGATGACCTTTCTCCAGCTACCATATACATCCTCTCGGTCAACTCCCTGCAAGACTGAAGGAAATGGGGTCATGTTTCCAGAGAGATTGGAGGCTGTCTAATATCATAGGAAATCAAGTCCTGAGAGCCAGGTTTCCAGGGTTCTCACCTAGGAACCTGAGGCTGTTAAGTTGACCATTATTGTGACTTTGTGTGACATCATGTCCATTCTCCAACAGTACTTCAGATCCTCAGAGTGAAAGTTTCATTATTGAAGATTAGTATTGAATTGTAGTACTTAACATGACAGACACATTCTCTCCAAAGGTTTTATGAGCCTCTAATGGGTTTGTGTATACTATACTGTGCAGAGAGAGAGAGAGAAAGAGGTCACCTACTACTATTTTTCAGGTGAGAAAATAGAAGACAAGAAAAGAAGAATCAATTGCTCAGTGTACACTGTAAACCCATAGCGTGATTAGAATTTGAATCTTGAGTTTCCTTACTACTGGTACCTGTTTCACTCAACTCATATTACTTCCTTAAGAAGAATTAGTGATGGTGGTGGTGGTTGGGATATGATCATGATACCCTTTTCCAAAAGATGACCTTTTTATTTTTCAATTTCTAAAAGCTGTCAGAGGCACACTTCAAATGAACAAGGGCCTCCCCTTTAATCTCCTTTTACACAAACAACAACAAAATCTCAATGACTATTCCTGGATGGCTGAAAGAGAAACTTTGTCAATAACAATTATCCCAAGCCCTTCTCTTATTAAGCCAAGGAGCATCCAAAACAGACAATACAAAATGGATTTTTTTGGGGAAAAGATTTGTTTCAGAGTTTTATGAGATCAGAGAAAAAGATTTGCATCAAGGAGGGGTCATTCATATCTGGTGCAAGCCAAGCTCTCTTCACCTTTTGTTGATTTTATTATTTGGCGCTTTGTAGCTCCCTTGACGTGCTGAACTGCTTTACAGATCCGTCTATAGGGTAACTTCTCCCCACTGTCCTGCCCCCAGTGCCACAGCCATTAACAGTGGATTTTTCATTTAAATAGAATACAGAAAGATGAACTTTGTGAGTAAGGACCTAGGAAAATTACATTCTGATTACTCTACTTGACTGTTCCAGGCTTCCCCAGTCCTCTTAGGATTTAAGTCAAGATTGAATATTTAACCCATACTAAAGGTGAAAGAGGAAACAGAGAGCTCTTATGCCTCCAAGTTCCTCATCATGTCAGTGCTAGAGCCAGGAGTCGCCAAGAATTAACCTATTAATTCTAGATTCAATTCATTACTTTGTTTCTCCAATGGAATCCTCACCCCCAAATACCCATTTTCTTGCCCCTTAGAGGAATGATTTATCCATCAACTGAGTGTTAAGCTTCCTGTTTCCCCTTCCCAGGTCAAGGGCAGCCCAGGTGCCCAATTTCTCTCTCTCTTCACAAGGCACCACCAGCAATAGAGATGAGAAATTCTGAAGAACAGCCAAGTGGAGGAACCACGGTATTGCAGCGTCTTCTACAAGAGCAGCTTCGGTATGGCAATCCTAATGAGAATCGCAACCTGCTTGCCATTCACCAGCAAGCCACAGGGAATGGCCCTCCTTTCCCCAGTGGCAGTGGGAACCCAGGCCCTCAGAATGATGTGTTGAGTCCCCAAGACCACCACCAACAGCTTGTGGCTCATGCTGCTCGACAAGAACCCCAGGGGCAGGAAATCCAGTCAGAAAACATCATCATGGAGAAGCAGCTTTCCCCTCGAATGCAGAATAATGAAGAACTCCCAACCTATGAAGAAGCCAAGGTCCAGTCCCAGTACTTTCGGGGCCAACAGCATGCCAGTGTTGGAGCTGCCTTCTACGTCACTGGAGTCACCAACCAGAAGATGAGGACCGAGGGACGCCCATCAGTTCAGCGGCTCAATCCTGGGAAGATGCACCAGGATGAAGGACTCAGAGACCTTAAGCAAGGACATGTCCGCTCCTTGAGTGAACGACTAATGCAGATGTCACTGGCCACCAGTGGAGTTAAGGCCCATCCACCTGTTACCAGCGCTCCCCTCTCCCCACCACAACCCAATGACCTCTACAAGAATCCTACCAGTTCCAGTGAATTCTACAAGGCCCAAGGGCCACCTCCTAGCCAGCATAGCCTGAAGGGCATGGAACACCGAGGCCCCCCACCAGAATATCCTTTCAAGGGCATGCCACCCCAGTCTGTAGTGTGCAAGCCCCAAGAGCCAGGGCACTTCTATAGTGAGCATCGTCTGAACCAGCCAGGGAGAACAGAGGGGCAACTGATGAGGTATCAGCATCCCCCTGAGTATGGAGCAGCCAGGTAAGAGAATTCCCTTTCTGTCATTTCCTGACCTCATCCCCAACCAGCTTCTGCTCTGTGTTGGGAATCTTAAAAGAAGGAATGGGCAGGTGTTTGGTGTAACAAACTCTGCAATGCATGGCTGGTCCCGGCTTAGTGAATTTTCTGCCAACCTGAATTTCTAGCCTCCTCAGCCATAATTAGCACTATATTAACATTCCCTTGACTTTAAAGGTTGAGCATGGCTTCAGCTGCCTAGTGGATGAACAGGAGCATGAGTCTGGATTTGAGCAGCTATTTGCTGTCCTGCCTCCTAGGATTATTGAAGGAAGGGTCAGCGTTCCTCTTCTTGTGAGTTATTAAGCCCTTCCTTGAGGGGCAGAAGCAAATTATTTTGGACTTTAATCTGGAATATCCTATCACTTCCATTTGTTCCCCTCCACAAAACTCTCATCACTTATTTTTGTGAACAAATCTCTCCGCAGAATTACTGTCATTCTTTCGGACACTGAACAAACACCCTGATATTACTGTGGGAGAAACTGTGTATGTACAGGTTCAGAATATTACTTGCCTTGTACTTCCTTGCAGTTCATGAAGTCTGGACTGTTTCATCTTTCTTCTTAGAGAGTTTCTTCTTAGAGAGTTCGGTGCCTGTCACATTTTTAAACATCTGAGTTAAATTCGTATCATATATAGAAGTTTTGGTCAGATGCTAAAATACAGAAGGAAAATTATTTCTACGACTTCTGTACCACTTGCCATTAGTCTAGGAGGACTGTTTTATATATTCAGTTGTTCCTAAATATACTTCTGAATTATTCAAGGGTCCACTGTCCCGTTGCAGTATCAACCTGACCTTATGATTCCATGATTTTCTTTATTGTTCCTGTTGTTACTGTTGGGGCCATGTCTCTGATTAGTGGTATTTCAGCATATGGGGCAGAGCAAAGGTTTTAATTGTGGGCAACAGTGATGGCAGTTATGTGTGGTATTCCTGCCCTCTTACCCTGGGTACTTATGGGTGGCCATGAGGTTTGAAGTCCCTGGACATAGGGTGGCCTTTTTCCATAGGTGGCGCCCACACTAGGCCTGTAACCTCTTTGATGTCTAACTCTTTGCCTCCTGTCCCCTTCTCACTCATTTGGGGAAGAGCTTCTTGGCTTGAAGTTTACTGGTGACTCAGGGGAGAAGGCAGTCAGGGGGTGGAGTAGGGTGAAGGTAAGAGAATGCACCTGGTGTTTCCTGGTATTTCATTTTTTCCCCCTTCCAGGTCCTGTTTATTTAGCCAGAGGCAATTCACTTTGGGCTCCACCCCTAACTTTGCCAGTTTAGGATTTTTTTTCCTTGACCCAGGTTGGTTTCCTAACCTTTTTCAACCTCTTCTGTGCAGCTTTCACAAGGCAGGAGCCTAAGTTCTGATAAGTCGCTTGGAACAGGAAATGGGGTAAGGGACAGGGCCCTTCCAGTTTAAATGAGAGCAAGAATCCGATTCCCATCTGCCCAATGAAACGGAAGACCCAGGGAGGGGCCGGTCTGTTGGATTGCTTAGCTTAGTGGAAACCCATCCAAGCCAGCAAAATGTCAATGAAGCTGGGGGTTTTATTTTGCTCTTCCCATCAGCATGGAAGAGTCTGTGGGACTCCCTCCCGTACGTGGATGGGTTGACGTCTGTTGCCTTGTGGGAGGGGAGTGTTGGCTGGGGTGTGGAGCAAAATCCAAAGCCCCGCTCAGCACATGGCCCGCCTTCCCAGGAAAGCTATTTTCAGAACTCATTCACCAGTATTGTTTGTGATCTGAAATGACTCCCACAGTTTGAAGCTAGATGGAAAAGCCCTTTGATCTGCCTAAATAAATAATAAGGAGCCCAAAGAGGGATTTTTTTTCTTCCCATACTGATTAAACCATCAGAGAAATTTAGCTGTGTATATTTTACAGGAAGATATTTGTATTTTCTCCTCCGTCCTACATTATCTGTGGATCTCTATTCCTATCTCCCAAGGCAGTAGCAATCCCCAAATGCTGATTACCCTCTCTTGAACAGTATTTTAGTATACAGGTTTGCTCCGTTTTTTTTTTTTTTTTTCTCTCAGTGGGAGAGGAATAGGCTGCTTGATATGCTCGATGAATAACCAACCCTAAAACGGTCCTAATCAGAAGATGCTCTGAGTGAAGTTTGGGTCTGCATCAGACAAATTCTGGCAGCAAAATTTTTGCAGGGCCTGGGCTGAGGGAGTGGCACCTGTTGACAAATTACTGGCAAGGGGAGGTAGTTGAACTGCTTTCCAGAAGTGTACCGCTTTTAGGTGGTGACACATTTTTCCTCCTTTATTTCCTTTAACCAACTAACTAGACAGTTTGTGAGTACCTTTCCAAGTAACTGCTGCTAGTACCAAAGAATTAGAAGACTAAATTCTTAGTTCTTAATCCACAGATTACAGATCAGGATGCAAAGCAAGGTCTTTGAACAAATTGCTGTTCACAAAACTTTTGTTTGCCTTTAGAGGTGCAATAAAATGTTAGAGATTTGCTGTTAAAATGAACAAAATGTTATAAACAATCTTTTTATTACTTCATCTACCCTCTGCCACTTATATCTTCCCCACTTAAAAAATAAATATCCTGAATGCCCAAAACTCCAGATGGGAAACAAGGCCAAGCCATCTGAAGAAGTGAATCTTTTTTCTGAGTCTTTGTCTTTCTAAGTGCTAAGCCTTTTCTGCATCTGGGGTTTAGACATTTATCAACTGCTTTAAAAAATTAAATCCTTTCCGTTTGTAAAGCAGCCACCTCCTTTCAATTGTTGAAATCGTGCCCAGATCTGAGGTTTCTTGAAATCATTGTTTAGTGGAATCTAAGGGTGACCTAACTCTGTAGTTCAGAGCAGAGCTGGTTGTGCAAGAGAAACAATCAGGAATTTGCAGCCCTCTCCAGGATTCACAGATTCACCATTACAGAGCCTGGGAAAAGCACAGTTTCTGTGGGGAGAATAAATTGAGATCCAGGCTGTTGGTGGCACCTGCTCTGGTGAGAGTGTGCGTGTGCGGGCTTGCACATGTATGGACCAGGAGTGTGTAGTGTGTGTGTCGGGGAGGCAGTTGGGTAGGTGGGTATGTGGTTGGGAAGGGCGGGGGCTCCCAGTCAGTGAGGTGGCAGGGTGGAAGGTGCTGTGTCAGCTGGATGGACCGCCTTTTGCTTTCCCTTTGTGTCCTCACAAGTTGCCTCTGGGAGGGAGTTCCCCCGGCTTTGGCAGGGATACTGATTTTGGTCATTGGCCTCTGTCCTGTATGTATGCCATATCCCCTTTTCCGCAGGGCACCACGGGCCCAGGTTGTCTTAGGAAGGAGCAGGATGAGGGGAGGGAAGGGGCAGGGAGGCAGGTCAGGGCTTCCATGGGATCATGTGATTCTATTGTCTGCAGGCGGCTTGTTGTTCCTGGTTAATGTGTCAGTTGGGAGCGATTCCTGCTGCTGTGCAGTGGAAGGACCTGCGGAGTATGCCACTTACCCAGCTGCCACCTTTGTTATTACTATTACTTTTATCATTATTTAGTCTTGAGTGTGTTTTTGCATCCTCTGGCATCCTCCCAGCCCTTCCCAACTTCTGCCGTTCCTCAGTCCCTTCCTCTCAGGGAGAACTTCCCTCCAGTATTAATACTGTCCTGCTTTTTTTGGTGGGTGGATGCAGGAGCCCAGATGGAGTTCGTTGGCTGGAGGGCTTTCTCTCGTTTTGCAGCTGCCCAAGCCTTGCTTTGTGTTTGCAAACCTGCCAGGGATGGACTGCCTTGGTTTTCCCAACATCACAGTGCACTGAAATCTGCTTCCTTTTCCAGCCTGGGGAGCCCCGGGAGCAGTTGCTTTGTCTCCACTTACCTCCAGGCAGAGCCCAGAGTGATGGCCAGGGCCACTGCTCCACTGCTGTCCTGGGCTTATCTGACTCTGGAGACCTCCTTCCGGAGACTTTGTGATCTCCTCCTTTCTGAGGCCCCTGGGAGGCTATGTTCTGTCCAGGGCATGGTGGGGCTGCTCAGCCTCTAGGCAGGAGGGAGGCCAGTGGCTGGTCTGTTTGAGAGAGAAGCCTGGGGTTGATGATGGGGCAAAGGGGAGCTGAGGGGAGAAAGCCCAGTTCAGAACTGGGCCTTCAGTCTTTAAAAGAGAACACCTCCAAGGCCTTGGGTTTCCAAATCCTGGCAACGAAGATGAAGGTTAATATGGTCATTTTTTCCCCTAAATTTTGAGAGCTGGATTGGAGAACATGAAATTTAAGCTCCTCTTTTATGCCCAGAATATCCAAAAGCCCCAACAAATCCCAGGATATTATATTTTAACTCTAGAGTTTATATATATATATATATGTAAATTATAATAGCTCTTACTCAAAGAGGAAAGAGAGCATCACATAGTCAGTTTTACCTCTGAGGACATTGAAGATCCACAGTATGGAAAATGGGGAAAGGCTCTTCCCCAAATAAGTTTATAAACAGATCCCCAGCTTTTGATTGGGTACTTTGAGCTCTTGAAAAGAAAGGTTATGTATGGTAGCAACTTTCCAGTTGTAATCATGATAACGATGTAAATTCTTCTGTCCACAAATAGTTTGCAATTTTCAAACTCAATATTCAGCAATTATTTATAGTGACATGTATGAAATTGGAAGAATGTGGGTACATCAGAGGCATCAATAGGGCTGAGAGACAACCTAGAGACTGAGCAGGTTTGAGGGCTCTGGCGAACACCTGGGTTACTGGGTATCCATGAGCAAGTGTTTGGAATGATTTTGTGGTTGTAAAAAAGCCCTGATAGTGAGGATCTCTTGTAGGGACAGGTAAATGAACAATAATGATAACTGGAGTATGTGTGAGAAGGATGTGCTTTAGCATCTGGAATTCCAGTTAAAAGTCAATTCCTTCTGGTGATTTGTCCCAGTTTCACCATGAATTTTATGCAATTTAGTGCAAAGTTTAAATGGCTATCCCATAAGTAAAGTCACTAACAGGGTCAACCTATCTCACTGGGAGGTAGATAAGAGACTCTTTGTAATTCCTACTGAGCACAAAAATGAGAAGAGCCAGTATTTTTGTAATTCATTTGTGACCTCAGGAGCAACTGAAAGAGGCTCACGCAGATTAAGTAACTTGAGCAAGTTACACAGCTAGTAAGCAGTAGAAAAGGTCTCCAAACTCTGTTGGGATCCAAATCCCATTCTCTTAGCCATCTGTCTTCCCTGGATTGAGAAGTATCAACTGTAGGACAAGCATCCATGGGATGTGGGAGTAAACGAGGTTAGCTGGGCATGGGCTGGGGGTGAACAAGCTTTTGTCTTCAGTGTATACTGACAGATCTTCTTCCAGGTAGTGGTGATGGTAGAAGTGATCCATCCATTCACACACTGTGAGTGTTTCCCTTAATGGCTAATAGTCTGGTATATTAGGTACAAAAATGGTGAAGCCACATTAAACAATATACCAAACTTCTCTTTCTGGAACTTTCTATAAGCAATGGTCTGGGAATCTGAATATCAGTGTGTGCAAATCAGTGCATTATGGTAGCGGAAAGAGCCCGAAAATGGGAATTGGGAAACAAGGATTCTACGCTGGCACTGCCACAACTCACTTTGTAATATTTAGCAGATTGCTTCCCCTCTCTGGACCTGTTTTCCCTCTGTCCAATGACAGTGTTGGACTAAATTATTTCTTTAAAGTCTTTCCAGTTCTTACATTTTGTGATTCAGTAGATCAAAAATAGTATGATAGAGTTGACTGTAATCCTCTCCAAGTCTTGATATTATTGCTGCTCATAGGCATCATTCAATTACTAATAACTGTAATCAACAATAATTATTTGGTGTCTCTAAAGTAGTAAGTATCTACATATCCTCAAGTAATTTTTTGTGAATATGTGAATCATCTAAGAGCTGCAGATAGCAAGATAAGGGGTGGTTTTGACTGCAGTTTGCTGTTTCCTTCTGGACAAGTGGAATCTAGTTTCTAAATTTGACTCTTTACGTGTGCTGGCCCACATAGAGAATGTTAGAAGAGGTTTAGTTTAGAATAATGAGGTGAAAATTACTTTGTAGAAGACTCATTTACAAGGCTTAGACTTGAGCAATGGGTGCACAGACATACATCACTTAAATTTTCACAAAGCGACCTTTGAGATTCTGGTTCAGTCTTCCATGGGATCACGCTTCTGTCTGTCAGGCAGTCACAGAAGGTCAGGCCGGGAAAGGACTGTAGAGGTCTTTGCAGAGATCCTGTAGTCTAACCCTGCTGGCCCTCCATTTTGCAGGTGTCCTAGGGGCAGTGGAAGCCTCCTTGTCTCACTTTCTTGTGCCCTTCTTCCCCAGTACCTTCAGAGAGAGCTTAACCTGAGTATGCCTTCCATGTTTTACAGGCCAACGCAGGACATCTCATTGCCGTTGTCAGCCAGGAACTCTCAGCCTCACAGCCCTACTTCTTCCCTCACATCTGGGGGTTCCTTGACCTTGCTGCAGTCTCCACCGTCCACTAGATTGTCACCTGCCCAACACTCCTTGGTTCCTAACCAAGGAGACCACTTAGCTCACCTGCCTAGGCCGCAGCAGCATTTCCTTCCTAACCAGGCTCACCAGGGAGATCATTACCGTCTCACCCAGCCTGGCCTGAGTCAGCAGCAGCAGCAGCAGCAGCAACACCACCACCATCACCAGCAGCAGCAGCAGCCGCAGCCACAGCCGCAGCAGCCAGGAGAAGCCTATTCAGCTATGCCTCGGGCTCAGCAGTCATCTGCTTCTTATCAGCCAATGCCAGCAGACCCTTTTGCCATTGTTTCCAGAGCCCAGCAGATGGTTGAGATTCTCTCAGATGAGAATCGAAACTTGCGGCAGGAGTTGGAAGGATGCTACGAGAAGGTGGCGAGACTGCAGAAGGTGAGGCCCCTGTTTTGGGGTATTAGAGTCTCCTTTAAATCTTATTTGCTTAATATTGATGTAAATTACAGTCTCCACTTGCCGGTGCCTGCAGGACTTATGGGCAGATCTTTAGGATTTTCAAACTTTGGAAAAGCCTTCTTCCTGTCTTTCTCAGAGAAGTAACATTTTACATTTATGTGAGGAGAAAAAAACATATTTGTACAGTTTTCCCAGATACCATAGCCCTAAAGAAAACTGAATTGATCGGTTTAGAATTCCAAAGGTAGAGAAGCTTCTTCATTAAGTCAAGATGTCAGTGTCTGTGTAGGTGAAGGACCTAGCAGCTTAAAGACTTTTGATCTTGATTATATTTTCCCAAATCCTGAATTTGAATCTTAAATAAAGAACCATAGTTCCTAGAAGAATCTCACCACTGAAGTTAGATCTTGCCCTGCCTTGTTCTGGAAAGGGCTTCGAGTACTTTGCTGGGTGGGAGTTCTCATAGTAACTCTTTTTCAACATTCTTTCCTTTTCCCCTTTCTTGCTTTGGTTCTTCCCAGTTCAAGTTCTACATCTGCTCTTTCTCTGGTGTGTGTGGGGTGCAGGAGGGGCTTAGCACTACAGCTGGGTGACAGGTGATAGCCCTAGGCTGAGGAAGTAGAAAAAAGAGTGTATGTACCCAGTTCAGTTCTTCCCTGGGCCCCTCCTGTCTCCTGCAGCTGGGACTTCAGCTCTTGAGTGCCCTGAGCTAGGAACCTTAGCTCTTGGCTTCCAGTGGCTGTTGGTGAATAGGGTTATGCCTTTGGCAGCCTCTCTGCAGCTTTTGTCAATCTGGAGCTCATGTGGTTTGATCTTCTGACAAGACAATGCGAACTGTTTAGGGAGGTGACCGTGAAGGTCGGGGAGGGAGAGGAGGTTACCTGGTATTGTTCAGCAGCTCTGTCCTTAGGAGACACCCAGGAGTGGAAATTTCAGGGGCCTGAATGAAGCTGAGAATTTGTAAATGCCAGATCTGGGTTCTAAAGGGGAGAGGAGGGCTTACTATCAGCTAAGTATTTTTATGTAGCAAAAATGCTCCCCCTCAGTGTTCCCCAATCTGGATGCAGGGTGTTGGGGCTGAGTGAGAATTGTTTCTCCCTGGTTTTTCCCTCAATCTAAAATTTTCTGCCTCCTCTCTTATTAACTTATACCCCCCTTCACATTGGTGCAATAAATTAATCATACTCACACACTAGAAGCAGACTGGCCCAGTTTGGCTGATTAGGTTTAACAGCTGACATACCTCCCTAGACTCCCTGTTCAGGATGCCCTCTACCCTATCTTTGATGCAATCACCAAAGGATGAACCCAGATATTATATTGGCTTTTTTCCACAGGATCCATGGTGATTTTTTTTTTTTTTTTTTGGAAGAGGAGGGTGGTGACAGGGAAGAGGAGCAGAATAGGATTTGTGTTGTTGTTTGTCCTCCAGTATGGGGAAAGAAGCCTAAGCCAAGTGTAATTGGCACAGCTTGAGTGTTGGGAGAAGTGAAGGCCACCCAAGGCTGCAGTGGCTCAGAGGCACAGGTAGGTTAGAAGAGGAAAAGGAAAGTGAGGAGAATAAGGTAGATATCAGCTGGTGCTGGAAAAAATAAGAAGGCCTGAGGCTCATGAGGGGAATTAGTTGACAGAATAAGTCTGGAAACCCACCACCACCCTTCCTCTCCCCTACCCCACCACCACTGAGGCCAAGCCAGTGGATATGCCTTTCTGTGATTTCTTTTCCTGAAAGGTCCTGTTGATGGATGTACAACTTGCCCTTTTCGAGAGTACAGTATCTACACAGGGGGTAGGGAAAGGATTGGTATGACATCTTGAAATAGTACTCTGAACAACTTGAGTAAAGGGACTGCCTTCCAGGTATGGCATTGTGTGGAGAACTGAAAAGCCTTGTGCTCTAAATGCGGCCCAGAGCAGACCAACACCAAGCCTGGTCTTTCAAGTGCAAATGTTTATTTTCTCTACCCACCACTTGAATTTCATGCAAAAGCTTTCTCAGGCTCAGGCCTTGCAGATCTTGTCTCTAAATGCCATTCACCAGTTTTCACCTTCTGTGCTGCTATCTTGGTGCCATCTGCAAGAAGAAAAACACTCACAAGTCTGCTCTTTTCTGTGGTATTAGCCTCATTTGTTTGCAGGCAGCCCTGCCTCAGGCATAATTCTGGAGCTGGGGCAGGTGGAATCTGAGTTGTTTGATATCCCTACCATTCCTCCGGTCTCCTACTGGGGGCCTGACATTCCCCCCCCCCCCCCCCCCCCCCCCGCAAAGTACCCTGAGCTTTGTTAAGGAGGATAGTGGAAAACTGAGAAGGAATGCCGGATGGTTGCAGGAGTCAAATTTAATTTGAAAATTGTTTAATAGACCATGGGGTTTATTTGTCTTATACAAATTATATGCAAATCTCTCTGTGGTTATTGTATGTGCAACGAAGCTATATGGATTACAGAAGAACTCTGGCATCTAGTTTCTTGTTTTCTTCCTGATTTGGGCTGATTTGGGGCAAGACCCTTTCTCTTTGAGGTTTTGTGGCTTTTTCTATTTTACAAGGTTTGCAGGGGTGTCATAAAATACAGCTCTGATCATGAATTTCGGTTCAAAAATCTGTACTGGCTTCCTACTGACTACAGGATAGAGTCCAAATACCTGGTATTAAAGCCCTTTTATGATCTGACTCCAGTCTATCTTTGCAGCCAGATTTCACCGGCTTCCCTCTGTGTACTCCACAGTGTCCAGCCAAACAAGACTACTGGTCATCGTGGGAATGCATTCGCTCACTTAGAATAGAATACCCTTCCCCTCACCTCTGCTCATTGAAATCTGACCCAGCTTTCAGGATCTGACTCTAAATGCTGCCTCCTCCATGAAATTGCTCTCTTCTCCCCTCACCCCCAACCAGGAATAACCTCTTCCTCCCCTGCATTTTATAGCACTATTCCTACTTTTCTTAATAAAGTATCTTTCCCTATATTCTTTCACTTGATTAGATTCAATGCCCCTTGCAAGCAACCAGAATGCACTCCTTCATTTTTATACACCCTACGGTGTTTTAAAGAGTTCTTGTAAATATCTGGCCCTCGGTAAATGTTTGTTAAATTGAAATGAACTGCTACGTAAGGCTGAGGCTTAGAATTTTTAGGGTTCGCCTCTGCCACTGACTTATTCTCAGAAAAGGCAATTTAACTCTTCTTTTTGTTAAAATGGGGGGAGGTATCCTTGTGAAGGCAGATATCACGGTGAATTGAAATAAACGTGAAATCCCTTTGGATGCTCTGGAATAATGTTATCTATATACTGTATACATTATTATTAATACTTTCAAAATTAAGAAAATTCTTACTCAGAAATGAAAGTCATTTATAACTATACTTAAGGTATTTATTCTCTCCTACCACCTTCTCTGAAGGCAGAAACTGTATTTGTTTTTAACCTGAGGAAATCTCATGACCCTGTGAGTTAATTACTGAGCTTAAGATTGAATTTAGAAATCCTCCCGGGAACCTTTCCTCATCTGACTGTGTTATGCTTGCCTCCTGGCCATCTATAAAGCCCTGGGAGAAGCTATCATTAAGGATTTGCATATATGTTTTCAGACCATTTTCCCCATCAATTTTCTGTCATCATTGCTATCTTTCTTTTTTTTTGGTCCAGGTGGAGACAGAAATCCAGCGTGTCTCAGAGGCGTATGAGAACCTCGTGAAGTCATCCTCCAAAAGAGAGGCCCTGGAGAAAGCCATGAGAAACAAGCTCGAGGGCGAGATTCGGAGGATGCATGACTTCAACAGGGATCTGAGAGGTGAGGGAATCACTTCTGAAGCATCTGTCAAAATGGTGAAGGGAAAGGTTAAGAAGTATACATCGAGGCTCTTAGGGCTTGTCCAGCCCACCGTATGGTCAGTAAATTGCAGGGCACAGACCAGGCTAAGTTTTCGTGACTGCAGTAGTACTTAGTCCCAAGCTTGCCTAAGCAAAGTGGGATGAGCTGATGTGTTAATCACACAGCACCCCTCCTGGGACTCCTGGACTCCCGTGGCCTGCCCCCACAATCCATGCTGCCTCTCTTCCCTTATAGGTTTCTCAGAGGACTGTATTTTGGCTGTGTAAGCTTGAAATAGTGATATCCTCCATTGTTTCTAGGACTCCCTCCTTGTATTTTTACCTTAACATGATAATATAGAAGATGGTAAGAAGTGACCACCTTCAACACCTGCAAAACTGATGACGCTGGGGGTTATTTTCTATTTTTGGGTTTAGGTTATCTTATCTGTAAAATGAGGGAACTGAACTAGATGCTGCCCATAATCCCCTTCCAGCTTTGATATTACATGATTTTGAAGACTTTATAATAACTCTGATTCTCTTTTTCCTGGTGAATGAAAGATATCATATATTCAGGGATAGATTGTTTCATTGAAATTTAGAATTCTGCACTTAGGTTTTGTCAGTGAGCAGTGAAAGTGTTAAGTCCTCCTTCCCTGCCCTGGTCTAATATTGTTTTAAGTTCCACATTTGCAAACCTATGTCTGTGTCACCCATTCATATGTAACAAGAAGAAGCAGGCTTGTTTTGCCCAAGGTCAGTATTTAGAGGGCAAACAGCATGTGCTTGGAAGTTTGTATATGAGGCCTTGTTGATTGTCTCCGAATTTCACAGAGCGTCTAGAGACTGCCAACAAGCAGCTTGCAGAGAAGGAATATGAGGGGTCAGAGGATACCAGAAAAACCATCTCTCAGCTCTTTGCAAAAAGTAAGTCTGAAAACTTCAGCAGTAGGTATTAATGTGTGAATGGGAGTGAAGTGTGTGAAAAAGTTACGTAGTTCTATTAGCCTTCTAGAACAGCTAGCAGCATCTAGGGATTCTCTTCTGTTTAAGCATGAAGTTGGGAGATTTTTTTTCTTTTCCTTCTAGGCCAAGAAGGTTGCTTGTGACCACGTCTGGTCACATCAACATGGCTCCTTCTGTATTAAACCAGAGAAGCCCCTTGAAATCCCTGCTTTTGTCATGGCTAGCTGAAAAGGACCTTATTGAGCATGGGGTCCCTTACTGTTGAAGGGATTTGTTATTGAAGGCACAGGTGCTGGCACTGGTAGAGGTGGGATTAACATTCAGGACTAATGATGAGTGTTTGGAATGCCTAACCTGCACCTGGGGCTTCCTTAGTTAAGCATTCTGTAAGATATATCATTACGCGTTGGCTGACTGCAAGGGTCGCTAGAGGGAGACCACTGCCATGGCCTGAATTAGTGACTCTGATTGTGGAGTTGGATGGTGTAGGGGTGGATAGAGCTATGTCTTCCTCATAATAGTGTTTCCTTTGTCTGGAAATACTCCTAGGACCATGACAATGAATTAATCCTCTTCTTTATCGGTCCATAATGGACTCCACCCATCTAGACAATGCCTCATTCTTTCCACTTGCCACAGTAAAACCAGCAATAAAGACTACAGAGTGGATTGAGTCCAAAGGAAGAATGAGTTTGGGGGGAAGCAGATGAAATACCCTCTCTTCTGCAGATGCCCCTTGTTGGAGTCCACTGCCCCCAGCCTCCCTCATTGCACCTCCCAGCTGGAGTAGTGCCTGGTGGGAACTTATCAGGCCCCATCTTTGCTGGGCCTCCACATGACCCTTTCAAGTCATTCCATGCAGCTTCCAGTTAGCTTTTACGTGTTTATTTGATCTTCACTTACAGTATCCTCCTCCCTTCCTGGGTTGCTCGGTTGTGCTCTGGCTTCAGAACTGGGGCTTTTTTCTTGCTTGTTTCTCTGAACCTCCTGTTCCTTTGTCAGTATGTCTTAGAGGAAGGAATGTCGTTTTTCTGGTGTCATCAGTGCCTAGTGTAAATTGTTGTCAAGTTGCTTTCATGGTGTCACGGTTACCCTGGAAGCTGGTTCATTGGTGGAGAGGGTGGCAGCCTCCCAGGAGAAAACAAAACCAAACTAAAACTGTATGGATTCGTGCCCTGGATCTGCTAGTTCACACTTCTCCCTGTGTGGAGATGGGATTTCAGGTGTCCTCAGAGCTCTGCATTTATAAAATGCAGTAATTTAGTGGATAAAACTGTATGAATAGCAGGGTGAAAGACTGTCAAATGGTTCTAGAAGGTAAAAGTGGACTCCACCTAGTAGGCAGGGAAGAGGGCATGGCTTGTGGCTTCTTGATTTCTTTTGCCTTTGGACATCTACAGGGTGCCACATGGTTGGAACTGTGGCAGGAGCCAGGAAAGCCCTCTTGAAAAGCCTTCCTGGGTAATGTGCTTCAGCTGCCCTAGAGAGGCTAGACCAATTCAGCCCTACAAGAGGCAGTCTTGTTTGGTAGAAAGAGTTTGGAATAACCTGGCCTTAAGTGTGAGCTCCACTATTCCCAGTGTGAGACCTTGTGCAAGCTAGTCAAGCCCTCTGAGTCTCTGTTTTCTCATATGCAAAATGGAGAAGAGAATAATACCTTCCTTGTACGGTTATTCTGAGGATTAAGTTAGTGTGATACTTGGTATGCATTAAGCATTCAACAAATGTTCATTTCTTTCCAAAGTACATCTGAATAGATACGTAAAGTCAGAGTGGGAAGGAAGGCGAGGCTGCCCTATTAAAGTTTCTCCTACAAACTTTAAGTATCAAGGTCTCCAGAGGAAGGACCCTCTACCTCCAAATGAGAATCAAAACTGCTCATTTGAGTTTCTGGTGTGAGTTCTGTCCTAGTTAAAAGGAGAGGGACCTAGAAAGGCATGGGGCATAATTGCATGTGTCATGGCCATCTGTAGCTACCATGCAATCCTGAATTGATCTCAGTTAGAAAATAATGTGAGTAAAGGGTGAGATTTGAGGTTTTATATGTTTTGTGAAATATCATTTTTAGATTGATTTAATATACTGTCACAAGGAAACAATGGAGAAAATTGAGGGGGGCTCAATTGTTCCTTTGCCAATACAAGACCGTTTGAATAAAATTGAAGAGACAAGCCTACTTGTTCTGATGTGTGTGTGTGTGTGTGTGTGTGTGTATTCTCCTTTATGTAATACTTTCCATAACACTTTTTATGTTTACGTTCTTATTGCTTCTGCACAACAACGAATCTTAGGTGACTTTTCTGAATTTACACAGTAAATTAGTGGTAGAGCCAGTGATGGAGTCCAGATCTTGGGCATCCTGGTTCTTGGAGCTGTGGATTAGAACACTGGAATGTCTCATAATGGGTATGATTGTCAGTTTTGCTCAGGTAAGGTTTTGAACCAGCTTCAGAATGGCAGTATTGATATTTCATGTTCTGATAGATAAGGAAAGCCAACGGGAGAAGGAGAAGCTAGAAGCAGAGCTGGCTACTGCCCGTTCTACCAACGAGGACCAAAGGCGACACATCGAAATCCGAGACCAGGCCCTGAGCAATGCCCAGGCCAAGGTGGTGAAGCTGGAGGAAGAGGTAAGTGTAGTTTCCTCAGCTAGCATATGAGCCTTAGGGTGGAAGAGCTGAGAAATCAAGGGCACTGGGGAGCTCCCCATTTTGGTGAACTGTCGGCTACACAATCCCCCAACAGCAAGTAAGGTACCATCTGCTACTTCTGGTTATAACTATGCTGACGTGAGTGGACTTTGATTTCTCTTCTCTTCTCTGCAAGTTCCTTCTTTATGTTCCTGAGTAGAAAATCACCAAGGTCAAGGAGCAATTTCCATTTGATCATTCTTATAATAAGCTAACCCCTCCTCCCAAGTTCTTGAATGAAACTAGCCCTACCTTAAGCCTGTGAGATATATATATATATATATATATATGTATGTATATTTTTTTTAATTCCTGCCCTTACAGGGCTTTAAAGCTTTATTTGGAAGAGGAAGAAAGTGCTTCCAGATATTTTAAAGTACTCCAAAGATCTTGAAATCAGAGTGGTCCTTGTCTCCCCATGCTCAGTGGGAAGTTGGTCCCTTTTCAGGTAAAAAGTGAATCTTGAGGGCCATGCCTCTTGTTGTTGCACTTATTTTGCAGATTGGTTTTGGAATAGAAGTAATCTTGGGGGATCTGGGAAAGGATGGGACCCAGGGACAATTCACAGTTTATGGCAATCCAAGAGCTGTGCCCTGGCTTTTACTTGCTAGGTTCTAGAATGTAGGTATGTGTTGGGGTGAAGTTGTCAGTTATTTGTGTGAAAGAATGGATCCTTCCCCTGACAAATGCAAGGGCCCACAAACTACTAAGCATGTTATTAATGTATGTATCTGATTAGTCTTGATGTAGATGTTACTCAATTGCAGCACTAAACCGTTCATGTGAAATAGAGGGAGCTTTGCTGCTGGCTTGTCATTAATTAATCTTGGATGTCAGTTGTCACTGTACAGTAATTCCCCCCTTATCTGCGAGGGACATGTTCCAAGACTCCCAGTGGATGCCTGAAACGATGGATAGTACTGAACCCAATGTATACTGTTCTTTCCTATACATAGATACCTATGATAAAGTTGAATTTATAAATTAGGCACAGTAAGAGATTAACAACAATAACAAATAATAAAATAGAACAATTATAGCAATTCACAATTTCATGGGTAGAAGATTCGTTCTTACTGTAGATCATAGCAATTGCGACATACAATTTTTGTCTTTCCTTAAAAGAACTTTTCTTAAAAGAACTTTCGCCTTTCACTTCAAGGAAGCGCTTTATGGTTTGTCTTTGGTGTATCCAAATTGCCAGCATAACTACTCTTGTGCTCTGGGGTCATTATTAAGTAAAATAAGGGTTACTTGAACACAAGCAGTCAATACCATGACAGTTGATCTGATAGCTAAGATGGCTACGAAGTGACTAATGGGCAGGTAGTCTATTCAGTGTGGATACCCCGGACAAAGGGATGATTCACATCCCAGGCAAGATGGAGTGGGATGGTGGGAGATTTCATCATGCTTCTCAGAACAGCACGCAATTTAAGACTTATGAATTGTTTACTTCTGGAATTTTCCATTTAATATTTTTGGACCGTGGTTGACTGTGGGTAACTGAAACCACAGAAAGTGAAACTGGATAAGGGGAGACTACTGTATTGGAGTATTACTAACTCTTAGACATTTTGCACTTCAGGGACTGGATATGTTCCAGCAAAAATGGATGCTAAACTGTAACTTGGTAAAGAAAATTTCACATCTCACTGCCTTCTCTGTTCTAAAATTTGAATTGTTTTAAGAGAAAAAGTAGATTCCATTATAACAAGTTGAAAGCTTTATGAACTTAAGGCAAAAAAAAAGCGTTTAGTGACCAAGCCCTCAGCATGGTGGCTATTATACGCTAGGTATCTTTCCTACCTTCGTTCACTGCCTGCCTCCTCTCCCTCAGTAAGAATGGTTGCAGTTCCTAGACATCTTCTGACTTACAGATAACCTTTACTTTCTTTTTTGAGTATTAAAATGCTTGTTGAGGGGCCGGCCCGGTGGCGCAGCAGTTAAGTTCACACATTCCGCTTTGGCAGCCTGGGGTTTGCCAGTTTGGATCCCGAGTGTGGACCTACGCACCACTTATTAAGCTATGCTGTGGCAGGCATCCCACATATAAAGTAGAGGAAGATGGGCATGGATGTTAGCTCAGGGCCAGTCTTCCTCAGCAAAAAGAGGAGGATTGGCAGATGTCAGCTTAGGGCTAATCTTGCTAAAAAAAACAAATGCTTGTTGGAGCTGGGTTGTGGTTTCATAATTTTCTGGTGGGTAGCGCCATCTAACCTATGATGTCTTTTTAACCTGAATTGCTTAATTGTTCAACTTCAGGTTGTATAAGATTAGGTAAACGTCCTGCTTCATCAGTTGCCTACATCAGAAATACTGCTAAGCTGCTTTATTGAAAGTGAGGAATACTTGTATATGCCTGGTGTCCAGGTCTAAGGAGCTTAGCATGCCCTTTGGCCTTTTGCTATACTTCATATATTCCCATCCTTTCCCTTTTTGTGAGGAAATCACAGAATAAATGACGGGACAAGGATATGACTGTATTTTTTTAGAGAAGGGAGAACTGAGAGACCCACTAAGAAGAAGTAGCTTGCTGGTAGTCACATGGCAAGTCTTGGAGAGAGCCAGGAATAAAACTGGAATCTCATGACTCTTCATTCCCTAGACCCTGCTGCCTGTCTCCCTGTCTGAATCATCCTTTGGTTCCACTCCCAAAAAGAAAATGTGGGCGCTTGTTCAGATTTAGTAACCTCTGCATCTTTTAATTTAAAAAAAAATTGCCTTACCCTTTGGGCCCCTCTTTTTCAACAGACTATGAGGAGCTTGTCCAGACTCCTTTGAGATTGGGGTGTATATACACCCCGCTGCCCCTCCAGGAAGCGTGCTCATCCAGTTGGAGATAAATGGGGACAAAGACTGCAACCATCTTGGTTTGCAGTGTCTGAGGGCTCAGTGGTAACTGGTTGTTAATCATGAAAATAATATACATGTGTGGAGAGGATGTTGCTCTGTAGTTCCCACTGGGCAGCCCTCACTGAAACAGTTGCCTGAAATATATTTCTGGCTTCAGACTTCTGAGGCTTTTCTGGGCATTTGTTCCAGAGACTTTTAGTCGTTTTCCAGGGCCCTGCCCCAAATACATTGATTTATAATTAAAGAAATTCTATATATTGGACTAGGATTGAATGATGGCATCCAGGGGCCAGATATCTCAAAGGAGCTCATCAATTATTGTTAATTTCTTAGTCCTCATTCAACTTGTACTTTTGCATGGAGTCTGGTTGTTGGAAAATTCTGAGCTGCTGTTCCTAAAGGAGGTGGAACATTTGACGGGAAGAACAGGCTGGGAGCCTTCTACGCAGTGCAATCACAAAGGCAGAGGCCATGCAGTTTCTTCCAGGCTCTCAAGCAAGATCATTTCTAGCACATATAGAGGCTTGAACCTACATCTCATGGAAAATCCACTGATTCTTATTTTCCTTTTTGTTTTAACAGCCTCTCAGAGCTAGGTTTGCTCCTGAGTGGTGTTTGTCTTATCTCCTCTACAATATTTAAAGGAAAACATTCCTTTCCCTTATCCTCAAATACAGGAATTGATAACTGAAGTTTTGCTTTTCTGCTGTGACTCAACCCTCGTTAGGCCTCATTCTTTCTGTGGTAAACTTTTTAAGTATGGAACATTAGGGAGATATTTAAGATGAATAGGTAGCTCTGGAACTAAAATAGTAAGGAGTCTTCATTGTGATTCCTTCACAAAATTAGTGAACTTTTCTAAATCAAGAAGGTTATTCATGAATAGAAACTGTATCCCTCTCTCTGTTGGGGATGGCTCAAATAAGGTCATGTTTGAAGGTAGAGCGATATGATAGATGACCTGCTTATGTCTCGTATGAATAGATAATTTAGTTATGGCTTATAAGTGGCACCATGAATTTTCCTTAGAGGTTCTTCCAGGGAAAACCTCTCTAGTCTACTTAGCAAATGAGAATGAGGGAAACTTTCCCCAATTAAGCCTTTTGTCTAGGGAGTATTTTCTCAGCCTATTAAGTGCAAGGTTGCTCAAGTAACTATTTTTCGTTGCATCAGGATAGTCAGGTTGATACATATTTTGAATCATTATGTTGTGCACCTGAAATTAAGGTAATATTATATCTCAATTAAAAAATGTGGTCAGGGAAAGATTATGATTACTTTAATGGTCTGAGGACCCATTCATGGATTTATGTCTTTCTCTACAAAGTGTTCATTTAGATGCTTTTCCTGAAATCCATTCTATCTTTCTAATCCCATTAAGTCTCTTGCCTGTGATAGTCTACATTCACTCTGCTGTACGCTCTACATAGAAATGGTACCTCAGGCTTAGAGAGAACTTTCTCCTGCAATCACAACTTCCTTCCTCTTCCAAGTTTGGCAGATATTCTCTCACCGACCCTGCTCTGCTGCCATTGAGGGTGGTATCTTGCTAGGAAGGGGATAGCACTCTAACTAAAGAGCAGATCTGTGTTTTTGGTGAGTCGCTATGATCCAGGTCTTGCTGCCAATCTGCAGCCTATGCAGCAGGCAGCCAGCCGAGGTAAATAGTGCCTTTCCATCCTTGCCCTTATCTTTCGGGACACGTAGGTCCTATTGAAGTGGAGGCTCATTAAACTTCAAGTCAAAAGAACTCAGTGTCCTACAGCCACCGTGGTGTTCTCCCATTTAATGAGACCTCTCCCTGCCCCCCACTAATTTGACCTCACTGGAGAGTTTCAACAGATGCCTGGCGTATCCACTCACAAGACTCAAGACAGCCTAGGCCTCTGGCTGGCTACTGTCTTATGACGATCCAGAGCTGAACCACTGCTTGGGTAATTGTTTCAGGGATGGTGGGAAAAAAGCCCTGGCAAGATCAAAGAGGGAAGATGCTGTGGGTGGGCTGCTTACTGAGCAGAATGTACAGGAAGGGACAGAGTGAAATGTGGGAGGGCTGGCAGAAAGAGCCAGCAAGCCTTGTTCTTTGGCTTTAGGCTATAATGACAGCCGCAGAGATTCAGGCAAAAGGAGCCCAAGTGTTACTTTTTCTGAACTGCAATGGCTGGTGATGATTTAGACATTACAGTGATAACTCTTGGTGGCAATACATTTTTCAGAATCATCTTGCCATTACACTCAATTATACAAAACTAAATTCATATTGTCTCACTCCATTTCCACCATTATTCTTCATGGCTGATATTTTCTCTTATTTATGGATCCCTTGACACTTATTTGATTTGTATTTTTGGTTTTAGAGATGTATAATTTTCTGCTATCACACTTATTCACACGTTATCGTAACTAGTCTCTTCTTTTCCCAGTATTAGAGGAAGATGTCCTGGGCATAGACATTTATATGTCTAGTTCAAAATAACCTTCAAACAATAGAATTTTGTTTGTATAGATAAAACTCACAAAATAGTTATGATGGATTATAAATGTTGATGGGAGATCTGAGCATGTGAATTATGTGTACATTTAGAGTGTTAATAGGAATTCACATAAAGTACATATTCACCTAAGAGTCTTCCAGAGTGTTCTGTTAATGAGTTGTTGACATATTTGAAAGACATTTCATCTAAGGATGACATTTTTCATATTTATGACAGTGTATTTTCATTGAAGTAAGTGTTGCTCCATCCAGTATGTTAAGATATTATGTCCCCATCCCAAAGAGAGATGGAGTGACCTCTCGGCACTTGATTTTCTCAGTTTTTCCTATGATTTTGCCTTCTTTAAATTCCTAAGTTGGAAACCTTGTGTAGTTTTCTTTAGTCTCCTTAACAGAATGAACTCCATTCCCTTGGTAGCAAGTTTCTAGAGGTGGTTTCTACTCTTCAATTCTTTTAATATCTACCAGTGGATCACAGTCTCTTGGCAATGAACAGAGGCAGCTTGCTAATACCAGGGTAGTATTACCAAATTGCTTCAGAGGGAACTCTTACTTGGAGCCAGGCGCTCCTGGGTAAGGCTGAATCAAATCAAATGGAAGTCACCGAAAGCTCATGGAGCTACCTATAACTAGCTGTATAAAGGAGAGGAGCAAAGAAAGTACACTTCAATTGTGACATTCTGACACAGTGAGTGTTTGGAGTTGGGAGAAATAGAAGGGAAGAAGAAAATCAGACATAATGAAGGATGTCCTCTGTAGTATTGTACTTAGTTTTGTATTATTAGTTTCAATGTCCTTTAGCCAATGGAGTGTGTGTATATGTTGATGTTCATCCAGCTAGCAATAATAGTCCACCTCCTCTACCTATCCATCTGCACATTTTTTATTATTTATTAAGATTTATTTCACAGTTTAATGTTCACAGCAAAATTGAGGGGAAGGTACAGAGATTTCCCATATACCCCCTGTCCCCGTACATGCACAGCCTCCCTCACTATTAACATCTTTCACCAGAGCAGTATATTTGTTACAGTTGATGAACCTTCAGTGACACATCCTTATCACTCAAAGCCCATAGTTTGCATTAGGGTTCACTCTTGGTGTTGTACATTCTGTGGGTTTGGGCCAGTGTATGATGACATGTATCCATCATTATGGTATCATACAGCATATTTTCGCTGCCCTAAAAACCCTCTGTGTTCCACATATTATCCCTACCTCCTCAATGTATGTTTTAACCTTTTGAAAATATTTCGAAATATATTATATCTCTACTATGAACCTTGCAAGTTTTGTCCTCTTTCAACAGATGAGGAAATTAAAGCGCAGATTATACAGTTAGTGATAAATCTAGGAGAAAACCCAGATCTCTTAATTCCAAAATATCCCACCCTGTGCTTTGTCCACCAGTGATTAAATGGAGGTTAATGATTAAATCACTTCCTTGCAAATGGCCAAGACAAATGGGTAACTTTAGGGGCCCTAGAAGTAATTTTGTATATAGCCATCCTTTAAAAAATAAATTTGAAAGACATCCACAGTTGTTGGAAGGAGGGAAGAGATGCCATCACGTGGTATTCATTTGCAGGGATCAGGTTTTCCTGAGTCAGAAGGGGGTTAAGAAATCTGCCAAATGCTTGGGAACGGGTTCAAATCATTGCAGAAGTGCAATGGAAAAATATGACTGATGGAGCTGAAGAGTATTTGCCCTATTCTTCAATAGGTGGCCTGCCTGCTGTTCTTTCTCCCAATTTTATGATTCCTCTTTAAAAACTTCTCTCTTAATAGGGATGATTTGAAATCCTTTTCTTGACTCACCAAGCAAAGTAAATACATTTATGAATGTGTGTGTTTATTGTTTATATATTTGCAATGTTATAGCTAAGCTATGCTGTGTCATTTTTATTCTTGTATTTGACAGTTATTTAATATTGATGGTCACCAACGATGTAGTGAACAATGAGCCAGAACTAGAACCTAAGAGAGATATGAAGGAAAATAGAAGGACCCTGCCCTTAAGTGGCTTATGGGATACTGCCCTCCACTGGGGCAGGGGCCTTCTCTTGCTTCCCATTGCATCACTACTGCTCTCAAATGTAGAATAGGGCCTGGGACATGATAAGCATTAGGTAAATATCTGTTGAATGAGTGAATGAATGAATCGATGAATCTGCACATGACTGCTAATAAAGTATACTTTATGAGAGGCTGTAGATAAAAGCAGGAACCAGGGTCAGGTAAGATTATTCAAGGAAGAACTCCTGGAGAATTTAGTGATATGGTGAGGAGGGATAAAGATATGCTCAGACTAATAACAAAGGTTGGTCATTTGTGTAGTAGGCCTGGTAGAATTTTAAGGCAGTATGAGCCTAAGAACATTGATAATGGCACTGTCTTTTTTTGGTGAGGAAGATTCGCTTTGAGATAACATCTCTTGCCAATCTTCCTCTGTTTTGTTTGAGGGAGATTAGCCCTGAGAAAACATATGTGCCAGTCTTCCTCTACTTTGTATGTGGGTCACAGCCACAGCATGGCTTGACAAGTGGTGTAGGTCTGCGTCTGAGATCCAAACCTGCAAACGTGAGCCACTGAAGTGGAGTGCATTGGACTTAACCACTATACCATGGGGCTGGCCCCAATAAGGGCACTTTTAAAAGCCATATCTAGGCTGGACAGGAGACAGTGTGACAATAGATGGGGGCATGGAATTGAAAAGCATCAAGTGGTTTGAGATATGAATGAGAGAAAGGAGCTCTGGTGTAAAGAAGTGAAAGAGGAAGTGTAACATTGCCTTGGCTATAGTAGGTACCTAATCTATACCAGCTGAATGGATACGCTAGCACTAGACTGCTTTTGTTCTTAAATAAGGCAGCACCATAATGTACTACGTGAGGAAGTCTGTTATAGAAACTGTATGTAGGGTGGACTGATTGTGTGTGTGTGTCTGTCCGTGTGGATGCACATGCTTGTGTGCAGATGAGAGAGGGCAACTGAAGGTAAAGAGATCTTTTAGGTTATTATTATAATAATTTAGTTGTGAAATAAGGACTTAAAGTATGGAGGTTATGAAAATATAAGGAAATGAATGAATATGAGAGATGTTAGAGTTAAGACATAGTGATAGATTGGATATCGTGGACAAAGGAAAGAGGGAAGAACAATAATTTCAATATTTGAAGACTGAAAAAACAGGATAAGTGATGATGATGACTAAGCTATTAAGAGGATAGCATTTTGGGGAAGGATGAAGGCAGTCCCGGGCATGTTAAATGTCAGAGTGAGAAATCTTGTACTCACCTAGAGGTCTGTGACTAAAGAGAGCATGATAGCATTAACATATGAATATAAGCAGCTATTGAAAGTGTGGCATGAAGGAGATCTCCAGTAGTGTTGAAACATAGAGCAAGGTTTCTCACCCTCAGCATTATTGACATTTGGGGCTGGACAATTCATTGGTGGTGGTTGTGGAGGGGGCTGTCCTGTGTACTGTGGGATGTTTAGCAGTATTCCTGGCTTCTACCTATGTGATGCCAGTAGCAACCTACCCTCAGCTGTAAAAATTGAAAATGTCTCCACACAGTACTAAATGTTTCTTGGGGGGGAAATCACCCTCAGTTAAGAACTGTTGGTATAGAGACTGAAAAGTAAACTACCATAGATTGGACCTTTGGAGTACAGCAGGAGGTGGGGTTGGGGGTAGGAGGGAAGGTGGATCTAAAGGATCAAGACAGAAAGTAAGAGTGATTTAAGGAACTGCATTAGGACGACATAAAATTAGGAGAGCTTTGACAAGTTTTTGCAAATTGGCATTTGGTAAGAAAACTTGAATGAATGCAATGATTTCCTCCATTCACTGACTATCCAGGGGGAATGTGGTTTAAATGATGGATTTATCTGGCTGCTGCTTCTGGCTTCTAGGGGCCCATGGGTCCTGGTCTCTAGACCCAAGCCACTACTTGGCTTTGGGAACTTTTCCAGTGAACTTTCACTTCCTTGAACACTGAAGACATAGCAAAATAATTCATCTAGGATCCTATGGAGGGTACACACATTATATGTTCTGTCTCTTACATGTACATACACACAAACCAAGGCAGCACTTTTATTTTGTTTTTACCACCACAAATGTACCTATACAGAATTCTAGGATCCCATTATGCCTAGCCCTCTTAGTGACTGGTCATTGTTGAAGGTGGAAAGGAGAATCTTAGATTTATAAAATATTTGTGAATTAAAAGACTATTAGAGATCTTCTGAGATCATCTGTCTAGCCCAGTGTTGTTGTTTTTTTCTCACTTCTTAAAACATAGTGTGCAGGGCATTCCTAAGAGAGAGAGTATTGTATCCAAAGGCAATGAGGGGTAAAACACCATGGGGTTTTCAGGAACATTACGTTTTTTAACCGAGCTGAAATGTCAAGTGTGAAAAGATGATAGAGCGGGGTAAGGTGAGAGGCACGTTCTCTAGGGAAGACAGACAACACACCAGAACATATATAGGGAAGACAGACAACACACACACACACACACACACACACAAGATGTGGCGATTCTTTTGGAAATGAAGTTTACTGCAGAACCCAAATATATAGCATACATAAAAGAGGAACCATTTGATACAACTCACCCATACAACTTTGTACAGTTTGTATGAATTTGATACAACTTCACCATAGTGGCCTGTGAAGCACTCCACCTAACACTAGGACTCTGGAACACAATTTGAAAATCACTCCAGGGGCTAGCCAACTGGTGCAGCAGTTAAGTTCACACATTCTGCTTCTCGGCAGCCCGGGGTTCACTGGTTTGGATCCCGGGTGTGGACATGGCACCGCTTGGCAAACGCCATGCTGTGGTAGGCGTCCCACATATAAAGTAGAGGAAGATGGGCATGGATGTTAGCTCAGGACCAGTCTTCCTCAGCAAAAAGAGGAGGATTGGCAGTAGTTAGCTCAGGGCTAATCTTCCTCAAAAAAAAAGAGATACATTAAAAAAAAAAAAAAAAGAAAATCACTCCAGCAGCTGGCACTTTATCTCTAAAGGACCGGATAGTAAATATTTTCAGTTTTGTGGACTATGCAGTTTCTTTTGCAATGGCAACTATTCAACTCTGCCCTTATAGCAGGAAGACAGCCATAGCCAAGACGTAAATAAATGGGCATGGTGGGATTTTGCCTGCTGCTGACCATTTTGGTTTGCTGACTCCTGAAACTCCCCTCATTTTTTACAAGTGGGGACTCTGAGGCTGAGAACAGGGAAGCAAGTTACCATTAAGAGCAGTGCTAGGATTGCCACCTTATTTCTTTACCTTTTATTTTGCTGTCAAATAGAAATTTCTGATGTGTATGTGTGTTTGTGTTTAGATGAACTCTGTCTAAGGGTCTTTAATTAAACAGTGCCTTCAACCATAGGTGAAGTATTTCTTTCTCATAAATTGGAGGTGCCCCCCACATCATGTCATTTTGAGAGACTAGTGTCTTTGCACTACTCAGTGCTTGCTTCTGTTTGTATTTCTGATGAATGGCTTTTCCCTATAAAGATATCTATACCTCTACTGAGTGAAGCGTTTCAGGCCTCGTGTTATATGTCTTCCTGGGGAAAAATGGCTGTGTTTTTAATATCTTAATTAGACAATGATGTGATAATTAAAGTTACTGAGAGAATGAGACCCATGTCAAGGCTATCTGGAGTGAGTGTTCAAAGTTGAGAGATTTAGAGCATGCATGACTTGGCATTAACTTTTTCTTTGAAAAAGAAAAGCAACTCTTAGTACTTTTTGTACCATTCTGCTAAGCACTTACGTGTTATCTCATTTGATCCTTATAGAGGTATAGCACGTTATCTCCATGTTATTGATGAATGAGTAAATGGATGCTCAGGAAGATTAAGTAGCTTGCCTAAGGTTGCATACCTAGTGAGTGGCAGAGCCAGGATTTGGACTGTGGGCAGTCTGAGGCCAGAGCTCATGACCTTAACCATTTGACTATATGGCCTCTCTCTTCAACTAAGAAGGAACTACTGACATTTCTGATGGCATTGGAAGGTGAATTTGGGGACCCAGGATGTCCTAATTGCTGATCTAACATTTTTAAGGAGCTTAGCACAGGAGATAAGTTTGTAGAGGAAAGGCAGAAAAGAAAGGGGGATTTATCATGATGAAGGTAAAAGTGAAACATAAAAATTTCAGGATAATAGAGGGGTTAACAAATCATATAGACCCTTGGTTCTTTCTACATGTAGATGAAATATAGAAAGCAGTATGTAAGTTAGAAGATAGCTGACTTTGTTGATTGCATCTGAAAAAGTTGTCTTTTTCTATCCTAATTTATCTAGGAATTAAGGACTTACTAAGTGATCATGGTGTTTATGGGTAAACTGTATTCTTTCTTCTTTTAAAGGAGGTAGGAGAATTATGCCAGCAAGTGGTCCTGGTACCTTGTGGAAAATCATCCCAGTGGCAAAGCATAATAGGATTTTTCTTGACCTGCATGCCTATTTTCAGCCAACTCAGAAAACTCCCTGGGCCCTTATTGCATTTCCCTTCCAGAGGGTTGGCTCAGTGACTTCTATTGCTGGGGATACTTTTGCTACAATATTGAGGTTTCCTTTCTGAAGAAAGTTAGGGCATGGAGAAATCCACCTGGCCTTGAACTGCTTAGTTCTCAGCTCTCTGAACTTACTTTGCACACTTTGCCATCAAGGAAAGAACTGCATGCTATCTAACTTTAATTGCCTTTAAGTATAACTGCTATAAGCCTCAGTAATTATAGTTAACATTCTCTGCATTAACATTGCACTACTCCCCTAGGGTTTTCAGAACGATTCACAAATAAATGCATTCAACTTTAAATGGGTTGTGGGGATTATAGAACCCAAAACGTGAAGGATAGAGGATGTTTCCTGCTCTCTGATTATTCAAAGCTTAGCAAATAGGAAGGCAGAGGCATCCATGACCAAAGGTCGTGATTACCCTAGTCAGTGTTGTTACAGATAGTCATGCACCTCAGGAAAGAAAGGTTTAAGCTTATTGAGAGAAGGAAAATGATGATTTTTTTGTTTATTTTCAAGGAAAAGTTATAATGGATAAAAACACATAGGCTTTTAACTTGCCTCAATTGGTTTACAAGGCTAGATTGAAGTAGGCCTTGGAATGAAGGAAAATGTCAAGAAAATATACAGAAAATTTTAAAAGTTTTCTTTTCCAAGTCACCTAGGTGAAGCATGCCACAGGTCTGGTAGGAAAATATCATAGATTTTCTTCCACCTAGAGAAAGTTCAACAATTCTAATTTAGGAAGAGGGCAGTTATAAGACAAGGGGAGTTTCCCCATCAGCACATGCCAGTGCTGTCTGTCTGGACATTCTAGAAAGCAGTGACTTAGACACATTACCATTAAGGAGTTACCTGGTTTCTGCAATGGGGAAGTCAGGTTGGTCCTGCTGGCTTGGCCTCAGTTAAATAGGTGTAGGCAATGCTGATAGGATGGGTAACCTCTTATATAGCAACTGTCTACATAGCTAGCTCAAGGGCTTGGGAATTTGTTGAAAAGTTAGAGTTGAGCTGAATTCCTGAATTTCCTATTGACCAGGTTATCAGTGATATTTTCAGATTTCAATCTTAATAGTGAAAGTATTCCTAATACTTAATAGTGTAAGTATCCCTCAGCTTCCATGAAAATGGTAATGACAGATGTGACCAGCTTAGAAAAATTTCTGCTTTAGAAAGAATCCATGGGTTGATTTTATTAGCAAGAACAACACCTCATAAATGTTATGAAATGTATAATCTGCTCATTTACTAAGTTGAGAAGGCTGAACTTTCCCCTATCTTCTTAGATTTGAGGGTATGTGTGCCTTCTTTAAAGAGCTCTGAAATCCTCCTCATTCCTTCTTTCCCATGGAGCCAGGATTTGGCTTGTAAGTTACAAGGGTACAAAGAACTCATATTTTCAGTTCCAACTTGCTTCTATCTTTTCTTTTGGATATGGCTCATAGGCTTGCAAAAAGGAGGAATTGTGTTTGACTCATTTAGTCTTAGATTTGATTTGTTAGTTTGAGTCTTTAGGGATCTTTAAAGGTCCCAGAATATAAGTTGAGGGGACCAACTTTTATTGGGAATACAGCCCAATGATATCAACTCAGGCTTATGAGTGAGGCAGAAATTGCAAATAACTTGTGTTCTTCTAGTGAAGAACTAGTGAGGCAGCACTGGACAATGAGGAAACTAAAGACTTTTGAACTAATGCATGGCAGCTTCACTTGTGAGAAGCAGAAACTTTCCAGGAGAGCAGTGATGATTATGTAGTGTAATTACCAGGACTGTAGACTTCAAAAAAAAAATTCTAGCTTCCTTGTTCCTTCCGCAGTTGACCACCTTTTTTCTCTCACTCGGATGGGAGATAGCTATTTAAAGGCAGGTAGGCTTCCTTTCCATGCCAAATTAAACTTTTCTCCCTGGAGAGCCTTCCTTTTTATTTTTTAGCATTTCTCTATTGTAATGACTAAAATAAGATATACCTTCCCCCAGAATGTTCCAATTTATAGTGAAGAAGAGCAGAGGTGAGGACATCCATAAATGGGAATCTTAAGAGCTTGTCATCTACGACAGACTCTACTGATGGAAATAGACTTGGGGAAAACACAGAGATGGGGAAGGAGAAAGGGATTAAAAAGGCACTCCTAATTCCTATCGCTCGCCGCATTCTCTGTATCATAAGTACAAGGCAGCCTGCTACTCGTCCGTCATGAAGGACCTTCTCGCGATTCATTCTTTTTTTGGAGCTGGACAGGAAGAGATCTAAAGACGAGGCTGGATTTGAGGGCTGCATAACTAACCCTAATGTTCTCTTTCCTTCCATCTCACAACTCTCCCAACCTGAATTTTCAGCTGAAAAAGAAGCAGGTGTATGTAGATAAGGTGGAGAAGATGCAGCAGGCTCTTGTACAGCTCCAGGCAGCATGTGAAAAACGTGAGCAGCTGGAGCACCGTCTTCGGACACGACTGGAGAGAGAACTGGAATCTCTCAGAATTCAGCAGGTATGGAGAACTCAAAGACAGTGAGATTATTCCTGACTGCTTATTTTTCAGTTGGTGTTTGACATGAAGACAAAAACCACACTCTTGCTCATCTTTAGGTTTTTTGCCCCACTTGATCTTACTCCAGAGTGCCAGCTTCCTAACCCAGGAAAATCTTTAATGCCTTTTATCTTGCACCTTTTATTTTCATGTGAACCTTAGCAACAGCAGACCCTATAAGAAGTGAAGATGCTATATAAATAGACTACTAGACATTTTAGAATTGGAAATGGTCTTTAGAATCATCTGGCCATACTCCTCCTCATTCTTAGATGAGAGAAAATCAAGACCCAGAAAAGGTTGCATGACTCACTTAAGGACATACAGTAAGTTAGGGGCAAGGTAGGAATCAAATCCTAGATTTTTTAAATTCCGGTTTCTATTGTGTACCGTGCTGCCAGGCAGGGATAGTGGTTTTTAAACCATTGATCCACTTTCTGAGCAGCATGACAATTTGATATGGCAAGTTCCTTTCCTGATCAAGGGAGTCTCATATTTGAGCCCAAGATAGAAAGTCCTGTGGCCTTAGGAGGAAATCTGAATTCTCCTTGCTTCTGAATCAGAATGCAAACTGAGGCGGCTTGGGCAGTAATCCTTTCCAAGTATAGGGGCTCTTCAAATGGGACTCGGCCACCATGGTTCTTCTCTCACTAACCTGAGGGGTCTCGGCATCTCTCCCAACAGCGCCAGGGCAACTCTCAGCCCACCAACGTTTCAGAATACAGTGCCGCTGCACTGATGGAACTTCTTCGTGAGAAAGAGGAGAGGATCCTGGCCCTGGAAGCTGATATGACTAAGTGGGAGCAGAAATATTTGGAGGAGAATGTGATGAGACATTTTGCTCTGGATGCTGCTGCAACTGTAGCTGCTCAGAGGTAAGTAGCTGGCTGGTCGAGTCACTGCTTGAAGGGCGTGGGCTGGGGGGGAGAACAGAAAGGTGACTGATTAATAGATGTTCCAGTGTTTTGTGTTCTGTAATGTTCTGTTTTTTTCCCCAAAGTTTCTGCTTAAGTATGTTTTCTTTCATCTGGTTATGCGGAGACTGCGTAACTGTGGGGACAGGGGGTCAGGGATTTGAAAATTTAAGTTACTTATGAACTTAATGGAATCATAGTTCAGCTTTCCTCAGGAGCCAGAACCATTGCTGAGGAGATCAACTGAACATTTGCACACCTCCTTCGCCAGAGTCACAGATTTCTTTCAGCCACATGTGTAGCTTTCTTTGTTTAGCCCCAGGTCTAGAGTTAAAGCCTCTCCAGAGAAATGCCACTCAGAAACTAAATGTCACTCAGGAGTGGCTGCTGCCATTTGATAGCTCTGGCTCATCCAAGGGATGCCAAAGGCTGTGCTGAACATGAATCCATCCCTGCCCTTTGAGAAGGTCTATATTTGAAGGCCACATTCTCTGTGTCCATGAGTTCATCACATGTAAGCAGTCACATTCCATTTGGTAAGGAGGAGAAAGGGACAGGAGGAGTTTTTATTTTTTGCTTTCTTATATGTTCCCCTTTTCACAATATAAATTGTTCATTAGTCTTTGAAGGAAACAATGCTCTTGTCCAGTTTGTCTGTCTCACTGCTGTTCGTAATCATCAGTTGGGAAAGAAAGAAAAAAATAACAACAAAAACTAAATTCAGATCAGGAGATGACGTAGGTTGTTGGAGATACAGACAGAGCCTTGGTCTGGAGTAGAGTGTCTAAGGCAGGCTATGGCATATTGTACCCAAATAGGTCTCTATCCAGAAAGTTATTAAAAACCACGGTGTTGCCTTTAACATTCTCCTAAACACAGGGAGCCGACAGAGTCTGGAAGTGCTTGCCAGACTTTGGGCCGGGATGTGTGTGTGGAGGGGGCAGTAGATACATTTATTTTTGAGTCTTTCTTATGCTAAATCAGAGGGAGGTCAGTGCTTAAGAGCTGGACTGATGGTTTGTAAACCTCCTCACATCACAATTCTTCAGGAAGACATCTTATGTTTCTCTAACGTGCTCTGCCTGTCGAGACATTGCCTATAAACCTTACGCAGGTTGAAACTGCCTGTGCCTTGATTTTGATGTCCTTGTGGGCTTAAGCTTACCTGTCTCAGTTTTCTGAGAATGGTTTGCGTAGTACATGCTAGTGTAGTAATAGAGTACACAGACACCTCAGCTCTGCTAGACGACGGCTGAGAAGTTTGTAGGCAGATTAGAAGCAGAATTAAGTGTAATTTTAGCTGCTAGCTCCCAAGAAAACACCTGTGCCCAGTGCTTGTTCAGAGGTTATTCAGGAACTCTGAACACTGAAAAGGAGATGCAGGATAATTTTCTCATCTTTGGGCAGATACTTAGAAAGATAAAGCTCATGAATATGTGCAGTGTGAGAAAATGTTGGCAACCCAGGGTTCTTGGTGCTGGGAGGTTTACTGCTGTAACTGACTTCAGAATATACTCCAGGTCAAAATGCAGAAAAGCTAGGGGGTTGTCACTGGGGGCTCCTATAAAGAAACTACTCCCCTTCCTTTCTCCCTGGGAAGTTTTGAATATTGGGGGAACTCCCTTTCACATAGATTTCTTTCCAGAATCTGCTGACTCCCATAAGGTAGATTTAATTTGAATCGAATTCCTTTAAATCACCAAGTAGAAAGTTTCCATGTAATCACTGTTTTCAGTAAAATGTGCATGCTTATCATTTAATATGATAAAAACAGCCAGTTCCCACCTACTAGGAACATATTATGATAATTCCTCAGGCAAACATTTGGATCTGGACTGTGTACCTTTTGCACGCCTATTAATTCAGCCTACAAGAGAGATTGAGAGATTGCATTCAAATTCTTGTAAAATGAGAGAATTGGACGAGGCAACTCCTCCAGACCCTTCTATTTCTAGGGTTATACTATATTTCCAAAGATAGTGCCTCTTCTGTTCTGCCACAGAGATCGTTTTCCTTCTTCTCCTTTCTTTCTTTATGAGATTTCAAATTTGGAAGGTAACATTCAGAAAACTTTATTTCAGAACCTGTGGGCTCTTCTGCCTTTCCTTTCCACATCTCTCGCCATTCTTTTTCTGTCCAAGGGTTTCACTCTCCCTCCTCCCAACCCTAAATGTAGGTATTGACCAAGGCTCTGCTCTTGGCACCTTTCTCTGGTGAAAGCTTTATATTCTGTTTTCTTCCAAAATAATTTTTAAGTGTCTAGGATATTGGCTGCAGATGCAAAGTGCTCAACATATATTTGATTGAAGAAGGAAGAAATAGAAGAAAAGAAAAAGGAAGGAAGGAGAAAGGAAAAAGTGAAAGAAGGAAGGAAATGATTTCTGACTCTATAACTTAAATCCCTAAATCTGCCACATTTATGCCACATTTTAATGGCCTACTTGGTTTCTGTGTGCAGATGTTCCTTGACTTATGATGTGGTTATGTCCTGATAAACCCATCATAGCTTGAAAATATTGTAAGTTGAAAATGCATTTCATACCCCTAACCTACCGAACATCATAGCTTAGCCTGGCCTCCCTTAAATGTGCTCAGAATACTTACATTGATCTACAATTGGGCAAAATCATCCAACACAAAGCCTATTTTATAATAAAGTGTTGAATATCTCATGTAATTTATTGAATACTGTATTGAAAGTGAACAACAGAAAGGTTGCCAGTGTATCGGTTGTTACTCTCGTGATCATGGGCTGACTGGGAGCTGAGGCTTGCTACCTCTGCCCAGCATCATGAGAGTATTGTACTGCATGTTGCTAGCCCAGGAAAAGAGGAAATTCCAAAGTTCGAAGTACAGTTTCTGCTGAATGCTTTTGCACCATTGTAAAATTAAAAAATCATAAGTAGAACCATTGTAAGTTGGGGACTGTCCGTATTCTGCAGTATCTGAAAATTAATGTAGTCCCAGCATAGTAGCTCATAGGTAAGTAACAGCTTGCACAATTAGGAAATGTTGCTTGGGTGGTATCACTGGTAGTTTTAGAATTTTTTCAATTAAGGTATTATTTGAATATTAAAAAAACACCTATTTTAGGTGTATGGTTTGATGAATGTTGGTAATTGTATACAGTAACATAGCCACCACCACTATCAAGACGGAAGACGCATTCTAAAGTGTCCTTGTGCTCCTTTAACTTGATCCCTTCCTTGCACACCTGACCCCAGGCAACTAATCTGCTTTTTGTCATTATAATTTTGCCTTTTCAAGAATGTCATATAAAAGGAGTCATATAGTATATACTCTTTTTGTTTGAATTCTTTCACCCAGCATAATTATTTTGAGATTCATCCAAGTTGATGCATGTATCAATAGTTTATTCCTTTTTGTTGCTGAGTAGTGTTTCATAGTATGGATGTACTGCAGTTGTTTATCCATTCACTTGATGATGGATATTTGGATTGTTTCCAGTGTTTGGTCACTATGAATAATAAAATACAGATTTTTAAGATAAGAATGGACAACTGTCTTTTCTCAGGTGAGAAGACATATTTATACCCCTTCCAGCACTTTGATTCTATGAAGCACCTCTTATCAAAGGGAAAGATGTCAGGGCAAGAAATCATATGTAGTGTTTGTATATGAGGTACTCCCCTAAGCACTTTACAATTATTGCTTGTCCTCACAATAGTTCTTTGAGAGAAGTACTATTATGCATTCTACAGATGAGGAAACTGAGGCATAGACAGGTTAATTAACTTGCGCATGGCGACACACAGCTACTAAGAGGCAGAAGAACCAGGATTTAAATCTACATTTTTGACACCTTAACCACTATACTCTGCTGCCACCCAGATATGATGATTTCAAAGATGGTGAAATAGGGATTATTAACTGTTCAACAGTTAGTATTTGAGACTTATTCTTTAGTCGCTTAAAAATATTTTAAATAATCACAATAATGTGGCTTATACTGTAACTCCATATTATTGTGTCCCTGGAGATTCCTCTCTAGATTCTTAATATAGACGATGGAAATTACTACCAAGTAGGAGTTCAGTCCCAGAGGAAGCGATTGGCAATGCAGATTTTTTGTTTCAGTTCACAAACAGTGAATTTATTTCTGAAGAGCAGAAAAAGGATAAAAAGATAACATATCCAATCAACCATGTAATTTATGAGTTTGCATTTACTAAATCAGGTTGTTATCTTTCTCCAAATGTGCAATATTTCCTTTTTATTTGGGGCGAAGTAAATCTGGGAAAGAAGGAAGTGAAGAAAGGCAAAGTTGAAGGTAGAAGCTGGTCATATGCATTCCCCATACCCAGTGCTTCATTTGTAGGCCTTTCTCAGTTTCCATCCTCAGCTTTCTTCTCATTCTGCATTCTGTCTTAGTGATCTTACTCTCTACTATAGCTTCAAATAGTAACTCTGCCACCTCTAAGATTAAAGTTAGAATTTTCAACAACTTGTTGGATATTCTCATGTGGCCATTCATAAGACACTTTAACTCCAATGTAACTAAAATCAAAACCCACTATAACATCTTCCCAAAAAAATCTCTCATTGGTTTCCTATCACAGAAAATGAGTGTTGTGCCATCTTTTCTAGTAATTTGAATTAGAAACAACAAAGTTCTCATTCATTCTTCCCTCTCCCTAACGCTCATATTTAAATAGTCTCCACGTTCTAGAAATTCTGCCTCCTATAACCTGTTTGAATTTCCCTTGCCACTTCACCAGTTCATGCTTTCAGTATTTCTTACTGGGATTATTACAGTAACTTTTCTGACTCATCTGCTGATTCTGTCCTCTATCACTCCTCTAATCCGTCCATCACATTTCAGCAAGAGATAATGCTATCTTCCTACAACGCAGCTTAGATAATTCCATTCTCCTTGAAAAGCTCTAATAATTTTCACTGCCTATTGGAATAATGTTCAAACTCATTTCTGTAATAGTTAATTCTTTACTTTTTTTGGTCTCCCCTTCCAAGTTTCCTGAAGTCAGAGACTTGTCTTATCCATGTTTATCCACTCTCCAGCCTCCCAGTAACTTCAAACACAGTGCTCCACTCATGGTCCAGTTCACATATTAAATAAACAAAAGGATGCTACCAATAGGAAAAGATGGACTTGAACTTTAAAAGGCCACTAGATGTTTTAATTAGGAGGTCATGGGTGACGTTCTAGAAAGCAATGTAAGTAATGTGATGGGGATAACTTCATCGGAGAAAGGAAGGAGAGAGAAGATGATTGGAGGGATAGTTGCCAGAAACTGTTTACTTAAGAATTTGAGATGTAGGATGTCAAATTCAGAAATATACAGTTTGGAGTTTGTAAGTTGTATTTTTAAGCCCAGCATCTATTTACTGATGTGCTTAAGGATAGCCTCAGAGAATTGGAAGTTAGGTCAAGTTGCTCCTTCACTGTTTTTGCTTGCTTTTGCCTAAGCCATTGGCTTCTGGAAGGAAAATTGATGTTGAAGGCCCTCCTGGCAGCTCTGTAGGAATTCACTAAGTGCCCCACATTTTCAGGCTCCATTCCTGAGGAGCTCACAGTGTCCATATCAATTAGCTGGCAGGGCTCTGAGTCCCCTAAATGGTCTTTTATGCAATGAAAGTGGCAGTAAGCCAGCACTGGCCCCCCCAGTGACAAACCGCACGCTCAAGTCCCCAGTGTCCATAGACACCATGCACTTTTTAGAGAGGCCTGGCTCTGAAGCCTCAGCCATCATATTGGAACTCTGCACTGCAGGACTTGCCTCCAGTATTATACCACGAACTGGAATTCTTTCAAGTCATGCTCTCTTGTATTGTATTCTCCTTCTACCTATACTTCTCTCTCTTAATAAGAGATAACTTTGTTAAACCTGAGCCTGGCATTGTATGTTTTACATGCCTACTTTTATTTTATCTTCCCCAAACCCCATGAGATATTGCTACAATTATCGTTTTCATTTTGCATATGAGGAGACTGAGGCTGAGAGCAGTGAACTGACTTTCTGAGCTCATAGAATTTGTTAGTGGCAGCGTACTTGGGAAAGTGGGACTTGACCCTGGTGCAGTCTAGTCAGAGCCTGTGCTCTCAACACTATACAATGCCACTTCCTCTTGGGTACTTCAGAACACAGGGGCCATTCCCAGTAGGGCTATAAGCACGTGAACTTCAGTAGAACAAGTGTGGAATTCTGAGATGCTAAAATATTTTGAATTTAGCAAATGATGAGAACTATTGTCCTTCCCTTTCTTGTTCTCCAACTTGTCACCATTCAAATAAGTTGTTTCAGCCTTGCATACACGGTGCAAGCCTTTAGGGGAACAGTGGTTTTGCAGAAGCTCACCCAAATTCCCCAACTTTAATAATGACTTTCTGCCTCTTCATTCCCCTGCCCTTTCACCCCCATCTGCACAAGTCACAATCTCTAAGCTAAGAGAACATAACTAGCTGCTAGCAGAAAATATTCCTGGAGTTCTCCCACAGATCCTCATTCTCATAGAAAGTATAATGAAGCAGTGCCAGTTTGTTGTTTTCTCGGCCTGTCATCTGATTTCCTTTAAGACCAAAATAATTACATCAATATTCTTTCTAATCCCTTTTTCTTTTCCTCCAAATTACTCGAATAAGATCCATTTTATTCATTCTCTTTCCTCTTTTCTCTACCACTAGTTCAAAATGGACCAAAGAAAGACACATGACGTCACTTATCAGGAGGATATAGGATTCCCACATGTCTTTGACTTGTGCTGTTTAAACATTAGCCTTGCTTATGGGCTAGATCCTCTCCTTCTCTCTCTCTCTCTCTCTCTCTCTCTCTCTCTCTCTCTCTCTCTCTCTCTCTCTCACACACACACACACACACACACACGCACCCACACACATACTTTTCTCCTTATTAATTAGTCTTTGAGTTAATGGCCTGAGACACTTTCAGATGGAACATGATGGTCTCTCATGCAGTAGGGACTCTGGCAAGAGAACAGTCACTTAGTTGAAGAAGACTCATTGATTTGGCAACAGAATGTTTCAGATGTAGGTTAGATAAGAATCAAGTGGCACCGACTCAAAGGCCCTGCTTCTCACTCAGCTCACACACCCTACCTGATCTTCACTATCGACATGTCTATAGTTTGTTTCTAGCACTCAGATGTAGTTAATGTTATGCATCTGTAGCAATAGTTATTTAGTACATTCTCTGATTTCCTTTAAAGTCTAGCCTTTTTCCTCTTTATGACTGTCATGAGAAAATCAAGTGGAAATATATAATATCTTATAGATAATATAAATAATAATATAAAGTAGAAATAGAAATATCTCCTTGTTGCCTGGCCATGGTCTAAAAACTTGAAGGGACTCTCTGCCAGAAGGTTTTGGAAGGATGTCTGTCTAGTTCTGAAGGCAAGCCTGTGCACCTCTCATAGAATCCCTCACTGACTTTTGTAGCTATGTACATGCCAATAACCTCTTCTAGCTCTGAAAGCTGAACCCTCCCATCTTGGAAGCTCTTATGAGAAAGTCACCAAGAAACCAAACATTCATACTGAGTTTAATTTCAGCTTAGGGCTTTCCAGCAATACCTTTGACTAAGGAGGGAAATAGGATTCATTGATTTTGTTGCCCTCCCGTCATCATCACTGCCATTTTTTCCCCAGGGACACAACAGTCATCAGCCACTCTCCTAATACCAGCTATGATACAGCTCTAGAAGCTCGCATCCAGAAGGAAGAGGAAGAAATTTTGATGGCAAACAAGCGTTGCCTTGACATGGAGGGCAGGTAAAATGTCAATCTGCACCCTAGTGGATCTGAGAAGTTGGTATGAAGACCAGATAGGTCAGTAAGGAAGGGCAACCATCTTCATTCACAACTGGGAAACCTGATAATGAAGCTTCCCCCTACCCCTGCACCCCTGCCAGCCTGTTACTTAGGATTTGAGGTGCAAAGATCTTTACCTTGATCGTTCCCTCTAGCTGTGTAATTCCAAGTAGCATTGCTTTCCCCATTGCTCTTGATAATTGCTTTCCATCTGCCCTCTGCCAGAACTGAACTGTTTGCATTTGCATTCTGGGGTATTCTTTCTGTACCTCAACCCTGTGATACAGCAGAGTGCTCGGTAAAAGAACCTCCACTCAAACTGGGAGATAGGGTACCTGGTGTCTCTTATAAACTCATGATCATTGACTTATTAGCTGAAATTGTGGCCCATTCACAGAAGTTCTCACCTTCTCATTGAATACATGATTTCCATTGATTCAGATTGTTCATTATGGCACCCACTACATTGGTTTACTCTCTCATATACAGCCTTTCTTTTCACTGATACTTTCCTTTGGCTTTTTAAGGAACAATGCCTGGATATTCTGCTGTATCCGCCTGGATGTGCAGACAGGCATTTTAAAAATGCCTTAAAAATGTCTTACAATTCAGAAATAACTAGATCACTCCTTAGTTGAAAAGATAATGGAAGCTCAAGTCCATGTAGGCAGTGAGACCAGACGTGGAGGCAACAGCAAGGTCTTTATATGGTCTTTGTCTTTGACTCCTAGGATCAAGACCCTCCATGCCCAGATTATTGAGAAGGATGCCATGATCAAAGTACTCCAGCAGCGTTCCCGGAAGGAGCCAAGTAAGACAGAGCAGCTGTCATCCATGCGGCCAGCAAAGTCTCTGATGTCCATTTCCAATGCTGGATCAGGCTTGCTCTCCCACTCTTCCACCCTGACTGGCACTCCCATCATGGAAGAGAAGCGGGATGACAAGAGCTGGAAGGGGAGTCTAGGTAATTACAGTAAATAAGGAAGATTAAAGTAACATATTTAAAGAGAGCCCCGACTTAGATACAGGCCCATGCAGCAAGGAAAAAGTATGATGGTCCAGATTCTAGAGAGTGAGATTCACCAAGTTGGGTTTTTCTCCTCCTGAGAAGCTAGCTGCATATTCAGGAGCTCCTGCACACTGTGAAGTCTCACTGAGAAAACATTGGTTGATTCCAAGACCTTAGAAGATAAGAATCCTGAGTTCTATTTGGGTGGGAAGGAAGTAACTTCAGTTTTCTCTAAGAAATTCTCAGATTTGGCCTTTGCCATGTGGGACCTTTTGTCTTTATCCAAAGCTCATGTGGCCTTCATGTCATTCAAAATTTCTAAATTCCAGTTTTTTCTATGTTTGTTCTTCCCATATAATAGGAGGACTCAGCGTTCTACTTAAGCTAAATAGAGCTCGGTGGCAGGTTTTTGTTACCAGAATGTTCTGAGATCAGAACAGAATGTACTTTTTCATTCCATTCCTGTCCATTCCTTCCCCTCTAATCAAAACCCCAGAAGTATTGTGGATACCACAGGGCACATTTTTAGAGCCTGAGGAAGCAAGCTATGTATATTTTTATTTAAGGTCTTTTTGGTGCTTCTAATATTGTTCTTGGTCCTCTGTCACTCACGTTGTCCTTTGATTAGAGTAGGCATTTGGGGGACCATGACCATCACCTTAGATTGCATAATTATTATCACACTCATCTGTGACTACAGACTTCTTTCCCTGATCCTTTCTGGCTTTCTGGTAATGGATAGTGTTGGTTGTAAGTGGAACTGAGGAGGAAGTGGAACTGAGAAGCATTCTGACAGCTCAGTGTAAATCAATAATCATTGGAAAACTAAATCAAAACAGATGCCCAGGACACTTAAAGGTTTAATATGCTGTGCTGGGGGTTGGAGATTGAGGACCAGAAGCGATCTGCCAAGTCTGAAAGAAAGTTTTAGCCATGCTCAGAGGTACCTCACAAACCGATTCCTGGGTTCACTGGAGGCAAAAGTAAAGAATTTAGACCCGTTCATACTTCTCTTGAATCAGATGTCTGTATTTGAATAACCTGTAGTTTCCTAACCTTTTTCCCTCTTTCCTTTGTAGGTATTCTCCTAGGTGGAGACTACCGTGCCGAGTCTGTCCCTTCCACACCCTCGCCTGTGCCACCCTCGACTCCTCTGCTCTCAGCTCACTCCAAGACAGGCAGCCGAGACTGCAGCACCCAAACTGAACGGGGAACGGAACCCAACAAAACTGCAGCTGTTGCTCCAATCTCTGTTCCTGCTCCAGTTGCTGCTGCTGCCACTGCTGCCGCCATCACTGCCAACGCTGCCACCAACACTGCCATCGCTGCCACCAACACCACCACCATGGTAGCTGCTGCTCCAGTTGCTGTTGCTGCTGCTGCTCCAGCTGCTGCTGCTGCCACTGCCACCCCGTCTCCAGCAACTGCTGCTGCTTCTCTTGCCGCTGCTGTTTCTCCAGCTGTTGCTGCTCAGATTCCAGCTGCTGCCTCTGCTGTTGCTGCTGCTGTTGTTGCTCCTGCTGCTGCTGCTGTTCAAGTTGCTCCAGCTGCTCCGGCTCCGGTTCCAGCTCCGGCTCCAAATCCGGTTCCGGCTCCGGCAGTGGCTCAGGCTTCTGCTCCGGCTCAGACTCAGGCACCAACTTCAGCTCCGGCTGCGGCTGCTACTCCAGCTCCAGCTCCAACTCCAGCTTTGGCTCAGGCTGAGGCTTCTGCAAGTCCAGCTGCCAGTTCTGGACCACGTCGTTTGTCTATACCGAGTTTGACCTACAATCCAGATAAGACAGGTAATAATAATTATTCATAACAGGTAGCTTTTGGTTCTGCCCTCAATTACAGATTTGTTTCTTGGTGCCTGCTGTTTAGGTATAGTTAGTCATTTGGACAGAATGACTGTCCAAAGGTCCCAAAGGGGATTACTCAGAAGAGATAAGGGCAGAGAGTCTGTAAATGAGTTTCTGGATGCCAGGATGGGAATGGGGATGAGTCAAGGCCATTCTCTTAGGAGAAGTAAATGCTCCGGTGAACGAGGCAGGGTGGCAGGCAAGTCTCACTTTACCATTGGCTTCATTGGCGCTCTAGAGCTGTCTATTTCTAGAAAAATGAGTTTTTACCTTGTCCCTAAAAGTCCTAACCCCTTATTTCCATTTAGATGGCCCTGTTTTCCACTCCAATACTCTGGAAAGAAAAGCTCCCATTCAGATCCTGGGACAAGAGCCTGACGCCGAGATGGTGGAATATCTCATCTAAATGGGCTAATCAAGAGCTGCAGTTTATCAGCAAGAATGCTTTTAATCATTTTTCCCTTTTGTTTGTTCTTATTTTGAGGGTGAGGACAAGGGTTGGGGGGTATTTTTTTAAAGGGACTTTTTATTGAAACGATATAGTACTTAAGTAATACCATACGAACTCCAGTCTATTCTGGTACACATAGAGAGTACCTCTAAAGACAGATTAATCAGAATGTGCTCTAAAGTTTATTGTTTGGATTTATACAAATACTGGGACTGTTAATAGCTGGATATACATCAATGTTTTCAATGTGCTTAAATTTGTTTAGCATTTCTATATTCCAGATCATTCTTTTTTGAAGAGCACAGTATGTTTGGAAGACAGTGTATAACATGTAGTTCAGAAGTGGGAAGCCGGAGAGAATTTGTGCGTCTGCTGTTTTGTATAGTTACCATCTAGGCAGCATCCAGAGAGAGCTCTCATCGTGGGCTCGTGAAAGGGAATAGTTTTAGGAGCTCTGTAAGCTGGAGAAAAGGTAGGGAGTATTTTGGTGTGGAAGGGTGCCGGAGCTAATTTTCCCTCCCAATTTCCCAGCTACCCTGTGCCAGGGGATTGTGTTTATCTTCATTTCAGTGGTGCTTTGGAAGTGGATTATTTTGGTTCCCTTGTGGAGGTTCATACATTCATATATATACTCTGGAGTAATTTATGCATTTGGATAATTAATATATTGCTTTCAGATGCTAGGAGAGTAAATTAGCTGAGTGATATACAGCTTCCTCTCTCTTAGGGAGTTAGACCATCAGAGGCCTTGATGGAGAGTTGCGTGAGGTGCTGTATGCAGACTTTTGTCGTCTGTGTATAGCCATGAACACAGCTTGCTTGCCTTTCCTGAGACCAATCTGTTTAGTGTCTGTTTCTTCTCCAGCACAAGTTCACTGGCTGTGTCACTATTCTCAAACTGCCTACCATTTGCAGAATGAGGAAGCATTTTTGTTGACGGGTTGAATGCTTTGAATTTCTGGTGAACTTTGAAATAACTCATTTTGTTTTCCCAAATTCTTAGCATACGTCTTAAAAGGCATATTTGACTATAACCTCCAAGGGAATAGCATCAAAAGCCCAAAGTACGATGCTGCAGTCAGAGGAGAGGTGGGCTGCAGCAGTATCCTCAGCTACCTCTTCTCACTGCCAGTGACTCCATCTTAGAATACCTTTGGAGAGCAGCAGGAAATGCGCATGTGGGCAGGGACCAAGGAGGCCATGGCTCCAAGCTGTGCCATAGGGCTGCCTCCAGGGACACAGAAGGGCTGGCTGCCTATTGCCGCAGGTCCCTGCTCTGTGTCACCTTTCTGTCCTTCATTAAGGTGACAAATCCACAGACAATGTCATTAAGATCAGTTTTCAAGGGTATGGGGGGTGAGGGGAGTGGGGGGTGATAGGTAAGGGTGGGGGGTAGAGGTTTGGGGATGTTAGTTAGAAACCAGATTAATAGAAGTGTAGGCCTGATATATTATGTTGTGAGGCATAGTGGCTGGAAGGAACTTTAGCAATATAACCCTGCCCCCTCATTTTAGTACTGAGGAATCTGAGACCTGGAGAGGTTAAGTGACTTTTTCGAGATCACACAAGACAGCTTTCCACTCTGCCAATTACCGTGCTTATTTTGGGAAACCCTTATATACAAAAAGCCCTGTTTTAAGAAAAGGCATCTTCATGATCCAGGGCATATGTGTTTTGTAAAATGTCCCTGGCTTGAGTAGTTTGTTCAGGATTCTGAATTCCTATCTTGCCTCTCCTGTAGTGCCTTTTGCAAGGTTTTCCCTTTCCTGATCCTCATTTCAACATTGAGTCACATGAAACATCCCCCTGAGAAATCAACCTCCCTTCTTCTCTTGCTATGGGATTGGCTGTATCGGATCAACTTACAGGGTTCCTCTATGAGTATAGGAATGGCATATTTAACAGTATTGTGTCATTCCTAATTATTTTCCAAAGGAATTATTTTGTGTGTGTCGGGGGAGAGACAAGAGGGAGGGTGATGTGATTTTCAGCCAGTCTTGAGATTTTCAGTAATGAAGTGATCATCCTAAACATTAGTCCTCAGTTATAAGCGAATCCCAAATAGAAATTAAAAGTGCATAATTTAAAATTGAATTAAAAGCGTGAAAAGTTAATACTCATTCATACAACCCTTTAGTCATAAGGAAAAAAACCCTTGAATGGTAGAAGCAACGAGTAGCAAACTTCAGGACTGCTCTTTTCTATCCAAGTAAATAAGTAAAAATGAAAAGAAACCTTTCATCTACTCCTTTCATGGTTATAACACATTGCCAGAAGTTTTGCTAGCTCTGGGAGCCATTATTTTAATCACATTCTATAAGGTGACAGATGTCATACATTCCACACTGTGTGGCAGCCATCTCTTTAGACTCATGTATTTTCGGGAAAGGAGAAAGTTCTTGGCAAAGTAATATTTTGAACTTTCCACAACATCTCTGCTCCCTCACACCAGAGGCAGTCCCTTTTGGCTCAGTTTTTAATCCCAGATAATTTGCTAAAATAGTATCGTACATCTAAGAGATGGAAGAAGTCCATGTCAGTGTATTATGTTTACGAAGAAGATAGATTCAGTCTTTTCAGAAAATCTCTAATAGGTGTCATTTTACAAATTCAGGTTTATAGGAGAAATCTCAAGTTAGCCACCTTTTCACTATTGTGTGGATGTAACATTTGGGGGATCTTTCTGGACTCCCACCTATCTATGCATTTTACTGGCACCTCAGGACAGAAGGATGACCTTGTTGTCTTAACTTGTACTGCCTGGTGGTCTCTGGGGACCTTCTAAGTCAGTTGTACCCCAATGTCCCATGTACAGAAAAACTCCATTAGAACAAACTTTACTTGATATAAAATTTCTATTAACAATTTTTTATTAAATAAAACTAGCTTGAGCTTTCTTTTAAAATCATGTATCTTGATTGTTGTTTTAATGAAGGATTTATTTTCAATGCTGCTTTTGAGCTTCGGGATGACAGGATAGCAGGAACCTGAAATAACTGCCATCATCTGCTATAGGAAACACCAAGAGACCCATTGTGTTCTCTTTTTCTTGTTACACAGTTGGGTGGGTACAACAATCGGAAAATGAACAAACTGATTGTGCAAACTACTTTTTATGAAGAGCCTAAACACTCATGATGCGGCAGCTTAAAGTGTATACATATGCACTAACTTTTATAAATTATATTCTCATGTCTGTTAGCCATGCAATCTCCTGTTATCTCAATTGCTCATTCACATATGGAATGTGTTACTTAAAATGTGTGCATTCTTACTGAACATGTTTTCAAAGGAAGGCATCAGCTATGGGCTAATTGCCACCAATTTCAGCCCGCCATGATCCTTGGAAATATATCTTCCAAGTGCCATCCATCATCAGTAGGACAAGTGTCGGGAGTTTGTTTATTTTTTTCCAGTAGCAACGATGGGTTACATGGAGCCGTCAAACCTCCTTCTGGCCTCCTTTGTGATTAATGGCATGTGTTGTAAAATGGATAGCTGGGGTTGGCAGTTGGCTAAAGAAGAATCACCTTTGGTTTAAAATGTATGTGACCCCATAATGACTGAGACTCCATTCTGTAATCAACTGAGCTAGTTCCAATAAAGTTAAGCAGGTTTGAATCCACTTTGTGCCTATCTTTTCACTGACAATAAAGTTAGCTATTTTAAAATGTAGTACTGTGTGGAAAATGCTTTGGTGTTTACCCAACAGAGGCTTTATTTGTGCTGTATCAGTGATTACTTTCAATTCAGTATGCAATGAAATTGCCTTTCAAGGGCAGCATGCAGAAGAATTTGCGTTTGCTTAAAGTATAGAATGTGATTATAAAGTATTAAGACAACCCCACGGGCCACATGCTCTAATCGGTTCCTTTATATATTTAGGCAGCATATGTTAAAAGCTTTTCATCTTTTTATCTCTTGGTTCCGAGGGGTAAAATGATGGCCACCCAAAGCAGAGAATTTATCCTTTGGTTAGCATTTTGGAAGGCCCTTGATGTTTCTTCTGTACCCTTGTTCTCATGCCAATTCATCAGTTTTGGTTGAGGGAGCTTGTTATTAAAAGCAAATCAAAACCACAAACAAGTTGGCTCTTTTCACTGAAAATGTTACAGCTGCCTTTACACTGCCCTGCCTGTGCCTCTTGTTTACCACTGAGTCCCAGCCTGATCGGGGAGGATGAGAACCCCACAGGCTTTGCATTGACATTTTTTACAGTGGAATTGGCTTGATGGGTGTTGCAAAATGGATGGGGAGAGGGTATAGAATTCATTCAACTCTAAATTTGATTTTTTTAGTTAAATTGGGCTACGTTCCCTCCATATTTATGATGAGTGCTTTGAAAACTGTGTGTGTGAAAGCCCACTCCACTTTTTCAAGACAAAGAAGATGATATTAAGTTAACCCCACCTTCTTAGAAAGCTTTACGAAGCATTCTTTTCAGAAATATATTGTGCTCAGTTCTTAATGAGCAGTCGCTAGTGGGGGGAAAAAGCAAGTGTTCCTTCAAAAGTAACAAGATTGCATTGTAGGAACATTTCTAGTTATATAGTATTATAAGTGATCTGATTATCTGTGTGGTACTTCATCTCCCTTCCTGTGGGCCTCACCTACTGTGATGAGCGATCTGGAAAGTCTATGTGAATTACACAGTTGCAGAAAAAAACACCTCCTGCTTCCCACCTGCATCTTATTTTGCAGAAAGATTTTTATTGGAGAAAAAAGTGTAAGTGATTTGGTCTTATAACACTTTCTACATTGATGATTGGCCGTCACCCTGGTATCTGAGTGAAGACCCCTGAGTGATAGGACTTAGTTTCCAAAAAGAAAAATCTTCTCCACGACACCAAAATTTCATACCACATCACAAGTACTCACTCCTCAGATGCACAAACTAGCCAAGCCCAGGATATTTATTTTGGCTCCCATGTTTTTTCATTTGTCTCTTGCCTCTACCAATGGTTTCAGGAATGTGTGAGCTGTTGACTGACTACATATTAGATGTTGCCATTATGTAAAATGCCTCAGAGTTAAAAAATATGGTCCATGATTCTAGTTTACTAGAGAAAACTACACATACATATGCAGATACACACGTTTACAATTCATTGTGATGTATTAAATGGAAAAGGTTTGAACAAGATAGAGAACTAGTGCAAAGGAGGGAATGATTGTTGGGATGGCACAGAGAGTGTGTATATGTTGGGATTTGAAGGGCATGTAGGTGTTAACTTGGTGAACTAGGGGATGAGGAAGAACATCCCAGGCAGAAGGAATAGCATGTGCAAAAGCAATTTCACTTTGTCAGACCTGCAATCAAATGAAAACTATGTTTCCAAGATCAAAGTCCCCAGAAAAGTATCCTGAATTTTAACAATCTCTTAAAGGAAGCTTACAAACTCACTCAATTAGGTGGTAGAACATACTGGTCCAGAGGTCAAAAGAACATGGAATTCTAGTTCTCAGTCTGCCTCTAAACAGATGTTCACCTTTAGATAAGTCCCTTAACAGGATCAGAGAGTTTATTAGTAAAATGGGGATAAATACCTATCCCTCATGGACCTCATGGAGAAGGGCTAAGAGAGTTTCAGAAAGTGAGAATATAAAAAGATGCCAGTCCAAACCATGGGCTGAATCTATAAAGATGAAGTGGTTTCTTTAACTTTTATTCTGAAGAAAAATTCAAACATACACACAGCAGAATAGTGTAAGGCCCCTCCAAGTGTTCATTACTTGGCATCAACAATTATCAATGAATGGCAAATCTTGCTTCATTTATCACCCCCACCCATTCACCCTGCATTATTTTGAAGCACATCCTGGGCATCATAACACCTCATCCATAAATATTTCAGTGTGCATAAAGACGAAATTCTTAATAGTGAAAAAAGTAAAGTGCTACTCCTGGAACCAAAATATATAACCCCACCAACCCAACAAAGCAATAGCATGTTTCTGCTTTGCCACTTAACAAAGCTTCTTTGTTTGATCCCACAAGTCCTGCCTTAAACCAAAACATACTGTCTCAAAAATGGAGGAATTCATTCTCCCACAATCCACATATCAAAGTGGAATATATTTTCTTTAAAGGCTCCCCAATGCAGGTTCTAAGCAATTATTCCTTCTCCACTCTTTCAAAAACTCTAGCTCTTTTAAAGTCCCTGTCATCCAGCTGGTTTTGTTTCTTTTGTTTTTTGTTTTTTTTTGCTGAGGAAGATCAGCCCCAAGCTAACTTCTGTTTCCAATCTTCCTCTTTTTTTGCTTGAGGAAGATTAGCCCTGAGCTAACATCTGTGCCAATCTTCCTGTAATGTATATGTGGGTCTCCGTCACAGCATGGCTGATGAGTGGTGTAAGTCTGTGCCCAGGATCCAAACCCGTGAACCAGGGCCTCTAAAGTGGAGCATGCCAAACTTAACCACTACACCACAGGGCCAGCCAGCCTCCAGCTGTTTTTGTTTACCCTCATCTACTGATTTGGTCACTATCCCAAATGGACTGATGATTTCGACCCCTGGATCACAGTTGTCTTCTCCAGGCCCAAACAACCCAGTCAGCATCCTGGCCTATAATGTCGTTGCCCTCTCCAACTTCCCTAATCTCCACATCCACTCCACTTCAGCCTGCTGTGCTCATGGCTAACCCAGACCTGGTCATGCAGAACTGTTCCACCATGGAAATCACATACACCAGTATCCCACTATTTGGCGAGAGTCTCCCATCCTCCCAGTTCTACTCTGACTCTTATCTGCACTTTGATTTCTGAGAGACCTCAAGTTCCTTGATGCCCACATTTCCTCCTAGGTTTTTACCCCTGACCTACCAGATCTGGATCTCATGCTCAACCACCTGAACCCTCAGATCATTCATACGCCTTAAAACCTCAACCATTCATCACAAGCCAGAAATTTGTGAGTCATCCTTGACATGTCTGTCTCCCTCATAGCTGATATCCAATCCATCACTGATCCTAACAAAATAAATTGCAAACCCATTCACTACTTACCAACTCTACTGTCAACAACCTATTTGAAGCCACCATTATCTTTCACCTAGACTATTTCAATAGCATATTAACTGATCTGCCATGTCCACTCTTCTCCTACTTTTTTATTATATTTGTTCAGCAACAAATATTTATATTTATTCAGCAATGAATATAATTCACATCATGTCATTTCCCTGCTTTAAAATCTTTCAAAAGCTTCCTATTGCAATATGAATAAAATGGAGCCACAAGAGGTAAACAACTAACCCGAAGGCTTATAGTTGATGGATTTGAAACTAGAGCCCGAATATCTTGGATTCTTATTCCAGTAGAATCCTTTTCATGCCTTATTCTGAGTATCATCTTTTTCTTAGGCTTACAGGTCACTACTGCTATGGCATCATTATTTTCTCTGTTATTAACCTAGAGCAGTACTTCTTGAAGTCCTCCTCAAACCATCTGTATCAGAGTCACCTCAGGTGTTTATTCAGTGCAAGCTCCCTGGCCTCGCCCTCAGAGAAGCTTATCCTATAATTCTAGGGTAACACTCAGGAATTTGCATTTTGACAAGCTTCCTGGGAGATTTTGATGTAGCTTGTCCTGAGACTACATACTTTAAGCAACACTGGCCTAGGATTTCCTAGCATTTATCTTACTTTCTTTCCCCTCCTCAGTTCCCCTGCGATGTAACAGCCTCCCAACAGCACATAGTTAAATGAGTAAGTCCAATTTGGACATTAGCTATCACACACACCCTTACTTCAGTAGGGAGCCATTTTATTTTCTTTATTCACCCTTAGTACCTATGGTGAAATAGCTGCCTATTCTCCTCAGATATGACTCTTAAGTGGTTGGATTTACTGCTCTGATCAAATAAGACATGTTGTTGGTTACTTCTGTTATTGGTTTACATGGTTTGTAATCCTTGAGACAACCACAACCATATTTATGATCTTGACCAGCTCATTGAGCTCCAATGACTGTTCTGTAATATAAGGTCACTAGATTATGATCTCTAAAGTCCCCTCTGGCTTTTACATTCCTTGATTTCACGAGACTAAATACTACCTCTGAGGTCATAAATTCTTTCACATGGATCCAAAATTGGCTGTGGCACAGATAAAAGACATTTTAAAATCTGAATATACTGAAAATATTCTACAGGCCTAAGCTGTATTCATCAAGCTTCAATTTTTTTCCACTGATTCTGCCCACACTTGACATTTTATTCTCCCATCTTGGCTATACCTACTCCATTCTCCTATTATGTGTGTCATTTTCCAAAGAGGACATGTCCACAAGAATAAGTCTCCCCCAAAAATCTGAGGAGATCAAAACAGAGGGAAGGCAGGATAGTTTACATTTCTTTTAAGCCATGAGTCTATGGTAATTTGCTATTATCCAGTTGTAGGGGACTGAGTGGCACAAACAAGGGTGGATAAAAGGGAAATAATCAAGGCATGTGTCATGTTGCAGTAGAGGGCCAAGAGAAGGATGGCAGTCATTGAGCCACCGTGATGTCCAGGGCATTAACTAGAGCTAGAAAAAAAATAAAGGGAAATAACATATTTGTAACCTGCTAGGTGTTATAAACTAGTTGTGTGATAAACATAAAACATACGTATTCTTCCCCACAATAAAATTAAAAGATCCAAAAAACAAAAAGCACGTATCTTCCAAAACTCTTTTCTTTCTCTCATATCCAGGGGCAGATGCACGTCCTGTGAGTCTTAAAGGTTAGACAATTTAGAAGGCCTTATTTATGAAAAAGAATTTCAAAAATTATGAATAGACAGCCATATATTAAAGTATTTATTTAGAACGAGAAACTGTAACTAATTACATATTTTTAAAAGCTGACAAATACCACAAACAGGAAAATTTTTTAAAAGTACAATATTTTTTATTAATTAACTGCCCAACACACCTCCGTAGTACTTTTTTTCGTATACTTTTGGCTTTATATTTTTGTTTGCCTCTTCACTGTAATATCATTTGTTGTTTTTTGGAAGGTTAGCCCTGAGCTAACATCTGCTGCCAATCCCCCTTTTTTTGCTGAGGAAGACTGGCCCTGAGCTAACATCCGTGCCCGTCTTCCTCTACTTTATACGTGGGACGCCTACCACAGCATGGCTTGCCAAGGGGTGCCATGTCTGCACCCGGGATCCAAACCGGCGAACCCCGGGCCGCCGAAGCGGAACGTGTGCACTTAACCGCTGCACCACCAGGCCGGCCCCTGTAATATCATTTTTTTATTGAGAGAAGAAGAGGATAATTTAGTCTTTCCACTAGCATGGTTGATCAAAATGTGTTGTTATTGATCGTAGGAAAGCTAAAGCACGCAACTTCACACACTTGAAATAGAACTGATGTTTGTGGAACTGATTCAGATTTGTGCTCTACAAACATAAGAGTACTGATACATTATATTTTGTGCAATTCCCATCACAGTATAAATAAAAGTACTATGCATAATTGTGAACACTGTATTGTTGAGTATATTCCTAACAGAAGAAAACTTCCTCCGTGTTTGGGCATTAGTGAGAACTAAATACTCTGCATACCATTTTACACAGCAGGTAATTGAAGGAATTTTCCACAGATTAGCTTCTGGATCCATACATTTCAAACCTTATTTCAGCGCCCACATACTTTCAGTATAAGTACATTCATATAGTGATAAGACCTCTGGCTTTGCACCTTTTGTATTACCCTGCTGGATAATTCAGCAGAGTGAGAAGGAGGAGTATTTCTGGAAGCCATTTTCTTACCCAGATGGTTGAGCAAAGATTTATCTATACACAGGACTGACTGCAAACCACATAAATATATGTCACTAAACACAAACTAAATATATCTCCAACTGGGCTTCCCCTTTGCTGGATCTCAAACATAGTAGAGGGAAATTGGAGTGAAAGGAGATAGCAGTTATAGTAGTCAGGGTTCTCCAGAGAAACGAAACATATATACAGAGAGAGAGGGAGAGAGAGAGAGAGAGAGAAGCTGGCAAGTCTGAAATATAGAGGCAGAATTGCTTTTACTCTGGGAAACCTCAGTCTTTGCTCTTGAGGCCTTCAACCGACTGGATGGGGCCCACCCATATTATGAAGGGCATTGTGCTTTACACAAAGTCCACTGATTTAAATGTTAATCACATCTAAAAATATCTTCATAGCAACATCTAGACTGGTGTTTGACCAAACGACTGGGCACCATAGCCTAGCCAAGTTGGCACATAAAGTTAACCGTCACAGCAGTCATAACCAATTTTAACCAATAGGATAAGCTCTCCTCTTTTTGCAAATATGATAGAAACACACTTTCATGTGAACCCATTGCTAGGAACCCTTCCAGGGTGTTGGAATAGGCCTATGCAATTCAGATCCCACATCCAACCCATGAACATATCCCTTCAGTTCTACCTTCAAAATATATCCAGAATCTGATCACCTCCACTGAGTTCTGCTAGTTTCACCTTCTGTTGTATCACCATCTCTTCCAGAGTCTGTTCATCTCTGCTTTGTGTTCTTCATTCAGAGAGTGGATTACCTCATTACTTGCTAATTTTATGGAGGAATTTTTGGTTATAATCTTCATCTACTCAGTGGCAAAAATTTTTATGGTGTTTTGTTTTTGTTGCAATTTTTCACCTTTTAAAAGATAGTATACATTTATTAATACTGTGTCAGTTTCTTTTTTATTATCCATCCTTGAATGGCTGGGATGATCATGTCTCAGCTATTTGCACGACATTCCAGTGATGGAAAGTGGACTAGGGTAGCCTTCCATGTTTCACTATCCAAAAATTCTATTCCCTGCAGGCAGAGACGGATATCTTGCTATAAATATGGCTCCTCTGTGTGGTTCTTTATCTAGTCCCACCTCATCAGTCTCTCTGAGCTGAACCTGGTCTAGGAGGACATCTGCCCCTGCTCTACTCATCCCAGTCCCTTGACCTATTGTTGCAAAGTAGGGAAATAGCCTTTTCCACTCATGATGTACCAGTCGCCTTCAGGAAGTATATTTCTGTTGAAGCTTCCTAAGATCTTCTGTGTCCTTTCTATACTCTCAGAGCTTCTTCTCTTCACTTCCAACGCTTCTTCCCATTCCTTTCCTATCTCAGATTCTTTTGGCAGCTGCAATTTTAATTTTCAGTCTGTGAATTATATCGTCTTAGTAGAGAAATGGAACTTGTAGGGTTTTTTCATTCTCCTTCTTGTTCTTGAATGATTTCCAGGAAGTAAAAGGGAAAATGCTGACTTATGCAACCATTTTGATATTGTAAATGACTGTATTTTAGTACATTATTTTATCCTCAGAGACTAGAACAGTGCCTGATATAAAGTACGTGCTCACTAAATATTTTTTGATAAATGAATGAATGATCAACCCAGCAAACTGCATCCTTCACTTTTGTATCTGAAGTATTGTGGTTGCTGGGGAGAGATGAATACATTGGTGCCACTACACATTCAGAGGCTTCAATTTCAGCTGGGAACTTCTGTATTTGCCCTTGGCCAGTTTCCCGTTCCCCTCAGAAAGTATTCCACACATAACACTCTTCTCACACAGGCTGCAAATACCCACCTTTCTCACTCACAGGTCGTCTGAACTCCCACTTCAAAGTGAAAACAGAGTTTTCAGTTGGGAACCCGAGGTTCATATGAAAAATGTGTGACAATAGGTAGAGCACTGCCACTGACCACTCAGAAAGCACTTCAGCTGTGAACAGCTGCTATTGCCATCTTGGTGTTAACCAGCTCAAAATCAGCCTCAGGGACAACCTGAAATTCCAGCCGTCTCCAACAGCGCTTACCTACAGCTCCATCAATTCACCTTTTTCCTCCAGTCTCTGAGGATAAGGCATGTTTCTTCCAGATCAAGATCAACCCCACTACCTCCACCTTTATTCTGGACTTCACCCTCATCTTCTCAGGCACTTTGATCCACCCATAAAGTCCCTTCTTTTCCTTATCTGCAAGCTCTCCCCTCCTCCCCAGTTCCTGCTCCTGATCTAATTAATGTGTTCAAGCTGCAAGTTCATATTTTGTTTTACAAACGAGGGCGCAGGTAGGGAATAAGCTGGGATTCAGAAACTATCAAAACAAGGAGAGTGCCCTAACGCAGAGCCCCAGTGATTGGAATTTGGAATGGGGGAGGCTGATGCTGGCCGCTTGAGCAGTCCCTTCTTCAAGACTCCCTTGTTCTTGAAACCATGACAGGGCTGAGTCCTTAGGGTAGATCAGGAGGCCCGGTAGTGGAGGAGTTGGGGCAGGCAGAGGCAGAGACAGGGAAGCTGAGGAGGGGGTGGCTGATGATAACAGTTGCCTTCAAATATTTGAAGGGCTGTTAAGTGAAAAGGAAGATTTACATTATGTGGCCCCAGGGCTAGGTCTAGGAGCAAGGGGAGGAACGTTTATTCAAGGTGAGAAAGATCTCTATCAGAACTATCTGAAAATGGAATGAGCTGCTTAGAGGATGATTAGATCCTCATCATTAGAGCACCACAGTCCAGAGGCCAAATGATCATTAAAGCCCTTCATTAAACTGTATTATAATTATTTATTCACGAAACTCCTTCAGGGCAGGGACATATATGATTTATTTTTGTAGCCTTAGCATTTGGCACAGTGCCAAGATCAATGCCCGTTACATAGTAGGTGTTCAATGAGTGTTAGGTATTAATGATAAAAATAACAGTAAGTTCTCAATGAAAGTTTCATAAAATGAATGCGTTAAAATAGAATTAAAAGAAGCATCATGAGAATGAGCAGACAAAATGACATTTTCTAAAATCATATTCTGGTGGTTGCCATAAAGATGAAATAAAATAGTACACTTGAAAGCACATTGCAAACTGTAAAGTGCCATACCAACATTTAAGTCTTTTCAGTGAGTTCATCTTCTTGGGCCAGCACTATACTAGGCCTCATGGGCAATTCAATAATATACAAACCTAGGTCCCTGATTTTCAAAAACTCACAATTCAAGGGGCTGGCCCCGTGGCCGAGTGGTTAAGTTCGCGCGCTCCGCTGCAGGCGGCCCAGTGTTTCGTTGGTTCGAATCCTGGGCGCGGACATGGCACTGCTCATCAGACCACGCTGAGGCAGCGTCCCACATGCCACAACTAGAAGAACCCACAACGAAGAATACACAACTATGTACCGGGGGGCTTTGGGGAGAAAAAGGAAAAAACAAAATCTTTAAAAAAAAAAAACTCACAATTCAAGAAGACCAAATAAATGCATACAAAACAATAGGAAAGAACTTCAGTGCTAAATTGTGTGGTGCCATCTATATATCAGCACTTCTGGTGCCCTGGGGGCCAGTGTGGTTCTGTTACTTTATCAATGACTGCTGATATTCTTTGAGACTTCACTATTGATTCCAACAGTAACTTCTTTTGTGACCTTGGGCACTGTCATAACTCATTTTTATCTGTTTCTTCATCGTCAAATGGGAGTAATAACTCCTGGTTTACTTTAAGGATCAAATGGGGTAACATACCAGAATGTCCTTAGTCAAAGTAAACCATGCTCTACACATGCAGTTATGATCATCATTATATAAGCATTCCCTATCTCTGCTCTTGTGATACATAGCTAATATTCATTTTTCTTACTTATCATGCTGGTAATTGGTACCCAACTTCCCCTTCTCCTTGGAGGGAGGATAATTAAGCCTTAGAGATCATGAATCTACTGGCCGGGGTACCTGTTGAAATGTGGGTTAAAGCAGACACTTCTTGGCAGAGTGTACACATCTAGCCATTGGGCATGGCAACGGGGTGGGGTGGGGTTGGAGGATAGGGGTTGGGTAGTGCAGACTGACTGGGCCTTTGGCATTTGAGTTTGGGCTCTTTCCCTTGTCTGGTATGTGCTTCTCTTTCCTGGTTGGGCCTTTCCAGAAAGTGCTTGCAGGCTGGCCTATGTGTCTGCTTTCAGTTTTCCTGCACCGCCTTCTTATTATGGACTGAATTGTGCCCCCTCCCCCCAAAACCATATGTTAAAATCCTAACCCCCAATATGATTGGATTTGGAGACAGGGCTTTTAGGAAGTAATTAAGCTTGAATGAAGTCATAAGAATGGGGCCCTAATCCAATAAAATTTGTGGCTTTATAAAAAGAGGAAGAGAGAGAGACATGTCTCTTTCTCTCCATGGGCAAGCACTGAGGAAAGGCTGTGTGAGCACACAGTGTGAAGGCGGCCGTCTGCAAGCCAGAAAGAGGGCTCTCATCAGAAGCCGAACCCTGTTGAACCTTGATCTTGGACTTCCCAGCCTCCAGAACCGTGAGAAAATAAATTTCTGTTTTTTGATCTACCCAATCTATGGCACTTGTTTATGGCAGCCTGTGCTGACTAAGACACTTACCACCACGCTTCAGGCACATGCAGACTTGCACACAGGGGCAATGGGGAAAAGGGCTACAAATCAAGAGGAACAGAAACTCCACCCTGATTTGAGGTCCCGAAACATGGGGAGCAGTGGTATGTGGTGTATGAGTGAGTGGTGCCTAGATCCCCAGACAGGAGCACTGAAATTCAGTGTTGGGTTGGTGGAAGCAACAACTGTTTTCCAGCAGGGGGTCATTTGTGTTTTAAACTAAAGCCACATTTCTGAGCAAATTGCTGAATTTTTCTGTAGTACGGCTGGCTCGATTGAACCGTGAGAAGCTGAGTTGTCGAAGCAAGAAACAGCGTGTTTCTTTTTTTAGTGGTCAAGTTCTGCAGAGGATGTCTGCAGCAGATGGGATTATTTCTGCACCTTCTTCAGCTATGTTTTTTTTCCTGTTTTCTTAGCACTAGAAGTAAATTAAAAATTGAAGTCCATTTAGAAATTAAGCTATTTTTCTTTCCATTTTGTTTTTTAAGTATTGCTGTTGCTGCTTCTGATTCTGTGCTCCATTTAACGGATCTATTTATTTCCAGGCATCCAAAGGAAGAGTGGCTCCTTCAGACTATATCACCTTAGCAGTCAATGCATCAAGATAGAATGAGAAACCACAGACTTGGGGATTGCTTCCTGCAGAGGCTTCACCAAGCTTGCTTCCCCAAGCTGCCCAGGAAAACATTTGGTTTCCAGATACTATATATGACAAGGCCCTTGTTCTCTCTTGTGGCCTATGTGACCTGAGCTATGGATGCTTCTGGGGTATGGTCAGAGGTACTTGCTATGGACAGTTTTCCAAGTAAGTGTGTAAAGTTTAGAACAAGACAGGTGGGTGATGTAGGCTAGGAAGGATTCAGTGACATCTACTGGCCAATCTTGACTATCTTTAAGGCACTGCTTTGTCATTTGAGCAGATTTTTAAAAATACAGGGTCCTGGACCTTTGTTCCAAGAGGATATGATTGAGTAGGTCTGTTATTGGGCCTGGGTATCTGCATATTTAACACACTCTCAAGTTATTCTGATGCACAGTCAGGATTGAAAACTCTTGCCTTAGAAGACCTCCAAAATTAAGAGGTGGACATACTGCACAGAAGCCAATCTCAGCTTTCCCTAGCTAGACCAGTTCCAGACCCTCAGGCTGCCATGGTTTGAAAAAAGGCAGCTACTTCACGCTGATGCTCCATATGTAAGGTGAAATGATCTGTCGTGCTTGTTTTCAGATGAAGAACTATGAAGTAGCACATTTCATTCCATAAATGAAATGGAATATGCCATTTGCATATTGCTATTACAAATCATTTATTAAATATTTAATAAGTCTTCAGAGTGGAAAGGAAGGAATTTTGCATTCCACTGTTTGGTCAGAAAAATTGGTCCTACCTGCTGATGTTATAACAGACCCAAAACTTCAACCCAATTTTTCATTCTTCTGTTTATTTACTCATGTTTTGATTCAGACCCGTTCATTCATTCATTCATTCATCAGAGCATGTTCCGGAGACTATACTGGCTTTGGGGATAAAGTAAAGAAGTAGAGTCTCGGGGCCGGCCCAGTGGCTCAGAGTTTAAATGCGCACGTTCCACTTCGGCCGCCCGGGGTTCGCCCGTTCGAATCCCGGGTGCAGACATAGCACCACTTGGCAAGCCATGCTGTGGTAGGTGTCCCACATATAAAGTAGAGGAAGATCGGCATGGGTGTTAGCTCAGGGCCAGTCTTCCTCAGCAAAAAGAGGAGGATTGGCAGATGTTAACTCAGGGCTGATCTTCCTCCAAAAAAAAAAAAAAAGAAAGAAAAGAAAAGTCTCTGCCTTTAAGGATGCTAATGGTTAAAAAAGCAGCAGCAGCAGTTTGGCAGATGTTACCAAAACAAAGTTGCATATAGGGTGGACCATACACATAGGCAGAAGAGGCAAAGGGCTCAGAGAAATACATGTGTTATCATAACCTGACAGTTACGTAGTACTTACTAAGTACCAGACACTGTTCTCAATGTTTTACATCTATTAACTCATTTAATCCTCAAAATAATCTTAAGAAATAGGTACTACTATTATCCCATTTTATAGATGAAGAAACTGAGACACAGATTAAGTAACTTGCTGAAGGTCACTGAAATGCAGAGCTAGGGGTTAAAGTCCTTCTCTTAACCACTTTTCTACATTTCCTTCACTTTGATTTCTGAAATCTCCACCACTAAAGAGTCATTGTTTTTATTCACTATAGCAATCAGCAATGGTAGCATTTATTAAAGACTTGATATGTATCAGGTACTCTACTAAGCACTTAACATATATTGCTTATCTCATTTAACCTGTACAACTATCCTCATTTTAAAAAGAAGAAGCTTAGAATCAGAGAAGTTAATTCACTTACTCAAGGTCACACAACTAGTATGTGGCAAAGCTTTGATTTGAAACAAGTTCTGTCTGAAAAGCCCACACTCTTAACTACTATACCATACTGCCTTCCACAAAGTGGTGACACAATTATGGCAATGTGACACCGAGAGCCGTGGTTAAGAGCACACACTCTGGAGTCAGAATGCCTGGGTTTGAATCTGCTCTACCGCTTATGAGCTGTTGTGACCACGATTCAGTGTTTTCATCTATAAAACGAGGATGATAGTAATACCTATCTCATAGAGCTGTCATAAGGATTAAATGGGTTAGTATAAGAAAACACTTAAAAGAATGCCTGTCACACGGTAAGCACTATATAAGTGTAGGTTATTATTAGTACTATTCTTTGACAAGAAGCAACCACCAGCCACCTCAGTATGAATGTCTGTCAGATGTTAGCTAACTTGCCACCTAGGAAAGCTCTGACAAACTGTGCTATAGGATTTGTACCGGGTGGGGAGGGTGGTTTATGGAGAAGGGCATTCCAGGAAAAGGCACGAAGATCAGAAATAGCGTGGTGTGTTTGAAGATGAGGAATGCAAAGTGCTCAAAACAACTAGGGCAGGAAATATTTGAAGAAGAATATCCAAAGTAGAAGTGACATCATACGGAGTCTTACATGCCACGCATAGGGATCTAGACTTCACCTTCTGCAGAGTTATAGAAAGTTATAGCAGAAAAGGACATGGCCAGCTTTGAATTTTGGAAAAATCTCTTTGGCAACAGCCTGGAGGATGGATTGAAAAGGGTCAGATTGGAAGCAGCTTGTTCCCATAGCTGTCATTGTTGTGGTCTTCTTTTTTGATGTGTAATAATGAATGCCTGAACTAGGGCAAGTAGTAACCATAAGAATGGAGAGGAGGGATGGATTTCAGAGATAATTAGGAAGCGGCATTCATAGGACATAGTGAGTGATTGAATGTGGTAGGGGAGGGTAGAGAGAGGAATCTAAGATGACTCCCTGGTTTCTGGCCTGGGTGTCTTGGGGAATAGTGGGGCAACACATGAAGAGTACACAAGAAGAGAAGAAGGTTTGGGGGGCGGAAGGAGGGATAATTGGTTTAGTTTGGGACATGTTGAGTTGAGGTGGCTTTGGAACATCCAAGCTGAGATGACCAGTAGACAGATGAATATATGGGTCTGAAGCTCACTGGAGAGATCTATACTGAAGATAAACCTACATGTTGCATTTAAGGCCACAGGAGTGGTTGAGATTGCTTAAGAAGAGTGTAAACAGTGCACAGAGAAAGGGGGCAAGGAAAGGACCTTGGGTCACAGCAGCTTTTAAGAGGTGGGCACAAGAAGAGGGGTTAGTAATGGAGCCTGGGATGGAATAGCCTGAGAGTAAAGAAGAAAACCAAGAGAGAAGGTTTCTGTTGGGAATCGGGGTGAAGTTTGGCTAGTATTTAGATGGTGTCTGCCTATAGTACCTGGGAAGGTTGAAATCCTTCACTGCCAATCGGTCCTTTCCCTTCATGAGATTCTCTAGGGAAAGATTTGCAAAAAACAGTAACCAAATGGGGGAGAAAGTCTCACTTTAATAGAAAAGATGAAAACTCAATGCGTGGCTCTCTAGGAAAGTTGAGCTGGAGTCCCTCGATCTTGGACTTCCCAGACTCCAAAACTGCGAGAAGTAAATTTCTGCTATTGATAAGCCACCCGGTCTATGGTATCCTGTTATAGCAGCCCAAAGAGACGAAGGCACTTCCCTTCTAGCTAACTTAAAAAAAATAGCTTGGTCCCAATTATCAAAACAACACAAGCTTACTGCAGAAATTTAATAAGCACAATATAGAAAAGTGTTAAAAAGCAGATAAAAGCATTCCTTATTATTCCTCCACCTACATGCAGCCATTGTTCCTGCTTTGGTCCAGTTTTGGTCCAGTGCCTTTAAAACACCTCTACATAGTTGAGAATTGTATATATGATTTTTAGCTTGCTTTTTCTTTATTTGATCATACATTTTCTCCATTTTATAAAAAATTTTGCAAACCGCACATTACACCCCAGCAGTGTTGAGCATTTAGGCATTCTCAAAGGTTTTACTATTATGAATACTGTTCCAACTGGCATTTTTATTCATAAATCTCTATCTACATTTAAAATGATTTCCTTAGGGAAAATATGGCTAGGAATGGAACTATAGGGTCAAATGCTATGATATTTTTAAGCTCTTGCTACACATTTTTGTCTGATTTTTAAGATCTATATGAGGACCTTCATGAGGGTTTTCATTATCTTCTTTTTTTCATTGTCTTCATTTTTTTCAGTATCTTCATTATTTTTACTCATTTAACAAGCATTTACTAGCACTTACTATATGTCAAAGCTCTCAAGTGAATACAAAGAATTTAAAGATACAAACTGCCCTTTGGAGGCTGTGGTCTATCCACAAAGACAAGACCCAAACACAGAAAAGGTTACCAGATTCTACGGGTATGAATTTCCCCTCAGACAGACTTGAGAAAGTTCTCCATGAAATATGAGGAAGGATAGCCACTGCGACGTTGTAATAGCCAAACAAAACGAAACACACACATACACAACTCACAAAAACCTAGAAATTACCAACATGTCGACCAATAGGGGACCAGATAAATGAATACTGGCACAGGCATACATTGGAATGTTGGGGGATACTATTGAAAAGAATAAGTTAGAGCTGTATGGGCTAATAGGAAAAAATCTCTAATAGGTGTTATTTAGGGGAAAGGGAATCTAGGGCAGAACAGTGTGCATAGTACCCTGTGTGTGTGTGTGAAAGAGAGAGAGAGAGAAAGAGACAGAGAGGGAATATGAATATAAAGACAATGTATCTACTTTTCCTTAATCCTAAATGCTCTGAAAATAGAACAATTTTTTCCCAAAACTTAGCACAAACTCATTTGGGGAAAAGCCTAATATTAACTGACACGTGACTGTTTGTAGTCTTCGTTTATGCCAAATAGTGTGAACATTCAAACACTTTGCTCCATAAATTTTAATGTTTGATTAACACTGAACATGTCTAATTTATATCTTTGCTATCCCAAACCTTGTTGAGGGAGTGACACACTAAATGTCATAGGCACTATATCACCGTGTTGAAATCTTAAAAATGTTGAATTCCAAAATATGTCTGGCCTGAAAGGTTTACGATAAGGGATTATGCCCTGCAATATAGATACACATATGTATGTCAGTGGATGTTACTTTCTTTTTTTTTTCTGCACGATACTCCATGAAATATTTTATAGTGATCTTTGGGAAAGGGCCTAAGAATAGCGGGGAGAGGTTTTTGCTTTTCATTTGGTACCTTTCCATAGTTTGAATTTTCTAACATTTACATATGTATTACTTTTCTATAAAAACATTCAACAGAGTTAGAAGGGAAGATTATGGCTTACTTTTGTTTCCTTCTTTGAATCTCTCCATATTTAAAATCAATATGAAAGTATTTTTTTCAGAAGTGTATTTAAAACACTAAAAATAAAGGTAGCTAAAATGGGAAAGCAGTCTATGATATGAATTTGGAGGTGCACATCTCAAGAGCCACAAACATTCAGAAGTGTGGGTGATCCCTGTAGCCTGAGAGAGCTGCAAAGAGCCTTCATGGGGGTGATGGGACTCAAGCTAGGCTTTACAACATATGTGGAATTTGGTTGGTAGAGATGATAGTGGGTTCAGATGGGGAAAGCGGGCCACATAAAGGCAAGAAAGTGAGAATGAGCTCCTGTAATCTGGAAATTTGGCAGACTGAGTGAAGTGAGGGATACCACCTATCCAGAAGGTACAAAGGACAGAGGAGGGAAAGGTGGCTCCATTTCCACTTACATTTGACCCTGAGTGTTCTTCCAGCAAACCAAAGGGTATGAAGTTACAGTCTGTCTCCTACTTCTAGCCATTCTCAACCCCTCATCTATTTCCTTGCTCCTGCTCCTTTCACAGGCCTTTCATTAATAGCTTCTTTTTTCAAATTCTCAGGACACCAGCTGATACTCTAGAAACAGTTACCATTGGCATTTCTGTGCATGTTAAAGATATGCACAGAGTCATTTTGGGGAGAGAAAAGCCTTTGAAAATCAGCTAGTCCACCCCCCTCATATACTAGAAAGAGAATATGAGGTCATGAGAGATGAAGCATCTTGCGAAGTTACATAGCCTACTAATGCAGGGCTCCAAATAAAACCCAGCCTTCCAACTTACAGACAGTTTTAGCCTACTCTTCTTTTTCCCTCTGTGTTTACTGGTGGTACATTTGTTTCTCAGACTAGCTTGTGATCCACTAAGACTCCAGCATGGTATTGACATCGGGAAAAGGTGAAACAAACATAAAAGCTATGGAACTGGGTGGTCACTAGAGAAGCTTCACACTTATGTAGACTGGAGCCTGACTACTAGTGAGTTACCATGGCAACATCTGGGCATGCATTTCTGGCTCGAGGGAGAAGATAGAATTCCCACATACTGCCTGGCCTCTCATTGCTGTCAAGATGGGATTCATCACTCCAAGGGAATGGGCCTCCAACTGTCAAGTGATGAGGGGAGGGCGGGGGGTGATGGCAAGGTGGACACTCTTTTTTCTTTCTGTTTGCAAAATGCTTACTTTTGAAGGTGAAGGAAGTGAAAGAGAGAAGGAAGAAAAAAAAGGAAGGAAGGAAGGAAGAGAGGGAGGAAGGGGAGAGGCTTTTCTTTTCTTTGGTACTTTGCTTGCACTATAAAACACTGTGCTGCCATTAACCCTTTCTAGTTTGGAAAAAGTTGTTCTGGCTATATCTATCTATCTATCTATCTCCTATATAGAAAATACAACTTTTCTTACTCCTCTCTCCTGATTCTATATGCTGTAATAGGATTCCACCAATGGTCTAACATGGCTGAGAGATTCACAGGCTTTTGTAACAAAAATAAATATTTTTCTTAAAGGGCTCTCCCCATCTGGAGCAAAACCAGAGAGTAAGGGTCAGCAGTGAAGCAAGAAGTTCAAATGAGGACAGGTATGGGATTGTGGTAAGGTTCTGGTATGGATGTGAATTGCTTTAGGATCCTAAGGTAGGGAATGGATCAGACCTCACAAGGCTCCTTCTCCTGCCCCAGCCCATACACTTTGCCAAATCTCAGTGGGGTACTGAGAAGGAGTGATTGTGGCCTTGAAAACTGAGGGTATACTACATGGCCATGGAGCCTATTTCGAGGTGAGTCTAGAAGGATGATTCAGAAAACATGATCACCTAAAGTAGAGACAGGAGGGTAGGGAAGCAAAAGATTGCTGCTTCTGGATCTGAGTGGCCGAGTGTTACTGTTGCAGTAACAAGGCTCAGTTGTTCAATCTGTGAGATGGGAAGGATATTGCTGTTAGCCTGAGTTCCTACCTTTCTCTATCATTGGCCTCTGGAGCAGTCTGGATAGTCTATTCTCTTTACTCTGCACACACCAGGCTCATCTCCACTTTTCATTTCTGTAGTTTCCTCTACTTGAAATTCCCCCTCGTCTTTCCCTCTGCTTATCCAAATTCTAGTATGTGATTCAAAATCAGAATTCTAGCTCCTCTATAGAACATTCCTTTATTACCCAAGCCAATGATAATTACCCTTTGCACAAAGCTCACTTAGATTTTACATTACATAGTTATTTAATCTCTCTGTGCCTTGATGAAGTAGACGAGGAAAACGATAGCATCCATCTTCTAGGTTTCTAGTGAGTATTAAATAAAATAATGCATGTGAAGTGTTTAGGGCAGGACCTGAAACATAGTAAGTGCTCAATAAGCCTGCTATTATTATCATGGCAGGGCATTACACAGGCACAAGTTAAGGGCACCACACATTGCTCTATGTGGTATGTAGTAATAGCACTGAAAGCAGCAGCGAAGGTATCTACTTGTGCTATAGGTATACAATAGGATTCCATGCCTCTCAGAATAGGTAAAGAATAATAGTTAACATTTGCTGAGTGCTAACTATGTGCGAGACAATGGTCTAAGTGCTTTACTTGTATTAACTTGTTGAATCCTTATAACACCAAAAGTTTAGGGCTATTGTTACTATCTCCATTCTACTGATGAGGAAAGAGGTCCACAGAGCTTGGGCAACTGGCTGGAGGCCACACAATTCAGCTAGCAAGCAGTAGCAGAGCTGGATATGAACCTAGACAGTGTGACTCCAGAGCCTGGACTCTTAACCACTACGCTATCCTCTTGCAAATTGGAGGCTATGAGGAGCAAGAAGGCCATTTAGAAAAGTGAAAGAGATTTAGCTGGAAAGTGTCCAGACTCTCAAAAGATCACAGGCTTTGGGGTGGCCCATATCTGTGGAGAATGAGGAAGCCTTGCATGTGAACTGGGTGTACTTACTCTCTCCTTGCTGTCTGACCCAGAGTAGTTTCAGCTGTACTCAGGAAGTCCAGCCTGGGAGTCTGTGGCTGTCATAATGACTCACTGTGAAGAAGAGGATGGGAGATAAGGGAAAGGGAGAGTAGGATTCCAAGGCTGTGGGCACCAGAAGAGCCCCAGCAAGCCCTGGGGCAGTGGCAGTGAAGCTGGAAGAGAGAAGTCTGCCAGCTGCTGCTTGGCTGCTGAGGGACATGAGCACCTTTCAGAAACTCGACTTCATAAATCAAGGCCCCAGGTCTTATCTCTCACTTCTTTTTTGGCTCCTTCTTGACCACAATCCTGTTGTTAATCTGGAAGGAATTTCAAGTGTTACACAAAGCTGAGAGGGAACATAAATACTTGGTTTCGATGAAATAGTGCTCAGAGGAGGATCGGAAAGCTCCTCAGAACCAGGGCTGGTGAGGGTTTTTGGAGAAAGGGAAGACACTTACATAGTCTTCAATCATAGGAAATCATAGAGTTTCATCTCTAAAATATTGGCTGCCACCATACCTATCATCTTTCTATTGGCATTAAATGTCTTTGAGTCTTGAAGATTTTCCCCCATCTGCAGGAATGCCCAGCTAAGAACTAGAAGGGCATCTGAAGCTCATCTCACCCAACCCAGATACCTCTATTAGACTGTGACTACCCTTTGATGCAGGTTGCATTTAAGTTAACCTGAGGTATATGAGTTCTCTGAATTCCCTGAGATTGTATGCAAAGTTTCATGTGCATGTGCCTATGTGCAGTTTCTTCTTTTACCCATTGTGAAGGTTTATCAGGCCAGAGTGTAGTTGATTGTATTAATACTCAGGAGTCAATGTGGCACAGTGGAAGGCACAGGCTTTACTCGTAAAGAACTGGCTGTGAATTCTGGCTCCATTACTTACTAGATGTGTGGTCTTGAACAATGTACATAACCACTCTAAGCATCATCTATCTATAGAACGGGAAAAATAGTAGTGCCTAAATTGAGCTGGTATTGTGAGGAGCCAACGAAATAAGGTAGGTCAAGTGCAGAACATACTTCCTGGCACAAAGTAGGTGCTCAGTAAATTTCATTCATTCATTCAATGACTATTTCTTGAATGCCTTCTCTGTGCCATTCATGCTTCAATGTTCCAGAATTACAACAATGAACAAAAATCCCTGTTCTCATGGGGCTTATGTTAAAAAGTGAAATAAGTAGAATAGCTAAAATTATGATAAAGGTCATGAAGGAAGCAAACAATGGGGCTGAGAGGAGAATAATGGGGATGGGGGAAGGAGATTCATTTAGAGGAGGATGGTCAGTGTAGGACCCCAGATATGGCGACATTTAAACTGAGATCCAAAAGATAGAAAGGAGATAACCATGTAAAGAGAAGGATGATATATTAGTATCCCATTGCTGCTATAACAAATTACCACAAGCTTAGTGAATGAAAACAATGCTGATTTATTGTCTCACAGTTTCTATGGGTCAATAGTCCAGGCAGTGTGGCTCGGCTAGATTCTCTGCCCAGGGCCCTCCAAAGTCAAAATCAAGGTGTAGGCTAGATTTCATTTCTTAGTGGAGACTCTGGGGAAGAATCCACTTTCGAGCACATTTCCTTTTTGTGCTTTCCACATGGCTTCCTCCATCCTCAAGCCAGCAAATGTGGCTTGAGTCTTTCTCATGCTTCCAATCTCTCTGACTTCCTTTTCTGTATCACTCTGTTTTTAAGGGCTCATGTGATCACGTTGGGCCTATCTGAATAATTCAGGATAAACTTTCAATCCTAGAGTGCACTTATTACTAACCATAATTATATTTGAATAATGCCTTTGCCATGTAATGTTATATTAACAACAAGTGTAACACCAGGGGGTGAAGATTATGGGGGACAAATCCTGCCTACAACAGATAGAAAAGATATTCCAGGTACAGAAAACAGCATGAACAAGTGCAATGAGATGGACTCCAGCTTGGCATATTTGAGGAACTGAAAAATCTGGTGTAGCTGGAACATTGTGAGCAAGGAGGACAATGAGGCAAGATAAGGCTGGAGAGGTGGGCAGGGAACAGCTCATGCCAGGCCTATGGGCCGTGGTAAGGAGCCTGCATTTTAGTTTAAGGGCAATGAGAAGACATTAAAGAGGTTAAAGCTGAGAAATGACATGATCTGGTTGACATGTTAGCAAGATCATTCTTGCTACTGCATGGAAAATGAATTGTAAGGGAGCAAAAATGAAAGGGAGAAAACCATCATGCAAAATAAAAGTAGTGACCCTTAATTCTAGAGCTCCTAAACCTATTTCAGTGACACATCACCGGAAATTGCAGAGCTCTTTGTAGAATACCATGAAATATTCATATTTAAATAATAAAATATCTATAAATATAATTCCACGCTAACTTTAATATTCTAGTATAGGTATACCAAGGATGTCAGCAAAATTTTGGGGAATACATTCTATGCATTAACTTATTGCTTTTCCTTGAAAAATTTAAGGGCAAAGACCTTTATTTCATTTCATTTCACTGTTAGTGGCAGAATATCGTGGTTTTGTTCATAAAACACAGTATTCTGAGAGGACAGTTTGAAGAACTGTTAAGAGCAACTTACTGGGGCATAGACTCTGAGGTAGGCTAGATGCAAGACCAGGGGCTTTCCTGTGTCCTTTCAGTCTGCTCCGGTCCTCTTTGCTAGAGTTTTTAGTTAGCTGTTTGAAATGCATTATTACAGAGGGAAGAAATGCAAGGCCTGAAGGTGACGCATAGGAAAAGCCCAGGTTCACAGTCTAGCTTAACTCATCAGTCAGAAGCAAGACACTTTTGGCCTGATTCCTAGGTGGGTCCTTTTGTCCCAGGTTGAAACTGCTCTGAATCTACCTGGTAGGCTATCAGGCAGGCTCCCGTGGCCTCCTGTCCTGAAGCTCTTTGAGCACAAAGGCCCCAGCTTTAGGCAGTTTCCTACCCAGGCTCCTCCTCTCCTTCTCTGGCTTTCAAGATTTCTCTGATCTGTGCTCCTTGCAGGCGCTCAGACTTCTTTCTCCTACTTTCTAATGCTGTCTGTCCATTTACACACCTGCCATTGAGTCCTTCAAATGTCCCATTTTTCTAAATAATCCTCATGTTTCCTTTCATCATTTCTCAGTCCCCTACTCCCAATATCACACATCTGGGGCTCTGATGGCACTTGTTCATTCCTCATGCTCAGAACATAGATTTGCATGTCTAAAGTCCCATTAACATTATGATTATGCCTTCTCCATTCATCCTGCAGTTTTCTCAACATCACGTAAGTTGAGAATAGGGAAAGAGTTTCTATAGGAGCCAGGATGCAGGTGTCAGAATTGTGAGTGAGGCCTTAAAGGTGGCACTGTTGGATTTCGGACAGCCTGGGCTGAAGTAGCTAGGAGTGGGCTGAAGAGGCGCTGGAATGTCCACTTAAGGATTTGTGGGAGATTCTGGGATCTGAGAAACAAAAGCAATATTGTCATCCTTCTTGGGCAAATCTACCCAGCTTCAAATGAAACGAGGCCTGTGTACTGCCACATCTTTATATCTATTTGAAACACTGGGGGCTTCTTTGGTGGTGGCAGGGGAGGGGGGGTGTAAGGAGAGAGACAGACAGTACAAGAGAGCATGAGAGAGCTGGAGAGGGTGCTAAGGCGGGAGAGAGATTGATGAAAGAAAAATCTTTTCAGTATTTTGAGAAAGCGTTTGAAAAAGTGTGGAAGGTATGGGCTGGTCTGGTTCTGGTAATCACTCTGAAAGAGATAAGACATTTCTGTGAAAATATGAGTCAGGTGGCAGCTCTTTCTTGTACCAAATTATTATGGTAATGTTGAACATTCACTGAGTGCGTACTACTGGGTCCTGGGCCCTGTGCCAGGCTTTTGACTTGTCTTAACTCATTTAATCCTCACAGTAACATTAGGAGACAGAAGTTATTATTATGTTTGCATTACCTGTGAGAAAACTGAGGCACATAGAGGAAGCAACCAGTTCAAGGACACATATCTGCTAAGCGGTAGAAGCAGGATTCAAGCTCTGGTCTGGCTAACTTCGACGCCCATGCTCGTAACCACTATGCTATATTGGCATCCTTGGCCTGTCAAAGGAACCATTGCAGAGACCAGGAAGCCCCTTCTTATCCAGCTCATCTCTATTCTGAATCCCTTTCCCCTTCGCTGCTTCCCTCCCCCTACTTCCAATACTTTCTGAGAGGCCCAAAGCTTAGGGAAGGGGAAAGACTTGGAGAAAGAGTACAGTGAGTTCACAGCAGAGAAACACCCTTTGGTGCCTGTACTCCGGCAAGCGTTGATGACTGAAGAAATCACAAGCTATCTTCAGGTGAGCCAAATGCTTATTTTGTGTTTTTCGCAGAGGAAATTAAAAATCTGTACACTCTTCCATGTCTGCTCTAGGGTCAAGCATCTGCTGAACGTGTTAAAGCCCAAGCCTCCCATCTGGATTTCTTCAACTCTTTGTCCTTCACCCTGCCTTGCTCCCTTTTGCCTCAGCTCTGTGTCCTGCCTCTCTGTTGCTTTATCTGTTTTTGTCTCCCACTTCTCTCACTCCCTTTTCGTATTTACTTGCTAAGACATGGCCAGAAAAGACAGTTGTATTTTCACTCGTCAGGGTGATTTCCTGGCCAGTCACATCGTCTTCTACTAAGTGCCTCTGATCATTATATTCTCTCAGCAGCTACCCATGCATATGTTTAAGACTTAGGAAGTGAACAGGGCCTACTCATGTTCAGTATGGTCAAAGCTGAATTCTAGTCCCTCCATTGAAAAATAGTGTGGAATGTCAGTTAAAAATAACAGTATCACTTTGTTAAAATACTACTTTTAATTTCTCAGAATATTTTTTTCACTTTTTTTTTGAGAAAGATTAGCCCTGAGCCTTATAACATTTGCTGCCAATCCTCCTCTTTTTGCTGAGGAAGACTGGCCCTGAGCTAATATCTGTGCCCATCTTCCTCTACTTTTATATGTGGGACACCTGCCACAGCATGGCTTGACAAGCAGTGTGTAGGCCTGCACCCAGGATCCACGGGCCGCTGAAGCAAAACGTGCGAACTTAATCGCTGTGCCACTGGGCCAGCTCGTATTTTTTCACTTTTTGATACTACACGGCATAGTTAACATGTGGCCTGTGGAACTAACTACAGAACTTTATATTCGTACTACTCTCTCTCTTTTGGGCTCCAACTCTCTGAAGTAGACTAGGCAAGTATGATTAACCCCATATAATGATAGGCAAGTAACTTGCCCATGGTCATACTGCCAGACAGAGGCAAAGCCAGAAATAGAGTCCAGGCATCCCACTCTTAGTTCCAGAGATCTTTCCACTGTTCTGTACCCAGTGAATATGTTCCTTCCCCTGTGCACTCTGGATTTTAGGAGGCTGCAGTTGGAAGTAGGTTGTGGACGGTGTTCTTGAGTGACAGGCAACATATAACAATAGCACTAATATTTTGTGGAAGTTTTCCTGTGCTTTACATGCATTTTCTCATTTAATTACCACAAAATCCAACGTGGTAAGTATTATTATTGCCTTACTTTATAGATGAGAAAACTGGATTACAGAGAGGTTGAAGACTGGGGTACTTAGCGGAAGTATCCCTTGACCAGTTCAGGCTGACGTTAGCGATGCCTGATGGGAAGTATCACTTACTTGAGTTATAACTTTGGCATTTGGGTCACGGCATCAAATGTCGCCCTCTCTCAATTCCCACTTTCCAGGCAGAAGCACCCAATCTTCATCTCTCAAACTCAGATAAGAAAACCCTATTCAGGGGCCAGCCCCGTGGCCAAGTGGTTAAGTTCGCGCATTCCACTTCAGCAGCCCTGGATTTCGCCGGTTCGGATCCTGGGCACTGACATGGCGCTGCTCATTAGGCCATGCTGAGGTGGTGTCCCACATGCCACAACTAAAAGGACCCACAACTAGAAATATACAACTATGTACTGGGGGGCTTTGGGGAGAAAAAGGAAAAATAAAATCTTTAAAAAAAAGAAAGAAAAGAAAAAACCCTATTCAATTTGAACCATTCCTCCAGACAAAATGTGGGAAGCATGAAGTGTACAATTTTAGTAACAATACCAACAATCCTACCTTATAGAATCTAGGAATGAAATGCTCTGGAGTCAGTCAGAGCTGGGTTCAAATCCCTCCAATTATTGGCTGTTTGACCTTGACAAGTCAACCTCTCTCTTATCCAGTTTTCTCATCTATAAAATGGGACAATAATAATAATAATAATAATCACATCAAGTTTTATGGGAATTAAATGAGAAAATGCATGTAAAGCACAGGAAAGCTTCTAGAAAAAGTTAGTGCTATTGTTATTATACTTTCACCTATTTTCTCTCGTTACCTCTCTTGAAAGTCTCACTACCCATTCTGTAGTGAATGGGAAGAAGCTGGGACAGGGTGTGAAATGACTTACTCAGGACCACTCAGACTTCTGTATACTCTCCTGACAGGGTGGTGGTGGCTCTGGTGGCAACAAGAGCTCCACCTCAGGGCTCCAGCCCCAGCTGCCTGCGGATGTTTTAAAGGACTCCATTGAAAACATATGTGCTGTGTTCACCAACCCCCACTCCTTTTCATTTTTTTTTTCAGGGAGGAGAAATGAAACCAGATGCTATAAGACCAGGGGAGAAATCCAAGGAACGTCTTGTTTTCAGTTAATTTTGTATATTTTATTGGCACAGTTTATGTCTTTCTCTCCGTCCCCTTTGCACCTACATTCCCTTCATCTGCCCTGAAAATGGCCCAGGGGAACAGTGTGGTCTAAAGGCAGTTGGGGTGGGGAGGTCTCCTCTGGGTTTCTAGGTCCAGGCTGGGATAGATTCTGTGTCCTTGGAGAGCAGCTTCCTTTTCTGTGAGGCTTGGAAATATCTCAGTCTCTTGGGCTTCACACAGTCTCAAGTTCCTTCCTTCAGATTCTCTGGGCCTCTGTTGGGGGCAAGGAACAGGCCGGCCTCCCGCCCTAGTCCCCTCTCCCCTCTCCTCCAAACACCCACTTCCTTAAAAGCAGCTGCAGCTGCTGGGTCAGCCTGGGAGCCCAAACCCCCTCCCTACACCCCTTTTCCCCAGGTAAAAATAAATAAAATGTCAGCGAGCTGATTGCTTTTTGGATTACACCTCACCTCTTTCTTCCTGTTTTGAGCTTTCTGGTTTCTTAGTGGGAACTACAAACCTTGCCTTGACTCTGGTGTGGGTGTGATTTCCTTCTTCCTGGCTCCTGTCCCACTCTTCCCCGACTCCCTCCTTTCCTGGCTTGACTCTCTTATCTTTCTAATTGGGATTTCTCACCAGCAAAGGGTTTCCATCTTTTCCCAAATTAGTAAGTGTCTGGAAAGGATGGTGGAACTAAGTTTTTTGTAACCCAGCAATCGGAATCGAGAAGTGGAAACTTCTAACCTATCTTACCCAAGACTCACTCTGTGACTGTAAGCCATTTTCAGTGATAGTGCCATTTGGCGTGAAGAAGGGGTGTTAGTCACCCTCAAGTTACCCCAAATAAGCTTACAAAAAGTGTGCTTCCTTGCTTTACAAATACACCTTCAAGACAAATTCCTTAATCTTTATCAGCCCCACCAAATCTCCTCGGGTAAGTAGAGAATGTGAACACAAACAGTAAAAGATATATGGGGGAAGGGGAGGCGACTTCCCAGTATAGAAATTCTGGAGCTACTGCTGACCATTCACTTTATATGCTACTCTCTTTTTCAAGACTGCAAAACAATATCAACATTTAACCATCTTTGCAATGGATTTTGATGTTTGTAGAATTTAGCTGGTGTATATGTGTCCCAGATTCTGGCCTGGACGTATCCATCAGAATAGTGGCCTGTGTGGTGGTGCCTTTGCAGGTTTTTTTGGAATCATTATAAAACTATACTCAATAAAAAAGTTAACGAACATTGATTGAAATCCTTATGCAGTGTAGAACCCTATTCTAGTCACCTGAAGTGCACTTGGGCCTCCTCAGGTGGATCTGGAATGCATTAAAGTCTTTGAGTCAGCGTGAAGGGGCAAGGCAGCAGCTGGAGACAGGCTTAGAAATGTGTAGCACGTTGTTTTAGGGCAAAGTAGCTGAAGAACGGGGGCAAGTGAGGAAGGAGAGGTAAAGTGCTGGTTGTCTACGCAGAGTTAAGGGCTGGAAACCTGTGTCCCTATCTCCTCTTGAGAGCAGATCTGAGAGAGAGAGAGACTGTGAGTCTAACTTTGGATGAAGGGAGGAGTAGTTCCTATCCTAGAGGAGTTAACATTTAGTAGGGATGAGAAAAGTGTGCACAGATGTATAATGGTAAAAAGCGTGGCCCTGATGCCGGGCCATATGGATTCAACCAGATCTTCCACTAACCAACTGTGTGACCCTGGGCAAGTTACTCCCCTCCCCGCAGAGTCATTGTATCCTCATCTAGATTATGGAGGCAATTGTCTTGAGGACCACAAAACGAGCTCATACATGTAAAGTGCCTGGCATATATTGAGAGCTCAACTGATGTCAGCTACTATTTATTCACTGTTTACTATGTGCCAGGCTCTGTGCTACATGCTTTATGTGCATTGTCTCCTTTACTTCTTAAAACTACCCTATAAAGTAGAAACTATTACTTTCCCTCATTTTCCAGATGAGAAAACTGAGGCTAAGAGAAGCTAAGATGATGATTGTAATTGAGTGTAGAAGGTACTATATTAGATAGGTGTAATAGGAGAACAAAGATGGACATGCCTAACCCTGGGGAAATTTGGGGAAGGCATCATGGAGGAGGGCATGTTTAAGGTGCACTCCGAAGGATAAATAAGGGTTCATCAAGAGAGGCAGAGAGTATACAAAGGCAAATGCATGATAGTTGAGTACAGCTGGAGTGCATATGTGGGTAGGGTAGATACTGGTGGGAAAATAACCTGAAGATTGGCTAAGGCCCTGTTTGTGTATGCCACACTTAGGAATGTGGACTTTATCCTCTAGAGAATCATCAAAGACGTGGAAAGTCTGCGTACAGGGAGGGAGCTTAGGCAACTGATAATAAGGGTTTGTACTAACATAGTAGCAGGGAGAATAGAGAGATAAATCCATTTGCAATGCGGCCTCTACTCTCACCTCAAGGGGCTCACAACACAGTGCAGAAGACAGACCCCAAACCAAAGGCAAACCAACAGTTATAATATGATGTGTTATGCTCAATGAGAGAGACACACACACAGAGTGCTGGAGAAGCACAGAGAAAGAACATTGCTGTGTGTGTCGGGGGGGGGGTGGTGAGGAAAGGTTACTCTAAGAGGGACCTCTGGAACGAAGTCTTGAGAGGTGAAAAGAATTATCCAAGCAAAGAAAAGATAGGAATAGGGTTTTCATTCCAGTCATAGAAATAACACAAACAAAGGGGCAAGAGTATGCAATGGCATGGAATGTGGGAGGAACCACAAGTATTTCAGTATTGAGGGGGCAGAAAGTGCATCAAGGGTAAGGGGCTGGCGAGTGGTAGGAGATGGGGCTGGGAAGAAATGCAGAGGCCAAGTTTAGGGGTCTTTATATGCCATGCCAAGGAGTTCAGACTTAACCTGGTAGGTGAAGGGGAGTCATTGAAACAATTTAATTAGGGGCCTACCAGATGTACAGATGCACCTATTAGACTAGTAGTAGTGTGGAGTGTGAGACTGGAGGGTGTGCAATTAGAAAAGGCAAGACAAGAAGCAGGAAAACCTGGTAGGAAATTATTGTAACAGTTCACACTAGAGATGATGAGTGACTCGACTAAAGCAGGATAGGAAGGATAGAGAGGAGGTGAGTAACTGGGGAATTAAAAGTGGTGGGACTTGGTGACTGGTTTGATAGGGTGGTTGAAGGAAAAGGAATTGAGGACTCCATGGTTTTGGGACTTAATGATGAGTGAATTTTGGTTTCATCAACAAAGAGAAAGAATGGAGAATAAATTCTGGAAGAAAAATGACAAGTTTAGTTTTGGGCATCTTGAGTTCCAGATGGTTTTGGGGCATCCAAGTGGAGTTGTCCACTGGAGATTGTTTGATACGTAACCCTAGAGTCCAGGGAGATGTCAAGGCAGGAGATTTAGATTTGGAAAGCATCAGAAGAGATGAAATCACCTAGAGAGAAGATGTATAGTGAGAATAGAGGAGAACCAAAGATAAAAACCCAGAGGGCTATCAGTATTCAAGGGGCAGAGAAGAGGACCCAGGAAAGGTTGGCACTTGCCCTGGACTATATGTTTTAGGAACTGTGGGATTGAATGAGAAGCCCCAACATGTAGCCCCAAATTATTTTGTGGTCTACACTATTGAGGATGTTAATAAATTTTAGGATTGCATATTTTCCAATTTCTAATATAGTACCTTTTTTGAATGTTGTTGCAAATTTCTTTGCAACAACGCTCATAGTAAAGTTTTTTGAGTTCCTTGACTGAAAACCTTTTTAAGCAGAAAGTTGTATTCATTTTCTTTGTCCCATTTACCTAAAATGCTTTTGAAATATCACATCCCTTTTGACCCAGGAGGTGTTTCTTCCTCTTAGTTTTAACTTATGTAAAGCACTAAGAACCAAGCACAGTGCTTAGGAACATGAGAGGTGGCCGACAATTCAAGTGGCGTTACCTGAATCCATTGTCTTTACTGAAATATGCACACACTATCCTGTAGCTCCAGAAACATGTGCAAGTAAGTTAGGTCTTTCTAAAATAGTGATGACTCAATTTAAATCATGCCTTTCAGGTTTTTGTTTTAATTTTTTTGGCACCAAAGGGCAAATTAGAAAAAGAAAAAAATTGGTATGTAGATTCCAAGGACTGTTTCCCTTTAGATTATTACAGCATGTTAAAAACTGATCACAGTTGATATACAGCAGCTTGCCCAAGTCTCTGCAACATGCCTCAAATACAAAAATCCTTGGTGATGGACGACTGTGGGTAAAAACATACATGCATCAGATTTCTTCTCTGATAGCTTCCAGACCCCATTTTAGTGGGTTTGGCTCTCAAGGCAAACTCCATTCGACAGCCCAGGAGTAGCACTCAGTCATTTCCCCCACACTTGGCCTCCATTCAGCAGGCGGGCCAGACTAGCTGCTTACATCCTCTCCCTCCTAAGGGAGAAGGGAAGATAGAGAACTCCCTGGTGAGTACTGAGTTGCCATCTGTGCTTAGGGTTTTATAGGAGAGAACCAAAGTACTCTGCTTTCTCTCGACGTAATTGTAATAAATCTCTGAAGAGGCTCTCTGGTTGGATTTCCTCAGGGAGAGAGAGGGAAAGAGAAAGAAAGGGAGAGAGAGGGAGAGAGAAAAGAGGAGAAACAGAGGGAGAGACAGAGAGGAAGAAAAAGAAAAAGGAAAGAGAAGCAGGAGGAGGAGGGGGAGAAAGTAACAGAGGAAGAGAGAAGAGAACGCATTGCCACTGACATGCACTACTTTTTTGTGTGCGCTTTGTATTTGTAATGCTTACTACCCAGATGCGTCCTAAATCCCACAGAGCTATTTCCTTCTCAATGACCAGTAGGAACAAGCTAATTCAAACATGACCCTTGATTTTTCATGAGGAGAAGCTAGAGTCTTTTGTTTCTTACATACTTTTTTTTTCTAGTACATTGTTGAGTTAAAAAAAACAAAACAAAACTCTAGTTAATGTTCCAGTAACCTTCTGCTCCCTGCCTCCCCCTACAAAACTCCTGCTCTTCGCCGCTCCACAGGTAAGCCGTGCTCTCACCCAAGGCAAGTCCTCTGTGATCAGCGCAGGTGAGCTTCTTATCCCCTTGCCAGGCTACAGCTATCACACCCGACACACCAGCCCTCATCACCACCAAGTCCCTATCGCTGTTGCCGCTCTATTGACCTATCTCCAGGAGATGAGGGTAAAGAAAATTGTCTTTTTTTTGTAAGCCTTTGGCACAAAAAGAAAAGAAGAAAAGGAAAGGTAAGGTAAAGAAAGGAAACAACAGAGGGTGGCGGGAGGGTGAAAGAGGTAAAGGGGCACATGTGTAGGTGAAGGATGGAAAGTAGACTTTTTGTGGTGAACACGATGCGATCTGTATAGGAGTTGAAATATAATGTACAGCTGAAACTTATACACTGTTATAAACCAATGTTGCCTCAATAAAAATAAAATAAAAAAAAGGAAGGAAAGAACAGGAAAAGAGAAAAAGAGAGAAAAGAAAAATAAAAACCTCCGTAACAACTGTCCCCAGGCTCAACACCTACCTCATGCGGTTTTCCCTGCTTCTCTGCTCAGGAATTCATTAAACAAATGTTATTTCTTTGAGCCACAGCCTTTCCATTCCTTACTGTTGGGTCAAGGAAAGTATATGATATGATGGAGAGAGGACAGGCATTGGAAGCGGCTCACCCTGGGTTCTCATTCCAGGACCTAGCATAGTGTCTGAGCCGCAGTGCCAAATCAGCTCCCTTTTTTGAGAAGTTTGTGTTTGAGTCTCCTGTAGCAATGTCAATGCCCCTGGGCTGTATATATTTTTCTATCATTACGTGGTTCCAGTAATATCTCACTGGGAATCTACTTTTCTCAAATGTGTTGGCTATGAGGGAAATGGATTCCATTCGACAGGCAAGTGTGCTGTTGCATAACACACATATATGGACACACATTTGTACTCACACAATGTAAACAATCCAAAACTGTGCACACACAACTTAAACTTGTACACACACAATGTAAACAATCTGAACCTAACAGTAAGTATATAATAAAAGGTCTCAACTCCATCTTCCACAACAACCCTTGGTTCCTCTCGTAAATGTAACCGCAGAACCACTGTTAACTGTTTTGTCTGACAGGTAAACTACCATGGAAAGGAAATTGGTCCAGTTTGCTCCTGGTTTGCACAGGGTGCTGAAGTAGAGGGTCTTCAGTAGTTTAGGGTGGGAGGAATCAGGTCTTGGGCTCTTGTGGGGATAATAGCCCTGAAAACAGGTAAGATGAGAGGGTGGGAAACATCACCTGCTTTATAGTCTTGCTTCCTTTGGGGTGTGACTCTTGGATCATGGAATGGAAGGGTTCCATCAAAGGAAAATCTGAGGTCCAGAAAAAAATGGGCCTTGTTCAAGACCACACACATACACGCACACACATACACAGAGACATTTAGAGGTAGACATGGGATGCTAGCCCTTAGGCCTCCAGCTTCCCTGGACAGTGTTCTTTCGTTAATTCCCCAGTGCCTCTACCAGTGGAACAAACCAGGCTAGGATCCCTGCTTCTGTCACCTTCCAGTGCTATTCTGTTCTTTGTGTCTGGACTGAGAGCCTTACAGATCTCCCGGGTCCCTCAAAGGGAGATTGTTTTTCTTTTCTTCTTTTAGTGGAGACGTGATAGTTTGGGGGCCTAGAGAGACAGTTTTCAAATCTAAAGTGAATCTGAATCACCTTTGCTGATTGTTAAACATGCCAATCTTTCCTAGCTGTTGTTGAATCTCAACAAACTCTCTCTGCCCCTTTGGGAAAGGTATACCACTCAACAAAATGTTTTGTGTTTACACAATGACTTTCTTTCCAAGGCAGTCCTAAATCTGGAGGAAATACACTGTCTTGTCTTTTCCTTTTAGTATAATGTTTCTGTTTGACTATAACATTAATTGGAAAAAATGAATATTATGGAAGAATATTAGGAAAAACATAAATCAACAGCTGGCTGTTCTTAAAATCTTTTGCCAGTTGTCAAGGAAATCCCTATTCTGGACACAAGAGGGAGCTTTTAGCTAAAACGAAGATAAAGGCGGTTTAATGTAGGCTCTACCATCTTTATTTTATTTTCCTTAAAAAATGTAACTTTGTTATCCTTGAAAACATATTAGTTAACTGATCATGGAACCATGTTAATGATAGAGCTGAGAGGCTCCTTAATTACTGTGACCTTTTTACAGAGGTTGATATGGTTGCCTACTCTTTTCTTTAAAGGTTCCCCTTCCTTGGCCACTAAGACACCACTCTGTGCCTGGCTCTGCTCATAACTTTTTGACTTTTTTTCTTCTGCCGCTGTCCCTTTCAGTGTGGATGCTATCCTGAGCCCCTCGGCCCTCTTGTCTTCTCATTTTGCAGTACATACACACTTTCCTTGGCTGACCTCACCCATTCTCATGGTTTCAACTCCTATTATGTGCTGATGAATGTCACCATGCATATCTCCTCCTATTAATCTATGTTGAGGTCCAGATATGCCTATTCATTTAACTACTGAGCAAGCCCAAGAATGCGAAGGTTGCTCAGAGAAAGGTCAGCTGGCCTGATGCAATGGGTAGTAAACTTCAAGACTACATAGCATGTTGGTTAGGGAGTCTCTTAGTTTTCAGGGTCCACAGAAGATCACCTTGGATGACCATATGAACTGTGATATTGTTGAAACAGAAAAAAGAAACACAACAACAACAACAAAACCCCTCTGAACATTAGAGCACAACAAAAAGTATCACTTAGAGCTGGGTTGTCCAATATCGCAGTCACTGGTCACAAGTGGCTATTGAGCACCTGAAATGCGGTTAGTTTGAATTGAGGTATAGAGTGGGTGTAAAATACATATCAGGTTTAAAAGAAAGCAAAATATCTAATTAATATTTTTTATCTTTATTCCAGAACAGCTCCTAGCTCATATGAAGTGCTCAATAATTGTCAGCTGCTACAATTACTAGACACTCTCAATTCTGGTCATTCAAAATTTCTTGATATTATCAACACCAACCAGGCACGTTGATGCTCCTCTACTCTTGTGAATGCTATTTCTCCCACCTGAAATCCTCTATCTTATATTTTTCACCTGTTAAGCTCCTATACATCCCTTAAGACCTAGCTCAAACCTCACCTGCTTTTTGAAGCCTTCCTCACTACTAGGAATCATTTTCTCCTCTGTGGCACCATGTATATATTGCTGTTATTGCACAAATTATAGTACAGTTACATTCGTAGCATAATTTATGTGTCTGTGTCCTCCATTAGACTGTTAAACTGGAAAGGGATAAGGGCGTGTTTGCCTCCTCCTGGATCTCCAGAGTCTAGCACAACATTTGCCATATAAGAGGCATGCAATAAATGATTTCCAAAGAGAAAATCGAATTATCTAATCAAACCATCTATCTTTACAGACGGAGACTCTGAAGCTCAGGGAAGTGATGGGACTTTTTGGAAGAGATCACACTTTGGATGCCAGTGGACCGGAGATCTTTTTCTCTTGCTCCTGAAAAAAACAGGCAAAAAAGTGACCCTGAGAATACTAGTGTAACCTGAAGTAGAACTTAGATTAACCCAGATCCTTAAGTTTCTCTACATGGTGAGAAAATATCATGAGAGTGAATCCCAAACCCTGGTACTGAATTAAGCATATAACCTGTATCAAAACTCCAACTAGCTTCTGATCTCAGGCTGATGATGAAGAAAAGTTTCTTCATTTCTTATCCCTCTTTGGTTGGCTAGACAGCAAGACCTGCAAGTGATTATAGGGTCCGATATTGATGTGCCCTTGATGAGAAGAATACTGTGAGTCAAATGACCTGGTTACTGGTCCTTACTCTGTTGCTAACTTCTTATTGGATACTTAAACTTTCAGCAAATATTTTCACATCTGTACAATGAGGGTGTTGGATAAGATGATCTCTAAAGTCTAACAAACTCCTCTGTGACGGTGACTGTGACTGTGATTATAATAGGATCCTTCATAGACACTAAGACTCTCTCTGGGGGCCGGCCTGGTGGCACAGCTGTTAAGTGCACACGTTCCTCTTCCTGGTGGCCCGGGGTTCACAGGTTCGGATCCCAGGTGGGGACATGGCATGGCTTGGCAAAAACCATGCTGTGGTAGGTGTCCCACATAAAAAGTAGAGGAAGATGGGCACAGACGTTAGCTCAGGGCCAGTCTTCCTCAGCAAAAAGAGGAGGATTGGCGGCAGTTAGCTCAGGGCTAATCTTCCTCAAAAAAAAGAAAAAAAGACTCTCTCTGATTTTTAGAGTTTCCAGAACCATACTTTTTCCTCGGGAATGCCTTTAGTTTTCTTACATCTCTGAGGTCAGCAAATGATCATGGAAATAACATCTTAGATTGGAACAGTGTTTATAGATTAAAAATTACTTTCACATGCAATATTTCAATCTGTAAAACCTCTGTGAGGAAAGTAAACACAGGTTATTATACCAATTCTGCAGATGATGGTGATGATGATGATGATGATGATAAGAGCTAATATTTTATTGGATGTGCCATATGTTGTTCTTAGAACCCTGCATGTACTACCATATTAGGTTATTCTAGATGAGAATTCTAAAGCTCCATAAAATTGAGTGACCAAGTTGCTAATGACAGAATGAGGATTTGAGTCCAAATTGGCTCTAATTTCTGGTTCTATACCAATTGCCCATCTTCCTGCAATAGACTGTTTCACTTGTTTTGTGCACCATTGAAATAATGAATGAGGAAACATCATCTTTATGATAGCCCTTCACATTTGAAAGCTACCATTCTTTATTCTTTATAACTTTCTCTTCTCTTCTGGGTGAATTACATTTCTAGTTACAGAGCTGGAGCTGGCTCACATCATCCCCTGAGAGCTAATTCTGTGCATCTCTTCCTGACTCCCCATTCAGTGACATGACTTTGGTAGCTTGAAATCAGCCATGGTGGAGATTTTTACACCGTGGACATACGTAGATACTACAAATCAAACCCTCTTTTCTCCCTGGAGAGCCATTTGTTAAACATTTACCAGTACACGTCCGGTTCTGGATGAGAGAGAGAAGTGCCTGAACCTTGTTCTGGATTCCATTGAGTAAAGTGATCATTTGTATCTGAGTAAAGATAGCATGTAGACCATAGCATCTTTCTTAGTCTGGAGAAAGAGAGGAGTTATTCCTCCTTTGAGATGCTTTTGCTATTTTTCCAGATATACCTAGACTTGAAGAGAGCCAATAGAGCCAAGAAATAATTTACTGCTCCAAATCGTTACTATTCTCCCTTCTGTTGGGTCATGAAAATTATAAAGGTCCAGGCTCTGATTCATTGTGCAACAGTCAAAGGCTTTTAGATAACCTGCTTCAAGCAACTTATATTGGTTTAGGGTAGCACAGCTGGTGAATGGTAATGCCTGGGTTTCTCGATGACCAGTTTGCAGCTCTTGTCACCCATCACTGTACCTGTACAAGGCATTATTTGGAAATACTTGCAATATGTATTGATTGTCCATCAGTGTATATGAACAAACTTACATTTTGTAAGTAATCACTCTGAGCATGTTTCCTTAGTGTTCACACTGTTCACTCATCAGAATCCCTGAATGTCAAGTTGTTACACAAACTCAAATTTAACAAGAGTTCTGTGCCCCTTATAACATTTTGGAGCTGGAACAATCTCTGTCATTCTCTTGAGGGAAAGGATGGTGGAAGATCTGATCTAAGAGTGCACAACATTGACCACATGAGCACCTCATAAAGTCCAGTTGACTGAGTTATGTTCATTTTAGTGACCTGGACTTGAGATTCCTCCAAAACTCGAGTCTAGACCTCCTACTGGAAACCAAAAGCCCTGGATCCCCCAAGGTAGTCTCAACTCCAAAATCTCAGTCTGGCTCTAAGTCCTTATGCTAGAAAATGTGCCCTACTTTTTGGTTCACGAAAATACCATCACTGCATACATTGGAAATGAGACTATTTTGCTGGAAGAGGATAAAACAATTCATAATTATTTATACATTTCATTAGGATACTATTTTGGAGAGCTATTGTATGGTCTGGATGACTGAGTAGATCTCTTGAGCTGGACTGACGGATACATGAGGGAAATCAGAAGAAAGTCACTAGAGTTCAGGCTTCAGGCATGTCTCTTCTCAGCAGCTTCCCCTGTGGAACTGTGTCCATGGCCCACTCCCCTGGACTTGCATGTCTAGCCACACGTGTCCTGAGGGGAAGGCCGCCTGTTGGAAGCTGGGCAGGCAGTATTCACAAGGCCCCTTGCTCCAAACCCAGCCCTCTATTGTCAGTGCTATAGCCCCTGAGTAGGTTTCCCTCAGGGCCTCGTCTGGGCTCAGAGCTCTGAAGGAGAGACCAGACAACTTGGACTATGGGACAAGGAGAAGCCTGAGCAGGATGCTTGTGAGGGCTAGTTGAGGAAGGTATCAAAGGCAGGCTCAGAATGTGATTGACTGAAGGAGAACTGAGTAGAACTCCCCTCCTCAGGAATTTCTACAAGGGCAAGGGCATGAAGACAGAACATTCTGGAAGAAGCAACAGTGAGGGGTGAGGTCAGATGTGTTTGGTTGAAGGATAACTGAACTAAGTTCCCTCCCTTGGGTGTTTCTCTGAAGGTGAAGGAATGAGGATAGAAGTTTCTGGAAAAGAGCTTTGTGATACAAGGCAGAGCCTATGGAAGGCTGTTCCTGGATATAGAGACTGATTACCATATATGATCATGACTCTCAAGGTCTAAATAGACAATAGACCAGTTTCTTTTATTATGTGGATTTTCTTTCCTATACCCAAGCTGGCACTCTTTAGCTCTTTCTGATTGTAAACCATATTGTGCGATAGCTTCTTTGTACCTGCTCTCCTTCTGCTTCTCCTTTGTCTCTCTTTATATTTTTAAGTATTGACTTTGTACATCCCATCCCAAGGCTAGAGTGTATAAGCCTCAGACACTCCTTAAACCAGATAGTCAAATAATTTATAGATACCAAGTTGAAGAATCTTGTACTCTTCTGGGGAAGAGTACAATAGAGTGCTAAATAGAGTGGAAAGAACAAGAATGGTACTAGAAAAAGGGCAAGGCTTGAGGTTGGGGCCAGGCAAAGAAACTGACAAAACCCCAAAGACCAGAGGAAAGCTTAGGCTCTAGTGTACACTGAAATTAATTCCAGTAATATCTGACACTGGATGAGATAGCTGTGGGGTCTGAAAAATATATTTAAATGATTATCTGAAGGAAGAAGGGATTAAGAAATCCTTGTCAAAATTATGTCCAGCAATGTTTGTTTCCTTCCTAGCTGTCTATGTCATCTGATCCATAGAAGTAAATGCTTATTTGAAGGAGGAGGGGGAAGATCATTGCTACCAAAACTAATGCAAGTGATACTGGCTTGTGGCTGAATTAGTCATGGGGCCTAATCCGTATAAGTAACCCCTTCTTTGAAAAGGGAGAAGGAAAAAAGCTACTCCCAAAATTATGTGAAGTGGTCTTTGTTTCTAGATCAGTTATGTGTGTTGTCTAATCCTTATAAGTAAATGCCTATCTGAAAGAGGAGGGGGAAAAACACTAATACCAAAATTAATTCCAGTGATATAGGATCCTGGTTATGGGGCCCGATCAATATAAGCAAATGTTGATTTGAAGGCAAAGGGAAAAAAGTGTCATTCCAAATTAACTGCAATGACTTTTTTCCAGACTAGTTATTAGTGTTGGCTGATCCACAGAAGTAAGTGCTTATATGAAGGAAAAAGGGGACAAAAGTCACCACCCAATCCATGGCCAGATGAGCTATATTATATACCACTTGTTTACTGAAAGGACTAAGTGGATGTGGCTGGCATTGATTTTTTTCCCAAAGTGCAATTTTGGTGAAGAAAAATAGGTAGGAGCATGAAAGAGTCTCCTAGTACGATGAAAATACCAGGGTGTGGTGGAGGCAGGCTGTAATAGAAGTGGTGGGAAGTCTTGTCTCAGAGTGGGCAGGGAACTCTAGAATAGTGGCAACAAGTTATCTTGGGTCGTAGTGGAAAAGAAAGTGGACAGCTGAAATGGGCAGGAAACTCCAACTACAGCGGCAGCCGACGAGAAAGCTGTCAGTGGATAGGAAATTCCAACTACAATAGAAAGCAAATCTGCTTTCTTAGTGGAAAGGAAAGAGGGCAAGTGTACGTCCAGGGAATCCCGCTTGTGGATGAGGAGCCTGGAATCTTAGTGGTAAGAGCAGCTAGGAGAGGGCAGGGAATTCCAGGTAGTCAAGAATCACTGATCAGGCCTTCAAGGGGTTAGAAATGTGTGCAGACAGTGGCCAGCCAACCACGATCTGCAAGGTCAGCAACGTAGAGGCAGAAATCTTGAAGACTGGACTGCTGGACTTTTGAGAGACATGCCAGTGGGCTGCGGAACCCTCCACCCCCATTCCCAGTGGAGAGCAGCAATAAAAGGATCAGAAGCTGAATTGAAAGCCTAAGCCTTTCTCCAAATGGGCAAGACATCAAAAAGGAAGTTGAATCAATGATAATGATTTTAGTGAGTATCTGGAGGGGATTGGGAATTGTATTTCATTGATCTGAGCAGTATGCTGCCATGTGATGGCAGTTGCAAGGCACTAAAGAAGAGCATCCAGAGCGCGCTCAGTCATGCCACGCTCCAGGCTTTTCTCGTGAGGGTAGGAGGGCAGGTTTGGAACACTAATAATGCCAACTGATGGTTAATAGGCATTTTCAATCCAGAATATTTTTCCTATTAGGAAGCATTTTTTAATTCAATGCTTTCATAGAAATGACAATGCTAATCATATTTTGAGTGTAAACATTATTTCAAGAGGTCAAGATTGGGGTAAAAATCTAGTCCTGAAATTTTTCTGAAACAGAATTTTGGTTTAAAACACTTTTTTTTCTTTTCACACACTTCTTAGCTGAGCATTTCATTAAATAGCAAGTTAATGCTTTTCCAGCTCTTTGGAAAACAATATCTCATTATATCTCCAAAGCTATGCTAGAAAAAGATCTTGGGAATAGTAGCTCCTTGGAATACCAATGATTGCATATTTAGTTAAAGCTTATATCTAAAAGTATTTCTTAAAGTGCTGGTAGATCTTAACCGCATTCCTCCTAGAGCATTTTTCTACTACAGTTAACTCATTGTGAAGGGATTTTAAGCTTTATCTTCTAACTTCATAAAAAGATAGTAGTACTCAAAATCAATTTGTTAAGAACTTAGGGATACAGAGCTTCAAGAACATTTTGGTATCACTTATCCTCTGAGCAGATAGACTCAAAGTTTTAAGTGGTTTAATTTAAAGCGTAGCTCGGGCTAGCCCAAATCGTGCTTCCAGGTAAATTCTCCTTCCATTATCCATATGGATTGAACTTTAAAGTACAGCTGTAATATTGCAAACTTAAAGTTTAGTAGGATATTATAAAATTTCCAGACACAGTTGTTGATTGTGTTGGCTTTGGTCTTCTGTAGGCAATGGTGTTAACTGGCGATATTCGGCTGTTTGTGCATACTGTTTTCTTAAACAGTTCTCTGTTACATACTTTGTCGAAAGCATGAGGGAACTCCACTTGTAATAGAAATAATGGAAGTGATGAGACTTCTTGTGGACAAAAGCTGGGGAATATGTTTGTGATATCTGCCTCATTCTCCCTCTCCCTCTCTCTCCCCTTCCTTCCTCTCTCTCTTTCTTTCTTCCTTCTTATTTTTCTTTTTTGCTACAGGATTCTTCTTTTTAATCTTTTTTTATTGGGGCATAATTGACATAGAACATTAGTTTCAGGTATACAACATAATGATTCCATATTTGTATACACTGCTAAAAGATCACCACAGTAAGTCTAGTTACCATCTGTCACCATACAAAGTTAAGAGGACTTTGAAGACCTACTCTCTTAGCAACTTTCAAATATTGCCGCAAGATTCTGAATAAACCCTGAGTCATTCTTTATTTCCTGAGCAACTAGATCATTCTAGACGTGCCTTGCTACGTAAAATTCTGTGTATTTTGGGCTGAATATTAATGCCGCACTGCTGTAAAATGAAAAGATAACCAATATCAAAAGACATATAGTGTTTTTTAAAAAATATTTTTCTTTATAAAATCTAATAGGTATAGGAAACTCCATAAAACGAATGTATAGTTCAATCATATAAGTTTATGAGGCAAAGAGCCTTATAATCACCACCCAGGTTAAAGAATAGAATTTTGCCAGTCACCTAGCCTAATCACAACCTCTTTCCTCTACTCAAAAATAATCACAGTCCTGATCTTTATGGTAATCACTTCTTTATTTTCTTTATAAGTTTATCACCCAAATGTTCATCCCTAAGCACTAGTTTAATTATGCTTCCCTCTCCCCCATAAGTCTCTTTTAATCTAGAAGTGATCCTGTTTTGTTTTGTAATTTATTTGTTGAAGAAATGATTTCTTTTGTCCTCTCGAGTTTCTCGCAGTCTTGATTTTGCTTGATGACATTCTCTGTTGTAGTTTAATATGTTGCTCAGTCCTGAATTTCCTGTGAATTGGTAACTGGCTCTACAGGCTGGATCAGATTTGTGTTTACGTATTCAGTTTTTCTTTTGGCTTCACAGGTGGTGGTGTGTTCTACTTGGAGGTACATAATGTCTGGTTGCCTTTCTTTTCTGTGATGTTAGCTGCCATTAATGATCAATGCCATCTTTAGGTTGATGATGTCTCTCTAGACATTTTGGTTGTTAGTAGGAGGAACTTGTGGGAACAATAGTCCCTGAGTTCTCACATGCTGATACATTTGTTTGTGGCCTTTTTATCTGAAAATCAGGCTGGGTATGTAATCTTTGGCTCACATTTTCTTTCCTTGAGTATATTAAATATGCTACTCCATTTTCTGCTGGCATACAGATTTGTTGTCAAAGTCTGACAATAATCCGTTTTCTTCTCTTTTAGGAGTGATTTTGATCCTTTCGCTGAATTCTTTTCCTTAAAGCCCAGTAATTTTACTAGAATATATCTCTCTGTTGGTTGCTTTTGCTGGGTTGATTTCCTTTTTTAATATGCAGTTTTAATTCCTACTTCAGAGACATTCTCATGAATTATACTTTTTTGAAATTGTTCTGTTATCTTTTCTTTGATTTTCTTCTTTGAGGATTGAAAGCCTATGAAAAGTGAAACAATTTTGAACAGCTGCTTGAGGGGCATCAACATAGGGATGAATCAAGAATTTCCAATCAGTATTTAAGGCTGAACTGAGATTAAATAGCGTGGATTTGTAGTGGAGCCAACTTTCTATTGCAGAACTCAGCAGATACAAACAGAACAGATGTTTGGGTATGGTGGTGGGGCAGATAACACGGAAAGGCGAGGGATTGGGGATTCTAGGATGGCAACTGCAGTAGAGGTGAAATAGTTATCAACATGTTAATTGTGCAAATAAGTAAAAGAAAATGCATGCAGGCATTTCTGGAACGGTTTCAATTTTTGACTATTTAATTTTAAATGAAAGAATGTAAATGTATGACTAAGTATGGTTTAATTCCTATTTATTTGTAAGAATGTTCATAATACATTAGCAAATCAGAAAAGAGAAATTTCGATAAAACATCTGTCCCAATTTTTGGTTTGAAAAAAATATATGCCATATCTGTATGTCATCAGCCAGGCCATGGAAATAGTCACATGTGGATTTTTGTTAGGCAGTCTAGTGTCAATGAAAGCTGCCCAGGACTGAAGACCCTTTCATTGGAAACTCCTTTTTATCAGTCATATCAGCAGGTTTCAGGGGTCTCAGTAATATCATTTCTGCTAAATTTTAGCCGTGTGGAACTGAAGTTACCACCCACTTAGAAAATGGGTAAAATTGATCTTTGTCCATAGACTTCCTTTCAGAAGTGGGAATGCATCAGTTTCTGAGTATTTTCTATATTTATATTCAGCTTAATGTAATATACATTACTATACAAAATTGTAAAGTTGAAAAGTATATGGTTTTATTAACATTTTCCTCATAGAAGTGGCAAAAGCACCCCTTGGTCAAACCCCTTTTTACTCTCCTTTAAGTTTCCCAGTGTTCCTCTTGTCACATCTGACACCCTTGATGCTTATTGACTGACTGGCTTTCTTTACCACTTCCCCTAGGTTCCTGTTAAACAGAGGCAATGTAAGGAGTAGAGATACTGACGTTATCCCAGAAAAAATGTTTATGTCCATATGGTCTTGCCTTTAAAGAGGAGGAGGGAGGGAGAAGCTAGATATACATCAAATCCTACCCATAAATCTAAAGGAATTCTGCAGTCAACTTTAGCGTCTCATATGAAGTTTTAGTACTTCTAAGCACTCGCTCCTTCTTCTTCTGGTTACTACAAAGCCCATTCTCCTTTGTTGATCCCCTTCCTTGCATTTGTCTAGTCAGTAGCCATTCCTTGCTTGACTTGAGTAAGATGGTGAAATGGAGTTGGAATGCACTGGGATAAGCCAAATAGGATCTTAATGTGAGATTCTTGACTAGTTTACCCAGCTTGCAGCCCTCGCAATAATCTCTTTCTAAAGTATTTCAGTCAATTTCTGTCCCTCTCTACTTTTAAGATGTCTTTTGCTGCTACTCTCTACAGCTGGCTTCAGAATGCTGATGCTTTCACCAGGAACACTAATGCCTAAAGTTTTTGTTGGACCAAGACAACATTACAGATGCTGAATCTCTCCTTGTGACAATGCTGCAGATGCCTGCACTCAGACTATGACACTGCCTCAAAGATAGTGCATCATATTACTGCCAAAGCTGTTGGCACCAATGCTGCTGATTCTTTGGCTTTCAATGTCCTGTGGAGATTTTCTCTGTTTACTGCAGCCTCCTTGATAGAGGATTTGGGCTTAAGTCTGAGTCCTGGCTTAAAATACAATCTGATCTAAACTATGCTATACTTAAAGTCTACTTTCCCCCATCTTCAAACACTGGTCTATTTTTACTGAATCAAATTTGTTCATCTTGGTTCCTCCCATACGACTTTTTTCCCAGAAGAATCCTTAGATCCTGGTAAAATATCCTTCCCAGCCCCACAAATTATCCTGATAATGTTCAAACTGTGTCTGGAGCCCCTGCCACATTCTTCCCCTCCCTGTTCCACACCAGGGTTGTTTTTGCCCGCCGCCCAGAAAGCCAAACACTGAGATGATGAGATTGCAGCAGAGAGAGGGTTTTAATCACAAGACAGCCATGTGAGGAAGCAAGGGAATGAGTCTTAAATCCACTTCTCTGAAAATGGGGACTCAGGGATGTTTATGGGATAAGGGGGCAAGGTCATCTGAAATTTGGAGATAGATGATTAGAGGTGAGGAGAGATGAGGTAATTGATGATCTGCGCAAGCGTGGTCAGACTCCATGCCTCTTCATAGGATGCATGTTCACAAAAATGGTGGCATTAGCATGATCTGAGGTTGAAGTTTTTAGCCTCTTAACATCAAAAAGTCACTTATCGGACATCTGTGCAGGCCAAGTTGATGAGTTGGTGGTTTCAACCAGCCTGAAGTGGACAAGGGGTTCTAATTCCTAAAAAACAGCTCACACACCCAGTACTATGGTGACCCAGGCTCCAGGGAGATGTTATCCATAGTAACATGGTGGGAGTCAGATAGCATGTTGCCTAAGCAGCACAGTTAACCATGGGCAGGTTAAACAGCTAAAAGCTATAATTAGTAATTGCAAAAAGGAGAAAAAACTTTAGTTCCTAGCTATTTAATCATCAATGGCTAACTGTTCGTCAGTCTCCCCTATTCTTTGGTCATTCCTCATTCTTGAGGGATTGGGGGCAATGACCCATCTAGCTACTTCCTGCTGAATCAAGGTGTAGATCCGAGTTAGAGGAGTAAAACTGTTTAGCACTCATTTGGAAATATTCACTTGTTCCAGGCTTCAGGTTGACGTTTTGCGTTATTAGAATTTTTGTACCTTGCTCAACAGTTTTGGAACAACATCTGAAGGCACATTTTGCAATCAAGTATCCAACCAGAAAGATAACAAGTATAGATAACCCAAATTTTAACAGTCCCTAAAAAATAGACCTAATCCCAGTGCGGCCTCCATCTGGTCTCCAGATGGGGGCAGGCATCTGGTCTTAGTTCCTGATAGTCTTTCATTTTACTGGATATGCATCAGAGACCAGAGCAATGCCCTATACCCTGATCTTCCAATTGTCATTGATGATGGCTATCAGCACAGACTCTCTGCCCGGGGGGTCATCACATTCCTAAGGAACTCAAAAGAACAAAGTTCTGAACTTATAGCAACTGGGAGGGGCCATAAAATCTACAGAGCGTGTATGGGTTAGTTAATCAGAGGTCATTTGAAGTTATACTATGGTTTCTTTCCTACAATACCGCTTCCCTTATGTCAACCTTGTGTTGAGCCGGTATCATCCCCATTACCCTCAGTAAAAATTTCGTTGTCTTTATTAAGAGTTTACCCCCACCCAATAATCAGCCTAAGTAATTGACAGTCTTTCAAGTGAGATCTTACACAATAATAAAGCACTGAGGAGAGAGAGAGGTGGAGCCATCAGGTTCTTGTCTATTAGTTCACACAAGTTTTCACTGCCTTGTTGCTAGGGTCCCTGTCTGATGACTCATGGGGCCCAGCAGAGAGCTGCTGTTCAGTGCCTGCTTGGGACATGGTAATCTTTCTATTGCCTCTATTTTCACATTTGGGACACTGGTATATTTTATGAGATTTCTTATGGTCCTATCTTAGACACACATCCCATAGCCATTTCCTTTCTGGAGTCATGAGACCTCACTATTCACACTGCCAAGAATCAGGATATGGGCCTTTGTTTTTTATCTACATACTTTTTTTTTCCATTTTCCCTATCTCTTAGCCCAGAGCACGGTTCAGTCTGTGGGAAAAATCCCAATCTCCCCACCATTCACTACCCCTATGAATTAATTTAATTCAACATATCCCTCACATATAGCTCAGCTGGGGTGGGGGTGGGGTGAGGTTCACAAGAGCAGTTTAAATATCTGTTCGAAAGCCTCGGAGTGGGTGTCTAGCAGCTGCTTGGTGCTTTTTTTTTTAGCACATGTATGTGTAGAGAGGTAGTTCACTCTTACTATCTTCAGCTTTGGGATTTCTAACTGAAATTGTGACAAAAAAGTCCCATTTAAAAGTCTATAAATTTTCTTCATTAAATATCAATCTTCTTCTTAAGTATAGCAAAAGTACATGTACTTCTGTCTTACCTGTTTTCTTACAGACATTCCTCTTCAACACTGGAAAGGGCACTTTCTAGCACCCTGAAACAGGCACACTTGATGTGATCTGGGATGGATAGCACTGTGGGACTGCCTCAAGGGAAGTGCTGGGCAAAGGTAATGAAGAAAATAAAATAAGGGGCATTTTAGTTATTGTAAAATAGGACCAACCAAGGCTATGTGCTTAAGTTTCTCTCACTGATGTAGTCACCAGTTAGTATAAATAAGTCAGTTATTAGCATACGATTCCAGGGGAGCAAGCAAACTCCAGTGGCCCAGGCATAGAAACACCTTGATATCTTGCTGGGAGTAGGTAAAGAAGGGCAGGAGATTAGCACTGTGGAGAGTACAGGCAATAGGCTGCTTTGAGAGTAGCAGGTTACCACTGTGGCTACCTTACTCATTAGAGGGCGGGGTTACAAGGTAGAGACCATTCTCACTTCCAGTTTGGGATGCTATGAAGCACAAAGTTCATGGGAAATGTGGGAATTAGAAGATGGGAAATATGCAGAACAGACTTTCTGGGTAAGATCCAGTGACTGAGGTATTTGCACGTAGCAATACTGCAAATTTTTGGTATTTTGAAAGAAGAGAGGGTTGTCTGAAATACCACTCAGAGAGAAGACAGTTTGAAGAGGTACATTTTCTCCAAAGTACGGTGACCCTCACACTTCTTTTTTCTTGATAGACTCTTCTTTTCCCTAGCACCACCTGAAGTCATGTGGCCACCCAGTGTGGAGACTCCCTAGCCGACGTCTCCCTGTGCTGCAATCTTTTCATGGCAGTACCCTGCAGCCCTTGAGAGCAGCTGACTGGCCCTCCTTTGGACAGCCTCCTTAGTTTCAGGAGCAAAGCCAAAGAGAGAGCAAAATACCAGGATCTCAAGGGAGACGATGGCAGTATGTGGAGTGCTTCCATGGATGTTTTCTATTACAGAATGACCAAGTTGGGAAGGTTGTCTTTTGTTATAATATGTATAATATGTAATTTAATATACTTATATGTTTTCAGCTAAAACCAGGGTCTTATACTAGTTCTTGGGTACTTCCTTTCTTAGTTGGCCAATGTAATGCAATATTTTTCTAAGAATCAACCTATCTGACAATTTTTTTATTTTATTTTTTATTTTTTTGAGGAAGATTAGCCTTGAGCTAACTGCTGCCAATTCTTCTCTTTTCGCTGAGGAAGACTGGCCCTGAGCTAACATCCACGCCCATTTTCCTCTACTTTATATGTAGGATGCCTGCCACAGCATGGCTTGCCAAGCGGTGCCATGTGTGCACCCAGGATCCGAACCGGCGAACCCCGGGCCGCCGAAGTGGAACGTGCGAACTTAACTGCTGCTCCACCGGGCCAGCCCCTCTGACAATTTTTTTATTTTCATCCCAGGTCACACCTGAATATTTTCTATGGTCTATGCTGGCAACAGAAGTTTAGATTATAAAATGTGTCTTAGATACTGGGTGCATTGCTTTTACCTGGGAAATGTTTTCTATAAGGGAGTAGGTCCCTAAATTAAGCTAATTCTCAGTCACACTTAGTTCTTGGTTATGGTTGTGTTTTCTGACTTTTGTGGGTGTAGGCATAGAGTAACATTTTTGCTGCCTAATGTTTAATTATAGCTTTTGAAATGGAATCCTGAGAGATTTGGGGTGGTAGTAACTTAACCTCACAGGGAGTTTAAAGAGCTCATGAGTTTACCCTGGGCTGCAACGTTACTATCCTCTGATCTAGGACAATGGGACGAGTAGGAAATGGGAGAGGATAATGCTTCTCACACATTTTGAGGAAGTATTTATTTGGCTGTATATTTTATTTAATTTTTTAGTCAGTTAGTCATGCATTTTGATTATTAAGTTGACTCATCTTTCGGGAGATTCAATTTGTTAAAACTTTAAATTTCAAGCAAAAGATTGAGCTGACAAAGGGTTAGATTTTGCAATCCTACATTTTACAAAGAAGCTAAATTTCAAAGTAGTGCATCACTGGCACTGTGTGTGTTTCTTGCACGCATTATATATAGCACTCTGTAAGTCTGGACAACATAGCTATGCATAATTTGGAGTAGGAAATAGAATTATAAATTAACTTCTAGGATATCCTTTGGGCTTGAGGTAAATCATTTCCTGCCCCTTCCAGGGGCAATAAAATCACAGAAACATACACATTCAACATAGTCCAGTTGAATTGAATCTAGGGTTTAATTACTCATTTCCCAAGTCATTCATTCAACACATTTATCGAGCACATACTATGTGCCAGGCGCTTCAAGAAACATCTGTGAGCAAAGGACAAAAATTTCTGTTCTTGTGAGACTTATGTTCTAAGTCCCAGGAAGATACATAAGAGCAAAAGCAAAGACTGTAAATGCAGCTTCCAAGTGCAGACAGGATTTTGATAATCTACTAACCTCTCTTGATAGGAGAAGCAGCACCTCTATTTGACCGTAAGTGTTGTTATTAAGCCCTACGATGTCAAGATGTTTAGAGCAAATGTCAGTTATATTCTCTAACCCCTGGAAGAAGACAGGAGTTCAAAGCTTAACCTTTTTCTTATATCAGCCCCCTTAATGAATAAGAATTAAGGGCAAAAGGATGGAATCTTTAAGGATAAAATACCCACCTATGGAGTAGATGGGGGTATGGAGAGAAAAGGTTAAAGTGGTTAAAGTGCCTCTGTTTAGTTCTCTTGAAAATCTTGGATCATCTAATTTAAAAGTAGAGAGGCAAGATGACCCGGGGCTTTCTCCTGCTTTGTAAGTGGAGTTCAAGGGATAGATGCTGTCCTGCAGGCTGCTTAGGTAAAAGGAGCCCAGGTAAACACATAGCCTTCTCTCTATAGCAGGAGGTGACTTAAACCGAAGTTCTAATTCATAATAAAGTGCATGTCCCTCAAGTTTCTTCTTTGTATGTATCCTTTGTTATTCTCATGAGTTAAATATGAATTGTAGTTTCAGTGGCAAAGTGAAGGGTGTACACAGTGCATGACAAATCATGCCTGCAGGTCACGTTCAACCTGAGGGACCCGCAGGTCACGGCCCCTGTGAGTGCCTACACCCCTAGGATCTCATTTGCCCTTATCACAATCTGTAAGGTCTGCATTATCATCCTCCTTTTACAGATGAGGGTGCTGGGGTTTAGAGAAAGAAAGTGCCTTGGGCTACCTGCTGTTGTGAGTTCAAGTAGGGGGATCAAGCCCGGGCCAGTGTCTAGAGGCCTTGTTTCCTGCAGATGCAGAAAATCTAGATTTTATTTTATAACTGCTGACAAGCAGAGGAAGGTCAAAGAGAGAGACTCAGGATGACTGAGGGCGTGGATGAACGTTGTTTTGTTTTGCCATGTTTCCAATACATACCTTTGATTTTTAGAATATCAGGGCAGAAAAAGAAATCTTAAAGACCCTCCAATTCCACGTTCTTTAAATTACCAGTTGTCACCCTTACTGGACTGCAAAGTCAATCTCATGGTCTGCAAACAAATGTTTTAGTTTTCTACACGAGAAACCCAGACTCCTTGTAAAATGTATTTTGATGTAGCTCATACTCAACAAAACTTAAAAGTCACTTTTCCAGTCCAGAATCTCCACTTCACTGATGAGGAAACTCGGTGTGACAGTAACTTGCCCAAGGTCACACAGTTAGTCGATTATACAAATTAAGGTTGTAGAATATTCAGCCAGCAGGACGAGTCTCTAGAATGACTTAATGCTTACAGGTGCTTTAACTACAAGACACCATTCTTCACTAAAGATAGGAACTCCAACTGTAAAAGGAAGGAAAAACAGTCAGACTACCATAGGGAAGCTTCCTCTTCACTTATATCTTCATGTGACTGACATTTTATTTAGTTCTCTAATACAATGATTATTTTTTTTCTCTTGAAGCAGAGTACTTGTAATTATGAAGCCCAAATTTTGAAGGCTGCACCTTCTATCTTGGACACACCAGAAGACACTAGTCAGGGCAGATGGGATTTTGTTACTTCCTTCCCTCTATAGAGAACTAGTGGACCACACACATTCTACCTGAGAATCTGGGTAAACACAGTCTGAGTCCAGTGTACAGGGTACAGTGTATAATGGTGTATAGTGTACTATAGTGGAGCAAAAAGAGACTGCATTGTCATTGAAAGAAATCAAACAATGAGGCTGAGTTCATTCTGTCCCACCATCAGAGACCGAGAATACAAGCAAGGGAGACAAACCTTTAAAAGGAGAAATATAGGTTGTTGGCCTGGTGCGAGCAGAGCCTGGTCCCAGACAGCCTGTCTCCCCAGAGCATTTGTGGTTTTCCTCCATATCCAGCATCACTTTGTCCCCCACACAGGCATGGAACAGATGGGGTCTCTTAGCATGATGTGTGATTATTCTGTCCCTTCTCGTGGCCCTGATGGGTCTTCCCCCTGAAGGCCATCCTTTTCTATATCTTTCAGGAATTAGTTCCCTTCTCTTCTCCCATCAGACTTTACTGGGTCCATGGGACAGGTGGGCTTCCTTTGTCAAAGAGGTGGGGCTCCTAGGTTCCTGAGGGACACATCCCCAGCAGCACTGCCCTTGGATGCCCTTCCTGTGGGAATTGGTCCTCTTGACAGATCTATGCCTGTATCAGACTCTGCCACACTGTTTGGAATGTATGTCCTAGTGTTCAGGGGCTATTCACATTCTACATCACTCTCCAAACAATACAGGGCTTCTTTAAGACAGGTCTGGAAGTTCTGCTGCCTTCTAAATGATAACTTCCTCCCACGTAGGCATTCATCTTGGATTTAGTCACAGGAGGGGTCTGATCTGCTCATCCTCAATGAGGAATTACTACAAATTTGGGGAATGCAAGCAAGAGTGAGCACACAATGTAAAAGGCTCAGAGAGGCTCCAGGTTCCATCTCAGTTCACAGAGGCACCTGAGGCCTTGGCCTTGATCATTATCACATGCGTGGTATATGGAGACAGATTTGGTGTGTGTCTTCTCAGTCAAATGGCACCCAAAAGGCCTCTCCTTGAGACCCTGGGATTTTGTTCCTTCAGTCTTCCTCCACAAACTGAGAAGGCTGTCCAGAGAAAGGTTAGTCAGCTGGACCCAAATGCTGTGCGTACTATCATTAAAAGATTGCAGCACAGATAGACATTGATCAGGGAGTCTTCACCCTGGGTGACCATATGACTTCAGGTGGTGCTAGAGAAAAGGAAAGCCTACTAAGGAAAATGAATCTAGTAAATTAATTTTAAAAATTATTTTGCATACTAAATGTAGTCCCCATTCATTTGTAGTGGTGGTATGCTCCATTTCCTGGACTTTATGGCTGTCATTTGGTCCTAAGGGCAGATACTAGGAAGAAGATACAAATTAACAGCGCAGGTCTGGGGGACCCATAGTTGGAAGAGAAATTAAACACATATTTACCTAAAAGGACAAGTGGGACGGAGGTTCAAGAGAAGGACTCAGCCAAAACACAATGTTGCAAAATGCACAACCATTAGAGAGAACACGTTTAAACTTTCTAATGATGCATGCTTGGTGCTTGGTCTGATTAACTAAAAGACATTATTCTCTGTTAAATAATAGGAATTCTTTCCACTCACCATGAAAAGGAGGAAAATAAAAACAAGCTTCTACATGGAACCCTCCCAGTCACATATGGTTTGTCAACGACTATTTAGTTAGTTCCTGAAGATCCATGTTTCTTTTTTCATTTGAGGTGAGATCTTCTTTATTAGGGAGCCCAAGGGTGTGAAAACTGCCCAAGAGTGTGAAGAATGCCAGGAAGAAGGTCAGTTGTCTTGACCAAGGGGAGTATTAGGATAGACAATAGAAAGGGAGTCTCTGAATTTACAGAACCCACAAGGAGTTGATCACCTTGGCTGATCCCATGACGTGTGCTATTGTCCAACCTGAAGAAACAAATAAGCAAAAAAACAAAAACCTGTAAAAACTAAATAGCAGGGTAAGGTTGGCAAAAATGACAAAGGATCTTTGAAAATTCTCTCCTTCATAAAAGCAATGGACAAACAGGCAAAACTTGTCAGAATAAACTTTTTCAGAGCTCTGAAAATCAATAAAGAGCTTATGGCAATTTTAGAAGTGTTTATTCAAGAAAAATGGCTGAATTTTTATTAGAACAGTGAGCATTATGGTGTTTTAACTTCTCTTATTGCCATCCAATTTTCTCCAGCTCTGTGGTAGTCTTAAAAACCAGTAGTTCACAATCACAGTGAAAACCAACATGGGGGCAGCACTGGAGGGAAAAGGACAATTTTGGAGATCCTTCAAAGCCTCAGTCCCAGAGAACTGTTATTATTTGTCCTATCCTGGAACACCTTTACTTTCAAGGATGTACTCAGAGCTCACATAGTGCTAAAAGTCTTTTTCTTGGGGTTATTTGTCAAAAACATTTAGAGACAATTGTTTAATTGCATGGTTGCCTAAAGTGGTGGATAGCAGTTGGGACAAAAAATAGGCTAACCAAAAACTTAAAATGAAAGGCTGGGAAATGTTATGTCCATATGGACTTTGAAAAGCTCTCATATATTCTTGGCAATCTAGAAGGCCACACACATGCCTATGCTGTGTGCATGTTCAGCAAAGATTTATGAAAGCCCTATGCTCTCATCTCTGGCTAAACTGGTGGGAATCTTTGCAAGCAGGAAGATAAAATTAAGGCAGAGTTATAAACTGCCTGGCTGAATGTTGAGGCATGCTCTGTAACACACAGAGACTTTTGGCAAAAGATGGGAGAATTATTAGTTCCAGGAATTTAAGGAAATCTGTCTGATCATTAGCTGGTCACTAAGTTAAATGAGCAGAGATTCCAGTCACCACACATAACAAAGAATATAGACTCTACAGAATTAATTCAGAAAAGTCAATAAACAGGGGAAAAGCAACAACTGCAACAAAAAGCAGCCACAGAAAAACCTGGGCAGGAGGGTGAATATGATTTCTACATTTGTTACATTATATTATTTAAAATTTCCAGTTTTTAACAACAACAACAAAAAAAACACAAAAGGAAACAAGAGAGTATGGCCTATGCATAGGAAAAAGAAATCAATCAATAGAAAGTCTGGTGAAGCCCAGTTTTTGCACTTATTAGACAAACATTTTAAATCAGCTATTATAAAAATGTTCAAACAACTAAAGGAAATCATGTCTAAAGAACTAAATGAAAGCATGAGAATGATGTCTCACCAAATAGAGATTATCAATAGAGACATAGAAGTCACAAAAAGAGGCAAATAGAAATTCGTGAGTTGAAAAGTACAATAACAGAAATGAAAAATATAATAGACACAATATCACATTTGAGCATTCAGAAGAAAGAATCAGCAGACTTGAAGACAGGTCAATCGAGATAATCCAGTCTGAAAAACACAAAGAAAAATAATAGAAGAGAACCTCAGAGACCTATGAGACACCATAAATCATACAGTATACTCAGATGAGAGTACCAATTAGAGAAGAGAGAGAGAAAAGAGTAGAAAGAATAGTTGAAACAGTGACCAAAACCTTCCTAAATTTGACAAAAAACAATAATATATACATCCAAAAATTTCAACAAACTACAAGTAGGATAAACTCAAAGAGATCCAAAGTAGAAACCTCATAATCAAACTGTCAAAAGCCAAGGCTAAAGACAGCATCTTGAAAGCAGCAAAAAAGAAGTGAATCATCGTGTATAGTGGATCCTCAATATGATAAACAGCTGATTTCTAGGCAGAAATCATAGATGTCAGAAGGCAGTGGATGAGAAATTCAAAGTGCTGGAAAAAAATAGTTAACCAACAATTCTATATCTGGCAAAACTTTTCATCAAAAGTGAAGGAGAAATTAAGATATTCCCAGATAAACACAAACTGAGGATTCATTGCAAGAAAATCTACTCTACACGAAATAGTAAAGGGAATTCTTAAGGTTGAAATTCAGTAACTCAAATGCACATGAAAAAATAAAGAGCACTGGAAAAGGGAACTACACAGGTAAATATAGAAGATCACTAAATGAAATTTTTGTTTAAACTTTTTTCTACATGATTTAAAAAACAAATGCATAAAACAATAATTATAAATCTGTGCTGTGGACATACAATGCATAACTATGTAATTTATATGATATTAATAGCATAAAGAAGAGGAAGTAAATGGAGGTATATAAAAGCAAAGTTTTAGATAATATTAAAATTAACTTTAGGTTAATCTGAACTAGACTTTTACAAGTTGTTATTAATTATAATCCCCAGAGCAATGAATAAGAAAATAACTAAAAAATACAGTAAAAGAAAATGGAATTAAATTCGTATGTTAGAAAATATCTATTTAGCACAAAGAAGGCAGAAATGGAGGGATGGGGAACAAAAAAGATATAAAACCTACTGAAAACAAATAGCAAAATGGTAGAAATAAATTCTAACATATAAGTAATTACATTAAATGTAAATGGATTAAACTCTCCAATTTAAAAGCAGAAATTGGAAAAATGGATTCAAAAAACAATCATATTAAAAATATGATTCAACAATATGCTGTCTACAAGAGACACACTCTACATTCAACGACACAAAAAAGTTGAAAGTAAAAGGTTTTACAAAATATACCATACAAATAGTAACCAAAAGTGAGCTGAAGTAACTATACTAATATCAAACAAAAAAGACTTTAAGACCAAAAATTTTACTAGAGACAAAGAAGGATATTTCAAAATGATAAAAGGGTCAGTCCATCAAAAAGATATAATAATTATAGTCATGTGTGATTAATGACAGGGATATGTTCTGAGAAATGCATCATTAGGTGATTTCACCATTGGGCAAACATCATAGAGTATCCTTACCCAAACCTAGATGGTATAGCCTACTACACACCTAAGTTATATCATACTAATCTTATGGGACCATCTTCATATATGTAGTCTGTCATTGACCAAAATATTGTTATGCAGTACATGACTATATAAACATATAGGTCCTACAAAAGAATCTGAAAATACATGAAGCAAAATTCTCAGAATTTAAGGGAGAAACAGATAACTGAATAAGAGTTGTAGGAGATGTAATACCCTATTTTCAAAAATGGATAGAATAACTGAACAGATGAATAAGAAAAGAGAATACTTAAACACCAAAAACCAACTGTACCTACCAGACATTTGTAGACCCCTCCACCTAACAACAACTTAATGTGTGTTCTTTTGCAGCATATACATAACATTCTCCAGGATAAACTATATGTTAGACTATAACACAAATATTAATAAATTTCAAAGGATTGAAATCATGCAAAGTATGTACTATGACCACAGTGGAATGTAATTAGAAATCAATAACAGAAGAAAATGGAAAATTCACAAACTTGTAAAACTTCAACAACAAACTCCTAAATAACAAAAGAGTCAAAGAGGAAATCATGGGAGAAATTAGAAAATACTCTGAGATGAGTAAAAATTAAAATACAAATTTCCCAAACTTATAGGATGCCATAAAAGCAGTACTTAGAGGAAAATTTATAGTTAAAAATGTATATACTAAAAAATAAAAAAAATATCAAATCAATAACCAAACTTTCTACCTTAAGAAATCAGAAAAAGAAGAGCAAACTAAATCCAAAGCAAGCAGAAGCAGAGATAATAAAGATTAAGGAGGAAATAAATGAAATAGAGAATAGAAAAACAAGAGAGAAAATAAACAAAACCAAAAGTTGGTTCTTTGAAAAGATCAATGAAATTGACAAAACTGTAGCTTGACTGACCAAAGAAACAGAAAAGGGGGGCTGAAATTATTAAATCAGGAATTAAAGAGGGACATTATTAACATCCTTATAGAAATAATTATAAAGGATTTTAAGGTTATACTATGAACAAGTGCATGCCAACAAATTAGATAATCTGGATGAAAAGGACAAATTCCTAGTAAGACACAAACTACCAAGACTGACTTAAGAAGAAATGCAGAATCAAAATGGAAGTATAAAATATAAAGAAATGGAATTAGTAGTAAGAAAGAAAGTTCAGGACTAGATAGCTTCCCTGGTGAATTCTACCAAACGTTTACAGAAAAATTAGTAACAATTCTTCAAAAAGACTTCAAAAATTAGAAGAGGAGAAAACACCTCCAAATCATTCTACGTGGCCAGTATTACACTGACACTAAAAACAAGACAAATATATCACAAGAGAAAACTAAAGACAAATAACCCTTATGAATACAGACACAAAAATGCTAAGCAAAATACAAGCAAACTGAATCTAGCAACATATGAAGAAGATTATACACTATGAGCAGGTATGTTTTATCTCAGGAATGGAAGCTTGGTTCAGCATATGGAAATCAATCAACATAATACACAATATTAAAAGAATAAGGGGGAAAGCACATGATCATTTCAATAGATGAAGAAAAAGTATTTGACAAAATCCAACACCTTTTCTCAATAAAAAAACACTCAACTAGTAGGAATATAGGGAAACTTCTTCAACTTGATAAAGGACTCATATGTAAAACTCACAGCTAATATTATACTAGATGAAGGAGGACTGAAGCTTTCCTCTAAGATCAGGAAGAAGATAAAGATGTCTGCTCTTACCACCTCTGGTATTCATTGTACTGCAGGTTCCAGTCATAGCCATCATGCAACAAAAAGAAATAAAAGCCATCAAGATTAGAATAGTAAAAGTAAAACAATCTCCATTTGTGGATGACATGATTTTGTATATAGGAGATCCTAGAGAATCCACAAAAAAGGCCACTATAGTTCAGCAATGTTGCAGGATACAAGATCAATATACAAAAATCAACTTTATTTCTATGCACTTATAATGAAATTCCAAAATAGTGTTGGGAAAACTGGACAGCTACATGCAAAAGAATGAAAGTAGACCATCACCTTACACCATGCAAAAAAATCAACTCAAAATGGATTAAAGACTTGAATATAAGACCCAAAACCATGAAACTTCTAGAAGAAAACATAAGAAGTACGCTCTTTGACTTTCGTCTTAGCGGCATATTTTCAAGTACCATGTTTTACTGGGCAAGGGAAACAAAAGAAAAAATGAACAAATGGGACTACATAAAACTAAAAAGCTTCTGCACAGCAAAGGAAGCCATCAACAAAACAAAAAGACAACCTAACAATTGGGAGAAGATATTTGCAAACCATATATCAGATAAGGGGATAAAATCCAAAATATACAAAGAACTCATACATCTCAACAACAAAAAAACTAACAACCCAATCAAAAAGTGGGCAAAAGATCTGAACAGAGATTTCTCCACAGAAGATACATGGATGGCCAACAGGCACATGAAAAGATGTCCAACATCATTAGCTATCAGGGAAATGCAAATCAAAACTACAATGAGATATCACCTCACTCCCGTCAGAATGGCTATAATTAACAAGACAGGAAACAACAAGTGTTGGAGAGGATGTGGAGAGAAGGGAACCCTTGTACACTGCTAGTGGGAGTGCAAAGTGGTGCAGCCACTATGGAAAGCAGCATGGAGTATCCTCAGAAAATTAAGACTAGATCTACCATATAATCCAGCTATCCCACTGCTGGGTATTTATCCAAAGAACTTGAAAACACAAATGCAAAAAGATACACGCACCCCTATGTTCATTGCAGTATTATTCACAATAGCCAAGACTTGGAAGCAACCTAGGTGCCCATCAAGGGATGAATGGATAAAGAAGATGTGGCATATATACATAATGGAATACTACTCAGCCATAAAAAATTATGAAATCCGGCCATTTGTGAAAACATGGATGACGTTGAGGGTATTATGCTAAGTGAAATAAGTCAGAGGGAGAAAGTCAAATACCATATGATCTCACTCATAAGTACAAGATAAAAACAATGACAAACAAACACATAGCAGCAGAAATTGTATTGGTGGTTACCATAGGAGAAGGAGGGAGGGGGGAGAGCAAAAGGAGTGATTAGGCTCATACGTGTGGTGATGGACTATAATTACGTTTTGGGTGGTGAACATGATGTAGTCTACACAGAATTTGAAACATATTATGATGTACATCTGAAAGCTATGTAATGTTATAATCCAATGTTACTGCAATTAAAAAATTTAAAAAAACAATTCTATTTAAAATATCATCAAAAAGAATAAAATGCTTAAAATGCATTTGAGAAAAGAAGCACAAGACTTGTATACTGAAAAGTACAAAGCATCATTATGAGAAATTAAAGATCTAAATAAATGGATAGACGCTCCATGCTCATAAGTTGGATGACTTAATATTTTTAGATGGCAACACACCCTAAATTGATATATAGTTCCAATGCAATCTCTATCAAAATCCCCACTGCCTTTTTCATAAATATTAAGAAGCTGATCTTAAAATTTACATGGAAATGCCAGAGACCCAGAATACCAAAGTGATCTTGAAAAAGCACAAAGTTGGAGGACTCACACTTCTTGAATCCAAAGCTTACTACAAAGATAAAATAACCAAGTCAGTGTGGTACTTACCTAAAGATAGACGTATAGATCAATGGAATGGAATTGAGATGCCAGGAAAAAACCCATACATCTATGGTTAATTGATTTTTGACAAAGGTACAAATGCCATCCAATGGGGGAACACTAGTCTTCAACATATGGTGCTAGGACAACAGGATATCCCGATGCAAAAGAAAGAATTTGGAGCCCTACTTCACTTCACAGCATATACAAAAATTAACTTAAATGAATCAAAGACCTAAGTGTAAGAGGTAAAATGATAAAACTCTTAGAAGAAAATTTAGATGTAAATCATTGTGACCTTGGATTAGGCAATGGTTTCTTGGATATGACATCAAAAGCAAAGTGGCAAAAGAAAAAAAGACAGATGAATGGGAACTTCATCAAAATTAAAAACATTTTGCTTCAAAAGACACCTCCAGGAAAATGAAAAAAACATTTAAAGAACAGTTAATAGCTTTCCTTCTCAAACTATTCCAAAAAACTGAAGAGGAAGGAATGCTTCCAAACTCATCCTTCTGGTATGGCCAGCATTATTCTCATATCAAAACCAGACAAAGATGGTATAAAAAAAGAAAATTACAGGCCAATATCACTGATGAACATAGATGCAAAAATCCTCAACAAAATATTAGCAAACTAAATTCAGCAATACTTTAAAAAGATCGTACACTGTGATCAAGTGAGATATATCCCAGGGATGCAAGGATGGTTCAATATCTGCAAATCAATGAATGTGACACACCACATTAACAAAACGAAGGATAAAAATCAAATGCTCATTCAATAGATGCAGTAAAAACATTTGACAAAATTAAATACTTATTTATGATAAAAACTCTCAACAAAGTGGGTATAGAGGGAACCTACCTCAACATAATAAAAGCAATATATGACAAACACACAGCTAACATCATATTCAGTGGTTACAAGCTGAAAGCTTTTCTTCTAAGTTCAGGAACAAGACAAAGATGCCCACTCTCACCACTTTTATTCAATATACTATTAGAAATCCCAATCACAGCAGTCAGACAAGAAAAAGAACTAAAAGGCATACAAATTGGAAAGGAAAAAGTAAAACTGTCACTATTTGCAGACAACATGATACCATATGGAGGAAATCCTAAAGACCTGACCAAAAAAATATTGTAACTAATAAATGAATTTTGTAAAGTTGCAAGATATAAAATCAATATAGAGAAATCTGTTGTATTTCCATATACTAACAATGAACTATCAAAAAAAGTAATTAAGAAAACAATCTCATTTTTCAATTGCATCAAAAAAGAATAAAAATCCTAGGAATAAACTTAACCAAGGAGGTGAAAGACCTATACTCTGAAAAATATAAGATATTGATGAAAGAAACTGAACATGACACAAATAAATGGAAAGATATAGCATCCTCATGGATTGGAAGAATTAATGTTGTTAAAATGTCCATACTACCCAAAGCAGTCTGCAGATTCACTGCAATCCCTATCAAAGTACCGATGGCACTTTGCACAGAAATAGAGCAAATAATTCTAAAATTTTTGTGGAAACACAAAAGACCCTGAATAGCCAAGGCAATCTTGAGAAAGAACAAAGCTGGAGAAAGCTCCTTGATTTCAAACTATACTACAAAGCCATAGTATCAAAACAATATGGCACAGCACAATAACAGACACATAGATGAATGGAACAGAATAGAGAGCCCAGAAATAAACCCACACTTACATGGTCAATTAAATTATCACAAAGCAGGCAAGAACATACAATGAGGAAAAGACAATCTCTTCAATAAATGGTGTTGAGAAAACTGGAGAGCTACATGCAAAAGATTGAAAATGGATCCCTTTCTTACAGCATATACAAAAATAAACTGAAAATGGATTAAAGACTTAAATGTATGTCCTGAAACCATAAAACTGCCAGAAGAAAACATAGGCAGTAAATTCTTTGACATCAGTCTTAGCAATATTTTTTTTGGGTTGTCCTCAGGCAAAGACAACAAAAGCAAAAATAAACAAATGTGACTACATCAAACTAAAAAGCTATTGCACAGAGAAGGAAACCATCAACAAAACAAAAAGGCAGTCTACTGAATGTAAGAAGATGTTTGCAAATGATATATCCAATAAGGGGTTAATATCCAACAAATATAAATAACTCATACAGCTCAATATCAAAAAAACCCCAATCTGATTAAAAAATGGGCAGAAGACCTGAATAGACATTTTTCCAAAGGAGATATACAGATAGCCAACAGACACATGAAAACATGCTCAAAATCACTAATCAGCAAGAAATGCAAATCAAAACCACAATGAAATATCATCTCACAACTGTCAGAATGGCTATTATCAGAAATATAACAAATAACAAGTGTTGACAAGGATGTGGAGAAAAGGTAATCCTCATGCACTGTTGGTGGAAATGTAAATTGGTGTAGCCACTGTGGAAAACGGTGCGGAGTTTCCTCAAAAAATTAAAAATAGAACTGCCATACAACCCAGCAATTCCACTTTTGAGTATTTACCTAAAGAAAATGAAAGCATTAATTCAAAAGATATATGCACCCTATGTTCACTGCAGCATTATTTACAATAGCCAAGAGATGGAAGCAACCTAAGTGTCCATCAATAGATGAATGGGTAAAGAAAATGTGTTATATATATACACAATAAAATATTACTCAGCCATAAAAAAAAAGAATGCCATCTTTCCATTTTTGACATTTTGGCCTCTCACCTAGGGCTGCTTACCATTTCGATGGACCTAGAGACTACTATGCTAAACGAAATGTCAGACAGAAAACGACAAATATCATATGATTTCACCTATATGTGAAATCTAAAAAACAAAGCAAACGAACAAACAAAACAGAAAGAAACTCATATATACGAAGAACAAACTTGTGGTCACCAGAGGGGAGGTGGGTGAAGAAACGGGCAAAATAGGTGAGGGGATTAAGAGGTACAAACCCCCAGTTATAAAATAAATAAATAAGCCACGGGGATGTAATGTATGGTATAGCGAATATAGTCAATAAAATTGTAATAACTTTCTATGGTGACAGATAGTTACTAGACTTATCCTGTTGATCACTTTATAATGTATATAAATGTCGAATCATTATGTTGTACACCTGAAACTAGTATAATATTGTATTTCGAGTATACTTCAATAAAAAGTGAAAAGACAATGTATAGAATGGGGAAAATATTTGTAAATCTTGTATTTGTTAAGGGTGAAGTATCCAGAATATAAAGAACTCTTACAGCTCAACAACAAAAAGACAAGTAATCCAATTAAAAAACAGTCAAAAGACACATATAGAGATTTTTCCATAAAGGATATATAAACGACCATTAAGTGTATAAAAGGGTGCTTAACATCATTAGCTATTAGGGATACGCAAATCAAAACCACCACGAGATACCACTTAGTAAATTTTGTTTCTTAAAGACAAGTTTTTATTTTCAAACATTTTGGGGAAAGACTTGAAATAAAAGCTAGTACTGAGAAGAGATAGAAGGTCTTGAGAAAGGTCTTGCGCTGCTCTTTTAAGATGACAGAAGATGGAGGCACCAGTGAGGACATTTCAAAAGAGGCAACAAGAAAAACAAATAACTAACAATAAACAAGCAATGAATCCCCCCCCCCCGGACATATACATCCCACACACAGTAAAAAAAACATCTCAAAGGGCTTTCATATGCAGCCCTTTAAGTCATGTTCACACTGAGCAACCACAGCACCTAAAGGGCACCCACTTAAACTGCAAAGGGGCAAAAAGCAAACAATAGAAACAAATATGAAAGAAACAAAAAGCACAAAAAGAAGAAAACATCTAAAAATATACTTTAAAAAAATTCCAAGAAGACTCTAGAAAATAGCAGATGTTGTTTAGTTGGATGATAACATATGAAGCCCACCAGTCTTGGGTGTAGTGTAGTGCCAAGGCATGCAATTACGGCTCAAGTGATTTAGGAGACCTTGGAACAGGGTGTCAGTCAACATCACTATGTTCCCCACACCAAGCAGATGGGGAGCACTTGGTGTCTTCTAGCATGATGTGTGACTGTTCCGCCTCTTCTCGTTGCCTCCTGGGCTCCATTCACCTGAGGATTGTTTTCTTCTAAACCTTTCAGCTATCATTCCTCCTCAAAGTTCCACATTAGACCCTGCCAGATCAGTTGGGCCTGATTTGTGTGAGTAAAATCAAGATTTCTATGTATCTGCTGCCCATGTCCCTCATTCAGAGGGCAAAAGGGAGCCGATGCAGGGGCTTCCCTCAATGTGTTCATGGGATGTCTCTTCTGGCTATCTCATTCTCTTTTGTCTAAGTATGAAAAAACCATGAGCTTCATTGTCTTTTCCTACCCTCTGCACCAAATCAGTTCTCCTGACTGGCCACATTCACACTACGTTCTGCCTGCAACTTAAAACTTTGTTATTCCCCCACCAAAGAGGTGGAGATTTCCTTACCAGTCAGTGTTGCCCTAGCAACCTCCAGACCTCCCTCTCAGGTTCCTCTCAGCCTATGCTCAAGGTGAAGGATCTGATTTTCTAACTTCTGATGAAGGCTAGGGGCTTCCTCTGAGATCCTGGGCTGGAGGAGAAGTAAGGAAAGCCAGTACAAAATGCCACTGAATTACAGAACCACCTCCCCTCTGTATACTTTAAACTGACCTTGGCCTCCAAAATACTCTTACTGCAGCCCAGGCCTCAGACACACCTGTTCTCCACATCTCAACTGATAAGCCATGGCCATGGTTCCTTGAGGTTCCTCATACACTATCTACGACTTGCGTGTCCAGGCACATGTGTACCCAGAGGGAGAACTTTCCAGAAATAGTCAGAAGGCTGAACATAGGAGGTAGCAATGCACTGTTATTTAAAGATAACAGAACAGGTGGACATTGAGGAGGAAGAAACTTTTAGGACAAACAAGGTTTTACCTTGACCAATCACATGATTGAAGTTCTGCTTTTTAAACAGAAGTTAAATATATATATATATATATATATATATATATATATATATATATATAAAACTTGAAAAATATACTGACTATAAGTATCCCTTCATATGATAACACCTGAAAGCCGTCATTCCTTTTGGTGGTAACAGGCCGCTTAGAATAAAACTTTATGACTTAGGTGGATAATGAAGTGAGAGTACTGATTTTTGTTATGATGTGAGGAAGAGGTCTGCCAAAGTTCTGGCTTCCAGTCAATAAAAAAAGCCAAAATGCAGAGAACCTCTTGGAAAGGCAAACTCCTTGTTTAGGGAGTCCACTGGCTAGACCTGAGGTTAGGGTTCAAGAGGGAGCAGAATGCTCAGATGAAAACATTTAGGACTCTAGAATATACAGTCATCCATGAGAAAATCTCTAGGCCGTCATGAGGAAATATCTCTAATGGATGCTGCACACTTGCTGTAGCTAACTGTGTGGTACTGTTCTCTGTTTCAAAGGTAAGAAATCTGTCCCTTTGCCCAAAAGGGAAAGAATGAAAAGAGGGGAAGTCTACCACATGGAGTCCTCCCAGTTGTTCAAACTTTAAATTGCAAAGCCCAAGAGTGCCAAGTCTGCCCCAAGCAGAGTCCCTTGGCCTGACCCAGGAGGTGGAGTGTGCAGTTACTGAAAGACTAAAGAATAGGTAGACACTGGTGGAAAAGTCTTTAAGTTTTTAGGAGCCACAGGGGTTCATATTGGCTGATGAATCAAAGGGGATATTTTTTAAATAAAAGAAGAAAAGAAACATTTTCAAAACTGAAAAGATAGTAACAAGAAGTATTGATTCCAGAGAACACATGTGAAGGTCATCACTCCTTTGTGTGATGGCAAGACCTGTAAGAGAAAACTTTACGACTTAAGTGTCTTACATGACGAGGCCTGAGGAGTCTCTCAGGAGTACTGATTCCTGCATGCATGTAGAGGGGAAGGAGGTAGATGGAAGAAGTTAGCCAAGAAGCTGGTAAAAGTTAAGACACAGAAGGACATCTGGGAAGGCCAACCCCCTATTCGAGGGTCCATTGGCTAGATCCAAGGACAAGGTGAGCTGTGGGCCCAGAATAGGCAGTCATCGGTGTCCTTGATGAGGAAGTCTCTTAACTCTTCTGATTTGTCCTGAATGCTTGCCTTAGCAAAGCTGAATTGGTCATCCTCTATTAAAAGATAATTATAGCTTCCTCTTGTTAAAAAAATAAAAATAAAAAAATAATTGAGCAAAAAACACTGTACACTACTAAAAACTCACTAAAATGGGGACTACCACATTGAAACCTGCCAAAGATGTTTTTATTTCATGATGATGTCTTTTGTTTGTTTGTTTGTTTGTTTGTTTGTTTCTTGTGGCAAGCCTACCAATAGTTTATTTTCAGGATGCAGTTTTGTTATTGAAGGTTTCCTTTATTCCCAAGGCAAAACACCAGAAAGCATTACCTACCCTTGTCCAAAGGAAAAAAACAAAATAAACAACAGTAAGAAAAGCTGGGAGGGGGGAATCAGGGCCTTATATGTAAGTGGTTCAATAAATCCTATACTTTGTATACACTCTATACTTTTTATATGCTGATGTATATACCGAAAGGTCAATTTTTATAGAAATTTCTTGGAGTAAGAAAAAGAGCACCTGGAGACCGGAAATTTGGGAATCCCACAAAGGGGAAAATTAGGTTATATGCATCAAGGATCAGCTGCCCTTTTGGGAAATGTGACAAAAAGCTGATGCAAGCCTCAGTTAAAGGTACAGTCCATCTGTGAGTCAAAAATATCATTGTCATCTCTTATTCTCGGCTAAAATGGAAGCTCTAAAGGGGCAGCTGTGACTTTGAGTAACAACCCACATTTTACTGATTTCTAGCCAAGCTCAGACCAGATGACCTTCAGGACAATTGGCCCATTAATCAGCAGGATGCCTCATGATTATTTGATGTCATTCAGCTCTCTATTTTCACACAAAACTCTATTATTAGCCATATTTCTATCAAAGAGCCACGGGCACAAAGCCAGCTATGGCAAACCTGAATATTTGCATTTACAGGAAGATGTTGTTCTGCAAAGGATAGAAGTCAGTGAGAACTGAAGCTGTCTGTGTTATGGGGAGATCAAAGTGGAAGTGCATGTCCCTGGAAGAGTGATAGTTGCAGCAGCTAGTTTGACTGCCACTGCTGTGGCATGTGAGCAGTCGTCCCTACAAGCAGTGCTCTCAGAGATTACTTTTAAGAGTCTCATTCCATAGAAGGGCCCAGGAGCAGCCTTGGAACCCAGGCACTCAGATATGGGCAACAAGGTTCACTCTGGAAGCAGACTCATATGTTAGCTCAGAGGACTTGACTTTCAGAGAAGTTGATTACAGATTTAACAAGTATCCTTATTTTATACTTTCCCTTTTCTGGCCTCATAGAAAAGACTTCAAATGCAAACTCTGGATTTTAAGGTCACAGAGCATTCTTGGCAGAAGATGAGATAAAGGAGGTTTAGAGGGTTGAGAGTCCTTTAAACTACACTCCATTTCAGTCATAAGAAATATCAGAGACCCTTAGAAAAGGACCTGAGTTGTTGAAGCACAATCTCATTGGTCAGAGGTGGTTACATAGGAACAGTGGGAGGTTTTAGAGAAGTGGCCTCATGAATATACAGATAAGATTCTGTGATATTCTAGACTTCCATCTCTGAGGGGGCAAGCCCCACTGCTGAAGGACCATACAACTTGTTCATTAGTCCACTGGATTTACAGGAAAAATAGTAAAATATCTTAATAGCACACACCTAACTTCTAGAAGGAACTCAAGGCACCTTTTCTCACTCCACAAAAGGGAAGCACTGAAGGGCCTGAAGGGAGACAATACAATGTGGGGGGCGGGGGGGCTAAAAATAAGGGCTCTGACACAAATGATAAGCAAAAGAGAGCAGGGATGACTATACCAATATCAGACAAAATAGACTTTAAGTCAAAAACTGTTACAAGAGACAAGGAAGGACATTGTATAATGCTTAAAGGGTCAATTCACAAAGACGATATAGTAATTATAAATATTTATACACTAAACCTCAGAGCTCTTAAATATATGAAGCAAGCTTTGACAGCATTGAAGGTAGAAATAGACAGGAACACAATAATAGTTTGAGATTTCAATACCTCACTTTCAGTAATGGATAGAACAATCAGCAGCAGAAGAATAAGGAAATGAAGGAGTTGAACAACACAATAGATCAATTGGATCTAAAAGACATAAATAGAACATTTCATCCAACAACAGCAGAATATACAGTCTCCTCAAATACACATGGAACATTCTCCAGGATAGGCCATATATTAGGCCACAAAACAAGTCTTAACAATCAAGAAGATTGAAATTATACAAAATATATTTTCCAATTACAATAGAATGAAACTAGAAGTCAACAGCAGAAGGAAAACTGGAAAATCTACAAATATGTGAAAATTAAACAACATATTCTTAAACAACCAATAGGTCAAAGAAGAAGTCACAAGGGAAATTAGGAAATACCTTGAGACAAATGAAATGAAAACACAACATACCAAAACTTATGTGATACAGCAAAAGCAGTGCTAAGAGGGAAGTTTATAGCTATAACTGTGTGTGAAAAAAAAAAAAGAAAGATCTCAAATCAACAGCCTAACTTTACATATCAAGAAATTAGAAAGAGATAGGGAGGGCAGAGCAAAATGGCAGGGTGAGCTAACCCTGGATTCTCTCTCCTCCAAAATACAACAAAAGATTGGAAGAACAGAATTTCAGAGAATAAACATGATGCCAACATGTTAGAGACCTACAATACCAAGAAGGCGGAGATCATAAACCCTACTTAGAGCCTTGGAGGCACTGGAACTGTAGGAGAGAACATTGCTCCCTCCCCTAGAGTCTGCGATCGCTGCTGCGCGGGTTGGGAAGGAGCGGGGGAGGGGCTGCGAGACCGGGGATCATCCAGGACTCCTGCCACTGATTCAGTGGAGACTCGCTGATGGGGGGAAAGCTTCCGTCCGCGGGGACCCCATAAATCAAGGGCCTTGGGAGACCAGAGAACAGAACTGATCTGAACCCAGACCGGGGCGTGTGAGTAACAGCCCCTCCCCCCCAGCAAAGCCAGTGGGCGCAGCCATCTTGCCCCAAGGCGGAGAGCTCATAACACACGGCTCTCGACCCCCATCTAGTGCCTACAGGCTGTAACTGCAACCGAATTCTACCACCATGCGAAAAAACCACTCCTCTACCATCCAGCAATTTATAAAAGCCCCAGACCAGAAGGAAAACAATAAAAACATAGAATTAAGTCCTGAGGACTTGGAATTAGGTAAACTAAGTGATAATGAGTTCAGAGCAGCTATAATAAAAAAACTCAATGAGGTAGAGAGAAAGATAGAGAAACAAGCTGAGTTCTGGAGTTACTTCACAAAAGAGATTGAAATCATAAAGAAGAATCAAACAGAATTACTAGAGATGAAAAACACAATGGACCAGATAAAACAGAATACGGATTCCCTGAATGCCCGTGTAGACACCATAGAAGAGAAAATTAACATAATTGAAGATAGACAGGCTGAATGGCTCCAGACAGAGGAAGAAAGAGAACTAAGAATTAAAAAAAATGAGGAAAATCTCCGAGAGATAATGGATTCAATGAGGAGGAAGAACATAAGGATCATAGGAATTCCCGAGAATGTGGAAAAGGAAAATGGAGCAGAAAGTGTGCTTAACGAAATTATTGAAGAGAACTTCCCAAATCTAGGGATCAATGGAGAAATGTGTGTAGAGGAGGGTTTTAGATCTCCTAGATTTGTCAATGTAAAAAGAGCTACTGCAAGGCACATAGTAGTAAAATTGGCAAAAAGGAAAGATAAAGAAAGAATACTCAGGGAAGTAAGAAAAAAAAAGAGAATAACCTATAAAGGAGCCCCTATCAGACTGTCAGCGGATTTCTCTACAGAAACCTTACAAGCTAGGAGAGAATGGAGTGACATATTCCAAGATTTAAAAGATAAAAATCTTCAGCCAAGAATACTCTATCCAGCAAGAATTTCCTTCAGATATGAGGGAGAAATTAAATCTTTTCCAGACAAACAAAAGTTAAGGGAATTTGTAACTAAAAGCCCTCCATTACAAGAAATCCTCAAGAAGGCTCTCATACCTGAAAAAAGAAAAAAGGGAGAAAGGAGACACAATCCACAGACTAGGGAGACCGATGGATAGAACCAGAACAGGATAGCAAATATTCAACTATAGCATTAGGGTAATGGTAAGGAAACTACCAAAGCAAGGACGATCTTAGCACTCTAACTAAAAATTAATAAGACGAGTTGGAATAAAAAATGAAAATAATTATTTAGGAGGGGAAGAGCAAAGGGTCTAAATCAGTATTGGTCAAGTAAGTAACAGACCACCAGAGAATACACTATATTACACACGAGATTCTAAATACAAACTTCAAGGTAGACACTAAAATAAAGTACAGAACAGAGTCACAAATCATAAATAAGGAAAAATCTAAGAAACCTAGCATAAGAAATTGCAGTATTAAATGGGTAGTCTAAAGCAAATAGGAAAAGAAACGCAGGAAAACAAGATAATGAGCGACAGATTGACAGCATTAAGTCCACATGCATCAATAATCACTCTCAATGTAAACGGATTGAACTCTCCAATAAAAAGACACAGAGTGGCAAAATGGATTAAAGAACAAGATCCAACAATTTGTTGCCTCCAGGAAACACTCCTCAGCCCCAAGGACAAACACAGACTCAGGGTGAAGGGGTGGAGGACAATACTTCAAGCTAATAGCAAGGAAAAAAAGGCAGGTGTTGCAATTCTCATATCAGACCAAGTGGATTTCAAAATAAGACAGGTAAAGAGAGACACAGAGGGACAATATATAATGATCAAAGGGACACTTCATCAAGAAGAAATAACGCTTATAAATATCTATGCACCCAACACAGGAGCACCAAGATTCATAAAGCAACTATTAACAGACCTAAAGGAAGATGTTAAAAACAACACAATAATAGTAGGGGACCTCAACACCCCACTCACATCAATGGACAGATCATCCAGACAGAAAATCAACAAGGAAATAGTGGAGCTAAATGAAAAACTAAAACAATTGGACTTAATAGACATATATAGATCACTTCACCCTGAAAGAGCTGAATACACATTCTTCTCAAGTGCACATGGAACATTCTCAAGGATAGACCATATGTTGGGAAACAAGGCAAACCTCTATAAATTTAAAAAAATTGAAATAATAAGAAGCATCTTCTCCAATCATAGTGCTATAAGGCTAGAAATTGATTACAAGAAAAAAGCTGAGAAAGGCACAAAGATGTGGAGACTAAACAACACACTACTGAACAAGCAATGGGTCATTGAAGAAATTAAAGAAGAAATCAAAAAATACCTGGAAACAAATGAAAATGATAGCATGCCATACCAACTCATATGGGATACAGCAAAAGCTGTATTAAGAGGAAAATTCATTGCAATACAGGCACATCTTAACAAACAAGAAAAATCCCAAATAAGCAACCTTAAAGCATACCTGACTGAACTAGAGAAAAAAGAACAAATGAAGCCAAAGTCAGCAGAAGGAGAGAAATAATAAAAATCAGAGCAGAAATAAATACTATTTAAATGAAAAAGGCAGTAGAAAGGATCAATGAAACAAAGAGCTGGTTTTTTGAGAAGATAAATAAAATTGACAAACCACTAGCCAGACTTACAAAGAAAAAAAGGGAGAAAGCTCAAATAAACAAAATCAGAAATGAGCGAGGAGAAATAACAACAGACTCTGCAGAAATACAACAGATTATAAGAGAATACTACAAAAAACTATATGCCAACAGAATGGATAACCTAGAGGAAATGGATAAATTCTTGGACTCCTACAATCTCCCAAAGCTCACTCAAGAAGAGGCAGACGATTTGAACAGACCAATCACAAGGAAAGAGATTGAAACAGCAATCAAAAACATCCCAAAGTATAAAACCCCAGGACCAGATGGCTTTCCTGGGGAATTCTACCAAACTTTCAGAGAGGATTTAATACCTATCCTTTTCAATCTATTTCAAAAAATTAGGGAAGATGGAAGACTTCCTAACATATTCTATGAGGCCAACATCATGCTGATACCAAAACCTGACAAGGACACCACGAAAAAAGAGAACTACAGGCCAATATCACTGATGAACATAAATGCAAAAATTCTAAACAAAATTTTGGCAACCAGAATTCAGCAATTCATCAAAAGGATCATACATCATGATCAGGTGGGATTCATACCAGGGACACAGGGATGGTTCAACATCCGCAAATCAATCAACGTGATACACCACATCAACAAACTGAGGAATAAAAACCACATGATCATCTCAATAGATGCAGAGAAGGCATTTGACAAGATCCAACAGCCATTTATGATAAAAACTCTGAACAAAATGGGCATAGAAGGAAACTACCTCAACATAATAAAGTCCATATATGACAAACCCATAGCCAACATCATACTCAATGGGCAAAAACTGAACGCCATCCCCCTGAAAACAGGAATGAGACAAGGATGCCCTCTATCACCACTCTTATTTAACATAGTACTGGAGGTCCTGGCCAGAGCAATCAGGCAAGAAAAAGGAATAAAAGGAATCCAAATAGGGAGGGAAGAAGTGAAACTCTCGCTGTTTGCAGATGACATGATCTTATATATAGAAAACCCCAAAGAATCCATTGGAAAACTGTTAGAAGTAATCAACAACTACAGCAAAGTTGCAGGATATAAAATCAATTTGCATAAATCAGTAGCATTTCTATACTCCAGTAATGAACCAACAGAAAAAGAACTCAAGAACACAATACCATTCACAATCGCAACAAAAAGAATAAAATACCTTGGGGTAAATTTAACTAAGCAAGTGAAGGACCTATATAATGAAAATTACAAGGCCTTTCTGAGAGAATTGGATGACGACATAAGGAGATGGAAAGACATTCCATGTACATGGATTGGAAGAATAAACATAGTTAAAATGTCCCTTCTACCTAAAGCAATCTACAGATTCAATGCCATCCCAATCAGAATCCCAATGACATTCTTTACAGAATTAGAACAAAGAATCCTAAAATTCATGTGGGGCAACAAAAGACCCCGAATTTCTAAAGCAATCCTGAGATAAAAAGAACAAAACGGGAGGCATCACAATCCCTGACTTCAAAACATAGTACAAAGCTACAGTAATCAAAACAGCATGGTACCGGTACAAAAACAGATGCACAGATCAATGGAACAGAATTGAAAGCCCAGAAATAAAACCACACATCTATGGACAGCTTATCTTTGACAAAGGAGCTGAGGGCATACAATGGAGAAAAGAAAGTCTTTTCAACAAATGATGCTGGGAAAACTGGAAAGCCACATGTAAAAGAATGAAAATTGACCATTCTTTTTCACCATTCACCAAAATAAACTCAAAATGGATCAAAGACCTAAAGGTGAGACCTGAAACCATAAGGCTTCTGGAAGAAAACGTAGGCAGTACACTCTTTGACATCAGTATTAAAAGGATCTTTTCGGACACGATGCCTTCTCAGAGAAGGGAAACAATAGAAAGAATAAACAAATGGGACTTCATCAATCTAAAGAGCTTCTTCAAGGCAAATGAAAACAGGATTGAAACAAAAAAACAACCCACTAACTGTGAAAAAATATTTGCAAGTCATATATCTGACAAAGGCTTAATATCCATAATATATAAAGAACTCTCGAACTCAACAACAAAACATCAAACAACCCGATCAAAAAATGGGCTGGAGACATGAACAGACATTTCTCCAAAGATGATATACTGATGGCCAATAGGCACATGAAAAGATGCTCATCATCGCTGATCATCAGGGAAATGCAAATCAAAACTACACTAAGGTATCACCTTACACCCGTTAGAATGACAAAAATATCTAAAACTAATAGTAACAAACGTTGGAGAGGTTGCGGAGAAAAAGGAACCCTCATACACCGCTGGTGGGAATGCAAACTGGTGCAGCCACTATGGAAAACAGTATGGAGATTCCTCAAAAAATTAAAAATAGAACTACCATACGATCCAGCCATCCCACTACTGGGTATTTATCCAAGGAGCTTGAAGTCAGCAATCCCAAAAGTCCTATACACCCCAATGTTTATTGCAGCATTATTTACAATAGCCAAGACATGGAAGCAACCTAAGTGCCCAGCAACAGACGAATGGATAAAGAAGATGTGGTACATATATACAATGGAATACTACTCAGCTGTAAAACAGAACAAAATCATTCCATTTGCAATAACATGGAGGGACCTTGAGGGAATTATGTTAAGTGAAATAAGCCAGCGAGAGAAGGATAATCTGTGTATGACTCCACTCATATGAGGAATTTAAAATTATGGACTAAGAACAGTTTAGTGGCTACCAGGGGAAAGGTGGGGTGGGGGGTGGGCACAAAGGGTGAAGTGGTGCATCTACAACACGAAGGACAAACATTAATGTACAACTGAAATTTCACAAGATTGTAACCTATCATTAACTCAATAAAAAAATGGGGATGATAAAGATGGTGATGATGTGAGCATCCTCCTTTTACAGTTGTGAGCTAATATTTATAAAGAGCTAAGAATAGCATAAGACACAATCCACTTGTGAATTTTCAACCAACATCAAACCTTATTAAGATAACACGATACAACCCTCTCGACTTCTGCTTTGGGCTCATGATCCGCAGCTCCCTGTAGAGGAAGCGTTAAGGGAACACGAATTTCAGAGCACCGATCGAATACTGAGCTGAACACACTTCATTAACTCAGCGAAGGCTTTCTTTCCTTACCTCCAAGGAAAGGTCTGGTCTTTTGTCCTCCTGGCACCTGTCCCATCTCTCATCCCGCTCTTCTCTGATCTCTGCTGCTCATCAGATATCAGGGTCACCTGGCTCTTTGGCCCCATTTCTGGTGACCTTTATGCTCCAACTGCTCTCGGTTTCTCCCAGGGAACATCCTGGCTCCTCTTACAGCTCCACTTTAGTTCAAGTCAATAATCATGTCTTAAGCACCTGCTAGCCCGAAGCACCAAAGGATGCAGGACTCCCCATCTTTATTCTCAAATGGGATGTGTGCCCAGCATAAGATAGGGCCAGTGCTCCAGCTGAGACCCAAAGTACTATGGGCCAAACTTCACAGGGGGCAGAACAGGAGGTGGCCTCACCAAGGAGGGGACCTTTGGTGTAAGCCTTAAACGGTGAGATTTCAATATGGAGAAGCACAGGCTCCAAGCTTTGGAAGTGCAAGGTGTTGATTTATTCATCCATTCACTCAATAGATGGTTAATGAGCGCCTACCATGTGCCAGGTACTGAGTTAGAATCTCTGCTCAGCCACCTGCCAGCTATATGACCCATGGATGGTCCACTTAACCTCTCTGTGCCCGAGTCTCCTCAAGCATAAAATGGGGCCGTAACAATGTCTATCTCGTGGACTCAGGAGCTCTTAGAACCGTGCCTGCTACATAGTAAGTGCTCAGGAAAGGCTTCCTAATATTATTCTGGTTGTTATAAGTGGAACAAATAGTTGCCTTAAATGCACTATCTGCCATCAAGAAGCTCATGAATATTGCTAGAGCCACAGACATACGAATAATTACACTTCCGTGTACTTTCCTGGGAGATTTGTCCAGTGGGTATTTTTTGTGACCTCCCCTCCCCAATTCTTGCAAATGAAAACGTCTTTCTGTGTTCCTGGCTTTCTCATAAATTACGTTAATGATGTCCTTTGAGTTTTCAGAGGCAGGCAGGTGGCCCGCCTGTTGAACTCCCCAGCATCTCCAGAGATTCAAGTCATTCACTTCATCTGTTCATTCATTCTCCAAACACAGTGTACCCCAGGCCCAGGTCCAAGCACTGATGCCACCACATTTGTAAAAAATAATAATGATAATAAATAAGGACAGAGGACAGAGGGTGGGAGAGAGAGAGATCTGAAAGGCAATTAAAATACAGAATGGCAAAAAAAAAAGAAAGAAAGAAATTAGAAAGAAAAAAAAAAGAACAAACTAAACCCAAACCTAGCAGGATGAAGGAAATAATACAGATTAGAGCAGAGATAAAGAAAATGGAGAGTAGAAAAATAATAGAAAAAATCAACAAAATGAAGAGTTTGCTTTTTGAAAAGATCAAAAATATTGGAAGACCCTTAGCTATATTAACTTAAACAAGAGAGAAGATTCAAATAAGTAAAATCAGAAATGAAATGGGGGACATTACAAGTGATGGCAGAGAAATAAAAGAGACTTATAAGAGAATACTGTGAACAATTGTGTACCAAAAAATTGGATAACCTAGAAGAAATGGATAAATTTCTAGAAACACACAACTTACCAAGACCAAATCATGAAGAAATAGATAATCTGAAGGGACAAAATAGCGAGTAAAGATATGCAACCAGTAATCACAACTTTCTAACAAAGAAAGACCCACAACCAGATGGCTTCACTACAGAATTTTATCAAACATTTAAAGAAAAGTTAACACCAATCTTCCTGAAATTCTCACAAAGAATTGAAGAGGAGGGAACACTTCCAAGCTCATTCGGAGGCCAGCATCACCATGATACCAAAGCCAGACAAAGATGCTACAAGAAAAGAAAACAGACCAATATCCCTGATGAATATTATTGCAAGAATTCTCAAAAAAAAATGCAGTAAATGGAATTCAATAGCACCTTAAAAGGATTATACACCATGATCAAGTGGAATTTATTCCTGGGATGCAAAGATGGTTCAACATAAGGAAATGCATAACTGTAATAAAACACATTAGTATTATGAGGGACAAAATTCACATAATCATCTCAATTGATGCAGAAAAAAGCATTTGACAAGAATCAACACCCTTTTATGATAAAAACACTCAATAAACTAAGAATAGAAATAAACTACCTCAACATAATAAAGGCCATGTATGGAAAGTCCACAGATAACGTCATACTCAATAGTGAAAAACTGAAAGCTTTTCCTCTAAGATCAGGAACAAACCAAAGATGCTCACCTTCACCACTTGTATACAACACAGTACTAGAAGTCCTAGCCAGAGCAACTAGGCAATAAATGGAACTAAGAAGCGTCCAAATCAGAAGGGAAGTAAAATTATTCCTGTTCACAGATGGCATGATTTTCTACATAGAAAACCCTAGAGATTCCACAAAAACACCTGTTAGAACTAATAAATGAATTGAGCAAAGCTGCTGGATACAAAATCAACACACAAAAATATATTTCATTTCTATACACTAATAAACAATCCGAAAAGGCAATTAAAAATACAATTTCATTTACAATAGCATCAAAAAGAATAAAATACTTAATAATAAACCTAACCGTGGAGGTGAAAGACTTGTACACTGAAAAACTACAAAGCATTGCTGAATGAAAATTAAGAAGGCACAAATAAATGAGAAGACATCTGTGTTCATGGATTGGAAGACTTAATATTTGTTAAGATGTCCATACTACCCAAAGTGATCTACAGACTCAACACAATCTCTATCAAAATCCCAATAGCATTTTTTGCAGAAAAGAAGTTCATTGTATATTATGGATATTAACCCCTTATCGGATATATGATTTGCAAATATTTTCTCCCACTCTATAGGTTGCTTTTTCACTCTGTTGATTATGTTCTTTGATGTTCAAAACTTAAGTTTGATGTAGTCCCATTTGCCTATTTTTGCAGAAATAAAAAAATCCTAAGATACATATGGAACTTCGAGGGATTCCAAAGAGCCAAAACAATTTTGTAAAAAAGAACAGTCGGAGACCTCACACTTTCTGATTTTAAAACATATTACAAAGCTATAGCATTCAAAACAGTTCTTATTGGTATAAAGGCAGGCATACAGACAAACGGAATAGAATAGAGAGCCTGGAAATAAACCCTCATGTGTATGATGAAATGATCTTTGACTAGGGTGCCAAGACCACACAATGGGGAAAGCGTAGTCTTTTTCAACAAATTTTACTGGGGAAACTAGATATCCACGTGCAAAAGAATGAAGTTGGATTGTTAGCTTACGCTATAGACAAAAAATAATTCAAATGGATTAAATGCCTAAACATGAGACCCAAAACTATAAAACTTCTAGAATAAAACATAAAGGGAAAGCTTCATGACATTGGGCTTGGCAATGATTTTTTGGATATGACACTAAGAGCACAGATAAAAAAGGCAAAAATAGACAAATGGGACTACATCAAACTTAACTTTTGTATATCAAAGGACATAATCAACAGGTAAAAAGTCAACCTATAGAATGGGAAAAAATGTTTGCAAATCATGTATCTGATACAGCATTAATATCCATAGAATACAATAAACTCCTACAACTCAACAACAAAAAATCAAATAACCAAATCAAAAAGTAGGCAAAGGACCTCAATAGACATTCCTTTGAAGATGGTATACAAATGACCAACAAGCCTACAAAAAGATGCTCAACATCTCTAATTACCAGAAAAATGCAAATCAAAACTGCAATGAAATATCACCTCACACTCATTGGAATGGCTAGAATAAAACAAAGAAGAAAATAATAAGTGTTGGTGAGGATGTGGAGAAATCTTAACTCTTGTACACTGCTGGTGGGATTGTTAAATGGTAAAACCATGATAGAAAAAAACTAAGAACAGAACTACCACATGATTTAAGAATCTTACTTCTGGGTATATATCCAAAAAATATGAAAGCAGGGTCACCTCTGTTCATAGCACTATTCACAATAGCCAGGAGGGGTAAGTGACCCCAATATCCATCAACAGATGAATCTACAAATATAATGTGGTATATACATTTCTATAGATTAAATGTTTATGTACTCCCAAGTTTCATATGGCAGATTCTAACTTCCAATGTGATGGTATTTGGAGGGGAACCTTTGGGAGTTGATTAGGTCATGAGGGTGGAACCCTTATGAATGGGATTAGCATCCTTATAAAAGAGGCTCTAAAGAGTTTTCTTGTCCTTTCTGCCGTCTATGAACCAGGAAGCAGGCCCTCACAAGAGACTGAATCTGCTGGCACCTTGATCTTGGACTTCCAGCCTCCAGAACTGTGAGAAACAAATGTCTGATCTTTCAGCCACCCAGTCTATGGTATTTTGTTGTATCAGCCTGAACAGACTAAGACATACATACAATGGAATATCATTCAGCTTTAAAAGGAAGGAAATTCTGTCACATGCTACAATATGGATGAACTTTGAAGACATTATGCTAAAGGAAATAAGCCAGTCACAAAGAAGACAAATATTGTATGAATACACTTATATGAGATATCCAAACTAGTTAAAATTATAGAAACAGAAAGCAGAGTGATGGTTAACAGGGGCAGATGAGAGAAGAAAGGGAAGTTCTTGTTTAATCACTATAGAGCTTCAATTTTGCAAGATTGAATTCTTCTGGGGATCTTTGCACAACACTGTGAATATACATAACACTGTTGAACTGTACACTTAAAAATGATTAAGATGGTAAATTTTATGTTTTTTTTTTTTTTTGCTGAGGAAGATTCACCCGGAGTTAACATCTGTTGCCAATCCTCCTCTTTTTGCTTGAGGAAGATTTGCCCTGAGTTAACATATGTGCCAATCTTCCTCTATTTTGTATGTGGGACACCACCACACCATGGGCGCTGATAAGTGGTGTAGGTCTGTGCCTGGGAACCAAACCCAGGTTGCCGAAGTGGAGCACGCCAAACTTAACCACTAGGCCAAGGGGCTGGCCCTGTGTTATGTGTTTTTTACCACAATAAAAAAAGTTTTAGAGGCAGCCCCAAATGGCCTAGTGGTTAAAGTTTGGCATGCTCTGCTTTGGTGACCTGGGTTCAGTTCTGAGGCGCAGACCTACACCACTTGTCAGTGGCCATGCTGTGGCAATGGCTCACATACAAAATAGAGGAAGACTGGCACAGATGTTTGCTCAGGGCAAATCTTTCCCAGCAAAAAAAAAGAAAGTTTAAAAAAATCAAGGGCTCTGATATCTGACTGACTGAAAGTGGACATCAGCTTCAGTATTTTTATGAGCTGAGAGATCTAGGACAAGTTTGTTATAGCTATATTTCACTTTTTCCAATTATAAAAAGAGGAGGATAACCTATTATACAGGGTTATTGTTAGGATCAAATGAGATAATTGACATAAAAGCACTTACCACAGTGCTTTCTATACAGTAAGTGCTTAGTATTTGTTAGCAATGATGGCTAGCTAAGGACACCTTTAGGCTACAATTCAAAAGTAAAGGTTTTCATATGATAAGGGAAACAAAGCTTGAATTCTGATGACCAACACTCTTCCTCTCTTTTCTCACAGACCTCAGGTGGGTCAGAGAAGCAGCATCATGAAGGTGTACAGATAGGACGTTTCTGGGAGCAAGTTTAGCTTGACAGTGCTTGAGTACTCCTTCTTATTTATGAAATCTTAGGCAAGATTTTGACTCAGCTTTGCCTCAGTTTCCTCAATTGTTGAACTGGGGGTACAAATGGGTAAAGTTTTCACTGGATAATTGTGTGAATCAAATGAGGTAACCTCTGCAAACTCACCTAGCGTAATGCCTGGCACAAAGTAAGCATTTAGTAAAATGTAGCTGTCAGTGTTAGCCAAGGTGATCTTGGGCCGCAGTTCTGGAGAGTAGAGCTTTTGATGTCAGCGGGGAGCCATTAAACCTCCATGTCTTTGGAGCAAGCTTATTGTATCCTCTCTCCATTGCTCCTTTGATTCCTTTGATGTCTCTGGAATGTTTAGGGTGGGGCTTGGGAGGAAGCTCCCACCCTGAATAGGACTAGGGAGAGTAATTGGGCTACCTCTGCTCTAGATGAAGGACGAATATTCTTTTTCTCCATGAATTGTTATAGAATTCTCTGTTCTTTGATTTTAGAGTACTAATTTCTAAAAGGAAAGAAAAGGTCTTCAGCCTAGCACAAAGTCCCAAAAAGCTGCTCAGTGTATGTTTAGCATCATGATCCTTAGCTCTGCACCGGGCCTTAGGAGGATGACATCCTTAGGCAATTTCCGTCTCTGCCCCTTCTATCACTTTCCCTCACTATTCTCCTTAGCCTGCTTTTTTGTGATAACAGCTTTGCTGAGATATAATTTACATACCATTCAATTCACTCATTTAAAAAGAGTTTTAGTATAATCAAAGAGTTGTGGAACCTTCACCATTATCTACTTTTGGAGTATTTTCATCATTCCTAAAAGAAACTCTGGATCCATTGAGCAATCACTCCCCTATCTGTTCCCCTCGGCCTCTAGCAACTACTAATCTGCTTTCTGTCTCTATAATTTGCCTATTCTGGACATTTCACATAAATGCAATTGTATGATATATGAATTTTTGTGTCTGGCTTATTTCACTCAGCATAACGTTTCCAAGGTTCATCCATATTGTAGCATGTGTCTGAGTTTCCTTCCTTTTATGGATTAATAATATTCCATTGTATGGATATACCACAATTTGTCTATTCATCAGCTGATGGACATTTGGATTGTTTCAATCTTTTGGCAATTGTGAAAGCTACTGCTATGAATATTCATGCACAAGTTTTTGTTTAAATACCTGTTTACAGTTGTTTTTATTTATTTATTTTTTTATATACCTAGGAATAGAATTGTTGGATCATATGGTAACCCTATGTTTGTTGTGAGGAATTGCCAAGCCGTTTTCGATGGCAGCTAAATAATTTTACATCCACACCAGCAACATACAAAGGTTCTAAATTTTCCACTTCCTCTGCAACATTTGTTATTTTCCATTATTTTATTATTATTATTATTATTATTATGGACATCCTAATGGATGTAAAGTGGTATCTCGTTGTGCTTTTAATTTGCATTTGCCTAATGACTAATGACGTTGAGCATTTTTTCACGTGCTTATTGGCCATTTACACATCTTCTTTGAAGAAATATCTACTCAAGTCCTTTGCCTATTTTAAAATTAGGTGGTTTATCTTTTTGTTGTTGAGTTATAGGTGTCCTTTATATATTCTGGATACTAGGCCCTTATCAGATATATGGTTTGCAAACATTTCTCTCCAATCTTTGGGTTGTCTTTTCACCCTCTTGATAGCATCATTTGATGCACAAAAGTTTGTGACTTTGATGAAGTCCAAATTATCTATTTTTTCTTTTGTTGCTTATGCTTTTTGTGTCATATCTTGTCTAAATCAAGATCATGAAGATTTCATGGTTCTATATTCTTCTCTGATTTTTATGGTTTTAGCTCCTATATTTAGGTCTTTGATCCATTTTGGGTTCATTTTTGTATGTGGTGGGAGGTGAAGTATAGGTTCAGCTTCTCTCTTTTGCATGTGGACATCCAGTTGTCCTTAACCTGCTTTTGGTTCCTTAAACACTTTGAGAATTTTTATGACTTGAGGCCTCTAAATTTTCTGTTTCCTCTACCTGGAAGTTTCTACCTTGGCTCTTTGCACACCTGGCTCCTGCTGATCTTTTGGGTCTCATGCCAAATATCACCTCACAGCCTCTCTCAACTACCCCATCTAATCTAAAGTTGTCCTCATTTCCACTCCAATATCCTATCTTATAACCAAATTTTATTTTTGGTTTAGAACTTGTCACTCTATTTCATTAATTGTTCACTTATTTTATTGGCTTTCTTCCCCACTAGAATGTGAACTCTATGAGAGCAGGGACTTTGTCTTGTTTGATCACTGTATCTCCAGTTCCTGACACATAATAAGTGGTCAACAAATCATTGTGGAGCTAACATAGTGGTCCCACCAGTAGTACAATACTGACAACAATGTCCTCCAAATCTCTTTCCAACTTAATGGATAATCTGTCCCCATAGTGTATGAGGATGGTTTTTAATTTTCTGAAATTTTTCCCTAGATAGGGAAATTTAGTTGTAGGAAGGGTAAAAGTTACTCCCCAGGGTCAAACAGAGAGTCTTTGATTTGGGAAGTGATTCCCACAGCATTAATTTAGCTTGTGGTATCCCACAAGAGTAAAGGAGAAAGGCACAGGGGATTGTTCAAGGCCAAATCCAAGGTGCTTGAAACTGCTTTCAGCCTTCTTGTCTTCCCTCAAAATTTCTCTAAATTCAAGAAAGAGAACCAGGTGGTACCAGAGTTAATGGCTCTTTGCCAAGCACAGTAAGCGTTGGCTACCCTTAAAACTCATTAAAAATGAAAGAGACTTGTTAAGCTGGAAATAGAGTCGCATTTCTGAGTGAGATTGCTTTCTCACAGCTCATCCTTGGTTACCTCCGGACAATGGTTGGTCGATAAAGCACTTAACACTGAAGGATTTTTAACCACTCTGCCTCCCTCAACTCCTATATCCCCACATCCTTCCTGAGCCAGTTCTTCCTGAGCCAGCTCTGGCTCTTGAGAGGCTGTAGTGTGTGGGAAACAGGATGGTAAGAGGGGGGCTGAGCAATTTTTTATCTCCTTCACAGGTCCTTGTCTCTACCTATCCTTTAAATGTGTATGTTTATCAGGGTTTTTCCTGTCCTTGGCGCTCATATTTATAAGTACCTTGGTCATGTCATCTACTTTTAGGACTGGGGTCTTCCACACTTGAACTTTCAGCCTAGAACTTTCCTCTGAGCTCCAATCTTATACAACTATCTGTTTACTATATACTAGGATGTTCCAGAGATGCTTCTAACCTAAAAGCCAAGCTGAACTCAGTTATTAACTGCTCTTCACTGTCCATCACCAAAGAAAAAGGGTGTGGAGAGGTCACATGCAATCTCCCTTTATTCTGACCTTAATGGAGGATATCTCCATGCATCCAGTTTCTCAAAGCAGAAATGTAGGATTCATACCATATTTCTCCCTTTCCCTCCTACTCCTTTTGGCCCCTACCCTCTGGTTCTATCCAGCCTGTCTTCTGTCTCTAAGTCCTTTTCTGAATCCATCACTTAGTATACCTAAGAGCTCTGTGGCTTTGGGAAAGTCATTTAACTCTTCTAAGCCTCAGTTTTCTGCCCTGGAAGTGGAAGTAATGCCTACTTCATAAGGCTGTTGTGAGGATCAACTTTACTAATCAAATTTAAGGGACAGTTACTCAGTAAAAGGCAAGTCCTGCTTGCAAAATTAGGCAACTTTTGCCCATAATTCCCAGCAAATATCCATGATGACAGCCTCCTGGGCAGATCTCCTAGATAGAAGTCATTTTAGAATCACAGATGTGCCTATGATGTCCCCAGAAAGCAGAATTACATTCCAGGAAGAGATAGAACAAAGTGTTTTGGCTGTCGCTTGTATTTTACCCACAACTGCCAAGAAACCAGTATATACTGCAGGTCACTAGGCAAATGCCCAAATATGCCCTGGGGTGGTCTTGCCCCAGCACCCAAATCATTACCCAGAGAACAAAGCTGAAGTTCATAGAGCAGAGCTTTCTTATTGTGTGGTCCTTGCTTCCTGCAGCTGTTGCTTCATGGGATTTTGCGGGCAAGCAATCTGGATCATAGCACTGTCTCGACTGGTCAGCCACTAGCCCTATCAGATTACCCTTGTGGAAAAGGCTGTTGTATATTTCCTGAGCTCTGCATCTCATTTCCTGAGCATGTTTTGGCTATCCTGTAACCCTCACTTTTCCTTCAGCCTCTAAGCCAGTACTGTAATGGCAAGAGACACACTCATCCTTTCACCTCTTTTAATGTCCTTCTGCAGTGTGGTCTTTTGGAGCAACCTGGCTGGCTACATCATTTAGCAAAGCCAGGAAAGTGTAGTAATAACCAACTGGATGCCTAGAAACCATTCTTTGTGAGTTGAGTTCCCCAAATTGACGAAGCTCTATAACTTGCTTCAGGAAGCAGAGGCAAGGATAATAAGGATTTCTTGGTTCTAGAATGCTGCTTCTCTTGTTTCATCAAAACTCTTATAACCCAGTTAGAGTATCCTCTGGGAAATGAATCAAGGTAGTTTAAAAAATCCCTTATGTTACTAGTGGCCACTCTGCCAATATGGTTTGGCTGACTGTGAAGACAGGGGTGTTAGTGCTAGAAAGGCTTCGAAAGACACTAATGTGTTCATAGTGAGAGAGGTAGGATGGGGAAGAATGACAGAGGAAATACTGTGGAGAGATTCGAAAGGAGACCATTTGTTCTTTTAGCTATCTGGACCATCATTGAGGACACTGCCCTAGGAATAAAATTCTAGTCAAACTCTAATTAATTGGAGCATGAGAGAGTGGACCTGCGGTTCCTAGGTAAATCAATCTCATAATTAGTTCAGCACCAGGGTACCTTGAATGCAAGGACCAAAAAGGAAATGAAAAGTGAAATTTGGGGGTTATAAATGCAAGATGATCACTGAGAGAAGAAGAAAGCTTTGAGAAAGACCCAGGGCCTGGACATGCTAATAGTACAAATTTCTATATTTTACAAGAAGACAGTTTTCAAATATGAATCAGATAATGCTTTAAACTAGGCCGTGGCTTCCCATTGCTCTGAACTAGGCAAGACCAGAAAGCCTGGTCAAGGGTCAAGCGTCCTCACCAAGCCTAGTGAGGATAATGATTCAGATTAAGTCAAAGTAGCCTAAATGATGAAGTAGTAAACCTCAGGCTTAAGTAGTACACCTCAGTTTACCACTAACAAATCTGTGAACAATAGTACTTTGGAAACCCTGCGATAAAAATTGGAGTTGATGGCCATTGTTTCCTGTAGCTGCTTCTGTTTTCACAGAGGCACTGCTGAAGCTGTATGGACTTAGAGGCTTAGAAGCTGGAGATCGGCCACATCAGCAGCCTAGGATTCACCCTATTTTACCACAGTTACCTATCTTCGCAGTCTGTTTCTTTTTGTGCCACACTGAGCTCATGGAAGGCCTGCCCCTAACCTGCCACTGTACATAAAAGGAAATCCTACTCATCACTGCATGGTCTGCCCTCTGCTTACCCCTCCAGCCTTACCAGATACTACTTTCTGCTTGGTTCACCATGCTCCACCCCCTGGCCTTTCAGTTCCTTAACATGTCAGGATCCTCCCCTCCTCAGAGCCCTTGAATTTACAATCTTCTCCCAGCTTCTTCCTGCTCCTCCCTTGCTTCTCATCCTTCAAGTTTTTAGCTCCATGCCACATCAAAGAAGACTTCCCTCAGTCCTCTGTTTAAGGAAGGTCTCCCTCATCCCTATTATTCTCAATATCACTATTTTTTAATCCCTCCGTATTCATCACTGTCCATTATTATCGTGTATGTTTGCTTGTTTAATCTTTCCCATCTCCTTGAGTAAAATGTAAACTTCATAAGGGCAGGGACTCTATCTTGCCAATCCTTGTGCCTCCAGCACCTAACACGGTGCCTGGTACATGTTGGCAATTAGTAAGTAATTGTTGGCAGGTTGCCTTTCTTCAAGGGGGCGACAATCAGCATGGGTGATGAATCCTCCCTACCTGGTATATAGGACTTTTTAAGAGTTTTATTTAACATATTGATGGAAATTTTCTTCATATTTTTTGTCTTTTAAAAAGTTTATTTCAATATAAATATGCTTACAGAAAGATACTCAGTGGTTAATACAATGCCATTTAGTTTAACATACACTATACAATTTGGACCAAAAATATGGTACATGATTTAAGTTTAAAAAAAGTATTTGCAGTCTGGTTTTTCATCTGTTATAAATATAATAAAGATCCTCTCTCAAAAGTTGTTAAAGCAGGTAGCAAGATCCATGAACAATTATCTTTGTATAATACACAAAATGCATTCTAAAAGCTTAAAAGTTGGTGCAACAAAATAGTTTTGAAATATTTTACTGCCAGCTAACGTATAGTGTGGAGAAGTCTATGTGCAACATATGTAACAGCTGTATTAGCTATCCTATTTTGGTTCATATTGTACATACCTTATAAATCTACACAAACCAAGACTGAAGTAATTTCTTGAATCTGAGTTCCAGGTGTGTACTGGAACTGCCTTGTGCCAACTCATGAGAGTACGTAGATTGTATCTATATCTTCCCAAATACATTTTCATTGACTTCAAGTTGGTAGCTTGAAATTGGCCATGGTGGGAGTGTTTACACCATGGGAACCAGCAAATACCACAAACCAGGGCTCTCTTGCTCCCCCTGCCACGTGAAGCCAGTTAGTAAGTATCTACCAGCACACCACATCACTGGTTAACACTATCGATTCACCCTCTGAGGTCAATAAGGAAACTCAAGAAAAGAGTTGTCAGTTCTGATTTTTATATTAAAAAATATGTTTCATCTTACGTTTTGAGACTAGAACTGAAACTACAGTATAAGCAAGGTGTACCTTCCATATTCAACTTGCACGGGAGACAGGTCATGGAATCTATGTGCTTTTAAATTTGTAAGCACTTATATGCAAACTCTCCAAAGTTCAAGGGCAATGGGACTCTAGAAATGACTCTAGAAATAAATGGTCCCTTCTTGTAGGATATGAACAAAACGTACACCTATAGTGATGAGAAACTTTATTTTAAAAAATGGCCCCCAAAGAAGAAGCAGCTCTGACAAAAGAGAAAACAACTTAAAGTATATGCTAATGAGTATGGGGCTTGTTTTGGGGGTGATAAAACTGTTCTGGAATTAGTGGTGATGGGTTGCAAAACTTTGTGACTATACTAGAAAAACTGAACTCTACACTTTAAAAGGGTGAATCTTATGGTATGTGACTTACATCTCAATAAAGTTGTCAGTGATAAAAAACAAAGTATATTGGAGAACAATGTAAACACAGGTTCAAAGTATAGTTAGAGAAATACATTCTCACAAGCTATCAACTATTTGGCTTGAACTGATCTCTAGTGTGTTGTTAACTTCACAGATTCTAAAGAACTGGAGAGGGTTGACCAGCAATTTAACAAAGCTGAAAGCAAGCAGAATTTCTCTCTACTTCACTTTCACCTCTCTCTTCCTTTCAATCTCTTCCTCCTAATAATTAACATAATGTCTCTACTATAATCTATTGGTGTGGGTCTAAACCAGGGGTCAGCATTTTTTTTTTCTGTAAAGAGCCAGATAATAAATATTTTAGGCATTGTGGACCATAAGATCTTTGTCACAACTACTCAACTCTGCAGGTGTAGCAGCCATAGATGATACATAAATGAATAAGTTGTGGCTGGGTGCCAATAAAACTACAAAAACAAGCAGCCTATTGGATTTGGTGCACAGCTCAGGCTCTGGCTGACCCCTTACCTAGACTGCAAAATGTTGTGGGAGTGATGATTTTGCTTGGGAAATTCTATTGTATAGAGCAGAGTTTTGCAAATTAGGGATGGAAATGGGGATATGTATCAGAATTACCTGTCACCATATCTTGTCTTTGCAGACCTCTTATTCCAAACTAATCAAAGGCAGACTTTAGGCATTCCCTGGGTCCCCAACCAATACTCATTTTAGCATTGTTAAAAATAGAAGTGTTCCCTTCTTAATCCTTCCCACACAATCTCATGAAAGCAGGGTGAAGAACATTTTTAAATGAAAAAATATCAAGAGCTACAAGATGCAAGTAACTTTTTCTTCTGAAAGAACTATAAACTGTGGAATTAACAGGAAACAAAATTTTACCCAATAAATTAGATCATTATTTAGTATACGTTTAAGTTTCCTTATTATTCCACTTAAGGGAACTGGAGGCACAGGGAAAAGAGGATAAAAAAGAGTTAAATAAAAATGAGCTCTTCTTAGAGCTGCAGATAGTGATCAGCTCCCCAAATGACAGGTGTATCCACTCAGCAAAGGGCAATATTTACTGGTGCATAGAGTAGAATTGACTATTTGTCTTATGACAAAATTTTCAGCCACATCTCACACTCGGTTATTATGTGTCTGTTAATATCGACTTACTTTTAATGAGAGAGGATCTGGCATTTCTCTTTATATAGCCTTATATCTGAAGCAGTGATTCTTAAGGGGACACCAACTAGGGGATTATAAAACTTATCTCTGGAGTTTACACTGCCAAAAGTCTGATATTCCACTGAAGGTGTCATTTCTGTCTCCCTCAGAAACTGCCTTAGTAAGCCATTATTACGGATGGGAATGTGGTTTATCACTGTGTAGGGGCAGAAAAAAATGGTTAAAAACCGCCGATGGAAAGTAGCAAGATAGACAAATGCATGCATGCACGAATATAAGGTTATGTCACTGATGATAGACGGGATGCCTGCTTGTATCCACAGCAGGCAGGAAAAACTTAAGCAACTTCATTAAATAATCAGGGTACAATGAGTGTATTAAACTGCTAGTTCATTTATTCTCATATTTTGAATTATTGCCACAAAATGCTAGAAAACAGGCCTGATAACCTTTATGGAGCTCTGGGAAGGCAAGTGGCCATCACAGAGCAGAGATACTATGGATAAGTCTAGTTGCTCTGTTAAGTTAAGCTAGCTACCATTCCTCCTTCCAGCTCATTTTGTTCAGCAAAATTCCCTGTTCACAAGGCATCTAGGAGGGGAAATGAGACACAAATGCAAAAAACTAATACAAAGTAGAAGGTAATGTTTCCCCAAGTAAATACGGAGTGCCAGGGACATTCATAGGTGGGAGGGATGATCTCAGGTTGGAGCAGAGTGTCAGGCAAAGCTCCATTAATCTCCAGACCTCCCAGCTCTTTTTCCAAGCACAAAAGCAGTTACTGGTGCTTTGGGGTAAGTTGGACACTGACTTTTGGTAGTACAATTATTTTTAAAAAAGGTATTATTTAGCCTTTTCAGTGTGTGATTTTAAGTTTCTTTTAAAAAGAATTTTTTTTAAAGATTGGCACCTGAGGGGCCGTCTCCGTGGCCGAGTGGTTAAGTTCGCGCGCTCTGCTGTGGCAGCCCAGGGTTCGGATCCTGGGCGAGGACATGGCACTGCTCGTCAGGCCACATTGAGGCGGCGTCCCACATCCCACAACTAGAAGGACATGCAACTAAGATATACAACTGTGTACAGGGGGGTTTTGGGGAGATAAAGCAGAAAAAAAAAAAAGATTGGCACCTGAGCTAACATCTGTTGCCAATCTTTTTTTTTGTTTTTCTCTTCTTCTTCTTCTCCCCAAAGCCCCCCAGTACACAGTTGTGTATTTTAGTTGTGAGTGCCTCTGGTTGTGCTATGTGGGATGCTGCCCCAGCATGGCTTGATGAGCGGTCCCACATCCGCGCCCAGGATCTGAACTGGCGAAACCCTGGGCCACTGAAGTGGAGCACGTGAACTTAACCACTCGGCCACGGGGCCGGCCCCCTTAAATTTCTTAAATGTAAACTTATTATTTCTTGGATTACTCTGTTGGAGCACCTTCCCCATCAGACAGTAGAAATGAGTTTGGGGAAAAGAGGATATTCTGTCATACTCTGTTCAGGCATGTGTTTTCTGAGTTGTTTTCAGCCACATAGGTCGGCTACCTAATATATACGGTGGAGATTATTTAGGGTTTTGGAGGAAAGTTAGGGAGAACCTCTATTCCTCAGCAGGCATTAGGGCAGCAGGTGAGGAAATGAGATAGATAATGCAGTTCAAATGTGGGTGTGCCTGCACGCATGCACACACACACATACACAGACACACTGATGACGTGGCAGCTGAGAGAATGGAGGTGGGGGACTCAGTGCCTCATAAGCTACTTCTAGTGCCTGCATGTCCGAGGCTGGATTTGAAGCCTCCAGCGTGTTTGGAGTTAATTCCCATTAGGTTGGACTCCGCCCCTCTCTCCCAAAGGTAAAACAAGGTTTTCAGGCATCACTGCAAAGAGCAGCTGGGATTCCCATCCCCTTCTGACAAGCTGTGAGGAGAAGTTGTTTCTCAGATCTGAGTCCGAAGACAGGGAACAAGTCAATCAGCCTTCGTGGTCAGAAGGTAAATTTGCAACTTGGGCCAAATGCAATTGAAACAGCTGGAATAGAAACTGCTTTGCTCTCCCCTTCCTCAGCTCCCCCTTCTACCCTTCCTTTCTCAGGCTTCCTGTCCTTTCATCTCACAGCTCAGAGAAGCTGTTTTCTTCCCAAAGGCAGCCTGGTGCATTTTTACTTCCTCAGTCTGTTGTTTGCACAGAGGCTAAGAGGAATCAGGGCTGGATTCCTATTTCATATTGACATGGTTTGAGGACAGAAGGGTTAAATGCTAGTTGGTTTCCCCAGGAGAGTTGGTAACTTGAGGAGAGGAAGTCCACGTCTCTTGGAGTGGAGGGAGGGATTTTGTTCTGACCTGTCTATGGAAGTAAAAGTGGATCCGGTTTGCTGATGTGCTGGGTTGATCTCTTAGAATTGCCTAAACTGGGGCTATGGGACTGAAATGGGTTGATGAGGTTAAACTGAAATACAGATGTTAAAGTCAGTGGGCTGGAAATAAAAGATTGCATTCACTCGGCAAATTTTTATGTGTTCCTACTATGTGCCAAGCATGATGATTTCCAGAAGAACCTGAAATAGTTTAACTATAAATCCATTCTTGAAAAGAACACTAGGCCAAGTACTTCCATTTTGTGGTGGAAAACTAAAAGCAGGAAGAAGCCTAGGGGTGAGGAGAAATCCCTGAGGGAGTGGTTGGGGGAGAGAGAAGCAAGAGGAGTGATGTTCTACTGTTTAGGTGACTTCAAGTCTTCTCTATTAGTTATGAGAAAATGGAGTCTCCTCTGGTAGGAGGGAGAAGTGAATCCTGTCCTGGTGTTAGGTATTCCACGCTGTTGTTGCACTTGAACTTTGCCTTCCATCATCTCAATTTTATAGATGAAACTGAAACTTTGAGGTTTTGAGTGATCCTCTCCAGTTCATAGAACCTGTTCAGGGGCAGACCACAGGACCCTATCCTGGATTTGATTCCAATATCTGGACTCTTTTCCACTAAAATAGTATTTCTCAATCATTAGTTCCCATTAGAATCAACTCTCCATTTTTAAAAAATGCAAATCCCATTAGTTCTAATTCAGTGAATCTGAGGAGTGTTGTAGTCTGCATTTTGAACAAGCATTGAAGGTGTTTCTGATGCAGAGGGGTTAGGGCCTCCAATTTGGGAAACACTCTTAATATCCTGTGCTGCCTCTCATGTCTGCTGAAGTGGCTGGAGAAGCCTTCAGCCCACCTTCCTACAATGGCTAGATTCACTGAATGGAGGTAGTCACTTGTGGTGGCATTTTATTCCTTGTTGAGACCATGGGTAGAGGGACTACTGGGCAATGATAGCAGGGCTGGGCCTGTGAACCTAAGGATGTGGGGAATGCTTTACCAGTTAGTCCATTGTTGATAGGGCCTAACAGTGTTTTGCTAGAGCAGGCTGGTAGGAATACTTTCTAACTGTTGGAAGGTGCAAGATAGGACTTCTAGCCAACCAATTGATCACTGAAGGTGGTGGCACCTGTCCAGCCAGGATAAGAACCAGAATGAAGATTTGTAATTGGCACCTCTCTTTCCAAAGCAGAAGACAGATGGGGAGCCCAGTGAGCAGCATTGTTTTGCAGGGAAGGGAAAAGCTCATGTGACATTTAGGGCAATCATTCCAATTTCCACCTTTTCAGCCTCAAACTCTAAAGAAAGGGAATAGCCCAGGACTTGACATGGAAGTTCTTTTTAGGGGCTCTCTCTCTCTGCATGGCCAACTTGATTATTTAGAATTGACCTTCTAGGTTGTCGATGACTCAGTTTGTCCTCTCTCTCCACTTACTCTCTGGCTTCCTGCCTTCTAATGCCTTACCTGCTTGTGAGCTTCTCCACCTCAGGATGGAGAGATGCAAATACATACAACCCAATACAGGTGGTTTTGCTAGTCTTTCTACCCCAGACTAAAAAAAGAGAGAAGGGGGAAGGCTTATAAAGGATCAGCAAGCACAAAAGCTGAAGAATTTGAAAGACAGGACTTAGGACAAAAGTGAGATCTCCTTAAGCAGACAATGGAATGCTAGTTTGCGGGGGGCCGCAGGGGTGGGGAAATGGGGAATTGTTGCTTTATGGGTATACAGGTTCAATTACGCTAGATGAATAAATTCTAGAAATCTTCTATACCTTCTTGTGCCTATAGTTAGCAATACAGTGTTGTGCACTTTAAAATACGTTAAGAGAATAGATCTCATATTGAGTGTTCTTACCACACGCACACACACACGTGCACACAAAACTCCACAAAACAAAGAGCCTTTCTGAAAGCTATGAATGTGTTTAGTACCTTGACTGTGGTGATGGTATTACAAATGTAAGCATATGTCCAAACTCATTGAGATGTATACATTAAATGTGCACAATTTTTCATATATCAATTATACCTCAGTAAAGCATAAAAAAAGTGAGGTCTTCTTTGAGTCACCGAGATACAAATGGGAAATAAAGCCCTTGGAATAGCTACATTACAAGATGATTTCAGGCACAGGAGAACCTGGAGCAACTCCCATTGTGGAGATAACATAGAGAAGGAAAAATTTCTGAGGGATCGCGGTGGCAGAAAACGAGGAGAGGAATGTTTGGGAAGTGGTAGTGGACTCTTATTCAAGCTGTGTCTGAAGCAGAAAGATCTGGGATGGTCAGGCTGCTTATATACCCAACTTGATACAAGCAATCACAGTGGGCAAAGACCTATCTCTGGAGTGGGACTTTATTTACCCTGGAAACATATGCCTGTATATTTTGATTATGTCCTAGGGAAGTCTCAGCACTGAGTAGAATTGAGCTATTTGTAACAGGGTTGGCCGGTAGGAAATGCATGCTATCTGGGGGCATGGGGAGAAAGGCCTGTTGATATTCCTTTGCTAACACCAGTGCTAACAAATCGGCTCCTCGCAGACTGGTCTGAAACCAGCAGTCTTGCAGCCATGCTTTCCTCAGCAGCTGCAAGCCAGAGACTCCCTTTCTGACCAGTTCATGTTCTAGTGGTTAACTCGCTGCTGCTTTGCCTGAACCCTGTTACCCTTAGTAAAGTAGTGCTTTCCTTAACTCAGAAGTTGTATGACAAGCTCAAGTGGGACCAAAATGATCTGAGTCTTTTTCCGAGGGACCTGCAGAAGAGGTAAAGGTAGAGGAAGGATTCAGTTTGTTTTTCTCCACCAAGAAAAATATAAGAGCAAAGTTTCCAGTTTTATTGATACTAAATGCTCACATGTGAGTAAGTACACATGCGAGTGAAAAGGTGAGAATAAATGATTAAAGACTTGGCAATGAGACACACAGGGAGAGGCAGAGTGCTCATTTGGGGGAAAAAGGCTAAAGGTGAGCTACCAGCAGTCTGAGTTGATGAAGTACTCTCATCGGGAGGACAGTGGCCAAGCTGTTCTCCATTCCCTCTAAGGACCCGACCAAAGGAACTAGCCTTAAGTTGCAGCAGAAAAGGTTTAAAATGAGTCATAACAAATAATTTATTGACAGTGAGAGTTGTTAAGCTACTGAGAAAAATTGTAGTCTTCTTCTTTAGAGTTCTTTAAAACCAGTATAGATAAACATTTGACATGTACGGCTTAGGCAGGTTTCCTGCCTCATCTGGGTCGAAGTGATCTCTACCCATGAATCTGTGTTAGAATGACTACCATATCTCTAAATATTAGTGAACATTAGTCTTTAGTAAGGACAGTAAATTCAGAACAGACCTCAAGCTTCCACCCTGCTTGTTACAACTTTCTGCATCACTCACTGCATCTCGTTCAACCACTCTCAGAAAAAGGCATATGACCCATTTAGGAGATGGAGAAACTAAGGGACAAGAGACCATGTAAGACCTAAAGAGAGAAGATCAATAGTAATCCTATCAATGCCTGGTTACTGGACCCCTTAGCAGGAGCACCAGAGTAAGTTCTTGGCTTCTGAAATCCAGTGTGGCTGTGTGGCTAATCATTCTAGGACAGGAAAACAAAGCAATTGGATACATGAAATATACAAGAGGAATAAAGACAGAATGGAGTATAGCATTGTGTGTGATTTTTATTTATGGGAATGTAAAGAGACTTGACTAGTTCCCAGGAAGGAACTTAGATTGCTTTGGAGGGCAGTCATGAAAGGCGGTTGCTCCATTGCAGGTGATGTAAGAAACAACAGCATTTGCTTGGATGCACTTCCGTGTCCGGCACATGTGAATATGGAATAATATGCATGCCATTGCCTCTCTGTCCTGCCACAGGAGAAGCTGCACCAGGGCTTATTTGCGCTCAGAGAATATTGAGTAATTGGATCACTGAGATCTCTTCTTTGACTACATGAGGTCAAGTCTATGATTCAGAAAGGTTTACATTAGAAATACATAGGCTTTATCTTTTCATTGTTTGATTCTCTGGTCACTTTTCACTTTATATTGTTTGAGTCCCAGAGAGAGAACATTAGAGAATTATCTGTGGCAGTGAATCGCAACCTGCTGTCCGTGGATGGTGCTGGCTCACCACACCTCCAGTCCTAAATAGGGTGACTAACTTACCCAAGTTTGGGACTTTCCTAGTTTTATGACTGAAAGTCCCTCAGTCCCAGATGAGCTGGCGTGGTTGGTGATCCTAGTTCTAAATGAAATAATGACAATGAGTGTTTCCTGAAGTTGGAAGTATTTAATTAAATTCTGAAAGTCAATGAATTTTTGTAAAGCTAAATGTATTTAATTTAATCTAAATTTTGTAATTCTGCCTTCCTACGTCTTGGCTTCAAAATGCCCTTTTTTAAGTGAAATTATGGTGACAGTGGCTGGTAGTATTGCAGTTTTTTAAGCAGCCTGATTTGTCACAGATAATGATAATCTTATGTCAGAATCTGTCCTCTTATTTCTAGTATAGTCTAAGTACCACTCACTGATATACTCCTTTTCTCTGACTTAAGTTCTCTGTCCTTCTACTGGTTGTCATACTGGGACTTTTGACCTCAAGATGATGACATTCATGGGAAACATATGGGGTTCCGATTACTATTTCTAAGCTTGAAACAGCTAATGCTCTTGTTCTGCTGGTTTACACACTACTCAGCGAAAGTGGCCTTCCTCCTCCCTTCCCAATCTTCCCCTCTAATTCTTTCCCCATCCTTAAACAATTTTTGAAATCCTGAATGAGAAACCATGGAGGCTTTTCACTGTGATACTATTGGGGTGATAGGGACTATAAGGGGGAAGGTTTCAGGTGAAGGAGAAGTGGGAAGTGATGGCTCTGCCATTAAATCATTGTATAACCTTGGGCAAGTCACTTAGCTTTCTGACCTTCAACTTGCTCATTTGTAAACTGGGGGTAATTGGGGGTAATGCCTTTCTTACCAAGCTAAAAAGATTGTTGGGCAGAGCACTTGAAATAATGAACTTGGAGGGAAAATGATGACGCAGCCAGCAGCTGTTTATCAGCTTGTTTCCTCTCATCCTCTGGCCTGGGCTTCTTCACCAGGAAGTGAGTCCATAAAAGAGGGCTGCTTGCACTTTTCATAATCTTACAAGCTCTAATATAACAAGCAGAGGCATTACCTCATTGCGGCCAAGCGTACCTGCTTTCTAACAGCAATTACTCAAAACTAGTTCCACTTCTCCTCCTGTTGGCTTTCAATCCCTCATCACATCTTTCTCTCATTCCCCCCACTCTCAGGCACAAAGCCTCATTCCCAGGGGCCCAGCTCAGAGCACTTTCCTCCCAAGCCCTAACATTCCAAAGTAAGCACCTGCAATTTATGATCTCTGCTCCCTTCCTGCACAAAACACATAGCACACTGTACATATGTATCGGGAGGGGAATTGTGGTGGAAAGAAAAAAGAGCATTTGACGAAGAATCAAATAACTGGGCTCTGGTCTGGCCAGTGTACCTCACTAGCCTTTTACTCTTGGGTAAAACACTTCCTCTCCATGTTCCCGTCTGTAAAGCGATGGGGGGACGGGGTTAGCACTGTGTGGTAGAAAAGTACTGGCCTAGGAATCTGCAGATCGGGTTTCTTATTCTGGTGTTGCTGCTTGCTAACTTATTCTGTGACTTAGGGGAAATCATTTCTCCCTTTACTGGACCATATGTCCCCATATGTAAAACAAGAAGATTGAATTAGGTGATTCATTAAGGTCCCTGCCAGCCTGGAAATTGGATGCTTCTATCAAATGGGTTTCATTAAAAAAGCATGAATTGGAGTGCCTACTCTGTGCCAGGCACTGTTTGATGATAATTGTGGGCACAGTCCCTGAGACCCTGAGTACAACTGCTGCTTGCTCCCGACAATGTCCCAAATTGGCAATGTGGTGGCCCCAGGCAGCCAGTTCCTGCACTTCCCTTGCCCTGGGTCTCCCATCCCTCAACCCCTCTCCCACCACCTGTAACTTTAAGCAATGGTGATGAATCATGGAGAAGTTTCCGAAACATACTCCACCATCTGCCTGCTGGAGACATTCACAAGACTGTCATCAAGGTGCAGTGTGGTCTCTGGCTGCCTTAACTGAGAAACAGGCCAGAAAGCAGTGGCAGATTAATGGAGTTGGGAGGGAAGTGGTTGATTTTTGACAGAGGGGTCTGTGAAAGCCATTTGTGAGCTAGGCTGAAAAGATTAGATTTGAAAAGATTCTCAGCCTCTTGAATCTGAGATTACTTGTTCCAAAAGGCACCTTGAAAGGTTCTTACAACTATATATATGTTCCTGTTGCCAGGGAGGGGGTACCTGATCCAGAGAGATGAGAAGCTTTCTTGACTATATTCAGCAAAGAACAAGGCAGATTTTCTTAGTAGCCAGTCTAGAGTTAAACAACCTTCACTGGATGGAAAGTTGCCTCCCATTTTGATTTTAGGAAAAAGTGACTGAACAGTACTTGCTCAGTGATAAGCATACAGTGTGAGACTAAGCATCCCTTATTTTATTCTACCCATTTTAACCTAGGTGATGTGTCCCCATGAAAAGCCCACATTAATGCACTATTGGACATCTTACCTAGGTCAAATGGGCACATCCTGTAACTTCATGGTGAGCTCTCCTTCCCTCTTCTCCCTTGTAGTAGGGGCAGGCTCTGTCGGTTGTCTTCCTTCTTCCTTCACTCTCTGAAAAATCTTGGTTCCTGACTCTCTTGAGATATCACTTCCTTCCAGTCCTCCAGGCCAACAATACCATGCCACTGGAAGCTGGGGACTTTCTGGGCAGCCTTGATTTCATTCAGGCTTTCCTCCTGCCATTTGTTCCATGCTGGATGTCAAGAGTCAAAAGCTATCTGATCAGGCTGCATTTAAGTTGGCAGAGCAGTCACTAACTCAGTTCTATGGTTCTTCCATTGAAGCCTATAGACCATAGAACTCTGAATCAGGCAGAAGGAAGGGAAGATGGGAAAAGTGCTGGAAAGCAGAATCCCATAAGGACCCAAATGGTCCTCAAGAGAATAATGTTATCAATAAACAAGGGCCAAGTGGCATATCAATGAGCCCCAGGACTGGCAAGCTAGATAAAAAAATAGGCCGATGGAGCTTACGTGATAACTTTCTGCATTTGGTGCTGTGACCCAACTCATCTCCCCATCCCTGCAGAGAAACCTGGGACCATGAGGAGCAGCCTGACCCTGGTGGGGACCCTCTGGGCCTTCCTGTCCCTTGTTACCGCTGTGGCCAGTTCTACCAGTTACTTCCTGCCATACTGGCTCTTTGGATCCCAGCTGGGGAAGCCAGTGTCATTCAGCACATTCCGGAGGTGCAACTACCCTGTGCGGGGAGAGGGGCACAGTCTGATCATGGTGGAAGAGTGTGGGCGCTATGCCAGCTTCAGTGCCATCCCAAGCCTGGCCTGGCAGATGTGCACGGTGGTGACAGGTGCCGGCTGTGCTCTGCTGCTCCTGGTGGCACTGGCTGCTGTCCTGGGCTGCTGCATGGAGGAGCTCATCTCCAGGATGATGGGACGTTGCATGGGAGCAGCGCAGTTTGTGGGAGGTAAGAATGTTGCTGGGATTGGGTAGGTTGGGGAGCTTTGCAGGGGGAGTGGGGAGTGGGAAGTGTTGCCTTATGGGGAAATCAATTCTCATCCCCTCCCCTTTGTCTGACTCTAAGGCTATAAATGGGGACCCCTTTGAAACACCTAGTCTAGGACTCCCCAAAGTGCAATCTACATTGTAGTTTTATTCACAGCAAAATTGGTGAATAGACAGAGTTGATATCTGTTTTTTGGCCTTCATTTTCATCACCTTCTTCTGCCTACAGGGTGCCCATTTAAGAATATTATCCAGGTCTGCTTTCCAGGGGGGCAGCAACATATACTGTATTACTACTCTTCCAAAATAAACTTGATCTTTAAGAGCACTGATCTCTGGTAGTTATCTCAGAGGGCAGTGATCTGATAAACACATACACCCAGGTGCTATTACTAACAAGAGTTTAATGTACAGTCCTCATCAAATAAATACATCTCTAATAGTGAAATGCTTTGTACCGGACAGACTCTAAGTGACCGCTTATTTGGTGGACATCTAAGGCTAGCCCTGTCTGGTAGCCATTAGCAGTCTATCTAGGTTTCTTACGGCCCTGGCCCACCCTACTTATCTTTTCTCTCCTTTAGTCTCCGTCGAAATTTAGTTCAGGACACCTGGGATGCTGGCAGGGTGTAGATGGGCTAGGAAAGAGCAAAATGCAGAAATGGTAGATTGTAGGAAGGCAATGAGAGCAGTTTAATTTGAACTGTATGAGAAGAAAAAGAAAATTTAGATAGACAGGCAAATATTTGTGTGAATACATGAATATTTTTTACACCTGAATGGGGCACTGCGAAAAAGTGCTGGTGGGACCTATTGCTGAAGTTTGTCGTTGTTGTTCATGAAGTTATAGGACCATTATCATCTCCATTAGCAGAACAGTGTGGGTAACTAGAGCCAGGAAACTTGGATCCCACTTCTGCCTCTTTCACTAAGTTGCCCTGTGGCTGTGGGCAAATGACAGTGACTTCTCCTGTGTTCACTTCCCTTCTCCATTTGAATTTGTTCACTGGCAAGATAGCCCAGATCCTAATTTTCTTTTTCCTCTCCAATGACTGCATTAGGTGGCCTTGGAGTGAGATGGTATTTATGAGCTAAGACGTGGTCCTCAACAGGGGCTGATTTTTCACACGGCCCCCAGAGACATTTGGTAATGTCTTTGAGACATTTTTGGTTGTGATGACTTGGGGAGGTTGCTACTGACATCAAGTGGGTAAAGGCAAGAGATGCTGTTAAATATTCCACAATGCACGGGAAGAAGATAGCTCCTCACTCCCAACACTAAGTATCCTGCCGAAAGTGTCAATAGTGCCAAGGTTGAGAAACCCTGAGCTATGGGATCATGGTTTCCTGGCCTGCTTATGAAAAGCACCAGATTTCTTTTGTTGTGCCAGTTAAGGTGTGTTCTGGTTCCCTCTTTCCTTAGACTCATTGTAAAAATTTTAAATGTGAATTAGCATTCTATCTATTAACATTCTCCTTTATGTCTAAATTTTTCCACTCTTTATCTGCTAACGGTTTTCTGGCCACATTGGAAAGTTGTTGTATTAGTTTCTTCCTTCTCCTTAAAAACCACAGTACAGAACCAGTTACTAAGGCTGGTCTAAGTCAATGACTTTATCTTCCTTTGGGGGCTCCACAGATATAACAAATGAACCTTAAGCAGACTCACCTTTCACCTGAATTCTCAGGTATGCTATAGTTAGCTCAGCACTTCTATGGACACATTATTTCAGAGGTGACACTTACTGGCAGGAGAAAGAGGTGGTCTTTGCAGCTCATATTTATAGCCCCAGGGCCCAGCTCTGTGCCTAGCATAGAGAAGGTGTTCAGGGGGCCGGCTCCATGGTATAGTGGTTAAATTCTTGTGCTCTGCTTTGGTGACCTAGGGTTCACAGTTTTGGATCCTGGGCACAGACCTACGCACTGCTTATGAAGCCATGCCAGCAGGCGTCTCACATATAAAATAGACAAAGATGGCGATGGATGTTAGCTCAGGGCCAATCTTCCCCAGCAAAAAAAAGGTCTTCAGTAACTGTAGAAAGAATGAATGCATGGCTAAGGCAAGGTCTAGTATGTGTTTGGGTAAGTTGGACATGTGAGAGCTGGATTCATTTACATCCTTCTCTTTTTATTTTTCAGGCTTCCATTCAGGGGTGTTAGCACCCTAAGTTCTCTTTTCTTCTGACTTGAGAGTGAGAACTTAGCCACACTTGTATTTCTAAGAGTTTCCAGCAGAGAGTGAGGAGGGGCTAACTGGTAGGAATCAGAAGGCTGGTAGAAACAGCCTCCATCAGACTCTAAGCATTAACAGTGGCTCCTACTCCCAGCTTGCTTCCTATCTTGGGCTTGACTGAGACGTTTGCAAAACTCTTATGGTTCTCCATATGACACATTTTAGCTGATCCCACCTTCTAGGTCTAGAAACTCAAAGGAAATTGTTGGGGGAGATGTGGGTAGGTAATAGAGTTTTAGCCATTCATGGACTGAGTAGGGAAGAACTTTGACTAAGTGGTGGTTGCCATACAGAGGAAGTCAAAACATCAATACCATTTTTATCTGACGTGATTCTGCATTCTATATTCTCCATTGATCTTTGCTCATAGGATCATGGTCATGCTATTTACACTTAGATGAGGGTCTTTAAAGTTCAAGGATAAAATGCCATTTGACAGTAGTCATGGAAAGAGTCAAGACCCCAGGTGTTCCACAAGTTTTATCCCTGGACAAATGAATGATATGGAACAAATCGCTAAATTTCCACAGCTTCCCCATCTGGAACACCTGTCAACTAAAAGTCATTTCCACCTCCTTTTTAGAAACTGGTGTCTGTCAAGATTATACCAGATGTGAAGGAATGGTGAAGACTGCTTGGATGTATGAAAGAGCCCCTTGGCACATGACCATTACCCAAGGATCTTCAGAGATCTTGGGTCTGACTCTTCAGAGATAGGCTCTGCCAGTGGCAGGAAGCCAAGCCTGAACAGCATTTTGAGCTCCATGGATAAAGGACACAAGAGAAAGAGCTGCGTGGGTTAAGTTTAAGCTTGTTGTTCGGCTGAGGGGAATTGATTTTGTTGCTCCAGGCCTGGCTGCTTCTCGGCAGCTGGTGCATTAACCGAAATACATCAGGAGGAGGACCCAATTTGTTTCAGGTCTGGTTTATCTCTGCCAGACCCCAAACCACTGAAGAGATGGAGTATCCATTAAGAACTATCCCCTCCCCCTGCCTGACTCTTGTTCCTCAGTTTGGCTGCTGCCCACAAAGATGAGCAGTGGGAAGTGGGAGAGACAGGAAGAAATAAAGAGTTGCTGGCCTGAGTCATACTCAGCAAGGTGACCTGATGGGGCCCTTGGGTCCCATTTGCTCCACCTGCAGCTGATCCAGCTGGACAAGCCTTGGGTCCAAAGAGCCTTCCACTGGGACCTACATGCCTTGCTCCAACCGGTGAAGGAAACATCTGGCCAGGAGATTATTTCAACCCTCGGGATGGCTGAGATTTCCAACCAGCTGGCCCCCAGGCTCTGAGAACAAAGTCATTATTCACAGCCCCCTGTGTATGCATTTGCAAGAGGCTTGTGAATTATCCTCTATCTTCAGTGAGAGCTAAACAAAGAAGAAATAGGTGAGAAGTAAATATAAGGAACTTCTTGGCAGGAAAAAGTGTAAGATCTTGGATCAGGTTACTTGAAGGAGGCCAAGAATCTTTCTAGAGCAGGGAATGTATCAGAATCATCTGGAGTGACTAAAAAATGTGGACTCCCCAACTCTTCAGTCCTCTTTCCCATTCTGATATACACAGCAACAGGTGGAGGCCTGCATGTTTTGAAAAATCTTCCCAGTGTCTCTGATGTGTATGTGTTCCCTTTCCCCAGACCAAGTGAGAACCACTCCTTGGACTTTTCTTTTTTGGTTAAGGGGATAGAATCCAACACACCCAGACAGGCACCAATGTTTTTCTCCATGTAAGGTTCTAATGCTACATGCTTCAAGCTGAGTGAAAATCACCACTGGAGGTCTTGGTTCAAGGAAAGAGTATTATTTTTCTAAAAATCATTGTCTTCTCTGGAAACCGTGCATTTCCTGGAAAGTTTCACCAGGTATTACTTAACTTATCCTTACAATGCTGAACAAGGATTACAAAAGTGACTTTCTGTTTGAGAAAATGGTATTTAAAGAAGTTAACCTACTAGCAAAGGCTCATGTAGCAATTGGAGGAGAGCAGAGAATACGGTCCATGGCTTCTGACTCTCAGACCTGGGATTTATGCGCTGGTGCTATTGATTTTTCTTTTGCTCTTTGGAGAAGAAGTGCTATCATATGTTTATCAGAGTGGTCCGTGAATCACTCGTATAAGAATTACCTGAGGCGCTTGTTAATGCAGATTCCTTAGTGCCATTCTATGCCTACTGAATCAGAACTGATGTCTGGCACTCTGCATTTTATACAACCTCTCAGGCTGATTTATTTTTGAAATTGTAGTATGAAATATTTCAGATGTATGTACCACTCAGCTTAGAAATAGAATATCACCAATATAGTTGAAGTCTCCTTCATACCCTGATCATATTCCCTTGTCCCCACAGCAAAGGTAACTATCTTGGATTTGTTATTTATCATTCCTTAGCATCATTCTAGTACACAATAAAATTTGAGAACTTCTGGTCAGTTTTGTTCATAGTGTTGCATTTTTCTGGAATTCCCTTTTCTTCCATCTCTGCCTGTAAACATCTGCCTATTTCTCAAAGGCTAGGTAAAATGCAACCTCCCTGTGAAGCCCCTTCTGATCTACTTTGAAACTCTCTATCAGAAGTGAGCTATCTTATAACTGAGAGAGAATATGGGGTCAAATGAATGGAGAGTTGAGTGGGGGAGTTCCCTGGGAAGGGAAAGCTGAGATATAGCTGGAGGGCAGACATAAATTTTCCACGGTATTTGAGTTAAAGTTGCTACAAGAGCAATAAATTGAGCAAATAAATAACAAATTAACTCATTCTAGGCTTCTTCTCAGGATAGTAAATTCAAACTACCTAGTAACCATATTTGAACAGATGTTTCGGAGTGAGTTGGGAGTGTAACAAAATGGCTGCCTATCAATAGTTGCACTTGTGAATGGGAGGTGGGCGGGGGGGTGAAAGGAGTTGGTAAGACCCAGTGAGGAGGCTTTTTCTGTCCAGAGGCTAAAGATTAAAGTGTAAAGATTAGGCATCTGCCTAATTGAGACTGTGCAGTTGGAGAGGGTTATACAGCTGTTGGGATATGGGGAAATAGTAATTCTGGCATCAAGGGAAGGTTGAAGGCAGCTGGGATGTAGCTGAAGGGAGGGCTCCAAGGTCTGAGATTATGTGCCTGAGGCTTTGTATTGGTTTGAGGTTGCCACAGGGCTGAAACTGAGTAAAGGGTCCAACCCCAGGCTTCTCCTTGGTAAGAGCAGTGAATTCAAACTATAGCAGCCACGTTTGGGTGGGACACTGGTACATTTTGTGATGGGGTATTCTTGTAGAAAGAGCAGTTGAGGGAGGGAAACAAGATGGCAGCCCACTGGTTACCTGCACGTGTGCAGTAGGGAAGTAAGGATGGTAACACAATCTAAAGGGTTTTCTTTCCATTTCTAGAGGCAAATGAGAATAGGAAAGTAACCATCTGAGCGTGTGCAGTTGGGACAGACTTCTCCAACTGGCAGTTCAACCCAGAGTCAGCAATGGCAAGTGGATAAGTGGGAGCTAGGGCTACTGCTCCCGTGTGGCAGGGCTGAGATTTAAACTAGCTTTCCCTGCCACCAGAGCTCCTGCTCTTAATATTTTTCATGGTGTTTTTCTTAAGTGTTGGTACCAGGACCAGATGCATCAGAATCACTAGCGTGCTTTTGAAATGCATATTTCTGGGCTGCAGTGACTGAATCAAATACCTATGGGTGAGGCCTAAGAATCTACATTTTTAACAAGCCTCCACTCTTCCAGAAAGTGGCAGGGCCTGGCACTGGCAAATAACTTCCATGTTGCTATTTGAAGCATATCTTCACAATCCCAAATTGATGAGAATTGTTGGGGACAAATCTAACTGAGGAAAAATTACCCTATGCTTCATTGTTTTTAAAATGTGTCTCCCAGAACATCTTTACCCAGCTGTGATCAAACGGAATGAAATCAGCCGTCAGTTATGAGTCAAAGGAAATGTGTGTACCACCTACCGTGCTCACCTTTCTAAAATGCAGAAGGAAGGGTGGGGGATGGGAGGGGTGGTAGGGCAGGTTGGGCAGAGCATGGAGCCACATGCACTGGGGCAGACACATGCCTTGCAGAGATTCCTGGTCTTTGGCTTGGTGCTTGTGCAAAATTGCAAGATAACTCCAACCAGGCAGCTTTTGAATTGAGCCCTGTTCAGCTTTTGACTTTTTAGCTATTTGTTATGAGGACAAAGAGGTGAGGAAGAAATTAGCATGGAGAATGTAGGTGGAAAGTGAGAGAGGAGTTGTTATGAGCATTACTTTTGAAACAGCCCTTTAAGATAGAGTACTATTATTCCTAGTTTAAAGATGAGGTAACTGAGACACAGACAGATTAAGTAACTTTCCTAAAGTCACACCTCTAGGTGGCAGAGCTGAAATTTGAATTTAGGTCTACACTGACTACAGAACTCATTCTCTTTTTTTTTATTCCAGCTCTATTGAAATATAATTGACGTATATCATTGTGTAAGTTTAAGGTATACAATGTGATGATTTCATACACTTATATATTGTGAAATGATTACAACAATAAGGTTAGTTAACATCCATCACTCTACATAATTACCGGTTATTGTGGTGAAAACACTTAAGACCTACTCTCTTAGCAACTTTCAAGTATATAATACAATATTATTCTCTTGAGCCATCATGTTGTGCTGTCTCTATGGATCCAATGCCTATAAGACTCCTAGTACTTGCTAGAAATATTATTGCCAAAAGGTAGTCATTTCTGGATACCTGTCTCTAGAAGGACAGAACTTCTAAGGGTTGATAGTCTCTGATTAGTGAGAAAAAGTGTTGCCAGTAACTGGCTATGTGACCTTGGGTAAATCGCTTTCCCTCTCTTGGTCTCAACATCCACGTTTGTAATGGGAAGGGATTGGAATAGGTAATCTCCAAAGGCCTTTCCCTCTCCAAGATTCTATGGCTGTGTCAGGTGTCTAGGATGATCTCCTATCCCTGCCGTGGAGATCCCTTCAGAAGGCTTCCCCCTTGGGTAGTGTGGGTGAAGGAAGCTGTCTGTTAGGCGGGTGCAGCATATTCTGAAACAGATGGATTTATTGAGCACTTATTATGTACCAGGTACCAAGGGTACATAGCTGAGGATAAATAAGTCCCCTTCCTTCAAGGAATGAACACTCTAGTGAGGGAAGCAGACAGCAAACAATAGTGAAGGAAATATATCACGGGGTATTTTAATCACAGGGGTATGCACAGGGTGCTGTGGGAAGAGAGAGAAGGAATACGTAACTTAACCTGGGAGGTGGGTGTTAGAGACGGCTGAGGAAAGGCTTCCTGGAGGAGGTAATCCTTGACCTGAGCTCCATAGCATGGTAAGGTCTGAAGAGCAGGGGGGCTGAAGAAGGTGGAAGGTTCCCCCTGCAGTGTCAAGAAAGGCACTTGGCCAGCACTAGTTCCTGCTTGAGAAGCCAGAGTGTGTGCCAGTCCCAGGGATCTGAGTGTGCAGGTTGGAAAGCAGAAAGGCTGTTCTTTTATAAACTTGTGTTCTTTTCTTCCTAGTCTGTGAGGGAAAGTTCACTTTTTATTAACTCTTCCCTCAAAGTGTATACACTGAAAGCAGGAAGAAGCTTAAGTTTCATTTCCAATCTTGTCGTGCATACATTGTGCAAAATCTGGGCTCACAAACCCTGGCTCATACTTCCTTATAGAGTAGGATTTCAGTTTATCTGTGGTAAAAAAACAAAAAACAAAAAATGAAAAACGAAAAACCGGGAGTATTGTTCCATTGCCGCTGGATAAATTCCAGAGCCTAGAAAAGTCCTTGAGTGACCAGTTTCATTTCCTTTAATACTATGAGACAGATAAGAATGCCTTCTAATTTTAAGCATTCCACTGAAGGGAATTTCTAACCTTAATTGGTTATTCTTTTAGTTCCTAAACCCTCTCTCACTGTCAGGAAGTTCTCTCTATTTTTCTGTTTAAAATTCTTGCTATTTCTTAATGTCCTTGTCCTTTTCTCTGACCTCACTGAGTATTGAAGGAATCTGGTTGCTATGTCGCAGACAAGCTGAGAGAGTACTTTGAGATTTTCTTCCAAAAGGATTCATCTGAAGGCAAAATAAGTTTATGAGCTTCTCAGAGTGTGTATGGAATCTTCCTCAGTGGAGAAAGAGTAGGGCAGGTGTGGCCAGCAGTCCCTGGAGCAGCCTACCTTTCACTGTCCAGCTAAGGCCTAGAGCTCTGGCACCTACAAATATGCCATTCATTCATCACCGATCAAGTACCTTCTCTGTGGATGTTCTGTGTTATGAGTTAGTTTCTGCATCCACACTGGTGGCAGGTGACCTTCACATGACCCTTGTTGTGGCACTCAAGTATAGTGTTCTTATAGTTAGGCTCTCTTCGTTGCAAGTAGCAGAGACTCACTTGAGTTCTCTTAATGAAAAAAGAGTTTATTATAACATAGGGAAAGTGAAACTGGAGAGCCATTGGGAAGGACCGGATTCTCTCCAGCTCTTTCATGGGCAGTATGGAGTTTTTCTTCATGGTGTGTCTGTTTCATGCCACTGTATTCTCTCCCTCTATCAATTAGCTTGCTCAGCTTACCCAGAATTGATGTCTATTTTTAACTTTGGACTGAACTTGGCTTTAGCTTTACACAGACTTAATTCTAACTCTTAGTGTTTTTTCCTAACTTCTGCTCTATCTGCTAAGCCTTTCAGCATCTCTGCTTCTTGACTAAAATTTCCAGAAACAAAAATCTGGCCCAGCTCATCTCTTCACGCCAAGTTATGTCACCATTACCGGCCAGCCAGTGAATTTGGTTGCTTTTGCGTCAGATGCCAATACTTGGTTCAATCCACTGTTGTGAAAACTCAGGAGGTCATATCTTATAAAATGTAAACCTAGGCAGTAAGCAAGAGCTGTGGATGAGACAGTTGCCCTTAGAAGGCAGTGCCTGCAAGAAGACGCAGATTTGTATCTCTGGTCGAAAGAGTAAAATTGTCACTAAGATCCCACAGAGTTTCCCTGTGGCAACCAAGTGACAAAACAAAATGGAGATGAAGGCAAGGGTCACAGTGGAAGGTATTGGAAGCCAAAGAAAGGAAGAATGCTTAGCATGAAGCTGGAATAATTTCCCAGAAAAAGAAAGTGTTTCTGGAAGAGGCAGTATGGTGTCCCGCTGACCAGGAGAAGCCTATGCAACATGTGTGCTTTCTGTAGATCTCAATCTGGCTGCTGACTCCAAATTACAGAAATCATGACCTACCTCCAACGAGTAGGGATCTACCTGACACTTAGAAAAGGCTAAATTTTAGGAAAGAGTAGAAGTCTCTATATTGTTACTCTTTGTAAATCAAAACAAGGTAGAAGAGGAGTCTTGTTGGAGAGACCAACTTAGCTTTGTAAGTCACTGTCAAAATCATTTTGGCTGTAAAAAGCACGTTGGCCTGTCTCATTCCTAATACTGCCTGTTCTTTATGAGTCATCCCCTGTACTATCTAATGCAACTCACCACCCATGGCATGGCAAAGAAATCCTGTTGAGTTGGTAGTGTCATAGACATTTAGGGTAAAGGGGAAAAGTAAACTCTGAGAGGAGGAGGCAGAATTTGAGCTGAGTTAACGCAGAGGGAATGTTGGGGTGACAGAGACCTGTTAAATATATATATTTTTCTACTTGTATGTATGCTTTTCTTTCCAGGGCTGCTGATAAGCTCAGGCTGCGCATTATACCCCTTAGGATGGAATAGCCCGGAGATAATGCAAACATGTGGGAATGTCTCCAATCAATTTCAGTTAGGTAAGGTGGCCTGGGTTGGATGGCAGTGATGGTTCATTGGGAATCTGTTTTTCAAAGTGCTTTACCTCTTGGAAAGGCCTCTGTTTGCTAGTGGTGCTTGCCTGAGTCTCTCTCACTGTTAGCTTGGGGGAAGTGATAGCTTGGGTAGTCTCATTTGTACTTGCTAACTCACAAGGGTTGGGCATAAATTCCACTTTTAAAACTGTGTCTGTCCACAACCTTGGTGCACTTCTACCCAGAGTTCTGTGACCAATTTTGGGGCAACCCTATCTACAGAGGAATTTCAAGCGCTTGGAAACTGATGATCTGTGATCCTCTGCATAAATCCTAGTTCCCATTAGTATTTCCTTCTAGGTACTGTTTACCAAATACAAATCAACAGTATTTTTTCTCACTCCCCACTGAGGATATCATGAGAGGTAATTAGGTTTACCTCAAGCATTAGCAACCTATGTTAAATATTGGGAATTTTTACTTGCATGTTACTGGCATTGTTACATTGTTACTGGCATGTTAATGACTAGTACCGTTAAATACTAGAATGGGTGACAGAAGTAGCTCTGGAGTCTTCTGTGGTCGCCAACTCTCATTGAGAATGGCTTAAGTTCACTATTGTGAATTGGGAATTAGATTAGACTCTAATTGGAAGACTTCACAATATTTTCCCAACATACCATAATGGAAGAGAGTAGGAGGGGAAAGGTCTAGCTTTCCTTGAGTATTCTCAATTGTAGGAGAGAATTTTGGAGCAATGAAGCCACCTATTCCCTATAGCTATGGTCCAATACTTTCCATTCTTTCTGTTGCCTCAGACTGTTTTTTGAGTCTCCCCTACCCATTTTCGGAGGAAGGAGTTGTTCACTGTACAAACATAACATGAAGTAAAGGCTATATAGAAGATGTGACAAGGGTGGACCCTGGAATGTCCAGCGTTCCTGGCTCAGGGCAGGGCTGACTGGTAAATATAGTAATTCTGCCATAGGTGAAGGAATGAGTAAATACCTGGGGGAAGGCGCTGAAGAAAATGGAAGCAAGCTATGAGTCCCCCTAGCTGGGGTAGAGAAAGCTGAAGATTTAGCACATTTCTCCTACTTGGTTGTTAGACGTATAATTCTACTTTTTAAAAATAATGGCTTTATTGATATATAATTCATATACTATAAAATTTGCCCCTTTAAAGTATACAATTAGTGGTTTTCAGTATATTCACAAGGTTGTGCAATCATCACCACTATCCAACTCGAGAATATTTTCATAACCCCCAAAAGAATCTCCTTACCCATGAGCAGTCACTCTCCGTTCCCCCCTGTACCCCAGCCACCAGCAACTACTGTCAATATAGATTTGACTATTACGGAAATTCATATAAATGGAAGCATATCATATGTGGCTTTATGTGTTTGGCTTCTTTTACTTAGCATAATGTTTTTCAAGTTCATCCACATTGTAGCATGTATCAGCACTTCGGCTTTTCATGACTGAATAATATTTCGTTGTATGGATATAACACATTTTATTTATCCACTCATCAGTTGATGAATACTTGGTTTTTTTCCTCACTTTGGGGCTATTACAAATGATACTGCTATGAATATTTATGTACATATTTTTATATGGACATATATTTTCATTTCTCTTGGGTATACATCTAGGCACAAAATTGCTGGGTTAAATGGTAACTCTGTATTTAAGCCTTTTGAGGAACTACCAGGCTGTTTTCTAAAGTGACTGCATAATTTTACATTTCCACCAGCAGTGTACAAGGATTCCAATTTCCCAACATCTTCACCAATACTTATGTTCCATTTTTTAAATTATAGCTATCCTAGCCGGCGTGAAGTGGTATCTCATGTGATTTTAATTTACATTTCCCTGATGACTGATGATGTTGAGCATCTTTTTATTTACATATTGGCCATTTCTATATCTTCTTTGGAGAAATGTCTATTCAAATCTTTTGCATTTTTTAACTGGGGTGTTTACCTGTTTTTGTTGAGTTATAACAGTTCTTTATAAATTCTGGATACTAGGCTCTTTCCAGATATATGATTTGCAAGTATCTTTTTTTCCGTTCTGTGGGGTGTATTTTCACTTTCTTGATGACATCCTTTGAAGTACAAAATTATTTAGTTTTGATGAAATTCAATTTTATCTATTTTTTCTCTTGTTGCTTGTGTTTTTGGTGTCATCTAAGAATATATCGCCAAATCCAAGGTAATGAAGATTGTTTTGGCTATGTTGTGTCCCTTGCATTTCCATGTGAATTTTAGGTTCAGCTTGTTGATTTCTGCACAAAAGCCAGCTGGGATTTTGATGGAGGTTTCACTAAATCTGCAGGTCTGTTTGGAGAGTATTGCTACTCTGGCAATATTAAGTTTTCCAATCTATGAACATGAGATGATGCTCCATTGAGTTAGTTGTCTTTAATTTATTTCAACGATATCTTGCTGTTTTCAGTATACAAGTGTTGTACTTATTTTGTGAAATACATTCCTAGGTATTTTATTGTTTTTGATGATACTATAAATAGAATTGTTTTCTTAATTTTATTTTTGGATTGTTCATTGTTAGTGTATAAAAATAGAAATGGGGGGCTGGCCCGGTGGTGTAGTGGTTAAGTTCGTACACTCTGCTTCAGCGGCCTGGAGTTCACAGGTGCAGATCCCGGGTGTGGACCTACACACAGCTCATCAAGTCATGCTGTGGTGGTGTCCTACATACAAAATAGAGGAAGATTGCCACAGATATTAGCTCAGGGACAATCTTCCTCAAGCAAAAAGAGGAAGACTGGCAATGGATGTTGGCTCAGGGCCAATCTTCCTCACCAACAAAAACACCCAAAAACAAATGATTTTTCTATATTAACCTTATGTCCTGTAACCTTGCTGACATTTCTTTATTAATTCTAATGATTCTTTAGTGGATTTCTTAGGAATTTCTACTTACAAGACCATGTCATCTAAAAATAGAGGTAGTTTTACTTCTTCCTTTCCAATCTGGATGTATTTTCTTTTCCTTGTCTGATTGCCCTGGCTAGAACCTCCAGAGCAACGTTGAATAGAACTGGTAGGAGTAAATATCTTTGTCTTATCCCTGATTTTAGGGATAAAGCATCCAATTTTTCACCATTAAGCATGGATGTTAGGTTTTTTTTCATAGATGGCTTTTATTAAGTTGAGAAAGTTCCCTTCTATCTATTCCTAGTGTGTTAAGTGTATTCATCATGAAAGGGTGATGGATTTTGTCAAATGCACTTTTTTTTTACCTACTGAGATGATCATATGCATTTTATCGATTAATTTCCATATGTTAAACCAACCTTGTATTTCTGGGATGAATGACAGGTGGTCATGGTGTGTAATCCATTATATATGTTGCTGGATTCAGTTTCCTAGTATTTCGCTTAGTATTTTGTTGAGCATTTTTTGCATCTATATTCATTGGGAAATTGGTCTGTGGATTTCTTTTCTTGTGACGTATTTGTTAGATTTTGGTATGAGGGTAATATTGGCCTCGTAGAAAGAATTGCTATGATTCTAATTTGATTAATGTAAAATGCACTGGACACTTTGTTGTTCTGTGGATCCTTAGGGAGGAGGAAAGGATTGCCAAAGCCTGCTTGAGTCAAGCCCTCATAGCTCCTTTTTGGAACCACCTTTGTATTCTTCCAACTATCTAAGTTTCTCTCATCCCTCTGAGGCCCACATTTCCTGTCCGTATTCTCAAATTACAAGCCTCCATATTAGCACCTTTCTGGTTAATGCTGAAAAGAAGAGACAATCTGTGCCATCCTTGACCCTTTTCTGGTCATCTGCTCAAACATACATGATAGTGCCAATTGTATTAACCCTTGCAAAATAGAGGTGCCAGTAGCAGCAGCAAAACATGTAGTAGAATTAAAAGGAATTTTTTTATGATGTGTTAGGAATACCAAGCTTGTGAATACCAAGGTTTGGGAATGCCAGTACTAGAAGTACAGCCTTTTTCCTTAGATCTTTCTTTAATCTCTGGAGATTCTGGCAGTGTGGAACCATCCTTGGCACACCTCAGATATTGTATAAAAGGATGAATGAAATGGGAGAAAAGAACTCTGAATGTCCAGTGTACAGACTTTTGTGCCTTTTTCCTTGAGAGGCAGCATGGCATACTGAAAGTTCATAGGCTTTAGAGTCAAAGATCTCAGTTGGTATCCAGGCTCTGCCACCTATGTAGTTTTATGGGGTAAATTCGCTTGATGTCTGTGTCTGTTTCCTTCTCTGTAAAACTAGGCATAATAATGATATCTGTCTCAGTGTTGTTGCTACAATGAAATAATAAAAAGCATATTAAAGTACCTAGCACAGTGTCTGACTTAAATGATGGCCTTCTTTAAAATATGGCTGAGTAAAATGCATTGGGGAGTAGAATATCAATTGACGACATTTACTTTGATTCTGCTGTAGGCTCTATATCCCACTATGTGCTCTGTATTTTGGGAAAGGAGATTCACAGAGCCAAGAGAGACATGGAGCGTACTCAGGGAACAAAGTTTCTTACCCTGACTTGCTTGAGAGAGATGAAGGGGTAGGAAGAACAATAGAGGCAGGTATTGACAGTCTGCCAAGGTGATTCTGAGAGTAAGTAAAAGAGATTTCTCTGATGCTCTGAATGGCATCCTGCAGCCTCCAGTGTGAAGGGGTCACACTCATGTCTTCAACTCCTCTTTCCCTAGGTTTTCTTTCAAGTTATCCTGAACCATCCACAGTTATGATTTTTAGTCATAACCTGAATTATTAAGTATATGACTTGTATTAAGGCAGAAATCTTCATGTCTGTATTGGATTAAAAATAGCCAAAAATTCTTTGATACTTTTCCCATAGAGAGGCCAGGTCTATCTCTACCTGCTATCCCCTGAATCTGGGCTGGCCTATAACTGCTTTAACCAGTAGAGTATGGCAGAAGTGACATCAAGCTTGTTCTAGGCCTACCCTCTAAAGAACTTGTAGTCTCCATGTTGGCTTCTTAGAGCTCTGAACCATCATCTAAAAAGTCTGACTACTCTGCTGGAGAGACCACACGGAAAGTCCTGGAGATACTTGGAGACAGAGAGAGGACCAGCTGAGTTCAAACTTCCAGCCCTTCCTGCCACGACACCAGAGATATGAGTAAAGCAATCTTGAACCCTCCACACTAGCCATCTGAATACCACTGAATGAGCCTAGTTGATACCAATCAGAGTAGAAGAATTGCTTGGCTGAGCCCTGACCAAATCGTGACCAACAGAGTCATGAGATATAATAAAATGGTCATTGTTTTAACCTGCTGTGTTCTGGGGGTGGTTTGTTATACAACAGTGGATAACCAGAAAATGCCAAATCATATACATATAAATTTGATTATTATTTTTAATCAAAAGTAATTTATGTATGTGATAAAATAAAACAGTACATAAAGGTTGAAAATGCAAAGTCAGTCTTTTTTCTGACCCCAATCTCATTCCCCAAAGACACCATTAAATTCCTTTTGTATCTCTCCAGAATTTTTTTTTATGTAAATTGATTTTTATTGAGTTAATGATAGGTTACAATCTTGTGAAATTTCAGTTGTATATTATTGTTTTTCAGTCGTGTTGTAGGTACACCCCTTCACCCTTTGTGCCCACCCCCCACCCCACCTTTCGCCTGGTAGCCACTAATCTGTTCTCTTTGTCTCCATGTTTAAATTCCTCATATGAGTGGAGCCATACAGAGATTGTTCTTCTCTATCTGGCTTATTTCACTTAACATAATTCCCTCAAGGTCCATCCATGTTGTTGCAAATGGGACGATTTTATTCTTTTTTATGGCTGAGTAGTATTCCATTGTATATATATATATATATATATATATATATATATATACACACACCATATCTTCTTTATCCAATCATGAGTTGATAGGCACTTAGGTTGCTTCCACGTCTTGGCTATTGTAAATAATGCTGTGATGAACATAGGGGTGCATGGGACTTTTGGAATTGCTGACTTCAAGCTCTTTGGATAGATACCCAGTAGTGGGATGGTTCATAGGGTATTTCTATTTTTAATTTTTTGAGGCATCTCCATACTGTTTTCCATAGTGGCTGCACCAGTTTGCATTCCCACCAGCAGTGTATGAGGGTTCCTTTTTCTCCACAACGTCTCCAACATTTGTTACTGTTTGTTTTGGTTCTTTTTGTCATTCTAATGGGTGTAAGGTGATATCTTAGTGTAGTTTTGATTTGCATCTCCAGAACTTTTAATAAATACAAAAATATGTATTTTTATGCGTGTAATTTTTTGTCAAACCAAAGTCATATTACTTATCTATCTAACTATCTAGATATTTAGCTAGCTATACCATTCTGCACCTTGCATTTTTCACTTACTGATATCTCTCGGAGAGCTATCAACATTTACAGATCTCCTTCCTACATTTTAGGGATGCCATATTTTTCCAGTGTAGGGATAGCATAAACTCTATGATGGCAGGGATTTTTGTCTGTGAGATTAAGTAACTTGCCCAAGGTCACTCAGCTGGTAGAGTGGCAGAGCTGGGATTCAAATTCTAGAAGTCTGGTCTAGGTAGCACCATCCAATAGATGTTTCTACAATGATGGAAATGTTCTGTGTCTCACTGTCCAATGTGTTAGCCACTAGCCATGTGTTGTGTTTGTACAATTGAAATGTTAGGTTAATGGGACCGAATTTTTAATTTACTTTTATTAATTTAAACTTTATTTAATACCTATTTAATTTTATTAATTTATTTAATTTCATGAATTTAATTTATTTTATTTTATTAATTTAAATGTAATAGCCACAATGTGACTAGTGGCTACCATATTGGACAGCAGGGCTTGAGAGTCTGTGCTCTTAGCTGCTATTTTTCCCTGTAGAGAACAAAGAGCCTGCTAAGGAGACTCAGAAGGAGCAGCCAGAGAGACAAAGAAAATTAAGAGTGTGGAGTCACAAAAGCCAAGAGAAAGAAAGTGCATCAAAGAAGAGGGTTTAGTCAATTGTATTTAATGCTGTTGCAAGTTGCTAGATGAGGATAAAGAAGTGACCACTGGAATCAGCCAGACAAAGGTGACCTAGAGGAGCAGTTTTGGAGTTATAGATATTGGAGGTATTGTGAGATAAGGAAAATGAAAGCAGCGTGTGTAAACAATTCTTTCAAAAAGTTCTGCAATGAAGGAGAATGGAGAAACTGAGCAGTAGCTTAAAGAGAATGTAGGCTGAAGAGAGGCTTTTTCTAAAATGGCCAAATACTTGAATGATGATGGTAATGATCCTATAGTAGAGAGAGATTGACACAGAAAAAGCAAGTCCTCGGGAAAGTGAAGGTGCAATGAAGATGACCCCTGAACAGAGATTTCGACTCACTTCCTAATACACATATTTCGGCTTTGCTGTGATTTTCAAAATCCTCTTAGATTCACAAAACTATTAAGGAATTTCTTCATACCCAATGGCCCATAGACAGTGGAAGCCCAAATAAGCCCCATTGAGAATTTAGAGATTCTAAATACTTCTAATTGGACATAGCTGTTTTTAAGCAAGCTTATAAAACCATTGTGCTATCAATATCACTTAATTCGAAGGTAAGGTTTGTGCTGTCTATCAATGGATCACATTTGCAACATGTTCTCATGAATATCATCAAATCTGATCCTCAAATGTGCATGCATAGCAGATAATAATATCCCAATTTTGTAATGAGGAAACCTTGAGATATGGACAGGTGAAGTGGTTTGTGTAAGGTCACATAGCAAGTTAAAGTCAGAACTGTGAATGGAGCCTAACTCCTAATTCACTGTCCTGTGTGTGCTACAATGATTTTTTCCCCCTCCATTGGCAAGGGTATGTCCTGAGTCATTCGAGAATTTTTTTCTTAAGATACACTTTAGCTCTACTGTTTTCAGAAACAAATGTTTCTGAAACATCATGGAAAGTACCCAGTATTGCATCCTGTCTCCTTCACCCCCACCTTCAGCCTGAGTCCTCTGTCAATCTTTTAATATAATCAGAGCACAAATAAATAATGCAGTGGCTAGACCCGATGGGATTCTGGAAGAGGTCCTTCGTGGAATGGATATGTGTGGGAAATTTTAAAGCGCCTCTAGATTTGACTTGCAGTAATAAGGGCATCTAAATTGTCTTGCTAAACTTGATCATAGAAGAAAGATATACAAATGTTTTTGTGTTCCACGTGTTCTAAGATTATATACAGTCTACCTAGGGCTTCTCTCTGGTTTTCTAGGATATCTACTTTTTATGTACTCCTTATATGAATCTCTCTTCTTGAGAGAAAGAGATTATGTGTGTGTGTTGGGGGGGAGTAGGATAAAAGATCAGAGGGGTGTTGGAGAAGACACAGCTCTCAAAACAAAAACTTATGGTTGCAAAAGAAATCTCAAAACCCGTGCCCCCTAAAAGTTTGAGCTCCTCCCTTCCACCTCCTCTCCTGTTTCTAGGATCTCCTCTGAGGTCTCCCAGTTCATCTTCCAGGTCCCCTGCTGTCCATCTTCCCTTGGTGCCTGCTCTACCCCCCTGGAAGATTACTTACCTGGCTCTCACCCACCAGAGTCATCAGTTGAGCAGTTTCGGGAGTTTACTCTCTTTCTCCTTTTTCTTCATTTAAAGAAGAAATTAACTTGTATGGAACCACAAAAGATCCTAAATAGCCAAAGCAATCTTGAGAAGGAAGAACAAGCTGGGGGTATCAACCTTCTTGATTTCAAACTATATTCTAAAGCTATAGTAGTCAAAAGAGTATGGTATTGGCATAGAAACAGACAAATAGATCAACGGAACAGAATAGAGAGCTCAGAAATATACCCTTACAAATATGGTCAATTAATTTATGACAAGGAACCAAGAATTAACAATGGGGAAAGGAGAGTCTTTTTAATAAATGGTACTGAGAAAGCTGGACAGCCACATGCAAAAGAATGAAACTGGACCATTATCTTATACCATACATAAAAATTAACTCAAAATGGATTAAAGACTTGAACATAAGACTTGAAACCATAAAACTCCTAGAAGAAAACAGGTGGTAAGCACCTTGACGTCAGTCTTGGCAATAATTTTTTGGATTTCACTTCAAAAGCAAAGGCAACAAAAGCAAAAATCAACAAGTGGGACTACATCAAATTAAAAAGCTTCTGTGCAGCAAATAAAACCATCAACAAAATTAAAAGGCAACCTACCAAGTGGGAGAAAACATATGCAAATCATATACCTGATAAAGGTTTACTATCCAAAATATATAAAGAACTCACACAACTCAATAGCAAAAAAACCAACAATCTGATTAAAGAAAGGGCAGAGGATCTGAATATACACTTTCCAAAGAAGGCATACAGATAGCCAACAGGCACATGAAAAGATGCTTAGCATCACTAATCATCAGGGAAATGCAAATCAAAACCACAATGAGATATTGCCTCACACTGGTAGAATGGCTATTATCAAGAAGACAAGAAATAACAAGTGTTGGTGAGGATGTGGAGAAAAGGAAACGCTTGTGCACTGTTGGTGGGAATGCAAATTGATGTAGCCACTATGGAAAATAGCATGGAGATTCCTCAAAAATTAAAAATAGGATTACCAGAAGATCCAGCAATTCCACTTCTAGATATTTATTCTAAGGGAATGAGAACACTAACTTGAAAAGACATATTCGCCTCCATGTTCACTGCAGCACTTTTACACTAACCAAGACAAAGAAGCAACCTATGTGTCCATCTATGGATGAACAGATGAAAAAATGTGCTATAAATATATACAATTGGGTATTATTCAGCCATAAAAAAGAAGGAAATCTTGCCATTTGTCACAATATGGATGGACCTTGAGGGCATTATGCTAAGTGAAATAAGTCAGACGGAGAATGACAAATAAGGTATGATCTAGAAAACACAACCAACCAAACAAACAAAAAACAAACTCATGGATACAGAGAACTGATTGGTGGTTGCTAGAAGCAGGGTGTGGGGGTTTGGCGAAATGGGTGAGGAAGGTCAAAAAGTACAAAATTCCAGTTATAAAATAAATAAGTCATGTAATGTGTGGCATGGTGACTATAGCTAATAATACTGAACTGCGTATTTGAAAGTTGCTAAGAGAGTAGATCTTAAAAGTTTTCATCATAAAAAAAATTTGTAACTATATGTGGTGATGGATGTTAACTAAAGTTATTGTGGCGATTGTTTCACAATATATACATATATCGAATCCTTATGTTGTACACCTGAACCTAATATAATCTCATATGTTAATTATATCTCAATAAAAACATAAATAAGAAGTTAATCAAATATTTAAAACAGATAAAAAAGCAAACATTAATCATGAGTTTGCACTGAAACCTACAATGGGAGGTACCTTGCAGATCCATCGGTGTGCTCATTTATAGCTAGTGAGACCCAATAAGGGCAGGTGGTTTTTCTCAAGGCTCCACAACTAGGAACTTGGGACTAGCTTCCAGATTCTCATGCACACTGTAGGTGGCGCTCAATGGCAATCCAATATCTGTTTGTTGAATGAATCACCCATTCAGTAAGAAGGAGAAAGTCAAAGGCTCCCAGCAACAGCCTTGTCAAATGCAAACTTTCTCACTCTTTAATTTAATTAAATAAATGAAAGATTTAAGCTGAGAAAGGTATTTGTGTGGTTGTTAATGGACTCTGGCCATAAAATGAAGATTTCATGGACTTGATCCCACACAAGTGAATCCTTCTTAGTCCAACACTAACTCCACTTCCTAGTTACCCTTCACCAAGCCTCTAATTGGCATCAACAACAGTGGGAACCAGGGAAGAACCCATGGGAGGACAGCTTAGTTGTCAAAGTGGGCTTTAGCATAGCTACCTCCTTAGCTCTGTGACCTTGGACAAGTTATTCAGCATTTGGGAGCTTATTGCTACCTCATGGAGTTCTTGTGAAAATTAAATGAGACCACACATGCAAAACACTTAGTACAGTGTTTGGTATATAGCAACCGGTCAATAGTTGTTGTCTGGTATCATTATCATCATTATGATAATACCAGTTGTTGAAATGAAAATGTTCCTAGTATTTTGGTTTTCAGAAAAAGGACCTATTACAGCAAGAAGCCACTATATACAGCATGATAGATAAAAACATAGGTTAATAGTAGAAAGACCTGGGTTCAAATTTGAGCCCTGCCACTTACTATTTCTGCGTCTTTGGGCACACTACATAACCTCTCCGTGTTTTCATTAATGGAGTTTGATAAAAATATTTTTCTCCATAAGGTTATCGAAAAGATCAAGTGAAATAATACATCCGTACAAAGCATTAGCACAATAGGCTGCACTAAATGTAACTTGTTGTTAGCGGGTAGTCAGCCCAGTTTTCAAGAGCCTCTTTGGAAAGGATGCCCTGAGCTTGGCTTTTGGGCGGGAGAGAGGGACCCACTCAACTTGACAAAGGCCTGCTACAGAGGCTACCCAAAGGCCTTGTGTGTGCTTCCCTTGTTTCCTCTCTCAGAGGCCCATTTCCTTTGTTTTCCCATCATTTCCTCTCATTCTTGCCAGTTCAAAGCCTTTTACGGTGGGGTTTGGCCTTTATGGGTTCAGTTTCCAGGCATTTCCTGTTACCTTTCTTCTCTGTCAGTTTCATTCTTTATTGACAGTCTGTTTTCTTGTGCTCACCAGAGCACAATGAGGCAGCTTAATACAGTCTCATGTCCACAGAGGGGCAGCAGAATGTGGTAGAACAAGCCCTGGTCTGAGTATCAGGACAGCTAGGTTTTCATTTTTCTAAGCTTGCTTGGGCCCGTCACTTTCCCACACTGAGGCTTGGCTTCCCTGTTTTTGCATAGAGAGCATTGGCCTAGACGGATGAGCAACCAGAGGCCCCAGATACCTGCCTAGATCCCTGTTGTGACCTGCCTACCTTTATGGTGAGATCTTTGATTTAATTCCATATCTATCTATTTTGTTCTTAAAAACCAAAAGGATAGTGAGAAAACAAACCAATTTACTTAAGGAAGCCCTCCTACAGGAGAGGAGCCTTTTAGCATCACTCACCCATGGCAGTAGGGGGCAGGGATTGGTCAAGGGGATTCCCAAAGCAACTCATTCATTGGGCAGCATCAGCTAGAATGCCCTGGGCAGCCTGTGCTTCTAGAAAACTCGTGGCTCAGGTGTTGCTGAAGGTTTTTCAGTTGCTCTCCTGGTCCACACAGAAAGGAGTCTCTACTCAGAGGAGAAGCTGAGCTAAGGTGGAAACTCAGTGGGCCAGGGGGCAACTCAATTCACCTGCATGTCCCTGGTTCTTGGCAAACTGTTGGTGCTCTATGCATGCTGCGTTGAATGGAATGAACAAATTGTAGGTGGCTCTGTTGTCATCTTACTGTGTGACCACAGCCAAGTCATTTCTGTTCTTTATTTTTTTTGTCTTTTTTACTGAAATACATTTGACATATGACACTGTATAAATTTAAGGTGTACAGTATGTTAATTTCATACATTTATATATTGTAATATGATTGTCATTGTAGTGATAATTATCACCTCTAGTCCATTACATAATTATCATTTCATTTTAGTGGCTGGAATAATTAAGTTCTAGTCTCTTAGCAAGTTTGATGATTTATGGTAAAATATTGTTGTCTATATTCACTGTGCGTTAGATCTCCAGGGCTTATTACCACTTGTTGCAAGTTTGCACCCTTAAATAACGTCTGTCCTGTCCCCCAAGACCCTCCCCCTGGTAACTACTATTTTATTCTATGTTTTTTATGAATTTGGCTTTTTTAGATTTCACATAGATTTCATTTTATAAGCCTATTTCCCCATGACTAAAGTGAGGGTGATTTTATCTACCTTCTGAGATTGTTCAGGCCATGAAATGACAAAGTGCGCTTAAATGTGCTTATGACAACAATGCCCCTAGAGGCGAAAGGGGTAAAAGATGAGAAAGCTGATCCAACATTAGATTCCTCCTCCCTCTCATTTTAGTGGCTAAAATTTGCCAATTTTCTCACTGACCATCTTCTACTAAAAATAGGAAAAACTTAAAGTCATGAGACTCTATACATCCCATGGGATGCTAAGCTATTTTCATTTTGAATAGAAAAAATGATGGTGCTTATAAACATTTCTGCCTTTCCTGAAATAGCCCGCGTGAGACAAAGGTGCTTACCCCTGGAGTGGCTGATCCCTCAGATGACTTCCAGCCTGCTGACTTTAGAAGGAGACAAGTCTCTATAAAAGCCTCAAGGGCAGGTCCTCTGCTTTACCTGGCCTTATTTCCCCATCGGGTGCTTTGCAGAGGGTCTAGTAGGCTCACTGACCGAAACAATTGTGAACCGGTTGTCTATACATCAGACCACCACGTGATGGCAGTAAAGTCAGGAGAATTCATTCTCTTCCAGGCTGCTTTCTCAGTCCTGCCTCTGATCCTCAGGTCAAAGAGTGTGATTCTCGCTTAATTCCCTTGCTTCCGTTTCCTCCACTCTATTTCCTTCTATAAACCTCAGCGTCAGCTTTCTTTGTCCCCCTCACCTTTAGTGAGTGTTTGTCTTCCCCTGTCTGTTCTGGAATGATCCTGTATCCTAATCCTTTGTTTAAAAACAGAAACCATTTTTAAATAGGAGTATTAATTCTGTACCACCCATTTCACGGGGGCTCTCGTGAGGATGAAATGAAATGACGGACCTAAAACATTTAGTACAGGGACTGCACTAAATAAATGTTATTAATAACTGCTATTATTATTATTGTTATTATTATAGATTGACCCAGAAGGTTTTATTTTTTAATTTTTTTAAAGATTGGCACCTGAGTGAACATCTGTTGCCAATCTCCGTTTTTTTTACTTCTTCTTTTTCTTTCCCCAAACCCCCCCGCCCAGTACATAGTTGTATATTTTAGTTGTGAGTGCCTCTGGCTGTGCCATGTGGGATGCCGCCTCAGCATGGCCTGATATGTGGTGCCATGTCCCCGCCCAGTATCCCACCCGGGGAAACCCTGAGCTGCGGAAGCAGAGCGCGCAAACTTAACCTCTTGGCCACAGGGCTGGAGCCCCCTAGAAGGTTTTTTTTTCATAAAGTGAAATGGGTTTCAAAGGAAGGAACCAGAGGAAAACCAGGGACAACTTCTGCATATCCTAGGAGCAATTCTCTTGCAAAGTTAGAGCGACAAGGGTGCAAAGATATGTCTGTGTGCTGTGTCACATGACTTTTTCAAACCACCTTCACCAAGCCCCACCAAGGAGAATTGGGAGAAATTTCAGACAAATGTATCTTTCAAGTGAAAGCCCCTAGCACTGCATCAAGCACACTGTAGATTCTCAGTAAATGTTGACCAGTTTGGATTAATGATATGGTTTGGTTCAGGTGGCTCCCCACTGGACTGTGCATCAGCATTGTCTGGCCCTGTCTCCAGAGAAAATAATTCTGTAGATCTGGAGCAGAGCCTCAGAATCTGTATTTTAAAGCTCTCCCCAGATATTTTTGCTAATTAATAGATAGTTAAAAAGTGTTTAGCTGAGAGAAAATGGAGCTGAGAAGTATTGATCATTCTAGGTGCTGTGCTAAGTGCTTTATATGTGTCATCTCATTTGACCTTCACAGCTATTCTGTGAGGTAGGTGGTGTCACTTCCACTTTACCCAAGGGGGAGCTGAAACTCAGAAAGGTCAAATGACTTGCCTAGAGGTTCAGTTGTAAATGACAGGGCATAGTTTCAAACATAGTTCTCTGTAACTCTTATCCCAGGCTCTTCTCCCTGAACCACGTGACTTCCTGAGCACACCCAGGCCTGACCCTGTCTCTACCATCTGACTAAGTGGGAACCTTGGTCAGAACTGCATCTGGATGGTCAATTGCTTCCTCTATAACAATATTCCTGCCTCTGGCTGGGACTTGATGAATGAAAAAACAAATGAAAGAGGATTAAATGAGACAATGGATGAAAAAAGTACCTTGTAATTCGTAAAGTGCTATACACATATTGGGTGATGTTATTTGTGGCATTAGTTATTACCCAAGGACATTTGACCCCAGGAAAATTTCTATGGTCTCTATCTGTTGGCCAATAGAGCGTGGATAGAAACAGCTGATTCTCAAAGCTGGTGTTGCTGGTGTGGGGCTAAGTCAATGGCTGGAATGAGGATGTTCTCCCTCTTAAGTCTTGAGGTAGGTCAGCCTACCAAGTCTGGTCTTCTAGCATTTGTAAGTATTTGAAGATTATGTTGAAAATAGATAACAGTCACTCAGGAAGCATATTCTGGACACTTACTGTATACAAGATGCTGAATGAGGTGCTGTACATAATTCAAAGAATTCAAGAATATAGTCTTCAGGGAGCTTGTAGTTTATTTGGGGAGATGTGATATATATATTAAAAACTGGACATCTAACAAATATAACTATAATAATGTCAATCTCAAACCATAATGATGTCATCATCAGTAGGAATAAATATTACTAGCCAAGGCACACAATGAGAACTCCAGACTCTATCTTCTTTCCTTTAGTATCAGTTCTCCTCTGGATTACAGAAAACAGCCTCTGACTCTCTCTCCCTATTCCCAAAGATACTGCACCCCACTCCCTTGATCTGTCTTCCATTCTATGGCCAAGGTGATATTTCAAAAATGCAAACCTGATGTCACTCCCATTCTTTAGCAATGGTTCTTCATTGCCTTCAGAATAAAGTCCAGGCTCCTTAGCATGGCCTATAGGGACCCTGGTCATCACTTGCATAGCCACTCAAGCTTCTTCTCCTGTCCAGCCACCCTGAAAACACCATGTGCTTTCAAACCTTTGCAACCTTGTCTGTGTTCTTCCCTTTGTTAGGAATACCCTTCTCCCCATCTCACCCAGCTGATTCCTAATTTTCCTTGAAAACTCCCTGTCCTCTTTAAATTGAATTTGATGCCCCTTATCTATATCTTTGCATCACCCTATGTCATAGCACTTGTCACAGAAATAGTCTGTTTACTTGTTTCACTTCGTCTCTGGTTCCCTTTCATTCCTTGTTGATCTTATCTATGTGAAAATATGTTTAAAATGCCTGGCACATAGATGCATTTGCCCAATATTAGCTAATACTATTCCAGTTACAGACTTAAGTAGTTGAGAAAGTCCAAGTAGATGCAAGCAGAGGTCTATTGAGCAGATATTAGAGGAGATGGGCCAATTTCTTAGAGGTCAAGTATCCTAGAGAGCTCCTGCTGAGTCAAAGAAGTCCAATACTTGGTTAGCTGTTTTTTGACCTGTCTCTTTGGGGAGAGTACCCATCTTAGTCTGTTTGGGTTGCTATGAGAGATGCCAAAGATTGTGTGGTTTATAAACAACAGAAATGTTTTTATCAGTTCTGGAGGTTGGAAAGTCCAAGATAAAGGTGCCAGCACATTCAGTGTCTGGTGAGGACCTGTTTCCTGATTCATAGATGGCTGTCTTTTCGCTGTGTCTTCAAATGGTAAAAGTTGGTAGGGGAGCTTTCTGGGGTCTCTTTTGTAAGGATACTAATCCCATTCATTAAGACTATGCCCTTGGGGCTGGCCCAGTAGCACAGCAGTTAAGTGTGCACATTCTGCTTCTCGTTGTCCTGGGGTTCACTGGTTTGGATCCTGGGTGTGGACTTGGTACCACTTGGCAAAAGCCATGCTGTGGTAGGCGTTCCATATATAAAGTAGAGGAAGACAGGCATGGATGTTAGTTCAGGCCCAGTCTTCCTCAGCAAAAAAAGGAGGATTGGCAGCAGTTAGCTCAGGGCGAACCTTCCTCAAAAAAAAAAAAAAAAAAAAAAAAAAAGACTATGCTCTCATGACATAATCAATTCCCAAAGACCCCACCTCCACGTACCATCACATTGGGTATTAGAATTAAACATATGAATTTTGGGAGACATAGACATTCAGTCTACAGCAGTTCCTAAAGCTCTTCTGAGAAGTTGCTCTAAATGTAGTTGTACAAAGGATAGCACAGAGTGACATGGAAGTATTTTTCAGGGACGGGTAGTGGGCAATCTTGAGAAAGACCCAGAATTACGATTTAAATTGGCCTGAGACATCGTTCCTCCCCCTCTCCTCCCACTGAAGAAGAAGACGAGCAGAGTAGCTAAAACTCAGGCTAACTATACAAGAAATGATATAAATTGGAAAGACTGGTTGGCAAAATATGAGGATAGGACAAAAGCACATGCTCAGTAGTGCGAGGAAGTTTTCAATAGAAGGACACAATTTGCTTGGCGGAAATGTGTGTAAGAGAGAAAAAAAAAATCAACCAAATCAGGGTGTCTCTGGCACCATAAGGATTTGACTCTTTACTGAGGGCTTCCCGGACTTCCTAGTGAGTGCCCTTACCCTTTAGAACATTGGGTTGGACCAAGATGGAGTTGGAAACTCAGAATGTCCTACCTCCTTAGCAGATGTGACTAAGCCAAAATGGCTACGAACAAGAAAATGTTTACCTGAACTACTGAAGTTTTCAGAGGATTTTTTTTTTGCCATCTTCTTGGCAAGGGAGCCTGATAGGCTTTTGGAATCTCCAGTAGGTTCTGGGCCTTCAACCTAGGCTCCTGTTGACACTCATGCCTTGCCTGGAGAGTGAGAAGAGAGCTGTTCTCATGTCTTTGGCTATCTTTTTACTGGGGGCCATGGTGAGGTGTTTGGGTAGGGTGTTTGGCAATTGCCCTTGAAGTCTTGGGCTTTGTTTTATCTTTGACAATTATTCATTTGTGCTGAACCTAGCAGAGAAAGTTCTCTGCTCATTTGGCTTGGCTGCATTGAAAGTGTTTTTATGCTGCTACAAATGGAGACCCTAAAGTCAGAAGTATCTCTCTGAACAGATGGGACCACCAGCTTCCTCCAAACCCCTGCTGCCTGCTTAACACAAAATTCAGGTCCCTGTGGCAAAAATATGTCAAGTAAGCAAATAGCAACCAGCCCTCTCCCTTCCCCCCACCACGCACACCAACAGCAGTTTGGGAGGTGGGTTGCAGGCCTGGTTTCATAAGCTTAGATGGTGCCACAGTGATGGGAGGAGCAGCTGGTTTTCCTGAGCTGGGTCTCTTTGGGAAAAATAACACCCTTATAAGGAAGAGGTCTGTTGAAGAGCTCAATCTCTCCCTGCTCCTCAGTTGCTGTGCACCGTGTTCTCTAGTGTTCTAATCTTCTCCTTATGTCCTCTAAACAAACTCCCCCTGCCTTTCTTTTCTTCCTCTTCCACCTGCCCCATTGACCCTCCTTTAGTTTCTTTCTCTTCTTTGATCTCTCTCTAGTCCTTTTTCTCTCTATTCCATAGAATCCCAAAGAAATCTTGGGTATCTCCCTGTCCCTGAGGGTTTTGCACCCTGGTTTGATATGTTGAAGGCTTTGAAGGCCCCCTAAGCAGCTCCCAGACAGACATCTCTGCATATCTGTCCTGCCCCTCTGCTCTAGGTGGTGAGGTTAAGGGCAATATGCTAGTTCCCATTGCAGATCCTCCTCCATCCTTGGGGCCATTCCATCCCTTATTTTGCCTATCTAATGCTAGAGCAGTGTCTCTCAAATTTCCTGGCTATTGGAAAATATTAGATGGAAAAACAGATGTTAACATTGTTCTCCTTGCATTCTACCTGAAACACCTCCCAATATCCTGACTCCATGAGTTCCTAGAATTTGGATCTCATCTTTCTATAAGAATATAGTCCCCTCTCTATGCCCCTGAGATGTTTACATTCCTAAAACAACTTTATTCCTTCTTGTCCTACCTCAAAGCTCAAAGCTACTTCACAATACTTTTCTCTTCCATCAGCGACTTCTCCACCACACTAATACCCAGGGCTTCTTACCATTGATCTTACATCACTGGCATGGCTTTTTCTGGAGTATTAGGTCTCAGAACTTGAGTTTTGGCAACATTTGCATCAAATCAAAACTTCATAGATCTGAAAGTTTCATTGCATGTCATCTAGCCCTAGTCAGTTTTGGAGGTGTTAGTGGTCATATATCCCCGTACTTGCTATATCCCTGCTTCCCTGTCTCTTCCTCCAAGCTTTTGGGGGCCTAAAATTCCATCAGCTGATTCTCTAAAAGGGGAGACTTGAGAAACCCAAAGAACAGACTTATCTCACTCTCTCTTTTTTCAATTGAGACTTTAATAAAGCAGTTTACAGTTCACAGCAAAATTGACAGGAAGGTACAGAGGTTTTCCGTAACTCCTCTGACTCCACACATGCATAGCCTCCCCTATTACCAACATCCCCCACCAGAGTGATACATTTTTCACAATTGATGAATCTACATTGACATGTCATAATCGCCCAAGATCCATAGTTCATGGTTCATTCGTGGTGTTGTACATTCTATGGGTTTGGACAAATGCATGATGACATGTATCCATCATTATAGTATTATACAGAGTATTTTCACTGCTGTAAAAATCCTCTGTGGTCTGGCTATTCATCCCTCCCCATACCCTCCAACTCATGGCAACCACTGATCATTTTATTATCTCCATAGTTTTTCCTTTTCCAGAATGTTATATAGTTTGAATCATACAGTATGTAGCCTTTTCAGATTGGCTTCTTTCACTTAGTAATATGCATTTACGGTTCTTCCATGTCTTATCATGGCTTAATAGTTCACTTCTTTTTAGTGCAGCATAATATTCTATCATCTGGATGTACCAAGTTTATTTATCCATTTACTTTATGAAAGACATCTTGGTTGCTTCCAAGTTTTGGCAATTATGAATAAAGTTGCTATGAACATCTGTGTGCAGGTTTTTGTGTGGACATAAGTTTTCAACTGTTTTGGGTAAATACCAAGGAGTATGATTGCTGGATCGTACGGTAAGAGTATATTTAGTTTCGTAAGAAATCATCAAACTGTCTTCCAAAGTGGGCTCACTCTCTTTTTGTGCCTTTTTCCTGTTCCTCCAAGGAGGACACCTTTCTTTGGATTAGTTTTCTAGCATTCTTGGCTTTTAAATTGGCATTCTGATCATGACCCCTTCAGAGAGAGTCTCTCTGTCAGACTCATTCTTACTCTGATTCCCAATCCTGACAGCCACAGCAATGGCCTCACCAAAAGCATTGTTTTGTGGCTAACTCCTCCCAGTAGCTCATCATGATCCATTGAGAGCTGGCCAAACACCACATCCCTGAGTGTATAGGACTGGGACTCCAGGGAGGGCAGTTTAACTAGTAGCCAGTGACAATTTGTTCTCTAAACAGCAGAAGTGTAATGGTATAACTTAATGCTGAATCAAAGGAAATAGAGTCAAACTCCAAACCAATTTGATTTGCAACTTGGAATAAAAGCAACGTGTCTTGATTTAAATGTCAGGCTCACTGCTGAGTGATGATTTAATAACTTTTATGAGGGATCTTGTCACAGCAAATTCAACACTGGAATAGAATGACTCACAGATAGGGTGTTAGAAATGATACAGAAGAGCACAAAAAGAACAGGCATATCTCAGGCCTCATCTAGAAGCTTTGCATAAAGCTAATTTGTGGTTGGGACCTCTTCTCTCAGCCTATCCTGCCATCCAGTTTTTCTTTTCACAAACATCTATGCATGTATGTAGAGACAATCTCCAGGTGTGATGTCAGCTCACTGCAGTATTTTCTGAGGATACAGGCCCTTGGAAAATTCTAGCATGGAGGCTCAGAGTCAGTGAATTCAATCTGAAATGCACAGTAGCAGTGAACCTGGCAATTTCTGAAAGGGACTTTAAGAACTTATCTGGTCCTACTTTTCTGCCTTTAGGCAGGTAATTAATGATTTTCTCCCATTTTGAGGGTTAGAGAGCTGAGATCCGCAGGCTTAGGAGATTTCTTCAAAGACTCCAGTCTCCTGACTCCCAGGGAATCAGTGCTTCCTCCTTAATACCTCGTGAGATCTCGCCCCTTGACCTTCCCTGGCTTCCCTGGGCCAGCATACTAGAATTCTCAAGGCCGACCATGCCTCAGTTCCAGCCAGCTTCTCAGGTTAATAAGGAATCATGCACAGCTGTCCTTAAGGGATAAGATTCCATTCTGTTGGGCTAATCTTTCAGTTGTCAAGATTCACTTTGGAGGTAATTCAAAGTGTAAATATCTAGTGTTTGCCTAGATCAGAGTTCCTTAACCTCAAAAATGTTGATATATTTGGTCAGATCATTTTTTGTTGTGGGAGGTTATTTTATGCATTGTTGGATGTGTAACAGCATCCCTGGCTTCTGGTTAACTAGCCTCTGCCTATAGCACTCAACTGTCTCCAATTCCTTTTACACAGAACTTTTAGGTTAATTTTCCCAAATCATACCTCTAACTCAGTGGTTCTTAATGGGAAGCAATCCACCCTCCCCACCCCCAGGGATGTTTGTCAACGTCTGTCAATATTTTTGGTTTCCACAACTCGGGGGAGGGAGGGATAAGTTGCAGACATCTAGCAGGTAGAGGCCAGGTTGCTATAACGCACAGGACAACCCTCCCCACCACACCCCCACGCAACAATTTTTTGGACCAAAATGTCAATAGTGCCAAGGTTGAGAAACCTTGCTCTATCATATCATCTTCTGACTGGAAACTTTCCATTGTTCCACACTGCCTGTGGGAAAGATGACAGATTTCACGGCTCCTCCTGGTCTAGATCCAGCTTATTATTTGCCAACTGCAACTCCTTTTCGGAAACAACTCTGGAGTGCTGTTTTTGAAACGTGGTCTACTTTCTCACTTATATAACTTTTCACATACCAAGCACTCCCACTGCCTAGAGTGCCCACTTCCCATTACTAAAGTCAGGTTGAAATGCTATCTCCTGTATAAAACCTCACCTGAGCCTGAATTCTTCCAGCTACAAATGATTCCCCTTCCCTGGATGTTCCTGTCGTATTTTATGTATGTCTCTTAAAAATTTCTCTCATTTATAGTAGAATGGAAAATTTGAATGGAAGGGGCTTTTAGAAATCTCTCCGGGAAAATTTCCTCCACTTAACAAAAAGGAAATTGAGACCCAGAAAGGTAAAGTGAGTAGTTGAAGGCATCATACTTTCCCATAAAACTTGGACCAGAATAACCTGTATCCTTGGCTCCGCTCTCCTGGCATGGTTGAAATGGATGACCATGGACTTTCACTTTTGGCATTCAAATCTCAACTCTGACACTTGTAAGTTGGCAAAGTAATTTACTTTTCTGAGACTCAGTTTTCTTAGCTGTAAATGGAAATAATAATGGCTATTGTGAGAATCAAGTGAAATGATGTATTCAAAATGTCTGGTTCATGGTAGGTACTTAATAAATATTTGTCAAATGAATAGAAGGATCAACAGTACTTCAGGGAACAGGATTTAGGGATTGTTGATGGTCCGTGGGACTTCAATAAAAGGTGATTGGAGGTAAAAGGGGGTAGCTCATTGCCACTGGTCTCTGCTTTTGCATCCTCCCATAGAAAACATGAGTTCCTCTGTAGGCCATCAGAACAGTGTCCAAGCTTTCTGTGGAGTAGGTGAGTACTGACAGCAGCTCTCAACTTGGAAATGTGGTTCTTAAAAGGTGTGCTTTTTTTCCCTTTGCAATGCTAGTGATATAACCTCTCTATTCCCTCAGATAACAGGTAGGGTTGTGGGGAGTGGGCTGGATAGAAGATATACTCGCTCTATTTCTCCTTGGTTTCCAGTGTGGCAGCAGCCTGAGGCTTAGATGCCATTCAGTGGCCTAAAAGGAGTCTCCGTGAGAGGAAACACAGAGTGCACTTGGGGTGGCAATGGGAGCACTTTGCTGTTGGTTTCTAGCCCAGCGATACCTGGTTCTGACTTGACTTCAATAAGGTTTATTGAGGTCTTTCTAGCCAGCTCTTCACTCTGGACCTGCCCACACTGTCAGCTTTCTGCCTGCCTAGGGCTTTGGGGAAATGGCTTGCTATGCATTTATTCCCTTCATTTCTAGAAACAAGTCTTTCCCTGGTCCCAGGGTGCATGTACCTAATATGAATATCCCTGCTACTCTAATGAGGGGATGACCTGACAGGAAACTGAAGAAACAGAATGAGACTTCTGATGCCTTTTCTAGACTAGATTGGGAGCACGCCAGAGAGGAGGAAGTTGCTTGATAGTGGGCCCATGCTGGAGCTGGATCCTGTCTACTCAGCCATGTGAGCACAGGAAATTTTGGTTAGAGGGGCTGGGGGAGAAGCTCAAGAAGGCTATTACAAATTGATTTAGGAATCCCCTCTTTAGGGCTTACAGGTCAAGGTTTCTGTAGGAAGAAAATGGCTTTTGGGAGGATGAGAAAACCAGTAGAGAGGAGATCACTGGGTTGAGAGTGAAGAGACTTGGTCTGGATCCCTGCCTCTACTTCTCTGCTTCTGAGAGAGTTCCTAGGGCTGTCACCTGAGCCTCGCATTCCTGTCTGTGAAGTGGATGCAAAAAAGCCTGCAGATTTCCTCCCAAGGAAGGCAGAAGTTGAAGGTTTGCCTGTCTCCAGAGTTTTCACTCTCTGAAACTGAAAGAATTGTATAAAACCTCCTACTCCGAGTGAGCGAGTGAGTGTCTAAGCAGAGATGCGAGGAGGTGGGGGTGGTACAGATCTGTTGGCCGCTTGCTTCAGTGTGCTATTCTTCAGTTTACTCTTCTCAGAAATCCATCATTGTTGTTCATGTTGAGGCGACTTCGTAGATAGTTGGATTCCTTTCTTTAGGAAGGCTTCTCTTTCAAATTCGCCCCCTCTCTCTGAGGATTGCGTTGTTTCCAGAGCTAATGTAGTCTGGCTCTCCGCGTGATTTTGAGTGGGGCCACGGGACTTCAGGAAGTTATATGATTTCCTCAGTCTATTGGTAAAGTACTATCTCCTTCGAAGGACTAAGATTTGACACTTGACATGGGAAAGGATAAGGGATTCATTCATTCATTCAAGTACAGAAGGAAAGGTACACAGTGCTAATGAGGGCCTCTGATGAGGGAATTTGACTTAGGGAGGTCAGGGAAGGCTTCACTGAGGAATTAATGATTGAGTCGAGCTCTGAAGAATAATTGAACATTTACTAGGCAAAGAGAGTGGTAAGAAGTGTATGTGTACACGTGCACGGGCAGTAAGCAATTTAGACAGAAGGAACCGAATGTATATAGGCCTTATGGTGGGAAGGACCATAGTACATTCTTGAAACAAACAGAATACTACTATAGCTGGTTTTATAACCTTAATTCAAAATTTAAACTGTAGGTTTGGGTGTTGAGGGTTGAAAATGCAAGTGTACCCATCTTTGAAGTATCATTAGGCTAAATCACACATACTGAGCGCCTACTGTTGACAGAGCGTGGGAGGAATTATCAAGAAAGAAACAAATATGTCTACACTGTTGAGGCAACAATCTGGAAGGGGGTAAAGGGCAGATAAAAAGTACATGATACACAAATCTTCCTCCCAACATTTTGCCCAACAGGTACACTTATGTAAGAGGGGCACAAACAAATTTCTGGAGGGCTGCTTGCTTGAGGTGACTAGAGCCCACTGGGGTTAATCAGGGAAGGCTTACTGGAGGTGCTGAGTCCTGAATAGTGTTCTGATGAAGATATGAATACGAGGAAAGAAGCTGTTTCTGGCAGGAGAGACAGCATGAGTGATGACTTGGTCGTAGAAAGAGTATTTCTGAAGTGGGAAATTTGGGATAAATTAGCCTGGCCTGAATGGAAAAACAAAGCAGCCTAACCTGGGGCTGTCTTAGACTGTTTATATGACATGCCAACCAGTCAATTACAACAAGGAATATTAAGGTTCAATGGGCACCAGGTGAACAGAAATAATCGGTTATTAAAAAGTAAGTTGGGCGCCAGCCTGGTGGATTAGTGGTTAAGTTCACACACTCCACGTTGGTGGCCCAGGGTTTGTGGGTACAGATCCTGGGCACAGACCTACACACTGCTCATCAAGCCATGCCGTGGCAGCATCCCACACACAAAATAGAGGAAGATGGCACAGATGTTAGCTCAGGGACAATTGTCCTCAAGCAAAAAGAGGAAGATTGGCAACAGATGTTAGCTCAGGGCCAATCTTCCTCACCAAAAAGAATGTCATGAATGTCAAGCTTGGCATCCCCAACTGACAGACTGTAGTCAGGACTAGCTTTCTGCAAGATTATGAGGTAGGGGACGGTTGCTGCCTACCTCTTTTCTCAGGACCCCTCTGCAATTTTGCATTGCTAGGCATCTACCTCAATTTCTGGAGTCTTTTTTGCTTAAGCATTTGATTTTAACAGTTAGTTGTTACTCCGATCCCTCATAAAATAATAGTTCTCCTTCTTTCTTTGGGCACTGACATTTTCCGAGGGATCTCTGAACAAAATATAAATACTTCAAAGGAGGCAATCTACCTCTGATACAATGGCAGGTGGTGGGGTGGGTGTTTTTGAGTAGGTAACCTTTCCCATTACCCCTCAAACTGAAACTACCCCCTTAGAAGCTTGGCCTTGATTCCAATGCATATTTCCTCCCTGGATGTTGAAAGGCTAGGTTAGGATAGAGACATGTATTAAGGGACAAGAAATTTGATTTTGCCTGTCAAAGCTCCTGACAATGCTGGATATAGTTCTTTGAAAACATTCCATGCACTGTAGTATGTCAGTGTTGCTAAAAGTGTGGAGCTTTAGAGTCAAGAGGAGCCTGGCTTTATGTCTTGACTCTACCGCTTTCTAGCTGTGTGATTTTTCACAATTAACCTGCGCCTCAGTTGCCTCATCTTGTATAAAATAGGCGTAATAAGAGTACCTATCTCATATAGTTACTGTAATGATCAAGGAGGTATATGTCTAAGGAGCTTAGCATAGTTCTTGACACTTGATCAAGTTTTTCTTGTCATCATTGTCATTAGCGTCATCACCACTGCCACCACCCACATCACCCCCAGTTCCTACTGTAACAGAATAAAATTTTATAACCTCTTGCTAAAGCAAATACCACCATCGGCAAAGAAGGAAAGGAGGAAACAGGAATCCCACTTGCATTCATTGTTTCCTACTCTCACTTTAACCCTAATATCCCAAAGAGAATGTATGAGATGACAACCTAACCCCCATGTCTCTGTCCATTTCTTATAGGTACCTGTCGGCTTGGCTGGGCCTATTACTGTGCTGGAGGTGGAGCAGCTGCAGCCATGTTGATCTGTACCTGGCTCTCTTGCTTTGCTGGAAGAAACCCCAAGCCTGTCATGTTGGTGGAGAGCATCATGAGGAATACGAATTCTTATGCCATGGAGCTTGACCACTGCCTCAAGCCTTGAGCTTTAGCAGAAGATTGGTGAGGGTGGGGAAAAAGGAGGGAAGGGAGACTTAAAAAGAGGTACTAAGACTGGGCCACTTGCCACCCACCTGCCAGTAGTCTAGCCCAGTGTTTGCATGTTTTTTAACTCACCAGTCATTCATTTTCACTTTCCCTTAAGCCAGTGGGTCAGTGGCTATTTACAAAATCCATCAAGAACAATGATTCTCTCAAATGTTTACCTAGCTGGTGAATACCCAGTAGCTCCCAAGTCCCAAAGTGCTTCTTCATGCAAAATAAGGAGAAGATCCTCACTTGAAAGGTAACTGCACAATCAAGCAGCTCTTCAGAGTTTTACAGCTCCTCTCTATCGCTTACCCCAAAGCTTAAGGACTGGGTAAGAGCACTTGTGCAGGGAGGGACCAGGAGATGGACAGGGCTGGTTCCTACCGCTCCATTTGTGTGGCCCTCCCCCTGGTATTTATTGCCATCTCCAAATATCTATGGAGTGCCACTGCTCAAATTTTTGTGAATTTCTCAGGACTATACCTTACTTATTCCTCTTTTCTCCTGCTTCTCTTTCTTTCCAGTTGTGGGGAAGCTTGCAAGGACAGTGACTCTCAGTGGGAAAACACTAATCAAGGATGCTTGCATATAGTCTAAGACCCCTTCCTCATTATGCTTTAGAATATTCATAAGAGTTCATTTTGTGTTCTGGTGGGTGACTGACATCAAAATAGTGGCAAGTATTCCCTAGTCCCATATAGATACAGAAAAGGTGTTCATCAAATGTTCAGAGCAGAGACTAGCATTTGTTGTGCACTTAATAAACATGAATTCACAATGATGGTGACAAGGATGTTTCTGCTGGCTCCTTATTTAAATTTCTATCAGAGTTTATTTTTATTGACTAGGAAATACACAGTAGCCTTTTGCCCCTGTAGTCATTCCTAGCATGCTATAAGCTTCTCTGCCTGTTTCAAAGGCTGCTCGTCAAATGCTTTCCCTCCATCTGGGGTGAGTTAGACATGAAAAAACACAGCCCTGATGTCACCTAGGGCTGATGTATTTTTAGGCCTGGCCTCCATCCCATCTGTGCTCAAGGCTGACGGATGGTGTAGAAGAACTTGGTGTCTCCCAGGGACAGAATTTGTCTCACTCCCTCCTGCCCAATTAATTCAGGCGAGCTCTATTGTTCCATAACTATAGCTTTAGGGACTAGGGAGAGCCTATGACTCAAAAGGCCAGCTCATCTATTTCTCTTTTTAATCACTCCAGAGTGGCTTGGGTATAGCCCTACCGGGAAAAAGAGACGGCAAAAGCTGGCCTCATTAATTAGATACCTTTGCAAGAAGGGTGAGGGTCTTTATATCGATCTTATGTAGGTAAGTGAATTCAAGCATATACTCCATTTAAGAGCTCATTCATTCATTTAATCATTCATCCATGACATATTTCTTGAGCATCCTACTATATGCCACATTCTGTGCTAAGTACTGGGGATAAAAGGGTAAAAATACAGTTTCTCACCCTAAAACGAATAGTTTGGGAGTATTTACAGACATGTAGATAAATAATCGCTAAACTGTGTGTTAAGTGCTAGTAAGCGAAGAGGAGGGGGGTGAAGGATTACATAGCAGGGTTATTAAATCGACTTGGGGTGAAGGGATTCATGGGAAAGCTTCCTAGAAGGTGAGGCTTAAGATGAGTGTGAGAGATGAATAGGGGGAGTTTTTCAGCAAAGGCAAAGAGTGTACTAGACAAGGAAGCAGGGAAAGTGGCGGCATGAAGACATGAAAAAACATGGCCCCATCACAAGAACAGTGAATAGAGGTATAAAACGTGAGGTGGCAAAAGCTGAAGCTGAAAAGGAAAATACTAGCCAGATCCTGTGGGACCTTCTACACCAGGATAAGGAATTTGGAATTTATCCTAAAGGAAGGCCATTGAAAGGGAAGTAACACGAACATATTTGTGTTTTTTCAAAGATAAGTTTGACTAAAGTGAGAAGAATGAAAAAGAATAGGACGAAAGTACAGATATTTCAATAATCTAGGTGTAAGAGGATCAAGTCCTGAACTAAGGTAGTGACTATGGGGCTGGAGCAGACGGATGAATTTCAAAGAAGATATTCAGGAAGTAGATCCCACAGCACTTAATATCTAATGGACATGTGTAGGTGAGGACAAGAGAAAATTTTGAGATGAACACTCTGGGAGTGGGTGTTTCCTATCACCAAGATGGAGAATACTATAGGAATAAGAGATAGTAAGAAATTGATGATGAATTCATGTCAAGTATTATCTTCCCCACGAAACTGGACTCAGTGTTTAAGGTAAGGCAAGTTGAACATACCTCCCTGGGACGGGAGCAATGTAATTGGGTTTGAAGCATCCCCCTTTCCCCAAGAAAGATGAAAAGAACAGATAAAACAAAAATGGAACTGGCTCAAACCTCATTTTTATTGTGTAGACAGAGTAATTCAGCCTTAATTGAGAAGAGCCTAGTGTACAGAGAACATGTCAAGTGTTTGAGAAAAGGCAGATTACTCTCTTTAGAAAAGGTAGTTGGACTAGGTGATTTCTCCTCAGGCTAGGGAACCTTCTGGAATCCTGTGGGATGGAATTTGTGGAAGTGATATAAGTGTTTGAGTCAGAGTCTTGGCAGGAAACAGATGACATACTCAAGGGGTTTAGCTGAGATGAGCTTAATGAAGGGACCATTCATGGCGGTGCAGGTGGGATTAAGGGAACCTACAAGTGATGGTGAGGCATTTGGAAACTATGAACCATGGGGAGCTGTTGTCATCCTTAAGACTGAAGGGGCAAAGGGAAGAAACGATGTTATTGGGACCCAGCAAGAGCTGTAGCAGTGAAAGAGGTGCTGCCTGATAGGAGCTGCGGCCACAATGTGGTTTCTGCCTAGATGCAACACATCTTGGGGGGAGACGGGGGCGTAAAATGTATATCTCATTCTCTTCCCACTCTCTGATCTCCTGCCAGTGCCCACCATTAGCCAGACCCAGCCAGATGCCAGCTGGCAAGAAAGCCTGTTGCTACAGTCCATTGAGGTCAGCTTCCTTTGGCACAGAACATGGCAGAGAAGGGCAGAGAATGGACCTTGGGGTGTGAGGGGCAAATGGAAAATAACAGCTCAGTGAGTATTTTTAACCCCTGACACTATAGTTCCATTACACATTGCCTCCCAAGAAGTCTATGCGTCACTGCCCTCCGTGGCCCAGATACCTGAACACACTGAAGTAGTTGCACCTTAGAGAGGAGACTGAGCAGGAAGGAGTTAATTTGAAAGAATTGCTTTAAATGACTGTCACCTTGTATAAGGTACTAGTTAGTTGAAATGTTCCCTCTCCTTTTTAACGGAAAGATTTAAAAGGGATTTTTTGTGTGTGTGTGAAGAAACCAGGCCTGCAGGGGCTTATGTTCAAAGACGATTCAGCCCCTTGCTCAATTTGAGTTTAAAGTCTTCCCTGCCTGTGTCTGGTTTCTTTCCTGTCAAGCCTTGTGTTTGCGTAGATGTCTGACTAGCCTGTTTTTTTTCTTTTTTTTCTGTGGCCTGGAGCAGGCTCTTGGAAGCTAAGCCCGCCTCCTCTGGCTGCTGTTGAGCAGAAAGGAAGGAGAGTCCATGGGTCAGGTGGAGAGCTGAATGAGTGTAGTGAGGACCTCAGAGACTGGTTTGTCCCATGCCTGGCTGACTGTCATACTCCCCGCCTGTGCAGGCAGATGGAGTGCCTAACCATGGGTTCTTTCTGACTCTTGGGACCACTTAGAGCTTGTTAGGGGGGAGGCGAGTGGTGGGAAGCTATTCACCCAGGCTAGTTCACAGTTGACTGAGTATTTCTTGAGTCCATTTAGCAGGACGTTCCTTCAGGAAAGAATGCCCAGTGGGCAGCAACTGCCCAGTTGGCATGCCTTTGTGCGTGTAGGGTTACAATTTCTACACCTGGGGTGGCTCTTGGTATCCTGCAAGTGTTAAGTCACTCAGGTTTATCTTGAGTGATGTCCTCTCCCTAATGTCGCCTCTCACTATCCCTGCTCCCAGGGGCATAGCTGCCTCCATACACTTATGGCTGCAGTGGGTTCCTGCCTCGTAGGATCATGTGCTCCAAACCAAGAGGGAAAGGCTCTGGCCTCTGAGAAAGGGAGTTCTGGGTTCTGCAAGAGTCGGTGGCAATATGAAGCTGTTGCTGGATGAGGGGAAACACTGGGAGGATGGAGGGGATGACGAAGCTGCTGGGAAGCAGAGGCTTTATAAACTGCCAAATGAGCTGTGCTAAGAGGGAGGGTCTTGCCCCTTCAGAATGTGATAAGGACACTTTCTTTAGTCTGGAATTCACTCTTGGTAGAAATACTAACGTGGAGAAGCTTCATGATTGTATTTGGTCCCAAGGCAACCTGTCAGTGGGAAAATAATGAAAGTCTCAAGAAAACTAATAGTGAATGCATTTTGTAAAAGATGGAAGGCATTCCACTTGGTGGCTTGAGGGGGAAGGTGTGCTATTTCGAGAACTCGCAATCAATCTCCAACCAGGCCTAGTAAAGCTTTCTTAGCAGACAGGAGGCAGGGCCCTTCCAAGCAGTCATCTCCACCCTGTGTCCTTGGTTTAAAAGCATTTTCTGAGCTGGAGGGGGCTGAAGTTGAAGGATATTTATTGCTGGCCTCTCTGTCAGGCGTGGAGAGATGCATTTTCAGCTTCAATTTTTGTTTCGTCTACTTATGAGATTAGGCTCTCCCAGCGTTGATCTCTTCTCTAAATGCATCGAACCCCCACTGGGTCCTCAAAGCTAACGGCAAATAAACAGTTGCTATGTGTGCACACAAATGATTTAGATTTTCATTATACAGAGCTGCTGATATGTCACGAGGCAGAAGTAGGGGGAGACAAAATGCTGAGTTTTGACTGCAGCACTGTATCCTGCTCCTTCCTCTCTCTCCAGAAAGGAGGCCCCAGAGAACAGTACTTGGGTAATGGGGGCATCAAGGCCAGCTGGCATCCATGAGGGCCACCCACAATATTGGCTCCCTTTCATGTAGTGCCTGTACTTCCCAGAGAGGTGATGACAACTACAAAAAGGGAACAAAGCTGATAGAAAGATTAAGGGGAAGAACGAGGGGTAGATAAAGAGGTGAACATTGGAATCATTCCAGACATATGACCTCCTCCCACTGTGGCCTATTACAATCTCATTTGGGGAGCTTTGAATTTCTTTCCAAGATATCCCTTTGTATCTTCTGAACTAAAACACTGCCCCGCTAGACAACATGGTAAAGTGAAGACTTTGGAGTCAGACAGATAAAGGTTTGAATCTCAGCCCAAACATTTCTGAGCTGTGTGTCCTTGGGTAAGTTACTTAACTTTTCGGAGTTAACTAAACTTTCTAAGACAGCATCTCCTATCTGCTGTTGGCCTCCATACAACCCAGAAGCTGTGGAAGGTATTTACTATGCAGTGGCCCCATACTTTTCAGTTTGCACTGATTACTCTAACACAGTGACTTTTAATCCTGGTTCACATTAGAATTCTCTGAACAGCTTTTTAAAGAGTTTGATGCCTCTGTCCCTCTCCAGTTCAACTGGGTCAGAAGCTCTGGGAACCAGTAGACCATACTAGCCCACCTTCATTGTTGATATTATCTGCTGACCTCCCAGTCATCTCTCCTTCATTGAAGACTTCAGCACCAGGCTCACTCTTTTATTTCCCATTCCTATGTCTGTCATCCTTTTGGGAGCTTCAGCATCCAGGTGAACCACTCTGCCAACTTCTTGGCCTCTAAGTTCTTTGACTTCCTTATCTCCAGTGACATTTTTCCTTCACCCAACCTCTGCCACTCCACTCTTGACATCACCAATAAATGCACCATGGCCAAAATCCTGAATTCAAGCCTCCCATTCCTGATTAACCCTTCTTATCCTTTCAGCTCACGTTCTTTAATATCCCCACTCTATCAACTCTTTGCTCCCATCCTCCTTACCCAATCTAGAGTCCACAGTTCATCAATGTAATCACCTCTTGAATAAATATTCCACTCTTTTGCCCCTCACTCACTGTCATATGTTTGTCTGACAAAGTCCTAATTCTAGTTAAATTTAATCATCTGCCTGGTCCGTGCTTGTATCAAATTCCCAACTATTGACAGAGAAAAACAATAACTGTTCCTGTACCTTTTCTCTGTCTACACTCACTCCCTTGATGAGTTCATCCAATCTCATGCCTTTAAATATTATCTATACCCTTGCTACTCAGGGTGTGAGCTATAGTCCAAAGCATGGGAGTGTGTTAGAAATTTAGAATTTTGGGTCCCTATCCTAGACAAACTGAATCATGATCTGCCTTTCAGCAAGATCGACAGGTGATTCACATGCATTCAAGTTTGAGAGGCACAGATCTACACCAGTGGTTCATAGAACTGATTGCAAATTGGAATCAGCTGGAGAGTTGAAACTCTGCTAACGCCTAGGCCCACTTTCAGAGGTTCTAATTTAATTGTTCTAGGGTAGGGACTGAATATATATCAATTTTATGTCACCATGTCATTTCAGTGTGCAGCCGTAATTGAGACCCACTGACCTGCATACTGATGACTCTCAAATTAATGTCTCTAGGCCAAACTGCTCCTATGAACTCCAGGCTCATAAGTTCAACTACATACTCCATATCTCTATTGGATGTCCAATAGGTGTGACAAATTGTACATATCCACAACCAAGATCCCCAACTTCCTCTCTAAATCTGCTCCTTGTAGTTATCCCCATCTTACTAAGTAAATGGCACTGTACTTACATGGTTTTCCCCATTCCTCCTTGGTTAGCCCTTCTCATCATTTTCTGGCTTTTCTGCCTCTGTTCCACCTCTTAATGTTGAAATGCTCCAGGGCACATTGCTCCTCTCAAGATGCAGAATCTCCCCAAGTGATCTCATCTGTGTGCTGATGATGCTCTGCTTTAAATATGGGCAGGTCGCTCAAATTTAATGTGTGCAAACAAAAATTACTCATTTTCTTTCCCCCTTCTCCAACTAGTTGCTCCTGCCAAAAATCTGGAAGTAATCTCTGATTCCTTTTTTTCCTTGGCCCCTACCTCCAACCCATGTGCAAGACCTGTCAACTCTACCTATAAAATATATTTCATATCTGTCTACTTCTCTTATCTCTACTGCTACCATCCTAAGACATTAATAATAATAAAAAAGCCTTAGAAAACTGGGACTAAAAGGAGATAGGATAACCCAATAATGGATGTCTATCAAGCCTTCAGCAAACACCATACTAAATAACGAATTTTAGAAACATTCTAATTCTAGTCAGAAAAAAGGCAATGGAAAATATTTCAGTTCACAACAGCAACCAAAAACATAAGCCACCTAAGACTAAATTTAAAAAAAAATGCAGAAAAAGTCACGAAACATTATTGGAGGGCATGAGAAAAGACTAAAAGGAAAGGTAAATAGGTTTCATGGATGGAAAGACTTGATATCTTAGTGTGTCAGTTCTCTCTAAAGGAATCTGTAAATTCCATGCAGTTCTGATAAATATCCCATCTTTTTAAGAGTAACTTTAGTTACTTATTTTCACATTTGTACTTAGATATCAAGACAATGCAAAGCTATAATGATTAACAAGTGTAATGTTGACACAGGAATCAACAGACTGACCAATGGAACAGAATAGAGGGTTGCTATGGACTGAATTCTGTCTCCCCAAAAGGCATAGGATGAAGCTCTAACCCACAGTGTGATAGTATTTGGAGATGGGGCCTTTGGGAGGTAGTTATGTTTGATGAGGTCATGAGGGTGAGGACCTCTATATGGGATTAATGCCTTCATAAAAAGAGATATCAGAGAATTTGCTCTCTCCATTGTGCAGGACACAGCATGTCCCCTAAGATTTCCCCTCCAATATCAGCGTCAGAATGAAAATACATGGAGAAAAGCTGCCACATCTGACACACAGACCTGAGGAGCAGGAGAATAAATGCTTGTTGTTGTATGGCACTAAGGTTGATATACAGCAAAAATTTAAAGGGGCAATGTTGTTTATGGATATATATGTGTGTCTATACATAGACACACATATGTATCTATGTATATACACACACGTATATGTAATGTGTGTGTGTGTATAGTAAAAACAGGAATAATAAACAGCAAATTTAGGAGAGTGGTTATTTTTAAGGGAGGGAACAAGGAATCCTTATAACCCTCTATTCTTCTTCTTCATTTTACCTCATAGCATGCATTTGTTTATTGTTTTCCTCTTCCTCCAACTAAAGTGTAAATTCCACAAAAGCAAGCAACTTTCCTTATTTGCTGACTGCCGTGGCCCAAGCATTCAGTACATTGCCGGACACATAGTAGGCACACAATAAACACTTGCTGAAAGAATGAGATTGCTTATGTATCTGTAAGTAGAGAAAATACTATCAGCCTTGAAGGATTGTACTGAGGGTTAAACGAGAGAATGTCTGCGAGCATGCATAGCGTTGAACCTGTCATCTAGGTTCTCAATCATGTCAGTTTCCTTTCTTTTCTTTTTCATTCTGGATCTGCAGTTTCTCTGTTGAACTATCTCAGTAATGTATAGAGCACTCAAAATGTAGGTTTCCCTGCTTCTTCGCTGTGCAATCTTGAACAAGTTATTTAACCTCTCTCTGTCTTAGTTTCCTGATCTGTAGACTTGGGACAATAATATCTACCTCATAGGCTGGTTGAGAGTATTAAATGATATAATGACATTAAGCACTTAGCACCGGAAATGACATAGTCAATGCTCAATAAGTCTTAGCTGTTTTAATATTACTATTATTATTAATATTACAAAATAGGCAGTTGCTTGTGTGGCATAAGTATTTGGAAGGCTTCTTTACTAAAATAATATCTTCAACACAAGCCAGTCATTAGCATCATAAATTTCGCCATATGGAACTATTCTTTTGGTTTATGTCTTGTCCATTCTAGCTGACTCTTATAAACTTTATTGGGAATATACTCCGAACAGTTTAGCATCATTAATTTTGTGTGATATCCTGTTTTTCTCCATTCCTGGGCAGATGGGCAGCATAAGGGCCCTGGGTACAGGTTTGGGAAGAGAAACTAAGGAACAAATTCCAAAGGCAACTTTGGGTTACTTGCCTTTTTTCCTTAAGGATTGCCCTGTTCAAAATTGCTTCTTGCTATCACCTTCTGTCTCAACAGGAGCCAACTCTCTAGCGTCTGTTACTTATAATGTAGGTAAGAGGTTGGAAATCCTTGAAAAGTGTTTCTTCTGTTAGAGTTCCCAAGTGTTCCATGTTCTGATGACTATTTCTAGCTGTCTCATCATCTATCCCACTTGTTGGGGACCTGCCCAGAGAAACCAACCCCAAACTCACTACCCAGGTGCTATTGGCCTGACTTCTTCCTGGGGCGGGGAATATTTAGCTCTCTTGATTATAGTGCTGTGTTATTCACCTTATATCTTATTATATGGACATGTGCTTAGGACTCTTTGAAGTGAATTTGAGAATGATTATAATTGTTGTGCAAACATGTGCAAAGGTTCATGAAAATACCTGTGCCTAGTTGACTTCTTTTTTTAAACAAGCTTATTAAAGTATAATTTAAAGATCATAAAATTCACCTATTTTAAGTGCATCCTTCATCTATTATTAGTAAATTTATAGAGTTGTGCAACCATCACCACAATCCAGAACAGTTCTGCTTCCCTTCTGAACATATTCCTTGGACCATTGCTCAATCTTCCTGATGGGAATCCTAGAAAATATCCAAATTTTAACCACATAGTTTTATGGAAAAGTGCCTTCCAACAAAGTGGTACAAAGCAAATTTCTGTAGAATTAATACAATTTTGAATGACCAAGAGCTTTTATACTTTTCATACAACTAGAAATGCATTTAATGACATGTGGGAGAGGAATATGGGAATAAGGCAAAAGACGGACTGAAATAAATATTCTCATGAGAGGAAGATTGCATTAGGGCTAGTAACCAGTAACTGCCTTAAAAGACAAATAAAAATTTCAGTATTTCAATACAACAGAAGTTTATTTTACCAAGTCTAATGCAGATTGGTGGAGATTTTCCTCCAAGCAGTGACTCAAGAATTCAATTCTGCTCATTTTGTGACACCACCATCTCAACATATAGCTTCCAAGGTCATTAAAGAAGAAGAAAAAGGTAAAGGAGGAATACCAGTTCTTACCTTCCTGCACCTAGGAGTGGTACATGTGACTGCCGCTTAGAGTCCATTGGTCACAGCTAGCTACATGGCCCCAACCTAACAGCAAGGGAGCTTGGGTAAGTCGGTTAACACATAGATCACTATGTGAGCACTGTCTCAGCTATAGTGATCAAGCCTTTGGTACTTTATTGTCCTCCTTCTGCCCCTTCCTCAAGCCCTCAGAACATCTCTAGTATCTCACGATCTTCTGATTCCACATTTTTTTTTAATTTTTATTTTTTTCGGATGTACATCATATTTCAAATTCTGGATACATTACATCATGTTCACCACCCGAACACTAATTATAGTGCATCCCCTCACATGTGACCCTAATCAGCCCTTTTGCCCTCCCCCCTCCCCCCTTCCCGAATGGTAACCACCAGTCCAATCCCCAATGCTATGTGGTTTTTTTGTCATTTTTATCTTCTACTTATGAGTGAGATCATGTGGTATTTGACTTTCTCCCTCTCACTTATTTCGCTCAGCATAATACCCTCAACATCCATCCATGTTGTCACAAATGGCCGGATTTCATCATTTCTTATGGCTGAGTAGTAGTCCATCGTGTATATATACCACATCTTCTTTATCCATTCGTCCCTTGATGGGCACCTAGGTTGCTTCCAAGTCTTCGCTATTGTGTATAATGCCACAATGAACATAGGGGTGCAAGTATCTTTATGCCTTTGTGTTTTCAAGTTCTTTGGATAAATACCCAGCAGTGGAATAGCTGGATCATATGGTAGATCTATCCTTAATTTTCTGAGGATACTCCAAACTGCTTTCCATAGTGGCTGCACCAGTTTGCACTGCCACCAGCAGTGAACAAGGGTTCCCTTCTCTCCACACCCTCTCCAACATTTGTTGTTTCCTGTCTTGTTAATTATAGCCATTCTGACCGGAATGAGGTGATACCTAATTGTAGTTTTGATTTGCATTTCCCTGATAGCTAATGATGTTGAGCATCTTTTCATATGCCTGTTGGCCATCAGTATATCTTCTTTGGAGAAATCTCTGTTCAGATCTTTTGCCCATTTTCTAATTGGATTGTTGGTTTTTTGTTGTTGAGCTGTATGAGTTCTTTGTATATTTTCGATATTAACCCTTATCTGATATATGGTTTGCAAATATCTTCTCCCAATTGTTAGGTTGTCTTTTCATTTTGTTGATGGTTTCCTTTGCTGTGCAGAAGCTTTTTAGTTTGATGTAGTCCCATTAGTTCATTTTTTTCTTTTGTTTCCCTTGCCCGGTCAGACATGGGACTTGAAAATATGCTGCTCAGACCAATGTCATAGAGCGTACTGCCTATGTTTCTTCTAGAAGTCTCATGGTTTCGGGTCTTACATTCAAGTCTTTAATCCATTTTGAGTTGATTTTTGTGCATGGTGTAAGGGAATGGTCTACTTTCATTCTTTTGCATGTGGCTGTCCAGTTTTCCCAACACCATTTATTGAAGAGACTCTCCTTTCTCTATCGTATGCTCTCGGCTCCCTTGTCGAATATTAGCTGTCCATAAACGTGTGGGTTTACTTCTTGGCTCTCAATTTTGTTGAATTGATCTGTGTGTCTGTTTTTGTACCAGTACCATGCTGTTTTGGTTACTATGGCTTTGTAGTATAATTTGAAATCTGGGAGTGTGATACCTCCAGCTTTGTTCTTTTTTCTCAGGAATCCTCTGGCTATTCGGGGTCTTTTGTTGTTCCATATAAATTTTAGGATTCTTTGTTCTATTTCTGTAAAAAATTTTGTTGGAATTTTGATAGGGATTGTGTTGACTCTGTAGATTGCTTTAGGAAGTATGGACATTTTAACAATGTTAATTCTTCCAATCCAAGAGCACGGAATATCTTTCCATTTCTTTGTGTCTTCTTCGATTTCTTTCAACAATGTCTTATAGTTTTCAGTGTACAGGTCTTTCACCTCTTTTGTTAAGTATATCCCTAGGTATTTTATTCTTTTTGTTGCAATTGTTAATGAGATTGTATTCTTAATTTCTCTTTCTGCTACTTCGTTGTTAGTGTATAGAAATGCAACGGATTTTTGTACATTGATTTTGTATCCCGCAACTTGACTGTAATCCTTTATCATTTCTAAAAGTCTTTTAGTGGACTCTTTAGGGTTTTCTAGATATAAAATCATGTCATCTGCAAAGAGTGATAGTTTCACTTTTTCTTTTTCAATGTGGATCCCTTTTATTTCTTTTTCTTGCCTGATTGCTCTGGCTAGGACTTCCAATACTATGTTAAATAAAAGTGGTGACAGTGGGCACCCTTGTCTGGTTCCTGTTCTTAGAGGGATAGCTTTCAGTTTTTCTCCATTGAGAATGATATTTGCTGTGGGTTTGTCATATATGTCCTTTATTATGTTGAGGTATTTTCCTTCTATACCCATTTTATTTAGAGTTTTTATCATAAATGGATGCTGTATCTTGTCAAATGCTTTCTCTGCATCTATTGAGATGATCATGTGATTTTTATTCTTCGTTTTGTTAATGTGGTGTATCACATTGATAGATTTGCAGATGGTGAACCATCCCTGCATCCCCGGAATGAAACCCACTTGATGATGATGTATGATCTTTTTAATGTATTGTTGTATTCGATTTGCTAGTATTTTGTTGAGGATTTTTGCATCAATGTTCATCAGTGATATTGGCCTGTAATTTTCTTTTTTGGTGTTGTCCTTGTCTGGTTTTGGTATCAGGATAATGTTTGCTTCATAGAAGGAGTTAGGAAGCCTCCCCTCCTCTTCAATTTTTTGGAAGAGTTTGACAAGGATAGGTATTAGGCCTTCTTTGAATGTTTGGTAGAATTCATCAGGGAAGCCATCTGGTCCTGGACTTTTATTTTTTGGGAGGTTTTTAATTGCTGTTTCGATCTCTTTACTGGTGATCGGTCTATTCAAATTTTCTACATCTTCTTGGTCCAGTTTTGGAAGGTTGTATGTTTCTAAGAATTTATCCATTTCCTCTAGATTATCCAATTTGTTGGTGTATAGCTTTTCATAGTATTCTCTTATTATCTTTTGTATTTCTGAGGTGTCCGTTGTAATCTCTTCTCTTTCATTTCTGATTTTATTTATTTGAGCCTTCTCTCTTTTTTTCTTGGTGAGTCTAGCTAAGGGTTTGTCAATTTTGTTTATCTTTTCGAAGAACCAGCTCTTGATTTCATTAATTTTTTCTATTTTTTTTAGTGTCTACTTCGTTTATTTCTGCTCTGATTTTTATTATTTCCTTCCTTCTGCTGACTTTGGGCTTTGTTTGTTGTTCTCTTTCCAGTACCTTTAGGTGCACTTTTAGATGGTCTATTTGAGATTTTTCTTCTTTGTTGATGTAGGCCTGAATTGCTGTAAACTTCCCTCATAGAACCGCTTTTGCTGTATCCCACAGATTTTGGCATGTCGTGTTTTCATTTTCATTTGTCTCCAGGAATTTTTTTATTTCTTCTTTGATTTCTTCATTGACCCAATCATTGTTCAGTAGCATTTTGTTCAATCTCCACATTTTTATGTCTTTTCTGGTTTTCTTTCTGTAGTTGATTTCTAGTTTCATCCCTTTGTGGTCAGAAAAGATAAGCCTCTGATAAGCCTCACCCCCCTCTGGACCACATACACTGTCAGCACAGTCCTGGTCTGTGCACACTTTTCAACCCCCTGGAGAGTACCCCACCGCCACACTGCAGAGGCCCCCACCTCTGCCCCAATGCTCCCCACAGTTCACCTGGTCCTCACACAAGCCCTGCCCCACAGAGGCAGACACCTTTGCCTGCCTGTAGAAGATCAAGGCACTCAGTCATTGCAGGCTGAAAAGTAGCCTGAGGGCTTGCTGTTAGGTGGAGCCATTCCCTAGAGCGGGTTGCCTGCCCTGGCTGAACTGGATCAAATCTGTGCTCTAGTGGGTGTGGCAGACCCCTGGGCTAACAGCCTCAATGGCCTCCACCAGTGTCCGTATCAGCACACCTGGACGAGCTCAGAACAACGGCCCCCTCCAATGTCTCAGTCTCCGGAGAGGATCCTCCTCTCACCAAGATGCCTCCAAAACCCACCAGGTGAGTATTGTTTCACCAAAGGACAGTCAACCTTCTCTCTGGTGATTTTAGGTTGCTGCAATGAGTGAGTTTGTGCGTGGGCCCTTTAAGACCCGGATCTTTTCGGCTTTCGTCCGATAGCTTTTCTGGGGTGTCCTTGCTGCAGTTAATAGTCAGCAAAGCCAGACAGTAAGACCCCCCCTCTCAGTTGGGCTGAGTCCGAAGGATGGTTATAGCAGTATTGCCCCAGCTCTGGACCTCACTCCTCCAGGGAGGGCTGTGTACCCTAGGTTGGTTCCCGCCCGGCCAGCTGAGAAGCTCCGCTGCTCCCAAAGGTGGCTTTTTTCCTCTCTGGCCGGAGTTACTGCCTCTTCTGCTTTCGTCAGGACTGTCCCTTGTTGTGGGGGTTCTTTTTATCCAGTTTTCAGTTTTCAATCCAGGGTGATTCTTCCTAAAATTGTTGTAACCTGGTTGTGTTCGTGGGAGGAGGTGAGTTCAACGTCTGCTCACAGCGCCATCTTGACGAGAACTCTGATTCCACATTTTGTGATTCCACACAATCTAATTCCAGAAATTAGATTCACTCTTGGTCTTTTAAAATGTGCAGTTCCAGCTACTGCAATACCATTGTTCACCAAGAGGTGACATAAATGAACATACCTGCTCTTCAGCCTGCAAAATCCTCTTCTAAGATTGTTAGTTCTGACAACAGTTTTACTTTATCAATTTAGTGAGATTAATTCTTTGTAAAATTCATATACCTGTACCAATAGATATTCATGTTTTCATGAATCTTTATTTTTTCAAATTTATTGAGATATGATTGAAAAATAAAAATTGTATATATTTAGATTGCAAAATGTGATTCTTTAAGGTGTACAACATGATGATTTAATATATGTATACATTGTAAAATGATTACCACAATCAAGTTAATTAACACATCCATCACCTCACATAGTCACCATTTTTTGTGTGTGTCTGTGATTAAGAGTCTTTAAATTGTCATCCATTACTTAACCAGCTCAATAAATCACCAATGATTTCGGTCACTGTTTGATCATCCTTATTTAGTGTTTGTGATAAATGTAATGAAGGAGTCTCTCTCTCTGTCCTCTAATCTCCTTTTCCTGAATCTTTGCCATACTCAATAACATCTTACAATAATGTACTCAAGGGCAAGAGCCTAGAAATGAAAGCTGCTGAAGAGGCCAGGAGACATGGATTCCAGCCCTGGCTCTCCTGCTAATTAACTGTATGACTTTGGGTGAGTCTCTTAACCTCTCTGAGTCTCTGTCTCCTTATCTGAAAAGAAAAATTATATCTGCCAATGACAAATGAGTGATCGAGGTGACCTCCCAAGAGCAGGCTTGTAGTTTCTGTTGTTGGTAATTCTCCCTTCTTGCATTCTATGAGTTTCTTCTTCTCTGAGAGTCTGCTCCTAGAGTCTTATGTCTTCCCTCAATTTCTGTGTTGCTTCTCTCCAATTACTGTAGATTGAAATATAAATTGTGCATACATAGTTTCCATTGGTTCATTAAATTTTCTTATACTTCTGTATTCCCAGTGTAAAGCCACGTCTCTGTCACAGCTCCCTTGCCCCCCAAGAGTGCAAAGTCCTTTTTGGCTTAACTTTATACACTTCATCTCTCCTTTCTAGGTCAGACATGCTCTCATTATTTATACAAAATTCTGACTCAGTAGCATTCCAGGATCCTGAACCAAACTCCAAACTCCTTGGCATAAAACCTAGGATAAAGGACCTTTCTCATTGTTATGCAAGCTTTCTTTCTCTCTCTGACACTCCATTTCCCCTACAGATCGCTAAGCTCTTTCATAGTTCTGCTCTCTCAGCCAGGACCAGCACATCTCCACACCATACTTTTAGGTCTGAGTCAGCAGTAGTGTAGAACATTAACTCATTAACGAGAAAATTGTCTTTCCTTACTCTAAACTCTTGCCAGATTAGGGTTGTTTTCAATTAGCAAATTTGGAGAGAGAGGTTTTTTTTTTTCCTTTTTCGCATAGCTATTCTTTTTATAGGGTAGTTGGGAAGCTCAAAGGAATCCATGTAAGTATACATGGTATATATACGTATGATAGGTATAAAGCCTAACTCACATATAGAGTGGGGTTGTATATGGGGCCATCCTCTATAATTTATCTTTCCCCCATTGATTTTAGAAAGAAAAAGACTAGAATATTCATATACCTTAAGTTTCCAAGACTTTTAACATTTGCAAGGCTGGCATACTACCTTTCAAACATAATCATATTTATTTTCCATCTTTATTGGGTTCTGAAGACTAATGTACATCTCTTTTCTTCTGTAAATCATAGCAATGCATGGATGTTAGCCTCCTACCCAACCTGATTCCCAGCGGCACCACTAATTCTAATGTATCCTGCTTTCACATCTTTACTCATGCACTATCTTCTCTTTGAATTTATATTTTAGACCATCAAACACGACAGGAGTCAGAAACCCATTTTGTTTATAAATGATAGAAAAATCATGAGCATTTAGATAAATGGAAGTATTTTCAAAACCAGTAACTCAAAGAGATTTGGATTCCAGGGAGCTTATGAAATGTAAATGGCCACCACCCACTGCTACACACTGTTGAGCACTTCTGTAAAACCAGCAACCAAAAATACACGATTTCCATCCTTTTGGCCAAGCATGAGAGAGAATTTGTTCTCAAAGTAGTATTCAATCACAACTGTAAATTCAGTCACTCTTGTGGCTTAAACTCAAGGACTAGTATATGAAATCATGAGAACAGTAGGATCTGTTATATTTCCAGAATCATGACAAAAAAAAAACGTTAGGGAAAATTCTGACTATTGCTAGCTCCTGGATGTGCATTGATTTATGGACTCACAGGTCTGCAAACCGGTGAATGGGGAAGAGGGAAGGGTAAAGACTGTATGTGTGTGCACACACAAATACAAGTGTGCTTTTATTAATTGTGGTAGGAAGAATTCTAAAAATGAATCCCTTCTTCCTGGCCAGGTTGCACTCCCTAATATGATAAGAGATTGGTTCTGTGATTATATTATGTTAGATGACACAGTTGATTTCTAGATAGGGAGATTATCCCAGTGAGCCTAATCTAACCACATGAACCCTTAAAAGCAGAAAAAGTTTTTCTGGCTGGTGGCAGAAAGGAAAGTCAGAGAGATTCAAAGCATGATAAGGACATGAAGTGCTACTGCGGGTTCAGTTATAGAGGGGACCATGTGAGAAAGAACGCAGGTGGGGGCCGGCCCAGTGGCTCAGAGTTTAAATGCGCACATTCCGCTTCGGTGGCCCGGGGTTCGCCCATTCGAATCCTGGGTGCAGACATAGCACCGCTTGGCAAGCCATGCTGTGGTAGGTGTCCCACATATAAAGTAGAGGAAGATCGGCATGGGTGTTAGCTCAGGGCCAGTCTTCCTCAGCAAAAAGAGGAGGATTGGCAGATGTTAGCTCAGGGCTAGTCTTCCTCAAAACAACAACAACAACAAAAAACCCCAAAAAGAATGCAAGCGGCCTCTGGGAGCAGAGAGCGGCCTCCTGTCTACAGTCAGCAAGAAGATGGGGACCTCAGTCCTCTAACTGCAAGGAACTGAATTCTGCCACAACCACACAAACTTTAAAGACAGCCCTGGGCTTCTGGATGAGAATGTAGCTCAGCTGACAACCTGATTTCAGCTTTGTAAGACCCTGAGCAGAGATTCCAGTCACACCATGCTGAAACTCTGACCTACAGAACTATGAACTAATAAATAGGTGTTATTTTAAACCCACAACGTTTATGGTAATTTGCTAGGCAGCAATAAAAACTAACGCATTACTGAATTAATCTTGTCCCAGGATCATGGAGCTCCTGAAGGCATGGATCACTGTCCCTATTGCAAAGTCTTGTGTCCAGTAAATACTTGAGAAACTGTTAGCTGGTGAGAAATAAGCTCACTGGGCCAGGTGCAATTGCTCAATGTGCTCATTGGACTCAGAGTGTCATTGAGCTGCTTCTCTGGTTCACTGCTCCTATAAAACTGCTGGCTGGAAGACCAAGGCCAGAGCCAAGAGGTTCAGCTTAGGTTCTCTCTTCCCCTATAACAGATAGGAAGAGTCCCTCAAGCACACACGAGTTTAACAGCAACATTGTATGGTCTTAAATAAGCCAGACTGGGCTGCCTCTGGGATTTGGGAGATGATATCAGGGATAAAAATAAAGCACTAGGCACTTGCTGCCCTCGTTCTTGGGCTGATGAGGAGCCAGATGATGAAGTTACGCTTGTAACATGATCATGAGAATGGAAAAGGGCTTACTCCTCTTTCAGTTCTCATTAGGGTCTTTGTCCAGAGAAAGGCTATATTTACAGGTGCTTTGCAAAATGTACCTCCCTTCCTGTTCTCAGCAGGGAGGGCAGCAGTAATGTTGCCCTCTGTAATGTTGGCTCAGCTTTCTCTTCCACCTCCATCCCTTCCTTTTCTTGCTCCTTCCTTCACTTCCCCTGCTCCCTATTCCTAATTTCTTCTTTTTTTTTCTTGATATTGAGCTGTTTGGGTTGGGAGAGAGAGCTCCAGAGCAGCAACAGAAAAAACCTCAGCCTCTCAGAGTGAGATAAATGCCCTTTATTCTTATTTGAGTTTCTCACTGCCTAGAGTGTAAGGGTAGAAAATAGAACAGTCTAACAGAAGCAGAGAGCAAGACCTTTTCCATGGTGTTTGGAAAAGACTAAAAAAGGGGGCAGAAAGGAGGATGAGATGACCCTGTTCCTGTCCCTTGGCAGTCACTCAGTCAACATTTCAGGATTGCTGTGACATTTATTGTCATTTCATGTCATGTCATTAAACAAGGTATAAAAAGTGGTTTTAGTACAAGTGCCCACTGTGTGCCCAGACATTTACTGTCTGTTCTTGGACTCCAAAGGAAACAGAAGATTTGGTCTCTCCTCTTAAGGAGCTAATAGGGTTGTTGGAGAGTGTAGAATTCACACACAAAAAAGACATGCAGAAGACACAGGTGGCCCCAGGGTCATCCAGAAGAACTGAGAGGACAAGGCGTTATGGGGTTCGAGAAGAATGGAAGGGTTGTGACTTAGTGGAGGCAGCAGTGAGGGTGCAGAAGAAGGTTCTTTGTGGCCTGGGGTTGGGAAGAATGATTGGAATGTAGTTTCATAGATGCAGGGTGAGGTGGGGATATAGTTTCATAGATGCAGGGTGAGGTGGGGATAAACGCTATCTGTGCCCACTTGTCACGGTGTTTTCATTTTGTTATGGACTGAATCGTGTCCCCTTAAAATTCATATGTTGAGCTTTGACTCTCAGTATGAAAATATTTGGAGACAGGGCCTATAGAGAGGTAATTAAAAATAAATGAGGTCATAAGGGTAGGGACCTAATCCAATAGGACTCGTGGCCTTATAAAAAGAGGAAGAGACACCAGGGAGGCACATGCACAGGGCAAAAGGCAATATAAAAACCTAGCAACAAGGTGGCCATCTGCAAGCTAAAGAGAGGGGCCTCAGGAGAAATCAATCTTGTTGACACTTTGATCTTGGACTTCTAGCCTCCAGAACTCTAAGAAAATACATTTCTGTTGTTTAAGCCACCTAGTCTGTTGTATTCTGTTATGGTAGCCCTAGTATACTAACACACATGTCAAGGAAGACTGTTCTCAAGCCCTGGTTCCCACTGCTGGACAAAAGTTGCTCTAAGTCAGCTCTGGCCCCATGGCCGAGTGGTTAAGTTCGTGCGTTCCGCTGCAGGTGGCCCAGTGTTTCGTTGGTTCAAATCCTGGGTGCGGACATGGCACTGCTCATCAAACCACGCTGAGGCGGCGTCCCACACGCCACAACTAGAAGGACCCACAACGAAGAATATACAACTATGTACTGGGGGGCTTTGAGGAGAAAAAGGAAAAAATAAAATCTTTAAAAAAAAAGTTGCTCTAAGTCACTTAATCTCATGATCAAAGGTTTAAGTGGACTAACAATGATGGGTGCGTCAGCACTGGAGGATTCAGGCAGATTCTGGCATGGCTCTCAGCTAGGTGACCTTTTGTAGGTCATGTTACTTATGTGGGTCATTTTTGTCTCTTCAGTGAATTAGGAAATTAATGAGTAAGTTGCTAATGCATGAGATATAAAGTTCAAGGTGAGGATCATAATAACCATGGTATATTTTGCAAAATACTCATGCTCTGCTGCTTTGCTCCTTGTTCCTATTGAGAATCCCTGGTTTTGATATTGCAGGTCATTTAAGGTCAACAAGGTCTGCAGTCTTACACCCAAATACATCTCTGTTTTTTGTTATTAATACATCCTCTAGTCTTAAAAAAAAAAAAAAAAAACAAGCATCTTCTGCCTTCTGACTGGGTAGAGTCAAGAACTTAATCCATCCTATGATACCACCATTAGGTGCTAGGTGAGAGGTAAATGCCTCCTTAGAGGCGAAAGTTGAGGAGAACCATGAGAGTGGTGAGTAGGGGCTCTTGGATCTTTCAACTGGCAGATTGTTCAATAGGTAAAAGTCAAATTAGGAATCACGACTGCCTTCACTTCCTGCTTTGTGTTCACTCTTATAAAAGGTGTCCCCAGCTCTGGAGGAAGAGGTATGGAATAGTATGACTTCTCACAGCCAGAGAGGAGCCCCTATCCTTAGCAACTATTGAGTCCCATTAACCAGACACAGACACATCTTGACTGTAGTTGTCCATTCAGACAGCCTGAATGCAAGTCTATTCATAGAGACCAGGGGCTTGGGTACAGGAATAGAGTTTTGAGCTCGTAATCACAGACCTGCTGATTCTCCCCTGCCACTAAGCCTAGTTACCTCTCCCAGCCTGTTCTCAAGCCCCACTACTCAAATGTACACACACCCATCTGAACTGGGGTAGTCCAGAACCAACTGAAGCCCATACTAGAAATCCTGAGTGCAGCTGAGTAAGTGGCAGAATGATTGAGCATCTCTTCCTTCAGCTTTGATGAGCCTCTAACCCAGGCAAGAGATTTATTTCAGTTGTCAATGTTATTTCAGGTCTCAGGAGCTAGTCTACCTGGCCCTTCAGCCAATCATAGGCGGTGGTAAAGAGGGGGCTGGCAGGCAACAAGGTCCGCTGGGGATAGTGCAGGCTATTTTGAGCTTATCTTATTCTTAGCCAGAAGCCTGGGGCGTTGGTGTCTGCACATGATTCAGTTTTGCCTGGTCGTGGTGGCAGCAGGACGCTTTGCTTCAGGTGCTTGGCATTCAGTATTACAGAAATGAATTATGGGAAAAGCAGTTTCCTGATGCCAACTCAGTCTCTCAGTAGACCCGGAGGGTCAGAAGGAAGATTTCATGTAGGCAGCCTGCTATGTGAGCAGATGCAGAAATGCCAGTGCCCACAGGGGAGCCTGGTGCTTAAAACAGAAAACAACAATCCTGGCACCACAATATGTCTGATCTGATTTAGAGATGTGAGAAACTAAGGCCTCCATCATTCTGATGTCCAGCTAGTGTGGCAAGACTGGCAAGAGACTGGGTATTGGGAGAGGGGCTGGTAAAGTGGACTAAGGAAGGGATGCGCTACTCTGTTCCCTCCCTCTGAGAGAACGGGGATGGAGAACCAACACCTGAGCCTTCTCAGTGCATCACACACTAGACGATGAGTTATTCTGGTTCCCAGAAGGCCCTTTCCCATTGTCTCTATACTTCCAAATCCTTGGTGTACAGAATGCTTTTATAATTCCAACCCCTTTCCTAAATGCCCATGGGAACGCTTAGCACAGTGCTGGCCACGTAGTAAGTATTCAATAAGTGGTGAATGAATGCCCTATATTGGTGAGTTACATATTTAAAAAATCGACAGAGGGGCCAGTCTGGTGGCACAGTGGTTAAGTTTGCAGGTTCCACTTCAGCGGCCTGGGGTTCACAGGTTCGAATCCTGGGGCGGACCTACGCACTGCTTGTCAAGCCATGTTGTGGCAGGCGACACACATAAAAAAGAGGAAGATGGGCATGGAGTTAGCTCAGGGCCAGTCTTCCTCAGCAAAAAGAGGAGGATTGGCAGCAGATGTTAGCTCAGGGCTAATCTTCCTCACCAAAATAAAATAAAATAAAACAAAATAAAATAAAAACCGACAGAACACTTTATTTCAAATATAGTCTTACTACGAAACTTAATGCAAGGAATGGATAAAGGAGAACCACTCTGATTATACTGGCACTGGGGTGTGGAGGTGGGGGGCAGAGCTATGCCCCGCAGTCTCCTCTTCACTATCTCCTGTGGGAAAGAGTCGAGAATGCTAAGACTCACTCACCAATGGTTCATGTAGTATCTATGGTTTGCACAGCCCCATAAGCATTCTGGAGAACTTAAAAGGAGTGGAATGTTTCATCATGGGAAGGACAGAGTTGAAGATGGATAATAAAATGTATATATTAAAGACATTTGAGAGAACCAGGGAAACATAAGGAAGGAAAATATCACAATAGGCTAAATTCTACAGAAAAGGTTGGCTTTAAGCTAAGCCTTAGAAGAAATGCAAAATATCAGTTTATCGGAAGAGGGGAAAGTGCTCCAGATTGGGATACAGTGTAAGAACAGGCACAGTAGTAGGAATGAGCATAAGCACAATATTGTCCTCAGGATGGAGGAGTGGGAGTGGTAGTGGAGCAGCCTCACTATGTAAGTAGAAGGGGTGTGTGTGTGTGTGTGTGTGTGTGTGTGTGTGTGGTGTGTGTTGGGAGGGGTGGAATTTACCAGGCAGCAAGTTGGAGTCAGATGATGGGGGCCTTGAAAGGCTACGAGAGGGATTTAGGAGATAATAGGCTGTAGGGGAGCCACTGGAAGTTTTTAAGCATTTGAATAGACCAGTGAGAAATTTCTTTGGCAGTGAGCTGGGGAACGCATGCATGGAAGGAGTGAGAGTCCACAAGTTCAGGTAAGACGTAACTGCACTAATCCAGCCTGGGGGCTTGTTTCTCTTTCTTTCTCTACTTAATGTGACTCAGGCCCTACTGACTTGGGTTTTGCCAAACCTACCTATAAAATTCCTATTTGTGTTCTATTGCAGGCTATATGGCCTGCTCAACTGCAATCCATTTTTAAATCAAGTAACATTCTTAGTTTACGGGAATACCAGGCATCTGACTGTTCCATACAGTTCAGTGAGTTTCTGGTAAAGAGAGACAGCCCAGGGAAGGCAGCTTGTAGTGGCACTATCACTGAGTACTTGCTTGAGCCAACACAAGCCTGCTTTGAGACACTGATTTAGTGTGGCATCATGTTTGGTGGCACTCAGACTGGACATGCAATGAAGATTTGTTTTAAAGTATGTGAGGAAAATTATATAGTACATTTGGATTACAAGGATCCTGGGAACATTTGCTGGAGTTACATGCTCTTGACAATAAATTTAAGCACCCCAGTCTGTGCACAACCAGTGAGCTGCATTTAACTCAATGAATGTGATCAAGTCTGGAGTTAGTGCAATTATTCCTTTTTGTATCTAGTGCTGCAGGCAGCCTTTGCCAATTCCCAACCTGACCATGATTCAGATACCGCCATGTGGGATCCAATTTTAGTTGTCCTCTCTAGGTTAGGGTATTAGGGCAAACAAATGGGAGTGGTGGCAATAAAGGGATCACAGAGCCTAGGCAAAGGAAGCTCACAGAGAAGAACACATCAGGAAAGGCAGAGCTGACCAGCTGAGAACATTTCCTGGACCTTGGAGATGTGAAGGCTGTCGTTATCATGAGTGAACATGACTCTTTATGAGAGAAACAAGAAAGAATAAAGAAACAAGAGATGAGAGGCTAGAGTGGGGCCAAATGTGACTGTGAGGGACCATCCATTGAGCAGTATTTAATGAGAAACTTAAAATCACTAATTCTACACGTTCAATGAATTTGTAATAAGTGAACTATTATAGGCACTAAAAAATCACCAGTCAATAGAAACTCCTGACTTCGTGGAATTTACATTCTTGTGTGGGGCAGAAGACAGACAAGAAACAAAATAGACTTTTTCTCTGAATGACTCATCTAGCTCCATGGCTTTATTTACCATCTGTATTCTGACTCCTAAATTTCCATACTTAACCCTGATGTCTCCCCAGGACTCCAGATTCATCCATCCAATTGCCAATTCAATGTCTCCATTTAGGTTTTATGGACCCCTCAAGGTGAACATGACCCTAACAGATCTCCTGATATTTTCCCCCAAATGTGTTCCTCTCACAGTGTACCCTATTTTGATAAATAGCTTCACCATTCCTCCACTTGCTAAGGCCAAGACCTTAGAGTCATTCTTGATTTTTCTCCTTTCTTCACCCTCCAGCCTCTAATCTGTCAGCAAATCTTGTTGGTTCCACCATCAAAATACATGCTGGATTTGACTATTCCTCATCACCTCCATAGCTATCACCCCAATACAGGTTGTTACCACCTCTCACCTGAACAATTGCAAGAGACTCCTAATTGGTCTCCCTGCCTCCACTTTTCCTCCATCTAAATCAGTTTCCACACAGCAGTCAAATGATCTCGCATATTATGAATTAGATCACATCAGTCCCTGACTTAAAAACTAATGACTTCCCATGACTAAGAATTTAATGGAAACACTTTTTCAAGGTTGCCCACAAAGTCTGGTCAAGATCTGGCCCCAGCGTATTTCTACAGTCTCATCTGTTATCAATCTCTCTCTCTCTTTTGCTCATCAAGCTCAAGGCACACTGGTCTCCTCTTTATTGGTTGAACCAGCCAAGCTCTTTCTCTCTTCCTGCTTTTTGCCATTCTTCTTTCTTCTGCCTGCTGTGCTCTCTCCCTGGTTCTTCATATGGTTTATTCCTTCATATCTTTCCAGATAACCACCCCAGGGAGACCTTCCCTGACTATCTGAAATAGACCTAGCTCCATTTTTCTCTGGCTTGGCACCATATGTCTTTTCTTCATCATATTATCATAACTTAAAATTGCTTTCCCTGTTCTTGTGTGTGGGTATGTACGTGTATGTGTGTGTGTGTGTGTGTGTGTGTGCGTGTTGTTTGCATGTGTTTCTCTCTCTCCCCATCAGGGTGCAACCTCCATGACCACAGGAGCAATGTTCATCTAGTGCTTAGATTAATAAAAATGTTTTCAATGGACAAATGAATAGGGGAAGGATTTTGGAATATTGGCATCATGAAGGTCTGGAGAGACTAAAACTATTAATTTTCTGGGCCCCAGACCTCCACACCAAAGACTGTTGGGGTTAGGCACAAACTTTCAGGATACGGTCAGAGACAGAAACTGTTGTAGCCAGGGTGCATGATATGGAGACCAGAGCAGTAATTGCATTGTATTAGGTCAATGAGAAAAGACTGAAATAAGAAAATCAAGTACAATGTGAAGCTGGCCCTGATAACCAGTGTCCAGGGCAAACAGAACTTTCTTCCATCAGAGGCAGAACACTCCATAAAGAGAATATATAAATGCTTTGTCATCAGACAGACCTGGGTTTCAAATACCACCTCAGCCACAGACAAGCTGGGTCACTTTGGGCAATTTATTAACCCATCTAAGCATCAGTTTTCTCATCAGTAAAATGGATATAATAATATACCTACTACAAAAAGTTATTGTAAAACCCAATGAATTAAAAATGTAGAACAGAACCTAGCACATAACACAAATCAATGATGAACAAGAGGAGGAGGAAAAAGAATGAAAAGAAGAAATGAGCTCTCACGAGTTTTTACAGTCCTAGGATTCTGTCTGTCTATATCATTGCCTTGGCCTGGGTTCTCAGGAAGGTGAGTGTGATGACCTGGTCATGATTGCATAGGCTACAATCTGAAGGCTATGGCCATAACTTCACGAGCACACTGAAAACCAGTCAATGCATTAGGGAAAAATAGAATCCTTCAAACTGCTTATATGTCTCAGAGCCCAGACCATGGGCCAGCAGTGGCTTACTAGCCCAGTAATTCCATGCCACCTGTAGTCATGTGGGTCACTTTAGACTAGCTCCTTCTTGTACTTTAAGGTGGAGACCTATTGGTGTAGCACAAAGTCACAGATAACCAGGGAGCCAGGAAAGGCTTCAATATGGCTTCCTTCAAAGAATGCCACAAATGCAGTACAATAAAAAGAAGTCACTTATATCCTGAATGAGGGCATAAATTCTGAGAAGTAATCATAACAATAGTTGTTCTTGATGACAAAATAGAAGCAGCAGTAAATTATCAATCCTAAAATTAGAAAGGAATGTTTTCTATGAATATTTGTAGTTCATTATTGAATTTTGAGGCTCATTATACAAGTACTAAAATATGAAATTTTATGATTACTTTATATAATTATGTATAGACAGAGAGCCAAACTCCCTTTAAAGTCAGTGGGAGATATGCATGAAGAATGAGAGATAAAATTGGCCCCTATGTATTTTTTAATTTTGCTGGATGCAGAATTCAATATTTTAAAATGACAAAAGACTCATCTTGCTTTCAAAGAGACTATAAAGCAGAACAACAATAATTTATTTACGCAGCTTTGTGCTGGGAGCTCACAGCATTTTGAAGCTGTTCTCTTTGTTATTTTCACAGTGGAAGGGGTAAGAGGTTTTAATTTCTGCTTTTTTCCAGCTATGGAAACTGAGGCACAGAGTGCCCAAGCCATTTACTAACAATAGCACAACAGATTGTTAAAACATTTGTTTTTTAAAGTGAGACTAATAATAATGCCTGCCCAAACGTCAGTGTTGCTATAAGGGCATGTATAGGACATCTCTTGTGTGACTTCAAACCATCTTGACCTTACCTCCCACTGCAGCTACTATCGCATTGTTTATTTCCTCTAAGACTTTCAACTTAACACTGCTTCACCTTGGGCCCACTGCTGCTATGTCTTGCTCCCTACCCTGAGGACATTTTGGGGTTGGATGTCCTTGGGACCATGCTTGACCAACAGGAGCCAGGGTTGCTGGATAAATGCTTTCTACGTTTTTCCCTGGGCTGGTAGTTCTGAGACACACTCTTTTAATTTCCTCAGCTTCCCAACCATCCACAGAAATAACCAGCTCAAGAATACCTTCTTGAATTGTCTTTCCCTCTTTCTCTGTTTCACTTCTCCATCTCTTTCTTTGGAATTGCTTCTTAAATATGTTGCCTGAACCCAAGCCTTTCCCTCAGGCTCTGTTTTCAGGATAACTAAGGCCAAGACAGAGTGACATGAAATAACATATATGAGAGAACTTGCAAACATAAAAGCCCTATGTAATATAAGTTATTACTATAACTTATATAATACTAGCAGTATTTGTACCAATTATAACCATCATAATGCTCAAATGTAAGCTATTAAAGGATTGAAGCAAAAATTGGCAGGTCTTTCTGAAACCCTGAAATCACCATAATTCAGCAGTATTGCTTTCTCTGGAGGGATACAAAGACTTCCCAAGGGGTATGCAAGCAAAGAGAGAATTAAGAGAATCAATTTCCAGGGCTATCTCAACTTCCATGTGTGTAATTCCTAAAATGGATCTGTTTGAGCACATGCCTGTATCAGGGTGTCCTACCAAGGTTTTTCTTTCCCATTTCTCCTTTCACAGTCATCTTTCTCCTGATGCACAAAAGAAAGGCAGAACATTTATCCTCAGTCTTACTATGATGTATCCCAGCTTCTAACTATTGTTGAAAAACAATAGCAACATTCCTGAGAAAGAGTCCTATGAAAGCAAAGCAAAGAGAGCAGTGATAAGAAATAACTTTCGTGGACTTCTCACTTCCTAATGGTCCTTTAGCGTCTCTTCCATGTGCTGTTAATTTCCACACATAGATTAAAAGTGTCCTTATAAAAGCAGAACATCTACTTATATACAAGGGTAGGAGAAAATGTTTGTAAAATGCTATCCAGTATGTGATGCCTGAACTTTAGGAAACGAGTTTCATTTAATTAGGAAAAATAATCTTTCTCTTCAGCCAACATGCTTTTCTAATTCTGTCAAATAAATAATTATAAGCAATAATTTTCAACAATAAAATTAAATTACTAATCTATATATAGTAATTCTCCAGTATATTTCTCTCTGTCTACCATGAATTTTTAAAGCACTTCTAGAAGATTTAGATTAGAAAACTAAAATGCAGCATATAAAATATGTGTGTAAATGAGTTTATGTTTTTGTAGCCCATGAAACAAATCCTAAAATGCACATTTTCCAATTTTTTAGTTTGTTTTTAACTTATTTTGAAGTGATTTCAGATTTCCCCTTTGTAATTAATACATATCTCAAGGAAGATACTTCAAAGCTATGCAAATATCCTGTTCTTCCTTAAGCTTTTGCCCACTACTTTCAACATTCACTGGTGGATCTTGTCAACTACAATTATTACTGTGGCGTTCTAATGATGAATTCTTATTTCTCTTATTCCATCTACATTTATTACTTGGAATTCTTCTTAAGGAATAGCTATCCATTCACTATTTATGTGTTTATTTATGTATTATATCAGTATGGACTCATGGAGAAGATGTGGAGAAAAGGGAACTCTCATACACCACTGATGGGAATGCAAACTGGTGCAGCCACTATGGAACAGTATGGAGATTCCTCAAAAAGTTGAAAATGGAAATAACATATGACCCAGCTATCCCACTACTGGGTATCTACCCAAACAACTTGAAATCAACAATTCAAAGGGATTTATTCATCTCTGAGTTCATTGCAGCATTATTCACAATAGCCAAGAAGTAGAAGCAAACTAAGTGCCCATCAATGGATGAATGGATAAAGACGATGTGGTATATATAAACAATGAAATACTACTCATCCATTAAAAGGCAAAATTGTGCCATTTGCCACAACATGGGTGGACTTTAAGGGTACTATGCTAAGTGAAATAAGCCAGAGAGAGAAAGACAAACACCATACGATTTCACTCATATGTAGGAGATAAACAAATACATGGATAAGGAGAACAGATTGGTGGTTACCAGAAGGAAAGAGATGGGGGGAGGGCGAAAGGTGTAAAGGGACACATATGTATGGTGATGGATAAAATCTAGACTATTGGTGGTGAACACGATGCAGTCTAAACGAAAACTGAAATACAGTGATGTACACCAGAAATTTACACAATATTTTAAGCCAATATGACCTCAATAAAATAATTAAATAAAAAAGTTTCTTTGTGAGCCAGATGGTTTGAATTATTAACTTTGAACAGGACTAGTAAAATTATCAGCTGATTGATCATTATAAAGGATGTCAACAATAGAATACTGTGTAGTTTTTCACATGTAACACAGAAGATGTTCAAACAATTAAGCGACACTGTAATTAGAAAACTTCCATTCCCATATACTTATTTATGTAAACAAGATTTCTCAATACTTAGGCTATGAAACGTAAAAATTAAAAGCAAGAAATTGAATTGGTGCTGAAACATCTAAATCTGGCAGTTTTCAATAACATTTTACTTTTTCATATTTAGCAATTAAAAAAAGTCTAATATATCCATATAGTTTTATCAATGATGTAATTCTCATAATTGTAATGGTAACTTACTCCAGAAGAAAAAAATAATAATTAGAGACTACGGTCACAAGAAATAACAAAATAATTCAATATACAGAATTATAAGTATGTGAAAGTGATCGATGAAATGCTTTCAAGAATATTAATATATTATGATAATATCCCATGGGGTAAGTAGAAAAAAAATACAAATTTAAGGAGAAAATGGTTCACATATTTTAAATGGTTGAGGCTGGGTATCAAACCCCTATGGTAGGTTGATTCCATTGGATATATTTAAAGGGGTAGTATAGTAGTTTTATTTAGCAAGTCAATATTCACAATATGCTAGAAAAGATATCCTTCTGACTATTAAACTTACGATACAAGTTAGACGTTAGCATTAACATGTATCAGGCAGTACATTGCTTTTCAAGTCTTTTGAGTGTTCCAACAGAAAAAAGAAATAAAACAATTACTACAAATGATTGGCAAAAATTTCTCAGTTTTGACCAAATGGCCAAAATCATGAGTGATCTGTAACCCAACCTGAGCTCACAAACTTGCTCTTGAGGAGACTTTGGCTGTGAGAGGTCCCAGAAACTGCTGTGGCTGCTCAGTGATAAGCTCCTTGGGTTCTCTGGCTTTCTTGGGCAAGTGCCCTTTCTTGGGCCATGCCCTTCAGTAAAGCCTGCTTGAAACAGCATTGTGATACAGGGTATGGGTGGCTTTGCCAGCTACAACTCTCTTCCTATAACCCTTCTATTCCCACCACCTTCTCTCAACTCCCCTTAACCAAAAGCTGCTCCTGGAAAAGGAACTGCTTCCTTTTGGCCAGTGAATAAAAACCGAGTGGCCCTTGTCAGGTATAGCTCATCTGAAATGGAGAACGGACAGGCTCTGCCCCCAAGGAAAGCAATGATTGGCTTTAGTAAGAGCACATTGAGGAGATAAGTGGTGTATCCTCTCTAGGGAGCACTCCAGCAAGAACTGATCCCTCAGGCTCCCAGCACCTCTGCTTGTATCATCTGCTGATGGCCCAGTGTGTTAGCATAGGGGCCGAGTGCATAGACTTTGCAAGCTTCCCCTTCTCCGCAGTCAGTCTGCTTGCTGCCCTGATAACTCAAATATGCCATGGCCATCCTTCCCACTGGGCCAAGCTGTCACTAACAGGGCTACCCAAAGAACTGTTCAGAAAGAGATCTGAGACTTGAACAAAGTAAGCGTGTCTTCCAGATGAGAGATGGATTCCTCTGGAAAGTACAAACAACTATATAAATTCATTCACTCCACACATATGTTTAGTGCTTTCTATATTTTGGGCACTCTGTAGATACTTGGGATATATCGGGGGGAAAACAAGCCAAGATCTCTGCCTTCCTGAAGTTGATATTCGAACTGATAATCATAGCTAATAAGTACATGGAACCTGTCTTAGTCCATTTGGGCTACTATAACAAAATACTACAAACTGGGTGGCTTATAACAACACAAAGTTACCTCTCAGTTCTAGAGGCTGGAAGTCTGAGATCAGGATGAATTTAACGTGTTCTTGAATTTATAAATGGAATCATTCAGTGTATACTCTTCTGTATGACTTTTTTCACTTAACATAATGTTTTTGATGTTCATCAATGTTTTGGGGTGTATCAGCAGTTTGTTCTTTAAAAGAAATACTGTGTTTTTATTCCATCTTATGAATAGAGTACAATTTTGTTATCTATTCTATTACTCACAGATATTTGGGTTGTTTCCAGTTTGGGGCTGTAATGAATAAAATGGCTATGAACACTTGCTACAGTCTTTGGGTAGACATATGTGCTCATTTCTCTTGGATAAATACTGAGGACTAGAAGTGCTGGGCCACAGGACAGGCATATGTTGAGCTTTAGTAGATAATGCCAAATTATTTTCCAAAGTGGTCAAACCAATTTATACTCCCAACAGCAACATATGAGAATCCCAGTTGTTCCACATCATCCCCATCACTTGTTCCTGTCAGTCTTTGGTTTTAGCCACTTGGTGGGTGTATAGTGGTATCTTACTGTGGTTTTAATTTATCTGCATTTATTTTTTGACTTTATCTTTTTCTTTTGTGGAATGGTCTAATTTAGGAGTTAGTGGCTTTTTCTCCTTGCAAGGAAAACCAGGCTGTGAGAGACTGGGACAAATGTAAACATAGATCTAGAGAGAGGAGGCCAAGGAGAAGTTTACCCCTATTTCTAACAGACCTCATCATGAAAACCTAACCACCAGTCATTAAAAGCTGGAATTGGGTCACAATTTTTGGATCCATACAGGGCACAAGACAATCTTAGTTTTCTAAATCCAAACCTCTTATCAGGCTTTTGACAGTGGCATGACTTCTCCATGTAGATTACATAGCTTGGCTGACGATACCTGCACTGGCTTGGAGAGGAGGAAGACTGACTGTGGACACACAAGCCTTCTTAGTAAGGGCTGGGTGGTGCAAGGTAAGGCAGAGATCCTAACTGGTTTGCCCATGAGCTGATGTATTTTGTTTGGCTTTCACAGGGTTGTAGTTTTAATTGAGGCCAACATTTAAAGATTCAATAATTTCACGTACAAATTATTCACATCTATATATAATCAGCTGGAACTAAGTAGCAGCCAGCCCCCTAGTCAAGGATGTGTTCTCCAGTTTGCCATGCTCCTCACCATTTTCTATTGTTCTCTGACAGAGGCTAGGTGTCAGGTTTTCTGATGCCCGTCCCACAGAACTCATTTCTGTTGCATGTCTTGTCCTTGGAGGTAATTGTTTGTTTCCTGGTGTAAAATACTGTGGAGAAAAGACAGCAGACTAAATTTTAAAGACTATCATTTACTAATAATGTACATGAACAGGAGGGAAGGAAGGGGAGAGAGTGAGAGAGAGAGAGAATGAAGTCCTCAGATACAGTTTTACTTACTCAGCTCCTTGGAACCATAAAGTTACCAATGTTCTTCTACACAACTTTACATAGAACAAATCTGCAGAACTATCTTTTGAGAAGTTAGCAAGCTGAAAGACATCCCTTTCCAATTAACTGTGTTTCTTTTGGCATTAGAGGACAGGGTGTATTGTGACAAGGTTTTCTTGTAACATAGAGGAACTGTGGATGCTTCTGACAGGGGAGAAGTGAATGTAGTCTTTTTAAAATTTAGTGCCTGAATTTTACTCTTGGGACCAGCTCTCAAAGGGTTTCATCCTTTTCTTGGCCCAGTTAAAGGTGACTTACCTCCCCAGCTAGCACAGAAGTTAGCTAGGTGAGGTAGTAGCAGTGGCTGAGCTGACTCCTTTCTTAAATGTGGAGCAGGGATTAAGTGCACCAGAAGCACATAGAGGGCGTGTTAAAACCAAGATGGCTGGACCCCACCCCCAGAGTTTCCACTGAGTAGGTCTTGGGTGGATTCCAAGAATTTGCATTTCTAATAAGTTCCCAGGCCATGCTGATGTAGCTGGTCCAGGGACCACACTTTGAGAATCCCTGGTAAACTCCTCAGCCACTGGTGAAGAGGGATAACTCATTGGAGACTGTATTAATGATTTATGCTCAAGAGGGTTAGACATACATTATAAACCAGTAGATTTAATTGTATGTTCTTTAAAAACATGTTTCCTGTTAGTACCTATCCTGATTTTCTTCTGCAAGTAACACAGGACTTGAAAGTATTTAATTGTGTTTGGTTTTTTTTCGAGTGGGGCGGGGGGGAGGACATAAAAGCAGTCAGTGGAGAATTGACTCAATTGAACCTGAGATCTAAGGCTTTCATTTTTCCCTGGGGAATCACTCCAGTAGGCGGCCATTAACAAACTCTGCCCTGTGCTTTTCGTCCCTGAAGCTTGGCAGTTCCCATGGTAGATTAGGAAGTGCTGAGCTTGCATGGCATCAGAAGGGACCACTGTTAAATAGCAAGCCCGGACCAGCTCTAAAAGTAGAATGAGCACACTGAGAAAGTGACAAAGGGATTCCCTTCTCTCCCTGATGAGTTTAAAGGTAAGATCTTGATGCTCCCAAGAACTGGTCCAGAACATCTCCCTAAGGTGTGCACTCTCTCTCTGCTTCTTATCTTTACTACAGCCAACCATCCTAAGGTAGGCAATACATATCTTTTCATTTCTCTGTGTTCGTGCAAAATTTGTATGGGTTTTTAATTTACACGAATGTTGTTCTAAACTTCGCTGATTTTTTTCCCACTTAGCTCTAATATTTTATGATCCATCTATGTTGCCAAGTATACCTCTAACTTCAGCAGACATCAGAATCACCAGGGGAAGCTGTTAAAGTAGAGCCTCCTGGGCTCTATCTACTCCAGGAGATGCTTATTCAGTAGTTCTAGGGTGGTGACCAGGAGTGTGCGTTTTAAGCAACTTTATTGAGGTATAATTTATATACCATAAAATTCACTGGTTTTAAGTGTACAATTTAAGGATTTTTAGTAAACTTGTGGAGTTGTGCAACCATCACCATAATCCAGTTATAAATCTGAATTTTAACAAGCTCCCCAAGGGCTTCCCAGGCAGCAGCTCCCCAGACTGCACCTTTAGCAATGGAGAGATGAAGAGTACGTTTTCTGGGACTCCAACAGCTCTGTCACTTCTTGTTAGATCATTTCACGGCCCCCACCTCTCTCGTGCTCTTACCCCCTCACCCCTCATGGCTCTCCATGCTTTCCTTTTATACGGTGTGAGCCATACTCATGACTCCCACCCCTCTCATTTATCCTTATTCTTGCCCCTCTCACACACATAGTGATATTCCCCCGTTAAATCACCACATTCAAAATACATATGCTAACTCGGGTATTTGCTTATTCTCTCATTCATGTGGTCCTTAGGCCTCACTTTAAAAAATGTTCTTTTAAACTATGCAGAGGGAGATTATATGATGGTCATGGGAACTTCATGTCACAACAAGGCATATCCATCAGCCAGGGAAAGTGATGTTGCTTGACTGGGGAAGCTGTTTCTTCATGTGAGGTAAATAAGCCTGATCCCTGCCCCCCGCTGAAAAAAAAAAAAAGCTTTGACTGGAATAGTTCCTGAGCAAGAGGCCAGACATATGTCTCAGTCAGTCCCCAATCTTCCTCACGTCCATGAGAGCAGTAGGATCAATAGTTACGATCTTGTGACTTTAAATGTAAAGTTCTACTTGTCAAGACACAAGCAACAGCGTCTCAAGTTCTGTCTGAAACCTCAATAGAGAACAAAACCCAAAGATCACCGATCTTGGCTTTCAAGTGGATCCTGGGGATGGACATCACTCACAGGTGCATCAGACCCTGGGTCTATATGCAAAACCCAAAATTCTAGATGACTGAAAAACGCGACTTAATAAACCACTGAAAATTATCTAGAGTTTTCCATTCAAGTAAAAATATTTATTGAACAACTCTGAAGTCCTGGGCACGTTAGTTTCCAGGTCATTTGTGTACATGATTAAATTCATCAGTGAAGATGGCAAAAAATACAGATATTCTGACCTTGGTCCTGAAGCTCTCTGATTCTGTATGTTTGAGGCAAGGCTATAGGCATTGCTGAGGAAAGACAGGGTTAAGAATCATGGCTGTAGAGAAGGGGTTTCCAAACTTTTGTTTTCTCAGTGTCAAAACCGCAGTGTAGAATTGCTGGTTGTTATTCACAGCTAATCTGAAATTCACCCCTGTAAAAACTAAATAACCCATGATGTCATTTTTTACTCCTTTTCTTCCAAGTTCCCTGTCATGGCATGACAACCAATTCTGCTCCCTAGAAGCAGTTGCTGTGCGATGGGAATTCAGGACTCTGGCAATCGTGAGGCCCCAGAGGCTCCCTGCAGGTTGTGTTGTTTAGGCTCACTACTCTGGCATACAACTGCAACGCGAAATTGAGAGTATCTGGGTTTTTCAAAAAGGTGATACAACCTCTAGTACCTCAGAATGTAATAGTATTTGGAGATAAGGTTTTTGAAGAGGTGATTAAATTAAAATCAGGACATTAGGGTGGGGCCCTAAACCAATATGACTGGTGTCCTTGTAGGAAGAGGAAGAGACACCAGCAATGGATGCACACAGAGAAAAGTCCGTATGAAGAAGCACTAAGAAGTCAGTCATTGTCAAGCTAAGAAGAGAGGTCTCAGAGGAAACCAAACCTACTGACACCTTGATCTTGGATTTCCAGCCTCTAAACTGTGAGAAAATAAATGTCTGTGTTTAAGACGCCCAATCCATGGTGTCAATCTATGGTATTTTGTTATGGAAGCCCTAGCAAACTAATACAGCTCTTATGATTTCCATCCCCTGGTGTACATATCCTTTCTCCCAATTGTTCAATCAAACACAAATCCAGGTACTGCTGTGATTTTGCTGATGTAATTAAAATCTCAAATCAGTTATCTTTAAGAAAGAGAGAGAATTCTCAGTGGGACTGACCTAGTCAAGTAATCCCTTAAAAAGGACTGGGCTCTGGGCTGGCCTGGTGGCACAGAGGTTAAGTTCGCATGCTCCACTTCAGCGGCCTGGGGTTTGCAGGTTCAGATCCCAGGTGTGGACCTATGCGCCGCTAATCAAGCTATGCTTTGGCAGGTGTCCCACATATAAAGTGGAGGAAGATGGGCACACATGTTAGCTCAGGGCCAATCTTCCTCAGCAAAAAGAGGAGGATTGCCGGTGGATGTTAGCTCAGGACTAATCTTTCTCAAAAAAATTAAAAAATAAAAAGACTGGGCTCTTCCTGGCAAAAGTGATTTCAAGTGTGAGAGGGATTCAACATGAGGAAGACTCTCTGTTGCTGGAGGGGGCCATGTGGCAAGGAATATGGGTGGCCTGTAGTAGTTAGGAGTAGCCTCCAGCTGACAGCCAGCAGAAGTGGGGAACTCAGTCCTATAACCATAAGGAACTGACTTCTGGCACAATCACACAACCTTGACAGAGGATCCTGAGCTCCGGATAAGAAAGCAGCCCAGCTGACATCTTGATTTTGTCCTTGGGAGACCTTAAGCAGAGAACCCAATCACACTGTGCCTAGACTTCTGATCTACGGAAATGTGAGGTAATAAATGGGTGTTGTTTTAAGCTGCTCAGTTTGTGGTAATTTGTTATGCAGTGATAGAAAGGTAATTCACATTTTTATGGACAGCGCCTGTTAGGTAGTGTTTCTCAAACTCAAGTATGCATCAGAATCACCTAGAAGCTGATATTCCTGGGCTCTACCCAACTCCCCCCAAAGTTTGATACAGCATATCTGGGATGGTTCCCAGGAATCAGCCTATTTAACAAACTCTTCAGGTAATACTGATACTGTTTGGTTGAGAACCATAATGTGAGAGACAAACCAATCCATTGGTTTCCTCATACTACTGAGTTGCTTCATGGACTGTTTAGAGGTAAAGGAGATTTTGGGGAGGGAGGGGGTGTGAATAGCATGCTAGAGCAGAGTTCTTGGGCTCACACTCCAAGTTCAATCAAAAAATTCCTCTTTCGTTTATTTATTTTTTAAACATTAGTTTTTACCTTTTTCCCCCTGCCCCCTTTCATTTATTAGGCTTACATGCAAGATTTCCTTTGAAGAAAAGTTTCCATTATTTAGAAAATATTTTTTTTTGAAAACCTTCAGAGTAAACTATGTCATTTATTTGCTAGGTGCTGTCTTTGTGTGAGGTACTGTGTTGGGTGTTTGATGCTGAGGGAGCACACAGATATGGGAGATGCCTTTTATCTTACCTGCTTAACATTGTGTCCTCAGTACCTAGCACAGAGTTTGGCTCAATAAATGTTCGTTGAACAAATGAGAATAAATGAATGAATAACACTAATTACACTGTATTGTAATTATTCATTTACCTGTTTGCTTTCCCCATTAGACTGTGAGCTCATCAACAGCAGAAACCATGTCTTGTTTATTGCTGTATCACTGGCATCTTCCATATGACTTGAAGCACAGTAGGTACTTAATATTTGTTGAATGAATGAATGGATACAAAACAGGTGTAAAACCTTGCCCATGGCAACATAGACTATAGTAGATCCAGAAACAGAACTGACAGTTATTGTTTTCCCATCTCATACTTACTGTATAAAGCCATAAGGCCTCCTCAAAGAAGAAAGAGACATTCTGGGTGCTTTGAGACTGATCAGAGTGGTGAGCTGCAGAAAGCAACTACCTCAGACAATACCACTGTGACCTCATCATTGCCTACCCTGCCTCTTTGGCAGGTTTGGTCGCTAGATCTGCAGAAGAGTGGGCTGGGCTGCTGTTTACTCCTTAGCAAGCAGTCAGATAAACTGGATTGCACCTGGAATCTGAAAGGGACACTAGAAAGGCCCTATGCCTTCTCTCCAAATGCAAATTCCACTGGGAGGGTGAAGTCTCAAATCTCCATTTCTCCACTCACAGTGAGTAACTTAACTTCCATAATCAGATCCCTTTCACCTGCTACTTGGCTTTAACTTGCTCTTATTGGAGATCTGGGCTTGAGTGAGAGGACACTGTGGATCCATCACTTATTGCAGAGGTAGGTTGGGCAAATAGAGGACAGTGGGCAACATGAGTAGCGAGGGGATCCAGAGGCAGTGTAGGTTTAGCAGGGGTTAGCATGAAAGGTGCCAGTGATGAATCCAAGCTTCTCTTACTTCATGTTTTACCAAGAGTCTACTCGGACTCAGTCAATAAACTACAAGCCAACTTTGTCATCCAAGCTTTGGCTGTCCTTGATTGGAGCTACTGGGATACAAGGCATGGCTCTACTAACCCTATAATTTCTCATCATTTTAACCTACAGAGAATTTTTCTACTCTTCCCAAGTTTGTATGAACCTTGTGTCTATCTCAAGAATCAAAAGAATAAGCATTGTACATAGTCAATCCTACTCACTTTATTTTGATTATTGGACGGATTAGAGTTGACCATATGTCTTAAGTACTAATGGGGACAGCAAAGCAGCACAATAAGGAAAAGAAAAAGACTAAAAAACAAAAATCTCAGTTCTGTCATTTATTAGCCTCAGGAAAAAGACTCTCTTTTGCCCTCAGTTTTTCCACCTGTTAAAAGGGCGTAATAACACATGCTATACCCCCCCATAAAATTGTTTTAAGTGTTAATAGAGAAAATGGATGACGGTCTACTGAAAATTATAATGAGATATAAAAGTGCAAGATATTTCTCTCTAAAGAAATGGACTCAATAGAATGACTGTATAATTTTACCCTCCAAATCAGGATAAATTTAGAAGTGAAATAATTATTAACAGTTGTTAATCTACAACAGGCATAAAATAGGACAGTCCTAGGCAAATGCAGACTACAGTCACCCTTACATTGACTTTTATTTTATTCCATCTATCCTGCCCACCTCTTCACTTGGCTCCTTTCCCACCCGTTCACTCTAAAATGCTCTGCTTTCTCTTCTATCCCAGGCATCATGTTCAGGAAGAGCAAGAAAATGTATATATATGATTTTGTGTGTGTGTTCTTTGAAATATCTGACCTAGAAAAAGTTGAGCCATGAATAAACATTTTGCTATAATAACCTAAAGATTCCCAAATAAATGCTCAGCTTTGGCTGATGATTGATTACTTGAATAGGGTCCAATCTTCCCCTGAGCTCTTTTTGTTCCCTCCCCTCTAAAACTGTAATCTTTTGCCTCTGTCATGTTGCTAAGTATAGCGCAAGGCAGAACCACCAGGGCTGGTCTAGACAGCCTCCCCAGGTGAGCAGCCAGAGACAATGGCCTGGGGCACATTTTGGGTGGGTAACCAGCGGAGAAGCTGAGAAGTGACCCGCTTTGGTTCTTACAACAGAATAAGCAGGTGGCCAGCTTTGCTCAGGCTCTTGGCTTAGGGCATAACCTTGTCTTTCCTGATGGGGTTTACCCCAAAATTTCCATCCAGGACAAAGGAAGGAGCTCACTTCCCTCTTGGGGCCTGAAAAGCCCCAAAGGATGAGAAATGATAAAGCCAAAGGCCAGTGGCTGGCTGAGTTTCTCCCCTCTCCCTTTCTCACCGTAATGAGCACCAAATCCAGATGACTGAGTGAGAATACATGAACAAAATTTGTTGGTCAAAGTGAAATAAAATTTGAAGTATAATTAATTTGATACATATTTAATATCAAATGATTATTATAGTGGTGTTCCATCAATAGACATACATATTTATCCATTCACAGCAATGGACATAATTGGAATTCCTTTTAGACAGTAATACAAGTATTTCTGAGGTCAGCTATGATCATCTGTCCCTTGTTTTCCTTTTTTTTAAAAAACCCAAACCACTTTGGTTTGGCCCCATATTATGGCACACTTGGGCTATTATAACAAATGATCTCTTTGCCTCCATTGTCCCCATCTTCGATGGCACCTAAATCATAATACTCTTTTACTTAAAGACTGTGAATGGCTTCCTTCTGCTTCTAAAATCTGACCCCAGCTGATATTTCCCGCTTCATCTCTTGCTGTCCCTTTGCTGACACCCTTTATTCTAGCCATATAGTTGGATTATTATCTTATGAGCATACTTTTATTTTATGCCAAATTGTCCATGCTATGTCTGTCCCTCCACCTAGAATGCCAAAGTGCAGATCCAAAATCCTACCTATAAAGTGGAAAGAATCCCAGGCCGGGAGACAGTAGGTCTGGGTATTGGTTGTGGCTTTGCCACTAACTTATCTAGTTGTAAGCAAGCCAATTCACTTCTCTGAGCCTCACCTTTCTAGATATCTAAGGTTCTTTCTGATTTGAAAAGTGAAAAAAGAAAATCATTAGGTAACAAAAATAATTATACCTGTTTTCAAGGTCTAGTTCAAGCACCATCCCAACTCATAGGTCATGGCTTACACTGGTCCCTCCCTGTTCTGAGCTTCCATAGTGCTTCTGTGCCCTCATCATTACAAGATGGCTGTTTTAGCTCTAGTCTCACCTGACCTACCAAAGGAAGAAAAGACTAAAGCCTTTCTCTCAGCAATCTCAGTAATTTCCTGAGATTTTCTGATTGTACTGACCACTGAATCAATAACTGTGGCCAGGGGGAATGTGATGCACTGCTTGCCTTTGGCCCAGGTCACCTGTTCTACCTAGGTTCTACCACAGGTTCTAAGGCTAGGTGTGGACTGAAGAAGGAAAGAGGAAGATCAGGACCATCGCCAGAAGAAGGGCTAATGAATCCTGGGGAGGCAAATGTCCATAACACTATCCCACTGTGTTTGTTCCACACTACACTGTAGAGTGGTTATTTGTGTGCATGCCTGATCATCTCATTCATTCATTCCTTCAACACAATTTTTGAGCAAAGACTGTGTGTCAGGCATAGTGTTAACTTATGGAGATTCAATGGTGAACAAGACTCAGTGCCAACCCTCATGGTATTTGCATTATAGTGGAGAAGACAAGCAAATAAGAATAAATAAATAAATGAAACAATTGTCAGTTGTAATAATTTATTTTTGTGTGTGAGGAAGATTGGCCCTGAGCTAACATCTGTTGCCAATCTTCCTCTTTTTCCTTGAGGATTATCACTGAGCTAACATCTGTGCCAATCTTACTCTATTTTATGTAGGATGCCACCACAGTGTGGCTTGATGAGCGTTGCTATGTCCGCACCTGGGATCCAAACCTGCGAACCCCAGGCTGCTGAAGCAGAGCACAACTTAACCACTACACCACCGGGCCGGCCCCTGTAATAAATTTTTTGAAGAAAACAAACAGGATGCTGAGAAAAAGAACAAAGGGGAAAATCACTTTAGGTAGGATGCTCAGGGAAGGTCTTTGTGATCTGCTTATTAGGAAGAGAAGTCATTTAGGGAAAGATTGGAGTTAATGGCATTCCAGGCAAAGGAAAGAGAAAATACAAAGACACTAAGCAAAGAACAAGTTTGGTGTGTTCAGTGAACAGAAAGAAGATGGGAGTGCCTGGTGCACAGTGAGAAGGCTAGACCAAAATGTGCTGGGAAAGGCAGGCCAGATAATGTAAAGCCTTGGGAACCATGGGAAGTTTACTTGTCTACATTCTTCTTGAGAGCAAGATGACATCTCATTTATTTCTGTAACTCACAGCCACCTTTTTTTCAGTGCTTGGTATTTATAAGTGCTTCTTAAATGTTTATTGCAAAATTGAATGAATGTTGTGTTTGGGATATTTTTTCTGCATGTGGTTTGAAGTAGGGCTGTTTATTTCATATTGTAATATCTTCAAGCAAAAAGGCTTCCAGTGGTTTATCCTGGCTGTTGCCTGGATGGAAGCTACTTTCCAGTCTACTCTATTCTGTCTTCTATGTTCTTGGCTCTTCCAAAGACCTCCCCAGGCAAGATATTCTGTCTCGGAGATTCTGTTTTGCTCTTGGGCTAAGATAATAATTTTAATTATAAAAGTGTTTTATATATACAAAGTATCATTGGCCATTTGGTGTTAAGAAGTGGCTATTGATATAATCAGACAAGAAAGAATGCAGTAATTTTAAAAATACCAAGGGAAGCAAGTAATGCAGAATGTAAACTAATGAGTAAGGTTGAGCGGCCTTGGGAAAACAGGCTTGAACAAATTCCTACTAGCTTAAGTAGCCAGGGTGGCAGGGGTCCCTTCATGCCAATCTCTCTGAAAAGTGCACCAAGTGCAGATAAGACTCCACAAATAATTCAGAAAAGGCACAATTGCCCTCTATTCAGGAAGTTCAGCTCTGGTTAGGACACATGGAAACAGTCAGGACAGTTACCTACCATGACTCTTGGTTGGTGCCTATATGGAATTAGGAAAGTTAATTCCATAGTTTCTCAGGTACAGCATAACTTATATTATCTTCTATATCACTGCACCTTTAACTCTCCTTTGCATTTCTGTCTGGGGCTGTTTTCTAATCCCTCTTTAGAGGAAAACACTGGATTTTCTCTTAACTTGGAAATTAGATGCTAACAAATTTCTCCACGTTCTTATTTACACATAGGTAGTTCTAAAGAGAAACTCTTGTTTTAAAATTCAGGAGTCCCTCCAACTTACAAAGGCTTTCACTTGAATTGCAATCTGTTAGCTGTGTTCCTGAAATAGGAATTCAAAAATGTAGTATTTGTGGTTTGTGGGTTTCAGGGTATATGAGGAAGGAAGAAAGAAAGGTGGTAAGAGGGAGTTCATAGAAGAAGGGGTTCCATTCTCTAGCCCCTTCTATCACCTACAGGTTCCTGAGAAGAAACTATACAGCAAACAATGAGGTGGGGGTGGAGGTTCCTCCTGGACATTTCCTCGAATAGTCAAATGTTCATTGAATACCTGCTATGGGGTCTTCATCTAAAAAGACAGAAGTCATTTATATCAGCAGAGAAAAATATTTACCTACCGAGACAGAAAAGCGGTGACGTCAAGCTGTTAATGTAGGAAAATAAAAAGTTATGCCCCATTTGACTCTACTTGGAAGGCTCCTGTTTGTGATGTATGTTGACAAAGTATATTCTCAAAGGTCAGTGTGGAGCTACTGTTAGCCACATCCTCACATTTACCATGCATCCCACCAGCTAGATGTGGGGAATATACTGTAATATTTCAGAAGGATTGCCGGTGTACATGGGCCTCCATACCAAGCTCCACCCTAAGGGATTCCACCAGCCTTGCATGTAATCCTAGGTCAATGGGTACTTAAGGCCCAGATGAAGTCATGTGGCTAAGGCTCTACAAAAGCTCTGAGATAGTGCTCTCTCAAGGTTTGCAGTGTATCTGTGGAGGTAGGAGTGGTGACTGCAGAAGAAATGAACATAGCCTTACTCAACCACAGGAAGGTGGCAGGTGAGATGTATTATTTGATTCATTCTTTCCACATTCTTCTATCACCTATTATATGCCAACACTGGGCAAGAGGCTAGAGATATGGAGATAAATAAGACATGCTACACATCCCTGCCCTTGCAGAACCTTCAGATGCATTTGGGGGAAATGGTCACTTAAATACATCATTGCAATGTGATATATCAACAGTTCAGTGGTTACCAAGGGGAGGGGGGTGGGGGTTGGGCAAGGGGGTGAAGGGGAGCACTCGTGTGGTGACAGACAAGAAATATGTACAACCGAAATTTCACAATGATGTAAACTATTATGAACTCAAAAAAAGAGAAATGTTCTTATACAAAGACAATTCTGTATTATGAATAAATTGCATTTTAGAGGGAAAAGAAAAATCAAACAGAAAATTGTTGGAAGTCCTATACCTTTTCAATAAGCATAAATTGGATTTTGCTTGGGACTGAGTACTATAGCACTATGTTTATGAATGAATGAATAAATAAGTAAAATTCCTGTTAGCTCTAAAAAAAAAGTTCAAAGTACAGTGATAATAGAAGTGGGAAAAAAGACACAAAGACAAGAGACTTTAGGAAAATTAACTGATCAAGTATAGTAATGATTTCACTCTGTGAGGAAAGAAAGGAGTCCAGTTCTGCTTTATTCACCATTGTACCTCTAGCATTTTTCAGGAATGATGTTGGACTCCTCTGTAATTCATTCATTCATTCATCCATCCATCCATCTCACATATTCTGTGCAAAACACTATGCAAGGTACTAATGATATAAAGTCACATAAAATACAATATAATGAGAGTGAAGAAAGAGTGAACAAATATTTTAATGGAGCATTGAGGCAGTATTGTGGATGATGGACTGAAGGAATACTTCTGGAGGCTACTGCAACAGATAAAATATGCTAATGGCCTAAACTGAGGCAGTAATAGTAAGAATGAGTATAAAAGAAAGATAAACAAGACAATTTAGAACACAGAATTGATGAGATGTAGCAAATGATTGGAGTGGTGGTAGGGGATGATGAGAAGAAAAAAAGTTGAGGTTGAATGAGTCCTAGTTTTCTAGCTTGGGTGACTGGATGCTCTCATTAATGTACAAGAAAATTCAAGATGGGAAACAGATTTGAGGCAAGAGTTAGGAAAGAATATTGAGTTCAGTTACAGAGTTGTTGAGTTTGATGTTTTTGTGAACAAATCTCAAAGGGGAGATGATGGGAAGAAGAAATGATGATTGTAGTGGAAGGGAGATGGGGGTGAGTAGGTGGGAGCCATCTGGATATCTGGGGAAAAAAACTTCATTCATCCAAAGGCTGGGTTACACAGGTTTCAGTTGCAAAACCTCCAATGAACATGTGAACAATCAGATATGATATAATCACTTCATGCATTGCAATCCTCTCTCTGAATAATTGATATCTCTTTAGCAAGCTTGGGCCTTATCCAAGCCAAAGTTTTCCTTTAGAATTTCTGTAGAACATGGTCATATTCACATCCTGTTCTTCACCAGAACGTACTATTTGTTAAGACAAATCATTTGAATGTAGTTGTTTTAACTTATTGAGGTATAATGTACACACAATAAAATGTGCAACCCTTAAGCGTTCAGTTCAATGAGTTTTGACAATTGTGTACACCAGTTCAGATCAAGTTTATCAGCTGCTCACATTTTCCCTGAGTATCTTTGCACAGGGCTCCCAGGACCATTCTCCACTAATTAGGGAGTTCCCACTGGCTCGAGCCTTTGACTCAGCTCTCCAAAATGCACAGGTCAGCATGTGCCTAGTAGCTGACCACTCTCTTCTCCTGGTCTGGATGCCTGGATTACCTAACCTTGATGGGCTCAGTGGTCAGTCTTGTCCCAATACAGACTTTTCATTCTGCCAGCCCCAGCCAGAATGTTTTTTAAAAAATTATAAATGTGGCTCACATTACATTTCTATCAGCATGCTTCTATATAAAGCAGATAGCTCCTCTTTTTTCTTTTTCATAGCACCCTGGCTCTTTTCTTCATAGTATTTAACACCACCTATAATTATATCATTTATCTTTGCATCTCCAACACCTAGCACAGTGCCTATCACACAGGAGTTTTTAAATAATTATTTATTGACTGGACACATTAATTCAATACTTATTTCATTAACAACTTGATCTGTCTACATTGACTCTTGCCCTCCTCCTATTCGGTCTCAAATCTGCAGTCAGAGTGATTTTTGAAAAATATATAGTTGATTCCGTTACTCATCGTGTCAAAAACTCTTCAATAGCTTTATGTTTGAACAAAGTCCAAATTTCTTAATGCTACTGCTTTACTCAGGACAGACTGTTGCAGTGTGATAAATTAACCCCCAAACGGTGACTTATTTATTGATCATGACACGTTTCTGATGCAGATGGGGGAGAAGGGATGGGTGCCTGCTTCACACCAAACAGTCACTCAGGAGGCCAAGCAGCTGGAGGCACCATCTTGTAGCTGAGCCATCTACAGTATAAATACATTATATTTCAGACACTCCGTCTGTTCTCCCCAAATTGTTTCTCTACTAGTAGCCTTTCGCAACCCTGAGAGAGCTAAGCCCTAATGCCCTAAGGCAACTGTCGTATATAATGCATTAACTTCTCTCCTACGCATCTCTAATGGTATTTGTTATGTACCATCCTTAGGAAAATTGAAAAAGTCATCACAAAAATCATTTTCTGTAATCTGTGGTTCAGATGAGAATCTTGGTTGAGAAAGATTGCAAGTCTAGGAGAGTTCCTGGCACATAGTAGGCAGTGAATTTGTGTCCATCTTTTTTTAATAAACCTGTAAATGTTAGGTCTAGAAGAGATCTTGTAAATCATCTAATCTAATGGTTCTCAACCCTGGCTATGCACCAGGATCACTTGAGGAACTTCTCAAAAATTTAGATTCTTAAATTCCACTTGTAGTGATTCTGATTTAATATATCTGGTGAGGGAACCAGGAATGCATATTTTTAAACAAGACCCTCAGGTGATTTTGATGCAGCCATTTAATTATTGCTTTTGGCCCATGGGCAGGCATTTGAGTATCATGTTTCATTTTCACATTTGCAGTAGTCTTTGTCTCATAGACGCAGAACACAATTCAGAAGAAAAAGTAATTTAGTTGTTCTTTTTTTTTCCTGTGATGATGTTTTCATTACCCTTAAGTTTTAAAAACAATTTCTCCTAGGATTAAATTGAGCCATAACAAGGCTAGATGCTTTGCTAGATCTTCAGCTCTAATATTCTGGGATATTGCACTTTTAAGCCAGAGCTTGACTCCCAAGTGAAGGAAAGCAACTGGGGCAATAACTCTTAGGAATTATATTATCTTAGGAATTACACTATCTTCTCAAAAAGATGGGAATAAGAGCAGAGATAAAGCCAGCTATGTTGAAAAACACTGCATGATTATGTTTGTTTCCAATCTCAGATGAACCAAGAGTCCTGGTTCTGAAGAGGCCCATCAGAAGTCTACAAAGGCAGCTTATGTCTGTGCTGTTCTCTTCAATATGACAAAATCAACTGTAAAATTCTAGTGTTTTAAGACTACATTCCTTGGCCTACCACTGGTGTCTTTTTCATGGCTATGTCTTTCAGAACACATCAAGTCCAAAACTTCAGCTGTGCTCTGAAGCTTCCTTGGTTATTTGGCTAAATAATGGTGCATAACCTGTAATTGTTTTGGGGCTGCACACAGGGCTTAGAAAGCATGCTGGGGTAGGTCAGTGCCAGCTCAGTGGAGAATTTAAGTGTTTGGCTCGCTTTCCTGAACTTCACTCCATTTCACCAGTAGTTAGGGGAGAAGGATTTTTCCTTGTTATTGGAAATAAAACATGTTCCAACACAGTTCCATTGTCTACTTCCTTCCACCAGTTCTAGCAAACCACAGTCTAGAAGAATTCTATGTGTGTTTGGTGCAATTTTTTTTCCATCATGGCTTTCAGAGCTGAGGACAAGCATATTAATATAGTAAATTCATAAAGCGTGTCTTATATAGTTCATAGACTAACATTCCCCAAAGTATATTTTGATGTACACTAGTCCTTTAAGATGCTCTGAAAAAAAGTGAATTTTGTCATAAAATAAATTTGGCAAGGCTGCATATTTTAAATCCTATCTTGTATATTTACTTTGCGTATAATCTTGTTAAAGGCTCTGAGAAGTCCTGCAGTTATGAAATTTATTTATCTTTGTTAATCTCATCATATTCCGGTAATATAAGCATGACACTTTTTCTTGGAGGAAGACTTCATTATATACTGTGGATCACCACTTGGAAAATTCTTTCAAAGACTGAGAGATGTTAATGAAGGGACCTCTGGAAGTCATCCAATGCCACATCAAACCTGCTTTTAGGGCTTATTTGTATTATATACTTGCAACCATTTCTGTCATTCCCTAGATCAGAAAGGAAAAACAAACCTTTCATTATTGAAAGGGCCAGCATAATTGTACAGTAATGAACATTGACATTTCTGTAACACTTCCTTTTCAAGTTATTTCTGAAGAGGCATGGAATAATTTTTTTTAAAGATACTGGAGTAGGAATTCAAGACCTAGCTTCTCAATCAGCTCTGCTACTAACCAGCTGTGTGCCTTTATACCAGTTGGTTAACTTCCCTGGGTATCAGTTTCTTCACCTACAATGTAGAAATAACAATGCCTGTCTTATCCATCTCACAGGGTTGTTGTGAGGATCAGACAACCAAATACATTGGATAATTATTTCGTGGAATTGTGGAAGGGCACAGATGACAGTAGGACGGGGCTACAGAGGTAAGGGGTAGGACCAAGAGACAACTAGCGTTGTATCAGGGTCTATGATGATATATATAAAGCACAGTGCCGTTGTTGCTCCAAAAGGACTGGAAGTCAAAAACAAGGCTGAGGAAATGCATCATTTTGAGCCCAAGTTTTACAAATCCCTTTCACCACCTCAGTCATTTGAATAGATCGGAAATGTCAGAGCTGAGGGCAGCTGGAGCACAGGTGATGAAAGGGCATGCATGATGTCTCAGCTCTGACCTTTATCCTGCCTCACATCACCCCTCAACCCCCGTACCAGAAAACAACAAAGCAGCTCAGTGGCTACCTGCAGGTGTCTTTTCCTTCTTATCACCATCTTGTTCAGGTTAATATTCCCCATTCACCTTCCAATTGATTTTCTCATCAATTCACTCAGCACATCTCAGAAGCTGCAAAAGAACAGGAGCCTTGTATTTCCCCCTTCCCATCCAAGTCCTCACTGTTCAAGGGAAGACTTGAAAAGGAGGTCACAGAGGAGATTTCTGTCTCATTATGTCTCTGGTAATCTTTACCAGACACCTGGGCTGACTAGAGCATGAGACTGACCCAGGCTCCCAATTCTTTTGGGCTTCGGGCTTCCAGCCCTTTATTGAAACTCCCTTCTTTGTGTCCTTGATTTTGTCTGTGTTATGTGTCCTTGGTAACAATAGGACAAAGGGATTTTCTAGGATATTATTTCTCAAATAGTCCCCTTCCCTGCTGCCTTGTAGTGATCATCACTGTGATCTAATGTTTTGCTGCCACTTATATCTGCAAAACGTTATAGAACCCACTTCATCTTTCCCTTTTCCATGCCCAAGCATGGATGCTACTTTTCCTGTTGTATTAGCTATTAATTGCTGTATAACAAATTACCCCAAATGTCAGTGTCTTACAACATCATGCATTTATTACCTTACAGTATCTGTGGCTCAGAAATCTGTGGATGGCTTATCTTGGTTCTCTGGCTCAGAGTATCTCACAAGTCTGCAAGCAAGGTGATGGCCAGGACCACTGTCACTGGGACAGGATGTGCCTCCAAGCTTACTCAGTGATTGTTGGCAGGATTCAGCTCCTTGAGGGCCATTGGACTGAGGATCTCAGTTCCTCACCAGCTGTTGGCCAGAGGATGCCCTCTCTTCCTTGCCCCATGGGCCTCGCCATAGAGCAGCTCACAACACAGAAGCTGGCTTTATGAATGTGAACAAGTGAAAGAGAGTAAGAGAGAGGGAGTGTGCAAACAATGGAAATCCCAGTCTTTTATAACCTAATCTCAGAAGTGACATTGCTTCTTTTTTGTTGTTTTCTATTAGTTGGAAACAAATCATTTGATCCAATCCAAAAACTAGGGAAATGGACTATATAAGGGAAGGGGATTACACAAGGGTGTGAATACTGGAAGGCAGGGATCAGTGGAGGGGGTGGGGAATCTTAGACGGCTGCCTACCACAGCTGTCCTGTATTGGGTATGTGGAAAATCCTGAGATTTGGGGTCCTCTTCCTAGAACATCCTAATCTCAGGAATGATTCTGCTTATTGTATCTTAAGATTTCTTATTTCTTTCAACCAGCAATTTCCTCTTTAGGTCAATAATGTGACAGCTCAATTCATTCCATCCCCAGATGTGCCAGGTTCTTAAATCTGGCAGGATTTCTCATCCTTCTCTCCACAACTTTTATTTTCTGGGCTCAACTTCCCTCTCAGGATTCTTTATCCCTGCTTTTGATCAGTTGCTTTCTGAGAATGTCCTACTCCCTTTACTTTTCTTGTCACATTTTATTACTTCATCCCTGTATGACCTCTGACTATTCTTTGAAATAAGCCAGATTCCTGTTACTGCTGTTTAACAGTCAAGAGACATGGGATCTAAAGTTTCCTTTATAGCTTCTAATTCTTTTTTGTTGATTAAAGAGAAAACATAAACCATCAGTCATTTCACTGAGGAGTTTTACGTCATTTATTCCAATTTCCTGTACAAGAGGTAGATACACTTTCTGTTCTTTAATCATAATGAACTTGCTGTTCCACCAGGCAGTGAAAAACAATCTCCAAAGGATAACATGACCATTTGGCACAAGATGGGCCTAGCTTTGTATTCAATGAAGCCAAATTAAATCTGTTTCCACATGAGAGGGGACATCTCTAGCATCCTGCAGGATTGGTTTTCTATTCACTATAAATCAGCTAATCAACTAATATTTATTAAGTCCCTATAATGGGCCCAACACTATTCTAGGTGCTTAGGGTATCTAGAAGAGAAACATAAGACTTGGTGATTGCCATAGAAGACCTGATTGTCTGTGGTTCCCCCAAGGTGGGTCTCATTTCAATAGAGACCAGACACATGACATGAATTTCAACAATATCATGGATTTCTGTGGAGCTATGTCTTAGAGTATGGATAGGATATCATAGGTGGATAGAAGAAGGATGGAAGAAGAGCATGAATGTAGGTGCAGAACCAAGCAACGGGTCAGATGATATTTTTCTTTCATTGTGTTTATCTTCATGAATGTCTTCCGGATTAAAAAAAAATCTTCTCAATTGTAGGTCACGTGAGTGGCTTGAATTTTCTTGTGAACACTTTCAGTTCATATGCTGGCCAAAGCTGCAGTTTGCCCATTTTTATGCTGTTTCGTTTCCATTTTCTCTGGTCTATAACTGCTTTTGCCTGCTTTGAGCTCAACTGCTAATACTTGGTTCAGATTTGAAAATTGCCCTGTACTTCCTTATCTGTTCTTCATCTTTCTGTATTCTGACAGTAGTTTTAATTTTTGTAAGCATTTATAAAGTGCTTACTCCAAATCAGGCCTTGTGCTAAGTGCTGTAAGTAAATAACAGAGATGTATAAGACATGGCCTCTACCTTCAAGAAGTTCATAGTCCAGTGGGAGTACGGGGAAAGATAAGATGACACCAATAACTCTCAATCAAGACAAACTGGCCAATGCCATTGGAAATGTTAAAGAATATTACTACAAGGAATGTGAGTTCTGGAATCCTCAATTGGGCATACGGCATTTGTTTTCACCTATGCATTTTAGAGACCCCAATTATGCCACACGTTTTGAAATAAAAGCGTTTGTTTGTGTACATGTGTGTGTTTTCCCTGGGTGGCTATTGCATGATCTCTACTTTCTCCTGCCAGAAGCCAATTATTCTCTGGAATGACTGGAATGTCACTTCATAATGAGCTGAAGCTATGCACTCTGGTCCATTCTCCCTCAAAGGGCTTTGGTGGTGCTGGGAGGGGAGGGAAGCTAAGACAAAGCTGTTCTTCTTGGCCAGGAAGCATCCCTTTGACACCACGCATGGGATTGGTGAGAAGAAACAGCAAATAAACTGAGTCACTGGCACCAGTGTTCAGTCAGGTGTTCCTTTCATCCTTGCAGTACTGAGGAGAATTCGTCTCATCACAATAAGTAGTTTCTTAATCCTTCAGAAAGTAGACTCTTCTGTGCTGACATTTGGGTCATAATGAAAATGTGATAAGACAGTAGACAGGAGGTAGAGTCTGGCTGTGCTGGGCTGATAACAGCCCCATGCAAGGGGTGGTATGTGGCTCTGGAAAACAAGACGTGTAAATACAGCCCACACTTGACAAGATGTCAATAGGGGAACTTTCAGAATATATTCCTGTCAGGAAAACTGATCCAGCTCTCTACCCAGTCTCCTCAAACTAGTAAGCATTATGGTATGCAAGTGCCTGCTAAGACCTTGGCAACAGCCATGATGAAAAGAAATGGCCACAGGGGTGCAGGGATTATAGAGTTTTCTACTATTTATACAAATGGAAAGAAGAGACTGTAGGGCAGGGGTGGAAAAAGGCTGGCTGAGTTTCAGTGAAGAAATCTACTATCTGCTGAGTCAGGATAGAGACAACAAGAGACAATAGGTATATTTTATAATGACCTATCTTTCTGTCCTATTTGCAAGCTGAAGGTCTGTGATAGTGGCTCTCAATATGAGGGTGAAGGGGATCAGAATAGGCCACCCAAAAATATCATACTTTGGCATAAGGGTTATTGTGAGTCAAAGACAATTAAGACGCAGCTAACATAGGAAGAGCTCTTTGTTCTTCCCCTATCTACCTAAAAGAAGGACTTAGATTTTCTTTTGTGAAGGTGTTCTTCCTCCCCTCTTCCATACTAGAAGAACAATCCTTATCACTGGAGATAGAAAGTAGGCTCTGAGATGAGCCCTCACAAAAGACATTACTAAAATAACACTTATCTTCTATTAGTTTCTTTCACATATTTACCTTCCCACAATTTATCATGTCTAGAAGTCCCATCCCTTTTCCTTTGTTTTTTCACTTCTCCACAATTTGCAGTCCCCAGGTACAGAACCTAAAAGAGTAGAGGAAAAGATTTTTCCTCCACTACAGGGGCAGAGGAGGGGTATTGGAAATGCTAGAGATGCTTTTCGAAAAAGTCACTCACCCCTGACTTTCCTCCCATTGAGAAACCATTGCTCTAGGAAAAACTCAGACCTTGGGACCAATTTAAAGAGTTCTGGTTGAGTGACTGAAGCCAGTTGCCTCTGCCTCATGATTTACCCTGATTCTGCCCCAGTGCTAGCAAACCAGGCACTTTGCTATTTCTCTTTGACTAATCCCCCTTTTCATATCCCTATTTCAATAATTGAGTCCTTCTCCAGTTTCCCTGACATAAGCTTTTGGAAAGACAGCTTCCCCAGAATCCACATTCCTCTAAAGAAGTAGTCCTTGAATTTCAGAGTACATTGGAATTAGGTCTACTTTGCCAGGTAAAATACAGGACACCCAGTTAAATTTGGATTCCAGATAAACAACAAATAATTTTTAGTATAGGTATGTTGCATGCGATATTTTGGACATATTTGTAATAAAAAAATCTTGTTCATCTGAACTTCAAATTTAACTGGACTTCGTGTATTGTTATTTTCTATATCTGGCAATACAACTGAGGAACTTTGTTAAAAATGTAGATTTCTGAATCTCACTCCCAGAGTTCTACTTTGACTTGTCTGCGGTAGGAAATTTGTCACAGGTGCATTGAGACAGGTAGTTGAAGACTACACTCTATGATCCCCCATCTAATATGACAGACTTGTTTGTAGCCCCTGTTCCCTGGTACTTCTGGAGCCTGCAGTCTTTCCCCAGAACCTTAGTCCTGTACTTGGGCTCCACTCAAATTCCAGATAGCCCAGCACTTGTGTGTCTGCAAGGAAGCAAATCAGTACAGAAATGTTCTCAAGGCCCATAGTTCCAGGGAGTAGACAGGAATAGTGCGAATGATTCAAAATACTCTCAATTGATAACATTAATTATAAAAATAATAATAATATCTATCACATATATAGCACATACTATGTAGCAGACACTGTATTAAGTGCTTTTCCACGTGTTAACTCTTTTAATCTTCACAACAACCTGATAAGGTAGGTACTATTATTATTCACATTTTAAGATGAAGAAAATGAAGTACAGAGATTTTAAGTGACATGCCCAAGGTTACACAGCAAGTAAGTGGCAGAGCCAGGCAGTTTCATCTATTTGCAATCACCTTAAATCAAATTACTGGAGGGCAGAGTCCAGTAATTGCCTTAACCAAATTGTGAAGTGGGCAGTTTGTTTTCCTTATCCCTCAGTTCTCTTCTGGCCACCTTTTTTCCAGCCCCTAATCATTTTTCTATAATCTTCTCATGTCCGGCAACCTAACTCAGCTCTCTGATTTCCCCAAGAAGCTCTAAAAGCCTCAGAGTAGAGTTACTAATAAGGTCCTTCTTGCTTTCAAAACCACTACAATAATAACTATCTTGCTGAGCAAGAGATTTGGAGAGAGAAAGAAAAAGAAAGAGAGAGAGATGTGTCTGTGTGTCTGTGTTCAGGACAGGCTGAGAGGTAGTACCCAAATAAAACTTTCTAGGTAAATGTAGACAGCTTCAAGGAAAACAGATGGTCAGTTGTTACTGTCAGAGAGAATTACATCTGACAGTTCTTGTAGGTGGACTAAACAGGAGGCTTGTCCTCAAAAAATTAGAAGTAAAATTACCTATTGACTATAGAATCAAGCCTGATGCTATTAAACTGAACTGTATGTGTTTCCTCTCTGGTCCCTGGAAACGGTCCCTGACTCAGAGGAAACCTGCTTCTTTAGCTGCAGATCTCTGAATGGAACACTTCCTGCCTGTGTCCTAATTAATACCTCAGTTCAGCTGAGTATAATTGGCCTAGAATGCAGAGCTGTGTTCAGTGTCTCTTGGGCTGGTTGCACAATAAGGGTTCGACTGAAGCTTCAGAAGAACTTGTCAGCAGCAAGCTGAGAGCCTAAGAAATAAAGTTATTCATGAAGGGTAGGGGAGCAGTAGAATGTTTCTAGAAAAGACAGAGTAGCAGAAAAATACATTGGTGAAGCTAAGAAGGTTTTTGTCTTTTTTTTGGTCTCTTTCCATAAGGAGAGAGTGTTGGAAATGATTCATTTATTTATTCATATGCTCATTCATTCAACAAATATTTAATGTGGGTCTACTATGTGTCAACTACTATTTAAGGGGTTAGTGATACAACCATGAAAAGGAGAAAGTTCCAGCTTCCATGGAGCTTCCATTTTAGTGAGGTAAGATCCAGTACATAATCCTGTGATTTGGAGTCAACATGGATTAAGACTATGGCCTATTGACCCATTGAGGTCACCACAAGCAATGAGTCTAGGGTCACTAGCAGGCAAAGGTCAAAACTAGGAGGCTGAGCTAACCATTGTCATGTGAATGTCCATCTCTCTCACTGTTTCTGCGTCAAAGTCTACTTGTCCCTCAAGATCTATCATTCTGTTCCACTCCCTCCATAAAGCCTTCTCCAACAATAACAGCCCACAATAAAATCTGCTTCCCTTGCTTTCCAAGTCTGAAATCTTGCATTTGATTATACAGGATCTCATTTCCTAACCATCTTTGTGTCTGTTCTTACCTTGCTGGTGGTAGGGATAGATAGGTAAGGGAGTTGTAGCTGGTAGAATGAACACAGGGTTAGTCTGATTCTTCCACACAGGGATCCAGGATCTATCAAGATCTCACTCTGTCAGATTCCCTGAAGATTCTAGCCTCAATCTGAACCTCAAATATGACAGTGCACCAATATCAAAGAAGTCCTGAAGACAGTTCACTCTTTCAAAGGATCCAAGAAACCTTTAGCCAATCTTGTTTCTTTTATGTCCTAATGGGAATTGCCAATCTATGTAATCCTGGGAGGTGATGTATAGGGATGAAGGTGATGCATATCAGTCAGGGTTCTTAGTTCTAAAGAACCAAAACCCAAATCTGACTAGTTTAGGAAGAAAACAAATTATTTGAAGCATGTTAGAAATTTATACAATCCCTGAGAAAGCCAGAGAACCAACTCTGTGGAAGCAGTGCAGTCAACAATAACACTCAAAATCATAAGGCAAAAGTAAAAAAATACCACCAACACTACTGCTGGGGACAAAGACCACAGCTTGAACTGTGAGAAAGAGAAAGGCAGACTCTGACATGAGGGAGCTGGCCTGGTGTTATCACCTAGGCTTTGGTGTTGCTAGGAACTAGTCTGGCACTCATAGCTAGGCCTTGGTGTTCTCCTGCTGAACATAAACAATTTCACAGAACAGCAACACCACACAGGATCATTCTGTGATGGTGACAAATCACGACATAAATGTAAACATTTTCCAAATCACAAAAACGACCAGACATCCCTCTACCCTGGCTAATATGAATGATTGTTGCTTCTTTACCAATCACAGATTTAGCTTTGGGTTAGTCATCCCTCCTCCTAGGTAAGATTTATTAAGATAGCCAATCATAGAATTGCCACTGCTTCCCGACAGCATCCAGTCCAGAACAAAGCCCCACTTTTTAAAGTCCTCCCCCAAATCACCTAACACAAGTCCAAATCCTATAATAAGTCCTCTCGAATATCCTCCCTTTGGTGTGCAATTTCTCTTACAACAATGAGTGATAAGTCGAACTCATTCAACCACAAGATGTGTTCCTGGTGGTCTTTAGCTGGAGGGCATTGACAACTGCCAAAATCGCTTACTGTGGGCACCAGATGCTACCCATAGAACCTTTGCAACTGCTGCCTCTGAAAATTAAATGGAACTGCCGCTGCTTTGGCCAGAATAGAGTCCATATAGTATCTGCTCTTCTGCATCACTAACTTCCAATTCCAGGTCTGAGTAGGTACATGTGATTACAGAAGCATAGGTCACATGCCTATGCTCTAGTAGTAGGGATTCTTGGAAAACAAACGTCTGGTTTCTTTGAGTAGTCTGCCACTTCTAAGGTGAGCAATTCTCAAAACACGGGAAGGGTGTTTAAAAGCACTGACTAGTTATAGCAGACACTGCACTTTCTCCACCCAGATCCTCAGGGATCCATTTTCCTGGTCTGGTGCGCCCATCTCCCAGCTGCTGTTGGTGCTGCTGCTAAAGATTCACATCTACAACCGTGTCTGTAGGACTGCCTTTGGGTAACTGAAGCCATTTCACCTGAAGGTGCCTGGGAGTTATGTCTGTCCCCCAAGGCTGACGATAGCCAATGACTGATTGGGGCAGCAGCACAAAATCCCCATCTCTTTGTCTCAAGGTAGGATGGACTCTTCAGAGCCATTTATATACACCAGGAGCTACTTCCGGGATCAGGTTAAGGCTAGATTTCACCTGAAATTGCATCCTTGCTTAGCTGTTTCCCCTTCTCTATCTTGTTTCCCTCATGAATTTCTCCTGAGAATGTTCTCCTAATAAATCACTTGAACAAGAGTCAATTCTGGGGAACCAATCCTAAGACAATGTCTAATGTTCACACCTTTGGCTGACCAATATAACATATATCCTTTTTTCCGTACTTAGACTTCACAACAACAAAAGTCTCCATATATTATAATGCAACTTTTCCTGATATAAATGAAAACATGCCAAAAGTTGTCATCTCAAATTTTGATCAGTTACTATACCCAGCTCTCAGTTCAGGATCTTTGTAAGATATACATTCATCCTCTGGTTCTATCACAATTCCGTCTTGGTATTCTGTAAACTAGAGACTATGTGCAAAGTTAACCGCTACATATAAAATAATAGAATGGGAGGGGTAAATGGAATATGTCACAGCAAGGAAAAAACTATGGGTAGACATTATAGTCTTCTTTCTGCAACTTTTCAGCTACTACTCAGTCCATATTTTCCTTGCCCTTAATCAGTATCTAAGTGATCAAAGTTCTTTACGTCAGGCATGACCTAGACCTTCATTCCTGAGCTATGACTGTACTTGGTGGTCGTATGTGGTTGTGCAAGTCTTCCCCTTTAAATTTTACCACTGGAATGGCAGCAGAACGAGGTGTCTCAAAGGCTCCTCTGTGACCCAGACATAATTCTCCCCACCTTCACTCTACAGTGCCAACTCTATATGTTACACCATCTAGCTCCGAAACTCCATTTTGACTGTTGTTCCGGTGGCATGAACAGCCTAAAATAGCTAGGTAGCTGTCTCCTCTTCTAGGTAACAGACATGTTACTGTGTGTCTGTCCAGAAGAAGCATATCTCCTTCGAGCAGTGAAATCTCCAAACCAGCAGAATCATACCTTTTTATGAGTGGGCTATTAGATGTAACATTGAGAAGAGCCACTCCAACTGCTACCCCTTGGTTCCTAGAATACTGGTTATAACAGAAACAGCACTGTCTATTGGCCACTAGTTCAGAGCATATGCCATACCCTATAGAACATCACCTCCAGTTTTCAAATCTTGACTCCTGGAGACTCTGTAATTAAGTTTTTAATAGACCATTGCACTGTTCTGCCAGGATAACTGCTTCTGGTTTATGATGTCTGTGATAAGATCAGTGAGTCTTGTGAGTATCGGTCCATTATGTTCCTTTTTTTCTCTTTAAAATGAGTTTCTTGTGAGGGAGACAATGGCCATGAAAAGAACATTCATTAAGTCTATTGGCAGTAGTGCTGGCAGAAGCATTGCAGGCTGGGAAAGCAAATCCATATCAGAGTATCAATTCCAGTGAGGACAAATGGCTTCCTCTTCCACAATGGAGGACATCCAAAGTAATCAACCTGCTACCTGGTCTCTCTGGAGAATGGGGCCCTACTGGGGGCTTAGCATGGGCCTCTGGTGTTGGCAGTGGGGGCACTCAGCAGAGACAGTAGCCAAATCAGCCTTGGTAAGAGGGAGTCCAGGTGATTGATGCTGTGCATAACCTCTTTCTCTGCCCGCATGGACACCTCATGTGTAAGCTCATTGAGTAAGCACTGGGGGGACTGGGAAAAGAGGCTGACTGACAGCTGTGATTGGGACATTTTGTCAGTTGGTTATTGAGAGGTTTCTTCAGAGTGGTGGTCTTTCAGTGAGCCATCATATGGGACACAAATATTCTCACGAAATGATATGAATACTATATGATATGAGTCCTGTAAAGCTAAGATAATGTTGGGGGTCAGGTGGTGCAAAACAAAACAGTAAAGGAGTGACCTCAAAGTCAATTTTAAAATATGATTCAGATGTCTATACTCAGTCCCCTGGGAATGGCTAAGCCAGGAATCATTTGAGTGCTGATTCAGGTTTGGTACCTGACTAATGAGGTTAGGCCTCTCAAGAGGGGAAAGCTCTAAGAGGAGACTCGATGACAAAGAGGTAGGAAGAGTCTTGGACTTAGAATCTGAACATCTGAATTTGCCTTTCAGCTCTGTCATTTATGAGCTATGTGACCATGGGAAACATGCTTTGCCTTTCTTGGTTTTACCGTCCTTATCCATAAAATAAGGTTAATAAGAATTTATTTGCCAACCTCATGGAATTTTAAGGTCTGAAATGAAATAATGCATTTGGAAGCACTTAGTAAGCTTTGAAGTGTCATACAAATGTAAAATAAATTCTTGCCATAAAGGAAGACTTCCATGAACTCTTTAACTTGGAGAAGAAGAAAAAGGACCAGGCCAGATGCCATGACTTCTTTGGGGCATAGTTCAGGCTCATGGAGCTGGCAGAAATAGCATAATCTGGAAGAATTCATCTGAGAGAAGGCTTGGAGTCTATTTCTGGCTGTGCCTTTTCTTGCGTGTGTGTGTGAGGAAGATTAGACCTGAGCTAACATCTGTTGAACATCTTCCTCTTTTTGCTTGAGGAAGATTATCCTTGAGTTAACACCCATACTAATCTTCCTCTATTTTGTATGTGGGATGCCACCACAGCATGGCTTGATGAATGTGTGTAGGTCTGTGCCTGAGACCTGAGCTGTAAACCCTGGGCTGCTGAAGTGGAGCACACGAACTTACCAACCATGCCAATGGGCAGGCCCTAAGGCTGTGCCTTTTGAATCTGTCTCAGTAAATGGAGAAATCAACATGTAGGCACACATTCTGGATTAATAACTCCTTTGATGGGTGACTCTGAAAATCATGGGATCAGGTAATAAGGAAGCCACAGGGTTTTTATTGGCACTAGAGCTGAAGGAATTACTTTTCTAAAGATGTGATGTTCTGAAATAACTCCCTTTTCTTCCCTACCTCAAATCTTAGAATACATCTCCCAAGTACAGGGGGAGACGGGTAAGTGATGAGTCTGCTTCCTTGGACTCATGTGGACGATCATTTTAAATAACCAAAAAAAATGTCCACTCTGAGGATGTATGCGCATGGGTGTATGTGTATGTATGTAAATAATCTACTCTCTGAGTGCACTCCCCCCCCAAAATAAAAAACACACACTGCTATACCCTTATAGTGCAACATTAATAGGTAAATAAAAAAGCAGAAGACTCCAGAAAATAGTGAAAGTGAATGATCCTGGAGAAGGGAGGCATGATGTGAGATGCATAAACTATAGATGGGGGTAAGGGACAAAATTACCTTTGGCTAAGCCTGCAGGATTTGCTGTCATGCTGGTAGCTATAGGTAATCTTTTAAATTATGCAATGTTACATTTTACACAGCTACAAAGTGTGAGGGGAAAATACTTGTTTTGGTGCTTTATTGAGTGCCTGTGACATGCCTTTTTCAAGGTCTTGGCTCCCCAGCAGCAGCAGCTTATAGTGAGAACAGCAGGTGACATTGTCACAAATCTCAGATAACCATGAGCCAAAGCACTAGGGGCTATTGAGCCAAAGTCCTCTATGTTCCTAACTTCAGCATCTGTTCTCTGATTCTTTGCTCCTTCTTTCCAAAAGAAAGGTCACATAACTATCAAGTGGCAGAGCCAGGATTCACACACAGGCTGCCTAGTTCCAAGAGCCTGAATTTAGATGATGGCATGATCTCTGCTTGCTAGGATTGGTGACACTATAAAGATTGGCAGCCTCCTCAATTTTGTAAACCTCTACCCAAGCTTAGTAAAAAGCCTGCAGTTTATTTTCCCAAAATATACCATCCCCTATCATCCACTTACACCAACCCCATTCCTCCTCATCCCCTATACCTGAATTCTGAGGGGTTTCCATCACTTTTTAGGCCTCTTCTGAAATGATGTCGCACGGGACAAATACAAGGTACATCCAGCTAAGAGTCATTGGAGTCCAGCCCTGAAGGTTTTGTGTGCAGAAAATTGAATTCTCAATTTTATTCTCTCTGTTTCTGTGCCTTTCATCCTGGAGAATTGTGAAGCACAGGCCATGGAGCAAGCCACCAGCTCCTGGGGCTTTGGTCATTAGTTGTCAGGGCTGGAAGCTTTGCTATGGCTCTCTGTAGAGCAATGGGAGATGACGAGGACACTAAGTTATTTTAAAAGACACCGAGGATGCTTTCTGAGTGTCCTTTGCACTGAGGCTAGCGTGCAATTTCAATATACAAGAATTTGTTCAGCAAGTACCCTGTGCCCAGCCACGTGCTAAATGTTATGAGAGATTCAAAGCCCAAGGAATGGTTCCTGCACCTAGGAGCTTTCAATCTAGTTGAGAAGACATGATACACACGTAACGGATCAATACAAAACAGTTCATAATTAAGCGAAAAATTACATGTAGTCTAGGACCAGTATTAAAGGTGCTCTGGAAAGTCAGAATAAAGAGAGACAAATAATAATGATAAAAACCAGGATATGAACCCAGGTTTAACTAACCCCACAGCTGGTTTTCCTCCTATTACGTTACACGGTTTCAATATGATTGCAAGCATGCAAACAAGCCACTGCAGAGCAAAAGTAAGCTGCAGCAAGGGAACATAACAAAATCGTAGTAGTGTTTCTATTAGGGAGGTTGCCTTATGGGTTTTAATTTTTGACTTTTTGCCTTTGCCTATGTACATAATCAAACCCCCTGCTATATACAAAACAATGAACATTAGAGAGTAAAAGGTATAAGGAGAAAACCAAAGTGACAGAAAGATCACACTTTCCATCTATAAGGAAAGTTCTCATGGACCAGGACCATGCCTCATGAAGTTGCTGTGTTAAACTTGATTATTGGAAGCTCAACCTTACATGAAATGGTAAAATAGCTTGAGCTATGCTTAGTTTTTCTCAAAAAGAAACTTAGTGAGTGATTAAAGGAACCTGACCTTACTTGCCTGGGTTCATTTCTTTACTGCCCAGGCTAGTCTCAGAATCTTACTCAGAGGCTAGAAAGATGACAGTATGTGTCACAGCTAGCAGCAAGGGTATCTGGGAGTTAGTGAAGCTATCCCTTTTTGTTACCCCATCAGACACAAATTTAACAATGCCCCTTTGCCATAATCTCTCAGAAGGGACACTGAGTGATAGCTTATCCTACACACAGACTCCAAAAACGAGTCCAAGATTCATACACTCTCATTCTGCATGGCAGAAAGGTAGTCTGGTTGAAATGATTGACTGGTTGGTAATTTTCAGTATAAAATTCTGAGACAGATGTTTTTTCAAAGCAAGTCATCTTAATATCATCATCAGCAGCAGCAGCAGTAGAGACAACATTTGCTGAGTAAGTAATATGTGCCAGGCCCTGTATAATTGATTTACACACCATTTAAACCTCACAACAACTTCTGTAAAGTGGGTATTATTATTATTGTCTCCATTGTGCAGAGGAGGTGGTTGAAAGACTAAGGAACTTGCCCTAGGGCACACAACTGCTTATAAGAGTAGACAAATTTCTTCTCCTACTTTGTCCACTAATAGAGATCGTTACCTAATTGCATCCAAATTAAACCTGGGAGGAGGCTTTTCGCTCCTTCTCCCCAGTCCACTACATGTAGGGTTGCATTTTGTCTGCAAAGAGATGGCAGCGAAAGGCACGAGGATTTAAGCTTTAGTCTGTTGAATATTAGCTGGCCCTTCTTGTCTGAATTAAAAATATCTGCACACTCCCTGCCTGGCTTCTGGTGACGTTTTCCCACAGCTGATTCTCTGTGTATGTCATGGACTATTTCATCTTTTGAAAAGATGAACTATCAATCATGATCCCTGCCCTTCGGGTGCCCACCCTCTAGACAAATAGTAGTGTTGTGTATGGATAGTACAACTGCTTGCACGGTGAAAAAAATGTGGAAGAAGCACACAGATGCAATCCTAAATCCGTTGAAGCAAAGAAAGAATATTTTGCATAAATTGAAAGCTTTGGGAAAGTGAGTGTGAAGGGGGTTTACCTGTTTGGAAAGATAGTACCCAAGGAGGTTTTGCACTAACTTTTGACCACATTGAGGTCAATTGCAGGAGCCATTTTAAAAAACAAGAAAGAATGGAGTGAACGTGGAGAGTAAAAGTCTGAGAGAAGGTCTTGATATTGGAAAGGTTGAGAGAAGTGTTGAAAGAAGAAATGGAAAACCTGAGTGTGGGAATATTTAGGGGAGAATACATATAGCTGAATTTGCTGGATAAGTAAGAACTTGTTTTATACAAGGGAGAAGACAGATATAAAGTGAGAAATAGTTAAGAAAGTTCTCCTACTCAGGCTGGGAGGTAAATGTGGATTTTAGAGTAGAAGGAAACTAACGTGGCTCTCTGGACTGAACTGATCAGTTGTATTATTGCCTCTGAATTCCTCTCCTTGCAGGTAAAGGCCAGCTGCTTATGCTGAAAATAACTGGCATTTATTGCCTACTCTCTGTGTGCCAGAATTTGGCTAAGGCCTTTACATGCGTTATCTCATGTCATCCACAAAACAACTCCATAAAGTACAATCTCTAACAGATGGGAAATTTGAGGCCTGTGGAGATTTAGTGACAGGTCCAAGTTCACACAGATTGTGTCTGAGCTCAGGGCTGTTTGACTCCATAGCCCACATGCTTTCCCAGACTTTCCATCTTGGGCAATGCACCAACCTTTCCATCCTTTACAATGTGGAACAGACCTCAAGCAACTAGTATGGCTGGCAGGCAGGCTGGTAGCTCTCTGCTGAGTCTTCTTGTAAAGAACCCATATGCAATCATTTATGATTCCACCTGCATCTATTATTGAAAGCCACATTATCTGAAGTAATAATGTCACTCTCCTCTTCCCACAATTAAACTTCTTACCAGGATGACCCATAAGGAACAATACTGACTGGTTTTTGCTTGTCATTTCTCTCAGTGGAATAACATCTAAGCAGCAAATCAGTCAACACAGAGAAAACAGGAGGAAGGAAGGGGAATATAAGAGGCCTTCCAGCCATTAATGCTCCACTAGGCAGCTAACACATGAATTCATCCATGGCTCCTTATTAGCTACAGGAAAATATAAACATAGAGCTAGAAAATTTTGAGTATCGCCCAGTTCCAGGCAACATAAATAACATGGGGCGAGACAATTGACTTTTCTTCTAAGCGACTAGGCCACAAGATTTTTTATAAATATCTTTTTTATAGAAACCTCTAGTACAGCCAGAATCCCAAGGATTCCACCCCTCAGATCCTGTACATATATTTTTTCCTTATTCTTAATTTTTAAAATATTTCCAAATATTTTATTCTAATTTTCTTATGTTTAATTGTAGTAAAAAGCATAACATAAAATTCACCATCTTAACTGTTTTAAGTGTACAGTTCAGTAGCGTTGTTTATTCGCATTGTTGTGCAACAGATCTCTAGAACTTTTTTATCTTGCAAAACTGAAACTCTATTTTCACTAAATAACAGCTCCCCAATTCCCCCTCTCCCCAGGCCCTGGTAAGCAACATTCTACTTTCTGTCTCTATGAATTTGAGTAGTTTAGATACTTCATATAAGTGGAATCACACAGCATTTGTCTTTTTGCAACTGGCTTATGTCACTTAGCTTAATGTACTCAAGGTTCATTCAGATCCTATTTTAAAATCTCTTAAAGGCCCTCCTTGTAGGTATGAGTGAGAGTTATATCTTTTTTTAATTGTGATGAAATACATATAATATAATTTACCATTAGCGACATTCAGTACATTCACAATGTTGTGCAACCCTCGCCACTACCTACTTCCTGAACATTTTCATCACTCCCACAAATGCCCGACCCCAGTAAGTAGCCAGTCCCTGCTTTTCCCTCACTCCAGTCCCTGGCAACCACTACTCAGGTTTCCATCTCTATGAATGTACCTATTCAGGATGTTTTGTATAAATGGAATCATACAGTATGTGGCCGTTGTGGTCAGGCTTCTTTCACCTAGCTTTGTGGCTTCAAGGTTCATCCATGTCGTAGTATGTGTCAGAACTTCCTTCATTTTATAGCTAACTAATATCCTATTGTATAGATACACCACATTTTGTTTATCTATTCATCAGTTGATGGACATTTGGGTTGTTTCCACCTTTAGGATATTGTGAATAGTGTTGCTATGAACATTTATGTATAAGTTTTTGTTTGAATGGCTCTTTTGTTTGAACATGAGTTCCAGTCTCAGCTTCATCACTCACCAGCTATGTAACCTTGGACAAGTTTTTGTTTGAACTGCTTTTTTCAATTCTTTGGAGTATATACCTAAGAGTTAAGACATTTTATTAAGGGATATTTTTCCTGCCTGCCTTGCCAGGAAGCTGTATAACTTTCTGCACCCTTTCACCTTCAAGACAGTTGCTACTATGTTCCCAGTGGGACGTTCCAGAACATCTTTTTCAGAAAGTAATTCTATAAGCCACAATTTAGAGCAATGTTAAAACCATGATTGTCAATACTCACTGCCTTCTAAATACTATTCCAGTCTTACCAATTCCATGAATACCCCTCTCATAGTGCTAACATACACTCCACATGTTCTTATCCCTAAGCATAGTGTACCATATTTTTATTTAAATATATCACATGTGGATGCCTAGTTTTTCAAACTAGAAGCCAATCAATTCCTTCCAGGGCCAGAACTAACCCTCTTGTATCTCATATGTCCTCAGATGCGCACAGACTAGTGTCTGCACAAAATATTAAGGAAGAACATGAGCTCCAGTCCCAGCTTCATCACTCACCAGCTGTGTAACCTTGGTCAAGTTTTTGCATAACATGTCTGAGTCTTGGTTTCCTCATCCATAAACTGAAGATAATAGTACATCTATCTCAGTGGGGTTTTGTGAGGATAAATGACTTCATGCATATGTAAGGCACTTAGAATAATGCTTGGAACATGGTAAGTGCTCAGGAAATAGTAGCTAGAAGTAGTAGTAGTAGTACTAGTACTAGTTGTAGTAGTAGTAATATTTAGGATCAGGTGGAACTGAGTTCAAATCCCAGCTCTGCCAATGATTAACTTTACCTGTGGCTCCTACTTGCCTGCTGTGTTGTTGTGAGCTTGCGGCTTATAAACACACATGCACACACAGGTACACACAAGTGCAAGTTCCTGTGTTACATCTCTGTGATAGAGACAGGCAAATTTTTCACTACTAACTGTCATCTGTCTTCTCTCCTTTGGCATCCAGTAAGATTGCATTGCAGTTAGGTAGGGCCGTGTGACTACATTCTGGCCAATGGAATCTGGATGGAAGGGATGTGCATGACTGTTAGGTCTGGCCCAGAAAATGTCCCCCGAGGTCCTCCTCACATTCCTCTCCCCTCATCTCCTGGTTGGATGCAGAGGCTCTTGTAGAGGACACCAAGGCCCTGGAAGATGATGGGAGGAGACTGGGTCCCAGAATTACCATATGGGAGCCTGCCCGCCAAATACCTTATTGGACTACAGGGTGAGTGAGAAATAAACCTACTAGCATGTTAAGTTTCTAAGATGTTGAAGTTGTTTGCTACAGCAATTAACCTTTAAGACTAATATGATAATTTCTCTAACTTGCATACTCAATGCTCAATTAGATTAAAATTATAGCAGTCTCAACTGAAATGCACAAATTCAGGTATAAAATTCATTTTCAACCTAGGGCCTTTCCTCTAGTTCTGTAAAGACTGATCCATCCAAGGAGGGCTTGGATGATGATGAAGCAAGTGAGGCACCTAAGACTCAAACTTTAAGGAGGTGCTCACTCTCAGTGTTGTGCAAGTGTAAGGTCTGCACTGAAGAGTGATGCCTCCTTAAAGCTGGCACCCTAGGTGTCTCATTTGCCTCACCCTAATTTCAATGCTGCATCCTAGTGCCCCCAGTAGTGATGTCATGCTATACTCTGCCCATTTCCTAACTGATGCTAAGCCAGGCAGCTGCCTGAAAGCTGGTTTAGCCACTAATTTTCTGTTACCTGAAGCAAGTTAATTGACTTGTCTGAGCCTTGATTTCCTTTTCTGAAAAGAAGAGTACCTGGGTCATAATGCACAATAAGCAGTGCTATTGATAATATTATTATTCTCAATATTGTTGAAGCAAATGAGTGAATTCCTTTGCTCACATTTTCAATGATTTTCTGCTTCCATGACTGCTTGGTCTCCTACTCTCCTGGTCCCCCTTTGGCATCTGTGTGTGCTGGGACACATACGCCCATGGATTCCTTAAATGGGAGAGCTATGGCTAAAAGCCCAAAGAAACTTCATTGAGAAACCCAAGCCATTTTCAAGACTGGCCCTTACTTGCTAAGCTGACAAAGAGAGCCTGCATGTTCTCTCTCTCCACCAGCTGTTTTTCTTTGTTGAACTGGCTGACCTGCCCCAACCTCTCCACAAGGATAGTCTGCTCTGCCATGATTCCTTTGAGGAATTAACTTGCCCTTTGCTTTGGCTCACTGAATGTCTCTATCTCAGGGACATTTGTTCAATGGCCAGATTTGGCCTTGGAATGAGCTCCAGATCCAGCATTTTTGGGGCTGGTTATGAAGCAATCAAAGGGAGATCCACTAGTCCAGCACTCTCCACCCACAACATGAACCCAACACACACACCTACATACATGCTTTGTGTACCTGTTGCTAAAATATAACCACTGAGGATTCCAGGAGAGGTAGTTCCTAGGCTGACTGTTCCAACTCTTTCACCTTACATTAGTAGTCTAAGTGATTGAGCTCCCACCAATTTTAACTTTGAATAGGAGAAACTGGGAACTGGAAAGAGGAATGGAAATATGGAGGATGAAGGTTCTCTGCTGCTAAAAATTAATGCTAACTATGAGAGAGAGTGAGAGAGAGGGAGGGAGGGGGAGAGAAATAGGAGGGGAGCAGAAGGGAGGGAAAGGCAAGAGAAGAGACAGAGAGATGTCAGGGGATAGGAAACCCAAGATAGAAAGGAGTGGAGGATGCTACAGGAGATGAGAACAGGAATAAAAAGAAAAGAAAAGAAAGGAAGAAAAAATAGGAAAGAAAAACTTTAGGACACAAAAAGAAGGGAAAACATAAATACAGACGTGAGAAGGAAAAATTTAGACTGTGATGTAGTGGTGATGGGGCAAGAAGGTAACATTGTGGGGGAAGGGGAGTGATGGCAGGTCTCGTGCCTCAAACAGCTCAGGGAAGGCCAGGTAGTGCCAAAGGAGAAATGCTAACCCAGCTGCGGCAAGCCTTAGGGTAAGCCCGCTAGATTGTAATCCCTCTCTAAGGCAATGCTGACTCACTTTGGGCCATTTTCAGAGTGTTCTCAGATATCTTAAAGGCTCCATCATGAGCTTGCTGCAGCTTTATTTATTTGACATCTGTTATGGATGCTAGATCAAATGGAGAAATAAGAAAGATAACTGTCTCTAGCCACAGCTCCTTCACAGTTTTTCTTTGAGGCCCTAGATTTTGGCTCTGCTCTCAGGACAATAGTGAAGGAAAGCAGGGAAGTTAACAGGTAGGGAAGGGATTCTGGGTCAAATTACCATCCACTTCAATGTCTCCCTTCTTTTACCAAGTGAATCATATAACTGTGATCATTTAGGACAAAGTTATAGTGTGAAAAGAAGAAGAAAGGTAGAGCTGGGATATTACAAGGAGCGATGTTGTTACCCACCCCTCCTGGACCCCTTCTTGATGATGCTGGCAGCCAAGAGAAAGTACATGAGAATTTGGCAAGCCTGAGAGACTACTCTTTCCTGCAGCCTCCCGGAATTAATGCCAATTCCACAAGGCACAAGGGCCTCCCAAGAACATGAAGCCTAGCTGAGCCCCTGATAATCCTACTATTGGGATGACCGCGTAGGACAGGTAGGGTTAGTGGAGAGCTGTTGGGAGCCAAGTGTGAGTGGGGAGTATTGTAGTTTAAATAACTACTATTCCTAAATCTTTCCAATTCTCCAACCTTTTCTCTGTCTCCCTCCCTCGCCATCTCCCCCTCATCTCTCTCTCCTCTCTTTTTTACATCTGGTACACACAGTTGGATTATTTATATATTCCTTGGTTCATGATATATTAATATATTATCATCATTGGCCCACACATGGCTTTGTTTATTTATAAATCCAATATGATAAACAACTGTAAAACTACTGCCCAATGAAAAAAACTAGGACATTACCAACAAATTTATATCTACTTACGTGCTCCTACTCTATCTTATTTATCGCTTTGTCCCCTTTGTTGCTATCAGAAGTAACAACTATCTTGTATTCTGTGTCTATTGTTCCCATGATTTACTTTTCATTTTATCACATATATATGTATGCACTGGCACTTTAGCCACTCAGCCATTTTCCCAGCTGTGTGAACAAAGACACGTTTCTCAATGTCTTTAGGTCTTAGTTTCCTCTTCCATAATGTGATAATAATAATAAGACCTGCCTCAGTGGGTCACTGTGAGAATTCAGTGCCTTAATGCATAGAAAGCACATAGAGAAGCACTTGTCATATGAATATGGGTAGTAGTAGTAGTAGTAACGCCCTGCTCTTGCCTGGACTTCCCTTTTCTTCCTTTACTAGCTCATGTGCCACCTCCTCCAGGAAGACTAACCTTATTTCCTCATTGAAACCAATAATTTATTTTCTCTACATTCCCATGGTATGTATTCACACCTTCCTTCTGGCCCATGTTTCCTACTAGTGCTAATATCAAGTTGGCTTCCATTTAAAGCAGTGGTTCTTAATATTATCAGCACCTTAAAATCATCTGGGAACTTTTTAAGAGTTGTGTTCCAAGCCCTAGGCCAGACCAACTAAATGAGAATCTTTGAGGATGAGTCCCAGATGTCAGCATTTTTTAAATCTTGCCAGGTGATTCTAATGTGTAACCGAGGAAAAGAACCATGACTTAGCGCAGGAGCTGGCAAACTCTGGCCCATAGGTCAAATCCAACCCACTGCCAATTTCTGTAAATAAAGTCCTATTGACCCATTTGTTTATGTATTGTCTATGACTAGTATCACACTATAATAAAAGAGTTGTGTAGTTGTGACAGAGACTATATGGCCCTCAAAACCAAAATTATTTATTACTGGGATCATTACAGAAAAAGTTTGTTGACCCTTGCCTTAGAAAATAATCTCTCTTAGTATAGAGACCATATCTTATTCATCCCTACTTTCTCTAATATGCCTAGCACAGTGCGTTGCCCATGGTTGCTTAAGTGATTATCCAAAGTGTAGGTAGAAATGAGGTGGAAGGTCCTGTCTGCCAAATTCAAGCCTTAATTTAATTTTTCTACTGGTGCTGACATCAGCCAGTATTTTGAAGCATTATGAATTTCTGTCTCCTTGTTGGTTGTGAGAAGATGGCCTGGAGAGAGCACTAGGAGCAGGGAGTTAAGGAAGCTAGCGTGCCTTGCTCCCTGCATCGATTCTCAGAGCACAGTGCTGGCCTCCTCACCACTGCCATCCAGAATTCTTCCGTTTTAGGATCTCTACTTGGCTTCCATCTCTCCCAAGTCCCTCCGGTTTGAGAAACACTTGAATTGGTTGTCTTTTGGAGATCTCTTCCAGATTTGTCTTATGGTTTAATTATTTATGTCACAATGGTTGAAAGTTGAGGCTTTAGAGTCAGGCAAACCCAGGTGTGAATCTTGGCGGTGTGACCCTGGTCTCACTGTTTATTGGTTCTGAGCCTCTGTTCCTTCATCTACAAAATGTGCACGGCAGTACATACCTCATAAGGTTCTTAGAGGGCGTAAATGAGATAGTGCCTGTCAAATACTAAGCACAGTACTGGGCAAACAGTGAGCACTCAGTTAAAGGTAGCTATTACCACTTTCATCATGCCTATCATCACCACCAGAGGTCTCATCTACCCTGCCATGTTTTAAGCCCCTTAAAAGCAGGGGCTCTGTTCTAGCATTTTCTGCATCCCTGCTGTGCCTGTCACATAGTGGGCTCTCGCTATGAATTAATTGCTTGAATTGTATCCTAACTGTCATCCCAAATGAAACTCATAGCAGGAATGCAGATGTCAAGCTCCACTTTACCTCACACTCTCCAATGCCTGCATCCCTAGGCATCAGGGTATTCATCAAGGCCATATACCAAAAATAGGCACTGACATATGTGATAATTTTACCAGTCTTGGGGCCATCAAAGTTAATTTGTCTACATTTTCCAAATGAACAGTAACTTTATTAAAATTCCCACCTGTGACAAATACATAGTGCATAATTTTTCCTGGAGGAAGGTACAGCCATTGGGGTGGTATTTCCAAAATGCTTGTCCCAACAAGTCTAAATTGCTACAATAGTGCTTAGATTCAAATCTAGAAAACATGTAAAAGGCCAGAATCCCAGTCTTTGACAGGAAAAAAGAATAGAAAAGGCATTCTAAACCTGGAGGCCATTTTTCCTGCTTCAGTACTGAACTGCACTCAGGGACTGCTGTGTTAGCCTGGGAATAACGCACTGTGTTTTGGAAATGCTATTGTTTGTATTAATAAAATGCCACTGTACAGAGGCTCCCAGGCCAGCAAGTCTGGACTTGGCCACTTCCACTGATTTATTTAACACTCTTCTCAGGAGGATAAATAGGGTATACACCTCAGCCAGTACAAGATCACCTTGGGGCAGTGTCAAAACCCTTGGCAGTTCAACAGCAATCAGCACAAGATCTGGGGTCCTGATTAAAGGTCAGGCCTCTTCGTACTCAAAGCAAAACTCACAAAGGGGAAATTTACTTTCCCTAGGTCCTGCCTCCTCTTTTTGTGTGCCTTTCCGGACTACCACCCCAATCTCACAGTGGGTGGTACATTTCTTTACACTCAGTCTCAAATTAATGACAAAACTTAATGTGGACCCTTCCCAGGGGAATTTACGTTTATACAGAGTTCACTGGATTCAAAGTAAAGAACTATCATGCTCGTAGTAAAGAAATCTAAAGAAATCATGCCAAGACACATCTTAGTCAAAATTCTGTAAACTAAAGAAAGAAAAAAACATTGAAAGTGGTAAAAGAGAAATAACACCTTGCATAGAGTGGAAAAAAAAATTCAAATTACAGGGGATTTCTCATCAGAAACTACGAGGGCCAGAAAAAAGTAGCACACAATTGTTAAAGTGCTGAAAGAAAAGAATTATCAACCATACATCTCACATCCAGCAAAAAACACTTTCAAGAATTAAGAAGGCAACCAAGACATTCTTAGATAAAGGCAAACTAAGAAAACATGTTGACAGCAGGCCTACCTTAAAAGATGGCTAAAGAAGTTCTTGAAAGAGAAAGGAAATGCTAAAAGAAAGAATCTTGGAACATCAGGAAGGAAGAATGCTCATATCCCATTAGATAGTAAAAAACCATTTGTTTTTTGAGTCCATAGTGAAAGCGGAGGGGGGAAGGGGAGGCAGAGAAGGAAGGGATGGAAGCTCTTTTTTATAGAAGAATGCTAAGTAATAAATGTAGAAAGAATGATAGAATTAGTAGGTCACCATTCTGTATCTCCCAGTGTAATAACAAGTACAAGCCTACATCGTCATTGGAAGTTAAAATCATTGGGTAAAGATTGTTACAAGCAGATAGTCAAAAGGCCTCAGGATATCGCTGTCCGGTTAATTTTTACTATAAAGGAAAAAAGGTATATTTACAGCGTGGAGAGCTGATGGATCCCCAATGTAGCCATGAGATCAAACCCAGCATCATCAATATGGGAACAAATCAACATTCTGGGCCTGCGATGTGATACAGTGGGAAGTCCACAGCATCACGTAGAGGTCTTTTTCAAAATATTTGATCTGAGTGTAATCATAGAGAAACTATCAGAATATTTCAGAATGTAGGATATTCTAGATGATAGAACTGATCTGGACTCTTTGAAACTATCAATGTGATGAAAAACAAACTGGCAACAAAAATAGCAGGGGACTATTTAAGATTAAAAGAAACTAAAGAGATTTCACAACCCAAATGTAATAAAGAGACCTTAATTCAATCCTAAATCGTAAATAAAGCTATAAAAGCCACTTTTAGGAGAAATGGAAGAATTAAGTATGGACTGGATAATAGATTCTTCTTTTATCCATTGGGACTATTACAGAAAGTGGTAGAAATGCATCCCTAGTTGGGAAAGGGAGAGACTATGTTTACCCATCGTATGTTATATGGTTTAAGACCATGTATATTTTGACAGACTCTCTGCATATATCTTTCAAATGTCTCTAGTACTTTTTCTGCCATTTATTCATGTGTTTTGTTGTTGTTTAACATTTCTATATTGCTTATTGTATACCAGGCTCTATTTTAAGTTTTTTTTATAAATACTTCTTAATTTAGTCTTCATAATAACCCAATATAGAATAGGAAACTGAGGCACAGAGAGGTTAAGGAAACTGAGAAAGATTTTCCAGTTAATGAGAGGTAGAATGAGCACTGGAACCCTGGCAGGCTGGCTCCAGAGTGCCCCATTCTTAACCATTATACTTTGCTGTCTTGCTATGTACGTGGCAAAGGTGCAGGTGTTGAGGATGGGAAAGGTCTTGGGCCAAAACCTGCTCCCAAAACACTAAGCAGCCATCTCACATTTGTTTACTAAATAACGGCGGGACTTGGGGGCAGAAGCTTGTAATCCTTTTGGAAGGTGATTGGTCTACACAGGGTCAGTCTATATCTGCTCAGTAGGCCAAACAAAACTCGTGAATTCAATAGACTCTGCGAAACTTCTCCTGGGAGAGAAGCAGGGAATTTCTGCATTAGAGGGTTAAAAGTGGGGCAGAATGCATAAGATTGTTCTTTACCCAATACCACCACTGCAATGTAAGAACTTTTTTGCTGTTACTAGGCATTGACTACTCAAGTTGATATAATATATTAGGCTAAAAATAGTATAGTTTCAGTAGGGAAAATCATTTTATCAGAACTCTCAGTTGCAAAAACTCTATCTAATGTGCATCTATAAATGATTTTATTAGCTTACACTGCTAAACACCTTCAGGCATAGCTGGATTCAGTGATTCAAAAACCATCATCAGGATTTGTTTTCTCCCTGATCCTCAGTTCTGCTTCCTCAGGATGTCTCCTCTCTTAAATGGGCCTTTCTCTCTTGCTCAGAAGATGACTGTCAGTAATAATCAGAGCTACGTTTTTCTACATCTCATTTCTGTAGGGAAAAACAAGAGTACTAGTCCAACCTTTCCAAGAAAAGCCATACAATGCACTCTGCTTGGATAAGTTTAAGACACAAGTCCACGCCTGAAATAGTCACAGTGGCCAGGCAAATGCCATGTGATCATTGACTTAGGTATGGGTCTCAGGGCTGGAGGTGGAATTCTACCCAGGAAGGCGGACTGAAGTGGGAAAGAAGTTGGATCTCTATATGAAAATTAGGGTCCATTGCCAAAAGGAGAATGCTTGTTGGGAAGGTAAATAGCAAATATCTCCCATAACCATACCTGGCCCATCTGTTAGAGTTGTTTGATGCAGAAAGTATGTGTGTTGATAAAGGAGTACCAATGAAATCTATTTATTTAGACTGCCAAGGCATCCTATTCAAGCCTTTACAAAATCCCATTGTTTCATTATATATATGGAATTAATTTATGCAAGAAACAAAAAGTAAGGATAAATGGGCCATTTGAAATAAGAAATATAAATAGTGAGATGCCTCAAGGGCTGGTCTGACAACACTTTAATGTGTCATAGATTAAGGGTCAGGAAACTTTCTGTAAAGGACCAGATAGTAAATATATTTTGGCTTTGTGGGCCATACATGCCCGAGCATGAAAACACCCATAGACAGTATGTAAATGAATGGATATGGCTGTGTTCCAATAAAATTTTACTTTTAAAAACAGGCAGTAGGTCAGATTTGGTCTACAGGTGGTAGTTTGTTGACTCCTATTGTAGAGGGATAGTAATGTACTGTGTAGGAGTATGGGTTCTGTTGTTAGATGTATCTGGACTTGAGTCCTGCCTCTTACTTACTAGCTCCATGGATAATTTCCTTAACTACTCTAAGCCTCAATTTCCTAATCTGCATAATAGAGATAATAATAACAGATATCTAAGAGAGTTGTTGTGAGAATTAAAAGAAAAAATGCACATAAATCAAAGAGCACAACGCCTGGCAGGTAGTAAGTGGTCGATAAATGATAGCTCTTAATAATATTAAGAAAGACAATGGGGGAAAATCTATAGGAAAACCATGTGAGAGGGAAGAAAGATGAACTTCAGAGTTGTTTTAAAGATACCCATTCATTAAAACATTCCAACCACATTTTTATTGTAGTGGATTTGTCCCGTCAATTATTATGACTCAGGAAAGAGAAGTGCAGCCTTCAGGGAAGAATCCACAAGGACTGTTCTTTCAAGATACTGATGAAACCCCCAAATGCCTCCAAATTACTGGATATCATTTTAAAAAGCATTAGAAATAAAAAAAGAAAGGGTTATGTTGCTCAAATTTATTTTGCGTCCACATCTGGAATTCGGGATGCGTTTGTAATGATTGTCCCTCACTAAAGACAGAGTAGACCTGGAGACAGTTTTGAAAAGGCATGCTGGAGAGATTACTGTCTAGATGGGTGAATGCATGATGCCCACTAGAAAGATTAGGACTTTTCAGCCTGGGACACCAATCTGGGAAGGACGTGTAGTATAGTGGTCAAAAACATGGCCTTTTCTGTCAGATAGACCTAGATATGAATTCTGGCTCCAAGACTTAGTAGTTTGCAATCTTGGGCAAGTCACTTAAACTCTTTGAGTTTACTTGTTTTCACCTGTAAAATAGGAATACTAAAAGTGCCTTTCTCATGGGGCTGTTGTAAGAACTGTGCACGTAATCAGTTAGCCTCGTCCTTGGCACATAGTAAGCACTCAGTGACTGTTATTATTATCTGTAGCCTCTAAAATCATGTATGAAGTGATCAGCATCAAAAGACTTTCATATCCTGGAACAATTGAACAGGGAGGGGGAATGCCTTTGAATTATACACAGGTGAAGCTAATGCAAGTAAAAGGAAGTCTGATTTAAATGGCAGGTGGTAAACCTATGGTCTCTATTGCCCCATAAGTTATTACAGACTGAAAACAGATTTAATAAAGGACTCATGCATGATAGAAACATCATGGGTGACTAAAGGAACATGATGTTTGATCATTGTTGCTAACCTCATGGTTAATGTAAGGAAGAACAATGCTATCTTCCCATAAATGTTCCTCAGAGTCAGATTGTTAGACTGGAAATTCCGAGGTTGATACATTGGGAGCAGTTCTCAGATTTAAATGGCTGACTAACTGCTGTCTGAATTAATCAAACTCTTATTTTAATCTTGCTTTTCCCATGACAATGGCAGATAACCATCTGAAGACTTCAAAGTCTTTGTTGTCTCCTGGCATTGTGCAAACACTGTAAATATCATTGAGCTATTGTTCAAAAAGACTCAATAGCTTTGAATGAAGAGCTACAGAAATATGAAGGCTTTGTGATAGCCAGAAGCATTTGTTAAATCCTGACTCAATAAGCAAGAGCCCACCCAATCAGATAATGCAAACACAGTGTATTTTTAGATGTGTCAAGGAATTTTCTCTAACTCATCAGAAACACAAATGAAATTTCAAAGTCCTGGAAGGCACTGATTTGTTCTGTGCTTCCTTTATAGACTGCTGTCCAGAACATGAGTTTCAACCAGTGCCTATGTAAATGCCAGTTCCTAGAGTGGCCTCTCTGTACTGAGTGGCTATGGGAGGTGTAATTCGGTCAGTTAGGCTAGTCAGGAGGGGTGTGACTTAGAATGTTTCCCTTCTCTATCAGAGATCAAGTGGCTCTGGAGTTATAAAGATATTGGTTTCAACTCCTAGCCCTGCCATTTACTAGCTGCGTGACTTTAGGGCAGGTAAGTTAACTGCTCTGAACCTTCATTTCATCATCATTAAATTGAATTTATAACACCTACCACATAAAGCTGTGGTGAGCCTCAAATGTGAGAAATGGCTATTCAATCTTTTAGTAATATGAAGTTAAGTGAGTATCATTAGAAATTAAAGCACTCAGCACAGTGCCTGGCATAAAGTAGGCATTCACCAACTATTAGTTCCCTTTCTCTAGATACACACAAAGCCAGATTGTATGCCCAAAGGGATGAGTCTTCTATACATAGGGAAGACTAAAATTCTACATTGTCCTCCACTGGGTTACTATAAAGTGAATGTGGTTGGTGAAATACAGTCACAACTGTTTATCACTGAGCTGGACACATAAGAGAACCAGTGCCATGTAGGATATGTACTAGAAATCAATGAGCAGGAAGCAGATTCAAGTAGACCCAAGAATCAAAGCCAATATCAGGAAGCAACACAAATAATTTAGTTATAAATGCTCAAAGTTATAGTGGCAATCAATGACTGGGCAGCACAGTTTAGGTACCAAGATAGTTCTCCTGACTCTACTAAATGGTATAACTCACTTCTGGGACTTTTGCTTTTAAAATGTGGGCGGTGACACTTGCAAAAAGGTGACATTGAAAATCCATGGCACTATATTCCCTTGAAGGTTTTTCCATTCTCTTGGTAATGTGAGGCCTGAACCTTCATAGGGAGGCAATGAAACATGGCCACCAACGTAGAAGGCTTTATAGATGTGACACAAATGCCTAGAGCTCTCCCAAGGGCATGAGGTGTTAGATTTTGCCAAGATGCTGGTATATGCTAAATGCTCTGTTTTGTTTCAGAGATGACTACTGTGGTTATAGGCAAGATGGTGATGGATGTAAAAGATCTTCCAGAGCCCAGAAAAGGGATGATAATTGTTTTACCATCATGGATAGAAGTGAGGGCAGTGACAGCATGGGTCCTATGTGTTGCCATCTGGACAGAACAGAGGTGATAAGAGTTAGGCCAATCATGCACTCCTCCCTCTTTAAAAGGTGTTTGTCAGTGGCTCATCTCTACAGCGATATGTTATGTCTTCATCCATGGCAGTATATTATGATGTTTAGACTGAACAATGTAGTATTATAAGAAGCAATTACTTATGGCGGGCACCATGGTGCTGAGTGTGAATGTGGGTAAGTACAGAAAGTGAAAACCACCAGTATTTAGGAATTTTATTACAGTTGTAGACAAATGAGAGAGATAAAGAGGGAAGCTGACTGACTGTTGAGGCAAGCATCTCAGGGAGGCCAATCTTCAGTGGACTTACTATGGTTCACACTGTGGTGCTGTCTTTGCATAGTGAGAATCTAATTTTTTTTTTCCTGTGTGCTCAGAGCTAATTAGGATTTGAAGGACTGATGCTATTAAAACCCACGAAAAAACTTATGTGTAAGCCAAACATCAATTTATTCATTTATAATGAGAATTAATTGCCAAGTAGGGCAAAACACTCATGTCAGCTGGTTAGCAAATTTTCTCCCCTTAACAAAGTTTATATGGGAAAGTAATTACAATCAGATGACTTCTTAGAGCATGGAATCAGAGCAAAGAGAGTTAGATGACAATCTTTATGGCTAATGACACAAATTGGGATGGCCTGGTGCCTTCATCCCACTGTAGGTGGACCTGCCAAAGCATCTGCTGGTCAATGTCCCCTGTCTGAGTCTAGAGAGATTACTGATGCCCTATGGCTCTTTAATTACCCTCTTTTCTAGACTCCATGCAGATCGTTCTCTTGTTAACAATTTCTTCTTCAGACTCATCATAAGATGATTAAATTCTACCTTTCTGGGTGGCATTAATCATGTAGCAGATCTGCCTCCCTGAAACTACAAACTTGATTGGACCTGGGGGTTCCCCAAGCCTATGCAGTTGCAAACTTCATCTTTGAGTAGATTACATCTCATCTGTTCTCTGTAGATTTTAATTAGCTTCACTCTCAGAGAATTTCACTTAGGTATAAATTCTGAGGACATATCCATGTAACTCTCCTTATGCTAAGTAATGAGTTCATTCTAGTTGAAGTGGCTAGTGTCACTATAACAAAATTTTGAAGTGGTAAACAAAAAAATGGTTGCTAGCTAGTAGACAGTAAAGCATCATCCTAACATCCTATTCATATGCTCAGTCTGGCTGTATACTACAGAGAGTACAAGAAGTCCTTGATTGAGAATTCCTCAACAAAGGGTTTCTGAAAGTGGGAAGTGCACTGAAGTTCATAGCCCAGGATTAATAATCTGTTCTAAGAGGCTATGGAATCTTAAGATTTCTTGATGAAGAAGGTAATGTCACTGCTGAGAGAAGGACCAAACAGGAAATAAAATGGTACATCTTTGTGAGAAAGCACACAATGATAAATTCTGGTCCTAAGATAAGGAAAGATTGGTGATGAAGCCAACAGAATGCTCCTATCAGCATTCCAGGACTATACTGGGGTCAGCAAGGAAAGTGACTGGAGCAGGATACCTCCAGGTAATCTCAGAGTCACTTCAAGTTCAAATAGATCTCCTTGTTAGAGGATCTCATACAATCCCAGTACTCCAGTGGGAATTTCTTGGCACAACTGGAATATGTGCATGCATGTCTCCTTGTTGTGAGAGCATATGAAGTAAGATAGACATATAGCAAGCTGTTGATAAAGGAGAACTCTTATGAATGCAAATAAGGATTGGCACATTGGTTAGCGAGGCACTGATGGGTGAAAAGATCTGTTTGTTTGCACTACAGGATGAGAGTAGTAAGGTGTTAGCTGGGTTTAAGTATTGTCAAAGTTAGCCGAATTCTCCAGAAATAAAGCCAAAGTAAATGGCACTTCATATTATGAGAGGCCTTTATGGTTGCTAGGGAATATGGAATTACTGATTTTTCTTCAGGAGATCCATTATGGGGACATACATCAACACCAAGAAGCAGGGAACAGCGGACTGGAAATTCCCACCAAACACTGGCCATCACTGGATATCCTTAACATTTTAGGGAGTTGTGTCTTTTCAGCATGGCACTACTTTTGTTCAGAAGCATTAGGAATCCATTCACAGAGCTGATGTGTGCCAAGAGAACAACATGAGCAATCAAACCCCCACTTCTTGAGTTTTACGCACAGATGGTGTTGATGTATACGCCCTCGGATTTTTCAGACGGGATGGTTCAGAAACTTGTCTGCCATTAATTGCTCTTCAAGATCCTCAACTAGATGAGGGTCCCCAGAGGTGGTCCATGAGGGTAGGTGGTTCATAAAACATCCTGGAACCTAGAGTAGGGTGTTGGGGAAGAGAACAGTAATCTGGGATTGGTAGGGCTTAGCAAACAACATGTACCTGCCTGAAGAGATAGCCCTCAAAGAAATGTATCAACAGTTCCAAGCAGAGTTTTCAAAGGGCCATACCATCTGGTTTGTCATTAGGCAGGAGATCCAGTTTGTTGGGTAAGCAGAAGCCTTTAAATGGCAACAAAATGCATAGCTATGGAAGGGTGGCAGAGCTGTGTGTTCTATGCAGGTTAGTTTGTATTGAAGATGGACTCTAGCCAATAGGTGGAGCAGGATCCAGCCTCCAATAGGAAAATATTGGTAGGATATGGGAATGCAATTAGGACTTCAGTCAAGGGTTCGAAACCAACATGAAAATAGGAGACAGACCAGTGAGGATGAAGGTGAAAGGCTTAGGCATAATCTCAGGCGCAGAAGACTTAGGCCAACAAACTCAACCCAGATCTCATCCATTGGTGGGGATGGGGTTCCAAATGTACTGCCAGGGTTGTTTTTATTGGCTCAGACTGGGCAGAGTTTTGCCTGCAGGTTTTCAGTACTCTTGGGGAATTATTTCCAACTGCAGAAAGTGCCTGTGAGTTGTTTTCATCATCATTGGGTCAGGCTTGGTGATGGGTCACAAGATCTGCTTGTTTAAATTCCCAGAAGCACATAAGTTCATGACTTCTGTAAAGTGTTATAACAGTTCCCCAACTGTATTTTAATGTTAGTGCAGGATATAAATTAGTAAGGCTGGAGGTGAGAGGGATACAGGTTTACAAAGTGATCTGCCTAGGTTCCTTTTACTGATGAGCTGGGTCATTTATCCTTGCTGGGGCTCGAGAACGTTTGGCAAGGCAATCTCTTGTGAAGTGACCAGACTGGCTGCAGTAGAGGCACAACTGAGTTTCTTGCTGGCGTGCTCGTTTGGCTGGGGTGAGAGGCAGCTGGCTCCCCCGCAGCTGTATAGGCTCTTCCTTGGGTGATAAACCTATGGGGCTGGAGAGGGCTTGGTGGTTGATCAAGGAAGCCAACATTGGGAGCTGGGGCTCTGACTGTAGGAGCTCTGGCCTGTCACTACGTTTCCTGTCCAACTGAATACACTGAGTGACCAGGTCTGGGAGGTTGTCCACCATATCTGTGCCACTTACTTCATCCTGGATGGGGTCAGCTAGTCCTTCTTGAAAGTGATCAGTCTGATTGGTTTCATTATAGCTCAGATTTTGAGCAAGGATCTGGAAAGTAGTAGCATCCTGCTGAGAGTTGTCCCCTTTGTCTAGATTGTTCCTTTTCTGTTTTGTGAGCTCACCAAATGACTGCTGGAACTCAAGAACAAAGTTCTCATATTGCTTCAGCAGAGTTCTCTTGTCAGGCCCAGATATGATCCCACAACTTTTCATCTGCTGATATAGGTAATCAAAAAAGAACTTGACTTGGGCATCATCTGCAGGATTGGGGATCTTGAGAGCTGTCAAGTAGGTAGTCACCTGAGCAAGAAACCCTGAGAGACTGGCAGGGTCATCACGAAACTGGGAGAGATGCTCAAGTGAGCAGGATACAGGCATCATCGGAGTAGCCAGGGAAGGCATGACTTGGCCCCTCATAGCAGGGTTCTCCTCAGTCAGATACTGCATTTGTGGCCGCAGAATCAGATTCTCTGCCTGAAGGGAGGCATGCTCTACCTGCAAGGCAGGTGGTGATTCTGTGTACTTCTCCATAATATCTTCTGGAACCAAGTGGGACTAAGTACAATTAATTGTGTACCAGTACTAGAGACCAATAGGCAGACAGTGAGTGTGCTCTGTGATCAGAGAGACACTGTTATGAGCAAATAGCCAAAGCTGTTAGCTGTGAAGAACTCACAAGAAGATGCTGAGAGCTGAGTTGGAGAGATTGCAAAATCGTTGTCCACTACTCAGTTTTGCCTCTTCTTCATGGAGAATTCCAATGCTCTGCACATTCAGAAGAAATAAATTACCTTAGGAGACATAGAGGATTTGGAATTAAGAAGATAAATACAAAAGCACAATAGATTTTTCTCCCCACTCCCTTGCCTTGTAACACAGGAGCAATTTGCCCTCAGACTAAGCCTTTGGTTCTAGAGCATCTTTTTTGTCAGAGAATCAAAGAATTTTACAATCCAAAGTGATCTTAGAGATCATCCAGGCCAAATTCGTAATTTCACAGATGAGAAAACATAGATCCAGAGAGGTAAAAATGTTAGCCCAAGGTCATACAACTAGTTAATATTAGAGCTGGCATGCTCATCAAGACTGCTGTCCACAACAGCACTTCCTTCAGGACCACAAATGTGCTCACTTGCATATAATACTTGAGCATGATGACGTTTCGTGCCCCTTGCTACTCAAAATGTGATCTGGGAACAAGCAGCATCAGCATCACCAGGAAGGTTGTTAGAAATGCAGGCTCTCAGGTCCCACCCCAGACCTACTGTGTCAGTATTCCGCTTTAACAAGATTTCCCAGGTGATTTGAATGTGCACTGAAGTTTGAGAAGCACTGCTCTAGAGAGCACTTAGCCTGAATTGGAATAATCACTGGTTGGACTTGACACTCAGTGCCCCAATTCTAGCCTCCAGATCCGGAGACCTGATTGCTATGGTGGTAGTTAATTCATTTTTCTGGCTTCCTAGTCCCTGTCTGAGGTCACATTTGGTTGTCAGGGAGATAAGACATCACAAGCAAGATGAAGATGTGAGGTTGAAAACCTAGCAAACAAGTACAGAATATTCTTAAAAGTGTAGAGATCAAAATGTTCAGTAGTCATCTCTGCATTGATAACAAGAATAAAGCAATCAGTAAAAGTTAAAAACAAACTCCAAACATATGGCATATCAGTTGAACTATTCTGTAGTGTAATTCCTCTCATTGCCCTTTCCTTGTGTAGCGTACTATTTAAATGTTTTTAGATTGGCCACTGTGAGCAAAAAGTGTGTATCATTAAATGTAACACTTGATTCCCTAGGTTTTCTTTGATGGCTCCTCCTCTCTAGACCTATAGAAGAAATTATTGGAAGATTGAAACAGTATAAGATCGGGGGCCAGAAACTTACTCAAACACTAGCATTAATCAGTTAGATGACTTTGAAGAACTCATTTGAGTCTCAATTTCCTCTTTTACCTAATGAGGATGACTATCTTGTCTACTTCGGAGGGTTGTTGTATCAATGACATAATAGATGGGTGCTCTAAGTGGCAAAACTAAAATGAGAGATTTGCTTTTGAGATTGTTCAAATGCAGCTGAACAATGCCATTTGTGAGGCTCCACCCTTATCTCATATTGCCAACGTACAGAGATACTGTCATATCCTTCTTTCTTTCCATATCTCACCCTTCTAAATCTACCTTTCAGACATCTTCCACTTTCCAGGTGTCCATCCATGAGTTTATTCCTGCCACTCGAGCTGTCAACTGATAGCTAAGATGTTAATTAATGAGGGTTAATGATTGGCCTTTCTCAGGGCATTCACTTTTTTCTCAAACTTTGATGCACATAAGAATCAACTTGGTCCCAGTCCCTAGCAGTTCTGATTCAGTAGGTCTGGGGTAGATGCCAGGAATCTGTTCTTTAACAAGTTGCACAGTGGATTTTTGATACTGACAGTTCCTGTGAGAAAAACCATTCAGATGATCCTTAAGGAATAAAGCCATATTATAGCATCACAGAGAAGTAAGGATGGGGAGGGGACATATTTGGAGGTAGGATGTTGGCCTTCAAATGACATAGAATAGGTGGCAGCCTATTCCATCTCCACAGAAAGCCTAGAAAGAGCCCACAGTGTCCTTCACAACGGTCCATCCCTCCCAGGCAGTAGAGTGCAAGTTTCAGCATGTAGGATCTAGAGTCAGACTGATCTGGGTTCAAACTCCGGCTTGGGCAAAAGTTGTGTCACTCTGGGTAAGTTATTTAACCTCTCTGAGAATCAGTTTCCAAACTTTAAAATGGAGATGATTTTAACACCTGCTTCATAGTGTTATGAGGATTAAATGAGATGAAAAGAGATTAGCACAGCTTCATGCAGATGGCAAGTGCTCCATAAATGTTAGCTATCATTATTCTAGGCCACAGTCTATCTGACTGTGTTTTAGAATTTAATTTTTGTTGGATTTTAGAAAGGTAACACAGAGTATGTACTGTTTATTACATAACATTCCCAGGGGTGTCTGAGGAAACATCCCATAATTAAGCCATTAACATTTCTGCAGGAAAAAAATGTCTGAATATTCATACTAAAAGAGATAAAGATTAAGCTCATGTCAGTTCAGATCAGGTTTTGCTGCCAAATGAGTTTTGGCACCAAATTAATGAAAAAATATCTTCCATTTTACAGAGCTTTTTGATTTGAGAATTGGAGATAAAGGACTGTGGACTTCTATCAAACTCATCTTCTGGTTGAAAGGATGTGATTATAACTTTTCCTTCTCAGTCCCTGCTGTTTGCTCTTTCCCTCCACCTTAATAAGTTCCAGAATATCTGTAAAGTTCTCCTTTTTCTTTACAGAATTATGTATTCAAGGTAGCAGAGCATTTAATTTTTCTAATTATGTAGCACTGGTGAAACACTTGCTAAAATTACAAGCATTAGCCCAAATGCAAATCATACAACGGCTCTGTTGTCAATGGCAATTGCTTAATCCCTAAAAAAAAAAAATCTATCTTGTCTTATCATTTTGGAAATTGCTCTCCTTCTGGAGGTCAATGGCCTTCTATTGGATTGTCACAGAAGATCCTGGGGTACATCATGCCAGTCTGGAGGAGTTTCAGACCACAACCTTGAAGATATGAAGCAGAGATAGAGCTGGAATCTCAAATGCACAGACTTGGGGAATCAGACTAGTGAGCTCAGACCAGGTCTGACACAAAACTGCATATGTTTAAGCTTTTACTTAACTGGCATGTGTTTCAACTGCAAAAACAACAACACAAAAATAGGTTTAGTAAACTATTGCAAGCCATTTTGGTGTTTGTGTTCAGTTTGACTTAAAGCCATGGTTAACATTTTCCCTGGATATAACACTACTCCACTCTGGAGTCTCCTAAGACCCTATTTGGAAAAGGGCCTGCACTACCCTGCTGCTTATAAGAGGGCTTTGTGACCTTACACTGCTTTGTTTTCAAGTTGTTCTACATAACCCATTGGAGGAGGAGCTTTGACCTAGGGTCATGAACTACTCAGAGCAGTTACGTTCTTACTCTTGATCTCCAGATATTTTAAGGAATGCTGTTGCCACAGGAGCTAAACTGTGACATAAATAACCCTGAAGAAGTGACCGCAAGTACATACTGTTTGAACTTGTCTGGAGATTTGGGTGTGACCGCCCAAATAGGAGTTCTGCCACCATCTAGACTGACAAACTTAGGCAAGTTACCTCCTTTCACTGAGTGAGTTTCTGTATCTGTACAATGAAGGAATTGAGTTTCTCAAACTTTATCACGCATAAGAAATTCTGATGCAGGAGGGTTAGCAGGAGACTCAGAAATCTGAAAAAAATTTTTTTTTTGGTGAGGAAGACTGGCCTTGAGCTAACATCTGTGCCAAGCTTCCTCTATTTTGTATGTGGGATGCCACGACAGCATGGCTTGATGAGCAGTGCATAGGTCCGCACCTGGGATCTGAACTGACGAACCCCAGGCTGCAGAAATGGAGTGCATCAACCTAACCACTATGCCACCAGACTGCCCCAGGAATCTGCATTTTTTATACATACCCCAAATGATTCCATGGTAAGAGGTCTTCAGATTTTACCTTGGAAATATTGGATGACTGACCATGCAGAGCTCCAATATTTGTCAGAGGTTCTCAAATTTCAGGGTACATGCAAATCCCGGAGGAGTTTAGCATGCAGATTCTTGGACCTCATCTCCAGACAGTGTGAATCAGTGGGTCTGGGACGAGACGAGATAATCTGCATATTAACCAAGCTCTGCAGATGATGCTGATGCAGAAGTTTCCCTGACAACACTTTCAAGAAACTCTAGGTTGAGTACTCTCAAAAGGCCCTCTCTGTTTCAGCACTATCTACATTTTTGAAAGTAGAAACTATTTGGCTTCAAAAGTGGCCCTGAAATATGAGATACGTGGACCTGCTTCCTTCCAAGTCTCTGCCTGAGGCTGCATGATCACCTCTAAACAGTGGGCTAGCGCAGGCCTGGTTCAGACATGTGACATGTAGCTGACTTGGGGGCAAGAAAGGGTAGCAATTGAGCTGACCTTCCTCTCAGGATCCCATGGATCCTGCTAGGAGTTATGCACTGCTCTGCTCTGCCTGTGAATGAGGTAGAAAAGCCCTCCCCACATCCCATATCAGAGACAGAGAAGCCAGCTGGGGTCAATTTGTCCATTACTGTGACTCAGATCTCATAGCCTCCTTTAAGTTTGTCTTCCTTCTAACTTAGCTGGACCCATGGCCTAGCTGCTTATGAAGTCAAATGTGTCATGAACACTCTCTACAAGTATTCCTTGTCACAGTTTCTCAGTTTTCCTTTCTAATGTGCATAACTCTATTAAGGAGCCACAGTTGCTCCATCAGCTTTCCTGCTCTATGGGCCTATTTAACATTCCTCCTAAGGTCATGTTTCTCAGTCTCCTCCTTCACCTACTTTCTCTTCTTTGCCTACTGTCTCTGCAGGCAGCCGCATCACATGCCTGAATGATTCTGCTCAGTCACCAGCCAGAATCATGACCAATAATGCTGTCCCAGCAGTACACGACCCATTTGCATCATTCTTTTCTCTCAATCTAACAAAGAAGAAGGCATAGAAGGAATTAGTGAGTTTTTCTAGGAAGGCAAGGATCCGGACACTCAATGGAGGGCAAGATGATCAGCCACTAGGTAGGCATCATATCACTAGGGTTGAACATAGAGCGTCACATAGAATCAAGGAAAAACCCCAAAGACAGACTCCATTGCATCTTTGCTGTACTTTCCAATTTGAATCAAGCCCTGAGGGGTACCAACATTATATGAGTGGTGAAATGAAAACTTCGGTGAAAGTAACTATGTTCTAGAGGTGTGCTAACTCCTAACAATCAAGTGTGCTGCTACTTACAGCTCACAAGAGATGTTATGACAGATGGCAGATAACCTTTGTAGCAGGGTTGGGTCTAAGTCTCATTTCAAACCTGCAAGTGCTGAAGACATGGTGGGCCTCTCACATACTGTAAATGCAGAGGTTTTCATTTGTATTCAGTAAGAATGGAAAAGACAAGTTCTGTTTTTATACAGTTATAACAGACCCTTTGTGGGTCTTTGGAGTGATAATACTTATCATTTCTTGAGTACCTAATTTATGTTAGTTTACATACTCCAATTGGTACTGGCTGCCTGGAGCTGTATTTAAAAGGATTCTTGGCCTGTGGCTGGCCTCACTGATAGAATGCTGTGAAGGGCTGTCAATGTCTGAGATAAGCTCTACACAAATAAATGCAACATGCTGAACAGGCATTTGCCACCTCTCTACCAGACTATGTAATACACCACTCTTATGAAGTAGGTATGATAATTTGGGTTTCACACATAAGGAAACAAAGCCCCGATCTCCACTTCCCAACACATAATCATTCCTGCCTCTGCTTTCAATCTCTCTCTTTCCCCCCACCTAAACGTCCATGTCTCTCTTTTGCCTATGCCCAGTTGAAGCTCAGCCTCCTTGATGCAGCCTCCTCTGACTACTCGGACTCTTACTGCCTTTCCATTCACTGAGCTGAGGAAGGACGCATGATCACGATCGTATGCTCCCTCCAGGAGGAAGCCTCTTTCCTTTGAATCTTCATAATTCCGTGCACAGGGCTGGTCCCATGGGCCTTATATAAATCTGTGTTGATGGATACACTAAGATGACAAAGGCTAGGAGAAAGACAAACAAAAGAATCCCTAGTAGTAGTCTGAGGTTAAAATTGTGATAATAAAAATAAGACCTGGAATTCAGTCATGAAAATCTTGTCAAAACAGGAGGAAGCTGAGTAAGCAAGCAGGGGGATAGGGTCTCAGTGGAAGTGGTCTGACTGGAAGAGCCAGTAGGCATTGGTATCACCAATTCTTAGCTTTTCATTCCCCTATCTCCCCTTCTTCTTTAAGCCCCATAAATTCAGTGATCTTGTTTAACAACAAAACAGATGATGAGGTCTGATAAAGACTTCTGCACTATTTCTAGTTTCAAGAAATCAGTCTGGGAGAGTGTTTTGCATACCTGAATATGTACCTTGCCGTGTTTAACGAGAACAATGAGATTAAATATTTTAAATTGGGACCATCCCCATAAAGCTGGGTTGAACTATCACCATACCCATCTAATCAATATGTGAAAATATTAAAAAAGCAATCAAAAAGGAATGATTAGGTTCCCATCTCCATTGAACTTCACTGTCTATGTGTACAAAGATTCAGATATCTTAAAAAACACTTTAATATTCATGATTTCATTCAATCCTGACTGTAATTTTGTCATTTTCCAGGTCAGAAAACCAAGGCCACTGAGATATTAAGTCACGTAAAGGGGCAAGGAAGAAGCTTGGTACATGTACAACTGTCTCTGAAGGGCTCTCATGTGGAATACTTGTTCTTAGAGACAAGGAAGGAGGTATCTGAAGATGCATTTGGGAGGGTGGGGGTGGAAATGGAATGAGTGTCTCCATGAAGTAAGTTAGGAGTTCCACACCATTGGAAGAATGTAAGCAGAGTTAGGACTCCCACCTGATGAGGAGTTAGAGTGGGGACTCCAAGAATCAGGTAAGAGGGAGGCATCAAAAGATGATCTGGTCCTTTCAAGGCTATAGATTCTATAACTTGCTTGAGCACACTGCTAAAATGTGGGGGACAACATTGACTGTTAGTTGTATGCAATCTAGAATGTGATCCTCAGATCCACAGCCAACTTGAACCTTATCCACTTTGCCCATCTACCTCACAACTCATATTCCTGCATGGGATTCAGTAGCTAAGATATAACAGGCCTTGTTTACCAATTGAAGGGCTTAGCTTGGTTTCTCTGGCCATTCTCAATGCCCCCATCATTTCAAACAATACATGCTGCTTCAAGTAAACAATTAGAGGAAGAGTGGAAAAATTCTGATCTTTAGATCTCAATAGTCATAAAATGAGCCCTTTAAATTTGAAATGAAAGGTCTTCTCCTGCATTTGTGCTCCCTGTTGTCTCTTTCATCTTTAATTCATTAAGTGAAATTCACTTAGTGCTGAATACCACTTGCAACTGATGAGCTGATAGAACCTAGCCCACTTAGATTTCAACTCTTTTTTTGCATTGCCAGGTCCCTGCGGTGTGCGGGCAACCTGCAATCCTACTCAAGGTGGAGAAACCTTAATATAAACAATTTAGTATATATCATGTTTTTCAATTACAAGAAGCCTCCTAACAGCTACAGATTAAAGAAAAGTTCGAACTTTAGACATGAAGAATTTGAGGCTCAGGAAATGGAAAATGATTTGTCATTTTTCTTTTAAGATTGTCACCTGAGCTAATATCTGTTGTCAATCATCTTCTTTCTTCCTTCTTCTCCCTCAGTACATAGTTGTGTATTCTAGTTGTAGGTCCTCCTGGTTGTGCTATGTGGGATGCCACCTCAGCATGGCTTGATGAGCGGTGCTAGGTCCTCACCCAGGATCCCTGAGCACCGAAGCAGAGCACACGAACTTAACCACTCAGCCATAGGGCTGGCCCTTTGAGTCATGTTTATGACTCTTTCCTAAGTTCCAATCCCAAACCCTTTTCAGTTAGCCTTTCTCTCCCCTCTCAGTCTTGACTATGAGAGAATGGGCAATACAGGGATTACAAAGTATGGTACAGAAGCAACATTTTAACGTCATCCAGTAATTGGTACCATACGCAGAGCATTTTATGTGATCTAAGTATTCTCTTCCTGTCTCATTTATTCTTTTGATAAAGTATGAAGTAGGCAAGGCATGTATTCAACACTCTCTCCAACAGATAAAGAAAGAGTTGTCTAAGGACAAACAACTGTTTAGTATTACATCTGGGTCTAGAATCCTCAACTCATGCTTGTAACAACACCAGGTCCTGGAAGTAGTTTGAAACAGTGGAAAAACCATGGGCTTTGGAGTTAGATAGAATTTGGATTAAAATCCCAACCTGAATTCAAAGCCAAATCTGTGAGACCTTGGACAAGTTATCTCTCCGAGCCTTAGTTTCCACATACGTAAAATCTGTATTGCAAAGTAGCTGTGGTGAGTTGAGATAGTATACGTAAAGTTTCTGGCATCCAGCGGACATTAATGATAGAAGCTACGATAGCATCATATTTTCTGCAGACATTGGAATGTTGCCTACCAAACATCCTTGTCACCAGCTCTGGCTTCCATCCAGGGATTCTGAGGAAGGTAATTCTACCCAAGTCTCTTGATGTGGACAAGCAGTTTAAACTAAGTCACTTAGCATATAATCTGCCTTAGCATTTTTCTTTGCAACATGCATATCATTTGTAATTAATTATCATATGCCTGTTTTCCCTACTAGACTATGAGCTGCTCAAGATAGACATCATCCAATTTCATTTCTGTATCCCCAGGGCCTAGCATACTTCCTTATACATAGAGGTTCTCAGTAATCCTTTGTTGAGTTTATAATATATGCCCATGGCAGCCAGAGATAGAACTAGATAGAACTGGCGATGGTAGTCTCACTATTTCCCCCTCCCTATGTATGCCTTCTATTATTCTTCCCTGATGTGAGTGAAAAATTCATCCCTGCTCCAGTGCTTCTCAGCATGTTTTCGCATTATGGATGACTGAGTTAACCAGATAGAAATATATACCAAGACTTGTGGCAGTAGGACCAATGCTCTGGAGGCAAATGTCCCAGTCTTGGACTTCACTAGAATGTACTTGGCTTGGATGAATGGGTTGTTTAGTTTGTGGCTACTCTGTTCTTAGAAAGGTTTCAGATTAGCCCAGGCCCTAGGTCATGACAGACTTGCAAATAAAATGAGTGCAAAATAATCCAAATAAGAGTTGTTTAAAGATATAGTATTTTCAACCACCCTTCAGTGAAGACAAGAGAATTCCTTATCTCTCACGTGTTGTGCCTCAAGCAGAATCAGGCCAAAAGTTTGAGCAGTGGGACAGATTCTGGGGGATACAAAAAGACAAAGTGGGAAGGGGTGGGATTTTCTAGCATCTCAAGAAGCAGCGGCAACCTTAGTTCTGTGCTCTTACTTTCGAGTGCTCCACTTTCACTGGCTAACGTTCTCTAACACCCTAACACTGGTGTACATACGGGGTAGTAGAGCTTTGGGCTCTGCCAGTTGAGAACTGTGTAACCTCAGGAATATTAATCTCTTTGAGCTTCATTTTCTTTATCATAAAATGGGGCCAAAAATATCCACCACAGAAGGCTGTTCATTTATTTATATAATAAATCTTTATTGAATGTTTATTATATGCCAGGCACTGTCTTGGGAACTGGAAAATAGTAATGAGTCTCCATAGAGAATGGGCATTCTAGAATTACTGGAATAATGTATGCAAACTGCTTGTCTCAGTACCTGGCTCATAACAAACGTTTAATAAATGACAGCTATCATTTTAATATCCTGAGATATGAGGATGTGGCAGTTAAGAGCCCAGGCTCTGGAGTCAGACCTGAGTTGTAGTTCTAACTCAGAGTATTATCTCCACATATTCATCATGAAAACTTGAACAAGTTTTTTAACCTCACTTACCTCAATTTCCTCACCTGTAAAATAATGAATAATGATCATATCTATTTTATAAGCTTGGGAGGATCAGATAAATGTGAAACTTCCATTCAGTCTTCTCCCCTCCAAGGGCTAATGATTCAGGACTGAAACAAGTCTAGTTGTATCAAAAATAAAAGGCCTTTCAAGAAAAGTGTCTCTTGAGCTTCTTGAAATTTGTCTAAAGCAAAAAGAAAAGAAAATGGAAGAACCATTGCCAGAAGGGCCGATAACTCCCATGACATTCTAAGTACAGATATGTCAGGGAAATACTTTATAGGTGACAAACAAACAGCTCTCTTCTTTACATCCACCACCAGGTGAGAAAATGCTGTCATTGTGGTTATGGCTTTTTCTTACAATAGACTCGAAATGCCCCCTTTGCAAAGCCCTTCTTTCTTGATCCCCAGAGTTCAGTAAAGCCATGTCTACTTCCCTCATCTTGCTAATAGATCATATTTCTGATAAGACTTAGCTCTTTCCGCCTATTTGTGATTCTGTGTTCTTGATGACCTCTGTATTAAGGGTGCTGCCTGTGTTTTTTTGTGATTGGCTTCTTTCACTTACATAATGTTTTTGAGGTTCATCCACGTTGTGGCATGTATCAGTACTTCATTCCTTTTTATTGCCAAATATATTCCATTGTATGAATACACCACATCTTGTTTCACCTTGTTGATGGAAATTTGGGTTGTTTTCAGTTTTGGACCATTACAAATAAAGCTGCTATGAACATTCTTGTACAAGTCTGTGTGCATACATATATTTTTATTTCTCTTGGGTTAATACCTAGGAGTAAGTCATGTGGTAAAACTGTTTAACTTTGTGAGATACTAAAAACTATTTTCCAAAGTGGCTATACCATTTTGCATTCTCACCAGCAGTGTATGAGTTTCCTAGTCATACATTCTTGCCAACACTTGGCATTGTCAGTCTTTGAAATTTTATTTATACAGGTTTTGTACAGAAGCTCCTGCAGGGCCATGAGCCATTTTCTCTTTTCCCTGTTGGCTGCTCACTATCACCCTCATCCCCATGTCCTTTGAGGAATATTGTAAGAAATGGAAGAAGAAGATTTACTAGCAGGGGAGAATCAGGAAAGCTGCCTTTAGCTATCCAGAGAGCTTTCATGGGGACACGGAGGCAGTCTAATTCTATGAAGAACAAACATCAATAGTATGGAAGCCGCAAGGAGGCTAATTTTGGATTCCTACAGCATAGATATTTCTAAAGTTTAGAATGGCCTAACAACAGAGTGAACTTCATTAAGAAAAGAGTTGCCTATAACAGGAGGTATTCAAGTAGTACCTAGATGAACACTGTGGAGATGTTCTGAAGCAGAATCATATACCAGATAAAGGTTGGATGAATATCCTCAAATGTTTCCATGAGAGTGTCAAGTAGACAGTATTAAAATTTTGTGACTTTTTACTCTTCCTTTCTGTTCTCTGTCCTTTCACCTGAATTCTGGCTGACCCCAAATCCTTAATGCCTTGCTACCACAATGGAAATCAATCCTCATTAAAGTAAGCTGAAGGTTTCCCTTTCCCAGAGTGTCTGAATTGTAGTACATTCCCCATACAAGAAGATCTAACGGTGCAATTTCAGGTAAAGTAACAGCCAGTAAGTGAGATGCTTTGGCTAGAATTTTCTTCCTGTCACCACTCACATTAGACATAGTACCTAGGTCATCATTCAGCCTACCTACTGGCTAATAATCTGGCTTTGAGGAAAGTCAAAGAGAAAGAAAGCAAATCTTCCAAATATGATTTTCAAAGCAGGGCACTGGATGAGAACTAACAAACTCCTTCTCAGCTTGGTTTTCACATCCACATAGGCCTAACTATCAAAAGTTGTCCATCTGCCAACTCTTTTTTGTATCCAACACTCTCTAGCACTGATATGGTACTGTATGTTTTTAGAATACTGCTTACATCGACTGACAGCTTTTTTTTTATATATACCCATCAGGAGTGATGTATCTTTTATTCATCTTCACACTTTAAGTGTCTGTCAGACTGTCAAGTCTTCCTGTCTTCTGTAAGGAGGTAGCACAATAAAGGAAACTGGTTGTGACCTGCCACCAGGCCTCAGGGATTCAGTCTGAAGGGAAAACCTAAATAGCTCTGCCAGAGTAAAATGTCCCCAAGCCACACGATCTGCCTTCTTCATAAAAAATAAACCAAGAAAGAAATAGGATGAAATTGCATCAAAGAAATATTCATTTAGATCTGGAAACAAACTTGTGTATAGGAGTCAACAAAAAAATGGAATTGGTATACTCAGGGATGGCTAAAGCATGAGCCATGAAACACATTTGGGTTGATCTATAGTGGAGGCAGTGCTCTGGGCTAGGTGGCCTCAAGTGTATTTGTCATAGACAGTGGCAGTTGTAGAGAGGACATTTGTTTGTATTCCTCTTCCTTCCACCCTTTTTTCTGCTTCTGTGGCTTTTAATCATTCTCATATGCAAATATCATTTATGAGTATAGTGGCAGATTTTTTTCAAAATCATGAAAGAAGTATCTAGCATATGGGTAGCATCACCTCAAACCATGAAGTCCCTCCTTTTAGGTAATTTTGGAAGATAAGACACAGAGAAGGAAAATGATTGACTCTTCGTGATTCTAGGAGAAAGGAGTGGAACTCTTAACTTTTTATCATCTCAACCCCAAGCCCCAGGAAGAAGACTGAGAGCATAAAGATCCACAGTGGTGAAAGCCATGGTTTCAATTAACTCAGTCAAGTCTGGCCGTCATTGCAGAGGATAAAGGAATGCTGAAAATCAGCCATTAACCTCATCATGGACATAGAGTGTTTTGGCAGCAAGACTGCACTGCAGCTCCCCACATGCCCTACCTTTGATTTAGTGGTGTAGGTTGGGGGTTAATCTGCTGAAAGCCCTCATGACCCTACCAGTATTGGCCCAAGAACCAGTGTAAGCTGAGGCCGAATAGTGATGCTTATAAGGAGATGGAGATATGAGGAACTAAAGAAAACTGACAGGTTTACTTCCCTGGTTGTGGGTTCTACATGGACATTGGCTCCCTCAGAGTTCATTATTTTAAAACTTAGTAGCTTCCATGATCTCCCAAGTGGCTGAAATTTCTGGGTTCAGAGAACATAGTTTAACACTCTCTCTCACAGTCTTACCACTTAGTGAAGGGCAAGTGGCATGAAACACAAGCTCTCAGTTCAGCTTAATTGAATGGCTCCTCTGGCTCCATCAGCAGATTAGCTAAGAGAGAACTTTTGCTCAAAGCTTTGGGTAGTTATTATGACAACCAGCTAATCATGATTTAAAAGAAATCTATTTATTGGACCCCTGGGAAATCTCTAGGATCCAAGGTCATGACCCCAAATCAACTTGTGTTCATAAATATGAGTGGGAGCTTTAGAAAGAAAAAAATCACCTTTGAAAAATGATGAAAACAGGTATTCAATTTTGACAGACTCATGGCCTTTTGCACCATCTTACACAATGGACACTGAACCCATCCCCAACAACAATATTCAAAGACAACAAACATCTGATGGATATGCATTCCAAAGAAGGGCAATGCATAAACTCCACCACCACCACCACCACTTACAGAATACTTACTTTCGGCTGACCACTGCACTCCCTTTACATCAGTGATTTCATTTAATCATGAAAATACACTAATGAAGTCATTCTTAGCCTCATTTTACTGATGAAGAAATTGAACCTGAAAATTGGGTGGCATGCCCAAGATCCCTGTGAGTAAGTGGTGGAGCTGATATTTGAACGAAAGTCTGTCTAACACGAAAGCCCTATATTCTTAAATAATTATGCTGAACTGCTTGGTAGAGATGATCTGGTAACAAATATGCTAGAGTTGAGAAAAGCATCAATTTCCTAACTGGTGGAGACCCTTGACTTCCTAACTCATTCCCTCTGCATCCCTCCATCCATTGTCTGCCATTCTATTGTTTCCTGGTGCTTTCCTCAGGGCAAAGATATGGAAAGCTGGGATGGCTGAGATAGGAGAGTAGGCAGAAGCCAATAGCCAACATAAATTTAGAGGATTTTCTGAGGAATCTTTTCATCATCTCCATGTATTATAATTAATATCTGAAAGACACTGACTCTTCCTATTTTATAGATGGTAAATCCAAAGGATGGAGTATCTACTACAGGGCCCAAATGCCCTCAACACCAATCCAATGTTTCTTATTTAGTAGGCTATTTTATGACTGCCTTTGGGACTCCCAGTTGACTGCTGCCTTTGTCTGAGTGGCGAGGAAGTGGCCTGGGCAGCAGAATTAATGTTTGGGGCTTCTTTTGTGTCTAGCAGTCCAAAGGGTCAGACTGAAAGTTATACTGAACAACAGAGCCTTGGTTATAATTCTCACATCTGGAGTGCTTGAGAAGCCTGTGGAAATTTACTCTGGAAGTTCCATGATGAAAAATATTCTTCATCTTCTCACAATTAGGGGACAAGTGATTTATCAGGGGCTGCCAAGGAATTCTCTGGTTGTTCCACATCTCCCATTGATTTCTATAAATACACATATAGAACTGAACAATAAATCATATTTGCTTTCAGAAACACTGTTCTGTGTTCATGAGGAGACTGGTAATTTTATGAGACCTATTGATTTTTCCTAAAATAACATGATTTAGTCTTGAACTCCTATGCTTATAGCTGAGGAGGTGAGGGCCTGGTACTTTCAATTATCAAGAAGAGGTTTTTTTCCCATTATGAGGTGAAGGTTAAACTTTTATCAAATATCTATAACTTGTCCATCCTACCCATTCTACCCCATATTCACATTTCTTCATTAAACATCTCTAGAAAATCAGCTTTGATAAAAAGGAAATGAAGCAAAGTTAATATAGAAGAAGAAACCTCTGGTATGGTATTTATAATAAAATAATATGAAAAAGCACAAAAAGTTTGAACATGACCCTTTAATAAATATTTTCCTTAAAGGGGTAGAAGAGAGAAATGAGGTATGTGTGTTTGGATTTAACAATCTAGTGTATTATTACATCCTTAACTTAAAAGAGAAACTTTATAAGTCTTTGTTTATGCTTTGTCAATAGTTCTTAAGATAACAGCACTTGGCTCTTTTAAGATTCTTTCTAGCCTCCTCTGCATATTGAGTTTTCCTTCAGCCTCCTCTCTAGAACCTTTTGAACCTTCTGCTTTCCTTCCACCTCCATGTCTCCTACCAAAAATGAGCTCAAATATGAGCTAGGCCAGTCATTGGAGACATGTCATGAAGGTGTAGGGGAGGAAGACATTTCCTCTACCCATACTGGGTCCTTCTGGCCAGACATCAAATTAAATTCACATGAGACAGAATAACAGGAGAAAATTAAACAAAGCTTTAGAACATGTATACATGGGAGAGGCTCAAGCAAACTGAGCAACTCAGCAAAATGGCTGAAGCCACCACCTTAAATATAATCTCTAGCTAAATACAAAGGAGTATGTTGGGGGTGGGGGGAGTCAGTTATGGGAGAGCACCAGAAAAGCACAGTAAACAAGAATAAGATTATTATGCAGATTTAAGTCCTTGTCTTCTGCATTGATAAGAGTTTCTAGAGATAAGGTCATCCCCCCTTCTTCCTGGTACAGAGAAGGAGATACCTTTACAGATGGAGATTTCCTTTACAAATATAAATGTCTCTTAACAAATGGCAAGTAAATTATACTTTTTAGAGTTTCTTTCCTGCCTGCAGTTTTTAAAAGTAACCAGCCCAAAATAATCTTCATGCCAAAGAGACATATTTTGGAGTGGCCAATTCCAGTCCCCTACAAAGGCATGGGGGTTTATTAGAAATCACTTCTTTCATAATTGTTTCCTTTACAAAATATATTTTCCTAAAATAAAAAAAAACTCTTCTCAAGGACTATAATGTTATTTCATAAAACCTGCAAGAAGATCATAATAGTAATGCACAAAAGTTGTACCACTAATTATAAACAATCACACAGAGGCTCCAAACACATTGGAATGTCTCCTTGAGAAAAAACCAAATGGATACATAGCTGATATTCAATCTAAGTTCTAAAGAAGAACTCAAACATGTGCAAGGGACTGTTAGTACTGTAGGATGCTCAGTAGTGTCGTTGGTGGGTAAGTATTGGTGTGGCTTTACCTAGGGACTCACTAAGCTGGTGCAGGAGGATCTGTGTTGGATCTGGATGGCCCAGAAGACAACAATAATTTTGTACTTAAAAGTCCCAGCTTTACTTCCTCTTTCCAGTCCAGCACGTAAGGAGTTTAGAAGTTTCCACTCTATCCTACTAACAAGTAAAATGCTGAACTGAAAAAATCAGTAACTCTTATTAGGTCTGGCAAAGAAGTGAGGTCACAGGGCAAACCACTGTCCCCCAAATTGGAGAAATACATGGGGAATGAAGAGAATCACAATTAACCAGAGCAGAAACTCTAAGAAAAACTGTTCATGGGAACAAGTGCTGGGTAGAAAAACCTGGATCATAATTGACAAATTGCTGAAGGCTCAGTGTAGACAATTCTGAGAGTTAAAAATTCCTGAGGCAGTCAATCATAGGGGTCCCACATTTTTGTGGGTTTTACCTCCAAGAGTTCAACTTTGTGCTTTCAGTGAATATCGGATGAAAATACCCTCATGCTTCTGGCAGGAGGGGAAAAAGAAACCATTATGAAATGTGCCAGAGTATTCTATACTTCTTATCAAGGCCTGCTCTCAGGAGAAACTATTTTAACAGAGCCTAACCTGCTGAGCTTTTATGAGAGCCTAATCTACCTGGGAAAGGGAAATAACCAATGCCAGCCCTCTTTAGTCTTCCACGCGAGGAAAGGGAAATATACAACTCCAGCCCCCTCCAGCCATTCTGTCACACCTGAGGAGAGAAAAACAAAACTGAGAAGCGCTAGTGAATTTGACAGTCCAAAGGTACAGAGGCTTCAAAAGACTGAAATCAAATCACAAGACTATAGAATGCTTCCCTTCTCCTGACAGCTAATCACTACATTACTAAAATCCTATTTACTGCAGTTCCTTTTACCCAGTACATCATGTCTGCCTTTCAACAAAAAATTACAAAGCATACTAAAAGGCAAAAAAAAAAAAAAAAAATTTGAAGATACTGAAAAAGCATCAGAACCAGTGTCAGATATGGCAGTAATGTTGGAATTATCAGAATAGGAATTTTTTTTAAACAATGACTAATATGCTAAGGGATTTAATGAAAGAGTAGAGAAAATGCAAGAAGAGATGGATAACGTAATCAGACAGATGGAAATTCTAAGAAGGAATCAAATAGAAATGTTAGTGGTCAAAAGCACTGTAACACACCTAAAGGAACTGGCAAAAGAAGAACAAACAAAGCCCCAAATCAGCAGAAGGAAGGAAATAATAAAATTCAGAGCAGAAATAAATGAAATAGAGACTAAAAAAACAGTAGAAAAATTTAATGAAACCACGAGCTGGTTCTTTGAAAAGATAAACAAAATTGACAAACCTTTAGCTAGACTCACCAAGGAGAAAAGAGAGAAAGCTCAAATAAATAAAATCAGAAATGAAAGAGGAGAAATTATAATGGAACCCTCAGATACAAAGATTATAAGAGAACACTATGAAAAGCTATACACCAACAAATTGGATAATCTAGAAAAAATAGATAAATTCTTAGAAGCATATAACCTTTCAAAACTAAGTCATGAAGAAACAGAGAATTTGAATAGACCAATCACCAGTAAGGAGATTGAAACAGTAATCAACAACCTCCCCAAAAATAAAAGTCCAGGACCAGATGGCTTCCCTGGTGAATTCTACCAAATTTTCAAAGAAGACAACACCTATCCATCTCAAACTGTTCCAAAAAATTGAAGGAGGCTTCCTAACTCATTCTACAAAGCCAACATCATCCTGATACAAGAACCAGTCAAGGACAACACAAAAAAAGAAAATTACAGGCCAATAACACTGATGAACATTGATGCAAAAATCCTCAACAAAATACTAGCAAATCAAATACAAAAATACATGAAAAAGATCATCCATCATGATCAAGTGGGTTTCATTCCAGGAATGCAGGGATGGTTTGACATCTGCAAATCTATCAACGTGATACACCACATTAACAAAATGAAGAATAGAAATCACATGATCATCTCAATAGATGCAGAGAAAGCATTTGACAAGATACAGCATCCATTTATGATAAAAACTCTAAATAAAATGGGTACAGAAGGAAAATACCTCAATATAATAAAGGCCATATATGACAAACCCACAGCTAATATCATTTGCAATGGAGAAAAATTGAAAGTTATCCCTCTAAGAACAGTAACCAGACAAAGATGCCCACTTTCACCACTCTTTTTTAACATAGTATTGGAAGGCCTAGCCAGAGCAATTAGGCAAGAAAAAGAAATTGAAGGAATCAAAATTGGAAAAGAAGTGAAAGAGTCATTATTCGCAGATGACATGATTTTATATATAGAAAATTCTAAAGAACCCATTAAATAACTTTTAGAAATAATAAATGAATACAATCAAGTCACAGGATACAAAATCAACATACAAAAATCAGTTTCACTTCTATACACTAATAATGAAGTAGCAAAAAGAGAAATTAAGGATACAATCCCATTCACAGCTGCAACAAAACGTATAAAATACCTAGGAATAAATTTAACCAAAGAGGTGAAAGACCTGTGCATTGAAAACTAGAAAACATTGTTGAAAGAAATAGAAGAAGACACAAAGAAATGGAAAGATATTCTGTGCTCTTGCATTGGAAGAATTAACATAGTTAAAATGTCCATACTTCCTAAAGCAATCTATAGATTCAATGCAATCCCTATCAAAGTTCCAACAACAATTTTCACAAAAATAGAACAAAGAATTCTAAAATTTATATGGAACAACAAAAGACTCCGAATAGCCAAAGGAATCCTGAGGAAAAAGAACAAAGCTGGAGGTATCACACTCTCTGATTTCAAAATATAATACAAAGCTATAGTAACCAAGACAGCATGGTACTGGCACAAAAAGAGACACACAGATCAATGGAACAGAACTTAGAGCCCAGAAATAAACTCACATATATGCACAGCTAATTTTCGATGAGGGAGCCAAGAGCATACAATGGAGAAAGGAGAGTCTCTTCAATAAATGGTGTTGGGAAAACTGGACAGCCACATGCAAAAGAATGAAAGCATGCTCTTCAACATGGGTCTTAGCAGCATATTTTCAAGTACCATGTCTGACTGGGCAAGAAAAAATGAACAAATGGGACTACATCAAACTAAACAGCTTCTGCACAGCAAAGGAAACCATCAACAAAATGAAAAGACAATCTAACAATTTGGAGAAGATATTTGCAAACCATATATCAGATAAGGGGTTAATATCCAAAATATACAAAGAACTCATACATCTCAACAACAAAAAAACCAACAACCCAATTAAAAAATGGGCAAAAGATATGAACAGAGATTTCTCCAAAGAAGATATACAGATGGCCAACAGGTACATGAAAAGATATTCAACATAATTAACTATCAGGGAAATGCAAATCAAAAGTACAATGAGATATCACCTCACTCTGGTCAGAATGCTGTAATTAATAAGATAGGAAATAATAAGTGCTGGAGATGATTTGGAGAGAAGGGACACTTGTACACTGCTGGTGGGAGTGCAAACTGATGCAGCCACTGTGGAAAACAGTATGGAGTTTCCTCATAAAATTAAGAATAGATCTACCATATGATCCAGCTATTCCACTGCTGGGTATTTGTTGAATGAACTTGAAAACACAAATGCGTAAAGATACATGCACCTCTATGTTCTTCGCAGCCTTATACACAATAACCAAGACTTGGAAGCAACCTAGGTGCCTTTCAAGGGATGAATGGATAAAGAAGATGTGGTATATATACACAATGGAATACTACTCAGCCATAAGAAAAGATGAAATTTAGCCATTTGTGACAACATGGATGGACCTTGAGGGTATTATGCTAGGTGAAATAAGTCAGAGGGGGAAAGTCAAATACCATATGATCTCACTCATATGTAGAAGATAAAAACAATGACAAACAAACAAATAGCAACAGAGATTGGATTGGTGGTTACCAGAAAGGAAGGGCAGAGGGAGCAGGGTGAAAGGGGTGATTAGGCACATATGTGAGGTGACGGGTTGTAATTAGTCTTTGGGTGGTGAAGATGATGTAATCTACATAGAATTCAAAATATATTATGATGTGCACCTGAAAGTTATATAATGTTATAATCTGATGTTATTGCAATGAAAATAAATAAATTTGAAAAAGGCACTGTAACAGAAATGAAGAATGCTTTTGATTGGCCATTTTTAGACTGAACACAGCTGAGGAAAAAATCTCTGATATTGAAGATATGACAATAGAAACTTCTAAACTTCCAAAACTAAAAATCAAAGAATAAAACTGAAAAAAAAAAAAACAGCGGAGAGTGCCCATGAACTGTAAAACAACTACAAAAGGTGTAGCATATAAGTAATGGGAACACTAGGAGAAGAAAGAGAAAGGAAAAGAATCAATATTTCCAGCAATAATGACTAAGAACTTCCCCCAAATTAATGTCAGATACCAAACCAAAGATCCAGAAAGCTCAGAGAACACAAATCAGAATAAATGCCAAAGAAAACCCAAACCTACACCTAGATATATCATTTTTCAAACTTCAGAAAATCAAAGACAAAGAAAAAAATCTTGAAATAAGCCAGAGGAAAAAAAAAACACCTTACCTATAGAGGAACAAATAGGAGAATTACATCTGGCTTCTCAGAAACCACACAAACAAGACAGTAGGGTGAAATATTTAAAGTGTTGAGAGAAAACTTAAAGACCTAGAATTCTGTACTTTGTGAAATTATCTTGCAAAAGTGAAGGAGAAATAAAGACTTTTTCAGACAAACAAACGTCAAAAAAATTTATTGCCAGTAGATCTGCTTTGCAAGTAACGTTAAAAGAAGTTCTTTAGAGAGAAGGAAAATGATACAGGTTAGAAACTCAGATCTACATAAAGAAAGAATATCAGAGAATGAATAAATGGAGGTAAAATAAAAACTTTAATTTTCCTTCTTAATTGTTCTAACCAATAACAGTTTGTTCAAAATAATAATGGCAAAAATGTATTCAATTATGTATGCTTATGTACATTTATTTGCTTATATATACATATGTATAAGTGAAATGAATGACAGCAATGTTACAAGGGATGGGAGGAAGGAATTAGGAATGTTTTTTATTATAAGGTATTTGCACTACCTATGAAGCAGTAAAGTCTTATTTGAACATGGACTTGGATTCATTGTAATTGTATATTGCAAACTCTAGCACAACTACTAAACAAAGTTTAAAAAATGAACAATTAGTATTCTAAGAAGGAAGAGAAAACGAAGTCATATAAAATAGTTAATTAAAACCACAAAAGGCAGAAAAAGGGTGGAAGAAACAAGAAGAGACAAAGAACAATGGCAACAAATAGAAAATGGTAACCAGTATGGTAGATATTAATCCAGCTATATTAATAATCACTTTAAATGTCAATGATCTAAATGCACCAATCAAAAGAGAGAGACTGTCACAGAGGATCAAAAAACCAGACCTGACTATATGTTGTCTACAGGAAACCCAATTTAAATATAAAGACTCATACAGATTAAAAGCAAATGGCTAGAGAAAGACATACAAGCTAACATTAACCACAAGAAAGCAGAAGAAGCAATAATTTCAGACAGAGCAGAATTTAAAGCAAGGAAACTTATCAGAGACAAAGAGGGCCATTATATAATGATAGAAGGGTCAATTCTCCAAGAAGATATAACAATCCTTAATGTGTATGCACATAAAAACAGAACATCAAAATATGTGAGGCAAAAACTGATATAATTGTAAGGAGCAATAGATGAATCCACTATAATGGTTGGAGACTTCAATACTCATCTTTAAGAAATGGACAGATAAAGCAGGCAGAAAAGATCAAAAGGCCATAGGTGAACCTCAACCACACCATCAATCAACTGGATATAATGGAAATCTATAGATTACTTCATTCAACAACAGTCGAATACACATTCTTCTCAAGAGCACATGAAACATTCACCAACATAGACCACATTCTGGGCCAGAAAACACACTTTAACAAATTTAAAAGAATAGGACTCAATGTCTGCTCTCAGATGACAGTAAAATTAAACTCAAAATCAATAACCAAAAGATAGCTAGGAAATCTCAAAATATCTGGAGCTTAAACAACACACTTCTAAATAACACATAGATTAAATAAGAATTCTCAAGGGAAATTTGAAAATATTTTTAACTGAATGAAAATGAAAGTCCAACTTATCAAAATTTTGCAGATGCAGCAAAAGCAGTGCTTAAAGGGAAACTTATAGCATTGAATGCATACATTAGAAAAGAAAAATTTAAAATCAATCGTCTAAGTTTTTACTTTAGAAAAATAGAAAAAGATGAACAAATTAAATCCAAAGTAAGGAGAAGAAAACAAATGATAAGAATTAGAGCAAAAATCAATGGAATTGAAAACAGGAAATCCATACAAAAAAACAATGGAACCAAAAGTTGTTTCTTCGACAAGATCAGTAAAATTGATAAGCCTCTAGGCAAGCTAACCAGAAAACAAAGAGAGCAAAATACTAACAGAACTAAAAGGAGAAATAAACAGCAATATAATAATAGTTGGAGACTTTAATACCCTACTCTCAACAATGGATAGATCATCCAGACAGAGAATCAATAAAGAAACAGTGGATTTGAATGACACTATCAGCCAAATGGACCTAACAAATATATGCAGAACATTCCATCCAACAGACACAGAATATACATTATTTTCAAACATATATGGAACATTTTCTAGTAAAGAGCACATAGTAGGCCACAAAAAAATGTGTTATCAAATTAGAGAAGACTGAAATCACACTAATTATCTTTTCTGACCTCAGTGGTATGAAATTAGAAATCAATAACAGGAAGAAAATTAAAAAATACATGAAAATTAAACAGTACACTTCTGAACAACCAATGGATCAAAGAAGAAATAAAAAAGGAAATAAAAAATGCCTTGAGACAAGCAAAAATGGAAACATAACACACAAAAACTTATGGGATACAGCAAAGCAGTTCTAAGAAGGAATTTTACAGTGATAAATACATACTTGATATGCATTTCTTGATAAATCAAGAAAAAATAAAGATCTCAAATAAACAACCTAACTTTACACCTTAAGGAACTGAAAATAAAAGAAAACTAAGGACAAAGTTAGTAGAAGGAATGAAATATTAAAGATTAGAGCAAGAATAAATGAAATAGAGAACAACAAAACCATAGAAAAATTAATAAAACTAATACTTGATTCTTTGAAAAGATAAACAAAGTTGACAATATTTAGTAAGACTAACGAAGAAAAAAAAGAGAGGACCTAAATAAATAATATTCTAAATGGAAGTGGAGACAATACAACTGATATCACAGAAATACAAAGGATCATAAGAGACTACTGTAAACAACTATACATCAAAAAATTGGACAACCTAGAAAAATTGATAAATTTCTAGAAACATACCACCTACCAAGACTAAATCATGAAAAAATAGAAAATATGAGCAGACAAATAACAAGCAAGGAGATTGAGTCAGTAATCAAAACCTCCCAACAAAGAAAAGCTCAAGGCCAGATGGTTTCACTGGTGATTTTACCAAACATTTAAAGGAGAACTAATGCCAACCCTTCTGAAACTTTTCCAAAAATTTCAAGAGGAAGGAATTCATTTTACTTCATCCTAATAGCAGAGCCAGGTAAGGACACTACAAGAAAAGAAAATTACAGACCAGTATCATTGATAAGTATAGAGGAAACATTTTCAAAAAATTCTAGCAAACTGAACTCAACAACACATTAAAAAGATCATACACCACAATCAAGTGGGATTCAACCCTGAGATGTAAGGATGCTTCAATATATGCAAATCAATAAATGTGATATGTCACATTAATAGAATGAAAGATAAAAATCATATGATCAATTCAGTAGCTACAGAAAAAGTATTTGACAAAATTCAACATTCATTCATAATAAAAACTATCAACAAATTGGGTATAGAAGGAACAAACCTGAACATAATAAAGACCATATATGACAAACCCACAGTTAACATCATAGTTAAGTGTGAAAGGTTGATAGGTTTCCTCTAAGATTGAGTCAAGACAGGGGTACCCACTCTCACTACTTCTATTTAAGATAGTACTGGAAGTCCTGGAAAGAGAACTTAAGTAAGAAAAGGAAATTAAAGGCATCCAATTCAGGAAAGAAGTAAAATTGTTTATTTGCAGATGACTTGATTTTATAGTAGAAAATCCTAAAGACTCTACCTAAAAAATGTTAGATCTAATCAAGGAATTCAGCAATGTTTCAGGATACAAAGTCAACATCCAAATATCAGTTGCATTTCTATTTACTAACAATGAACTATCTGAAAAATAAATAAAACAATCCCACATACAATAACATCAAAAATAATAAAATATTTAGGAATAAATGTAACCAAGGAAGTTAAAAATCTGTACACTGAAAACTATAAGATATTGATGAAAGAAATTGAAGAAGACACAAATAAATGGAAATATACCTAGTGTTCATGGATTGGAAGAATTAATATTGTCATAATGTCCTTACTACCCAAAGCCATCTATCGATTCAATGCAATCCCTATCAAGATTCCAATGGCATTTTCATTTTTTTAGTGAGGAGGATTGGCCCTGAGCTAACATCTGTGCCAATCTCCCTCTATTTTATGTGGGATGCCACCACAGCATGGCTTGATGAACAGTGATGGGTCTGCCTCTGGCATCCAAACCCTGGGCTGCCAAAGCAGAGTGCACAAACTTAACCACTACACCACTGGGCCGGCCCCTCCAATGTCATTTTTTACAGAAATAGAAAAAACAATCCTAAAATTGGTTTGGAACCACAAAGACCCTGAATAGCCAAATAAATGCTGAGAAAGAAGAACAAAGCTGGAGGCATAACACTTTCTGAGTTCAAACTATATTACAAAGCTATAGTAATCAAAACAGTATAATAATAGCATAAAAGCAGACACATAGAACAATGGAACAGAATCAAGAGCCCAGGAATAGACCCGTGCAGATATATTCAACTAATATTTGACAAGGCAGTGAAGAATACTCAGTGGAGAAAGGATACACTCTTCAATAAATGGCGCTGGGAAAAATTGGACATCCACATGCAAAAGAATGAAATTCGATGCTTATCTTACACTGCTCACAAATATTAGCATAATATGGATTAAAGACAAATGTAAGACTTGAAACCATATATACAACGGAATATCATTCAGCCACATAATATAAGAAAATCTCTGTTATTTGCAACAACGTGGATGGACAGTAAGGGCATTATGCTAAGGAAATAAGTCAGACAGAGAAAGAAAAATACTTCATGATATCACTTATATGTGGAATCTAAAAACATCAAACTCAGAGAAACAGAGAGTAGAATAGTAGTTGCCAGGGGCTGAGGGGTGGGAGAAATGGGGTGATATTGTTCATAGGGTACAAATGTTCAGTTATAAGATGAATAACTTCCAGGGATCTAATGTACAAGATGTTGAATACAGTTTTCAATACTGTATTGTATAGTTGAAAGTTGCTGTGAAAGTTGCTGTTCTTTAATGCTCTCACCATAACAACAACAGCAACAATACGGTAATTTTGTGATGTGAGGGATGTGTTAACTAACGTTATTGAAGTAAGCATTTCACAAAATATGTGTATCAAATCATCACATTGTACACCTTAAATTTACACAGTTACATGTCAATTATATCTCAGTAAAGCTGGAAAAAACCCACATTGCCATTTATATTAGCAGCCAAAAATGAAATAGGTATAAATTTTACAAAATATGTACAAAATATATATGAAAAAACCCACAAAACTCTGATGAAAGATATCAAGGACGAAATAAATATGTGGAAGGTATCCCATATTCATGGATAAGAAGACTAAATATTTTCAAGTTGCCATTTCTTCCCAAATTCATACATAGTTTCAATGCAATCCCAATAAAAATCCCAGCAAGTTATTTTGTGGATACTGACAAATTAATTTTAAAGTTTATATGGAGAGGTGAAAGACCCAGAACAGCCAACTCAATATTGAAGGAGTAGAACAAAGTTGGAGGACTGACACTACTCAATTATAACATCTACTATAAAGCTACTGTAATCAAGGGAGTGTGGTATCAGTGAAAGAATAGACAAACAGATCAATGCAATAGAATAGTGAGCCCAGAAATAGAGCCACATAAATATAGTCAACTGATCTTTGACAATGAGCAAAGACAATACAATGAAGAAAAGTTAGTCTCCTCAACAAATGGTACTGGAACAACTGGACATCCATATGTAAAAAATGAACATAAACACAGACTTTTTACCCCTCACAAAAATTGACTCAAAATGGATCATAAACCTAAATATAAAACACAAAACTGGAAAACTTCTAGAAGATAACATAGGAGAAAAACCTAGAGGATCTTTGGCATGGTGATGACTTTTTAGGTACAACACCAAAGGCATGATCTATTAAAGAAATAATTGATAAGTTGGACTTCATTAAAACTAAAAACTTCTGCTCTGTGAACATAATTTCAGGAGAATAAGACAAACTTCAGACTTGGAAATATGTTTGCAAAAGACACATCTGATAAAGGACTGTTATCTAAAATATACAAAGAATCCTTAAAATTCAACAGTGAGAACACAAATAACTTGATTAAAAAATGGCATAAAGACTTGAACAGACATCTTACCAAAGAAGACATACAAATGGGAAGTAAGCATATGAAAAAATGTTCCACACAATATATCATTAGGGAATTACAATTTAAAACAACTAGATACCACTACACAGCTATTAGAATGGCCAAAAATCCAAAACACGGACAACACCAGATGCTGGCAAGTGTGGAGAAACAGGAATTTTCATTCATTACTAGTGAGAATGCAAAATGGTACAGCCACTTTGGAAGGCAGTTTGGCAGGTTCTTAAAAAACTCAGCATACTCTTACCATACAATCCAGCAAACACTTGCCTTGGTATTTACCCAAATGAGTTGAAAACTTAGGCCCATAAAAATAACTGCCCATGGATGGTTATAGCAGCTTTATTCGTAATTGCCAAAGCTTAGAATCAACCGAGATGTCTTTCAGCAGGTGAACAGATAAATAAACTGTGGTACACTCAAACAATGAAATATTAATCAGCACCAAAATGAAATAAGTTATCAAGCCATGAAAAGACATGGAAGAAACTTAAATTCAGATTATTAAGTGAGAAAAGCCAATCTGAAAAGACTACATATTGTGTGATTCTAAATATAAAGAAAAGGCAAAACTTTGGAGACAGTAAGACTAGTGGTTCCCAGTTAGTGGGGAGGGAAAGATGAATAGGCAGAGCACAGAGTACTTTTAGGACAGTGAAACTATCCTTTATTATATTCTAATGGTGGATACATTTACATTTATCGAAACCCACAGAATATACAATGCCAAGAGTAATTCCTGATGTAAACTATGGACTTTGGGTGATAATGATGTGTCCATGTAGGTTCATCAATTGTAACAAATAAACTAGTCTGGTATAGGATGTTGATAGTGGAGGATATTGTGTATGTGTGAGGACAAGGGTATATGAGAAGTCTCTGTACATTCCATTCAATTTTGCTGTGAGCCTAAAGCTGCTCTAAAAGTAAAGTTTATTAAGTTAAAAAGATTAGTAAAACTTTTAAAAAAAATTCCCAGCTTTATTTTTTGCCTATCTGCCCCATGCATGGGGGAGAAAAGAAAACCAAGGCCATGGAAAGCACTTTCTCAAGTAGACATGATGACGTTAATGCTTTTAACCTGCTGCTCACATCAGGCCATTTTATTAACTTGCTACCCTGCCTACTTCAGATTGGTTGCAACCTTAGCAGAGCCATACACATGGAAGATCTGTGTCCTGGGCACTGATCCAAAAAGGTTATTACTGCAACCCGAGATGCAACAGTTGCCAAAGGATTTATTTGCAACCTCCTCACACAATGATAATCAACCTTTGTGTTTTCAATGAGTGTTTTGCAATGCTTGTGAACCTTTCTATAACTCAACGTCCAGAAGATAAAACAGATTGAGTGTAGCTAGACTAAAGAGAATTTCTAAATGGAAATATTTCTGTCAAAGCCAAGCTCCCCAAGGACATTAATAAGATCTATGTATCTGCTGCCTTGTAAATAGTATATTTATCAAAGATGTTTCATCAGTAGCCTCCATAGCATGTCTTGGGGTTGTTATAACTGTACTTGAGCTGATTTATGTATTTTCATTTATATTAAATCTATAATTATCAAGTCCCAGCTGGAAAGAACTCTCCTTTTGGATTTACATGGCTGATTCTCATTAATTCATGAAGGGACTTTGCAAAGTCATTCCAGAAATTGTGTGCATGAACTAAAAACAGGTTTAAGCAATGAGTATTGAGCATCCAGTTTTGGAAAAGGAACCTGGGCACAGAAAGAAAACATGGGAAAGCCCAAACCAAGTGAGTCCAGGCCCAATTCTGAGTTTTACAATATTAGATAAGAGAGATATTAGAAAAGCACAGCCCCAGAGCCCAGGCAGGATGCCAATTAATGAATGTGCTAGTTTGAATGAAACAGGGATCTGAAGCCAGAGAAGATAAGCCATGTACCATATTTTTCAAACTTTGTATTCATTCATTCATAGCAAGATCGTTATAAAAGGCACATAAGGAAGCCCTTGAGGCATGCCTGTGGAGCTCTAGAAAACTGAATATTACAGTTTGAAAACCACTGGGCTACATGACAAAGGCACTTTTAGGAAGTGATGTTGACCAGTAGACTCTAAGAACCTCTGCTTCCTTTCCTGTCAAAGATTGACCACTAGTTTGAGCTAAGGACTTGGGCCAGTCAGTAAGTTGCCTTGCTTTCATAAGTCTATGATCCACATCCACTGATCAAGTCCTGACCAAGCCAGACACATGGCTAAGGAGCAAGTTAATCCATTCTCCTGTTTATGAAAAAGGAAGTTTTTAGTGCAAAAACTAGAGAAACAACTCCTCTCCCCAACAAATGAAATAAGACCGAAGCATGTTTATACAGTTACCATCCAGTCTAAATAAACTTTTGAGTTGAACCCAATTCCACACAACAATACGAGGCAAAATACTTGATGAATAGTGACACAGAATGAAATAATTGAAAAGAGCAAACGAATGGTTTAACACTTTCACAATAAACCATTTGCTAAGTAAAGCAGGTATTATTATTTCCATTATACAGATGAAGAAACTGAGGCTCAGGGAGGAAAACTATAACTAAGGATGCAGAGGTAGGACTAGAAGCCAGGGCACCTCACTTATAATCCAATCCTCTTTAAACTACATCTCAGCTTGCTCTATACCAGAAAGAACTAAAGCTAAATGAGCATTTTACAAGAAGAATCTAAACTCTTAGGAGTTTGTATTCAATATCATGTTCCTAAGGCTTTTGAGGGCTGGGATGGGCAACAAATGGGCAGTATTGGTCTTGATCATTAAGGTCCTCCTAAAGGTACCTCATTCCTAGAAATTTTATTTTTGCTATCAAGAAAAATTGTGTTGCTTATGGTTCAGGGATGACTAGAGAGGCAGTGGAAGATAGGACCGGGGAAGGAAGCCTCCATTGCTTAGTAGCATTGGGTTACTATAGACACACTCATTATTGGCGTTTGCTATCCATGATGCTGGCTATCTCCCAGCTTGCAAATAATCTGTATACTCTGGGGCATAGATGACAAATAAGTTTGATTTCACATGCCAAATCCAATCCATCGGTAGTGGCCATCTGCAGTGCTGTATCAAGAATGGTTCTGAGGTTGATTTCAGACAAGAAGAAGGAGTGCTGTGATTTATTTGCAATGTCTGCCATGGACACAGGAATGGAGAGGGGCAGCACCTGTGTCAAGCATTTGCAATTTTTGAACAAATAAGAGCCCATGCAAAAAGATCACATAATAAGTCAGTTTTAGAGAAGACTCAATCTACTCAGACCATTAGACTGGACTGAAAATAGGGATCCTTTAAGAAAGAATTCTGGGCTATCACCTTAAAATGGTCTCTTTACCTCTAAGTGAAGTTCTCATTGCAATGAGCCTACAAGTTTGTGCTCTATAAAGCCCATACCAAACAACTCCAGTTACTTTACATATTGTGGGGGTTTTTTGACTTCTTGTTTGGGCCTGTTTTTGACTTTTTATTCTTGCTTCAGGGGACCCACGTTTTTCTATAAAATTCTCTTCAGTTCCACACAAAGATCCATCCACTCTCTGCCTATCAAGATCATATGAAAAAAACACTTTCAGAGTGTAAGGCTGGTGCTTTGGATCCAATGTGTCATTTAAACTTTGAATTAGTTTTTGTTAGCCAAGATGTCATTCATTATTCTGGTTATTCTATTATGAGTTGGTAATATTTTTCTCTCCACACTTTTTTTTCTAGATAGGAGGCTGTAAAGAGTCTTTTTAAATAGCTGTGTCTAGTTCTTATGGTAGAACTTTATTGTAGGTTTATTGATTCAGTCTTTTTGGTGAAGTGACATCGTCCATCAATTACTAGCTGTGTGACTCTGGGCAAATGAATTCTCTTAACCCTCAGCTTTTTTGTCTATCAAATGGAAATAATGACCATACTTCTTCCACAGGGTTGTAGAAAGGATTAAAGAGAGTACATGGAAAGCACTTAGAATTATGCAGTCTCTCCATAAGTGTACATGTTTGCTATTCCATTTCCGAGGAATAATATTTTTCACCCTAATTATTTATTTGACAGCTAAACACCTGAGTATCTGTTTCCACTCAGAGTTCCTATTTTGAGAGAAAGAGTATATGAGAGCACTTCATAAATGACAAAGCATTTAAAAATCCTCTCAGTAATAAAATTTTTATATTATCGCATTTGATAAAATTGGTTCTGAGGCTGATCCATCTATGTATTTAATGTTTTTGTTGGATCTAAAACACTGTAAATAGTTTAATTATTCTTTTTTTCTGCTTTTATCTCCCCAAACCCCCCCTGCACACAGTTGTATATCTTAGTTGCAGGTCCTTCTAGGTGTGGGATGTGGGACACCGCCTCAACGTGGCCTGACGAGCGGTGCCATGTCTGCGCCCAGGATCCCAACCCTGGGCCGCCACAGCAGAGCGTGCAAACCTAACCACTCGGCCACGGAGCTGGCCCCATAATTTAATTATTCTATGTATCTACTTATTTACATATTTCCCTAAATTCAGTTAAGTTCAACCACTACTCATCAAGAGTTCCTGATGCTTCCAGCAACCATGCTAAGCACTGTTGTGGATAACACATAAAGACAAGACCAAGTCCCTGAACTCAGAGAGCTTAAGAAACTGAGGGCAAGATTAGACCCCCACACAAAACCATGAACAAAGAATGAAAGACTGTATGAAACCAAATCCTAAACTGAAGAACATCATCAAATATGTGTATTACAGACAGGAGTTACAGTGCTAAGTGCTTCAGAAGGAGTGACCTTGTGTCATTTAAGGCATCATGTCAGCCTTCGTTATGAATGCTGATGGTAGTTATGCTGCTAACTTTCCCACTTTTCCTTGTATACATAAAAGATCCATTTCTGAGTGGTTGGGAATTGAGGTATTTTAGTGTAATAAATGTTACAGTTACATAAGGGAACTGTATCAGTTATGTTTTCCATAAATATTTTTTATAAAAGTTTATGATAATTTGGAAGGCACTTGATGAGCTGGAAATGCACTGGGATCATTAATATATATATTGATTATAATTTGACAGGACTAGAGAAGAATTCTTTTTATTTAAACTTTCCAATTTGAATTCCGGGTAATCAATTCCCTACATTTGTATAAAACTTTACATTTTTTAGTGCTTTCATATATGTTCTTAGACTGCTTCCTCATGGCAACCTAATATGAAAGAGATAGAATTGGTGTTAATAAGCCCTTTGACAAACTCAGTTCTAGTCAATGAACTTTAATGAATAACTACTATGTGCCAGTTACTGTGCTCATAATGTAAAAGTACCTATAATAGAGCCCTTGTTCTCACAAGATCATGGAGATTGCTAAACCATTTACAGTTCGTGATAATGCTAGAATGGCACTTAACACATTGAAATAAAAAATACAATTGGAATAAGAATAAGGAAACTCTAATCCTGCCTAGATTAAAGGAAGGAGAAAGGTTCACAAAAGTAGTGGAATATTAGTTGGCCTCTAATGGGAAAACGAAATTTTTAACTGGGTAGAAAAGAGGAAAAGGGCATAACAGGCAGAAAGATCAGCATAAGCAAAGAAGGGAAAATGTGGATGTGTATGATGAAATCTGCGACTGGTGAACAGTCCTGTGGTGCCTCAGTGGCCAAGAATAAGGTATGTGGCAGAGAGTGATGGGAAATAAAGCTAGAAATATAAGCTCGGGTTAAATTGGGAAGAGCTTTATCTTCAATAAATGATGCTGGGAAAACTGGACAGCCATGCACAAAAGTATGAAAATAGACCATTACCTTACACCATACACAAAACTTAACTCCAAATGGATTAAAGACTTGTATCAAAGACCTGAAACCATAAAACACCTAGAAGAAAGTGTAGGCAGTACGCTCTTTGACATCAGTCTTAGCAATATATTCTTAGATATTTCTCCCTAGGCAAGGGATAGAAAAGAAAAAATAAAGAGTTGGGACTACGTCAGACTAAAAAGCATCTGCAAGGCAAAGGAAACCATCAACAAAACAAAAAGACAACCCATCAAGTGGGAGAAATTATTTTCAAATCATGTATGTGATAAAGGGTTAATTTCCAAAATATGTAAAGAACTCATACAACTCAACAACAAAAATAGGAACAATCAAATCAAACAATGGACAGAGGATATGAACAGATATTTTTCCAAAGAAGATACACAGATGGTCAACAGGCACATGAAAAGATGTTCAACGTCACTAATTATTAGGGAAATACAAATCAAAACTACAATGAAATATCACCTCACATCCATAAGAATGACTATTATTAAAAAGACAAGAAATAACAAGTATTGGGGAGGATGTGGAGAAAAGAGAACCCTCATACACTGCTGGTGGGAATGCAAACTGGTGCAGCCACTATGGAAAACAGTATGGAGATTTCTCAAAAAGTTAAAAATAGAAATACCATATGATCCAGCTATTCCTCTACTGGGTATTTGTCCAAAGAACATGGAATCACTGATTCAAGAAGATACATGTACCCCTATGTTCATTGCAGCATTATTCACAATAGCCAAGACTTGGAAACACTACTCAGCTATAAAAAAGAGAAAATCGTGTCATTTGTGACAACATGGTTGGAACTTGAGGACATTTTGCTAAGCGAAATAAGTCAGTCAGAACAAAACAAATACCATATGATTTCACTCATATGTGGAAGATAAACAAACAAAGACGTAGATGAGGAGAACAGATTGGTGGTTACCAAGGCGGAAGCAGGTGGGGAAAGGGTAGAAAGGGTAAAGGGGCACATACATATGGTGACAGATAAAAACTAGACTATTGGTGGTGAATACGATGCAGTCTATACAGAAGCTGAAATATAGTAACATGCACCTGAACTTTACACAGTGTTATAAGCCAATGTTACCTCAACAAAATAATTTCAAAAAATAGAAATCAGATAAGAGGGAGGAAAACACAAATGATGAATCAACATCTCAATACTAATCTTTGTCACTGAAATCTTAGAAGATCTCTAATATTGCAATATTGGAGCAGCAGCAGACACGAGTGGTTAAGAGCATGAGAAATATGGATTAAAATAGTACTCACTTCACAGGGTTTTTAGGAGGGGTAAATGAAGTAGTCTCTGAAAAGCATATAGCACTCTGCCTGGTACATGGTAAACAATGGATGAATGCTAGATATTATTGCCTCCTATGGCACAGAAGAGACCTAACACCTTAACCTAACGACACTGAGATTGTGTACCCAGCCAGTACCCTGAACCCTGGAGCAGCTCTTCCTGAGGCCTCTTCAAATGTCCAGTTTGTTCTAGGTGGTTACAAATCCCCAGCTAGAACTTCAGGAGCCTCAGAGGCTCTTAAGGGATGAATGAAAAAATAGCATACAATACTGGAGTGTCTAGGGAAGTGGGACAACCTGTTTGTGCCGTGTTCAAGCAATGTGCTGTAGTAGAGTCTCCACGATGCTAAGAGTAGGGTGATCTGAATCCTAATTTTGCTTCCACTCCAAAATGGGTTCCCTTTAAAGAATGCTAAAGAAACTATGCCTTAGTTTCCTCATGTATTGAAGGGCAATGGTATTTACCCTGCTTACCTTTCAGACCAAATAAGAAAGCATGAAGCTACTCGCAATAGTACAAAATTACATACAAGGTAAGGCATGTTTATTCAAGTATATAAATCAGTGATGCCAGTCAGGTGACAAGTGTACTCCCACAGAAAAGCTAAGGGAGCTGACATTCTTGTTGTAACAAGAGAGGGCCTTGGGGGTGGTTTTATAGTTTTAGACCCATTGTCTTTGTAAAAGATTCCCCAGAGAATGGTGAAGCTCTTGGCAATCAGAACAGATGCAGCCCAGGCTACCATATGCCATTAAAAAAAAAGTTTCTGGCAAAGGAAAATCATCAAACCAATGTCTTCACCCTATTACAGAATGGAAAATGTCAGCTTCCCTAGATTACAGGGTAGGGCTCCAAAGCAGAGAAAATTACATTCACACCCAGAAATGGGAAATTTCTTCTCTGGGAAGAGCTAAGCTGTCATTAAGAGAGTGGGTAGGTGGCTGTGACTTTTTTCTTCTGAAGTTCTTTATGAATCTCCATAAAATTCTAAAAAGGGTTTGCAAATTGATTAACCCTGTTATATACCCCCGACAGAGCTGTTTCAATAACTTCAGATAATTCGTCCAGTGGATATGGGATAGGCAGGGACATTTTGTCAGTGAAACAGTTGGTACATCATTTGATGAACCAAGGGCAGACAAATTTAGCTCAGGTAGGGTCTGAGAGTGCTAAGGCTCAAGGGACAAGCTGATTTCTAATGTTCCCTAACACATTCTTCCAGTTGGAACTAGTGAATTAAGGAAGTAGTCACTAGCAGCTCCTACTTACTCATTTTGTTATATCAAGAGTTGTTTTAATATGAAAGAGTCAATGGAAAGAGCTGAAAGAGGGGGAATATGGTAGAAGTATTCACGGGACGTCACAGAAAGGGAGAGGTGCCCTGCCAACAGAGAAATAGTTATGTTAGGCAGTGTGGCAAAGCGGTTAAGAGCATGAGTTGTGGCATCAAACACACAATTTATATCTTGGCTCTGCCACTGATATTATGATATACATATAAAATGAGATGAAAATAATACTGATCTTATGCACTCCTCATGAGGAGAAAATGAGATTGCATACTTAAAGCATGTAGCACATTTCCTGGCACATAGGAAGTACTAAAATTAAAAGTAGTTATTATTGTGTACTCTTCAGCATGGCATTCAAAACCCTTCTAAATTTTTTTAATCATTTTGTTGAGGTCATATTAGCTTATACCATCATGTAAATTTCAAGTGTACATTATTTTGTTTCAATGTTTGTATAGACTGCATCCTGTTCACCACCAGTAGTCTGGTTTTTATCCGTCACCATACATATGTGCCCCTTTACCCTTTTCACCCTCTCTCTACCTCCTTCCCTTCTGGTAACCACCAATCTATTCTCGTTATCTATGCAGCATTTGTTTGTTTGTTTATCTTCCACATATGAGTGAAATCATATGTATTTGTTTTTTCTGACTGACTTATTTCACTTAGCATAATACCCTCAAGGTCCATCCACGTTGTTACAAATGACACGATTTTGTCTCTTTTTTATGGTTGAGTAGTATTCCATTGTGTTTATATGTACCACATCTTCTTTATCTATTCATCCATCAGTGGGCACCTGGGTTGTTTCCAATTCTTGGCTATTATGAATAATGCTGTAATGAACATAGGGGTACATGTATCTTCTTGAATCAGTGATTCCGTGTTCTTTGGACAAATACCCAGTAGAGGAATAGCTGGGTCATAAGGTATTTCTATTTTTAACTTTTTGAGAAATCTCCATACTGTTTTTCATAGTGGCTGCACCAGTTTGCATTCCCACCAGCAGTGTATGAGGGTTCCCTTTTCTCTACATTCTGTCTAACACTTGTCATTTCTTGTCTCTAATAATAGTCATTCTGACAGGTGTGATATTATATCTCATTGTAGTTTTGATATGCTTTTCCCTAGTAATTAGCAATATTGAACATCTTTTCATATGCCCGTTGATGATCTGTATATTTTTTTTGGAATAATGTCTGTTCATATCCTCTGCCCATTTTTTGATTGAGTTGTTTTTTTTGTTGTTGTTGAGTTGTATGAGTTCTTTATATATTTTGGAAATTAACCCCTTGTCAGATATATGACTTGCCAAGTATTTTCTCCCAGTTGGAGGGTCATCTTTTTGTTTTGTTGATGCTTTCCTTTGCCATGGAGAAAGTCTGACATAGTCCTATTTGCTTATTTTTTCTTTTGTTTTCTTTGCCTGAGGAGACGTGGTATTCAAAAAGATACTGCTAAGATCAATGTCAAAGAGCATACTGCCTATGTTTTCTTCTAGGAGTTTTATAGTTAAGTCTTTTTTTGAGTTAATTTTTGTGTATGGTGTAAGATAACAGCTTACTTTCATTCTTTTTGCCTGTGGCTGTCCAGTTTTCCCAACACTATTTATTGAAAAAATATCCTTTCTCCATCGCGTGTTCTTGGCTACCTTAAAAAGTTTTATTGATGTATAAGTTGCACCATATAATTAAGCCATTTAAAGTGAACAATTCAATGTTTGTTTTAGTATAGACATAAAGTTGTGCAACCACCATCACAATCAATTTTAGAATATTTCCGTCACCTCCAAAAGAACTGATCTCTCAATTTTGGTGGTGTTTTGTTTTATTTTATTTTAATTTAGTAGAATATTAGATCTGGCCTCATTCCAAATCTATCTTGGCCAAAGATCTACAGCAGGGGTCACAAACTCAAAGGCTGCAGGGACTTAGCAGATAACATCAAAGAATGACCCAGCATCAACACTGGAAGGGACCATGGCGAATCAAAGGAGCCTGCCTTCTGAAAGAGAGCGGCTGCAGTGGAGCCATGTTGGAATGTGGACTTAATTGCTTTTCAAAAATAAGCCAGAAATATAAATTTTTTATATAAAATTCCCTGATTTTTTTTGCATGATAGCAACTGAATAAAAAAAGAAAAGCTTGTGGGCAAAACAAAGAATATCTGTGGGCTCGATGTAAATTCTAGGTTACTGGTTTGTGACATCTGCATTTGAGAAATAAGGAAACTCTCCAAGTTTCAGTTTTTTGAACTATCCTCCCCCACCACTTGCCCATCTCCCAAACTGTAATTAGAGTTCTTTGGCCATAGGTCTTTGATTTGGGCACGATTTTTCCTTAATGTAAGGATATGGACTAGGTAGATTCTTAAGTGTCACAACAATAACCCTTCCTTTATACAGGTCCATCTTAGATCTGTGCTCATCTCTTTTAAAAGAGATCTGAATGGTCTAGTCCTTGTGATTTTCAAGAGAGACTCTAACAGATTTATCTTACTGAGGATGCAAATCTGATGCCATTCTTAAGATGTCTCCCAGAGAAATTCTGAAGCAAAGTGCTTCTAGATCTCTCAGCCTCTTATTATATCTCTAACATCAAGACATTCTAGTTCGCCACAGAGCATCCAGAACTGATGTGTGTCCTCCTCCTTTGGATCACACTCTCCACCAGGTGCAATCACCTGTCTTTCACCATCACGGCTAATTCTAAGGGCTGCACTTATATGAATACCTACCTACGGGGCCCTTGGCAGGTGCTCATTAAAAAAAAAGTGCTAATTATGATTCTGCTGGGGTTTGAGAGAAAACAGAGATTTCTGGTAAGAAAAAAAAATAGCAGCTATTGGCCAGCCAGCCTTGCCAACAGTAGAAATGCAAGGTTTTTGAGATGCTTGAGCCTGTCTTCAAAAACAAGTAAAATAGGCACAGCCCTTCCTCAATCTGGGTCTCACTTGGCCCCATGTCCCTCTTAGTGCACATAAGAACACATGGCTCCAATTAGAATACAATCTAGTCTTATGGATGTTTGGGTTGCTAAGTCCACCAAGTGGAAGCAACATTAGCCTGGCACTGAAGTCAACCCAGCCAGTGCATCCATCCTTCTGGCAAGTAATATACAAATGCTATTCCTGCAGGTACATACTGCACAGGCAACAGCTCTGCAGTGACAAAAACTGCAATTTTAAACAACAACATGGTACCTTTTTACCCACTATGTCCGATGCTGAATGTGTTAAAATAAGATAGGTAGGAAGGTGTTGTGGTTTAAATTATGTCCCCCAAAAAGATATGTTGAAGTTGAAACTCCTGGTACCTGTTAATGTAACTTTATTTGGCAATAGGGTCTTTGAAGATATAATCAAGTTAAAATGAGGTCATATTGGAGTAGGGTGGGTCCTTAATCCAATATGACTGGTGTCCTTGTAAGAAAAGGGTAAAAGACACAGACACAGACATGCACAGAAGGAAGACAGCCATGTGAGTACAGAGGCAGACTTTGGAATTATGTAGCTGCAAGCCAAGGAATGCCGACTGCTGGTAACAACCAGGTACTAGTAGAGACATCTCAGCCCTGCCAACAGCTTGATTTTGGAATTCTAGCTTCCAGGGTTGTAAAAGAATAAATTTCTGTTGTTTTAAGCTACACAATTTCTGATGTATTGCTACAAGAGCCTTAGGAAACTAATAGAGGAGGTATAGTAGAGGAGCATGCCCTTGGAAGTCAAGCAAATCTGAGTTCAAATCCTGACTCTGCCATTTTCTAACTGTGGCTTCAAGCAGATTATTTAACATCTCTGAGCCTCTGTTTACTCATAAATAAAAAAAGAATAACACTAACTACCATAGAGGGTTATTATGAGCATTAAATGAAATATTTAAATTCAAAAGTGTCTATCAATAAGAGTGGTGATTGTTTTCCATCATTATAAACATACATTTCTGGAAAGAAATTTGGTATAAAAATACACAAAATCTTTACATGTGTATACCCTATGAACCACTAATTTCTAAGGTATACACACAACAGTAATTTCTAAGGTATACACCTACTTCCAAGTATATACTCAACAGAAATACGTACACTAGAATGTTGATAGCAGCAACATTCATGATATTAAAAAGTCACATGCCCATTAACAGTAAAGTGAATAAATAAATTATGGTATATTCACACAATGAAATACTATACAGCAATTAAAATGAATACTATTTAACTAAATATCGCAAACATGTTGAATGAAAGAGGCCAAAATCATAACTACATACACTATGATTGCAAACCTATATAAAATTCCAAAATCTGGCAAAACTCATAACATACTGTTAGAAGTTCTGATAGCACTTACCCTTGGGAGGAAGTAGTGATTAAATGAGGCATGAAGGAGGATTTTGAGGTGCTGGTAACATCTTGTTTCTAGATATGGTGGTTGGTTATATGGGTGTGTTCACTTTATGAAAATTTGTCGAGCTGTACACTTATGATATGTGCATTTTCTGTATGTACATTACACTTCAATAAAAACTTCTAAAAATTCATATCAATGACCTAGTAATTTCACATTTTAAAAGATGTTCTAAGAGAAAATCAAATATGTTTGAGAATAGTCAGCATAGTAATATATGTAGTAGAAAGGACAGAGAAAATTATGCAAATATCCAACAGAGACTTGGTTTAATCATTTATGATATAGTCACATAATAGAATATTAGATGACAAAGGGTTTTACATCCAGCCCTTCAACCAGAAATTTTTATTTTTTTAACAACTCTCATAGGCTGTAAGTTAAAGGCATCTTAAAGATAGGTGTAATCTCTTATTTTTGACTCTATTTTTTTTCTTTTTTCATTTATAACAAGGGAAAGTAACTTGCTGAAGAAATGTGTCTGCCCAAGTCAACTTATATTCATATCAAAACCGGAAGAAAAATGAAAATGGAATGAATTAGTTTTGGGCCACACACTGTTTTGACTTGAAAGACAATAGACTATCCAGTCATCTGGGAGACAACAAGGATTTTAACTTAGACAGAATGTTCAATAAATAGTTCTGAAACAATAGGCTAGCCATTTGGAAATGGAATAAAAGTAGATCACTATTTTACTTCTTACACTAAAGTCCAGATGGATCAAAGAGGATAACTCTTTGAATGAAAGAGAAATTCACAGAAATATACAAATGGCACATGAAAATAGTTAAACTTATATAGTATTTATCATAGTTCAAGTACTAGTCTAAGTGATTTACACATTTGAGTCTTATAGGAATCCTATAAAGTAGGTACTGACATGATTGTCACAGCTAAGAAAATTGAGACACAGAGCGATTAAGTGATCTGCCCAAGGCCATACAGTTTGGAAATAATAATACTGGAGTTTGAACTTATATTTTATTGTATGTACTCTTGAAACTTTTGAAATTTTTCCCACTTTCATGTATATATTATTTTTCAATTAAAAATAATGCCAACAACAAAAAAATTACATGGAATATTGAATTATTCAATATGGGTTAAATGAATGTATTCTGATTCAGATTTAAGCAGTAATTATTAGGGGATAATATGAACCAGGTTTTATTCTAAGCACTACCACAAACATCTCTTCTATGAACCCACTGGGCAAATTGGGAAGGCAGAGACTCAGTAAAGTGTATTTTTCTGTCTTTGCTCAAAAACTATAGGAGAAAGCCCACAGTTAACTTTATTTGCTACTAGATTGCAGAAGAGTAGCTGATACAGTTCTTCGTTGGTGACACAACTCTCTATTTACTTAGTTTTTCTCAATAATTATAACAGCTACCATTTACTGAATTCCTACTATGTGTCAAATACTGTGATTTATGATTCCTATTTAATACTAACAACCCTATGAGGTGGACACTACTCTAATCTTCACTTGTAGAAGAGGGATCTAAGCCTCAGGGAAATTAAGTTACTCAAGGTCACAGCCCAGGTCTGTTTGTTTATAAACCACTGATCATAACTACTGTATGATTTTAACTTGCTAATTTTAGGAAAAAGAAATAACAGCTGCCAATTAATAGGAGCTTACTATTTTCTTGAAATGGTACTAAACACTTTACATGAATTATTGCATTTAATGCTCAGAACAAACCATGACATAGCACAACAACTGTTGTTATTCCTTTTGAGAGATGAATGAACTAAAGTAAAGAGAGTGGTTTGTCTAAGACTATTAGGTAACAAGTGAAATAGCCAGGGTTTGAACAAGGTTATCTGTATGGATTCAGAGCCTATGTACTTTATCCTAAATCATGCAACCTTATAGAGTGGCTGAATGAATAATAATAGAAAAACAAGACTAGACTCCATGTAGCCTACAAGAGACTTGCTTTAGGTTTAAGGACACACATAGGCTTAAAGTGAAGGGATGTAAAAAGATATTCCATGCAAATGAAAATAAAATGAGAGCAAAAGTAGCCATGCTTATATCAGGCAAAATAGAATTTAAATAAAAAAGTGTAACAAGAGACAAAGAAGGTCAATATATAATGATAAAGGGGTCAATTCATCAAGAGAACATAACAATTATAAATATATTGCACCAAACATTGGAGAACCTAAATACATTAAGCAGAGATCTGCAGATCTGCAGGAAGCAATAGACAACAATAGAATAATAGTAGGAGACTTCAATACCCCACTTTCAACAGTGGATAGATCATTTAGACAGAAAATTAATAAGAAAACATTAGACTTGAATTATATTTAGACCCAATGGATGTAACAGAGATATATAGAGAGTAGCAGAATATTCATTCTTCTCAAGAGCATGTGGAACATTCTTCAGGATAGATTGTGTGTTAAGTTACAAAACAAATCTCAGCAAAGTAAAAAGATTGAAATTATACCAAGTATGTTTTCCAACCACAATGTTATGAAACTGGAAATCAATAATAGGAGGAAAACTCAAAAATTCACAATTATGTGGTAATTAAGCAACATGCTCCTGAAGAACCAATGGATCAAAGGAGAAATAAAAAATACATATTGCAACAAATGACAATGGAAATACAACATACCAAAACTTATAAGTTGCAGCAAAAGCAGTGTTTGGAAGGAAGTTTACAGTGATAAATGTCTACATTAAAAAAAAGAAAAATCTCAAATAAACAACCTAACTTTACACTTCAAAAGACTAGCAAAACAAGAACAAACTAAGCCCAAAGTTAGCAGAAAGCAGGAAAAAAATCAGAGCAGAAATAAAAGAAATAGAGAACGGAAAAACAATAGAAAGAATCAACAGAATTGAGTTGGGTTTTTTTGGAAGATAAACAAAATTGGCAAAACTTTAGCTCAACTTACCAATTAAAAAAGAGAGCGAGAGGACTCAAATAATATTATAAATGAAAAAGGAGATAGTAAAATTGCTACCACAGAAATACAAAGGATCATAAGAGACTACTATGAACAATTACATGCCAAAAAATTGGACAACCTAGAAGAGATGAATAAATTCTTAGAAACATAAAACCTGGCAAGTGTGAGTCATGAAGAAATAGAAAATATGAACAGACCAATAACAAGTAAGGAGATTGAATCAGTAACCAAAAACTTCCCAAGAAAGAAAAAGTGAGCATGAAATGGTTTCACAGGTGAATTCTACCAAACACTTAAAGAATTAATGCCAATTCTTCTGAAATCCTCCCCGAAAATTGAAGAACAGGGAATATTCCCAAACTCATTTTACAAGGCCAACATTACCCTGATACCAAAGATAAGGATAGTACACAAAAAATAAAACTATAGGCCAATATCCCTCATGAATATAGATGCAAACATTCTCAACAAAATATCAGCCAACCAAATAACAGCAAAGTGAAAGGATCCTGCACCATGATCAAGTGGTGTTTATCCCTAGAATACAAGGATGGTTCAGCATAAGCAAATCAATAAATGTTATACACCACATTAATAGAATGAAAGATAAAAATTACATGATCATCTCAATAGATGCAAAAATGCATTTGAAAAATTCAACATATTTTCATGATAAAAACTCAGCAAAGTTGGTATAGAAAGAAGATATCTCAACATAACAAAGGCCACATGTGAGAAACACACAGCTAACCTGATACTCAACAGTAAAAGTTTGGAAGCTTTCTCTCTAAAATCAAGAACAAGACAAGGGTGCTACTCTCACCAAATCTCTTCAACATGATACTTGAAGACCTAGCCAGAGCAATTAGGCAAGAAAAAGAAGTAATAGGCATCTAAATCAGAAAAGAGGATGTAAAATTGTCTATGTTTCTTGACATGATCTTGTATACAAAAATCCTGAAGAATCCACTCACTTAGGCCTAACAAACAAATTCAATAGTTTCAGAATACAAAATCAACTTACAAAAATCAGTTGCATTTCTATACATTAACAATGAACTAGCTGAAAAATAAATAACATAATCCTATTTACAATAGCAACAAAAACAATAAAATATTTAGGAATAAATTTAACCAAAGTGGAAGATCTATACAACAAAAACTATAACACACTGATGAAAGAAACTTAAGGACACACAAATCAATGGAAAGATGTTTCATGTTCATGTGTCAGAAGAGTTAACATTATCAAAATGTTCATACTACCCAAAGCCATTTATAGATTCAATGTAATCCCTATCAAAATTCCAAAGGAATTTTTCACAGAAAGAGCAAAAACAATCCTGAAATTCATATGAAATCACAAATACCCCTGAATAGCCAAAACAATCCTGAGAAAGAAGAACAAAGCTGGAGGTATCACATTTCCTGATTTAAAACTATTTTATGAAGCTATAGTAATCAAACAGTGTAGCACTGGCATAAAAAGAGACATAGGCCAATGGAACAGAACTGAGATCCCAGAAATAAGTCCACATATATATGGATAACTAATATTTGACAAGGGAGCCAAGGATAATCAATGGAAAAAGGATTGTCTCTTCAACAAACAGTGCTGGGAAAACTGGATATCCACATGCAAAAGAATAAAATTGGACCCCTATTTTATACCACCCACAAAAATTTACTCAAAATAGATTAAGGACTCCAACGCAAGACCTGACACCATAAAACCCCTAGAAGAAAACATAGGGGAAAATAGTTCCTCTATATTTGCCTTGGCAATGAACTTTTAGGTATGACACCAAAGGTACAAGCAACAAAAGCAAAAGTCAACAACTGGGACTACATCAAACTAAAAAGCTTCTGCACAGTAAAAGAAACAATCAATACAATTAGAAAGCAACCTAAGGAATGGAAAAAATACTTGTAAACTATGTATCTGATAAATGTTTAATATCCAAAATATATAAGGAACTTTCGATAGAAAAAAACCAAATAATCCAATTTAAAAATGGGCAAAGGATCTGAATAGACATTTTTCCAAAAGAGATATTCAAATAGCAAACAGGTACATGAAAAGATGCTCCACATCACTCATCATCAAGCAAATGCAAATCAAAACCACAATGAGTGGCCTCAGACCTGTTAGAATGGCTATTATCAAAACGACAACAGATAACAAATGCTGGTGAGGACATGGAGAAACGGGAACACTGGTGCACTGTTGGTAGGAATGTAAATTGGTACAGCCACTATTGAAAACAGTACAGAGATTCTTCAGATAATTAAAAATAGAACTATCATATGATCCAGCAATCTCACTTCTGGGTATATATCCAAAGAAGATGAAATCACTGTCTCAAGATGATGTCTGCACTCCCACGTTCATTGCAGCATTATTTACAATGGTCAAGACACAGAAACAACTTAGGTGTTCACTGATAGATGAGTGGATAAAGAAAATGTGGTAAATATGTACAATGGAATATTATTCAGCCATAAAATAGAAGGAAATCCATTTGCAACAACATGGATGAACTTGGAAGGCATTATGCTAAATGAAATATCAGACATGGAAAGCAAATATTTTATGATCTCACTTGTATGTGGAACCTAAAAACATCAAACTCATGGAAACAGAGAGTAAAATTGTGGTTGCCAGGGGCTGGGGGTATGTAAATGGGGAGATGTTGGTCAAAGTGTATAAACTTCCAATTATAAGATGAATAAGTTCTGGGGATCTAATGTACATCATGATGATGATAGTTAATACTGTATTGTATACTTGAGAGTTGCTATTAAAGTAAAGCTTTAATGTTCTCACTATAACAACAGTAATAATAAAATGGTAATTATAGAGGTAAAGGATGTGTTAACTATCCTTATTTTGGTAAGCATTTTGCAATACATACATGTACAAATCATCACACTGTACACCTTAAACTTACACCATATGTCAGTTATGTCTCAATAAAGCTGGGAAAAAATCATACAGCCTATAGTTCAAGAGGAGCCCTTTTCAAATCAAACAGTAAGTATTTTTCAACAACAAGATCTTTCCCAGCCCTGTGCTTGGATCTATAGGAAACAGCAGAAAAGGAAAAAATATGGACCCGGTGACAGGATGAACTCTCCACAACAAGGCAATGCTAAACAGTGTGAACTGCATGCTTGCTAGGACTGCAGGAAAGATAGATAAGTGAGACGTGGAGTGTCCACCAGAAACCTTATAGAGGAGGTCACTTTCAAGGAGGAATAGGATTTGGTATGTAGAAGAGAGAGAGGAAAGAAAGCACGATGAATGGCATGAGCAAAAGCTGAAAGGCAGGATTGGAAGAGTGCTTGTGGATCACATCCTCCCTAAACTGGAGGAAATTATTTCCACCAATTCACAGACATTCTAGAGGGGCACACAACCTCATCTCAGCACTTTGCCTCTAGTCAAAAAGTGATGCAATTTATCCTTATCCTAGAGAGGTGGAGCAGGTAAGAATTATTTGAAGGGACTTCTTTGAAGAGAATAATGCTAGATCACATTCTAGCTCTAAGTCAGAGTGTGTCTTGTGGTGAATTTCTGGTGCATCTGGCAAAGCTGCGTCAGATGTAATTAGTGTAACCCAGTCCAAAGCCACCGCATATGGAGTTCTGGATTCTCTGCACCACCTCTGCAAGCATCTAAAAATATACGACCCCTCACCTTTACTGCTATTTAACATTAATACTTGAGTGGGCTAGAGGGTTTCTGATCAGGTCAAGTGATATAGATTAAAATGTTTTGTACACCATAAAGCCAAATTCGAAGTGTATTGTTATAAGTGACAAAGATCCTAGAATGTTTGCATGTAAGTCTTCATGTTATTAGAGAATTTAGTGAGAAAAATCATGCTGGCTCTCTCTCGAAAATATACAAAACCAAAGTGATATCAAATGAAATGTAGGGGTGCTGACACAAGGACAAACAGTAACAGCTCACATGTGTATGATGCTTTTACTCTTTTCAAAGCATCTTTTCATCTGTTATCTCACTTGATCCACAAAACAACCTTATGAGCTAAGTAGGTATTAACCCTTGGAAGTATCACTTTCTTCGTTTTCTTCGTTTAAAAATGAGGATTGCCTGAGGGAACACATTGTACTGGAAGCAGCTATAGATTTAAAACTCAGGAATCTAGACTCCTAAGTCTCACCATACTGAATTAGAATCTCTAGGAGTTTTGTACTAATTTCCTATTACTGCTGTAACAAATTACCTCAAACTCAAGCGACTTCAAACAAGACAAAGCTATTATCTCACAGTTCTGGAGGCCAGCAGCATGAAGTGGGTCTCACTGGGCTGATATCAAGGTGTCGGCAGGGCTATGTTCCTTCTGAAAGTTCTAGAACAGAATCAATTTACTTGCCTTTTCCAGCTTAGAGAGGCTGCCTGCTTGCCTTGGCTCATGGCCCCTTCCTTTTTCTTTAAAGCCAACAATTGCATCACTCTGATCTCTGATTCTGTCACCGTGTGTCCTCTGATTTGGAGTCCTTGCTTCCTTCTTTTATGTAAAAGAATCCTTGTGATTACATTGGGCTCACTTGGCAATCCCCATCTCAAATCTTTAACTTAATCGTATTTGCAAAACCCCTTTTGCCACATAAGGTAACATAGTCACAGGTTCTGGGGATTAGGATGTTGCCATCTTTGGGGGGGGGTGTGCATCATTCTGCCTATCACAGGTAGATCCCTAGAATCCACCTTTTAATATTCTCCAAGTGATTCTGTTGTAGAACCACAACTGTGAACCAGCGGTCCCTTAACTTCATGGATTGTGCACAGTTATCTGTTATTAGGACTAATAGTATACATATATATTACAAATATATACAAAAAGAGAAGCAGAAAAGGAAAGGATGAGATGAAAAAATCAGTAATAAAAGTACTAAAACTTTCTTTTTATATCCTAACTTATTGTCTTTTGTACTCCGTGGGTTGCTCCCTGCTTCGGAGAATAGAGTTGTAGACCAGGGTCAGAAAACTTTTTCTGTAAAGAGTTATATGGTAAATATCTTAGACTTTGTGGGCTATATAGTCTATATTGCAACTACTTAAGTCTGCCATTATAGTACAAAAGCAGCAATAGGCAATGTGTGAGCAAATAGGCATGGCTGCCATAATAAAATTTAATTTACGAAAACAAGCAGCAGACTGGTCCTGGCCTGCAGACCATAGTTTGCCATAGGCTATTAACTATGCCATTCTTTTGTGTCTATCTTTTTTTGCACAGAGAATTCATTTCTGCTGTGACAACTTACTATGGGGGGGTCATGTTTTCCCAAGGCTGTGTCCGCAAACATGACTGTATGTCTAAGGAAGTGACAGTTGAGACTTGGAATTGTGGTCCAACCACAGCTCCCAGGTCACTGCCCATACATTTTGTTTCCCCTCCCTGATATACCTCCTCCTGCTACACCATCTCCTAGACGTTTGGATGCAAAGCCAGACAGACCTAAAAGCTGCTGTAGCTCTAGGAGTTATGTCTTGAGTGTGAGCTGAGGAGAAATAGCCATTATTTTTTCCTACCAAAAATAATGCTTTTCTTCCCTCTGAAGCTACCTATTTTCCTGTAGGTAGAGATGTAACTACCAGAGGACAAGAGTCAACAAAGAAGATGAAAGGACTGATGGAGTTTGTAAATACCATCTTTAGACCTTATGAAACCATATTACATGGAGAAGTAGTGAGATGCTGTTCTCATTTTCAACTGAAGGCTTGGTCTGGAATGATTCCACATTAAAGGAAGAGAAATTTAGGATAGGCATTGGTATTCAGAGGGTACAACAGTAGGTTCTTTGGGGGTGATGGGATCCCTTATGTTACCTTGGCCTAGTGGGATCCAGAAACTCTTACATCTGAAGTGGAATGTCATCAGATCTCAGAGCCAAAGAGATCTTAGAATTCATCAAGCCAGTTTCTTCCCTGTTGGAGAAATCATTTTGTCATCAGCCTTGACAGAAGTCACTCATTATCTCCTGTGATGAGGGACTCAATAGTTCATTGCATATCCCATACCACTCTTCTTGCAAAATTGTTCCTATTTACATTGAGCCAAAATATTCCTCCCTACCCTCTGCCCATTGGCTCTGGTTGTTTCTCATGGAGATACACAGAATAAGCATAATTTCTCTTCTTCAAGGACAAAATGTCTTCCAAAAATTGTACTATATCTTTCTTGTTCTCTCTCCTCCAGACTGAACATTCTGCTTCTTCAGTCATTCCTCATGTGAAATAGTTTCCAGTCCCTTTCCAATCCTGGCTGTGTTCACCTTTGTTAGTGTCTCTTTTATGATGTGGCATGTGGAATTGGTTGTCATAAGCTAGGTGGAATCAAATTACCAATAGCTTAAATTTTTGAGTGTTACTATGTGTCAGATATAGTGTTAAGCCCTATATATATATTATTTGATTTAATCTTCCAGCATTTCCATGAGATAGGTGCTATTAGTATTAATTTTATACATGAAGAAACTGAGGCACAGGAGAAAAGTGAGTTACCTAAGGTCACACAGCTAGTACATGCTAGGGCTTGGATGTGAACCCAAGTCTGACTCAAAAGCCCATGCTCCACGTCATTAATCTATACATAACTGCTACAGCCCATGAGGGGTTTTACCCAGCCACATACCATAGTTTGCTCATATTAAGCTTGTAGACAACTAAATAAACAAATAAACAGCAATTAAATAAATACAGAACATTTTGGGGCCGGCCCAGTAGCACAGTGGTTAAGTGCGCACGTTCCACTTTCGTGGCCCGGGGTTCGCCGGTTTGGATCCCGGGTGCGGACATGGCACCGCTTGGCACGTCATGCTGTGGTAGGCGTCCCACATATAAAGTAAAGGAAGATGGCATGGACCTGAGTTCAGGGCCAGTCTTCCTCAGCAAAAAGAGGAGGATTGGCAGCAGTTAGCTCAGGGCTAATCTTCTTCAATAAATAAATAAATGCAGAACTTTCTTCAAATGAACTTTTGGCAAGCTAGTTCACCTCCATCCTTTGCATCAGTAAGTTATTTTTTAACATAAATGTTCAATTTTACATTTATCCTCGTTTCATTTTATTAGTTTTGAGCAACCATTTTTTCATGTTACATTAGCACATTAACCATTCCTTCTTTGTCACTTCCAAATTTGTCAAAAGTTCTATGTCATCAAAGAGATTTCATGAAAGTATTGGCAACAATAGGGCGCGGTACATCTACATTGCAAATAACATGGAGCAGATATGAGGCGAGTTTGGTTTTAGGACAGCACTTAGTTAGTCCTGTGTCCCGGCAACTTACTTAAGTATTCTGAGCCAGGTTTTTATTTTTCAAAGATTGGTAATAATCTTTGTCCTACCTACTTAATAGAATTATTGAGAGTATTATATAAGATATTGGAGGCAAAGATGCACTGCAAAGGATAAACTGCTATACAAATTAAAAATAAAAGTGTGTGGGTGGGGGAGACTGTGATACCTCCTTGTGTCTCTGAGCTTTTGTGAACAAAGTAGTCCATGGACTTATCAGCACTCCAAAAATATGTGCCACCAACAGACTAGTAAGGAGTCCAGAGAGTGCACTCGTGCCTATCATATTCAAATCCCTCTGCCACTTATTAGCTCTGAGGACATTAGCAAGTCACTTAACTCTTCTGAACGTCAGTATTTTCATCTGTAATATGGGGATAATAATACCTGGGAATCATTCAGTATAACTCTTTAAAGTGTTCTAAGATCCTTGCATTGTCTGTTAAAAAACAGAAGAGCTAGGGTCGGCCCAGTGGTGTAGTGGTTAAGTTCGTGCACTCTGTGTCAGTGGCCCAGAGTTCATGGGTTTGGAAGATTGGCACAGATGTTAGCTCAGTGATAATCTTCCCCCAAGCAAAAAAGAGGAAGATTGGTAACATATGTTAGCTCAGGGTCAATCTTCCTCACCAAATTAGAAAAAAAAGAATAGAAGAGCTAATTAATATTAGATTTTGATAAGTCAAGAAAAATGTTGTAATCTCTAGGTGAACCATTAAAAAATATAACAACAAAGCTAGAGGGAAAAAAATGAAAAACATAATACAAAAGAAGACAAGAAAGGAGAACAACTAAAAACAACAACAAAATTTAAACAGACTAGATAGACATAAGAAAGAAAAACTGAGGTAATAGATTTATGTCCAAATAAATCAGAAATCATACTAAATATAAATTGATTAAATAATCCAACTAAAATATAATAATTATCAAACTGAATTTGAAAGAAAACAAGTATACGTTTCTTACAATAGATTCATCTAAATTATAATGATACAGAAAGGCTGAAAGTTAAACGATAGAGCCAGCTATGGCATGCAAGCACTAACCAAAGAAAAGTTAGTTAGCTATATTAATGTGACAAAAGTAAACTTTAAGGAAATAAGAATTATTAGAGATATAGCTGTATTTCAAAGTTATAAAAAGTGAATTAAAACCAATTTCACAGAGTGAGTTTTAACATGCCTTTCTTATAAAATGATAGAACAAGCAAAAAACTCAGCAAAGATATGGAATATTTTTTAAAACTCAGCAAGGATTTGTAATATCTGAACATTATTAACCAAATTAATCTAATTGATAATTATAGATCACTACTCAACAACTGTTGAATACACATTCTTTCCAAGTCCAAGTGGACCATCTGCCAAAATCGACCATGTGTTAGACCAAAAAACAAGTCTCAAAGATTGAAATTATACAGAAAAGGTTCTGCCCACAGTAGAAATAAGTAATGAATAACAAAAAGATTGAAAATTAAGAAATGCACTTCTAAATAACCTGTGGGTCAAAGAAAACATAGCAGTGAAAATTCAAAAATATTTTGAATTGAATTATATTGAAAATTCTACATATGATAACTTTTGGGATGCAAGTGAATCCATTCTTATAGGAAAAATGTATAGTCTTAGAAAGCGTATATTAGAAAAGAGGAAAGGTTGAGAATCCGTGATCTCAGTATCCATGTCAAGAAAATGTAAACAGCATAGTTTATTAGACCAAAGAAAGAGGAAGGAAATAATAAAAATAGTAGCAGAGATTAAATGAGTAAAAATGTATGATTAGGAGGATAAACAAAAACAAACGTGGTTCTTTGAAAAGATGAATAAAATTGATATGCATTGGTAATACTGATCAAGAACAAAAGGGAGAAGCCACAGATTGCCACAGTGACCATACCTCCTGCTTTAACATCCCCTTTTGTTCCTAAAAATGTTTGGGTCTGGATGATAAATTATGGTCATCCTGCAGATACCCAAAATCAAAAGTCAGGAGGGTATCTCACTATATATCGTCCTCTACAATGCCTTCTCCCTCTGTCCCCACCTTTCATCAAGACCTGTTTATTTTGATTATCCCCTTTTCTTTATCACCACTGCTACAACCTTAGCCCAAATTACCAATTTCCTGTCCTTTGGTTAGTGCAATCTAACCTTCTTAAAGGTCTCCCTGCCTCTAGCCTCACACTCATCTAATCCATTCTTTACTTGAAACCAAAGTCATCTTTTTAAATGACAGAACCAATCAGCTTGTTTTCAGGATTTAGCAAATCCTGATTTAGCAAATAAAAATACAGATTTCCCAGTTAAATTTAGATTTCAGTTAAACTACAAATACTGTTCTAGTATATGTTGGTTCCATGCACTATTTGGAACATATTTATATGAAAAATTGTATTGTTTTCTGAAATTCAAATATGACTGGACATTCTGTATTTTATCTGACAAACCTACCCCAAGATGAAAACCTCTCAAAGTCTCTCGTTATTTTTTTAAATTTTATTTTATTGTGGTAAGAACACGTAACAGATCTATCTTCCTAACAAATTTTTAGGTGTACAATACATTATCGTTGACTATAGGTACAATGTCGTACAGCAGATCTCTAGAGTTTGTTCATCTAGCTTAAATTAAATTTTATGTCCATTGATTAGTAATGCCCCACTATCCCTTCTCCCCAGTCCCTGGCAACCACCATTCAATGCTTTGATTCTGTGAATTTGACTATTTTAGATACCTAATATAACTGGAATCATGCAGTATTTGTCTTTCTGGTTGGCTTATTTCACTCAGTATAAAGTCTTTAAGGTTCATCCAGGTTGTTGCATACTGTAGAATTTCCTTCTTCAAGGCTAAAGAGTATTCTGTTTTACGTGTGTATCACATTTTCTTTATCCATTCATCTGTTGATGGAAATTTAGGTTTTTCCACATCTCAGTTATTGTGAATAGTGCTGGAATAAGCATGGGAGTGCAGATATCTCTTTGAGTTCTTGATTTCAGTTTTTTTGGATGAATACCCAGAACTAGGATTTCTGGATCACATGGTAGTTCTATTTTTAATTTTTTTTAGTAACCTCCATAATTTTTCCATAGAGGCTGCATCATTTTGCATTACCACCAATAGTGTGCAAGGGTTTCAATTTCTCTACATCCTTGCCAACACTTTTTGTCTTTTGGTTTTTTTATAATTGCCAACCTTTTAAGTATGAGGTGATATCTCATTGTGGTTTTTTTGTTTTTTTCTTTTGCTGAGGAAGGTTCACCCTGAGCTAACGTCTGTGCCAATCTTCCTCTATTTTGTATGTGGGTCACTGCCACAGCAATGGCTGATGAGCAGTGTAGGCCTGTGCCTGGCATCCAAACCCACAAACCTGGCCTGCCAGAGTGGAGTGTGCTGAACTTAACCACTAGGCCACAGGGCTGGCACCTCTCATTGTGGTTTTGATTTGCATTTCCTTGAAGATTAGTGACATTGAACCATTTCATATACCTTTTTGCCACTTGTATGTCTTCTTTGAGAAATGCCTATTCAAGTCCCTTCCTCATTTTGAAATCAAAGTTGTTAGCTTTTTCTACTAAGTTGTAGGAGTTCCTTATATATTTTGGAGATTAACCCTTTATTAGATACATGATTTGCAAATATTTTGTCTGATTCTGTAGGTTACTTTTTCACTCTGTTGATTATTTTCTTTGCCATGTTGATTACTTTCCTTTCCTTTTATTTGATTTGCTTTCTTTTTCAGAAGCTTTTTACTTTGATGTAGTCACAGGTTTTTCTTTTTGTTTTTGTTGCCTGTGTTTTAGGTGTCACATCCATAAAATCATTACCAAGACCAATGTCATGAACCTTTTCCCTTATGTTTTCTTCTAGGAGTTTTACAGTTCTAGGTCTTACATTTAAGTTTTTTATTCACGTTTAGTTGAGTTTTTTTGTATGGTGTAAGATAGTAGCCTACTTTCATTCTTTTGAATGTGGATATCCAGTTTTCCTAACACCATTTGTTGAAGAACTATCTTCTCCTCATTGTTTATTCTTGGCCCTCTTGTCAAAGATCAGTTGAGCATACATGCATGGATTTATTTCTGGGCTCTAAATTCTGTCCCATTGGTCTATATGTCTATTTTTATGCCAATGCCATAGTGTTGTTATTACTGTAACTTTGTAATACAGTTGGAAATCAAGAAGTGTGATTCCTCCAGCTTTGTTCCTTTTTTCTCAAGATTGATTTGACTATTCGTGGTATTTTGTGGCAGATTTAGGTGCATTCAAACAAACATTCCGTCTTCAAAGAATATCGATATAGTACTTCCCTGTTTTACTATGGAAGTTTAAAACTGCTACTTGGATTTTTCTGTTGCAGGTGTCCAGCAAACTCCACCAACTTCTCTATCCAATGCGTGGGGGACTAAGAAGAAGGCAGAGAGGAAAAACAGAGACTTCTGGGATGAATTTCTTTTGTAAATGAACAATATATTGACAATATATTCGACTTAGAAGAGGAGTTACAAACACAAAGACCAACAGAAATCAGGAAGGTAAAATAAAACAGTAAATTGAGTGGGACAAATAAAATACTTGTCTCTTTTGGTTTAATATGCTTTCTTACTTTTGATCGAGACACAGGTACAAAAATTTCACTTTTCTTTTAAATCTGGTATAAGAACAATAGCAGTGCAAATGTGATGATAAATGGTAACTGACGTTCACCCTCAGCGCTATAGGAAGTGGTGGGGGCTTCAGTAAACTGGAGAGTCAATGTCCCACATAAAGAGTAAGCCAGCAACACAAGGCATGATAATAAATGGAAACGACTCTTGGCCTCAGTGCCAGGGAGACAGTGGGAAGAGGGAAGGATGGGGGTGATGAACTGGAAGCCTAGGCTAAAAGGAAGTGTTACTCCTCTATACCAGCTTCTTGATCCCTTGTGGAAATGATGGCCTCTTGTTTCCTGATATTAGTATTCTTTTAGAGAAGCTGGAAATCTGGATATTTATGTGAGATCTTTGGATTTTTAAACACTGGCAACTGATTAAATTTTTCAAAAGCCAAGTTTAGAAAAAGAGAAAAAAATAACAGACATGACTATAAGCTGGAATGTACCTTGGGCTGACTATTTGTCACCTCTGAGTCAAGTTACATTTAACACATTTTTAGCTTTCACCCATCAAAAGAGATGGAACTAACAAACAAAAAGAAGAATCAGGAAAGAAAACCAAGTATTAGTCCAAGAAGTGAGAGGAGAAGAGATTTCTCAGAATTCAAAAGTAGACAAAATTCAAGGAAAAGACATATATCAGAAGCACTGTATGCAACATAGTAATCACAAATACATCAAATATCGCCCCTGAATGGTACCTCAGAGATTGTATAGGTCAACCTTTTAATTTAACAGATGAGACACCTAAAACACAGAGGTTAAGTGGGTTGTTCAAAGTCAAATAGCCAATTAGTGCCTTAGTCTCATGATTCTCAGTCCAGTACTCTTTGTACTAGACCATGCTTTCTCTAGGAGGTCGGTTCAGTGAACCTGTTAATAAACCAGCTTTGGGAAAACAAACGATAAATGTCTCCCAGCAATTCGACTGACATGCCTTTGTTTGTTTTCCATCTTGTAGATGGCTGTGAAATACCTGATTGTGATTGAAACTTTGTGGTTCCTGTGTACAACAGATAGCTATATGGATTGTAGTCTGTTTATTAAAGTCAATTTGTTGGGGCAAGTAAATGAAAAAGAAAGTCAACAAAAGCAAAACTTTGAGCATTTAATTTTGGTAGGGAAAAAGGTGGTGGTTGCACAGAGGTGAAATGCATTTATTCCAACCACATCTATATGAAACCAAAAAGCTGAGTTTCTTCCATTTCACTACTTCAGAAGCCTAAGAATGAGTTTTGAATTGAACAGAGCAAAGTGTGATTTCAAAAGCCTTAAAATACTGTTCATGCCGCATACTAAGCTACTCAAAACAAATCCAAGACGTTTGCTTCTGTGAAATCCTTTCATAGCAACCTGCTTCCTTTCCTTAATTTAGCACACTTTCATTTCCAAGAAAGCTTGCTGACAAATTTTTTTTTCTCTGTCCTTCCTTAAAGCTATCTGGCTCTTCAGATCCTGACAATTATCTAATTGCTTATCCTAGAGGTAACATGCCATAGTTGTGTCACCACTTTTTTTTTTTTTTGTGCTAATATTGGATTTTTATTGTAAAGCCATCAAGGTCTAGATCTTTGAGCTTTTATCTCCTTTTTTGTCACAATGATTCACTCTCAGATTTCCCAAGAAAGAGCTGCCAAGTTCACCAAGGAAGGAATGATATGTTGTAAGCACAGGTCCTGCCATCAAGATAGATCTGCATTCCAGAGTCCCAGCTCAGACTCACTAATCAAGGACCTGCTTCTGAAAACTTAGAAGTGGACAGTGGTCAGAAAGAATGTGCAAATGTCAGTATAACATGGATAAATATGAGCTCAAACTGTCTTGGAGTCAGCACTTTTACACACAGACACACACACACACACGCACTCACTTCCTGAATTCAGGAAGGAGATGAGCTAAACCTCAGTTGAATGGCTTTTAATCAATCAATGAGGATTTCTTGACAAATACCATATGCTTGGAAGGTACCAAGAGAAGGAGAAAGTATGATTTGTGTCTCTGAGGACCTTAAATTCTATATGAGGAGAAAAAAAATACCAGGCATGAATAATCAGATATTTAGCAGTTAGACAATGAAGTGTACTGAGGAAGTACAATAGGAGATTGCAAGGTAAAGAGATCTGTGTGTTCTGAAGCAGTAGGCAAAGGCTTTTATGGAGGAAGAGAGGCTTGAGCTAGGTCTTGAGAGATAGTTAGGACTCAGATGTGTGGACAAAAGGGCACATCAAGATAGGAGAACAGTAGGCATGGAAACAGCAAGAGGAAGATGGAGAATAAGAGATCATCCAGAATGAGGCTGAGGATTCACATAGGCGAGAAGTAGGACATAAGAGTATATAGAAAAGATGGGATAAATGTCTTACAAGTCAGGCAGAAGACTGGGTATTTGATTTGTCAGGCAACAGAAAATGATTGCAAGTTCTCATGCAAGGATCTGAGTTGCTAAAAGTATTTAATGAAAAATATTATGGCAGTAATGGTCAACTGGGTGAGATAGAAGAAAGAGAGCTTGTTAGGAAGCTTTGGTATTAATGCAGATTTGAGGTAAAGCCAACTAGCTTTCAGAAAACGAGAAAGGGGTGTCCGGTCTGGTGGTGCAGCAGTTAAGTTCGCATGTTCCGCACTGGCGGCCTGGGGTTCACTTGTTCAGATCCTGGGTGCGGACATGGCACCACTTGGCAAGCCATGCAGTGCAGGCATCCCACATATAAAAAAAGTAGAGGAAGATGGGCATGGATGTTAGCTCAGGGCCAGTCTTCCTCAGCAAAAAGGGGAGGATTGGCAGTAGTTAGCTCAGGGCTAATCTTCCTCAAAAAAAAAAAAGAAAGAAAGAAAAAGAGAGTGGGTATAGTAATGAAAGTTTAACAGTTTTAACCAGAGTTACCTAGAATAAAAGAATGTTAAAACTAAAAAACGACTTTAGAAATCATCCAATCAAACTTCTTCACTTTATACATGAGGTAATTGAAGTTAAGAAAGTCTAAGTGATTTCTCTAAGGACACTTAGTCAGGTAGTTAGTGGCAAAGCAGGGACTAGAATCCAAGCCTTATGAGACCTTAACAAGTACACTTTACAAAACATCAAGCTGTTGAATTTGAAATGAGAGCAAGACATCCAAGTAGAATTCCCTCTAGGCAGCAGTAGGTATGAGATAGACATCCAGGTGAATGAATACTTAAGATGATATCAGAAGGGGTAGGACCTGGACCCACAATCGTACATGAGCTCTGAGAGGGAGAATGTGGAAACAAGAACAGAGATATCCAAATTAAGGTGTGAGTGGAAGAGTAGTTACAAAAAATAGAGTATAATCAAGAGGAAATCATGTCACAGGAGCCAAAAGAATGGAGACTTTCAAAAACAAAGGATGGGAAAATTTCACTTTTGAATAACAGGAATAACAGGGACTGGATCTACTTTCCTGACTGAAACAAGTAAAACGATGGACAAAACATATGAAACAACAATTCTCAAGATATTAGATGTCAGGTAATGAAATGCACTGATCCCTAAGAGATGGAGGACAAAGAAGTGGCGCCCTATGACTGGCCTAGCTTACTGCCTTTGAAGTGTTTCTGAGGCACATTCCAAGGAGCAGGAACCCAGGCAAAGCTTGATAGTCTTGTCAAGTTGACAGGACAGAGCAGAGGGTTTGGGGAGAACAAGGCAGCTTGGGTTTGCAGGACAGAGTACCAAAGAGGAGAGATATGCACAAAAAGAGAACCATGCAGATCTGCAGAGCATGACCTCAAATATTCAGCTGAGTAATGATCAACGCATGTGTGTGTTGAACCATCTGAAATTATTAGACATAGTGTGCTCAATGCTGACACAGGCTGGGAATAGTGCCTGTTCCCACTACTCAGACTGCAAAAACTCAGGATTCACAGATCACTAGGTAGAGTACATAGAAAAGTCTTACCGCTGTAATGGAAATAATTAGCCCTAGACTAAGCACTGCTACAATCGCAGCAAATCTTCAAAGCAAACCCAAAGGGATGATTCTGTTTTGAAGTCTCTGTCCCAGAACAAAGATCAAGAATATTTATAGGAATATAAAAATATCCAGGACACAGCAAAGTAAAATTAACAATGTCTGTCTTCCAAACAAAAATTACCAGGCATGCAAAGAAGCAGGTAAATATAATCTTTAATGAGGAAGGAAAAAGTCAATTAATCAAAATTAACACAGAAAGAATACAGATGACAGATTTAGTAGACAAAGACATTTTAATTAATATAATTGTATTCCATATGTTCAAGAAACTAGAAGAAAAATGGAACATGTTGAGAAGAGATATGCAAGACAAGAAAGAACAAAATGAAGCTCTAGATATGAAAACTACAAGGTCTAAGATTAAAAAACGATACACCAGGTGGGACTAATGGCAGAGCAGACATTACAAAAAAAGAGATTAGAGAACTTGAATGCATAACAATAGAAATGATTAAAAATAAAATATGAAAAGAAAAAAATAGAACATCAGAGAGAGCTGTGGGACAATTTCAAGTAGTTTAATATAAGTGTAATTGGGGTCCCTGAAGGAGAAGAGAAAAGGGATGGACAGAAAACATATTTGAAGAAATATTGGCCAAAATATTTCTGAATTTGATGAAAACTATAAACCCACAGATCTAAGAAGCTCAAAAAACCCTAAAAATGATACGTATGAAGACAATGATAGCAAGCCATACAAGAATTAACCTGCTTAAAACAAGTGATAAAAAGAAAATCTTACAAATAGAAAAAGGGAAACATTACCTACAGAGAAACAAAGAATGACAGCACATATCTCCTCAAAAAACAAAAGAAGAGGACACAGTGGAGTAATATATTTTTAGTATTAGAAGAAAAGAAACTGTGAAACTAGAATACTTTACCAAAAGAAAATATCTTCCAAAAACAAAAGAGAAATTGAGATTTTTCTTTTCAGACACGCAAAAGTTGAAATAATTCATCTCCCACAGACCCATACTACAAGAAATGTGAAAGAAAGTTTTCTGTGTAGGAGAAAAATGATACCAGATGGAAATATAGATTTAAACAAATGAATGAGGAGCCCCAGGAATAGTAACAACAAGGATAAATATAAAGACATTTTCTTGTAATTTAAATCACTTTTAAGCATATCTATGGAAGAAAAAATAAAAACATGTGTTTTGGAAATTATAACATATGTAGAAGTAAGATGGATGACAAAAATAGCACAAAGATTGGAAGGGGAGAAATAGAAGGATACTGTTTTAAAGATCCCATACTATGTGTAAAGTGTTATAAAAGCCCTTGAAGACAGACTGATAAGTTAAAGATGTATATTATAAACTCTAAAAGAACACAACAAAGGGCTATAGCTAACAAGACAAAAAGGACATGAAACGGAATGATAAACATTTTCCAGTGCAAAAGAAGGCAGAAAAAGTGCAAATTAAGAACAAAAAATAGGTGGAGAAAATAGAAAACAAATAGAAAGACAATAGATTTAAACTCAACCATATCAATAATCACATTAGGTTTAATGGTCTAACCACCCAAATTAAAAGATAAGGATTATCAGATTGGATTTAAAAAAGTAAAATCCAACAAGATGTTACTTACAAGAAACCCACTTTAAGTATAATGACACAAAATAAAAGCAAAAGAATAAAAATGGGCATAGCATGCAACAGTAATCAAAAGAAAGCTAGTGTCTATATGAAAGTAGATTTTAGAGCAAAGAATATAGTCAGGGATAAAGAGCGTGATTTAATCATGATAAAGGGGTCAATTCATCAACAGGACATAAGAATCCTAAATGTTTATGCCTTCAGGAATAGAGCTTCAGAATACATGAAAAAAAAATAGTAGACATGCAGGGAGAACAAAACAAATTCACAATTATAGCCAGAGGTTTCAACACCCTTCTATTAATAATTGATAGAACAAGTAAACAGAAAATCAGTAAGGATATAGACTTGAATAATAATATTAATTAACTTGACTAAACTAACATTTATAGAATACTCCACACAACAACAACAGAATGCACGTTCTTTCTGAGTAAACATGGACTATTTACCAAGATAGACTATATTCTGGGCCATAAAACAATTATCAGAATTTTTAAAGGATTCAAGCCATACAAAGTATGCTGTAATGGAATTAAACTAAAAAACAATAACAGAAGGATCTCTTGGAATCTGCAAATATTTGAAAACTGAATTTAAGTATTCTAAAAGATTATGGACCACAGAAGAAATCAAAATGGTAAGTGTTTTGAGCTGAATGAAAATGAAGACATACTATATTAAAATTAAAGGGATGCAGCTAAATCAGTACTTAGAAATTTATACCATTACAATGCTTATTTTAAAAACGAAGAAAGAAATCAAATCAATAACCTCAGATTCCACCTTGAAAAACTAGAAAAAGAAGAACAACTCCAACCCAAAGTATAAAGAAAGTAAAAAATAGACACCAGAGCAAAAATCACTAAAATAGGAAATGAAAAACAATAAATAAAATTAATGAAACCAAAAGCTGGTTCATTAAGAATATCAATAAAATTGGTAAAACTTTAGTCAGATTCTTGAGAGACAGAGAGAGAAAGATTGAGAGATTGTGAGAGAGAGAGAGAACACATGATCAATATCAGGATTGAGAGGTGACATCACTAAGGATTCCATAAATATTAAAAAATATAATAGGGGAAGAAAATGAACAATTTTTTGCCAACAAATTCATCAAATTATAGGAAAAGGAAAAATTCCTTGAAAGACACAAACTGCCAAAGTTCAATCAAGAAGGCAGAAAATCTGAATAGCCCTACATCATTGAAAGTAATTATAAAAGCTTCCCACAAAGAAATCTCCTGGTCCAAATGACTTCATTGAAGAAGTCTACCGAATATTTAAAGAAGAAATAATATCTAGTCTATCAAAACTTTTCTAGAAATATGAAGAGGTGAGAATCATTTTCTAATTAGTCTTTGATATTACTCTGATATCAAAAACAAAGGCATTACAAGAAAAAAATATACAGACCAATATCTCTCATGAACATCGATGCAGAAGATTCTTAACAAAATTTTAGCAAAGCTGATCCATCAATATACAAAAGGGATAATACAATGCTACCAAGGAGATTTGTCCCAAGAATGGTAAGCTTGGTGTAACATTCAGAAAGCAAACAGTGTAATTCACCATCTTATCAGACTACAAAAAGCAAAACTACATGATCATCTCAATAGATACACAAAAAGCATTTGACAACTCCAACATCCATTCCTGATAAAAAGCTTTAAGCAAGCTAGGAATAGAAGAAAACTTCCTCACCTTGATAAAGAGCACCTACAAAAAACCTACAGCTAACGTCATACTTTGATCAAACAGGGAATGATTTTCCCCCAAGATTACCCTAACAAGGTAAGGATGTCAAATTTCACCACTCCTATTCAGCATCGTATGGGGAGATCTAGCAATGCAATAGGCAAGAAAAAGGAATAAAAGTTACCTGAATTAGAAAGGAAGAAGTAAATCTATTCTTATTAGCAGAAATATGATTTTCCATGTAAAAAATCCCAAGAAATCTATTAAAAGCTACTAGAAATATGTAAATTTAGCAAGGTTATAGGATATATTGTCAACTTGCAAAAATTGATTGCTTTTCTACATACAAGCAACAAACAATTCAAAATGAAAATTTAAAAATCATTTCCATGTACAATATGGCCAAAGTCATGAAATACTAAAGGACAAACTTCCCAACATATTTGCAGGATCTGTATGCTAAAAGTATAAAACAGTGACAAAATAAGTCAATGAAAACTTAAGTAAATGGAGACATATAGTGTGTTCATGGATTAGAAGACTCAATACGCTTAAGATGTCAATTCTTCCCTAACTGCTTCATAAATTTAACTTAGTCTGGAGCAAACATTGTTTTCATTCTCATCCCAATTTGCCACCCCTCCCCCACAACTACAATGTGTGGTAGCTTGTATGAGAGGTCAAAGAAGAATTAGATAAAATAAAAAGAATATTCCATTGCAAAAATGTGTGCTACATGGAAAGGCACAGGAACTACAATGGCCAAAACAATTTTGAAAAAGAATAAACTAGAAATAGTTAGTCTGTCCAATATCAAGACTTACTATCTAGCTACAATAATCAAGACTGTAGGGTGAGTGATGTCTGCATAATAGTGGAGAGGTGTTCCCTTGGTCTCTCTCTTCTAAGTCACAATCAGTAGGATATCCATTAACCAACAGAGGACTCTGCATATCACACCAGAATCCCTGAGAGATCCATACATCTATATATCTGAAGATGGGTGCACTGGACCTCTTAGAGGCAGTGGACTGTGGTAGCAGCAGTGGCAACTCCCGAGAGAGGAGGTTTCAGGATCTGTGGCCATCCCTGTGACCACAGGCCCCAGGAACTGGGGTAATGCCCATGAACAAATGTCCCAGGAATCCAGGCAGCTCATGCTCCCAGAGGCACCAGGAATCACTGTGGGCCTATGACCAAAGACTCTGGGAACTGGAAATACCTGTGACCCTGCCCTCTCCCCTCCTCCCTCCTCCAGTGACAAAGCCTCCAACTCCAGCCCTTCCAGCAGCAGGGGCTGCATCCAAAATGTGGATACCCCCAGCAGTGGTTGTGGTGCCCATGACCCGAGGTTTCAAAAAGTGCAACTGTGCCAGAGACCAGAAGCTTCAGGAGCAGGAGTGGCACTCACAGCTCAGCCTCTACCCCTCTCCCAGCAGGTAACATTTTCAACCTGAGGCTTCAGAAGCCACAGCAGTACCTGTGACCCAGCCCCCAGTGGTGTCACCCCCTAGACCAGTGCTCCCAGTAGTGTGGGCTGCATACAAGACTCTGTGACCCTGGCAACAGCAAGAATACATATGAACACAGTGTCCTTGGTAGCTGTGCTGTCAACACCCCCAGATAACCCAGGAGCAGCATCCAGGTGGTGCATGTGGCAGCAGCAACTGAGCCCAAGGAGAAGGCATGAAGAGCCCATGGTGAAACATGATACCTAGGTGATCCTAGAAGCAGCAGAGGTGCTTGAAGCCTGGCGACCCTGGTGGCAGGGCTCACAACTGCAGAGACATAATGAGCAGCAAAACACCAGCAACCTCAGAGGCACAAGCAGCACAAGGAGGGCACTGATGATGCCTCTGGCAGAGATAATGTAGGGAGGAAAGAACAGGCTCTCAAATATAAACAGGAGCAGTTCAGAATCAAAATAACCAAAGCTTTACCCAAATATTAAAGATGTGGTTATTACCACAAATGCGCCAGCAGAGTAACAGCTCATCAAGCACATGAAGAACTACAATAACACAATAGCACAGAAAGAAAATGGCAACTTTTCAGAATCCAAACTTGAAGTCACAGAAGATTGTGATCAAATTGACAGAGAATTCAAAACAGCCATCATGAAGAAACTCAATGAGTTACAAGAAAACTCAGACAGACAGTTCAATGAGCTCAGGAATAAGATAAATGAACAAAAGAGTACTTCACTGAAGAGACTGAAACCTTAAAAAGAAAAAACCGAGAAATTCTGGAGATGAAGAACACAATTAATGAGAAGAAAGAAATGTAGAAAGCACTGAAAATAGAGCAGACCATATGGAAAGAGAATTAGTGAGCTTGAAGATAGAAATCTGGAAATGATTCAGATGGAAGAAGAGAGAGAAGAAAGATTTTCTTTAAATGGATAAATTCTATGAAAAATATCTGACTCAATTAAGAAAAGAGACATAAGAATAATGGGTATCCCAGAAGGAGGAGAGAGAGAGAAAGGAGCAGAGAGATTATTGAAAGAAATAACAGCTGAAAACTTCCCAAACCTGTGGAAATGACTGGATATAAAAGTACATGAAGCTAATAGAATATCTAATTATCTCAAGGCAAAAAGACTTTTTCCAAGCACATCATATTAAAAATGTCAAAAGTTAATGACAAAGAAAGAATACTAAAGATGACCAAAGAGAAGACAATAACATAGAAAGGAATCCTCTTTAGGCTAACTGTGGTTTTCTCAGCAGAAAGTCTACAGGCCAGGAAAGAGTGAAATGATATACTAAAGATATTGAAAGATAAAAACTGTCAGCCAAGAAAACTCTGTCCAGCAAAGTTATCCTTCAGATATGAAAGAGAAATAAAGGCTTTCCCAGACAAACAAAAGCTGAAAGTGTTCATCACAAATAGACCTGCCTTACAAGAATTATTGCAAGGAGCTCTCCTACCTGAAAGAAAAATGGAAAGTATACAAAGCTTGGAGCAAGGTGATAGACAGATAGAATCAAAAAGATTTCAACTCTATATCAAAATAGGTTAGTAAGCACTTAATTATAACATAAAGGCTAAAGGGAAAGAAAGCATCAAAATAACTATAATCACTTCAATTTGGTTTCAAACTCATAACACAAAAAGGATAATTTGTGACAACAAGAATATAGAAGAAGAGGAAAAGGGTGGAACATGCATAGGCAAATGGAGATAAGATGCTATCAGGAGAAAACGGACTATCTCATCTACGAGATCTTTTATACAAACCTCATGGTAATCACAAAAGAAAAATTCAGAGCAGAGTCACATAACGTTAAAAAAAAAGAGGAAACTGAGAAACACATCACAGAAAAGCACCAAATTGAAATGGTAGAAAGAAACAGAAAGAAAAAGAAGCAACAGAAATATAGAACAATGAGAAAACAAAAGGTAAAATAGCAGAATTAACCCTTATATATCAGTAATCACCCTAAATGTAAGTGGATCGAATTCACGAATAAAAAGACATAGAGTGCTGAATAGATTAAAACAATAAGACCCAACAATATTCTGCATCCAGCATACCTATCTCAGCGCTAAAGAAAACCATAGGCTCAGAATGAAAGAATGGAAAATTATACTCGAAGCAAATTGCAACCAAAAGAAAGCAGGTATAGCCATACTAATATTAGACAAAATAAACTTCAAGCCAAAAAAGAAAACAAGAGACAAAGGTGGAAATTATACAATGAGAAAGGGGACAATACACCAAGAAGACATCACATTTATTAATATCTATGCACCTAACATAGGAGCACCAAAGTATATAAAGCAACTATTGACAAACCTAAAGGGAGAAACTAACAGCAACACAATATTAGTAGGAGCCTTTAATACCCCACTAACATCAATGGATAGGTCTTACAGATAGAGAGTCAACAAGGAAATATTGGCCTTAGTGAAACACTAGACCAAATGGACTTAATATATATAGAACATTCCATACAAAAGCAGCAGAATACACATTATTCTCAAGAGAACATGGAACATTCTCAAAGATAGATCATATGTTGGGAAACAAAAAAGACTCAATAAATTTGAGAAGATTTAAATCGTATCAAGTATTTTTCCAACCACAATGGTATGAAACTAGAAATCAGTTACAAGAAGGAAGCTGGAAAGTCACAAATATGAGGAGACTAAACAACATGCTACTGAACAACTATTGGATCAATGAATAAATCAAAAGAGAAATCAAAATATACCTGTAGACAAATAAAAATGAAAACACAACATACCAAAACTTATAGGATGCGGCAAAAGCAGTACTAAGAGGGACATATATAGCAACACAGGCCTATGTCAGGAAAAAGAAAAATCTCAAATAAACAATCTAACACTACACATAAAAGAACTAGAAAAAAGAACAAATGGCACTCCAAGTCAATAGAAGGAGTAAATAACAAAAATCAGACCAGAAATAAATGAAATAGAGACTAAAAAGACAATAGAAATGATAGATGAAACTAAAAGCTGATTCTTATAAAAGATTTAAAAAAATGATAAGCCCTCAGCTGGATTCATGAAGAAAAAAAAGAGAGAAGGCACAAATAAAATCAGAAACAACAGAGGAGATATTACAATGATGCCACAGAAATACAAAAAACTATAAGAGACTACTATGCAAAGCTATATGCCAACAAATTGGATAACCTAGAAGATATGGGTAAATTCTTAGAATCATACAAACACCCAAAACTGAATCAAAAACAAACAGAGAATCTGAAGAGACTAATCATAAGTAAAGAGATTGAAACAGTAATAAAAAACCTGCCAAAAAACAAAAGTCCAGGACCATAAGACTTCTCTGGTAAATTCTACCACACATTCAAAGAAGATTTAATACCCATCCTTCTCAAATTCTTCCAAGAAAACTGAAGGGGCTGGGATGCTTCTTGACTCATTTTATGACCCCAACGTTACCCTGGTACCAAAACCAGACAACAACACACAAAAAAAGGAAAATTATAGGCAAATATCACTGATGAACACAGATGCAAAACTTCTCAACAAAATATTAGCAAATCGAATATGACAATACATTAAAAGGATCATACTCCACGATTAGGGGGAATTTATTCCAGGAATGCAAGGATGGTTCCACATCTACAAATCAATCAACATGATATACCACATTAAGAAATTAAAAGATAAAATCATATGATCATCTAAACAGATGCAGAGAAAACATTTGACCAGATTCAACATCCATTTATGACAAAAATTCTCAATAAAATGGATATAGAAGGAAATTACCTCAACATAATAAAGGCCCTTTATGAAAAATCCATAGCCAACATCATATTGAACAGTGAAAATCTAAAAGCTATTCCTCTAAGAAGAGGACCAAGACAAGGATACCCACTCTCACCACTGTTATTTAACATAATACTGGAAGTCCTAGACAGAGCAATTTGGCAAGAAAAGGAAATAAAAGATATCCAGATTAGAAAGGAAGAAGTAAAACTGTCACTATTCGTGGATGACATGATTCTATATAGAAAAAATCCTAAGAATCCACCAAAAAAAACAATTAGAAATAATTAACAAATACAGTAAAGTTACAGGGTACAAAATCAACATAGAAAAATCAGTTGCATTTCTATACACTAACAACAAAATAGCAGAAATGGAAATCGAAAATACAATCCCATCAAAAGGATAAAATGCCTAGGCATAAATTTAACCAAGAGGTGAAAGATCTGTACAGTAAAGGCTACAAGACATTGTTAAAAGGAATTGAAGAAGACATGAAGAAATGGAAAGATATTCTGTGCTCATGGATTGGAAGAATTAACATAGTTAAAATGTGCACATTACCTAAAGTAATCTACAGATTCAATGCAATCCCAATCAGAATCCCAATGACATTTTTCATGGAAGTGGAACAAAGAATCCTAAAATTTACAGGGAACAACAAAAGCCCTGAATAGCAAAAACAATCCTGAGAAAAAAGAACAGAGCTGGGATGAGTGTGAAAGGGGCAAAGGGGCGTACGTGTATGTTGACGGATGGAAACTAATCTTCTAGTGGTGAACACAATGCAATCCATACAGAAGTTAAACTATAATGATGTACACCTGGAATTTATATAATGTTATAAACCAATGTGCTCTCATTAAAAATAATAAATAAATAAATAAAAAGATAAACAAATTCCTCTAGGGAAAAAAAGAGGCCCTGTTCAGTTCAAGCCATTAAAAAAAATGCATGCAAAATAATTGAAAGAGTACAGAAGAGTATACAGTGGAATGTCTATCTTTCTTCAACACTCAGGTTGTGTTGACTGATTTCTCAGGTTTCCTTCCAGGCATGTACCAGGAATATACATGTGTGTCATTAATTTTTTTCTTTCCCTCTACACAAGTGGTACCTAGCATGTTGAGGTGGTTATAGTCACAGACTCTGGAGGCAAAGTTTCTGGGTATAAATCTGAACTCTGTCACTGTTGAGCTCTGTGGCTTTGGCCAAGTGATTTCACCTCCCTGTTCCTGAGTTTGCTAACCTGTGAAATTGGATGATAACAGTACCTATCTCATGGATTTGTTAGAGAATTAAGCAACTTAATATCTGCAAAGCTCTTAGAACAGTGTCTAGTACCAAGTAAAATGTTAGCTAATGATTATTTAAAAAAAAGACTGTGGGGTAATGGTAGAGGGATAGACACATAGATCAAATAAACACAATAGAACATCTAGAAATAGACCTACACATATATGGTCAATCAATTTTTGACAGAAGTCCAAAGATAATTTAGTAGAGAATGGATGGTCTTTTCAACAAATGTTGTCAAAACTATTGAATTCAAGTCATACAAAGTATGATTGCAAAAAATAAACTTTTACCCATACCTTGAACCTTATACAATAATTAATTCAAATGGATAACAGATATAAATATAAAGCCTAAAAGTATGAAAACTTTTAGAAGAAATCATAGGAGAAAAATCTCTGCAATCTGATATTAAACAGAGATTTCTTAGATATAACACCAAGTGCATGATCCCAATAAAGAAAAAAATGATAAATTATGCTTCACCAAAATTGAAAATGTCTGCTCAAAAATGAAAAGAGAAGTCACAAACTGAGAAAAAATATTTAGAAAACGTATATCTGCATGTCTGACAAAGCACTTGTTTCCAGAAGAAAGAACTGTCAAACTCAATAATAAAATAACAGCCCAGTATAAAACGGGCAAAAGATTTCAACAGATACTTCACCAAAGAAGATGATAAACAAGCACATGAAAAGACGATCACATCATTAGTCATTAGAGAAATGCAAACTAAGCCTGTAATGAGATTCTACATCTATTAGAATGGCAAAAATAAAAAATACTGACAATACCAAGTGCTGACAAAGATGCAGAGCAACTAGAATTCTCATACAGTCATGGTGGGAATACAAACTGTTTTAGCCACGTTGCAATATTTTGGATATTTCTTATAAAGTTTACCACACTCCTACTATCTGACCCAGCAATCTCCCTCCTAGATATTCATGCAAGTTAAAGAAAAACTTATATTTATACAAAAACCTCAAACAAAATATTTATAGAGGTTTTATTCATAATTACCAAAAACTGGAAAGAATCCAAACTTCTTTCAATGACTGCCTGGATAAACAAACTATGGTTCACCTTTAGAATGGAAGACTACCCTGTGAAAAAAAGTAAAAGCTATTAGGGGATGGCCTCATGGTGCAGTGGTCAATTTCGCACATTCTGACCCGGCGGCCCAGGGTTTGCCAGTTCGGATCCCCGGTGTGGACCCACACACTGCTTGGCAAGCCATGCTGTGGCAGGTGTCCCACGTATAAAGCAGAGGAAAATGGGCACTGATGTTAGCTCAGGGCCAGTCTTCCTCAGCAAAAAGAGGATGATTGGTGGCAGATGTTAGCTCAGGGCTAATCTTCCTCACAAAAAAAGAAACAGTAAAAGGTATTGATCCACACAACATGGATATATCTCAAATCCATTGTGCTTGGTGAAAGGAGTTAGATTCAAAAGGCTACTTAATGTATGATTCCATTTATATGACATTCTGGAAAAGGCAACCATAGGGAACAAGAACAGATTAGTGATTGCCAGTGGTTGGGATTTGGTGAGGAGTTTAGTACAAAGAAGAGCTTGAGAAAATTTTTTCAGGTAATCAAATTATTCTGTGTCTTGATTGATGATGGTCACTGGACTGCATGCTCCTGTCAAAAATTGTAGAACTGTATTCCAAGTTTACTACATGCAAATTAAAAAGTAGCATAAAATAAACATCTCTCTACTAAAAATATTAGTTAATGTAATTCATCATATTAACTGTGTATGAAGAAAAAAACTTATGATCTTATAAATAAATGCATTAGAAGTGTTTGCTAAAAGTCCACACCTACTTAGAAACAAAATAGGAATTGTTAGAAAACTAAAAGAAAAAGGAAATGTCCTTATTCTGGCTAAAATATACATAAAACATATACAGTAAACATCATATTCAATGGTGGTGTGTTATAGCTTTTCCTCTGAGATTAGAAATAGGACAAAGATGCTTACTATTATGACCTCTATTCAAGATTGTACTTGGATGTCCTAGCCAGTACAATTAGGCCAGGAAAAGATATAAAAGGCAGAAGAATTGAAAAGGAAGACATAAAAGATGACATTATTCCTGAACAATATAATTGTGTAGGTAGAAAATAGAAAAAAATTTGGGTCTAGAGAAACTACTAGAATTAATAAGTGAAATTTGCAAGGCCTCTGGATACAAAGTCAATATACAAAAGTGAAATGCACTTTTGCTAAACCAGCAACTAATAACTATAAAATAAAAAAATTAAAATCTATCAATTAAAATAGCATAGGAAACCAAAGACATCATGTCTTAGATCAATTTTCCTGGGAAATTGAGTAGAGGATGGAGCGCTACATCCAGGAATTTTATTGGGTTGTGCCCTCAGGATCAATACTTGTAGGGGGGAGTAAAGGATGTAGGATTAAGAAGATGGAGAAGTTAAACTCTGACGCAGTTGCAACAAAGCCTTAGTGGTCCCAGAGGTTACTCTGAAACTGTAATGGCCTTTCAGAGTCATCCCACCTGCAGGCAAAGAAGCTGGGTCATACCCCTACATGGACCTATGTGGACGGTCATTAGACACATCTTGCTCGCAGAGTTTGGGCATAACTTAGGCCAAGATGATTCTCTTCAGTGGAAGGAAATTTACAGAAAGCGACTCAACTGATAGTGTTCAGCTAACAATATTCTTAGTAGCTGGGAGAATGAATATCTCAGTTTTGATGGGGAATCTGAGTAGTGCACCACAGCATTCACTACAGTTCACCATTTGTGCTACTTCAATTCATTTCCTTCATATAATAAGTTGCAGGGACAGTTATTAGAGAATTCTATTTGGTCTTTCTTTTCAACTTGGGGAATTGACAAGATGGTTAGTGCAATAAACTATAGCCCCTGACACAGCATTGGTCTCAAGGTTACAACTAATATTCATAGTCTCCTACCTATACTAGATTCTCCTCGCCAATGGCTACCTTGTCTGCTGGCCTACATGGCTAATTTGGTGTGATGATCAAACCCTCATCCCTAAGGGGTTGAGCCTCTACCTACTAGGCACTTCTAATCCCATAACTGAGGCAATTTTCCATTTACCACCAAAATTGGGCAAGGGAGTAACAAGAGACACTCTAGTGGATTAACTGGGTATCAAACATATCCTTCCCTACCTTCATTGTGTAACAGAAGTTCTATCTCCTTCTTATGATCAAGGTAAATTATCCCTGTCAAGATGGTGACTCCTTTCCTTGCCTATTTGTCTATTAGAATGAGAAGGTTGAAGAGCCTAAAGTGTACTGGGACTCTTGTTACGTCCTCTGATGGAAACAATCCCTCTCTGGGAACCAGGACCTCTAACCCTGCAAAGCCTAGATTTACAGGGACAGGAAGTACACATTTTCCCAGGGAGTTACTTGGAGCTTATGGTAAGCAAAGGTACTCCATATTTCTACCCTTTTGTTCCCAGTTCCGTGTAATCTATTTATTAGGGACACAACACCATATAGTGGTCATTGATTTAGGGTGTACACTATATCTTGGCGGGTGGGACTCATAGGCTATCATCTTCAATCTGACATTTCAGCTTCATTTTTAAAAGACTTCTCTATTGCTCTATCAGGCCAGCAACTTCTGGGTAATGTAGATGTGATAGGACCAGTGGATTGCATGGTCATATGCCCACTGCTGCACCTCCTTTGCTGTTAAATAAGTTTCTTGGTCTGATACAATGGTATGTGAGATTACATGTCATTGGATAAAGCATTCTGTAAACCTTCAAATAGCAGCAATGCCTGAGGCTCTGTAGACATGAAAGGCACACCTATACCCAGATTACACGTCAGTTTCAGCCAACATGAATCATTACCATTCCAAGGTGGAAGGAGTCTGATCTAATCAATTTGCCACTGAAAGGCTGACTGGTCTCCTTGACGGATGGTGCCATATTGGAGATTCGACATCAGTCTCCAGAAGGTTGCTGGCAGGTTGGACGTTTGGCAGGAGCAGTAGTTACATTAGCTTTGGTGAGTGGGACTTCATTCTATTTGGTACATGCATAGTCCTTATCTCTGCCACCTTGGATATTCTATTTATGTTTAACTATGCTAACACTGGAGTTGTCAATGATAAAGACTAGGCAATGTAAATTAGCCAAATAATCTTGTCTACTTGGTTGTTAGTACCCCTTCCATGACAGATGATTCTGGTGGGCTTTAACACGTGATTCAAAGATCTTCACGCCTAGTGTCCACTCCCCTAGGTCTATTCACAATCCTCTAGGTCTATCACATGCCTCTTTCTCAAACCTTCTTGTAAATTATCTTTCAGCCTTTCACTGTCATCAGTTCTTGAATATTGTCAACTTGGGCCACTTGTTTTTCCACACAAAGTAAATGACCAGATGCACCACCTGAAGATCTGCCCATTGGGAGAACTTCCCCTCAAATCTCTCTTTCAGAGTGGATGGCTCTGTGTGTTTAGGTTGAGTGTCTTTCTAAGTGGGCTGTAGTGCACTAGAAATCCACTTTTGGCTATGCACCCTGTTTATGAACCAAGCTTGGTGTTTTTCCTCATCCAACAGCCAATTATAACGGATAACCCCTCACCACCATCATCAGTGTGGCCATAAGTGTGAACTGAGGGAAAAGTGCAAATACAACAGTAATGGATGATGTGAAAATCTGGTCCATCTACTCGTGCAGCTTACTTGTGCCCTCTGGCCCTGCTCATGACCAATCCCAGATGTACCACTTCTACCTTACAGGGAATCTTTAGGTCCACTAAACCTTATAACTCGGTACAGAATCTCTTAGAGCTCAGCTTCTGATTGGCAGTTCTAGCTACATGGTCATTTGATGTTCTGTGGTGAGACACTCTACTGTGGTACAATAGCATGTCAGGGACTGGTTTTCAAATAGTATGTATTTTCCACTGAAAGTGGCATGGCTTCACTCCAAAATGCATTGGTCTACACTGTGATTCTCCTGTTGAAACTTGTGATAAATTCAACATGGCATCTTCTCCCATCCCCAATACGTTGAATATAATAAGATTTGCTGGGTCATATGACCCAAGCAACAGGGCCACTTACATGAAAGCCTGGACCTGCTACAGAGCCTTTTCCTGCTCTGGGCCCTACTCAAAGCTGGCAACCTTTCATGTCATCAGATAATGTATTGAAGTAGTATTCCAAAAGGTGGAATATGCTACCTCAAGAACCACTATCAAGTATTGTCCTCTCTTCTTAGTGATGAGAGGTATGATAAAATAAGTTATACTTTACTTTGAAAGCATTATCCTGGCATTCCCCAGACCACCCTAAAATCTTAATAATGGCAGAGGCCTCTGAATCTTCATAGGGTTTATTCCTAGCTTCTGGTGCTCAAGTTTGTTACTAATGCCTTCAAATTACTTGCCACTTATTTCTCATTTTGTCTGATTCACATGATATCATTGACATAGTACACCAATGTGATGCTATGTGGAATGTTCAGAAAATTCATAATTCTTGGAACTTTATTAAAGAGAATAGGTAAATTAACAGTGCTGATGGAAAAAAAATAAACGTAGTCTGTTAGCTGTTCCAAGTACAGTCATGAATTGCTTAACGATGGGGACACAGTCTGTGAAATGCATCATTACGTGATTTCATCATTGTGCGAACATCATAGAGTGTACTTATACAAACCTAGATTCTGTAGCTACTATACACCTAGGCTGTATGGTACTAATCTTATGGGACCACCGTCATATATGCAGTCTGTCGTTCACCAAAACATCATTATGCAGCACATAACTGTAATTGTAAACTGCTTCTGATCCTCCTTCTTGATAGGGATGGGAAAAAAATCATTCACCAGATCAATGACCATGTACCAAGTACCTGAGGCCTTGTTAATCAGCTCTAGCAAAGACACATATTCCGGTGCAGCAGCTTCTATCAAGACTTCATATTTGATTGAGCCCATTGTCATCCTGCAGTAAATGTCTGTTTTTTCTAAGAACCAGACTGGTGAATGGAGACATGATGGGTACCACTACCCTTAACATCTTTAAGGAGAGAACTAATCAGTACCGTTTCACTTGGGTTGTAATGTTGTTTTTTTATTTACTATCTTGTCTGAGGTTTGGTGGAGGAGAGTTTGAGAGGCTTCCACTGGGTCTTTCCCTATTATGATAGCTCTTATGCTATAGGCCAAAAAACTAAAGCAGGATCCAACCTGCTTTAAAACCACCAGGTATACACATTCCAGTTAGACATTTGAGGACTTGGGAAATAACTATAGTCTTGCACTATGGATCCCTTGTAAGTTGATCTTGGGTTAGGACTCCATTTATCACCTGGTTCCTACATTTCCCCATTCAAAGAGGGGTGGCCAGTGATGATGATTCCAGTCCTTGAGTATTAATGTCAACTCAGATCCAACAGTTTTTGAAATATTTGGATATTTTCCTTTCCCCAGTGTACAGTTATCTGAGTAAATGATCATAGGTACCTTTAGGGCAGGGTTTCTCAACCTTAGTGCTATTGAGATTTGGGGCTAGATAATTCTTTGTTGGAAGAGGGGGCTGTCATGTGCATTGTAAAATGCTTGGCAGCATTGTTGGTCTCTATTCACTAGATGACAGTAGTATCCACCTAATCATGACAATCAGAAATGTCTCCAGTCATTGCCTGGGGGCAAAATGACTCCTAGCTGAGAATCAGTGCTGTAGGAAAAGACTGAGGAAATCAATACTGTATATATTTGCTGTGATGTTGCAAGTATTTGGGGCCTGAAAACTAACTCATGTCCAGTCCTAAAACTGGGTAAGAGATTGTGACTTTTTATTGGTGTGACTACGCTCAGCTCCCTGATTATCTATCTTTTATTTCTCTTGACTATATAGTCTCAGGTTAGCAAATTTTTTATTTAAAGGGCCAGATAGTAAATATTTTAAACTTGCAGGTCATTTGGTCTCTGTCACAGGCACCTAGTTCTGCCATTGTAGTGTGAAAGCAACCATAGATAATATGAAAATAAATAGACATGGTTGTATTCCAATAAAACTTTATAAAAATAGGCTGTTAGTCCATGGATTAGAGTTTACTGACTCATGGTATAGATTGGGCAACACCTCTTTTTGACTGGCCATTTTTCTTGCCTCTGGGGATGTTATATTTTATTAACCATTATTTGTTTCTGATGGTAAAGCACCACCAGCTTGCCTCCACTATTGCAGGATTATCTCTTCCCTATGGCTATCAGTGAGCCTAGTTTTGTAATAGCATTTCCAACCACCAGCCCCAGCCCAAAGAAGACAGTCCCTCCTAAGCTTCTCAACAATGATAGTTCTCCTTCTCATAAGCACATTCCTTATTTCTTTGGTAAATTGAGTGCCTCTGGGTCCTCTCACAGAACATAATCAATTGGTGAGTTCCAGCCTTATGTCAATATCCACTCTAACATGCCCACATTTCTGAGCCTTCAGATCTTTGCTTTTACTGTCTTCTATGACACTTCTAGCATATCTACTTCACTTAGTGTGAGCCATCACTTTCTAAGTTTCTAAGAGTCATCCTAGAAACTTCTTACCACTGCTTCCCAAGGCCCTTTCCAGGGTGGTAAAGCCAGGATCAATGGAGAATGCTCCCATATCACTATAATCTCTTTTATCTAATCTTATATTTCCCTTGCCCCTCCACCTTGATCCAATACCTTCATGACTCAGTCCCATATATACTCTCCTGGTTCCTGTTTACAACGTCCTGTATCTGTTTTGGGGTATAGTCTTTTTTCCTCCTTAGCAGCTCCAGTTTATGTTGTAACTTGGTCCTAGCATCTGGTCTCGTGTCCAGGAAGGGAGATGGGAGTAGTCTGTGAAGAAATAACATGTTTCTTTGGAAGGTAGAGTCCTCTGTATCATCTTCAAGCAAGGGAGGAATGCTAGTCTTTAACAGGGAGGAGTAGACTACTTCCATAGACCTGGAAGGTTCAAGGGAAACTGGATTTCCAACGATTTTTAGTTATCTGACCCTGTTGTTCCCATTGCAAGTTTCAGGACTCCTACACAATTAGGACTCCAAATTTGACACAGAGGACTTTATGTTGCTGAGAAATCAACCTTCTCTGGAGCACTATTATTCATATGATTCAGTCCTGATCCTGACACCCAGTGTTTTTCTCCTCTGCAGGTAATGAGTGTTTTCATATGCTGCGAAATAGGTCCTTTAACTTTCACACTTTATCTTCAATTGGTGATTTATCACTCTCAGCCATTCATTGTCTTTCTTGAATGGATTGATTGCATTCAGGAAGAGCCATCTGATTCCATTTTCTTTATAATTAGTACTTCTCTCAAACTCTCAATAACATGATATTATACCAAGAAGTGACCAGTGCATTCTCTTCAACTACTAGCCCATCCTAGTTCACCACAGATGAAAGTTTTAACAATTCACCACTAGAGTATGACAGTAGCTCCACTTACTACTAGTGATGGGGTCCAATTGCCAGATGCCTAGCAGGTTATTCAGGTACAAAATTCCATTTTTAGTCTGCATGCTCTGACCATTCTTGGTACCAGCTGGCTTAGGTAGCAGACTCTGAAACAAAGATTTGTAGTCTGTAAGATTACTGGAGAGTACTCTGAGGGTCAACACTCATTGTGGAGTGTATGAGGTAAAATTATGCAAAGGAAGGAGTTGACGTACAATGCAATAGCAACAGAGCCTCATCCAAACCCAAAGGGCTCTCTAAAGGTATGATGGCACTTCATAGTTTTCCATTCTTGAGTAGCATTGACAGTTTTAGTTAAAAACAAAACAAAATAAAAAATATGCTTCTCAGTTAAATTTGGATTTTGGATAAAGAAGGGATAACTTTTAGTATAAGTATGTTTAAACACCAATGCAAGAATTCTTGTTTATCTGAAATTCAAATTTAATTGGAATTCCAGTATTTTATCCCAACCTTACACTTGTGAAAAGGGAACAAGGGAACTACTCTCCTGCATCACCCAATCATTGGGAGGTGGTGAGACTTATGGCTAGGCACCTCTCTTGAGGTGAGGGGAATTTCTGGAAAAACACTTAGACAATAGCCCTCAGTCCCCAAGACACATAGCAGTTAGGAGAATGAACTCCTTAGTCCTGAAGGAGGAAATATGGGCAGCACAACATAGTTTCAAATTCACCTAGGAGTAAATCTAGAAGAAGATATGTGATGTGTCTATTCAGAAAACTTTAAAAAATATTTGGAGATAAAGTTCAAAAGACTTAAATAAATGGAGAGAAAGGCTCATACTATAAAAATGTCAATAATTCCCAAATCAATCAATATTGTAGCAGATATTTTTGTAGGAGAAAAATGACAAGATAATCTAAAATGCATATGGAAGTGCAAAGGATTGAGAACAGCCAAGAAAATCTTGAAGAGGAACCAAGTTGGATGACTTACACTAACCTGATTTTAAACTTTACTCTGCAGCTATACTAATCAAGGCTGTATGGTATTGGCATAAAGATAGACAAATAGATCAATAGAACAGAAACAAACTTACTCATATGGACCACTGATTTACGACAAAGGTGGCACTGAGTAAAGGGCAGTTTTTTCAATAAATGTTGTTAGGCAATTTGGATATCTACATTGAGTATGAAACTTGACCTCTAAATCAATATAGACAGAAAAATTAATTTCAGGTATATTTTTATCTAAATGTGAAAGGTAAAACAACAAAGCTTCTAAAAGATAATATGGGAGAACATCTTCATGAACTTAGGGTAGGCAAACATTTCTTACACTCAAAACAGACTCAAAAGCATTAACAACAAGGGAAATGATTTATGAACTGACATAATTTATGTTATTAAAATACTATGATATAATTTTATATGCATCAAAAGTGAACAATAAACTACTCAGCAATAAAAAGGAACAAACTACAGATAGAACAATATGGGTGAATCTCAAAAATATTGTGATGAGAAAGAAAGGGAACAAGGAAAATAAAACATACTAAATAAATCCTTTGATAAGAAACTCTAGGAAAGACAAATCTAATGTATAGGAACAGAAAGCAGAAAAGTGGTTGCCTTGAGTCAGGGGTAGAGAATGAGGATTGACTGGGAAGAGGGAGGAGATAACTTTGGAGTGATAGGAATGTTCTCTATCCTGACTGTGTTGGTGTATCCATTTGTGAGACCACAATGAATAGTATACTTAAAATAGGTGCATTTTATTATATGTGTTGTATTATACTAATTCTATGTAAATTACACCTCCATAAATCTGATTTTTTAAAAAATCACCAACAAGAGAGCAAAGAATCAAGCTACAAAGTGAGAGGCAATATCTGAAACATGTATGAATTTAAGAACACATTTCCATAATATAAAAAGGATTCCTGAGTGATGTCAGCACCACAGCAGAGTGATCTGTTCCCTTTGTCTCTCCTCTCCAAGTTACAGCTAAAGGGACACTCATTAACCAACAAAGGATTCCCACACAGCACAACAGGATGCCTGAGAGATCTATGCAGCTGCACAACTGAAGGTGGGTGGAGCGGATCCCTGGGAAGCAATGGAACTAGGTGAGCTCACCCCTCCTCCTCTCCAGCAGCAGAAAGCAAGGTTGCAGAGCCTCCCACAGTGGCTGGTGTGACTGTCAGAGGAGGTGGGGGAAGCCTGGCCCATGTACATGAACACTTTCAGAGTGGTGGCTTGGCCTGCAGGAGTGCCTACTGTTCCATGGCAGCACTGCCTGTGGGAATGCACCCACTGAGTGGCAAGTGGTGGTGGCTCAGCCCCCATGAAGGCACCCCACCCACCAAGTGCAGCAGCTCAGCCAAACCACCAGTGAGCACAGAGCTGACCCATGCACGAACAACCTGCCTACTGAGCACAAAGTCCCCCACCAATAGAGTGACCTGCCAAGCAACTGTGGCCAGTGTGCAAGTGCAAATGCAACTGTAAACACAGAACTTTCAGCAGAAGGGATGGGATCAGAAACACAGCTCCTGCTCCCTCACCCCCAGCAGTGGCAGGTGGAATCTGCAACCTGATCTTACCTCAAATGTGCCCCGAAAGGATCAGTTCATCAAACACTGTGAAAAACTACAGTAACACTTCAGAGCAGAAAGAAAATGACAAGTCTCCAGAAAGTAATCCTGAAGTCTCAGAAATTTACAATCTAAATGACAGAGAATTTAAAATAGAGGTCATAAAGAAATTCAATGAGTTACAAGAACACTCAGAAAGACAGTTCAATAAGCTCAGGAATAAATTAATGGGCAGAAGGAATACTTTACCAAAGAGATTGAAGCCCTTAAAAAAAAACTATACAGAAATTCTGGCTATGAAGAACACAACAAATGAGATAAAAAATAATCTAGAAACCATAAAAAATAGAGCTGACGTTATCAAGGACAGAATTAGTGAATTAGAGGACAGTAATCTAGGAAGGCTTCAGGTGGAGGAGAGAGAACAAGATTGTTAAAAAATGAAGAAATTCTTTGAGAAATATCTAACTCAATTAGGAAAAGCAACATAAGGATTATAGGTATTCCAGAGGGAGAAGTGAGGGAGAAATGAGCAGAGAGCTTGTTCAAAGAAATAATAGCTGAGAACTTCCCAAACTCGGGGAAAGAACTGGACTTACAAATACATGAAGCCAATATAGTGCCTAATTATGTCAATGCTAAAAGACCTTCTCCAAGACATATAATAGTAAACGTGGCAAAATTCAACAACAGTAAAAAATATTAAGGGCAGCAAGGCAGAAGAAAATCACCAGAAAAGGAACCCCTATCAGGCTTTCAGTGAATTTCTTGGCAGAAACCTTACAGGATAGGAGAGAATGGAATGATATATTCAAAATACAGAAAGACAAAAACTTTCAGCCAAGAATACTCTATCCAGTGAAACTATCCTTCAGATACAATGGAGAAATAAAAGCTTTCCCAGATAACCAAAAGCTGAGGGAGTTCATTGCCACTAGACCTCTCTTACAAGAAACAATGAAGGAAGACCTCCTACCTAAAGTAAAAAGGTAAAGGTTTACAAAGCTATGAGCAAGGAGATAAATAGACACACAAAATCAGAAAATTGCAGCTCTCTATCAGAACAGGTTAGCAAACACTTAATTATAACATAAAAGATAAAAGGAAGGAAAGCATCAAAAGTAACTATAAACACTTCAATTTAGTCACACCACAAAAAAGAATAACTTCTGACAACAATAACACAGAAGAGGAAGAGGAAAGGGATAGAAACTACCAAGGCTAATGAAGATAAGAGGCTATCACAAAATGGACTATCTCACCTATGAGATCCTTTACACAAACTTCATGGTAACCACTAAACAAAAAAATCAGAGCAGAGTCACTAACCATAAATAAAGAGAAAACCATCACAGAAAACCACTAAATTGAAATGGCAGCCAGAAATACATGGGAAGAGGAACAATGGAAATACAGAACAACCAGAAAACAAGATAAAAAAATGGCAGTATTAAGCTATCATATATCAATAATCACTCTAAATGTAAATGGATTGAATTCTACAATCAAAATACACAGAGTGTCTGGCTGGATTAAAAAACAAGATGCAACAATATGCTGCCTCCAGGATACACAGCTCAGCTCTAAAGACAAGCACAAGCTCAAAGTGAAGAAATGAAAGATGATAGCCCAGGCAAAAGAAAACAGATGTAGCCATACTTATGTCAGACAAAGCAGACTTCAAGATAAAAGAGACAATGAAAGACAAAGAGAGGCAGTGTATAATGACAAAAGGGACATTCCACCTAGAGGACATAAAATTTATGAATATATATGCATCTAACACAAGAGCACCAAAGTATAAAAAGCAACTATTAACAGAACTAAAGGGGGAAATTGACAGTAACACAATAATGGTGGTGAACCTCAACACCCCACTTACATCAATGGATGAACTATGCAGACAGAAAGTCAACAAGGAAACAGTGGACTTAAATGAAACACTAGACCAGATGGGCTTAATAGATATATGTAGAACATCCCATCCAAAAACAGCAGAATACACATTCTTCTCAAGTGCACATGGAGTATCCTCAAAGATAGATCATATATTTGGAAAAAAGCCAAGTCTCAATAAATTTAAGAAGATTGAAATTATATCAAGCATCATTTCTGACCACAATGCTATTAAACTGGAAATCAACTACAGGGAAAAAGCTGGGAAAGTCGCAAAAATAGGCAGACTAAACAACTTGCTACTGAACAACCATTGGGTCAATGAAGAAATCAAAGGAGAAATCAAAAAGTACCTGGAGACAAATGAAAATGAAAACACAACGTTCCAAAGCCTATGTGACACAACAAAAGCAGTACTAAGAGGGAAGTATATAGCAATTCAAGTCTACCTCAAAAAAACAAAACAAAACAGAATCTCAAATAATCTAACACTACACCTAAAGGAACTAGAAAAAGAAGAAGAAAGAAAGCCCAAAGTCAGCAGAAGGAGGGAATAATAAAAATTAGAGAAGAAATAAATGAAATAGAGATTAAAAAAGGAAAGGATCAATTAAACTAAGAGCTGGTTCTTTCAGAAGATAAACAAAATTGACAAACCCTTAGGCAGACTCACTAACAAAAAAAGGGAAAAGGATCAAATAAAATTAAAAATGGAAGAGGAGAAATTGCAATGGATACCACAGAAATACAAAGGACTATAAGAGAATACTAAGAAAAACTATATGCCAACAAACTGGATAATCTAGAAGAAATGGATAAATTCTCAGACTCATACAACTTCCCAAAACTGAATCAAGAAGAAATAGAGAATCTGAACAGACCTGTCATAAGTAAATAGATTGAACAGTAATCAAAAACCTCCCAAAACACAAAAGATCTCAAATAGCCAAAGCAATATTGAGAAAAAAGAATAAAGTTGGAGGCATCACAATCCCTGACTTCAAAGTATACTACAAAGCTATGGTAATCAAAACAGCAAGTACTGGCACAAAAAGAGACACACAGATCCATAGAACAGAACCGAAAGCCCAGAAACAAAACCTCACATCTATGGACAAGTCATCTTTGACAAAGGAGCCAAGAACATACAATAGAGAAGGGAAAGTCTCTTCAATAAATGGTGGTGGGAAAACTGGACAGCCACATGCAAAAGAATGATAGTAGACCATTATCTTACACCATACAAAAAAATTAACTCAAAATGGATTAAAGACTTGAATGTAAGACCTGAAACCATAAAACTTCTAGAAGAAAATATAGGTAGTACACTCTTTGACATCGGTTTTAGCAGCATCTTTTCAAATATCATGTCTACTCAGGCAAGGGATATAAAAGCCAAATAAACAAATGGGGCTACATCAGACTAAAAAGTTTCTGCACAGCAAAGGAAACCATCAACAAAACAAAAAGACAACCCACCAAGTGGGAGAAAATATTTGAAAATCGTATGTCTGACAAGGGGTTAATTTCCAAAATATAAAGAACTCATACAGCTCAACAGCAAAAAAACAAACAACCTGATCAAAAAATAGGCAGAGGACATGAACAGATATTTTTCCAAAGAAGATATACAGAAAGCCAACAGGCACATGAAAAGATGTTCAACATTACTAACTATCAGGGAAATGAAAATAAAAACTACAATGAGATATCACTTCACACCTGTCAGAATGGCTATAATTACCAAGACAAAAAATAACAAATGTTGGAGAGGATGTGGAGAAAAGGGAACACTCATACACTACTGGTAGGAATACAAACTGGTTCAGCCACTATGGAAAACAGTACGGAGATTTCTCAAAAAATTAAAAATAGAAGTGCCATATGATCCAGCTATCCCACTACTGGGTGTTCATCCAAAGAACATGAAATCAACAATTCAATGAGATTTATGCACCTCTATGTTTATTGAAGCATTATTCACAATAGCCAAGATGTGGAAGCAACCCAAGTGCCTAATAACTGATAAATGGATAAAGATTTGGTATATATATAAAATGGAATACCAGTCAGTCATAAAAAAACACAAAATAGTCCCATTTGCAACAACATGGATTGACCTGAAGGGTATTATGTTTAGTGAAACAAGTCAGAGAAAGAAAGAGAAACACCATATGATTTCACTCATATGTGGAAGATGAACAAACATATGGATAAAGAGAAGAGATTAGTGGTTACCAGGGGGGCGGGGGATCGGGGGTCAGGCGAAAGGGGTAAAGGAGCACATATGTATGGTTATGAATAAAAATTATACCATTGGTGATGAGCACGATGCAGACTATATAGAAACTGATATATAATAATGTACGTGTGAAATTACAGAATGTTATAAATCTATAGCCTCAATAAAATAATTGAAATAAAAGAATTCCTTCCAATCAATATGAAAAAGATTAACAACTCAATAAAAAAATGGGCAAAAGAAATAAAATGGTACAAATGAGTATGTGCTTAACAGAGAAATTCAAGTTAAACCACAATGAGTTACCATGATATGCCTATAAGAATGGCCAGAACAACAGCGACAACAAATGATGATGCTACCAAGTGTTGAATAGAACTCTCATACACTGCTAGTGGGATTGTAATTTGGTAAGACACTTGGAAGACCGGCAGTGTGTACTAAAGTGAACATATACATACATGACTCAACAATTCTACTTCTAGGTATGTACTCAATAGAAAGGTGTACATAAGTATATCAAAGATATGTATAAGAATGTCCATACTAGTCCATAAGAGAGTTCCACTTATGTTTAGGATGTAGAAAGTCACAAGAGGAAATTGTTCCCACCATGACAGTGCAAAGAAGATGGATAATCTAGAAAATAACTTCTTGAGCCTGTCACAGAGTTGAGGTTTCAAGGAAACCAAATAAACATTCCAAAGTGATAAGTGCCTCCAAGCAGAGATGCAACACAGAACTTTTTCACACTTGGCAGAGCATAAGAGACAAAATGGCTAACATACAAACAGGTAAAATAAAATAAGCTAGAATTTTATCAAATTCTTAAAGAGAACTATGGGCAACAATCAGTTTGCAATAGCTAGAAGTCCTTGACACAAGAAGAGCTCACACTTACTCACAAGCTCACTTCTATGGAAGTCTCCAGGTGCTTGTGAAGAAGATTAGAAACATGGCAGGAGATTGAAAGAGCCCTCCCTTCCTTGGTGGTGCAGGATGTGACTAGTTGCATCTTGGCAGATAGACAAGAATCCTAGTTGCTTCCCAGCATCCTTCTTTTCAACAAAGTGAAGGCTAAGCTATTGGTGGTGTGGCAGCAAACCCTTTCTCCCTTAAGGCTTAGGCGATAATCCATTGCTTCTGGGGCAGAAGTAGAAGTATCTCCATCTGCCTCTAGAGAAGGAGTAGAAAATCCTCTTACCCTCAGGACACGAATAGCCACAAACTAGAAACAACCCTAATGTCCATCAATAGTAGAAATGATGACTAAATTATGTTATATTCATACGATAGGATATTATATAGCAATGGAAATAAATGGATACTGCCATGCTAGACAACATGGATGGATCTTTCAAATATAATGTTAAATAAAACAAACTAGGCACACTAGGATACATGGTCTATGACTCAATCTAAACACAAAGTTAAAAAACAGACAAATATATGCTGTTAGAAGTGAGGAGAGTGGTTACCTATAAGGAGGAAGAATGAGATAGAGATTGGAAAGCTCAGCGGGCCTTCTGTAGTGCCAGAGATGTTTTTAACTTTTGACTGGTTACATGGATCTATTCACTTTGTGATAATTTACAAAGATTTACATTTATTGTTTGCATACTTTTCTGTACGTATATTATGCATCAACAAAAACAATTTATTTATAAAGAATAAAAACATATTAGTTATGTATGTAATTCTTTCACTTAAAGGTACCTTGTCTATGGTGCTGAAATTAGAAAAAATTGGAGGGGCTGGCCTGGTGGCACAGCGGTTAAGTGCGCATGTTCTGCTTCAGTGGCCCCGGGTTCACCGGTTCAGATCCTGGGGGCAGACGTGGAACCGCTTGTCAAGCCATGCTGTGGCAGGCGTCCCACATATAAAGTAGAGCAAGATGGGCACAGATGTTAGCTCAGGGCCAGTCTTCCTCAGCAAAAAGAGGAGGATTGGTGGCAGATGTTAGCTCAGAGCTAATCTTCCTCAAAAAAAAAATTGGAGAATAAAGCACTCCTAAAATTTAAAAGTGTGTATATTATGTTTTTTCCCATAGGCTATGAATTAGGATCTAAATATTTAATGCTAAATTCCAATTTCTAACATAGATGGTTTCAAAGTGCCTTTAAATGGTGTGACAGATAAATAGAGAGATGGACATTTGAGATTTATTATACACAGATAGGTCAGTAATTTCATTTCATGGTGGAAAACAATTTGACAGAAATATAAAATATCTGAGAGGGAGAAATTAACCCTAATGAAATGAAGCTGATATTCTAAATTTCAAGTCATTACATACTAGATTGCACATTTGGGGAACATTTTGTCCTACATATATATAAGTAGATGTTATGCTTTTAAGACTTTAATGTACTTTGTGGAAATTAATAGCAAGAAGAAGATAACGTATTTGGTTAATTGTAAATGTAGAATTTACAAAAGGCACTTCTTACCAAGGTTCACTTTTTATACTACTCTCACTAAGCCCTCTGTCCAGAATATTGCATTTTTAATAGTCAGAAGATAGACTACATTATAGTAATTCAGGAGGAATGATGGTTAATGCCCTTCTTTTGTAGAGCAGAAGAGTGACTTTGAAAGAAGAGGTACAAAAGGAGAACTAGCATGACACTCCAACTACAGATCTATTTTAGGAAAAAGCACTTATGAAAATTGAGAATCTGGCAATTGATTTTTTAAAAACTGTGCCTGTGTGTCCCCTAGAAAGTTTTCATGTACCCCCAAGGGTACACACTTCCCAATATGAAATCTGTTATCTTAGACAGCATGTGTGTTCCTAACCAACAGCCTTGTGTGAACTACCATCGTCACCAGAGCCATAGAACTTAGAAATCAAGATTGATTTACTATGATCACGTTGTGAAATATACCTAAACAGATTCAAGGGAAGTAGGACCAATTCCAGATGCAGTCCTATCTGAGAGGCAGAACAGAGAACACGGTGACCTTGGAGAAATGCTTCAGTCCAGTATTTGCTGCTTCTCCTTTTCTCATTACTCTTTTAGAAATCAGTGTTCCCATCTCTGTGTCTGCACCCTCAAGAGGAGTTAAGGTAAGCAGGGGTGTCCTCAAAGCAAGAGAAGTGTCCTTTGAAATGATGATAAATACTCTCCAACAGCGTTGGGAGTGGATCTTCTACCTAAAGTAACACCTACTATATGAACCTTTCAGCCCACAAACAATCAGCTGAAGATGCATTGAGCAAGGCAAATGCTTGTTCATCTCAGAATTCAGGGACAATGGTGCCTTCTTCTCCCTTGAAAAAAGCAAACTGACAGGTGGCAGCTTGCATTTTAAACTGCTTTTCAAAATATTTGCATATGAATTATGCAGGGGAAAAAAAATCTCACCCTGTTAAGAATGGATTCTTATTGAGCTATGATTAATAATCATTATATCAGTCTGGAGGAAATGATAAATATTTATAACCAAGTAACCTCTTGAGGTTTAAATATCACATGGAGGATTTAGCTGTTGTTGCCATGAGAGGAATGCACAATGGGACGTAGTCTAGAGAGCTAAGGTTCTAAAGTCCCAAGGCCCTTTCTGGAGGCTGCTGAGGGCAGGTTGGCTGCTGCAACACTCACTCCACAAAAAGCAGGCAGGCAGGGTTAGTCACGGTCAAATGATAAATGTCTATTAATGTTTGGGTCCAGGTCTTGGTTCTTTTTTCTGTGTGTACACCCTTCCTTGATAATCTCATCCAGTCTCATGGCTTTCATCTCACATCTCTCTCCAAACTCGTTTATATAACCAACTGCCAACTTCACATCTTTACTTGGATGTCTAATACGCATCTCACACTCACTAAGTCCAAAACTGAATCTCAACCCATGCACAGTGTTTCTCATCTCAGTTATTGGCAATTCCATACTTCCTATTGCACTTCAAAACCCTGGAGTCATCCTTGAGTCCTCTCTTCTCTTGTAGCCACATCCAATCCATCAGGAAACCCTGTTGGCTCTACTTTCAAAATATATCCAGAATCAGGCCATTTCTTAATGCATTCACTGCTGTCATGCTGGTTTTGACCACCATTATTACTTGCGTCTGATTACTACAATAGAGTCCTGGGTGGTCTTCTAACTTCTAGCCAAAGGGATCATATTAAAGCATAAGTCAGTGTCTTACTCTGTTTGGGCTGCTATGACAAAAATGCCATAGACTAGGTATCTTGTAAACAACAGAAATTTATTTCTCACAGTTCTGGAGCCTGGGAAGTGCAAAACAATGGCCCTAGCAGGTTCAGTGTCTGGTGAGAGCCTACTTCCTGGGTCGTAGACGGCTGACTTTTTGCTGTGTCCTCACATATTGGAAGGGGTTAGGGAGATTTCTGGGGCCTCTTTTATAAGGCACTAGTCCCATTCATGAGGACTCTACCCTCATGACCTAAGCACCTCCCAAAGGGCCCACCTCCAGTACCATCACATGGGGGATTAAGCTTCTACATATGATTTTTTGGGGGGCGTGGTGCTCAAATATTCAGTCTATAGCAGCCAGATTTGAAAACCCCTAAGCACTTTGAACAGTGTTCCCACATAGTGGGCACTCAGTAAATATCTACTAATAAAAAGTAGATTTCTCTGTCTCTTTTTTCCTTTCCAAGGAACTCAGGGGCTCCTTTCTGCCACCCCAAATGTAGGGAACTCATTCATCCATTCAATAAGCATTTATTTTTTGAATGCTTATTATGTGCTGTGAAGGCCTGAGGTAAGAAGCCCATTGCCTAGATGGCTATGGAAGACTGAGTGGGAGCTCCATAGCTTTATACAGATGTACAGATGGTCTGAGTTTTATTCCCTTTCTATCTGGAAGCCCTGGAATATCCCAGGCCCGAGAGTGGGAGACACGCCTTCAGGAAGGGTGTCTCTTAATACAGAATGGGAGAGAAGCAGGTGTTATCACAATTTAAGCTAGACCCTAGAAGCAAAAGCCTACAAAATATCTTGGCCTGGGGTGGATAATCTGTGGGGCTCTGCATGTGGTCCCATACCTGGGGCCTAAAGCTGCACAAACAGAGCTTCTGATGTCAAAGATGATTCTAGTAGATCATCTAGCTCAGTAGGAGCAGCCACAGCCCCATCATTTCTTTCCTGTTCCTTTGCCTTAGTGTGCAAGTGGACACATTGCATGTTGGACAAAAAGAACATGGGAAGAGGTCTCTGGAAGATCAGAATAAGTTTGCAGACACACTCTCAGTGCCATGTGCACATATGCTCTAAATACTTGCAGCACATGATTCATCCGAATGCTGTTCAAATTTGGCTTAGGTTACTGAGATCACATATGCCAATATGTGGTTATTATCTGTCATAAAATTCTATCAATGCCTCATTTATCCAGCTGGTCCACAGAGAGTATTCTAGGTCACTAAAGCTAATCCCCTAAAGTGTCAAAATGTACATAACCTCTCTAGCTTGTGAACTTATAAGCTTTGAAGAGACATCTGAGTTTATCAGGTCCAAATCCTTTATATTATCTAGCCTAGGGTTTCACAATTTTGGCCTTATTGACACTTTGGGCCAAATAATTCTTTGTTGAGGGGAAGGGCTCTCTTGGGCATTGTAGGATCTTCAGCAGCATCTCTAGTCTCTACTTACTAAATTCTAGTAACACCCCTCCCGCTCAGATGTGACAACCAAAATGTCCCCAGACATTGCCAAATGTACTCTGGGTGAGGGACAAAATCTCCTCTATTGAGAACCAATGATTTAGTTCAAATTTATCATTTTACAAATAAGGAAACTGAATTTGATTTCAAAGCTAGTGTGTGGCTAAACAGGGACTACTGAAGGAAATGGCACTGCCACTATCTACCCTGTTGCCCAGGCTGGAAAATTGGACATTATCCTTGACTCCTCAATCTCTCTCATACAACATTCACAATGTCCTATCAACATCATTTCTAAATTTCTTTCAAATGCATCTTCTTTCCATTGATACAGCCACTGTCTTAGACCAGGCTTTCATTTTCTTTTACCTAGGCCACTAAAACAGCCATACAACTATATTCCCTGTCTCTAGTCTTGCTCCCTCTAATCTATTATCTACACTGTAGCCAGAGTAAACATTTTAAATTTTAAAAATTGATTCATGTTACTCAGTAACTTAAAACTCTTCAGTGGCATCCTATTGTCTTCATGAAAAACATCAAATATCTTAACCTATCTGGCACTTACACATCTTTCCCTTCCCACTGAACTACTTATATTTCCATGAATACACCATATTCCTTTTCATTTTCAGTCTATCATATATGACGCTCCCTCTGCATATTCATCTCCACTTATTTTTGTTTGGCTAACTTATTAACTTAGACAGCATATCCTCCAGTAAGGCTTCCTTGAATGCTCACATTCAGCTTAAGTGCCCCTCCTGTGTGATCTCTTAGCCCCTTGTTAATCCCCTTCTCACCCTGCACTTTAATTTCCTGCTCCTTTGTCAGTTGCTCCCACTAGAATGTGATCTCCAAGGTGGCATGGGCTGTTTTGCTCACCATTCTATGTCCAGTGCCTGGTACATAGCTATAGGAGTAATGCAGATGATTAGACAGTTGCCTTTCAGGCAACGTGTCCTGCCTGGAGCACAGCTGAGAAGCAAGGAAGCTGTACAAATGACTACCCCATACCCTGTTTGTTGGAGTCAAAGTGGGCCTCTCAGGATTCCATTTTAGGACTGGCCAAAGCTGCCTCAGACCAGACCTCTAGGCTTGCCTCTTGATATTTTGGGTCCTCAAACATGGGAAAACACTTGTCATTATTATTCTGTCCCTATCAAGTACACACAGAAAAAAATTATAGGGATTATTTGCGAATGCTGCAAATGCAAACAGATTTGAAGTTTGCACAAGTTTATGGAGTATAGATACAAAAAAAAGGGGGAGGGCTGCCTTCAAAAGAAGAATTTGGCAGGCAGGGGTGCATGAAGAATGTGTGTCAGACAGCCTGGGAAAGCAGCCTAGCATATTGATGAAATAAACCACTGAATAAACAGATACTTAACTCCAGAGAGCAGAACAGTTGTCTGGATTAAGAAGCTTAATTACATGAGTGCACATCCTGCTGTAAACTCCAGGATCAAAACCTCATCTTTCCCCAGAGGCAGCTGCTGGATAGGAAGGGGCCTGTGGTGTGTTCAGAGCTTCTAAGAAGTCACCTGCCAATACATGTACCTGAGTGTGTGATCTGTGTAGCATATGTGTGGTATGTATAGGATGATGATGACAGTGATGATGATGATTACACTAATTATTACTTTACCTTTTCTGAACATTCCACTTTTCAGAGTACTGTCACGTCCAATGTTTCCTCTTTTTCAAGAGGGAATCAAGACACAGCAAAAATAAGTGACTTATTCAAGATCCCAAAGCCAGGGTAGAGCTGAGCTGAACTAAAACTCAGAAGTCTGCTGATGCTTATTCACTTTATATCCAATTACATTGCCTCAACTATCATAACTTATTGATATTACGTAATGGCCAAATGAGAGAAACCTCTCTGGCTCCTTCAGGAAGTTGAAAATGCCTGTGAGTTACAGTAAGTCACAGCTCAAAGCAAAATCTATGTTTCCAGGAAGGCATCAGAAGTGAAGGAAAGAAGGAGGGTCTTTAATTCAGTAGGTGCTTTACACCAGAGGAGACAGAAGCTTCCTGAGCAACCACAGGAGCTTAGCCAGCAGTGTAGACTGGGATCAGAAGACGGATCCAGCCTAAATAAGCAGAGAAGAAGGACCTTAACTTGGGTTCAGACATAGCCATGACTGAGAAGACAGAGTTAGACCTTTTCCCAAGTTGGATAAAGCTGGGTCTATTGCCTATGTGGTTGTAGTTTGTACCTTCCTAATATCCTTACACTTAGGCAGGTGGCATGGGGTTACAGAAAGAGCATAGAGGTGAAAAGCAGAATATGTAGGCCAAAAATCATGGGCATTCAAGTCAGAAGGGACATCAGAGGCCAAGTTGTCCTATTTGTGCGTTGGACAGATCTCTGATATCAACATTAAACTCCCCAGGTAACTCTTTCTACTTTGAGTCAGGTGACCTTCCCAGGGAGTCTACAAACTTCTCATATTAAGTAACTTGAACAGGTACCAAAAATTATTTCACATTGGTGGTTTGAAGGCCTTAATCTATGATGGCTAACCCCTACATAAAATGACAACCGGCAGAAATAAGTTAGAAGTGTCTGACCCCAGTACATTGGCCTGGAAATGCTGATATGAAATGACTGACTTCATATAGCTCTTAAGATAAAGGATAAATAAATTAACATGTCTTTTTCATGACCTGGCCCCAGCCTATTTCTCCAAACTAATCTCTCACCTCTCTCTGCCTTGCACTGTGTGCTCCAATCAGACTACTTTTCTTTTCAGTTCTGTGAAAGTGCCAAGCTTTTTATCTTGCCTCTGGACTTTTGTGTATGATGTTTCTTCTGCCTGGAACTCTCTTCCCACTCCCACCACGTCCCCTTGGTATACTTCTACTGATCCTGCAGGCATCAATTTAAAAGTGTTTTCCTCTGGGAAGCTTTCCGTGACCCTAACCAACACTGGATTACTCACCTCCTCCATGCTCCTTTATACAGTGACCTACCCACCATTTTATATCCTAGACACTGATTGCAATTACAGGTAATCTCCACTGGACTGTAAGCTCCAAGAGGGGCTCTGCCACTGCTGAAGACCCATGCCCAGCACAGTATGTGCCATACAGTAAGTGTGCAGTAAATATTTTTTGCATTGAATTAATATCAACAATAATTTGACCTCAGAAAATGCGTCATTTATCATAAGGCTCCATGGCAATAGGATACTAGTCCATGCCAGTAAATAATCCAGACTTTGTTTAACCTAGTTCATTCTCTTTTTCCCATCTGCTGGCTGTTTTATTATTTATATTTCTTCTTGTTCTTACCTATCTTTTTATATCAAGTTCTACTCTCTACTGCTTCCCAACCTCAGGTCCCATAGCTGCTCAGAGATGACTCTGTCAATCCTCCTGCCCTCCCCAGCAATGATCCGTGCGCTGGGACTGATCTTTACCCCTTGTACTCCCACTACCAACCCCCCCATCAATAAAGAACCATCTTCTTTCACCAGATCCCAGTGAGATATTATACTGAGATGCAGCTCTAAGTTATAAAGGCATGCCAAGATGCTTATGCCCAACCCAGCAATTGCTTTAAGTCTTAGGACTTCCCAAATGATTGTATATAAACAGGCAATTTCTGAAGTCTCAGTGCCTCAAGCAAGATAAACAAATCTGTGCTATTGGAATTTCAGTCAGGCTTCATGTTAGTGAATGGTTGCTGGTGGGGAGAGGTGAGTGTGTTGGAGAAGGGGCCCTCCGAACCACACAACGACCTAAACAATGGCCTACATGGTCTCACTGTGATTAGTCTTGGGCTGGGGAAACCATGGAAGAGAAAATCCAAGTTAATCACATTTATTTTGGGGGTAGGAGCTTAGAATCTCTGCTAAAATTAACTTTGCAACTATTGGATAAAGTAGATTTCCATTATGCATGTTCTTCTGAGGGCTACTGTGTGCCTGCCTTAAATGTTCATGGTACTGAGAGAGTTGACAGTTGTGTTGGTAAAACAACAAATGTCCATGCTTCTACAATGGTTAACTAAAGCAAAGCCCCTTACTAATCAGAAACGATTTTGCTTCTCCTCCTTCGTTCCTCACTCTCCTCCCCCAAAAATATCCCCTGTCAGTGTCTCCAGCTCCCCATTTAGCTACGTATCTCACTGTGATCACCTCCTGAGTATCCTGCTTATGGGTCAGTCCTAGAACAGCTGAACAGTTTGTGTTTAATATGGAGTGTGCATCATATTTATGTCAATGGTACTGAAGGTTAATGATGCTTCAGATAATTAGCTTTTATTTAAAAATTATAGCAGCAAAAACAGGAGCATCTGAAATTAAAGGGCATTTCACAAAGTGCAGTTGAACAGGGAGCGAGTGTCTATTTTTGCGGTGAAATTGTGATTCAACTTCCATCCCTTGCTCATTTATCTTCTGAATGGTTACACTTAGGATGTAAATATCAGAAGCCTACTACTGATTGGTCCTACCCTGGCATAAGTGTGAGTGTAGGACTCCCTGCATCTACAATTGGCAAACTGCTGTGGACTCCTGGATATGACACCACAATAAGCAGGGAGTTTATTTCACAGGTGATCCCACCATTTCCCAATGCGTTTCTCTCTTGCCCTTGATTTAAAAGCAGTTGTCCTCTTGGGACTAATTTCAATGCAGATAACACCTTCCCCTGGAGAACCTCCAAGCGTTTAATAGGAAGAAATGATGATGCATCTCTTGGTTTCCCTGCATATAGAACCTTGTGCAGCTGGTACATTTCCAAGTCCTGCTGTCTGGCATCAACTAGGCCTTTGCTGCCAATCTGCAAACCATTCATTGTTTTCATTGACTTCTAAGTGTTCCCAACACAAAGTCTGTTTCAGAGCTGATCTCTCCTTAAGTATCAGACTCACTTCTCTCCCACATCCACCCTTCCCTGTGCAGATAACTTTGCTCCTCCTTGGAAAGATAAAAAGAGTAACTGAGGTTTGAGATAAAAGAAGGGAGGGAAGGTGGGTTACAGAGTACGCTTTGCGCTTTTGCCACGCAACCTTGGGAGAGATACAGCTCGGGCCTTGGGATGGTATTTCTGCACGTTAGAGACAAGGGATCTGAAATGTGATAGGATGACTAACCATGCTGGTTTGCCTGAGACTAAAGGGTTTCCTGGGACATTGACTTTCAGTGGCAAAACCAGGATAGCGTCAAGAAAACCAGGATGGTTGGTTACCCTAGAGGTGGGCAAGAGGCTGAAAGAGCCTATTGGGGAGTGCACTCTAAAAGTAACCCTAGTCTGCACGGATACTTAAGCTATATGTATTATAATGAAGCTTATCCAAAATTTTCCTTGTCAGAAGCTTGTCTTGTCCATCTCTGTGATTTTATTTTTTTTACCACTCTCCCCTTTGCTCATTCCGCTCCAGCCACACTGATCTTCTTTCTGTTTCTCAAACACCTCAAACTTAGTTCATGCTGAGGCTGTTCACTCTGACTCAAAACAGTCTTTCTCTAGATCTTCACATGGCTTGTTTCTTCTCACCTTTCAGGTCTTGACTCAATTTTTATACCATCAAAGAGAACTTACCTAACCATTCATTGTAAAATGGCCCTCTACTTCTGCCCAGTCTTTTGCATGTTGTCCTCTTTTACTTTCTTCATAGTGCTTATCACTACTGCAAATGATCTTGTTAATCTGTTCACTTCTTCATTGTGTGTCTCTACCACTAAATGATAGCTCCACGATGGCAGGAACCATGCCTTTCTTGTTCACTGCTCTATCACCAGCACCCAGAATAGTAGCAAGAGCTCACTATCTGTTTAGTAAGTGAACAAATCCAAGTGCTTGTGCACTGCAAGATGCAAGTCTTTGGTGGGGACATTACAGAAGCACGAGCTAAGACATTATAACCCTAGTTTCAGGGTCATATCTGAGTAAATTCTTAGAGGGAAATTTGCACAAAGGGGATCTGAATATGTATGTGTCTTGTAAATATTCTCTGGATCTTTGATAGTAGATATGAAGGATAATAAAGGAATCTATAGTTATTTGGGAGTGGCATACATTATTGGTAGAAAGTGGCTGTCAAAGTTGGGAAATCAAGAAAACAAGAGAATTTAGCATCCTTGAAGTAAATGGTTCAGCAAAATGGCTGGCCTTTCAATTGGAGTGTTGCCATGAAGAAGTCTAAGTTCATCAGAATTAAGGATACTGGATACTAGAGATTTGTTGATACTAGAAATTTCAATTAACTAAAATTAGAATACAATTAAAGGAGAAAAAGAAAGAGAGAGAATCAGGATCAGGGACTTAACAGGAGTCTTAAGCACATTCGTGAGTCCAGAACTCTTCTTATGGAAGATATTCCATGAGACTGCCCAGACTTAGCAAAGGAACCTTTCTCCTGGATGGAGAAGGTAGAATGTAAAGACTGGATTACAGGGTGGGGTATGGAGGAATCAGAAGGCACTGTGAGTTGCTTATAGAAAACTCTTGGAGCTGCCTCTGAAGAGGGAGCTATCCAGTCAGAATCATAGTGCAGCCCAGAACATTCAGTTAAAATAAAAAGAATGAAAAGTAAATTATAAAGTTGTGTTTTGAACTTTTTGGAGGTTGAAACCAACAAGTAAACTGTTAAAGTTATCTATCACCATGTGTAAGATGAGGGAGGGGCAGTGAGAGAGAAAGAAGCAGGGAATGGCTAAAAGCAGAGACCCCAGGGCCAAGAATAGGAGCATGGAGACTCACTTGATCTTCTAAAGCTATAACTAAAATAGTTGCTAATTGTGCATGTGTGCGTGCCCATGCATGTGTGTTAGGGTACACCACATGTCCTTTTTCTAATTGGAATAGCAACTTATCTGGGGGAGAATTTTGCCCCTAGAGAAAGGGAGAGCCATGCAATTGAGAAAATAAACTCTCAGGCAAATTTTGGAGTGAGTTTTTGTGTGAAATTATATGTGTGTATGTGTTTAAACGTTGCGAATATTTTCTTCTTTTGTTACATGCTGGCTAATTCAAAGTTGATTTGATTTAGAACAACTGAAAGTTTTTTTCCTTTCTTTTTTTTTTTCTTTTTCCTCTGGAACACAGAGAGTACTCTGCCTCCCTAGGCCATAAATAACTCCAGGGACATTGGTATAAGACACACTATTATGAATCGGGTTTCGTAACTATCTTAAATGACTCATTGTGCCTATCAGGTTTAATGAAATGCTTCTTCTCCATTTTTTTTATAAGCATAGAGTAGGAAAAATGTCACAAAATTACCAAGAGAGGAATGGAATGAGCGAACTCACTTACCGTAATATTCCTGTGAACAAAAGGCCAAAGACAAATGTTGAAATGAGTGTAGCAAAGAGAATCGAAGAACAGCAGGCAGACATATATAGTAATATAGTGATAAGGCTGGAGAAAGGAGGACAAAAAGTTCAAAGACCTGTCAAATGAATATAAACAAGAGTCAAAGAAAAAACTTAAACTTGATATTTTATGCTCTGCAAGAACTCCTCTTAACACTATTCTGATCTAGGTCCTTTGGTAAGCTACAAAAGAAATAGTTGACTGGAGTCTACATTGCCTTAGAGTTTCTAAAGTTTCTTCTTTATGTTCAGTTACCTTACGTTTTAAATCCTAAAGAACATACCCTTTGTGTAAATCCTTATACTATGTATTTGGGTTTTGATACTGGGTCCATAAATGGAATTTTGCACTTGAGACCTGAGACAGGGAAAGAGGACTGGGCCTGGAACTTAAGAACATTCTTGTGTTAAAAATCTACAACTTGATTAAAAAAGATCTGGAGGGGTGTAAGGTGGAGTCGGTATTGGAAGAAGTCGAAGGATAAAGAGGATCAATAGTAGAACTGTATCTTCAAAAGGATGAGCAGTGAGTAAGGGGTGGAAAATATGAAAAAATAAGACCAAATGAGGTAGGTTCCGACAGTGAGGCTCAGACAGAAAAGGCTTAATGCATATAACTCACGTGGAAAAAGGGCTAAAACAGGATGCTTACATAAATTTTTTTCCTTGCAATTGCTATTATTATGATTATTCTGCATTAAGTGTGTATAAGAGCCTCTGGGTCTTTCCATGTTTCCACAAGAACTTCACTCTGATTTAGTAAAACTACTGCTCCCATCTGAAAAATTGTAGCTCTCAAAAGGTGCATTAGTTCTGGTCAGGGGGAGCATATACTGCCTGCATCATGAAATTGTGCAGTGTTGTAGCATCTATCAAAGTAGCTTCAGAGAACCCAAAAACACGCTTCATTAAAGAACTTGAGTTTCAATGCTTCTCACAGTGGCCAGACAGCGTTAGCCAAGAAAGAACCATCACAAGCACCAATTAAGTAAAAAAAGACTCTCTTATTTTTCTTTAGTCCCAATCAATAGGGGGATGAAAGAACAAGAGTGTAAGAGCTACTAGGAATAGAGAAAGAGAGATCACCCCCATTCCTAACTGCAAATCCTTGTGCTAGGAAAAAGGAGAACATAGGAAACTGAAGTCTTACTTTACATTGGCTAAATTTTTTATTAACTAAAAGTCTTAATGTTCAAACTTAAGCTATCTTTATAACTGAAAGTACCTAAAAAGCTGCACAGTTTTCCTAGGGGTCATTGTGAAGCAAGAAAAGAAGCCTCAATCATGTAATTTAAGACAGTAAAGAGGCAAAAAATAAAGCTATTTCCTGTTCAGACCTCTTCAAGTCCTGTTTATTGTTTATTAATTAACTGGTTACAGAATCTAATCATCTTCATAGAAAAATAAGGCATTTCTTATATTTAACTAGAAGGTATAGTTCTGTAGGTTTGATATATTGTAGACTTACTATTTTCACTAGCTAAACATAGACATTTTTTTGTTTGCCTCTCCAGTAGCCATAGTCCATTCTTCCAGCACTGATGCCCTGATTGCCCTTTGAGGAATTCATTCTTCCTTGATTTTTAGTCAGTATGGTTTGGATAGGGTTGATTCACCCCTGAATCCAGAGATGGGTTCTCATTGGTCTAAATGAACCAGCAGATATCATCCTTCTGGCCAAAGTGATTACTTTTAGGTTGGACACGACTTAATTCACGTCAATTATGGAGAATGAACAGGAGTAGTGCAGAAACTACTGGGAAGAAATTTTGTCTTCTCCCTATATAGTATAGGGAGAGAAAGAGGTCTGGAATTGCAATAGCCATTTTGCTACTACGAGGTAGGGAGTTTAGAGATGCCAAGTATCTACCAAATGGAATATGAAAATGAAGCCAGTACTGAAGACGTCAGAGTATAAAGATTACGGAGACTAGCTTATCAGTGACATTGTTTGAGCTGTTGGATCAAGCTTTGTTTACCTCTGGAATTTTAAGTTATATAAGTGCCCTCCACATATTCTCTTTATTATATAAATTACTTTGAGTTGGGTTTTCAGTCACTTAAAATATAAAGAGTTTCAGCAGATAAATTAGTTTTATCTTAGTTTCTTTCTTCAAAATGAGCCAGCTGCCTTTGACCATGTTATATCTGCCACATAAGTGTCATCAGCTGTTTTACAGATATATCCTAGAATTCGTTGAAAGTAAGTTTGGATGACTCAGTAGAAGCCCATTCCTGTAACTACAAAGAAAAATTTAAAGCACAGGCCCATGCTCAAAGCATATGAATAGTATTGATTGTATAACCAAAGATCGAATTACTTTCTACTATTTTGGGGCCCTGGACATGAGGATCAGTTCGTGTTTAAATGTTTGTCTTAGAATCTTCCTGGTGGTTGCTGTCTGAGCACCTGAAGTTAGGTTGTATGCCAGTGTTTGAAAGGTTCTTAGCAAGCTTGTCTAGTACAACCACTTTAATTTGCACACAGGTAAACTGAGGTCCAGAGAGAGGATGATTAGCCCACAGAATTAGTGGCCAAACACCGTTCTGATTATATCAGTGTTGTTTATACAACAACATATAACCTCAATGTTGTTTGTATAGCGACATATAAGCTCCTTGCATATATAGATGGTTTACTAGGAAAGTTGCCATCAACATAGCATGCTTGATGTTTTAACCTACATGCTGCCCTTGAAGCTAGGTGGCTATTGATTTGAGCAGAGTGAAGATGAGGTTAAGGGCATTGTTTTAATCCTATATGTGCCAGTGAGGAGAGCATCAGGTATTTTCACTTGCCCAACATTCTCTTCTGGTTAAAGTGACCACCTCCTTTTGGCTTAATCACCACTCCCACGTCCAGAAATGGTCACATAATCTAGGATTGGCCAATAAAAGGACAATATCCTCCTGGCCACAGTGGTTGGCTTGGGAGCGAGCGGATATCCAAACCAGTTGAATCAGAGAAAATCCTAGGGATTTTGGAAATTATTAGATATGAGGAACTTGTTCTTTTTGTTTTTTGAGGTTGTTACATTGGTAGAATGTAAGTTTAGAATTGCTGAAGGTCTTTTTTGTCACTTTGTTGGGAATAGCTTCCGGCACAAAGGTAAGCAGAGCTGAGAGATGTAGAGATTTCTAAAGATATCATTTGAATTCCCTGTTCCGGTCAGCCTTACTCCCGAAACTTTCAGATATGTAACCTAATATATTCTACTTTCTTCATTAAACTAGTTTGAACTGTGCTTTCTGTTACCAAAAGAGCCCTGACTAATGCAGACTTTTATTTCTCTCACATCCACAGATGGCACATATAATAGATATGAGCTGTCACCTAGCCAAAGCTTCCTTCTTTGAAATTACCCACATAGTCTTAGTCCCTGGTAGAAATATAGTGGTCATGTTTTGAATTGGGGTGAACACCTGACCCAGGAGTTACCAATCCACAAGCTACTCTGAGACTATCATTTGGACACAGTAACTGAATGAATTAGCTATAAGGTCATCTTGAGGTGGGCCAGACTTGGTGCCATGGCAAAACAAAGTCACTGACAAGCTATAGTTATGGGAAAGCATAGAAACCATGACTAAATAAAGTTAATCTGTAAAGAGAAAATAGTAGAATAGAGCACATATACACAAAGAAGAGACCACATAGCACAAAGAAAAAAAAGAAAGATATAGCTGCCTGATGATTTTCTACACACAACATGGCATTTCCTTCACTTCATTCCTTCCAGAGCCACGTTCCAGCTTTATCATAATACAACTTCCCTTTGTGATTTAAACTGAGTGAGTTTCTCTTCTCTATAATCAACTGGCCCTTTCACCCATAAATCCCAGCAATATGCCAAAGGATGAGGAAAGTTCATTACAAACCTATCTGGACTAGAGGAAATATAGCTGAAAGCAGAAGATTATGTGTAGGTCTGTAGCATGAATTTTGAACATGAAGAAGACTGCCTGCTGGGCCTCAGTTCCTTGACTCTCAATTTGAAGTCTAAAGTCTGTGGACCGGCTTCCTCGTGCATGAAGCTAAGGAAGATCTCCCCTACAAGTGTTTATAACAATGTTTAAATTATCATCTCAATTACTCTCTGTGTACACATCAATGAGCACTGTGCATATCAATAAATGAACTCCTTGTGTATTCAGAAGGCTACTGTGGTAACATCAACATCTAGATCCAGTTCTCATTTGATGGGCACCTTCCCAGCTAGTTTTAAATGGCTTAGGGGATTATGTCTGAAATGTAAGGGAGAACAGATGATTCTCATTGTCCTACATGAGGTAAATTTAAACAGTCTGAAAATGAATGCCCTAAAATGTGGTATTATTCTGTTCCTAGTCTGTTCTCCAGCTGTACAGAATAAGCAGGCCAAAATGCTCCTGGGGAGAAAAAAGGCCCAGAGACGCCTGGCAGGATGGGATCACATGGCCAAAGCAGGCAGCCACTGTCTATGGAATTCAGGTTCCCCAGTTAAGTCAAGGTCATCTTCCAGGCTGCCAGACAAGTACTCAATTAGTCCTTAGGATGATCCTACCCTAGTGCAGAGAAAACTAAACATAATGGAGTCCGGGTCGCATCTTGCCCACTATCCTTCTCAAATTCTTTTCTGAAGTGGCCCAAGGGGTCAGTGACAGATTGTTTGGAAGTAACAAGAAGGTTTGGTGCATATAGGATTCCCCAAAAGCTCGACTCTTGGAAAAGTAGCAAGGACCTTAAAAGGGTCACTTTGATTGGCATGAAAGAAAGGTTCTAGTATTTCTTTGACTCCAGAGCTTAGCCAAACACTTTCTCCTTTGCTCTCTTTTTTCCTAAACTTAAAATGAGAAGGAGCGAGAGAGAGAGTGTCTATGTCCTAGATATTGGTAATATTATTTTCTAGCCTGTGATTCTAATCATTCGGTTACAGAGTGGTCTTGCCTGCCTTACCACTCCTTCCCTTTTGTTCTCTCCCTTCTTTGAGCCTCCCTTCCTTTTCTTTGAGGAGGATGCTTTTTCTGTATCATTAAAATGAGCTTGTTGTCATTAAAAATGCCTGCTCTACCAAGGTTACGTAAGGAATTAATAATAATTCAAAGCATTGTTAAAACAACTTAGAAGCATAGAAGGGGGAAGTGAATATTTTTCTCCATTGTCAGAAAAATAAAACCCAACTTGATTTCCTCTTGTGAAGTGTCAGTTGTTTTCTCCTAGCTAAAGAAAAGGAACAAACCAGTTCCCAGAGACTCAACAGCAGAGGCAGTGGCACTGAGCAGCGTTTACATGAAAGGCTGCATGTGAAGCATCGGCACAGTTCCTGGCACCTTGAGAGGACTCGACAAGTGTTCATTATTCATGTCATTATTGTTATTATTATCATCATTTGTCTTAAGAGCTCACATTTGTAGTTCTAGACAAGATACCCTTGAAAACTGGCCATCCCAGAGTCAACCTCAAAGAGGCTTTAGCACCAGAATCTCAGGCCCTCTTAACTTTTCAAAGTAGTTTCACATTTATTATCTCACTTTTGTTCTGACACGAGTTTGGATTTGTAACTAGAAGTTTTTTTTTAAAAGGCAGTTTTCTAGCTAGAACTGTTATCAGAGTAAAAGGCTACTGTATTCAGGTTGCCCCTTACCATTGCAGGAAGAAAATGCTGAGAAAGGGGTATTCCTTCCTTAAAAGCACTAAACAGCTTTGTTTGCAGTGTTGAAGAGACACAAAGATTTTCACTTTTATAAGTGAATAAGGACAACTCTAAGTACTGAGCAAAAATTGAGCAATAAACCGGTGTGGGAACCAACTTTATGGGGCCCTATCCCTATTTTAATAAACACGCACATGGCATTAACTATGTGACAGGTATATAAAAGTTTTACAATTGTTAATCCATTTATGTTCATAATAACCCAATGGGGTAGCTTACGTACTGTTATGTGGCCACCACCCTTTTACTGCTGAGAAACAAATAAAACTGATGCATGGAACAATTCCAGTTGCCCAAATGGCTTTAGCTTCAACTCTAGGGTACTATCTTCTATTCCTTTAACTGATGAATTAAAAAAATTCACTTGCCTTCCCTTTCCTGGACATCTACTCCACAACACAGCAAACTTCTCTTTGATTAGCCAATCGCTTTGTTTGCTTGAATAAGCAAAGGCTTATTAAAGGCTGTAAGCTCCGTCTTTAACTGGCTGGGCCACTTGATAACGAATCCTGAAACAGAAATAGAGCATCCCCATGGAGTCAGAGAGAGGCTAGAATAATGTCAGGCACAGAGCAGATGGAGTCACACTCCTCTAAGGATGGAAAACAACAAGTTGATATCAGAACCCATTATTCATCCTTTATAGTTCATTGTATACAAATGTCCAAACTGAATGTAACTCCTTTAAGAGAAAAAAGAGTCGTATTTGAGTGCATGAACTCTGGAGCCAGACTTCCTATGTTCAAATCTAATCCCTTTGATTAATCTCATTGTCGTTTGCTACCTGTGTGTTGCTCAGCTGTTACCTTGAGAAGTCACTCAATTGCCTTAGGACTCAGTCTCCTCACTTTTAAAGTGGGGATAAAATAGTACTTACTAATAGGATTGTTGTGAGGATTAAAGAAGTAAATATATTTAAAGGTATTATAAAAGCGTCTGTCAGTAATAAGCATTATATGTATTAGCTAGTATTATTATTAACAGTAGTTTTGAAAAATAACAAAGGGAGTTCTTACCTCTCATTGTATCCTCAAACTCTCCCCCAAACTATTTATTCAGGATACTACTTCGCTTCACCTCTAATTGCCTTTAACCACTTGTTCCTTGGTTTGTGTTCATGATCAAACAGAAAAAAGGCAACAGCACATACAGTCAGATTTGGCACGTGCTCAGACAGGATTTTGCCATATGGGACCTACTTTAAGACACAGTCTCTAGGAACACTGTACATTCAAATGCCGGGTCTATCTGAAAAGTGGAAAAGTACCACTTTCTGACAGCACCAATCCAGTAATGGTAGGTTTATGTCACTATCAAAAGAGACAGAGCTATGTGGTGGCCTGTTCTTTTCCTGTGTCTTTTTGATTGTCTGCTTATTTGTTTGTTCCTTTGTTGAGTTTTGCTTTTTGTCTTGTGAAAAAAAAGAGAAAAGGAGATTAAAGGCATAGCTAGGACCACTTAACTGATCTGGAACACTGAAAACACAAACTAAAGTTATCCCTTTAATTAATTTTAACAAAGTACAGTGATTATAATACTCATCATGGAGAGAGGAAAAGAAGCCCTTACTGCTAAATGAATTAATCAGCAGTCAACCTAACAAAATCCTAGCATCTAAACTAATTGTGGGACCATATCCAATCAGAAATGGAGCATTTTAATAGAAACATAAGACCTGGACTTGAAAAAAATCTGCTTAATATCAGCTAGTGAGATTGTTACAAAAGTGTCCCCAGGTGTTGATTGTTTATGCCTGCTCCATGAGATTATATTTAGAATGCAAGAAAGTTATATTCTGTTGAAAACATAAAGGTCTCAAAACACTTCCTGGTTCCTATCTGTATATCACATAAAATATATGGCTTAAAGTTTAGCTCATGAGACCATATGAATCAAGGGATATGTTGCGAAATTACCCTAATTATAGGGAAATCGTTAGGGGAGAAAAGAGTCTCGGATGTTAAGCCTGTAAACTCAAAAGGATAAAGTCATGACAGATATTACAGAAGAAATAGAAAGGGCATGAGCGAAGTTCCAAATTATAGTGTGTGAGCTGAGAGTAATACTCAGAGAGGTCCAGTTTAGTTGGAGGCCCAGCACTTGAGTTGCCACTTGAGGAAATAGTTGGAAGACTGATTAAGGAGCTGTTCAAAAGTCCCACAGTTGATTAGCAGCGAAGCTAGGAGTTAGACGAGCCCTGTGACCCCATTGCTCCATTAGGTTGGAAACATCTCAATGGAGGTCGGCTTCTATGGCTTTTTATTTGGTGGGTAATGAGCCACACAGTTATATAGCACAAACTTTTACTTTCAGTCCTGCCTAAATAGTCCAATTGGTCCTAGAGATTATTTCCAGTCAAAGGAATAGAAGGTCTCAGAGTTTCTGTTCCCCATCTCACCTCAGCTACGATTTGCCCAGGGTTTTTCCTTGACTGTATCTAAATCTACCAGGACTATGTGTTCTGCTTGTCTCCAGGCCTGGACCTTGGAAGAATTAGGGAGTAGGAGAAGTTTGACTTCTCTACTCTTTTTGTGTATCTTCTCTTATCCCTACCTGGGCAAAGCCTTCTTATCTTTTCAAGGCTCAGTTCAAGTTGAATCTTCCTGGTTAAGAGTTCATTGACCATTCTGGAAGGGAGAAGTGATCTCTCACCTCTTCCAACTCATATAGCACATAACACCCTTTCCCCCGTTTTAACAGTTACCATAGGCCTTAACGATGGTGGTGGCGGTTGTGGTAGCTAAAATTTGTTGAGAGCTTCCTCGTACTAGAAGCTTTTAATGCGTTATCTTACTCCTCGCTGATACCCTATGAAGTAGGTTCTTGTTAGCCCTATTGGAAGATGAAAAAACAGGCTCAGAGTGTTTAGGTAACTTGCTCACAGTCACATAGTAAATGGCAGAGCCAGAATTCAAACAGGTTTTTTTCTGTCTCTAGCTCCCAGGCTCTTAGCCACCATTCTACACTTTCTCAAAATGTAGTCCGTAGATAATAGGCATCAAAATCACCCAAATATAGCTTCCAGGTTTCACCTTAAACTTTCTGAAGGACATTCTCTGAGAAGGAAGTGTGGGAACCCGAATGTTTTCTAGTTCAGTGGAGATTCAGATGCCCACTGAAGTTTGTGAAAACCACTGCACTAAAAACTCTGCTAGTGGCAACACTGTTGAGTTTACACAGGTGTTCATGCTCACAAAGCTGCTTGATAACCATTATTCTCTGCCGCCTATTTCTATATACGACCCCTGACATGAGTTTACGTCTTGTGTCTCCTGACTAGAGTTTAAGAGACATGGTTTCTCTCTGCGTGGCCTGCTCACTGCATACCTCAGTATTTTGTACATATTCATAGTTTTCTGTAAGCCTGCTCTATGATCATGATTACCAGATGTTCTCTGCGGCTTCAGAGATGATACTAAGCTATGTTTCATACTAAAAAGGAGAATTTTCACCCCCAAACTCCTTCATGGGAACCACAAAGAGTGGTTCAAATTTCAAGCACTTTTGTGTCATTCCAATTCCACTAAAAAAGAGGGTGTCACAATGGTGTGACCTTTCTGTCATCACAGGAAGAATGGCATTTGAGTCCATTGCTAAGATTTTCCTTCCCTTCCTGGATGTCCTTCCCTCATCACTGGTTCCTTGCCATAGCCTCCCAGGGACAAATGTGCTTATGGAAGAATCTGAAGATAGTAGTGGCCCGATGCATGCTGGGTCACAGAAGGAATACTCTGAGATTACACATAGGAAGAATATGCCTTTGGCCACAGTGATCAAACATTAAGATGATAATCACAGTATTAGCTATTTTGTTTAAAAATAATGTATTTTTTCAAATACAAAATACTCATTATAGGTTATTTCGAAAATAGAGAATAAAGCAAAAAAAATTCATTGATCATTGTATCATTCAAACAAAATCACTATTAACATTTTTATATGTAGTCTTTCTGTTTTCTTTCTATGCAAGCATGTGTGTGTGTGTGTGTGTGTGACACATACAGTTTTTAAAAATTGGCATGATACTGTATGCAAGGTTTTGGATCTTGTCTTTTGTTTGTTTATTTATTTATTTATTTATTTATTTATTTTTGAGGAAGATTACCCCTGAGCTAACATCTGCCGCCAATCCTCCTCTTTGCGCTGAGGAAGACTGGCCCTGAGCTAACACCCGTGCCCATCTTCCTCTACTTTATATGTGAGATGCCTGCCACAGTATGGCTTGACAAGCGGTGCCATGTCCACACCCGGGATCCAAACTGACGAACCCTAGGCTGCTGAATTGGAACGTGTCAACTTAACCGCTGTACCAACAGGCCGATCCCCGGATCATGTCTTTTGTCATATCAATAACACATCATGAACATTTTTTGTATATCATTAAATATCCTTATATAAAATACAATGTTGGAAAACTTTATAAAGTTGTGTTAAATTTTTGCCTTGCTTTTTAAAAAGCTTAATGATTGCCATGCCTGAGTCAAGGATTATTGAAAAATAAGACAAGCAAAGAAGGACTAGGGGCCAAGTTGGACTGGTGGGCCTGTGGCCAATAGTCTGAGTAGAGGCCCATTGAAGACTTGGTTCATACACCAAAGTCAGTCATAAAAATGAAGCTGGGAACAGTATCAAGGGGACCATAAGAAACAAAAAGAGCATAAATAAAGTTCCAAATTACAGTATGTGGGATGATAGTAATGCTCACAGAGGGCCAGATTAGTTGGAAGCCCAGTGTAGGTAGAGTCAGAGGTCAAAGATCAATGCCCAGCAGGCTAAACGTAAGCAGGAGGGCAGCATAGAGTCTGGGTGCACAAACATAGGTCTGGGTTGGGCATTCAAGACAGAGATAAACAAATAGAAATAGTTGGGGAACAGAGGAGGATTGAGCACAGGAACTCAGGATCTGGGTCGGAACCAGATCAATGCAATAGCGTGACAACCAGTCCTTAGCGAGGGGCTGTCTGGATATTAGCAGTCTTGGTGAGGGCAAATAAGAGTACAGTAAGAACTCTACATAGTCCAGGATTTCACTCAAGGAATCGTAGTCCAGAGCATTCTTAGAGTTGTAACAGTGATCGCCATAGAAGCTCAACTCGTTGATGCAGGGCAAGAGGATCCAGGTCATTACTGGGACCATCAGCAATCACTAGCCAGCAATGGACGTGAGAGAAGGGTAGAAGGAGGGGCTGAGGACACAGAACACCTTTGCATGGTAAATTTTTTAAAAACCATATGAAAATGGAAATTGTCCTTTTTGTGGTTCAAAATGGTCAAATAGTGCTTTTATACAGTTCAAATCACATAAATCCTTGGTAAAAAAGTGGATGTGGGGAGGTGGGGTTGGTATAGCAGTGAAATAGGGATTAATTGAGGAGTTTGGTTACATGGTCTATAATGACATAAAGGTTTACCTTACAGAAAAAGCTAACTTTCAAGCCTGGCATATAGTAGCTGTTCACTAAGCATTTGTTTAATTAATTAAAAAACTGTTAAGGTCAGCACTGGGCTAGTCACAGTGAGGCATATGAAAGAAGACTGTATGTGCCACTCTTCCCTAAAAGAGCTTACTCCTTTTTGAAGAAAAATGAAGGAATTAGAGAGGAAAGTATACCATTTTCCTTGTACTTAGGGCTGGAGCGCCATAGTCAGCGAGCATGTAGGAGTTCAAAGAAAAGAAGCTAGAGGTCAGTATTGGCTGGAGGGGCTGAAGGAGTTTTCCAGGTAGAGGGAAAAATCAAAAACAGGAAAAGTTTTGACATAAAACATAAAGAAAAGGACAAGTTGCCTTTTGTGACTGTTTCCCACCACTTCTGATCATGCTGTCTAAACTAGAGTTCCTCAACCTAGATTAAAATGATGATGAGTTTGTCCATCTTAAAGAATGTTCTGTAATACACTAGTCCTGAGATGCTTTATTTTAAAAGATTTCCATAGTCAAAGTTGGGAAGTTCTGCAATTTTCTCTTAGAGATTCACACTGCATATTAGCATAACAAACTTGCTGAAAAGTCCTGCAGTAAATAAAGAAATCAGTTCTAACTTTGTTAAATCCAGCATTTCTTACAAGAACTTGACTATGGAAACTTTCGTTTGAGTAAATGCTTATGAACACTCCATGGTGGTAGTGTGCTAAAGAACACACTATGGAAGACACTGCTACAGAAAAGTAAACAATTTAAATTTCCTATCAAAATCTCCAAAAATGAGAGTTAATAAGAAGGGAAAACAGGGTAAGGGTCTCAGGAGTTAAGCACCAACTACTGTCACTAAAAAGGGAAAAGGAGAAGAAACGAGCACAAAGCATTTTAAAAGATGGTTCATCTAGAGAGTCTGGGTTGGAAAACACTGTTCCAAACAACTACCCACTTCTAATGCCTTTAGCCCTGGGTAAGATGCGTGACATTTGGGCTTGTTAGTTTGGAGGAACAAAACCATTTCAGCTGCAGGGCAAGAATAGGCACACACGAAAGTACCTTTTTTATTGGAGCTCCTGATGCTAAAGCGCTCTCTCTCTATTTCTCTCCTTTCTCTTTTTCTGGTGACTGTGCTCTTTTGTGGGATTAGTTTTGAATTTGTTTGAGTCCTGGTTACTGAGGATTGGGGTATGTCATTGGCCTTAGAAAACAGAGACATTCCCATAGTTTCTCCCGCTTCCTAGAAGAGAGTCTTGGCTGTAGCTAATGAGGAAATCATGTTCAGAGATGGAGAGCTTCCTGGAGGAATCCTTTCCCTGGAGATGTGCAAGCAGAGGGTAGTAATCACTTGGCAAGACTGTCACGAGGTAGAGATTGGTCTTCATAAGGGCTCTTTCAGCCCTAAGAGTCTAGGATTAGGTTGATAGTTCTCAAGTCTCTCTGCACATTAAAATCTAGTGGCAAGCTTTTTGAAAATGCCAGTGCCTAGGCTCCATTCTAGACCAATAAAATCAGAATCTGTGGAGGTGGGTCCCAGGCATCTTATTGTTTAATGGCCCAAAAGTGATTCTAACATGCATCCAGAGCTGAGAATAGCTAGATTAGATTTTTTTTAACCCTTTATTAAAAGTGCTGACCCTAGCGTGGTGGTTCCTATGATTCCATTATCCTATGCTGAATTTATATTCATGCAGAGTAGGTGTCTGCCAACATGGGATGATTTGAGGGGCACTGGGTAGATTTACCCCTCTTGAGTCCCCAAATTCCCCTCAGGCTAACTACTGTACTAGAAATTCTCCCTATAAGAAATGTGTTCTTATACATTAAGCCCCGAGAACCTCCTGTTAAAATGCAACTACCCTCTGGAGAAGAAGTGCAATAAGGCTATTATTAGTCACTGGCACCATGTCGTTTAATGGATTAGCCTGTCACCTAACAAGGCCAGGAGGGAGTAGGGAGGGTACAGGAAAAGAAACATTACTTACTCAGAGATTGTGCCAAGAATTGCATCAAAAGTTTACTGTCTTCCTTCTCTGTACTCCTCCATTGCCCTCCCCTTTCAGTTTTAAGATTACTCATCTGACCTTCCACGTTTGCTGCCTGTGAACTAACTGTGAGTCATTTTTATCCATTTTGTTCCTGTTGGTGATAGCATATTTAGTATCTTATAAGGAACTGGGATAAGGGAGCTACTTTTTGATGTTAACAATTTCTTCCAGTCTTCTCCTCCTCTAAACAATGCAGTCAGAATAGCAAGTAATGCAGGTTGTGCCTATACAGGCCACCAGATTAGCCAATTAGCAAACTGATTGCATGGTCAGCCAATTCAACGAAATCAACCTGGTAAATTCTAGCAAAACATACAAAAAATGCAATTTGATCCCCCTGGCCCACTCACAAAATGACCAGCTATTTGAGGGACCTAATCAAAGTGACCAGAAGTTTTGGTAGCATGTTAGCACAATTTCATTGATATCTACTCAACCTATTGCTTGGCCACCGACTAAACTGCTAGATAGGGTTTGACATTCTAAGTTCTTAGTAGAAAGTTTTAGTTTTCCAGTGGCTAAAGGTTGGACAGAGATGATCAATAAACCTCTTTTATTACCAGAGTCTACTGAGTTACCCCTTCTTCCTACTCCTAATTCTGTTAGCCACACTTGGCTGTCATTGGATGATTGCATTTTTTTTGCACACAGTTCCATTGCTTTCTACTCTGTAAATGCCTCCATTTGCCCACATCAAGTATTTAAAAAATCGGTGTTCTTTGGTTCAATTCATGTAACCCAATGCTTAATTAGTTCTATTTAAAAAGCTCTTATTTGCTCCTTTACTAATGTCCTAAAGTTTTTTTTTCCTCCCTAAGAAGATAGCAGTACTATTCTCCTGGGTCTTTGTTTCAAAGGTGCTCCAACTTCTTAGATATTTCGTCCACCTTCTCTGGCTAATTTTTGGTACTTGATAATCCCTCAACGTATTGATTCATTTGGTTTGTAGCCATGTCTTCATAATCCTCATTGGATGCATAATCCAGTTTAGTGAAAATTTCAGTTAAACTAGTTATATGGCATCTGTTGAAGTGACTGAATCCATTGCTTGCTTTTATTCATTTCAGTCCCTTTGGTTTGTGCATAGGCACATCTTTTCTGATGGCTAGGATTGTGTTCATAGACAAAAAGCAAAAGGAGAAGCTATCTGGATAATACATATAAAAATGCTTTGTCCTTAATTATTTGGCTCTTTCAGACTGTTAAAGATGGACTTTTGTCCAGAGTATCCATACAACTATAATTATTTAATATTTTTGGAAATTTTCTTTACATATATACATGTAAATATATATACAATATTTATATATATATTTATATATTTGTATATATGCTTATATATATGTATGTGTACTTATATATATTTTATATATGTATATACACAATATTTATATATTTATATATTTATATATACATATATATACAAATATATATATATATTTGATTTTGATTCCTTCAACTACAAACCTAGGCAAGGCTAAGGGACTGAAGTGTTGCAATTGCCATTTAACCAGTCTCTCTACTTACAGTTCAGGGCTTGGCAAACTAAGGCCCACAGGCCAAATCTATCCTGCTCCCTGTTTTTGTAAATGAAGTTTTATTGACACACAGCCACACACATTTGTTTACAAATTAACTAATGCTGATTTTGGACTACAATGGCAGAGTTAAATAGTTGCAACAGAGAATATGTATTCTAAAATATATACTACCTGGCCATTCACAAAAAAACATTTGCTGGTCCCTGCTCTTGTCTCTTTCTCACTGATCCTGCTCATCATTGCCACATTCATTTTTCTAATTCACTAATTTCATCATGTCACTCTTCTGCACAAAAATCTTAAAAGCACAACTAATATTCAGCTTGTATGCACTGTTATGGCCTTACGCTTCTCATTCTTAGTGCCCATGCTGTGCTGTTTGTTAAATATTTTGAAAATTACCTTTGCTTAAATGGTTCTTATTTTCACAGAATGAAACCAAGCTCCTTAGCCTAGCATTCAAGGCCCTTTCTAATCTTCTTACTTTTTCCCTGTATGAACCATCACTGCTCTATCCAGAACAGGCCCACCTCATCTTTATTTTTGCCTTCTCCTTTAAACCATCTCCATTGTTTAGAATGCCTAGAACTCTTTTCTCTCCCTTTATGAATATGGAAATCATTTGTCCACATTTACCTCAGACAATCTCAGTTTACACCTCTTATCTTTATGTAACAACTAATGGTGCCTCATTTCACTCTCAAAAGTGTCCTAGTTTGGTCAACAAATTGTATGGTTATCCTAGCTATGAACCACATTCTTCCTTCAAGGATTACTTCAAACTCTGTTGCCTGCATGATGCCTTTGATGTCTTCAACCTACAGAGCCCTTTCCCTCTTTCAAGCTCTCTTAGTATCTAGAACAATCATATGTTACTTATAGTATGGAGCCTTGGACTAGATATATTTTTGCTTTTGTAATATTGACCCTCAATTAGAAGAGAAGCTCTCTTCAGTTGAGTCATGTCCCATATATATATATATATGGGACATATGTATATATATTTTTTCCATTCCACACATGTTTATTGAGTACTTCCTATGTGCCCAGAGGTGGGAACTGCTTCCTGGAAGAAGCAGGAATTGAATCCCATTTATGCATTCAACAGACATTTGTCGACTTCCCCCTCTGTTCCTGGCACTGGGGCTGTACTGATAATAAGACCAGTCCTGTCCTTGAAGAGCCAGGAAGATAAGGCAAGTATACACTCCTACAGATGATGGGGGAGGCAGTGATAAACCACGTGGGACAGCATCAGATCTGCACTGCTTACTTCCAGTGGAAGCACATCAGAGAGGGCTTCTTGGAGGAAGGGCCAGCTGGGTATGGATTCAGCCTCTTAGCTCCACCAATATTTTATCTCTTTGCCTTATTGTGGTAGTTCGACTGCCTGATGGTCATGTCATATATTTTGTATCTGTTCAGCTCCTAGACTATCTCTCATATGCATAAATTGATTTATGCGTATGTATTGATTTATTGTATGATTTATAGGTAACTATCTATAATCATGACATGGGAAACACACCCTGAAATAAGGAGCTATATTCTTTAAAATCTAAAATGAGAATAGCACAGACAATTCTATTAACCCTTCCCTGCCATTACCAAAATGACTCTATTGACAAATCTTTAATTTTCAAATGATTTTTGAGGCTCATCCATTCAGCTAGAGTGGCTTGACAGTTTTTCTTCTCAGCAGGATTTAACAGAAAGGGCATTACAATAGGAACTATGGGGTTGAGGTTTCTATTCTTGGCTCCATCAAAATCAATTAAACTCTTCAGGTTTCAGTTTCCTCACCTGTCAAAGAAATAGGGTGGGACTAGATGACTTCTAAGAGCTAAAATTCTATTATATTCAAAAAATTAATTAATATAATCAACAGATGATTTGTAAAACATGGATTAGGGTAACTTAAGTAATATATCTTAGAGAATTACCTGAATTCATCCTCAATTAAGTTATCTACCTCAAATTGACTTTCTGTCAGCTGTGTTTAGTTTAATTACTAGAAATTGTGTTCTTGAGACAAAGAAAAATTTCATTTAGAGTGTATGTGACTGTGTGTATAATAAACACATATGTTTTGATAACGACCAGATCTAGTTAATTAAATTTCAAGACAGGGAGATTCTGAGAACATGGTGAACTAAATATATAGCACCTTTCCCCTCAACTCCTAATGACAAGCTGTTTGCTTCTCCTGAGAAAAATGGGTATTAGTGCCCATGGACAGCTGGGTACAAGCAAGACCTGGGGCACTGTTAGGTCCCAGTGAGAAAACTGATGTAGGACTGTCTCCCTCCCCTGCATACTGTGTAAGTGTATGGAGACAAGCATCAGGGATCTTCTAAGGTGAAGACTGTAAATTGCTAGAGCTTGACTTTTACAGACCTATGAATCTTCGTGGAGAGGGTTGATATTGGCCTTACATGAGAGCACCAGGTCACCCCGCCTCCTAAAAATACAAGAAGAAACTGAAGAAGTGATCCAAGTTCTTCCTTCCTGAGTCAGGGAGAGTATAAAGAAAACAAGAAATCAAGGAGACTTCTTCCAAGTGCCTCAGTAAGAGACTAGCACTCTACCTACTTCCATACTCCTGGCTTAAAGGAAAAGAGAGCACTTTACAATTGTCACAGGACTGCTGACATGTAGGAAATGCCCCCCACCAGGCCTGAATCCCAAAGAGATGAAAGTGGAAAGTAACAACCCTGTCTCAGGATACCCAGAAGCTAGAGAGAGGAAGATCAAGCAGAACAGAATGAATACATGCTCAGTGAAATAGAGCTGCTGAAAGGGACAAACTTTTATTTAAGTTTTTATTTGAGAAAGCAAATGAAAAATAAGAGCACTGAGTGAGGTTCGAGTGCAGTACAGAAAACATTTTCCAGAATAAAAAATTTCCATCTATCCAATTCTATAAATGAGTTCAAACAGACCATGGTCACTATTAACACATGAATTGCTGTATGTATATTAGGATAGACAGCCTGGGAATATATTTAAAATGTTTAATAAGGACTCAGCATACAATGGACATACTTTAAGAGAAACTCTGTAACAGTCTAGAGCAGGGGCTTGGAAACTACAGTCCATGGTCAAATCTGACCTGCCACCTGTTTTCTATGGCCTGTGAGCTAAGAATGTTTTTAATATTCTTGAATTGTTGAAAAATATCAAAAGAAGAATATTTTGTGACTTGTGAAAATTATAGGAAATTAAACTTTTAGTATCCACAAATAAAGTTTTATTGAAACACAGCCATATTCATTCATTTATGCATTATTTCTGATTTATGTGAAAAGTAGAGCTGTATAGCTGCAATAAAGACAGCAAGATTTGCCAAGCCTAATACATTTACTATCTTGCCATTTACGGAAAGTTTGCCAATCCCTGGTCTAAAACAGTGTTGTCCAATAGAACTTCCTGTGATGACAGAAATGTACCATATCTGTGCTGTCCAATACAGCAGCCATTAGCCATGTGTGGTTATGGAGCTCTATGGCAACAACATTGAAAACCTTTCCAAAATTCACACAAAAAGAAGTGAGAAACTTGACTAGACCCACTATCAGAGAGGGATATTGGAAAAGTAAACATGTTACCACTGAAAAAAGCGTCTTCTGGGACACAGGGGTTACAACTAACTTTTACATGACTTTTATTTTTCTTTTTAAAGATTGGCATCTGAGCTAACAACTATTGCCACTCTTCTTTTTTTTTCTTCTTCTTCCCAAAGCCCCCGGGTATATAGTTGTAGATTCTAGTTGTGAGTGCCTCTGGTTGTGCTATGTGGGATACTGCCTCACCATGGCCTGATGAACAGTGCCATGTCTGTGTCCGGGATCCGAACTGGTGAAACCCCGGGCCGCTGAAGCAGAGCACGCGAATTTAACCACTTGGCCATGGGGCTGGCCCCAATATGAGTTTTAAAGATTAAATGTTCCTATTATGTAAATAATTCCAGGTCGTAGAAAACAATGGAAGGCTGTCCAATCCCTTTTACAATATCAGCAAAACTTCAATTTCCAAATCTGATAAAAATGGTGCTCATAAAGATTTTGTATACAATTGAAACTAAGTTGATATTAATCCAAACAAGATTGTTATGAATTAAGATGTTAATTGGGGAATCTCTAAGAAAATAACTCCAAAAATACACCAAAATAAATTACAAGGGAATTAAAATTATGTATTAGAAAATATCTGCTTAACACAAAAGTGGGCATTCATGGAATAATGTAGGAACAGAAAAGACATAATTCAGATAGAAAATAAGTAACAAAATTGCAAATATAAATCCTGCTTTATCAGTAATTACATCAAATGTTAATGGATTAAACACTCTCATTAGAGGCAGAAATTGGGAGAATAGATAAAAATATGATCCAACTATATGCTATCACAAGAGACACTTTAGAGTCTAGGACACAAATAGTTTGTGAGGGAAAAGATGGAAAAAATATACCATTGAAACAGTAATCAGAAAAAAGGAAAACTTGCTCTGCCAATATCAGACAGTCTTTAAGACAAAAAATGTTACTATAGGGAAAGAAGGATTTTTATATTGATAACAGGTCAATGCCTCATAAAGACATAACAGTTATAAACATATTTGCACCAGCAGAGCACCAAAATGCATGAAGCAAAAAATGACAGAACTGAAGCAAGAAATAAACAATTGAGCAATAATAGTAGGAGACTTCAATACCCTACTTTCAATAATGGATAGAACAACTAGACAGATGATCAACAAGGAAATAGAATATTTGAACAACAGAATAAAACAACTAGAAGTAACAAACATCTATAGAACTCTCTACCTAACAACAGCAGAATTCAGTCTTCTCAAGTGCACATGGAACATTCTCCAAGATAGACCAAATGTTAGGCTATGAAACAAATCTCAATAAATTTAAAAAGATTGAAATCATACAAAACATAATTTCTGAATACAGCAAGAAAAATTACAAAGAAAATTAGAAACTAATTTTAGTTGAATGAAAATGAAAACACAACATACCAAAACTTTTGGGATGGAACGAAAGGAGTATTCAAACGGAAATTTGTAGCTATAAATGCCTATACTAAAAAAATAAGATCACAAATCAATAACCTAACCTTCCACCTTAGAAAACCAGGAAAATAAGAGCAAATTAGACCCAAGGCAAGCAGAAAGAAGTAAATATTAAACAAAGCATAAATTTAAAAAATGGAGAATGGAAAAGCAGTAGAGAAAATCAACAAAACACAAAGTGGGTTCTTTGAAAAGATGAAAAACTGAAAAACCTTTAGCTAGACTGACCAAGGCAGAAAAAAAGAAGACTCAGACTACTAAACTTAGGAGTGAAATAGAAGACATTACTACCAATCTTGCAGACATAAAAGAATTATAAGGGAACTCTCTGAAAAATTATACAACAAAAAATTAGATAACCTAGATGAAATGAACAAATTCCTAGAAAAACACAAGCTACTGAAACTGTCTAAGGAAGAAATGGAATATCTGAATATAACAACAAAAAAGTAAAGAGATAGAAATAGTAATCAATAAATTTCCCACAAAGTAGAGCCGAGGACTGGATGGCTTCACTTTTGAATTCTACCAAATGTTTAAAGAAGAGTTAAAACAAGCTCTTCCAAAAAATAGAAGATACAAAATACACATCCCAACTTATTCTATGAAGTCAGTATTACTTTGATACAACGTGATCAAGTAGGATTTATCTCAGGTATGCAAGGTTGGCTCAACATATGGAAGTCAATCAATGAAATACACCATGTAAACACAATAAGGGAAAAAATCACATGATTATTTCAAAAAGCACAAATACAAAAAAGCACTTGAAGAAATCCAATGTCTTTTCATAATAAGAACACACAATAAACTAGGAATAGAAGGGAATTTCTTCAACCTAAAAAAGGTCGTTTATAAAAACCCCCAGCTAACATCACACTTAATGGCCAAAGACTAAAAACTTTCCCCCTGAGATCAGGACTAAGACAAGAATGTCCACTTTCATCACTTCTTTTCTACATTGTACTGGAGGATCTAGTCAGGATAATCAGACAAGTAAAAGAAAGGAAAAGTATCCAGGTTGGAAAGAAACAAAATGAAACCATTTCTATTTGCAGATGACATGTTCTTGCATATAGAAAATCATAAGGAATCTACAACAATAATATTAAAGCTAATAACAAATCTAGCAAGATTCCAGGATACAAGAACAATACACAAAAATCAATTGTCTTTGTGTACCCTAGAAATAGACAACCTGAAAATGAAATTAAAACAATTCCATTTACAACGGCATCAAAAATGATAGTGTTTAGTAATAAATTTAACCAAAGAAGTGCAATATTTATACACTGAAAAATACAAAACACTGTTGAAAGAAATTTTAAAAGATATAAATAAATGGAAAGATACCCCATCTTCATGGATGGGAAGACAGTATTAGTAAGATGGCAATACTATCAAATTTATCTACAAATTTAACTCAATCTGTTTCAAAGGGTTTTGGGTTTTTTTGCTGAAATAGAAAAGCTGATCCTAAAATTCATATAGGATACAGAATAGCCGAAACAATCTTGTTAAAGGATAAAAGTTGAGGACTCACTGCAAAGCTTCTTCTGTATTTCAAAACTTACTACAAAGCTATAGTGATTAAGACTGCATGGTTTGACATAGGATAGACATACAAATGAATGGAATATATTTGAAAGTCCAGAGATAAACCCTAACATTTATCATCAATTGATTTTTGGCATGGGTCCCTAGAGTCTTCAATGGGGGAAAGACTAGTCTATTCAACAGATGGTGCTGGGACAACTGGATATCCAGATGTAACAGAATGATGTAAGATAACTACAGTGCACCATATACTAAGATTAACTGAAAATGGTTCAAAGACCTAAATGTAAGTGCTAAAACAATAAAACTCTTGAGGGAAACATAGGTGTGAATGTTTGTGACCTTAGATTTGGCAATGGTTTCCTAGATATGACACCTAAAGCATGAAACAAAAGAAAACATAAACAGATTGGATTTCATCACAATTAAAACTTTTGATTTTAAAAAGGATATTGTCCTTCAAAGGATACTGTCAAAAAAGTGAAATGACAACCTATAGAATGGGAGAAGATATTTACAAATCATATATCTGATAAGATTCTTTTAGGGTCCGGCCCGGTGGCTCAGTGGTTAAGTTCACACATTCAGCTTTGGTGACCCAGGGTTTGCAGGTTTGGATCCCAGGTGCGGACCTACGCACCACTTGTCAGGCTATACTGTGGCAGTAGTCCCACATATAAAGTAGAGGGAGATGGGCACGGATGTTAGCTCAGGGTCAGTCTGCCTCAGCAAAAAGAGGAGGATTGGCGGCAGATGTTAGCTCAGGGCTAATCTTCCTCAAAAAAAAAAAAAAAACTCTTGTACCCAGAATATATAAAGAAGATTACAACTCAATAATAAAAGAAGACATACAAATGGCCAGTGGATAAATGGAAAGGTGCTCAACATCACTAATCATCAGGGAAATGCAAATCAAAATCACAATGAGATATCGCCTCACACCTGTTAGGATGGCTATCATCAAAAAGACAAGAGATAACAAGTGCTGGCAAGGATGTGGAGAAAAGGGAAACCTTGTACACTATTGGTGGGAATGTAAATTGGTGCAGACACTATGAAAATAATATGGAAGTTTCTCAAGAAATTAAAAATAGAACTACCATATGATCCAGCAATCCCACTTCCGGGTATATTTCTAAAGGAAATGAAAACAGGATATTGAAGAGATATCTGCAGTTCCATATTCATTGCAGCATTAGTCACAACAGCCAAGATATGGAAACAACCTAAATGTCCATCAATGGATGAATGGATGAAGAAGATGTTATAGATATAGAATGGTTTATTATTCAGCCATGAGAAAGAAGAAAATCCTGCCATTTGCGACAATATGGTTGGACCTTGAGGGCATTATGCTAAGTAAAATAAGCTAGCAAGAGAAAGAAAATACTGCATGGTATCACTTATATAGAGAATATTTTTTAAAATTCAAACTCAGAGAAACAGAGTAGAAAAGTGGTTGCCAGGGCTAGACGGTGGGGGGAAAAGCAGCTCAACAATAAGAAGGCAAATAGAATTAGAAATGGTCAAAGGATTTGAATAGACATTTATCCAAATAAGATATAGAAATGGCCAATAAACATGTGAAAGGAAGATCAACATCGATTTGTCATCAGGGAAATGCAAATCAAAATCACAATGAGATACCACTTCACATCCACTAGGTGTGCCCATCAAAACAGCAGACAATAAAAGTGTTGGCAAGGATGCAGAGAAATTGGAACCCTCATACATTACTCATGGGTGGTAACATACAATGGTTCAGCTACTTCGGAAAAGTTTCACAGTTCCTCAAAATATCAAACATAGACTTACCATATGACCTAGCAATTCCACTTCTACCTAATACCCAAGAGAATTGAAAACTTGTATACACAAAACTTGTAGTTTTTCTGTATGATACAGAAACACTTGTATACATACATTCATAGCAGCATTGTTCATAATAGCCAAAAAGTAGAAATAATACAAATATCCAATAACTGACGAGTGGATTAAAAAAATCCATGCAATGAAATATTATTCAGGCATAAAAAGGAGTGAAATACTGATACACGCTAAAATATGGATAAACTTTGAAAACATTATGCGTGTATAGTTTAAAAGAGTGAATTTTATGGTGAGTGAATTATATATCAATAAAATAATAATAATAATACAATTAAAATCTTGTGAGAGTAGGGTACTACATGTTATAATCTAGAAAGTATATGAGAAATCTAGGAAAACTAGAATCTTTAGCTCAAAAGGCAAACATTTGATTATTTAAAATTCGAAACTTTTATATATCATAAGAAAAAATCTGTAATGAGGATGAAAGGCAGAAAATTACTATCCATAAACAAAGAACTATTTTAAATTGGAAGGAAAATGAAAAACAACTCAATAGAAAAATGGGCCAAGGTAATGAATAATCAATTCATAGAAGAGTAAAGACGAAAAGATTCACCAGCAGTCAGGGAATTGCAAATCAAAGTAAAAATGAGGTAATACTTTAAATCCATCATACTGGCAAAGTCTAAAGACCGATAATACCCATTTATTGCTGCTGGAAATGTGAAGTGTTATAGCCATTGTGGATAGCAATCTGGAAACACCTAGTGAAATAAAACATTAATTTACTCTTTAACTCCACAATCTCATTCCTTATAGCTTATTCCATTGCAACAAAGGCATATGTACAAGCAGTTTGTTGCAGCACTGTTCACACTGACAGAAAGAAAACCAAATTAGAGAAAACCCTCTACTATAGGGAAGCTGAATAAATTATTGTGTACCCACGCCATAGAATATTATACAGCAATTAAAACTAAAGTAGTAATGCTATCCCAGATGACTGGGAGAGATTTTCAAAAGGTATCTTGATTTAGAAAAGCAAGATGCAAAATAGTGTTTAAAATATAATCCCATTGAATGATGACAAAATCTTATATATGTGTATATATGTATGAGCATGAGAAAACATGGAAGGATATATCCTAAGGGTAACATGTGTTACCTGATGAAAAGATAAAAGGAAGTGAGAGCCAAGCAAAAAGAAAAGGGAACAATAAACTTGAAGATAATGATCACATCTATATAAAATTATATATGCATCCATATATGACATTTAAAATTAATATATAAAATTGTATAAAGGCATGCACAAATCAAATTAAAATTTAATTTTGGGGGCCAGCCCGGTGGCACAGCAGTTAAGTGCGCACATTCTGCTTTGGTGGTCCGGGGTTCGCCAGTTTGGATCCTGGGTGCAGACCTATGCACTGCTTGTCAAGCCATGCTGTGGCAGGCATCCCACATATAAAGTAGAGGGAGATGGGCACGGATGTTAGCTCAGGGCCAGTCTTCCTCAGCAAAAAAGAGGAGGATTGGCAGCAGATGTTAGCTCAGGGCTAATCTTCCTTAAAAAAATTAATTTTGAGAATCAAATCAGGCAATAAGAAAATCTTTGTTTTAAATGCTTGCTAATGACAATCTTACTAAATTTTTTAAATATACCCTCTTGTCTTAGCAAGCATACAATGTGTTAGGGGTATAGCTGCAGATGCTAGTTAAGAGTTTTGGTGCTATAATCAGTCTCCCTGGGTTCAAAACCTCTCTGTGCCTCAGTTGCCACCTATAAAACAAGGAAGATGAAAGTACCTACTTCATAGAATTGTTTTGAGGATTAAATCAGATATCACACATAAATTGCTAAGAAAATATGTCAAGTATATAGTGAGCGTTCAATACACATTAGCTATTGTTACCTGTAAGGCCTTCATTTTGATATGTGTTAGAACTATACCAAGAGACTGAGAATCAAGAGACCTGGCTGTTACCTTGGACAATCACCTATTCACCACAGCTGGCTTAAGGGTGAAATGAGAAAGCTAATATGAATGTGCTTTGCTTTGTGAACTAAAAAGATAAAAATAAAAATAAAAATAAATTATTATATAAGACTATAAGACTCCAGCAATAGGAAATGGGGATACATATGTAATCATTCTAAGAAACCTCCTACAACAAAAAAACCGAAAGCAGCTTAACCTCAGGCAAGTCATTAGTGAAAATGTTATGTCCTTATTTTACCTTGATGTATGATATTGAAATTGGTTGAGGAAGGATGGTTTTGATTAGGTGGGAATATCGAGACAATAAGAAACTTTACCTAAGATTCACCTAGCAAATTGAGACTTATTTAGTCACCACAAATGCCACAAAGCTACTAGGTGGGAAAAGCTATACTTTCAAGATCTTTGGATTTCAAACTACTTGGCAGTCCCTCAGAATCCTGCATATGCCCATAAAATTAAGGATTGAAAGAAATATTATAGTCCAACCTGGAAGAAAAACCACAGTTGGATTTCTGATGGTGGCTGGGAATTTGTATTCGATTAAATAAGCTTTCAAATGTTCAATCTATTAGAACATATTGCTCAGCAGGATAAGAAAGACAATGTGTGGGATTTAGACTCTAAAGACCTGGGTTTACTCCCAATTCTGATATTCCCTAGATGTTTGACTTTGGGCAAGTTACTAATCTCTCTGTCCATGAATTTCCTCATCCAAAACTGGGTCTAATAGCATCTTCTTGGACTATTGGAAAATTAAATGACATGCCATATGTAAAAGCGGTTAGCCTAACACCTTCCTCTTTGTAGGCATTTAGTAAATCTTAGCTTCCTTTGGTGATTTAATAAAAATGTTCGAATGGAGGAAGGAGGTTCAGAAGAGTCAGATGAGTGGCAAAGCACACTAATTGCTTTTATTGTTTTCTTTATACCTAAGGAAGATTCTCTATTCGATTTGCGAGTCCCTAACTCCAGAAAATACCATCCAGCAAATGGCCACTATGGTACATAGAGGAGAGCCAATAGCTCCTTGATAGTAAGTTTTACAAACTCAAGACATTGGACTTGGACAACAAGGTGGGTATTGTTTTGAGAGCAACCTCAGTCTTCCTCTATTGTTTAATGACCCTGTAATAACCATTATCTTCCCTGGGCCGCACTCACGCCACTACTTTCCAACCTCTTTTAGAAATAAAGCTAAATTCTTTTCTATGTAATTAAATACTTGGAGATGTTTAAAGACAGGTTAAACTAGTACATGTGAGAAGATTTGACTTTTCATTGCCACTAGGTTAGTGGGTGGGTAATAAAACTGGAATTTAAAACAATTGTGTTGATGTGGGTTTGATGCCGTAAACTGAAGCTTATAGTTAATAAGCTTATTAGCTACAGTTAGAGTCAAGAAGATATTTACTTTGGACTCCAACTCCAGTTACATTCCAACTAACAGCTTTGAGTAGTTTCTACCTCTCTAATCACTTTGCTGGTTTTTTTTTTTTTTTTGGCCTCTGCCTACACCATTAATCACATCTACTCTTTGTCTCTCTAAGGTACCGTTTTATTTCCCACAAAGCAAATTACTTAACGCTTTCTCTAAAGTTTTGCTGCCTGATGTTTCTATCACCATGGAGAATGTTCTACACATGAAGGAAAGGGCACAGTGTACAGCTACTTCAGTATGTCCATTAACCTTGTCCATGCTGTTGAAAATTTGAATGATCTTTCAATTGAAGAAGAAGAAAAGGAAAAGTAAAAGGAAGCAAGGGAAGGAGGGAAGAAGGGAATCCACCATCTGACTAAACAGCAGGTACTTGCATCAAAAGTGAGAAGAGAACTAAACGTTACAAATTCTAGGAACTTCATTATTCCTCACTATTCACGGGGTGGGAAAAAGACATTCAAAAATTAGACATCCCTATAATAAACTGTTAGTCTGTAAAGGTTGGATCTGGCTGCAAAACCTGACTTTTGAATTCTTGCCCTCACAAAAAAGCCCCGCACATAAGTCTTGTGCATGGCTAGCTCAATCAAAGCCTGCAGTAGCCCTGTACTGAGCTCCCATGTAGGAAATCTCAGTGTTGGTCTACAGTGCTGACTTTTGCAAGAACCAAGAAGACTTTAGAATGTTCCCTCCCTCTCCCTCTCCTCTGGGTTTTCACCTTTGGGCTGAGTGTAGGTGTACAGTCGTGCGTCACATAACAACGCAGTTTCTGAAAGAAAAGTCTCTTTTACAGACTTTTCTTAGAATTGGGGAAGGTGTTGAGATATTATCAGCTGTAATGAGTATACCATACAATTCAATGATAAATGAGAAACCATACAAAGAATAAGAAGGACCCAAAGTATAGGTATTTCAGTAAGGGAAAAATGGCTCTTAACAAAAGCCACTTGACATTATTATTACTAATATTATATAATAACTCAGTCATACATATTTTGTTTCACTCATTAAAATGATGATGGCATAATGAACATACGCACATGTAATCTCCTTCGATTGTGAAAATTTTTTGCTCATTCAACAAATATTGAACAACTATTACATGCCAGGGATTGTTCTAGATAGCTGGGAATACATGTTGAACAAAATAGACATTGTACAAATCTGATAGTAATAAGTGCCATGGAAAAAGTAGAGAAGGGTAGGAGATAGGTAGTGACAGGGACTTCTATATTGCATCTGGTGGTTAAGGAAGGCCTCTCTGATGAGGTGACATTTGGCCTGAGGCGAAGAATATTCCAGAGACAGGAAGAGCAAGTTCCAAGTTTCCGAGATACAGTATTGAGAAAGATTGTGATAGGTTCTGGCATACATGGCAGAAAGCAACTTGGAGGGCAGGGCCAAGGTGAAACCGAAGTCAAAAAGGGATTTGTAAATTACGGTTCCTTGTAGAAATTTTGTTGGTGGTGTTTTGCTTGACAAAAACATATGTTCAATAAATATTTGTAAAATAAGTGCTGTGTGTAACTACAATGGGCACCAATGGTCAGCTGATTCAGGTACAAGAGCTCTCACTCTTTAGCAACTTCCTATGGATGTTGAGGCAACATCCACAAATAAGGTTGTTAGAAATTATTCAAGGCCACTATAAGAGGCAGCATGATGCATTGGAAATAGCATAAGCTTTGGAGTCAGACAGATCTGAGTTTGAGTCCCAACTCAACCACTTACTAGCTATGTGACTTTTAGTAAGTTATTTAACCTCTGTGCCTCGGCTTCCTCATTTATAAGATGGATATAAAAGTGACTTTCTTATGCAGTTGCAAAGACTATGATAGATGGTCCATGTGAAATGTCGTGCACCATGTCTGACACATACTTAATAAATAGTAGCTCTTCCCCATTCCTTGCACATGCTTGGTGCTTTAAAACTAGATAAACAAATTTACCTGACATTATCACATTTGATTCACACAACAGCCCTGGGAGGCAGGGTCTCAATAGGCAGCATTGATGCAAACATTCAAATATTTGAGGAAGGGGAGAGCCCATGGCCAAGTTAGCTGGATGAAGGAGGGCTTTTCTTCTACATTACAGTCATTCAGTATCAAAAAAGCAACAGTTTGCTATATTTAAGCCCTGTCTACCAGGTAAAGAATATATATCAGTTCTATTTGGAAAGAGATGAAGTTGGTATCAATGAAGTCATTGATAATGATCCCCTGGGATTTTTTTTAAGATTGGCACCTGAGCTAACATCTGTTGCCAGCCTTCTTCTTTGTTTCTTCTTCTCCCCAAAGCCCCCCAGTACATAGTTGTATACTCTAGTTGCAGGTCCTTCTAGTTGTGCTATGTGAGACGCCATCTCAACATGACTTGACAAGAGGTGCTAGGTCTGCATCCAGGATCCAAATCCGTGAAACTCTGGGCCACAAAGCAGAGCATGTGAACTTAACCACTCGGTCATGGGGCCGGTCCCCCACTCTTGGATTTTTAAGAGACTTTTTGACAATGCCACATCTAATAGGTTGAACCATATGAACTTGCTAATATTTGACTGATTTTTACCTACAAAAATTACAGTTTCACATGGTTCAATCTAATACATGGTTACTGAATTTTTAAGACTTTGTTTAGGTTTTGTTTATTTTCTTTCCTTAAAGGCTGAATAGGGGAAGGCTTAAAAATTACTTGTTTTTCCTTACCCCCCAGCAAAATAGGGGCATAAATAGCATTATTTGGTGCCAAGAATGATGAGTACCACGTGATTGTCAGACTATAATGTCATACTATTAGCCCCTTTGCATTTCATATTTACAGCTGCATGTGGCTGAGCTCAAGCTTGTCTTTTAATCTTCCCCTTGTTCTGACTGGGGGCAGCCAAGTTTGATAGGCCTGTAATTTGGGAAAATGCTGTGCGGGAGTCTAAAGAACAGCAGGAACAAATTGGTGTCATTCTGTTCACATGCTCCAGAGAGAGTGTAAAGAGGCAGTTTACTTCCCTGGTTGGGAGAAGTGGGAGGGAAAGATATGGACTGTTAGTGGAGAGTAAATTGATACAATGTACAAAAATGAACTGAATGGATTTTTTTGATTGAGGGGGCCTTGAATACAGAAGGGGTAGTGCAGCATTTGATGGTTCAAGATGACATCATTTGAATCACAAAATATTAGACCCTGAAGGGCTCTGTGAGCTTATCTAGTCCAACCTTCCTTTATAGATCCAAAGAAGGAAAGCAACTTTCCCAAGATCACATAGCTAGTAACTGTACTCCCCCAAATGATATATGCCTAACCCAGGGAGCAGATTGAGGTGTGTGAGGGGAACCCAAAACAACAGGATCAACTTGACCCTTCTTGATTCTTGGTACATCGACTTTACTACAGATCAATCATACAATATATACATGAATCAGTCATAATCAGAGATACAAAAATTAAAACATCCACTGGACTATCACTTTACACCTTTCAGGCTGACAAAAATCAGAAATTTGGATATTACTAAGGGTTATAATGGATGAGGGAAAAGAGGAAGAAACTCTCCTACACTGCTGGTGGGAGTCAAAGCTGGTGCAGCCATTCTGGAGAGCAATCTGGCACAACTTAGTCTAATGAAGAAAACACATATTCTATGGCCCAGCAATTCTCTTCCTGTTATATACTCCAAATAACTTTTCACATGGGTCCATATGGGGACATGTGCAAAGATGTTCCCTGCATCCTTGCCTGGCGAGGCAGTGAGTTGGCAGCTATCTGAGTGTTTATCCCTGGGAAAATAGACAGGTAAAATGTGGTGGATATACACACTGGAGTGTAATGCCTCAGTGAGTAGCATCAGGTTAGATGTATATGAAGAGCATAGATGGCTCTTACATACACAATGCTGAGAGAAAACAATGTAAGAACTGAAAGGAGATATATAATAAATACCATTTGCATAAATTAAAATGCATGCACATAAAACAATACATTTTGGGATAATACATTCAAATAAAACGATACCCCAAAACACATGAGCATGGTTGCATGTGTTAGGGGAAGAAAATGGAAAGAGGGGTAGGAGGCTAAAGGGGAATAAAATTAAAATGAAATAAACAAGAGAGAATGCCAGATTCACAAAAACATGTTAAAAATGTTTAAAAAATGTTAAAAGAAAACAGTAGATTTTGAATAAATGTTCTACTTGAAACTGGCTTGGGACTTTGTCCTGAATCTTGTAGAGCATAGTGGTGGAGTGGGGTCGTGGAGGCTACTGGTTCTGCCCTTAGGTTATTCCACTTTGGTAGAAGAATTTGAGAAACCCTGAACTTCTCAGGGTAACCATGGGCTTGACTTACAGATCAAACCGCTCCACTTTGGCCCCTTAACTAACAACCTTCTCGTCAGCAATCTCTGAGGAGACGTCTAAGCCAAAGGAGCCTGGTGGACCTACTTTCTACCATTCCCATTTTCTACTCCTTGTCACGTGGTTCCTACAGGGAGAGATCCCTGCCCTGATCACATCTGCCTCCACCTCTGCCCCAACTTGACTTCTAGAGCTTTCTCTCCTCACCAGAATGAAGGCTTCTTCTGCTTCCCTGCTGACTTCTCCCAGAAGGGTTTGCTGTAAGGGCCGCCACTCCCTATTTACTTCCTAAGCAACAGGAAAATATTCATTACAGCCAATGACAGTCCATGATTATTTTACAACTTCCAAGTTTCACGATAAAAAGGACTGTTATTAAAGCTGAAGAGCCCAGAATTTGGGGGCATAGAATTAAGAGTCTGAAGGTGCATAAGGAGGACAGAAAACATAGGGACTCTTCTCCTTCAAGATCACCCAGAGGAGCTTGGTCAGAAGTGGAGTGTGCATGGAATAGGAGAAGAACTTGGCAAGGCCTGAAAATTTGTAGGAGAGTGTGAGAAAAGCCAGGCTGCTGGGACAGGTTTCTCAGTAATAGTCTTGTGTTTATAAAGAGTACATTTCACATCTTCTTATGTGTATACACACACACACACACACACACACACACGGTGGAATACTACTTAGTCATAAAAAGAAGAAATCTTGTCATTTGCGACAACATGGATGGACCTTGAGGGTATTATGTAAGCAAAATATGTCAGATGGAGAAAGACAAATACAGTATGATTTCACTCATGTGGAAGATAAACAAAAAACCAAACACATAGATATGCGGAATAGATTTGTAGGTACCAGAGAGGAAGGGAGTGAGGGGAGGGTGAAAAGGATAAAGGGGCACATGTGTACAGTGACAGATGACAACTAGGCTTTTGGCGGTGAACACAATGTAGTCTATACAGAAGGTGAAATATAGTGATGTACACCTGAAATTCATATAATATTGTAAACCAATGTGACCTCAATTTAAGAAAAGAAAAGAAAAAAGACTAAAAGCATTTTGGTGCTATGGAGGGTAGAATTAAAGATGATTTCATTTTCTTTTTTGTAAAAACAAGATTAAGTGTTATCACCGATCTAAAAAGAGCAGTGTTCTAATAAAATACTTCCATCACACTAAAAAAAAGAGCACATTGATGAGGTAAACAAAAGAACAATTTGTGAGGCTCTAATGAAAGAGCAGATGCATAAGTGGTGTAAAGTTCCAAGATAACTGCATCATTTAAGTATTTTCATATTTACAATCTGTCTAGTTGCCAAAGCTCATAAAATTTTCAACAGACGAGGCCTACCAATTTCTGAATAACACAACAATCTCAAAAGCCCTTTGTATACCCTTTACCTGGGTCACTTTCTTCATCACTATTGGATCATCTACTTCTTTTGCCCCTTTTTCCATTTCACATGTGTCAGCATCTCTGTTTTTCCACAGTATTTATCCTAACTTCCAACAAAACACTGAAGGGAGATGAGCTCCTGCCAACCAGGGCCAAAAAGTTCCCACCACTAGGATTACACATGGCATTAGGGAGTTGTATATAACTCCAGGAAAACGAGCACCAGGAATTGCTTGATCAGTTTTATCCTATTTTCTCAACTTTTAAACTTCCTAGTGTGGTGTTAGAAAGTGGGTTCTAAAACTGGTTAGATTTGGGTTCAAGGCTTGGCTCTGCCATGGAGTAGCAAGTTATCTAATCTCTCTGAATCTCAGTTTCTGCATACTAGCCAGTGCTTAGCATGTCACTGGCATTTGTATGTCTGGAGAATTGAATGCAAATCTATAAGATGATAGGGAATGCAGCCTTCTCACAGGATTGTTATGAGATGAGCAATATGTAGATAAGCTATTTGTACAGTGTAAGCTTTTCTTATATATAATATAGTGTTTGGTATATGGGACACATTTGAAATTTGCACACTTTCCTTTTGGTACCTTTCCCCTCTAAATTCCATGCTGAGAATATTCACCTTCTCAGGCTGTCTGCCCTTTCTCTTTGGTACTGTCAAATTTCCCGTTGGCATCCATCTTTCTGCACGTGCGTGTGGCGGGGAATGATAAAAAAGACAAATCCAGTATAGTATTTATTCCTGAGATGGTAGCAGGGTTACACAGGTGCTTCAAATGTATTGTTAATGTTTTACCTCTTACATTAATTAGTGGGTATATAAATGGTTGTTATGGTGGCATCCATCTTTATGATTTTGTCATTGGGCAACTTTTGCCGGTTCCAATGTACCTTAATCACTTTTCTCTTCCTCCATTCTTGCCAGAACAATGTCATCTGCAAGCTCTATAACTGGATTTGTCTTTCATATCACCCTACTTATTTTCAGTCTACTCCTCTCAGATTAGATACGCACTTTCTACAAAGAGAGAGAAAGTATATAGGCAACTTTGCTTTGTTCCTCTTGTCACTTCGGAGTCATACGGATCTGGAACCTAGCCTCAACTTCATCCCTTGTAAAGTGAGTGACATTAGGCAACATACCTCACTTCCATAAGTCTCAGTTTCCTCACGTCTGTAATGGAGATAATGGCACCCACCTTACTGTGTGTTGTGAGGACTAAATGAGATCACCAATGCGGTGGGAAGCACCACATCAGAGATTTCCAAATTTTCACCACTCAAAGCCAGTCTTATCATCTTCCCCAACCACCACAACTCTGGAACCTGGGTTTTGATATTGTTTTTTACTGAAATAGATAAGGTAACTATGCCTTTCTAAAAACATAAATAGTTACCAATCAGAATAGTCCTAAACATTAGTATTACATCTGTGAATTGCTACATTCTTATCTAAAAGAGGGGAAAAAAAGGTACTTTTAAGTTTGAGGACCCATATCTTGGGTAAGTGTAAAATTTCAATTGATTTAAATTGCTTTAAATCTAGAAGCCATTAAATTCAAAGTATTTGTAATCTGCCTTCCAATCTACCCTCCCCTTCCCACCCTACCCCGACAAACATGGCAGTGGTCAGGTCTTCTAGAGCATCTTCCCAGCTATCCTTTTTGATGTAGAATCTAGGTAAGTGGAACTAGAAAATAAAGGGCTGATCTAGGGAAGAGGGTTGGGGGAGGAGAGGAAGACAAGAATCTCTATGGGCTCTATTTGTGAGAAAGGCTTAGGGAAACAGAGTTGGGGAGAAATTGGACCTGGAGGCAGCTGTAGCGTGTGGAAAATACTGAGAATGCAGGAAACGGCAAAGGGGATTTTGAAGAACTCTTCTGTTTCTTATGAATGCACTCCATCTTTGCTACTTTAGAAAGAGCTTGCTGTGAAGATTTCAACTGCTCTTCGATGCTTTTGGATGTGGGACTTGTTTTCCTTTGATTGTAACACTGTGAGAGATGAGGCCATGCGGTAACTGGGCTGTATTCAAATTATCCAACAAGATCTCTTAAACCAGGTCAAACAGATTTCTGAACCTACTGCCTCATTCTTTAAGGGAATGAACAGAGTCTTTGTGAAATCTTTCCAAAGTTCTCCTAGGAGTCCTGAGGTACGTTCTCCAAAATACATTAACTTCTAGAGCTGAAAGTCAAGCTCTACTCCTTATTTGGCAGGATCTGTATGATTTGTAATCCAAATCTTAGATTTTTAGTGACAAGCTGTCATTTATTGAACACTTGCTCTGTTAGAACTTTACAGATACCATCTCATTTAGTTCTTATAACAACTCTGTTACATGGGAATTATTGTCCTTGTTTTACAGATAAAGAAACAGGTCAAGAGAGTTGAAGTGACTTTTCCAAGGTCACCCAGCAGAGCCATAATTCAAACCCAAAGTTGTCCAATGCCATGACCTATGCTTTCAATTACTATACTTTGCTGCCTGGAAAGAGGTTAATGGGTTACTTATCTCAGGAATATAAACATTTAATTACACACCCGAGGAATGACTCCGTACCAAGTTAGCAGCAGAAATTTCTGAGTAAGGGACTATTTCTAGCAGAAACCTTGGGCAAGTCTCTTCTTTCTGAGCCTAAGTTTCCTCAACTCTAAAATGAAAAAATATCTGCCACATAAAGTTGTTTGCATGATTAAATGTGAAAAGTAATGTAACATTATAGGTGCTTAATGAATGGTGGTTGTTGTTGCTATTGTTAATATTATTGCCAAGAGAATGAATGGAATTTTATAAAGGTAGCAATTCATTCAAGCGAATTAAGGTAGCATTGGTTGTGGACAAGGTACCATATATCTAGTATCAATTATGTTTAATGAATGAAATTAACAAGAAACAGTGGTTTGGGTTGAAAAGGTCAGAGCAAACACTCCAAGGTGAGTGAGAGGCCTTTCTAATTGCACAGGGTTACCAAAGGGAAAGCTGTCTCTGAAAGTAGAGGAGGGGGATAAAGGGTATAAAAGGAAGTTAACATAAAAACTGGACAAATCAAGGATGTAGGGTGAGTTAGGAGGCAGGCCAGAACATCCACAAAGAATATTTTAAAGTAAAATTCAGGAAATCCTAAATACACTAATGGGTGGAGAATACCATTTAAGCTACACTTAATCGTGACTTACATGCTATAAAGGAAGGAATGTGCACTCATTAGATATTACTTTCTGGTTTGAATGAAAGACCTGAAATCATAAAACTCCTAGAAGAAAACATAGGCAGTACATTCTTTGACATTGGTCTTAGCAGGATCTTTTTGAATATGTCTCCTCAAGGAAGGAAAACAAAAGAAAAAACGAACAAATGGAACTACATCAAACTTGAGAGCTTCTGCACAGCAAAGAAAACCATCAGTAAAACAAAAAGAAAACCTACTGACAGGGAAAAGATATTTTCAAACCATATCTCCAATAAAGGGTTAATAACCAAAATATAGAAAGAACTCATACAACTCAACAACAAAAAAAGAACAACCTGACCAAAAAATGGGCAGAGGATCTGAACGGACATTTTTCCAAAGAAGATATACAAATGGCCATTAGGCACATGAAAATATGTTCAACATCACTAATTATTAGGGAAATGCAAATGAAAACAAAATGAGATAAGCCCATCAGAATGGCTATTATTAAAATGACAAGAAGTAACAAGTGTTAGAGAGGATGTGGTGAAAAGGGAACACTCTTGCATTGTTGGTGGGAATGTAAATTGGTGCAGGCACTATGGAAAACAGTATGGAGATTCCTCAAAAAATTAAGAATAGAACTACCATATGATCCGGCTTTTCCAATTCTGAGTATTTATCTGAAGAAAAAAAAACACTAGTTCAAAAAGAAATGTGCACTCCTATGTCCATTGCAGCATTATTCACAGTAGCCAAGACTTGGAGGCAACCTAAGTGCCTATCAATGGATGAATGGATAATGGATAAAGAAGATATGGTGTATATACACACACACACACATATACACACACACACGGCATACTACTCAGCCATAAAAAAGATGAATACTTGCCATCTGTGACAATATAGATGGACTTTGAGGGTATTATGCTGAGTGAAATAAATTAGACAGAGAAAGACAAATACCATATGATGTCATTCATATGTGGAAGATAAACAAAGAAACACATAGATACAGAGAACAGATTAGGAGTTACCAGAGGAAAAGGGGGTCAGAAGGGCAAAAGGGGTAAAGGGGCACATGTGTATGGTGACAGATAGTAACCAGGCTTTTGGTAGTGAACATAGTATAGCCTATACAGAAAGTGAAATGTAATGATGTACACCTAAAATTTATACAATGTTATAAATCAATGTGACCTCAATTTAAAAAAATTAAAAAGTAAAATAATTTAAAAGGACACTGCTTTCCGAATACAGAGCGAGGCAAGAAAAAATGTCTCAGTAACTTTGGCTATGTGCACTTCGTAGAGAGTTTAAACAAGGTTATTGCACCAGGATACTCATCCAATGCTCTCCATTCCCACCCCTTGAAACGAAACCTGTTGGGATCCTGTGATTTATCTATATCGCTAAAACTCATCTGAGGACCATCTTAGAAGTACAAATAGCAGCCTATGAAATTATCAAGGAATCAGATGGGAAAGAGGTCCCAGGAAGGCCAGCGCCCCCCCCCCCGCCCCCAAAAAACTGAAACTGGGGAAAAGAGTCATCAAGGGCCCCACCTTCTCAATTCTGCCCCTTCTTCTCCCTCAGTCCTCTCCTGTTCTCAGCCTTATCACATCCACTTCCACTCACGGTCACCAAAATTTCCTCTTAGATCTTTCATCCACATCTAGGTATAAACTACTCCTAGTGGCTTCACAGAGCTTAAGGCTTCTTCAGGGCACAACTCCAAGAGGCACCATTCATATTGAAGCAACTTATGCAGCCTTGATGGTGCTTCTTAAACTTCACCTCAAGCACCCCTAGGCAGAGGCAAAGAAAGAATATCCCCCAGGTCATCAGAGGTATAGTTCAAAGTGATTTGCTGCAAAACTGGAATTATTTTGCTGTTTCTTGTTTTATTGTAAAACAAAAGAAAGATATATGAATTTTACAGTCTATTGTACCAGATATTGTTATGGATTGAATTGTGTCCCCACCGTCAAATTCATATATTGAAGCCCTAACCCTCAATGTGGTAGTATTTGGAGATGGGCTCTTTAGGAAGTAATCAGGTTTAGATAGGGTAATGAAGGTGGGGTCCTCATCATGAGATTAGTACCCTTATAAGAAGAGACACTAGAGAGCTTGCTGCCTCTCTCTGTCTCTCTGCCGTGTGAAGACACAGAGAGAAGGTGGCTGTCTGTAAGCCAGGAAGAGGGTCCTCACCGGGGAACCAAATTGGCCAGCACCCTGATCTTGGACTTCCCAGCCTCCAGAACTGTGAGAAATAAATTTCTGTTGTTTAAGCCACCTAATTTGTGGTATTTTTTATGGCATTCCAAGCTGACTAATACAGGGAATAATGTTTGCTTCAATATATAAATGATGGTTTAAATAATCTAAAATTGCCTAACTTCCCTTCCCTCAATTCTTGGCGTGAAAATTGACACTCCTGGAAGATATACGTTATTTAACCTGTTGCTTTGAGTGCCTCCTGCTTCTGAGGCTAATCTGAGAAGTACAGGCACAGAATGCTCCCTTGCCTACATTTTGTGTAGTCCAGGAGCATTTGTATCTCAACAGGAAGCAAAGTCCAATTTGAAGAGTACTGAATAATAGGAGAAAGTTTTGTTTTTGGCTTATTAGAATCATCCCAAGCCCTCTGCATTTTCATACCATGTGAAGTGGTTACTCCCTCTAGGGTTTGGGCTATACTGGCTTCAAGGAGTCCCAGATAAGGACAGCATAGAGTAGCACATTAAATGATCATCCAGAACAAGCCATCAACACACAACAGCTGCCCAAATCCACTTATCCACCTAGACAGCCATTGTTTATCAGACCCCTACTATGTGCCAAGCTATAGTCCAGGTACTGAAAATACAGAGAGGATTCCAACAAAATCTTTAATGGGGAAATGTGACCAGTAAGGTGAGTCTGGTATCCATGTGTTTTCCCTTGACATTTGCTTTCATTATGGTATCAGGAGATCCAGCCCAGGAATAAGAGGACCATTTTAAAAAGCTACCAAGTCTCATCCTGGTTTTGTCTCAGAGTGGCATGTGATTTACTTTGCTATATTTGAATGATGCTGAAAGTATAAAACTCATCTTCTCCCAGTTGAGTACCAGATTTAAGATCTCTTAGAGGCCTCTAACCCAGCTTACCCCATTCTACTCCAGAAAATGGTGTGATTTTAAGTCAAAATTATAATTTAGAAGCCCCCACCTATCTTGGGCACTCCCAACACCTACTTTTGCTTGTAGTTAATAGTACTAGGGAAGACCTTCCAACTGGAGCAGAGATTGTGCGATCCCTTGCAAGTCATGTAAGCTATTTGAATGTCAATTTCCTATCTATCAAGCGGGGCCAATATATGTGGTATTGCCTGCCTCACAAGGATAGTATGACAGCAAATGAGTCCCATTTGTGAGTGAGTAGCAATGAGGAAGAGGAGAAGCCAGTGAGGGAATTGTGAGGGCAGATGTCAGGCAGTTCTTATTGAGAGAAGGAAAAGTGAAAAAGCAGAAGAAAGAATATCAGGGCAAGATTAAGAAAGCTTAGCAGTACTCAAAGTTTGAACTAACCAAGCTAGGACACAGTGAGGATCACATGTAAATGTAAACTCTAGTGGCAACTAGAAAAGTGTGCTGAATTTGGCTGAAATGAATGGAAAGAAGGAATGGAGGGAAAATGAGAGAAATTTTTAAAAAAATCTTGAGGAATCTTATCATGAGCATGCTGTAGAGCCTCAAGAATCCAAAGATATTGAGAGGGATAATTTGCAGTGAGACGACCCTCTAAAGAAAAATTTGCCGTGAAGTTACTTCCTTACATAGGAAAGCAACATCCAACCAGGCAGACTGGGGATCCTGGTTATTGACACAATATGGACTACTGGACATGGGTTTTGGTGTTAGGAAGACCTAGGTGTCTTTTTCAGCCACTTACTGGTTGGGTGACCTTGGACAAGTTAGCCTTTCTGAACTTTAGTGTCTTCCACTGTCATGTGGACAAAATAAGAGTGCCTGCCCACAGGATTGTAAAAATTAAATGAGATACTGCATGCAAATGCTTAAAACAGAGCTCCATACATAGAAAATGATTAATAAATGTTAGCTATTATCAGCCTTTTACTATTATCGCCTTAGTCAAGGATAGGAACAGGATAGGAGATTATAACTGGAGCAGTGAGGATGGGAAGATCTAGAGCACTGGGAACTGTCGAGGATGCAGGTTGATGGGTGGAGTTCTAGCAAGAAAGGACCTGGGATCCCAGAGGTCACATACACACACAAGGTTCCTAACAGATGCTGAGCAGAAAGGGAGAGGGGCCTTGAAAGGAAGACAGAGAGTACAAAGGACAAGCTCTTCATCTTTCAGGCTTTAGCTCTTGGCCAGTCAAGTGTACAGACAGCACTGGGACAAGCTTTCTGATATGGCCACTGCAGAAGCCCTTCTACTTTGCTCCCACTAGCCTCCCAGGGAGTAGAGTTTCCAGCCTAAGAGGCACACAGTGCCAAACGCTGTGGGAAGACTCTGGTCTCCACTGCATCCAATGCTTCTACTAAAGCCCCCGTAAGACAGAACATTTGCCAAACCCAGGGCCCACCCAGCCAGGGCAAGGGGTTCTGCGTCCCTCCTTCCATCCCTCCCCTCCCCATAACTCATTACTTCCAAGGGCATTTGTTTTATCCAGTTAAAAGAAAATCATGCTAGTTCAAAGCTCTGGAGTCGGCCTGGCTAGGTTTGAAAGCTGGCTCCTCTAGTTACTTGTGTGACCTCGGGCAAGTCATGGAATCTCTCCAAGCCTCGATTTTCTCACTTGTAAAATGGAAATAGTTAGGATTGACCTCCTTACAGGATTGTTGTGAGGTATAAGTGAGATAATACTTGTTAACTTCTTCTCCTGGATCCCTGCCTATGTCTAAGTTCTAGATAAGTGATTGCTATGATTATTCATTTGTCACACATTGTTCTCTTGACTAGCACACCATAGCTTACTCCCGGAATGTAAACGGCATCTGAATAAATGTGCTTCAAAATCAAATAGTCACTGAGTAGAGCAATGCTAAAGTTTGGAAGAAGTGGGCAAGGTATGGAGATGGACACACAAATACCCACCCACAATCAGCTCCCACTTACAAATCCGCCAGTCCCTCCCCTCCCAAGTGACATTTGGCAAAGGGCTTTTGAAAACCAGCAATAGGTTATGAGAGGAAGCATCTCTTCTGCGTCTCCCACATCACATCACCCCAAGTCAACACCAAGGGGCAGCAATCCTGTCAGACTGATGACAGAATTTCAGACCTGGAAGGGAAGGACCATTCCAGGTCATCTAATGAAAGCTCCTCTTAGGCCCAGTGAGGCCAAGTGGCTTGCTAAGGGGCCTATAGCAAGTCCATAGTCATGCTGGCAGTCAGAACGAAACCTCTGAATTTTTGTGCAGCTTCTCAAAGGAGGCAGCACGTGACAAAATCTGAAAATTGCACAATGTCCCTCTGAGAGTACAGCACTGGCTGTACAGTGGCATATATTATACAGGGAATAACAATTGTGTTTCTTCTGTCCCTGCTGAGCTGTGTTTGGCAAGTTGATGGTACTGAAAAAGGTGTAGCTTAATTCACGATGATTACTCCCCATCCCCTCTGTGAACACGCCATGTGTTCAGCCATTTGCTCACATGCAGATTACTAACGTTATTAGGAATCTGCATATCCCCCCAGCCCGGATCTATGAGCTACTGACAGCTCCTGAGGGGCAGGGGCAGGGAGGACTTTTTTCAACTTTTGACAGCCCTTGGCGTTGTTCGCAATGCAAAAGGGATTCTTGAAATGCTTTCTGTATGGTCACATCTCTTAGTAATGTGTCATTGAATGTGAAAGGGACAAGAGGAGAGATAGGGAAGGAGAGATGGAAGAGAAGGGTGGGAGGAGAGAAGAATGAGGGAAGGGGGGCAGGAGGGAGTAGGAGGATAATGGGGGGGTCAGGAAGTTTATTAACATTTATTATTCCTCATTCGAGAACACACAAGAGTGTTTCTCAAAACATGTGTTGTGGAATAGTGTTCACTGGGCTGCCACGTAGAAAGATTTCTGTGAGCCAAACAGAAAAAAAGGGTGGGAAAATTCTGGTAAGCAAAGTGTAATCAGATATCTTTATTCAGGACTACTGGAGTCTTTTATATGTTGACCACATCCCCAGGAAATACTGTATGCAGTGTTCCCCAAATCTCTTTGACTAGGGAACATATTCTTGGTACTCTCATCAGGAATAGGTCCTTTTAAAACATTTTTAATCAGTAATAAAACTAGAATTCCATTCTATAGCTACTCATGCAGGTGCTTATCAACACCTACCAAAACAACCATATGCCTTTGCAAGACCCTAGGGGACAACATACTTACAGACGCACACACGTACCCAGCAGGCAGTGGCTGGTGCCTTGGAAAAGGGTGTCTTGGCCACCTTTCCACGTGAAATCTCCTTCCCAGTGCCAACACCCTTGGCTGTGGGGATCACTGTCTCCTTGGCATGGCCTCAGAGCCACGAAAAGAGAGATTGGAGTTGTGCACTTTATCCTTAGGCAGCCTGCCTTGGACATCAGCCACAACAAGGTCCAGGTCCTTCACTTTGAGGACTAGGCCCCACACCCAACTACATGACCAACTCAAATAAAGAAAAGGAAGAAGGCAACATCAGCTTTTGTAAAGATTGAAAATGTAATACTGGGGTTAGTAGTTAGTGGAAGCTAGTAGGTAGTAATTATTAGTTTGCAAGCACTAGATAGTGGGTAGAAGTAATATTATAATAGTGGTTATAGTACAGGCACCTCTGGATATTGAAATATAAAACATTACTGAGAACATGTTATATATTGAATTAACTTAAAGTGGAAGCCTATATTCCATTGCTTTGAATGGGAAAATAATAATACATTCCCAGTTCATTCAAAAACCGCAACCAATTTTCCTAAATATTACTAAAACACTCAAACAACTACACATCAACCTTTGACGCATTTATTAATACTATAAAGCATTTAAAATGTCAATATATAACTATTTAACACTTAATGAACTCATCACTAGATATTTTTATGTTTGGTATACACTAATTTACAATCTCAGAAACAAATTATATTTTCTTGCTAAATTTCAATGAACATATACTGTAAACAATAAAATAATATGCTAGGGATTTCTTGGATGTGGCCCACATGGACCCTGGTTTATAGTGCCCTCAGGCACTTGAAATAAGCAAATACTGGGACTCATGAAGGGCTAAACTCCTAAGAAAAGGATGGGGAAGATGATAATGATGATGTACAATGATTTAATCAGTTGGAATCCAAGATGCCATCCTATCTGGAGAGGGGTGGCGTTCTATGTCCTCTGGATAAGACTCTCTTGCAATTCAAATGCTTTCACCTCAGGGCTTTCAATTTGAATAGTGAATTTGGGGTAAACATTTTTGTAAGTTGTCATAATGAATATCTAGTGAAAGCTCAGACATACTTAAGAGCACAGTCCCCATTTATCTCATTCACCAATATATTCCCAGTGCCTAAGCACAAAGCTCAACACATTGTAAGTGCTCGACAAACATTTGTTCAATGAATGAACTGAGCACAAATTGAGTATCAGGCACTAAACAATTTACCTATGTTATCTCATCGAATCCGAATATTAACAACCCTATGAAGTAGATAGTGTCATTATTCCCATTTTTCAGATGAGGAAACTGAGGCCTAGAATTAAAGAGGAACTTGGCTAACATACATTGCATTTGTCAGAGCCAAGGACTTGAACTCCTGTCTTCCTGAGTCCAAAGCCAATGTTTTTAATTACCATTCTATACATGGTTCTCTTCTCTCATTTAGAAATTCAGACACCTGTTTGGGTTTTATAGGCTATAGAGTTTTCCGACACCTCATGTCAGAGACCTTGAAAGAAAATGTTTCTGAGAATTATGAACGTCCCGCATCATTTCATTATTAATATTAAGCCAAGCTTTTAAATGTTATGACATATTTTGTTTTCTTTATTAGTATTAATAGTAATTACATCTACCATACATTGAGCCTTTACTATATGCCAGTCAGGCACCATGTTATGTAGTATTGTATCCATTATTTCAGTGAACCTTCACTGTAAGCTGATGAGGTAGGTACTGTTATAACTTCCATTTTACAGACAAGGAAACTGAGGTTTGGAAAATTTAAGTAACTTTCCTAGGCAAATATCTAGTAAATGACAGAGCTGAAATTTTAAATCACATGTGTCAGTTACAGAGCACATGATCTCAGTCACTCACTACCCCACTTTGGTCAGCTAGTAGCTGACAAACCAGCCAATTTGACAAAACAGCAGACTTTACCGTTGCTGCCTTATCTGTTACTGTCAGGGTCCGAAGGAATCCCATCTTCCTCCTCTTGGCCTTTGCAAACCCTACTGCTCTTTCCTACTCAACTCAATTTCCACTTCCTCTGCGAAGTCTCCCCTGACCCTTGTTTTATGCCTCAGGGATTGCTCTCTCTGCTCAGTCCCCCTCAGCGCTACATGTGTGAGCCTCAAAGAGTTGTCACTTCCTATGTCCCCACACTAGGCTCCAGTTTCTATGATGTTGCCGCCTTCTCTGCTGTCACTGACTAGACCGGGAGTTCACATAGTGGAAGGCCCAAGTTTACTGTAAAGAGGAGCGGAACATGCCACCTCAAAATATGCCTCTTGGGTATAAGGATTATATTAACCTGATTATTTTTAAGAAACAGCAGACACGGAAAAAGTTCCCAAAACTGAATGGAAGTTACCCTTACGTAAGAGACATTTACATTTGTAAGGGAAATCTCCATTTGGAATGGTGTTTCCCTCTCTGTACCAGGAAGAGGAGGATGACCAAATCTCTAGGAACTCTTATTAATGGAGAAGGCAATGCCTTAAACCTGCAATAACAACATCACCCTTGTTTACTGTATTTTTCTTGGAAACCTCCCATAACTGGCTACCCCCAACCACCCCATCCCCACATCTTCTTTTGTCTTTAGCTGGAGATGGCATTTAAGGTGGTGGCTTGGGTCATTTTGGAGAGTTACTCAGTTTTCCCAGGTCTCTGCCATGTATACAGGAGGTATACATGTTATTAAACGTCTGTTTGTTGTTCTGCTATTAATCTGTCTTTTCTTACAGGGGGGTCTCAGTCAAGAACCTAGAAGGGGAGAGGGAAATTATTTTTCCTTTCCTACAGCTGGTTCTGGCTGCCTATTTCTCCACCATAAGTAGAGCGCCATAAGTACAGTAGGGATAAGAGAGTGTGGCTGCAGTGCTACAGGGTGCATGAAAATCTGTTTTAAAGTATTAACATTTGTTGTACTGTTTTTCTTATTACTAAAGCAATATACATTTATTATTGAGAACTTAGAAAATATACATAAGCAAAATGAAGAAAAATACTTAAAATCTTATCATCCAATCACTTAGAGAGAACATTTGTTAACAGTTTAACAGTTCAGTGCACATGCTTTCATACCTGTTCTATGCATGCATGCCCATTTTTTTTTAACCCATCAGGGCTAAAACAATTCAAACTAATTTGTAAGCTGCTTTTCCTGTAAAAAAACACAGTGAACACTTTGACATGGCATTGAATGTGCTTTTACAGCATTTTTAAAAGACAACATATTACAGCATACAATACAGTTGATTTAATACATTTTTAATATTGATCATTTAGATGGCTTCAAATTCTTTGCTATTCAGACAAAGTGGAAGCAACCTAAATGTCATCACTGGAGGAGTAATGAAATAAAATATGGTACAACCATTCAATGGAATACTATGCAGCTGTTATTTAAGTAAAAAGCAAAAGATCACATGTGTAAAATGGCCTTTACATGTTATAGATAGATGATTTTTTGTGAAAAGATTTTTCTGGAATACAAAACTGTCAGCAATGGTTTTACCTGGGGAGGCATGGGACAAGAAATGGGCAGGAAGAGGTTTTCTTTTTTATTTTATATTCTTTCAAAGGATTGAATATTTTATCTTGTGCAATATACATATATATAGTATGAAAAACTTTGTCACTAAATACTTATACATATTTATGATGGGCGGTTTTTCAACATGTTGGGGAAGGAGAGGCAGGGGCAAGTTATGTTGGCATGAGTGCCCAAGGAGGTTGATAGAGGACACGCTGTCAGGATAGAATAAACATGTCCTGTAAAGGGCCCAGGAGGCCCTCTGCCTCATTGCAGAGTTACCAAAGGCTGGCTTCCCAGAGCCACACGCTATTGCAGACACCAGAGCCCAAGGGGAGAGTGAGGCTTCCAATTCTTGCTCTAAAGCAGTGCTTTCTCAGCTGTGTCCCCTGAAGGCCTCAGAGTCTGCTGAGAGGGATACCAAGGTTCTATGGCCTGGCTGCCACTTTACTCAAAGCAGATTCACTTTTCGAAAAAGTTTAAATTGTGGTAAGATACATATAACATAAAATTACCACTTTAAGCATTTTCAAGCATACAGTTCAGTGGTATTAAGAAAGCAAATTCACTTTTAACCTGATTCGTATATTGTGGCTCCATAGTTAAAAGGCATTTGATAACTAATGCTCTAAACACAATATCTTCTGATTTTTGCAGGGCGTGGCACAGGTGAAAAATGATAAAGTTTATATGGCACATCAAAGTAGAATGACAAGTTTGCTCCTGGTCAGAGACCAAACCTGCCCATGGGTTCTGGCTGCCTCAGTATGTATCAGACCACCTGAAAGGATCAATAGCTCAGCACACCTGTAACTCACTCAGGGCACACCAGTATGTCTCAACTTACCAGTTGGAAACCATTGTTCAAAAGACTGAGGGACCCGACTCTCAAAACTCAAAAACGTTAAAGTTAAAATGGCAGTGTTGAATGCCCTCTCTTGAACGGCCTGTGATTAGCAGGAGCAGTCTGCAAAGTCGGGCACAAGGGGCCTTGGGAACTAACTGACTCAAAGACAGCTGAGTCTACTCACATGACTCAGTCAGAACAGAGTACTACGAGCATCAGTAGGTATGTTTTACAGATGGTTGGTTAATCCAGCAAGTTGGTTTAAGCAAAGGTCAGTTAAAGAGCTTCTTCTTCCATGAACCTGAGTAGAAGTGAAAGCTGACTTTGCTTCTGGGATCTAGCACAGTAAAGGGTTGCTGAGGAACTCTACCATTCCCCAACGGGGGTTTGCACTCAGTCACTGGGGCTATAACAGCTGAGCTCATCCAAGTCAGGCAAAGTTTGGGATCAGGAACACTAAATTAACCATTAAGCAGAGGAGCAATTATTGGGACCCAGAGCACACAACCTTCTACCTGAACACTAGCCCAAGTTCCGGGGGAATAAAGAATATAGGGAGAGCCCGCAGGAAGAAAAGTCTCAAGAACAAAAGCCTAAGACCTTAAGGAAATTTTCCCCCATGATAAGGAATCCTGAGAAGAGGAAGCCTAATTCATAACACTGGAGAGGTAGAGCCAGGCTGAACCTTTAAGGTTCTTCAGATTGTGTTTTAGAGGCAGAACTTCATATCTATGCCCAGGCTGTCTCTCGTTCATAATAACTTACATTTATGAGCATTTACTATATGCTTGACAGTTTACATACTTTATTCCATTTAATCTTCACAGGGAGGATTAAATGAGTTAATCCACGTAAAGCTGTGCAGTGTCTAGCATATAATAGACACTCAATAGATGTGAGCCAAAACAAACAAAAAATACTCTGAGGTGGATATAATATTATCTATGCTTAATGTTTGAGGAAACTCATGCACAGAGAGGTGAGATAACTTGCCTAAGGTCAAATCGAAATTAAATGGCACTGGGCCGGCCCCGTGTCCGAGTGGTTAAGTTCGTGCACTCCGCTGCAGCAGCCCAGGGTTCGGAGCCTGGGTGCGGACATGGCACCGCTCATCAGGCCACGTTGAGATGGCGTCGCATATGCCACAACTGGAAGGACCTGCAACTAAGGTATATAACTATGTACCGGGGGGATTTGGGGAGATAAAGTAGAAAAAAAAAAATGATTGGCCACAGTTGTGAGCTCAAGTGCCAATTTTTAAATATAAAAATAAATAAAGAAATTAAATGGCAAAGCCAGGATGTAGGCACTCTGATTCTAAACTATTACACTATGTTATCCCATTTACTCAACCAGCCAACCAACCAACATGTTTCTAGACACCTACTCAGTCTCATGTACTTTGGATACAGACACAATTAAATCTCAGGCCCTGTCCTCAAGAATTCTAAGTTTAATCTAGCTGTTCTCAGCCAGGTCTCAGTCATGAGAAGAGACAGAGTTACAAGCAGGATAGGAGTGTTCCAGAACCCAAGGTCAATCTTGTCTATACTGTCCAAGAGGAATAGGACCATGAGAAATCTAGGGTAGATGAAAATATGTATCACATTCAAAGAAAAAAAAAGGTTGAGCTCCACTGTCTAGTGCGAAGACAGACCTAGAAACCAGTAACTGCAACATGGCCTGTGTACTATGCTGTAGGCATACACGGGAGGGGACAATTAATTCCACTTGAGGCTGAGGAAAGACAGAAAATGGAGATGGGAGCATGGAGGGCATTATCTTCTCTTCTAGAATCTTATGGCAAGTGAAACATAGCTCACTGGAACTCAGGAAAAGGCAGTCAGCAGTGGAAAAGGGACAAAGATGAACACAATCAGTCTTCCCATTTACCTTAACTCTTACCTTTTGGACGTAAAAGTAACTTAGGGAGAAAAAAAGCCAAGAGAGAGAAGGCATAGAAAAGGGATTCCCGATAGGGGAAAACTCCAAAAGAAGGGAAAACAAGAGACTGGGGAAGGATACTCTGTCATAGGGAGAGCTCTGGTAAGGGGGTTGCAGGAGGAGGTCACAGTATCTTTATGAGTTTGGGGGAGGAAGTGAAATACAGAGTTTAATACAGCTAAAAGAGACTTGTTTGATTGTTCTATAACTCTTGAGATGCACCCAGGAATTCTGGGGTGGAATCAAAGTTTGAGCTGAGCCTCTTAAAATACCCAGAGGAATTAGCCAGGTAAAGGGGGAATGGGACAGTAGCATGAACTAAGGCACTAAGGCAACCCAGAGAGTAACAGGGTTGTGAACTTCAGGTCCTTTGGTGTGGCCAGAGCTTTAGGGTACATGGGGGGAGTGATGAAAGACAAGGCTGGATAAAGAGGAAGGCCTAAGGGCAAGTGATAAAGGGTCTTATGAACTACAAGGCAGGCTTCTCTGGAGGAAAAGCACTTTTAATCCTCTCAGATCTCTGCAGTGTGGTAGAGGACATGCAAGGAAATGGCCAGAGAGTTCATTCCAGTGTAAAGGAATATATTTTGGCAATATTTTCCAGTAATATATTTCAGCAATATAAAATACAACTGATTATTGTCACCTGATTTTGGAATTGGGGCATTTGGGTACAATCTTGATACACTTCAATATAAAAACACTATGCAAATTGCACAGTAATTCCAATGGAAAAAAAAGGAATGCAAAGTTAATGAGCTGTACTTAGCATGCCTGATGAAGTTGGCATTATAGATGATGAAGGGAGGAATGGAAACAGACCTATTAAGCTCACTTTTCCTGGGATCCTTCCCATCAGCCACAGCTAAAAATGATTGGCCATAACACCCCAGAAGTTCAAGGTACTGGATTTGGCCCTGAGACTTGGAGTTGCAGAAGGGCAGGAGGAGAAGGGGGAATAGCCCTAGTGTTTGCCGCTGGCATATCTCATGTGTGGGCTGTCTCTGTGGCCCCTGATTTGCACTGGTAGGTAGGGACCTGCAGTGAGGGCCACTGATGCAATTGGTTTGGCCCTTTGAGGACAAGTGCTTACTGAAACCACTTGAAGGCAACAAGTGAAGAGAAGTAGAGTATCTGCACTTCAAGTGGGAGTGAAGAAAGAAACCTTGGGAGGTACCAAAAAGCACAGTGCCCTGGAAGCCACGGAGAAAAGGGGATGTTAGAAGGATGGAGAAGCAACAATATCAAATAGAGAGCAGACGGTCTCCATGGCAGGAGACTATGAGAAGTAAGATGAAAGAACACACCCTCTTTTACCTGGAGAGGTTGATTCAAAATCTCTTTGAGGCCAAAATTCATTCTGGATGTACTTAGAAGTAATAAAGTCGTTTTCAGGGAGCAAGTAGCTCTTATGTTGCCTCCATTAAACCTTCTGTAGTGAAACATAGACATATTGAAACTCATGGACATACTATGATCCAAATGCTCTCAGCTTTAGGGGGCACTCCTTGGAGACAAAGAGAAAGTGTGTTGTAAAGTTAAATTATAAAAAAGCGTATTTGTAGAAATATCTAACACAGTAGACAAACCAGGGCCTGCTCAGAGATTTGTCTTTCCTGTCCTTAGCTGGTACCCTGATGGGCTATTAGAATGTATAATAGAGCATTCAAAAGGGTCATCTACTATTCAGCAGTCAGACCAGGTATTGAGCTTGCTAATTACTAGTGAAATGAACTTTCTAGGATGTTAGCCATGTAAAAAACACTAGGGAAGTTGCAAAGAACATGCTATATATTCCCAGAAGACTAAGGCTGCGTCAAAGAATTGGAGTTAAAAGTAGTGGAAGATGTCAAACCACATAACAGATATAGAAAAGTTATGAGGGACAAATGGTTGTTATTTTTGAGTAGCCCTAGGATACACTGAAAACATTTGATCCACTGTCCTCATCTCCCCAAGCTCTGACTATGTTGCGGGTCCCAAAGCTGCTTAAGCTTCCACATTCAGCAGTTAGTGTATGATTTATCTGGATCAGGATTTATAAGACCAGTGTACCTCCATAATTACCTATAAAACATACGCATATAGGTATTTCCCTGGAGAGACTCAAAAGCTTTCATCTGATTCTCAAAGTGGTCAAAGACACCTCAGAAATGAAGAACCACTTCTAGACATGTTTTATTTACAAAGAACAGTCCCAGCAAGGTTTCCTGAATATTAGTACTTGCTATTTTATACTTATCAATCAGTTCTAGACATGAGCCATCGAGAAGTACAAATGGAAACCTACTTTGGAGTGTGAAAACCTCCAAACTGCTCAAACTGGTAGACTTAGATAATTTGGCCAAGTCACAATTTAGCTTGCTGTCTAATATTCTGAAAAGCCACCAACTTCGCTGTATGTATTATTTTCATATCCAAAAACTGGGAGGCTGTCTTGTAAAACAGTAACCTTAATGGGGCTGGCCCCATGGCTGAGTGGTTAAGTTCGTGTGCTCCACTGCAGGCGGCCCAGTGTTTCACCGGTTCGAATCCTGGGCACAGACATGGCGCTGCTCATCAAACCACATTGAGGTGGCGTCCCACGTGCCACAACTAGAATGACTCACAACTAAGAATATACAACTATGTACTGGGGGTCTTTGGGGAGAAAAAGGAAAAAAATTAAATCTTGAAAAAAAAAACTTGTTTCTAAAAAAAAAAGTATCTTAACAATAGTTTTGTGTCCATGAAATATTATAAATTAGAAGCTATTGAACTTTTAGTTAATTGATTTATTTTAGTACCAGAAAGGAAATTAATTTTAACCAAGAACCATCTCAATTCCCTTTGTTCTGTCCAAGGTAGGCATAATTTCACCAGACTGCTGTTCACGTGATTGCATGGAGACTGTTACCCCATTCTTATTGACTAATATTATCAAAGTTATTAGCAGACAATATTCAGGTAATATTGCCAGATAATCATATCATTCCAAAAATCTCACTGGAAGTGTATGATTCATTTAAAAACTGAACAGGTAACGGATACCATGTTCTATAGAGTTTGTAGCTAAAGAGCAAGAATAACGCAAAACAAAAATTGAGGAAGATGAGCAACATGTGTCTATTAGTGAAATGCATGCTTTCAAAATTGAGTATATGTCTATAGATGGGAGCCCGTAATGGAGGCCCTCTCTGACTCAGCCAGCCACAGAAAGAAGATGAAAGTAGTCCTATCAGAAGAGACAGTTTGTCACATATATCTCTTCAGCCATCTTGCCTGCATGGAGAATAATGACCATCCCTGACATTATCTTTGAGTTACAGAGAACAAGAGTCATAATAAAAAGATCGAAGAGCTGCTGGAGGTCAAGTTTGGCTTGTCCTTTGATTCTCCGCAGGCTGCCTGTGTTACCATTAGCAATTCTTAGGAGGGAAGCTTTCACAGGCACAGTAGAAAGAGCAAAGGTGCCCCCTTTACACAGTAGATGTCTTGTTGGGAAGTTAGGTGTAATCGAGGGCTGAAAGTCAACGAATCAATGAACAGTTGGTTCCATTAAAAGAATGTCTTGATTTTCTAATATGATACTTATTTTTAAAAATATGCACATATATATAAATTATATAACATATTTACATTTTTCTTATTTAATAGTATGTGTGTGTGTGTATATATATATATATATATATACACACATACATATATATATTCTGGATTGAGCTATTTGCTCCATAAATTTAGGGGGAAAATCTTTAGGTTTTGTTCACAGTCCAAGTAAAAAAAAATACTGAAGTGTATTTAGGTTCTGAGTTTAGCAGGTTAGCATTTTCTAAAATTTTCACTTCATGGAATTTTTCATTTAATTGGTTTTGTAAACTAGATCCTATATTAAATGCCTATTTAAAATAAACTTCTGGGCAAGTAATCATCTCTTGGTAATTGTAATGCTAAGCACCCAAATTTCATGGTACTATATATTCAGATTTTTGCTAATCAGGTGTTTTTGGAAATGGAGGCCCATGTATCCAATGGGGGGAACAGACTTCAGAGGCCCTGACATTGCTAGCTATTATCCAGTAGCATCATCAGTTCTCCTAATTTGGGGAGAAGGGTCTATAGGGAGATAGTAGACTACAGGTAGTTTTTCATTCTTAAATAGCAAAGAACAGGAAAAAAAAAAGCAAAGGACAACTAAAGGTCTTCTGTCCTTTATGTCCTTCCTTGGCGAAGAAAATAATTCTGGTCTGGGCTCCGGCTGGCTCTCAGCGCCGGAGGGGGTGGGAGCATCAGAAGTGACAAACACGTTCTGATATTTTCAGTGATTTAAACAGAGGCAAAAGGCGTAGAGACTACAGAAAATGCACATTCACTCTGGAGATTATTGACAAGATTAATTACCTCATAACTTCTTTAATAAAATGACTCCAAGCATATTGCAACTATAATTATCCATAAAAATCCTAATGAATTCAATTTCTCCAGAAATCACCCTGTTGCAACGGGTGAGTGTAGGAGAAGTAGGGAGATGAGGCAATCCAGCTCCTAGTGAGGGAAGGTTGGAGGGAAAGAGAGGGAGAGAGGGAGAGATGGTTAGGCAAACCAGAGGGTGTCTAATTAGGTCAAGTACAGTAAGTAGGGGCGAATGGTGTTTATTCTGGCTTTCACCTTGTGATGTTTTGTATTGATCTATGGACTCCATTTTTAGATGCCGATGTTTCTGTTGAAAACAGCCCCAAACATCACTCTTTCCTTTTCGTCCCCCTGACCTCACCATTGTGTATATTTGAGTGTGTGTGTGCATGCGTGCACACACACACACACACGTACACATATCTATATTCATGAATTTGGCTCAAATCCTCCTTACAAAATGCACATTATAAGAGACAGGGCCAACTCTCATCCTAGTCAAACTGGTCCTAGTCAAACTGAGAGGAAAGAAATGTTGGTCTGTAGCGCTCTCCACCCTTTCTGCATCCTGCTACCTACACATTTATCAACTCCAGGACCCTCATGTTACCTCTAGGCTACTCAGAGTTCTTTTCTAATCCCCTTCTACCACACAAGAACCCATTCAAAGCTGGACCTGCTTCCTTCTTCCTTACATAAAAAGTCCCTATCTTGGGTCCTACGCCCACAAAATCATCCTATCGCCTAGTCATCTTATTGGAAATGTAGTGACAAAGGAATGTATTTTAGACTAGAAGTCAGAATGACCCCATACCACTTAATAACCATGTAGTTTAGGGGCACATCACTTAATTTTTCTAAACCTCAGTTTCTTGAATTCAGTTTCTTTCCCTGAAAAAAAAGGTTCAATAATGAAATTTACACTGTCTACTTCACAGGAGAAACCAATGAGATGTAGAAAAAAAGACCTAACATTTGTGGAGTGCTTTCACTATTTTCATAGCCACTATCTAAATGAATTCTTAAAATAATTCTGTGCTAAATATTATGTTGTTACACTCACCTTATAAACAGGGAAGTTAAGTATTAGAAAAGGTCACCTATGTACCCAAAGTTTTCCAGTTAGCATGTGACAACAGTGGTGTATAAACCTAGGTCAACAGACCCTCTCAGTCCAGGGCTCTTTCTACCACATGATACTGCACTGTACAAATGGCAATGTGCAATATTCATAAAAAGTATTAATGTCACTGTCCTTATTTATTATTGTGTTATCAGTTTGTATCACGACTCCTTAAGGCAATCCTCTTCAGTCAAGACTGTCTGTCATTGTCTGTCATCACCTCTCCAATGTCATGCCTTCGCTCATTTTTCTATCTGAAAAATCTACATCTTCAGATTCTACCTCTTTCATGAAGGCTTCCTTCATTATTTCACCCTGGGTTGACAACTGCCTTCTTTGAAGACCTACAAACCTCATCTCTACCAAGAAATATAGCCCTTGTTCATAAATACTCCCAAATCATTCTGTAGTTACTCACTACAAACAATAATTGCCATCATTTTTTAGTCTCTACTGTATTCCAAGACAGTAATTTCAATAATCAAAGTTTGTCTACTTCCAAAACTCTGCAACATTTCTTTGACCTACTTTTAGCTCTATAGCCTACTGCTCTCTGAGATATACACTTATGCCATGTACAGTCTTGACTACTTAATGTTGTCTACATGTTCCATGCTTACCTACAGCACAGCATTGTGATTTAGAGTACAGCTGCTAGGATCACACTGCTTGAGTTCAAAAGTTGGCTCCCACTTACTACCTGTATACCTTGGGTGAGCTGCATAATCTCTGTGTGCTTCAGCTTCCTCACTTGTAAAATTGGGGACAACAGTACCTATCTTACCTACCACACAGGCTTGTGGTAAAGATTAAAGGTTATATATATATATATATATATATATATATATATATATATATATATATACATATATATACACACACACACACACACACACAGTACTTAGAACTGTACAGTTACATAGTAAGTGTTCAGTAAATATTAGCTATTATTTCTTGCCTGCTCACACAAAAGTTAAGTCATACAAAACAAAGTGATAGATCCAGAATTCAAACCCAGATTGATCTTACTCTAACTCAATGTTCGTTCCATTACATAGTGCTTATTCTAGTTGTTTTTATTGTATATGCCTTGTCTTCCCAGTAGAACTATAAACTTCCAAGGGTATAATCTATGTCTCATAATCCTTTTAGCTCCCCCTGTGCTCTCCGCTGTAATCCTGTTTTTATTTGCCATGAAGTTGGCTTTTAATAAACATTCATTGACTTGGAAGGCACTTTTTGAGTCAAGCCTAAAAACTATCATCCTTCAGCCACAAGGGCACCACTCCTCTTATTGATGAACTCATGCAAAGGGTTTTTTGCCCAGGACTTATCAGGTTCCCCAATCATTTCCTACCAATACAGTTTGTAAGCTTTGTATACCTCTCTCCCTTTGTACTTATCAGGCTGGGTAATCCCTATTTTAAGAGATGAAAAAGGAAACACTAGGGAATCGAAGGGTCTTGCACTTTAAGGTTTAAGTTCCATTCATTCATTCAACAAATATTTATTGAGCACCAACTATTTGCCAGGTACCTTTTTAGGTACCAGAGATACAGACAATACTGTCCAGATTGGAACTGCACACTTTATATTAGTGTTCACTAACATGGGGATCACCTTCCTGTGGAAGGATAATACTTCCCACCCCCTTGAAGTCAGGGCTTGGGCATTTGACTTGCTTGGGTCACTGTAACGAGATACTTGTCACTTCTAGGCAGAAGCTTTAAGGCTTACTGCATACTTGGACTACTTGATATTTTCCCTATACAGTAATGAGCAGCAATGCTACAGATGGTGGCTATTCCATCAGCCTGGGTCCCAGAATAAGAATGGCATAGAGAAAATCCCCAGCCAATCCACAAGGAGTGTGAAAAATAAATTTCTCACAATTCAAGCCATTGTAATTTTTCAGGTTATTTTTTACTGCAGCATAATCTAGCATACCTGATTGATACAAAGTAAAAGCAGGAAAATAATGAAAACAGCATCCCACCCTCCTCTGGAGCTGTTGCTATGGATTTACTAATAGCCGTCTAATTGACCAATGGATTTGGAAGGCTGAATATGAGCATACTTGAGGAGAAATAACACTACAAATCAGTCATGGCTATGGCAGTACCCTCACCAAAATAGGTAGCACCTTCCTTGCAGAGTGTCAATAAAAACAAACACCAGTACAATGTAACTGTATATATAATATATATATATATATACACAGATCTAGTGAACACATAAACCAGGAGAGCTAAGCTTGAGTGCTTCTCTCACTAGCAACCTGGTAATCAATTTCTTATGTTGCACTATTTCTTTTGTTTGTTTTCCATAAAATTGGACTTCTAATGTTCTCCCTAGAAAACTGTCCACAGTACATCCTCCAAGTAAATATTCGTGGTCTGAATAAGTCATCATAACTCCCTAGTGGGCTGTGGCAGCCATGAGAAAGATTCTTACACACCCTACAACTACAATGTGCATAACTGACCCAGGGCCATATCTGCTGCACTCTGAAGTCCATCATAGCATTTTCTCCCAAGTCACACTCCTTACAAGCTACTCCCAACTAAGTATCACAGAGAAATTAAGGCAGGCCCATCCCTGAGAGACACAGGACTCCTCTGATGCCTGACTCCCCAAGGCCTTGCCAAACCTTCTTTAAACTGCTCAGAAGTCTAGGACACCTCACTGAACATTTCTTCCCTCTCTCCTTTGCTCAGGGTCACACTTAAATTGTGGTCTGATATGTCCCCCATCTTTGCTGGCTCCCTCACCATTTTCTCTCAGAGGTGTTTCCCCTAATAAAATCCTTGGACATTAAATCTCATCTTGGTATCTATTTCTCAGAGAACCTTGACAACCACATGGGTCAATTTGTTGTGAGGCCTTAAGATGTCATACTTGGGGCCTAGATCTGGAGGCAAAAATTATGCTATGCCATGTCCACTATGCCATGCAGATCTCTCAGAAGAATGTCCCTACGAGGATGCAGGCCCACTGAGAGTAGGGAATGGGAATCAATGTTGAGTTCACAATGCCTAGCCCAGTCCTTAGTACAGAGTAAGTAATCAACATATTTTTGTCTAATCACAAGTCAATGAATGCTCCTAAGATTAGTGGTTTGTCAATTACACTTCTCAGAATCCTACAATTCTAGAAGGGAATTTAGAGACCATTTATTCCATGTGAGAACAAATCTATTTTCTATCCAGTACCTGGAGGCCTCTTGTTTGCTGAATATAAAAACTGAGATGCTATTACTTGTAGACTTAGTCTAGCATTTAAGAATATTTTAGCCAAGAATTTTTTCTTATGCCTAATCTCATTCTTTGTCAGTGCTCTAAGCCACTTGTAGAAGATCATCAGCATTCTCTTTATAATAACCTTTTAATATTTATATTCATTCACTCATTTATTCACTCATCAAACATTGAGTATATTCTATGAGCCAGGTACTATGCTAAACACTATAGATATAAAAATAAGTAAGACTTGGTCCCTGCACTCACCAAAGCTTTCAGTCTAGTGAGATAGACAGACATTAAATAATCATGTGAATAAATATGTACCCACAACTTGTGATAAGTGCCATGAAGGATAATAAAAAGGAACTTTGGGAGCATGGGATGGAGTTAATATAATTTAGGTTGAAGGAGAAGTCAGACAAGGTCATTCCATGCAGTAATATTTAATTTTGGATGCTATTTCTTCAATTAGTTTCCACGAGAAATAGTCTGTGGTCTAATTGATCTTACTAAACATTTTATCTTACATGCTTCTCTTTCTTCCAGAAATGTTCTTCATCCCAGTCTTCACCTAAGGAGAACCAACCTACCTTAGCAATGGATTATATGTAGGGGTGAAGGAGCAGAAGAGTCACGAACGACTCCTAGGTTTCTGCCTTGCAAACTGGATGGATGGTGGTGGTGCCATCCCCTTAGATATGCAAATCCGTTGGCTCTACCTACCAAATACATACTGCATCTAAACACTTCTTACTATATCCACGGCTGTCACTCTAGTCCAAGCTACCACCATCTCTTCCCTGGACTTTTGCAGCAGCATCCTGACTGGTCTCTCTGCATCCGCTCTGGCCCCCCACAGTCTATTCTCATCACAAAGGCAAGAGATCCTTTCAAAATCTAAATCAAATTATGGTACTCCTCTGCTCAAAACCCTACAATAACTTTTCATCAAATTTGGAATAAAAATCGATTCTCCTTCTCATGGCCTACAAACCCAAATGTGATCTGGCTCTTGGCTACCTCTCTGTCCCCATTTCCTAAAACTTTTCTTCTCACCTACTACTCTCCAGCCAGTAAGCTTTTTCTGAAACACACCAAGCATGTTCCCACCCCAGGGCGTTTGAACTTGCTGTTTCCACTATGTGAAATATTCTTCCCCCAGATAATTGCATGGCTTTTTCCTTCTTTTTGTTCAGGTTTTTCTTAATTAGTGTCTTTTCAGAGAGACCTTCCTTGATCACCATATCAAATACAATATTATCCCCATCATTCTCTATCTCTTTAGTCTACTTCAATATATTTAATAAATATTTTATATATTTAAAAAACCCATTAGACTTTGTATGTGTCAAATTATTACTCCCTACCATAAAATGTAAATCTAAGGAGTCAGAAACCTGTTCACCACTATATCTCTAGTGCCTCGAATAGTGTTTGATACCTAGTACATAAGAGCAGGGATGGGAGAAGACATGAGTTTAGTTTTAGACGTGTTGATTTAGAGATGACTTGGGGACATCTAAGCTGGAATGTCTAGTAAGCAGTTGCATAGTGGAGCTTGGACCTCAGATCAAGCTGGAGTTAGAAATTTGCAAGCCATAAGCGTAGAGATAGTCTTTAAAACCATGAGACTTGATGAGGTAAACAAGAAAGGAGTATACAGCAAAAAGAGGAGAGGACCCAGGACTGGGTCATGATTGTCAGCAATATTAAACATCAGTATGACGGACAGCATTCTTCCTTAATTCTTTTCCTTCAGCCTCTCTCAATTATCCCTGGCTCTTGAATGTCCATTCCAACAGGGTTTTTTTCCTGATTTGACAGGAGGTTGGGTTAAAAAGAGGCAAATATTCTCACATATACAAAATAAAACCCACCTTCAGAGAGCAACATTTTTCTGGATCTTCTAAGGGATGAGCCATATTTAGGAAGGATCCATCCATTGAAAATATGTCTGAGCAATGTTTATTATGTTTCATGATTTAAAGATGCTTAAGAAATCTATTAAGACAACTACTATTGGGAATTGCGTTACTCTTAAAACCCAGGCATATGTCATTGTAACTGCTAGATCATCCTTGGCCTTCATTTAGTCTGCTTCCTGTGATTGTTCCTTCTTCTTTTTAACGACAGTAAATTTAAAACAGTTTAGGAGAAGCCAAACCACTACTCATTCTTCAGTGTCAGGAACCCAGTTGGAGGCGGATCCAAAGATACAAGCTCCTCAAAATGAATTTTCAACTTTGATGAGCAAATACATTCTGATCACCTGGCATGTATGCTGAACCATTGTTTTTAGAAGAATGGAAGCATTAATATTGATCATTTAGCTTGTTTAGCTTAGGTTGTAGGAGCAATGAAAAATCAGGAGCCTTCAACTCTGTTGGATGCTTTGAGAAAATGTCTTTTAAATTATTCAGGGTCCATTTGTCTCGATCTAAGAGTGTACAAAGTGCCAGATTAATTTTCAACAGTTAAAAATTAAGGCTCTGGAGTGACTCTGTGATCAGAGTGAGCAACTGAAACATGCTAAATTGATGATGCCTGGGACAATATGCCTCTATTGTGTCAGAGGCACAATGAGCTGTCAGGAATTAAGCAGTGTGAGCAGAGGAGTCACAGAGGCCTGGATGCCAGGTGCTTGTGAGTCATGCCCTAAAGGAAAAAAGGAAGGGGGCACCTTCCCATTAAATAATGATTACAGCCTGACCCAGGCAAAGATTCCTTTGGGCCACACACAACTGCCCAAGGCCATAGAACAGTACTTCAGCTTTTCATAGTTTAGAGAATCTTGCCTGCTGACCTCTAAATTTAGCATGGATAGAGGATAGAAGCTTTGTTGAAGGTTACAATGACCTGAGATGTTGTAGTGAGAAGGTTCATGGAGAACGCAAAAATAATATTCTCTTACCTTTGGATTCTGCTTTTTCATAATATATAGTATGTTACAGTTGGTGAAAATGAGGCTCAGAGAAGGCTAAGTGACTTACCCATAGTCATATAACCAGTGAGTGAAAAAACTGAGATTTGAATTCAAGTAATATTTTATATATCAAGTCAGACATTTACTTTTTTTAATTTAATTTAATTTTTTGAGGAAGAACCCTTCTCCCAAAAGCTATATTATATAATAAAAGTGTAGCTGATCTGGTTTAAAGAGCAGGAGCCCTTGAGCTCCATGAACAAGGCCTAAATCTCACCTCCCCCCACCCCCAGCTACTCTTTGAATCTTGAGGCATCACTATGAACCTCTGGAATTTTCAAAAAATACAAAAAACAACTAAAACAAAACACAGCACCGTTTCATTTCAGGATCTATGTACCCTTTTGAGGTATGTGCTAGATTTTTGGAGAATTAAGATTAAAAATGAAGGCCAAATTCTGAAAAAGATATGGTCACAGGAGCAGGTTACAAGATATCTGTAGGGCAGGTGAGTCAGAGTAGGGTTGGCATGACAAGAGGATGAGAAGTTGGGTCCCAGGACAAAAAGACAGTGGGAGAAAGACATGGAGAAGGCACAGAAAAGCTAACTAATTATATATAAAGCATAAGGAGCATTTTATTTACTCCATTTGGAGATAGCTGTGGTCTGAATAGCTCTGGCTCTGAGGGGATCGGACGTAATCTTAAAGGGCGGTAGACTAGCTATAGGAGCTTTGTGTCTTTATTCTCAGCAGTGGTATCCTTATCTATTCAAGAAGCTTCTGATCTTGTTGGGAATACTATGTACCTGGGGATGGGTTTGGGGCTTCTCTGTAGGGTGAAGGTTCCATCCAACTCAAAACGGGCTATCCTCTGGTATTCTTTGGGGTCCCTTCATCAGTCTTTCTCTCTGAGAATTCTAGATGTCCCTGGCATTGGGATCAGACTTCTGGAGGTGAGAACTATTGACCCACGGCACGATAGTAGACATAATTTCTCTTACTATATCCATTTGACAGCTAAGGAAACTGATGTCCAAAACAGGTGAATGACTTGTTGAACATAATACAGCATTCAGTGGCAGAACAGGTATTCAAATTAAAGTCTCCTGATTCCTAAGTGCTTGTTATCTAAAAAAATCACTATCTCAAAACAATTATATTTTGTTCATATATGATAAAAATTAATTTAAGCATCCTAGGAGCCAAAATAAGTTCTGTGAAAGAGAAAACCCTTTCTACATGGTTCTTTTGAATTAGGTCCATGAGCCAGAATTTCTCACCAAAATATGAACTTCAAGCTGGAATCAAGTAGTTAATTTTCCAAACTCCAGTATTGTTTCTTGAACCACGACTCAAACAAAATGATTATTCATTTCTCTTTACTTGAAACACTTTTTTAATCGAAGTTACGTGTGCACCTATTATAATAAGTCAACTAGTTCTACAAGATTTGTAGAATTACAAACAACAGTCCAACAACAGTCCCCATTCTTCCCTCATTCCATTTCTCCTTTCCATTAGGAAAGCACTTTCAAATATTTTCATTGAGTCTTTTGAGGGATGTCTCAATATCTCTAAATTTACATGCTTGTTATTGCTAACTCATGAATTTTCACTTTTAGGCATATCCATTGATTTGCCTGTTTGGAAGATGAAGATTTGGTACTCTTTCTTTGCCCTACCCACCACAAACATATACATCTCCCATCTCTCCAAACTCTCAACATAATTATATTTAGATCAGTGTTTACATTATTATGACAATATAGTAACCTTTGACTATTTTCCCTTTGCTGTACTTTTTATTTCTCCTGGAATTAATAACTGTCTGGAGTTCTATGTTAAAAATGTTTTTTCTTCAGTTTTATTTTTAAGATTGGCACCTGAGCTACCATCTGTTGCCAATCTTTTATTCCTTCTTCTTCTCCCCAAAGCCCCCAAGTACATAGCTGTATATTCTAGTTGTGAGTGCCTCTGGTTGTGCTATATGGGATACCACCTCAGCGTGGCCTGACGAGTGGTGCCATGTCCGTGCCCAGAATGTGGTGCCATGTCCGTGCCCAAAATGTGAACCGGCAAAACCCTGGGCTGTCGAAGCAGAGCGCGGGAACTTAACCACTTGGCCACAGGACTGGCCCCCTCTTCAGATTTTTCAAAGCATGGCTCTATTATCTTCTGGCTTTCTGTTTTGCTGTTAAAAAGTCCAAAATCACACTTGATGCTTTGTTTATGACTTTCATCTACCCCATCCCAAAAGCTTGTAGGATTTTCTCTTTGTCCCTAACAATCTAAAATTTCGTAATAATTTGCCTTACTGTGGGTTCATTTTCATTTATTGTGCTGGGCCCTAATTGGGCCCTTTAAATATGGCAATTCATATTCTTCAGCATGGTGAATTTTTCTGGTATTATTTCATCGATGATTTCTTTTTTTCCATTTTCTCTGTTGTGACATCTATCTCTGCATTTCCTATTATTTAGAAGTCGGGCCTCTTTGATTGCTCTTTTAATTTTCTTACTTTTTCTCTCTTATTTTCCACCTTTTGTCTTTTTGCTCTACTTTCTGCGAGATTCCTTACCTTATCTTCCACTCTTCCACTCAGTGTTTTTTCATTTTTGCTATTATGTTTTAAATTTCCAAGGTTTTGTGTGTGTGTGTGTGTGTGTGTCCTCTCAATGCTCTTTTCTTTCTTTTTACATCATCCTGTTCTCATTTCATAAATTCAATACATATTTTAGCCCACTGATGATATTTCTGGTAGTGTTTTCTGAGAGGAGGGGATTTTATTTTCCCTGTGTAATCTCTGTCCCCTCCACATTGCCTTTAACTTTACTTCTTTTGATCTCTATCTTTCAAGTTAAAGGCTTTCATCAAATCTTTGTAATGCTTGGCTCCCTGCTCATATATTGGCAGACTAAAGAGCTGATTGGAAATTGAGAGAATGAATGGGATTATTGACTGAGAACTTCACAATAGGTAATATGGTCATATGTCCCAGTACTACAAGGACAATGCCAGTTATGCCTGTTGTCCCAGCATAATTACTAATGAAGCTTCCTTTTACTCTCAAAGGTGTCCTATTTTGTATAATAAAATATATGGTCATCTTAAACACAGGGTGATCTGTCTGGGCCATTTGCTGGGAAACTGGATGTCAGTATCTTTAGGGTTTTCCTCTTTGGCTGGGCAAATTTCACAGGGAATACTTTTTATTTTCTTACCCAGAGGTAAAGGTATGACTGCCAACATTTGAGAAACTGCCAAAATAAAATGTTCAAAAAATTAAAAACATGACTCTCATACAAATCTAGGATCAAGTGGATTCAAAGAACATTTTGAGGAACTGGACATTACCTATAGTCCTTTAAGCAGGAATTTTAGAATACGACTGCTAGATTAGATACACAACTGGTTAATGTCCAACAAGGCAATAAAAACTATAATCTTTGAAGTTATCTTTTCTACTGGACCAAAATCATTTGCGTCTCTACTGGGTAAAATCTGCAAGTTAACATATAACTTCACAGACTCTAAGCCCTTAATATAAATAGCAAAGTCAAAGAAAGTTCTATTTCTTTAGATAATTAAATCATCTTTGGGTGGGCTTGTTAAATAATGTTCTGTATGATATCGAAAAGACATGCTACACTCTTTCAGCCTTATTTCCTACTTTTGGATACTTTTTCTGAGCAGGCCTAGAGGGAGAAAGAGCCTGGGATTTTAGCATTCAGGATTCATTTCACATAATTCCATGTTCCTTATGATATTCAAGCTGTTTTACCATTCAATTCTCTGTTTTACCATCTCTAGAGAATAAATCTCTAGTTTTCTGCTGAGGTAGAGGAGGGGCAGCCACCTAGAAGTGTGGACTTGAAGGAGCACATTTAGGGATCTATTTCTTAAACAGCTCTCCATCAGTCCTCCTTGAATAGCTTCCACTTTATTCCCAGCTCCAGAGGTACGTGGTGATCCTTTTGCAAACCAGGTTGGCTTTCAGCTTTCCCCATTGCCAGTCTAGAATTCATCTTTCTCAGATTTGCTAAATAGTTAACCTTGATCTATCTGCTTTCCATCTCCCAAAATATTATTGTTGTCTTCCCTCCATTTCTCTCTTCTTGTGGGCTTTATGCCTCAAAAACAATCCTTTTATTGTAGTTTAGAGGCATTTCAGAAGGTTCAATTTACTCTCCAATGTCAGTGTCTTTGGGTCTTTCCTCATAAACTGGTAAGATTTCCCAGTGAATATGATTCTTATCTCCTGTCTGCATAGTAAAGAGCTGGCTGCCAACATTCTAAAAGTTGAGTGGGGGAAGAAGGCAGGAGCTTTCTGACTCCAGTATGCATAGATTCACTCGATTCCCTTGGTTCTGGTAAAGCCCCCTTTCCTTTGTCTGAATTATACCAGAAGCTTTCACCGGACCCAAGGAATGTGGGAAACTCTTCGAGTGCAATTAGATGCATGTTTTCAATCCACCAGCATCTTACACCCAAAGTCTGATTATTTCCTTTGTAATAAAATCTACAGGGATAATTATAAATAAAAAACTTCAGGTGCTCAAATTATTGACTTAGGATAAAACCAAATGTGTCTCTTGTGAACTGAGCATGTTATTCATTTCCCCACCACAAAATACACATAACTAGGGCTGTGTTAAGTACATGTAAGAAACATAGAATAGTGCTTAGCACTCAACAATTGTTAATTATTTATTACTCTTATCTGGATAAAATAGCTAGCTTAACAGGCAAATTTTAACCAACCAATGAGCTGTATGGGCAGCCTCCTATCCTGTGTGTTAATATATTCATCTATTTTCCTTTGCTTTTCTCTGTATATTTTAACTTAATTCAGTAAATCATATGTTTCAAGCATCTTAATTTGGTCTGTGAGCCTTTCTGCTGTTTGACGTCTAGGACAGCCTGCCTCGTAGCATACTTAGAGATGACAATTGCATCAAGGTAATTTCCCACTCTGAGAGCAAAAACAAGGTTTGAGGTCAAATTAATTTGTAAGTGTTGGATAAGACAGAGTTAAACAGATTTCCTTACTTCAAAATTATTTAAATCTCTTAATAGACCAGTGTGGTGTATGGCTCTCTAAGAAGGAGGTATAGTATGCTCTATTTCTCAAACTTTTTGACAACTTAAAACTTTTTTTTTCCCCAGGAGCATCTCATGAGACTAAAGTTCTACAGACCATACTTTGAGAAAGGCTTCATTAAGAAAATACATACTGCCATCTTGGTGCTTTTTCAACATCAATCTCTCGTTCATGTTTCCTTTTATTTCTGCCCCTGAGCAAAATGATTGGATTTACTGACACATTTCAGCAAAGAATATGGTTGAGGCTGTCAAAAGGTTGACTGGTTTGAATAAATGTCCTCTTCCTTTAAATTGAAAGCCAAATGTAGGGGAAAGAAAATCCATAGAGACAAATGAATGAAGACCTTGGAGACCTTCTGAAAGACGACAGGAAAAGGAAAGAATGCCTGGTGAGTCAGGCTCAGAAATGAACTGCTGAGGTTCCCAAAAGCTCACAGAGGGAATAACAGCCAAATGAATTGAATGCTTACTCTGGACTACTTTTTTTCTTTTTTTAACGTTGATTATTTTTTTCCAACAATCCTGTGAGATGGGTTTTAGTTTTCTCCTAATTTCTCCCATGTTACTGATACACAGAAAACTTAAGGAATGTACACAAGGTAACTTACTTAGCAAATTTCAGAGCCTGCATTTGAACCCTAGTTTGTTTGCCTCCATAGCTGCTGCTCTTAAATACCATGTTGAATTATCTCTCAGAGAAAAAGCTGTTGAAAGATTCCATCATAACAATTCCAGGGAGAGGACCACGGTTAACTCTAGGGCTGGTCCAAGGCTGGTCTAACTGGCACACTCCTACTTTTAACTACAATACATCCTCTTCTGGAGAGAGGCCCACAACTTTATTCAGCTCTGCAGCTGGCTCTACATGTGAATTTGGTGACTTCAAGAGTTTTTTCTGCGCCAGCCCCGTGGCCGAGTGGTTAAGTTCGCACGCTCTGCTTTGGCAGCCTGGGGTTTCACCAGTTCAGATCCTGGGCGCGGACATGGCACTGCTCGTCAGGCCATGCTGAGGCGGTGTCCCACATGCCAAAACTAGAGGGACCTACAACTGAAAATATACAACTATGTACTGGGAGGATTTGAGGAGAAAAAGCAGGAAAAAAAAAAAAAAAAAGATTGGCAACAGTTGTTAGCTCAGGAGCCAATCTTGAAAAAGAGTTTTTTCCTAACCAGCTCATAGACAGCTATCACACCAGAAAAAATCAGGAAAACTAGATCATACTAACGTGTTACTGGCAGATAATGGCCCAATGAAACAGTATAATGTGATGAATGATGGGCAGAGGCTGATGCCAAAGTTCTTGGGTCAGAATCCTCGTTCTGCCATTTATCTGCTGTATGATTTTGATCAATTTCTTAATTTCTCTGTGCCTCAGTTTTCTTGTCCATAAAATGGAGATAATAATAGAATCTTTCTCACAAGATTGTTGTAAGAATTAAATGAGTTAATATATGTAAGGCACTTAGAAGAGGGTCTGGCTCATGATATGTGCCCTGTTAGCTCTAGTTACGATTATTATCCCATTATTAGGGCTATTTGACTATAGGAAACTTTCTAGAGCTAAAGAAATGAATTTCAAGAAGTAGAATTGCAGATCGCAAGCACTATAAAGAAAACCAGGAATTAATCTGTAAGTCAAGACAATGTGGAAAAGGACAACCTAACTAAGTACTGTCGAGTTGTTAAGACCCTAGGATATTTCCTTCCTGCTGGTGTCCTGCCTCTTGGGTCTTACTCTGTAGCTGTCGAGGTAACCAATGGCACTTTTCCAATCCCACCACCTCTGTTTTGTGTGTTCTTAACTTTGTTTCTTGTTTGATTCTTAATATTGTATTTGTTTGGCATGACTTATCTTTCTCAGCCAAGAGGTTTGCCCTTCAATTTACTTCTCTTCTTTACCTTTTGCCCTTTAAAGTAGAAGTTTGTGTTATTGTTATTTTAAAATACTGTCCGAGTTTCCTAATTAAGCAGTGCAAATCCCCTGAAGTGTTTACTGCATGCACTCACAACAGACTACTCACTTCTAAAGGGAACACATCTTTCTACAGAAAATAGTAAGACATTCTTTCTGAAAGTCCCCTCCAGTCTCTCAAATTCAACATATCTCACATCAAATTTGCCTTCCCCTCCAGACCAGCCCCATTCCCTTCCCATTTGCCCCTGGCGTGCCACATCTGGAGTGCTCCTCCTGAGAAAAGCAAGTCTTACTATGGAGCAGTGGCTAAGAGACTTACAGGGTTTTAGAGTCAGACAGACCTGGATTTGAGTTATTTGCTAGTAGTGTAACCTGAGACACACTACTAACTAGAATTTGTCTGAGCCCCAATTTCCTTTTCTATGACATGAAGATTATAATAATACCTATTTCCTCATAGGGCATCTGAGGATTAAATGAGATAAAGCATGTAAAACCTTTAGCATAGTGTCTGGCACTTAATAGTAGCTAACACTTACTGAGGTTTGCTACATGCCAGGCAGTGTTATAGCAATTTTTACATGTATTTATTTATTTAATCGTCATAATTCCGTGATACAGTTGCCATTATTATCCTCATTTTGCAGATGAGAAGATCTAGGCATAGAAAGGTTAAATTACTTGCCCAAGGTCACAAAGCAGAACTGGTGTTTAAGTCAAGGCAGCATAGCTCCAGAAGTCACACTCTTATCTTTTGGTTTTTATATACTCTGAAATATTTTTTTCTCTTTTTTATTATTTTATTGAGGTCACATTGCTTTATAACATTGTGTAAATTTCAAGTGTAGATCACTATATTTTACTTCTGTATAGACTGCATCATGTTCACCACAAGAAGTCTAGTCTCCATCCATCACCATACATATGTGCCCCTTTACTCTTTTACCCCTCCTGCTACCCCCTTCCCCTCTGGTGACCACCAATGTATTCTCATTACCTATGTGTTTGTTTCCTTGTTTATCTTCCTACATCAAACTATAAAGCTTCTGCACAGCAAAGGAAAGCAGGAACAAAATGAAAAGACAATCCATCAACTGGGAGAAAATATTTGCAAATCACATATCTGATAAGAGGTTAATTTCTAAAATACGTAAAGAACTCATAAAACTCAACAACAGAAAAACAAATAATCCATTTAAAAAATGGGCAGAGGATCTGAACAAACATTTTTCCAAAGAAGATATACCGATGGCCAACAGGCACATGAACAGATGGTCAACATCACTAATTATTAGGGAAATGCAAATCAAAACTACAATGAGATATCACCTCACACCCCTCGGAATGGTTATTATTAAAAAGACAAGAAATAACAAGTATTAGAGAGGATATGGAGAAAAGGAAACTTTCAAACACTGCTGGTGGCAGTGAAAACTGGTGCAGCCACTATGGAAAACAGTATGGAGATTCCTCAAAAAAATTAAGAATATGACTACCATATAATTCAGCTATTCAACTTCTGGGTATTTATATAAAGAACACAAAAACACTAATTTGAAAAGATATATGCATCCTTATGTTCACTACAGCATTATTCACAATAGCCAAGACTTGGAAGCAACCCAAGGGCCCATCAACAGATGAATGGATAAAGAAGATACATACACCACGTATACACACACACACACACACACACACAATGGAATCTACTCAGCCATAAAAAAAGATGAAATCGTGCCACTTGCAACAATATGGATGGACCTTCAGGGTATCACGCTAAGCAAAATAAGTCAGACAGAGACAGAGAGAGACCATATGAGTTCACTCATTTGTGGAAGATAAACACACTCTTATCTTAACCATTCCACTCTTCCACTTTCCATGCAGTATGCACTCAAAACTCTTAACATCACTTTCAATGAACAATGGTACTTACTGAATGCTTACTATCTACCAAAGACTCTGTGCTGAAAGTTTTCCACACATAATATTAATTAACCCTAAATCCTATGAGGTATGACCATTTCTTTCCATTCTATAGATGAAGAAACTGAGGCTCAAAGAGGTGAAGAAACTCACTTAATGTGACCCAGCTAGGAAGTGACAGAGTTGGAATCAAATTCTGGATCTGTGTGACTTTTGAAATCTGTGTTCCTCAGCACTACTATTTGATGTGGGCTTGGCGAGTCGAGGAGTCGAAAGAAAGATGTCTTGGACTCAAGGTCTGATAGTAGTGCTCCTTTATTCAGAGAATAGCCTGGGGACAGGACCCATGGGCAGTGAAGAGCTGCAATGGGTTGAGGCATAGGTATGTGAGTTATTTCTTTACTACACAAAGGAAATATCACGTAAAAAAAAGTCATTAAAATGGTATCAGTGCAGGTCGAGTATGGTTATTGGGTGGTCGAATCAGCTCAGGACGTCCTATATTTCCCAGAGGATGAGATAGATCAGTATGTACGCCAGGACACCTTGGGCTTCTCTCCCTGGGGAAGCCTTGATCTTCATCACTATTCACTTTCCTGAAAGTTCTTTTCTCATATGATAGGAAGAATAGAGTGCTCTAGTATTTAAGGTTATTGTGCAGCTTGTTATAACCAGACAATGATTGTCCATAGATGTTGAAAATTGCTTTGTTAATGGAAAGATTCTTCTGTCATGAGATTTCACCTGGATATAGAAATGCCAAGGTGTCACACTTAGGTCAGGGAGAGTGTCACCCTAATGCCTTCAACCGTGAAAATTAATTTTAGGCTCTAAATGTTCACATGGACCCTGGAAGACAAAAGACTGGGAAATAGCACTTAATACCCTACTCTTACTTAATTATTTCAACTTAAAATGCCGTCTTTTCAAACACCACATGATGTGCGAAGTGGACATGCTACACTGTTAAGTGACCCAGCAAGGATATAAAATTGATCATGCCATTCTTCTACTCAAAAGCCCTATGGAATTAAAATCAATATGTCAAGTTGACATCCAAGAGCCTCCACATTCACAGCCCAATATACCTCCCCAATGTGAATCCTATATGCCAATCAATCATTTGTAACCCCTGCCACCAAGTGCAACTCTTACAGTCCCTGACTGTGCATCTGTGCCTGTTGCTTTCTCCCTCCTCCATGCCATCCATCCAGGCCCAGTTTAGGCTCCACCTCCCAGATGAACTCCAACTCACAAGGACCCTTTTGCTTCTAAATTTACAACTCAGAGTCCATTTCCCTACAAAAAACTATGTTCAACACGATCATTCATTCACAGCCAGCATAATGAAATTACTATTTAACCCATGATATGTTTGAATTCTTTCAAGTAAATTTCTGTACCACCATGATTTCTAATAATTTTTTAATAATTGAAAATCTTGTCTCCAAAACAATATCACAAACTTTTCAAGGGCAGAAAACATGTATGTCTTCAATTCTTTTTTTTTTAAGTGCTCATAGCTTCTACCTCAGTTCTAGGTACACAAGAGGTTTTCATTAAATGCTTAATGAATAAATGAATGAAACAGAGTGGCACTATCTGCAAACATCTAAAAAGCAAGGACAAAAGCAATTAATTGTGTAGATGAGTAGGTCACAGAACAAACAAAGTAAATTAAGTAGTTGGCTTGGGGGCTTGGGACAATTTAGTCTATACCAACTCTTGCCAAATCTTCAACATGTTCAAACCGTCAAGGATTTATTTTCTTATCTTGCTCCTTTCAAAAGATTGATCTCAAAACAGCTCAGGCTTTCAGACATTTTTGAGTCATTGCTAATCGCATACTCTGCTTTATATATGAATCGCCCAATTCTCCCACCTTGTCCTTTTGTCTCTGAAAGCTCTGCTTGTTCTCCTTAATCCCATCAGAGAGTACAATTTAGTTCCCATTGTGCTGTTCTTACCTCTTTCCTGCAAACTCTAACTGATGTGAACTACTATCGTTCCTTCCTACTTTTTGCCTCTCTAGGACCAAAGCTTTCACAGCAGTTCCACAGCTTAGAGTGGATGCCTCATTGATTCTTGACTGTGCTTTTTTATCCCTCAGGAACTATGATCACTAATAGGCACAGCTGGCCTATGCATCAGTTACCTCTGTGTTACTGAAGGGCCATTAAAAAAAGCTCACTGCCCTTCAAATGCTCCTTCCTTACAGCCTGTAATACAATAAAGAAGTGGCGTTTTGTATTGCTCACTTCTCTAGGTTAAGGCTCAAGAGAGCCCCATTCTCTTCAGGTGCACTCTCCTTCCTCCAAACAGAACTCTTTTTCCCTTCCAGGCACCAAACAGCATCATGCCATCTCATGGGCATCACGTCATAATTGCCAACCTATTTCCCCTTCAGTGAGTGGCACAGGCCTGTCTGCTAGCTGTCTAGATAAGAAAGACTTGCACCTGGAAAGGCAGAAAAAAGAAGGAAATAGGCTAATTCAGTAATATCAATTGGAACCATTACTCAAACTTCATAACCTCTCTTCTTCTCATCAAAGTTTACCTGTCTTATGTATCCCTCCTTAGGAATCTTGCTGGGTAATGCTACTGTCATAACAACTAATCTCAGCAAAGGCATTAATGACTCGTATTGTCTGAAAGTACTCTGCTCTTGATTATGTTAATCAAAATGGTCATTTGTTATCAGCAAAATTGAAAAACAGAACTCCAGATACGTGATTACATTTTTTAACTAGTAAATGTTTTGTAGTTTTGCAGTTTTGTAGAAAAAGCTTTAATCATCAATGGTAATTTTTTAAAAAATCATTTAAACCAGTCATGGCACATGAAATTTCAAAGTGTCTGGCAAACAGGTTGATTCTTTGACCTAAAGGTATAGTTTACCAACAGAGATTTTCCAGGGCTCAGAAAAAGGGGGCTTTATTAGAGCAGATGAGGGAAGGGAGTAGGTCCTCTCTAAGGATGCTGCCAATAATTTTACTTGAACGATGTTATAAATGGTCTTACCTAACATTCTAATTATCCTTCTCCATAATTAATCCTGCTCATGCCACAAAGCTGTGCACAATTATGTTTTTCCCTGGAGGGAACACCATGCTTCAAGATTACTGCAATATATGGCTAGAAGTGAACTGAACAATAAGAGGAAGAGAAAAGTGAGCTCCAGAGTTCAAATGGTTATAAATGATGCTTAGACGATTGCTTCAGTGCACTTGGTTTGAAAATAAATTATCTGGCAACTTGGGATTAAAGAAAGGCAGCTAGGTGAGAAATCACAGGACCAAGTTCTATGTTTAGATCTGGGAGACAGGCTTTCAAAACAAAGAGACCTGGGGTCAAGCCCAGTCTTTATCAAGTGTGTGACCCTAAAATTTTTACTTAACTTGGTTGAACCTCAGTCTCTTCAACTGAAAAACAGGCATAAAATTACCTATCTCACAGAGTTGTCATGATCATTAAATTGCAAAATGGATAGAACAGGTGTGGTACATGGGAGGTACTTAATAAGTACTAGTTCCCCTCTCTTCTTTTTCCCTGCTGTGAAGTGTGTGTTTGAGCAAAAGGCTTGGAAACTTAGGCCCTCAGAGCAAAAGGAAACTGAGAGTTCATCTGGTTCAATTGCCTCATTTTTACAGATGAAACAATGAAAGTTCAGAAGGGTTGAGTGTGCCTTCCTGGGCTGTTTTATAAAATAGGAATGAGGCTACGGATTTCTACCTCAATATTCTGAGGAAGTCTATAATTCACTCTGAATTACCCATTCCTCTCCAGATCAGGAATATGGAAAAGAAGTACTCTTTTCCAGTCTTGCCTTAGATTTTCTACTTAAGCCAGTTTCATAGTTTAAATGGACAATTACCCATCAGCAGCCCACACCTTCCATAGCTATTTGTTGAGATAATTTCCTAAACAGTTCTCAGAATTACTTAGATCATGATTATAAGCAAGTGGATACAGTGAGGTCCTAGGATTGTAGAGACAAGGAATGTCATGGAGATGAAACTGACAGAACCTGAAACTCTGCCTTCAAATGGCAGAAGGTGGTGGGAGGAAGATGTCCGAGGTCTGGAGCATGAATGATTGGGAAAATGATGATGCTATTAACAGACATTTGGAAGTCAAGAACAGGAGTGGATTCACAGTGAAGATAGAGAAAATGATGACTTCATTTTTGGACATGTATTTGAGATGCCAGTGGAACATTCAGGGATTGATGCTCAGGAGGCAGAGTTACAGCTAGCCTTTTTGGAGTTGTTGTGTGAATATTTAACAAGGTGCTCTCTCGAGGTGGACATACCTGAGCACATGACTTGGTCAGTGGACAGACAGCTAGCACCTTCATGTGAAGAAAAAAACTCCCCTTATCCAGTCTGATGCAGCCTGGTGCAGAACTTGGTGAGCAGAGCACCAGCTAGAGTGCAGCCTCCACTTCCTCCAGAACCATTTGGAGTTGCTTTGTAAGTAGCCAGCTGGAGATGTGGGTCTGGAATTCAAGGGAGGTAGCTGGGCTGGAAATAGAGTTTTGGGAGTAATGAGCTTGTAGGTAAGAGTTGAAACTACTCAAAGAGAGTATATATAAAGACAGAGAGGAACAGCCATATGGGCCCGGGTGTTTGAGGGTTTCAAGAGGTTGTCTATCACTCACTCATTGTTTTGGTTCTTTTATTCACTGAGAGAACTAGCCATGTGGATACATGGGGTAAAATTCTTGTAGGCAGAGGTAATAGTAAGGAAAAAGGCCTTTAAGCAGAAATATGACTGGTATATTCTACAAAGAATCAGGAGACGAGTGTGGCTAGAGCAAAGTGGCAAAAGGGAAGAGTGGTTGGAGATGAGTTCAAAGTAGATGAAGGATGGGGATCAGTGTAAGATTAGATAGGATCTTGCAGGCCATTGTAAAGATTTTGCTTTTCCTCTAAGTGAAATGGGAACCTTTGGAGGGTTTTGACTGCAGGAGTGACATGACTTGACTTATATTTCAAAAGGGTCACTCATGCTTCTGTGTGGAAAACAGAATGTAGGAGTAGAGAGCAGAAGCAGGGAGTCTAGTTAGAGGAGACTACTGTAATGATCCAGACTTGAAATCATGTTGCCTGGACCAGGGTTATGGCAATGGACATAGTGAAAAGTGATTGAATTCTGGATATATTTTGAAGATAATCTCAACATGATTTCCTTATGAATTGGATGTGCGGGGAGAGAGAGACAGACAGAGAGAGAGATTGAGAGAGAGAAGATTCAAGGACGGAGCTGCCATTTACTGAGGTGGGAAAGACTGGGAGAAGCAGGTTTGGAGGTGAAGATCAGGAATTAAGTTTTGAAATACGACTCTGCAAGTTAAAGAGCTCTGGGCTGGGATATCAAATTGGAGGTTATCATTCTATGGTTAGTGTTTAAAGTCATGAATCTGGATGAGACTGCTAAGGGAATCAGTAGAGATAGAAAAGAGAAGAGTTGTGAGATGGAACCCTGCAGCTCACAGAGATTGGAGGACACAGACAGGAAAAGGAATCAGCAAAGGAGACTGAGAAGGAGCAGCCAGTGAGGTAGGAGGAGAACCAGAGGAGTGTCAAGTCTTGGAAGTCAAGTAAAGAAAGTAGTTCAGGAAGTATATTAACTATGTTAATTGCTGCTGATAGGTCTAGCAAGATAAGGCATAAGAATTGATCACTTACTGTAATGAAAGGTCATTGGTGGTCATTGGTGACTTTTACAAAGGACAGTTTTGGTGATGTGATGGAGGCAGAAGCCTGAGTGGAGTGAGCTCAAAAGAAAATCGGGGACAGCAAGTAGAGACAACTCTTTTGAGGGGTTTTGCTAAGAAATGGAGCAAAGACATGAGACCATAGATGTAAGGGGCAAGCAAAGTCAAGAGGAGGTTTTTTTTAAGATGTGAGCAGTAATTGTATGTCTATATAGTGGTGGGAATGAACCAGTAGAGAATTGAAAAACACCGATGCAGGAGATCAAGGCGAGAATTGCTAGAGCGATAGCCTTGAGTAACCTAGAGGTGTTGGGATGTAGAGCACAAATGGAGGAGTTGGCCTTAGACAGGAGCAGAGATGGTTCTTCCATAGTAACAAGAGAAAAGAGAAAGGATATAGATATATTTGCAGGTAGGTGGGTAGATATGGGAATCTGTGGGAGTTCTCCTCTGACTGCTTCAGAAGGTCAACAGCTGTGAGGGGACACGAGGGAGTAGGTGTTGGATGTTTGAGGAGAAGGGAAAGTATAAAGAGTGAGAGTGAATGGATGAAGGAAATGTATAGGAGTGGCACCAAGGGCTCAGCTGAGATAAGTGGTCATGAATATAAAGTGAAATTAGTTGACACAAAGCTTCATCTATATTCCTTCCAGTTCTCTAGACTTTACCCCTATTCCTTCCCACTCAATCTCACAAGAAAGAGAGCCTGGACCATGTCCTCAAATCTGAACCACCTCCCTTTCTGTCTCTAAGGTCATCTCTTTCATATAGCTCAAGCTGAAGGAGAAGCAGTAGGTCTGAAAAGGAAGTTAGATTTTGGAGAGGGTGAATTTGGCATGTCTGTAGGCCATCCAAGTGGTTTCAGGTCTAGGGCTCAGGTCAGAGCTCTGGGCTACAGTCACAGATTTGGGATGTGTCACTCAAGGTCAAGAGAATAGATGAGATTATGCCAGGGAGGAAGGGAGAGTAAAGGAAGAGAAGGAAAACGAGTGAAGGGAAGAGAAGGGAAAAGGGTTCAGAACAGAACTGTGTGCCCTGACTACACTTCAAGAGCATGCAGGGGTAAAGGGAGGTAGATTTCCTAGGGAAGTGAACAGAAGACAAGCTGTCTGTCTTTAACCTGACTGTTGTTAGCCAGGCAATGTTTGAAGAAGCACAAGTATGAACCCCATCATATTTCATCTATTTTTCACTATGCTATGAGCTAGTTGCTGCCTCATTGCCTTACAAATTCTCCTGTCCCTGAGGATCTCAAAGGACAGAGTGTTCCACATGCAGTACCAGCTCGAGTCAGGGATGTTGGTTAAGCAGTCGGAAAACAAATTAAAGCCCCCATATGCCCAGGTTGCATAGGGACTCTTCCTTCTTTTCTTCTTGTGAGTCAAGCCCTGGCTCTGGGAGTTAACATCCCTTCACATCTGCATGCTGTTTACTTTGCAAAGAACTTTCATGACTGTCATCCAAAGTGGATCCTTAGAGAACCTCTGTGAAGTAGACAGAGCAAGGATTATGACCTTCACTTCACAAGTAAGGACCTTGAGGCCCAGGCAGTTGTAAAGATTTGCACATGGTCACCTGACAGGTATGCATTGTGAATGCAGGTCCTCAGTCTCCCAGCCTAGGGCCCCATCCCCAGCAGGACGCTGCCAAAAGGTCTGCTGCCGGGTGGCTCCAGCTGCTGCTCTCTCTGTGCTCATGAGAACCTGTCAGCCATGGCTCTAAGACCTGCTTCAGCAATCACTGAAAATAGGACCTCTGAAGCCAAGCCCAGCCTAAAAGAGCTTATTGAGGGCATGCTGCATGCCCACCATCATGCTAGTGCTTAGGGGGACCACAAACAGGGGTAGAGCATAGCCCCTGCCTTCAAAGAAACGACAACTTGAATGGAGAGACAAAGCTTAGACACCAACTCTAAAGGTAACTCCAAGAGCTTCGCTCTCTTCCAATAATCACTCTGTGACCAGGGACAATGACACAGAGACTCTTTCTGCATTCACCTCTCTCTTACCCCAGCCCTGAGGGGTGCTGGGTGGGAAAGATTAATGATGAAGAACGGGAAGATGGGGGAAGAGAGGAAAAACTAGAGCTTCTGTTAAGCGTCAGGCAAAGTGCGGAGTATATATGTTGTGTGTATGTCATCTATATGATGTTTATTTTACACACACACACAAAATCAATTTCCATGGATTAACTTAGTCATGTAGTGCTCATGCATGTAAAGAGCCTAAAACAGTGCCTGGCACTTAGAAAGCACTGAATGAATGTTAATTACTCTTCCTCATCATCATCATCATAATCATGATCATGATCATCGTCAGGATCATCATGATCTGCAGGGATATTTCAAAGTTTTGGAACCTAGAATGTGTGTGGCGCTGTTTACAGAGGAAGATGAGAAGGCTCCAAGCACGAATTTGATCTGCCTTGATAACCCACCAGGGACCCAGAGTTAAAGAAATTGCTAAGCTCTGCTTGGTGATGGCTCATCTTTTTACACACTAGCCTAAAAATTCCAAAGTGTTAGAGTTGTTGAATTTCCAAATATTCATTAGTAGTAGTAGTTGCTGTCTTTATTTTTCCCCATATTCTTTCTGGACACTATGGTTTCAGCCAGACACCTGACTATCATAAATCTTAACACTGTCACCTCTTCCCTCACTGTCTACAGAAGCCTGGGCCTCTTGTTTCACTGAGAAAATCAAGGCCATCTGGGGAGACTTTCCTATCCAGAAACCACCCCCACTGTTGTCTCCCTTTCTCTAGTCCCAAAGAGTGAGCTGTCACTCTTCCTGTTCATGGCCAACTCATGTACTTGGATCCTATCGCCTCCTCTGTTCTCAGGCATACTGCTGTATAAAGCATTCCCTCCCTCTCCTTAGCCTCAACCTCACTCTCTTCTGCTGTCTCTTCTTCCACAGCATAGGAACAAGCTCAAGCCTCTCCCACATTAAACAAAATCAAAACCCTCCTTAACCTGCCACTCCTTCTAGCTGCCATCCTCTTGCTTTCTTTCCCTTCTCAGCTAAGCTCTTTGAAATGATAATCTGCACTCACCATTTTAACTCTCTGATCTCTCATTACTACCCCAACTTACTGCAAATTAGCTTCATCCCTCATAATTCCATGACAACTGCTCTCCTGGAAGTCACCGATGATCTCCATAATTCCAAATTCAGTAGATACCCTCCTGTCATTTTCTTACTTGATCTCTCTGTTCCATTCAACAGGATTGACTACTTTCTTCTTAAACCTCTCTCTCCTCCTTTGACTTCTCTGAAATCATTCTCTCCTTTTCTGGCCATTAATCCTTGGTCTCCTAGTCTGGTTTCTCTTGCTCTGCTCAAACCTCAAATATTGTTGTGCTCCAAGACTTCCACCTTAGCCCTTCCTGAGTGATCACCTATGAACCTCAGCGGCCTCAGGACCCTATGCTTCGCTCTACCACTGCATTTAGCCCCCATTTTATAACTGTCTTCCTATTTGTCTACAATCTTCTTGAGAGCAGAGCCCATGCCCTGTTCATTCTTATATCTTCAGTGCTTTCACAGTGCCTGATATGTTGTGGCTATTCCATTAACGTTTGTTTCATAAATAAAGTTAAGCTAAAATTTGATCTTAATTATGCTTTACCAAATTGTAAGTGCCCCAGGATCGGTGGCCCGGGTTACAATTTATGCTTTACGGCAAGTACCCACTCAGTGTTTCTGAATGAGGCTAGGTAATCTCCTTAGTCTGCCCATGCCTCAAAGCAAAGTTTCTTTTCTGAAAGTAAATACTCATGGGGTTCTTTATGCTCCTGAGGCCCAAATCTGAAAAAACTTTATGAGATTGTGCTTAGGTTCAGTACAATGTGAGATAATATGTATGTATAGCTCGATTGAAGCAAGGATGGAGCTTAAATGAATGGGAAGAGAGTCCTTATGTATATATGCTTATTTCCTTCAGCATTGCAGATAGTTATTTGCCTGGATATATAACGTTAGTAACATTGATGACAGGATATAAGGATGGTGATTGTGTTAATTTGGCTACTAGTGTATTCAAGTTTGGTGTTAAGGAATTTTGCCTTTAGAAGACCAAAGCCTCCCTTTCACCATTATCAACACATTTAGTAACATTTCCCCAATATAATAGCCCCACCCCAGACATTCAAGGCTTTTCTCTTATAAAACTTAGCCAGTTAACACAAGTCTTTCCTTCTGAATTAATCACACACTACTGCAATCCTTTTCCTGTGGATTTATTTCTCAGTTGCAGAGTAAAAGGCCTCCATGAGCCGACAGAGAAGGATTCCAAAGGTCAATATGGGACCTGCCTGGTATTTCAAAAATTATAGAACATGAACCAGTCTTAAAAGCTGTACTTGCTTCCAAGAACCAGATCCATTTCCTTTAGTGTCTCTTGTGAGTTGGTGATGATATGCATGGGTGAGTTAGATACCACAGCCAACAGCCCTAGATAAATTATTCTTCCTTCCACCCAACTAAGATTCTGTACCCTACTGTAAAATCTCCAGAGTTTTCCATCCAAGGGGCTTGAAAATGGGATTCTCTCTATCTCAAGAGTCAAGAATTAGCCTTGTCAGGACCAAAAGCTCAGACCAGCAGGGATAACTGACACAGGTCTTGCAGGGAAGAAAGCATCTGTCAAGCACATGAAAATTCCTTTAATAATAATCTAATGCTATCCACCTTGGAAAATGTTTCCCAACCATGGCTAGAGATTCCATGTTATTGTTGTCTCAGTAATCAGGAAAGTTCTGGGTGGGTATGGAGAAAATATACTATTTTATTAGGCACTCAGGACAGAAAGAAAGACAGAGGAGAGAATTCCTTTGATTTCTGATAGTTAGAGAATGAGCCACCACTAGCCACCACTTTTTCTTGGAATGGAAATTGGAATTGCTTGCCTTATGTTCCAGCAGGGATAGTAAGGCATAAACAGTCTAGATGTTATGGCAAAAAAGCAGATATCTGGGTGGCACTGTATTGTATACTCCAGTAGGTTCATTACATAATGTCCAAGAATAAGTTCTCAAACAAATACTGAGTCGTTATTATGTGCCAGGCACTGGGCCAAGTGCTTTAATACATTATCTCCTTCAATCCTTGTAGCATCTCCAGGAAGTAGCAACTATTATTATCCTCACCAGTTTAGAAATGAGGAAACCATTAACTTTCATATCATTAGAAACTCTAATGGAAGCAAAGATTCCATTTAGAACAGGACTAAACAAAAATGAAAAAGATTTCTATGAAGACCACTTTAAACTTAAAAGTATTACTGAGAGACGTAAAAGAAAACTTGCACAAATAGAAAGATACAGTGTTCTTGAATATGAACTCTATATTGTAGATAATTCACACATCAATCTAAAATTTAGTCTATTAATTTAGTTTCATACAAACGAAAATACCAACAGAACTTTTTGGATTTAGACATGCTGATATTAAGTTCATGTAGAAAAATAAACATGCAAGAAAAGCCAGAAAACTACTGAAAAATATATTATAAAGTGCTGGTGATTATAACAATCCAAAGCTGTCTAATAAGGAAATAAACTGGTCAATGGAACAGAGCAGAGTGTCCAGAAGGAGCGCTTACACATCTAGGAGTTTTGTATGTATAGATGGTATTTAAAATCTGTCAGGAAATGAATTATTCAATAACTGATATTATTGAATTAATAATTGATAACCGATGTTAGTGATTGCTAATAAATTGGCTAACTCTCTGCCCAAAATTACATTCCAGATAGTAAAAGAAATAAAATAATCAAAGTATTAGATGAAAATATGGTAGAATATTTATAAAATAATCTAATATTGAGGAAGGCCTTTCTAAGCAACACATGAAACCTAGGCGTCATGTAGGAAAAGACTGACAAACTTGAATACAGAAAAATTTTAAATTTCTGACAGAAAAAGCTATCCTAAACATCAAAAAGAAAAGAAACAATATTTACAACATAGGAAAAACACCTAATTCTACTTATATATAAAGAGTTCTCAGAAATTTGTAAGGAAACACTAAAAACTCAATTAAAAATGGGCAAACAACATGGACATGCCATTCACAGAAAAAAATAAAAATGACTTTTGAATATATAAATGCTTAACTTCACCCATAATTAAATGGATATTTTTCATTAATAGATTTTATTCTTTAGAGCAATTTTAGGATCACAGCAAAATTGAGCAGAAGGGATAGAAAGTTCTTATATACCCCTGCCCCCGCATATGCACAGCCTCCCCCACTATTGACATCCTCCACCAGAGAGTTACATTTGTTACAAGCGATGAGACAACTGACAGATCATAATCACTCAAACTCCACAGTTTATGTTAGGATTCACTCTTGGTGTTGTGCAATCTATGGGTCTGAACAAATGTATAATGACATGTACTCATCATTATGGTATCAGAGAGAGTATTTTCACTGCCCTCCAAATCCTCTGTGCCCTGCCTACCCATCCCTCCTCCTCACCCCGCAACCCCTGGCAACCACTGATCTTTTTACTGTATCCACAGTTTTGCCTTTTCATTATATATTATGCCTTTGTGCTATACAGATGCATAATGATATGTATCCACTATTGTAATTAAATACATTTTTAGTGAGAATATTTTTAACCATCAGAAGAGAGGATTATGAAGAGCTTTATGCTAATAAAATTAAACTTAGTGAAAGTTCTCTCCAAACTGACCCATAGAGAAACAGAAAACCTGATAAGCCCTACAATTATTGTTAAAAAGTAGAATAAATAGTTAAAAATCTATTGCCTCAACCAAATTTCAAAAGACAAACTTTCAAAGAACACATAATCTCTAATTTGCATAAACGTTCCAGAAAAAGTGTTCAATTCTAAATGAGCCTAGCTTAATTCTGACATCAAAAGTAGAACAGGACAGAATGAAAATAAACAATTACAGGCCAAGCTCAATTATGAACATAGACACAAAAACACTAAATAAAATGTTACAAAACCAATCCATCTATATATCACAGAACGAGTGAGTTTGGTATATCTAAAAACTGCAAGAATGGTTTAGCATTCAAGATAAAAAGTATTATACATCTTTTAACATGATAAGATCAAGCATAAAGATAATTTGATGAAATACAGGAAAAGCTATTGATAAAAATCAATACTCTTTCAGGATAAAAACTCTCAAAAAACTGAGAATGACAGTTAATTTCCTAAAAAGTAAAACTATGGAGACAATGAAAAGATTAGTGGTTGTCAGTGGTTGGCGAGGGAGATGAACAGGCAGAGCACAGACGACATTTAGGGCAGTGAAAAGATTCCGTGTGACATTATAATGACGGATGTACGTAACTATATATTTGTCTGAACCCACATAATGTACAACACTAAGAGTGAACTCTAGGGTAATCTATGGACTTTGGATGATTATGATGTGTCAATGTGAGACCATGCTTGGTAAAAAAAAAAAAAAAGTACCATTCTGGTGAATGATGTTGGTAACGGGAGAGGCTATGCATGTTCAGGGGCAAGTGGGTATATGGGAAATCTCTGTATCTCCCTCTCCATTTTGTTGTAAACCTAAAACTGCTCTATAAAATTGTCTTAAATAAAGTTAATTTCCTTAACTTGATAAAGGTTAACTACCAGAAAAAGTATAACAACTATAATTGGTAACACCTTTGAAATATTTGCTTTAAAGTCAAGAATAAGTAAAGAATGCTTACTACCACTGTTTTTATTCAATATCATACTGGAAGACCTGGTCAACACAATTAAACAAGAAAAATACATAAAATAAATCAGCATAGGAAAGAAAGAATAAAAATGACATTATTTGCCAATATGATTGTCTACACAGAAAACCCAAGAAAAACTATAAGCTTTTAAAATTAAAATATTGCTGGATGTACAATTAATATACAAAGATCATATTCTTATATACAAGTAAATAATTTTAAAGTAAAATAACGAATATAGATACTATTTACAATAGAAAAAGAATATTATAAGTATTGAAGAATAAACCTAACAACAGAAGTATAAGACTTCTATGGGAAAAGTATAAAATATTATTAAAAGCATAAAAGAAGATATAAATAAATGGAGAATATCAATGTTCATGTGCCATCTTCATGGAGGGTTAAATCAATATTGCAAAGATTATGATTTCCTCCACGTTATCCATAAATCCAATACAATACCAACAAAATTTTTCCATCAAGAGCATATCTTAAAATTTATATTAAAAAATAAAAGACCAAAGTAGCCAGGATAATATTGAATAATAATAATAATAAAAAATAGAGGATTTACCTACCATGAAATCAAGACTTATTATGAAGCTATCATTATCTTACGTGTAGTATTGGTACAAAAATAGACAAACAGACTAATAGAATGTAACAGAAAACTCAGAAACAGACCCATTTTACATATCTGAGCTTTGCAGATGACATAGATTCCATTATAAATTAATTAAGAAAAGATGCATGGATGAACTAGTCAGTAAATTTTGTTGGGCAACTAGCTATCTATATAAAAAAAATTATATTCCTACTTCATCCTGCTGAATTAGAGTTGAATATGAAAAGACAAACTTTAAAACTTTCAGAAAGAAAGAGAGGAGAAGTGCTTTGATATTAGGGTAGAGAAAATGTTTTAAACAAAACACATGAAAAAGCATAGATCATAAATGAAGAGACTGATGAATTTAACTACATTGAAATTATAAATTTCTATATGATAAAAGACACCATAAACAAAATGAAGAGGTCAGATACAGACTGAGAGAAGATATTTGTAATGTATATGAGCCAACAAAGGTTGTTTTTCTTTTTCATTTATTTATTTATTTATTGAGGAAGATTAGCCCTGAGCTAACTACTGCCAATCCTCTTTTTGCTCAGGAAGACTGGCCCTGAGCTAACATCTGTGCCCATCTTCCTCTATTTTATATGTGGGATGCCTACTACAGCATGGCTTGCCAAGCAGTGCCATGTCCACACCCGGGATCCGAACCAGCGAACCCTGGGCCTCCGAGAAGCAGAATGTGTGAACTTAACCACTGCACCACCGGGCCGGCCCCCAAAGGTTGTTTTTCTTAATGCAGACTATATAAAGAAGTTCTGCAAACCACCCAACATAAAAATGATTAAAGGATGTGTATAGGTACATCAAAGAAGAAACCTAGATGGTTAATAAATATAGGAAAACATACATGATCTCACTAATAATCAGGCAAATGCAAGTTAGGATAATGAAAGACCATTTTATGCCCATCAGAATAGAAAATGAAAGAAATTTAATTTACATTGAGCAGGGCTGGGACTAGGGTAAGTTAAGTGAAACACTCTCCTCAGGCATAAACAGTAAGGGGGCACCCAAAAAATCACTGGTTAAGATAAATAATATTTTAATGCAATATTTTCAAAATTCAAAATTAATGAAAAAAAACCCATGATGAACAAAGTATCAAACTTTTAAATAAAGGTAGGATCTAACCGTGCACTTGCATGAATCATCTCATTTGCTTTGACCCTAATCCTGGTCTATTGGATCAAAGGACTGGCGAGGATTTGGGGAAACTGGACCTTATATTCATTTCTAGTAGGAATATAAATTTGCACACTTATTTTGGAGTGCCATTTGATAATACTGAAGATGCCATACCTTATGTCACAGTAACTCCAGTTATAAGATTCTATCTTAAAGACACTCTCACATTAGTGCACAAGTGTACAAGGGTGTTCTTTGCAGCACTGCTATAGCAAATAAGGTGGCAATCATTGACAAAGATTCTCTCTTTGTCCAAACTCTATCCAGACTCCTCTGAGCCCTTTCTTGATTAAGCCTCAACCTTGGCCTATAAAGATTTGAAGAAAACATTAACATAGTTTCTAACAGCTGAAAGCCAAATCGCCAGAATGACTCCAGTCCCCTTAAAGTGCCTGCCTGAGAAAACTCAAGTCTGCAAAAAGAATTAACTGTTTGTTCCAGCCAACATGTGAAGATAGAGTCCCTTTCTCCCAGTCTTTGTGGGAGGATAGGAGCCTAACTTCAATAAGGGCCAGTTAACAAATCCAGATGGATTTCACATGGACCAGGCCCCCTTCCCACTTTTGTAATTTTGTAATTTCCCTGACTCCACTGAGCCCCTACTTACACCCTCCCTATTCCGTCATTCGCTCTTTAAAACTCCCAGTCATGTCTGTACAAATCAAAGTTGAGTTCAGTTCACACTGGACTCTTTTTCCTGTTGCAGTAGTATATTACTGATTAAAATCTGTCTTTGCCACTTTAAGGACTGTTCAGCTTAGTTAATCTTTGACATCATCTAACTGTCCCACAAAAGGGGAATGGATAATTCAACTATGGTTTCTTTGTACAATGGAATACTACATAATAGCTAAAATGAATGCATAGATCTACATATATCCACATAAACCTCAAACGTAATTTTGAATAAAGAAAACCTAGTTGCATTAACCTCAAAATTAATTTTGAAGTAAAAAAGCAAGTTGCAAAAAGACAATATGATACCACTTACATAAAGCTTAAAAACACACAGAGATACTATATATTAATGTGGGCGTATAAATTATACAGATGCATATACACACATATATAGAACGGTATATATATGATATTTGTTTTATATATTACTATCCATATATATTTGTTATGTATATTATGTATTATTATATAATATACATATTATAATATATATATGGGTAGTGATACGTATCAACTTCAAGATAGAGTTTACTTCTGAGGATGAAGGAAGAGAGAAAGGCTAGGAAGTGGGATTCTAGCTCTATCTGTAAGATTTTATTTCCTCTTTAAAAAGAAAGAAGAGAGAGAGATGTGCAGCAAATAAGGTAAAATATTAGCATCTATTTAATTCTTCCCGTGTTTGTTATACTATTTTCTGTGCTTTTGTTATGTTTGAATAACTTTAAAACTGAAAATGAAAATGAATGATTACCTAGTTTTCACCTCCCAGATTAGCAGAAATGAAAATTTAATAATGCACAGCGTTAAGAGGGTGTGGAGAAGCAGGCAATGTCATACACTGGAAGTGGGAGCACAAATTAATGCAATCTCTTGAGATGGCAATCGTGCAATATCTGTTTAATTAAGAATGCCTGTTCTCTTTTACTTGGCCATTACAATTTAGGAATATATTTTCAGACAGGTGCACAAAGAAAAAGGTTGCTCATTGAAACATAGCTGCAGTATGATTATAATAACAAAAGACTATTAACTAGATGAACATAAACAGGGGTCTGATAAAGAATATATACTACACCTGTATGACGGAATAGTATGCAACTGTGAAAAAGAGGCTAGGTTGAATTGTATATGCCAGGGGTTGGCAAACTACAGCCCACAGAACAAATCTGGCTTACCACCTGTTTTTGTAAACAAAATGTGATCGGAATACAGTCACGTCTATTTGTTTTTGTATTGTCTATGGCTGCTTTCACGCTACAACAGCAGAATTGAGTAGTTGTGAGAGACCATATGGCGTGCAAAACTTAAAACATTTACTATTTTGTCCTTTATAGAAAAAAATTTGCTTATCCCTGGTACATACTGATATGGAGAATCTCCAAATATAGTGTTCAGAATTCAACAAATAATTATGCAGCCTCTAGTATGTGTCACACATTTTTCTGGGTGCGGAAAAACAAGCAAAAATCCCTGCCTCCCTAGAGCTTACCTTCTGTCGGGATTATTAAATGTAGAGGACAAAGTGCAGACCAGTGTGCAGAGTAAGCTGCCATTTGTATTTTTCATTGTACATTTACTCACATAGAAATAGAATATTTTTGAAAGAATTTGCAAGAAAATGGCAACAGTGGTTGCTTGAGGGGGAAAGGGAATAAGAGAATGTGTCAATGGAGGGAAATTTACTGTTCATTGTTAAACAATTTTGTGAGGTTTGAATGAGTATATACTACACACACACACACACACACACATATATATATTTAAGCTAGAAAGCTAATCTGAAACAAACAAAAATGAAATTTAGTGGGCAAGACAAAATCCTGTCTGTAAGTTAAAAATGCTACTGCATATGTTCTGAATGAAGGAAAATTCACTTAAACTGCTGTTCATATAAAAAATACCTGGGCATTTTCATTAACCATAGGCTAAAAATGAACCAATAAAATGATGTGGTTGCTAAAAAGTCTAATGCAGGTTTAGGCAACATAACAGAGTTTTATTATCCAGAACAAGAGAACTGATTGTTCCACTTTTCTATATACTGTCTCAACCATAGTGGAGTATTATGCTCATTTCATTTCTGTATGTCATAAGTTAGGAGAAATATTCACTTCATCTAGGGGAGACTATCCAGGAGAGAGAGAAAGAACTATGAAGTAACTGAGAAAAATTAGTTTCAAAAAGAAGACTTAAGGGAAATAAGAGCTCTATCTTCAAATACGTGAAGGCAAGAGGGGTTAGAGTTATTTTATATTCTTCGAAATAGCACTACTAGGACCTCCACAATCACATGGGTTAAGAAGGAAGCAGGTTTTGGCTCGGTATAAAAATGTTCTAACAATTCGGTTGTGGAGTGGAAGGAAATTTATATTTACTGTCTACAACATGCCAGACTTATTTCATACATAATACTGATCCTCACAGCAATCCCACAAGGAAGGTATTATTATCCATTTTCCAGAGGAGAAACCGGAGTCTCAGAAAGGTTGAGTAATATCACCTAAGACTCTTCAGCGAGTAGCAGCAGAGCAAGGATGTAGCGCTAGCTTACAACAGGCTCCTAACTTGGTCCCTACACATCTGATCCTGTCTCTCTAATAACAACAGAGCCAGAATGCTCTTTTCAAAACAGAAATTTGATCATGTTCCTTCCCTGCTTAAATTTCTTAGCTTAATACACAAAGCCCTTTATGATCTGGCCCCTGCTTCTCTCTCTATAACTACTCACTCCTTGGAACTGTACTGTGGCCACATAGAATATCCTTGAATTACTAAAATATATAGAGAAAAAAATTGTGTTTCACTGGAAAACTGTGCATCCTCTAGAGCACACTTTTCTGGGTTATCAGATTCTCTCCCTGTCCATTGTCTTTGAGCCATTTTGCGATTCTTTGTAAGTTGTAGATAACTGAGAGACATGCAAGTTATGTCCTAGCCAGCAGGGATTTAGTTGACTCCTCCCCAGCCCTGTGGAAAAATCAGTTTTGTCTTTACTTGCAATTCCACTTAATATTCTTTTACTCCATGTAAATCTGTGCTGTTTTGATTTTTCTTTTGAATCAGTTATAACATCTGCCTGGTTTGCTCATGTGATATGAGTAAAATAAATTCTTTAACACATATTCATTTTTATACCAGTTATAAGCATCATGATTTTACCTTTTCCTGAAAATTATTTTGAACATATGTCATGCTCTCTTTTTTCTTTCCTATTTCTTGCCTCCTGGCCTTCACATAGTCTGTTCCCTCTACCTAGAACAGATTCCTTACCCCATCTTCCCCTGTTGCTAGCAAAGCATTCGTAAAATGTTTATTGAATGAAAGTAAAGGGAAGGTTAGAAGGAAGAAACCAACCAACCAACCCAGGTCTGTCTGACACCAAAGCCTACACTTTTTCCAATAAGTGGCTGCATTTCTCAACCTTCATATCATCTAAACAACACATTGGTCTACCTCAGAGTAATGAACTGCCTGTCACTGAAGTATTCAAATTGAGCCTGAGTTATCATCTAATTAAGGATTCAGTAAGATGGGATTCTGGCATCAAGAATGTTAAAGAAAAAAATATTCTGACACTAGTTAAAACAGTTAAAAGAATTTATTCAGAGACTATCACAATACAAATATTGCAATAGGGGCTGGCCCTGTGTCCGAGTGGTTAAGTTTGCACACTCTGCTTCAGCAGCCCAGGGTTTCACCAATTCAGGATCCTGGGCGCGGACATGGCACCACTCATCGGGCCACGTTGAGGCAGCATCCCAAATAGCACAACCAGAGGCACTCACAACTAGAACATATAACTATGTAATGGGGGGCTTTGGGGAGAAGACTAAAAAAAAAGAAGACTGGCAATAGTTGTTAGCTCAGGTGCCAATCTTTAAAAAAACCAAAAAGAAATATTGCAATAGAGGATAGAGATTCCACTCAACTCTGAATATAGCAAAGACAGCTGGAGGATTTATAGCCATTGGACAGGGTGAGGGAGTCAATGGATGGAAAATTGCTAAGAAGAAAGATCAAGGGTAGGAGGATTTTTACTAAATTGGCCTAATAGGATTCTTGCTAAAGGCAGGCCAAAGGCTTAGACACCAAGTATGGGGGGTGTGGAAATTTATTAGATATCAAGGGTAATCAGATATCAAGGGTGGGAGGATTACATAGCAGGATTTTTTGCTAAGCTTGGGCTGAGCAGGCCAAAGGCAGGACAGGGGCCTAGGTCAAGGCCTAATCGAGAAGATGAATCAGAGGAGTTTGGTCAAGGGGAGAGTCTTTGTCAAGAAGTAGGTTGTAACAGATAATCTCTATGCTTTTTTCCAACTCTGTTGTCATTGAAATGCAATTTATTGGAGCCAAGATCTGCATTATAAGTCTGTGAACACTTCAAGAGAAAGGGAGCCTAGGACAAAATGAGCTCCACCTCTGTGAGTCTCCCATAGGCCCATGATACCAACCCACTTGGCCTTTCTGTCTTGGGCATATTAAGTTTCAAGTAGAATCTTGAGGCAAATCATAAAGATGGCCATGATTTCCAGAGTGTTCCTGGATGGTTTCCCACTGTGAAATTCTCAGAGAACAGCCCCATGCATTTTTCCTTGGAGCTTTGCGTTTCTATTTATGTGGGCAAGTCATATCAGTGATAGAGAGAATGGAAATGAGCTCAATGAAATGGTGAAAGCAGCTTACAATAGACTCACCTCTTCCCCAAGAGCTACTTCTTTGACATCCATCAGAGAAGGTACCAGAGGGAGTTCATATGGCAACCAGCACAGATGCAACCAGCTAGGATGACATGTTTACCTAGCACAGGGGCCCATGCTGTACACCTCAGGAGATAGGAGGCAAATCAGTACCAGAGAAGAGGGAAAGACTTTCCACTGAAAGCCTCAGTTTGAAAGCTTTTCATCTCTATTACTCCACACCAAGCATAGAGTAATTCCACCATTAGAGTCACTCCTTTGGGCTGAAGCATTAAGTCCAGAAGCTTACACTTAAAACAGGGCATAGAAAGGGTAACCTCTTAGCCCATGATAACGAGCTGTATGACTTTGGTTGGGGTAATTTCCATCTTTGGGCTGCAGGATCACTAAGGTAAAAATGAGGGCTTTAGGCCAAGTCTCATCTAGCTCTGATTTTCCATGCTTCTATGTGTCTTCAGTCCAGAAGGGAATTCACTATCAGGTAATAAATGCTACCGAATGCACAGGGTTCAGAATAGGCAAATTGTGATAGAGGACAGGGAGAGAGAAATGTGCAGGGCAGGGGGCAGTGCCTGGGGCTGGGGCTGGTAAGGGCACTATAGTCAGAGGACTTGGGCAGCTATGGGACAGAGCCAACAGGAAAATTAGGGCACCCAAGTTGTTGGAGCACAGAGTATACTAATGACAAACTTTACTTACTTCATAATTTTGCAGTGCTCAGGCTCCACCCTCCATATTCACACACATACCCTCACATGCACAGTCTCTCTCTCATAGTCTCTCTCACATTCTGTCTCTATGAATGCAGTAGTTCACAATAGACTCTGCCTTTTAATTTAGTAATTCACCTGACTCTGGAGGTTACAAAGCAAACACTTCTCAAGCAGTACTTGTTAGAAGATGAGCTGAGAGAAAAATAAGCTCACAGCTTATGAGAAAGCTTCTTTTTAAATTGCTCCCTTTTATTTAATAACCTGGACAACTGGAATCATTTGGGCCAGGTAAGAAGGTATGAACCAATTTACTTTAAACTCAGTTCACTTTATGTAGATTTCAATGCACCTGGAGATGCTGTTTATCTTTTATGACAAAGAGGGCAGCAGCTGACAGCGTGGAAAAAGTTCCACTTAAATCATTTCCCAGAGCTTGGACAGCAGAGAGCTCAGAGACTGATCTGTCTTTCTGGGTGTGCTTTGGTTGATGCTCACTTCTCATGCTTCAGTATATCTCATTTTCATAAGGTTCAAAGACAAATTTTTTTAACAGAATGCTGACAACTTCACCAAGTAAATACTTTGAAATTGAAGCGCACCTGTTTTTCTCTTAGGCATCGGGACATTTTTTTTAGAAAAAGCTGTATATCTGCTTTAAAATGAAAATCTATTTTATTCTGGTTTATTGTCACAGATATTTGAGGGCTAGGGACTGGGAGTTACAGCTGTAAACCTTTTGGAAGTGGAGCACCAGCCTGCAAGTTCAATATGGAGTCATTCCTAATCATTTACCCTCAATTCTAATGCATACGTCCACAAACACATTATATATTATCTATGTAAGTGTGAAAAATGGTCAAAGATAGTAAAAACTAACTCATATCAAACTTGGTTGGATCAACACTTTGTTTATTTACTCTAAACATTGTGAATATTGGAAAATTCCCTTAGTAATCCAGAAGTTTTCAAATGGCCTGCTGTGCAGCATTACCTTTTGTGGATAAAAACAAGGCCCACACCACAAACAAAAATGTCTTTCCTCTTTCTATACATAGTCACCAAAGGAAGAAAGAAGAAGAGGAGGATGAAAGAAAAGGAAGGAATGAGCAGAGGGGAGGAGGCAAGGGCAGAAAAGACAGAAAAAAATGTGATGTTGGTCAAAGTGCCAAGAAATAAAGATCTAACATATTTACTTTTTTAAGGAAAATAATGTAATCCCTTATATTTTAACAGTAGGTAAAAATTGACAGAATTTAATTTCTATTTAAAGTTCAGCAGTGCAGTCACTCCTAAAATACTTCATTTTTCTCATTTAAGGAGCATCTCTAAATGAAACTCTGTAGCTAAAAGCAGTCTTTTTGAGGATTAAATGAGTTGTTACATGTAAAGTGCTTAGAACAGTGTCAAGTACTTCATAAATACCCAATATATGGTAGCTATTGCCATCAACATCATTGTCATCATCATCATCATTCCATTTTTGCCAAGATAAAGATCTTGCACTCCTCTCTTATTGTTTCTTAAAATCTATCCACAATGTACTTTAAATGTCATGTTCGTGTTCCCAATTACACACATAAGTGGAATCATCTCCTAAAGTTTGACCTGTGGTCTAAATGAAAATAAGCTACAGATCTGATCTTCCCCCTCTGGGTGCTAAATGTTCCCCACTCCTGATAACAACCAAACATTTTGATGACTAATTGCATTTTTCTTTTGTGACTCTAAATATGTTTTGCCACATAGACATAACAGTGCTCCTGGTTAGTCTTCTTTCTCCTGAGAGATCTGCATACAGAGGGCAAATTAGCAATTATTGTATCCTCGTATAACTCCAGCGAAGCCTCCATCTGCATGTAGCACTTATCCTAGACACTGAACACACAATACTGTGATGCAATCTCTGCCTTGTGAACACTTAGAGTGTGACATCCCCAGACATAAGTGATGCATAGGCTGGGTCTACACAACATTTCCACTCATTTATTGGCCAATCAATTCAGCCAGAAGAGCTGACTCTATTCACATGCAGTTATAGCTACAGACAGCAAGCAAGCACAAGACTAAATAAATCAACAACCACATAACTTCAGTTCTCAAATTTTCAAACCTACACATGGGTTTTAGTGATTATGTGGAAAAAGGTAGCTATGGGTTTAAGGAGGAGAGAATTATTTCTTCCTCTTACAGGAACAGTGCAAGGACATTCCTCTCTGTTATCCCAAGAAGGTCACCTGTGGAAGAATGGGACTGATGATGTTTGACTCAATTGGCAAGCAATGGAAATTTTGGTACTGTATGAGAGTTCTCCAGAGAAACAAAACCAATAGGGTGTGTGTGTGTGTGTGTGTGCAGAGAAAGAGAGAGATTTATTATAAGAAATTGACTCACACGATTATGGAGGCTAAGAAGTCCAAATCTGGGAGAGCTGAGTTCAAAGGCAGGAGACCAATGTCTAGCTTTAAGACAAGCAGGCAGAGAGACTGTATTCTTTCTTACTCAGCCCATCTACAATGGGAAGGGCAATCTGCTTTACTTGGTCTACCAATTCAAATGTTAATCTCATCCAAAACACCCTCACAGACACAACAAGAAATAATGTTTTACCAAATATCTGGGGACTCTGTGGCCCAGTCAAGTTGATACATAAAATTAACCAAACAGGATCTAAGGATTGATTAAGACGAATGGTCAGATGAAAGAGTAAGCTGCTCACACGCTCATACACTGACCTCCATTCCCCATTCCCCTAAATCTTTATTCATTGGCAACAGTATAACTCAAAGTTTGTCACTTATCGGCACTTTCTGTTTCCCCAGCAAGGGCCCATAAAGGGATTATTTGAGGTTAGGAAGATGAGAAGACTGTTTCCTTAAACCACTCACTAACCTCACTCTGACTGGCTGTATTGAAAAATACTTAAGATCCCACCTTCAATACTCTCCCCAGCCATTTGATAATGCTGCCTCTGGTTGACACCTTAGAGATACACAGCAGTTCAGCCAAGAAGGCATACTCCCAGGACTTTAAAAGTAAGCCTATGCCAGCAGCAGGCTATCAGGCAGGATAAAGTTAGACTGCCTTCATCTCATTTTCCAGTACTGTTTTACAGCTATCTTATCGCTTACTTAGTTTCCTATTCATAACTCTGCCTCTGATATTAACTCTACACTGCTAAAAGTAACCTCTTGACCTCCAAAGGATTGTTTTGAAAAGCAAATAAAATAAAGCACCTAATGAGCACTCATTGGTGTTTGGGCCTTAAACTCTTTACTTGATTTGGGTCTGGCTTGGACTACACCTTAACCCATTTTTAACTTGGCATTACTCCTCACGTTCAAAGGATGGGCCACCACGGGACAATTATCTTGTTATGGAAGAGAAACTTCACAGAAATATATAGAAGACTCTAGTTCCAGTTTTTCTCCTTCTTCCCTTTCCCAATGCCAGGATTCCTTCTCCAAACAGCCTGGCTCCTCCAGGAGCTATAAGAATGATAGGGTGTATGAGATACTGTGCTCAAAATAGGCACTCTCCTAACAGATGGTGCAGAATGGTGAGTTGAAGGGAGAAAGCCATTGTTAGGCAACATTTCAAACAACAAAAATAAGTTGTGGGGGCTTAGGGAGGGAATTGTGTTTTGGTTCAAAGCAGCAAATTACCTGGATGGCTTACAGTATCTGACAATCTAAGAATATCAAATTATCCACTGAAAATCTGGCTACCTAAGCTGCTTTTCCCAACTGCACATTATTTGCTCAACAAATTTTCTGCTCACAAGTCTCTGAGAGGAAATTTTAAAATGCTCTTTTCACCACTAAAGAAAAATAGATATTTTTAAAAGAGACTATAGAAAGAATCTACAGAATGAAATACCAAATTTCCCTGAAACTTGCAAGTTTCTCTCTGAAATAATTATAGCTACCTGTAGCAAACAATGTCTTTCACTTACATTGATTATGCACCATAACCTAGATAAATCACTGCCAACTATAGTATAAAATATATATATATATATTATTTTCACCTAAAACCTCAAAGGTTTGAAGATGCTTAACCCCTTTGTCATAGATGGGGAAGAATATTGGCAAAATTTTGTTTACATGCAGCAGAATTGGTCACAAATGAAAGATGTGGGAGGCCCAGTTCTTCAAGACTAGGTTTCATGGGTGGAGGGAACCAGTCCTTTCTGTTCTCAAGGGAACCAACTCAAGGCAAGGCCAATAGGAACCTCAAATACTATTGTTATAACCAAACAGTAATCATCACTGGTCATCAAGCAGATTCCAAGTTGTCTTCTAGAACAGATCCACCTTGTCTTAAACAGGTAAGTAGCATGGCATAGTGGAAAGAACATGGGCTTTGGCATCAGACCTGGGTTTAATTTCTGGCTGACCCAAATACTGGCTGTGGAATACTGAGCAAATTATTTAACCTTTCTGAGTTTCATTTACCTCAACTACAATAGAAATATCTTATTTATCTTCAAAGGATTGTTTTAAAGAGCAAATAAAATAAAGCACTCAACAAGTCTATCATAGTAGTGGCACCATGCTATGTGCTCAATAAATGATAAATTAAAAAGTGAAGGGGCATGCTACAACATGGATGAACCTTGAAAACATAATGCTAAGTGAAAGAAACCAGTTACAAAGGGTCATATGTTATGTAATTCCATTTATGTGACATTTTCAGAATAGGCAAATCTATAGAGACAGAAATATGATTAGTGGTTGCCTAGGGCAGGGCATGGGGAGAGGGGGCATGGGGAATGACTGTTAAGGAGGACAGGTTTATTCTTGAGGTGATGAAATCTCAGTCTTTTAAATGGTATATTTAGACCATTTACATTTAAGTAATTGTTCATATGTAGGGCTTAAGTCTGCTATTTCAGTGTGTGTTTCCTATTTGTTTGTTCTATTTCTTGTTTCTCTGTTTCCCTTTCCAGGTGTTTTTTTGGGTCACTTGAACATTTGATAGAATTGCATTTTGATTTATTTAATGTATTTGAATTTTATAATTTACAATGTATTTGTATAGTTTTTACTGGTTGCTCTAGATATTATAATATATATGCTAAACATATCACAGTTTACTTGTAACAGTGCTTTACTACTTCATGTGAAATAAGGAAATCTTACATCCATTTAAGTCCCTTTTCTCTTCCCACCTTTTTTTTTTAAAGATTTTATTTTTTTCCTCTTTCTTCCCAAAGCCCCCCGGTACATAGTTGTATATTCTTAGTTGTAGGTCCTTCTAGTTGTGGCGTGTGGGACGCCACTTGAGTGTGGCCTGATGAGCAGTGCCATGTCTGCGCCCAGGATTCAAACTAATGAAACACCGGGCCACCTGAGGTGGAGCACGCGAACTCAACCACTTGGCCACGGGGCCAGCCCCTCTCCCCCCACCTTTTAAATATAAATATCTGAAGTATTTCCTCTATATACATTGGACACTACAATTAGATAATGCTATAATTTTTCCTTCAACCATCAACAATTAAAAAACTGATGAGGAAAAGACCAGTCTATTATATTCACCTCTATTTTCACCCATTCCATTGTTTTCTTCCTTCCTGAAGTCCCAGCTTCCTTTATTATCATTTTATTTCTATTTAGGGAACTTCCTTTAGTCATTCTTTAAGGGTAGGTCTCCTGGTAACAAATTCTCTTAGTTTTTCTTAACTTGAAACTGTTTTCCTTTCCCCTCCATTCTGGAATGGGTTTTTTTGGTGAGGAAGATTGGCCCTGAGCTAACATCTGTTGCCAATCTTCCTCTTTTTTGGCTTGAGGAAGATTAACCCTGAGCTAACCTCTTGTGCCCATGTTCCTCTATTTTGTATGTGGGTTGACACCACAGCATAGCTTGATGAGTGGTGTAAGTCCATGCCTGGGATCAGACCTGCGAACCCTGGGCCACTGAAGTGGAGCATGCTGAACTCAACCACTGCACCACTAGGCCTGCCCCTGGAATGGTATTTTTGATGCATATAGAATTTGGTGTTGACAGTTCCTTCAGTGCCACTTCCTTCTGGCATGGCTTCCTTCCTTCCTTCCCTCATGGCTTCAGATGATAAATTCACTGACATTTGAATCATTGGTTCTCTATAGGTAATTTGTTGTTTCTCTTTAGCCACTTTCAAAATTTTTTCTTGTCTTCAGTTTTCAGAATTTTGAATATCATGAGATCTTAGTATACGTTTCTTTGGGTTTATCCTGTTTGTGATTCACTTAGCTTCTAAAATCTGTAGGTTTATGTCTTTTGCCAAATTTGTGAAGTTTTTAGTCACTATTTCTTCAAATATTTTTTCAACCTGAACTCTTTCTCCTCTTCTTCCAGGACACTGATAACACAAATGTTAGATCTTTTGTTATTGTTCATTGTCCCTGAGGCTCTGCTCATTGTTCTTTTTAGCCTATCTTCTCTCTGTTGTTCAGATTAGCTAATTTCCATTGATCTTTCTTCAAGTTCACTGTTTCTTTCCCCTGTCACCTCCAATCTGTTGAACATATCTAGGAAGTGTTTTTTTTTTATTTCAGTTATTTATTTTTCAGTTCTATAATATCCGTTTGTTTCTTTATAGTTTCTATTTCTTTACCAAGATATTTAATTTTTCATTTGTTTTAAGAGTGTTTGTTATTGCTCAATGAAACATTTTTATGATTATTACTTTAAAATTCTTGTCAGATAATTCCAAAATCCGAGTTATCTCATTTTTGGTGTCCGTTGATTATCTTGTCTTATTCAAATTATGATATTCCTGATTCTTGGTATAACAAGTGATTTTCAGTTGTATCCTGGAGAACTTGGGCATTATATTATAAGGCTCTGGATTCTATTTAACCTTCTTTATAACAGGCAGTCACTATATTTAAGCAAAATGTGCAGGTATGGCTGGGAGTGAATGTTTAGCTTCTTATCTAGGCCTGTTAACACCACCTTGGCAAAAGTGGAGGCTAAATCACATTGCCCCATTGTAGATGGTGGAATGAAAGATTGGCTCCTTTCTTTGCTCCACTGACACCCTCTCAGTGAATATCGGTCATCAACTCACAACAATTGATTGTATAAGCTCAGTACCCTTCTGGTTCTGCTGACACCAAGGATGGGGGTGGAAACAGAGTGCCAACTCTCACCACCTTGCACAGCTATGTTATGCCTTGTTGCTGCCATGTGTGAGTGGAAGTCCAGCTCCCCTCTGCCCCAAGCTGACACCAAGAAGGGGAAAAGCAGAATGCTCATTTGCCCTGACCTACACCCCGTCATTCAGTCTCGTTGCTGGGTGGGAATGGAGACTTAGCTCCCTACTGGGCTCCCTACTGGGCTCCCTACTGGGCTCTGCTGAACCAGGGGTGGGTAGAAGTGCCTACCCTACTAGCCCCACTTTTCTCCTCCTAATCCTTCCTTACTGATGTTGGGAAGGGGTGGAAGTCCACCGCCCCACTGGGCCCCACGGAAATTGAGTCCTCACTCTGAGTGGCACCTGATTCTGCCAGGTGGGGGGATAGAAAACCAGCTCCCCATGCTCAGCCCTGCCAACACCACTGCAGGAAGGAAATAGGAATATTGCCTACTTCCCCAGAGCAGGAGGTAATGAGGTGAAGGGGTGGGAGACTGGAAGATCAGCTTCCTACTCTGACTGTCAACATCACCTGGTTGGTGGAGGGCGGGGGGGATCAGGAGGTTGGAACGAATCAGAGTGCCAACATCTGCTTTCACTGGGTGGAGATAATGTGGAAGGTCTGCTTTCCAGTGGGGGAATTAGAGTATAGTCACTTGTTTCTGCAAGACAGAAGGGGAGGGTAGAAAATTAGTTTCTGTTTGGCCCCATTGAAACCATGGTGGGGAGTAGGGTACAATTTTTGCATTGGTGTTTAGCTGGAGTAGGGCGGATATTGACAAAAAAAGCTTTTTGTTAGATCACCCTTTTTCTAGTGCTTTGGCCAGGAGTAAAAGGCTTCTCTTGGAGCTTTGTTGGCTGTGCCTGTTGGATCCATGTTGGAGGCTCTTGCAGTACCCTGTCTGGAATAAACAGGAGGTAAAAAGAAAACCCAGCAAAATCATTGTTGTGTTGATCCTCAAGTCCTGAGGTCCTTAAGCCAGTCCGCCATCTTCTTCCCTCCTTTCAGAGATATCTTGTTTGTTTGATGCCTTAAGTCCATGAGTTTTTATTTGTAAGAGGGAGAACACAGGAGGAATGGGGCTGCTCCATGTTGTCTGCAAAAGGAAAGTCATGCCAGTGCTCTTTGTAATAGCAATGAGTGAAAACATTCTAGTTGTCTCTCAAGAGGGGAATAGAATAATTAAATTTGGTGTAGTTTTAGGGTGGCCTACTATAGCAATTATAAGGAGTGAACTAGATCTGTGCATATCACCATGGGCATACTTTAAAAAACAATGGTGAGTGAAAAAAGTAATATATGGAATGATAAGTATAGTATGATGCCAATTATGTAAATATAAAAATAATACATACCAAAAAAATCCATTGTTTTTGGTGATATACATAAAAGTATGAAATGTATTATACTGTTTGTCTCTGATATACACAAATGAGACTGGGGTGGTGATTAAAGGGGACTTTAGCTTAACTTTAATGTTTTATTGCCTAAAAACAGACTAGAAGGAAATAAGGCAAAATGATAATAGTTGATTATAGGACTGGGGAGGGATAAGGGTGTTATTATTCTTTATACTTTACTGTATTTTTAATATGTCTCAATGGAAGGCAAAGGACACATTTGCTTTGTAGTAGGATCCACGTTAGTGAAATATGACTTACTCTGAGGAAGTGGTCATTATGCGGTCTGTAGTGGGCCACCCTACCAATTCTAGAAAAGTATGACATAGTCCTTCAACAGATCGTGGTTTTTAGCCTTCCCCACGTCTCAACCTCACTAAGACTCACTGGGCAACATTTTACTCTCAGAACAAACTGCTCCTCATTCATTCACAAAGAATATAGTAAGCGCCCCCTCTCTATGCTAAGTGCTGAGCATATACTGGTGAATAAGACACAGGCAATGTTCAGTAATAAAATATATTATACAAGGGCTGTAATAGAAATGTATACAGAGTATATACTTCCATTATAGCAATGTTCAGACTAATTTCCCCTTAGAGTTTAACAGGATATAACAATTGAGCTGTAAAGGTTTGGAGGGAGGAAAAATCTGTTTCCCTCCCTTATTTTGTACTTAAACGGAGTAATGTAGGTGCTAATCTCTAGAGAATTTGCCAATTAGCAAACAGTAGCCATGTGCCCCACTGCTGGCTTCAATTCTTCCCTTGTGAACTTGCCCTTCAGAGGCCACTCAGCTTCGAGAGATATCAAGTTGGAGGTCACTACCCTGATCCTCAGGGAATTCTCAGCAAAAGTCTAGCCCCTGCACACTCGTGAACTGTACGAGTGGAGTAGCCATATGGCAAAGCCCTCTACTTCATTAGGCCACTATCTAATTGTCCCATTTCCTCAATAAACCACACAAGACTTCCCTCCATGATTCTAATGTGAATCCTTATGAGCAAGGCAGCCCTTTTTGATGCCCTTGAAATAAAACCATCTTGGTAGCTCACCTCATACTACAGAAGGTTAGTCCTGATCAAGAGAAGAGGACACTGTCCTGAAATCTAGGATTATTTACTAGAAAACGCTTAATTCTGGGGCTTTTTGGTTCTTTTCTGGAGGCTCCAGTGGAGAACCCCTTTCCTTGCCTTTTCTAGCTTCTAGGGATTGCTCACCTCTCTTGGATCTTCTTGGATCTCTTGCACTTCTCTTGGATCTTCCATCTTCAAAGCCAGCAATGGCATCACTCCAACTTCTGATTCTATCGTCACATTGCCTTCTTCTGCCTTTGACCCTCTGGCTTTCTCTTACAAGGACCCTTGTAATTATATTGGCCCAACCTAGATAATCCAGAATAGTCTCCCCATCTCAGGATCCTTTATTTAATCACATGTACAAAACTCCTTTTGCCACATAAGGTAACATATTTACTGATTGCAGGGATTAAGATGTGGACATCTTTGGCTGGGGTGGGGCATTATTCTGCTTTGCTCTTTTATCTACTTCATGGTCGGGACTCCTGATCAAAATTTGTCTCTGGTATCTCTACGGATTCCTGGTTTTGACTCTGATTTGAGTCTGGACATTATGAATTTCTCTACCTTTTGGTTACTCTGAAAGGATAATATTTATAAGTGTGTACCTAGGTGAGTGAGGAGCAGGCACTGTACCATGGATAGGGGAAGGGAAGGACATTTAATCCTCTAAAATGAACTTGTAAGGTAGATACTATTATCCTCATTTTGTAAATAAGGAAATTGAAGCTCATATACATTATATCACTTACATAGATCACACAGATAGGAAGTGGCAAACCATAGTTGAGAGAATGCTGTTATGACACTGAGTTCCCTGACCCAATTCATCAAAATTGGGCAAAAATAACCTGCTAGGTGAGCTGCTAGCTTCATTCAAACCAGTCGCTTCCTCCTTCTGGCACTGGGCCAACTTTGCAGTCTAAATTGTTTCACACTTTCCCTTCTCTCTTCATCTCTTTCCCACTCCGCCTCCAAAGCAACAGCTTTCTCCATTGCCAAAAGCATTTGGTAGAGCCTAGGATGCGTGACTCTATATGAGTACTTGTAAGGAATTATTTCCACAAACATTTACACCTCTAAAATGGATCATTTCCTCAGCCTTACTCATGAGTAGACTCTTGGGAGCTGAGATTTCCCAATATGCTCATGATAATATTTCCCAGATTTAAACAGCCAAGGACAGAGTGGGAGCAAGTCAAAACCCTTGCCTCGGGAATGGCTCCTTCCTTGATGCATTAATAAAGCCAGTCTGTTGACCTTCTCGGAAGGGTACCAGGTCCAACTTTTCAGTGAGATCTTGGCTTGAGCTTATAGAGTTCTGAATTGGCTTGGCATTTTTATAGAATACAACTAATATTTATACTTGTGTTTAAATCACAGTAACAAAAAAGATATTGCCCAATAGTTTGAGAAGAAATGTTTTAGAGCCCTAGGACTCAACTCCATGGTAGGCTGTGCAGTCAAACCCTGACTTCACAGAAGAAATAGTCAGGCACACAGTCTGCCTCTAAGGCAGACAACAGTCCTGGCGGTGAAGGCAGTTATGGGGGCTGCTTTGGGCCAAAACCAAAAGAACAGAGCTGTTATGAAGTACTAAGGCATCTTGGAAACTTAGCAGAGGCAGCCTAGAACCTCAGACCTAGATACTGAAGTCCACTCTCCTTTACTGAATAGGCTATAGGCTCAGGTTTGACTCATATTTGGGGTGTGGTCATGTCACTTGCTGCTAAGGAGACTGTATTCCGGCCTATGGTAGCTATTTACCACTTGTCCTCGACTGAGTACACTAATATCAGTTGGCTATGGAGGACAAGTGGTAGGTCTTAAAGAAGCCAAAACTTAAATATATATTCATTTCAGCTTGATACCATTTGTGGCAAATAATTCTATGAGCAGATGCTGATGATATTCCTCAGTGTTGCTGCGAGAAACAATTTGGAGTAGAAAAAAGGAAGGAAAGGTACCTGAATCTTGAAAACAGGCAAGTCTGAATCATAAGCTCTAAGAGCAGAATCCCTAAACACATCTAAACAGCCAAACCTACCCTCCCACTTGATAAATGCTAGCCAAACCTCAAAGCCAGGTGAATGTAAGGAGTCACCAGACCAGAATCATAAAAGCTCTACTGTGCACTCCCCCCTTTTTTGCTCCATTAAACATAAGATGATCATAATGATGTTGTTTGAGAGTGATAAATTAAGCCATCCAGTCTTGTCTTTTACCGAGGGGAGTGATGTTGATCCCACTTGCTCGAAGTAGAGATTCAAAATCAGATTTTCTGGAGCACAGAAAGGAGCCCATCAACCTGGCTTCTCCCCAACCACTCATTTGCTCTGGCAAAGGCAGAGGAAAAGGAGGAGTGAGTAGAGGTGGGTGAGTGGGATTCAAGGATGACTCATGGCCTGCAGCCCTTGCCCAAAGTGCAGCCTGTGGAAATTGCAAACCTTGGCAAGTTGACCACTAGTCTTGGAACTGACCATAACTGTGGGGATAGAACTCTGAAGTTTAGATCAAAAACCTAGGGGCTCCCAGTCCCCAGAAAACGTATGGTGCTAATGATGGTGCCACTGAAGTGGAGGGGCATGGCCTACACCATTAGGAAATTAAACTATTTTACATGAACCCAGGTTTGGTTCTCAGACTTATTGGAGTTCTTTTTTCCATGGCTATGTCCTACTTGTGCAAGGTTGATGACCCAACAGAAGAAACAAAAGCATAAGGGTATATAAGGCGACAATGTGGCCCTTAAGTTCCAGAAGATAAAGAGTGTACTGGTTAATCAACCACTTAGTATTTGTTGCAGAAAGTTTTTGTTTTTAAGGCAAATCAGTATCCATGTAATCTTGCCAAATAATGCCAAAACAATGAGGACCATGGGCTGGCCTGGCGGTGCAGCACTTAAGTGCGCACATTCCGCTTCAGTGGCCCCGGGTTCGCCAGTTCAGATCCCGGGTGCGGACATGGCACCGCTTGGCAAGCCATGCTGTGGTAGGCGTCCCACATATAAAGTAGAGGAAGATGGGCACAGATGTTAGCTCAGGGCCAGTCTTCCTCAGCAAAAAGAGGAGGATTGGCAGCAGATGTTAGCTCAGGGCTAATCTTCCTCAAAAAAAAAAAATGAAGGCCAGAGAATTGGTATTTATAGAATGCCTATTCTGTGGCAGAGCACTATGCTGGCTACTTTACATAGGATATCTCACTTAATCCTCACACTTATCTGTGAGGGTGCACTATTAGCCCTGTGGGTCAGGGCAAAAATAACACTACAGCTCACAAAGATTAGGTGAATTGTCCAAAGTCACACAGCCAGTAATAGTTTTACTTGACCCCAAAGTCACAATCAATGGATCATCATGACTGTTGTGAAAATTTTCCAATAAATAAAATCAAAGTTCCAAAGTGACAATAGGAAGATTTTGAATGTCAAACAACATTCCTTTTGCTGCTACTCCTTCAGTAACAAAGAGCTGATTCCCTATGAGGTGTCTAAGAGCTCAGTCATGCCCAGACTTAGAGTCAAAGATCCTCTCTTTGCCTCAAGGGCTATGATAGGGCTCAGCTCCAAAGTCAGTTGACTCTGGGCCAGAACAATGAATTTCAGCCTCCTCTGAGCTCACTCCAGCATGAAACAGCCCAAGCCAGGTTCAACGCAGTTACAACCACAGGATAAATCAACTAACCAATTTGAAGGAGATGGATATTCGCTATCTTCTTGAGCTTCCTTTCTACCACATGCTCAGCTATACCCACTGTGACCTTCCTGTGTGTTCAAACTCTGTTGGCAGGTGCATGGTTGGTGGGTGACTGAGATAACCAGTGGGAAGAGGGAGTGAAGTCTGTTCTCCCTTCTATGCTCACCAAGATGCATTAATGTTCTTCTAAATCCAAAGGGGTGATTCAAGCCTACCACGCTGTTACTACTTCTTTGTCCCAAAGAGGATGAGGACTGTATGACTAGCTAACCGTCCTTCCTACTGCCGTATAAATAGTGGTGATGATGTTGGCCGTAATACCATGCACTTCCTCCTTTCTTGACAACTAGGTCCAAAATAGGGTAAGAATTTTAGGCCTTAGCTCAGTTACCCTCAAGGAGAGAGGAAGGTGAGGTTTAGGGTGGGGGATTAAGCTGCGGGGAAAGTTCCGAATCTCCTAAAAGTTATAACCTGGATGGGGAGGCAGGGAAATCACAGCTAACAGCTGAAGAAACAAAGGAAGGGGGGAATTTTCTGCCAAATTAAGGAAAGTCCATGCCAATGTCCTCGGCGTTAACCAAATGAGCAAGTTGAAAAACTAAAGTCAGTAGTAAAAGCGACTGAAAATCAGCTCAGTCCTATGCCCAGGTCACCTAGCGCGAGGTCCCAGGGAGACACCTGTTGAATAACAGATGAATATCACTTCTAGATATTTCTAAAGGCAACTGGTAGGTCCATTTGGGTCAGTTAATCACTAAGAGCCAAAGAAACTCAGGCTGTGCCTATATGATACAAACGTATATAGAAAATGGGTCTAATTACCCCAAAACTAATTTAATAGAAATGAAAACATTTGAACAGCACTTTGATGTCTATTATTTTCTTTTATCCTCACAATATTTCTGTAAGACAGACAGAGCAGGAACTCTAATTTGGATGTTACTAATGGAAAAACTGAGGCTCAAAAAGACGTAACTTGCCTACTATTACCCAGGGTGATGGCAGGGCTCAGACTAGGACCCAGATCTCCTGACTTCTGTGAAGACATCAGATGTGACCCCTTCGCTCACTGAATCTTTGCTACTACCTGCCTTAGCTGACGTTTCTGGGCTTTATCTCCTTTACCTGAACCTAAGTTTCCTGTTTTCTGCTCCCTGTAACCTCTCTGGCATTCCATTGGTCCACCTGAATGATAATACCTACCAATCCCAAGTTCATTTACCTAGGCTTCTAGTTCTAGTTTGGCCTATCTGATTGCCACTGATATGTCTTCTAGACCTCTTTATCCCCATGTAATAATCAGAGATTGCTTTCACAGAGGCTGCGAAACATTTTACAGTAGTTAAGTGCATGTGCTCTGGAGTCTGACTACCAGGGCTTAAATCCTGGCCCTACCACTTATTCTTCATATGACCTCAGGCAAGTCACATAATCCCCCTCAGTCTCAGTCTCCTCATCTGTAAAAGGGTAATAATAACAATACTTACCTTATAGAGTTCTTGTGAGTATCACGTGAGATAAGGCAAAGTTACAGTAATATACATGATAGAATCAAAGTTTTGACTCTTGAACCAGAGAAATCTAGGTTTAAAGTCTTACCTCTAACACTTGTCACCGTGAGCAAGTTGCTTAACCTCTCTGTGCATCAGTTTGCTCATCTGTAAAATGGGGATGATAATAGCACCTATCTGCTTAGAGTCGTTGGGAGGATTTAAGAGAAAACACATCTAAAGTGTCTGCTACATATTCAGTACTCAATAAATGGTAACCATTATAATTATTTATATTTTTAGCCTCGATGCCTTGCATAGTGCTTGACACGTAATAGATGCTCAGTAAATATTTATGGCATGGAACTGAATGGCCTAGCACCTGCAATAGGCAGGACAAAATAAGCAAAACATCATACCTCAAGAGACTGGATAGGCATGGACAAGATGATTAGTGGGCTCAATGAGGATTAATGATGTTGAATCCTGTGGAGGTACTCATTTCCCTAGAGGGTACATCTTTTTTGGCATAAATGTCAAGCTTCACTCCATCTCATAGAGGGTTTGGGTGTCTGGAATTTTGTCTTTCGTAGGAAGTCAGTGAGGGAAGACTGGGTGCGGTTGCTTGGTTTTAGTAAATTGATTTGAAATTTTCTTCCGAGATAATTCCCAGCTAATCAGATCTTGTGGAGACAAAATTAGAATTATATGGAGAAAAAAACACATCCCTCACAGACTTCACTGTTACCCTTAAAAAGAAAATAGTTCCTTTGAACTTGTGGGTATGGCGGAGAAGAGGTCAAACCAAAGCCTATCATGATCCTGGGCCCCTGCCCTCACCAGCTACCACCCTCCTCAACTAGAGTGCTTCCGAGAAATGCAGTCAGCGCTGACTTCCCTTGGTGTATTCAAATCCTTACTTTTGACTCAGCGATATCCCCCAGGATCTCTGCATCCACAGGTAGGAAGAATGAGCATTGAAAAGGGCTGTTGAAATACAGCTCTGCCAGCCCTCTCAGTCCCTGGGCTGTCAGCAAGTGCATAAAAGTTTGTCCAAGTGTTGTCACACCATTATCTACTGTTTCTCAGCGCCAGCCAACGGCGAGTGAAGTCACTTGCTGCTTAGCAATTCAGGGAGCTTCACTGAGCCTGGAACCCAGAATCAGCCTGAAGGAAGATGACAAAGTATGGAAAGTTTGTTTACTGAGCTATAAAACCCCTATTTCTGAATGGCCAAGTTTACTTTCAAAAATACTCCAATATTCTCCCTTCTCTCACACCCTACCATTCAAGGGCTCTGTTAACCTCCACCCAGTACTGATACCCAATCAGCCTATCTTGGCCACAATTTTAAACCTCACTTACCTGAATCTCATTCAGCATTACTGAATGACTGACTAAGCTGATAAATTCATTTCTACACAGGTGTCAACAGCAGATATTAGCTCCATTCACAACTATTACACTTTGAAAGCAGCCTTCAATAATGCCTTAATTTAAAGAAGAGCATTCCAGAAAGACTTTAGACACCACAGAGTTATGTAGAGTTGGATATTCTCCAGCACACCAGCCCAGCAGCAATCATACTGGAGGATCCAGGCCTAGGCTTGTGAACTCCAAATACATCTGGCTCTCTCCTGACTCTAAGCCAAAGGCTGGAGTTGATGGATTGGTATTGGCTATTTCTTTGACAACTTCTTCATTAATTCATCAGCCCACTGAGCCTGGCTGCCACTCAAGCAGACCACAGCGCATGAAAAGTGAGTTTTGATAAGACTGGTACTGTAGTATATGGGCCCCATCTCAATCCCAACTTTATCCCTCTCGACTTACTCATAGCCAGGAAAGCCATAAAGAAGATGAGACAGGAGAGGCAAGTGGATATGAGGCAAGTCAGCCATTTACACCTTAGCAAGGTGAAGGCCAACTAAGGACATAGCTCCTGCACAGATTGGTAGCCCTGACCAAAGCTGAGGATGTGGCTGAGAGTCACCAAAGACAAGCTCAAATGCTGCCTTTTTTGTTGGGCGAGTGGGAGAATTGTATTAAAGGTTGACAGAGGGAAAGCTACACTATATCCTGTGCCTTTGATATCAAGTGACTGAAGATGCAAAGCTGTGAATAGCATTTGTTGGTATAGGGCAAATACATGAATAATAACAGCTGCCATTTATAAGTGCCTGGCACGTCCCATAAATTATTACTAATCTTTACAATGTTCCTGCCGAGTCACTCTTATCCCCATTTTACATTTATGGAAACTGAGGCTTAGAGAGCTGACTACCTCCCTACAAAGCTGATCAATATATTGGAGCTGGGGTTTAAGTTCATGTATGTCTAGCTCCAAAACCCATGCTCTTGTCACTGTACCCCATTGCTTTCCTGCACCACACTATCGTGTTTTAAGCAGGGTGGATCTGCTCAAAGAGCATGGCTCCAATAATGAAGTCTCTCCATAACTCATACCATAGCAATAGGAGACAACACATCTGTTAGGAGTAGAAAGATGATACAGGGAAGGCTTCAAGGAGGGGATGCAGCTGAGCTTGGCCTTGAATGATGGGCAGAATTTTCACAGACAGAGCTGGGGAGAAAGAATATTCCTGAAACGAGCTATAGCATTCACAATGAAGTAGACAATGCAGGGATTAAAAGCATGGACTTTGGAGGGAGAAAGAACTGGCTTTAAATCCCAGCTCTGCCACTTCCTGGCTGCATTAAATGTCCTTCCCCTTCCTGTGTTCCTGCCAACTTCCTCCTCACACCCTCTTACACTCACCCATCAGTATGCAGGGGCCAGCTTGGACTGGCTTGCAAGAACCAGTTGTGCACATGTCTTCTCAACTCTGAGTTCGATGACCTCACATATGTAGCTGGAAATAAATCATACTGAGAATATTTACACCATGGAAACTGGCAGATGCTACCTATGAGAGATTTTTTTTTCTTTTAGAGAGATGGTTGTCAAACATTTACCAGCACACTACTGCACAGGGGTGGAGTCAGAGCATCTGCAGTTTCTTCAAAAGCTCCACATTAATTCTTTAGCCTGGCCATTCACAAAGCTTCTTGGGACAGTGGATCTCAAACTTAGGTATGCATCAAAATCATTGAACTGGAGCTTGCTAATATGTGTGCTATGTGCTATTCCCACATCTCCTTAAAATTCTAATTCGGTGGTCAGAAGTGGAGCCCAAGAATTCGTCTTTTTATAAGACGTCCCCCCATGATTCTGTTGGAGGTGATCTAGGGCATTTTGTTTCATTTCAAGTACACGTACAGGCACTGCAGGCAATGGAGGCAGAGCAAAATGCAGGGCTCTCAGCCCATGCCAACCACAGACAACTGAGAAATGAACTGAATTGCCCAAATTTCTCGCCAGGTTTTCTGTTTTTACCATTGGGAAAGCAATTGATTAAGCAGCTTGGAGAAAAACCTTTCATCATAATGAAGGTGGCAAAAAAGCACAAGAACAAAATGCACAAAGTAAAAGATTGCTTACCATTTAGTCAGGGCGGTTTCTCCTAGCCATCTCTCTCCCCAGATCATGCACTGTGTACATGCATAATGTGCCAGAGAAATTTACTGGGAACGCAAGAGTTTATGAACCAGATCAAGGTCTAGTCTTGGAAAAGAGGTAGGCTTGGTGGGTGGGATGGAGAAGAAAGTAAAAAAGACAGAGAAGTATAGTAGGTAAGAGGGCAGGTTCTGAAATCAAAGTGCCTGGATTTAAATCTCTGCCCTGCCACTTATTAGTGCTGTGACTTCAGGCAAGTTATTTATTAACTCTGTGCCACACATTTCCCATGTGTAAAATGAGGCTATTGTTAGTAAGTACCCCCTGGAATTGTCATGAATGATATATGAATTAATATTTGTAAAGTGCTTAAACAGTGCCAGGCACATAAGAAGCATTATATGTGTTTGCTAAATAAACAAATGGCCTGTCAGAAACGTAAACATTCCTGAGACCTGTGGGCCAGACATGGTTTTCACGGCTGAACTAGAGTCTGCCCACTTGCTTGATGAAAATAAAATTGGTGGAGGGTGCAACGTTGATCGCCTCCACCAGACTCTCACCTGCCTGGGAATGGAAACCTCTGTGATTATTTTATGTGACCAGCGTGAGAGGTTATCTGCCACTGAGGTGACATGAGTGAGTGGAAAGCACAAATATCCCTGCTGTGGGTGGCTGAACTATTTTCCAGAAAGAAAGCAAGGTTTGTAGTTATTTTTCTTATTCATAAGAAAATAATGTAATTCTCCAAGCTCATTTGGTGTAACCCCAAATACAGAATTGCACTATTTCACATTGCAGGTCCTGTCTCTACTGGCATGATTTTTAGTCAGACTGCCTCTCTATCCCTGACTGCCCCTCGGTCCCAGTTGGCACCTATTCTGGCTATAACAATAGGAACCAATTCCGGGCTCCACAAATTCAGCACGTGTGGAAAACCAGGTGGGAGCCAAGGAGAGCAGGTAGCTAATTAACAGATAATCAAAACTGAGGCCTAAAAGAAAAAACAAAGGAAATGGAACAGTTTTACCAGGGAAGGCCAGAGAGTGACTTGTCTGTGGTTTCCAGGAATTATAAGGCATCACTACATGAAGAGGAAAATGGTATTGTGAATCTCCTTAAGGAAAAATCAGCACTTAAGTTATACTGCCAGTAACTTAGGTCAGATATAAAGAAGAACTTCCTGAGAGAAAAGGGTAATGGCCCTGCTGTGGATTATTGGGCAGAGCGGAGAGAGGCTGAAGGATCTTGCTCAAGCAGAGTTTGTCACTTGGGACAGGGTCTGCTGGAATAGTCTCAATGTAGTTCCTTCTAGAGCAAAGAAAATGAATTAAATGTCCCCTGAAGATCTCTTCCTCTGAATAAAATAACTGAAAACAGCCATGGAAACAGCCTGAAGCTACCACAGATGTCCCTAGGAACGTGAGGAAGCAGAGCTGGGGGCTGTGGCCTCTTTATTGACACAGATTACACAGAATATGCTGTCTCATAGGGCAGGCAAAGGTAGCAAGCACCTTATCCCATCCCCAGGTTATCGTTTTGTCTTTAAACTATCTGTCTTATTTAAGATAGTCAGGTCCAAGTTAGATTAAATTACAGCAAGGAAATAGGATTCTTTTAAGTAGATAATATAAAAGGTGTCTAAGGAAACTCAATGATAATTGCATTATCTCTGGCACGCTGTCAGGGAATTATCTGTATTGTATTAGGTGGTGGAAGGATGCCAAAAAGCTATTTAAAATGCAAACCCAGTTGTTCTAGTCAATCAGTCATTGGTTACAAATGAATTAAAAAGCTGGAAGTTTTCATATTCATAATTCCGGTCGCCCTCCTTTACCAACAGTGAGGAGAGCTGAATACAATTAACAAGTGGCAGCTTGAGTGGGCAGAAAAAATCTTTGTGATGATAATCTCATCTTTTGACCCTTCTTCCTCTTTCCCACAACCAGTTCAGGCTGTTTGCAAAACGTCAGTGAAGGAGCAGTGTTCAGCATCCTGTGCACAGTTCAGTCACTACTGAGAGTTGTCAATAATTCTGTTTTCATGATACATTAACATTTGTATCATGATATGTTCAATCTAGACTAAATTAAGGTGAAACATCGATAATGATTTCCCTCCCCTACCCCTGCTTCTTTCACTGGTGACTAGGGAGAAAGCCCAAGACAGTTAGCAGTAAACCATGGCCATGGGACCTTCTTGCCAATTACGTGGCATAAGCCTCATTCAGCATTTCTTTGACTGGATCCTAATGAATGACAAGAAAATCTTGACTATTAAAGACAACACAAAAAGCATGCTCCACTGGCTGTGGCTATTAAAGCTGGGCCTATACCTGATTCTAGAAGTCTGTAGTCCTAGTTGATCTTTCAGACATCAGAATGTATTTCCTGTCCCCAGTTGTAAGAGGACTCACTGTGATGGGTGGGTTGGGAAGAGAGATGAGGGATTTCTGGAGAGACGGTAAAAATCTTATTTTTTGTCTCCAAGACAACACAGGGAGTGTATTATCTTCCTATCAATTTTTTTTTTCTGGCCATGACGACAGATCTTGTGGGTCTAATGAGCCTCCAAATATTCAAGAAAAAAATTTAAGTCCCTGATTCCCTAGGATACTATGTTTCCTACAGTGATATCTTAGAACTCATCCTCCATTATGAGAAATGAGCTCTTTCCTTTAATGTTTATCTTGTAAAAAGTGAGAGAATGAGGAACACAGAATGAACACAAGATGAGCTCAAGATTTCTTATTGTTTCACGCTCATTGTTTCTGTTATCTAGGACACAATGAAAACAAGAAGAGCAAGGCTCTATTTTCAACAAAAGCTCAGAATCTCACAGGAAACAGGACCATCTGAACAATGAAAGCAATTGACCAACCCCAAAGGAGTCACATTCAGCCAAAGAGATGCCATAATAAGGAAGTTAAATCTTTGCTTTTTAAATTTCGATTTCTCCTTCCTTTGGTAATGCTCTGAATTTCCTTCAGAAAACAATTCCTCCACTCTAAGTCCATGTGGTTTGGATGAGGCAGACCCCGCCCTCCTGACTTCATGGAAAAGCAGGTGACCTGGGCATGGCCAATAAGGGTGAACCTCAAGACATTAACCAAAATTATTGGAAAAGGGAGTTTTCCTGCTAGGGTTGCTAAACTAGTAAGATGTAAGTCTAGAGGTGTCAGTGCCCCTCTTTCCCAGCATTTGGGAAAAACTTGGCTGAGAATAATACCAACATAGAGAAAAGCAGAACCAACAGATAGAAACAGATTCCTCATGACCTGGCTGAAATACCTTGATCCAGCCATGCCTGATGGTAAATACTTCTCTGGACTGTTTAGTTATACAACTCAATATTTCTTCCAAAACCACTTGGAGTTGTGGTTTTTTTTTCTTACACACAATTGAAAAGGCTCTGATTCATATACAACCAAACAATGATCTCTGTTATTCAGAGAGCACCTTGGAGTGCTCTTGAATCCAACTGATTGAATGATTACAGGCTTTACTGTTAGTAGCGTTGTCATTGCCTCATTTGTGCCATTGACTCAATTTGACTAAAGTCCTTTTTAAAAAAATTTACTGTGAGCCCACAAGAACAAATATTTTTCAATTCAGCAAACGCAGTCTAGACTAGCAAAACAACTTGACCTTATTCTTAGTTTAAGAAGTCACTATTTTATAGGATTATTTAAAAATCCGATTATGTTCTGGGAAAAGGGAGCAGAGCCCCTTTGAAGAAAAATATTAGTGTCAAGAGCCAGACTATAAAACTGCTATGAGAAATGTTTAATGAGTAAACATAACTGATTATATACATAGGGAATTGCTGATTTGACAATGCAGGTGGAGGTAGGAATAGGAATAATGGAATGATTTGAATCTAAGGAACTGGGGAATAATCCAGAGAAGAAGGAGGTAGGGCAAAGACTGAGGAACAGAGTGGGAGAAGGTGTGGAGGAAGAAGGATTTTTCTATCCTAAGCGATCTTTAGGATTAAGTCTCCAGTAGTCTAACCAGAGCTATACTAGGCATAAGGGCAGAGATCATGTACCGCATTAGGAAAGAATTTGGAGACTATGTCTAAATATGGGTAAATTTGCTTATCTATAAATTATGTGTGTGATTCATTGTGATTCACTAATATCTCAAGGCAAAATATACACTTGAGATATGATCATTAATGATAATGGACACAAATAGTTTTTTCCAAATGGCCTAATAATTTTATTTTGTTCTGCCTTTGAACTGCTTTTCCAAACTAAGCAGACCACCACTGTTTTTACCTGATAAGTCAATAGCTGATGAAAGGTTCATACCACAAATAGGAGAGGTGCCAGCTTTGCCATTTTATTATTGTTCATTTGTGCTTACATTATGAGTATGATCTCCAATCCACAGTTGCTTTGAAGGAATATTTATTAAGCCACATGTCCATTTTGTGAGGTTTTATTTAATTAAAATCAGATAATGTGATTCATCAAGTCACTGATCTGGACATACACAAAGTGCAATGTATTACAATGTTCTGAGGGCAAATCAATGAGTTTCTCGTTGTGGAATTCTTACCCTCCCCCCAGGTTATCTTGTAAATCTTAGGTTAGAGATCCTCTAACATAGATACTGAATAAGGGTTCCAGTGTCAATCTGAGTATTAAATACAAGTACATCCTAATTCCTTTCATATAGTGAAAGTTAAGATATCACTAGAATTTCTAATATTTTGTTCCAGCACACCATTTTGGAGACCACTGCTCTAGAACCCTCCTCAGCACAACACATAGACATGCACCATCATAAAAGGCCTAAGTCATGTTTCATTTATTATCCACTATATGGGTCGAATGTGGTATTAGGAGCTACGGTGCCTATTTCTTAAAGCTAAAATCACACTGTAGTCTTTGTGACTCCTAAAAGGAATTTTAAAAGGCAAACTGGTTTTCTTTCTTTATTTGTTGATAAAGGACTTCCAATATAAATGTTGGTAGAAGCAACATAAATTTCAGACACTGCCAACCATTGTCAACCATAATTATGGCAATTTCCAGGTACTCAGGTCTTTATACCATAGCTAATAACCAAGCAGCACTAATGTCTACACAATGGTAGCTACTTAAATTGCAGAAACCAATAGCCCTATGGACTTTTTACTACAAACCAAGAACTAGAAAACACTGATCGTACCATACTGAGAGTTGTGTGAGAGTGTGGTGGGGAACAGAAGCCAGTAGGAAAAATTTGCTGAAGACTTAAATGGCTTAAACTACTTGGTCTTCATCTGAGGAGTACTGAATTTGGGTGCAGATGGACTGGGAATGCCCATTGCCAGAAGGCAAACCATGGAAAACTGGGGAAGAAGTAAAGGACAACAAAAGTTCCCAGAGAGACACCCTATGGGGGGAGACCCTCAGGCAGTCCGATTATGGAATGGCTCTTGGGCTTCATAATGCGGTCCTGAGACAACTGCCTCCTTCTTTGCCCAGATGGAGAAATGTGAAAAGGAGCTTAACCTCAGTACCAGCTAGCAACACACGGCCTGACTAGTCGGCAGCTTGGTAGACGGCTTGATGCAGATCAGCATCACAGAGCCAGGGAACCTGAGATACTGAGAGGTTAGTTCATCTCAGCCAAGAAAGAGACACAGAGCCAAAGGTTTCATCCCTTGCTTATATACAGTTTGTCGTTCAATTTGATCCCTACCAAGGTTACTACCTCTGCTAAGTATCCTGAACTCTTGATGAGCTACTAGGCAAAATTGTACCATTGGCAATATCTTTTTTAGTACCCCCCCCCCCCACTTCCCTTTCAGTTTCCCTTCCCCCTTTCATGGTAGTCCTGGTTCCTCCTACGCTTAGCCTGGATGCTGTTCCCAAAAGGCTAGTTCTGGCTGTCTGTCAATGAGCTCTCAATAAGATTTGTTGATTAATTGATGAATTGTCTAGTAATGGCTTACAGTATTCCCTTTCACAGAGATTTTCTTTTTTTTTTCTTTTTTCTTTACATTTTTGCAAGTCACTCCTGAAGTCTAGAAAATCTCCCATAGACAAGAAAATTAAATCTCAATGAAATTTCTGACACCATGATAGGAAATGAAGGAACTATTTCATGCAGGGGACTGGCCCAACAATTTTAATCATACTACCTAGGTTCCTTTAAGGTCAACTCTGTGCTAAGCAGAGCAGTTAGATATTTATTATGTATATACTATTGGCAGAAAATATTATTGTCATATTCTTTGCTCTTTAGCCAACATTTGGTTGTTTGTTATGTGCATTATCACATTTAATACCTACAACAATCTTATGTGGCTTGCTATTATGATTCCCCTCACTAACAGATGAGTAAATTAAAATCCAAAGAGGTTAAGAAATTGGATGAGAACATACAGATAGTAATTGGCAGAGTGACATTGGAACCCAGGCGGTCTCTGGAGTCCATGCTCTTAAAACTGCATTCTACTGCCTATTGGGAATTAGAGATAAATGAAAAAGTTGCAAGTGTTGTTGACATCACATCATTCATCATAATGGAAAAGGCAGGGTCCTTTTTTGGTTCATGAAGTTTTATGCTTCCTCTGGTCACCACATCCTATATTCATGTCCCCCATAGAATAAGGGCATCCTCAGGGCTATTACTTTCTAAGAACACTCAGGAAACTGCCATTTGCCTCTCTTTCAAATCCCTGCAGAAGGACAGGAGGGCAGGAGGGCTCTGCAGGGTTAGCGCACACGTTGTCCAGCTTCCCTGCGATCACAAGCAATGAGAACTTTGTATCTATTCACCCCTTTTACCCTATCTCATTTTCTAATCTCCTTTCACCCATGGTAGCATTGACTAGTGCTAACCTCTGGCCAAAGAATGCCAATTTTTCTAATGTTTAACGAGAGCTATTGATTTCAAGGCTCATAAAGTTCTGGAGGATCTCTGTCGGCAAGAATGGATCATTAACTCTCCACACAGCTAGTGAAGGATTGCTGGGTTAGATTTCTCAAGTATGTAGAGGCCAAATACTTTGAAATAAGCAACAAGATGCCCTCAATTTATGGATAGATGTTAATGGGCTGCTTCCCTGCCATTGTGGAAAATTAGCCAATTTCTCATCCTGCAGATGCTGGAGAGGGTTTCTTAACTTTTTGCACTAAAGTAAACATACTCAAGGAGACAATTCTATCCCAGGGTCCTTTAAGCCAATCATGCTTCCCATTTTTATAAGTCCATTACAAATAGGGGCCATCCAGCATTGTAGGAAAGCTCTTCATGGGGAGGCAAAGAGAGTAAGGGAAAGGGAGAACATAGACCTCAATTTAACACAGAATTTTAGATAGGTTTCATATAAGTCCCTGCAACAAAAACTTATAGACAAAATAAGTAATGAGCTAGGACAGGTAAAATATTCCTTTGGTGCTCAGATACTAATCCCTAAAAATTCTTCCTTTAGCGATCGATTCATTATTAAGGGTCTAAGGCTATGGCAACTATTAAAATACAAATATCCTATGGTTAGGTGTGTGGTGACTATGAAGTCATGATGTTCTAAGGCATTCATGGAAACCACTCTTGTTGCTTAATTACATTGTTAGTGTTTAGTATGGTGGAATATTTGATTTTGATAAGTCCAAAGAGGGCTTCTATTTCAAACTTTCACTCAGCTCACCAATCTCCTCTGCAATGTCCCTGAGAGATAGGGCTCCAAGAGATGACTGGGAACTCCTTATTTGCCAAAGCAGCCCACTGTGCTGCAGGTGTTTCAAAATGAGTGCGGATTGACTTCCCTAGAAGCTCGACTCCTTGGCTTTGGTGCTGCCCCCTAGACCTTCAATCTGAAATTAAAGCAAATAACACTCCCTTCTCCCCAGCCCTTGACATAAAGGAAAACAGTGTTGACAGATGTGAAATCTCCTGATTTTTATGCGTTGGCAACTAATTTGAAAACTTTAAAAATACTCATTGGTGAGAAATTGAAATCCTTATGCATTAATGGTAGGAATGTAAAATGGTACAGCCACTGTGGAAAATAGTCTGGTGGTTACTTGAGAAATTTAACATAGAACTACCCTATGATTCAGCAATTCCAATTTTGGGTACATAGCTTAAAGAATTTAGAGCAGGCATTCAAACAGGTATCTGTACACCATGTTCATAGAACACTATTTACAGTAGCCAAAAGGTGGAAACAACCCAAATGTCCATCAACAGATGAGCGGATTAAAAAAAATGTGGTACATCTATATAATAGAATAATCAGCCTTAAAAAGGAAGGAAATTCTAACACATGCTGTAATGTAGATGACCTTTGAAAACATTAAGCTAAGTAAAATATGCCAGACACAAAAGGACAAATATTTTATTATTCCACTTGTATGAGGTAACTAGAGTAATCAAATTCATAGATACAGAGAGCAGGATGGTAGTTGCCCAGAGCTGTGGGGAGATGGCAATGGGGAGTTATTTTTTAACAGGTACAGAGTTCCAGTTTGGGAAGATATGAACGTTCTGGAGATGGATGGTGGTAACGGTTGCACAACAATGTGAATATCCTTAATGCCACTGAAGTGTACACTTAAAAATAGTTAAAATGGCAAATTTTATGTTATGTATATTTTACCACAATTAAAAAAACCTGGTGAAATCTGAATAAAGTCTGGAGCTTAATTAATATTAAAAATTATCCAGTGGTACAAATAAAACATGTCTACATGGCACCAAGAACCGGACCCAAGTCTCTAACTGTGGTCTGGACAGCACCAAGTACAATAGACTTTGTCACCTCCCTTGACCTGGATCAGAGATTTTAATAAGCATAGACTTATTCTCATACTAAGACAATGACACTTTCTGAAAGCTTACAGTATGAAAGGCATTGCTCCAAGCACCATTCATTTATTAACTCATTTAATCCTCCCCACAATCCTGTGAAGTAAATAATGTTGTTAGCCTTATTTTATTGAGGAAGAAACTGAAGTATGCCAATAGCATTATGTGGCTTCCAAAACATTTAATACATAGTAAGACTGCAGTCCACTACAAACCCCCAGATATTTTTTCTTCCCACGAATTGCTGCCCAGTCAGTTCTCCCCCATTGCCATGATTATTCTGTTTTCTTTTTCACTGGCTCTTCCTCCCAACTTGGAATAAAGATATAGAAGTGAGCTTACTGGGTCTTCTCACAGGACAAACATACTGAAGAAAACAAATATTGCTACTCACATAGCATACTAATATATCTCCTCCAGGGTCTTCTGGCACCTAAAGCCAACACTTATGGGGGGGGAGGTGGTCAGCCGGTTCAAACCCACATTGTAAAGCAACTTGGCCATTTATCCATCACTGTAATTAAATGTGGCAGCTCCTATGTAATTAGCTTTTAGTAGGGAGAGATAATCTTGGTTGAACTGGTAAGGAAAATGTCCACTCATCAAGTGAGGGATACTGAAAGGTGACTAGGGAAATACTGAACACTGACTATCTCACTAGCTCTTCTGCCTCAGGCCCACCCTGCCAATATGTTTGCACTTTGCCACTAACAAGTCTCTCTCAGAACCTCAGGTGGATCCTCTTCCAGGGCTAGCTTATGAAATTATGGAGATAGTACTCAAATCCCCAGCCTGTGTCTGGAAAGAAGAAAACCAAAACAGCAAGAGATCAGGGAAGCATTTTAGGAGAAGAATAGCCAAAGGAGCTGTGATGTTTAATTTGGAGAAGAGAAGGTTTAGTGTCACTAGGCCCTGTTCATAATAGAATCGCAGTGGCGATGGTTATACTCAATGCCAAGAACTGACCCAAGCACTGCCTGTGCATCACTTCTTTTAATTTTCACAAAAACCCTATAGAGAAGGTACTATTGTTACCCCTAGTTTATAGGTAAGATAATTTTAGGCTAAGAGAGGGTAAATTCGCACAGTAGTAGGTGGTAAAGCTTACCACACTACCTGAGTACACACTTCCAATTTACCCCATCAACAAACCCTGTTTCCTCCACACCAATTCCTACAATTTGTATTTATTTTATTTTTTATTTATTCTCTAACTAGACTATAAACTCCAAAGGGGCAAGAACCATATCTAATATTGTTCCACCCTATATCCGCCCTGCCTAACATGGTGCCTGTGTACTACTTAGCATTTAATGAACACTTATGGGAGCAAGGGAAGCAAAGAAGAAGGGACAAACTAAAACCCAGGTACCTCTAACTCCAGAGCCTGTGCTCTTAACCATAAATTACACTGCTGAATTGTTATAGACTGCCAGCACCAAATTTTGGCCAACAGTCTGGTTCTGTCATCTGCAAAGTTCACAGCAAACCCAGATTCATGTGCTGTGTCAAAGCAGCCAAATCAACAGCAGGCAGAGCTCCTCAGACAGTCTATTCAATGTTATCTTACTCTGTTTGCCACCCCCATGTCCAATTCTAGGTAGCACTGTTCTAACTGGAATACACATTCTAACAAAGCATCCTACCATGTAGAGCTGGCCTAGGTTGTGGTTCACACAAGCAGATCCACAATTTTCTTGAGAAGCAAATATGCCAATGCATTTTTTCTGCATTCCAGCAGCCTTGGTACGAGAATCATTTGTTTCACCTTCTGTCCCTCTGTTTTAATTAGTCCTCTTTCTAAGCTCCTCTGTGGCTTTGCTACGAAAAACTGTTAAAATTAAAAGAACGCTTTCCTGATTAAATCCCCTCCCTGCACTTCCAAACCTTCAGTTGTCTATTTATGACTGTGAACTTCATTTTACTAAGTTCTATTTCTAGGCCACTAATATCATCTCATGCAGAGAAAGATGTACTCAGCATTCCATGTGGTATCATTTTCTGAAGGGGGCCAAGTCTCATCTCCAACGCCTTACTATTCTTTTTTTTTTTTTACAGAATTTTAGAACACATAAACCAAATATTGGAGGAATAGTTCCCTTATGTCCTTGTCATTCCTATTACTAAATTCTAATGATGAAGAGCGAAATGCATATCTCATGACATAATGGAGACAGTTCTCAAGAAAAAGATAACTCTTCTTCAGGGAAAACTTGATGTCCTCTAGGACTTGGTGACATCAAACTAAAATGTAAACTGTTTTCCTCAAGTTATCACAGAAGCTGAAAAATCTAAGACCTGCTACCAAGAGCCTTTTTCCACTTTGGATGTGATACCCTGAAACCTGTCCGAAAATGTAAGTTGGGACTTTAGTGAATGCAAGTCAACTGTCTATGTCACTGGTTTGTGTTGCTCTTTGTGGAGTCTCCAGTGGCTCAGGAGAGATCAGCTTGAATCTGGGGTGAAAATATACAGGGATTTCTGATCTTCATGAAAGTAATCAACATGAATTTTGGATAAGATATAATGAAAATGTAGTAATGTACAAGCAACTAAAACATTAGCTCTGTATGTCAATATCTTCAACGTTCTTGTTATTGCTGAACTAAGTCATACAGAACCTGTTATGACTGCATGTTGTCACAAAATCCAAGTTACTTCATATTCTGTAGCTTAGACCTAATAAAGGTTACCATTAAATAACCGCTTAATATATGTCAGGCACTGTGCCATGTGTTTTCAGTTATTCAATCTTCACAACAACCCTATGACATAGGTACTATTACTATTCTCATATTATACACGGGGAAACTGAGTACAGAGAAGTAAATAACTTGCCCCATGATCACAGAGCTTGCAAGTGACCCAGCTGAGATTACAACACAGGTCTGTCTGACTCAAAACATCACACTCTTAGCCACTATCCTATAATGCCTCTCAGATATGACAAGTAAGGATGTAAGAGGGCTATGTGAAAAAAATATAAAGCATGAAATGATTGTGGTTGGGCTGTTTTTACAGTAAAGCAAATTCTAAGAATCTAAATATTCTAAGCCTGCTTTGAAAGAAAACTGAAAATTATTCTAAGATCTAGGAAAACACCTTTGAAAAAAAGAATGTAGTTAACAAGAGGAGAATTTCCACAATAGGCAAATCTACACAGAGAGCAGTAACTGGGTGGGGGAAGATGGAGAGTAACTGATAGCAAGTGTGGGGTTTCTTTTGAGGATGATGAAAATGTTCTAGAATTAGATAGTGGTGATGGTTGCACATCCCTGTGAATATACTAAAAATCACTGAATCGTATGCTTTAAAAGGGCAAATTTTATGGTATGTAAATTATATCTCAATAAAGCTGTTATTTTAAAAAAACAAGAGATGAGAATGAAATCAGAAGACTTAAGAACATGTTGGCAGACACTTGCTTTAAGAATAGAGATCTAAAAGGGCTGGAAGTTCAACGTCATTTGTGATCTACTTCTCTGGAGACACAAGGAGCCCTATTCCCAAGCTTGACAGCATACCTAGAAGACAGCAGCACTGCCTGGCCACACTACAGTGCTTCCTTTTGTGTATGGTGGTGGGAGTGGGTAGGGAAAGGGTACACAGTTACATTGAACCCTTCTTTAGGTGCATTTTGGTAAACATGTTGATCCTGTTTCTAACCCAATCCTGTTTGTGGAGAGCTGATTGGTACACCAATCTGAAGGGTTATATTGTCATCACTAGGAACCCAAGAAGAGTGTCCCGTGAACTTATAACAAGAGAATTTAGGGCCTAGATAGACCACAGTAGAGTTCTTCAGCCTGTGATATCACATTGGGACTTGGCTACATATCATACCTTGAAGGTTCTTGAAAGAGGCTAAAAAATAGCTGTTTTATCCCAAGAACTTCCAAACACAGTTGAACTATGCTCCTTAGGTCAGTTTCTGGCCTAAAAACAGGAAAGAGTATCTATGGTTGTGTCTTCACAAACACACCCAGCTTTTCTGAGAATTTAACCTGTTTTTAAGCAACTTAAAAGATTTTCTTATCTTGCAAGACAGATATTGAAACTGACTTTCTCCCTTGATTAGAATGCCAGCTTAATTGGGCCATAGGGAGATTATAGCTATATTGACTCTTTCAGTTTCTCCAAATGGCCCTTGCTATTGGATATCATCCTAGTTCCTGGAAACAATCTTAGTGAAGAGCTCAAGGATATTACTTTTTGAATCTGAAAGAATACAGATAAACTGTTGCCAAGTTACCTCATGGACTCATAATTACTTACTATTATAGGGACATGATCATGCGGGCAGAATAATATCTGGATTTGATTGATGATGGTGAAGACTCTCAGATCAAGCATGTCTCCTGAACTAGCCACTCACACCAGGTCCTATTTGCCAACACTGCAGAAGTCATAATTTGTACCAGCACCCATGATTTATATAAAAACAAGAGGCACATGAACATCTTCTCTACACAAACTATTATTCAGTGACCTTCTCAGATGAACTTCTCTTCAACTACTAGCAATTTGGAATCACACCATCATCTATTAATTTCGAGGGTAATTTCTCCTGGCATTGCAGTAGGTGCTCTGATTGAATCTTTGACTTCAGTGCCACAAGTCCCTGTTCTTAGCAAACTGAACAATGTCCTGGTCTAATATCTGTTTAAATGGGATATATTATCAGGCCATGGAACTCAATGGGGCCAATTTGTATAGGCTCTCTGATTTCCATTACTACTGCTAAATGTATATTTAGAATGAGCATATGCCAGAAGAGTAGGGCCCAGTGTTGTGACTTTCTCCATTACATTCTATTAAATCTCTAATTCAAAGGTTCAAGCCACGTTTTAGAGCCCCAGGGTTCCATGGTGGGTCTTCGAGGTCTCTAAAGACTCTTCAAGGGGCAAGACTGACTGGGCAGGCTCAGTATCCCAACCTATCTCCTGCTTCACCAGAACAATTCCATTTTTATCTGTTTGATTTACTGGGGTTCCACAGAAGATTTCATTTGAAAAATGTGATGCCATTGGTAGAAAAATATATATTCATTTTATAAGCCATTATTGCAACCAATCCAGACATGATTTATCAAGAACACGGATGGAATCTCCAAGTAGTAAAATTGGAGTATCAAAAAAAGCTCCCTGTTTAAAAGTACACAGTGAAGACTGCCATTCATTAATTTATCACATCCATTTTTAAGCAATTTTTTCAGCCTAAAGCACAGGCAAGTACTTTCAGATAGTCATAAATACAAAGAAAATAAAACAGGGTAATAGGATAGTGTGACTAGAGTAGTGGACAAAGGAACTATTTTAGACAGAATGGGGGTCAGGGAAAACCTCCAGGAGGTGACATTTGGGATGAGATGGTATGGAGAGAAAAACAATCCAGCTGGAACTCAGTGAACCAGTGCAATATATGTAGAATTACTCAAGTCAAGATCAGAGAGGTAGTTCATGCAGCCACCAGGTGAGTTTAAGCATGGATTGATTAACATTTGCAAAAGATTAGTCCTGGGGCTGGTTGTGGAGGAGGGCAAGAGAGGAGTGGGGAAAGGCATTCGGGGGATCACTAAGGTAGTTCAGTTGAGGGATGATGGTGACTAACTAGAGTGGTATCAGGGGAGATTGAGGAAAAGAGATATATATGGGATATACTTTTAGAAGTAAGGTTGAGAGCATTTGATGATGGATTGAATATGAGTTGTAAAAGAAAAAGGGAAATCAAGGATGATTCTTGTGTTTTAGAGTTAAACATTTAGGTGAATGGTAGTACCATTAAGTGAGATGAAAAATACATAGATTTGACCAGGACAGAGGAGGGGAGTAGGGGACAGAACCAAGTGAATTATGTTTTGAGTATATTATGCTTCCAATACCTATTAGACATCCAAGACATATCAAGAAGCCAACTGGGAAAAAGTGTCTGGAGTACTAAGGAGATATAATTTGGGAATCATCAGCATAGAGTTGATATAAAAGTTATAACTCTAAAAGAAATTACCTACATAATGAGTTTAGACAGAGAAGAGAAGTCAGGGAAAAATTAAGCACTTAGGAACCCCAAATTTTAGAAGCCAGAGAAAGGGGGAGCCAACAAAGTAGCAGAGAAAAAGCATTCCATCAAGTAGGAAGAAAACTAGGAGAGTGTGGAGTCATGAAGATCTGGAGAGGAGAGTGTTTCAGAAAGGGGGGTGTGGTTACCTGTGTCAAAATTTTCTGAGAGGTAGAGGAAGATAAAAACAGGAGTGATGGTGGAATTTCAGGCTTTGGCCAATAACTAGGAACATTTGCAGAGGAAAAAGTCATTACAGTCTTTACACCCTATCTGAAACCCTGTCACTTGGCTGGCCACCTACTTTGTAGAGGTATAACAACAGCCATGGGCAGTAGAAGACTGTGTAAAAGAACTAGAGAAAAAGTTATAAAGAGAAAGCATTGTAAACAAAGATCTTGACAATTGTTGCTTAAAACTGTTGCTGGGAATGAGACCCGACCCAATCAAGTTTAACAGATCAAGTCTTTGATTTTTAGGGGGCTAAAGGCAATAACATGACCACAGATGTGCCTAGAGAAAGAAGTTCTTCCTCCACCACCCCAGGAGAAGAGTAAGAGTGAATAAAGGGAGATTCATAATGTGCACAGGGAACTGCCAATATTATCCCTGTGCAAACAACAGTCAAATTATTTCAGCAGAAAGATGTGTAGGCAATTTAAAACCACAATCTATATTTAAAGGAGATATCCTAGAAGCCCAAGTCCCTCAGGTTTATTGCAACATACAATCATCACATCTTCCTCTGATGTACTGCCTGTCTTGCTGCCCCTGTTTAGCCAGCTCTTTCCCCATTGACTTGGTTGTTTCCCCACTATATATCTTTTCACACATGGTAGAGATAAGGCTTCTGATCCAAACTGGTGAAATAGTTAGAATTATAATTACCACTGGGCACTCAATACTGGCTAGTTTAAAAATAAAAGGTCCCTCTACAATTGTTGATCTAAGTCCCTCATGCTAAAATTAGTACAGATCAATTAACTCTTTGCAGTGTGGAGGGGTTTGTGCATGTTTATGTGTGTGTATACACACATGTGCATCTATGAATCTAAGTACATTGTACATTTATGAAATGAGCAATTCAAGATGATCAATCTAGTTTCATTTATCTCCATTAAAGGACCAACAATTTGATTCAAACTTTATTTTGTATAGATATTTTTTGAAAGTTATTTTATATGTGCTCCTTTTTTAAGGTAAAATACCTTTGTATAGTTTCAATGTTTTTTCCTTGACTTAAGTCTATTAAGAACACTTTATGACCTCCTAAGTCATAAATGACTTCTTAATAATGATCTCTTAGGTCTTCAAATACCTCAATTATACAAGGATGTTGTGGGAGAGTATAATTTGTATGCCCCTTTCCCATAGGGCCCGATAGCCCTGTGTTTTTGGAGTTTTTATGTTCACGTAATTAAGTTATATTCCTCCTCCTCTCACGTCAACTTTCATATTGTACTGCTGCAAGTGCATCTGCTTGAGACAATCCCTCTCCCTCCTAATTAGCAGCAATCTTGGAAACCAGGTTTGGAAAGCTGTTAGAATGATGGAAGGAATAAAAATAAACAGATATCATCAAGTTTGTAGCATACAAGAGTGACACAGAAAAATCACATTTTTATATACTAAAAATGAACATCTGGAAGCTAAAATTAAAAACACAATGCCATTTACAATTGTCCCAGTGAAAATGAGATTCTAAAGTATAGACTTAAAAAAACATGTAAGGGATCTGCATACTGAAAATTACAAAATGCTGATAAAAGAAATCAAAGAAAACCTAAATAAATGGAGAGACATACCATGTTCATGGATTGGAAGACTCAATAGTAAAGTTTTTCCCAAAATGATTTAAATTGAGTTTAAGTAGTTCCTATCAAAATCTTAGCAAGTTTATTTTAGACATAGACAAGCTTATTTGAAAATTTATATGCAAAGGTGCAGGCTCTAGAATAGCTAAAATAACCTTGACAAAGAAAAATAAAGTGGGAGAAATAGTTCTACCTGATATTAAGGCTTCCTATATCAAAGTAATCAAGAGTGTTGTATTAGTGGAGGGATAGACATTTAGACCAATGGAACAAAACATACAAGTCAGAAATAGATGCATACAAATATGCCCAACTGATTTTTGACAAAGATACAAAAGCAATTCAATGGAGGAAGGGTAGCCTTTTCATCAAATGGTGCTGGAGCACTTGGACATTCATAAGCATAAAAATGAAACTTGACCTAAACATCACACCTTATACAGAAAATGTTTCAAAATGGATCATGGACTTAAATGTAAAACTAAAACTGTAATTTTTAAGAAAAATAGAAGAAAATCTTAAGGCTCTAGGGATGCGCAGAGGTTTCTTAGCCTTGATAGCAAAAACATGATCCAGAAAAGGAAAATCTGATACACTGGACTTCATCAAAATTTAAAACTTTTTCTCCATGAATGATTCTGTTAAGAAAACGAAAAGACAATTTATAGAGGAGGAGAAAATATTTGCAACCCATATTTCTAACAAAGGGCTGGTATCTGTAATGTATAAAGAACTCTCAAAACTCATCAGCAAAAAACAAACAACCCAAGTATAAAATTGGCAAAAAACACGAAGAGACATTTCAATGAAGAGGATATACAATAAGAGGATGGTAAATAAGCACATGAAAAGATGTTCAGTATCATTAACCATTAAAAAGATGCAAATTAAAACCACAATAACATATTACTACACACCTATCAGAATGGCTAAAGCAAAAAATAGTGACAACTCCAAATGCTAGAGAATATGCAGAGGAACAGGATCCCTCATATATTGTCATTGGGAATTTAAATGCTACAGCCACTCTGGAAAATAGTTTGGCAGTTTTTTATAAAACTAAACGTGAAAATTACCATATGACCCAGTAATTGCACTCTTGGGCAGTTATCTCAGAGAACTAGAATTTCATGTGCACACAAAAATATGTACACAGATATCAATAGAAGCTTTATTCACAGTAGCCAAAAACTGGATCCAATCCAGACGTCTTTGAACAGTAAATGATTAAATGATTAAACAAATCATGGTACATCTATACCGTGGAATACCAATCAGTGGTAAAAAGGAATGAACTATTAATAGAAGCAATGACTTGAATGAATCTCTAGAAAATTATGCTAAGTGAAAAAAAGCTAATCACAAGAGGTTAACATACTGCATGATTTCATTTATATAACTTTTTAAAATGACAAAATTACAGAAATCAAGAACAGATTTGTGATTGCCAGGGGTTAAGGGCAGGGTTGAGGGGTGTGGTAGGGAGGTGACTTTGGTTATAAAAGGTCAACACAGAGGACCTTTGTGGTTATGGAACTGTTTTTATCTTGATTGTGCTGGAGATCACACAAATCTGCTCATGTGACAGAATTGCATAGAAGTGAATGCACACACACACATATAAACATACAACAAGTAAAATTGGGGAAATCTGAATAGAATAGTTGGGTTGTATCAATATTAATTTCCTGGCATGATATGTTCTATAGTTATGCAAGATGTCACCATTGGTGGAAACTAGGTAAAGCATACTTGGGATATCGCTATATTAGTTTTTACAACTGCATGTAGCAAAATTACCTCAAAATAAAACATTTTAAAAATCAATGCACATTTAAAAAGTAAATAGATAATGCAAAATCCATGTCCTAAAAAGAATGCATTTCTCACACAGAAGAAGGTTCTCCTGAAGGCTCTTGTTTCAACCTAATCTGATTTTTCAGAGGCTCTTTTTCTCCTTATTACCTAGTTCTAAACTGTGTTCCCAATGGGTTAGGTGCTTTTCAGTCTCCTCTCCTTTCCGTGTAGTACTTGTATTTCTCCGGTCCTTGACATGTTTCAAGCACACTATAACCACTGATGAAAGGCACTTACTCTCTTAAAGATGCCTTTGGGATGCAGGCAAGTGAAGGAGAATTCCCCATAGGGAATCTGGAACTGAATACAAGTGATTTATACAACGGAGTAGACAGAGTAGAATGGTATAAGGAGGAGGGGGTGAAACTCAAATAATGGTAATGGAAGAGACCCTTCTGCATTATTCCTTTCCTTTCTCTTGCTTTGTATACTCTCTGTATTCCAACATTCTCAATTATCCATACTGTCACTGACACATACAGAAGCCCATCATTAAGTTGGGCAGTTTGTTGCGGGAAAGACACCAGGCTTTCAAAGGGAAGCTGTGTTCAAACCACCAGAGCCAAGCAGAATGACTCCAGACTCATGAATATTGTTCTCACTCCAACTTCTTGTTTGCTCTTCTTGGCTTTTGACTCAGGATCACCCCACCAACTTTGATAGTCAGATTAGTCCCACTCACGTTTGGATGTCCTTGGTAACTGATCCCAATACCTGAGCCTGTCTTTCTCTCAAAATCCTAATTCACCAACTGGATTCCGGTGTCTATCTGTTGGCTTTGGCCATTTTTGACACCTTTATATCTTGACACTGGCAGCTTTTGTTGGCTTAGCTCACTACACAGCCAGTTGAGTGCCCAATTCCTGGAGTTAGACTGCCGAAATTTGAATTATTAACTCCCCACTTACTACCTAGGGGATGGAGAATCTTGAACAACAAACTTACTCCTCTGGGTTTCAGTTTCATCTGTAAAGTGGGCATAATAATGGTTCCTTCCTCGAGGTTGTGGTGAGGATTCAACAAGTTATATAAAGCATGTAGAAGAGTGCCTGGCACATGGTAAGTGAAATAATGCATGGAAAGTCATTACTAATGTGCCTGCCACATAGTAAATGTTTCATAAATTTTAACTATTATGACTTCTATTATTATACTACTCTTCTTATAATTAAGAAAGAAAATTACTTAAAATTTGAGGAAAGATTATCTGAAGCAGAACTTTCTTGTGCAATCTGATTAATAGTCTCTGCTGGGAAGTGTCTCGTATTTCTTACAAAATGTTTGAGCAATTTTTTGGTAGAGTTTGATGAGCTTAAGGGCCCTTCTGGGAAGTTAGGGTCATCCAAATGGTCTTATGAGGAGTGACCTATATAGCAGTCAGTCTTGTGACAAGCCTAATAACTTTGAAACAGATATTCTTTTGTTGATTCTAATCTAACAGCGTTATTTACTACTGTTTCATCCTATAAAATGTCTCCAAGAAAGAAATACAAAAGCAGAGAGGGGAGCTAGAAGGAGGTTAACTGAGCCTCCCACACCCACCGTTCCACCCATTCTTGCTCAAGTAGCTAAAAGGAAAGAGAAGATGTGCACATAGCTGGTCTCTTAGCACTCTTTTAAGAACTTACATGTACCTGTCTACTTCTCAAATCTTATCTCATACCATTTGGCCCTTAGCTCGCTAAACTCCATGAACAGTTCTCTCTTTCCCTGACAGAGATAAAGCTCTTTTCTGCCTCAGGGCCTTTTAATCGGTTGCTCCTTCTGCTGATAATGCTCTACCCGCTTCTGCAACCCCACTTCCCTCATCTAGTTTCAGCACAAAGGGCACTATATAGCCCCTTAGAGGAGAGATTTTACATAATTAAACACTCCATGGTACTCCAAAGTTCTCCACAGTAACACTGCACAACTTTAATCTACTGCTTTACCTTTGCCACAAATCCTTGTACATCCTGAAGTCCTTGTCACATAGACAACATTCAAGAAATGTTGGAAGGATGGATGAAGGGATAGATACGTAGATGGGTGAGTGAATGGATGAGTAAATAGATGAATGATATCATAGATAGTTTACAGAAAAAGTACAAACATTCACAGAACTATTGAGTTATAGACAACAAAAGGACCTGAATGACCTTCTAATGCAATTTTCATCTTCCATAACTTTAAAAACTGAGGAGAGGGGCTGGCCCCGTGGCCGAGCGGTTAAGTTCACGCGCTCCGCCGCAGGCGGCCCAGTGTTTCGTTGGTTCGAATCCTGGGCGCGGACATGACACTGCTCATCAAACCACGCTGAGGCAGCGTCCCACATGCCACAACTAGAAGGACCCACAGCAAAGAATATACAACTGTGTACCGGGGGGCTTTGGGGAGAAAAAGGAAAAAATAAAATCTTTAAAAAAAAAAATAGCTTGGTAAAAAATAAATAAATAAATAAATAAAAAATAAATAAATAAAAATAAAAACTGAGGAGAAAAAGGAAATTGGCCTGGTTAAGATCTCTGATTAGTGGCAAAATCAGGAACAGAATCTAGGTCTCCCAACTCCAAGTCATTCATTCGCTCATACATTCATTCAACAAATATATATTGGGAGCCTATTACATACCAGACATCATTCTAGGCTCTGGGGATACATTAGCAAACAAATCAGACAAAAATTCCTGGACTCATGGAGCTTGTCTACTAGTTGGGAGAGTGAGACAACAAATAAGGTTAGTAAGTAAATTATGTGGTTAGAAAGTAGCATCTCCATATCTATTCCTCGAACATATGTCAAGCTCATTCTCGATTCATTTGCTCTTCTTTAAGAATAAAAAAAAAGAAAGTAGCATATTCAAAGTTCTTTCCTTATGCTCCACTTCTCCACACATGCACATATCTTCTTCAGAGTATGCTCCCCTCCCTGTGGACTGTCTCAACCCCAGATCGCTTTAGTACTCCATTTTCTCCCCCGTCACATTTTTGGCTGAGTGCTAATCCCCCAACATGTGCTCAGCTTCAAACCCTCAGATGAGGCCTTCTGCTCTGAACTTCTCTTCTTCTGCTTCTCTGTACCATGAAAAAGTAGTCAGGGATTAGCTAGGTACGAGGCTGTGGAGAGAAACAGTCATAAAAGTGACATCTACAGAAACTAATTTTGGACTTGTGCTTCCAGGAATATGTGGTAGAAATACTTTTCCATGTTTCTCCCACTAAGTACAGCTAAAATCCTAAAAGTTACGTAAAAAACAAACATAAGAAGATTCTGAAAAGTGGAGAGAAGAAAGCACAACAGCTGGGGACCTGGGACTCAGGGCACGACATGGAGATGAGATCCCTAGGTTTTTCGTTTGGGGGGGGGGGGTTTTGCCTTGTATATCTCAGACTTGTAGGTGAAAAAGCCAATAATCTGGTAATGCCAATGAGTGCAGACAAAAATAAGCCCCAACAAAAGTCTTCTTTCTTTAGCCAGAGGATCAGGAAAGAAGAAGCATAACAAGAAAGAAAACTTTTAAACAACACTTCAATGCAATACTGCAATACTGCTGTACTGCAGCCATATACCACAGAAAAAATGGTGGCCCTGCCCCAACCAGTAAAGGTAGAATAAACAGCTTAGACTTCCACATTCACAAAGTTGTAATGAGGCAGGCCAACCCCCATGCTGGGGTGGCACCAAATAAGGCCAAGCAAGAAGCTGATACTTTCATCACTGTATAACTAAGGATGAGCTTCCCCCTCCACAGTGTCAGTGGAGGACATGTGGGGAACTTGGACTTCCACCATTTCCCAGCATTACCAGAGACTTATCCCTGTCCCCCTTCCAACTAACAACTGCAGAATACACATTCTTTCCAAGCGCTCATGTACATATGGCAAGAGAGATCATATCCTGAGCAATGATAATCCTGATGTAACAAACATCAATGAATTTAAAAGACATTACAAGGATAATAAGGAATACTATGAAAAACTATACACACAGTTTAAACATAATGTGTTATCTGATCACAATGGAATCAAACCAGAAAGCAGTAACAGAAATGTAAAAGGAAAATATCTAAAAATCTTAGTAACTAAGGAACAAACTTCTAAATAATCCTAGCTGAATAAAGAAGTCTCAAGGAAAATTTAGAAAACACATGGAAATAAATGAAAAGGAGAATATAACATACCAAAATTTGTGGGATACAGTTAAACCTGTGCCTAGATGGAAACTTATAACAATAAATGCATACATTAGAAAAGAGGAAAGTCTCAAAACAATAATATAAGCACTCATCTCAAGAACAACAACAACAAAAGAGCAAAATAAATCCAGCCTAAGCACAGGAAATAGTAAAGATAAAAACAGAACTCAATGAAATTGAAAACAAAAACAATAGAGAAAAATCAATCAAACAAAGAGCTAATTCTTTGAAAAAATCAATAAAATTGACCACTCGCTAGAAAGACTGAGTTGTAAGAGAGAGAAGTCACAAGTTACCACAGGAGATTAAAACAGGGTTTATCACTACAGACCATGCAGACATTACAAGGATAATAAGGAATACTATGAAAAACTATACACACATAAATTTAAGAACTAAATGAAATAGACCAATTCCTCAAAAAACAAAATCTACCACAATTCACATATGAAATAAATAATATGAACAGGTTATAACTATTAAAGTAATTGAAGTTGTAATTTTAAAACTGCCAAAAATGAAATCTCCAAGCCCAGATGGTTTCACTGGAGAATTCTACACAAACATTTAAAGAATTGACATCAGTTCTACACAATCTCTACCAGAAATTAGAAGAGGAGGGAATACTTCTCAGTTCATTTTATGAAGCTAGTATTATCCTGACACCAAAACCAGTTAAAGACAATACACAACAAGAGAATTTCAGACCAATATTCCTCAGGAACATAGACACAATAATCCTTCACAAAATAATAGCAATTAGAATTCAGCAATATATGAAATGAATTATAAGCAATGATCCAGTGGAGTTTATTTCAAGGATTCAAGACTGGTTCAATATTCAAAAATCATTCAGTATACTATACCACATTAGCAGGTTAAAGAAGAGAAATCAGATAATCATATCAATTGATGTAGAAAAAGTACTCAACAAAATTCAACACCCCTTCATGACAAAAACTCTCAGAAAACTAGGAATAGAAGGGAACTTCCTCAACTTGATAAAGATAATCTACAAAACATCTACAGCCAACATTACAACTAATGGTTAAAGTTTAAATGTTTTATTCCCAAGACTGGGAAAAAGCCAAGAGTGCACACTCTCATCACTTTTATTCAATACAGTGCTGGAAGTTCTAGCCAGTGCAACAAGGCAAGAAAATAAATAAAAGGCATACAGAAGGTGAGGAAGAACTACAACTGTCCCTATTTATAGATGACATGAGTGCTTATGTAGAAAATCCTAAGGAATCTACAAAATCCATAAAAGATTGCCCAGAACTAATAAGTGAGTTCAGCAAAATTGCAGGATACAAGATAAACATTTAAAAATTGTATTTCTATATACTAGTGATTAAAATGTGGACGCTAAAATCAAAAATACAATTTTTTAAATATTAATTACTGAATTTTAATCTAACAAAACATGTACAATACTTGTATGCTGAAAACTACATAACTGATGAAAGAAGTCAAATAGCTTTTAACTAAATGGAGAGAGATACCGTGTTCATGGATTGGAAGAACAATAGTTCAGCATAGCAAAGATAACAGTTCTTCCTAGATTAATATATGGGTTTAATTCTCATCAAATTCCCAACAAAATGTCAGCAAGATGTTTTATAGATATAGACAAGATTATTCTAAAATTTTATGGAAACATTAAGGAACTAAAATAGCTAAAGCAATTTTGACAAAGGACAGTAAAGTTGTAAGAATCAGAAAAAAGTGGTAAGAATCAGTCTACCAGATTTCAAGAATTATTACATAGCTGTAATAATCAAGACAGCACAGTATTAACAGAGAGATACACATGGATCAATGGAACAGAACAGAGAATCCAGAAATAGATCCATATAAATATGTCCAAATGATTTTTTACAGAGGTGCAAAAGCAGTTCAGTGGAAGAAAGATAGCTTTTCAAAATTGTTGGTGGAGTGCTTTGACATTTATGGCCCAAAACAAATCGAACCTTGACCTAAAACGCACACACATCTTATACCAAAAACATCTCAAAATGGATCACTGACTTAAATGTAAAATCTAAAATGATAAGCTAAGAAAAAAAGATAAAAACTTCAGGATCTAGGAGTAAGTAAAAAGTTCTTAGACTTGACACCACAGGTATGACCCATAAAAGGAAATAGCAATAAGTTTGAACTCATCAAAACTAAAAACTTCTCGTCTGTTAAAGACACTGTTATGAGAATTGAAAAACAAGCTACAAATGGGAAGAAAATATTTGCAACATACATATCTGACAAAGGACTAGCAGCTAAAATATATGAAGAAATCCCCAAACTCAACAATAAAAAATAAACAAACAAGTCAATTAGAACATGGACAAAAGTTGTGAAGAGACATTTCATTGAAGAGGATATACAGATAGCAATAAAGGAATAATTATAAATCCATGTTGATGAATATACAGTGTTTAAAGATGTAATTTGTAACAATAACAGCATAATGGAGGGGAAAACCAAGCTTTGAAGAAATAAAATTTTGGTATACTATTGAAATTTACTTGGTATTAATCTGAAATAGATTGTTACAATTAAAGTGTTAAAGGCAATTCCCAGGTCTGCCACTAAGAAAATAACACAAAAAATACGCAGCAATAGAAACTACAAAGGAATGAAAATTATACACCTGTAGTTCTACAGCTGTAGCTGTAAAATTATACAGCTGTAGTTTCTTAGATCTGACACAAAAAGCACAAGTAATCAAAGAAATATAGATAAATTGTACTTCATAAAAATTTAAAATGTTTGTGCTTCAATGAACACTATAAAGAAAGTGAAAAAACAATCCAAAGTGTGGGTGAAGAAAATTTCTATTTAATACAAAAGAAGACAGTACTGAAGAAACTGAGGGAAAAAAGACATAAAACACATACAAAACAAATTACAAAATATCATACATAAATCTATCTTATCAGTAATCACATTAAATGTAAATGATGCCAAAACAATTTAATTGAGAATGGATAGTCTTTTCAACAAATGTTGAGACAACTGAATAGCCACATGCAAAGAGACATGAAGTTGGAAACCTACTTCACACTATTTACAAAAATTAACTCAAAATGGATCAACAACTTAAATATGAGCTAGAACCATAAAACATGTAGAAGAAAACATAGGTGTAAATCTTCATGACCTTGCATTAACTGTCGTTTCTTAGATATGACATCAAAAGCACAAGTAATCAAAGAAATATAGATAAATTGCACTTCATAAAAATTTAAAACGTTTGTGCTTCAATGAACACTATAAAGAAAATGAAAAAACAATCCAAAGAGTGGGTGAAGACATTTGCAAATCATTTCTCTGATAAGGATCTAGTATCCAGAATATATAAAGTACTCTTGCAACTCAATATTAAAAGGACAACCCAATTTTTAAAATGGGCAAAGGATTTGAATAGACATTTCTCTTAATAAGATATACAAATGGCCAAGACATATATGAAAAGATGCTTAACATCTTTAGTCATTAGGGAAACACAAATCAAATTATAATGAGATTCCACTTCGATACCCACTAGGTACACTATAATCAAAAAGATAGACAATAACAGGTCTTTGTGAGGACGTGGAGAAATTGGAACCCTCGTACACTGCTAGTGGGAATGTAAAATGCTGCAACCACTGTGGAAAATAGTTTGCTGGTTCCTCAAAAAGTTAAACATACAATTATCATAAGACTCAAAAACTCCACTCTTAAGTATATACTAAAAGGAAGTGAATATAAATATTTAAACACATTTACACAAAGACTCATAGCAGGACTAATCACAATAGCCAAAAGATAGAAACAACTCAAATGTCCATCAAATGATAAATAAATAAAATGTGCTATATCCGTACGATGGAATTTATTTTAAAGGTTGGTGCCTGAGCTAAGATCTGTTGCCAATCCTCCTTTTATTAATTTATTTTTCTTCTTCTCCCCAAAGCCACCCCAGTACATAGTTGTATATTCTAGTTGTAGGTCCTTCTGGTTGTTGCTACGTGGGATGCCACATCAACATGGCTTGATGAGCAGTGCTAGGTCCGTGCCCACAATCTGAACCAGTGAAAGCCTGGGCCACCGAAGTGGAGCACGCAGCCTTAACCATTCAGCCATGGGGCCGGCCCCAAGAGGGAATATTTTTGCTGTTAGTGCCATCAAGTCAATTCCAACTCCTAGCAACCCTGTGAACAGCAGAGTGGAATCCTACTCAGTCTTTTTGCACCAACCTCTCATCTTCTGTGCTATATACGACAATGCTCTGCTGCTATCAATAGGGTTTTCACCGACAATTTTTTCAGAAGTGGGTGGCCAGGTCATTCTTCCTAGTCTGTCTTAGCCTGGAAGCTCTGCTGAAAACCTGTCCAACATAGGTGACCCTGCTGGTATTTGAAATACTGGTGGCATGGCTTTCAGCATCCCAGCAACACACAGAAGCTAGAGTGTGACAACAGACAGATGAGTGGTGTGGTTCCTTGACTGGGAAAGGAACCCAGGCCGAGGCACTGAGAGTATTGAATCTTAACAACTAGACCACCAGGCTGGCTAATAGAATATCATTTGGCCATAAAAATAAATGAAGTAGTGATATATGCCACAACATGGATGAACCTTGAAAACATTATGCTAATTGAAAGAAGCCAGACACAAAAAGCTACATATTATATGAAACATCCAGAATAGATTAATCCATTGAGAGAGAACAGACTATGGGTTGCTAGGGGCTGGGGGCAGAGGAGAATGGGGAGTGACTGCTTAAAAGGTATAGCATTTCTTTTGGAAGTGATGAATATATTCTGGAATTAGATACTGGTGATGGTTGCACAACATTGTGAACATACTGAAAGGTACTGAGTTGTACACTTTAAAATGGTAAAATTTATGTATGTGAATTTATGTGAATTAAAAAAGAAAGGAAAAAGAATCCAAGTTACCACATTTAGTGACTTAATGATCTTTGGCAAGTTATTTAAACTCCTTCTGTGTCTAGTTTGTTTCCTCAAGTGTAAAATAGTGATAGTTGTAGTAATTACTTCATAGGATTGTTTTTATGAATAAATGAGAATATAGCTATGATGCCCCTAGCATAGTGCCTGGCTCATAGTGATCATTCAATGTGTTATTACTATTATCATAATAATAATTATTATCATTCGCTAGCAGAATGGGAATAAGTTATACCCATCCAAGTTTAAGGTGTTGCAATCTGCAGTTGGCCTACCTTGATGAGTATTTCCTTTCTTCTTTTTCTTCCTGAAGGGTATGTTTTCAGTTTTCTAACATCCTGTATTTTTTTATCCATGGCTGTGGCTGTCCGCTAGCAACTTGCTTTCTCATTTGTCTTCCCCCATTTGATTGGTAAGATTAGTGCCATTTTGAGTTCTTCTTATCAGTTTATGCTGACTATTTGGGAAGACACACATGGAGCTAAATAATATCCCTAGAGCCAAAATCTTTGGAGCACTCAGCCCCATCTGAAACTTTTCAGTGCAATGAGAGACAGGTCTATGTCACAAAATGTCAAAAACCATTCAAAAATCACTTGATGAGATCACTGAGGATAACATGTCTGAATTGGGGATGAAGGTCACATTTGCAGGTTTTCCCTCCTGTTGGTCTTTCAAAATGCCTATGCCCCTTTTTCTGTGGTGATGGGAGAAGGGAGCTGAAGTGGAAGGAAATCCTGAAATTCTTACACTGGGGAGGAAAAGAAGTTTGCCTTTACAAAATGCAGCCAAAGAATTCCACTTTGATTTGCGCTTAAGATACACCTTAATGCCTAATCCCATGGGGATAGCAGGCATAAAATCAACAAAATTATAAAACTCTTTCAAGAAAAACTGCTCTAGTCTTTTCTCTATGATACTCTAGGATGCCAGGAAAGCCACAGATGCCAAGAACGGTAAGGGGAGAGGAAGAGAGTGGAAGGCAAGAAAAGGGTTCCCAAAACCATATAATGTATCAGTCTTTAAAGTTAATGAAGAATCTAGATATGCTGAATCCAAGCCCTTTGCTCTCTCCATGGCACACATATGTCTTCTAATAGAAATATGTCAGAGATCAAGACTATTTTGATGGGAAGGAAGAATTAGGAAAGGACACATGCAATCTTCCAAAAGAACAGGCCAAGATGGGCCACTTGGAGAAGTACAGGTTACAAAGAGGCAGAAATGGCAAGCAGTAGAGCATGAAGGCCACACTTCACTTATTGCTTTTGCAATTTTTCCATCCACTGGATCATCATCATGTGCCATCCCTATTTTCCAAGACACTCCCTGCCCAATCGAGATACTGGGCATTATGGCACTTTGCTAAGCCTGCTCCAGGTAGTCTTACCAGTGCATTTGTAGAGTAGGGGGAAATGAATTTCCCTATTTTGCTGGAAGGCACGTTGTGATCCCTTAACTTAAGAGTCTAGCTTGAAGGTCAATACACAGACACTGTAGTCATAGCACTGAGTTACACATCATCAATTACCATATCAGGAACTAACTACATGCAGAAAGTTGGCCTCAAAAAGGGAAGAGAAGTCCTCCCGTGAGACAGCTATTTCATTTCCATCGCCTCTGGCAGTGCTTCTAAACCACTCTCAGACTTGTTAGCTCCAGGAAGAGAGAAATAAATTGATATCATATCTAACTATGGATGCTGATGTGAAAAGACAGAGAAATTCAGTTGTAAAGTGTTAATAACATTCACGAATTTCCCACATGAAGGGAAAAATCAGGAGAGGTTCCTGTGACCTATACTCTCAGAGAATTAATCCCCAATGAGACTTTACTGAGTTTTAGCTCTCAAAGAAAGAAATGGAATTAGGCTTTGTTGGGAAGTTTGTTTCCTGAGGAGTTTTTCTAAGGATTAGGATTAGACAATATCCTTTGGGAAGCTGGATCTCTTTGATAGGCCTTTTGCTAAGTGAAAAGATTCAAGTGGCCTTTCCATTGGACCAAGATGAAATTAAAATGGGCAAGATGGTTCCAAACCTGGAAGCAATGCCCCAAATCTGAAAAAAAGATCTGTTTTGATCCAATCATGGTCAACTAAAAAAAAAGTTTAATCAACTAACATTCACAGAGAACCCACTGCATGCCAAGCACTTTTAAGCATTTTATAGGCATATGAAAGAAATTTAGAACAGGTCACTGTTGTCAGGAGCTTACACACTAGCTGTGAAAAAAGAAACCATGAATAGAAGTAAAAAGAATCAGGAAGGGGGAACTGACCAGGAGGCCAGGAGACCTGGGCTCCAGTCCTGGTTCTAACATTTACTTACTATGACCATGGGCAAGTCCATTCTGCTCTATGGACCTCAGTTTTCCCATCTGCAAGCTAAAGAGTATGGACTAGATCCTTAAGGGCCTTTCTAACTCAAACTTTTACTTAAAAATAACAAGTGAGTATATAAAAGAAGGGAGAAGATAATTGAACATCCTATGCTAACGAGGGTTTAGGGTTTTTTTTTTTTGAAGATGAGTCTCTTTTCTGTTCTAAAGGTACAAGGTATATTCCCAAAGCTTTGGGGTCACTGGAAGCTAAGGGCCATAAATGTCCAATGCAAGGGCTAGATAACATTTCCTCTCCAGTGTTCAGTACATGTAGTCAGGAAAGTTGGTTACTCATACTAAGACCTCCTCAGGGAAACTGTAGAGGGAAACTGCAAAGTTTCCAGACTCTCCTTTCTCATCATCTGCTGTCCAAATGCAGGAGAATTGAAAGAAGATTCCTATCAGGGCCATTACTTTGGCAGAGAGCCCAGCATCTGCCCAAGAATGAAGACAGTGTTTGGTGCTCATGAATAAGGCTGGCAAATTGGTATCCTTTGTAATATTGCTGAGGGTACAATGCCAACTTCAAGACAAAAAGGCCATAGGTAGCCTGAAGGTGAGGAGAAGACAACAGAATGGGAAATAGGATGGTCTATTATAGGGATTACAAGCACAGGGTTTGGAGCCAATCAGTCCTAGGCTCAACTCCAGCTCCAGAACTTTGAGCAAAATCCTTAATCTGTTTTTGAGCCTCATTTACTACATGTGTAAAATAAGGCTAATAATAATTATTGACTATATAATGATTATTGTAAAGGTTAAATAAGATCTTATGTATAAAATATAGGACATGTACCTGACAACTAGTAGTTGCTCAATAAATAATGACTGCTATTATTATCATCATTATCATCATCAATTTCTCTCCACAATGGCAGTAAAGACATCCCTAAATTATTCACATAAAAAATGACTTATCAAAGGTTATTGACATTAAATGCTAAAAAATCATCCTCCTTATTTCCTAGGGTTTCAAAGCCAAACTTCTTTGTTCAACACTTAATGTCCTCCACAATTTGGCCTCGTTTGGCCTCTTCACTTCATTAATCTTTACAGCCGTTTACCTGCAATCCCAGACCTACTCATTTACTCTACAAATCCTAACCATTGCTGGGAGTGTATTGGGAGCTTTATCTCCTCCATTGGGTTTGGTCTTAGTTGTTCTGCCCCATGCATAGTATCCAGTGAACCTGGAGTGATCCCTGGACTCATATTCCTGTGGCATGTCTGTTCCTTAATCCATGGTGATTCAATCTAGATGACTGAGCTTCTGCCTCAGTTTCCTGGTGAGAATGAAGTCTATCTTGTCTGTGTACCTATATCTAACCAGTTCCTTTTCAGGAAGATGGTTCTGTATTATGGAACCCTCAGCTATGATTGTGGTTCTTATTTCAACAGACTGATAATTGAGGACCAAGATGCCACCCTGTACTACGCTTTGAGTGTTGTCTATCACCTAGACCCTATTGCTCCTATGCCTCACAAACCCCAGCACATTCTTTTGAGTACTATATTGGACTGACGATGTTTCAGTCAAGGTCACAGAAGGAAACAGAAGGCACACTCAGAGTGGGTAACTGAGGAGAGTTTAATGAAGGGGCTATTTAAATGGGTTAAGAGAAACTAGCGAAGGATGGTGAAGCATCCTAAAGCTAGCAATAGCAGAGGAGCCTATACTATCTCCAGGCCTAAAGGGACAAGTGGAGACAGTAGTTACTGGAACCCAGAGAGAAAGACTCATAGCTGTGACTGTGGGAGATTGGACTCTCCCTTGCAGAACATTGTGGCCTTTGAGGGAGGAATTCAGCAATTGACAGGCAACATCAACCTGGGGGAATATCCTGACCTCTATCTTCTGCTGTTGTCTTCCATTGGCTATAACCCAACTGAGAAATCAAAAGGCAAAATAACCTAGCTGATACATCCATAAGAGTTAGCCTCCTGTGGCACAGAGCAGAATGCAGAAGGGTAAGGGCTTGATATAGAGGAACAAATAGAAAATATTCAGCACAGGCGGATACGTCTGTTGGAGACTATGCTGACAAGTGGATCAGTTCTGCCATTACCAGCTCTGCCCTGCCCAAACTTGAGGTTCCTGCTATCCCAATGTCCAATTCCCCACCCATCAACTGCAAGTTATGCTGGAGACCAGACCTTATACGTCCATCTAAATTCCCTCATAACATCATAATTCTAGCTGATAGATTGTTTCACAAGTGTTACAATTTCTCCAAATTGTATTCTTTCTGTCTGCGTTTCTACTCATTCAACAAATATTTCATGAGTTCTCACCATGTATCAGCCACTATGCTAGGTGATGGGATACAATGGTGCACAAAAACACACACATTATCTCCTTTCATGACATTTAAAGTCTAGTTGAAGAGAATAACACTAATCAAAGAACCACACTAACAAGTATAAGAGCTAATGGCTAGTAAGTGCTTATAACATGCCCTGCACTGTGTGGTACCTTTGTATTATCACAAATTAGTTATAATATAGAGCTATACTCTCCAGAATTACTTTCCCTGTGTGGTTCCAAGTTAGGGTTGGCCACTAGAGAAATTTGCATGAGATTTGAAAGTGGAAGTGAAGTAGCAGCCGTTTTCAACACTGAAGGTCATTGTGGGGCCAGGTACTATTTCAGTTCATGATCGTGGTTGCTAATCCACTGGCTCATCTCATTGACATGGAACAAAAGCTGAACTCACAGCTCCTCCAGCTCCCACAGAATGTCTTCCTTCATCTTCTCTGAGTCCTGGGCCAGGTACATGTGCAGATCTATTGTGAAGGGCACCAGCTTCCCCTGCAGGTCAGTCACTTCATCAAGGCTGGAGGTGGTGAAAGATAGGCACAGGTTCCAGATGTCCTTGTGAAATCCAGTGTGTCCTCTTAGGTTCCAATTTGTGTTTGTGCTCCCCAATTTCCCTTGCTGACTTTAGGCTCAATACCAAATGCTGAAATGAGCCCTATGGAAATTATTTAATTAGCTCTCATAATGTCTAATCCTTATAATAAAACCCCTTATTCTCTATTACCTATAGTGGCTCTGCTTGTCTGATTCAACCTTGAGACTGAGGTAGATACTGTCAGTATCTCTATTTTAAAGACAAAGATACTAAGGTACCGAGAGATTAAGCAACTTGCCCAAAATCAAATAATTAATAAATAAGGGGAGCCAAATTTTGCACCCAAGCGGTTTGGATTAAGAGTGTGTGTGTGTGTGTGTGTGTGTGTGATTAACCACCATACTATCAGCCTCTCAAACCTCAGTTTGAAATTACGCACACAGAAGTAAACAAGTACTATGATAAAAAGAATACAATTCTATGACAGCACAGCATATAAGAAAGGAGTCTGAATAAGATTATATCTCTAGCTCTCTGTTTACTTAGCAATCCTATCTATCTATATGCTTGGAAAAATATATATATATTTAACAAAATAGTTGATGTAGGAGGAAAGGCCTAACCTAACTAAGTTTGGACAAAGGTGAAGAAAAAGCAGGAGCCTTTCCCTTCCCCTGCCACCACTGTTGGGATACAGTGGCTGTCTACTCCACAACAGAGAAACTAGCCTACCAAGAGCATAACTATGCAGAAGTTGTTAGCAGTGCTGAACATTGAAAAGAGATGGTACAAAATGGACTAGATTGAGAATCAAGAATATTGCCTTATAATCCTAGATCTACCACTGATTTGTTGTGTAACTGTGCAAGTGACTTCCTCTCTCTGAACCTCAGTTTCCCCTTTCTAAGATGATATGGGTGGACTCTGTGATCTCTAAGACTCCTTCTAGTTCTAGGATTCTATAACCAGTGGCCTTCGAAATTAGAGTCTGACCAGGTTTTCAGCTCAGTTAAGAAAATACTTTGGTAATGAGCTTGGGACTCCTGGGTGATTATTTGCAGACTCTTAATAGAAAACAAGATAACCAACATTCAGGTAGTTTTGCTGGAGCTCCTGAAGAGAAAGAAGGGATGACTGGGCCAGTTTACTTGATGATAAAACAGTCTTGCACTCACCAGCTATAGGCTATAAGGCATTTCTCTCACCAAGATCTCAAATGAATTCTCGTGTTGCAATAAAAAAGATGAACACATTTTGGCGAGGTGATCGCTTCATCCAAAAAGTCTCCTGGGGAACTTTTATCAAATAGCAGAATGTGAAAGTGAAGCATGATTCAAGAAAACCATATGACCTTCTGCCCAGAGAATGATGAATGCTTTCTGCCTTGGCCAGGAAGGAAAATACGAGCTAGAATTGACTTGCTCTCTTCTTTTGGGAGAAAGTGGGATGGGGTGAGGGCATTAGAAATTCCATTTTTAAGTCTGGATTCAAATCTTTGTATTTTCTTGATATGTAGGAGGTAAAAGAGATAGAATACTTGCCCTGTTCAATTATGTTTGTTGTTCTGCAATTTGAACAGAATACATTTTTCTAATTAAATTTTAAAATGATAGATTTTTAAGTAAGTGAGCAGATCAGGTATCGTGGCTAAGGTTATAATTTAAGCAGCCATCTCATAAATGAAGAAAGAAAAATAACAGCTATAGGTGGGGCATTATATCCTGAAGCATCTGAATCAGACAACTGAAAAACTGGGAGAAAAAAGTCTTCCTTCTATATTTAAAGAGAATGAGGTGATTTAAAGAGATTTCTCTTAGGTCCATGAAAACCAAGGTCCTAAAATTATATGGATGTGATTAGACCACATTGCTTTGACCTACAAGTCCATAATGTACGTTAACTAGTTCTTCAAGTAAGAGAAATGAACTGACCTCATTTAATTAGCATGAAGTAGTTTTTAAGGAAAAAAGAGGTTTAATTAACTGCTTATGAATGGCTCTATTTCAAAAGATGCAAAATTCACAGTTGGAATTTGTGTTTGGAGAAAAAGTCTATCTCATATCACAGGAAGCCTTTTTTTAAATCTCCTCTTTGCTTCTAGTTGCTCCTTTTGTTGTGGAATTGTTCAGTTCATTCATTCCTTCATTCATTCAAATATCTATTAAGAATCTATTTTACGTCAAGCACTGTGTTAGATATTGTCATATCTCTTTGGCTTTTAAGAATTGTATTTAGATGTTAAGCCTGCAAGGCTTGGACTTCAATGTCAATTTTAAGATTTTCCACTTTGCTTTGGAATTTCCTCCCTTTCTGGTTTTCCTCCAACCCACCCCTTTAATCCTAGTTGTAGGCTATCAGGAAAGGAGAAAGAGGGGTGTAGAATGTAAGATAGTGTAAGTGCAAGCCACATTTTGGAAGTGTGGAAGTGTCTTCCAAATGTCAAGACATTTTAATAACCATATATAGCACTCTACCACACCCTCAAACAGAGACAAGATATGCCACTGTTCTTTGGACTCCTTTAGGATTCTGATCAATGCCTGTGGACTGAAGTCTGCCACATTCCACAAAGGATAGACCAAAGTAGAGAGCAAATGCTTCTGCCTTAGCATTAGCATTTGTCTTTAACATCCCTTATTCACTAGTGCTGGCTTGCTGCTACATTGGATTTTCAGCTTCTAAATCATGCTCACCTACTTCTAGCATGGCACCTCCACCTCTCATCAACACTATCTATTCTGTTACCCTGCTTTTTTATTTCATAGAACTTACCACCTCCTACTATATTATATATTTGTCTGTTTACAATCTGTATAAGCCCCCTAAAGACATGGAAATTTGTCTGTTTTGTGCACTCAGTGCCTAGAATAGCGACTGGTACATAACTAAGCACTCAAAAAACGTGTTTAATAAATTAATGAATGAGTGATAACTTGCCTGTTCCTTTTTGCTTTACCTGACTCTTTGGGCCCTAATCTCCATGTCTCAGATGTGCAGCATCAACCTAATATTCCTATTCCTAAAGCATCAATCCTTTGCTTTCCCTACCTGATGTATCAACCAGATTCTGATTGGTGAACTGGACTCACATATAACCCAGGGAAGAAAATAGCTAAATCACCCAAAAACCTACTCATTTATTCATTTCTCCTTAAAACTATTGGTTATCCTACTGTACATGTGAGTACTTAAAATGTTTTTGACCTAAACATATGAAGAAGAAACATAACTACCCACCACAAGCCCCCTCCCAGTCCTCATCCTTCATTCAGGCTCTGTTTAGCCTTACTTGACTCACTCCGCCTCCTAGGCAACATTTGCATTTTAATAGGGAACACTTTAATGTCCTAGGCCTAACTCACAGAAGTGAAGAACTATGGGCCACATTAATTAGGGGGCAACAGAAACTGGGGACCATTTTAACCTCCTGTCAAGTCACTCTATCTGGCCTCCTCTTCCACCAGCACGTTGGGTAGGCCATGCTTAAAAAAGACTTTAGAAAATATTGAATACCGGGAATCTGTTCTTCAAGGAGGGATCAATCTGACCAGCTACTTTTTTCTTTGCCAACTCTTATAGCTTATGTACACTAGACCAAGAACTCCAGAGGACCCTTTTTTCTACCAACAACGTAAGAGACTCTTCACTCTCTTTGCTCCTGTTGTGTGTTGAGGATCTATTTTCTCAGAAGTGTGTAGTCAGAGGAGAGAAATATGATGAGAACTGCATTCCTATTAACTTCAGAAGTATCCTTGTTAGATGTTAATCGTTCCAGGGAAGCGATGTGGGAGCTGGGATTGCAGTGGGGGGAGTTTCACTTTGCATATGCTATCACAGATGAGATTGCTACGATGCCTAACAATAAAGTAGAAGGGTTGAGGGTGGGAGATCAGTTAAACAGGCAGGTTTTTTTTAAAAAATAAACTATGCATTTTGGAACAATTTTAGATCCACAGAGAAGTTGCAGAGATGGTACAGAGAATTTTCATATATCCTTCACTCAGTTTCCCCTACTGTTAACATCTTATATAACCATGGTACACTTGCCAAAAGCAAGAAGTTAACATTTGTGTATTCCTATTAACTAAACTACTGGATTTTCCCAGTTTCTCCACTAATGTCCTTTTACTGTTTCAAGCTCTAATCTAGGATCCCATATTGCATTTAACAAATAGTTTTTTGGTAAAACATGAGAAGATCTAACCAGGAGGCCAAGTGTAAGCCAAGCTCATTAGGGGAAAACTGCTCACTTGGGGCTCTTTTTTTCTGACTGTGTATTCTGGTTAGTCTGCACTGCATGATGCAGCCAAGGGGAGCTTGGCTAAACAGCAAAATCAAAAAGGACACTGCAAGGGGAAGGACAACTTTCAGATAATAGAAGAGCACGAGGGAAAATAAAAAGAACAACATCATGTGCCAAGCAGAGATTAGGTGGACAAAGAGGAATTTGATGGCCATTTTCCAAGAGACTCCAAATTCAATAATCAAAGTTTCTGAAAATGCATCAAGGAGAAGAAATCACCAAGAATTCAGTAGAACTCCATAATGAACACAGTGGCAGGGGCGTGCTCAGGCATGAAAAGGCATTATGGTCAGGCTTTCAGGCTGATACACAGAATGAATTCCCTGCTTCCAACTCTATTAGTAAAGAATGACAAACCTATATTATCAAGTAGCTATGTTAGGGTTACTAAATCGGAGTGTGCCAAACACATGGAATGCTCTAGACCAGGGGTTTACAAACTACAGCCCTTCAGGCAAAATTGTGCCTGCTGACTGTGTTTGTCAATAAAGTTTATTGGAACACAGCCATTTCCATTTGTTTACATATGGTTACTTTTACACTACAAAGATAGAGTTGATTAGTTGCCAGAGAGATCCTTGGCCCAGAGAGCCTAAAATATTTACTATCTGGTCCTTTATAGAAAAAGTGATCTAGATTTAAAAAACATATAGCAAAATAAGGGCCTGAATGATCTCTACCAAGTGGAAGCTGTGCAATTGTCAACCAAAATGTGCCACCTATGTCAGAGGTCTGGTGCGTGGCCAGTTGCATTTTCAGTGAGGAGTGAGGCTTCCCTGGAGACTCTGGGAACATCAGACTGCTGGGCCTGGCTTCTACCCCGGTCCCCAGCTGCCGGAATCTCTAATTAAGGGAAGATCACCGAACCATGGAAAGGCTGGATGGTTGTGGAAAGGGGGAAATCACTCCTGACCAACGCTCTGAGAGATCTTTCCAGGAGTATGGTAATATTGAGGAACAGAAATAAGGGAAACCCATGGATATAATCTATTTAAATATCGTAATGTTATCTTTTGACAAGGTTGTATCTGAGGATGACCTTAAAATATTAGATTACCATCAGCTAAGATACTATTTTTACTACTTTCATCTTTATTGACTACTTAGTGCATGACCCTGTGGGATTACAAAGAGAAGTTAAACCCAGTCTATGCCTCATGCTTTTAGTGAGGAAGAAAAGACATGCATCCAACCACATATAATAAAAGCAAAATAGAGAAGGTATCAAAATGTCTAAATGCCCCCATTTAGTCCCAATCCCTTCTCACTCCTAGAGCTGCTCTGCACTTCCTTTCCCTATAGCATCCTTCTACCCTTTTCCACTGTGCTCTCTGGAACCACAGTTTCATGGTATGCCAACTCTCCAGCATGCTCAACCCCTTCACGTAACATCTCTTTGCTTAACTGAAATCTGCCTCTAGCACAAGCTCCCTGCTTCCCCTCAAGAGCTCATAAAAGCAGGCTGCTCATTCCCGTACACTTCAGAAATCATACAACCATACTTGCTTTCATTGTCTTCATTTTAGAGATGAGAAAACTGAGGCTTAGACTTGCCAAGTAACTTGCCCAGGGTCACACAAGCAGTAAGAGGAAGAGCTGGGATTGGAATCCAGCTTGGAATGATTGGAGCACCATATTCTTTACCACCACACTAGACAGCCTTTCAGATCCTCTATATTCTTCCATCATCACTTGTTGCTAAAATTGAAACATTTGAGAAACAATAGACTTTAGAAAAATTATTTTAGGATCAGGTACTTTCCTAGAGTACGCGATGCAACTGCCTGATAGCTCTGTAGGGGCAGTAGGATTTCACAGGCTCATATTATGTTCTAGCAGTACTGTTACCTGCCTACTCTTCCTTCTCGGAGCCAAAACATTGTCACCAGCAATCTAATTACAGTTTGTAAGACAATTCTTGTCTGATAGAATATCTGCCAGGAGCCATATGGAAGTTGGAATCAGGAGAGGTCAAAAGAGATATAACCAGGAAAGCTATATGAGGAGAGTCTGGAAGAATGCTGGTAATTATCAGCGTTTCCTAATCAATCAGATCTAGTACTCTGATGTGCTGCAAATAAGTTACAGGTTTGCTGCTATATTGATGTTGTATTGATCTCTCAGCCTCAAGGTCCCATGCTGATTGCTTCTGGGTGCTACAAGTCTCATCTTGGTACACCAGAGCTCCATGGAAATATTTTCTACTTATGTTACGGTTGCAGCGCAGGGGTTTGCAAAGCACTGGCCTTGAAGATGGCTAAACTTATATTCTGGCCAACGAAGATTTCACTCCTTTTACACAATGTGCAACCCCTTCTTTTCTCCTGGTCTTCTGTGATGTCAGAGGCCCAGTGTGCTTTTCAGAGGATTTGAGAGAGTAGAGCATGAGAAGTTTGGAAGAGGAGCAGAGTTCACCCAGAGTGAGGGGAACTGACGGCACTCAAGATGAACTGACGGCTGGCCTTTTAGAGCAATTCTAGCTCTCATGATAAATCTTTTGTTCAGCATGCAAGACAGGTGCACAAACAGAAATGGACCTATTGACAAATAGGTGAACTTCTCTGCAATACTTGCATCAGTCAGATGAGCCCTGATTAGATGTGTGCTGATATCTTGGGGGCTTACCAAGATGCAAATAAGGTGATAGAGAAATAGATACACAGATGAAGGGAAACGGTCTTAAAGGCTATACAAGAAAACGTTGAGTGTTTTTTTTTTTAAATTTCTTTAGGCTTTTCTGTATCTTCTCATTTATTTTAATATTGAGTATGCATTTTTCTGATAATAAAAATAACAGCAATAAAGTTATTTCCATTTTGGAAAATGCTACCAGAACAAATAAAGTACTACATGACCTTGGATACATCCAGACTTCACTTAAACTCAGTTTCCCTACAAAACAAGGATAATATCAGTGCCTCATAGGTTGTTATTAAGACCAAAAGAAAGAGTAGTAGACACATAGCAGGAACTCAATAAATGTTTCTTTAAAAAACAAGCCCTCTGAAAGGAGAGTGTCAGTGATATAAATATAAGGTTGTTTCTGCAAAAGATAAAAACAATAGAAGCCCCTGAATTCAGGGTCAGACTGCTTAGCTTTTGTGCCTCTAGAGGTCAGGAAAAAGCAACAGATGAAGCAAATTAAGTGGAATGAAGAAACTTATTCCCAAGGTGGAAACTTACCGAATTCTATTAACACACTTTGCTGTGCCACTGTTCACACCTATCCTGCTTTAACTCCTCTGTTTTTCTTTTGCCTGGTGATATGAAAGACTTAATAAGCCTAACAGGTTCCCCAAGTTTGTCACTGGAAGATACATCTTGTTAGATGTAAATCTAATACACAGATGGAAATCTGCCCTTTTTGTCACTGACCATAATGATCTGAGACTCTCTAAATGGACACAGGATTTGGCTCAAGCCGATCTGACCTATTGCACCCGCAAACTCATGGTCTGTGGTATATTTTTGCTCTAAGGAAGTTTTTGTCTTATCTCGTTACTTCCTGTCAGGTGCACAAAGAGAGAAGCTTTCAGTGTGTTTACCTTTAAACAGAAGAAATCATGTAATAGAACAGAGTGGGGAGTGCCTGCCAAGCCAACAGCAGATGAGCAGCTGCAGCAGAAGGGGAACGTACTCAGAAAGTCACCCTAAACCAAAAAAATAACCAAAATTACTTATGTAGTAGTTACTGTGCATCAGGCCCTACTCCTTTTTTTTTTTTTTCTGAGGAATATTCGCCATGAGAGAACCTCTGTGCCAATCTTCTTCTATTTTTTTGTATGTGGGACACCTCCACAGTGTGGCTGGTGTGTGGAGTAGGCCTGTGCCCAGGATCTGAACCCACCAACCCAGGCTGCTGAAGTGGAACAAGTGGAACTTGAACCACTTGGCCACGGGGCCAGGCCCCAGATCCTTTGCTTAATACTTCACCTATATCAACTCATTTAATATTCACACAACCTCATGAGGTAGGTACTTTTATTATCCCATTTTACAGATAAAGAAATGGAGACTCATTCAGGCAATCCAGCTAATGAGTGGTAGAACCAGACAGCCTAATTCCTGGGTCTCTCCTTGTAAACACAGCACTACATCACCTCTATAGGAAACAAAGTACTTTCAAACACTGGCTGCAGTTAACCTGAGTAAAAGAGAAACCTCCAAATTGTTCCTTCTCAGTTTCTCATGGCAGCTTTTCTTTTTGGACATCCATCTTTATCCCTACTAACTCACCTCCTCTAGCCTGCAGTCATCCTAACTCACACTTACTGACACTTGAGATCTCCAAAAAGCCACTTTAGCAGAACGTTGTCTCCAGCAGGTCCTGAAAATTAACCCCCTACCTCTTCCTTGCCTTTTCATTCATCTGCGTTTACTGGATCTTGCTCCTTGGTAGTTGCCAATGTACAAAAAAAGCTCTGTCTCTGGTACACTTACTACTCTCCCTCTTCTTGCCAACTCAGGTCATTCAAGAACATGGTCTTTTATAGGAAATGAGAAAGGGAACTAAAAGAATTAAACACCCAAAGAATGTACTGCACCCTATCTTTATATTCCCAAGTCATGGACCAAGCAGCTACACTGGCACTTAGAATATTTTCATTGGACAGAGCCTCTGAAAGACATTGCTGAATGATACTGATCCGAAGCCATTACTAATTATCACTTTTGTCAAGAATGCTGTATTAATTACTCTTTAGAGCTTTTAAGAAAGGGCTGATCCTTTGGATGGAGGAGGTTTGAGCAAGTCGACTATTCTTCAGGTTACAAATCTCCTTCCTCCTGAAGAGTGCTGTATTTTTCTATATGAATTGATTTTAATGACCATATATCCCATTTTTAATGAATATGTTCTCCATTAATGTCATGTGAGTGGAAGGCAAAGTGCTGCAATTCTGGCACTACTGGATAGGAAGGAAAACTTAAAAGGCCCCTGACAATACACCTTCAGGACCCCACCATCTTGGGCTGGAAGAACATCTAAAGGCAAAGAAAGGAAATATTTACAGTGACAGGTCAGTCACAGTGCTCTCTGCAAGGTCTTTCTTGGTTATTACCTGACTGTGCAGGAGGAGTGATATGAATACAAAGCCAAAATAATGAAAAGTACAGCAAATAAACTAGGGTCAACAATATGAAAAATAAAAGCAAGAATAGATTGAAGTTAGTGAGCTCTGTCTGCAGGGAATAAGATTTCATACTGGTCTCGGCCCAGCAGGAGACAGATGATTCAAGCCGACTGGAATCAATCAATCCAATTCTCCAAGGATCTGATGAGGACTTACTGTGTGCCCAGCTTTGTGCTCAGAGCCAGGGCAGGAGGGAAGAATGGAGGTGGGATCTGAAAGGAGGATTAAAAACTAAGAAGAAATAAGGAAAAAAAATAATAAGCACTTTCCTTCAACAGGTAGACCATTTAACTGGGGAGACAAAACAAATTGACAGGAGACAAAGAGTTGTTCACTCCAATCTATAAGCAAGTGCTGGATAAAATAGTGCAGGTACCATATTTTCTCAAGACTAAGACTTGTGTATTTCTTTTGGCATTTTAATGGTCCTGAAAATAAAGGCTGTCTTAGAGTTGCTGTGTATATTTCATGTAGTGCTTCACTGTTTCATTTTATTTTCTGAAAAGTTGTTTATAAAATCAGTGGTGCATCTTAAAATGACAGAAATATGCTAGATAGGCCTGATTCTCTGAAACGGGAACAATCTCTGTGATCCCAGTAGCCACGATAATCACTACACATGAAGCAGTATCTAATCAGGGACCTGAAAAACGAGAGCAATAGAATTAGATAGGCAGAGAGAAGGCACTTCTGGTGTGGGTAATGGGAAAAGACAGAGAAACAGCATGAACAATGCTAGGTACAGGAATGACTGTGGCCTGGCAATAGGCAGGGGAGCCTGGCTGGAGCTAAAGTTGTTTACGAGACTAGTAGGAGATCAGGCAGGAGAAACAGGTAGGCCCTGCTCTTTTCAGGAGGCCTACAGTTTGAGGTGTCCTATATCCAAAAGTCATGGTCAGGAAATAAACTGATTGAGGAAGCCCCCTAAGATTGAATCAGGACAGTGAGCCTTTGAGAGACAGCTGCGAGGAAACAAATAGGGAGCCAGCAAACAAGTCAGAGTCAGAGTTGAAGGGTTCTACAACAACGGGAAAGGGCAGGCTGGGGGCAGATTATAGACAGGTTCTTGGATTTAGACAGGCAAAGATAGTGAGACTCTGGGCCCAGTCCCTTCTGGGCAACAAACTGCCAGCAGTACGTCCACAGCGACATGCCCTCTCCATTCCCTGCTGAGCCATCTGTGAGCAGTCAAAGGCTGGCAAGGGTAGGCGGAAGCCAGAGAGAAACAGGACTTCTCTATTCCATTCCTCCACGGTCCTAGCATCTGACCAGAGCAGAGAGATTTGACTTACCTAATACTTTCTTCCAGAGAAGAGTTTGTTTTTTCTTAGCCAAAAGCTCAGCAGCCGTTGGGAACTTCACCAGGATGATTATACAGGGAAGGGCAGCTAAGGTGAAACTACCATTTTCAGGAAGCACTCTCATTAAAGGGCAGGCCTGAAGGTCAGGGGCTGGAATGCCTGCAGGGAGAGTCTACCATGCACCCCGCTGCCCAGCAGCTGCCATGAAACAGGTATCATGAAACCCTAGCTACGTGAGGTTCCTTGGAATCAGTGGAAATCGCACGGACTTTGGGCTTAGACTGCCTGGGTTCAGTCCCAGCTCTACCACTGACTAATTGTCGCACTTCCCCTCCTCTGGACCCCGGTTTCCTTAACTATAAAATTAGCCTAAATTTTACTAATGAAGTTTAGCTGAGGTTTCAGAAGGATTCGTGTCATTTTTTTTGTCTTTCACCAAACTATCTCCCCGTGATTGCAGAGAGGGACAACTAGTTGCCCCAAGAGGCTCATGCAATTCCTGCCAGCCTTAAGATAATAGATTAAAACGTAAGAGTGGGAGAGCATTGTGGACATCCACCGCACTCCTCTGTTTTCAAAAGGAATAACACTTAGTGAGAGCCTACTCTCTGCTAGGTACTTTGCATACATCATCTCATTCAAACCTCCCAACGACCTTGTGAAAGTAGGTACTATTATTCATCTAAATTTTACAGTTGAGGAAATTGAGGCTGAGAGAGGTTATGAGTCATTTCCAAGATCACACAGTTAGAACTTGAATGGGTCTGACTCCCAAGTTCATGCACACACTTTCACTCCAGATGTGACAACCATTTGAAGCAGAATTTGTGGTTGTACAATGAAAGGCTTTATCCTCGAGTAAAAGAAACGGAAACCTCAAGGATTCCAGGGTAGAAGTATTGGGAGGTACTTTGTGAAGCAAGGAGGATGCTGGCCACTATACCCATGGTAAGGGCTGCCCTTGGCCTGCAGCATGCAGAGACACACTGCAGTTTGCAGAGCTCTAGCCCAAGCAATAACACATTGGAACCTCACAGAAACCCTTGAAGTTATACAGGACTGCATCATTACCCCCATTTTAGAGGTAAGGATAGTGACTCTCAGGAAAGTTAAGTAATTTACCCAAGGTCACAAAGCAAGGAGCTTGATGGGGCCAACATTCAAATGCAGAATTTCTGGCTGGATTCTACACACTTATGTTCTTTCTACAATTTCATGCTGTGCTTTGTATAGTTCCCCACATGGTATGGATGCTCAACAAATAATCAATGACATCTACTGCCTGGCTCCCACCCAAGAGTAGAGCACAGTGAAAATGTGCTCCATGCATCTTAAAGCACCAGAATATGAAGAACAGATAAATGAAGAGGCATGCAAACTGTGTGCCAGGTGCTTAGTATTCATCATTTAGCATCAGCAGCAGGCGTCAACGTTGAGGCAATTCTATTTTCAGATGCTGCTAAATAAATTCATCTCCTTTCCCTGGTATGACAATAATAGTAATAAATTCTCCTGACTTTTCAAGACGAAACTCTATCTCCTTAGGATCCTCTGGAGCAGAAAATACGGAGCAAAATTGGAGAAAACAAATAAGCAGTAGGAATTCCTGAATAAACTACATTTAGAGGAGGCTTGTCTACTTTAGATAGCAAAGGAAATGAAGTGAATCCACAAATTTCCGAGATGGGGTCAATGACAAGTAAGCATAATAAAGGTCTCCTAGTGGCTTAGTGCTAAAGTCACTTTTTACCCTGAGGTTTACCCTCTCCCACATAATTTTATCTGAAGAACTATTTCAATTTAATCAGAGCAGATCAGAGCTGCTAGGAAATATAATGTAGTAGAAAATACCGTGGGCAGGATGTTCTAAACCAAATTCTATTACTAACGATATCAGGCAAATCATTTCGCCTCTCCTTAATGGAAAATGTGCAAGACTAATGTCTTCTCAACTGGAAAAAGTATCTGACAGTTTTTATGGGTTTATAACCAATCATGCAAACACTGCCCCTACAACATCCATACCAAACCCCAACCTACAAACCAGAAGAGTGAGGAAAAATGGAAAGGAGAGCGTTCCTAGATGTTATGAGCAGAAAACTTGCCTCCTTGGAAGGAAGTTTGTTTTCTCAGAAAGATTTTTTTCAGTCAAGATTGATTCAAAGTGAAATAAATGTTTCATACAGGTTTTTCTTTTTATCGTTAAACCAGGTTGATTTGGTTAACCATGGACCACATACCATATACAATACCAATTGTATACTCCCTGTAATACAACTATCTAAAATTTCTTTCCAAAACCCTCTTTTGTAAACAGTAAGTGTAATTATGTTTAGTCAGAAAAAACACAAGTTATTTCTAAAATCTATCCTGTTGAAGCCAGCTATAAACATTGCTGGTTGTAAGGGGATGACTCAGGCAAGCCATGGTTCGCACGTGGAAAACAGGTATTGATTGGAAAGGCGAGGGCACATTAGAAATGATTTTTACTCAAAATTATAAAGAAAGAAAGAACAGCACCCTGGCATAGTAGTCCTGGCAAGCACAAGGCCTGATGGGGCTCTGAGCCACACCAACCAGGCTCTCCCTCACTCTGCCTTGGGCTCATAGAAAAGAGATAAGCGAAAGGTGAAATTTGCAGCAAATGCATTTGACAACAAGCTGTGTAATGATTCCTTCAGCTGAAGTACTTTAGTTGGCAACTGTGAAACTCGAAAATGGTTTTTGAAACTCAACTGTTATAAGATCCCAGCACTGAAGTTCCAACAATCCTTCGTGTGAATTAACTTGAAGATGAGAGTCAGGATACAGTCTAAATCTAATCAATGTCTGAGGCAAATTTCAGGGTAGATTAAGCTGTAACTAATTATGGTTAAGGGTTAATGAGAAAGATACCATATTGTATCTATATGTTCCTTCAAAGCTTGCTCTGAAAAATTATCTACTTATTTGCTTTATGTTTAGTTATTTTAAGATCTATAGCTACAGATAAGACATAGATATTGTAAAGGAAAGCTACAGCAATTAATAGCTATAATTGGACCTCAGAGAACAGACCACCGTTCAAATATCTTAAACCAATGAATCAAGATATATACTAACTACCTAATGTCACAGTATCCAAATTGCAGGGTCAGGTTTAAAGGAATGGATAATCTTTTTGATGTTCAATTTTTAAAGCTTTACATGACAACAGAAATGTCACTCTCACGATTTGTTTTTAGTCTCTAAATTTAAAATGTAAAGATCAACTGAACTGATTGAAAGATTGCAAAAAGCTTGTAAACTATTAACCAGATTGAAAATGCTTGAAAGTGAGGTGCTTGTCTTCTGCATATTTTGTTGTCTCCAACAGTGACTAGGATGATGTTGGGCTCATAGTATACACGAATTACATAATTAGTAAGTGATTGGATGTAGTACAGGAGAGTCTCAGATTTGCTGCTTGGCTGCTTGGTTTATGCCTGTCTTCTCTTTGCAAGCTGTTCTCTCTCCACGAAAACTATTAAGTGAACATTAAGAGGAGACCAGGAATTTGCAATTGCAAGTGAAGAGACAAGGCAGGCAAGGATGAGTCCTGGCAAGTGAAGCAAGGATGTGGATTTTAGTTTCTGTTGGGACTTACATAAGGAGAGTCAGACGCTGGAGGGTAATCTTTGGCTCTTGGGTCCAGTCTACTAGGCATATCTCACTGTCACCTCAAACTCAGGATATCAAGTCATCATAACTTTCCTCTACCACACAAAAATTACCTTCCCATAGGTGTCTGTCTCTATCATTGGTACCCCATTCTCCTAGTCCTCTAGGCTCAAAGCCATGCTGACCAGATAGTTTATCATCCAGATCAGGACACTTGAGAATGAAAGGCGGAGCTATTAAAAATTATGTCAAAGTAACTGGTTTAAACCAGAACACATGGTCACCCCTTGTCACACACACACATGACTCATCCTTATCCAGTTAGCAAATCGTGTCACTTTTTTCCTTCCACACTTGTTAGACCTATGCTCTCTCACTCCAGGCCAATCCAATCCTAGCACATTGTGGCAGCCTGATACTCCTTAAAGCACCTTTTCTACATGTTATTTCTTTGTTAAAGGCATCAATATCTAACACATTTACTGCCAGGAACATCAAGTCTAAATGCCTCTGCATAGTTTTCAATAACTTTCATAATTTGGCTCCTCTTTATTTTCCCAACCATGTTGCCTGCCACTCTACACATGGACAACCACCACACTAATTTTTTTCGTTTTTTTTTTTTTTGAGGAAGATTAGCCCTGAACTAACATCTGCCACCAATGCTCTTCTTTTTGCTGAGGAAGATTGGCCCTAAGGTAACATCCATGCCCATCTTCCTCTACTTTATATGTGGGACGCCTGCCACAGCATGGCTTACCAAGTGCTGCCATGTCCGCACCCAGGATCCGAACCGGTGAACCCTGGGCCACCGAAGCGGAATGTGCGAACTTAAACACTGTACCACCGGGCCCGCCCCTACCACCACACTAATTTTTGAAGAGCTTCATAGTGTCTGAATATGCCAGGCTCTTTCTCATCTCTGTGTTTTCATTCACAATAATCTCTGCAAGTGCACTCTCCCCCCTCCCAATCTAATTCTACTCCTCACAGGGACAGTCCCCCGTGAACTCTTTGTCCTTTGTCATCCTAGAAAAGGAAAGTAAAATAGATTTCATCTTGCACACCAGTTATAACTAGTTGTGATTTACTGGAGATCTGTATTGAGAAGGATTCTGAATCTGAGTCCAGGCTTTAATGGGAATGAATGAAGTGATAGTCTACTGATGTCTAATGATAGGCATAAGAAAGTGGAGAGGAGTCATATAAGCCACATGTACAACATCCCTGTCCTAGAGTCTTTCTACTATTTCATGTGGATTGGTCTTATCTCTCCTATTAGATCATAAGTTTCTACAGGGCCAGCACTGCTTGGGGACATAGGGGTCGCTCACTAAGTACTTACTGATGAAAGATCCTCAGAATAAATGACTGCAATTTCAATTTGACATCTCCTTCAGAGAAAATTCTTTGGGGGACATAATGTTGCTGATGTTGATGCTGTTTTTGTTAGAAACATAGTCTTCAGAGTGCGGAAGTTCTGGGTTCAAGCCAGCGTCCCAGCTTGGCCCCTTAGTAGCCACGTGCCCTGAACAAGTGACTCAACTTTTCCATATGCTTGCGTTTCTTCATCTGTAAAATGGGAATAATGTTCATATTTACTTTGCTCTGTTTGTGTGTGTGTGTCTGTGTGTGTGGTTCTAAAAGATAAGGTAAAGTGTATATACTCAGCACAGTCCCTGGCAAGTAGTGGGCGCTCATAAATTAGAGCTGCCGTAGTCTTGGTATGTGTGCTCGAGCTGCTGCGTTCCCACTTCTACTTCTACGGCAGGGAAAGCTCTATTCTCTGCCCTCCAGGGCTGTCTCCCTTCATGCTGTTCTCTGCCGGCTTCCAAGAAGAAGTAGGACTCAAACTCTCACACTGAAGGGTGAGGGGCTTAATGTGTTTACTGTCCCAGAGGTAGTCATACTCTGAAGGGAGGATGGTCGAGAAAGGGGAGTGCTTTTCCCGAAGGAATGAATCCCTGCTGTTGACATGCCAAGAACTGATGTATTGAACAATTGTCGGGGGGGGGGGTGAGCTGGGGATAGGGACCACGTGTTTTTGACTTAAGCAACAAGGACAATAGAACTGCAAGACTTTATAGTTTACCAAACTTCTTCACATACACACACCACATAGGCACCAAGAAGAGGCAATTCCCTGTATTTAAATTTCTTAAAGAGAACATGCTTTTTTATTCACTCCTACTCATTTCCTTTCTCCTTCTGCACAGTAAACATTGCAAACCTTTATCTCTTTTCTCAAATTCTTTAGCATGGCATTCAAAGCCCTTCATAATCCATTCCTAACCTAACTCTCAGAGCTCTCCTTCCACTCTCTCACCCACTCCCAACATACACACACAAGATACACACAGACACACACCCCTCGGATCCTATAACATATTCTGAGCAGTCAGGTTTTCTCGCTCCCTCAACCCTCAAAGTCAATAACTAACTTCTCCAGTTTAAATGCCCACCTTCCTCAAAGCCTTCCCTTAAACTCCCTGCTTCCATGCCTCACCCCTACTCAAGCTGGAAGCATTTACACAGATAGTGCTCACAACCTAGTAAGCCCTGACGTGTGACTTTCCCTTCCATTCCCATAGCACTTTGTACACACTTTTACTACAGCATGTATGACATTGTATTGTAATAAGCCATGTGCATTTATGCTTTTGGAGGGCAGAGACTGATCTCATTCATCTCTGGATCCTCAGTGCCGAGCACACTGCCTGACACATAGGTAAATGCTTGTGGATTAAATGAATGAGATGACTACGTGACATTCCAAAGGTAAACTATTAAATTGCTGGCAGAGGTAGGTTTAGAAGCTAGGTCTACCTCCCCCAGTGGACTGTGACTTCCTTAAAGGCACAAACCTTTCAGCACTTAGCAAAGTAGAGGCACACCATAAGTGGTTAATATATATTTCAATGAAATTGTTGACTCCACAAATACCAAGTAACACCTACCAATTTATAAGCCTCTGCTCCAGGTTATCCCATATTGATAGGCAAAATGCATTCAGGTTCTGTCCCAACTCCTCAAGATACGTATCTTCCGCTTGGGGGACACAAGAAAAAAACATGCAGCCCTAAGGGACAGGATAGTATAAGAAAAACTACAGTGTAGCAACAGATTGTGTGGTCAGGCTTTGAGATATATGAAAAGGAAAGGATCTATAAAAGCTGAGATGAGGAGGCTCCATGGAAGTGGTTCTCTATCTAGGTCCTGGAGGACAGAACACATTTATATAGGCACAAGAAAGGGGAGGAAGAAGAGCATTGCAGATGTGGACAGTAGTGTCATAGGGATTGTTACAGAGGGTGACACATGTGGTTTCACTGAGGAGACCAATCTGAATGGAGTTTATTTGGGGCAGTGGAGAGAGAAGGGCACAGAGCTTTGTGGAAGGAGATTCCTAAGGGTCTTGAATGCCAAGGGGGGGAGTCTGGACTTACCTGGATATAAAGGAGAGGCACCGGAGGATTGTGAGATGAGGAATAAAGTGCTAAAGTAAATAAAGTGATAAAATGTTTGCCTTACCTTTCCGAGTCAATTATTAATAGCCTGTGTAAAACTGGGCCTCTGGATTTACTTGAATCTAAATATATTGGCATCAAGATAGGTATTTTCAATATTTTCCTTCTGGGTCTCTTTGGAACATGAGACTAGTAACAACATGACAATATTTGGGAAGATGGGCATAACATCTCAGATCAGCCACTGAACTTCACAGAGATGCTGGGCAAGCCACTGAACCTCCCCAGGACTTACTTTCATGCTCTCGAACATGTCTACCCTGCCTCTGGGCCCCAGTCGTAACTTACAATGATGCTGAAATAATAAATGAGCAAGATTCTATTCCTGCCATTAACTAAAATTGCCTATGATGGTTGCAGAGAAGCCACTCCATATCTCTGTTTTAAAACATCTCATTAGAGGGGCCGGCCCCATGGTGCAGTGGTTAAGTTCGCACATTCTACTTTGGCGGTCCAGAGTTCTACAGTTTGGATCTCGGGTGTGGACCTATGCACCGCTTCTCAAGCCATGCTGTGGCAGGCATCCCACATATGAAATAGAGGAAGATGGGCACGGATGTTAGCTCAGGGCCAGTCTTCCTCAGCAAAAAGAGAAGGTTGGCGGTAGATGTTAGGTCAGGGCTAATCTTCCCCCAAAACAGAATCTCATTAGAAGATATTACAAATAAATGTGACAAACATGTTAGTAGAAAAATGGGCAGAGGACACAAAAAGCCAATTCATATAAAAAATAATTTAAGCGGCCAAGAAGCATATGGTAATATAAAAATCTCAATGGTAATCAAAGAGTGCAAATCAAAGCAAGAATAAAATAGCAATTTTTTTTCTAACGAATTGTTAAAGATTTGAAAGATAGAGAACATCCAATGTGACAAGAGTTCCCAGAAACAGTCTTTCTCTTATACACTGGTTAGAGTGTATATTTGTGCAAACTTGTTGAAAGTCAGTCAGGCTATACATTTCAAAGGCCTTCAAACTATGCCTACTCTTTGACCCAGTGTTTTCATTTCTAGGAATTGATCCTCAGGAAATTATCAGAGAATGACACAAAGATTTAGGCACAGAGAGATTAATTGCATAATTATTTATAATAGCAAAAATAACTGCAAACAATTTATATGCCCAACAATCAAAGAATGGTTAAATTGTTTCTTAGTATTTCCATAATAGATACTATGCAGCCATTAAAAATGTTATAGAGGAATATAAAATGACATGGGAAGATGGCCATCATATATCATTAAATGGGAAAACATTATATATAATCTGGTCATGTCTGGTTAAAAAAACTCTAGTTGTGTATGTATGTATGTGTGTATGTGTATACATGTGTGTATACATATGTGCACATATTAGTATACACACTAATTAGTATATACACACATATATATATATAATGGCTTTCATGTACATATGAAGAGAGAGAGAAGACCAAGAAAGATGAGCTCCAACATGTTAGTAGTCATCTCTCCTTCTTTTTTGCTTGTCTGTATTCTACATTTTATACAATAAACATTACTTTTATATTTAGAAAAGGATTATTTTAAAAATCACATTAGTGCCTATTAAGTATTTATAAAAAATGGCTTGCTTTCACAAAGATATTAGCTCGTTTAGAAGAATTTCCGGTCTAGGCTGAGATTACTATGACTCCTTGTTTTATCAAAAGCAGGCAGGCAGTTTCCTTTCAGTGGTAGAGGCTGGAGCCAAATGATATTCAAATTGTCTTTCAAGGCAGCCACCTAGGAAGCAGAGGGTCAGGGCAGGTGGGGCCAGGCCAGTACGGTAGACCCAAGAGAGGTCACAAGAGCAGTAGGGCCACAAGGACACAAGGGCAGGGTCCAGGGCAGTCAATAGGGTCCCATGAATCCAGAAGGAACAGGCAAAAGGCAAGACCTCAGCAGGGGAGCCTGGCAAAGGTCAGTTTTTACAGCGCCAGACTGAGCTGAAGCGCATGGCTGGAAGCAAGCTCTGCATTTAACAGGAGGACTAAAGCCAAGGCTTCAAATCAGTCAAGAAGGAATAACTGAAGAACGGGGACTAGTCAGAGAGAACAGGGCCAGCAGCTCAGGAAGCAGCGCGGGAGGGTGTGAGAGTTGAGGCTTTCTGTGCTGCATTTGAGCAGCCCTCCCTGTATAAACAGAAAAGGCAGAGGAATGCAGTGCTGACTAGTATATGCAGGTGAGGTCATTGTTACATAGGCAAGTGCATGGCATCTTTGAATCACTACCCACCTGTACTAGATCAGCTAAGGTATTGATCAAATAGAGGGCCGAGAGGAGAGAAGAAATAAGAATAGAACAGCTGAGAAGCTTAGAGTGGAATGGGGGAGATTACAGGTTTTCCAAAAGATCATAGGCCTTAGGCTGCTGCTCTATAACTTTTCTCTTTCTTTCAATATTGGTCTGTGGAAAACATCCCAATCTCACAGAATATCAGGGCCAGAACTATATAGAACTATATTTAGGGATCATTTAGCCCAGCCTCCTTTGATTTATAAATAAGGAAGGCCCAGAGGAAAGAAGGGACATGCTTAAGCCTTCACTTAAAAAACAAAATCAAAAACAGGAAGAAAATAATCAAGTTTATTCAACAGCCCCTTGTTCTGCCTTTAGGGTGAAAAGATACTTTTAAATATTTTCAGTCAGAAATTGAGGTCAGTATATTAAGCTAATATTCTGGGGGCATCTTTTTGTTATTAAATAGTGAAAACATAGAGAAAAGTACAGAAAACTATATAACAGACAACTACGTACCCACCAGCCAGATCTAACAATTTTAATACCCTGCCAGCTTTGCTCTAGACCTTTTTAAGAAACATAGGCTTATATATACAGTTGAAATTCTCTTCGTATGCTTCCCCAATTTCACTTCCATTCCTAACTGGTATAATCGTTTAAAAAGATTTCTTTATACTTTTCTTGTCCCTATGTGTTTTGTACGGTATATGGTATCATTCTATGTATTTTAAAGTTTCAGGTAAATATTCTCACACAGTACACATATATCATCCTCCAGCTTATTGTTTTCACTCCACAGGCTATATGACATGTCGGTAGATGTGGGCCTACTTCATTAGTTTTATCCATTCTTCTGTTGAGAGAAATTTAGGTAGTTTCTAATTTTCACTCTTAGCAACAAAGCTGCCATAATTATTCTTGTAAATATCTCCTTGTATACACATGTGATTGTTTTTCTAGTGCATATACGTAAAAGTAGAATGATGTGTCTTGGATGTTGGGTGTTGAGGAGCTTCCAATAAATAGCATCTCCCTTCCTCACTCAGGGTATCAATTAGTTGAGAGGTTCTTTTTAATTCATTTTAAGAGTAAGGAAGATTATTATTAGCAAGTAAAGTTGACACTAGGGATTGTGTTTATATCTGCAGGTATACTTTGTAATTCTAAAACCAAAGTTACCCCTACTCAAGTCACAAGCAACATTGGACAGAAAACTTAAAACCAAGAGGAGTACAGGACAGGTGCTCAGCCTCACCCTAGCTTCCCCAGAGGGAGCAAAGATGGAAGGGCTGAGCTTCACAGACTCAGTTCCTCCTTTCAAACTCACTAATAAAAATCGACCACTTCTGTCCTCTGGGGAGGAGTAAAGGAGCAGAGGGAGGCCAAAAGCACAGCACCAATGGGACTCCTTCATTGTGGAAAGAAACGTCAGAAGTGAGAAGGAAGCATGCCCTCACCAAGAGCAATAGCATATACTATAAACATCTTTGATTTGACTAGACATCGGCAAATTGCTCACCAAAAATGTCTGTCAATTTGCACTCCCTTAGTACCATTTTCCCCACATTCACAACAACATTTGTAATAGATTTCTAAAAATTTGCTGAGGTGATTGGTGAGTGGTATCTGATTGTTTTCATTTGCATTTCCTTCCTAACTGGTGAGGATAGGAATGTTTCCCAACCATTCAGCTTTTTATTTTGTGAATTGCTTGTTTATACAATTCCAATTTTTCTAATTGCATTGTTAACCTTCTTCTTATGTATATGTTCCTAATATATTCTGGATCATTTGCCGGCTGAATGCACCGCAAACATTTGAACTGTGAACTGTCTTTTCATGCACAGAAGGTTTAATTTTAATTCAATTTTAATGCAAATCAATAGTTTCATTTATGGTTTGTCTTTCTTATGTTATGTCTATGAAGTCCTTCCTTGCTCTGAGGTTACATATTCACCTGTACAAAAATTGCCGTTTTGCTCTTCCTATTTAGATCTTTATATGATGTCAAGTCTTCTAGTTACTAAAATAGTATATCCATGTCTTTTCCTTCAGGACTACTTTTACTCCCTTCATTAAACGTTTTATAATCTTCTAGATTCTGTTAATTTTATGAGTGGTCTTTTTTCTATGATATTTTTCTAAATTTAATTGCTAGTGTATAAGTATGCCCTTGATTTTTTTTTAACATTTATCTTGTATCTAGGTAACTTGCTGAACTCTGTTATTTAGTAATAACAGTTTATCTGTAAAATATATTGTTCCTTTTATTATTCTTTATCACCATTAATGCTATTTGGCTTAAATTCTGTTTTTGTCGGCTATTAATTTTGCCACACCAGCTTTCCTTTTGCCGAGTATTTGCCTTGTTTTTAAATTCGTTTATTTGCATTCTCTGTGGGTTTTTTTTAAGTTGTGTCTCTTATAATGTGTATACGCTTGCATTTTCTTATTTTTAATCCAATCTGATGGGTCCTGTCTTATAAAAATGTCGTTTAATTTGCATTTATTGTGATTAATGATTTATTTTCACCTATTTCTGCCATCTTTTTGTTTTACATTTTACCAAACTCTTTTATTTTGCTTTTGTTTTGTCCATTTCTACTTTGTGTTGAGTTGACAGAGTTTTCTTTATTCCATTTTCCCACTGCTGATCAGAAATTGTAAATTTTATTTCTATATTTTTTAGTGAGTATCTTTCAATTTTTCAACAAAACGACTACAGACATTTCTAACAAGGTCTGGAGTTATCCAGTACCTCTATCCTCCTCTCAAACAAGGCAAAGGCATAAGCATGTTCAGTAAAACTGAATATCCACATATTTCCTGCGATTGCTTTCTAGAATTTTAGTTATATCTTCTGTTATAAATGCACGAATGTCATATTTTATACAGTTTATAGTTAATTAAATATTCAGCATGTTTTATTGTTTCTGTCCTCTCTATAATTTCTTGTACCCCACTCTTCCTTCTGGGTTCACTTCCTTTTTGTTAAAACACAACCTTAAGCTGTTTTTTTTTTTTTTTTGAGGAAGATTAGCCATGAGCTAACTGCTGCCAGTCCTCCTCTTTTTACCGAGGAAGACTGGCCCTGAGCTAACATCCATGCCCATCTTCCTCTACTTTATATGTGGGACATGTACCACAGCATGGCTTGCCAAGCGGTGCCATGTCTGCACCTGGGATCTGAACCGGCGAACCCTGGGCCGCCAGAGCAGAACATGTGAACTTAACCGCTGTGCCACCGGGCCAGCCCCTTAAGCTGTTCTTTTTTGTATTTTAATACTTCATTTTTTTAAGAAAAGTTTTTGGTTCACAAAAGCATTGAGAGGAAGGTACAGAGATTCCCCATATAGCACCTGCCTCCACACATGCACTGCTTCCCTCACCATCAACATCCCCCACCAGAGTGGTACATTTTTTACAATTGATGAACCTGCATTGACACATTCTTATCACCCAAAGTCCAGAGTTTACATTAGGGTTCACTCATGGTGGTGTTCATTCCATGGGTTTAGACAAATGTATAATGACATGTATCCGCCATTATGGTATCATACTGAGTATTCTCACTGCCCTAAATATCCTCCATACTCTGCCTATTCATCTCTCCCTCCCTCCCTAACTCCTAGCAACCACTAATGTTTTTACTGTCTCCATATTTTTGCCTTTTCCAGAATATCGCATACTTCAAATCATATAGAGTTTAACCATTTCGGAGTGGCTTCTTTCACTTACTAATATGCATTTAAGATTCCTGCATGTCTTTTCACAGCTTGATAACTCATTTCGTCTTAGCACTGAATAATATTCCTTTGTTTGGATGAACCATAGTTTATTTATCCATTGACCTACTGAAGGACATCTTGGTTGCTTCCAAGTTTTGGCAATTCTGAATAAAGCTGCTATAAACAAACATTCATGTACAAGGTAATGTGTGGATATGTTTTCAACTTGTTTGGATAAATATGAAAGAATGCGATTGTTGGATCATGTGGTAAAAGTATGTTTAGTTTTGCAAGAAACCACCAAACTGTCTTCCAAAGTAGTTGCACCTTACTGCATTCCCATAAGCAATGAATGAGAGCTCCTGTTGCTCCACATCCTCGCCAGCATTTGGTGTTGTCGGTATTCTGGATTTGGGCCATTTTTTTTTTAATTTTTTTTTTTTTTGGATGTACATCATATTTCGAATTCTGGATACATTACATCATGTTCACCACCCGAACACTAATTATAGTGCATCCCCTCACATGTGACCCTAATCACCCCTTTTGCCCTCCCTCCTCCCCCTTCCCCAATGGTAACCACCAGCCCAAACTCCAATGCTATGTGTTTTTGTAGATATTCTTTATCAAGTTGAGGAAGTTCTCCTCTATTTCTAGTTTACTGAGAGTTTTTATCATGAATGCGTGTTGGATTTTGACACAGGCTTTTTCTGCATCCATCGATTTGATCATGTGATTTTTCTTCTTTAGCCTGTTGATGTGATAGATTACATTGATTTTAGAATGTTAAACCAGCTTTGCATATCTGGGATAAATCCCACTGACACATAATTATTTTTATACATTGTTGGATTAAATTTGCTAATATCGTGTTGAGGATATTTGCATGTATGTTCATGAGAGGTATTGGTCTGTAGTTTTCTTTTCTTAAATATCTTTGTCTGGTTTGGTATTAGGGTAATGTTGGCCTCATAGAATGAGTTAGGAAGTATTTCCTCTGCTTCTACCTTCTGAAAGAGATTGTAGAGAATTGGTAAAATTTCTTCCCTAAATGTTTGGTAGAATTCACCGGTGAACCCATCTGGGCCTGGTGCTTTCTGTTTTGGAAGATAATTATTGATTCAATTTTTTAATAGATATAGACCTATGTAGATTGATTATTTCTTCTTGTATGAATTTTGGCATACTGTGCTTTTCAAAGAATTGGTCCATTTCATCTAGGTTATCAAATTTATGGGCATAGAGTTATTCATAGTATTTCTATATTATCTTTTTAATGTCCATGGGATCTTTAGTGATGTTCTCTCTTTCATTTCTAATATTAGTAATTTTTATCATCTCTCTTTTGTTTTAGTTAGCTTGCCTAGAGGCTTTTTGATTTTATTGATAGGTTCAAAGAACTAGTTTTTGTTTTTGTTAATTTTCTCTATTGATTTTTTTAAAGTTTCATTGATTTCTTCTCAAATTTTTATTATTTCTATTATTCTGCTTACTTTGGATATGATTTGCTTTTCTTTTTCTAGTTTCCTAAGGTAGAAGCTTAAATGTTTGACTTTAGCTCCTTCTCCTTTTCTAATATATTCATTCAATGCTACAAATTTCTCTCTGAGCATTGCTTTCACTGCATCACACAAATTTTGATATTGTGTTTTCAATTTCATTTAATTAAAATTATTTCTTAATTTCTTTTGAGATTTCGTCTTTGACCCATGTGTTACTTATAAGTATGTTGTTTAATCTTCACACATTTGGAGATTTTCCAATTATCTTTCTGTTATTGATTTCTTGTTTAATTCCATTGTGATCTGAGAGCAGACATTGTATGATTTCTATTCTTTTCCATTTGTTCAGGTGTATTTTATGGCCCAGAATGTGGTCTATCTTGGTGAGTGTTCCAATGTGAACTTGAGAAGCATGTGTATTCTGCTGTTATTGAATGAAGTAGTCTACAGATGTCCATTGTATCCAATTGATTGATGGTGTGATTGAATTCAACCATATCCTTAATGATTTTCTGCCTGCTGGTTCTGTCCATTTGCGAAAGAGAGGTATTGAAGTCTCCAGCTATAATAGTGGATTCACTGATTTCTTCTTGCAGTTCTACCAGTTTTTGCCTCACATATTTTAATCTTCTGTTGTTAAGTGCATACACAATAAGGTTTATTATGTCTTTTTAGAGAATTGATCTCTTTATTGTTACGTAATGCCCTTCTTCATCCCTGATAATTTTCCTTGCTTTGAAGTCTGTGCTGAAATTAATACAGCTACTCCTGCTTTCTTTTGATTAGTATTAGCAAGGTATATTTTTTCTATCCATTCACTTCTAACCTATACGTCCTTATACTTAAAGTGCATTTTTTTAGACAACATATAGTTGGGTGTTTTTTTGATCCACTCTGACAATGTTTGTCTTTTGATTGGTACATTTAGATCATTGATGTTCAAAATAGTTATTTATATAGTTTAATTTATATGATATTTATATTACTGTTTTCTATTCCTTGCCTTTGTTCATTGTTCCTATTTTTGTCTTCCACTCTTTTTTTGCCTTTTGTGGTTTTAATTGAACATTTTATATGATTGCACTGTCTCCCTTTTTAACACACCAGTTATGCTTTTAAAAAAACTTTAGTGTTTACCCTAGAAGTTGCAATATACATTTACAACTAATCCAAATCTACTTTAAAATAACTCTGTACTGCTTCACTAGTAAAGTAAGTACTTTACAATAACAAAATAATCCTAACATCTTCCTCTGTTCCCTTGAATCATTGCTGTCATTTCATTTCACTTATATATAAGCATATACATGCATATATATGCATATATACACATCAGATATACTCATAAGCATACATAATCGAATACTGTTTTGCTATTATTATATTGAACAAAGTTTTTTGTTATATCAAGAATAAGAAAAATAAAAGTTTTTATTTTACCTTCCTTTATTCCTTATTCAATATTCTTCCTTTCCTTATGTAGATCTGAGTTTCTGGTATATATTATTTTCTCTCTAAAGAACTTCTTTTAATGTTTCTTGCAAGCCAGGTCTACTATTTACAAACTCCCTCAATTTTTGTTTGTCAGAGAAAATATTTCGTCCTCATTTTTGAAGGATAATTTTGACAGAATATAGAATTCTAGGTTGTTGGATTTTTTTTCTCTCAACAGTTTAAATATTTCACTCCACTCTCACGTTTGCATGGTTTCTGATTAAGTAGTTCTTTTACAGAGGTTACAAAACCTCTGCAGTAAATTCTCTTGGTCTTTTTACATCTCAAAATGTCTCTATTTTCTCCTCACTCATAAATGGTATTTTATCTGGCTATAGCACTCTAGATTGATACTCTCCTCAGCCCTTTGAGTGACATTCTGCCTTCTACTAAAATCTGAAGTCTAGAATATATTTCATTTATTTAGCTTTTTAAATTTCAATTTCTGTATTCTTTTTATTTCCAAGATTTCTGAGTGCATGTGTTTTTGTTTAATTTATGCCTGGTCTAGATTTTTTTAACTGGATTTCTTTATATATATTTGAGAATTTTAAACAAACATATTTTAATATTGTTTTCTGATTTCTCTGTTATTTTCATTTGGTCTGCTATCAATTCATTTCCTGATTGTTGATTTTATTGGTTACCTTCCTTACACTTATTTTTCCTCAATTTTGGAATGTTAGTTTGTAGGCTCAAGTTAAGTGAGATCAATCAATCTTTCTCTTTCATCAACCCTCTCTATCTAGTACATTTTTAGTTGCCTCTAGTCAAAAAACCCCCACCTCCACCCTGCAGGTCAGAACCAGGAGGCTTAGGCCCTTGTCTTGATAAGATATTGGTGATATTGCAGATATAACTCTTTAGCTAGCCAGAGATTTCAGTAAAGTCCTAGATGCTAGGATGTGTCTCCTTCCTCCTACTTCCTTGGTATACAGCTTTACACGATTCATAACCCCAAGCAACAGTGAAGCCATTTTCAAACTTCTTTCAGTGCAGGAACACTAACCCTCACGCTCAATGCAGAAAAGACAAATACAAGTCCCTGATTCTGAGTAGCAAGGCTAGCTCTACATCTTCATTCTCCTATGAGGCACTTTTAGTCTCTGCTATTGCAAAATAATTAAACACCCATCCACCTCTGCCTACATCTAGACCACCAGTGTGATAGATCTATAATATTAACCCTGGTTTCAGGTTTTTGTGTTTTTGTCCAGTTTTTCTTCCACAGAGATGTTTATCTTATTTTGAGTACAGCTGTGTTTTTACATTTTCACTGCCTATATTTTGTCTGTCATTGCTGTGTGTTATGAAAGGAAGGATTCTATAAGCATGAACTAACCTTGCAATTTTGGTTGAATGACTCCTGAGCTATCTGTCATTTACTTTTATCTATGTTACTTGATTTTTAAATAATTTAGCTTTTTGACCTGAAAGTCACAGATGATATATGAAATAAAGAAAAAAATGCTTCTGGAGTTTTTTATCAGAGAGGGGAACATTGCTGTTTCTCTCTTCAGGAAAAGTTCAAAAGAGTGAAAAAAGTGTCACAAAACAATGCAAGTGAAACCACTGAGAAATTATTTCAGAATAGGCTTTAAAGTAGAACAATAACCAGAATAATTTCATGGACTGAAACTCAATAGCCAACCCAATGACCAATAGCCACTAAATATTGTAAACATAATTAATGTGATGCTGAACTGCTGGAAATTTAGCCTAAAACTCCCAGAGCCATCCAGAAAAAGTCAGAAGATGCATTTTGCTAAAGTCTGAACTTAACACTATAGATGTATTAACCAAATATTAATAACAGAATTAGTAATTATGGTCTCTAGGGGAATGACATCAGTGAGAATGTGGAGTAAGAACCTCCAAAATGCTACACCTCCAAAAAAGCAATGAGAACACTGGCAAAAAGAATGGCAAAATCAACTTTTTCAAAACTCTGGAAATTAATCACAGGCTTGCAACAATCTGGTCGGCATTTATTCAAGAAAAATGGTTGACTCTGGTTATGAACTGTGAGATTTTTGGTTTTTTACTTGCCCTGTTCACAAGTCCCACCCCTCCAGATCCATGGTAACCTTGAAAACCAACAATTATGGTGGAAACCAGCAGCCTAGTAGGCAATGGATAGGACAAAGTGGTTTCAGAACTTCCCCAAACCACTATTCTCAGAATTGTCATTACTTGATCTGTCTTGCAATTCTATTAAAATCCCAATTCACAGGGCTTGTCCTTATTTGACTTAATTCAGACCTTGCTCAGTGTTAACAGCCATTTCTTTGGAGTTTTTAAAACAATTTGTGGCAATTGTTTAATATCGTATCTGCCCAAGATAGCAATAAAACTTGGAGCAAATAAGAAGGTGACCTAAAAACTTACAAGGAAAAGCTAGGGAATGAGATGCACATAGGAGGTTTTGAAAAGCTCCAACATATTCCTAAGGGTCTAAAAGGCCATGCAAATGGTAGGACTGTGCACTTGCCCACGAACGACTTAAGAAGGTCCTAACCTCTCACCTCTGGCCGACCTTGAGTCTCTGCATGTGCAAACAGGAGGTAAAGGGTAAGGGAAACTGCTGGAGGGCTGAAGGCATTCACCAAAAATCATAAAAAGAGCCTCTGCAAAGGCTGAAAGACTTTCTGGTTCAAATCACTTAAGGAAATCTCTGTCCAAGCATTAACTGATCACTAAGATTGCCAAGCAGAGACTTCAGTGACCACACATGAAAAAGAATATAGACTTTACAGAATTAGTTGAGGAAAGTCATTGAAAAAACAAACTAAAACAACCTGGCAACAACAAAAACAAATGGTAACAATAACCCCAGGGGCAATGGGAATCTGATTTGCAAATTTGACACATTATATTATTTAAAATGTTCTGTTTTCAACAAAAATTTACAATACATTCAAAGAAACATGAAATTGTGGCTGATACATAGGGAAAATAGCAGTCAGTAGAAATTATCCCTGAAGAAGCTCAGATGTTGGATTTACTAGACAAAGACTTTAAATCAGCTTTTAAAAATGTTTTTATAAAACTAAAGAAAACCATGTCTATAGAACTAAAGGAAAATATGAGAATAATGACTTATTCAAATAGAGAACATCAATAAAGAAATAGAAACTATAAAAAGAACCAAATAGAAACTCTGGAATTTAAAAGTACAATAATTGAAATTAGACATTCACTAGAGGGGCTCAACATCACATCTGAGAAGGCAGAAAGAATCAGCAAACTTAGAGATAGGTCAATTGAGATTATCCAGTCAGAGGAACAGAAAGAGAAGAGAATAAAGAAAAATGAACAGAATCTAAGAGAGCTGTGGACACCATTAAGAATACCAAAATATACCTAATGGGAGTTCTAGAAGGAGAGGAGAAAGAAAAGGGTGCAGAAGAAATATTTGAAGAAATAATGGCTAAACTTTTGCTAATTTGATGAAAATCCTTAATCTACAGATACAAGAAGTTCAACATACTCCAGGTAAGAAAAACTCAAAGAGATCCACTGTTAAAATTAAATGTAGGGGCCAGCCTGGTGGTGCAGCGGTTAAAGTGTGCACATTCCACTTCGGCAGCCCAGGGTTCGTCGGTTCGGATCCTGGGTGCAGACGTGGCACCCCTTGGCAAGCCATGCTGTGGTAGGCATCCCACACGTAAAGTGGAGGAAGATGGGCATGAATGTTAGCTCAGAAAAAAGAGGAGGATTGGCAGATGTTAGCTCAGGGCTAATCTTCCTCAAAAAAAAAATTAAATGTAAAATGGAGACCAGACTTGAAAATTCCCTGAGCAGACAAAACCATTTAAGTCACATAAGTGAAACTTAACTTTGGCTGCTTCTTAAAAATGCCTCTGATAATCATAAAAGAAATTTAAGTCCATTTCCTAAAAATGGCGTAAGATAATCACTTTTAGTCAACCTCCTGCCATCTGGAAATCCCCATTGTAATAACCAACTAGTATAAGGGGTAAACGACTTCCTCATTTCCATTTTATAAGCCATCACATAACGTCATGTCCCTGTGGTTCATATTAGTCCTTGAATTTGAAAGCTCCCAGTTCTGGAACTGTTCTTATATGCACAATAAACTCTTACTAAATGTCATTTATTGATTTGGTGTTTTTAATTTTTCTTTTTCTGGATTTTTGACAACACATCACAATCAAAGTTTTTGAAAGTCCAAGGAAAAAATAAAACTCTTGAAAGTATGTTCCCTAGTTGTCTCTCTGTTTTTTTATTTAAAAATGTATCCTTTATGAAATGGAAAGATATTCTGCACTCAGGGACTGGAAGAATTAACATATTTAAAATGTCCATATTTCCTAAAGCAATCCACAGATTCAATGCAATCCCTATCAAAGCTCCAAAGGCATTTTTCACAGAAATAGAACAAATAATCCTAAAATTTATGTGGGACAACAAAAGACCCCAAATAACCAGAAGAATCCTGAGAAAACAGAACAAAGCTGGAGATAGAACACTCACTGATTTCAAAATATACTACAAAGCTACAGTAATCAAAACAGCATGGTACTGGCACAAAAACAGACACACAGATAATGGAACAGAATTGAAAACCAAGAAATAAAACCACACATCTATGGACAGCTAATTTTTGACAATGGAGCCAAGAACATACAATGGAGAAAGGAAAGTCTCTTCAATAAATGTTATTGGGGGCCAGCCCAGTGGTGTAGTGTTTAAGTTCACACGCTCTGCTTCAGCAGCCCAGGGTTCATTGGTTTGGATCCCACATGTGGGCCTACACACCCCTCATCAAGCCATGCTATGGCAACACCCCACATACAAAATGGAGGAAGATTGGCACAGACGTTAGTTCAGGGACAATCTTCCTCACCAAAAAAAAGAAAGAAAGAAAAAATTTTAAAATAAATAAATAAATAAAAACAAAAAAAATGGTATTGGGAAAAGTGGACAGCTATGTGCAAAAGAATGAAAGTAGACCATTATCTTACACTATATGCAAAAATCAACTCAAAATGGATTAAAGCCTTGAATGTAAGACCTGAAACCATAAAACTTCTAGAATAAAACATAGGCAGCACACTCTTCAACACTGGTCTTAGCAGCGTCTTTTCAAATACCATATCTCACCAGGCAAGGGAAACAAGAGAATAAACAAATGGGACTACATTGAACTAAAAAGCTTCCTCACAGCAAAGGAAACCATCAACAAAACGAAAAGACAACCTAATAATTATGAGAAGATATTTGCAAACTACATATCTGATAAGGGGTTAATTTCCAAAATATATAAAGAACTCATACATCTCAACAACAAAAAAACTAACAACCCAATTGAAAAATGGGCAAAAGATCTGAACAGACATTTCTCCCAAGAAGACAAACTGATGGCCAACAGGCACATGAAAAGATGTTCAACATCACTAAATATTAGGGAAATGCAAATCAAAACTACAAAAAGATGTCACCTCACACCTGTCAGAATGGCTGTAATTAACAAGACAAGAAATACCAAGTGTTGAAGAGGATGTGGAGAAAAGGGAACTCTCATACACTGCTGGTGGGAATGTAAACTGGTGCAGCTACTATGAAAAACAGTATGAAGATTCCTCAAAAAATTAAGAATAGATCTACCATATGATCCAGCTATTCCACTTCTGGATATTTATCCAAAGAACATGAAAGCATGAATTTGTAAAGATATATGTACCTGTATCTTCATTGCAGCCATATTCACAATAGCCAAGACTTGGAAACAACCTAAGTGCCCATCAACAGGTGAATGGGTAAAGAAGATATACACAATTAAACTATATTCAGCTATAAAAAAAAAAAGATGAGACCTTGCTATTTGAAACATCATGGTTGGACCTTAAGGGTATTATGCTAAGCGAGATAAGTCAGACTGAGAAACTCAAATACTATATGATTTCACTCGTAAATAGGAAATAAAAACAACAACAACAAACAAATGCATAGATACAGAGATTAGACTGGTGGTTATCAGAGAGCAAGGGAGGAGGGAGGAGGGCAAAAGGGGTAATAGGGCACCTGTGTGTGGTGATGGATGGCAATTAGTCTTTGGGTGGTGAGCATGATGTAGTCTACACAGAAATCGCAATATAATGATGTACACCTGAAATTTATGTAATGTTATAAACCAATGTTACCTCAATAAAAAAATATTTGGAAAAAAAGTGCATTGAAATGTTACCTCTTTTCATTCATAAAAGTAAAATAAAATCAACGACTCAGGGAAATCATTTACCTTAAAAAAATAAAAATGTATGCTTTAGTACTATCTATGTTATCCTATACTCAAACAGCCAAACATAAGCATTAGAGTTTCATTTTTATGGAAATGAATACTTGAATGGGAAATTGTACTTATTTCTCTGTTATTATATTCGCTTACAGAAAGCCTGATTGTTTGGATCTTGGATTCATAATCAAAATTCTTGCAGGCAAATTATCTCAGAGGAACAAAATCTTGATTATTAAATAAATGAAAATATAAAACCCATTACAGAAATATCTCAACAATCAACTTTCATTTATTCAGTTTTATCGGGAAACGGACTATGTTTTAATTGATCACTCTGAGCGACTAAAAGTTATCAGCCCTTTCCACTTTACATTTTTCACATAATCAGGATACAATAACATGAAAAAGGGAAAATTTATTCTACTGATAATGAGCATTTTTCCTTCAGTGATTGCATCTTGCTTACAGCTTTAGTGTCCCCATGAAGAATAGGATTTCTCATCATCCAGTACCAACATATAACTGGCTTTAGAAATCTGGGCTGAAGTTCCTAACCTAGCCAGTCCTTGAATATCGCTTTAAAAAACATCAGTTTTCTTACTCTTTCTCATCAAAGTAATGGACCGAAAATGCCAAAGAAATTTGTTTATTTGAACTTTTCCATGGTTTGGACTTCAGATACTTAAACAATTGTTGTACCTGGCTGTAAATTAAGTACTTTGGAAGCTAATGAATGTTTTTAGACGACTGGGGCAATGTTTAGTAGGCTTTTTCATAGGAGATTTAAGGACCTCTAGGGACATGAATATGTTCATTCCAACTTCTTAAAATACCTTCCTTAAACCAGCAAGACTTTGACATGACAGAAGAATCTGCCTCAGTTTGAAAGGACTGCGAACTTATTGAGGAAAAATACAATAAAGACGTGAAGTTTTATTTTTATTGAGTCCAGCTCTCTAGTGGAGATAAGAGGAGTATAAACCTGTTGGGAAAAGACTTCAAAAAGTTTACAGGACATAGAAGGGGGCACTACTTCCAGCTTTTCCTAGCTGGGTTAATATACAGAGCAATAGCTTTCTTCCCTAAATGCCTGTGTGGCTGAGCAAAAGAGGAGATAAGGTCAAGTTGCTACCAGGGCAGTAAGTCATTCACTCATTCATTCAACAAACATGTAATAGAAAGCTGTCACGGACCAGGCACTGTACTAAGCCCTGGAGATACAACAATGAACATAGACAGACAAAGTTCCCACTCTTATGGAGGTTACAGCCTGGTGAAGAATAATTTCTCTTGTCCAAGTTCCCAATTATACAAACTTCCATTAAAAGTATCCTAAATGCCTTTCAAAGTCCTCTCCAAATCTATGTTAGCCATCAACCAGTAAAACTTGGAGCCAAAAATGAAGTGATTTTTTTCAGCATATTTCAAATTGCATAACACTGGGCAAAAATTACAAACCTCCACCCCTATACCAGCCCCATTTTCAGCCCTAAAGATCACAGGACTGTATCTTGCAAAGCTGTTAGGGACAACTGTACCCTTTTATGTTGTGTTTGTTCTGCTTAGTCCTAGTCTGATGCTAGCACTCTCACTTCAATTAAAGAAGAAAGTGCCCTGGGCAAGATACTATAACTTTAGCCCCTTGTTTCTAACTGGTCCTTGGAAGCCTAGAAATCTGACAGGAGGAACCACCTCCTCCCAAATGGTGTTTTGTTGTATGGGTTTAGTCAAATACTCGACAAGCACATTAAAAACTCTGTTGACCCCCAGGGGCTACTTCCTTCTCTTTTATTTCCTTCTAACATTCCATTTGTAAACCTGCATGGATGTTAACAGAGATTTTGTGATCAGAGGAACTACAGGGTCAAGGTTTGGAACAGAATTGCTGCAAAATAGTTTGATTAGTCATTCCTTTGAGTGGATTAAAGCAGCAGGAACACCTGCCCCGCTGAGGGAGACAAAAGGTGAGACTGTAGAAATGAATTAAACTCATTTTGCTCCCAAGGGAACATATAGTGCATACCGAACACCATCAAGCTGTTTCTTCCTTTTCCTGGTGGCTAATGAAAGAAAATAGTGAAAAGACATTCAGCATTGGCATGAAATCATCAGACTTCTACCTAACTTCAGTGCTGGAGAAGTAGTACAAATGGCTTCATTACTGATATTTCTCTACATAATGTAGACGTGATAAAGGCATATGGTAATGTGCCAAGATAAACCAAACAGTCAGTCCACACCAGGTTGTGGGGCAGAGTTGGAGAGAGTGGTGAAGAGGCAAGAAAAACAAGCATCTCCAAATAATTACCACTTGTCAGTCTCCAACTCTGTAAGTGTTTCATAATTGCCTTTGGCTCAGCCCTGAGCTTTTTCCTTTGAATATTTGCTGAGAGGCTTAAAAATCATGCACAGAAAGAGGAAGCTTCCAGACAAAGAAAAATATCCCCAATGGGACAAATCTCTGGGAGACCAGGCAGCGACATCAGCATTCACAGTCAGCCTGGGGCTGTCTTGTATGCCTGTATCTGGTTGAAAATGACATCCTTCCTTCTTAGAAGAATTAAAAATGAGAGGAGATTTGGATTCCTCAATGTACCCCCAATGCTACTCTTTTCCTTGACTTTATTTCAGACAATGTGGCCAGAGTCTTTTCCCATGGGAAAGTAAGAAAGCAGAGGAGTCCTCAGAAGACCCTGCCTGACATCCCTCTGAGACCCGTATATAAAGCAGATGGTCAGCACCGAGAAAAGTGGAAACAAAGAGTGATTTTTCAGAGTCCAGAGAAAATGGGTAGGGGGAGAAATAACCTCAATTAATGCTATCAGAGTAATGGTTCCTTACTGTTCCCTCTCATAGTCCTCCATGTTCCACATTTGCCTTTATTAAAGCAAAAGCCATGATTAATCTCTTTGCACAGAGTTAGTTAACCTGAATTCCATGTTCAGCTAGAGCATCTATGGATATGCATCAGGCGTTCATGAACCTATGGAAATAGGCAAAAATTCACATTTGTATGTCATAGAACTTTTGGAAAAGATGTTTCATTGCTTTTATTAGATTCTCAACGGGATCTTTTACTCTATAAAGGCTAAACATCACTGTTTTGGATGCTGCCAATAGTGAACATTTGCATGTCTTCCCTCTTGAATTTTAGCAGATTCAAGGGGTAGAGAGAGGTAAAAGAAAAGTGGCTATGTCTGGGCAGGTGGTGATGGGCAATTCATTTTACTCAGGAGCAATTGGTTGGAATAGCTAAAAAGAGCTTCACTGCCTAGATTTCTGCCACATCCTTTAATCTCTTGAAGATTACCTGCCTTCTCCGTTCCATCTACTCCTTCCACAAGTGAAGAAACCTCAAAATCCAATTTGAAAAACATTATGAAATGTCAACACAAATAATCCATAATCAATCTATAAATCAAAATTGCGGTGAGTTTATTTTGAACCAGATCTGAGGACTAGCCCAGGGCCTACCTTCCCCGAGGAAGGAAGGGCACCAAAGAAGTGGAGTGTACAGAGTGGCTATATAGTCCTGAAACAATGAGCAATCATCACATACATTAGGAATGCCCCTTTTACAATTGTCACGAGATGCTTAGCTAGCACAGCAGACCAGTGGTCAGCAGGTCAGTGGTTCACAAGGTAAGTGGTCACAAGATGAGCACAGCAGGTCAGTAATTAATCCTAAATTTAGGGAGAGATGCTTATCTTAAAAGAAATGCTGATATGGGGGAAGTTGCATCTTTATCTTAAGGCCATTTATCTTGACTTTGGGACATAGTAAATGCTTAAAGCAGATGTACAATGCATGCTCAACAGCTATGTCAGGTTCTTTTGGAAAAACAATGTCAGGCTGAATTAGTTCTACACCAAATGGCTTCCTCATATACTCCAATATATCCTATTGCTTGCCGTTTATTTATCACTGATTAATGAACCTATTCTAAGAACCTCATCGTTGGCCCCAAGATTCCTTTATTTATACACCAAGATAACTTGGAATTCTTCCCATCTCATAATCTTTATGTCCTTTCTTACATACCAAATTGAAATTTTTATTTTTAATAAAAGCTACCAAGCCATATTCTGACCCTTTCTAAAACACGGATGACTTAATTAGTGTTGGCCTAGCACCATTCTAGCTTCCTGGGCAGTGCACATATCCTTTGCTTCATAGGGACAGTAGAATTGTCTTGCCAAGTTTTAGAAATGGTATTTTCCTAAAGGATCACCATCGTTTCTTTCAAGCAGATGAATAAAAACCAAACTCCTTGCAATGAACTACAAGGTGTACATGACTGCATCCCCCAAGCCCCAACCCAGCTGTCAATCTCACTGCTTTTCTGACCTCATCTTCTGAAATTCTCCTCGCTGCTTCCACTCCAGCCACACTGCCTCCTCACTGTTCCTTGAATACACAAGCATATTCCAGCCTCATATCCTTTGCACTGGTTGTTCCCTCCATCTAGAAATTATCTTTTACCAGAAATCCCTATAGCTGCCTCCCTTGCTTTCTTCAGGTCTCTTTCCAAATATCACCTTATCAGAAAGGCCTTTCCTGACTATCTTATTTAAAATAGTGATTAATCCCAACCCCAGCTTTCTCTTTCCCCTTTACTCTGTTTCATTTCTTTAGCATGTCTCATCACCTGACATATATTTATTTATTTTCACCTCCCACTAGACTATAAGCTCCATGAAGACAGGAAATCTATCTACCTTGTTCCCTGAAGCTTATCACAGCAGCTAACACAATCTCTAGCACATAGTAGGTACTCAATAAATATTTGTTGAGCGAACAATGAGCAGAGAGCTCAATCTCAAAGCTCCCAAATTGAGTTTCTCATTGGCAATTTTGAGAAAAAGGAAAACAATCTATATTAACCATACACTTTGTTTCTATTCTAAAGTCAGACAAGACCTTGAAATATAAGTTTTGCTGCCAAGCACTCCAATCTAAATCAGACCTCCCATTATTCTTTGTCACTGCCTGCCCTTTTCTTTCATAGCACTATTCAACATGTAGAATTATCATGTATTTATTTTTTTAAAGATGTTTAGCATATGCTTCCTCCCATTAGAATGAAATCCGGCGAAAGGTCAGGGGCCTGGTCTGCCTTGTTCACTACTTATATTGCAAGTGCCCAAGTGCACTGAGGGACTTGGTGGACTCTCAATAAATATGAGTTGAACGAGCAAATGAACAAGTAAGAAGACATTTATAGAAGTTTAATCCTTGTTTTTCTACCTACGCTGTCCCAATACCAATGCAGGAGTTGCAGTTTAAAAAATGGATAACTCCCTCAAAACCACTGTTCGAGGATTTGGAGTAGAAGTAGAGACATATAGGAAAGTAAACCTCCAATTAACATGAATATTTTATTTTCCATTTTTTACATTGTGTGGTCACCATTCATGAGGTGTCTGGCCACAGATTTTGAGAAAATTGATCAACAAAAGGAAGTAAGAGAAGGATGCTTTCTCATATTTGGTTTGGTAGAGAAGAAAAGGTAAGTACCGTCTATAATTGCTAATGTTCTATTCACTAGATCTGTGAAAGAAGCAGATATACAGTACAGTCTCAAACTTGTCTCAGATTTGACAATTTTGCTGACCGACTTGACTCTTTAAATCACTCAAGTCTCATTGAAATTTTATTTTCATATACAGAGCAGATGCATGAGAATAAACATAAAACTTGCTCTTATTGTTTTCTTTGGAGCCAGCATCAAATAAACCTTTACATTTATATAGCTATCCACAGTTTATCATTTTTACTTATATGGATTATTTCATTTAATGCTCACTACCCTGGGAGATGGGTACTATTGATATCACCATTTTCCACATGAGTAAGCTATGACCTACAGAGGAGCAGTGACATCTCCCATATTACACAGTTGGTAGATGACAGAGTCAGGATTTAATGCTAGATTTTTAATTCCAAGTCCAGTGCTCCTTCTATGACATCCTTCTGTTTCCATATTTTTCCCCAGGGAAGTTTGGTTGCCAGGGTAACAAACATTTCTTCATTTGCCCAGGTCTTTGCTGGTTTCAGCATTGAAAGTCCTGTGTCACAGGAATCCTGTCAGCTCCAGGTAAATCAAGGTGGTTCATCATCCTAGTTGTTACTCGTATCACGTCACGCTCGTTTCTACCCTACAGTACCCATACTTCAACCCAAATATGATATCACTAAATTTCATATTTGTCATATATATACACTTAGCATACAAAGAACAAAGATTTAGAGAAAACAAGTCTATAAACTTTTTGTTTCATGCCTAATATAGCATCTAGTGTAAATAGGCACTTAATAAAGGCTGTTTAATAGTTCTGTCACGGCACTGTGATTCGGTTTAGGAAGGAGCAATGAAGATTAGATTCAGGGTACAAATCTACTCTTTGGTAACGGGCAAGACCCTTCCTCTCTTCTGGATCTCAATTTCCTCATCTGAAATTAGGCATAATAATCTCTGCCCTGCCCATCCCGTAATAATACAATGAGATATGTGTGAGAATAACCTGAAAATGGCTAAGTATATTAGCAATGTTGTATTAGAAAGGCGGGAGGTAGATGATGAGCCTAGTATCATGGGTAGTGTGTGGTATGGAACAACCTGGTTCACGTCAGCCGCTTTTGTACTCAGCACTGCCCTGGGAACCAAGCAGTGGATCATTAAGGCAATAGAAATCAACAGATTAACTCAGCCACAATCACATCATTTGGCCTGCACAGACACAACCTTAGCTTTGCCCTCATTATGGCAACCTGATGGCTAAGAAGATAACACTCTTTCATCCATCTTAGGGCCTATTTACTTGTTTACTAAATTTGCCAAATGTGTTCTCTGCCTCTGGGTGCAATTAGCAGTAGGCAGGATGTGACATCCTGCCATTAGAAACTAGACCACTTCTCAGATGACAGGAAACTTGGAAATAGCCCTGTGTTCGTACTTCTAGATATTCAAAGTAAATGTAATTTAAGAAAACTGACAATATTAAAGCCTTGAACCTTAGAGAGCTTGTAACCCACAATTTCCTCATCCAAAGAGGAAATGACATATGTAACAAATTTCCCAGATCCCTCAGACACCCAGTTGTTTAGACTAAGGAACATGGTGATGAGTGCATGGTAAATGCCTAAGATTAAATCTGAGGGGAAAAAAACATGCTGAAAAAGAGAGAGATCAGGGAAGGGCAATTTGCAGTTTGGCATTTCAACAGGAGTTTGGGCCTTTCTCCAGAGCCAGAGTGAGACCCCAGACAAGGCTGTTGTCACAGTGACCATGACAGCTGAGCTCAGATAATGCCTTGAGGTTGGTGAGACGCCCCCACCCCACCTCCAGGCAAAACCAGGTAACAGCAAATTTGTTAAATCAGTTGGTGCTTTGATACATCTCTGCCCTCTGATTTTATGCTCCCCAGCTACATCCTCAAGCATTGATTTTTTTCAGATTGACTGAGGGCCAGGGTCCTCCTCTCAAGACATCCTTTTTCTTTCTACCACCTTTGCAGATGACAGTGGTAAAATGGGCAATAACCTCCCAAACTGATATTCTGCCCCTAATTTGCCCCCACCCCCAAAGTCTAATCTTTACCCAGTAACCACAGGGATCCTTCTAAATTCTCTAGAGCTCCCCATCTCACACAGAGTAAAAGGCAAAATACTTACTATTAACTACAATGCCCTCACTCACCATCTGCCCTCTGACACCCCCAGTTACCTCTCTGGCCTCATTTCTTAGTACTTTTCTCGTTCGCTCAAGCCCTGCCACACTGGCCCCTTTGCTACAAAGTATATGCATCAGCCATTTCCCTGCTTGAAGGCTTTGCATGGGTCCTGTTCCCTCTGCCTAGAATGCTTTTCCCTAGATATTTGCGTTTCTTCAGCCCTTTACTCAAATGTCACCTTCTCAGTGATCCCTTCCCTGGTCTCTCTATCTAAACCCAAAATTCTGTCATTTAGGAGACTTTTGATACCTCCTATCACCTTTTCCTGCATTATTTTTCCCCCTGGTACTTAGCACTATGTATCAACGACATATTGTACTTACCTTTTTTGACTGTCTGTCTCCATCAAAAAGATTGCAAGCTCTATGAGAGTGAGGATTTTTATCTGTCTTGTATCCCTAATACCCAGAAAAGCCCTCACTAATAGCAGGCACTTATTAAAAATCTGTTAAAGAAATTAATAAGTGACTGAATAAACAAAAGAAATTAATCTTATAGGGTAAACTGTACTAAACAAATAATCAGCTGAGGAGTTTTTCTTTTCAGGAGCAAAGAATAACTGAATGGCTTAGCCAATGAAAATACATATGCTTCCATCTGCAGACAGATGCAAGAGATGCTGAGATACTTAAGGGCAGGAAGATTGCCCTCCCTACCTGCCCTCAGAGGTGCAATCATCCCCCACTCCCTATCTGAGGTGCTTAGTAGATAAGACACATCAATAGGATGGGATGCTGGGACTACTTTTGGCACATAAAACTAGTTTCATTTTTTTAAGCTACTATAAATTGAGAATTGACTACATGCCAGGCCCTTTATATAACTACCTAAAATCCTCACACAAACTTATCAAGGTATGTGTTATTATCCTCAATTTATACAAGAGGAAACTAAGACTCAGAGAAGTCGAGTAACTTGCCGAAAGTCACATAACTAAAAATGTAGAGAACTGGGTTTCAGCCCAGGTCAATAGCACACAGAGACTCTGTTCTTTCTGCTCTACCATACTGCTGGAGTTGAAGGAAAGGAAAGGACCCTCGTCCAAGGTTTTCATTCTGACCAACAGGTCAAAATCCTCAGACTTGGCATTACTTAGCATTTACCATGAGTATTTTCTGTTCCTAGCTACAAAAGGCCTCTGCACTGACAGGAATTAAATTGCTGCCCTGCCCCACCCCCCACAGTACATTACAACAAAGGTCGATCTTCTCCCTTGCAGGCTGCTGACTGTATTTACCTGTATTTCCCTGACTATATTTCGTTTCCATTAGCAGAGCTGGAGCTGGAAGACCAAAACCAGAATTTTGCACTCTAAGTGTCATGAAGCAGTCCGATCACATTGAGAGAAAGGAAAACATGTATTCCTCTTTGTTTATGGCATGCTAATAGGCTCTAAGGAATTCCAAGCCTATATTATCACACAGAGAAAGTTCTCAGAGACAAAACATTCCACTGAGCACCAAATGAGCGGGAGGCACCAGGATCCCTTGAGGTCCGCCAAACAATTTTCCTCCCCTTCTTTCAGCCACCCTCTCCCAAAAAGGAGACACTGTTATTCATTCAACGTATGTTGGATGAGCTCAGCTGCCAGTACCTGTGCTAGGTGCCAAGGACCAAAAAGTGAACGTGATTCCATCTAGTAAGGCAGAGAGACATGTAATTAGATGATAAATGACCACCCAATGTAGCAGAGACTATAGTGGGGGTAGGAAGAAGGTATAGCGAACATATAGAGAGGGAAGTCTGACTTTTACTAGAGGATGTAGAGAAAGGTTTTCCTAAAGAGATGGCAAAGAAGCACTCAATTCCTATTAAATCAACTACTTATTGAACACCTAACTTTTTCACGGTATGTTGTTGTGCCTTACTCATCTAGATGTTTACTTCAAAATGAAGGCAGTGAGGAGCTTATATCATAGCCAGTTCACTGAAGTGCAAGTGATCATAATTTCATCCCACTTGTACTGATGGTTCTGTGTTATGTAGCCCAGAGCAGCAGCAGAATTTTCTAACACTGACTGAAAACCCTGTAATGCCAGCCCTTGGTCACTAGGGGGGCAGGTGAGAATCTGAATTCTCGAGTTTTAAAAGCCAAAGGACACATAGAATCCACCCAGTTGAGTGGTTTGCAAATTGCAGGGCAGAGAGTCAGGGGTAGGTGGAAGCCCAGGGTTTGGGACTACAGACCCTACACCCAAGCTTGAAACAGTACAACTCTATTGTTTTATGTATTGAGTTCCTGTACCTGCTTTTGTTTGAGATAAGGGTCCTGTTGCTGAAAAGAATTTAAACTAATTCACTCACTCATTTTACAGATGAAGGGAACAAACTCAAAGAAGGAAATTAATTCCCCCAGATGACACTGTGTGACATTGAGCAAATGACTTTACCTCCATGAGCTTCAGTCCCTTCATCTGTGAAAGGGGAATGATACATATTACCCCATATGGCTGCTTTGAGGATTCATTGAGATAATGCATTCAAACACTTAGGCCAGTGCCTTAAACATATTAGATATAGAAAAAATATTGATTACTACTAATATTATAATGAGGAGGAAGAGGACTCAGTTAATTCTTAAAATTCAAGTTTCCTGCTTTGCAAACCAGCACTCTATTTTCCACATCACACTGGCTCAGGACAGACCCAGCAGCACTGGCCAGCATGACTTGATACAGTTGACCACTCCTTCCTCCTGGGTTCACTTTTTTCATTTGGGTTCATGGAAAAGGCACTCACTGCCTTTGTCCTCCTACCTCACTGGCTGCTCCTTATTAGTCGCCACTGCTTCGTTCTCATTTCCATGACTATTAATCTTTAGATTGACTTCAGGTTCAGACTTCAGATCTCTTTTCTCTTTTCTACACTCATTCCCTAGGGCGTCTCATTCAGGCCCACAGCTTTAAATTCCCTCTATATGTTGATGACTCACAAATGTTTATCTCCAGCTCAGACCTCTCTCTCTTGGGCTCCAGAGTCAAGATGCCAATTCAGCATCTCCATTTCAATATAGACAAGTCAAAGTAAATAAGACCAAAAGAGAATTCTTTTTTTTTTTTTGAGGAAGATTAGCCCTGAGCCAACTTCTGCCGCCAATTCTCCTCTTTTTGCTGAGGAAGACTGGCCCTGAGCTAACATCCGTGCCCATCTTCCTCTACTTTACATGTGGGATGTCTACCACAGCATGGCTTGACAAGTGGTGCCATGTGTGTACCCGGGATCCGAACCGGCGAACCCTGGGCTGCTGAAGCAGAACATGTGCACTTAACTGCTGAGCCACCAGGCCGGCCCCCAAAACAGAATTCTTGGTTTTCCTCCCAAATTTTCTCCTCTTCCCACTGTTCCCCATTTTGGCAAATACCCCAACATCTTCTTGACCATTCAAACCAAAAAACCAAGGACCTCCTCTATTTTCCTCCCATCCCATATCCAATCTATCATCAAGTCCTGTTGGCTATGCCTCTAAAATTCATGATATTCACAAATTCACCCGCTTTTCATCCCTACACTGCTAAGATCTTAGGCTAAGCCACCATTATCTTTAGCCTAAATTACAACAACAACCTCCAATCTTGTCTCCCAGCATTCACTCTTGCCACCTTATAGACCATTCTCTATGCAGCATCTAGAGTGATCATTTTAAAATCATAATTCAGATAATGTGATTGCTCTGCTTAAAACTTCCTACAATGACTTCTCATTGGACATCCCTAGGCAAAGGAGCATAGCCCTGCTCTCATTCCCAGCGCACTTTCTATCCCACTAATCTGCTTCTTTCCTTCATAGCACTTATCAATATTTGAAATTGTATGTAGATATATTTTTTACTTGTTTACATTTTTCAATGTCTTACAGACACTAGCCAATAGAATGTCATTTACATGAGGCAGGAACTTTAACTTGCCCACTGCTCTATCCCCAGCACTTAGTGCCTGGCACAGTAGACCCTCAGTATATATTTACTGAGCACATGAAGGAAAATAGAAACCTGACTAGAGACTCAACTTGACAGGGTCCCAACATCCCCTGCCTATCTCTGTGAAGCCCCCTTCCCAAATGAAGTCCACATTCTAGGTAAGACCATAGGCAGTCTGGGAAGAAACTGCTTTCCACCCTACCTCAACCCTGACAGATAAATTAAGCATCAATATAGTTCTCTAAAAGTATTCTTTTTGTGTCAAAACTGTGATTTCTTGGGTCTACAAAAGATTTCAATGAAAAAGGATCCATCACGATCAAAAGTACTGTTCCTAAGTATGGGCATGATGAATGGATGATAATTAAGATATTCCAACTAATGTCACTTACTTGGCACATTCCAATTAAGGAGGATGCTATAAACAAAGAGATTACAAACATTATCTGTTGTATAGGAGAGGAGCTCCTGCACAGAACCCTTCAAGATAATAGTTCTGATGATGAATGGCATCTTGCTACAGAAAGAAATTGACCTGTTGAATCATAGACACAGGGAAAGAGAAGGGCATATTGATGTGCAAAGTCACTCCAAGTCAGCATCAGGAGCCTTGAAAATAGGTCAGAGTTGGGATTAAAAAGTAAGATTGGCCCTAAGCAACATTGTACAATGAGGGGAGTTGTCCAGTGGAGGAAGTAATAAGTGCAGGGATTTTTCACCTTCTTCACTCATTAGTCAACTACATGGAAGAGACGATGTAAAGAAATAGAGGGGAATTTGGCCTGGAGCTTCCAGCACAGCAGGTTGCAACACTGAATTCACATTAGAATCACCTGTGAATATTAAAAAACACTTACCCCTAGGCTTCACTCTCAGTGATCCTGATTTAATTAATCTGGAGCAAGTCCCAGGTACTAGTATGTTGTTTAAGCTTCCAGGATGATTCCCGTGTGCAGTCAGGTTTGAGAACCATTTTTTAGGAATTTAGATCCAAATTTTAGGAAGACAGCCTAAGTCTGTTCCTTTAAATTAATGGTTCTCAAAGTATGATTCCCAGACATGCAGCAACAGATCACCCAGGAACCTGTTAGAAATACAAATTATGCATCCTCATCTCAGATCTAGTGAATCAGAAACTCTGTGGATGGAGCCCAGTGATCTGTGCTTTAACGAGTCCTCCAAATGATACTGATGCATCCTTAAGTGGGAGAACCACTGCTTTAACCAGCAGCAACAAATTAAGCAAAGTGAACCCACCCACTCTGACAGTAACAGTGTTAAACAGCTGGAGGTGAAAGGAGCAACTAGAGGTACTTTAACTCCAAACCGAATGGAAACATTGCAGCTGGAGCTGTTTATGCAGGGCTCTCACACCAAGAAAAGATGTTATAAATGAGCACTGAACCAAAATGTAAATATAAGATTAAATCCAAGGCTAGACAATACTATATCTGGAAACATTTAAGAATTAACAATAAAAGCACTGATTTGTACTTAGAAGATACTTTCCTTTAAAAAAATAGCTCTGTAGAAGTGCTTTTAAAAAATTATTAGTATATGACAGAGCCTATTGGGAGCTTGTTAAAAAATATAGGTCCCTGGACCCCACACCTAGAGATTCTGATTTAGTAGGTCTGGCATGAGGCCTTTAAATTTACATTTTCAATAAGTTTTCTAGGTGACTTGGTGGTAGGTGGTTCTCTTACCAAATTTTAAGAAATACTTTTCTAGAAAAGAGTGACATCAGCATCATGGCAGAGTGAGCTGTTACCTTAGTCTCTCCCCTAAGATACAACAAAAAGGACATTCATTAACCAACAGAGGATGCCCACATAGCACAATAGGATGAGAGATCCACACAGCCATATGTCTGAAGGTGGGGGGACTGGATCCCTGGCAAGCAGTGGAACAAGGTAAGTGGATCTCCACCCCCACCCAACAGCAGCAATTTAGAGCACGGGACCTCATGCAGCAGCCAGCGTGCAACACTGAGAGGAGACAGGGGAACAGGAAGCTCTCTGGAGGAATGCTTTCACTCTTGGAGCTGCTTCCTAGTCCATGGGAACACCCCACACTGAGGTGGCTCAGGCACCACATGGGCACACCCACCAGGCCGAGCAGCCCAGGTGTGCTGCCAGTGAGTGCAGAGCAGGATCACGTGGGATTGCATGTGTAAAAGAAAGTGCCCCTCCCTGCCTCCTGCCTGGTGCACCAGATCGGCTAGTCGGCTGGGGCAGTGGATCCACACCAGAGTGCCTGTGCCTACGTATGTGAAACAGCAGTGTACAGCTGGCAAACACAGAAAGCTCTATCAGCACAACTTTCAACAGATGCAGTGGGTTCAGAAAACATAGCTCATGCCCCCCCTCAGTGGTGGCAGGTGGAATTTGTGAACACATACTACCACTATGTGCTGGCAAAGGTCCACTACATCAAACACCATGAAGAAATACATTAACAGTCCAGAGCAGAAGAAAATGAGAAATCTCAAGAAACCAATTGTGAAGTCACAGAAATTTACAATCTAAATGATAGAGAATTCAAAAATAGTTATCATAAAGAAACTCAACAAGTTACAAGAAAACTCAGAAAGACACTTCAATGAACTCAGTAATAAAATTAATGAGCACAAGGAGTTCTTCACAAAAGAGATTGAAACTCAAAAAAAACCCAGAAATGCTGGAGATGAAGAACACAATGAGAAGATAAAAAACTACCTAGAATCCTTAAAAAACAAAGCTGACATTATGGAGGACAGAATTAGTAATTTAGAGGACAGAAATATAGAAATGCTTCAGGTGGAGGAGAGAGAACTAAGACTAAAAAGAAATGAAGAAATTCTCCAAGAAATATCCAACTCAATTAGGAAATCCAACATAAGGATTATAGGTATTCCAGAGGGAGTAGGGAGGGAGAAAGGAGCAGAGAGCTTGTTCAAAGAAATAATAGTTGAGAACTTCCCAAACCTAAGGAAGGAACTAGAAGTAAAAGTAAATGTAGCCAATAGAACTCCTAATTACATCAACGCAAAACAACCTTCTCCAAGGCATATATTAATAAAATGGGCAAAAGTCAATGACAAAGAAAAAACATTAAGGGCAGTAAGGCAGAAGAAAATAACCTACAAAGGGACCACTAAAATGCTTTCAGGAGATTTCCCAGCAGAAATCTTACAGGCTAGGAGAGAGAGGAATAATATATTCAAAATACTGAAAGATAAAAACTTACAGCCAAGAATACTCTATCCAGTGAACCTATCCTTCAGATATGATGAAGAAATAAAAACTTCCCCAGATAAACAAAAGCTGAGGGAGTTCATCACAAGAACCCCCCCCTACAAGAAATTATCAAGAAGGCCCTCATACCTGAAAAAAAAGAAAAAGATTTACAAAGGCTTGAGCAAGGAGATAAATAGACAAAATCAGAAAATTATAGCTTTCTATCAGAACAGGTTAGCAAACAATTATAACATTAAAGATAAAGGGAAGCAAAGCATCAAAAATAACTATAAACACTTCATTTTAATTACAAACTCACAACACACAAAAGGAATCAGTTGTTACAATAATAACTTAGATGGAGAAGAGGAAAGGGATGGAACCTGCTTAGGTTAAGGAGATAAGGGGCTATCAGAAAATGGACTATCTCATCTACTAGATCTTTTTTTCGTTTGTCTGTTTTGTTTTTTGGGGTTTTTTTTGTTTTTTTCTTTTTGAAGAAGATTAGCCCTGAGCTAACTACTGACAATTCTCCTCTTTTTTGCTGAGGAAGCCTGGCCTTGAGCTAACATTCATGCCCATTCTTCCTCTACTTTATACGTGGGATGCCTACCACAGCATGGTGTGCCAAGCGGTGCCATGTCCGCACCCAGGATCCAAACCAGCGAACCCTGGGCCACTGAGAAGTGGAACGTGTGAATTTAACTGCTGCGCCACCGGGCCAGCCCCTCATCTACTAGATCTTTTATACAAACCTCATGGTAACCACTAAAGAAAAGAATCAGAACAGAGACACAAATGATAAATAAAGAGAAAACTGAAAAAACCATCATAGAAAATCACCAAACTGAAATGGCAGTCAGAAATACATGAGACAAGAAACAAGGGAAATACAGAACAACCAGAAAACAAGATACAAAATGGCAGTATTAAGCCCTCATATATCAATAATTGTTCTAAATGTAAATGGTTTGAATTCTCCAACCAAAGGACACAGAGTGGCTGGATGGATTAAAAAACAAGAACCAACAATATGCTGTCTCCAGGAAACAACTCTCAGCTCTAAAGACAAACACAGACTCAGAGTGAGGGAATGGAGGACAATACCCCAAGCAAATGGCAAACAAAAGAAAGCAGGTGTTGCCATACTTGCATCAGACAAAGCAGACTTCAAGATGAAAAAGGCAAAGAGAGACAAAGAGGGGCAGTATATAATGATAAAAGGGACATTGCACCAAGAAGACATAACACTTATGAATATGTATACACCTAACACAGGAGCACCAAGTACAAAAAGCAACTACTAAAAGACCTAATGGGAAAGATTGAGAGTAACACAGTAACAGTAATGGACCTCGACACCCCACTTACATCAATGATTAGATCACCCAGACAGAAAGTAAACAAGGAAATAGTTGAATGAAATAAAAAACTAGACCAGATAGACTTAATGGATATATATAGAATACTCTATCCAAAAACATGAGAATACACATTCTTCTCAACTGCACATGGAACATTCTCACAGATAGACTATACGTTAGGAAACAAGGTAAGCCACAATAAATTTAAAAAGATTGAAATCATATTAAGCATCTTTTCTGACAATAATGCTATGAAACTAGAAATCAACTACAAGAAAAAAGCTGGGAAAATCACAAATATGTGGGGATTAAACAATATGCTACTGAACAACCAATGGATCAATAAGAAATAAAAGGAGAAATCAAAAAATATCTGGAGACAAATGAAAATGAAAATACATCATAGCTACTCATATGGAATGCAGCAAAAGCAGTCCTAAGAGGGGAATTCATAGCAATACAGCACTACCTCAAGAAACAAGAAAAATCTCAAATAAGTTATCTTAAACTATACCTAACAGAACTAGAAACAGAAAAACAAACAAAGCCCAAAGTCAGCAGAAGGAGAGAAATAATAAAAATTGGAGCAGAAATAAATGAAATAGGAACAAAAAAAAAAACAGTAGAAGGGATCAATGAAATCAAGAGATGATTCTTTGCAAAGATAAACAAAAGTGATAAGCCACTAGCCAGACTCACTAAGAAAAAAAGAAAAGACTTAAATAAACAAAATTATAACTGAAAGAGGATAAATTACAATAGATTTACACAGAAATTACACAGAAATACAAAGATTATAAGAAAATACTATGAAAAGCTATATGCCAACAAAGATAGAAGAAATGGATAAATTCTTAGACTCATAGAACTACCCAAAATTGAATCAAGAAAAAATAGAGAATCTGAACAGACCAATCACAAGTAAAGAGATTGAAACAGTAATGAAAAACCTTCCAAAAAATTAAAATCCGGGACCAGATGCCTTCTCTGGAGAATTCTATCAAACATTCAAAGAACATTTAATACCTATTCTTCTCAAACTATTCCAAAACATTGAAGAAGATGGAACACTTCCTAACTCATTCTATGAGGCTAACATCACCCTCATCCCAAAGCCAGACAAGGACAACACAAAGAAGGAAAATTACAGGACAATATTGTTGATGAATATAGATGCAAAGTCTTCAAGAAAATATTTGGTGAACCAAATACAGCAATACATTAAAAGGATCATACACTACAATCAAGTGGGATTCATACTAGGGATGCAGGGATGGTTTAACATCTGCAAATCAATCAATGCGATATACCACATTAACAAAATGAGGAATAAAAATCACATGATCAACTCAATAGATGCAGATAAAGCATTTGAAAAGATCCAACAGCCATTTATGATAAAAACTCTCAATATAATGGGTATAGAAGGTAAGTACCTCAACATAATAAGGGCCATATATAACAAATCCACAGTCAACATCATACCCAATGGGGAAAAACTGAAAGCCATCCCTCTGAGAACAGGAACAAGACGAGGGTGCCCATTCTTGCCACTCTTATTCAACATAGTACAGGAGGTCTTGGTGAGAGCAATTAGGCAAGAAAAAGAAAGAAAAGGTATCCAAATTGGTAAGGAAGAAGTGAAACTCTTGCTGTTTGTAGATGGCATGATTTTATATATAGAAAACCCTAAAGAATCCATCAGAAAACTATTAGAAATAATCAACAACTACAGCAAAGTTGCAGGGAACAAAATCAACTTACAAAAATCAGTTGCATTTCTATACTCTAGCAACAAACTAACAGAAAGAGAACTCAAGAACACAATCCCATTTACAATTGCAACAAGAAGAACAAAATATCTAGGAATAAATTTAACCAAGGAGCTGAAAGACCTATCCACTGAAAACTACAAGACATTATTGAAAGAAATTGGAGAAGACATAAAGAAATGGAAAGATATTCTGTGCACACGGATTTGAAGAAGAAACATAGTTAATCTGTCCATATTACCTGAAGCCATCTACAGATTCAATGCAATCCCAATCAGAATCCCAATGACATTCTTCACGGAAATAGAACAACGAATCCTAAAATTTATATGGAACAAGAAAAGACCCCCAAATAGCCAAAGCTATCCTGAGAAAAAAGAAGAAAGCTGGAGGCATCACAATCCCTGACTTCAAAATATACTACAAACCTGTAGTAATCAAAACAGCATGGTACTGGTACAAAAACAGACACATGGATCAATGGAACAGAATCAAAACCCCAGAAATAAAACCATACATCTGCAGACAGCTAATCTTTGACAAAGGACCCAAGAACAGACAATGGAAAAAGGAAAGTCTCTTCAATAAATGATGTTGGGAAAAATGGACAGCCATATGAAAAAGAATGAAAGTAGCCCACTATTTTATGCCATACACAAAAATTAACTCAAAATGGATTAAATATTTGAAGGCAAGATATGAAACCATAATACTCCTAGAAGAAAATATAGGCAGTACACTCTTAGACATCAGTCTTAGCAGCATCTGTTCAAATAACATGTCTACTCAGGCATGGGAAACAAAAGAAAAAATAAACAAATGGGACTACATCAGACGAAAGAGCTTCTGCAAGGCAGAGGATATCAGGAACAAAATGAAAAGACAACTCACCAAGTGGGAGAAAATATTTGCAAGTGATATATCCTACAAGGGGTTAATTTCCAAAATATACGAAGAACTGATATAAATCAACAATAACAAAACAAACAGTCCAATCAAAAAATGGGAGAGGATATGAACAGATATTTTTCCAAGGAAGCTATACAGATGGCCAAGAGTCACATGAAAAGATGTTCAACATCACTAATCATTAGGGAAATGCAAATGAAAAGTACAATGAAATATCACCTTACACCTGTTAGAATGGCTATAATTACCAAGACAAAAAAATCCCAAATTTTGGCAAGGTTGTGGAGATAAAGGATCCCTCATACACTCCTGGTGGGAATGCAAACTGGTGCAGCCTCTATGGAAAACAGTATGGCGATTTCTCAAAAAACTGAAAATAGAAATACCATATGACCCAGCTATCCCACTGCAGGGTATTTATCCAAAGAACTTGAAATCAACAATTCAAAGAGACTTAGGCACCCTTATTTTCATTGCAGCATTATTCACAATAGCCAAGGCTTGGAAGCAACCTAAGTGTCCATCAATAGATGAATGGATAAAGAAGATGTGGTGTATATATATATATATATATATATATATATATATATATACACATATATATAAACACACAATGGAATACTACTCAACCATAAAACAAGACAAAATTGTCCCATTTGAAACAACATGGGTGGACCTTGATGGTATTATGTTCAGTGAAATAAGCCAGATAAAGAAAGACAAATATTGTATGATTTCACTCATATGTGGAAGATAAACAAACACATGGACAAAGGGGTTGCAGGGTGGGTAAAACGGGTAAAGGGGCACATGTATAGGGTCACGGATAATAGACTATTCATGGTGAGCATGATGCAGTCTATGCAGAAACAGATAAATAATAACGTACACCTGAAATTTCACAATGTTATAAACCATTGTGACCTGAATAAAATAAGTCAATAAATACACAAAAAGAAAGACTGTTGTATATGAACTTTACTTTATCAATGGGCTGATGAAAAAGAATTCTGATTGAAACCTAATGTTGCTGATTTAAATTGCAGATGAAATGTGCACCTTGTAGATTTAATCATGCGACTATGCAAATAAAAACACCCACTAGAATCATTCTGGTGACTGTATCCTAACTAGGGCAAAATAACTGACGGGAGACAACAGCCTCTTGAGTGCTGAACTTACATATGCAGAATTACAAAGTAACAATAATAACAGCTAAAGCAAGACTCATAAAGTGGACATGTGGAAGCTCACTGCAGCTTGTTTTATATTTTCTATTAAATTCTTATTTGGGTCCTACTTATTTTAAATCTATGAACAAATTGCTGAAGTTTATCTCAGGGTAATTTGAGGTGTCTTTGAATATCTACCTTGGCATGTAAAGTCATAGAGAGGTCATAGTTTTCTGACTGACTTATCCTACACCAACCCAATACCATATATCCTTAGCCATAACCACTAAATATCCAATAATGGTAATGACATCAAAAACTTTCTCCCATATTGCCAGAATATGCCTGGATGTATGTTAGCATCAGTCATAAATGGAAGATGAAACAATCTACTATTCAGCTTAAACAACATATACTGTTTACATACTGATTATATATATACACACATATAAAAACATACACATATTACAGGACTTTCAAACTCCATGTAGCTTTTTAGTCTCCCAGTCCATGGTTTGGTTGAACTGATTAGAACAAAGACAACTCATTCATTCTCTTACACCAGGGCCATTATTGAGTCTCCTAAAAACCCTGTCTTGGGTATGGCCAATCCAGGCAATTGCCCAGGCCTTCATTTCTTACTGACAGAAGGCTCTACCCTTAGTAGTGGGAAATAATTAGTGCTAGACTGAACATAACTTCAGTTTTGCCTAACAAATCCTAAAAGTAAGACCTGAAAGTATCATTGTCTTTCCAAGTGATGTAACAGCACCCGAGAACAAACCTCAAGAATATTTATCGGAATAAAAAAAAAATCCAACTTCCAAGAAAGTAAATAGTTTAAAATAGTATAGAGCAATAATAATAAGAGCAAACATTTATTGAGCACTTACCATGTGCCAGACACTGGACTAATCACTTTACATGTATTAGCTCATTAAATCTTCACAACCACCTTATGAGATAAGAGCTATTTCTCATCCTCACTTGTCAGACTTGGAAACTGAGGCATAGAGGGATTAAACAGTTTGCCCAAGAGCACAGAGCTCTTAAGTGGTGAAGCCAGGTGTAGAACCCATATATGCTTGACTCCAACGCACATGCCCTTGACCATTACTTGCTGTTGCTCTCTAGATCAACTGTTTTCAAAGTATACTTTATGGATGTGCTTCAGGGGTGTGTTGGTGGTGTGGAGAGAGGGTGAGAAAGGAGGGAATCTGACTTCTTGTCATCACCATTATCATTTTCTTGATCACAGCTACTCTACTTTTATCAGCTTATATATTCACATTCTGCACAAGATTTCCATTAAAAAAAGATTTTTGTGACTAAAAAATTTTTAAAGAGATTTGAAAAGCACAGATAATAGTATAATCTCCTCATGCTACAGATAAAAATACCGAGGACACAAAGGAAATGTGCCTTACCTTCAGTAACAATAACACTGCAAGTTACTGGCAGCTCCCAACTCTTTGTTCTTCATTCTTTCCTACATGCCACTATTTCACCATAAACCCCAACAAGGCCTCATCAAAATTTTAGTGGAATACATGAGTTTTGAAAAATCAAAACTGAAAGTAAGCAACGTCTAGAAAGAAGATATATTTTGAAATTCAGAGTGAGCTATCCTCCTCCAGGAAGTAATAGCCATCTCTAACATCCAAATACTCAAGGCAAAAGGCTTTTCGCTGACCACCAGTGGGCACTGGTGTGTACAAAGAATTTAATGCTATGATGGAACTTATTATCTTCTTAGTGTAAATCAATCACCAAATTTGAGTCTAGGTAGGAATTTAAGCTTAATCTTCTTGTATCAAATTTTCATGGGGTTTTGCCTTAAAATGGAAGAGAAGACAACCACATCCAACCTTGCATTTGAAAGAACTTAAAGTTTGGGCAGAGACAGAGTGCTAAGCTGGGTGCTCATCCTCCGTCTCAGATTTTGCTATCACTCTCTTTGCACTTCCAGATCCTAAGATTTTCATCTCAGATGCAAAACTCAGAATTTTGAGGGGGCCTATGAAACTCCTGAATTGTTATGCAATATTTTGCATGTATATGCAGTATTTCTGGAGAGAGCGTCTTTAGCTTTCTTCAGAATCTCAAAGGGGTTCATAACTCCCAAGAGGTTAGGAAACACTGGTTTGGAACAAGTTTCTCTGAGTGAACTGGGCATTAAGGCTTCTGTAAGATCAGAGGGAGGTAAGCTATCCGCTTGAACTGAAAGTTCCAGTAAAAGTGAAAACTGAAGCTAGGCCTTTATTTTTCTGCCTGCCTGCCTGCTTCTCTCCCTTGTGGAAAGCATAAGAAGAGGTAATGAAGGGAAACAAAAGCTATGCTATTTTGTGCTGTGTGTTCTGTTTATACGTTTATATAATGCCATATAAACCTGTTGAGCATAAGTTTTTGCCTTATAACCTGTTGTTTCAGCATCATATAGAGGTAGCTTGATACAATGGAAAAACTTGGCTCTAGAGACAAACAGACCTGGATTCAAATCCAGATACCACCACTCTGCAGCAAGTTACCTAACTTCTGGCCTCTTGTTTCCTCGTTTATAAAATGGGGATAATAGGAGCTACTTCGTAATGTTGTTATACAGATTAAATGATATAAGGCAAAGTACTTGGTAAACAGAAATGGCATAACAAATAGTAGAAATTCTCATTAGAATTCACCATTATCACCATAGACACAGGCTTCCTACTCCTGCTTTTTAATTCCCTCTGCTTATTCTTTCTGTCTTGCTATATCTGTTTATTTTCCTGTTGGCTCCTTCTTTCTCTCTTCTTTCCTTCTTCCTCTTTCTTCGCAAATTTTCTCTACCTTTCTCTTTTTAACATCTCTCTTTCTCTTACTCTGTATGTGTCTTCCCTGCTATCTACCTGTCAGGAAAGAGGGAAACATGAAGCAACTTGAAAGATTCTAAGACATGGATAGTCAAGGGAAAATAAAAGGCATTTGTTGGGTCAAATTCTGAGGAATACCAGGTCTCATTATCGAAGTTCTGCCTCTTCACCTGAAATCTCATATGCAATAATGTGTAAACTTACCTTGTCCCCTTGAATGGCTCAGTCTTTGCCAAAATCAGTGTCAGGTTTCCTGTTGTACTCAGAGCTGAAAATAAGTCCCTGGGTGCCATGGAGATTTGAAGTTCTTCCCAAGTTCTTGAGCTCTTACTTAAACGAAAAGTCAAACATTCAAGCTTTTTTTTTTTTTTCAGTTTGGGAACTGTTTTTTGTTTTGTTTTGTTTTGCTGAGGAAGATTGGCCCTGAGCTAACATCTATTGCCAATCTTCCTCTTTTTGTATGTGAGCCTCCGGGACAGCATGGTCACTGACAGACGAGTAGTGTAGGTCTGTGCCCAGGAACCAAACCTGGGTTGCGAGAGCAGAGGGTGCTGAACTTAACCACTAGGCCACTGGGGCTGGCCCCATCCAAGCAACATTTACCCAGTGATTTGTTTGCTACATTAATTTAAAATATGATACAAGCTCTCTTACCAATGCAATAGAGACAGATGGTTGACTACTTAAAAAATCTCCTTTAAAGCAGAAAACAATAAAAAAAGGATGCATATATACCTTAGATATTTTATTTTAACTTAAAATATAAATGTACATTCACTTCCCAATATTTTGATGTAGGATCAAGGCCTACATTATCATTTTTCTTGCATACATCTCACTTGTAAGTGTCATCAATAATTTCTACTTTGTTCCTTTAACACGAAGTAAGAATCTACTGACCCTTGTAAAGCATATGGAGTGAAAGATCCTTCTAGATTTTATGATCTTATTTCCAATTACGTATAGTTGTTATAGCCCCACTTGGTTGGACAGCAAAATTTTTAGTGACATGGATTTACTGAGTTTTTCTAAATCGTTTTAGTATTTTTTATTTTTATAATTAAATTTATCATACAAAAATAATATATAATGTATATGTGAGATATAAAGGATAAACCTTAAATGATCATCCATGTACTCACAACCCAGTTTATGAAATATATCATTACAAAGAACTTTGAAGGCCCTTGTGTCAAGAACTGTGAAGGGTCTGAGATTTTACCATGCTTGCAAGCTGACAAGTTGGCCTGCCACAGTTTTACGGATGCTGGCAAAAATCGATCTAGTTGTCTGTCTTTATGCCAATACTACACTGTCTTGAGAATCAGCTTGTCACTTTCCAAAAAGAAAAACCATACCAGCATTTTGATTGGGATTGTGTTGAATCTGTAGATAAAATTGTGTATAATTAAAATCTTAATAATATTGAATCTTCCTTCTGATTCATTTAAACAATAAAACAATGTATCTCTCTACTTACTTAGGTCTCCTTTAATTTTTCTCAGCCATGCTTTTTGGTTTTCATTGTACAGGTTTTGCACATCTTTTGTTTGATTAATCCCGAAGTATTTAACATATTTTGGTGCTACTCTTAATGGCATTGTTTTTTCCATCACAACTTCTGATTGTTGCTAGTATATATAATACAACTGATTTTTGTATGTTAATGTTCTATTCTGAATCTCTGCTAGACTCATTTATTAATTCTAGTAGGTATTTTTGTAGATTCCATCCGATTTCTACATAGAAGATCATATAAACTTAAAATAATGACAGTTTTAGTTTTGTTTCCTTTCCTATCAGGATTCCTCTTTCTTGCCTTATAGCAATAGATAGAACTACCAGTCTACTGTTGTATATTCACTTAGATTAGTGAATATTAGTCCTTATATTAGTGGTATTACCACTTATTACCACTTGTATTAGCAGTAAAAGGTGATGTCCTTGCATTGTTCATGATCTCAGGGAGAGAACATTGAGTCTTTCACCTTTACATATAATGTTAGTCATAATTTTTTTGCTGGTGCACTTTATCAGTTTAGGAAAACTTCCTTTTATTCCTGGTTTGCTGAGAATTTTTATCAGGAACGGATGGTGGATTTTGTCAAATGCCTTATCTGGGTCTATGATGATGATGATATGGTTTTTCTTTTCTCATCTGTTAATATGGTGAATTACATTAATAGACATAATGCTAAGTCAGTCTTGGATTTGTTTTGTCATGATGTACTATCTCTTTTATATATTGTTGGAGACAATTCACTAAAATTTTGCTCAGAATTTTTACGTCTGTGTTCATGAAGAATATTGATCTCTATTTTTCAAGTGATTTCTTTGTCTATTTTTTTGTATCAGGGTAATGCTGGCCTCCTAGGATAAATTGGGAAGCATTTCTTCCTCTTCAATTTTCTGGAAGAGTTTGTTTAGGATTGTTTCATTTCTTCCTTAAATGCTTGGTAAAATTTACCAGTGAAAGCTGTGGACCTTGCAATTGTGTTTCTAGAAAGATTTTTAACTAAAAATTTTATTTATTAAATAGGTGTAGGGATAGTCATTCTATCTCTTCTTGAGTCAGCTTTGGTAGTTTATGTCTTTCAAGGAATTTGTCCAGTTAGCCTAAGTTGTTGAACTTATTTGTATGTTATTCTAATATTCTCTTATCATTTCAATATCTGTAAAAATTCTTTAGTGATGTTGCCTATCTCATTTCTGATATTGCTAATTTATATATCTTCTCTCTTTATTTTCTTCACCAATCTGGCTAGAAGTTTATCAAATTTTTGATATTCTCAAAGAACTATCTTTTGATTTCATTAATTTTCTCTTTTTTCCATTTTCTTCTTCATTGATTTCTGCTCTTGTATTCATTATTTTGTTTCTTCTGCTTACTTTGCATTTCATTTGCTCCTTAAAGTCAGCAGCATTGTTTTCACTTTTATTTATAATTTTAGCTATCTGCACCTTCTCTGTTTTCTTAGTCAGTCTACTAAAATGTTTGTCAATTGTGCTGAGCTTTTCAAAGAACCAACTTTTGGCTTCATTGGTTCTATAGTTTTTCTATTCTTTATTTGCATTATCTCTGCTCTAATCTTTATTATTTCCTGCCTTCTGCTAGCTTTAGGTTTAGTCTGCTCTTCTTTTTTCTAGTACCTTGAGGTGTAAAGTTAGGTTATTGATTTAAGATCTTTTTTTTTTTTCACATTTTTTTTTTATTAATGTTATGATAGATTACAACCTTGTGAGATTTCAGTTGTACATTTTTGTTAGTCATGTTGTGGGTACACCACTTCCCCCTTCGTGCCCTCCCCCCACCCCCCCTTTTCCCTGGTAACCACCGATCTGATCTCCTTATCAATATACTAACTTCCACCTATGAGTGGAGTCATATATAGTTCGTCTTTCTCTGACTGGCTTATTTCGCTTAACATAATACCCTCGAGGTCCATCCACGTTGTTGTGAATGGGCCAATTTTGTCTTTTTTTTATGGCTGAGTAGTATTCCATTGTGTATATATACCATATCTTCTTTATCCAATCATCAGTTTCTGGGAATGTAGGCTGGTTCCACGTCTTGGCTATTGAAAATAATGCTGCGATGAACATAGGGGTGCATGGGACTCTTGAGATTTCTGATATCAGGTTCTTAGGATAGATACCCAGTAATGGGATGGCTGGGTCATAGGGTATTTCTATTTTTAACTTTTTGAGAAATCTCCATACTGTTTTCCATAGTGGCTGTACCAGTTTGCATTCCCACCAGCAGTGTATGAGGGTTCCTTTTTCTCCACAACCTCTCCAACATTTGTCGCTCTTGGTTTTGGATGGTTTTGCCAATCTAACGGGTGTAAGGTGATATCTTAGTGTAGTTTTGATTTGCATTTCCCTGATGATTAGCGATGATGAACATCTTTTCATGTGTCTATTGGCCATATTCATATCTTCTTTTGAGAAATGTCTGTTCATGTCCTCTGCCCATTTTTTGATCGGGTTGTTTGTTTTTTTGTTGTTAAGCAGTGTGAGTTCTTTGTATATTATGGAGATTAACCCTTTGTCGGATAAGTGGCTTGTAAATATTTTTTCCCAATTAGTGAGCTGTTTTTTTGTTTCAATCCTGTTTTCCCTCGCCTTGAAGAAGCTCTTTAGTCTGATGAAGTCCCATTTCTTTATTCTTTCTATTGTTTCCCTCAACTGAGGAGTTATAGTGTCCGAAAAGATTCTTTTGAAACTGATGTCAAAGAGTGTACTGCCTATATTCTCTTCCAAAAGACTTATTGTCTCAGGCCTAATCTTTAGGTCTTTGATCCATTTTGAGTTTATTTTGGTGTGTGGTGAAAAAGAATGGTCAATTTTCAATCTTTTGCATGTGGCTGTCCAGTTTTCCCAGCACCATTTGTTGAAGAGACTTTCTTTTCTCCATTGTAGGCCCTCTGCTCCTTTGTCGAAGATTAGCTGTCCATAGATGTGTGGTTTTATCTCTGGGCTTTCAATTCTGTTCCATTGATCTGTGGACCTGTTTTTGTACCAGTACCATGCTGTTTTGATCACTGTAGCTTTGTAGTATGTTTTGAAATCGGGGATTGTGATTCCGCCGGCTTTGTTTTTCTTGCTCAGGATTGCTTGAGCAATTCGTGGTCTTTTGTTGCCCCATATGAATTTTAGGATTGTTTGTTCAATTTCTGTGAAGAATGTTCTTGGGATTCTGATTGGGATAGCATTGAATCTGTAGATTGCTTTAGGTAATATGGACATTTTAACTATGTTTATTCTTCCAATCCATGTGCATGGAATGTCTTTCCATCTCTTTATGTCATCGTCAATTTCTTTCAAGAAAGTCTTGTAGTTTTCATTGTACAGATCCTTCACTTCCTTGGTTAAGTTTATCCCAAGGTATTTTATTCTTTTCGTTGCGATTGTGAATGGGATTGAGTTCTTGAGTTCTTTTTCTGTTAGTTCATTGTTAGTGTATAGAAATGCTACTGATTTATGCACGTTAATTTTATACCCTGCTACTTTGCTGTAGTTGTTGATTATTTCTAATAGTTTTTCTATGGATTCTTTGGGGTTTTCTATATATAAGATCATGTCGTCTGCAAACAGCGAGAGTTTTACTTCTTTGTTACCTATTTGGATTCCTTTTATTTCTTTTTCCTGCCGAATTGCTCTGGCCAGCACCTCCAGTACTATGTTGAATAGGAGGGGTGAAAGTGGGCACCCTTGTCTTGTTCCTGTCCTCAGAGGGATGGCTTTCAGTTTTTGTCCATTGAGTATGATGTTGGCTGTGGGTCTGTCATATATGGCCTTTATTATGTTGAGGTACTTTCCTTCTATACCCATTTTATTGAGGGTTTTTATCATAAATGGGTGTTGGATCTTGTCGAATGCTTTCTCTGCATCTATTGAGATGATCATGTGGTTTTTGTTTTTCATTTTGTTGATGTAGTGTATCACGTTGATTGACTTGCAGATGTTGAACCATCCCTGTGTCCCTGGTATAAATCCCACTTGATCATGGTGTATAATCTTTTTGATGTATTGCTGTATTCGGTTTGCCAAAATTTTGTTGATAAGATCTTTTTTAATGTATTTGCGGCTATAAATTTTATACTGAAGTCTGCTTTTGCTGCATCCCATAAGTTTTGGTATGTAATGTTTTCATTTGTAGACATTCTTTGAGGATTAGGATGAGGTACTTTCCTCCAGAGAATATTTGTGTTTGCTTCTTCCAAGGACCTAGGGGCTCTACCTGTTAGGTAGCACTTTCATTTCTTGAAGTTGTTTGTCCAACCAGGTGATGAATTTCAACTGAAAATAGGTGTGAAGACCAGCTTGTATTAACAATTTCGTAGGGACTAGTCTTTTAATTCCCCTATTTTGTTCAGTGCCAAGGCAACTTCTCATACACTTCTTCTGAGTGGGTGGAATTGGTGGGATTTACTTCTGATTCACCCTTACTCAAGAGTATAGTGCTTTGGGGTTCACTTTTATAGGGGAAGTCTCCTAATAGTCTCCCCACCATAGGCAGGCCCTGGATAATGACTTCTGTCCCACCTGCCACCTTGAGACAGTCACCCATCCCGGCAAATTCCTTAGTGATAAAAATGGCTTCGGAGCTCAGCCTATATCTCCCTTTTCCCGCTGTCATCTAAGATTTTGGCCTGTGATTTAATAATATCTAGTAATCTCTCAGTTTCCTTTAAGAAGATTTTAAATAATATTTTATTTACAATTGTTAGTTTCTTAAATGGGGGGTTGTTTCAAATAAACTAACCCCCTCCTATTCCCAGAAATAAATAAAAGTGTCATATAACCTGAGAAAGTGATAGTCATAAAATCTTAGAAAAAATTACAGCTTGTTTATTCCTTTTAAATCCTTATATCTTCCATTCCTTTATTTCATCTTAGTCTTCTGGCTTAGATATCCTATAAACAATTGAATAGAAATGGTGTTAGTAGGTATACCTCTCTCATCTCTAATTTCAAGGGGATGCTTTTGAAATTTCAACCTCAAGTATGATGTTGACAGTAGAGTTTTTTCTAAGTTTCCTTCATTAAATTAAAGAAGTTTCTACCTATGCCTAATTTGCTACGGGTTTATTTTTATCATGAATATACGTTAAATTTTTATCAAATGCTTTTACTATATCTACTGAGATGATATGTTAATGTGGTGAATTACATTAATAAATTTTCTAATATATTATTACATAAGCCAAGAATTCTCACAGAGGGACTTAAAATTTATTGTCATTGCATTTCTGAAATAAACCCTTGCATATCTGAAATAAATTTATCTAGATATCAATGAATTATCTTTTTAAGTATTGTTAGACTAATTTTTTAAAGCATTTTCATTAAAATTTGTCATTTATATTTATGAGTGAGTTTGACCTCTAATTCTCCTCTCACATACTGTCTTTCTCTGGTTTGGTATCATGTTTATATACTGACCTTATAAAATGATTTAGGGATTGTTCCCTCTTTTTCTCCCCTCTAAAATATTTTGTGTAAGATGGTTAAACTATCTGGGTCTGGTGTTTTCCCTGTGCAGAGATTTTTCTGCTCGTGAATAAGTTCCTTGAATGCTACCACAGTTAATTAAAATATTTCTTTTTTCATTGAGTCATCTTTGCTAATTTATATTTTTCTAGAAATCTATTCATTTCATCTAATTTTTCAAGAGTATTAGTATGATGTAATTTATAATATTCTTATTAATCTCTGCTATATCTCTAGGTCCCTTACTTTATTTCTAATATTGTTTATTCAACTTGCTTGTTATAGAAACAATAATTTTATTGTTGTAGTCATGTTCCATTGGTTGTCATAATATAAAAACTAAATTACGTATAACAACAGCAAGTTCAATTGGCCTAACCAAGTTTGGAAACAAATACAACCCTATCTTGACTCTTATACCTCTCAGCTGCTGGCAACAAGAGTCCTGACTTAATAGAGAGGAGTCTATTATCTGCAAGCATTCAGTGAGTCCTAGGCATTGGTCAATAGGTTTTACAGAAGAACTGGAACATGGATATACAATTTTTAGTGTATATTGAATTCACTGTCTATGTTTCAACTTGCTGAAAAGCATTTTTAACATGCTTTTCAGCCCCTATGTTTAGGTATGTAGTATTCTTTGTGTTCTCCAGTAATATAGGGTTTCTGATGTTTTCTTCAGAAAAAGGGAAACTGCTAAGCTTGAGGGCTTGTCTGAAATGTTAATGAGCTTCCATGTTTTAAAAAACGCTAAGCTTTATGTACCTGTGTGAAAACTCTTGACCTCTGTAATGAAATCTTTTCTACCTAAAAATAATTCATGTCGCCTACACAAAATATCCTTGCAAAGATCCTATTTTAATGGCGAAGCCCATTTCAAAGAGAAGACCAAAATTTTGCTTTTTGTTTGGCCCCAAATGGGGACTGATAACTGCCATCCTAGAACTGAAGTTAGCTACATCTTGAGCTTTCTATAAACATAATTCAAGAAGGCTGACTTAGCAAGCAGTAAGGAGAAATGCTATGAAAACATCTTACATTAAATCATCATCATTTTTAAATAGATATAAACCATGCCAGAGGCTGGCCAATAACACGTGTGACATAATAAGAAATATATATTTGGTTTCTGCCCCATGATCCTGACACAGAGCTCCTAAAACTCTTATAATTTCCTGAGTGATGGGGGTGATAGTAGCATGTTTCACAGAGCTCTTGAATCCCTTGGAATTTCCTGGGTGATAGAAGCATTCTTTGCTCTAACAAGGAGACTCTTGGTGGGCTCTTTAGATAGCTTCAGAATGGGAGCTGGTCGCCAGAAAGACCAAGCCATGATTAGATGCTTGGTACTTTCAGCTCCATCCCCCTCCTCCAGGGAAGGAAGAGGGACTGGATATTGAGTTAATAATTGATCATGCCTACATGATGAAGCCTCCATGAAAGTCCCTAAACTATGGGGTTTGGAGAGTTTCTGAGATGGTGAACCCATCCATGTGCCAGGAGTGTGGTGCACCCCAACTCTATGGAGAGATAAACTCCTGCATTCAGGACCCTTCCAGACCTCGTCGTACGTACCTTTTCATCTGGCTGTCCACCTGTATCCTTTATAACGTCCTTTATAGTAAACCAGTAAATGTAAGTAAATTTTTCCCTAAGTTTTGCAAGCCATTCCAAATTATCAAATCTAAAGGAGGTTAGGTGGCAACCCCAACTTTGTAGCCAAGTCAAGCAGAAGTGTGGGTACCCTAGGGATCCATTACTTGCCAATGGCATCTGAAGTGAGAGTAGTCTTATGGAGCTGAACCATTAAACATGTGAAGTCTGACACTCACTCTGGGTAGTTAGTTATATATAGTTATTATAGGACACCCACTTGATGTCCAGAAAGTTAGAAAATTGGTTGGTGTGGGGGGAAAAAAGCCATATATTTGTTTTCAGAAGTGTTGTGAGTAGAGTAACAGTTTTCCTTTAACATGAAAGACTTTAACAGCAAGTATTTTAATGATCAACAGATGAACATTATTACACACTAGAGCTGGTAATGCTGTTCTTTGAGTTTAAGGGTGACACGAGAGATCACAGATATTATCATCTGGGCTCTCAAGCTTTCTCTACAATCCTTTCCCTGGTTAGGCCTCTTTCCCATTCCAAACAACAGGTGTTTTAAGCTTGCACAAACCTCTCCAGGCCTTATTACCTCATCGCAGTCAGACTCAGCAAAATGTCTTGCTGCCTTTATAAGAGGAAAAAGTTACAATTAAGTGTGAACTCCATCAAGTTTCCTGCCTTAATACTTTAATATTTCTAATAATGGCACCCATCTTTTCCCCTTCTCATATTTCAGAGGTCAAGGTTTCCCCACTCCAGTTCAAGGCTAACTGTTCTTGGCCAAAGCTAGTATGTCCCATCCAAAACTTACACATTCCAAGGTCCAAGGCCAACTCCTTTACAGATTTGGTCTGTGTGACAAATATCAGACAACAGAAGTAATGGTATGACATTTCCGAAATTAGGTTATAGAAAACTGTGGCTTCCTTCTGTGTCTCTGTCTCTACTCTCTTTTGGATCACTCACTCCAGGGAAAACCAGCTGCCATGTTATGAGAACACTCAGGCAGCCTATTGGTTTACTCATATTATACGGAAGAAAGGCCTCTGGCCAACAGCCAGGGAGGAACTGAGGCAAGCCAACAATTGCGAGTAAATTTCAAAGCGGATTCTCCAACACCAGTCAAGCCTTTACATGACTGCAACCCTGGTACTGATATAAAAACAGACACAAACCAATGGAATAAAATAGCCCAGAACTAGACCCACATTTATAGGATCAACTAATCTTGGACAAGGGTGCCAAGAATACACAATAGGGGGGTTGGCCCCATGGCCGAGTGGTTAAGTTCGCGTGCTCCGCTGAAGGTGGCCCAGTGTTTCGTTGGTTCGAATCCTGGGCGCGGACATGGCACTGCTCATCAAACCACGCTGAGACAGTGTCCCACATGCCACAATTAGAAGGACCCACAACAAAGAATATACAACTATGTACCGGGGGCTTTGGGGAGAAAAAGGGAAAAAAATAAAATCTTAAAAAAAAAAAGAATACACAATAGGGAAAGGATAGTCTCTTCAATAAATGGTGCTGAGAAAAATGGACATTTGCATGTAAAAGAATAAAATTTGACCCTTATCTTAAACCATACACAAAAATTAACTTGACATGGATTAAAGACTTAAATGTAAGACTGAAACCATAAAACTTCTAGAATAAAACATAGAGACCACAGTGTACACCTTAAAAAAATCATGTTGTACAACCTAAATATACATAATTTTTATTTTTCAATCATACCTCAATAAAGCTGGGAAAAATATTTTAAAAACATACTTCCATGTCCATAATTATATGCTCTACACTATTATTTTAATGAGTGTATTATATTTTATTTTAAAGATAAACCATAATTTTCCTAGTTAATCCCCGACAATTACACACTTCTGTTGTTTCCAAATTACAAACAATGTTATGATTATAATTGATGTACCTGTACATTAAACATTGCAGGTTTATAGCATTATTTCCTTGGGATAAGTTACTAGGAGAAGAGTTACTCATTTAAAGTCTATAAATGTTTTTAACCTTTTAAAATACATAGTCAGATTGCCTTCCACAAATCCTTTCTTAAGTATTTGAAAGAACTAACCTATGGGACTTGACGTGGTATTATTTTGTTTTGTATTGTTTTATTGTTTGGTTTGTAATGAAAAATTGATAGTTATTTGACAATGTTTTCCATGCTTATTAATTTCCTACTTTTCTTGGGTCAATTTTTCTTAATATGCCCAGGATTTTAAATGTGCAACATTCACTCTGTCTCTCTCTTTATTTACTTTTTAAAGATTGGCACCTGAACTAACAACTGTTGCCAATCTTCTTTTTACTCTTTTCTTCCCAAAGCCCCCCACTACATAGCTGTATATTCCAGTTGTGAGTGCCTCTGGTTGTGGCATGTGGGATGCCGCCTCAGCATGGCCTGACGAACGGTGTCATGTCCGTGCCCAGTCTCCGAACTGCAGAAGTGGAGTGCAGAACTTAACCACTTGGCCACGGGGCCGGCCCCCACCTCTCTCTTTAAACCTAGTATGTCGGTACTATGTCTGAGAGGAAGTTAATTGTAGTGATTAAGACCACAGGCTCTGAAATCAATCTATCTATGTTTGAATCCTTGGACAAATTACTTAAACACTCATTATTTTCATCTGTAAAATAGCACCTACTTCACTAGGTGTTTATGGATGAAATTAGCATATGTAAAAGTATGAAACACTTAGAACAGTCCCTATAATATATTTAGCCTTCAATTTTTAAGCTTTTATGTATATTAGTCTCTTAGGGTTGCCATAACAAAGTGTCACAAACTGGGGGCTTGAAGCAACCAAAATGTATTCTCTCCTAGTTCTGGAAGCCAGAGTCTAAAGTCAAGGTTTTCTACAGGGCCCGATGCCTCCAAAGGTTCTAGGGGGAGAATCCTTCCTCACCTCTTCCAGTTTCTGGGGGCTCCTGATCTTCCTTGGCTTGTGTCAGCATAACTCCAATCTCCACCTCTGTCTTCACAGGGCCCTCTTCCCTGTGTCTCTCTGTGTTCTTCTGTGTGTTCACCAGTCATTAGATTTAGGGCTCATGCTACTCCAGTATGACTTCATCTTAATTATATCTCCAAAGACCCTATTTTCAGTAAGGTCACATTCCGATATTCCAAATGAACGTGAACTTTGGGGGAACACTGGTCTACTCACTACATAACATTTCTAATGTTGTGCTTTCTTTTTCTTTATTCTTTTTTTCCTCTTGTATCCTTGATTACTCTTGCTGGGAATTTGTCAGTTACGTGTTATTTCAAAATCTGGCTCAGCTTTACTTATCAGTTTTTCTGGGTTTCTGTTTCATTTCTTCTTTCATCTGTAATAATCACTCATGCTTTCTTAATTTTCTTTTATTTTTCCTTTTCTAGCTTCATGACTTATTTATCTCCTGTCTTGTTTGGCAAAAAATTATGTGAATTTTCCTTTGAATAAAGTGTTGGGTGCTTTCTCTAAATTGTTACTATGTTGTATTCATCATTACTATATAAATAGTAAGTAATTGAAGTTTTAATTTTTTCTTTGATCCAAAAATTATGTATTAGTTTTGTATACTCTGCATGGTTTGGATTTGCTTATTTATTTACCTTTGGTTTTGACTATCTTGGCATGTTTAGTTGTGATCAGAGAATATGAGATTACGTCCTAAACCACTCCTGCTTTTTATAATATATTGAGGTTTCCTTTGCAGTCCTAGAAATAAAAATATTTTTGTAAATATTTCATGGGCATTAAGTAAAAATGTGTGTTCTGTGTAGGGCATAAAGTTGTAGGTATAGATATATAGAGAGCGTCAAACTTGTTAATGATATTATTTAACTTGTTTGTTCTTTCTTTTTTCTTTATTTGATCTGTTGAAGACCAAGACGGTCATAACACGGTGGCTGCTGCTTGCAAACCCAACATCTATTCTTCCTTTTCTTCTTGGTAGCCTGACTTTTAGAGGGGCATATCACTACCCCAAATAAGACTACTTTCCAGCCTCCCTCACAGCTGCCATTTCCCTAAGTCCTGGTTACTATAATATAAGTGTGTGTGACGGGGGCAGCTCCTCTTCTCCCTTCCTTCTATGTAGAATATAGACATGATAGCTGGAGTTCAAGCAGCCATTTTTGATTATAAGGCAGTACAGTAAGGATGACAGAACAGCAGGACATAAAACCCTGGAATATCTATATGCAGATTTCTTTTCCATAAGGGAGAAATAAGTCTCTATCCAGTTTAAGCCCCAGCTATTTTGAGTTTTTCTTTACATGCAGTTGAAACTAACTCTAACTAATACGGATATGTTAGTGTATCCCACTAGGATTATAATTTTGTCAATTTCTACTTGCAATGGTCTTTGTTTTATAAGCTGCCATGCTATATTACTTGGTGTATAAAAGTTTATGACTCATGTTTATTGTAGATTTTAGCTTTCATCAATAAAAAATAACCCTCTTTTTTCCTAATTAATATTTTTGCCTTGCTTTTTATTTTAATTCGTTATTAATTTTATTCTTTTTTATTCTTTAAAACTCTCTTTGTTTCTGACCTTTCTCGTTTAAACTTCAAACCAATGCAATCATTTCTGCTCCCACCATTGCACTAAAACCGCTCTTGTTAAGGTCCCTTTATTGGTAAATTCCCATCACCTGTTTTCAGTCTTCACCATACTTTATCTTTCTGGAACATTTCACGCTCTTGTTTTTCAAGACACGGTTTTCTTCTGGTTTTCTCCTGAAGCCCAGAGCGAAATTTCTGCCTACCTAGCTGAATGTTCCACAGCCATCTCAAAACTGAATTCATCTTGTTCCCCCTTAAGCCTGCTTCCTTCAGTACACCTCATTTTGCTTAATAGCTACACAGCCAACATGAATATGATCCTTTACTCTTCTTTCTGCCTCACTCTGTTTTTCCAACTAATTACCAAATTCTGTCAATCCTACCTCAAAAATGTCCCTTCAATCCTTTCTGTCACAGACACTGCCTTAGTTCAGATGCTCACTAGCTCTTGTTTGGACTAATCCAACAGCTTCCTAGCTCCATGTCCCTCTAGTCTCTCCCTCATCCTCCATAAAGCTACCAGTCCTGTTCTGCAAAAAGTAAAGCCAAACATATTCAATCACATATCCATTTTGCTTTTCAAAATCTCTGTTGATTCTCCACTGCCAAACTCTTTACTATGGTGTACAAGTTACTTGGCAAACTGACACACTCCCTCTTCCACTTCATCTCCTGCCATACCCTCCCCACACACATCCTATGCTCCAGCTATGGTAGAGTTCTCATATCCCTAGAAAATATGCTTTTAGGAAATCCTATCACGGCTCCATATTCTTGCACATGTTATTCTCTCTGCATAGAATATCTTCCCTATATTCTTTCTCCAGGACACTCTTATTCATCCTTTAAGTTCTAATTAAAACATCACCTCTTCCATGAAGCCTTCCCTAACCCTCACAGACAGAGTTAGGAATTAGTCACTCTTTCTCCTCTAGACTCTCGTTACTTTGCCCACACCACTGATGGAGCACTAATCATGTTGTCATTATCTTTTGAAGTGTCGATTTTCCTCCTATACGTCTTGAGCTTCTTGAAACCAGGAACTGTCTTATTCATATCTAGGATCCAGCACAACATCTGGCTCAAAAAAGGGACCAATATGCAGAGCCAGACTGAAGAGAATATTCCTGGTCCTCAAGATACCTACCCCCCCCCAGCTTACTAATGCCTAAAATGCCACCTTTCCCCCTTGAATTAAGGCACTCACCCTTGTTAAAATGTGTCTCTGGGATGGGCCAGACATGCTCATAGTTATTTACCAGAGCTTTACCAAGAACACATTTTGATAGAGAGATATAAAAAGTGCATTTTCAGCACTAGGCACTTACTGGGTAAATGGGGGCAAACAGACACCATCCGTCATTGGCAAAAACCTTGTTTCTCTTTTAATATAGTCCTGTGTCATCTCGGTGGATAAAAATGAAGCAACTCGTTACTTTTTACCTAAGTTAACCATGATTCTTTTGGTTGAATACACTGCTATGTATTCCCTCCTACTGTCCCCCTACTGTAAATTCCACAAGGACAGGGATCTTTGTCTGTTTTGCTCACTGATATAGCCCAAACAATAATTATTTATCAAATGAATGAATGAGAGTAGGGGTAGGGATGGTTATATTCTTTGGTTTCAGAGTGACTACCCTCCTGCAACAATTAAGGAAATTGTAAGCCACTGAGTCTGTTATGTAACGATCTCTAAGGCCTCTTCCACATCTGAGTCTGCGATTTTATTAGAATCACCTGATGTTGGCATCTTTTTGTGAGGCACTAGAGAACAAATGCCTGCCTTGGACGTGCCCTAAAATGTCAAATCATGATGGCATCCTCCAATTGTACGTTCCAAGACTATTACTGATTAAAAAAGATATCTAACTGTCTCTCACAGAGCATATTGCTGGGACTGGCTTCACCCCTCACCTCCCTACTCAACATCCTTGCTTTGCTATGAAGTTCAAGGCTCGCATACTGTGGGGCTGGTTGGTTGGTCTATGGTTTCCAAATAGGAAAATGGCTATTGGCAATGTTTACACCACATTGTTTAACGTGGCTCTAAAGGTGCTGCTGAAGCTGCTGTCAGGTTACTGTTTATAATAAGTCTAATGGCACTCACTGACACAGCCTTTGAGGATACAGCTGATATCTTTCCCATCACTCTTTTGCTCAAGAAAGTGGGCTTTAGAAAACATGGCTTCCCTGCTTATTACCTGGCTGGGTCTGAGGACCTCACTGTTGATGTATTCAGCATAGCCCTGCTAAAAATAGGTCACAGAAGACAGGGATAAAACCCCTCAAGCTGACAAATGAGGTGTCGATAGTTGGTTGAGATCTTATATCTGAATATAATCAGAGATGGGCACACAGCCTTCTGTAAAGAAAAACGTTACATAAAAAATGACAAACATAGCGATTACTAGGGGCAAGGTGCTGTTCTAAATATTCTTCAGCCATTAACTTATTTGATCTTCTTAACAAGCCTATGAGGTAGGTACTATTATCATACCCATTTTACAAATAAAAAGTAACTTAACAATCGTCACACCATGTTGAAGTCAGAATTCAAGGTCAGGCAGTCTGGCTCCAGATTCCATATAACCACTACAATTTTAAAGCTCATACCCCAGGGCCAGCCCAGTGGTGCTAGCGGTTAAGTTTGCATGTCCCGCTTTGGTGGCCCGGGGTTCACTAGCTCAGATCCCAGGTGCAGACCTATGCACTGCTTGTCAAGCCAGGCTGTGGCAGGCATCTCACATATAAGGTAGAGGAAGATGGGCACGGATGTTAGTTCAGGACCAGTCTTCCTCAGCAAAAAGAGGAGGATTGGCAGCAGATGTTAGCTCAGGACTAATCTTCCTTAAGAAGAAAAGAAAAGCTGATACCTTTCAGCTAAATAGCCTTCAAACCATTCTTGTTATCATACATCAACTTCCTAGTCACTTTCTCACTATCACTACACTACCATCTCCATCCTCTGCCATTCATTAAAAACTTTAGGTACTCAAATTCCTCTATACAACAAATCCTGCTATCACCTTATGTGGCATCCATGGATGTATGGATGATCCAACCAACACCCTGAGCCTTCAGTTCTATTTCCAATTATCTTCCCCTCCTCCACCATACCTCAGCGATCTACTCTCACAGCCACACCCTTGATGTCGTCAGTACCAGAAACTGCTCCTTCTCTAAAATTACAATTTCTGACCCTACTCTCTTACCACAAGTTCCCATCCTTCTGCTGCATGCACTCTATCATTCTCAAGACAATGAGGTTCTTAAACCTCATTGGGACCACCTGTCTATTGAGCCCTCTATTTTTACCGTATTCATAGCCTCCACCTGCCTTCCCTTCTCTCTGTAACAAGCTTGGATTCAATGATCCATCACATCCCTAGCTCTCTGGATACTTGAATTTCTATCACACCCACCTGGCAAAACCCTGGATAAGTTGGCAATCTCCCTCATCCGCATCTGGACTCAGTCTGCTGAATTGTGTCAGAAAAACTACCAATCTGCTCTCAACACTGCCTCATGATTCTAGTTTACTTACTTAGCTGGATCTCCCATTCTCAAAATTATTTTCTCCACTCTCCTCAAACCTCTAAACCCTCAAACCTTGAGCAAATGGTCTCATTTCCTACTACTCCACAGAAAACATAAAAGGGTCAGAAGGAAACTGCTCCAACTTTGTACCATGAAATCTACAAATTAATCTGAATCTACGCTGATAATTTTGCTCTTTCATTCATGTTATAATAGGAAAGATGTCCCCCTACTTTCTAAAGCTAATCCTGCCCCCTTTCTGGGGACCCCACTATACAAATTACCTCCTTTCTCCTTCTCTCCTTTTCTATTGATCCCTTCCTTTCAGCATTTAAACATCTCAAAGGCTCTCCTATCTTAAAGATAAACAAGAAGGGGCCAGCACCATGGCCGAGTGGTTAAGTTCGGCCCAGGGGTTCGCCGGTTCAGATCCTGGGATGGACATGGCGCCGCTCATCAAACCATGCTGAGGCAGCATGCCATGACTAGAAGGACCCACAACTAAAAGTATACAACCATGTACCAGGGGGCTTTGGGGAGAAAAAGGAAAAATAGAATAATAAAAAAATAAACAAGGAAATCCAACCTCAATTGACCCTATATGTCCCACCAACTAGTCTCTTCTTTCATTTCCTCTTTTCTGCCAAATCTCTTGAGTAAGTTCTCAATACTGACTGTTTCTATTTCCTTACCTTCCTCTCATTCCTCAGTCCAGTGCATTCTTACTAAAATCAAGGAATACATGACTATCATGTCATTAACTCCAGTAGTCACTTTTTGTCATTCTTAGCAGATAATGTTGATTACTCCATCTTGAAATATGTATCCCTTGGCCACCATCCTCAACTATTGTTACAATATTATACTATTCTTATTTTTTCCTATATCTCTAGTAAGACTTTCTCCTTTGATGGCCTTTACTTCGCTACATGATCTATAAATGTTGGAGGACTCCACAACTCAGCACTCTGCCTTCTTCTATTTATACTCTCTCCCTAGATGATATCATTGAATCACATGGCTTTAAATACCATCTATATGCTGACAACTCCCAAATCTTGTCACCGACCTTGACCTCACTTTTGAGCTCCAGATTTATATAACCAATTTTCTCTAACATCTCCCCTTGGAAGTCTCACAGACATCTTAAACTCTTCCTATCCTACCTGACTTCACATTCTTCCCTTCAAATATGCATATCCTTCAGTTTCCCCATTTTAGCAAAATAGTATCACTAATTACCTACTTGTTCAAGCCAGAAACTTTGACACACCCTTCCTCTTCATCCACCAAAGTCAATCCATCACTAAATCTTGTTGATCATATTTCTTAACTATCTCCTGATTTTGTCCTCTTCTCTATACCCTGGCTGTGACTACCTTATTCTAGGCCATCATTACTTCTTTCCTATATTATTGCAATTCTCTCCTAGCTAGTCTCCGTGCCTCTAGTCTTCTTCCCCTCTAACCGATTATCTATAGACAGAGTGATCTTTATAACATGGATTGCTGGCCATGTAACTCTCCTTATTCAATGGCTTCTCATTCTTCTTAGGATGAAGTTCAAAGTCCCTAGCATAGCAAAAACTCCTCAATTGATTTCACATAACTGCATAATATAGTTCCTAACTATTTTTGCCACTCTTTCTCTTTGGAATCTATATGATAGTTGCTTTTATTTTCTTTCACTTCTTAGAACATATCATGCTTTTGCCCAGCAATCCTCACATAGTATTACCTTTCGATTTTTTTCCCTCAAATCATCCCAAATCCAATGACAAGGAGGAATTGCCAATAGATCTTAGTGATTTTATGGAAGTGGGGGCTAATAAAGAGGGAAGAATCCAAGATAACCTTAAGTCTGGAGGACTGGGATAATAAAAGTCCTGTTCATATTTTACTTATTAAAATAAATGGCTTTTCTAGGGAGAGGTAGGCAATTTCAGAACCATTGAGTATGAACTGATGAGTTTGAACATTTAAGTGGAGAAGCAAGACCAGAGAGGTTTATTTGCATGCCGATGGGAGAAGATGAAGAAGTAGGTACAGAGGGATGTGAAGGTTTTCTATTTCATAATTATTGCATAAATGTATGAAGAATAGATTTACAGCTGTCCCATAGTGGTCCTTTACCAGGCAGAATTCCAAATCAGAAGGAGAAATCAATCAAACACAGAAGAAAGTAGAAATGACAGAACTGGAGAACAAGAAATCTAATATATAGAAAAAGAATAGCAACATGGCAGAAGTAAGTTCTTGTTATTTGTAATTACTTTAAATGTGAATGGATTAAAATCTCCAATTAAAAGACAGATATTGGCAGAAAAGATTTAACAAAAAGCATGATCCAAGTATATGCTATCTATGAGAGACTCACTTTGGACCCAGAGATACAAAGAGGTTGAAAGAGAAAAAGTGGAAAAGATATTCTATGCAAATAGCTACCAAAAGAGAGCTGGGGTGACTATACTAATATCAGACAAAGTAGACTTTAAGTCAAAAATTGTTACAAGGGACAAAGAAGGATATTCTATACCGATAAAAAGGGTCAATTCATCAAGAAGACATAACAGTATAAACATATATATGAACACTGAATCACAGAGACCCAAAATACATGATTCAAGAATCAAAGGGAGAAATAGACAGCTCTACAATAATAGTTGAAAAGTTCAATACCCCACTTTTAATAATGGATAGAACAATGAGACAGAAAATGAATAAGGTAGGAGAGAACTTCAATAACACTATAAACCAACTAGATATAACAAATATATGCAGAATACTCCAACCAAAATCAGCAGAATAAACATTCTTCTCAAGTGCACATGGAACATTCTCCAGAATAGGCTATAGTTTAGACCACAAAACAAGTCCCAATAAATTTTAAAATATTGAAATCATACAAAGTATCTTCACCAACCACAATGGAATGAAGCTAGAAATCAAAATCAACAACAGAAGGAAAACAGGAAATTTCACAAACACCCAGAAATTAAACAGCAAACCCTTAAACAACAAAAGTATCAAAAAAGAAATCACAAGACAAAATTTTAAAATACCTTGAGAAGAGTGAAAATGAAAATGCAACATACTAAAAGTTATATGATACCACAAAAGCAATGCTCCAAGGGACATTTATATTATAAACACCTGTGTTAAAAAAAGCTCAAATCAATAACCTAACTTTATACTTTAAGGAACTAGAAAAAGAACAAACTAAACCCAAAGCTAGCAGGAGTAAGGAAATAATAAAGACTAGAGAAGAGATAAATAAAACAGGGAATAGAAAAACAATAGAGGAAATCAACCAAAGAAAAAGTAATTTCTTTGAAAATATCAACAAAACTAATAACATTTAGTTAGATTGACTAAGAAAAAAAGGGAAGATTCAAATTACTAAAATCAGAAATGAAAGTGGGGCCATTACTACCAACCTTACAGAGATAAAAAGAATTATAAGAAATAAATGAATAATTATATACAGAGAAATTCGACAACCAAGATGAAACAGATAATTTCCTAGAAACACACATCCAAACTGACTCAAGAAGAAATAGATATTCTGAACAGATCTATAACAAATAAAGGGATTGAATCAGTAATCAAAAATGTCCCAAAGAAAAGCCCAGCATCAGATGGCTTCACTGGTGAATTCTATCAATATTTAAAGAAGAATTAACACCAGTCCTTGTTAAACTCTTCCAAAAAATAGAAAAGGATAGAAAACTTCCTAACTCATTCTTTGAGGCCAGCATTACTCTGATTCCAATGCCAGATCAATACATTACAAGAAGACAAAGCTATAGGCCAATATACTTGCAAATATCCTCAACATAACACTAGTAAACCGAATCCAGTAGCATATTAAAAGTATTATACACCATGACTAAGTAGGATTTATCTCAGGAATGTAAGGTTGGTTCTACACGTAAGGTTGGCTCAAGAAAACCAATCAATACATCAAATTAACAGAATGAAGGTAAAACTCCATGATAGTCTCTATTAACGAAGAAAAAGAGCATTTGCCAAAACTCAACACCCTTTCATGATAAAAACACTCAACAAACTAAGAATAGAAAGGAACTTTGTCAACCTGATAAAGGGCATTTACAAAATACCCACAGATAACATTATATTCAATTATGAAGAATTGAAGCTTTCCCCCCAAGATCAAAAACAAGACAAAGATGCCCACTTTCCTCACTTTTATTCAACATTGTACTGAAAGTTCTAGCCAGAGCAATTTGGCAAGAAAAAGAAACAAAAGGCATCTGAATTGGAAAGGAAGAAGTAAAACTATTTCTATTCACAGATGATATGATCTTATATATAGAAAAAATCCTAAAGAATACATAAAACAACTATTAGAGCTAATAGATGAATTTGACAAAGTTGCAAGTTGTACAAGATTAACATGAAAAATCACTTGTCTTTCTATAAATTAGGATATATATCCCTACACATTAGGAAAGAACAATCCAAAAATAAAATTAAGAAAACAATTCAGGGGCTGGCCCCGTGGCCAAGTGGTTAAGTTCACACGCTCTGCTACAGCAGCCCAGGGTTTCTCTGTTTTGGATCCTGGGTGCGGATATGGCACCACTCATCAGGCCATGTTGAGGCAGCGTCCCACATACTACAACTAGAAGGACCCACAACTAAAATATGCAACTATATACTGGGGGGATTTGGGGAGAAAAAGCAGAAAGGAAAAAAAAGAAGATTGGCAACAGTTGTCAGCTCAGGTGCCAATCTTTAGAAAAAAAAGAAAACAATTTAATTTTCAACAGCATCGAAAAGAGAAAAATAGTTAGGAATAAATTTAACCAAGGAGTACAAGACTTGCACACTGAAAATTACAAAACACTGCTGAAAAATTTAAAGAAAACCTAAACTAATGGAAAGACACCACATGTCATATATTGGAAGAGAGTATTGTTAAGACGGAAATACTCCCCAAAGTGATCTACAGATTCAGTGTAATCACTATCAAAATCATAATGGCCTTTCTTTAAGAAATAGAAATGCTGATACTCAAATTTATATGGAATTACCCTGGACAGCAAATCAATCTTGAAAAAGAAGAACAATGTTGGAGAGCTCACACTTCCCTATTTCAAAACTTAATACAAAACTACATTAATCAAAAGAGTGTGGTATTGGCAGATGGATAAAATTAGACCAGTGGAATAGAATTGAGGGTCCAGAGATAAACCCATACATCTAGGGCAAATTGATTTTTGACAAGGGGTCAAGACCATCCAATAGAGAAAGAATAGTCTCTTCAATAAGTGATGCTGGGAAAACTAGATATTTGCATGCAAAAGAATGAAATTGGACCCCTATTTCACATCATAAACAAAAATTAACTCAAAATAAATCAAATACCTAAACATAAAAGCTAAAACCATAAAATGTTTAGAAGAAAACATAGAAGTAATCTTCATGACCTTGAATTATGTGATGGTTTCTTAAATATGACACCAAAAGCACAAGCAACAAAAGAAAAGCAGATAAATTGGATTTCATCAAAATTAAAACCTTTTGTGCATCAGAGTATACTACCAAGAAAGTAAAGACAACCTGCAGAATGAGATAAAATATTTGCAAATCATATATTGGATAAGAGTCCAGAATGCAGAATATATAAAGAAATCTTACAACTCAACAACTAACAGACAGTTGACTCAATTAAAAAATGGGCAAAGAACTTAAATAGACATTTCTCTAAAAAATACATACATTGGCCAACAAGCACATGGAAAAGTGTTCAACATAACTAATCATTAGGGAAATTCAAATCAAAATACAAATAATATACCACTTCACACCCACTAGGATGGTTGTAATGTAAAAAATGGAAAATAACAAGTGTTGACAAGGATGTGAAGAAATTGGGACCACTGTACAACATTGGTGGGAATGTAAAATGGTGCAGCCACTATGGAAAGCAGTTTGGAGTTTCCTCAAGCAGTTAAACATAGAATCGCCATGTGACTCAGCAATTCCACTCCTAAGGATGTACCCAAAATAACTGAAAACATGTATTCAAACAAATCCTCGTACACAAATGTTCAGAGCATCATTATTCATAATAGCCAACCAAAATATGGTTGCTATGAATTGAAGGTGTCCCCCCAAAATTCATATGTCGAAGCCCTAATCCCCAATGTGATGGTATTTGGAGGTGGAGCCTTTGGGAGGTAATAAGGTTTAGATGAGGTCATGAGAGTAGAGCCCCCATGATGGAATTTGTGCCTTTATAAGAAGAGACTAGAGAGCAAGCACTCTCACTCTCTCTCTCTCTCTCTCTCTGTGTGTGTGTGTGTGTGTGTATCTCTCTGTCTCTCATCCCCTCCCTCTGCCATGTGAGGGCACAGCAAGAAGGCAGCCGTCTGCAAACCAGGAAAAGGGCCTCACCAGACACAGAATCTGCTGGGATCTTGATCTTGGAATTCTTAACCTCAAAACTGTGACAAATAAACGTTATTATTTAAGCCACTTAATCTATGGTATTCTGTTATAACAGCAAGAACTGACTGAGACAGTAATATACCCATACAATAGAATATTATTCAGTCATAAAAAGGAGTGAAGTACTGATACATGCTGGAACATGGATAAACCTTGAACACGTTATGCTAAGTGAACATGCCAGACACAACAGGTCACATAGTGTATGATTCCACTTATATGAAATATCTAGAAGAGCTGAATCCATAGAGACAGAAAGCAAATTAATTGCTGCCAGTGGCTAGAGGAGGGAGGAATGGGGAGTGACTGATTAATGGGTACAGGATCTCCTTTCGGGGTGATGACAATGTTTTGAAAGTAGATTGAGATAAAGGTTGCACAACATGTGAACATACTAAATGCCTCTGAATTGCACAGTGTAAGATGGTTAATTTTACATTATGTGTCACCTCAATACAAAAAAGGCAGAAAGGGAGAAGAAGGGAAATTAACAATCATTGAGCTACAGCTGTATATTAGACTGTGCTAAGCTTATGTATTACCTAATTAAATCCACTAAACAACTCTGTGAATCATTATCCCCATTTTAGAGATGAGCAAGCCAAGGTTCATGTAACCTAATTTCCATAACTATTAAGACATGGAGCTGGAATTCAAACCTAGGTCTGTCTGACTCCAAAGATTACATTCTCTAGCACAACTCACTCCCAGAACCTTCCATAGAAAACCACTCTGCCCATGAGGACCTGGGTCATTGCTCAAGAATAAAGCACAGCTCACCAGATATTCCTTCACACCAACCAATCCTCCAGAGAAAAATATTCAAATTAAAATTTTATTTTTGTACCAAGCCCTCCCTAAAATAAAAAAATTACCTATTCTTGAAAATGGAAGGGGAAACAAACGTTCTCTGTCGTCCTCCCAGCCTCCAAAGATTTACAAGGCTTGACTTACAATCGGGGTGATTGCAGGGGCCCCAGGAAGCTTTATCCCAAAGAAACACCTGTCCCCTCATGCTTAAACTTTATCTACAAAGGAGATAGAGCCTTTCTTTCCCCAAAATTTAAAAAAAGGCTGAAGATAGTGCTACACTAGAGAGAGGGAGCGCACTAGTATTTTGATTAGGGCAGATCATATCATTCCATTAGGGCAGATTTTAATAAGCTGAGGAGGGGGCGGGCAGAATAAAGACTAAACCTGCCCTTCCTAAGGCCACACAGACAGTCAGTAACAGGGCAGCAAGACTTGACTGGAGTCTTGTCTCTGTCACCAACTCACAGAACCTCAGGCAAGGCCCATCTCACTGGCCCAATGTTCTCTAATGTTCTTTGATTCTTTAATTCCACTTTATAAATTTGCCCAGGGCCAGCCCTATTTGCATTCCTATTAATGGTAAGCACATCAAAGTCCTTAGCTAATCCATGAAGTGTGGTGCTGTTTACATTTATTTTATTAAGATTAGTCATTATTTAAGGCCTTATGCCTTGATTACAGGGATCCTGTTGCGACATAAGAATTTAAACATACTTTTGAAATGTGAAACATGTTTTCAATCACTTACAGCCATTCATGGTCTCATTTCAGGCCAAACTTTTATTTAAATACATAATTAGTCTTGGCCAGAAAGTCATAATTTATGAATATACAAAGTTTAAATGTGCTGATTATTGGTCTTTATAAGTGACATGCTGCTATATATATGCATGGTATTTGGCTAGGAGTTATTCAAAGCAAGTGACATTGATGTAGGTCTGGCTCGCTGGAAACTTATTTTCTAAGGCAGGAGCTTACTCAGCTGATTTTGAACAGATATTCCACACTTCCTCCCATGTTTTCCTTTGCTGAATTCCTGATCAGGATCCTACAACTCACATTTGTGTTGTTTGACTTCCTGGTGCAGAGATACTGCTGAGTGTTAAAACTCACAATCACTCCGAGACATTTTTTTCAATACTGCACAGTATTTTAAGAATCATCTCTTCTTCCATTTCATTTCCTTTGCCTTTGCCATTGTTGAGTATTTCTCTAATATGCAGGTAACGAGAAGCGTTTTGCATTGTAAATAAAAACCTGCCTTCAAACTGCTCAGTTGGTTAAAGCCTTGTGATGTTGTGGTCATTTCGATGCTGGATCCATTATTACGGCATAAGTGCCATATATAGAGAAGTCGCAAAAAATTTCAGTGTGGGGCTAAGTAATTAGCAAGACAAAGAGAAATCTTCCTAAGACAGAACCTTAAAGAATAAGTTACTCTTTGGGGACAAAAGGGAAACAAAAAAGGGAGAAAGCCAATTTGGATTCAATCCAGAAACTAGTTACCCACGAAAATTTGTAACCCTTTCCCTTTGGGGACATAAATGTCAGTAGTTTCTTATTATATTGAAGGCTGGGGTTATGCCTTATAGATCTTTGCTATAATCAACACCTCACTCATAGTGAGTGCTCAACAAAAGTTAGATGCTGATGGGGATGTGGTAACGATTATAACAATGAATTCAACCATTTGTCAAAATTTATTAATTTGTGAAGACTCATTTTTATGCTGTTTCCTCACAAAATATTCCATATTTTCTGAGATTCTGTTCAAGATCTGGACATGCCATGTGGGTAAAATTAAGGCAAAATATGGTCTTTGAAATGTGACACTACCTTAAATGGTAGTGGTTCTCAATGGGGAGGGTGATTTGCCCCCAGGGGACATTTGGCAATGTCTGAAGATATTTTGGGTTGTCACAAGGTAAGAGGTGTTATTGGCATCTAGTGGATAGAGGCCAGGGATGCTGTTAAATATCCTGCAATGTACAGGACAGCCCCCTACAACAAGAAATCATCTGGCCAAAAATGTCAATAGTGCTCAGGTTGAGAAATTCTACTTAATAGGGAAAAGAAAATACCTTTACTCTCTGGATTCTTCATATCAGTCTCTTTTTGCTTATGATATTACACTAAAGTCTTTATATCCCACTTACCACTACGGTCAAAGCTACAAGAAGAGCAGAGAAAAGAGAGGGTTCCTGAATATCTAAGTCTCATTTGCACTCTGACAGTCATATCCGGATGGTGTTTGAATAAGCCAGACCATGTGAGTGAACCTCACCTAGAAGCCAGGTAGACATGGGCTTAAAGTATCCATGGTAGCTTCCATTTTGGGCTTTGAACCACTCTTGCAGTTGTGGCCTCTGGTTGCAAACTGCTCTGGGAAAGTCCAAACAGACATACACTCTCAGCCACCAAGTAGAAAACCTGAATATTTACATATCCCCAGAGAAGATGAGCTACCCAGCCTCAAGGCTGACAAGCAACCTAGGAAAGCTTGGGCTCTTGTCAAAAGTCAGCTTCTTAATTGCCCTAGGAGATCCTCCCATAGGTTTGTCCTGTAATTCATACAGTAATGCCTGACATTTGCATGGTGCTTTTAACTTTGGAAAAAGTTTTCCTTTGCATGTCCTTGATCTCCTGAAAACATTAGCAGGGTGGAGAAGGAGCAGGTAGAAAAATTTGAGTCTCATCCACAATCCACTGAGAAAGCACCAAAATTCAAAAACACCCATAATTCTCATATGTTAAAGACAACTGCACTGTATATAGGACCTTTGAAGGAGACCACTCACAAGAACAGGGCTCTCCTTCTCCCTGGGCACTGCCCCTGGTTACATCCTAGGCTTGGAATAGAAGCAAAAATGGCCACAGCCACAGCAATTTGGTCAGAGAAAGGGAGATGCCCCAAAGTCTTGCCCAGAGCCACACATTTTACTCACCCCTCGCATCAAAGGAGGGACCAGCTTAATCACAACATAGACCTCTTTTATTTGGGAGGCTGTACATTCGAGGTTGCTAGCCACAGTAAAACTGCTTTCGAATGGGAGAAAAGCAAAAATTTTTCAGAATCAAGTGATTTTTTTTTCATCTACATGATTGACTGATCTTTAGAAAGGCTTTCTGAAGTGTTTAAACAGTAGGGGGGTGGAGGCCCCACCATCACCCCTGCACCCCCATCTTACACACAAATACAAACTGTTCATCCCCCAAAGCAATACTTTTCTACAATGCCTTGCTTTCACACAAAAGCTTAATACTCTCCAGAATATTGGGCCACCTCGGGGCTAAGAGGACCAAGGACAACAGAAAAACTTGTCTTGCTTGGTGCACCAAGAGACTTTCCCAGGGTAGTCAAGCAGAGTTGCTAGGGCTCCCATTAAACATTACTATGCCAGCTTCCCCGGCACAGCAGTGGAAACAGCCATTTAGGCAAGGCAGAGGGTTCTGTCTCTTTGGGGAGCTCCACTGCTCGCAGTGTGTGCTCAGGAGGATAAGGCGAGAGCGAGAGCGGGAAGTGCAGCGGAGCTTTCAGTGAGCTTCGGATTGTTCTGAGGATGGGGAGGGAAAAGGGTTTCAGGTAACTAGCTCAGCGTCCAGAAAGGCAGAGCCTTGCACCCCACTTTCTGGAGCGAAGTAGTGAAGGAGATAAAAGACAAAGCCGATTTGGGGCTGTGCAGCCGGGCCCGGAGATGCTGCCAGCTAGCGGACCTAAGCGCCTCCAGGTTGCAAGGTAGAAGTCTCAAGCTTGTGGTGGGGGTGGGGCCATTCAGCCGGTTCCAGGAGTGTTTAAGCGGGTCAGCGGCGTTCTGGGAGCCAGAGTATAGGATGAGAGGCGGGGGTGGTATGGTGCCTCACGTGACACGAAGGCGCAAAGATCAAAGAGTCGCCCAAGTGACCAGTGACACCGCCGCCCCCAGGCACACACAAAGACGCCACTACCGCCACTAAGCAACTTACTCCCTGAGCCTACAAATACCACTATCTGTCCTCACTCCCTTCAATCTAGGCTGCGACTTGGAAGACTGACTCTATGGGCGAAAGGGAGACTGATGGGAGAATCGGGCTGTGCTCTCAAGCTCCCTGCACTGGGTTAGACTAGACCTGTCAGGGATCGAAGCCAGTCCAAGACGACCCCAGATCAGCCCCTGATGACTCAAGGTCCCGCTGTCCTGCTGTCTGCTGGCCACTCGCCTGAGCTCACGGTGGCTCAACTCCCCTTCCCCAGGATGACCCGTGGCTGCCGGCGCAGCCCCACCACAGCCAGCCCAGAGCCTAGGCTGAGAGGGGTGGGTGGCGGTCACTGTCCAAAGCAGGGGACACTCAGGCCAAAGGGGCAAAGAGAGACTCTACAAGCCAGGCGCCCTGAGGAGTTCCGGTCCCCTCAACCCGCACCCGTGCTCAGCCCCCCAGTCTCTGCCGCCACCCATGGGAGGAGGAAGCCCAGGGAGAGCAAACGAACGAAACAGAAAATTCCGTACCGAGGGGGGAGAGATGAGACGGTGGGACGGGGCAGCGGGGGCTGACTTGGGGTTGCGGCTTCGGCTTCCTTCCACCCCTGGCCACCGAGCTGCAGAGAAGGCAGGAGCTGCTGCCCCTGCAGGCTGCCCCGTCCTCCCTCTTTCCCTCCCCCCTCCCCGCCTCCCCCGCCCCGCCCCGCCCGCCCCTGCCGAGTGCGGGGAGTGTGTGAGGCAACGGCCCTGGGCTGGGGGAGGTGAGAGGTGCTTTCGCCAACCGCGGCGGTCTCCCCCCACTCCCTCACACACAGACACACACACACACACACACACACACACATCACAACCGCGACGGGTTCTCCGCAGCTAGCAGCCACCCAAAGGGAGGGAGAAAGAGAGAACAGGAGCAGAGGGAAGCCGGGAGCAGATAGAAGAGAAAGGAAGAGCTCAGGGTTGGACATTTTTGGAGCTAGGGGTGGGGAGGAGAAAGGGAGCGCACCTCCTCGATTTTCCCCTCCCCACCCCTCTTTGCTTCTCTCTTCCCTTCGTTGTATAGCATTTTCCAGAAGCAGCAGCAGAAGGGGACAGAAACCTCTAGTCTAGAAAGATTTGGAGGGGTGGCTGGGGCTCCTGTCAGCCGCTACCTAGCAGCTGGAGCTTGAGTGTGCGTTTGTGCGTGTAAGAGTGTGAATGCGGTCTCTCTCGCTCTCTCTCGCTCTCTCTCCCTGTTTCTTCTCTCTCTCTCCCTCACACTCCGGTGTGTCAGCTACCTCTGTCAGTTTCCCCTGTCAGTTTCTTCCCTTGCTCTTATTGTGTGGCTGGCTGTGTGGAGGCAGTGCGTGCGTTTGAAGGCGCCGCGGTTGGATCAGAGAGCCGGGAGAAGCGAGCGAGAATAAGGCAGGGGCGCAGGTAGAGCAAAGAGTTTCGGGGCGCTGACAAAGGCGAAAGGTGAGGAGGGCCGGCCAGCCACAGGGAAGTTTGGGAATAACTGAGGAGCCAAGGGAGAAACCAAGGTAGGAGCCAGCACTTGCGCTCTTCGCCACACCCCGCCCCTTTCCTTGTGCTCATTCGGCCACCGGCCGGCAGCCTCCAGGCCCGGGGCTGTCCCAGGCGGCTGCTTTTCGCGCGCCGCGGGAGACGAGTCCGGTAAGGCTGCTGCACCACGCGCCCTAGCTGGTGGACACCAGACGACGCAGATCGAAGAAATCACTTGGCCTGGGGTAAGTGGACAGGTGGCCCCGCGCCCTCTACTTCGAGGAGCGCTGCCAAGGGGCGGCGAGATGCCGGTTGAGTCAAGGTGCTGGGATGCTGAAGGCTGGGAGGCGCTGGCTGGCTGGCTGTGGGCTGGGGTGGTGGGGAGCAGAGGGAAGCCAGCAACAGATTGTTTTTGGACACAGGGAGAAAGATGCGATGAGGTGAAGCTCTGTGGGTGTTAAGACAAAGTGGCTCTTAGCAATGACCAAAAACGTCCTTTTCATTCGGGATGTTCTCCAAAACCAGAGCTTTGCCCTCTTCCTGAACAGTGATCTGCTCCATCCCTGGGGAACCTGCTGTCAGGCATCCTTGAAATAGGTCTGGGAGATGGACTTGGGAATCAGGACACTGGTCATTTTGCCAAAAGCCACTTTAAGATGCAAAAAACCAGGGGTGAGCCGGTGAGGGTGAAGGCTCCGGGACCAGAGCCCCCATCCACCTTCTTTCTGCTTTGTATCCTTCAAACTTAAGGAATGGCCATATTCATTTTCCTGGTTTCCTTAAAGGAACCAGGATGCAAATAGGGGGACATCAGTCAGATCTCTGCTCCAAAGCGGACACTCCCTTCCCCCCAAACACACACACTGACATAGACAAACACTCATGATCATACCCCACACACACAGGTACTGAGCTGTATTCACAGATCCTGATCTTTCTCCATGGTCTCTAAGAATGAGACTGGGAGAAGGGCTTTTTCCCCATTGCCAACTTAGGCTTTTCTGGCCCATAGTCAGGTACTTAGTGATGACCGAATGGCTAACAAGGTTATCACTCCCTCACGAAAAGCCTGGAGCGGGGAAACTAGCCTGGAAGACAGGATCTCTGAACTTTACCTGACTTTATTATATGAGTAGGAGAGACACAGACTAATCAATAATGATCCCCTTAGAGAGTGTGTGTGGGCCCTGGCTTCAAATGAGAAATAATCACTACATTGACATGGCACCCAGACCCACTTGTCTATTGCCATATATTTATCTTCATGGCATTTAGCAAATACGGCAAGTTTATAGATCAGCATTCAAAATTGTCAATTGTCGGTCTCACGCATTTTTTAGTTTTCTACAGATGATCTATATCATGTCTCCTTTTTCATAGACTCTTAAAAAGCTGAGATATAAATGATGTCAAATGGTACCTTTCACCCAGCCTTCAAAACCTGCTTATTCCAAATCAAAAGGCGTGGAAATACAATCAGATAGGACCAAGTTGGTTTCAAAGCAAATATTTAGCCTGAGATAAAGGAAACTCACAGAGTCAAGAAGAGCCTCTGTCACTCTGTTTGCAAGATTGAAGGAAAAACTGATTACCACCCGAAATCTACTTTTTGGTCCGTGGGACATGCTGCTTTCATGAAGTTTCACCATATATACATATACAGTATTTGTGTGTGTGTGTGTGTGTATGTGTGTGTGTGTATTTTTTCAAGAACCCAGATCAACCTCGTACAATCTGGGCTCTGTGTCGCTGTAGCAGAGAGGGGAGCATTTGAATTTGTGCTTCCAAAACACCAATGCTCTTCTGTTAAACTCTCTATTTATTACCCTGTTACCAGAATACAATGAATTACCTCCTTCCAACTCAGCAAATTAAAGAAACAGATTCTGCATTAAGTGGAACTGTTATGTTGCATCAGGCAATTTGTTCTAATGCTCACTGCCGAGAAACAGAACAGAACAAGGATTACTCAAGTAGAATCTAAAAAGGTGCCCATTCTGTTACTTTTTTAGGCAATTGTAAGCAAATATCTTCTTAGATAGGTTAAAATTACGCTTTCCCATAACTAGCAAAGAGCAGGTTGCAGACAGGTAGGAAAGAACTGGCAGCTTCATACTTGGAGAAGAACTGTAAGTGTCAACACGGATGAAGCGTAAGGTGTAGGTCTTTGCACTGTTCTTGGTGATGTGAGTATCTGGCTGTCAGAGTGGGTCCTGATCCATGGTTCCTCAGGGGACAAGGAGGTGAGCAGTGCAGAGATCCAGAACCAATGCAGTCCCCAGCTGTGTTGACACAGGTTCACCTGGCTTTAGTGTGTGCTCCAACATAGAGACCTGGACCAGATGATATCTGCCATCTCTACCAGCTATAAGAGCCATAGTCTTATGAGTCCTTTCTTTCTAGAATTAACAACTGAAACCAGAATGACATACAGAACCACAGCGCTTAGAGAAAGCTGGGCCGGAAAATTAGAGACGCTGTGGGGAGGAAGAGGAGAGGGACAGCAGAGAACTCAAAGATGTTTTGAAACACATACAAAGAAAACCATCCAGAAGTTTGCTTTCTCTGGCTTTGGCTGAGGATAGAATTAGTCCAGAAAATTGATTCAGATGTAAAGCACCCTAAAATTGCCCACGATTTGCCTTGTAAACACTGAGTAAACAGTGATAGAATTCCTTAGAACCAGAGAATTGGGAGCATTGAAGTACGTTTTCACTTTTGCCATCTCATTTCACTCCTTAGCATATTAAATTCCAACCTGTGAGCCATTCGGGTGCTTAATTATCAAATGGATATTTTAAGCATATCATGCTACTTCCCTCCAGCCTGCTTCCCAGATATTCTAGTTTGTCTTTTGCCATGGCTCCATCACTCAAGGAGAGGGACCAAAACATTTCTGCCTGCTTTACTTCTGCCAAAGATTCTTGCTTTCAGCTAAGTACACCAAGCCATTCAGAAGCCTCTTGTTAGCTGGTGGGGATATAAGGGTCAGAACCTTTCTCCCCAAACCACCCTGTGCCCCAAGGTGCCACCAACCTCATCTGGCCTGGTCATTTTCCAGGTTTTCAAGGAAGGGTATGACAAAGTTTGCAGCCTGAAGCAGAAGTGATGCTTTATTCTAGGCAGAAGTTGCAGCTAATCAACCCCAGATCAGAGCTAAGCTGTGGCTAGCCTCTGAGTCCAGAGCTTAGTAGCTAAGTTTTCTGTAGTGTCAACCTTTCTACAAGTCATGCAGCTTTTATTCTATTGATGGGTTTCTTAAGTCCTTTGTCCAGTGAGACTAACTGGTCTATCCCAATAGCAAAGAATGAGTCCTGAGTGACTCAGCTGTGGTCTCATAAACAAGCGCATACATCGTGCTCAACTGAGCAAGAACAAATGATTTAAAAATAAAAAAAGCTGGTAGGACTAAGCAAAAACTGCAACTTACTGGGTCAAGGGAACTTGCAAAGTTCCTTGGGTTTGGTTCTCCATCACCCATTGTGGAGCTGGAGCTCAGATGCTGGTGGCTGATGCAATTGGCCCAGGTTTTGCCTTAGCAAAGGCAAAGGAAGCACTGATAGTGAGAAACAAGGAGGGATGTCGGCAAGGTCCAATCCCCTCATTTCACCCATAGAGAAACTGAGTCCCAGAGAGTAGAAATGACTTGCTTAAATCTCACAACTAGCTACTGACAGAATTAACCAGAACCCAGGACTGCCTGCTAGTACTGAATACATTTCCTAAAGCGCTCTGGAGATCTTTCCAAGAAATTGAGAGGAAACTAAAGCCAAGTTTATCAAGATTACAACCGTCTACTTTCATCCCATATTTATATTTCCATGTTTATTGCATATCTTTGTGACTTGCCTTTTCACCCACCACCTGCCCCCAACACACACACACACACACACACACACACACACACTCCTATCTTGCTAGATAAGAAAACATGGTATATGCCTACAACTAGCATATTCAGGTTTCAGGCGGAGGGCAGAATTAAACATGACAAAGATTTAGCTTCTCACACTTACCTGGCTAATGTGGCTTAGACCACCAACAGCAAGGCATCTAGAAAACCCAGTCTCTGCTGCTCCCTATTAGTTTTGAGGAAAGGAAGCTAGTGAAATCCAGTGATTCTAGCTCTGAATCTCAGAATCAGCACCCATAAATGTGCATGCATACACACACACACACACACACACATTCACATACTTCCTGAAAAATTAAAACAAAGGAACTAGAAAAGACAAGGCAGATGGTTTTTATGGTAGAGTAGGAGAAGAAGGAAGGTTTGCCGGGGGTGCTGTTTCCTGCCTCCATTCTTTAGCCTTGATGCCTGGTTTCCTTTAATCCCACCCTAGTTTCTTTTAATATCTGAGAAAATAGGCCGATGCAAACATGTCTATTACAGCCCAGAAGGATGATATGAAGAACTTCCACATTATGTTGAGGATATCACAAGTTTAGGAAACAGAGGCAAGGATGGAGTGCGCTAGGGCCTTGCTGTTCCAAGTGTGGTCCTCGCACCAGCAGCACCACCAGCACCACCATCCCCTGGGAGCTATTTATAAATGCAGAGTCTTAGACCCTTCCTCAGACCTACTGAATTGGAATCTGATTTTTAAGAAGATCCCCAGTGATTTGTTTGCATACCAAAGTTTGAGAAGTGCCAGGCTAGAGCTAATCCCAAAAAACAACTGAAAGTCATTTGAAAATAAACAATTACCTACTGGCCATGTAGGGACAATTCATGCAACTTATCACTTAAAAAAATAATAATGTAAACTTTCGCCAGCCAACTTCTCTTGTTATCCAGTGTAAAAGCCTTAAGTGTGGGCAAGAGAGTTGATTCAAATGGGGTCAGACCATAGGCTTGTTCTGTTTACCAGGAGAACCTAGGTTTGGGAACTCACACAGACCTGAATTCAAATACTGGTCCTGCCCGCAAATAACTAGCTGTGTAAACTTGTACGAAGTACTTTGTCCTGAATCTCAGATTCCTCACCAGTGTAAAGGGATTAATAATAATACCCACTGATAATGAGTTTTTATGAAGATTAAATGAGCCACTATAACCCTGGCATATTGTGAACAAGAAATACATGGAAAATATTATTATAATTAATATGATTTGGCCAATGATTTTAGTTTGCTAGGAAACTAGCCACTGGATGTGATGTCTTTGGGCACCTAGGATCTATTTCTAATTGGTGTGAATCACATTCGGCTTTCCACAGATAGAATACTAAGAAAGCCACACAAAAGTAAAATATATTTTAACAGAATAGAGACCCAAAAACAATATTATTCAGAAAGAATTACAGGTGTCCTTGGTGAAATCACTTCATAGAATAAGACTGAAGTTTGAAGTGACCCTAGTCTATATGGCATGTCTCAAAATTACCAAGTTAGAAAGTTAGTGATGAGGCTCTTTCTGCATGTTTTCATGTATATACAGCAGGCAAACACGTGCACATACAGACATACACAAATAAACATACACACACATGTGTCCTTCATTGGAGCAAATGTGAAAAAAATCAGGTCTGAAATAGCATTCTAGGGCTGGAAGTAAACATTAGTGGATTATTTCTGGCCTAAAAACAATCTGTAAAATGAATGAATAATAAATCCTACTTCATAGGATGGATATGAGATGATTTGGGTAAAAGAAATTATGTAGGTAAAAACATAGCAGAGAAATTCAGTATTTTTAAATCTTAGCCCACAAAAGGGACAGAAATATTATATATAAATCTCCAGGTAAGCTACAATGATTTTTCCCCCAGAAGGTAATGACTTGCTGTTAGTGAAGAAATACTTGAAGAAATCTTACAAAGGTCAGCTCAACAACAGCAGTTAACACCTAGAGAGTGCTCAGTTATGTGCCAAACATTTTACATGCAGTATCTCATTTAAACCTCACAAAACTCCATGGAATAGGTACATTGTCATCTTTATTTTAAAGATGAAATTGAACCTCAAAGCAATTAAGTAACTTGTTCATTTTATAGTTTATGAACTTAGCACTATACCTATCACTATTTTACAGGTGAAAAAAAATGAGCAACTCCCAATTCCTCCCAGCCCTTAGTGTTCCCTATTGACCCAATTTTCTCACCTATAAAATATGGTATAGTACCTATAAAGTAAAATAATTCTATAAATTCCAATAAATTTTATAAATACCGATAAATCATTAAGCACTTGATTCTCTAAAGACTTATTGATTGGCATATGAAATCTGGGCAGCCTGATTGCAAAGATGCAGACAGGCACCACAACCTCTGGGTCCTAGTCCTTTGGCATGTTTGAGGCCTCCAGCTTCTATTGAAACTGAGGTTGCCAGACATCCATTGATTTTCAAGAGAATCAGATGAGTGTGGCATCGATAATCTTGTAGTAGACAATATAGATCACTAATTTCTAAGATTTCTGTGGTCACCCTAAATTAACAATAGCAATTACTATCAATTATTGAGCATACTTGTATTAGTCTTCTATTGCAGCTGTAACAACCACAAATTTAGCAGTTTAAAACAACACAAATTTATTATTGTTATCGTTTTATAGATCAGAAGTCTGACACAGGGACCACTGAGCTAAAATCAAGGTGTCAGCAGGACTGCATTCACTTCTGGAAGCTCTAGGGGACAATCCATTTCCTTACTTTTTCAGGTTGTTGGCATAATTCACTTCCTTGCGATTATACGACTGAAGTCTCAATTTCTTTGCTGGCTGTCAGTTGAAGACCATTCCTAGCTTCTAGAGGCCACTCGCATTCCTTGTTCCACGGCTCCATTCCTCCAAGTTCAAAGCCAACCAGGGCAGATTCTCACACTTTGAATCTCTCCTGCTGCTTCTTCCTTTGCATCTCTCTCTGACTATTCTGCCTTCTTCTGCTGCTTTTAAGAGCACGTGTGATCACATCGGGCCCACCCCATAATCCAGGATAATCTCCCTATTTTAAGGTCATCTAATTAGCAACTTTAATTCCATCTGAAAAAAAAATCCCTTCTGCCATTTAACATTAACAAAGTCACAGGTTCTGGGGGTGTGTTGACATATTTAGACAGCCATTATCCTGCCTACCACAATCTTCTATGTGTTGAATGCTACAAATACATTATCTTAGATAATCTTCAATATAGTCTCTATATGATAGCTATTATTATTCTCATTTAACAGATGAGGAAACAGGATTGGGCAAGTTAAGTGGTATTCCTGATACGGCACAGCTAGTAAATGGTGGAGGCAGGATTGAAACATAGGTCTCTCTTCATCCGAATCTTACATATTCCCCTTGGCATGTATTATACTGCCTCCTCGTTGTCAGAAAGCTCTTTTGGTTGTTGTTTTTGTTTTCCTTGTTGTTATTTTGTTTTGTGTGTTCTCTTTTTTATTTACATTTTTGAAGAGCTAATTTGTCCATTGTTCAAAAATCAAAATATTTAAAAGAGTATTCAGTGAAAAAGCCTGCTCCCACTCTGCTTCCCATCTACTTGGTTGCCAACATCCCTCCCCCATTTTATATTTTTCCTTCTAGAACTTATGAATGAAAATATAAGTAACTATGTACTGATATTCAGAAAGATCTTTATATCGTAACAAAATCTCTCAAACTACAGCTCAAATCCATTTTGTCCTTTCTGCGTTCTCACTACAGTGCAACTTTGAAAGAACTAACATCTGTGTTAAGGGACAGACCTTTGGGCCAATCAGTCAACCAAGTAACTGGTGACTATGCTCACTTTCTAAAATGCTTCCTAGTCACTTTGGCCCCATGATGCTCACCTGAATATTCTGTACATTATATAAACCTAATGCTTCAATATTGTTATATATCTCACCAATTTTATCTGAACATTCCAGAATCCTGGAATTCCAGGAAGTACAAACATGAGAGAGAGGGAGAAAGAAAGAGACAGAGAAAAAGGAGATGAATGTCTACAGTGCACTCTGGAGAAAAAACTGTAACAAATTCATGAAATACATTTATTATTCCATAAAGTAATGAGGTGATCACATTTTAGTAGAAATAAGCCCAATATCTTATTTATAAATAATATTTGAAAAATTGACACAGCTCTATCTAACTTGCAGAAGAATGTGGAACTATTACATAATTGTAAACGTTGAAACCAACTACCATACAATTGGGTAGCATTGTAATATGGCAACAGGCACAGAAAATAAAAGATGACAAGTTTGGTTTAAACAAAGAATTGAGTAAAACTGATAACAAAATCAATACACCATAATTAATTTTTGTTGTTATCCCTGCTATGGACATTCATCTGTAGCTGTAACTTAAGAACTACTTCTTCCCAGCATATCAGCTGTGTGCAACATATACTTGTCTTCCAGTAACACAGAGCAGAACATCTTATCATCCTCCTTTTTATTTCCTTTAAACCAGTGTTTTTCAAAATGTGAGCAATGATTCATTAATGTACTGTGAAATCAGTTTAGTAATTCATCACCACTATTTTTAAATTAAATAGATTAAAAGAGAAAAATGTGAGTCACATGTAGTAAGAGTAAACATTGTTTCATGAAACTTTTGTTCAATAGTTTATATGTGTGAGTGCGCAAGTGTGTGTCTGTGTGCATATGCACATGTTCGTGTGTATATTGGGTCCAATGTAAAATGTTTTTCTTGCTGTGGGTTATTGTCAAAAAGTTTGATAGATATTTCTTTGAATGATTGGACCCACCGAGCAGATGTTATAAATAATCCTCCTAAATAAATGAATCTCTGCCTAAACATACAAACTTTTATCTTCCTGAACTATAAAGGAATTCCATGCTGTCCCTTGGCGTTATGGTCTCTAATCTGTAGCAATGCCCAGAAAGCAGCAAGGATCCAAGGAAAAACTAAAAAAGTACAGTAAAAAATGGGAATGCTTTCTCTCTTTGATGCAAAAATATCTGGAGGCTTATAATATCTGGATTTGGAACTGAGCTTCTCAGTTGTCACTTCCATTGCCATCTCTTGGATACAATGGCTCAGGGGCCCTGGCCAGTGCTGAACATGGCCTGAAAATCTGCTGCCAACATAAAATAGTTTACCTCAAAGCCACCAGAGACTGGTATACGTCTGTCCAGTAGACTTCACCTGTAGACTGAGCCATCACTTTCACACAGTGGTTATCCCCAGAACTCTTCCTAAATTAGTAACTTCTAGTCTAATGATAAATACTGAGCAAAAAGAAAGACTAACAGGAAGGCATGTTTGGAGATAAACAGAGGACAAAGCTGATGGACTGGTGATGCACAGGTAAAGGTTTTTCCAGGATGTTGATGTTGCAGAAGAGAGGATTTTAACATTTGTTATAAGGTAATTATGCCATAGAAAGGAAAAATGAGATGGCTAATGGGGAGGAGAGTGTTCATGAGTAATTAAACAATCCAATCGTCCAAGTTGTAACTGAGCCCCTACTATCAATCACTTGACAAATATTCACTGAGAGTGCACTAGGTAGAAGGCACAGTAGGGTACAAACACTCATGCCTATCCTTTTCCCTCTAGGAGTTCACAACATGGTCAGGCGTGAGTGGGATGATAGGAACAAACATGAAATGAAATCATGGTATGGCTGAGAAGGGCATTGTATTTAATCCATTCATGGAAATATATGCAGGTACTTCCAGGAGATAGAGCTGGGAAGTTGGGTTGTGCTCAGATTGTGGATGGCTTTATGTGTTAGGCTGTGACTAGATTTAATTTAGTGGATGAAAGAGAGACAGTAATGGATTTTGAGATGAGAAATGAAATGGTGATAGCAATGTTTGAGGATGATTATTCTGGAAATGGTATGCAGGAAGAATTGATGGAGGAGCAAGCAATGGCAGGCATACCAGATAGGAAGCAATTACAAAAATCTAGGCATGAGGAGTAAGTAGCAATGTGGTTAAATAGGGAATCTGGGTCCAAACCCATTTCAGTGTGATTCTAGCTCTGCCACTCTGAGCTTAGTTTTCTCACCTATGAAAAGAAGACACTAAAAGTACCAATGTCATAGGAATGCTACGAGGATTAAATGAGTTAATACATATAAAGCACTTAACCCAGTACCTGGCCATAGCAAACACTCAATCCATGTTAACTGTTATAGTTTTTATTATTGTTGTTGTTACTATAGTAGTGGATCTGGAAAGGATGGGGTATAAAAGACACCATAAAGAACCGTACAGGGGCCACCACGTGGCTGAGTGGTTAAAGTTCCACATGGTCTGCTTTGGCAAGCTGGGTTTGGATCCTGGGCACAGACCTAGTCCACTCATCAGCCATGCTGTGGAGGCATCCAAATACAAAGTAGAGGAAGATTGGCACAGATATTAGCTCAGGATGAATCTTCCTCACAAAAAAAAACAAAAAAAGTACAAATATTACAGAGTATCATTGTATATGTGTGACAAAGGTAGTCAAAGACAACTGCAAGTCTCATTGGGGAAACAGAATGATGATGTCAAAGGAAATATGAAGGTGGGGTGAGATGGGAAGGTGGTGAGTTGAGGTTTCGATACAGTATTAAGTTTGAAGTCAGGCAAGGCATCCTCATGAAAATATCCACCAAAAAAATTGAGATGTGGGAATGGAGCTCAAGAGAGAGGATAGGAAACGAGATGAAACCTTGGGAAGTCATAGATATAAATATTAAAAAATTTATTACTAAAAAATAGATTAAAAATCTCCAAGGAAGAAAGTCAAAAGCGGGAGAAAAGCAGATAGCTAAAGTAGAACCTTGTGCTCCATATTTATTGAAGGGAGAAGAGACAGAGAAAAAGTGATAGAAGGCAAAAGGAGACCTGTGCAAGGCACTATGGAGAATTCACAGGAAGAACATTCCATGCTTTGTGAATTTAAGATACTTATAATCTAGTTGAAACAATATGCCCTATAGACTTATGACAGAAAGCATTATAAATTATGAAATATGTAATAATGACATTTGATTTAAAAATATAAGCTCTCAGTTCCAAAACATATCTTGTTTTGTTGACTATAGAGAAGTCAGGAAGTCTTCATGAGTGTTTTAGCCTTTGAATGATGCATGGCATTTGGAGTATGTATATGGGAGGGTGCACTTCAGATGAGAGGGATCGTGTGATCAAAGGTGAGGAGTTAGATATGGGCACATCAAATTTAAGGAGAGAGAGGAGCTAAATCTGACAGTAGTGAAGGGGAGAAGATTAGGAAAACGAAGAGAGGAAAAATTTTCAGATCAATCACATAGCTAATCTCAACTCCCAACTGAGGGGGGATTTAAAATGTTCAGTCTCATCTTCACTTTAAACCTGGAGGTTTCATGTCACTTTTTTCTGACATGAAACTGGACTCCCAGATTTCTCAGTTAAACGACTGAGTGGACAGTGTTGCTGTTAACAAGAATAAAGAACAATGGAGGAAAAAGAGCAGGTAAGAGTGAGGGGAAATGGGGGTGGGAGAGAGATGGTGAGTTAGGTTTGGGACATGTTGAGGTCAAAGTGCCAGTGGGACATCAAAGTACAGATGTTAAATAGGCAGTTAGACATGTGGGTCCAGGACTCAAAGTAGAAGTCTGAGCTGGAGATATAGATTAGGAAGTGAACATCCATAATAGTAGCACAGTAATAACAATGATGATGGCAAATATTTTATTAAGTATATACTATATTAAAGGCATGGTTGCAAGAGTTTTCCAAATAATAAGTCATTTATTCTTCACAAAAACCCTATGAGGTCAAACAGGTACTATCTATTGGAGCCAGGATTCAAACCCAGGCAAGTAAAACTCCAAAGCCCATGCTCTGAGTTACTACGTTAACAGTAGGTGTTAGTCATGGAAGCAGAACCAATTACTCTAGCAGAGTAGAGTAAAGAAAGAAATAAGTCAACTACTGATCCTTGGAAATACCAACACTTGAGAGGTAGGTGGGAAAAAAGAAGCTCTCAAATGAGAGTAAGGGATGACAAAGGTAGAAGGAAAACACTGGAGGTGAGTGTTGCCTTTAAAATCATAGGAGGAGAACAAAGGGGGTGCCGTATCATCAGCATTAAGAGCTATAACCACTAGATTTGACAAATTGAGAAGCCCTGAATAAGGTAATGGTTACAGCAAAGGTCAGCAAATCACAACCATGGGCCAAATCTGGCCCACCACATATTTTTGTATGGACTGCAAGCTAAAAATGGTCTTCACATTTTTAAAGGCCTGAAAAATAAGTCAAAAGAAGAAAATGATTTCATGGCATGTGAAGATTATATGGAACTCAATTTTAGTGTCTATAAATAAAGTTTTATTGGAACAGAGTCATAACTCTCATTCGTTTATATATTGTCTATGGCTGCTTTCATCCCACAATGGCAGAGCTGAGCAGTAATACCAGAGACCATGTGGCATGCAAAACCCAAAACCTTTACTAGCTAGGCCTTTACAGACCAAGTTTGTGGGCCCTGAGTTAGAGTACGGACTATAATGTCAGATTATCTCTGTTCAAATCCCAGCTCTACCACTCACTAGGCTGTGACCTTGAAGAAATCACCCAAGAGTTCTAACCATTATTGTCTTTAAAATGGAGATTATAATAGTACTTACCTTATGGGGTTGTTGTGAGAATCACATAAGACAGTTCACATTAAAGTGTCTAATACGGTATCTGGTTCATAGTAAGAACTTAAACATTATCTGCCGTTAATGTTTTGATGTGGTAGAAATGAGTCATGGATACAGAAGGCAAACTGTAATGGATGGCAAAAGGAATTAGAGATGAAGACTATACAACTGGAAACTATGCTTTTGAGAATTTTCACAGTGGAGTTGAGGACAGGGAAGGAAGTAGCTCGAGGCGGGGTTTTATTTTGAATGAAGAGATTTGAGCACATTCAAGAGCTGAGAAGGGGAGAATGGAACGAAGACTGAGCATCTGGGAGAAAAGAAATAGAACAATATACTTAGGAGGTAGGAGGTAGAAGATCAAGAGCAGAGATGGAGTCCTTAGCCTTAGAAAGGAGTAAGAACACCTCAAAAAATTTGAAAAAGTTGGATGCGAATATAAGAGTTGGCATGCAGTGGAGGAAGTTCATACCTCAAAGACTCTTTCCTCTGTGAGGTAGAAGACGAGCTTTTCTGTTGTGAGGCAGGGGGTAGGGAGACACGATGGATCCCTGACTATGGAACTTTCCAAAGGAAGTCAACCCAGAAGATTCAAAAGAGAAGTGTATGTGCAATGGCACTGTGGGCCTGGCAGAGCTTGGAAAATCAGAACTTGATGGCTCAAATCTGCACAGCCATATGTCTTTCTCCAGAGGTGCTCAAAAGCCTGGGAGAAGAAATCTAGGAAATGGAGGGTTGAGTTGAGTCAGGACTTGCAGATGTGTTGAAAGACTTCAGAAATGCAATACTACCGCCACTGGCAACCAGTTGGTTCCACACCAGCCTGTCCTTGGAACCACTACCTAGTCAGCAAGCTATGCAGTTTGCTCATCTTTATCCTGCTTGGTGTGGTATCTAGTTTGCACAATGGCTCAGCCTCTCAAGACATTTCTGGATTTCTTTTCCTGAAATCTCTTTGCAACATGGTGACAGACAGACGGTACACTGGAAAGCTCTGAGGAAGAACATAAACTGTAATTTTTATGGAGAGGGATTGATACCGCTGAAGGATAGGAGCTAGTGCTAGAGATGGCTTGAGGACCCATCAGGACTCCATGAGCCCAGCAATAAAATCCTTTTCAGTTTGCAGGATGCAGGATGCAAGTTTTATAGTGTCCTGGCATAGATCCAAATAAAATGCTACAACAGCTGGTGTGTTAGTTTTGGTTCCCTTGAGAGTCCAGAGGTAAAGTAACAGTGCTAAAAGGCCAACTCCTGTCTGGACAAACTAAAGACAGAGCAGGGGGAGGGTAGGGGGACATGTCTCTCTGGTTGCCTAAGGAGGCTGGAGATGCAAGGAACAAATACTTCAACTAGAAGTCAAGGTGGCAAGGAAGAAATGGAACAACAGGTACTCCCAAACAGGTGCCCACTGAGCCCTCTTGAGACGTGCAGCTCAGCTGCCATTACAACAGGGTAGTTCTGAAGATTCTGCACCACATGACCTTCAGAGAACTTGAGCCTCCTGCTGGTGAAAGAGGGTCTCCTGTAGGCATTTCCCCATCCTGCCCTGACCTTCTGGCCTGGGGCCCAGACAAGTGTGCAATCCCCTTAGTGGCTGCCAGGTTCATTCAGTGGGCCTGATAAAATGATGTAGAGGACCAACTTGCATTCAGATAGCACCGCACATTCCCAAAGTACTTTCCCAACTAGTATTTTAAGCAGACTAGTACAGTTTCAAGAGCACTACCCTAGGAGTCAGGAGTCCTAGGTTTAAGCACTAGCTCTGCCACTTATTAGGAATGTGACGTTAAGCAACACACTGAGCCACTCTGAGCCTCAGCTTTTAGCATTTATCAAATGAGGATAATAATGGTAGTGTCCTTATAGAGTCTTTACGAGGATTAAATGACTGCTTAGCACAGAACCTGGCTTATGATAAGCACTCATTAGCTGCCATCATCATCATCATCACCATTATTCCCATTTAACATATAAAGACCTTGAAGCATGATTTCCAACAAATTTAGGCTTGAATCCTGGCTCTGCAACTTACTGGTCATGAGACCTTGGGCAAGTCACATGCCTCCCTGAGCCTGTTTCCTCATCCTCAGTTGAAATCAGACTTGCTGGTCAAACAAGATACTGTGTGTGAAAAGTATACAGCACAATCCAGATGCTTATTTTCCATTTGAGAGAGCTTCACCTCATTTTACAGATAGGAAAAGGGACATGAGAGGTAAAGGCATTTACCCAATGAAGCAACAGCAAACCAGGGATGATAACCCAAGGCCCCCTACTTCCAACCCAGGGCTCTTCCCACTTATATTCTCTGAGAGCAGTTAGTGCTCTACCCATAACAGGGGGTCCCATCTGGTCCCAGCAATAGAGGCTCTGCTAATGTGTGTGCTTCCCTGCTGCTCACCAGCCAGAAAGGCAGCAGCACTGAGCCCCTTTCAGGCAGATGTCAGAAGCAAGAACCTCACATCCTTCTCTTTGCTCCTGTAGCACCTGAACAGTATTTGAAAATAGAGATCTCCAGCTATCTTAACACTCAAAATACTTTCCTCTCCCCACTACCAGTCAAACATGGTGTCTGAATATCCATCAGGTGAGCATTGTTCCTTTAAGCCTCAGTCTTTGTTCAAAAGATGAACTCTCTAGGACCTGCATATGAGGCCTGCTCCCAAAGATCAGTCATCAGCTCAATAATAGGAATCAGATCTCTAGTGCTTTTTCTGTCTGGGAAGAGGAAAGAGGGAGATTTAAGGAATAGGACATTGCTCAGGCCTCCTGTACGGCTAGAAGGCACTGGAGACAGCAGGGAAGACATTATAAATGGAAAGAGGGACATGTAAAGGGTAGGCTGTTAAAGCAGCTCATCTGTACCCTCTCTGGGGATGGAAGGACAGAAAGGACCGAAGAGACTTCCCTGGAATGTTAAAAAGAACATGGGCTTGGAATGGAAAGGTCAGGGTTCCCATATTATGAGCAAATTTCTTAACTTGTCTAAGCCTGTTTTTTCACCTGTAAAATGGGATGATAATACCATCTAACTCATAAGATTGTTTTAAGAGTAGAAAGGAAAACAATGTGTGTGGACATGCCTATAAATCCCTGCCCAGATATAAGGGATTATTAGGCCCCAGCAACTAAAGGGACCCATTGAACTTCTCAAAGGAGGCTCAAGGGTGTAGTGACCTTGACAACTAATTATCAGGTGAGATGCACCCAGCATTCCTCCCGGCCCCTCTAGTGTGAAGTGAAGCATTTCATGCACCTGCCGTGATTCATCTCTGAGTCCGTCTACCTCCCCATCTCTGGAAGAGGGGAGGAGTTTACCAGCTCTCCCTGGGATGGGTGGTAGGTCTCAAGAGCTCTGATCAGAGAGCAGTGGAGGTGGGCAGTAGGCAGACGGCAAGGTGCTTGAGACTGCATGCCTTTCCACTGGCCAGCCACAGCCTCCAGACAGACATGAAACCCCATGCACCATGCTGGGGAGGCAGAAACAATTAGAATGACCTCTCAGGGATGTGGCTCTGGAGTCATTAAAGCAGTGACATAATTGGCCTGCCAGATCTGAGATGGCAGACACATTCCAGCAATATGGCAAAACAGTTGTCTCAGGAAATAAATAAAGCAATATATAAATAATTACTGAAGCTATTAGCTATTTTTTCTCTTCTCTCCCCTCCCCCTCCCTGACACTACTGGGCTCAGAGGCCCCACAAGGGTGGCAGCCAGAGGAAGAGAGGTGACAAGGGAAAGAATGTCTGGAGCTAAGAGCCCCATTTGGCCAGAGGTTGTCGAGGGCCCTGCAAAATGTCTGCATTTGTCCCAGGGGCCCCCATAGTCTTCTCTGTGAGGAGAGCAGGCAGGGATGGTCTAACAGCAACCACAAGTGACAGATGGGAAAGAGATGAGACTGGTAATAGGACAGAGAAGTGCCTAAGGCCCATTTGTCAGGGCCCTATGAGTTAGCCTAACGACACAGAGTTGAGTGGCCCTGAGTAAGGCTGAGGCTTTGAATATGTGAAGTAGGTAAGTAGAGAGAGTGGCAGAATGCTGGGTTGTGCATTCCACCCCAAAGGGGCATTGCCACCATATTTACCCTTTTTCTTTTCCCAAGTAAGCCCTGAACCTAAGTGACAGGAATGGAGGAGGTCATTATGAGGAGGTAAAATCAGAGTTGGTAAGGGGGTAACAAGGCCAGCCACATTATCCCTCAAACCAAGTAATTTAAGTTTCTTTGTACTTTCCACTAGATTTCATTTATTTTATTCAACACTTAGTACATGCCAGACACTAAGTGTTTTACAAATATTAGCTTATATAATTTTCATAACAGCCCTATAAGGTAAAGCCCTATAAGGTAAAGACTAAAATTATTCCCATTTCATAGATGAGGAAAGCAAGACACAGGGGCATTGGGTAAATTGCCTAAAGCAACACAAGTAGTAAATGGTGAAACCCAGGCTAGCCCAATTCAGAGAAGAGACCATGCTCTTAACCTCTGTATTATACTTCCTGACAACTTAAATTCAAACTGTACACCTACTATATTCCGTTGGAATTCTACAGTTATTTGTTTGTATCCTCCACCAGTCTAAGCATTGATGGTAGGCTCCATCAGGGCCAGGGCCAGGGCCAGGCCCATGCCTTGTTGGTTCACTGTCAAATTCCAAGGGCCTAACATAAGGCCTGGATGATTAAATGAATTTATTAATGAAATACAGATAACAATGAGTATTCACTAAAAACCAACTAAGTGCCAAACACTGTGCAAACTGTTTAGGATGGGAAAGGCGTGGATAAGACCCATCTCCCTACCCCTAACCTTATTCTATTTGTGAAAAACAAATAATGGCATACCTTGAGACAGTAGCTATTTTCAGTACGTACAGAACTGTAGACAACTCTGGGACCATGGGAGCACAGAAGCAGGAGTGTTAGGTTCTGCCTAGAGAAGTCAGGGAGAGTTGTAGAGAGAAGAGGTAACATTTGAGCTGCAACTTGAAGGAGAAATAGGTATTCACAAGTAGAGAACAGGCATCAGGTGGAGGCATCCCAGGCCAAGAGACAAGCATGAGGAAAGTCAGAAGTGTGCTGGAGACCAGTAGTCTGGTGTGGATGGAATCCAGGGTATGTGGGTGGGAGCAGCAGAAGATACCTTTGGATAGCTGGGTAGGGGCCTTCTGATCAATTGGTCTAGCTACTTGATCCCGTAGCCAGAGTAAAACCATCAGCAAACTTTTAAGTAGGGCCAATATATGATCAGATTTGTGTTATGTAAATCTCATAATCATTAAGCAAAAGATGAAGGAGAACATGAAGTCAGGGAAACCACAAAATAGGAGGCTACAATAGTCCAGTCTAGTGATGGCAAAGTCCTAAACCCAGACAACAGCAATAGGAATAGAGAGAAGGGAATGGAGATGAGAGATTATTTAGACGCTGTATTGATAGCTCTTGGTGATGGGATGTGAAAGAATAATGGAAAAGTGGGATTCAAGGAGGACTACCAGTTTTCTGGCCTGGGAAACCGGATAGATGCTGTTGCCAAAAAATATAAAAAATATGTGAGGTAGATTAAGATGGCGGTGATGATGGATTTGGTTTTAGATCTGTTGAGTTTAAGGTATGGGTGGAGGGATTACATACCAGTGGTGATGCTCAGTAGGCAGTTTGACAGATAGATTGTAAGCTCACGAGAGAGAGGTAGAAGTAGTTTAGATTTGATATTCATTGCTGTACAAATCAGCCATTGAAACTACCTGTGTGAATAAGACTGATCTTTTTTAAAATCACCCAGACCATGACTTGATCCATCCTATGTTGAAAGGGAACTCTCTAGGTCTTCGTATAAAGAGAGATGCCTTGCCTTTCTATGACCCATTATCTGAACTTTCCAAGAGGGGGATTATTCCCACGCAATGTTTCTAGATACTTAAAGAGACTCAATCATTGATATGGACAAGACAGAAGGTTAGCTCCCATTCTGAGGGAGTCGAGCCAAAGCACCTGGGTGCTTCCTTCCCATTTCCAAAGCTAGCTGCCAGAGTTGTGTGGGGCTGCCACAGTGGACAGTAACTCCATGGTCTCTACACTGCAGGAGGGACTTCATCTGTCTTCCAGTTGTCCCCTACCCCTGATGATCAATTGACTATTGAGGCATGGAGCAAAGCATGGCAATAGCCTTTCCTCTTCTGAGGAAAATAAAGAAGAATAGTGAGAAGGAGAAGAAGAAGAAAGAAAGGGCAATGATGCTAAGTTGCTTGGTGACCTTGGACGAGTAATTTGCTCTCTCTGTTGTTTGGGAAATAGTGATATCTATCTGATCTACTTCACAAGAAAGCTGTGAGAATCAAATGAACTCAGGAATATGCAAATGCTTTGTAAAATACACTGTAAGCAAAATATAATTTTAAGCACCAAGATCCTTGGATTGTACTCTCCAATCTATCATTGTTTCAGTCAAAAATGTTATTTTACTCTGTCTCCATTTACTTTCCTATATATGACAAAAGTGACCATAGAATTTTATTATTTTGGAGTGTGCATGTGTTTGGGGTAGAGTGGGGAGTATGCTGGCTTGTAGACAAACTAAATTTTTATAAATGGCTTTGGAATAAGTAAACAATTAAAAATGCTAGCTACATTTTATATACTACCTGACATTATTCTTTTCATCTTTCATATATCTTCCTCTCGTATCTCTTTTGCTTCAAGGAGTTCATTCAAGCATACACTACTGAACCCAGGCCCCTGTAGGGAAAGGAAAAAAAAAATCTTCCAGTGCCTCTGTGCCTGCTCTACAGGCAAAAGGGCTCCTTTATTTAAATTAATAAAAATAAAGGCATCATTAGTTTTCTAGGACTGGTACCTTCAGATGCATAAAAAAGCAGCAAGCATCAATCCCTGAGATGTCTGTAGTTCTCAAAGGCCAAAAATGAGCATGAAGACATGTGCTAATATCAAGCAGAAAGACAGTGCTGCACAGATGAGTAAGGAGGAAGACATGCCAACAAATAGAAGTTATTCAGCCCCTAAATGGATTGCCTAAAAAAGGTAAGTCTAGCTAGGACCAACAGACTTGCCATCTGAATGAAATGGTGAATCAGGACACGATGAAATTGATCTGTCATAATTTGGGTTAGCCCTGCCTACGGTCCAAGGTTCAAATGTGCCAGTCTACAAACTCTAGGTCTCTGCAAGGCCCAGAGTCCCAAGATACAATACAAAATGGACTTAGCCAACAAAATAGCTCTCTGAGACTCATTCTTTGGCAAACTAGCGTAAGACACCAGTAAACAACTTCTAAACAGAGAAAACATTTCTGGTAGTGCCACCACCATTCTTCAGTCTCATGGACTAGAAGATTGAGTCATTTTACCTTCCACCTTTCCTTTGCCTCATATATGAAATCAAGTCACTAAGTCCTGTTCATTTATCTTCTACGTGTTGTTACTGCATATCCTACTACATTTTCCCACTGCCATTACCTTAGTGATAGCCCTTATCATTTCCTGTCCAGACTACTGCTATAACCTCCTAGCTAGTCCAACTTCCTCCAGTCTCTCCTGTCAATTCATCCTGCACACTATCACCAGATTCACCCTCCCTTGAGGTTGTCCTTTGCTCAAAACCTTCAGTGGTTCCCACTACCTACAGGGTACAACTCAAACTCCTTTCCCATGCACCCTAGGCCTTCCATTATCTGGCACCAATTGCATTTTTAACGTGATCTCCTTCCACCAACCCTTTACTACAGAAAAACTACTACTTGCAGTGTCCCCCAGCACAACCTATGCTTACCTCGCATTTGCCTATACCATGTATTCTATCAAGAATATAGTTTCTACTCTGAACTACCTCTGTATTACCCACTCATCAAGATCTAGCTCAAATTCCACCTCACCCGACAAATATATATTGCGTGTCTAGTATGTACCAAGCATTTTAAAGCCTTTGCTGGCCTTCCTAGTCTTTGGCGATTGCTCCCTCCTCTGAATTCGTAGGGTAGTGGCTAAATTTCACAATTGGTCCTTTTAAATAATTCCTTTATATTATTATTATCTATAGTTTTCTGTCTAGACATTTTATCTTCCCAAGAAGACTAAGCTCCTTGAAAGCAGGGACATGGTTCTGTATTTCCTTCTATCCAACTCTCACTCCACATCCTGCAAATAACACACATTGCCTTGCATATGATAGGAAGGCAATAAATATTTTTTCAATTATTTTTATAACAGCATATTTACAGTCAGAAATCGTATTGCTCTGGGAGAGAGTTACTGTCAGACAGCATCGAAACAGTCCAAATAAAGCAGGGCAAAAGTAGAATATGTTGGCTATCTCAGCTACCATACAATTGCATTCCAAGTCTAGAAGGAAAACACATTTTGCTGATTAAATGGAATGGCCTGGAGATATAAAGAAGACCTATATCATACAAGAGAAAGAGAAAGATGACTATATCTCATAAAGTGAAATCAAACCGTTGTGTCATTGGAATAAACTATTCCTGGGTTTAGTCAGGAGAACTAATTCAAAACTCTCAATAACTTTCAGTCAGGAGTTCACTTTGGGCTTCCTTACGGATTGTGGATTAGTGTAAAGAAAGAGCAAAGCGGTGGACTAGCACAGGAAGAACCTGCTTGGGGACTTTTTCCTTTACTCTCTTTCTCTCCCTCTCCCACTGCTTCCTCCCTGCTGTGGCCCAAACTACCACTAGAGCCCCTACACACAAACACAAACACACACACACACACTCAGGTTGTGAACATTAGAGTGAGTGTGTTTGTGCATGTGTGTGTGTGTGAGAGAGAGAGAGAAACCATTTATTAGCTGCCTTGGTAAATGTTGCTCTTCCCTGCCTCCTTGGAGGACTCAAATTAAGTTGGTGAGTGTGAGACCACAGTCCTAACCTGAAACCAAATGCCACAATCTCTCAGGCAGCTTGCTTCCTGACCTTCTCTGCTTTCACCCAGCTCCTCTTCTTTTGTTTCAGCTCTGATTTCAGACTCCACATTCATCTCAGATGTGAAGATTAATATGGTCCTCAGTTTTTTCCCTCAGCAGTCCTCCTCAGACATGGCTTTGCATACTCCCTTAGTCTCAAATTGTGCCTGGCCTCCCAATGAAACAAGCCTGCTCTAATATCCAGGGACTATCCGCACGTATACCCTCGGGGCTTGTACACCACAGGGAATCTGATAAGGTTGAGTGCTGATGTTCAGTAGGTGATAAAGATACCTTCTGTCAGCTCTTTTTTCCTTTTTTGCCACCTGCTCTGTAGCCTTCGGTGCAGATTTGATCATAATTGAACCTGGCCATAGAGTAGACAGAGCTTGGTACAATCCAAGAAACTCTGTGGGTGTTTAATTAATAAACAGTTGTTAAGCAGCGTTGACTGCCTACAAGCTGAATCAGACACAAATCAGGACAGAGCCAACCCAGGAAGTGTTTTTTTTACCATTGGAAAGAAATTTCTAAGGAGGAAATAGAACATTAAGGTCCAGGAATTGGCCAATTGTTGGAGAGTCCAGGGAGAGCCAAGATAAAGTCATCAGGCATTTTCATCTAAGATTCCACAAAATAGGAAACCAAGAAAGACAGGTTTTATCTTCTGCATTTCACAGGGGAACCATAGAGGCATGACTTCAAAGAGAAAGCAAATTGCAGCTAACAAACTAACGCTTTCTTGGGAAACACTTAAAAATAGGCTTTATAGATGGTTCTTAACCATTTTTTTTGGTCCCCACACCATACAAACAGCATCCTCCAATCAGCAATATATCTCATTGCAGAGTGGTTTACTGTGGGAACTTCCCCTGGGAAGTTCTAACATGTTTATGTGTTCCCTAGTGGAGAACCACTGAACTGAACTAGAGTGATCAATTCAACCAAACACAGGAATCAGAAAGCACCAATGTCTTTGACACAACGCCTCAGATAAAGTTGTTTATTTCAAATTTGTTAATATCCAAGTAATTTATTATGCTAATATATTACACTGATAGGAATACCCTCATGTGTATCAACATTGGAAAATGTTAGATCTTAAGTCCTTTAAAAGACATATTACTAGTATTATTCACAATCTCACTTGAAATTTTTTGTTAAGATTTTATTTTCCCTTTTTCTCTCAAAGCCCCCTAGTACATAGTTCTGTATTCTTTTTTAGTTGTGGGTCCTTCTAGTTGTGGCTCACTTGAATTTTTAAGAGTGATATCTTTTATTACCTCTTGCCTCAAGTTCTAAACAATTGTATGTGGCACTTGGTGGCCACCCCTCCCTGTACAGTATATAATTTCATCACTCTGAAGTAGTTTGGTAGGGGTTTCAAATTTAAATGTCTTCAGGGGCCAGGCAGATAACAGATACGTGTGAAACTGTTGGGTATAAGATAGTTGAAAGCAGTGAGAACTGTGGTGATCAGGAGAGGACATGCCCTGCCAAAGGACTTAAATTCAAAACTTTTTAAAACCACATGCTTGCCAAACATATGTTTCTAAGTTTTAGACTCAACTTTTGGGCACCTCATTTTCTGCCCCTGGTTAGGACTAGAAGGAAAGAGGGATGAGCTTGATGAGTCTTCAGCATCTTTTAGATAGAAGATTTGGTCATTTTGTACTTAATGTTGCAAATCAATCAGAACTCCTTCAGGGTCAAATTCTAAATGAGTTTCTGTAAAAATCAATTTTCTCACACCTTAATACCACTCCCCTTATTCTATTCCCCAGAGCAAAAGTTTTAGATGGTTCTCCTTTGACTGAAACATCTCCATAAAGTTTCTTCCATTTACCATCAACATTGTCCCTAGCTATTCTCCATGAGAACTACTCTGGAATTTTGGAGAGTATGGAGCTGATGCCTTAGCTTGTCCCTGTTCTAAGGTCAACAAAGGTGAAAACTCTGAAAGGCGGACGCTTTAGGCCGAGTTTACGATGGTAGGGATGGGCATGGAGTTCTTGAGTTAGTAGAGTACCACTGGCTTGGTTGTTGAGCTCTTTGTTACACCCTCCTAACCTTCTATCCCTCAAACTCTAGCATAACTCAGAAGCTCCAGAGAGCTACCTTGTCCGCTGAGTACATACCCTGAACCATACTTTTCAAATGGGTTTACCTTCATAATCTGAACAGTTCTAGAAATGGAACTGCATCATATGGCAGAGACTAGAGCAACCAAAATAAAAGTATGCAACGAGAAGCTCTGCTGCCCATGGTAGCTGCAGAGGTGCTTTAGATGTAAAGTTTCTTAGAGAGCAGAGATCATTCCATGTGTTGTGCATAGAACAGCACCCAACATGGTTTAGTAATTCCAAACAATCACCCCGAAAGTCAGAATGGGCTTGGTGAGATGGTGGAGTCCATGAGTAGTAATGCAAGGTGTGGTTGGTGAGTTGGGATTCTTATTTCACCATGGTTGGAATTCCTCAAACATCAGTGAAACTAGTCAAGATTCAGTATTGTTGCAACCAGAACCTAATGTGGGTTTTTGAGTGAGGAATTGACATGATGGAGAGAGTTTGATGAAGATTATTTTGGTAATCCTGCCACTTGTGTTTGAGATACAGGATTCATAACACTTAATCTCATAGAGCTAGACTCTCTGGGTTCTAATCCCAACTCTAAGGCTTTCTGTAAGGCTATGGGAAGTTTGCTTAACTTCTCTGTGCCTAGTTCCTTTGTCTGTAAAATGAAAATGATAATAATATCTACTCTACAGTGTCGATGTGGGGATTAAATATGAAGCACATAGAACCATACCTTACACGTAATGAATACTCAAATAGATTAGCTATTATTAATATGCTTTCCTCTTAAAAGCTATTGAGTAAGAATTGAAACCAAGGCTCGATATTTAAAAGTTTGAAGAGACATTAAGCAAGTCACGTCCCCTCTCTGGGTCTTAGTTTACCTATCTGTAAAATGAGGTGGGACTATATCATAGATTTTTCAAGCATTTTTTGGTAGCACAACCTTTTATTCAAGATCAGTTGATGCTTCTTTTTTACCCAAATCTTGGTATAAGGGAATGATATCCTACATGTGCCTTAGGTCTTCTAGTCCCCAAGACTGACAGTGGCCCTTTTTACTCTGCCTTAACACTGTGATACCAGATTGTGGAATTAAAGGCTCCTGCCCCCAGCTCATCTGCTCACACCAGCTGCTAGGGGACAGTAGAGATCATCATTTAGCAGTGAAAGGTGCAGATCTAAAGCAATGTGTTATTTATCAATTGTTTCCTTTTGTACCCTATCAAACCTAACAGTGGTCAATGGAATTACACAGACCAGCTGATAGGTAAGAGCACTAAGGTTAGTGCATTGGCTTGCTTTTCATCCTGGCCTGTTATCATGCTGAATGGCAGGGTAAGACTGCTCCAAAAAGTCCAGTCTAGGAGACCAGCTCCAAGTTAAGAAAGGAAACTCCAACATTATTCCTTCTTTACTGGGTGAGAGCTCCGGACAAGTCACTTCACCTCTCTGAACCTGGAGAAAACAGTTTTCAATCGCTGTCCCTCCTTCTTTCACAAAGAGTGCATGGAGAGCAGAAACAAGATCAAAAGGAGGGCAAAAGGTACAAATTTCCAGGTATAAAATAAATAAGGCATGGGGATATAATTTGCAGCAGGGTGACATGTTCATAATACTGTATTGCATATTTGAAAGTTGCTAAGAGAATAAATCTAAAATTTCTCATCACAAGACAAAAAAATTGTAAGTATGTAAGGTAACAGATGTTAACTGGACTTACTGTGGTGATCATTTCACAATATATATAAATATCAAAACATTATGTTGCACACCTGAAACTAATATAATATTGTACGTCAATTATACCTCAATTAAAAAAAAACAATACTGACAAGCTGGTACAAACCATCCCCAAACTCCTCAGATCCACGGTTACAAAGCAACAATATTAATCAACGTGGTTCACCCCTTGACCAGGAGTCAGTGCCCTGCACATATACTTTCTTAATTCAGCAGGACAGCTCAGGCTGATACCATACCTGCTGAAGATAACCCTCAGAACTACTCCCAGGGTGATGGTAGGACAGAAGATGAACAGTGTCTTTGTCCTCATGCCAGTAACCCACTGTGTGACTTTAGGCTTATCAGTTTTACTCTCTAGGTCTGTTTCTAATCTACAAAACAATAATTTGCGTTAGAAAAAAAAAGATAGGCCAGGAGCTAATGAAATGGCAAACAGACACTGGTATTAGAGAGATTGGTCTCTCTCCATTCCCATCTTTCAAGTGAAACGTTCCTCCAGTGGTAGACCACTGGCCACCTGCAGTGAAATCATCTGAAGTGCTTGTTAAAATATTAGATTCCTAGGTACTACCCAAACCCACTGGATCTGAATCTGTGGTAGCAGGGCCCAGGTATTTGAATTTCAATAAACTCCCCAAGTGATTCATTTGTCCACTAAGAGACTTGCTTAAGTACCACTGGTTTAACCATTCGCCAGCTCTCTGAATCCAACTTGAAAAATTGACTAGCTGTTTGGGGTCTCAATTATGGACAAGTTAGTTCTGGACAGGAAATGGGCATTAATTGTAGCTGGGGAGAATTGAATTGGGTAAAACATTTTCTAGCAAGGTAGTTAGGCACATAGAAATGTGGAACCAATAAAAGCTGTAGAAGGGCTGGCCCCGTTTCCAAGTGGTTAAGTTCACACATTCCACTTCGGCAGCCCAGGGTTTCACTGGTTCGGATCCTGTGTGCGGACCTAGCATCACTCATCAAGCCATGCTGAGGCAGAGTCCCACATAGCAGAGCCAGACGGACCTGCAACTAGAATATACAACTATGCACTGGGGGGCTTTGGGGAGAAGAAGAAATAAAATGAAGACTGGCAACAGATGTTAGCTCAGGTGCCAATCTTTAAAGAAAAAATCTGTAGAAACTCTTAGTATATATTCCTATTTTTAAAATAAGATGACTAGGTTTGGTAGCTCAGGGAAAAGCCTGAACTATATGAAGCCGGAACTAGCTGAAGAGAGGCTCATATTTCTCTCTCCAGGAATAATAATAAAAGAATAAGCGTAAAAAATTCCTCTAATTGTGTTCTATACATTTCTTGAGATCCATGAGCCCAAAGGAACTTATTTTATGACTAAGGAAACTGAGGCTTAGAGAGGAGAAGTCATTTGTACAAGGTCACATAGCTAGTTAACTGGTTATATCTTTATTAAATCAGTTATTGATGAGAAGACCAAACTTACTTGGTTTATTTGCCTATCTGCCCACATTTCCCTGTCGTCCCCCAATTTTAAGAAGAAAACCCCATTTCTCCCAGTGTATTTTGCCTTCCAACTAGGATTTATTGCTTGTCAGGTGAAGCAGAAACTCTTCTGAAATTTTGGGCAGAGCATCTAAAGAAGATCTAATGAAGCTTTGTGACTGAAAGGGAAAAGATTATAGAACCACTGTTCACAGATTTTCAGCTGCTCTGATCAAGCCATCAAATTGCTGAAGCCAGACCTTTGGTTTCACAGCTATCTACTGGAGCAGCCAGGAAAGAAAACATTTTTTAAATAATTTCCAAGGTACTTGAGTAAATATGATATTCAATTAAGCATATAGCCATAGGAAGGATAATCAAACAATTGTAGTTGCCACTCTGGTTGGCTGTAAACGCTGCCTATGCTGCTACTCCACTTTAGAGATGCCTGCTAGACACTGGCAAGAGGAAGAGAACGCAATTACTGGTAAAAATGGCCCCTCTCTAAAAACAGAGTTAGAGTGAACATATCCCTTCAACCCTCTCAGGAAAATGAGCCAAAACCAGCCAGTAAAATGTAGCTGCACAGGCTGCCTGGCAGAGAATTTTCATATATCGCTAAGCAGTAAAATGTATATAACATACGGTGCTATGGCTGGAAAGGACCTTCAAGACCATCTAGTTCAACTCCTTTCATTTTATAACTAAAGCAACTGAGGCTCAGAGAGGGAAAGTGATTAACCCAGGGTTGTACAGCTAGATCATTGGTTATAAACACTCCCTAAATGGAACTCATTGAGGAGAAGGCAAGTTTAGTGAGATGTCAGAATTGTAGACCATGTTTTAAAATGTATTTCTCTTAATAATTCTACAAAGTTTATAGAATAAATAAGCAGACATAATATTATGTAGGCCAGTAGTTCATAACTTTGGCTGGTCATCAGAATCACTTTGGGGGGCTTTTTTTATTGAGGTCATATTGGTTTATAACATTGTGTAATTTCAGGTGTACATTATTATTTATCAGTTTCTGTATAGACTGCATTGTGCTCACCACCAATAGTCTAGTTTTTTTTTTTACTTTATTGAGGTCAAATAGTTTGTAACATGGTGAAATTTCAGGTATACATTATTATTTATCAGTCTCTATACATATCTGCCTCTTTACCCATTTTGCCTATCCCCCCAACCTGCTTCCCCTTCAGTAATCACTAATCTGTTCTCTTTGTCCACTTGTTTGTTTATCTTCCATATGTGAGTCAAATCATGTGGTATTTGTCTTTCTCTGTCTTATTTATTTCGCTTAACATAAAACCCTCAAGGTCCATCCATGTTGTGGCAAATGGGACGATTTTGTCTTATTTTATTGCTGAGTAGTATTCCATTGTATGTAAATATGACATCTTCTTTATCCCTTCATCAATTGATGGGCACTTGGGTTCCTTCCAAGCCTTGGCTATTGCAAATAATGCTGCAATGAACATAGGGGTGCATAAATCTCTTTGAATTTGTTGATTTCAAGTTCTTTGGATAAATACCCAGTAATGGGATAGCTGGGTCATATGGTATTTCTATTTTTACTTTTTTGACAAGTCTCCATACTGTTTTCCATAGTGGCTGCACCAGTTTGCATTCCCACCAGCAGTATATGAGGGTTCCCTTTTCTTCACATCCTCTCCAACATTTGTTATTTTTTGTCTTGGTAATTATAGTCATTCTAACAGGTGTAAGGTGATATCGCATTGTAGTTTTGATTTGCATTTCCCTAATGATTAGTGATGTTGAACATCTTTTCATGCATCTGTTGGCCATCTGTATATCTTCTTTGGAAAACTGTCTGTTCATATTCTCTGCCCATTTTTTTGATCAGGTCGTTTGTTTTGTTGTTGTTGAGTTGTGTGAGTTCTTTATATATGTTGTAGATTAGCCCCTGGTCAGATATATGATTTGAAAATATTTCTCCCGGTTGGTGGGTTGTCTGTTCATTTTGTTCCTGGTTTCCTTTGTCTTGCAGAAGCTCTTTTGTCTGATGAAGTCCCATTTGTTTGTTTTTTTCTTTTTTTTGCCTTGCCCGAGTGGAAATGGTATTCAAAAAGTTGCTGCTAAGGCTGATGTCAGTGAGTGTACTTGCCTATGTTTTCTTCTAGGAGTTTTATGGTTTCAGGTCTTACCTTCAAGTCTTTAATCCACTTTGAGTTAATTTTTCTATATGGCCTAAGATAACGGTCTACTTTCATTCTTTTGCATGTGTCTGTCCATTTTTCCCAACACCATTTATTGAAGAGACTTTCCTTTCTTCATTGCATGTTCTTGGCTCCTTTGTCAAAGATTAGCTGTCCCTATATATGTGGTTTTATTTCTGGGCTTTCAGTTCTGTTCCATTGATCTGTGTGTCTGTTTCTGTACCAGTACCATGCTGTTTTGATTTCTGTAGCTTTGTAGTATATTTTCAGATCAGGGATTGGGATGCCTCCAGCTTTGTTCTTTTTTTCTCAAGATTGCTTTAGCTGTTCAGGGTCTTTTGTTGTTCCATATGAATTTTAGGATTCCTTGTTATATTTCCGTGAAGAATGTCATTGGGACTCTGATTGGGATTGTATTGAATCAATGGATTGGTTTAGGTAATATGGATATTTTAAATATGTTTATTCTTCCAATCCATGTGCATGGAATATGATTCCATTTCTTTATGTCTTTATATCATCAATTTCTTTCAATATAGTTTTCATTGTTTAGGTCTTTCACCTCCTTGGTTAAATTTATTCTTATATATTTTATTCTTTTTGTTGCCATTGTAAATGGGATTATATTCTTGAGTTCTCTTTCTGTTAGTTCCTTATTAGATTATAGAAATGCAACTGGTTTTTGTAAGTTGATTTTGTACCCTGCAACTTTGCTGTAGTTGTTGATTATTTCTAATAGTTTTATAATGGATTCTTTAGGGCTTTGTATATATAGAATCATGTCATCTGCAAACTAAGAGTTTCACTTCTTCCTTACCAATTTGGATACCATTTATTTATTTATTTATTTATTTATTTATTTATGCCTAATTGCTCTGACCAAAACCTACAGTACTATGTTGAATAAGAGTGGCAAGAGTGGGCATCCTTGTCTTCTTCCTGTTCTCAAAGAGATGGCTCTCAGTTTTTCACCATTAAGTATGATGTTGGCTGTGGGTTTGTCATATATGGCCTTTATTATGTGGAGGTACTTTCCTTCTATTCCCATTTTATTGAGAGTTTTTATCTTAAATAGAACTTGTCAAATGCTTCTTCTGCATCTATTGAGATGATCATGTGGTCTTTATTCCTCATTTTATTAATATGGTGTATCACATTGATTGATTTGCAGATGTTGAACCCTCCCTGTGTCCCTGGAATGAAACCCACTTGATCATGATGGATGATCTTTTTAATGTATTGTTGTATTCGATTTGCCAATAATTTGTTGAGGATTTTTGCATCTATGTTCATCAGTGATATTGTCCTGTAATTTTCCTTCTTTGTGTTGTACTTGTCTGGCTTTGGGATCAGGGTGATGCTGGCCTCATTGAATGAGTTAGGAAGTGTTCCATCTTCTTCAATTTTTTGGAATAGTTTGAGAAGAATAGGTATTAAATCTTCTTTGAATGTTTGGCAGAATTCTCCAGAGAAGCCATCTGGTCCTGGACTTTTTTTTTGGGGGGGGGGGCAGTTTTTGATTATTGTTTCAATCTCTTTGCTTGTGATTGGTATATTCAGATTCTATATTCTTGATTCAGTCTTGGGAAGTTATATGAGTCTAAGAATTTATCCATTCCTTCTGGGTTATCCAATTTTTTGGTATATATTTTTTCATAGTATTCTCTTATAATCCTTTGTATTTCTGTGGTATCCATTGTAATTTCTCCTCTTTCAGTTCTAATTTTATTTATTTGAGCCTCCTCTCTTTTTTTCTTATTGAGTCTGGCTAAGAGTTTGTCAATTTTGTTTATCTTCTCAAAGAACCAGCTCTTAGTTTCATTGATCCTTTCTACTTTTTTTTTGGTGTCTATTTCATTTATTTCTGCTCTAATTTTTATCATTTCCTTCCTTCTGCTGACTTTGGGCTTTGTTTGTTCTTCTGTTTCTAGTTCTGTTAGGTGTAGTTTAAGATTACTTATTTCAGGTTTTTCTTCTTTGTTGAGGTAGGCCAGTATTGCTATAAATTTCCCTCTTAGTACCACTTTTGCCACATCCCATAAGAATTGGTATGTTGTATTTTCATTTTCATTTTTCTCCAGGTGTTTTTTGATTCCTCCTTTGATTTCTTAATTGATCCAATGGTTTTTCACTAGCATGTTTTTTAGTCTCCACATATTTGTGACTTTCCAAGCCTTTTTCTTGTAGTTGATTTCTAGTTTCATGGCATTGTGGTCAGAAAAGATGCTTGTGATGATTACAATCTTCTTAAATTTATTGAGGCTTGCCTTGTTTCCCAACATATGGTTTATCTTCGAGAATGTGTCATGTGCACTTGAGAAGAGTGTGTATTCTGCTGTTTTTGGATGGAATGTTCTCTCTATATATATCTATTAAGTCCATCTGGTCTGTATTTCATTTAAGGCCACTGTTTCCTTGTTGGCTTTCTGTCTGGATGATGTATCCATTGATGTCAGTGGAGTGTTGAGGTCCCCTTCTATTATTGTGTTGCTGTCAATTTCTTTTGGGGGGCTTTTTAAGTGGATCTGCCACTTAAGTATTCTCATACAGGGCAACTGTATACAGTTGTGCAGATTATGCACTGCACAAGAATGCCCATTTGTGAGGTTAAACGGGGCCTCAACCTGAGCCAGTGTACAGATTTACCAAGCTATGGACCCTGGTGTGGGGCTGCTTCTGCTTGGAGGAAGGTGTACATTTTTCTACTTTGTACAAAGACATATATGGATTAGCAACAGCCCTATATCCATGGCTCCCACCTCTCATAGGTATCACACTACTCCCTACTCATCCCTCCCTTGATACCCCAATATTCTTTGAACCTTCTTTCAATCCTGAAATAGGCTCATTTTAATGGTTCCCTCTTCCATGTCTCTGGACAGAAAAAGTCTTTTCAATGGGTGGTACCCTTTCCCCTTCCTACTTACCATAAATATGCAGTTGCTTAATTCAATGGTTTTCAAGCTTTCTTGATTTCTTACTCTATTACTAAGAAAAAAGTCTGAGGCTACACTCCCTATATATATATATATAAATGTATATATATATATATATTTATGACTAAATATGCTACTGTACTAATAAATAATGTACATTATAAAACAAACACAAAAAAGAAATTTAAAAGTATGCAATAAAGATGAAATTAACCATATTTTAAAATAATTTATAAAAATATTAACAGCTCCAAAATCCTTTTTGCTTTCACTAAAAAAATTAATATTAAAATAATATCTTTAGAGAGAGCAGTATGATTTAATAATACTTCATTTTTTAAATCTTAGTTTAAGCCTTCATTATACAGCAATCTGAAGTTCCAGTTCTAAATTCAATAATTCCAATTCTTGGTATTAATGTCAAAACCCTCAAAAGAAAGATACCTCAGAAAAACTTTTGGAAAATCTTTTTGGCCCACTTCATATCAGTTTACTAATTAGATTTTTGCTATTTTGATTTGGTAATGTGGCTAACGATAGGCTCATTCTAGGAGTAGAACTTTCTAGGAGCAGAACAGAATTAGCTCTGCCATTTTCTTATTATTCTCTTGTGCTTACATGTTTCTCCTCAATCCCTGGTTTATTTGCAGGAAAAATTTTAAACTATTCATTCACTTTATGAGGATTAGGATACTTAAAACTAGACAATATGATCTATAATTCCACATAAGCAGACACACACAAACTTCAATACATTTCAATAATGCAAAGAATCAATGAAGGAGTGAGGATGACATATTTAACTTCTTGTTCTCTAACTTCCATGCTGTCCTTCAGATCCTTCCCTTATTATTCATGACCTGCAACTAGCTGAGTTCCTCCAGTTACCCTCTGAACTCTAGTCCTATGGTCGCCTCATATGCTGTCACATAGTAACCACAGGAAAGGTCACGTCAGCTGGGAGAGAGACATGGACCAGGGAGGGCTTCTCAGGAGAGGCTACATCTGAGCTGGACATTGTATAATGGGCAGAATTTTCAAGGAGATGGAGAGAAAAGGCATCCCAGGAAGAGGCGACAATATAAGAACAGTCAAAAAGAACGGGTAGTTGTGTTCGTAGACTTTGGAGACAGGCAGGTTTCTGTGTTCTCATCCCTAGTTCTGGCCATGGTCCTTACCTCTCTCACATGTCACCATTGATTCCCAATGCCCACCCCTGTCATACACACCCCTTGAATCAGAATCTTTGGGGATGGCACCTGAGCATCTATATTTTTTAAGCCAGGTTTGGGAATCACCAAAGTATACCATGGCCATAACCATGGTTATATAGTATTTTTACCCACACCCTGCCTCTCTGCATTGCCTACTGAGTTAAATCCAAGCACCTTCGTCCAGCTTCTAGCACCCTCACCTCAACCACCTCTCATCTTGGTATGCTAAGATACTTTCTTGAGCCCTTCGACTGTAACACACCTCCTCCCATTATCATTATTTAACATGACATTCCTCTCCCTTGGCAATTCATCCACCTCTACTACCAATCCACATCATTCTCTTCAAGGCCCAGATCAGAACACGTTGCCTCCAAAAGGTATTCCCCATATTCTTCTACCCCACCCTGCTTACTTTATAGTCCCGTATCACCTCAAGGTGTTGCAATCTCTTTGGACCAGAGTCAAACCTAACCTTTTTTAGATCAGTTGAACATTCCAATGAATGAAGGAGAAGATCAAATTTGAAGAATATGGAGCTTGTAATACTTTTTAAGTGCATGTATCCACCTAAACTGGTGACTCACAGAGTATTATCGAATAGCAGCCTGGCCAGGTCTGCTTTATTAAGATTTGTGTAAAATTAAAATTAGTACAATTAGATACACGTGAGCTAATGGGTGACTTTAAAACAGTTTTATTAAATATATTAAGCACACTCATATATGGGAAGACAGATACTTGGCACCACGTCCTCTCCTCTGCCATTTCCTTTCTCCTTCCTCAGGGAAAGTGTACACATGCAGTGCTCCCCATTTTCCTCCACTTAGTTAATCATACCAGAAAATCCTTTCATACACACACACTTTATTCCCCCCTTTACCTATATCTCTACTCTAGGTTGTTGCTTCTCTTGATCTGTTACACTGGAAAAAAATCTCCACCACTCATCCATATAGCCCCAACTAGTCATTCTTCTATTAACTTTAAATAACAGGATAAGAGGATGGTTCTATTGATACACAAGCATCAGAACTGGTGCCATTAACCTCTAAAGCCCTTTAAATGTAAGAGAACAGCATTTATTAAGCAGCTACTATGGACCAAGTGCTCTGATAGGTGCTAAGCATACAGAATTTCATTTAGTCTTCACTAGACCCCAAAAACATAGGTACTGCTATCACTCTTTTATAGATGAGGAAACTGAAGCTCAAAAAATTTAAGTCTTACAGCTAGAAAGTAGCAGGCTCAGATTATCTCAAAGTCCTTCCCTTACCACTCTGCTCCACAGTCTGGGAAGGTCCCTTCAGACTCTCCAAGTCTTTACCAATCTCCTCTCTAATCCTTGAACTGAATTTGTTTTTACTCCAGGACTAGCTTTCAAAATATATCAAACAAATTATCTCCATTCATTGTCTTTCAAAGAGTAAAATGGTATTCCAGCCTACCATATTTTTCATTACCAATAGCCATTATTTCAAACATATTCTGGATTAAATAGACTTTTATGATCTGGCTTTAGAAGGACAGCACTGTCTATACCTTCTTTTTTTTTTAAAGATTTAATTTTTTCCTTTTTCTCCCCAAAGCCCCTCCGGTACATAGTTGTATATTCTTCGTTGTGGGTCCCTCTAGTTGTGGTATGTGGGACGCTGCCTCAGCGTGGCTCGATGAGCGGTGCCACGTCCGAGCCCATGATTCGAACCAACGAAACACTGGGCTGCCTGCAGCGGAGCGCGTGACTTAACCACTCGGCCACAGGGCCAGCCCCTGTCTATACCTTCTTTTTACAGGAAAATGCAAACCAAGTTCTGAAAGTTGATTTAAATATCAGCTTCCGGAATTTGAACCATTAAAGGATTTGTACTCACTCATGAGCTCTTTTGTAAAGTGCATTCATTTTGTTTCTCCCATTAGACCACTTTCTCCTTGAGTACACTACTGTTAATGTTGCCATTAGCTGGCAGATTTTCTTCACATTGCCTGGTATTTCCATCTGATTTCCACCCTCACTCTGTTACTGCCACACGCCACCCCACCCCCAGCCCCTTACTTCAATGGGCAAGGGGAGCCACCACTATTAAAAAAATAGAGAGCGAGAGCTCTTCATAAAAGCTTCCCTGGCACATAAAGACAGACACAGACCAATTGAATAGAATAGAGAGCCCAGAAGTAAACTCTCACATATACGCTCAAATCATTTTCAACAAAGCTGTCAAGACCATTCAATGGGAAAAGGACAGTCTTTTCAACAAGCAGTACTGGGAAAACTGGATATCAACATGCAACAAAAGAAGTCGGAACTTTATCTTATACTATATACAACAAATAACTCAAAATGGACCAAAGACCTAAACATGTAAGAGCTAAAACTATAAAACTCTTAGAAGAAAACATGGACAACTTGAAGACTTTGGATTTGGCAATGATTTCTTGGATATGACACCAAAAGCACAGGCAACAGAAGTAAAAAGAAATAAATTGGACTACATCAAAATTTAAAACTTCTGTGCATCAAAAGACACAATCAACACAGTGAAAAGGCAACCTACAGAATAGGAGAAAATATTTGCAAGTCATATATCTGATAAGGAGTTAATATATAAAATAAAGGACTCCTGCAACTCATGACAAAAGGAAAAATAAATAATCCAATTTAAAAATGAGCAAAAGACTTGAATAGACATTTCTCCAAAGATATACTGGCCAAAAAGCCCATGAAAAGATATTCACTATCACTAATTATTAGAGAAATGATAATCAAAACCACAATGAGTTACCACCTCATACCCATTAGGGTGTCTCCTATAAAGCTACTACTACTATACTACTACTATAAAAAAAAATTGCAAGTGTTGGAGAGGATGTGGAGAAATTGAAATCCTTGTGCACTGTTGGTGGGAATGTAAAATGGTGCAGCCACTGTGGAAAACATATGTACGTCCCTCAAAAAATGAAAAATAGAATCACCATATGACCCAGCAATTCCATTTCTGGGTATATACCCACAAGAATTGAAAGCAGGTTATCTAAGAGATATTTGCTCATCCATGTTCATAGAAGTATTATTTATAATAGCCAAAAGGTGGAAACAACCCAAATGTCCATCAACGGATGAATGGATAAACAAAATGTGGCGTATACATACAATGGAATATTATTCCGCCTAAGAAGTGAAGGGAATTCTGACACATTCTACGACATGGAAAAACCTTGAGGACATTATGCTAAATGAAATAAGCCAGACACAAATGGACAAATACGGTATGATTCCACTTACATGAGGTACCTAGAGTAGTAAATTCATGAAGACAGAACGTAGAATGGTGGGTGCCAGGGGCTGTGAGAGGGGGAAATGGAGTGTCGTTGTTTAATCGGTATAGAGTTTCAGTTTTGCAAGATGAAAGAGTTCTGGAGATTAGTTGCACAACAATGTGAATATACTTAACTACTGAACTCTACACCTAAAAATGGCTAAGATGGTAAATGTTATGTGTATTTTACCACAATTTTTTTAAAAAACATTCCCCGGGAAAACCGGCTCCAAGCTCAGATGGAACAAAGGAAAGGCACCATTTCCCATAGGTGTTCAGTTTCTGGGTCCACTTCTATCAACTTTGAAGCAGATGAACATAGCTTTGGAAAACACCTCTAATCCCTGCTCCCACATTACTGAGGCAGCAGGTAGAAGGGGAAAGTAGTGGATATTGAGTTGAGAAGACACACCATATCAGTCAGGGTCTCAGCAGGAAACAGAATTCACCCCAGATGTTCAAAGAGATTCTAAGAAAGAGTAAGGACAAAGGGATGGTGAGGCAACCAGAGACCAACAACACCAGACCTCCATTGCTACCCTAGAGGTGGTGGAATAAGAGGAGGAAATGGTGAGAACTAGAACCTTGAAATGGGAACTACCTGACAGAAGCTGGAGTCCTGGCACCAAGGAAATGACACCAAAGCATAGAGGAGGCAGAGAAGGAATATCCTGAGCTCTATCTTTTCCCACCCTTTAATATTCTTCAGGAACCTCCCACTGGCTGATCCTGACTGGAAACCAGGCAGGAAAGGACGTAGGCTACATGCTCTTCTGAAGTTAACTTCTCAAGGCACAGAGCAGGGCAGAGAAGGGATATGGGACATTTATTTTGGAGGTAGCAAACAGAATAAGCAGCACACTTGAATTCTAGTCCTAGGCGTGTATCTAACCATGGGACCTTAGGCAAGTCAGTTAACCTATTCTGAGTTTTGACTCCCTTGTGAATTTGTACATAGTAAACCTTGTCCTGCTCCCTGACAGGGACTCTATGAGACTCAAGTAAAATAATGAAGGACAGACTCTTTTTTACCCTACAAAGTGCTGTTAAACATGAAAAATAACTTCTTCCACTCTTTCCTTAACTTTTTTCCCCTCTACCTGGGAAGGTCAGAAAACAACATGGCATCATGGGAAAAACTAAACTAGTAGGTGGTAGGTAGGAGACCTGTGGTCTCAAACAAGTGACTTTTCCTCTCTGAGCCTCAGTTTTCCCATGTAAAAATATCTGAACAAGATGTTCTTATCAATGCTCCTTCCAATTCCATAGGTTTTTCAGCAAGACGTACAAATACACACATACATGGTCCTTCTTTTTCCTCTGCCTCAAGTCACACACATATATTTGCTCAAACCCAGTTATATTTTTGCTTTCATCAAACCAATATTTGCATCCATGAGAGTGGGAACAAGAGCATTAACTATTACTTTGTCTTTTACATCATACCATGTGGGAGACCAACTGTCCCTGGGATAATCATCGAAGGCAATATTGCCCAGCATGCATTCATCCAGAATGTTAACAAGTGTTTTAAAGGAGAAAAAGTGAAATCTGTCCAGAAAATGCTAGGATAAACAAAGGTAAACAGGCACCCCGACTGCAGGACTTCTCATAGCCTTTAATGTTCTAATGTATGTTGTCATCTCTGAGAGTACTCTAGTAGTAAAGTATATAATGTTTTGCTTTGTTTTATTTTTGCCAAACTTATTTGACTGTCGAACTCTCCCACCACTGTGCCCACAGCATCTCAAGTTCTTTGAAATGATCTGAATTGCTGAACCAAGTCCTATATCCAGATAGCCTCTGTACATTCGTACTTCAGTGACAAATATGCTACATTTACAATTAAAAATATATTTTATGGGGCCGGCCCCGTGGCCAAGTGGTTAAGTTCGCACGCTCTGCTTCAGCGGCCCAGGGTTTTGCTGGTTCAAATCCTGGGCGTGGACATGGCACCTCTCATCAAGCCATGCTGAGGTGGCATCCCACGTGCCACAACTAGAAGGACCCACAATTCAAAATATACAACTATGTTCCGTGGGACTTTGGGGAGAAAAAGGAAAAATTTTAAAAATCTAAAATATATATATGTTCTAGCCCATAATATATGCTCTCTCTCAGTTCCTGCCCTGGTGACCCCTGCAGTTGGTCGTGCTTCCAGATGGATTGGGGAGGTATAATTTCTTACCTAAATCAGAAAAGAAAGGCACTCTAGAATGCCAAGGCAGTCCCTTGGTACTTGGTATTATTTAGGCAAGGTGAAATGTGGCTGCTGTACATGCACTAATAATAACCATTCTCATTTGAAGGGCCGTTTACAGTTACAAAGATCTTTCACATGTACCATGCCATTTCTAAACAATTGAAGTAGGTATGGCTATCCCCATTTTACAGGTGAAAAACAGCAAGATTATGTATATCTTCCAAGGTTACTCAGCACAGCCAAGACTCAAAAGCAGGTCTAGACATTCCAAATCTAGTGCTTCTTTTAATGAACCAAAGCTGGAGGCAGAAAAATCCCCTCAACTTTGTAATTACCCAAACTCATTGGGCACTTGGTGCTACGCATTCCACTACCAGGACAAGAAGCAGGGGTGAGGGTATCCTCTTGCCCCTGATTAACCTACAGGGAGGGCTAAGCAGAGATCTTTAAAGAGGTTTCCTTTTATTGCAAAAGTTAACCATGCTCATTGCAGGAAGGTCAGACGCAAATAAGCACAAAAGAAGAAAAATTCAAAATACCAATAAACACCTAGAACTACCTATCAGAAAAAAACTACTATTGACACCTTGGCATATAATGTTCCAGATCCTTTTCTATGCATGTTAGACTCTATGATGCATTTTCTTTTATATGCTAGTGTTTCTGGAATTGGGCTGCGTCTTCCAATGAATGTTCACAGTTGATGTGGTGATGCTCCTCTCACAAATAGGGTTAGGGTTCTCATATAGATGATGTGTCTTAAAATCATGGCATCTTAGAGTCAATGAGAGATTTTATTTTTTTCCCAAAATTATGCCAGATTGCTCTTTTGGAACCTGCTTTTATCATCCCCCATATTTCTTGGCATCATTTCACGTCAATAGATATATTTCTACAACAATATATTTAGTGGATGCAAAACAGTCCACTAACTGGATGTACTGCATTTTTTAACCAAACACCTCTTGCTGGCTGTTTAAATTGTTTACAACTTTTCTCAACTAAAAACAGCACTGAGCAACAGATATTAATTGAGAAATTGAGGTCCTATTAGGTGACAGAGTACTGGGTGCTAGAGATAGAGAAATGAACAAAATAGATATAGACCCAATCCTCCAGGAGTTGATAGTATAGTAGGGACAACAGGCATTAAACCAATAAACACAATAATAACATTTACAGAGATTTATAAAACATCAAACACTTCGAAGGATTAAAAAAATCATTTTGGGATTAGGCAAGTATAGAAGTCTTCTCTAAGGAAGGGGAAATAGAACTGAGATCTAAAGGACAAGAAGGAAATAGCCAAGGAAGGGAAGGCCGCACCAAAGTAGACTTCCACAAGTAAGGTATGCAATACCCACTCTCTTACCAATATGAAATAGTATCCTTTTTCTTCACAATCTGCTAGGGAATGAAAAAAACTCATTTTTTAAAATTAGCATTTTAAAAATTATTTATAAGGTTAAACATTTCTTTTGACTTCACGTTGCTTCCTCTTCAGCAGAAGAGCTAATCAATAGCACTGTGTTCTCAGCTGTGACCAGATCGTGTCTACAATAGATAAGCACAGCATAAACCTAGGGCAGTCGTTCTCAACGTATGCTCCCTCTGGGAACTTTAGAGTAGACTGGCATCACCTGGGAACTTGTTAGAAATGTGAATTCTCAGGTCCCAACAAGACTGACTGAATCAGACAAAAACTCTGCAGGTGCTGCCAGGCAATCTGTGTTTTAACAAGCCCTCTAGGTGATTTTCATGCATGCTCAAGTTTGAGGGCCATTGTCCAGGGGATACTAAATTTATATTGGTGGATGGGTCTAAATCATCTGACCAACAGTACCACCAAAGACATAAATCAGAGAATATGGGCTTCAGTTGCAACAAAAATAAGGCTTGAGAAGAGATTTCATTCATCCATTTATCCAACAAATATATTTTGAGCACCTACTATGTACTAGACACTGTGCTAGGTACTTAAGATTCAGTATAGAAGACAAGGGTCCCTGCTTTCACAAAGCTAATTGTCTAGTGGACCAATTTCTTGTCAAGTGGGTCAGATGGAAAGTTCTAGCTTGTGCTTTTTTGTTATAAGTATATTCTGACCAGGAAAGGGGAGACAAAAGTGGAAAGAGAGAAGTGGACACAGTTGGTCTGTCTAACATGGTCCTGCCAAGCCTCCTTTACACCCTGCTTCACAACAGAGGTAGATTCCAGAGGGGAGAGATGCCAAGATTCTACACAGTTCTCATTATCCATGTTATTTCTCTAAACTACTTGCGTCTTTTCCCTTTTCTAGGCAGCATAGCCATGACCTCCCTGGATTCCTGACGTGTGCCCTAAGGATTGGCAGTTCTTTGTTAATGTGATATATAAAATAGAGTCACCTTGACTTTGCATTTATCTGGCTTATGTAAGCTCTAACCTTTTACTGCAGTGCAACAGAAATGCCAGATGCATTTTGTCCAAGCACATAAACAGACATTCTGATTCTAAATAATAACTTGGGGGCCCTAGTGACTGTGAGAGCATGACAACCTGCGGGGGGTCAGGAATTAAGCTACTGATCTAAGCCTTGGTATAGAGGGAATCACCAGGCTCTGGCTCAGCTCCTCTTCCCAAGAAAACTGCTCATTGCAGTAAGAGCTTTGGAAAGAGCTCCAGAACTTTTCCTCCCAATGCCTGTAAGCCAATGAAGCCATCCAGAGAAGGGGTCCAATGAGCTGACTGCCCCACCAAGCCCCATTGCCTTGAACAAGCTTTTTTTAAGTCCTCTTTTCTAATCCAGAGGAAATAAATTAAAAAACAGAGAGAAAGAGTTAGGCTGCTACTGGTTTTCTCTCCCCCTAGAACAGGATTTCTCAACCTCAGCACTCTTGATGTTTTAGGCCAGTGTGTGTTTGTCGTTATATTATTTGTTGTGGGGCAGTCCTATGCATTATGATGTTTAGCACCATCCCTGGCCTCCACCCGCTAAGTGCCAGCAGCTCCCCGCTAAATTGTGACAACCAAAAACGTATTGAGATATCACCAATGTTCCCTGAGGGAGGGAAGCAAAATCACCTCCAGTTGAGAACCACCACCCCAGAAATAAGGGCAGTTAGAAATCCTAGACATTAATTCTTGGGAAACCACGCAGACTGTATATTCCAAATCTAATGGATCAAATCAGTCTAAACACAGAGGACACCACTCCAGGGTTCACATAAATAATTTGGATAATTACTCCCTCCCACCTAAATATTTTCTCAAATATCTCCAAAGACTTTAAACAACCCAACATTATTGGAGCAATATTTTCAATCACTAAAGACGAATCCCTGAGGGCCAACAACTAGGGGAACTAAAATCAAGTTATGATGACTACTCGTTACAAATGTGTTCATACTTTCCACATCTGTCACTTTGAGGTCAGTTTAACATCCATTGGTTGTTTTCTATGCACCAGGAGCTTTTAATCTTCATACCACCTTCATTAGTCTCCTGTGGCTGCTTTGAGAAATGACCACATTCTTGGTGGCTTAAAACAACAGAAATTTATTCTCTCACAGACCTGGAGACCAGAAGTCTGAAATCAGCATCACTGAGCTCAAATCAACGTATTGGCAGGGCCACACTCCCTCCAGAGGCCCTAGTGGAGAATCTTCTGCTCCTGTTTTTTTCTTTTCTTTTTTAATTTAATTTTTTTTTAATTGCAGTAACATTGGATTATAACATTATATAGCTTTCGGATGTACATCATAATATATTTCGAATTCTGTAAAGATTACATCATGTTCACCATCCAAAAACTAATTATAGCCCATCCCCTCAAATCTGAGCCTAATCACCCCTTTTGCCCTCCCTCATCCTCCCTTCCCCCATGATAACCACCAATCCAATCTCTGTTGCTATGTGTTTGTTTGTTGTTGTTTTTATCTTCTACTTATGAGTGAGATCATACGATATTTGACTTTCTCCCTCTGACTTAGTTCATTCAGCATAATACCCTCAAGGTCCATCCATGTTGTCACAAATGGCCAGATTTCATCATTTCTTATGGCTGAGTAGTATTCCACATCTTCTTTATCCATTCATCCCTTGATGGGCACCTAGGTTGCTTCCAAGTCTTGGCTATTGTGTATAATGCTGCAACGAACATAGAGGTGCAGATATATTTATGCCTTTGCATTATCAAGTTCTTTGGATAAATGCCCAGCAGTGGGATAGATGTATCATATGGTAGAGCTATTCTTAATTTTCTGAGGATACTCCATACTGCTTTCCACAGTGGTTGCGTCAGTTTGCACTGCCACCAGCAGTATACAAGGATTCCCATCTCTCCACATCCTCTCCAATATTTGTTGTTTCCTGTCTTGTTAATTATAGCCATTCTGACCGGAGTGAGGTGATACCTCATTGTAGTTTTGATTTGCATTTCCCTGATAGCTAATGATGTTGAGCATCTTTTCATATGTCTGTTGGCATCCGTATATCTTCTTTGGAGAAATCTCTGTTCAGATCTTTTGCCCATTTTTTAATTGGGTTGTTGGTTTTTTTGTTGTTGAGCTGTATGAGTTCTTTGTATATTTTGGATATTAACCCCTTATCTGATATATGGTTTGCAAATATCTTCTCCTAATTGTTAGGTTGTGTTTTCGTTTTGTTGACGGTTTCCTTTACTGTGAAGAAGATTTTTAGTTTGATGTAGTCCCGTTTGTTCATTTTTTCTTTTGTTTCCCTTACCCAGTCAGACATGGCACTTGAAAATATGCTGCTAAGATGTCAAAGAGCGTACTGCCTATGTTTTCTTCTAGAATTTTCATGGTTTTGGGTCTTACATTCCAGTCTTTAATCCATTTTGAGTTGATTTTTGAGCACGGTGTAAGGGAATGGTCTACTTTCATTCTTTTGCATGTGGCTGTCCAGTTTTCCCAACACCATTTATTGAAGAGACTCTCCTTTCTCCATTGTATGCTCCTGGCTCCCTTGTCAAATATTAGCTGTCCATAAATGTGTGGGTTTATTTCTGGGCTCTCAATTCTGTTCCATTGATCTGTGTGTCTGTTTTTGTGCCAGCACCATGCTGTTTTGCTTACTATGGCTTTGTAGTATATTTTGAAATCAGGGAGTGTGATACCTCCAGCTTTGTTCTTTTTTCTCAGGAATCCTTTGGCTATTCGGGGTCTTTCGTTGTTCAATATAAATTTTAGGATTCTTTATTCTATTTCTGTGAAAAATCTTGTTGGATCTTTGATAGGGATTGCGTTGAATCTATAGATTGCTTTAGGAAGTATGGACATTTTTTTTAAACGATCTTTCTTTTTTTTAATTTTTTTTCCTTTTTCTCCCCAAAGCCCCCCAGTACATAGTTGTATATTCTTCGTTGTGGGTCCTTCTAGTTGTGGCATGTGGGACGCCGCCTCAGCATGGTCTGATAAGCAGTGCCATGTCCGTGCCCAGGATTCAAATCAACGAAACACTGGGCCACCTGCAGCGGAGCGCGCGAACTTAACCACTCGGCCACAGGGCCAGCCCAGGAAGTATGGACATTTTAACAATGTTAATTCTTCCAATCCCAGAGCACAGAATATCTTTCCATTTCTTTGTGTATTCTTCAATTTCATTCAACAATGTTTTAGAGTTTTCAGTGTACAGATCTTTCATCTCTTTGGTTAAGTTTATTTCTAGGCATTTTATTCTTTTTGTTGCAATTGTAAATGGGATTGTATTCTTAATTACTCTTTCTGCTACTTCGTTGTTAGCGTATAGAAACGCAACCAATTTTTGTACGTTGATTTTGTATCCTGCGACTTGACCATATTCCTTTATTGTTTCTAAAAGTTTTTTAGTGGATTCTTTAGGGTTTTCTAGATATAAAATCATGTCGCCTGCAAAGAGTGACAGTTTCACTTCTTTTCCAATGTGGCTCCCTTTTATTTCTTTTTCTTGCCTGATTGCTCTGGCTAGGACTTCCAATACTATGTTAAATAAGAGTGGTGACAGTGGGCATCCTTGTCTGGTTCCTGTTCTTAGAGGGATAGCTTTCAGTTTTTCTCCATTGATAATGATATTTGCTGTGGGTTTGTCATATATGACCTTTACTATGTTGAGGTGTTTTCCTTCTATACCCATTTTATTTAGAGTTTTTATCATAAATGGATGCTGTATCTTGTCAAATGCTTTCTCTGCATCTATTGAGATGATCATGTGATTTTTATTCTTCATTTTGTTAATGTGGTGTATCACGTTGATAGATTTGTGCATATTGAACCATCCCTGCATCCCTGGAATGAAACCCACTTGATCATGATGGATGATTTTTTTAATGTATTGTTGTATTCGATTTGCTAGTATTTTGTTGAGGATTTTTGCTTTGATGTTCATCAGTGATATTGGCCTGTAATTTTCTTTTTTTGTGTTGTCCTTGTCTGGTTTCAGTATCAGGATAATGTTGGCTTCATAGAATGAGTTAGCAAGCCTCCCCTCCTCTTCAATTTTTTGGAAGAGTTTGAGAAGGATAGGTATTAAGTCTTCTTTGAATGTTTGGTAGAATTCACCAGGGAAGCCATCTGGTCCTGGACTTTTATTTTTTGGGAGGTTTTTGATTGCTCTTTCTATCTCCTTAATGGTGATCGGTCTATTCAAATTTTCTACTTCTTGATCCAGTTTTGGAAGGATGCATGTTTCTAAGAATCTATCTATTTCTTCTAGATTATCCAATTTGTTGGCGTATAGCTTTTCATAGTATTCTCTTATTATCTTTTGTATTTCTGAAGTGTCCGTTGTAATCTCTCCTCTTTCATTTCTGATTTTGCTTATTTGAGCCCTCTCTCTTTTTTCCTTAGTGAGTCTATCTAAGGGTTTGTCAATTTTGTTTATCTTTTAAAGGAACGAGCTCTCGGTTTCACTAACTTTTTCTATTATTGTTTTAGTCTCTATTTCGTTTATTTCTGCTCTGATTTTTATTATTTCCTTCCTTCTGCTGATTTTAGGCTTTGTTTTTTGTTCGTTTTCCAGTACCTTTAAATGTGCTTTTAGATTGTCTACTTGGGATTTTTCTTCTTTGTTGAAGTAGGCCTGAATTGCTATAAACTTCCCTCTTAGAACTGCTTTTGCTGTATCCCACAGATTTTGGCATGTCGTATTTTCATTTTCATGTGTCTCCAGGAATTTTTTTATTTCTCCTTTGATTTCTTCATTGACCCAATCGTTGTTCAGTAGCATTTTGTTTAATTGCCACATTTTTGTGGCTTTTCTGGTTTTCTTCCTGTAGTTGATTTCTATTTTCATACCTTTGTGGTCAGAAAAGATGCATGGTATTATTTCTATATTAAATTTATTGAGACCTGTTTTGTGGCCTAATATGTGATCAATCCTGGAGAATGTTCCATGGGCATTTGAAAAGAATGTGTATTCTGTGGTTTTGGGATGGATTGTGCTGTATATATCTACTAAGTCCATCTGGTCTAATGTGTCCTTTAAGGCCAGTGTTTCCTTATTGATCTTCTGTTTGGATGATCTATCCATTGGTGTAAGTGGAGTGTTAAAGTCCCCTACTATTATTGTGTTACTGTCTATTTCTCCTTTTATGTCTGTTAATAATTGCTTTATATATTTAGGTGCTCTTATGTTGGGTGCATAGATATTTACAAGTGTTAGATTTTCTTGTTGGATTGTTCCCTTTATCATTATGCAGTGCCCATCTTTGTCTCTTGTTACAGTTTTTGTTTTAAAGTCTATTTTGTCCTATCTAAGTATTGCTACCCCCACTTTCTTTTCTTTGCCATTTGCATGGAATATCTTTTTCCATCTTTTCACTTTCTGTTTCTGAGTGTCTTTAGGTCTGAAGTGTGTCTCTTGTATGCAGCATATACATGAGTCTTATTTTTTTTATCCAATTGGCCACCCTATGGCATTTGATTGGAGCATTTAGTCCATTGATGTTTAAAGTAGCGATTGATAAATAAGTATTTATTGCCATTTTGTCACATTTTTTTCTGGCTGTTTTAGTAGTTCTTCTCTGTTCCTGTCTTTTTCTCTTGCTCTCTTCCCTTGTGGTTTGATGGCTATCTTTGGCAATATGTTTGATTTCTTTTGTCTTACTTTTTTGCTTGCTTATTATAGGTTTCTGATTTGTGATTACCATGAGGATCCTATTTAATATTCTATGTATATAACAGTCTATATAGAGTTGATAGAGTCTTTAGCTTGACCTCTTTTTAAAAGCTCTACTTTTTCACTCCCCCCCTCCCACATTTTATGTTTTTCAAATCATATATAGTCTCTTGTTTAGTGTGTGTCCATCCATTATCCTCTTATCATTGAAATAGGTTATTTTAGTACATTTGTCTTTTAACCTTCATATTATCTTCACAGGTAGTTAATCTTCTAGCTTTACTATATTTTTACCTTTACAGGTGACTTTATTGCCTGCTTTTTTTGTTGTTGTTTTGTTTTTTTGATGATAATTTTTCTTAATCTCTATTTGTGGTCATTGCTTTCCCACTTAAATAAGTCCCTTCAGCATTTCTTGTAGAACTTGTTTCTTGGTGATAAACTCCTTTCATTTTTGCTTGTCTGGGAAGCTCTTTATCTCTCCTTCCATTCTGAATGACAACCTTGATGGATCGAGTATTCTTGGCTGTAGGTTTTTTCCTTTTAGCACTTTAAATACATTGTGCCATTCTCTTCTTGCCTGTAGGGTCTCGGCTGAGAAGTCCACTGATAGCCTGATGGGCTTCCCTTATATGTCACTTGTGGCCTTTCTCTTGCTGCTTTTAGAATTCTCTCTTTATCTTTCATTTTGGACATTTTAATCATAATATGTCTTGGTGTGGGCCTCTTTGGACTTATCTTGTTTGGAGCTCTCTGTGATTCCTGAACTTGGATGTCTGTTTCCTTCTTTAGATTAGGAAAATTTTCATCTATTAGTTCTTCAATAAATTTTCTGCCCCTTTGTCTCCCTCTTCTCCTTCTGGGACCCCTATAATCCGAATGTTACCATGCTTGATATTGTCCCAGAGTTCCCTTAGACTGTTCTCATTCTGCCTAATTCTTTTTTCTCTTTTCTGTTCTGCTTGGGTGATTTCCTCTAGTCTTTCATCTGGCTTGCTGATCCGTTCTTCTGCATCCTCTACTCTGCCATTGAGTCCCTCTAGTGAATTTCTCATTTTGAGTGTTGTGTTCTTCATTTCTGATTGGTTTCTTTTTTATATCTTCCAGTTCTTTGCTGATGTGCTCACTGTATCCCAATATCTGTGAGCATCCTCATAATATTTTGTTTGAACTCTTTGTTGAGTAGGTCACTTGTTTCTGTTTCATTTAGTCCCTTTTCTGGGGTTTTGTCCTGTTCCCTTGCTTGGAAAATATTCCTTTGTCTCATCATTATGCCTCTTTCTCTGTGCTTATTTCTATGTATTAGATGAGTCAGCTATGTCTCCTAATCTTGGAGAAGTGTCCTTATGTATGAGATGCCTTATGAGGCTCAGCAGTGTGCTTCCCTCTCATCACCAGTCCAGAAGATCCAGGCATGACCCCTTTGTGGGCTACTTGTGTCTTTCTGCTCTGGCAGCATTGTTCCCACTGCAGGTACCCAGGGAGTCTAGTCTTTCCTTCCCTGGCCAGCTGTTTGTAAATCCAGTTTGGGAGCCTGAGTGCCATTGGCTACAAGGTCTAACAGCACACTCCTATTGCAGTTTTCCTCTTAATTGGGTTGGTACCCAGTGTAGCTGGTTGCTAGGCTCAGGGGCTTACATTTGTCATAGGTCTCAGGCCTACAAGGCTGTTGTCAGTTCTCTTAGGAGTGCAGCTGAGTGCAGCTGGCCCTAGGCACAGGAGCACTTAATTGTTTCAGGCTTTGGAAGGTGGGGCTGATCCTTTTTATGGCTATTTGTGAAGCACAGGTCTTCTGCCACTGATAAGCCTCCCCCCCCCCCACAGGACCACAAACACTATCAACACAGTCCTGGTCCATGCACACTTCTCAAACCCCTGGAGCATACTCCAATGCCGCACTGCAGAGGCCCCCACCTCTCCACGAATGCCACCACAGTTCACCTGGTCCTCACACAGGCCCTGCTCCACAGAGGCGACACCCTTGCCTGCCTGTAGAGGATCAAGGCACCCAGTCAATGCAGGCTGAAAAGTAGCCTGAGGGCTTGCTGTTAGATGGGGCCAGTCCCTAGGGCAGGTTGCCTGCCCTGGCTGAACTGGATTAAATCTGTGCTCTAGTGGGCATGGCAGACCCCTGGGTTAACAGGCCAGGGGGTGAGCCTCAATGGCACCCACCAGGGTCTGTGTCAGCCTGCCTGGACCAGTTCAGAACAATGGCCCCCACCAATGTCTCAGTCTCCAGAGAGGTCTCTCCTCTCACCAAGATGCCCCCAGAACTGACCAGGTGAGTCTCGTTTCACTAGAGGACTGTCAGCCTTCTCTCTGGTGATTTTAGCTTGCTACAATGAGTGAGTTTGTGTGTGGACCTTTTAAGACCCGGGTCTTTTTTTCTTTCGGCTGATATCTTTTCTGGGGGTATCCTTGCTGCAGTTACTAGCCAGCAAAACCAGACAGTAAGACCCCTGTCTCAGCTGGGCTGAGCCTGAAGGATGCTTATAGCAGTATTGCCCCAGCTCCAGACCGCATTCCTCTAGGGACGGCTACGTACCTTAGGGTGGCTCCCGCCTGGCCAGCTGAGAAGCTCCACTGCTCCCAAAGGTGGCTTTTTTCCTCTACAGAAGGAATTTCTGCCTCTTCCACCTTAGTCAGGACTGTCCCTTGTTGTGGGGGTTCTTTTTATCCAGTTTTCAGCTTTCTCTCCAGGGTAGTTTTTCCAAAAATAGTCATAACCTGGTTGTGTTCGTGGGAGGAGATGAGTTCAGAGTCTGCTTATACCGCCATCTTAACAAGATTGAATCTTCTGCTTCTTGACTCTTCCAGCTTCTAGTGGCTGCCAGAATTCCTTGACTCATGACCACGTCATTCCAATCTCTGCCTCTGTGGTCACATTACCACTTTCTCTTCTTTGTGTTATCAAATCTCCATCTGCCTCCCTCTTATAAGGGTACATATGATTGCATTTAGGACCCACCAAATAATCCAGGATAATTTCTGCATCTTAAAATCCTTAATTTTATCAAATCTGCAAAGACTCTTTCTTTTGCCATATAAGGTAATATTCACAGGTTCCCAAGATTAGGACATGGATTTTTTTGAGGGGCGGGGGGGCTCTTAGCCTACCACACCACCCTTGTGAAACAGGTAAAGCAAAGATTATTATTTACATTTTATAGATGATGAAATACTGGCGTAAAGATGTTATATCACTTATAAGAGGTTGCATAGCGAGAGACTGGCAGAGATGGGGCAAGAATCCAGGGCTCCTAATTCCTCTTTTTAATTAACTGTGGCCCAGAAGGATAGAGACCTATTTCTCCTTCATCCAGAAAAAATAGTTAAAGGCACTGTGGAGTTAGTATAATCATGAGGAATTAGGAGGTGGAGTTTCTAGGCTAGGAAAGAGTCTGGGAAACGTCATATCGTGCTGAGGGGCTTAGGGGTGGACAACCACATAGAATCTCCCAAGATATTGAAACAGCACAAGGGAAACAAAAGGAGACTCAACCTAGTATGAGAAGAAGGCATATTCATTGAGCCCATGACAGCATTCTGTTTCACCTGCTGTTCAGCATTTCACATCGGCAACACCAAGTAGGCATAGCTATGTACAATTTTATAAACCTTTTTCACACACAATAGTCTCTAGTTGGATTCTCACAACACCTCTGTATGGAAGGGCAATCATTATCATCATTTGATTTTACAGATGAGGAAACTGAGGTTTAGAAACTTAAGAGACTTTCCCAAGCTGGAACAAACTCTAAGCTTTCTTCCTCTTATTATAGTTATCTCTTCTAAATATGATCTCTCATTTAAGGATGACATATCCAGATGTCTCATAAAGTTATGACCCATAGCTACTGAGATGCCAGTACAGATGGCAAATGTCACTTTATATGTTTAGTTCCATAGTTCAACCCTCAAGAGACTCAAATACCCTTCAGGCACTTTTCATGTAATTCAGATACATGAACAACAGGTGGCAGTAAGTTCCTTGTGTTAGTGGTTTGAATGATCAAATTTAAACTGTGTATGCTTACCTTAGACTACAACAAAAATTGTAGATTTCCAGGACTTTACATTTTGTAAAGAATATTACACTTTACCAGTCTATGTTATTTTAAATAATATGTTTAGATATGCATAAAGATCAGGCACATGAAGTCATTTAAAGAAAATTACTTGCAATATATAACTTGTTGTCTTTCAAAATAATCCCTTTATCAACTACAGTTTAACTAAAGATTGGTCTCATTCTCCGACTAGAAGTAGAATGCTCCATTCTACTTCACTCTAAATCTTTATTTTTAAATGAAATTCCTCCCTGACTAGTATATGGCTTCAAGATTTGCTTGCCTTACCAACAAAAGAGCCATGGACTCTTTATCTCTGGTGGAAAAAGCTTTTATTCTTCCCCAGTTTCTCTCTAAGCTTTCAGGGAAAGAACTTCTAGAATGAGCAAAAAGTAGGCAGTACAGTGTCTCCTTTTGTGTTCCCTATCTCTGTCTTTTCTGTCTCTTCTCAGCAGAGAAACTATCCAACAGCAATATGTTATTACTGAAAACACGGAGCCCTATAGCTTTTCTTTCCATAAGAATGAGGTAAATTTTCATTATAAGCCTAAAAAGATATACCATAGATGGGTGGCTTATAAACAACAAACATTTGGTGCTGGCAGTTTCAGTGTCTGGTGAAGTCCCACTTCCTGGTTCATAGACAGGCTTCTTTTCACTGTGCCCTCACATGGTGGAAGGAGCTAGGGAGTTCTATGGGGTCTCTTTTATAAACGCACTAATCTCGGGGGCCAGCCTGGTGACATAGTGGTTAAGTTCATGCACTCCACTTCAGCAGCCCAGGGTTTATCAGTCCAGATCCTGGCTGCGGACCTATTCACTGCTCATCAAGCCATGCTGTGGCAGGGTCTCACATAGAGGGTAAAGGAAGATTGGCACAGATGTTAGCTCAGCAACAATCTTCCTCAAGCAAAAACAGGAGGATTGGCAACAGATGTTGGCTTAGGGCCAGTCTTCTTCACCCCCCCAAAAATAAAAAAGCACTAATCTCATTCATGAGGGCTCCACTGTCATGACCTAAGCACCTCCCAAAGGCCCTACCTCCTAATACTGTCACATTGGGCATTAGTTTTCAACATATGAGTCTTGGAGGAACACAAATATTCTGTCTATAGTAGGTCCCTCCTCTTAACAGATATTTCCAAAGGTAGCTGCTGGTTTAGCATAACTTGAAATTTACACGTGATGAGTTTCCTTAGCAAATTTCTAACTACCTGCAACATCCATGTAGTACCTTCTGCCACAGATGGGCTCCTTTTTATTCCAAGCTAAGAGATTCAAACCCAAATTCACACCAAAACAGCAAATCAAAGAACCCACATATTCAAGCACTTTTTAAACAGAGATGTTCAATAGTTGCATCTCAAGTACACTGTAGTAAACAATGTCCAGGTTGTCACCAACCTTAAAGGTGAGACTTTTTAGGCTTGGCACTCTGCTAGAGACTGAGAACTCAGGAGAAATGTAAGCCACAGTTCCTGTCTCAAGAGGTTTACAATCCAGTTGAGGAGATGAGATTCGTAAATGAAGCATTTCTATAATATAAATATAATGTGTATGCAAGTACCTATTTAAAAGAGTGATTGCAGATAGTATGAAGTACAGTCGATTATAGTAGACAGGGAAGTTTCATGGAGGAGAACTTAAAGGATGGATAGATATTACATGAGCACACACAAGAGGCAAGAATAGTTCAGGTGGAGGTAATAAGGCTCACAAAGGTAGAGAAGTGAGCATGAACCTGGTAGGATTGCAGGTCAGAATAGGGACTTGCCTGGATGGAGGAGAAATTCAGATGGAGAAACAGAGCCAAGTTATACCATGTATGGTCTTAAAGGCAGTTTGGAAAAGATAATCAGCTCATAATACTTTTTGCCTGCCCCAATATGGAGACTAGGCTCCAGCAGTAAGACTGGAGGCTTAGGTCAGAGAAGGTCTGAAGTTAGGATTAGTGAGAGAGGAGAAGCCAGGTATGGGGTACTGAAGAGGGCCAATTCACGAGATGAAGAGAAAAAGGAGGGACCCTGACCTTGAGGAGGTAAGCCAAGGAGAAGGAGCAGAAAGCCATCAGCACTAATAGAAGCCCAAAAAGAGTTGGAGAAGGGTGATGAGTTCTGTTTGGTATGGTCAGTCTGGGAGGGTGATAGGTACACGCACAGAAGAGACAACTGAAGATGTGGTCTCAGATGGAGGAAGAGAGTTAAAGGAAAAACATTCTTGCCTTTTGGAGCAACTGAGCACAGCCCATTAATAATATCAGAGTCCCCAGGTCCAGTGTGGCACCTTCTATTTTTCTCCAAATGATCAGCATCATTTATCTTCCCTTCCTACAGATTGTGCATTTAATGGCTGTCACATCCCTAGGGAAACTTGATTGCAACATTGTTATTTCATGGGCACCAGTAACAAGGCTTATGCCAAAGTCCTTACAGAAGACAGTTTTCAGATAAGATATGCACTTGTCCTATCTGCAGTGAGCATCTGTCAGCCTCATCATAGGCTGCACATAGAGTAGTAGTTTCTAATCCTTAACACTCTAGCCTCCCCAGGCTGCTCCTCCTGAGTGGATTGAGACATGCAAATTAAGCTTATTTATTTGATTTGCATTTGAATAATCACTCCACTATCCATAAAGTGACAATATTTTTCTAATTGACCAGCTTGCCTAAGACCATTGAGAGTAAGAGCAAGAGTCAAGCTATAAATGCCTTTTCACAATAAGGGGAGCCACATTCATAAAACGTTGATTTCCCTCCCATTACAGAGCTGTATGCAATATAACCTGTAAAAAATTGATCAGAGATTCCTGTCATTTTCAAGGCACTTGTCCAGAACCCAGCAAACAAAACCCTAGCAAGATCTCTTTAAATCCTCTTTACTAGCTGAGGCACTTGGTTATAAATGAAAAATTAAAGAGACAAGATCTTCAAGGTCACATAGAGGCTGTTCCGCCTTTACCTCCAGGGTTGTCAGTAGAATATAGTGGTTTTATGAGTGTGGACTGAACAGTTTGGCTGCTAGGGCTCAAATCCCTGGTCTGCCATTTGTTAGCTCTGTGACCTTGAGCAAATTATGTCAGCTATCTGAACTTCAGTCCTCTAAGATGGAGATAATTACAATATTTAGCTCATAAAGAGGATTAAATTAGTCAATGTATTTAAAACACATATAATGGTATTTGACACATAGTAAGTGTCAATAGATATTATGATTATAATTATTGCAATTTCTTTCCAGCCATATGGCTGCCTGTTTCATACGTATTAGCAGGTAACTATATTTCTAATGCTTATAATTGTTGAGAACTTGTATTCATACAAAATACATTCAATTTTACCCTTGTGCCAAATGTAGCAGTTGCTATCATGCCCGTACCTCTTCACTCTTACCCCTTCTGTGCATGCTACCCCAACTTCCTACTGCCAACACCTGCATTTCTTTTCCTGAGGACTTTCCCTGGATGCCAAAGCCCACTTTGCCTACCTGTGTGGCAGGTTGGATGTGCAGAGGTATTAATGGCCCTTAACCAAAGACTGACAGGAATTGGTGTTGCATCACCCCTCAGGTGGAATAACTCTGAAGCAGATGTCTTACACTGCCTCCCAGACTTTCCCCCGAAGGCTTAAGCCCCAGTCACTCTCTGTGGTAGCTAGTTTGATAAAGCTTCCTATAATACCTTCTTTCTTCTTTTCCTTATTTCACTACCCCACTCTTCTACCAATATTTCCTTCAACTCTCAAACAAACTACTTATACTTGAATCCTCATGTCAGAGTCTAATTCTGGTGAAGCCCAAACTAAGATCTTCTCACAAAGCTGTGAGATAGGTAAGGGTAGACATCATAATTTTGCAGTAAGTGCACTGAGCTGTGTATCATGTGGTACTTCTTAAAGAGCTGGGCCTAGAATCAAAGTCTCTTGACCACCTGGATTCTTTTTAGATACCAGAGTATATATCATAGCGTTTTCCAGACTAATAATATCAGTAATTCCCCATTATCATCCTCCTCATTCCATGTCAGTTGATCTCCCAAAAGTCTATCTGGACAAAGTAGGAAAGGGTCACACTCCAACTGACTCATATCACTGAACTTCTTAATGTGTGACATGCATACCGTGAGCCTTCTGTATCCAGGGGTTCCACATCTGCGGATTTAACCAACCGTGGATGGAAAGGCCTAACATGGTTGCGTCTGTACTGAACATGTACAGACTTTTTTTCCTTGTCGTTATTTCCTAAATAATACAGTATAACAACTATTTATGTAGCATTTACATTGTATTAGCCATTTTAAGTAATCTAGAGATTATTTAAAGTATATGGGAGGATGTGCATAGGTTAAATGCAAATAGTATGCCATTTTTTATAAGAGACTTGAGCATCCACAGATTTTGGTATCTGTTGGGGGTTCTGGAACCAATCCCCCACAGATACCGAGGGATGACTGTATTTATCAGTTTATTCTTTAAGTGTATGATCTTAACTAGCCATCTGCCTAATGAATACTGAATTATCTGTCGGAGTTCATCGAAGATTCTAGCTAATAGAGAAGTTCTGAATTAGTTGAAACCGAGTGTTTTTTAAAAAGTAACATTTAGCATGGTAGTTACATTGAATATAAATTAAGATTCCTCTGATGACTTGGTAGGAAATTGGGGATGCAAAGAGCCTCAGGGTCATGTGTGTACATATCGATTCTCATTACATTGGAAGACTCATAAAAGAGCTGGGTGCTGATGGTTCTCCAATTGATGCACTACAGGGTAATAAGGATTTATTTATGTGATTCACCTTCGTTTCTGGGCCTTCTCTATGCTCTGTATCTCCTACCCAAAAGGGAAGTACCCCATAACCCTGAGTGCCATAACTGAGACTAGTTAGACTAAGCATCTATAAGATGTGGAGCACAAGAAGGTTCTATATATTGGGGCCTCTTATTTGGACAGCCTCCTTAATTAATGGCCGTCTGGTCTGCCATGAAGGACTGTAATTAGGACAGCAGTGAAGGAACAGATACATCAGTGAAAAACTCGCCTGTGCTTGCCTTCCCTCCAAGATATTCAGTACTCAGGTGAACGCCAAGGTTACATTGGGCTTTTTATTTTTCATAAAAAATGATTTGGGTCTAGAGGTTGGGATCAAATAAATCTCTGATTGAATTAAGTGGCAGGCACAGGACTTGCTAACATCTGAGTGCTCCTCACTGAATCTGATTCAGCACAGATCTGTGTTCAGTGTCCTTGTTTTTTCCAGTTGATATTAGGCTCTGCATGACAGTAATAGAGGCTCTCTGCAGCCTCAAGATAGATCAAAGAATTGAACAAGACCCTTAGCTTTGTCGAAAGGATCTGCACATTTCTTTTTCACCACAAACATAGTGAAAAACTCCTATCACAGTTATTCCTTAGGAGAATAATGAAAGGAGCATTCTTCATACAAGCTGCCAAAAAAGCGTTTACCGAGTTAGAAATCATCTCTGTTGCAATGTTCAAACCTACAGATGTGAAAAGATCAGAAACTTCTCTTTTCATGCAAAAATAAAAATTAAAGGGGCTCCACCCTGACTCTTTATGTCTGCCTTATCTCCTCCATCTGCAGGACCTATAGGTGAAAGCCTTCAGTCCTAGGCCTTAGGTATAAGGTGTTCATGAGATAAAAAACTGAAGTTTCAGGAAAGAGGTACAACCCATTAATATGTTTAAATTATGGCCCTCAGCTATGGCTTTAATATGTTTCTCTGAAAGGTGAAAAAATAGGGATATCATTTCAGAACAGTGGAGTACAACATGAAGCACTTTAACAACTGCCTCCTGGCTTTACAGTAACTTGAGTGTTACCGTAAAAAGTGAGTCTTCACCTTTCCTAACCTCATCTTACGCCCTCAGCAACATCACTTACCTGAAATGTAGCTAAGAACCAGGAACAAAGCAAAGAGAATATCTGAGCACCACATTCATACATTTTAACACATGTGCTTCCTTCAAGGTGAGCCCCGAAAAGACTTGATTCAGAATCTATATATTTGTATTTTGCATATAATTCTAACCAAGTTTGGATACTTTATTTTCAATCCTACCAAAGATTAGAAACATCCTGTTAAGTGCTGGGTAGTGGATGTTAAAACAAAGACAGGAGAAAACTTACAGCAAGGGGGAAAAGAGAGAAAAAACTTGGAAAAAGATGATAAAATAACTCTGCATTTTGGAACACTTAGTGTTAAAGCAAACATCTTTATAGCCTGTAATAGGCCCCGAAGGCAACACTGGATACAGCACACTGAGAAGCTGAAAATCATATCATGGCTCCTGAGTCACTGAGAAAAGATAAAATTATATTCAATATATTCTACTTAAGGGGCCAAGTAAGTGTGCAATATATGTTAGAAAATGTTCTAGCCAAAATGATTAAATCAAAATCATTGAAACACAAAAAGGTAAATTTGAACTCCAGAAAACTCTTCTATCCAGAAAGATTCCTTTTTCAAAAGTTTCATATGCTGCTGTGGTTTCACCCTATGTCATTCTGACCTCATTTTTTATAGCCTTGGTCACCTCTTGATGGACGAAAATGATGATTTTGCATCTGATACTCCTCTTTGCAGTGGAAAAATACAAGTACCTGGTCTTGCCAAGTTTTTCAACTCTAGGAAGAAGGGGGATCTTTATTTTTAATTGAATATTTTGTATACTTCTAAGGGGTCATCAAGTGTCTTCATTCTTATATTAGCAGTGAATTTCCATTCAAACATCTAGTACAAATATAGACGCCCCTCCAAAGTAGAAGAAAATTAACCACACTGCATCTTCGCAGTAGAATATTGGACAATTAGATTACGAGGCAATTAGTCTGAATTCTCATCTGTACACTCAGCACTTAGTTTCCATTTCACCTGCAGCAACTGAAACTTTGAAAATTTGTCTGACAGGTCCATAACCTACACTTTCTGAAGATGCCAAAGACATGGAAGGTACCAACATTTATAAGGTACAGTTCAGAGATTTGGGGAAAAGGTAAGAAAAATGGACCCAGAGTAGAGGGAGCGAGAATTGAGATGAAGAGGAAATTGCATGGCTTAGTTATAAGAGCTAAAAAAGTACTTCTAACGGAAGGCAATGCTGTAGGAAAGAGGTAAGGGGAAGAAAGATAAGGTCAAGATGGAAAAGAAAATTGGCACAAATTTCCCAATAAGTGAAATGGTCAGATTCTAGAAGAAGTAGCCAGTGCAAGCCAGATAGAGCAAATCTGATTAACTTTTTTTGTCTACCCTTTGGTGGCAGTGGTGGGGCAGGGGATTAGAGAAGCAGCAGGAGTAGCCTTTGAGTGGAGTTGGGCTTTTAGTGTTAAGGTGTCCAGACTAGGAAAAGTAGGTGAACTACAAAAAGTGGTAAGTATAGACTGTGAGAAGAGGACCAATCAGGTAAACCCAGATACCAGAGGAATTACCTAGCATGGTGGGAATGTAACATTTCAGAGCTGTGCTTAGCAAGGATATATGTCTCCCATTGAACAAAGAATATTTACAATTGATGGAGAGAGGAGAAGTAAGAAAGAACAAACCAAAGAGATACCAAATGAATCCGTAAAAGCCATTTGTGGGGACATATTTTGAGGGAAGACTGGAATCTGGTCACTAGACTGTGAAATCTTGCTTTACTCCCCTTCCCATTACTTTAGTAATTAGCAGGATCTTTTCCTACCACTCATCAATATTCAAATGCCCATAGGTATCCTTTAGGCAAAAGTCTAAGCAAGGAGTCCTATGTGAGGAAGAGACAGAGATCAGGGATCCTTTTAAGGGTCTCTGGAGAGAAGAGTCTGTGGTGGGCAGAAGTTATAGCATTCTTAAGCCAAGCCTTCCAGTATAAGCCCTGGATTCAATGGCCCAATGGCTTGGCCCCCTGCATTCAATGGCCCAGTTTAACAAAGTTAAACTTTATTGGTAAGAATGACATCAGCAAAATGTCAGGCTAGGCAGTGCCAAACTCCTGTAACTCCTCAGAAACATTGAAAAAAAGCAGAAACTATCAGAATCAACTTTGTTAGAACTCTGGAAAACAAAGATTTACAGAAACCGAGCAAGTGCTGAGTCAAGAAAAAAAGCAACTTGTACATGGTAGGAAAATTTTCTGCTATGTTTACGTGCCTTTGCCTCCCCCACTTCCCAGCTCAGCAGCAGTCCATTCCTTGTGTGAGACCCTGGTGCCTAGTTCTAGAGGGAGCAGAGCAGACCTTATCTGTGAATTTTGTGTTTATCTGTTCTAAACTATCTAAGGGCTCCCTGAAGGACTGATGCAAGGCACTTGTTTCTGTTTTACCTAACTCGGAAATCACTCAGGGCAGAAAAATAGTGGATTTTGCTCAAAGACATTGTAAGGCAAATGAAAAACCTGCACTCACCTGGGGCAACAGATTATGGTTGAGACAAATAATAGACTGCATAAAGCCTGAAAGGATATCTAGGGAGAGAGTTTTTGGAGGAAAGTAGGATATTCAAAAGCACCCATGTAAACTGGAGAATTTGGAAAACCATGCACATTCCCAGGGCAGAACACATGTTCAGAAGCCCTAAAAAGATCCTAAGCTTTCACCTTTGGCTTATCTCTAGGCTCAGTATAAGCAGGAAGTGAAGGCTAAGCCAGAGTTGCAAATATTCTGGCTAAGTGTTGAAGGAGTATCCCAGCACAGAACCAATCTGCAAAGACTCGGAGAGGTGGGCTTTTTGGTTTTGTCTTTTTGGTGTTCAGGTATGTATGTGTGTGTGTGTGTGTGTGTGTGTATTCTGAAGTTCAAGGAAATCTCTGTCAAAAGAGTAGTTGAACACAAGCTAAAGGAACAGAGACTTCACTGACCACATATGACAACAAATACAGCCTTTGCAAAAAAATAGTTTGGAGAAGTCACTAAACAAACGGACAACTATAGCCTTTCACAATCAGAAACAGCAAACCCTGGAGAAGGGGGAAAAATTGATTTCCAGAGTTGCATAACATTATAGTATTCAATGTCCAGTTTTCAACAAAAAATCACAAGACATACAAACAAACAAGAAAGTATGGCTCATTCACAGGAAAAAAGAAATAGACAGAAACCACCCCTGAGGGAGCCCATTGTCGACAGGGAAATTTACAGATGTAAGCTCATACATTAAAGAAAAAGGAGAATCTCTAATCAGTAACATAGCTTTATGCCTTAAAGAACTAGATAAAGAAGAGTAAAGTAAATGAAAAGCTAGCAGAGAGAAGGAAATAATAATGATTAGAGTAGAGATAAACAAAATAGAGAATGGAAAAATACAAGATAGAATCAAAGAAATCGAAAGTTGGTTCTTGGAAAACATCAACAATATTGACAAAACTTCAGGTAGACTGACAAAGAAAAAAAAGAAGATGCAAATAACTAAAATCAGAAATGAAAATGGTGACATTATTACTGACCTTACTGAAATAGCAAGGATTATAAGAGAATATTATAAACAATTATATGATAACAAATTAGATGACCTAGATGAAGTGGAAAAATTCCTAGAAACTTACAAATTACCAAAACTGACTTAAGAAGAAATAGAAATTTTGAACAGTAAAGAGATTGAATTGGTAATAAGGAAAAGAAGAAAACACCTCTCAACAAAGAAATGTTCCAGACCTGATGGCTTCACTAGTGAATTCTGCCAAACATTTAAAGAGTAATTAACACCAAGTCAAACTCTTCCAAAAAAAACAGAAGAGGAGAGAAAACCTAACTCACTGTATGAGGCTAGCATTGCCCTGATAAAGAAATCACAAGAAAAGAAAACTACAGAATGATATAGCTTATGAATATAGATGCAAAATCTTCAACAGAATACTAGCAAATTGAATCCAACACCATATTTAAAAGATTATATACCATGAACAGAAGAGATTTATTCCAGAAATGCAAGGATGGTTCAACATAAGAAAATCCATCAATGTAAAACAATAAATTAAAAGAAAGAAGGATAAAACCACTTCATCATCTCAATTGATACAAAAAAAGCTAATAAATAAATTCATCAAAGTTTCAGGATACAAAATAGACATACAAAAATCATTTGTGTTTCTATACACCAGCAGTGAAGAATGCAAAAATAAAATTATGAAAATAATTCCATTTACCATAGCAGTCAAAAGACTAAAATATCTAGGAATAAATTTAACTAAGGAGGGAAAAGGTATACACCAAAACTAAAAACAAAACAAAACAAAATATTGCTGAAAGAAATTAAAGTAAACCTCAATAAATGGAAATACTTTCTATGTTCATGGATTGCAAGGCTTAATATTTTCAAGATGTCAATACTGTCTAAAGGGATATACAGATTCAAGGCAACCTCTATCAAAATCCCAAAAGCTATTTTTGCAGAAATGGAAAAGCCAGTTCCAAAATTCATATGGATTTGCAAGGGGCCCCAAATAGTCAAAATAATCTTGAAAAGGAAGAACAAAGTTAGAGGATTCACACTTCCTGATTTCAAAACTTATTACAAAGTTACAGTAATCAACATGGTATGGTACTGGCATAAGGATTGACATATAAATCAATGTTCAAAGAGAGTCCAAAATAAACCCATACATCTATGGCCAATTGATTTTTGACAAGATGCCAAGACTATTCAATGAGGGTAGAATAGTTTCTTCAAGAAATGGTACTGGGACAACTAGATATCCACATGCAAAAGAATGAAGTTGGACCCTTATTTCACACCATATATAAAAATTAACTCAACATGGATCAACAACCTACATATAAGAGGTAAAACCATGAAAATTCTTACAAGAAATAATAGAGGTAAATCGTGACCTTGGTTTTCACAATGGTTTCTTTGATATGACACCTAAAGCATAAGCAACAAAAGAAAAAAATAAATAAATTGTATTTCATCAAAATTAAATATTTCTGTGAGTCAAAGGACATCATCAAGAAATTGAAAAGATAACCTACAGAATCAAAGAAAGTTTCTGCAAATCATATATCTAATAAAGGCCTGGTATTCCGAATATATAAAGAACTTCTGCAACTCAACAACAAAATGATAAAAACCCAATTAAAAATGAGTGAAGGAGCATTTCTCCAAAAATAAAAAATACATAAATAGCCAACAAGTACTTAAAAAGATACTTAACATCATCAGTCATTAGGACAATGAAAATCAAAACCACAATGAGGGATTTCATAACCATTAGAATGTCTTCCAATGAAAAAAGGACAATAATGAGTGTTGACAAAGATGTGGAGACATTGGAACTCTTGCACAATGCTGATGAGAATGTAAAATGGTTCAGCCATTTTGGAAAACTTTTAACTCAAAAAGTTAAACATAGAATAGAATTGCAATATGAACCTGCATTCTACTCTTAGTACTCTTATTACTCTTACTCAAAAATAATTGAAAACAGGTCCTCAAGCAAGTATATGTACACACATGTTCATAGCAGCACTATTAACAATAGCCAAAAGATAGAAATAGTCCAAATGTCCATCAGTGGATTTATGAATAAAGCAATTGTGGTATTTACTTGCAATGGAATATTACTCAGCCATAGAAAGCAATGATGTACTGATAAATGCTACATTGTGGATGAATCTTGAAAACATTATGCTAAGTGAAAACAGCCAGATGAAAAATCATTTATTGTATGATTCCATTTACTTGACATATCCAAAATAGATAAAGCCATAGAGACTGAATGCAGATTGGTGCTTCCCAGGGGCTGGGGTGGAGTTGGGAGAATGTGAATGAGGAGAAATTGCTTCACGACTTAGGGCTTTTACTCCGTAATGATGGAAATGTTTTAGAACTAGCTGGAAGTGATAGTTGCCCAATATTATGTGTGTTAAATGACACTGAATTGTTTGCTTTAAAATGATTAATTTTATGTTATGTGAATTTTACCTAGAATTATTTTTCAAAAACTATGTCGGTGCTCAGTATGTGTTATAAATGTTAATATTTTAAATCGTTTACCCCTATTAACATAATTAAGAATGCACAAGCTTCAGCAAACTAAAAACAAAATTAGCCAATTAGTAGGTGCAGGAATTGGAAATAGGAGGTTGGAAGAAATGCTGTCAGTTAAAACGACAATAAAAACACTGTCTGACTTTCATAGCCAAGAAGCCCTTCCCAGAGGCCTGTCCTTGATTTTACTAGAGACAAGAGAGGTATACTTAGACCTTTCATCCAACGCAGGGACAAGAGGAAACAGGAAATAATCCTTCAATTCCATGAGTCAAGGAGGTGTGCTCTCTGCCCTTTTTCTTCCTGGAGAAGATGGTAGATTGTGTTCATTTTACTGTAGGGGAACCTCCAGAGAAGGGAAGCCAGGATTTAGAGATAATTGAGCAACACTGAGATTTCTCAGCTTATCTAGACTCTTGTAGAAGGTGATAACTGTGTTTTAAAGGAAGGCTGAGTAGTATAGTAGAATAAATCTGTGATTTTAGAGTAAAAAGGACCTGGGTTCAAATCCCAACTCTGCCCCTTTACAGCCACGTGACCTCAGGTTATTTACTTAGCTTTCCAAAACCTCAGTTTTCCCGTAAGTGTGAATATATAACTCTGAAAGATTGTTGTGAGGGTTAAGTAAAATAGATACAAAATCCCCAGAATGAGACTGGCCTGGGGGCATAGTGGTTAAGTTTGCGCTCTCCTCTTCAGCTGCCTGGGGTTTGCAGGTTCTGATCCCAGGTGTGAACCTGCGTACCACTCATCAAGCCATGCTGTGGTGGCGTCCCATATACAAAATAGAGGAAGATGGGCATAGATGTCAGCTCAGTGACAATCTTCCTCAAGCAAAAAGAGGAAGATTGGCAACAGATGTTAGCTCAGGGCCAATCTTCCTCACCAAAAAAACCCCAAAAAATGGCCAGCACAATGCTTGGCACATAGTAGATCCTCAACACTAGATTTTTTATTTTCAATCAAATTACAGATGCCTTCTCTCTCCCACTTCACTTCCCCTCCAAAACAAGTAATTAGAGTTGGTTAATGAGGAAAGCTAATAAACCAAAACTTCAATTATGAAAGATAACAAAACAATTATATCAGGTAATGGAGGAAAGTATCCAAAGCAACGCTTTTTCACCTTGTAAAACATCCTTCACGAGGAGGGATAAGAGCAGATTCCTCCAGGAGAGATTAGCAGAATGAGAGGAAGATGAGTCTGATGGACAATTTCACCTCAGAATCCTTGTCTTTTCTATAGACCCCATAAGAAACCAAAGGCATCCACATCCCATAAGCAAAGGGAAGCTCAGATAATGGATGAATCACAATGAAATCATTTGAGCAGGAAGTGTAATGGTTTTCTGATCCTCTGCAGGAGGGTCCAGGATTCAGAATACTAGAGTGACTAACAAGAATGTGGGTGCGCATTCAGACAGATGTTGGTTCAATTCCCAGGTCACTCACTCACTAGCTGTGGACCTTGGGAAAGTCACTTTCCTTTTCTGAGGCTTGGAGTTTCCATTTATAAGTAACAATACTCAGCCTGTAGGATTATTGTGTGTATTACACAAGATAATACATGTAAAGTGCTTAGCGCAATGCCAAGCACATAGTCAATAATCCATAAATGTTCATTTCCTCCCCTTTCCTACCACGTGAAATTCTACCCTATTTTAGTGTAAGGAACTCCTTTTTAGAAATGAGAATGTCATGAAAATTAATCATCTCTACCTTTCTTTTCATGCAAATTACCATTTAATGGTCCCCTATGTTAGGTTCTGTAGGTTCTTATCAATCTGGCTCAGTTTAACAGCTGAGAGGCAAGAAGCTTTTGTCAGTGGAAAATACAACAAATTAAAAGTTAGAAGCACTGAGTTTAGCCCTAGTTTTTCCACTAACTAGCACACCATGTTTCTGGGCCTATGTTTACATATAGTGAACGAGGATCTTGGGCTCAAATATCCTTTCCAGTTTTACACTTACATGAGACTAATCACTAAAGTTGACCGTGAAGGACAAGTCAAACCTTTGCTAGCAAGAAGAAAAGAGTCATGGATCTGTGGATATTTGAGAGCCCTCAAGAGGTCAACTAGTTTTTTTAATGTTAGAATGATTTAAGAACTGCACCTAGGATGGAGATCACACATAAACTTCCTCATTGGCTTTTTCTAAGGTTTATTCTCTCTGAAAGTAAGCCTCTGTAATTTATATGCATAGAATAAATAGAGTATGCAAATAACATGGGTATATAATAGTCACTATGCTGATGTAATGAATCAACCTATATTCAGAGACATAATGATGAGTTCTTTGGTATGGAATGATTTTGAGGTAATCATAAGAGGGGACCTAGAAAAGAGAATTTTGTTATTTGATCTGAAATATCAACATAGTGTACTTTTAGGACTGAGGCCATTTTCTCCTATTATCAAACCTACTTAGTTAAGCTTTGACCCCTGTACTTTGAAAAATGAAACATAATAGAACTTACAAAACTTCACAAATACGCATGCATGTGTGCATACTCACACACACATACACCTTCCTCTTGTCCTAAAGGAGATAAGGTTTATCTCTCAATTATACCAGTTAGATGTGATTCCAAGGAGTCTTGAATCATCTTCACTCAGTAAGTCAGGCAATCTGCCAATACTATGAAGGATAGAGCTTCTAGGAGGCCAAAACTTAGGGAAGGTTACTAAAAGGCAAATTCAGTCTCAAGGGTGAGGGCAGAATGTGGTAACTATTGCCTCCATCTCCCTAGTCCAGGAAAAAGGCAAGAACTTCATCCTATTGAACAGAAGACTAAATGCCTCCAGGAAGAGCTCACCCTCCCCCTTGGCCCACATATCTTAACATAGTACCTTCTCTCCACAGGCAATATGTAATCTAGAAAACCAATGTCATACATGATTACTGCCCTTACGAAGCTTGCAGTTCAGCCAAGACTCTACACATGCACACAGAAGTATAGACTACAAAGGCTAGAAAGGGTCTTTAAAGATCATCCAGTCTAGTGGTTTCATTCTCTTTCACAGAATTTTTAGGGTTTCACAGAAGGGCTTCAAACCAACATTAAGAAAGGTCCTAAGGGGACTTTTTGAACCCAGAAGGCTTTAGGTCCACGGCCTTGTTTTTGTTTGCTTGTTTGTTTTTTTAAAAAAAACTCCCTTTTTTTGTCTCTATTTTGCGTATTGGAGTTCTATAGATTTTGTTAGTACAAAGGGTTCCATGACCAAAACAACAGTTGAAAATCGCAGCTGTGATCCAAATTCTTCACTTCAAAGATGAAGAAGTAGAGGCCCATAAGGGCCCAACAATCCATCCAAGGTTTTGCTGCAGGTGTTCAGCCAACCATGAAGTGTTGAAGAGGGGAGAATACACCTTGTCTTGTGATATCTCCGCTACTACCCAGTGCCAAGAAGTGCTGGAGACAAATCATGCAGGGAGGCACTGTCACAGAGCGGCTTCGATGGACCAGGACTGCTTTCTAGGAAAGATCGGACTTAACCTGAGCTATGGCCTGTGAGGAGGGTTTCAAGAGTTGGGCAGAGGGGCGGGTACTGGAAGAGGTATGCTCTGAGTATAGGTGTGGGGGGACTGATACACCCAGAATGCCCTTTCAGCCATGTCTTGTGGAAATGGTGCCAGTTACCTTTGTCTCCTGCTTACAAAACTTTTTGATTCCTATTCTGACAAAATCCGTTCCTACTGACCCCTTCAGAGTGGTGTCAGTACTGAAGGATTCTATCAAATCAGCTTTGGTATGAGCCCTAATAAGCTGCAGTTTTAACAATTGGCATGATCAGCTAATTCTTGTTTTTATCTTCAACAGTAAGCTTGGAAATAGAATACAAATTTTATTTCATATGCTGAAATAACATAATTTACAGGGCTTTTTGATTATGTGTAGCTAGACTTTTCTCACAATATCTAGGCACCCATTTCCTGCACATAAATCTGTTGAATTGTCATAACCACAAAACCATTCTTCCTGGAAAACATTGTGTCCCTATTTCTATTTAAAAGACACAAAAGAAAGCAAGAGATCCATGTTTCCTTTGGTATACATAGCATCAAGGAAGAATATAATAAATTGTTCTTGGTTAAAAAAGAAAAATGTTGGGAGTTGATATTATTGCTCACTAATAATGATTGAACTGCTTGACTTTTTATAGCGTGCCTACGGCATAGTTATAGAGTGAACATTCATTACAACCATTTATCTCACTATAAAATGGGAATAATACAGGAGAGAGGACTTACCAAAAGTCATGCCACAAATAAATTATTGTCAGAATTGCAACTTTATTCTCTTAAACTTTTTTGTTTTTTGGTGAGAAAGATTGGCCCTGAGCTAACATCTGTTGCCAATCTTCCTCTGTTTTTGCTTGAGAAAGATTGTCACTGAGCTAACATCTGTGCCAATCTTCATCTATTTTATGTGGGATGCCACCACAGCATGGCTTGACAAGCAGTGCTAGGTCTGTGCCTGGGATCCGAACCTGTGAACCCCAGGCTGCCGAAGCTGAGCATGTGAACTTAACAGCTATGCCACTGGGCTGGCCCCTTTTATTCTCTTAACTTTTAAAAAAGCTTCCTTTCTCCAAAATCACTCTAATTTGAAATATTTTCTTAAGTATAATAAGACTGCTTGAGACTTTCCTCCATCTTTCCTCCTGCTCTTCATGGAGCAGCCAGCCTCCAAGCGGAAGGGCAGGAGTATTAGTCAGGGTTCTCCAGAAAAACAACATGTGTGTGTGTGTGTGTGTGTGTGTGTGTGTGTATACATAGACATATAGTGAGAGAGAGAGAGGGCGGGGGGGGGGGGCGGGGGAGAGAGGTTATCAGAAACTGGCTCACACGATTATGGAGGCTGACAAGTCCTAAGATCTGCAGGGTGAGTCAGCAAGCTGGAAACCCAGGAGAGCCAATGATATAGTTCCAGTTTGAGTCCAAAGGTCTGAGAACCAAGAGAGCCAGTGGTCTAAGTTCTGGTCCAAAAGCCAGCAGGCTTGAGACACAAGAAGAGACAATGTTTCAGTTCAAGTCACAAGACAGGAAAAGACCGATGTCCCAGCTTAAGCAGTCAGGCAGGAGGAGTTCCCTCTTACGTGGGGGAGAGTCAACCTTTTTCTTCTCTTCAGGTCCTCAACTGCTTGGATGAGGGCCACTCACATTAGGGAGAGAAATCTGCTTTACTCAGTCTACCAATTCAAATATTAATCTCATCCCAAAATACCCTCACCGACACACTCAGAATGATATTTGACCAAATATATGAGTATCTATGGCCCAGTCAATGTGACACACAAAATTAATCATCACAGAATGGATGGGGGAAACTCTTATCTCTTTGTCAAGGGAGATAGGACTCAGGAAATCATTAGTCCTCTCTCTTTCCACTCAGAGAAGGACCAGCATCTTTAAGAAGGCAGAGTTCATTTTTAAGATGATCTAGACTGAATGAAGCTTCCAAGACCAGAATTCCTTTGGAAGGGATTTCTAGGGATTGAGGATACCATGCCATTAACTCTATAATTAAGGGAAAGGTATAAAAATACTAGTTGCAAATTTTATTTTATTTGGACTGGTCCCACCTTGCATTTTCCCCTCTGCTGGTGCTTAGGCAAGGTTTAGAGCATCAAGGGTATGAGGATATCAGGCAAACGAGCCATGAACTACAGAAAAACATGGAACTATAGCTATAGATTATAGATCAGACTGTAGGAACATGTCAAGAAAATAGTCCAGATCCAGGGAGTTCATGGAAAGTGCAGGTCAGAATAAAGGAACAGGTCAGAACTGGGAAGTAATCAATAGAAGACTCCAGAAGCTAGATGACAAGGCAAGTTTAAGGAATAAGTCAGAATAGTAGAGGTGGACACAAGGCTCTAGAGACAAGAAGACATAGAAATCAGACAACTTCTGTCTCTGACAGGAAGCCTCTTAAACTTTTTCAAAGAAGCCTGGGACCTGGCTGCCAGGATCTGGGCAGTCTAAGACTAACATAGCCACAAATCATAGAATCAGGATCTTTGTCAAAAGGATTTGCCAAGGACTGTGAGAAACCCACCAAAGGCTGGAGGTTGGGAACAGATTTCAGTGGCAGGTGGGAGAATTGCAAAGAGAAGGCCAAGAACAAAAGAGACAGGAGAGAATTTTAAAGTAACTAAGCCCTGTTTATAACAAATCTTCCCCAGTCCCCAAGGATGGGTTTAATAGAGGGCTTCTCTGTGTTGGAATCAGACTATATAAATGCCAAACAATAAGAAGGTAGCAAATGCTAGTCTCGCTGTCAGTAAAATCCATGGTTAATCTTGCCCTAGTAAAATATTACTACTGGTAAATCTCATGTAATTAATGTATGTTTTTCCCTCTTTACCTCAACTTGAGCCAAGTTGAAAGACCTTACTAACCCAATTTTATCTTTGTGGTTGTAATTTTGGAACTACTGTAAACTTCTCTTTCTCTCACAGCCATGCCTTTTCTAGATTCCATACTCCTACTCGATGACAATTAAGCTACGAAGCAATATATAGGTATTGGTTACAAGGTCCTATGTGGAGTGATGAATGAGAGCACTCATTCATCCATTTAATACATGTATTGAGTTACCACTATGTGCCAGGCATTTTTCTAACAACTAGAGATACAGCAGTGGGAAAAATCACACAAAAATCCCTTCTCTTATAAAGCTTGTGTTCTTGTGAACTTCCTAAAGTGCTGTTTGGAGGGCCTGATAACTTGAACTTTTGACCTATCCTGGTACACAAATAAAGAATCAGCTTTTCACTGTAACCATAAGGCCTTTCCTTCCTGCTTTTACTTGAATGGTTTATTGGAGTATCTGAGTTTCAGAAAAGTACTCCTATTCTCCATCAAATATGACAGAGGACTCGGATAAACGGAAATCTGAGTGTGGCTTAGAACATCCAATTCTTACAATATAAATATGTTATCTTCCCCTACTAATCCCTTGGACTCTTATCTACTCCAAAATGTACACCAAAGCTCTACTCATAAAGCTCCTCGGCCTCTAGAAGCCAGACCCCTTAGGGCCATCATTCAGAATCTACAAATATTTACCGAATGCCCATTAAGTGCCAGGCACTTGGCCAGATACACTTTCACAATTATCCCATTTATTCCTCACAACAACCCAGTGAGAGATGCAGAATAGTTGTTCTTAAACCTTCCTAGACTTTGAGTCTCTTAGCAAGATGTGTCAATGACTTACCCAAGGTCAATAAGCTACTACATAGTCCATTTGGAATATGAAAATCATTCTTTTGATTCCATGGCTCCTGCCCCCTAGTGTCCTTATAGGGGGCTGTTTTTCCCTTTCAATCCCCCTACATGCATGAAACGGTCACAAACACAACCCACACAGTAGCCTTAGTCCTTGGAGCAGGTATATTCAATCATCTTGACAGTTCAGTAGTTATTATTCCTTTAGATTCCACATTTGCCTGGGGACATCAAAAGTGGACAGGGAGGCAGTGGTAGTAGTGAAAGATTCATTCACCAGCATGTGACTGAGAGTCTGTATTTCTATCCCTGCTGCTATTGGGAAATCAGAGGTCAGGACAGTTTCACAATAGAGATTGATGCAAAAACAGAAGAGCAGTCTCAGATATCTGTATCAATATTGAAATTTATGAATATTCTACTTTGCCGTCAGTTGGTGGAGAAAAACCTTCAGCTTTGACTTGGCCACAAGGAGTTAACTAGATAGAAGCACCTATAATAATCATCTGGAGGCTGTTCCATCTTATTGTTTTGTTTGTTATCTTCTTGTTGTTTTTACCTGCCTATCACATGTACAGTGCGGGTTGGCACAGCGGACACCATTTAATATTACAAATCTAGAAGGTTTCTTGTACTGCCAAATCAGTTCTCAATTATATGTAAGGATGAGACAGACAAGAAAACAAGAGAAAAGGATAGGTAACAGATAATTCCTCATGGCCCAATAGAATCAATAGCTTGTTTCTACCCTAACTCCTACCAAACCTTTCCTTAAAGCTTCAAACAAGAAGAAAGTCAACTGATTTTCTGCTAGTTCCCTCTATCTTCTTGTGACCCTATAGTGGAGGTGGTAATAAGAAGGATAAAGACCCCAAAGGCCAGAAGCAAATGCAAGCTATCAAGCAAGTAGCCTGAAGCTTTGGGCAATTAGATAAACATCCCCAGAAGAGTTGAAAATTGATTGCTGTGGTGAGTGGGAAAAGTCAGCCGCAGTTAGGTTATTATTTTGCAGTAGAAAAATTGTCCTCAGTGCCCGAACCCCTGGAAACATGAACAATGAAAATATTTCCAATACATAACCTAAGCTGATTTGACAGGGATCGGAATCAGGCCTTAGCCCAAATCCAAAGGTAAGGAACATAGGAGGCAGCTGTACCTTTAAATTCAGTCATTGACAAAGGCAAACTCTGTCTTTGCCAGTCAAGCCCCAGAGATTCCTTTTTTATTTTTTTCTGCCTCTGCAAAAATAATACATGCTCATCTTATCACCTTGATAATGTACTGTCAGCATTGGAAGAATAAACAATATGTGTGCATTTTTAAAATTGGGGCCTAAGAATGTCACTCAGGTAATGTTCCTTTGAGACCCCAGAGTGTTACGCTCCCTTCTGTGTCCCTCATCAGATCCTTTTTAGAGGAGTCTGAACAGAGGATTGTGAGGCTCAAAGTTTATTTCCATCCAAAGCTGTCAAAATTCTTGGCCCTCAATGGCCCGGGGCCTCTACGTCTCTGCCATTAAAAGTCTGTTCTCAAATCATTTCATCACTGTACTTTGTCCTAAATGAGAAATAAAGCACTTCTTTGCCCAAGTTCCTTATCTCTGAAACAATTGGTTTAAAGAAAAATATACATCTGAAAATCTGGAAATTCAGCACAATTCATGATTTAACAACCAGTCCATTTGGTGTGAGACATGAATGAGAGGATGAATTCAATGTTATATACAGAGCGAATTTATTTTTCTAAAACTCAAAGAATAAAAGTGTTTTTAGGGTGTAAATTATTTCAGATTACAAGTAGTAATGGGAAAAGTGAGAAAGTTTGGATGAGAGATTTTAGTGTCATCAGGTTTCAAATACTCCATCTGCCAGCCCTTCTGACCGTCAACAGATTCTACAGAGGGAACGTGAGATGGCTGCAATGACCACTCGCAGAAGGCTTCCACTCTCTGGGGCTCTGTTTCCTCAACTCTAAAGTAGGAGAGTTATTTTATATTATCCTTAACATGCCCTCCAATGCTGAAGTTGCCTCATTTCAGAGTCTCCTCCACAGCTCCTATGGCCACTTCCCAAATAGGCCTCCTCCAGCTCTGACAGAATTGGCTCCTTCTATAGACTCAAAGTTTCTATTCATAATTTCATTCTCATTGAAACAACGGAGGAGCTTGTCTGAGGTCCTTTGGTAGGCAGGGTTCTAAGATGGGCCTCCAAGATTCCCAGTTACAGCCGTATACATACCGTCTCCCAGTTATACAATAAAACACTAATCTGGGTACTGCTATGAAGGTATTTGCGGATGTAATTAAGGTCCCAAATCAGTCGACATTAAGATAGGATTATTATCTAGGTGGGACTGACCTAACTGCATGAGTCCTTTAAAAGCAGGGAGTTTTCTCTGCCTCGTGAGAAAGAAGTCAGAGACATGCTCCAGCGGGCTTGGAAATAAGCAAACATTCATCTTGTGAACTGCCTTTGGGGGACCACATGACAAGGAACTGTGAGTGGCTTCTAGGAACTGAGAGCAGTCCCTATCCAACAACAGTTAGAAGAAAACCGAATTCTTCCAACGGCCTGAAGGAAATTAGAAGAGGCCCTGCGCCCAGAGGAGAAATGCAGCCCTGGTCAAACACCTTGATTTCAGAGCAGTGAGACCCTGAGCAGAGAAGCCAAGCATGCTGTGCCCAGACTTTTGGCCCACAGAAACTGCGAGATAATAAATTTATGTTGTTTTAAGCCATTAAGTTTGTAGTAATTTTTTTATGTAGCAATAGAGCACTAATACAGATCCTCTTAGCCACAAAGTCCTGGCTCCTGTTGGCCTCTCCACTTTTTTTTTTTGCTTTAAATTTCCCTTAGCTTGGGAATTATTTCCCCTTCTTCACATCACTTCTCTTAACAGACATGAGAAAGATTTACAGATAGTAAATCTGTAACTGGAACAACGTTACATCACTTAGCTACAGCTACAACTTCCTGTCATTAGCGAAATTAAAGATGTGAAATCGAATAATGTGAATTAAATACCCAGTCTCCCAGAGGTATGGAAAAATCAATCCAAGATGATTCCATGCACCTTCTAGCCCAAGTCCCAGAGTTCAATGCAAACTCAGATACAAGATCAATTCCTTCATTTGGTTATTTAGAAATATTTAGGGAGCACTACATTATGACAGGCAGTAGGGACACCACAGCGAGCAACACAGACAAGATGTCTGCCCTCATGGAGCTGACAGTCTCGTGCAGGGTGCTCCAACAGAAATATAATGTAAGCCACATTGTAATCTTAAATTTTCTAGTATCCACCTTTAGAAATATAAATAAAAACAGATGAAATTAATTTTAATGTATTTTATTTGACCCAATATATTCAAGATTTTATTTCAATGCGTAATCTATATACAGAATTATTAATGAGGTATTTTATGTTCTTTTTTTATGCTAAGTCTTCAAATTCTGGTATTTTATGCTTACGACATATCTCATTTCAGACTAGCCACATTTCAACTGCTCAATAACCACATGTGGCTCATGGCTACTGTACCAGACAGCACGTCTACTTGATAGCATGACACACTGTGACAATTTGTTATACTATGAGGATTACTGAGGGCTGTGGAAGCATGAAGGCAAGGCGTTGAATTCAGACTGAGGAAGGAGGAAAACAAGGAAGGGTTAATAAGTGTTAACGAGGTGAATGACAGGTAAAAGGCTGTTCCAGGATGAGAGAAGAGCATAAGCAAAGGACTAGCAGTATCAGAAGGACAAGTATGCTCAAAGGCCGGAGGAAGGAAAGCAGAGCATTCCCAGAGAACCACAGCTATTTCAGACGCTGCTGGGGTGCGGATGAGGAAGGAAGGAGAAAGGCCCAATACCCGCCATGGAATTAGCCTCACTGCCTGCTGATCCACTCTGTCAGCTCTGCCTCTTCCTACTCAGGGTCATTCATAAGCAAATCCTGCTCAGTCTTTCTCTGCTTAGAAATGTTACTCTTTAAACCCCTCTTCTCAAGAGTATCGTATGCTGACTATTAAATAGCTTAATTTGGCCATGATGTTAATGGTAATCACCCAGGGAAAAGGTTATCCTGGGGGCCCAAAATATTGGTTTTGCAGTGCCCCAGACATTTAGGTTATGTTGCTACCACTGTGGGCTTCTCTGCCTGCCCCAAACAGCTCTTTCTTCCTCCATAAAAGTAATGATAGGGGCCGGCCCCGTGGCCAAGTGGTTAAGTTTGCGCACTCTGCTTCAGCAGCCCAGGGTTTCACCGGTTCAGACCCTGTGCACGGACATGGCACTGCTCATCAGGCCATGCTGAAGCAGTGTCCCACATGCCACAACTAGAAGGACCCACAACTCAATATACAACTACGTTCTGGGGGTATTTGGGGAGAAAAAGCAGAAAAAGGATTTGAGGAGAAAAAGCCAAAAAATAAAGAAGATTGGCAACAGTTGTTAGCTCAGGTGCCAATCTTTTAAAAACGTAATGATATGATAACAGCTGACATGTATTCAGTCCTTGTAGCGTGCCAGGCTAAGTGCTTTACATGGATTATCTCTTAACTCTCACAACAACTCTCTATGTCAGCCTCTTTTGTTGTCCCTTATTTACAGACAAGAACTGAGGCTTAGACTGGTGAACTGATTTGTTCAAGGTAATGCAGCTAATAGGAGGTACAGTTGGGATTTGAACCCAAGGAGTCTGAATTTGGATGGTTAACATTAAGCTATAGTGCATCTTCACCTCTCTCTACACACACACACACATGCACACGCAGCAAAAGCTTAACCCTGAGAAATTCATGGTTAGGTTGGACCAAGCTCTCAAGAAGATGAGCTGGTGGTCATTCTGAGGGAAGGGACCTGAGAGGATGGAAGGAGTCCTGTTCCTCATGGTATTAATGTAGTAGGGTGTGGAGCCAGGAAGAGGAAAGGTATCAGGACTGATTTGCCAACTCTGCTTTCTGAGCACTCCGATCTAGGCCAGCATTTATGCCAGCTCATCCCTACTCTGGGCTGTACAAGAGAAAAGTTAGTAAGAAAGACTGAATATCTAATAAAGTTGGTATTGTTGGGCCTCACACCCACACATGTTCCCCAAACTCCCAGAGGTGCTTCTCTGCAAAGTGTAAAGTAATCGATGTCTCAGGGCTACTGGACTCATTTATCACCTCTGTTCTTATCTTTGATCCAGTAGAGAAGAGGGAATGGATGGCAAATGCAGGAACTGTATTGCCAGTCATTCTGAGCCAACAGAATGACTGACCGATTCCCTCCCAACCTGATCATCCCTGTCTGGCTACCCCGTAACCCCCACCTTTGAGGAGAATAATTAACCTTGCAAGCACTGGGCAATGTTAGCTAAAGCTGACTGTGATATTCAAAAACAACCCCAAACATTCTTCTTTCTGGTCTGCTGCCCCGGATTAGGAATGGCTTTGATTTGTTTTGTTCTGCTTTCTTGGTGCCTGTGATCTCTAATTTACCCTTGTGCTTTACAATGAACCTGTTCCTCTTTAAATGGTAGAAGACAGTTCTAACCATGGCAGGTGGAGATGGAGGCAAAGACACTCAAGCCCTATCAAGACTGAATTAAGATAAACAACCTAATGATTTAACTCTTTCCTCAGCTGCTGGCTGCCTCCCATTACCCACAAGAATATTTGCTTAGTTCCCCTAATGCAGTCCATTTGTCTTTCACTTGTCTTTGCAAATGGACGCTTGGTAACTTTGATTCTGCTACGCCACTTTGATACCAACACAGCTGTGTGAATGTGCACATCCTTAGAGTGCTCAAAAATTGTCATGGAGATTGAGGGTAAAAAATATCACCCATCACAACTGTCTTTTAAGGGGTACTAGATGAAGAAAATTATGTCCTTTCCCTTAATAACAGTGGTTTGCAGTGTGGTCCCTGAACCAGCAACAGCCACACCAACTGGGAACTTATAAGAAATCCAGATTCTCAGGCCCCGCCCCAGTGCTCCTGAATCAGAAACTCTAGGGGTGAGGCCAGAAGTCTGTGTGATTCAGGTGATTCTGATGCACACTAACATTTCACAACCACTGCTTCACCAAATCCTTTCTAAAGTAAAGCCTATAGTTCGAGAAACCCTGCTTAAAAAGGCAGGAAGGCAGAGTAAAGGGAAAAATGGCTCTGGTTTTAACAGTGATTCTCAATCTTGGATGCACATTAGAATCATCTGGAAAGCTTTAAAAAATACTGATGCCTGGGCCCTGCCTGCAGAGGTTTGGACCCAGATGGTCTGATGTAAGGCCTAGGCATTAGAATTTTTAGAAAGCTACCTAGGTGATTCTAACATACAATAAGGGCTGAGAACCATCATTTTTAGAAATATAGGGTAGGATGTCATCTGGAAGACTTTACCTTTTCAGTTATCATCTGGTAAATGCCCCGGATTGAAGCAGGGGAATGCCAGGATGGCTCGTGTGTAATAGGGAGGTATTACTAGAGAAGGGGCAGATAAGGGAGCTAATGCATGTTGAGTGCCTGCTGTTTACCAAGTACTACACTAGGCACTCAGCCCACACAGCCCTGAGCAGCTGGATTTCCTGGGAGCAATAACAATGGAGCATCCAAGGGAAGGAATTAAGATAAAGAGATGATTAGTACACAGGACCAAACAGAGAAGGTGCTCATCATAATCATTCAAGAATAATGAGCAAAAGAAGTAGGGGGAGGCAAGCATATATTTGGAATGGGTTAGGTACAGCCCAACTTAGATGCAGAAGGCTAAACTAAATGACCTAATATTCCAAACTTCTTCTAGAATGCTATGAAAAAGCATAAGGGCAGATATGATTTGGAAGCTGTTTCTATACATTCAAAATGACAGAGAAAACTGTGGTACTATGTCCAAAACCATTCTCACCTAAAACTTCGAGATGACTCAGGCAACCTTAGGGAGGAATGAGGTCAAGTATTATCACACCCATTTTGTAGTGGTTCTCAATGTGTGGTCCTGGGAACTTGCTAGAAATGCAAATTATCAGGCCCGACCCCAGTCCTACTGAATCAGGAGCTCTGGCGGCGCCTCCAGGTCATCCTGACGCACACTCACTCAGGTTTGAGAACCACAGCTCTATTGAGTCCATTCAACTGATCCCCAAAGGGGTCATCGATTTTTCCTTTTTTCACATCAGTAAATATTCACCAAGGAGCCTGCCTATCCAGACCCCATCACACCCTCCTCAGAACTGCACTGGAAAATGCTGAGAGAGGAATGGCAGTGTGGCTGGGAGGAAACACTGGAGAGTGGGCCTCTAAACCCTGACGCGTGCTTGTAGTGTGACCCTAGGAAGGTCACCTAATGTTGCTGACTCAAAATCTGGCACACAGCAGTGCTCAATAAATATTTGTTACCTCAGTACCTGTAAACCAAGGACAATAGTGCTGAGGGAGGCAGAGCATAGTAAAGGACACAAGAGTGCAACATATCCTAGTTTGCGTACCAGCTCTGCCGTTAGACTAACTTTTTGACCTAGAACAAAGCACATCCCACTTCAGCCTGTTTTCTCAGCCATAAAATGGGGCAGAGAGATTCTGATTACAAGGTATACGAGGGTTCTATTGACATCTAAATTGATTTAATATCTGCACTGTGCTACTGAGAGAGCTTAGTGACCCATACAATTTTTATAAAGATAGGGCTGTATAAACGCAAAATCTTCTGTAACCTCAGAATATGTCCTATATACATGATGCATTTCCAGCGCCCAGCAAATAACCACTGCTACTACTATAGTTAGCAGTTTAATGATTAATGTGTGGCAAGCAACCACCTGATTAAACACTGTCCTGACCCGTTTAATAACCAGAGCTTTCCATTGAGTAGTACACAGGAGTCTCTCTTTGTGGCAGGAAGTTGTTTGGAGAAGCTGGGAAACATTATGCACAAATGACTGGGGCAAGCTGCTGTGTCCATTAGGATTATAGGGCTGAGTGAACCCCTCCATTGCCCTTAAAAATTAGAGGGTGAAAAATACAACAAAGAGTCAAGGAAAACCCTCAACACAGACCATCAGGAAGGAATGCCAATAGTGAAGAGAGCTAGGGCAATGGAAAGAGGCCAGCCCTGGGTGTTAAGCCCTGCTCCACAGTAGCTGTGTGAACTGAGACATGCCATTTAACATCTCTGAGCCACAGACTCATATGTGACAAGGAGATGTTAACACCTGCTTCATAAGGTTGTTCTCAGGATTAAGTAGAACAATGGACTATGTAAAGGGCCCAGTATGGAACCCAGCAAAATCTTAAGTGCTCAATCAATGAGAGAGGAGAGGATATTATTATCCTGAATTACCTTTGCATGTGAAAGCAAAGGGAATTGTGAGATCTTGGTTGCCTGCAACTTAAACAAAAATCTGGCTTGACAAGTCCCTGCTACATCCTGAGCTCCGTGCAAGGTACTGCGAGGCACGACAACGAATGGCAGGCAGAATCACACAAAATTGCAACATTGGACCTTGTTACCCACAAACTCATCAATGTTATATGGTTCAACCTGATATTTGAGCCTGTGCTTCACTTTGTATACTCTGATACTGTGGAGAAATGATTGTTGCACGGGAAAACAATAGCAATCCCTAGACGTTTAACCAGGTACTAAATTGGATACAAGGCAAAATGGGCAGTGCAGAGAGGCAGAGTTGGTGGCCGTAGAGTCAGCAATGAGCTTTCTGTTTTGGCTGAGTGACGTACTGAGATCTGCACACTTTCTGAATTGCTTTTGCAAAATCCCTTCCTTTCGGCCACCCATCTGGTCCCACTCCTTTCCTTTCGGCCAGCTCATGGATATGAGGGTAGTGGAGCACTCAGCCCCCACCAGAGAAGCTCTGGCATGCTGAAGGCCAGGTTGAGGAGTTTGAGGCAAGGGGGCTCAGCAAAGCCAAAGTGAGGCTGAGACGGGTAACTGGCCTTCCTCCTTGAGATTCCGCCAGCCTCCGGCCAATGGGAATAGGCTGTTTCACACAGCCCATCTCTGCTGAGAAAAGGCAGCAGCAGCAGATGACTCTTTCCAAGTCACAGTCATTATGATGCCTGTAACCTTTTCATTTTAAAAATATATGCATATCTCACAGAGCCCTGACACTTCCACCTTCCTTGAGTGGCAGCTGGGTTTCACACCCACCAGATTAGATACACGCTGACTTGTTCAGGCACCAGCACTTTAGGTCCCTTGGTCCTGGAAGCAACAAAATCAGCCAAGGGGATTAAGTAAGGCCCGCTCAATCCAAGGAGAAATTGGGGGTGTTTTCTCAGGTGGAGGTCTCCCAAAGGCAGCTGCATCCCAGCTGATGATGGAATCAGACTCATCCTTTTCCCCACCCTGCCTCCTTAGATGTAGCACGTCTTTTCTACTTGTCAAATCAGGGAGGGTAGCACATCCCTGCTGTAGAGAACTAAGACCACTCCATTTCCAGCCTGGACACTCATGCTCTCCCCTGAGGGAAATGGGTGGCTGGCTGGCTGGCTGGCTGGCCCTCTCCCAGGCAGAAAGTTTGGCTGCCAGGTATCTCTGGTTCTACATTTATTTCAAAAACATTTATGTAATATTCACCATGTGCCAGGCACTGCTCTTGGCACTATACACATAGTAACTCATCTGTTATTCCCATAACAACCCTGTTGAGTAGGTATAGTTATTAAGCCCATTTTACAGATGAGGTACCTGAGGCACAGAAAGATGAATTTGCCCAAGGTCACAGAGCTGGTAAGTGGGAGAGCCAGGATTTGACCAGTCTGGCTCCAGAGTCTGTTCTCTGAAGTACTAGAATATCCTGCCTCTTGGAGTAAGGCCTTTTTAAGGGGTAACTAGGGGCAGAAGAAAGGCCAGAGACCTTACTCAGAGATACAGCCATTTGCGCCAGGGCTTGAACTGGAGGGCACTAAAGACCTCTGCTCTAAAATGTCTCCCCCTTGCCCTGCTGAGTCAGAGTTCATGCTCTGCTCCCTCTTCTGAGGCATCCAAGGCCCTTCCTGAATGGTGAATAAAACTTGGCAGCGGTAATCCAGTCATCATTGGTCATCAACACCCAGGCCCAAAGCACATTATCATGTTCAAAGCCACTGAATCCTGAGAGTTTGGCTCCCTGAATAGGCAAGTTGTGAATATGAGGAAGAAAGTTTAGGAAAGGTCTAAGGCTGGCAGAGCTGCCCAGTAGAGATAGGCCTGAGAATGACCATGATGAGAATCCCTAATTAGCTAGGGATTTCGTGAAATTACTGGGTACCTAGGCGGCAAGGCCCCACAAGAAGAAATAAAACTATATTGAAGACAGATGTGACCTCCTTCCTGGTTTGGCCCCCTGATCTGACTTCTTAAACTAGCCCCAAGTCAAAACTGATGGGCAGCAGCGAGGTCCTCTTCTGCAGGAGCAGAGGGTCCCAGGTTAATGAACGAGGCCCCTGGTGGGTGGGTGTCCAAACTCAAAGTTGCCCCCATCATGACTGTGACACTCTTCAGTGAAGTCTGCCCCTGGCTCACCTACCCCGTGGCAGCGTTGGAGAGAACCAGGTGACAGCAAAGCATCCAGATCAGAAGGCATAAGAAAGTTCTTTAATGGTCTAAATAAGCCGCTATGGCAGTGATAGGCAGATCCACTAGGAGGGCTTACAGCCCAGCCTCTCAGCTTGTGGTGGCTGCACAGCCCACAAGCCAGAACCACACAGCTTCTATCATTATGATTAAGATTGTAATGAATTGCCCCTTTATCAAACATCTGATATGTGCCAGACACTGTTATAAGTATTGTACATGTATCAACTCAATCTTCACAATAACTTTATTAAGTAGTTATTATTATGAATAGGAAAACTGAGGCTTCAAGAAGTAACTTGTTAAAGGTCATACAGGTATTAAGTGGCAAATTAGGGACTTTCTGTCTGTCCCAAAATCTACCTTCTCTGTTTCTAAAATACAATGGGGTCCATGCAAAAGGAGATGACTTCTGCATGAGGTTCTATCAGTCCTTTATCTCTCCCTTGGAAGTATAAAGGATTTTGAGTTCTGTGGCAGGCCAAGGACCCAGCAGTTTTGGGATCAGGGAGGAGATGGGCCAATGCCACTTGTGTCGTCTACCAAGGTACCCATCTCCTCACTTATGTCCAACCCAGACCCTGCTCACCAGGGCAGCTAACATATGTGCACGTGTTTGGGGAGTTTCACCTTGGATGGAGTGGAGGGCCTACTTTCTTTGTAGGGTGCCATTTGAGGTACAGTTGGACACTTCATGAGACAGGAGACCAGTTGGGAATAAATATTTGGAAATGGAGTGGCTATTTGATGAAATTACTCTCCCCTTAGGTCCTCCCATCACCCAGATGGTTAGGTCATGTTGAGTGGACTTTTCTCCATTCTGGTTCTTTATTATGGAGCTGCCCAAGCACTGGTTGACAAGTAGACCTGCCAGGCTGCACTGGGACTGAAACCTCTCTGATTCCTATGGGTCTGGACTATCCCTTTGTGACCTGGTTGGAGGGCAAGGCTACTTGCTGTGGAGCCATCCAAAGGCTCCCATCTTGGACCAGGTGCACTCAGAGTACCACTGTGTCCTAAGGGACTGATTAGGGGGAACAGGGCCAAGGAAGTGCTAAGAATATAGAGGAGGCTGTAAGTCAAGGTAATGAATCTGTTCTACTGTCTGACCTCCATGTTCCTGGAATGACTTTCAGGATCTGCACAAACTCTTAGGCATGGAAGGAAGAAGTTATTGCTGTGTGCTCTCTAACTCCAACCCTTGTGGGAACTCCCTTTCTAGTCCAAGGAAAGCAGTTTGGAGGAGAGTTTACTTTGCATGCATCTAGCTCCCAGGAATAAACTTTCAGTAAATCTCTCTCTCCCCGGGAGGAAGCAAAACATAGCTTCATGGCAAAGCGAGAGACCAAATCACTTACGGGACAGCATCTAGTGTGAATTAACAACATTTATACTCATCTAAACACCAAGCATGCAGGTGGACCTGCATAGGTTTCCAAAACAAATTTATCAGTTTCTCTCTCAAATTAGCTCTCCTTCCTGATCCTTTTATCAGTCATACAGATTTGAGCTCAGAAGAGAGAGGAACATTCATGAAATCCTGTTGATTCTACTTTCCCAGTGAGGTTTGCATCTATCCCTTTCTTTCTAGCCCCCGACTACCATCCCAGTCCCCAATCTTATCCTTATTGAGCGGCTCCCTGCCACTCAATACCTTCCTGGCTGTCTTCCTGTCTCCATGCTGGCTTCATGGGCATTCTATATGTGCAGTCTCACAGGGACTCACCCTTGGTTTAGCACTCTGCTGTCACCGTCTTGAAAGTCTTAATAATTTTTGAACAAGGGACCCTGTGTTTTCATTTCGTAATAGGCCCCGAAAATTATGTAGCCAGTCTTGCTGTCTCTCCCCATCTGGATCCATCTTACACGTAACATTTATTGCCAGAGCTTGTTCCCTAATGTCTCTAATGGCTCTCCAGTGCCTTTAGAGTCAAACCCAAACTCCTCAGCCTGGCCTTCTGTTACCTGGCCTCTGTCTAATCTTCCACACATCCCATACAAATTCCACCCGTTCCAGCATTGGGGATAGCTTTACCATTAAGTGACTGCAGCAGAATAGTTAACAGCTCACATTCTAGAGTCAGACCTGGTTTAGTGTCCTGGTTCTATACTTACTGGCTGTGTGACTTCAGGCAAATTCCTTAATCTCTCTGAAACTTGGTTTCCTCATCTGTAAAAAGGGGATACCAACAGTACCTGTCTCATAAGGTTGGTGTAAGAATTAAGTGAGATAATAGAAGCAAATCTCTAAGCACAGTACCCGGCCCCTAGTAAATGCTCAGTAAATATTAGCTACTAATTTTGCTGTCTGTTGTTGTAATTGTTACAGAGCTGTGTGGTTCTAGAAGTCACCATGCCTTTGTTACAATGTAATCAGCCACATTGCTGGCTAGATTTCAGGTATCTCACAGTGACCAGCCATGTCCCTCTACTTCCCTCTCATGTACACCTCAACTACCCTCCTCTGGTTGTAGATCATCATAATTTGCACGCTGTTGAGCTTCTCCCTCTGCTAGCATGGGAGCAACCTGATGGGCCAGCAGAAGCTGCAGAGGCAGACATGGAGGGGAAGCAGCAGATTTACCAACAACGGCTTCTGAGGGAAGCAGCCCTGGGAACTGGCATTCAGGCTTTGAAGACCATTCCTTCCCCCTGCCAAGGACTATCCATTTCCCTGGCAAACCCCATGGTGGACCTCAGAGGATACACAGAGATTTCGGATGAGCTTTGTCCAGGCATCTGCATGAAATTGCTCTGGGAAAGTCCCCTAAATCACACCAGATCAACTCCAATTTTGCAGCAAAAGTTTATCCTGAGCTGCTGAAGTCATTCACAAAGTAGTCAAGGAAGTGGCTCACCCTATATGAAGAATAAGGGCCCAGCTCGGGCCTTCTGCTTGGGTTCTTTGCCACAACCCAACTGTAGTGAGAACAGCTTCCAGCAGTGCCACTCCCTGTTCCTTCCCATCCACTTACAGATGTGCTTTATCTTTCTCTTAGAACAGGGGTCCTCAACGCTGGCTGCACTTGAGAATCACCCGTGGAATTTCTGAAACATACCAGTGTTGCGCCACCCTCAAGACCAATTAAATTTGAAGATCTAGGAGAGGGGTCCTGACACTGGTAATGTTGACAAGCTCCCCAGGTGATTCTAATGTGCAGCCAGGGCAGAGAACCACTGGACTAGATGAGAATAGTAGCCTCTTAACCAACCTCCTGGGTTCTAAGTCATTCTCCTTCTTGAACACCTCTGTATTACCTATTGCTTGAAATATAAAGTCCAAGAGCCCCCTCAATATGACCCCTATTCACTTGCCTGCCACCCCACCTATAAACCCTACCCTCCAGCCACACCATAGATTAAGCACCATCTAGATCAACCCCTTTGTAATTTTGCTCACACTGTTTCCTTGACCCTCCCTTCTTTGCCTAAAGCAGTGGTTCTCAAATGTGAGGGCTTGTTTCAATACAGATGCTGGTCTCCACCCCAGAATTTCTGATTCAGTAGGTCCAAGATGTGCCTAAGATTTGAATTGCTAACAAATTCCCAAATGATGCTGATGCTGCTGGTCAAAAGACTACATTTTGAGCACCACTGGCCCAGGAAAATCTTACCCTTTAGGCCTGGTCATCTCAAACGCTGCCTTTTCTACAAAGCCTTCTCTTACTCCCAACCCCCTATCTCCCGGGTGAAAGCGAGCATTTCTGCTCTGTGCTCCCTTAGTGTTTTATTTGTGCCTCTATTGATTATATTTGGCTATATTTCTGTCTCCCTAACTAGTCTATAAAGCCACTGAAGATGGCTTATTTTGCAGTCATGTTTGTATCTCTTACAATGCTTAGTGCAACATTTCATACTGAAAGAGCCCTGTAAATTATGTCTTGAATGAAGCCACTTACTCAAACATGTAGAGGAAGCCTGGGTGTGTGGGCAGCCTCTGCAAACTGAATTTGAGTCACATAAGATAGCACCATTCTTCCTTGAATGCATAGTGTAAGCCCAAAAGCTTCAGCTTTACCTTATGACTTAGTAGAAGCTGCTCTCCCCTTCTTGAATTTCCAAAAGGCCTCTTTAAATAGACAGCATAGTTCCAGGAAGAAATGACTCTAGCAGATCCGCCAGTGGCAAATGTTAAGGGAACAGGTTTGTTGTCAGCATCTTTCCATCTCTCTTTACCGTCTTCTGATTCCCACTGTCCTATCTCAAGCACCTAGAGTTTTCATGCTGGTCACCAGCTCTTCAAAATGCTCCACAGCAAAGGTTCTTGCCTCCAGCCAGACATTTCAGCCCTCCTCACATACCCTTCAGTCTCAGTACTCTGCTAAGATGCTCAGTTGATAATATAACATCTAGATATAGATAGTGCTGTGGTTAAGAGCATGAGTTCTGGGGTCAAAGAGGTCTCATAGACTCCTGGATCAACCACTTATCTGCTGTGTAAACACTGGGAAAATTACTAAACTTCTCTGATGCTGCATTTTATCACCTGTAATATAGAGAGATGATACATACTTTGCAGTTATTATAAGGAATAAAATAAAATAATGTATGTAAAGCACATACCACACACCTGACATATATTAAGTGCTCAATAAATAGTTGCTATTACAAACATATTAAAACTTTACTATTAATATCTGGCGAGAGCTTACCCACTTATCCCCTCCACACCCCCAACCCCAGGCAGCCTTTGCATTCTAACAACAACCTTGTTGGGGGGTCTCCATGGAAACCCCCCATTTTTTGGACTGTAACCAGAATGATCTTTTTTTAAAAAAAGTGTGCTTTTTTTGTTGAGGAAAATTGGCCCTGAGCTAACATCTGTTGCCAATCTTCCTCTTTTTTTCTTGATTTTTTTTTCCCCAAAAGCCCCAGTACATAGTTGTAAATCCGAGTTGTAGGTCCTTCTAGATCTTCCATGTGGGATGCCACCACAGCATGGCTTGATGAGCAGTATGTAGGTCTGCACCCAGGATCCAAACAGAGTGCACAAACTTAACCACTATGCCACCAGGCTGGCCCTGATGTTTTTGTTTTTGTTTTTTTTTAAGGGATTGACTTTCTCCTCTTTTATTCCAGGAGTGTATCTGAGTCCGATCTTATCTCCTACCTTCAGTACTCTGACTGTGATCCTTTTGCCCTTCCTTTGCTTTCTTTTAAAAAATAGACTCCATTTCTTTAGAGCAGTTTGAGGTTTACAGCAAAATTGAACAGAAGGTACAAACATTTCCCACGTACCTCCACTCATGCATAGCCTCCCCTATTATCAACATCCCCCACCAGAGTGGTACATTTGTTACAACTGATGAACCTACATCGACAAATCATAATAACCCGGATCCCATAAGTTTACATCAGGGTTCACTCTTTGTGTTGTATATTCTGTGGTTTTGAACAAATATATAATAACGTGTCCACTGTTACATGATACACCATCTGTGCATCATACAGAGTAGTTTCACTCCCCTAAAAATCCCATGTGTTCCAACAATTCGTCCCTCTTTCCCCCCAACCTCAGGCAACCACTGATTTTTTTTATTGTCTCCGTAGTTTTGCCTTTTCTGGAATGTCACAGTCGGAGTTATATAGTATGTAGCCTTTTCGGATTGGCTTCTTTTGCTTCATAGGAATATGCATTTACAGAATGATCTTTTCAGAATGTAAATTGGATCACTTTCTTCCTCTGCTGCTTCCCATTGCTTCCCCCTTGCTTGTAGGACAAAACTCTACATCCTTCAATTGCCAACAAGGCCCAGCATTCAGTGGTTCTTAACTGGGGAGGTGTTTGGAAATTTAGGAACTTTTTGATTGTCATAAATACCAAGGGGGCAGTTTGGCATTTTGTGGACAGAGACCAGGGAAGCTAAACTTGCTGCAACCTTGCATATGCAAACTAGCACCTTCCCACCCCCATATAAAGTAGTCCTGCCCCAAAGCCAATGGCATCCCCATTGAGAAACACCCCCATTGAACTTTCCAGCCTCATCTCTCACCACTCCCTTGCTCTCTGGACTCCAGCCATCCTGGCCTTATTTCTAGTCCTCCACAGCACCTTGCACCTGCTGTTCTTTCTGCTTGGAATACAATTATTTTCTGATCAATCACTCAACTCCTACTGCCCCTTCAAATCTCAGTTTAAGTGATATTTCTTCGTGGAGGCCTTCACTAACTTCCCGTTATGGTGTACACTTCCTTAGAACTGTGTTTCTTTCCTCCTGAATATTTACCTGTTTATAATTATATACTCATTTAGGTAATTATTTGATTACTGTCTATCTCACCATGAGATCAGAAGCTCCAGGAAAGCAGGCATCACATCTGTTTTTGCTCACCATCGGATACCCAGCACCTAGCCCAGTGCTTGGCTCATAGTAAGCACTCACTCTCTCTCCCTCTGAAATGGATGCCCACATAATTAGTCCCTAGTCTTACTCGAGTCCTAAGGGAGAGGGAGCAGCTATCACATGCTCTGCTTTCAGGGATCTTAGAACAACAAGCCCAGACTGAACTCTGAGGTAGAAGTGGGAACTGGGCAGAGTAGAAAGGCTCTTCTCTTTGGTTATTCTGCCCGCATTCAACCTCATTAGAATGGAGTCACAATGGTAATGTTTCCAATTTCTTCCTGATTCCAAAATGCTACACATAGACATTCTGATTGATTGCCTGCTCCCAAACCTAGTTATATTAAAACAAATGAAAGACTGTTTAAAATATGTTGTCTAGTCACTCTTTTTAAAAAGTATGTTGTCTATTCACTTTTTGATGCTTTCCTGATGTGTAGGGTACATGTCCAATTTTTGGAAAATTTGAAAAATACCCTCTCAGGAGTCTAACAGTCTTGGAACATGGTGCTACGAGTGGTGGAGCCACGTGCACCTCAGCTCTCTAGTGAGCTCTGCACTGAAAATCAGAAAACAGGCTGCTTTACCTCTGAGTGGTTTGGAGTTGGTTTGTTGTTTTAATGTCATAGTCTAGGAATCAGAGAGAAAGAGCAGAAGGGATGTAGGGGTGTACAGTGGGAGAGGCACTGCTGAGAAAAGGAGAAACACACTTCAGAGGCGCTGGGCCCATGGAACAGTGGTGCTAATCAGTGGAGAAAGTGGGGACATGGGACAGAGAGGGTCTCACCCTGATAGTCTTGCTGAGTGCAGAGGAGGCTATATCTGCTTTCTGGTGTCACCATTGGAATGTCTGCTATTTGAGGACATTTCCTGGACCTCTAGGAAGTAGCATTCAGCTGAGGTCAGGGTTAGAAAACATTCGATCCCCACTTGCTTTCCCCATCCTCACTCCCAAGCCTGAGCTCTGGGCATCTGCCCCACCCCTCCTCCCCAGTAGCTTACAGTTTGGATTAGCACCAAAGAGGCTGGAGCCTCTGCCCTGAATCGTTCACTCAGGCAGCTCAGCACTGCTCCCTGACCGTTAGCCAGTGTGTGCACCACCACAGGAGGCAGCTCAGAGAGTTCTGGTGGACTTGTGCTTTGTGAAAGCAGAGAGCTTTGTTCCTCCAAAGCTCATTGTGACTCATCTGATTACGTGGATTTAACACAGATGAGAAACCAGAGTCCTCCTAATTTTTAGATCCCCTCCACTCCAGAGCATAAATTTACAGCCCCAAGCAAAGATCTATGAATCAAACATTTTGTTTGGAGCTGCAAGTTCACAAACTTAAGTATCCAAAGCTTCAATAACCTTGTCAATAGTTTTTAGGTATTTTTATTGTCTTACCACTTGAAAACTATAAAGGTTTTTTTTAAGCTAAAATGTTATTGATATTTTAAAATAGAAGAGTTGTCATCAATTTTTATTTTCCAAGGTTTTTCCCCAAAGGGGAAAAATCAGAATAAAGGAGGTATTCTTATTTAAAAAGATAATTCTTGCTCCATGTAAAAGCAAATTAATAATACAGAATTATATAAAAGTAGAACTCTGCTCTTCCCTTCCTTGCTCCCATCCTCCTCTGCCAAAAAAACTACATTTCCCAGAAGACACTTAACCGTTTGAGCCTTTTGAAAGATGTTATTTTATACAAATAGTAGAACAGACTCTTCAGAATCATTTTTAACTGCAGCCAGAGGGAGCTGGCCCTTGGTACTTACCGCCTCAGGCTGGCAGGCTTTGGACTAGGCCCACAGTGTGGAGGAGGGATGCCACACAGTAAAGCGACTGTCCCTCCAAATTTTCATCCCCAAGGGCTCTTGTTAAGATTTTCCCCCTTTATTTTGCCTACCAAACTGACTTTTTCAAAGAAAAATTTATTTTTCTCATTCTCCAGTAATTAAAGCCAAATATAACTGGCCCTGGAGTGAGGTTATCATGGAATATAAGCTGTTCCTTAGAGTAAGAAGACACTGCTTTTTAAACTTTTTAAAGTAAAGAGGGACATTACTTTTTAAAGGCCATTCATTCATTCATTCATTCAATAAATAATTATCAAAGAATCAAAATATTCCAGCCACTGTCCAGGCACTGGTGATACATGGTGAACAAAACCACCCAAGTCCCTGCACTGGCAAAGATGACATTTTGGTGAGGTGAGACAGCTAATAAGTAAGAAACAAATAACAAATATGTCAGGTGGTGATAAATGCTACGGAGAAAACTAAATCAGAGTAAGGTGGTTAGGGAACGCTAAGGGTTGGGATGCTGTTTTGTCCAGGCTGATAAGGAATGGTCTGTCTAATGGCAGTGTTTAAGCAAAGATCTGAAGGACATGAGGAAGTGGACTAAAGGCATAACTGGGAGAAGAGCATTCCTGGCAGAAGGAATAGCAAGCATGAGAATCCTGAGGCAGGAATGTGTGCTTGGTGTGTTAAAGAAATGCTATGCTCGGGGTGGCCCCGTGGCCGAGTGGTTAAGTTCATGCACTCTGCTTAGGCGGCCCGGGTTTTCGCTGGTTTGGATCCTGGGCATGGAAACGGCACCGCTCATCAGGCCATGCTGAGGCGGCATCCGACATAGCACAAGCAGAGGCACTCACAACTAGGAGATACAACTATGTACTGGGGGGCTTTTGGGAGAAGAAGAGAAAAAACAAAAGAAGATTGGCAACAGATGTTAGCTCAGATGCCAATCTTTAAAAAAAAAAAATACTATTCTATTCGAGTGTGACTGGAACGCAACAAGCAAAGGGGAAAGTAATAGGAGACCACAGAGGTACGTAAGAGCAGATCAGGTAAAAACTTTGCCTTTCCTGTGAAGAGCTGGGAGCCATGGGAGGGTTTTGAGCAGTGGAGCAGTGTGATCTAACTTATATTTTAAAAGGATCACTTTGAGTGCTGTTTGAAGAAAAGATTCTGGGCAGCGAGAGGGGAGGCAGGTTTCAGGGGCGAAAAGGAAAGAAACAGCGAGGCCGGTTAGGATGCTGTTATGATCATTCAGGCAAAAGGAGATGGAGGCTATTGACCAGATGGTAGCAGAGAAGGCAGTGAAAACTGGCCAGTTTCTAGATATATTCTGAAAGTAGACCTGATAGATTGTGTATGAGGTGTGAAAGAGAGCAATTAAAGATTCATTTATTTATTCAACAAATATTTACTGAGCACCTTCTATGTACCAGGTATTGTACTGCGTGCTTGAGACATGGCAGTGAACGAAGCAAACAAAAATCCTGACCTTCATGGAGGTTACTTTCTAATGGATAATAATAGCTAACATTTATTAAGCACTTCCTATGTTTGAAGCTCTTTGCTTTCTTAACTCATTTAATCCTCATCACAACCCCACAGCGAATGTATATATGGTATTACCTCCATTTTGCAGATAAAGAAAATAAGTCACAGAGAGGGTAATTAAGTTCTTTGAAGTCTCACAGCTGGTAAGTAGCAAAGCCATGTTTCAAACTCAGGAAGTTCTGCTGGAGAGTCTGAGTTCAAACCGCTCCACTCCACTGCCTCTCTACCAGGCCAGTATTCCCACACCAACAATCAAAGCTGGACCACCTGAGTGGAAACCAGGCATCCTAACTGCTAGATGACTCCAAGTTTTTGTCCTGAAAAACTGCAAGGATGCACTTTCCATTTACTTGATTCTGAACATAAATTGGTAGCCTGGTGCTATGAACTAAATTGAGTCCCCCCCAAATTCATATATTGAAGTCCTAACCCCCAATGTGATGGTATTTGGAGATGAGGCCTTTGGAAGGTGATTAGCGTGGAGACCTCATGATGGGATTAGTGTCCTTATCAAAGAGACCCCAGAGAGCTCGATTTCTCTTTCCATCGTGTGAGAACCCTGCATACAAACCAAGAAGAGGGTCCTCACCAGGAACTAAATCAGTCAGTGCCTTGATCTTGGACTTGCAGCCTCCAGAACTGTGAGAAAATAAGTGTCTATTGTTTAAGCTACCCAATCTATGGTATTTTGTTATGGCAGCCCAAGCGGACTAAGATACCTTGGCATAGCAAGATTTGGGCCAGTGAGTACTCTCTAAAATGTCCTGTATGTTTGACACAAAATGTTGTGTCATAGCACCATGTAAGTGTTAGCTCTAATTACCCACTAGAATGGTTAAGTGGAATTCAAAAGGGCAGAAGTCATCAGGCCTGCTGAGAACCTGACATGGTGCCAGGCACATAAGGAGGCTTTTGATCAGTGAAATTGCCCTGGGATTCTTCTGTGGAAATCTCCCATCAATATGGTAGAAAGAAACGTGTGGGGGAACAAAGTGAAAAAGAACCCTGAGATTTGGAGATATGATAGAAATTGCTTGCATTTTTATTGAATGCTTACTATGTTGTAGGCTCTGTGTTAAATGCTGAAAATGCATTACCTCATCTAATAGTCACAACAACCCTAGAAGGAAGATATTAGTCTTTCCATGTATGAATCAGAGGTTCAGAAAGGCTCAGTGACTCGCCCAGGCTCTCCCAGCTAAGTGGTGGGGATGGAACTCAAACCCCCATCTGTTTGACTGCAAAGCCCACACAGTTTCCCAGTAGGGTGAAGTCTCCTCCTGCACTCCCCAGCGACCTCTGCTCAGATCTTTACTCACTATTACTTACGTTGCTTCTACTACTTAATTTGGGACTATGTATATTTCTATACATGCTTTGGTGCAATCACTCAAACACATGTCCCATCTCTCCCATGCATTTTATCAGCTCACTGAGGTCAGAGGTTCTGATTTGCTTACCTTTTTTTACTTCCCAATGGTTTCAGTTATGGGAATCTGCCCACAGTGAGTATCTAATAAAGTGAGTATCTAATAAAGGTAGTTGATTGACTGCAATAAATAAACAATCACTCAAACACATGTCCCATCTCTCCCATGCATTTTATCAGCTCATTGAGGTCAGAGGTTCTGATTTGCTTACCTTTTTTTACTTCCCAATGGTTTCAGTTATGGGAATCTTCCCACAGTGAGTATCTAATAAAGTGAGTATCTAATAAAGGTAGTTGATTGACTGCAATAAATAAACTACTTTAGGAATCTGCTAGTGATTCTGTATGCTTTCACTCAAGACAAGATTAATATCACACATATAGATAAAACAATAACTGCCATTGCTTTAAAGCTTAATTAGTGTGCAATTCTGTGCCAGAATGCACAGAATTTCCATGCATTATCTCATTTAACCCTGAAAGTATGAATTAGGTTACAATCTCTATTTTTCAGATGGGAAACTGAGACTCAGAGAGGTTACCTCCCCAAAGTCACTCAGCTAGTAAATGACAAAGCCGCAGGTCTATCCAACTCCAAAGTCAGTTTTCTTAATCAGAGGAATTAGGTGGAAATCATGCCCCACAAGAATTTGTCTCAATGAGTGAATGCAATTTTTATCTTCAAATGATTTTTAACAGCTTTATTGAAGTATAATTGAAATACAATAAACTACACATTGAAAGTATACAACTGATTAGTTTTGACATAGGTATGTATATCTGAAACCATCACCACAATCAAGATAACGAACACATCCATCACCCCCTAAAGTTTCCATGCCTTTTTGTAAGCCCTCATTACAACCACTATCTTCCTCCCCATCCCCAAGCACAAGTTATTTTTTGAATGTGCGAGGCAGTAACTTAGGGGAGGCTCTGCTTGCCCAATGATCATATCAGCTCTGTCCCTAATATACTAAGTTCATTTTATTAGTGTCACAGTTTTCTTATCTGTGACTTGGGAGCCTTCAATGCTGAACTTCAACCTCAGGCTGACATCCAGGCTAGCTATAGAAAGAAGAGGTGATGACAAATTTTCTCTGAGTTAGAAAGCTAATCTAAGAAATCAGTTGGGGTGATCGATTTTTCCTTTTAGAAACAAAAGATGCAGATTATTTATCAGATAGACCAAAACCCTAGGCATCCTTTTGGGCTTCTGTGTGTTAGGAAAAATGGGTTTGGCATTTATAAGCCTTCGAAAAATCTCTAATTTGCCCAGCAGAGAAATTTCTAGGTAATGATAAAGGTAGCAGAGCCAGTCAGCAGCTAAATTCATTTTTCAAATAAAACCTACCCAACCTATTTATTTGATGAATGGACCTAGAAATGATAGATTGGTGCCAAGTTCTTGGAAAATGATGTATAGGAGACCTAAAGTGCTTTTCTTTATCAAATAGATTTATCTATCAGCTTTGTTCATTTGCTCATGAGTGTCCTCCACACACACATTAACCTAACATTTTCACTCTTAATGGGGAGAAAAAACTGAGAGTGAAGAAGGATTCTCTGAACATCTGGGTCCTAACAGACCACTGCTCTTGGCCACTATCACCCACCCATCCAATTCCCACCCCTGTTTATGAAATAGGATGATGAGGAAAGAATATTAATATCATTTAAATGGTGAGAGAATTCAAATTACTATAACATAAGGATTAATCTATGTGGTAGAGCTGATATGCCATAGGAGTACAGGGAAGAGAGGTCACTGTGCACTGAGGTGGTCAAGGAGGGCTTTTTGAAGGAGGAGTTGGACATAGGCCCAGAGAACAAGGGGAAGTATTCCAAACCTATCTAGCCACTGGATGACAACTGGGTTAGAGGCAGGAATGAGTGTAGCAAATGCAGTGGATATAGAGGGAAAGAGAGTATCCCCAGTGTTCAGGGTTGAAGGTATCTAACAATGCTGCATTGCTGACACAGAAGAGATAGAGACATAAGAAAAGAAAGAGGAAAGAGAATGGGCAATTGGTGGAGGTGAGAGCTTAGTAGTTGCCAATTAGTTCTTCTGTCTTTTTACCACAGTAAGTGGCAATCAGATGTCTGGGTCTTTTAATTTCAGACAAGCCCTTGTTTACTCATCAAAGATAAAACTGTTATGCTTAGAGCAGCTTCTATTAGCAGCAGCAGTTAGCATAAAAGAAAAAGTTAGCAGGGGAAGAAAATTCTGCAGGGAAAACATTTTCCCTTGATTTTCCGGTCAAAGATAGAAATATTCCATGGCGGGAAATATCCAAGACAATTCTACCACTCTGTAGTAGGCCAGCTGGTAGTCAAAGTGCCTCTGAATCCCAACTCCTGCAATAAAGGCAGTAGTTCAGGCAGGAGCCCAGAAAGCAATGAATCATTTAAGAGAGCTAAGTCAGTCTTCACTTATTTTCATAGACACTCAGTGTTAGAATCCACCTTAAAGGTGGTCTTCTCTGATCACCCAAGGGAAAATTTAGCCAAAGTGAGTTCCTGGAGGTCATCTGGTTCATTCCCTTGTTTTGGGGTCATTTTAACGTAAACCATTTATCCAAGAGAAAAGTGTGAAGCTCCATCCTAAGAGAATTTTGAGAAACTGTTGCAACTTTCCACTACTGAATTTTCCCTCTTATCTTAGAGCCATAGAATTTTAGAGCTCGAAGAGACCTTAGAGACTACTTAGTCTAACCCTCTCCATTAATAAAAAGAACATTTTTATTTTATAAAATATAAAAATTAGAAATAAATTTATTTTTAATTTAGAACAGAACATTACAGATAAAGCTAACAACCTCCTCCCAATCTGGGAAACCTTCTTGTGCCTTCCCTTTCTCCTCAGAGGTAAGAACTACTATTAGTTTGCTGATTTTCCTTTCAGATCATTTTTGATACTTCTAGATACATAAAAACATGTAGTATTATTTTTGTGTGTTTTAATTTGTTTAAAAGGTATCATACAGTATGCATCTGGCTTTCTTCATTCAGCATTATTTTGAGGTCTAGATCATTCCTTTTAACTGCTGTTCAATATTCCATTGTATGAAAGTACCACATTTTCTTTACCTACTTCTCTCTTGATGGAATTTACAAATCCTCTTTCTAGAGAGAGAACTGAGGCTCATAAAAGTTATAGGATTGGCCCAAGCTAGGTTTTAGCACAGTTGGAACTAGAGTCCATGTCTTAGATGAGAGGCAGATGAATTCCTAATAAATTGGCTGTCCAGGTTCATTCATGAAAGTCTTAGTTGGTCCAATATGAGGTTGGAGCATTGGCTTGAAGAGTGAAAATTCTGAGCATTCATACTTCCCAGAGCTAGTGAGCCAAAGAGCCCCTAATCCACGGCCTTTTGTGCTAAAGAGTTTCAGGGTTCATCCCGGGGAAAGAAAATAGCTGGGACAGAGCTACACTTATGAACAAGTAGAAGTATACTAGAACACTGTAGGCTCTGAGAAGCATCACACCCCAGCCCAAAATATTTCCTCTACCTTTGCTCATGGGGTCTGAAAAATCTTCCTTTCACACTTACAGCTTTGGATCTTGAAGGTTTTTCCATCCATAAAAGTTCCCCGGACCCACTCTGAGAGTTAAATTAAGGTAATATTAGCCATCGACAGACAATTGATATCTTGATTTCCCAGTTCATTTGCTAAAACAAAGTCATTATGGAAAGTGACTGCGGGACATGCATCTAGGTAGGTGGTCAGGATGAAGCAAAGGAAAGGAGAAAGGGAGAAAAATGGACATTTATTGATCCCTTGCTGTGTGCCAAGCAATGTGCTATTTACTTTACTTATATATTATCACAACAGAATTATTAATGCTACTTTCCATATTAGGAAGCAAGAGCTCAGAGAGATTAAACAGCTTTCCCAAAGTTTATTTGTTCATTCATTTATTCATTCACTCAACAAAACTCTGCCAAGCTACTGTTGCTATGTGCCAGATCCTGTGTGAGGTGAGGAAATAGAATGGTGAACATGACAGACCAGGTTTTTTTGTTCTCATGGACTTGAATCCATGAGAAATTACGTACGATGGACAATGCAAAATAAATAAGCATAGTCAGGCACATTGGGTCGGGCACTGTGAATATAGATAGAAGGCAAATCATAAGCACCTTGTGATCTCATTCATTTCTTCATTCAACAATATATATTGATGCCTACTGTATGCAGGCAATGTGCTAAGCACTTTGGGGGAATATAGAGATGAATAATATAGTGCATACTCTTAAGAGTACCTAGGGCATAGCAGGTGTTTACTCAATACTTAAATACCAGTCTAGAACCTTTAAGTTCAAGCCCAAGTGACAACCTCATGTTTCCAAGCTATTCGTTTTGTCGAATGCAAGAGAAAATTTGTGTCAAGCTGAGGAGCAAGGGAGGGTGAAATGGGTAGAAAATGACAGGTATCAGTTACCATCTCCATGAAGCTGCAGTGCTCTATAAAATGCTTCAATCAATAGAACTAGAGACAACAAACCAGTTTTTTCACCAATGACTGATAGGCAGGTGGCACCTTATTGACACAAAGGATCCTCAGGTTCTTATTCTCTAACTAGAAGCAAAATGGCAAAGGAGTTACCAGTGCGTCTGGATGTGGGCTGCTGTTTGTTTTGTTTTTCATATCCAGAGCAAAGAGAAGCATCTGCCTTAGAGGTGAAAATCCTGCAGTATAGGAAACTTACAACAGTATACTCCATTTTTCCAATACCAGCCTTTGTGCTATTGTTGTCAAAGGTTTTACTGTTATATGTTATAAACGCTGCAATACATTGTTAAAATTATTGCTAAAACAATCCATTACATTTAAAGAGACTAAAATAAGAAAAAACATCTTGTATATTTCCAATTTTTGTGCCCCTCATTCCTTTGTGTAGATTCATATTTCCATCTTATATTATTTTCCTGTTACCTGAAGTTCTTCCTTTAATAATTCTCATGGTGTGGGTCTGCTGGTGATGAATTATTTCAGATTTTGTAGTCTGAAAAACTCTTTATTTTACCTTTGTTTTTGGAAAAATTCTTTTCTGGATGTAGGATTTAACTTCTTTTTCTTTTACTACTTTATTTATTTTTATTTCTTTATTTTTTTGGTGAGGAAGATTTGCCCTGAGCTAACATCTCTTGCCAATTTTCCTCTTTTTTTTGCTTGAGGAAGATTAGCCCTGAGCTAACATCTGTGCCAGTCTTCCTCTATTTTGTATGTGAGATCCCACTACCGCATGGCTGACGAGTGGTGTAGGTCCAGCCCCAGATCTAAACCTGCAAACCTGGGCTGCTGAAGCAGAGTGCACTAACCTTAACCACTATGCCGTGGGGCAGCCATCTTGTACTACTTTGAAGATAGTTCCCCATGTCCCTCTACTTTCCATTGTTTCGGAAAAGAAATCTTCTGTCAATCTTATTTTTGTTCCTCTGATCGTAAGGTGGTTTCTTATCAGTAATTTTGAGCAATTTGATTAAACTGTGTCTTGGTGAAGTTTCCTTCACGTTTCTTGTACTGGAGGTTCTTGGAAGTTCTATCTATAGGTATATATATTTCATTAAATTTGAAAAAAAATCAACCATTATTTTTCAGATCCTTTCTTTGTCATCTCCATTCTCTCTTCTCCTGTGGGAGCTCTAACTACATGTATGATGACTCCCATAAAGTTGTCCCACAGCTCATTGATATTCTGTTTTGTTTTCTTTTGTCTCTCTCTGCCTCATTTTGGGTAGTTTTATTGCTGTGTATTCAAATTAACTAATGTCTTCTTCATCATCTAATCTCTTCTTCTTTACCATTAATCTCATTCAGTGTACTACTCACCTCAGATACCAAACTTCTATCTTAAAGCAGTTTTATTGAGATATAATCTGTATATGGTATGCATACAAATCATCCATTTAAAGTATGTAATTCACTGTTTTTTATTATCTTCACAGATATGTGCAACCATCACTATAGTAAAATTTAGAACATTTTCTTCACCTTAAAAAGCAACCACATACCCTTCAGCTGTCATCTGCCAAGTTCGCCATCTCTCTCAGCCCTAAGCAACCACTAATCTACTTTCTGGCTCTATAGATTTGCCACTTCTGAACATTTCATAAAAATGGAATCATTTATTATTTTTATGATGTAGTATTTTTTATGTAGTCTTTTTTTACAGAGTTCTTTCACTTAGCATAATGTTTTCAAGGTCATCCATGTTGTTGCATATATCAGTACTTTTTTTCCTTTTATGACCAAATAATATTTCACAGTATGGACATAACAATATATTATTTATCCACTCCTCAGTTGATGGACATGTAGATGATTCCCACATTTTAGTTGTGACGAATAAAGCTGCTATGAACATTCATGTACAAGTTTTTGTGTGAACATATGTTTTCATCTCTCTTGGGTATATATCTAGGAATGGAATTGCTGGATCATATGTTAACTCTATTTTCAACCATTTGAGGAACTGTCAGATCATTTTCCAAAGTGGCTGCTCCATTTTACATTTCCAACAGCAGTGTATGAAGGTTCTGATTTTTCCACATCCTCATCAACACTTGTTATTATCTGACTTTTTGATTATACCCATCATAGTGGGTATGAAGTGCTATCTTATTGTTGCTTTGATTTGCATTTGCTTGATGACTAAGGATATTGAGCGTCTGTTCTTGTGCTTATTGGCCATCTGTATATCTTCTTTGAAGAAATGTCTATTTAAGTCTTTTGCCCATTTTTAAATTGGCTTATTTGCCTTTTTATCATTGAGTTATAAAAGTTCTATACATTCTAGATACAAATCCCTTATCAGGTATATGATTTTCAAGTATTTTCTCCCATTGTGTGGGTTATCGTTTCACTTTCTTGGTAGCATCCCTTGAAGCATAGAAGTTTCCAACTTTGACAAAGTCTAATTTATCTTTTTCTTCCTTCCATCATTTGTATAATAATCCTTTGCCAAATCCAAGGCTGTGTAGATTTACCCCAATTTTTTTTCTTTCTGTTTTTTTTTTTTTTTTTTTTGAGGAAGATCAGCCCTGAGCTAACATCTGCTGCCAATCCTCCTCTTTTTGCTGAGGAAGACTGGCCCTGAGCTAACATCCATGCCCGTCTTCCTCTACTGTATACGTGGGACACCTACCACAGCATGGCTTGCCAAGCAGTGCCATGTCTGCACCGGGGATCTGAACCAGCGAACCCCAGGCCGCTGAAGTGGAACATGCGCACTTAACCACTGCACCACCAGGCCGGCCGCTACACCTATTTTTTATTTTAAGAGTTTTATGGTTTTGGCTCTTACATTTAGGTCTTTGATTCATTTTGAGTTAATTTTTTAAATTTTGCATATGGCTATCCAGTTGGCCCAGAACCATTTATTCAAAAGACTATTCTATACACATTGAATGTTACTGACATCCTTGTCAAAAATCAATTTACCATAAACACATGGTTTTATTTATAGAATCTCTATTCTATTCCATTGATTTATATGTCCATCTTTTTGCCAGTACTACACTGTTTTGATTATTGTTTCCTTGTAGTAGGTTTTCAAATAGAGAAGAGTAAGTCCTCAAACTTTGTTCTTATTTTTCAAGATTTTTTTGGGTATTCTGGGTCCCTTGCAATTCCACATGAGTTTTAGGATAAATTTGTCAGTTTCTACAAAAAGGCAACTGGGATTTGAATGGCATTGCACTGAATCTGTAGATCAATTGAGGGAGCATTGGCATCTTAAAAATATTAAGTTTTCTGATCTATGAACATGGGATGTATCTCCTTTTATTTAGATATTTAATTTTTTCACCGACTTTTCATAGGGTACACTTCTTGAAGTTTTCTCAAATTTATTCCTAAGTATTTTATTCTTTTTGATGCTATTGTAAATGAAATTGTTTTCTTAATTTCATTTTCAGAATGTTCACTGTTAATGTATGTAAATACAGTTGATTTCATATATTGATCTTATATCTTGCAAATTTGATTTTGTTTATTAGTTCTAATCATGTTTATGTGTGTGGATTCCTTATGGGATTTTTTTTTCTTTTTTTGCTGAGGAAGATTGGCGCTGAGCTAACATCTGTTGCCAATCTTCCTCTTTTTCCTTGAGGAAGACTTGTCCTGAGCTAATATCTGTGCCAGTCCTCTTCTATTTTGTATGTGGGTTGCCACCACAGCATGGCCAGTGAAGAGTGGTGTAGGTTCATGCCCAGAAACTGAACTGAAGCAGAGCACACCAAACTTAACCACTAGGCCATGAGGCTGGCCCTTCCTTATGATGTTTTTAATACAAGAGCATGTCATCTACAAATATAGCTTTACTGTTTCCTTTGCAATCTAGATGCCCTTTTTTTCTTTTTCTTGCTTAATTAATTCCTCTGGCTAGAAGCTACAGTGCAATGTTGAATACAAGTGGCAAAAATGGACCATCTTGTCTTGTTCCTGACCTTAGGGGGAAAGCATTCAGTCTTTCACCATTAAATGTGATGTTAGCCATGGTTAGTTGGTTTGTTTTTGTAGATGCCTAACGTCAGGATGAGTAAGTTTCATTCTAGTCCTAGTTTGTTGAGTGTTTTTATCATAACAGTGTGTTGGGTTTTGTTAAATGCTTTTTCTGCATATAGTGAGATTTGCATGTGGCTTTTGACCCTTACTCTATTAATATAGAGTATTACATGTATTGATTTTTATATGTTAAACTATCCTTATATTCCTAGGATAAATCCCAATTGGTCATGGTATATGATCGTTTTTATATGTTGCTGGATTCACTTTCTTAGTATTTTGTTAAGGTGTTTTGCATGTCTTCCTAAGGGATATTGGTATGTAGTGTCCTTTCTTGTGATGTCTTTGTCTGGTGTTGGTATCAGGGTAATATTGGCCTCATAAAGTGAGGTGGGAATTGTTCCCACCTCTTCTATTTTTGTAAAGGATTGGAGTTAATTATTCTTAATATGTTTGGTAAAATTCATAGTGAAGCCACCAGAGCCTGAGTTTTTCTTTGTGAGAAGTTTTTAAATTACTAATTCAATCTCTACTTCTTATAGGTCTATTTAGACTTTTTATTTCTTCTTGGGCAGGTTTTGGTACTTTGTCTTTCTAGAGATGTGTCTATTTCATGTAGGTTATTTAATTTGTTGGCATATGCATTAGTCAGGGTTCTCCAGAGAAACAGAACCAATGTTCCACACACAATGTATGTATACGCACACATATCACACACACGCACATACACACACACACACACAAGGAATTAGCTCATGTAATTATGGAGACTGACAATTTCAGACCCAGGAGAGTTGATGGCATAGTTCTAGTTCAAGTCCAAGTTCCTGAGAAACAGGAAAGCCAATGGTGTAAGTTCTAGTCCAAGTCCAAGTCTGAGAACCAGGGGAGCTGCTGGTGTAAGCTCCAGTCCAAGTCTGAATTCAAAGACAGAAGAAGACTTATTTCTCAGCTTGAAGACAAGCAGAGAGAGAGAATTTTGTTATATTCATCCTTTTATTCTATTCAGGCCTTCAACAGATTGGATGAGGCCCACCAACCTTGGGGAGGGCAATCTGCTTTACTCAGTATACCAATTAAAATGTTACTCTCATCCAGAAGCACCCTCAGAGACACACCCAGAAATAATGTTTAACCAAATGTCTGGGCACCTTGTGGCCTAGTCAAGTTGACACATAAAAGTGACCATCACATGTGGGGCCAGCCCCATGGCCTAGAGGTTAAGTTTGGTGCACTCTACTTCAGTGGCCCAGGTTGCTGTGGTGGCAACCCACATACAAAATAGAGGAAGATTGGCACAGATGTTAGCTCAGGGCGAATCTTCCTCAGCAAAAAAAAAAAAAAAATTAAATTAAAAAAAAATTGACCATCAGTGCATACAATTGTCCACAGTATTCCTTTATAATCCTTTGTATTTCTGTAAGTTGGTAGTTACGTCACCTCTTTCTTTTCTGATTTTAGGAATTTGAGCCTTCTCAATATTTTTCTTGCTCAATGTAGTGAAAATTTTGTCAGTTTTGTTAATCTTTTCACAGAATCAACTTTTGGTTTTGTTTGTTTTCTCCATGGTTTTTCTATTGTCTATTTGTATCTCCTCTAATCTTTATTATTCTCCTCCTTCTGCTTCCTTCGTGTTTAGTTTCCTCTTATTTTTTCTATTTTCTTAAGGTGGAATTTTAGGTTATTTATTTGAGATCTTTCTTCTTTTATAATGTAGTGGCTTATATCTATAAATTTCCTTTGAGTTATTACATTAGCTGAATCTCATATATTTTGGTATGCTGTATTTTCATTTTCATTCATCTCAAGGTATTTTCTTATTTCTTTTATGATTTATTCTTTGACCAATAGCTTACTTAGAAATGTGTTAATATTAACATATTTGTGAATTTCCTAAATTTCCATTTCTATTGATTTCTAATATAATTCCATTGTGCTTAGAGAACATAGTTTTTATTATTTCAATCCTTTTAAATCTACTGAGTCTTATTTTATGGCCAGGTATATGATCTGTCCCAGAGAATGCTCCATATGCACTTGAGAAGAGTGTGCATTCTGCTGTTGTTGTGTGGGGTATACTATAGATGACTGTTAGGTCTAGTTTGTTTTTAGTCTTATTCAAATGTTCTATTTCCCTGTTAATCTTCTTTCTCCTTCTTCTATCCACTATCGAAAGTGGGGTATAATATTAATAACTCTATTATTGTTGACAACAATTTTCTATTTCTGTCTTCACCTCTGTCAGTTGTTGCTTCATGTCTTTTGGTACTCTCTTATTAGACACATATATGTTTATAATTGCTGTATCTTCATGACCCTTTCATTATAAAACTACTTCTTTCTCTTTAGAAATGTGTTTTGTTTTAAAGCCATTTTTATGTAATATTAGTATAGCCAGCTCCCTTTATGTAATTATTTGCAGTGGTATATCTTTTTTGACCCTTTTACTTTCAACCTATTTGTGTCTTTGAATCTAATGTGTGTCTCTTATACACACGCATATAGTTGGATATGTTTTTCTTCCATTCTGCCAATTACTGCCTTTTATTTGAAATGTTTAATGCATTTACATTTAATGTCATTACTAATAAAGTAGAGTTTATTGTCTGTCAGTCTTCCATTTGTTTTCTATGTATCATATCTTTTTTGTTCCTCTATTCCTCCATTAATGCCCTTTTTGTGTTGAATTGATATTTTCTAGTGTACTACTTTAATTCTCTTCTGTTTCATTTACTATATTTTGAGTTATTTTATTGGTGGCTGCTCTAAGGCGTTTACATCTTAATTTTAAAAAATTAATATGGATTAATACCAACTTAATTTCAATAGTAATACAAACTTTCTTCCAATATACCTCTGTTCCCTCCACTCTCCTTTCAGCTATTATCATGCAAATTACATATATCATACATTATCAGCCCATCAACATACTTTTATAATAATTGACTTATGAACTTTTGTTTTAAATCAAAAAGGAGAACAAAAATGTTACAACTAACATAGATTTATACTGTCTTTTAATTTACCTCTGTAGTTCTTTTAATTATATTCTTTATTCTTTCATATACATTCAAGTTACTGTATAGTATCCTTTTATTTCTTCCTGAAGGAATCCCTTTGTTGTTTCTAGTCTAATCAGGTCTAATCAGTCATCAGTCTCCGTTTATCTGGGAAAGTCTTCATATCTCCTTCACTTTTGAAGGATAGTTTTACTGGATATAAAATTCTCTATTGACAGTCTTTTTCTTTCTGCACCTTGACTATGTCTCCCATTACCTTCTGGCCTCAACTGTTTCTGATGAAAAGTCAGTCATTAATCTTGTTGAAGAAACATTATGTAATAGGTCACTTCTTTCTTGCAGCTTTCAAGATTCTCTCTTTGTCTTTTGACATTTTGATTATAGTGTGTCTAAGTGTAGATCTCTTTGAGGTTAATCTACATGAATTTTGCTGAGTTTCTTGGATGTGTAGATAAATGTTTTCCCATAAAATTTGAGAAAGTTTTGGTCGTTATTTTTAAATATTCCATCTGCCCCTTTCTCTCTCTTCTCTAGTACTGAGACTACTATTATGTGTATGTTGGTGCACTTGATGGTGTCCTACAAGTCTCTGAGGCTCTGTTCACTTTTCCACATTCTTATTTTCTTTATGTTCCCCATGCTAAATAATTTCAACTGACCTATCTTCACATACACTGATTCTTTTTTGGTCAGCTCAAAATCTGCTGTTAAGCTCCTCTAGTGGACTTTTCATTTCAGTTATTGTACTTTTCAATTTCAAACTTTATGGTGTTTTTGTAATTCCTATCTCTTTATTGATGTTGATTGTTCAGTAAGACAGTATTCTCATACTTTCTTTTAATTCTTTAGACTTTTTTTCAGTTCATTTAATATATTTATAATAGCTGACTTAAAGTCTTCCTCTAGGAGTCCAGTTCTTGGGCCTCCTTTGGGACATTTACTTTTTTTTCCTAATTTATTTTTATTGCAGTAACATTGGATAACATTATATAACTTTCACATGTACATGATAATATATTTCAAATTCTGTGTAGATTACATCATGTTCACCACCCAAAGACTAATTATAATCCATCACCACACACATGTGGCTAAACACCACTTGTACCCTCCTCTCTCCCCACTTCTCCTCTGGTAACCACCAATCCAACCTCTGTTGTTATGTGTTTGCTGTTGTTTTTATCTTCTACTTATGAGTGAAATTGTACAGTATTTGACATTCTCCCTCTGACTTATTTCACTTAGCATAATAACCTCAATGTCCATCCATGTTGTCACAAACGTCTGGATTTCATCATTTCTTATGGCTGAGTAGTATTCTATTGTATACCACATCTTCTTTATCCATTCGTCCCTTCATGGGCACCTAGGTTGCTTCCCAGTCTTGGTTATGGTTACTAATGCTGTGATGAACATAGGGGTGAATGTATCTTTATGTATTTGTGTTCTCAAGTTCTTTGGATAAATACCCAGCAGTGGAATAGCTGGATCATATGGTAGATCTATTCTTAATTTTCTGAGGAAACTCCATACTGTTTTACATAGTGGCTGCACCAATTTGCACTCCCACCAACAGTGTATGAGGGTTCCCTTCTCTCCATAGCCTCTCCAACACTTATTGTTTCCTGTCTTATTAATTATAGCCATTTTGATGGGAGTGAGGTAATATCTCATTGTAATTTTGATTTGTATTTCCCTGATGGTTAATGATGTTGAACATCTCTTCATATGCCTGTTGGCCATCTGTATATCTTCTTTGGATAAATCTCTGTTCAGATCTTTTGCCCATTTTTTAATTGGGTTGTTAGTTTTTTTGATGTTGAGATGTATGAGTTCTTTGTATATTTTGGATATTAACCCCTTATCTGATATATGGTTTTCAGATATCTTCTCCCAATTGCTAGGTTGTCTTTTCGTTTTGTTGATGGTTTCCTTTGCTCTGCAGAAGAGTTTTAGTTTGATGTAGTCTGATTTATTCATTTTTTCTGTTGTTGCCCCTGCCTGGGCAGACATGGTATTTGCAAAACTGCTGCTAAGACTGATATTGAAGAGCATTGTGCCTGTGTTTTCTTCTAGAAGTTTCATGGTTTCGGGTCTTACATTCAAGTCTTTAATCCATTTTGAGTTGATTTTTGTGCATGGTGTAAGATAATGGTCTACTTTCATTCTTTTGCATGTGGCTGTCCAATTTTCCCAACACCATTTATTGAAGAGACTCTCCTTTCTCCACTTTATGTTCTTGGTTCCCTTGTCAAAAATTAGCTGTCCATAGATATGTGGGTTTATTTATGGGCTCTCAATTCTGTTCCATTGATCTGTATGTCTGTTTTTGTGCCAGTACCATGCTGTTTTGGTTACTATAGCTTTGTAGTATATTTTGAAATCAGGAAGTGTGATGCCTCCCCCTTTGTTCTGTTTTCTCAGGATTCCTTTGGCTATTTGGGGTCTTTTGTTGCTCCATATAAACTTTAGGATTCTTTGTTCTATTTCTGCAAAAAATGTTCTTGGAACTTTGATAGGGATTGCATTGAATCTATAGATTGCTTTACGAAGTATGGACATTTTAACTACGTTAATTCTAACTATGTTCATTTTCTATTGACTGGTTTTTTTTCTGTATATAGGCCATACTGTGCTATTCCTTTATGTGTCCAGAAATTTTTGTTGAAAACTGGACATTTCAAATAATATAGTGTTGCAGCTGTGGAAGTCATATTACTCCCCTATCCAGTGTTTGTTGCTGTTGTTGTTTACTGTTGTCTTTTGTTGCTGTTGTTTGCTTATTTAGTGAATTTCCTGGACTAATTCTGTAAAGTCTCTATTCTGTGTTGTGTGTAGCCACTGAAGTCTCTGCTCAGTTAGCTTAGTGGTCAGTTAATGATTGGACAGAGATTTCCTTAAATGCCCTGAACTACTAATTCTCTCAGCTTTTGCCAAGGGGCTCTGTGTTGGGGCAAGCCTTCAATGCCCTGGCAGGCAGTTAACAATTATGCCTTAACCTTAACTTCTTGATTGTGCAGAGACACAAGGTCAGTCCTATATGAGAGATTAGGCCCTTCTCAGATCTTTTCTTCACATACACACAGCACTGCATATGTGTAACACATTTTAGAGTCCAAGGAAAATTTGAGAGCTCTTCAAAGCCCTTTATCAACAGCTCATTCCCCATATTTTCCTTATAAGTTTTTGGCCAGACTCTTGTTTGCCCTAACTGCCTCAGGGAACTATAGTATTAAACAATTGTAGATAATTTTTTTGGACAGCCTGGGGAGAGGGTTTTCTTCATTGAGAAAGCTCTGAAGCAAGGTCAAATAAAGACAAACCCTGAGAATGGAGCTTTTCCAGAGATTTACCAGACAGGTCAAATAGTGATAATTCTCAGAGGATGGGCCTTTATGGACATCCAACCCATTCTGTCATCTGAAATGGCAACTAAACTGCTGATTTTTTTCAGTTACTGTGGTTCTGACATTGCAGATAGGTTTTCAAGGCTACCATAAATCTTTCGAGTATGCAATGGGACTAGAGCAAGTGAAATGCATTCTGTTTCTACTGAGATTTAGCTGTTTTTCTGGAATAAATGATTCTCAAATTGTTGCATGCCTCTGATTAATTTCCAGAGTTCTGAAAATGTCACTTTTAATAATTTTTTTCCCAGTGTTCTCATTGATTTTACGGAGGATCATATTTTCAGAAGTCCTTAAGCCACCATGCCAGAAGTGCTTCTCCCATGCTGGGTATTTTCATATTCCTATAAATATTCTTCAGCTTTGTTAGGGACATAGGTAGGATACCTGGAAACAGAACAATCCTTTCCAGTCTTCCTTTTAAAATTTTTTTATAGGGAACCAGAGATCTGTTTAGTCTAGGGCTAGTTATTTCCAACAACCTAGGTAAGACCTTTCTCCCTAGTGCCCTATAATGTATGAAGGTTTCCAGTCTGGCTAGTGGCAATAAGATCTAATTCCCCTTTCTGTATGAGCACCAGGTAATTTTACATCTAATCCCTCAAGTGGTTCTTTCTCCAGCTTTGTACTGTCTTCTCATATACATGTACTGATCAGTATTCTCCTTAATACCTATGAGGCACCCTAAGCAGATATATGGAGTTCTCGCTCCATGAAACTCCCTTTCTTATCCAATACTATATCCTGTGATCACTAGCTACCTTGGTTTCCCTTGGCTCTTAGCTCTAGCTCCTCATTACAGGGAGTTCACCAGTCTCCTCTTCAGTTCCCTCTCCCTGTACCATGGCCTGGAAACTCTCTCAAGGCAGTAAGCTTGGACAATCATAGAATTCTCCTTACTTGTTTCCCATCTCTCAGGGACAACTGTCCTTCATTGGCTTATGTATAGTGTCCTAAAAACCATTGTGTCATATGTTTTGTTTCATCTTTTGGTTGTTCCAAGTGGGAGGTAAAATTCAGTCCCTATTATTCCATTTTGGTCAGAAGCAGAAATCTCTACATGACATATTTTTAAGTTTAATCTGTATTATTAACATTTTCCCCGTTATTTTTTCCAGTTTTTTGAAGTATAATTGGCTATCATTTATTTAGTTTGGATCATCAATAAAACAATAAATTCAGCCCTGACTTCCAGAATTTTGCCAATTTGTGTGGTGTAAATACTGCCACTATGGACAATTTTAAGCTACTAATATATGTAATATTTCCACTGTAGAGATACAATAGATGTAAATAACCTGAAGAGGATAGATTACAGTAAAATAATTGCAAAGTGGTGAGTTTTAAGTATTACTTTGTTTTGAACATAATTTATTTAATTGTAAGTTGATTTAGTTTAATTTCTAATGATAAGTATGTTTAGAAACCAGCTTACAAAACTCCTAAAAGTTCAACAATCAGCTCTTGTGAGATAGTATGAGCCATATGCAGCAGTCTACTGGCTCTATTTCTGGAGATTAGAATCTCTGTGGAAGCATCACTATAAATTGGCATGCAAGGAGCAGAATTCATCTACCTCGGGACATGCGTGTATGCTCCCTGCTTACCAAGGATGTTAGGCCACTGTAACAAATACATAAAGCAAGTATTTGGCCACCTTCTTTTTCTCCAGAACAAAAATAGCTATCCTCAAAATTCTACCATTAAAAATTCATTACCATGAATCTTGAAGTCTTTTTCATTTCTAAGAATCCCCTTTTAAAATGGTAAGGTATTTCCTGTGAGTGGTAATACTTTAAGCCTTTTAATCTGCTAACACCTTTATGGATATCAGGCAGCTAAGTGAGAAAAAGGTCCTCTGTCATTGGCCCATAGGCTCTCTGATTGGCGCAAGCAGTGTGGCTAGATGTGGGAGGGAAATTAAACAAGGAAAGTAGGAATACACCCCAAAACTGCCCTTTTCATAGTCTTTTAGAAGGTCAGCTCCAGCATATCCACATGTGGGACTGGGTTTTAAATACTAAAAAAGTAACTGGTGCCTTCTATCTTGGCCTGACTACCCACTAGCAGGGAATGCCATATGAGCTGCTGACTGTTCTGTCTTGCCCATCCCTTCCACAACATTCTTATATTGGGAAAAAATTGAAAGAAGCAAAATACAACAAGATCATCCACAAACTTCAAAGGTTTACAACACCCTTACAAAATAAAATAAAACACCCTTACAACAGTAGCCATGCAAAAACGTTCAGCAGTTCATGTAAATAGAGAAAAGGAATACTATAATGAGAAACCAGAGAAAAATGAGGAAGAAGAATTTGCTATAGAAACCTGGATTTGTGCTGAAACTGCCATTTTTGACTTGAGTTCAAAATAATATTTTTTCTCACTATTAAAAAACAAAATTATAGGGGCCGGCCCCATAGCCGAGTGATTAAGTTCATGTGCTCCACTTTGGCGGCCCAGGGTTTCACCAGTTTGGATCCTGGGCACGGACATGGTACCACTCATCAGGCCACGGTGAGGCGGCGTAACACATACCACAGGCAGAGGTCCTCACAATTAGAATATACAACTATGTACTGGGGTAAGTTGGGGAAAAAGGAAAAAAAAAAAGAAGAACATTGTCAACAAATGTTAGCTCAGGTGCCAATATTTAAAAATATATATATATATATATAGGGGCCGGCCCAGTGGCACAGCAGTTAAGTTCGCACGCTCTGATTCTCGGCGGCCCAGGGTTTGTCAGTTCAGATCCAGGGTGCAGACATGGCACCACTTGGCACGCCATGCTGAGGTAGGCATCCCACATACAAAGTAGAGGAAGATGGGCACTGATGTTAGCTCAGGGCCAGGCTTCCTCAGCAAAAAAGAGGAGGACTGACAGTAGTTAGCTCAGGGCTAATCTTCCTCAAAAAAAAAAAAAAATATATATATATATATAAATGGGTGATGTATAATAACCCATTAATAAATATGTAGAATGTATGCAACCTTTTTAACACCTTTGAAGAAGAAGAGTGCAAAGAGCCAGATCAAACTGCTCTAACCATAAATCAGCAATTTCTGTGCAAAGGTATTAGGCCCATCCACCAAGCAGGTAGTGCAAATTCCCAATAGATACAGAGTTTCAAGGGGCAGAACACTACTGACTCCTCCCCTCAATAAAAAAAAGTATCACGGCCAAGTCACCTGATAAAGCCGCCTCACTTCCTCCTAATCCCAAACCCAGGGCAACCTCTCAATGCCTACCATGAGTGGAGTCTATTAATTTAGATATATCACGCAAGAAACAGGTGGAACTGGCTTGCCCCCATCTGCACAGCTGTTGGAATGTGAATGCTACCTCCTTCAGAATTTTTTTAAACATTCATCTATGTAAAAAGGTAAATGATAACTCTGTGAGGTTGGCGAAGGTAAGTGAAAGAATTGAATGAGACAATGTATGTGAAAGAACTGTGTAGTCATAAAGCTCTAGATAAATATCAGGGATCTTTAAACTATAGAGAGATCATAAAAGCTTTCTGACTCCTGAGACACATTTCATCTGAGAGAGACAACGGCCAAGAGGAACTTTGTTAATGGGAGGTACAAAATCCCAAGATACTAGTTTTCAAGGAAACTTGAGGATAAATAAAAGTCCCATACTGCACAGTAAGTTGAAAACATAACTTACTGAACTGCTTACTATAAGAAGTAGTACAGTATGACTAATTATATAAATAACACTAATAAAAGGTTCTAGTCAACTGGAACTCATCAAATTATGGTTCCACAAATCACTGATGTTCTTCAGTTTGCACCGAGGAGTTCTGTCACAAAAATCCATCTGTGGCAGTCATTCCTTGGTTTGCAGAAACAATAGTAGTTCATGGGGAAAATTTTTTCCATTTCAGGTTTTTCAGTCACAAATTTCTCTTAAATCCTTTAGTGACTGCCAGCAGGCAGCAAAACAAATGAACCTGTAGAAAAAGGACACCTAGGAAAAGCATATCAGGTGTCATTGATGGTTTGCTTTTATTCTTTCACGGTCACATACCTGTGCCTGCACTTAAACTACTAGGAAAATTTCCTTGTAGTCCTCTGATGGCATGAAACATACTGTCTCAGTCTCACCTCTAAGAGCCACTTCCCCACAAGGGAAAGTGGTGGCACGAAGGGCCGGAGACGCAAAACAGGGCAATTGTAACCTGAGGCAGTCTTGGAGGCAGAAAATTCTGAAAAGAAGCCAAATTGTGCAGCCAAGAAGAACACAATTCACAGCAGCATTTAATCCAGAGAGCAAGGTTTGGATAGGACAGGTAGCTGGGAGGATAGACAGCATGAGGGAACAGGGCTTGAGTTGAAGCAGATGAAAGATATGCTGAGCAGAGCTTTTGTATATGTTAGTATGCCCCTCTATTTACATGGTGCTCAGTCCATATTGAGGTAATGGATGCAAATGCTTAAAGAAGTTGGATTAAATTTATAGCAATATCTTATAAGGTCCACAGATAGCATCCTGACTTCCAGGTGGTCTGCTATCCAGACTTGAGAAGCACTAAAGTTAACTTGTGGGTGACAGAGCCGTAGGGGATCATCAATAGACAATAGAGATCTCTGGCAATAGTCTTAATTCTTGGAAGGGGCACAATGGAGAAAAACCCTCTCTTCTGAGAACATATTCCTTGGAGTCTCTATTAGAGGAAAGATCTTGGGCTGGTTCCCCTTATAATGGAAATCACTAGGATTCATTAAAATAGCTCTGAGCAGTATGACTGCTATTTCTGGGAATCAACACTCAGGAGGCTGTAGGCCCAGACCTCAGAAAATCAGTGCAACCCCATCTTTGAGTCCTGTTCTATTCTACCTTAGGAGTACAGGCATATAACGTTGGACTGACCCCAGTGTCAAAGGGAAACATGATTCACTCTATATTATCTAGTTTGTTTCATCTGTAAAAACAGCCCAAACTAGTAACTGAGTCTCAAACTTCATTTCTTTTAGCCTGAATCATCCAGTTTGCCTGTCTTTAGGGAGTAAACACACGGCTAACTGATAAATGTGTCCCACACTTGGTGCTGTATCTAACCCAGTGGTCTCTAAGTATCATAAATGTTGCTAATACTGTGAAAACATTTACTGTTTTAATAAATAGTTGATTTTAGGGCTGACATTGATCTTAGCAATCACCTTTTCTATCCCTGTCATTTCACAGAAAAGGAAACAGACATTCAGAAGAGGTAATGTGACTTGCTTGAGTTCATACTTCAAATTAGTGGAAGAGCTGAGACTAGAATCCAGGCCTCCTGTTCCCAGGACACTATTCTTTAAACTGCACCATTTACACATAGAGGTATGTACCATTATTTCCAGGTAAGTCCCCTGCCAAATTTTTAACTTTTTTTGAAACTGTACTATTGTAATATTTCAAGTTCTAATCTTGAATGTCGGGGCAGGCAGGAAGGTGGAGAGCTAACCATCTTTGCAGGAAATATATCCTATACAAAAGTAAAACCCTCTCAGTAACAACAAGGGTGACCTGGTTTTAGAGATCCCAATATGCAAAATGAGAAAGTCACAAAAAGTCACACTGAAGGAGACTGCATTATAAGAGAATACTCAGCAGAACTTCTTGAGTGCATTTAAGCATTTAAGATCATTACTTGGCAGAACCCTCTGGGGCAGAGAAACAAAGTTAAAATGCTAAGAGCCACTGCCAAATGAAGACCAAAAAGAAGGCAAAATAAGCATCTTTGATGTAAAATGGAAGTCATGAAGAAATAGAATCTGTTTGACAGAAACTTAGTTTACCCTGAAAATATCAGTGTCCTAGTATCCAGCCTAGTGAAGAGCCTTTCTCAATCACATGGATAGCAGCAAGATCACTCTTCTAGTCATGCATGCTTAAACTTGGATATCATACTGAGGTTCTCTCTATATGTCATTCCCTAGAGTCTATTACCAAGCCCTGTTTTTTCTTCCTTTGAAATAACTTTAAAATTCTTCTCTTCTTCTCCATTCTGACTACCAGCATTCTAGATGGGACTTCGTTATCTTATGGCAAAAGTCCCGTTGCCTCCTACTCTAATTTACAATTTGCACAGCCATAGGAGTCACCTTATAATATATAACTTTCTTGATTACATCCTGTTTAAGAAGCCAGAGTGATACCCAGATGCCTATGTGATCAAGTCCTAGCTTCTCAACCAGATGCTCAATATTCTCCAAAAAACAGGCCCATCTTACCTACCCCTACATACTTCCTTCTCTTCTCAAACACTGCCACACTCAAGGCAGTGCCAATTCCCATCGTTGGCTTCCATCCCCACCCCACATATAAGAGAAGTGTTCTCCCAACTTCCACATCTACCTATCTAAATCGTACCTAGCTTTTAAGATCCAGCTCAGGTTCTACCTCTTCCACCTATCTTTCCTAAACACCTCCCAATAACTTTAGCTAATCTTGGTCTTACAATTTTAATTAGTGCCCACTATTCTCAAGGTACTGATCTCCTCACTTCTTTAGAAATAGAAAAAAACTAGCAAGTAAAAGTTGGGACCCATTTAATAAAAATCCTTCTCCGAAACAGAGGAATGGACAAATGTTCATATAGCCCCTGATGTCTGTTACTGTGGAGAGCGCCAGGACATTATTTGAAGGTTTCCCCAATCTTTCTTCCTCCCAAGATGAAAGTAACATCTGTTGTAACATCCTAAATGTACTTTATTCGTGACATGTGACCAATTTGTTACAGAACCAGAGATTCTTCGAAATATATGAGAGGGAAGGGACTTTGGATCATCAATTATACATTATACATGAGAAAACTGAGCTCCATTTCTGTTTCCTGGACTTACTGATATTTTTCCCCTTTAGAAAGCCACTTCTGGTAAATTAATAAAACAGTTTAGAAGGAAGTTCAGCAGTATGTATATTTAATAATGCTGCTTGGTTTTCACCCAGTAATTTGAGTTCTGGGAAGCTATACTAAGCAAATAACTTTGAATATATAGAAAAATCTTTATATACAAATATATATATATACACAAATATATACAAATACAAATATATACAAAAATATCTATCACAGCTTTATTTATAACAGTCAAGATAAATGGAAGAAATCATACATATCCCCAGACTGGAAACTAGTTAAGTACATTACAGTATACCTGATCTGACCCAATGAAATATTATGTAGCCATTTAGCATGATATTTTACCATATGATGGTGTAAAACATACTGTCTTAATCTCAGCCAGCAGAGCCACTTCCTCACAAGGGAAATGGGTGGTGGGAAGGGCAGAAGAGTCAAAGACTGTTATAATGGGTAATGATGTGTGGGAAATTCTTGCAAAATATTAAGAAAACTGGATAAAAAAATGTCAATCCAGGATGAACACGTTTAAAAATTCATGGGGAAAAACAAGAATGGAATTATTTATTTCAAACTACATTGTGTGATTTTTTTAAATGATTATTCATGATTTGCTGATTTAAGTAAAAATTTTGTAATTTTTATTTTAAAATAATTTCAGACACATAGAAAAGTTGTAGGAACAGTACAACAGTCCTGTGTACCCTTCACACAGATTCCCTAATTGTTAGCATAAAAAAACTTTTAAAGAAGTCCCTCTGCTCCATTTAACGAGGGTTTGGCCAATAAGCTCCTATGTGAGCATTTCCACTTTAGATTCCAAAGTGAAGGGGAAACAGAAAGGGGACAGACACTCATTTCTCATGGCCTGTGGGATCTGGGATGAAAGCCAGCCCTAAGACAAATAATCAGATGCAAGACTTTTAATCAATTACACTGCCTATTATTTGCTGTAATCAGTGTCATCCAATTCTGCCTTTCCCTTGACTACTTCAAGGAACATCATGCAGACAAAGTGATAATGAGTGTTGAGCAACAGATTTAAACACCCTCATGCAGCTGAGTGACTTGAAGCAGACAAATATATATTTTTCGCTCATGTCTTCATTCTAGTGAAGATGAAAAGCATTGATTTAATCCAGCCTCCAGCGGTTCTACATAACTCCCCTGGACATCAAATAAAAGTGAATAAAGAGTTGAAGAGCTTACAAAAATAAAAACATAACATGTCCATAGCCATAAAATTGTATTATGCAAATGAAAGTACCCACATTTTAACATAGATACCGTACATTTCCTCCCTAAATTTGGATGAGTCTTCTGTATTATAGACATTATAGAGGTAGAAGAGTCATTTGGGTCATCTAGCACTATCCAATAGAACTTTCTGTAATGATGAAAATGTTCTATATCTGTGCTGTCCAATATGGTAGCCATGAGTCACCTGTGGTTATGAAGGGCTTGAAATGTGACTGGTACAACCGCAGAGCTGAATTTTTAAATTCATTTAAATTTAAATAGGCACATGTGGCTAGCAGCTACTGTACTGGATAGTGGAGATCTAGCCCCTCCTCCACTCTAAGTAGAAATTTCCTCTCCATTCCCCTGGTCTATTTATACTCTCCCTGATGATCACATCCACTTCCAACAGCTTTAGTTAACACTTACAGTGATGGTACTCAATCTTGGCTGCATGTTACATTCACCCAGAGAGCTATTTTTAAATGTCAATGTGCGGGTATTTTTTAAAAGCTCCTCAGGTGATTCTAATGTGCAGCCAGGGGAGAACTTTGAAGAGTATGCTGATGAATTACAATTCTATACCAACAGATCTCAATGTTGAGTTCCACATGCTGACTAGATCTCTCCTTCCTGATGTCCAAAAAAAACCCTCAAACACCAACATATCCAAAAGGGACATCATTATCTCCTGTTGTCCTCATCCAAATCCTTCAAACTGTAATTGCTTAACTTACCTCTGCCATTTTGCTATTTGTTTTCTACATGTCTTATTATTTTTTGTTAATTCCTTCATTGCTACCTTCTTTTACATTTAATTGATTTTTTGTAGTGTATCATTTTGATTTACTTCTCATTTCCTATTCTACATATGTTTGTAGTTATTTTCTTAGTGGTTACTCTGGGGATTACAATTAACATCTTCAAGTTATAGCAAGTTATTTGAATTAATAATAACTTAGTTTCGATAGTATAAAAAATTCTATTCCTATGCAGCTCCATCCTTCTGCCTTTATGCTGTTATTGTCACAACTTACATCTTTATATATAATATGCCCATTAACATAAATTTGTAATTTTTGTTCTATGCATTTATCTTTTAAATCATATAGGAAAAAAAGACTTACAAACTAAAAGTACAATAAATATTGACTTTTATATTTAGCTATGTAGTTATCTTTACCAGTGTTCTTTATATATTCATATGGCTTTGAATTACTATCTAGCCTGAAAGAATCCCTTTAGCATTTCTTGTAGGGCAGGTTTACTGGCAATGAACTCCTTCAGCTTTTGTTTATCTGAGAACATCTTAATTTCACCTTCATTTTTGAAGAATAATTTCGCAGGATATAGAATTTTGGTTGAGAGGTGTTTTTTTTCCTTTTGACACTTTAAATATATCACCCCACTGCCTTCTGACTTCCATGGCTTCTGAAGAGAAATTGGCTGTTAATTTTATAGAAGATCCCTTGTATGTGACAAGTCACTTCTCTCACTGCTTTCAAGATTTCCTCTTTGTCTTTTGACAGTTGGATTATAATGTGTCTTGATGTGGAATCTCTTTGAATTTAGGCTTCTTGGAGTTTTTTTGATCTTCCTGGATATATAGATTCATATATTTCATCAAATTTGGGAAGTTTTTGACCATTCTTTCCTCAAATGTGCTTTCTGCCACTTCCTCTTTCTCCTCTCCTTCTGGGACTCCCATTATGCATCTATTTGTACACTTGATGGTATCTCACATACCTCTGAAGTGTTATTCATTTCTACTCTTTTTTACTTTCTGCTCCTCAGACTGGATAATTTCAATTGATATATCATCAGTTTCATTGATTCTTTCTTCTACCTGCTCAAATCTGCTGTTCAGCATTTGGCAAACACTGGGACGTCTCCTCCAACTCTGAGAAAATTCCAGTGGGGATAAAACAAAGGCAATTCGCTGAACTGATCCATCTTTTTCATGCAGCAATTCAGTACATATGTATTGACCAATCAAAACATATAATCATGGAGCCAGCCTGGTGGCACAGTGGCAGTTAAGTTCACATGTTCTACTTCGGTGGCCCAGGGTTTGCCAGTTTGGATCCCAGGTGCTGACCTACACACCACTTGTCAAGCCATGCTGTGGCAGGCATTCCACACATAAAGTAGAGGAAGATGAGCACGGATGTTAGCTCAGGGCCAGTCTTCCTCAGCAAAAAAAGAGGAGGATTGGCAGCAGATGTTAGCTCAGGGCTAATTTTCCTCAAAAAAACAAAAAACATGCAATCACAATTCTTTCAGAACAAAATCTATATTGCTACCTCCACTGGTACCAGCAAGCCATACTAGGAATGTGGGCCACTGTCCCCATGGCTATCTCCAAGCTAAGGAGTCGGGGATGGCAGGCAGTTCGGTAAAAATGCCACAAAACTCTCTTACCAAAATTTAGTACCTTCTTTCTTCATTAAGCATTACTCCACTTGTTGTAAGTTTATATTAGATTGCCAAGTTCAGAAAAAGTTGAATCTGGTGGTTTTTGCTAGGTTATTCATTGCATTAGTGGAGAGAAGGTTTTTGGACTTCGCTACTCTGCTATGCTATATAATGTCCTTTTTCTCCTAATCAAATTTTTTGTGGCAATTTTTAGACATTTATCCTTTCACTTAAATTTTAATTTTTTGTCCAGCTCCATATAAAACTCAAATACGATACTTTTTGTAATTTATATATTAATTTGGCAGTAAATTATATTTTTGCTAGGTTGAGTCTTTCTATTCAGTCACATTGTGTGCTTCTCTATTATCTTTGGTCTTCTTTTATCTCCTTCAATAACTTCTTTCACATGTTCCTTTCTAGGTAAGTTTATTCCTGAATATCTTAAGATGCTGTAACTCTCATGCACCAGATTTCAAGTTCTGAGTGATGATGGATGATTATTGTTAAAAATTTTTTTAAAGCTATTGATATTTGTATATTTTTCTTGCATTCTGTCACCTTACCAAAGTCTCTCGTCACTTCTAAAAGATTTTTGTAAAGTTTCTTGGGTGTTTTATTATACAATTATAGTATCTGCATATGATGGTAATTTTTTCTCCTCTGTTAAATATTTATAATATTTTCATGTTCTTCTCTTATTAGTCAGAACCTTAAAATTGAATAATAGTGCTGATTCTGGCATCCCTATCTTGTTCTTGATTCTAATGGCAATGGGTCCAGTATTTTACAATTTATTATGATATTTATTATTGATTTGAGGTAAATAGCCTGTTGTGTATAGGTAGTTTACTTCTGTTCTAATTTTACTTAGATTTCTTTCAAAGAAATAGGTGGTAAGTTATATCAATTTTTTTCATCAATTGACAGAATCACGTTTTCTTTCCTTCAAGTTGTTGACTTATTACTGAATTATATTGAAAATTTCCTCATATTAAACCATGCTTGCATTCTTAGGACAAATTCCACTTAGCTATAATGTGTTATTCTTCAAATACACTACTGATTTTAATTTGCTAATATTTTGTTTAGAATTTTTGGAATTATTTTCATGGTTGAAATTTGCAGTTTTCATTTTGGGGTATGTTTATCAGGATTTGGCATTAAGATTATGCTAAGGCTGTAGAATTAATTGGGGAGTGTTCTTTCTTTTTCTTTTTTCTTTTCTTTTCTTTCCTTTTCTTTTTTTTTTTTTTTTTTTTTTTAAAGATTTTATTTTTTCCTTTTTCTCCCCAAAGCCCCCCGGTACATAGTTGTGCACTCTTCGTTGTGGGTTCTTCCAGTTGTGGCATGTGGGATGCTGCCTCAGCGTGGTCCGATGAGCAGTGCCATGTCCGTGCCCAGGATTCGAACTAACGAAACACTGGGCCGCCTGCAGCGGAGCGCGCGAACTTAACCACTCGGCCACGGGGCCAGCCCCTCCTTTTCTTTTTTTTAATATATTTTTTTTGCAGGGGAAGATTTGCCCTAAGCTACCATTTATTGCCAATCTTCCTCTTTTTCCTTCCTTTTTTCCCCCCAAAGCTTCAGTACGTAGTTGTGTATAGTTGTGAATTCTTCTGGTTCTTCTACATGAGCCACCACCACAGCATGGCTACTGACAGACGAGTGATGTGGTTCCACACCTGGGAACCAAACCCAGACCACTGAAGCAGAGCGCACAGAACTTTAACTGCTAGGCCATCAGGGCTGGTTCTCTTTCTTTTTCTATAATTTGAAATATTTTTAATATCAAGATAACCATCTATATTTTTTAAAGCTCTATATACAGCTGTGAAACCCCTTGAGCTGAATTACTTTTAATTGGTAGATATTTCAAACTATTTAATTTCCTCTATGATTTTTAATCCATTCAGGTTTTCCTTTATTTGCGGTTTAATTTTGGTAATTTTCCAGAAAATGCTGTCACTTAGGATGCCTTCAGCTTCTTGTAACAGAAAAGCATCCCTAAAAGTGGGTTAACAGAAAGGGAGTTTTCATCTCACACAACTAGAAGTCTAGAGGTTGAGCAGCTCCAAGATTGGTTAATTCAATGGCTCAAAGACATCATAAAGGACCCAATTTATGCCATCCTCAGCATGTAGGCTGCATTTTTCAGGTTGGCTCTCCCCATAGACCCAAGATGGCTACCAAAGTCTTTGGTGTCACATGGAAATGACAGCATTCAGAGCCGAAAAGGGAAATATTTCTTTATTTACGTCTCTTTTTAAGAACAAAGAAATCTTTCCCAGAAACCCTCCAGCCTATCTCATTGTTCAGAATTGCATCAAATGCTCAAATCTAGTTCAGCCACTGGCCAAAGAAATGAAATTTCCAATATTGACCTAGTCTTTGACTAATTAACACTTTTTCCTTGAGGTGAAGGAGGGACCTCTTGCCTGAGCTCATGTCTGCATGGAGGGGAGGAGGTTAAACATACAAACAAAAGCAGAGCTCTAGTGACAGAGCATTCCCCCGTCCTCCCACCACTATTTCATATAGTAATTCAATACATATCTATTGAGAACCTACTAGGTGCCAGGCTCTGGTTATAGAGTAGGAAACATGACAGATAAGGTGCTTGCTATTATGGAGTTTACATTTTGGTTGGGAGAGCTAGATGTTAAAATAATAATATATAATAATAATAAATAAAAATATGGTCATTTCAAAGAGTGACAATTTCTTGATGAAAATCAAATCAGGGTAAGGAGATGTGGGATGACTTATGAGTATCTTGCTCCATTAGAAAAGGTGGTCTTGGAAGGCTTACTGAGGAGATGATATTTGAGCTGAAACTACATGATAAGAAGGAAACTGTGAAGATCTAGTGGAAGAGGATTATAGGCAGTGAACCACATGGGCAAAGGTCCCAAGGTGGTCACATGCTTGAGAAGCTTGAAAAATAGAAGGCAAGCCAATGTTCTCCTAAAATACCATTGAGTTTTATATACTCACACCTGAGTACATACTGAGTCCATCTTCTAGAATAACCATCTCTAAATTGCTGTCTATCGAACTCCTACCAACGCTTCAAGACATAGCTCAAATATTACTTTCTCTTCAATTACCTCCCCAGATAGAGTTGTGTCCCTGCTATATATTAGAACCCTTATCACACAGTAGTACATTTAACTTATTTTTGTCTCTCCCTCTAGACTTAGAGTTGCTTGAAGGCAAGGGCTATGTTATTTAGGTATGTGTATTTGTATTCCCCACTACCAAGTGCTCTAGGCCTGACAAATAGTGGTGCATAACAAGTATTTATTGAATTGAAACACTAAATATCTACTATTCCTAGCACTAGTATAGGCATTATTCAGCATACAAAAGAATCTACCTTCACTGAAGTAGTTAAGAATGTAGACTCTGGAGTCAGAAGCTTGGTTCTAATCCCATTTCCACCACTTACTAGCTATGTGAACTTAAGCAATTTGCTTAACCTCTCTGTGCCTCAGTTCCTTATCTGTGAGGTAGGAGATAATAATGCTAACTCCCTATAAGTGAGGAATAATTTAAATAATGTATGTGAAGTATTTTGCACACGGTATCTGGCACATGATTAGTGCTTAATGTTAATTTATTATTATTTATAAATTAATGAAATTATTGGATTGATAAGATTTATAAAAATGAAAAACCTAATACTGCAAATACATCACTATGCAGGCTGGTTTAAAGGGCCTTCTGAAACAAGATGCTATGGTATCTTGACCTCAACAAAGCATTACTGAATGAATGAATAAAGAAAAAATAGCCACAGTGTAATCTAGTTCTAGAGCACTGGGTTAGTTTCGGAGCATCAGACTTTAAGAGCAACACAGTACGGTGTAACTAGAAGCAGACCACTAGGATGCTCATAATTCTAGAGAAGGGGAGACTCAGCGCGGAGAGAGACATGAGAGCTGAAATCAAACATTTGAAGCGTTATCATGTGGAAGAAAGGAGAACTTTGTCCAATGCTGCTTTAGAGAGCAGATCTAGGACCATGGAATAGAAGTTGTAGGCAGGTGATTTCAGCTGAATATAGAGAAACATTTGCTGAAAGTCAGCACTCACCATACAGGTGAGAAAGCGGTGAGTTTCCCATCAGTGGAGGTGCTCGTTAACTGAACAATCACTTAACGAGGATATTGTCAAGGGGATGTTTTCATTGGGCAAGGAATTATTCTAGGTAACCTGTGAGGTCGCTTGCAGGAGGTTCAAGATCTAAACCTTTCTGGGAAAGATTAGTGTTACTACATTAAAATTAGGAAGTTCTCAAACTGATACTCTGCAAGGACCCAAAATATTCTCAGAATCAACACCTCACCAAATGTGTGTATGTGCATGCATGCGTGTACACACACACAATCTTCCTCTGACCAGCCCACTCCTGTGCTTTTGAACATAAAATTGCCACCTTATTCATTCTTTGGATTGGGCATTCAAGGTTTCTGTTAATATGTAATTTTTTTCCTAGAAGAGGTATGACTCTAAGCCACAAGGCCTTTATCATCAGCTTTTATCACAGCACCTGGTATATATACACTGAATGTGTTTATTATCCACCATCCACACTTGAGATTATACAAGTTTATCAGATTAAATCTACTTGCCCTAAAGGGCTCTGAAGTGATGGACAAGTAGACAGATAAGCTTGGATACAGGTGAGAGGTCACAAAGGTTTCACCATTCAAGCTTAATCCTCATGGTACAGAGCACAAGCCACGCACAGATACCAGGTTCCTCCAAAGGCATTATTGTTTTTTAGTTAGGTGGAAAACCAGGCTTTCCTCCTTACGAACAAAGTCCTGAACTGGGCAGTGATCTGGGCTGGGATTTGGCAAGACCACCTTGTGCCCTGGCCTTCTGCCCAGCCCGTTGATTTAGCTCTTTAAATCGCATCATTTAAGCCCACAAATGTCACAGATACCATTAGACAAACTCCTCTGGCTATGAGCACAGAAAAGAGAGAACACGATAAGCCCCCTGAGGCAGCCTGTTAGACCATTCCTAATCTTTCATGCTTGTGGGACTACATTGGGAGTAGGGTTCACTTGTAGAATGGCATGAAGTGCTGGCTGGTTTCGTTTTGTTCAGTTAAGAATACACTTCAAGGCCAATGCATAATAAAGGGAAAGCCAATCCCATCTCTTGGCTTAGGTTAATGGCAGGTGAGTGAAATCTGCCAAGTATAAAGGTAAAGGGTAATGGGAAGGAACCTTCCCAATAATGCATCTTCAAGAGATGCCAGAAACTCCATCGTTAGTTACTTATTCCAAGAGTAATGGCAGAGTACGACTAATAGCAAGCATATGGAGAAAGGCCTGGACCAAGATTGAGGCTAAAGAGTCAAGTGGCACCAGAAGTGAGGATTGGAAGAGGGCAGGGCACTAGGCAAGGCATTAGACATCTATATAAGCCTACGCGTAGACAATGCAGGGAACCCCTTTTACATCATTCTCAATGCGTAGTATAGAGGTGGGCATGGATACATGAAAGAGATTTCCAAGACTGGACATCAGGCCTCTCTTTTGCCTCCATTACATCTTTTCTGTCCCTCTAGACACACATCTCTTGACTCCCAAGGCCACAGCAACTTTCATAATGCAGGAGTCCACATCAAGGCATCACTAGCTGTTAGCCATGTGATTTATTGTTCCTTCCAGTTGTAGTTTTAGAGATGCAGTGCCTTACAGCAAAGGACTGACTTTCTAATAGTATAATCTCAGGCAAACCTCTGGAGGAGATATTTTTCTCTACAGGGGAATACTCTGAGGCTTCTCATGACACAGCCCACTGGAAATGCAATAGACCAGATTAATTTCAAATGGAAGAGACAAAAAGTAAAACTAGACTCTGAATCAACTATATATCATCCAATTATATTTACTTCAAGCACAAATTACCGTGATTTTACTGTCCTCTCTCTTTCACTACTATAACCCACGCATCTGGCACATAGTGAGAGTTCAATGAATGGGACTGCTTGTTGCCTTCATTATTATTACTATTAGAAGCAGTAGTAGTAATAGTGCTGCTCCATTACCTGGCACAGTGCCTGGGATATATTAAGGATTCAAAAATGTAATAATTTCTTTATTGCACCAGCTACTGGCACATAAGAAGACACTGATTGAGTTAGTTCCCTTCAGTCTCACCTTTCCCTGGGATACATTTGTCTTCAGTTTCCCTCACAGCTGTGCCTGACTAAAGTGGGCGCAGATCTTCCTGTAGCAATAACGCTTAGCCCAGCACCACCAGTGACACCATCTAAAAAGACATCCAGCCTTTTCTTCCATGGTAGCCTCTTAAATGGCAAATGGGCAGTAAGATCATTTTTCTTATGGGGAATCTGAGGTTATGAGCTACTGCCTTGGATCTTTAGCTTGCCTTTAATCCCTGTATCCTATTATAGCCTGAAATATATACCCCCTACCAATGTCTCCCAACTATGCCATTATCAATCTCACCACTTTTGTTCTCGCACTCTGTAGTGCCTAGACTACCCTCACATTTTCACATTTAATTCATCCTCAAGGACTGGCTTAAGAGCTGCCTCTTCCATGCAACATTCTCTTAGACCTCCAGCCCTCACTGAGCTCTTTCTGAAATCCCAAAGCATCAAATCAGTACCACAAAATTTAGCACTTCATTCCCCAACCATGCTGACTTTCCTCAGCTAGATTATATTTGCTCATTAAATATCCATTTGTTGAGTACCCCTCGTGTTCAAGACCCTGTGTGAGTGCTAGGAAGGCATGAATCAAGGTACTTCTACCCTAATGACAGGAAGACAAATATGCAGCTGGTGACATTGAAGAAATGTGATCCAAGTACCAGTGGAGAACTCAGAGGGAGATCAACTAACTTTCTGACAGTATTGGGGGAAGACTTAACAGAGAAGGGGACCTATAAGCAAGGTGCTGAAGCTGAGAAGGAGTTTGTTAAGTGGAAAGAGTTGGATGAAGCCATGTGCAAAGACAACTCAGAGAACATGGCTAGACAACTTAGGGTGAGCAGAACCAGACTAGATGAGAACCTAGGGTGGGATGGAGAGAGATGAGAAAATATCATGGAAGGTTTACTCATTCATTCATCAAATATATATCAAGCATCCACAGTGTGCCAGGAGCTTGGCTAGGTGCAGGTGCTAGAAAAACAGAACAGATCCAATCCCTGCACTTGAGCTTTAAAGCGAATTGGACAAAACAGCCAATCACCAAGTAAGACAAATAAATTTGTAACTGCAAACTGTGATAAACATTAAGAAGGAAGAGAAGAGAGTACATTGGAGAGAAGAATATGAAGGAATTGCTCTGAGGAGGTAACGGCTTGTTGAGGCTTGAAAGATGAAAAGAGCTGGAGAAGAGTTCCAAGCTATAATCAAAGGTCTTGAGGTGGGAAAAAGCTTGGCATGTTGGAAGAGTCAAAGGAAGCTCCACGAGGCTAAAGAATAGTGGATGAGTGTGAGAGAGATGAGGCTGTAGAGGTGAACACAAGCCTAGACCTGGTGGCGCTCAGAAAGAAGTGTTGATTTCATCACAAGAGGAGCAGGAAACTAACCAAGTAGGAGTGAAATGGGATCAGATTTGTGTTTCACAGGATAACTTGGGGGTAGTATGGAAGACGATCTGGACGGGGAGAGAATGGAATCAGGATGATCAGTTGTAAGGCTGTGGAATGGTCCAGTTAAGACATGATGAAGACAGGGACCTGTTCTTTCATATCGTCCAACAGTGACTGGCAAGGTGCTGGGGACACTGAAGGCTTCCTCTGTGTTCGTATTGATTAAATAGATATAAACTGAAGTGGGTTGTTGAGCGTCTCTTTAGGAGATTGCACTTTCTCTTCTTCCTCCTCCCTTTTTGTTTGTAATGGAGATACGGAGGCAGTCTAAAATTAGTGTTCTTAAATTCATTTGCTGTTTAGTGACAAACACTTATTCTAAGTGCCATTTTCCTTTAGCCACGCTGAGTTACTTGAAAGTAGCACAGACAAATATCAGTGCTTCTCCAGACAGCCAAAAAGCACCCTGCTCTCCTGAGACTTGGGTGCAGAGAGAAATTTGTCATTTGGGCCTGTTCAGGGCAAGAGGCAACACTCACATTCAGATACTAACTTCCCAGAAGATCACAAGCACATGAATTGCAAATGCCACTTGTTATAATATATGCTTCTCCCTCTGCCAAAGCAGGGATGTAATTACCTGGAGGAGTGAGGCAAATGTTTGTGGAAGCTTCATGTCTCTATCTTCTCTTACCTCCAGGAGATGAGACAAGAGGCCCTTTATCACATTTCCATTTCCTTTTGCTGGCAAAACAGTTCGGTAATGAAAGACACTTAAAAGGGTCTGTGAAAACTCAGCTTCCACAGCGTCCTGGAGGGAAAGGAGGTTAATCACCTAATGAGTCTGAGCCTCATCTTCTCCCCTAGGGAGGATAATTATTCCTATCTCACAGGGCTAGTACAAGGAGTCAGTGAGGAATGTGCATGCATTTGATCTGTAAACTACGATGCAAGAGCTCTCTACTGTGATTCATTCTGTGCAATTGAAGGCAAAGACTGTATTTTTTTCTTGGTCTCCCAGGGAAAATTAAACACATTTTAGGAACTCAATAATAGGTTTTACTTTAAAATCAATGCTATTAAAATCCGGCTTTAGATGTGGTGCATATAAAACAGACCATTCAATTCTCAGAATTGAATCAGATTCTCAGATCTGTCAGCTCCTTGGTTTGGAGTGGTGGAGGAAAAAGTCATGAGTGGGCAGAGGGTTTGCATGGCTTTGGCCAATGGGAGCCAATACTCCTCCAGTGAGCGGCAGCAAGAAGCAGGGCTTCAGTTAGCACTAGAACAGAATTTCAATCCAGGATCTGCACCTGGGGCAGCTACAAATGTAATCCTGAAAACTACCACAGGCCTATAGGCCCAGGGCCCAAAGGAAATTGGCAAAGATGAATTCCAACTTTGCATCACCAACCAAAAGTATTATCAGGAGTATTTTTAGACAGCATAAGGGAAGGAAGGAACTAACCTGTGCCACGTCTCAGGAGGTTTATCCTGTGCCAGTTGCTTTGATAATGCATTATCTCATTTAACTCTCACAATAGCTTTATGAGATAGAAATTATTCTTTAGCACAGGGCCTAGTACACAGTAAGTAGTCACTAAATGATAACTGCTATTAATGTTATTAATATTGGTAAACTTAATAATCGTAAACTAAAGCATGGTGGCCTTGAGTAACTTATCCAAGGTCACAGAGCTGCTAAAGCCAGGATTTGAACCTAGGTCTTTCTGATCCAAAAGGCTGGCTTCTTTCTGCTATACCCCTTTGCAAGAGGAGAAAGATTGTGGCATTAAAACAGTTTAGGGTTTTCCAACTTCTTAGCACGTCTTCCTCCATAACTGGCCACTTGAGACCTTCAGGTATCTAAGAATATCTTTGGTCTCCCTCTCTCTCCTCACTCAGGTTTCTAAATTGCTATGAACCATGGCCCAACTGTACTACAAAAAGGTCAACTACTCACCATACAGAGACCGCATCCCCTTGCAAATTGTGAGGGCTGAGACGGAGCTCTCTGCGGAGGAGAAGGCCTTCCTCAATGCTGTGGAGAAGGGGGACTACGCCACTGTGAAGCAGGCACTACAGGAGGCCGAGATCTACTACAATGTCAACATCAACTGCATGGATCCGCTGGGCCGGAGTGCCCTGCTCATTGCCATTGAGAACGAGAACTTGGAGATCATGGAGCTCCTGCTGAACCACAGCGTGTATGTAGGCGATGCATTGCTCTACGCTATCCGCAAGGAAGTAGTGGGTGCTGTGGAGCTTCTGCTCAGCTACAGGCGGCCCAGTGGAGAGAAGCAGGTAAGAGAAGTCACTATAGGCTGGCAAATAGCCAGGGACAACAGGGCACTAGGGTCTGAAGCCTGGGAACTAGGGAAGGATAGGTAGGCTGGAGTTGAGAAGCCCTATCATGGCGACCCTCTGCTTTCACAAACAGCATCAGCAATCTCAGGTGATATCCTAGAGCTACCCTGCATGGCCCACGCTGAGTTTTACTCATTTGCCTTTTCCTTATTGGTATTTGCCAATATACATTCAACACTTAACAACCCAAAATTGTGCTCTGTGTTTCCAGAATATTCAAGCTCCTTCTACCCTCACTACCCCGCCCCCTGCTCTCTGTCATTTTCTTCCTGCACTCAAAGCATACATTCTAGAAAAGGAGAGACCAAACACAGACCTAGGCTTCCTTCCTCTCACCAGCCTCTCTCCTGAAGAAGGACAGGAGGCTTTTAAACTTGAGTGCCCCATGCAGATGCAGACAGATACAGAGACTCACATATTTTTCCAGTACCTGTCGTGTGACTGCATTCCACCCCTAGATGTTCGGGATTTTGCCTCTTTGATACTCCTGTCCTCCAGGGCACCTAGGTTTAATACTGTGGAGTCATCTTTGAGTCTTTCCTCTCCCTTGCCTCTGTGTCCAATCCCCAAGCCATCTGGTTTCGGCCTTCCCAATATCTTTTACATACTTTCTTTCCTCTCTAGCCCAGCCCCCATGACTCAGTCTCTGGTTCTCATCATCTCTCTCCTAGATGAGTGATTCTCAAAGTGTGGTTCCTGGACCAGCATCATTAGCATCACCAGGAGAACTTGTTAGAAAAGCAAATGTAAATTCTCAGGCCCCGCCACAGACTGTCTGAATCAGAAACTCTGGGGGTGGGGCCCAGCAAGCTGTGTCTTAACAAGCCCTCCAGGGGATTCTGATGCCCCTCAGGTTTGAGACCCACTGTCCTAGACGAACATGAAAATTGTCTAACGGGACTCCCTGCCTCTAGCCTCTTTCTTTCTCTCAAGCCATCCTGAACAATGATGCTGGCTTATTCTTCCCAAAATAGTATAACAATCCTGTCATTCCTGTCACCCTTTCAATGATTACAATGTCTCCTCAATAGAAAAGAAACCAATCCATGAAGCCTAGTACTCAATACCCTTCATCAATGATCTTTTCCAGTCCTGTCTCCCCCTAGTCCCTTCCAAACCCCTCTAGTCAGACAGGCCTCTTCACTGTGTCTCTTCCTTCGGAGCATAGTAGGGACAAAGAAAATACAGAGTCATCAAACATGGAATACCCCAATACATTAAAAAGTAGAAACAGTACAAATCAGAATCAAAATTGCAAAGTGTTTAGAAAATAATGATAATGAAAATACTCAACATCAAATCTTATGGGATCTGACCAAAGCTGGGTTTAAAGGGAATTCGTAGCTTTAATATGTGCCTAGTAAAACAAAAATGAATGAAAATAAGCTAAGTGATAACTCATGGATTAAGAGTTGGAATTGACGAGCAAAAAGCAAGACACTAGATTAAAAGTTCCTTGAGTAAAGGGCATGAATCTCCCCGTTCCCCATCAGCATTTAACACAGTGCCAAGAGAGAAGGGACCTTGTCTCTCTTTTCACGGCTGTATCCTAGCACTGGGAAAGTGGCTGCAATATCACAGGCACTAAATAAATATTTATTTTATGGATGAATAGTATGCAATCAGACTTTGCTAAGCATTTTACACGACTTACCTCATTTAATCCTCCCAGCAACTTTATTAGGCAATAGTAATAGACACTGTTGGTTACCATCCCCATTGTACCAATAAGAAAAATCGAGTCACAGGATGGTTAATTGTCCAAGATCACAATAAATGTCAGAGCCAGGATTCAAACCCAGGCAGCCTAGCTCCCAAACCCACCCTCTTAACCACTAGGCTGTACTGCTTCCCTGGCAGTCTGAGTAAGTCTTAGAATTTTCAGATTCCCAGCACAGGAGTTCTGAGACAGGGTAGGTCAGTGGAGGATGGATGCCCTCTCTGGAAAGGACAGGCCTACAGGATTTGGATGAATAGCAAAGCAGAGAGGTGTGAACAGGTTCCCTCCTCAGTCCATGTCACCATCCCCATCAAAACTGATTTGTTCTGTGCTCCATTTCCCCAGAGCCCTGCTAAGTGCCTGAGTGATTGAATGTACTGATCTGAACTAAGGCTTACCCCACTACCCTGCTCCATGATGATCTTGCCCACCTCTGAGACTATGTAGCCATTGGCTCTACCCTTCACTTGACACCAATCATGCACTACTATGTACTATTGGTCAGCCTTAGTTGTGTAAATGTTTAGACTCTGTAACTAGCCTGTTTCTTAAATGCGAGGCGTAATGTAATTCCCAACTGTTTCCATGCTTCCCCCATCAGTACCTAACCCAGTGCCTGGTATATAATGGGTTATATATAAATATTTGCTGATGAACATGAACATGCTGCTGCTGCTGCTGCTGCTGAGTTAAGCATATCTCCCAGAAAAGCATATGGCTAGCTGACTGAACAAGACATCCTGGACTTTCATATTCATTTCCATTTAGCTTCATAACTGTTTTGAAAAAGATGTGAGCACAAGGGAGGTTCCACACAGAGGGCTAACAATGCCAGTACTATCTGAGCTTTGAAAGTAGGCTAAGCCCTTATTTGATGGTCCCCATATCCCCCATCTTTCCCCAGTGCTCTGTCAAAGCCTGAGAAAGAAAGGCAACAGGTTAACTTACTCTAAAGTACAATCTAAGGCATGACCTCCCCTGGAGAAAGGCAGTGCTTCACTCATAGGAATGAACCACCAATAGTGGAAGGTTAGGCATATGGAACCTCAGGTGAAGCTATTTGGGACAGGCTGTCTTTTACCAAGATCCTTTCAGATACATTGCCAATATAAGACCTCCTTTGTCCATATTTGAATATTATACCATATGTACAAACCCACAGAGCCATCAGCTCCGTCCCCAAGTCTCTTCAGCAGCCTTCTCTTCTCTTTCTCCTCTCTCTCCCAACCCCTACCACCAGCCTCTGCTAAATTTCATTTTCTCCCATTGCTCTGACAATCGCTGTGATAAGTCATATGTCAGTAACTATAACAACAGGCTGCTACAGTGCTGGAGCCCTGCCTTTCTGGGAGATAGAAACAAGATTTGTTTACCTGGGAGCAATCAGGGATGTGAGCAAACACAGACCTCCTGAAGGACCGTGGGTCCAGCTGGTTAGGTTACTCTCAGGAAGGCGCTCCTCCCACACACAGAATCCAAACACCTGTCCCTTTTCATGGAGGCCCTCCCCGATCTCGCCAAGGGAGTAGGCTCAGCTGACCTCCATCAATCTTGGGTAGATAAACTAGTGCCCTCTGTGGCTTTACTAGGTAAGGAGTTTGGCAGCAAGACCCCATCTGCTCCATCTTTACCCCAGCCCATTGTGCTTTTCTCCCTCTTCTAGCCTATCAAAACTGCTCTTATATAAAGGTGGGAGGCTGGGCATAAATGGCTGACATGGGCTTCAGTATCAACACTCACATGGAGACCTGCATTTTTAATAGGGACCAAATCTTAAAGTAAAAATAATGATGCTCTATCAGATGGAATTTCCTGCACCAGACAACAAGTAGAAGACTCTGTGCATAAGTGTGTGTGTGTACGTGTGGTGTTACTCTGTGGTCTTATTGCTGCTCCAGAAATCTGACTCTCTTGGCAGCATCCACTCAGCCACTACAGCCTATTTCCTTAGGGGTAGATTTTTGAGACCTGGGGAATTTATGATTCCTTGGGGTAAACACTCTTATTCTCAGAGTTCAAAATTTGGGGACTGCAGAAAGTTTAGCACCTGCTCATGTTTTTGTATTAAGCCTACTTCCTTCAACCCACTGACCCTGGGAACCACTAGAGGAACATAGTCAGTAGGGAGAGCAAATCCAGCTACAGTCTAGCGAGGAGTCTTGTATCTGTATATGGTCAAAACTAGGTCAAAGATAAATCATTGTGCATATGGAGAATTTGCCAAAATGCAGATTACTGAGTCCCAATGCATACTTACAGAATCAGAATCTTGGGTTTGGGGCCTACGAACAGCATTTTAATAAGCCCAGCCCCACCTGTTTCTAGGTACGAGCTCTATGTACCTCTCTGTATTTGTTTCCTAGGGCTGACATAACAAATTACCAAACTGAGTGGCTTAAAATAAGAGAAATATATTCTCTTACGCTTCAGGCCAGACGTCCCAAATGAAGGTGCTGGCAGGGTCGGTTCCCTCTGGAGCATCTAAGAGAGAGTCTGTTCCCTGCCTTGGCTTGTAGCTGCATCACTCCAGTCTCTGCCTCCATCATCATATAGAGTTCTCTGTGTCTCTGTGTTGAAATATCCCTCTCCTTTCTCTTATAAAGACACCAGTCATTTGACTTAGGGCCCACCCTAATCCAGGATGACCTCATTTTAACTTGATTACATCTGCAAAGACCCTTTTTCCAAATAAGGTCACAGGTACCGGGGGTTAAGGTTTGAACATATCTTTTAGGGGACACAGTTCAACCCATTCCACTCTCTCTGAGCAATACTGGTCTAGACAAGTGGTTTTCAAACATTTTCAGTAGGAAAGCCTTTCATTAAATGAAATCCTGTCCAGATGTAAAACAGACAGATCCAAGCAGAGCTGCCCTGGTTCAAGTGCAGGTTGGGGCCCAAAGCCCCACCTGTTCACACACGAACATTCCCGTACCCCTATGGCCACTGAGGAGCAAGCATAGCTGGAAAACTACTGGTCTAGAAGACAGAATGGCAGACTAATTCAGAGTTTGCAGTGCTAGCCAGCTTGTAGCTAACAGGGTGACCTTGGACAAGTCATAAGGTCTTTTACACGTGTCCCGTTATAGAATCACCCTAGAGCTCAATTTCCTTATCTGTAAAATGAAGCTAACAATACCTGCCCCTACCCAATCTAGGGGCCTATTGTAAGGCAGAAATAAGGTAAAGATATGTTAGACTTTTGAAAAAAATTTTCAATGCTAGACAGAGTTCAAACTATCATTTTCAGCTTCACTCCATCATTTTAACTTAGCCGGTCATATTGTGTGGAGAGTTCAGATGGCAAGTGGCACTCATCACAGGGCACCGCCAATACAGCGAGAGGGAGAAGCTGGTGAGCAAGCTGGCCCAGTTCACAGATTACCTCTTTCTGCCTGGCCTTGATAGCAATGGTCTCCCTTCTCCTGCCAGGCAAGCTGCATTATGACCTCAGTCATCCCTCCTTGTTCACTGGAGTCTACAGATTCAAGCAACAGGGAGGTAAAGCTGCTGGCCTCTGCATCAACAGCCCACCCCCTGAATTTTCTTTCTTGGTCACTTGCGTCAATGCAGGCAAGCGGAAAGAGGCTAAGCCAACCTTCTCCCCATGGCCCGCCCCTCTGGGCTCTGCCATAATTACTCATTTGTCTGTGGCAGATGGCTCCAAATTAAAATTGGTCTCACAGATGAGCGAGCGAGATTAAGTCTCAACAGTACTGATAAGTGTTTGTGTTGAGATTGTAGAAAATCTGCAACAAGACACTCCATTTACTCCTCCTATCTGACCCTTGGTCTCTGGGAGAGACTGCACAGTGTGGAGGGGGACACTAAGGGCCAGAGCAAAGGTGACTGCAGCACAGAGAGAGGACCTAAAGAGTCTAGCTTATAAATCTCAAACAATCAACATGAGAGCAGAAAGTAAAGGAGAAAATTGCAAAAGTCACCCTGCTATTCATAGGCAGCCTGGAGTCGTAGAAAGAACACAGGCTTTGGAGTCAGCCATTTATTGGATGTGTTTCCTCGGACAAGTCACTTAATCTCTCTAAACCTCAGTTTCTTCATCTATAAATGGGAATAATAATGGAGTTTACTTTATGGAGTTATAGTGAGAATTAAATGGAATAACAGATGTATATTACTTAGAACAGTGACTGACACCTATTGAATACTCAATAAATGGTTGCTAGTACTCCTCCTACCCCTACTATTTGAAGCCATCTGATATCACCTGCTGACTAATCTCATTCATTCATTCTAAAAAATGTGTTAAGCACCCACTGACACATAGTAGCTAAGAGTTGAGACTGCATGACCTTGGGAATGTTGACTGAGCATCAGTTTCCTTATCTGTATGATGGGGTTAATGATACTGCCTACATCATAGGGTGTTGCGAGATTCAAATGAGAATTATTTTTTAACATTTGGCATAATTTGTGGCACATAGCATTTAATGTATGATACTTTATCATTAGCAAATACAAAATATTAATATTATTAATTCTTTGTTACCTGAATTGCCCAATACAACAGTAGGTATTTATGTCCATAATAATCTGAGTAACACTTTAATTCTATGATTCATCCCAAAGTCAAAGTTCTAGGCCAAAAAAATGGGTTCTGCCCATCAAGTCAAGAAAATACATCAGTTACTTCATTGGAAGAAAAGGTCAGAATGATCACATGGCATCATATTGACCAAACCGATGAACTGAGTCACCTCCTCTCATGTATCTGTACTGACCTGCAGTAGACATGGCCTACTTCCCTCACAGAGCAGAATTATAGAGAGTTTAGAGCTCATTTGGTCTGACGTGACATGTCCAAGGTCACTCAGCTGAGCCTGAGCTGGCATAAATGCTCCCTGTCTCCTAAGCCAGTCTGTCTACTATCCCACTCTGCCTCCTATAAATCATCAGAAGTGGCAACATTTACAACAAAGCTGAAAATAAACAAAGCAGCTACAAGTAGTATCTATCTAGAACAACTCATTGATAACAGAGTTCCAGCAAATGATTCTCTTCAGTTCTGTTCAATTTTCTAAGTATTTTTTATTATTAACCATATGCTTTACAATAAAATTGAAAAACACAGTTTGTGCCCTCAAGAAACATATAGTCTTGTGAGGGGAACAGACATGCACATGCTGTCCAACCGGTCTACCCCTCTTAGTGGACATGGCTTCCTGTGTTCCAAGGGACACAAAAGACTTAAGACATTGATATTCACCTCTCAGAAAGAAAAAACCAATTATTTAAACTTGGTCTCAAGTAGACCAAGAGAGCTGGCTGCATGATACTTCACAAGGAAGAAACCATGAGGTAATCTCAAAAGCAAGTCACAAAATAAAAACACATCTGTTTTTTAATAGCCATGACACCACCTCCCCCTTCAGAGTTACCACCAACTCAGGGCTTCCTTTCTGTAGCCTCAAGTTCACGGCTGTATATAGCCCTAACCCACATATGCACGTCCAGTTAGGAAGTTTCCTATTCTCCTCTGTCCCTGGGCAGGTATAGCTCGTCTATGTGTGACATCATCCCTGCCTCCCTCACCTCACATGTACAGTTGTCTAGAGGGCAGCCATTTTCTGTCTCCTTTTCACCCCAGGCTCTTCGTGGGCATTGGTTTTTCCAGCTTATGCCTCTTGTTGGAAACTCAGCGTAAGTGTGAAATATCAATGCAAAACTCGAAGTCCTCCTTCCATCTCCCCTCCCAACTGTCCTATCCCAGAGTGCCAGATACTACCCTGTATTGCTTCCTTTTGGTATACCAACAACAGACACGGAACAGAAATAGAACAGTACAAGGAAAGGGATGCTTCATCACCCAAAATGTGTGATGTGGACAATATAGGAGGCCACTCTGGATATAAGTAGACAGAGAGGTTTCAAGGGAGGAACATTTCAGAAAAAGAAACAGTATTTGAGCTGAAAAGGAAGAAAGAAGGGAATGGCACACTAGTCAGAAGGAAGTGAATGAGCACTGATGTAGTTAGTGGGAATGATGGTGACCTGTTCACAGTGGGTGCTGGAGTGAAGGGTTGGTGATGAAAACAGTGCTTGGGGCTCTTGTTATTCTCACAAGATTAGCTTCATGATGGAAGGCCCCAGATACCTCACTCAGAGTCAGGACATTAGGCCAGGTAGACCCTGAGTCTTATGACAAAGTAATTGTTGGGTTCCTGTGCTCATCTACCCTCCCTCATTTTTCTCTGATCCTCGTTGGAGTAAAGGGGAATGAGTCTATGTCCATTGGTGGAGCCACTCCTTAGTTGAGACCTTGGCGAACCCTCACTATTATCCCAGCTGGTTGTTACTGGTCCTCTAACTGGCAATTGGGGCACAGAGGACTGAAGTGGGATAAGAAGAAGCCAGACCCACTGATCACCCAGAAGCCTGGGTGGACAAAGCTGCCCCTCAACAAATATTTGTGAAGAGTTTGCCCTATTGATCTTTGATCTCTTGATCTCTTTGATCTCTTGATCTCTTTGATCTCTTGATCTCTTTGATCCTATTGATCTCTTTCATCCATCTACTTCCCCCAATGACATACTCTCCCTCCTCTCTTCCAATCCCTCCCCATACACACAGGTCCAATATCTGTGTCCCATTTTAATCTCATTAGTTGACAACTTTCTTGACTTCCATAATATCATGCCTACCTGGTTCCTCCTCCCTCTCTCACCACTGCCTCTTAGTCTCCTTTTTAGAATCTTTAGCTTTTTCTCCCTTTGATATTGGTGCTGCCCAGAGTTCTGTTACTCCTCCATTTGTAGCCCAATATCTATCATGAGCTCTATAATTTATTTTCCAAATTTCAGCTAGATATACTCACCTAGATGTACCCCAAATATTTAAAATTCACTATGTCTAGTATTAAAAATAGCAAACACTAATTCAGCACTTACTATATGCCAGGGGCCATTCTAAGTATATAACGTACATCAACTTATTCAATACTCACAACCCATTCTGTGATGCAGGATAATCCATTCTTACAAATGGGAACATCAAGCCACAAAGAGGTTAAATAACTTTCCCAAGCTCATACGGCTAGTAAGTGGGCAAACTGGGATTCAAACCTAGCTAATATGTGAGCAGAGTCTGTGCTCTTGAGCCCTGTGCTAGCCTCATTGTGCCCTCCAAACCCTCCTCCTCATCCAGTGTATCCCTTCTCAGGTCATGGCACCTTTATCCTTCCAGTTATCTAGATTTGAAACCTTGCAGCTATCTTCATCTTCACCCTCCCCTTCAGCCACCCATACCCAGTTGGTTACCAAGTCCCTTTGAATAACTTAATTCAGGTGAGGAGGCAAACATTAAAACAATTAGTTGAAATATAGGTGCTATTAGAGATAAGAGGGTGCTATATATGTGGGAGCACGGATATTTGATCATGTCACTCAAATGACCACAGTGGTTCCTTATTTTCTATAGAATAAAGTTCAAAATACAGACTCAGGTTTGATAGGCTGAGGAAAGAGAGCTGGCTAATGGTGTCTCAAATAATGCTGAATTGTCACTGATAAATCCAGCCCTAGGCTTGGAGAGATAGTGAGGCCAACAGACAAGATAGGATAAAGAAGTGGTTTCTTCTATCAACAGAAAGTCTCTGGAGTCAGGAGAGCCACCTTAGTGAGGGCCATCCTGGATTCAGGGACCCGCTGATAAACTCACACTTTGTTGCCTCTGGCAGGATTAAGTGACCCCAATCCAGCAGCTAGTCTCTGTTCTAAGAAGTAAGTCAACCCTCTGAAGTCCTCGGTAGAGGAAAGGTAATCAGCACGTGATTAGCAGAAGGTTGAATAAAGAAAAGCTTCCTGTTTCATCTTGCTCTCAGTGTATTGTCATTGCTTGTTCATCAGTAAAGGAAGGTTGTGAGCCAGGTAAGAAAAAGGCACTGGGGGGCTGGCCTGGTGGCACAGCGGTTAAGTTCTCACGTTCTGCTTTGGCAGCCCGGGGTTCGCCGGTTCAGATCCCGGGTGCGGACATGGCACTGCTTGGCATGCCATGCTGTGGTAGGCATCCCACATATAAAGTGGAGGAAGATGGGCACGTATGTTAACTCAGGACCAGTCTTCATCAGCAAAAAAGAGGAGGATTGGCAGCAGATGTTAGCTCAGGGCTAATCTTCTTCAAAAAAGAAAAGAAAAAGGCACTTGAAGAACCTTCCAAAGAAAGTCAAATCAGAGAAGGAAGAGGAAGCTGGTCCCAATGACAGATCTCCTGTGAGTCTACCACCTTCGCCTCTTCCCCCAGAAAAGGAGGGCAATGACCCATAACAAACACCTCTGAAGCTGGAAAGTGGAATTTCTAAATCCCCTTCTGTTCCTTTAAGGGCACCCTGGAGTGACTTGATATTTGTAGCCACCATCAGCTCCATTATCCATATCAGAATTGTGGATAGAAATTAGGAGCTAAAAATGACCTCGAGTGATCCTCCAATCCATCTCCTTGGCATCAAATAGACAGTGTCCCCACCTTCCAATGGGCCTGCACAGGGGAGGCTCCACTCCCCACTGAGACAGCCAGAGTTTAGGACAGTTTGGGCTTTGTCTACCCATCAAAATGAAGATGTGTCATATTTACGCAAGCAACTTTCTCCCTCCCCCCTTTCCTTATTTCTTAACTCTCAAACTGAAGTGTGAAATTATTCAAGTATCAAGGTCCTGGGTCCATTTGTCCCCATATCCATTTGTTTATTTTGGAGTCTTTTTTTTTTTTTTTAAAGATTTTATTTTTTCCTTTTTCTCCCCAAAGCCCCCCCAGTGCATAGTTGTGTATTCTTCGTTGTTCTTCGTTGTGGGTTCTTCTAGTTGTGGCATGTGGGACGCTGCCTCAGCGTGGTCTGATGAGCAGTGCCATGTCCGCGCCCAGGATTCGAACTAACGAAACACTGGGCCGCCTGCAGCGGAGCGCGCGAGCTTAACCACTCGGCCACGGGGCCAGCCCCTATTTTGGAGTTTTTGTTATAAAAGTAATACGTGTTAACTCTAAGAATTAAAACAATATAAAAGCATGTGAAGGAAAACATTCCATTTCTCACTCTCAAAACCAACTCCGTAAAGTTATCACTATGAACAATATAGGTGTGTCCTCCTAGGTATTTTCTATGCATATTCAAGCAACACACGCACACAAACACATACACACACACACAGACATCTTTTCACGAATGTTCTGCAACTCATTTCTTTTTCCTCAATAATACATTGTGGACATCCTTCCCTGTGAAGATATTTATCTTTACTGAATTCTTTTTAATGACAATATTGTATTGTATCATACAAATGTGCCATATTTACTTAATCAGTCCTCTATTAATGAACATTTCAATTGTTTCAAGGATATTTAGGTTTTTGGGTTTTGCTTCTCTAAGCAGGGCCGTAACAAATAACCTTGTATATATGTCTTTGAACACTTGTGTGATTATATCTAGAAGGTAAATTCCTAGTAATAGGATTATAGAATCACAGAGTATGTGCATTTTTAAAGTTTGATATATATTGCCAAATTGCTCTCCTACCAAGCGTGTGTGAAAGTACCTGTTTCTCACATCGTTGCAATCATAGATGGCAAGAAAATCAAACATTTTTAAAAATCTTTGGCAATCTGACAGGTAAGAAATGCTATCTCATCATTGTTTTACATTTGAATTGTTTTTATAAGTGGGATTTCACATCTTTTCATATTATAAGCAATTTGTTTTATTCTTCTATGAATCAACTGTTCATTTTTTAATCCATTTTTCTACTAGAGTCTCCATCTTTTTCTTACTGATTTATCTAAACTCTATGTATATTAAAGTCATTAGCATTTTATTCAGTCTTTAAAAATTTCACCCTGATTTATTTGAGAACAGTGATTTACCTGGAGTTTTACAGCAAGTTGGGAGCAAAGAGCAAAGCTAATTGTATTCTAAATCCTTTAACTTTTCTGCATAAAAGTCTAGGTTTGTTTTAAGTAATGCTTAAAATGTCTTGGTGTCTCTCTGGTGTAAGAGAGCCTGGATGAAAGAGTATTTATGCTTAATTCTTCCTTTATTTTTAAGTTTCCAGTTTAGTGCTTAAGTATCTTTGTTCAAAGGAAAAAAGTATATATGGCTCCTATAGCTAGAGTTTACAGACCTGGAGGGACAGGAGAAGAGGACCAGAGAGGCCTACGCCTCAAGCCCAAGGGAAGTAGAAAGGAGACAGAAACAGGAAGAAGAGTTGATCTTTAGCAAAGAAATGAGTTCTAATACCCAGGAAATGGCAAAAATCCATTTAATCCACTCTTTGCCCTGACTTCATTGACAGTAGAGTTGCTACTTCAGAAAAGATGGCAAGTATCAAATTATACAGGGAAACATTTTCCTTGGTTTCCTTAGTAGGGAGGAAGCATAAAAGAGGGAGAAAATGTATGGCATGACAAGTCTATGCTATTTCTGTTCTAAACTCTCCAAATTGTCTACATTGATCACATAAATGGGATAGTTTCCAGATTCTTACTTTATTTGATGCTGTGCTGACATAATCATCTAGATTAAGAATGTTTTGGGGACACTGAGAGAGTAGACCAATACCAGTGTCAAAATAGGATGATTAGGCAGCCCTGACTGATATACCAGAAAGATTCTTGATAATGTAGAGGCTTTTAGTGTCTTCTTGTCCAGCAATCAATAAAATGGCATTTAGCCTAGGAATAGAACAACTTTAACAAGGTCAAAGAGGAGAAGCCCGTTCTAGATTGATGCTACTTACAACCTCAGTTGTCTGTTACTCAGGTTATCTTTTCCTACTTTTATTTGAGAAGAGCTAGTAAATTTGGGAATTCACAAAAGGGATAAATCAAGCTTTCCCATGTTTCCGGTATGTGAACTGTAATTATAGACTCATGATGTCTGGAAGGGACTTAAAGAATAGAGGAACTCATGAGCTGTCCATGACAGGAGCCTTCAAGCCTTGAATCATTCCAGACCACCCTAGAATCTGACCACTTCTCACTACCCCTACCACCTCACCCTAGCCCAAGCCATCATTACCTCTTACCTGGACCATCCCAGTAGATTCCTAACTGATTTCCCTGCTTTCCCTCTCAGCCCCACGTAATCTAGTTTTTTCTCAGCAACCTGAGTCACCCTTTTTAAAACGTAAGTCAGACCATGTCACTGTGCTCAAAACCCTGTAAAGCCTTTTCCAATGCCTACAAGGTTCTACATGATCTGGCACCTGCTATCACTTTGCTCTCATCCCTACTGCCCCCTTACTTGATCTTCTCCAGACATACACACCTCTTACAGGAATCATCTAGCCCAGCACCTTTGCCTGAAATGTTCCTCATCCAAATAGCTGCGTGGCTGGCTCCCTCCCTTCCTTTAGATATCTGCTCCTATGCTGCCTTATCAGGCAGGCCTTCCCTGCTCTCCCTATGTAAGATAGTACCTCCGCCCAATCCTTCCTACTCCCTTGCCCTGCTTCAGAATTCTCCATAGCCCATACCAGCACCTGACATATCTGTTTCTTGCCTATGTCACCTCTCTAGAGAAGAGACTTTGCCTATTTTGTTCACTTTTGAATCCTCGGTGCTCAGGACATCTGTTGGAACATAGCAGGTACACCATAAATGTTTTTTTATTGAGATATAATTGACATATAACATTATATTAGTTTCAGGTGTATAACATAATGATTTGATATTTGTGCATACTGTGAAATGATCATCACAATAAGTGTAGTTCTCGTCCATCACCATATGTAGTTACAAATTTTTTTCTTGTGATGAGAACTTTTAAGATCTACTCTCTTAGCAACTTTCAAATATGCAATACAGTATTAACTATAGTCACCAGGCTGTACATTACATCCCCATGACTTATTTCTTTTATGACCGTAAGTTTGTACCTTTTGACCCCCTTCACCCATTTCACCCACCCCCTACCCACTGCCTCTGGCAACCACCAATCTGTTCTCTGTATCTATGAGTTCAGGGGTTTTGTTTGTTTTTAGATTCTACGTGGAAGTGAGGTTATATGGTATTTGTCTTTCTCTGTCTTACTTATTTCACTTGGCATAATGCCCTCAAGGTCCATCCATGTTGTCACATATAATGGTTTTTTGAATTAGTGAAATTAATAGAACGACAGATCTGGATTGTCTAGTCCACCTCCTTCCCATTTTATAGATGAGGACAGTGAGACTCACAGATGGGAAGTGACATGTCCAGGCTCAATGGAGTGACTTTTACAGCAGAGCCAAGATGCATAACTTCTGACTTTCGATTGAGTGTTACTTCCACTACATTAAAATTAAGATCTTCTGTCTTGAAAGCCACTCAGAGTGAATTCTCTGACATCCTGTAGTCATCCATTCTGGAGTCGAGAATCATAAACTGTCTTCCATGCATCTAATCTAAATCTTTCATCTTATAGGCAAAGAATTTCCTCTATTTCAGCTCTTGGTGAAGAGGAAAGACATTCTAAAGATATACAAACCTCCTTTCAATCAAATGTTTGTTATTTTGAGGAGCTGATATTTGCTCTATACAAAAGCTAAGGCAAGATTTCTGATCTCCATAGTGCCCGGAAAGACTCACATCAACCCCATGAAGAAGGCTTCTCTCATTAGATGGCAGGGATCTAGAGACCCAAGGTAGGAAGGCCACATGAGTGTCTAAATGACAATATCTTTGACTCCAGGTTAGCGCAGTATAGGCAGGAGAATGTTAAATTATGTCCTCTAAAAGCAAAACATATTTGTGTCTAAAAACCAAACCTATTTAGTTTGTAACCAACAGTCCCTGGCAGTGGATCTGAAACATGCATCTGTGATACAGATGTGGTCATAATTCACAGCTTTTACCAACCAAATAGCCTTCCCTTGCACTACTGAGGGGGTACACAAAGGTAAGCCCTGGGTTGGTTTTGGTGTCATTATTTTTCTGCCTTCCCTGTTGAGAGCCTAATTTCTTTCTTCCAGTGTTAAATTCTCCATCATTTTAATCAGAGGCTACCATGATTTCTAAATTAGCTGGTCCCACTTGGAAACCAGGAAGCAGCACAAGGTGGGCTTGCATATCCTGCTGCCAGTGCTACGCTTTTTTGGGTAATAGCTTATCTGATCAGAATGAAAAGTGTTCTCTGGATCCCAGAACTTACTTGGGAAAAAATATGCCACAGACCTCATTTGGAGGAAGCTACTCAAATGAGCTAGGCTATCATTAACTAGAAATTATTCTTCGATCATTCTCACAACTCATTCTCTTAAAATACTAGGAGGAAACCTGAATAATAAACTCAACTAAATGATTCAGCTGGTGGTATCATTTCCATCCCCTTGGTCTTTGGGATTGGAGAACACAACCCAGCAGCCAGACAGTACAGTAGGGCCTAATAAGAACACTGAGCTAGCACTCTCAATCCTGAGTTCCTTCTGTGGAACCAACATGAAATATTTCCTGAAAGACCCTTGAGCCCAGCACCCATAAGTTGGTCAGATAAGTGAGGATCCACCTTGTAATTAAAGGGAATGAACTACAAGATAGAAAAGCATTCCTTTTTTTTTTTTGACTGGACCAAGTAGCTTTATTAGAGAAAACTAGTATCACAAAGGACTTAAGAGTTAGCATTGGCACCCTTCTTCTTGCCAAAGGTGGGTACAACATTGATGAAGTGATGGTACACATCCGCTGCTTGACATAGCCCATCACTGTCTCCTCCTCCTCTCCCTACCCCTTCTTTTCCTCCTTTTTGGCCACTCTGGAAGTCTGACTTCTCACTTTTCCAGCACAGGCCAGGGTACTACAGACTTCACCTCTACTTTATATGTGGGACGCCTACCACAACATGGCTTGTCAAGGGGTGCCATGTCCACACCCGTGATCTGAACTGGTGAACCCTGGGCCACTGAAGCAGAACGTGCACACTTAACCACAGCACCACTGGGCAGACCCCACAATCTCTTTATAGTTTAACTTCTTGCAATTGAAAAACAAAGGGATAATACTAAATAATCTCACAGGGATGCTGTGAGGGAATGAACAATGTTTTGAAATTATTCTCAAACTCCTTTATAAACCCACATTAAACAGGTACTGTGCCTGACACATAATTGCTTTAGCTGAGAGGCAAGAATACAAAGCCCCAGTATACATAAAAACCACAGGGGAGTTCACTAATAACTCCACAGGCAGTGATGCCATTGGTACATTTCTAGAATAAAACCTCTGCAGTCCTGGTGGATATCTGTTTGGCTGTAGTCCCCTTAATCATAGAACCATCGGGATTGAATGAAACTTAGTGGTAATCTAGTCCATTCTTCTGTCACTGCAATCAATCCAAGGTGTGTTAACCTCTAGCCTCTGAAATGTTAATTTGATGGAACAGAACCGTTGCAGGGTATAAAAGAAGTCCTAAAGCAATTCTGTGCAAGTGTAAGTTGCCCCACATTCTCAGATCGATATCTGGGGCCTCTAGGGACTCTCAAGTTTATGAATAAATAGTATTATGAGACCACAGATGAAGAAGAGTTTGCTAGAGCTAAGCTTCTCCTTTTGCAGACCTCTTTGCTGCTCTTTTCTGACAACAGACAATCGCCTGCATCTATGGAGCCCTCTGAGGGCCAGGTGCTGTTTCCTCCCCCAAGAGAAATTGGAGATAGGATAATCAAACATCTGGGGGCCTCAATCGCTACCTTTTACAACTTTTCATCAATCTTTGAGATTCTTATCCCCTCTTAACTGAGTATGAAAGAGAAAACTAAACAGTAGTGAATTTAATTCGGAACCTCAATCCCCTCTAAGGCCTCCTTTCCATTAGCCCTGGCCTGCATTCCTGAAAAGGTGAGAGACCTCATTGAAGCTATAAGGTGTGTGGTTACACGTGTCTTTCAGAGGGAGGGGAATGTTTTCCAAGTGATTGAAAGTTCATCCTTACATTTAAAATGTCTTTGCCTTTCCAAGTTTTAGATTTGGGGCATGTTTAACTTCAGGAAAGTAAGGACAAGGCAGCTGATGTTTTCCTAATTCAGTAACGATCAGCACCTAGCATTCCTTTCTCTAGGGAGACAGAAGCCCATATCCTTAGCCTGGGAGCATAGTGGGAGAAAGACAAGCAAGAGACAGTAGCAGTAGGGTTAGAAGCCCAAAGTAGGGGCTGGCCCAGTGGTGCAGGGGTTAAGTTCACACACTCTGCTTTGGTGGCCTGGCGTTCTCCAGTTCAGATCCTGGGCGTGGACCCACGTTCTGCTTATCAAGCTGTGCTGTGGCCAGCGTCCCACATATAAAATAGAGGAAGATGGGGCATGGATGTTAGCTCAGGGCCAATCTTCCTCAGCAAAAAAAAAAAAAAAAAAAGGAGGGTTAGCAGTGGATGTGAGCTCAGAGCTAATCTTCCTCAAAAAAAACGGAAGCCCAAAGTAGCTCTCCCTTCTCCCATTTCCAACCAGAGGCAGCCAAGCTCCTTTCCTTTAACACTTTGCCTGCTCTGACAAGAACAAAAGGCATTCAGCTTGAGAAGGTACTACTGACAATGAAGCTGCCAGTTCAGAGCAATAAAATTACAAGTAATGCCAGAAAGAGCAAGAAATTATGGTGAACAGGGGGGACACTTTTCTTGAGTTGTTTTTTTTCTCTCAAAATGCGATAAAGAGAAAATATATCAGTAATCGCGTACATTATACAGTATTAGTAAATCTTTGCTTGTCAAAGACTGGGTTTGGAAAGGCTTGCAGTTGATGATATCAACATGATAGGCCTAGGTCCAATCACAAAATGACTTAAGCTACTTTTCCTGTCAACCAAAATTTACATATTTTTTGAAAATGTGACCCATTTATTATAATGACTCAGTAATTTAATCCTGACCATTGTGTACCGAAAAATCAACTGTTCATCATGATGTATGCTGTCACGGCCACCAAACAGAGACTTTTGAACTCTGTTTTTCTGCTAAAGAAGAAAGAAATATCCTCTAAACGAGTGCTGCTGAGATGTCTGTGCTAGGTGAACTTGAGTTTCTTGGCATTGTCCAGGCTCAAGATTCTTTTCTTAAATCCTAGCCAAGCCCTGCTGCAGAGTGAGGGGCTCCTTCTCGCATGCGTGTCTCTGAGAGAAGCCACTCAGAAAACCAGGTGGGGAGTTCAAGCAGAAGGAACCTAAATTCAAAATTCCCCCCGGGTGCCTCAGGCAGTACCGACCAATAAAACATGTTTCCTGCCATGAATGGCAGTCGTTGTAGGTTTGTCTCATGTTTGCCTAGAACATCCATAACTCATGGAGTGTCCATTCCAATGATAACCGAGGGCCCTAACTGAAGTCGGCAAACACTACAAATCAAGATACTGCTGTGAGATGCATGTGTCCAGACTCCTTTTCAGTGTGGCTGAGGATAATAGAATGATAGCACCATGCCATGGAAAGGTGATCTCCATAATGCCCTGTCCATTTCCCTGCCACCGTAGCCCTTCAGGACTGCCACCCCCAAATGAAGACACTTCATTGCCATGGGCTGACTATTATACAGGCTCCGGGACTAATCCTCTTCTGAGTCATGGGGACTCTTAGTACTGGAAGGCCAGCAACTCAGCAGTCAGCATCCAGTCAGCCAAGCTGACGGTCCCCTCTGAATCTTGTGTTTCAGTCGCTATCCCTGAGCCCTTGCCTTGTTGTCACATAACCAAGCCTCTGCTTTACACTCTATTTTAGTGGCTCTAAACTGTAGGCAATTTTTCACCCCAAAGGGGCATTTGGCAATGTCAATTGCACTTGGGGAGGGAGTGCTACTGGTATCAAGGGAGTAGAGGCCAGAAATGCTGCTAAATCTCCTGCAATAAACAGGACAGCTCCTCACAACAAAAAATCATCTGGGCCAAAATGTAAAGAGTTCCAAGGCTGAGACACCCTGAACTAATTCCAGTAACTGAGTCCCTATTTTACATCCTGCCCAGTACTCCCATTCTTGTTGCCAGACCTCTACAATATCAACCACCTGCCTCCTAGACCTCTGCGTACATCCACACTCTCCAGAGACAGTGTTCTGCCCACATATTGAGAAACCTCTCTCTTATCCGCAACTAGCATGTCTAGGTTGCTTCTGATGCCAGGTAACCATCATTCCACCTGACTACCTTGAGTCCATATCACATGCTTGTTAACAACCCAAGTTCTAGATCCAAACTGCTTGGATTAAAGTCATACCTCCTGCATTTGCTAGCTGTGTAAGTTTAGACGAGTTACTTTACCTTACTGAGCTCAGTTTTCTTATCTATAAAATACAAATAGTGGGGGCCAGCCCCGTGGCCGAGTGGTTAAGTTTGTGTACTCCACTTCGGCAGCCCAGGGTTTCGCCGGTTTGGATCGTGGGCCCGGACATGGCACTGCTCGTCAGGCCACGTTGAGGCGGCATCCCACATGCCACAATTAGAAGGACCCACGACTAGAATATACAACTATGTACTGGGGGGATTTGGGGAGAAGAAGCAGGAAAAAAGGAAAAAAGTACGAATAGTGGCAGTTCATACCTCATAAATGAGATAATACATGTGAAGTGCTTAGCAAAGTTCCTAGCATGTTTCTAAGTATTTGGTAAATGTTAGCTATTACTCATTGCTAAGGTATTTCTAGATTGCTTCAGCAGGCCTCTCTTGTCCAGTGATTATCAACCTTCTGGGGCAGCACTGTCCAATAGAACATTCTGCCACAATAGAAATGTTTTCTAACTATGCTGTCCTCTAAGATAGTCATCCCACGGCCATTGAGTGGTTGAAATTTAGACAGTGTGATTGAGGAACTGGATTTTTAAAGCGTTATTTAATTTTAATTAATTCAAATTTAAATAGCCAAATGTCGCTAGTGGTTATCATAATGCACAACATACTTCTAGAGTTTTTCAAGCTTAATATTCCACCAAAAAGAAAATTCCAATAAACTCTCCTGGGGAAAGAAAGGAGGGGCATTCCTACTTTCTCTCCTTCCAGACATTGAGAAACCTTGTCCTAGTGAAGCCACTGTGCTGATAGGAGTGTGTTGCAATCCTCAGGCGCATTGGGATAGAAGAGCCTAAGACTGGCATGACTAATTCTAGCTGGCTCTGTCGCTCCCTGCTCCAGTCAGCCTGCTGCCAAACAAGCCTCGGACCCTGAGCAGTGGTTCCCAACTGAGGTGATTTTGCCCCCAGGGGACACTTGGCAATATCCAGAGAGACTTTTGGTTGTGAAAACTAGGGGATGGGAGAGCTGATACTGGCATCTAGCGAATAGAGACCAGGAATGCTGCTCAACATCCCACAATGCACAGGACAGCCCCCCACAACAAAGAATTATCTAGCCCCAGTGTTGAGAAACTCTGCCCTCGAGGGATTCTTAAGCCGTCTCAGACAGGGAAGCACCTATTCTGCTCTTAAAAGCCTCCAAAGACAGGGGGGTCTCTAACCTCCCCGAAGAATTCAATGCAATGTTTACACTACACTCGGTTTACTCCCTTAAAATTACCTGGAAGGAATTGCTCCTTGCCATATGAGGGATAGAGTTTTAAAAAACAATTCTTCAATCTGGAAACATGCAGAGAAGAGAGATCTCTAAGATGAGGAAGGCTGTAGAGAAGGAGGACTGTATCTAGTTCAGCAATTGCTAGTATATTGGAAGGAAGAGAGCATTTGAACCTGCCGAAGCTTTAGGATGAATGACATTATAATTTCCGCAGTGTGTAATACAGTGGCTGACCTCCTTACTCCATAAGATGATACAGTGTAAAAGGGTAAAGGCATTCTCAAAAGGGATTGAATTTAGATATGTTTACAGCTTCTGAAACCATAAGAGACTATTTAGAGGAGCCAGAAATATTAGGGCTATGCTTCTTTGAAATTGAGAACATGGAAGGAATTCATGCTCTCCCCTAACAGCTCCTCCTGTGCCTCAGAGACAGAAGTCTGAGCTGTAAAGCCCGTGGGCCTGAGCCAGTCATAGGGCTAGAGCCTATATTTTAGGCCTCCTGAATTTCTCCAAGCTGCAGTTTAGGTACACTTTCTGATGTGCTGTCTTAGGGGAAAAGTTTAGGAGCTACTATGTTTACTACAGAAAACCAAACTGGATAACTCAGATCATAAATCCAGGGGCCGGCCTGGTGGCCCAGCAGTTAAGTGTGCTCGTTCTGCTTCTCGGCGGCCTGGGGTTTACCGGTTCGGATCCCGGGTCCAGACATGGCACTGCTTGGCAAGCCATGCTGTGGTGAGCATCCCACGTATAAACTAGAGGAAGATGGGCACAGATGTTAGCTCAGGGCCAGTCTTCCTCAGCAAAAAGAGGAGGATTGGCAGTAGTTAGCTCAGAGCTAATCTTCCTCAAAAAAAAAAAGAGTCAGATCATAAATCCACTTTTCTTCTTGTAACTCTGAGCTTGAGGAAACTCTAAACTATCCTAAATAATGGTCCCCTACTTTTCTATCACTTTGTCTAACTATATACCAAATGCCTCTATGTAGCAGCGATCAGCAGAGCCAGCTATGCAAAATGCAACCCTGCAAATGTTTTACCACTATCTGGCAATTTGGAGGATAGAAGATAGTTGATGACTTTATAACGTTTCCTTTGCTGAAAGGATCAAGGATAGTCGTGCAAAGAGCAGTTAACCGTCTCGTCCCCAGGGACTATGCCCACGTTTAAAGTAGCTGTTGAGCAATAGTATTCTACCTCAGGAGACTCGTGCCAGGTGCCAGGCTTGCCTCAGGTGTGAATAACTGAGAGAAACAGGAATGTGGGTCTCAATACAATCGCCTCTCTGAAGCCTTGTCCTCCAATCACATAACGCTTGAGTCTGATGCCTGCATTATGAACCGAGCAACTTTAAAACAAAACATCATTTGGCATGTGTATGGGGCATGAAATGAAAATGATGATTGGCAGAGGGAGTACTCTTGACATTATTTAAGGTGAATTTTGCTTCTGGATTTCTGCTCTGGTTGCCTTTATACCTTTAAAACGTTCTCTTACCTACCACAAGCCGACTTTAGGCCATTTTCTTTATTCAGGCTTATCCTACACTGCTTTTGAGAGTAGTGAGTGGTAGGAATTACCCTTTTATTACTTTCCTTTACACTCTGAGAACCAACTGAGCTTAATGTTTATGGCCTGAGTTCTTCTAGGCCTAAACTGGGACTCCTGGCAATACCTACCAATTTTCAATTGTATAGCAATAAACATACTTTTCAACTGTACATGTTAACTATTTAAAACAAAATAGAAGTTCTCAGCTCTTTTTGCATGAAAGACCCTCTTTTTGTTCATTCTGATTTTGTTTTGCTGGCAAATGTCTCCTATCAAGATCAGCGCCCACTGGGGGCCGGCCCCGTGGCTGAGTGGTTAAGTTCGCGCGCCCTGCTTCAGCTGCCCAGGTTTTTGCCAGTTCGGATCCTGGACGCGGACATAGCACAGCTCATCAGGCCATACTGAGGTGGCATCCCACATGCCACAACTAGAAGGACCCACAAATAAAAAAAAATACACAACTATGTACCGGGTGGCTTTGGGGGGAAAAAAAGGAAAAATAAAATCTTTAAAAAAAGAAAAAGATCAATGCCCATTGGAAAAATTATAAAATAATAAATGGCTATTTGTATTGAATCCTAACATACAGTTGACATCAACCTGATTATCCTGGCCCTAACGTGGTCCTGTGCCCTGGTTCGATCACCAAGATTTCTGCATCTTGGCTCTCAGCCCTGTCTAGAAACCTTTATCATGCTACCCAAACTCACACTAGTCACATGACGAGCAATGACATGGAAAACTCTAAATCAGCTTGGCAGCATCCTTTTTCCAGTAAAGCAATCTAAAAGAGAAATTTAATTTAAAAATCACATGGTGACCTATAAAAAATGAACCAAGAACAATGGCTTTTCTAAAGAGCTATTTGTATCAAGCTGCACCATAGAGCTACATGCAAAGTTGACTGTACACTCACACCAGCAGATCAGGGCTCCATTCCTCTGTGCAATGCTAGAGACAAAGTGACCAGACCCTCACTTCTGACATTTTCCCAGTCTCCATAATAACCCACACCTCTGATCTACTTATTTTTTGACTTGTTGCATCATTTTCACAATTTCCCAGGAAATGTCATATCTTAACTGTATACAGGACGCCTTCGCAGGGTACTGGTTCCCCAAAGGCCACCCACATCATATCCCCTTCCAACCTTGGCTTCTTTTAGCTCTTCCTTTGTTTCTAACATCCATCCCAAAGCTCACCTTACTTTTGGAGTTGATGGACCACGTTATTCATTATAACCCATATTTTGCAACGGAAAATGTATAGAATGGTTCATTTAACACTTTGTGACAATCTAGATTTGAGAAAAATGGCTTTCCAAGTTTCCTCCAACTAGAACCCTGAAATTATAAATTCTCACAACTTATGGAGTTAGCCATGTATTATTTCCTCATAGACTTAGCTCCTGTCCTTTGAAAAATTAAGAGCCCCCATCTGATGAGAAAGAATAGTTTTGTGGGCTCTCAAACCTTTAGTAATGCTATATAATGTTGCTCTGAATTTAAGGTAGAACATTAGGTGATGAGGTTAATTATTACCCGATAAAACCTGCAACCCATACTTACAATATGTCTGAATAGTCAATGTTGTTATTGTAGATTTGTTTGTTGATGTAATAAATCGAATTGTTGGTCTTTTGCTAGTTGGGGGTGAAGTACCACAGTGGTTAATAGTACAGGCTTTGGAGCCAAGCTGCCTGGGTTCAAGTTCTGGCCACTTTACTTCCTAGCTATGTGACCTTGGGCAAGGCACTTAGCTTCTCCATGGCTGAGTTTCCCTCAAGTGTAAAATGGGGATAATTACTATGCCTATAGCATAGAGTCATGGTGAGGACTGAATGAGATACTCTAGCATGGTGCCTGGCCTATGGAAAGTGTTCAATAACTAACAGCCATTAGTGTTATATTTTTAAGATTGGCCCTGAGCTAGTATCTATTGCCAATCTTTTTTTTTTTCCTTTCTTCTTCTGCCCAAAGCCCCCCAGTACATAGCTGTATATTCTAGTTGTGAGTGCTTCTGGTTGTGCTATGTGGGACTCCACCTCAGCATGGCCTGATGAGCCGTGCCATGTCCGCACCCAGGATCCAAACTGATGAAACCCCGGGCCACCAAAGCGGAGTGTGCAAACTTAACCACTCAGCCACGGGGCCGGCCCCATGTTTTAATCCCTGCTATTCAGGCTAAGGCAGCCCTGATGGTCTAGTGGTTAAGATTCAGTGCTCTCACTGCCACAGCCCAGTCAGGGAACCACACCACCTGCCTGTCAGTTGTCATACTGTGGCAGTGGCATATTGCTATGATGCTGAGAGCTATGCCACAGGTATTTCAAATGCCAGTAGGGTCACCCATGGTGGACAGGTTTCAGTGGAGCTTCCAAAGTAAGACAGACTAGGGAGAAGGACCTGGTCACCCACTTCCGAAAAACTTGGCCATGAAAACCCTATGAATAGCAGCGGAGTATTGTCTGATACAGTGGCAGAAGGTGAGAGGATGAGGCTAAAAGACCGGGCAGGGTTCAACTCTGCTGTACACAGGGTAACTGTCTGAATCGACTTGACAGCAGTAACAACAAAAAAAACCTCAGGCTAACGCTGGCCACTGTTGTATACGTTATTATTTTTACATATCAATGTTGACTTTTTTTTAAAACACCAGGTGGGTTTTGTGACATTATCTCCAAATAAGTTTTGTCCATTTTAGTCTTCCAATCTAAATTATATACATGTTGGCCTTGAAATCAGCTGAGATGATTCAGTAAATACTAATTCTGGTGGTTCTGTTTTCACCAAAGTCTGGGAAACATTATTTCCCATCTGATGCTAATGGTTGCTCCAAAGTAGCTCATGCATCACCACTCCTAGCTGACTGACCTAGAGGTAAGGCAGAGTGGGCAGCTGGTAATGTGACGTGATCAGATGCTGGTGTTCTCCATTTCTGAGTAAAACCGAGAAATGAAATTTTGTTTCCAACAGTCCTTTGGACTGCTGAAAAAGATTGAACATTAATTTTTTCTGGTATGTTAGGGTGGGGAGATAGAGACCCAGCATGTGAAAAAAGAGGTATTGTGATTTCACTAAATCCAGGCACAAGATGGGAGATTCATTTCCATCATGGTGCTATCAGGCCAGCTGTGTGAGGAAGTGCCAACAGGAGAGGTTCGGCCTATGACCAGACGGCATTGTGGGTATGAAGGAGGTGGCTCCTGATAAGGGTCTATCCATTAATTACAAATGGGGAGTTTAATTTCAGAAGCCTGTGATAAACTCGAGCAAGGGTGCCGAAGGCTGGTAACAATAGGGTTCAGAAAAATTTCAATTAGCAGATTGTGTCCAGTGATGACGTTCATGGAAATGAATATATCATTCGGGCCCCTTGAGAACAATAACCTTGTAAAAGCTCTAGCAACTCCTAAGAGTAGGGAAAGTGGAGCGTCATCTATTCCTCTGTTGCGTCCTCTGGCAATGGAAGTTAGGTGAAAATATGAAGCAGCTGACTTTAGCTCACTCTTTTCACTGTGCTGCAAGTGTTTTGTGCGATGAGCTTTGAGGCGGGTGACTCTGTTCCAGGCTCGTTAATCCAGAAGGATCCTAGAGTATAATGCTAGCTTTCCACAGGGAGACCTAGGGCAGATCCAGGAGCAAACTCATTAGGGCCTGAATGCAAAGCCCCGGGAGAGGCAGGCAAGGTAACTTCTTTAGTGGCCATGCCCTAAGCCCACATCATTGCAAATTTTAAAATTTAATCAAGTCCGTCCATGCACCAGCTTTCTTTAGAAGTACAGTTGAAGATAATGTGGACCAAATCTCATTTCTTGGTGTGTTGATTTCCTTCCCTTCCCCCACCACCACTCTTTTTCCTTTTTAAAAAACACGATTTTTAATGGGAAGCCCAAGAACATTCAGTATAATTTTGGAGTTCAAAGAGAAGGCAAAACTCGATAAGAAAAGAATAAAATTGAATGTTCTACCTGGCCTCAATCTGAACACAAAATGGCTGTAAATGGATAATTTAAAAAAAAAAAAAAAAAGTTTAAATCATGATCCTCATACAAATTTAAAGTGAACACATGTCAAAGATTCTGTTTAACTCACTAGTGAGGGAACCAGGAGACCAGAGATCTGCAAACTATGGCCAGCAAGCCAAATCCACTCTGTCACCTCTTTTTGTAAATAAAATTTTAGGGAGTACGGCCACACCCATTCATTTACATATTGCCTCTGGCTGTTTTCCTGCTACAATGGCAAAGTTGTACGGTCCACAAAGCCTAACATGTACTGTCTGGTCTTTTACAGAAAAAAGTTTGCCGATTCCTGACATAGGCCATCAGGAATGCTGACAGCAATTTACAAATAGATGCACGGGGCGATAATCAATTGCCTTTGGCCAGACAAGAAATATTTGCGTTACAATTTACAGAGTTGTAAAATACCTCAAAGACTATCAAAGCCAGGGATAATCCAGAAAACATGCTAGACCTGGGCTATTAGGCCAGTTACATGAACAGAAACTGAGACTAGGGATCCAGGGAGGAATCTTGTTTTACAAACTAGGGCACAAGTGGGGAAGAAGCTGGGATTCAGAAACTAACAAAACAAGGAGAGTGCCCTAACACAGAGCCCCAGTGATTGGAATTTCGAATGGGGGAGGCTGACGCTGGCCGCTTGAGGGCTTCCTACTTCAAGACTCCGTTGCTCTGGAAACTGGGGCAGGGCTGAGTCCTTGGGCAGATCAGCAGCCCAGCTCTGGGGGAGCCAGGGCAGAGTGGGCAGAGGCTGATCCTATGCACTCTCTTAGTTTCAACTACTATTATAGGCTGCAGACTCTCACATCTGCATTTCCACCTCCGATCTTTCCTTCAAGATTCACGCTAAAGTTACACAATTTCCTGCGACTGTTCTCATAGCTACTTCAAACTCAATATGGCCAAAATTGAACTTGTTTTAACCCTGAACCTACTTTTTCTCCTGTGTTAACTATCTCCATTGATGATACTACTATTCCACTAGGCATGCAATCCAGAAACCTGACATCCTTGATTTCTTCTTCCAATGAAGAAGACACACCCAGTGAATGTCTTAAATCTGTGGTTTCCTGTCTATCTCTAGAATCACTGTCTAGTTTAAGATGTCAGCATCTCTTCACCTGGACTAATGATATCTTTTAACTAGTCTTCTTTCTGAAACTCATCCAGTGGTGTGCTGGAGCTGGCTTACATCAGCTGGCGAGAGCTGGTTATTATATGCATCTCGTCCCAAGGCTTTGTTCCACGATAACATATTGGTAGCTTGAAATTAGCCACAATGCAAGTACTTAGACCACAGAAATTGGCAAGCACTACAAATCAAGATTTTTTTTTAATGGAGAGATGCTTGTTAAACATTTACCAGCACATTTACCACTGCCCATTCCCCACACTTTGGCCAAACTGATCTTTGTAAAACACTTGTTCAGCTATGCCACTCTCCTGATTAAAACTCTTCAGTGGCTCCCCATGGCCAAGAGATAACATTAAGTTTTTCAACATGGCATACAAGGCCTTTTATCATCTGGTCCCTGCCTAAATGTCCAGCCTCCTCGCTTATCCTTCCTTCGTCTCACAAATTATCTGCTAGCTCAAAAGTCACAAAATGGCTCACTCAAGCCTAAATTGCCTCATATATGTATTTTTTTGGCCTGTACACTGTCTTTAAATTTTTTGAGCCAACATTTCAAACTATAAGAGATTCTCAACCAAATCCATATTTCTGACTTCTTTTGAAAAATTACAACATTGGGCCTTCATTTGTTTTTGTTGTTTTTGTTTTTGTTTTTGTTTTGAGGAAGATTAGCCCTGAGCTAACATCTGCTGCCAATCCTCCTCTTTTTTGCTAAGGAAGACTGGCCCTGAGCTCACATCCATGCCCATCTTCCTCTACTTTATATGTGGGATGCCCACTACAGCATGGCTTGCCAAGTGGTGCCATGTCCACACCCAGGATCCGAATAGCAAACTCCAGGCCGCCGAGAAGCAGAACAAGCACACTTAACTTAACTGCTCCACCACCGGGCCAGCCCCGCCTCATTTGTGCTTATAACAATTTTGTAACAATAAGGAGCTGAGCAGCAGATGCCTCCTTTGAGAGGGTGTGTACTCTACAGTTCACCAGTTCCCACTATTTACTCATCCAAATTATGCATATGAACCCACACACAGCCTTCATTTATGTTACCCATTACCTGTTCGGCCCCTGTTGTAGACCATATCACAAAGTCCAGATTATTATCAGAAACCTCTGACACTGGTTATAGAATCTCTTTCTTTGCCATGGCTGTCCTGATGATAGTCCATGATCCCTGAACAGTCTAGGAAAGGAAAAGCAGCAGGAAGATGAGAGGCAGAAGCAGGAAGAGGAGTAGAAATCTGTGGTCTTTGGATCAGAGTCTCCATCTCGAAGCAATAGAATTGAGAAATTACAGGCAAGAACTCTCCTAGGTTTTTGTGACCTCAGGGTTCTTCCCTATAGAGCCCATCTGCTAACCTTCCTTAGAGTTTGGAATGTCTGCCTTCATCAGCTGGACATGAGAAGGAAAGACCCAAGGAAACTAGCTCATATTGATTCACATTGTGGGAGCCAGGTTTGTAAATGAGAGTCAATTCCTTATTTTGAGAATAGAAAACTTAATTCCTTTTTGCTGAGTGCCTGTTGTGTGTCTAGCATTGTGCTAGATGCCATGGGGAAAATAAGAGCAATATAAGACAGCTCTGCCTTCAAAGAGCTCACAACTTTATTGAGAGGGCAAGAAATCCATTATGTGAAATAATTAGAGAACAATATAAGGGATGGTTCAGAAAAGTGAGATCTGGGATGTAACCTAGTGCCCACAACATCTGCGTGGTGGTAAGGGATGGGATCTAGTTAAGAGGAGGAGCTATTGAAGAAGCCGGGGTTTACAACAGCCCTTCACTGGCAGAGAAATGGCGAGAGACCATTCCACATAGGGGATACCACAAGGACCTACACACAGAGACCAACGAACTAGGTGGATGTGGCAACTTGTGAATGGTAAGTTTGACTGGAGGAGAAAAAGCAGTCTGGGCAGGAGGACACGGTTGGTCATTGCAGACCAGTTTTCTTTCAAATAGATTTCCTCTCTGGTGTCAGGTACCCAGAAAGCCAAATGTAGAATCAGAGACTCCTTTTTGAGCACCAAGTCAAAGACAACAGAATCAGATGACTCCAGAAAGCATTTCATATTCTAGGCATAGACAGCAACATTTCAGCTCCATGACACAAGTGGGGCTAAGCAATATTCAAAAGTACCATAGTATATCTTGGACAGACCCATCAGCAATGACATAAAGGGAAAGAGAAAATAAAAAGAGTAAGAAAGTAGAAAGAGCAATGAAGTGGAGAGAGAGAGAGGACAGAAAGTGCATCATGGTAGGGAGCAGACACGTACCTCCAATCTAACCCAGGGAATCCTGTGCAACAGACTATCTTACTTCCACCCCTGTCCTCCTGCCTCTAGATCATGATAGAGATTGATGAATGCCCCTGCCCTCTGAGAAGGGGCAGATTCCCAGATCTGAGCGCCTTTCTTCTTGGGCAGACTGTGACACATTGCTCACTTACTCTCTCTCCCAACTCTAGGCTTTATGCCTGTTGTTGTGTTTTATGTTCACTACCCATTCAGACCTACTTCTTCCTTAGTTGTAGGCTTATGTTAATTTCTGAGATTATTCTTTCCTGTGTCCAGTTTATTTTATGAGCCAATTGCTCACTTCCTGCTGTGTTGTTTGTAGCTTCTCCCTCTAAATGTTTAACAATGTTTTCTCACTGCTACACCCAAACAATTGATGACCAATGTGCAACCAGCTCTCAGCCATCCAAAGGCTGATGCGACCACTCCGTGAAGGAAACAGATTTCTTGCAAACTCCTCCCCCTCCGTCTCCTCCCCTTTTCTGGCCACTTCCTGTTTGAGAATCCTTCATCTAAGGTGGGAAGGAGGCAAAGATGATGAAAAACTGTAGCTCATCCTTTTGTTAGTTCGCCAGCAACTGTGGGTTTCTAAAAACAAATTTTAAGAGCAAAAAGAAACTATTGATTAAAACATTTGTCTATTCTGTGAGACTCAATTATCCATGTTTTGTTCTCCCCATTTAAAATGAGTGTCGGAACTGCTGTGTTTTTTTTTTTTTAATTGTATTAAGATCAATATTTCACAATCTGCTGGAGTCCTACTCATGGTTTGAATACACAGCTCCACCCCTCCATGAGGCCTCCTCTGACTAGTCCAGTCCTCTTTATTCTCTAGATCTGGATCCTATCACACGGAGATTCTCCTGTGGGTCTAATAAGCTGCCTCTGTTTCCCTATTAGACTGAGAACAGACTGGGTCCCAAAAGACACATTTTAAAGTTGAAAGATTTTTTTATTCATTGATCAGGTTCTGCAACCTCACCCAGAAATGCTCCGGAATACCCAAAGAACCCCTCTACCTTTCACTTGTAGCTGCTACTTACACCAAGCATTACATCATGGACAAAATTTTATCAAAGGCGCTTTGGCCCTCCTCCAAGCCTAGAGGTCCTCATTTAAAGAGTACTTCTTCCTTTGGCACATATGTTAGCTCAGCGACAATCTTCCTCAAGCAAAAAGAGGAAGATTGACAACAGATGTTAGTTCAGGGCCAATCTTCCTCACCAAAAAAATAAAAATAAAATAAAGAGTACTTCTTCCTGACAATAACAGATTCTCTCTACCTTTCCTACAGAAAGTTGGAGGAACACAGTCTGGCCTTGTTCTTTGGTCCCCTGAAGTCCTATATACATACAAAGTCAATGTAACCATTTGAGAGTGTCTTCAGTTTCCATGGCTAGCTTTAGTGGAATGGTCTTTAAGATTACTGGTTGTCTTTAGCCTTTCAAGCAACTATTTCTGCAGTCTCTAGTGCTCACTTAGAACTGAATACATACTACTATGTACTCCTACTTACCAACTTTATGTAAGTCTCCTCTACCCAACTCAGCTCCAGAAGGTCAGGAAAAATGTCCTTTACTTCTCTGTATCCCCCATTGTGCCTCAGACAGAACTGGGCATGTTGTGGTTGCATAATTTTAAGAGCCAAGCTCTAGAGTCACATTGCCTGGGTTTGAATCTTTGCTCTGCTACGAAAAGCTGTGTAACCTTAGGTATGTTCTTTAACCTCTGTGTGCCTCAACTTCTTCATTTGGATATTTACCTCACAAGGTTGTTGTGGGGATTAAATGAGTAAATACATGTAAAGTGCTGTATACCTGGCACACAGTAAGCAATCCACAAATAGCTATCATGGTCAGAAAAGGAATTGACAGAAGAATGGCGACTCTAATGCCTGAATCACTACCCTTTGATGGGCCCCATGCTCCCTCTCCCTCCAAGCCTTAATCCTGCCTTTTTATGCTTTTTCATTTTATTGTATCTAGGTCCCCACTCTGATGATGGACACCCAGTTCTCCGAGTTCACACCAGACATCACTCCCATCATGCTGGCTGCCCACACCAACAACTACGAAATCATCAAGTTGCTTGTGCAAAAACGGGTCACTATCCCACGGCCCCACCAGATCCGCTGCAACTGTGTGGAGTGTGTGTCCAGTTCAGAGGTAGACAGCCTGCGCCACTCCCGTTCCCGACTGAACATCTATAAAGCTCTGGCAAGCCCCTCACTCATTGCCTTATCAAGTGAGGACCCCATCCTAACTGCCTTTCGCCTGGGCTGGGAGCTCAAGGAGCTCAGCAAGGTGGAGAATGAGTTCAAAGCTGAGTATGAGGAGCTCTCCCAACAGTGCAAGCTCTTTGCCAAAGACCTGCTGGACCAAGCTCGGAGCTCCCGGGAATTGGAGATCATCCTCAACCATCGAGATGACCACAGTGAAGAGCTTGACCCTCAGAAGTACCATGATCTGGCCAAGCTGAAGGTGGCGATCAAATACCACCAGAAAGAGGTAAGCTGAGCTCTTCTCTGCTTTCAGGGAAGCTTAAGCTCTCCAGAGCACCAAAGCAAGAGTCAGCATTTTTCTACCGCTTAGCCCTCTAACAAACAAATGTTTAGACAGACCTCAAAAACAGTTAGGTTCATTTATCCAAGTCACATGCAACCTCTGTATATTTTCTTTATGGTCAGATAAGGAAGGAAAATACTGATCATCTGATTCTTTGATGGTAAAGCACTCATTCATCCAACAAATGCTTGTTTAGCACTGTTCTAGGTGTTTGAGATGCAGAAAACAGGCAGTGACCCTGCTTTCATGGAGCTTACAAGCTAGTGGTGGACACTAAGTAAATGATCACATTAGTGGATATATAATTACAAACTAATGTAAGCGCTCTGAAGGAGAACTTTTATGAGAACACATAACAAATGATCCTCCCCTACGTACTGGAGACATGGTGGGCAGTGATCATGGAGGGCTCACTGCCTGGATGCTGTTAACTGTTGACAGAACTGAGTCCTTGGCAGCCCCTCAGCAAGAAGGCTGAGATATGCATTTGAAAGATGGAGTCATACTCAGGGTGTGTAGTTCTGTGGAAGGCTGGAGCAACATCTGTGATGAGGTGATCTCCAAACTGTTAGGGTTACCTCTTTGAGGGAGGTCAGCCCAAGCAGATCACAGGAGAGGCTTTGCGTTCCAGCTCAGCCACATTTACAATCTAGTCTATGCTGTTCTATGCCATCTTATCCAACAATTTTGGGGAGCCTCCTAGCAAGCCTAATTTAGCTCTTTAAGTAGGCAACACAGTACCGTGGAAAGAGCTGGGACTTTGGAGCCAGAGAGACTGAGGATGGAATTCCAACTCACCAGCTGTATGACCTGAAGAAAGTCACTCAAATTTTCAGGACATTAGTTTTCTCATTTATAAAATGGAGATGGCAATACTTCCTCTACTTCATAGGGCTATTATGGGAAATAAATGAGAAAATGCTAGTGGATAATGCATGGCACAGGAAATACTTTAATGTGCATTTCTATCTCTCTTCCAATGCTACCTGGAGTCAGATTCAAAGAGGTGGAACCAAGAGGTGCTTGGTATCTGAAGAGCAACCAGCAGTGCCATCTCTTCATGGGTCCGTGCTCTGAGGCAAATCACATTGTGCACTAACCCAGGCCCTTTCTCTCAGACAAGAAAAAAAAATACTATGCCTTTGTAATGAGGCAAAAATGAGTACCAGGGGCAACCTCAAAGGGGATGAAAGATGACAAAAGAGCAACAAGCAGATTGAAAGGGCTGCATTTGGGGAGATAGTAAATGAATAGGCCCACCTCTGCATCTCCTTATCCTGGTTTTGCCACTACTTGCTTTGTTTCACTAAGCCTGAAGTTACTTAACCTCACTTTTCTCTTCTGAAAAATAGGATAATAATGGGAGTACTTACCTCCCTGGAGAAATATAAAGTTTAAACAAAATAAAACAGGTAATATGCTTATGCACAGCACAATATTCAGCATACATTAGGCATTCAATAAATATTAGCTGCTGTTATTAATTTTCATGGTTACACACGAGGGACCCATGGTATGTGGTCTGATTCTGTGTACTAAAACTGTGGATAATAGATACACCAATGGCCCATCCTCTCCCTTACCCTTCCCTTCCTTCCACTGCCCTGCTGTTGATGTGTAGTATCAGTTGTGTTAAGTAATCTGCTGGAAGGTCTAATTGACTTTTCTTCACTTTGATATATGTGCATATTTCCATTAATGATGTATATTATGGTTTTAATATGTTTTTCACTTTACATAAATTGTTATAATACTGTGAGAAAAAAAATCACAGATAGTTTTAGAACATGAATTGCTTTCAGGTAACAAAATGGTTAACGGGAACAGAAGTGTTAAATAATAGATATTGGGGGCCAGCCTGATGCCTCAGTGGTTAAGTTCGCACACTCCACTTGAGCGGCCCAGGATTTGCAGGTTCGGATCCCCAGCACAGACCTAAGCACCGCTCATCAAGCCATGCTGTGGCAGTGTCCCACATACAAAATAGAGGAAGACTGGCACAGACGTTAGCTCAGCAACAATCTTCCTCAAGTAAAAAGAGGAAGATTGGCAACAGATGTTAGCTCAGGGCCAATCTTCCTCACCAAAAATAAATAAATATAAAAACAAACAAAAAAATAGATATTGCAGAATATAACTAAAGTCTGCATTCCTTACCTTACTAGATAGCAGATAAACTTCATAAATCTAGGTCCCCATCCCCCTGGAAATTGACAAAGTATTTATTTTCAGTTTCACTGCAATATTTTATCAATTTTGTATTGATAGATCATCTCCCAACTACTTATCACTTGACCCCTTCTGTTCCTGTAATCTTCATTGGCCAATTTTAGTTAGTGCTCCATTTGTAAACCATTGTGATGACTTCCTCACTCTCATGGGAATCTGCTTAGTATATGACCATGGAATCACCCTTGGGTTCTACATTCACTGCCCTCCAACTTTCATTAACCTTCTCATCAGTTTTTCCCTCATGTTTTAGTCCTTTTACTTTCCTGAAACTTTGTCCCCTAGTCCCTTATTTCATAATTTCTCTTATTATTGTTATTACAGAATATCTCTGTTACTATATGGTCACATAATATCTTTTTCAGCTATTATATACCAAATAGCTATTATACCAAACTGAATGTTTCAAGGGGTTATATTTCTTTTTTTAATTACTTTATTGAGGTCATATTGGTTTATAACTTTGTGTAATTTCAGGTGTACATTATTATATATCAGTTTCTGTATAGACTGCATCATGCTCACACCAATAGTCTAGTTTTTATCAATCACCAAACATATGTGACCCTTTACCCACAAGGGCTTATATTTCTTTTTGCCCTCTTAATTAGGCATCAGATATTCCAAAATTGTTTTCAGGGTCCATTTACCGTATGCAGTCAAGTGGAAAGAGTTATTTGTTTTATTGTGGTAAAATATACGTAACGTAAAATTTACCATTTTAACCATTTTTAAGTTTACAGTTCAGTGGCATTAAGTACATTCACGTTGTTGTGCAACCATCACCACTAGGACTCATTTTTTGAAGATGTCCAAATTTTGGGGTGTCCACTTTTCTTTCACTAGTGAGTCCATACAATTAGTTTCATATTTTGTGGACCACATTATTTTTAACCCATAACACTAGCAAAGGAGTACCTTGTAACTATTCAAATTTATGGATATTCAGCAGTAATACAAAAGCAATCCAAAAAGCACTGTATTTATGCAAAGATCAACAATTTTAGGCCTGGTGGTATTCATCCATCATTGTGAATGGGAACTCTGGAATTTAACAGACTGAGCTGTTTCAGCGAGAGTACATCAAACTCCAATTCCAGGTTTGCAGCAAATGCAGCAAGGACAGTGAGTGACTCTCAACTTCAATGTCCATAATTTCATGAAAAAGAAAATACTTTCACAGAGCCACATAAACCCAAATATGGCCCAAACTTTAGTCTTATAACTGGAGACTTCAGAATAATTTTGGGATTTATATATTTAGCTCTCAATTTTCCAAGATAAATTACCTTAACAATGGCCATGGATCAATTTTAGTTTAGTTTCTCTTCAAACTAAGCCACACTGATTAGCAGGGGAGGCTTAAGAATTCAGATATACCTTAAGGTTTGCACTCCAAAGGCACAGCTTCCAGAATGCAAAACATGATTTATACTCACCAAGATCTATAAATCTCTTCTGAATTGTGACTTCATTTCCACTAAAGAACTCAGTAATCCTTCCTAATCTGTGAATTACAGATTTTAAAAATTCTGTGATTCCATTGAGGTTCTAATGAGTATAGTCTCTAATTGCTCTCTATTCAATCCACATATCTAGTTTAAGACTGAATAGTTTCATCTCGAACAAATCAGCAATGTCCTTACTTGGGGGTGTTTTTGTAATTTCAAGTTTACTGTGCTTGGATAAGGAACACAATCCTGCGCGCTACTGAGGTTCTCACAATTCAGCTGTCTGTGAGCACTTCATTCTCAGAAGTTCTTGAGCTGAGGAAAAAGACTGATAGGTCTGGACAATAAATATCTAGAATCTAGTCTTTAAAAAAAGTGAAACATACACACAGCACTTAAGGCCACAATGTAGGATATAAGGGAACTCGGCAAACCGATCTTTTCTTCAGACACAAATAAATGAATGAAAACTAACTTTATCTTTCTATTATATCTATGGCAAATGAACTCAGCTTTTCTATGTTAGATAAAATTCCTCAAATTCCTTAGAGGTATATAGTAGTTTATGTGTGCTTACTCATCAAGGAGAAAAATATATTAACATCTTACATGAGTTACACTCCAGAGTTTAGTGGAACACATTCAGTTTGAAGATTGCATGTTGGGAGCCCTTAAACAAGTTGACGATATTTTTCAAAAGGCCAGCTTTTCCAGATGACCTTTAGGCCCTGAAGAAGGCTAGACAAGAATTATCTCCTAGGACCAGAATTATTCAGAGCGGAAACAACCTGTAGTTGTGAATGGGACAACTGAGCTAAAAGAGAAAAATAGTCTTTTTTGTCTTACTTGATTCCATACTTGACTCCAGTTGGACCATGAGGTTCTAACCTCAAGGATGGGTAGGTTGCTTCCTCAGTGTCTATACTCAGAACAGGACTCAGAACAGGAAAGAGCAGATGCACCACTTCTCCACTTCCTCGTGTCATCCCTGCTGACACCCTGTTCAATCATTTAAAGCATGCTGTAATTCCAACCGGGCAGAAGTACATAGTACAAATGGGAACTTTCTCAACAGGGGAGGGTTTGTAAGAGGGGAGCATTGGAGACTCCTGCACCAGGGAAAAGTACCCAAAGATAAGCTCACGCACATCTAAATGTTTCAAACAAACAACATGTCTGTCTCTTAAACCTTGAGCCAAAAAGCTGTATTCCATACACACACACACACACACACACACACACACAAAACAAAACCAGACAATATTTTTCTCTATAAAATGAGCTGCAACACAACAGATTTTCCAAAACTGGAAGTTAGGGGGCTGCCAATATTTAAAATTTAGAAGATATAGCTTCAAGAAAGGCCAATGTATGGCTGTTAGCTCAGGGCCAGTCTTCCTCAGCAAAAAGAGGAGGATTGGCAGTAGTCATCTCAGGGCTAATCTTCCTCAAAAAAAAAAAAAGGCCAATGTTTCCCCAAGTTTAAGTAAGAATAAAACTATTAAAAATGATCAATTTTGCCAGAATTTGTTATAATCTAGAGGCATGTGTTTTCAACAACAGATTTTGTTAATGGCATCATTGATTAAAGGAATCTGAAACACTAAAGTTGCATCTCATAACTGTGGCTCCATAGTCCACTTTACATGAATATTCACGTTAAACAAAAAAATACCTCTTAAGATGTTTTCAGCATTTTACTAGGGTCTTTAAGATGAAATTGTGACAGGGCTAAAGAGTTCAGTGGTTTTCCTTACGTTGCTAAAATGCAGTTCCATTCTTCAGAGATGTAAATGGAGATCACTTTCGAACATTCTTTATTACCCTGGAGAGATGTCACATTTGAGACCAATGGATAGTTGTATCTGTCAATCCATGTAACTCCCAAATAACTTCAGGAACTAAAGGCTATTCTTTTTGTTTTTTAGGGCTTTTTGGTTGGTTGGTTAGTCAGCTTGTGAGCTATCGGTTATATAGGCAGAAGACAAACAAGTTTCAAATGCACTGGAGGGAATAGGGTCCTTGAAAATATAAGAAGTATATGCAAGAGGAAATGGCTAACTACCTCCAGTCTATTAAGATAAGCCTATCAATACAAGAACAAAATAATCAGCTTTGACATAAAAAGCAATTATTAAAATCCAGTTGGTTGATAGTGGGTTGGTTGATAGTGAACTTTATTGTTCAGTGTTACATAACCTCCTCAGGAACAAAGTCTTAGCCTTAAATGGAATATAATCCAGTATTTCCTGAAAGGCTTTTCATTGCTGTTTTTTCTCATTACTATTCCTATTAGAACTCTAGCAGACTCCCAAAAGGAATTTAACTTTGTAAAAAAAAAAAGAAAAAACAAGTTCAGAAGAATGAAACAAAAGCTGATTTCAGACTATAACTTTGACATGGAGTAAGATAAAGAAGGTCTAACCTGTTAGAAAACACAGGTAAAACTATTGGATAATCTTTTCATGACACATAGACTTTCAGGTATTGTCATATAGACATGTTTCAGATATTCCTAAAAAGTCCTGATTTCATATATTCCGTCCCATTGTCAGATATATCATACCAAAGGCTTTGAAAACTCTATCATTTTATTTGTTCCTAATTGCCATTGATGGTAGGCACAAAAATTATAACTCTCATTTTACAAACAACAAAGGACTATATTTCAGAGATTTGTTCAGCATTATCCGACAAAGCCAGAAATAGAACTTCAGACTCCTGGTACAATACTCTCTCTGAGTACACTCCACTTCTGTTGAATCGGGTCTTTTACGCCAATTTGGTAGCCTCCAAATTCACCACCGGGTAATTTAAGATGACCGCAAGTTCTCTGATTTTTGAATGAATGTTTATTAGTTAAAACCTGTTAAAACATATAACAATAAATTGGTGTGGATCAATAGCTAATAAGAATTAGATTCAAGTGTAGTCTAATAACTGGCAGTAATAATCACACATAAGGATGCAAATATGTAGTCACAAATTCCAACACACTTTAGCCAAAGCACACAGAGATGAACTTCCTAATTCATTGCCATCCACCAGCCTATCTTCCTTGGTTTTAACACCTTTAAGTTTGTCTCAGAATTATGAGCCTGTCTTCCTCTCTATCGCTCCATGTCATACAAGAATTGGCTTTAGTGTTGGTCTTAAGAAGATCCAGAAAAGGGCTAGTTTGGATAAAGGACTAGCCACTCTCTCCATCCTCCTGGAGGAAAGATGCAGGATTTCAATCAGAGGTATCTAATCAGTGGACTGCCAAATTCGTTAACATATGTCCCTTTAATTGGGCTGGTAAGTGCATAACTTGTATCAGTTGCCAATCAGCTGTTTTGTATCAACATCAACAACTCAGGGTTGCCTAATTTGCATATGACAAAAACAGGGCTTGGGTTCATAACCTGCTTAGAAACTAACTCTACACCATGGTTTTCCACCATAAACAGCTGCATAACTGTTGACAACTTATTACTTTTCTTCTCTCCCCGGAAAATACCTTCCCTACTAACACTTGTTCCTAAGTATTTTCTTATTTCCTACACTTATTTCTTACCATTATTAACTCTATTTCTAATTCTGTTCCATAGAGCAAACATACTTAATATAACAATCTATTGCTTAGGGCAGGGTTACATCTTACCAATTCTTAAACAGATATAATCACAAAATCAAAACAAACATTGCAATATATTTTTTATCTAGTCCTGAGATGCCATTATAGTACAATCTTTCCAGGTGAGCCATCTAGCCAAGAGGCTAGCCAGTTTCACATATTATGAGATTGTAGTGTCTTCCTGCTTGGACTCATAAGGACCACGTTGACCATTAGTTGTTTTAGAGGCTGGTTCAAGCTTTATCTTGTTTCAAGGTCTAGAGCGGTCTCAGATTTCTCTTGACGATTTTGATGACTTGCTTGAGTTAGTATGGTTGTTTGCGTTGTCTCATTAATACTAACAGTTTTAACAAGCTCACATTAATCTGTTGAGGAATTGCTGTAAAGTCCATATTCCAGAGTTCTACTTGGAATAGCTACCCTTCAGTATCTGCCATACTTCAGGAGCCCCACACCTGCCCGTACAGTTAAACTGCTCACCAAATAGAATTTGTAGCAGACTGATGGTCTCTCCTTGGATACGTTTTCTGATCTTGCCCAAGTATTTACGCTTTGAGTTTTATTTTGACAGAAAATGATAGCCCAATTTCCTAAAGTCCAAATTCCTCGTGGAGAGTGTATACCTTCCTCGGCTGTTTCTAAATCTTTAATTAAGGCATAGGTTCTACTTTTAACTTTTATCCAGTTCCTCTGTTATTTTTCTTGGTTGGTACATGTATGGATTTCCTTGTTTAACTGTTAGTACTAATCTTCCTTGTAAAACTGCTCCTATTGGAATGGTGGGATAAGCTGATTATTCTAGCTTTCCCACTGCTCTATTTAAGTTAATTTGGCATCGTCCCTTTACACTTGGGCTTGCCGAAGTGTATATCTACAGTGTATGTCTAGAGTCGCCTTCACGGGGAAAGGCAGGCTCGGTTTGTCCAGTCATTGCAGCAGGAAAGTCCCTCAATGTCCTGTCTGGTATGGCTTGTAATTATCTACACTAGTTGCTTGATGATACAACTTTTTTTTTTTTAAAGATTTTATTTTTTCCTTTTTCTCCCCAAAGCCCCCCGGTACATAGTTGTGTATTCTTCGTTGTGGGTCCTTCTAGTTGTGGCATGTGGGATGCTGCCTCAGCGTGGTTTGATGAGCAGTGCCATGTCCGCGCCCAGGATACGAACTAACAAAACACTGGGCCGCCTGCAGCAGAGCGCGCAAACTTAACCACTCGGCCACGGGGCCAGCCCCTTGATGATACAACTTTTATTTCTCCTCTTTGTGCCTCTGTTCACCTCCCTAAGTCTCCTGGATCTTCATCTACTCTATAAATTTTTCCACATAGCAGTCTATCATGGAACTTTCTCATACTAAGACGTTGAGTAGCTCCATAAGTTCTTCTGCTTTTCCAAAAGGTCTGTGGCAGCTTTTCTTGATACAGCAGTCTCTTTTTCAAATTTGTTCAATAAACTTATTCTGAAATTTAGTGAAAAAACGGACATGTTTCACCTGCTAGTGCTCATCCAAATAAGACCTGGTTATATCATCTATAATTTTCCCCGTTTACCTTTAAAGATAGCTAATTATCTGTGTATCCAGACCTCATTTAGCATTAGATGCAGCATCTGTTATGTTGGTTAGCCCTGAAGTCATCTGTATTAAATGTCTTTTTAATCTCTCTGATTATAATATGCTTTAGGACTCTATCTGAATTGGTATAGTCTGGTTTCCACCACTGTGGATTAACTTATACATGTCATTTTTTCACAATTCGCATACACCATTTTATCTAGTAGTACACTTTTATGTCTTTACCTAGTTGTTGCCCATGTCATACGATGCAAAAGCCATTCTGCAGGAGGGAGGACCATAGTGTCCCTCGGCTTGTCTGAAGGGTGGCTATTCTTCCAGAAGGAAGTGACTGTACTGTATGGCATGGAATTAGCAGGATTGGTGAATTTCCTGCACATTTATTTTATCCCTCTCTGTTTTGATAGAGGGGTCCTCCAAATACTGCATTTCCTCTTCTGGTATCTGTAGAATTATTGCGGCTGAATACCAGTCCACATTTGAAGTTCATTATTGCTCCCATCTCTCGATAGTTAAGATTTCTATGTCAAGGTTGTAGGAGGGTCACAATAATAAGCCTATCAGCTATTCTTTATAAACTTAGCTATACCCAAGAAGATATAGTTTATCCACTTCTACTTGTGGGCCATCGTCTCTAAGCCTGTGCCATAAGTGTTTGACTTTCCATCGGTGAATAGTCCTTGCAGGGCTTTGTCTAGCCCTCCAGTACTAGTAATTCTTTCTCGTTGTTATTTGGTATAATTTGCCATTTCCATTTTGGGAACAATATTGCAGAGTAGTTATGATGTGGGTCAGCTTTTGAGGGAACAGTCCTGCATTGGAACCTCTTGGCCTCAGCTTTTTCAAAGGTTTCTCCCTGGCAAAAGTTCTCTGAAAGCCTTTCTGCTGTTTTATTATCTGATAGATGCTGCTTTTTCAGAGTTATTTCCCCTGGTCTGCTATAGCATCCTTTGGTTGACTCATTATCTCCTGAAAGCCTAGTAAGGAGTTATACCTTTTCAAGTAAAAGTGTCCCAATATTGTTCTGTTAATGTGAATGTATTCATTATAATACCATCCTAGGGGATATTCTCCTTTTGGTTTCCATTCATTGTAGAACAGTCAAACTGGGTCCAATGACGTGATAGAGTTCATCAGGTCTTCACTCCATTGTTAGGTGAGGAGTTTCTTTTCTTTGCTATTGTTTGCTCCTGTTATCAGAAATCCTAGCAGGAGAATAAGTACAGATAAAGAAAGAACCATATAGCAAAAGTCAGAACATTTTATAAATTCAAAGAAGAAAAGAGCCCAGCCTCTGCTGGAACTAAATCAAATATTACTTGTTCTATAAGGTATTAGTAATGAAATTAGTAAATGTGCAGAACTGGGAGAAAACTCACATTGCTAACAACATTCAGAAAAATCAGAATATATCTGAAACAGGGAAATGATCAATTCTCACATTCTCAAGGGGGAAAATTAGGTCTTATTCATTTTTTAAGTCCTCATTTATCCCAGAGAGTATGTCTTCAGATAATTCACCTGTGTCTAACATAGCTTGATCTATATCAAACATTAGGTCTTCATCTTCTCCTGGCGCAAGTATTGATTCTAAATCTGAGAGTTCAGCAAGGTCTGGCAGTGGAGCTTCCTCGAAAGGAGATGCATTTGCTCCTATCGGTTCTGCTCTATCATTTTGCTGTACACAAGGAACTTGTTCTTGTGAAATCAACTGTAAAAGCCCTTCAGCTATTCTTATTAACTTGGCTACACAATCAACAAGTCCATCAATTAGAACAGGGAGTGACACAGACTCCATGGCTCAGTGCTCTTCCGAGTAGATAAAATATTACTAAAAGCTATAGCAAATGGGCCCTTGGTGACAATGGATCCTTTTGGGCTAGCAATGGTTCAGCGGTTGGTTTGGTCGAGAAATAAGACTGTTGATAAGATTATGATAATGATTAAGTACAGAATGAGGCCAGTGGTCCTATAGCACTTTTTGATAAAGTTGGTGAACTTCCCTCAAAATTTAGATATGGTATTCTTGTTCGTATTGGTAGTGAACTGCTATTTCAATGACCATCAGACAGATTGCCACAGCCAAGAGAAAACAGCAAAGCAGATCTAATAATAGAAAAGAGAAATATAAAGATTAGTATCCTTTGAGGCTTTACCCATCCTACAGGTTTTGGCTCTAGCATAAGGTTGAGAGGGTAGCCCTAGCTATTGCTCCCCCATCTCTGATGGCCTTATGAGGATCTACCACCCATACTCTTTCCTTTACACTACTCATGTTCTTTACCTCTTCTAAGGAGATTTGAGAACAGTGAGCAAAAGTAGTTTGTATATCTTTCTTGAACATCTCTGTTCAGGAAGAAACATTCACTCAGTCTTTCAATTAATTCCATCTTTCTTAGAACCTTTGCCTCATTGCCATTTATATCTGGTGCTGCTAAATTCCTTCTGTGTTTTTAATAATCCATTCATTAAAGTTTCCAATTGTCCCAGCAGCCTGGGGAATTTATGGTAAATGAAAAGTCCCACATTCTCTGTCTTTTGCCAAATTTTGGACAACTTCTGTTATAAAATTAGTCTCTTGGTCATTTCCTATTATTGCCAATATTCCATATCTAGCAGCTCGTTCCTCCAACTTCGTTCAAAGCCATGGTTGTACCATTCTCATCTGCATGTCTAGGGTGCTCTGCAAACCTTCTCTGTGAGCAAGTTTACACTTCTGTAAGGCAATATTCTTTGTTTAAAAATCTATAGATTGGCCCAATATAATCCACCTGTCACATCTGTCTGGTTTACCACCCCCACTTCCCTTAAAAATGAGTTTGTTGAGTATGCAAGTTTTTAGTAATTTGATATATCTCTTATAGCTTACTTACTCGTTTGATTCAGTTTTTTTTCACTGTCTCCTCTGCTTGCCTAGGACGTTCATGTTCATATGCCTTGAGGCTTCACATGCCCATTCTGCAACCTTAAATTGAACTGACAAGGGAGCTGAGTGCGGACTTGGAGTTTCCCAAGACTGCAGAGTCTACATTAGTTTTGGGGGGCAGGTTGTCTCCTCTTTTATTCTAAATAAGTTATTCTCTCTTTCTGTTCCAGTGAGCTGGTACGTGTCCTACATGAATTGCTGAATTCCTTTCATTGATTTCTTTCCATATCTCTCTTCACCAGATTGTTTTTCCTACAATAGTCTAGTCTGTAATTTTCCATTTATTAGAGCATATATCTCCAGTCCATGGCTGATCAGTGTAGCTATATACCTTTGGCCATTTGTTTTCTTGGGAAAATAAACACATTAAATTTCTAGTGACCAGTCCTTCAAATTGGGCTTAATTCCTCTCTCCAGCCTAAGCCAAGCTTTTCCTAGTGGGAGTATTAGGAAGTAGCCACCCATCTCACTCCTTTAAGATATTGCCAAATCTATCACTGCTCTGTTTACAGCAGTTCTGACCAGAGTGAAGGCCCAGCAAGCCACAGGCTTTACCTCCCACTAACTGTACTCCTTAGATCTTTATTGGAGAACAGAAAACCATCAGTCAGATGGTCTGTGATTTTCACATGGAGCTTACTGGTCTCCAGAGAGCCTGGTTTGACCCACTCAGTTATATATTATCTCCACTTAGCATAAGTCCTGTCAAAACCACACATTTTGGGGCTGGCCCCATTGCCTAGTGGTTAAGTTTGGTGCACTCTGCTTCAGCAGCCCAGGTTTGGTTCCCAGGTGCAGACCTACACTACTTGTCTGTGGCCAAGCCGTGGTGGCATCCCACATGCAAAATAGAGGAAGACTGGCACAAATGTTAGCTCAGGGCGAACCTTCCTCAAGCAAAAAGAGGAAGATTGGCAACAGATGTTAGATCAGGGTGAATCTTCCTCAGCAAAAAACAAAACAAAACAAAACAAAAACTTTTTTTTGTCTAAAATCTTCATAGTAGACATGCAGTTTGTCCTGATGTCATGTTGTCACAACCATGATGACCAGAAAGCATGATTTTGGTTGGAGGCAACTTTCCATCTGAAATATGGGAGAATGGGTACTAGTGGCATAGCAATTTATTTTATTAACTCAAAGGATCTCTGCATTTTTTTTTTTTGAGGAAGATTAGCCCTGAGCTAACTGCTGCCAATCCTCCTCTTTTTGCTGAGGAAGACTGGCCCTGAGCTAACATCCATGCCCATCTTCCTCTACTTTATATGTGGGATGCCTACCACAGCATGGCTTGCCAAGCGGTGCCCTGTCTGCACCCAGGATCTGAACCAGCGAACCCCACACCACTGAAGCGGAATGTGTGCACTTAATAGCCTACCCACTGGGCTGGCCTTGGATCTCTGCTTTTTTGATTAGAGGAAAAAGCAGTCTGGTGGAAGGAAATAACGGAAAGAAATCCTGAACACAATTTGGTATTAATGTAGAGCATGACTCAGCTCATCAGAAGGGAAACACAGGAGAAAGGGGTGTGTTAAACATTACCGGAGAGCCCCCTCACATTTTTCAAAGGAAGCAATAACCAACTATTATGGTGCTCAGAGCCCAAGGGCACAGAGGGTGACATGAACACACTCACGCAAAATCTGTTTAACTTCTGGCTTCACTTTCACCAGGTTTTGTTTTCTGTCTCAGCTTCTCTACCTCCCTCTAGGACTCTTTTATTCTTCCTCTTGGTCTATATACTTCCATCTATTTACCTACGTGTTTCTTTCTATTTCACTTTCTCTGTATCTCCATCTTCTACTATCCCTTTCCATCATCTTTCCTTCCATCTCTCTCTAAACTGGGAAAAAGCTAAAAATAAATTATATTCCATTTATCAACTTGATAGTGTATTTATAGAGTTTTACACTATAGAATCTAAACATAAAAAGCAGAGAGGTAGGACATTTCATATTTTGTTATCTTATAAAGACAAATGTAGTTACTTATTACTTATGCAACTCGATTTATTTTTTCTATCACTTGATCCCCTTAGATGGGAAAAAAAATTCCTGACCTAGCCTTAACTCTGTTGACCATTGTGCTAGCTATTCCACAATTCCTATCTTCAAAGTTTCTTGGAACCTAGGAGCTGGGGGTTGCAGGAGGGCAGGGAAGGTGTTGAGAAAATGTTAAGTTCTGCAGTGCTAAGAAAGACTAAGCGTATAGCACCTGCTTATTCCAGTTACCCCGATTCCCAAAGCAACCAACCCCTGACACCTTAGTTTGCCTAAAAGGGTATTTCGGGTAGTTTGTGCCTAGCCCCAACTCACCTTAAGGGCCTTTTTATTAGACGTTCTCTTTGCCTGGGATCCCCCTGAAAAAAAGCAGTTTATTGTCATTCCGGTTTCAGCTTAAATATCATCTCCTCAGATTTCTGACCCTCCAACCTGAAGAAAGCCCCCTAATCATCCCTTTCTCATTATGTATGCAGTGCATTTTTGCATTATGGCACCTATAATTACCTCATCTTTTCTTGTTTATTTATTTGTTTTTCTGTCTCCAAACCCACCCCCACATACATATAAACTAAAATGCAAGCACCATGAGATTAGGAAGCTTGTCTGTTTTGTTTTCTGTTGTGTTCTCAAGGCACAGAAGGGAGGCTGCCACATAGCAGTTAATCATTAAGTGTCATTGAATAAAGGAAGGAAGGGAAGGAGGGAGGGAGGAAGAACTTTTAGATCTTTCATTCAGTGAATATTATCAAGTTTCAATCATGCATGAGGATAGCAGGGGATACAAATATAAACCAATTCATCAAAGCACACAGTTAATAAAATGAGCAGCCGATCCACAGATTAAGAGAAAATATTTACGAAACATATATCTGACAAAGAACTTGTAACCAGAATATAAACAGCCCCTTCAACTCAATAATACAAAGACAAACCAACCTATTAAAAAATGAGTAAAAGATTTGAACAAATATTTCACAAAGGAAGAAAATAAGTAGCTAAAAAGCACATGAAAATATATTCCACATCATTAGTCATCAGAAAAATGCAAATTGACATCACAATAAGATACCACAACACACTCACTAGACTGGCTAAAATTAAAGACTGACAACACCAAATGTTGACAAAGATGTAGCGCAACCAGGATTCTCACATGTTGCTGGTGGGAGTGTAAAATGGTACAACCACTTTCAAAACATCTGGCAGTTTCTTATAAAACTAAGCAAGTCCCTATCTAGTCCCAGCAATTCCACTCCAAGGTATTTACCCAAAAGAAATGAAAATTCACAAAATGACTTTTACGAGAATGGTTATAGCAGCTTTATGCATAACAGCCACCAAAAAAAAAAGTGGAAAGAGCCCAGATGTCAATCAAAAGGATAATGGATAATCTGTGGTATATTCATACAATGCGATACTAATCAGCAATAAAAAGAAAGCCACTACTGATAGGGACAACAGCACAGGTGGACATCAAAAACATTATACTCAATGAAAGAAGCCAGATACAAAAGAATACGTACTATATGATTTCAAAATTCATATGCAACTCTAGAAAATGCAAAATGATCCATTGTGGAAAAAATCAGAATAGCACTTGCATCTAAAGGAGTGGGAACGGATTAGGAAGAGGTAAAAGAGAACTCTCTGGGATGATGGTAATGATTACGTTTTAGAATTCTGAGTCATAGAGGAGTATGCGTTTGTCAAAACTCATTGAATGGTACTCTGAAGATTTGTGCATCTCACTGTACATAAATTTTACTCCCCCCAAAAAAGTAACCAAGCACAATTCTCAGCCTCAAGAACTATATCTCAGATGGGATGACATGGCCATAAATAATTATTCTGATAAATGCTCACATTTATGGAAGACCTATTATGTTTCAAGCACTGTGAAACCCACTTTTCTTGCATTAGTACATTTAATCCTCAAAATAATCCTATGAAATTACAGATGGAAAAACTGAGGATCCGAGAAATTAAGTAACTTGCCTGTGGTCACATGGTAATTAAAGGTGTAGAACCTGAAGTCAGCCCAGGTCTGACTCCTAAAGTCCTATGCCAGAGGGCACAAATTCAAGTACCTACAGGAGCAAAATTTGTCTTATTCGGGCCACAGCTGACATCTCATTGTAAACAGGAATACAGTTGAGAATGTTAATCTCATTTGCCATCCTTGGAAACCGGCTGAATTCCAAGATGGCTGTGAGGACCAAGGCGGAGAGAGAGAGAGAGCCTGATCAGTCCCCTTAGGGATCCCCATTATTTGTTATGGAAATGTGTCCATTTTATCTGCTCTTCCACTGACCTACTGAATGGGCCCAAACACTCAGAAACTATTCACCAGTGATAGAGCTGAGATGGATGAGAGGGTCAAGGTTTTGCCTAGTAAATGTTTTCTGGACTTTCGCTTTCAAGCGAGATGTAAATTCTCCCATCGCAACTAAAAAACAACCACCAAAAAAAAAAAAGAAAAAACGGATAAACTGCAAAATTGATAGGTTTAAAGATATCTGCAACCTTTGGAAACAAGGACAAGAGTAACTAAGATTTCAGAGAGGAAGAGCCCTTCCTAAGTGAGCTGATAATCATGGTCTTTTTTCTTCCCCCGAGATATTTGCTAATTCTGGGAACAAGTTGAAGATAAGGTTTGGCCCAAAGGCAGAGGGTCTCTACCAAGGAACGAGAAATCTGCATAAAGTTTGAGGCTAGCATAATGGATTGTAAATTTAAGAAGCCTTAAACGCAGGGGTAGCTTTACTCACTCGAAGAAGTTAGCTGAGTTCTAGGCTGGCGCCCGCGCGGAAAACGCAGAGTGAAATGTCGTAAAGTATCGCAGTATTTCTGAGACAAATTCTCACTAGAGGGAGGGGGACTGCCGCAAATACGCTGCTGGTTTCTCGCTCAAAACGTTACCTAGAAATTGAAGTTGGGAGGGCATGGGGAGGCTGACTTAAGAAGCTCAAAACTATTCCCAAAAGTGCTTTGGGCAAGGAGATTCTAAAACTTATAAGGATATATAAAGGGCTTAGTATAGCCAAAACATCTTGAAGAAAAACAAAATTGGAGGACATACACTCTCAGATATCAAGACTAGCTATATAGCTGTAGTAATTGTGACAGCATGGTCCTGGGACAAGGACAAACAAATAAACGAATGGAACCGTGACCCTTACCTCACACCAGATACCAAAATAACGATAATAATAAAAATAATAGTAAAAATAACGATAATAATTTGAAATGGATCATAGTCCCAAACATGAAAGGTGAAACAGTAAATATTCTAGATCAAACCACAGGTGAATATCTTCATGACCTTCAGTAGGCAAAGGTTTCTTATTTGACATAAAAAGTATTAATTATGAAAGAAGATTGTCAACTTGGATTTCATTAGAATTAAGAACTTCCATTTATCAAAAGCACCTTAAGAGAGTGAAAAGGCCAACCACAAGCTGGGAGAAAATATTCACAATACATTTATCCAACAAAGGAACTGTATTCAGTATATACATATGTTTTTAAACTCCTTCAAATCAATAAGAAAAAGACAATCCAACTTTAAAAAATAGAAAGAATTGAATGGCTCTTCACAGAAGAGAACATCCAAGTGGCCTACAAGCATATGAATAGGTTTTAATCCTTATTGTTCGTCAGGAAAATGCAAATTAAAACTACAATGAGATGCACAAAACCCCACCAGAATAGCTCAAATTGAAGAAACTGAGAATACCAATCATCGAGAAGAACACAGAACAACTGGAACTCTCACACATTGTTGGTGAAAGTGATTACTGGTACAACTACTTTGGAAAACCGTTTGGCAGTATCTACTGAAACTCAACATACATCTATCACATGACCCTGTGATTCTAATCCTAAGTACATAACCCAAATAAGGGAGTACAAATATCCACAAAAATCCATGTACAAGAATGTTGAAGAAATCAGATGCATAAAGGTACATATCATATAAATCCATTTTTATAAAATTTAAGAACAGGCAAACGAAACTATAGAACAGAGGTGAATGCAGTGGTTACATCTGGGTGGGGGGTTATTGACTGGGAAGGGCTATGAAAAGCCTTATGGGATGCTGGAAATGTTCTATGTATTCATATGATTACATATATAAAAGAAAAAGCATTCAACTATATACGCTATATATCAAAAAAAGTTTTATTTTTAATTTCGGATCTCCTTCCTATAAAACCAGTAAGGACAGCAAGATAGTGATGAGAGTCTTGCCAGAGTTTGGCAAGCCAGTTACCACAGCCAATGAAAACAGAATGAAGTCTGAAGGTACAGAGAGGGTCCCTTTGGCCTGTGTGGCTCTCTACTTCATGGCAGTGCTAAGCAGAGCAAGAAGCCCTTATAGCTAGACAGAGTTGTAAACTGATGCAAGATGAGATAACCCACATCTTACGAGTCCCTCAGAAAAACAATTGGAGCAGGGGCTGTGCCATCGATCCAATAACTAGGATCTTTAACCCCATAGATTTTTACCAATCTCACTCTTACGACATTTTCGTCAGTACAACTAATCAAAGGCCACCATTTTTCTTTTAGCCGATAGTCCTACTCTGCTGTTTTGTGATGCTCATAACTGGCAAACTGGCAATAAATGTCTAACAGTAGGATGGAAAAGGAGCAAAGCAATCCAAATCCTCTGGCTCTATGTTTATAGACGATAAGCTTCTCTGCATCAGGCAAGGTAAATTAGTTCATATCCAGGGGGAACAGAGGCAGTTATGTGGGAGAGATTAAAATGTGCCTTTGGTGAGGATAGGTGCCGGTTTCCTATTTACAAACAGTAAATTTTTCCATGATGCTCCCTTCTCTAGTGCTGCAGTACCGTTTGGATACATGCATTCAATAAAAATTTTTTTAAAAACACCCTCAGACATTACTTCCCATTGCCTTCCCCACCCCTGAGGAAAACATCAAGAGGTCCTTGTCCCCAAAGAGCAAGTTTTATCATTTTGACATAGCAGGAGCTCTCTGGGGAGGAGGGGGATGACAATGAACAAAGCAACAGGATTTACCCTTTAAACTCCTTTTTTAATAAAAGCTACAAACCTTTGCCTAAAAAAAAATGTATGCAATAAGGCATTCGCCTGTTATAGGATCTGACATTTAAAATTCCCATGAGCCATCTTTAATTTATCAAGAAAAAAAAGAAATAATTGTGTGGTTGAGGAGCTAAACATGGCCCCTTCTTAAAAATACATGGAAAATTCGAAACAGAAACTCAAAAAAGGGGGAGTAGGAAACGTCCTTATGGTCAATTTAAACCGAATTCTGAATTTCTTCCCTCTTCCTCCAGATTTGCTCACTGCCGCAGAGAGAATCACTTGCTTACCCTTCAGTAAAACTTAGTCACTGGAGAAAAACAAGCACATCTGAAAATATATCTCTTGGCTATTTTCCTCGACAGACAAATAGTTTCTTCAAAACACTATTCATACATGAGGACAGCCACCCCATCTTGACTTGGTGGGACCCTGCACAGGCTTGTTCCTGAATCTTGACTGTTGTGGAACACCCACAGGCCCCCAGAGAGCCTGAAAAGAACTATAATCATTCTAAAAAGATTCTCGGCTTTTAAATATTACCAGTGCAGAGGACAAGATCTAAAATAAGGGAAATAAAAACAGAATTTGGAGGTAACAGGAAAAGGGATTCTATTCCGAAGTCTTTCCTCAGCTTTCTGAGAGGGAAGAAGGAAAGTTGTTCTGTTTGTTTGTATATTTTCTCTAGGAGAGACAGTAGAACGATGCTGATTCTCGTAAGGGTAAGATCTGTGTCAAACATACCTAGGTTCGAATTTCAACTTTTCCACTTACTAACTGGAAGGTTGCTAATCTACTTTTTGCCTCAGTTTCCTCATCTGTTAAATGAAGATAATAACAGTTGTGAGAATTACATGAGTTAATGCATGCAATGAGTTTAGAATGGTGCCTGGTATATAGTAAGCCCTTAATAAATGCTAGCTATTATAATTGTTCTGGAGAAGTTCCAGGATCCAGGAAACAGTGTGTGGGACATCTTGGGTACTGACTAACAACCCCTGGAGGATAGGAGGGGAGACAGCTGCAGGCATTACAAAAACTAGAAGAAAGTACCAGAGATAAAATTCATCTCACAGTTAGAACCGACATGACTTTGAACTTGGATAAAGATGTGAGGGAGTAGAACTGTCTTGTGGCTCTAGTTCATATATAACCCTTTCAGGAGACCTGACGCCGATCAGGTAGGCAATCTTTGAGGATTTGTGGGCCTTCCTAGCCTAATTCCTTCTCACCGTTGAAGTACCTGCACACTCTCGCCCTGGCTCTGGCAGGTAAAAGCTGACTACACTTTGGGCTGCTCAGTGCCTATTCCTCTAATACATTACCAGCTGCATGCAGAAGGCCCTTCACTTGGTATTACGACTACAAATCTTTCAAAGCATTAATTAGCTATTCTTTGGAAACATCTACTCGCAAAGGAATTGGCAAAGTCTTTGAGGCAAGATAATGAAGGCTGTTACCCTGTGTCTAGTGTGACATTACCTGAACCAGCCCAGACTTTCACATCTTCCTATGTGAATCATTTGGGTAAGAAAGGGAACGTGATTCAAATATCTTTGTAGACTTTTTATCCCTTATGATCCTAGCCCATATTTAGTCCTGAGCTTCAAGAGCACCTCTTAGAAATTTAACAAGAGCAGGACTAAGCACCAGTCGTGGCCTCCTCTCTGTTTCTGTGGCAAAAGCCAGCTTGCCAGGAGACACTCAATTAGTTTATTTTGCCACCTGGAAAGAAGACCAGAGGTCACATAGTTCTTCCTTCTGCCTGTAGATATGCCTACTGCTTATCCACCAAAGTAGGAGTGCTTCTGGGTTTTTTTGTTTGTTTTTTTTTAAAGATTGGCACCTGGACTAACAACTGTTGCCAATCTTTTTTTTTTTTCTGCTTTTATCTCCCCAAACCCCCCCTGTACGTAGCTGTATATCTTAGTTGCAGGTCCTTCTAGTTGTGGGATGTGGGACGCCACCTCAACGTAGCCTGATGAGCAGTGCCATGTCCGCGCCCAGGATCTGAACCCTGGGCTGCCGCAGCCGAGCGCGCAAACTTAACCACTCGGCCACGGAGCTAGCCCCAGAGTGCTTCTGTTTTTAATGATCTCAAAATAAGATTCCATAACCTCCCTTGGTATCTCATGCCAGTGTTTTATAGTTTCCACCTTCTGCTAATTATATCCTCAAGTACCTTCACATACATTAACGTATTTAATCCTTATAACAATCCTGCGCAGCAAGGATTATCCCTATTTTACAACTGAAGAAGTGACGATCCAAAGAGGATAAGTGACTTGCCAAGATTACACAGTTGGTTACTGGCGGAGCAAGAATAAGAATCTGATTCTTCAGTCCCTAGGCCCTCTGTGCTGTCTCTTACACTGCGGTCTGCCTAGTGATGCTCTGGGGAGCTCCAAATCACCAGCAAAATAAGAAGCAGTGTTAAGATGTCAGCAAGAACACAATTCAGCTGTGGTGGGTGGCTTACTAAGTAGATCATAGGCCACCAGTCCCCTTGAGGATAAGAATTTCATTGTCCTCATCCCAACAAACTACTATTCCCAGAGTGCACCTACAGTTAGAATGCTCTAGTAAAAAGGAAAAACTACCAAAAACCTAAATGAACATTAAAGTCATCTTAAGACCATATGCTGACCTATGAAAATAAAAAAGAAGACAAGAATACTTGGTCTCCTGTTTTCTAACTTCTCCATTTTTGACCTCTGAGATAGATACCATCAGAATAAATCAGAGGAAGTGAGACAGAAAAAACATCTTTCCTAATATCCTAAAAAGAAAAATGCTTTGTCCTTGGGCATGAATTTATTGTTTCCTTCCTCTCTGAAGATTTCATTCCCCTTCCTCTCAAGGTTCATGAAGGGGCCAAAGATTAGCATTTTAAGCATGGGTAAAGAGCGAATCCTATTGCCTATATGTATGCTTGGCATTCAGAAAAGCACACCAGGGCCACAGCCCTGTCCTCTGGCAAGAGCCCTCCCAATACCAGACCAGCATGCTGCTTAAGCTAAAGGCTGGGTGGACTTGTCTTTACAGGATTCCTTACAGGATTTCTTTTTTCTTTCTTTTCTTTCTTTTTTTTTTTTTTGAGGAAGATTAGCCCTGAGCTAACTACTGCCAATCCTCCTCTTTTTGCTGAGGAAGACTGGCCCTGCGCTAACATCCATGCCCATCTTCCTTTACTTTATACATGGGATGCCTACCACAGCATGGCTTTTGCCAAGCGGTGTCATGTCCGCACCGGGGATCCGAACCGGCAAACCCTGGGCCGCCAAAGTGGAACATGCAAACTTAACTACTGCACCACCAGGCCGGCCCCTGGATTTCTTTTTTAATATTAGCTAGAAGTAGGGGAATTTCAAGGCAGGTTTGTTCTACAAAAACAAAATCTCTCTCTCTCATCTCTTGTGACTGATATTACCAGGTTAAATATTTCTGTTCTAAAACACAGTTTTAATTAAATATAATGGCCACTCTACCTAACCACCCTTGTCAAAGTCACCAGTGACTTACTTACACACTACTAAATCCAATGGTCAAGTCCCAGTCCTTATCTTACTTGTCCTATAAGCAGCATTTGACATGGTTGATCACTCCCCAAGTCCTCTGCCTCTTCATCTAGAGTCACCTCCTTGGTGATTTCATACAGCTGTAAATAATACCTATATGCAGATGACTCCCAAATTTATATATCTAGCTTAGGCCTTTCCACAGAATCCCATGCTTGTGCATCTACTTGCCTTCACATTGATTTATGGTTATCTAAAACTCAGTATATCCAAAACTTAATCCTTGGTCTTCCCTCCAAAACCTACTCCACATACAGTCTTCCCCAGCTCAGTAGATGGCAACGCTATCCTTCTAACTACTCAGGCTGAAAAATCTTGAGTTTATTTTTGACTCTTTCTTTTTCCCACAATCCACAGCCAATCTATCAGGATATCCTGTTGACTCTGCCTTCAAAATATATCCAAAATCTAATAACTTGTCATTGTGAGCCACCATTATCCACCTCTCACCTTGACGATTTCAACAGCCTCCTAACAGGATTCCCTTTGCCTCACTCCAGTCTCTTCTCAACACAACAGCCAGAGTGATCCCTTTAAAACATAAGTCAGATCATGGTATACGTCCATTTAAAGCCCTCTTATGGCTCTCCATTTCCTTCAGAGTAAAACCCAGATCCTTACAATGGCCTACATGGCCCTCCATGATATAATCTGCAACATTATCTTCTACTTTTCTCCCCCTCCCTCTGTTCCAGCCACTCTGGCCTTTCTGCCATTCCCCAAACTCACCAGGCACACTTTGTTGCACTGGCTCTTTCTTCTGCCTGGAATGTTCTTTACTCAGATATCTGAATGGCTGAATCCCTCACCTCCTGCCAACCCTTTGCTTACATCTTACGTTCTCAATGAGAGCTACATTTACCACTCTCAAGAATTGAAGCTCCTCCTCTCAACCTGGCACTCCTGAGTCTTTTTTATTCCACTCTACTTTTTCATTTTTCTTAGAATTTATCACCTTCTATATATATTGTATAGTTTACTTTTCATTATAATTATTATTTATTTTATGGCTCTGCTCTCTAGAAGGTAAGCTCCATGAAGGCAGTGATCTCTGTTCTGTTCAAGTGCAAGAACAGTGTCTGGTACAAAGTGGGTACTCAATAAATATTTGTTGAATGAATAATAGGGCTAATAATTCCTTACACTTTTATAGGACTTTATTCTTTTTCTGTTTTCAATTCGTAGCTCATTTGATCTTCACAATTACCATATAAGGTGGGTAGGGCAACACAGAGTTTACATACATTTTACATTTAGGATAATTGACATCCAAAGAGGCAAAATAATCTACCCAAAATCACATAGCTGGAATATCATAGAACCAGAAACCTAGTTCTGTACTGTTTTCCCATAGCCTCCAACATTATACTGCAAAGCCCCTAGTCCTTGAGAAAAGACCTTCCAGATTTTCTGTTATGACGGAGACATGCCCTGCTTTTGCTATTAACCCAGTGCCTTGAAGCCGAATGTGTTCCACCAGTTCATTGGGATACAAACATGTGAAGTTATCTAAAGACCTGATTTTATCTGGAGAATCGCCATGCGAATGTCAGAGAAAATGATGCCATTCCCAAATGGCGCTCTCTCCAAGAAAGAAAGCAACATTTGAATACACCAGCTGCTCAGTGGAATAAATCATTTGTTTCTTCCTAAGCAGCTCTGCCTTCCTCTTGCATTACACATTAAACTAAACAGTTCTCCAAAGCAACTTAGCACAAAGTGGGAAATTACAGTCCAGGAAGACATCTGCTACCTAAAGTATATTCTGGTGGCCTCTTCCACTGTGCCGCCATCTAAGCCACTGACTGCCCATGTTGAAAGCTCTCCCCCACTGCCACTGCCACACAAGAAGAGTGGAGACTGTCCCTTTAAGTGTACCACTGAAGAGGAAGCTGGTGTTTATTTGGCGGGGGGGACAGGATACTGCATTCTTGGCATACTGCTACCACTGGCATCCAATCCAGAAGCTGCTACATTCTGCAGGGGTGGCAACTATTTTGTCGTCAGGATAACATAGTGGAAGATACAGCTATATTTATGTACGAGCTTTTTAAGAGATGCCTGTCACCCCTGGTAAGCTCACAGGAGGTGACAGAAATGGCATAGCCAGGAAAAGGCAAGCCAAGTCCTCAGTGCCTTCTGGCAGCTGAATCCATAGTACCAGAGAGGGAGGCCTGATCTCTTTCCTTGGTTCCCAGAATGTCATTATAACAGGGATATATGTATCCAGTAACCCTCTCAAGAATTACTAAGTGGGCTGTGTTTGTCTTCAACACCTTTGTCCTTTGATTACAGCAAATCAAGTGGTTGAGGCTTGACTTTACTACCAAGTCAGCTCTGCTGCCAGGTTCAACAAACATCCCCTAATGAAACAGCAAGCATCAGTTCAATAAATAAACCTCAGGCTGAAAACGGAATTTTCAGCACAAGTACAGTCTACCAAATGTTTGGTGGACCTCAGATAACACATGGATGCAAACAGCACTGAAACGTGAAGACATGTACGACACCCTCAGCCACACAGACACGTACAGAAGTATTTGACACTGGGGAAGTAGGAAGGATGGAGGAAAGACATTATTCTTAAGAGGAAAAATATGGGATTTGGAGGCAGAGAAACCTGAGTTCAAGCCTGGAAGTTTTCTTACCTTTGGGGGGCAGGTCACTTAAGCTCGCTGTGACTTGCTTTCCTGATCTGAAAATAAGATGATGATAATACCTTGAGCAAGTATTGCTTTTGTGATATAGACAACTTTGGTTTATGGGCAGATGCCCCTTTACTTGAGTTTAAAAAATAAGAGTGTGGCTTTTGAGTTCAAACATAGATTTAAACTTTACCTCTGACACTTACTAACTATGCGGCATTGAGGAAGGCACTTATTCTCTCTAAACCTGAGTTTATTCATCTGTATATTGGGGATGATGATGACACATCTCTCAAATGGATGCTGTAATAATCAAATGAAATAACATTGAAAATGTGTTTCGTAAACTAAACTCCAAGGAAAGAAAAGTTGTCTTTAAAAGGCCTTGACTAGAGTGAGCAACCAATCTGGTTTGCCAGGGACCAAGGGATTTCCCAGGATCAAGGACTTTCAGCAATAAATATGGAAAGTCTTGGGTAAACTGGAATGAATTGGTTACCCTAGTCTTGACTAGCCCTTAACAAAGTTGAGGGCCTGAATAAGCCTTAATTGGGATGACTAGGTCTTAACTAGACTTAGGCCCTGGCTTCACCTTAACTACACTCTGACTAGGAAGTAACTAAGTTTAATGCCTTCTGACACTTAACTAGGCTAAATAGATCTTAAATAGGCTCAGACCCTTGCTGGCCTCAAGTGAGACTGACTACACCTTCCCTAGACTTAGGTCCTGGCTAGGCCTTAACTATACTCTGACTAGATGTTAACTAGGCATAGTCCTTCGCTAGGCTAAATGGGCTCTGACTAGGACTTAACTAGCCTTAGGGCTGGCTAGAGCTTAACTGGGCTGGTTAAACCTTAACTAGGATGACTAGACCCTAAGTAGGCTTAGGCCCTGTATAGGCTTTAACTAGAGTCTGACAAAACTTTTACTAGGTTTAAGCCCTGACTAGGCCTTAACTAGGCCCAGGCCATGCTTTAACTAGACTCTGACTAGGTCTTCTTTAGACTTAGACCTCAGATAAGCCTTAAATATGCTTTGACAAGTTATAAATAGACTTAGTTAATGGCTACACCTTATCTGGGATTTGAATAGAACTTAACTAGAATTAGTCCCTGACTAGGCATTAACTAGCTGATTAAGCCTTAACTCATATTTGATTCTGACTAGGCCTTAACTGGGCTGACTAGTCCCTAACTCTGCTGACTAAGTCTTAACTAGACTTAGGGCCTTGCTATTCCTTAACTAGCAAGACTATACCTTCTCATGATTTAGGCCCCAGCTAGGCCATAACTAGGCTTTGGCCCTGGTTGGGGCTTAAATGTGTTCTAGCTAGGCCTAAATTATATTTAGACCCTGATTAGGCCTTAACTTGGCTGGCTAGGCCTTAACTAGTCATAGGCTCTGACAACACCTGAACTGAACCCTGACTAAGCCTCAGCTGAGCCCTGACTAGGCCTTAACTGGGCTGATGAAGCCTTAACTGGGCTTTGGCCCTGGTTAGTCCTTAATGGAATAAATAGGCTGTAACTGGGCTAACTAGCCCTGAACTAGTCTCAGGCCCTTGCTATATGTTAACTAGACTCTTACGTCCTGACTAGACCTTCACTAGGTTAAGTCTCTGGCTAGGCCTTAACTGGGCTCTGACTAGACCTAACTAGTCTTTGGCTCTAGTTGGGCCTTAACTGAACTGGCTAGCTTTTAACTAGGTTTAGGCTCTGGGTATACCTTAACAAGACTCTGGGTAGGCGTTAACTAGGCTCTGACTTCACGTTAATAAGCTTAGTTTCTGACTCAAATGTAAGTACATTTAGGCCCCACCTGAGCTCTGACTAATCATAATCTAGTTTTAGGCCCTGGCTATACCTTAAGAAGACTCTGGCTAAGCCTAACTAGGCTCCAACGAGGCTTTAACAAGCTTAGGCCCTGGATCTACCTCGACTTGTTTCTGACTAAAACATAAGTAGATTTAGGTCCTGACTGGGCTCTGACTAAACATAAGCTAGGCTTAGGCAATGGCTAGTCCTGAACGTACTCTGACGAGATCTTAACCATGTTGGTTAGCTTTTAACCAGGTATAGGTCCTGGCTATACCTGAACTAGTTTCTGACTAATACTTAACTAAGTTTAGGCGTCATCTGGGCTTGAGTACACCTTAATTAGGCTTAAGCTCTCACTGGGCCTTAACTGGACCCTGCCAAAATATAAACTAGGCTTATATCTTGGCTAAGCATTAACTGGGCTCTGATACTTAACTATCAATCATATACTCAACCTCAATCATACACTTCTTTCAGCTCTTACCTCCCCTAGTTTGCATCTACTATTACCTTAGTTTTTCTGCAGTTTCAGGCTGTCCTCAGGATCATAAAAAGGAAATGGACATACATGACCCCACCTTACCCCACTGCAACAGGAAATAGACTACTTCTAGCTTCACTTCAGCCAGACATATTTATAGTGTAATACAGGAAGCAGTCACTGAATTGACACCCCTCAAGAAACCAGGGGATACTCTTTTAGGTAACACTCTACTCGGAAGTATATTTTCATTTCACCCAATCAACATGGTCAGTAGACTCCTTCCAGGACATCTATATTTTGTAACAAGTTTGTGACAGATGTAGAAGAAAGCGTTCTCAAGCACAGCAGATGCACCTACAGCTTTTGCCCATCCTGTGCAATTGGCAGATAAGAAAAGAGACAGCTGATGCCCTACAATTACAATAAATAGAATGTAAGCTTCACAAGGCTGAACTCTGAGCATTTGTGGACCCTGTGAACTCTCCTCAATTAGTTTATTAGGCGTAATGTGAGGAAATAGCCAGTCTGATGTATATATACTGGCTTGGACTGTTAAAGGAGACTGAAGTTCTCATTTCATGACTCAAGAACAGGATGATGAATGCAGCTCAGAGCATCAACCATGAATTTCTGTCTAATGGTTTCATCAGTATCCTAGTGATGAGACACTGGTAACTGGTTCCAAAACCCAGCAATATTATTTGATTTGGGAGTATATGTTTGTATACATTCACTTTCTAGTAAAATACATTTGACTCCTTCCTCTTTGGGAGTTCTAACGGCTCAACTAATCATTTTTGTCATCCTTCTCAAGTTCTACATTAAACTTAAATAGGCCTGTACAGTCCTATTAACCCCTTCAAGTACAGGGTGACTCAGAATCAGCCCTGCACAAACTAACTGAATTTTGTAGGTATATCCAGGGAAAAGCAGGTAAGTAGCCCTGCTCACAGAATAGGGCCTGAGCAGGACCTGGTCCTACAGGCTGTAACCACTCCTTACATTAAGCTGTGTGCAGCAGTAGGTCAAAGGGACTGATCTGGGCACCAGGATCAGGGAGTTTATGCATCCATACATTCGTCCCACAAATATTTATTCATCACCTACCATATGCCAGATATGGTCCTAGGTACTGGGAATATGAGTAAGCACCAATAACCACAGCCCTTGCCCTCATGCAGCTTTCATTCTACAAACAAAATTGAGGGAGGGTCTGCACAGCCATGAGTTGAAGCCTAGATTAAAACAATCTGTACCCTATGGATATCACAGGGCAAAGTCAAACATGATGGGCAAAGCTCAAGATGACAGAATAGCTGTAGGAATTAGGGGGAAGGACCTAGGGAAATGGCCATGTGGTCAGGAAAACAGGCAGCAGCAACAAATGAGTATTATCCTCACATTATAAATATGGAAACTGAATTGCTGGACATCACTTGGCTAGTAAGCGGCAGAGATAGGATTCCAACCCAGAACTGACTGACTGCAGAGTCCACGTGCTTTCCAGTGTCATCACACTACAGGACTGATGTCTAGCCCTAGAAATCTCAGAAGGTGAAGCAAAGAACTTTAAGGATCCTCAGATTCCTCTACTAAATCCACTCATCACCAGCTCAGTCCTTCTTCCTCAGGTCTGCCTGCTTATTGAGGATGGAGCGGGGAGATGGCTTTTTTGTTTTTTGAGGAAGATTAGCCCTGAGCTAACTACTGCCAATCCTCCTCTTTTTGCTGAGGAAGACTGGCCCTGAGCTAACATCCATGCCCATCTTCCTCTACTTTATACGTGGGACACCTACCACAGCATGGCTTTTGCCAAGCTGTGCCATGTCGGCACCCGGGATCCGAACCTGTGAACGCCGGGCTGCCAAGAAGCGGAACATGCGCACTTAAGCACTGCGCCACCAGGCCGGCCCTGTGGATATGGTTTTGATGGGGAGGAAGGCATAAAAATCTGGTGACAGGCCTACAGGAGCATGGCATGGGCAATGGCTGAAAAGAAAGAGATTGTTACAATTGTATGAAACCTCTGGGCTATGACCACTTTTGTGGGAAAACAAACAACAAAAAAAGGATACTTCCTGAGGATTCTTTTGTAATAAATTATTGAGAGAGGGTGAAAATAACCAGAAAGTTTGTGACTATCCAATGCAACAAAATTCTCTGAGGATTTACAGTAATCCCTGTGGTTGTAAGGAATGGTAATGCTTAATAGTCCAGATTCTGCCAACAAAACAGCAAATTCTTGCATGTAAATATGCTGTCTATATCAAGCAAAAATAAAATTTAGCCTCTTGGAAGCATAAGATTAGTCCCATCCCTCTGATTTATTCACCTTGCTCCAGTGATGGAAGGGAGTTTACTGCACAGGGGCATATAGGGGAATTCCAGCTGAGAATAGAAAACCAACCTGCTTCAAGGCAAGGGAACTCCTAAGGTTGTTCAGGACTTCCAACCATCACTCAGTGAAATCTTGGAAGATGTCAATTGGTTCTGCATCTCTTCTCCCTCCCTCTCTTAAAAGTGACTCAGAAGCAACTTAGTAATGCTATAACGGACCTCTTTTTTTGTTGCAGCTACATTTTCTAGCCCAATTCTCTGGTCAAAATGTGTAGGATATTCTTTGGTCTCCTCAGTCCCTCTGGAAGATCCTGCAAGGATGCAATGTCCTCTCCACTCAAAGTCTACCAGCGGGTTGGGTATAACCAATGACCTCCAATAGCCATCGGGAAAGAAAATGGCTCCATCATTTGATTTGTCAGTGCCACAGAATTCAGAAATTTAGTGTCACACAATTAGTACAGACTACCTTTTCTAGTTCTTTAATTATTTCCCAGAATGAGAGGTGTCTTATCTTCTGAACTAGAAAGAAGGTGGTAGGTAGAAAAGCACACACGGTATAAGGAAGAAAGTATGTTTTGTAGCTCTTCCTTTTGCTTCTACCCCTACCATCACTACACGTCATCCTGGGGAAGTCATTTATACTTTCTGGTCCTCAGTTCTTCCTCCTATAAAATGGAATAGCTTAGTCATTTGAAAAAAATGGAGGGAAATTGACTAGATCAATGAATCATATTAGCATAGTGAATATGAGCACAGGCTTTGGGATTGTGCAGATTGGAGTTTGAATCACAGCTCTGTCACCTTATAGCTATATGCCATTGGCATGTGATTAAACCTTGCTGAGACTCACACTTCTGTCTCTGTAGAAAGAGGGTGTGTAATGCCTGTATGATGGGGCTGTCGTTGGACCAAAATGCAAGAATACACAGAAAATGCTTAAATAAATCAACATGCTCCATTAAGAACCAGGAAGAATGATCTATCACTTGTGCTACCTCACTCCTTTTTGGTGTCTTAAGAGTATTTATCAGGCACTTGATAAAAATATACTGATTGGTTTATTGGACTTCCCTGTAGAGTGGTAGGAAGATTCACAGGGCAATACCACGGAACCTCAGAAGCCTGGAAACTGGTGATAGAACAGGGCAAGATATCAGAGTGTTTCCTTATCCTCACCCCCAGTCCAGCTCAACTCACATCTATTCATTCCTTGTAACCATAAGAGAAATGCATTCCTTGAACCACAGGCCCACTTGGGATGATACCTAAAAGTGTCAGGAGACACTTCAGGTTCAACCTGAAGGATGAGAGCCAAGGACTCCTGGAATCTCTGTTCTACTTGGGCACCAAAACTTTCTGACTTTTAAAACTTTTTAAAGTTTTTTTATGTACTTTTTAAAACTTGCTTTATTCTATACATTCCCTTTTTCTCTGATTTCCCCATCCTCTGGCCAATCTCTGAGGAGACTACAGACAGAGTTAGAATATAATATCAGAAAGATACTTTGAAAAAGAAAAGTATCGGAAACCACTAGTTACCCTTTGTGAACAACTTAATAAATGCTTCCCTTACAGTTGCAGAAACATTACAAACCACTGCTGTAGCTGTAATTAGATATATTCAGTATTACTTTTGTACTCAGGATCATAAAGGAAGTGTGTTGGCATCATTTCAGTACTTCCTTTTTAAGCGCAAGTACTGAGCCATTCACTCACTCCAGGGAGAGCCAGAGAAAGGAATGAGTTTAAGGGTCTCAAAGCTGAAAGTGAGTAACCAAGGAAGCTTATACGTCTCTTTCTGGAGTTTGTGAATTGGATACCAATGTTTCTCAATGAGAGATGGCTTTGAATTGCCCCTGCTGAAGGACAAGGGGATAGACAAGCTAGGCCCAACTCACCTAGGGCAGTGGATTTCAAGTGAGTCGATTTTCCCCCCAGGGGACATTTGGCCATGTCTGCAACTACTTTTGGTTGTCACAACTGTGGGAGGCAGAGAAGGAGACGCTACTGGCAATTAGTAAGTAGAGGCCGGAGATACTACTAAACATCCTACAATACACAGGACAGTCTCCCAGAACAAAGACTTACCCAGCCCAAAATGTGAATAGTGTCAAAGTTGAGAAAATCCAACCTGGAGAATCTTTCCATCCTTTCTATCCTAACAACGAGCAAATAAATTTGAAGGCCTTTCTTGTGGGCACTGTGGGAGACATAAGCTGTGGTCTCTGCTCTAAGGAAGCTTAGAGTCTAATAGGGAGACGAACCGAGCACACTGAAGCTACCAGAAAATACAGAAGTATATCATATACTTATTTTTTTTCCTATATAGTGTGGTATAGCCCCTGAGTGCTATAGGAACTTTGAGGAGGAAAACAGTGAGCATGGCAATTGTTCAGGAAAACTTAAGAAGAGTTGGATCTTGAGCTGGTATTTGAAGGAGAAAACTACTCTTTCTCTTCCCCTCATTGTTGGGAGAAAGATGAATCTGTGCTTACTATCCATACTTCCTTTCTTCCCGTTCTCTATTTAATCAGCATCTTGTAATCTGATTTCAGGACTCCACAGAAAATGTTCTCTTGCTTGTGACCAGTGACACATTAATCACCAGAGACCTGTCCTCAGTATTAATCTTCCTCAACCCCCAAATTTTTGAGATTCTCTTCCTTCCTGATTTTTATGACATCATCATCTATTCTGGTTCCCTTTAGATCTCTTGGGGCTCAGCCTCAGGTTTCTTTCTACAGCCAACCTATGCTGGTAGGTGTGCCTCAAACTCCAGCCTGCTACCTTTTTCTCACTCACCTTTTCCTCGTAGTCAATTATTTTATTCACTCATTTATATCCACAAGGATATATAATTCCACAAGAGATTTGTGGTAGTTATAATCTCATGCTATGCATTCTCCCTTAATTATCATACCCACACCTATGGTTGCACCCATCATCTCTATATAGGCAACTCCCCAAACTATGCTGCTGACTCTGATATCCTTTCTACACACCACTCCTACTGTCCGACCACCTACTGGATACTGCCCGCAGACACCTCAGCTCCAATATATCTTAAACTTAGAGGGACAGATTCATGGTTTGCCCAGGACTTTCCCAGTTTTAGCACTAAAAGTAGCACGTCCTGGAATTCCCTCAACAGCAGACAAACCAAGATAGTAGGTCAGCACACTCAAAATGAGCTCATTAGTATGTATCCCAAACCCAGTCCTCCTTCTAATCTCCTGATCCCCTTATATAATTTAATAGCAGAGATATCCTCAACTCCTCTTTACCTTCCACTCCTTCATGCAATTGATTTCCAAATATTGTAAATTCTATTTCCAAAATATCTCCATTACCATTGCCTCCTTTCAACTCCCACTGCTCTAATTCAGGCCCTTATCACCTCTCATCCAGGAAGTTACAACAGACTCCTAATCAGTCCCCCTGCCTCCAGTCACTCCATCACCCCACTCCCATCCCTTTGCCAGTTCAGCTTCCGTACAGCCAAGACTGATCATTCTGAAACACACATCTGATCATGCACAGATAGTCATCTCATCAATATGAAAGTCCTACAGACTGAACCCCAAGAACAGTATTAAACCAAGGCTCCCAGGTATTTGAGCATGATGAATACACAGTGTGACACCTACAAAATGCTGCTATGACTGACTAAAATGCACCAGGTAATAATATGAGCTGTAAGTGAAAGGTAAAAGCAAAAAAAAAAAAAAAAAAAAACACCATACCCTTGAGAAGCCAGGAATTCTGTGTCTGTCAGTTACAGTTTTGCATCTTCTCATTTCTTCAGAAAAAATGTATATGACAATCACACTTGAGGCAAGCAAGTATTGCCTGGGACCTCTGGGTAGTATAGAACAGTTATAGCCTTAATATTCAGCTGAAACAGAATCCACTGGAAGTTACATTATGCAGAAACTAAGATAGCTTCAGAGAGAATCCACTTGTTCCCTTAGGCTCTTAGGTCTTAACTTCTCTGTGGCCCTACTCCTAAATAACCCCCGTTGCAAGAGCCATAGGCTTTTTACCCCAGGCTGGCAAGAAAAAAGAGAATTTGCTTGAATGATGTTTATATCAGTGACAGGAAATATGTATCACATTTGAATAATGGTGGGGGGAGACTCCAAATATAGATTATGAGAAGTAAAAACTGCCAGATGACAGAGAAGGCAAGTGCTTTCCCTAACTGGGAGAGAGAGCTTATCCCTTCCTCCCTCAGCAAAACATATCTATCCTCTATGTCTCCTCTCAGACACTTGCAAGTGGTAAATTGTTTATGAAGCCCTTGGAAGTGAAGGGCTGACCTTCACAGAGACGTTAGGAAAAGATGGCTATCAGAAATAGCAGTGCCATACACTGGCTTACCTCTCTAATGGTAGGAATTTCCATCACATTGTAGGTAAGCTCTTTCCCCATCTGGGTAATTAAGAGATGTAGCCACCCATCAGAAGGCTCCCCCAGTTAGGGTTCTGCCTCTTTTTTTTTTTGCCATGTTCATTCTTCTAGTTTTCCTCTGTCACTTAATAGGACATTGAAATATTTTGTTTCTCTCTCAAAGACCTTGCTTCTGAAATTCATTCTCCCTTCTCTATAAGGGACCTCTCCAGTCAGGAACACACAGACATCACATCACAAACAAGCACACATCTCTTCATTGTTTAATAGCAGCAACACCCTCCTTCTCCCTCAACGTAGGAGATGTAAGCCATGGTCTCAGCCCTACAGGAGTTTAGAGGCTAATCAGGGAGACCAACCGAGCACAACTGAGAACAAAGAAGTATATAGCATAGTCATTTTTTTTCCATAGTTGCTACAGGAACTTGGAAAATGGGGAGGTCAGCACATGCTGGAATGTTTAAGAAAACTTCAAAATTTTCAAAGAATGGAAACAGAGTCTATTCAAGTGCAACACATGGATTTTGAAAATACCAAAAAAAAAGAATTGGGGGCTATCCCCCCCAACACACACACACCCCTTCCTTTGGTCACACAGTATGGTTCGGACTTAAAGTATTAAACAGTTTGTTCCAGAATAAATCCTCTGCTGTCAACCCATCGAGATCAAAACCGCTGTGTTTACTGCCCTGTTCTGCTGATCCCCACACCTCTATCTCCATCCCTCAGTCTTCTTCAGCAACTCAAGGCCCTAGAGAAGTCAGCAAGAACAAGACAAATATTTGGTGTTTAAGTGAACATTCACCATGTGCCAGGTACTGAGCTAAGTTCTGTCTATCTGTTGTCATTACTACTTCAAATAATTCAACTGCTATTTTTTAAGAGTTTACTATGTGCCAGGCATCCAGGCACTGTGCTGAGAATTTTTCATGCATAGTATCTTATTTAATCCTCACAAAAACCCTAGGAGATAGGCAATATTATTATTCCCATTTTACAGATGAGGAAATTGAGGCACAGAGAAGTAAAAGGACTTGTCCAAGGGCACACTGTTAATAAACAGCAAAGTCAGAGAGTTTGACCTCAGCTCTTTCTTACTCCAAACTCTACATCCCAGAGACTATGTGGTATGGTGGTTAGAGCTGGGCCAGTCGGCAAACTTTTTCTGTAAGGGGCAGATAACAAATATCTTAGGTATTGTAAGCTATATGGTCTCTGTTGTAATTAATTGCTCAACTCTGCCACAGTAGCATGAAAGCAGCCATAGATAACATGTAAACAAATGAGTATACCCATATTCAATAAAACTTTATTTAAACAAACAGGTAACAGGCTGGATCTGGCACCAGGCTATTGTCTGATGTCACCCCCTGCCCCCCCGCCCCGGTCAGAGCATCAATGGTGTACTCAGATAGACCTGGGTTCAAGACCTGGCTCTCACCACTTACTAGACAAGTTCTTTAGTCTCTCTGTGTCTCAGGTTCTTCATCTGTTGAATAGCAATAATACTTCCCTCATAGGGTCATCATGAGGAATAAGGATTAAAGGAATGAATAAATACAAAGTACTTGGCACATAGTAAAATGCTCAATAAGTCATTATTAAAAGTCCACCACAAGACTGGGCCCCAGAAGGAAGGAGAAAGGACAGAGGTTAGGATAAGTACCACTCTCTTTAAAATCCAGCCACCATGGCCCCAGTGATCTTGATACTCAGCAGCAATAATTACTCCCTCAGGATTCCAACTAATTTTCTTCTCCCTTAAGCTCCACAAACCTTGTTCTTTTGTGAGTTTACATTCCTGTTTTAGTCATTAGTGAGAAAATCTCCTGGTTCCATTGTCACTCTTGTCAGGCCCTAGGAACCCCGTCATAGGAGGGCAGGAATATGATTTTGTCCTTATTTGTTAGATTTTTTTTCAGGAGTGAGATTCTGGCCACTGGAGTCATGCCTGTGTCCTGAATACCTGGCACAGTGCCTAGCACAAAGTAAGTGCTCAGTAAATGTTGCTGGCTTAATTGAACTGGCTTCGGAGCGGTCCTGCCTAGAAGCAGAAGAAAAGTGACTTCTGAAAAGCCTTCCAAGCATTGAGGATCCATTTCTCCACGAGAGAGAGAATGCAGGGGGAGGGAGTGTAGGAGTGTTAGGGATGGTTGGGGGGGGGAGTAGAGAACATCCTATTCCTGGGTTACATTAAGCACACAGGAGCCAAGCTGCATTGGTCTCTCTAGGCCATGCTTTTGAATAGTCACCCAGTGAAAGCCACTTGGAGCAAGTTTTTTGCTTTGAGCCAAAACCATACTCATATATCTCATACCCTGAAGATACCTTAGCTTGTCAGCCAGCCCCAAAAAAGCCACCCTTCCTGCAATTCTGACTTGCCAGTCTTTCTCAATGAAAAATTCTCTCTTTTATCTACCAAGTTGTCTCCCTTCCTCTAAAATATGTCTTGCATAACAATCCAGTTTTTCATTCTGGAAGTTGTTAGAGTTATTTACAGGATCTGACTATATAATGAGGACCATACTGACTCCAATTGGATGTACTTCTCCAATGCGCTATTCCTCCCCACCTCACCATCCCTAACCTTACTACCATCACAGTCAGTCTCCTTTCCAGAATTCCAAGCCAGTAATTTGCATGACAGAACACACCCACAGAACATTCAGAGGAACTGATAATGGAAGCAGTGCTGACACGTGCAAATGGCCTAGGTGAGGTGTGCGCCAAGTTACACAAATAGTCACTTCAAGGCTGTCTATCCAATAAAGAAGATGTGGTGTGTATACACACACACACACACAATGGGATAGTACTCAACCATAAAAAAGATGAAATCTTGCCATTTACCATAAAAAAAGACAAAATCGTCCCATTTGCAACAACGTGGATGGACCTTGACTGTATTACGCTAAGCAAAATAAGTCAGACAAAGACAAATACTGTATGATTTCACTCACATGTGGAAGATGAACAAACAAACACAGAGATACAGAACAGATTGGTGGTTACCAGAGGGGAAGGTGGGGTGAGGGGAGGGTGAAACAGTTAAAGGGGCACGTGTGTATGGTGACCGACGGCAGTTAGACTTTTGGCAGGGAACATGATATAGTCTATACAGAAGTTGAAATATAATGATGTACACCTGAAATTTATATAATTTTATAAATCAATGTGACCTCAATTTTTTAAAAAAGGCCGTCTATCCAAGAAGCAACAATTCTCTATCTAATAATAATAATGGCCATAATGATGAAAATAGCTGACATTTATTGAATGCTTCTTCATCTAATTCTCACAAAAATCCACAATGAAAAATGATAATAATATCTGCTTTGTTGTTGCTAGGCATTGAATTAACTCTCTTAATCTTCATAATGACCCTATGATGTGGGTTACTAGTATAATCCTCATTTTTCATATGGGGAAACTGAGGGCCAGAGAGATTAAGCAACTTGCTCAAGGTCACCCAGCCCAGTGGTGGGTCATCCACCCAGTGGTGGAACTGGAATTTGAACCCCAGATCTGACCAAGGCCAAGACCGTGCTACTACTCTATCTTATTAGAAGTATCCTTGCGTGTACAGCCTACATTGCACTGTTCAGCTAACAAAGATGTATGAGGAATGCCATCTTCCATTTGTTTGGTGTGGAAAATGTTTCAAAACACTTTCCCACCATGATCCACTTGATCGTCATGGCAGCCCCATGAGGAAAGCGGGGTGGGTGGCAGGACCACCATTGCACAAATAAAGACCCAAACACAGAGACTTGTCCAAGTCCCACCACAAATCAGGGGCCAAACCAGAGTCAGAGTTCAATATATTTGCTTTTAAAATGTGTTCCTTATTATAGTGAAGAGCTAAGTTTCCTTCACCTCCTTTTGTCTGATTTCATGCTGAAGATTTGAAAGGAAGTGGGCAGCCCACAGCAGGTCATGAAAGCTCCAGCCAAGCCTTCTTATAAATGTGAAAACTACATGGGCATGGGTGACTTAGTCTCCGTTTCATCCCAAACCTTCAGGATCTACAGTATCCAAACACATCCTATGACCTAAAAAGGGGGGGAAACTTAGCCTTTAAGAACTAGATACACTGAAGGCATGAACATATCTCACCACAGATCTCTTCATTTAAAAAAAATCATTTATTAAACAATTACAGGTCCGTGATTCCAAAATACGCAAGTTCTGAAAATAAAAAAAAAATTAATAAATTGTCTGTCAAAAGTCATATGGTGGCAAAATCCTGAGATGAATTGATGTGAGGCAATTTATGGTCTTTATTTATCCCACTGAGTCTAAGCATTGATAGATTTCCATGCTGAAATAGTAACGTGATTGATTATAGTAGGACCGCCAAACTACAGGATACATTTAAATTTCAGATAAACAATGAATAAGGTTTTAGTATAAGTATGTCCCTTACAATATTTGAGACACACTTAAACAAAACATTATTCATTGCTTATCTGAAATTCAAATGTGACTGGATGTCTTGTATTTTTATTTGCTAAATTTGGCAAACCTAATTATGAGTGCTGCCAGAAACCCCACTGGGGGTGTTACCTAATATATGGCACAGGCAGAATATTAGTGTTCCAAAATCTGACAAATTTAGAATTCCAAAACACATCTGGCCCCAAGGGTTTTGGACTAGTGACGGTGAATCTGCAGACCTGTAGCATCCTCTGATTGCTGGGCTCGGTACTACCAGAGCACCCAGCTCTCCAAGACTTATGCCATCAGAATCGGTTGCCTCTTTGACTCTCATTATATTTCCCCCCTGCTCTGTTCCATGTGTCATTAGCTTGATCAATGGTTTATTTCTCTCTAATTTGATATTTTTCTTCCTCAAGGTGTTTCCTCTTCCAGCATAGGATTGCACTCTCAGCTGACCTAACCACACTTCTTACTTGGTTTTCCTGAGTTTCCAGGTTCTCCTCCTCAATTGCCCTCACATGCTAGGTCACTTGCTCCCCACCTGGTGATAAGTTTTCCAATACAAGCTCCTCTATCCTTCTAGAACCCCACCTCTTTGGCTAGGAAGGGAGCTCCCACTACCCTCTGCTGCCCTCTCATGGCTAGAATAAGCCATTGCATTGGACATAGTGCAACTGCACAAGATGCTTTCAGAGCCCATCACCTCCAACACAGGAGACTTATAACATCTGCCAGGAAACTCCATTTAGCTAATACCAGCTGCTGTGTGTACTTGCAAATTGAAAATTATAGTTTTTAAGATGTGTTCTAAAACAGAGTTTTCAGCATCTAGCTTCACCTTCCTCCATTTAGTTCAAATTATTGAGGCTTACCTCTAGTTTGAAATTAGAGGTACGACCACCAGTTGACTGACTTTGTGAGTTTGCACCTGTATTTCCTTTACTACTGGTAGCCCAGCTCAGGAACCAAGATTTGCTAGCTAATTGCAACAACAGCCGGCTGAATACAAAATGACTCAGGGATCCCTGGGTAAACAGGCGTATCCTTTTTCCAAAAAATTCACCACGGATTAGTGACCTGAGTGAGTAAATATCCAATTGTGTTAGAGACTACATGGAAAATGTAGGGGCTACTTCCAGTCATGATCTGGGCCTAAACTACTTGCCAAATTCTATTTCTTTGTCCCAAATTTCTGCCGCAGTGGTAAAAAGCTGAACCGCTTAATGAAAGTACAGCTCAGCAAGCTCACTGCCATGGTGAGCAAAGGAAGGTGTTTTCAACATTTCTCCTCCCTCTTCAGGAAATTTTGCATTGCCACCGATTTCCTTTTTGAGCATTTTCCTCCTCATCACAGTCAGCTTGATTGGCAACTACAAAACAAACCAACAAAACTCGCTCTGTCTCAGGTCATTTCTGTTGGCTGGCCTTTTAAATATACCCTTACAGACAACCGGACTCTCTTTTGAAAAACTGACATCCGATGCAATGGAAGTTGGGCCAATGTACAGCCATTCACTGAGGGAGCAGAAGGAGGTTCTTGAAAGATCAGTAGACTTTTTCAAACTACTGAGAAAGGCCCTTATCTCAGATCCTGCCATAGCCGGGAACTCGATTTTTCTTCCCCATCTCAACTCCCCTGGGGTGGGGGTGGGGGTGACTCATTCTTACCTTTCAGATTTTCTTTTCCTCTAAATGAACTAAAGAAGTGTTTACAGCTGTAAGTCCCCCAGCTTGAAGTTAGCTGATCTCTTTTAGGAAACACACAAAGATAACTCATCGCCAATTACTTCAGAGAACAGGCCTGTACTGCTTTACAAACCTCTGAATGTTAAATGGACGTCAAAGTGACTTTTCTTCCAGTCTCACTTATTACACTTTTGTGCACACCCAACAATTTAAAATCATCTGAAAATAACCAGTTAAGTGACTCAATGTGGGACTGACTTGTTTTATCCTGATCTAATTTTTTTCTCTCTGACAGCCTCCATGGCAGGGAACAGGGTGGATTGTGGAAGTTAAAGATGTTTCTCCTCTGACTGTTGCCCATTCCTAGTAGAGCCACTGGAAGCTCACTGATACTGGCTTTCTTTCTCTGTTTCATATCCTGGTTTGCTTCTCAAGAGCCCACCCCAACCTCCAGATCCTCTGCTCCTACCAGGGGACTTTCTCTCATTTTCTGTTGCCTCCTCAGAGAGTTGGGACTCAACCAATAAACAGGGAAGCCTATTCTGAGCTCACTACTCTGAACTGAGCACTTACTACAGTGCTTGACACACAGTAGGCACTCAAATGTTAATTGTTGTCGTTATTATTACTAGTTAACCTCTCTGAGCCTCAGTTTTCTCATCTGTAAAATGAGTATAAATATATTATTAACCTCCTGTGTTTGTTAATACACATAAAGTGGTTTTTTTCCTTCCTATTTATTTTTTCCAGTTTTATCGAGATATAATAAACATGTATCATTGTATAAGTTTAGACATATATTACTGTATAAGTTTAAGGTGTACAGCAAAATGATTTGACTTACACTATTGTGAAATAATTGCTGCTGTAAGTTTAGTTCACATCCATCATCTCATATAGATACAGTAAAAAAGGAAAGCAAAAAAAGAAAACATTTTTTCCTTTGTGATGAGAACTCAGGATCTCCTCTCTTAACAATTTTCATATATACCATAGAGCGGTGTTAACTAGAGTCAACATGTTGTACATTACATCCCTAGTACTTATAACTGGAAGTCTGTACCTTTTGACCACCTTTCTCCAATTCCTTCTCCCCTCACCCCCACCCCTGCCTCTGGTAACCACAAATCTGATCCCTTTTCGTTAAGTTTGTTAGTTTTTAGATTCTACATATAAGTGAGATCATACAGTATTTGCCTTTTTCTGTCTGACTTATTTCACTTAGCATAATGCCCTCAAGGTCCATCCATGTTGTTGCAAATGGCAGGATTTGCTCATTTTTTATGGCTGAATAATATTCCATTGTATATATGTACCATAAAGTGCTTTTAAAAGTATCCAAAACATAGGAAGTTCTGGGTACATGTAATCTGTGACTATTATGACTACTACTAAAGAAATGCCTTGAGCACGCACAGAATACAAGGTGAAAAAAGAAACGCACGTGTGCGTGTGTGTGTGTGTGTTTCGGGAGACTTTAGGGGGAAAGAGTTGAGTTATGTGTTTGAAACGCCCACTGGGAGTTAAACATTCAGGCCTGAAGTTTAGCAGGAAGGCAGAGATGAGAATTTTCTCACTTTAACAAATATAGTAAATGCCTGCAAAGCCCTTTGGAAATGACACATACCTAATCATTCCTCCCCTTCAGAAGCTTACCATCTAATGGGAAGGCTGAATCGCAGGTTCTATACGTAAGCAAGAGTAACACGAGGCAGGCTCTGAGAGGTACCACAAGGAAGAAGCAAAATGATCTGGGCTCAAGGAGGCAGGATCGCCTCTGGCTGGGGCAATCAAGAGAGGCTTCCAGAAGGAAGTGAGGTTCTCTGATTTAATGATTCTCTGCAGCCTTTCCTTCTGACTCTAGTGCTTGCTGATTTGTCCCACCTCTGAACACCCTGAGTTCCTAAGTTGGGGTGCCTCGTACCAAACTAAGTGGATCCAGTTTGAACAACTATACTTTATTCTGACCCTTCTTCTTATAAAATGATGATAACAGGAGATCGAAGGGGCCTGGGGTTTTTTCATGTCCTTACTTGGCAAAATCTCCCAATTTGGAGGAGAGCAGCCTTCACCAGTCTATGAGATTCAACCATCTGGGAACCTGATACTTTTACCATCTGTGCCGCTTATGTGGGCATCTGAACACAAATATTATTGTCTTGTTACTTGTTCTATGTGAGTTTGACCGGTCTCTCGATGAGATCCTGCAAGCCAGAATCACCCTCAGTCTCTCTTGTTGCGACCCTCTCCTCACGCGCCACACAGAACTGGGCACAGAGCAGGTGTATGGAAATACTCACTGAAATGCCTAAATTGAATCACATTGATCTTGTATTCCCTTGGCAATGAACAAGTCAAATTTTGTTCTGCCTTGGGGTCAGCATGTGAATCAGGCACTAAAGCCACACGATTATTTTGACAGCTGTAGGAACAAAAGTCGCGTGCAATGGACTGGTAAGGAGCTAGGGAGGTAATTTCCTCACTGAATGAATGAAATCAGAGCTCTGCTGAGGTGAAATCAAAGTGTTTTTGCTAGTTGTCTTGGGGAGGGATGGGTTCTTTCCGGTAGAACCTGAGATTATTGCTATCAAGAATTGTTCTTTGGAGAGGCAAAGAGCTATTGAGCCCCTCCATTCAAAACACAGCTTTATGTCAAAGGAAAAAAAGTCAGGGCTTTTCCAAAAGTCCTATGCAGTAAAGAAAACATTAATTGTCAGCTCTTCCCTGGGAGCACTGGAGAAACGAAGCATTGCAGAGGAAAAAAAAAAAAAAAAAACACACAGTGAGGGCCCCAGCAGGTTTATGAAGAAAAGATTTAGACAGGTTGAAAAGGTGGGTGCCGTACAGATCTGGCCTGGTGCTAAACCAGGAGGCTAAGATTTTCAGTGTCTCCCCCATGTACTTAGCTATGTGTCACTCTTCCCACCTTTCCTAGCTACCACTCAGGAGCCCAGACTTGGAGGAGGCCCCATTGCTTCTGGGATTTGCCGGCGAGCAGGCCCCTTATAGCTACATCACTAGCTAATACGATATACTCACTTTAAACTGTTATGGGTAGTTGGTAGTTTTGTATATTACTACTTCCTACAAACATGAACATAACTTAAATGCCTTAACCCAAGGCAATCAGTGATGTGGGCATTTCACTCACTGTGGCAAGGCCAATGGGGAAGACGCTGGCCTCAGACCTGCAGGCCTCTGGTTATACCATCCATGGATTGCCAGAATGCAGTGTTTAAGAGCTCAGTCTATGGAGTCAATCAAACTAGGGCTCCAGTCCTGGCTTTACTACTTAGGAAGAATGTGAGCTTGGGCTCCATCCCATCATCTGTAAAATGGGTATAATACTGATATCTGCCTCTAGGGTTGCTGTGAGATGATGCATGTGAAAATATGGTACAGCGTCTGGCACATTATAAGAGCTTGACATATGGTAGTTAATCTGACTCTGTGAAGAGTAGTTCCTATTGTAAGTCACAGGAGACTTATCTTAGCTACCAGGCTTCACCCTCTACATACACCAAAGAAAGAAGGCTTTGGAGAGAGAGTATTCCACCAAGGTTCACCCAGCACAGATCTATTTATTTAATCACTCATTCAACAAATATTTATTCAGTGTTTACCTTGTGCTGGGCATTTTGCAAAATATTGGGAATATAATGGAGACTAAGACATGCTCCCTGTCTATGAGCAACACCGAGGCTTCTGGCTTTTAAGAAGCTCCTATTCTGCTCAAACTTTGTTTTATTGAGGCTCTCGGGGGATCGAATCCAGGAAGGAGGGAAATGACTCTATCATTTGTGCTAACCTACACACAAATACAATATCACTTCCCATGAAAAGTTAAAAAGTCATAAGGGAAAGTACTCCCAGAACGATAGAGTAAGGACTTCTGAAAACTCACTCCTTAGAAAAACAAGACATTGGAAAAATTTTCAAAATCTACTTTTTCACAATTCTGGAAATTAACCAAAGTCTTGCAACAATCAGAGGAGCATTATTCAGAAAAACAGCTGAATTTGGGTAAGAACAACAAGCTTGTGGTATTTTAACTTGCCCAATTCCTATCTACCTTTACCTAGCTCCACAGCGGTTTTGAAATCTACCAGCCTTGGAACCACAGTTACTGAAAAGCAGCAACTTGACAGCCACTGGATTTGAGGAAGACTGGGTTTGAAGCTCCCCCAAAAGACTCATCCCCAGAGAATTGTCATTATTTGACCTGCCTGACAACTCCATAGAAAAGATCCAGGTTGTCTTTAGGTGTTCTGACTCCGGACCAACAGCCCTTTCCCTAGGGGTATTTGTTGAAAAAAATCAGCAGTAATTGTTTAACATCAAGGCTGCCTGAGGCAGTGGATAACAGTTGAGGCAAACAATAGGCTTAACAGAAAGCAATCTGAATCCAGCAATAGATAAAAAGGATTATACACCGGGACCAAGTGGAATTTATCCCAGGAATGTAATAGTGGTTCAACATAATAAAATCAATCAATGTAATACATGACACTAATAGAAGAAAGGAAAATAAAACATGACCATTTCAATTGACACAGAAAAAGTATTTGACAAAATCCAACACTCTTTCATGATAAAAAACACTCAGAAAACTGGGGCTAGAACTTCCTCAACATGATAAGGCCATCTGTGAAAATCTCATAGCTAATATCACACTTAATGGAAAATGACTGAAAGCCTTTCCCCTAAAATGAAGAACAAGAAAAGGACGTCCACTCTCACCACCTCTATTTATCATTGTCCTAGAGATTCTAGCCAGGTCAATTAGGCAAGAAAAAGACATGAAAAGCATCCACATTGGAAAGGAAGAAGTAAAACTGTCTCTATTCACTGACAATATGATCTTGTATATAGAAAATCCTAGAGAATCAACAACAACAAGACACTGTTAGGGATAATAAACAATTTCAGCAACATTGCAGGATATAAGATCAACATACAAAATCAATTGTGTTTCTATATGCTAACAATGAACAATGAAAAAATAAAGTTAAGCAAATAATTCCATTTCCAATAGCATCAAAAAGAATAAAATACTAAGGAATAAATTTAGCAAAAGAAGTATAAGACTTGTACACTAAAAATTATAAAACATTATTGAAAAAAATTGAAGAAGATCCGAACAAATGGAAAGACATCCCACACTCCTGAACTGGAAAACTTAACATGGTTAAGAAGGAAATACTCCCAAACTGTTCTACAGGAACACAATCCCTATCTAAACCCTAGGCTTCTTTTTTTGCGTAAATTGACAAGATGATCATAAAATTCATAGGCAAATGCAATGGAGGCAGAATAGCCAAATCAGTTTTGAAAAAGAAGATCAAATTTGGAACACTCATGCTTCCCAATTTCAAAACTTACTACAAAACTACTGTAAACAAGACAGTGTGGTACTGGCATAAAGATAGACTTACTGATAAATGGAATAGATTTAAGAGTCCAAAAATAAACCCTTACATTTATGGGTAGTTGATTTTCAATAAGCGTGCCAAAACAATTTAATGGAGAAATAGTAGTCTTTTCAAAAAGTGGTGCTGAGACAAGTGAATATCCACTCGCAAATGCTTGAAGTTGAACCTCTTCCTATATGCAAAAATTAATTCAGAGTGGATCAGGACCTAAATATAAGAGCTAAAGCTATCAAACATGAATGAGAAAACATAGGTGTAAATCTTTGCGACCTTGGATCAGGTGATGGTTTCTTAGATACGGCAGCAACAGCACAAGCAACAAAAGAAAACATAAATTGGACTTCATCAAAATTAAAAACTACTGCTCTAGGTTCTGTATAGTTTGGATTTCAATGCAATCAAGTGTACAGCAAATACACACTGTGTTCTTTTTTCTACAATCCCTCTTTCTGAGGAATTCTTGAAATCAACTAGAGATTGATTAAATAACCTGTCAAATTTGAACTTCAATATGCAGGCGGGAATCAAGATTGTGCTGTCAAAGCTCACAGATGTTTTTGGATTAGATACTACACGGTGGATTAAAAATTCCTTTTATAATATTCTAATTGCAGTTTGTTCTGCCAGAATCCACACCACCATACACTACTCTTGTCACATATACAAAGAGAAAATAAAAACCGGTCCAACTTTAAAATTACCATCTTCAGCCAAATCGAAAATCAGAGCAAAGGCATTGAAGAGGATGGTTGGATGGTAATATGCACTATTAAGTGAAGCTTCACCTCTGCATGCATTTCTGCTTAGGGGAAAGTGATTTCGGGAGTCAGAGTTCTTGGGGATACACAAGGGAAAGTCCCAGGAGGTCAAAAAGCCCATTGCTGAAAGTGGTCCAAATCTCTGGTTCTGGTAGCAGCAGGGAGCAATACCATAGAACAAGGATTAGCAAATCACAACTTGCTGCTTGTTTTTGTGAATAAAGATTTATTGGCACAAAGCCATGCCCGTTCATTAACATATTTACACATTGTCTGTGGCTGAGTTTGTGCTGAAACAGCTGAGTGGAGTAGTTGCGACAGGCACAGGATGGCCCACAAAGACTCAAATATTTACTATCTAGCCCTTTACTGAAAAAGTTTGCCGACTCCTGCTGTATAACATCAGTACATCAATCTGTATGTCTCCATTTAGATGTCCCACAGACAAATCTAACTCAGCAGGTCTAAAAACGTATGCATCTTCACAAACCTGTTCCAGCTTCAGTGTTCCCACTCTCAGTTAATGGCGCTACTACCCACCAATTCACCCAAACGAGAACCTCTCTCCCCTTTACCCTCACACCTCGTCTATTACTTCACTCCATCACTGCATCCTGCCAATTCCACCTCCTTACTATATTTTGAATCTGAGCACGTCTCTCTATTTCCACTGCCATTTCTTTAGTCCAAGTCATAATCATTTTGTACAAGATTGACAACGGCTTTCTAACTGGTCTTCCTGCCCTGTAGTTTTGCCCACCCTCTGCCCCTGATCCATTTTCCACTCGATAACCACGAGGATCTTTCTAATGTCTAAATCTGATCCCGTCACATGCATAATGATATACACCGCTAAAATTTAATGAGGCCTTACTATGTGCTAGGCATAGTTCTAAGTGCTTCATGTGTAGTAACTGATTTAATTTTCACACCAATCCTATATGGTAGATGTGTTATTATCTCCATTCTTCAGATGAAGATAATCTTCCTCTAAAGAAATAAGTAAGCCACCATGTAGTATCTAATCCAAAAACACCTGTGAGACTGTGAAGTGACCTTCACAGATATATTAACAATAAAGTTGGGCTAGTTTACCTTGGGTGTTGGGTAAATGATGGAAGAATTTTATTACCTTTGTACCAGGGCTAGTTTACTTTGGGTGTTTGGTAAATGATGGAAGAAATGTATTTCTTTCTTATTAGTAAGCTGTATGGTGCAGCTCTATTTAACCTTTCCCATGGGGAGATGGAGTAGTCAAATACAGGCAGTATATAAAATCATGGCTGACAGTTGAACTCCCTGTTGAGTTGCTTGCCAGGAAGTAGCAGCTGGAGGGTGACTTGCAATGCTGATGATTTTTTAACTATTAATCACTGACACTTTGTAGATTGCCTTTAAGTAAAATCCCAGCTGAGTTAGTATACAGTGTTGTAATATTGGTCCCCAAATATTCTTTCCTCCTTTGCATGTTTAGACTAGAGAGGGTGTTAAATAGATGGCAAAGTAGCAACCTGATTCATTGCTAGCCAACCAAGAGGTGCTCAGAACCAAAGGGGCAAAAAGACAAAATTAAATAGGGAACTCATTTCCATTCCAAACCATAGCCACAGGCATGAGTTTATTCCCTGCCAGTTTGTGTTTGTCCAAAGTGAACGTTTGTTGATGACCTCATGTAGGCTGGGGCAATGAGTAAAAGTGAATCTATTTGAAATGAAAGATCCCCATGATTCTCTGCTAAGAGGTGTGTCAATTCCCAGGAGAACTTTGTAAAACAGCTGCCCAGGCTCTGTCCCACGGAGAGGCTCATTTAGTCAGCCTGTGGTGCATCCTGAGAAGCTGGATTTTTTAATGTTCCCTGGATGATTCCGATGCAGAGCCAAGTTTTGGGAACCATTTCTCTAACATGATGGAACAGGGAATAGAGAGGCATGCCAGAGCACAAACTGAACAGAATGATTTTGTTTAACATATGAAACAAATAAACAACCCTAAGGAAAATCTAGTCTCATAGCTTGACATGTAGAGCTCTCTCTGGGGCTGGACCCATTCATGGGAACCTAAAAGTCAGACCTCTTCTGGGGATTGGCCATGCAGCTGGCTGTAAACTAGGAGAGGCATTATAAATATAAGTTCCTCCTGGACATCCTAGATGCCTAACTTGTTCTCTTCTTTTCCCAGTTTGTCGCTCAGCCCAATTGCCAACAGTTGCTTGCCACTCTGTGGTATGACGGCTTCCCTGGATGGCGGCGGAAACACTGGGTAGTCAAGCTTCTGACCTGCATGACCATTGGGTTCCTGTTTCCCATGCTGTCTATAGCTTATCTGATCTCACCCAGGAGCAACCTTGGGCTGTTCATCAAGAAACCCTTTATCAAGTTTATCTGCCACACAGCGTCATATCTGACCTTCCTCTTCATGCTTCTCCTGGCTTCTCAGCACATCGTCAGGACAGACCTCCATGTCCAGGGACCTCCTCCAACTGTCGTGGAATGGATGATATTGCCTTGGGTTCTCGGTGAGTCAAAGGGACTGGGAGCTATTGCCAGCCTGCCTCCTGGTCCTTGCTAAAGAAACTACTGGAATAGGCAATTGGACTGACCCTGAACTAGGGCAACTTCTCTCTGTGCAGTGGAGTAGCCTTTTGTTGGGTGTCTTGGAAATGTGGTTCCTTCTTCCCCAGGCCCCGATCACTCAGTATTGCATGGTTCATAGTGAGATTGGCAGTGTACACAGGGCTTGTTTCTGCTAACTTATCATCAAAGAGAAGGAAGTTGTCTGTCAGTTGGTTTAGAAGGAAAGCCAAATGTCAGTCAGAATGGGCCTCAGGTAAGCTAGGCAGGACAAATGCTGATGAGTCAAGTCAAATCCTATTTGGATATTGATTTCACAATCAGGAGGGTAACCTGGGAAATTCACACAATTCATGGCAAAAGCAGCCTTACCAGTAGTCTCCAGGCATAATTAGATTGCCTTGAACCCTCCAATGCATTGCCACCCTCTGAGTCCTTACTACTCAAACTGTGGTCCCCAAACCAGCAATGTCAGCATCACCTGGGAGCTTGTTAGACATACAGAATCTCAAGTCCTGCCCTGGATCTATGGAATCAGAATCTGCATTTTAACATGATACCTGGGTGATTAATATGTACTTTCAAGCCTGAGAAACACTGGCTTTGACCACAACCACACCTTCTACTGCTTTTCACATTCCAAGGCTAAAAAACATCTGTGTTATCAGACAGAATTCCATGAAACCTCCACACAATGAGAGGAGAAAGGAGAAAAGAGAATTCTAAATTATTTTGGGCCCCACTGCCTAACTTCAGCCCCAACAACCAGTAATTTGGTCCATGGTCAGCTTGCTCACCTCAAAACTCATTGAGAAGTTTTCCCCCTAGCACGTAGTGGAAACTAAGGGCTATGGGATAATATTAATCTAATTAATTTATTGATGAAATTACTCCTACTCTAAAATTGAAAGAGGGTAGAATCAGGCACCCAAATTTGCAACAGCATTTCAGTAACTATGGTAACAATGCTTAAAGTGAGTAGTATCCAGAAAAGTGTAACATATGGGCATCTTCAGGTTAAGCCTCTCAGGTTTGGCAAATTCAAGACTGGGAGATGAGGTAGGAAAGAAAGAGAGGTAAGTAATCATTATCTCTAGGAGCTTCACAACACTGATCCCAATTCATTCACTGATTTCATCTTTCTTTACTTGGGGGAATCCTACTATGATGACTATTCTGACCCTATGTGGAGATAAACCTATTGCCTCCATTCTTCAGGTTTCATTTGGGGGGAGATTAAGGAAATGTGGGATGGTGGATTTACTGAATACATCCATGACTGGTGGAACCTGATGGATTTTGCAATGAATTCACTCTACCTGGCAACTATTTCCTTGAAGATTGTGGCTTATGTCAAGGTAACTTGGAATGTCTGCCATTTTTCTTAAGTAATGATTTTGGTTACATTAAGCTTTAGCTCTGGAAGCTTAAAGAGTTTAGGGGAAAAGTGCTGATAACAGTCCAATCCATGTAGGAAAGTACCATATAAACAGACATTCTTTCAATGGATTGTAAGCAGTGTCCACCAAAGCAAAGAAAGTGGAGAATGGAGCAATTTGCAAATGAATCCTTAGCTTCTTAAACTCTGAGAGGAAAAGGGTCTTCAGCCACCCACCCATCCAGTCAGTGTTTAAATTCTTTTTACAATATCCTTGCCCAGAAGATGGCCCACTGACATTTGCATAGAACAAGGACAGAAAATTCCCTGAATTCACTATCTCCAAAAGCGTTTCTCAATCCTGTCACTTCATTAAAAAGTGCTACTTTATATTTTTCTAATATTATTCTCCCTGTGACATATCCATTAGTAATCCTTCTTCCCTGTGGGGTCAAACAGAACAAGGCTGTTCCTTCTCCATAATAGTGCTTCCGATATGAAGTCATCCCTCCCTAACCCGCTGAGTTGTCTCTTCTCAAAGCTAAATATTCACACTTTCCTCAAGTGTTCTTCATATGATAGGTAGCACGACCCTAGAAACTTCACTGCAGGAGACATAGATCTTTAATTGTCTCTGCCACCAGGATGATCATTCAAGCTGTTATGAATTTGGCTTTTTGAGTATCACCCAACCTATGTCTCTCTACCAATTTGGATAATACACACATACACACACACACACACACACACACACACACACACACACACACACACCACCCTGATGCTTTTCCCACATGATATATAGCCTGAACTATTCTGAAAAATAGTTTCATGTCCAATACCTCACATTGGGTAGTCACGGGCTCTGAGTTCAGGTTTGGTGCTTATTAGATAATGGAATGTTTGTGCTCCTTCTATCCTGAATTGAACTTTTCTAGCATGAGGAAAGGCTGACAATTCAGTCTCCAAGATTGTCTAGTCAGTCAAGCTTTTTGGCGCTAAATCCTACATTAAGGAGTTTTAGAATGAGAATATGGCTGTTCCCCAAATCTCCAACAACCTAGTTTATTTTTATATCCCTAATATGCATATTGCATAAATTTTAAGACCTTGGGAGTTAGTTATATGGAGCATGAATATTGAATGCAGTCATGAAACACTTTCAAAAGAAGCCCAAGAGTATGCCTTATACTTGTGGTGATCGTTTAACACATAGTTACAACTTCCTTACAAGAAAAAGCTGGTGAGGAAAATGTTTGAATCTCTCGTTAATGTGCCTGGATGAAATCCATGTCATTCTGGCACTGTGCTGACTAAGTAACACTCTTTGCCTAAAAAAACACTTCTTCCTTTGGAAGTGGTATTTATACATTGGAGGGACAATAAATTATCAACCTAGAAATTGGTGGGTTTTGCTTAAACAAAAAAGTTTAGAATAAATGATCAAGAAAAGAAATAACTCTTGGGGATGTGAAAATGTGTCTATAGATGCCCAACATTAGCTCATCACATAGCCTGTCCAACTTTCCTGGCAAGGCTTCCAAGAAGCTACACACCTCCCCACCACAGTGTAAGGAGAAATCAGCACTACTGAGCTGAGCAAATGCCCCTCAACCGACACTTGACTCAAAGGAGACATTTGCCAAGAAGTTGGAATCCTTCTCGAAAAAGGAGAATTTACAAAGCAAGACTCACCACATGCAGACTTTGGGGTTGCAATGAGAAATTGTAAATGGGCAGTCTGGTCCTCTCATCCACAGATGCACACCAGTCTGAGATGAACATCTCCAAGTAGGTTGAGACAACCTCTACGAGGTAAAGCCAAAAGAGCTGGTCCCCAGGCCCCTTGAAACATTTCAGATTACTATTGTACTGAGGCAGTACAGAAGTGCCATGAGATAAGCTGGCCTTAAAGAAGATGCTTTATTAGAGCTAAAATTAGTCAACAATATATATCCTCCACCTCACGTGGTCTTCAACAACAGGAACCAAAAGGCACACACAAAGTACTCAAGAGGCACACATACACATAAGATTGGCCCTCAGTGCTCCCAGATAGCCCTACAAATGGAGAAAAATTGTCTTTCTGTTTTCTAGGACAGCACCACCTAGATTTATCCCACTACCACCTTATTTCCACAAATACAGACTAAATCTGTAACTTGATGCCAACTGATGTGGGGTCGTTTTTTGGTTGAAGACACAGTTCCCCCCATCCTTATTACTACTGAGTCCCCACATTAGGCTGTCCCTCTTCATATTTTGCTTTTGAGTGGACAGAGTTCAATTCACACCCCTTTGAAAGGCCTGGAGGCCAATTTTCAAGCTGCATTCCATCTCGAAGAATATAAGAAAAATCACTTGCCTCCAAATATCACTAACTCAAGAGTTAGAAAACCAAATTTAATCTCTGCTCTGGTACTCACATGTTGCATTACCATAGGCCATCCTTCTTACCTCTCCAAGCACTAGATCCTGCCTCTGAAAAATAAGAAGATTGGACTAGATCAGTGGCTTTCAACCTTTTAATTTTTTCCATGGAACCACATCTTGAAGTTAAAACTTATGCAGAACTTCGATATATTACAGAGCTCCAAGGACTGCGTTTGGATTGAGGAATGAATCTTCTAGGCCTCCTCTTTGTTCCCACAGTGGCCACTAGATGCCGCCACTGAATCCTCAGGCTTCAAGGGGCACCGTTTGAAATCCACTTGTGTTAGATCAGGGGTCAGCAAACTATGGTCTGCAGGCCAAATTTGGTCTGCTGCCACATTCATTTGTTTACATATTGTCTATTAGTTCTACAAGGAAAGAGTTGAGTAATTGCGACAGGGACCAGATAGCCCACAAAACCAAAATATGTACTCTCTGGCCCTTGACAGTTTGCTGAGCTTTATGCTAACTGAGCTCTACATTTATTCTCTGCTCTCATATTCTAGAATATCTTTCTACAAAGGTGTATATGCAAAGCATAGATTTGCCACACGAACGACCTTTCACACTTCTGAGTATTCTGCAAATCCAGATCCACCATCCCATGAGCAGTAGGCTTCCCCGTAGTTACAGTTGTGGCTGTAGAGAGAAAAAAAAAACCCTAAATTATGAGCTATAACCGTTCCAGTTGACAATTTCTAGTTTTAAAATATAGATCTGTTTTGTTATCAGCAAAGAGTCTCCATTTCTCACATATACCTCAAAACCTTTAAAGGCCTACCTAACACATGTGCTGTCATATCAAGTATCATATAAGCAACATTTAATAGAAATATTGCTAGACTGAGTGTTTAGTCCTGGCTCTTTCAACAACTTGCTGTGTGATCTTAAGCAAGTCACTCTGCCTCTCTGGATTTCAGTTCCTCCACTTGTAAAATAGGCATAACAATGCCCACCCCTCACAGCAATGCAGCAAATGTTTTTTTTGGAAGGAAAAATGTAGAGCTACAAGATTTGGCCAAGAGTACATAAAACTGATTGGCCACCTAGCGTCTATCTGAAACAGAAGCACAAGTGTGGCAAAGATTCTCCAAACTCTTCTAACAGTAAAAAATATTGAGGACTGGCCTGGTGGCGCAGCAGTTAAGTGCACACATTCTCTCTCGGCAGCTGGGGGTTCACCAGTTCGGATCCCGGGTGCGGACATGGCACTGCTTGGCAAGCCATGCTGTGGTAGGCGTCCCACATATAAAGTAGAGGAAGATGGGCACAGATGTTAGGTCGTGGCCAGTCTTCCTCAGCAAAAAGAGGAGGATTGGCAGCAGATGTTAGCTCAGGGCTGATCTTCCAAAAAGAAAAAAATTTGGATACACATAAATGATTTTACCAACACCAGATTCCTCAGTTGTTGGAACTGAAGCACGTTTTAGAAATGCTAACAATATAACTTAGTTCCCAATGCAACATTTTCTCAGAAAAGTTGTTTACAGTTAGTCCTGAGAAATTTTGGTATTTAGATGAGAGCTCAAAGCAATGTGCTTTAGATTGAATTCGAGGCAAAATCTACTTCTGTCTTGGGGAAGGTAATCAGCAATTTCTTGTATTTCCATAACATCTCCCCTTATGGAGTACACAGGCTTTCACATATGGATACATAATCACAAATGTGTGCAGTGGGTAGTAGATAATATTCTCATTCTGTGGTGAAATTGAGAGATAGAGGCAGTTTTAAGTGACAAAACCCAAATTGGAGCTCAGGTCCCACAATGAAGCTGTCTTTCTACAAGGCAACCCCCAAATTCCAGGAGCTGGAAGTCCAGGATAAGCTGGAAAATGGGCCCCAGCCCCAGAAATACTGAGTTTTCCCCTCCTTCAACCCTCTGGTTCTTCATTTGTGCTAAAGGGACATTCGAATTGGTAGGGCTGTTAAAGTCACAGTAAAATACATGCATACACCACTGTGTGGATATTACCAAATTCACTACCTGGAAGGTTGACATGCCGTTTATAATAGTATGGAGTACATTACAGACTGCTAAAAATTCAGCAGAAAACTGAGTAATGACCCTCTAAGGATGCTCCATCAGCCCCAAACTGCAGTCAGCAGGGCAATCAGGATGAGCGCTGCACACTGAGGAGGCTGAAACTACCCCTTGTCCTTCGGTAATTACAAGTTGTCTGTGATGCTCAGAATGAAATGGGGGTTGGGAGGTAAATCTAATTTGAAATCTCAGTAGGAAGCAGAGTAATTTGTCCCCACTGCCTTGGGCATACCAGTGGCCCTGTTCCAGTGACACTCCCCAACAATCTGATAAACACACAGTCAGAAAATATCTGTTGATAAACCACAGGTGGTTGCTCCAGATGATTGCTTCGAAATTCACTTTTCTATGCTTATATGCTGGGCATATATTTGGATGAGAGTGGGAGGAAGAGAATTATTAGCATCATGTTTTGATGGGGTGGAAATAAAAGACAAATAGTGCCATGCACGGGGCCCATTGTATAAATGAATGTTTAATGCTTACTTTGGTGGCTTTATTTGGGTGCAGAAGGGAGGAGGAGAGGAAAGTTTTATGAATGCTCACTGTACCTCTCATCTTGTGCACTTATTGTTTCTTTCAGTATAATGGTTCTCGTCCAAGGGAAGAATGGGAAATGTGGCACCCGACTCTGATTGCAGAAGCACTCTTCGCAATATCCAACATTTTAAGTTCACTGCGTCTCATATCCCTGTTCACAGCCAACTCCCACTTAGGGCCTCTGCAGATCTCTTTGGGGCGTATGCTACTTGATATCCTCAAATTCCTCTTTATCTACTGTCTGGTACTCCTGGCTTTCGCCAACGGATTGAACCAGCTTTACTTTTATTATGAGACTAGAGCGATTGATGAGCCGAACAACTGCAAGGGGATCCGATGTGAGAAACAGAACAATGCCTTCTCCACGTAAGTCTCCCCTCTCTCCTCTTTTGCCTTTTTTCTGCCTTCTTCTTCTTTGCCCTATTTTCGGTCCACAGTTTCATCACTGCCTCTCAACTGTGCCCACAAAGCTCATTTATGGACCAACCCAAAGTGTCTGAAGCAGAGGAAGGTCCTTCCCTCCTGACAGAAGACTAAGAAAGGAAGTGAAGTTACGTGAGGGAGGAAACAGACAACACACACATGGGCTCCCAGGAACTCATCTAAAGAGTTAGTTCTGACTATTTTGGTAGCATCTCATATTCTTAAAGGAATTAATGGGAAGGGGGTAAATAATTCCTCACTCTGAAAAGCATCCCTAACCAAGGAACTGAAACAGCAAGGCTATTCCTCTGAACAAGTGATTACCAAAGCTAACTTAACTATTCTGAATCAAGAACAAAGAAAAAGGAAGGATGCAAAAGTATCGTAATGCACTTTGTGATATTATGATTTATAATAAGAAATATGTATTTGGTCTTCATTCTGGTTCTGGCACAGAGCTCCTAAAAGTCTTGGAATGTCCTAAGAGATGGGAACAATAAAGATGTCTTTTGTTGTGTTAATGAGGTGACTTTGGGAACGCAGCTGAAGAGGGGGACTGGTTGCCAGGAGAATCACCACGTGAGTGGAGGATTGGGACTTTCAGCCCCACCCTCGACTTCTGGGAAGGGGAGAAGGGCTGGAGATTGAGTTCAATTACCAATGGCCAAAGAATTTAATCAGTCATGATTATATAATGAACCCTCCATAAAAGCCCAAAAGGACAGGTTTCCAAGAGCTTCCCAGTTGGTGAACACGGGGAGAGTAGGGCACCCAGAGAGGGCGTGGAAGCTCCATGCCCTTTCCTCCTACTTTGTCCTATGCATCTCTTCCATCTGGCTGTTCCTGAGTTATATCCTTTTATAAGAAACTAGTAATCTAATAAGTAATGCATTTCTCTGAGTTCTGTAAGCCACACTAGCAAATTAATCAAACCCAAGAAGACAGTGGTAGGAACCTCAGATTTATAGCTGGTCAGTCAGAAGCAGGGGTGAGAGCCTGGACTTGTGATTGGCGTCTGAAGTAGGGGGGAGGTAGTCTTGTGGAACTGAGCCCTTAACCCATGGAATCTGACCCTATCTCCTGGTAGTGTCAGAATTGAGTTGAATTATAGGACACCCAGCTGATGTCTGAGAATTGGTGGTGTAGGGGCTAAACCTCCCCACACTCACACGTTCGAATTGACTTCAGAACCCCTTAGTTGGTGTCAGAGAAATGTGATTTGCTAGAATAGCGCTGGCTCACAGAAGTATGTGGTTTGAGAAAATAAAGGATAAATGGGCAGGGATGTTGGACCTTTGATCCCGGGATGGCTACCTAATCACCCATGGTATGAAACTGCAGCTGTGTGGCAATCAGTTACTAAAGATAAAAATTACCAATAAAATTTAGAAATGGCAGTAAACCCAACTCCCGAGGAGTTGGCTCATTGGATATACAAGGAAATACGAAATAAGAAGCATGCTGAACATATAATCCCTTGGTTATTATCATCTGTAATAGCTAAAATGAAAGTAAAAGAAAGTGCTGGGTGGGGCCCTGATGCGAAATCAAACTCAGATATGGGTTGGTCTGAGCTTAGGCGACTAGCCTCAAAGCCACTCCCCAAGGGAAAAGTTATGCAGGGACAACAGAAAATACCTCTAAGACCTGTGGGCATCAAGAAGGTGGTCAACGTAAGTGGAGGGCAAAACCAAGAAACTATTAAAACCTGAGGATATAGTGGAAAGGGATTGTTTCCTTTTGTAGATCAATATCATCAGCTTCCTGAGGACCTTTACTGAAACGGGTTGTCAGAGTAACCAGTTTGGGAGCTGTGTCTTTGGTTCTGAATGCTGCAGAGTGGAAGAGCATGTTTGGGTTGATACAGGACCCACAGCTCACTATGGAACAACACAGATGGCTATATGTGATCCAGACACACAGGAGGTCATTCCCGAGGGAACAGCCAGCCTGGTGGCCTAGATAAAAGCCACAGTAAGGCCTGTTTGCCCTGAGAAGGGGGACTGTCCATCTCCCCTTATGAATGCCAAGTGGAACACCCAAGATGAAGCAGCCAATATGCTTCATATGCAAGCCATGCGGTACAGGCCTTATGATGACCAGGATATTCATCCACTGAATATGCCCATTACCCAGGTCACGGTAAATGCTATGGTTAAAGGGGCCCCTTTCACATGGGCACCCCCATATAACCTTATTGTTGCAAAACCCAAAAATACTGGAGGAAGCCCTGTTGAATTTGCTGTCTCAGCTTCCTCTCATAGGTCTTACAGATGATAATAAAAACATTAGGTTAGTTAACAAGAGAATAGGAAGAGGCCAAAAAGATGGAAATTTTTAAATAGTTATTAAGAAATAAAGTGAACATAGCAAATATTGATAGGAGTGAAACAGAAAGGAAATAGAAAGAGCAGAGTCATAGGACTCGTCCCAGCAGGGTGGAAATCTTTAGATGGTTATTAAGGAATGGGATGAATAAAATAGTCATTGATGGTGTTAACACCAAGGTTTTAATATAGCATTACTAAAGGTTGGGTGGGACAAAAGGACCCCATGCTGGTCCCCCAACATTAAGGGGCTCCAAACAAGTTCACTCAATTTATCCCAGTTTGGAGAAATTTAAAAAGCCAAAAGGAAGAGATTACAATGAGAAACCTGACCAGCAATCATTTGTGGCAGTGGTTAGGCAGATTAATCAAGTTGAAGACTGACAAGACCGCCAGGGTCCCTTGGCTCCACCCCTCACTGAGGACACAAAGCCTTTTGCACAAGAGTGGATAAAATGATCAGAGGGTGGAAAAGAGAAGTTTCCAGGACTCCACAGTACGAACTGTGGTACCAAAACCTCAGTGGTGGAGCTCTGACTCAGGCTACAATTAAATTGAGAGAATATAAAGATGTAAGCGTTGATAGGATTATAAAAGATGGACTATTTGAGCAGGCTTTATGTAAACAAGTTGTATCTCCTTTACCTGGATGTTTTATGGGAATGGATATTATGTCTGGCTGGGGAACACATCCCCTACCTAGTATTATAAAACCAAAGCCTGTTGATGACCACCCAATGGAGGCTACAGTTAGGAATGTAAGGATTAATGGAATTAAGGTAAAAGTTTGTAGGAGAATTGATACGTTTGAACAGGCTTTATGTGAAACGGTTGCATCTCTTTTACCTTACTGTACTGTGGGGCTGGACATTGGATCTGACTGGGTAATGTTTCCCCGAGCTGGTATTGTAAAACAGAAGGCATGGAAATCTGCCCTTCAAGCAATGCTAATTGGACATGCTACATGGGAATCAGTAAGATGGCTCGAGCCCACACGGTGTAGAAGAGAAGCTGAGTGCTGGCAGGGACAAATTCTCTGTGCCATAGCCCTATGTAGACTGGGGCTCATGGCAAAAGCCTCTGGGCACCTCCCAGTGACCAGTGCACCCTCTTTCACAGGAGTAAGCTAGAGAGGGGACAGGCTGCAGGCAAGATTAGAGTCCACTCACCTTCTGAGATTGATTTAAGGTTTCAGGTGGGCCAAAGGGCACCAAGCACTGATTGGAAATATCTCCCATTCCCACTTGGGACACAGGAGACAGCTCATGACTCTCTGTCCATGAGTCTACTGCCTCCAGACACATTGAACCCCTGTGCCTTTTCTTTGTAAACTCGACACCTACTTCTTTAGGACTTTCAAGGCTCCAGAATGGCTTTTATTTTCTGACAAATCACTGTTAGGGGAAATAGACAAGAGAAAGAAAATAAGCACATGTCAGGAAATCTCTTAGGTTTCAGAAGCAGTCCTGGGCTTACTGTGGACTCAGTATACTCGACCTTGTCCGTCTCTGTCCCCAGTTCTAGAGAGTGCCACTCATCACTAGTATCCACAGCAATGACCCCAAGGTTCTGAGAGATTCTTAGTCATTAAACCAAGATAGAATTTTTCTGTTTAACTCTATAAACTAAGGCAGTTCAGCAGACTCAGACATTCTAGAAATGTGTTCAATAACAAAGGCCAGGAAAAAAAAGAGTTTTCTATTTGACCTCAAGTTGCACCAATAGAGAGGGGAAAAAAAACAATGCTATGTAGCCTACCCCTATTATTTGCCTTTAGCAGCATTTCCTAAAGTGGCTTACAGATAACCACAGTTCACAGAGATATTAATAGATATGAAAACAAGATCTATGATGGAATGAGTTTGGGAAATGCTAAGACAAAATTAAAAAGGTTTCTTCAATGCAGGACTTCTCAGAGACATTCCATTGTGAATCTCCAGTGTAGGGAGAGGTTTTCCCAAATGTATTGGCCAGGATGATATTTTAATGAACAGAGTTTCAGGGGCTGGCCCGGTGGCGGAGTGGTTAAGTGCGCACATTCCGCTTCGGCGGCCTGGGGTTCGCCGGTTCGGATCCAAGGTACAGACATGGCACCGCTTGGCAAGCCATACTGTGGCAGGCGTCCCACATATAAAGTAGAGGAAGATGGGCATGGGCGTTAGCTCAGGGCCAGTCTTCCTCAGCAAAAAGAGGAGGATTGGCAGCAGATGTTAGCTCAGGGCTAATCTTCCTCAAAAAAAAAAAAAAAAAAGAACAGAGTTTGAAAAATGTTGGCTCACTCCCTTGCCCATTTTGCAGCACCCACCCCCTCCACTAGGCCACAAGCCTTGCCTCTCTTCCCAGAACTCAGGGTAAAATCTTGGATGGGAGAACCAGACTCAGCTGAAAGGGAAAAGAGGCCAAAATGGGTTGACAAAGAGAGAGTACTATACAATCAGGAGTGTATAATGGCAACTGGTCACCTTGCTAGTGCCTCTTGACTAGGAACTGCTTCCTCTTCTGCGTTACTCTAGACTCAGAACTCACATCAATCTGTTTTCAATATAAAGAGCAATTTTGTAGTGGCTTGAGCACCAGGAGACTGCATTTGTTCCCATCAAAGCCTTTGACAGAGTTGAACACCTGAATGCAAGGTGCTTTCCAGGAGGCCAGGTCCCTGCCAATTACCCTTTCATGTGAACTCTGCTAAGGAAGTTTATGAAATGCTTCCTTGCAAGTTTGTAGTGATTATAAACACCCTGTTGCCAACTGACATTTTGCTTCCATCATTTGCCCAGCAGGGACAATTGACAAGAATGGGCATCTGTCATACACGAAATTCTATCTTGGGGTGTCAGGTATGAAGAAGCATCATAGTGCTGGGGCCAAATCAGCAGTAATTTTACCACAGCTTTTCTACTGCTAATTATTTTTTTCTTCATAGAGGTCTGACTCAGATTTATGCTTTCTTTTAAATGCCTCATCTCTGGCATTTATAATGTCTGCTAAAATATATGCTACTCAGAGCGTCAGAAACCTCAGCTTTTAGAGAAGGAGAAAGTGAGCTCATTTATTTACCTGACATAAATTACGGCATCAGCTTATTGTCATCCTTTTCCTTCTGACTTTCAAGAGATGCCATTTCTATTCTTCAGCTTAAATATATATACATATGTATTTAATTTATAATAATGTATTTATATTTGTACATATGTATACATATGTACAAATATATATATGTATATATATTTCTCCCTGAGCACACAATTCAAGGGGACCTCATTGTCCTTGTTGACAACCACATGACAGTACTCTTGGTTGGAGTTCAGTATTCCATACTGGGAGTACCTTGCCTACATCTGCTATAGAGGGAAGCAATTGGAAAAACATCATTCTGAGAGCACGGGACTCGTGAAAGAAAAAGATGGAAGTGGCAAGAAGCTAACTTGCAGTCCTGCATCTCCTTCTGAGGTCCTGGCCCTCAACTGCAGATGCCTCCTGAATACACCTGGCTGCACCACAAGCCTCTCAGACACAATGCCTACAACTAAATTTCTTATCTCCATATCTCCACCCAAAAAGTTTTTCCCCTTTAATTCCTCATCTTATTAAATAACACCTGCCAGAATCCTAGGAGTCATCTGAGATGCTCACTCTTTCCCTCATGTAACACATCCAGTCTCTCACTCAGTCCTGTCAGTCTTACTTCCTAAATATTTCTTGAATCCATTTTCTCTATACACAAACACACACACACACACACACACACACACACACACACACACACATATACACCCCACACTGTCTTGGTTCAAGCCTAAATCATCTCTTCCAATAACTGTTTTATGCTTAACTGGTCTTCTTTCCTCCTGTCTTATCTTTCCTCCAAACAATTTCCCACCTGCCACACAGAAGTTTCTTTCTAAATACCAGCCTCATTCTGTCATCCCTGGCTTCATGCCCACCAGGTATCTGAATCTTCTCCAGTGTAAAACCCACCCCTTTTCCATAGCACACAGGGTTTGGTAATCTGGACCCCACCTCTCTAGCCTCTCACTCCTTTCCTCCGTAGTCAACATCTTGCCTTTCCCCAACTACAGGAGAGCATCTCGGCCCTAAAGGCCTTTGCGTATCACACGCCATTTCCTCTACCTAGAATGCCCATCCCCACCTGGCTGGCCTGGAAAATTCTTACCCATCCTTCAAGCCTCTGCCAAAGCGTTTCCTGCTTTTTTAAGACTTTTCTTACCCACTCCAAACCCACTCTCAGTTACAGGCTCCTTCTGTGTTTCCTGTAACATTCTAGGCACATCTCCATCATAATAGATAACCTGTTGTATTTTAGTCATCTGTTGTCTCTTTCACCCACCAGACTGAGACCCCCACCTTAGTAAGCCTTGCACCTACCATAGAGGGCCTAGGGCATAAAGGTGTTTAACATGCCCATTTAACAATTAAGTGAGTGAAGGATGAAGTCCAGTAGCAATCCTGTCTTTAATTCTAGAAGATTTACTTCTGCTGCTGCCCTTCTTGTATAGCTGAAGTATCTGGCCAGCTCTGTCACTCTGCTGATCCACTTTGAAATTGCTGTCAGCAAAAACCCTTGGCCTTTCTCCTACCTCCCTCATCCTGTACTTGGCCACTTACCCTGAGAGTAAAGCTCTATGTTGATCCCTATTAAACTTCATCTTGTTAGTTCCAGCTCATTGCTCAGGCTGTTGAAATCTTTCTGAATCTTGATCCTGTCATCCAATCTATTAGCTATCTCTCCCAGTCTTGTGTCATCTGAAGATCTAAGAAGCTTGCCATCTATTCTCATCCAGAGCATTGATAAAACTGTCAGACAGGCTTGGTAATCACTGGGTAGAACATTGGGCAGCTGTTAAACCGATACTTATGAGGACTCTGTATATATGCAAAATATGTAATTTTTAAAAACACAGCAATTATGTACACTATGATTGCAACTATGTGCAAATAGATATGCAAAAGGATGACAGTCTGTAAAGACAATCAAGAAACGGAACACAACGACAAGGTTGTATTTAGGTGGAAGGTTAATAATAGTCATAAAAATAATATTTGCTGAGCGCTAAGTCCAGGCGTTATTACAAAATGAGCTTTACATAAATTAACGCATTTAATCCTCACAGCCATGCCATAAGGTAGGCACTGTTACTATTACCCATTTTACAGATGGAGAAATTAGGGTACAAAGCAATTAAGTAGGCTGCCCCTAGTCACATAGACTGTAAGGGCAGAGGCAGGATTTCAATCCAGGCATACAAGCTCCAGTCTACGCTTTTATCCAGGGATGCAAGTGTAAGACTGGTTTTGTAAAGGTATGTAAAATTTGTTGTGCAAAGTTGCAATAATCATGAATACAGGTAAAGCTGAATAGGACAGAGCCATGACCTAGCAAGTCACTTGGGACTTCCTTGTAGACCATTACCATTCATTTGTGACTATTCCGACTTAATCAGTGGTGACTTCTCTACCCAACATTCAGCCCATAGTTTCCCATCTTAATTACATGAATACAAACTCAGTCCCCATTAAAGGCCCTTCTTTTTGTTCTGACTAGGTTTTAAAGGTCCTTATTGTCTCCAGCTTTCCCCCCTAATTTCAGTTCATAGCCTTCCTGCTACAGTCATCACAGGAAATTGCCACTCATTTGTACTTTCCTTAGTTATATTCTTCTCCTGTTATCTTTTCTAGATTTATTCAACAAACATTTATTCAGCAACTAATATGTGCCAGGCAATGACGATACTGAGTAAGATGGCATCCTTGTCTTCAAGAAGTTCATAGTCTAATGGAGAACACAAGTAAACAATTATAATAGCTGCCATTCTTAATGCTTACTGTATGCTGAGCACAACGCTGAGTGCATTACATGCAGTATCTTATGTGATAGAGTAAGGTGGTTAAGTGTGAAGGCTTCAGAGTCAGAAAAGCTGGGTGCAAATCCTACCTCTGCTATTTCCTGCCTGTGTGACCACTCTGTGCCTTATTTTCTTCTCTGAAAAAACAGAAGAATAATAGTAGCTAATTCATAGGCTTATTCTGAGAATCAAATATTACAATACATGCAAAACACTTGGGATGGAGTAAGAGAACAATAAATGTTAGCAATTAGTATTTATCCTATCAATATCCATTTTAGAGATGAGGAAACAAAGTTGAAAGAGGTCATGTAACTTTCCCATAGTCAAATAGTTAATAAGTGGAGGAGTCTAAAGTTTGCTCTTAGCCATTTCCCTCTACTGCCTCTATAGTGTGATATGTGCCTTTATGGAATAAGGTTAAGATGCTATGGGAGGACGAAAGAGGAGCATCTAACCCCACCTCGTAGGAAAGGACTCAGGACAGCCTTCTAGAGGAGGTGGGGCTTCAGCTGAGCCTGGCAGGTCAAACAGGAGTTGGGCAGAGAAGGAGACAGGATGGAAGTGGAGGCTAGAGGTTGGGAGCAGGGTAGGAGCATTCCATCCAGACTTAGAAGCTTGCCAAAGACATGGTGAAATGAGAAATTGCAGATCCAGGTACTGCAGAATGGGTAGGGATGAGGCCCAAGTGATAACTGTGCCTTTGCTCCATTTGGGTTATCACAGCACAGCTTGTGATATAAGGGTGAGGTCACTGCTTTCTCCCAAGGAGGCTTTCTCTCCCAGTACACCCTCCCATTCTTCTTCAGTGGTCTGAGTTAAGTCCAGAGGGGTAAATCCTCTCCATACTCCTTCTACCTTTTGAAAGATTAACTCCTCATCTCACAGATGAGGCATTCAGCAAGTGTTCAGAGGACTGCAGTTCCTATCTCTATTCTGCTGTGTCCCTCTTTGTTTTGTGAACTATTTATGGATGGCTCCCAACATGCACAAATTCCCCCTTAACCATCTGTCACAGATTTGGCTTCCATACATTTAATATCAAGTCCTCTTGAATCTTTGTATCTTTACTTTGTGTCCCTTCTTAAGCTAGCATGTTCCATATGTTTGTTTACTCTCTGCTAAATAAAAATGGACTGATGGTTTTCTCTAAAATCATTTCCTTTCAAATCAAAAAGATATTTTTTGGTATTAGGATTCTGGGGTTTGATCAACAAGTCTTTGCATTCCTGTGATGATTTTATTATGGACCTGGCCACCAACTAATGGCCCTCCAAGGTAGTGGCTCTTTCTCTGTGAATTCAATTGAATCTAGAAGCCACAGAGCTTCCCATAGAAGTCTCACCAAATTGCTTTTATCCAGCCCACTTGCCAGTTGCCCATTTTACCTGGCCATGCCTTTCAACAAGCCAGCTTCTCCTAGTGGCCAGACCACAGTGTAACATTTTGTGCACCACAATGAAGGCATTCTCACTACTAACCACCCAAACTGAGGAATGATCTTTTCTCCTTTTTTCCTCTCTTGTACAATTATGTCTCTAGGGTCTCCCTGACTAGAATATCACTGCAGTTGAGGGCAGATTTTTAAATGCCTGGACTTTCACTTTGGGCATCTTTGTATCGGTCATTGGAACAGCTAGTAATAAACTCTATCTCAAGCATTAACCATCGCAATTTTAACTATTATGGAGGTGGGGATGAGGAATGTAACCATTCTGGAGAAGCAACCAATTAAGTAAGACCCTAACAACATGTTGATGACATACTTGCCCTGGATTGTGTCCTTGTTGCCTGTCGTGCAATCAATAAACACTTATTGAATGTTTTCTGTATTCAAGGTCATTCAACTTCCAGGGACTCTGGTTCTTCAGAATGTCATTTCTATTTGCTGCAGCTGCTTCTGTTTTTTTGAATCGCATCTGCTCCTGCTTTTGTTATCCAGCTGCTGGACTAGCTGCTTGTGCCATTGCTGGACTCCCGCCTGCCCTAACTTCTAATGGACACTACCAGGTCCTGGCTCTGCCCTTCTCATCAGACCAGACTCCTGAACTCCATAATTTTTTCCATTTTTTGATCCTCTGCCTGGCTCTGTGATGCATTGTATTGCCTGGCCCTGACTTGCAGAGTCTCCTGGAAATTCAGATCCTGTGATAAGTCTGACTTGCCATGTTCTGATTCTTGTGCCCTGGCCCCTGAACTCCAGACTCTCATCTTACAGTAGATTCTCAAATTCTTCACCAACTGGCACTTACTTTCATCAAACAAAAAGCAAACTTCCTTCTAGGCTAGCTCGCAAGCAATGTGATGCGGAAAAGATCATAAGACATTACCTATGATGATCAGAGAAGAGCCGTTCAACAGATTGAAAAGAGCCATGTGCATTTTGCCCAGGCAGCCCTCTAAGAAGGCCCCTGAGAGTCAGGCCAGCGCAGACCACAGCCTTCATCAAAATGAACTAACCCTGGGGCTGGCCCGGTGGCACAGCAGTTAAGTTTGCACGTTCCGCTTCTCTGCGGCCCAGGGTTCACTGGCGCGAATTCCGGGTGCACACATGGCACCACTTGGCAAAAGCCATGCTGTGGTAGGCATCCCATATATAAAGTAGAGGAAGATGGGCATGGATGTTAGCTCAGGGTCAGTCTTCCTCAGCAAAAAGAGGAGGATTGGCAGCAGTTAGCTCAGGGCTAATCTTCCTCAAAGAGAAAAAAACATGAACTGACCCCATTGTGCAGCCTACTGACTGTGCAATTGTCAATGGGACCAGAATCTTCCAGACTTTAATCCATTGATAACAGTAATAGTAATAGTTAACATGTATTCATTCATTTATTCAACAAATATAATTGAGTGCCTATTTTGTGCCAGGTACATAGTAGCTGTATGTCTCTGCCCTCATAGAACTTACATTCTAACAGGGACAGGCAGAAAATAAACATTTAAACAAAATATTATTTAATAATATAATTTTAGGGAGTGTTTAGTGCTACAAAGAAAATTAAACAAAACAATGGGATAGAGAATAATTGGCAGAGCTGCTTTTGGTAGAGTGACCAAGGAAAACCTCTCTGAGAAAGTGACATTTGAGCTGAGACTTCATTGATGATAAGGAGACAGCCATACAAAGATCCTGATGACGACCACTCCCAGACAGAAGGAATCTTTAAAACATTTCCCACACACCCCCAAAATGAACCCAAGAACAAACCCCTAAACCTCTCAAAATACACTGGACTCTGAAAACAGCACATTTTGAGCAATGGGAAAAGTACATACATTCTTAAAGTAGCATTTCTTATGTTCTGCACCTCTTCTGTGTGTTTGGGAAATGGTTGATTTGTGCCACCCATAAGCTAGCAGCATTTTATTGCTGTATGCACAGATTTCTGAATATAAGACAAAGGAAACCCTAGACACCAAAAAAATCATTGCAAAGTTACACATTTGGATGAGGAGACTATGAGAGGAAACAGTAATTTGTGAAGCCATCTAATATAGAATAATGCAGTGATTTGAGGAGGTCAGACAGACCTGGATTTGAATTCTGGCTTAGCTCTTGTGGCAGGATGACCTTGGGTAAGTCACTCAGTCTCTTAAGCTCTGTTTCCTCAGCAGTAACGATAAAGTTTTTAGAAGGATCATAATGACAATGTGTGTAAAAGTGCCTAGTATGCTTATATAGTAAGTTCTCAATAATGGTTAGTTCATGTAACATTAAAAATTATTCAGGGGGCCAGCGCCGTGGCCCAGTGGTTAAGTTCGCGCGCTCCACTGCAGTGGCCCAGGGTTTCGCCAGTTCGGATCCTGGGCATGGACATGGCATCACTCATCAGGCCACGTTGAGGCAGTGTCCCACATGCCACAACTAGAAGGACCTACAACTAAAATATGCAACTATGTACTTGGGGGGGGGGGGGTGGTTGGGGAGAAAAAGCAGGAAAAAAAAGATTGGCAACAGTTGTTAGCTCAGGTGCCAATCTTTTAAAAAAAAATTATCCATATAAAGTGTTAATTCAAGAAACCTTAAGCTTCCTCCACTGAGCTGAGCACCATTCTGGGCCCTGTGGGAACCACAAAAGAAGTATCAGAAATGTTTACTCAGCAAGTGTCAGAGCTGAGATTTTAATCCAGAGAAATTTAACCCAAGCACCATATTCTTAACCACTGCATTTCCTGCCTCTATGTAATTAGAAAGGTGGTCTGAAGAAGAAGGAGAAAGTTTGGTAGCGGAAGTAGCCCTTGAAATACGTTTTTGAAAAATTTAGGCTCTGTGTAGACTGAGAAGAGGGAAATGGTATTCCACGTGGAAAGACACAGCATAAGACGCAGAAACAAACTGACCTGGCTGGTTTGTGTTGGAGAAGAGACCAAAATGTGTGAGATCCTCAGTCTACCCGTTGAGGTGCCAATCTGGCAGCCCCCTCGTAAAGCACATCACTTCACGTTTTTGCTTTCTTTTCTTACTCTTCCTAGAGAATTAACTAATCTGCTCTTTGATCTCTTTCAGGCTCTTTGAAACCCTTCAGTCACTCTTCTGGTCTGTATTTGGCCTTTTAAATCTCTATGTCACCAATGTGAAAGCGAGACACGAGTTCACAGAGTTTGTGGGAGCTACCATGTTTGGGACGTACAACGTCATCTCCCTGGTAGTGCTGCTGAACATGCTGATCGCCATGATGAACAACTCCTACCAGCTTATTGCTGTGAGTAGCTTTGCTTTACAAGGGTAGTGACCTTGGTTTCAGAAATGGTTGTGTTGACATGGTGCCCATTGGAAGCTCAATGAAACAGCCTGTATGCCTCAATTATTTTACACTAGCTTTCCCAGTTGTTAGATTGAATTTTTTCTTTCCAAGGCAACTCAGTTTGGACTCTTAGTGCTTTGAATCTCAGTAACCTAGAAGAAGAAGTTCTAGTTAGTAAGACTTTCTGGTTACGTATTAAAAATATTTTTAAATCTCTGAATCCATTTTCTTGCCTTAGTAAGGAGAGCTCAGGAAGTATGAGCACAGTTTGGCTACAACTTGTCATCTCACTAATCTCCAGGGTTGATTGAGCTGTTCCGGTTCTCCAGGCAGGAGGGCCTTATCTCTCTTCACTCCAAACATATCCCTCCCCAAATTGAACATTTCATTGCCAAGGACAACCTTCTCAGACAGAGAGTAGCTATTCTTTGATCAAGAATATATGAGTAACTGCAATCCACTGTGAGACACTCTTAAGTAGAGTCCATCACTGAATCTTTTTAGACCATCATGTTACCATTTGGATCAGCAGTGTTTATTACTCTAAACAAGAAATGGCAAAAGTATTAGGACATGGGATCTGTCCAAACTCTGCCCTGGTTTTTGATGCCGATGTAAATATCTAACTTTAGCTTATTTTCTTATGATCTGCCTATCATTTATAGAAATGGAGTATCAACAAAGGAGTTCTGACTATCTGAGGTCCTGTTTAGTTGAGTACCAGTGAATTTGGACATTTAGCTCATATCAAGTAACTAGATCATCCCCGTGGGTCCATCTGTTGCTGAAAGTTTTTGCTATAGCAGAGAAGGCATAGAAAGAAAAGACCTGAGTCCTTTCTTCTTTCATAGATGCTATTTCTCAGATTTGTTTTGCCACTGAGGAGTCAGTTAACCTATAGAAAAGAAGCTTAAATTATTGGTTACATATGTATGTATATGTGTGTGTATATAAATACTCACATATGTACACAGATATTGTCCATATTTTATAAATATTATTGGTGGTAGTGAATATCTGTGATCCATGTCCACTAAGGACAAACCAAAAAGGAATGGGTTTATGTTGTAGTGGGAGACTTTGGGGTTATCCTAGCCATAAATGGCAATGAAGTATATTCCTCTAGGTGGGTTTGTAGAATTTCTCTCACTGGAGAGTTTAAAAAATCAGAATATAAAATTATCGACTAGGATGGTTTAGATCTTAGGTATTTAGGTGGGGAATATGGGAGGGGAGTATAGTGAAAAAATGTATTAGGAGCTAGAAGACCAGGGACTCTAGTCCTAGTTCTGTCATTTATAACTGTGTGACCTGGGGTAACTTACTTTCCATTTTTGGACCTCAGTTTCTTCATCCAAAGAATTAGGGGGTTGAAATGGATGGTGTTTTTTTAGTTTTATTGAGTTGTAATTGACATATAACATTGTGTAAGTTTAAAGTGGACAATGTGATGATTTAATACACAAATATCTTGCAAAATGATTACCATAACAAGGTTAGTTAAGACATCCATCACCTCACGTAAATTACTTTTTCTTGTGGTGAGAACACTTAAGATATGCTCTCAGTAACTTTCAAGTATACAATACAGTCTTGTTAGCTATAGTCACCATGTTGTACGTTAGTTCCCCAGAACTTATTCATCTTCTAACTGGAAGTTTATACCCTTTGACCAACATCTCCCCATTTCCCTCAGCCCTAGGCCCCTGGTAACCACTATTCTACTCTCTGTTTCTGTGAGTTTGGCTTTTTTTTTCTTTTAGGAAGATTAGCCCTGAGCTAACTACTGCCAGTCCTCCTCTTTTTGCTGAGGAAGACTGGTCCTGAGCTAACATCCATGCCCATCTTCCTCTACTTTATATGTGGGATGCCTACCACAGTGTGGCTTCCCAAGCGGTGCCATGTCCACACCCGGGATCCGAACCGGCGAACCCCGGGCCGCCAAGAAGCAGAACATGCAAACTTGACCGCTGTACCACCAGGGCGGCCCCTGAGTTTGGCTTTTTTAGGTTGCACATGTAACTGAGATCATACAGTATTTGTCTTTCTCTGTCTGACTTATTTCACTTAGCATAATTCCCTCCCGTTTCATCCCTGTTGAAATAAATGGCAGGATTTCCTTCTTTCTCATGGCTGAATAATATTCCATTGTGTACATATATATATATATATCATATTTTCTTTATCCTTTCATCCATTGATGGACACTTACATTGTTTCCATGTCTTGGCTATTGTGAATAATTCTGCAATGAACATGGGGTATCTCTTCAAGATAGTGATTTCATTTCCTTTGGATATGTACCCAGAAGTGGAATTGCTGGATCATATGATAGTTCTATTTTTAATTTTTTAAGGAACCTCCAAACTGTTTTCCATAGCGGCTGCACCAATTTACAATCCCACCAACAGTGTGCAAGCGTTCCCTTTTCTCCACATCCTCACCAACACTTGTTCTCTCGTGTCTTTTTGATGATAGCCATCCTAACAGATGTGATATGATATCTCATTGTAGTTTTGATTTGCATTTCCCTGATGATTAGTGATGCTGAGCACCTTTTCGTGTACCTGTTGGCCATTTGTATATCTGACTCGATGGTTTTTAATATCCCTGCCAGCTCTAGTATCCTGTGAGTCTGGGTGTCTACAGATGAACAGGATAGGCTTGCAATGTCCTTTCTAGCTCTGAAATTCTATTCATCTGTTGCTTTGGAAATGTAATATAGTTCAATTTCATTCTTTCCCCAAACCAGATAGTTCAAACCCAACTAGACTAAGAACTCTGAAATAATCTGTGCTCACTCTTAGTCTGTCTCTATAAGGGAGATAGGCATAGAATCTCAGGGGGTTATTTTTCTGCCCCTATGTCTGGCATCCTAACCCCCTACTCCTGTCAATGATGGCAGTATTCATGCTGAGGCATTTGTCATTTTCTCCTTGGGTGTCTTGCAACTGAATGCTCCTAAGGGCAGTTGAAAAGGGAGAGATTTTCTTGTCACCTAATGCAGGGCTGTAGTGTCTCCCACAGAGCTCAGTGACATTTTGCTAGGAAGGGTGGCAATCATCAACTCCAGCTCTCTTGTCACCGCCTGCTGGTAGTAAGTTGTGTTTTAATGCCACCTATTGCTGCACTTGAAGAAAACACCTTGGCTTGGGGAGGGGGTGGGTTGTATGGAGACGGCCTGAATGGGGTCTTGAATACTACCTGCTGCCTTGGGATCCTCTGGTAATGTGTCTTTATCATTTGGAACTGAATCCTGTGGGATCCTGATATGGGACACCCTGATTGCAAAAATATCTGCATCTGTTTAAGTGGTAAAGCCCAGCAAATAGGTTTGACTGATATGGGGGAAAGGTTACAGGAAGGGAAGCCACTGAAGATAAATCTCTCCTACTTCAAAAGGTATCATAGGCTGACGCAATCTAAGTAGAGGCTCAGTTGTTGACTTGCTTCGCTGTGACCCTGTCCAGTGTACATTCTAGGACAGGGCTCAAGAACACCAGGTAATAGCAATCGCTTGAACAGTTGAGCCGTTTCTCAGTGTTCTGTGCAGGCTGCAGAGCTGTTGGTGGAGTGGATATATGGCTCTATGGCAATTTGTATTTCTACGCCAGAGAAGGCTCCACTGCAATAGTGCGTAGAGTCAGCCTCAAGATACGGGGAAGTAGGGAATCACTCCAAGCCTGCGCTCTGTGGTCCCAGCGAGCATCAGCAGGTGAAGCCAGCCATATTGTATATTATTATTGTTGTTTGCAATTAGCAAACATTTATATCTCCCTCAAGCTGCTTATTTCCCTCTGTGACACTTCTTTCAACAAACCCACCTTGTCACTGATGTTCCGGAAGTGTATGCTCCCAGTTCCATCAAGTGAAACTGCCCCTGATGCCATTTTAATCCAACTCACCCATATAAAAATATTAGGTGGAAGAGAGAGATCAGTCCCACAAAGTTCATTGACCTTAGGCCCTATTCCTACCCCCAACTCACCCACACGGGGCATCTCTGTTGCCTGAGGTTGGTCCTTCTAAAACATGAGGCTCATGATGATCCGTGATATAGCCTCATTCAGCAAGTTAATAAGAACCCTCCGTTTCTTTGGTTGCTGTGGAGCATTCACTCTAACACTGAGAGTAAGTAAATAGCACTTGCCTCACTGAGCCACATCTGCTGGACGGCTTCAGAAGAACCCAAATACATAGGATTAGTTGTCTCCCTTAGGGTGGCAGCATTTGGAGGCTCAGATGATACATGGGCTCTCCCACTGCAGAAGACAGCCATGCAAATGAAGACATTCATCAGAACAGACCCAGCACTGCAAAGACAGCAGGCAAGGCTGGAAGGGGCTGCTGTACATCATCAAAGCGCCAAGGAGGGCAGGTGGTCACCCTGCCCTCCCCCAGTCATCTGAGACCAACCTCAGACTCTCAGAGCATAGAGAAGAAAGCAGTGCTTCACACACTACACCATGATTTGTAACCCTCTAACCAGGCAGATAACAACTGCTATGTACTGATAGAGCACACAGTTGTCAAAATTTTGAAATATTTCCATACCAGTTATTAAATAGCTGTCACTCCAGCTGTTGCCTCTGGGACACTCCCACCCCCCCCCCCCGACCACCTCACAATCCAGCAAGTAAAGGGTAACACCTGGAACTGCAGGTATTTTTCATGCCCCTGGTCCAGTGCTATTGGTGGCATACATTCTGATTGGTCAGTTTCTTGAATATCATTGTGGTAGGCAGAATCCTAAAATGCTCCCCCAAGATTTCCCACCCTAATTGTCAGGACTGTGAATATGATGAGATAACACACTTGCACATATGTTGCTTTACATGGCAATAGGGATTTTGCACATGTAATTAAGTTTACTAATCGGAGAGATTATCCAGGTGTGCCTAATCTAATCACATGAGTCCTTTAAAAGCAGAGTATTTTTCAGCTCGTGGCAGAAAAAGATGTCAGAGATTCGAAACACAGGGAGGATTTGATGTGCCATTGCTGGCTTGAAGATGGAGGAAACCATGTGATAAGAAATGCAGATGGTCTCTAGGAGATGAGAGTGGCCCCCAGCTGACATCCTGTAAGAAAATGGGGACCTCAGTCCTATAACCACAAGGAAATTAATTCTGCCAACAATGTATGTGAACTTGGAAGCAGATTCTTCTCCAGAGCCTCTAGAGCTCAGCCACGTTGACACCTTGATTTCAGCCTTGCAAAGAAGGCCAGTGTGACTGAAGTGGAGTACACAAAGCAGAGAGAAGTAGGAGATGAGGTCAGAGAGTTAATAGGCGTGAAGAACAGATCGTGCAGGGCCTAAGAGACCTTTGTAAAGACTTTGGCTTCTACTGTGAGTGAAATGGGGAGCCGTGGGAGGGTTTTGAGCATAGGAGATACATGATCTAACTTTCATTTTAATAAGATTGCTGTGGCTGGTTGAGAAAAGACAGAAGTGACGCAGCAGCAAAGACAGAGAGACCAATTATAAGACCTCCGCATTAACCAAAACAAGAGCTGATGGTGGCTTAGACCAGGGTGTTCATGATGGACTCAATGAGAAGTGTTGGATTCTAGATATATTTCAAAAATAGATCCAGTTTGCTGATGGATCAGATGTGGGGTGTGAGCAAAAGAGAGAAGTTAAGGATGACACCAAGATTTTGGGCCTGAGTAACTGGAAGAGTAGAGTTATCCCTTACTGAGTTGGGGAAGAGTGGGAAAGGAGCAGGCTTGGGAGGGGGCAGAGATCCAGAGTTGAGTTTTAGGCACTGGAGTTGCAAATGCCTGTTAGACATCTGAGTGGAGATGTTGGGTAGGCAGCGGTCTACAGGTCTAGAGGAGAGGTCCAGGCTGGAGATAGAGATCTGGGAGTCATCAGCATGTGCATAGTATTTAAAGCTGTAGGACTTGGTAAGATCACTAAGGGAGTGAGTGTTGGTAGAAAAACAGAAGAGGTCCAAAAATGAGGCCTAGAGCACTTTAGTGCTCTAGGAAAGACAGGATAGATCTCCCAAACAGACTAAGAAAGAACAACCAGAGAGGTAGGAGAAAAATCAGGATAATCCACTATATTATAATACTGTATTATTCCCGGTATACTGATAAGGTCATGTGCTAGAGAGTGGTAGAGACTGGATTTCAATTGAAGTAGTGTAACCCCAAGACCCAAACACAGAACCACTAACCTATCACATAGACGCTTACCTTGAGGCCAAGAAGCACCCGAAATGCACTTCATTACAAGGTCCCCAGCACACCTTCTTTCCTTCTCCAGTTATATCACAACTCTGAACTATCCAATCTCCTTGTCCTACCTGTTCCAGTGACTAAAGATTTCAATAGGATAGGAGTCACTGACGCTTCATCCAACCTACCTATGTCTGTCTCTTAGCTCCCAAGAACTGTTTCTTAAGAAAACAGAACAAAACAAACCCTGTCAGCTTTCAGTCCCACAGAACAGTCCAAAACATGGAAGCTGTAAGTCTATGGGATAGCATAGCCCTATTCCAAGTGAAGGAGTTGCTCAAATCAAGCTATAGAAATTTTATGACATTGGAACAGAGCCATTTCAAATTTTAATAACTGTCTCTTCCCTTTGAGATGCGCTCAAGCAATCTAGATATTGATTGTCCTCATTGAAGCTTGTGCTTTTCCCTGTTGCCACATCATTGTCTGGACTCTGATGAGGGATTGCTACATTTCTCTAACAAGAAAGCAAAGATTCAGAACCACAGAGGACATTGCCCCCCGCCCCCCCACCACCTTGGGTAATGTGGAACCTGTGAAACCCTGCTGAAAATCTCATTTCAATCTACAACCCTCATTTTCTGGTAGGTTCTGAAAAATACATAAGGGCTAGGTGCTATAAAGGATATAAAGGGAAAGATACAGTTGATGCCTTTAAAAGGGAGCTTAAAGTCTAGTTTAGAGGGAAAAGTCTGACATGAGTAAAGTAACAATAGTGCTATTATCGTGAGTATATAGTAGCAGTGATTACAGAGAGCATGGGCTCAGGAGTAGTCAGACTGCCTGGATTTGAAACCTGGACTGCCACTTAGTGTGGTTTGGGGCGACTTGACTTCCTTCTGCCTTATTTGATTGCTCGGTAAAATGGGGATGATAATTAGGCTTATTCATCTGCTACTTAGTCTTATTCCCTGTCCATTTCCTGCTCTGCTCTGTCTCAAGGAAACTACATTCCTCACAGTCCCTTGCCCTTTGGCTTCTAGGTAGGGTTGACCAACCAGAAGGTAAGAAGAAAATGAAAAGCTAGAATATTGCTTTCTCATCCCCAACCTCACTTTTTGTGGCACCTCCAGCAGCAGGTGTATTTCCTATGGGGCTCACCTCAAACTACCACCAGGCATCCCCTCCCTCCCTGGCCTCAGCTTTTGCAGCTTTTGCAGCTTTTGCAGCTTTTCCCCTCCTTGGCTCTAGCTGCCGCCAGATAGCCCCAGTCTTTGGGCTCTTGTAACACCACTCGCCACCTCTTCCTGTTGTCCCTCCAACTCTAGGGACAAGAGGGGCTTCCTGTTGTTGCTAATCTCTGAGTTGCCTCACTGTTGCCTGTTTGGCTTCTTAGTTCTTCCATAATCTGTGTACCAATCCATGTATGAAGTCTCCTATTTTTTTTCCTAAAGATTGGCACCTGAGCTAACAACTGTTGCCAATCTTTTTTTTTTCTGCTTTTTCTCCCCAAATCACCCCAGTACATAGTTGTATATTCTTCTCATTGTGGGTCCTTCTAGTTGTGGCATGTGGGATGCCGCCTCAGCAGGGCTTGATGAGAGGTGCCATGTCTGTGCCCAGGATCCAAACCAGCGAAACCCTGGGCCGCTGAAGCGGAGCGTGTGAACTTAACCACTCAGCCACTGGGCCGGCCCCTATGTTTGAAAGACCTAGAGTGATTTCTGTTTTTCTGGCTGCACCACAACCAGTACCTATCTAACTGGGTTGTTGTGAAGTTGGTTTAGGACGTACAAATTGGATTGAGCCTTGAAGGTCAAATTTGGCAAGACAGAGGAGTGGAAGTAGCTTTCAGATCTCATTTCTGGCAGGGAAATAGCTTGCACACCAGCAAGAATCGGCATGATGTTTATTGGAGGCAGTAAGAGTGTAGGAGCTGGCCTCACTCCTTTCTGCCTCCAGTCCGTTGATTCTCCACAAAAATACCTTCAAATCAGAATGAAGTCCTCCCCGCACCAACAGAGAATATGCCCCAGCAACGAGGAGAAGCACGTAGAGGAGTCACGTCTCTAAGAGCTGGACGACAAAATTCAGAGCCCACCTTTAGAAAATTAATAAAAAAGAGATGAAGTCTGCTTTTGTGGCTTCCCACATCTGAGCCTTCATTCTGTTGTCTACCTGGCTCAGCACAGCACCCCGAGCTAACTGCCTTACCCGGATAAGCCCCATGCCTCCACCTCTAGGCCCAAGCTGAGCTCTTTTTCAGTTCTAAGGCTTAGAGAAGTCAGTAAGAGCAGTACAATGAATAAGAATATCTGGCATATAAACAAACCTTTATTAAATGCCAGGCACTGGACTGTTTTCCGCCTATCATCATCTTAACTAGGATCAATAATAACTACCATTTATTGAGCACTTATTATGTGCCAGACTCTATACAAAATACTTTTCACACATATTATCTCATTAAATCCTCACAACAACCTTATGAGGTATGTACTGTTATCAATTCAATTTTATAGTTGAAGAAACTGAGGCACAGAGATCAAAGTGACTTGCCCAATGGTACACTCTTAATAAGGGCACTGTTAGGTCTGTCTGACCCAAACTTACAATGATACCACACCTCCTCTTTTCCAGCCTACATCCCAACCCCCAGACCCTGATGCACACCCCCTACCCCACCCCCACCCAACCTCAGACTCCCCCAGCTTCACCCTTCCTGTTGGTTCGCTGGCCCCCTGACTATCCCCTGAGTTCTAACCAGAGGGATCTTCTAAGGAGTCTTTCCCTTGGTTCTGGAGACTAAGTGCCTTATCCATTTCCCTGAGCTCAGATTTCCCCCACCCATCCACCCAGTAGCTCTCTTTTTCTCCTTTAGTATGCTCACCAGACTTCAAACTTCTGATTTCTTCTCAGCTCTGCCCCTAACTCCCAGCCTCCCCAAATAAGCATTCAGACAATTCATCGGAGATCACCACACCCACAAAGGGTAAAAAGTTCTGCCCTACCAAGCTCATTTGAATGACAAGAACTCTTCATTCAACTTACGCATCCTGCCTTAAGGCCTCTCAGCCCTGTTCCTTCCCAGACAGCTCTTGCATGCGAAAAGCCTCTCTTGAAATTGTATCCACAGAGGCCAATGGGCTGTCCAAAGTCCAGCTTCAGGGGAGGAGGGAGGAGCATTCCCTCTGCAAACACTGCAGGGGGCACCAAAGGCTGACTTTTCAGACCTGGCAACTTGCCTGGCCCGGCACTGGCCCTCCCCCTGGTGGTCTGACACAGAAATGGATTCCTCCATTATTCTGCGTCAATGCCCACTCCTGGTTTTGTCAGCAAGCTGTCTGAAGCCCGTATCTGCTGGGGATGAAAGCTCTTCGCCTCAAAATGCTAAGGGTATACTTTGGCAGGTCTCTGCTGCCTTTGATGCCTGCTGCTGCCTGGTAATGATTTTGATGACTGACAAAGATGCAAGTGAGAATGGGGAGAGGACAAATGAAGGGAAGTGGACTGTGTTTCCCTGTGCTAAAGGGCAACCAAACAGGGCAGATGCCTGGGCTGCTCCTCTGCATTCCAGATTCACCTGTCCTGGATGTTCGTCAGGAACATCAGTAGTTGTCATGGAGACTATCTTGCATAACTCAAAATGAAACAGGACCAACTATGAGAATGACAGGAAGGACCTAATGCCCAAAGAATACCTCTGCCCATCTGCTGGCTGATGCCCTTAACTCTTTCATCCATTCACTTAGTAAATTGACAATAAATATCTCTTGGATGGATAAACGAATAACTTTAACAAATATTTATTAAGTGACTACTATGTACCACACTATGTTCTTGGTGCTGGGGATAAAATAGGTGACAGGTGAAGAAGGCAGATTCAGTCCCAGTTCTCATGGGGTCTATAACCATGGAACTACAGTTTCAAATTTCACTATTTGCATTTCATTTCTTTACCTTAAGATTGCCCTTAATCTTTTTTGGATCATGGGTTGCTTTGATAATCCAATCAATATGGGCAAGAAAAATGCACATATGAGCAAAAATGCATAAAATTTAGCGTAAAATCTCAGAGGATTCATAGACATCCTCCCACTGTCAGAAATCCCTCAACTTAAGACCTTGTCCCCAGTTATAAGGCAAATACATTTTGAGCTGTTAGTAGGTCACTTAGTAGTTAGTAGAACTCAATACAAATGAGTCCAACCCCTTATTGAGATCAGGTTTTCATACGGGGACAAGCAAGTGAGAGATACCATGGGGGAAATATATCTGAAGAAGACTGGGGAGAGGTACCAACAAGAAAAAGAGATTGGAGGCACTGAAGGAAAATGTCACCATCATCAAAGTTTTGTAAAGAATCAGGTCTGTGCAAACAGTCCCCAAGCCAAAGGTGCCTTCAGCCCCTACATAAAATAACATCAATGGACAATCTGAAGATAAAAATGATTGTGTTTGTATTTCAAAAGATTTCAGAGTTGAGACTCAAGAATTGTTCTTTGTGGAAGACCTGGCCTTCCTATGGATTGCTCCCTGAATGTTCTCTTCATAGGCTACAAATGATATTTGTGGACAAGTCAAATGCCCTTGACCCAAAGGTCACTGTCGGGAAGTGTGATTCTTCTTGGCTTCTACCTTATTCCAATTATTCTTGTTCTGGGCACCAGGAATCAGTTGACTGGAAAGCTAAGTGATACAAATGTTCTTTAATTTCTGAGCAGCTTGAGGTTTAGAAACTAAATGCGAACTCTGAGTTATTAATATTAATAAGCTCCCTCTCTTCCTGCAGTCACAGGAGCCCTATGTTTTAGCCCAGCTCAATGTGAGAGACAGCATGGGCCAGGAGGTGTGCTTTAGCTACAACACAGAAGTCAAAATACCCAGAAAGAGCATCAGAGATTACAACCCACTGCATTACTCTGCCTTTTACTTGAGATCTGACAGCAAAATTACATTGTCTCAGCTGTCAAGGTAAATCTGCTTTTGTTTAAAAGAAGAAAATAGAGGAAATCTAAGAGTAAAAATGGGGAGTAAGGGGAATTGTATTTCTCTCCTTCTTATTCTTTTTTCTTCCATGACAGGATTTTGCTTTTTCCTCTGTTCTCTTTCCCAATTTGGCCTGAGTGGTTGAACTTATAGAAGTACTTGGGCCTGTGAAATTACGAGCTAATCATGAAGGTTTGATGAAAAATATATTTATCTCAAAGCTGCTTTTAATAAATGTGGCATATCAGGAATTTCCCATAGTGAAAGAAAAGAAAGTATTGTAGGCCTCCTCACTCATTAGAAAATCAACACCAATTATTAGAGAAGGCTTGGACTGCTGGAATTAGAATCGTCTCAACTGACTCCTAGCCCTGAAGCTTTCTGGAGGTACAGAGAACTTTCCATCACTCGATGGATCCGCTAGGAGGTTATGCCACAGAGTTTTCTCTTAATACTTTATTTCTTACAGGAAATATAACCAAGGCAAAGATACTTCATGCTGAAGTTCCTCCATCCTTAACCAGGATACACTCTCTGACACATAGTATGCCCTCACTTAATATCTATTGAATAAATGAACAAATTAATAAATTTTTAATGCATATGACTTCCCGGGAGAATATTTTGAAGTGTGAAAACGGCAACTGACAAAGCTGACCAAACCTAAGCTTATTGTCCTCTAGTGCAGGGGATGGCAAATTTTTTATGTAAAGGGGCAGATGCTGAATATTTTAGGCTTTGTGGACTGCAAGATCTCTGTCACAGCTATCCACTTCTGCTCTGATAATGTGAAAGGAGCCATAGAAGATACATAAACAAATGGGCGTGACTGTGTGCCAATAAAACTTTATTTATGGGCACTGAAATTTGAAATTCATGTAATTTTCAAGTGTCAAAAAATATTATTCTACTTTTGATTTTTTTCAACCATTTAAAAATGTAACAACCATTCTTAGCTCCCGGGCTCCACAAAACCAAGAGGCAGGCCAGATTGGGCCTGCAGGCTATAGTTTGCTCACTCTTACTCTGTTTCCAAATGTGTCTCTTTTCTATCTTTGTAGACTGAAGCTTCCTGAAGACAGGGGTTCTGCTTTAGGTTTTCTCTATGTTTCCCTGGTACCTAGTGAAATGTGGGACACATAGTAGGTACTCAATCCTTTCTCATTGATTGCTAGGGAGAAGCTTGGGGAAATTTCTGATCTATAGTTTGTCAACCATGTAAAAAATACAAAATGTAAATTTATATCCATTGCAAGTGGTTAGTGTTTGGAGATCAATAAATCCCATGGCTGGGTAGGGGCATTTTCTAATTGAAAGCAATTCTGCCTAGAGGATGGATTTCATAATTATAGTTAATATAGGGCTTTATACTTTCCAAAGCACATTTGCATATATTGTCTTCTTTGATTCTCACAAGAACTCTGTGAAAATAGGCACTATTATCTGCTTGTTACAGAGGGGAAACAGGCTTCCAAAGGTTGAGACTTGCCCAAGGTTATATGGCAAGTTAGTTCATTCATTCATTCATTCATTCTATAAGGACTTGAGAGTCTGCTATGTGTAAGGAACTAGGTCAAAGTGAACTCAGTCCAGTGACTCCTCAGGTGATGGAGCAATCTAAAAATAAGATTTTATTTCACATATAAATAAAGCAGCTTGAGGTTTAGAAACTAAATGTGAACTCTGAGTTATTAATATTAATAAGCTCCCTCTTAGAAGTATGGCCTTGGAGGTTAAAAGTAAGCTCCTGATAAATGAGGCTGGAAGTTGGAAGACATGCTATGACAATCTAAGTACGTGAGACCAGTAACAACTCCAAATGGGGACAGACTTATAGATTTTCCCATGCCCAGGTGATTAAGACGCACCCCTCTCTTCTGCCCAGGCTCAGAAAGGAAAGCTTTGATTGGCTTAATCCCAGTTATCTCTGAAAATTGCAGGGCAAGCTCGGCAAAGCATCCCTCTCACCACCATCTGATTGCTTCTGTCCTCCCACAGGAAAAGATTCCCCCACTCCCCAACTGAGTCAGGCAGTGAGGCAGAACAATCTGTGTCTCTTTTAAGGGCTCAATTTACATTTCTGGAGACCCCCAGAAAAGGTGACAAGCAGTTCAGCGGGCTTCAGGACTGCCACATCTGTCGCGAATGATGCTCCCGGAATTGTGCAGTGTATGACCTGCACAGCTGAATACCCAAGTCCTTGCAAAGGTCTCTTCTGAAGCAGAAAATGCTGAAGGAAACAAGCAGGAGAGAAACCCCGGCAGACAGAGGCCTGGCCAAGTTTATACAGGAATGTTTGTCAAAAATCTCAGAGCCTTGATCAGGCTGTTTCTGCACATTTTGAAGGTGCCTTTTTGACACACAGGAGTGAGTATGTTGCTTATTGTGAAATCCCACTCAGTGCATTTCCCAAAGAGACAGTATACCTTAGTGGTTAAGAGCTTGGGTTCTAAAGTCAGCCCAATCCAGTTTGAATTGTGGCCCACCAGTTTCTACCTGTGTGTCCTTGGGCAACCTTCTTTGCTCTGGTGAGCCTTATTTATAAAAAGGAAATAGTAATAGAACCTACCTCATCAGGTTTTTGTGAAGACTAAACAAGATGATATGCTTGAAAAATGATACATAGTACTGATGCCCCCTTCCTTTACATATCTGCCTTGGGATCTTCGATTAATTCCTTCTACAAAAATCTGTTGTAGACCTGCCCTCCGCCAGGCTCTACGACTGGGTTCTAGGACTGCAATAGTGAATAAGACAAAGTTCCTAACCTCAGCAGGCTTTCCTTCTAGTGGAGAGCCTAAAAATAAGTAAAGAGAGACAAATCCATTCGTCATCTGTGATGACTGGTATGAGAGAACAGGACAGGGTGGTGCGAGATAGAGTAATGGGGAAGCCCACTCTAAACTGGTTGCTCAGGCCAAGTCTCTTTGAGGAGGTGATGCCTGAGCTGAGAACTGACAGATGAGAATAAGCCAGCTCTATTTTCTTGTCTAGGAACAATAACAGTTAAAATATAAAAGGAAAGATTTTTCCCCCAATCCCTCCCCTTTTATCCAGGTCATTATGCCTTCAGTCACTCTAGGGAGGCTCTTGGAGGAGGAAAGCCTCGAGTTGCAGTTCAACTGGGCTGTGAGAGAGGACCTAAGGAGACTGTTCAGTTGGTATTGACGAGCCCATACCAAGGCTCAGAAGGGCTAGCAGGAGAGTGGGGAGCAGACGCAGGGATTTGGAAATGAGGACATAAGAAGGTCAGGCTACTTGGAGCTTCTGTTGGGCGGGTCGGGGGTGGGTGGAGTGTGGCAGGATGTTAAAGAGAGATTGAGCTTTCCAGGCATTATCTCACTGAATCCTGTGAGGGATGCTCCTGTATGAACATTATTGCCATAGACAATAAGTGAACTAAGTATGTGACAGATTTGAGTGGAAACAAAGGTCAGAAGACTCAGATTCCAGATCTACTTTACCACTAACTAGATGTGTGACCCTCAAGAACTAATTTCTCTCTCCAGACCTCAGTTGCTGCATCTGTACGAGATAATAATTGGTGTCCTGATAACTTAGCAGGGTGAGTGTGAGGATCAGATGAGAGAAAGTATGTGAAAGCACTTGGAAAAGTGTAAAACTAGAAAAAAATGTGAAGTACTAGCTGTCTGATGTCCCTTTCCCAGGGGCAAGCTAAAAGGTGAAACCCTTGGCGTTTCCATTGTGTTTGAAACTGGCAAGAGATCACTTATGTAGGGGAGACAGTAGCTCCAGAAAGCACAGGGAGAATCCCCATCCCATGACAGCCCACACCCCTTGTCGGGATGTAGGGAGGACAATCGTCCCACCGTGCCAGCTCAGCGGGGCTGAGAGGCCAATTAGTGCTTATTTCCTTTGAGGACCACCTGAGATATCATCAGAAGATATTTTGCAATGATAAACTAGAGACCTAGAATAAGTAACATCGTTTATTTTCCAGTCTTAACTATGATATACTTATTTTATGTTACCCAGAGGCTTCTATGGTGCTGTTCCTTCTGACCTTACACATGGCATCCTGCTCCCAATTTCTCTCTCCATTCTATTACACAATCAAAACTTATCCATACGGTGTCCTACTCCATTGAGGCCCCACCTTCTTCAGATAACAATGGAGAGTAGTGGTGTCTATTGGGAGAGAACCACAGTTTTTAATATCTAGCATCCAGTTACCCTGAGCCCTCTTATTTTCTTCTCACACCTCCACCCCACCTTGTGGTAGGGTAGGGGAGGACAAGAAGAAGAGAAAAATTGAAACTGGCAAGGTGACTACTGAGGAGGTAATGAGGGACTGAAGAAGCAGTGCGATCCTACTGGTTGATTTCATAAGAAATTATGAATTAAAAACTGCCCACATTTCATTCTGACTCTCAGAAAGTAGCTGATTTCTTTGAAGGCAATAGAGTGAGTCAGAGGTGGATCACAGAGGAGGGAAGGAAGCCTGAGGACCCAGTGCTCTCACTGATTTGTTTGCTACTTTTCCCGCTACCTCCCTTGGAATCAGAGAGGGAAAGATAATTATGCTCCATTGTTTATGACCTGTATTGTTTTTCAGTGCACGTGTGTTCCATGTACCAAATAGTCTCTAAATAAAACCAAGTGATGTTTGCAGACGTTGCAGGACCATTTTAGAAGATGGAAAATAAATCCTTCTGCAGTCTCAGAGACCTAATGCACTGGATCAATTTGCAATTGTCTTTTGTTCTACCACTTTTATTGTCCTCAGTACAAGGCAGCTTGCTTCCTTCTCATTAGAAAGACAACATGGATGGACCTTGAGGGCATTATGTTAAATGAAAAAGTCAGACAGAGAAAGATAAATACTGTATGACATTATTTATATGTGGAATCTAAAAAAATAGCTCATAGAAAAAGGTATCAGATTTGTGGTCACCAGAGGCAAGGGGTAGGGTATGGAGAAATTGGATGAAAGTGGTCAAAAAGTACAAACTTCCAGTTCTAAGATAAATAAGTACTGGGGATGAAATGTACAACATGATGACTGTAATTAACACTGCTGTATAGTATATATGAAAGTTGCTAAAACAGTAGATCCTAAAAAGTTCTCATCACAAGGAAAAGAACTCTTAAATCGTTTTTTTTGGTATCTATACGAGGGGATGGATGTTAACCAAACTTATTGTGGTAACCGTTTCACAATATATGTAAGTCAAGTCATTATGCTGCACGCCTTAAACTTACACAGTACTGTATGTCAGTTATATCTCAATGAAACTGAAAGGAAAAAAAATTCTGCAGAGAGTGTTAAACAAACATGATCAGCAACCCCTTCATAAAAAAGAAAGATCAGAGAATGCCAAGCCTGAATAACCACCAAATATCCTTTTTCTCCCCACCCCCCACTCACCATTCATCAGGAAGGTCATCTCTTTGGCTGTACTGTGCCCACATTAAGAAAGGCAGGGGAGACTATCAGTTACTGATTCTTTGTCCTTCCTCCCCACTGTCTTCTTTCCGTCATAGCCTGGTAAGCCAGTCTTCTTCATCTTGCTGGATGGCCTGATAACATTATCTTCAGGAGGTGCACAAACCATACCTACTTCTCACTGTCCTGTCGATGGAGGAATAGAGGGTGGGTAGCCAGGGGCAGACAAGGGGGAAGGAGGAAGGGCTGCTGGCCTGCTGCTTTGGCCTGCTGGATATATCTGGACCAGCAGGTAGAATCCTTGCATTAGTGTTTCTGAAGGTGTCATCAACAATCATCTGTATCAAAATCACCCAAAGAAGCTTGTTAAATAGTCAATTCTTGAGCCTCCCACCTGCACAGCATGAGTTTTTGTGGGTCTCAAGTGGGACCCAGGAATCTGCACTTTGGCAAGCACTGTATATGTGTGTAATGCCCAGTGAAGTTTGAGAACCACTGATGTAAATGAATCCTCAGCACTTCATTCAGCTTCAATGGTCATGCTCAACCTCTCTACTTTTCCTGACTTTGTATACTGCTGCTTCTTTCTGAAAAGTTTTCTCTCCATCTCTGCCAGGAGAAATCCTGTCACTTTCTCAAGGCCTAGCTCAAATATAACCTCTTTTGTAGTGCCTTCCCTGCTTTCTAGTCCCTATCTACAAACAGCTGGGATCACTCTTGAAGCAACAAGACAGGATATTGGTTGGTATCAGTAATGGAATGTGAGCAGAGTGAGTTGGGAGCATGAGGCTGGGAGAGCCAGAATGGAGCTGGAGCGTGCATTCTGAGGTTTAGCACCTGAAGTTGTGCACTGGAGCTGGGGTTGTTACAGGGCTGGAAGCTGGGTAACCAGTAAAAAGACACACCGAGTCTTTGAAAGGCCAGAGCAGTAATTCCAACCACCCAGCAACATAATTGGGGAGACAGATGAGCAGCCGTTTCGTGCTTGGGGATGGGGGGGTAGGGTAGAGGGACAGACATCATGGCTGCCCACTGGACAACTGTACATGTTCAGCAGGGAGAAGAATCTGTTTATAGCACCTACTGAAGGAGCTTTTGCAGTTCCAGAAGGCTAAAATGGGCTCTTGGGGTGCATCAGTCCTAGGGTGCAAGGGAGTATTGGAGGTGATGAATGGGCAGTGAGTTGATGCTGGAGGGAGAGCTCTCTTTTTTGCCCTGATGTTTTGCAGCTGAGTTTGCGTACTTGCATTAAGGTTGCTACAAGGGCTCTAAACTAGATAAACCAATCCCAAAGGCACTCCTGGCAGGTGTCAGAATGATTAGAACAGGGAATTCTAGACACCTGGCACCCTTGGGGAAGAAAGGAGAATTGCTGGCTGTTTATATTATACGGGGAATTGGCTCCCCTCTAGACCACTGTACATGTGTAAGAAGCTGGAGGTGAGGGCGTGGAGAGGTATGGCAGTGCTCCCTGAGGGGAGCTGCTCTACTTCAGGCCTCCAAGTGGCTGTGGGAGGCCCGGGATACTTCCATATTTTGAAGGTTCTTGTAAGTTTTTAAATTAAATTAAAACAAAAATAGAGTTACAAAAACTATGGTATATTTTAAATGCTTACATCTTTTTAAAACTGCATTTTTATCCATGAGGCAAAACTACAATACAAGGTGTAACGTCTGGTGAGATTCAGAAACCTGCCTTTTCCACAAATGCCCCATATGATTGTGATGCACACCAGCATTTGAGAAGCATGCTCTGAATTCTACCAGGCGAAGAAAGCAGTCCAAGTGAGGTAGACTTTCCTTGAGATGCCAGGGAAGTGAGTTCCCCTGCCTCAATTTGGGACATGTATGTCACAGCGATTTGTGTTGCTTTCCCATCATAGGCAAACAGAGCTGGTCATATGCCCAAATGAAGTAAGCAGGTACTAGTTAATGTGAAGCACGCCAAAATAGCCCCCTCCCCAAAATATCCCTCCAACCAGCCTGCCATCTGGCCTGAGATTCCTGGAAGTAGCTTTTTTCCTTAACAGTTATTATTAACTCTGCTCTGCTATGTCTGTGCCTGCCATTCTCCCTTTGCATTATGTTATAAAGCTTTCCAATTTGCTATGGCAAGACGGTTGCTGGCAGGAGATCTGAGAGAGTGCATAAGAATTTATCAAAAACTGATAAGAAATTGGCATTCTGGCTTGTTTGCAAGGAAACTAACCTTGAGCTTGGATTTGTTGAGAAATGTGAAGTTGAACAGACGTGTTCGTTTGAACTAGCTGTGGCCATGTGTTCAGAATCTGAGCAAGTCAGCAGCTCTTGAAGGTATGCTCTCCAGTTACAGTACATTACGCTGGCACTGTGAAAGAAGCTGAAACAAACAGAAGCCCTGGCCTGCTCTACAGGACCTAACAAGCTTGAAGGCAATGCAGGGCACACGAGCCAGAACACATATGTAAGGCTATGTGTCTTTAAGAGCACATTCTGGTAGCACAAAAGTCCTGAAACTTTTGGAAAGTTGAGAAGAGGAAGAACCACAGCCTATGGTTGTGTAGGTTATGTCTTACACAAAAGCACCCAGCCGGGGGCTGATCTTGGAGGATGTTCAAAAGCCATAGTTGGGTAGAGAGGGTAGGGCAGAGAGTAAGAGACAGCATCACACCAAATACCGAAAATAAGCAAAGAAAAAGCCAATGTCCGATTTATCTATCACATAAAGTGAAAGCTAGCCCCATGAAGATGAATGAAAACCTCTTGGGCATCGTACATTTAGGGAAATTTTAGACAAATACAACTATGGAAGCACCATCCATAATCTTGCAATTCAAATTAGATCAAGGGTTGAAAATAAAACAGATTTCTACATGCCAAATCATCTTCTTATCCATATTGTTCACTGCTACAATCCTAACATCCAGCATCTAGCAGGCAGTCAATACATATTTGTTGAATGAATGCTTACCTTACTCATCGCTTTCCAGCTCACACTGTTTAACCAGTTCTGCCAGGTGGTCTATTATTTCCCCATCTTCAGGATTCAGGTGTTACCTCTGTACTCTAATTGTGCCCTGTGTGCTATTCCCACCACCAATAACATTCATCTCTCTATATCCAGCACCTAGCAGAGTGCCTGAAATACGGTAGTTGCTCGACATAGAAATCAAAGCCTGAAAGCATGGGTGGACGATGAATTGATACGTGATGAATGAACGGAAAAGGACTGTTGAGATGATACTTTTCAATATTTTTTCTGCTAAATTATTACGTAGTAATTCCCAACCTAAGCTCACCTGAGCACTAGGGGAATGGCATGGTAGCAACTGGGGTTCTTGAGCTGTTTTCAAATTGCTTAGCCAAAATCATGCCCTCACCTGAGTGGAGCAGGCACAATGAGGGGCACCAGAAAGCCTCCTAAGCTCAAAAAAGATGCCTATGGTTTATAACTTGGCCCACTTCATGGTTCTATTCTATGTCAAAATTAAACGCTTTTTTCTCCTCAGACCTTCAGAAAACTATTTTTTAAAAGGTACATAACTGCTCATTGTTTAAAACACAAACAAAAAGCTAAACTCACACAGGGATTTAAAAAAACAGTATTTCCAGATACGAGGACATCTAGCCAAGTTTATTAGAAAATAGCTAAACACCCATAGGCGCTGCATCATCATTCTCCCTTTTCAAATTTGTCTATAGATGGAATTCTGTGTTTGAAAATGTGACTCAGCTCATTTTAAGAAATACTTCTTGGGGGCCGGCCCCATGGCCAAGTGGTCGAGTTCGCACGCTCTGCTTCAGCAGCCTGGGTTTCCACGGGTTCAGATCCTGGACCCACTCATCAGGCCATGCTGAGGCAGCGTCCCACCTAGCACAACCAGAAGGACCTACAACTAGAATATACAACTATGTTCTGAGGGGCTTTGGGGAGAAGAAGGAAAAAAAAAGAAGATTGGTGACAGATGTTAGCTCAGGTGCCAATCTGAAAAAAAAAAAAGACAGAAATACTTATTGAATACATACTTCATTTCAAGAGCTAGAAAACATTCCACAGATGAAAGACTGGCTATTCTGGGCTGTCAAAGAGTAAAATGAACATTCGAAGTTTGTTCCTGGTGTTATAGGCTCAGAAATGTAGAAGAAGGAACCAACAATTGTATAGGTCTTACTATCCACTAAGCAGTAGCCTAGGTATTTTACATTGACTTCTACAACAATTCAGCTAGGTAGGTATTTTCCTCTATCTTAACAGTTGAGAAAACCATGACTTGGAGATTTGGATTGACTGGTCTGAAGTCACACAGCTAATAAGTAGAGCAGTATTTCAAACCCTGGTTTGTTTGACTCCAAAATCCCTGCTCTTTCCACAACGGCAGGATGCCTCTCACTATTCCATACTGCCCTTACCTTCTGTCCTCCTCTGCATCCCAAGTTGCCTACAGCATCATTGTCTCCCAGGGCAGGATTTCAGGGCAATGATAGTTACTATTCCAATAACTGTGTGTGTGTGTGCATGTGTGCATGTGTGCAGCTTATATATTGAAGCTGTCTTAGTTCTGGGTCTTACCAAGGGCATTCAAACCTTTTGCTGGTATACCCTCTAATGAATTTGGAGGAAAAAAACATATTTTTGGGTTGACATCCAGATATTTCATTATAAGTTTAAAGAATTGTAAAGAATGTAATTTCTGGATTATGGTAAATATTGACATTTAGAATAAAATTATCCAGTTACTCATTTCAATGTATCCCAATGGAATCTGAATCCATAGTGATTTGCTACTCATAAGTATGTTTTTAAAAAATAAATGGCTAGGGGCCTGGCCCCATGGTATGGTGGTAAAGTTCCACATGCTCCACTTCAGCAGCCCAGGTTCGCACATCTGGATCCTGGGTATGGACCTACACCACTTGTCAGCCATGCTGTGGCAGTGACCCATATATAAAGTGGAGGAAGATTGGCACAGCTATTAGCTAAGGGCTAATCTTCCTCAAGCAAAGAAAAAGAGGAAGATTGGCAACAAAGGTTAGCTCAGGGCTAATCTTCCTCATCAAAAACAAAAACAAAAATAAATAAATAAATGGCTAAATTCTTCTTTAAGGGCAGAATGTTTACATCATTCCTTTTTCTCCTTGAATTCTTATTTCCATTCCACATCCCCACAGGATTTTATCCTCTTATAAAATTATTCTGTTTTGAAGTCTTTTATTATTGATCACCCTATCATATTTCTTCATAACAAAAGTACACACTGAATTTTAATTTTTATTTCCTTTGGCCAGAAGTAATAAATGTTAAAACATTTCTTCTGAATTTAGTTATTATTCAATTATTAGCTGTACAAAACTGCTTAAAAGAACATAAATACAAATTTTGGTAAATAACTATTAGACATAAAAGTACACTTTTATTAGAAGTGCATTTCTTAAAGATGTGACTGGGGCTTTTCTTCCAACTAGTTATTATATCCACAGAATATTGAGTAATATTCAGGAACCGGATTCAGCTTCAATTATATTTTTAGTTTCCATTTTTATAAAAGTAAGTTCTAAGAAACCTTTTTCATATCAATAAGTATATGTGAATGGATAGAGTTTTATTATGCTATTGTCACTCAATTTTCTTGAACTCTGAGTTATATGCCGAAAAGTCATATGATGATTATTCGTGAAATGCCATTTTTAACAATTCATCATCTGACAACTTTATTAGGTTATCCTTAAACTTTACTGAAGGCAAAGAATTAGAAACCACATGACTTAGAAAAGGATTTGTTGCCCAAGATTACAGTCATTCAGTTTTTCAATTTCTGGGAAGTAATACTGTCGTAGGAAGCCTCTGAGATGGCCCCTAATGATCCCCGCTTACTGGTATTTGAGTCCTTATGCAATCTCCTCCCCTTAAGTGTGGGCAAGACCTTATGCAATCTTCTCCATTTGAGTGTGAGCTGGACCTAACAAATCTATTATGGCAAAAGTGATGGCACTTCAGAGATTGGGTTAGGAAAAGACCATGGCTTTTCTCTCTGGCTCTCTCTGTGGGAAGCCTGCTGCCATGTTATGAGCTATCCTATGGAGAGGCCCATGTGTCAAGGAACTGAGGGAGGTCTCTGGCCAATAGCCAGCAAGGCACTAAGGTCCTCAAGTCCAACAGCCTATAAAAACCTGAATCCTGTCAACAACCACGTGAGTGAGCTTGGAAGAGAATCCTCCCCTAACCTGGGCTTCAGATGAGACTCTAGCTCTAGCCAATAACTGAATTATACCCTTGTAATAGATCTTAAGTCAGAGGCACACATCTTGCCCCACCCAGATTCCTGATCCACAGAAGCTGTGAGATAATAAATGTTTGTTGTTTTAAGCTGCTAAATTTGGGGATAAAACCAAAAAGTCTTTACTAAGACTATTCAAATAATTGTTAAATATATCAGTTACTCTTTTACTAAGAGACACTTTGCTTAACCCAACATACTAATATAAATTCATGATTGGAAAATAGAAATTTTATTAATTTTAATACACCTTTACCAATAGAACATTTTTTGTAAAATTCTTTTTTCTTATCAGATGTTTTAAAGACAATTTTACCAAAACTTTGGAGCTGCAGCTTTAGCAATTTTTGGAAAATATCTGCCACATAGCCTAACTGGTAAAACTAGTCATCGTTTCCAAACCAATTGGCTAAATCGTATTTCTTTTGTCTCAAAAAGGATGACTTCATTTTTCAGCTCAATAAATATATCCATACTTCTCCCTGTGATGACCATTTCACTTGTAAATTCTAACTCTAGGATGGACGGACAGATTAAAAGATGATGATGATAGACAGATAGATAGAGCATGAAGGCATGTTATGAGATTGTCATCTGAATGAAATAAGATGGTATAGAGTACAATATTTCTTCCACTGCTATCTTTTTTTTGCTTTGCTTTCACAGAATTCTCCCTCAGTAATGATGTATTATTTGACAATTGTTGAGGAATGGAGAGGGGACATCATTAAAATTGTCATCACTCCTGCCATCCCCGTATAAGTTATCAGTACCCCAACATCAGCCAAAATGCCTGTTTCTAATGTCAAGCTTTCACCCTTGATTTTAAAAACGGCCAAAAGATATGAGTAGACATTTCTCTAAATAAGATATACATGTGGCCAATGAGCACAGGATAGCATGCTCGATGTCATTCAGCATTAGGAAAATTCAAGTCAAAACCAGAATGAGATACCACTTCACATGCTCTAGGGTGACTACAACAAAAAACATGGACTGTAACAAGTATTGGTGAGAATGTGAAGAAATTGAAACCCTCATACATTGCTAGTGGGAATGTAAAATGATACAGCCACTTTAAAAAACAGTATGGCAATTTCTCATAAAATTAAACACAGAGTTACCATACAACCCAGTAATTCTACTCCTGGGTATATACCCAAGAGAATTAAAAGCATATGTCCACACAAAAACTTGTGCACAAATATTCATAGAAGTATTATTCATAATAGCAAAGTGGAAACAACCCAAATTACCATCAACTGATGAATAAATAAACAAGATGTGGTATGTCCACACAATTAAATATAATATTATTCAGCCATAGAAAGGAATAACTTATTGATAGATGCCACGACAGGGATGAACCTTGAAAACATTATGCTAAGTGAATGGATTCACACACAAGGGCAACTATTATATGATTCCACTGAAATGCAATGTTAAAAATAGGCAAATCCAGGGCCCATACAGGTGGCATAGTGGTTAAGTTTGCATGCTCCAGTTCAGTGGCCCAGGGTTTACAGGTTCAGATCCCAGGCAAAGACCTAGCACTGCTCGTCAGGCCATGCTGTGGTGGTGTCCCACATAAAACAGAGGAAGATTGGCACAGATGTTAGCTCAGTGACAATCTTCCTCAAGCAAAAAGAGGAAGATTGGCAACAGATGTTCACTCAAGGCCAATCTTTCTCACACACGAAAAAAGACAAATCCATAGAGATGAAAGTATATTACTGGTTGACAGGGCCTATGGGGAGGGGATGGAGTACTGGGTAGTGACTGCTAATGGTCACAGGGTTTCTTTTTAGAGTGATGAAAATGTTCTAAAACAGATAGTGGTGATCATTGTTCAACTCTGTGAATATATTAAAAAATCACTGAATTGTACACTTTAAAAGATGAGTACAGCAACATTGCTATCTATGCAATCTAAGAAATCATTGCCTAACATAAGGTCATGAAAATTTACTCCTATGTTTTCTTCTAAGAGTTTGTTTTTTGGTAATAGCTTTATTGAGATACAATCCATATACCATAAAATTCATCTTTTTTTAATAACGTCCTTTTTATTCTCCCAAAGGGACATTCACAACGAGTTTTTCTTTTTTCTTCTTTTTTGTTGAGGAAAACTCACCCTGAACTAACGTTTGTGCCAATCTTCCTCTATTTTTTAGTATGTGGGCTGCCAGCACAGCGTGGCCACTAACAGAGCAGTGTAGGTCTGTGCCCAGTAACTGAATCCAGGCTGCTGAAGTGGAGTGTGCTGAATTTAACCACTAGGCCACTGGGGCCAGCCCCTAAAATTCATCTTTTGAATTGTACAATTCATTGTTGTTTAAGGGTACAAACTTTCAACTAGTAGTAAATAAGTCCTATAGATCTAATGCACAGTATAGTGAATGTACACAACAATATTGTATTATAATCATCAAACATACTAAGAGACTAGGTCTTAATTATTCCAACCACTAAAAAGAAATGATAATTATGTGATGTATAGAGCTGCTAACTATCGCTGTAGTGGCAATCATATCTCAATACATAAGTGTATCAAATCAACATGTTGTACACCCTAAATTAACACAATGTTAAATGTCAAATGCATTTCAATTAGAAAAAGATTAGTGGGCTAGCTCTGTGGCCGAGTGGTTAAAGTTCCCCATGGCCCGCTTTAGTGGCCTAGGGTTCCCAGGTTCGGATCCCGGGTGCAGACCTACTCCATTCATCAGCCATGCTGTGGAGGCATCCCACGTGCAAAGTAGAGGAAGTTTGGCAGAGATGTTAGCTCAGGGATAATCATCCTCAAGCCAAAAAGAGGGGGATTGGCAATGGATGTTAGCTCAGGGTGAATCTTCCTCACACACACACACAAAAGATTAGCACAGCAAAAGCATAAGTGTCAAAAGAAAAAACTAGATAAATTGGGTTACATCAAAACAAAATATATGGACTTACAAAAGAAAGAAATTACATTACAATTCAGTTATCAAAATATTAAAAAAACAAATTTGTGATATGGTAATATATGTGCTTCTTTATTAACTCATTAAAAAAACAAAATCTAGTGGCGGGTCTAATAAGTACCTTAAGTTCCATCTAGAGTTTTATTTTTCCTTTGAACTTTCTGCTTACTTGACCCAAAGCCATTTAGTCCCTTCTACAGAAGATAAAAGTAACCTCAATGTATCCATTAACGTTTGGTTAGTAACTATTATTCAGAAAAACGCAATGAGCATTTCAGACATCAACAGAATCCTGCACTTCAGTGGTTCTTAACAATTTGGGGGGTGCTGACCCCTCTGAGATTGTGATGGAAGCCCAGAAAAATGAAAAACCTCCATATTTTACATACAATTTTAATAGATTCATTGACTCCATTAACTTAGTCCATGGAATCAGGTTTAAAAATCCCTATTCTACTGGATGCCATTCTTGAACTCAATCTGCTAATCTTTTAACATGATAGCTAAGCACTGCTACCTTGCAAAGTAAAATGAAAGCCGTCATGGAATATCTGAAAGGCCACGGAGCAAATTCTAGGATTCACTGACAGACTGAATGTTCACTCAGAAACCACTTTAAGCCAAACACTGCTAGGCATAGCTTTCCTTTTAAAGATCTCATGTGCTAGTAAAGAAAGATTTTCGTTTTCTTCCTTACACTGTACACTTTTGACAGTGGATACCATATTGTTTCCATATTCTAGAACCCATTATCCCCTAGAGTATCTGTAACAATGGTTCTAGAAAAAAATGTCTCCGCAGATACATTAAATTTCTTTTGTCAAAACAGCTAAAACTTAATAACTGATTGAGGCTGTTTCCCTTTTTATTTAACTTCCAAGAAAGTTTGGGCCAAATTTAATATCCAATAACATTACTATTTCTGTCTCCTAAAGGTAGTCTCTGTTCTCTTATACATAACTGTATTAGTTTCTTATTCCTACTGTAGCAAATGACCACAGACTGGGGCTTGAAACAACACAAATTTATAATTTTACAGATCTGGAGGTCCAACGTCTGAAATGGGTCTCACTGGGGTAAAATCAAGTTGTTGGCCTGCCTTTCTGGAGGTTTAGTGGAGAATACATTTTCTTGCCTTTTTCGGCCTTTAGAGGCTGCCTGCATGCTTGGTTCATGGCCCCTTTCCATCTTCAAAGCCAGCAATGGCCAGTTGAGTCTTTCTCACATTGCATCACTCTGACGCTGACTCTCCTGCCTCTCTCTTTCACTTACAAGCAAGCACCCAGATAATTCAGGATCATCTTGTCATCTCAAGGTCAGCTGATCAGCAACCTTAACTCCCCCTTTCCATGTAACATATTAACAATACCCAGGGATTAAAACAAGGACGTCTTTATGGGCCATTATATTGCCTACCACACTAACCATCTTATTGGGCATTAAGTTAAAAGTTGGTGGATATAAATCATAAGTTAATGTGGCCACTGAAACAAACAAAGCTCTCACCACTATATACATATGACGGGGTCCAAGAATAATTTTTAGAAACATTTGAAAGTAAGTTGCCAATGTCATGACATTTCACTCCAAATATTGCAGTATGTATTCTACAAAATTATCACAATATCATGATCACATTCAAGAAATTTAACATCGATACACTAATAATTACTGATTTGGAGTGCATATTTAAATTTCCCTTATTGTCCCAAACATGTCCTTTACAGATGATAAACTGCAAGAACATTGAAGCTGTGTCACTGTGCACACACACTATGCACACACAGAGCCCTTTATTAAATAGTAGGAGACTTACTGATTTGAGGCATTTAATGAAATCGTTAACTACTAGGCTAATTAAGCAGGGACTTCAATGGCTGCACATGACAAAGAATACAGACTTTACAGAATTAGTCAAAGAAAGTCACTAAACACATACTAAAAACCAAACCCTGGGAGGAGGGGATAAGATTTCTAGAGTAGTCACATATTGTTTTAAATGTCTAGTTTCAACAGCAAATTACAAAAAATGCACAAAGAAAACCCAGGAAAGTATGGTCTGTATACAGGGAAAATGATGTCATAGAAACTGCCCTTGAGGAAGCCCAGATGTTGGATTTACTATAGACTAAACCAGCTATTTTAAATATCTTCAAAGGAATTAAGGAAACCATGTCTAAAGAATTAAAGGAAAGTTTGAGAACAATGTCTGACCAAATAGAAAATATTGATAGTGACAGAAATTATAAAACAAAGGATCAAATTTAAATTCTGTGTTTGAAATGCACCATAACAGAAATGGAAATCTCACTAGAGGGGCTCAACAGCAGATTTGAGCTGGCAGAAGAAAGAATCAACAAATCTGAAGATAAGTCAATTAACATTGTCTAGTCTGAGGATCAGAAAGTAAAACAGGGTGAAGACAAATGAACAGAGCCTCAGAGACCTGTGAGACACCATCAAATGGCTAACATACACACAAGGGGAGTCCTAGAAGGAGAGAAGAGAGAAAGGGGCAGAAAGAATATTTGAAGAAATAATTGATAAAAACTTTTCAGAAATAATCTACACATCCAAGAGCTCAAATAATTCCTAGTAAGATACATACAAAAAGATCCACATCATAGTCAAACTGTCAAAGTCAAAAACAAAAAGAAAATCTTTAAAGCAGGAGGACGAAAAGATAACAACTCCATCAGAAATCATGGGCACTAGAAGTCAGTGTGAAGAAATTAATTCAAAAAATATATAGTAGAAGAAACAACAGGGGAATTAAAAGGTACATTATAAAATGTCTATTTAACACAAAAGAAATCTATAATGGAAGAATAGAGGAAGAAATAAAGACATGAAACATATAGAAAATGGCAAAACAGCAGGTGTAAATCCTACCTTATCAGTAATTACACTAGATGTAATTAGATTAAGCAATCACACTTTAGATTGAAAGATACACATAAGTTATAAGTAAAAGAGTGGGAAAAAATATGTGATGCAAACAGTAACCAAAAGAGAGCTGAGTAGCTATACTAATATCAGACAAAGTAGAATTTATGATAAAAATTGTTACTGAGAATATGAAGGGCGTTTTACAATAATAAAACAAATCCATCATGAAGCTATAACAATTATAAACATTTGCACCTAACTACAGAGCTGAAAAAATACATGAGGCAAAAACTGAAAGAATTGAAGGGAGAAATAGACAATTCAACAATAATAGTTGGAGAATTTATTACTCCACTTTCAGTAATGAACAGAACTAGACAGATGGCCAAAAAAGAAATAGTAGACTTGAGCAACATTATAAACCAATTAGACCTAACAGACATCTGTAGAACGATCCACACAACAACAGCAGAATACACATTCTTCTGAAGTGCACATGGAACATTCTCCAAGATAGATTATATGTTGGTCCATAAAATAAGCCTCACTAAATTTCAAAAGACTGAAATAATAAAAGTGTGTTCTCCAAACATGCTTAGAATATAATGGAATTAAGTTAGCAATCAGTAATAGAATGAAATTTGGCAAATTCACACGTAAGTGGATATTAAACAAGAAACCCCAAAATAACCATTGGTTCAATCACAATTAGAAATTAGAAAATACTTTGAGATGAATGAAAGTGAGAGTATGATATATGTCAACTTTCCTTAGATGAAAATTTATAACTGTATATGCCTATATTAAAAAAGAAGAAAGAGGGGCCGGCCCAGTGGTGCAGCAGTTAAGTGTGCATGTTCCACTTCAGCACCCAGGGTTTGCCAGTTCGGATCCCAGGTGTGGACATGGCACCGCTTGGCAAGCCATGCTGTGGTAGGCGACCCACATATAAAGTAGAGGAAGATGGGCACGGATGTTAGCTCAGGGCCAGTCTTCCTCAGCAAAAAGAGGAGGATTTGCAGCAGATGTCAGCTCAGGGCTAATCTTCCTCAAAAAAAAAAAAGAAGAAAGATTTCAAATCAATAACCCTTACCTTCCAACTTTAAGAAGCTAGAAAAAGAACAGCAAATTAAACCCAAAGCAAACAAAAAGAAGGAAAACAATTGGTAAATTGTTTATTAGTAAAATGTTTTTAAAGTTAGCCCTTACATTCATGATCCGCTTTGAGTTAATTTTTGTATATAGTGTGAGGTAAGGATCAAGGATCAAGGTTCTTTTTTTTTCTTATGGAAGTCCAACTATTCCAAGAGAATTTGTTGACAAGATTATCTTTTCCAAGTTGGATTTCCTTGACACCTTTCCTGAAAATCAATTACATATATGCATGCAATTATATATATGCATGCATTTATTTTTGGACTTTCTTGTTTTGTTCCATTGATCTTTATGCCAATTTGTTTTTTTCAAAACTGTTTTGACTATTTTATGTCATCTGTATTTCTATATAAATTTGAAAATCAGCTTGTCAATTTCTTCCAAAATGTCAACTGAGATTTGATTGAGATTGTATTGAATCTATAAATCAATTTGGAGAGAATTGACATCCTAGCTATATTTATTCTTCCAACTCATCAATACAGTGTATCTGTACATTTATTTAGGTCTTCTTTAGTTTCTCTCAGCAATCTTTTGTAGTTTTCAGTGTACATAACATGTACATTTTTGTCAAATTTATCCCTAAGTATTTTATATTTTAAATGATACTGTTTTTTAAAATTTACATTTCTCATTGTTCATTGCTACTATATAGAAATACAACTGATTTTTATCTGGCTCTTTTTCATAAAGTTTTTCTCCTCATTATAGGTCATATTTTCCTGCTTTTTGACATGTCTGATAAATTTTTATTTGATGCCAGACATTGTGAATTTTACCTTTTTGGGTGCTGCATATTTTTGTATTGTTATAAATATTCTTGAGCTTCATTCTGAAAACAGTTTGATCCTATTGAGGCTTGCTTTTAAGCTTAGTTAGGCATGACCAAAACCACTTTTAGTCTAGGGCAGCTCTGTACAATAAAAACATGATGCAAGTCACAAATATGTGTCACATATATTATTTTACATTTTCTAGTAGCCACATTAAAATACAGTGAAAAGAAACTGCTAAAATTAATTATACAAAATATTCCATATATACTATATTATATTGGTACCAAAACCAGGAAAAAAGTACAAGAAAAAAACTATAAACCAATATCCCTCATGAATATAGAAATGAAAATCCTCAACAAAGTGCATCAAATCTATCAATACATAGAAAGAATAATACACCATAACCATATAGGATTTATCCCAGGAATGCAAAGTAACCCATCATATTACTAGTCTAAACAAGAAAAACCCCATGATCATATCAGCTGATGCAGAAAAAGTATTTGACAAACTTCAACATACATTTATGATTTTTAAAAAATGTTTTAGCAAATTAGGAGTAGAATTTACCTTCCACAACCTGATAATAAGGCATCCACAAAAACTTACAGCTAACATAATGATGAAAGACTAAAGGCTTTCTATCTAAGATCAGTGACAAAGAAAGCATATCTGCTTTTAGCACTTCTATTCCACAATGTTCTGGAGATTCTAGACAGTACAATAAGGCAAGAAAAAAAACATTAAAGGCATACAGATTGGAAAGGAAGAAGTAAAACGGTCTTTATTTGGAAATGGTATGATCCTGTATGAAGAAAATCCTAAAGAATCAATCAAAAAACTTCCTAGAACAAAAAATGAATTTAGCAAGGCCAAAGAATACAAGGTCAATACACAAAAATCAATCATGTAGTAGCAGTAGACAATTAGAAACTGAAATTTAAAAAGATAGTACCATTGACAATTGTTGCAAACAAAATAAAATAATTGGGTACAAACTTAAAACATGTGCAGGACTTGTGCACTGAAAACTATAAAACATGGATGAAAGGAATGACATACTATGTTTGTGGATTGGAAGACTCAACAGAATGAATATACTTCCACTTAGCATAAGGTTTTCAAGGTTCATCCATGTTGTAGCATGTATTAGTATTTCATTCCTTCTTAACGCTGGATCGTATTCCATTGTATGGATATACCACATTTTGTTTATCCATTTATATTGTTTGATCGACATTTGGGTTGTTTCCACTCTGACTATTATGCATAATGCTGCTACGACCACTTATGTACAAGTTTTTGTGCGGAATATGTTTTCATTTCTCTTGGGTATATAGCTAGTAGTGGAATTGCTGGGTCATATGGTAACTATATGTTTAACCATTTGAGCAATTACCATACTGTTTTCGGAAGCAGCTGCACCATTGTATATTCCCACCAGCAGTGCGTGAGGGGTCCAATTTCTCTATATCCTTACCAACACTGGTTATTATCTGTCTTTTTTTTTTATTGTAGCCATCCTCGTGGTTTGAAGTGGTATCTTATTGTGGTTTCAATGAATCTCTCTAATGACTAATGATGTTGTGTATCTTTTTGCTTGCTTGTTAGTCATCATTTATATGCCTTCTTTGGGGAAATGTCTATTCAAGTGCTTTGCCCATTTTTAAATTGGTATATTTGTCCTTTTATATGTTTTGGATACAAGCCCCTTATCAGACATATGATATTTAATTACTTTCCCTCATTCTGTGGGTTGTCTTTTCATTTTCTTTATGGTGTTCTTTGAAGTACAAAAGTTTTTAACTTTTTATTTTTTTTAAAGATTGGCACCTGAGCTAACAACTGTTGCCAATATTCTTTTTTTTCTGCTTTTTTCTCCCTAAATCCCCCCAGTACATAGTTATGTATTTTAGCTGTGGGTCCCTCTAGTTGTGGCATGTGGGACGCAGCCTCAGCATGGCCTGATGAGCGGTGCCATGTCCACGCCCAGGCTCCGAACCAGTGAAACTCCGGGCCGCAGAAGCAGAGTGTGTGGACTTAACCACTTGGCCCCAGGGTTGGCCCCAAAAGTTTTTAACTTTGAGATGAAGGCCAGTTTACCTATTTTTTTTCCTTTGTCACTTGGCTTTTTGTGTCATATCTAAGGAACCATTGTCTTGTCCAAAGTCATGAAGATTTACCCCTAAGTTTTCTTCTTAGTGTTTTATAGTTTTTATCACTTAAATTTAGGTCTGTGATCCATTTTGAGTTGAGTCTTATATGTGGTGTGAGGTAGTAGTCCAACTTCATTCTTTTGAATGTGGTTATTGAGTAGTCCCAGCATGACCAACTGATGTTTGACTAAGGTACAACAGCAATTCAATAGTGAAACAATAGCCTTTTCAGCAAATGGCAATTGGATATCCATAGGCAAAAAGAAAAAAAAAGCCTCAACGTAAAACTCACCACTTATGCAAAAATTAACTCAAAGTAGATCGTAAAGCTAAACGCAAATCTTACAACTATAAATCTTATAGAGGAAAACATAAGAGAAAATCGTCATGACCTAGGGTTAGGAAAAGAGTTCTTACATGTAATACCAAAAGCATAATCCATTAAACATTTGATAAATTTGACCTCATCGAAATTAAAAAGTTTACTCTGTGAAGGGCACCATAAAGTAAATAGATAGACAAGATGCAGACCGGGAGAAAACATTTGCAAGTTAATTTCTGACAAAGAGTTAGTATCCAGAATATGTTAAAAACTCTCAAAATCCACCTGTAAGAAAACAAACAACCCAATAAAAATGGGCAAAGGATCTGAACAGACACTTTACCACAGAGCATATATAGACACCAAATAAGCATATGAAAAGATGTTCAACATCATAGGCCATTTAGGAAATGCAAATTAAAACCGTAATGAAATCCCACTACTTATCTGATAGAATGGTTAAACTTTAAAAACCTGACAAGTACTAAGGAGGATACAGAGCAAGTGCTGGGAATGAAAAAACAGTGCAGCCACTCTGGAAAACAGTTTGGTGGTTTATTATAAAGTTAAACATACACTGACCACATGACCCAACCATACCACTCCTAGATATTTAAGCTAGAAAAATTAAACTCATGTTCACACAAAAGTCTGTACATGAGTGTTCATAGCAGCTTTATTCATAATTGCTAAAAATTGGAAACAACCCAAATGTTCTTTCATGGGTGAATGAATAAACAAACTGTGGTACATACTGTATAATGGAACAGCACTAAAACGGAATGGAATATTGATACAAGCAAAAACACAGGTGAATCTCCAATATGTTGATATCGAGTGAAATAAGCCAGTCTCAAAAGGTTTCCTACTGTATGATTCCATTTATATAACATTTTTAAAAAGGTAAACTACAGGGATAGAGAATGGAGCTAGTGGTTGGGGAGGGTTTGATCTCAAAGGGGCAACAGTAGGGGATTTGGGGGGTTGACAGAATTGTTTAGTATCCTGATTGTGGTGATGGTTACATCAGTCCATCCAGGTCTTAAAACTCCTAGAAATGTACACCAATAAATGTGTGTGTGTGTGTGTGTGTGTGCATGTGTGCCTGGTTATGATAGTGGTTACAGAAGTATACACACTTGTCAAAACTCATCGAACACTTAAAATGGGTGAATTTTACTCTGTAAATCATATCTCAATAATGCTGATTTTTTTTTTTTGGAGGAAGATTAGCCCTGAGCTAACATCTGCCACCAATCCTCCTCTTTTTACTGAGGAAGACTGGCCCTGAGCTAACATCCATGCCCATCTTCCTCTACTTTATATGTGGGACTCCTACCACAGCATGGCTTGCCAAACGGTGCCATGTCCGCACCCGGGATCTGAACCGGCAAACCTCAGGCCACTGAAGTAGAACGTGTGAACTTAACCACTGCGCCATCAGGCCAGCCTCTAACATTGATTTTTTTTTTTAAAAAAAGAAAGCCTCTCTACACCAATCCCACTTCTTAAAAATAACTACTGTTGACAGTTTAGTATGTACCTGTCTAGAATATGTAAGCGTGTAATATAAAAGCAAATTTTTTAGTTTAATAAATGGGATCGTAGTACATAACATATATTGTGCTTTATGTTGCTTTTTTCACTTAGAGGTCTTATAGATGGACAAATGCATATACACATATATATGTTCTATATAAAAAATGTTGATAGATCTACTATGTTTTTAATAGTTATATTGTAAGCCATTTTATGGATGTGATATCATTTATTTAACCAGTCTCCCACTGTTGGATATTTAGGTTGTTGCCAGTTGTTTTGCTATTACAAGCTACAGTGCTACAGTGAGCAGCCCTGTGCATACATCTTTTTGCAAATATATTGATAAGATAAATTTCTAGAAGTAGGGGATTAGTGGGTCACAGGGTATATGTAATTTGAATTTTTACAGCTACTGACAGATTGCCCTCTATAGAAGTAAGTTGAACTTTTAGAATGTGCCACTGGTGCATTTTTCAGTTTCCCATCCTGAATCCTCAAACTTCTCTCTTTCATAGGATCATGCCGATATTGAATGGAAATTTGCAAGGACAAAACTCTGGATGAGTTACTTTGATGAAGGTGGCACCTTGCCACCTCCTTTCAACATCATCCCCAGTCCCAAGTCATTTCTATACCTTGGTAACTGGTTCAACAATACCTTCTGCCCGAAAAGAGACCCTGATGGTAGACGGAGAAGGCACAACTTGAGAAGCTTCACAGTAAGGCTTGTTAAAATTATCTTTCTTTTTAAACAAAAATGTTTCCTACCTTCCCTCATTTGTGATACTCCCTGTCTTAAGCATCATAGAATCACTCCAACCTACACATGTTTTGGGGGTTTGTCAGGCCAGGGGCTCCTGTGTCATCCTCTAGTCCTAATATTTAGAAATATATCCAGGTGGGTGGGGTGCTGGGAGACTACTGATATAACCTCTCTGTCCATTTTCAATTATAGGAACGCCATGCTGACAGCCTGATACAGAATCAACACTACCAGGTAAAGCTTCCTCACAGGGACTAAGCACAATAGTTCTAGGTCGGCTGAGTAACCTTGGCTAAGTCACTTAATCTCACTGAGCCTGTTTCCTCACCTGTAAAATGGGGATGATAAAACAACTCACAATGTTGTAAGAATTGAGTGGTGAGTATGTATGTATGATTGTGTCTGTGTGTGTGTGTGTGTGTCCTGGCTCAGTGCCTGACAGATTGCATTAAGTGGTAGCTATCATTATCACCATTACTAATACAAAGCTTAATGACCATGTGTGTTCCATTCCCTAGAGTCTGTGTAAAAAGAGGCTATCCCTGTAAAGGAGGAGTGTAGAGGGACTCTAAGAAAAATATCTTGATTATGTAATTAATGGACATTGAAATCAGCAGACTTTGTGACACTGAAGAATGACTTTCTCAACTTGATAAAAGGAAGAAAAGCTCTCATCTTACAAGGAGGGTTAAAGTTTAATCCAGGCTGAAGGGAAAGGATATTGACTCTGACCATTCAAGGATTATTCTGGTCTCATTATTCTATAAATGTGAATCTATGTTTACCTTATGCTTGGATGGAAAATTTCCCTCTTGGGTGAATTTTATCTTACTGGCCCACTCTGCCACCAAATTTGGATGCATAATAATTATTTGTTGAGCCAATGTTCTTAACTGAGTTTTTGCAGAAAATGGCTGGATTCCTGGGAGGATTTTCTATTGCAAAGATGGTCTAAGAATATTTTATTTCCTGTGTGTGTGTGTTTCTTATTTTACTGAGAGCCTGAGAAGGAAACTAAATGCCTCTTGATTTTTTTCCCTAATTCCAGGAAGTCATCAGGAATTTAGTCAAAAGGTATGTGGCTGCTATGATAAGAAATTCCAAAACAAATGAGGGGCTAACAGAAGAAAATTTTAAGGTAATTTAATCATGAAGTGGTTTAATTTCTCATTTCACATTTCTTAAGCCTCATTTACTCCTCATCGTGTTTGTGGTTTCTAGCGTTGAAATTTCAACTGCTTATAATACAGCTACACCAACTATAATTCTTATTCTCTCTCTCAAAATAGTCTGTCATCCAGTAGATGGAGAGATTTTACCAAAGTCTGTCACAAGAAAATCAGCTTTATGAATAAAAGAAATCTGCCCTATGCATTCTTTTAATATTCTGGGTGTTTCTCAGTGTGGAAATTGAGTGCTTTAAATGATGTGGCAAGGATGGGTGGCGAGGGGCAAGGTAGCAAAGGGACGATGCCTGGAGATTTAAAGGCCTTCTTTACTTAAAAGATATAAGGTAAAGATTGGAAAAATCTAGTATTCAATCTAAGATTTCAAAAACCCTACCATTAAACATTAAAATTCTCCTAATACTAGCATTAGCCTAAAATAGTGATTCTCGATCAGAGCAAATTTTGTTTTCTGGAACACATTCAACAACGTCTGGAGACATTTTTGGTCATCACACTGGGATGTGTGTGCTGTTGGCATCTAGTGGGTAGAGATCAGGGTTGCTACTAAACATTCTACAACACACAGGGCAGCCCCCCTCAACAAAAAATTATCCAGCTCAACATGTCGAGTGATTGAGAAACCCTATCATAGAACACATGTATATTTTCTAAGGAATTTAGGAAGGCTGTTATCCTAATCCATAGAAATAACTCCATCTATTGAGGGCCTGCTATGTGCCAGGCACTCCACTAGCTGCTGGGGTACAGTGATGAGCAAGATATAACCAGCCCCTACTCTCATGGAGTGACATGAAAACAATAATAATAGATGGTGATGAAGTATTCTAACAGCATAAACACAAAGTGCTATGAAGACACAAAGAGGAGGGACACTCAACTGGGACTTGGGGAGTCAGGGCAGGCTTTCTAAAAGAAGTGATGTTTAAGCTGAGGCTTGAAGGAGGAGCCAGATAAAGGAGAGTTGCAGAGAAGAGTGTTCTAGACAGAGAGAACAGCATAGGCAAAGGCTCAGAGGCAAGAGAGAATATGTCCACACACATGGACAGTAGAGAGCTTTGAGAAAGAGTAGGAAGAGATGAAAGGGGAGAGACTGACAGGTACCAGGCCTTGAAAAACCTTGTAGTTAGTGGTATGGTGTTTCTTCTTTTACCTAAGATCAGTGACAAGTTACTAAAGAGTTTTAAGCAGGAGAATGGCATGATCCAAGTTAAGCTTTTAAATGATGATTTTGTTAAAGGATCAATCTAGTATCTGGGCAGCCAGTTAGAGATAGAAGACATTTCATAGAGACTTGAACAAACAGGGTCCCCTGTCCCAAAACAGCAGTCTCATCACCTGACATTCTACTTCCCTGGTTTTATTCCTTAGAGTCCTAAAAGTCTTTACTTCTTCAGCAGTCCTTTTATATGCAGATACCTATGAGAGCCAGTGCTTTAATCTATTACCTTAATTGTTAGTTAACACTTTAGCAGACATTAATCTGTTGGTGTGCTCCTGATGGGGAGGTGCTGAAATCAACTTCACCAATTGCACAATTTTTCCAATGGCCAGCCCTGCCCACATAATTATGAATATGTTTTTCCTGTGCTGGGATAATGTGAGATTTTTCTGGTAGTTTGTGTACTTTGTGATTTGCTATTAGGCAAAACCTGAAACATTCCAAAGGATACCCAATGTACCTCTTTTGAACTAAAGACCAATCTTCTTAACATAACATGTCTTCTCTTTTGTCCTAGGAATTAAAGCAGGACATCTCCAGCTTTCGATATGAAGTGCTTGACCTCTTAGGAAATAGGAAGCACCCAAGGAGAAGCTTTTCCACCAGCAGCACTGAACTCTCTCAGAGGGATGATACCAATGATGGCAGTGGTGGGGCTCGGGCCAAATCCAAGAGTGTCTCTTTCAATTTAGGCTGCAAGAAAAAGGTCTGCCATGGGCCACCTCTCGTCAGAACCATGCCAAGAGCCAGTGGTGCCCAAGGGAAGTCAAAAGCTGAGTCATCAAGCAAACGCTCTATCATGGGTCCTTCTCTCAAGAAACTGGGGCTCCTATTCTCCAAGTTTAATGGTCGTATGTCTGAACCCAACTCAGAGCCAATGTACACAATTTCCGATGGAATCGTTCAGCAGCACTATATGTGGCAGGACATCAGATATTCTCAGATGGAGAAAGGGAAAGCAGAGGCCTGTTCTCAAAGTGAAATTAACCTCAGTGAGGTAGAATTAGGTGAAGCCCAGGGTGCTGCTCAGAGCAGTGAATGCCCTCTAGCCTGTTCCAGCTCTCTTCACTGTGCATCCAGCATCTGCTCCTCAAATTCTAAACTATTAGACTCCTCAGAGGATGTATTTGAAACGTGGGGAGAGGCTTGCGACCTGCTCATGCACAAATGGGGTGATGGACAGGAAGAACAAGTTACAACTCGGCTCTAAGTCAAGCCCCTATCACCTGTTCTGGAACTCAGCAGAAAATTTGTCATTTCTTTGCTCTCAGAGGTGACATAGGATATGATTCTCTCACTGCCCGCTCCCCCCCACCCAGAAAGGAGAGTGAAACTCCTATTATTTCCACTGTCTTTTATAGCCACATTCTCCATTTTTTGTTCTTGTTTTTATTATTACTATTATTTGCCTTTTTATACCTATAACACTAAGTCCATTTCACAATCAACTGAAGGGGCGTTTGCCCCTAATCAGCAGAGGTGCAGTTGGGTGCTTAACCCTTTGGCTTTGCTTTTCTTACCCTTGCTTCCTTGAAGCTCCAGGTGCCACTTTGCTACTGTTGCTGCCGCACAGATTCCTGACCTTTCTCAGGATCTCACACCATTTCCCCACAGGGCTGAGGTATGTGCTCAGCAGTCCCCACCAGCTATCAGATAAGGCAAACTAACCTGCCTATCTTTGTTGCCCTTCAGTGCTCCATGCTGCCCATTCTGGTTCAATGAACAGCATCAAAGGGAGACGGAACAGACTCCAAAGAATTGTCAGCTTGTGGTTTCTAGGTATAACTGGCCTTCTTGTTGTTTTTGCTTTTAAATGCTACAACTTCTCCTTATCATGGGGGCTGTTGGGTTGTTTCTTAAAGGTGTGTTAGTTTTCTCATGTGTGCCAATGAATATTTGCCCCATAGTATATGTCATATTTAATAAGTTAGTGAATTCCTTTCCTGTGTTTGTGTATTTCAGTTAACTTACTACATTTTAAAATTTGATAGTATCGAGATTAGTATTTAGGATGTCTACTGATTTTAAAAACTTCTACTGCACTCTAACCAATAGTCACTACATCTCATACATTGGTAATAAAAAATAATTAGCTGGTATGTTTATAGGGTCCTTTTACCATTGATAGTTTTAGTCATCATTGCTATCAAAAGCATTTCTAAGATAAAAGCCTGGATTTGAAGATATTTTTTTTTATCAGAAAAATGACATCTCATTGAAATGTCAAAATCTGAAAAGAGCACCTATCTTCATTTTAATTAATTGCTTTCTGATAGAAAACAACGACAAGACAATTTTAGTTCTAGATAACCTGATTCAAGCTGAAGTTTTAATATTCATTGGGAGCAGTGGAATTGCATGTGTAAACTTAGATATATAACATAACAAGCCTAGTGAAATCATGGAACTATACACATGATCCAAATTCTACTGTCTTCAAAGAAAGCTGTATTTATCTATCCAAATAAATTAGTTCCCACAGCTTAAGAGGACCTCATCAGAATACAAAGGTGCGGGTTAAAAAATGAAGTCCCTAATGCATATGGTCATCATATTAGACCCAATAACCACCAAGTGATAACCTGCTGAACAAGGGTAGTTTTTTCCAAGGTTAACACAAAGTTTTCCCCAACTTGGACTCTAACATATGACCTGAAACAGCCCTAGGTCTGGGTCCTGTAGATTAAATTAACAGTATGCAGCTCAGAGAAGTAAGAGAGTTAGTTAAATGTTGCCCTGTTCTTATAAATGTTAACAGCAATAGGAATCTATCTAAATTCATTTGTATACTTTCCAGTAAAAGTGAAGTGAAGAATTTTCAAATACTGCAAATATGCCTCCAAAACAGCTTTGACAGTGTAGTTTCTGTCATTTGAATCAGTTCCCATTTGCAGCCCTAGCTTCAGTGACTGATGGTCAAAATATTCCAGACGAAGAAGAGACAAATTCAGGGGGAGGCAGGAACAGGAGGAGGTGTTGAAGGAAAAGCTCAGATCCAGGGAAAAATGATCAAGAGAACAGGCTGTATCAAGATCCATTTGGCAAGGGATTGTCCCAAAATAATTCCTTGATCATATCTCAAGTGATCATTTCCTTAAATCTAACTTCTCTCCTGTTTCGTTAAGTGAGACTATCATCAATGGCCCTGACATCAATAACAGGTTACTTTCCACAAGGAAAGTTACTAAAGTTACAGATTCAACATTCCCAATTGTCAAAATCACTTTGAATAATAAATAGAACCTGAGCTACATTCCTAACTCATATTGATGGCACCAAAACCCAATACATGGCCCTATTTTATCAAAAGAAAAAGATATGTCTTTCTCACAAATGCATGCATATGTGATAACCCGGGTATAATTGTTCTGGCCGTTATTTTATCAATTTGTCAGAAAACAAGGGTAGCCAAACATAGAACCGTGATTCAAACTACAGTCTTCTCTCAGTTATGTTCTAAAGAGAGAACATGTATAAGTCATAGTAGCCAATCTCTACTACTGAAAGAAACCAGTGTCATATTTCATGGGCAGTATTCTCCTTTTCAGATCTTCTCAGGGTTATTTTCTTTGTGACTTGGGCTTAAGACTTCAGTAGCTATGCTGAGGCCTGCTTATGTTGGGGATTGAGGCCAGTTAGCTGTTAAAGCTAAACAGCTATTGCCCTAACTTCCATGTTGGTGACACCAACATTTTTATTAACTTTAACTCAGTAGAAAGTAGGAAGGGAAAGAGATTTGTGTTCACCTCTCTACTCTCTGGATCAACTACAATCAGGAAAGTTATTTCAAATCACATGCTTAAGTATGTCCTCTGACCCCAGAGAAGGTATAAGCCAACTTGAGAGTAAATTTATAAACATAAAAAGTTAGAGCTAAAAGAGAACCTTGGAGAGAATCTACTCTATTCTGACCTCTTGCTTTACAAATAGAAAAAAAAAAAAGGCTCAGAGAAGGATAATGAATTGCTTAAGGTCACAGAGCCAGTCAATAAACCTAAATCTTCTAGATAACAGAAACAGGACATTTATTATGAAGCATATATATTTTATATTATACATAGGAGATGTAAAAATGGAACAGCCACTACAGATACCTTCTTGTTAATTTGCCCCAAGTGCCGTGAACTCTACAAATTTCAGACTGACATATTTAAAGTTAAAAATGTACTCCAAAGTCAAATATAATTATAAATGGTATAAGAATCACTTACAATTTGTCTAAATATCTATACTACTTCCATTACATTTGGTTTTCTTATCACTTCTAGACTTCTGTATTCATTTGTTTGATTCCACCATAAAGTCTCCCTGATAATTAATAAGGGTAAAAATATTACAAAGAAAATGTCTGAATTTTATTAGAAAATGACCATTGTTGAAGCCTCTCCTCCACTTTTAGTTTTAAGTCCGGTGGAGTAAAAAGATCCAGGAAAGATTCCAAACTCAAAATCATCATTTTGGGAAGATGCCAAATTTTACAGGGATTTAAATACTTCAAGCTAGACTTCTGTCCACTTACAAGGGGATATTGAAAATTTCCCAGTTCTTTCTGCCTCCCATAGTCATTTATCATTCCACTCTGATCTAATTTAGGCTATTTCAGATAAGTCTAAAACATCAAAACATCTGTCTGCAATTTGATTAAAGAAGTTAAAAAAAAAAAGTGGGCCTTCACCTTTTGAATGACAAATAATAAAGAAATACTTCTTCAATAAGAGGTTTATAGTTCTTATGACAGTGCAAAACCCCCCTGCAAATTTCATTGGGAATTTCAGTGAAAAATATGAGTTGATACCTTAGCAAGAAAATATAAATAACCATTTGACATTCATATTGCCTTGTGGGTGAGACTCAAGTGGTGTTTTGACTAACAGTTTAAGCAGTCCAGAACTTGGTTTGTTAAACCATCATGTAAAAAGTACTTGAACTTAGGCAGATATTCTTTCCTGCTTAAAACTACGTAAGAAAAATTGAGCATATTATTTTGGTAACCAAGTTTTCAAAATAGGCTAATAAACAGATTGCTTGTATGGACATAGCCAATATAAGTTGATGTAATTGTTCATATCACCTAAATAACCTCTTCATACCTACTTGTCAGCTCCCTCCAACCCCAGCCCCTGTGGCTTTGCCTCAAATCTATGGACATTTTAGATTGTTTCTTTGGCTTGCTTTATCTAGATAATTACTCCAAATATCTACTTTGTTGGTGTAGAACTAGCCATTGGGAACTGAGTACACCAATTCAATGTGAGCATTACTTTAGTACAGAGAAATGCTATTTCTACTGTATTTCCAATTACCTTTTCTATCACTTTTTCCAACAGATGTGGGGTTTGGCTTGCATTGCTTTTTGGTGGATGTTTGTAAAAGTGGGACTCTTGCCTGTGTATACACATGCACACACACATATGCAATGAAACTTAATAGCATTTGAATGCTCTGGCCTTCGCCCTTCACCCCTTGTGGTAAATACTAGATCATTTTGAAAGGAAGGGGAGCAGGAATAGCTTCAATGGAAAGACACTTCCTGAGATGTGGTGAGGAATTGCTAAAATAAACTGCTATGACAGCATCTACTGTAGCACAACTGTTAATATTGAGGGCTCTCAGAATTTGGGGTCTCTGGTTTGAAGAAAAAATAAAGCATTTAGGTCAGAAGAAAAGAACTTATCTGTAAAAATAAAAGCATACATTCTTGGTGAATTAAGTAAATCTGCATACTTGAGATATTACTATTCATATGTTGATATACCACCTAGGATTTCCATCTATTTGCTGCATGGTGGTCTAGAAAAGGTGTTGGTAGGTGGTTTTGAGAGCTTTATTTTTAGAAAGCGAAATGTTTATTAAGAAACAAAGGAGTTAATTGCTGGAATGATACAGGCAACAGGCCAGGGGGCTCTAGTATTTTTAAGCTCAGTATTTGCTTTATTGCCACTCTAGAGTGGATTTGTATCTGATACTTGTTAGTTTATTGGATCTGAGTTGTGGTCTTTCTTTTTCTAGAGACATACCATCAGTGTTTGTGGTATTTGAGAGATATGTACATATTAGGAACTATAATATTAAATATAAAATTAAGTGGAATACCCTTATGACAAAAGCTATCTTTCTTATCTAATCTGAAAAGTTGTGAACGTTCTGTAGAAAGTTCCTGTTACTACACAAATGAATGGTAAATAATTTCTGTAGTAACAGAAAGAGGCTACAACTTTTGACTATTGTAACCAAACTTCTTAAATCCATGATTGCAGCACACATCTGATCTAACTCCTTCCCCACCCTCAAAAAAAAAAGCCTTCTTTAAAACTCCAAATGACTTGATAGAACAAAAAAAGACTAAATGAAGAAGTAGGTAAGAATGGCCTGCAGTGTGAAGGTCGTTTTCACCAATTTGCAGCATATTTTGCTCTTTGACTCTATGAGCAGGTTTCAGGGCAACCTAACATCCTAGGAGCTGAATCTCAACACGTGCACACACACATACCAAGGCACCATGCTTGGTGGTACTTGAATGAGTAAGTGGCAGTGTGCCTTTTATTTTAGTCTAAGGTGGCCAACCATTTGCAAGTACAGTTAAGCCGCGCTTGGCCATGTTAGGTCTTTTCCGACAAAATTCAATATATACCCCAAATACTCATTGCCAACAATTTCCTTCCAACCTAGAAACCCTCTTAACAGTTCTCTGGTCTTATACAACCCTTAAAACTGACCCTGGGAAGACACAAGACAACAAAGAAGCTTTGGATTTTTGAGGGAAGTACTTGATGTATTTAGATGGTGGTAGTAAATAGATGGAAAACCTTTCAAAGTCAGCATGAGTATGGATAAGCGCTTTAAAACATAGGGCTAAACTACCAAGTTGTCCAACTTTTTAGGTGACCACGTTGAGATGGAGTTCCCCAATTTAAAAAAATGTAGTTTCTGGATTAAAACATTAACATCACCATTTTCTCCCTCAACAAAATCCGGAAATGCAACAGTATATGAAAACTAGCTCTGAACAACTTGTCAATCATTTTTCAAAGGCTGGGTCATATTTAGGTTGAATTTCAGATTGCAGAAAGTCCTCACCTTGTGATCACAGTATTCCTAAATTCAAAGTATCAGACTCATAGTAAAGTTGCATTTTAAATTGTACAATATTATTGACTGGTTTTTATAAATATGCACATTTGACCAATTACAGGAAGGATTGATTTCTCCAAATCTTATCTAAGAAATAAAATGAATTTGTCAAAACTTTACATGAAAAGGAAATAAAAAGTAAAGTTGGAGGAGGGTAGTACGGACGAAAGCTAGATTCTATATCTGATGTTGTATTTTAGCCTCAAATTTGAAATAAACATGCTAAAATGAGATAAAATAATGAGACCAGTATTTTCATGAACATGCTGGAATTTATGTGCCCAAATGAATGCTGTTGTTAAAAGTAGTCACCTTAATAAGCTGCACCCATACTCAAATACTGCCGTTACTCAAACCACTGTGGACTTCTGCTTTTGGGAGGAATTCCAAAATCCACAAAACAATCTCTGAATATCCTCCATGGTAGAAAATCATGAATCCTATAAGGTTAAATTTTTAGAAATAGTCAAAAGTAATTTTAGATTCATATTTGGTAAAAAGTTGGGTGGTCAAGCTGAGTGTTACTTTTTCTGGTAAGAAATAAACATTTTTCAAGTGCTATTGCACAATAGGCACTTTGATAGGCACCATTATAAGATAAAGAGACAGTTTCTTGTGTGGTTTGTAAAGTGACCTGAAACTGTTTTTTGGAATCCAGTTTTTTTTCTTATCAACCTTATTGAGGAATAATTATGCACAATTATCTACATCCATATAAAGTGTACAATTGAGTTTTCAAAGTTGTATATGCCCCTGGAACCACTGCCAAAATCAAGATACAAAATATTTCCATCACATCCAAAAGATTCCTTGTTCCTCTTTGCAGTCTGGAACCTGGTTTCAAACATGCTTGGAATAGTGGCAGCCTTACTGGAATAAGCGAATAGCCTCCAAAACCCCATATTTAGGTGTACAACCTCCACTAATTTGGGAAAAACCATAATGACTTAACCCTTGAAACATTTGTGTTTAAATAGTAAAACACATTCAGAGTTCCAGTAGGTTATGCTGTAAATAAACTCAGAATTGGCTTCCTATCTGATCTGTAGGAAATGACACTTTATAATGCAGAGGCTCTGACAACTAGCCCGTTAGCAGGAAAAGGGGCAATTAAGAAAGGTCCAAGCTTTGTAGAAAAATGGGAGGGTTTTGGACTCAAAAGGAGCTCTGGTAGCAGGAGGAGGCAGCGGCTCCAACTGGGAGAATGGCAGCAACTAGCTGAATCTTCAGGTCACTTGAAAATCATGTTTAGATCAGGTATTTCCTGTATAAGATCTAGTCACATTTAAAGTCTAGCTTCATCACTTTGTGGTCACATCTTGTAGGACTTCCTTTTACAATATATATTAAGCGGTCATTTTAAATAACCAATGTAGCCTGTAGTCCAATAAGCAGGGTGGTAACTGTACTTAGTATACTTGGGCAGGAGAAGCAGATAGAATTCTCAAGTGTCTAACAAGATCATTGGAACCAATGGCACTAAAATGAATGTTGTGTGAGCTCATGAGGAAACTTCTAAACCCAAAGGGTTAACACATTATTCTGTGGTTTTCTTAAAGGAAATCCAATTTGATAAATTATTAACTTCAACTGTTCAAGTTTCTCCTTTAATATAGTAAAAGTAAACCCATATATTCTCTTATTTCAACTATAAAGACAAAGACTTTCTCAAGGACATTTCAGTTCAAATAAGGATAAACAAACACATCCTTCTCAAGTGAAAGCATTTTAATTTCTCTTTGTTTACAAAAGAGAAATTTCTTACAACATAAGAATGCACACCAGTGGTAGAATTCAAGAAAATATCAATATTTAAACTTGTCACAGGATTCTATTTCATGATTTCTCCAAAATGGGGTTGACATTGAGGATGAAGAGTTTCTTCCTATTCAGAACAATGAATGTTGTTTAGAGCTATCACTTGATAGAGGAAAAAGAATACTAGAAAACACAGGCGGTGTTTAGTTCACTTTCTTAGCCTATTTGGTGGCCCCAATCACACATCACCACACAGAAAATGTTTGCATCAAACTTAAGGTTAATTATATTGCCTGAGCTCAATCATGAAAAGGGGAAATTCCAAATGTGTTTATGTAAATCACGTTTTGGCTTTGCAGATTACTATTTTAATAGCTAAAACCTCCTTGAGTAACTATGACTTTTATTTAAATACTTTCTGTAAGAAGGGCAAAGTTACTGTCATCCTTAAATGTGTTAAAAAGAATCTTGTACAATAAAATGATTTTGTGTATTTTGAGCTTCAGTATAAACAAAAATAAAGCATTTACTTTGTCCCCCCAAAATGTATGACTGCTCAGATTTAAGGTGTTTTGTTCCTCCCATTTCCAATGTAATGATTTATAGCCACCTATTATTAATAAACATTTACGAACAACAATGGATTTTACACCATAACCAGTAGAAACACTTAAGGGAGACCTCTACAGTCCAATATATTTTTAAAAGATGCTTGAGAATAAACATTATTAATATTCTAACCTTTATATTTCCCATTAAACAAAGCTGTGACTATTAAATATTTAAAAATTGAATAAGCATTCATAAATAAGTTTGAGATGATGACATAAAGGGACCAATACAGTCATAAAGTTATAGGTTACAACACTGAGAAAGCTTACAGGCAGGCCTTATCTTGGAAATTTCTTATTCCTTATCGAATACCCAAAGTATGATGTGTGTTGTACAGAACAGTTTGACTCTGTTGGTCAGTGAGAAGACACATAAAGTGAGCTTAAGCTGGTCATTATTAAACTAGTAGGAGCTGAGTACATTTGGGCAATATTTCCTCAAGTATAAGTTGACATTTCTAAGATTTTTTTATGGTAATAGGCTTTTCAGCTTAGCTTTACCCTAATTAACTCAGATTCTTGAAGTTTTATTGTCTTTTATTCCACTAATTAACATTAACTTTTAGGCCACCAGAGCACTGGTTAGCCTACCAGAACAGCTTAACTTTCAGCCAAATAACTCACTTGCAAGTCCTGGCCTAATTATTTTAAGCATGATTGGGTGTATAACATTTACATATTGTTTAGGTAAGGACAAGAAAAAAGGCAGTAATATATCAGAAAAAAATTTGCAACCAGCATACACAAAGAAATCCTAAAACTGAATAATAAAAACATAAACGATTTAAACACACTTCAAAAAGGAATATATCCAACTGGTAAATAAGTACATGAAAAAGTGCTCAACATAATCAGGGAAATGCAAATTAAAACCACACTGAGATACCACTTACTATACACGCGCTAGAATGGCTAAAATCAAAAAGACTGACACCACCAAATGTTGACGAGGACGAAAAACAACTGGAACTCTTGCATATTGCTGGTGATAGTGTAAAATGGTACAATCACTTTGGAAAAATGTCCTGCAGTTCCTTACAAAACTACACATACACCTAAACTATGACCCAGCAATTCCATTTCAAGAGGAATGAAACTAAATGCTCACAAAAAGACTTCTACAAAAATGTTCACAGCAGCTTTATTCATATCTAAAAACTGGAAATGGCCCAGGTGTCCATCAACAGAATGGATAAATGATCACACATCCATACAATGAAACGTTGCTTAGTAATAAAAAGGAACTATTGACACACACATGGATGAATCCCAAAAACCTTATGCTGAAAGAAGCCTTACACAAAGGAGCACATATTCTGACTCGTTTATATACAGTTTGAAAAACAGAAACTAATCTATGGTGGAGGAAAAAATCAGAACAGTGGCTAATTGATTAGGAACGGGGATCAGAAGGAAGGACTGAATGGGAAGGAGCATGAGGGAATTTTCTGAGGTGATGAAAATGTTATCTTGATAAGGACTTGGGTTTCACAGATGTATTATTTGTCAAAATTCATTGCATCAAACAATTAAGACTTGTGCATTTCATTGCATGTAAACTTTACCTCAAAAGAGAAAAAAAGAACCTTTAACAAATACTGAACTCTAGTTAACAATATGCATGCTGAAATGTTTAGAGGTGAAGTATACTTAAGTCTGCAATTTTCTTTGTAATGCATCAAAAAATAAGGACTTATGGATGGCTACGTGAAAAGGCAAGTATAGTAAAATGTTAACTGTAGAATCTAGGTGGTGGATATATGGATGTTCATTGCACAATTATTTCAACTTTTCTGTATGTTTAAAATTTTTCTTAATAAAATGTTGGAAAAAATAAGCAGTGAGTAAAGGTAAAGAACTAGGTTAACTAAAGCCAAACCTATACCATGCTTCAAAACAACTTGGAGGAAGAAAATTTATTGGGTAGTTGAAGCTATTTCAGCAGAGCTAAAGGAATGAAAGAATATGAAAACAAAGTTCAAATGCTGAAGCAAGCAAAACAACTGAATATAAAATGGTGTTTGTTTTTCTGTAGGGCTATACATGTGGTAGCAGTTTTCTTTTATTGTGCTAAGAACACTCACCATGAGATCTACCCTCTTAACAGATTTTTAAGTGTACAGTATAGTATTGTTATCTACAGGCACAATGTTGTGTAGCGGATCTCCAGAACTTGAATTCATCTTGCATAACTGAAATTTATCAAGATAAAAATTATCACTTTAATCTAGCTAATATACCAGCAAAGAAATAAAACATTAGTTTAAGTCTAGAACTTTAGTACCCTAGTACTAGGGTAAAATTTTTTTCTACAATTCTGCAAATGATTTGAAAAACTTGTATTATATAGTTTGGAAAAAGCCATAAGGTCTGCAAGAAAAGATTTGCTAGTTGATTAGGTGAAGGGACCGACCACCCATATAACACCAACTAATCAAGGCTATTAATAATGTCTGGCTAAAATAGATCTTGGCATTTATATTCACTGACTAGTCTGAATTCATAAGAATTGATTCAGTTTAACCTCCATATTGTCAAATACCCCCTCCCCCCTTTGTTTAGTCAGTGGCAAGAGCCACCTACCAAGTAAAAAAAAAACAACAGCAGCAAATAGCTGTTCAATGGTAAAGGATTTCCTGGTTTCCAAGCTCCCCTCTGGAAGCCAGAAGGAGAAAAGAGAATTCAAAAGTGGTGATTATTAGGGAAACAGTGAAGCAGTAGAACTTGAAGGGGTTCATTCACCTCAATTAGTTTCAACCACAAATAAATGTCATGGTGTAATAAAATTTAGTTTTACACGTAGCTAGTGAACATTCTTGAGAATCACAAAATTTTAAGAATCAGTTGTCTACACTATAGGCTTCCTCCAACCCCCAGACATCTTAACAAGGTACCTATGGACCTTATGTGACAGCTTATCTAAAATCTTATGTTTCTTTTCAGGATGCAAGGCAAAATTTTTAAAAACCTGAACTCTTAACTTTATCAACACAGTTACTCTCCAGATGACCAGTTACCAAGGCAGTTTTTCATTATGAAAAATTTCAAACACAAAAGTAGAGGGAATAGCATAACAAACCCCAAGCTTCAACAAATAAACCCTGCCTCCTCAATTATTTTGAGGTGATACCCACATTTATCACTCTAAAGCAGTTTTAGTTGCACAGTAGGTAGTTCCCTAAACTCAGGTCCATCCTTTCCTGAAGCTATATCTCCCCACACACAGGCCCCCCACACATCCCTGGAACTGCCTTTGAGAATTGAGGCAGGAGGGAAGACAAGTGTTATCTAACAAGTTGCTCCTGAAACTTAACATTCTAGGTAAGATGGGGGGAAACAAGATGTTGTCTTTTGCTATAATAGTCCCCCTGAATTCTTAGTTTTTATTATAAATGGAAATATAGATGGCTTCAAAAAGCTTTCATGTACACTGGACTAAATTTGTCCCAGATTTAGAAAAGTCTAGATTAAGTTCATGCACCACCCCCCCACCGCCAAAGGACTCTTTTATTATTCGTGGAGATTTATGTCTGAAATAAGTACTAAATATCTGTTCACATAAAAAATGTTTATCCTTTTATTTCCAAAGCTAATTAAAAGGTTATGCCTTTATTATAGGCTCCAAGGAAATGAAAGATATTTTAAATTCACAAGTCTTGAATCTCAACAGTAAAAGACAATATTTTCATCTGCTCTTACTCAAGGCAGAAAACAACAATTAGTTTTGAGACTAAATATCCACAGCATAAAAATGCATTCTAATTGTTTTTACTCACTATGGAAATGATACAGCTTTCTACCTTTGGTACAACCAGATTTATCCCAGGAAGGGGGTAGAAGTAAAGGGTCCAAAACAAACCACAGCGCTTTTATATCTCCTTCCCCAACAATTTTAAATGGATGCAATTTGGTTATAAGAGCAAAGATGGATGTCTTTTGTAACATCAAGGGCAACCAAAAAGGTAATACATACAAAGAAATCTACCACTATCTTTATACTATAGATTGATTAAACATGCTAAGTCTTAGGGCTTTTTTATTACCAGAAAAACCACTTTTCTTTTTATCCATAAGCTGCCTTCAAAAACCACTGCAGACTTTTGCAGCTGTACAGGTCACCTTGACTCTCCCAAACCACACAAAAGGGTCAAGGAGAAATAATACTCCTTATTTCTCCTAGAAGATATGTAAAATAGTGGACTGTACTTGCATGATTTAAACAGACCATAAATACTGCTGATTTCAAACACTGGTGACAGTAACAATTAGGTTGATCTCTGGTTTTTAAGTTAAGAACAAGCATCTCGGGCCAGCCTAGTGGCGCTGTGGTTAAGTGCGCACGTTCTGCTTCAGCGGCCTGGGGTTCGACGGTTTGGATCCTGGGTGCAGTCATGGCACCGCTTGGCACGCCATGCAGTGGTAGGTGTCCCACATACAAAGTAGAGGAAGATGGGCATGGATGTTAGCTCAGGGCCAGTCTTCCTCAGCAAAATGAGGAGGATTGGAGGCAGTTAGCTCAGGGCTAATCTTCCTCAAAAAAAAAAAGAAAAGGAACAAGCGTCTCATTAAATTAGTAATGGAATCCAAGGCAAGGCAGTAACCTACAAGTTTAAAATAAAAACAAATCAACTGGAAGCCTAAGGCAAACAGGCTTGTCTCAAAACCACACAATTTCCAGACTCTCACTCTCGAGATAGACTACAACCTTCTAAAACACTCCTTAGAAACTAATTAGTGAACCACTGACAGTTGAAGATACAGGACAATCACTTGCTGTGAGTTATGTATATTTCAGAAACGTTAGCACATTTGAAAAATGTTGAAGAGAGGTTGCTCCACGTTTTAAACTTGACTAAGTCTTTATTTAAAATATAAAACAATTTGTAGGCTGCACAAAATTGAGAACCCAGAAGGTTAGCAGAGAAGAAGCTAAAACATTAATCCATAGTTAGGTTGTTATAAAGATCAGTGCACTGTTGTCCATCTTTCTTTACTAAAGTTGTCAGATGCCAACTTGTAGAGCAAGGACTTCTTAAGATCAAGGATGCAAAAACAAAACACAACCCATTCCATGTCTATTATGAAGGAGAAGCCTGAACTAGTACAATGACTGATTTGGAACTCATTAATGTCAATCATCTTGAGAATAGTACACTGAAGACAGAACATATCTTCTTTGCAATGGATTCCACTCCAGTTCTTTCAACTGTTCAAACACCTCAAGCCCAGAGGTCTCAAATGGTTCTTTTTCCCTGGGGTGTAGCTGAAGGTGGGAAAGGACAGACTGATTCATAAGCACAAATAATCTTTAAAGAAGGCAATATAAATAGGTTTTGAGGCAACCAAAGAACACTTGTAAAATAGCTGTTTGTCAGGTGAGATACAGCAAAGCATTCATGATGAATTACCCCTCAGAGGAGAACTGATGAATACAGAAGATCTTGTGGTCTTTGGGTAGATGAAAGGGAGAAGGCAGAAAGGCTGATGAAATACATCTCACAGAAAGTCAGAGACAAGGCAGGCCTGGAGAGATACAAGCTAAGTCTAAAAACAAAAACTACAAGGTACGACAACTATTAGAAGTATAGGAAAATGAGAAAGTAAGTCTAGATTAAAGTTCCATAAGGTAGTTAACAGATTTTTTTAAGAAACAGAAATACAACCTAAAAAGATACATTCTCAAAGGAAAAGAACTAGATATGGTAGTATGCATTGCACCATCTTGAAATTAAATAACATTTCAACTGGCCCTGCCAGTTCACGCTGTAAATTCACATTCTCTTGCAACCAAAATACAAGGGGAAAAAAAAACACTGGAACAATTGAATGTCTGGTACTCTTTGCTGCAATGAAGAAAGCAAAAAAGAAAATTCCACTCATTTTAGCAATTTTAAATGATAATTTTTATTTACTGCTAACTGTGCAAAGGACACCAATTCAATACTGTGCAGTAAAACATTTACATAAATCCAATATTAAACAATACCACATGGGATAAATCTAAAGCAGAGCACCATGTGCCTTCGAAACTGATTAACATCATAGAACGCAACTCAGTTCACACAATTCTTAAGAAACCTGAAGAGCTCTCTCATTTAATATTAGGTTAGTTACCCAGAAGCAAATACTCTTGGTTTTATTGTCTTATTTTCTAGAAAAAAGTGGAAGTTATTCCAGTTTTGCATGGTTTAATATGATGTGTGACATCTGAACCAAGGAAGTACTTTGTTTGATTTATTCCTTTTATCAATTGGTACTATCAGCTAATAAAAAGTTGACAAGCTGGCTGACAAGAAAACAACTGAATACAATGAAGTATGCTCAATATGGAGCTAGTTGTACATTCATCTCAATTTCCTTATTCACAACCCAAAGTAATATTCCTTTATTTTAAAGAACTATTTTAAATCAAAAGATAAAATAATCTTAAAGACAGATATAATAGTAACCACCCTAACCACCTAAATCACTTAACCACTAACATAAAATACTTTTTAAAAACCAAAACAGCAAGAAAAATGGCAGTGCAAGGATACTTCATACTGCTGAATCTTACATATTCTGAGGTACGTAATGAGAAGCTGAGGGTGGTGAAGCAACATAGCCAACCGGCCCAGGATTCATAGCACCATGAATTTGAGAACCACCACCATATGCTGCACCAACTGGATGCCAGGGGGTAACATAGGGATAATCTTGCACAACAGGAAGGCAAGAATCAAAACCCAGCAAAGGTGGCTGCCCATAGGGATCTGACATCACTGGATAATAGACCGCTCCATGAGGGACAGATGCAGAATCAGCATTTGGAAAAGTACCTGAAACAAAGAATACATATAGTACAAGTTACAGAGATTCACTAAAACACCAACATAAATGGATGTTCTTACATGTAAAAATGAAATCTAGTTCTAAGACTGATCACAGCAATTATAGCAGGAGCACTTTAGATGTGAACAATAGTGACCCAATCAGGCTACTAAAAGATTATATGGAAATTTCCTAATTAAAAAAATATAAATATATATCTGTGTGCGTATAATGTGTCCAATGTATTCTACCTAGAGATAGCTATCTTTATGGGGTGATTTAGGTACCAACAGACTAAACGCATAAAGAAACATTTTCCAGAGTCCTGCTAAGTGAATTAAGTTCTTATAAAAGTTGGTCAAAATTAAGTTATCCAATAGTTTTCCAGTATAACACATACCATCCAAATAACCATTTTGTATCACTTTAGCAATTAAAAACCCAGGTGTCTATACAGTCTGGTCTATACTTGAAGGTATAGGTCTGAAGAGCATCCTAAAAGACTGAACATTTAAGTGTCATCTCTTGAATGTCATTAAGATCCTAGCATGATTTTAATTTTACAGAAATTTTTGCTACCATGAATCAGTTTCAGTGGAAAGAGATGTTGTTCTAACACTGCTATAGCGATCACGACCATCAAGCAGCAGTGCTGGAATAGGCAACAGATTTGATTAGATTAGTCCACATAGTTTCTCCTTTTCCAAGAAGGGCAGTCCAAAGATCCTAATCTAAATCCTTAAAAACGTATCCCCATGTATATTAAATTGTAAACTCATAGAGCAACCATCCTTATGGTCTAGCACAGTGTTCTCAAACTTTTTAGTCTCAGGACCCCTTTACTCTCAAAAATGAGGACCCCAAATAGCTTTTGTTACTGTGGGCTATAACTATCAATATTTATCATATTAGGAATCAAACTGAGAAAGTTATTTAACTCATGTAAAAATAAGCCCATTATGTTAACACAAATAAAATTTTTATGAAAAATGGGTTTTCCAAAACAAAAAAAATGGTCAGACAAGTGGCATTGTTTTTACACTTGTGTAATCTCTAATGTATGGCTTAACAGAAGACAGCTTGATTCTCATGCCTGCTTCTATATTTAATCTTTTATGACATGTTGTTTTGGTTGAAGTATCTGAAGAAAATGTGGTCTCATACAGACATGTAGTTGGAAAAGTTTTTTTTTTCATCCAAAGAAAATTTTCAAACGCTAAAAAAGCTCCATTTGTAGATGGCAGTTTATATCCATTCCTAAATTTTCTTCCTATCCATAGTACCCAATAGCCCTAGTCCTGGAAATCCCCTCTTTTATTATACTGGAAAATACCAAAGATGTGAGGGCATAGAAGTATGTGCTTACTAAGGAAGCTTTCTTTTTTAAGAGCCTCTGAAGCTCCTCCCTAGGAGAGATTAAAGTCAGTGCTTTCCCACTTCCCAAGTCTACCTCCACACATCAAACAAATGAAAATCCTTCCAAAACTCATCTCCCTTCATGCTCACACTCAAATATGCTGTTTTATGTGGGTCGACCAAAGTCTTTTTCTGATTTTCCTCCCCATCTGTTCTTTGAATAAACATGCATCCTAAAGAGAAGGAAGACTTAAAGGATCAAATTTGGTTCCTGTATTTGGAAATGTTTTCAAAAGACCACACCGCACTTGACTATTCAGTCAAATTAGGTTCCGTTTGCCTCTAATAGAGCTTAATTACCTCCCACAAGCTCCTCAGACTCTTTCACTTCTTAGTCTGCACAATTTAGCTATTATGATGGCCGAAAAAGTTTTTTAAAGAAATTAAGTGTGTGAGCCGGTGGAACAGCTGCCATGGGCTATGTCTCCACCAGACTAAGACCACCAGTGTTTTTAGATGACCAAATTGGCTCTACTCAGTGTCCGGAATTCTAGAAACCAAATAGCCAGAGACATAGCCCATTGGCTTTTTTTTTTTATTAAGGTTATGAAAGTTAACATCCTTGTGAAATTACAGTTGTACATCATTATTAGGCATGTTGTAGGTACACCACTTCACCTCTAGTGCCCTCCCCCCACCCCCCTTTCCCCTGGCAACCACCGATCAGTTCTCTTTGTCCATATGTTAACTACCACCTATGAGTGGAGTCATACAGAGCTCGTCTTTCTCTGTCTGGCTTATTTCACTCAACATAATACCCTCAAGTTCTATCCATGTTGTTGTGAATGGGATGACTTTGTGCTTTTTTATGGCTGAGTAGTATTCCATTGTATATATATACCACATCTTCTTTACCCAATCATCAGTTGCTGGGCACTTAGGTTGGTTCCATGACTTGGCTATTGTGAATAATGCTGCAATGAACATAGGGGTGCATGGAACTTTTGGAATTGCTGATTTCAGGTTCTCAGGATAGACACCCAGTAGTGGGATGGCTGGGTCATAAGGTATTTCTATTCTTAACTTTTTGAGGAATCTCCATACTGTTTTCCATAGTGGCTGCATCAGTTTGCATTCCCACCAACAGTGTATGAGGGTTCCCTTTTCTCCACAGCCTCTCCAACATTTGTCACTCTTGGTTTTGGCTAACATCTGTTGCCAATCTTTTTTTTTTTTCCTTCCTCTTGTCCCCAAAGCTCCCCAGTACATAGCTGTATATTCTGGTCGTAGATCCCTCTGGTTGTGCTATGTGGGACACCACCTCAGCATGGCCTGATGAGCAGTGCCATGTCCACGCCCAGGATCTGAACCGGCGAAACCTTGGGCCACCGAAGTGGAATGCGGGAAATTAACTACTCGGCCATGGGGCCGGCCCTGAGAGATGTCTTTTAATAACCAGCTTTTTCAGATAATTGTAGATATTCTTTGATCCTACACTAAAATTAGGTAAGTTGTGGTTTCTTAAAGTTCAGCGGCAATGTGGGCTTTTCATACTTATCATTAAAATGCATTGTCCTATCTTGCACTTTGGGTAGATTTATCACAAAATCATGCACAGGTAACATCATGCGTTGGTAATTAAGAAAATATTATTTCACTGAATTATACGGATCTCCCAAATGTTGCCACACTTCACTATACAATGTGAAAAACCTCACATATTAACAGCCCCATCTATTTCATTAGAAGAGTAAAGTATTGGGAAGCTGTCAACTTCATGGTGGCAGATACAAGTTTTCCAAAATTCTAATTTTTATTTGAAAGCTAAATTTTTATCTTTGACAACAAATACTATCAGTTGTTTTTCTTGAAGTGACAGGCTCATGTTGTTCATTTGAGAAAATGTCTGCCAGATCCCCAAGTCTGAATAACCATAGTTGGTCTATCATTCTTTCAAGTAAAAATAGTGTTCCACGAAAAAAGTCAGCTAGATGAGCTTGAAACTCAACTGCACAAGTCCTTTTCTTTAAGTTCATCATACCTCAATCTGTAGAGTGCTTTATGAATACTTCTCATTTTGTCACACAGAATATTAAGCACAATTATTAAAAGATAAAGATTTAGTAAAAATAAAAACATCTTTGATGAAACAAAAAATAGAACTGGCATTTTTGCATCACAAGTATGTGGCAGTGAGGAACACACTAATTACTAGCACAATTTGGTGCCCCTGCCTTGATTTGTGCTTAGGTGCCAGCAGTCTCACCCATTACTGATTTCTGCACCCTCAATGCAAATATAAAACAAAGGGACAAATAAAATCCATGTATTTTGATGAGTACTTTTGGCCTCATGGATCCCTTGAAAGGATCTCAGGGACCCCTAGGGGTCCATGTATCATGCTTTGAAAAATGCTGGTCTAGTATATGGACCTAATGAAATATCTGAAGGCTATTATTAAATTATACACAATACAATCCAGTTGTCTTTCTTGCAGGCAAACTCGTTACATACTTACCATTTGCTGATGCTTCCGCCTGTGTGCCATCTTGCCTCCCAACCTCACCGTACAACTGAGGAATGGTTTGATCTACCAGAGGAGGTGGCTCAGTATAGACTGGATAATTTTCCACATGAAACTGTTGTTGCTGCTGCTGCATGTGCGGCAGATAGACCATGGAGTGCCAGTAGTTGTGGTGATAGCACTTGGGTAAGAAAGGGAAAAAATAAACACTTTATTGTTTCCTTTTCTTAAAGTAGTACAGTTCCTCACTAAAAAAAAGAAAGGCCATGATTTTCAGGAGAGATAGTAATGACTTTTTTGACCTAAAAGATATGACATTTACAAAGTTTTTAATCTACCACAACTTTAAGATCGTTTGCAGTACCTATCTCTCATATTGAGACCTAGGAATTCTTTTAGGAAAGCTCCTAAGGAAATCAGAAATATACACAATGACCTGTATACAAAGATGTCTTTTATAATACTGTTTTTAAAAGCAAAAGACATTGAACAACCTAAATATTCAACAATAGAGAAATGGATGAATGAATTAATGATCTATCCATGATGGAATACTGTATACAGGCAATAAAAAATCATGCTGTCAAATATTTAAAGAAAAAATGTTCGTATTGTTAAAAGTTTACAAAATTACTTAGCATAGTCCATATTTTGTAAAATGAGTAAACTAGCAAACAAGCTGCAAGGAAATATATCATAGCATACATTGGTTATACAGGTGATTTCAGTTTTCTCTATACTTTAGTATTTTCCAGAAGTACTATAATAAATGCAGTTACTTTTAATATGAAAAAGTACTAAAATATCTATTCTGCATTTCCTTGTATTCCCGTGATGTAAAATGGAGGAGAGTATTTAAAAATGCCTCAGCCTTGTGGGATGGATTGCAACATTTCCACATGGGACTATAATTAAGTGACATAACTAAAGGGGTAAGCAGTTTATTTTTTCATTCTTGAAACTGCATTTAAGAAATACAGTCTCCAAGAACAAAAACCCAGTCCACTACTCTTAATTTATAAATGTGTGCCAGTTGGGAAAATGGTTTTCTGGAAATGATATGTCAAAGGTTTTAAGGAAATCAGTGTCTGAAAATATGAACTAATCTAAGCATTATCCAGGATACTATCTAGTTTACTATAATCTGCCAAATCTTAAGACGCATAATTCCTTTTCAGGAAATACGCCATCTTGTTATATCAGAATTCAAGTGTATTTCAGGGGGGGAAATGATCGCTGAAAGAATAAAACAAAAGAGCTCTAACCTGAAATCAGAGACACTTTTCAGTGATATTAAGATATTTGTCAGTACTCTCCTACAACTCAGGGGAGTGGTGAAAATCAGTGTTTGGCAAATATCTAGGAAAACATGAGTGCTTTAAAAATAATACAGCTCTTTAAATGTCTTTGAATTAGTCCGATTACTTTTCACATAAAATGTAGAAATAGCTATAAAAATGTTTTAAGCAAGCAGGATAAACAGTCCATTTATCATTTTGAGACAGAAAAGCAGAGTTAAGGGTTGGCATATGATGTTAAATAGGGAGACCAATATACACTAAAGTTGTGCTTAGATCCCTACTCACCACAATTTAACAATTATTTTATAATAAGAGAATATGAAGCACTTGAAGGCTAAAGTAGAAAACTGATCTATATCATCTTCAGAGACATAAAGACAGAAATAAAACTTTTAGGTCCCTCACAGTGTTCCTGGCTTTTAAAGTTCAAGAGTTTGATTATCAAAACAGCTTAGATTTTTAACATAGTATCAAAGCAATTTTAACATGATTCTTACCTGCAATCCCAGATTGAAATAGTACTGCAAAACTTTTGTATCTAAAATTAAAAATGTTTAATTTAGTGACTAGATGACATAAGCAACTAGAACTATCACTTAAACAGCTTTTCTCTTTGAGTATTAAGGTAGATAGAAATGTAGTCTTCCCACATCACCATCACTCTCAATTCTATCTTATAGTAAATGACCATTTACCTACCACTATAGGTAAGATCACTTTCTGGTCCAAGGTTCAATCACCAAATACATATTTTATTTCTATTCTTAATATTAGGTAGATGTCACAGGAATGCCACTATGCTAATATTTAGAAAGAATCCAGTAAAGGCATTTTCTTGCTTGTCTCAAGACTAAAATTTTATTTTAAATCAAATATACTCCATAAGCAAATATACTGGTCCTCAGTTAATGGAGCTACTACATAGTATGAACTAATGCTCTACTAATGCCAAGATTAGTGATGCCTCTTGAGATAACTAGCACTGTAGGAAACAATTCATCTTGTTTTCATTTAACATGACTAACGTACCACCACTAGAACTCCAAAATGAGGAGGCAACGAGCAAGGTAACTCAAAATAAGTTATAGTCTAAGGTGATATTTGCCCAGACACAGAGCTCAATTAAAATATTTCAAAAATGAACAAAAACTAGATGTATGGGGGAAGAGGGAATAGTCTTAGCATTCCAATTATATCTCTAAATGTATTTTTACTGATTGACCTGGAATCCATGTATATTCTTACAAATAATATAACTTGAGTTCCACAAACAAATGAACTCTCAGAAAACCCTTCTTTATTTCTTAAGTTGGAGCCTCTTAATACATACAAATATATTTAGTGTCACTTTAAAAGAATCAGATTATATCTTGAACATTATGTGGGAGTATAGTATAAAGCCTAATGCTCAAGCTAAAGAATATGAAAAGATAATAGAAGGAAGTAAATTCACAAATGGTAGGGGGATTCCACTCCTTGATATATACATATATCCACACAAAACTTGTATACAAATATCTGTAGCAGTATTATTCACAATAGCAAAAAAATGGAAACAATCAAAATGTCCATCAACTAATAGATCCTAAAATGTGGTATTGCCACAAAATGGAATATTATTTGGCCATAAAAAAGAACGAAGTACTGATACATGCTACAACATAGATGAACCCTGAAAACATTCTGCTGAGTAAAAGAAGCCAGATGCAAAAGACTCCATACTGTATGCTTTCATTTATACAAAATGTCCAAATAGGCAAGTCCATAGAGACAGAAAGTAGACAAGTGGTTGCCAGGGGGAATAAGGAGTGACTACTAATGGGTACAGGGTTTCTTTGTGGGGTGATAAAAATGTTCTAGAATTAGACAGTGGTGATGGTCACCTATATTTGTGAATATACTAAAAACAAATGAGTCGTACATTTTAAATGGTTGACTTGTATGGTATGTGAATTATATCTCAAGCTGTTAAAAAAAGTTGCAAAGATAAGGACTATAAGAACTCAAAAACATCACTTTAAAATGCAATGGGGAGGTATGATGAAAACGATTGGATCTGAATAGGAAGTTAGATGGAAGAGTGGATGGGGAGAGAATTTTGAGTAAAATCAACACCTCATCAAAGGCTTAGAAGTAGAAACCCAGGTGCACGGAATTCTTGTAAAAGTAGAAAGAGATAAGGTACAACTTTGCAAAAATGACCAGCAGTTTCTTATAAAAACTAAACATGGGGCCGGCCTGGTGGTGTAGTGGCTAAGTTTGTGTGCTCTGCTTTGGCAGCCTGGGGTTCACAGGTTTGGATCCTGGGTGCAGACCTACACACCGCTCATCAAGCCACGCTGTGGCGGCATCCCACATGCAAAATGGAGAAAGATTGGCACAGATGTTAGCACAGTGACACTCTTCCTCAAACAAAAAGAGGAAGATTGGCAACAGATGTTAGCTCAGGGCCAATCTTCCTTATATACACACACACACACACAAAAAACAAAAAAATCAAACTAACTAAACACACCTATCTATGACCCATCAATTCCACTTTAGGAATTTCGCAAGGGAAATGAAAACATATGTTCACAAAGACTTTTATGAGAATGTTTATAGCAGCTTTATTCATAACAGCCCCAAAATAGAAATAGCCCAAATGTCTATCAAGGGACAAACTGTAAAATATTCATACAATGAAATACTACTCGGCAATAAAAGTAAACAGACTACTGATATACACAGCCATCATGGAAGAATCGCAAAAACATTATGCTGACCTTAAGAAGACTTCCAGAAAGAGTACATACTGTTTGATTACATTTCTATGACATTCTAAAGCAGGTGAAACTGCAGCAGAAAAAACCAGAACAGTGGTTGCCTTTGGGGAGGGAAGTTAAGATGGGGGTGGGGAAAGACTGGTAATGGGCACAAGGAAACTTTGTGGGACAATGGTAATATTTTATAGCTTGATGGGGATTTGGTTTACACCAAATACAACAGGTGCATATACTCATTTGTCAAAAGTCAACAAGGGTACATTTAAGATTTGTGGATTTCATTATATGTAAACTTTACATCAAAAGAAAAAATAAATACCAAACTCTAGTGAATGGTATGTATGTGGAAGTTTTCATGGGGGAGTATGTTGATGTCTACAATTTACTTTGAAAAGCATCAAAAATAAGACAGATTAATTGATGGACAGAGAGTTGGATGGAGGGAAGGATGGACAGACATGTGAAAAAGCAAGTACAGTTAAATGTTAATGATAGACTCTAGGTGGTGGATATATGAATATGCATTTTAAAATTCAACTTTCAAGTATGTTTGAATATTTTCATAATAAAATGTTGGAAAATGCATAATCAGCATTATGTGGTAACTGAGTAGATCTCGGGCAGGGGTAAGTAAGCGAGGGGAGAGAAGTAAAGGGATCAGGGTTTAGATACCAAGTAAATTAGGTAGAAATATCACTGTTAACAAAATAGGAAACCAAGGAGAAGAGTCAATGTTTTGCATGGCCTAGAGAGAAGGAAGAAGGGAAATAAAGAGGAGAAATTTCATTATAGACAGATTGAGTTTGAAATGAAAGTAAGAAAGCCATGTGAAAACGTCTAGCAGGTAACTAGAGATAAGTACCTGAAACTTCAGAGGCCAGGGCTAGATAGATTTAGGAATCATCTATATAAGGGTAATAATGAAGTTTTAAGGTAGAGAAAAAGAAGAGAATGGAGTTAAAGATGATCTTGGTGACTACCTTTGCGGATGAAAAAAAAAATAAAGCAGCAGCTACGAAATCAAGAGAACGTTACAGCAAAGAAAGTACAAATAAGCTACAACTTTCAACTACAATTCTCTTTTGAGAAACACTGCCAAACTGAAGGGTGACAAAGAACTTCCAATGGAAAGCTATTCCTTAGTTCAATTAAGGAAACAAGAACACAGGCTGAAATCCAGGGCAGATCAGACCCCCAATTCCTCCCCACCCCCCAAAAAAAGTCTCCACCTCTCCAAATTCAGTTGGAATCCTAAATATCAAAGATTGTAATGACTTCATACTTCTGTGGCAGGAATTTAAGAAAAGAAACGGGAGAAAATTTTGATACTGACTCTTGCTTTTCAAGAAAAACAGTTGAGAGAGCAAAGAAATCCAGTTGAGAATCTTCTTCAGGGTAGACATGTAGCTACCAAAAGAAAGCAGCAAGAGCCAGCTCATGATTATGTAGAAGATATTCTCAGATTTCAGTTGCTCCTTTCCTTAGTCACTTACCTAGTGTTATGTTCTTAAGCCAATTTCCATTTGGTCCCCCATCCTACACCCATAGGTCAACCAAAGAGAGACATACTCTAAATTTTTTCTTAAAAATCTCAGACCTAAATAACCCTCACCCAAGTTTCAAAATCTACTCACCTTGAGGCAGATCACTGCCACTTGGATCACAGGAATAAGGTGGAGGTGGTGGCAGTAAATTTGAAGCCTCTCCCATCTCGAGAGGAGGAGGAGGAGGAGGGGGAGGAGGAGGAGGGGGAGGAGGGGGAGGGGGAGGAGGTGGTGGAGGTGGTGGTGGCAGAGAGGCAGCAGCAGCAGGAATAATAGCAGAGAGGTATGGATAAGACGGTGAAGCAATCACTAAAAAAGAAACAAAACAAATAGCAATGCACAATTAACATCTCATAAGCAGTAGCTCATTTTCTACTTCTTCTGTGTCCCTAATATGTTCAAACAACTCTAATCCTTATGATTCGACTTCAAAACAAAAACTTGGAAGGTGAATGGCTCACATGTGCTTAGACATGCCAGCTGAAAACGAGGAGTTCATTACAGGTTATTTCAGTTAAGGAAATTATTTGAAACTAAAAGAGAAAAAAGTAGAAGCTGAAGAGCCTTGACTATCAAGACTTTGAACATCAGCTAATAGGTACATAAATAAAATACTATTAAAGCAAAAGTTTTACTTTGTATTAAGCTAAGGATGTTTTCAGCCATTTGCCACTTAGCCAAATCACAAGAGGCAGAAGCTAATAAGAGACTAAATCACACAGATTACAGATTTAAGTAATCTTTGAAGGCTTCTACTTGATGGCATTGGAGGAATATAGGGAATTCTAAATCACGACAGTTCCACTTCTAAGGATGTATAGAATCTAAAACAGGCTAGATGATATATCTTATCCCTTTTAACTTCCTATACCTGTTACGACAGTTTAAAAACAATACTCATTTAGGAGTTTCACAGTTGTTCACACAAGAAATTCAAATACAATTATGTTTAAATATTAATACATTCTTCTACGATAAAGGAAACAATGCAGTTCCAACTCAGTAAAAATAAATATCTCCAAATACATATATATATATATATATATATATAGTATGCCAGATAAATTTGTTGAATTTTTTGACAAATGATGAATGATACAATCTTTCAAATTTAACTGAATAATTTTAAGCAACGTAGAAATTCAAGTACTAAATTTTATCATTATTTTACCTGCACTATAATTTTAACCCTAAGAAGTATAGAAAGTTTAGTTTAATTGTTCAATAAAGGCTTAAATTCAGAGTTTCAGAACACTTAGTTTAGTACAGGAACAGTCCACACAAGCTGAATTTGTTATTCTGGTAAATTTAGCAAAAGGAATTAAAGGCCAAGTATGAGAAGTAATCCGTATTGTTCTCATTTACTGACAAATGTTAACAATACACTCATTTATACTCTTTATACACTTACAAGCTAATAGTAAAAGGAGATCTGTGCCTTAGGGTTATTTAGAACTTGATAAATAACTCTTTGGGGGTGATGAAACTGTCGTCTCTTGATTGTGGCAATCAATCAAGAGACAATGATTTGACAATGACTCTATGCACTGTCAAAACTCACAGAACTGGGAACCAAAAAGAGAATTTTACTTTACCTAAATTCAACAGTAAATTTTAAAAACTTGCTCAGGTGTTTTGGAGTTTGGCCATGCATACAGAAACTTCCACTTTTATAGTTTTGGAAGAGGAATTTAATTTTTAGAACATCTCCAAATGTTCTAAAGGCTTTATGGATTTGTTTTCTATAAAATAATGGCTTCTTCAACAAAGCTCCACTCTTATTCCTTTTAAGCTAGCACTCAAATCACACCATTTTTAAAAAGGCAAATCGAGTAAGTTCAATTCGCTAGAGATAGTAGAATGTGATCATGATCACTAGGTAAAAAGCAACTACTAAACACAGAGGTAGCTAAGCCCTGACTCTGGCAAAAGCCTTGCAAACAGTTACCAAAACTCAGGATTTGATGCCTATGAGGTGACTCATATTAAAGGGCAATCACAGCATCCAGTTACCTAGCAGACAGGAAGCGACTTAAAGGAGGATGGGATGGGGTTGCCAGAGAGACACATGAATAACACAATGGGAAACAGGAGTTGTTCCATCTAGAGGACTGACAGGAATGATAAAGAGCAACTAAAAAGTAGCCATGACCTAGTAGAGTTATAGCTGAGGCTCATACGTGACTCAAAGAACAAAAAGCAAAATAAATGAAGGCAGTATACATTTTTAGAAATATCTACATAGAACACAAATCTGGCATTTAAAGAGTAAGCTTTCAATGACTGTACATAAACGAGGCATTACAATGCTTGATTCACCTGTCACTTCATTATTTTAAGCTCATACGTCTGCTGGAAGCAGACAGCTAACGCTTCCCCCTGTAATTAGTACAAAGTAGTGAAACCAGGGTCTACATTGAACTTTTCAATGAAAAATTTCTAGGGTCATTAAATAGCATATACTGCATGTTTTTGTTCCAGGCACTGAGCTAAGCAATTTTTAAATTGTAAATGAAACAGATACAGAAAAAAACCCAAATAGATTACTTTAAGGTGGATAGTGTCCACCTTAAAACTTTGCCAGCCACTGCAGAAAACTTCCATGTAGCCCATACCAATCACAACCTTCTCCCTCTCACCATAATTAACCATTATCCTGACCTTCATAGGAATCACTTCCTTCTGGTTTTAAGAGTTTTGTCACCCAAATGTGCATTCCTAGACAGTTTTTTAAAGTTGATGTCTTGATTGTCTTTTAATCTATTGGTCCTTTGTCCATCCCTGTCATTTCCTTTCAGTTTTCATTTGAAGAATCTAGGCCCTTTGACCTGTTGAGCTTCCCATGGTCTGGATTTTGCCAATTACATACTGATGGTGTGTTTCAATGTGCTCTTCTGTATTTCCTGCAAATAGGCAGCTAGATACAAGAGACTGGATTAGACTCAGGACTGATTCCTTTGACACGTCTATAGGTAATGTTTGACTGTCTTTGCAATCTTAGCAGCTACTGCTATTTAATACCCATCCATTCAGTAAGGACCACAAAATGATTATATTCTGCCACTTCTTTTTCACTGATTAGTTAGAATACATACTAATAGACAGAAACATTTCCCCTCATCTACTACTTGGTTACCAGTGGTACATTTCATATAAGAAAGGCAGGATAAATGCTTGATTCTCTCCCTTTATTTTCCAGAAAATGAACTGGTTTCCTATCATCCTCTTCAGATGATCGATTTTTAAAGTATCATTAGGAACTTTTAAGTTTGATACACTTGATATGTTCCCGTCTACTGCAATTATCATTGTTAAGGCTCAAATTGTTCCATCTTTCGCCAGTAGGAACGTCTTCAAGATGGCTCCCGAGTCCTTGTCATGACCCCAGTACTCTGATAGCTTTCTTGCTTTCTGGCATGACAAAATGATCCAAGCTCATCTTGAATATTTCCTGCCCAGAACTCTCAGCCATTTCTCCACAAAGCCGTTTGGATTTTTTTAAGTGAGAAGTGGTATTTAAAGACCACAAACTGAGTGGGAGGGATATTGTTTCTAGGCCTTTTTGGTGGACAGAGCTAGGAAAATACACATATATTTAAAGATGAAATACCTCAAGTTCATATCGATACTTCCAATTCAACTTTGAGACAATAAAAGCTTTTACTTAGCCTCTTTATTTTATCTGTATCATCTTTCTTTCATACTGAGACTCCTGATTGTAAGGACACAGGAGATAAAATTAGAATATCCCAGACTCACTTGTTTTAGCCAACATTACAGTCTCAGAATAACAATGAGTATCTACATAAAAGAACCTGATGTGATTATTGAGAGCATTAAAAAATGCTTGGTACATGGTCTCTCAATTCTCCAATTTTTAAAAATAGCTACTGTCCAAACATAAGGCTATTACACAGTATATTCTCACCCTCTCAGCCCTCATTTTGTCTTCATTCTACAGTTAACTATATATTTAACACTTACCATCAGGTCTTATGTTGATGTCTCTAATTGTCTTGGTAGTCTAAAAGTCAAAACTCACTTTCTGGTACACTGTCATCCATCCAATATAACTTTGTGATTGTAGAAACATTCTATATCTGTGCTGTTCAATACAGTAGCCGCTAGCCACATGTGGCTTTAAGCACTTGAAATGCGGTTGCTGTGACTGAGCAACTGAAGGTTTTATTTAATTGTAATTAATTAAAATTTATATTGTCATATGTGGCTAGTAGTTATCTTGCTTGACAGCATAGCTTTAGCAGATTCTTCAGGAAGGGTTCATGTGAAAAATATTCTCTGAATTCTTACATATTGCCCTTTAGGCTTGAAAATCAGTTTGGTCGGATATAAAAATCTTTGATTCACACATTCCTTCTTTATCTTAAAGGTTACTCCATTTTCTTCTAGCATGAAGCACCGCTGTCGAAGTCTGAGGATTATCATTTTATTTCTTTATATTCCATAGGCTCTTTTATCTAGATAATCAAAGGACTTTTTCTTTAAAGTTCAGTCATTTTACTAGAATATCCTGGAGTCCGTGGTTCTGGGTCAATATTCTCAGGTATGCAGAGTGCTGTTTCAGCATGTAGTTTTAAATCCTTTTTAAATTCAGGGAAGTTTTCTGAATTTATAGTTTTTAGTATTTGTTCTTTTCCCTTGATTTGGTTTTCTTCTTCAGGGACTTCTATCAGCGCTTGATCTCCTTTGCCTTATTTTAATATGCCACTTTTGAATCTGTACCCTCATTTTCTTCATTTTAGATTCTCCCCTTTCTTACATCTTTCTCATAAAGCATTATCTGTTTATATATTCGGTCATGTTCTTTGTAGTTTAGTCTTCATTACTGAAATGACTTTCTTCCATTTCTAATGCTTTCTAGGGTTCTGTCACCTCATCTTTTTCTAATTCTGCATTTTTGTAATTATGAATTGTGTTTTATATTATTTTATTAATGTTTTTAGTGCATTCTAGTTGTTTAGTTTAGTTCTGTTTAGTGGGCATATTTCTGACATGCTTTTACTATCTACAGGAATATTCTTTTTTCTTAAAACCTCTTTGTATAGGATTTGACCTTAGTGCTTTTCTTCTGTTCATTTTTATGTGAAATTATTTCTCATGAACTTTAGAATGATGTGGAGAACAGGAAAACCTTTCTAACCTCATAAGGCTCTCGTCTATTTGTGTTTGTGTAGTGTTCAAACACACGACTGCCTTCTAGGATTCCTTGGCTCTGTTCTCCTCCTCAATTTTAGTCTGGACCTGCTCTTTTCCCTATCCTGATCAATTCTGATTCCACTTCCAGCAGTTTCTCCCCAGTGAGGAATACTATCCTAAAATGGAACCCTGGAAGCTAAGTTTTGAGAGTTCTTAGGGGCCAAATTGCTCCAAGCCCTTCAGTCCCTTTAACATGTAACCAAACACTTGCCAAGTGCTCGAGAGGTCAAATCCCTTCACAGTATTAGCTGATTCTTCCAAATTGGCTGTCCCACTTTCTAGTGAATTCTTATTAGCAATATTGGGGTTCTTCTGTGCTCAGGTACATCAGACAACATCCTCGATGCTTCTGTCTTCTTGCTCTCACATAGACCCTGATAGCATGCAGGTCCTATAACTGATGGTTTGTCCCACCTGCTTAAATTCTGGGGTTCATGGAGATAGCTTGTCACCTAGTTTAGCTATGTTATCCATGGGTTTTGGTTTTGCTATTTCCATTTTTATTTGGAGACTCAGATCGAAAAATTATACTGTTCTTGGCACCACTTTCCCAGAATTCTGCTGAGAATCTCAAATTACACTAACTCACTCGAATTCTACAACCACTTCATAAATTGGCACTATCAGTACCCCCAAGCTCATAGATAAGAAAGTTTCAATAACTTATCCAAAATTACATAGCTAACAAGTTGTAAAACCGAGATTCTGATCTAGAGCTCTTAAATTCTAGAGCCTATATTCTTCATTACAACAGTTATGGGAAAATGATTCATTATATATAAATGTATTTTATAACAAATTTTTCAGGAATTAATTCTGTGAAGTGTGAAACACCTTTACCTTAACTCCTGTATAATAAAACTTACGTCAAAGTTTGAGAAACTACTACAGGCCCTCTAAATATTCAGTGGGATAGCAAAATGATAACTATACAATAACATCAAAGCCAAATACGTGAGAAAAAAATTGAAACCCTGGTTCTCAAATCTCATGGATTTCTCAAACATAGAACATACCTTATTAAGTAGGTTAAACAAATTTAATACCGGATATTAAAGTATTCCTATCTAACTACTAGGATTGTTTGTGCATGTTCACAAATAGGGAAAGAAGCTTCCGATGTAAGCAACCACTAATAACCTACCTGGCCTGCCTTGTGTAGGTGGAGATACAAACATAGGTTGTATAGCATTCTGTGAGGAAACTGAAGTGGTACTACCAGTTTGATTAGCTGCTGTACAGTTAGGTAAGACTGGAGCTGGAACATTATTGGCACAGGAAGCTGCAACTGCTGCAGAATTTACCATCACCTGTACATGTGAAAGAAAGTTCAGAAATCTAAGTTTCGTTTCTCAAACAATATTAGTCTCTTATCTGATCGCAAATTTCAGGAAATGGTATTTTGATAATTAAAACACTGAGAAGTCAATCTTTATGTAAACCCTATATAGGAAGGTTAGGTTATTTCTTTTAGAAGACCCCAGATTACTTTGAGAGCTTTAATTTTTAAATTTATTATTTTTCTGAAAAGGTAATACATTAATATGATTCAAAAGTCAAGTATAAAATTGTATACCATGAAAAAGTTCCTCCAAACCCTATTCTCCATTTGACTAGTTCCCCTCTCGCCAAACAGGTAATCTCTGCATTTCCTGAATATTATTCCAGAGATTTATTACATTTATTTTTACAAGCAGATACATTTCCCCACACAAACACATATTTTTAACAGAAAGGTGTTTTTTTTTTAAAAAAAAAAAACTCCATGAAATTGCAATTTCTTCTTCTGATTGGGCAACGGCACCCAATACAGGGCTGTGCACAGAGAGATGTTCAATAAATGCTAACAGACTCTTCTTCTTGAACACACTGTCCTCAGTGGCAGTCTCCATTTCCTTATAACCCACTGCAGTGTAGTTGCTACCTGCTTTACTCCTCAGAAACTGCACTCAGTCACCAGTGGTTTCTATGGCAATAAATCCCAGTAGACTCCTGTTAGTCCTTATGTTGCCTGACCTCCTGGCAGTAAGTGACACTTGACTGCTCCTTGAAACAATTTCTTCCTGGGGCTTCCATAATACTACATTCTCCTGCTTCTCCTTCCTCCTTGGCTGTTCCTTCCTTCTCTACCCATTTTCTAAAATTTGGTGATCCACAGGCTCTGTTCTAGACGTTCTTCTCAATCTCTTCCTTTTCCTAGGATGATCTTATTCACTCCTATGGTTTCAGGTACCTTTTTAAGACCAACTCCCCATTCTACAGGGGAGTTTTACATTTAAGTTTCAGAAAATGACAGAGATTTGACAGGTAATTTATATTAACTCATTATATAAGAGTTTCAGAGTAGATTGTCTATGAGTAGTCTAAAGCCAGAATACAGAACAGTGTCTGGAACACAGTAGATGCCCAATCAATTTGTTGAACAAATTTACTAATTACTGTGCCAGGCACCACAAGGTACAATAATACTTAAGATGGGAACATAAGCAGCTTCTTTTAAGTATAATGAAGGGCAAAGAGAACAGAAAGAAAAAAAATCATTTTCCTGTTAAGACCATTGCAACTGACTACTTGATAACACTATGAAGATTACCTTCTGGGGGTAGTTGTATGAGGTAACTGTGTCCTGAGGAGACATAGAATATGGTCTTCTGTCCTGAAGAGACTTTAATGAGAACAGAAATATTAATAAGGTGAAATAAAGAAACCAAGCAACATATCGATAAAAGACCTGATTTCAACATCTCCTAAAATTACATGAAAGTGATCTGTCCTGAAAGTATTCAAATTTGGAAGTGACCACTAAGATAACACTCCAAAAAGTATCATCACTCCAGTGCCTGATTTAGGTGACTGCTCTATTTCCTATCGACAGAGATCCTGATGACATCCAACTCTAGTCCCAATGCAGAAACTAAAATGTAACAGAGGATTGTAATCTAAACACTTTCTCAGTAGCCTTTCTTGCCTTAAAAGCTTCAAAATCAGTACAATCAACAATAGTTTGCTAAAAGAAAATATTCCATCTGAAGATGTAGTTTGGGACAAGGGTGGATAACTGTTGTTTAGCTGCATCCTTTCTAAGCAAGATGTAGTATATAACCCAAACACCATTCCCCTCTGGTTCAAGTCCCTGTCTTTGTAAAGTAAAAATGATAAAAGGCTCAGGGTTATGCGTGCCAGATTGTCATGACAGCATAAAAAAAAACTAGCAGCAGAAATTAGAAATATTGGTAAGAACGCAGAGGGAATCAGGGGAAGTAATCACAGGAAACAAGAGGAACCACTCTGTGACAAAGATGAACTCCACATGGACCTAAGATTGCAGCATGTTTCTAAAGTTTGTGTTCAAGTACAGACATACCTCGGAGACACTGCAGGTTTGGCTCCAACCACCGCAATAAAGTGAATATTGCAATAAAGCGGGTCACATGAATCTTTGGGTTTCCCAAGTGCATATAAAAGTTAGGTTTACACTATACTGTAGTCTATTAAGCGTGTAATAGCATTATGTCTAAAAAACAACATATATACCTTAATAAAAAATACTTTATTGTTGGGGCTGGCCCCGTGGCCGAGTGGTTGAGTTCGCGCGCTCCGCTGCAGGCGGCCCAGTGTTTCGTTGGTTCGAATCCTGGGTGCGGACATGGCACTGCTCATCAAACCACGCTGAGGCAGCGTCCCACATGCCACAACTAGAAGAACCCACAATGAAGAATATACAACTATGTACTGGGGGGCTTTGGGGAGAAAAAGGAAAAAAAAAAATAAAAAAAAAATCTTAAAAAAAAAATAAAAATAATAAAAAAATAAAAAAAAAAAAAACTTTATTGCTAAAAAATGCTAACCATCATTTGAGCCTTCAGTGAGTTGTAATCCTTTTGCTGGCGAAGGGTCTTGTAAAAAACGCATTGTCGGTGAAGCACAATAAAACAAGGGATGCCTGTATAGCCAAGGCACCTGCCAAAAGGTAAACTTTAGCCCTGGTTCAGGAAGCCCAGTGTGAACACTAAATAATTTTAGAGAAGGATTTAGTTGAGAGTTGGACAAGGAAATAAGAAGAAAGAATTAATGTTCATGATTTCTTAGAAGGCTCTGTGCCTAGAAATCTTTAAGTCCTGCACTGATTCTCTCCCTTTAGAATGCCGTCAAAAAGTTACTTAGAAACTTGCTATGGATTTGGTGACTAAGAGTGGGAGGGGAGCCCATCATGAAGAGATTGAAAGCTATATTGGGGATGTATGATAAAATAAGTTCAAGACAAAAAGGAACATGTAACAAGTGAAATTAAAGGGACAGAAAGAAATCAAGCGTGTACTCCTGTCATCCCTGAAGGTGAGATTTTTACTGGCTTTTTCACCTGCGTGGCTGTATCAAGAGATGGTATAAAAAGCATGTGATATGAGAACAGTAATGGCAGAGTGAGGGGAAAAATTATTTCTCCAGAAGGGGCAAAGGAAGGGAAGGAGAAATAAAGGAAATTACATATCATAGTTTTCTTCACCTTAGTAAGACGTATTGCCTAAACAGTAAAAACAAAAATTTAGTACATGAACCTACCAAAGTTAAGATTAATCATAGAGACTAGACGTTGGTCATTCAAGCTCTTCACGAATATTCCCGTTCTCCTTGTGGGTACATGGTAGGATGCTCTTCCTGGCCTCATCTAAAGTTAGGTATGGCCATGTGACTTGTTTGGCCAATGAAATATAAGCAGAAATATTAAGAGATAGTGTTCAATTTCTCTATCTTTAGCCCTGCCAAGGTGATTGTGAAAGCACACGTCCATCAGCCTGGGTCCCTGAGTGACTAGGATATACGAAGGCCTACTATCAACCTGCATTGGACATATAACATAAGCAAGAACAACTCTCCTGTGGTAAGCCACTCAGATTTTGGGGAGTTGTTATTGCAGCATAACCTAGCTTGATTAAAACTGTAATTGGTAACTAGAAGTAGGGTACTGCTGTAACAAAAATTTAACATGAGAAGATTACGAACTTGCGGCTCTTAGAGGAAGAGGTTTAGAAAACAATGTTAGTTTTGTGTTTTGATTACTGTTGGTAGAGTTTAGCAAGATATTTTAAGACAGATGAGTACAGAAGAGTAGTTTCCAGGCAGGAATGAAAAGGAATAGCGAGTCCTTGAATACAAGGACCTGTAGGATTGAAGAGACAACTGCTCCAACCCAAAACTATAAAAGATAAAATAAATGCTTTGAACAACAAAGACCAGTTAAAAGTTCAGCCTGGAGGCAAGAATCAAATCATTGTTAAAATCTGATTGCATTAAAATATCTCAAAGCAAGAGTCTAACTAAGGATATAATACTCAGTGAATCCTTGCACTTGGACAAAACAGCTCATGGAAAGGGGTCCAAAGGTATGGCTCTTCCATCAATGCCTGATAAGCTCAAGGTACTTGTGATCAACTAGAGAGAGACATAGGGATAAGAAAGAAAAGAACTACAGCAAATCTAAGTAGTATATCTAAAAAAAAGAACTGTCAGTATGGCTATTGGGACATAATAGGAATCATACAGAGAAGCAGCATAATAAAATAATCACACGGCCGAACAAACCATGAGCAAAACTAAAACCATCTGCCTGAGATAAAACATCCTTGGCCTCCCAATTTTCTATGAGTAAGAAGCAGCCTGAGAAAAGCTCCTCAGTTGCCAAGAAGGATTATTCCTCAATGCCTACTTCAAATATGGCCAAAGGGCGGGCAGGCTGGCCTTGGAGTAACCAAGAGCCCCAGAAAAAAATGAACCAGGGAAATACTCTAGGGAACAGTCCCCATGCATATGGTAGGGGCCCTCACGACGTCCATCATGACGTCAGTATTGTTATAGGCTAGTACCTGTGTTTCTCCCATTTTCTCCCTTTATGAGTGGGAATTTTTACTGCAATTTTTCAGTACCTGCTACATCATTGTAAATTGGGTGTGCAGGGGGTAAATAACTTTAGATCTTTGGTTTTAGGCCTCCAGATCAAGAGGAGCCACCTCTGTACCCAAGAAAGAATACATTTCCCTGAAACCTTGGGCTCTGAGTTTAATTACACTGAATGGCACTTTTGGGTTGCCTCACTTGAGGTGGAAGCAAGTATTTTGACTGTGGGAGGGAGTTTGAGTTGAATATTACAGTCCTTACTGCCGTTAAAATATTTCCAACTTTTTGACTTCCAGGCACAGAGAAGTTAGATTTGTCAGTGGAACATGCTCTGACCAATGAAAAAGAAAATGATGTGTTATCTCCAGGTGGAAGCTGTTAGAGCCACTGCACCATTCCACTACCTTTCGTTTCCTGCTTTGGCAATCATGAATGCAACTTCCATCAGCCTGAGTCCCTGAGCAGAGCCCTCCTATAAACCTCCAACGGACACGTAGCATAACCAAGAAGCAAACTCTTATTATATGAAGTAACTGAGATTTATGGCCCATTCTTACTGATAGGAAAATCATAACAAAATCCTCTAAAAATAAATCACCGCCGACGTTTGAATTTTCTCTTGTATCAACACATTAGGAATATCTCTAAATAGATTAGTTTCAGAAAAGGGGCTTGATCTTGGATGAGTTACTTAATTTCTGGTTCTCAATTTTTTCATCTAGAAAATGGAACGAAGATACCCTAATGACCTCATAGGATTGTTTTCATTTAAATGTATGTATATGTATAGCTCATAGGACAGTGCCCTAGTACATAGGAGCTATAAGTGATTGCCATTATTATTAAATACTTACCAAGTTTGCTGTCGATTCAGTTGTGCTGTGAACTCCTGAAGTTTCATAATCTGGTTCTAGAGGATATAGACAACGTAAAGTAAAAAGCATTATTTTACAATTTAAAATTTTATAAACACTGATGAATGTCAGATTATATCTAGATCTCACTGACCTGAAGGATAAATATATTCTTCATGATATCCTCCTAGAAAAAAAAGAGAAGTGTGTTTATGTAGGGCTTTTCAGCTCAGCAGAGCCAGATGGCCAGCACCTGCTTTTTCCTCAAGTTTTATGAATATATGTTCAAAACGAAAATGTATACATCCTTGAAACAAGTGATTTGAACTTTCATACTAGTCAACAAATACTGAAGCCAGAGACTGACTGTAAACACTACAAATTTCTCCTCCGAAAATTTCTTTAGTTCTTAGAGTTCAAGCTGAGGGGAAAAATCCAGCTGTATCCAGCTTTTCCAGTCAGACAGTAGGATATGGTGATTAAATACAAAGGCTCTGGGGTTAGGTCTGTCTAGATTTGAATCCTGATTAACTACATCACTTTAGGCAGGTTACTTAGTCTTTTTGTCTCAATTTCTTCACTGTAAAACAGGGATAACAGTACCTAGCTCATAGCAGGGTGAAAAGAACATAGCATGGTGCTTGACATGTAGTAAATGGTGACTATAATCTGAGTATAACTCACAGTTTGCTTAAGTGGACCTTAAAAGGATATGTCATGCCTCATCCGTTTTTCAGCCTATTTCAGGTGAATAATACATTTAAAATCGGTTTGTCCTCAGAGGATGGCTCAGTAGACTTAAATATTTTGCTTTAAGACTGCTATACCATCGAAATGCAGAGAAAGTCAATCTTCAATTGGACAGTTTTCCACGAAAACCCTACAGGTCAAAACTGGATTTGATTCCTAAACACATCACTTATCAAACACGCATGCATGCAAACTCCTCCAGACAGCAGGATTTAACATGAGAACAAAGATTTGATTACTTCAAATATGCCACTACAGATGAGCAGTATATCTGAAGGTTCCCACTATACTAAAGGGAAAAAACAAAAAAGTTATGCTTGAGTAAAAGAGCAGAGTATGCATCCTTAAGCACATGCATGTACAAAGTCTTCACAGATTATTCACGTGCTAGATTTTTTTATCCTCATTAAATTCCTAGAAATATTTATTTTCTCCTACATAAGTAGCAGAAAGAAGAATATCACAAGAAAATAAGGAAATTGACTGGTAAGTCAAGTCATTCAGGCTGCCTCACACCTCCTTAATTCCTCCACAATTGTTTCAGTAGGCATATATCATTTTACAGTAAAACGGTAAAAACAAGCACACTGCGTGGTGAGAGGCAACAGAACAACTAAGGGCATATACGTAGGCTTTAGAATCAGACAAACCCAAATTCAAAATTGATCTCTGCCAGTCACAAAGGACCACGTATTTCATGATTCCATTTATATGTAATGTCCAGAATAATAAGCAAATCCATTAAGACAGAAAGCAAACTGGTGGTTGCCTAGGACTCTGGGGGCAGTTGGGGGGAAAGTGGGGAGTGGCTGCTAACGGGTACAGGGTTTCTTTTTGGGGTGATAAAAATGTTCTAAAATTGATTGTGGTGATGGTTATGCAACTGTGTGACTACACTAAAAACAATTTAAACAGGTGAATTGTACGTATGTAAAGTACATCTCAATAAAGCTGTTATAAAAAAATTTAAATCTCTGCCACTTACCAATGGTATAACTTTGGCTTTGTCATTTACCCTTTGAACTTCAATTTCCTAACATATAAAATAAGGATACCACATTCCTCAGAAGGATACAGTAAGTATTATATTAAATTACAAATATAATTACCTAGTACAGTGGATGGCCAATAAGTTTCAATGACTAGTAATGTTTACAGATTAAGTAGACTTCTTCGGGTGAAAAAGTTATTTCATAGCAGTCTCGTAAAAGGATAGCTACTCACATGAACAGCCTAAGGAGTTATAAAAAATGGTGAGAACAATTATGAATAGTGCCTTACTAATAAAGAATAGATGTTTTCCATAGTGAAATTCATTTGATTTCTCACCAAATCAAAACTCACTCAAGAGCTATGCAGAGAGTTGAAAATAAGTTATAATAATGTAACGACCTACCAAAATAGAAGTCTGAGAAATTTCTGAGAAATACCAAGACATCTTCAAACACCTAGCAAGTTGAGACAAGAACTGATAACTCTTCCAAAATGAGCTATCCAGAACAAAGTGAGACCCCCTCAAACCAAATTTTAGGTCCACTTCACAGCCCTGATGTGCTAACGTCACAAGAATCATCTTTAAAAAAAAAATTTAACTGTAACTGACTCACCATTGTCACTCTGGCCATCACCCTCCTCTGAATTCAAAGTCTGTTTGCCTGAGCTATGTCCTCGCCTTGCAATACAGTATCTTGAAGTAGCAGGAACCATTGTAGAAGGCCCTCCATGATTCTGTACCAAAGAGACACACATATACACATGCAGTCCTCCCTATATATAGCCAGAGAAAAGCTATAAATATTTTAAATGTACTTTAGAATAAAAAAATAAGTGAAGAAATGATAACCAAGAAAATAGAAAATATTAGCCCATACTATATAGGCAAGATTATTTGTCTACCTTTACCCCCTTTCTCTAAGAACAGCTAAAAAAAGATGTTCTCTTCTCCCATCTGTAAAGCTCTAAGATGAAAACTCATATTTTCCAGAAAGGGCTTTATTTGGTAGTTTACTTAAAAAAATAAATAAAAAACTAAACAGCTTTTGGAGTAAAGTTTGACCTACTTACAGGTAAAGGTGGATAAGCAGTCTCATCCCCTTCTTCAACTTCGTAATAAGTAATGGTTTCTTCCAAGCCCCCGGGCATCTGTCCATTCTCTGGGGCAAAGCTATACTGGCACTCCTTATTCATACAATGCATCTGGCGGTGACTACGTCTAAAGGAACTTAAGTAGTTCGAAGAATGAAAAGAGGGAAAAAAATGATAAAACATGGTAGTAACCTGTTTCTAATTTCTAAATAACAATTCAAACATCTTAATGTTGACACTTTTTAAAAATTAGTCCATGTATTCGTTGCTCACCAATAAGGCCAGACTTACCCATTTTCTCTGATTTTCGACACTTAAAATTCACTTACCGAGATCTATAGGAGAAGTTATCATAGCTCTGGCAGCACCTTTTACCTGGGCCAGGGTAAAAACCAACTTTAGGGCCCACCATGTTCTGCCTATTTATAAAGCGAGATGAATCCCTAAGAATAAAAGGAAAACAGAACTCTATTCACTAGTTCTTGAGTAGTCAGTCTTTGTAATTAAATAGAATTAACATAACTTTCCAACAACATCCAAAGAGAAAGAGCTTTGCTCTTTTCACTACTGGCACTAGGCCTGTCCATTATTAATGGATACAGTGTCATATACACGGCACTCATCTTGATGGCATTCTACCACATCTTCAATTGTTCCATATTTCCCTAGACCGTGAGAATACAAATCTTCCCATAAATTCATTTGACAAAAACTTAAGTTTACACCCATTTACATTCTTTATGCTCCCTTTAGGCATAGATTACAAAAGAAATCTAAACTATTAAGATATTTCTAAATTCTACTGTAACTCTGTCCAGGAATTATTCCCAATATCTAAACAGAGATGTACCTTATCTTGAAAGTCAGTTAAGTCTTACCTGGGAATCCCATATCCCCGACCTTGTCTCTGAGATGGATGTTGAGGATGAAAATGTTCATTAGACACAACATTGCCAGCAGGCTGTGGGTAGTGTATTGGAGGGTCATGCCCATAATGCATACTGTGCTGAAGCCTGGGTGGGAGGAGGGGGTGTCCCCTGCTGTAAGCCATAGTCATATAAACCTCTTTCCCTCTAACTTTCTTGAACATCTTCTTCCGCTGCTTCACGTCCATCTCTGACACACCTTTCAGACAAAGTAGTAGCAAATAAGCTTCATAACCAAACCAAAAGATCCAGTGTCTCCCCACAACTCCCCCAAATGCCTAAAACTCTCAGCTGTTTTTCTTAGGAACTAACCAAATAAATACAGGGAGGGAATTTTTGTATTTTTTAAGGATGTACTAGATCTTCTATTTAGAAGAACAAAACCAGCAGGCAATTTCTGTATCAAGGGACATCTCAGCACTATCTTTAGTATAGGCAGCTTTGTCATCAAAACAAAGAGTCAGCCAGCCAACTACGTTACTATTATCCAGGAAATCATGCCTGTTAATATCTCTGGCTGCTTCTGTGAAGTGTTTTCACAGTTCTTTGGGAAATCTTTTCTCTTCAATTTTTAGAGTCTAAAATCCACTCTAGCTTAAGTTTACACAAAGTCCCAAAGAATCGTGGTTCTCAACCAGGGACAACTTTGCCCCTCTTCATCTTGGGGCACATTTGGCAACGTCTGGAGCCATTTTTGGTTGTCAGAACTGGAGGGAGGCTGCTATTGGCATCTAGTGGATAGAAGCCAGGGATGCTGCTAAGCACGCTACACTGCACAGGACAGCTCCCCACAATGAAGTATTATCCATCCCAAATGTCAGTAGTGACAAAGTTGAGAAACTCTACCCTAGAACAAGACTTATGTTATACCTTACAAAAAAAAAAAGAAATACAATGTAGGTAAAGTAGAAGAAGGGGAAAACAATGAAAATCATCAGCATACAAACCCATTTCTGGGACATAGCTCCCGGAAATCTTCTGGTAACCTCTTCCTTTCCGACTGGGAACTGCATTCCAGGCAGGAACTGGTGTCACTTGGGTAACTGGTTTTAAGTTAGCCAGTGGAACAACGTGCCTTAAAGTTAAAGATGCCACCATGAAGCCATTGCAACAGAGACAATTCTCATTCGATGCACATACCCCTTCCTCTCCTGCTTCAATTTCAAATGGACTTTACTTAAACCTGTTGACACTAGTTTCCCTGCTGAGGTTTCCTTTTTAGGTTAAGAAACCTTATAGAGTAGTCTATACAATTTTACAGCTGTTGGTAAGCACTATCACGTTTCAGAGCAAAGACTGTGGTAGACTAGTTTACAAGCATTTGTTGCCTCTCCTTGGAGAAGGATTATATTTTCCCAGCCCACTGACTTAGGCCTGGCTATGTAATCTACTTCGGCCAATAAAATGTGAGCAGATGCTTTAAGAACCAGGACATAGTTTGTCATGTTCTCATTTCTTCCCCTGCCTGTGATCATGGAAGCATGTGTCTAGATAAAGCGTTTGTCAGCCTGGGTCCCCTTTGCTGACTCACTATGAACATGCTAAATGAGTAATGAATAAACTTTGTTTTAAACTGCTGAGATTTTTTGGTTATTAGGGCATTTAACCAAGTTTAATAGTTTTCAAAGTGGACCAACAGCACTGGTATCAGCTGGGAACTTGTTAATAGTTTAAATTCTTGGGCCCCACCACAGACTTAATCAGAAATTTTAAGGATAGAGTTCACCAATTTGTGTTTTAACAAGCCCTCCAGGTAATTCTGGGGCATGTTAAAGTTTGAGAATGACTGGACTAGCTTATCTTGATACTGGCAGAGGCTTAGTTAACAACCCAGCTTTCCTAGTATGAAGAGTTTTCTACCAGAATTCTGTTGTACTTAATATTTCTAATAAGTTGGCTAGTGCCTAGTATTTGGAAACTTCTAGACAAAGGTTTACTGAGATTTCATACTTCAGCATATGCTTTTACAATTTGAGACAAGTCATCTTAGGCCAATACCAGATGTAACATTGGTTCTCTTACTAGCATCCTGGTAATTCTCAATTTAGTATCACAAAAAGGCATTACCAGCCAACGATCTTAGTAGTTCAACAAATTATTATATTCTTACTTTTCTGCCAATTCTTCAATGAAGACTGTTACTGAATTGTTCTCATTTCCAACTTCCTGAATATGAGCATTATAATATCTTCCACCTGACTCCAAGCGAACCTGAAAGAGGGGAAAAGATTGTCAGAATACATCTAGTCTCAAGTCTACTGGCAGATCTGGTGTCTGCCAAACAAAAATATCACTTCTCCCCAAATGGAGTTCAGTGTCTCCTTATGAACGCAGGTGACAATCAACATTGCCAGTCTGGTTCAATGGAGGTGGCACAAGCTGAAAGAGCCTTACGTTTAATTACAAAAGTTTGTAATTAAAATTTAACACAAACATTAAAAAAATACTGTAGCATTTTGTAAGTTAGTTGTGTTGAACTCGTATTAATGATTAAAACCACAATCTTGGAAAAAACAAATTACTGATTCTTTAAAGAAAACTAACCTGACACTTGTCTCCTAAATAGTACTGTCTCCCAGCATATTCCATGTAATCAGATTTCTGAAGTTCTATTAAAAGAAAATGAAAATTCAAGTTCAACTGAACTGGTTCCTTTCTTATTTTACATCATTCAATTCTGTAATTTACTTTTACCACAGTGTAATCGACAATGCCATCACTATAAGCTAAAATCTAGGGGAAAATAGTCCTAAAGGGTCATTCTATCATTCTTGATGGGTTATTTCTGTGGTCAATTTAAGGCGACCTGCTAGAATAGTTTTTGTGCTGTAAAACAAATACTAGATGGAAATTGGGAGGTTGTAATCTTAGAGTGGGTCAAACATCAATAAGGTACAATTTGAAAGTTAACATACCTCAATAAAAAAAATTTTAAACAAGAAAAAAAATAACACTGCAGCTTTTTCAAAGCAGCCTACTATTTTTAATAACTTATTGTGTTCCACAAGGTCCTAACTTCATTCTAGATTGTTAACTACACCTAGGTTCACTGAGGTTCAGGGGGTTAACTATGAAACATTAAAGGCTAACTTGAGGACAGAACGTTAAGGTCTACTTTAATCAACTTAGTTATCTAACAAGGAGAGATAAATAATTATCTATTTCAGGAGTTGGCAAACTTCCTCTGTAAAGAGTCAGATAGTAAATATTTTAAGCTTTGTGGGCCATACAGATTCTGTGACAACTACTCAACTGTTATAAAACTTTATTTATGGACACTGAAATTTGAATTTCATGTAATTTTCATTACACTGTTTACAATAGACTGTTCTTTTAATTTTTTTTCTGCCATTTAAAAATATAAAGACCATTCTTAGCTCACGAACCATACAAAAACAGGTGGCAGGTCAGATTTTGTTCACAGGCCATAGTTAGCTGACATGTGACCTATCCATTTATCAATGAAGGCAGTCTTAACACTTTAAGATGAGCTTATTTCCAGTTACTACAAGTTTCTCATACTCTTAAAGTTACCTAAAAGCTATCTCCACATAGTCTTTGCAAAGTTGAAGTCCCAGATAAACATCAGACTCTAAAAGATTCCTCCCCACTTCTAAACCTATTTGTTTCCTCCTCTGGATTTAAATCATGTACTGAGCAAGCTAAAAAGTACCAGGCTGTTTTTCATAACAGTACGCTGAAAATGTCTCTTATTAGAAATAATTTGCAAAATTATTCTCCTGGATCTGTCAGGATTCAAAAGTATCCTGTTGATATTTCGTTACCTTTTCTGCTGTCCAACCAAACATCAAATTCTACATTACGATAGATTTCTGGATCCAGGGCTTTGAGCACCTTATAGGGCAAGAGCATCTTTGATGGATTTTCTGGAGACTAAAACAAAAATAATCATGCTACAAACTCACCATCCTTAGCTTAAGTCTCCCTTCTATGAAGAAGGAAGAATTAAGGTTTTTTTCTTCCTTCTTTTTTTAAACTATGTACATAGGCCTCCCTTTCCTTATTAAAACAAGAAATAAATTTTACTGTGTATTTTAAAAATCAGGAGATTAAAGAAGCAATATGCGAATAATCTAAAAGGTTTTATATGGCAGAAGGGAAATATCGTCTAATGCAGCCAACAACTCAGGATACATCTTATATAAATCAATGCAACACAGACTAGGATTAAAGATTCAGTTAGGGCTATTTAACAAGTATCATCTTGATATACACAGAGAGGTGCAAGTGTTTCTGTACCCTAAAATCACCTGGAAAAATCTGAAAATTTTACTTCATTTTGGTCAAAATCTGTTGCAACTTCCAAAGGAATTAACTTTTTCTTCTGCTTTCCTAGAATTTCACCATAAAATTCAATACTGTTCCCAAATTACCAGCACTTGAGGCATAAATAGAGATTGTTGTATTAGTATTTGCCCTATTTAGCTAGACTCAAACTGAAGGTCTGCTTGATTTTAGGCCTATACAGATGGTAAAATTTCTCTTGTTTCTCCAACTAGGATTATTACCTATTTTCTTTGAGTATAATAGGGATAAGCATTATATTCTTTAATGACAAAAAGAAACCTTAGCATCAGAAGATGGATTACAAACTAAACATGTCTACTGGGTTTGTAATAGTACTTTTAACTTAAAAACAACAGCTTCTGAATTTCTCAAGAGTTCAGAGTTTGCTTTGGAAAAAGTCTACAATTTCATAAAAATAAAAATTCACAGAACATTAAGCACACATTTTACATTTTCAGATTAAGATTTCCACAAAAGAAACATCAACTCCTCCCCGACCCCATATAACTAGAATGGACCACCTGACCTTAACTAGTTTAAGTTATGATGCTGCAAGCCAAGACTATGGAAATTCTTTGCCCTAGAAAATCTCAAACCTTTGCTTCTTCTGTTTCTTGATTGTACCCCTCTGGTATATTTTCAACATTGCAGCAGGCATCCCACTCTTCAGTCCTAATTGAAAAGATTTACAACAAAGAGCTTTATATAAATGCAGAGGCTAAGAAAAGTCTTAAGTCTAATGACCATACTACCACCTAGTGGTAAAGTAGCTCTGTTTTAAAAATGAGGCAAATACTTTTTCATCCCAATATTTAAATTTACGCTTCTTTTTTATAAGTATGTGCTACAATATACTTAGCAGATTATCCTCTATATTTCATACCTCCGGTGGGGACACACTCTTAAGATGGTCCCCTGCCTCCTGGTGTTCACACCCTTGTGTGATTCCCCTCTCAAGTTTGCTTCTAATCAATAGACAGGATGAATATCATTACATTACCTAAGAATGTAGTGCCTGTCTTGCTGGTCGGTCTCTCTTGCTGACTATAAGGAAGGAAGCAGCCATGTTCACCAACCCCATGTGGCAAAGAGCTGAGGGTTACCTAGAGCTGACAGCCAGCAAAAAAACTGAAGTACTCAGTCCTACAGCTGCAAGAAACTGAATGCTGCCAAGAACCATGTGAGTGGGGAAGGGGACCCTTCCCTAAGTCAAAGCTCCAAGATGAGAACTCAATCCTGGCCAACAGCCTCACTGCAGTCTTGTGAGACCCTAAGCAGAAGACCCAGCTAAGCAGTGTCCAGATTCCTAACCCACATAAATTGTGAGATAAGTGTGTTGTTTTAAGCTGCTAAGTTTGTGGTAATACTCTTATGCAGCAATAGATAATATACCTTGCCTTCCTACCACTACAGTTTCCATAAGCCTGAAGTCCTCAAGACAAATAATCAGTGAAGAATGAAGTGACTTTTATCCTGATATATGGTTGCCACCCCCTGCATTCCCAAATAAGCTTAAAAAAAAAAAAACTTTTCTACCAGAAAAAAAGATTGCAAGTATTAAACATCCAAAAAATACAACTGCAAGACAAAAAGACAAGGCAACACCTGAATGGCACAGCAAGCCTATGTGAATTAAGACAAGCCCTACTTTATTATCTCAAACACAAAGTTTTTGACTAAATTTGTTCAATAACAGCTGTTTCCTCACAGGCCACAATCTATACCCCTAGTGAGTACCAAAGGCAGACATTCGAAAGCTCCTAAAACCCCCCTTAGCTTGAGAGATTCTTTTCCGTCAGTTAAATGTATGTGTCAAGTAACCACTGTGAAACTCAGTTATCACCTACAAAATGATGGTGCTGGTTCAGGATCAGTTTTTTCTCAAAGTGTGGTCCGCGGCCTACTTACATCAAAATACTTGGGTGTACTTGTTAAAAAAGTAGATTCCTGGCCCCACTCTGACCTCAAATTTTGTGAAGGTAGGCCCAAGGATCTGCCTTTCTAACAAGTACCCTAAGTAATTCATATACAACTTAAGCTTGAGACTCACAGGATTAGACAGTTCTAAAGTCTCTTCTAGCATTAAAAAAACTGATTCTAACTTGGGCCAAATCCCCAAAGCCTGAGAATCTCACAATACAACATAGCTTTTTGGTAAAAGTTCTCTTCCTCCATTAAAAAAGTGCGTGTGTGTGTGTTCTAAGTCATAAGCCTGCTAGGTCCCTTCCACTTTCAAATGATGATGCACAGAAACATGAAACTTGATAATCTTGTAGTAGAGATCCCCTTTCCCTTTATTACCTATCCTGCGGTGAACTCCTGTAGTCACTATGGGCATCCTCACTGCCAGTCACAGCATTGTTTCTGTTCTTCTTGGAACCACTTCGAAACAATTCAACAGCAGTCTTCAACTCTTCTTCACCCACAACAAAGACATCTTTATAGAGAATTTCATACAATACAGCTAAAGGAAAAAACGGCCAAAACTCCAATTGTCAAAATAAGACTTTTTTTTTTTAATAACAATGAGAAAATAGCCATAACCCATTGTACAAATTGAGTAGGTACCAATAAGGATTTACAAGAGCTATTTATCATGCGTCCCTCAATTTAAAGACTGGCAACAAATCATCTGAAAACACACCAAAACATTTATAAAGCCTTCACATACCCTGACAAACAGCTGCACTTGACTGAAATTGTTTTGAGTACACTGAATCATAATGACCATTATTTGAATAGCAGAGTACAATCTGAAAAGAAAAATACACAAAACAATTAAGTGAATGTTATACATATTACAACCATGAAATACTTGAAATTAAGTTGCTAATCAGAAACTGATAAACTAAATGAATTTGCTCTTTTTAAATAAGTGATTTTTAATTTTATGTATAAGTGATGTGATACAGTATTTGTCTATCTCCATCTGCTTTATTTCACTTATCATTAATGTGTCAATTATAGCTCAATAAAACTAGAGAAACATCAGTTTCTAAAATCTAAATACAGATAAATGCAAGCTGTACCTCAGAAAGAGATTTTCTTGACAGTGACTTTTAAATGCCAAGATTGAAGTCACTACTAAGGCTATACTGTGAACCTTACATTCCTGTTAATATACCAAGCAAGTACTGATTTACAAGTTTGCAACAGATGAGAACTTTACAAACTGAGTGAGTGAATAGAAAGCCTAAGAGAAGTCAAAAGTTACCCAGCTTAACTTCTAAAAATGACTAGAAATTAGGTCAAATTCCCGAAACTCAGACTGTGGGGTGAGGGACTTCATTCAATTTATTCAAAATGTTATCCACTGTACTGAATGGCAATATATGAATACACTATATACGAGCAATACTGCTAAAGAGACTTCCTTAATGAATTAAGGCACTGAGATGGCTACAAAACGAGTTAACTAGCTGATTCCTTCAATCTCTAGTTTTTTCAACCAATAATTCAAAGGCCATGCTTACTACCGAAGTTATTCCAGTAAAAATGCTCCCTGGCTCCATGTAAGGAAATCTGTTTACATAACTGCTCCAAAACCTTTTTAAACTTTTGTTCAAAAACCTGTCTTATGTAAGGGATATAATCCCTAGTGATTAAGTCTATTTCACTTTGAAGCCATCTCTGGTATCAGCAACTGAGGTACCAAAGATGACTCTCTATGATCTATGGGAGGATGTCGCCAGCAAGCTTCCTTGGCAGAAAATTATCCTAAGCACTCTTTTTCCTATCTTCCTACACCACTATGAGCTAACTTCTCCCAATAATCAAGTAACCTGATCCCAGGTCTATTAGCCTAGCCTTTTTTTGAAATCACAATTCCCACTCCATCACTATAATCCATTTCAAAGTATTGAGGGCAAGTGTCAAGCTAAAGTAACTCACAGTAAAGTTTAAGTTATGAAGTTTCACCCACCCCCAAGGGGTATTTGCCTTTAACGGGAGTTTATTAATCCAAAAGAACAGTGAGCAGATTTTGAGCAGAGAAGCCCTTTGTACTCTGTACTAGAAGAACTGGGAACTCCAACTAAGAAAGGTTAATAACCGGAGGCAGTTGTTAAGTGAGTAAAGGAACCAGCTAACCAGAACAGATGAATGACCAAGCAGGAAAAAAAAAGAGATGACCGTACAATTTCTCTATTCAAGTGGCAAGAAGTTCCGTTTTGACTGGAAGTGGTAAAACTAGGCATGATGGCTTTTATGTTCCTGATGGTATCCCAACATAAAATCATAATTTTCTCATACATACTTATGGGTGGTGTGTTTGCTGGAGGTGGGAAGGTGGGATGTAATGGCAGTACACTAGTGAAAAAAAGAGGTAGGCCTGGATTACTAATGAGGATAGATATTTGAAAAGAACAAGTAAAAGAATGCTAGGTATAAGTCTATCTACATTAAAAAAAAATGCAAAGAGAATGATATAGAAGGATACCCACCCAATCTTAATAGTTGTTACTTTAAAGTGCATGAGATTGAAGAGCAGGAATGAGGACTTGACTTTTCACTCTATATTTCTATACTTAAGTTTCATTTTGCTTGTCATATAAGTATGTATTTCTAATCTTTCTAGATAGAGCAAATGGGCTGAGTAAAGATGGCTAGCTCCAGTAGCATCCACTTTGACACTGGATAACTATGTAAAAATGCAGAATTAAGTCAATATAGAAGGTGAAAGGTACCAAGGTGAACATTAGGCATTTATTTCTCTGAAAACTTCCTCTAAAATATATTTTATGGAAGGCTCATTAATAACGTTCACTGATTTTAACAAACTCATTTTTGAAAACCCAAAGAATTCAAATGTAAATCTTAGGAGCCTGAACCGAGATATAGTAACTAAGTTTGAGGCAAAGCAAGGTGTCACACAACACAAGTACCCTGCTGCCACCTGGCTTTCCCATACTTAAATTTCAATATGAGCAAACATACTCGTTTTATACATTCCCAAAGCAGACATATATACACTATCATGTACACGTACATACCCAATTGCTGATAAGTATTAGCTCTGTATATATGTACGGATGAGATTTATACATGATATTCTCATGGTTGCACACATTCAAAAGGTCTTACATTTTATTTTTGTACTCTTATAGTTCTCAAAAGGTGTCTTCCCTTTAATTAGCTCAATATCTTCTCTGTAAGATATACAAGACTCATTTGAAAATGGAGCTGTATAACTGTAGGAACTAAGTGGTGGGTATATGGATGGTCACTGTACAAGTCTTTTAACTTTTCTCTGTATGAAAATTTTCAAAATAAAATGTCAGGAAAAAATAAGTGAAGTGCAGGTTTAAAGAATCCTGATAGGGCTGGCCCCCTGGCTGAGTGGTTAAGTTCGCGCCCCCCACTATGGCAGCCCGGGGTTTCACTGGTTTAGATCCTGGGCGCAGACATGGCACCACTCATCAGGCCATGGTGAGGCGGTGTCCCACGTGCCACAACTAGAGGGACCCACAAGTAAAATATACAACTATGTACCAGGGGGATTTGGGGAGAAAAAGCAGAAAAAGGAAAAAAAGAAAGAAAAGAAAAAAGAAGATTGGCACCAGTTGTTAGTCCAGGTGCCAATCTTAAAAAAATAAATAAATAGGGGCTGGCCCCGTGGTCGAGTGGTTAAGTTCGTGCGCTCCACTGCAGGTGGCCCAGTGTTTCGTCGGTTCGAATCCTGGGCATGCACATGGCACTGCTCATCAAACCACGATGAGGCAGCATCCCACATGCCACAACTAGAAGGACCCACAACGAAAAATATACAACTGTACTGGGGGGCTTTGGGGAGAAAAAGGAAAAAAATAAAATCTTTAAAAAATAAATAAATAAATAAATAAATAAATAAATAGTCCTGATAAAGATCTAAATGTCTAAATCTCATCTCAGGCAATGCTGTGTACAATTGCTAAAATACAAAAGCTAACACACTCCCCTTCCTCAAACAATTCTGATTATGTCACACCTTTGTTTAAAAAAGTTTGAGTGTTTAGGGGCAATTGTACTGATGTCTGAAATTTACTCTGAAATGCATCAAAAATTAAGATAAACTGAATGGATAGATATGTAATAAAACAAGAATACTAACAGCAGACTCTACGTGGTAGGTATATGGATGCTCACTGTAAAATTCCTTTAGTTTTTATGTAAGTTTAAAAATCTTCATAGGAGAATATTGGAAAAAAACCTTCAATTGACTATTCTTTACAATGAAAAGCCAAATTCTTGGCGTGGCCTACTACACCCTTCATTATCTAACTCCAGCCTATCTTTTCAGCATTGCCCTTCTCCCATCCAACTAGAGTTCCAAAGAGTCTCTTGCTTCCATGCCCTTGCATACTGGGTTTCCTCTGAATAGATTGCCCTTCATACTTGGAGGACTCATTTTCTGATACTCCACTTAAATTTCACTACCACCATGAGACTTTCTAAACTTCCTCAAGCAGAGTGAAGGACTTTTTCTTCTATGTTCTTTGTACACACTTCTATTGTAGAACTTATCACTTCACTGTAGGTAACTATTTACATGTCTGTCTTCATAGCACCTTAAGCCCTTGGAGGGCAAGGATTTTGTTGTATTCATTTTGGTATCCCCAAAGCCCAGTAAAGTGCCTGGCACACTACAGGGGTTTGAGGTTTGCTGAACAAATTAAAGGGCGGTACCATTGGTAAAACAATTAATGTGCCCCAATTTATACTTATCTTCTAAGTTATCTCTTGCATCCTACTTGGTCTTCTCTATTCTAATGCCACTTGCCTAGTTCAGGTCTCTTGTGGAGATTACTGTGACCTCCTAACAGTTCTCCCAGTGTCTAATCTTGTCTAACCATTATCAAAATGTTGCCTGAATTTTGCTTCATGATGTGAAACAAGACTTACAAAACTCAAATATTGTGTAGTCTATATTCACTAATCAAATAATCAGGATAAAAGGCTTTTCTTAAAAACTTTTGGGAAGAAAAACTGTATGCTAAAGAACAATTTGTTTACCTGCTGAGAGTTCTCAACCAACAAAACAACCACCTACTATTTTCCAAGTATCTTGCTAGGCAGTAACAAGGGGACACACTGTCCCCGCCCTCAAGAAACTTTCAGACTAATGAGAGAAATAGACATGAAAACAAATACAATGTAATAAACACTGTAATTACTTGGGTGCTGCTAGGGGAACACAAAGGAAAGAAATAACTCCAGGGGAGTTGGCAAAGTTTCAAAGGACTTGACATTTGAGATAAAAAGGAAAAGAAAAAAAGTATGAAAGTCAGACAATCTGGAAGCAGGGTATACTAAGGTTGGAGGACAATGAAGCTGGAAAGGAGGTTTGGGACCCTTTAGGGCACTGAATGCCTGGCTTCAGAGTTTGACCTTTATCTTCTAGGCAATGAGAAACCAAATAGAGTTTTGGGTGTTTTTTTCTATTACAGAAGAGTGAGCCAATTAGGTCTGTTCAGAAGAGTAGCTAACAATACTGAGGATGACTGACTGGAGAGGAAAAGGCTGGTGGCAGAGAAGCTTGGCATTTAGACTCTGCTTATTTTTTCATTAATTAGGTTAAAAAAAAAAAGATGATTTCTTAATATCCTGCTAAGCCAGTAGCATCATTCAATTTCTCTTATTTTAGTAAACATTCACTCATCTTCTTACCTTGTCTTTACAGCCATTATCTGTGATATAAGTTGGAGGCTTTCCAGGATAGCGATAAAGAATGAAATCCCGACTACATAGGTAAAAAACAAAGGTGGGTGAGAAGAGATAATTTAGTACATGCAAAGGTAGTTATAAGAACAAGTATTTGTGCTTTTAAATTGCACACCTTATTCATATAAAACAATCCAAATGTTTAAGAGGCTAAATAATGTTAATTCAAGGTAGACAGCTAACTCCTCCTAAAGTCCTATGGATTTTAAAAAATATCTTAATTTAGGAGGAAGAGAAATAAAGAAGATAGATTATCAATTGTATCTATGTTTATGAGTTTTGGGGGATCCCATTAATTTAAAGCAGGGTTGGCAAATTTTGATTGAGAAAAGAACAGATAATAAATGTTTCAGCTTTTGCAGGCCATATGGTTTATTTAACTTTAACTTTGCAGCATGAAAGCAGCCACAAACAATGCATAAACAAATGTACATGACTGTGTTCCAATAAAACTTTATGGACACTGAAATAAATTTCATAATTTTCACATGCCATGAAACATTATTATTCCTTTGAGTTTTCAACCACTTAAAAAAGTTTAAAAAGCATTCTTAGCTCGAGGGACAGACAAAAACAGAAGCGGGCCAATTTAAAAGTTGGCCCCTGATTGAAAAGCAATAACTGATCAGCTACCTGCCCAATACCCCTCTTATACTACTTCTTGCTGGATTTAGTGAGAAATGAGCAGACTGCAAAACACTAACTTGAATAAACACTTACCAAAAGAGAGTTCTGACTCTACCAAGGAATATGCCATCTCATCGTCCTCAGAATTGTGAAGGAGTCTTATACATAGCTATTTTTCAAAACACTACAGCTTTCATAAATGCTACTTTTGCAATTTAAAAGACCGAACAGAACTTCCAAAGCAATAGAGCAGTGTTTCTCAAATTTTTCCCCCAGCATCGCCTTCCTAAAGAGCCTTCTTAGACTTTTCTTAATTTCCTTATGAAATTTTAATACCACAGATATACTGTATATCTGTTTATGTACTATGACCCTGTGAAGGATCATAAACCACTGTGATAGCTAATATATTTTTTGTCTTCAAGAACAAATTTCTATCCTCTTGGAAGTGATACTGAGGGATGCCCCACTGAGGATGCATGCAAAAGAGGCACAGAGTTAAATACACAATAATTCTAAAATAAATATTCTGATTTTCTACAGGAGTAATACCAGCAGTTCTTAAAGTCCTTTATTCTTCCATTCAAATGGACACAAATGCTAGAGGTTCTCCACCTAAAAATTACACCAATTGACCTTGCGTAGACCTCTTCATTCTACATAATACATCAAATCTCAAATTTTCCCAGTCCTAAAGGGACTTTAATAGAAACCTTACACACACACACACTCTTTAAAAAAAAGGAGAGTCAACTTACTTATAAATTAGAGAAAGAGCTCTTATTTCCAGCTGGCCCGCACTTTCCTAAACATAAATAGTGCATAAAGTTTTTAAAAACATTCTGTTGCTAGGAGGTAGAAGTTTTTGCAAGTTCAACATTTGCTTTTTAGATGCTTAGCATTGTTTTAGATGAAGAATTTGTAGAACACACTATAACTTGCTTTGAGGCTTGGGATATTGTGATAGTTATTCATTAACATAAACTTACTCTGAAAAATTTAAAAAAATACCTAAAGACCTTCTTAGTTAGCCATTAAGTAACAAGGACAGTCAATATAGGAGATTTAAAAGGCACAATAAAAATGGAATTAGTGTAAGAATACAAAGTTAGCAGAGTATTTAGTAAATGTGTTTTAAGTCAAGAACTATGGAATTTAGTCAGATCAATTTTTTTGAACAAATGTGTTTATGGGTCTTACTCCCACACAAAAAAAGGTTAACTACAAATCAGGGGAATTGTTTAATAAAAAAAATATTAATGACCTCCTAGTAACATTCATTACCACCCTCCTCCCTCATTAAAGTGAGAAGATTTAAGCTTGTCCTCTTCCCAAGCAGTGTATACTCTTTCACTAGTCTATGGATGATAAACTTGTTAACACACAATTCTCAATATTTAACACAAAACAATAGGTCAATTGCCAGCCTCTAAACTTTTGCAAGAACTATTTGATTCAACATAGCTGGCTACTGAAGAAAATAGGTTGAGTCTAGCCAAAGCGACACAGCTGAATGAATATTTAGGTTACTATTCCAAATACTCTGAAAAGATTAAAGCCCCATATTTGATCTTACCTTGGGATCTCCCAACCGTTCCAGGTATTTCTCAAAAGATCCCTCCACATACTTCAAAAATAAAACAAACTTGACTTAACCAAATACATAGCATTACTGAAATCTGATTATATTCTGCAATATTATCCTCCAATGGGATTTTTGTTCAGTTCAACAATTATGGTATTAAATTACTACTTTGCACAGCACCTCAAGAAGATTTGCACATACACAAAAGGTATGAGTAGAGAAAAGCTGGACTATAAAAGTATCTCAGGAATTCGTCCTGGCTTATCCACATACCAGTGCATTTCATCAAATGGTATAACTTTGAATTTCTTCTGAAATGCCAACTTAAGTAACCTGACTTACTTAAGTAACTTAAGTAATTTTCATAAACCAAGCAAGCCCAATAATTACAAGGATTTCAAACTTGACAAGAGACGTGCACTTACAAAGTTAAACTGAGGAACTTTAAAGAGAATTTCATTAGTTTCAAAAAAGCCCAAGGCAAAAGGGAACTTGTTGGGGTAATGGAAATGTTTTGTATCTTGACTGCAGTGGCAGTTGCATGACTATATATTATTGCCAAAACCAAAAATGCTAAATTTAAAATGGTGAATCTTATTTATGTAAAATATACCTCTTTTAAAAATAAAATTAAACTCAGGGAATATAGGATAATATATGTCTAGTTCCATGCATATATATATCACTAGACTTAAAAAATCATTTTTAATTATTCTCAACCCTTCTAAACAGCTTTTTTGAGGTATAATTGACATACAGTAAGCTGCACATATTTAAATGGCACAAATAAGTTTTGGCATATGTATGTACCCATGAAACCATTATGACAATCGTGATAGTGAATACATCCATAACCCCCATAAGTTTCCTTGTGCTCTCTATAACCCCACTGACGCCCAAGCAACCACTGATCTGCTGTCACTATAAATCGGTATGCATTTTCTACAGCATTATATAAAGAAAATCATACAGTATGTGCTTTTGCGGGGGGCGTCTGGCTTCTTTCACTTGGCTTAATTACTCTGAGATTCATCAATGTAGTTCTAAAATTTTATACACATCTTTGTTACTCAAAACGTGGTCCACGAAAAATAGCAAGCATCACTTGGGAGTTAACAATGCAGAAATCCTGGGCCCCAGCTCAGACCTACTGAATCAGAATCCATATTTAACAAGATCCCCAGGTGATTTGTAAGCACAAAAATACTTGAGATGCACTGCTTTACACCACGGTCTTGCATTTGAAGGTGGTTAAAAATAATCCTTTCCCCAGGTGTGGTGAAGACTAATTAACTTCAAGTTAATAAGTTTTAAAGTCAAGAAGCCTTCACATCGTTTTAAAATTCACTAAAACCTGTTGAGAAAATTAAGAGTAAACCTCAAACAGGAGGCAAATACCCATAATATACAGTCAGAAGAAAACAAATAGTACTGGAAGGGCTAGGAGTGTTAAAAAAAAAAAAAAAAAAAGCCACACGAAGGGCACTCTTCAAATCAGACTGATAGAACCTTGTTTCATTGTTATAAAAAGAATTCAAATAATTCAATGTATACAAAGATGTCTTCTAAAAGTTGTTTTAAAGTCCGTCATTAGTGGCAGAGCTCCAATTACCAGCTTGTCACGTGAAAAAGATAGATGTTTAGGACTAATTTGTTTCCTTATAATTAATTTTACAAGATTCTTCAAGCTGACTGGCTGAGGACCATTGTGCACAGAATTAAGCAAGAGAACAAAGGGGAATCCAATTTGTACACATTTTAAAATATTAACATAGCCAAACCTTTTGCAAACTATCATTCACAGAAAACAGTATTATGGATAACACAAAAGAGCAGTCTAAAGGTAACTTCTCAGGGTTTGGAGGTTTTTTGGTGTGTGGGATGAGAAAGCAGTGGGAAGGATAAAGATTAACTGTTTTTTCTTAACTTTTAATTAGAGTACAAAACAATCTAATTCTGGAAAGAGGTCCAGAAGCATGCAAGCTAGGGGGAAGGAAGCCAGCTGAAAAGTATTTGCTACTAAGAGATTGCATGATATAATTTTCACAAGTAGGTGAGCAAAATTCCTTTCCCCCTGCTAAATACTCTACCGACAACTCCCCTTGGTATGTATTCTACTTACAGATTCAAAAGTTTGTTGATTTTCTCTCATATATGAGACACAAGCCTTCCTGATTTCCAAATGATGGACCTGGCTGCAAAACAACTAAAAAGAAGAGAAAGACCAGGTCACCGTCAGTTATGAGAAACAGAAGCTTCTAAATTAACACTATCAGCTAGACACTTAAGTCTCCCTTATTGAGAACACATGTAGGAAACTGAGAAATTAAATCCTGATCTTACCAAAACCTGTTTGTCTGATCTTTAGTGAGATTGGGGAGGGATGATTCTGTCATACCCACCCCCCCACCCCGAACTTTTCTACTGCTTATTGGCACAGCCTGTAAATCTTTCCTCAGACATTAATATTTAGAGGAAACGGGTTGCTTATAAAGGATCAAGATGCATTTCAAAGTTCTCTCTAACCCCGTTATTTTAGCTTACATTTCAAAGTGACCTTTTAAAAAACAGAAAAGACAGCAAATGTACAGCAGTATACTTGGACTAATTAGCAAAGGCATGCACAAAGCTAGTAAGTAGCAGCCAAGCCGGGATATATTTACTAGGAAAGAGAATTGTTTTTTGTTTTGGTGGGCTACAAGTCTTCTAGCTACAGTACCGTGCCATGTCTCAAACTCTAAAAACTCATATGGGGAGATACATTTGTTTTCCTTTTACCTGCTCCGAAATAGCCCGAAAGAGGCAAGAGGCATCCTTGGCAGTCAGCTTTCGAAACAGCCCTAAGCTGCCTAAATATTCATCCATTGATGCCTCACTCAGAGCCTTCTGGCCGGAGTACTTTTTCCATCCTTTATGCATTGTGCACGGCGCGGGGTGGGGTGGGGAGAAGGAGAAAGGAACACAAGTGTGGCAAGAAGGAAAAGGCAGGGTGCAGCCAGGAAGGGGTAGCAGTGCCAACGGCTTGCTTATGCAGGTATCCGGAAAGCAGCTCAAAGTCTAGGTATGAGAAGGCAGTTGGAGTCAGCGCTGCAGAATCTTGCACTTCTTAGGAGCAGGAGAAGCAAGGGCTGGCTTGCCCAGGACAAGTTGGGACCCTGTGAAAAGAAGAGGAAGAGCCGATGCTCCTAGGAATAGAGAACTTGATTTGAGAAGGAGATACAGAAGGGAGAAGGTACTTGCAGAACTACCTTGTTGGGAAAGGGTGGGATTAACCCAATCAGCCCGAGGTTGAGGGAAGTATGCACAAACAGCTGAGCTTTGGGACCAAAAGGAAGCCGAGTTTGCAGCTTAACTCAGGGCAACTGCTGCTGCACGAGGCTGCAAAGGGACTCCCTAAGTCTCAGGTGTGTAAGATGCAGCCTGGCCCACATTACATTGCTTTAAGATCTCTGCCTGAATTTTCAACTACAGTCTCTGCCGAAGTTCCCTGCTCCTTTCATAGTTTCATGGAAATGAGAGGAAAAATATCTGAACCTAATTAACTAGTAAGCTTTTTTATTAGGAATGTCTTAAATAGCAGAGAAAGTGTGTGTGTTTTGGGGGAGGCTCACTTGATCTACAGGAGCAGAAGTCACAGTTCAAGCAAAGTAGTGCCAAAGCAGTTACCTGGATATTTCAGGTAGGGAGTTTAAGAAATCTTCTCATTTAGTTCTCCTAAATACTAGTAACTCTCGCTTAGGATCACAGAAACTAAATCCATTAGCTATGTAGGGAACACTGATATAATTCTTGACTAATGTCTCCAAACTATTGTATAGCATCAACAAAATGAAAATGCAAAAAGTGTGTTTCTTAAAAAAATAGAAACAATGAAAATTTAAATTGAAGCAGCACAAAAGGAATATCTTACCCACAAACTTTCTAATAGACTACATTTAAAATGCCGTGGCACAGCATTAGAGGCATCGGACATGAGAGGCGTGTCTCAACGTCTTATTAGGGCACTATTCTGGAAAAACTACTCTGGATTCTGAGAAAATCAAAGTAAGATATGACCGTGCTTTGTAACGTTCAAAGACAGGACTGGTCACTTGTATTACTTGATTCCACTGCCAAGTGTCTCAATTTTATTTAAATGTCAAAATCCAATTCCTTTCCTATTTTTTCTAAGTGTTAAAAAAATAAATAGATCCAAAGCTGGCTTTGGAATAGTTGCAAAATTAAGCTGCTGGGCAAATTGTCTTTCTTGTATCTGTGGATCCAGTAGTAATCATGACCGCCCCCTATAGGAAAAGCACCAAAAACCAACATTATAATTCAGGAAAGAAATAAAAGCATGGTAGAAAAAAAGAATAAAATCTTTACTTCCTTTAGCATGCCAATTTGATATTACCTTAACTAATTTCTTTCTTAAAGAAACCATAAAACTGGAGAAATGATTCCTTTTGCAAATTTCTGAAACATGGTTTGGGAAGAGGGATCAACATCTTTCTTTAAGGCTACAAATTCACTAAGAAAAATTAAGGGTTATAGTGAAAAGTTAATTCATTTTTGGCACTTTTTACTTGTAGAGAAAATATAAATTCTTCATATTTATTGCTATTTAAACTAAAACTAAGGTATGCAAAACTTCAATTAATACTAATCCATATACTTCATTTGAGGAAGAAAATAGAGAAAGGGAAAATGGGGAGGGAGGGAGAGAATCAGAAAATAGGAGAAAGAGCAGGAAACAAAGAGAAGAAAAATTAGAGACAGAAAGACAAAAAGAGAGCAAAGGGAAAGTAATACATAGACAAAGCACACAGAAAAAGACCCACACAAATATGGTCAATTGATTTTTGACAAAAACGCAAGAGCAGTTCAATAGAGAAAAGACAGTATTTTCATCAAATGGTGCTGGAACAATTGACATCCATATGCAAAAGAAGAAATGATCCTCAGTCTATACCTCACATCTTGTACAATAATTAACTCAAAATGAATCAAGACCTAAATGTAGAAAACTTCAAAACTTTTAGAAGAAAGCACAGGAGAAAATCTTCAAGACCTTGTGTTAGGCAAAGAGTTCTTAGATATGATATAATAAAAGAAAAGATTAATTGGGCTTTATCAAAATTAAAAACTTTTTCTATGCAAATGACAGCATTAGGAAAATGAAAATTCAAGCCACAGATTGGGAGAAAACATTTGTCTATCATATATCTGACAAAAAAAAACTTTGTATCATTAGGAAAATGCAAATTAATACCACAATGTGACATCACTACACACCTATTAGGATGGCTATAATAAATTAATTTACAGATAATAACAAATGTTAGTAAGGATATGGAGAAACTGAAACCTAAGTAAAAGAAGCCAGACGCAAAAGGGGTAGGTATGATTCCAGAAGATATATAATTCCACTTAAATGAAATACATCAAAAAGGCAAATCTATAGAGACTGAAAGATTAGTGGTTGCCTGGGGTTGGAGTGGTAATACATATTAACTGAAAACAGACACAAAGGATCTTTTTGGTGTGATAGAAATGTTCTAAAACTGTTTTGTGGTGATGTTTCCATAATTCTGTATATTCACTAAAAATTATTGAACTGTACACTTAAAATTGGTGATTTTTAATAGATTTATAATTCACATATCATAAAATTCAAAGTGTACATTTCAATGGTCTATAGTATATTCACAGAGTTGTGCTTCCATCACTACCATCAATTTTAGACATTCTCATTACCCCAAAATGAAACCCCACACACCATAACCATCAATCTCTAACCTTTCTATCCCCACCAACTCCAGGCAACCTCTAATCTACTTTCTATCTTTATTTGCCTATTTTGGACATTTCAAATAAACAGAATCACACAATATATGGTGCTGTGTAACTGGCTTCTTTCACTTAACATAACGTTTTCAAGGTTTGCCCATGTTGTAGCATGTATCACTATTTTAATCCTTTGTATAATTAAACTACGTTTTATTTATTCACTCATCAGTTGATGGACATTTGGGTGGTTTACAATTTTGGTGTATTATGACTAATGCTGTTATAAATATTCACGTGCAAGTTTTTGTTTGGATGTTTCTATTCTCTTGGGTAATACCTAGAAGTAGAGTTGTCGGATCATATGGTAACTCTACATTTAACCATCTGAGGAACTGTCAATTTTCCACAGCAGTTGCACCATTTTACATTCTCATCAGTAGTATATGAGGGTTCCCATTTCTCCACATCCTATCAACACTTACTCTCTCTCTCTCTTGATTATAGCCATCCTAATGAGTATGAAGTGGTATCTCATTGTGGTTTTGTTTTGCATTTCCCTGATGGCTAATAATGTTGGGCATCTTTTTTATGTGCCTATTGGCCATTTGTATATATTTAATGAGATACCACTACATACATCTTAAAATGACTAAATAATCTTTTTAAAAACTGACAATACCAAGTGTTGACAACAATGCAAACCAACCGGAACTCTCATATCATGCTGCTGGGAATATAAAATAGTACAGCTACTCTGGAAAAATAGTTTAGCAGTTTCTTATAAAGTTAAACACAGAGTTACCATATGACCAAGCAATCCCACTTCTGGGTATCTATCGAAGAGAAATGAGAACTTCAGTTCACACAAAAACCTGTACATGAATGTTTTTTAGCAGCTTTGATATTCATAATCATGATTCCCCCAAAACTGGAAATAATCCAAACATTCTTCAACTGGTGAGTGGACAAACTGTGTTACATGCATACAACAGACTACCCCTCAGCAATAAAAAGTAATGAAGTATGGATACACACCAGAACATGTATGAATCTCAAATGCATTGTGCTAAGTGAAAGAAGACAGATTCAAAAAGCTAAATACTGTATGACTGCATTTATATGACATACTGGAAAAGGCAAAACTATAGGAAAGGAAAACAGATCAGTTGCTGCCAGCAGTTAGGGCTGCAAGGAAGGGCTGACCACAAAAGGATGGCAGGAAGGGATGCGTGGGGGTGATGGAAGTGTTCTGTATCTTGACTGTGGTAGTGGTTACATGATTATGCATTTGTCAAAACTTACAGAACTGTACAAGAAAAAATTCTACCTTTGCTCTATTTAAATTTAAAAATAAAAACAAAAAACAGTAGAAGGAACAGAATTTAGAGTTGAGGAGCTCACAGAACACACAAGATTGGAGAGAAAAAACAAGAAAATTAGAGGATCAATCCAGGAAGCCAACATCTAACCAACAGGAAGCCCACATCTAACCAACAGGAAGCCCCAAAAGAGATGAAGAAAGTGGAAGGGGAGAAATGATGATGATGATGATATAAGGAAAATTCTAGCACTGCAAGATATGATCTATATTTAGATTGATCCATATTTCAATCTAAATATAGACTGAAAAGGTCCATGAAGTAACCAGAACAATGAAAGCAAAAAAGATGATCAGCAATGAACATAATAACATTTTGGAAGTCAGGGGATAAAGAAAAGATTCTAAAGCTTTCAAAGAAGAAAAATGGATCACATACAGAAGATCACACATAAGAATGGCAATAAATTCTCAACAGAAGAACTAGAAGCTAAAAAACAGTGAAGTTCTATATTTGAGGGGAAATTATTTCCAATCTTGAATTCTATACCAAGCTATCAACAGATGGGAGAGTAGAAGGCCTTTTCAAACACGCAAGATTAAAAAAATTTACCATTCATTCTCAGAAAGCTACTGGAGTATATCTGAAACCAAAATAAAGAAGTTAAACCACAAAAAGGAGGGAGGCACACAGTGTCCTGAAAACAGAAGATTCAACATAAGAGAGAAGCAAAAGGAATTTCCAGGATAAGGATAAAGGAGAAATCCCAAGACTAAATAGAGAATGACTAGGTTCAGGCAAAAGGACAGAGAACTCCAGCAAAGACATTTAAAAAGAAAAACAAAAGTTATAACCTAATCAAACATACTAGGAAAGATGTACACCTCTGTTGTAGAGTTTGGGGATGTTTCTATAGAAAACATTGCAAATGAAAAAAATAAAAATGAGGTAAAACCATTTTATATAAAAGAATCTATCAATGAACACTTACTATATGGCTCAGATGTGAACAATATTGTACTTAAGTATCATAATGTCAACACTCAAAACAGATTTCACAAGAACTGATAAAACTAAATTTGTTTTTTTTGTGTTTTAAATTTAAATATCATCTATAGACTTCCTATTGTGGAAGACAGATGATATTTAAATTCAAAAAACAAAAATAAGTTTGAACATAGCACTTACAAAACACAGAAAATAATGTACTAGGGTCACCTATAGGAAGCAGAATCAGAGATGTGGAGGAGTGGGACACAGAACTGCTACTTCTTGTTATAAGTCTTGGAGAACTACTTAATATTTTATATTACTTACATGTGTTATCTTAAGAAATAAAAATTAAATTAAAAATTATTCAGTGAGCAAGAAACAGAATAGCATAATAAATTGGGAAAATAAATAAGCAGAAGATGAAGAAACGGGCTTTAAATAATTACAAAACATAGCCAAGTTTTCACATCCAATCAGTAATACTACTAGGAACTAGAACTATATATTTCTCCCAATTCTTATACAATTATTATAGAGAGGAATCACATGCCAAAGAAAAGATATGAACAAAAGCTCAGAGGTGGTTAAGTACAGGTTACGTTCCCCAAATTAGTTAATAAATAGGACTTCGTAAAAAAGATCTGTGTGACAATACTAGATTTCATCCTGTATATAACAGAAAGCCATTTCATAGTATTTAATGCTGTCCTCTGAAATATGGATTGCACTTGCAATTCCAATTGGCTGACTATTCTACAGCAAACAACTCCAATCCTGTAAAACTCCAAAACAGTGGTTCTCAAGTGAAGGGCTTAATAAAACAGATTGTCTCAGGCCCAGAGATTCTGATTCAGCAGATCTGGGGTGGGTCCTGGGAATTTGCATTTCTAACAAGTTCTCAGGTGATGCTGATGTTGCTGGTCCAGGGCCACACTTTGGGAACCAGTGCTCTAGAACAACGTGTTCCACAAGTTATTAATAAGAGTTCCTAAAAAGAGTTTCAAGGTCAAAATTTCAGGAAACACTGCATACATACTATAATGATATCTTTGAAGTTCAAATGTCCATTACCAATATGAAAGGCTCTAAGGAATACTAAAATTACTTGATTTTATTACCTTTGCCATAGGGGAAAAAAAGGTTTGGGAAATGCCAGGTCAAAGTTAAGCAGGTAACTTTAGCATCCAAGTTACTAACGGTTTTTAATGCGCTATAGCTACTGATTTTAAACTATTTCAAAGTTTGAGAAATGTTGCTCTAGAAATTTTTCTGGGTTCCAAATCTAAGGTTGTTGGAATAATTACCTAAGATACTTCAGGTCAAGTGCTTAGTACATAATAATTGCTTAATTAAGTATTGACTGCTATTATGTGCTGCCTGACAAAGCGGTTCACTAAGAAATTACTCTTTGGCCAAAATAAGGGATAAGAACCATAACAATGTCACGTAACTTATACTGTAAATCAAGCCAAAGTTCAAATACAGCTCCTCAGAGGAGCTTTCCCCAACCTAATGGTGTTCCTCCCTTTGACATCTGAAAATAGGATGAAAAATGATTACCTTAAAGACTTTTTAGGCAGTGTACTCTGGGGCCAGATTAAAATAAGACAAATTCAAGAAAATGAAAATAACCTTTAAAAATTAACATATTATTTGACCTGTCATGAAATTGATGTACTTTAATTTTATAATTACTTTTTATGTTGTAATTTAACTTGAAAATGTGATTTGTTGTTTTAATTGCTAGAATTATTTTCTTTCACTGATCAAATGGAAAAATTCTTTGTAGTACAAAATATGAATACTAATAGTTTTAATTCTAAAATAACACTCCATGTTTCAACCAATTAAATGAGGTATATGCCTGGAATCTTTTTTTAAAGCATACATTATCTGTGACATACAAGGTATAGTTCTAAGTGTATATAGGACATGATGCTTTTGAGTTGTTATTTTAGTTTCTGAGAGGCAATATGGTACCATGAAAAGAGTATCAAGAAGTTGGTTATGCCACTTTCATCTCCCTGGGTCACAGTTTCCTCATCTATAAAATGAAGGAAGATGGGTTGCATGATCTCTAAGCTCTCTTCCAAGTCTAAGGAACTGTGATTCTCTGTGACTCAATGGTGGATAAGAAACTTGCCCTCCCTTTACATGGTCAAATTTGTGATTAACATTAACCATAAAAATAGCTTTTAGGGGGATTAACCTATTATCCTGGCAAATTGCAGAGTTGACTGGCCCACATAAAAATGAATGATAAGCCTTACCTTACCAAATGAAATAAACAGACCTAGAATTTTAAAGATAAAATTTGTAATTATGTGTGGTGATGAACGTTAATTAAATTTATTGCAGTAATCGTTTGGCAATATATACATAAATCATTATGCTGTACACCTTCAATTTATACGTTATATGTCAATTATATCTAAATAAACCTGGAAAAAATAACAATACATGTATGTAACAACTTGTGACAGAACCTGCAGAAAAGGCAATTAATATTAAAATAATACTAAATCATTTATTTCAACTATTTTTAGTACCAAACAACATGGGGCCAATTGTGGGAAATAGCTCAACTCTATAGAACTTCATTTTTAGATCTTTCATTACTGAAAAATAAAATGGTAAACTTTATTTAAACATTTTTTAACAGCACCCTGAAACTAGAACTTGTCACTTCTTTTCATGGTGGACATTTAACCAGAATTAGTAAAGCAGGATTTATGAAGAATGGGACCACAATGGTTCTAAAACAAAATCTGGTCCCATGGCCCTATTCAACCTCCTCCTCAAGTTTTAGGAAGAAGACAGTAAAGACAAGCAAAAGAACTGATTTCTCAGAGCAGTGATCCTTGTTCACATATGCAAAACAGAGGAAACATTACCAAGAGCCACTTGCTTTCATTTCCTTCTCTTCCCCACTTTTACCTGAAGCATTCTAATACAGATTAGGAAAATAGTACTTTGTTTAAAAATGTATTATATTGGCACAGAAATACTGTGGCTTGTTTTCCGTTCATTTAAGATCCTTGTAGTGTCTAATCAGTCTACAGACAGACAGACTTGAGGGAAGGGAGGATAAATAAAGACCAGAACATTCTTTTCTTTGTTTTGATGCACTAGAAAGACCCACTCACTTAAACCTCTAAATTAACTTTAATTCTCTAAACCCAGCTATAGACTAAATATGAATTTAAACATAGAATTTAATGAAGACTTTGCTTTCTGTATCAAGACTATATACTGTGAATTCTAGAGAAGTATCTCTAAGCCTATTCTTACTTCTTAAAACAAAAGCTCTACTTCTTAAAACAAAAGCTCTAACAAAGAAAGATTGTATTATTTCAATGAAATTTTTTATTTTCAAGCATGCTACACAATTGGTTTTATGTCTAAGAAATCACCTATGAGGGAAGTTAGTTTTACTAATTTATAAATGGGAAAACTAAGACCGAGAAAATTACTCAGGCCAAGAATTTAGGAATGTTTTTAGCTCTTAAATTTCGGGAGTGTACTATCCACCCACTTCATAGTGGCAGTGGAGAACCACCAATATGTTCTGTACAAAAGGAGAAATGAATAGTAAAAAAGATGCAATGTATGGCCTCTCACAGATACCATTCCAACAGTGACTTTCAGTTCAGCAAACAAATATTTTGAAGCACATTTGACAGTAAATGAGTAAATTACAAAATACTGTATTGCTTTCCCAAATAAATTTAGTATATCCTAAAATAATACAGATAAAAAAATTCCATTTAGTTACTTTTATTAATTAGAAACAGTGCTACCCAAGACATTATGGGTTATAAACACTGAGTTAATAGTATAAGATTACTAACGGTTAGTTTCAAAATGTGTTGCTTGGTATGTTTTAAACTTGATGAGAAAAGTTCCTAATTTGTGCTATATCATAAAAATTAGGAATTACCAAACTCAAATGTATTTAATCAGAGGGTTTAATTATAAAGGAGTAGTCATTATCAGAATATTAATGAACAATGACCAAGGAATGAAGCTACTGAAGTTGGTCTCAGTCTAGGGATTCTTAACCTGGGGCCTCATGGTACCTGTAAACTCCCTGAAATCCACTGTAAAATGTGTATGTGTATAAAGAGGCAACAGTTTGAAACATTTTGAGGAGTTTCACGACCCAAAGAAGCTTAAGAACTATTGACTTAGAGAGCAGGACTGTAGCCGTCAAAATAAAATGACAGTGTCAATCAAAATAGTTTTGGCCAGGATGTGGTAAAAATTCATAAAGACAATAAAGATACAGAAGTGAAATACCAAAATAGATGGTATATAATGGTATAAAAGCCCCTCAAGATATTTTTCAAGAATCAATATCAAAGTCAAGAAGCATGTATTCTACATTCCTGTTTGAAGCTGACTAGATTTATTTGCCTACCTATTGTCTAGCCACCTACACAAATTATAAGAATTAAAAGAACTATACAATATAAACATCATGCTAGAATATTCATGTAAGGAATTAATCATTTAACAAGGACTTGAGTGCTGTTTGGCAGTTATTCTAAACCTCTCTCCATGTAATCTTCTGCTGGAAAACACTACAGCTACTGCTTTTAATAAATCTCTGATTTTTAATATGTTTTCCCAAAAATCCCCAATAAATACCATTATTTGACACACCCTTAAATATCATTAGGATATTACACAGAATCAGCACTGCTATGGTTTAGATGTCATCACCATATAATGTAATGGCCAAATCTTTCTTCTGAACAAGAGACATACTAGATACTTTGGAGTCAAGTCAAAGACAGTATGAAATGAATGCGTGCAAGATGATAGTGTTTCCTAGAACGAATACCTAATCCTAATCAAGATAATGAAAAAAGAATACTAAGTTACAGAAGTGTATGATTTATGGAAAGCCTACTGTGTTTCAGGCTGGGGACTCAAGAATGAATAAGACATATAGGTCCTTCTCAACTAGACTGTAAGTTCCTCCAGAACAGGAATAATGTCTTGAGTTCTGCTGACACAAAAAATAGATTCTTATGCATCTATGTTAAAAGACTAAATAACCAAATAAATAAATGGGCTTGAGATATTTAGGAAGTAAAGCTGAGAGTACTTGTGACTAACCAGATATTAAAGGTTAGAGAAATGAGTTTAAGCCTGGAGACTGACTAAATGATGACACCATTAATAGAGGTAAGGATACCAGCAGGGTGAAAAGGAGAAACATGATTTTAGTGTGGGGCACATCGAGTTTAAGGTGCTTAGAGAATTAACAGACAGACATGACTGACAGGCAACTGGAAATACCATTCAGAAGCTCAAATCAGAGTTGAGGAATATAGACACAGCAGTCAGTAAGAGAAGCTCTGGGCGTGATAAAAGTACCAAGAAAAAATACATAGAGAAGAGGACTGAAAACAGATATTTGTATTGATCATTACAAATATTTAATGAGAAAACAAAAGAGCCAGTAAATAACTTGGAACCAAGTAAAGCAATTGGGAGTTTCTCCATATGGATTTTATGAGTAACCAACAGTATCCTTTAAATAGCAATGTAAAAACTGAAATAGGTCATATACCTGAGGCTATCATTCAATCTAAATTTCTTGGAGTAGTCTTCTGATGACAAATATTCTGTCCTCTTGTCCCCAGAAATGACAGAAATATACTGGAATTCAGCCTTCCAATTGCAATTCCAAGAGTATCTTTTGGACACTTAAGTAGCATAAAACTCCTTTTTCATATTATGCTCTAAGCTCAGTTTTCTCACTTGCAAAATGAGACAAACGTTAACTATTTCATAGGGTTATTGTAAAGATTAAGTGAGTTCACACGTGTAAAGAGCTTTGAGTAGTACCTGATAGATACTAAGCGCACAACAGGTGTCAACTAATCATTATGTTTCATTCCCCATTCCCCCATAAAAACATGGTACTAATTGTACAGCAGAAAACTGATTACCACATAGCTATCAGGACAACCCATTCGAAATCTCTCCCCAAAGTCACTTTCAAATAATCTGCCCATACAGCTCATTTCTCAGACTGTATGCAGATTTTTGGTCGTCTCTGAAAATTTTATATTTTGAACAAATCAGAGAGATTAAGCGCTTATACCATAATACAGTCATGCACCACATAAAAACATTAGTCAACAGTGGACCACATTGCAATGGCAATCCCATAAGGTCAGCACCATATAGCCTAGGTACGTAGTAGGCTATACCATCTAGGTTTGTTTAAGTACACTCTATGAGGTTCACACAATGAAATCACCTAATGAGGCATTTCTGAGAATGATATCCCAGTGATTAAGCAACACATGACTGTAAAAGGCCAAGAAAAATATCTACATTACTACTAGTCAATCCTTAACTATTTTTAGTCTTGGAAAACTCTTCTCAAACTATCAAAGTGGTACACATTTTTAAACTGTCCTGTCTACATGATTTGTCTTCAAAAGCATAAACAGTGCTCTAGGGCGTCTAAAATCACTCAGTAGTACTTTCAGATGACTTTTTTGCAGGGAAGGGTTCACCCTAAGCTAACATCTCTTGCCAAGCTTCCTTTTTTTCCCCTCCCCAAAGCCCCAGTGCATGGTTTCATAGCCTAGTTCTAAGTCCTTCTAGTTCTTCCATGTGAGCCGCCACCACAGCATGGCAACTGAAAGATGGATGATGTGGTTCCATAAGCAGGAAACGAACCTGGGCCACCAAAGCAGTGACAGCACTGAACTTTAACCTCTAGACTATCAGGGCTGGCTCAGATAATGACTACTTCTAAATGTTCCAGAACCTTACATCAAGTTCCTTGGTTATACTAGCTTACCTAAAACCAAAATTTTCCAGCTGTTTCTTTCTTTCTTTCCAAATTATAAGCACAGTCACCTAAAATCTTTACTTTCCAGGGTCATTCTATAACCTAACATCACTTTTCATCTACTCCCACTTCATCAACTTTCTACTATTCACCCGTGCACCTCTGAACCCTTTCCACGTGAATTTCTTAATACTGAACTTTCTGTTTTGCTTCTTTATCCCTGGAAATCGAAATAGCTCCAACAGGAAACTGCTAGATAAACTGCATTCCACTTACTCACTGATTTCAAGAACCTTAAGCCCTATCATGTAATGAAACCAAACAAATTTTACTGTATAGAATCTTGATTACCATTCATTTTGTCATAAGGACCCATAAGATATAAACTTGGCAATTAACTTATCTTAACCTCTTTCCTCATCTGTAAAATGTGTGGTTTGCATTAGGTATTTTTAAAATTCTCTTCCAACTCCAAAAATCTACAATTCTTTGTCTTAAAGTCTTCATCTGTTCAATCTAGTATCAATGCTACCAATGGCATTTTGCTAGAATCCAAAATTTCAGGAATCACAGGTTTCTAAGTCCCAGGTAAGGGTGTCATACACCAAAGGAAAATCCGATTAAGTGAAGTGTGAAATAATTCTAAAATAAATTAAACAAATTCGGGAAATGAACAAAACTTTCACTGGATGGGATTAAAGTAACTACACAAATACTAGGCAAACAAGCATTAAGAAATAAAAGCTTACAACATATATTACGATAGTAGAAAGAGCAGAGGACTGGGAGTCAAGTAACTGCTTCTAGTGGCAGCTCTGGCAAAGGCCGTTGATTTAGACAAGTCATACCCTCTGTCCTTCTTCCTAATCTGAGAAATGATGGGATTGTTCAAGATAATGATGAGGATTGCTGCCAAATCAAAATGATTCTAAGATATCCTTTGATTTTTAAACCCCACAACTAATATAAAACTTTACAAGGTGGAGTTAAGAGATGTCACTAAACACAACTGACACCAGTGCTTTAAGCCTCTGACAAATGAATCTGGGTTATGTATTCTTTTGGGAGAGGACAAAGCAGATTTGGGGTCCTATACTGCTTTTTAGCTGTGTGATGTTTGAGCAGGCCTTTTCATTTGTTCCTCATTCTCTATGTTAGTCTTTCATGACAACTAACGACTTAGTGATCAACATAAATTTTAAGCCACAATTTTTCGCAAATTACAGAAACACATTTAAAAGAGAGCCCAGAAAAGACAACTTCTCTCCGTGGATTTGAAAAGGGCCTTTCATACATTTGTATAATAATATACACTTATGATTATGGTGCTGTTTATTCTCAACTATGTAGATGTAGGTTACTCACTTTTCAGATTATTCTCAGCAAAATTTTAATCCAAGTTGGCTTCCTTCTGTTACCCAGAGTACTTCTCAGCCACCACCTTCTACTATTAGTAAGAATTTATTTTAATATTAGCCTAAGTAAAACATAATCAGGAAAATAAATCTACAAAAACATCATATAATGCATCCCAAGTAAAATGTTTAGAATATTCAACATTTTGGGATAGTATAACGGAAAGTAGGTCTTTATAGCGAACGCTCTATTTTTATGGATGAAGTATATCTAAACCTACTAGCAGAAAACTATGAACACTTAGGGATAACCTAGTTTATTTTATAGGTCTTGAGACCACTTACTCTAATCAGAAATTCATAACATATCTCGAGCTATGTGAATTTTAAAACCATATATTTAGGCCAATATACACATCATATCATTTATTCATCTGTAAAACTAACTTTATAAGTACATAAATTATAAATTCCTTTATGATGCCACAGTAAATGTTTCAATACCACTGTGAGAGGGGGTCCTTAAAAAATAATAAATCCTATGGGTGTAAGTCCTTTTTGATTTACTTTTCTCAAACCAGTAAAGCTTTAACAGTGGGCAAGATTTTCTATTTATATTTTAAAGAAAAAAAGTGAACACACCCACTCTACTCTAATCTTCAAAACAAAAGTAGTTTCTCCAAGTACTAAAGATCATCTGACTTGATAGTAAATCTTTTAGGTAATTATTGAGTTTTTTATTTCACAGAACACAATCCATCATTTTTTGTCTTTTTTAATTTGGTTCCTTGGATTATGAAGCTAAAGATACTCTCATATTTTTACAAGTCTGTTAGTTTCATTTTTTTATTCTAAGGAACATCAAACTAACTACATTTGAGGTTCTTGTCAAAGTTTTCTAATTTGATTCATTTTTTTCATGATTCCAAATTCACTTGGGTTTCTACGATAAAACCTGTGAATGCTCACTACATATTTCTTTTACTAAAATATGAAGATTAAGAAAAAAATGTAATGAGAGGGCCGGCCCCGTGGCCAAGTGGTTAAGTTCACACACTCCGCTTCGGCGGCCCAGGGTTTCGCTAGTTCAGATCCTGGGTGTGAACATGGCATCACTCATCAGGCCATGTTGAGGCAGCGTCCAACATGCCACAACTAGAAGGACTCACAACTAAAGAAAATATATGCAACTATATACTGGGGAGATTTCGGGAGAAAAAGCAGAAGGGAAAAAAAAGAAAAGATTGGCAAGTTGCTAGCTCAGGTGCCAATGTAAAAAAAAAAAAAAAAATGTAAACGAATTTACTAAATTGCAATTAGGATTTAGACTCAAATGTTTATATTCACATCATAAAATTTTCTACACATTCTATAGATGTAGGAATTTTATTAACTTATATTATTCTGCCAATATATATTATATATTTAATTTAACCACATTCCATTGGTTGCATTTGGGGGGTGTTTTTAAAGTGTTGAGAGTTTGGTGTTTATTTTTGTAATCCAACAACTTTATCCAAAAATGCAGAAAATTTTTCTGGCTGGCCAGGAGGAAAACATTTCAGTGTTGATAAGTCCATTGACTGTAACAGCCCAGGAAGCGTGCTAAAACAAAAGAAGAAAAATATTAGGTAACACGGGAGAAAAATTCCATAATTCACCTACTGCCCACTTGATGACTGAACCTAACTTTCAAGAATACTGTGATGCTTCTCAAACTGTACATGTGAATTTTAATGTATTTTCATAATACAGATATGCATACTAAGATTAAAGCAATACAAAGCACTGCACGTCAATATCAATTTAACAGATACTTTCTTATGTCAACTGAAATATTTCAGAAATGTTATTTCATGAAAGATGTGATCACACGGCTTTGGAACCTTTCTCAGAAATGGGGAGATATAAATTGAAGCAAAATTAATTTATGAAAACAGAATAAAGGAAACCAAAAGTAACAGCTGCCAGACAAGAACAATAAGCTGGGGAGACTACCACACCATGCATGAAGATTGTGAAATCACTTTTCTTGCCAGTAATTTACTACCATAAATTCATATATAATTAAGCAATGTACAATCGCCATGCATGTTGGAAATAAGATTCCAAACCACAACATAAAACTATTACTTCAGAAATTTAATTAAACCAGTCACTTAAATTAGAACAGACATACAACCACCCAGCCTAGATTTGGTGCAAATAAACAATATAACAAAAATGAAAATACAACAAATTACTGATTGTTATGGTATTAGTATCTTCCTTGAAATTAATCTAAGAAAAAAGAGATTTCTAACTGTAAAAAATTCATAAATTGGAGACTTGTACAACTTCCTTTTCAGTGTGAGTAAAGAGTCAGGACATGTTTACGAAATCAATGTTTTCCCTTTTTTAATGTACTGACATAAAATCAAAGCTTATTTAACATTTAGAATGAAGATACTCATCAAAAGTATCTGGAAAAACTGACATGCATTAACCAGTTAGGAAGATGAGAGTTTATTCCTCTTTAAAAAATGATGTTAACCACTAAAAATCTCAACTACCCATTGATAGATATGCCCGTTATCTGAAGCCCACATAATTTTGATTATCTAGCTTCTCCCCTGACTCACAATACTTTTTGCTGGATTTCTTTTTTTTTTTAACCTTTTTTTTTTTTTATTAACGTTATGATAGATTACAACCTTGTGAGATTTCAGTTGTACATTATTGTCAGTCATGTTGTGGGTACACCACTTCCCCCTTTGTGCCCTCCCCCCACCCCCCCTTTTCCCTGGTAACCACCAATCAGATCTCCTTGGCAATATATTAACTTCCACCTATGAGTGGAGTCATATAGAGTTCGTCTTTCTCTGACTGGCTTATTTCGCTTAACATAATACCCTCGAGGTCCATCCACGTTGCTGCGAATGGGCCAATTTTGTCTTTTTTTATGGCTGAGTAGTATTCCATTGTGTACATATACCATATCTTCTTTATCCAATCATCAGTTTCTGGGCATGTAGGATGGTTCCACATCTTGGCTATTGTAAATAATGCTGCGATGAACATAGGGGTGTAAGGGACTCTTGGGATTTCTGATTTCAGGTTCTTAGGATAGATACCCAGTAATGGGATGGCTGGGTCATAGGGTATTTCTATTTTTAACTTTTTGAGAAATCTCCATACTGTTTTCCATAGTGGCTGTACCAGTTTGCATTCCCACCAACAGTGTATGAGGGTTCCTTTTTCTCCACAACCCCTCCAACATTTGCCGCTGTTGGTTTTGGATGTTTTTGCCAATCTAACGGGTGTAAGGTGATATCTTAGTGTAGTTTTGATTTGCATTTCCCTGATGATTAGCAATGATGAACATCTTTTCATGTGTCTATTGGCCATATTCATATCTTCTTTTGAGAAATGTCTGTTCATGTCCTCTGCCCATTTTTTGATCGGGTTGTTTTTTTATTGTTAAGCCGTGTGAGTTCTCTGTATATTATGGAGATTAACCCTTTGTCGGATAAGTGGCTTGTAAATATTTTTTCTCAATTAGTGAGCTGTTTTTTTGTTTCAATCCTGTTTTCCCTTGCCTTAAAGAAGCTCTTTAGTCTGATGAAGTCCCATTTGTTTATTCTTTCTATTGTTTCCCTCAACTGAGGAGTTATAGTGTCTGAAAAGATTCTTTTGAAACTGATGTCAAAGAGTGTACTGCCTATATTCTCTTCTAGAAGACTTATTGTTTCAGGCCTAATCTTTAGGTCTTTGATCCATTTTGTGACTCACAATACTTTTAAGAATGGTTTCCATATTACAAAGCCACTCTGACAGTCCCTCTCCTCCATCATTATAGAGATTAGGACACCAACAATTGCTCCTGAAACAATCAATGAAGCTGTCTCCTCTCAATGAGAACAGGAATCTGTTTTGTTCACTGATGTACGCCAAGTGCCTAGAATAATGCCTGGCAAAGAGTAGGTGCTCAACAAATATTTAACGAATGAACAAGTATTTATTGGGTGCCTAAGAGACAGACACAGTAAAGTTAAAAGAAAAGCTTATTATGTTCTAGCCAGTTTCTTCTAAGGTTTATTTTTTATTTTAAAATTAATTTCAATTATTATAAGAAAAATATGTATTTTGTAATACTTCTATGAGGCTTTTATTTTTTAAAACAATAAATTAGGATAGCTTGTAAAGTCAAACAATTGGGAATTACTGACCTGACGCTTTGGCAAGTTTCTAGCGTCTCAAGAAGAATTAATAGAAAACAAACCAGCAATTTTCTTCATCCTTCTATTGCGATGTTGATCAGTTCTTGTTGAATTCTAATATACTTCCAGAAAATAACACTCCTTACCATAAAGTTACTCCTGTTTAAAATACTCCAATGGCTTTTCACTAAACATAGAATAAAATCAGAACTCCCATATGAGCTAACCCCGCCCAGCCTCATCTTATACTATACTCTCCCTTGCTCACTATACTCCTGCCACACTAAGCTTCCCTCTGTTCCTCAAACACACCAAACTCCAAGCTCATTTCTAACTTAGGGCCTTTGCAATTGCTGCTCCCTCTGTCTCTAGAGCTTCACATGACTGGCTCTTTCTTGTCATTCAGGTCTCAACTCAACATGTCATATAGCCAGTCATGCCTTCCCTGGCCATTCTATCTAATCAGTCTTCACCCCAGCTATCACATCACCCTGCCTTATTTTCCTCATAACACATTTCACCATGTGAAATTATCTGAATTGCTCATTTATAATCGTTTATTGTCTGTCCCCAACCACTAGAACATGAACACTGTGAAAGCAGGAACTTTATCTCCTGTTTACCCATGTATCCACCGCACCTAAAACAATGCCTGCCACTTATTAGGTGTAGTTGAATTAATGAATGAATAAATTTAATTTAGGGATTCCAGTGTTTACTGAAGCCAATACCTTAATTAAAAGCAAACGTCTTCCTTGAATAATGAAAATCTAAATAATGAACCAAAAAATTATACCAGGAGACTTGTGCACCCAGATGAACATATATACATACACGCGCACACATACATTCAAATATTCACATGCAAGGAAACAGCCATAGATACAGAAAGAAATACTACAAAGAGATCACAAAGTGAAGATAAACAAATGAGGTTTTACAGGTGAGAAAATCAAAGTATGACTGATAAGTAGGAGAAGGTAAGAGGTCAAAGAGAGAGACGGGGTTAGGTAGGTGGGTAAGAATAGCTAGGCAGGAATTAAGAGGTCAAATCATCAGTGTCTAGTATACCTGCAGGTACAGTAGAAGAGATGCCCGTCTTTATGCAGCTGCTTTGCCAATTCCAGCTGATGATTGTTCATCAACTTTTCGTTGATAACCACTACAAGTGGCTTTCTTTTTTCCAGAGTCTCCAAACAGCTTCCTGCACCTACAAAAATAGATCAAATTTGTTAAAACAGTTTAAAAGAAAGTCAAGGTGCTCCACCAAGTTTTATAGCTAGAACTCAAAGGATGAAAATCTTAGTTGGCAGAACAACAAATCAGGCCTATTAATTATACCTTCAAAAATGACAAAAGCATAGTTACCAGTTATCTCTAGTAAGTGTTATAAACCTGACTTGAAAAATACATTCTTTATCACTGCCAACAATATTATGGCTTAGGATTCAGTGCTTGCCACTTGCCCTCTAGTAATATGCCCTGGGCATAGGCCTAGAATTCAAGTAAGATTCAGGTTCAACATACTGTACATGAAACTTTACTGCACTTCTATTCCCACACAAGTAGAAAAAGCAAGCCTTCAATAGTGACAGGCACCAATAAAGAAAAAGTTTGACCACTCCTTAAGAGTCTGCCTGTGAGGTACCAACTAGAAAACAGAAAAGAATAATTCCCCACGAATGTGCATATATACAATATTTAGGTCAATTCAACTTTGAAATCGAAAATCATTTAGATATTTTAAGTGGGAGCAAGGAAACTGATAAGTGAGTAGACAAAGCCTTTTTGGGCAGACGATGCTAAGGGAGGAGTTAAGAACTCAGACTCCAGCACCAGACTGTTATCTGCCTACCACTTACTCACCAGACAAGTTACTTAACCTCTGAGTCTCAGTTTCTTCATCTGTAAAATGGAGATACTAGTAGTGCTTACTTTATAAGACTGTTTGGGAGGATTCAATGAATTACATACACAAAGCATATAGAACAGTACCAAAAGCTATTAGCTATTATCCTATACGTTTCTAATGCACCAATCTGTTAGTAACATCTATTTCTAATGAGTTTTCTCTTCAAACTAGGCTTTTTTTGAGAACCAAGACACTTCCTCTTTCACTTATTCAGCAATTAAAACTGCAATGCTTCCCAAAGGCTCTTCTGAAAATACTGGCATTCTAATTAGATGAGGATGGTTCTCTGCAAAGGAGGCAATGATTTACACAGTATGTGGCTGTTAAATAATATTTTTGACTGCATTCATTTCACAATCACACTTAAAAGAAACGTACAAAATCTTTCAAAGCCAATTTCTCCATGTCCATTTCAACCAATTAGCTAGCTGAATAGTCCTGCAGATCTAAGCCCAAATACTAATTTCAATCGACAACTCTTTACTCATATAACTGGATAGGTTATTTTGCCCCTCTGTGTTTAGAGTTTCTTACTGTGAAGTCGTGCTGCAGTGATTAACTTCTCATCCTTCTACCACCCAGAAAAAATAAATTCTCTCCGCTAATGTTCTCAATTGCTATATTCAAGTATTATATTCTACAGGGCTACAATGAGTTATTCTAGTGATTTTATTTTACATTAAAAAGGTTAAGCATCTGTTTTTATTGTCTATCAAAAACTAAACCGTGAGATTCTCAGGCACTTTACCTGCATGACTAATAACAAGATCGGCTTTCTGAAGGTCTTCTTTCAATGAATCCTTGTACCTGTAAACATCCAGAGTAAATGACTCAGTACTGAATGGTTCGGGTACCACCTTTCCTCTCCCTATTTGTAGGACCAGTCGGTTGTAACCAAGGCTCTTGATTACCTGCAACGGGGAAAAAAGAATAAGTGGCCCTTTGAAACAGACTACCGTAAAAACAGCAATAACCACCCTAAACAAACCCTAATGTCGGTGTTCAGACCTGAGCACGGCTGCCAAACAGTCTGTGGCCGACTATAGTTAGTTTTCCAAAACGACCCTTTGCTCCGTACCGGGCCTGACGAGATCCCTCACTAGCCCTAACAGATTAAGCGACCCAGCTCACCAAGGTGTGAAAGAACTGGCCCTGCAAGAAACAAGAGACCAGGTCAAAACTCCAAAAGCGGCGTCGAAAACTAGGCGGGAGACCTAGCGAACAGCTTCGTTCCGCCTCTGACAGCCTGCGCAAACCACGAAGCACGAGGAGCCGGAGAGCGCCACAGACGCCGCGCCGCCGGCCACGTGGGGGCCGGGGAGAGACGGGCTGGGCGCCGGCCACGAGGGGGCCGGGCAGGGCGGGGGGAGACGCGCGGGGCGCCGGCCACGAGGGGGCCGGGGAGGAGGGGGAGAGACGGGCGGGGCGCCGGCCACGAGGGGGCCGGGCAGGGCGGGGAGAGACGCGCGGGGCGCCAGCCACGAGGGGGCCGGGGAGGGCGGGGGGAGACGCTCGGGGCGCCGGCCACGAGGGCGCCGGCCACGAGGAGACGCGCGGGGCGCCGGCCACGAGGGCGCCGGCCACGAGGGAGCCGGGGAGGGCGGGGGGAGACGCGCGGGGCGCCGGCCACGAGGGGGCCGGGGAGGGCGGGGAGAGACGCGCGGGGCGCCGGCCACGAGGGGGCCGGGGAGGGCGGGGGGAGACGCTCGGGGCGCCGGCCACGAGGGCGCCGGCCACGAGGAGACGCGCGGGGCGCCGGCCACGAGGGCGCCGGCCACGAGGGAGCCGGGGAGGGCGGGGGGAGACGCGCGGGGCGCCGGCCACGAGGGGGCCGGGGAGGGCGGGGAGAGACGCGCGGGGCGCCGGCCACGAGGGGGCCGGGGAGGGCGGGGAGAGACGCGCGGGGCGCCGGCCACGAGGGGGCCGGGGAGGGCGGTGGGAGATGCGCGGGGCGCCGGCCACGAGGGCGCCGGCCACGAGGGAGCCGGGGAGGGCGGGGGGAGACGCGCGGGGCGCCGGCCACGAGGGGGCCGGGGAGGGCGGGGAGAGACGCGCGGGGCGCCGGCCACGAGGGAGCCGGGGAGGGCGGGGGGAGACGCGCGGGGCGCCGGCCACGAGGGGGCCGAGGGGGGCGGGGAGGGCGCGGACAGACGTTCGGGGCGCCGGCCACGAAGAGGGCGGCGGGGGGAGGGGGTGGGCGTGGACGCAGGTGGGGCGCGGGCGGGCAGGGCAGGGCAAGGCAAGGTGGGGCGGTGCGAGAGCGGGACCGGCTGAGGCGCCGGCGCCGAGGCGGGAGCGGGACTGAGGAGCGGCCGGCGAGGCGGGCCCGGCCTGAGAGGCGGAGCCGCTGAGAGGAGGGGCGACGACGGAGGAACGGAGGCGGAGAATCGGGGGTGGGGGGAAACCGGGGAAAGGAGGAGCCGGAGAAAGGAGGAGCTGGGGAAAGGACCAGGAGGAGTGGCCCGGAGCAGAGCGGGGACGCAAGGAGAGGAGGCGGAGGAGGGCCCAGTCAGCGCGGGGAGGAGCCAGCAAAGTGGCGGCGGCGGCACCTGAGGTAAAGCTTCGCGAGTTGCTTCCCGAGTTTCTTTCCGAGCGCTGCGGTCAGGCAGGGTTACCGAGGCCGGCGGCGGCGAGCGGCGAGCAAAGTGCGGGGAGCCGAGCCACCGGCCACCCGCCCGCCACCCCACTCACTTGCAGAGTGTCGTGCGCCGATACGCACGCAATGAGGTCGTCGAAGCTGGTGGTCCCTACAGTAACGAACACGCACTTCATCGCGAGGGTTCCGCAACCCTGACTCGCAAGGGCCGGATGTGACGTAGGGCGGCCGCGCTGCCTGCTGCTGCCGCGCTCCGCGGGGGAGGCGGAAGTCGGCTGTGGCCGCCAGGGGGCGGCAGGAACGCGGTCTGTGTCGCCGCGGGGGGTGGGGTAGGCGGAGACTGACGGCCTCTGTGCCAGCCAGTGTTGTAAGCACTCGGCATATAGGAGCTCCCGGGACCCTCACAATAAAGAGGTGGGGAGTTGACAGATGTAACTTATTGTTTTCAAAAGTGAGGCTTAAGAATATTATTATGAAACCTCACACCATATCTTAAGCGTTGTGTTTGCTTCGTTGCTTGCGTACCGCAAATGTTTTTAATGACACAGAAGTTTGGGAGTCTTTATTTGCTGCCATGTTTTGCCAATATACATTTGAGCGACGGTTTTACTTTGAGTCTGTTGAGGGCATATGAAAGAAAAAGCGCCTTTTAAAAAATCTCTCATTACTGATGGCCTAGCGGTTAAAGTTCCGCGCTCTCACCGCTTTGGCGCCGGGTTCGTTTCCGGGCGCGGAACCACAGCACCCGTCTGTCAGTTGCTGAGCTGTGGTGGCTGATCACATAGAAGAACTTACAGCCAGGATATGCAACCATGCACTGGGGCGTTGGGGAGGAGAAAAAAAATCACTCGTTAGCGTGGTCTCTTCTTCCAACTCGTTCTCAAGAAGCCAGAGCCCTTTATATGTGCTCTTAGAAATTATTGAGAACCTCAAAGAGCTTTTGTTTATGTGGATTATAATGCAGGTTATAACTAATTGACATTTACCATATTAGAGACTAAAAGTGAGAAAATTTAAAAATATTGATTCATTAGAAAGTAGCAATGATGAACACATTGCGTGTTAACATAAATTACCTATTTTTTATTTAAAAAACTATACTTTTCAAAACAAAAATTTTCATGAAAACAATACCATTGTTTCACATTTTTCAAATCTCCTTACTATCTGGGCTAACAGAAGAAAGCTGGATCCTTGTATCTGCTTCAGTGTTTAATCCATTGCATTATTACGCATCTCACAGCCCTCTGGAAAACACCTCTGTATACTCAGGAGAGGATGAGAGTCAAAAAGACAGATAACATCTTAGTATTTTTGTGAAAATCAGTTTGACCTCACAGATCCTCTAAAAGAAAATGAGAGAGTGTAAAAAAGGACAAAACTTATAAAGTGAATTTTATTTGCCTTGGTGTATAATACCTGAATCTGAAAAGAAGCTATGGAATATATTAAAATGTTTACAATACTCCCTCAGTTTATATGGTCTTGCTTCCTTTAACAATTAATGCTTCTACCTACAATATGAGAGTTTATTCTTTACCTTATGTGTAATATGCCTAGATAGCAGAGATTCTGTGTCTTACAAGAAAAATTTCCTATGATTTAAGTTGCTTTTATTATGTCCTTGATTACTTAAGCAGAAAAAACTTATAGAACATAAACTCTTCATTTACAATATTTTCACCTTCTGTGTTTCTTTTCACATGCTTTATGTGTACTTTGATTAAAGAAGTAAGGAAGTATTGTTTCTCAGTCACTCACGATCCTTTCTAATCAAGTGCACAAATCTCTGACAGCTCTTAATTTGCCTTCCCAAAATCAGTTCCTAAATTTAGAACAAATAAAATTTTGGGGATATATTTTATACCTAAAACTAAAACTTTTATATATAAAACCACTAAGATTTCTCAGAGGGCCCCTGGAATCACAAAGATTTGCTCTGTCACCTTATAAAAATAGATAATGGAAATAATTAGGTTTGTTTAACGTGTTACTGTTGTAAAGATGCGTGGGAAGAATTGTCCGATCAGAAGGGATTCTCTAAAGCCTTCTCTGAATTAAGCATGTTTTTGTAAAATATTACATATAAACATTTCAGAAGTTGTATGCTTTATGGGAAGTACCTGCTGATTTGTCCGTGCCCTCCCTGCCCATAATCCTGTTTTACCTTCTGGGGTAGTCCTTATCAATACTCTCATGAAATACTTATGTACTGTATATACTATGTTCTAATACAGAATTCTCGTCCTCTCTATTATGATAGATTTGGCAACAGTAATAAATTAACCATAGCCCTTAATCTCTTAATGTTCTTGTTTTACTCTAAAGCTTACCTGAAGGTTCTACTGTAAACTACAGGCCAGAATTTGTGTCTTCAACAAAGAAGAACAGTCTCAGAGCCTCATGGAAGAGGAGCATATCAGGTACTTCACGCGATTGCCACTTCAAAGAATAGACTTTGGGGTTCAGGCTTTTGAGCTGATGTTGCTTAGATAACTTTCAGACCATACCAGTGACTGAGGCGAGATTTCCAGGGCTCTTTTTAATCCAATGAAAGGTGCAGACCACTATAAAATCAGATAACCAGGAACAATATGCTAGACAATGCCTAGCCTTCCAGAAGATACCCAGTGATCCTTCAGTAATCCTTTCTTCTTTTATTTTTTTGCCCTTTCAAAATCTTTCACAATTTTTTCTGACATATGAAACCCAGTTTTTCTGACATGCATTTTAGAAGAAATATCATATGTACTTGCCTGAATAAAATAAACATGGAGCTATTGCTGAGAATCTAAAGAAAAGATGGAAAATAAAGTAACATTGTCCTTATGATAAGGGTGTTTTCATATTGATTTTATGTAACCAAGGATCTATTTTATTTTTTAAATCATTCAGAATTGTAGTAAATGCATGTCATATTAGTTTATTCATATTCTTTTTATATTTTTTTGTTTCTGTTCTTACTATTTCTTCTGCCTCCCCATCAATATGACCAACTAATCCTTTAAGATTCAAGAGAGGTGCAATTTCCTCTAGGAAGCCTTTTTCTGACCCTTGTAAGGGGTGCTCATTTTGTGCAAATACTACTCTCTGCCCACCTCTATCATGATTCTTTTTTTTTTTTTTTGAGGAAGATTAGCCCTGAGCTAACATCTGCTGCCAATCCTCCTCTTTTTGCTGAGGAAGACTGGCCCTGAGCTAACATCCATGCCCATCTTCCTCTGCTTTATATATGGGACACCTACCACAGCATGGCTTGCCAAGCGGTGCCATGTCCGCACCTGGGATGCGAACCAGAGAACCCCGGGCCGCCGAAGCAGAATGTGCGCACTTAACTGCTGCACCACCAGGCCAGCCCCACTACCTAAATATTGTTTAGATTTCTTTATTTTTCATCATTAAAAGTTTCTGTATATCCTTTCTTTATTATTACAGTTGTCAGCCTACAAAAACAGAAACCAGTTTAAGAAGCAAAGCTTTTATTTAGGATCAAAGAATTGCAATTTGGGGAGCACAGATTCAGGTAGAAACCCAAATAGTGTCCTGATCACATGAGAGGGGCTCAGGACTTTTAAGGGAAAAAGGAGGAAGATGAGGTAAGTTGTATTAAAGAGTTCATTGGTGCTAGATGAGGTACAGCTAGATTTGTACTTCATAGATTGGCTTGAAATTTAGTCATCAGCAAGGTCCAGTTTCATCAGTCCTTGCAAACAGCATATTCTTGTCCTTACTGACTTGGAATGTTGGCAGTTTGGTTCAGTTTGAAAGATAAAGAAAACAAGATGTGCAAGGCAATTCTCTGAAATGGCTGCTCGGGCTCTATTTTAATGTGGCTCCTCTCATGTCATCTTTCACATAGCAAATATTTTTTATCAAAGCTGAGAAAGTGCATGTTATACAACATTTATTTGTAATCTCTGCTTTGTGGATCTAATGTGTTCTTGACAAGTTGCCAAAATTTGACCCTTCTTTTCCTCCTTTCCCTCCATATGTTATTGATGGCAATTGTCTTACTTTTAGGGACACCAAAGTAATTATTTCTTGGCTACACAGGTCAAATCTTGGATTAATGTAATACTATATAGAGTCAATTTTCGGAGAACCAAAAAGAAAATAGTTTAATTCTAAAGGTAGCAGAATATGCCACCCCAAATATGGCACTTTGACGTAAGGATTATTTTGAGCTGAAGGCATTTAAGAAGAGGATACAAGAAAAACTCTCTGTCCTCCCTTATTTGCCTAAAAATAGTTGTAAAGATGTCCTTCTTTCCTCTGTAGCAGGAAGTACAGAAGTTAACCACCAGAGACAACTCTAGGCCGTTATCAGCCAGGAGTTGGCATCAAAGGAATCTACATAATAATCTTTACTAACTAGCCCTTATGGTCCATTAATTCCCCCATTTATTTACCTTCTCACAATTTGCCACCTAAGAAACTCAAAGTCCTTTTCCTTTGTCTTGTCACTTCTCTAAAAATTTGTTGTTCTTTTGTTAAGATGCTATATAAGTTCAAGTTTTAGCCACCCCTTTCACTCATCATTGAGTACTCCCGTGTGTGTGCGTGATACATATATTAATAAACTTCTCTTTGTTTTTCTCATTAATCTGTCTTTTGTCAGTCTAATTTACAAAGCCCTAGCTGGTGTACCTAAAAGGGTAGAGGGACAAAAAAGATTTTTTTCATCCTCTACAGTTTATTAATCAATATTTTTATTTCAGGGATATTTACAAAATTCAGACTAGGTTGCCTAGTTTCTTCAAGATCCTAGTGAGTAAAATGAAGGATTTCATTTACCCAAGAATGTGCAAGAGAGCTGATAAAATCAAGATTCAGAAAGATACAAAACAGGACATAAAAGAAGATATGGAGAAGCAGAAACAATGAGTTAAAATAAATCAGATCAAAGTCTTAGGCTTAGGGTAAAAAAAAACACTGTACAAGTATAAAATTGAGGTTTTAATGGACTGTAATGAATGAGAGTTGGCTGTACCAGTACTTGTGTTATCAGAGGCAAGGAAAAAAACAAATTTTTATTGACCACTCTTAGTGTGCCCAGCATTGTAGTAGATACATTACATGTCCAATCTCTTTTTATCAGGCTTAAATTGTAAGATTTTTACAAATTCTGTCTGTTTTGAAATTATTGCTTATAAAAGATAACACTACCATTCATATTAAAGCTACAATATTACTGAAGTAATTAAAATGAACCTTTGTGCTTTTCACTTCACAGTCCTTCCCAGGCTACAAACACAAAGAATAAAAACCGTGAAATGCTTTCTCTAAGTAAAATCCAATTGAGTCCAAAACAAGTGACCTAAGTGAAGCATTTAGTTCTATTATAGTGACTAAAAGACTAAGTTATACATCTCATTACCAAGTATTTTTGGAAAAAGGAGAAGACATTTATGTGATCCTGGTTATATGAGTATATGCCTTCTGTGTGGATCAATAATGTTGATTAACCCCCTGTTGTATAAAATTATCATAATCAGCTTAACTAAAAATGATAAAGTGTTTGATTAAAGGAGACTATATTGAGTAAAAGATAATTCCAGACATTGCTGAGAATCCATTGTATAATAGAGGGCTAGTGCTTAGATGGGACAAAAAGTGTTAAGACTTGGATGGTTTTCAAGAACTCAAGTTTTCAAAAAGGTCTGAATTGTATTATTTTGTTTTTATTTAACCCTCTTTATCTAATTTTTGCTAACATATGCAAAAACTACAGAGTATAACATGCCATTGTTTGTAAATGTCAGAGACATGGATATATCACTTAAAAACAAGTTCATTCAAAAATATTCATTGAGCACTTGCTATGTGCAGGTCCCTCTGCTCCACACAGATGTGCCAGACAGCTTAGAGTCTAGTGCAAACACACAAACATGTATGCAAATATGTTTTTACAGATTTTGATAAAGTGCAATAAAAACCAGAGCAATGCAGGAAAGAACAACAGGAGGGTGGGCGTGGCATGGGGACCTACTTTAGATTCAGTGGTCAGAGAAAGCTTCTCTGCAGAAGTGACATTTAATTGGAGGCTTGAAAGATAAGGAGCCAACCAGGAGGAGACTTAAAAGAATAGCCTTCTAAGCAATGTGAATAGATTGTGGGCAGGTATTCATGAAAGGTGCTTTGCTTGTTTGGACAGAGAAATGAAAAAGGTCAGTGTGTAGAGTATAATAAGTAAAGGAACTGGTGGCATGCAATGAGATTAGAGAGTTTGACAAGCCCTACAGGTCATGGTAAAGATTTTTATTTGTGTTCCTCAAGAATTGAGTAAGTGGCAAATGTGCCTACATATGTATAAGGATTTTCATTTATTTTAAAAATTGTGATTTCTAGATTAGAACATGCACACAACACATCTCAGAAGAATTAAGCGCAAAAATGTATTGTTCATGGAAACAACTCATTTTTAAACTAAAATTTTAATTTTATTAAGTTAATACCATGTACATAGATTTAAAAAAATACTACAGTAAAAAACAACAGTCCCTCTCCATCCCTCTCCATTCTTGATTCTCACTCCTGAAGGGCAATAACTTGAAACAATTTTAGCTGTTCCCTATAGTATTTACTGCCATGTTTCTATGTAATGTGCTTATATTGCTATTTCTTGATTTTTCTGCTTTTTAGGTAATACCTGTTGACTTTCTATTATTAAAGGTGGTAATTTGGCTCTCTTATGTACCCGTAAACTCACACTTCCCCTCCTCCCAAAAGATATGGTGAAATCAATATTCAGTGATTATATTACTATGACTTTGTAAACATTATTTAGAATTTAACCATGTATTGAATATGTTATTTCATTTGCTGTGCTATAAAAATTTTGTTTTGCCACGTTTTTAATTTTTATTTGCTTAGAATTTTTTTATGAACCTTCCAGTTAGTTACTCATCCCCAAAACAGGTCTTCCCAAGAAATCTATATGTCTCCTCTCTGTATGTTCAAATACATCAGGTTATTTATAACTTTCTTTTTTTTTTTTTAAATTCAACATGTCTGTGATGGGGATTTTTGTCCTTCTGTTCCAAGCTGAACTGGTTTAGTCTTTCTGAATAGGTGTCTTCCTGGGGTATCCCCTCACCCCATCCTGAAAATTACTTTTGCCTCTCTCTTGTGTTGGATCCCATTTTCTGGAGCATATGTTTCCCTCACTTTTGCTTTAACTTCCTCATTTTGGTGGAGAACTATCCTCCCATAACTTCCTGAGAAAGATGGTAGATTTTTTGAGATCTTACATGTCTGACAACACCTTGTTCTAATGTCTCATCTGTTTATTCAACTTATAGAGAATTCTAGTTTAGTGTATTAGTTTCCTATTGCTGCTGTAACAAATTACCCAAAACTTAGTGGCTCAAAACAACAAATTTAGTTTCTTTTGATCAGGAATCTGAATTCAGTTTCAGTGGGCTAAAGTCAAGGTGTCGGCAAGGCTGGTTGTTTCCAGAGGCTTCAGGGGAGAATCTTTTTCCTTGCCTTCTCCAGTTTCTGCAGGCCACCTGCATTCCTTGGCTCAAGGCTCCTTCCTGTATCTTTGAAGCATATCACTCCAAACTCTGCTCCAGTTTTCACATCTCCTTTTTCTTACTTTGATCCTCCTGCTTTCCTGTTATTAGAACTCTTTTGATTACATTGGGCCCAACCAGAAAATCCAGGATAATTACCCCATCTGGAGATCTTTAACTTAATCACACCTGCAAAATCCCTTTTACCATGTAAGTTAACATATTTGCAGGTCCAGGGATTAGGACAAGGAGATCTTTGGAGAAGGCATTATTCATCCTGCCACAGTTGGATATGATTTTCCCTAAAAACTTGTCTTCTTGATTTTAGGGATATAGTTTAGAAGTTTGTTCCTAATATTATTTGTGATCCTTAGTATATGGCCTGTTTTTTCTCTCTAGAAGCTTTAAAATCTTTTTATTCCATCTTCTGGAATTTCACTGCAATACATTATTGAGAATCTTTCATTCACTGTTCTGGATTGGTAGAACTTTTCAATCTGTATACTCATATCTTGCAGTGCTAGAATTTTCCTTATATTATTTCTTTAGTAATTCCCTCCCGTCTGCTTTTTCTGTCCTCTCTTTCTAGAATTTTTGTTGGTCTAATTTGGCCCTTCCATACTGAATTCTTGAATGTTCTGTTTTCATTTCTTTTTCTTTTTGTGCTATTCTCTAGGAGAGCTCCTCAAATTAAAATGTTTATTCTTCTATTGAGTTTAAGATTTCTACTATAATATTTTGAGGTTCTAAGAGCTCTTTCTCATTCCTTGAAAGTTCCATTTTTACAGCATACTGTTCTTGTGTCTTGAATGTAGTATCTTCTCATTATAGTTTTTTTTTGTTTCTTTTCGCTTTGACTTCTGTTGCTGTTGCTGCTGTTGTTTTGGTCTCTTTTATTTTAGAAACTTTCCTAAGTATCTAAGGATTTGGCCAGCCATAAATATTTAAGGGTGAGGCACAAAAAAGAAGTTCTGTCTCCATTGTTGGGACTTGTGGATTGTTGAGCTTCACTGGGGAGTAACTGGGCAGAAATTTAGTCTTTTCAATGGGAACACCCCAAATATCAGTGTCTGTAGGGCTTTACACTAGTGCTGGTCAGCTTCTCCAGAATCCTCCAATCTCCTGCTCAGCTGACGATATCTTAGAAACCTAGTGCAGAAAGATGACTGAGTGTGTGGGGGGGGATGTCTTAATATTTAGTACATAGAGGCTCAATGCCCATTTGCATTAAAGTTCACACCCCAGCCCTCAGCTATGCCTATTGTTTCCAAGACTAGAGAGCTTCTTTTCTGGAAGGATGTTTCAGTTACTCCAGAAAATAAAACCTGAATCTTTTGTTGAAAAGGATAAGGAGCTTTGGGGATCCAATTTTTTTTATATGTACTTTTGATCAATCCTACTATTTTAGCCCTCACTTCATCCTGTACCTTGGAGAGATTCAGTAACTTTAAGAAATGAACCTGTCACCACCAGCCTTAGGTTTCAGCTTTCTCCAGTTTGTTGAGTTAGCTTAGCACTCACTTCTTCTATGGCTTTCCAACGTCTAGAATTTTGTCAACTTCACTTTTCTGCTCTTGTCTCCTTTCCTGTTCTTTGTCCGTTTCCATTTATACCTTTTTTTAAAAAAAAATTCCTTTACTGTCATTTTAGTGGAGCTTCATGGGGCTGCAGAGATAAATGCATGTGTCTAATCTGCCTTGTTTAACTGGAAATCTTATAGCACACTCTATATTGAGAAATAATACAGTCCAAAGTTGATAACATTAGGGGTGGAAGATTAAGAAGCCCACTTCCAGCAATAAAGTAAAAATCTGTTTCAGAGAAACATGAAATAAACAATTATATAATATGTAAGCCAAATATATGACTATTCACTGTACTGTGAAAAGGTAAAAGGTCTTCGGCCAGCCCGGTGGTGTAGTGGGTAAGTTTGCACACTCTGTTTTGGCAGCCCAGGGTTTGCAGGTTCAGAGCCCAGGCGTGGACCTCATCAAGCCGTGCTGTGGTAGCATCCCACATTCAAAAATAGAGGAAGATTGGCACAGATGTTAGCTCAGCAACAATCTTCCTCAAGCAAAAAAAGAGGAAGATTGGCAACAGATGTTAGCACAGGGCCAGTCTTCCTCACCAAAAAACAAAAACAAAAGGTAAAAGATCTGTCATTACAGAAAACTGAATTATATGAACTCTCAAATACTTAAAATTGTGGATAATTTAAGTTAATACATAAACTTAATATATATGGGCTTGTCTAGTGTTTTTTGGATACAAAATGCATTTTTATGAAAAATTGCCTGTAGACATTAATTACTCTCCTTGAGGAACCTTAAGAAGCATGCTATTTAGTGACTAGTTGGAACAGCTCCTGCCTGGAGGGGTAGAGCAGGGAGTTAATGTTGTAGATTTCATGAAATGAGTGAATTTAAGACACTATTCTTTAAGAAAATTATTCAGACAGACCTTAAGTGTTAAAAAAAGAGTCTAAGAGGGAGAGTGGGTGGAGCAAAATGGTGGGGTGAGCTGACCCGGGATTCTCTCCCCTCCAAAATACAACAAAAGATTGGAAGAACTGAATTTCAGAGAATAAACATAATGCCAGCTCGTTAGAGACCTACAATACCAAGAAGGTGGAGATCATAAACTTGCTTACACCTTCGGAGGCGCTGGAATGGTAGGAGAGAACATCGCTCCCTCCCCTAGAGTCTGCGATCGCTGCGGTGCGGGTCGGGAAGGAGCGGGGGAGGGGCCGCGCAACCAGGGGATCATCCAGGACTCCTGCCGCTGATTCAGTGGAGACCCGCTGACGGGGGGTGGGGGGGGAAGCTTCCATCCGCGGGGACCCTATAAATCAAGGGCCTTGGGAGACCAGAGAACAGAACTGATCTGAACCCAGACCGGCGTGTGTGAGTAACAGCCCCTCCCCCCCAGCAAAGCCAGTGGGCGCAGCCATCTTGCCCCAAGGCGGAGAGCTAGCATGCCGCTCTCGACCCACATCTAGTGGCGACAGGCTCTAACTGCAACTGAATTCTACCACCATGAGAAAAATCCTCTCCTCTACCATCCAGCAATTTATAAAAGCCCCAGACCAGAAGGAAAACAATAAAAACACAGAATTAAGTCCTGAGGACTTGGAATTAGGTAAACTAAGTGATAATGAATTCAGAACAGCTATAATCAAAAAACTCAATGAGGTAGAGAGAAAGAGAAACAAGCCAAGTTCTGGAGTTACTTCACAAAAGAGATTGAAATCATAAAGAAGAATCAAACAGAATTACTTGAGATGAAAAACACAATGGACCAGATAAAACAGAATACGGATTCCCTGAATGGCCGTGTAGACAACATAGAGGAGCAAATCAGCATAATCGAGGACAGACAGGCTGAATGGCGCCAGAGGAAGAAATAGAACTAAGAATTAAAAAAAATGAGGAAAATCTTCGAGAGAGAATGGATTCAATGAGGAGTAAGAACATAAGGATCATAGGAATTCCCGAGAATATGGAAAAGGAAAATGGAGCAGAAAGTGTGCTTAACGAAATTATTGAAGAGAACTTCCCAAATCTAGGGATCAACGGAGAAATGTGTGTAGAGGGGGGTTTTAGATCTCCTAGATTTGTCAATGTAAAAAGACCTACTGCAAGGCACATAATAGTAAAGTTGGCAAATAGGAATGATAAGGAAAGAATACTCAGGGAAGTAAGAAAAAAAAAAAGAATAACCTATAAAGGAGCCCCTATCAGACTGTCAGCGGATTTCTCTACAGAAACCCTACAAGCTAGGAGAGAATGGAGTGATATATTCAAAGCTTTAAAGGATAAAAACCTTCAGCCAAGAATACTCTATCCAGCAAGAGTTTCCTTTAGATATGAGGGAGAAATTAAATCTTTTCCAGACAAACAAAAGTTAAGGGAATTTGTAACTCAAAGCCCTCCATTACAAGAAATCCTCAAGAAGGCTCTCATACCTGAAAAAAGAAAAAAGGGAGAAAGGGGACACAATCCACAAACTAGGGAGACCGATGGTTAGAACCAGAACAGGATAGCAAATATTCAACTATAGCATTAGGGTAAAAATAAGGAAACTACCAAAACAAGGACGATCTTAGCACTCTAACTACAAATTAATAAGACGAGTTGGAATAAAAAATGAAAATAATTATTTAGGAGGGGAAGAGCAAAGGGTCTAAATCAGTATTGGTCAAGTAAGTAAGAGACCACCAGAGAATAGACTATATTATACACGAGATTCTAAATACAAACTTCAAGGTAGACACTAAAATAAAGTACAGAACAGAGTCACAAATCATAGATAAGGAAAAATCTAAGAAACCCAGCATAAGAAATTGCAGTATTAAATGGATAGTCTAAAGCAAACAGGAAAAGAAACACAGGAAAACAAGATAATGAGCGACAGATTGACAGCATTAAGTCCACATGCATCAATAATCACTCTCAATGTGAACGGATTGAACTCTCCAATAAAAAGACACAGAGTGGCAAAATGGATTAAAGAACAAGATCCAACAATTTGTTGTCTCCAGGAAACACACCTCAGCCCCAAGGACAAACACAGACTCAAGGTGAAGGGGTGGAGGACAATACTTCAAGCAAATAGCAAGGAAAAAAAGGCAGGTGTTGCAATTCTCAAATCAGACCAAGTGGATTTCAAAATAAGACAGGTAAAGAGAGACACAGAGGGACAATATATAATGATCAAAGGGACACTTCATCAAGAAGAAATAACGCTTATAAATATCTATGCACCCAACACAGGAGCACCAAGATTCATAAAGCAACTATTAACAAACCTAAAGGAAGATGTTAAAAACAACACAATAATAGTAGGGGACCTCAACACCCCACTCACATCTGTGGACAGATCATCCAGACAGAAAATCAACAAGGAAATAGTGGAGCTGAATGAAAAACTAAAACAATTGGACTTAATAGACATATATAGATCACTCCACCCTGAAGGAGCTGAATACACATTCTTCTCAAGTGCACATGGAACATTCTCTAGGTTAGACCGTATGTTGGGAAACAAGGCAAGCCTCTACAAATTTAAAAAAATTGAAATAATAACAAGCATCTTCTCCGATCATAGTGCTATAAGGCTAGAAATTAATTACAAGAAAAAAGCTGAGAAAGGCACAAAGATGTGGAGACTAAACAACACACTACTGAACAAGCAATGGATCATTGAAGAAATTAAAGAAGAAATAAAAAAATACCTGGAAACAAATGAAAATGATAGCATGCCATACCAACTCATATGGGATACAGCAAAAGCTGTATTAAGAGGAAAATTCATCGCAATACATGCACATCTTAACAAACAAGAAAAATCCCAAATAAGCAACCTTAAAGCACACCTAACTGAACTAGAGAAAAAAGAACAAATGAAGCCCAAAGTCAGCAGAAGGAGAGAAATAATAAAAATCAGAGCAGAAATAAATACTATTGAAACGAAAAAGGCAGTAGAAAGGATCCATGAGACAAAGAGCTGGTTTTTTGAGAAGATAAATAAAATTGACAAACCACTAGCCAGACTTACAAAGAAAAAAAGGGAGAAAGCTCAAATAAACAAAATCAGAAATGAGCGAGGAGAAATAACAACAGACTCTGCAGAAATACAACAGATTATAAGAGAATACTACAAAAAACTATATGCCAACAGAATGGATAACCTAGAGGAAATGGATAAATTCCTGGACTCCTACAGTCTCCCAAAGCTCACTCAAGAAGAGGCAGACAATTTGAACAGACCAATCAGAAGGAAAGAGATTGAAACAGCAATCAAAAACATCCCAAAGAATAAAACCCCAGGACCAGATGGCTTTCCTGGGGAATTCTACCAAACTTTCAGAGAGGATTTAATACCTATCCTTTTCAAGCTATTCCAAAAAATTAGGGAAGATGGAACACTTCCTAACACATCCTATGAGGCCAACATCACACTGATACCAAAACCTGACAAGGACACCACGAAAAAAGAGAACTACAGGCCAATATCACTGATGAACATAGATGCAAAAATTCTAAACAAAATTTTGGCAACCAGAATTCAGCAATTCATCAAAAGAATCATACATCAGGATCAGGTGGGATTCATACCAGGGACACAGGGTTGGTTCAACATCCGCAAATCAATCAACGTGATACACCACATCAACAAACTGAGGAATAAAAACCACATGATCATCTCAATAGATGCAGAGAAGGCATTTGACAAGATCCAACAGCCATTTATGATAAAAACTCTGAACAATATGGGCATAGAAGGAAACTACCTCAACATAATAAAGGCCATATACGACAAACCCATAGCCAACATCATACTCAATGGGCAAAAACTGAACCCCATTCCCCTGAAAACAGGAACAAGACAAGGATGCCCTCTATCACCACTCTTATTTAACATAGTACTGGAGGTCCTGGCCAGAGCAATCAGGCAAGAAAAAGGAATAAAAGGAATCCAAATAGGGAGGGAAGAAGTGAAACTCTCGCTGTTTGCAGATGACATGATCTTATATATAGAAAACCCCAAAGAATCCATTGGAAAACTGTTAGAAGTAATCAACAACTACAGCAAAGTTGCAGGGTATAAAATCAATTTGCATAAATCAGTAGCATTTCTATACTGCAGTAATGAACCAACAGAAAAAGAACTCAAGAATACAATACCATTCACAATCGCAACAAAAAGAATAAAATACCTTGGGGTAAATTTAACTAAGGAAGTGAAGGACCTATATGATGAAAATTACTAGGCCTTTCTGAGAGAATTGGATGACGACATAAGGAGATGGAAAGACATTCCATGTACATGGATTGGAAGAATAAACATAGTTAAAATGTCCATTCTACCTAAAGCAATCTACAGATTCAACGCCATCCCAATCAGAATCCCAATGACATTCTTTACAGAATTAGAACAAAGAATCCTAAAATTCATATGGGGCAGCAAAAGACCCCGAATGCTAAAGCAATCCTGAGAAAAAAGAACAAAACGGGAGGCATCACAATCCCTGACTTCAAAACATACTACAAAGCTACAGTAATCAAAACAGCATGGTACTGGTACAAAAACAGGTGCACAGATCAATGGAACAGAATTGAAAGCCCAGAAATAAAACCACACATCCATGGACAGCTTATCTTTGACAAAGGAGCTGAGGGCATACAATGAAGAAAAGAAAGTCTTTTCAACAAATGGTGCTGGGAATACTGGAAAGCCACATGTAAAAGAATGAAAATTGACCATTCTTTTTCACCATTCACCAAAATAAACTCAAAATGGATTAAAGACCTAAAGGTGAGACCTGAAACCATAAGGCTTCTGGAAGAAAACGTAGGCAGTACACTCTTTGACATCAGTATTAAAAGGATCTTTTCGGACACCATGCCTTCTCAGAGAAGGGAAACAATAGAAAGAATAAACAAATGGGACTTCATCAGATTAAAGAGCTTTTTCAAGGCAAATGAAAACAGGATTGAAACAAAAAAACAACCCACTAACTGGGAAAAAATATTTGCAAGTCATATATCTGACAAAGGCTTAATATCCTTAATATATAAAGAACTCTCGCAACTCAACCACAAAACATCATACAACCCAATCAAAAAATGGGCTGGAGACATGAACAGACATTTCTCCAAAGAAGATATACTGATGGCCAATAGGCACATGAAAAGATGCTCATCATCGCTGATCATCAGGGAAATGCAAATCAAAACTACACTAAGATATCACCTTACACCCATTAGAATGACAAAAATATCTAAAACTAATAGCAACAAATGTTGGAGAGTTTGCGGAGAAAAAGGAACCCTCATACACTGCTGGTGGGAATGCAAACTGGTGCACCCACTATGGAAAACAGTATGGAGATTCCTCAAAAAACAAAAAATAGAACTAACATACGATCCAGCCATCCCACTACTGGGTATTTATCCAAAGAGCTTGAAGTCAGCAATCCCAGAAGTCCTCTGCACCCCAATGTTTATTGCAGCACTGTTTACAATAGCCAAGACGTGGAAGCAACCTAAGTGCCCATCAACAGACGAATGGATAAAGAAGATGTGGTACATATATACAATGGAATACTACTCAGCTGCAAAACAGAACAAAATCATTCCATTTGCAATAACATGGATGGACCTTGAGAGAATTATGTTAAGTGAAATAAGCCAGCGAGAGAAAGATAATCTGTGTATGACTCCACTCATATGAGGAATTTAAAACTATGGACCAAGAACAGTTTAGTGGATAACAGGGGAAAGGTTGGGTGGGGGGTGGGCACAAAGGGTGAAGTGGTGCACCTACAACATGACTGACAAACATTAATGTACAATTGAAATTTCACAAGATTGTAACCTATCAATAACTCAACAAAAAAAAACCTAATAAAACAAAAAAAGAGTCTAAGAGTCTGCATGTGGTCCTCCTCTATGCCAACCCTGACCACACACCTTGCCAATATGTAAATTTTGGAAAAGAGGTCAAGGTAAGGGCAAAGAAGTGGGGTTGCACACAATAATAATAATCACTAACATTTATTAACCTGTACTGAGTGTTTACAATGTTCTGGTAACTGGGCTAAATACTTTTCTTGAATTATTTCATAAAAAAATGGTTAGTGATTATCTGACAAATGAATTTAAAACAGTAAAAAAGAAAGGACAAATGGGTAAGGAGGAAAGGGGGAAGCATGCCACCAAAGATTCGTAATGTTCTCATTTCCTTTTCCTCTCCCATCTCTCCCCTTCTCAAGTACTACTCTAGACTTATTTATATTCGTAGCATAATTTTGTACACTATCCCTGCTTTTTGCTGCTCTTTCAGTATGTAAATATTAAATAGGTCATGTCAGGTGCTTGAATTTGAAGATTAGTGATTTGGAACTTTAAGCAGGAGTTGTGATTTAAATAGTTCACTGTTTTGCAAAATATACCATCAAATATTTTGTAAGAAAAGAGATAGAATAAAAGGAAAGAGAGAAGAAAGAGAAATCTGCCAAGGCATTGCTGTAACTTTTAAACCTGTTTTTAAAAACAGTATGGGTAATGTTTCCAAGTGATCAAACTTTTACAGAACTCCTAGATAATAGCAACCTGTGATGATTTAATACACATTCAGTCAAACAGATTACCAAGAATTCATAGGTCTGGAACATGCATAAAATTGGTGGTCTAGGTTTAAAGGAAATAATCTAGAGAAGAAATGAGAACTTAAATAATTAATTCTCCCAAAGACTAGTGAAATATATTTGAGCCTGCAGATTATTGAAGATTGAAAAATTTCATTTTTTATTGTAAAAGAACAAGAAAAAAGAAGAACTTTCTTTTTTAATTAACTGATAGCTACTGAGTACCTACTCTGTGCAAGGCATTATGATAGGCATTATGGAAGAGAGCATATAAAAATGTCTAAGATGCTCTTTGTTTTATCAAGAAGCTCTTAATCTAGTGTTGAAGATAAGGCATGCAAAATAACTACTATACTCCATATAGTATTATGTGAAGAATGCTACATGGATGACACAAAATATTTTGATTTTTTCGTTTTGCCAAATTAGAATATAAATAGAATGAATTATATAGGTAACATTCCAAATATATGTGTTCCTTTGTATGCTATTCATACATGCTTACCTTTAACAACAGCTGCAATACATCATTAAAACCAGTTGGGATACAGCAAGTCTAGAAAAAGAGCTGCCAGCTATGACACACTAGTGAAAAAAATTACTGATTTCACAGAGGTATATGTGTATGTGTTTCTTTTAATGGAATATACAATGCATTGACTGTTTAGTAGATTCCATTCAGCCAAGTGTATTAGATATATATTTCATTAATTTCCACAATAATCCTATGAGGTCACTACTATTTTTATTCCCATTTTACAGATGAGGAAACTGAGGCTCAGAGAAACTAAGTAACTTGTCCAAAGTTACACAACTGGTAAATGATAGAGCCAGGAATGGAACCCAGTCTGTTTAACCCCTAGTCTGCACTCTTGACCATTTGGCTATGCTGTCTTCTTGTGGAACATCCTAATGGAGATGTATAGGAGATATTTAGATATGTGAGTCTGGAGTTCAAGAGAAAGGGTTAGGCTAGAGATACAGATTTTGTAGTCATCAGCATGTGTTATAAATCTTTAGATATAAGGAGACCTCAATAAAAAGATACCAAAAAGGTTTTTCTTGTCAACTGGACTATAAAAACTTCTAGAGATATAGATGAATGAGTCAGGTATCTTCTTATGGCATTTAAAATGTAAATTTAGTAAAATAACTAGAGCTCTATTATATAAATATATTGATTTAGTGTATTTTCCTCCTCATATTTCATGAAATAACTTTAATTCTACACATGCAGCTTCACCGTTAGTATCTGCATCATCACCAGAATCTGTTCTTGTCATCTAACTGTTTTCCAGAGCTTATTGTCCTCACTTCTACATACAAAAGTATTTGCAATCATCTTACTCTTAAGGAAATTTTATCTCAAGTCACAAATTCCCATTCACATAACATCACACTTGCAGTTGTGATTTCACATCCCCAGGAGTAATAACTACACTTGTATTGATGTTTGTATTGAATTTGAATTAATATTTTTATGTATATATGAACATATGTATCTACTTGCTCATTTATTTTTAAACTAGCTTTGATGTCGATTATTCATGCAAACATGGTAGTGTTAATTGAAACATAAGGAGTATAAAAGTAGATAGGGCTCCAGTAAAAAAGTAAATGCTTAGAGCAGCATGACAACTGTCTAAAGGCAGCAAAGTACATACTTTTCTAAAAGAAACTTCTCATATTTAACTAACATGTATTAAAAATCTACTATTTGGTAGGTGCTTTTATCTCTCAACCCAGTACCATCCCTATAGTATCATTTCCTTCACTTCTTTTTCTTACAGCTGAGGAATGAGTCTCAGAAAACAAATTTATGAAGGAGAAGTAACTTAAAAACAGCAGAGATAGGATTTTAATCCAGATCCAACTCTAAAGCCCATGTTCTTTTTACCTGCTCTCTTTTATGATCAGCAAGTAATACATAGTTGTGAGATGGCTGGCTAATGATCATGGGGCAGAGTTCAGTTAACTGACCTATGTGTAAAAATGGAACAAGTAACTATGGTTTGTAGCACACTGTTTTCATCAACTGTCATGTCTTCTAAGGGACAGATGTCATATTTCAGTATATGGCAGATTGCTTTTAGAGGGTTCATTTGGGAAAAGAAAGAAGAGAAAAACTAGAAAAAATGGGTGGTGATATCTGAATCAACAGTCATTTTTTATTAAAGTAGGTTGGAGATGGAACCATTTATAGTTCTGGCATTTATCTGACCCTGAATCCCCATGGTTAAGGCTGTTAGGTAAAGATATACATGACACAGAAATCACTTTAACATTTAAAACAGAGCCCATGCGATGTCATAGGTTTTACTACTAACCATTTTTAATATTAATGTAACAAAAGTTTGTTTAGCAGGAACTAGCTAAATTAAAAGTTACATTTATTAGCTTTTGAGTCTTCTCTCATTTTTATTTTGGTTAGTCTAGCTAAAAGTTTATCTTTTCAAAAAACCAACTCTTAGTTTTATCCATTGTTTATATTGTCTTTCTAGTCCTTGTTTTATTTATTCCTGTCCTAGTCTTTATTATTTCCTCCCTTCTGCTAACTTTGGGCTCAGTTTGTTCTTCCTTTGCTAATTCCTTGGGGTGTAGAGTTAGGTGGTTTATTTGAGGTCTTTCTTTTTTCTTAATGTAGGCATTTATCACTTATAACCTTCCCTCCTAGGACTGCTTTTGCTGCATCCCATAAGTTTTGGTATGTTGTGTTTTTGTTTTCATTTGACTCAAGATTCTTTCTGTCCTTTTGATTTCTTCTTTGACCCATTGGTTGTTCCGGAATGTATTGTTTAGTTTCCACATATTTGTGAATTTTTCAGTTTTCTTCCCATTATTGATTTCTAGTTTTATACCTTTGTGGTCAGAAAAGGTGCTTGATATGATTTCAGTCTTCTTAAATTTGTTAAGGCTTGCTTTGTGGCTGAACATATGATTTGTCCTAGAGAATGTTCCATGTGCACTTGAGAAGAATGTGTATTCTGGTGCTGTCGGATGGGATGTACTGTATATGTCTATTAGGTCCATTTGGTCTAAGTGTTATTCAGGTCTGCTGTTTCCTTATTAATTTTCTGTCTGGATGATCTGTCCAATGTTGAAAGTGGCATATTGATGTCCACTACTATTATTTTATTGCTGTCTATTTCTGAACTGACCCCTTTATCACTATGTAGTGACCTTCTTGTCTCATGTGACTGACTTTGACTGAAAGTCTATTTTATCTGATATAAGTATAGCCATTGCTGCCCTCTTGGTTACCATTTGTATACAATATCTTTTTCTGGGGCCGGCCCCGTGGCGCAGCGGTTAAGTGCACACATTCCACTTCAGCAGCCCAGGATTCACTGGTTCGGATCCCAGGTGCGTACATGGCACCACTCGGCAAGCCATGCTGTGGTAGGTGTCCCACATATAAAGTAGAGGAAGATGAGCATGGATGTTAGCTCAGGGCCAGTCTTCCTCAGCGAAAAGAGGAGGATTGGCAGCAGTTAGCTCAGGGCTAATCTTCCTCAAAAAAAAAAAAGAAAAGAAAAAAATATCTTTTTCCATCCCACATTTATTAACTTTTAAATCCAAAGCTTTAGATTTTTTCTGATTTTTTTCCCTCATACTTATAAAAACAAGTACCCATTCAGTGCAAATCATAAAATGGACACTTAATAAATGTTAAAAGAAATGATATGTTTTCTAAAAGTGGCAACATTTGCCCACCTAGAAGAGGATTGCTCTGCTTATACCTATAAATGCTGTTAGCTTTTACTTAGAGAGAATCCACCAGATGGCAACCTCATCTACATGTGAAACATGATGTGCAATCCTCTGCAACCCATTACAGGTCACTTGAGCCAGGTGCTCCCTGATTACTGGCTAATTTCTATAGTGATCCCAGTAAATGGGTACGAGGTAGTCACTTGGCAGTGATTGTTGGAAGATGGAGGATGTGTAGAGTTGGGACATATTTAGCATCAAGTGTGAAATATTTTTAGTAACATTCTTTTTAAATTAATATTGAAAACAAAAACAACAGTATTTATTTCCATGTTGCCCTCTAAACATATTTCTAATTTGAAGCTAAAAGGAACCATATTCAGTTCTCCATTGTACAAAGCTGCAGAAAGCAGTATTTCTTCATGAATCACAAGTTATTCTAGTTGGATTCCTTGTACTTAATGGCAGTCTGGTAGCTAGCTGGTTTATTGCTTAAAATGTAAACTGTCTTCCGTATTTCTAAACCTGATAGTATGCAGGGAGTACTGCTGGGGATATTTAACATGTCCCTTACTGTTTTCTGTTTATAAACAACCTGCCCTGAGGTACCATTTAGTTGACGATATTGCTTATACTTAGCAAATACTTTGTACTTTTCCATACAAATAAGTCCATGGTCAAGGTGAAAGTCATTGATGGGTTGATTACATGAACTGCAAATTTCTGAAAATATGTGTGATGGTAAATGTTCCAGGAAAAGGGAAAAAAATGGATTTGTTGAAATTTTTATTCCTGAATATATAGAGTTCTAATTGCATCTGACATTTCATTAATAAATCCACTTCTAAAGCAACATGTTTCACCTACATTAAAGTACAGCTGTATAAGACATCTGTTTGAATTAAATACCTATAATACCTAACAGATTGCCTTTTTCTTATGACTGTAATTGACTTTACTTTGCATCTGTATATTTTCCAAAATCCATTTTTGAAAAATATGCTTTTTTCCCTCAGTTTCCTGAGTATTTTTAATAACTTTATTGAGGCATATTTTACATATCATATAATCCACCCATTTCAAGTGTACAATTCAATGATTTTTACTAAATTTAACTCTTCAGGATATTTGTAAAATGGTATAGCTGTACCTTGATGCTGTTCGTCATTACGTGACAAATACTCTGCATTTTGGCAGCTCATCTATCTTTGGTTCCTAACATGCCTGCTTTTAGATATTGTTTACATAAATGAAGGTCAGAAAAGCTGACTCATATGTGTCTGAAATTTTGTTAGTGTCAGTGTCTTAGTGCCCCATCTTCTAGATTTGGGAGGATACACTCACATTACATCAAGAGTTGGAATTTTGGCTTCATTGCCATATAATACTAACAAACCTAACCCTCAGTACTACCCAGACCATTGGAGCAAGTGACCATTATTTTAACTTAACATATATGCAGTACTGACATTACATTTAAAGTATTTTACAACAGATAAAAGACTGTGCTTGCTTTTGAAGGATTTACTCAATAATTGAAAAAGTGATCTAGGTATAAAGAACCCCTTGAGAAAGATTATTAGACTCTATTCATATTCTGCCCTTTTCTTTCCTAATTTCTCTTTTTCATCCTATGACCTTCTGTTCTCTTGTTCTGCCATCTAGATTTGCCTACATGAGTCCAAGTTCAAACCATGTCAGTAAAGCGTGCATCAAAACGGAAGTCCAGGGGCTGGCCCTGTGGCCAAGTGGTTGAGTTTGCGCGCTCCACTTCAGCCGCCCAGGGTTTCGCAGGTTCGGATCCTGGGTGCAGGCATGGCATCACTCATCAGGCCATGCTGAGGTGGCATCCCACATAGCACAACCAGAGGCACTCACAACTAGAATATACAACTATGTACTGGGGGGCTTTGGGGAGAAGAAGAAGAAGAAGAAGAAGAAGAGGAAAAAATTGACAACAGTTGTTAGCTCAGGTGCCAATCTACAAAAAAAAAAAACAAAGAAAACAAACCTGAAGTCCATCTTATATTAAATATTAGCTCCCTTCTTCATGTGTTTGGGTCAAAGACTCTATTCTAAAATAGTAGAAAAATGTCCAGGAAAGTATTACTGTTGTTTCTTGCATTGATAGTGGCCAAGGACTGACATTTCCCTCAGTTGGAAGAGTTTCTTTGACTTTGATTCAAGAATTCACCTTGTATTTGCGTAAATAAATTCCTGAGTTTGGGGAATTTATGCCTATGTACATAACAACTAAAATGCTGAACAAACTGTCAAAAACATCTATTTCAACACTGTGGAAATTGACCCAGGAATACAACAAACTGAGAACTTGTGAACTTTGGGTAGGAACAGAACAAGTCTATGGTGTTCTTGCCTAGGTGTGATGGTTAATTTTATGTGTCAACTTTATTGGGTTAAAGGATGTCCAGATAGCTGATAAAACATTATTTCTGGGTGTGTCTGTAAGGGTGTTTCTGCAGGAGATTAACATTTGAATCAGTAGACTGAGTAATGAAGATGGCCTTCACCAATGCGGTTGGACATCATCTAATCCATTGAGGGCCAGAAAGGCAGAGGAAGAGCAAATTTGCTCAGCTTGAGCTGGGACATCCATCTTCTCCTGCCCTCAAATGTGGCATTCCTGGTTCTCGGTCCTTCGGACTCAGACTGGAACTTAGACCATTTGCTCCCCTGTTTCTTAGGCCTTCGGGTTTGGACTGGAATTACACCATCAGCTTTCCTGGACTTCCAGCTTGCAGACAGCAGATCGTGAAACTTCTCAGCTTTCATGATTGTGTGAGCCAATCTCTTTCTATATATCTATATCTATATCTATATTTATATTCTATTGGTTCTGTTTCTGTGAAGAATCCTAACTAATGCACTGGGCTTACTCCAGCTTCCCACTCACAACCACCACCCCCTGCCCCAGCTCTCTTGGCACAGTAGTTCAACCAAGGTGAGGCAGGCTGTAAAATAAAAACCAGCAGCACTACTGCTGCTGCTGCAGAAGGGAACTTACTTGACTTAGAGCATTGTTGGTTAAAGTAGTGATCTAAGTGGCAAGTAGATAAGAAGGGCTTCTAGCCTGAGATTGCAAGACTGTTGGGGGCAGGCAGTGGACAAACAGACTAACAGGGGTTGTAACAGAGAATTCCAGGAAGTGAAGCAGCCATGGTGGACTTGATAAGCAATCTATATATCCTGTACACATGCCCACACATCCCAGGCCTACAGTGACTATGTGAGTGCATAGAAGAGAAGCAGGAGAGACCAGCAGAAAGTGAAGTTGGAGTAGACATGAAAGCAGTTTGAAGTCCGAATGTGTTCCCCAGTCCACACACAGATCCATCAGCAAATAATGGATGCATACTGGGTGGAGGTGTTTGAGCAAAACCTTGGAGTAATCTTTATTCCAAGCAAGGCAGGCGCAGGAGTAACCCCCAGGAAGCTAGTCTTTAAAAATAAAAGCAAGGGAAAAGAATCTGGAGCAGAAACGTCAGCAGCCACACATTGTAGTGGAGACAGAGGTCATAAATGTAGTTCAGGCAAGTTAGTAAACAAGCAAAAATAAAAAACCTTCAGGAGCCAAAATCAAAATTCAGAGTTGTTACAGTATGTTATCTAAAATGTCCAATATTCACCAAAAAATTATAAAACTTGTAAATAGACAAAAAAGTAAAGAAATTGATTCAGCAATTTAAATCTTCCCACACACACAAAAAAAGGCCAGGCCCATGTGGCTTCTGTGGTAAATTTGATCAAATATTTAAAGAAAAAACATCACACCAATCCTTTAAAAACTCTTTCAAAAGTAGAGAAGGAGGGAATGCTTCCCAGCATTAGGCCAGTATTACTCTGATACCAAAGACATATATTAAAGACATCAGAGGAAAAGAAAACTACAGACATATCCCTTGTGAAGGCACATGTAAGAAATCTTAAAAAGTATTAGCACACTGAAATCAACAACTTATAAAAAATATTATAAAACATGACAAAATAGAATTTGTTCCATAAATACAAGTTCGCATAATATTAAAAACAAATACACCATATTAATAAAGGACAAAAAACACATAATCATCTCAATAGACACAGAAAAATCATTGACAGAATTCAATACCCTGTCATGATAAAAACACTTAACAAATTATGATTAGAAGGAAACTTTCCTAACCTGATAAAGAGCATTTGTGAAAAACCTTTAGCTAAAATCATATGTAATCATGAAAGACTGAGTACTTTTCCTCTAAGATCAGAAACAAGACAAGAGTGTCCACTGTGATCATTTCTATTCAACATTATACTGGAGATTTGAGCCAGTGCAACAACAGGAAAATTATTTTAAAGTCATTCAGATTAGAAAGGAAGGGGTAAAAACTGCTAATTTGCAGATGACATGATGTTATATTTAGGAAATCCTAAGGAATACACACAAATACACAACTACTAAAATTAAATGAATTTAGCAAGGTCACAAGACACATGATCCATATACAAAAATTAATTATATTTCTATACACTAGCAAAGAATAATAAAATGCAATTAAGAAAACTATTATGAAAATATTCCTAATAACATCAAAAAGAATAAAATACTGAGGAACAAATTTAACAAAAGAAATGCAAAACTTGTATACTGAAAACTGCAAAACATTGCTAAAATAAATTTTAAAAGATCTAAATAAATGGGAGAGACATTCCATGTTAATGGATTGGAAACCTCATTATGGCTGAGATTGTAAGTTTCCCCAAATTGACAAGGTAATCCTAAAATTTATATGGAAATCCAAAGGTCCTAGAATAGCCAAAATAAATTTGATAAATAACAAAGTTAGGAGATTTACATTGCCCAATTTCAAAGCTTATAATAAAGCTATAGTAATTGAACCAGTGTGGTAGTGGCAAAAGGATGGGCATGTAGATCAATGGAATAGAATTGGGAGTCCAGAAGTAAACCCATATGTGTGTGATCAAATGATTTTTCACCAAGGCTCCAAGACAATTCAATAGGAAGAGGATAGTCCTTGCAACAAGTGGTTCAACTGAATATCCATATTATGCCAAAAAATTAATTTAGACCCTTATATTATAAACAAAAAATAAGCCTAAATAGATCATAGACTTAAATGTAAAAACTACAACTATAAAAATTCTAGAAGAAAATATTTTTGTTTTAACCTTTAGTTAAAACTTTCTTAGATATGATATCAAAAGCACCAGCAACCATGACAAAAAAAATAAATTGGACTTCATCAAAATTAAAAACTTTTGTGTTTCAAAGGATACCATCAAGAAAGTGAAAAGACAACCTACAGAATGGGAGAAAATAATTTGCAAATCATTTAACTGTTAAGGGACTTAATCTAGAATATATAAAGAACTCTTACAACTCAACAATGAAACTACAAATAAAAAGTGGGCAAAAGATCTGAATAGTCATTTCTCCAAAGAAGCTGTGGGGGAAGTGGGAGAGTTCCCCCCACTGCTTTTCCTTAAGGTTCTCATGGCTGGTCAAATAATCAAAGAGGCAGGTTGGCAAGAGAAAATCAAACAAAATTTAATAGCATGTATACATGGGAGAAACCCAGAGGAAACTGAGTAACCCAACCCTCTGGCTGAGTCCACCTGTTTAAGTATCCTCAGCTACAGACAAGGAGGACATAGTGATCTGGGACTTCAAAGGGGAGGAAGACAATCTACTTAGAGATGGAATGCAAATGTTTGTTAAACAGGTTTTGCTAGGCCCAAAAAATGGGTTTGTTGGTGTCCTTTTATGACACCTATTTTACATCATACTGTAGCTATCACCGATATGAGCTCCTTCCTGGAACAGGCCTTCTATGTTAAAGTCCTTTAGGCAGTTTGAGGGGGGAAGGTCTGATGCTCTTCCTGAGCCTTTTGAGGCTTCATTGTCTTCAGCTAGAGATAGTCTGCAGACCAGAGTGGCACATCTTGGGGCGGCCTGCCCTCAACCCCATCAGTTCCCTCCTCTGAAACTTCCCTGAAAGTTTCACACATTAAAAGCTGAGCTGGTGGCTGTGGAGAGAAAAATCGAACTGGTAGCCAGGTTGTAAGAAATCTGCAAAGAGAGAAAAGAACATAGATTAGAATGGTGATAAACAAGCAGAAAAGAACAAATCGTAGCACATTTCCCCACACTCCATTAAAACAGTCTCCCAATCCTGGAAATAAGTCTGTCCAATAAAATGTGTGAGCTTCATTTATCTGATGGAAAATGTCAATCTTTTCTTTTAATAGATGTAAGTTAGATTCTACTTGCCCAGTTTCATTCACATAAAAGCAACATTTTTCACCAATGATTGCACAGGCTCCTCCTTGCTGGGCAGTCAGTGTATTCAGAGTACATCGATTTTGGAGTACCACAGAGGCTAGGCTGTTAATCTCTGACTGGAGTATTTTCAAAGATTGCATGGTGGTGGTGAACTCTTGTTCCATCACCATGGAGAGATTTAAGATTGCCTTTTCCAACTCGTAATCAACAAAGCTGGGCAAAAAGACTCAATGCTGAAATGAACTTGGAGTTGGGATACCCAAGTGGATTCTCCACGATTTCCCGATGGGCACGCTTATGTGGCACAATCTTATGAACAAAGGAACCCAGGTTTGCAATGTGGCTGGCGTTTAGGGTAGAGTATTTGGTGACAGAAGGGGCCAGGTATCTGAGTCCACAGCGTCCTGACCAATTAGGTGGGAATCCTTTATATACTTTGTTGCCACATAAAATAAAAAGACCAGTGTGGTTTATAGACAAGGTTAGAACTGAATCTGTAGTTCCCACGGCCTGGAGTATTCCATGACCTATGCCACTGGTACTGTTAGTGCCTAAGCGTCTCCATTTTCCATGCGCTCCTGTCAATCTGTGAGAACAGAACAGATTGCGGAATAGCTGGTACAAGAGGCCTGCAGTCTGATTTTGGCAGCTATAAAGCTTGATCTTGTCACCTGACCAAGTGAGTCCAGATTTTTGATCCACCCATACATAGTCTGTGGCACTGGGCAGCTTAACCATGCGGGCAGCTGCAATACCCCAAGTTGTACATGGGTGGCTCGTAAGCTTTCCAGAGCATTTGGTGATTTGGCAGATGTTTGTGCCAAAGGGAGTAGTGTTAGAGTCACTTATAACTCCCTTTAGAGGCTTGAGGATACCACCTGTGCAACTAAACCACAGGATTTGATTACAGTATTGTCCTGGTATGTCACCCAGGAAAGGTCCAGTGTCATGTTTACTTTCAATGCTGAGGGAAAATCTTTCACTTATTGTCTTTACCTGGGCAAGGGAGAGTCCTGGAGCTTCTATAGAGTCTTTCTGGGGCCTAAATGACTCACCAGGAGAAGAGGCAGAGTGAAGTTTCCCTTGTTGTGCATACCATACCCTGCTGTTCATCCATCTTCCACACTTAGTCCACTAGGTGTTCACTTCAGCAGGAACAAAGACCAGTTCAGGTTCTTTTGTGCTATCTAGCTGTTGACATAACCAACAGTCAGACTGATTAGTTAGCGTGGCCAAGGCTTGGTAAACTGGCATAAGGGGGTGTTTGGTCTGTGCTCGACTTGTTGAAAAAGAGAGGGTTAGTAAAAGCAAGGCACAGGTTAGAAAAAAGCCCATAGTGGAAACTTAAGAGAGGGGAAGTGGACAGATAAAGGCCAGCGCTCTCCAGTCAGCTTTTTTTTTAATAAGTGATTAAAGAAATATAAATATTTGCTAATAGTTTGTGTGTGTGTGTTTTTGAGAAATGCAAGGGAGAGAAAATAGGTGAAAGCAAGCTTTCTTGATCCGTGATCTTGGGAAAAGCTGTCTACTTCGTGATGTCAGCTACTTCTGGGGCTTGGGAATTGGCCCTGGAAATCCTTAGTTTAAGGTCGCCCATGGGGACTACCTCCTAGTTGTCTTGAGAGCGATGTCCTGGGTCTATTTTGGCGTGGCTGGCATGGATCCAGGAAGATTTTTCCTTTATTTTGATGGCAGTGTAGGTAGTCAGTAGGACTTCATAAGGTCCTTCCCAGCGAGGTAACAGCGCATTTTTTCTTCTAAAGACCTTGATGTACACCCAATCTCCTGGTCGAAAGGGATGGCAAGGCTTGTCAGAAGGTGGGGGCCACGCCTCTTTTACCTGTTGACGATATGCTTCAAGTATACTAGTTAATTTCTGTATATAGCTAGTCATAGCATCAAATTGTTCACTTAAGTTCCCATAATATTCACTTAATCCAGGAATGGAAGGTTTAGAGACGCCAGTAGGCATCAGGCATCCAAAGACTATTTCAAAAGGAGTCAATCCATGTCTCCTATTTGGAATATTTTGAATCTTCATAAGGGCCAAGGGCAGAGCTTCTGGCCATTTAAGTCCAGTTTCTTGGCAGACCTTTCCTAAAGCCCTTTTTATATCTAGGTTTTTACGTTCCACTTGCCCTGATGACTGGGGGTGATATGGGGTATGAAATTTTAATGAGTACCCCAGAGTTTTTGCAAGCAAGTGGTTTATTTCTGCTGTAAAATGAATCCCTTCATCTGATTCAATCCATAAGGGAATGCCAAAACGAGGAATAACTTCAGTTATTAATTTCTTTACCACTGTTGTGGCATCTGCATGTCTAGTTGGATAGCATTTAGTCCATCCACTAAACATGCAGATGATAACCAAGCAGTGAGAGTAGCCTAAAGCTGGGGGCAAGTCTAGAAAGTCCATTTGGAGTGCCACAAAGGGTAGTGAGGGCCTGGGAGGACTTCCTGGGGTATGCTGGTTTCTACCAGAAACTTGGTAAGATTTGCAAATAGTGCACTGGGAAATAATTTGGTCAGAAATTTTATGGATGCCAGTGCAAAACAAATTGTCTTTTAGTTCCTTAACTATCCCCCAGTTGCATTTATGTCCCCTTTGGTGAGAGATAAGTGCAAGCCAAAAAGTCAAAGGAAATGGAGCCACAGGAAGTCCATTTGGCCCAACATATAATCCATCTTATAATTGTTTGGCACCCTTTTGTATCCAGTTGTCTTTTTCAGATTGTAGGGCATTTGCCTGATAGTTAATAATATCAGTCAGGGGTAAAGGCAGGTTTAAAAATTGGGTGGAAAAAGGATAATGGGGTCCGTTGTGAGCTGCCTATTTAGCAGCTCTGTCAGCCCTGTCATTTCCTAAAGATATGGCATCACTCTCCTTCGTATGGGCTGAACAATGAACAATGGCAATTTTGGAAGGCAGGTGAATAGCTTGTATTAAGACTGCAATTAAATGTCCATTAGCAATAGGAGTTCCTGCAGAAGTTAAGAATCCATGAGATTTCCAAATTGTGCCAACAGCATGGCAGACTCCAAAAGCATATCTGGAGTCTGTGTAAATAGTGGCAGTTTTCCCTTTTGCTAATGTGCAAGCTCTAGTAAGACCTATGAGTTCAGCAGCTTGGGTTGATTTTACTGTGGGCAGTGAATAAGCTTCAAGCGTTTCATGTGAGGAAACTATGGCATAACCAGTTATTATGTTTCCCCGGAAATTTCGCTTACAGGAGCCATCACAAAACAGAAGTAAATCTGGATTATCTAAAGGGATGTCTGAGAGATCCTCTCGTGGCTTTGACACCATTTCTATAGTTGCTAGGCAATCATGTGGGTTGGAGTGGGGCTCTCCATCATCAGGAAGGGGCGGAGAAGTAGCTGGATTTAAAGTGTTACAACGATGTAAGATGATGGAAGGGTTGGTTAAAAGAGCCTGCTCATAGGTGGTCTGTCGCCGTGTAGAGAGGTGTTGTGTCTTATGTGATGAGGATTTTTAGGCTGCTTAATTTTAAAATGGCTTATGATGAGGATTTTTAGGCTGGTTAGTTTTAAAACTACAGATGAGATTCAGGCTCCAAGGAGTGGAATTTGTTTGCCCCTTTGTTGGGAAACATTTACATTTCTAAGGGAAACCTCTATCTGTGAAGATGCCTCCCTCTCTGTGCCAGGAAGAAGGGGGGATGGTCTTATCTCTAGAAGCTCTTAATCAATGCCAGAGGCAAGAACTTAAGTTGGTTACTGTCTGGCAACCTCATGTAACTGACCCCCACCCCCCCCACACACACAAATCCTCCTTTGTCTTTAGCCGAGGATAAAATTCAAGCGGTGACTTCTGCCATTTACTCAATCCGGTTTGATTCTTATCTAAAAGTTGTGGGACCACCAAATGGCCAGGCCATATGGGCACTGATACCATTTTAACTTTTTTACATATTCTTTGTCTTGTAAAGAGATAACTCACATACCTATGCCTTAAATTTAGCCCTAACCCTCAACTCGGGGCAGCAGCAGGAGCTCTGACTGCCCGTGGGTCCTGTCCCCACTCACCAGCTCTGCATGCCCATGGGTCCTGTCCCCATGCCAGCGGGGGCAGCAGCAGCGGCTCTGCCTGCCCATGGGCTCTGTCCCCATGCCAGCGGGGGCAGCAGAAGTGGCGGCAGCAGAAGCTCTGACTGCCCATGGGTCCTGTCCCCATGCTATTCCACACTATTCTCTAAATAAAAGAGCACTACTGCCAGATCTTAAGAGTCTAAGAAATCTTTCTTTCGACTCCTCGGCTCACAGACCCCACATCATTTCGTACTTGCAAGATAGCAGACACAGCATGGGGAACATAGAGATGAATGGGAGAACCTCATGTTAAAGTACTGGCTTTGTCAATCAGGGTGGCAGCTGCAGCCACTGCGCGTAAGCATGGGGGCATACCTGATGCCACAGGGTCTAGTAGGCATGAGAAATATGCTGCAGGATGTATTTGTGAGGCAAAAGATTGTCCTAGAATGCCTGCAGCTGTGGGGACCTGGAATTGGCCACCCCAAGATATGTCTCTTTGGCATCAGGATTATTTGAGGCTGATTGCTTTTGATAAACTGGGACAGGGAAGGAGGCTCTGAGGAATGGAACTTGCCCTTCCTTAGGACACATTTACATTTGTAAGGTAAATCTCTATCTGTAAAAGCTGCCTCCCTCTCTGTACCAGGAAGAAGAAAGGAGATGACCTTCTCTCTAAAAACTCTTAATCAATACCAAAGGCAAGGACTTAAAATCTGCATTTTATTGTGCTAGTCTGGTAACCTCCTGTAACTGACTTCCCTCCCCCTCCCAACGTTGGCATCTCCTTAAAGATTAAGCATCTTTCTTTAGGCTGGGAACCAATTGCGGAGCTCATCTGTGACACCCCCCAGCCCGAGGCAACACACCTGCCACCCTGCGGCGCTCACTGAGACAGCAGACCTATCTGCCATTTCCATCAAGCGCTGTGCTGACAGAGCAGCTTCCTGACTATTGTAAAAGGGACTTTTCAATCACATGTGAAACACCCCATTTGGGGGCTATATAACCACTATGTGCACCCCACTTCTTCGGTGCCCTTTCTTCCTTCGGGAAGAAAGGCCCCGGGCCATGGTTCCTCATAAAGTTTTGGTAATTTTCTCTTGCTATTCTGTCTCATGTGAATTTAATTCGTTCTCCAGCTAGACGAACCCCCATTTGGGGAGAGGAAATGTCCTCCTCCCCTACACAGCAATTCCATTATTTTCATGGCAGTATAGGTGAAAAGTTTGTCAAAATTAGGTAAGCCAAGAGCTGGAGGCATGGACAAAGTTAACTTTAAGGCTTCAAAGGAGGTTAATGCCTCTGAAGGCTAGGAAATAGGCTCTGGAGTGATATCTGGGAGAAGAGCATACAGGGGTTTAGCAAGGGCTGCAAAATTAGGAATCCATTGGTGGAGGTAACCAGCTGCTCCTAGAAATTTACGTAACTTTTTTCATTTTGGGGAGAGGGATGGACAAAATTGACTCAAGGTGTTTTGGGGTGAGTTTTTGAATGCCTTGAGATATCTCATGCCCTAAGTAGGTAACAGCCGTTTGCACTCACTGAAGTTTAGATCTGGAGGCTTTATGGCCTCGTTCAGCGAGTGCCTTCAGGAGAATGAGGGAGTCTGTAAGGGCTCCCTGCTCAGTTTGATTACAGAGTAGAAGGTCATCCACATATTGAACAAGAGTGGAGCCTTGAGTAAAGGCTACAGAATCCAAATCAGCTTTAAGGACTTGGGAAAATATTGAGGGGGACTCACAATATCCCTGAGGTATGCGAATCCATGTTAATTGTCTCCCTTTAAATGTAAATGCAAAAAGAAACTGTGAGTCAGGGTGCGATGGGATTGAGAAGAAAGCAGAGCTAAGGTCAACTACTGTAAACCAGTCTGCATCAGCAGGTATTGAGGTGAGGATGACAGCTGGATTGGGGACCACAGGATGCCGAGGGATTACAAAAGAGTTTATGGCTCTGAGGTCTTGTACAAATCTATAGATCTGGTTCCCGTCTGAGTCAAATTTGCCTTCTTTTTTTACTGGCAAGATTGGAGTGTTACAGGGTGAGGAAGTAAAAACTAGTACACCCTGTTGCAAAAGGGAGTCTATTATGGGTTCAATTCCTCGCTCTGCATCTCTAGAGAGCGGGTATTGGGCTACTGATAGAAATGGTTTATTCTTCTTCCAAATAATGTGCACGGGTTCTGCACTAAGCAACAATCCTACTTCATTTGCATGTGTAGCCCAAAGACTAATTGGGACATCTTTTAAAGACTCATCCTCTTCAGAGGATTTTAAATCAGGACGGGTTTCTAGCAAGGAAAGTAGGAGGCTTGGAGTTTTGTCAGAGGGCAGGGAGATAAAAACACCTTTTTCATTACAATTTATAGTGGCATTAAATTGACATAACAAATCTCTGCCAAAGAGGTTTGCTGGTGAACAGTCAGAGACCAGAAAGGCATGATGAGTGTTAAGGGGGCCTAAAGATACTGGAGTCGGCTGAGATATGGGCAGTGAAAGAGGCTGCCCAGAGACTCCCACAGCTTGAGTAGACTCAGAGGTGACAGGTACAGATAAATCCTTTGAACGGATAGTAGAGAAAGTCGCACCAGTATCAACTAAAAAATCCAGTTCCCAGTCCTCTACTTTAAGTTTAATGGTAGGTTCAGGGGTGCGAGTGAGGATCGACTGACCCCATCATTTAAGGGAGAAATGCCCCTCAGGAGGAGAAAAATGAGCCTTCTGGGGCTTCTGGGGCCAAGCGGGCACATTTTTAAAATTTTCCCTTCTCTTAAGAGCAGGACATTCTCTTTTCCAATACCCTGGTTTCTTGCAATACCTGCAATTGTCTGGGGGTCAATAGGGACGCCTCTGAGTGGGCTCTAGTTTACTTTCAGAGTGGCCTTTTTGCTTCTCAAAACATTCAACTTGTAAAGCAAGAAGAGTTGTCTTTAGTTCTCTTTTTCTTTTGCTTTCCTGCTGACTATTTTCAAAGAATTGTGTAGCAGCCTCCATTATTACGCTTAATGGTTGCCCTGACCAACCAACCACACTATTTTTTTTATTGAGTTAATGATAGGTTACAATCTTGTGAAATTTCAGTTGTACATTAATGTTTGTCATTCGTGTTGTAGGTGCACCACTTCACCCTTTGTGCCCACCCCCCCCCCACCTTTCCCTTGGTAGCCACTAATCTGTTCTCTTAGTCCACATTTTAAAATTCCTCATATGAGTGGAGTCATACACAGATTATCCTTCTCTAGCTGGCTTATTTCACTTAACATAATTCCCTCAAGGTCCATCCATGTTATTGCAAATGGAATGATTTTGTTCTGTTTTGCAGCTGAGTAGTATTCCATTGTATTTATGTACCACATCTTCTTTATCCATTCATCTGTTGATGGGCACTTAGGTTGCTTCCATGTCTTGGCTATTGTAAATAATGCTGCAATGAACATTGGGGTACATAGGACTTTTGGAATTGCTGACTTCAAGCTCTTTGGATAGATACCCAGTAGTGGAATGGCTGGATCGCATGGTAGTTCTATTTTTAGTTTTTTGAGGGATCTCCATGCTGTTTTCCATAGTGACTGCACCAGTTTGCATTCCCACCAGCAGTGTATGAGGGTTCCTTTTTCTCCACAACCTCTCCAACATTTGTTACTATTAGTTTTAGATATTTTTGTCATTCTAATGGGTGTAAGGTGATATCTTAGTGTAGTTTTGATTTGCATTTCCCTGATAATCAGCGATGATGAGCATCTTTTCATGTGCCTATTCCAACCACACTATTTTGAATTTGTTTTTTTATATCAGGAAGAAAGTTTCCAACTAAAGCAGAAATTAGCAGATTCCTATGTTCTGGGGCTTCCGGGTTTAATGCAGTGTGCCTTTGAAAAGTTTCTATAAAACGTTGCACAAAGGCTTTTGGATGCTCCCCTTCATTCTGAGTGCGTAATTCAACTTTTGACCAATTAACTTTGGGAGGAAATGCCTCTAAAATCGTTCCTATTAAACCTTGAATATCAGCCTCTAGTTGTGCCACTTCCTGCTCATTTGCAGGAGGGCCTGGGAGAGGGTCTGGCCATCTATTTCCCTTGTGAGGGGGCTCTGGCCTGTCTGATAACTACAGTATAATCATGGGCTGGGAGAACGGCCCTTAGCAGCCAGTCAAGGTCTCTGTGGGTGGGGTTATGAATAGCCACTAATCTTTCTAATTCCTCTCTAAATTTAGTAGGATCTTATGACAATGGAGGCAGGAGAGTTTTATAATTCAATAAAGCAGCTGCTGTCCAGGGGACATGAATTCTCTGCAGTGGAGGTCCAGGATCCATCCGCAATGGACACTGCATAGAAACCCCTGAAGCTGGCACAGCCTGATTACAGAGCCCTGGAAAGTAGGAGGAGTTGTAAGGGACAGCAAAGCGAACCTTTCTGCTTTTCCTGGCCACCTCTACTAAATTCACCTCCTGGCTTTCAGTATTTACACAAGTGACCTGTATGCCTGTCGCTTGGAGGTCAGGCCTGAGTGACCCCTGTAAGTCTTCTAGAGAGAGAGAAGTTAAAACAGGCAATTGAATGCCCTTTGGTGAAGCTGACATTCTAGGATCTAGGGGAACTGGCTGGGGAGCTAAGTCCTGAGTGGGAGGGTTTGAACCAGGGGCCCAGAGATCTAAAAGATCTTCTGGGGAATCAGCGACAGGGAGCTGGGGATATAGGGGAGCATAGAAGGGAGGAGAAGGAGAATTTTCATTAAGTTTGCTTTGTAATTTTTGCTCTAAGTCTAACTTCTGTTCTTTCAACTTATTAAGAGATTCCTTAAGGCTAGCCATTATACTTTCTTGGGTTTTCTTTTCAATTTGATCTTCCCATAAATACCAATAAGGCAGCTGCTTGTTATGAGAGCTCTCTAAAATAGTTTTTAAATATAGAAGTTTTTCCAATTCAAAAGATCCGTTGTCTGGCCAATGACGAATAGGATCTCCATGTGTATATATATTCCAATCATGACTCAACCCAATAAGCCTTTTTAAGGAAAGACCCGGAGGTAACTTTCCAGGCTTAGAATAAATCTTTACCATGGATGCAAGAGGCGTCCCTGGAGAGGGTGCAGATGATGCAGCCCCCATGAGCCGAAAGTTCACTCCCAGAACTAGTCAGAGAAAGGAAAGCCCTTCGTTGCACAGGCGGTAAGGATGGTGTACTGAAAATGGTGTCTCCGGTCTCCCATGAAAGTGTGGGATGCCTCCAGTCACAGACCCGCTAATCTGTGACACCGGGCAGGCACTACTGCAATGGGATTTTTCCAGCACTATCAAGCAACGAAGGTTGAGATGACAAAAGGCCCTTAAGGACTGGGCCCTTTATGACAAACTCCCCTGAGAGCTTGGCACAGCCAGACAGAGAGATAGCTCGGAACCCCAGGCTATTTGACTGGCCACCAAGGTGCACCCCGGTAAATGCACCTTCTGTATGGTGGAGACCAAGGAGAATATTCTCACTCGTCAAGAAGCCAAATTCTCAGGACACGGAACAAGACGGAAGGAAAAACCTCATCCGGTTTTTTTCTTATATGCACAATGACAGCTTTAGCTAAACCTTGGGTCTCTTGGAACCAGAATAACACCTAGGAGGGATGCGCCACAGGGTTGGGGATTGTGTGTGCTTTACAGAGTACCTCGTCGTTGCACGGACATTTTCTTGAAGTTGGTGGGGGACCTGTGTCATCTACCCTGTTCCGTGACCAACTTATCCTTCCATGGGACACTTTTTTTGAGGTGGCGAGCACCCTAGTGGCTCTTAACTGCTAGACCCATGCCCACCAAATTTGCAGCGTTCTTGGCTTCCAAGATGCCCTTGGCAATAGCTTTCACTTCATGTGCATATTAACCCACAGCAAAGTTTGTCTAGTTAGACGCCGGTCTAGTGAGACCGCAAACTCACCAGCCTGTGGGGCTGGCCCGGACAACAGGCTTATAGGGCCTATGCCTGCATCCTACCCTATGGTATTTCCTTCTTATGACACATGACACAAAAGACAGAGGCAAAAGAAAAAACCACAGTGGCTATCTCTGGGAGGAAAAAGGGATCAATAAAGCCAAGAGTACTCTACCCAATTTACCAGAGTCACACAAGAAACTAGTTTCCCAAATATTTTCTCCTGCCAACCTAAATTTAGAAAGAGAAAAAAATTCTCACCACTTGCTTCCACCGGACCCCGCAGATAGAGATTCCAGAAGGCTCACGTGGTAAGAAATCTTACCTTTTGCCGGCTTTCCTCAGGTGACCCGGGATCTCCTTATCCGCAGTGGCCTCAGGGAGGAAAGCAGTTCTTCCAACCAGAGAAGGCAAACTTGCCAGACAGTGGGGATCCTGCTGATGATGGCAAAACTGTCGGGGAAGTGGGAGAATTCCCCTCACCGCTTTTCCTTAAGGTTCTCATGGCTGGTCAAATAATCAAAGAGGCAGGTTGGCAAGAGAAAATCAAACAAAATTTAATAGCATGTATACATGGGAGAAACCCAGAGGAAACTGAGTAACCCAACCCTCTGGCTGAGTCCACCTGTTTAAGTATCCTCAGCTACAGACAAGGAGGACATAGTGATCTGGGACTTCAAAGGGGAGGAAGACAATCTACTTAGAGATGGAATGCAAATGTTTGTTAAACAGGTTTTGCTAGGCCCAAAATATGGGTTTGGTGGTGGTTTGTTGGTGTCCTTTTATGGCACCTGTTTTACATCGTACTATAGCTATCACCGATATGAGCTTCTTCCTGGAACAGGCCTTCTATGTTAGAGTCCTTTAGGCAGTTTGAGGGGGGAAGGTCGGATGCTCTTCCTGAGCCTTTTGAGGCTTCATTGTCTTCAGCTAGAAATAGTCTGCAGACCAGAGTGGCACATCTTGGGGCAGCCTGCCCTCAACCCCATCAAAGCCATACAAATAGCCAATGAGCACATGAAAAATTGTTCAACATAACTAATCACCATGGAGATACAAATTAAAGCCACAGTGAGATACCGCTTCACACCCACTAGAATAGCTATATCTAAAAAGACAAACCATAACAGTGTTGGTGAGGATGTAGAAAATTGCTTGTGGGAAAGTTTCATAAAAAGTTGAACATAAACTTATCGGGCTGGCCCCGTGGCCGAGTGGTTACGTTCGCGCGCTCCGCTGCAGGCAGCCCAGTGTTTCGTTGGTTCGAATCCTGGGCGCGGACATGGCACTGCTCGTCAGACCACGCTGAGGCAGCGTCCCACATGCCACAGCTAGAGGAACCCACAACGAAGAATACACAACTATGTACCGGGGGGCTTTGGGGAGAAAAAGGAAAAAATAAAATCTTTAAAAAAAAAGTTGAACATAAACTTATCATATGACCCAGCAATTCCACTCTTAGGAATCTACCCAAAAGAAATGAAAATATATGTCACACAAAGACTTGTATGCAAATATTCATGGCATTATTCATAATAGCCAAAAACTGGAAGCAATTCAAATGTGCATTGTTGGTGAATGGATAAACAAAATGTGGTATATCCATAACAATGGAATACTATTCCTTTATAAAAGAGTGAAATAATGATGCATGATACAACATGGATGAACCTTAAAAACATGCTCAGTGAAAGAATCCAGACATAAAAGGACCCATATTCCCGGATTTCACTTATATAAAATGTCCAGAAAAGGACATTTATAAAGTCAGAAAGCAGATCAGTGGTTGCCTGCGCTTGGGGGGAATGGAAATTGACTGCAGAAGGGTCTATGAGCATTTTTAGGTGTGATGGGAATATTGAAAAACTAGGTTTGGTGATAGTTCCACAATTCCGTAAATGGACTAGAAATCATTGAGTTGTACACTTACAATAGGTCAATATTATGATATGTAAATGATAATAAATCTGGAAAAAGTAATACCCACCACATTCCAAAGAAATAACTGATAAGATTCCCTCATCAGTTCATTCATGCCTATGTAATTAATTCTGGTTCCACTTACTCATTGCATCATGGGTGAGCAGTCTGCCTTCAGGAAATACATCTATTTCTGGACTATAAAGAGCTCTGAAAACTAACTCACTCCATTCATTCAGTCTAAAACCTATCTATGCAATGTCAGCTCAGAAGCCTGTAACCAAAAGTCTACTCTTCAAGTAGCAATAGTTCAGAGTATCTGATATAGTTATAGCCATGAGCCTCTGCAATGGCTCTCCTTTGTTGTAGACACAAATTCCAGCCAGTACCTTAGAGCAGAGATTTCAGGCATGCATTAGGAAGCAAAATATGTTTGATAATGAGACTGTGAGGCTATGGTTAATTTATTATAGTCACCAATAATATTAGAATGGAGGGGAGTAAAGTTCTCTATTGGCAGAACGATACAGAATTATTTTGTAAGAGTTTGATCAATGTTTCCCCTGAGTGTAAGAACATGTTTAACAGCAAAGGCATTGACAAGTCTCCAGTGCCTTTACGTAAATTGTATAGTTTCTGAAATATTTACATGGCTACCTGAAAAACAACACTTGGTTATCAAATTAATCAAAATGTTTTAAAATAACCATAGGAGAAGGTAACATGATTATAGAAAATGAAGTTTTCTTGTAATCTTATAATCTATAATTTCTGCGTTTGTTCTTTGTACCTTTGGGTGCATTTTTTTTAAATCAAGGACATGATAAAGGCAATAAAATGCAGATAAAATTATTCTTGTAATATGTGAAATCTCTATCAGGCAGATTACACAGAAGGTAAATATAACCTCTTATTACTCCTTGATAAAAGTTTGAAGACCAGTTTATCATCTTTTAAAATTCTTTACTTTAAAATAATTATAGATTTATAGGAGTTTGCGAAGAAATATACAGGGAAGTTCTGTGTACTCTCCCATGAGCTTTTCCCAATGTTAACAAATTACGCAACTATAGTACAATATCAAAACCAAGAAATTGATATTGGTACCATCCATAGAGCTTATTCAGATTTCAACAGATATACATGCACTCATTTGTGTGCATGCGTGTGTGTGTGTGTGTGTGTGTGTGTAGCTATATGCGATATTATCTCATGTGTAGCCTTGTGTAACTACTACCACAATTAAGATACTCGACTGTAACATCACCACAGGACTCCTTCATGTTACTCATTTATGTCACACCAATCTCCTCCCCTTCCATCCCTAATTCCTAGCAACCACGATTCTCTTCCCCATCTCTATAATTATGTTATTTTGTGAATGTTACGTAAAAAGAATCACACAATATGTGAGCTTTTAAGGTTGGCTTTTTTTCACTCAGGCAGGATGATGCCCTTGAGATCCATCCAAGTTGTTACATGTATCAATAATTCATCCTTTTTTACTGCTGAGTAGTATTCCATGGTATGGATGAACCACAGTTTATTTAACCTTTCATCCATTGATGGGCATTTGAGTAGTTTCATTTTTAACTGTTATGAATAAAACTACTGTAAACATTAAGGTACAAGTTCCTGCATGAAGATAAATCTTCATTTCTCTGGGATAAATACCAAGAGTATAATCGCCAGTTCATATGTTAAGCCCATTTTTAAATTTAAAAGGAACTGCTAAACTATTTTCCAGAGTGGCTATACCATTTTACATTCCTACCAGCAATGTGTGTTGATCCAGTTTCTCTACATCTTCACCAGCATTTGGTGTTATTAGGATTTTTTATTTTAGTCATTCTGATAGGTAGGTGTGTACTGATATCTCATTATAGTTTTAATTTGCATTTCTCTAATGGCTAATGATGTTAAACACATCTTTTCATGTGTTTATTTGCCATCTGTCTATCTTCTTGGATGAAATGTCTGTGCCTGTTATTTGTCCATTTTCTAATTAGAGTGTTTATTTTTTTTATGATGTTGAATTTTAAAAGTTCTTTATACACATTAGATACAAGGTCTATATACATATCAGCTATGCAGTTGCAAATATTTTCCCCCAGACTGGAATTTGTCTTTTCATCCTCTTAACAGAATCTTTCACGGAGCAAAAGCTTTTCATTTTGATGAGGTCCAGTTTATCAACTTTTCATTTTATCATTTGTGCTATTTATGTCAAGTCTAAGAACTTTGTCTAGTCCTACCTAGGTCCCAAAGATTTTTTTCCATGTCCTCTTCTATAAGTTTTGAAGTTTTACACTTTATATTTAAGCCCATTATCCATTGAGTTAATTTTCATATAAAGTTCAGATCAAAGCTCATTTTTTTGCTAATGGATATTCAATTTCTCCAGCGCCATTTATTGAAAAGGCTTTTCTTCCTCCATTAAATTGATTTTGTTCCTTTGTCAAAAATTATTGGGCATATTTGTGGGGATCTATTTCTGGATTCTATATTCTATTCCATTGATCTGTGTCTATCCCTCTGCAATTATCATTTTAATAGAAAGTTACATTCTAGTTTTGCATTGATATAATATTGGCAATAAAATTTCACAAGCACTTTTTTTTCTTAGAATAAACCCATCAAAACTGAGAGAAACCTTGGCAAAATTTTAACACATTTTATTGTTTCTTTTCCAATTCAGTATTATAAACCAAGGCAACAGAAAATTCCCTTTCTGAAAATCTTCTACAACTCTGTGTAATCATTTAGGCTTTGTCTTTTCCTGTCCTCTTTTACATTCTAAAATAATCAGATGCTTTAAAGGAAAAAACTAGTCTCTTTTACCTTGATAAGCAAAAACAGAAGCGTTACCTTATATACCCAGGTTTATTTTTCTGTTACTGTTTTTCCTAGACTATATTAATTATAACTTTTAACCACAGTAACCAGCTTCTATTTCACAGAAGAACCTGGGAGGTAAGTAATTGAAAACTGTTATACACTAGAATTAAGCAGAATAGTAAAGCTTGTTAGTACACAACTTTCTACAGCCTCACGTAGCTTTTTTACACCTTAAAGTGTCAAAAATGAACATGTCCATTAACATGACCAAAGACATAGCCACCCTATAGCATATAAAAAAATAAGCAAATGTATGTTAGTTTGAAATTATGCTTAGTAATCATCTTTTAAGTATTCCATTTCACTTAGAAATTATCTGTCAATCAAAGATTATTCATTAACTAGTTAAATTTGATTTTAATCCAAGTGTTTCATTTATCTAAGGATCTTGAAAATTATATTCAAGCTATAAAACGTAATTACAGTTGATATAAGAACTTTGTCAGAATAATGATGAAATTTAGTAGAAGCCAAATTTACATTTTTCGCAATCTTAAAAATTATGTAGGAGTTATATTAGTTTGTTTGATTAGTAAACCAAAATAAGAAGTTTAAGAAATTCGCATTAAGTAGTCTTTTCATAAAAGACAAATTTTATAAAAATAAAACATACACTTTATTATACTTAATATCCATTTGAGAAAAGACCTAGAGCTGTTTTGTTCTCATTCTTAAACCTAAATTATCAAACCAATCTCAATTGTCCAAAGATTCTTAATTATGTAAACATGAATTCTTAAAATGTTTCTGAGCTAACCATTTCTGTAAGGATTTTACAAATATATAGCACATTTAAAATATTAGAAGTTCATTTTAAAATGTTCTGCCATTTATAGGAGTATTAGATTTATATGTAAATAACTTGCAAATGACTTCTTTAAAGAGACATTATACTCTTATTTATTATTACTCTTCGTAGGTGGGAAACTTTCATATTCATATGAGAGAGAAAGGCCTTTCTGATTTACAGAAACACAGATGTATGGAGAGCTTATAGCTTCAGTTCTACAACTTTTGTCACAGGTCAAGATTAAAGACAAAAACACAGAAACTCATAGGTCCAGATATAAAAGAGCTGTTTCTCACACAACAGAGAATAGCTCTCCACCATCCATTCAATAACAATCACCAAATGGTCAGAAAATAAAAACAAATTCCCAATCATTACTACCACCAAAGGGGAATAATTTTTTTGTCATGTGCAAAAAAGAACAAAAACACAAAACTCACTAGGGAGGAGAAAATAAAACCTATAGAAACAGAATAAGCAAAGTTCAAGTAAGTTCTTTTGCTGCTTGAGATTCACCCTGACAGCCCAGAAGAATGTACTTGGGCTTAAACAGACTATGAGGTACATGTCTCCCATAACTCAGTTTACTTGTCTCCAGCAGGTGAATCAATTGGGCATCTGCATGGAACCTCAAAAACTGTGAAAGTATAATTTTCAGACAGGTAAAATCATAACATTCTGGCAAGTATAAAATGAACACATGTCAAAGATTTTATGTAACTCATTAATTAATGAAGGAACCATTAAGATGTCATGACTCGGTAAAAGACCATTTTAAAATTATTGATAGGAAGATAAGTTTGCTGGATTAGATACAAACTGAGTAATGTCCAACAGGGCCATAAAACTTTGGAATTATCTGTCTTCAGAATGAACTATTTTCATTTAGACAAGACAAAAATCTGCAAGTTAACATGCAGCTTCACTAAATCAGTTACCTTTAATAAACAGTAAACAGTGAGTTGAAGGAATTATTATCCTAGGTCCCCTAGACCAGGGGTTGGCAAATTACAGCCTGTGGGCCAAATCTGGCCACTCTCGTTTGTTTACATATGGTGTATGGCTACTTTCATGCTACGACGACAGAGTTGAATATTTGTGAGACCATATGGCCCACAAAGCTGAAAAGATTTACTATCGACCTTTACAGAAAACATTTCCTGATCATTGCCCTAGACGATCCTGGGTGACCTTTACTTTCATATGACGTTGAAAATATATGGCCCACACTTTTAGCATTATCTCTAAGTTTCAGATAATTTTTCCAATGCTGCTCTGATTCTGCTGTGCTGGAGATGTTCTCTCCCTCTTTTGTGTTCACATATTTGTATCTCCCTTAGAATATTATACTGTGGTATTATGATCTCCTTTTCTTTACTAGATTTAGGCTTATTGAGATCATTTCATTCATCTTTGTATCTGCACTTATCACAGTGCCTTGCAAGCAGTAGATATTCAATAAATCTTTGGTGAAATGAATTAAATGTATATAAAATTATATAAATGCAAAATATTACAAATTCCTCTGAATTTGTTGTTTCTAAGGACCCAATAATTTATCTTTAATGTACCATAGTTTCTTCGTCTCTAAGATAGGAGTAGTATTTGCCAGTTACTTAACTATTTGGAATGTCCCTAGACCCGGGATAAATAACTTGCATTTTACTAGCACTTGTTCTTACTAGAAATTAACACACTTGGTCAATAAAAGTTTATCCAATATTGACAGTGTCAAAATTATTGAAAACCATATATTTATGTGATAAATATGTTGTGACAAAAGGAGGTTTTTTGTTCCTTTCATGTGTAACATCTAGCCTAGAAGATATAGTTTAGATAATGAAATTTTGGGTTTTCCAGGACATTTGGGTGGTGAATGTAGACAAGCAGACTGAATGTTACCTTAACTGCCCTAAAAATTCCGTGTTACCATGCAAATTTTACTCAGTAAATATCTTAATTAATTTGAAATATGGTTTTATCCTATCACGGAGAGCTAGTATATGTCTAGGTAGCATGTGCTATTATTTTTATCTTATAAATGAAAAATTCAAATATAATCTTGTCGTTAGCAGGCCTTGACCCTCACTCATCTGACATTAGGCTAAATCTTTCTGCTAAGAAGGCCTCAAAATATGAAACATACTATTTCATCTTGAGATATTTGTAAAATATATGATTTTCTAAAACAAAGTAACTTTATACTTAAAATATTCCACTGCCTCTCAGACTTCACCTCAGTCTCTATTTTCATCTGAAGGGTTTTAAAATTTCTGGTCCTAAAGGATTGTTCAGTTAATGTCAGATGAGTAGCTCTTTTTTTTTTATTAAGATTATGATAGTTTACAACCTTGTGAAATTTCAGTTATACATTATTGTTAGTTATCTTGTAGGTACACCCCTTCACCCTTTGTGCCCTCCCCCCACCCCCCCTTTCCCCTGGTAACCACCGATCAGTTCTCTTTGTCTGTATGTTAACTTCCACCTATGAGTGGAGTCATACCGAGTTCGTCTTTCTCTGTCTGGCTTATTTCACTTAACATAATACCCTCAAGGTCCATCCATGTTGTTGTGAATGGGATTATTTTGTCCTTTTTTATGGCTTGAGTAGCTCTTTTTAAAAAGGTAATTCAATGGGCCAGTCATTTCAGATATTTAAGTGAGAATGTGATTTAGTTGATTTCACAGTTAATTTAACTTCAATAAAAAGTCTAACACACATGAATACCAATTAAAGTACAATCTTTCCAATGGGGTTTAGACCATCATTTTTCTAATTATGGTATAAATCCTTCAATGGAAAAAAAAGTCTTTTAATAATTCCCAACAGAAATCTTATATATTGTAGAACACCAGTTATTATGCATTTCTCAATACCTTTGCCAAAGGAGGCATGTACCAATCAATGCATTAAAATGGTGGTGGTTATGGGGCCAGTCCCGTGGCATAGTGGTTAAGTTTGGCACATTCTGCTTCAGTGGCCTGGGTTCACAGATTCGGATCCTGGGCACAGACCTACACCATTCCTCAGCCATGCTATGGTTAGGTGACCCACATATAAAGTGGAGGAAAATTGGCTCAAGATGTTATCTCAGGGCTAATCTTCCTCAGCAAAAAAAAATATATATCTATATAGATATATATAGTGGTTAAAGGAAAGATAACTACATTGGGAGCAAGTGAAAGCATTGAGTATGTAAAATAACTCATTTGACTTTATATAATTTTGATTTTGCTTCACTAAATTTGTATTTTTCTTTTTTTTAATTTAATTTTTATTGAGTTAATGATAGGTTACAATCTTGTGAAATTTCAGTTGTATATTATTGTTTGTCAGTCGTGTTGTAGGTGCACCCCTATACCCTTTTTGCCCACCCCCCCACCCCACCTTTCCCCTGGTAGCCACTAATCTGTTATCTTTGTCTACATTTTTAAGTTCCTCATATGAGTGGAGTCATGCATAAATTGTCCTTCTCTATCTGGCTTATTTCACTTAACATAATTCCCTCAAGGTCCATCCACGTTGTTGCAAATGGGACGATTTTGTTCTTCTTTATGGCTGAGTAGTATTCCATAGTGTATACATACCGCATCTTCTTTATCCAGTCATCTGTTCATGGGCACTTAGGTTGCTTCCACATCTTGGCTATTGTAAATAATGCTGCAATGAACATTGGGGTGCATGGGACTTTTGGAATTGCTGACTTCAAGCTCTTTGGATAGATACCCAGTAGTGGGATAGCTGGATCATATGGTGGTTCTATTTTTAATTTCTTGAGGCATCCCTATACTGTTTTCCATAGTGGCTGCACCAGTTTGCATTCCCACCAGCAGTGTATGAGGGTTCCTTTTTCTCCACAACCTCTCCAACATTTGTTACTATTTGTTTTAGTTATTTTTGTCATTCTAATGGGTGTAAGGTGATATCTTAGTGTAGTTTTGATTTGCATTTCCCTGATGATCAGCGATGATGAACATCTTTTCAAGTGCCTAAATTAGGAGTATTTTTAAATACTGTTTTCTGCTGTTTGGTAAAATTAAGTGAACTTTATTTCATGAAGAATAATGCACTCTTACTCACTCTCCTTTAGTTTTCTGTCTGTATGAAGTAGATTTATTCTCATGATGTAATTGGGGTGGCAATATAATCCATGCCCGTAGACGATTAGCTAGGCTTACATGTTATGATTTAACCAGACGTTAATAAATTTCATTCATACTGATCACAATAGCTTAATTATTTGTATGGTGATTTGTAAAAATTAGCTGGCTGAAATGAATTGATCTTCATGCTGTAATCCATTCATCTCATTCGTTTAGTCATGGAGGATGAGTTCCTCATCAGAATGAAAGTATGCCATACTTATTTTATGGAATCTACTTTGAATAAGTATAAATACAATTTGTTCTGTAAATACAAAGTCACATTCTAAATGCAATAAGTATAAATAAGATTTATTGATTATTACATAAATGATGATTAAAGACTGCAAAAATAGGGGGGCCAACCAGGTGGCGTAGTGGTTAAGTTTGCATGCTCCACTTTGGCAGTCCAGGGCTCACAGGTTCAGATCCTGGGCGCAGACCTACACACTGCTCATCAAGCCATGCTGTGGCAGTGTCCCATATAGAAAATAGAGGAAGATTGACACAGATGTTTGCTCAGGGCCAGTCTTCCTCACCAAAAAAAGAAAAATAAACTGCAAAAATAGTAATTGTCATATATCTTTTCTTTTTAAGTCCATGTTTGGCATGTCACAATTGCAGACAGTTATTAATTCCACTTATACATGTCATTGCACTGGTTATTATTCACAGGCAGTAAAACAAAATGGCTCTTTCCCCTAGAGGTTATTAGCTATGAAAATCACCACTGACACAGACTTGAATGTTTCTTTACATCAAAATGTCATCATAATATCTGAGAATTGGAAGGGAAGTCATTTAGTCCAATTTCCCTCTTAATTGCATAAATCTCACCTGTAATTTGACTGATAGGCAGTGTCGCATAGAAAACAATGGGCTTTGGAGTCAGACTTTAATTCATATTCCAGCTTTAGCATTCATGAGCTGTATGACCTTGTCCAAACAGGTGGGAGAAAAAAAGTTTTGGCCTAAAGCAGTGCTCTGTAGACTTTTAATTACAGGCCCCTAATAGTAAAAATACTTTGAGTACACTCCCCCAAATTTAGTTATAATTACTATACATGTATTATTGTACTATTATGTTCATTATAAAGCATATTCAAAAATTAGAAATTGTAAAACAAGATAAAAATAAATATCAATACAGGGACTGGTGTCCAGAATACATAAAGAACTCTTACACCTTAACAATAAAAAGACAAATAACTCAATTTAAAAATGGGCAAAGGATTTGACTATACATTCCTCCAAATAAGACAAAGAAATAGCCAATAAATACGTGAAAAGGTGCTCAACATTGTTAGTCATCAGAGAAATGCAAGTCAAGAGCACAGTGTGATACCGCTGCACACTCACTGGGTAACTTTAATCAAATAAACAGAAAATAAATGTTAGCAAGAATGCTGAGAAAATGGAACCCGCATACATTGCTGGTAGAAATGTAAAATGATGGGGCTGGCCGGTGGCGTAGCAGTTAAGTTCACGCACTCCACATTGGCAGCCCAGGGTTCGCCTGTTTGGATCCTGGGTGTGGACCTACACACCACTTATCAAACCACACCATGGCAGGCATCCCACATATAAAGTAGAGGAAGATGGGCATGGATGTTAGCTCAGTGACAATCTTCCTCAGCAAAAAGAGGAGGATTGGCTGCCGACTTTAGCTCAGGGCTAATCTTCCTAAAAAAAAAAAGCCATAAAATGATGCAGCTGCTCTGGAAAACAGTCTGGCAGTTCCTCAAAACGTTAAACATAGTGTTACCATATAGTCCACAATTTCACTCCTAGGTATGTACCCAAGTGAATTGAAAACATATGTCCGTAGAGGAATTTCTATGTGAATGTTCATAGCTGCATTATTCATACTAGCCAAAAAGTGGAAACAACCCAGATTTTCATCTACAGATGAATGGATAAGTAAAATCTGGTATATCCATACAATGGGCTACTTTTTGGCTTTAAAAACAATGACGTACTGGTACATACTACAACATGGATGAACCTTGAAAATTTTATGCTCAGTGAAAGAACCCATCGTAAAAAACCACTTATTATATGATTCCATTTATATGAAAAGTCCAGTATAGGAAAATCTGTGGACACAGATAGTAGTTGCCTGGATATGAGGTGAAGGGAGAATGGGGGCGACTGCTAATGGGTATGGGGTTTCTATTTGCAGTATTGAAAATGTTCGAAAATAAGATTCTGGTGATGGTTGCATAAATCTGAATGCTAAAAACCATTGACTTTCACACATTAAACAGGTGAATTTTATGGCATGTAGAAACTGTGTCTCAATAAAGCTATTTAAGAATAAAATAAAATAAAAATCTAAATAGAAGTTCTGGTTTTCCTTATTGTGCCCCATGGATCATCTTGTACACATCCACTTTGGAAACCTCTGGTCTAAAGGCCCGTCTCAGTGGTCCTGAAAATAACATTGTATTGGTTGCCAAAATTTCAGGTGCAAAAAATGTAATCCCTCCCCTTAATGATTGAGCCCAACAGTAAATTGTTAGAAGAGGAAAAACAACAAGTTAGCAATCACCAAAAAATACTAATTTGGACCTGAGTTGACCTTTATTTCATTCTCTGTTGAGCCTATTTTCCCTAATGAGGATTTTCTTAACTACGGATATGATCTTAACCTATTCTGTTCTCGCCAAGTGTATTGAATGTGACCCAGGGGATAGTAAACCCATGATCAAACTTCTTGCTTATAATTTTTCTTGTGGTTACTCCAAAAACTTAGAGACTTTAAATGACTCTGGTCCCTATACCAAATTCACACATAGCATTTTTAGTAATTATCCTCATCAAAATTAAAATTGCATAGCTCAAGGTCAACATAGTATTGTATCATTCTTTTCAAAATATATATCTCTATTATTGATTTTCTTTTGGATCCATTCCAGATACAGTGTTTTTACACTGAACTTTTTTCATTGCCATGAACAGTACATTGCAAATTGCTGAATGAGTCGAAGTGTATTTATATAACATTACTAAAAGCCTGTGGAAGATACATTTTATGAACATCTACTTAAAGTTCCTATAAATCCTAGCCACGATGGAAAAGGACACAACTGTATGCAAATTCTGTACACTAGTATATATTTTTGTTTTGTTAAAAACTTAATTTCGTTTGAGGAAAATATTGCAAAATTAATGAATTGCTTTGAACAGAGAAGTGTGCCAATTTCACTTATGCAGAGAAATAATCATTGTAAGTGTATGCATGTCAGGCATCAGATTTTTACTCATAGGGAGAGCAACTGCTGTCCAGGAGAATTACACTAACCACCTGTATCCTGACCAGAGCTTAGGTGCCTGGCCCTTTATTAGCTTCTTTCCTTTTAGTTTATGAGTCTTCTTGGAGTTACAAGACCCAGCTTTATCTCCACCTTCAATTTGGGTACATAAACTGACTGAGATACTGGTATACATATGTACACCACTGCATTTTGACCCTGGACAAGTTCCTTAGAGTCGACTTTACAATTCTGTGTCATATCAGTCCCACCTCATTACAAAACTTAAATTAATAACATACAATTTCATTTATTCTTATGACTATTTTTAGATTTTTAGATGCATGTAATATATTTTAATTTTTTATTATTTACAATTATGCCCTGAGGTTCTAACTGTATAAATGCATATAAGCAATCTTTGCAGAAGATTAAAAGTTGAGGAAAACCTAACATTGAAATATACTTTTAATCCTTAGATACTCTCAAAATCAGAAGGGTCTAAGATCAATTTTTTAGGACTTGCTTTCCAAAGTTGCTAATTTCTGTCACTCACACGTTTTTTAAAGGGTGACAAAATAATTTATTGAGGATCTACTAATTACTGATCATTCTAATGTACATATTCTATTTAATGCTAACAAAATTATGAGGAAGAGTTTGTCATCACTATTATATAAATGAAGAAAATAATTCAAAGAGGGAAAATTAATTATCTAAAGCAACATAGAAAAAAAATAGAAGTGAAGATAATTCTTGTGAATGTAAATCTGGCTGTCTTTTTTTTGTATGCCAGGGAGTGAGATAAAATGGCTGCCCAATAGATAACTTCACCTGCACAATAAGGGGTGGTTGGGAAAGGAAGTGAAATAACTAAGGGAATTTTCCTACCCAGAGACAGAAAATAAACAATTAACCAACTGAGCATGTGCTATGGGGATAGGGTTATCTAACAGGGGAGCAAGAAACTAGAAAGAATAAGTAAGGCAGGGATTTCACATTGATAGGTAAGTGGGATGGAAGTCACAGTAGTGTTTGTAAGTGTCAAAGCAAAGATTCAAACTCAAGATCTTCCTCTTTTCCTCTAGACTTATACATAGCTTTGTTCATATGTTTCCTTATTTCTGGAATATTATTTCCCTCCAACTTTTCCTGCAAAATTTTTGCCAGTCTATCAAGTGCCAGTTCTAATACAACTTCTCAGTGAAGCGTTTCATTATCCATTTCCTCTACCCAGCAGATGGGATCTTTCTTTCACCTGTGGGATATGATATTGAAAGGCATCAGTACTGGAGTACAGAAGAGTATTGGGGCACTAGAATGGGATTAGGGTTGCCTTTGGACATCTTTTTTGACCTGCTTTCTTGATAAGTTCTTCTGAGATGCCAGCATCATGCTCCAGAATCCTTGCATTGACCCTAGACGCAGCTGGCAGAACTGAGAGAGGATTGGGCCAGTGTCATCTGTACAGTCAACCATGAGGGACCAATGCAAAAGTTTCACATCTCACTGTGTCTTTTGCTGAATGTAGATGTTTCTCTACTTCTTAGAGAAAAAGAATCAAAGGCTGCTGTTGATCTGCATAGTTCAGCCTTATGCTTGGATTTTGTTAATGTTTGTGCTCAAATGCACTTGGATTTCTGAATACTAATCTCATTTAATAGAAACTTATCTAAAAGAAGAAATGAGAAGATGAAAGGAAATGTCTCAAATACTGATCCAGATGCTCCTTTATGGCTCCTACATGGAAGAGTTAATCCTGCACTGACCACTGTGATAGCCAACAGCTAAATGTGACTATTGAACGCATGAAATGTGGCTAGTATGAAATGAGATGTGCTGTAAGTGTAAAGTACACACTAGTTTCAAAGACTTAGCATGAAAAAAGAAATGTAAAATATCTTAACTATTTGTATATTAATTACATGTTATAATAATATTTTTGATATTTTGGGTTAAATAAGTTGAAATTAATTTTACCTATTTCTTTTTACTTTTTATTTTTAAGTGAGGAAGATTGGCCCTGAGCTAACATCTGTGCCAGTCTTCCTTTATTTTATATGTGGGATGCCACCACAGCATGACTTGATGCGTGGCATGTCGGTCTGCACCCAGGATCCAAACCGTTGAACCCTGAGCTGCCAAAGCAGAACATGCAAATTTAACCACTATGCTGCCAGGCCAGCCCCATCTTTTTTACATTTTTAATATAGTCACTAGAAAATTTTAAATTACATATGTGGCTGACATTTGTGGCTTGGATAATATTTCTGTTGTGCAGTGCTGGTTTAGACCCTTACTACTCAAAGTGTGGTCCAAGGACCAGCATCATTAGCATCATCTTGGATCTAGTTAGGGCTTGCCCCAGACCTGCTGAATCAGAATCTGCATTTAACATGATCCACAGGTAATTGCGTTGTGCATTAAAACTTGAGAAGCACTGCTCTAGACGTTGCACAGAGACAAATTCTTGCCTCAACTTTAAGTATGTGAAAAAGTTTTGGCCAAACATCAGTCTATCAGTCTAGATGATGCTGTGAAGGTATTTTTTAGATATGATTAACATTTACAATCAATAGATTTTGAGTAAAGCAGATCACCCTGTATAATATAAGTGGGCCTTATTTAATCAGCTGATGATCTTAAGAGAAAAACAGATTTTCCAAGGAAGAAGCCATGCTGCCTTAAGACTGCAACATAGAGGAAACTGCCTGAGTTTCCTGCCTGCTGGCCTGCCCTGCATTTCAGACTCTAGACTGCAACATCAACTGCTACCTTCATGTCCAGACTTCATGCCCTAGGAATGTCAGACTTGCCAGGCCCCACAATCATGTGAGCCAAATAAATCTCTCTTGTGTTTGCCTGGAGAGCCCTGACTAATACAGGCTGCTTCACTTACCATGATCCTATGTACCAAATCTCATGTCTGTTCTTTTTGCTTCACCCTTTAGTTCTGGCATATTACTCACATAGATTTTTAACCAAGTCTGATTTCTTTTTCTTGTTCCATCCTGGGGTTGACTCGCCAAAAGATCCTCAATGTTAAAGGATAATTTCATAAAGGTAGAATCATGATTTATACAAATATAGAATAAACACACATCACGGGTCTTATTTAACTCACTCATTAATGATTGAACAAGTAAGATGTTAATACTGGTTCAAAGGAGAATCCAAAGAACTGATGTATATATATAAGTAATCAAATGAATTTCCTACTAGATGCAAAACTGATTAATACAGGGAAATAAAATGTAAGGTGTAGAATCATCTTTTCTTCAATCAATTGTGTCCCCAACCAGAAAAAATTCATTTGCATCTCTATGGATAAAAATGATTTGCATTATTATCTGTTTTCTACAACATTCAGAATTGTAAAATAGCCCAAAGAGAGTGAAAAGCATAGATCTTAATAGAATCAGATAATCCCTAAAGGTCTTCTAGACAACATCTAGAATTCCTTTGAAATGGCCTAGTAATTTTTTGCCAATTTTTTTTTAGTGTTTCACAAGATTTATAAGAACAAGTTGTTGCTCAAGCATGCTGTTTATTAGATTACTGTCGTAAGATAGGAAACCACCATGACAGTCTTAGTACTGTCCCAAAATGGAGAAATTAAGGAAGGGTGTCTATAAGATGTTTTAGAGTCTAGAATGGGTGATTTTAAGGTGATTTTGAAGGCAGGAATCTGCTATAGATTTGGCAGAGTTGATGCAATCCCCAAATACCTTGGGATTGGTGAACACAGCAAGGATGAGCATTTTGAAGTGAATATTGATCATCAAGCTATTTTAGTTGGCTTATCTTCTAACAGTAAGTATTTCCTACAGTGAGAAGCTAAATTCTTATTCCTGGTCCCAGTTTAAGGACAGGAAAGCATGCCTGGAGTCAGTATCATTTACAGAGGGACAAGAAATTATGTTGGTATCAGTTCTCACTAGTGTCTGATAGCCAACAGGCCTTACCCAATTATTTGTATATGCCCTTGCTCTGTTTGCCTAACTGTTTTAGAGCAAAAATACCTGCTCTGACTTTGAAAACTTAACACACTTCATTCCCAAATGGCTTCTTGATCTGTATAGGGACCTGCTCGGAACCCCACAGTTGGTGTACAGATTATTTTAAGCTGAAGACATTTGAGATTCAATAGGGATAGAAAGAAGCCTTCTCAGAACTTCCTTGTTTGACTAAAAGCAGAAACTTCTGAGAAATGATGACTACCATAAATTCACTCTTGGGGGAGCCTTCTACTTGCAGGAGAGAAACCAAGAGTGAATCTACCATAAATCTCCTCTCTGGAGTTTCATGGCCATGAAGGAGACAGAAAGACCACTCACAGCTACATAAACAAAATTATCACAAACTTTTTTATCTCCTCTTTGTTCTTCTAGAAACTCACTTGTCTTTCCTAAAGAAACCTATTTGTTCTTCCCATGGAAGCCTTCTCCCCTCTTCCCTTCCCCTACTAAGTTAGGTATATAAGCCCAAAATTCTAACTACCCCTTTGAGTTACTTCTCACTGAGCACTCCCTCATATGTGCACACTGCATGTGTAAATAAACTCTGGTTTTTCCTCTTGCTAATTTATCTTTTGTTGGTTTAATTCACACATCCCCGCATCCTGAACCCCACATAGTAGAGGAAAAGCTTCCCTCTCCTAAACCTGCAAACTGCAACACACTCTTAACTACTATTGTAGGAACCCTCCTTTTGCTTAAAATTTTAAGAATTGTTTTTGAGTAAATACGTTTTGTAAATTCTTGCTCTTATTAAGAAAGAAATTAAAACAAATTTAAACTGTTTATTTTACCCTTTGTCCTACCTGTAGTTATATCTATAGGTAAAACTCTACAAATTTTCTTGGGCAATTAATTTGCAGTTGTTTCTCAGTTTGTGGTGATCTAGGAAACAAGTGTGTTTTAGCTGTACCTTTAGGCTAAATTCTCTATAAAGCAGTAATATCTAAGCATCACCTGAGGAATTTGTAGAAAGTGCAAATTCCTGCTTCCCACCTCCCATCTCCATATATTCTGATTCACTAAGCAGGAATCTAGGGGTTTGTAACAAGCACCCCAAGTATGAAATTTAAGCATGCTACACTTTATTTTTTTATTTTTTAAAGATTTTATTTTTTCCTTTTTCTCCCCAAATTCCCCCAGTACATAGTTGGATATTCTTCGTTGTGGGTCCCTACAGTTATGGCATGTGGGACGCCGTTTCAGCGTGGTTTGTTGAGCAGTGCCATGTCCGCGCCCAGGATTCGAACCAACGAAACACTGGGCCGCCTGCAGCGGAGCGCGCGAACTTAACCACTCAGCCACGGGGCCGGCCCCAGCATGCTCCACTTTAAAAGGGCTGTCCCAAAAACCCAAAATACCTAGACCAAATATATGTAGACAAGACACTCAGAAAATAAAGTCATCTTTTTTTTTTTTTAAATCTCATTTAATGCCATTTTGAAATACTGGGGAAATTTGTAATACGGTTGTTATCTTGGGAATAAAAAATTTTTAAAAATCAACACTTGCTATATTAACATTAACATCTTTTTAAAATACTAAAGTATCTATGGCTACTCCTGATTTGGAATATATACGTATTTAATTCTATGTTCAAGACATAAAAGCGTCTTGTTTATGGACCTGCTGAAGCGGGAGACGAAATTCATCACTTTATCTCAAGGGGCAAAAGAGAATATGTGTTTTTTTGTAATGCCAATGAAAGAAAATGGACATGTCTTTTTGTAGTGTAAAAGTTGTTGTACATACATTTTACTAAAATTATTCCCTCTGATAGAAATACCCCTTCGGTCTTCTTTGCTTGGTAATTCTTTTGACGGTCCTTAAAAGTCATCTCCTGTGACCCTCTTCTTTCACTTTATCCATTTTTTTGCTTCATCATAATAACTCCTTTGTTTGTTTTTCCATAGCACTTTGTGGATATCTGCATTATATGTTTTATATGGTAATTAATTTATTATATGTCTGTCTTCCCTGCTAGACCAAACTTCTCCAGGGCAGAAATCATGGTGTAATTATTTTTGTGACCTCAATCCCTAAATTATTACTTCATTCAGGAGACATGCTCACAACTTGATATCTATACACATAAGCCCCTCTATCCACAGGACGTCAAATCCGCTTTGTGAATATAATCTAAGATTTCATCAGGCACTTTCCCCTAACAATGATAAACTAAAGATATATACATCCTAATAATTTCTGTTGATGACAGGGTAAGTGACGTATTCAAAGCATTGTTAGATTTCTTTGAAAATTGATAAAATCTAAGAGAGAAGTTCCTATTTTCGGATTGTAAGGTACAAATAAAGAAAGCAAAAAGCCCCATATAACGACTACCTAGGATAAGAGGATGATTGGGTGAATTTTTTGTTTTCTTAGTTCCAATGAGGTGATGTTCAACAATATGGCGTTTCTGTCAGCTTAAATTTGCTCAAGGCTGCTTTGTCTGATTCTGCTGCCCAATGGTAGTGTTCATAACTTAGGCAATGTTGTTGTTGCTAGGAAACATAGTTACTTTCTACTACTACAATCAATTTTGAAAAAATAATACGATATTAAATTTTGTTTGTGAGCGTGTGTTCTACATGTTTCAAGCTAAATAAAATCATAATAAAAACTATGTAAAACATTATGATTCTGACTAGTATATGTCAAGAATGTGTGAGTCTGAACTACTCAGATGCCACTCCAATTTACTGCTACATTATGCTGTGAGAAAGGTCAGCCAGGAAATGGGCCAGGGCCTTTTAAAAATCCCCATGTTCAGCCAATTCTATTAGTTCCAAGTGCTTTGCTCTTTTCCTCTCTGAGGATACATCAGCTTAGCATAATAGGTCCAATTTTCAAAAGGCTGCGTTTGATTTATTTCTTTTGGAAATTCAGCTTTCAGCCTGAAAAAAAATAACATGCTTGTATTTAAATAGCCAGATTTCCCACACCAAACTGGTAGGTGGAATTATGGAATCAGAAAAGACTTCTCTTAGAGACTGATTACTGAAGCACATTTTAAATAACGAACTATGAAGGAGAATTAAAATTTTCTTCCCATTATCCTGATGTTAAGAAGTAAGAGTACAGAATCTTAGGGGACCAAATACCCTGATTTCTTGAAAGCCTGCCTAGGAGGCTTGAATGCAGTCATTACTTCACAACATGACTTCACTTCAAGTATACATGATTTGAAAATTAAAAACAGGAGCAGGCAGTTTTTAAGTGTACCAAGCAAGGAAGTGGCAAAATACTTGTCACTAAACAGATAATCAGCATTGCAAAACTTGGCTCATGATATGCGCAGAAATTCTACACCATGGCCAAATATTATCATTACTCAAATTGTACCTACTAGCATTTTTTTTAATTCTTTGGAATTTAAAGGATGGTGTTAAAACATAATTTTTTAAAAATAAAATCATGACTATCATACAAATATAAAATGAACATGTGTCAAAGATTTTATTTAATTCATTAATTAATGAAAGAACCAGAAAGATGTTATTGGTTCAAGGTGAATTCAAAGAGCAGAAAAATAGCTTATGAAATGAATTTACAAATACAGCATAGATTCAAAACTGGCTTTTTCCACAGAGGGAGAGGGGAATCAGTTGTATGTCCACTAGACAGAATTTACGTGCATATGGAAAAATTATTTGCAGCTCTTTCGGTTATCTACAACTTAGAATTGTAAAGTAATTCAAAGACAATGAAAGGTGGAGATAACCCTGATAGGCAAATTCGACAGGACACTCACTATTACTTTTTTGTCCATTTTGATCTTTCATAATTTTTGCTAACAATACACTCTGTGTATACAAGAAATGGTTAATTTCATTAAGGTAATTTAAGTTTTCCCTTACAAAGATAGTTCTTATATATTGCTATAGTAATTCATAGTTTTATTGTTAATTTTGTGTGTGTGTGGTTAATTTACAAAACATGCTCTAGTTCTTCTTGTGAGTGAATTGAAGGATAACTAGGAGAGCTTCTTATACTCCTTTAAAGAACTCTTCTGTGGTAGGTGGCCCCCAAGATTCCCACCCTCTGGTGTACACACCCTGAATAAAAACCTCCCCTTGATTGTGGGAGGGCTCAATGAATATGTTGGCAAACGGATTTTGCAGATGTTGCTTTTGAGTTAATCAAAATGGAGTTTATTCTGGTTAGACCTAACCCAATCAGGTGAGCCCTCAAAGGAGATAAGAAGCAACAGCAGACATTATCCTGTTGGCCTTGAAGACAGCCACCATGAGTTGAACAGTTACAAGGAAACGAAATCTTCCATCACCACGAGATCTTGGAAGAGAGCCTTTAGCCTCAGGTGAGACCTCAGCCCTGGCCAACACCTTGATTTCAGCCTAGTGAGGTGATGAAAGAAACCGGCTGATCTGTGCCCAAATTCCTGACCCACAAAATAAATGGGTGTTTTTTTTAAGCTGCTAAGTTTGTGGTATTTTGGTACACAACAATAGAAAACTAATATACTTCCCCTTTCCTCTAAGAAGAATTGCCCCCTCCCCAAATAGATAAATGGTGTAGATAAATAAGTAAACAAGCAAGCAAACGAACAAGAAAAGAAACCCCACAAGAATAATTTGAGGTCTTGGTTAGGATAACTGCATGTTTTGAATAATAATTGACACTCCTCCAATCAAATAAAGATAATAAGAATCTCTGGAAAAATATGTATGTTATTCCTTTTGTTTTTGTTTCTGTTTTTCTAATGACAAAAGGAATACATGTTCATTTTAGAAACTTTGGAAACCACAGAAAGGCATAGCATTAACATTTTGGAGGATTTCATATTAATTTTGTTTCTATACACATTTTTCATATACCATGATCATCCTTGCCCACCATTGATCCCTAGTTCCTAAAATAGTGCCTGGTACATAGTGGATGCTAAGATAAGATTTACTGAGTGTAGAAAAGATAGGAGAGTAGATAAACAAGTTTGTCTTTTTGTTATTATTTAAGGATATTGTATAGTTCTAATTTTTGTGACTCTCTACATCAAACATGGTTATATAATGCCTAAAGAAGTAATAAACACAGAACTTTACAGTACACTATGTACAGTCAAGAACCCAGGAGCAACTCACACAAGCCTATGGCTTCAGCTTCTGGCTCATTGCTATCTCTTTCCCTTCCCTTTCTGGTGAACAGATTTTATCTGTTATATCTTAAAAAAAAAACAGCCTTATTGAGATATAATTTATATATCATAAAACTCACCCATTTAAAGTTACAATTCAGTGGCCTTTAGTACATTCAGAGAGTTGTACATCCATCACTATAATCTTTGTTGTACTTTTTAATTAGAAAAAGAATAGATTTTATTCACCATTGTTAATGTGATTAGGCTCCTAATATCTTTGTGAATCCACTATCTTGACTGGAAACTGCTGATTTCTTTTACTGAAAATTTATCTTTTTCTATAGCATTTGGTATATCTAATATAAGTTGAAAGTGTTTTCCTTCAATTGTATATGGTCCTTATGATGGAATATTATTAGGTGATAAAAAGGAATGAACATTCTACAACATGGATGAACCTTGAAAACATCTTGCTGAGTGAAAGAAGCCAGCCACAAAAGACCTTGTATATAATTCCATTTATTCATTTATGTGAAAGGTCCAGATAGGCAAATCCATAGAGCTAGAAAGTGAATTAGTGGTTGCCAGAAATGGGGGAGGGGTAAACGAGGAGGTACAGAGTTTTTCGGGGGGTGATAAAATGATATGATATTTGTTCTAAAATTAGATTTTGTTGATGATTGCACAACTCTATGAATGTATTTTTAAAAATTGAATTATATAATTTAAATGGGTAAGTTTTATGCTGTATATATGTATTATATCTCAATACAGCTGTGAAAAATGTATTTGTGTGGGTAAGAATTTCATTCTAATTGAAAATATTGAAAACTAATGATGCTGAAGGACAAATTTTTAAAAAGTTATAGCTATATTTAAACATTAACCAAATCACAAAGGGCTTTTTATTTCTTATATTTATTTTAAAAATTTTTATATAGAAAATGTGATTACTGGTGAATTCCATCTAACATTTAAGGAAGAAATAATACGAATTCAACAAAAACTCTTCCAAAAAGTGGAGGAGAGGGACCTCTTACCAACTCATTCTATGAGGCCAGCATTACTCTGATCCCAAAACAAGACAGACATTACAAAAAAACCCCACTACTGACCAATATCCTTCACAAACCTAGAGGCAAAAATTTTAAACAAAACTTGAGCAAGTTGAATCCGACAATATGTAAAAAAGATAATACATACAATAAAGTTGGACTTCTCCCAGGAATACAGATTTGATTTAACATTCAAAAGCAATCAATGTAATTTATCATACTAACAAATTAATACACAAACATTATGATTTCAATAGATGCAGAAAAGTAATTTGACTCAATTCAACATCTATCCTCATTAAAATTCTCAGCAAAATAGGAATCAAAGAAACTTTCTCAACCAGATAAAGAGCAACTATGGAAAATATATAGGTAGCATTATATTTAATGGTGAAAGATTGAATGACTTCCCCCTAAAATCAAGAATAAGACAAGAGTGTCCACTGTTATCACTTCTTTTCAACATTGTGCTAGACGTTCTGGCCAGTGCAACCAGGCAAAAATAAACAAATAATAAATAGATAAATAAATGGCAAGCATATTGGAAAGGAAAAAGTAAAACTGTCTTTATTTGTGGACAACATGAAACTCTATGTAGAAAATCTGATGGAATCCACAAAAAAGATACTAGAAAACTAATGCATGAGTATATCAGGTTGCAGGTTACACGATCAGTATACAAAAATCAATTGTATTTTTATATATTAGCAATGAACAATCAAGAAATGAAATTTAAAGAGTAATGCCATTTGTAATAGCACTTAGGGATCAAAAACACTTAAGGATAGGGGCTGGCCCAGTGGTGCAGCGGTTAAGTGCGCACGTTCTGGTTTGGCTGCCCGGGGTTCTCTGGTTTGGATCCCAGGTGAGGACATGGCTCTGCTTGGCAAGCCATTCTGTGGCAGGCGTCCCACATACAAAGTAGAGGAAGATGGACACCGATGTTAGCTCAGGGCCAGTCTTCCTTAGCAAAAAGAGGAGGATTGGCAGCAGATTTTAGCTCAGGGCCAATCTTCCTAAAAAAAAAACCCTCAAACACTTAAGCATACTTAGGAGTAAAGCTGACAAAAGATATGCAAGACTGAATACTATAAAACACTGCTGAAATAAAGAAGACCTAAATTAATACACCCTGTGCATGGGTTGGAAGACTCAGTATCGTTGAGATCACTTCTCCCCAAATTGATCTATAGATTCAATGAAATCTCAATTAAAATCCCAGTTTGTTTTTCTGACAAAATTGCCAAATTTATTCTAAAGTGAATCTAGAAAGGCAACGTACCTAGAATAGTCAAAACTAAAATAGAACAAAGTTGGGGGCTACAACTGTCTGATTTCAAGTCTTATTATAAAGCTGCAGTAATTAAGACAATGTGGTATTGGCATCAAGATAGATCAGTGGAACAGAATAGAGAGTCCAAAGATAAACCCACATATATATGGACAACTGATTTTTGACAAGTGCAAAGGCAATTCAGTGGAAAAGTTTTGGTTTTTTTAAATAAATGATGCTGGAAAAAGAAGTTATCTATATGCAAAAAAAGAAGAACTTCAATCTAAACCTCACACCATACACAAAATTTAACTCAAAATGGATCATAGACCTAAATGTAAACCTAAAACTATAAAGCTTTTAGAGGGAAACATAGGAGAATACCTCTGCGACCTTTGGTTAGGGAACAACCTCTTAGATACAACACCATAAGCACAATCCATAAAAAACTGATAAAAGACTTCATGGAAAATAAAAACTTTTGCTCTTCAAAAGACACTGTTAGGTGACTGAAAAGACAAGCTACAAACTGGGAGAAGATATTTACAAAGCATATTTCTCGTAAAATACTTGTATCCAGGATATATAAAGAACACTCAAAACCTAATAATAAACAACCAACCAAGTAAAAAAAGCAAAATATTTGAGCAAACATTTCATCAAAGAAGATACATGGATCATAAAAAAGTCGCATGAGAAAATGGTCAACCTCATTAGTCATTAAGGATATTGCAAATTAAAACCCCAATGAAATACCACTACCCACCTATTAAAATGACATTTAGGGGCTGGCCCAGTGGCGCAGTGGTTAAGTTCGCATGTTCTGCTTCAGTGGCCCAGCGTTCACAGGCTCAGATCCTGGGTGCTGACCTAGCACCACTTGTCAAGCCATGCTGTGGCAGGCGTCCCACATATGGAGGAAGATGGGCACGGATGTTAGCTCAGGGCCAGTCTTCCTCAGCAAAAAGAGGAGGATTGGCAGCAGATGTTAGCTCAGGGCTAATCTTCCTCAAAAAAAAGTTTAAAAAAATGACATGTATTAACAAGGATATGAAGGAGTTGGAATTCTCATAACACTGCTGGTGGAATGTAAAATGGTACATCCACTTTGGAAATGAGTTTGGCAGTTTCTTAAAAAGTTAAATGCACAGCTACCATATGATTGAGCCAGTCCTTCTCTAGGTATTTACCCAAGAAAAAAGAAAGCATAGATCCTTTCAACAATTTATACATGAATGCTTATAGCTACTTTATGTGTAGTGGCCAAAAAGTGGAAACAACCCAGATATCCATCAATGGGTGAATAGATAAACAAATTGGTGTATGTTCATACTAGGGAATACTGCTCACTAATAAAAAGGAACGAACTGTTGATACAACAACATGGATGAATCTCAAAATAATTTTGCCAAGAAGCCATCCCCCAAAGAACACATACTCATGATTCCATTGATACAAATCTTAAGAACATACAAACAAATCTATATTGACAGAAAGTACATCAGTGGTTGCTTGAGGAAGGGGAGAGTAGAGAGGAGTGGGAGACAGGAGTTACCAAGGGGCAAAAGAAAACTTTGGAGGTGATGGATATGTTCACCATCCTGGTTGTGGGACTGGTTTCGCATGTATATGCATATGTCAATGCTTAACAAATTGTGTACTTTAGAGGTGTACAGTTTATTTTATGTCATTTTTCTTCAATAAAGGTGTTTTAAAAAAACTCATTGAGCAAAAAGAAAAAAAAAAGTGTGATTATCTTCACCGTCCTTATTGGCATTGGCGGTAATAAAAATCTTATTTTAAAATGGTCGATTGATCACAACCCAAAGTGACTTTTCCCCCTTCCTTGGAGTAGCTGAACATATAGAAGAATCAATAAGTTAGGGAACTTTAAACATAGAACCACAGGCATTAAATACTTTTAAGCTGGAATATTCCATATGTTGATGATATTAATGCAGTTAAATTGAGCAAAACATTCCTAATCCTGAAAGCTTAAAATTAGGGTTCTTATCAAAATACAGGTACATGATGGCACTGCAAACCTCCCCCCACATATGAAGTCATTTTGACGTATACCAATCTATTTTTCCATTTAGTCATTTTGAGTAAGCTCTCTTGGTGTGAGTGTGGGGGGGGGAGGGTTATAACTTTTTCTATGAGGTGAAGGGAAGCTATTCCATTGCTAGATTTCCTACTAGCAAAGAAAAGAATTGTGGCAACAAGTGGATAATTCAGGAAAATATGTTTTACTCAATATATGAATATCAGATTTGTAGGGCTTAATATGGATGCTTACCTTTTGACTTTTTTCTTTTCTGATTCTAACATTCTCAATATAAAGTTTAGCATTTTAGTCATGATTCGACTTCAGGCTAATTATCTAGGTTACAGAGCTCATAACCGATCATCCTATCATTGAATTGTACTAGTAGTGATTATATTGCAGAAGCAACCAATCACACAACCCTTGCAGTACTCGATAGCTTATAAACGGGGGCTTTCTAATTTCTTAGGCAGGAAATATTTATGAGAAGTTTGTCTCCGGGAGCCCTGAAACATAGTACTTTGGAATGGTGGAGATAAGTGGTCTCAAATTTAGGTTTATGTTTTCCTATATATTTAAGGGTTATGTGAATAAATTATTCATGTTTAAAATCCAGAAAATATGAGGTTAGAAGATAGTTTATATGACCATATACATATGAATTTATCAATACACTTTAATCTGTGATGTACTTTTTGTACCCAAATATATTCACTGAAAAGTTTGTTCTTCAAGACCATAAAACTGGGGCCAAGACAGAAGGAAATGATTCCTTGCATATTTCCTCAATTACACTTTGTATCCTTTAGGCATAAAGTTTATGGAGAAATCTTACTTTATTCTTAAATATAAACATCAAGTCTATGCTGTCATCGTAGTGCTAATAAATCAAGCAAATTCCTATTTTTATCTGCATTCTAACTCAGGCAAAATGAAAGTTTTCTCTTCATTCAGATTTTCAAGAAAAATTTGGCTGCACAGACCTGTTCAGATTGCTATGGGCTGAAGAGTTAATATAGATTATCTTTTCCATAAATTTGATGCAAATGAGGTAAAGGGAGAAAGAAAAAGCAAGGACTTTGATAGGAAGGTATAGGTGAGGAAAGATGTGGGATAGAGAGAGAGCAGACAGTGAAGGGGAGAAAATACATTGAGCAATGGTTGATGGAGCAAAGTCCTGGAAAATTCAAGAAGAAGTGGGATCAAAATTGTAAGAGACTTACTTTGAAAAGAAGCAGAAACACCCCTTCCTCTGAGACAGGAGGGAAGGAAAAGATCAGTATGACAGATACTGTAGACTGGCCCACTCAACACCCACCCCAGCACACTTCCTGCTGAAATCTTTATTTCTCATCCTTGGAGCTAGGGTTCTGCATGTAATGAGACCTGGATGAAGGAAGTGAACAATGTGTGGTAGTGGCCACATATAGGGAGACTGAACTACTAGCAAATGTGCTGGCAAAGGAATTTCATTCTTCTGGGATCAACGGTGGAGGGAGCTGTCTTGGAATTATGGCAGAAAAGCATAGTTCTGGGGCCTGTGTCAATAACAGCTTGCTTAATAAGCCAGTTTTATAGTTAGGTTTAGGGAGTTGTTTCTAGAAATGTAGTCTACAGTTTGTTCTTTCAGGTCTCCCAATGATTCTGAGGATCATCTAATAACCCTTATTAAACTAAGCTGAATTTAATTCTTAAACTACCTAGAATGGAATGTTTTATCTAGTTCTAAGAATCCTTACCTATACAGTAATTGGTACTGAATGGTGTTGCAAGTAACAGAATCTAAAATGTAGTATTGGCTGAATTGAGACAATGAGGAAATAAATATACACCCACTTTAGTCTGGAAAGCTTGTGACTGGTCAAACTTTTGCCTGTTCTTCCTTGGAGTGTAAACCAAGTGTCACCCGAAGCTGTAGCATTACGAAAAATGGTAGGAAATTTCAGAAATTGGCATGTTTTGGCTCCTTCTTGTGGCTTTGAGAAAAGTTCCATAAGAAAGTGATGAGCTCAGGCTGCAGAAATGGAAGGAAAGATAAATGTACTAAGAAAGGTGCTTTTAGTCTTCGGCTTGCAGTTTAAGTTTACTGAGATTCTTGTAATCTGGAGCCTTGCAGGGTTGAAAAAGTAAAAAGCTTCTGTACTCCAAAGGAAGCCATTAACATGGTAATAACAAAGCTGCAGCCTTAGCAGGAAATAAGATTGATGCTGTGCTGGACAAATTCTCTGATCAAATTAATACTGTTCTCTCCTCAACAAAGCTTATTGTTTCACATGTCCTGAAGGTGGTAGCCATTAAGTTAAAGGAGAAGAGGAAAATGGATAGAGTGCAAAGATAAGCAGCTAAAAGGCCAAATTCTCAGGCTTAGAAAGTTTGCCTAGACCAGTGGTACTCAAAGTGTGGTCCACAGACTATAGCTGTCAGTTCATGAATTTTTGTTACTGGTCTGAGAGGAGATAAGGAGTTTGAACTAGAATGTGAATCAACTTCAACACTAAGATCACCATTTAGTTCATCTGACTTTTTTATGTCAAAACTTTATCAATGAAGGAAGCAATGTGTTAATTTACATTCTGGTGCAATCACCTTATCCTGTCACAGTCTGGAATTTTGAGTAGAACTGGTCTAGAAAACAGTTAGAAAACTGATTACTCACACATAGATTGTATCAGAAATAAACATGCTGGACATCTACTAAATTTTGAGGGAATATATTGCCAAAAAACATCCCATGCCTGACTGGAACAGTCTGTGACTGTTAAACCCCATAAGAATTCCCAGGGTCCTGAACCTGCACCAGCAACAAGAAAGCTGCCCAAAGCTATGTATAAGCTTCCAGAAAGGACATCCTTGACAAAGCTCAGCTCAGGTATAACCAAGAGGATGATGAGTAAGGAAGAACTATGAGAAAGTAGAATCAGGGAAAACAGAGGGCAATGAACAAGGGAAATCCTCCGAGATGATTCCAAAGATTTTGAGGGCTGCCAGATGGAATTGTCAAGGAACTCAAGGAATTTGCTTTACTGCCAAGGTAAGGAAACTTCACTGTTCCTGTTCAGAATGACTTGATAATTGTTAGGATTCAGAGTTTCACATTCTTCTTTTTCTGAATGGGAATTTTTACTTTGGTATGTTCTGCCACATCAAAATCTGATGGAGAGGACTTCACATCACCCAGACATCCTGAGTTTTTTACTGTATCTAGTGATTAGATGAGATTATTACCTCTCTTGGGAAGAGTGTGAGTGTGGTCCATAAATGAGAAGGATGGGCGTAGATATTTGGTAGTCAGAGAGGTAGACTAGAGCAGAGTATACAAGTTGCTTACTCAATGTCCATTTTTCCTTTCTTTTTTTACTAACAGATTTTCCCCAATTTTTGGCAAACATTTTCCAACCTCCCTGGCAGATAGGCATGACTATATTTCACACTTGTGGTCAAATATATGAGGAAGTTGTTGGTTATAACTTCTGAAGATGCTCCCTAAAAGGGGTAGCCAAGCTGACAGCAAAGCCATACCCTAAGGATGGTGGTGAAGCTGTACCACTCCTAGACTGCCCACCTCTGGACTTCTACATGAGAAAAAATAAACCCCCAATTTATTTGAGTCACTGTTTTCCAGTTTCTGTAACGACCAGCCAAATGTAAATTCCTAGTTCATACACTAGATAATATGTAAGTAGCTGTGTTCTCTATTTCCTTAGTAAATCTAGTAATATGTGTTTCTTATTTACTTAGTGAAGTAGAAGTCCAGGTCTGTCTGCTGAAAATTATATTATTTGAATCAATTCAATATGATTTTTATTGAATGCCTATTGTGTGCTTGGAATGAATGTTCATTGAGAGTAATCTTTACTAACTATACTGCAACCCTTACATTATATTTCCTCTTTCCAGGATAATTTTGAAGGACTGCACTTGAATTCATCTCCTTTCCTGCTCTACCCACTGAGCTGAACCTTGGAGGAAATTTTATAGCTGTAGACTAAAAACTTGCCAGGTTGACAACCTGTATCCTGCATTTTTATACCTCAAGATTGAGCACTTTACACCCGCCAAAATACATTACATTTAACTTGCATCATGTATAGTCATATACTTATATGAAAATATGTGTTTTCTATTATGAATGAGATTTGTTTCATAAGTTGTCCATGTTCACTTGCTGTCATGGATTTTAATTGGTTGCCTACTCAGCATCCATTTCCCCCTTCTTCTTTCCTAAGGATACCAGATTTCTGACCAGGTATTTGCCTTTCCTCCTTGTGGCTAATATATGTACACACAAATTCAAGTAGGTGCACACATTTATGCTTTCCATTGTATATGAGCCTATGTCAGTGAAATGATTTTTCTCTTATACAAAAGGCTTTGTAGATAGTAAATAAAGAGGCTGCATATGGGAGAGAGAGTTTGTGTGGAAGACAGATAAATAACAGAGTGGTAAGAAACAGCACTGGTAGGTGATAGTATACTCCCCCTAAAATGGTAATTTTCTAGTGTTGAATCCTCTAAGACCAGAGCCATGCAAAAGGGCAGGTCCCAAGAGTGATTGACTGCACTTATCAGGACTGACTGTGGCATGCAGTTAGTGAGAGAGGATCCTGAGGCCTAGCCAGAAAGTTTAGATCTTGGGTAATCATTCTGAGCAACTTGAAGCAGGAGAGAAGAGGAGAGCATGGGTCCAGGAGACAAAGTGGGCCAGATGCTAAAGAAGCAGTAACACCAAGGCACCAAAGAAATGATATGAACTAGAGTTAGTAAGAGGCTGCAAAGATCAAGGTGAACACCAGATAGTGGAACAAGCTGGGATGGAGCTTGGTGTTTGCGGAGGATACAGTAATTCAGGAACACATCTCGAAGAATTGGGAATGTAGTTTCAGGCCTCTTTTCTGAATGTTTTGGTTGTTCCCATCAACAGGGGTGAGTCTAATAGGAGCAGACAACAACCAAATAGTATTTCATTGAAAATGAGTATCAGTGCAGAATGGATTACCTACACATGTTTTTTTAACTCCGTGACATTATCATATAGGAAAAAGTTTACTACTACCACTATATGGGGCCAGCATGTGCCAGGCACTCCTAAGAGAACTTAGTATGAATTATCTCACTGAAGTTTTATAATAGCCTTATGAGATAGGTACTTTAATTATTCCCATTTTGCAAATGAGGAAACTAAGGTTCAGAGATGGTAAGTCATTTGCCTAAGATCACTCAGCTAATAAGTGGCACAGCTGGATTGCAAGTCCAAATGTGTCAGATTCCAGAGAGTGTGTGCTCATAAGTGTGTGTTACACTGCCTCTGTGATAATCTCCTATGCTGTTTTCAGAGATGTGGGCCATATGCTCTTCTTCATTAATAGTTTGCTTAGCATTTAGATGAAGGTGCTGCTTCATCCATTTAGCAGTGAAGGGAAAATACATCGAGACTACAGAATGAACAAGACTCTTTCAAGAAAGCAGGAAATAGCTGACCTGAGGCAAGGGTGGAAGTCAACTCCATTCCATAGGATTCACCTGAAAATTTTGAGCAAATAGCAACTTCAATGAATTGCCACCAGAAATTTGTGTTATAATAAACCAAAGATACATTCTTGAAGAAGTGTATACTTGCTGAGAGAGTCTTTTGGAATGTCTGTCATTTTCAGGAGGCTCCTAGGGGTATGGTAGATCAATACTTGAAATTCTCTGCACAGTTCATGATCTGATGCAGGATGCTCAGGGCAAACTCTGAAGAAGCTTTAAACTACGTTTTGCAAAGTTCAAGTGGCTTTCCTTTCTATGTTTTTGTGAACTTCTCAAGATTTTATTTTATTTTATTTGGTGAGGAAGGTTGTCCCTGAGCTAACATCTGTGCCAGTCTTCCTCTATTTAGTATGTGGGATGCCACCACAGCATGGCTTGATGAGCAATGTGTAGGTCTGCGCCCAGCATCCGAATCAGCAAACCCTGGGCTGCCAAAGTGGAGTGTGTGAACTTAACCACTATGCCACTAGGCTGGCACCCCCAAGACTTTAAAAAGTAAAAATGGTTTATTGCAACAGCAACCAATGGTGATTATTCCACAGGCAATACCATTTCAGATGCCTTATAGGTGAAGTCTTTCAAAATGAAGAATAAGGTGACTTCAATTGCAGTTTAAGGCAGCTTAATAAGAAGTTGGTAGTGAGTACTTGTGCTTCAGCCACCTGACACTTGGCTGGCTACAATTGGAAACAAAAGGGGAAATAAAATGGAATTGGAAAAAAGACTCCTATGTTCCCCTCTACTGGATATCCTTAAAGTTACTATCTGTCGACCTCTAAGTACATATTTTTTATCCAAATAACTTTGTATTCTTAATAGAGAATTAACTAGGGTTAATAATAATAATACTGAAAATAATAGCAGCAAATACTTATATAGAACAAGTATCATTTTATTTAATCCTCACAACTATTAATATCTCCATTTTACAGATGAAGAAACTGAGTGACAGGTTAAAACTCTTAACAAGAGTCATATGGCTAATAACTGGGGGAGCTGAGATTATGAACTCAGGCACTCTGGTTCCAGAGCACATGCTCTTAATCACACTTCTAAGAGAACAAATCAGTCGGAAGAATTCCATGATGAAGAAAAACAAGAGAACATTTGATGAAATAAAGGCCTAAAGTCTGGAAAAGATTCAGACTGTGATAAAATGTAGTTCAGATGTAGTTTAGCGCAAAGAGAGAGAGCAAGATTACAGAATCCTTGGGGAGAAAAAGAAACCGTACACAAAGAGCAGACTAGGATCAGGGCACTGACTGAAGGAACTCAGTATACACTGCCTCTTGAACTGAACAAGATTGAACTTTGTGTCTATTCTATTGAGCAGTAATTATCTAAACGTTTGTAGTTGTAGTTTATTAATTGCCTTTAGAATTATAGAATTTTACCATGAATTATAGCTATCTTTTTGGTAATGTAAAAAATATTGTTTTTGAAGGAGGGGGATGTCCTTATAGTCTCATAGCCATTTCAACTATTATTTGAATATTAATAGATCAGCATTCCCCTGGAAAAATTGCTAAATCCCCCTAGCACTTAATTCCTTTCTTAGTAAAATGATGGGTTATCATAGATTAATTATTTATATAACTTTCAGCTTAAAAATCTTGCCAGGTTTTTAATCTGCTAAGTGCATGATAGCAAGTCAATCAATATGCATATTGAAAAAAAATCTTAGAATGCAACTTAGAGAAAAATATAAATGCAAAGGCAAAAACAGGAGAGAGTGGAAAGGGCACACACTTATCTGTACTGTTATTTGGCAATTGATCATTACTCCTACTCTTAATGGAATCATGTATTAAATAGCTTTATTATATTCATTTAATTAATTCAACAAATAATTGAGTACCTACTAGTAAAACTCGAGTACATTTGGTTTTGCCACAGAGATTAAGATTGCTTTTAGGATAAAGGCTGTCATAGGTATTTTATAATTGCATTCAATGATGCTTCTGTTGTTGTTAGTGCCGTCAAGTTGATTCTGCTCCTGATGACCCTGTGTACAGCAGAGCAGAAACCTGCCCAGTCTTTTTGCCCCATCCTCTCACCTTCCCACACTATATGAGACAATGTTCCACTACTATTTTTTCGGTTTAAAACTTATGAATTGTTTATTTCTAAAATTTGCCATTTAATATTTTCGGATTGAGGTTGACTGTGTGTAACTGAATCCACAGAGAGTGAAACGATGGACAAGGGGGGACTACTGTATATAGAGCTGCTCTGTTCATGATAGTAGACACTAGCCACATGTGGCTGTTTAAATTAATTAAAATGAAATAAAAAATTCAGTTCCTCCATTACAGAGTGCTCAGTTGCCACATGTCGCTAGTGGCTACCATATTGAACACTACAGATATTGAATTTTTCCATTATTGCAGAAGATTGTGTTGGCCAGCAGTGATAGAGGGAATATGGGGTTTCACATAGCAGGATGGAGAGCAACTGGAGATCCTTTGACCAGGGAAATAGTGGCATGAGGAAAATAGTACCCAAAGATCAAGAGGTGTAGAGAGTAGAGGAAGAGCAATGAGGAACTATGGAGTGAGTAGGCCTGTTACTTCACTGTTACAGCATACTGAATGTATTCAGTATGGGAATGCGAGAATGGTTAAGCTATTCTGAAGGAAGAACATAAGGATTTTGTCTGAATGACTGAAAGCATCAAAGAGCCACAGATATGACCATTGAGGATTTTAACCTGAGAGGCTGAGGGAGAATGGTGTGGCACCAATGAGTGGGGAGTATTTAGGAGGAGGAGCTGCCTTGGAAACGTGAAGGAGAACAATCACATCTTTACCACACCCTTAGAGGGTGGTAGTGAGGATTAAATGAGGTGATATAAGCACATTCCACAGATGATGGATAGAAACTTTAAATGTAGATTGTTTTTAAAGGGACCTGTCTCCTTTGTTTTTACAGAGTGTGAAAGCAAATAAACATTATATTGTGTGGCTTCCTCTTGCATCTTCTGCATATACACTTTTGGTGACAGCTGTTTCCCTTGTTTGCTTAGAAAAGAGAGGGAAAACTACATTTACTGAGTACCTCCCATGTAAGGTGACTTACATACATTATCCCCTTATCCTTGTGAGGCCCATGTTATAGATGAAGGAACATAGCTAGGAAGAGGTGAAGCAGGGATTTGAACTCAAAACTTTTGCTCTTTCTGCCTAATCTCTACAAGTAAGGATGGTTTCACTATTAGTTCCTTAAGTTGATACCACCCTCTCTTGACCTGGTAACTTGAAGCCTGATGCTTATCTCACATTCTACATTTTGAGGTTGTCTTTAGCACTGAATTCCATTTGCCACCCATTTTTCAAATGTAAGAATAGATCCTATAAAAATTGTTTACTCAGAGCAATAATTGATACGTGGGGTGACCTGGTCTGACTTCCAACTAGATTGTTCTATTTGTTTTTGATAATTTTCCTATTCCTATTTGTGATCTTCTCTTTTGCACTTAAATAAGTCCCTTCAGCATTTCTTGTAGAACTGGTTTCTTGGTGATAAACTTTAATTTTTGCTTGTCTGGGAAACTCTTTCTCTCTCCTTCCATTCTGAATGATAACCTTACTGGGTAGAGTATTCTTGGCTGTAGACTTTTTCCTTTCAGCACTTTAAATATATCATGCCACTCTCTTCTAGCCTATAGAGTTTCAGCTGAGAAGTCCTCTGACAGCCTTATGGGGTTTCCTTTGTATGTAAGTTGTTGCCTTTTTCTTGCAGCTTTTAGGATTTTCTCTTTATCTTTAATTTTTTGGCATTTTAATTATAATGTGTCTTGGTGTGGGCCTCTTTAGGTTTATCTTGTTTGGTGCTCTCTGTGCTTCTGGTGCTTTGATGTCTGTTTCCTTCCTTAGGTTAGGAAAGTTTTCAGCTATTATTTCTTCAAATAGATTCTCTGCCCCTTTGTCACTCTCTTCTCCATCTGGGATAGCTATAATACGAATGTTAGTCCACTTGATATTGTCCCAGAGTTCCCTTAGACTGTTCTTGTTCTTTTTAATTTATTTTTCTTTTATCTGTTCAGCTTGGGTGATTTCCTCTAGTCTTTGTCCAGCTCGCTGATCCATTCTTCTGTATCATCTACTCTGCTATTTTGTCCCTCTAGTGAAATTTTCATTTCTAGTATTGTATTCTTCATTTCTGATTGGTTCTTTTTTGTATTTTCCAATTCTTTGTTGATGTTCTCACTGTGTTCATCCAGTCTTCTCCCAAGATCAGTGAGTATCCTTATGAGTTTTTATTTGAACTCTTTGTCAGCTAGATTGCTTATTTCTGTTTCATTTAGTTCTTTTTCTGGGGTTTAGTCCTGTTCCCTTGCTTGGAATATATTCCTTTGCCTCCTCATTATGCCTCTTTCTCTATGCTTATATCTATGTATTAGGTGAGTCAGCTATGTCTCCTGATCTTGGAAAAGTGGCCTTATGTAAGAGATTAAGAGATGTCTTTTGAGGCCCAGCAGTGTGCTTCCCTCTCGTCACCAGTCCAAATGATCCAGGAGTGACCCCTGTGTGGGCTACGTGTGTCCTTCTGCTGCAGCAGGGTTGCTCTTACTACAGGTACCCAGGAAGTCTAGGCTTTCCCTCCCTGCCCAGCTGTATGTAAATCAGGTTTGGGGAGCCCCAGCACAGTTGGCTGCAAGGTATAATAGCACACTCCTGTTGCAGTTTTTCTGTTAAGTGAGTAGGCACCCAGTGTGGCTGGTTGCTAGGTTCAGGGGCTTACAATTGCTATAGGCCTCAGGCCTGCAAGGCTGTTGTCAGCTCTCTTATGATTTCAGCTGAGTGGGCCTGGCTCCAGGCATGGGAGCACCCAATTGTTTCAGGCTTTGGAAGGCAGGGCCTGTCCCCTTTGTGGCTGTTTGTTAGCACAGGTTTTCAGCCACTGATAAGCCCCACCCCCCATAGGTCCACACACCCCATCGACACATTCCTGGCCCATACACACTTCCTGATCCCCTGGAGTATACCTAGTCACCTCACTGCAGAGACCCCCACACTCTCTACTAATGTTCCCCACAGTTTACCTGCTCTTCACACAGGCCCTGCCCCAGAGAGGCAGACACACTCGCCTGCCTGTAGAGGACCAAGGCACCTAGTCTATGCAGGCCAACAAGTAGCCTGAGGACTTGCTGTTGGGTGGGGCCAGTCCTTAGGGCTGCTGCCTGCCCTGGCTGAGCTGGATTAAATCTGTGCTCTAGTGGGTGTGGCAGACCCTGAGCTAACAGGCCAGGGGAAGAACTCCAATGGCTTCTGCCACTGTCTGTGTCAGCACGCCTGTACTAGGTCACAACAATGGCTGCCACCAATGTCTCAGTCTCCAGAGAGGTCTCACCCCTCACCAAGATGCACCCAGAGCCTACCAGGTGAGTCTCTTTTCACCAAAGGACTATGCACCCTTCTTTCTGGTGATTTTAGGTTGCTTTCTGAGATGGGTGAATTTGCATGTGGGCCCTTTAAGAGCTGGCTTTTTTCAGCTTATATCTGATAGCTTTTCTGGGGGTATTCTCTGTTGCAGTTAATAGGCAGTGAAGCCAGATCTTATGAGACTTGTCTCAGTTGTACTGAGTCTGAAGTATGCTTATAGCACTAATGGGCCCCTGCTCTGGTCCCCATTCCTTCAGGGAGGGCTGCATACCTTAGGGTGACTCCTGCTTGGTCAGCCGTGAAGCTCTGCAGCTTGTGTAGGTGGCTTTTTTTTCTCTCCAGAAGGAATTTCTGCCTCTTCTGCCTCAGTCAGGACTGTCCCTTGTGGTGGGGGTTCTTTTTATCCAGCTTCCAGTTTTCTCTCTTTGGTAATTTTTCTAAGAATAGTTGTAATCTCGTTGTGTTCATGGGAGGAGGTGAGTTCAGAGTCCGCCTACACTGCCATCTTGACAAGATCTGTATTCATAGGTTTTCATGGTCAATTTTTTTCAGAAGTGGGTGGCCAGGTCCTTCTTCCTAGTCTGCCTTCGTCTGGAAGCTCTGCTGAAACATGTCCACCATGTGTGACCCTGCTAGTATTTGAAATACCAGTGGCATAGTTTTCAGTGTCACAGCAACATGCATCCACCACAGTATGACAGCTGACAGGTGTGTGGTGCGTTTCCTTGACCAGGAAATGAACCTGGCTGTGGCCATGAGAGCACTGAATCTTAACCACTAGACCAGCAGGGCTGGCTCAATGATGTTTGACACATGGTATATTCTCAATTATTTATTTTGACTCAGTTTTACCTTCTGCATAGGCAAAATCTAAACTTTGTAGTACAGACCTATTTTCCCTAAAAATAAGCAGGTCTATATGAGTTTTAATAGAAACATTGCAACAGATGTGATGAAATTCCAGAGACACCCTACTTTGTCATCCTGCTCTTGTTGATCACAGTAAGGTTGTCAGATTCTCAAATTTTCCTGACCACCAAATATGTACAAGGTGATGTAGGGACTATAAAGAAAAATAAAATATCTTTGTCCTTGATGCCTTTACACAAAATTAAACAGAAGTTACAAAGATCTGATTAAAAGTGGCTAAATAATAAGGAAACAAATTTATTTCATCTTATATAACAGAAAATATGAAAGGTAGGGCAGTTTCAGAAGTTGTTGCTTGAGACTCAATAATGTTATTAGCACCCAGGTTCATTGTGTTTTATCATCCTGCTATCCTTAGTAAGTTAGTTACTTCCCACATAATCACAGATGCACGCAGCAGCCCCAGATATCATCCGTTCACCAAAAAATACCTAAAGGCTGGAAGGGAGAAAAAGAATGTTTCTGTTTCTTATGTCCTTTCTTAACCATAAACATAAAATAGATGACCTTCTTCAGTCAACAAACTTCTCTTCATGTCTCATTGTCCAGAACTGCATCACTTACCTATGCCTAAAGCAAGCTCTGGCAAGGGGAATGATATCACCTTGATTGGCTTATACCAGTGAATTTTAAACTTTTTAAACCACAACCCACAGTGAGAAAATAATTTGCACATTATTATATAACACACACACACACACACACACAAATGAACATGCACATGCTTAGACACACATAAAGCCTCACAAAATAATTATTACCCTTAATGCAGGTAACATACTATGATATTATTTATAATATTCTATTTCTTTAATCAGAAAATTCTGATAGTAAATCTTTCAGAAAATTAAAGAGGAGAGAACACTAACAAACTCATTTTTTGAGGCCAGCATTACCCTCATACCAAAGCCAGACAAAAATACTATAAAAAAAGAAAACTACAGATCAATATCCTTAATGAATATTGATGCAAAAATCCTCAGCAAAATACTGGCAAAACAAATTCAAAAGCACATTAAAAGGATTATACTTCATGACCAGGTGAGATTTATCCCTGTGATACAAGAATGGTTCAACGTATGAAGAATCAATCAATGTAATATACTACATTAACAGAACAAAAGATAAAAATCACATGTTAATCTCAAATGATGCAGAAAAAGCATTTGACAAAATTCAATACTCATTCATGATAAAAATTTAACAAGCCAGGAATAGAAGAAAACTACTTTAACATCTTTTATGGCCCTTTATTAAAGGCCATATATGAAAATCCCACATCATATTCAATGGTGAAAAACTGAAAGATTTTCCTCTTAGATCAGGAACAAGGCAAGGATGCCCCTTCTACTAAATAAACTACTAGAAGTCCTAGACTGAACAATTAGGCAAGAAAAAGAAATAAAAGGTATTCAAATTGGAAAGGAAGAAGTAAAATTATTTATGTTCACAGGTTACATGATCTTATATGTAGAAAACCCTAAAGACTACACACACACAGACACACACAAACTGGTAGAACTAATAAACAAATTCGGTAAAGTTGCAGACACAAAATCAATATGCAAGAATCAGTTACATTTCTGTATACTAACAATGGACAATCTGAAAAGGAAGTTAAGAAAACAATCCCATTTACAATAGTAACAAAAAGAATAAAATACTTAGGAATAAACTTAACCAAGGAGGCAAAATATCTGTACACTGAAAACTACAAAACAGTGCTGAAGGAAATTAAAGACGACACAAATAAATGGAAGACATCCTGTGTTCATGGATTAGAAGACTTATTGTTAAAATGTCAAGACTACCCAAAGTGATCTACAGCTTCAATGCCTACCCTATCAATTTCAATGGGTTTTTTGCAGAAATAGAAATACATCATCCTAAAATTCATATGGAATCTCAAAGGACCTCAAATAGCTAAAATAATCTTGAAAAAGAGGAACAAAGCAGGAGGCCTCATATTTTCTGATTTCAAAACATATTGCAAAGCTACCGTAATCAAAACAGAATGGTACTGACATAAAGACAGACCTATTGACCAATGGAACAGAATAGAGTGCCCAGAAATAGACCCTCACATATATGGCCAAATGAACTTTGACAAGTACACCAAGAATACGCAATGGAGAAAGGATAGTTTTTTCAACAAATGGTGCTTTGAAAACTGGATCTCCACATGCAAAAGAATGATGCTGGATCCTTACCTTACACCATTTGCAAAAATTAACTCAAAATGGATTAAAGACCTAAATGTAAGAACTAAAACTATAAAACTCTTATAAGAAAACATAGTGGAAAAACTTCATGACATTGGATTTGGCAATAATTTCTTGAATATAACATCAAAAACACAGGCAGCAGAAGCAAAACTGGACAAATGGGACTACATCAAACTTAAAAACTTCTGCACAGCAAAGGACACAATCAACAGAGTGAAACGGCAACCTACAAATTGCAGAAATTGGAGAAAATATTTGCAAACGATGTGTTGAGATATTAAATATCTAGAATATATAAAGAACTCCCACAACTCAACAAAAAACCCCAAATAACTTGATTTTTAAAATGGGCAAAGGATTTGAATAGACATTTCTCCAAAGAAGATATACAAATGGCCAGCAAGCATATGAAAAGATGCACAACTTCAGTAATCATCAGGGAAATACAAATCAAAACTACAATCAGATATTGCTTCATACCTGTTAGGATAGCCATTATGAAAAAAACCCCAGAAAATAACAAATGTTGGTGAGGATTTGAAGAAATTGGAGCCCTTCTGCACTGTTGGTGGGAATGTAAAAAATGTGCAGTCACTGTGGAAAACACTATGGAGGTTTCTCAAAAAATAAAAATAGAAATACCATATAATCCAGGAATATCACTTCTGGGTACATATCCAAAAGAATTGAAAACAGGATCTCAAAGAAATATTTGTACACCCATGATCATTGCATTATTCACAGTAAGCCAAGAATGGAAGCAGCTCAAATGTCCATCAAAGGATGAATGGATAAAGAAAATGTGGTATATATATACAATGGAATATTATTCAGCCTTAAAAAAGAAGGCAATCCTGTCCTATACACGACATGAATGAGGACATTATGCTACCTTGAGGACATTACGCTAAGTGAAGCAAACCAGTAAGAAAAATACAAATTCTCCATGATTCCTTTGATATAAGGTTTCTAAAGTAGTCAAGTTCGTAGAAACAGAAGGTTGAATGGTGGTTGCCAGGGGCTTTGGGGGAGGAGGAAAACGGGGAGTTTTTGTTTAGTAGTTATAAAGTTTTAGTTTTGTAAGATGAAAAAGTTCTAGAGATCTGTCGCACAACAATGTGCATATAGTTAACACTAATGTACTGTTTACTTAAAAGTGGTTAAGATGGCAAATTTCATGTTATGTGTCTTTTACCACAATAAAAAACATGTTGATTGTGACCTACTAAATTGATTTTATGACTCGCTTATGGGTTACAACCTGATTTTGACAAATCCTAGCTTATATTAATTGATTGACTGTCTGTGATGTGACCTACCTTGGAGTACGAGCCTGTCTTATACTTGATCAAATTCATGGCTCTATTAGCAAGCAAAAGGTAGGGGGAAATGGAATATTATTTGGCAATAAAAAGAAATGAAGCGCTAATACATGCTACAACATGGATGGACCTTGAAAACATTATGCTAAGCATAAGAAGCCAGTCACAAAGGATCACCTATTGTATTATTCCGTATAAAATGTCTGGAAAAGGCAAATCCATAGGGATGGAAATTAGATTAGTGGTTGCCTAGGGCTGGGGTGAGGGATTGGGGGAAATAGGGAGTGACTGCTAATAGGTACAGGTTTTCTCTTTGAGAGGACAAACGTGTTCAAAATTAGACTGCAGAGATGGTTGCACAACCCTTTAAATATAGCAAAAACATTGAATTGTACACTTTAAATAGCTAAAATGTATGGTATGTGAATTAAATTCCAGTTAAGCTGCTAAAAAAGGGAAAAATGACGTAGAGTTTATATCTAACGAAATAAAGACAATGTCAGCATATGAAAAATGTGTAAATATAAATGCAGACAACTTTAGAATACTCATATGTCTGTCTATGTAAAAAATTTTGAAGTGAAGAAATCAATGTCAGAATTATAGAGAGATAGCAAGAACTATTTCCTGGTGATATTATAAATTCATTATATAATGTCAATAAGTAACAAGAAGCATTATACTTAGTTTTGAGCTAGTAAAAAGAAAAGGCGGGAAGAAAAGCTGAGGAGTTAGCAAACAACAGTGTGCACAGGAGATACTTTATTTAAAAATTGCCTTAGTTCTATATTTTCAGTTTAGTCTCAGAATATAGCCCTTCCTAGCCCAAGTATTTTTCTATCCGATTCAGAGAAGTCTGGATTCTCTTCCTAAGAACGCTATGGTGGTACTAGTAAGCCGTGTTTGAACTCAGTCGTTTTAGTTAGACCTTTGCTAATTTTGTCATACTTACTTGTCTTCCCTCATTAGATTATGAATTTTTTGAGTCTAAGGACTGTAGTTTCCAGGAGTGACATTATATTAGGAAATTAACCTGGGGAGAGGGAGGCACCACCACGATTTGGCCACCGTCACTTAATCAGCTGTGTGACCTTAACTTCTCTGAAGCTGTTTCTTCATCTGTAAAATGAGAATCATGATCTATTTCAAGGTGGTGTTGTAAGAATGAAATGGGACTAAGTTGTATGAAGTATCTAGCGTGGAGCCTGGGACACGGCAGATTCTCAATAAACAGTTTCTTTCACGTGTCTTTCTGTGGCCCTCTGTTCTTTTGTCCCAGATCAGGTGAAATGGCCTATTTGCCCTAATTTTCCTCATTCTTTGAGCCCAGAGGCACTACTAACTCTGAAACTTACAGGGATCATATCAGGCTTCTAGTTTTTACTTCCTGTGTGGTCCTTAGAATTTCTTTCATTTTATTCACTTTTGTCCCTTCCCCATGTATGCAAAGATCTATATTGATTGTGTAATTTCCTCCAAGTCTCAGTAGGTAGTGGATATCATGACAATTTTACACTAACAATGATATTTACATAAAATATTCACAGAAGATTTCTTGACTACTATGAAAAAGGGAGTTTGTGTATTACATATAGAGTGGAAAAGAGCTATTAATCAGAAGCTATTCCTGAAATAGAGAAAACAGTAGTTATGGTTTTAAACTTAATTGTTAAGATACAGAGTTATTCATCATGTGCCCTTCTTAATAGCTAACCCAGACATCAATTTGTTATGTAAGCAAAGAATCAGGAAGCTACAGCAGAGCTCAAGGAAGCTTTTGAGTATCTTCTGTACTGATTAAATTACCTGATATATCTTAATAATATTTTGATTAAATGCAAAAAGTAATTTTAAAAAGTGTGTGCTGAGGGAAGAGGGGAAAGGAATTTGTATTGAAAGACCAAAATGGAAGTGTTTTGGGTTTATTCTGACCTTGGAGTTGATACTACATAATCAGTTATGTCAATACCCTCCAGCCAAAGGCCACTGGGAACACACCTGTAATTGAACAAATTGGGTTTATTGCTTGTTGCAGGGAGGGAGAATGCACACCGTGGAGATCCATGGGGCACCTCATTAAGAGAGTTTAGAAAAGACTTAGTATATAGGATTTGGGGTCTTTTAGGTGATTCTGGGAAGGTTTTAAGGAAGCAGTCTTTTTTCTGGATATGGATGCTGTTGGGAAATGGGAGTAATTTCATGATTGGGTATCTTAATAAATCTTACCTAGAAGAAGGGGAGACTAGCCCAAGGGTAAAGCTATAATTGGTACAGAAGCAGCAGTCACTAATATTATCTAGGCTAGGGGGATGTTTAGTCGTTGTTGTGGCTTGGACAATGTTCATATTTTTCTATGTTCAAACATGATTACACAGTAGTCTTTTTTTGCCTTGATACACTATAGTCACAGAGTGGCCTTGTTTGATGTTCATGATCTGTCAGACTCCTTATGTTCAATGGGAGAACGTCAAGATCTAGTTGTGAATGCCAGGTCAGCTCCTGGATGTCAGGGCCTGCTTTTCTCTTTCTCAGTTAGGAGCATTATCTTCTCCTACCCCATTTTCTCTCTGTTTTCTTGTTGAGTTCTTACTGTAAAATCAGACATTTTCTAAGACTATTGTTATAAGTGGGAAGGGAAGGGAAACTAACATTTATTGAGCACTTATATATTAGGAACTGTTGTATATATAATGATACATAATATCATATAAAAATAATAATAACCCTGAAGCAGATATCATCTACATTTTACAGAGGAAGAAACTGGGGCTCAGAGAAGATAGGCAATTTGCTCAAAGTTACACAGCTGGTATATAGAGGCTGATTTTGAATCCAGATCTGTCTCTAAAGCCTTATGTACTTTCTGCTCTACCATGTTGCCTTTCAGGAGATTTAGAAATATAACCTATTCTTTATGTCTGTACTATTTATTTAAGAAAATATTATATTCAGAATTGAAACATGGAGAAGTGATAATTCCTTGAATTCAGTTATATTGAATATTTTTAGACTATATATGTCAGATGGCAGAACCTATAGGAAGCAGATTTTATAGTCTTGTTCCACCAGATACTGTAAATACTCAGGGGGGACAAAGAACTAAAAGAAAGAACTAAAGTGTTGGATTCTGTGTGGATTCTCTGCCCTAGAAGAAATTTAGGAACTGGCCATTTGGAGAAAAGCGGTTCCTAGAGGTGAGCTTTCAGGTATAAGGATCAGTTCCATTTCAGTTCCTATTGCTTCTGTTGCTTGGCCCAGACATGCAGGCTCACCCTTGCCCCAGTCTCTGGGAACCATTTAGCTGTCAGGCAGGCGGAAATGTAAAGAACCCTGGACTCACACCTCAGTCACTCAGCATAAAGTCAGCCTTCCTACCAGTCCTTTTCTGACCTAATAGTTTAGTCTGATAAATGGGCTCTTACCTTGTCCTTATGAATAAGTTTCTACTTTATAATCCAGTCTAGTAAATAAATCCTCCTCTTGCATCCTCATAATAGTTCAGTATTCCATGATACGGGGTAAAGAAAGAAAGTTTCCACAGGCATATTCCTCTTTTCATATTTAGCTAAATTGCTTCAAGGATTTATATCTAAGTGACTGACCACTCCCTTTATGGACTTCTATTAATGTTCAAACCTGGGCGTTGGAATCAGATAGAATTAGTTTGGACCGCAACTTTTCTACTAAACTACCTTGGGCAAAACACTTAACCTCACTGAACCTCAGAGTCCTCATTCTGAAAATAGAGATAATAATGTCTATCTCGCAGGGTTATTGGGAGTCTGACATGCGGTATGTTAAGGCCAAAGTGCCTGGAACATAATTGTTCAGAAAGTGGCAGCTCTTCTTTTTTAAGTTCGGGTAAAATTCACATGACATAAAATTAGCCATTTTAAAGTATACAATTCAGTGACATTTAGTACATACACAATATTGTGTGACCATCCTCTCTATATAGTTCTGAAATATTTTCATCATGGCCAAAGGAGACCCAGAGTGCTAACTCGTTTATAGCTCAAAAATGCTTTGACTCTGTGGGTGGTAAGACAAATGGCGTCACAGTGAGAACATTAAGATCACAATCTAAGGCTGATTAACTACAAAACTCCATTCATTCTTCTCTGATCTCTGGTGTGATGATATCTGTGAAAATTCAGCAAAATAGAGGTGTATTTGCCAGCCTTTTTGCTTTACAGGTCACTTTCAGGAATTTTCATCTCACATAAGGTCAGCCTGCAGATTTTTTATCCCTCGGTTGCCCTTTCCACCCACCATCATACCATGAAGTTTCACTTAAGCACATTACTTAGCTGGGTTCAATGCCAACCTCTTGTAACACAATTTATCATTGACTCATACAAAGTGTTTGCTAATTCATAGAGAATTAATTGTGCACTTTAATCATTTTCATTGAATCAATTCCCATGTCTGTAGCTTGTATAACTGTAAGTACTAGCTGCATACTGATTAAAAATTTCCCATCAGTTGTATGTGAGGTATGACTATAAATTTTCGTGTTACTTTTCCTTCTATGACTCATAAACTGGCTTAGAAACAATTTCAAAAAGGAGTAAAAGGTTTGCAAGTGATTGTGCATCCATGGAATAAATGTTCTTTTTTCTCTTAGGAGAATACTCAGATGTATATATTCTGATTTGTTAAGATGGTTTTACTATATTATAGTCACAATTAATATTCTCCATTTCAACATTGCTGTTGGAATCCTCATTTTCTATGTGAATTTTCAGCACTTTTTTTGATTTTTAGAGTATAATAGGATATAATATTTTTTGCTTTCAGCTTTTTTAAAAACCAGTTTTTAATGATGTAGTCAGGCATTGCAATGTGTAAAATATTCTTTACAAATAGATAGTGAAAACAGCAGTTAGTACCGTTCATAACATGTGTCAATTGCTTGTTTTGGGGTAGTGCTAGAATGAGAGAACACAATGTTGCCGAACCCAGGTTCGTTTTTGCCTGTCACCCAGAAAGCCAAACACCCACACAACGAGATGACAGCAGAGAGAGGGTTTAATCAAAAGGCAGCCAAGTGAGGAAGCAAGAGAATGAGTCTCAAATCTGCTTCCCCAAAAATGGGGACTCAGGGATATTTATGGGGTAGGGGGGCAAGGTGGTCTGAAATGTGGAGATAGATGATTGGAGGTGGGGAAAGGTGAGGTAATTGATGATCTGCACAAGTGTAGTCAGACTTCATGCCTCTTCGTAGGGCGCATGTTCACAAAATGGTGGCATTAGCATGATCTGAGGGTGGAGTTTTTAGCCTCTTGACATCAAAAGGTCGCTTGTTGGACATCTGCATGGGCCCAATTGAAGAGTTGGTGGTCTCAACCAGCCTGAAGTGGACAAGGGGTTCTAATTCCTGAAAAACAGCTCACACACCCATTACCATGGTGACCCAGGCTCCAGAGAGATGTTATCTATAGGAACCTAGTGGCAATCAGATAGCATATTGCCTAAACTGTACAGTTAATAATGGGTGGGTAAACAGCTAAACACTATAATCAGTAATTGCAAAAAGGAAAGAAAAACTTTAGTTACTACTGCTTAATCATCAATGACTAACTGCCAGTTTCAACAAGACTAGAAGTCTGTTAGGAAACCTGGGTTCTAGTCCTCAGTCTGCAACTAAATAGCTCTGTAATTTTGGACAAGTCACAACCTCATACAGGGGCCACAGTTTTCTTATCTGTCACATCATAATGTCTTTCCTATTTACCTCATTAGGATGCCATAAAGACAAACTTAACATGTTCCAGGTTCAACCAATTACCCCAACCATCTCTTCTCCCAACTCTCCTTCTGGAATCTTGTCTTTTATGCTGTTAATTGTCTCACAAATTGTTCTTCTTTGTTCCATTCTCATTGTCCTAGGTCAAATCCTATTCACCTCAGTCTTCTACATGAATGGAATAGGCTGGACAGCCTGCCCCCATTTCTTGCCCTCCTCCAAACCATCCTCAACTTGATAAGAGTTATGTACTGAAAACACGGTCTAACTGTGCCATTCTCTGGCTTAAAACTTGAAATGGCTCCCTATTGCAAAGAAATAAAGTTTGCTTTTTGTGTCTGGCATATGATGTTCATCAGATACAGCTTCATTCTAACTTACCAACAATGAGCCCACCACACACTGTGATATGAAGTTATTTTCATTCAAATCTTCAGTAATCCTACTGTGGCAGATGCTTATGATACACTATGCCAGATCCCTATGAATCCACCTTATTTCAGCTCAGCATGGTTGAAGTTCATTATATCATTGCAAATGTCTTGAACCAAGCATGAGTCACAGAATTTCTCTGCTTTTGCTTTCTTAGAAGCTACAAAACACTGCTAAACTCTGTTACAGGTGCAACCTAAAAGTATGGGGAGTTAATGCCCCAGAGATGAGGACAATTCTCAAGGAAAGGAGGGAAAGTCAATGGATAAGTGCCCCAGCTCCTCTGTTCTGTGGTGAGACAATTCTGAAGCTTCTTCTATACAATTTCTTAGACAGTTCCTAGTCAGATTGAGCTCCAGTTGCCCACAGCAGTTCCACCTTGTCTCTTTGGGAGATTCTTGAGATCACTTCCCAAATAAACTACCCATTCCCAGTCCTTGTTTCAAAGTCTGCTTTCCAGGTAACCCAAATTAACACACCTTCTCATTTTTGCCTGCTTGATTTTTTTGTGTTTTTTTGGTGAGGAAGATTGGCCCTGAGAAAACATCTGTTGCCAATCCTCCTCTTTTTGCTGGACAAAGACTGGCAGTGAGCTAACATCTGTGCCAATCTTCCTCTATTCTGTATGTGGAAAGCCGTCACAGCTTGGCTTGATGAGTGGTGTGTAGGTCCACACCTGGGATCCAAACCCACAAATCCCAGGCCACCAAAGAGGAGCTTGTGAACTTAATCACCATGCCACTGGGCCAGCCCATTGATTTTTTTTGATCATTAAGTGAAGTATGCTGGGGGCCGGAACCATGGCTGAGTGGTTAAGTTCACCTGCTCCACTTTGGCTGGCACAGGGTTTCACCAGTTCAGATAATGGGTGCGGACACAGCACCACTCATCAGGCCATGCTGAGGCAGCATCCCACGTAACACAACCAGAAGGACCTACAACTAGAATATATGACTATGTACTGGGGGGCTTTGGGGAGAAGAAGAAGGAGAAGAAGAAGAAAGAGAAGTATGCTAAAGTCTCCTTCTATGATACTGATTTTGTAAATTTCTCATTATATTTCTATTAGATTTTGCTTATAATATTTCAGAGCTCTCTTGTTAGATGCCTAAAGGATCAATATTTTATCTTCTTGGTGGATAAAACCACCATGATATATCCCTCTTTGTCCCATTAGATTTCTTCACCTTGAATCTATTTTATATATTAATGTTGATACATCCGCTTTATTTTCTTAGCATTTGCCTAGTATATCTTTTTCCATTTTTTTTTGTAATCTGTGTTCATGTTTTTGCGAGGATGTAAGTTTTAAGCTCACTTGGATAAATACCAAGGAGCATGATTGCTGGATTATATGGTAAGAGTATGTTTAGTTTTATAAGAAACTGCCAAACTATCTTCCAAAGTGGCTGTACCATTTTTCATTCCCACCAGCAATGAAGGAGAGTTCTTGTTTGCTCTACATCCTTGTCAGCACTTGGTGGTGTTGTTTTGGATTGTGGCAAATCTAATAAGTGTGTAGTGATATCACATTGTTGTTTTAATTTGCAATTTCCTAGTGACATATGATGCAGCCAGCCCTGGTCATCTAGAGATTAAGATTTGGTGCTCTCACCACTGCAGCCCAGGTTCATTTCCCAGTCAGGGAATCACACCACCCATCTGTCCGTTATCATACTGTTTGGCCGCGTGTTGCTGTGATGCTGAAAGCTATGCCACCAGAATTTCAAACACCAGCACAGTCACCCATGGTGGACAGGTTTCAGTGGAGCTTTCAGACTAAAACAGACTAGAAAGAAGGAACTGACCACACATTTCCGAAAAAAATTGGCCATGAAAACCCTACGAATAGCAGCAGAACATTGTCTGATATAGGGCGGAAGGTGAGAGGATGGCTCAAAAAGACCAGGCTGGGTTCTGCTCTGCTGTACACAGGGTTGCTAGAAGTTGGAATTGACTCCACAGCACTAACAGCAACAAATGACATATGACATAAGATGATACTTACTTGCCATTGGTATATCTTTGGTGAGGTATCTGTTCAGGTCTAATTTTTTTTAATTTATTTTTTTAATTGCAGTAACATTGGATTAAACATTATATAGCTTTCAGATGTACATCATAATATATTTCGAATTCTGTGTAGATTACACCATGTTCACCACCTAAAAACTAATTATAGTCCATCCCCTCACATGTGAGCCTAGTCACCTCTTTTGCCCTCCCCCCTTACCCTATGGTAACCACCAATCCAATCTCCAATGATATGTGTTTGATTGTCGTTGTTTTTATTAGATCTATCATATGATCCAGCTATTCCACTGCTGGATATTTATCCAAAGAACTTGCAAACACAAAGGCATAAAGATATTTGCACCCCTATGTTCATTGCAGCATTATACACAATAGCCAAGACTTGGAAGCAACCTAGGTGCCCATCAAGGGACGAATGAATAAAGAAGATGTGGTATTTATACACAATGGAATACTACTCAGCCATAAGAAATGATGAAATCTGGCCATTTGTGACATGGATGGACCTGGAGGGTATTATGCTGAGTGAAATAAGTCAGAGGGAGAAAGTCAAATACTGTATGATCTCACTCATAAGTAGAAGATAAAAACAGTGACAAACAAACACATAGCACTGGAGATTGGATTGGTGGTTTCCATTTATTCATTTAAAATTTTTATTTTATTTCAGTGGGTCTCTTGTAAACAAAACATAGGTGTATAAATGGATTAAAATTTCCAATCTGATGATGTAAACAAAAAGTATGACAACACATTCTATTAGCAAGGCTGTGGGGAAATAGTCACTCTCATACACTGCTGGTGGGAATGCAAAGTAGTACAATCATTTTGGAGGGAGATTTGGAAATATATATTTAAAAAAACTACATACTCATTTGTCTTTTAACAAAGCAATCCTGGGGCTGGCCCCGTGGCCGAGTGGTTATGTTCGCGTGCTCTGCTGCAGGCAGCCCAGTGTTTCGTTGGTTAGAATCCTGGGTGCAGACATGGCACTGCTCATCGAACCACAGTGAGGCAACGTCCCACATGCCACAACTAGAAGGACCCACAACGAAGAATATACTACTATGTACTGGAGGAGAAAAAGGAAAAAAATTAAATCTTTAAAAAAAACAAAAAACAAAGCAATCCTATCCCTAGGAACTTACTCTGGATATAGACCTACAACAATATAAAAATATATATATACACGAAGATTTTAATTACACCATTGTAATTTCAAAATGCCAGAAGCAACCTAAATCCTAACACAAGAGAGTGCTTGAATAAAGTATGGTACATCACACAATGGAATACTATGCAGGTGCAAAGAAGAATGAGGAAGAATTTTATGAACTGATATGGAGTGATTTCTAGCATATATTAAGTGAAAAGATGCAAATTAAAAATAGTATGCTACCTTTGACATAAGAAGAAGGGGGAAATAAAAATATACATGCATCAGCTCATTTGTGCAAACAGAAACATGAAAAGGTAAACTAGAAACTAATGGTATTGGTTACCTACAGGTGTTGGGTGGGAACAAGGTATAAAGGAGGATATATGGAAAAAGAGTAGAAGAAATGTGGAAGAGTAATCCTTTTTCTATACTTTTTTATACACATTTTATATACCTCTGACTTTTAGAACCATGTTAATATTTCACATATTTAAAAATACATAAAATCAACAAGGATGGGGCAAGGCAAGGTAAATGGAATACAAAGAGAAATAAATGAACCTAACTTTATTTCAAATGAATAACAACCACACCAAAGTGTTTGTGTGTGTGTGCAGGAGACGAGGAGTCTAAGACTTAATCTAAGTAACTGAAACACAGTGTTTTGACTATATTCCTTATGAAGATAGGAAAGAAACTTGGACTCCCAATGATATGATTTAGAGCCAGCAACCTCTAAGCTTCGTTTCCTGCCTATGTCTGTCACCCCCTGGAGCATTCTGATAATGTTTGCCCCTTTCCCCCACACATCCCACAAGGTCATGCATCCTCATGGCTGCCTCTTTAAAATCTTGCATTGGACAAGAGCTTCTCTTAAATCTTGTGCGAGTGAAACTCTCTCTTTATAAAATGCCGGTGCACTGCTATTGATATTCTCTCACTTCTGGACTTTCTCCCAGAGAGCCATCCTCCCTGCCTCCTGCCTTGGGACTTCCTCACCTTTTTGAATAATACAGTTTTGTTTTTTTCATACCAATAGACTACCATTGTAAGTTTCAACACCTGAACCTAACCTTGAGAGGGAGCTTCCCCATGACACAGTGAGGTTGCTATAACATAAGGATAAAGAGAGATTTGGAAACTAATATTGAACTCTTGTTGGTAGGTTTGATTTTCACAGCGTAGGTTAGCAATTCTGCAACTAATTTGTATGTATTCTTGGATTGAGCAAATAAGTAAATATATTGTTGGCAGTAAGAGCCAGGTGTTTCACTGTTGAAAGGAACTACAAATAAGGAAATAAGGAAGGCTAGGACAAACACTATGTTATTATATTACAATTAGAGGTATCAGTGTGAATTCATGGTTTTTGAAAGATAGATTGATAGAAAGACATAGAAATATAGATGTATGTATGTGTGTGTATACATGCATATATATCCTAGTTTTGTCCACTGAGATGTCATAGAAGTAAATGATATTCTAGTACCAATGAGCACACCCAGTGCCCAGATCTTGGTTTGTAAAAAGCATTCTTCAATAGGGGCCGGCTCTGTGGCCGAGTGGTTAAGTCGCGTGCTCCACTACGGCAGCCCAGGGTTCAGATCCTGGGCACGGACACGGCACCACTCGTCAGGCCATGTTGAGGCAGCGTCTCACATCCCACAACTAGAAGGACCTGCAACTAAGATATACAACTGTGTACAAGGGGGGTTTGGGGAGATAAGGCAGAAAAAAAAAAAAGATTGGCAACAGTTGTTAGCCCAGGTGCCAATCCTTAAAAAAAAAAAAGCATTCTTCAATAAAAGAACAAGGGCTCCTTGGAGAAATGAGTGATTCCAGTGCTGGGACAGAGAAAGTACAAGATGATTCTGGAACATATTGTGGTGCCAGAAATGAAAGAGGGTCCCAAAAAAATCATGGGAAAGATAAGTTGTAGACAGGATGCTCTTACCTATGCATATATATCGTACAGAGTACAATGATCAAAATCAGGCAATTAACATTGATACAACATTATTTTCTCATATGCAGACCCTCTTCAAATTTCACCATTTGCCCCAATAAGGTGGTCCTTTGTAAGACTGTGTTAAGAGCATCCTGTCTGCAACACTCTGAAACATTTCAAGGAAAAACAAGAGATGGAAAGTGAAAGTGGTTAAATGTTAACAATTGGGAAATCTGGGTGAATGCTATACCAGAATTATTTAACTATTTTTGGAACTTTTTGTAACATTCAAATTATTCGTAATTAAAAGTTTTTAAATTTTTATTCTCAGAATCTTCTCTTAATAACTTAACCTATTAATGTTGATTGTAGTTACTGGTACGTTTGTCTTTAGTACAGTCATGAGTCACTTGATGGGGATACATTCTGAAAAATGCATCATTAGGCAATTTCACCATTGTGTGAACATCATAGAGTGCACTTACACAAACCTAAATGGTATAGCCTACTACACACCTAGGCTATACGGTACTAATCTTATGGAACTACCATCATATATGCAGTCCATCGTTGACCAAAATGTCATTATGTGATGCATGACTGTACTGCTATCTGATTTTGTTTTCTATTCATCATTTTTCTTGTTTTCTTTTGCTATTCTTTCTCTTAGCTGAAAGCTTTTAGCTTTTAATTTGTTCTTTTATTTTTCTGCTTCTAAATTCAAAGGTGAAAATGCTCTTTCTGTGCATCTGGTTGGTACGCTTAACACACACATTTATATATTTTTTAAAATAAAAATCTAAATTTTATTAGAATCTATATCTTCCCTTATATTAGGCCCCAGCAACTTTGCAATTTATGTCCTGTTGTATCCCAAGTTGAGATCTCCTGGAATTTTAGTTCCAAATAATTATCAAAAAATATTTTGACATTATGCATCTAAAATTATTTAGACTTAACTACAAACTTTACTGGTTTTGTTGCTCATTGTTGTTTCTTTTATTTCACATCGTCTTTATGGAAGATTTTTGGATTTCTTTATCCTTTTTTTAATCCTTGATGCTCAGAAATTTTACCACAATGCACTTATATATAAGTCTTCTTTTCTTTACCTTGTTTATCACTTAACAGTCACTTTCTATCTGAGACTAGTATTTTTATCATTTCAGGGAAATTATCTTCTATTATTGATGTGTTAACTTCCTCTTCTCTATTTTTTCTGTTCTTTCCTTTTGGGATTCCTGCCGCATGGATGTTGAACTTCTGGATCTAACATCCATGTCTATTATTGCATTCTCAAAATTTCTATTTCTTTTTCCTTTAGGACTGTCCTGTGAGAATCTTTTGGTTTGATGTTATAACACACAACGTTTTCTCCTGTTCCATGATGCTATTACACATATTCATTGCATTCTTTGTTTTGGTTACCTTTTATTTCTGTAGTTTCCACGACCTGCCATTGCTTTTGTTTTACATCAGCATTTTCCTTGTTTATAGGTTTAATAACTTCTCTTATCCTTCTGAGAACATTACTTATACCTATTTTAAAGTCTTTTTTCATTTGCTATATATTACTCCATTTCTTCAGATGTTAGTTCTTCTGATAATGATTTTTGTAAATTTCTTACATGGTATCTGTTATTCAAATACTAATTGGTGTTTCTTGCTTGCGTGCTTGTCTTTGTTTCTGAGATTCCTTATTTTTGTCTATAGATGTTGTTTTCGTAAGGTAAAGCCTGACTCGCATAATTGTGGGGAAGAAACATAACGTGCTGCTGGATTGGGTATGCCAGTAGTTTACCTTTTAGGTGTGGCAGCTAACTACTACTTCCACTTATTCTGAGAAAAATGCAGCAGCAAAATTTGTACCCAGACTAAAGCATTGTATAAGAATTGGCCCCCAGAGGCACAGTTATCCAATGTGCTCTAAATAGAGCTCCCCATTAATTATGCTGAAATTCCCAAAGGCTTCTTCTTGCTCTTTATGTCATTGAGGCTGGATTGAAGATCTCTAAATCACTCTTATTTTTACAGTGGTCTTCACATATATTTTGGACTGTGGTTTATTCTAGTTTTGTTCTTCTAACTATAATTGGAACGAGTCTCAACCTAGAAACTTACGTGTGCTAGAACTATTACATTCTTTATTTCTTATATATACTATCTAATTCTCTGGACCCTATACTTCCTTGGTAATTATTGTGTGTGTGTGTGTGTGTGTATGTGTGTGTGAGAGAGAGAGAGAGAGAAAGTGAGAGAAAGAGAGGAAGAATTATAATTCTAAGTCCCAGACCTGGTCATAACATCTTATCAGTACCAGCACATGAAAGCTGCCTACATCCCAGCAAGGGTCACTATATATAATCAGGATCAATGCTAGGGTTTCCTAATTTACCCACTGTAAAAACCTACAGCCAGCAGAACACTTAGGATCAACATAAGAAGGTTGCCTGATCCATATATGTCTAAAACGTATACCAGAAGGATGGGAATAACAGAGCTAGTTGTGTGCTCAATCAGCATACCTAAGATAAATATATTAAGGTTTCCTAAGTATAAGAACCCTCAGGGTGCATAGCTTGATGGCACTTGTTCCCACTAAAGGACTACATGCAGACCCTCCATTCTTCTAAGGCTTGAATATTGTGTCTCTGGTTAGAGGCCCTTGAGCTTTCTTTGAAAAGAGCCTTTGTACCAAAGCACATCCACAATGTTGACCCAAGTAACCCCTGGAGAAGGAGAGCACATCCATACCTACAACGCAACTAACAAACGACTGAAGGCACCCTGCAAAGGGTAAGGTACTATGGCCTTCTACCTCTACCCCAAAGAAATATGCCTGATTGTGGTGCATATTAATAGGAAGATTGATTTAGATTAGAACTTATACTGGAAAATCTTTTATTATGTTAGGTAATTCCATAATAAATATAAGTAATTTGAAAGAGCTACCTCTGTTCAGTTTCTCCTTTATTATGTCAAAGCCAGTGGGATAAATGTGACAGGTTCACTGTAGGTCTTAGACATGATACCCCACAGCTATGACAGTTATGCTTTGTGTAGTTGTTATTAATTAGCTAATTATTAGTTTTGTGAAATTACTAAAAGCATGGGTTTTGGAGACAAATAACTTGACTTCTAATGTTAGCTCTGCTATTTAGTAACTGTGTGAACTTGGGCAAATTATTTAATCTCTCTGTTAAACCGCTTTATTTCTTAGTTTCTTCATTTGGAAAATGGATATGATAATAGCATGTAGCTCATAGGGTTGTTGTGAGGATTAAAAAAGTTGTTACATGTAAAGCACTTAGAACAGTACCTAGCACATATAACCTCTCAGTAAATGTTATCTAATGTTGTTATTACTCAATGTTTTGTCTCATGTCAGCCTTCCCTCTAGAGCTGCCATTTACAATACAGTAGTCCCTAGCCATATGTGGCTATTTAAATTGAAATTGATTAATTTTAAATGAAATTTAAAATTCAGTTCCTCAGCCACAGTAGCCAAATTTCAAATGCTCAATAGCCACATAGGACTAGTGGCTACCATATTGAACAGTGTAGATATAGAATATCTTTTTTTTTTAAGATTGGCACCTGAGCTAACAACTGTTGCCAATCATCTTTTTTTTTCTCCTGCTTTTTCTCCCCAAGTTCCTCCAGTATATAGTTGTATTTTTAGTTGTGAGTCCTTCTAGCTGTGGCATGTGGGATGCCGCCTCAGCATGGCCTGATGAGCGGTGCCATGTCTGCGCCCAGGATCCGAACTGGCGAAACCCCACGCTGCTGAAGCGGCGTGTGCGAACTTAACCACTTGGCCACGGGGTCGGCTCCTAAAATATCTTGATCATTGCAGAAAGCTCTATTTGACAGCATTTTTCTAGAACAATGACTCTCAACATTGCCTGCATGTTAGAATCAACCGAGGAGCTTTTAAAAATCCTAGAACTCCAGTCAAACAACAGACTAGTTAAGTCAGAAATTCGATTTGGAACCCAGGCGTCCATAGTTTTTTAAAGCTTCCCAAGTTATTCCGATGTGTAGCCAAAGTTGAGAACCACTGCTCTAGACTAAGGAACAGCAAACTTGTTCTGTAAAGGATCAGATGGTAAATCTTTTAGGCCTTGTGGGCCGTATCCATTTTTTGTTGTATATTCTCCTTTGTTTGTGCTTCAACCCTTTAAAAATGTAAAAATCATCTTAGTTTCACAGGCCACATCTGCTCTATACTATCAGCTCCCTGAAGGCTACAACCACATCAGATTAGTTCACTACTACACTCTTGGAACCTAGCACAATATCTGCCACAAAAGAGATGTTCCGTATATATTTGTTGATTGACTGGCTGAACTCTTTTAGGACACCTTCCCTGACTTCTCACACCACCCTAAGTAGAATTACTTCATTAGTGTTCTGATAGCATCCCGAAGATTGCTTCTTTTATAATACTATGCATAATATATTGTAGGTAAGTATTCAGTGTGTTTCTCAAGGATACTGTTCTAATCACCCCTTGAATCCTCGGGACCAAACAGAGTGCCTGACACATATTAGCTCTGTGATATTTTGTTAAGTTAAATGTTAGGTTGAATTTCCAGGTCAAATTAAAAGTGCTTTGAAAATAATAAAAGTGCTAAACATGCATGATTTAAGGATAGTGAGGCAGCCAGCAACAATGGGTAGTTGTGAAGGTACCCTTGTTTTGAGTACTTGGTTATATTTGACCTGTTGTTAAAAAACTGTGTTGTTACCTTTTGTTAGGCAATGGTTTCTTAGCTATGACACCAAAAAAACACAAGTGGCAAAATAGGAAAATAGATAAGTTAGACTACATCAAAATTAAAAACAGTTGTGCTACAAATAATGTCATCCAGAAAGTGAAAAGACAATCCACAGAATGGGAGAAAACATTTTCAAATCATGTGTGTGATAAGGGACTTGTAGTTAGAATATATAAAGAACTCTTACAACTCAATAATAAGGAAAATAACCCGAGTAAAAAATGGCAATGGATTTGAATAAACATTACTCCAAAGAAAACATACAAATTACCAATAACCACAAGCAAAGATGCTCACATCATTAGTCATTAGGTAAATAAAAATCAAAAGCGCAATGAGAGTGTAAATTGGTGCAGCCACTATAGAAAACAGTATGGAAGTTCCTCAAAAAATTAAAAATAGAACTACCATATGATCCAGCAATTCCAATTCGGGGTGTTTATCTGAAGAAAATGAAAACAGTAACTTGAAAAGTTATATGCACTCCCATGTTCATTGCAGCATTATTTACAATAGCCAAGATATGGAAGCAACCTAAGTGTCCATCGATGGATGAATGGATAGAGAAAATGTGGTATATATATACAATGGAATATTATTGAGCCATAAAAAAGTAGGAAATCTTGCCATCCATGCATCAACATGGACAGAGAAAGTCCAGTACCATTTGATCTAATTTATATGTGAAATCTAAAAACAAACAAAAGCCAAGCTCATAGATATGGATGAAGGGGGTCAAAAAGTACAAACTTCCAGTGATAAGTAAGTCATGAGGATGTAATTTACAGCATGGTAACTATAGTTAATAATACTGTTTTGCATATTTGAAAGTTGCTAAGAGACTAGATATTAAAAGTTCTCATCACAATAAAACAATTTTTGTGGGGCTGGCCCAGTGGCGCTGTGACTATGTGCCCCTTCAGCAGCCCGAGGTTCACCAGTTCGGATCCCGGGTGTGGACATGGCACCACTTGGCAAGCCATCTGGTGGTAGGTGTCCCACATATAAAGTAGAGGAAGATGGGCATGGATGTTAGCTCAGGGCCAGTCTTCCTCAGCAAAAAGAGGATTGGCAGCAGATGTTAGCCCAGGGCCAATCTTCCTCAAAAAAAATTTTTTGTAATTATGTATGGAGACAGATGTTAACTAGATTTATAGTGGTGATCATTTTGCAATGTATACAAATATTGAATCATTATGTTGTACACTTGAAACTAATATAATGTTATATGTCGTTTATACCCCAATAAAAAAAAGTGTTAAGGATGTCAAGAAATTACTGGTTGTGGGAATGTAGAATGGTGAAGTCACTGTGGAAAATAGTGTGGAAAATAGTATGGACAATCCTCAAAAAGTTGAACATGGAGTTACATGTGACCCAGCAATTCTAATCCTTAGTATATACCCAAGAGAACTGAAAACATATGTCCACAAACAATTTGCACAAAAATGTTCATGGCAGCCTTATTTATAATAGCTGAAAGTTGGAAACAAGTCAAATGTCCATCAACTGATGAATGGATAAACAAATTGTGGTATATACATACAATGAAGTATTATTTAGCCATTAAAAATAATGAAGTACTGATACATTCTAGGACATGGATGAACCCTGAAAACATTATGCTAAGTGAAAAAAGCCAGACACAAAAGACCATTTGTATCATTCCATTAATACGAAATGTCCTGAATGGGCAAATCCATAGGACAGAAAGTTGATTAGTAGTTGCTTAGGGGTGGGAGGGAGGTTTTGGAGAGAAATGGGGAGTGGCTGCTAATGAGTATGGGTTTTTTCTAGGGGAGATGAAAATATTCTGGAGTTAGTGGTGATAGTTGCACAATCCTGTGAATATAATAAAAACACTGAATTATACAGGTTAAAAGGTGAACTTTATGGACTATGAATTATATCTCAAGAAAGTTGTTTAAAAATTATGCTTTTTATTTAAGTTTGTACTTCCTCTATAATAATTCACTTTTCATTTTTGGCTTTTAAAAATTATGTGCACTAACAAACTAACCAAGTAGTAATGTAAAATTTATCTTCTTTTTTTAAATGAAATGCTGTAGTTGGTTCATAGTTTTGCAAAACTGTTCCCTTATGACAATGATTCCATTATTGGTTAAAATGATTCCACTATTGGTTATAGTTGTTAATCAATTAAACAAGAAAAATGGCCAAGTTCACCATTCCTCCATTCTTTGTTCAGGGTGTTTTTCTATCACACTGCACTGTGAGGGCTGATATCCTTATCTCTCTCTCTCTAGGCTGTGAACTCCTTTAGGAGATGGATCAAGTCTCATTATTTTTGTATGCTTAGGGCCTAGCTCAGTGCCTGAAGCATCTAGCCATTCATTAAATATCTGTTGAATAACTGAATGAATAAATGACGAATTACAGGCTCTATCTCAGTCAATGAAAATTTGCAAATTTATTAGTTTTCTTTTTCAGGAATAGCAATCACTGATACTTCTTGATTCATACGAGCTCTGCCAGTCATCCAAAAGTCATAGCAACATAAAGGTAGGCAATTTTTACAGAAAATAGTCAATTGGAATGTATATGAGGCTGCCTACATGCTTTAAAATTACAAATAAGAAATATTAGTCCTCTAAATATCTGAAAGTATAAGTTCCCTTTCTTTTCTCCTTTTTCAAAATGCACACCTCATCTAGTATAAAGCTTTAAACTGTTAAATTTACTAAATGTACAATTTGGAAGCTGAGAGAGAAAGAGAGATGATAGCACATGTATGATAAGAAATACTGTATCCCACTGGGACTCTAATTTTAACCTATGATGATTTAGTTTGGGGCTAGACTGCCTGGTTCTTTTTACGATGATCAGAGACAAGCCATGGTCCATGCCCTAAAGGATTTTACAATCTAGTCAACTGGGGAGAATTCCTTCATTCAGCATTTATTGAGTACCTACTATGTGCCAGGCTCTGTTCTAGGACCTGGGGATATAGCAATGCACAGAAACAGCCCGTAAATCTCTACCTCACAGAGCTTTCATACCTAGCTGCATCGCATGGTTTGCCTCTTCCACCTAATCCTTCTGAAAATTTTTTTCTACATCTCTAACCAGCCCGCTTCCAAGTAGGACCCTGAATATTAATTCCTTTAGTGATAGGAACTGGTAATAGTTCATGAGAAAAGACAGAGTTACCCTTTTGAGACAAGACTCCCTTTTCCCTTTATGGTATAAACATAGAATTGGATAAGCTGTCAACTAAATTCTAAGGAATAAGCTTTTGTCTAAGGAACCTTTTCTTTCTCCATTATCCCCTCCCTCCTGAGAAATATGGTCCTCCAGACAGGCAGTGAATTCTGTCATTCCTCTGGTTTGATGGACTGACAACTATAACCCTGGAATCATTTTCACAAAGGTTGGTGACATGGCGCTTAAAGCACATTCTCTTCTGGTTGTTTTTGTGGCTACTCTCCTAACTCCAGGGGAGTGGGTATAAAAAAGATGATAAGGGAATACCATCTTCACTATCCCTTCCAGTCCAACATGCTAAAATAAAGATAAAACATTGGAATATGTGGAAAATGTAGTGCAGGTACTGCAAGTTGCTTAGCATGTCAGGCAAAACATACACAGACACAAAATTATCTTTTATGGTCAAAATGGGACTATGATGCTGTTGTTACTAATTATACAGAACTGAAGATTTTTCTTATTTCTAATATTTCATTATGAAAATGTTCCAACATACAGAAAAGGTGAAAGAATTTTGCAGTGAACACCCATAATCTCACCACACATATTCTATAATTAACATTTTGTTTTACTTGCGTTATCACATATTCCCCCATCTATCCATCCCTCTATTCATCCATCAATCTAGATCTGAAGATACAATGTACTTTTAATTGGCTTACTCAAGGGATCAGGTGCACAAATAGACTTCCTGAGTGCTGGACCCTTGTCCTATGCTGTGCCTTGAATTTAATCTCTTTCATTTGTCAAATCGAATTTAGTTTTCAAATAATGACGGCTCTGTAAAGACTAATCTTTTCTTTTAAGCTCTTGTCTAATTAAAGGGGATTAACCTTGGTAGAAGGCTTCTGATGATTTATTTATTTAACCATTATTGTAATTGCTCAGTATGTGTTCAGAAACTCAGATAAAACATGAATTTCATTCATCTTAATAATAAGATATGCTCATAATAATAATTCTATTAAATGTCATTTCTAATCTCTGGATTGTCTTGATTTTATCCAGGAAGGTTCTATTGCTACATCTTTTTGTGGACTGTACACGTTAAATTAATTATAAGATTTAAAACATGATTATCTCTATTCATATTTGACTTGATCTCTGTCCTTTTCATCCTTTCAATTTTCTTTTGTACAGTCAGTTCTTATTCACCTCAGTGATATCGAGTGTGAAATGCAGAACAGAAAGGATTAAACATGGAAAACTTTTTAAATGATTGTCAACTTCACATCCTAAAACATACTTATGATTTTTAGCACATAGAACTTAAAATGTATGTGTAAAAGTAGTCAAGCAAACTGTATGGGCTTAGAGTATCTCTTGCTCCTTTAAACGATTACTGTGGTTTTAGAAAAAGCAAAATAAATGAGCAAATGGATCAAGTCAAAGACTTTCCTCAGGAGAATTTAGACCTTTAATTGCGGGGTATTTTGTTTTGTTCCCTGTTGTAATGAAACCGTAATATCTCTGTAGCAGAGCTAATTGTTCAATGGCATCAGAAAAACAATAAAAAGCTTTTTCAGTAAAAGTGTCTCAGAACTTCCTAAAGTGCTCCCTGAGAGCAACTGCATCTTATTCACGCGTGTATAGCCAGCACCTAGAAGATGCAGGCATATAGTAAGCACTCCATAAATACTGTTGAATATTTTTGAATAAACAGAAAAATGTGATCCCTTCGTATTCATATTTTTGTATGTGGAGCAAATTCAGCCACAATGACTCTGTAGCTCTAGATAAGGGGTCTGGAAACTATGGCCCGTGTCATATTCCCTATGGCTGTTTTCATGCTACAACTGCAAAGGTGAATAGTTGTGAAAGAGACTATATGGCTTGCAAAGCCTAAAATATTTACTATCTGTCCCTTTATAGAAAGTATTTTCCAAATCTGCTCTAGGGGGTATGTTTAGGCAAAACTAAGAGGGGCATTAGGGAAATGCAAATCAAAACCACAGTGAGACGCCACTTGACACCTTCTAGGATGCCTATGATTTTTTTAAAAAGATGAAAATAATTTGGGGCCAGCCCCATGGCATAGTGGTTAAGTTTGGTGTGCTCAGCTTTGGCGGCCTGGGGTTGTGGGTTCAGATCTCAGGCATGGAAGTACACCACTTGTCAGCCATGCTGTGACTGAGACCCATATATAAAGTGGAGGATTGGCACAGATCTTAGCTCAGGGCTAATCTTCCTCAAGCAAAAAAAGAGGAAGCTTGGTAACAGATGTTAGCTCAGGGCTAATATTCCTCAGGAAAAAAAAAAAAAGAAAAGAAGCATTGGCAAGAATGTGGAGAAAATGGAACACTAGTACATTGCTGGTAGGAATATAAAATGGTGCAAGTGCTATGGAAAATAATTTGGTGGTTCCTCAAAAAGCTAAACATAGAATTACTGTATATCCTAGCAATTACACTCCTAAATATATATCTGAAAGAATTGAAAGCAGAGACTCAGATATTTGTATGCCAATGTTCATTGCAGCATTATTTACAATAGACAGAAGGTGGAAACAACCCAAGTGTCCATCCAGAGACGAATGAATAAACAAAATATGTTATATCCATACAATGGAATATTATTCAGCCATAAAAAGGAATGAGGTTCTCATACATGGTACAACATGTATAAACCTTAAAAACATTATGCTAAGTAAAAGAAGTTAGACACAAAGGGACAAATTTTGTGTGACTCCACTTATATGCAATATCTAGATTAGGCAAATTCATAGAAAGGGAAAGTAGATTAGAGCTTATAGTGGCTGGGGGCAGGGAGAATGGGGAGTTATTTCTTAATGGTTATAGAGTTTCTTTTGGGGGTGATTAAAAAGTTTTGGAAATAGATAGTGATGGTTCTATAACATGTGAATGCAATTAATGCCACTGAATTGTATAATTAAAATGGTCAGAATGGCAAATTTTTTGTTATATATTTTATCACAATTTAAAAAATTTAATGTGATATACCAATAAGCATTGAATTGTACACTTTAAATGGGTGAATTGTATGGTATATGAATTATATCTCAAAGAGGCTGTTAAAAAATATACTGCATGGCGAAATAACAGCTGGGTTCCTAGAAACTCAGGTAAGTCTCAGCTCACTCAGATCACATGATTTATTAAATCAATTTAACATTTACTAAGGAGCTAGGGTAGAGAAATGGAGTATGTTAACACACTTCGGATAAAGATAGGCAAACTGAACAACATCTGGATTATGCAATGTTTATATGTCCTGTTTCTCTTGTCCACATCAGCCTTTTCCACTGATGGTGTGGTTATGAGGACCTAAGATGAGGTTTGAGCAAAGGGGCTTTGTGGATGAAAGAAGCCTGAAGCCAATTACACACACTTACTCCACTGGAGCATTGTAGGGGCAAATGTGCCTGTCCACAGCTGAAGCTTGCCATAGCCCAATGAGCAGCTAGGGAGTTTTATTTTTTATTTCCTGGCTGGAGGATACATGGGCCCAGTATATGTGTCACTCATGGGTGGCTGATTTAGGTCCTCAGGAATACTGAGTGCCTCATATACTTATTGTATCATGAATATTAGGTGCCTCCTGTGCCTCATGAATATTTAGTGCCTACTTAGTTTTTCTAACCCTTCTGATTTATGTTCTGCACACATGTACTCTATGTCTAAAATGTCTCATGGGTTACCTACCTACTTGTCTCTGCTTAACATATGTATGAATTTCATCTCTCTCATTTATTTTCTTGTTTTCTATGATAGAATTGAATATTCTCAGTCAATACAGCAAATGCATATTACAATTAGTTTGCAACATCCCCATTTTACAAATAAGGAAATTTCACGGAGGAGTTTAGTATCTTGTAGGACTTGCCAGGGTCACAGGTGGAGTCAGGATTCTAATTCTGGTAGCTTGACTCCAGAGCTCATGCTTTTAAGTGCTACGCTCTACTGCCTCTGAGCGTGAGGTAAGGGACTATAAGAGTATAAGGGGACTATAAGAGTATAAGTTGAGTACCATAACAGAAGTTCTAAGCGCTATGGAAGCTCATTGGAAAGAGCTTTGTTGAGAGGCTTTATGTAAATATCATCTTAGATGACCTCGGAAGAATGAAAGGATAATTACATGCAGAAATCAGAGCAGAAGTGTTATGTTATTTGTAACTAAAAATACTTCAGCACAGACAGTGTGACATTGTGTATTAGTTGAAGTTATGATCCAGGTGCAACTAGCATTCTAGTTAGGAGTTCACATTCCAGAGGAGCCAAATATCATTTTAATTAGGAGGCATCTACCCCTAAAGTGGCTACTACAAGTGCTTTCTTTATCTATAGCGATGCCAGGTGCTTTACTAATTAGTACTGTGAATGTTGGAAGCTGGTTTTTATTGCTGAAATTTGTCTTGTTAATAAGCATAATGAATGTTAGAAATGAGTTCTCATTGTTGAAATTAAAGTTATTCAAGATATGTGGATTGGCTAAAATATTCTGAATACACAATTCATTCTTATATGAGTAGTGTAAAAAAATCTAGTGAAGCCTATGGCCTTTATCCTTAGGAAAATCAGGTATGTTAGGGTCGGTCTCAGCCTGTGGATAGTGATGTTTTAGGCTAGAAATGCCTGGGGCACTCACCTGGGCCTTTGCTACCTGTGGCGAGCCCCCACAGACATTTCCCTGACCAGAGCCAATGTTGTGGCTGGACCGGCCCTTGTGGTTCTTAGGATTGCAAGACACACATCAGCAACAACCTTCAGGGAACTTTGAAAAGACAAGGTTTACTACTTACAGGTTCTGGAGGATACACGGCATGCCCAGGGCCACACAGCAAGGTTGCAGGTAGAGAGAGAGAGCATGGACTTAGGGGTCTGCCTTTATTCAGGTCAAGGGTGGGGTGTCTAGGGTTTCATGGGTTCACTCTTTATTGGTGAATTTAAAACATAAGAGGGGGATTTAAAGTGAGGGAAGAGAAAAGCAAGCGATCAGTCAAATGGTCAGTTATCTGTCAACCAGAGCTCTCTAAAAATGGAACTTCATGGGTGAGATGGCCTGGCTCTTTATCTGGTTGTGTAGCTGGCGATATGTTTATTTGAGATGGATGACTTTGACGTGGATGCCTCGGCATCAAAAGCTTAATGTAAGGCACTTCCGTTACAATAAAAAAGCGAATTGTCAGGCGCTTACGCTATGCCAGGACTCAAATCTAAATTGGGTCCAGTGGCCAACTTTTGGTTTAGAGGATTTCTAGTTGCTTGATGCAGGCTATAGGCTAACAGAATCCTGCCTCTGGAATGTAATCACATCTTGTATTTTTAGTAGATTTTGTTGATTGAGAAAACATTTATGTGCACATGGGTTCCAGAATCCATGTCATAACCTCAGAGGCTCCCAGGGGTCCATAATCTACAGTTGGGAAATCACTATTGTATATGTGGGGAGAAGGGCAGTTTTATATCATTGGATCTTCACTTTAGGAAGATTAATCTGAGAGTGGAGTATGGGATGAATTGAATGGGGTGGGGGAAGAGTACTCCAGATGAAAAGTGATTAGCATGGTAACTGTGAGAATAGGAGGTTGGATTGGAGATGCGGTAAAGGAAACATCTGCATGGCTCAACACCTAGATAAATGTAGGGAGCAAAGAAGGCAGGAAGGATATTTATAACAACAATCGCATATTTTGAGCTTACTATGTGTCAGGCATGTTCTAAGTCATCGTGTATATTAACTCATGTATTCCTCCCAGCAATCCTTTGAGTTAGATATTTTGCAGAGGAAGAAAGTGAAGTTCTGAGAGGATAAGCAACCTGCCTAAGGTCAGAGATTTGGGATGATGTAAACCCAGGTAGTCTGGCTACAAAATCCTAACCATTCTACCATACTGCCTCAGAGAAATTAACCCCAAAGTTTTGAACCCCTGTGATTAGGAGAATGATGAGGTTATTAACCGAAGTAGAAAAATCAGCAGAAGTATTTGGGGGAAGGCCCCAAATACTTCTGCTGAATATATATATTTTGTTTTTCCTTGTGATAAGAACTTTTAGGATTTACACTTTTAACGATGTAGTTATGCGATTGTAGTTAACACAGCAATGTTAACTACAGTCAATATGCTGTCCATTACCTTCCAAGTACTTATTTATCTTATAACTGGAAGTTTGTACCTTTTGACCAACTTTACCCAATATCACCTTCCCTTCTTTCTCATGACTGAATAGTATTGGGTATATATATACACCACATCTTCTTTATCCATTCAGGTCAGACATTTTAGTGTAGTATAACTAAAATCTCTGGAATTCAAAAGTGCCAAGAGTGGATACTACTTTTGATTTTCTGTTAACTCATACAAAGCGTACCTTAATGAGCCATTGTAGTGCAGGCTAAGTGACAACACTTAGGGAATGATAGAATGTTGAAGGAAACCAGAATATGTCACCCCCAAGTCTGCCTTTTTGACATAAAAATTATTTTGAGCTGAAGGCAAGTAAGAAGAACTAAAAGCAGAAAAAACTCCCCTTTTTCTGCCTAAAGGCAGAAAATAATTTTCCTTTTACAGGAGACAGGCTCTTAGCCCAGAAACAGCACCAGAGAAATCTGTATAAACAAACCTTGTTAAATTAATCCTTATCTTTTTAGTTACTTCTTCACCATTAACTACCCAAGCCCAAACCTCTTTGTTTTGTCAATTCTTTACAAATTTGTTGTTTCTTTGTCTAAATGCTATAAGCAGACCTTCTTGTTCTGGTCACTTCTTCAGGTCTTCTTTGTCTTGTGAAGGCTCCCATGTAACATGTAAACATTTAATAAAATTTGTCTGCTTTTCTCCTGTCAATCTGTCTTTGTCATTTTAATTTTCAGAACCAACCAGGGACCCTAAGAGGGTCAAGGAAAACTTTTTCCTCTGCTACAATGTCATCATATAAGCAAGCCACTGAAGCTAAGAAATGAAGGAAACATAGCCCTGATGTTCCTATAACCCTTTTGATCCCCTTTTATATATCATTTCACAATGTGTCTTAATTATGCTGGCTTTTTCTTTGGTTTATTCTCCTTCCCCTGAACAAGGTTGTAAGTTTCTTGAGGGCAAGGATCTTGTCTTACTCATTTCTTACCTCACAGCACGCATGCATTATATCTCATAATGGTCATTGGTGCTCAAATATTTTTTGAACTAAAAAGTACTTGAATGAAAAGAATATTTCCAAATTAACACATCAAGGCCTATTTCTTCTAGGCTAAACTGCAGCCATTTGAAATAGCTTAGTTACCATATATCAGTATGATAATAATGGCTCTAGAATTAGGAATGTTATTTTTGTTATCCTGAATAATTTCTAGCTATAATGATAAATTAGTAAAACAAAAAGAGTTTAATTCTTGTTAAATCACTGATGTCTCCCTCATTTACAAATATTTAAATAATTAAGTCAACAATAGTTGCACAACTCCAGGAAGCAGCATTCACATGGACCAAGAGTTAGTGATTTTTTTTTTGTAGAGTAAATACTTTTGGCTTTCCTGAATATAGTCTCTGTTGCAACTAATCAACTCTGCCCTTGTAGTGGGGAGAGCAGCCACAGGCAACATGTAAATGAATGAGCATGGTAGTGTTCTAACAAAACTTTATTTACAAAAACAGGCTGCAGCCTGAATTTGGCCCTCAGGCTATAGTTTTCCAAACCCTGGCACAGGGTATAGTGTGAATGGTGCCTCCTGGAGTGGTGCAATGTGGTAGCCATGTACACATTTATATAGATTAAGTCAATTTGAGAATTTTTCATCTTTCTAGAAAAGACTGTAGGGACTATCTACTTCCTACACACTTTACAGATAAGAAAACTTAGACTCTGAGAGGTTAAGAGAGACCTGCTTAAAGTAATATAGCTTATCAGTGTCAAAGCTAGATATGGCACCCAGGTATCCTGATCCTTAGTCCAATGCACTTTCCATTATATCAGTCCACCAAGGATGAATTTTAAATTATTTCTCATATATAGTTTAAAATGTACTTTATTGTATTCTAATTCTTTGCCAATTGATAACTGATGTTAGAGACAAATAGTAACTCATACCACAGAGCAATTACTATAAAACAGTAAAATAAGAATATATACATTAGTAGAAGGAATTCCTTGCCCACATATTAATTCTGACAATATATTGGCAATAATCAATACAATATGGTGCTGGCAGAAGGATAGACGGATAGATCAATGGAACAGAGTAAGAACCCAGAAATAGATTCACACAAGTATACCCAAATAATTTTTGACAAAGGAGCAAAATCAATTCAATAGAGGAAGGATAGCCTTATTAACAAATGCTGCTGAAGCAATTGGACATCTGTATCACACTGTATACAAAAATTAAGTCAAAATAGATTACTGATTTAAATGTAAAATGTAAAACTATAAAACTTTTAGAAAAAACATGGTAGAAAATCTTTGGGGACTACTATTAGGCAAAAAGTTAGACTTTTCAGCAAAAACATGATTCATAAAAGGAAAAAAACTGATAAATTGGTCCATCAAAATTAAAAGCTTTTGCTCTGCAAAAAACACTTTTATCAAGGATGAAAAAAACTACAGAGTGGGAGAAAATATTTACAAACCATGTATCTGACAAAGATCTAGTATCTAGAATATATAAAGAACTTTCAAAACTCAACAGTTAAAAAATGGTCAAAATACATAAAGAAACATTTCACTGAAGAAGATATACAGCTGGGAAATAAGCACATGAAAAGATGTTTAACATTAGCCACCAAAAAACACAAATTAGAACTACAATGAGATGTTACTACACACCAATCAGAATGACTTAAAAAAAATAGTGATAACACCAAATATTGGTGAAGATGCAGAGAAATTGGGTCTCACGTACATTGCCAGTGGAAAGGTAAAATGGTACAGCCATTCTGGAAAACAGTTTGGCAGTTTCTTACAAAACTAAACATACAATTTACAATATAGTAATTAAAATCCTGGGCATTTATCCCAGAGAATTGAAGACTGTAGTTCATACAAAAACCTTTACATGAATGCTCGTTATAGCTTTATTCATAATAGTCAAAACCTCTAAACAGCCCGGATGTCCTTCAAAGGTCAAATAGTTAAACTGCAATATATACATACCGTGGAATACTACTCAGCGATAAAAAAGAATGGGCTATTGATGCACACAACAATTTGGATGAACCTTGAGGAAATTATGCTGACTGGAAAAAGCCAGTCTCAAAAAGATAGTGCATGATTCTATTTATGTAGCATTCATGAAATAGCATAGTTGTAGAGGTAGAGAACTGATCAGTGGTTGCAAGTGTTAGGGCTGGGAAGGAGGGGAACAAGTATGGCTATAAAGGGGTAACGAGAATCTTATGGTGATGATACAGTTGAATATCTGGATTATGGAGGTGGTTACACAAGGCTACACGTGATAATATTCCACATATCCCTCTCCCCTACATACACTTACACAAATTGGTGCACATATAACTGTTGAAATTTGAATAAGCTCTATGGATTGTACCAAAGTCAGTTTCTTGGTTTTGATCATGTATTGTGGTGGTATAAGATGTTCACATTGGAGGAAGCTGGGCAAAGAATGCATGGAACTTCTCTATATGTTTCTTTTGCAACCTCCTATGAATATACAATTATTTTAAAACAAAAAGCATTATATTAAAATATAAAATATATTTTATTACAAGTAAAAAGTTGAGGGGCCTGGCCCAGTGGCATGGCGGTTAAGTTCCCACGTTCCACTTGGGTGGGCGAGGGTTCACCGGTTCAGATCCTGGGTGTGAACCTATGCACTGCTTGTCAAGCCATGCTGTGGCAGGCGTCCCACATATAAAGTAGAGGAAGATGGGCACGGATGTGAGTTCAGGGCCAGTCTTCCTCAGCAAAAAAGAAGAGGATTGGTGGCAGATGTTAGCTCAGGGCTAATCTTCCTCGAAAAAATAAAAATGAAAAAAATAAGAAGTGCACATATATATATATATATATATATATATATATATATATATATATATATAAATATGAGAGAGACACGTGTGAGAGAGAGAGAGAAGTAAATGAATAAGTGTTATCTTCAATTTAACAATCATTTATTGCATGCATGCTACAGCCAAGATTCTGGTTAATGCAAAGTTGAAAAAATGTATTTTCAAACACCATCCATTCCATTAAAGAGAGCCCTCTTGAGTGGTTCCAATCAAAATGCCCTTAATCTTTCAAAATGAAACTTACCAGCCAGTAACATAAAATAATTAAAATCTATTGGCTTCCTTTGAAATAGATTAATTATGAGGACTATATAATTTATTCTTCCCTCCACCACTCTACTAAACTATTTTCACTAAAAGCACCAAGGACATCCTAATTTGCCAAATGCAAACCCTAGTTGACCTCTCTGCAACATTTATCCTTGTTAACCAGTCTCTCCTTTTTTAGAGCTCTCTACTTCTTCAGCTTTTGTGACATCACTTTTTTTTCCCAGTTCTCCTGTTTCTCCAGCCATTTTTATTTCTTTCTTTTTCTCCCATTTTATATATTCTCACATAGCTTCAGTAATAAACTCTATACTGATGGTTCTCACATCTCTTTATCCAATATCAGCTTCTTCCTTGAATTTCAGACCCATATTATCAGCTACTCATTAATTGTATCCACTTGAATGTCCTCTAGAACCTCCCATTTAGCTTCATCTCCACCCTCATTCTTCCTCCTTACATGTACCCTAAACGTAGTAGTTGCTCAATAAATATCTGAATTAAAATGGAAATTTTCTTGATATTTTGAATGATACACAATTCTACCATTCTTAAAAATTGGAAACCTCAGTGCAATTCTTGGCTTTTCCCCGTCACACTTAAATCTAGTTAATCACAAAATGCTATTGATTTTACCTTAATGTTTCTTAAATTCAGGCTCTCTCCATTCTTATAGCAACTACTTTAGTCAGAGTCCTCACCATCTCTCAGCTGGACTATTGACATGGGCTCCAAACTGGTCCTCACAGATTTGTGTCTACAAATAAATGACTAGAGCTGTGTATGTAAGTGAGAGAGATGTGTGAAAAGCTAACTATAATGTGAAATCATAGTCCCCAACTGTGCAGTTTAAGTAAACAAAAACACCTTTGGAAGGACAATTCCTAGTTGCAGAACCAAAGACTTTCTGAGAAATATCAAGCTAAGGAAATTGACCTTGTAAATGATTCTGTGAAAGTTCTTATTGTAAATGCTGGCTTCCCAAATGTCACCAAAACAACATGATGAAACAAAGCTGAGCTTATCCTCTTCACAGTAAGGGAGAGCACCACTTCAAAAGAGACTTAGTATCATTTATAAGTAGAGAGTGAAGAGGGGATATTTATGAGACTTTAAAGTCTGGTTTAAGGCAGGCCTTTAATTGGGGAAAGAGCTTGGTTATGATTGGGTGAGGAGCATGATACAATAGTTTAAGATTTGTGGACCCAGAAGACCACCAATGGACTTGCTGGACTTTCCTCATGTTTCTTTCAGGAAGTTCCTGAAATGTACTATAAGTTTATTTACAACTTTTATCTTTCTAGGAAAGAGTTTCCTGGAATAGTAAAATCATGCTGATAAAGGCAGTGGAAAAAAAAAGTCATGTTACTGTAGCTAGTACGCTGTGTGGGTGTAGGTGGTCTCAGTTTTCATGTAAAGAAGACAATAAAAAGAAAATAGGAAAGGGATTAAAAGATATTTACAAATAAAATTTATTATAGTGGATATTGAACAATTAATTTCCATTTATCATATCTTTTTGTAATCTGACTTAAGTCAATTTGGCCTTTACACGTGTTATGTTTGAATATCTAAGTTGAAGACTATAGGTCTTCACATGCACAAATTTGCTACTACATGGTATGTTACAATGAATGGAGATCTTAAATTGAATTACCCCATACCTACATTTATTAGTAAGCAGGCACAATAAAGTCTTAAAACCTGTTACAATAAGCTTGGGAAATCACTGTTACATCTTTTTGAGCCCTTTAATAAGCATCTTGCATGAAAATTTCACTCCAAAGCAAATGTTCTGAGAGTGGGTTTAGCTAATCTAAGTCATGGAACAGAATCCTTCTTATTAGTGTATATGTGTGTGTGTGGAGGGGGGATGTACAGAAAGGAAAGGAGTTCCAAATGTAAGATGTGAAAGACAAAACGCACAAGACAAAGAGATTATTTTATTCAGGCTATCGCAATAGGGAGAATGTTCATTAATTGAAGGACATCTCAAAGAAAAAGAAGGGAGCCTGAGGTTTTATAGAGTCAGGTAAACAAGGGAATTATCCATGAGACATAAGGAAGGATACAGATGGATCTTATCTGAGAATATATGAGAACAGAGTGGTATTTTGAGGTTAGCTAGAATATAAAGGAGCGGGAGGAATTCTTAACTGTTGTTAATGATGGGGTTCAGAACACACTCCCCAAAAATTTGGTGCCTTGGTATATTAGGATATTTTAAGCTGAAGGAATTTGAGAAATAGTAGCTGCACGAAGGGCTGACTTCTTCTTGAAGCAGGTCATAGGACCCTCACATGTGAGGTGCCCAGACTGTATCCAAAGGAATGTAGCACCCTTACCTCTGAAGATGCAGGGAATCTGAGTGAACAGGCTTGCTAAATTTCCCCCAGTTTACTACCTTTAGCTCACACCCTCTTGTCCTATCACATTTTTTCCACAACTTTCCACTCTTCATCAAACCTATTATAAAAACACTCAGGTTTAACTTTTTCTTTTGGCTCTTCATTTCCTTATGGAGGCTCCTGTGTCATGTAAAACTCATATTAAATAAACTTGTATGCTTTTCTCCTGTTAATCTGTCTTTTGTTACAGAGATCCAACCAAGAACCTAGAAGAATTGAAGGAAAAATATACTTTTCCTCCCCTATACTACCTTCCAGGAGCACAGGGCTCAGATAAACTTCAGCATTGTCATAGCTACTCCTTAGAAGGCATTAGGCTGCTGGACTCACCTGGTTTTTACACCACTTTTTGTGCAAGGGTGAAGCTGCCTGTGGAGTATTTCTAGTCAATAAATATTTTTTATAACATCACTGATTAGAACCAGTGGTTTTGGGGCCTGCCCAGTGGCACAGTGGTTAAGTTCACACATTCTGCTTTGGCAGCCTGGGGTTCACTGGTTCGGATCCCAGGTGCAGACATATGCACCACTTGTCAAGCCATGCTGTGGCAGGCGTCCCACATATAAAGTAGAGGAAGATAGGCATGGATGTTAGCTCAGGGCCAGTCTTCCTCAGCAAAAAGAAGAGGATTGGTGGCAGATGTTAGCTCAGGGCTAATCTTCCTCACAAAATATATATATAGAGAGAGAGAGAGAGAGAGAGAGAGAGAGAGAGAGAGAGAGAGAGAACCAGTGGTTTTGAGAAGAGTATTTTAGATAGGATGACCAGAGGAAGCCTCCCTGAGGAAATCATTTTTGAACAGAGACTTGAATTCATTAAGTGAGCTAGCCATGCAAAGCAGAAGGGTGTTCCTTCCAGGCAGAAGGAATGGAAAGTGTCAAGACCTTGAGGCACAAATGAACACGTGGAAATAAATGTGATCACTCAAATCAGAACAAGCAAAGGGTATTTATTCAAGGCTTGTTACAGCAACAGTCAGCCACCATTACTTGTGTTTGGCAGAGACTCAAAGGCAGGAAAGGAGTAGGGAAGCTTCATCATGGGAAAAAGGGACAGCTTCAGGTATGCCCTGATTGAAGCCCATTGGCATGGGGAAACTGTAGGCAGGCTAACTAGAAGCAGGGTATCCTATGTGATTGGTTAGAGGTGTGTATTTGGCTTTCTCTGGTTGGCCCAAGTTGGAAGCTGGGCCAAAAATTAGGGAAGCTGCCAGTTATTAATCCTGGCTGTTTGGGGCTGATTGCTACAGGCAGTATTGTTTGGCTTCTTGGATTAGTTGCTAGAGATAGTAGTCTGACTTCCTACATGTCTGACTTGTAGAAAGTAAGTTGGTTTCTTAGGCTGGTTTCTGCAGATTGTGGGCCAGAGTTCTATTTTTATATATGGTCTGGCCATTGTCTGTTTCCATATTCAGTGTCTCAAGTGTGACATGTTTGAAGAACACCAGGAAAGCTAGCATGGCTGGAGGGAAGGGAAGTAGCAGAAAGTGTTAGGAGATGAAGTTAGAGAGATTGGTGGAGAATAGGTCTGGTAGGGCCTTGAAATCCATGGTAAAGAGTTTGGTTTTGCTCCATTGTAATAGGAACCCTTCAGAGTATTCTCAACAGGAGAGTAAAGTGAGCTGACTTATAGTTTTAAAAGGTTACTTTGCCTGTTCTATGGATTATAGAGCCTATAGAGAAATAAGAGTAGAATCAGAGAGGCCGCCGAGGAGACTGTTGCCGTAGTTTAGCTGGGAGATGTGAAGGAGTTCAGAACATGCTCCCCAAAATATGCTGCGTTAGCATAATGGCTACTTTGAGTTAAAGGCACTTGAAAAACAGCAGATGCAAGAACACTGACCGTCCTTCTTTCTTTTAAAAACAGGAGATGAAATTCCCTTGTGAAAGATGCCCTCCCTATACCAGAAGGAAAGAGACATTCTTATCTCCAAGGACAGGAAATTGAGGCTGAGAGAAATCTGTATACACAAACCTTGTTAAACTCACCTTTATCTTCCTAGTCACTTCTTCACTCGATTAAATACCCTAGTCCAAGCCCCTTTGCCTTGTCACATTTCCATGATTTACTACTCTTTTGTCCAACTCAGTACATAAGTGTTCAACTCTAACTGCTTCTTTAGGTCTTCAGCTTTCTCATGAGGACTCTCATGCACAAATAAAAAACAAAGCAAAACAACTTATATACTTTTCTCCTGTTAATCTGTCTTATGTCAGTTTAATTCTTAGGCCCAGCCAGACACTGTAACAGGATAGAGGAGAAATTTTCCCTCCCCTACAGATGATAGTGGTCTGAACCAGGATAGTAGCTGTGGAGGCGGTGAGACATGGTAGGTTCTGGACATGTTTGGAAGGTAGAGCCAATGGGATTTGTTGATGGGTTGAATATGGGGTGAGAGAGAGCAATCAAGAATATCTCCAATGCTTTTAACCTGAGCAAATAGTGGTGCCATCACTAAGATAAAGAAAACCTTTGCAAATACCTTATGCCCCTTCATTAAATCATGTCTACCTATCCAGATGATATATGCTACTTGAAGGTAAGGATAGCGCCTGGTCAAATTTTCCTTCCACTGTGCTTATTAGAGGATTATATACCCAGGACAGCCTTAAGTGAATATTTCTTACTGATTCTGCTAAATAAATGGAAAGAAAATTTTTGATGCTGGGCCACCAGGCAGAGTTTCTAATTGAGATGCTTCTATTCTATGCCTTTCCCCATCCTCCTGATACTTAAGTAAAAGGAATGCAGAACACAGCATATCTACATTTTTATTCAGGGGATAAATTGACTTGTTCATTGATGTAGTCATTCTAGGGAAAGAGGCTAGATGTCTCTGAATGAATACAGATATTTACATTCATTTGAATCCAGAGTTAAAAAAAAATACTTTGTGCATTTCCCTCCTGGAGAAAAGAGAAGAGATCAATACTCAGCAGAGAATTGAAGCTGAATTGTAGATTAGATACAAATTTGTTAGTTGCTTTCTCATCCTAAACTATATGATAAGTGCCCAGGTAAGGAAGATCTTTTGCTGTGATTTAAATCTGGATTTTTTGCTTCTTGTAAATTTGCAAACACAAAGCAGGGACCTTTTTTCTCTTATTCTATCATGATATTCCTATTAATTACAGTGTTATATAGAAATACAAGGTAACAGTAATGCTCTGTTAGTAATGGAATTTACATATTAAAAGAAAATGATGCATATTCATTTGCCCCTATTTCAGAATCTCATCATTATCACATTAGTCATTACTGTGTAACTACCTTGTTTTGATTGATTCTATACATGAATCCAACATAAATGAGCATAGCTGTCACAAAAAACAGTTTCCTTCCATTAGATTTTGACGAAATAATCATCAGCATATTTAAATTTTGCTTTTTAAAATTTTCATATGGTTCTTTCCCTAATTATCATATGTATTTGAATGAAAGCAAGAGTTTTTCTTTATTATCTACATTTTCATCTTTTCTGCCTTCAAAATTGTGCTACAATACTGAGTTCGTGATCACCACTCTTTCTATAACAACTTATTATGATAGCAATAGCATATACACTGTTTAATAAATGATCAAGCAAAACAAAAAACTCTGATTAAAAATAAATGGAGACATTCAAACCTAAATTCCTACTAGCAAGTGAAAAAGATTATAAAGTGGTACTAGTAGCATATGCTAGAAGGAAGCATTTATTTTATTCCAAAAATTATTATAATTATCTTTATTATCTCATGTAAAGTAAAATTCCACTAATTTAGGCTCTACTAAATCAGAAAGTTTCAGAATTCAATGTGTGAAGAACAGTAAGGAAAATGTTTGGTAAGTGAATGAATACATAAAGAACAATGTTTGTATCATATTTAGGCTATGTAAGCGAACAACCTGTTTACTAAAAGCAATCTTCCAATTGTTGAACTAGCCTATACTCTCTCCCAGTAATGACAACTAAAATGTTCACAGTATCTGTAAGTCTTTCATATATTTCAAGACCCAATTGAGGGTAACCAGGATTAACTGCATCTGATTGGAACAGAGTAGGTGGGCCAGGTCATGAAATTAGCTATACTAATTCATCTGTAGGCACCGGAGGAAATACAGTATGAGAATTAGAATATGATATTTAGCCATGCAGTTAGTCATCCAGTATTGCTGAACATCTACTATGTGCCAGATTCTGTGCTAGTCACTGAGGAAGATGATGAACATCTTCCATCAAGGAGCTCACATATGTGCAAATGAATGAATTGCAATGCAGTGATTAAATGCAAGAATATAAGCAATTATAACCACTGAGGTCACACACAGGTAATAGTAATTAACAACGTTTTGGAGGGCGAGAATCAAGGAGCGTGATAGACCTGGATAATGGAGATAAATCAAGCTATTTTGAAGGGTGAACGGCAGTACATCAAGGATGCAGAGGTGGAAGGGGCTTTCTAGGCAGAGGGAGCAAAATGTGATCTGGAGTGCATTGTGAAAGAGAAGGTAGTGGGGGATGAGGATTGAGCCGAACAAGTAAGACCAGGTGATGGAAAGTTTTATACTTCATGCTAGGGATTTTGGACTAATGTCTGATCATCTTATAGTGACGTATACAAGGAAACAAACAATCTCCATACACACAGAGCTTTCCCTTAGCTTTTCAGTGTCTCATTCTTGAATATGAACATTCAACCAAAGATCACTAGACATTTGAGAAAAACTTCAACATTTTAGGGCTGTGCAAAGTGCATAATTTGGTAAGTTTTGATATATGTATTAAAATACATATACACATTTACATATTCACGTATATATGTACACATGAAATTATCCCCCAAATCTAGATAGTGAACATATCCACTACTCCAAAACGTTTCCTTGGGCCTTCCTTCCTGTCCCTCACCAAGCAATCACACATCTGTTTTCTGTCACTATAGATTTGCATTTTTCTAGAGTTTTATATAAATGGAATCATGAGTATTTGCTCTTTTTGGTCTGGCTTCTTTCACTTGGCATAATTATTTTGAGATTCATCCATGTTACATATATCAATAATCTAGTCCTTTTCTGACTAACAGTCCTTTGTATGGATATACCACAATTTATCTATCCTTTTCCCTGTTGATGGACTTTAGGTTGTTTCCAGTTTTTGTATATTACAAAGTAAGCTCTTAGGAATATTCTTGTATAAGTCATTGTATGGACATATTTTTCTTTAGTCTTGAGTAAATACCTAGGAGTGGAATGACTGTATTATATGTGGTAGTTGTATGTTTAACTTTATAATAAGCTACCAAACTATTTTGCAAAGCATCTATCCCATTTTACCTTCTTACCAGCAGTATGAGAGTTCTAGCCACTCCAATCCTTGCTAATCTGTGGTCAGTCTTTTTAATTTTGGTTATTGTAATAAGTGTGTAGTGGTATCTCATTGTGGTTTTAATTTGCGTTCTCCTAATGATGTTGAGCAACTTTTCATATGCTTGTTTGCCATCCAGACATCTTTGGTGAAACATCTGTTCAAATATTTCCCCATTTTTTTCAAATTGAGTTGTTTCCTTATTGTTGAGTTTTGAGAGTTCTTTATATATACTGAATTTGTCAGTTATATGTTTTGTAAAGATTTTCTCCCAGTCTGTGGCATGTTTTTCATTCTCTTATCATTGTCCTTTGAAAAGCCAAAGTTTTCTAATTTGGCTGAAATGTAATTTATCATTTTCTGCTCTTATGGATTGTTTTTGTTGTCAAGTCTAAGAAATCTTTGCCCAGCTCAAGTTCACAACAATTTTCTCCTATATTTTATTTTAGAAATTTTAGGTTTTACATTTAGGTACAAGATCTGTTTTGAGTTAAGTTTTATATATGGTGCAAGACATATGCACATTGAATTGCTTCAGCAGCATTTGTCAGAAAGGTTTTTCTTTATCCACTGCTTCGACTTTGTATGTTTGTCAAAAATCATTTGTCCATATGTGTTGGTTTATGTCTAGACTCTATGCTGTTCCATGGATCTATTTGTCTGAACTTATGCCAATAACACAGTCTTAAATACTGTAGTTTTATAATAAACTTTGGAATCAGCTGTTACCCCCTAACTTTGTTCTTTTTCAGATTTCTTTGGACTATTCTAGGTCTTTTGCATTTCTATATGAATTTTAGAATTTTTTCGTTAATTCCTAGAAAAAGCTTGCTGAGATTTTGATTAGAATTGTGTTGAATTTATAGATCAATTTTTAAAAGAGTTCAGATCTTAACAATAATAAGTTCTCTACCATCAACAAAGAATATCTCTCTATTTAGGTCTTCTACAATTTCTTTCAGCAATGTTTCACAATTATCAGTATATAGGTCTTTCATATCATTGGTTATATTTAGCCCTAAGAATTTCATATTGTTGATGCTATTGCAAATGATATTGTTTTTAAATATTAATTTTCAATAGTTTGTTGCTAGTATATGGAAATAAAACTGACCTATATTAATCTTGTATCCTGCCATTTTGCTAAACTCACTTATCAGTCCTAGTAGTTTTTTTTTTTTTGTAGATTCTATTGCATTTTCTACACAGACAATTACATTGTCTGAAAATAAAGATCGTTTTACTTCTTCTTTTCCAATCTGGATGCCTTTTATGTATTTATTTTTTCTTGCCTGATGGCACTGATTAGAATGTTGAATAGAAGTGGCAAAGAAGGCATTCCTATATTGTTCCTGATCTTAAGGGTGAAGCATTCACTCTTCTACCACTAAATATGGGATAAGCAGTAGGCTTTTTGTAGATGACCTTTATCAAGTTGAGTAAGTTCCCTTCTATTTCCTAGTTTGTTGAGTGCTTATATCATGAAGTGCTGCTAGATTTTGTCAAATTCTTTTTCTTTGTCTATGGAAATGATCATATTTTTTCCCTTTTTAGTTTGTTAATATGATAAATTACATTGATTGGGTTTTGAATGTTAATCTAACCTTGCATTCCTGGGATAAAACCCACTTGATCATGATGTATTGTATTTTATATATATATTGCCAGATTTAATATACTAAAAATTGGTTATGAATTTTTGCATGTACGTTCATGAAGGTATTAGCCTATAGTTTTCTTCTCTTGTAATGTCTTTGTGTGGTTTTGGTATCAGGGTAATGATGGCCTCATAGCATGAGTTGGGAAGTATTCTTTTCTCTTAAATTTTTTGGAAGAGTTAATGTAAGAGTGTTATTATTTAGTTTTTAAAAGGTGTGGTAGAATTCACCAGTGAAGCCATTTGGGCCTGGGTTTTCTCTGTGAGAATGTTTTTAACTATAATTTCAATTTTATATATATGTATTACTATTCAGTATATATATATTATATCACTGTTCAGGTTATCTGTTTCATTTTGACTGAGCTTAAGTAATCTGTGCCTTTCAGAGAATTTGTCCATTTTACCTAATTCATCAAATTTATGGGAATAATTATTCAAGTTATTCCCTTCTTCTTCTTCTTCTTTTTGGGGGGGGAAGATTGGCCCTGAACGGACATCCGTGCCCATCTTCCTCTGCTTTATATGTGGGATGCCTGTCACAGCATGGCTTGATAAGTGGTGCATACGTCTGTGCCTGGGATCCAAAACACTGAACCCCAGGCCGCCGAAGCAGAGCACGTGAACTTAGCCACTGCGCCACCAGGCCAGCCCCTTCTTTATTATTCTTTTAATATCTGTAAATCTGTCATGACATCACTTCTCTCGTTCTAGATATTTATAATTTGCATCTTCTCTTTTTTTTCCCCTGATTAATCTGGCTAGTGGTTTACCAATTTTATTGATCTCCTCAGAAAACCACCTTTTGGTTTTGTTGATTTTTCTGTTGTTTTCTGTTTTCTATTTTATAGATTTCTACTTTGATCTTCATTGTTTCCTTCCTTCTGGTTACTTTAAATTTAATTTATTGGGGGCTGGCCTGGTTGTGCAGCGGTTAAGTTCGCACGTTCCACTTCCCAACAGCTCGGGGTTCACCTGTTCAGATCCCGGGTGCCAACATGGCACCACTTCGCAAAAGCCATGCTGTGGTAGGCGTCCCACATATAAAATAGAGGAAGATGGGCATGGATGTTAGCTCAGGGCCAGTCTTCCTCAGTAAATAGAAGAGGATTGGCAGTAGTTAGCTCAGGGCTAATCTTCCTCAATAAAAAAATTTAATTTATTCTTTTTCTAGTTTCTTGAGGTAAAGATGATGTTACTTTGAGACCATTTTTCTTTTTTAATATAGGCATCTTGTGTTATAAATTTTCCCCTAAGTGCAGCTTTAGTAGCATCCTACAATTTTTGATATGTTGTGCTTAAATTTTCATTTAGTTAAAATTATTTCCTAGCTTTCCTTTTGATTTCTTGTTTGATATGTACATTATGTAGATGTATTATTTCACTTGCAAATATTATGGGAATTTCCAAAGGTCATTTTGCTAGTGATTTCTAATTTAACTCCATTGTGGTCAGAGGACAAACTTTGCATGACTTGAATCCTTCTAAACTTATTGAGACTTGTTTTATGGTCCAGAATATGGTCTATCTTGGTAAATATTCCCTGAACACTGGGGGAGAAAGTACACTCTGATGTTGTTGGATGATGTGTTCCATAAATGTCAATCAGATCAAGCTGGTTGATAGTTGTGTTCAAGTCTACTATATCTTTGCTAATTTTCTACCCACTTGCTTTATCCATTATTTAGAGAAGAGTATAGAGATAAGCAGATTATAATTGCAGCTTTGTCTATTTTTCCTTGCAGTTCTATCAGTATTTGCTTTATGCATTTCGAAGTGCTGTTAGTTAGTGTGTACACATTTAGGATTATGTCTTCTTGATTAATTGATTCTATTATCATTGTTAAATAAATTACTTTGTCCCTGGTAATATTTTGGTCTGAAATTGACTTTGATATTAATATAGCTACTCCAGCTTTCTTTTGATTAGTGTTAGCATGCTATATCTTTTTCTATCCTTTTACTTGTAAACTATTTGTGTCTTGATATTTGAAATGTGTTTCCTGCATGCAGCATATATTTTTGGGTCTTACGTTTTTATTCCATATGACACTTTCTGCCTTTTAATTTGGATGTTTGGACCATTTTCATGGAGCTGGCCCAATGGTGCAGCAGTTAAGTGCGCAAGTTCTGCTTTGGCGGCCCGGGGTTCGCCGGTTCGGATCCCGGGTGCGGACATGGCACAGCTTGGCAAGCCATGCTGTGGCAGGTGTCCCTCATATAAAGTAGAGGAAGATGGGCACAGATGTTAGCTCAGGGCCAGTCTTCCTCAGCACGAAGAGGAAGATTGGTAGCAGATGTTAGCTCGGGGCTAATCTTCCTCAAAAAAAAAAAAAAGGACCATTTTCATTTATATGATTATTAATATGGTTAGGGTGAGTCTATCATCTTGCTGTTTGTTTCTGTTTGTCCCATCTGGTTTTTTGTTCACCTTCCCTCTTTTTCTGCCTTCTTTGGATTAATAAAGTATTTTTTGTGATCCCATTTGATCTCATTTGTTTCCTTAGTAGCTATAGCACTTTGTTTTGTTATTTTAGTGGTTGTTTTAAGGTTTGTTGTATGCACATTTAACTTGTTACAGTATACCTTCAAGCGTATAGTATAAGAACCTTACAATCATAATGTTTCCATTTCTCCCCTCTCAGCCTTTATGCTATTGTTGTCATGTTTTTTACTTTTATATATGTTCTAAATCCCACAATGTATTGTTATTACTTTTGTTTAAACATTTTTTTAAAGAGATTGAAATAAGAGGAAAAGTCTTATACATTTACGCATATGGTTACCAATTCTGGTGCCCTTTTTCTTGCTCTTTGTTTAAATCAATATTTCCATCTAGTATCCTTTTCCTTATGCTTGAAGGATGTCCCTTAACATTTCTTGTAGTACAGGTCTGTTGGTCATGATTTCTTTCCATTTGTGTGTCTGAAAATGACTTTGTTTTTGAAATGCATATTTCCAGTTTTAGCATTCTAGGTTGACAGTTTTTTTCTTTTGGTATTTTAAAGATGTCCATTCTCTTTTCTATAGTATTGTTTTGGACAAGAAATCTGATGTTATTATTTTCATTTCTCTACATATAATGGATGTATCTGCTTTTAAGATTTTTTTCTTTATCCTTGATTTTGAGCAATTTGATTATGATGTGTCTTACTGTAGTTTTCTTCATACTTCTTGTATTTGGGGTTCATTGAGCTTTTTGATCTGTGAGTTTATATTTTTCATTAATGTTGGAAAGTTTCAGCCATTATTTCTTCAAATGTTTTTTCTGTCCCCCAACCCCCTCAGAGATTCCAGTTGCTCATATATGAGGCCAATCATAGTTGTCTCACAGCTCACTAATGCTCTTCCTTTTTTGGTATTCATTTTTCTCTGCATGTTTCATTTTGTGTAGTTTCTACTGCCGTGTATTCAAGTTCACTTATCTTTTCTTCTGTAATGGCCAGTCAGCCTTTAATCCAATCCAGTGAATTTTTCTTCTCAGAAATTGTAGTTTTCATCTCTAAAAGTTCAATTTGGGTCTTTTTCATATGTCTACTTAACTTATTTAACATATGAAATACAGTTATAATAACTGTTTTAATGTCCTTGTCTGTTAATTCTAATATCTCTGTCAGTTCTGCATCAGTTTTGATTGGTTGTTTTTCTCTTCATTATAGGACACATGTCTCTGTTTCTTTACATACCTGGTATTCTTTGATTGGATGCGAAACATTGTGAATTTTACCTTGTTAAATGCTGGAAATACTTGTATTCCTGTAAATCTTTATGAGCTTTGTTGTTGGATGCAATTAAGTTACTTGGAAACAGTTTGATCCATTCAGGTCTTATTTTTATGGTTTAGTTGAGTCCAAGGCAGAGCTCAGTCTAGGGCTAATTTTTCCCACCACTGAGGCCAGAACTTTCTGGGTACCCTACCCAATGTCCCATGAATTATGAGTTTTTCCAGACTGACTGGTAGGAATAGGCACTATTTCTGGCCTTCTGTGTCGGGACCGTTCCCTCTAATCTAATCCTTTCATGTTGTTCTTTCTCAGGCCTAAGGTAGATTTTTCATACACATGCACTGATAGATACTCTACCGAATACTTGAGGGGAGACCTCTGCAAGTCTCTGGGGTTTTATTTCTGTCCTATCAACTAGTTGCATTGGTCTCCCCAGATGCTCAACTACATATCCTCAACAGAGAGAGTCCACTAGCCTTTGCCTCAATACCTCCTCCTTATGATGTGACCTGGAAAATCTCTTAAAGCTAGGGATATCATAGGGGTCACCTAATTTCTTTCTCATGTCTACAAACTAGTGTCCTTTATTCCCTGATGGCCAGTGTCTTAAAAATCAGTTTCATATATGTAACTTTTAAAATTATCTACATGTAAAATTTTATTCATCATTTTATGATGGACATTTTCAAACATACAAAAAAATTGAAAGCATTGTAAAGTGTGCAACTGTATACCCACCCCCTAGATTCTACAATTAACAGTTTACAATATTTGTCTTATCATACAACTGTCTGTTTATTTATCCCTTTATCCATCCATCAAACTATCTTAATTTTTGAAGCATTTCATAAAAAATTGAAAATATGAATATAATTCACCCTAAATACTTCAGCATGCAGATCATTAATTAGAGCTTAATATTTTGAATTTTGACAAATAATAACCAGCATAATGCTAACCTCCTTCAAGACATAAAAGGTACTTATTACTACAGGAAGTTTATTCTGACTTTCCCAGTTGATCCCCACCCCCATCTCTCCAAAGAAAACTACTGTTTAGATATTTTTTCACCATGGATAAGTTTTGCTATTTCTAGAATAGCATTGTCAAATAGAAATATGTGAGTCAAAAATAGAGCCACATGTGTAATGTGTAATTTTAAATTTTCTATTAGCCATGTTACAAGAAGTAAAAAGAAATAGGCGACTAATTTAAATAATGTATTTTATTTAATCCACTGTATCCAAAATATTATCATTTTGAACATGTAATCAGTATAAAAATTATGAATGAGATATTTTAGATTCTTTTTTTAATATTATGTCTTTGATAGCCAGCGTGCAATTTATTCTTATAGTACATCTCAGTTTGGGCTAATCATATGTCGAGTGCTCAGTAGACACACGTAGCTAGTAACCACCATATTAGACAGCACAGTTCTAGAAAGTAATATAAATATAACCATAAAATACGTACCCTTTGTTTAAGACTTTTTTATTCAGTATGATATTTTAAGAATTTTAAGATTTGTTCATGAATTATTAATAAAAACAAATTAAGTTAAAAACTAAAACAAAATGGAAATAAAATGCTCGAAAAGAGTAATACAGAAGATAAGAGGAAATAAATTGTACTTAAAGAATTCTACTGTTCAGTCCTTGTATTATGAAAGAGGAGACTAGACATACTGATAAACATTATCCTTTACATTAAGTATTATAAAATATCTTAATATTTTAAGGTTAATCACTAAAAGAATAGAAATAGAATACGTAATTTCCAAATCAGTAGAAGGAATAAAGGGGATAAAAAAATTCAAGCAACAGAATGAAATGTAGGAAAGGAGAAAGAAAAGCAAACAAAAACCAAGAGAAATAACAAAATAAGACGATAGTATTAAGTCCAAATATATTGGTAATCCCAGTAAATGTAAATGGGCTGAACACCCCAATTAAAACACACAGATTTTAAATACACTAAGAAAGCTAAATCCAACTAATATTGTACTTAAAATATACATACCTGAAATAAGAACACACATACTTTAAGTAAAAGGATGGAAAAATTTATACCTGGCAAATACTATCCAAAAGAAAGCTGGTGTAGCTCTATCAATATCAGACAAAACATTTATCCAGCAAAGTGGATAAAACAATTATAGTATATTTATAAGATGGAATATAACAGTGAAAAATAAGGATAAATATCACAAACCAAAAACACATCATCATCATCATCATAAGTTGGAGAAGGATTTGTAAATTATGGTATATTTATATTATGTTTAAAAGCATGCATTGTAAAACAATATTACATATCGTTATGGATACACATATATGTAGTAAAACAAATTAAATCCTACATTGCAATGATGAATACCAAGTTGAGAATAGCAGTGCTGAATGCTGGCTCCTCAGAAATCATCAACACCACTTGATGAGTTTATTTACTTACAGTGGTAAGGGAGACTACCATCTCCTCAAAGCTTTAGTAGTATCTCGGAGGGAGAAAGGCAAAGTCAGAATTTATTGAGAATTGGAAGTTTTGTTAAAAGTAAGTCTTATAATGTAGGGACTTGATTAAGATTGGGCAAGAATTATAATATAACAGTCCAGGACTGGTGGAAACAACGAGAGGATTTTGAGGTGAGGTATTCAAAGAGTCTTAGAGCGCAAACTGCGTGTTGACACTTTCCATGGAAAAGTTGATGTGTTTTTTGGGCAGTTCCTATAATGAACAATCAAACCATTTGCTTGGACAAGAATCTCCTGGAAGAATAGTCACATTAATGTAGAGAGTAAGGTATACATGGGGAAGGGTAGGTAATTTCAGTCCTCAGTGTCTAAACTGAGAGTAGGGGTAGATGGTTTTGGTTCTCAGTAGTCAACTCTAGGGCAGAGGAATAGGATCAAGGAGAAGTGCGCAGAGGCTTCAACTCTGCCTATAATGTTTTATTTCTCTTAAAAAATCTGAAGCTTGCTGAGTGAAATAAGTCAGAGGGAGAAAGTCAAATATCGCATGATCTCACTCATAAGTAGAAGATAAAAACGACAAACAAACACATAGCAACGGAGAATGGATTGGTGGTTACCATGGGGGAAAGGGGGAGGGCAAAAGGGGTGATTAGGCTCACATGTGAGGGGATGGACTATAATTAGTTTTTGGGTGGTGAACATGATGTAATGTACACAGAATTTGAAATATATTATGATGTACATCCAAAAGCTATGTAATGTTATAACCCAATGTTATTGCAATTAAAAACAAATAAAATTGGGAAAAAAAGATGAATTTAAATAATAATTTAAAAAATCTGAAAGCTAATATATGGCAAAATGTTAAGACTTTCCAAACCTTGGTAATGGGTTTACAGGTAAAATGGTTTATCTTTCTTAATATTTCTTTGCACGTTTTTGTAGGCTTAAAATATTTAATATTTTTTAAATGGTGCTGTTGTTTCATAAACGACGACCAATTCTTTGTTTCCTTTTCTCCAGACACCCACCATGTAGATCTCTTTTTCTGATTGAACATCACAGATGGTCCAATTACATTAAAATTGAGGTAGTTGATGTTTCATTACATTCCAGTCATAGTTTCCAGTCTATCTAGCTCTACTTTTGTCAGCCTCATAAGACTTGGTCACTTCCCATGTCTTGTCAATCGAGATTTTACAAACCACTTGTCAGTTTGTATCAATTTCAATTTATGTTGATTTTTTTTCTATTGAGAGGGCCATGTTTTACTCATCTTTTTCATAGATTAAAGAGTTTCTTTTCCTAGTGTTCTATGTATGGGGATGTGTATATATATACATACATATATATACATATACACGTGCACACATACAGATCATATATTGTATATACATATTTATACACACACATATATAGAATCTTAGAATTAAAAATCCACCAGATCATCTTCCTAGCCAATATATGACTCACTTCTATAGTAGTAGGTAGGTGGTATAGCATAATGGTATCATATGGGTTCTGGAGTCAGTTGGCTGTGGGTTAGAATCCCAGTTCTGTGTCAATTATTATCTGTGTGACCTGGGCAAGTTATTTAACCTTTCTAAGCCTCAATATTCTTGTAGGTAAAATGAGAATAATAATAATACCTACTTTGTAGGATTTTAAGTTTAAGAATACATGTAGAATATTAAGCATAGAACTTAACACGTCTTCAAAATATGCTAGTGATTATTATTATTATCTCTGATAGCTATGGCCATCAGTCTCTGCTTGAACTGTTCAACAATATTCTACTCTACAAGAAAACCTGCTCTATTTTAGGGAAACTCTGTTACTAAAAACTCAATAAGCTAAAATTCTTTGCCTTCAAACCCTCCTTTAAATTCTGTTTGTTGGTTGTAATTCTGTCCTTTCAAACTATACAGATTAAAAGTCTCTACTATTTCAATGTGGCAATTCTTCAAAAGTTTTAAATCAATGTCTTTTATTCTCCAGAACATTCTTTACCTACCTGTCAGAACTCTAGAGCATAAATAATGTTAGAATTAGCTAGCAGATTTCAGCATCACCTACAAATGTATTAAATTGGTGAGCAAGTATTGGATATTCTGGTAGTGTAAATGTTCAGTTTTGAAGTGTTTGATTTAGACATGTAATTAGCCTGTCTCCAGGCAGCTAATGAGTTTTAGTATCTAACTTTGGGGAAAAGGAAAATCTTATATATCTTTTATTTACTTTTGGATCCAAGTTTCTGCTTTTACCAAATTCATCATTTTTGCTCTATGTTTTGCCTTCTGTGTATGTAGTCCGTTTTCTGCACCATGCAAGACACCATCCCAGTTCCTTCACTTACCAAAGTATTGATATCTCCAGGCAACATGGGCTGCAGACTTTAATGAAGCTTTGCAGGCATGGAGGAGGGTTGCATTTTAGAGCGTCACAGCAAAAGGCTTAAAATTGAACGCTAACCATTGCTGTTCTTCAAAGTTCTTCTGAGAGAAGAATCTTCACTGGTTATCTCTTTAGCTTGGCCTCCAGTGCCCTGCATTCTTCTAGGCCCCCTGTCTGCTTTGTATGCTTTACCTGTCATCTCTAGTTCATGTCCAACAAACCTTCAAATATATGTTCATTTCTTGTATGACAGTTTATCCATCTTTTTCTTTCTTCTAGCCCAAACCAGCTATACTCTGAGGGTTATCTTTCCACAATTAAAATGGCCTGTTATAGTGTTTTGCCAGATAAAGACAGTTTTCTTCCTAAGAGAAAATCTGCCCTCAGCTAGCTCTTACGCTAACACTTTATATCTCCATGCTACACAGACATGATATAAGGAAAAATAGCTATGTCCATAATGAAGGATATATGGCATGCATGCCTGCATTACCCTTTCCACCATGAAAGACATCATTAACTAATTATAGCATGCTTTACCAAAAATGACTCAAAATCTTTCTCCTCCATGGTTGTTGCTCCTGCCAGAGAGCCCTTTCTGTTGAGGTCTCATATTCTCTGAGGTAGCCACTTCTGTGGTTTCATCTCTTGCCAGGCAGGCCCCTCCATGATTCTAGGGACCAAAGTGGGTCCCAGTTTCTAGGCTCTGGTAATATCACTTATTCCCATTGTTTCTCAAGCCCTAGGATTGGTGGTAGCTTTCTGCTTCTGCTAATCTCTAGGTTGCTTTGTTATCCCCATTTGTCTTCTATCACATACATTATCAATCCCTTGTATTAAATTCCCTCTATTTGAAATAGCTAAAGTGGTTTTGTTTTTTCTGATTGGACTCTAAATGATACATTTCCTTTGAAATCTGCAGTATGTTTTATCTCTTTTATAGTAAAAGCATATTCAGTAAACCTCAAGTCAAATCTTTAAGCCATCCTAACGTTCCTAATTACTTCCGTGCTGGATATTCTGTCTTCTCCTCCAGATCCATTCGCACAAGCCTTCTCCACCCTGCTCTTTGCTCTAGGAGGCTGACCTCTACAAACGGCATCACATGGGCTTCTTGCCCTCTGGCTTTCAGGTATATTCAATCTATACCAGGAGAATTGGAAGGTGGAGGACAAAGTGTTTGGGGTATTTAATCCTCCAGCCCTCTCTGGCTTTGCTTCTTTGCCTAAGGCCATAGATTGTTAGTTTCTTTCTCATGGCAACAGGGCATGCCAGATTCCAATCACAGCTCTCTCGCCTTCCCCCTTCAAGCCTAGGAGAGGTAGTAGCTTCCTGCTGCTGCTAGTCCCTGGGTGCTTTGCCACCTGTTGTTGGTCCCTTAATCCTACCCACCCTTTATAAATAGTTCCTTCTTTAAAGTTTCTTCGCTCACCATTTTTGAGAATGCCATCTGTTTCCTGCCAGGACCATGATCAATATAATCACATACCTGTGTTTGACAACCCACCCCTGTTCACTGCAAACTCTTAAGACCCTCTTTGTACTATTCCTGACCTGTACCTACACTGCTCCATTCGTTTCTGGCTTCTAATTATTGGCTCTATGTCTCTCTTATTTATGATTCTGCACCTAGTCTTTGTACTTAAAGTTTGTATTTGGTCTCCCCAGGTTGGAGTCTTCCCTCTCCCCAAAGGACTTTGGCTCTGACTCACTCTTCTATTTCTCCTGCTTCCAAGTATCTTTGGGCAGTCTGCCTTTGTTTAAGGACCCTTAAACCTAATCTTCTTTCCCAACGTGTTTGACAAGTGACTAACCATCCAAAGACAGGGGAGAAGCATATTTGGGCATATTCTAAGTTACATTACTGTTATTCTTTCTTCAGTCTACTCTACAAGCCCTCCCTGTGAAATCTCATCCATTAACACCTCTGAAATTTATGTCTCCACCCCTAACCTCTGTTGTGAGATCCAGACCCATATATTCAACTGCCTATTCAATGCCACTCTTGAATATCTCAAAGGCACATCAAGCTAAATATGTCCGAAAGTGAATTTATCTCCCCTTTGATCAGATTTTCTTCCAGTGTTCTCTGTCTCAATAAATAGAGCCATCAGACCCTTGCTCAAACCAGACTAGTAAGTCATTTGAGACTCCTCCTTCTTACTTACTCCGCTTATGCGATTCATCATCAAGTAATGCTGGTTTTATCTTCTATCTCAAAGCTATCCACTTCTTTTTATCCCTACCCACTACCACTTGATGCTGTTAAATCTAAGGTATTAGCACCTTTCTCCTGAACCACTGCCATAGCCTCTCAACTGGCCTCCCCTCATCCACTCTTGCCCCTCTTCAGTCGATCCTCCACACTGTTGCCAGAAATATCCTCTTCTCTATGCTTAAAATAAAGTTAAGAATTCATAACATTGTCCACAAGGCCCTGCATGTTCTTGTCCCTGTCAACCTTTCCAGCCTCCTGGAGACTTCTCTTCACTCACTGTGCTTCTTCAAGTGGGCCAAGTTTATTTGACCTCAGAATCTTTGCACATGCTGTTCTCTCTATGGAATGTTTGCCCTATTCTCTTCTTTTACTTATCCATTAGATTTTCGCTTAGTCATCTCCTCAGTAAAGTCTTCCCTGACACTCTAGTCCAGGCTAGGCAGCATCACCTCCGCTTTATATGTACCTAAGCACCCTATACTTCTCCTTTATAACACGGTATTTTTGTAATTATCTAATAGGTGTCATCCATCCCAGTAAGCTATAATCTTCAGGGCACAGATTGTGTCTTGTTTTCACTGCTAGCACACAGTAGGTGCTGAATAAATGTTGAATGAATACTTGAATGAAGGAATGAATTTAGGTACTTATCATCTTTGCCAGAGTGCAAACTTTCTGACTGAAACTTTAGATCTCCACAGAGCCCAGCCCAGTATGCTATAAATCTTTCTCTTATTCTTCCCCAGGTTTATGTATGATTTAATCAATAAATACTTGGTGTGAAAATGAATTGTAATACCTGGAATTGCTCAAGTTATTCTTCAAAATCTTCTCACCTATATTGAATATGTGCTTTTCTTTTTCCTACTCTATGCACGTTCCATATTTTTGTCTCCTTTTGTTGTAAGTATAACAATTCACTTTTTGTGGCTAGAGGAAGCTTCTCCAGCCAGTAATTCTCTCTCCTTTAATGTCATTGCATTTATTATAGATCACAAGCATGATTGCTGTGTACACTTAGAGTACTATACAATTTTAAATAAAAACACTATTTTTACCTAAGAGGAGGTCTTCTCATATCTAGGAGGGAGGGGAGAGACAATCATACATTTGAAGAACTGGCAGTGACTGTGAACGTTAAGTCAAATGACCAGAGGATTGGGATTTACATTGTGAGTGATAATCCATCCATATTTCTACCTCTTTCCCTTCATCCATGTAAAGTAAAGCTGCAGGATCTGCCTTTGTGTAAACTCTCCAATGGTCTGTTAATATGTATTGCTGAGGCTATAAAATTAAAGAGATGGCTGAATTCTGCTTATTTGTTTTGAATTTGGGCACAGGGAATTAGTCATCTATAGAGCTCAATCATTGGTTGCAGAACTTTGAGTGTTATAGAATGGATAGCTTTGAAATATCTGTTCAGTGCTCAGAAAGCAAAGCATGATGGGATGAGTACTAAACTGGGAGTCCCAAGACTGGAAGTGTAATCTTGACTCAACCTCTGTGTAACTATGAATGCCTCACTAATCTCTCTTGTGCTCATGTCCTCTTTTGTAAAATAGACTATAATACCTCCACTCATTACTCACAGGGTTGCTGTGAGGATCAAACAAGGAAAGCACGAAATGGAAGATATATTAAAAAAAAATCCTACAAGGGGGGTATGTTGAAATATATTGGCACTTTAGATGCCTTATCTTTCTTTCACCTCTGATCACCTTCACTGACAACTGATATTCATTATCCATTTTTCACATCCTACTACTACAGAAACAAACAAATGCACAGATAAGTTTGCAAGTAGAAAGAAAATAAAAACTGAGAGGTTGAGGAATAAGAAAAAATAATGACACCTAAAAATTATAAATGCCACAAATTTTCAGTTGTTACAATTTATATTGGGATAAAGAGACTAATGCTCTTTACATTCTTTAGACAATAGATATTTGTTATCAGCAAACCAAACAATTTATTTTACAGGAATCAAAAATGACATGTAAATATTAATTCAAATATTATATTTCTGTTTTTATACAATATAAATCTATATCAAATATTAATGATTTCAAACAAAAGAAACCAAATTTTTTCTTCCACACAATTCTTCATTTTGTTAGAAAAAAAGTTCTTTATGTACAAATGCAGGTGAATAAAATGTACTAGTAAATATAACCATTTGACTGCATTAAATAGACCCCTTTTACCTACTTAGTAAGTATGGTAGGGTCTGCAATGGTCAAACTCAGTTATGAGTCCAAAGCTTCAGATTTGGCATGGATGGTTAGGCTGGATGAACCCATCTTTACTTGATTAACCTTAATATTTCCTGCCTAAAACAATACAAAATACATGAGCCTTTTACAATATACCTTGTTTTACACAACCCAGGATTCTGAAGTATATGCGAAGTACATTTTTAGAAATGGAATTATTTTTAAATATATTAGGAGAGTTTACTATTTAAAGAATTCATGTGGTGAGTCTTTTATTAGGTTGAATTATATGAAATTGTTGATGTTTGAGCATTTTTGACCTATAGAAATGGCAATTTCATATGGTTCAGTGTAATAAAAAGTGAAAAATCACTCTTTCACCTTAAAATAGAGTACATGTGTATATAAATAACCTACCTGTTTATATACATTTAGGATTTAGGCTAACGTGCAATTTTTTGGAGAGCAGTTGTGGGGGAGGGAATTGCCAAGTCAGCATTTTGGATAGATGGATAAATTCAAATTATGATCATTGATTGCTCTAGCTGCCCCTTTGAGCAGTAATACACATTAATACATTTGGGGATATAATATAATTTAATATAAATGAAAAAATTATTTTCTTTGTAATAAGTTTGCTATGATGAAAACATTCAGTCTATTTTCCTAAAGATTAAATACCATGTAAGTCACCATAATGACACATCTGCTTAAATGCATCTCCATTTATATTATCACTGGAAGTTGTGAGGGGTTATGTTACTATTTTAGTGTGATCTGTGATGTGTGCTTTGGTTAATGCTCAGTGAAGATCTGGATCCCATGGGGTAGTTGTGATGAAAGAGGGTAGTTGTTTTCCAGGTGAGTAACCTAATCATAAATTAGGAATCTTCATCCAAGTCAGTGATTAGACAGCAGTTGAAACTCCTGAAATTCGGGTTGGGGAGGTCAGGTGGGCAGGGAATAGATTTGCAGTCTGTCTCTTCATCAGATTCAGCAACAAGGCATTGGGTATCTTGCTGTTCACTGCTGTTGAAAGCGTAATCAGTTTCTTCGTTTATCCAACCACTGACTTCTGAACTGTAAAGTGCATTCAAATACTGTGAGCACAAAAGGGAGAGCCCAGAGTGAGGGCTTAAGAAGCTCTGGGGTATATTGCCAGCCTTTGATGAAGTTCATGTATGGCCTCCAAAACTAAAATTTTAAAGGATACAGAGTCTGGGTGTTGAATAAAGACACAACTTAAACCACCAAATGTAGTGAGTCACTTTGCATTTTGGAAAATATAGTGCCAACAGGGAAGTGTACGCCTTATCCAAGTCTTAGCCTATCTGCTGATCTCTTCCGAACGGCGCAGAATGCAGCTGCCCTCTCTTATAGTGCGCTATTATAATAGGTGTGTCAGAGTCAGCCTTGCTGCTAAGTTTAGCTCAGCATGTGGGGATTTCACACTTTGCAGCCCCTTGGAGAGGTGAGTATTGGCAAATGACTGTGTATAAAAGTAGAAAGCACTTGGGAATTTCACCACCAGGCTAGATTTAGATCAGAGTAAAGGGGCCAATCTAAACTGGTAACAGACTAGAGAGAGCTGCATGTCTGGTGGAGGCGCATTAACCTCACATCCATTCCATTTCTCTCTCACCACCACTGCAGTTCCCGAGGGATCACTCCATGAAATTTGATGACCACTTTTTAGGTGTAAGAGAGGCCTGATTTTTTCAAAGCAGGTAGAATTTAACACAGGTGTATTAATTCTTTGGCGGCAAGAATATGACCAATCTTCTAATTTACAACTTGTAAACAGTACTCATCTCCTTTGGTTCTCCCTTTGGAACGTTAATTTAAAAACAAATCTAATTCTTTGTCCACTACTGGCATATTAGGATTACATAGGAGAATGGAATTTTTCAAAATATATTTCTCTTATAGGTAATAAGTGAAACACTTCATCTTTTCTGGGGATCAGGAAGGGAGGAGCATTTTCTGGGAAAGAAAAATGTGACACTTGAGGACATTGATCTCAATAATGATTTGTTGGAGGGTGTTGTTTAGTCCTTTCCTCCTTTGTCTGTCTTTGTTTTTCTTACACTCAGTATAAAAGGAGTCTAGTGATAACTAAATAGCTCTCTGATCATTTTTCAGAAAGAAAAGCCTGGCACCCGGAAGCTTGAATGTTATATCCAAAGCCACAATCATTTAACGACAGAATACTAAGATTACTTCATTTCTGCTTTAAAGTATAGCTGAGTCTCCTTTGCCAAGGCCGCCTTTAAACAAAGCTCATATTTGTGTGCAACTCAATCATAGAGCATGATGGAGAGGGAGAAAAAGGCAAAGAAGCTACACGTATAATGTAAGGTTCATTGTCATGAGCACATTTTGACTTAATTTTCCCTCGGTTTTAGAGAAGCATACCATTCCAGATTTTTGTAATACATCTGCCATTATCTGAGTTTTTAAAAGTGCAGTAATAGTAAAAACACAAATGTGAAATGCACATTTTCCCTCTCTAGATGAGTTCATTGACTAGAAACTTCATTCTGCAAACTTGCTCTTTAAACTGAAATGGTTTCTTTAATCTCTTCTTTCATTTGAGACAAACCTAATGGCCTTAGATGATAAAAAAAAAATCACTGGGAAAAGGTTTGTAGTCCCTTCCATTAACCTCTGACATAATTTACCTTCATGTAAGCAGAGGTGATTCTTTAGGGTCCCAGTGCCAAATTAAAACTTGCCATTTTCTTGGGGTACCCTCTTTGAACAACCAGCCCTTTCAAAGGCAAATTTTCCTTGTTCTTGGAACTTCCAGGGATCCTGTGATTTGTTTTGTTTTGTTTTGTTTTGTTTTGTTTTTTACAACAGCTGCATATGAATTTCTGTGGTCTGAGGTTTACTTAAGGTCCAGGCTCTCTTTGGTTACTATGGAAACCTGCCCTCCCAACCAGCTGCCATTTCCTATATTCCTGGCAAAGAATGAATCTCAAACATCTTAGATATCTCACAAGCAGAGTCAAAATAAAGAATAACACAAAGAAACTATGAACAACTTGTTAAATGAAGAACTTGATATCCCTACATGGGAAGCTATGTGCAACAAGGTAAGCTTTCCTGGACATCATCGTACAAGGGTTTACTGAGATCCACTAATGCTCATCTTCATCCTGGCTTTAAGGAGTGGGGATTCGACTCTGCATCTCTACATCTGTGAATTGAGGAACACTTTCTGTGCTCTCAGAGTTGATGGGCGAGATGACATGTTTGAGCCGAAGGAGCATTGTGAAGAGCAGAATGAGAAGAATAGCCAGGAGGCTCAGGAATAAGCCCACATACATGTACAGGTTAGAATACTTATCTGAAGTGGTGTCAACCTCTGTTGCCAGGGTAGGGTAATGGGCCCGCCCAGTGAGATTTCCATGGTACTTGAAATGCACCTCTGTCATCACTTAAGACTTGGATTGGTACCTGTTTCTGTTTGATTTCTATTGCCCTTGAGGCATTCCACAGTCACTTAGACTGTGTCTGAATGTATTGGAGGTGTTCCAACAATCTCATACAAAGCAATCACGACCAGAGCCAAGTCAGTCGTACACAGCAAGAAAATGGTGATGTCCTAATTTGGCAACACCCTCTCTGTCCTCCAGCACAGCAGCCCCCCTCCCAAATAGGTTTTATCAGAACTTCTTAATCATTTAAAAAATATTTATACATAAATAAATCTTTTATTTTCCACAGTCCTACTCTTATACTGATTAAAATAAATATCGTGAAACTGCTTTATAATACTGGTATTGGGACAAGAATCTTTCAGAGTGTTAAATCAGACTTTTACTCTGTTTTGGTAGAGGGAAAAAAGGCTCTGTTTTACCTACAGCTCATATAAATGTGTTCACTAATTACGTGGATTTCATTGGGTTCTACTGTGAGGAAACTTTCTAAAGGTTTTTGTATATTTAAGGCTCAGCATATCTGAATTTTCACCCTTCTTGTCTTTCTGAATCTTCCCTAAGGATGGAGCTTGTAAGCTTCCTGCCCAGCTGCCATAGCCTGAGGGCTGAAAGTCTAGAAGATGTGAGTTTTCTACAGCTTTGTTGATGTCCCTCACCGTAGGCTGGAGGGAAGGTGTTGTCAGATCTGGTAATTCTCAGCAGCAGGAGGTCTCAGAGGTGCTGACAGCAGTAGGTCTAGGCTCAGAAGATTTAAGATTCTTCAACAGATTTATTTTTCTGAAAATCAAAAACAAAAATAAAAGATTCATGTATCTAAGAAAAACAGATGGCAATTTCTTTTGAAATAAAAATTAACTGATATATTACAAAATGGCTTGTTAGGGGTAAATTAGTTTTAAAACGATACCCTGAGTTTTCTTCATCTGAATGCTTCTTTTTCTATGTGGTAAAAACAGCTATTAAAAGGTTGAATAAAAATTCAGATCACTGAACAGCAGCTACTAACTAGGCTAGATTAGGACAGTGTCTTCCAAACTAACTGGTCATAAGGCCTACCAGAGGTACTTACTAAAACACAGACCCTGGGCCCCAACCTAGACTTTCTGAATCACAATCTCCACAGTTGGCGCCTGGTCACCACTATAGACAGTCAGATTTTATTGGTCTAGGGTGGGACCCAAGCACTGATATTTTTTAAAAAGCTCCCCAAGTGACTCTAAAGTGCAGCCAGGACTGAGAACCACTGCTCTAGCTTGACCAGGATAGTCTAGCACTGAAATGAAGAAGAACTAAATCTAAGGATTCATTTGTCAAATTCCAGGCCCCAGTGCCATGGGTCACTTTAACAAATGGTGGAATTTTCAGAAATGCAGGCTTCCTCCAATTTTATTTTTGGGTTCTCTCTCTCACTTAGGTCTGTGGGGTGAGAACACACTTTTTTTTCAGTATTTGTAGATCAGGAAGAATTGCAAGGGTGTGTCTTTTCTGAGCAAATAACTGCATCTTGCATTAGTGGTAAAGACAGAACCTTTGTCTTTATAAGCAAAAACATTCCAGTGTGTAAATAGGGTCAACTACTTACTGTTGAAGTCTTCCAAAATGATTTAGTTTGTCATTCCAAACATGAATTTTGAATATGGGTGACTAAAATAAACAACATACACCACCATCACCTGTCAAACTTCCATGTGCAATAGTAGCAGAAAGCTGATAATGTAGCCTAGTTCTGTCGCTTGTTAACATACCCAAGGAGAGTTAATAGAAATAGCTCAAACAATCACATTACTCTTCCTATAATCTTGAATTTTGCCCCCAGACTTGGAGCACTTCAGCTTAAAGTTTATATTCACTAGCCCATGTTACTATACTTTGTGTAATCTACATGATTCTTAGTCTACCTGCCTACTGCCCCCACCACCCATGCAGAACCACCTGGTTCACAAGAAACAGGAGCAAAGAGAAAGGCTATCTTATCTTTCTACTGTTTTTGGAACAATGGTCTAGGAAACAGTTTTGCAATACTTAAAGGTACATCTATTTTGATTTCTGATTCACTAACAAGTGGAAAAGAAAATTACAGTAGGTATCCTTTAGTTCCCTGGAAACAGTATCTCCAGAGGCCAATGGTTCACCTGAGTAGCTTGTTACAAATACAGATTTCAGGGTCTGTTCTTGCGAGCTTCTCCTCCCCAAACCACCTGGTTCTTGATCTTGCTTTTTCTCCCAAAGCCAGTTTTTCTCAGGAGTGTGATGCATGGGCTCCGACATCTTTTAAAATGTATATTCCTAGGTTCTTCCTCAGGCCTACTGAATTCTAATATCTTGGATCAAGGCCCAGGAATATGCATTCTAGGCACAAGCTTTTCAGGTGATTCTTTGCATACTGAACTTTGAGAGTTAACTATAGGTCTTTCTATCTAGACATCCCAGCTAAAGAACATAGCTAATCTGTCTTATTGGCTGTTTGAGGGGCCTACTTTAAAAAAACTATTTAAAACAGTGTTACAAGTTGAATTGTGTCCCTCAAAAAGATATGTTGAAGTCCTAACACCTGGTACCTGTGAATGTGACCTTATTTGGAAGTAGGGTCTTGATGCAATCAAGTTAAAATGAGGTCATTAGGTTGGCCCTAATTCAATATGACTTGTGTCCTTATAAGAAGAGAAGACAGAGACACAGGGAGAAGACAGAGGCAGAAATTGGAGCGATGCATCTACAATCCAAGGAATGCCAGCAAATGCCAGAAGCTAGAAGAGCCAAGGAAGGATTTTATCCTATAGACTACAGAGGGAGCATGGCCTGGCTGATGCCTTGATTTCATACTTCTAGTCTCCAGACCTAAGAGAATAAATTTCTATTGTTTTAAGCCATCCAGTTTGTAGTACTTTGTGGCAGCCCTAGGAAATGAATACACTAAGTAATCACCCTGAGGCCCTAGTGTTTTGAAACATTTGGGGCAGTGTTTCTCAATGTGGTCCTAGGAAGTCCCTTCATCAGAATCACCTGGAAGACACTTATTACAAATGCAGATTTCTAGGCCCTTTCCCTCACTTCCTAGACCAGAATCTCTGGGATAGGACTCTGAAATCTACGTTTGTGACAAGCTACCCACTTAGAGTTTCTAAGCACACTCTGCAAGGAATGGTTTCCAGACTCTGCTGCCCTCAGAATCACCTATTAAGCTTTTTGAAAATGTATATATCTGGATCCTTCCTTCAGAGGTTCTGATTCAGAAGGTCTGTATGGGGCATGAACATCTTTAGTGCTTAAAGCTCCACAGGTGATTTTGATATGCAGCCAGGGCTGAGAAGCACCCCTCCACAAATAGAAGAGAGCACTTCAGATTTGGGACTCTGACTGTCACGGGCAGCATACACAGAGGCATTACTTTTTCACCTGCCCTGCAGAAGGGAAGTGGAAGGAAAATAAACACTCTGCTAGTGCAAGCCAAGTGGGAGAAGCCGCTATAGTATTATGGTACCTTTTTAATCTCCCATGGACCTCAAATACACAGATTTGAATAAGTCTTACCCCTTGGTTTATGGCACATTGTCATCATAAGGCATCCAGGGTCTCTATTATTTGCTTACTTAATAACACCCATGGACAAACACCTGTGAACAAACACTTACCAACTTTAAGACTGAGAATAATTTACATGACATGTAAATCCTACCTATGCTCCTCCCCATCTCATCCTACTACCTACTCCTCAGCAGAAATAATCAATACTCTAAATTTTGTTAATCATTACCTTGCTTTTATTTACAGACGCACACACCTATGCCTAAACAACATGTTGTTTAGTTTTATTTGTTTTGAACTTAATAAAAAAGTGTCAAGCTATACTTCATCTTCGGCTTGCTCTTTTTACTTTACATTCTATTACTATTTGATTTATTTATAACTATTCTATTAGGGTGAAAAAGGAATAAAGTTTTGGAAGCCCACATGTTGCCTTTGAGGATCCTTATTGCCTTTGGACTTTACTCCATTCTCTTTAGCTTGGCATTCAAGGCTGTCAATGCTCTGGTCCTGGCTGACCTTAATTCCTTCCACTATCCTCCTTTCCAATCAAGCTGTAATGCTCACTGTTATCTACTTCCCTGCCTCCATGTTTTTGTCTGACCAGTTCCTTCCATCTTCCCACATCTCTGCTTGGGGAAATGCTACCATTCTTCACGGTTCAGCTCATGAAACCAACCTTTATTTCCCATCCAAATCCTAATTCCCACATGCTTTGTATCTCAGAAGTTACATTCACCTAATATTGTAAATATCTATTTGAAGTGCTTTCCCCCAAGCTGTAATTTATAAACTCCTTGAGAATCTTTTTCAACATTCTATCCCTTATATAACCACGCTCGCAGTAGCTGCTCAATAATTGTTGAAGAAATGCATGGATATGCCTGAAGAAATGCACTTAGCATTGACAATTTGGAAAGATGCACAGTCTTTTCTCTGTTCTGATTGCTAATATAGGTTGGGGAAGAGGCTGAAACTCCCTTTTCTTTTTATTCCCCTCTCTCACTCCCCTGTCTCTTATTGTGCAAAGGAGACTAAATTTCCAATTATAATCTGGAATTTAGGAATAATCACTTTATTAGAAACTTTGCTCTTGAATTACCATTTTGGTTATGTGATTTTAAAGGAAAACCACATGGGATGGGTTCACAGCCTTAAATTTTAGAAAGTTCAATTGTGTTTATAAGTGCTCTTCAGTAACAATTGATAATAAATTTTCTCCTTCCTACACAATCAACCCTGAATCTTCCTTAGGTCTGAAATATTTATTAGAATTCTGTGAAGCTTGAGAAAGCTGTAGAAAACAATGATCTCATATATAGTCGTCAATTTCGTTTGAGGGTTTGGACAACTAACTAATTACATATTTCTTAAAACCTCTATAGTCTTCAGGACACCAAACACCCTGGTCAGTTCAGACAGGTCTATCGATTTAATTCTGTAAATCCACTAAGGACTTTGAAATGAGTAAACGAAAAGTTAGGTATTAGGGAATGCTCTTTGTTACTCTGGTCTTGTATCTGCGACAACTTTTCATAAAAGCCTTCCAAACAGGATTGCCATAGCTCTCTTTGCTAACTAATTAATGAGTTGCCTAGATAATGTGATTGTTCCATTAAAAGCTCTGCACCGTTTGGAAAGAAAAACAACCATGCAATTTCAAAAGAAATTGAAAATTTATTAATTCTGAAGGATCTCATTTTTGTGGAAAGACTGTTATAAAATTTTAGTATCCTGCAGTCCTTTCTGGAGAGGTCACAATATAGAAATCAGGCTCTAGTCTTTGTAAAAGTGATCAGGGACATAAAAAGCTGTTGAGGGACAAGGAGGAGAATGAGGGATAGGAAAAAGGGCAAGGAATTAGGAAAAGAAAGGAAGTGACATAGAGGGAATGGGGGAGCACACAAGGAAGGAAATGTGAGATGTAAGATGATGAGGGATGTGGGGAGTGGATAAATGATAGGAGGAAATGAGTGATTAAGAGATAGAGATGAAGATAAGGAAACAGGAAAACACTGGGAAAGAAGGAAGGAAGAAAGGATAGGGGGAGGGAAGTTTGGGGGAACCACAAAGGGAAAGAGATTAACTTAACAATTGGCCAATGTCTAACATTAGCCTGAACATCTGGTTTACTTCACTTTTAATATAAATCAAAATACTCACAAGTGATGTGAATGCATCTTTGGTTTTCTGATTGCATGTTTTGTCATTAACTTGGTAAATAAAACTCTTAGTAATAAAAAAACTTCTTGTGTTTTTGGTATGAATATTGAAATATCAACTCTTCAGTAATGTTCCATATCAGCATAACCTCACAGAAGCAAAATAACATACACACAGAGATCATGAATTCTGCTCCTTAAAATGAAAAGGGAATGTGGAGCTTTCTCCATCCATCAGACCTGAGAGGATTACGTGGGTGTAACTTGTTTCTAATAAGAGCAACAAAGTTCTGTGTAGATCTCCGAAATCAGATCGAGATTTATTCAGCAACCCTTCGGGTGCCAACCAAGTATCAGACACTACTAAGTGCTGGGGAGATAGAGATAAACGTAACCTGATCTCTGTTTTGGTCCTCAAGGAGCAACTAGTAGTTACTGTTGCTTTTTCTTTAACACGATAAACTTCTGAAAAGAATTCACTGGTAATTTTGCATTTTTCTGCATGACACCTGCCTATAATTCCAGAGCTGAAATCCCACCAAATAGCTAAGGAAAATGATCAGTGGAACAATTCAGAAGAGAAAGTCGAAACTATCAATTGTAGCAGTCTTCAGGAGTTAACCCATTCTGTTTATATTTATCTGCCCAGTGTAGGGGGAGAGAAAACTAAAGGAGGTAAGAGCTGTTCGAGTATCTAGTTCCACAACAGCCTACGAAAAAACAATTCCAGCAGCAAGCGCTCCTTCAATGGCCGGAGCCATTAACTAATAAGCTTTCTCAAGTGGGAGTTGCTGTATCTTCTGCGGCAGATGGTGCCTATTTGTCACACCTGCCGATAAATAAAATAATGCCGCTCCTTTCACTGTGAATAACATTATAATATTTCCAACTCTCTCTTACCTTCCTGGCTCACCGGATGAATGGGGTTGGCCATTTAAGAATCCCTTTTGAAGCTTGCACCGACAGGCAACTTGTTCCGGAACATCTCTGGAATATCTGGAAAATAGAATGAAAGCCTTGTTTTGCCAGAAAAGCAGACTTTGTTCATGCAAACTATGCTTTCTCTTTGATCTTCCTAAGAGTCAGACCTTTCCAGCGCAAAACAGAAAACCACCTTCTATTAGTTACTTAAAATGCCAGCTGCCACTTACAGCTTCAGAGTGCGGTTTCAGATGCCTGCTCCTTATAAACTCCAAAGAGCAAGAGAAGTGCCTGTTTGGATGTGTATGACACGGTCTGGAACCCTTGAATGCAAGCAGCCTGAATAGTTAAGTCCCCCGTTCTCTTTTGCAGGCAACAGTTTAGAGGATGCAGGGAAAGCTAGTGATGCAGCCCCGCTCTGCCTTAGCGGTGTGGAGCCGAGGGGGAGGAGATAAGAGAGAAGCTGAGAAGCAAAGTTTGTCGAAGCCTTCCACTTTAACCCCTTCGAGGCTTCTTCATGAATCTGTAGGATTTGTGAAGGCTCCCTGTGTTTGTAAAAGCTTCTCCGTGTGTCGTTTAAGAGGATCAGATCTCTTGCTCAATTCAAGAGGTTTTTCATCCTAGATCTTATGGTAATACATACTTAGAATTGAAACCAAACATGCCAGGATGTAGTGATATTTAAATAATTCCATCTTTACAAACAGGATGTATACATATGTATGTTTCTAGGTTCGAGAAACCTTTTTTTTTAGGCACCAGCTGAATACTTTTATTTTGAATTTTTGTGGAAATTTAACATCAATCTTGGAATCGAAGTCCGAGTTTCTGGCTGGGGGGTCTAAGCTTTAGTTAGAATATATGTTGGAAGGAGGCATATCTATCCAGGGTATTGTTCCGTTACAAATTATTCATCCACCTGTTGTTTAAATGCCCTTACTGTGTTTTACATATTGTGGCAGCAGGTAGTAGATTAACATTTCTTGAGTGCCTACTCTGTGTCAAGCATTCAATGTAGAGAATTTCATTTAATCCTCACAGCAACTCTGTAACTTGGATATTATTATCTTCATTTTACAAATAAGGAAACTGAGTCTCAGAGAGGAAGTGTATCATGCAGTTTAGTTAAGCTTGGAGCCGATATTTGAAAACAAGGCAGTGTGATCCAAGTCTTTGCTCTTTTCTTTATAGCAGTGGCTCTTAATCTTGTGGATCTTGGATTCCTTTGAGAACCTAATGAAAGCTATAGACCTTCCCTTCCTTCAGAAATGGGCGTATCATTTCCATGCTCCATGGCCTCTAGGTTAAAAAAAAATCATACTCTAATACCTCGTGGAATATGTTGGGCTTTCTCAAACTGAAATAGTATGCTTAAGATTCATGAAGCTACAGGATAAACACAATGAATTTTTCTGGAGGATCAATTTTACTTGAAAATTCAGATAGGGAGAACATAGGTAACTTGAGTGATAATTTTCAACATATTTCCATGACAACAATCACATATATTGTAGAATAAAATGCAAATATTTTATGCATTTTTGCAGTTAAGCATGAGACTTCAGAGAAATTTTGCACCTGTGGTGGGGCCTCTTTGGGCCGCCCAGACTTCCCCGGGGATACATGGTCACTCTTTCTGCCATTTGGGGTATTTTGGTGGAAAAGTTTGAAGATCATGGCATAACAAAAAGACCATGGATTTTGAAGTCAGATAGACCTGGGTTTCAGCCTCAGGTTTTCTCTATGTTTTCTGGGTTACCTTGAGGAAGTCAATTAATTTCTTTGAGACTCAGTTTTCTCACCTGTAAAAGAAGCTATCTTCATGAGGATTATATGAGAAAACATCTCTAAAGCATGCACTGCATGGTAGATGGTCAAGAAATGTTAATGTTGTCATCTCAACTTTTTTTTGTGTCAGAAGAAAATGAGGCTACTTGAATATAACTGGAGATTTCACCAGGGGTGGTCTAATTTTTCTTACCTAATTAGAAAAAAATAAGCCTTAGGTAAGATGATATTAAAATTCAGGTTTCCAAAAGACATAATAGATGCCATACAATAGATGGGAAATTCCAAAGCTAGGTCATCGTATACAGAATTTACAAAGGAAATGCTCTACAACAAATTCCAAGAAATAAAAAGAAGTCAGATCGTGGAGGAGAGTGGGTGGGAAAATTTGTGAAAACTTTTCCTTGCAGAGATCTGTTGCCAGGCTTAGAGTCCGTTCCACTTTCCACAGGAGTGCTGGGATGGTGGAGATATTACCTCCTTCACCTCAACCCTAGTGAAGGGTGTTTCATCAGACCACTCAGAGAGCTTGCCATTTGTTCTCTGCAGTACAGACAAAGGATTGGAGCTGCACCCCATTCCAAGAAAGCTAATGTGGCCCTTGGCAGGAAGACAGGGTTGACTGTGTTGGGATTGGCTGGCATTCCCAGAATTTGTCAGAACAAGGAATGTTTGAGTGTTTCCTGGGAACCAAATAGGGGCCATGCAATAGAGAGAGCCAAGGTGATGTGACCCTGGACCCTGTCCAATAGAGCTAGCTAGAGGAGTGGAGAGCCCCCAGCAAAAAAAGCTGGAGATAAAGCCCAGAGATAAAACCACACGTCTATGGACAGCCAATCTTCGACAAAGAAGCAAAGGGCCTACAATGAAGAAAAGAAAGTCTCTCCAACAAATGGTGCTGGGAAAACTGGACAGCCACATGCAAAAGATTGAAAATTGACCATTCTTTTTCACCACACACCAAAATAAACTCAAAATGGATCAAAGACCTAAAGATTAGGCCTGAAACAATAAGTCTTCTAGAAGAGAATATACGCAGTACACTCTTTGACATCAGTTTCAAAAGAATCTTTTCGGACACTATAACTCCTCAGTTGAGGGAAACAATAGAAAGAATAAACAAATGGGACTTCATCAGACTAAAGAGCTTCTTTAAGGCAAGGGAAAACAGGATTGAAACAAAAAAACAGCTCACTAATTGAGAAAAAATATTTACAAGCCACTTATCCGACAAAGGGTTAATCTCCATAATATACAAAGAACTCACACGGCTAACAACAAAAAAACAAACAACCCGATCAAAAAATGGGCCGAGGACATGAACAGACATTTCTCAAAAGAAGATATAAATATGGCCAATAGACACATGAAAAGATGTTCATCATTGCTAATCATCAGGGAAATGCAAATCAAAACTACACTAAGATATCACGTTACACCCGTTAGATTGGCAAAAATATCCAAAACCAAGAGCGACAAATGTTGGAGAGGTTGTGGAGAAAAAGGAACCCTCATACACTGTTGGTGGGAATGCAAACTGGTACAGCCACTATGGAAAACAGTATGGAGATTTCTCAAAAAGTTAAAAATAGAAATACCCTATGACCCAGCCATCCCATTACTGGGTATCTATCCTAAGAACCTGAAATCAGAAATCCCAAGAGTCCCTTGCACCCCTATGTTCATCGCAGCATTATTTACAATAGCCAAGACGTGGAACCAACCTACATTCCCAGAAACTGATGATTGGATAAAGAAGATATGGTATATATACACAATGGAATACTACTCAGCCATAAAAAAAGACAAAATTGGCCCATTTGCAGCAACATGGATGGACCTCGAGGGTATTATGTTAAGCGAAATAAGCCAGTCAGAGAAAGACGAACTCTCTGACTCCACTCATAGGTGGAAGTTAACATATTGACAAGGAGATCTGATCGGTGGTTACCAGGGAAAAGGGGGGGTGGGGGATGGCACAAAAGGGGAAGAGGTGTACCCACAACATGACTAACAATAATGTACAACTGAAATCTCACAAGGTTGTAATCTATCATAACATTAATAATAAATAAATAAATAAATAAATAAATAAATAAATAAATAAATAAAATTAAAAAAGCTGGAGATAACTGTTGAATTTCTAGGGGCTGAGAAAGGAGTTGTACACTACCAACCTGAATAGAAATGCATCAACCCAGGTCTCCCAAATTGCAGGAGAGGGGTCCTCAGTGATGGGGGCCTTTAAAGAACCCAAAGAAGAGCCAGAGACCCAGAGAGTGGGCAGCCATTTGTTCTACCAAGGAAGAAATAACCAATCCCTTTACCTTTCCTCCCTGTTCCTGCTCCCACCCTGGTGAGGGTCCAAATAGGAGCTGGTAAGTGGGGAGAGAAAGAAGAAAATCTATCACCCCTTCCTTCCCCAAAGGCAGGTGGCCACCACCTACAGGTCTTAAGGTAGGGTTGGAGGGGGCACCTTATCTCTGAGTAAAGCCTAAAGAATTTGATTAATATCTTGGACCAAATATGTCCTGATTACTGAATCAAGACTGTGTTTTGTGACTTTGAATGATCTTAGGATTGTTTATTCTCAAAGGAATGAAAGGAAAATTCATGTGATCTGTCCAAGCTTCCATTCAGGGTCAGGGAAAATTTACTCCAACAGAGTACGTTTTATTTGCACATTGGGAGACAAAATGAAGTCGTTTTGATTCTATCATACATTATACTTTAAAAAATACCAGTTTTGCCCATTAATTCATTCCTTCATTCAACAAACATCTGAGTGCCTATTATGTGCCAGGCATTGTGCTAGGAGTAGGACATACAGTGAAATGAAAACTAATCCTTGCCTTCAAATTGCTTATGGTCTATGGCAGGGGTTAGCAAACTTTTTCTGTAATGGGCCAAATAGTAAATATTTTACGCGTATGGGACACTTAAGATCTCTGTTACATATTCTTCTTTTTTTAACCAATTCTATAAAAATGCCAAAACCATTCTTGAGGGCTATACAAAAAAGAGATCGTGGGTCGGATTTAGCCCATGGGTCCTAGTTTGCTGGCTCCTAATGTGTGGAGGAAACAATTTTTTAAAAACCACCAATTACCATACCTTTATTATGATTGATGACGTGTTTAGGGCATTTGGGGAAGAGACACAGAAGAGCATTACCTAACTGACTGGGCAATCGGGGTTTCCAGGAAGTGGCAATGTTGATTTGAGACCTGAAGGATGAGTAGATTTAGTCAGGGTAAAGGAGGTGAGTAGTATTCAATGCAAACAGAGCTGCCTGTACAGAGGCACCAAAGCTTGACAGAGCTTGGTTCACTTTAGAAACTACAGAAGAGGAAACTGAATCTTACAGACGTTAAGTAGTTTGCGAAAGGTCACACAACTAGTAAGTGATGGAGTTTAAACTCTTAACCCAAGTGTGTCTGACTCTAAACCCACGCTCTCAGCCACTGTATCATACTCCCGCCCTAGAACTGAAGCTATATCTAAGATCTGCGTCTTAGTATTTGCAAATCTGCAGCTGTGTCTGGCTCACTTCTGATTCCCTTTGGGGTGAAAATGTCAAAGTTCTAAAAGGGCTTGTAGACATTAAAAATAAGACAGTGAATCAATAATGTTGGGTTGTCTTGACTAGAACTCTAGTTCTCTCTTTTAAAAGTAACCCTTCCACCAAATAAAACCTAGCACACATTGCTCAAATTCAGGCTTTGCTTATTTCATCCTTACAGGAAGAGGTTTTTTTTCCTGGTAGCTAAGCTCTAGCACTGCAATAATGTAATTTTCTTACCTTCTCATTATAGATTTAGACATTTAGAAGAGATATCACCCTCTGGCTTGGACTACATATGGTGACTGGTCCAAGACTGTTCCTGTCTTCATCACTCACATTGATGACCTTGGACAAGTGAATTTACTCAGCACAGATTAAATCTGTCAGTTTTTTATTGGTTGCTTGGTGGATTTTTTTTCTGCTTCCCAAAGCTCCAGTGCATGGTTGTATATCCTGGTTATAAATCCTTCTAGTTCTTCTATGTGAGCCGCCACCACAGCATGGCAACTGACAGATGGGTGGTGTGGTTCTGCAACTGGAAATTGAGCCCAGGCCCCTCAAGTGGTGAGAGTGCCGAACCTTAACCACTAGGCCACCAGGACTGGCTCAACTTGGTGAATTTTTATTGAGGTAGCATGGTGTGGAAAGCAAGGTTAACCATGCAGCAACTACTCCATGAAAATACTCACCTTAAAGCCTGCAATGTATCTTTGGAGTCAGCAAATCTAGGGGTTGAAATGGGGAGGAAAAGAAAATGGGACTGGCACAGCCTTGCTGTTAGTGGCCTTCCAATGGTCAGTGGTTCTTAACCAGGGCTGTGGTTCATCACCCAGGAAACTCTTTCAAAATACAGAATCTTGGCCCTATCCCAGACCTTCTTCAGGCCTGAGACCTGAGAATATGTATTTTTGACAAACTCCCCAGGTTAAGAACCTCTGTGTTGGGGGATCAGACAGGTAGGTGCCTAATGAACTGATTGTATTAAAAAGTATATCAGACACCCTTGGTCTAGGCATAGAAATTCTGCTTATTTTTTACAGAAATAGAAAAAGCAATCCTAAAGTTCATATGAAACCACAAAAGACCCCCAAAAGCCAAAGCAATCTTGAGAAAGAAGAACAAAGCTGGAGGCATCACACTTCCTGGTTTCAAACAAACTACAAAGCTATAGTAATCAAAATGGTATGGTACTGGCAGAAAAACAGACACATAGAGCAATGAAGCAGAATCAAGGGCCCAGAAACAAACCCATGCATATAGAGTCAACTAATATTTGACAAGGGATTAATTAATATTCAATAGAGAAAAGATAGTCTCTTCAATAAACGATGTTGGGAAAACTGGATATTCATATGCAAAAGAATATCATACCCTTAGCATACACCACTCACAAAAATTAACTCAAAATGGATTAAACACTTAAATGTAACACCTGAAATGGTAAAACTTGTAGAAGAAAACATAAAGAAAAAAACTCCTTGATATAGGTCTTGGCAATGACTTTTTGGGTATGATACCAAAAGCACAAGCAACAAAAGCAGAAATAAATGAGTGAGACTACATCGAACTAAAAAGCTTCTGCACAGCAAAAGACTCAACTAAATGAAAAGAGAACCTTTGGAATAAGAGAAAATATGTGCAAACCATATATCTGATAAGGGGTTAATATCCAAAATACATAAGGGACTTATACAACTCAATAGCACAAAAACAAATAATTCGATTAAAAAATGGGCAAAAGACCTGAATAAACATTTTTCCAAAGAAGATATACAGATGGCCAACCAGCATGTGAAAAGGTGCTCAACTTCAGTCATCATCAGGGAAATGGAAATCAAAACTACAATGAGATATCACCTCACACCTGTTAGATTGGCTATTGTCAAAAAGACGAGAGATAACAAGTGTGGTGAGGATGTGGAGAAAAGGGACCCCTTGCGCACTGTTGGTGGGCATGTAAATTTGTGGAGCTGCTGTGGAAAACAGGATGGTGGTTCCTCAAAAAATTAAAAATAGAACTATCATATGATCCAGCAATCCCACTTCTAGGTATATATCCAAAGGGAAAAAAATTGCTATCTTGATTTGCACCCCTATGTTCATTGCAGCATTATTTACAATAAGAAAGACATGGAAACAGCCTAGGTACACAGGTGGCCGTTGATGGATGAATGGGTATATATGTAGAATATTATTTGTCCACAAAAAGAAAGAAATTCTGCCATTTTCAACAACATGGATGAACCTTGAGAGCATTATGCTAAGTGAAATAAGTCAGAGAAAGACAAAATACTGTACATCACTTATGTGTAGAATCTTAAAAAACGGAACTCATCAAAACAGAGTAGATTGGTGGTTGCTAGCGTGGGGGGGGTGAGAGAAGTGAGTGAAAGTAGTCAAAGGGTACCAACTTTCAGTTATAAGATGAGTAAGTCCCGGGGATCTAATGTACAGCATGGTGACCATAGTTAACAATACTGTGTCTGTATACTTGAAAGTTGCTGAAAGAGTAGATCTTGAAAGTTCTCACTACGAAAAAATATAAGTAACTATGTGAGGTAGTGACTATGTGAAGTGATAGATGTGTTAACTAATAGAGTGGTAATCATTTTGCAGTAGATATGGATACCAAGCCATCACATTGTATACCTTAAACTTACACATGTTACATGTCAATTATATCTTCACATGTTATATGTTATGTTATATGACATGTTATATGTCAATTATGGCAAAGCTGGAAAATAAAAGGAAATTCTGCTTAAGAAGGGAGTACATGGAAGTTCACTGTTCTAATATTTTAGTACCCTGTAAAATGGGCTCTTATTACTAAATCAGTTCGATGCTATCATAACAATAAGTATGATGCTGTTTAGTGCTATACTTCCAGGAGAAATGGAACGAATAGCAAAGTGAGAGCTCAAATTGTAATCAAAATAAATTTATGAAGTTCAGTAAGTTAAAGACAAGAGACAGATTACATGCACATATTGCCTCTACGTCCCAAGATAACAAAGGAATACAAAAGATATAAATTTGTGATGACAAAGAGAATGGGAAAGGGACTATTAGTGGAGGATGAAAGCTCGAAAGCATATGGAGGAGCAGTAGCTAATGAAGCAGTACGGAAAAAGCCTCAATTTAGAATACTTGTAGAGGGGTGATACAGTGAAAGAGAAAGTCACCCTTCCCTGGATAAATGCTAGATTTGAAAAAGAGAATGAATGAGATATAAGGTAGAAGGAGGGGATGAATTAAGTCATTTTTTGTAGATTAATTAATTCCCCCATTACCCTCCCCAATCTGGTGGACAGAATGCCCTGTAGTCACGCATATCATCCATGAGCTCCAAAAAATTGGAGTGTTATTCTTTGAAAAGATTTAGAGGTCCAAGAGAAAAATCCCTCCACATTTTTGCATTTAGGAAACTCCCCAACAAAATGGCTAGCTCCCCACTCATGAATATGAAGCTCCCAATCACTTTTTTATTGCCTCATTCTTCCATGTGAACAAAAAAATCAATGGTCACCAGATATTTGAGGAAAACTTTCAACAGGAAAGAGAATGATAAACAAATAGGAAAAAAAATAATAAAGGACCACTGACAGAGAAAAAAGAGGGGCAAAACACTCTAATTAGTATACTTAGAGAGATTCAAGAAACAGTGCATTTATATAACAGAAATAGGATATTTGAAAATCAATAATAAGATGACAAGAAAGATCTTTTGAAATAAAAAATATAGCACAAAGTGACTAAAAGAAGGAAAATGAGAGAAAAAATATGATATATAGAAGGTAAACCTGGGAGGTCCAACATTTAACTAATAAAATTCAAGAGAACAAATTAGAGAGAATGATCAAAGAAACAATACCAGAGAATTTTTCAGAGTATATTCTTGTGAAATTTCGGAATACAAAGTTTAGAGATATTGTCAAAGCTTCCAGAGAGAAAAACAGGTAACCTGCAAAGAAATGAGAATGATATTGACATCAGACTTCTTATCAGCAATGGGAAACAGGTGAGACACATAAGAGCAATGCCTTCAATGTTCTGAAGGAAAATGACTTTCTTCAACACAGCGTGCTATAACAGTTAAACTATCAGTCAAGTGTGAGAATAGAATAAAAGCATCTGCAGATATGAGATGACTTCTGAAATTAATCTGCATCAAATACTTTTGAAGGAAGTTGAGGATTTAGTCCAGCAAAAAAAGAGGAAGTAAACCATGAAAGAGAAAGACGTGAATTCTTGAAAAGAATGGAACCAATCCCGGGAAGCAGTAAAGTTCCAGGATGGTAGCTATAAGGTAAATCTAGAGAGAAATTGGCCTACAGTGGAGCCTGAGGTTGGAGACCTCCGGGAGGGAAGTTTCCAGAAAAAAAGTTTCCATTCATCAGTTATGTTGAAGACTTTGAAAAGAAACCAACCAACAAACAAGCAAAATATGGGCAAATAGTACAAGGTGGGGAAAAAGCTATTGGAAACTCCAGGAAAAAATGAAAAAGCTGGACAAGAAAGGAAATGTAATCTAATTCTTGGCCCTGAAATGAATGCTATGTACAGTCATAATAATGTAAACACTGGTGACTGATTTTAACTTTCAGGTTATCCTACAGAAAAGTGCAGAAGACAATTATGATTATAGAAAGAACGCAAAAGAAACATACAGATGAAAAAGGTTGGTTTATAAAAGGAAGAATGTTGAAGAAACATGTAACAGAAGTACTACATCCATAATATGTAAAATTTAAGGCAACTGATGGAGGAACCAAAATAATTATATAATGATATTAGATGAATGGGTGAGACGGAGGAGGGAATGATATGAGACCAACTGGTATAAGCATTTTATATAGAGAGAGGAGGAGGTAACTACAAGAAGAAACAGCTAAACAAGTAAAAGGGGTTGTCCTGGAGAGCATAAATATGGGATATGGCACAGTGGAGAAGACATTTGTTTCTTTGCATCATAAGCACTCTAGTATTCTATTATGTTTTAAACCTGTGTGTGTGTTACTTTGATAAATACTTTGTTTTTTAAAGATCTTATTTTTTTCCTTTTTCTCCCCAAAGCCCCCCGGTACATAGTTGTATATTCTTCGTTATGGGTCCTTCTAGTTGTGGCATGTGGGACGCTGCCTCAGCGTGGTTTGATGAGCAGTGCCATGTCCGCGCCCAGGATTCGAACCAACAAAACACTGGGCCGCCTGCAGAGGAGCGCGCGAACTTAACCACTTGGCCACAGGGCCAGCCCTGATAAATACTTTTTAATTATTTAAGATATTAAGCTATTTGGGGCCGGCCTGGTGGCACAGCAGGTAAGTTCGCACGTTCCGCTTTAGCGGCCCAGGGTTCACTGGTTTGGATCCCCGGTGCGGACCTAAGCACTGCTCATCAAGCCATGCTGTGGCAGGCGTCCCACATATAAAGTAGAGGTAGACAGGCACGGATGTTAGCTCAGGGCCACTCTTCCTCAGTGAAAAAGAGGAGGATTGTTGGCAGATGTTAGCTCAGGGCTAATCTTCCTCAAAAAAAAAAGATATTAAGCTATTTGGTTTTTATCAGGTTTTTGTCCCATCAAGGTGGTCATTGTGAATAAGCGGATTTAGATTAGAAAAGCATCAATTAACAAGCATTTGGTGAACGCTTATTATGTGCCTACCACCCTGTGTTTAAGACACAGTCTCTGTCCACAAGGAACTGGAAATCTAGTTGGGCAAAGCAAATCAGTACATGAGAGAATTAGAGTATGAAGATACATAGTAAAGTGCTGAATTGTTAGAATGCTAAATTGTGCCCACTAGAAATTATGGCAGCAGGAAGATTAAATCGGTTTGGATTGAAATTAGGGGAGGCTTCAGGTGGAGCTGGGGTTTGTTTCTGGCCTTAAACGATGGGAAAGATAAGACTAGATCTAGAACAGAAGGGACTTAGAGAGGGGAAAGGCAACATGAGCAATGGCTTGAAGATAGTTTTTCTACTTAGTTACGTATTATTAGGCAGAAATATTTATCCTTCCTAATATCACTAAAAAGCTCTCTCTCCTTAAATCTCCCTAATATAATGACTTTCGCTGAGTGAATTATTTTTTTCTTGCTGATGGTGCAGTAAATTTTCTGTCACTTTGCAGAATGGAAACTGCCATTTACTAAATGAGCTCCTCTCTATTCTGTGCTCCTTTGGTGCCAAGTCTTCATAAAGACAGATGGGTTTCCCCCATCGTGCTGCTGCTTCCCATCTCAGGATGATGAATATGAGACTGAGAGCCTGACCCCGTCATTGTCGAGCAGTATAAAAGGCTTCTTCCTTATTTATTGCCATACTTTAACTAGTAGGGGAAAAATATCAATTAAGAAACAAAGGATTTAAAATCATTTCAACAAAATAAGGATGTCTGAGCACATTAAAACCTTTTTTTTTTCTTTTCCATTTTCTCTTCTTGGGTAAGGGAGAGTGAAGCTCGTGGGGTAATTGGTGTTTTTAGGTTAAATTTAATTAATAGGAACTCATAGCTTAATGTTCCATGAAGAATGTATATGTCAAAAGCTATGTTGTTATAGGGCCATCAATTCAAGTATTTAGGTTCAATTCAATGAAAAATTTAGCCACGTTATTAGATTTTACTGGTCATCCTGGAAGCCCTTTATAGGCATGGCTGTACATAATGCATATACATGTATATGTATATACATCATGCATAAATTCAGTCCATCAGACTTTAGAGTAGTTTCCTGGTATTACCTCTGAAGATAAATTTTATGGAATAGTGTTGAATCCCTAAACCCTTTGGGATAAGATGTTAGCTGATCCCCGTGTGTTGTGATGTGTGTGTTGTGATGTAATGTGGGAACAGCAGGAATACCCTTTGCCTCCAATTCATCCAAAACTACTTCCCTCTTCTTTCTACTGTCCCAAATCTAAAATGCCATTAACACATTCATTCATTCCTTGGTGGTAGGATTTTGCATCTCTAGAGAATCTCAGCTAAATTGCATGTGCCCCTCAGGTCAGATTTTATTGCGCCATTCAGCTTCTAACACTTTCATTTGAATGAGTTTATCTGATTGCATGTTTGTGTAATGATTGCATGTTTGTGTAATGATTGCATGTGTGTGTGTAATGATTTTTTCAGGATAACATCAAGGCTTTTTTCTTCTGTTTCAATTTTTCATTATGGGGCCGGCACGGTGGCGCAGCGTTAAATGCACACATTCTGCTTCTCAGCGGGCGTGGGGTTCGCTGGTAAAGTAGAGGAAGATGGGCACGGATGTTAGCTCAGGGCCAGTCTTCCTCAGCAAAAAGAGGAGGATTGGCAGTAGTTAGCTCAGGGCTAATCTTCCTCAAAAAAAAATTTTAATTATAAATTCTATACTGTAATTTATATGTATAAAATCTGTCATATGTATAAGAGAGTATATATAACATATGCATACTGTTTAAGTAATAATGATAAACTGAGCATCCATCTACCCACTATCCAGCCTAAGAAATAGAATATAACCAAAATCTTTGAAGTACCTTGGGTGCTCCTTCCTCCTCTCCAAAATTAACCACGATTCTGAATTTTGTGTTTGTCATCCCCTTGCTCTTCTTTATGTATCTCTAAATAATGTTGTTTAGGTTTTATGCATGTTTTTCATCTTTTCATACACAGATTCACACTGTATACATTTCTGCAACTTTTTTTTTGCTCCAGAATATGTTCGTGAGATTCACGCATGTTGATTTATATGGATATAGTTCACTTTTTTTTTTACTATCTAAGTATTTTGTTGCAATATAATAAAATTTATCCATGCAACTGTCATATTGCTTACTTTGGGTTAAAAACCTTTTTCAAAGATAATACATTCTTATAATTAAAAAAGGAAAACCTTAAGCAATATGTAAATACATAAAGTGAAACTCCTCTCCACCCTTACCCATCAGCTTTACAAAAGTAATTGCTGTTAACAGTTTAGTTTCTATATCTCTAGACTTTTTTATGCACATGCAAATATGTGTGTGTATGTGTGTGTACATATATAAGGAATAGGATTACACACACATTGTTCTGCAATTGGTTTTCATTCAACCACATACTATGGACAGCCTTCCATGTCACTAAGTACATATTTACCTTGTTCTTTTAAATGTCTTCCCTTTATTCCTTAGTATGTATGTAGCTTAAATTATTTAACCAATATCCTATTGATGAACACTGGGTTGTTCAGTTTTGCTACTGTAATAATGCTACAACGATTGTCTTTATATATATATAGGTCTCTGCACAGAAAAGTGGAATTGTTGGGTTGAAGATATTCAACTTAAAAATTTTATTGATACAGCTAATTGCCTTGCAAAAATGGATCACCAGTTTACACTCCCACAAACATTGTATTGGCACAATCCTTTTTCACATGCTCCCTCCAGTGATCAATAGGAGCTAATAATTAATGGTTTTTATTTCTGATTATCAAAGGACTATATTTCATTTGTAGATAAACTTGGAAAACATAGAAGAATATTAAGAAAAAGTTAAAATATTCTGTATTCCTATTAATCAGTAAGAACCATCATTACCCATTTGGTGTAGTTAGTTTCTACTCTTCTTTCTTTTTGTGTATTGATGACCTTTGACATTCAAGGGAAATGTGTCATGAGACATTGACTACTCCCCAAAGTCTTGAATACCTCTATAACATATTTCACTCACAAAACACAATTTTTGCAGTGACTGTAGTCTACTCACTGAAATAGTTTTCTAATCACTTTTATTTATTTTCATATGTACCATATGGTGAACTTGTTCATATCAAAGATCTACACCACCATCAAATTCAAACAGCTCTACTCTGTTATTTATTTACGATTTCTATTTACTCACTAAACATTATTGTACGTGTTTTTACTCTTTCTCTCCATTTCCATCACCAGCAATTGCATTTGGCTTTTCTTTTTAGGCTACTTTAAAAAAATGTAAATTAATGCCTGTTTCTTTTCGTTCTATTATTCTTTTTTTTCTATTCATTTCTTTTTGAACACTCATGTTTTCTGGTATAATATGACACTGTAATTCTACATCACTCCAGATTCTTTCATGTATTTAGGATACAGTTTTCAAAATTCCTAGGCCTGAGGTAATAATGACTATTAATAGCTGTCCTAATGATCTCTCCAAATGTATGGATAATCCTTGTGTTTTCTGCATTTTTTAAATGCTAAGTTATTTTCTTTTCATTCTTAGGATTGGATCTATTAGGTAAATCTGGTCATGTCACTTTTATACTTTGTCTTTTTTTTTAACTTTCACAAAAGTAATATCATACTAGACATATTATTGTGTGCTTTGATTTTTCATTTAATAATTCCTTGTAATAATATTTTCTATTCAATACATAGAGATTTATCTCATTTTTAAAAATAACTGGGTAGTATTCTACAAAAAGAAGTCCCATAATTTACTCAATCTATAGATGAACATTTAGGGTTTTTTTTCCCCAGTTGTTTGCTTACTATAAACAATACTCCTTGGGTCACCAACTTGTTTCAGTTTACCTGGGACTTTCCTGATTTTAGCACCAAAAGTCCCACATCCCAGGAAACCTTTTAATCTGGGCAAAATGGGATATTTGGTCACCCTACTCTTTTGTTTCTGTCACATACTTTCCTAAAACTGGGATAGCCTGGTCATCTGATTGCTTTTTTACGTGACACTTTGTAGGAAGTCTTATTGGAATGGGACCCAGGTAATTTCTCAAGTGGGCAATGTGGGGAGAAGTCATAAAGTATGGCTCTGGTCCATATTAGAAGCCATAATAAAAGTCTTTTATCATTAGGCAATTTGAGCAGGGGAAGAAAGAGTCATAGAAAGGGCATGAAGATTGCTGAATGGAAAAAGGAAAATGCAGAAGGACCCAAGAAACAAATTTCACTCTCATGTTTTTGCCTAGAATGAGTCTTGCTATGTAAAACTCTAGTTTAAAGACTTGGCAATGAATTAAAAATCTGGAGACCTGTCTTGTTTAATATCTTTGTGTCTCAATTTTTTTATTCATATAGGAAGGACTAAACATTCACCTCTTTCTTATATCCTAGAGGTATTAGAAGGCTAAATTCTAGTGTTTATAAAAGTACCATGAGCTACTTAAGCTATTAAAAGGGATATAAAAATATGAAATACTTGTCCCGGTAATCCACAGATGTCTTCTTGGCTTGTTAGCAGAAGCTGGGTTATATTAGCATCTCTTAATTAACATTGAGCAAACGAGGTTTCAGCAGGCCTATTTAATAGGTACATGTATAGCGTCTTCTGCCATTTGAGGTAGTGCATTTCAGAGATAAGATTCTCAATATTATTTGCCTCATGCTTTTAGTCAGGCGGCAATTAAGGAAGCAAGAACATGTGCCTTCCCGGACCTTGCACTCATCCATCACTTCTAAAATAGTTTCAAGGCGATTTGTTAGGTAGTGCTGGCTGAATGATTGGTTTTCCTGTGATAATTGCCAGTGTATTTCCTGTAAGGCCTGAAGAGGGAGAGGGAGAGGGTTAGGAAGGAACATTCTAGGGTTATTTATTCTTTATAGTCTTCTTAAATCAGCTCTTTAGGAATTCTCAGCTTTAGAATAAGAGAAAAGAACACCAACTGATTCACCGAACTGTTGTGGAATAACCAAAGCCTGAAAAGCTGCCTTTGAGCTACCTGTTTAACAGAGGAAGAACTGTCACAGGACTTGCAAATTAAATCTCAAGCCATAGGATAGTCCCTATGGGAAGGGGTCAGGTAGCCTAGTAAAAGCAAAAATTCAGGGACCCTGGATTTAAGACCTGTTTGCGCTGAGTGGCTATGAGACTTCAGCCACTGGACACCTGTTTCTCATCTGTTAGGTGTGGTTAATAATACCTGTTCTACCTGGAGAGGTGATATAAGGTATTTGTTAAGAGTGCAGGCCACAGAACCAAAGTGCTTGAGTTGGAATCTTGGCTTATTTGTCACCTATTTGTTACGTGACTTTGGGCAAGTAACTTAACTCTTTGCACCACAGTTTCTTAATCTGTCAAATGGGGTTAATAAATGGCATTGGCTCCCAAGGGTTGTTGGAAGATTATTATGAGATAATTCTTGTGAAGTTCTTAGAACTATATCTCACATATTTTGCCGTCAATATTTACCAAATGTCAGCTGCTATAATATATGATGCTTAAAATCACAGGCTCAAGATCCAGCTAGCCTGTCTAGCTAGCTACATCCAAATCTTGACTCTGCCAATAAATAACCTTCTAAAATTACCTAACTTCTCGGGGCCTCAGTATTTTCACTACAAAATGGGGATCATAATTGTAATGACCTAGAGGGTTATTGCAAGTATTATATGAAATGTTTCACGTAAAGGGCTTAGAATAGTGAATAGTTAGTATTCAATAATTAAGTATTATTATTTTTATCCAAGAGTCTTGATATAGGCCAAGCTTATATTCAAGGCTTTCCTTCTTCTGGCTTTACCCATCCTGCCCTTTGTGGTTTGCCATTTTCTAAGGCCCAGTATCTTCATCAGGTTTGTTTTTTCTCTTTCTTTATCAAAACCTGCTTTCAGGCCCTTTTCTTTTTAATGCTGTGTAAAATTTAGTTGTCCTTGAGGCTTTGTGGAATGAAAGGGAGTTTCAGACTGAGGACTGAGGGTGAGTGAAGACTGTGGGGCTTTCGCGAGGGAATCAGTGCTGGAAGGTCACCCTGACAGGTCCTATTTAGTATTCCATAGTTACTGTGAGAAAAACATGAGCTATTAATACATGCAAAAATCCAAAAATATTGTGCACATACCAAATGCCCAATGGAAGGGACTGCTTGTTACTCACCAGCTTTTGTTGACAACCCCAAATCACACATTACAGACACTATTAAATGAGTGCTTTCTCTGTGCTGAGCCCCACATCATCTCAGTTATGCATGATACCAATCCTAGGTGGGAGGCATTAACTCCATTTTACATTTTAAAAAATAGGAGTATACTTCTAGAAGTTTAAGTAGTTTATCCCAAGTTCCTATAGCTCAGAAATGATGGAGCCAGGATTTAAACCCAGATTTACCTAATTTCAAATGCCCCGATCTTTCTACTCTACCACATTTAAAGAGTTTTTGTTCTCAGAACATAGTGTCACTGAACAAGAATCACTTTGGGGATTCAGAGGTTTGTTTGGTAGCCTGGCTGAAGAAGCAGAAAGACTGCTGAGCATTTTTGTTATTATTGCACCTCCCTGGCCAATCTCTTGCCCTATCCAGCCAAAAGGACTACAGTGGTGAATGTCCTGATATTCATTTTGAAATGTATGTTCCCAGGGTCCCAACTGGGCCCAGATGGAAGACTAACCTGACTCAAAGTGCTGACATTAGAGGTTTGGTATTTGCATGGATGTGTCTGTGATGCTGAAAGAAGGAAACCCAAATGATGACTGGGGAGATTATTTCCCCCTTGAGTCCTACTAGACCAGAGGAAGAGCCAGATCAGCATAGTCCTCCTCCCAACATCTGTGTGTTGGAAATATGTGGCTATTAACCTAACTTCACCTCTGGGATTGAGGCTAGATACCAATTTGTTGTGAAGCTGACCAATAAGATGGGGAAAGTTATGCTTCATACATTAAAAAAAATTATCCCTGGAGACAGTAAGGACAGATGTCAAGGAATAGGTAATAGAGATAGAGATTTTAGTAGTGGTTGGCTCATGTTTTGTGAAGAGTACACTGAAGACTTTCCATAATACTCTCTGCAGGTTGGAATTTTTGGGTGCATATTAAGGAGAGCTTGCTGTGTTTGCTATACAAACACTCCTCTGGATGGTGCACAAGATTGTCTTTTGTTAAATATAATACTGGCTCATAGTGGATTATGTCTTGGGAGGATTTTTTGGCTCCATTTCAATGTATGCTTCATCAGTGGTGAATGAAAAGAAGAATGTCATTCTTTACTTCAAATAATACCATGGTATGAGGACCAATTTGAACCAAGAGTCATGGGGACTGAGAGATTCCATGTCACAAACAATGATGAACAGACATCTGCTCCCAGACCACAAGCTGCTCACAATCTAGTGGAAGAGACAAACATGTCAATGTGTTCAATACAAAGCAGAATGAAGTGCATGGTAGGCAGAGTTATCAGTTCTAAGTAAAGTGGCTTGAAAGTATGGAGGAAGGTTAAGTTAGTTCTGCCTGAAGAGATGAGGGATGGCTTCACAGAAGAGTTAGTCCTTGACCTGGGCCTTGAAGAATGAGTTAAGATTTGATAAAGAAGGTGCAGGGAAAGATATTCCAGACTGAGGGAATCCCATGATCAAAGGCACAAATATGTGGAAGTAAACGCCATTTTTTGTTTTTTTCCCTTTGACAATAGTGAATTATATAGCTGTATAGTCTGAGCACATAGTGTCACCTGTGGAGGCTGGTGAGTCTGAGTCTGGTAGTGTGAGCTAAGCACTGAAATTCAATGACAATCACCACTATATTCCTGGACTTTGCTTTGGAGGCTAATGGAGGAGAACGTGATGGAGCAGTTGGCAACCCTTCTGTTATGGACTGAATGTTTGTGTTTCCCTCCAATTCATGTATTGAAATCCTAAGCCCCAATGTGATGATATTAGGAGGTAGGGACTTTGGAGATAATTAGGTCATGAGGGTGGAGTCCTCATGAGTGGGATTAGTGAGTGCCCTTATAAGAAGAAACGTGAGAGAGCTTCCTTCCTGTCTCTGCTCTCCATGATGTGAGGATAGAATGGGAAGTTGTATTTTGTTCTACCAGCCTGAGCTGACTAAGACACCTGTTCCCAGTACTGGCTCTTACACTTGAGAAAGTTGGGGATTAGAGAGCCAGCAGGCATCCTAGGAAGCCTAGTACAGTTTTTTCATAAACTCTTGATTATGCAGAAAATCATTAATAGAGTATCTAAATAGCTCTAAAATTAAATTTCATCTCATTATTTCAACCTTTTCCTTACCTGGCTCTTTCTGTAACTTCTTAAAAGAAAAATTCATTTGTTTGTCTTTTGTTTACACTGTGTCTTCCCACGCCATTCACGTGAAGGCAAAAGGATCAAATGATGGCCCAGAGGGGAAGCAAGGATTCTGGGAACTCACAAACTAAATATGATTGTTGATGCATTAAAGGGGATAAGTGTAGCATCCAACGCCCACCTGTGTCAGACCAGAAGCATGGCTCAACAGTGTATCTCTGCTCACCCTCTAAAGAGTTTAGGAAACGTGATGATTCTCCTCGTACATGGGTATGTGCAAGATCCTTTAAATACGGATTCTTCTATAAAAATGGATGTTCGATGTGTTAATAAAGCTAAAGTGTTCCTTTAGGAGGATTGACTGTATTCATTAGTGTCAACCATTAATACTTAAGTATTATAAAGTCTGTTGCTTGTGAAGTGAGTATTTAAATGAAGGGGCTACTTATTTAAAGCAGTGTAGTAGTAATTTGGATTAAAATGTATGTCAAATTTATAGACAGATTTATACATTGGTTTTTGAACGTGCTAATATAATTCAACTGATCCTTTATGATCAAGAAAGCAATGAATGAGAATTTATACAATTTCGCCTGAAAATAGTCACCCTGGAGTCCTATTTTACCCAGGGGGTGAGTTCTTAATTCAGTAGATATGGCAAAAATCACTGTGGCAGAGACTACTGATTGCCTACCCAGTATCTACTTTCCCCTTCCTCCTTAGTGATAGAGATTTTTCCTGGACAGCAATGTGCTCATGAAAAATTACGTTTCTCAGCTTCCATTTCACTTAGGGATGGTTAACAAGATCCAAGTGAACCTTATTAGGAGTGACTTGCAGGAAAGTTAGTTAAGATTGGGCAGACTGCTGGTGAAAGCCCACATTGCCCTCTACACTTCATGTTTCCTGCCTTGAATGCGAAATTGATAGCTGGAGCTCTAGTAGCCATTGTGGATCATGAAGTGATCTTAAGGTTGGAAGTCAGCACTAAGGATGGTGGAGCAGAAAGACAGGGAGCCTGGGTCCCTGATAACATGTCAGGCCATTGCATCAACCCTGCACTGCCTATCTCTAGACTACCTCCATATGAGGGGGTAATTTCTTGTTTTTAAAATGCTGTAGTTAAGTTTCTGTCATTAGTGACCAAATGTACTTCCTGATACAATTGTGTGTAATCAAAATTACCTTCAAAAATAACCCTAGAAGGTGCCATGTTAGAGACCAACGTATCTTCCAACAAGCCAGTGTTGCCTCTAGCACTGGAACACATTACTATTCCTATGGTTGAACACTGGATTTATGTATAACACTGTGAAACTGTCAAATTATAAAAGTCACATGGCATTTGAAAAGACATGGAGAAACAAGAGTCACATTTTTCATACCCCGTTCATTCTGGGTGCAGGCTCATTGAATGGGATGGGATATGCTGCCAGATTTAGCCAATAAAACAAACTAGGAAGCCTAGTTAAATTTGAATATTAGATAAACAACTAATACTTTTTTAGCTTTAGTATGTCCCATGCAATAATTACACTATAAATTTTTGTTTTTTATCTGAAATTCAAATTTACCTTGGTGTCCTGTATTTTATTTGACAGCTCTAGATGGGGACAGAATTGTTAACCCTACTTAAATGATCATTCTTCTTTCACTCTTTCTGCTATTTCCTTCTGTTTTGTTCTTTCCTTTTCCTGTCATATAGTTGAATTTGTGTAAGCAAAAAACATATCTAAGGCGCAGTCGATTAAGTTCCAGTGCAGATGGAGGGAAACAATGACGGAAGAATACAAACAGCATGATTCCTTTTCATGTAAATTTCAGAACAAGACAAAATTCAGCAATGCATTTTTAGGACATAGGTGGCAAAATTATAAACAAAAGCAAGGAAATGATTAACATAAGAGCCAGGATTGTGGTCACCCCTCGGGGTCAGGAGGTGCTGTAGAGGGTTCACTATGGGCTTCTAAGGTGTTGCTAATGTGCTATATTTTAACGCAGTGGTAGACACAGGAGTGATTGTTTTATTTTTTATTATTAATCCTTAAACTGTAGATATGTTTAATCTATCTTGTGTGAATAATCTATTTCACACGAAAAATGAAAAATAACGCTTTTATAACCCCACATTATCATATGCTAATAGTTATTCCCTGTTTGTGGACTATCTGCCCAGGTTCAGTCTTTGACTGAGACATATTTTTTTCCTCTAACTCAATGAAAATAAAAGTTTTTAATTATCTTTATTGCCATTTAATGTTTAAATCAAACTTTTGTCTTCTTGTTCAGGTGTGTTTGCCAATTTGCAGATGGGCCAGTTTCTATGAATATATGTTCCTGTTTTACATAAAGCGGCAATATAAATCACCTAACTGTGCCTTATATTTTAACACATAATAGCTGCATGACAGGCACCAACTGGATAGATGCCATTTGTTAAATGGCTGTGATCTCTACTGCTAAATCTGAAGTGGCCTATGGAAAATTGCCTTTGCCCCATTCAACCTTGAAATTGGCCACGAGGCACAGGCTCCTATGGAAGTAATACGTCAAACTTCAAAGATTATGTCACGTTTTGGAGACAACATGAACAGTGTCCAACAGACAGTCCTATCAGATTAAATTCTTGCCTTGATGTTTTAGTAGAATCAGATACAGTGCCCTTTGCTTTATGCCGAGGATTCAGGAAGCATAGTCTAGGAGCATAATAATGATATCTTCTATATGGGCAGATCACTCATCTGTTCCAAACCCAGTTTCCTCTTCCATAAATATAAAGAGTTTAAGTGATAACTAAAGTCACTTTGATTCCAGCATGTTTTGATTCCATAATTTGAATAACACTTTCCATTTGTCAGGTCTTCACATACATTATTCTATTTGATTTCCCAACAACTTTCTGAGGTAGCTGAGGCAAAATATTGTTATCCCAAGTTTAACGATGGGGAAACGAAGTCCCAGAGAGCATGGTTGATGGGGATTTTTAGGCTGCTTAATTTTAAAACAGTTTATGATGAGGATTTTTAGGCTGGTTACTTTTAAAACTACAGATAAGAAGCAGGCTCCAAGGAGTGGAATTTGTTTGCCCTTTTGATCAGAGACAATTGCAGTTGTAAAGGAAATCTCCATGCCTCCCTCTCTGGAATTTGTTTGCCCCTTGTTGGGAAAACATTTACATTTCTAGGGGAAACATCTATCTGTGAAGATGCCTCCCCCTTGTTGGGAAAACATTTACACTTCTAAGGGAAACATCTATCTGTGGAGATGCCTCCCCCTCTGAGCCAGGAGGAAGGGGGGATGGCCTTATCTCTGGAAACTGCCTGGCAACCTCATGTAACTGACCCTCACCCCAAAATCCTCCTTTGTCTTTAGTTGAAGATAATATTTGAGCGGTGACTTCTGCCATTTACTCAATCCGGTTTGATTCTTATCTTAAAGTTATGGGACCGCCAAATGGCCAGACCAAACGGGCACTAATAAAGAGATAACTCACTTACCTATGCCTTAAATTTGGCCCTAACCCTCAGTTCGGGGCAGCAGGAGCAGCAGGAGCTCTGACTGCCCGTGGGTCCTGTCCCCACGCACCAGCTCTGCCTGCCCATGGGTCCTGTCCCCATGCCAGCGGGGACAGCAGCAGCAGCTCTGCCTGCCCATGGGCTCTGTCCCCATGCCAGCGGGGGCAGCAGCAGCAGGAGCAGCAGAAGCTCTGACTGCCCGTGGGTCCTGTCCCCACGCACCAGCTCTGCCTGCCCATGGGTCCTGTCCCCATGCCAGCGGGGGCAGCAGCAGCAGCTCTGCCTGCCCATGGGCTCTGTCCCCATGCCAGTGGGGGCAGCAGCAGCAGGAGCAGCAGAAGCTCTGACTGCCCATGGGTCCTGTCCCCATGCTACTCTATCTCTATTCTCTAAATAAAAGAGCACTACTGCCAGATCTTGAGAGTCTAAGAAATCTTTCTTTCGACTCCTCGGCTCACCGATCCCGCATCATGGTGACTCCAAGGCATGCAATTAAATTCAAATTGACCAATGGGACAGAATAGAGATCTCAGACACAGACCAACACTTATATTGCAAGTGTTATATAAAACTTGATATGTAACAGAAGTAGCATTACAAAACAAATTGGGCAACCTTGGACTGTCTAATAAATGGGGCTGAAACAAATGATTCTCCATATAGAAAAAACTAAAATTGGATCTCTGCTTCATACTATATACAACAATCCATACTATACTATGTACAATCAATTCCAGATGGTTTAGGGGCTTATGTGTAAAAGCCAAAACTTTAGAATAAAATGTAGAGAATATTTTTGTGACCTTGTGGCAAGGAAGGATTTCTTCAACAAGACAAAGGTGTAAACGATAAAAAGGAAAATATTAAATTTGACTGCATTAAAATATAATAAAATAAAAAGCAAGTGGATGGATTAAGAAATCAAGGCTTAAGTGTATCATTTGAATTTTAAAGTTCACTTACATAAAAAGCTAAAACTAAAGACTATAACAAAAATTTCAAGAAAGAGAGGAGAGGTAGGATTAATGAGTTAGCATCTTGGCAGCAACAAGAGAGAAGATGAGGGAGCCAAATTCATCGTCTTTCCTAGTGGGTAGTCTCAATAGATACAGATTAAAGTTGATAAACCAAGAACTAGAGTAATGGAACTAACCTCAAAAGCACTACACAGAAAAGTCAAAGGTCTGAAGGGATCTGTCTGGGAGCAAGGGGCAGGGAGCAATCATTTTACTTTTCATTTTGTACTATTCTGTACTGCTTGAACTTTTATGTTTTTGTATTTCCTACATGATTTTTAAAAAATCCTTAATTAAACGAATGAGACAAACAAATGTGACTAGGTTGAAGGCTTTGACCTCATTTTCTAACCGGAACTTTCTATGTTACACAAGAGAACCAAGTTGACGGATCAGATCTTAAGCATTGCATCTGTTAAGTCTCTGGACAGTTGATTGCATTTTTGAAATAAGGCAGAACCAGGTTGGAAAGTGTTTAAATCCTTCTCTCAAATCTTCTCTGTTTACATGATTCATAGGGAACAGATGGCCCAGCTGTCTGTATTTAGGAGAAGTGGGTGGTTCTTGGTTTGCAATCAATGAAGCAATAATTACAACAATTTTGAGTAAACTGGACCCTATAAAATGCTGTTTTAATTTGTGAATAAGATGGAGGCACAAAGAGAAGTTAGGTTGATTGGAGTCTAATATGCAACATATTCAGGAAACGGTCTTTAAAATTGAAGCATCTAAAAACCTCACTAACCCTCCATCACCAATATACTGGGAAAATGAACTTTGTCCTTCAGTGCTCTCAGACACACAACCTAATGTAACACAACCAATGTAACAGTGTGGCTGACATTTTGTTCAAAAGCCACATGTTCCCTTCTCATCGAGGCCCCAGAAGCATTATGCTGCTTAGAGTTGGCTGGCCTTGAGAGTTGAGGAGAAGAACAATCTTTATTTCTACCTCCCAATACTCCTAGCATGTTGAAATGTTATTATTTGAATACTGTTAACCACTTTTTCCTGAGAATGCCTCTTCGTGCCTGCTCTCAAATGAGTATTGAATAAATGTGGAAAAGGAAGAAGTTGCAAAGATTAAAAGCAATGATGAAAATAAATTGTGCTCACTTTCTGGAGCTTTGGAACATGTAAATGCATTCACACCATTCTTAAGGTGGCTTTTGTTTATTGAGTGTTTAGAATGTCTTAGCATGTTAATAGCAGTTTTGAAGGGGAGATTTCCACCTGGTAATGCGTGCTTAATGACCCAGTTTGTTCAGGATGGAGCTGCATATGTATGCTATGTCTATATGATTCTAGTTGGTTTGTTCACTTCAATTGACCATGGCTTGTTAGGATGGTCAGCATTCTGCAGGATGGGCAATGGTGAAGGATGGAATTATGGAACCTTTTTCTGGGCTTTCCACCTTGGGTTGACCTTGGGATATTGCAGAAAGGCCTCCTTTAGAGGGAGGGAGCAGCTTTACCCAAGAGGAGAGATTTCAGTCCATGAACTATCAACAACAAGGAGGAGGATTGACTGCTGGATAACATCCAACTTCCTAGCCTCCCACTTCCTGCTGCTTCTTCCATACACCCCATACTCAGCCACATTGGACTATCAGCGGCAATCCGTGAGTCTGTTACCACTTCCTTAGAGGATGTTTGGAAATGTGTGGTAGTGATTTTGGTTGTCAGAGAGCCTGGAGGACTCTACTGGCGTTTGTGGATGAGAACCAGAGAAGTTAAACATCTTGTAATGTACGACAGAATTGTCCCACTCAGTGGAGTGCTCCGTTGGGACACACTGAACCAGTTCCCAAGAAGGTAAATTTTTTCAAACAACTTTATTCACGTATAACTCACATACTATACAATTCACCCATTTAAAGTCTATAATTCAATGGTTTTTAGTAAAGGCCTTGCTTTTTTAATACCTCCATGTCTTAGCTCAACTTCTGCCTATGATCTTTTTGCCTGTAATCTCCTTTCCTCTCTTGTCTGTCTGAAAGTGTAAGACTAATTCTAAAAGTTCCAGCTTAAATGACATCTCTGATGCTTTTTCAGGTTACCCCAAAGAGACTTAGTTTCTCTAGGGCAGGAGTCAGCAAACGTTTTCCATAAAGGGCCAGATAGCAAATATTTTTGGCTTTGCAGGCCATGGTCTGTATTGCAACAACTCTGCCACTGTAGCACAAAAATAGCCATAGACAGGGGCTGGCCCAGTGGCATATTGGTTAGGTTTACACACTCTGCTTTGGCGGCCTGGAGTTTACCAGTTCGGATCCCAAGCACGGCCCTATGCAGGCATCTTGCATATAAAATAGAGGAAGATGGGCACAGATGTTAGCTCAGGGCAAATCTTCCTCAGCAAAAAGAGGAGGATTGGTGGCAGATATTAGCTCGGGGCTAGTCTTCCTCACCAAAAAAAAAAAAAAAAAAAGTAGCCATGGATAATAAGTAAATGAATGAGTGTGTCTGTGTGCCAATAAAACTTTATTCAGAAAAAACAGGTGGTGGGCAGTTTGCAAACCTCTGGACTAAATCACTTTGTTCATACTTTGATTATGTCACTCAAAACACTGTAATGCATTTATTTAGTAGTAGATTTATTTGCCTTCTCCATGAGACACAGACATCTTTTTCATCATGGTAGCCATGATGACTAATACAGTGCCTGGAACATAGTAAGTGGTCAATCCATACTGGTTGATTGGATGAACATGAACTCTGGAGCAGAGAGCACTGGGAGCAGCACTTCCAGATTGCAACCAAAATTAACAAACCTTTTGGCTGTGTCAAATGTAATTGGCCTTGTATAAAAACTTATTCATTGGAGCAAATCCTCGGTTTGGGCATCAAATCTTAAGACCCTAGATTTGGCCAGTTCTGGAGAAATTTTATAATACTAGTTCATTGAAACAAATCACAGTCAGGATACAGTGTGACACATAGAAGCCATTCAATAAAAGTATATGGAATTGTATGTCAGTGATAGAAATTATCCTGTTGAGCCTTTTGCTTTGGACAAATAAAATACATAATAAGCTAAATTTAACTATTTTCCCATCCTCCCCTTCCCACCGCTTCTGCAAAAAAATGAAAAAAGAAAGAAAGAGAAAAGAACGAAAGACTCTGGGCTGGGAGATGGCAAATGTTTTCTTAGTATAATGAGGCAGGGATATTATTTTACAAGAAATAGAGTCCTAGTTATGTTAAGGAGGAAAGTAAATTTCTCATAAACAGAGAAGGGTCTGTTTAATCACGGACATTTTGGGGGGTGAACCAGCCCACAGACTTGAGTAGAAAATCATCAGTGTACCCTATCCCCCTTGTGACCAATGTTTACCTCTGAGACAGCCTACCCTGGCCTCTGCAGACCAGCAGGAACTTGAAAAAGAAGAAAATATATTGACATTCAGTGGACCCTCTGAGCCTGCAAAATTTGCAAGTCGGAGAGTTGATGGGTTTTGAGACTGGATTATTTCTGTTGGGAGAAATGACTGAGAGAAGGGGTAAGTGGGGTGGAGGGGGCTGGGACAAAGAAGAGGGAAAGAGTTGACTGTGGGAAGGGAGAGGACAGGGGGGAGTTAAAGAATAAGTCCCTATGGAAAACTCTCCAAAGTCCCAGGGATCATCAAGTTGGGACCACCCTATTCCACTTTCCAGGCCTAAACAATAAGGTTCATCTCTTGTGTGGTATGAGACACTGAAGCAGCTAGGCCAGGATCACAATGTCCAATTTCAGACCCCGACACACCAACTTCAGATAGCTTTGGACCAAGAACTGCGTAAACATTCCCTGGGGTCCAGCGAATAGTAGCTCCAGGGAAAAGCAGGGAAGGTAGTATCCGCCCCCCTTCTTGGCTAAATATGGTAGTAGGAGCCACCTCTTTGTGGACTGTTGGACAGAGAAGAGTATCTACACCCAGCCAATAACTAGCTGGAGAATACTGGTAGCTGGAAACATATGCTCGGTGGCACAAGAGAACCAACAAGATACAAGAGTTTCACTGGTATTTTGATAGGTTTCTAAAAGTACAACATCGAGTAGAACAACATCTCTGCCTTGGGAGAGCTCACAGTGTGATAGGGGAGATAGACCTGCATGTAGGATATTCCATTACAATGTGGTAGGTATAATAATAGAGATAATACTACAAAGAGTGGTGGCGTAGATGACATTCAAGCAGGATCTTGAAGGATGGAGAAAGAACCTCTCTAGAAAGAGAAGTAGAAGAAGGGCATTCTAGGCAGAGGGAACAAAAAGGCACAAAGGCTCCAAAGTACAAAGGGTAATTTGCGCCTTCCAATAACATTATGTGGCTGGAGCATGGGGTAGGAGGGAATGGGAGGAAGGAGGAGGAAGAGAAGCAGGAGAGGAACTAGGAGATAAGACTGGGATCAGGTAATGATAAAGAGCCTTGCCAAGTTGTTTGGCTTTTCTCCTGTAGAGTAGGCATGGAGAAAAGCAGCCTGATTATTTGTTATATGAGCACAATGTTTGTTTTATTTGAATTCAAATTTGAATGCCTTTAAGCAGGGCTTGTACTCTCCAATTGACCACTGAACCCACCACTCAAAATAGTCTTGCATCTCATAGCATCAGATTTTTGTGTGACCTGCCTTGCCTCTAGAGGCAGTTAAGTTTGTGATTTCCTGTTTAGAGTGGGGAACCACTGAGGTAGTGATGGCATATAGGAACTTTTACAAAATATTTATAATGGCAGTGGGAAGAGTGGAGGGAATAATGGAGGTAAGAACGCCAGTCAGAATGCTATTTCAGTGGTTCAAATAAGAGATAATAAGGAATCCATCAACTGATGAATGGATAAACAAAATGTGATCTAGCTATACAACAGAACACTATTCAGTCATAGAAAGGAATGAAGCACTAATTCATGCTACAACATGTATGAGCCTTGAAAAAATTATGCTAAGTGAGAGAAGCCAGTCATAAAAGACGACATATTGTATGATTCCATTTATGTGAAGTGTCCAGAATAGGCAAATTCATGAAGACAAAAAGTAGATTAGTGGTAGCCAGGGCTTTAGGGAGGGGAGAATGGCGAGTGACTGCTAATGGGTATGGGGTTTCTTTTTGGAGTGATGAGAATATTCTAAAATTAAATTGTGAAGATGGTTGTACAACTCTATGAATATGCTAGAAAACGTTGTATTGCATACTATTTAAATGGGTGAATTTTATGGTATGTGAACTATATCTCAGTAAAGCTGGTATTTAGAAAAACAAAGAGAGATAATGTGGGCCTAAATTAAGGCACTGTTAGTGGGAGTGGAGAGGAAAAGATGGTGGATGTGTTCAAAAGACACTCAGAGACATGTGAATGGAGCAGGTACAGTACTTTACTTCAAGTGAAGGCCCTCTAAACCAGAGAGAGTAGAGCCAGAAGTAAAGCAGTACAAGTGCTTGGCATACTAAGTGCTCAAGATATATTAACTGTTAATATTATTATTCTCTCCTATAATTGACGTTTTCTCCCGAACTTTCTGGATATGATGCTGCTTTCCATCTTTATCATATCAAGTGTGTTAGAAAGAGCACTGGACTTCAAATTAGGGAATTTGAATTTTAGGTCTTGATTTACTACATGCTGTGTGACCTTAGGCAAGTTGATTTACCTCTCTGGACTTTAATTTCCTCCTCAGAAATTGGGGAAGTTGACTAGAACTTTGTTTTTCAAATTGTGCTGTGCAGCTGCTTCAAGATCCAACGACATAGAGCAGGCAATTCTCCTCTCTTGCTCCATCAGGTTCTACTGGTGTTTGTTTTATGTATTGGGGTTCTGAACACAGTTGGCTTGGAGAAAGAGTTTTGTGGTTAGAAAATAAAAGAAAACTATTGGAAAAAATAATATCTCTAAAATTCCTTCGAGAAAAAAGTTTTTTATGATTTATAACATTGAAGTAACTATACATACATGTACATATAATCCATACATGTGCAAATATTTATAATATACATTGACAAAAGATGAATGAATGGACACTGGTCCAAACACAAACATAAATGAATGGAATGACCTTGCAATAACAGAGCCAGGAAAGCCAACACCAGAATGATTTAAGGATTTTAGAAACTATTAAGAACAACAACCCCCCTGTACCACCAAAGAAGAGTCTATGTCTGTGGATTGAGACCGATCGTGTAATGGTGTAATGTTAATAACTATAAGGAGGATATAGAATTGCTCAGTTTCCATCTTTTCTGTTCAGAAAAATGATGGTTAGATTTAAAAGAGTAGACAAACAATGACATGATGGAATTAAAAACCAAGATAGGAATGGAAACAACTAGAGCATCTTGGTGCAATAAATAAGGTCGAGACATCTGGTTTAAAAGAGGTCTGTGTCAGAGTACTGAGAAAAATTATGCGTAGCTCATTAGTGTAATGGGGTGGAAAGAAACTGTCCTTTGGAGCCATGGGCCTGGCTTTGAATCTTAGCACATTTCTAGCTGTGTGACCTTGGCCTATCCTTGAACTTTTATAAGCCTCAGTTTCCTCATCTCACAGAGCTGTTCTAAAGATACAATTAGTCCAGATATTAGTCCAGATGAGGTTAAGGCAATGTTCTGCAACCTTAGCTATGCCTCAAAAATCACTGGAAATCTTTTTTTTTTAAATGTGAATAATTGTGCCCCATTTCCAGGGACTCCTATTCAGTAGCTCTTGGGTGGGACTGGGTCATCTAGATTTTTAAAAAACAGTCTTTTAGTAATTCTGATTCACAATCATGATCAAGAACCACTTGGGGAAGTATTTCCGGCAGGCTAAAGAGCAGGGTGGCTGTCAATGAAGAGATGAAAACAGCAATTATTAATAAACACGGCTTCTGTTAAAGATATTAAGCAGCTAAATCCATCAGCATTAGAGACCTTGTCACTGTTTTCAGGCAGTCTGCTTTGCAGGTTTTGCAATCTTCCAGCTCATTAACTTTCCCTTTCTCTTCGGTCTTGTTTGGTTGTTCCGTCATTCAGGGTGACGGTGATACTTAACAGTAGGTATAGCTACCACCCCTGCAAACTGCATAGTAAGTCTTTGTGTGGGGGCAGGAGGGTGGTGCTCGTGATGGGATGAAAGCCCCAAGGGAAAAAGTTTAGAGTAAAGAGCGTATTTCCAAAGCTTGAGCAGAACAATATATCTGCAAATTAGCCATAGGCCAGCCAGGTGGAACCTCACTGCAGAATCTGTTGCTTGTTGTCTGCAGTGAATTTGCTTATGGAACATTCATGCCCATCTCACAATTGTGTGTGCCAACTCAATGCTGAATTTCACCAACTGTCACATTGAAAGGCCGAGAAAGCCACCATTTACCCAGTTGGCTGAGGTTGACATATACCAAGGGGCTCTTTCTATTTCCACTTTAGTTTAGGGCATCTCAAATTTTAAACTCCATCGTGATGCTTATCTTCTCATTCATTTCTTACCTACTGCCCTCTCAACAAGGAAACTCCGAGGCAAGGCAATCATTAGTCTTGGTTAGACTGCTCTGTAGGTGTAATGGAGAGAGAGGAGGCTTCCTCCATGCAGACACCAACTGGGAGGTTTTAGAGAGACTTAATAAACAACTTTGGAAGCTCTGATTATCACTTTAATTTAAAATCTAATGCTTCGAGGCCTTAGGCCTCTGAGTGAGTGGGCTTTTTCAGGTTGTGACCATATTCCCTGTCACGGATCACTTTAAAATTAAAATGTAGCCGAAGCAGTGTGGGCAAAGCAGTGTGTGATCTGAAGGGCACCAAGAAGCTCCTTTCTCCCCCTAAATCTTCTCTCCAAAAAATTCATCAAATTACTTAGTTTCAAATTTTTCCAGGATCAGAAATTAATTTGGACGAACCTGATCTTCTTTTAAAATGCAGAGTCCTGAGGTCATTCAAGAGCTTTCAATGAACCCTATCTTGGCTTGAATTAGTTCAATCAGATTGCTTCCCACTTGTATTTGGTTAGGTCTACATTATAAAGACCACAAATTTTAATGATGAGCAGGGATAATGGAAGCCTAGTTTGTAAACATGGGGGACAGAAGGACTTTTTGGTGGAGAGGAATGAAGCAGAGTCAACTAGAGAACAGAATTTGGGAGAGGAGAACAAGGAGGTTGAGAGCACAATCCTAGGTTTTAAAAAACTAATGCAATTCTTTTCAGGGTTCACATTAAGCTCGCACTAATACTTACCAGCCCTTGGCTCCATAAATTATTTTAATTATTGTCAGCAACAAACAGAGGAAATCATTTCATCAGAATGTCTCAAATTTTCATAAGAGCATCAGAGCCTTCCTGTGAGGTTGGACTACAAGGCTCCTGCTAGTTTTCCTAGCCTCTGACTTACTCATTCTGCTGCTTCCACGTGCCTGTGCCCACATCCAATACCCAGGTTGCTCTGCTAAGCAACACTTGGCCGGCACAAGGGATCTGTTGCTATTTGGCTTTTTCTCCTCTGTCCTTTTGTTTCTCAGGTTTTCCATGCTGGGGAATGAGGGATTTGAGGAGGGAAGATTTCCTACCTAAGGCTTTATTTAAATGCTCAAGCATCCTAAAGTCCATCTCCCCTGAGTTAAGAAATGGGCTAAATAGCAGAGTGCATGGGTGGGAGGTGCACATCAGTTTGTCCTAAATGGTTTCACTATAGGCCTTCCTAGAGGTTAAGGAATGAACTAGGATATGGATGGCCTGTCAAGGGCTAGCCCCTTGATCCTCTGATTCTAGGAGAAAGTGCTCTGTTTCCTTTTCAGGCTGTCATTATGGGGTTGGATGCCCTGATTCCCAGTCTGCTTCTGACTACAGCAGTTTCAGTAATGATTTCCCTGAGCTCAAGCTTCGAGAAGACTGGCAACAGACAGAGTGCTTTACCAGCAATCAACCCAGGGCAACCTCCCTAGAACCAGATGCCATCGGGGATCAGACTGTGTCTGGGGGACAGGAGACAGGCACAGCATGGATGTGCATATACAGCTCTGACTCTGTCCCCTAGCTGTTTCTAACAAGCTAAACCTAGGGGCAGAGAGAAATAGACTCCTAAGAAAAAAAAAATGATGTAATGTCATTGTACTGGTTTTCCACGAAACTGTTATCCCAAGCAATCTACATTTTTTCTGTTTAACTAATGTCGGGGAAGTGGGAGAATTCCCCCCACCGCTTTTCCTCAAGGTTCTTATGGCTGGTCAAATAATCAAAGAGGCAGGTTAGCAAGAGAAAATCAAACAAAATTTAATAGCATGTATACATGGGAGAAACCCAGGGTAAACCGAGTAACTTGACCATCTGGCTGAGTCCACCTGTTTAAGTACCCTCAGCTATGGACAAGGAGCACATAATGATCTGGGGCTTCAAAGGGGAGAAAGACAATCTTCATGGAGGTGGAATGCAGAAGTTTGATAAGCAGGACTTTGATAAGAGTGGACTTAGCAAGGATCCCCCCAAGTGTCCTAGATAGTTATCTATGGTGATGGCCTGTCCTGGAGACAACCTTTATTTTAAATTTCTTTAGGCAGCTTGGGGGAAGGTCAGATGCTCTTTCTGGGTCTTTTGAGGCTTCATTGTCTTCAGCTCGAAATAGTCCGCATACCAGAGTGGCACACCTTGGAGCGGCCTGCTCTCAGCCCCATCACGAACTAAGAAGGGCTTTACTTTGCACAATGTTGAATGTATTTGAAAAGCAATTATTTATCCATATATCCACCCAGGGAAATTGTAGACTCCAGCTTATTATGTGAGAACTTCCATTCCAGTCTAGTTTACAGAGGGTACTCGCTCCAGCTCCAAGCAAATGCTTGACTTACTCATATCATGCAAACCAAGGGTCTGGAGACAGTGTCATAAATATTTGACTATAAATGCCACTGGGTATAGGGCCCTAAAGTACTTCTATGTGGTGCTGTAATGATGGTTGACATGTATCACATGCTATGTGTCAGGCACGTTTCCAAGCACTTTATATAAATTAATTCATTTAATCTTTACAAGAATCCTATGAAGTAAGTACTATTATTATCTCTATTTTAGAAACAAGAAGACTGAGTGACAGAGAGGCAAGTAATTTGTCTAAGGTCAAATGGGGAAGTAGAGCTGGGAACTGAACGCACATGATCTAGCTCTAGAGCCTGCACGTTTTAACACTGTGCCATGGAGACTACTGTGACACCAACCACACAATGGGCACTTTAAAAATAGAAAATGTGGCTGTAAAGAAATTAAACTGACTTTAAGGCAAACATGAACTGATGTTTTTAGTGCTCCTCAGAGTTGTCACCTCAGGATGCTATACTGATTCCTATAATGCTGTCAGAAATAATCCCTTTAAGAAGAATTTTCTCATTCAATCTTCACAACAACCCTGGGAGATAGACAGAATAGTTGTTTTTATTCCCATTTGGGAAATAAAGCAGATAAGGCTAAAGGACCTTCAAGGACTTGCCTCAGCATCCCACGTTCATGGATTGGAAGACTAATATGGTTAAGATGGCAGTACTCCCCAAATTTATCTGCAGATTTAACACAATCCCTATCAAAATCCTAGCTGCCTTTTTTTGGGCAGAAGTTGACAAGCCGATTGTAACACTCATATGGAAATGCAAGGAAACCAGAATAGCCAAAATAGTCTTGAAAAAGAAGAACAAAGTTGGAGGACTCACACTTCTTGACTTCGAAATGTACTACAAAGTAAGAGTAATCAACACAGTGTGGTCTGGCATAGAATACAGATATAGACACATGGATCAATGGAAGAGAATTGAGAATCTAGAAAAAAAAAACCCTTATATTTATGGCTAACTAATTTTTGTCAAGGGTACCAAGATAATTCATTGGGGAAAGAATAGTCTTCTCAACAAATGGTCTGGGACAACTGGGTATCCACATGCAAAAGAATGAAGTTGGATCTGTATCTCTCACCATATAAAAAGTAACTCAAAATAGTTCACAGGGGGCCGGCCCGGTGGTGCAGCGGTTAAGTTTGCCCATTCTGCTTCATTGGCCCAGAGTTCGCTTGTTTGGATCCTGGGTGTGGACATGGCACCGCTTGGCAAGCCATCCGGTGGTAGATGTCCCACATATAAAGAAGAGGAAGATGGGCACGGATGTTAGCTCAGGGCCAGGCTTCCTCAGCAAAAAGAGGAGGATTGGCAGCAGATGTTAGCTCAGAGCTAATCTTCCTCAAAAACAAAAAAAAAAGATCACAGACCTAAGTGTAAGGGCTAAAACTATAGAACTTTTAGAAGAAAACAGAAACGCAAACCTTTGTAATCTTGGATTGGAAATTTCTTAGATATGACACCAAAATTATAAGAAACCAAAAAAATAGATAAATTAGATTTCACCAAAATTAAAAACACTTGTGCTTCAAAGGATACCATCAAGAAAGTGAAAAGACAACCCACAGAATGGGAGAGCATATTTGCAAATCATATATCTGATATGGGACTTGTATCCAGAATATATAAAGAACAATTACAATTCAACAATAAAAAGGCAGATAACCTAACTTTAAAATAGGCAAAGAATCTGAATAGATATTTCACCAAAGAAGTTATACAAATAGCCAATAAGCATGTGAAAAGATGCTCAACAACATTAGTCATTAGGGAAAGGCAAATCAAAACCATGAGGTATAATTTCATATCCACTAGAATAAATATAATTTAAAAAGATACAAACAAAAACAGAATATAACAAGTGTTAATGAGGGCTTGGAGAAATTTGAACTGTCACACGTAGCTAGTGGGAATGTAAAATAGTACAGTATCTTTGGAAAACAGTCTATTCATTCCTCAAAAAGTTAAACAGAGGTACCATGTGACCCAAAAACTGCACTCCTAGGTATTTACCCAAGAGAATTGAAAACATATGTTCACAAAAATACTTGTCCATGAATGTTCATAGCAGTATTATTCACACTAGTCAAAAAATGGGAAAAGCCCAAATGTCCATCTACTGATGCATGGATAAACAAAATGAGTATATCCACTCAATGGAATATTATTCAGCAATAAAAAGGAATGAAGTTCTGACAGATGCTACAACATGGACAAACCTTGAAAACATTATGCTAAGTGAAAGAAGCACAAAAGAAAGTCACAAAATTGTATGATTCCACTTACATGAAATGTCCAGAACAGGCGAATCTGTAGAGACAGAAAGCAGATGAGTGGTTGCCAAGGGCTGGCAGGTTTGGGAGAAAATGGGTATGGGATTTCTTTTTAGAATCATGAGAATATTCTGGAATTGGATAGTGATGATGGTTGCACAACACTGTGAGTGTATTTTAAAACATTGAATTTATAGTTTAAAAAGATGCTTTCGGTGGTGTGATATTATTTCCCAATAGAGTTGTTATTAAGAAAGTGACTTGCCCAAAGTCACAGAGCTAATGCATAACAGAGCTGAGACTTTCATCCAGCATGCTCTTCTCTAACCTGTATTTTGAATCTCCATTAGTTATTCTAAAACACAACTTTTGTAATGGCCTTCCTCTGATCAAAATCCTCTGGGGGCTTTCTCATCAAATAGAAACTCCTCATCATGACATTCAGCCTGGTTTCACCTTGCAAACTTAATTTCTACCAGTAATTCATTCCTTAAACATGAACTGAATCCCTACCAGGGACACTTTCGCCTGCTAGGACTGAGGGTAGAAAGTTTGGGTACCTGTCGTCAAATATTTAAAGTAGTAGTTGGGGTGATAATCCCCACTCAAATAAGTACAGTACGGGCTACAGTTAGCCTTGTGGTAATTCAGCTAAGGGAGAAAAGTTTCAGCTAGTGTTTAAGTGTATTTGTAGGTGAATGAGGCTGGTAGAAGATATGGCTTTGTGGAAGAAGTAGCATTAGAGTTGGACCTTGACTAGGAAAGGACTTACCATCCAGCAAAAATGCATAGACAAAGGCAGTAGAATCCAGGGCAGGTTTGGGAAGCAGCAAGCAGTCCAATTAGGTGGGAATAGAGTGGATATAAAGAGGAGTGGTATGAGAGAGGATGGGAAAGTAAAATAGAGCCAGATAATGGAAGATCTTGATCACCAACCTAAGGTATTTGGGCTACATCAGAATTTGGTGTCGAGTGAAAAGACCATGGTCCTTGTACATAAACCTGAGCTCGAATCTTGGCCCCCTCCTTGAGCAGGCCAGTGACCTTCAGTAAATAATATTTTCTAATTTTCAAAATGGGAATAAGGATATCTACCTCATCTTGGTTGTGTTAGGAGAACCATTAGTAGATTTAGGGGGAAGAATAGAGGAGGTGATTAAAGCTATGCTTTCGCAAGGTTCATCCACCAGCAAAGGGAGGAGGGTGGAGTTGGGTAATGGAAGCAGTCAGGAAGTTGCCACTGTACTTCGAGTGAGGGGTTACACGCACTGATTCCAAAACTGCATATGTCAAGGGATCTTTTACACTAATGAGATCCCAACCAAGGATGGTGGTATCCTAAGACCTTCCAGGAGTGGAATCAACAAGGTTTGGCTGAGGAGCTGCATGGAGCAAGGGAAAAAGGCATCAAAGAGGACTCTGGGCTTTTGAACTTAACTGAATAGGAATTGTGTTGCCATTGACAGAACCTGGGAAGTCAGCAAGCACAACAGGTTTGGCATAGGGGTGGATGAGCTAGGATTTGGACTTCTGTGAGGAAGTAGTAATTTTATGGAGAATGAGGGAGAATAGGAGGTTTGGAAGCCACAGGGGGGCTGGAGATGCTAGGGCAGTTTAGGGCGCTGTCAAGTTTAGGGTATCATAAAAGGCACTAGAGCCCTGCCTGGGGAAGGTGCAGAAATGAAGGTGGATGTTTTTCAGAAACAATTTGGCATGTTTGAAAATTCTTCTCAAGCAGGCTAGGACTATTCCCAAGAGAGGAGCAGTGGTTGTGGAATTCTCTTTCTCTTCTGCTTTTCCTCTTTGTTTCTATATTACATGGCCACCAGCAACTAATATAGAATGAGACTATAGATTTCCAACTACTACTATAGTATTATAATTCAGCTACACTGGAGGATTAGTAGTTCTTTTTTATGGGCTGGATGTGAACCTGAAAATTAATGTACAATATTAATTCCACAGGAAAAATGTGTTTTGAGTTCCAAACTACTTAACCTTTGGAACACATTTTATTTGTAAGCTGGGGCTGCCTGTGTTAAAATCATAGTTATAATCCTGCTCCACTGGATTCAGCCATTCTAGAAAACTAGATGGTATTTAAAGCATATAGGAAAAAATTTGTTCTCCATGTGGAGGCTCCAGTAACAGCTTACTCAGCTGGTTGGCTGCTGGTCCATCTGCTCTTGGTTAAGGGCCCTGGTTATCCACAACTCTTAAAGGGATCACGCCAATTCACTTTGTAACAGGTGTTAGCTTCTTCAGTCGTAGCCCCTAGGTTCCCATCTAGAAGAAAGCCTGTAGGTCAGTAATTACCTCTCTTACCCTGGGCTTCTAGCTGCTGCATTCTCCTAGGAAAAGTCAGTTGGTAGAAGGCTGCCTTGGTTTAGTTGCCATTCAGCAGGCCTGGGAACATGCTGGGAATTTAGTACCCTTTCAGGACCCCTCTGTACCCTGATGTATGAAGTGCCTTTGTAAAGTGCCTTTACTGGCAACTCACAGTTTTCTACAGTCCTGCCTTGTCAGTTAGCCAACTAGCAAGTGCCTCTGTTCTCTCCATGCCTTTCCTCTTGAACATTAGCTTTTTGTGCCACCCAAGGAGCTAATTGACAATTAACTGGCGATGAGGATCACACTAATACTGAAGGAGGAAGAAACATCAGTCCCTATGCGACTGAACCAGGGCCTTGCCTCTTGTAGAGCAGCAATTCTCCTTCCAATGTAGATGAGTCAGACGAGAAATACAGGATGTAGAGTATTTCTCAGGAATATTAAAATGATTGCTTCTTTCTAGAGGTACTCATATCTAGTTTCCCATTTTCTTCAGCTAGTTCCACATTCTAAAATACATTTCTAGGGGGCCAAAATAGTGCTAGATTGGGTTGACTATAAGTATGAAAATTTCAAGGACAACAGTAGAGATCACACTAAAATCAAAACAATATTGTGTTTAAGAAGAAGACAGATACAAACTAATCAAGGATCACTGGGACTCTTAGATTCCTGTGCTTTAGAGGCAGTGAAAAAGAAACATATGGACCAGACCACTGCCCAGCTCCAAGCAGGCTTGATTGGCCTTCCTCCATCAACCCAGAGCAATTTGTAGCATTGAATTGTAGTCATTCTGACACTACATATTCTGTAACCAATCTCCTCTACTAAACTATGACTTTGATACTTCATTCAGTAATTCTTTCTGAATTACCAGCATCAAGCACAGGTACAGGCACAAAATGGTACTCAATTCTGTTCAACAGTACACCTACCATATGTTAGATACTCTGTTACCATTGGGGGATGAATTAGACGTGGCCCCTGTCTTTGGGATGTTTATGGTTTAGTGACAGAGGTAGCAAAAACAGATTTCAATATAAGAAGAGGTGCCCTAGGTGCACAATCGGGGAGCACTTAGCTCAACCTGCGGATTCAAGGAAGATTGCCTGAAGGAGATGACACATGAACTGAAACTTGAAGGAATGCTTAGGATTAGGGAGGGGGAAAAAGGATGGGAGAAGCTTTCTAGGCAGAGGGAATAATGTAATCAAAGGTAATAAGCACTGTGAAGTGGGCAAGTAACTAGAAGCAGTCTGAATCACTGAAGTATACAGTTCCAGGCATCAGTGGCAAAAGATGGGGCTTAGAAGGTCTACTAAAGAATTGGAGCTTTATCCTGTAGTTGTAGGGGACCTATTTAAGAATTGAAAGCCATGGATTATTCATTTGCTATTCAGAGTCTACATATGAATCTGATAGAACACTATCCAGAGATCTGTTCTGAAAGTCTGAATGACAGATTATAGGAGTCAGGAAATCAAATATATTTACACACACACACACACACACACACACACACACAGTGCTGCTTTTTGAAAAGATCAGGAATGTGCGCAAAGATTTATGTACAAAGATATTGATATAGCATTATTTATGAATGGTGAGAAATTAGAAACCATTTAAATGCCCAGCGTAGGCAAATGATTAAATGAGCCAAGTTACCTTCATAACGTAAAGAATTATCTGCATTAAAATGTCGTACTTTGGGGGCCGGCCCGGTGGCTCAGCGGTTAAGCGCGCATCTTCCGCTTCGGCGGCCCGGGGTTTGCGAGTTCGGATCCCCGGTGCGGACATGGCACCGCTTGTCCCGCCATGCTGTGGTAGGTGTTCCACATATAAAGTAGAGGAAGATGGGCACGGATGTTAGCTCAGGGCTAGGCTTCCTCAGCAAAAAGAGGAGGATTGGCAGCAGATGTTAGCTCAGGGCTAATCTTCCTAAAAAAAAAAGTCATATTTTGGAAGAGTGGATATGAAAAATGCCCATGAAATACAACCTGAACAAAGGAGATACAAAACAGCAAATACAGTATGATCCCAATTTGAGGAAACATACACTTATACTCAAACAGGCACGCAAGCACACACACACACAGAGGAAATCCTAACTCTTGGGGCTAGGTCATCAGATTACAGGAGATTTTTTTTCCTTCTTTTTATTCTTCTATGTTTTTAAAAAAACTTTTCTACTGTGCACATGTATTACATGCATTCCATAAAAATAGAGCTAAATATTATTTAAAACATCAGTGATATAAGTAATAGAAATGAGGAAAATCTCCCTTTGGACAGAGCTTTTCTCATCTTTCTGAATTTTTTTTCTTTTCTGTTGTCAGTCATATTCATTCAATCCATAAGATAACAGGATGATTTAGAGAAACTTACATGAGGATTAACAGAGTCAGTTAAAGGGCTGACACATAGACCTTGTTAGGGATGTTTAAAAGAACAAGAACTGTGGGGAAGAAAACCCACAGGGATGGAATATGACCATTTAGCAACTGGAAGATATTAAATGGGAAGACTGAAGACTAAAGAACAAAAGATTAAATTGTAGCCAGAAGGATTTAGGATAGAGATATTGCAAACACTATTGGTAGTATAAATTGTTAAACCCTGAGGTGGGTCAAAAAGAAATGATTAGATACGCAGCTGTGTGGGGTGATTTTAAGTCTAGGTTTATTTAAAGGTAGGAGGATAGAGGAAATGACCTCATCCAATCTTTTTCAGCCGCAAAGTCCTATCATTCATGTTTGAGCAGGATATAAAGATGATGGTCACATCTTTCGAAAGGGAGAACGGGTAATTAGAAGTGAATAGCTGGGAGCTATTTATATTTTCATCCCTGTCTTCTGCCATGTCCATTGGTAACAGATTTGGATATAAGCAGGGCACAATCAAGTATTATTTATTATCAGCATGTAGTGATGATAAATGGAGATTTTTTACCGTAGTGCAATGAATAAACCTCCAAAGTTTCTTTTCAGATTAGTCCTTTACTACCTCTTAAAATATACCATCCCCAAGGATTTCTAAATGACAAGATCCTGCAAATGGTGAGTCTTGGAACTGGAGCCCTGGGAGGTTGGCTCAGGCCCAGGGACCCATTTAGCTGATGCTATGTTCTGAAATCACCCTGATTATAAAGCAGAGTTTCTAAGCACTGACTCTAATGTCAACTCAATAACTTGACTCTGCAAAGTTAACGGGAACCCAGGAAGCCTGTTGCAGCACTGTGAGTTATTGCTGTTGTTCAGCTAGGGAATTGTTACTGTGAGTTACAGGTCTCTGTGCTCCAGACAAAAACACGGAGCCCAAAGGGAGTGGTGAGCTTTGAGCAGGGTAAAAGGGCAAGTACCCCAAAAGCACTTGAGGATAAGAACCCTCCTAGGTGTAACCTCATGAGCAGTGAGAAAGTCCCCCTTACTTCTGAGCGATTTCTGGTAAAGATTAATGGAGACCTGAAATCTCTTTAACATGGAAAAGGATATTCTTTAATTCTACAATCAGAGCCAAAGATTGCTATGCAAACGCTCTTGTTGGGAGAAGGAATAGGGTAATGGCATAAGTCAGCCATACAGAGGTGAACGTGCAGGCAAGAAGCTCTAATGTGTAGGTGCCTGAGATAGAGGCCTTACTCTCTCTTCAGTGATGGGAGTTCAACACAGAAGCAGGAAGAGGCACTAGGAGTGTCTGATGGACCTATCCCCCTTCCAACCTCGGCCCCAGGACAACGTATCAGAGTCTGAGTGCATGCATTTGTATGCATGAGTGCTCCCGTATGAGTGCACATGGACACAGGCTCATTATATTTAAAGATTATGAAGAAATATTAGCACTGGCTGAGCACCCAAGTATGCCAGACACTGTACACATGTTCTCTCACCCAGTCCCTACAAAGTAGTTCTTATTCCCCAAGTCAGAAAACTGTGGCTCAGAGGGATTAAATTGCTTGTTTGAGATTTTAGAATGTAATGAAGTCTGGAAATAAAACCAGGTTGGGGGTGGGGCATGGCCTAAGCTTCCAACTTCGATTTACATCTACAAATGAGATAATAGAAATAGCAACCCTGTTTGCGTGTGCATTAAAAGTGTTACTTTGTTAAACATAATCATTTAGAACAGTTCACACTTTTTGTTACTTCTTCTGTCATTTCAGCTGTCTTTGTTATACTAAGAGCCTTAGTAAAATGGAATTGAATGGAGCTTCTCTGGACCTCTGAGAGGCCCTGTCTCTGCTGCTTCAGAGTAATCACCACCTGGCCAGTAAACAATCTCTGTAGGATGCATATCTAATCTTGTCATTCGCTTATTTAAACTCCTTCAAAGACTTCCATTTTCTTTCATTTAAAGGTCCAATCCCTTAGCTTTGTCTTTAATAATCTGACCCCACCTGACTGCCTGATCCCATCTCATGCCACTTTACTTCATACGCCCTCTGAGAGCCCTGCAGAACTTCCGACTAGCTGTTCACCAAATGTGTCATGCTCCTTAGTAGCTCCATTATCTGACAATTTTGGTCCCTCTGCCTGGAATCTCTCCTCCTACATTTTCACCTGGATAACTGCCACTCCGCCTCTAGAATAGTTGTTTAAGGTGCCAGCATGGGGTAGGGATGGGGATGTGGGATTCAGTTTAAAGGCAGCAATATAATGTTTAACCACATATAGTCAAAACTACCCTTGAAAATGTACTAAAGCATCTCAAAGTGCTTGATATATGGTATTGTTTATACAACCTTGTACATAAATATGTATGTGAAAAATATGTATCATTAAGCACCAGAATCACATTCAGAGCAGTGCAGTAAAATGCTAAAGCATGAGAAGTGGGGAACTGTGATCCCATGAGGGAATCGCAAGTGTACTTCTGCCTTCTCATGATCACCTAACTGGGACTCACTGAGTTTTCCTGGTACCTGAATTATCAAAAGTGTTAGTTCTCTGTCTGTCTGTCTCTGTCTCTCTCTCTTTTCAGTGTAGATGCACCCCTGTAATGCTATCTCACTATAGCCAAGTATTCTGTGAATTTTTCCTGACTCCCTTAGACAGTATCAGCTTCATAGAACTCTACTCATATCTTACTATAGCATCCATCAGGTCTTGTCATAATTGTCTAAGTATCTGTTCTCCCAAATAGACTGTGAACTCCTCCAGAGTATGACCCATGTCATCTTTATTATTCTACCCATAGCACCTAGGACCGTTCTTAGCAAAGATAAGACCAGTGCTTTTCAAAGCGTATTTCGTGGATCAGCATCAGAATTACCTAGGGCACCTCTTAAAACGCAAATTCATGAAAGAGAACAACAATTTTAATTTACTTTTTATTTAAGGTTCTGATTCAGCACTTCTCGGGGTGGATCCAGGAATCTCTACTTTCAAGGCTTTTCCCAGGTGCTATTTCTCAGTTGATACAAATGTAAATGTGGCCTCTTTTCTGATGCCTTCTCCATCTACTCCCCTCTCCCTCATAGATGTAAGCACTTCTGTTGCTGTGGGATGAGATATGGGAAGGCATCCGAACTGAGATGCAGGGCCGCGTTGCTGGCACCAAGAGGGGACGGATGGGAAGGATTTGGAAGGATGGCTTGAATTTTCACAGAGGTTTTGCACACGGGTCTGTGCACTTGAGTTGACGTTGCCACAAAAGTTGTAAAGTGATCATTACCGTTGATTCTTCAGGACTCATTCCATCTCTTTTCCATTGAATTGCAGCAAGGCAAGTTGGGAAATTGATCTCAGCTCAAAGAGTAGGCCTGATTAGTCTGAGAATAAACCCATCCCTTTTGCCAGTTATGATTCAGACATTCAACCTGCCTGAAATTCAAATAAAGGTTTATTGAGGTCTTTTGGGAAACTTTGTCCCTGCTTTTAAGAGATAGGCTCTTCCCCTGGTTGTGCAAGAAAACATGTGGCTCTGATTGCTGTTGATGACTTTCTTATGCCCATAAGGAGAATCTAGCCTTAGAGAGCTGCTGATTTCTGGATAACAGACTACAGTGATGGAAAGAATCTGGGTCTTTGCTGGCATTTTAGAAAACTGTGGTAAAATATACAGAACATAAAACTTACCATCGTAACCACTGTTAAGTGTACAGCTCAGTGGCATTACGTACATTCATATTGTTGTGCAACTGTCAAAACCGTCCATCTCCAGGACCTTTTCATCTTCCTCAACTGAAACTCTATACCAGTTAAACACTAACTCTCCCATTCTCCCTCCCTCCAGCCCCTGGCAACCACCATTCTACTTTCCGTCTCTATGAATTTGACTCCTTTAGGAACCTCATATAAGAAAAATGGTAAATATTTGCCCTTTTGTGACTGGCTTATTTCACTTAGCAAAATGTCTTCAAGGTTGATCCATGTAGTAGCATGTGTAAAAATTTCCTTCCTTTTTAATGTGAATACTATTCCATTGTATGTAGGTACCACGTTTTGTTCATCTATTCCTCTGTCTATGGATACTTGGGCTGTTTCCACCTTTGGGCTACTGTAAATAATGTTGCTATAAACACAGATGGACAAATATCTGTTCAAGTCTCTGCTTTCAATTCTTTTGGGGACGTACGCAGAAGCAGAATTGCTGGATCACATGGTAGTTCTATGTTTAAATTTTTGAGGAATCACCATACTGTTTTCCATAGCAGCTGCACCATTTCACACTCCTACCAACAAAGTATGAGGGTTCCATTTTCTCCACATCCTTCCCAATACTGGTTACTTTCTGGTTTTTCGCTTTTTTCTTTTTAATAATAGCCACCCAAATGGATGTGAAGTGGTATCTCACTGTGGTTTTGATTTGCATTTCCCTAATTGCTAGTGATGTTGAGCATTTTTTTCATGTGCTTATTGGCCATTCGTATATCTTCCTTGGATAAATGTCTATTCAAGTCCTTTGCCCCTGTTTTAATCAGGTGGTTTGATTTTTTATTGTTGAGTTGTACTTGATGACGCTCTTAAGCTGCTAGATCAACCAACCCTGAAGTCTTCCCTGACTTTGTACTCCAAGTTATATAATCTAGTAAACTACCTGTGGTAGACAGAATAATGGCCCATCAAAGATATCTGTGTTCTAATCTCTGAAATCTTTGAATATGTTCCCTTACATGGCAAAAGGGACTTTGAAGATGTGATTAAATTAAGGATCTTGAGATGGGAAGATTATCATGGATTATCCAGGTAAACCCAATCACAAAGGTCCTTATAACAGGGAGGCAGCAGGGTCAGAGTCAGAGAATGAGATGTAACAATGAAAGCAAAGGTCAGAGTGACGTGGGGCCATGAGCCGAGGAATGTAGGCAGCCTCTACAAGCTGAAAAAAGGTAAGGAAAGAATTTTCCCCTAGACCTCCAGAAGGAATACAGCTCTGCTAAAACTTTAATTTTTGTTCTGCAAGACCCATTTCAGACTTCCGACCTCCACAATTGTAAGATAATGCATTTGTGTTATTTCAAGCCTCTAAGTTTGTGGTAATTTGTTATAGCAGCAATTGGAAACTAATAAATACCTTTTGGTTTAAGTCAGAGCAGGCTCAGGGTTGGTCGATTCAGCAGTTTAAAAGTGTCATTAAGTACAACTCAACAATAAAAAACCAGACCTCTTGATTAAAAAAGGAGCAAAGTTTATTCATTATTTACAACCAAGAGTATCTTAATTGATACACCAGGTCAACCAACAATAAAACAGCCAATAGCAGCCAATTTTCTTTCAGTGAATTCTAGCTATATAGCAACCATTTTTAGGGAGGTTGATAAAGGCAGTCATTGCATGATGGGGAACTGACTAGGAAAAGAAATCTAATGTGCATTATGGTTAGAGAACAACTGAAATCACACTCAAATGTTTGATTAATGAATGAATGACATTTTTTGGTTTAGTTTGATTATTGGTGTTTATAATTCCCTCCCTGGTTTAACGACTGTGGTACTGACCTGTAGGGGCTGTGTATTCCTCACCAGACTTTGGCTTAGCATGTGTATTTGAGGGTGAATATGTATAGGACTTGATTGTTGCCCCAGAGGCTTGTCTTATAAACTTAGACTCTTGCAAACTCTATTTTGCCTCCCTCAGGGACCTTTTCCTTCCTTGTTATTTGTTGTTAAATCACTAGGCTGAGCTAAGTACCCAAACAACAGATCTTTCTCATCATGTCCCAGAGGAAAAAAGCCTAGTCCACTTACCTTGGACCCAAAGTTCCCAAATCACTAATGAAGCATACAATGTGTAGGTCTTGATTCCACCTTAGATGGGCAGAAATTCTTGCCTTAAAACAAACCAACCAAAAAGCCAAAACAGACAGGCTTGTTTCTCTTCCTCTCCTGATGTCTAGAGTTCATGTTAAAACTGCGTTTCCTGTCTTTACTCTCAGATGAGAGTGTAGAGAATTACAGAGCAGTGCTGAAAAGATTGTTAAAGACCCTGCAGATTACTTTGAAGGGAGAAGAACACTTTATGGAAAACGTATAAGCAAATCCTGTGCCTGGAAGTAAAGCTCTTTCCTGGAATAAAATTTTCCATTTATCAGGTATCTGTTTCCCCATGACGAGCTCCAAACAACTGGAGACACGATCATTTTTCTTTCTAGGCTAGCTAATGATCTAAGTTGTGGATTCTTCAGACACTTGGCTTCTCTGCAATCTCCCCAAGCTGCTAGATTTTTGGACTTTTCATAGTAGGTCAGCAGCCCCACTAGAGCTAAAATATTGTCCTTGACAACTGCCACTCAGAATTCAAGGATCATAAGAAACTGGGTATTTCTGTGAAAACAGATTTCCAATGAATTTTTTGACTCCAAGCTTCAGGGCTCAGGAGATGAAGCAGCCTGTGCAGGTGGATCTGCCTCATGTCATGTTCTTCACAAACTAACTTCAGGTGCAGAACTTAACTTTCACCTTGCGCTTTGGAGGAAGACAAGCTTGGGTTCAAGTCTTAGCTCTCTCTCAATACTAGCTGGAGGTAATTTTGAGGTTGTTTAGCCACTCCCAGCTACAATTTCATTATCTGTGAGATGGAGATAATAGTATTCACCTCGCAGGGTTGTTGTGAGCATTATATGAGATCACATGTATACACATGCTCAGTAAATGTTAAGGAATTGGAAAGGAATAAGGGAATTGGAAAGTGTTGTAGCTACTTGGGAGCCAAGTTCTTGCCCTATGAGTCTCTAGACTTCCCTGACAAAATCATAATTCCTGACTGGAACTCTACAATAAACTCTTGGTAAACAGCTCTGGAATTGTAGTTGAAATTCTACAACCAGAGAACCCAAATCTTGCTCTATGGTGTTTTACCATCGCATTGGTTTTTTTTTAGTTCTGCTAATTGTGACTTAAGATAAATTATTTTAGGGAGCAAGCAGCTTCTCTGCAGCAAAGTGAGTATTAAGTTTAACAGGCTTCAGGTTACTGTTTAATGTAGAGAATCACTAATCCTACTGACCAATTTGGTCAAACACATTCCATTCCAATTGTGTTATCTCTCATCCCAATGACCCCCAGGGCTAACTCAACCTGCTGGCTGAACAGGTGGCCCCTTCCTTTCCCACTTCTCCACATGTTGTGTTGTATTACATTCTTCTCATGGGAATATTAACGTTCAAGGGGAATATGAATCTATCCCTGCTTGAACTACAGACTATAAAGTAAGGTTGAAGTCTGTTACTTTCTACTTCCAGACTGGTACATTAATATCAGTTTCTTAATCCAAAAGAGGTACATGTGGTCATCTAAATGATCAACATGACCTCTACGAGTGCCTAATGTACACCTTAGAAATGACATTGAGGGGAAAAGGAATTGGTCTTCTTATCATCACTCAATAGGAGGGTACAAGGGACCTTAACTCAATATCAGATCTCACCACCTGTGCCTTTCAAGCATCACTTTTCCTCAATTTGGTAGTTAGAAAGGAATATATATACGTATATGTGGCTCAGGTGAATCAAAAGAATACCAAAGAAAGAAACCCATAAAAACTCCTATTTTGGATATCGTTTTGAGTGTTTGTAACAGAAACCCAAACTGACAATGGCTTAAACAAATAGAAGTTTATTTCTTTCTCACATTGCAGTCTGGAGGTAGGCAGTCCGGGCTGCATGGCTACATGACAACTCTGCTGCGTGAGGTTGTCCGGGGATCCAGACTCCTATCCTGTGGCTCAACCAATCCTAGGGTATGTCGCTTTTCCACGTGGCTTAAAATGGCTCTCCACAATGCCTAAGAACCAAATAGCAGGAAGAAGGAAGTAGGAGAAGGAGGAGATGCCGTCTGCCTTTAAGAGTTTGAAGAGGAGGTTCTTCAGGTCTCTTCTAGCCACATCCCGTTGTCAACAGCTTAATCACATGACCACAACTGGCTGAAGGTAAGCCTGAGGAATGTACTCTTAAGCTTAGTGGCCATATGGCCAACTAATAATCCTTATTTATTTATTTATTTTTTTTATTGAGTTATTGATAGGTTACAATCTTGTGAAATTTCAATTGTACATTAATGTTTGTCAGTCATGTTGTAGGTGCACCACTTCACCCTTTGTGCCCACCCCCCACCCCACCTTTCCCCTGGTATCCACTCAACTGTTCTTGGTCCATAGTTTTAAATTAATAATCCTTTTACTTTGGAAGAAGGGGAGAATAGATATAATGGAACAAGGAACAGTCTAAAATTAATTCATGCCTTTGAGTTTTTGGGAGAAAAGTATTAACCTGCGTGCCTTCTGACCATAAACACCCCCAGGCAGCATTTATGACCATAAACACACCTAGATAGTATTTATAGCCACTAAGGCAGGTCTGTTCCAATGAGATTCTTCCAGTTGTGAAATCTTTTCATACTGATGGGTAAGTAGCTACTCCTCTAAGACCCCCACTCATCCCCCTGGCTGGCCCATCCCCTCCTGCCCTGCACTATACTCTCCATGATCCAGCAACTAAAGGGTTGAGGCCTGGCTCAACAAGGGGCTTTGAGGACCCTATTCCTATTCATTCTAATTGATTACTGCGGGCCAATACAGCTGGTAACCTATCTTGACTCTCACTCCTGCACTTAGATGGAAGGGCTGCTCCAGCAGGAAGTTAACTCAGGATTTTTCAGTTGCTTGATCATGCACAACTGAGACCTGGTCATGGCTAACACTGTGTCTTGGTTTCTCTATCTCTAAAATGTGAGAGATACCTTTTGTAATTAAGTCAGGAAGCTGGCAAGGAAAGGAACCAGTGACATCATTAATCAGATATAAAGATATAATAATAAGGAGTGACATCCTGACCCTAGTCAAAGGGAAATTTAAGAGAGACCATTCCATAAAGAGAACTGGAGGAGCCATTGAATAAGGTTTAAAAAGACAGGTTCTGGGCTAGGACTGGCAGAAGGAAGAGATCATCTCCTGCAAGAAAATATAATGAAAAAGAGAGCAAGGCTAGATAGAGTCTCCAAGCAGCAATACTGGTATCTTAAAAGAAGAAATTATAAATAAGCACATTTCCCTCACCCAGCCAGAGAGAGGCTTGCTGATTGGCCTCCTCTCTGTTATTTCCCGGAGGAACACCAAACACACAGTATGTGTGGAGTCTCAAAATAATGTCATAAAGCTAATCACACCCCAAAGCGCGCTTTGCCCCATCAATATTCAGTCTGCCTTTGCATTCCCAAAGAAGCACAATAAGAAAACCAGGCTCAGGCAAGTTCCTTAGCCACCCTGAGCCTTGATGATTTTTATGTGTAAAAGAAGCGTAATTCTTTATTTTTTAAAGATTCCACTTTTTCCTTTTTCTCCCCAAAGCCCCCCGGTACATAGCTGTATATCCTTAGTTGTGGGTCCTTCTAGTTGTGGCATGTGGGATGCCACCTCAGCGTGGCTTGATGAGCGGTGCCATGTCTGCACCTAGGATCCAAACCAGCGAAATCCTGGCCTGCCACAGTGGAGCACGTGAACGTAACCACTCAGCCACGGGGCCGGCCCCAAAAGATGGATAATTCTATTTACCTTTCATGGTGGTTGTGAGGTTTAAATGAGAAAATGCACATATGTATCCTGTAGCCCTGGTAAATGGTAGGTGCTCAGAAATTTTCAGTTTCCTCTTCCTCAGTTCCTGGACATTTCTAGGTCACTGGTTGTTATGAAGAATAAAAATTTAAGCTCAGCACAGACCTCCTAACTAACTTCATTGTCAGTCTTTCCAAAAGGCAGCATTAAAATTAGCAGGGTGTCTGCCCTGTAAAACCCAACCCTGGATCATGCCACCATATTCGTAATCTCTGCTTTTTCCCCAGGACTGTAGACCTCTGCTAGAGACAACCACACCAGCATGCTCATTGGTGCCACATGATTTACAAATTCACCTGAATCTTCAACATGGAATCACCTTTTGATCTGTCCCACCTCCTCATCAGTCTCTTTCGTTCTCCACGCCCTTTCAACCTTTGAGTCTTTGTTAGTCTCTGCTCACCGCCAGCCTCTCTTCATCACAGACCATCTCCTTTCTGAGTCACTAAGAAAACAGATACTGCTTACAAGTTTATCTGTATCAGCACTCCTCCTTTATCTCTTTGCATCCTGATTTGGCAGAAGAGGAGTCCTGCCTCCTGCCCAAACTTAATCATCCCATCCGTTTTATACTCTGAGGACCATGTCCCATCTCTTATCCCTTCTGTCTCTTGTATTTTCAGCCACTGCCTCTCCACTAGCTCTTTCTCATCAGCCTTTTAAACGTATTCAAATATCTACTATCTTTTTTTAAGTTGAGGTATAATTGACATATAACATTATGTTAGTTTCATATGTACAACATAATGATTCGATATTTGCATATATTACAAAATGATCACCACAATGTCTAGGTAACATCCGTCACCACATATAGTTACAAATTTTATTTTCCTGTGATGAGAACTTTTTTTATTTTTTTTATTTTTTCCTTTTTCTCCCCAAAGCCCTCCGGTACATAGTTGTGTCTTCTTCGTTGTGGGTCCTTCTAGTTGTGGCATGTGGGATGCTGCCTCAGCGTGGTCTGATGAGCAGTGCCATGTCCGCGCCCAGGATTCGAACTAAGGAAACACTGGGCCGCCTGCAGTGGAGCACGCGAACTTAACCACTCGGCCACGGGGCCAGCCCCCTGTGACGAGAACTTTTAAGACCTACTGTCTTAGCAACTTTTGAATACGCAATACAGTATTATTAACTATATTCACCATGCTGTACATTACATCCCCAGGGCTTATTTACTTTTTAACTGGAAGTTTGTACCTTTTGACCACCTTCTCCCATTTTGCACACTCTTCCACTCAGCACCTCTGGCAACCACCAAGCTGTTCTCTATATCTATGAGCTTCTTTTCTTAGATTCCACATATGGGTGAGATCATACAGTATTTGTCTTTGTCTGACATTTCACTTAGCATAATGCCTTCAAGGTTTATGTCATCACAAATGGCAAGATTTTCTTCTTTTCTACTATTTTTTTAAAAAAACTTCAATCAGAGCCAGCCCCCATGGCCTAGTGGTTAAAGTTTGGTGTGCTCCACTTTGGTGGCCCAGTTTGGCTCCTGGGTGTGGAACCACATCACTCATCTGTCAGTAGCCATGCTGCGGCAGTGGCTCACATAGGAGAACTAGAAGAACCTGCAACTAGAATATACAACTATGGACTGGGGCTTTGGGGAGGGAAACAAAAGAGAGAGAGAGGAAGATTGGCAACTGATTTTAGCTAGGGAAAATCTTTCCCAGAAAAAAAAGCCTTCAATCAAAGTTGACACTTTGTTCCACTGTAGCCCCTACGTTTTCTTTTCTTTACAGATAAGCTTCCTGAAAGAAGCTCCAATTCATCCCTCAGCTATTTTCCCTTCTGCTCCCATTATGCCACTTTCCAAAATCGCCAATGGCTTCCTTGTGTTTGATCCAAAGAACAGTTTTATTTTTTTCATTTATTTATTTATTCTTTCTCTGCCTTGTGATAATAAAAGGAATAGAAAAGTAGATACTATTATTATCTTTATTTTATGGATGAGAACATTAAGGCTTAGCAAGGTTAAGAAACTTACCCAGAGTCTAGTAGGTATTCAAGGTAACACCAGAATTTGAACCTAGGTCTATCTCCTAGTTTTCCTACACCTCAGAGATCACTATTTCTCAGTCTCCTTTGCAGGTTACTCTTCATCATTGGAGAGTCCAAGACCTTAATCCTCAGACCTATGTCTATCTATACTTACTCTCTTAGTCATCTATTCCAATCTCATGACTTTAAATATTGTGGTGAATCATCTGCAAAGATGGTCAACAATTCCTCCCATCATTGCATGTGCACATTGTCTCTCCTATGAGGAGGTGGAGTCTATTTCTCCTCCTCCTTGAATCTAGGCTGGCCTTGTAACTTGTTTTGACCCACAGAGTGGATGAAATTGGAACGTGAAAATTCTGGCCCAGTCCTTAAGAGGCCTAGCAGCTTCTGCTTTTGCTTTCTTGGAAGCCAACTTCCATGAATGAAGTTTGTGCTACATGAGTAAATGATAAGTGACCATGCGGCAAGAGAGAGGCCGCACGGAGGAGAATTAAGGAGCCTCAGATAACAGTCAGCACCAACGACTCAGACATGGATGTGCCAGCAGCCCCTGAGATCCCAGATAATTGCAGCCACATGAGTCATGAGAAACCCACAGAATCACGAGAAATAATAATTCACTGTTGTTTTAAGCTACTAAGTTTTGGGATGTCTTTAAACACAGCATTAGATAAGAAAACAAATGACATCAACATGCTGATGACTCCAATTTATATCTCCAGCTCCAACATTTCCCCTGAACTTTAGATTCATGTATCTGACTGTTCCCTGGATGACTAAGAGGCATCTAACAGGCCTAACACAGACTTTTTTTTGGTAACAGCTTTATTCAAGTATAATTCACATACCATACAATTCACTCATTTAAAGTATATAATTCAATGTTTGTAAATATATTCACAGAGGTATAGCACAGACCTTTGATTTCCACCTCACCACTCAAAAAACCCTACCCCCTTTCTTACTGATCTCGCCAACTGTTTTTAAGCCCTAAACCTGGGAATCATCATTGGTTTACCTCTTACTCCTCATTGGATCCGTTGGCAAGTTCTGACAGCTTCATCTTTAAAACATATCACAAACCTAACTGCCTCCTTTCATTTCCACCACTCCCATCTTAGTCAAGTCATCTCTTCTTGCCAGGTCTACTGTAATAGCCTCCTAACTGGCTTCCCTAACTCCCTGGCCAACTGGACATCCACTCAGATGACCCTCAGTCAATTCTCTACAAAGCAGAGTGCTGATTAAAAAACATAGATCAGGGGCTGGCCCCATGGCCAAGTGGTTAAGTTCGCGCGCTCCGCTGCAGGCGGCCCAGTGTTTCGTTGGTTCGAATCCTGGGCGCGGACATGGCACTGCTCATCAAACCACGCTGAGGCAGCGTCCCACATGCCACAACTAGAAAGACCCACAACAAAGAATATACAACTATGTACCGGGGGGCTTTGGGGAGAAAAAGGAAAAAAATAAAATCTTTAAAAAAAAAAAAACATAGATCATATCACTCCCCTACCGAAAAACTTTAATGACTTCCCACCACAGAATAGAATCCAAACTGCTTACCATGGCCTACGAGACCGCTGTTTATGTCTGACTATATCTCCCACCACTTCCTTCTTTGCTTACTCTGCTCTAGACGTATTGGTTTTCTTTCTGTTCCTCCAAACCACTGAACTCATTCCTGCCTCAGGGCCTTTTCACTACTATTCCCTCCACTGGGAATGATTTTCTCAAAGTGTCATACGGTTTACTTCCTTCCTTAATTAGGCTTCTGCCAAAATGTCACCTTCTCAGAAAGGCATTCTGTGACCGTGCTACCTAAAATAGGAGCTCCCCTGCCCCCTCCAAGCAGAAGTCACTTTTGATGGCCTTACTCTGATTTATATTTTTTTTCCGGCACTTATCACTACCTGACATTATGTCCTACATTTAGTTGTCTGTGTGCTTTTGTTTGTTTCCCTTATAGTGGCAACTGTGCAAATGCTCTTCTCAGATCTTTAAGAGAACCTCTTGCAGGAAGCATAATTGAAAGCCCCAGCTTATATCACTCTGGATACAACACCGCATTGGCACCAAAGCCACACTCCTCCCAGGCTTCTCCTAGCCGATGATTGAGCATGATGGGTGTACGAGAGCTGTCCCATTCCTGAGGAATGCAGGACTCCTCTAATGAGTAAACTTTGCCTTGGAGAGTCCCCATTGACCTGGCCAAAACTTTCTTAGAACTGTGCTACCATCTGAGAGTCTTTCTACCCAAGCCTCCTTTCCCTCTCTCCTTCCACAGAGGTCAGACCTGCATTGGAGTCTGAAGACTCTCTCTGCTTACTCCTCCTCCCTCCCCTTTATCCTTCACAGGCATTTCCTCTAATAAATGTCTTATACACCTTGGCATCTGCTTCTTGAAAGATCCAAACTGATCCACCTATGATGTACCCCAGTGAAGGGTCATGGAGATACTCCTAGAATCACAGGGTCAACAGAGGCCTGGAAGTTGGACAAAGCCACTGAGAGTGGGGACCTCAATGTCTAGAGGCAATGGTGTAATTAGCAGGCAGCAGCAGTGGATGCTATTTCATGTCTAAAGGGCAAATGGAACCACTTGCATGCAGTATATATGCCAGTCTAGAAACAAGATCAGACCAGCTATCTCGCAGCAAAGACCAGCAGAAGCAAGTAGAGAGGGATGGCACTGAGAACTGGCTATCCATACTTCAATTTCTAAGAGAATCTGTAAACTTTCCCCTGTACTACCTGTATCCCACTTGTGTGGGAGCTTCTGAACAAGATTAGACCAGTTACAGTAAATAAGGAAAAAAAAATATATATATATATATTGTGTGTGTGAGGAAGATTGGCCCTGAGCTAACATCTGTGCCAGTCTTCCTCTGTTTTGTATATAGGATGCCACCACAACATGGTTTGATGAGCAGTGTATAGGTCCGCATTTGGGATCCAAACCTGCAAAGCCCAGGCTGCTGAAGCAGAGCGCTTGAACTTAACCACTATGCCACCAGGCTGGCCCCAGGAAGCCATATCTTTTGTACATCTGTATATAGCATACAGATTCTTCACCATACAGAAAAAGAGGACATTGACATCTTTAGTTTTAACTAAACCATTCAAAGCCTCTTTATGGTCCAAGCTTCTTTATTGCCTTTGAGTCAACTTTCAAGCCAGTAAATTGGAACAGATGAGTTGAAAGATCTGGCTTTAGTCTTATCCTTACTTTTTACTACCTTTTGGGCCTGAAAAACTTGCTAGCCTCTCAGAGCTTTTTTCCTCATCCATAAAATAGGATAATCTATTCCCTGTGCAGATCACATGATTATGGTGAGGACAAATCATATATTTAAAAACCCATGTGCAAATTTATCTTATTAATTTTACAAAATATTATACAAGTATAAGATTGTTTTTAAAGATCTATTACAGCTTATCCATTCTTCAGACTGCTTTTTTTTATTGTTTACCTTTTATATAATGATGCCCTCTGCTGTTCTCTTGTATATCTTTACTTCAGACCATACAAGAGACTTGATCCGTATCATCATTCTATCCAAGACAGTTAGAGTGGAAATACCTGGAAATCACTTAGTCTCATTTTGAAGATGAGAGCAAAGCACAGACATAATAGGGAAGTGCCTAAAATCAGTCAAACCAGGACCATAACCCAGACTTCTAGACTCTAAGTTCAGGGCCCTCTAGTCAGAATGGCAATATAGAAGTAAAAAAAAAAATACTATTGAGTTTGACTTAAATGTCCAAATAAACTTTATTACCTTGCTCTTCCTCCGAAATTCAAAATCAACATTAAAAGAGTTATTGGTGGCATCTACCCAGTCGCCCAAGACAGAAACCTCAAAGTCAGTATTAATTCTGTCCTCTCCTTTATCCACTGCATAAAATATGTTATGTGGTCTCCTTAATTCTACCTTCTAAATCTGTTTCACTCTCTTCTCCATTTGGATTCCCCTCATTTAAGCCTTCATCTTTTTTAGCCTGTGTTATTTCAACAGCCTCCTAAGTGTTTTTGCAACCTCCAGGTTCACTTGCCCTTCATTCATTCATTCAACAAAATTTTTCTTAAATCCTTACAACATTTCAGGCGGTGTGCTAGATATGGAGAATTAAAAGAGAAGCAGACATAGTCCACGCTCTCAAGGATTCAATATCTAGCAGAGAGAGACAAATATGTAAACAAATGAGGAATTCTGGTTCCTCCAAAATACGCCAAAACAACTTGTTGATGAGACGAAGCTGAGTTTATACTCTCCATAGTAAGGGGGAGCACTAGCTCAACAGAGCCTTAGTAGCATTTATAAGTGATGAGGGTGAAATCAGGATATATATGAGGTTTTGAAGTCTTATTTAAGGCGGGTCTTTCGACGGGAAGGGGGACTTAGTTATGATTGGGTAAGGATCATGAAACAACAGTTTAAGATTGGTAGACCCAGCAGGTGAGCATTTGAGGAGAGGGTTCTAAGACTCTTTGGGTGTGAAATATTGGTTGATGTATTCTGTTGGGGAGTTGATGGTTCTCTCAGTAAGTTCCTGGAATGTGTACTAAAGGTTATTTGTAACTTTTATCTTTCTAGGCAAGAATTTTCTGGAATAGTAATGTTGATGAAGACAATAGAATAATAAAGTCACGTGATGTAGACAACAAACTTTGTGGTGGTAGATGGGTTCACTTTTCATAAGGGAGTATAGCAAAGCATTGTAGATACCTGTATTGGGTACTGCAGGTGCATAGAGGAAGGAGTGTTCAATGATCCTTGGAGTCAGAGTGGGGAAGAATCCAAAGAGGTTTTACAGATTTGAACTGTCCCTTAAAAGGTGAATAATATTACGTTTATGGATATACCACATTTTGTTTATCCACTTATCAGTTAATAAACATTTGGGTTGTTTTCACTTTTTGGCTATCATGAAGAATACTGCTATGAACATTCATGTACACCTGTTTTTTGGAAACATATATTTTCATTTCTCTTGCGTATATTCCCAGGAGTGAAATTGTTGGATCATATGGTAATTCTATGTTTAGCTTTTTGAGGAACTGCCAAACTGTTTTCTGAAGAGGCTGCACCATTTTACACTTCTACCAGCAATGTATGAGTGTTCAAATTTCTCCACATTCTTGCCAACTCTTTTTATTTTCCATTTAAAAAAAATTATAGCCATCCTAGTGGTGTAAAGTGGTATCTCACTGTAGTTTTGATTTGCATTTTTCTAGTAACTAGTGATGTTGAACATCTTTTCATGTCCTTGTTGGTCGTTGCCATATCTTTGGAAAAATATCTTTTCAAATCCTTTGCCTATTGGATTTTTAATTGGGTTATTTGTCTTTAAATTCTTGAGTTGTGAAAGTTAATTATTCTGGATACAAGTCCCTTATCAGATATATGATTTGCAAATGTTTTCTCCAGTATTGTGGGTTGTCTTCATTTTTTTGATGGTATCTTTTGAAGCACGAAAGTTGTAAATTTTTTTATTGAGGTGAAAGTCACATAACATAAAATTAGCCACTTTAAAGTGAACAATTCAGTAACACACAGTGCACTTAAAATGTTGTACAACCACCACCTCTATCCACTTCGGAAACATCTTTATCGTCTGAAAAGGAAGCCCTATACCCGTTAAACAGTTGTTCCCATTCCTCTTTCTCTGTAGTCCCTGGAAACCACCAATCTATGTTCTGTCTCTATGGATTTACCTATTTTGAATATTTCGTATAAATGGAATCATGCAATACGTGACCTTTTATGTCTGACTTCTTCCACATACTAGAATGTTTTTGACGTTCTACCATATTGTAGTGTTTATCAGTACTTAATTCCTCTAAGTGGCTGAATAAATCAGGAAGTGTGAGTCCTCCAACTTCTTTCTTTTCAAGATTATGTTAGCTATTCAGGGCCCTTAGCAATTCCATATTAATTTAAGGATTTGCTTTTCTGTCTCTACAAAGAAGGCTAGTGGAATTATGGTAAAGATTGCATTGAATCTGTAGATTACTTTGGGTGGTATTGCCATCTTTTCAATATTAAGTCTCTCAAGCCATGAACATGGGCTGTCTTTCCATTTTGTTAGGTCTTCTCTAATTTCTTCAAGCATCATTTTGTAATTTTCCATGTACAAGTCTTCTACCTCCTTGGTTACATTTATTACCAAGTATTTTATTTTTTTGGAGGATATTATAAATAGAAATGTTTTCTTAACTTCCTTTTCAGATTTTTCATTGCTAATGTATAGAAACACAACAGATTTCTTGTTTGTTGTTTTTGTACCCTGTAACTTTGGCGAATATGTTTATAAATTCTAGTATTTTTATTATGGCTTCTTTTGAAATACATATTTACATACATATATGATCATGTCATTTATAAATAAAAATAGTTTTACTTTTTCCTTTACAATTTGGATGCCCTTTATTTCTTTTCTTGCCTAATTGATCTGATTAGAACTTCTAGTATATTCACCATTTTGAATAGCAGTAGCGAAAGCAGGCATCCTTGTCTTATTCCTGATCTTAGAGAAATATTTTCAGTCATTCATGATTATGATATTAGCTGTGGGCTTTTCATAAATGCCCATTATCATGCTAAGGAAGTTCCCTTGTATTCTTATTTTGTTGAATGTTTTTTATCATGAAAGGGTGGTTGGATTCCATCAATAACTTTTTCTGCTTTAATTGAAATCATGTTGTGATTCTATTCCTTCATTCTGTTAATGTGATATATTACGCTGATTAATTTTCCTATGCTAAATCACCCTCGCATTCCTAGGATAGATCTTACTTGCTCTGGTCCTTTTAATATGCTAATGAATTTGGTTTGCTAGTATTTTGTTGAGAATGTTTGAATCTATATTCATAAGGAATATTGGCCTGCAATTTTCTTTTCTTGTGATGCCTTTGTGTGGCTTTAGTATCAGGGGAAAACTGTCCTCATAGAATGAGTTAGGAAGTATTCCCTCCTCTTCTGTTTTGTGGAAGAGTTTGAGAAGGATTGGTGTTCATTCTTCCTTAGGTATTTGGTAGAATTCACCAGTGAAGCCACTTGGTCCTGAACTTTTCTTTGTTGAGGGATATTTTTTATTACTGATCCAATCTTTCTAATTGATACAAGTCTGTTCATATTTTCCATTTATTCTTGAGTCAGTTTTGGTAATTTGTTTGTTTCTAGGAATTTATCCATTTTAATCTAGGTTATGTAATTCGTTGGCATACAAAAGTTTTAAATTTTGATGAAGTCCAATTTTTCTACTTTTTCTTTTGTCGCTTATCCCTTTGTCATCATATGTACAAAAACTTCACCTAACGCAAGGTAATGAAGATTTACTCCTATGTTTTCTTCTAAGACTTTTATAGTTTTGGCTCCTACCTTTAGATCAATGATCAATTTTGAGTTAATTTTTGCATATGGTATGAGATAAGGGTATTGCTTATTTCTACATATGGGTATCTAATTATTCCTGCACCATTTTTGAAACTAATAAGGTTTTGTTGTCCATCTGCCTTGTGTCCATCAGTCCTCCAAACTTGACGTAGACTTCAGCATTAGGTTGAGGGTGTTGCATGGAATTTTAGCTTGGTTTCCAGTGGCGGAAAGAGAATTATAGCTTTGTGAGAAAGGCTCTACTTGTTGGGTAATTCAGAAGAAGGCAGGACATACTGATATCTCCCTCAGGCCTTAGCCCTAAGCCAGAGTGCAAAGGCTGGCATTTGTCTTCATGGTAGACATTTAGAGTGCTCTTGCTCCTCTCTAGCTGCCTGCCACCTACCTAACATGCAGCAAGTGCATTGAGTTGAGGCCTTGGCTGCTTGTGGCCCCAAGCACAGATGTTTGTCTTCTTTCCCTTCTTATTCTGTTAAGATTCTACCCTCTGCTTCCCACAGTGACTGCAAGTAACCTGGAAGATCAACTAAGATTCTATTAGTGGTGGTGATGGTAGTAGTAGTAGTAGCAGCAGCAGGAGAAATAAGGAGAAGAGATAGGGGAAAAATAAGGGAGACGGGATTGGCATGTGGATGGAGGAATAGGAAAACTAGAAAGTAACTAGGAATAAATAAGAAGGACGTCCAAAAATCCAGCAATGAAGCTTTAGTTTTTGCAGAAAGGAGAGACAGGAAAACTTCAGTAGTGTAACAGCTGACTTCAACAACATTCAAGTTGAAGAAAAGTCAGAGGGGTAGAGCAGGGAAGAGAGAACTCAGATGCGTTAATAGAAAGGAAAAAATTTAAAAAGGAAACTTCCATTTTCACTGTAGAGGAAATTCAAGAAGTATGAACATCGGTGAGAAACAGTGTTCACACTCTCTTGGGGCCTAATTGCTTTCTCTTAGGCCCACTAGAATACCAAAACCACTGTGATACTGAAAGGCTGAGAAAAGTATAATTTCCCCTGCTCAGATAACATGTGCAGTTTATTAGGAACTATGACAGGCCTGTGGAAAAGATAATTGGAGAAAACGGTGCATTTCAGTTGCATTATTGAAATTGCACTCTGGGGGGCAGTATGGTAAGGTTGAAAGATCACGAGCTTTGTAGCCAGACAGACATGGGTCCAAATCTTGGCTCTGCCACTTTACTCCTTGTGTGCCTTTGGACAAGTTATTTAACCTCTCTGAGCCTTCAGCTTTCTCTCTCCGGAATTATATGGACCTCTTAGGTTTTTTGTGAGAATTGAATGAGAGAATGTCAGCAAAGCAACTAGCACGATGTCTGGTACATGTACTACTAGGGGCTCAGAACGTGCCAGTTCCTTACTTCAGTCTCCTATCACTGCATTCTAGTCACAAACTGGACCTGTCTCCTGTTTCTAAAGGCTTGGACTCAGTAATCCTACATCTGATATTCTATTACAAGGAAAACCGTCTGAAGAACAGAAAAGATTTTGTGGTCAAGCATGTTCATTGTGTTTGTTAATACAAAACAAAACAAAAGGAAACAAAAACTGAACACCACAAATACCTAACAGTAAAGGAATGCTATTTATTAAAAATGACATCCATGAAGGCTTTTAATAACAGTGAAGTGCTAACATTATAGTATTATGCTAACAAAATTTACATATACAATTCTACATACAACCATATTAAATATGTTGAAAATATGTATAGAAACAATACTAAATGAAATACACCAAAATATTAATGAAGGTTGCCTCTGGGTGGAGGATTATGAGTAACTACTTTTGTTTTACTTTTCTTTTCTACCTTGCATATAACATCACTTTTTGTTGAGGTAACATTACTTTTATACTAAAAAATTTATTTAATTACAGAATAATTTTTAAAAGGATCTTGAGGAATACTCCATAGCAATGAGAATGGTCTACAACTACATGTGACAATATGGATGAATTTCACAAGCACAGTGTTGAGCAAAAGGAGCCAGATGCAAAAGAGTACACAGTGCATAATTCAATTTGTATAAAATACAAAGTCAAGCAAAACTAATTTATGCTATTAGTAATCAAGATAGTGGCAACCCTTGGAGGGAGGGCAGGTAGTAACTTTTGCATCTGGCTCCTTTTGCGCAACATTACATTTGTGAAATTCATTGTGTTTGTGGGGTGAGGATAGTGCCTGGAAATAGGCACAAGGGGGCTTCTGGGATCTGGTGATGTTCTGTTTCATGATCTGGGTGCTAGATGTGCTTAGTTTGTGAAAATTTATCACCCTTATGAATAGTGTTATACTTCAAAAAAAAAATAAAAATAAGATGGATGGATGGATGGATGGATGGATAGATGGATAGGTAGGTAGGTAGGTAGGTAGGTAGATAGATAGATAGATAGATAGATAGATAGATAGATAGATAGAAAATGTGCTAAGTGAATGCAAATCGCCATTGATGCCTTATCTGAAGGAGAAATTCATCTTTAGAAAAAAAGAACACCTTGTTTTGGCCACAAGATGGCATCATTAGTTGCTTGGAAATCAAATTCCAAGGTGCTCTTCAGCACATTTTAAGAACCAAATATTTGGTGTATTGTCTTAGAAGAAGAGAACTTAGAGATTTTCCACTCTGACGTTATCTAATTTTCCAGATGAAAGAAATACGGCCGTACAGGAATGACTTGCCCGAGATCACACTGCTGGTTAGAAGACCTAGGCTGAAAACCTAAATTTCTGGGCAATCAGTTTGCTCTGCCTTGCTTAAAAACTCTTATTTTCAGTTCCATTTCCTTCCTACAATGCTCTGGAATAAGAAGTTTATCAAGGAGTGCCCCTCCTTTTATAACCCCAGAAAACAGACTGTCTCAAACAGAATCGAAAATTCATGACTAGAATTGGCAGTATTGGCCCGCTGCAGTGTGAAATTTCCATATATGGACATTTAAAAACATTACATGGCCAATTCTGCCTGAGCTGGCTCAAATTTCTACTTCCTTAGATGGGAAGGATAGACCAGATACCATCTGTCTGTCTTTTTTCCCTCTCTCCCTCTCTTTTTTTGTTTCTTTTAGCCTCCCTCCCTCCCTTCTTCCTTTGTTCCTTCCTTTCTTCCCTCCTTCCTCCCTTCTTTCCTTCCTTGTCTATTATCTCTATTTGAACCACAGGAGCCACCAATGCCTCTCAGAAACAAAAACTCAAAGTCAAATGCAATGGCTTTCTTGAACAGACCAGACCTCAGGTCTGTGTTGTGATTTATTTGTCACTGTTGCAGAGGACTTGCAGGAGAGAGCAAGATGTGGCAGATGAAAGTGTCAAGCTAAGATGAAAGATCTCTGTCCTTGTAACCTGGACCTTTGGAGAGGCTCCTTGATGGATAAGGACATCTGCAGGCAGAGGAGGAAGCCCATTAGCAGGCTGCAAGGTGCACACAGCAATCTTTTTTGATGACCTCTAATTGAAAGGCAGGTTCTGTATATGGGGGTCAGATGAATTAGAACAAGGAGGGGGTGATTTGCACCCTGGCGAACATTTGCCCATGTCTAGAGACATTTTTGGCCGTCACAACTGGGAGGAAGGTGTTACTGGAATCTAATAGGCGGAGGCCAGGGATGCTGCTAAACGTCCTACAATGCACAGCACAGCCTCCTGCAACAAAGAATTAGCCAGCCCCAAGTGTCAATAATGCCAAGGTTAAGAAACCCTGCTTTATATAAAATTAGATCCCAGTGAAATAATTTGGCACCTTATGTCTTTCTGATTTTTCACGCAAACCAGATACAAGAAGAAGAAGAAGAAGAGGAAGAGGAAGAAGAAGAAGAAACAAAACTAAATAGGCAATGTCTAACTCCAGGGTGAGGACCTATAGAGAAATAACAAAGTTTGATTGGAACGAATCCATATTTTATTACATAATTTTGCTTTTTCATTTCTTCTTAGGCCAGAGGCATTCAAGTCAGTTCTTAAAACATTGAGTGCCTGCATGCACGAGGAAGGCACAGTACTGGTTCACGAAGGGGATTCCTGAAGGTCTAAGTTACACGGTAAGGGAGTCAACCTTAGCCTGACATTTCTCTCTCTTCTGCTCTCTTTCTAAAATGGTGACAAATGAATTTAAATCCAAGTCTCCTTTGAAAAAACAGCTAAACATTCCCTGGCATCCCTCATATTGCATATATGACCCAAGGTCATTTCTGACAACTACCAAGATGATTGTCAGCCTGCCCGGCAGCTCACTGAGTCCAGACCTCAGCTTCTCCCAGACCTACCCATTGTCCTGCTTCTTGTCACCAGCAAGCATAAAGGACACAAGCAGAAAAGCTTATCAGAGGGAAGCCTCAGGTTACCAGAACTCTTGGTGACTGAGAGAAGGGATTTGGTTAATTTATTTTTCTGGGTAACTAAGGGATAACCAGAGAAGGCATTGTTTCAATCTTTGTGGCTGAAAAATCTTTCTAATATGTGTGTCTCTTTTCCACGTTAGGAAATAAGAGTACCTGGAGGACAAGTTTGAAGCATATGTTTTCATGGCTTGTTCATAAGTGACCACTATCCAGGCCTGGAGATGGTAATTGGAATATAAGAACTTTAGAAATAGTGCAGTCCTTTATTTTGCAAATGAGGGAACTGAGCTCCAGAGAGGGAAGTGAACTATCTAAGGTCACAAGGGTCACAGAGCTGGAAAGGCATAGAACCAGCTTCAATATGAGCTTATATTTTCTAAAATTGGGAAGGAAAATAATCTTGCTTAAGTTGAAGGTCCTGGCTAGCATAAATAGAAGGCATAAGTTTTCCTGTTCTTCATCCACTACTTCTGTAAGTACCAGCCAGAACTCTACTGACAAAGTAAAGGATTGAAGCAATTTTCTGAATCATTTGGACTGAAACCCCATTGCATAGCTATAGCCTTTAAATATATGTGGTGTGGCTGTAAAGCAATGTGACCAGTTTCCACAAACCACACGAGAAAACTGGGAACACTGTTATACATTCATACTGCGTGCTCTGGATTTTCCATGAATACAGGGGACAGGAAATCCAGAAATAACCCCTAAATTTGTTTGGAAACCAATTTCTACCTCCACCTTCAAGAAATCTTTTTCAAAAAGCCACAAAGAAGAAGCAAAACTGACTTAGCCATTCTGTCACATTTCTTCTTATCTTTTCTCTTGTGCATGTTTACTTCATCATCTCCTGGTGCTAATACCAAGGCAAATTACAGAAAGGTCAAAAGGAGGGGGAATTATAAGGGTATGGCAAATGAAAAATAGTCTACTCATGAGGTAAAAGACACAAATGGCAGAATACTGGCCGTGATGCTTACACTTCAAGAAAAAGGATTTATTGACTTCTTCGACTAATTTTTCCCAATAGCCTTGCTACTCAAGGTGTTGCCCAAGGACCAGCAGCAAGGCATCACCTGAGATCTTGTTACAAATGCAGAATCTCAAGCCCCCATGACATATCTCAAGTTAAACAAGATCCCCAAGTGATTTGTGTGAACTTTAAATTTTGTGAGGCATTGATGTAGAGTATGTTGAGAATAACTCTGGATTAGGACTTAGAAAACCAGGTTTCTCTTCCTGCTTCTGCAACTTACTCATTTAATAAATTTATCCAAATCACTTCCCCTTTATGAGCTTGTTTTCTCATGGGTATAATGAGAGAATTGAACTACAAGACCTCCAAGGGTCTTTATGCCCCAAAATTCTAGGATCTAATTAACAGTGGACACCTGACATTGGATGCTTCCTTGGAAACACCTCGACTTCCTTCAGATTAGCAAAGTTTATGACTGAAAACTCAGCTGGTAAGGCATTGGCTTCCCTGACCATCTCCAACCCCTCCATTCAGTTTGCCGCAATCTCACTGGCCTTCAAAAATTCTGAGCTGGGATGGTCATGGTTATTACTATCTCTTAGTTTTTCAGAATGAGTCTACATGAAGCAACAAGAGAAGGCAGCTGTGCTGATGGTGGGAAGGAACCAATATCCATGGCTGTCCCCCTGGAGCTGGAGGAGACAGAGGTAAATTCTCAGGGTAAGGAGAGCTAGGGACAGCTTCAGAAGCTGATCCCAGTCCACCGGCACTTCCTTCTCACAAAATCACCTAAGAAGCACTAATTTTACCCCCAGCAGTTATTTTTCTCTTTCTGCTCTTCTATCCTGTCACCACACAGTGTTTGGCCACGGCCTTATTTTTCAAAATGAGCTAAAATGAGGTGGAAGAAAAGCATTACCACAAAGCCAGGGCCATGTTCCACAGGAAAAGAGACATTTGAGTCGGGTATCTTGGGTCTTTCAAACCTCAACTAGCCATCTGCAGACCCTAGCTAAGTACCAGTTCCAGTGACAATTGCTGCATAATAAACTATCCCAAGCTTAGGGGCACAAGAACAATTTTATTATGCTCATGGATTCTTCGGTTCAGGAATTCAGTCAGAGATTGGCTGGGTGATTGTTTTGCTCCTTGTGGTGTCACTTGAGGTCACTTGAGGTACTTAGGTGATGGATGAGATAGTCTGGAGGATCCAAAATGGTTTCACTTTCACATCTAGTGCCTTGGTGGGAATGGCTGGAAGACTGGAGTAGCTGAGATTGTTGCCTGGAGCACTTACGTGTGGCTTCTTACATGTGGCAGTCTCAGAGTTATTGAACTGTTTATGGGGCAACTTGCTTCCCTCAGGGCAATTATCCTAAAAGAACCAGGTGGAAGCTGCATGGCTTTTTATGACTTAACATCAGAAGCAATATAGTGTTGCTTCTGCCATATTGTATTGGTTGAAGCAGTCACAAGACCAACTTAATTCAGAGAGAGGGAATGCATACTTCACTTCTCGATGGGAGGAGTTTCAATAAATTTGCAACCATTTTTAAAAACCTCTTCAGTATTCAGGAGATAAATAACACTGAGGGAACACTCTTTATTCGGTCATGGATTGGACCGTGTATGCTACCAAGGACTCTTTTTTCCCGTCCAGTGTGGGACCCATACAAGAGGGCAAGCTCAGCAAGATGCTGAGGATGTTCTTTGGTCCTTTTCTCCACGGCCCACACCATATCTTTCTTCACTGGATCGTAGAACTTGGCCTAAAAGGGGGAAGTAAGTGAGGACAAAGACATAGGAAAAAGTGTTCTCCCTTTCTCCCTCTCTCTCACTATCCCTTTTTTTTTTTTTTTTCATAAGACCTAGATGTGCTAAGCTACCCTCTCTCTGTCTCCTTTCACCTGGGCTGCACCTTGGTCCTGCTCAAATTTCCAAGAGCTGGGGAGTGGTGTCTTATTGCACCAGCCCTCTGGGATCAAGAATAAAAAGAGCAAACTATGCAGAAAAGAAGGGCTCCAAGAAAGCCAAAAGAAAGCAAGGGTTTATTGCCTTAGGCCAGTTCTATTTATATTTCCTATACTCCACACTAGCAGGGTGGTCTAATTGTGTGGCTCTGTGGACTCCAGAACTCCATTTTATTCTTGATCTGCACCAGAGCTCTCATTCTGAGTGGGAGGAGGGAGTTTCAGTGTCCCACTTCTCTCCCTCCCAAGAGTTACAGTGTGTGCCACTTCGCCGTTGTTGATCACTTTGTGCCAGTCACTGTGCCACTTTACACCCATTATCCCAATTAAGTTTCACAACAACCTTGTGAGGTATATATTATCCCTGAGTCACAAGTGAGAAAATCCAAGCCTCAATGAGCTGAAATAAATTTTTCTGGCTCACACTGTTAGTATAAAGCAGAACTTAGATTGGAACCAAGGCAATCTGATCCCAAAGCCTGCAAGTAGCAATTTCTCCGTGTTTCTCTCAGCTGAGCAAGATGGATAGTAGCGATTATCATAAAACTATAAAAAATATATATTTATAGTCAATAAGACTGTCGCTTAGGGGCTGTGTGCAACTTAGCTGGTATAAATAACCAACATCAGTAAAAGAAGATGTTTAAGAGAGGCTGAGTAATAATAATACTGGTATCTAACATTTACCAAAAGCTTACAATATACCAGGAACTAATGAAACATTTTACCTACATTAATTTGTGAATTGCTCACAACATCCTGGGTGGTAGACACTATTATTATTACCTTTGTAAAAATTAATTAATTAATTTGAATTGTGGTAACGTTGGTTTATAACATTATATAAATTTTGGGTGTACATCATTATATTTTGATTTCTGTGTAGATTACATCATGTTCACCACCCAAAGACTAATTATAATCCATCACCACACACGTGTGCCTAATCCCCCCTTTTGCCCTCCTCCCTCCCGCCTTCCCCTCTGGTAACCATCAATCCAACAACTGTCTCTATGTGTTTGTTTGTTGTTGTTTTTATCTTCTATTTATGAGTGAGATCATACCATATTTGACTTAGTCCCTCTGACTTATTTATCTTACCATAATACCCTCAAAGTCCATCCATGTTGTCACAAATGGCCAGATTTCATCGTTTTTTATGGCAGAGTAGTATTCCATTGGGCATATATACCACATCTTCTTTATCCATTCATCTTTTGGTGGGCACCTAGGTTGCTTCCAAGTCTTGGCTATTGTGAATAATGCTGCAATGAACATAGGGGTGCAGATATACTTATGCTTTTGCATTATCAAGTTCTTTGGATAAATGCCCAGCAGTGGGATAGCTGGATCATATGGTAGATCTATTCTTAATTTTTTGAGGGATCTTCATACTGTTTTTCATAGTGGCTGCACCAGTTTCCACTCCAACCAGCAGTGTATGAGAGTTCTTTTTTCTCCACATCCTCTCCAACACTTGTTATTTACTATCTTGTTAATTATAGCCATTCAGATGGGCAAGAGGTAATATCTCATTGTAGATTTGATTTGCATTTTCCTGATAGTTAATGATGTTGAATATCTTTTCACGTGCCTGTTGGGCATCTGTATATCTTCTTTGGAGAAATGTCTGTTCAGATCTTTTGCCCATTTTTTTAAATTGTGTCTCTGTTTTGCTTTTTTCTTTAGTGCTTACCATGAGGTTTGTATTCAAAATCTCATAGATAAGATAGTCCATTTTCTGATGGCCTCTTATTTCCTTAGACTAAACCGATTCAGTCCATTTCCTCTTCCTCTCCTAAGTTGTTTTTCTCACATCTTAGTCCATCTTGTGCTGTTAGTTTGTGGTTAAAATGACAAGTTTATACTTGTTTTGATAAACAAGATTATCCTTTGTTTTTGAAAAGATTATCTTTTCCTTCCCTTTATCTTTAGTGCTATTCTTGAGTATTTGCTAACCTGTTCTGATGTATAGCTATAATTTTCTGATTTTGTCTAACTATTTATCTCAATGCTCCATGCTTTGTAACCCATTTTTCCCCTTCAGGTATGAGGGCCTTTTTGAGGATTTCTTGTAGTGGAGGTCTCGTGGCTACAAACTCCCTTAGCTTTTGTTTATCTGGAAAGGTTTATATTTCTCCATCATATCTGAAGGGTATTTTCACTGGTAGAGTAATTCTTGGCTGAAAGTTTTTGTCCTTCAGGGATTTGAATATGTCATTCCAGTCTCTCCTAGCCTGTAAGGTTTATGCAGAGAAATCCACTGAAAGCTTGATAGAGGTTCCTTTGTAGGTTATTTTCTTCTGCCTTGCTGCCCTTAGTATTTTTTCTTTGTCATTCACTTTTGTCAGTTTCACTACTATGTGCCTTGCAGTTGGTCATTTTACATTGACATACTTAGGAGATCTGATAGCCTCTTCCACATGGATTTACATCTCCTTTCGTAGGTTTGGGAAATTCTCTGCTATTATTTCTTTGAACAAGCTTTCTGCTCCATTCTCCTTCTCTTCTCCCTCTTTAATACCTACAATTCTTATGTTGCTTTTCCTAATTGTGTTGCATATTTCTCAGAGACTTTCTTACTTTATTTTTAGTCTTAATTCTCTCTCCTCCTCTATCTGGAGCATTTCAACATGTCTGTCCTCGATTTTGCTGATTCTCTCCTCTATGATGTCCACTCAAGCATTTAGGGGATACATATTTTGTTTTATCTCTTACACTGTGTCTTTTATTTCCAATATTTCTAATTGATTCTTCTTTATAGTTTCAATCTCTTTTGTGAAGTAGCTCCTGAACTAGTTGAATTGTTTCTCTTAACTCTCTTTTAAATTGTTGAGGTTTTTGATGATAGCTATTTTGAATTCTCTGTCATTTAGATTATATATTTCTGTGTCCTCAGGACTGATTTCTGGGTACTTGTCATTTTCTCTCTGGTCTGGAGATTTAATAGAATTTTTGATACTGCTATAGGGTGTGGCTCTGTTTTATGCATCATGGTATTATTTGGTTGCAGTTACCACCTATTGCCACTGGGTGGGGGTCAACAGCTGTGTATTCTGAGCCCTTTGTGTTCCTCTGAGATTCCAGGCACTGGATCCTCCCCTGGGCATGTGGGGAGGAGGGGCACTTTCTTCTGTATGCTCTCTGGGTTTTCTCGCTCTGCCCTCACTATCTGCTCTCTTCGCATGTTGGCCTGATTAGGTCACCCCCAAGTTAGCTTTCACATTGGTAGAGGCTTTCCCCTAGGCTGTGAGGGCCCTCAAGGATCTTTGATGTTCCCACGAATGAACATTCCCCACTCTCCCCCATTACTTCCCTCTCAGAGGCGGCCTATGGTCCCATATCCCAGTCTTTTGGGGAAGGAGTGAAATTTTCTCCTGCCCCATTCCACCTCCTCTGAGAGGGGATCCAGCCTCTCTGTCCTCCATCATACAGCTGCATGGGTTTTTCAGACATCTTTTGTGTTGTGTTTGGATATCTTCTGTTGGAGAATGAATGTCTTTTTTGTGGTATGGTAGAAGCAAGAGATTACCAGGAACGCTCGCTCCACCATGATGCTGACCTCTCTTTTTTTCTTGGTGAGTCTAGCTAAAAGTTTGTCAATTTTGTTTATCTTTTCAAAGAACCAACTCTTGGTTTCATTGATTTTTTCTATTGTTTTTTAGTCTCTATTCCATTTATTTCTGCTCACATTTTTATTCTTTCCTTCCTTCTACTGATTTTGAGCTTTGTTTGTTCTCCTTTTTTCCAGTTCCTTTAGGTGCATTGTTAGATTTTTTAGAGATTTTTCTTGTTTGCTGAGGTGGGCCTGTATTGCTATAAACTTCCCTCTTAGAACCCATAAATTTTGGCATGTTGTATTTTCATTTTCGTTTGTATCCAGGTATTTTTTTTTTATTTTTCCTTTGATTTCTTCATTGACTCAATCGTGGTCCAGTAGAATTTTGTTTAATCTCCACATATTTGTGGCTTTTTTGAGTTTCTTCCTGAGAGTTGATTTCTAGTTTCATACAATTGTGGTCAGAAAAGATGCTTGGTATTATTTCCATCTTCTTAAATTTATTGAGACTTGTTTTGTGGCCTAATATGTGATCTATCCTGGAGAATGTTCCATGTGCATTTGAAAAGAATATGTATTCTGCAGTTTTTGGATGGAATGTTCTATATATATCTACTAAGTCCATCTGATCTAATGTGACATTTATATTATTACATTTTATAATTGATTAAAACAAGACATAGAAAAGGTATGTAACTTGACTAATGTCAGACTGTAAGTAATTGACACAGCAAAGATTTAAACCCAGGCAGCCTGACTCAAGTCTGTGCTCTTAACCGTTATGAAATATTGCCTCTCTTGATTCTATCTGCCCTTGAAAATTGAAATCATAGCTGTTATTAATCTTTCAGGAAGGTGAAGGTATGCAGCGTACTCTAGTGGTATACAATATTAAACATCTAAGACCTATTTTGGTTAAGGTCTTGCAGCACTCCTGATTAAAGATTTATTTTTACTAGCTCAGTAGCAATGCTTTGCACATAGTCAATGCTCAATAACTGATTTTGTGATGGTTTCTTATTCAGTCAATTTTACTCTAGGAGTTTTAACATTGTATGAAACATCAAGCTAAATAAAAATAATTATTTTATTTCTGCTGAAATTTGTTGAACATCATTGATGCATGAGGCTGTGTGCTAAGCATTTTGGGGAACACAACATATGAAATCAGACACTGATAGCTCCTCAAAAGTTCCTGATTCTGGGTGGAGCATTATATATAAAACTGATCTTATCTTACCATTTCTTATATCCTTACATCCTATCCTTTCCCTCTAGAAAGATTATTTTTCTATATCTGATCCCTTAATCCTTGAAATTTTAGGTTATCATCAGTTAGTCTTGTTCCAGATTCCTATCCCCACCACTCTTTAGGAGTGGTCCCTCACTTGGAGATGGCTCTCTGCCTTCACATACTCCATCCAAGATGTCTGGGGAGTTGCAGCTGCCAACCAGCTTATTAGAGGAGTGAGAGCAGAAACCCAATATGGCTGCAGCTTGTTTTTCTTTCATGTGGTCTTTTCAACAAGTGCCAATCCATCTTCTCAACAAATGCTGATCCATCAGCCTACCATGATGTCTCTGATTTTACGCGTCTTCTATGTCTATATCTGGCCCCATTCTAATCCACCAACTCCATCTCTCCCTACTCTGTGTAAAGATCTTCTGTCAGACAGACAGGCCTCTGTCCTCATGAATAGTGCCATGCTCATTCTCATCTCCTTCTGTTTGTTCACTCAATCCTCCCTTCTTCCTGCTACCACTAGTGCTTGTACCAGCCAAAATAATACCTAATGGCATTTATGTAATATGCACCCATTATTTTGTGTATCAGCTTTGACTTCTCAACTATATTGTTGTGATATTGATATTTATAATAAATATATATTTAGGGGCTAGCCCCATGGCCAAGTGGTTACGTTTGTGCACTCTGCTTCAGCAGCCAGGGTTTCACCATGTTGAGGCAGTGTCCCACAAAGCACAGCCAGAGGGACCTACAACCAAAAATATACAACTATGTACTGGGGGGCTTTGGGGAGAAGAAGAAAAAAAAAGATTGGCAACAGATGTTAGCTCAGGTGCCAAAAATAAATAAATAAATAAATAAATATGTATATGTATATTTAATCTTCATCCTCATTTCTGGCACAGACCTCCTAAAAACCTTGGAATTTCTTGAGTGATGAAAACTCATAAAGGTGCTTTTGTTATGTTAATGAGGTGACTTATGGACACCACCTAAAGATGGGGGCTGGTTGCCAGGAGAACAAATGATGTGATTAGAGGGTTGGAACATTCAGTGTCACCCCCTCACCTCCAGGGAGGGGAGAGAGGCTGGAGGTTGAATCAATCTCCAATGGCCAGTGGTTTAATCAATCATACCTATGTAATGAGTCCTCCATAAAAACCCAAAAGGACAGGATTCAGAGAATTTCTGGGTTGGTGAACACATGGAGATTTGGGGAGAGTGGTGCTGCTGGAGAGGACACAAAATCTCTGCACCCTTTTCCTGTACCTTTCTCTATGTATCTCATTCGTCTGGTTGTTCCTGAGTTATATCCTTTTATAATAAACTGGTGATCCGGTAAGTAAAATGTCTATTTGAGTTCTATGAGCTGCTCTTGGAAATTAATCAAACCTAAGGAGGAGGTTGTTGGATTGGTCAGAAGCTCAGGTGACAACCTAGACTTGTGATTGATGTCTACAGTGGGGGAGGGCAGTCTTATGCGACTGAACACTTAACCTATGAAATCTGATGCTATCTATCAGTAGACAGTCTCAGAATTGAGTTGAATTGTAGGACACCCTGCTCTTGTCTGAGAATTGCTTGGTCATGTGAGGAGAAATCACCCTCCCCCCACACACACATTGGAATTGGTGACCAAAACACTCTATTAATTGTCAATATCTTTAAAGCTCATGCCATCCTGTTGTAGCACCCTCTATTCATTTATGTTACTGATATTTTCCACTGTCTTCCTAGTCCTAGCTTTTCATTAAAATCAGATGGTTTCCTTGTTCAAAACACACATTTATGGAATCTACCCCAGACCTACCAGGTCAGAATCTCTAGGAGTTCAGCTGGCTCCACAATTCTCATTTTTACCAAGTGCTATGAACTAAATTATGTCCCCTCAAAATTCATACATTAAAAGCCTAACCCCCAATGTGACTGTATTTGTAAATAGAGCTTTTAGGAGGAAATCAAGGTTAATAGAGATCATAAAATCATAAAGGTGGGGCCCAATCCAATAGGATTGGTGGCCTTATAATAAGAGAGTGAGAGAGATATCTCTCTTTCTGCATGCACACACTAGGGAAAGGCCACGTGAGCACACAACAAGAAGGCACATATCTACAAGCCAGGAAGAGTTCTCACCAGAAACCTATCTTGTTGATCTTGGACTACTGGCCTCCAGAATTATGAGAAAACAAATTTCTGTTGTTTAAGTCACCCAGCCTACAGCATTTTGTTATGGTTACCCAAGCAGACTAAGACAACAAGGTTCTCTGAGGATTCTTATGCAGCCAGTGTGGACCTGCCTCCCTTCACCCTTTTATCTAGAAAACTTTCAAGATTTAGCATAGGTGTACTCTTCTGTGGGATACCCTTCCCTGACAACTCAGGCAGCATCTGGATCGATGAAACCTCCTTGGACTAGCACTGGATTTACCATAGGCACTTTCTCACAATCTTTCTGTATCTACTTGCTGTGAACTATGCCCTGGACTAGTTAAGTTCCTGAAGAACTTATAAGTAGAGGCTTGGAGCAGCAATCTGGGTGGAAGGGACAGTGCCAATCAGGGGACTTGTCCACACTGCACTTTGTAAATAGATTGAGAAAAAGTCACTTTTCCTTATCAAAAGGGGCTACTCTTGGCATTCCACTTAAATGTCATTGCTCTTTTCCTATCCTTGTATCCATCTTGATTCTTCCCTGTCCCTTCTAAAAAAATCCATTCTGTGTCCCACAGAGCTTGATCAATTTGAGGGCAGTGCCAATGAGAGTAACTACTCTTTATCTAGTTCTGTGTATAAAAACACACTGATGCTGATAGAGCAAACTGTGTTTCTTTCCCTCTTTGGTCCACAATCATTGTACTCTTGATTTATGATCTCTTACTTCTTCAGTTATATGGTCCTTGTGGGAAATAACATTGGCTGTCACATTGGAGGACTGGAAGATGCTAGGGCAATATAAACACAAATTAGGCCCAGGAAGATGGAGTATACATACTTTTTCCTATTCCTCCCAATAAGTACTGTTAAACACCGTGGACATTATATATAAAACAAACATGAAAAAATTCTAAAAGGTAGAAAAAAGAAGGCAGACTGGCCAGGGACCTCAGGACCTGAAGAATGACACATTGATGAATTCCCTGAGTTTTCTTTTTATTTCATATTTCCAAGACTTGAAGCTGAAGAAGCCAGCAACCCAGAAACACCAATGGGTATAGAAAAACAAAAGCCTGCTCTCTCTAGGCAAAGGGCCAGGAAAGGGACAGCTTAGTGAGAGAGAAAACACTCATAAAATAATTGTTCTATTCCATTCAAGTACCACTGAAAAAACCATAACCTCACCCCCACCCACACCATCAAAGGCCAAGTGGGGAGTATAGACTTCCCCTCTGGCAAAGCTGTAATGAACATTTCCTCCAGAATAAGTCAAATTAGAGAGCTGAGACTTTCAACCCCACCAGGAAGTAATGAGCCCTCCTTCCACTATGATGTCAGGGTGACCACCTGGGGGGCCTGGACTTCCACACCTATGCAGCAGTAGCAAGGTGTCCCTCACATTCTCTACTGGGATGGTTTCAGAGGAGGTATAGTAGAGAGTAATGAAACCATGCCTAACATTGTGTCAGTTGAAGCTGCATGAAAAGCCAGAACTCCGACCTCCACAGAGCAAAAATGAGGAGCTCTTCCCCAACTCAGATGTCAACAGAGACCAAGTGGGGATCTTGGACTTCTAGCTCCACTAGTGAGGTGGCACTCACTCCTTCCCCCACTGAAATTGTGTCAAATAAAGTCAACTAAAACAGAAAGTGTGAATAAGATCCAGAGACTCAAAACATAATGTGAAAATGTCCAGGTTCCAATTGAAAGTTGCTCATCATAACAAGAACCAGAAAGATATCAAACTGAGTAAAAAAAGACATCCAATAGAAGCCAACACTGAGATGATAGAAATGTGAGGGTTATTTGGGAAAAATTTTGAAGCAACCATTATAAAATTGCTCCAAAACATAATTATGAACACTCTTGAAACAAATAATTTAAAAAAAGAAAGCCTCAGCAAAGAAACAGAAAATCTCATCAAATAAATAGAAGATACAAAGAAGAACCAAATGGATATTTTGGAATTAAAAAATACAGTAACTGAAATAAAAAGCTACAGTGGATAGCCTCAATGGAAGAATGGAGTAGATAGAAGAAAGATTAAGTGAACTGGGAAATAGCACAATACAAATTACCATCTGAACAATGGAGAGAAAAGAGATTAAAAAACAGAGCCTCAGGGACATGTGAGACTATAACAAAAGGTCTTACATTTGTGTTATCAGAGTCCTATAAGTAATGGAGAAAGAGAGCAAAGCTGAAACAGTACCTTAAAAAATAATGACTGAAAAGTTCCTAAATTTAGCAAGAAACATAAACATATTGATTTAAAAATCAAGCCCCAAACAGAATAAGCCCAAAGTAATCTATGCCAAGATACATCATAATTAAACTAATGAAAACCAAAGACAAAGATAAATCCATGAAAACAGCCAGAGAAATAGATGCTTTAACTTTAGGGGAAAAATAATTAGAATGGCATCAGATTTCTCATCAGAAATACTGAAAGCCAGAATGAAGTGGCACAATATTTTTCAGGAACTGAAAGAAAGATCTGTCAGCCCAAAATTCTATATATAGCAAAACTTTCCTTCAGTAAGGAAGGGGAAATAAAAACTTTCTCAGATGAAGGAAAACAGAATATCACCAGTAGACCTGCCCTAAAAAAATTGCTACAGGAAGTTCTCTAAGAAAGGAGTACCAGGAAGAAAGAAAGAAAATGATAAGGAAAAATGTGGATAAATACACTAAGCTTTCCTTCTCCTCTAGAGTTTTCTATATTTATGTTTAATGGTTGAGGCAAAAAATATAACACATTCTGATGTGCTTTCAAATGGATGTAAAGGGACTATTTAAGACAATTAGATTATAAATGGGAGACGTTATAGGGAAGAAAGGGAGGTAAGCTTTCTATACTTTAATTGCCAAAATGATGACACCAATAAATGGTGATGTTATGTACATATAACATAGTATCTAGAGGAACCAATAAAAAAGCTATATAAAGAGATACTCAACAATACTACAGATAAATCAAAATGGAATTCCTAGAAATGATCAAGTAGCCCATAGGAAGGCAGGGAATAGAAAATACAGAAACAAAAAAATGAAGAAAGCAAACAGAAAACAAAAATAAATAAAATGACAGGCTTAAGCCCTAACATGCCAATAATTACATTAAATGTAAATGGTCTAAATAAACTAATTAAAAGATTTTTGGCAGAGTGGATTTTTTTTAAGTGACCCAATTATATGTTACCTCCAAAAAACTCAATTTAAACATAATGGTACAGGCAGATTGAAAAGAAGGCTAAAGATACATCATGCAAACATTAGTCAATGGCAAGCCCCAGATAAAGTAGACTTCATAGGAAAGAGGATTACCAGAGAGAGAAAGGGAAATTATATAGTAACAAAAGGATTACTCCATCAAGAAGACATAGTAATTCTAAACGTGTATATACCAACCAACAGAGACAAAAAATTCATGAAGCAAAAACTGGTGGAACTAAACTGAACAATAGACAAATCCAGAATTATAGTCAAAGATTTGAACAACTCTCTCTCAACAATTGATAGAACAATGAGACAGAAAACCAGCAAAAGTATAGAAGAACTCAAAAACGCCATCAAACAACAGGAGCCAGTCAACATTTATAGAAATTGCTATTATAGAATGTGTATTCAACAACAGCAGAATATACATTCATTTCACATGCCCACAGTACATACACCAAAATGGATCATATCCTAGGCCATAGAATATATCAAAATGTATTTAAGAGTGGAACACAAACAAAGTGTGTTCTCTGGCCACAAAGGAATCAAACTAGAAATTAATAGCAGAAAGATAATAGAAAAATCAACAAACACTTGGAAACTAAAAAATATAATTCTAAATAATAGGAAAAAGAAAAATAAAATATACAACAAAATGAGTAAAAAGGAAAACAAGACATATCAAAACTTGAGGAACATAGCTAAAGCAGTAATGAGAGGGAAATTTATAGCAGTAAATGCATACATTAGAAAAGAGTAAAGGTCTTAAATCAATAATCTAAGCTCCTATAGCAACAACTTAAAAGAAGAACAAAATAAACCAAAAGCAGGCAGAAGGAAGGAAATAATAAAGATAAGAGGAGAATTCAATGAAATTTGAAAACAGAAAAACAATAGAAAAAAATCAATGAAACAAAAACCTTGTTCTTTGAAAAGATCAATAAATTGACAAATGTCTAATAAGACTGACAAAAAATAGAAAATACACAAACTACCAATATCAGGAATGAAACAGAGGATATCACTACTAACTCTTCAGATATCAAAAGAATTACAAGGGAATACTACAAATATCTCTATACACATAAATTTGGCCACTTAAACTAAATGGACTGCTTCCTTGAAAAACATACAGTACCACAATTCATCTAACACAAAATCAATAATTTTAATAGCCCTATAACCAGTAATAAGTTGAATTGGTAATTTAAGAAATCCAAAAAGCAATCTCCAGAGTGGCATCAGCATCATGGCAGAGTGAATTTGCCCAGGATTCTCTCCCCTCCAACATACAATGAAAAGGGACATTCATACTCCAACAGAGGACATCCTAACACAACACAAAAATGTTGGAGAGATAGACCCAGCCATATGACGGAGCATGGAGAGGCTGGAGCCCACCCTTGGAAGAGCTGGAATCGGGTAAGAGAAAACTTCATCCCTCCCATAATAGACTGTGATCCATGACTGCAGGAGGCCTCTGAGAGGGAAGGAACAGGGGAGGGGATGTTCATCCATGGGAACATCAAGGAGCCCTGAGGGCCTATGCAGCCTAGAGGGAAAAACTCTACTGGGGCGAGAGCTTTCACAGTGGGTGACCTCATCAAGCCAACACCCCAGGAGAGGAGATAGCAAGAGCAGAGCAAGACAGCCCTGAGAGCATGCAGGAGAAAGCACCACTCCTCCCACCCTCCCTGAGCCCATTCCACTGCCTGGAATTTTGGCTGAAGGCAGAAGGCTCAGCATACATGGCTCTTGACCACCACACAGTGTCAATAGGCAGTAACTGCAACCAAATAATATCAGGATGCATAAGATCAGAGCCAACCCCTCTAGCAATATCAAACATTATATCAAATCTCCAGACCAGAGAGAAAACAACAAGTACCCAGAATTCAGTCTTGAGGACACAGAAATATGTAGTCTAAATGGCAATGAATTCAAAATAGCCATCATCAAAAAACTCAACAAGGTAAAAGAGAATGTACAGAAATAATTCAATGAGTTCAGGAGCTACTCCTGAAAAGAGATTGAAACTATAAAGAAGAATCAATCAGCAATATTAGAGATGAAAGACACAATGGAAGAGATAAAAAAAAATACAGATTCTCTGAAGGCTTGAGTGGACATCATAGAGGAGCGTATCATCATAATCGAAGATAGACATGTTAAAATGCTATAGACAAGGAGGAGAGAGAACTAAGACTATAAAGAAATGAAGAAAGTCTCTGAGAAATATCTGATTCAATTAGGAAATGCAACATAAGAATTATAGGTATTCAAGAAGGAGAAGAGAAGGAGAATGGAGCAGAAAGTGTGTTAAAAGAAATAATAGCAGAGAACTTCCCAAACCTAGGGAAAGAGATGGAAATCTGTGTGGAAGAGAATTTCAGATCTCCTAGATATGTCAATGTAAAAAGAGCTACTGCAAGGCATATAGTAGAAAACTGGCAAAATGAATGACAAAGAAAGAATGCTAGGGGCAGCAAGGCAGAAGAAAATAACCTTCAAAGGAAACCCTATCAGGCTTGCAGCTGATTTCTCTGCAGAAACCTTACAAACTAAGAGAGAATGGAATGACAGATTCAAATCTTTGAAAGACAAAAATTTTCATCCAAGAATACTCTATCCAGCAAAAATATCCTTCAGATACAATGGAGAAATAAAAACTTTCCCAGACAAACAAAGGCTAAGGGAGTTCATAGCCACGAGACCCGCCTCCATACAAGAAATCCTCAAGAGGCCCTCATACTGGAAAAAAAAGGAAGAAATGGGTTACAAAGCACAGAGTAAGGAGATAGATAGGTATACAGAATCAGAATAGGGTAGCAAATGCTCAAGTGTAGCATTAAAGTTAAAGAGAGGGGAAACACCAAAAACAAAGATAATCTTGTCATTTTAACCACAAACTCACAACACAAGATAGAATGAGATGTGAGAAAAACAACGTAGGTGGGGAGGAGAAAAGGGACTGAATTGGTTTAGACTTAAGGAAACAAGAGGCCATCAGAAAATAGACTATCTTATACAGGAGATTCTGAATACAAACCTCATGTTAACCACTAAACAAAAAAGCAGAACAGAGACACAAATAATAAATCATGAGAAAATAAAGAAACATATCATAAAAAACTACATAATTCAATGGGTAGACCAAAACACACAGGATGAGAAACAAAGGAAATGCAGGAAAACCAGAAAATGAGTGACAAAATGACAGCATTAAGCCCTCATATATTGATAATCACCTTAAACATAAATGGATTGAATTCTCCAATAAAAAGACATGGAGTGGCATGATGGATTAAAGAATAAGACCAAACAATATGCTTCCTTCAGCAACAAACACAGGCTCAGAGTGAAGTGATGGAAGATGATACTCCAAGCTAATGGCAAACAAAAGAAGGCAGGTGTCGCAATACTTATATCAGACAAAGTAGACTTCCAGATAAGACAGGTAAAGAGAGACAAAGAAGGGCAGTATATAATGATCAAAGGAACATTCCATCAAGAAGAAATAACACTTATAAATATCTATGCACCCAACACAGGAGCACCAAAGTTCTTAAAGCAACAATTAACAAAACTAAAAGAAGATATTAGTAATAGCACAATAATAGTATGGGACCACAACACTCCACTCATATCAATGGATAGATCATCCAGACAGAAAATCCACAAGGAAACAGTGGAATTAAATGAACAGCTAAATCAGTTGGGCTTGATAGACATATATAGAACACTCCATCCAAAAAGAGCAGAATACACATTCTTCTCAAGTGTGCATGGAACATTCTCAAGGATAGACCATAAGTTGGGAAACAAGGCAAGCCTCAATAAATTTAAGAAAATTGAAATACTAACAAGCATCTTTTCCAATCACAATGCTATGAAGCTAGAAATTAATTACAAGAAAAAAGCTCAGAAAGGGACAAAGATGTGGAGACTAAACAACATGCTATTGAACAAGCAATGGATCATTGAAGAAATTAAAGGAGAAATCAAAAAATATCTGGAGACAAATGAAAATGAAAACATACCATACCAATTTATGGGATGCAGCAAAAGCTGTATTAAGAGGGAAATTCATCGCAACATAGGCACACTTTAACACACAAGAAAAATCCCAAATAAGCAATCTCAAACTACACCTAACTGAATTAGATAAAGAAGAACAAACAAAGCCCAAAGTCAGCAGAAGGAGAGAAATAATAAAAATCAGAGCAGAAATAAATGCTATTGAAACAAAAAAGGCAGTAGAAAGGATCAATGAAACTAATATGTGGTTCTTTGTGAAGATAAGCAAAATTGAAAAATCCCTACCCAGACCTGCAAAGAGAAAAAGAGAGAAACCTCAGAAAAATAAAATTAGAGATGAAAGAGGAGAAATAACAATGGACACCACAGAAATACAATGGATTATAAGAGAATACTACAAAAAACTATATGCCAACAAAATGGACAATCTAGAGGAAATGGATAAATTCTTAGACTCTTACAAGCTCCCAAAGCTGAACCAAGAAGAAATAGAGAATCTGAATAGACCAATCACAAGGAAAGAGACTGAAACAGTAATCAACAGCATCCCAAAAAATAAAAGCCCAGGACCAGACAGATTCCCTGGGGAATTCTACCAAACTTTAAAGATGATTTAACACCTGTCCTTCTCAAGCTATTCCAAAAAATTAGGGAATATGGAAACTTCTGAACACATTCTATGAGGCCAACAACACTGTGATACCAAAAGCCGACAAGGACAACATAAAAAGGGAAACTACAGGCCAATATCACTGATGAACATAGATTCAAAAATGCTCAACAAAGTTTTGGCAACCCCAATTCAGCAATACATCAAAAAATTCATACATCATGATCAAGTGGGATTTATACCAGGGACACACAGATGGTTCAACATCCCCAAATCAATCAATATGATACACCACATTAACAAAATGAGGAATAAAAACCATATGATCAGCTCAATAGATGCACAGAAAGCATTTGACAAGATTGAACAGCCATTTATCATAAAAACTCTTAACAAAATGGGGGTGGAAGGAAATTACCTCAACATAATAAAGGCTATATATGACAAACCCACAGCCAACATCATAAGCAATGGGGAAAAACTGAATGCCATCCCTTTGAGAACAGGAACAAGACAAGGATGCCCACTATCACCACTCTTATTCATCATAGTACTGGAGGTTTTGGCCAGAGCAATTAGGAAACAGAAAGATATCCAAATAGCGATTTAAGATGGGAAACTCTCACTGTTTGCAGATGACATGATCCTATATATAGAAAACCCTAAAGAATCCACTGGAAAACTATTAGAAATACTTAGCAACTACAGTAATGTTGCAGGGCACAAAATCAACTTACAAAAATCAGTTGCTTTTCTATACTCTAATAAGGAACTTACAGAAAGAGAACTCAAGAATACAATTCCATTTACAATTCCAACTAAAAGAATAAAGTACCTAGGAATAAATTTAACCAAAGAGGTGAAGGACTTATACAATGAAAAGTATAAGACATTACGGAAAGAAATAGATAATGACATAAAGAGATGGAAAGAGATTCCATGCACATAGATTGGAAGAATAAACATAGTTAAAATGTCCATACTACCCAAAGCAATCTCCAGATTCAATGCTATCCTAAGCAGAATCCCAATGACATTCTTCACGGAAATAGAACAAAGAATCCTACAATTCGTATGGGGCAACCAAAGACCCTGAGTAGCTAAAGCAATTCTGAGAAAAAAGAACAAAGCTGGAGACATCACAATCCCTGACTTCAAAATGTACTACAAAGCTATAGTAATCAAAACAGCATAGTACTGCTACAAAAATAGGCACACAGATCAATGGATCAGAACCGAAACCCCAGAAATAAAACTGCACAGGTACAGACAGCTAATCTTTGACAAAGGTGCCAAGAACATACACTGGAGAGAAGATAGTCTCTTTAATAAGTGTTGTTGGGAAGACTGGACAGCCACATGCAAAAGAATGAAAGTAGACCATTATCTCACACCATACACAAAAATAAACTCAAAATGGATCAAAGACTTGAAGATAAGTCCTGAAACTATAAAACTCCTGGCAGATAGTATAGGTAGTACACTCTTTGACATCGAACTTAAAAGGATCCTTTTGAATACCATGTCTTCTCAGACAAGAGAAACAAAAGAAATAATAAAGAAGTGGGAGTTCATCAGACTAAAGAGCTTCTGCAAGGCAAAAGAAACTAGGATCAAAACAAAGAGACAACCCACCAACAGGGAGAAAATATTTGCAAATCATGTATCTGACAAGGGGTTAATCTCCATAATACATAAGGAACTCACACAACTGAACAATAAAAAAAACAAACAGCCCGATCAAAGATGGGCAGAGGATATGAACAGACATTTTTCCAAAGAAGTTATACAGATGGCCAATAAGCACATGAAAAGATGTTCAACATCACTAATCGTCATGGAAATGCAAATGAAAACTATGCTAAGATACCACCTCACACCTGTTAAAATGGCTATAATCACTAAGAGTAAAAGTAACAAATGTTGGAGAGGGTGTGGAGAAAAGGGAACCCTCATACACTGCTGGTGGGAATGCAAACTGCTGCAGCCACTATGGAAAACAGTATGGAGATTCATCAAAAAACTAAAAATAGCACTACCATACGACCCACCTATCCCACTACTGGGTATCTACCCAAAGAACTTGAAATCAACAATCCAAAGTAACATATGTACCCCTATGTTCGCTGCAGCACTATTCACAACAGCCAAGACATGGAAACAATCCAAGTGCCCATCAACTGATGATTGGGTAAAGAAGATGTGGTATATATATCCAATGGAATACTACTCAGCCATAAAAAAGACAAAATCATCTCATTTGCAACAACATGGAAGGACCTTGAGGGAATTATGCTAAGTGAAATAAGCCAGACTGAGAAAGACAAACACCAGATGATTTCACTCATATGTGGAATAGGAACAAACACATAGGCAAAGAAAACAGTTCAGTGGTTACCAGGGGAAAGGGGGTAGGGGTGGGCACAGGGGTGAAGGGGAGCTCTTATGTGGTGACAGTCAAGAAATAATGTACAACTGAAATCTCACATTGATGTAAACTATTATGAACTCAATAGGAAAAAAAAAAAAATCTCCCAGTCCAGACAGTTTTACTGGAGTATTCTATTAAATGTTTGAAGAAGAATTAATACAATTCTACACAATCTTTTCCAGAAAATAAAAGTGGGAATGCTTTCACATTTATTTTATGAAGCTAGAACTTCCCTGATGTCAAAAGAAGACAAAGATAAGAAAGAAAGAAAGAAAGAAAAGAAGGAAGGAAGGAAGGAAGGAAGGAAGGAAGGAAAGAAATTATAGACCAATATCCCTCATGAATATATACATAAAAATCCTTTAAAAATATCAAGAAATAGAATTCAGCAATATATAGAAAGAATTATGCATGATAAACTATGGAATTTATGCAAGGGTAAAGGTAGCTACATAGGTAAATATAAAAGCCAATAGTATTGTACTTTTTTTGGTTTGAAACTCCTGTTTTTCTCTGTATGACTTAAAATGTAAGTAAATAAGATAATAATTATAAATCTATATTAATGGGCACACAGTGTGTAAGTAAATAAGTTGTGACAATAACAACATAAAGGGGGCATGGAGCTGTAAAGGAATACTTTCTTTATACTAGTGAAACTAAATTATTAATTCATACTTGACTGTTAGAAAGTTAAGATAGTAATTGTAATCCCCTAGGCAACCAGTAAGGAAATAAATTTAAAATATATGTAAAAATAAACAAGAAAGAAATCAAAACGGTACACTAGAAAAAAAAAAGAATGAATCACAAAAACGGCAGTAAAAGAGGCAATGAGGAACAAGGTTTAAGACACGTAAAAGACGAAGCAAAATGGCAGAAGTAAGCCTTTCCTTATCAGTAACTACTTTAAATGTAAAGGGATTAAAGTCTAAAATTAAAGGACAGAGTTGTCAGAATGGATAAAAAAACACCATCCAACTATACGTTGTCTACAAGAAACTCACTTAGATTGAAAAACTATTGATACACACAACAACCTGGATGAATCTCCAGAGAATTATGCTGAGTGAAAAAAAGGCAATCCCAAGGGTTACATACTAAATGCTCCATTTATGTTACATTTTTGAAATGTCAAAATTATAGAAACGGAGAACAGATTAATGATTGTGAGAAGTTAAGTCAGTGGATATATGAAGGAATTGGATGAGGTTATAAATGAGCACCGTGAGAGATTCTTGCTGTGATGGAACTGTTCTGTATCTTGACTGTATCAATGTCAATATCCTGGTTGTGAAATTGTATTATAGGTTTGTAAGATGTTACCATTGGAGAAATCTGGATAATGGTTAGATGGGACCTCTCAGAATTATTTCTTACTACTGCATGTGAATCTACAATTATCTCAAAACAAAAATATAATTTAAAAAATCAGAATACACAGAAAGAAAAAGTCTGGATGAAAATATACTATCTCTGGGTAATCAGATTATTGCTCACTTCTGTTTTTCTTTCGGGCTTTTAAAGATTTTTGACTTTGTCTAATATGAAAGGCATTATTTGTATATTTATTTGTGTTATTTATGCAGATGTGTGGGAATTATCAAAGTGGTCCTCCTTTCCTCCCTCTTCTTCCTCTCCCCACAAGACACACAGTCTACTCAAGCAGCCTCCCTGGCAGACTGCCATCCCATCACATCCCTATCTGTATTTACATCTTGCATTTATGCTATAGAGTCTTTCCTGCACCTAGCAGGGATCAAAGCCTTACCTTAAGGCTAGGATCTGTGAGTGGATTTCAGATTTTTTTTTTTAAAGATTGGCACCTGAGCTAACATCTGTTGCAAGCTAACATCTGTTGCCAATCTTCTTTTCTTTTCTTTTTTTCCTTCTTCTTCCCCCCATTCAGTACATAGTTGTATATTTTAGTTGTGAGTGCCTCTGGTTGTGCTATGTGGGACGCCGCCTCAGCATGGCCTAATGAGCAGTGCCATGTCGGCGCCCAGGATCCGAACTGGTGAAACCCTGGGCTGCTGAAGTGGAGTGCGTGAACTTAACCACTCACCACGGGGCCGGCCCCAGATTTCAGATTCTAATCTAAGGAAAAGGACTGGGATAAGATTTGGAGGATTCAGACAGGGAGCACAAGGGCCTTTGCTAAATCCCTGATAAAACACAGTACATAACCCAGGCAATGAGAGAAGGGCTCCTGGGTATGGTTGTGCTTGTTCTTTCTGTTCATTTCTTGCACTCGCCCACACAGCTTTACAAATGAATCAGAAATAGGCAACTGGCTCCCTTTTCTATTCTAAAAATGCTGATTCTTGTCTTCTGAGGAATGAGTGCTTTTCCTCCTTCCTAAACAATAAATCAAAGCCCTGAAAACCATTTGAAAGACACCAAGGTTTGCCCTTGATTAATTTCTTATTTCACCTTGTGCTTAACCTAATGCTGAAAGCATGAGGTGAGTTTCAGTTTTAAATGAGAGCTGCTGGCTTGGATTCGTGAAGGATCTTCTTTGTTGCTTTTTATTTTTAGAGGGGAAGATTCCAGTTAAAATTTTTCCAGCATTTTGTTATGAAACTCTCAAAGATACAGAAAAGTTGAAAATTTTTCTGTGAACACCTGTATACCCACAACCTAGATTCTACAATTTACATTTTATTGAACTTGCTTTATAACATACTTTTCCATCTAGCCATCCTATCTATACATTCATCAATCCATTGTATTATTGCTTGAGGCATTTCAGAGTAAGTTGCAGTCTCCGGTACACTTCCTCCTAAACACATAAGTATGTATGTCATTTGCTAGAGTTCAATAATTCTCTAAGGTCCTTTTTTTCTTTTGATGTAAATTAACATACAACAAAATGTACAAATCCCACGTAGTACATTAGCTGAGTTTTGACATATACATACAAGTGTATAATCCAAACCACTGCCAAGATACAGAATATGAATATCAGAAATTTCCCTTATGTTCCTTCCCAGTCATTACTCACCCCCAACACCGTTTAGAGATAACCAGTGTTCTGATATGTTTGGGCCATAGTGTAATTTGCCTTTCCTAGAATTTCATGTAATGGAATCCTATAGTATGTACTCTTTATGGAAGGCTTCTTTCACTCAGCATAATACATTTGAGAGTAATTCATGTTATTATGTATCAGTGGTTTGTATCTTTTTATTGCTGAGTAGTATTTCATTGCTTGAGTATATCACAGTTTATCAATTTTTCTGCAGGTGGACAGCTGCCTTGTTTCCAGTTTTTTGCTATTACGAATAAATCTTCTATCATTGCTCTTTTGTGTTAATAAATGTGTCTCATTTAAGGAAGTACTGTAGGGTGTTTCAGTTGCAGGAATAGGGGTGGGAAACATGGTTGTCTTCCACATGGTGGATGGTGAACTTGACCTTAGCTTAGTGGTCAGTCCTGGGAGATGTCATGAGATCCTAGCCTCCTCTCAGCCAAGAACAAAGGCATATCCATGTCTCTGGCTGCACTTCCTCTGAACTCATAAATTACTCTGTTGGAGCAGGCCTGGCTGCATTTAAAAATTGCTTTCAGTGTGTGCTTTAACCTTCAAAATCTCAAATCAGTTGGTTTTTCTCATTGTCCACAGGTTCTACCCAAACACTAGCTTCTACTGTGCTTAGTGTGGACAGCTGCAAAAGTCTCCTATTGGGTGTTCCATTTCCATTCTGATCACCTATTATTACAAAGTGACTGTGTAATAATTCTAAAGTTTTAATTTTAAAAATTATCATAAAGTAAAATTGACTTGTGAAGTGTACAGTTATGAATTTTGACACATAGTAGGAAAAAACTTTGTACCTTAATGGAAAACTCTGCATTATCTATATCATACTCTTCCAGGCTGTCTGATTCAGGCCTTTGAGCTACCTGATTCATTGTCTTTGAGCAATTTTGCAAAGAGCAAAATTACTTTGTAAATTGTAGGTAGCTGATGGATATGCAAACTCTGTCTTATCCAGTAGAGTTTTGATTGGCTTCCCTCCTTTCTCTGGAAAAACCAGTTTTACCTCTATTTGCAATTCAATACCTTCACATAAATTTGCGCTTTTTCACTTTTGCTTTGAATCGGTTATTACATCTGTCTGTGTCCCTCATATAAGTAAAATAAATCTTTAACATGTTCATTTTTATATCCGTACAAGAGCTAGGATTTTAACTTTTTCTGAAAATTATGTTTTTTGCCATTTTTATATTGAAATATAGTTCACATGCCACAAAATTCCTCCTCCTAAAGTGTACAATTCAGTGTGTTTTTTGGTATATTTTAGTATATTCACAAAGTGCAGCCATCATCACTTATTCTAGAACACTGAAAATTATCTTTTAACATACATTTGAGATTCACCCAAGTTGTTGCCTGTATTGGTGGTTCGTTTCTTTGTATTGCTGAGCAATATTCCATTGTACAGATGTACCACAGTTCATTTACCCATCACTTATCAAAGAACATTTGTGGGGGCAGGCCCGGTGGCGCAGTGGTTAAGTTCACATGCTCCGCTTCTCGGCGGCCCGGGGTTCGCTGGTTCAGATCCTGGGTGTGGACATGGCACCGCTTGGCATGCCATGCTGTGGTAGGCATCTCACATATAAAGTAGAGGAAGATGGTTACGGATGTTAGCTCAGGGCCAGGCTTCCTCAGCAAAAAGAGGAGGACTGGCAGTAGTTAGCTCAGGGCTAATCTTCCTCAAAAAAAAGAGAACATTTGTGTTGTTTCCAGTTTTTGGCGATTATGAATGGAGCTGCTATAAACATTCATACACAGAGTTTTCTTCGTGTATTTTACTCAGTATTTTATTTCCTTATTATTTTTTAAATTTATTTTTATTGAGGTATTTTTGACATATGACATTATATTAATTGCAGGTGTACAGCATAATGATTTGATATTATATATATTGCAAAATGATCACCACAATAAGTCTAGTTAACATCCATCATCATACATAACTATGAATTTTTTTTTCTTGTGATGAGAACTTTTAAGGTTTACTCTCTTAGCAACTTTCAAATATGCAATACAATATTATTAACTATGGTCACCATGCTGTACATCAGATCCCCATGACTTATTTATTTTATAACTGGAAGTTGGTACCTTTTAACTCTTTTCACCTATTTCGCCCACCCCTATGGCAACCGCCAATCTGTTCTCTGTATCTATGAGCTTGGTTTTTGCTTTTGTTATTGTCTTTTAGATTCCACACGTAAGTGAGATCATGCAGTATTTGTCTTTCTCTGTCTGACTTATTTCACTTAGCATCATGCCCGCAAGGTCCATCCATGCTGTCACAAATGGCAAGATTTCATTCTTTTTTATGGCTGAATAATATTTCATTGCATATATATATATATATATATAGACACACACACACACACACACCACATTTTCTTTATCCATTTATCCACCAATGGACACTTAGGTTGTTTCCATATCTTGGCTGTTGTAAATAATGCTGCAATGAACATCGAGGTGCATATATCTTTTTGAGTTAGTATTTTCATGTTCTTCAGATAAATGTCCAGAAGTGGAATTGCTGAATCATATAATCATTCTATTTTTAAGTTTTTGAAGAATTTCCATACTGTTTTCCATAGTGACTACACCAATTTACATTCCTACCAAAAGTGTACAAGGGTTTCCTTTTCTCCACACCCTCCCCAACACTTATTTCTTGTCTTTTTTTTTTTTTAAAGATTGGCACCTGAGCTAACAACTGTTGCCAGTCTTCTTTTTTTTTCTGCTTTTTCTCCCCAAATCCCCCCAGTACATAGATGTATATTGTAGTTGTCGGCACTTCTAGTTGTAGCATGTGGGAAGCCACCTCAGCATGGCCTAATGAGCAGTGCCATGTCCGCACTCAGGATCCAAACCAGTGAAACCCTGGGCTGCCAAAGCAGAGCACACAAACTTAAACACTTGGCCACGGGGTCAGCCCCTCGTCTTGCCTTTTTGATAATAGCCAGTACAACAGATGTGAGGTGATATCTCATTGTCATTTTGATTTGTATTTCCCTGATGATTAGTGATGTTAAGCATCTTTTCTTGTACCTTTTGGACTTCTGTAGGTCTTATTTAGAAAAATGTCTATTCAGATACTTTGCCCATTTTTTAATCAGATTTTTTGTTTTGCTATTGAGTTGTATGAGTTCTTTATGTATTTCGAATATTAATATCTTATCATATATATGATTTGCAAATATTTTCTCCCATGCATTATGTTGTCTTTTCATTTGTTAAGGTTTCTTTTCTTATGCAGAAGCTTTTTAGTTTGATGTAGTCCAACTTGTATATTTTTGCTTTTGTTGCCTTTGCTTTTGGTGTCACATCCAAAAAAATATTGGCAAGACCAATGTCAAGGAGCTTACTACCTGTTTTCTTCCAGAAGTTTTATGGTTTCAAGTCTTTAATCTAGTTTGAGTTAATTTTTGTGTATGGTGTAAGATAGTGGTGCAATTTCATTCTTTTGCATGTGGCTGTCCAGTTTTCCCAACACCATTTATTGAATAGACTGTCCTTTTTCCATTGTGTATTCTTGCCTCCTTTATCATAAATTAATTGACTATAAATGCATGGGTTTATTTCTGGGCTCTATATTCTTTACCACTTATCTGTGTCTGTTTTTATGCCAATATTATTCTGTTTTGATTACCATAGCTTTGTAATATTGCTTGAAATCAGGGAGCATGATGCCTCCAGCTTTCTTCTTTCTCAAGATTGCTTTCTTGGTATCCTTTGCCTTGCAGAACGTCTTTAGTCTGATATGGTCCCATTGGTTTATTTTTTCTTTTGTTTCCCTTGCCTGAGTAGACATGGTATTTGAAAAGATGCTGCTAAGACTGATGTGAAAGAGTGTACTACCTATATTTCCTTCTAGGAGTTTTATGGTTTCATGTCTTACCTTCAAGCTTTAATCCATTTTGAGTTAATTTTTGCATATGGTGCAAGATAATGGTCTACTTTCATTCTGTTGCATGTGGCTGTCCAGTTTTCCCAATATTATTTGTTGAAGAGACTTTCCTTTCTCCATTGCATGTTCTTGGCTCTTTTGTCAAATATTAGCTGTCCATAGATGTGTGGTTTTATTTCTGGGCTTTCGATTCTGTTCCATTGATCTGTGTGTCTATTTTTGTACCAGTACCATGCTGTTGTGATCACTTTAGCTTTGTAGTATATTTTGAAGTCAGGGATTGTGATGCCTCTAGCTTTGTTCTTTTTTCTCAGGATTGCTTTAGCTATTGGGGGTCTTTTTTTGTGCCATATGAATTTTAGGATTCTATTTCCATGAAAAATGTCATTGGGATTCTGATTGCAATTGCACCGAATCTGTAGATTGCTTTAGGTAATATAGACATTCTGACTATGTTTATTCTTCCAATTCATGTGCATGGAATATCTTTCCGTTTCTTTATGTTTTCCTCTTTACTTTCAAAAATGTCTTATAGTTTTCATTGTATAGGTCTTTCACCTCCTTGGTTGAATTTATTCCTAGATATTTTATTCTTTTTGTTACAATAGTAAATGGGATTGTATTCTTGAGTTCTCTTTCTGTTAGTTCATTATTACAGTATAGAAATACAACTGATTTTTGTAAGTTGATTTTCTTCCTTGCAACTTTGCTGTGGTTGTTGATTATGTCTAATAGTCTTCTGATGGATTCTTTAGGGTTTTCTATATATAAAATGCTGTCATCTGTGAACAGTGAGAGTTTCACGTCTTCCTTGCCAATTTGGATACCTCTGCTTTCTTTTTCTTGCCTAATTTCTCTGGCCAAAATCTCCAGCACTATATTGAATAAGAGAGTCGAGAATGGGCACCCTTGTCTTGTTCCTGTTCTCAGAGGGATGGCTTTCAGTTTTTCCCCATTGTGTATGATGTTGACTGTGGGTTTGTCATGTATGTCCTTTATTATGTTGAGGTACTTTCCTTCTATACCCACTTTATGGTGAGTTTTTATCATAAATGGATGTTGCATCTTGTCAAATGCTTTCTCTGCATCTATTGAGATGATCATGTGATTTTTATTCTTCATTTTGTTAATGTGATGTATCACATTGATTGATTTGTGGATGTTGAACCATCCCTGCATCCCTGGTAGAAATCCCACTTGATCATAGTATATGATCCTTTTAATGTATTGCTGTGTTCAGTTTGCCAATATTTTATTGAAGATTTTTGAATCTATGTTCATCAGTGATATGGGTCAGTAATTTTCCTTCTCTGTGTTGTCCTTGTCTAGCCTTGGGATCAGGGTGATGTTGGCCTTGTAGAATGAGTTAAGAAGTGTTCTGTCTTCTTCAGTTTTTTGGAATAGTTTGAGAAAGATAGGTATTAAATCTTCTTTGAATGTATGGTAGAATTCTCCAGAGAAGCCATCTGGCCCTGGACTTTTATTTTTGGGGAAGTTTTTGATTACTGTTTCAATCTCTTTCCTTGTGATTAGTCTATTCAGATTCTCTATTTCTTCTTGATTCAGTTTTGGGAGGTTATATGAGTCTAAGAATTTATCCATTTCTTCTAGATTGTCCAATTTGTTGGCATATAGTTTTTAATAGTATTCTCCTATAATCCTTTGTATTTCTGTAGTATCCTTTGTAATTTCTCCTCTTTCATTTCTAATTTTATTTCTTTGTGGCTTCTCTCTTTTTTTCTTAGTGAGTCTGGCTATGATTTGTCAATTTTGTTTATCTTCTCAAATAACCAGTTCTCAGTTTCATTGATTCTTTCTACTATTTTTTTGGTTTCTATTTCACTTATTTCTGCTCTAATTTTTATTATTTCCCTCTTTCTGCTAACTTTGGGCTTTGTTTTTTCTAGTTATGTTAGGTGTATTTTAAGATTACTTATTTGAGATTTTTCTTACTTGTTAAGATGGGCCCATGTTGTTATGAATGTCCCTCTTAGGACTTCTTTTGCTACATCCCATATGACTTGGTATGATGTATTTTCATTTTCTTTTGTCTCCAGATATATTTTGATTTCTCCTTTAATTTCTTCATTGATCCATTTGTTGTTCAGGAGCATGTTGTTTAATCTCCACATATTTGTCACTTTCCCAGCTTTTTTCTTATAGTTCATTTCTAGTTTCATATCATTATGGTCAAAAAGAAGCTTGATATGATTTCAATCTTCTTAAATTTAATGAGGCTTGCCTTGCTTCCCAACATATGGTCTATCTTTAAGAATGTTCCATGTGCACTTGAGGATAATGTGTATTCTGCTGATTTTGGTTGGAGTGTCTATATATATCTATTAAGTCCATCTGACCAGATGGTCTAGTTTTTTGTTTAATTCCACTATTCCCTTGTTAACTTTCTGTCTGAATGATCTATCCACTGATGTAAGCAGGGCATTGAGGTCCCATACTATTATTGTTATCTGTTATTTTCTCCCTTTAGGTCTATTAATAGTTGCTTTATGTACTTTGGTGCTCCTGTGTTAGGTGCATATATATTCATATGTATTATATCCTTTTGGTGGAATGTCCCTTTTATTATTATGTACTGTCCCTCCTTGTCTCTCATTGCCTTTTTTATCTTGGAATCTACTTTGTCTCAGTATGGTAACACCTGCTTTCATTAGTTTGCCATTTTCTTGAAGTATTATCTTCCATCCCTGCAATCTGAGCCTGTGTTTCTCTTTACTGCTGAGATATGTTTCACGGAAGCAGGATATTGTTGGGTCTTTGTTTTTGTTTTTTTTTGAGGAATATTAGCCCTGAGCTAAGATCTACTCCAATCTTCCTCTTTTTCGCTGAGGAAGATTGGCCCTGAGATAACATCTGTGCCCATTTTCCTCTATTTTATATGTGCCATGCCTGCCACAGCATGGCATGATAAGTGGTGCATAGGTCCGTGCCTGGGATCTGAACTGGTGAACCCTGGGCCGCCAAAATGGAGAGCAAAAACTTAACCAGTCTGGCCCCTGGGTCTTGTTTTTTTAATCCATCTAGCCACTCTGTCTTTTTTGGTTGAAGAATTCAAGCCATTTACATTTAGAGTGATTATTGATATATGAGGGCTTAATACTGCCATTTTATCTCTTGTTTTCCAGTTGTTCTCTATTTCCCTTGTTTCTCATTCTATGTATTTCCAGCTTCCATTTCAGTTTGGTGATTTTCTATGATGATTTTCTCAGTTTTGTCTTTATTTATGATTTGTGTCCCTGTTCTGATTTTTTGTTTAGTGGTTACCATGAGGTTTGTATAAAAGATCTTGTAGATGAGGTAGTCCATTTTCTGATAGCCTCTTATCTCCTTAGCCTAAGCAGGTTCCGTCTCCTTCCTCTTCCCCGTCTAAGTTATGGTCATCATAACTTATTCCATTTTGTGTTATGAGTTTGTGATTATAATGAAGTGATTATAGTTAGTTTTGATTCCTTCCTTTCCTTTCTCTTTAATGTTTTAATGAAGTAGTTGCTAACCTGTTCTCAACGAGAGCTGTAATTTTCTGATTTTGTCTGTCTATTTATCTCCTTGCTCAAGCCTTTGTAAACCTTTTTTTTTTTTCAAGTATTTGATCATTTCTTGTAGGAGATTCTTGTGGCAATGAACTCCCTCAGCTTTTGTTTATCTGGGAAAGCTTTTATTTCACCATCATATCTGTAGGATATTTTTGCTGGATATAGTATTCAGGCTGAAAGTTTTTATCTTTCAGTGTTTTGAAGATATCATTCCTCTCTCTTCTAGTCTGTAAGGTTTCTGCTGAGAAGTCAGCTGAAAGCTTGATAGGGATTCCCTTTGTAGGTTATTTTCTTCTGCCTTGCTGCCCTTAATATTTTTTCTTTGTCATTGACTTTTGCCAGTTTTACTAATATATGCCTTGGAGAAGGTTTTTTTGCATTGATGTAATTAAGAGTTCTATTGGCTTCATTTGCATGTACTTCTAGCTCCTTTTCCAGGTTTGGGAAGTTCTCAGCTATAATTTCTTTGAAGAAGTTCTCTGCTCCTTTCTCCGTCTCTTCTCCCTCTTTAATACCTATAAGCCTTATGTTGCATTTCCTAATTGAATTGAATATTTCTTGGAGAATTTCTTCATTTCATGTTAGTTTTAGTTCTCTCTCCTCCTCCACCTAAAGCATTTCTATATATCTGTCCTCTAAATTACTAATTCTGTCCTCCATAATATCATCTCTGTTTTTTAGGATTCCAGATTATTTTCTATCTCATTCGTTGTGTTCTTCATCTCCAACATTTCTGATTTTTTTTTTATAGTTTCAATCTCTTTCGTGAAGAATTCCCTCTGGTCATTAATTTTATTCCTGAGTTCATTGAACTGCCTTTCTGAGTTTTCTTGTAACTCATTGAGTTTCTTCGTTCTAACTAATTTGAATTCTCTGTCATTTAGATTGTAAATTTCTGTGCCTTCAGGATTGGTTTCTAGAAACTTGTCATTTTCCTTCTGGTCTGGAGTGTTACTATATTTCTTCAAGCTGTTTGTTGGAGTGGACCTTTGCCATTGCATAGTGGTAGTATCTGATTGCAGATTCCACTTGCCACCACCTGGGGGGAGGCAGGAGCTGTGTTTTCTGAGCCTGCTGTGACCCCTGTCAGTTGTGCCTGTCTGTTGGAAGTTGTGCCAATAGGTTTCTCTGTGGCTGGCTGCTGCTGCTTCACACACACTGGTGCAGGAGCTCTGGCATGGATCCCCTGCCCTCGCTGACCAGCTGAGCTGATACAACAGGTGAGACTGGGGGAGGGGGTGCCTCCTTTCCCACTTGTACTCCCACTCTGCACTCTCTGTCTACCCATCTGGGCTTCTTGGCTTGATGAGGGTACCCCTGTGGTGGCTTAGCCTCCTCAGTGTGGAGCATTCCTACAGGCTGAGAGGCAACCTCTGAAAGTGAAAGCAGCCACGTGGAGGGCTGCTTGTTCCCTCTTCTCTCAGGGTCACACACTGGCCACCAAAGAAGGTCCCATACCCTAGATCACTTCTGCTGGGGAGGGAGAGGAGTTCTACTTACCTCTTTCCATTGCCTCCCTGGGGGTCCAGCACCTCCACCTTCAGACGTATGGCTGTGTGGATCTCGCAGACATGTCTTGTGCAAGTGGATGTCCTCTGTTGATTAATGAATATCCTTTTCATTGTATCTTATGGGGGAGAGCCTAGAGGAACAGCTCACTCTACCATGATGCTGACATCACTTCCTCTAACAGTTGTTTGATGGAGTCTTTAGGATTTTCTATATATAATATCATGTCATCTCCAAATAGTGACAATTTTACTTCTTCCTTTCCAATTTGGATGCATTTTATTTCTTTTTTTTTGCCTAATTTCTCTGGCTAAGACTTGTAATACTATGTTGAATAAAAGTGGTGAGAGTTGACATCCTTGTCTCGATCTTAGAGGAAAAGCTTTCAGCTTGTCACTGTTAAGTATGATGTTAGCTGTAGGCTTGTCATATATGGCCTTTATTATGTTGAGACATATTGCCTCTATACCCACTTTGTTGAGAGTTTTTATCAAAAATGGATGTTGAATTTTGTCAAATGCTTTTTCTGCATCTGTTGAGATGATCATATGATTTTTATCCTTCATTTTGTTAATGTGGTCTATCACATTGATTGATTTTCAGATGTTGAGCCATTCTTGCATCCCTAAAGTAAATCTCTTGATCATGGTACATGATCCTTTAATGTGTTATTGAATTCAGTTTGGTAATTTTTTTTGAGGATTTGTTCATGAGGAATATTGGCCTGTACATTTCTTTTCTTGTGTTGTCCTTGTCTGTTTTTGGTATTAGGGTAATGCTGGCTTTGTAAAATAAGATTAGAAGTGTCCCCTCCCTTCTATATTTTAGAAGAGTTTGAGAATGATTGGTATTAATTCTTCTTTGAATGTTCAGTAGAATTCATCAATGAAGCCGTCTGGTCCCGGACTTTTGTTTGTTAGGAGGTTTTTATAATTAATGATTCAGTCACTTGCTAGTAATCAGTTTGTTCACATTTTCTATTTCTTTCTGATTCAGTCTTGGAAGATTGTATTTTTCTAGGAATTTATCCATTTCTTCTAGGTTGTTCAATTTATTGGCATATAGTTGTTTGTAGTAGTCTCTTATGATCCTTTGTATATCTGTGGTGTCAGTTGTAATGTTTCTTCTTTCTTTTCTGATTTTATTTATTTCAGTCTTTTCTCTTTTTTTCTTGGTGAGTTTAGCTAAAGTTTTGTCAATTTTGTTTGTCCTTTCAAAGAACCAGCTTCAGTCGTTCAAAGAATGGTTTCATTGATCTTTTCTGTTGTCTTTTTAGTCTCCATTTTATTTATTTTAGCTCTGACCTTTGTTATTTCCTTCCTTCTATTAGCTTTGAGCTTCATTTATTCTTCTTTTTCTAGTTCCTTGAGATGTAAGGTTAGTTGTTTGAGATTTTTCTTGTAACTTGAAGTAGACATTTATTGGTAGGAACTTCTCTCTTAGAACTGCTTTTCCTGCATCTCATAAATTTTGGGATTTTGCATTTCTATTTTTATCTCAAGGTATTTTTTTAATTTTACTTTTGATTTCTTTGACCCATTTGTTATTCAGTAGCATGTTGTTTAATTTCCACATATTTGTGAATTTTCTAATTTTCTTCTTGTGACTGATTTCTATTTTCTTATCATTGTCGTCAGAAAAGATGCCTGATATGATTTCAATCTTCTTAAATTTGTTAAGACTTGTTTTGTGGCATCCAGGATGTGATCTATCCTAGAGAATGTTCCATGTGCACTTGGGAAGAATGTGTATTCTGTTGCTTTTTGATGTAATGTTCTGTATATATCTGTTAAGTCCATCTGGTCTAATATGTTTAAGGTCAATGTTTCCTTATTGATTTTCTATCAGGATGATCTATCCATTGATGTGAGGTATTCCTTCTTATTTTTAACATCTCAAATTGTTTATTATTGTTGTTGGATTTTATAATCAATGGCTATTTAGATTTATACATAGGTTAATTTCTTTGATCACTGTGGCAGATTACATTTTCCAAAGATAGAGGCAACCATAACTCTTATCCCACATGCTCTTCTGCCGTGAGACTTTGCCACTCCTCCACCAAGAAGTAGAGTCTAATTCTTCTCCCCTTGAATCTGGGATAGACTTAGTGAATTGTATTAATTAATAGAGTGCAGTGGAAATGACACTGTAATTTCTGAGGCTAGGTCAGAGAAGTGCATACAGCTTCCACCTTGTTCTCTTGGAACAGTAACTGTCTTGACACTCTCATGAAGAGGCCATTTATAGGTGCTATAGTCAACTATAGTCTCCACTAAGCACAGTCTTTGAGTTATCCCAGCTCACATGCCAGACATGTGAGTGAAGAAGCTGCTAGATGCTCAGCTGTCTGAGTCATCTCAGGCCATTCAAGAGTTTCCAGCTAAGGCCCCAGGCATCATAATGCAGAGTCATGCCATTCTTCCTGCATATACAGTTTTTTTTGTGAAGTTTTCATTTCTCTAAGGTAAATACCTATAAGTGGGATTACTCAGTCACATGGAAAGTGTATGTTTAACTCTATAAGAAACTATGAAACTGTTTTCTAAAGTGGCTGTATAGTGTTTTATTCCCACTAGTAATATATAGTAGTTCCAGTTGCTTGTAATCTTCATTAGCACTTGGGGTTGTCATTATTTTTTACTTTAGCCATTCTAAGTGTGCAGTGATATCTTATTGGGGCTTTAATTTGCATTTCCCTAATGGAAAATGATACAGAACATTTTTTTCATGTGCTTATTTGCCATTTGCATATCCTTTTTACTAAAATATATGTTCAAGATTTTTGCAATTTTTTAATCAGTTGTTTCAGACTGATCTTTTAAAAAATGAAATCTGATAATGCCCCACGTCTACCTTTCACCCCAACATGACACTTCTTTCTCATTGTATTTTCCATTCAGCTTTTCTTTTTGATGTGCATTCACTGAGTTTTGCTAAATGCATGCACTTATGGAAATTAAACCCTTATGAAGTGATACAACATAATCATCACCCAGGAAAGTTCCCTTGTGCCCCTTCCAGTTACTGCTAGTCCCAGTTCTCCCCAAAGTAATCAATGTTCTGATTTATTTCCACCATAGATTTTGCCTGATAGAAATAGAACTATAACAAATGCACTTTTTGCGTAAGACTTCTTTATTTAACATAATGTTTTTGAGATTCATCCACCTTGCATGTATCAGTAGTTCCTTCCTCTTTATTGCTACGTAGTATTCCACTGTATGAATAGGTCACAGTTTGTTAATCCATTCTTCTATTGAACACCTGGACTGTTTCTAGTTTGGGCTATTATGAATAAAGCTGCTGTGAACAATCATATGCAAATCATTTTCTGGATATATGTTTTCATTTATCTTGGATAAATACCTAGTAGTTGAATTGCTGGATCATAAGATAGATATATATGTAACTTTATAAGAAACTGCCAAATCTTTTTCCAAATGTGGAGAAATACTTCTTTCATCCAAGATGCCTTAGGCGTCTCTGACTCACGGGTATCCCAGGAATAGAAGTGCCCTTTGTTGTGGAAATTGTGGAGGTGGAATGATTCCCACCCCCCTTCCTGGATCAGAATTGATTCAAGAATACATGTGCCTCTCCTAGCAGCTCTGCTCTCACAGCTGTCAGCCCTGGTCAGGGGTAGGCAGGGAGGTTTAATTATAATGTTTCTGACAGTTTCTGAGCAGAGAGACCAGTGCCTGCTGCACCAACAGCTGAGCTCAGCCTGAAGCTGCCGTGCTGAAAACTCACCTCCCAATATCTGGCTCTTCTTCAGTAGGCCTGCTTAACGGTCCAAGAATTTCATGTTTCCATATGCTCAGTGCTGGTCAGGTGCAAATTGCAAGCACACTCCAGCTTAAGAGGCTTGCATCACTTTCCTCATGTTACCATTGCGTTAGCTGCAGTGCAGGATACAGCCCAGCAGGGCACAAACCAACTGAGAATGGACTCCTTAACACAACCCATGTTCTCGAAGTTCATCACACTTTAACATACATCAACTGATTGGCTGTGCTCATGACCCTCTGGTATCCATTTATATGTCCTCTGACTTCTTTGTCCCATGGCTGATTAGGAGAGCAGGGGCACCAAGATGCTCTGGGAAACAGGACACTCTTGTTTTTCCCTTTCCAGAAATGCTCTTTACTTCCTCCCATAGCACTTCTGCAGTGCCTCTTTTATGGCACTAAACACTTTCTACCTTGTATCATTGCTATTTGAAGTCATTTGTTTACTTAATACTCTACCTTGTTCCATAAAGAATTTAAAGTGATTTGTAAGAATAAATCAAACACAAATAGATATCATAAATTAAAAGTGGAATGAAAGAAAAATGAGAGTAGGAACATAAAATGGAGCCAGGAATGCTATTTTTGTACACTTCTTAGCCTTCCTTATAACTAGTGAGTGCTGTAAGGAAAGCACTGTTCATTTTTGCATTCCTAACAAAGCTTGCCCCATTCTTTTTTTAAAACAGCTTTGTTGAGATATAATTCGCTTACCATAAAATTCACCCAATTAAGTATAAAATTCAATAGTTTTTGTATATTCACAGAGCTGTGCAATCATCATCACAATCCATTTTAGAACATTTTCATCACTCCACAAATAAACACCATACCCATTAGCAGTCACTCCCTATTTACCCCGCCCCCAGACCCTGGCAACCATTGATCTATTTTCTCTCTCTATGGGTTTGCCTATACTGGATATTTTGTACAAATGGACTCACAACATATGGCCTTTCTGTCTGCCTTCCTTCACTCAGCATAATATTTTCATGCTTCATCCATATCATAACATGTATCAGTACTTAATTTCTTTTTTTGGCTGCATAATGTTTCACTGTATGGATATAATACATTTTGTTTATCCATTCATCTGTTGATTGGCATTTAGGTTATTTCTACATTTTAGCTATCATGAATAATGCTGCTATAAACATTTGTGTATAAGTTTTTCTGTGCATGTATGTTTTCGTTTCTCTTGGGTATATACCTGGTAGTGGAATTGCTGGATCATATAGTAACTCTATGTTTAATCATTTGAGGAATTGCCAGACTGTTTTCCACAGTGGCTGCGCCATTTTACATTCCTATTACCAGTGCATGAGGGTTTCAATTTCTCCACATTTTTGCCAATATTTTTCTTTATGTGTCTCTGATTTTTCCATCCTAGTGGATGTGAAGTAGTTTTTCATTTTGGTTTTGATTTGCATTTTCTTGAAGACTAATGATGTTAAACATCTTTTCATGTGCTTATTGGACATTTGTATATCTTATTTGGAGAAATGTCTATCACATCCTTTGCTCATTTTTTATTGTTTTTTTTTGTTTATTTTTGAATTGCAAGATTTCTTTATCTATCCTACGTACAAGTCCCTTGTCAGCTATATGATTTGCCATTATTTTCTTCTATTCTATAGGTTGTCTTTTCACTTTCATTGTGGCATCATTTGAAGCACTAATGCTTTCAATTTTGCTGAAGCCTAAAGTATTTATTTTTTCTTTTGTCATTTCTGCTTTTGATGTTGTATATAAGAAGATTTTGCATAACTTAAAGTCATGAAGGTTTCCCAGTGTTGCTTGCACAGACTGGACATGCAAATGTTTATTTACAACAGCAGCTAACATTTGTAGAGTGCTTGCTTTGAGCTTGACATTATGCCACGCACTGTTGAGAAGGTATCGATGTCAGTAATGACAACAATAATAGCTAACTTTATTGAGCTCTTACGTGAATGATCTCTTTTAATCCTCACAACAAATCTTTAAGGTAAATATGAACATCTCTCTTTTACAGTTAGAGAAACTGAGGATCGGAGACATTATCTGCATGTGATGCCTAGAATTGCTGTAGCCATCTTCTGGCCTTGTAATGAGGCATTGATGTCAAGCTATGGGGGACAGAAGGGAGATATGGAAAAGCCCAACTATTGATGAGATACCAAATTAAAAGCCAAATAACATCAACCACAACATTAATAACTGATATTTACTGAGCACGTAACAAGAGTTATCTCATTTAATCATCACAACAGTTCTCTGAGGAAAAACGTACCCTGAGGACCCTACTATGGTGCTCAGAAAAGTTAAGTACTGGAGCAAACCTTGTTAGTCCCTTCTACTTCTTCCTCACTAATAGAACCCCAACTTTTTTGCCTTCCTCTGGGTAGCCATGATTTTTTTTTGGGTGGGGTATATCATGATTAATTTTAGCCAATCAGTGGTCTCATTATCCTTGTCAGTAATTGGTTTCTGCATGGATGGGACTAATCCTGGCCAATTGGACCTGAAGGGAGTCTGCTGAGGGGCTTCTAGGAAAGATTTTCATTGAGAATAAAAGGACACTCATGGGAAGAAATGTCTTCCCTGTTACTTAAAATGGATGGTTCTATATACGATGCCTAGAACATCTGTAACCTTGTGGCTTATATGAGCAGACATTGCTGACAAACTAGGGAGGGCAGAGGGGATAAATGGAAAGCACTGGATCCCTGATGAGCCACCAAATTAAGAATCCTGAAACTGTCCTATGTTTAGACTTGCAGTTTAAGCCACTTTTCATTGGTCATTGTGTTACTGGCAGCTAAATTCATCCTGTCTTATCCAAATACATAGGTAGTAAATGGCAAAGCCAAGAATCAAACCAAGGTCTGTCTGACTTCAAAGCTCATGAACTTAATCACTATATAAAGTGTCTGTGTTTGAATAGGTGAATTTTTAATGCAGTACTAACAGCTTGTGATATTATATCATATAAGATCCAGTAAGATAGAAATAATTTTGTATTGATAAGGGTATATGTATAAATTCAGAAGACAAACTTAGAATCTTAGAGTTGTAAGAAATCTTAGATGTTCTGATGCAACCTCCTACTTGATGTAGGAATTTCCTCTCTAACGTCTCTAAGTGATGGACTCTATAGTCTACTTAAATATTTCCAGTGGAGAGGCAATGATTGTAACGGAGAAAAGTTAGACTTTGGAGTCTGACATGTACCTGAATCCTGACCTTACTGTTACATTAACCTTTTTAAGTCTTAATTTGTAAAGTGGGCACAATAATAGCCGCTAAAAGTTGTGGTGATGGTTAACATGATAACGAATATAAAATATGTGACGCAAAATAGATTGTAGAGAGGTCATTATCTCATAAGGCCAGTCATTCTGTTGTTGGACATACAGCCATTTCTAGTGAAAATAAATTGAACTCCTATCCAAGCATCTGGGAAGAGGGAAACACAATCCTAAAGAATTTTGAAGGGTGCCAGCTAATAATAAGAGTGACAATTGCATCATTCTATAGGTGGAGGAAGCTTTGGGATCTGATTTGACTTTTTCCCTTTGAACTTACAAGTTCGAATTATGTGAAAGATTGTATCTTCCTACATAACTGCAACAATATCTTTCACCTCACAGATACCTCATAAAATGAGATTTCAATATTCCTCGCACTGAAGGGTGGGCTCTGTGTTTCCTCCCCTCAAATTTGGGTGGGGGCTTATGACTGCTCCAATCAATTACATACAGTAGAAGTGATGTTATATTATTTCTGAAGCTAGGTCATGGTAAAGATACAGCTTCTTTGACACACTTGATGAGGGGAAGTCAGCTGCCATGCTGTGAGACAACTCAATCTAGCCCAAGTAGAGAGACCACATAGAGAGGCTCCATGTGGATGGAAACTGAGGCCCTCAGCTGACAGCCTCAACTACCAGACCTGTGAGTGAACTAGGCTTGTGACGACTCCAGCCCCTAGCCTTTGAGTATTCCAGCTGAGTCCCGAGGCATTATGGAGTGGAGATAAGCTGTCTGTACTCTGCCCAGTCCAAATTCCTGACCCACAGAATCCATGAGCATAATAAATGGTTATTTTGTGCCTCTAAGTTTTGGCGTAATTAGTTACGTAGCCATAGTAACTGGAATAGGTGACATACACACAAAAAATCAATAACATGTCTGTAGAGTAATTTTTAAGTGCAGCTCTGTGAATCATAGTTACTATTTAGTATCACCAACTATAAGTCCAGAACTTTGTATGCATTATTTCACTTAATTCTTTCAAAATTCCTACAGAGTTGGCCCTATTATTATCCGCATTTTATAGCTGAGTAAATTGAAGCTCAGAGAGATCCAGTAACTTGCTTGGGGTCATGGAGTTAAAGTTTACACTCTTTCCACTGTGTCACATGACTTCTTAAGGAAGAACTATATTTTAAATATTCAACAAAAGATAGGATCTCTAGGATGTGATTACAGAAACCTTATTTAAATTTCCCATGTTTATCCCTCCCAACTTCCCTAAGGCCACTTTCACTAAATGCCTGTAATTAGGGCATTAGCTTCTAGTTGGTTTCCCTGCTTTCAGATTTTCAGGGTGCAAAGTCCTCCTGTACTCTCTACCACATGGAGCTTCCTAAAACACCAGTTTGGGTCTGTCTCTCACCCATGTCCTTGACTTAATAGCTTCATCCAAAAGGCTCCCTCTTTTCTGAAAGACTCAATCAAGAAAGCCAACAATTCAAAGAGCAGGAGTTTCTACTTCCTCTCTGTCTTTTCATCATTACATCTCTCAGTGCCTAGCACAGAGCTTGATACATAGCAGAAGCTCGGGAAATATTCCCTGGAATGAAATCTCTTGAGTACACTATTGTGTAGGTCAGTTTTCTGCCTTCTTTCACTTTGCTCCATACAAGGATATTTTAGACCAGGAATGATCCCTGGGACCAGCTATAGATGAGCAGGTACTTTCTAGAAGTTGTTTCTTGAGACAAAAACTAGGCCAGTGACCACTGGCATCCCTCATACCCTTCTAAACTTCTGGAAAAACTACATAAGCATTCATATTCTCTTTGTTGATGTAGAATGAGAACACAATATTTTGCTTGGTTTGAGCAAAATTTATGAGTAACACCTGTCAGTGACCTTAGACTTGCCAAACTTTCTCCCAGATGGGAGCTAGGTTACAACTCATATTTTTTAAATTAATTTTTAATTATATAAATAATATATAAATGATTAAGTATTATTTCCTCAACAGTATTACTTTACACAAATTATTTTTCTTTTTTGCTGAAGTTATTCTCTAATAATTCTTTCTGGGAGTTTCTCTGCATGGTAAGCTTTCTGGGTTCTTCTATGTCCAAAATGTCTTTATTTTCCCCTCCGACTTATATAATAGTTTGGCTTGGTATTAAATCTGAGTTCAACATTATTTTCGCTCTACAGTTTGAAATATTGCTCCATTGCTTTCCTGCATCTGATGTTGCTAATGGGAAGTCTAATGTCAAACTTATTATTGTTCCACTGTAGGTGGTCTTTATTTTCTCTTTGAAAGTTTTTAGTATTTTCATGTTATCCTCGATGTTCTAAAATTTCATTGTGGTTTATCTAGATTTAGAGTTTTTTCTTTAAATTACTGTTGCTGTTTTTATAAATTATCCTCCTTGTCACTTGGAGGGCGCTTTCAATCTGAGGATTCGTGACTTCAGTTCTGGGAGGGGTGTGTATGTGTGTTTGTGTGTGTTTCTATTTATTCTTCAAATATTGATTCTCATTCATTCTCTCCACTTTAACTCAATGGAACTCCTATTAGACAAATGTGGAAATTTCTTGATTGGTCTATCCTAGATGCCTCTCAACTTTTCTTTCCTACTTTCTACCCCTCTATCCTTTATTCTATGCTCTGGGAGAATGCCTCAGCCCAATTTTCTAGTGCAGTGATTTAACCTCTCTATATCAATCACAAATCTTCACTCAGTCTATCTATTGAAATTTTAATTTCACCTATGTTATTTATTTTTTAAATCTTTTATTTTTTCATATTTATCTATTATTATTTCATCAGTGTTCTTTCATGGATGTGATATCATCCTGAGATTATTATTATCATTTTATATTCATGTTCTGAGGACTCTATTTACTCTATTTCTCTGATGAAATTCCTTTTATTTGTTAAATTTATTGTCTCTGTTTCATGGTCTTTGCTTTGTTTAAATGTTTGGTGATTCTCTTATTATATGCTTCTCTCTGTATTTGAGATTTCCTTTTAGACTGTCTACTCCCTCTTTTTATGCAGCCTTTTCCTGAGAATAGAGGGAATAAATGTAACTGCTGTTTTCAATCAGAGTCGATGAGATGGAGAACATGTCACAAGAAGTGCACCTTGATGAATCTGTGTGCCTCTCTATTTCTCTTAATACTCTCATCCACTTGGCCATTGCCCATCACCCAAGATACTAGACTATCTCACTGCCTTAGGCTCTCATACTTATTGCTTTCACTTGAAGACAGATCCCACTGCTACTGCTTGCTGGTCCAGGTTGGGGAGAAGGATGGAGAGAAGTTGAATCTTCTGGATTTTCTTTCTGTGATAATGAGTAGTTGCCTCTAAGACCACTCCTTCATCTTAGTTTTTACCTTTGACATGGAGAACTTCTGGGGTACTTTTACCATCTATAAGAATACTCTACCATGCTCTCCCATGCAGTCCTGGGCTTTGGTTTCCTTATTTAATCAGAAACCACCTTCTTGCTGTCTTTCAAGGATTATTCTCAGTTTTTGGCCCACCAAGAGTGATTTCAAGCATGACTGTGTCTTGAATCATTTTTTGTTGTATCAGGTAGAATAGAGCAAGTGAAGAAACTATAAATAGAAGTGGCTCAAGGAAAGCATAAGCTTATTTCTCTATTACATAAACAAGGTTTGAAGGATGTTTCCCAGGGATCACATGGTTTCTCTAACATCACCAGGCTCCAATCTATCTTGTTGTTCTGCCATTCTCAATACCTGGTTTCCACTTCTTGGTACAAGATGGCTGCTTGAACACAAATTATGTCATTTATATTTAAGCCAGTAGGAAGGAGAAAAGGACAAAAAGGAGTATGGTCCTTCCCTCTATGGATACTTCCCATAAGTTGTATATGATACTTCTATATTTTGGGAGTCTGGTAAATGTATTTTTATACATAGCATGCATACTACTAGGAACTTTACATATGATGTTTCATTTATTCCTCAAGACAATCCTTACATTATATCAATTTTATAAATAAACTCCACTAACTTGTTCAAAGTCATGCAACTAATAAGCTGTGGAACTAGGATCTGAACTCAGATCTGACTCCAAAGTCTATCTTATTAGGTTCTTTTCACTATACCACTGATTCTCAACCTTGGCTGTACATTAGAATCACCTAGGTAGCTTTAAAAAAGTCTAATGCTTGGGAACCACACCAGATTAATTAAATCATAGTCAAGAGTATTTTGTAGTGGCTTTTCATTTGATTCTATTGTGAAGCCAGAGTTGAGCGCTACTGCACGTTCTAACTTGTTTGTTTTTTTGCCTATGTATGCTACATGTTTCTCTGCCAAATATTTTCCTGATTACCTGATTGCTATCGCTCTGCTTAGGTTTTCACTTGTCTGCGCAATGTTTTAAATTATTTTTAAGAAATACAGAAAATTATCTTAATTCCTATTGGTTTCAAATTTTAAAAAATCATTTAGAAATAAATCAGACATGCAAAACTGTACAGATTTTGAAAATCAATCTATGTAATCAGTCATGTTAACAACTACAGAAGAAAAATCACATGATCAAATCAATAGATGAAGAAAAAGCATTTGACAAAATTCAACAATTTATTCACAATTAAAAACAAAACCCTAGAAATAAAGAGGTACTTGCTCAACTTGATACAGAACATCTAAAAAAGAAAGAAACAACAACAACAAAAACCTTACAGCTGATGTCACACTTAATGGTGAAAAGCTAAATGCTTTCCAGCTAAGATCAGGAACAAGTCAAGGATGGTCATTCTCACCACTGCTATTGAATATAGAACTAGAAGTTTTGGACAGTGCAATAAGGCAAAAAATGGAAATAAAAGGCATTCTGATTGGAAATAAATAAATAAAGCTGTCTCTATTTGCAGATGACATGTTTCTTTACATAGAAAATCTCAAGATAATTACAAAATGTTTCTGGAACTAATAAGTGAATTCAGTATGGTTGCAAAATATAAGATCAACATACGAAAATCAATTGCATTTCTACATACTAACAATCAACACGTGGAAAGCAAAATTTTAAGTACAATACGATTTACAATCTTTTTAAAAAAGAAATATTTAGGTGTAAATCCAATAAAACCCATACAGGATGTATATGCTGAAAATTGCAAAACACTGAGGAAAAACATCAAAAAAGATTTAAATAAACAGAGATACATAGCATGTACATGGATTGGAAGACTCTATATAGTGAGGATGTCAATTCTTCTAAAATTGGTTTATAGGTTTAACACAATTCTTATAAAAAGTCTCAGAAATTTTTTTAACAGATACAGACAGGATTGTTATGAAATTTGCGTGGAAAGGCAAAGGATTTAGAATAGCCAAAACAATTTTGAAAAACAAGAACAAAATCAGAGGAATCAGTCAACCTGATTTCACGACTTTTTTTATAGCAACAGTAATCAAGATTGGTTGATATTGGAGGAGGGATAGACACATAAATCCATGGGCCAGAATAGAGAACACAGAAATAGATTCACGTAAATACACCCAACTGACTTTTGACAAAGGGGAAAAAGCAACTCAATGGAGGAAAGATAATCTTTTCAACAAATGGTGCTGGAGCAATTCCATATCCATAGATAAAAGATATGAACTACAATCTAAGCCTCATACCTTATACAAAAATTAACTCAGAATACATCACAGATTTAAATGCAAAGTATACATCTATAAAACTTTTCGAATATAACATAGGAGAAATCTTCAGAACCTAGGCTTCATGAAGAGTTCTTAGATATGACACTGAAAGCACAATCCATAAGAGAAAAAAATGAATAAATTAGTAACGTTTGCTCTATGAGAGAGCACGTTAAGAAGATGAAAAGACAAGCTACGGACTGAGCAAATATATTTGCAAACTACATGTCTGATAAAGGACTCATATCTAGAATATACAATGAACTCTCAAAACTCAACATTAAAAAAAAGTCCCATTAAAAAATGGGCAAAAGGCACAAAGAGTCATCTCACCAAAGAAGATATACAGTTAGCAAAGGAAAAGATGTTCAACACCATTACACATTAGGGAAATGCAAATTAAAAACACAAAGGAATATCATTATACATCTATTAGAATGGCTAAAATAAAAATACCAAATGCTGGTGAGAATGCAGAAAAACTGGATCCCTCATACATTGCTGGTGGGAATGTAAAATATTAAGCTCCTCTGGAAAAGTCTGGCAGTTTCTTATAAAACTAAACATAATTATCATGTGACTCAGCAATTGCACTCCTAAGCATTTCATTTCCAGAGGAACGAAAACTTGTAGCTGCATAGAAACCTGTCCACCATTGCTTACACTTAGCATTCATTTATTCTATTTTACTGTATTTACCATTCCATGTATGAATAACCACTAATCAAATTATTATGCCAATGATGGGCATTTGGGTTGTTTTCATTTTTTGGCATTTCAAATAATGCTTTTATGAATATCCTCGTAGCTGTCTTCTTTAACACGTGTAGGAGTTTCCCAGGATGGATATGTAGAAATGGAATTTATGGGTCATGGAGTGACATACATTTTCAACTATAATAGCTACTACCGAAAACTACTCTCTGAAATTGTAACAATTTATGTTTCCTCCAACAGTATATGAGAGTCACAACTGTTTTTTGTCTTTCCCTAAACTTGCTATGCTATACTTTAAAATTTTCTATCAATCTAGTGGTTGTGAAATATGTAATTTCTGTTTTAATTTGGATCTCCCTAGTTATGTGTGAGGTTGAGGATATTTTCACATGTTTATTGGCCATTAGAGTTTCTTCTTCTATGAACAACCTGGATATATCCTTTGCTTATTTTTTCTATTGGCATTTTACCTTTTTCTTATTGATATAAGTTTATATGTATGATATAATCTTGTATGTATGATATATATATGTATATATCATATATATCAGGACATTGATCCTTTGTCAGTTATATAAGATTCAAATATCTTTTCTCAGTCTGTTACTCATCTTTTAATGTTTTAATGCTATCTTTTGCCTCCAGAAACTTTAAATTTTTATGTAATGAAATTTATCAATATTTTCTTGTAAGATTTATGCTTTTTACATGTTGGTTAAGAAAGTCTTTTTTACCACAAGGATTTAAAGAGAATCTCCTACATTTTATTTAATTATTTTAAAGTTCTGTTTTTTATGTTCAGGTCTTTAAAACATCTGGAGTTTATTTTTAAGAATGGTGTGAGGTTAGGATCTAATTTAATTTTTTCCATGTGAAAGTTAATTGTCCCGATATCATCTATTAAGTATTCCATGCTTTCTTTACTGTATCTGATTAAATAAATACTCAAACCTACTATGTGTGAGACATTATTCTAGGCACTCTGAATACAGTATTAAAAACAAGCAAAAATACTAGTATTGGTATTGTGAATTATATTTCATTAAAGCTATTAGAATATTCCTGCTTTTGTGGAGCTTATATTCTACTTTGGAGAGATATATAGTAAACATAATAAAGAAGTATATTATGTAGTATGTTGGAAGATAATAAGTGTTATAGAAAAAATAGAGCAGGATAAAGGAAATTTGGAATGCTGGTTTGGGAGGGAAGGCTGTAACTTTAGAGTTGTCTGGGTTGTTCTTGTTGAGATGTTGCTATTTGGGCAAAGACTTGAAAGAAGTGAGGGAGTTGGCATGTGAATGTTTGGCGGATAATAAAAGCTAATACTTATAGCATATGTACTGTGTGCCAGAGTTTGTTCTAAGCACTAATTTATTCATTTAATCCTCACAATAACAGATATCTTGCAACAATCGATATTTGTGAATTTTGCAAAAATTCTTGTTGGGGTTTTCATTGAAATTTCTTCATATATATAGATTCCTTTGGGGAGGATTGATACCCTTACGATATTGCATCTTGCCATCCATGAACATGGTCTGGCTCTACATGTATTCACAGCTTCTGTTATGTTCTTCAATAGTTTTATGATTTTCTCAATAAGGGTCTTATACATATTTGTTGGATTTATTCCTATGAAGTTTATATTTTTGCGGTACCCGTAAACAGTTTGTATATATTTCCAATCTCACTTCCTGTTTGCTTACCCTACCCCACCCCTGATCCTAGTCTCTGTGTTTTTGATAGGTAAACTAATGATTTTATGTGTTAGTATGTGTATGATGGATAGCCTTGTTTCCTAACCCCTGATCTTTAAGCTGAGTTTGGTTAAATCAGACCACAGCATATAAAAAAGATTTAAGCCCTTCCCCTTCACGAATTTTGCAAGATGCGTATTCTTGTCCTGTCTCCTCAATGAGTCTTCAAGTCCCTCAGGGACAGTGACCAATGTCTCCTACTCTGCCTCTTGCCTGTGGCACTGGGCACATGGTAGTTACTCAAAAGGTCTTACTGCTACATTTTCCACAATGGAGTTGCTGTACTTTTCCTTCAATCTCTTCACTTCATTGAGCCCTCAACATTCACTCTCCCTTGATCTTCAAAGTTGACTTGCATAAATAAAGATGTACTTTCCCCCTGGACTTGTGCCTGAGATCTTCTCTTCTGCCAGTGATCCTTGTCTGCTGAGGAAGTGAGAGAAAAAGTTTTGGTGAGTAACTGAGAGTTGTTCGAAAAGAAATATGTTTGTGAGGTGATCTAGTCCAGTTTTTGTGAAAGTTTTTTCCATAGAACATTAGTCTATGAGATGCTCTGGGGAAAGGAATGTCCTGAGCTTAAAAAGAAAGTGTGACGAGCTTTATACTAATTATCTTCTTGGAGACTCATGCCATATTTTAAGTATATTAAAGGCCCGGAAAAGTTTTATGATAAAGAAAGCTAATTTTGTTTAGCCCATTACTTTTCAAATATTTTTGACCCCAGAACCTTGTTTTTCTGTTTTTAACGAACACCTATGAACATGCACAAACTTCACACTGGGAAACATTGATCTTGTTCACCTCTCTGCTCTCTGGTGTATATAATGCAAACAGAGTCATCTATCTTAGACTGTCTCGTAAAGACATTTTGCAGCTTCCGCAGTAGTATTACAAAGCCTATACCATGAGGAAATTCCCTCTAAAATCTATTCCAAACCTTTCATGTTTAAGTTTTAAAATCCTATCCGTTCCTATATCCTCACCAGAAATAAAATGATTTTAAGTTCTTCGGCAAAATCCATTGCTATATATTTATAGAATGCTCATTATGTACAAGAAAAAGATTTTAAGACATTGGCCTTCCTGGACAAGGAAGCTTCAACCATTGGTTGGAATTTCCATGATATTTCCCTGCTCCTATTCCTTGATATTTCTCTGCCCCTGATCTAAATAACCTTGATTTTTCAAGAGGTGGCCACAATGTGAGGCAGAAATGAATGGAAGAAAACAGGGCAGACACATGCCATTTCCTGAGCTACTCATTTAGGAAGCAGAAGAGCAGCAACAAGGTGTTGGGGAGACTTAACTGAGCAGGTTTCACACTTGAGGCTGACCACCTAAGTACCATAGATAGCTTAGGCTTTGCTGAACCAACACCTTCCAGACAAGGAAAATCATATTTTTTATATCCCACTTTGAGACAGCTTACAGTAAAACACATACACAGAAGGTATTTGACTATAAATCAACAGCTATGTATAAAAAAGAGGGTTAATTGTACCAGGAAGCAGATATAAGGTAATTACTGAGCATGCTATTAGCTCTGAGCTTCATAGAAGCCAAGCAATAAATAGAACCATGATAGTTCAAGATTGCTACATTTTGATGCATGTAGCCTCAGTTGTGAGGATGGTAGCCTACCCTCACTTTAGTCTCTCACCTTTCTCTTCTTTTGTCTTATAGTTTGGTTTGCTTTAATGAATTCAATTTTGATGCTTCCTTGCCCTTTATAACATATTTGATATAAAGAAGCCGATTAGTAACAAATAGGTAGTTTGAGGAGAGAGCCATTAATATTTATCTTGTAGCCATCAGACTTACTTCACATAGAAAGGTCTCTGGGTTGGATTTGAACTCTCAAACTCTCAAAGGTGAATGCCGCAGACCCCATTAACCAAATTATTACACCAGGCTAAAAGGTCTTAGGGTTCTTTTGCAGCTCCATCCTCCATGAAATTCTGGAACTCTTTTCCCTTGTCTTGTCCATTTCCTACTCCCTCTTACTCCATTGACTTCATTTCAAAAGCAACCAGTTGTTGGATGCATGAACTAAAATGCATTAAAGAATTTGCAGATTCGATTGTTTTCTCTCAAGAAGGTGAAAGGAAGAGAGCTACAATTTCTAAGAAACCTGGTTTGACTGTCTGAATCTGGCACCCAGGCAGATTAGATCAAGGTTTTGGCCAAGTGAAATTGCCAATTCCCTAAAAGAAAAGGCTAGCACATTGCTCAGTAGAGCATTCTGAACTTGCCTGTGCAATCTTTTTGCTACCCTGCAATTTCCTGTTGGTTACAAATGAAACCTTTCTAGCTGTTAATGCAGCCTGTGAATTGAAAAAAAAGCATGTAATTAATCATAGGAGGTTGGGGGGATTCACTAAGCCTGAGTTATAGGGGAGAAGCTGGACAAGGCACTAGGACCTGGAAGGCATCTATCCACCCTGGCAGGAATTTCTTGCTTGGAGCTCAGACAACAAAGGCATAGAGAGATTGGTTTTCTTTCTCTCAGCATCTCCACCCAACCAGCAGAAAACCGGTGAGTGGGGCTTTCAAGTGATTTTCAGGCAGAATGTAACAGATGTCAAACGGGAAAAGCACAAGGCAAAGTGCACACGCTCGCTCGCTCTCTTTCTCTCCTTCTCCTTTTTTCTTCCCTCTTTGCCTTATTCTATCGGATTTTTTCCTAAGCCTCTACCTGGGATTTTCCTTTGGAAAAGTGAGTTTGGTGTTCCTTTGTTTTTACCGTGATGTCGATTTAGAATAATACTGCCCCTGATCCTAAAGCAAAGCCGAGCTTTACTGGCATACCTGGGGAAATGCTTGCTACTTGTCTTGAGGAGGTGGGGTCTCTTACCACTGCAGGTTGTCTGACAGAGACAATGCTGAGCTCAGCACAGGTCATGGTGACATTGGAAGAAAAGGGGGACCGAGCCTGGCAAACCTACTAGGCACCAGTCCTCCTTTATTTCCTGTCCTCCTGGTCCCTTGCAAATATCTCAATGTGGCAATGTGTAGCAGCTGAGCCCTGCTTGCTTTGTGAGTCCTTTTATCCCCATCTGTGAGATGCATGTTAATAGTTTGGTTCCTAGGCTGTCACTACCTTTGCTAGCATTTGGAGCTTCTGTTGTATTTGGTTTCATGTTTTGATTTTCTTTTTTTGTTTTTTTTTTTCTTTTCTTTTCTGGCTCAGCAGGAGGGGGGAAAGCAAATCTGACAGATGACCATCTTTTGCTTCAGCCAATGCACCTGGGCAATACAGAAGTTTGGGGTGAATTGCCTGCTGTGAGGGCAAAATGCCCCTTCAGTCAGGGTAGAAATCCAGAACAATGAAAGGTGTGCTTGCTTCTAAAGGTCCCATATGCTGTTCAGGGACTCATTTGGGAATCTTTCAACAATTAAATTATTCCATTAAGAGGTGGGGCTGCATCAGTGGGGAGGGATCGAGCACCTGAAAAAAAAAAAAAGAACAGGATTTTGTGACCAAATGGTACCGGAGGAAAGCAGAGCTAACAACTTGTTAAATAACGGATTTTTCTAATCCTTTTTTTCAGCTTATTTCTTATGAATGTCGGTTAGCTGCACCAGCTTGGTGGGGATAGGGTTTGGTGAATAGCACAAAGACACTGGCTATTCCCTGGAGGCTGTCCCTTTAAAGGAGAATCCTAGTTTATTCTGGGGGGAGGGGATGCACACATTAGAGTAGAAAAAAGGATTTGGAATAAAATTAAAACACTCCCCTTGTAGTCATTTTACTGAGAGGCAAAGATTGCTTCCTAAGCTGGAGATGCTAACCTTGGCTAGCTCCTTCTGTTCTCTTCAAGGAGAATTTTGTCAGGCTATGGATTCATTTACAACTGTTAGTCATGTGGGCATGTGCGAGGAAACAGATGCCAGTTTTAATGTATTTAGCCCGAAGTTACAATTTGATAGGAGCCACTGTCAGTAAGTCTCAAGATTTTAAGCTATTTCAAAATCCCTCCCGCTCCTCTGTTTGGAACAGTGCCAAAAGTGCCTCCTTCCCTATCTCTCACCCCCAACCCCCACAACCGCCAGCACCTCCCTAGCCCCTCCTTCTTCTCTATTAAGATCAATATTCCTGCAGGTCAGGGGCAAGCAGCAGATGGGTCACGGGCTTTTTTCAACGAGTTCTTTTCACAAGCTGCAGATTGCAGATCTGGATCTGGCTAATATTTGAATTCCTTTCTTCTTTTTTTCCTCCTCACTCCTTTTTCTTTGCCTCTTCCCCCTACCCCTTTCTCCAACATTCAGGTCTCTGAGGTTCCACCAAAATATGGAACTTGATTTTGGACATTTTGACGAAAGAGATAAGACATCCAGGAACATGCGAGGCTCACGGATGAATGGGCTGCCTAGCCCCACTCACAGCGCCCACTGTAGCTTCTACCGAACCAGAACCTTGCAGGCACTGAGCAACGAGAAGAAAGCAAAGAAGGTACGTTTCTACCGCAATGGGGACCGCTACTTCAAGGGGATTGTGTACGCTGTGTCCTCTGACCGTTTTCGCAGCTTTGACGCCTTGCTGGCTGACCTGACTCGATCTCTGTCTGACAACATCAACCTGCCTCAGGGAGTGCGTTACATTTACACCATTGATGGATCCAGGAAAATCGGAAGCATGGATGAACTGGAGGAAGGTAATTCAAAGTGGGCGGTGGCCCTTGGGAGGAGGTGGCAGCATTGGTTAGGGTCATATTTCTTGGATTTCATGGGGAGAAATTAGAAAATATATTTGTCAAAACACCAGGTTAATGCTTAGACCTCTGATTCTATAGGCATCAGCAGAGCCGTTAGCCATTACCCTTCATGGCCTTTAGTCTCTGCTGGGGTGAAGTGTAGATGGTAGTGATAATGCATTGTGCTTATCTGCCAGGGTTTACAAAGGAAAATCTGAATTGTGTCATTTACTCTAGATCTTGTTCATAATTAACTCTAAGTAGAACTATGGAGAGAGCATGAAATCATTAGGGGTGTAAAATGAGGAAGGAAGTTAAGTTGGGAGAGAAAATGTTTCACCCAAATATCCTTTGAACTGCTGAGAGACTCTTTGTGAATTGCAACTCATGGAAATATGCACCCTAAAAGCAGGACTCCCTGGACATATTCACAAAGGATTATACTTTTAGGTAAGTGGTCACTGCTCAGCTGTTGCTTCTAAAAAACCCACATCAGGGTGTGTCCCTAAGGCTGAGGTCATTGAGAGAAATACCAAAGAAAGCTGTAGATATGTCTGGTATTTTAATAAAGACTATTCCTATTAGAATAGTAACTGACTAACTGTACCTAAATCCCTTTAGATCCTCTATAGATTTTGGTTTTGCAATTGCATTTTATAACTAGATTGCTGAAAATGCTGACAACCTGTGTACCCACCTGAAAATAGGGAAAAATCCCAGGTCTTCCCAAAACTTGCTCAGCCACGAAGTCTTTTTTTTTTGTGGTCATTTAGAAAATAGATCTTGGGACACATTCTTAATATTTTACCTTATCAAATCAATTATATTGAGGGTGCCTCCCTACCCCAACTTTTAAATTGGTGTAACATATGTGATCAGTTTAACCTGACACGATGCTTTAAAGGACAGCCTCAAGGAGTGGTAATAATGAAACTGTTTGCTCCGTAATCTCTCCCCGACTCTCCAGCCCTCCCTCCTCACTTCTTCCATTCCCAGGGCAAAGGTGAGTTTAGAGCAGGCAGATCTCTAGGGAAACTGAGCTATGGAACAGCCGACAAGGAAGGAGAAACAGCATATTAAATGACTTGGTGTGGGAGTGCCCCGCCTCCGCTTCACTGCTTCTAGGTTTCTTGTGTTCCTAGACAAAGGAGCATGAGAGCTTCCCTTGTGTAAGACCACGTTCTCTTAAGTAGCCGCTTTTTCCCCAAGTCAAGTCAAGTGATTTGGGGCCAGTTACTTATAAAAGACTGTCTATACGACTACCAGATCTGGGTCTTGGGGTTCAAGTCCAAGGTTTTTCTACATAGTTGACCTTGAAAAACATTACTAAAGAGGCTTAGATTATTTGATCATGTTCTGGATGGCCAGACACAGGTTAATCCTAGGCTTTTCCTGAACATTGAAGGATTGACCATCCTAGCACATATCTTAAAATAAAGGAGAGTCAGGGAAACATGAAGGGCTTAAATCTGGGTTGAGGGAGCTGTCCAACAGAGTGATCGATAGGGTGTATGTCTTTTGTCAGTGTAAAATCCACATCTCAGTCAAATTTGAGGGTTTCTGTGTAATAATTTTCACAACAAAAGCACCCTGAATTACCCAGTATATCCTCATTTCCACTAGCTTTGGTCTTCTAAAGACCATGATAGACACTACAGCAGAATTCTAAACCAAGTGACATTGTATTCAGAGCAAGGATTAGAATGTTCTTGTGTCTGATAAGAGAGGAGTCATGCACAGATTTTTTTCCCCCCAAATCTATTTCTTAACATGTCTTACTCAAGGACAAGCCCTTGATATTGATTTTCCCCCGTGAATTTGTGTGTGTGTGTGTGTGTGTGTGTGTATTGCGTGTGTGTGTTGTGATAACCTCAGTTCAATATAGGTAATAAATGTAATTTTGAAGACTGCAGCTTTCTCTTCTCTTGATCCTTTTGAATCCTGCTAGATTGGACTTCTCTCACCTACCACTCTTGGGTGCAATAGTAGTAGTTCCTGGTGAATTCCCAGACCATGTAGAGTGTGAATATGGCTCAGTCGCATTTATTCATGTGTCACCTACAACCACAAGCTGCAGTGGCCCTCAATGCCTTCCCACTCATGAATACTGCCCATTCAGTTAAGAAAATTCTGGGGTATCTCTGGGATAGTATTGAGAAATGTGACCAATTTTCCCACTACCACAGGGCCAGACAGGAAAGGGCACCAGGATGAGAAGGATAAAGATTAAGGGTCTTTTTCTCTCCTATTTTATCCTCTGGAACTACTCATCTATGAATGGAGGACGGAAGTCCCTCACTTTGTTCATTTTTGGGAGAGATTGAATGAAAGATTTAAAATTTTATACACATTGCTTCCAATGAGACTTCAAATATAAAAATAGTTTGGAAAGATCCCTGGGTGAAGAATCGGGGCATTGGGTTCTAGTCTTAGAGGCAGAAGATTATAATGGGAAAAGAAGTCTTTGCAACCAGATTTGGTTCAAATCCAAGGTCTGCACCTGCTAGCTTATGTGACCTTGGGGAAACAATTTAGACTCCCTGAGCCTCAGTTTTTCATCTGTAAAGTGGGAACAATTGCTTTGAGGACTAAATAATACAATGGATGTGAAGCGTTTGATATTTTGCCTGGCACACAGTAGCACTCAATCAAGGGTAGCTATTATGGTTTGAGTTGTCCTAGTTTATAGCTGGTTAGCTATATAACCACAGGTTTATCCTAACCATCACTGTGACTAATGTTCTCTCTTTTTAAAACACAACTTTATTAAGGTATAGTATGCATATTATAAAATTCACCCATTTAAGTGTACAATTTGATAATTTTTAGAAAATTTACCAAGTGGTGCAACCATGACCATAATCTAATGTTAGACCATTTCCATCATCCCCAAAAGAAACTCTATGCCAATTAGCTGCCACTGCCCATTTCCCCCATTCTCTCCAACCCTAGGCAACAACTAATCTACTTTATGTCTCTACAGATTTGCCTATTATGGACATTTTATCTAAAATGAATCATACACTATGTGCTCTTTTGTGACTGGCTTCTTTCATTTAGAAAAATGTTGTTAAGGTTTATCCATGTTGTACCATGTATCAGCACTTCTTTTCTTTCTTTTTTTTTTTTTTTTAAAGATTTTATTTTTTCCTTTTTCTCCCCAAAGCCCCCTGGTACATAGTTGTGTATTCTTCGTTGTGGGTTCTTCTAGTTGTGGCATGTGGGACGCTGCATCAGCGTGGTCTGATGAGCAGTGCCATGTCCGCGCCCAGGATTCGAACCAACGAAACACTGGGCTGCCTGCAGCGGAGCGCGTGAACTTAACCACTCGGCCACGGGGCCAGCCCCAGCACTTCTTTTCTTTTTACTGAGGAATAATATTCCATTGTATAGCTATACCACATTTTGAGTATCTATTATAATATTTTATCTGTAAAATGAGACTAGTAGCACTGGTCTTTATCCATTAGGGTGGTTATGAGGATAAAATTAGATAATAGATATGAAAACACATCAGCAATGTTAATCTACAGCTACAAGGTACTATAATTATTAATGATGTGAAAATAATAATAATAGTAATAATGATGATGCCAGTGAGGGGTTGGAATGGCCAGTGGTTCCCAAACCTGGCTGTCTTTCAGAATCTTTTAGAGCTTTAGAAAAATGTAAATTCCTAGGCCACACCCCAGATCTATTGAATCAGAATCCCCAGGGCTAGGGCTCCAGAATCTATGATTTTATAAATCTCCGCAGGTGATTCTTATGAGCACTTAGACTTGGGAAGTACTGCATTAGGTTATCTTGATGGTCCCCTTTGGCTAACTACGGTGGTGGAAATTCCTAGGAATGTAGAAATCCTTCTTTTCATGTTTTGCTTGGTAGATCTTAAAGGAATAATGGAGCATAGAACGTACTATGTTTCCAAATGGCCACATTATTAAATATTTAGCCTGAAATGAAATGAAATAAAAAGCAATCATTTAATAATCCCTCTGGCCTTGTAGCACTCCTTTGTCTAATGTCTCTAGTCTACTGTCTGCTGCTAGATACTGAAAGTAGCAAGGGGAGAATTTGAGACCAAAGTCAGGTTATTGATGTCAGCTTTCCCACAGCTCCTCGGGAACACCAAGGGTCTTAGTGAAGCCATATAGGACGAGACCCTTATTAGCCGTATTCCAGTGGGTCAATGAATGAAATCTACCAATGACTTATCCTTTTGTCTTGCTTAGTCTTTCATTGTGGAAACTTTCTCCTTGCTATCATATCTTGTCTAAATCTTTGCCCACGTCCTTGTATGTGAGTACCCAGATCAATCTTAAAGATACTCATTTTGAGCATTATTATACCGACCATATGACAGAATATTTACAATTGTGACAGCCTTGTTGGAAAATCTGAGCTATATGGCAACACTTGCTATGATCCAGTTCCTTTGCTGTGGTTCATTTGTTCCAATGAGATGAAACTACCTTCTCACTAATTTATCCTCCGACTACTAAAGCAAGCATATTGCCAAAGAGGAAGATTTTAAGATACCTGGGTGGGATTCATCATTAATAGGTATGATACTACAATAAAGTACCATTTAATATTTTCCTTCTTGAATGAGGAAGCCCCAGAAAAGAGGAGAAAGCCCAGGCAGAAGTTCTTTTGAGCTAAGAAAATATAAATATGTTTAATGTTTTTAAAAATGGAGCCCTGTTGAAAATGAAGGGAGATAGACATTAGATCATCTTGAACCCACAGCTTGTTCCCTTCCTGCCCTTTCAGCTGTGCTTCCATGACTTCATTTCCTTACCTCTTCACCCTGAAGCAGGTTGTCTGTTCCAGCAAATTGTCAGCTTTCTTGGCTCTTTGAAGCCAGCTTTCCTTCTAGGCTTCCAGTGGGTGGGAAATGGCCCCTGGAAGCTGTGGCAAGATGTGAACCCAGCTGTGTTAAGATTCAACACACCTCATCCAGCTCCAAGTGCCAGGCAGCTGGATGTGAAGGAAGCACCGAGCTCTGGCAGCAGACGTAGATATTTGCAAAATCAGAACAAGGAAGCCTTGGTCTAGAGAAGCAGCACATTTGATGTCTTTCCAGTAGTAGAAGTGGAGCGTTCTCACTGGTGGGCACCTATTTCTTTAACATTTAATTGCATAACAGCTTTGTTAAAGCCTGTTTGGAATGGAAAAGAGAAGAAAATTCTTTCTTGCAGACCTTTAGGACTGGAAAGAACTCAGATGTCATTAGTGCAATACCTTAAATTTACAGATGGAAAAACTGAGACTCAAAGATTAAGTGATTTTCCCAAGGTCACACAGCTCGTAAAATGCCTGGTTGGGATTTGCCTTCAGAGCTGTGTGACTCCCCCAGTCACTGCTCTTAACCACCAAAAATATCCTGCCCTCTGGTGGGGGAGGCTGATAATGAGGGAGGCTACACATGTGTGGTGGTAGGAAGTAGATGGGAAATCTCTGTACCTTTCCCTTAATTTTGCTGTGAACCTAAAACTGCTCTAAAAAGAATAAAGTCTTAAAAGATATATCCTGCCCTCGGTGTGCGTCAGCAGGGCAGCAGTGGTTTTGCTGGGTGTCAGACATAGAACTTCCCCATTTGGCATTTGCAGCAACAGGAAGCCGCCTCTCAACCAGCAGGAAATCTCACCTTTGAGGCATGGGACTAGGGCAGTGCTCATATTATGTAATGATGATAGCTCTGTTCCGAGATGGCTGCCCTTGTTTCTTCCTCTTTTCTTTCCTTCAGCTTCTACTCTTCCTTTTTTCATTTCCTTCCTCTCAACCCCTTCTTCCTCCTTTCCTTCTTTGCTCTTTCCTTGTTGTTTTCTCTCTATTCCTTCAGATTAGGGCCTTAATAATAATGATAGCTGGAATTCATCAAGTGCTAACTATGTACTAGGTTCTGGGCTCAGCACTTCATATCCATCATCTGATGTGTGCCTCACAACAACCTTATGAGGTATGTAATGTTATTATCAATACTTTGCAGAAAAGTAACTGAAGCCAAGGGGGGTAACTTGCCCAAGGACACAGAACTAGTAAATATTGGGGACTCAGTTCTGACTGACATCACATCAGCTGCACTTTTTCCATTACTCCATATTAGGGCCAAAAGGAGAGAGAGTGGAGAGACTAAAACGTACTGTTGGAAGATGCTCAACATAGATTGGACTGAGGGCTGGGTCCTCTGGAAAGTTTTTGGGTGCCATATGATACTATAGCTGTCTGCCATCATGTTCATTTTCATCTGGTGGTGGTTAATCATACTCATAGTTTAGAGGCTTAAGAGGTTTAAGAGATGGAAGCAAAAAAAGTCCAGAGTCCTAATAGGGCTACACAGCTGACTCTCCAGAGGAGAGTGTGGATGAGTGAAATCATAAATATATAGCCTCACACATTTCCACACCACCAGTTGTCTGACAGAGTTTTAAAGTACATGACAAGTTATGGAAAACATCTGACTCAAAGGCAGTGACATCTTGGAAGGTGCCCATGAATCTGGTGGAGTGCTAAGGCAAGAGGCCATTTCTAGGATGTGGGGGATATTGGCTGTGAATATATGGGGGAACTGAAAAGGCCCCTTCATCCTTTTAAGTCGCAAATGAAAGACCCCAGCCTCTAAACACTTGGGTTGGGTTGGATTAGCCAGCAAGGAGACCAGAGAAATTATGGTTTCTTTTGGCTGAGGTTTTTGATGCCCCATCCTGGGTGTGTGTGTGTGCACCAAGTCAGGGAGGGTGCTTAGCTTGCCTACAAACCATCCCTTGGTCCCCCTGTCAAGACAGAACACTAGCAGCTTCTGGGACTCAGAGCAGTGTTGGAAGCCATTTTGCATACATTGGAAACCACTTACCCTCCCCCTCCACACACACACATAAATGTCCTCAAAGGAGCCCTAGAGATTCTGACTGAATCTTCTCTCGGCACTGAGAAATTTCTTAATTAACGTGACTTAAAGGATTTGGTGCTACAGCAAAGCAATCAATATTTGCAAAGGGAGTGAATTATCAGCCCAGTGTTTCTGAATGTCTCTGCATGGGTCTCCTGCTGAGACCAAAGGAAGAAGAGCCATCAGACTGTAATTGTGTTTAATACTTTCTTTGCACTGGCTAGGGTTGATTTATTTATTTATTTATTTATTTATAGTTCTTACTGATGAGTTAAGCCTGATTAAATCACACTGGTTTTCTGCAGCTCAACCTCTGGATGAACTTCTGTATACCTTGAGGCTAATGTGTTTTACTCAACAAATTCAAGCTTTTCCAATACTCTCTCCCCGAGGCTGAGCCTACCTCTCTTCCTCTTTTTCCAGTTTCTAGTCCCAGATGTCTAATCCCCTCTTTTTGCCTCTGGCCCCTGCGTTTCTTCCGCTGTATTAGTCATTTCCTCTAGCCCAAGGTAAATGTGAAAATTACACCAGATCCCTCCAATCCATAAATCAGGCTGTATAATGTATTCTCACATCTCCACTTCATTACTTGGCGGCAGCTAAGGGTGAGCACTGGTGAAGACGGCCCTGAATACACAGAATGAGTGTGCAGCATTTGGGAAGATGGAAAGATGAGGGGTGGATGGTGGAAACAGAGGAGAGGATTTCTCAAGCAAGAGCTAAGACTTGCAAACACAAGGAATGTTGTGTTGTGTGTGTGTGTATGTGTGTACAGGTTGTAATTCAGACACTTTCTTCACCTGGTATGAGGGGGAGCTGTAGAGGACATAATTATAAACACATATATACATTTACCACACACACACACGTATTTCACATTTCAATATTACACTGTTTAGCCATATTCTCTGTGCAAAGGACAGTCTGGCTTCTTGGCAAGAATGTACTGTATGCCCAATATACAAGGTTACTTGGGTCACTTTAACTTGAAATAAAAGTGTATTAACTTTGAAAGTTCTCCTGGGTTCATAATATAAAAATGGAGTGGGGCAGTGGGTCCAGGAACAGGACAGGAACATTAAGAAATAGAGTCATGTTAAAAACACTCCATTAATCCCATAGATGTTAACAAACATCCTAGAAATTAACATAAACATTTCAATGCCGATAAAACCCTATCAAGCTTGAGAACCTCACTTGTTAGATTATGCTTAAGTATGTTCATTGTCCTTAGGACCCTTAGCTTTAAAGGATTTTTCAGCTAGGTATGCATTATAATGAAGAATGTTTGCCTGATTTCTTGTTCTTGAATTTGAATGAGCCAAGTTGTTAGAGATTCCAATGAGAAATTATACCTAAGGTTGGTTATTATCACCATTTCCCCGAAAGTCCAACTCCTAGGTCAGTGTGTATTAATTTGGTTAGAATAGTTCCTATATCTGCTATTAAACTAATCACCACTCATTTTTTCCCTTAGGGGAAAGCTATGTTTGTTCCTCAGACAACTTCTTTAAAAAGGTGGAATACACCAAGAATGTCAATCCTAACTGGTCTGTCAATGTGAAGACATCTGCCAATATGAAAGCCCCCCAGTCCCTGGCTAGCAGCAACAGTGCCCAGGCCAGGGAAAACAAGGACTTTGTGCGCCCCAAGCTGGTAACCATCATCCGCAGTGGGGTGAAGCCTCGGAAAGCTGTGCGTGTGCTTCTGAACAAGAAGACAGCCCACTCTTTTGAGCAAGTCCTCACTGACATCACTGAAGCCATCAAACTAGAGACCGGGGTTGTCAAAAAACTCTACACTCTGGATGGAAAACAGGTAGGTACTTTTTTTCTTCAAAGTATTCTTTTTCTCGTTTGTTTTAAATCCTTATACCGTCGGCATCATTTCTGATTGGGAGACTCTCTCTCCATCTCTCATCATCCCTAATTGATATTTTATGTCTCATTTGGAAGAAAGGTCTTTTCAGCAGACAAAGAAATGGACCAGCAGTCTGAGGCTTTGAAATTCAATCTGCTTCTGACTGGCCAAGTAAAGTGGTCACTTAGCTTTCTTATCTGCTAAGAAAAGATGTGTTAGAATGTAGGTCCTACACATTCTTATGAATGTGAATTTAGCTATTACATGATGCAACTTTATTCAATGCATGTGACTGGAAATAAAATTTCTCCACTCATTTCTTCTTAGATACCCTCATGTTTATATTCAGCATTCATTCTGATGAAAAGAGATTGAAGTGACCCTAACATTCTGTGAAAGGAGTCAGATATGAAGGAACCACTGAAGTCTCTGATTTTTTGTCTTTCCTTCACACTAGGCCACATTTTTTTTCTCTCTTCCTTTTCCATGTGACATAGCTGTCTTAATTTGGTTTCACTGATAGTTTGTGTGAGAAAGGGACTATTTCAGAATCCTAAAATTAGCCCAAGAAAGATGCTGCCATCTGTTCCCCTCCAAATCAGGTTCTTCATGTCATTGGTTATGCTGCTAAAGTGCCACCTATATTAATATCTGGGAAAGAATGCAGCCAGGCGTCTCCATCAGACAGATGCACCATTCTCTTGAGCATAGGGAGCTGTAAATATATGACAAAAAATTTTCCAGGGGAATTGGAACAGTAGCTGGTTCTACTGGTTCTCAAGAGAATCCTGGTCCCTCATCAGAGAAGACAAGTGTGGATTATTACCAGTCCATACTTTCTATCCCTTAAAATACTTTTGGTGTTTGAACAACTATATAGATTCTAAAAAAGCAGATTCACTGCACATCAGAATGACTGATGAGTGTTCGTATGCAGAACTGTGCCTCCTCCCATAATTTCTGATATATACTGTGTGCTATAAGGGTTTAAGTTTCGGGCAAAATTCACTCATTTATGTGGCAATTTTGATAAATTTGCGGCTTCTATCTGTGTCCCCATCATTTGGTGATCTGAGACATCTGGAGGCATTGTTGTATGTGATTTATGTTTGTTGTACCAAAGCAATGGGTTACCTGTAATGTTGGGGAAAGGTACAACTCCCAGGCATCTGTCTAGGAATATCTCTTTTCTGAGGACCAAGTATATAATAAACAGGAGCTGCCCAGGAACAGGCTTAGTCACTGGAAACCTCATCTCGGAGAAGTAGGACCTAAGAATTTTAGAATCATTGGATGTTAGAGTGGAGACTGACCTTAGACGCCATGACATTTAATCTCCCATGTAATGCAGAGATAGCCTCTACAATCATTTTGTAAGACAGCCTATTCTACTGTTCAACAGCTGTGAGTTTTAGAAAGATTTTCCTTATATTGGGCATAAGTTTTTCTCCTTATATTTTCAGCCTCTTGAAGTAATACAGGGCAGATACAAATCAAGGACATAAGACTAGGGTTCAGAAGACCTGGTTTTTAGTCTTGATATTGCCACTTACCATGTGACCTTGGGCTAATCACTTAACTATCCTGAGCCTCACACTTCTCTGTACAAAGAGGCTGAGCACACCTGCCCCATCCGTGCTCACAGGGTTCTCATGAGGATCAAAGGAAATAAAGGATATGAAAGCACTCTGTAAATCAAAACACGTGACATCAATATGTAAGCATACAATTCATCATCAAATGAGATAAAATATGTAAATTTAAAGACAATTTGCATAAATATTAATAAATGTTAGCTCTCTTCCCCCTACCTCCATCATTTCCAACATTTTGTGGAGATATACCATACCTTGGCATTCTGTGATTGCTCCTAATAAAGCAACACCTTCACCTCCTAGCTAAGCAAGCTCCAGTCCAGTGATGGGTGGATTTTCGTCCTACAGCAGGCCACACAGAGCGACAAGCAATCTCCAGCTCCTTCAAGCATCAGCTCCTTATTTCTTTGAGGAACACATTATGAAATGCCAGTCTATGATATGGTGTGTGTACAGAAACATCAGGGAACAGTGCTCAAGGGAGCAGAACAATGCCTTATCAGGCATCAGTGCATCTCTATATATTGTTCTTTCTCTTTAAAATGTCTCCCTCTGCCTACGCTGACCCCTGGGGGTCATTTTTTAAGGCCTGGTTCAAATGTCCTTTTGTCTGGGAAAACTTCTCTGCCTCCACTATTCCACTATACAAAGTAAAGCAACCTTAACCTTTTTGTGTTTTTAAATGCTCAGCTCCTGATACATTGTGGATGCACTACATTTGTTGATTGAATGAACTAACATTAAGAGATTCTCACATGACCCAGGTAGATGTTCTGACATGTTCCAAAAAACCCTCTACTTTCAATGCCCCAGACACTACCCTTAGGTCTATCAGAAGAGATGGGGGCTTCCAAAGTAATGCATATACCACCAGCAACACCTATTCATTACTTACTTGGAAGTCATTGAGGGCATACTTTTAAAGCAATAATTCCCAAAGTATATTCTAAGAACTGTCCCCATCTCCTCATCCCCAAAAGCTTTTCAGAAAAGGATTCTATGGGCAAGTGATATGGTGACATGCTGCAAATATATGCCTTTCTTAGAGATTCGTGGTGCTCTTTGGCACATTAAATGTTCTGAGAAGTCCTGCAGAAAGGAAACTCATTTAATTTAGACCCAGGATTTCCCAATCTTACCTCACTGGTAAGACTGGTATGCATGGGGTAATCCACAAATCAGACATTGTTGTGTGGTTACAGCAAGGACATTGAATAGCAAAATTTGGGGGTGCATGGACAAACCTACTAATTACAAAATAGGTGCTGAGTATACTCAAAGTTGGTGCCCAACTCAAAATTTTGGAGCCCAGTGCATTTTCCAATTCTAGTGATGACAGCTCTAACCTTAACACCTGTCAGTCACTTAGATTACTGGTGGGTATTCTTACTACTTGGGAATATGATCTTCCTCTGTGCAGGCTGAAGGCACATGTGTTGCAATGGCTTGGACTTGCTTGGATGAGATTCCATGCCTATCTTTGGCTAAATGTGGTCCCAGGAAGAAAGGACAAAATTTGGTCAAGGCTATTTGTTATGGAACGTTTTAATCATGAAATCAAAGCCATCGCTTGGTTTCAGTCTTGCTCTAACTAGATCCCCAATAGTGGTTTTCTCCCTCTTTGTTTAAATAAGGATCAGTTAAAACAGACCAGTTGATTATACCAGATTTTTTGTTGCTTCTGTTCGTGTGTGTACCATTTGACTAATTGGCTTATGCTGATTGACAAGCAGTCTGCAGACATGGCTCTCATCTCTTTCTCTCTTTTTATTTTGTTTGGATGTGCTTTTGGAGCCCTTGATTCTTTAGGGTTTAAGCTTTGCCAGTATCGAAGACCAATTTCCTGACCTCTTGCCTCTGAGATATTTGTGGTCTGTATAGACAGGAAAGCTAACCATCAGTGGTAGGAAGGGGTCCCAATTTATTTCTCACCTCAGTAAGAGATTGCTAATGGAATAAGGAATAGTTGATAGGGCCCTGGCTACTCCTACTGGCTGTAATGGATTTTTGAAGGGTCAAGAAAAACATGATGAAGGGTGATATAATGATGCATATTAGTTCACTCTCAGGTGAGGTTGTTCTTTTGATTTCCTGGCAGCTGTAGTGGTTCTGGTGTGCTGACAAAATTATGCAACTATTAATTTCTATAATTAAGCCACACTTTGACCTTTATGCATAAAGGTCATGGATGCATTAAAACTGGAACCCAAATTTCTGGTTCACTTAGTAGTGGCTCAGTAGATACATGGTCTAGCCTTAAATTCATTTCTGTAAAGCACAGAACATGGTGCTTCTGTTAGAGATGCAGAGCTTTAGTAATAGACTTCCAGCTTTTTGGCATCTTACACAGGGTGCAGCTGGTCCTCACGCTATCCATTTTCATGCAACACATTAGCATCTCTAGTCTTGGTTTTGTCCACATCCAGGGTCTGTGTAGTCAAAGATTCACTATTGCCTCAAGGTACATGCCTAAGCATTTGTGTTAGCTTTGTTAGACCAATTTCCAATTGGATGAATTTATTTAGTCTTTCTCTATATATATTGCTAGTACCAACTACTTGGACCAGGAATTCTAGGTCCCAGAATAACAGAAACGAGGTTTAAGCCGATCCCAACATTATTCATAGCCTTAGAAGCTAGACCAGGAGTTTTAAGAAATGTTTTGAACCATAAGATGGTGGAATAAGAAAATGAGAGCACAAAGGATGTTTGAACCACTACTAAGTATTCTAGGAAAAACTTGCCCCTTCCATATTGCTTTACTAAATAACCGGGTGCTGCAAGCACAAAGGCAATTGTAGGAAGCACAGAAACACGAGTTGGATTTAACCTTGGAAATGTTGAGTGCATTTTCCAAGGTGGATGTGTCTTTACTTGGCCTGTGTAGCCGTTTTTCTCTCCTCCCCATCATCTCTGCCCACTCCAGCCACATCTGATTTTATTTATACTCCCTGGCCTCCAGCTCTCCCAGAGACAACCTCTCTCTCCTCCTAGTGTCATGACCCTATCAGTCAATGTTGGGTTCAATAGATAAGGACACGTGGCCATAAATTATGCCCCAAGAGGGAAGTCATTTATCATTGACCTTCACTTAAGAAAATCAAGGTTGGAAAGGTGATTTTTGTATTGCCAAAAGTTTCCCCTCCCCAACCTTCCACAGAATTGCTTCCTTGAGACAGGTTTTGAGAGGATTGGCTTCAGCATGAAGTAGCAAAGAGCAAAGATGAGAAGCCAGGCTGGACTCTGTGAAAGGAGACAGTTTGCAAACTATCTTGCCACATGTAGTATATATTTCAAGAATCTTTACACTGAGCTAGATTTTATACTGTAAAAGAGGGCTTATGATAGAAGTGGCCAAACATCAAATATACTGTCCTTCTGCAAAGAAAGTACCAGGTGTAACCTGATGATTAGTTATTTCTTCGGTAATTTATCCTTTTAGAGTTGGTGAGATGCTCCTGGCTCTGAGAAGTGATAGAGGTGGGGCTTGGACGTTTCAATCAAGAGTTTTGGCATAGTATTCCAGTCTCCTACGCTGACCAGTCTGTCAATATCCAACATTCAGGCATATAGGAAGAGCCCTAGAATGGGATTCAGAGACCTGAGTTCTAGTCTTCACATTGTTCTCCATTAGCTATGTGATATGGGGCCAATCACATCTCTTCTCTGGGCCTTAGTTTTTGAGATAAGTACATGACCTTTAAGAGTACTTCTAGCTCAGTGATAGCGGAGTATTCATGTCACAGTGTTGCTTCTGTCTAGATATTTTTTACCAAGCCACTACTCTTCTCGGTGTCCTCTGCCTCTCTATTCTCCTAGGATCTCCAACATGATGTAGTCCTTACCTTGGCGGATACGTTGTTTTCTAGGATAGTCCCTAAATGATATTTGTACAGTTCTTATAGTCAGATTGTTCTTGCTGCCTGTGATGATGTGACCAAAGAATATTTTTAAATTTGCAATTTTGATTTGGCCTCCTTTTCTTTCCAGTGTGGATGGTGTGAGGAGTAGAGGGTAGAGGGATCACAAACAAAGCAAGGGAAAAGCCAGCCTGCTAAAATTGTGACAAGCATTTGATAGTGCCATTATTAAGGCGTCTACACAATGGTGGTTTTATTTTCTGTGCTGGGAAGACCCTTTGCCCCTGAGGGAGGTTAGCATCAGCACTATTTCTCGAGCAAGCTGCAGAGGATCATCAAGTGGGGGTTGATCCAGGGATGCAGGCTGTTCCATTACCGACAACTGAAGTAACCAGCCTCTTGTTCTTAGTTCTCTATGTTCGTCTTTCTCATTATTGTCATTGTCTCAAAGTGGCAGAAAAAGCATTGTCTCTTAATACAGTTGTTAAAATAGCTTTATTGAGATATAATCCCTGTACCATACAATTCACCCATTTTAAGTATACAATTCAATGGCTTTTAGTATATTCACTGAGTTGTGCATCCATAACCACAATCAGTTTTAGAACATTTTCATCACCACAAAAAAAACCCCCACTGTTTAGATATCATGTTCCTGTCCCCTAATCCCCCCATCCCTAGGCAATCACTTATCTACTTTCTGTTTCTATAGATTTGCCCATTCTGGACATTGTATGTGAATGGAATCATACAATATGTGATCCATTGTGGCTGGCTTCTTTACTTAGCATGTTTTCAAGGTTCATCACGTTGTGGCAGAGCAGTACTTCATTCCTTTTTATGCTGAATAACATTCCATTGTACAAATACATCACATTTTATGAATTCATCAGTTGATGGGCGTTTGGATTATTTCCACTTTTTGGCTGTTATGAGTTATGCTGCTATGAACATTCATGTACAGATTTTTATGTGGACATAACATAATTTATCTTGGGTAAATACCTAGGAATAGTATTGCTGGGTTGTATGGTATGTATGTGTTTAAAATTTGAAGAAACGGTCAAATTGTTTTCTAAAATGGCAACACCATTTTACATCCCTACCAGCAATGTATGAGAATTCCAGTTTCTCTACATCCTTGCTAACATGTGTTATTGTCTATCTTTTTGTTCGGATCATCCTAGTGGGTGTGAGGTGGTATCTCACTGTGGTTTTTATTTGCATTTCCCTAATAACTAATGATATCTAATGTATTTTTACATGTTTATTGGACATTTGTATATCTTCTTTGGAAAAATGTCTATTTAGATCCTTTGCCCCTTTTTTTTTTTTTTTTGCTGAAGAAGATTCGTCCTGAGCTAACATCTGTATCAATCTTCCTCTATTTTTTAGTGTGTGGGCTGCCAGCACAGCATGGCTGCTAACAGAGTGGTGTAGGTCCACACCCAGGAACTGAACCTGGGCTGCTGAAGTAGAGCACGCTGGACTTAACCACTAGGCAATGGGGCTGGCTGACCCATTTTTTAAATTGAGTTATTTGTCTTCTTATTATTGAGTTATAAGAGTTCTTTATATATTCTGGATACAAGTCTATTGTCACATATTTGATTTGCAAATATTTTCTCCTAGTGTGTAACATCTTTTCGTCTGCTTAATGGCTGTCTTAAGTTTTTGAGAGCAAAATTTTTTCATTTTGATGAAGTCTAATTTCTCAATTTTTCTTTTAAGCATTATGCATTGGTATCATATCTAAGAACTCTTTACCTAAACCAAGGTCCCCCAATTTTCTCCCATGTTTTCTTGCAGAAGTTTTAACATTTTATCTCTTTCATTTAGGTATCTGATCCATTTTGAGTTAATTTTTGTGTGGTGTGAGGTAAGGCTCAAGGTGCTTTTTGTGAGCGGGCAGCAAATATATATCCAATTTTTTCCAGCACCATTTGTTGAAAAGATAAGACAGGTTTTTAAAAATTTGAGTTTAATCTGACACTTCGAAATAGCAGTGGCCCATATCCTCATATCCAGGGGGTACCTTGGCATCAAAAGTTAGCAGCCAAATGCTTTGAAGTTTTGTAGAACTTCCAAGAACTGCGGGTGTGAACTAACAGCACAGAAGTTTCTCCTATATGATGCTCTGAAACAGTAACTCACTCCAAGGCTACAGCAGTGAGGTTGGTTAAGCCTCACTAAGTAGGGAAAAAAAAGAGGACATGATAAGAGAAGTTAAAAGGAACAATTGTTCCTTGGCAGTGACCCTCATGCTCTAGACGCCTGAAGTTCTCACCCTAGACCCATCCAAACTTGCTTGTCCCGTGTCCTATCCCTTCAGAGTGGTGCTAAGCAGGACTGGGGCAGGAGAGAAGGGAGATGCCCACAATTGCTCAATTACTTTTTTTGGTAATAGCTTAATTGAGATATAATTCATATACCATATACTTCACCCGATTCAAAGTGTACAATTCAATGATTTATAATGTATTCATAAATATGTATAACCATCATCACAATTTTCAAACATTTTCATCATCTCAAAAAGAAATCCCACAGCTTTTAGCTACCACTCTCCTATGCCCCGTTCCCCCTAGATATTAGCAACGACTACTCTACTTTCTGTGTGTATAGATTTGCCTTTTCTGGACATTTCACATAAATGAATCATACAATATGTGGTCTTTCATGACTGGCTTCCTTCACATAGCATAATGTTTTTAAGACTCATCCATCTTGTAGTATGTATTTGGACTTTATTCCTTTATATGGATGAATAGTGTTCCATTGTATGGATATACCACCCTTTATTTATCCATTCATTGGTTGATGGACATTTGAGTTGTTTTCATCTTTTGGCTATTATTAATACTGCTGCTATAAACATTTGTGTGTAAGTTTTTGTGTGGACATATATTTTCATTTATCTCAAGTATATACCTAGTAATAGAATTATTGGGTGTTGGGGTTTCTCCTGTCCCCTAACCACCTAACACACGTTCCTAAAACATATACTCCAAGGGATGCTCCAAACAAACAAATTTGCATTCTTTTTTCTGTGTAGAGATTTGGCCCAGAGTTCTTGCCTAAACAATATAGAAGGAAACATGAAAGTCCTTTTAATAACTTTTCTTAAAGCTAGAGAAAATACAAAGAAGCCGTTTTCTTCTTTTTATCTTAATCCTACCCTGGCCCTTCTAACTCTCCAGAATCAAAGATGCTTTCTAAACATAAGGGACTTCTAGTAGAAAGAGAGAAATCACCAAAGTTCCTTAATTCTAAAATGGTGTACCAAAAGGGATTTCCAGAACCTCAGTCCATCTATTTTTCCTAGGTTTAGAATACTCTTATTGTTGATACCACAGACTTTACCGTCTCCAGGTCTTGTGATATTAGCTCCTGAGAAAAAAAGAGTTTGGGTGTAGGGAGCCACAGCAGTTCTGTATTATTAGGCCTAGAGGTCTTTAACCAGGGCAATTTTGCCCCCCAGGGGGGATTTGGCAACGTCTAGAGAAATTTTTGGTTGTCATGAAAGGGGGTGAGAGGTGCTACTGACATCTGGTTGGTAGAGGACAGGGATGCTGCTAAACGTCTTGCAGTGCACAGAACTGCCCCCCACGATGAAGAATTATCTGACCCAAAGTGTCAGTAGTGCTATGATTCAGAAACCCTGCATTACAGGATGAAGTGCAAGGCAGACATGGCAGATGATGGAGCTAAGAGGCAAGGGCAAGATGTAGGAACAACCTTGTAAACTATGTGAAGGAGCTTGCATGCTATCCTGTTGGGATAGAAGCCCCTGAAGGATTTTAAGCAGAGGAACAACACGATCAGATTTGCAGTTTGAGTAGCTCGCTCTGTTTTGGATTTGAGGAGGACAAAACCAGTAGGTAGGCCAGGTAGGAAGCAGTGTGGTAGTACAGGAAGGAGAATAGAAGGATCTAAACCCGGGCTGTGGTAGTGGACATAGAAAATGAGAAAACAGATTCAAGAAATATTTGGGAGTAGAAATTGGAGAGCTTAGTCATTATTTGAATTTGGGGGTGTATTAGTTTTCTACTGCTGTGTAATAAATTACCAGAAATGTAGCAGCTTGGAACATCCATTTATTATCTCACCGTTCTGTAGGTCAGAGTTAAAGCAGACTTGACTGGGTTCTCTGTTTAGGGTTTCACAAAGCTAAAGTCAAGGTGTCAGACAGGCTAGGCTCTTGTCTGGAGGCTCTGGGAATGAATCCAGTTCGAGGCTCATTCAAGTTTTGGGCAGAATTCAGTTCCTTGGACTTGTAGGTCTGAGGTCACCGTTTCCTTGCTTATTGTCAGCTGGGAGCCATTTTCAGCTTCTAGAGGCTACCCACATCCTTCTCACATGGATCTCTTCGTCTTCAAGCCAAAAAGGTACATCAAATCCTTTTTATGCTTGGAATCCCTCTAACTTCCCCTTCTGCCACTAGTCAGGGTAAACTCTCTGCTTTTAAAGGGCTCGTTTTTTTAGATCTCCTGTTTGATTAACCCAAAGTCAACTGATTATCAACCTTAATTACATCTGAAAATTCCCCTTTTGCCGTATAATATAATGCAATCATAGGAATGACATATCATATTCACAAGTTCCTACCACACTCAAGGGGAGGAGATTATACTAGGGCATGGGTTATTAGAATTTTGCCTAACACAGGTGAGAGAGTGGGAGGATTCAGGTGGCTCAGGTTTATGGCTGAAGTATGTGGGTGATTGATAGGGCCATTCACTGAGGTAGAAAAAATCTATGGCAAGAAGCAGAGTTATATATTAAACTTGAGGTACCTTGCTACATCTAAGTGGAGTCTCCAGAAGGTGGTGGTGTATATAGGCCTGGAACTCAAGAGAGAGGTCTGGGCTGGAGATACAGATTTGGGAGTAATCTGCAAACAGGGGTAGTTAAAATCAGACAGGTAGATGAACTCGCCAAGGGTTCATGTGAAAAGTTGCTCCACGAAAAGACCATGGGGGATGTTTGCATTAAAAGGCTGGTAGGAGGAAGAGCCCAGGAATTGTTAGAGAGAACCATAGAGAACTAGATGAAGATGTGTCTAGAGAGGCGAAGAGAATTCTTTTGAGGCAGAAGTGTGCAGCTGTGTCAAATGTGGCACACAGGGTCTGTTTCAGATGAAGATTTAGGATAGTAAATCAGTCAAATCCAGGTGATTTAAATAGTCATTATTACTGGGAACAGGAGGCAAAATTCTCTAGCAAATTGGAGGGCAGGGGCTGGCTCAGGAAGACGCTCAAAGGCAATTAGGCAGATGGAGTCATGACTGGGTCAGGCTATGGGGTTTGTTTCTTGGCAGCTCCCCATGCTCCAGATCAATCACAACTTGCCTGTCCAGTGTCCCATTTTCCTAGGGCTTTACTCTCTGTAAGCTCTTGTGTTATACATGGTTGCTAAAACGCCCTTCTGATATAACTTATATCATGCATATATTTTAATATGCAGAGCTAGCCCTTTGTCCAATTTGTGTTCTGTCTTACCTTATAACTTAAAGCCCTATCCCCAGATAAGTCAGACCTTTTTTGGATCTGATTTTCTCAGAGCTGTAATCTCAGCTCATGGATTCAGTTGGTAAGGCTCCAACAAATCAATCCTCATTATAATGTTAGCTCCTATCAGTTTAGAGCACATTTCCCAAATTGTGTTATACGTAATACTAGCCTGATCAAATGTTCTTTGGTCAAATAAATTTAGTAACATGGCATAGCACATTCCCCTCTTGAAAAAAAGACTCCAATGAGCCCTTTGCAAAGAAACCTGCTTGATTTTCCTTAATCCAGTGTTCCCCAAACTTGCTTGAACACCAAAACTTTAAAAAAAAAACCCCAAACTATGACCATATGGTATAATGCACTTTGGGAATCATTGGCCTCTGTCTCAGGTATTTACTTGCATTTTAATTAGAGAATCTCGAAAAGAAAAAAAAAATATTCAAGGCCCAAAGGAATAATTAAATGGAAAGAAAACAGGCACCATTACATTTTGACAGGGGTGATAAACTGGGGCAAAAGGGCCTTTGTAGATAGAGTATCAATAATCATCACAAAGGTAACACCTATTTACCCATGCTCTGAATAGGGCTTGAGAGCATTTGTCTCTGATATAGACTCCAGAGAGAAAAGGAGAAACAGATTGAAAGGGGAGATTTGTCTAGAAGATAGTGTGAGTCCCCTAAAGTTGTAAGAGATTAGGAGAATTCTTTTCTCATAGGCATTAAAGTTTGGCTTCTCTATCCACAGTGGTAAAAAGGCACCAACATCAATTCCATTGCCAGGCTTAGAACCTTCACAATAGATTTAGTCCTGTATAAACCAGCACCCTTTCCTCTAGTCCATGCTACAGAGTCTCACTGGAAGAATCAGAGACAGGTTTACTAATTAGACTTAACTGCCATAAGTACTGCTTGCCATTTATGGAGACCGCACACTTTCTATTGCACCAAGTCTATGCTTATCCAGCTGGCAACAATTTGGCAGACCCTAGGGGTCTGAATGACACGCCCAGCATGATAATATCCCTTAAAAGAGGTTTCTTCCCGAGACCAGTACCTCCTGAAGTCTCTTTGTGTTTGCATATGCATGCGTGTGCCCCTGTTCCTTTTAAGTATTGGCTGTCTCTTCTGATGAAGTCATATATAAATATTTATATGTCAGGACATTTCTGGTCTTACTCACCAGAGACATTACAGCCGTGATACAAAGCTTCCCTCTGGCAGTCTTTGCCTCCACAGTTTATTTAGTATGGCAGTTGATAGGTGAACTTCCTCTTGCTGTTTGCAGAGGATGAAGCCTTGCCTTGCTTGAAGTTCCAAGTGTTTGACTTGTTGTCTGCTGGGAATTGATATTTGTGCTTTCCCAGGGACTCCCCTGATTAAAAGAAGTGTGGGTTCTCTAGTGGGCCATCCTACCCTTTAGATTTTGGAGCTTTAAGCATAGTTGATATACTTATGGATTCATTGTCACTTTTGTGGGCCCTAGGCACTTTTGCCTTTGTGGACCCCTTCCTCCCCTTCCTACCACTGTGTTTGTATAAACAAGGATATATTAGTACTATATATTTAAACATTTTCTTCAACCTAAAAGTTCGTTCTTTTCTGATTTTAAAAAAATAAAACCATTTTCCTGGACCCATAAAAGTATGGTGGGCCCTAGGTGCTATGTCTACTGTACCTAATGGGTAACCAGCCCTGGATATACTGGGCTATGTGTTTCCTGGGCTGGTATTGCGAGCTCATGTGGGCTAAGCAGTGAATAAAAATACTATGACTGATGATTCAGTCCAAGAGAGCGGTAGCTTCTTAGACCTTCCAACTAATAATTGAGAAGTACCAGGTAGTACCCTTCGCCTAGGTTGGTTCTAAGACATTTTACCCACTGTACAAAGCATGACAAAACACTGTCCATGTCAGCATTTTCTCTGGCTTGGTGGACTCAGAGTTGGGAATATGGATCTGCCTCCTCAGCATCTTCAAGGAGATTGGGATTGATGAATGGTATTATTCATTTCCAGGCAGGAACTCTTTCTGTCATTTAACCTGCAGCCCTGCAGAAGGCAGCTGAGTGAAGGGGACATGGAAGTTGATTAGCAATGAGGTGGATTACTGCAGCTCATCCAGAGAAAAGGTTGGAGCTGGTTTTAATCCATGTCTATTTTTAGTGGTAGTTAATATAGACACCTCTATGTCAACCCCAAGCATAATCTTCCTTAGCAACAGCCACCCACCCTGACATGGGGTTCTGAATGCTACCGCTGCTGTTACATTGGCTGCTGAACAGTTTGTTAACTAGAGGCTTATCATAAGCCCCACCTGGAAGTTGGTAATGGCTGGAATTGTGGATGAACTGATGTAGACAGTGAGAATTTAGAGGAGGCCGCATCACGGGGTTTACTTTATAAAGCCAACCTTGCTTTCAGATTTTTTCTGACTGGAACTGGGGCTAGGACTCAGACTCCAGAGAAAATAGCTATTACTGAGCAGGCTAAAAATTCCCAGCCCAGTGGTTAACAGTTTTGGCTCTGGTTCAGTTCACTGAGTGGTATGGAGTTTGGCTACTCCACAGGGACCTTGCTGAGACACCTTGAGGTCAGATTGAGCAATCTCTCTCCCTCCTTCTTGTACAGCAAAAAATCTGTTTAAATCAGTATATTTTCATTCTCACAGCTGAACGTGGCTTTCAAGGGTGACAGCATCTGCTTCATACTGCCCTTGCCCTTGTCAAGTCCTAGCTTGAAGTAGAACAGAGTGATGTGGGGTAGTTGGGTTTGTATGTGTAACACATACAGCAAAAATGCAAAGACCTGGAAATCTTCACACAAAAGGTAGAGCTAATGGGGATACAAAGCAAGAGTAATCAGAGTGAAAAACAATTAGAAAGAATTAAGGTTGATCAGAGTTTTCAGTCTCTAGGAAACTTCCCTTTGCAATACAAAGGAGAACTTGATTTTCCGTTACTCACAATATGATAGATCAGGGGTCAGCAAACTGTAGGTTTTAAAAAAAGGAAGAAAAATATGCAACAGAGACCATTTGGGATTATAAAGCCCAACTTGCTTATTATACGGCCTATCTTAGCCAGGGTTCTTCAGAGAAACAGAACCAATAGGATGTATGTATACAAAGAGATTTCTTTTAAGGAATTGGCCCAGGTGCTTGTGGGGCCTGGCAAATCTGAAATATGTGGGGCAGGCTGGCAGGCAGGAGACTCAGCAAAGAGTTGATGTTTCAATCTGGAGCCTGAAGGGATAGCCCTTTACAGAAAACCTTTGCCAACTCCTGCAATAGAGGAGGCAATAATGGAAGAGAGCCTTGGGCAAGAGACCCAGAGACTCTTGCTGTGCTACTAAAGAGCTGGGTAATCTAGAATAAACCACTGCCTCTTACTAGATCTCAGTTTATACTTTTGTAGAACAGATTACCCTAAAAGTTCCTTCCATAAAACAAAGATTCTATGTAATTTAGTCCTTTCTATACTTAAAGTTCTGATTACGAAACTCAAATCTGGACGATCCCAAATAGGCAAGCTTAAACTGGTTCCCACTGATGTCTAGAAATGACTCCATACTGGCAAGAATCCCAGACACCAGTAAATTTTAATTATCTATAACATACAGAATAAACAAAATGCCCACTCTTTCCAATTTATTAGTGGTTTTCTTAATAGTGGATTCTGTTAAGGATAACTGACTGTGACAATCTACTATAATCATTAAGTAAGAGATATCTGCTATCTGTAGGGTAAGGTACAAGGCACTTTGGAGTACCCTCTATAAGTACCAGAATACAGAGTATCTAGTCTTGTGATGCTTACAATCTAGTTAGGAAGACATGCTCCATACCTAGAATAAAGTATCAAATCTTGTAGAGTAACATACAAACAACTCTTGGGGGCAGAGGCATTGTCTTGTACATAGATGTATCCTCAGGCCCTAGAACAGTGCCTACAACAGGGTATACGCTTAATATATATGTTGAATGAATGAATGAGTGGCAGTTGACTTAGTGAGTAGTAAGTGCTAAAGGAATGCATGCATGCTTAGATCAGGGCCAGGCGGAAGCTAATTTGGGAAGGCCTTCTAATGGAGGAGAGGGTATAGTGAACTCAACAGAGGAAGCCAATAGCCCAAGGGTGATATTTCTGAAACACTGGATTTCTATACATAAAGGTACACAGGGCAAAATCAGGGTTAAGGACCATACGCATTTGGACATTAGGTAAACTACAGGCAGCCTGAAACAGCGGTCTAAGCTTTGAAGTAGAGAGAGAAAGGTTCTATCTCCCACCTTAGAAGTGACATTTTATAACCGTCGGCAGTCATTTAACCTCTCTGTGCCTCAGTTTCCTCATCCATAAAATACAAATGACATCTAGACTCAGAATGTCAGAGATAGAAGAGACCATAGATCTCATCCAGTCCAGTGGGTTTCAGTCCTGGCTGTCCCTTAGAAATACTCAGAGAACTTTGAGAAGGCCCAGTGCTCAGGCCTGACCCCACACCAATTACATCAGAATCTTTGGAAGTGGGCCCAGGCATCAGCATCAGTATTTTTAAAATCTCCCCAGGCAAATTAATATTTAGCCAAGTTTGAAAATCATTGTTCTCGTCCAACCGTCTCATTTTATAGATGAGTAAACCGAGGCCTAGAGCAGTTAAGAAATGGTGTTCAACCTACCTCATATGGACATTAGAAGGATACTATTAGATCATAAAGCTTCAGAGCTAAAAAGGGCCTTAGATATCAAAATATCTGTGAAAGTGCTCTAAATAACATAAAACACTATTCGTTTATAAGAGTTCATTGTACCAACAGAACCAGAAAATATTAATTGGCAACTAGGCAAAATATCCTCTCCATCATTAAATTACAGTAGAAGAAAAGTTGTTGAAACCCATATTCTTTTTCATTTTCCACCTCTCCCTGAGTTAGCAAATGAGTAAGTGTTCCATTCCAAAAGCTAGAATATGGATTATTGGATTGTTAGTAAAGATGGCATCCATTGCCCTGAAAATTCGTTTATTTCAAGAAGAAACATAAGCATGTTGTAAATGTAGGAGGACATGGACTCATAGTAGGGGATGCTATTCAGCTTAGTTCCAGCATATTTCCAGCCTACATCATCTGTTTGGCACCTGGTCATGCCTGGAGGCAGAGGAATAAGGTTCGGAAATTTTAGCGTGGTATCAGGCATTTTTGCTTGGAAGGGACTTTACTTGCTCCTGGCTTGAGAGGCTTCCACTTACATTGAGCTTGAAGATGCTTCACTTTGCAGAGGGTGAAAATTCAGGTTAATTTCCATTCAAGGTACATTTCCGCATTCCTACCCTATTCTTATTTAATCTACTCTTTGTAATTCATTCTTTATACAAGAGTGTGAAGTTGGGTGTTAAGTGCATTTTCTAGTTCCCTTGTTTAGTTCCTTTTGTTGAATTATATTTGTTCTTTGTCTGAGAGACTATTTGTTGAATGATATCCTAGGGAAAAAAGTGATAAAAATGTAAGATAATTTTTTATGCAGGCCCACTGTCCACCTCTTTTGGAATTTCTGGATTACTCCAATTCACATACCTTGTTTCAATGTCAGTCCTACTGAGAATGCCAGAGAGTTTATCATTCATTGTTTGTAATTATTTTAACGTGTGCTACTAGGTCTATCTCCCCAACAGAACTTGCTTTGCACTCCTTTTATCTCCCAGGCTACCTTGGTGTTTAGAATATTATTTTCACAACATCAGTGTTTGGGCCACTTATCTGAGCAACTACTCCTTGCTAAAGGCCTTGCAGAACCCCCATAAAATGCTTTTTTTGCTGGACTCATTTACCACCCAGAGAAATTTCTGGGAGAATAAGATGTAGGGATGGAGGTGGGGAAGGTGGAACAATTGTGATAAAAATATGTTGGGATATCATTAGTATAGAGCAATGTTTCCCAGAAGTGGCTGTGCATCAGAATCACCTGGGAACCAGCATCTCCCTAGAGGGGCCTGAGAATTGATATATTTCAAAGCTCTCGCAAATGATTCTGATGAGCAGCCAGGTCAGGGAACCACTAGACTCATTGTTCTCTAGTGCTTCTTAAACTTTAATTTACATATAAGTTTTTGCATTTCTATCAAGTTCCCAAGTGGTGCTGATACTGCTGGTTAGAAGACCAAACGAGGCTATAAGGTAATGGTTCTCAGCGTGAAGTCCCTGGGCCAGCCACATCAGCATCACCTGGGAACTTGTTAAAAATACAAATTCTTAGTTCCCACTCTGGATCTACTGAATCCTAAACTCTTGGGTGGGGCCTAGCAATCTGGGTTCCAACAAACCTTGCGGGTGATTCTGATGCTTGCCAAAGTGTGAGAACCACTGCTATAAATAATACTAGTAATAAGGTAGAGGAGAGCGGTGCAGTGGATTTGAAAAATGAGTTCAAATCGCAGCTCTCTCCCTACTCTCCCTGGACCTTAGTTTCCTCATCTATAAAACGGGGATAGAAATAATATGCATTAATTGAGCAAACTGATTTTGCCAGGCATTTCGTTAGGTTTGGAAATATACTAAGATGAGTAAGATACCTTCTGGGCCCTTGAAAAATTTACTGTTACCTTGCCTAATGAATAAGGTTATTGTGGATCTTAATGAGATAGTATATGTGAAAGTGCTCTGTGAACTATAAGGTTATGTTGCAAATATTAGTTATGGTTCTGAGCAAATCCTGCCCCTTTTTCTTGTATCTTGCATTCATAGTAGTTCTCTGTAATCTTTAAGCTTTAGCAGACATTCTATTGGTAAAAGCTGAAGAAGTGAATTGAGTAGTAATAAAAATATTTTACACTTGTCTTGCACCTCATGCTTTTAGAACTCCTTTCACTTCTATTGTCTGTTTTAGTTGTCACAACAACCCTGTGAGATAGCCGAGGTGGATATGATTATCTCCACTTGACAGATGCAGAATCTGATATTCATGAAGTGAAGGGACTTACCCAAGGTCACAGAACTGATTAATGGCAGAGCCATAACTAGAATCCAGATCTCTTGACTCCTAGGTCAGTGCTTTTTCCTCCATACCATGCTCACTAATCCAGTAAAAGTCATTTCAGATATTCACTACATGCTAATTAGGTTATTGCAAGCACACATGTGAAACAAGCAGAAGCCTTCTTTAAAAATCTTAAATCTGTCCAGCTTTTACTCATCTGCTTGAGTTAAAGCATGCAGCAACTGTCAGAGAGACATAGCTAAACTTTTTCCGTTCTGAATTTCTGTTTATCAGAAGCCTTATCAACGGCTAGCAGGCAGTTGGATTACATGCATATTTCAAGAATCAATGCCTTGCATTAGATAGCTATGTTAGGAAACCAGAATAATATTCTTGCATCATCAAAAGCCCTTTGGAAGGATTATAAATAAGAACCTATATCTTTTAATACAAGCTGAAACTGGAGGCTTCCTCTCCTCTGTTGAATTTGTTTTTTTGACATATAGCCTAATTTTCAGAGTAAGTGGGTATTGAGGAATTTCAACTTTGGCCAACCATAGTTACAGGGACTTACATCCTAATACAGACATTTCCTATTTGCAAGTAAATGCTAGAGAATAAAATATTTTGTTTGAACACACAAAATTGAAGGATAAAATATGCTTGTTTTCTAAAGAGGATGTTTTTGAAATATGTTCTGGACAGAGTTGTCTTCTTCATAGACTAGGAAGCACAAATGGCTGCCTGCTTGGGTCTTGAGGGCAATTCTGCATCCTTACATGCCAGCTACCCCACCCACTCCCATCAAAATCTTAAACCCATACCACTACACACAGATAATTCTATACCACCCAAAATTCTGCTTAAAGTTTCCCTGTTAGATATATATTCCTTTGGGGTTCCCTGTGTCATGGACTGTATTTCACTGGTACTTTCATTCAACCTTATGTCCTGTACAATCCTCTGCACTATATTTTGGATTCTCCAAATATCTTTTGATCCAGGAAACAAATGCTACACAAATATTTCAAACCTGATAGATTCAGTTATAATAAATATATAGCTGAAAACATAATGACATCAAATTGGCACAGTAAATATTTCTTATTGTTAATAAAGAGTGTTGACAAGGGGAAAGAGGAATTATGCTCCAAGCAGAAACCTAACAGAATTCTTTCAACAACATTTATGTCATTTAAAAATTTTTAAGAAACAAAGGAAGAAAGTGTGGTTTGGCAAAAATGTCTTTGACTGGGAGTCAGAAGACCTGAGTTTCCGTCACAGCTCTATCCTATCAATAGGTTGCGTTCAAGCTATAAGCCACTAACTTAACCTCTCAGGGGGTCAGTTTCCACATCTATGAAATGGGGGAAATGTGCTTGCTCTAACTAAATCATAGGCATTAAAAGATAAATTTCAGGGGCTGGCCCCGTGGCTGAGTGGTTAAGTTCGCGCGCTCCGCTGCAGGCGGCCCAGTGTTTCGTTAGTTCGAATCCTGGGCGCGGACATGGCACTGCTCATCAGACCACGCTGAGGCAGCGTCTCACATGCCACAACTAGAAGAACCCACAACGAAGAATACACAACTATGTACCAGGGGGCTTTGGGGAGAAAAAGGAAAAAATAAAATCTTTAAAAAAAAATTAAAAAAAAAAAGATAAATTTCAAAAAGTGTAAAGTCAGGACTCTTGCACAGATTAAAAACATGAACATATGTTAAAGATTTTATTTAACTCATAATCAACGACAGAACCAGGCAGATGTTATAAACCAGTTCAAAAGAGAAAGAGAATCCATAATATTGTTAAGATGACAATAATCCCCAAATTGATCTACAGATTCAATAAAATCCCTATCAAAGTACTAGTTGGCTTCTTTGCAGAAATTGATAAGCTAATACTAAAATTCATTTAGAAATTCAAGGGATCCTGAGTAGCCAAAATAATCTTTAAATAGAAAAACAAAGTGGAAAACCTCACAATTCCCAATGTCAAAACTTACCACAAGGTTATAGTATTCAAAACAGTGTGGTACTGGCATGAAAACAGACATGCAGATCAATGGAATAGAATTTCGAGTCCAGAAATAACCCCTGACATTTACAGTCAGTTGTTTTCAAAAAGAGTACCAAGATAATCCAATGAGGAAAGAATGGTCTTTTCCACAAATGATGATGAACAACTGGATATCCACATGCAAAAGTAAATAAATACAAAAATTTTAGACCCCTACCTCATACCGTATACAAAAAGTAACTCAAAATGGATCACAAACTTGAGTGTAAGAGCAAAAAATAGAAAATTTTTAGAAGGAGACATATGTGTAAATCTTGAATTTAGATTAGGCAATGGTTTCTTAGATATGACACCAAAAGTACAAACAATCAAAGAAAAAATAAACAAATTGGACTTTATCAAAATTAAAACCTTTTGTGTTACAAATGACACCATCAAGAAAGTGGAAAGACAACTCATAGAATGGGGAAAATATTTGGAAATCACATATTTGATTAGAGACTTGCATCTCGAATGTATATAAAGCAATCTTACAAATCATTAGTGAAAAAGATAAAGAGTCTGCTTAAAAATGTGCAAAGGATTTGAATAGACATTTTTCCAAAGAAGATATACAAATGACTAATAAACCTATGAAAAGATGCTCAACATTATTAGCCATCAGGGAAATGCAAATTAAAGCCACAATGAGACATCACTTCACATCCATTAGGATGGCAATAATCAAAAAGACAAATAATAAGTGTTGGCAAGGGTACAGAGAAATTAGAACCCTTACAAACTGCTCATGGGAATGTAAAATGGTTCATCTGCTTTGGAAATGTAGAAACAGAGTTATATGACCCAGCAATTCTACTCTTAGGTGTATACTCCACAGAAATGAAAATATACGTCCACAGAAAAACTTGTACACATATGTTCATAGCAGCATTATTCATAATAGCCAAAAGGTGGAAACAACCCAAATGCCCATCAATGGACGAATAAACAAAATGTTCTATATCCATGCAATGGACTATTGTTTAGTCATAGAAAGCAATTAAGTACTGATACATACTATAACATGGATGAACCATGAACACATTAATGTAAGTGAAGGAAGCCAGGCACAAAACCATATGATTCCATTTATATGGATTGTCCTGAATAGGCAAATCCATAGTGATAGAAGATTATTGGTTGCCCAGGGTTGGAGGTTTGGGGAGAAATGGGGAGTGATGGTTAATAGGTATGGGTTTCTTTTTGGGGTGATGAGAATATTCTAAAATTGATGTGGTAATAGTGGCACAACTCTGTAAATAAACTAAAAACCATTGACTTGTATGCTTTAAATGGGTGAATTATATGGTATGTGAATTATATCTCAATAATGCTATTTTTTTAGTTTCTTTTTAAAAGATATTTAAATTCACTACTGTTCATGTATCAATTACAATGTACACTTATCAACTAAAAATATTATATATCACAGTTTGCATTGCTTCACTGTTTTAAATTTTAAACAAAATCTCCAAGTGTCACATAGAATGACAGAATTGAAGTAAAAATATTAAAAAGGGCCTGGGGTCAGAGATAGGAGAATTCAGAAAGTTTTTCTCCTGCTGATGAAGAAGTAAACTATGGTCATGTGAGTGTGCCTGTGAGTGAATGGCTTCCAGGAGATGAGAGTGGCCTGGGGCTGACAGTCAGTCAGAAAATGAGGACCTCTGTCTTATAGGCACAAGGAACTGAATTCCGATGACAACCTGAATGAGCTTGGGAGAGAACTCAGAGCCCAGGTGAGAATTGCAATACAGCTAATACCTTGACTGCAACCTTGTGAAACTGAGCAGAGGACCCAGTTAAGCTGTGCAGGGACTCTAGATTTCTGGAAACTGTGAGATAGTGAATGGATGTTGTTTTAAGCTGCTAAATTTGTTATACAGCAATAGAAAACTACTACACAAACTTGCTATGAGAATGGGATGGGGCAGCTGAGATGGAGTTAGAGGGTGGCCTCTGTTTTGCATCTGGATTTGTGCATTTGCTGTCTCTAGAGGGCTGTGAGCTGAATAACCCAATAACAATATAACCAACATGAAATCTCACAGTGGTCAGTGCAGCCAATTCCAACCTTGTTTCAAGTCAGCAGACTTGAAGACAGGGACAAAATGGATACTTACTAGACAGATAACTGTGGGTCTAGGAGTATGGCAAGCCAGCAATGTCCTCTGAAGAGGCTCTCTTTGCCTAGAGACAGAAACTGGGCCACTACCTAATTGGACCTATGAAGTTGGAAGATGGTGATCTGTTAGAAGAGATTGGTGGGATAGTGTGAATAATATTATTTGATTACATAAAATTTTTTTAAAACCCTTTATGTCAAAAGACACCATGAACTAATATTATGCGGTGTTGTGCATAGATCCCATCCATATGGGGAGCTTGTTGAAAATGCAGATTTCCCAAACCCCACCCGAAACCTACTAAATCAGATTTGCTAGAGGGTGGGACTCAGGATTCTGCAGTTTAAGAAGCAGGCCAGGTGATTCACATAAGTGCTAATATTTGAAATCCATCGGGCTAATCCTTACCCTTCTGCAGTATTGGGAATTTATAAACACCTGGGGAGTTCTAAAAAATACAGATGGTGGGCCCCTCCCTCTGTATTTTTTAAAAGAGAGACAGAGGGATAGAGGAGGAGGAGGAGGAGGAGGAAAGAAATGCCCAATTATTGAAGATGTGTATTGAAGATTGAACATATGTTCTACTGCCAAAGAATAAAAGCCCTGTGTACCACACAGAATATTTGACGTATCTGGGAAACATCTTCATTCCCACTCCTCCTTCAACCCTACCATTTTCACACCCAGTGGTGACTGCTAGAGCAGAGGGAGGTGACAGGAAGCTGAGCCCAAGAAGCCTGATTTGGCAATTGAATAGCAACAGGAAGGGGCTTCGATTCCTGCTTATCTTTTCTTACTGGAATATAGTATTAGACCCCAAGACAAAGCCCAGATTGATGCAGTCCCCACCCCACCCTTCTTCTCCTGGCGTCTTTTCTATAAGTCGTGCTTTCAGTGTTTGGAGTCTGGCAGCTGCAAGGCCTGGTTGCTAGGTAACAATTTCCCAGCACAAAGAACCCTCAGCTGGGAAGGTCAGGTCTGTCAGTGTGAAACAGCTGTACAGAATTTTTATTTGTCTTCCTCTTGTTTTGGTTAATCACAGGGCATGGAACCAGAATCAAACTTTTCATAGAAATGAGAAATGCTGGAGGATACCAGTTCAGCTGCTGCTCCTTTTTTATTGCTCTTCAAATCACAGCCTTTCTACTCTGGTTCAATAGAGCTCCGACAAGCCTGGCAGGCTGCAGGTGGAGGCGGGAGGTGGAGGGGTCAGGTGTTCCTTAGCCTCTTTAGCATCTGGAGGAGGGAGGGTGAAGCTGAACCATGAGCTAAGAAATTAACCCCCTTTCTTCAGATTGACCAGGAGTTTCCTAGGATTAGGGTTGCCAGAATAAACACAGGACAGCCCGTTATATTTGAGTTTCAGGTAAACAATGAGAAATTCAAATTTAACTGAGCAGCCTGTATTTTTACTTGCTAAATCTGGCAACTCTACCTAGTATGCAATCAATTTAGTGTGAAATTTGTGTGGGATTGATACCAAAAGGGTAATAGAAGTAGGGACAGACTCGTTTCTGGTGCTGTTAATGAAGGGTTATGCCTCAGCCCTGGCTTAGCAGTGCTTTGACCGGTATGCTAGAAGCTGAAGTTGGAGGGAGTTTTGTGTAGAGTCACACAAAGAAAAGGATGAATCCATTTCTGCTGTTGTCATCTTCCCTTATAGGTATCCATTAGATGCTAGTCTAGTGACTAAACCTGAGTGTGGTGCTCTGGGTTAAAAATACATGATTGTTAATTAGGAGGCCTGGGTTGTAAGACTCAATGGATGGTCTATTTATCAGCTGTGTGATCTTGGAAAAGTCACTGCTCTTTTAGGCCTCAGTTGCCTTTCCTATGCACAAAAAGGTTGGACTGGGAATGGTTTTCAAAGTGTGCCCCCTCCTCCAACAGAAGCATGAGCATCACCTGGGAATTTGTTAGAAATGCGGATTACCAGGCCCCAAACCACACCTTCTAAATCAGAAACTCTAGGGGTGGGGCTCTGCAATCTGTTTTAACAAGTGCTCCAGGTGATTCTGATGCAAGCTCACATTTGAGAACCACTGTTCTAGAGAATCTTTAAGGGCCCTTTCAGCTCTTACTTTCATTGGTTCTGTTTACTGTTTCACAAGCCTTAGTGGTCAGCTGATTATTTGAAATGGCATGGTCCTCATTCCCACCCTCCTTGGGGATTTATCCTAAATTAGTTTTGTTTGGGCTCTATTTCATGGCACAGAGGTCTCCCTTATATTTCCACCTTCATTTGTCCCTGTAGCCTCTCTTATTTTCATATACTCCTCTTCTCTTTAGGCAGCGTTGACAAGGACTTCTAAGGTCCATTTTGCTAGGAGGCCAGTGTCAAGGTGAAGGATTCTGCAAGGGTCAGCTCCCAACTGCTGCAAGCATATGCCGTCTCACCACTAGACAAAGGACTCTGTCTGTGGGAGTGTCGGTATGCAGGGATAACTGGTTAAAGACGCATTTCAATCCATTTAAGTTGTTTCAATCCACAGCTGCCTTCAATCCTGATTTTCCCTTAAAATCTTGTTTCCAAAAACCCCTGCCCTATCTCATTCCTGGTTCTTCCTATAGAACAGTATAGAACCCCACCCCGCTGTCTTCATAAATATCTGATTACTAAGGGAGAGAAGCAGAATAAAAAGGAGAAACTCAGGGAGGTAATGCACCCCACAGCCTGTTTCTCACAATAACTAGCATCCTGTGGTGTTGTCCATGGTGCTGAATATGGTTGTTGGTTCTAACCTTGGAAACTTTTGTGGGAAATGTAAGCAAAGGAGGGAAAGTTGGATTGTTGTAGTAGTCTGTCCTTTGTTCCATTTCCCACTGGAGGCAACCTAATAAATTTGGTAATCACATCATGCCACTTAGTCAAGATGACCAGGGCAATTATGTTGTTTTATAGGCCAGTGCCTTTCTCTGGTGCTTTTCTAGTGGAGTAGCAAAGAAAGGTGCTCCTAACTTGGGTAATTATATTTTATTCTGACAGAGACGGCTCTATGTAAAGTGTGTGTTTATTTGAGAGCAATGGATCATTCCGCAAGTGCTTCACTGTAAATATGAATGAGTAGGAGAGAACACTAAGATATGAAGTTAGCAGTCAAGAGCCTAGAGTAAGACTCACTAATCATCTTAGCCATCAATCAACCTTAAGGGTAAGGAAATCCAAGAGTGCTGCCTTACTGATGCCTTACTGAGTGATGCCTTACTTATAGGCTACTCAGAGAAAGCTTCTTAAATATACTCTGGCCTATGCTGCAGTGGGTGGATAGTGGGACACAGGTCATTAGATAGGATCAGCCTAACCCTAACACTCCTTCCAGCTCTAGCCACTGGGCCTTGGTTTTTTCACTTCTTTTGGGGGTTTTCACTGTGGCATGGGCTCTACTTTAATAACTTTTGGAGCAAACTCCTATGTGTCTATAGTGGTGTCATACCCCACATAGGCACCTACTTTAAAATTTCAGTGTAATTTTATGGACTCTACAATCAGTTAGGGGATAAAAGAAGGAAAAGGACAGATGAACGGAGCCCATAGCTGCTACTCTAAGGAAGCTGGGTTTGTGTAGAAGAGAACAAGGCAGAATGTACCCAATTCCAAATCTCCTTAATGTGTCACATTCAATTATATATTGTGACCCTAAGTAAGTTACTAACCCTCTTTGAGCCTCAGTTTTATCATCTGTAAAATGGGTACAATGGTACTTAATAGGTACCATTTATTGAGTAGTTACTATATGCAAGACATTAGCCCTATGACACCAGGCTCCTGTGATAATTAGATATATAGCTGTTATAAAGTTCCTGGTGCATAGCAGGCACTCAAAAATGATATCTGTTGATATTATTACTGATTAAAAAAAAGATTTGACTCCTCTTCTGAGGGAACCTGGATTCATTTGGGCCATGCACGATGGATCAGACTCTCTTCTTGGCCAGAGGTTGATGCTGCCTAATGTTAGCTCTTAGCATCTCTGACAGGTGTGTCCCAGGAACCACAGTTATGCCTAGAAACAAGAGTAAATACAACCAATTCTTCCCATTCTTGGCTCAACAAACACTATTTTTGTGTACTAATAACCTTGAATGAGGACCAGAGCAATCCCTAAGATATTTAACTCCTTAGGTTGAGAGTCAACATATGCACACAGGCAAAATCTCCTAAAGGGACTGGGTCATTTATTGCTGGTCAATATTCACACAAATATCCTGTCTCTCTTCTTTGGAATCAGGAACCAGAAAAGGGATTTCTTGTGGTTTGAACTTGGTCCCTCTGTTCCTATAGCTCTATACCTAAATGAGATGCTCAACCCCTCTGGGGCTGGAATGATAATGGTAGAAAGGCCAGCCTTGCTGTGTTTTGGCCACAAGTCCAGTAGCTGATAGTATCAAATCATAGTAGTGATTGCTCTGGAGACGTTAACTCCATGGGTGTTGCGATAATGGAACATTGACCTTCCTAACAGAGAACCTCATTTCACTGCATTGTGTTATCAGCTTTTCTCTATTGGAATTTCTTGTTTGCTGATTTCATCATAACCCCAGGCACCCATTTAACTAAATTGCCAGCTATTTCCCTTCCCTGGCGGAAGGGTCCCTAATAGCCTTCACATTATTAAAAGAAACTTGGCAGTCTGAGATTCGAAAGGAGTCCCTGAGCTTGAAGGCTCAGCAGCCCTCCTGTCTTCCTTTCACTCTCTGCTGCCTGCCTGCTGAACTGAGCTTTCAAAGCTTTGAAATTGATTTACCAGCCATTCGTAGGTTCCCTGATGATGATAAAAGAAGTACTGTTCCGTTTTCAGCTGTCACCATGCTTCCTTTTAAGGCTCAGCTACAGAATTTGCTACTAGACACCCATCTGCTGCCCTGCCCAGAGCATGCCACTCTCTTCCCTTTGCCAACCAATTCATACCATCTAGCCTGTGAGGGCAGGCTATTAGAAATGAGTGGCCCAATAAGGGAGACTGAGGGCTAAGATGGTTCTGTGTGATGCTGCCTTACTTAGGAAGAAAATGGACTCTGATGTGCATAAAGAGACACCTCAAATGGAGTGTGGAAAACTGTCCAACTTAACGGGATTTTCGTTGAGGAAAGAGTGGCATAATGTAGCTTGAGTGAGCCTTACCCATTCTCTGGTTCTGTGGAGATGTTAAATCATGCTGCTCCTGGCAAGTCTGTCAGAGCTCAAGCAGATGATGTAACTGATTTTCCAGCAAGCCCTTTGTTTGAGCGACTGCAGCACAGCTGCAGAACAGAACGCCAGGGAGCTGAATGTGTTAATGGGGAAAAATGCTTTCCCTGGTTCTTTCTTCCAGAGGGATGTTGTCACTGGGAGCTTTGTGTGTTGGTCAGCACCGGTGGCTGGTCTTATTGCTGGTATTTCTCAAAGTCACGATGCAAAGGGCATTGTTAGGAGTACAATAGATACAGATGCTCACACCAAGGTGTGGACCAGCAACGTTGGGCTGCTAAGATTTCTAAGCTTTTTCTGTGTTTTGGTTGGAGATCCCATGTCTTCATTTGGACTCTGTAACTGAATAAATTATATAAATAATAGGTAGATATATAGGTATAATACGATGTGCATGTAATAAATATATATAGCATTTTTAAGCTCTTACTATGTTTGTGAGGCATAGATAAGGAAATATGATGGTTAACAGTGTGAGAGTGTGGTCCTTAGAATCAAACCATTTTGGGGTCATATTCTGGATCTTTCAATTATTAGCTGTGTGATTTTGGGCAAAGTACTTACCCTTTCTATGCCTCTTTTCCTATCTCTCGTGGGGATCATAACAGTAGGGAGGAATAGATGAGATAATCCATGCAATTAGCTTAGTGCCGAGCAAATTGTAAGCACTTAATAAATGTTAACTTTATTTTGATTTTATTTATGTTATCTCATTTAAGTCTCCCAAACAATCTGGTGTGGCAAGTACTATTATGATCCCTATTTTATAGGTGAAGAAACTGGGGTGCATAGAAGTTAACTTTCCTAAAATCTCACAAATAGCAATTGGTTGAGCTGGACTTGGCCTCCAGGTAGCTGACTCCAGAGCTGTTACCAACATGCTCTACTACCTCAGGTACAAAGGGCTGGGGAGCTGGAATTTGTGTCTCTTTAAGGAGTTCTCGTCCCTGACTGCAAACTGGAATCATCTGGAAAAAATCAGAACAGAACAGTGATTGCCTCTCAGGGATGGGGTGAGTGTTTACTGGGAAGATGCATGAGGGAATTTTTCTATATGTTGATAAGGATTTGTATTATGCAGGTGTATGCATTTGTCAAAACTCATCTAATGGTACATAAAATTTATCCATTTCACTATATGTAAATGTTATCTAATAAAAAATAACCTTAAATATTAAATTCTAATTATACGCCTGCAGAAGTGTTTAAGGGTGAAGTGTACTGACATCTACAACCTATTTTGAAACGTATCAAAAAAGAAGGTGGGTTGATAGAGGGATAGATATGTGATAAAGCAATTTAGCAAATGCTAATTGTAGAATCTAGATGACACAGACTTTACTGTATGTTTGAAAATGTTCATAATAAAATATTGGAAAGAGAAATTAGAATCACTTGGGGAGCTTTTTAAAAGTATTGATGCCTGGGATTTCCTTAGAGTTTCAGAAATAAATTAGTCTGGAGTAGGGCCAACATATGGGTTTTTTAAAAAAAACTCTCAAGGTGAATCTAAAGGGCCTTTAAAACAAATACAATGTACTCTGGGCTCTCAAAGTCAATTCACAATGTGTCCCTGGGTCCCAAACAGAAAGTGTCCTGATGTGGGGCTGGCCCCGTGGCCGAGTGGTTAAGTTCGCGCACTCCGCAGCAGGCGGCCCAGTGTTTCGTTAGTTCGAATCCTGGGCGCGGACATGGCACTGCTCATCAGACCACGCTGAGGCAGCGTCCCACATGCCACAACTAGAAGAACCCACAACGAAGAATATGCAACTATGTACCGGGGGGCTTTGGGGAGAAAAAGGAAAAAATAAAATCTTTAAAAAAAAAAAAAAAAAAAAAAAAAGAAAGTGTCCTGATGACATGTCAGTTAGTGAGAGCCCATCCCTTCTTCTCATTCGTGTATCTCCATTCCCTACCCTCTGCCCCTAGCTTCAAACATTTCCTCTAAAGCAGCACTGGGAAGAATTGTAATGAACAGTGTCAGCTAAATTATAGGTGGAAGCCACCTCCCTCTCCCACCCACTTCTAGCTGCCAGATCATTGCCCCGGGTTCTGCCCCACCTAGGCCTCCACGTTGCAGCTCTTGGAGAGGCAGACACTCATCTTTTGGCTAACTGGTCACCCAGACAGCTAGAGCTGAACACAGGGTGTGGGGACATGGAAGAGAGAGCACAAGGTTGCCTCAGTTTTAGCTTCTGTCTTGTTGCCTCTTTTTTATAAAGGGTTGGTCTGGGATTGTGTTTTCAAGCAAGCACTATTTATGTTCCTCCCAGGGGAGCAGAAGCCCCAGGATCCCAGAGTTTCAGCCTGTGGGCTCTCCTAGGAGCACTTAACATACATTTTTTGTTGTCAACCTTACGCAGGATTTCATGCTCTCTCTCTCTTGTCCCTACTAGAGTGTCATGAATCAGTAATGGCTCATACGTGAAATGACCCATAAGTTAGAGTCACAGAGAAATAGTTCCTCTGCAATCAATGTGCCGGGGGTCATAGGCTGCTGATTCAGCTGAGAAGCAGTAAACTGGGTCTTTTTATCATTGATATAACTCATAGAGGGGATTGTTTCTCCGCTGCATATGGAAGGCTGCTCTGCCAGGAGAAGCAGGGACTCCTTAATTAGACTGACATATGGCCAAAGAAGGGTTACATGAAATTTGTGTCAGACTATAGTGGAATCATTTTGGGAGCCGGTGCATTTACCAGTAGTTCAGAGTAAGGGAAATGAAATTAGAGCCATATGGTAGATTAAGACAAAATGGCTACTTCTGGAGTCTCCAAAATATAGGTAAGTATAATATTCCAGTAGTCTAACCTACTAACTTGGCCTGACCAGAAACACAGTTGAGTAGAAAAATGAACTTGCTTTTAATGGCTCCACTCTACCTCCAAGCATCATGTATCTTGTTAACATTCCTGGCAGTCTCGGCCGGGGTTTTCCAAAAGGTGGTAGACGTTCCACCTGTGGTGCATGATATTTTTTATGGGTTTCCTAGATGAGCGTTTCAAATAGTTATGTTTGGTTTTAGACGTATTAGAAAAAATGCCACACTAATCATATTATTTTATCTATATTGCTGCTTAGGATGAGGCTAGTTTCGATAGGCAAAAAAGAAAAATAGTCATTTTTAAAAAAGTATATGTGGAGATGGCAAAAATTATGAAGGTGATACTCAAATGACTAAAAATTAGTAAAGACTGCTCTAGGGGCCGGCCCGGTGGCACAGCGGTTAAGTTTGCATGTTGCGCTTTGGCAGCCCGGGGTTCGCCAGTTCAGATCCCGGGTGCGGACATGGCACCGCTTGGCACGCCATGCTGTGGTAGGCGTCCCACATATAAAGTAGAAGAAGATGGGCACGGATGTCAGCTCAGGGCCTGTCTTCATCATCAAAAGGAGGAGGATTGGCAGCAGATGTTAGCTCAGGGCTAATCTTGCTCAAAAAAAAAAAAAAAAAGACTGCTCTAGATCAGTGATTTTCAAGCCATGGTGATTTTGTCCCCTCAGAGGATATTTGGCAATGTCTGTACATATTTTTGGTTGTCATGACTTGGTGGCAGGGGTGCCACTGGCATCCAAGTAGGTAGAGGCCAGGGATACTAATAACCATACTGCAATGCACAGGACAGTTCAACCCCCTCCCCATCTACTCCTGCTAAGAAAGAATTATCCAGCCCAAAATGTCCATAGTGCTAAGGCTGAGAAACCCTGCTACAGACCAGTGCTTCTCAGAAGTGCGTATGTGTCACCGAGGAATCTTGTTAAAGTGCAACTTCTGGTTCAGGAAGTCTGAGGTAAGGTCTGAATTTCTGACAAGCCCTTAGGTGATGCCCAGGCTGCTGGTCTCTGGACCACACATTCAGTAACAAGGACCTATAACTTCCCTCTTTATCCCTCCACCAAATCCTGCCTGTCTAGAGTTCCATCCTCTCATAGCTCTACTCAGGGCTTAGTTATTCTGAGAAACTACTAAGGAGTAATGGCTAAAAATAGATCAGTGTTTTTCTTGCTATTAGCAGGGCCATCAAAGCCTTAAACCAAAGATTAATTTGGGTGAGAATTTCAAAAACTAAGCATAGCCAAAAAGAGAGATGAATTTTGTTTTGCAGTAGCTTTTGGAGAATAGGCAGAATTTTCAGTAGAAGCCAGGTGCACTCAGGCTGAGTTTGTAGAAACTGTCGTATTCATTTTCATATGCCTGGTACCCAACACAATGCCTAGCTTAAAATAGATGCCCAAAACATATTTGTTGAACCAATTGACAAGTTATCTATAGCTCTGTAGATAGCTGCTAGAGCAGCAAAGCTGCTCCCTCCTGGGGCAGGACACTGTCATGAACCCCTTCAAGGCCGGAAAAGATTGCCCTTCAGCAGCTTTCTGTTTGAACGGGTAGCACTAAAATGGATGCATCCTCCCGGATTGTACTCCTCACCGCCCTGGATGGCAGCAGGATCACTTACAATAGTTGCATGTTCTCACTCTCCTTTGTTGTAAGTTAGAAGCTTATAGAGCATGGTGAGTGTGGTATGTTTGGGGGAAGGGGGTGACACTTTATCTGCTCCTTTGTCAGAAAGGAAACTTTATGCTAAGGACTGAAGACTCAGGCCCTAGAAGAAGGAACTAGGCCAGTCAAAGAGGGGAATCCTTTAGCTGTGCTGGCTTACTCTGCTCTCAGTGTACCTCTTCCCATTCCCTTTGACTCTTGGAAATGTGTGATAAGAGATTATGTGATTTGAGGTGTGCCAGCCATAGGGCCACCACTGCTCCGCGTGTTCCCTTTCATGGGCCTGCCACAGTACCTGAAAGCACCCCTTTGGGGACCATCTCCTTGGATAATGCAAGTTTTCTAAAGGTTCCTGTTAAAATATATGGATTACTATATGTAGAGAGAATAGATTGGTTGGGGATATTGGAGGAAAATGGGGAGTGACTGCTATTAGGTATGAGATGTCTTTTTGGAGTGATAAAAGTGTCCTAAAATTGATTGTGGTGATGGTTGCACAATTCTGTGAATATACTAAAACCCACTGAATTGTAACCTTAAATGAATGAATAGTATATCACGTGAATTATATCTCAATAAAGCTGTCATAAAAATATATAAATATAGGGATTAAATTAGAGGATATGGATTAATTTAAGAGATAACTGAGGGAACCCTGGAGTACCACATGGTAGGGGAGAAGGGATGATTCCAACAACAGGGAGGGAAACACTGAAACAAGAGATACAGGCTAGGAATTGAGATTCTTCCTAAAGTTTTCAGCTCTCCATAGACCCGGTTTTACTCTTTTGAATCCAATTGCCAATGATCCCAACTATTAGCAAGTTGTTCAACATTAGATTCATTGCTTGGAAAAATGACCAGGAAATATTTGAATATTTGAACAAAGAGAGCCAGGTCCCCCCATAAAACCCCCATAAAAACCCCATAAAACAGTTATGGCATCATTAATAAAGCCTAGGGTTTGGGACTGTCCCATGGTTCTGGAAGCTCTTTAAATTAGATCACACCACTCGGACCATTGTTGCTTTCTACAAAGAGCTGCAGGACCTGAGGCCTGAGAAAAAGGGATTCTTTTTTATTGAGATGGAGACTATGGTTTTGGAAGAGGTGATGTTAAAACCACAATTATCTCACATAGCCCTGTGGCCAAAGGCTCCAAAGCCACAGAGGAAGAACCCCTGTCTCTCCACATGTGGCTTTCCATGAAACCACTGTAATTTCAGTAGTTTGGCATGGCACAGTTGGAGCATAAAGAGCAGCGCCACTTCAATAAACCTGCTTACAAAACAGAAACGACAGGGCATAGGGCCTAGGGCCTAGAACCCTTGATCCTGGGGCTGAGCTCATGTTAACTGAACACACAAGAATGGTTTCAAATATAGTAAAGAGCTCTTCTCCCACCCTCCAACTTGGAGCTTCAAGTGCCTTGGGGGGAAAAATAGCATATTTAGCTATGATCAGTGTTGAATCTTGTTATGAATGAAGGCTCTAAGGAGTGGGGCATGATGGTTTGGCCAACTTGGGTAAAGAATGGCCCACCAATGGGGGAAGGGGATGCTACCTAGGAGGTTGGGGGCTAACAAAACAAACTGGCCCTTTTCTCAATTTTGTTCTAGACTTCCTCTGTGTGACTTTGACCAGTAATTCTTGAACTTGGAAATATAAATTGACACGAGACTATCACTTGGACTCAGAATTGTGAATCTGCCCCAAAGGGCCACTGAGTGCCCTACTACACAGCACATTGTGATTTGTCACTCCCATAGGCCCTTAGGACCAGAAAAACCTAGGACAAAGGAAATACTATAGTAAGACAAAGGGGATAGGCATTCGGTAGAGTTATTAAATATTTATTTCACAGCAAAGAATTATCTCTATTGGATGCCAATTGGTAGTAGTCCAGCATTTGGCCAGTGACTAACCCTGGGTGCAATAAAACCTCAATTTTCAAGAAAGCTTTGTGGGAACTCCTCTGATTGAACTCATCTCACTCTGCAGAGGACAAAGAGTTGTTTACAAGGCATAATGATATCCTGCAATGTTCCCTTTCCTGCTAAGAAGAGATTTTATCATCTCTCCAGATTTCACACCAGGGTCAGTCTCGCTTGGCTCCATTTTCCTTGTGTCTGCAGATCTCAAATTGTCAGGGAACATCTTGTCAGGAAAAGGCCAGATGGGCAGGCAGGGAAGTGATCCAGCCCCTGAGGAAATAAAGTGCTCAACCTATCTCCACTCCCTTAGGGCACTGGGGAGTGAGGGGCCAGACAGACAATGACGCAGGAGGGGATACCTCCAACTTCGCTCAGAGCTGAAGAAACCTGGGCTAGATGAGCATTTTTGGAGTTTAGGGAGCAAGAAATCCAAATTTCCATGTTGTAAGCTCGCATGACGAAATCTGATACCACCTCCCTACGCTCTGGAAATGAAATCAATCCTCTCCTTGAATTGGGGTTTCAGAGCCACAGAGCCTCACAATGCAGTTTTCACTCCCCATACCCTGTGGGAGGCAAAGTGAAATATTGAGGGCATAGGTATGGATAGGGATACATGGTCTAATTAAGTGCTCAAAATGAGGGGCATCCTTACTGCTTTTAGTTTTGATTCCTGAGAGTCATTTTTCTCTGGTGATTATGTAGCAAATAGATTTAACACTAAATCATTCCAGAGTCGTCTTGGCATCCTCAGTGCCTAGCACAGTGTTTGACATGTGGTGCTCAGTAAATGTTTCTTTAGAGTAAGCCTGACGCCTATCATAAACCTTCCTTATCGCTTTAGAATATAAGCTTTGGAGTGTCTGTCTCTTGACCTCATCAGGCAGATGCCATCCTTTCCATGGCCTATGTCTGCCCTCTGTATTGACCATGCTCTGGGAGCCAAGACATGTCTACATAAGGCAGACAGGGAAGAGGGAAGCATTGTTAACCAAGCAACCATGTTTTTGATTGTTCTGAAAGCTGATCCTAAAGTGAGATCTTGTTGGCTTCCTCTTCTCAGCCTTGGCCCTTAGCCCCGTGGCTTTCACCCACAGCTGTGTCTCTGGACTGATCAGAGTTTCCTGATTACTATCCCTGTTTCCTGACCCATGATCTGAACATTAGTCCATAGATGTCAGGAGAAGAGCCTTGGCTTTTACTGTGTAATTGCTTTAGTGGTAATAAGTCAGAGTACAATTCTGGGTCGAGGAATCCCAAACCAATTTACCTAGTAAAGGAGCAGTCAGAAATCGAGGTCAGGTTAATCAAGGCCAGGGTTGAGATCCACAGGCTACGATTTGAGAGGAAAATAGAGACAGCACACTGGCATTAAGTTTAGAAGCATTGGATAACTTATAAAGATACATATCATGACATTATGCTAATGATGTATTCAACCAGTGGTTCTCAACCAGGGGCGATTTTGCCAGGGAATATTGACAATGTCCAGAGATATTTTTGATTGTCATAACTGTGAGGGTGCTACTAACATCTAGTGGGTAGCAGCCTGGGATGCTGCTAAACATCCTACAATGCACAGGACAGTTCTTAGTGTCAGTAGTATCAACAATGAGAAACTCTGTATTAAAGACACAAGATAAAAATTATAGATCATGACTATATAAAATATGCAGATGAAAATAGACTGGAAGGATACACATCATAGTCATAGCAGAGGAGTGTCTGGGTACCAGGATTATGCATCTTATTTTTTCCTCTGGTTTACAAATTTTCTAAGCTAACTATGTTGCCTTTAAGTTTTTAAATTATTTTTTAGTTAAATAATATGTGAACACATTCTGCTTATAAAATTTTACAGTATGACAGATAAGACTGAAGACCTCTTTGACCAACCTAGCTTCTCCCATCTCATTCCCGTCCCCAGAGGTAACCAGTCTTGTGGATGCGACCTTTCAGAGGTTTATCTACACATTTACACATATATTATGTGCAGCTATAGAAAACATACACTATCTCATTATTTTTTACAGCTTCATAGTATTCTATGTTTTATCAATTTCCCTACTGATGAACATTTATGTTGCTTCTGCTCTGGGACAAATGCTGCATTGTACGTGCCTCCTTGAACATACTTGCCTGGGTTTCTAAAATGGGTACGGGAATGAAAATTGCTGAGTTGTGAAAAACACGCATTTAAAATTTTATCAGCTACTACTAATTGCCTTCCAAAGAGCCCGCAAATTTAATTTCCTGACACCTTCACCAGCACTTGATACTTACAATCGGCCCTCCCTATCCATGAATGTGAAACCTGCGGATACAGAGGGCCAACTGTATTCATTGTACTATGCCATTTTATATAAAGGACTTGAGCATTCACGGATTTTGGTATCTGAGGGCATTGCTGGTATCCCCTATGGATACCAAGGGGTGACTATATTCTGTTTTTCATATTTGCCAATCAGATGGTTGAGAAATAGTATCTCACTTTTGTTTCAATTTGTATCTCCCTTGTTACTGATGAGATTGTGCACCTCTTCATGTATTTGTTGAACTTGTCATAGCTTCTCTTTTGTGAGCAGTGGTGTTCACATCCTTTGCTCACTTTCATATTATAAGACCTTTCCGATAGTTTTTAAGAACAAAAGAGAGCAAGATCAGGCTGTATAAAAACGCAGAAGTCAGCCTACCCAGTGTTTTGCCTGTCCTTCCTAAGACAGATCCCGAGACCCAGCCAGACCAAAAGGACCCTTTCTTGCCATTCCTGAGAACCCAAGAAATCAGCCCGATTAGGAGACAATTTAGCTAGGCCCATTCTCACACTGCTCCATGTTTCCCTGGACTGTGAGCCTTTGCTATGCCAGCATCTTGACACTGAGTAGCCAGCAGGTACTGCCAGTCAGATTTGCTCCAGTCAAATACAAATCTGATATGTGATGAGGCATAAAGGACCATGAAAGACAGCGTGTGAACTGAATGGTATCTGCTGCCCGTGCAAATGGCAATTAGGACCATTAAATTTCAGTTAATCTTCATTAAGAACATCTGTTGTCTAGCCCACATGAGAAAACCAAAGATGAGGTTGTGTGATTGTGACCAACAAATAAGTAGTTTTATCAACTGGTTTCCTGCCCCACCCCCAGGCATAAACTGAAAGAGACGTGGTGAGGAAAATGTGTGATATGTAGTGGCTAAGGAATAAAACTAGATGGAAGACTTCTTCAAGACTCTTGGGCATTATTTGAAACCAGGGTGCTTACAAACCATGCCCATTTGTGGTGAAGATGATTGATTTAGTCCTGGTGAATTACAGAATCAGAAGAGGTTGCAAAGACTCAACCAGAATTGGTTCTTGACCAGCTTGGGTATGATCAGATTGGGCTATACTCAATCTGGCCTTTCCGGTCCTCTCCAGCTGTTTTGATTGTCCTACCCCATACACCCTCCTGCTGTGTCTCCTTGGGGCCCTTCTATCTGCTAGAGGACTGTGGATATAAAACACTTCAAATCTCTGCTACCAACCTGTTGCTTGACTGCCATCCTTCTGCCCCACAAGTGGAGGACATTTTCTGCCATATCACTCGCCCAGTAGGCTTGTGTCTGTGGTGGAGCAGTCTGTTCTTATCAGTTCCAGAGAGAGGCATTAGGGGAAGGGCAGGGACTTCTGCACCTTTGTCTGAGTTTAGGCATGTTAACCTCTACCTGACCATCAACTACTATGGTAACAGTTTTCTTCTCTAAGTGAACTGGGGGTCGGGTAGGGAGGTAGATAGGTAAACAAGCACTCTCAATTATATTCCTTTGTATGTGTATCATGTACCTCACCTTGGTAGCCTTGCCACAGTTGTAATTTTACATTTGTTTGAGTGATTATTTGGTCAGTGTAAGTCTCTGCCACCAGTCTGTAAGCAACATGGGAGCAGGAACCATGTCTACTTTCATTCATCAGTATATCCCCAGCATCTAGCACAGTGTCTATTACGTAAGTGCTAAATAGAATTTGTTGACTAAAAAAACAAACAGTTGTGGCTCTGATGTTCTTGGAATGAAGGAAAGCCTGATATTCAGGAAGGAGGATGGGGAGAGGCATTCGTGAGGGGTAGGGCATCTCACCATCTCTCTACTCTCATCCCAGGGAGACACCTCACCCTGTGAGTCCACAATCCACCGTTGTATAAGGCTGTCCCTAGCCACAGTCATGCCCTGAATCTGCCAACAGTGCTTTTATCTAGGAAGGTTGGGAATGATTGAGAATGAAGCCTGCCTTTGGTAGTTTACTATTTTACTCTGATCTCAAAGCCTCTGTCTTCTCCAGGACAGATGTTCATTAGTAGGCACCAGCCCATCTTGCTCCTTGGGGCCTAGGGGTAAAACTGTGCCAGGAAGTTATGGAGCTGGGATGGTGGGAGAAATGAATAGCTTGGGAACTGTATTTCCATTAAATTTGAAACAAGGGCATACTGGCACATTTCTTATATCATAATTGGCTCCGGGAATCTGCCAATATATCACTCAACCTGCCTCTCAAAGAGAGTTGACATGAAAGAAGGCAAGGATGAAAGGCGTTGCATAGATGCTGGAAATGGAACAAAGATAGTGTTTTAAACAAACTTTGACTCAGGCTTTGATTCAAGGGAATTCTTACGAACTGAAGTAGTGATGCTTTCTCCACTCTTCTCAACCATTCCATTTTACCTCTTTTCAAACCCTACTTTTTTCCCACAATCCTTCTCTTGACCCCTTATCTATTTCCCTGAATTTTTGCAAAGTCATATACCTCTGCCCATCAACAGCAAAAATAAGATTCTAACAGAATCCCTAGCCTATCCTATATGACCTAGGATCCTGATGTAGAAATGAGGAGCAAGCTGAAAGCATGAATGCTCTTACCACATCAGCTCCACAGTTGCTGCTAACTGAAATAGTTTTTTTCATAAAAGTGAGAGATTTCCAAGGAGACCATTGCTAATCCCATAAACTCAAGACCTAGCTGAAGCAGTTGGCTTGGATATCACTAATTTCATTTTCATGCTTATGTTTGCCATCATTCACTGAGGGACAAGAACAAGTCGGCTATGATAAGGGTAAACCCTGGATTAGCATTGTGATTGTAGCTATAAATTTTGCTGTAAATGAAATATACAGATGATTTAAAACCAGTTATAGAGGAAACAAGAAGCTACAAATGAGCCTTTGATGGAAAATAACTTGGTTATTTGCTTAGTTGGGTATTTGGGATTGGCTTATTTTTCACATTTGATAAGGAGATAGTTCCCAATAGGCCTGAAGATTGGATTTATAATAACAGTTTAGGAGCTTAGGTGAAATTAATAAAACCAAACCTCAAAATGTGTTGGAACGAAAGCAAGAGTTTGAAGTCTAGCTATTTTAAAGATATGGGCAATTTCTCTTCTTGGAAAAGCATGAACCTTTTTAGAGCCAAAGAGTAAAGCTTGTCACTCAGTCTCATCCCCCATGCAAAATAAAAACTCTTACCAGTGATTCTTTAAAGTCTGAACATCTCCAGAGACAGTAAGCTCTTTGCTTTTTATTGTATTTTTTTTTTAAAATGACACATATTCATTATCATTTTTAGGTGATTCAAGAAATCCAAAAGTATATAGAGAATATGTGAAAGTCCTCTCTTCTTCTCCGCTCCCTCTTTCTCCCTTCAGAGGCGACCATTGGTAGCTGTTCAATGTATATCCTTTTAGTCATTTTCTTAAGCATTTATGTCAGTGGTTCTCAAGCAGAGCAGTTTTGCCCCCAGGGAACATTTGGCAATGTCTGGAGACATTTTTGATTGTCACAGCTGGGAGTGGGATGCTACTGGCACCTAGTGGGTAGGAGCCAGGGATGCTGCTAAACATCCCACAGCGCATGGGACAGCTCCTCACACACACAAAATTGTCTGGCCCCAAATGTCAACAGTGCCAAGGTTGAGAAACCCTGATTTATACATAGAGATGGAAATGGAGATAAATATATCTTTTCTTCTTAAATAAATAGGATCACATAATTTCTACTTTTCTGTAATCTGCTTTTGCACCATTTGGCATGCTTTCTATGTAGGTACATATATTTCCACTGTATTCTTAACTGCTGCATGACATTCTCTAGTATGGAAATATTGTAATTTATTAAATGATCCCCTATTGGTGGGTGTTTCAGTTGGTTCCAGTTTTTTCAATTACATACAATACTGCAATAAACATCTTTGTACACATATCATCTATTAGGTAGATTCCTAGAAAAAAATTACCAAATCAAAGGTTATGTTTATTTTCCCTTTTGATAAATTCTGCCAGATTTCCCTCCCAAAGACTTTATAAATGTATACTTCCATCCACAGTGTTTGAGTGCTGTTTTCATATACCTTCAGCAACACTTTTATCAATCTTTTAGATTTTTACCAGTCTGATGGGTAAAGAATAATATATAATTGCTGCTTTAATTTGCATTGACCTGACACTATCAAGATTGAGTGAGCATGTCTTTTGGCGATTTTAAATTAATTAATTAGTTAATTAATTGCCTGTTTACTTTTGGCATAATCAAATTTATTATTCTTTTATTTTATGGCTTCTGTGTTTTGGGTCTTGCTGAAGAAGGCCTTTCTTACCCAAAGACGATAAAAACATTCTTCTATACTTTCTTCAAACATTCTTACTGTTTTTTCCTTGTATGTTCATCTCTATTTTTTGTGTTGGGTGTGAGCTGAGGGGGGAAGATGTCTACCTGTTTTTCAAATAGATAAGTAAGTTCTCAATCCAATTTGTAAAATAGTTAATGCTTTCTCCACTGATAAAAAAAATGTCATCTTGGCTGTCTATTCACCTATAATCTCTGTTCCATGGACTTATTTCTACCTGTTCCTGGTCTAATACTATCCTATTTTAAATACATAGTCTATTTTGATATCTGATGTTGTAAGTTCCATTTCCTGGATTTTTTTCCCCCAAAATATCATTTACTATTCTTGCACATTTTCTCTTCCTTGTGAACTTTTGAATCAGATTGTTAATTTTCATAAATGTTCATTGAGATTTTTATTTGGATTGCTTTGAATTTTATATCTAAGTTTAGGGAGAGTTAGCATCTTTATTAAAATATTTAAAATGTAAATATCTTTTATCTTCTTCAATAAAGATTGTATAGTTTTCACCAACTAGGTCCAATACATTTATTATAGATTTATTCCTAGATATCTTATAATTTTGTTTGCTATTGTGAATGGAATGTTTTTCCTATACCTTTTTTATAATTAACTATTGCTGGAGTATAGGAAAACTATTATTTTTGTTCGTTGATCTTGTATGTGGCCGCCTTGTTGAACTATCTTACTGGAGCAAATGTTTGTTAGTGCATTTTCCGAAATTTTCTGAGTAGACAATCATACAGTGTGAAAATAGTGATACTTTTTTTTGTATTTTGAAAGATTTATACCTCATTTTTTGTTCTTATTGCAAGCTTATTACTTTGTAAGGCTACATGTTTTAAAATTACTTCTTATGTTGAGTCAAAATCTGTTCCGAAATTTTTCTGTCCAGTATTTCCAGTTCAATTTTCTAGAGCTTAAACAGAATGAGGCAAATTCCTCTACAGGATAACCCTTCAAATATTTGAATATATTTATCATGCCCCCCACACTTCTGTTTTCCAGGATAAGCACTCTGGGTCATCTTTTCCTAAATGCACTCCATTTTGTCAATGTCCCTCTCAAAACATAGTGTCCAGAGTGGAAGAGAGTTCAGATATTATCTGACCATTGTAGAATATAGAGAAACTAATTTTATTAATTTGTACACAACATTCTTATCAATGTACTCTGAAATTGCAATGTTAGAGCTAAATGGTTTTAATTATTTTTTGCAAGGGAATCCTTTTATAAATGAAATCTTAGCCGGAATCCTAATCCTTAAAACAGTTAGGAGTGAAGCTTCTCTTGTTGAAATGAAAGGAGGGCAAGAGGTTACAGAACCTTCATCATTTCAACTTCCTTCTTGTTCCCCAAGGTAGCCCAAGAAGAATCCTGAAGATCTGAAGAACATAGTTTGAAAACCACAAATTGAGTCCAACTTCTTCAGAGAAAAATGTGGCTCAGAGAGGAGAAATGACTTACTGAGGTCACACAGTTACTTAGTGAACTAGGTAGAACTAAACGTGGGTCTCATAACCCCTATTCCAGAGATCTTTTCACTATGTCATACTATTCCTCACTATTAGCCTCCCCACCTAAATGACTCATGTTAACCTTGGGATCAACTAAAATCCTAAGGCTGCTGTTAATGTCCATTTTGCTCCATTTTAGAATTAGTTGAATTTTAGAAATCTAAATGTGGAACTCTGCATTTATTAAATGTATTAAGTATAATCTCTCCTAGAACTAAAAAGAACACTAGAAATCTTTTGTTTTGACCCATCAGTCTTGCCTTTTAAAAACTTTCTAAATCTTGATTCTGTCATCCACCATCAATCAGTTTCTTTTGGCGGGGTTCTTCAAGTAAAGCTAAGACTCATAGGAAAGACAGTCTACCCCCAGTTCTTCAATTTGCCAATAAATGTATAAGTAACACCCAAATTAAAAAACTTCAGACTCATATTTTATGGCATTTCTCCTCCTTTATCTGGAGAACTCCTACACATACACTGAGACCCATTTCAAATGTTACCTCTTTGAAGTGTTACTAAAGCCCCTGTTCCTCATCCTTGAAGCAGAATTGATAGGTCCCATTTCTATAATATAATTTTTTTTTAAAGATTTTATTTTTTTCCTTTTTCTCCCCAAAGCCCCCCAGTACATAGTTGTATATTCTTCGTTGTGGGTCCTTCTAGTTGTGGCACGTGGGACGCCGCCTCAGCATGGCTTGATGAGCAGTGCCATGTCCGCACCCAGGATTCGAACCAATGAAACACTGGGCCCCCTGCAGCGGAGCGCGCAAACTTAACCACTCGGCCACGGGGCCACCCCCTCTATAATATAATTTTAATAACTAACATGCTTGCTCAACGATTTTATGAATTCCTTAAGGATTTTATGTATTCTCTGCATCCCGAGGCCCTCTAGGACGGCAGGTGGACTATGATGACTGCCTACTCAGAAGGACTGTGAGTTCGTGCAGGAACCCAGTGGCAAAGTGTGTTGTGAGGGGTTAATGATTTCTGCCGTGGGTTCAGGAGGGAAGTATTTTGCCAACTCTGGCCCAGGGCATAGTCAGTACTCAAAATATGTTTTTTTAATGTATTTTTATACCCGCTCTCCCAATGTCTAGTAACTTTATCAAAAGAAAAGTTAGCTGGGCATGGCTTGTGTCAACCCTCGTTTGTGTCTACTGATCATAATTTCTCTTGAGTGTTCACAAACAATATTTTAATAACCTTTATTAGATATTTTTCTGGGTATCAGCATCAAGTTAATTATTGGTTTATATTTTCTGAGATATATTTCTTCCCCTTTTCAAAAAGTAGGACAACATTTCCTTGTCTTTAGCCTTTTGGCGCCTCTTCCATTTTCCAAGAACTTTCCAGGTGCTGGTGACTCATTTGGAGAAAATGGCCCCTTTCACTCGGCCCTTTCAACAGCATTGTTTGTAATGGTCAGGGGCCATGACTAGGAGAGCTATTTCTTGGAAAAAGTATATTTGAATTGGGCAAATCAGAGGCTGAAGTCAGGATGGCCAATAAATGTGTTATTGACAGAAGCCTGGCCTAGAAAGACAGCCAAGTCTAGGGAGGCAGTTTTCTCTGAACCCTGGCCCAGCAAGCATTTCAGATGGATCTCCCTGTCTCTCTTCCCTTCCCCTTCTCTTGGCTCCATGTCCTCCTTTTGCTGTAGCTTGTCTCCTATGAGCTGAATTTGGACAGCTAAAGTATAACCTCAGCACAAAAATGACCAGAAGAATGCACATCTGCCCTTCAGCTCCGGATGAGGGCCTAGGTCAGTGACTTTTAGTGACAGAGATAATAAGCAAAACAAGAAACAGTTTCAAGAAATTGAAGATATTTGGTTAATAATAGATGTACTTCAAGCTGTATATATGTGAAAAGGGAAGATATCAGCTATGTAGACACACAAAACATGCAGTAAAATGGCAATTCATTGGAATACTAAGAGCAACAGATTTTTTATGAACCTGCCATGTGCCCAGTCCTGTCAAAACACTGGGAAGAGGCTAAAACATGATCCTAAAGATGTTGCAATAATTTTAAAAAATTTTTTACCTTAATAAGAGAATGATAAATAGTCAGTATCTGGTGTTCATTTCATTTTTAAGGCCTTTTCTGTAACAAGATTTGGAACCAAAATATAAGTGAAGTTTTAAAAAGGCTAACCTTCAATGACCAGACAATGAAATTCATCCAAACTCTGTTCCAACTATGTGTTAGCTAAATGACCCTTGATCTACTGTAAATGTGAAGAAAATGAGATTTAAATGACTGCAGCTTGTCTCCCCACCCAGTGCTGTGGCTTGTTTTGTAGAAGTTGCAACAAGCGTAGTCTGTATTGGGACTGGGAAATCTCATCATGCAGGGTCAGTGCAGCTAAGGTTATTGTCCCTTCGATGCGGATCTTACCACTTATTTGGGTAAGAGGTACAGTGAGAAGTGGACCTTGGGCCCTCCAAGGGGTTGTCCTGCTGCTGTAAACCATTGAAAGCCTGACTTCTGATCCCAGCAGCCTGTGCAAGGGACAAATGTAAACAGGGTCTGCTTTGCTTTCAGTGGAGAGGTTTGAGTTGAGCTCTTTCCAGGTGATCACACTGGCTGCCATTTTATACAGTCTATTTCTGTCTTCCTGTACACATCCTTCAGTTTGCATTCCTGCTGAAACTTGCCACTAGTCCTGCCTCTCCGAGTGCGAGGTGGAATGGATTTGAAGAGGGGAAAAAAAGAAAGCCGTTTTTGCGAGGAGGGGGAGAATACAGGACTTTCGCAAGCTGTTCCTCCTGGATGTCTTCAGAGAAGCATTTTGTCTCCTGGCCTCCTTGAGGGTTGTCACAAAATGTCTCTTTTAGCACAGACATCACAGACATCAGCCTTACTTCTTTGTGCATTTGACTTTTAGCTGTGTTTAAACCAAATGGGCTCATTAAAAAATAGTGTTTGGCATAATGGGAAGATGAGCTAAAGGAATGTGGAAACAGAACTTAAAAGATGGTTTACATGAAAAGAGGGATTTGAATGGGTCATCAAAGGCCCTCAAATATTTTTCACCAAATTTTAAGAGATATGGGATGTATGCTATTAGAGCTTTATTTGTTAAAGTTCAGTTATGGTCCTCTCTAGGCATTACCTCCAGCCCTGGGCAGGATGCAGATTAAGCTATGAACACTCTAGCATAAATCAGCTTATCAGAAATTTGTAGTCAACTCATCCTTTCCCAGCAACTAGTTGCTGTTCCTTGCCAATATATTGGACTTGGATTATTTCCCCCATTCTTAAGGGAAATTAATTTAATTGTGTAAGTCCACAATCTTAACAGGCTCAAAAAGCAATTGCTATGAGTCAAAACTTGGAATGGCTAAGCAGTTTAGATGATTGTATAAACAACATCCAAAAGGCAATTTTTCAGAGCATTAAATGTAGGTCAGATGCAAGAAGAGAATTAAATTGTGACAGAAGGGACTCAACCAAGAAATTTCCACTAGATTAACAGCTCCATGAGGACAAGAACTGTGTCTTATTCTTTCCATATCTCTAACAGTTACCGTGATGGCTGAATTCACATGAGCACACAGTGAATGCTATTCAGTAAGTGAACAAATTCAGAAGAATTTCTTGACTGAAAGATCGATTCTGGAGTATATTACCAAATAATGTTGGAGAGTCCTTTATCGTAGAGATTTTATTTAAAAAAGATAGGTACTACTATGACCATGCTGTGGGAGTAAAGTGCTCTGTAGGGACAGAGAAAGACAGTGGCTTTTCCTTCTGGTACTTGGATGCTGAGACATATAAGATAGTTCATATAAGATTCTCTGTCTCTCTCTCTGTCTCTCTGCCTCTGTTTCTGTCTCTTTCTTTGCCAAAACCTGATTTACTTACCAGCATTTCTTGGTCCCATCTTATCTACCTTCATTTCCCCTTAAGTCACACATCTTTTGCAAAATAATTATAATAATTTGCATTTATATAGCACTAATGCTTTTCAAGGTACTTTCATGTGCATTATCTCCTTTTGTTCTAAATTGAAAAAAAAAACACTATAAGGCAGTCTAAGTATTATTAGTTCCATTTTTCAGATGAGGAACCTGAGGTGTAGAATGTTCAAGTGACTTGCCCATGATCACATAGCAATGTGTGAATGAACCAAGACTAGAAGCCAGTCCCTTTGCACCAAGTCACCCTGAATCTCAAAATTCAGGAATGGAGGTTTGTTGGGAAAATAACAGTTAGTCCTACTGCCTTCATGGTTATAATTTTCATACTTTTGTTGTTATTTCAAATTCCTTCTTTATATTCCTTTCTAGGCATATGAGACTGACACTTGAGAAATGGCCAAATCAGACATTATCTCAACTGTGGGGGTCTCGATTTATTCTCAGCTTTTTTTTCTTTTTCACACATGAAGTGTATGCTTAACTAAATTTAAAACAACATTGTTTAGGACATCTTTCTGTCTCTACTTAAGCCAGCTGACACAGAAGTCTTCTGAAATGTGCTGCCCCCGAATGCATCTTCTCTTTCTTTCTCTTGCAGTTTTCTTTGACAGTCACAGCAGGAGGACCTCAGGTCCTTGCTGATGTTTCATGAGTCCTTTGCTTCCTGGGACTGGCAGCTTTCTCACACAGTTTCAAGAGGCAGCAGGTCTAGTGTAATTACAAGCGCAAACCCTGTTTGGTGTCCCAGAATGGAATGAGTAAGGCAGTGTTGTACTGAAACCATGGATGAAGTTGGACCTCAGAGCCTGGGAAGGATGCCAGGACTAGAAGAGCCAAGGGCTTTGCAAAAAGCAGAGGTCTAGGCAGGCTATGAGTCATTAACCAGACAAGCAGTTGGACACTAGGAAATAAGCTTCTTATTGGGGTTAAAGCAAGGCCAAAGGTCAAAAACTAAATAGCAAAGGGCAACAGTAACAGCAACAATACCACCCTGGAAAATGAGCTAAATTCTGCCTTAGCCCAGAAGCCCACTGAAATGGAGCTGATTCTAGGAAGTGGCCAGCCTGAGATCCATAGTTGGGAGCAAGGAAGCCATCTTCACAGGTTAGGAGTGGAGACTGTGCTGGTCATAGCAAAGGTAATATCTTGACAGTTGAGAAATGCCCTAGTGCAGGGTTTCACAACCCTGGCACTATTGACATTTTGGTCCAGATAGTTCCTTGTTTTGTGTTGCGCAGTTCTGTGCATTGGAGAACATTTGGCAGCATCTCTGGCCTCTACCCACTAGATGTCAGTAGCAGCACCCACTCAAGTTGTGGCGAAAATATCTCCAGATATTGTCCAATGTCCTTTGGGGAGTTAGGGAGAGGCAAAGTGGCCCAAGATTGAGAACCACTGCTCCAGAAGCTATGGATTATGAAAGTTTACTGGTCTTCAGCCCTCTAGGGTTCACTGGCTTCTAAATTACCTTCAGTGCAGGAAATCTAAGGCAGGTGCAGACATCTGCAGTCCCATCCTTCCTAAATGTTCTTTCACTTCTAGTGCCCGGCTCATCTCTTCCATTAGGCAGTATTGCGGTTTCTAAGAACATGGAACCCTCAGAATTTTCCTCAAATCCTACTTAACTGCAAATTCAAGGGTAGATCTGCTCATGGCTTTCATTCTTGATTTACATGCAAATTGGGACAAATGTGAAAATACTTTTTACTTTTTGCAATTGAGTTCTAAAAGACATGTTAGGTTTCTGTTTTCTTATTATTGACCTCGAACTCTCATTTCTTCATTTCCATATCTTTCCTGCTTTCATTCAACCATATCCTTTGCAATGAAAGTATATAGCTGATGAGATAGGACACGCAGAGGTCAGAAACAAAGAAGAAGAGAGGATAGGGAACTTTGACTAGGGCCATTTGTCAAGAACTAGGTCTGAAAATCTCTGCTCTAGAAATTACTTGCAAAGAATATTGTACCCACTTATCTGTCTTCCAACTTAGCCTGTTTTCATACCACACATCATACTGACCCTTTCTTAAAAATGTAAGGAAGAAATCTATGCACTTTTGCCCTCATTTTCGCCCTTGTGGTTGATTTTTATGTCTGTCAGAAGTAGAAGTCCTCTGAATGCTTGTTAGAATAGCTTTGTGGACTGAAACATGATGTGGATGAGAGAGGAGAATATAGTGAAAATGGCCCTGGACGAGGAGTCCAAATCCAAGTTCTAGTCTCTGCTTTCTTCTGTATAGACATTTGATCTCGCAAATCACCTTACCCTGGTGAACCTCAGTTTCCTCATGTGCAAAATAGGACTAGCTCTTTGCCTACATGGTAACTACATGTTTCAGATGAGACAATGGAGTGAAAGCAGCATGAAATATGCAAAAATTATATTATTGTTATTGCTTAATTGCAGTTCACACCTCTTCACTTATTCTTGCCCAAATGTCACAGTGTCCACTGGATAGTTGCCATATTCAAGGCTGTAAGAACAGTCCTTTCTCTTGCCTGCAGTGACAGACCTACTCTCCAGACCTTCCTCTCCAGATCAACTCTCTATTTTCTACCCTATTCCATCCTGCTCTGTGCCCTGGGAGTATGACCGATATCAACAGGCTCCACTGTCTTCTGGATTCCAGTTGTGTCTGGCCAGTGGGGAGCACTGGTAGGGAGGATAAGAGTGAGGTTAGGCTATTTATTCCCTGGCACCCTGCCTGAGGGGTTCCTGGACATCCCTTGACTGAAGGTTACAGCTCCTATTACGGAGCTCTTTTCATATAATTTTCATGCTCTCTCCCCACTCTGAGATCTGGTAACTGTTATCTCACCTCTCTTTTTCAGGCCTAAGAGTGGTAATGGACTCCACTAATACTAGTCCTGGAATACTTCAGTATCCCCTGTGGTTTCTTTTATTTTAAATTATTTTATTGAGGTCAAATTGGCTTATAATACTGTGTACAATTCAGTCATACATTATTATATTTCAGTTTTCTGTATAGACTGCTTCGTGTTCACCACCAATAGACTAGTTTTTATTTGTTACCGTACATATGTGCCCTTTTACCCCTTTCACCCTCCCCACACAGGTAACCACCAATATGTTCTGCTTATCTATGTGTTTGTTTGTTTGTTTATCTTCCACATATGAGTGAAATCATACAGTATTTGTCGTTCTCTGTCTGACTTATTTCACTTAGCCCAGTACCCTCAAGGTCCACCCATGTTGTCTCAAATGGCACAATTTTGTCTTCTTTGTACCTGTCCATACTTTTGTAATCAATCCCCTTTATTGAACTCTACTCAATTTATCCACTCTGAGTGTGTCATGTGTTTCATACTGGGACCCTGACTGCTATACCCACCAAATCTCTTTCTTCTTCCCTGACCTTTACTTTGTAGTAAAATATATGCTTATAAAGGAGGAGACATTATGTAAGAAAATGCAATAGGTTTATGGCCATTAGTATTCTGTCCAGTTATATTGAGAGTCAGCTCCTAAGCCTATCTCAGAACATCTATAATTGAGATATATGTTCCTAAACAATTGGGTAGTCCATGCTCTTTGTCCTATTCCCCAACCAACCATTGAGGGACATTTAGAGGCCATGACTCTCATGCCTACCCTCTCCCACAAAGTTCATATCCTTGCTAAATTCCAGCAACCTGGGAGGCAACTGTCTGATGTACACTACAGTCTCTGGTTTGCTGTAAATCAGTTTGCACCCCTTTGCTTCCCTTGGTCTCACTTTGCAGAAAATGAGCTTACATCCTTTTGCTTCCCTTGGACTTGAGTCTCAGGAAGCCTGGGAAGGGGGTACAGTTAAGCCTCTGGGATTCCACGACAGCTGCCAGCATTCTGGCCCTGGTGTCTCTTCTCATTAACTGTGTCCAACCTGGAATGTTTCATAGACTGTCAGAGCTAGAAGAGACCTCAGAAATCAACTAGTCCAGAGGTTCTTAGCTTAGGATGTATAGATGGGCTTCAGGGAAATCCTTAAACCCCCTAAATTATATGGAAAATTAGCTATCTATGTGCACATATACATTTTTTTGTGGGGAGAAGGTCCATAGCTTTCATCAAATTCTCAAAAAGGCTTGTGACACAAAAATACATAGACCTCAAAAGGCTCTCAGCCAGCACCCATACCTTACAGAAGACTAAACTGAGGCCCAGAGAGAAAGCAACTTATCCAAATTCCACAGTAAGTCAGTGGCAGGGTTTAACCTAGAATCAAGGTAGCTGTTAACTTCCGTTTTTTTTTTGTTTTTTTTTTTAACAAAGCTTTCCTTTCTCTACTGAATTCCAAAGCGATACTCCCACTATACTTTGTGCATAGCAGACATCAGATAACTGTTAAACGCAACTGGTAACTGCAATGGGCCCTACAAGCACACACTCTTATTTTAATTAACCCTGCTAAACAGAATCTGGAGTTGCGTGGGGCTCAGGGCCAACCTTCGAGCTTAGTGGTGCCAAGGGATCAAGCAGGGTTTTTCCACCCCAGTTCTCTCTGATGAATGGAGTTCTGTCTCGTCCCTCTTTCTCTGAGCCAACTTTTCCCCAGGGCCCTGTGAGGGGCAGGTGTTGGTCCTGGGCATGGACTCAGCAGCCCAACTCCAGCGCCTCTGCAGCTGTTCTCATCCCTGTGAGGCCCCCAGTGGGAGCTGACACAGAGACTCTTGGAAAATGGCAAAGAAAGGCTAAGGAAAAAACACTCTTGAGCAGTGAGGGATTGCCAGGCTTCCAGGGGAGCTGGCGCTGCCTAGCTCAGGTTATTAAATCACAACTAGCTCTTGGTAAAATATGGTAGAAAATCTTATTCCTTCCCACCTCTTCTTCTATGCCTCTCTTTCCCAGGTCACAAGTATTTTCACACTACCCAGAGTCCCCTACTGTATTTCCTTACCCTGGTCTCCTCATCTAGGAAATAAGCACCTTTGCTGTGTAACTTAGGTACCCAGTGTGTCAGAGTTAAAGAAGCAGTTTTGCGTTCTAGTATCAGCTCTGTAACTAACTAGCAATGTGTTCTTATACAAGTCATTTAACCTTGATGGGCTTTCATGCTTCATTTATAGAAAATGGGGCTAATGAACCAAATGAGGTAATGGAAGTGAGATCACCTGACGAACACAAAACAACAAAAGCTATGTGGGGTCATTATGATCTTTCACCATTCAAAGATCAATTATTTTAAAGGTTGAAAAGAATCACTTTGATGGCCAATGGCCCAACTGAGATCTGGCTGCCTAGATTTCCTAGATTTTAGTCTCACTGGGTTTTCTGGGGGAAATTCTAGAATGGCCTGGGAAGGAGAGTCACTGTAGGCTGTGAGTCTAGGAAGACCAGTGGAAGAAATCAGTTGACAGAAACATGATCTATTCCTGAGTTTCTTGTGATACTTTACATCCTAGAGACCTAGAGAAGAGCTTCCAGGGAACAGCCACTCTTCACCTTCACTTCTTCACTCTTCAGACAAGGAAGAAGAGAGACCCAATCAGCTCTAGTGCTAGAGGTTCAGAGTAAGTTAGCTTCAATAAGACTTACCATAGGAAAAGGTAGACTAACTTTCAGAAGGGCAGAGAATTCCTAGAAGGTAGCACAAGATAGTGAGAACAGAATATCAATCCCTCCCTCCACAATCAGCCAGTCAACACTGTTTGTTAAGGCCCTGGAATGGGTCACGTGCTGAAGCTAAGCACCATGAGGCAAGACAAAAGAAATCAGAGACATAGTGCCATCAAAAAATGAATGCTTTGAGCCAGCCCTGATGGCCTAGTGGTTAAAGTGCAGCATGCTCTGCTTCATTGGCCTAGGTTCAGTTCTCAGGTACAGGACTACACCACTTGTCTGTCAGTAGCCATGCTGTGGTGGCAGTTCACGTAGAAGAACCAGAAGAACTTACAACTATACACAACTATGTACTGGGGCTTGGGGGGCAAGGAGGAAGAAAAAAAGAGGAAGATTGGCAAAAATGTTAGCTTAGGGCAAATCTTCCCCTGCACAAAACAAGAAAGAAAGAAAGAAAGAAATGGATGCTTTGATGGATGAAAGAGGGAGAAAGGGAAAAACTTTTCTCCCTTGGGGCAACTAAGGTGCTTAAAGAAATGGTCTTTTCTGGGGGAGGGGGTTGACACTGTACTGTTTTTATGCAAATAATTGGAAAACGAATAGATCCAGAATTTAGCATGGAAGTCACTCTTTATCTTTTATGACTATCCTCCAAGATACAGTGCAGAGGACAGCCATCACTAGTAGTCTAGAATAACCTTATCATACTGTAATATCCTTAATTATGGAACTAAGATTTGAATATTATGGTTCTTAGATTCTTCTTATTCTTGCTATTACAGATGATAATATTTTTAAAATATTTGGCCTTCTACACTTGAACTTAGTGTGGATACAGTGGTGAACAAGACAAATGAGAGCTCTACTATCTTGGTGCTTATATGGCAGGAGTGGTGGTTCTGGTTTAGATAGGGAGACAAGGGAGATCTCTCTGAATAGGTGAAATTTAACTTCTGCTTCTGCAATATGGCAGATTAAGTATTCTAAAAAACTTCCCTGCTACAATACAACTAAATCCTGAGCAAATTATAACAAACTTGTCTTTTACATTTCTCTTTTTTTAACAGCTTTATTGATAAACAATTCACCCATTTGAAGTCTATAATCCAATGGTTTTTGGCATATTACATTATTAGTGTTTTGTTTGTTTGTTTGTTTTTGAGGAAGATTAGCCCTGAGCTAACTGCTGCCAGTCCTCCTCTTTTTGCTGAGGAAGACTGGCCCTGAGCTAACATCCATGCCCATCTTCCTCTACTTTATATGTGGGACGCCTGTCACAGCATGGCTTGCTGAGCGGTGCCATGTCCGCACCCTGGATCCGACCTGGCAAACCCTGGGCCGCCATAGCAGAACGTGTGCACTTAACCACTGCACCACGGGGCCAGCCCCCCATTATTAGTGTTTTTAAAATATAACACAAAAATTTTCATTTTAACCATTTTATATGTGCAATTCAGTTACATTAATTATTCACAATGTTGTTCAACCATCACTATTACCTAGTTTGAGAACATTTTCATCACCCTACACAGAAACTCTGTAAACTGTTAAGCAATAACTCCCCAATTCCCCTTTCCCCTAGCCTCTGGTAACCTGTCATCTACTTTGTGTCTCAATGATTTTATCTATTCTAGATATTTCATATAAGAGGAATCATACAATACTTGTCCTTTTGTGCTTGGTTTTTTCACTTAGCAAAGTGTTTTCAAAGTCCAGGTTGCATGTATCAGAACTGCATTCCTTTTATGGTTGAATTGTGTGAATGCAATGAAGACAATATGACTCCATTGTATGTATAGACCACATTTTGTTTATCCATTCATCTGTTGATGGACAGTTAGTTTGCTTCTACCTTTGGGCTAATAATGATAATAATTATGATGATTAAATTATTAATTAATTAATTATTGATTTTAGTTAATAATTAAATTTTTATGATAATTTTGAATAATGCTGTAATGAACATTGCATACAAGTATCTATTTGAGTCCCTGCTTTCAATTCTTTTGTGTCTATATCTAAAAGTAGAATTGCTGGGTCTTATGGTGTGATATTGTGATTTATAATAAAAAATATATATTTGGTCTTTGTCCCCATTTCTGGCACAGAGCTCCTGAAATCCTTGGGATTTCCTTAGTGAGGAGAGGGATAAGGTGTCCTTTGTTGTGTTAATTAGGTGACTTTTGGAAAGCACCTAAGGATGGAAACAGGTTGCCAGGAGAATCAACCATGTGATTAGAGTTAAGAGCGTTGGAACTTTCAGTACCACCCTCAGGCCTAAGGGGAGGGGAGAGGAGCTGGAGATTGAATGGATCGCCAATGGCCAATGGTTTAATCAATCGTGCCTATGTAATGAAGCCTCCATAAAAACTCAAAAGGAGAGGGTTTGGAGAGCTTCTGGATTGGTGAACACGTGGAGATTTGGGGAGAGTGATGCACTCAGAGAGGGCATGGAAGCTCCTTGCCCTTTCCCTATACATCTCTTCCATCCAGCTGTTCTTGAGTTGTATCCTTTTATAATAAAGCAGTAATCTAGTGAATAAATGGGTTTCCTGAGTTCTGTGAGCTGCTCTAACAAATTTATTGAACCCAAGGAGAAGGTCATGGGAACCTCTGATTTATAGCTAGCCACTCAGAAATACAGGTGATAACCTGGACTTACGATTAACATCTGAAGTGGAGGGGTAGGGGTGGAACTGAGCCCTTAACCTGTGGGATCTGACGCTACCTCCAGGTAGATAGTATCAGAATTGAATTCAATTGTAGGACACCCTGTTGTTGTCTGAGAATTGCTTGGACAGACCTACACATTGGAATTGGTGAGCAGAACCTTTTAGTTGGTGTCAGTGAAGTGGAATTTGCTAGAACAGCCCTGGCTCATGGAAACATGTGATTTGGGAAGAGAAAGGATGAAGGGGTGGGAGATGAGGAACCTTTGATTCTGGAGTGGCCACGTAGTCACCCATGATGTGGAACAGCAGCTGTGCTGCACTCAGTTACTAAAGGTAAGAGTCACCAGTGGAGTTTAGAGATGGATCTAACTCCTGGAGAGTTCGTCCACTGGATGCATAAGGAAATGTAAATTAATAAGAGAAAGGCAAAATATTCAATCTCTTGGTTATTTTTATCTATAATAGATAAACTAAAAGATAATAGTGTGTCAGACCTTGATGCTATACCAAACAGATTTCAGTGAGTCTGAGCTTTGGCCACTATCTTGAGACCTGCCCCCCAAAGTAAAAATAGCACAGGGACAACAGAAAATACCTTCAAGACCCATGGTCACCAAAAAGTTAGTCAATGTGGTGGGAGGGCAAAACCAAGGAACTACTGAAACAATGAGTATAGTGTGAAGGAAAGGTTTCATTTTGTAGATCAATATCATTGGCTTCCTGAGGACCTTTACTGAAATGGGTTGTGAGACTAAGCAACTTGGGGCCTGTGTCTTTGGTTTTGAATGTTGTAGAGTGGAAGAGTGTGTTTGCGTTAATACAGGACCCACAGCTCACTATGGAACAACATGAATAGCTATATGTGATCCAGACATACAGGAGGTTATTCCCCAGGAAACAGCTAGCCTGGTGGTCTGGATAAAAGCCAAAGTAAGGCCTGTTTATCCTGAGAAGGGGGACTGTCCATCTCCTTCTAATGCCATGTGGAACACCCTAGATGAAGCAGCTGATATGCTTCATATGAAAGCCATGTGGGACTGGCTTTATGATTGTTACCAAGCAAAGACTCACCTGATGTACATAAAGAGCCAATTATTACGGCATCAGCCTTTGGGAAAAGAAAAATAGCTCTATTTGCAAGATTGATCTGCAAGAAGACAGGAGGCATATGCTCTCAGATTTGTCTCCCTGATCCAGGATTTGGGGCAAAATTTATGGGATGAAGGGCAGGGTGGTCTGAAGTGTGGAGACAGGTGATTGGCGTTAAGGGGAAGTGAGGTAATTGATGATCTGCACAACCACAGTCAAGCCCTCATCGCTTTTCATAGGAGGCATGTTCACAAAATGGTGGTGTTGGCATGATCTGAGGGTAGAGTTTTCAGCCCTTTGACATAAAAAGGGTCACTTATTGGGCATTTGCACAGGCCCAGTTAATTGATTGGTGGTCTCAACTGGCCTGAACTGGACAAGGGGTCTCAGTTCCTGAAAAACAACTCTTAATTACTCTATTGATAAGATGAAGTCAGTTTGGACTGGTCCTAGAGGGACCATGGTTAAGTGATGCCCAGGATATTCACTTGCTGAATATGCCTGTTACCCAAGTCATGGTAAGTGCTATGGTTAAGGGGGCCCTTTACACATGGGCACCCCATGTAACCTTACTGCTGCAAAACCAAGGGACAGTTCGGGAAGCCTTACCGAATTTGCTCTCTCAGCTTCCCCTTATGGGTTTTACAGATGCTGATAAGAAATATTAGGTTAATTAACAAGGGAATGGGGAGAGGTCAAGAGGAAAGTCAAGGGACTCTTTCCAACAAAGTGGAAATTTTAAAACAGTTATTGAGAAATAAGTAAGTAAATCAAGTATTGACAAGAGCGAAACAGAGAGGAAACAGAAGGGATAGTTACAGGACTCGCCACAGAAGGGTGGAAATCTTTAGTTGGTTACTAAGAACTGAGATGAGTAAAATGGACATTGATGGCCTTCAAAGGTTTTCATACAGCACTACCAAAGTTTGGAAAGGCTAAAGGGTCCCCCAACATTAAGGGACTCCAAGCAAGTCTGCTCTATTTACCCAAATTTCTTAGGAATTTAACCTCTGATTTATAGCCCATAGGTCGGAAGTACAGGTAACAACCTGGACTTGTGACTGGCATCTTAAGTCCAAGGAGGGGAGTCACAGGAACCTCCAATCTGTAGCCAATTTGTCAGAGGTACAAGGAACAAGTTGGACTTGTGACTGGCATCTGAGGAGGGGGCAGTCTTGTATGATGAATGCTTGTAGGATAACCTGTGGGATCTGAGCCTATCTCCGGATAGATAATGTCAGAATTGAGTTGAATTGTAGGACACCCTGGTGATGTTGGAGCATTGCTTTATTGGCGGTGTGGAGAAATCCCACCCTCACCCCCACATGTTGAAATTGAATCCAGGAACCCAAGTAGATGGTAATTCTAGGTTTAGCTTTTTCAGAAACTTGCAACAAGCATTTTTAAGTGCTTTTCTAAGCTTGCAGAAAAGAAAGGCAGGAGAGGGAAGACGAACCAGAAGTTGAAACCAGAGCAGCAAGCAGTATGTAAAAGCTTGAACTTCCCTGGAGGCAAAACCCCAGCATTTTGGATATTAACAGAAATGCAGGGCACACAAGGTCCTTAAAAAGTGAGAGATCTGAAGCCGCCGGCTTCACATTACGCTAGGACTCTTAAAAGGGGATACACTAGAAACCTACCTGTAAATGTATTTTTCTCTGTCATGACTCCAGATGGGAAACAAAATAAACACGGGCACTGCTTTTACTGCTTATGTAGCTGCTGCTGCTGCAAGTATTCCCTTGAGAGTTTGCAACCCAAAGCTTTCTCTAACACAGGTCTGGAGTTCAAATTTATACTACCTGTGTCACAAGGGAACTACAGCTGAGAAAAGGTGGCCCCACATGTGAGTACCCCCTGGCACCTGGCAGAAGCAAATTCACATCTTTTTGGGAGGAAAGCCCTAACATGGAACCCTCAGGATTCCCAAAGATTTAGTTCAACTATATATGAGCTCACATTAAAAAAAAATTATCAAACACACAAGGAAACAAGCCACCATAAGGGAAAGTTAGCATAAACAAGAGACTTGGATTCCTAAGGACTTCAGATATTAGAATATCAAATACAGGACATAAAATAACTTAAACGGATTGTTTACAGAAACAAAACATGTAATCAAAATAGGATAAGAAAAAGAAACTATTAGCTATGACCAGGCAAATTTGGGTAAAAAATGAAGAATTCCTAAAAATTAAAATTATAATCATTGAAATTTGAAGCTCAATGAGTGGGTTAAACAGCAAATTCAACACATCTGAAGAGAGAGAGAGTGAACTGGCAGATTTGAAGATATTTTCCAGAATGTAGCACCAAGAGATAAGAAGATGGAAAATATAAAGGTGAGGTTGAGACACAGAAGATAGAATGGAAAAATCTAACATGTGCCTAATTTTAAAATGACCCCAGAAGAAAGGCCTGAGATGTAACAAGAAATGGTGAGAAAATAAACTACTAAATACGTAGATAAATCTAGACAATATTGACTATATAACATAAAATAATAATAACTAATTTGTGGGGTTAAATAAAAGAATTAAAATTCTAAGCAACAATGGCATGTAAGTTGAGGGTCGCTCAGACTTAAATATGTGATGCTTTAGATTTGATTGTGAAGAGGCACCTAGCCCTGTGAATATCTGGGAAGAGTACCTTCTAGGTAGAGAGAGCTGCAAGAGTGAAGGCCCCAAAGCAGGAAAGGTCTTGATGTGTTTGAGCAGCAGAAAGAGGGCCAGTGTGACTAGAGCGAGCTAGCAAACGTGGTATAAGAGATTGGATAATACAGAGCCAAGATAAAAAGTTCAGATTTTATTCTATCTGTTATGGGCAGGCTTTGGAGAATTTTAAGCAGAGGAGTGATATGCCTGATGAAAACAGTAAAGTACTACTCTGACTGCAGTATGGAGAACAGTATGAGTGACTGTGAAGAGGGTGGTGGGAGTGTGCTGCCAAGAGTGGACATTTAGAGACCGGTTATGTTACTACTGTATTATATCTTAGACTGGGACACTGACAATGGAGAAGGAAATATGTGACTTCTTGTAAAAGATGGCTCCCAGGTTTCTGGTTTGCACAATTATGGGAATTGTGGTACCATTTATGGAGATGAGGAAAGCTGGAGGGAAGTAGGATTTGGAAAGGGAGAAATAAGAGTTTAGTTGTGGGCATATTAAATTTGGGATGCCTATCAGATAACCAAGTGGAGCTATCAAGCAGGCAGTTGAATATATGAGTCTAGACTTCAGGGATAACAAGGGCCTGGAGATAGCAATGCGTGTGTCATCAGTATGTAGACAGTATGTAAAGCCTTGGGACTGGATATGATCACCTAGTAAATAAATGTAAATGAAAAGGAGAGGTCTGAGAACTGAGCACTGAGGCTGTCAAATGTTGAGCAGTCTGGAAGAGGAAGACAATCCAGCAAAGGAGATTGAGGTAGGAGGAAATCCAGGGGGCTGTGGTGTCCCAGAAGCCAAGAGGGGCAAGTATTTAAGGAGGATGCTGAGCTTACATCCAGTGTTGCTGAGAGGTTAAGATGAAGCCAGAGAAGTGACCATGAGATTTGACAACATGGAAATCACTGTTGACCTTGACAAGAGCAGCCTTGCTGGAGTGAAGGGGATGGAAGCCTGACTGGATTGGGTTGAGAGAAGAATTGGAGGTGTGGAAGAGAACATAAGATACTATAAATGTGGAAGTGTTTTAAAAACAGTAAAAATATTTTACAAATGCAAGTGGCATTGCTATTATTTCACCAGAGATTTTAGGGAAGTTTAAGACATTGAATAAAGAGTGCTGTGCCAATAGAGGCACTGCAAGACCAAGGAGCTGTTTGCCCAGGCAAAAGTGTCATGAAAAATCCACAAGTAAGACTTCAAGATAACTCCAGGAAAACAAGTTTGATAAGAAAGCCAGGGTTGTCTCAGAAACATTGTCTCAGCTCACCGAGCCAGCCCTGTGCCAACCTCCAACTGGAGCCCATCCAGGGCTGGCAGGCAGGAAATATTCCAGAATGAGAGTAGCAGTAGTTTGGAAAAAGCCTCATCCGTAATACTTACTGAATCTTTCATTAACTCATTTCGTGAAGCTTGCCAGCCACTCTCTGTGGGCAGGGCACACTGTTGGCAAGACTAGGAAATCAGTGTGGTTTGTCTTCCTTGCCACAAGGTTCCCTCTTCTTCACCACTGGGGTCACTCCTCTCCCCATAGACACTCTCTGCCCTTCTCTTCACCCTGAATTCCACCAGCAGGCAGTTGTATGTTTTGTCTGTGCAGAAGGCTGGCAGATGGGTCTGGGCAATTATGCTCTGGAGAGTTAGAATCCCTGTGACTATAGTTGACAAGATGCAGTTCTTTTTTCTCGGGCTATTTTAAAAAGGCATGTTCCTGCTTCTCTACTTTTATTTATGCAGTTACCCAGCATACCCTTTACTCCTATCTCCATCAACCTATATCCCACACATCCTTCAAGACTCAGATTTTGTGTCATCTCTGTGCAGTCTTCCCCAGTTCTCATGCTTAGAATTATTCTCTTTGTCTTCTGCACTCCCCTTGCTCCTTGGGCCTCTATAATAGTGCTAACAACAGTCTGCCTTATATTCTAACTATTGAAGACAGGGGCCTTTTATTGTACGTTTCTGTATCTCTCACATGGTTCCTTTGCCATAGTTAAGTGCTTAATGAATGAATATTAGTGGAATTGAACTTAAAATATTTTGCATGTTGAAAGTGAATCTCATAGATGTACAAGCAAGACCTAACTTCCCAAGATAACATTTCTTTCTGAGCAATTAGTGAAATGTAGAATCTACCAGCAGCAGGCACGTACAAGAACTAACTGCCAGCATCTGTAATATATGGATGGAGAATCTAATCAAGCTGAAATGAAGTTGCAGAGTGAATTTGCCATTTGCAGCTAATAGACTCAAACTGCTCCCACATACGGATCCGTTGTCTCCATTTCCCCATTTGTACTGCGACATTTAAGACACTGGATGGCCCATGTGATCTATTGTTCATGCTAACGCAAGACCAAGCCAGCTTCGCTTCCCCCAATACCTGCTTTTTTTTTAAAGGAAGAACATTGAGTTAATGGTTCAATGTTAATGTGAGTTGATTTTATTGATTTTGTGCTGGCAGTTGATTAATTACAATGACAAGTGTCATGCTTTTGTGTTCTTACCTCTGATTTAAATACCCAAGTGTGACTCATACAAAAGCTGATGTCAGCAAGACCCTTGATCTCAGAGGATGCTGTAAGTGGTATCTTAATTATTATTTTTCCACTTCTGTTGCCACCTTGTGACACAAATTTTATCTCAAAAAACAAACTTGCAAAATTGTACATTTGCAACGTAAGCTAAGGTGGAATTTGTGTCACGTTACCTCCGTGGAATTTTAAAAAGCAGGTGTGAGTGTGAGTTTCATTTGGAAATTATTTCTTAACTCCATTCTTCTCTTCCTTCTCTTCCTTTTATTTTTTTTTGGTTCTCCTCCTTTTTTTTCTTCTTCCTTGTTCTTCTTTTTCTCCTTGTCCTCCTTCTCTACTGCACACTGTTGCCAGTTATAGTAATGAATAGAAGTTTTCTTGTCCATAGACTAAAACATGATCCATAAAGATGCTTTCCTTTTTCAATCCAGTAAAATGTTCTAATGCATATCAGGCATTGATTAGGACAAGTGGGGACTCTCCTGTCTAGGCTATATACAAGCCTTTGAAGTCAGGACTTTAGGAAGGCATGTTCTCTCAGGTAATTGAATTGTTTTGTCCTGAATTGAATCAAGACACGTGAGTGCTAGTCTCAACTCTGCCGTGAGCCATTTGTTCATCCTTGGGCCACTTTGATTCTCTGGGTTTTGGGTTCCTCATATTTAAGACGGATAGCTTTCTATTTTCCCAAATCTGTAACAAAAGAGGGAGGGCTATTGTGTTTCAATATCCAAGGCATTTGGGAAAGCTGGGTATCCACATGTGCAATGTGAATTTGTCTACATTTGGGAACCAGTAAAATGTAGGGTGGGATCACACGAGAAACCTGATGCTGAACAGCTGGATTGCAAAATGAATGTTTGAAGCCAGCCACACCATTGTGAGTTTGTCAGAAGCATAGGGAGCTTTGCCTTTCTTAGAAGTTCCCCAAAGGAGAGGTTATCCAAAGGCTTTTCCTAAAGCCTGGGTGGAGGCAGAGAGGCTTGGGGTTGGAGAAGGGTAGGTCATTGTAACAGCAACCCCCAAAGCAATTTGTGAAGGTTTTCTTGTCCTACAATAGGATATCATGGCATGGCACTGCGATGGCTGCTTTTGAACTTTTGGGTTTTCTTCTAGGGAAGCAATTTCCACCAATATCTCCAAAATGAGTGGTGCCTTTTGGGGAAGAGTTGCTATTTGAAGTATTTGCTGAATTCTTTTTATGGCTACTAGTTGGTTGAAGTTTTCTATTTCTTTTTGAGCTAATTTCATTGTTTAGGTTTTCCTTTGAAAATCATGTATTTCATCTAAGTTTTCAAACTAGTTAGCATAGTTATGCAAAGAATAACTTCTGAATCCACAGTCATTGTTCCTTTCTTCTTCCTGAATTTGTGTATTTGTGTTACCTTTCAGAACTTTTGAATGCTAGTTCCTGTTGTCTGCCATGATTGATATCTTCTTTCTTCTTCCTACTTTTCTGCCTTTGTATATTCTTACAAAGCCTCCTTCTTATTTTCTTTACATTCGGTTGAGGCAAAAATAGCTCTGGCTAAATTCTCACTATATGATAGGCACTCTACCAGGAACCATAGTGAGATATATATAGGGAGAGATAAACTTGGTCTTTATATTTAGGAAACCTGTGATCTAATGGAAAGGACTAAGTGAGTACTCATGAAAATATAGGCAGGTCTTGAAACAAAGTGTTAAATCCCAGAGTCCATTAGTGGAGGGACACCCAAGGGCGAGGCTTCCCTCACTCATGACCAAAACTAAAGGCAGTCAATCAGGGTCAGGGGCAGCCTTGAACACAAGGGCATGGCAGAGATCTTTAGGGTGAAGGAGGTATCGGGGGTAAACAATTTAGAGACGCACAATGTTTCAAAGTTAGGGGCTACAGATTTTATTGAGTCAAGATCCAAGATGTCGGTGTGAGTCTGCAGCAGGGTTCAAAGGCATATAGCCTCTGTTATTGGATCTGCTACCAAAACAACATGCAGGATGCTTATTGAACTAACAGTGACAGCCAGTCACTAGGTCACTTGGATATGCTGCTAATGGCACCTAAAGATACTCCTACCCTAGCGCTCATGACACTACATGGAAATGCTCTGTTTCCATGTATCTGACTCCATCAGATTGTGAGCTCCATGAAGTCATGGCCTAAGTCTTGTTCATCTTTGTCTCCCCAGTGCCTGAACTATATGTAAGTGCTTTGTATTACTGAGCGGCCAAAAGCAAAATCTTTGGAGTCAGATAGATCTGCATTTGTTTTGGCTTCGTTGCTTACCACCTGAGTAATTTACTTATTGTCTCTGGGTCTCAGTTTTCTCATCTGTGAAATAGTGATGACAATGCTGCCAACTTCTAGGATTTGTTGTGAGAGTAAAATGAGATGACATATTTGGAAGTAATTAGCAGAGTGCCTGTCACAGAGCAAGCATTCAATTAGTGGTAGCTCTGACTGTTGTTACATGATTGTGGAGTGAATGGATGATGGATGAGTGGGCTGAAGAAGGATGTTGGCCTATTTGATGAGGTCGGGACAAAGGGCTGGGAAGAGACTTAATAGGAGTGACTCTGGTACTCCTGCAAGTCTCCCTCTCTTCTCTTGGCATCTCTCTTTTTTTTTTTTTTTTTTTTTTTGAGGGAGATCACCCCTGAGCTAACATCTGCTGCCAATCCTCCTCTTTTTGCTGAGGAAGACTGGCCCTGAGCTAACATCCGTGCCCATCTTCCTCTACTTTATATGTGAGACGCCTACCACAGCATGGCTTGTCAAGCGGTGCCATGTCCGCACCCAGGATCCGAACCGGCGAACCCCGGGCCGCCAAAGCGGAACGTGCGCACTTAACCGTTGTGCCACCAGGCCGGCCCTCTTGGCATCTCTTAGATGATGGGCAGGCTGAGACAACAGAGATAATCTTTATGTATCTCTTGCTTTGTATAAGGCTTACAATCATGTTGGCTGGGGGAACAGGATTGAATAGACTCTGGGTGGGGGGTGTTATTAATATAAACATTTTTCAAATGTAACATATTGCTCCCTGCACCCAGCAAGCTGTTGTTAGTTTGTGAGCACTGTGCCTTTGGAAAGCCATTGCTGGCAGCTTGAATGGGTAGCTTAGAACAATTAGAAGCTTTGAACACTTTCAAGCTAAGGATTGGAATAAGAATGTTTTGACTCTATGGTTTCTCCTGGGGTTTCCCTAATGTGCTGGACTAATAATCAAATGTAATTAGGAAAGCTGAGAAGTGGGGAGACTGCAAGGACCAGCATACTTTCCCAGGGACCCTCATTTCTTTGTGCAGAAAAGGAGTTAGGGAGACTGTCTCTCTATTGTGGAGAAGCAGGAATGCAGAGGGCACTAGAGGGCGGGAAGGATCCTGGGAACATGGCTTCACCAGCAGAGCCTCAAGCTTATGGGGACCCGTTGCTCTTGATTAAGTTTTAAGTGCTTAAGATAGTTTTCCCCTCCTGTTCTTCAGGGAGGAATGGTATTCTGGGCCACTACCAGGTTCTTAGTCTATTTTTACCAAAAGTCCAATTTTTGTGAGTCCAAAGCAGTTAAGAACTGGTATCCTTCTTTCAAAACTCATGAAAATGAAGAGAGAAACTTCCATGTCTCAGTTAGCTACAGATTCTATCCACCGCATGCTGCAGATCTTTCTTATCTGCCTTGGCCTACACCCCTGGCCCCAGAGTTGGACTAGGAGCGCTCTGTCTTTGAGGTTCTGAGAAAAGGTGACATTTGGAGGGCCATCTGCTGCTGACTTTTATTCGGAGGGGGGCATTCCATTTGTACATGGTCTGGAAGTTACTCTTTTTTGAAATTAAAAAGAAAATTTTTTTAAACTTTTTAAACTTTAAAAAAAAATTTTTTTAGAGATTTTATTTTTCCTTTTTCTCCCCAAAACCCCCCAGTACATAGTTGCATATTTTTAGTTGTGGGTCCTTCTAGTTGTGGCATGTGGGACGCCGCCTCAGCATGGCCTGATGAGCGGTACCGTGTCCACGCCCAGGATCCTAACCGGTGAAACCCTGGGCTGCCAAAGCGGAGCGTGCGAACTTAACCACTCGGCCACAGGGCTGGCCCCTCGAAATTACTCTTGATGCAATGGAAGCAAGACTATCACATATGAAACATGGCACTCAGTATATCTTTACTCACTAGAAGCCATGGTGCAGACTATGAGCCTGGTATTTTGAGAAAAAGGAGATCCTTGGGGGCTAGAAGTGATGGCCCATATGTGAAGCTTTTTGCCCCTGCCAACATGGTGTGAAGTTCGTTGTCACAAGACCATCAAGTGTCCATCCAATGTTTCTGCTTTCTCTGTAGGTAACCTGTCTCCATGATTTCTTTGGTGATGACGATGTGTTTATTGCCTGTGGTCCTGAAAAATTTCGCTATGCACAGGATGACTTTTCTCTGGATGAAAATGGTAAGCTCAACCACTGAATTTTATTGCTCCATTGTTCTCCCTCCTTCCATCCCTTAGGATTTCCTTGGGTTCATATGGCCTGATGAACATCCATACATGGTCCCTCAGGGGCAAATATTGTTAGTCCTTCTCCTTTATATTTGTATACATGAGTCAATAAGTGAAAGGTTGATTGGATGTCCCAGAAGCCCAGCCTTCAAACTCAATAAAACACGCTATCTTCCCCAATAGTGACCATATATCTTGAACCACATATTTTGTCAAATGGCTGACACGCACAATCAGACCATAGGAAGAACATTTGGAGTCAGAACTTGGACATTGTATGTATATGTTTTTTCTAGTCAACATCCTCCAGCTATTTGGCCCATGTTGATGGTTCCATTTTAGAAAGATTTTCCACTGTGTTCTTAGTTCAAACATTTTCCTTTTTCCCACCTTCTGGTTTGCTGCCTCATTCCCCCTGCTTTGTGACTCAAGATTCGAGAGGATTGTTAATCTCAGGAAAAAGGTGAACATCTGTCCAACTCCCTTTGCTTGAGTCCAAGCTCCACATGTAAGTTAATGGTGAATTAGTTCACATAGCAACAGGATTAGGATATGATCCTGATGGAAAAACACATTCAAAACATATTTCCCAATTATGAGGAGTAAAGTTTGAGAAAAACAAACTGAGTTGTACTAACACAGACTTTACAAACAACTCAAGTGACAAGGACCCTGAAAGAGGTGGCATTTCTGCAGTGGTCACTATGAGAACAGGCAAATGACGATGAAGTAGCTAGACAAATCCCAGGCTATGTCCAATTTCCTATAGCTTCTATATCTCCAGCTCTGGACAGTGATCACTGAAGTTCATCAACCAAAACAAGGAAAACAAACAAAAAGAAGCTTTCAGCTTACCTCTGTTTCCTAAAAGACTCAATTTGCCAGAAAAGATTCCCAGAAATAAGATTCTGGAAAAAAGATACCAGAAAAGATATATCAATGTATCTTTAAATAGGAGGTGTCCCAAAAAAAAGGACTCCTTTTACTTAGCAGTTTGGTTCCACTTTGAGCATCACAGCACAAGGTTGAGAAAACTACAGGGGAAAGAGCACTAGACTGGGACCCAGGTGGCTTGGCTGCTAGTCCTTGTTCTGCATTTTCTTGCTTTGTGGCCCTAAGCAAGAGGCTTAAGCTCTTTGTATTCTCATCAGCAAAATGAGTATAATAATCCTCCTAATATATTAGCATAACCAGGGCCCCAAATTACCATGGTAGGGATGCTGAGTGACCTGAATAGAAAGGGTACTCCAAATGGGTCAGTCTGGGGTTGGGGCAAGTAGTAGAAACATTTGGCAGACTCTCTTACACACCCACGAGCTTTCTATAAGTTCTGAGTGGCAGTCACTGCTGGCCCATATTTTCATTAAACCAGCATAGGGGATTATGATACTGTGCATTGAAAGATGAAAACTTTATAAATGCAAGTCGTGGTGGTGGTATTCGTAGTGCTTATTTATAAAATGACATGACATCCATAATATGCCTATTGTAATGCAGAGCATGTAATGAACAATAAATGGTAGCTCCCTCTCCCTTGTTTAAATTACTCATGAATGTTTCATCTGTGTGGCTGCAGCCTCTGAGCTGTCAATCTCTTCTCCAAGGAAATTAATTAATTATGGCAACAGGTGCTATTCTGAGACATGGCTGGGTTTTCCAAAAATAATTGAGTTGACTATGTAATTACCTACCTGACCTGCTTTTCAATTCCTTCCCTTGTTTCCATAATCCAGGTATTTAACCACCTGGCTCAGCCCAGGTGACTTTTGAAAGTTTCTCCCATGCCTTGCTCTCCAGAGCCATTGTTCCTACAAACAATAAGGGCTACCTTGTAGTCCTCAGCTATTAGGTGCTTTGGTCTGTGATGGTTATTCCAGTTTCCAGAGACTGGTAATATACTGAGCCTCAGTTCTCCCCTGGCTCTAGTAAGCTGTCTTTGCCTTTTCCACCAGAATGCCGAGTCATGAAGGGAAACCCATCAGCCACAGCTGGCCCAAAGGCATCCCCAACACCTCAGAAGAGTTCAGCCAAGAGCCCTGGCCCCATGCGCCGGAGCAAGTCTCCTGCTGACTCAGGTAACGACCAAGACGGTGAGTGCTCTTCTCCTAACTGTGCACGCTGACTTCATTTACAGAGGCCAATACCCTCTGCATGCAGAGGAATGAGTTCCTCATGAACACCATTGTGTCTCCATGACACCAATTCTATCAATTCATGGATTAAACAGTCAAACTTGTTTGGAGTCATGGAGACATATTCACAACCTTGATTCAACTCACATGGATGCAGACCAGAAACCTGGCCTATTTGCCATGCTTGCTGTAATGCCTGTTGTCGTGGTTGTCTTCATTGTCATCTTCAACATCATCCAGCAAAAGCATAGTTAATGAAATAATCAAGCCAAACAAATTTGAAATAGAAGATCGGGATCAAAAACAAGAATGTAAAAAAATGCTACGCAAAATTGTCAACGTAGTTGATGCACTTGAGCTTCAAATTTCACTTTAAACTTTTTAGAAGTCAAAACAAAAAGAGAAACAAAATAAATTGCATCATTCTCAAAATAAGAAAAGAAAGTGTAGGGCAGGTTCTGAAAGGAAACAAAGAGATTTGTCATATAGGATTTTATTTAATGGATAGTGAGTGATCTAAAAAATGTGGTTTATGGATCACCGCCAACCTATGAGCTATTTATCAGTCTGTGACGAGATTAGGTGCCTGTGCCGAATGTAAATCATGCCACTGAGCGAACCATTTTCTTCAGCTGACTCTTTTTTCATAGAATGTTTTTATTGATGAAGGCAGCAGTCTGTTGGTTTATGTTCTGGTGCAAGATCTTGCACCCACAGTTTGAGTGGTGCTGATCTAAAAGGCAAGAGTCCAAGTTGAGAAGCCTAGTAGCCTCATGCACTGACAATTTGAGTTCTTCATGATAAGGAAATTAGATGGTCCAGGAAACTTACACATTTGTCTTCCCAAGGCTCCGGGTTCATTGTGACAATTCTTCTAGCCTGAGAGCCTTGGGGCAGTGAGCACAAGCACCCTTTCTCTCCCCTTCAATTTGAGGCAGCTTGAACAGCCAATTGGCTTTGAAATGCCTCTGGCCTAGAAAAATAGCCTGTCCTGCTGTCCTCACATTGCCAGGAGCACATGCATATCACCAGCCATGTCTTTATTCTCAGGCAGAAGGAACTAAACTGTGAGGAGGCAGCTCAGGCTTTTCATACTTCCATGTCTTTGCACACCCTGTTCCCTCACACCTGGAATGCCATCCCTCTAACCCACCACTCTTCTTTGCTTGAAAAACTCCTATTCATCCTTCAATACTTCAAATAGAAATAGTTGTTTTGGTCTGGAATATCATAGCATGTTATTCACATCTCTGGGATAATATTCACCACACTGTGTTGTAAAGTATGTATTTACCTGTCTACTTCCCCAACTAAATACTGGGCCCCTCAAGGGCAAGATGTCATGTTCATTTTTGTATCCTCAGTGCCGAGCACAGTGCTTGGGTCCTAGTTGATGCTCAAATAATGCTTGTGAATGAATAGATGCATAAGAGCACCAATTTTACCCAGCGTGGTGCTAGAGACCCAGTAAGCATTTAGGTAACTTTTGCTGAAGGAATAAAAATGCATGTGTTTGGTGACATTTTGGTTAAGTGTACAGAACAGCACATGAATCTATCTAAGCAAATTCATATTGCTCAAACTACAAAGGCCTAGATTTTAACACTGGGATTGAGAATGAAATTGGTTGTACAGATTCTAAGCAGGGCCTTGGAAAAAAAACGGACTGTAAACATTTCATCAAGATTCATAAAGTCTGGCAATAATCACTTAGTTAATCACTTTTCAGAAATATCATTGGCAATTTCTGGGATTTCTAACCTGTATTACTTATCTCTTGCTATGAAACAAATTACTCCAAAACTTAGTATCTGGTCTTTTTTTTCTTAAGGTTGGCATCTGAGCTAACAACTGCTACCAATCTTTTCTTTTTTCCTGCTTTATCTCCCAAAATCCACCTCCCCCCGTTCATAGTTGTATATCTTAGTTGCAGAACCTTCTAGTTGTGGCATGTGGGACACCACCTCAACGCGGCCTAACGAGTGGTGCCATGTCCATGCCCAGGATCCAAACCAGCAAAACCCTGGGCTGCCGCAGCAAAGTGCACAGACTTAACCACTCAGCCATGGGGCCAGCCCCAAAACTTAGTATCTTAAAACAACAAACATTTACTATCTCACAGTTTCTATGAGTCAGGAATTTGGAGTGGCTTAGCTGGGTGGTTCTGTCTGGCTCAGGATCTCTCACGTAGTTGAGGTCAAGGTATTGGTCGGGGTTGCAGTCATCTGAAGGCTTAACTAAGACTGTAGAATCTACTTCAAAGATGGTTGTTGGCAGCATCTTCCCCCAGACAGTGATTCAAGAGAGTGAACAAGGAAGAAGATGTAGTGCCTTTTGTGATTTAGTCTCTAAAGCCACATACTGTCACTTCTGTTCTAGTCTACTCATTAGAAGCAGTCACTAAGTCCAGCCCACATTCAAGGGAGGGGAATCCGGCTCCACCTCTTGAAGAGATGAGTATAAAAAAATTTATGAACCTATTTTTAAACCACCACATAAACCATGAGTTAGAAATGCTGATGTGGCAGCAGCTTGAAGTAAATACGTTCTCTTTGCAGTCTGTATGCAATTGAATTACCCAGCACACATGACACAACCACCTGTAATTAAACACAGTTTAAACATATGTCAAATTATTGATCTCCAGCATGCTACCTACAGAAATTCCCTCCTACAAAATATGCACCTCACTGATTCTAAGATATTAGAGACAGACAGGAATGCATTAGGATTCAATGAATATTTGTCAAGTTGAAAGGAGTTATAATAGATCCCAATCCATGCTTAGGCAGACAAGATCTGCTTTTGCTCCTCCAGAACTCCCTTGCTAAAGAGAAGGCATGAGGATGTACTTCATACACACAAGATAAACAGCGTAATCAATTTGAGAGGGGACAAGGGAACTTTACTTGGCAAGTAGCAGAATTACAAACAGCCCCTCTTCTACCAGCACAAAATCTAAAGTGGTGTTCTCAGCAGAGAGAGTATAAATCTTCATTTCAGATAGTTCATGAACATAAATGACGCCAAACTCTAGCTAGCCTTTGTGGCAATTTCCAGAATGTTTGAGCTCATCTCAGATGATGTGTCTAGAGCCTCCACATGATTTCAGCCTCAAAGTGTAAAAGGATCCATGTAACATAACCTTGCCCATTCCATGGCAGTTTAGAGCCAAGTCCAGGGCATCTACTCAGTGAACATTCCACAGGGGCAAAACTGATGTTGGTCAAAATAGTACTTTAGGTAAGGCTTGAATTTGACATACCCATTTTCCCCTTCCTACCTCCGCCTCATTCAGTACCATTCCAAGCTGGGAGGGGGATGGCGATAGGATCTAGAAAAGGAGAGGGAGACATCTCTCTAGGAAGGCCCAGCTACACCACTTCCCAGCTTTGTGACTTGAGACGAGTTTCTTGTCTTCTCCAAGACTTGATTCTTGATTTCCATTTTGGATAAGACAGAATTTGTATGTCTATAGATACAAATAATTTTCCATTGTTATCAGTTGTTTCCAACTTACAGAGTTGTACAATAGTTTTCACAGAATCAGAATCAGATAACCAGAAGGATGAGCTACAGATGATGCATAGTTTTGTATTAGCATAAATTTCCCCTTATGCACATTAAGAAGAAAAATTATTTCATAAGGTGTCAAGGTTTTTCTGAGCTGTTAGCAGGGGACATATGCAAGTTAATATACATTTAGCCACAGAATAATGGTGTTGGTTGGGGCTGAAATTCTTTGTTCTTTTCTAGGACATGGTAGTACCACCCTGTTTCCATCCTGTGTTAGTCTGTCTTGATTCTGAGACTTGTGGATGGATTCACATTCCTTCATTCAACCTGAGTAACTAAAGGTTGTGGAAGATAAGGCCATTTCCAGGGAATTTTAACTACCTTCCTTTGAAGGTAAATGAAAGCCGAAAACGTTCCTCTTTAGTAGGGACTCAAACCAAATGAAACATTGGCTCAGTTCAGATTCAGTTAAAGGAATGTTTTGAGGTTCTAATTCATTAGAAAATATATAGGTTTGATTCTGGTTTGAACAAGTTTGCTAGATTTTCAAATACGTATATTCGGTCCAATTCACCGTTCAATTAATATGTGGGTTCAGTTTGACTTGAGGTTTAGTAAATTGATGCTATTTGGTCTGTAATTTGCGTCATAATTTGATTCTTTATTCCTTAGTTCTTAAGTTGTCTCTTTCCTGTTCTGCCCACGAATAAATCAAAATTCTTCTACTTTATTCCCTTCGAGTTCAGTCCCCACTCCTGCCAATATTGAGTTTGCCCCAAATGGAATGTCTGTTGCTAGGTTCTAAACTCAAGTTAAGGAAGGATTTGGTTGTCTATATAATATTGCTATAAGGAGGTCTCATTATCGCCGGGCAGAGCTGATGAACTCTTAGAATCCACGTCCCATTAGCCATGTCTATCTTTAAAGAAGGCCGAGGGACTATGGCAAATAGATAAAATCTGAGCCCAGAAGGCTCCTATGGGATGTTTGAAGAAAGCTTGTGCAGTGCCCCATTTTGGTTGACCCCGGACTTGCCATCTTCATGGGCAAAAGTAAGCCTGGCTTCAGAACTAAAGGGAGACATTTCTAGTGTGTCTCTCTCTGTTTCCATTTCAGCCATTAATGTATTAATTTTTCCCTTTGTGCAACTACCCCCAGTTGAAATGAATTGAGTTGAATTAAAAGGACAAAGTAGCTATTTGCTGGGAAGGAATCTTTTCCTTTTCTTTCTTTCTTGTTTTTCTTTAAGTAGCCTCCAAGGAAGCTAATTACCCACCCTGGTAGTCTGAGAGAATTGTAATATGACGATTAGTTTGCTGTTCTTCAACAGTAAGTCATTGTTGTAGCAACCCTATAGTCCCCACCCTCCTTCCCCCAAACTATGTGCACCTATTCCTGACAGTCAAATCTTCCCTGTGCCCAAACTCCCCAGAAAGAATGGCTTCTCTGCCAAAATACACAACCTTTGAAAGGGGAGGTCAAGGGACAGGAAACAGCAGGCTGAGGGTGTCCATGGGAGAATTGTATCCAGGAATCCTGCTCTTCTGAACCAAACGGGCTGCTTTGGGTTGCCTAAGAAGGAGGGACATAGTTGTTCTGATCTTTCTGAATGTGAGTGTCTAGACTAGCTCTGTCCAATGGAAATATAATGCAAGCCACAAATGCGAGCTTTGCAAGTAATTTTAGATTTTCTAGTAGCCGCAGTTAAAAAATTCAAAGAAACAGGTGAAATTAGTTTTGATGTAATATTTTAATTTTATTCAGTATATCCAAAATATTCTCATTTCAATATGTAATCAATATAAGAATTGTTAAGGAGATATTTTACATTCTTTGAAATTGGGTTATATTTTACACTTACAACACATCTCAGTTCTGACTAGCCACTCTTCAAATGTTCAATAGCCACATATAACTAGTGGCTACCGTATTAGATAGCACAATACTTTTCTTATCCATCTAAGAGAGGTTCAAGATAATGATATTTTACATGAATTAAATGCTCTGCACTTTGCAAAATATTTCCAAATTCATCACCTCAGTTGTCACTCATAATAGCACCACGAATTAGGTTGGGAGAGGATAATTACCCAGTTGTGTTTTGTTTGATTGGGGAACTAAGATATAAAGAGGTTCAGTATCTTGTGGTCTTTCCAATGCCACACAACTGTTTAGTACTCAAGAGCCAGAGCCTAGCTCTCCTGACTTCCAGGCAGGCAATCCCTGCAGTGTCCTTGAGGCAACATGTGGAAGCTCCAGAGTGGTGAATAGAAAGGTCCCTGTTGGACAGTCCTTGCTTCTTTGCTTCCTTCCACCTTCCCCCACCTCCAGGCAAGGGAGGTGGGGAGGCAGAGGGGTGGGGTGGTATCTGTGTCATTCACTTTGTGCTGCATAAAGCACAGCCGTGAGTAATTAGGATCCTTTGTTTCCAATGCCCAATCCTACACATTCCATCACCTCCCCTACTGTCACTCCAAGGGGAACTGGTGCCCTTGGCAAAGCTATCAGAAGAGAAAAACTTCCCTTGCCACCACCCCTCCCAATGATTCTGATTCTTTCTAAAACCATAGTTTAAGTGGAAGCACTGGCCTATCTAAGGCAACTTTCCTGTTGTCATTGGAGAACCACTCAGAGAAATGGTTGGGGCAAACAATATAATGGGGGCGACTGAGCACTCCACAGGGTTGGTGGTTTTGACCCATATCCCTGGAATAGGAGTCCCGGCCGCCTGCCGCAGCCTGGGACTTATGTTCAAATACAATTGAATCTCCAAAGCTTTGGTGGAGTACCTAGTATGCCACCAAATGCCAGGTACTATGAGGAAAAGGAATGACAAGATGAATTTCCTGTCACTAAGAAGCTTATGATTTATTTGGGGAACCAGTACTCATATAAATTTAACAAAAGAATTTTATTTGTAAATATGTATGTAGTTCTTATTATGTGCCAAGCAACTGTTCTAATCACTTACAGGTATTAGCTAATTTAATCTTTACAACGACTTTATGAAGTGGGTACTATTATCCCCATTTTGCAGATGAAGAAACTAGAGCATACAAAGGTTAAGTGACCTGCTGAAGATCACACAGCTAGTAAGTGGTAGAGCTGGGATGCGAACCCAGGCAATCTGGCTCCACAGTCCACAATTTAACCTTTGCACTGTGGTGCTAAATAAGAGTTAATGGCAGTGGTTTCTTTAAATGCTAAGTGAATGAGAGATACAAGCAGTAAGTGCTACTGGAAGTATTGGAGTTCATGGGAAAGAGAACTCATCAGGGTCTAGGGTGCTAAGGGAAGCCTTCCTGGAAGATCTAGGGTGTGAAGGAGGGTTATATTTCACCTGATAAGGAAATGGCTATTTCTGGCAGGGGGAAAAACATGAACAAAAGAGCAGAGATGGAGATGAATATAGCACATCAGGGTACAGGGAGGCAGCTGTTAAATCTACATCTCCATTAGATTGGTGGTTACCATAGGGGAAGGCGGGGAGGGCAAAACGGGTGATTAGGCTTACTTGTGTGGTGATGCACTATAATTAGTTTTTTGGTGGTGAATATGATGTAATCTACACAGAATTCGAAATATATTACGATGTACATCTGAAAGCTATATAATGTTATAATCCAAAGTTACTGCAATTAAAAAAAAATCTCAAAAAACCAAAATCTACATCTCCAGCCCCAATCTTCCTTCTGGATGTCAATCCCATGAATGCCTACCAGACAATCATGCTTATATATGCCAAATACAGTGTGTCTAAAAATCAAAAACACTTCCTCCCCCAACTCCCTGTCTGACAATAGAATCAATTCTCTTCTATTGCCCAGGCCCAACATCTTGGCATTATCTTTGACTCTTTCCCAATTTTTAATCCTTCATGTCCACCATATCCTGCTGCTTTTCTTGTTGAACCTTTGAAACATCTCCACCTTACTCACACAGAAGTCTCTTTCTTTCCCTCATCACCTGATGCTTAGATTACTCCACAGATTCCTAAGTGGTATCTCTGCTTCAAATCTCTGTGCTCTTACACATCTGGTGTGATGTCATCACATTTCTCTTCCTAAAACACCATTTCCATTGTGTTAGTCCTCTGCTCCAAAACCTTCAATGGTTCCACGTTGCATTCATTGACTCCCTCCTGCCATGGTAATGCTGAGAGAGTAAAAAGAGAGAAGAGCAGAGGTCCAAAGTCTGTGTTATGAGGACCACAGCAATAAAATGCAAAAACAAGAAGTAATGGACTTCACTCAGGGAAACTTCAGTCCTCTAATGCCTGACCTGCTAGACAAAGAATTAGTCTTCAACCTGTATAGATTGGTAAACGTTCAGTGCCTATATATTGCATTGTTATGCAATTCCTTCATTTCCAGTAGTGATGGTAGTAATGTCAATAGAAGATGTCATCTATTGAGCCCTTCCTATGTGCTAGGCACTTGGCTAGGCACTTTATGTGTAGTTTGTCATATAATCCTCAGAACAACAACAATTGAGATATGCATTATTTTTATTCAAATGTTACAGTTGGGGAAACACATCTAGGAAATGGCTAAGCCAGGATTTAAGCCTTGACTGATTCCAAAGTGTGGGTTCTTTCCACAAATTAAGACCAGCGTAAGTTTGTTCTAGTTCCTGTCCCATAAAACCAATAGTGAGCGTTGACAACAGGCTTGCTCCACCAGAAAAATATTTTCAGCAGAACCACCTTCAACAGGAAATAAATGTTTTCAGCATTATCAAGCCTGAGGAAACAATCCTGGCACTTCCATCAGCCTTCTTACAGATATCCTCTTCTGGAGGGCAACTGATCTGTGTCAAAATATTGCAGGAATGGGTACACATATTTGTTTTGCAACAGGGAAGATTCTTCTCTCCTTTATTTAAAGGATTCACAACTGCATGCTGTCCAAGACTTTGTAGAGAATAGATTTAAAATTCAAATTGTAACTTCTAAAGTTACAGTATCTCACAACCTATGATTGAATTTGGCCTGAAAACCAGCTCTAGGGGAGGAAGACAAATGGTCTACCCTCTCTAGGTCCTTCTGGCTGGCCTAAGAATTAAATTGACATGAGACAGAATAGCAGGAGAAAATCAAACAAAGCTTTATAAGTTGTATACCTGAGAGAAACTCAGGAAAACTGAGCAACTCACCAGAATGGCTGAGGTCACCACCTTAAATACTATTTTTAGCTAAAGAAAAGGAGGGTGTTAGGGGTAGTAGTTTGGGACTTCAAGGGGGAGGAAGGAGATTTACATGGAGATGGAAGTGCAAATGGGCCAACTATAGGCAATGTGACCTAAGAGACAAATTTTACATTACACTACAGTTATCTTATGATATTAGCTCCTTCCTGGAACAGGCCCTTCTGTTTTAAATTCTTTTAGGCAGTTGCAGGGGAGGTCAAAGTTTTTTTCAGGGTTTTTTGTTCTTAAAAATAATCAAGCCGAAGAGACACATTTTGGGGTGGCCAATTCTGATCCTCCATGCAGCCCTATGATTAAATCAATGAAGGAATGTTCCAGGGCCCTCAGTTCTTGCTTCCCCAGTGGATGGGTCTGGGGAGAGCGACAAAAGCTTTTCCACTGAGCAGAAACAATTAGCCAAACCAATCCAAACATCCTGCCCAATGGCTCTTTGGGATAAATGTGTGAAAACCACAGGCTCTGTCTCTTGGCCTTGTTCTGAAGTAAGTTGAAACTACCTTGGTTCTACTTGGATGGCCTTCCAGAAAAACTCTTTATATATGTAGGGAAAAAACAGGGTGTCTTTGGACTGGAATGAAGGAATGCTTAGTGCATCCTAATATGAGAAAAAATGAGGAAATGGCTCAATTCTGTATCGAGATCTCACTCTGCAAGGCATTAGGGAATTAGAGAAGACAAGATAGAGAACCAATTGCTAAAAGCTCACAGTGGGAGGTATGTGATGTGCTATCCTTAAATGAATTTTGAAATGAATCTGAGCAAATCTCTGAGACCATCATCCATTGAGGAGAGGCAGTTTATACCCTTTAAGCAAGTCATACTCTCTCTGAGCCTCTATATCCTTGTGATTAAAAAGGATACCAGTAATTCCTGGCCACCATCTCTTGGGGTTATCATGATAATCATGTGAATTCATATATGGTAAAATGTTTTGAAAATAATTGTAGAAATACAACTGCAATTATTAAGGCAGCTCTGAAATTATTATCGTGGCTTTTTTTGGTAGACTGGGGTTATTTTCAGTGAGCAATATTTCAAATTAGACATCAAACCAAAACCAAGAAGCTTGATTTGAGTTGGGCTCAAGTGTTGGGATTAGAATGGGAGGAAAGGCCAGAGCTAAGTGAGTGAGCATTAAATCAGTTCAGTCTCCAGTCAAAAGTTGGATGAAATGCAGATGCTAAGCTGACTCTTTTCTTCCTCTGCCATTTTGGCCATGCAAATTTGAACCCAGAATGTATAATGAATGTCTCACTCGCTGCCCAGACAGTTATTTAATCACCACACTTGGGGCTACTTACACCTACCTTACACGCAGCTGAATCCCATTTCCAGGGATCAGTCCAGCCTCTAGACAAGGGAATCCATAGTTTAGGAGCTCAGCATCAACTCAGCCTGGTTGGTGACCACACTCTGTCCTTAGCCGCCCATGCCAGAAACTAGACTCTCTCTCCTTGTTCTTTGGGGAACTGACTCACTCCACCTTATTCTTCACTCCTAGGAACCCATTTCTCCCCATACATATAAATCTAGGTAACTCATCCTAGTTACCTAACCAGCCATATTATGTCTGGTCTTATCCTGTTCCATTCTGATGGAGCCGAGGATTTAAAGATGAGCACTGGGACAAGGGCAGGCATAATCATTCAGAGAAGCCAGTGAGCGAAGACTGTGCCGGGCCAAGCTTGGCAAGTGCATAGCTGAAGGGTACCAGCTGAGGAGAGTGACAGACAGGGCACAGATACCATCTTCCCAGAGAGCTCTGTGGCATGAGGGTAGTTACATGCCATGCTGGCTGCTCTGTCTGCTATTGTTTCATGACATTGTCTATGATACCCAGTCAGTTCAGTGAATGAAAGAAAGCTCTTGCTAATCACTTTCTAATCTAAACAAGATCAAGTGGAATAAAAGCCCAGAAGATCAGTATAAGTTCTGGTGTCTGCTTCTACTTTCTCCTATTCCTTTCTCTTTTCTCTGCTATAAATTTCCTCTCTCCTTCCTACCCCCAAACAGAAAGTTGTCATAGGAAGGAGTCCCAGAAGAAATTCATTTTAAAAAGAAAGGGCAATGTACCCAAAACTGAAAACAAAAAACACGTAGGCTTTGGAATCAGAAAGATCTGCGTTCAAATCCTGATTTTGCTACCCCTAACTGGAGCAAGCCTCTGTTTCCCCATCAGAAATAAGACTACAACTAAATTAGATTGTGTGTGTGAGTGTGCGTGAGAGAGAGAGAGATAGACAGACAGACACAGAGACAGAGAGAAAGTGGGAAAAAGAGAGAGAGAGAGAAGAGCGCCTGGCCTATCATAGGCACTCAATAAACACTAATTATTATCCTGTTTTGATTGATAAGATGGCCTAGGAGATTGAAAAGTTCCTGGTGCAACTTGTTATAGAGGGGGTAAAAATTAACTATACAATGAGAAGAAAGGAATTAAAGGATTTGGATTTGTGTAAATAGAAGTGACAACAGTGAGATAGTGCTGTGGTTCTATGGAGGGAAATGAGAAAGTGAGAGAAGTAAAAGAGGGAGAAGTTCCCCCACCCACACATCCCCAAATTGCAGTTGAGAAATGGAAGCTCAGAGACAAGAGCTAAGGGCAGTTAGTAAAGAAGAATTAAAGGAAAATGAGGGATATCAAACAGTTGTGTTTTTTCCAGCTATTCTCAAAATGAACTGTGACAGCCTTCCATGTGGATTTGCCAATCCAAGACCATGCACAGTTCGTCAGACCCTATTTGTGTTTTTTCTTGCTACTTCTTTTACTTGACATTTATGAATTGGCTTCAAAATTCTTGTCAAATGGCACCCTCCCAGATTTTTTTCACACAGAACTCACAGAAGAAGTGCATACACGAATATATTTTTATCTAGCCTGTAAATGCAGGAGCTCCTTCAGCTTGTCAGGAATCGACATTTGCCTGTGCATGTCTACATTTTCTCATTTCTCTACGTCCATCTTTGGGTTCCATTCCATCAGGGAAGTCTGGGAAAGTGTCTGCAGTTTTCAACAAAGCAGTGAGTGGCAGTTAAATTATTAAAAACAGATTTCCAAAATGGCTGTTGAATGGTGATGACAAAATAAGTCCTTTATTTACAGATAGCTTAAGATTGATTAGCTGGGGGAATGGTAGGGGAATGTATACACACATATACACATATGCAGAGAATCTATCTATAGAGAGGTATAGATGGAATATATATTCGTGTATTACCCCTAAAGTTTTTGAGACAGAGAGTTCCAGAGGATATTGAGAATAAAAAAAGGAAGTTATGAAAGAACCTGTATCTGTAGATCTATGACCAATAGGTGGAGACATGCTTGTGGTTAACAGTTTTCCACATTTTGGCAAGACCGGTGGGCTCATTGTCAGCTAGATAAGAGTGTAGGTGAAAAAGACAGTTTTTACATTGGGACTATTAGTAGCCACCCCTTTGTAGCATGGCTGACAAATGCTGGGAAACTAGATCTCTTGTTGCCAAAGGATATAACGATGATGTGAAACAAAATGCCGGAACTTACCGGGGGCTGCCCACATCTATTAGACTTCCTGGCTGAAGTCGGGGCTCTTTTGGAAGACTTCCATTATGTCAGCTCAGACAGATCTCCAGGATTGCTCTCTATCTTGAATACTAGGGTCAGGTCCTGCTGGGTAGGCCCTCAGGCACTGTAGGTGGTCCAGTAACTCCTTCCTTTTCCTGCAGAGTAATTGACTACTTTGTCCCACTGTGGCTTCACAGACTCTTGCCTTTTCCAAACTGCCTCCTTTATTCACCAGAAAGCCTAGTGCAATGGCAAAGCCTAGCTCCCACAGTCTGTGCTGTTCGGCACAGGTGACATTCTCCTTTGGGTGGCTTACATTGTATATGCACATAACACTCAAAGCTTGTCCAGCCTCAAGGTCTCTGTCCTACGCCATGCCCCTTCTCTCCCTGCTCATTGCTTTAATTTAAGCCACCATCACCTCTCACCTGTACTAATGCATTGTCTTCTAACCAATCCCCATTCCACCCTGCCTCACCTCGTAGGTCTTACCACAGCGACTGGAGTAATAGTTTTAAAATACAAATTTGATGGTGTCACTCCCAGATTTATTTCTCAACTCACTCCCAAACTTCAGAGAACACCCCACAAAAGGCCCCCAATGTCTGAGCTTTACCCTCATTTCCAGTCTCATCTGTTAGAGCTCACTGCTGGCACCCTATGCTTGAGCCATTTTGAGCTGTTTGCACTTCTGTAAACATACTGTATTCTTTCATACCGCCATGTCTTTGCCCCTACTGGTGCAATTTTAAACTCTAGAATACCTTTTCTACCCTTCCTGCCTAACTAGCTCCAATTCATCTTTTTCTGATGGCTTTATTGAGATACAATTCACATAGCAAACAATTCGTTCATTTAAAATGTACAATTCAATGGATTTTAGTTTAGTCACAGAGTTGTGCAATAATCACCACTATTTAATGCCAAAACATCTTTATACCCCTAAAAAAAACTCTATACCTATTCCCCCCCCCCCCCCCCACTTCTCCCACCCCTCCTGGCAAGCTGCTGGCAACCATTGATCTACTTTCTGTCTCTATAGATTTGTCTATTCCAGGGTCATCTTCCAAGATTTTTTCAGGTGTTGCCTCCTCTTGTTGGCCTCCCAGTCCCCTGATTTCAAAGCCTCTACTGCAGGCGCCAATAATGCTCCTTGCATGGATCTGACATAGCACTTAGCTCACTATATTCTTGCCTGCCTCCCCACAGAAATTGACTTACTCGTCTCTGAAACCCCAATGTCTAATACTTGGCCTGGCTCAGAAGAAGTACCCCATAACTATTGGCTAAATGAATGAATGACTTCCAGGAAGCCCTGACAGGCAGAAAGGCCTCTCAGTGAATGGATGATAGATGAGTGAATATACAAGTAAAACCAGACAGTGGATGCCTAAGTGCTCATTTTTCAGCTCACTTGCACTTGGATAAACTTAGCAACTACCATACTGATGTCTCTTCTGTCTCTACAGTTGATATGCAGCTTCCAGAACCTAGGGAAACATTACCATAAGTGGTGCAGACGAAGTATATCCTCAGAAAATATTCATAATACAGTAGTTTAAGCTTTACCTGTGGGGCTAACAGCAACACTCTCAGGCCATATTCCTACCTAACCTTTTCAATTTTCTATATTCTCTCTGTGTTTCTCTCTCAATCTCTCCTTCTCCCTCCTAATCTCCTGCCTTCCTTTCTTCCTTCTTTCTCTCCTCCTCCCTCCCTCTGTCTCCCCACCCCACACCCTTGGGATATTTGCCTTTAATTTTAAAGCACATTTCAGAATATCTCTGATTAACAATGTAGATCCTTAGATTTAAAAGAAAATTAAGTTTAGCGTGAGATGTCTGAACGTGAATCCACTTTGGAAGCTGTTTAATCGTTCCGTTTCAATGCACCACATTTCTTTTTACATGACTGGATATTTAAAAAGCTCATTAGCAAGGGAATATAAAACAATTTGCAAACACAATGGAATATGAAGATGTTAAATAGTAAACCATCTTCTTTTGGGCATTTTATTGACTAGAGACAAATGGGGGTGCACTCTGACTCAGGTAGCCATTGTCTGCCTTTCAAAGACATTGTCAATGTCTTTCTCCCTATTTCAAACTTCCTCATTCTTCTCTTCTCTTAATTTCTTACTCTTTCTTGTCTCCCCTCTCCTCCATTCTTGATCTCTTTCTCTCTCCTTTATGATTCTCTCCTTTGCCCATTTTGCTGTTTGAACCTTTTTTACTCTTTTACTCTCTGTTTCTCCTCCACTTTCTTTTATTCTTCTTCTCGCCTAGACCCATTTCTCTTTCTTTCCTTCTGTTCTTTTCACCCAGAATGATGGAGGGAAGAGAGAGTGGTGGTTGGGGGAAGATGAGTAGAAAAGGAGGTGGGGGAGAGATTGACAATGGGGCTGTCCTGCACATGCCACATCATCTGCCACAAAAAGGGATGTGCCCTGGTCTGAATCACCCATATTTCTTCCACTTTAAGATAAGGCACATAACCTCTTTGTGCCTCACTTTTTTCTCACTTACAAAATTGAAACAAAATAGTATGTTCCCAGACTACCTGCCAGAGATGTTGTTAGGGTCAAACTTGGGAATGAATATGAAAAAGATTTGAAAAGAACCAGACCCCTGTAATTGGAAGCACTCAGGGGAAAGGGTGGGAGGATTACTGCCTTGCACTGCGCCGGGATCTAATTAACTGAGGATTGCAGTTCTTGCCTTTCTGAGGAATGTGTTTCTTTTCACCTTTGCTCTACTCATCAAATCACTTGGTTGTCTGTGTACCTTGTTCGAATGTTCTTAGTGTCTTCAGAGGGGAAGGATAACGTGTTCCTTTGTATGCTGTTGATTTTTATCCCTTCCTTTTCTCTTGCATTGGGCTAGCAAATGGAACCTCAAGCAGCCAGCTCTCTACCCCCAAGTCTAAGCAGTCTCCCATCTCTACGCCCACCAGTCCTGGCAGCCTCCGGAAGCACAAGGTATTATGTCTCTTATACCTTACTAAACCCCGTTGCACTCGGACTTTTTTGAATGGCTGGTTGATGGTTTTCTCTTCCATCTACTTCAACAGCACATCGAGATCAGAATTTCCCTTCATCTGGATCATTAGTTTGAAGCCCTGGGAATCCCAGCAGGGGCCAAGCTTCCAGTCACTTTTATTTATTCCTCTGACTCCCGGTTTATTTACTTCCAGTTACATTTAACCAACAGGACGAGGTAGAGAGGTCCCAAATACCCATTCTGATCTAATGGTGTCACCAAATGATGGCTCAGGGGATGAGCTGGGCACTTGTCGCTCCAATTCAGATACATAGCACAGGGGGCATTGAGGGCAACTTATGTCCCCAGGCACCAGTCAACAGAAGTGACATAAAGATAGCAGTCAAAGAAAGTTAACACTGAGTTTCTCCCTTTAGATTTGCTGGACATTAAAATATGAACACACCCTAGTTTCACTATGTATTCTTCATTATAAGGCAGATTCTGGTACAGTGTAGGAAGAGAGGGCATATATACATTGCATTGGCCCTGGGCACCATTTACACCTCTAAGTCATCCCAAATAAATATACCATTAAAATAATACAAGTGTATAAATTCTCTAGCCCCACTTTCCAAACAGATTCCCACCCAGAAATCTCTCCTAAATAGAAAATCTGGAGTGGTCACCGCCTTGAACCTCATCTCTAAGGTAACGTGGATGTGGCTTCTGCTCTGATTACCATGCTCTAGAGCAGCTTCCTCTAGGATTCTCTTGTCTTCTTCCTGCTCAAAAGACTTGGTGTGAGATGGAAATAGGCGAAAAGCCACCAATATGGCCAACTCCATCACAGAACCATAGAAGGTCAGAGCTGGAAGAGATCTTAGATGGAGACAAATTAGTTTCATTTGATTCTCACAATAATCTTATGAGGTTGATATTTTAAGATGAAGAAATTGAGATCCAGAAAGGTTAAATTACTTACTAGAGTAACATAGCTAGGTAGTAGCAGACAGAACTGGCCCCCAGGTTACTGCTGGCAGTATGCTGTTGTCACTTCACACTAGCTCACTTTTTTTTCTCTTTGTGTGAGGAAGATTGGCCCTGAGGTAACATCCATTGCCAATCTTCCTCTTTTTGCTTGAGGAAGATTGGCCCTGAACTAACATCTGTGGCAGTCTTCCTCTATTTTGTATGTGGGATGCCACCACAGGATGGCTTGATGAGCAGTGTGTAGGTCGACGCCCAGGATCCAAACCTGCAAATCCCAGGTCCCCAAAGCGGAGCCCGCGAACTTAACCACTATGCCATTGGGCCGGCCCCCACACTAGCTCGCTTTTACGGGACTTCCTAACTCTGTGTTCAGTGACATCATATAGGTAACTAGAACTCAGCCATGAAGGGAATATTTACACTATGGATATCAGCAAATACTACAAATCAAGGTGGTTGTTTTTTTCCTACAGGAAGTCAATTGTTAAACATTTAACAGCACACCACTGCCTAACATCCATTTTCATTTCCTTTTCTCTACATCAGGACTTCAATTTCCTGGTTAATCTGACCATTACCTGCTCCATCATTCCTAATGCCTGTTTCATTTCTTTAATGACCCATTTAACTTCTGGTATTGACCCTGCCTGATCAGAACCTTCTAATTGTCCTGCTGAGCTATTTGGTTTCCCCAAAGGAGGATCTGCTGAACTGCGTAGCCAACAGCACCCGGAGATTGTGAAATGGATGAAAATTGCTTTTGCAGTCAGCTTTCAGTTATTCTTCTGAGTGGCAAAGCTTGTTAATGTGGACATTCCAAGATGGGGAGTAGCCTACTTCTGTTGTTCCACTCTCCACGCAGAACCTCCTATGCTACACTGCTTCTTACTGTGTCTTTGCCCTATGCATTTCTGCCTTTACTTTCCTTCTGGAAAGTGTGACCTACCCCACTACCTTCCATCAGTACCTTCCCCAAAGGGCTAGGGGCAGCTTGGGCATTTGCTCTGCACACTTGAGTCATTCAGCTTTTCAATTGACATTTTCAGTTCATTTAGGCTGAGGACCCATCATCCATAAGCCCACTGGGGTGAGTGTTGGCATTGTTAAACCGTTTCTCCTGGTTGGGTTTGCAGGCTTTTTCTTTGTGAGGGTTTTTTTGTTGTTCTTGTTTTGACTCAATTCTAAGAACGAATTTAACCATTGAAGGATTAGAATAAGCTACAGCTGGCAGCATTTTCTTAGCACCTCACTGTTTTATTAACTGTGGAATTTTTAGTGTATTATTTTATTTTTAAAATTACTTTTTATGACAGTTAGGCAAACAAACATTAGGTTATAAATTATATAATTTTCTAGCGTAAACTTTTAAAACACCATTTAGATTTTGTATAATTCTTACTATTTTTTTAGCTTTTTACTTTAATATCATTTCAAATTTATGAGTTGCAAGAATAATATAAAGAACTTCTGTATACTCTTTACACAGATTCACCAGTTGTTTATATTTTGACTTATTTATTTTTTGTGTTTTCTCTCTCTCTCTGCACACACAAATTTGCATTTTTCTATTTTTTTAACCACTTGAGATTAAGTCACAGACATATGCCCTTTTACCTCTAATACTTTCGTATATATCTCTTAAGAATAAGGACATTTTCTTTCATAACCATAGTACAATTATCAAAATCAGGAAATTTACACTAATGCAATACTATTATATACTCTACAGTCCATATTTAAGTTTTATCAATTGCCCCAATAACGTTCTTTTTCTGGTCCAGGATCCAATCCAGGATCACACATTACCTTCAGTTGTCATGTCTCTTTATTCTTCTTTAATCTGAAAAGTTCTTGAGGCTTTTTTTTATCTTTCAGGAAAGTATATTGTCGACATGAAGAGTACAGGCCAGTTACTTGGTAGAATGTCCTCCAGTTTAGGTTTGTCTGATGTTTCCTTGTGATTAAATTGAGATTGTGCATTTGAGGCAGAAATGTCATAAAAGTGATGTTGCATCTCTCTCAATGCATCCTATCAGGAGGCATTAGCCTCATGCTTACACCACCAATGATGGAGGGTGAACTGTTTTTTCTGAATAAGCTAAAAAGTGTCTTGAGACGTTCCTCAGTCCCTCTGGGCTTCAGGTGTCAGCCTCTTGCTCCTCCTTTCACACAGCTACCTGAGCTTTAGCACCATCAAGGTCCTTGGGCAGTTGGCCTTAGCAGATCTCATCTGAACTTCCATCCAAGTGGACCTGAAAGGTGTGAGTCATGGTGGAGAAAGGAAGCAGGTGGCTGAGGCCATGACTTTCCTCCTGCGCAATTGGAAACAAACTTGAAGTCCCAGCATCCCTTTGGTAACTTTTGATGGCTGTGGCAGGGCCCTAAGCTGTAATCAGCCTCTTGGCTTCCCCTCTTAAGCAGCTCATGGAGAATCCTCTCTAATGCAGCTGTGATGGGGTTAGCCAAAGTCCGCATACTCAAGTGCTACAATATGGACACAGAGTAAATCCTTGTATAGTTAATGAGAACAATATTTTGCATTTTCATACTGCTTTTTCCTGTTGCATAGCAATTTTCTCATTTACCCTTTTGATAACCCAGTGAAAGAGATAGGGAAGACAGTGTTTTCATTTTACAGATAAGAAAAAGGAAGTGCCGAGATCAAAGACAGCCCCAGTATGATTCAGTAATTTGGAGAAGGTACCATAGTAAAGAAGTTCAAAATGCTGAGAAACATAGGGAAATTTTCTCATTTATTTTTAAAGTTTTCCCAGATTAATGATTGCACTTGTGGTTTTAAATTTGTAGGCATTTTACTTGTGAAGTTGTCTGGAGATTGAAGGAAAAGGTATTCAACATATTATGTGACAATATAACTAACATTATTTAAATATCCATTTTCTTCTGTGTTTCCAGACTTTTTTGTCATCCTGTAAGTGCTTGGAGAGAGAGTTTGATGAGTAAAGCAGGGTCCTGACCCTTAAATCACAGACACCACTCTAAGTGGATTTGGGTAGTGTAATCAAGAGCAAACAAAAGGACTGCAAGAGCACAAAGGAGGGTGGGAAAGACATCCGATTGTGGGAGGGTGGGAGACAGGAAAGCTTTACAGACTAGGTGACATTTAAGTGGGGCCTTGAAGCCTGGGTAGACTTTTGATGGCTGGTGAAGAGAATGGGCATTCTGGCTTAAAAAAAAATCAGTGAGAACAAAACCACACCATCAGAAAAGTGCAGGGCACTTTTGGGAAAAAGCGAACCCAAACTAGAAGCCAGGTTTCTCAAAACTCCTCTCTGACTTCCTTTGGACTATAAGCTCCTTGGACCAGACACCAAGTTTTTGTTTTCTCTAATGTATTAATATGGCCAGCACAGCTGTATTTGTTACAAACATTTTGTTCTGGAGGGCTCCAAGGGACTAAGCAAATGAATTTCAGGTGCAAATTATTTGTATTGTTAAGCAATATGCATTTTTCTGTATTTCTACATATCAATCAACAAAAACAGAAGGTTGAGATAATTCCTTTTCCTGAACATTTTAATACCCATGAAAAAAATACATTTTGAATACTAAATAAATTGATAGAGGACAGAAGTTCATACCTAAGCCTAGTCCTATGGAGTCTCTCTCCATAGCCTGCATCTCACCCTACTCATTCCAAGTTATAGCAGCTGCAAATGGAGTCTCCTCATGATTCTACCCCTAGGCCTGTCCCTGCTTCCTCTGAGACAAAAGTCTGGAAAAATCCTCTCAGATAATTATATCTGCCAACCAACCAATTACACTGAAGTGTCTGTTACATGAACGATTAAGAGTAGGGTTGAATGCTGAAGGCTAGTGGTTCACTGTAGTGGGACTCAAAGTGGTGGCTTCCATAATGAAAACACCCTTTTGTACCGCCTGAAAAATGTCCAGCGAGTTCAATAACTTGTCAGTGTCTGTCTCATTTCACTTGCTTAGGTATAACTAAGGAAAAACAAAATGCAATGATCCGAGTTATATTTTAGAACTAGAAGGAAACTTAAAGGTTTTATAGTCGACATCTTCCTCAATTTTCAGATATAGAAGGAAAGACCCTGAAAGGGGAAGTTGAATGGCAAAGCTAGGCCTAGAACCTAGGTCTCCTGACGCTTAATCCTGTGCTCTTTCTGCTACAGTGGACATCATTATGTGTAAGTTTAACTTACAGAATTCATCAGTAGTCACAATGTAGTCATAGAACAAAACTGCTATAAAACCATGTCTTACATTTATACACATCATTACATACTGAATATTATTATATACGTTATATATCACTACATGCATACGGCTGTATAGGATTACATGCTCTGGCGTCACATAAACAGCATTTAATTGTCAATGTAAGGAATTTCCAAAGATACTATTTTTTAAAATAGCTTATTGAGATGTAATTCACATACCATAAAATTCACCTTTTTAAGTGTAGTTTAGTAGGTTTTAGTGTAATCAAAAACTTGTGCAAGAATATATTTATCACCCTCAAAGGAAACTCTATGCCTATTAGTCGTCACAGCCCCTTCTCCCTCCAACCAGCTCCTGGCAACCACTAAGCTACTCTCTGTTTCTATGAGTTAGCGTATTCTGAACATTTCAATAAATTGCCCTCTGAGCACTGCTTTAGCTGCATCCCATAACTTTTGCTATATTGTTTTTCCTTTATCTCAAAAGTATTTTCTAATTTCCCTTGTGATTTCCTCTTTGACCCATTGGCTATTTATCAGTGTTTTTTTAATTTCCACATATTTGTGAATTTCCCAAATATCTTTCTGTTCTTCCTTTCTAATTTAATTCACTGTAGTTGAAGAACACATTTTGCATGATTTCAATCCTTTTAGATTTATTGAGACTTGTTTTATGACCTAACATATGATCAATCCTGCAGAATGTTCCATGGGCTCTTGAGAAGAATGTGTATTCTGTTTTTGTTGGATGGAGTATTATATAGATGTGTAATTGTTTGTAGTGTTGTTCAAGTCTTTTCTTTCCTTGTTGGTCTTCTACCTAGTTATTGTATCCATTATTGAAGGTAGGGTATTGAAGTGTTCAACTATTATAGTTGAATTGCTTATTCCTCCTTTCAATTCAGTCATTTTTTGCCTCAGGTATTTTGGTGCTCTGTTGTTAAGGCGCATATATGTTTATAATCATGTTTTTGGATGTATTGACCCTTTTTGTCATTATAAAATGTCCTTCTTTGTCTCTAGTAACAATTTTTGTCTTAAAGTCTATTTCATCTAATATTAGTATAGCCTCTCCAGCTCTGTTTTGGTTACTAACTGCAAGCTAAGTCTTTTTCCATCCTTTTACTTTCAACAACTTTGTGTCTTTGAATCTAAATTTTTTCTCTTTCAAACAGCATAGAGCTGAATCACTTTTTTTGTTAAATCCATTCTGTCAATATCTGCCTTTTCTTTTGAGAGTGTAATCTACTTATGTTTGATGTAATTACTGGTAAGATAGGAATTAACGTCTGCCATTTTGCGATTTTCTATGTCTTATGTCTTTTTTGTTCCTTTATTCTTTGATTTCTGCCCTTTTGTATTAAATAGATATTTTTCTAATGTATCATTTTAATTCCTATATTTTTACTAATTTTATTTTGAGTTCTTTTCTTAGTGGTTGCTCTGGAGATTACAATTAACATCTTAATACAATCTACTTTAGATTAATATCAACTTACTTTCAATTCTATAAAAAAATTTTGCTATAGTATAGCTCTGTTCCTTCCCTCCTCCCTTTGTGCTTTTATTGACATACAAATTACATATTTATATGTAATTAAGTCCATCAACACATTTTTATAATTACTAGTCCATGCAGTTGTCTTTTGAATTGGATAATAGAAGAAAAGAGTTAGAAACATAAATCTGTACTTTCTCTTGTGTTTACTTTTATCAGTGTTCTTTATTTCTTATGTGGATTTGAATTACTGCCTATTGTTTCATCATTTCTCATGGAAGGATTCTCTTTAGTATTTCTTGTAGAACATCTCTGCTAGCAATGAATACTCTGTCTTTGTTTATCTGAGAATGTCTTGATTGCTCCTTCATTCTTCAAAGGTGATTTTGCTTGATTTCCTTAAATGCTATGATCCACTAAGTTTCCTAGCCTTTGTTGAGGGGCTGTGTGTGTGTGTTGGAGCAAGATTTCAATGCTCTGTTGGGTAGTTTATGACTTTGCATTAGCCTTCATTTGCTGCTTGTGCAGGGCCTCAAGGCCAACCAGAGGTGAGAGATTAGGCCATTGTCAGCTCTTTTCTGAGAATATGTCCAGTCCTGAACATAGAGATTTCTGGGAACATGTCAAGAGATTTTCAAAGTCCTCTATGGACATTAATTCTCCATTTTTTCCTTTTGAGATTTTTGAGCAGCTTCATTTGCCCCAACTGTTTCCCCCAGCTCAGGCAGCTGTGATTTTAAACAGTTCCAGCTGATTAATACTTCTTGAAAAGGCTGTTCACAGTGAGTGTGCTCGGACACAGGCCAAATAAAGAAAAACCTGGAAACCTAAGTGAGAGTTTCCAGGGAGCTACCAGACAGGTCAAATAGTGACAATTCTCTGGGAATGGGGCATTCTGGGGAGCTCCAAACCCATTCTGCATCCTCCAGTGGCTGCTAGGTTGCTGTTTTTCAGATACTGTAGTTGTGAGGCTATTGGTTTTCAAAGCTACATTGGAGCTGTGGAGAGGGAGAATGGAAATAGATCAAGTTAAAGTACAATAAATCTTGGTATTCTTACTGAGATTCAGCTATTTTTCTTAAATAAACACTTTTTGGATTGTTGCAAGCCTTTGGTTAATTTCCAGAGTTCTGAAAAAGTTGATTTTGACAATTTTTCCAGTGTCACTGTATTTACATAAGAGCAGATTTTCAGAGAGTCTTTTCCCACAATTCTGGAAGTCTAGAGCTCAAAGATTCTTTTGCTTATGTTCGATTTTTACTTTACTCAAGTACTTGAGAACTATATCCCTTCAGAGGTGCAACTCCATTGTACGCCACCTTGCCTCAATTCAATTTTACAAGTTTTTATTGCATTCCTATTGTTTCCTCAGCATTGTACTTTCTCTTTATCAGTTGTCTGAGAAATTTTGTTTGGTAGTTTAGAACAAGAGTGCCAAATACGGCCTATGGCCTGGTTGTTTTTGGATGGCCCCCGATGTAAAAAAATGTTTCTTATATCTTTAAAGGGTTGTAAAAGAAACAAAACCCAAACAAACAAGACTGTCTGACAGAGACTATATGTGACCATCAAAGAGAGCCTAAAATACTTATCTATTAATATTAATAATTATTAATACTATTAATACTAATACTAATAATATTATTAATAATAACAATATTAATACTAATATTTATCTAGCCCTTTACAGAAAAAGTTTATTGATCCCTGATTTACAGTGAAGGGGTGTGAGGTTGGTGAGAAGTGAGTTTATTTGCTGTAGTTGCCTTTGTTGTGTTAATAATGATTCACTATTCCCTTGAAGAGCCCCAAATAATAGTCTCCAAGCTGGAAAATACATTGTAGATTGTCACTTTCAAAGTCTGCATTTTCTTGAAGACTCAAAGACTTGTTCAATGTCACAGTACTAATTAGCCAGGGCTAAAACCTCAGGTTTCTGAATACACTTTACTCCTCTTTCCATTCTAAGCTGCCTAAAAGTTTTCCTGCCCCTTCTTTCTCAGCAGAAAGCATTCTCAATGTTAGACAAATAAGTCCCCTTCCTCTGCATTCTTGTCCTTCTTCTTCATCTTCACTTTTTCTCCTACCTCGAGAAGAAGCTGTCTTCTGCAATTTTCTTGGACAGTCCTCTAATGAAGTTCTCTGTTTCCATCATACCAAAGAGAGTCTCTTAAATATCCACAGAGTTGACCCTAAATTTTCCAGTTTCTTTTAGTATCTTGCTATAATGTGAATGAGAACAGTGGTTTTCAAATTGTGCTTCATTTGGGGATGAGTGAGATTCTGCCTCCCCCATGTCTGGTTCAGCCAGAACAACTACACTTTTATTTATTTCACGTATTGGGCTTCTAAGCAAAATTTCATTCAAATAGAAGATTTGAAAGGAGAAGGGAAAAAGAGATTGAGAGATTTGAAAATCACTGATTTAGACTGTGGATGAATGAAGTCCAAGAAGAAAAAATCAATTAGAAAATGAACAAAAGAACACAAAGAAACATTTCACTGAAGTGTGCGCAAATCAGTCAATGGAGGATCTCCAAATAGAGCTCTGGGAACATTGAAAACACCAGTGCCACATCACCCCTCTTTCCTCAAAACACAGACAAGGCTTGGGGCAGTATTGGAGCCATGAATCTTCATTCCTGGTGGGAAGTGGAAGCATCAAGAATTAAGTTGGAAGTAGGTAGATAGGGTACATTTTCTGGGTTAGGCGTTTGTTCAGCACCTGGCAGTTCTCTGGGAGCCTGAAACAAACCTCCATATATATTCACAACTGATTTTTAACAAAGGTGCAAAAATCAATCAATGCAGGAAAGATAGACTTTTCAATAAATGGTTCTGGAGCAATTGGATATCCACAGGCAAAAAGATGACCCTGAACCTAAACCTTACATATTATTCAAAAATTAACTCAAAACTGGATTATAGATGTAAATGTAAAACATTTAGAAAGGAAACATAGGAGAAAATCTGCTGATCTTTGGCTATGCAAAGAGTTCTTAGATTTGACAACAAAAACACAACCTATAAGACAAAAAAAAATAATAAATTGGATCAATTGGACCTCATTAAATTAAAAACTTTTCCTCGGTCAAAGACCATGCAAAGGGTATAAAAAGACAAGCTACAGACTGGGAGAAAATATTTGCAAGCCACATATATAACCAACGACATATATAGAATATAAAAATAACTGTTAAAATGCAACAGTAAGAAAAAATCTGATTAGATAATGAACAAAAGACACAAAGAAACATTTCATGGAGAGGAATTACAGATGTCAACTATGCACATGAAAAGATGTTTAACATCATTAGCCATTAGGGAAATGCAAATTAAAACTACAATGAGATATCACTACAAACCTACAGGAATGACTAAAATAAAAAGTAGTGGAAACACCAAATACCTGTGAGGATGTGGTTAAACTGGATCATTAAAACTTTTCTGAGGAGAATCTAAATGGTACAGCCACTCTGAAAAACAATATGGCAGTCTTTACAAAACTAAACATGCAATTACCAGCAGTTGTACTCTTGAGCATTTATCCCACAGAAATAAAAACTTATGTTCACACAAAAACCTGTACGTGAATGTTTATAGCAGCTTTATATTTAGTAGCCCCAAACTGGAGTCATCCCACGTATCCTTCAATGGGTGAATGGTTAAACAAACTGTGGTACATCCACACTATGGAATACTGCCCAGCAGTATAAAGAAGTGGACTAATGATACATGCAACAACTTGGATGAATCTCCAGGGAATTATGCTGAATAGGAAAGGCCAATCCCAAAAGGTTATATATTGTGTAATTTCATTTAGGTAACATTCTTGAAATGACAAAATTGTAAAGATGGGAAACAGATCATTGATTGCCAGGGCTTAGGGATGGGGAAGAGGAGGCTGTAGCTATAAAGGGATGGCATGAAGGAGCCCTTTGGTGAGAGTACAGTTCTATATCTTGACTGTGGTGATGGTCACACAAATATACACGTGTTAAAATTACATAGGACTACATACATACACACACACACATGAGTGCATGTAAAACTGCAACATGGTACCATTGGGGGAAATTGAGTGAAGTGTGCATTGGTACAAAGATATCTCCCTGTACTTCTACTTCCTGTGAATCTATAATTATTTCACAATAAAAATTAGAGAAAATATCAATTAAAAAAACAAAAGCAGTCATATAATCTTGCTCATTTCAGAGCCCAAAGCCCAAGATGTTAAGAAAAGGAGAATTAACTTTATCTCTTATCTTCTCACAGGACCTGTACCTGCCTCTGTCCTTGGATGACTCGGACTCACTTGGTGATTCCATGTGAAGGAGGAGAGAGCGTTCAGAGTCCAGAGTACAAATCCAAGCTTACCGTTACAATAGGGTACTTCTGCTCAAGTGTCCAACAGGGCTATTGGTGCTTTCAAGTTTTTATTTTTTCTTATTGTTATTTTTAAAAACACACTGTAATATGTTGGGTTTATTTTCCTGTGATTTCTCCTCTGGGCCACTGATCCACAGTTATCAATTATAAGAGATAGATTGATAACCATCCATTGGGGTAACTTTCCAGGAATGCAAAATGTGCTAGTCCATGACGTTTCTATTGAATATTTAGGCACCTGCGTTATTTTTCCCGTCTCACTTTGCTCATACACGACAGTCTTCCTTCTGTAGAGGGTTGTTTACATACATAACACTTAAAATGTGTGTGGGGGGGGAAACTCATTGGCAAATCCAAGAGTGACAAACACAAGTGCCCCTTGTCTCCCGATCTCAAGAATGCTGGAGGCTCCTGGGAGGACAGCAAGGCAGCTCCCCAGCCTCGCTCTTCACTCCTGATTGAGCCCCTAGTTTGTTGTCTAGCACCAGTTCTGGCTGCCAAGGGGGAGAAACACCAGCAACTTGTAATTCTGACACCAGATGCTTAGGACCCCAGTGTGAGGGCTAGCTAAAAGAGAATTGGCAGAATGGGGAGACACTGGGGACATTTCAGCAGAGTTTTATAAAGTACAGTGAATTCCTTGTCAACCTCTCCACTGGGACAATTTGGAATCAATAAGCAATTAATAAGAGTTGGGGGTGAGGGACTTCATATACCTGATTCCACTAGGAGGCTGTCTAACATAGCAAGTTATTACACAAACTGTATGGTATCCATCTATCTCTGTTCTATTGAATGCCTTGTAAACAGCCAACACTGAAAACACTGTGAAATTTGTTTTCAGGTCTGACACCTTTCGGTCGCTTTTTATAGCAAGAAGCCAATATCCTTTTTATAAAACATTGTGTCTGTATTTCAGGAGCAAACTCTTCAGGCTCCTTTTTTATAAACTGGTGATTTTCTTTTGTCTAAAAAACACACGCAGAAAATTTACCAAAAAAAAAATGCAGAAGAATAACGTAGTTTAGAAATCATGCTGTCACTGCCAAACAGAAACCTCCAGGAGAAAACAAAATGAATAGCAGAGGCCAATTCAATAGAATCAGTCTTTTGATAACTTTTTAACCGTTATACTTACATTAATAATTTCAATGTGGACCAGACATTCTAGTTATATTTTAAATGAAATGTTATGGCATATTTTAAGCAACTCTTTTTTATCTAGATTCCTGGTATTTCATACTAAAGACAGAAACCTTTCACTTGTCTTTAACACTAGAAAGGATTTCTCTTTGCTAAGGACTGATCATTTGAAGTAATTCTCAGTCTTTGAGGTACAGGTTCATAACGCTGCTTTTTGTTTGTAATCACAGCCCATAATGGCAAAGACAAGGAACTTTAAGTGAAAGCCATGCATGCCAATTCTGTGTTTGCTTTTAGCAGATATGAAGATGTCCTTATTTCTTTGTAATTGTTCAGATAGTTTGAAAGGTGCAGCATTCAAAGCCAAACTGCTGCTTGGCTAGTGAATGACTTGCAGTTGTTTATCCACTTTAACTGGAATAAGCTTGCTGTGTGTGTGTGTGTGTATGTGTGTGTGCATGCGCGCGCGTGTGTGCAGCTGCTTCATAATTAGGAGATACTACAGGATACTCCGACATGGATCAGTGGCAACTGCTGATGTGCACTGTGTAGGAGGGAACTCAGTGGTGGAAGGAGTAGCTCAAATGCCCCCAGACAAGCTTCAGATGTCCTTAGCTACAAAAAACATTTTTGGTTCGAGAAAAGTCCACATGATGATAGTACTGATTCCTGCTTAAATTGGTCATTGAAGAACCCAAAATTATGAGAATCTCTTTTTGCCCCTCTCCTTTATTTGTAGGCCTGTTAGAAACCATTAAGAAGCCCATTTTACTTACCCCCTACCTCTTTCTAGAAGCTAAGGTTTTCTTAGTGCCTCTCAGAATAATTTGTAGTTAATTGAGAAAAATTGTTACTTGGAATGGAGAGGGAGTGTAGAGAGTGGTAGGAGGTCTGTTTCTAAACTTCAAGCCAGATGGCCAAAGATTCCACCCACAGTCTTTCTCCAGATCTCATTTCGTCCAATTCCTTCAATTAAAGATGAAACAGAGGCTGAGGCAGCCCAATGACCTGCTGGTAAAGAGCATGGCCAGAGGAGGAATTCAGATTTCCCTATGTCCAGGCCCTATGTTACCTCTCTGAGCCTTTCCTTGCTTGTGAATATGCACCATTAGAAAATATGAAATGGACATATTTTCTTTAGAATGATCTTTGAACCAACAATCTTCTAGAATAATAATAGATTTTCCATCTTTCTTTTAATCAATTATAAGGAAATATTTCTGTACTGCCATTTCAGGGGGCCTTGGTATAGTTCAAAATTCAAGCCTTCAATAATTGCATTTTAAATTAGCCTATTTTCAAGGCAAAAAAAACCAGTTGTAACTGAGCACCTTCACCCCTGTCTTTCATTCCCAATTTTACCAGATCCAGTTTTACCACTAAAGTCCCGTTGTATTACCTTCTGCACAGTCAGCAAATATCAAGTATTCAGTAAGTATTTACCTCCACTACCCCCTTTCTCCCTCCTTCTTTCACACACACACACAAACACACACATAATCCATCTGTTGCTTGTTCCTACCTCCTTATTTTTCTCCCTTACAGAAATAGAAATAGGGACAAAGAAGGGGAAAATGTATATATGGGGGCTGGGCTGAACAACTTCATAAGTAGTGTTAACTAGGAGTAAATTGAGAGAAAAGTTCCTTTTCTCTTCACTGTTTTGGAAAGGATAGCCATTAGCATGACTGCTTTGTGTCCTTACAGACTTTAGTATTAGCCTAGATTGAATCATAGAGTTTTCTAGCTGGAAGGAACCTTAAGATCACATCATGTACTTCAAATTCCTCATTTTCAGGCCAGGAACGGAGACGCAGAGGTAAAGTAATTTCCCCAAGGTCACACAGCTGGCTAGGGGCAGGGCTGGGATTAGAACCCACATCTCCTGGCTCTTATTCCAGGGCCTTTTCCCACTGAACTGTATTGCCTTCCACTAGGCTCCTGAGAATTCTTTCCCAGGGTCATGTTGCATCTTGGAGCCATATGCTGCTGCCCTGATCTCAGTGGGAAATCCTCCAAGCAACCTAATACGGCTCTTTCTCCCTGTATTCATATGGTTCCCATCCACATGGACTGCAGATGTCTCCAAAGAGCAGGAGGCATCGAGGACCAACGGGAACAATGAGGGCCCTTGCCTTGTCCATCCAACACAAGGAATCACTGCCCCTCCTTGAGGAGCCCTCCGAACAGCCCCCCGAGCTTCTGTCCTGTCCAAAGCGAATGGAGGAAGACTGGTTTTCCTTGGCAGCTCAACTCATCTCACCTCATACTGGTTGGTCTTCACGAGCTGAGGGAAATGTTTCTTGTTCCTAGAGCAGGGAAAGGAAGGAAGGAAGAGCGGAACAATAGCTTTGTTCATCCAGACTTTCTGAGGTGGCTTTGCAGTATTTTTAAGTGACTGTGGCTGTGATTCATTGGCAATAAGTTCTTTTAAAATATGAGAGTGAGATTAGCTAGAGAAAATAACCTGGCCTTGCTGCAGTAGCCCTCATCCACAATGTCCCCATAGCCGTCCTGCCCTGATGGGGGGCAATTTCCAGGTATAAGCAAGGGGTTTGTGACTAATATGTACCCTGGCTGATGTTAAACATTGGCTCCTTGTATTTGCACTAAAATAGCAAGGTATGTGCTTTACACACCCTACTCATCTTTTTGTGTACACTGCTCCTGTGGCCTTCCATAGCAGAAACCAGGGCAACAAGATCTGAACACATAGTTTTCCTTGCAGCAAGGCTCTTCCTGGAAACTAAGGGGTATTCATTAGTTCGGTTCCAAGAGACCTCCTTCTCAGTTTACCCCACTCCTAAGGAAATTCTCTCTTTTGTGCTTCTTCCCAATCATAATTAACCAAGGAACTTTAAAATGGACCTGTAATTATCTGAAGAAGGCAAGAAGGGGTCTGAGCCCCTAAATCCTTCTTTAAAGCACCCAGCCCCAGTCGTAGACCAGCAATCCAGTGCTTGCCTTAGACAAAATTGTCTACTTCCATGCTCCCTTCAATACTCTGGATGGACATGCCCCCAATCCCCCTCAGATTTGGTTCTAAATAGCTTTTCTTTTCTTAAAGAACACATCTCCCCTGGACAGGGGAACAAGCATGCCCGTGTTCTCAAAATGAGCTCCAGCATGCTGATGGGGATGTTCCTAAAGATCAGCCCACCTTAGAAACATCTATGCCAAGAGACGTTTCCAGACAGATGCAGTGGGGCAGTGGGCTTTGAATGACCTGTTTCACTGTCCAGGTTGCTATGGAAATAAAAGGCAATGGAGATTTCTTTCTTTAAAAAAAGCCATTGGAAGCTGTCCTTGGCCACATGGGGCCACTTGGATCTCCAAGGCTAGACCTCACTCACATATTGCCCTCATTGCATTAAGGGATTTGGCTCTTAGGCCTAGGCTGGTTTCCTAAGTAAACCATCAGTGTTTTGAAACTCATCTGGAATGGGTGAGGGGTTAAAGTCCTATGTTTTGGGACCAGGAACCTAGAGAGAATGAAAGCCCAGCCATTGATATGCCAGAAGTGACCTGAGGCCTCCTGTATAGCAATGGAGCCTTGCTGGGCTCCCTGAGTCTCTCTCCTGGTATAGAACTTCGAACCTATCACACTTCAACCTCTGCTTGAAGAAGGAGAACCCATATTAGCCTTGTCCACTGTTCTATGATTTCATGCAGGATTTCCTCTTCCTTACAGGTGTGACCACCTGGAGCAAGGACACTGCACTGATTCCTCATGCCTACCTTTTGGCTGGAGCGGCATCTGGAGAGGAGGTTCTCTGGCTATTGCTGGCCAAGACCCACTCTAGTGCTGTTAACAGTCAGTGGATTGCCCTTAGCCCTAAAGGTTGTGATTATTGACCAAGACAACACAAGTCATTTTTTAAAAATGAATTCCTAATTTTGTTCTTCTTCTGGCTAGCATACCTCACTTTCCTAGAGGGTAAAAGGCTAGAGATTTTTTCACACCACAGCCAAGACATGTGTGCAAGGAGGAAAATGCATTTCTAAACCCACAGAGCACTGACTCCAGTGGGCAGCCTACTATGGGCTGGGAGTGTTAGCAGTTTCTCCAAACCCCTTCCACTTTTTCTTTTCAGAGACTAAAAGGCTCCCTCTCCATCAGCCTGTCTTTCAGTATACCTAGCTAGAGAATTTTGCCCCTCCTCTCTTCAGGAAAAGGTGACTTCTTCCTCTGTCTCCCCTACGCTGCTCCCCAGAGCTTGTCTCCACCTCCAAAGATCTAGTGTGGTCTTTACACCCAGCCTCTTGCTATTGGTGTCACTTTCTGCTTGTTTCCCATTAAGGATTCATGCAGCCCTCCTACTTTGGCCTAGGTAGCATGACTCTTGAACTCTCCTTCCAACTGCCTAACTTTTTATCTCTTAGTTTATGGGCTTCAACATTTTCTGGAATCAGAGGCAATCTTATCTTACCTTGGATGCCTGGGGCTAGGAGAATATAGAATTCCCATTTGGAATTAAGGCATCTTCCTGCACCTTATTAGAAGGACAGACTAGTTGGGAGAGGTCAGATGGCAAAACAGAGGTCAGAGAAAACACCTTGTAAACTAAGGGAAAAGTGGGAGGCATTGGAACTTTTCGTTTCTGAGTTAACAACCTGAGGAAATCAATGGCTTTTTGCCTCTGTCTCTCTCCCCTGTGTATCTCTGTCTTCTTTCTCTCTCTAGTTCACTATATTTGCTCTTGGTTTTGTACTCTATGTTATCATGCTCTTTCCACAGCACAAATGTCCATCCTTTGTCCTCTGAAATTCTTCTCTCTCTCTTTCGTTGTCTCCCTCTTTCTTTTTCCTTCCTCCTTGTCGAGGCATTGGGCATACGCCTCTTCTCAGCCCTGTGATTTTGTCTTGGTGATGAGAAGTTATTTCCAGACTCAACCAGCCCTGATCCTACCCCAGTCCACTCAGAAGTATATTGATGGGAATCAATCTGATCCTGGCCCTCTCTTCTCCATTTTCAGTTGTAATTCCTCAAAGCAGATCCTAACAAGCAGTTTCCTTATAGCTCGTGTATCTTTGGGTCTTTGCCTTCCAAGTACTGTACAGAATACTTTGTGGTTCCTTTTTAGTCTGCCATTTTGTGGAGCAGTGAAGTGTGCTCAGAAAAATAATCAGCTGAACAGAAAAATCCACCCATGGATTCCTATCAGCTAAATACTATTAATTGATTTTTTAAAAATTTGCTCATAGTTTCAAAAGCTGCAATATAATATAATGAGAGACCACAGGTAATTTCTCCCATCATTTGGTTTGGCTGGGTAGGGGTGTTGGGTGGGGGTAGCAATTTGCTTAAAGTTTTACCTTTACACATTAAGCTGTCTGTAATAACCTTCTGTTTTGGGCTTGCCAACTGTTGAACTGTTTTAGCTAAACTGATAGGCAATTGAGGTTGATTTAAATGAAGAGGGTATTTAACAAATCCCTACTATAAAAAGAAACATTTACTTAATCGAAATGTATTTTTCCTTCTGTTACTAATTTACCTAAACGTTTACTATTAACACCAACTGTTCATGATCCTGTGCAGGCAGTCTGTATCAGAGTAATTAATGAAGCTAAAGAAGCCAGCTTGCAGGTGCTAATTTATTCAACAGAGTGCCCAACCCTTGGGAATGTCACCGCTTGGCAATACCATATGGAATGCCCTTTCCAATGCCATTTCTTTATAAGTTTTCTTACAGAGATTTGAGCAAGTAAGAAATTATACCAAAATGTCTCCAATGTATGGTCCTGTAATATATTGCAGCTTGAAGCCAATGATCCCTTATAACTTGTACACAACTAATGCATGTTTTGATTGAATTTTGCATTTCTCATGTGTGGTGAGTTCTTTAAAACATTTTCGGTCACCTTTTTGTGCCATTAAACTTGTACAGAAAACGCTTTTATGGCCATTTTCAAAGGGAGAAAGTTTGAAATGGAAACAGCCCACCCTTTCTGCCCTATAGCTGTAGTTAGAACTCAGTAACTGTAGCAAAACAGCTGTAATTGGTGGTTGTAGTGTTAGAGGCGTTAGCTTGCTAGTGACTAGCTTTGGAGAGTAAATGCATGGTATTGTACATCGCATTTCTTAAATAACTCATTTTAACCTCTGAAAAGAATATATTCTTCCTTGTGGTCCCTCTTCCCTCCCTTGCCCTCTCTCTCCCCCTGCTCCCAGGTGTCTTACAGTTGTAAATAACTGATTTGGAGGCCAATAATTTTTGCCAAGCAAGGTCAGCAAAAAACAAACCACCAAAAGGGAGAAAATGTCGTCTCTCGGCAGTTATTGACTATTTTGCAAGAAATGGCATTGTGATCAAAGACTCACATCCCCTTTGCATAAAAATCAGTGGCAAATTGGGAGTGTCTTTGACCATTTGATTACATTGCAGGATTGGCTAGTTCTCAGAATCACATATAATCGAAAGACAGTGGACAATGGCGGTCCCTACCCCTGCAGCAATTTTGAGGGATTTGGGGACCTCATAAGGCTCTGCTTGATCAATGACCAATGATTATTTTTCAAAAAGAAAAAAAAACAGAGAACGACAACAGATATTCAGGGATGTTTAGCTTCCCCTGTAGAATAGTCATAGCCAGAAAAGGCGAGGATATGGGTTTATATGCTTTGCTGTCGGTTTCCCAGGCAATGCCTAACCCACTCTTAGACTGTGATTCAAAAGCAGTGTTCCAAGAAGGCATTCTCCTTTTTGGTTTGCTGTTCCCACTTGGACTGGTAGGTTTGGTGAGGCCCATGTAAACCAGCGGGAGCAGACCCTTTTCATCTCCTGTGCCTGTTAATATCCCTCTTCCTCCCTCCACAATTTGATGAGGGCTTTCTTTGGTCAGAGGACTTCAAAGTCTAGAGAAGTTCCCCATGTGTGTAATGTGTCGTGAACTGTGAGCGCTGCAGATTCACAGCATTCAATACTGGGCAGCCAAAGAGCTGCTCTTGCAATCATTTTGGCTCTCAAGCTCTGTTCTTCATCTCATTCTCATTTCTGTGTACATTTGCAAGATGTGTGTAATGTCATTTTCCAAAAATAAAACTTGATTTCAATATTTCTGGCTGACATTCTCTTTTTTTAAGCATTGAACCGATGATCATATAACCACAAAATGTCCGAGTTGGCAGAAAGCTTAGACATTATTTTGTCCAACCCCTTAATTTTATAGATGAGGAAGCTGAGGATCAATGTATGATGGAAACACCATAATTAACAGCACAGCGCATTTACAACATATAAGATCTCATATCTCCCTTCCAGAGTCGAGCAGGAATCAAAGGACTTCTTTTTTTATGTATAAGATGCTTTGGCCAAGGTCAGTGTGTGCCATCAGAATAGGTAGTCACTTCTAGTACCATGTTTTCAGAGGCCCAAGAAAGGCTCCATGAAAATACCTCTACCTGCTGCCTGAAATCCTTTGACAGTGTGGCTGTTCTCCCTTCATAGGTTGATAGTGCAGCTACTCTCTGGGTGGGGGAACACCTAAATATCTTATTCACTCTTAGGCGTAAATAACTAAACATTTTTCTCAGATAAGGTTTTATTAACAGGGAGAACACGACACTAGGCTTGTGAAGAGGTTGATGGAGAGGGAGGGAGGAAAGAGCACAGAAAGAGGAGGCTGAGATCTTGGAAAACAGTTTAATCAACCTCACACTGAGGGCCAACCCTGCAGCTTCCACCTAACCTGTGTGTGAAGAAGCAAAGATGCCAGCATCCCAGGTATTCCCAAGGACTGAGATGATTAGGAATGCTTCCTCCATATAGCATATTTTATTAACTAGCCCCATGACTATCAGTCTGGTGGAGACAAAGAAGGTAGATGGAGATGGGACTTCTTAGTGTTCCTAATCCAAGGGAAAGTTAGATACAACAGTCACACTGGACATGCCAGTCTTCATCCCCACCATCATTAGGCCCTCCTCATTGCTTGTTTCTCATGATGTCACTTTCTCCCACCTTGCTCTATCCTGGTCTCCACTGCAAGTAAAATCTTTCCAAAAGATCATTTTGATTGTGTCATTCTCTGACCAGGAACTTAGAATAGTTGTCTATTGCCCATCAGATCAAGTCCAGCTTCTTTTCATGGTTTTCATTTAAGAGATCTCTGGAGTGCTGACTATGTTCCAGGTACCCTGCCAATTGCGAGGCCTTGATCTTAGGCCTCCAGGAGTTCTAGCCTAGTGAAGACAGACCTGTAAATCAATGAGTCCAGTGCAAAGGAGCAAGTGTTACAGGACAATTAATGTCCTGGGATGATAAAGGTCAGGAGGACTTCACGGAACTGGCAGTATTTGAGAAGAAATTAAGAGTTTTCAAGGTGGGCAAGGAGCATTCTAAGCAGAGGGAATAGCATGGGAAAGGGCAGAAAAAGCAAGGCCCTTTCTGAGAACTGAAAATTCCCTGAGGTGGCCAGGTTGTAGGCCTAGTACACAGGGTCCTGGGAAGAAAATACAAGTGCATAGTCTGGAATTATAGTTAGGGTGGTTTAGACCAGTGGTTCCCAAATGCAGGTACAGCAACCAGCGGTAGTCTGTAATAAAATTTTCACCAGACTGTGGTGAAAAGAGAAAACTAAGGAAATACAGTATGTTTTTTTCATAGAAATAAATGTATTTCATTTAAAAGGGAGGACTATCTTTTGTTTTGAGATCATATCCTTTTTAACTAAATTCTCTCCTCTGATCTCTCTCTCTCTCTTATCTTTCTCTCCCCACCCTCCCGTCCTCCCTCTCCCTTCCTCAGCCCCTTTTCCTTTCTCCTCCCTTCCTCTCCATCCCCCTTTCTTTTTTTCTCTTTTTGTGATTTCCTTCTTTCAACAGTTGCTACTGAAAGCCTTCTTCAAGCCAGGACTTGTGCTAAGGTCCTGGGGATACAGAGATGAGACAGATGAAAGCATTTCTGCCTTCAAGGTGCTCACACTGTAAAGCAGTACGTCAGCACCCCCTAGGAACTTGTCAGAAATGCAAATTCTCCTGTCCCACCCCACATATACTGGATCAGAAACTCTGGGAGTGGGGCTCAGCAATTCCTGTTTTAATAATCTCTCCAAAGGATTCTGAGGCCCTCCCTAATTTGAGAACACCTGCTCTTGTGAATTCTACTTCCTTTTCCCTGGGACGCAGTGAGGACCTAAGTAGCATATATGATCCCATGGGCCATTTGAATTAGAGTTTACATCTTTCCTGGAAGAACAAAGACTCAAGAGGCTATAATTTCTGGTAAGATCTCTATATATTTAGTTTTCTGAAGAAGGACTGCCTTTTCAAGCTTGAGAAAAGTCTGGCATAGGTAAAGACAAACTGAGAACAGGTCTTTGCACCTGTTGCAAGAGTCCAGATGGAGACATAAGAAGACCATGAATAAGGCCAGAGCAGTGGTGGTAGAGAGGAAGGATGGGGACAAGGAGCTGTTGATATAGAAGTGTCAGGATTTGGTGGACGGATGGATGTAGGGAGAAAATGTCAAAGAAGGAAAACCTTGACTTGAGTAATTCAGTCCTAGCTTCCCCTGTCCCCAGACATGGTCCTCTGTTCCGAACAGCTCAGTAGCCTCCCTCTTGGCCACCTTCTCCCCTGACTTGGGCCCTGACTATGCAATGCTCATTAAACTTCACTCTTGCTGATCGAGTCTACTCTTCTTTTCCTGCCCAGAAAAATACCCTCTGAATGCCCTTCCACATTCTCTTCACCTGTCTAAATCTCAGATGTAGCCAAGACCTACCAGCAACGGAACTTAAGGCATATTTATAAGGAAAACAAACTCAAACATGGAGAAAAACTGGCAACTTTCTATCCTGGACTTTCCAGGGCAGTCCTGATCTCATGTAATTTTTTCCTTTTCCGAATAAAGATGATTTGTTAAATACATAAATGTGATTTCGTTTTTAGACCTTTCTTAAAAATTTTATATAAATATACTCACAAATCGGAAAACATCCCTTGTCAGGACACACATCCACAGCGAGGGTTTGGAAAATATGATCCCTTTCTGGGAGAGGCTTTCCCCAGGTTTCCTTGTCAACTTGTCTGGCCCCCCTCTCCTTGAGTCCCTTGCCAATGTGGGAGAGAACACTGCCCCCTCTATCTCTAATCCTTCCTTTTCAATACTCCAAGGGGGTCTTTCGTCTGATTATATCAAAGCTGATTGCTTCAAGGAGACAGTCTTGAGTAAGCAGGTAATTTCTCTTTGAACACCGGCGGCTGCTGATTTTCTCCAATCAAGAAGACTTGGCTTAAGTTGTTGTAATCCCTCTTCCTTTCCCCACCTGCCTGCACAGCGCTGGATGATTCTGAAAATGTTTTACCCAATTTAGAGAAGGGAAAGTCCTGGAGGGCTGCATTATGTGCCACTATTTACTATTGGCAGTAATGAACCAGTTGCACACAGAATTGCTGAATGTCAAAAGTGGAAGGGCCCTCATAAACCACATGTCCAATGTTTCCCAAGCTTACCCAGGGATGTGAGTCACTTGGGGTACTCGTTATAAATACAAATTCCCGATCCCACTTCATTAGGATCTCCAGGAAAGCAGCCAGGAAAGCTGTATGTTTAACAAGAGCCTCCGTGATTCTTTGAGAAATCCATAGCGCTTCCCAAACTTTATTGTGGAGAAAAATCACCTGAGGATCTTGTTAAAATGCAGATTCTGATTTACAAGCCTTGGGGTGGGGCCCAGATTCCGCATTTCTAACAAGCTACCCACTGATGCTCCACTTTCCTTGTCCGCAGACCGTACTTTAAGTAGCAAAACATTAAGTTCAAACCCTTCATTGTTCAAAAGAAGAGGAAACTGAGGCTCAGGAAAGGAAAGGAAGTTGACTGCATTCAGACACTTAGGTGGAGGCAGAGATGGGCTGGCACTAAGGACTCCTGACTCCTGGTTCAGTGCTCTTTCCATCTGACCAGGCTGCCTATCACCAGTCGGCGCTAAAAGCAGCCCAGCTGCAAAGGTACTGTTTCCAATCAAAGCCTTATTGGAAAAATGATGCTTCCTGAAAGGGAAGCAGCCCTGGCTTGTCTCAATAATGGTAGGAAAAGACAAAAGGTGGGGGAGGGCACAGAATTTATGTCTCATTTTAATTGAAGAAATGAGCCAAAGTTCCTTTACACGGATCCAGGGGGTTTAAGGTTACACAATGTCCTCCTACCTCCTCCAGGAAAAAACTAAACTAAACTAAATTAAACCAACCAACCAAACAAACAAAAAAATCATCACCCAAAGCCTTGAGAAAGTGTTGTAATGGTGGTGCTGCCAGGAGTCAGGAGAGCACAGAGGAGGGGCAGTCTGGCTGCTAGGGTGGGGTGATGAAGGCTCCTAGATATTAGAGTTAGTATAATAAAGCATTAATGATGAAGAATGAGTTAAGAATTAACCTGCCTAGAATAAATCTTTATTTTAATGGTCCCCTTCAGGCACAAGCTTCACTGAAGAGATGAAACTTGAGCTGAGGTTGAATAACAAGTTGGAGTTTGTTAGGCAAAGAGGGGAGGAGGGGAGGATAGGGACATTCCAGCCACAAAGACCAGTAGAAACAAAGGTAAAGAGGTATGTCCATGTCTAATGTGTTTGGGGATCAGAAAGTCCTCCAGTGAGGTGGAGCGGCCTGGAGTGTAGAGGGCAGAGGAATGAGCGGATGAAGACCACAGTGGAAAGGTAAACCAGAATTCACTCATTTGACAAACATGCAACATGCTACATGCTGGGCACTGATGAGGCTCTAGAGAGTAAATAGATGTGGCCCCTCACCTCACAGAGCTCCAAGTCTAGCTAAGGTAGATAATAGTTATAACACAGTGTGTCAAGTGCTGTGACATGAGGAAGCACAAAATGGCAGGGGAATCACGTGGGGTACCTAATTCAGTCGGGGTGGGGCAGTAGGAGAGCCTTCCCAGAGGAAGCGACATCTTAACTGAAACTTAATGATGAAAAAAGTTAGCCAGAGGGAGGAGGGATGTTCCAGGTGAGGGGAAAAGAGTAGGTGAAGGCTCTGAGAAAAAAACACTGTTTGTTGCAGCAATTGAAAGAAGTCCAATATGGCTGAAGTGTGGAGTGTGATGGAGGAGAGGTGGTGAGAGATGACACCAGAGAGGCAGACAAAGGCCAGACCATGTGGGGCCTGTAAGCCACATTAAGGAGTTTGAGCTGCCCCGTGAAGAGCACCCAGGGAGTCATTAAAGAGTTTTGAGCAAGAGAGTGAGAGGAGCGGATAAAAGTTGTAGATAGATCACTCCTGCTGCTGCCGGGAGACTGGACTGGAGAGACACAAGAGCGAGAGGCAAGGAGAGCATTATGGGGTGCAGTGATCTCCTGATCCAGGTAAGAACTGATAGCAGCTTGGACATGGGTAGTGGCAGTATGGACAAAAAGGAGGTGAAAAATTGAGAGACTTTCAGGAGGTTGAATCAACATGGCTGGGTAAAGGGTTAAATCTGTGGGAAGGCAAGGGAGAAAAGGGTTCAGTTCTGGCTGAAGGGAAGTGAGTTGAAGGATAGGAAGAACTCCGGGTCAGGAAGAGCAAAGGGCTGCTAAAAGTATCACCAAGGAGGGGCATTTGGGGGCCTCCTGCCAGGCAGTAGCAGGCTCTCACAGAACCTGGGCTTCTCCAGGCACAGAGCTACCAGAGGCAAGGGGCCAATGAGGGAGTTCCCCTGTTCCCACCCTTCAGTGCTGTGCAGCTTCTGAGTGGAATGGGCCCTGGCTGGGTCTGATGCTTCCTTCTGGCTGAAGAGTGTGGGCCCAGAGGAAGGAACAACCAATTGCTGAGCTCTCCCGTGGTGTGCCAGGCACTGAGCTTGGCACCTGCACATGCGTTACCCTGAAAAAAGCTCAACAAACCCCAGCAGGGTGGGTGGTGCTATCTTCATGTTTACAAATAGGAAACTCAGGGCTCAGAGAGGTGAAGTGAACTGTCGACAGTCACATAGCCAGGAAGTGATGGTTTGATGGTCTTTCCATTAGAGGAACTTGCTTCTCAGAGAAATACAACAAATGGCCTTTACACTCAGTCCCGCCACTATGGCTGCCATATAAGCAGAGTTTAAACTCGTCTCTGTCTGGGATGGCAGAAAGGTTACAAGTGGACTTGAGGCTGCCATGTTACAACACCCAAGACTGACGATGCTGCAGACTGAAAAGGCAGATCTCACGGGCATGGAGAAAGCAGCAAGAAAGTTGTAGGGTAATAAAGGGAAATGGTACTTAGAATGGAGCATGTTCTCTCTAGAAGTAGCCTGGAGCTAATATGAGTGTACGAAAAACTTGGGAGGAGCATGACCAGGACTGGAACTCAAAAACACAGAGCTGAAAGAACTTGGAGAAATCATCTAATGTGGTTTCCAGCCTGTGGACATCATTCTTGCTGGATTCTTTCTCCATTTCAGCACATTTTACTTGTCTTTAAAAATGTGGCTGGAGCATCAAAGGGCACAATCAACAGAGTGAAAAGGTAACCTATGGCATGGGAGAAAATATTTGCAAATCACGTATCTGATAAGGGGTTAATATCCAGAATATATAAAGAACTCCTATGACCCAATAACAACAACAAAATAACCCAATTAAAAATGGGCAAAGGACTTGAATAGACATTTCTCCAGAGAAGATATACAAATGGCCAACAAGCACATGAAAAGATGCTCAACATCACTAATCATCAGGGAAATGCAAATCAAAACCACAAAGAGATACCACTTCACACCCATTAAGATGGCTACTATAAGAAAACCCCAGACAACAACAAGTGTTGGCAAGAATGTGGAGAAATTGGAACGCTTGTACATTGCTGGTGGGAATATAAAATGGTACAATTCCTATGGAAAACAGCATGGCACTTCCTCAAAAAATTAAACAGAATTACCATATTCCGGTAGTACCACTTATGAGTATATATTGAAAATAATTGAAAACAGGGTCTCAATGAGATATTTGCACACCTATGTTAATAGCAGCATTATTCACAATAGCCAAAAGGTGGAAGAAACCCAAGTGTCCACTGACAGACAAATGGATAAACAGAACATGGTATATTCATAGAAAAGAATATTATTCAGCCTTAAAAAGGAAGGACATTCTGACACACGCTACAATAGTGATGAAGCTGGAGGGCATTATTCTAAGTGAAAGAAGTCAGTCATAAAAAGGCAAATACTGTATGATTCCACTTATATGAGATATCTAAAATAGTCAAATTCATAAAAACAGAAAGTAGTATGGTGGTTACTAGGGCCTGAGGGAAGGGGAAAAGGGAAATTGTTGTTTAATGGGTGCAGAGTTTCAGTTATGCAAGACGAAAAATTCTGGAGACCTCTTTCACAACAATATGAATGTACTTAACACTACTGAAGCATATACATAAAAATGGTTCAGATGGAAAATATTACATCATGAGTATTTTAGCACAATTACTATTTTTTAAAAATTTTAAATATGGGCTGGGATCAATATTTCCAGGAGTTCCTTCTCTCTCTAGAAACCTCAGCTCCCCCTTCTCCTAAGTTTTTTTGAGTTCTCCTCCTAAAACTCCTTCAGAAAACTTTCTTAGACAATGGGAAGAGTAGAAATCATTCTCTGATGGGGCCGCTTCCAAACCTCCTCCCTCCCTCCCCAGCCTACAGAGCCCCTCCTCCTTCCTTATACCGAATGGATGTTCTTAGCCCATTTCCAGGGTGTTGATGGAATGTGCGTTCTCACAGGTACCAGAGGAAGGCTATTGATGAGAAGGAGAAAGATGTGAACAGCTTGTTCCAGCACTGTAAGTTATAATGAGCTCTGCGCTTGTGCAGCAATAGCATTGCTTTGTAGATTTCAGGCAAGCCTATGCTTCCTCTGAAACGTTCTTTCACTGCAGGTACAAAAACACAGTAAACCATGATCCAAAAACACCCATCCACCCGTGAATGGTGCTTTGTAAGGCAGTTAATGTATAACACTTTAGAAAGCTGGGCAGGGAGCATGTTTGCTTTTCCAACAGGAACCACATCAGGGGTGTCAGATGCCAATAATCCCAGGATTCTGTGGTCATAGGCTTTGAATCTGTAGCCAAACTTTGGCATCCAGACGTGGAGGCCAGTGCTTTCCAACCTTTTCACCACCAAGGATCCCTTTTATTACTTTTTCCCCTGTGGGGCCCACATTTGGAAAGATTTTTATCTAACAAAGCCACATTTATTATGGAATAATTCATTTTCCCAATGTTTTACTCCCTCAGAACTTCTGATCTGCGTGAGATAACCACACCAAGTAATATAATTTCAGTCAAAAGCAAAGAAACATGATATTGTACTTAGCTTTCTGTGGCTTTGTCTTGGCTGAATGTGCAAATTCTATTAGACTTTTTTCAATATTAAAAAATAGCTTAAGGGCACCAGTTTCCACCTTTTGAGACCTCCAAATTGAGAACTGCCAATACGATGTGGTGGGGCATTGACAGAATGACTATCAACTTAAGAAGCTCTGAAGCCCATGAACTACAAGTAGAACAGAATTTGTACATCAGGAGGCATACTTGCTTTATTTCACTCATATTTCACTAGCTTGAGTGGTTTTTTTTTCCCACGTAAAGGGAATGATGAAAGAGATTGTTCCCAAAACAAAAATAAATGTTTACCAAGCCCCCACCTAGGTGCCTGCTACTGTGACAAGACAAGTCTCACATACAAGATTCTGCCTCCCCCCAGACCCTCTGCTCCCCTAATTCTAAGGCATGCTCACACTAGATCAAGAATTTTTAGTTTGAGGGCATCTTAGAGGCTCATCTAAGCCAAATGTCCCTATTACACTGAATACAAATGGACATGTCTATGTGTCTGTCTACACTACTGTACTGGAATCCTCTTAAGGTCAAGGACCTTGTCCTGTTCTTTTCTGTGTCTCTATATCTCCACCAACCAGTGCAGTGCAGTAGCAGGCACTCAGCAAGTGCTAGTGGAATGAATGACAGTGAGTTCTAGGCTGGGTGAATAGTTGAACTGTTGGGAATGGAAACTAGGCTGTGAGCTCCTTAAGGGCAGACACTGTGCCTTATTCATGTCTGTGTTCCCAGTGCCTGCACAGTGAATGGCACAGCGTGGTCACTCAATAAATACCTGAATGAATGGATGAATGAGTGGATTCCGTAATGCAAGAGCTGGCACTCTGCTGCTGGACACCCAGTGATGACCCAGAGACCAGTTATTACAGGCACACAGGTCCGGGGTTAAAGGTAGGATCCCCTCCTCACCATTTATTTTTGTAAGTCATCACCCAGTGCTGCCATGTCTCTGGCTAGTCCTCAGCCACCACACTCCCTTCTGTGAGACTGAGTATATCTCCCTTCACCCCCTCCTCTCCCTCCTGCTTCGTCACCCACCCACCTTGCCATTGATTACATATATAAACGCACATACGCTAGTTCGATAAAAGAACATGGTTCAGAACCCTGGCACTCCGTTTTGGAAAGGGCACTGACCCCTACTATAAAAGAAGCTCAGAAAGGACGTAGAATGAATGCAGCCTAGACATGTCTCTCCCTGTGGTGTCACTGGGTGTAATTTAAGCAGAGGCATTCCTGCAGTTGTTACACCCAGGCAAGTGTGGGGAATGAAACAGTTGTCTGTGACTGATTTAAACTGTGGTTTTTGACAACTGTGCCCTGGATTGAAGTGTCCCATCTGTTAAATTTAGTGTCCAAGGGAGCTGTGAACATGAGCCCTAATAGCAGCAGCTTCAGTTCTGTGGGGTCCTTGACAACTCAGGAAGAGTTTCTATCCCCAAACCAAATTGGGCATTTTCTCTGCATCTAAGGGCTATTTAATTAATACAGTTATTCCTGGCAGGATTCTGGAATGCAGGAACAAGGTGGGCAGAACGTGGAGGGGGTAGGGAGGGGGATGGGGGAAGCCTCTTTGCAAATATTTAAGAAGTAACCAGGACTATGCATATACAAAGGTCACCAAAATGCCCCTTCTCAAATTCCCACCTCTACCCCCATCCCCACCCTTTCTCTATCCCCCTTTTCCCTAAGCCTGAAGTCCCCTGCCAACCCCTGCTTCTAGCAAAGGCATTGTAGGCTACCGTTCGAATTCAAATGTTATTAAGACATTATCAACCATTAACATTTACTCTGAATGTTTCTGCCAGATTTATGCTAGTAACATGACAGAGCCCTGAGAAAAAGTGATATGATTTAGATGGAGAAAGGAAAAGGGATTAGTTGTGAGAGAAAAAGGTACTTCCTGGGTGAGACTTTGCCAGTGATAGAAGGTACGAGCTCATAGTACAGAAGGCAGGATGGAACTATTGAAATCCAAGGTGAAGGGAGGGCAAAAAATGCAGGTGAAGAGACCCAAGGCACACTATTTCACCACAGGTGGGCCCTTGCTCCCCATTTCCATTCCAGAAGAGCTTGATATGAAAGATGTTTCAATGATATTACCCATCCCCAGTGGCAGCCTTCCCAGCTGCCCCAGTCAACTAATCCATGACTGTCTCTACAGCTATATTTGGCTAGGCAGGCTCCTGTGTCTATACATACCAGTTTGCAGAACCCATGTAAACTCCTAACTCCTCCAGATTTAGGCTCTACCCAGTCTGATCTCCCATTATTTGCCAAGATGAACTCTGAAACCCAGTCCCACCAGTCCTCCTCATTGTTCTTCCCTGAAACCCACCCCCAACACAGACCACATTTTCACCTGACTGTCTCAAGGCCTTAAACTCTACAGATCTCTCTTCTGTGTACCACAAATGCCTACTTTCTCTCAAAGCACTATTATCCCTTCAGGCCCAACTCAAGTCTCACCTATTGCGTGAAGAAGTTTCTGACAACACTAAATTTCTAAAAAATGAAACAAAAATTAAAAATGCACAATCTAGTAGGGGGTAGAGACAATAAAATAGACAATTACAGTGAAAGTATGATGAATAGAGTACCCAGGTTCAAATCCTGGTCCTGCTACTTACTAGATGTGTAACTGTGTATAAATTACTCAACTTCTCTGAACCTCAGTCTCCTCATCTATCAAATGTGGAAATGAGCAACACTTACCTCACTGAGCTAATGGAGAAATTCAATGAAGTAATGCATGTCAAGTACCTGGCACAGTGCTGCTTCCTTCTGCTCCACGGTCTTAGACATGATCCAAGAGGCAGTAAGGGCTGATAGAGAGTTTGCCCCTGCTTCTTTAGGCTGAAGATTCTGTAGGGAAAAGCTTTGACGAAGAAGCAAAAATACACAGCTTAAGCAAAGTGCCTCTGAGGTGGAGAAGAGTGAACGTCTATAGGAGTATTGGGCAAAGGAAGAGGCCTGACTTCCTGGTGGAGGCGAGACTGCAGGAGCTGTTTATAAGTGAACAGTGGGAGCGCTATATTGGTTGAAGGCCAAGATGGACAAAGTACCACTTGGTAGATAGCAATAACCCTCAGATTCTGGAAAGGGGAGAGAGGGAAAGGGAAAAATATACCCCATTTCCTTCACACACATTCTCTAAGGCACAAACTGCCTGAGCGACAGGCTCCACGACTCACCTCAAGGTAGGCAAGAAGCTGATTGTTGTGAGAAGAGAGTCCCCAGATCACATTTTCTCCTGGGCTCTTCTCTTTTGAAGCCCCTGGAGCTCCCTTTCACTCCCAATGCCCTTACTACCTCCTCCAGGAGCAGATGTATTCAGTCGTATGGAAAGTCAGCGTTCAAAAGAGCAATTCTAAGTCCAGGACAACAGGAACTTTTACCAAGGCTTGAAACAAGCACCTTAGATGCCTGCAAAAACTAATATCCTCACTATAAATACTTGGCTTCTTAAGTGCTCTTGTTCCTCGGCTGCTGACCTTCTTCCCATGGTTCTCTAACTTTAGGAAGCTTAACTCTCCAAGTAGGGCTCTAGTTAGACAGGAACAACTATGCTGAGAATCTTTCAGTCAGAGGAAGCAGTGACATCACGCACCCTTGAAACCTACAACTTGACCTGTCCCGTCATCCCTGTTCTTGGGCACAGCCACCAAATGGCACCAAGGCACCAAGAAAAGCTGCCTGGCATAGACCTTAGCCTGACCCCTCACAACTGAGCTTCACTTGGGGAAAGAGGCTCCAAAGGAGTGAGACGCCAGCCTGTTGCAGCCAGTTCTCTGACAACCCTCTGGAGGAGTCCTTGTATCTTGGTAAAATTGCCTCACCAGTCTTGGAAGTGTTTGTGGATGCCCTACTCCTGAGGGTGCGTATATTCTTCTGAGTGAGGTATCTCTGGATTAGAAGTCTATAGAGGGAAGAAGGGAAGGAAGAAAGAAGTTCACAAGGAATGCCTCCAGACTCCAACCTTGGGCCCAGGTAACCATGGCAGTATGCACAATGAAAGAGGCCAGGCCTTGCTCTCAGAAAGCTTGGGTTTGAATCTCAGCTCTGCCACTGAGAGACCTATCTTATCACTGTGAAAACGAAACATGACAATATACAGGAAGCACATCGCACACAATAGGTGCACAATCAAAGTTAGCTAAATCACAGGTGCTGATGAAGCATTTGCTTCCTGTGCTTGGAATATCATCTCATTTTGGGGGGCAGTGTGCCTGTGTTCATTCTCTAAACCTGTTACTTGCAATGTTTTCCAGTAGTCCAGAACTCCCATCACCCTTAGAACCCTTTCCATTTGCTACTTGCTTAAAGGAGCCAAGATTTATTCAGCCAGACCTCAGGGTAGGAGCAGACCTCTTGTACACCACAAAGCAGGTCTCAGACCTGTATTCTCTGGGCTTCAGTTTTCTCAGTGTCTGGTGAGTGTACTGTGCTCCACTATCTTTTCTCACCTCCATCCCTTCACAACTCCTCCCTCCCCTTCATATTATCAAAGCCAGACTTATCCTTCAAGGGCCAATTCAAATTCCTCATCTCCTGAATCCTCCTCCTATGCTCCATCATTGCTAATACATCCCGCACATGTTCACACATAACAAACTGGGTTGTATGAAATGTAAACGTTTCATTTCTGTTTGCCTCACCTCCCCCAGGTAGAATGGAGGAAATCTGAGAACTAGGGCCAGTCATATCTTCCCTCTTTTCTGTATCCTTGCATTACTTCAAGGAACAAGCATTATGGTAGGCGCTGGGCCTACAGAGACGAACTTGACACAGTCTTTGCCTCAAAGTAAACACCTCAGAGACAGATTGGAGAGGAATGCTGTGCTATTTGAGGTAGCTGGTCAGGAGAAGGTATTCAAGGTAGAGAAAAGGGCATGTGGAAAGGCCTGGGGAAAGGAAAATATGCCATGTTCTGGGGATGATTAAAGTGCTGTATAGTAGGAGCTTTGGCTTTGTTGTTGTTAGTCCCATCGAGTTGATTCCATCTCTTGGCAACCCTGTGTACAGCAGAGCAGAACACTGCCTGGCCTTTTTGCACCATCTTCTCACCTTCTGGTGCTTTATCAGACACTGGCGAGCTTTGGCTACATAGCAAGAGACACGGCTGGAGGTGGAGAGTGTCGCCACCTCTGAAGGGCCTGGTTTTTGAAGCTAAAGAGCCTCAGTTATATTCTGGAAGCAATGGGACCCACAGGAGCTTTCTCCATCCTAGCAGTGAACACATTTTACATGAACTATCTGTCCACTTGTCAGTTTATCCTACAACAGCAGTTCTTGACCTGGGCCGTTTTTGCCCCACTAGGAGACATTTGGCCATGTCTGTGGATATTTCTGGTTTTCATGATTTGGAGGTTGCTATTAGCATCTAATCAGTAGAGGCCAGGGATGTTGCTAAACATGGTACAATGTACAGAACAACCCCCCATAACAAAGAAGTATCCGGCCCCAAATGTCAATAGTGCCAAAGGTAAGAAATCCTATCCTACAAGAATGACCATTGTCTGTATCTCCAAGGCCCAGGAGGTTCTCAGACGCTGTGAGTGCTTGGGTACTTAATAAATGTGGAATGAATGAAAGGATGACTGATGTAAGATCCTTTTCTGGGAAAAGTGTGTATCTAAATAGATACTGCTCTATTTAATTACACTCTTTCTCAACGCATTCTGCGTGTGTCTGTCTCCATCTATTAGAATGCAGCTCCATGAAAGCCAGGAACTCCAGCTTGTTCACTGTTATCTCCCAACAGCTAGGTGAATGACTCAAAAATATTAGGTGCTCATAAATGTTGGTTAAATCAGTGAATGGTAGACTTGATGCGTGGCACTGGGGATAGGGACCAGAAGAAGCTGGGGTTTGAAGTAGTTGCGATTCCTCTTTCTTCCCTTGCAAGATGGAAACAGGGGAGACTGACAGCGTTGAGGATCTTCTGTACTGAGTTCCCCAAAACCTACTCTCTCTTTTGGACCATGACTTCCAGTTTTCAGCAGTTTAATTATGTTGTGTATTGGCATGGATTTCTTTAGGTTTGTTCTGTTTGGGATTCACTCAGTTTCTTGAATTTGTAGGTTTATATCTTTTGACAAATTTGCAATATTCTTAGCCACTGTTTGAATATTTTTTCAGCTCCACCTTCTTTACTCTTGCTTTCTGGGACTCCAATGATACAAATAATAACTCTTCTGTTATTGTCCCACAGGTCCCTGAGGCCCTGTCCACTTTTTTTTCAGTCTATTTTCTCTCTGTTATTCAGATCGGGTAAATTCTATTGCTCTGTCTTCACACTCACTGATTCTAACCTGTTATCTTCACTCTACTATTAAGACCATCCAGTGACTATTTTTTCAATTATTGTGTTTTTTGGTTCTATAATTTCCCTTTGGTTCTTCTTTACATTTTCTACTTCTTTTCTGAGATTTTCCATTTCTTCACTTGTTTCAAGAGAATGCATAATTGCTTGTTGAAGACAGCTAGCCCTGCCTCGCTTTGCCTTGCTCAGTCTCCTTGCTGCAGAGCAAGGGCGGAGACTTAACGCACCACTGGACTACTCTGGTGGGGGAATTGGAGCACCAACTGTTTCTGGCAGGGAGAGTGTAGATCAGCTCCCCACTCTGCCCTGCCGAACCCCCAGAGGAGTGCAGTGCAGTTGTTCCATGGTGTCGAGCTGGAGCAGGGTGGAAAGGGCCAAAGGAACGTGTTCTATTGTTCAGTTACCCTTTTCCCAGTCCTCTGACTAGGAGGAACGGGCTTTCCTTGGAACTTTTTTCATCTGTGCCTGTTGGAAGTTCTGGGTTGGGGGCTTCTGCAGTGTCCTGTCTGGGATATATGGGAAGAAATAAGAAAACTCAGAGAACTCAAGGCTGTGCTCTTCCTCAAGTCCTGAGGTCCTTAGGTGGTCCACCTTCTTCCACCTTTCAGTCTTCGTATGCTTGTTTGTTGTGTTATGTACAGGGTTTTTTAGTTGGAAGAGGGAGGCCCTGGGAGGGAAGAATGGTACTACTCTATCTTGGCCAGAACCAGAAGTCTGGGCCATTTACTTTAACCTTACTTCTTCTTTCAGGCATTAGATCACATCAGTTACCTGCTAGGAGAGTCTCCAGGATATGTGTGTAATAATCCTGTCTTACATTTCTATACATCATGAGAGTTTTCATAATGCTTTCGTATCCACAATTTCATTTGATCCTCATGACAATTCAATAAGATAGGTACTCATTATTTTCTCCATTTTATAGATGAGAAAACTGACACATCCAGAAATTACTTGATTGTTCTAAGAGTGGCAGAGCTGACATCTGAGCCCTGGCCTCTAGGCTGTAGTGTAGTGCTTCCTTCATTGCTCATGTTAGGAATGGCCGCCAGCCTGATCTAATTTTCACCAGCCTCTCTTTGCCAGTGGGCACCCAGGTTTTCCAGCACGGCTTCTGCCTCTGGACTCTACCCTCCTCCCTCTCTTGTTCTAGATCTCGTCTACACTGCAGCAATGTAGTCGATCAGTCAGCAGGAATTTTCCAAGTGCCCAGCATAGTGACTTCACAATGAATAGGTCCCAAAGGGCTATTTGGGCCTCAGTTAGCTCGGTCAGTCCAGACCAGCAGGGAGGGGCTGGGAAGGGGGTGCTGGTTTGTATTCTCTAGATGTTGCAGCTGTGGAGATTTAACAGAAATGTTAACTGGGGCCAGGACTTATGCAGTTTCACAGAGCCCCGTGCTCAGAGAGGCCCCGTGCCTGCTTTAATGCTATGCAGTCGCCGTCTTGAAATTACTTATACGTTTTGAACGAGACCTCGCATTTTCATTTTGCACTGGGCCTCACGATTTACGTAGTCATTCCTGGCTGAGGCCCATCGTAGTCAGGTCTCTGGGAACAGGGTTCAATCTCCCAGAAAAGAGCAAAGGAACCTGCAAAGTTATGACCTTGAACGAAAGGCCCCCAAGCGTGAAATCTGTTCCTTCAAATTTCACACCACACTCCCATTCATTTACACTCAGTCAGGCTCAGCGACCTGTGTGAACTTTCTTCCTGAGCTGAGAGTCCCACCACCTCCAAGTCTTGGCTACACTGCTCAAATCGATCAGACCCACAGCAATTTCATCTTTCAAAAGTGATTTCTGACTGATGAGATAGAATATATTTGATGTACATACAAATCTCCCCACTACATTAATCTTTTTTTATCGATCTGTTTCAGATAATTGTAGATTCTCATGCAGTTGTAAGACATAGTACAGAGAGATCCTGTTTACCCTTTCCCTAGCTTTCCTCAATGGTGACATTTTGCAAAACTCTAGTATATCACAACTAGGATAACAATATTGATACAATTCACAGATCTTATTCAGATTTCCTGTTTTACTTTTACTCATCTGTTTGCTTTCAGTTCTATACAATTTTATTGCACGTGGGTTCATGTATCCACCACGGTCAAGATACTCAACAGTGCCATCACCTCAAGGATCCTTTGTGGTGTTATCCTTTCATAACTGCACCCACCTCCCTCCTGCAACCCTTTCCCCACCCATGGCAAACGCTAATCTGTTCTCTATTTCTTTCTTCTTTTTTTTTTTGAGGAAGATTAGCCCTGAGCTAACATCTGCTGCCAATCCTCCTCTTTTTGCTGAGGAAGACTGGCCCTGAGCTAACATCATCTATGCCCATCTTCCTCTACTTTATATGTGGGATGCCTACCACAGCATGGCTTGCCAAGTGGTGCCATGTCCGCACCCAGGATCCGAACCGGCGAACTGCAGGCCGGCGAGAAGCCAAACGTGCGAACTTAACTGCTGCGCCACCAGGCCGGCCCCTGTTCTCTATTTCTAAAATTAGGACATCTTGGCTGGTTGCAGGTTTGGGCTATTACGAATATCACCTCTGTTTTCCACCATGTATTATTCTCATGAATTCATAGCCACTTAAATGAGTTAATAAAGCAAGATTTGGCAAGAAAAGTCTTCGAATCCCCATCAGTCAATGGTTATTTTCAATTTAGAGGCAAGAAAGCCCAGGAGAAAGCTGGAGGACTTTGGAGTTGGAAGAATTGTTTTTCAAAAAAACAGGGCTCCATTATTTCCTTCCTGTGTGGCCTGAGGCTGGTTACTTAACACCCCACCACCATCACCGCACCCTCCTCTCAGCATCTCCCCTATCTCTGCTAACCACGAAAAACAATAGATCTGCACAGAGTTGTTTTTGTGAAGATTAAATGAGATAGCACATGAAAGCTCCCCGTACTTTGAGGCTTTCCATAGTCCCTTCTTTCTGGGCACCAGCTGGGAAGGGAGAATGGATCTAAAATAGTAAAAAGTTAAAATTGTAGATTTTTAAATGCAGTCCTAATACTCCTAATTATTTACAAGAGAAAAATAGGACAAGAATGACTACACAACCAGGACTTATAATTAGCTTAATGAGACTTCTAAAGAGCTCTAGGAGGGAACTGGGAAAACTACTTTTAACAAAGTCAAACAAGACCTTGTCCCATCCCCCATTCTCTCTCCCAACATCAAGGAGGCTTAATTAGTTTAGCAAGTCTTTTCTTTCAAGATCTGGCTATAACAAGCTACAGCCTCCCTTAGCCCAATTTTTCAAAAATCCTAAATAAGTAGATCCCAAATGAATGACATTTTATTGGGATTGAAAAAGATTCCTTTCTTCTCATGTTGGAAATTTTTCATAATTCTGTTTGTTTCTAACCCTCTGCCCAATCTTTACTTCACTCCCAGTCTCAATGACAGCTCAAGGCTGCCTCTGCCCTCTTTGTTCTAATTCTAGAAGCTTTCCCAGCACTCAAAGGGCTGTTTATGGATGTGTAGCTCTGACAAAGAGATACAATCATTTCCCTCAGACCTCCTCTGTTTCTCAAGTTTTGAAAACCAAGAAGACAGTTCTACTTGATTTTCTAAGCACATGTTGTGAGTGTGTGATGGGCGCATCTCAGGGTCTCTTTCTAAGTTGCTACTGACTTCCATTCTGAATGTCTCTGGAATCCATTACCAACTATTTACTGCACATCCACTTGGTGCCTCACCCTGTGCTTCATACTATGGGGAGTGCAAAAGCCAAAGCTGCTGTCTTCAAGGAGTTTACAGTTGGAGGAAACACAAGTGCACACATGTAACAGTTGGAGAAGGATAAACTAGAACCCTCTGTGATATGATACAGACTCAAAGAAAGATGATTATTCAGAGGTTTCAGATCAGTGAGGGAGGAAGAAGCCATCGTGGAAAAAGTAAGGTTGGAAAATCAAAGGATAGGCAAGACTTGGATAGATGGAAGGGTGAGAAAGGACAGTCCCAGTAGGGGGACATCTAGAGTAAAAACGTGGAGGTAGGATTGAATCATGCCATGCATGCAGCACCCAGTTAGAATGAATACCTGATATTTGGCTTCATTCTCAGCCTTTATCTTTCGTTATCTGGCTCCATCCCACCTTGCACAATGTTTCCTGACCTGTGAGTTCTAGATCACCTCAATTCTCGACTCCTCACCTTGCCTTCTGGTTATGGCCTTGCCTATTCTCACCTGGTACCCAATTCTTAATGCTCTGGGGCTAATCCTCAGCTACAATGTATGCTTAAGTCTTAGATAAAATCTGCATCCAAATCATTAACCCAAGCCAACCTTTCCCAGCCCTGAGTTCCCTACCCCAGTACCAGCCAGTGGTGGTTGTATTCCTGAAAACGTTGCCAGCCCTGAGAAATGAAACACAAAGGCCAGCTAGACCAAAGCCAAGGAGTAGTGGTGAAGCCAATCATTAGAAATGGATAAAGTGGCATCCCTTGGTGGAGGAAGGGCCTTGGTCACCAAGCAGAGTAGTATAGATTTGATATAGTCAGAGATTAGGAACCACTATAACCATTTATTTCAATTACCAGAGAAAGAGGTTTCCTTTGACTAATATTGAGAAACTAGAGCCCTTTAGTTGACAAGGCAAATGAGTTGCTTCCCTTAATTAAAGGAAGTTCTGCCGACAGCCCAGTGAAGCATATTTTTGTTTTAACCAGGCCAACAGGGAAGATGTCCAAGTTACCCCCTCCCATAGTCTTGGTTGAACTCCACCCCACACTGGCCCAAGGCTATTTGGTTTGGAAGCTGACAGTCCATCCTCTTCCGTGGCTTCTGTTCACACTCTCACTGGCCTTGCGGGATTGTAAAGTCAAAAGAGACAGGGACTGCAGTTAGCTGGCCAAAACCAAATGGCACTGCCCCACACTGCTGTGCCACACTACACTGATGTGCAGCACCCGCCCCCCCGCCCACACACACACACACACACACAGGGTGCAGCTGGCTTTTTCCCATAGAGGAATTCAATTTTACAATCTAGGGTTGGAAAATGCCCAAGATGAGGGGAATGATTGGGCTAGGAATGTAGCTGGAGGATGCAAGAGGGCAGAACCCAAGACTTGGGTGAAGGCTGAGATGGAATTAATTAGAATCTACAGCATCTTGGGAAGAGTAGCCACTAACTTGCTCCACAAATCCTGGGCTACTGGATCAAAAGGCTCCTTACCGCTATCCCCACAAACTTTTGAAAGAGGGCAAAACTTTTGAAGGAATAAGTAAAATGTACCAGTTTACCCAGAATATGAAACAACGAGAAAAAAAGTACAGACTGCAAACTTCCACAAAATAAATGGATAGCTAATCTTTAACTGATTGAGAGCTGAGATCGTGTTTCTTATTGCTCACTGTTATATCCCCAGGACCTAACATGGTATCTAGCACATAGGAGGAGCTCAGCAAGTGCTTGTTGAACGAATAAATGAACCCCAGTAATAATAATAATGACTGTAATAAATATTCGGTGAACCCAAACTGTATGCCTGGCAGTGTTCTAAGTACTTTACATCTATTAACTAGCTGATTGAATCCTCACAACAACACTCTCAAAGTAGGCCTACTATTATTCCCATTTTATAAAGCAGGAAAGCAAGGGTCAGGAGGACTGTGCCTTGCCCTAGGGCATAGCACCAGTAAGCAACAGAGCTCGAATGAATGGTTACTTGCTAAAGGAAGGCAGGAACACCCTGGCTATCTCTCGACCATTTGTGATCTCTTAGTGTTCCTAGTGATCAACCAACTGTACTACGAGGCAGACCCAAGGTGGTGATTCTTTATTATTTTCCATGTCTGGGATGCTATCCTCAATCTCCCCATCACCTACCACACATGCACACATCACTCCTTTCTTCCTATTAGAATCCTACTCATTCTTAAGGATCCAGTTCAAAGTGCACCTCTTTTACCATCCCTGCACTGACTACTCTTGCTGGAAGAATTCTCTTCCACTTTGGAACTCATATAGCACCCGTGGGCCATATCACTCATTTGATATTTGAAAGCTACATAGCATGCTGGTTAAGAGCCAGACTTTAGAGTCAGACAGGGTGGGATTTAAATTCCAGCTCTGCCAATTTACTAGGTGTGTGACTGTGGGCAAGTTACTTAACCTCTCCAGCAAGGAGCATGATCTTTGAACTGGAAAGAGAATTAAAGCCCAAGATAGATGAGGAGATAATAAGGGAGTACTTAACTTCCTTCACTGAGTTCAAGTTTCCAGGCCCAGACAAATTACATCCGAGGCTAGTGAGAGAATGTGCAGATGTGATCACAGAGCCAGTCTTAGAAAGCTTTGAGAAATTATGGCAAAAGGAAGAGGTGAGAGATGCAAAGAGGCAGGCAAACATTGTCCCAATGTTTAGCGAAGGGGGGTGGTGGGGTTGCAGGGTGCAAAATGTAGATCCTGGAAACTGCAGACCAGTGAGCGTGGCATTGATCTTTGGCAAAAGTATAAAATGCACTATTAAGCAGATCATTTTTTAAGGCTTTAGAAAGGGAGCGGAAATCACTAGGGTTAAGCAAGCGCTAGCTGAAAACAAGTCATGCTTAACTAAGCCCATTTCCTTTTTTGAATGGGTATTGAAGGGTAGATGAAGGGAAAACTTAGTGTAATGTACCTGGATTTCAGCGAGACATTTGAAAAAGTCTTACGATATTCTCATGGAAAAAATAGAAAAATAGGAGAGGAGTGGTAGCAGAAGTTATATGGGTTGCTTCAAGTTTGAATAACCTTATTAAAAGTGACTGTTAATAAGGGGAAGGTTACGTTGCAGTGTTCTGTCCTGGACCGTATCTCATTCAATACTTTTATTAGTCTGGTTGAGCAAATATGCAGATAAAAGAAACTTGATGACATAGAGCACGCACTCTCAATAGGAGTGGTATCACTTCCGAGAGGGCAAAAATTGCTTGTTGAAAAGTGAAAAAAAAATTTTATATATAGAGCACAGATATACATATAGTACATAAACATATAAATGTATAGCATATCTATGTTATTAAAATTTCATAGGGAGAGATTAGGAAAAAACATCTAAAAAGTCTCTTTAGGGGTGTGATAATGAAAAATAAAAGGTTGAGAAACATTGCTATAAACAATATGATATTTTAAATGAGAGACTCAAGATCTAGAAAAATCATAAAGGGATAGATTGAAATAAAAAATAAACAAGATGACGGTTATTGAGGATGCATGGAAAGCCCAGCATCTAGGTTAAAACAAAAGTCAACTGTATAAGAATAAGGCAAATAATAGCAGTTCAGGCAAGAAACCAAAGAGGGTTTTAATTGAGCTACAAGCTACACATCGATCAAATCTATGCTCAAAAGACAACCAGAATGACGAAAGTTCTGAAAACCATGTCCCATGAGGCATCGTGTAAATGAACTGAAGATATTCAGCCTGGAGGAGAGAAGACGTGGGGTGACATGACATATCTTAAAGGTCTGTTATGTGAAAGAGGAATTCGAATGGTTTGTGTGAAGCTACTTTTTGCTCAACCTAAGGAAGACGTTTTAAGCAATTAGGGGGTGCCCAAACGTGGCAGAAGCCACTTTACAGAGGGATGAGCTTTCCAGATTATCAGGCGGACATTTCTGCACTGAGCAAGAGGGTAGATATGGCTTCTAAGGTTTCTTTTAAGTCTCAGATTCTCTACTCTTTTGAAAATTATGGAGATAGAAAAGATGGCTAAGGAAGATGAGTCCAGACAACACACCCTTTCTTGGGTTCAAAGCCCAAGTCCTACAACACGAGGGATACTTGCTTGAGAAATCTGTCACTCAGAAACCAAATTAGGTGCCAATATTTAAAGCACTAATTCTCCTGGGCTCTGGCATTTTGTATTGCCCCCTACTTCTCGCTCAATTTCCATCTTGGCATAGAGGGTGAGAAGGCACAAAAGGTGTTGTGGGGAAATGCCAAGGAGGAGGTCTCTGAGACCAGTTATAGAACTGCACAGATCTGTTTCATGAAAATATTGGTACGGGGCCCGTGAGTAGGGAGAGCGTACTTCCTTTCCTTCTTGAGCTCCACCTTGCTCACTTGTTCGCTCTCTCTCACTCTCTCTCTCTAACTAAGAGAGTTGGAGCAGGCATAGGGACAGAGGGTGGTAATTTCAAGTTGAAGGGTTAACACCGCATTGGTTGAGAGAGCTGGGGAATGAGATGATGGGAGCTTTCCTAGTTTGTGAAAATTGAAACAAACAAAACAACTTGAGAATTGTGTCCCTGGAATTGTGTCCCAGTATCAGGAAGAAGGGGGCAGAACCTTGACTGGGATGCAGCACAGCATTTTGCAGGGGTCTGAATATCCTGCTGCAGTCTCCTGGTTGGTCTTTCAGAGCAAACCGTTATTTACTTTGATTTTCACCTAACACTGCTACACAGAATCTCCACTGCACGACTGCTAGAAATTAAGCTTCTTACAACTGCCATGGAATCAAACTCCATTCACTTTCCTCTTAATGCTCTCTTCTCTCTGCCCTTGGCCAAAAGTAACCTGTTGCTTCACAAAACAACCTTTTCTTCCCTGTGCTTTATTAGCTCCTCTTTCACTCCCACTTGCTTGCTGAAGTCCTCACCACTGTCATAAATCTATGTATAGGGGCCACGTCTGCAGCCCAGCCCAAAAGAACTTTTCCAACACTTCAAGATTTTCCTCTCTACATCTTCTTTCGAGTAATGTCCACATCTGCACTATTAACCCTGGGACAGAAAAGTCGGAATTCTATCAGAGCCCTCCCTGAAAGTCTTATTTCTCCTTGGAACAGAAAAAGCTTTCAAACGTGGCTTCCTGGGTTTTCAGATTTGCTGGTGGGTGGATCTGGAGTGGGCATCCCGTCTGCACATCTGGCAGGGGCGCTTTCCAGATTTTCCTCATGACTCAGGATCAGTTTCTGACTGCTAGGCGGGGCAAAGGCTCCTGAAGTTTCTGCTAGGCACCTCCCCCTGTGAGCAGAGCTTGGTACAGCCCAAATAGTTTTCAGGTTAAGAAAGCCAGAATCTTTGTTCAGCCGCACTGACTGAGCAGACTTTGTAGGGGTTACCTGGCCAAGAGCAGCGGCAGCGGCGGCAGCAGCAGCAAGGCTCCTGGGATAACTCAGGTGAGCAGAGCGGGCATTCGCAAACTCATCCTGAAGTTGTATTTGCTGGATAACTTAGAGTTTAAAAGAAGTGAAGAAATTTGAACTTTACAGTAAATCAAACTCTGCAGCTATAATTTTATGGTTTGTCTGAATCAAATGTGTGTGTGTAAGAGCACTTTGGAAACTTCAAAACTAATGGAATTCTTTATTGCTGATTTTTGGGTGTGTGTGGGGTGATTGTGCTTGTCTGGCAATGAGACTTTTCTGGTGATATTTGGTCAGGTTTTTAAGTTTGTTTCCTGTTGCCCAAAATACTTGATAAGGAAGGACAAACCTGGGAAGGGGCTGTGAGAGGGAGAATCCTGGGCTGACTGTCAGAGTTTCATTCTAGCATCTGTTGAACTACAGCTGTGGGCAAATGATTTAAATGCAGGCAAAATCTTGGAGCCACACTGTGTGCAAAAGGCCTTTAAGCCCTGGAAGTGGGATGCATGGGCTGTGCACGGTTGCCCAGGAGGGAGTGGCAGCAGAGGCTGTCCTGTCTGCACAGCTGGGGGTCCTCCTGCCCCATGACAGGTTGATCTTGGCGATTTATTTTCAGCTCCTGGCCAGCCTGGTTTTGTTCCTCTCTGATTCTCACTTTGGTTTAAATGTTGATTTGCAGTTGGGGCTCTATCCCCCTGCACCCCACTACACTGCCACTCATGTTGTAGGGGTTTAAGTAAGCTGCTTGACTGGAGCGGGATGGGGGGAGGGCAGAAAAAGGACCAGAGCATTGCAATTGAACATTGGTTCGGAGGGTTTGGAACTTGAAGTTTGGTGAAAAGCACATAGGAAATTTAAACAAATTCTGCCGTCCTGAAAGTCATTTCTGGCTTCAGGATAAAGCATCCTGATTTGTGTTAATGTGTTATTGAAATACAGCTAATGTCTCATTTGCTAATCTTTGTTGTGAAATTAAGGACATTTTATAGTCTGAAAGAGTTTTTAAAAAGATTCTTTGGAGGACTGCTAATTAACTCTTTTATTCCTCTAGCAGTTTGTGTGCATGTGCATGCATGTGCACACGCGCGCGCGTGTGTGTGAATACTTTGGATGTGAATAGCATTCTTTATTTATCCTTAGAGTCCCTAGCAAGCTAGGGAAAAGTCTAAACACTTGTGTAGTCAGGAATAAGTTAAAAAGCAGCTTTCTGTAGCCTTGGGAGTTTTCAGTTCCTAAATTAAAAGCAGAAAAAGCCCCTTTGTGACCCCAAAACAGTGTTTCTTTGATTAGCCTTGATTTGAAATCATCTCGCCTTCTGACAGCTTGCAATTCAAAAACAAAACTCTTAAGTGCATTCTTGTAAGAAGAGGACAATGAGAATTTTCAAAAGCCACGTCTTGAGATTTAGCATTTGCGCCCCACCCCCTTTTTTAATTGTAGTGAAAAGAGTCAGGAGGTTCAGGTTTTAGTGCCAGCTCTGTCACTAGCTATGTAACCTTGGACAAGTCCCTTCACTTTCCTGTAACAGCAAGGAGTTGGGCTAAGTGATTTCTAAGAGTCTTTCCAGCATAACATTCTATAAAAATTGGAATTAGATTCTTGCAAGCTGTAAAATTAGACTTATAGTATGGGCTTATTCATCCAAGAGGGAAAAAACGGGTAGTGAAGCAAGTCAGCCAAAAAAGAGAGGTGGAAAAGAGAGGAGGTATTGAATAGCGGAGGGGCCATTTTATATTGGTCTTTTAAATGTCAGTGAGTGTCTTATTTAACGCATGTGATCAAATCTTCTCATTTTCCACTAAGGACAGAAAGGATTTAATTTCCTAAAAACAAGCATTTCCTAAGACTACTGCCCTACACTGGTCTTATCCTTAACAGTTAAAAAGTATATTCACATACTTAATTTCATTAGATTCCCCCAATAACACCCTGAGGTGTACAGGGCAGCCATCGATTCGCATTGTGCTGATGGGGAAACTGAGGCTCAGAGATGTTATCTACACTAAATGGTGGCATTTGGGACTTGATTCTGGATCTCCTAACTACCTGTGCTCTTTTTATGATTCTGAATTGCTTTTTAGTTTTTGATAGAGTTCTTCAACAATGGAATTAAAAGAAATTGTACGCTCTTTTTTTCTTTGAACAGAGCCTTTTCTCTGGGCAGAGTAGAGGTTTCCTATCTAAGGTTTGATCAGAGGGCCTTTCTGGTCCCTTTCAGACCCCAGATTATCTGGCCAATAATTTGAATCTGAGCAGCCATATGTTCCCCAGTAGGTACGTGCCCATGGATGTGGGCTAGCACTCGGTCTGTGTAGACATGAAAAGCACTATTCTCTGTGTAACATGTGGATGCCGAATTTTTATGATTTCTTCCTCTCCAAGCCTCATTTCTCTCACCACAGGTGTGAGGATAAGGACTGCTCATTGTGGCCAACGTGGCCTCTACTTTATGCCAGAGCACAGTTAGGTCTTCTGTATTCCGTTTGCTCTGCAAACTCGTAATTGCTTTTATCTCCGATTTTCTCCCAAGTACAGCAGAAGGGGGAAACTGGGGAAAAAGAGAAACTAGCCAGGGACAGCACCCCAGGAGCCATGCTCTCTCCCTCTCTCCCCGTTAAATGTTCTCCCACTCACCCCAATCAAAAGCAGTTTGTAAACTGCAGACTGGATTTCCTCTATCAGACGATAATGCTCTTTAATAAATCAAGGCACATTTCACTTTTTAGAGCACGATCTGGTTTCTACTCTAAGGCTGACCCACAGGTAAAGCACAAGTGCTTTTCCTCTTAAGAGTTTGCCCAGTTCCCCAAGCTTTCCAGTCCAGTGAGTAGCAAAAGCTCCCTCTCCTTACTGCAGCCTTGTGTTCTACATGGCAGGCTCCTTCAACTTCCCCTGGCAATTCTCAACTTTCCACACTCTGGATCCACCCCTCCTGCTTGCCTTCATCTATCTCTAGGTGTGGGTCTCAATTTAAACAGCACTGCTTACGACCATTATCTCAGTGCAAAACCCCACACTCTACTTCACCCAACCATCCGTGATACTAGCCCTCAGGACACAGGGTCCCTCTTCTCAGATGCGCACGTTCTCTTTGTTAGCTAGAGGCTCTTCTTGGTTGGTACTTAAAGCCTTAGCTTTTATTCTGTTTACGGACTTTCCTACTATGTGGTCTTTAACCTAAAGGCTCTGTCGTCTTCACAGTTGGGTGCAATAAGATAGTAAAGAAGGAACGTGCCCTTCTTTACTCCCCTATGCTCTGACAGGATAAGTTGTTTACGACAAACTCAACTTACAAATTTCTAGGTTTCCAAAAGTTTTCTGAAACTTAACTGATGAACCATCGGATGTGAAGGTTTGAATTCTCCTGTGACCATCAAACCATGGAAATAAAGAACCTTTTCAATATCCACCATGGCAATAAATTCTAGTCAGAACGCCTCAAAGTTAGGTATCATGTTTGCTTTGGAGGGTTTTCCTCATTTGAGCTAGAAAAAATCCCTTCTGTAAGAAAGCGGTGACCAAAAGAAGCAGTGTGGTGTGACGGAAAGCTGAACACTAAATCTGGCATTGCACAGACCTGGGTTTGAGTCAGCTCTACCAGTTTCTAGGTGCCCCTTCTCGGAGCTGCCATTTCTACAAATACAAATGAAGGTCACAGATCATGTCTACTAAACATGGTTTCCATGAAAAGATCATGAACTGGAACATACATTTTAAACAATAAATTACCATACAAACATTAATTTTCTACATAAGACATTCATCATTTAACAAGTGTTTTCTTGTTGTGTGCCCAGCCCTGTGCCAGGCAATGAGAAGGCTTACAGTGTATATCTTGCATTTGTGGATGCCCCTCTACTTATTTAAAATACTTTTACACTAACCATCTCATTAGGTACAGCCACGTTGTTCTCCTTATGAGAAAATTGAGGCACAAAGAAACCAAGATCACAGCAAATAGATCACAGTTCTTCCGTTACCTAGTCAGAAATGGGGGTCAACTCTACTCTGCAAGTTGGACAGGACTTGGGACTACAATGTACTCTAGCGAAAGCCTGTTCAAGTTCCGACTGATAGCCTGTTATTCCGTATTTTCTGTGGGCCCCCAAAATGCAGGTGCTCTCACCCAAAAGACTTGACCTATCCATACCAGCTATACATTCTGCCTCTGACAGAGTCCACTGGGATCATACTGGTTTTTATTTTATTATTATTGTTATTATTATTGCTGAGGAAGATTCACCCTGAGCTACCATCTGCTGCCAATCTTCCTGTTTTTGTATGTGAGCCACCACTGCGGCATGGCCACTGACAGACGAGTGGTGTAGATCTGTGCCCAGGCCACTGAAGCAGAGCACACTGAACTTAACCACTAGGCCACCAGGCCGGCCCCATACTGATTTTTAAAATCAAATCCGATTTTCTTTTCAGGTGATGCTGCTTCTGCCTGTAGACAGGCCCTCTTTATATAACAGAGATTCCCTTTCCAGGCTACTGCTTGCCTCGCCATTTGATTAGGTAACAAGAGAGAATGACGAGGGGCAGAGGGACTTCCTGAGAACAGGAAATACTCATTTATTCAAAATGTTCATGGACTAGGAATTTCTGGCAAACTAAATATCCTAATTGTCGCAGACTACCCCCTATTTACAGTCCCCAGCCTCTGGCAAACCACCAAACCTTCCAGGGAAAGCAAAAGGCATAAGTGTGTTTGTTACAAGCCTTGAGCACACGTGAAAATCGGGGTCCATTTGAACAGGCTCCAGAAAGCAGCCTGGGCATAACTTCAGATTGGCTCTGATGCTGTTTAATGGAAAATTATTACTGATACCCTCCATGACTTCAAATATAGTGAAATTCACTTTAATATTTAAAATGTGTGAACAGACTTAAATCTGATGACGGATGGCATTTTGGTATTTTGCGGTGTCTCGTAGCCTTAATTTGAAAAACAATTGTCAATAAATATAGCTATGGAAAAAGTGTAGTTATTTTCAGCTTCTTATTTCTTGGATTCAGAGAAAGGGTAAGTTTGTTTACATATATTGTAGGTTGCAAATAACATTGAATTACAATTTTTTATGGTTTTCAAATGGGGAGACTTCTTTACCATTAAGGCAATTCAATGTAATACTGAAACGACATGAAATAAAATAGTAGAGATGTCTGATTAATATTACACTTTTTATAAAATAGCAACTGAATCTGTTAACTGAGTTTTGAGCTGTGTTACCTACACAGATACTCTTTAAAGTGCTAATTAGCCTTTTTTTCAAATGTCTATTTTTTAGCAGATAATCTGAACTTAGCCAAATTTTTTGTTTCAACCCTTATGTAATCATAGATGTAGATGCAGATATCCTTAAAATATATTTTTGAAATAATTGGTGCCATGTAGATTTCACAACATCCCTCTTATTTACCATTGAATATTATGAGAAGATCATTAAAATCATTACAAATCTATCTTTGTGAATCAAGCAAAGGCGTTGAAACCCAATTATCACCCTAAAGCTATTCAAAATCAAATGTGTCTTTCAAATTATCTTCATAAAAACCAGTTGTTAGAGGTGTTTGAATGTGGGGAGCTCTCATAGACATTGCCTGAAGAGCCACTATATTAATTTTCTATTTAACCATGTGAGATTTTTTTTTTTAAAGAAAAGAAAGCAACAGTGTATTGCCCTGGGATAAGAATCTATAGTCCACCAAATTAGTGTAATTGAATTTCAGAGTCTGCCTTTTATCGTGGGCAAACAATTACACATTAGACTTTGAAGAAGAAAGACACATACAATATTTCTATCTTTCCTTGTCTTTGGAGGCCATCTGCAGAGTTCTGTTTCTTGCATTAGCCTTCCTGGTCAGTAATAAAAATGCAAATCTCTTTAATGATAAAAGCGAAGAAACTGTGTAAAAGGGCTTGTTGGAAGTGAAAGTGGCTGCTTTTCCCCTCAAGCACAAAGTGTGTGGCCCTTCAGGGCACCAACTTATTCTGAATACAGTAAAGCGTTATTTTTGCCTTTATCTTCAAATTTAGAACTGTTGTTTGCCTTCAACTCCTCCATGCTGGTGTAAAATGGAAGATTGCCCTTTAAATTATAATGACTCATGTTTAAATAGCAATCATTGCTATCTATTTTTCCAATAAGATTTTTAAGTCCCATTTGGCAGAAGAAGAACCTGAGGCCCCGAAATGGTTTAGGTGACCTACTTAAAGCTCCATACTAATTAGTTGCAGAGCCTGGATCCTTCTTTCCATGAAAATAGTAACTTTTCCTTTAAAGTCAAACTTGAAGTGCCTAGCTTCTGGAACAAATAACTGGGATGACTACCGGTTGCCTAATCTCAGGAAATCTTTAAAAGACTTGAGAACTTCTTCCCCCAATAACAACAATTTTTTTCTCATTCTACATATAGTTCGGCACTATGGGCCCTCCCTTGAAGCTCTTCAAAAACCAGAAGTACCAGGAACTGAAGCAGGAATGCATCAAAGATGGTAGACTTTTCTGTGATCCAACATTTTTGCCTGAGAATGATTCACTTTTCTACAACCGACTGCTTCCTGGGAAGGTGGTGTGGAAACGTCCCCAGGTAACTTTGTTTTTTTGCTTTCTCTCTCTCTCTTGATCTCTTTCATCATAACTCTACTTGATCCACTATTTCCCTTATACAGCCTACTGCGTTTAGATCAATTTAGGAGACAATTTTAAACTGGAAAGTTTTATGGATCTGTGCTTCTGGCTCTAGCTTGAGGAATCTTGAATTTCAGTCAAATTGTCAAGTCTAGTAATTTTAAAAAAACAGAAAAGAGATATACCATGCTTGTGTTCTTTTGGAAGTTCATTTGAGTAAATATGGTAACTCAAAAAGCAACTATACTCTTGTCTCCTTACCGAGTTACCTATCACAGCAACGTAAGATAAGGTCAAACCAGTGAGCAGAAAAACTCCTTATATGGTGAGTATAACTGAAATGAACTGTACAGGGACAAGATGGAGCTTGCACTGGGGGAGGGAGTTTTCTCTGCTACTCTTTGGATACCATCACCGATATCCTCCCACAATTAGCAAAGTGGGATCCAAGTAGGATTGTAGCTCTTTCACCACCTATTAATAGTTACTATCATTCTCTGTAGAACATCTGTATATTGTATCTCTTAAACCAAGTCTCAGGACCCCTTCGCAAGCCCCATATGAGTGGGAGCTCAATGCATAAAACGACCGAATGACTCAATCTGGAGAATAAATTGCAACCTTGCTATATCTAAAGGGTATAACTGGATAGAAGGCATGTTCTACCTGGGCTCCTTCCCATAATGGGTGAGCAGGTATATAGGCCATAGAGGGCTGTTACGAAATGCGAGTTCCTAGACCTTCACAATAGCCTGAAGAGCTTCTGAGCCTATTTAATGGTGTACCTTTTTGTGCACTATTATGGAACCACCTCAGTCAGCAACTCAAGGTTTGCCTTCTTCAATAAGCAAGCTATCACTTTTTAGTTGCAATTTCCACAGTTTAAACTCCTAAATGGAGTTCTTACAATAGCTACTTCAGTTTATGTAGGTTGCCACCAGGTGGTGCCAAGATACATTGGTTACTTCAAGGCTCTTGTTTACTATGTGACTCAAAGGACATGTGTCAGTTTTTGTTGATAAAGTATGATAGCCATTGAGAGTATGAGATTTGGAGAAGTTCTCTCCTTCAGAAGGAATATTACACTCCTCCTGACTTTCTGTGCCTCCAGTTGTTGACATCCCTGCAGATCACTGACCTGCAATAAAAATCTGGGAAACATGAGCAGAATTCACTAGCCACTAATTCGGTATGCAGAGAGGTAAGTTTGTTTTGTTTTGTTGCAGAAATGCATGGAGGAAATAGAGATATGTTGTCTGTGAGCCACTCTTTTGAATGGTTGGTGATAATGAGGGGCACCACTCTTTTTTGATGCTTGGATATGAAAGAAAAGAGATCAATAGGGCAAAAGTAGCAGAAAACAAGGCAGGAAATTGAGGCAGGTCTCCTGGGGGGGTGTCTTTTTAAAATAGAACAGGCTTAAACATATTTATAGGCTAAGAAGGAAACAGTAAAGAAGAAGCGGTTGAGGACACACAGAGAGAAGGAATGATTGATTCCTGGAGGAGATGGGAGGAGATCCAGTGGGCGGTAAAATTGCAAGCCAACATGAAGCCATTCCCCAGATGTGACCCAAGCCAGCAGTGCTTCCTGTACTGACCGGTCTTTAGACACATCTTTGTTTCTCTGTCTTGGCTCAGTCCTTTGTCCTTTGCCTTCTTCTTCCAAATTCTGTGGATTGAATCCTAGAAGGATTAGCAGAGAAGGAAAAAACTTAATAACCATGGCAATCGTCCATCTTGCCTCTGAGACAAGAAATACCACTTTCAGGGTGAGGGAATGTCAGAAAGAGAGGGTGAATGGGAATGGGTAGAAAAAGGAATCAGCATGTATGGCACGCTTACTATGGGCCCAGATACTGTGTTTGGAGTTTTTTTACATTTTTTCATTTCATCCTTATTTGCCATGGCTTAGCAAGGTAGGCATCTTAAAAATTACTTCAATGTAACTGTCTTTTCCTGGTTTAAGAAATAAAGATAGATACTGTGTCCATTTTATTGATGAGGAAACTGGGTCTCAGAGAGAAGGTAAGAATTTGCCCAGAGTCAGACTGCTAACAAGCTCGGATTTGAATCCAGGTTTGACTCCAAAGTCCACATTGAGTTTCACTCTACCATGCAGTTATTTCAAGGAGATAGAGCTGTCTTTGTCTCCCCTTTTGCTAAAATAGGTAGCTTCCCTCCAGTCAGTTCTCACATTCCTCCTCACTGTGTTGATGCTGTACATCCATTAATTGATCCATACCAGCCCTTTTGAGAGCATACTGTGAGCTTAGTCTTAATTGAGCCTAAAGGGAGAGTCACTTGAGAAACATTTATTGAGCACATACTCTATGCTAGCCTCTGTGCAATTTACAGACACAGTCTGGGGTAAGGCACTCGCATTCTAGTTGGAGAGATGGATACTGAGCTACTGGAGAGTTAAAGAATAAATTAATACCTGATATAAGAAATGTTATTTTCAGGCATACAGACAGTAGTAAATCATGTAGGATTTGAAGAAGGGGGAGATCATCATAGATTGGAGTGGTTGGGGAAGGGGCCTCTTGTGGGAAGTGAGGGAAAAACAAGGTTCTGGACCACCATCTGAGTCTCCTCAAAAAGCTGTGGATTCCTTTCCAGCCAGAGCGGAGGCCAAGCCTGTGGTCAAGAACCACGTCAAAGTTCTCTGGCCTCCCATCAGGAAAGGCGAGAGACAGCCCTGGGCCTCTCTGAATTGGCTCAGGAAGACCAGATGGGTAGTTGGCCTCACCCGCCTCATTGGCAAGGTTGAGATCCTGGTTTTCAGGGAAGCTTACAGACGTCTTGTCCCTTGGCATGCCACATAGCCTCATACTTAACCAGGGCTATTTTCCGGAGTCTCTAATATGGAAGAAGCAAATTAGTCTGATATTTTCTGTCTCTTTCCTCTCTCATGCTGAAAAGCTTCTGCCTTTATAAGCCATGCCTGTAAACCCCACTGCTAGTTGAACCCAATGAGTCCAGTCAAGTCCTCACCATCCTAGGGCCGGACTGTGTTCCCCCTTCTTCCCAATTGCAACTTCTGTGCCATATCCTAAGAAGCCACTTTAGATCGACAAGGATTATGAAAGTGTTTTGCAATTGTTCAGTGCCAGCTCATCTGCTCATACCCTCCAAAGGATAATCCTTCTCCTTCATTCCTCCAGTGGTCCTGTGGCTACAGCTACTGTCCTACCTTCCTGGGTACACAGATTTATTGCCTGAGACATGTACTCCTGGACTTTCCTGTCCTCCTGGGTCTTCAATACATAGTCTTAGTAAATTCTAAGTTATGCTGAGTTATACTGACTTACAGTGTGATTATAGACTGTAGGTAGGATTTTTAGGCTGAAATCTGGCTGCCTATTCCCATAGAAAATCTCTTCTCCAGCTTCCTCCAGCCACTCTCCCCTCCTACCCGTCTCTGGCTTTTTTCCTGACTGACTCATACCCAGCTACAATAGTGTCTTAGAGTCAGACACATCTAATCCCTGACTAAAATGGAGCAAACCCTCATGGGGATTTGCACAGCCAGCTGTGGGGGGAGGCAAGGGCACCTGCACAAGATCTTCTGTCAGCTCTCCTAGTGGAGTTTTGAGTTCAGCCTCCACTACCATTGCCCTTGCCCGGGTCTTCCACTAGGGAATATCCGCCCGGAGGGCCATTTCACTACACTGGGTGGGAGGAGGGCGATGAGGTTCTTAATTAAAGCATAGGAGGTAGGAATGGAAGGGAAAGGTTGATAAGGGGAGACATTAGCAGCAGAATACACAGGCTTTGGTGACTGTATATGAGGGAACAATAAAGAATGAAACACTTCTTTCTTTGTGCTAACAGAAATTTCCAACTACCATCTGAATGTGTGACACCTCTGTGTAGTAATTTTGGCCTAGACTGTTTGTAAAGTTCTTTTTTCTTTCCAGAGATCATGTCCCCCAGCCTGAGTAGCCCTAAGTGTTTTCCACTCAACACAGTTGAATACAGTTGAATAGGCCCATTCTCTTTCTCTCCATCTATTCTGTTTATCATAAATTCTGCATTTTAACAGCTTTATTGAAGTACAATTTACATCTCATAAAATTCACCTGTTTTAAGTGTACGATGCAATGATTTTTAGTAAATTTACAGAGTTGTGCAAACGTTACCACAATCCAGTCTTAGAACAGTTGCATCATCCCAGAAAGATCCCTTGTGCACATTTTCAGTGAGTAAACCCCGCCTCCCCCCCAGTCACAGGTGACCACTAATCTACTTTTGGTTTCTATCTAGATTTGCCTGTTCTGGACATTTCACTTAAAATTGAATCATAAAAGTAACTGGCTTCTTTTGCTTAGCGTAATGTTTTCAAGGGGCATCCATGTTGTAGCATGTATTAGTGTGTTTCTTTTCACTGCTGAACAGTTTCCATTGCATGGATATATAAACTCTTACCAATAAAGCAGTTTGAGATTTATACCTGGAGTCTCCTAGAAGAAGTCTGAAGGTTCAAATAAGAAGACAATTACACAGTGACTTGATTGTGTAGGTTGGAAGTGGAAGTTGGCTTTTAGATCTTATTCCCAGGTTCCATATTGAGCTTTCCTTGAAAGCGTCAGGAAGGAAGAGAATGTTTTACTGGTGACAAAATTTTCATGCAGAAGTAAAAATCCCCAGCAAGGAAAGTGTACCCCTAGAGAGGCTGGTCCAACATTTGTCCCTGAGCCCATGTCCACCTATAAATGTCCTGCCTGGAGATGGTTCCGTTTTCTAAGGATAACAACTACTTGGACTAGCTCACACAGCCCTCAGGTACTGAGTGGCAGCCCTGAACCTTCTGGGGCTACTTAGAGCCCCAGACTTAGTCACAGTGTACCTACTGCAGGGCTGGCCTCACTTGTAGGTGCCCATGCCCCATCCCCATAGTACTGCAAGGCTGCACGTAGCACTTTGGAAAATGCCTCCACTTTTCTGGCTGCTGGTTTTCTAGGTAGCCTTTCATTTTACTGTGGTTCTTGAGGTTTACCCTGGACTTCAATGTTTATTGTCAGCAAATTTCACCTGTGTAAAAAAAAATTGCTGAAGATGTGAATAGGGTGGGTGCAAAGGGAGCCACATAGAGTGATGTGTGCGGGTCTCCATGTCTTGTAATTGTATGCCTCCCTCCCCACCTCCAGAGGTCTCTGGGAAGGGAGATGAGGAGAAGACAATGGGAGAGTCCCTCAATGCTCACCTCAGAGAACATATTTCTTAGAGAAGCTGCTTTGCTTGTAGAAGGCTTTGGCTCGGGGATGGGGGTATATGGGGACCATTCCTGGCTTTGCTCTTGGTGCTCGACTTCCTAGTTGTGTGTGTTTCCCCCTAAGAAATTATTTTGCCTTGACAAACAGCCCAGTTCAAGGATCATGTTAACTGTGCCAAAACAGCTGGGAGCCATTAGGGACTCAGCATCTCCCCTCCCTCCCAAGCCACCCAAATATGTGAATATGTTAGCTGTGACCCTTCCCCCAACTCTGCTCCCTACCACTCCAGCAGAACTCAGGCTGAAATGTCCCATCTGCACTCTGCATCTCAGCTTTGAGCTACAGAGAAATTTCTCCAGCCTTACTTCCTTACCTCCAACAGGAAGACACCCAGTTGTCTAAATCTAGGGGGAAAGTCAATAAACAGCTATTTCATTATTTTCAAATTTGTCACCAAAAAGTCCATTTGGCTGTTAGATTTGCATTGACTCATTACCCTTTATCCTTTCTACCTCTTTAGCTGCTTTCTAGTCTTTCACTTCCTTAAAGAGGTAGAAGATGTGGCTTAATAAAGATTTTCTCCCATGTTTCACATTATGGTGCTGACATACATAAGAAATTGATTCATATTTAGCAGATTAAATTGAGGAGATTAAGGCCTATTGGTAATATTTAGCCCGGAACCAAAAGCTAAGACATGACTTAAGCAAATCCTCCAGAACAATGGCGAGCTTTGGTGTGAGTGTTAAGCAAAGAGGCATAAAACACTGGGATGCATGACTGAGAGAGGTGGTTGCATCTCTGTCCCTGAAGAGCTTCATAACATTACCCTTTATGTCGTGGCCATTGATAAACCTAAAGGCAAAGGGGTGGACCAGCTGAGGTCTTGAATTTCCTTCTCGAACTATATGTGGTTCTGAAGAACCTAAAACTTCAATCCTAGGTCTCCTACTAATTAGCTGGATGACCAAAGGGGCAAGTTACTGCCCTTCTCTGAGCCTGTTCCCTCATTTGTAAAATAAACAGATTGACTAAATAGTCTCTAAAATTCCTTCCAGCTTTGACAGCCTATGGACTGTCAGCTCTTCCCATGTTTAAAATCTATTGTTAAATAGTCATCCATTATGTATGAAGAGTGGTGAAATAAAACCAGGGCATGGGCCAGTTTCTAAGAGGAAATGGAAAATAAGGGGGATTTTTTGCCCAGATTTATATTCTCCCATGATTACACACAGATTTACATGTACACACACACACATATAATATATAATAACCACGTTCAGCTTAGGTCTACAGGAGAATAATTGCCAAGTTCCTCAATTTGAGTTCTATTTACATGTCTTTACTCATTTATGTGACCCTTTATGTCTTAAATATAAGTTGACATGCCAAAAGTGTTGGCTAAGCCTAGATCCATGCTGTGAAATGAAAGCCTTGTGAAATTCAAGACACTTTAATGTAACCCCAACCACTAATAATGCTACATGAAACCAGCAAGTAATTTGCCTTAATAATCTAAAAGCACACTTTCCCCATATCAATGTTCGCTTCATTGTTTTTCCATGCTAGGCAACTATCAAACTATCGTATTCATCATCTAAGTCCAAAAAATCATTGTATAACTTTATATCTTTCTCCAAGTGAAATGGTAACACCTGACCCAAGAGAAGAAACTGTGCTTAGCTTCATCTTACAAAGGGCAAAGAAACAATAAGAAGAGAAGGAATATCAGGATCCAATTCACCCAACACATCTGCTTTATGTTCAATAAATAAAAAACAGGCAGATCCAAACCCATAAAAAAATATTTACTAAGATTGAAGTCTTCTCCTATGACAAAAAAGTAACGATGAGACACCAGACATGCATCTGAAAAAAAAGACCAGAAAATCCAAAGCTGACAACCCACCTAACCCTCTCCTTTTGGCAGAGTGATGCCCAATTAATCTTCAGTTTGGACTTGTCCCTGCCCAGAATGCCTATTCCTTTCCAGAGTTATTTTGGCTTTTAAAGAATATATGGAATGTTTCATTCTGTAGACCAGACCCTTCATCAAGGAGAATTATGTCCGTTAAAAAAAAGAGGTTTGAGAACCAGAAAAATATAGCTGTCTCTATTTAATAATTTTTAAAAGGATATATGTCTAGCTTTTCTTTCCATTTGAGACTAGGATTTATTTCTGCTGGGTAAGCAGAATGTCAAGGTACCGGCTAATGGCCTCCTCCACTATGCTTTCTCCGTCTACTCAAGACTTCATTGGTATTTCCTGCCTTTGAACTCTGCAAGTGCTGATAGTCTGAGTCACACAATTATGTCTTCAATTGCGTGGTGCCATGTATGCTGCTATGCCTTTGTCTATGCCTGTCTCTCTACCCGTTATGCCTCCCTTGTCCAACTGCCTAACTCTAGTCATTCCTAAGGCTTCAACTCAAGTGTTACCACTGCTGTTCAATCTATTCTGTCTACCATCAGGGAAACTTTGGGGATCCATCCTCTAGGCACTGATTATACTTGGAAAATGCCTCCAATATGCCCTCATCACAATACGTTATAACAGTATTATTTCGGTCTCATTTTACTACTTGCAGTGGGAATGGCACAGCTACTGATATGTTGTGGGAAGACACACGCATACACCCAAAACAAATACTGCCCCCACTCTGGCCATGTTCTCTCAGAACATCCACTGTGGGAAGAGTATCTGTTGAAGTGCTCCTGTGAGTGGTCTGTTACCACCTGCTATTAGTGCTGCTGCCATCTATGTTCATCCAAAGATGTGAAAAAATCTAGTTGCCATGGAGACTACTGTTGCCTTTGCTTTATGTTAGGAAAGGGCTTCAATGTATAAGGTCTCCTAATTCATTTTCCTAGAAAGGGACAAGCATTAATGTCCACCTCCTTCAGGCCTCATCTCTTAAATGCAACCACCCTTCCAAGCACAGATGCTTCAGAAAAGCTCATCCTGACAGAATCAGAATGTAATGTGCTAATTTCTAGTTCTCCTCTTAAAAATCTGATGGTGGTGAAAACTCTTCCAGACCCCACTGGTAGCTATGTCTGAGGGTCCCCATCAGTACATCTCATCCTGTATCATCGCATCCCCTTCTTCCAATTCTCCTCCCACTTCCCCATATGATCCTTTCCTGTGGCTAGATGATCTACTGCTTTCTGTTTTTCCTCACAACCCTCCAATCTTCCCTTTATCCCACCTATGGAAGTCCTAGTCATCTTTCAACCCCACCTCCTCTATGAAGTCTGTCCTGCCTAGCTCAGCTCACAGTGACACTTTGGAAACTTCCCAGAAACTCTTATAACCAATTATTGTATCCACAGGACATCTGTGATGACCCCCGTCTGATTGTGGGCAACATTAGCAACCACCAGCTGATCCAAGGGAGACTGGGGCACAAGCCGATGGTCTCTGCGTTTTCCTGTTTGGCTGTTCAGGAGTCTCACTGGACAAAGGTATTCCCCCTCCCGAGAGGCCTCACTCAGATCCCACCTTCTTGACTTCTTTAAAATCTTCAGGAAAAGTCAGCTCATAACTTTCTTAGATTGTTTATTTCCTGAAGGCAGAGGTATTCACTGGTGACTTCCCTCCAGTTTATCATGAGAACTGTTATAAATACAGAAAAGTTGAAAGAATTTTACAGTGAACATCCATATATTCACCTAGATTCTGCCATTAATGTTTTGTTCTATTTGATTTGTCACACATACTAGTTGATCTTTTGTCACTTGTAGTAGTCTTTGACTCTGTAGCTGTGCATACTTGTGTTCTCTGTACCTACTGGAGTATAAAGCCAGTAGGGGCCAGGAAGTCACTAACAGATGTGACTAACAGACAAAGTGAGAAAGACGGAAGTAGATCCTTGCAAAGTTTCCAAAAAATTATTAAGAGTACAAAAATTCCTTTGGCATTTAGGTAGAGTTCAAGGCAATAAGTGTTGACTTGGTTTGGGACAAAGAGCATTTTCTTCAGAAAAAATGATTTTTAGAAGATTAATGTGTAATTGTTATATAAAAAGGAGAATTTCCTAAATGTAATTTTATTCAAGGTGTGAATAAAATCTATATTGTATGGAATCTATATGAAATCTCTAAGACGGACGTTTAAAAACTTAAACCACAGGGGGCCTTGAGTTTTTATTGATTTTGCTTTTTAAGATGCCTTGCTTATGTGGTTAAACATTCAACCATAAATGTGTTTGCATAGACAATTTCTCATGTTCAAGTTTGTAGATTATCTGTAGGAAATAATTTAACTCCTAACTGGCTGCCCCCAGTTACCCTGTGTATATTCAGGGCAGGCATGTTAATAGTATTCTCAGTAAAAATGAACTGGGGAAGCAGAAGTTTTGGGGGAAAAAATGCCCTACCTAGGACTTCCCAACCTAGACCCAAACCAGGTGTATTTGCTGTGCTTCCTATCGCCACATGGATTTGCTAGAGATCAACTGTAATTTCAATATTTGGATATGGTCAGGTGAATAAGAGTTGATTGAATGTTCTTATGTTTCCAGACAATTCCCAACCATAAGGAACAGGAATGGGACCCTCGAAAACTAGATAAATATGCTGGGATATTTCGCTTCCGTTTCTGGCATTTTGGAGAATGGACTGAGGTGGTGATTGATGACTTGCTGCCCACCATCAATGGAGATCTGGTTTTCTCCTTCTCCACTTCCATGAATGAGTTTTGGAATGCTTTACTGGAAAAAGCTTATGCAAAGTAAGAAGGGGGTTTGACTAGTTAGTGGTCGGGGTACATGAGAAAAGGAAGGCCACATTTGTTCTTTGCAGCTCGTTCTTTCCCAGCCCAGCCCTGGAGTTTAAATTGGGTAGGATCTCAGTCAGATCCAAGACAATGCTTTGGGCCTGGGACTGGCCCTTAGACACTCTGTACGAGAGAGAAATCAGCTGTTCTGGTTTTCATTAAACCCGTATCTGCTCCTAGCTGCCCCTTCCTGCTGCTAATCTGCAGATCACATAGCATTATAGCCTCAAATTTTCTCCCTGTCTAATATCTACCTATAGAGAGAAGTTTCTGCATGGACTGTCCTTAATCAACATAGCCTAAGCCTAGAAATCTCTGAATATAATCTCAAAATATCTCTCATTTTATACATAAGAGAAAAGCCATCTGGTAAAGGCTAGCTGGGCAGGAACTGTTTTAATTCTTGTTTACATGATGTCCTTGATCTGGAAAAATAATTTTACAAAGATAACCTTGCATATTTGCCCCCAGGCTGCTTGGCTGTTATGAGGCCCTTGATGGTTTGACCACCACTGATATCATCGTGGACTTCACTGGCACGTTGGCTGAAACTGTTGACATGCAGAAGGGAAGATACACTGAGCTTGTTGAGGAGAAGTACAAGCTGTTTGGAGAACTGTACAAAACATTTACCAAAGGAGGTCTGATCTGTTGCTCCATTGAGGTTTGTATTCACCAAAAACAACTCCTCTTTGCTCACTTCTGGCAGAGGAGACTGCAAAATTTAGTAGGGAACATCACCCTTAGCCCAGAGATCCATGAAAAGCCATTATGGAACTCAGAAAGGTAACAATACACATTGTGCCTTGGCACAGAGGCTGAGGAGCTTTATCTTTTTATCCTTTTGTACCAGTCATCTCACTCCATGGGAGGACACAGCATCCAAGCTGATGTAAATAGCCTCCTCTAAATTATTCCTCCTGCCTCTGCTCTTGAAGGTGGAGGTTATAGTTGTTTGCTCAAGGAATAAATCAGCCCCACAAATTTTAATGCTGTTCATATCAATGTACTACTGCGGGCAGTTTGAATCTGACTTGTTTAAGTGAGTTATTATATTAAACTCTTCATTTCCTTTCCTTCACTTGTTTTGTGTCAAGTTAGGTGTCAGGATCAAATTTTCATCTGCATAGGGAGACCTGGCTGCAACCATACTGGGGTAAACCAACCAAGGAAGAAGAGGAGTCAGGCCTGGGTCTCCAAATTCCTATGCCCTTATGTATCTTTCTTTGCTCTTAGTCTCCCAATCAGGAGGAACAAGAAGTTGAAACTGATTGGGGTCTACTGAAGGGCCATACCTACACCATGACTGATATTCGCAAGATCCGTCTTGGAGAAAGACTTGTAGAAGTCTTCAGCACTGAGAAACTGTATATGGTTCGCCTGAGGAACCCCTTGGGAAGACAGGAATGGAGTGGCCCCTGGAGTGAAATGTGAGTGGCATTCCACTTTGAATGCTACATCCCGAAAACCCCGTAGTTCTTCCAAACCCATCCCTCTGACTAGTGGGCTGTCAATGCTCGGTGACATCTGGGGGTTCTTGTCAGGCATAGGGTCTGTGAGCCAGCTGGAGGTGAGATAAAGCAGGCCCAATTTTCATGCATTCTGTTCCTTTGGCACCCTGCTTACTGTAGGAAGTCAATGGCAAATGTAACAGCTTATCCCTTTGTTCTTTATTTGTCTTTAGTTCTGAAGAGTGGCAGCAACTGACTGCAGCAGATCGTAAGAACCTGGGGCTTGTTATGTCTGATGATGGAGAGTTTTGGTGAGGAGAGGTTTTCTGTGCTAAGGGAATTGAGGCTTCTACATGGAACTACAGGGGTAGGCATTAAGTACCATCTTCATTTCTTTCCTGACCATTTTCCATTCAGGATGAGCCTGGAAGACTTTTGCCGCAACTTTCACGAACTGAATGTCTGCCGCAATGTGAGCAACCCTATTTTTGGCCGCAAGGAGCTGGAATCAGTGGTAGGATGCTGGACTGTGGATGATGACCCCCTGATGAACCGTTCAGGAGGCTGCTACAACAACCGAGACACCTTTCTGCAGAATCCTCAGGTTTGAATCAATTATTTTTCTTTTCCTTCAAGTTATCAAGGCAATAGAAACCCAGGTCTCACCTTAGAGTATTTCTTTGACATCAGTTCTTCCATTTGCAGCTATTGTGTAATATTCATCAACCAGGAGGCCTAGGGATTGGCTCAGATGCTTGTAAGGCATGGCATACTGTGTCTCTTTGCAGAGATGTACCTTGGCAACATTATCAAATCTGAGCCACTTCTGCTGGCTGCCTCTTTCCTGGCCATATTGCTTGGTATGGCTCTTTGACACTCTCTGCTTCCTTATGATGGTCCCATATTGGAGAGAAAGAATCTGCTCCCAGATGCTTTCTCAATTCTTTTCCATTTCTGTTCCGTCCTCTTAGGTGCACATTTACTATATGTGTCCTCTTTCTCATGCAGGTGATTCTTCTGAACCCCAATATGATACCTCTCTTTTCTCATCTAGAACCCTGTTTTCCCAGGATTTGAATCACTACCTTGTCAATGACCCGATCTCATCCACCTCCTGTTACAATGCTACTCCGGATGACACATTAGGGATCAAGCCAAGGAATACCCCAAAGCAAAACTTCCAAACATCCAAAGCCTGAATCTATACTAACCTTGATGGTTTTATCCCCAAATGTGCTGATGAGCTAACCCACAGGTGACAAGAATTCTGACTGTATTGCAGCCTTACATGGCTGTATCTTTTCTTTCCATGGGCCTCCTTGGCTCGGCATTTTGGAGGTTACTAAGGTTGGTGGGATGATTTACTTAATTCATACTTTTTTTTCCATCCGTTCCATCTTAATTGTCCCTAAAGAAAAGAAATCTATTACCCCCCACTTTACCTGCATTTACAACCCTGGAAATGTTTCAAGTATCAGGCACATATACCAAGCTGGGGAAATGACACTTAGGCTTCACTGTTAAATGTCTGCAGAGGATTGACCTTGTGAGCCTATGGCTCTGCATCTGTTTTTTGTTTGTTTCTAAAGGGAGGGGGAGAAAGAGGTAGAGAGAGAGAGAGGTGGGGAGAGAGAGAAACATAGAAACAGAGAAAGAGATAGATACAGAGGAAGAGAGAAAAATCTGATGCCTTTTAGTTTTCTTCCCAATGGCATAATGATTCCCCAGATGATGTTTGGAAAGTCTCTAGCACAGGCCTGCAGCTTCCTTAAAATGGTGATAGCAAAGCATCAATTCTCCAAGGAAGTGGATCCAGCCCCTGCACAAGCCACACATCTGGGCTGGCAATAGGAGGCTAGCCTAGGGGGATGTTTCAGTGTCAGGTTAAGTCAAACAAGAATGCTTTCTGTCTTTATGGATTCTGGAATTTTCTGTGTACAGCTTTTAAAAACAAGAGGACAATAATAAAAACAAATCCAAGATCCTGCCAAGAACTTATTAAAACAAAGCATACCTCTTTGGCATCAAAGGCCTAGGCATAAAGTTGTCTCTCTCAACACATGCTGAATGTCATAGGGAAAAAGCAAGTATTATGATCTACACTTAACAAGTCAATGAATTTTCCAAGGCCTCATTGTCTGGTCAATGGCAAAGCCCAGGAAATAGCCCAAGTCTCTTCTTCCCAATGTAGAGTTTTCTTCCCTGAAATTTGAGCTGGCTCCTCTGAAATGGAAATGATAACTAAGCTCCTTGATGGCCTCTTTCCCTTAGTACATCTTCACTGTGCCTGAGGATGGGCACAAGGTTATCATGTCACTGCAGCAGAAGGACCTGCGTACTTACCGCCGCATGGGAAGACCTGACAATTACATCATTGGTTTTGAGCTCTTCAAGGTAAGAATGGAGATTTGTAGCAGAGAGAATGATGGCAAATGGAGTTAAAATCAGGATGGCTTGGGGTTAGGGGAGTTAAGAAAAGTCCAGGCATAAAGAAAGCCAGGACCTAGGATCTTCCAACACAAAAACTATGATTTGAACAGAATGGAACATTTCATTCTATTTCATTTCCAGGTGGAGATGAACCGCAGATTCCGCCTCCACCACCTCTACATCCAAGAACGTGCTGGGACTTCCACCTATATTGATACCCGCACCGTGTTTCTGAGCAAGTACCTGAAGAAGGGCAACTACGTGCTTGTCCCGACCATGTTCCAGCATGGCCGCACCAGCGAGTTTCTCCTGAGAGTCTTCTCTGAAGTGCCTGTCCAGCTCAGGTTCAGTTTCCTTGGCCAGTCCTGCAAACTCCTCTTCTCTGCTTTGCCTCCAATCCTAATCCTCTTGATGCTTCTCTCCCTATGTAGACACTCAAAGGGACAGCTTGTTCAAGTCAGACTTCATTGAAATGATGGTGGTAGAAATATTTCTCAGAGCAGGGTTATGAAAAATTGCCCATTGGAGGTCTGAGCTTTGGAGCTCTGAGCTGCCGTTTAAGGGGAACAGGCCTATAGCCTAAGTTTTTCCACTTATATTTTATCTTCTGTTCTCTAGCTAACTTTCTCTTGTATTAAACAGCTGGCACTCCTCACTGCTCCTCTATTATGTTCCAAGAGCTGGGTCACCAAAGCTACCTTTTCACCCCAGCCTTGCCTACTCTGATCTTTATCTGCTGGTCCGTAAAGCAAGAGGAAAGGAAAACATACTCATAAAATATAAGCCATTTCTGAGGAGGAATGGGCTAGGTCACTGAGCGTTTCACGCTTTCAGCAACAAGGTCTGCTTTGGTAAGCCTTTCTCCTCATCAAAGGGCATTCATCATCAATTATGTGTCTTCGTTTTGATGTTCCAGGGAACTGACTCTGGACATGCCCAAGATGTCCTGCTGGAACCTGGCTCGTGGCTACCCAAAGGTAGTTACCCAGATCACTGTTCACAGCGCTGAGGGCCTGGAGAAGAAGTATGCCAATGAAAGTAAGAACTGCAGGGGTGTCTGGGAAAGCAAAATTCAGTTTCATTTATTGCACGTATGGTTAGAAAAGATCGTCACAAACGATTCTCTTGAGAGGTATTTTCAGTCTAGAGAAGTCAGGATGGCTGTCAACCATGGCAGAGAATGGGATGTAAACTTCTTTGGGCAAGGGCTACGTAATATTCACTTTTGTATTCCTATATAAAGTATAGAAAAGAAAAGGGAAGCAGGAAAAAAGTGTTGAGTCCTAGTTCATTCTGATGCCCAGGTGTTATGCCAAAAGGCCTAGAATAGAATAGTGAGACACTTTCTTGGCTATCTAGAAAGAGAACTTCAATCACTGTGTTAAAAACAGATGTCACTTTATTCCAGCTGTAAACCCATATTTGGTCATCAAGTGTGGAAAAGAGGAAGTCCGTTCTCCTGTCCAAAAGAATACTGTTCATGCCATTTTTGACACCCAGGCCATTTTCTACAGAAGGACCACTGACATTCCTATTATAGTGCAGGTAAGAATATGAACAGGGACCTCCAGGGTGGCTCAGTACCAGATACTAGATTACCCCAAGTGTGTCACATATGTCTAGGATACAGAACAAGGGTTATCCTGTTTTTTTTGTTTGTTTTGTACTCAAAGACACCTCTCACCAGGCACAGACACTGACTTCCTTATTAATCTGCACCCTAAGTATCCTCTCCTTCATTTATTTCACTGGGGGAAGAAGCCCACATGCTCGCAGGTACACGTTAACACATGCACTATTCCATTTCATGAAAGGAAGCATATGCCAGTTCAGACGACCCACATCCTACTAGGTCAAGATGGACCACTACAGTTTGGCTGTTTTTCTGATTTAATGCTTCTGACAAGCTATCTTTAGGTAGGATCAAGGTTGATCCTGAGCTCTGCTTGTTTTCATCTATACTCTTTGAGGTATCTTCCCCTCAGCCAGAGAGGTATCAGGAAAGATAGTCTCTTGGTTTTAAAACAGACTTTTCCAAGCTTAGCATTAGGTTCTAGATGCCACAGGGCAAAGTCCAATCTCACAGAAGGTTGCTCACCTTCACTCTCTTGACTTGTCTCTCCAGGTCTGGAACAGCCGAAAATTCTGTGATCAGTTCTTGGGGCAGGTTACTCTGGATGCTGACCCCAGCGACTGCCGTGATCTGAAGTCTCTGTACCTGCGTAAGAAGGGTGGTCCAACTGCCAAAGTCAAGCAAGGCCACATCAGTTTCAAGGTTATTTCCAGCGATGATCTCACTGAGCTCTAAATCTCCAGCTCCAAGGAATCCTGACAGAGCTTTCCATCCTTTTATTTTCTGTCAGAAGCCAAGTCTTATCTAAGATTCATAATCTTTTGAAAGAAAGAAATTCACAGTAATTAACTTTTCCTTTCTTCTGATAAGTTCCCCATACCTCCCGATCCAAGTAGCATCAGTAGCTACATAACCTATATACCTCCAGCAGCTGGACAGGGGGAGGTGACAGTCCTATCTGGAGATCATACAGGTGTTTGCTAAGAAAAGATCTCTGGGGCTTCCGGGGGTGAGATTTAAGCAGGACGACAACAGCGTGGATACCCTACAGTTGTCTTTGCTGCTTTCAAGTGCCCAACGTATGTCCCCTGTAGGGCATGTTGAGGAAGGAGGAGGGGTGATCAAGGCCAAGCTGGTCTAGCCTGACATCCCAGTTCCTGACTGAACACTACAATCTTCCTGGCAGCATTCTACTCAGCAGCCAGAGCCTGCTTATAAGTCCCCAGCCCTCACCACCAGCACCACCATCACCACCGATCACCACCACCACCACCACCTCCGGAAAGTATAGTCCTGCCTTCACCCAAGTCACCCCCCACAGTAGGTTTTACCTTCATGTTGAGGAAGCTTCCTAGGTGCTTAATCAAGAGCTGGAGTTCAGTACAGCCTAGACAGTGGGAAGGGCCTGAGCTCCAGCTCAGTGGAAGCCAGCTGTGTGCCACAAGAGGGAAAAGTGGAAGAAGCTGCAGTGGGAGACAAAGCCTCGGTCCCCCACCCATCCACACACACCTACACTCACACACGCGCACATGGGCGCGCACGAACTACCGTTCAGGCAGTCAGTGGGCAAGAGGAAGGATGTATAAGTACCACACACCGCAAAAAGTATGAGAGAATCCATCCAGGCATAATACAGCTAGTTTGGGGCCCCTGACTGCAATGTGAAACCTCCTGCTGCTGCTAGGTTTACAAACAAGCCCATTGTCCTGTGCCTCCTAATATCATTGGTACTGAAGACCCCATCTGGGGGCTTGAGACTTGGGGTCAGCCCAGGTCCCTCAGGCTTTTCTCTCAGTTGGGAAGCTTCACTCCTTGGGGGTGTTTGTTTGCCCTCTTGTTTTTTCAGTACTTCTACAGAATTTTCTCTAGAGTCAGTCATTCTGAAATGTTCTTCCCTCCGTCTCATCTATCCACATTCTATCCCTTCTTCAAGGCCCAGCAGAAATGCCACCTCCTCCATGAAGCCTTCCCTAACTCCCCAATCCCCATCACCAACAATATTTCAATGCTTCTGCAATGATGAAAAAGAAAAAAAAAAACAAAACATAGTTGTAGTACTTAGTCTAGTCCAGCACGCATTCATTTAAAAAAATACTTTGCAGGTTTTTTTTAAACTCGTTCATTTCCTACCATGTTTTTTCAGTCTGTGTAACTTCTGCAGTGCCTTCACCACACTGCCTTACATAATCCAAACCACAATAAAGTTCACATTCAATAAATTGACCAGTCTTGACTTGATTTGATGGCACAGGGGAGATGGCAAGAGTGGCCATCTGTTGAGACTCTTTTCAGAGCTGCTAGGGTGGGGGTGGGTGTAGGGGTAGAGGTACTTTGTGCGAACTGAGCCCAGATACAAGTCTGATGGATGCGGAGAACTTGGCTGCATTCTGATGGTGCAGTCCTTTATCCCGTAGGAGAAGTGGTTGGGAAAATTGAGAGGGACCCTGTCCTAGTCCATATTTAGGATTACTTGGGTGATATTTGGGGTTACATAATTTTGAAACCTCTCTGGGATTGGACCCACGGCCAAAGCTACAGTTGCCAGATCTTTCAAGGGCAGACCTCCCAATAGGAGAAAATACCAACTCTTCCCCTCCAGCATTACTTTTAGAGTCAAATGGATGTGAAGACTTCACTCACCCGCTTCCACACTCAATCTGCCATCTGCCCATTTTAGAGTAGGCTATGTTGATGAAATTTCTCTCTTTTTTCCTTGAGCTCTGCCCCTTCACGGGAAAAGATGCCTAGGCAGGAAAGGGGTCTCCAAGCTCAGCAGAACAGTCCTTAAGTACAGCCCTCATTTTCCATCCCTGCAACCCTAGCTCGGAATACACTGGAGATGACATCTTAAATATAGGTATTTAGATGTGGTAGACCTTTGTCAGAAATGAAGTCTCCAATACAGGTAATGTAATGGTTCTATACGGTCACCAGATGGCACTATGATATTACAATTAAGCTCAAAGATGCTACCACTTTTTTTAAGGATGAGAATTTTTTCCTCAAATAAAAAGATAGAAAAAAAGGGAACCAACACTTTTTGATAGTCTGCTACGTGTCAGACTCCACGCTCAGTGCTTTCTATACATGATCTCATTTTAACGCCCACAGCAAACATAGGAAGTGCTGTCATTATCCCTGTTTTTCAAAGATGAGGAAATTAAGGAAGAGTCTAAATAACTCACTCAACGTTGTTCATTCAATAATCATATCATGATTATTAGTCAGACAATGATGTTTATTTGACTCCTACACTTTGACCTTTTCTGTGAAAATATGCTGTCCCCCAGGAAGTGGTAACATGTTCTCTACATCTTTATCACCAGCTTTCTATCCACAGTACTGTACCAAGAACTGTGCAGATAGCATACCACATGTTTCTCTCAGAGTCTTTACTTCCCTAACTTCGGCACACACACATATACTTGCATATGCACACATATAATGTGTCGGTAAAATTGGTCTTTCCAAAAGGAATCCAATGCACTAATATGTACCAAAATGTATTTGATAACAACATGAATGAATCTCAAAATAATTATGCTGAGTGAAAGAAGCCAGAAAAATGGGTGTATCCTGCCTGATTCCATTCATATAAAATCTCAAAAAAGTCGAACTAGTCTATAGTGACATAAAACTTATCACTGGTTGCCTGGGGAGGTGGGGAGGGGCAAGAGGGAAGGAATACAAAGTGGTCTGAAGAAACTTTGGGGAATAATGATTATATTCATTATTTTGGAACTACTCTGTATCTTGATTGTCGTGTTGGCTACTCAACTGTAAGCATTTTTCAAAACTCAAGTGAATTTTACTGTAAATAAATTTTTAAAAAGTGAAGCCTTATAATGACTTCACCCTCCCCCACTAATCTTTTAAATTTTTCATAGATATTTTATCTAAATACATTAAATACTCTTCCAGACAATGTTAGAATTTTTGCTTTTAGCAGTCATACATATTTTAAAGAATTTAAGAGGAGGAAAATAGTCTTTTATATTTACTAGTCCTGTTTCTCTTTCCTTACTCCTGAAGCTCCAAGATTCTCTCTGATATCATTTATGTTTAGCCTGAAGAACTTCCGTTAATATTTCTTTTAGAGCTGTCGATGAATTCTCTTAGTTTTTCTTCATCCAAGAATGTCTTTATTTTGCCTTCGTTCCTGAAGGATATTTTTACTGGATATAGAATTCTGGTTTGACAGTTCTTTCCTTTCAGCAATTTAAAGACATTGTGTCTCTGTCTTCTGCCCTCCATGGTTTCTGATGGTAGATCCACAGTAATTCAAAGTATTGTTGTCATATATATTATGTGTCATCTTTTCTCCAGCTGCTTTCAAGATTTTTCTTTGTCTTTGGCGTGCAACAGTTTTATTATCTAAGAGTCATTTTCTTTACGTTTATACAGTTTGGAGTTCAATGGATTCTTGAATCTGTAAATTTATGGTTTTGATCAAATTTTGAGAAATTTTCAGCAATTACTTATTCAAAAATTACTTTCTGCACCAATCCCTTTTTCTGCTCCCTCTGGGCCTTTAATGACATGAACATTAGACCTTTTGATATTGTTCCAGAGATCTTGGAGGCTCTGTTCAATTTCTTTTCCTTTTGTAGTTGGTATAATTTTTTTTAATTTTAATTTTTCATTTTTAAAATTGGTATACAGTGAATGATTTGATAGAAATCAGCACAGAGAACTATTAGACACCAAGAATGTACACCTAATCCCAGGCTTCAGGGAAAGTTTTTTGGCAGAGGTGATATGTAAGCCAATCCTGATGGATGAATACAATTAACCAAATGAAGAAGGGAGGGACCAACAGTTACAGGCAGTGAGAATGATGTGTGCAAGTACATGAATTTGCAAGAGAGCATGGAATGTTTCGAGAAAAACACTTTGTTATGATTGAAACATATGGTGCCAATGTGGGAATGATGAAAGATGATGTTGGAGAAGTAAACAGAAGGAATCATGAGAGGTCTTATATGGCAGAATAAGGATTTTTAACTTAATCAATCCTGAGAACAATTGGGAAACAGAAAGGTTTTTTAAAATGTCAACGGAGTTTCTGTTTTTTTTTCTTTTCTGAATTTTCTCATGTTTCTATAATGGATATGTATCTTTTTTTAATTATAACAGCTTTAGTAAAATATAACTCACCAATACATACCATACAATTCACCAATTTAAAGTGTACAATTCAATGGTTTTTAGTATATTTACAGAGTTGAGCAACCATCACCACAATCAATTTTAGAACAATTTCATCACTTCCAAAGAGAAATCCTGTACCCTTTAGCGGTCACTCCCAACTTCCTCCCGATCCTCTTCTCCTCCACCAGAGGAAACCGCTAATCTGCTTTCTGTCTCTATGGATTTGCCTATTCTGGACATTTCATATAAATGGAATCATACCGTATGTGGCCTTTGTGTCTGGCTTCTTTCATTTAGCACCATACTTTCAAGGTTCATCCATATTTTTGCATGAATCAGTACTTCATTTCGTTTTATTGTCAGATAGTATTCTATTGTATGGCTATATCACATTTTATTTATTCCACTTGCCCGCTGATGGAAACTTGGGTTGTTTCCACTTTTTGGGTATTATAAATGATGCTGCTGTGAACATTGTGTACAAGTTTTTGTGTGGACACACGTTTTCAATTCTCTTGGGCATGTAAATAGGAGTGGAATTGTTGGGTTGTATGGTAACTCTATACTTAACTGAGGTGTACAACATGATGGCTTGATATACATATATTGTGAAATGATTACCACAATAGGTTTAGTTAATATCCATTGTCTCATATAGATACATTAAAAAGAAAAGAAAAAAAGTGTTCTCTTTGTGATGAGAACTCTTAGGATCGACTGTCTTAACAACTTTCCTATATATCATGCATCAGTGTTAGTTATAGTCATCATGTTGTACTTTATATCCCTAGTACTTATTTATCTTATAACTGGAAATCCATACATTTTGACCACCTTCCTCTAATTCCCCCTCCCCCGACTCCCCAGCTGTAGTAACCACAAATCTGATTTATTTTTCTTATTTTTTTTTGAGGAAGATTAGCCCTGAGATAACATCTGCCACCAATTCTCCTCTTTTTTTGCTGAGGAAGACTGGCCCTGAGCTAACATCCGTGCCCATCTTCCTCTACTTTATATGTGGGACGCCTGCTACAGCATAGCTTGACAAGTGGTGCATAGGTCCACACCCGGGATCCAAACCCGTGAATCCCAGGCCACTGAAGCAGAATGTGTGAACTTAACCACTGCACGACCAGGCTGGCCCATGATTTTTTTTTCTGTGAGATCTGTCTTATTTCCATCCTAGTGGGTGTGAAGTGATATCTCATTGTGGTTTTGATTTGTATTTCTCTGATGGCCAGTACTGTTGAGCATCTATTTATGTGCTTATTGGCCACTTGTACATCTTCTTTGGAAAAATGTTTATTCGTATCCTTTGCCCGTTTTTTAATTGGATTATTTGTCCTTTTATTATTGAGTTGTAGGTGTTCTTTATATATTCTGGATCTAAGTCATTTAACAGATGTGTGATTTGCAAATATTTTCTCCTCTTCTGTGAGTTGTCTTTTCTATTTTTTTTTACGTGTAATCTTTTTTAAAAATTTTATTTATTTATTTTTTTAATTTCAGTAACATTGGATTATAACTTATATAGCTTTTGAATGTACATCATAATATATTTCGAATTCTGTGCAGATTACATCATGTTCACCACCCAAAAACTAATTATAGTCCATCCCCTCACTTGCAAGCTTAATCACCCCTTTTGCCCTTCTCCCCTTCCCCATGGTAACCACCAATCCATTCTCCGTTGCTATGTGTTTGTTTCTCGTTGTTTTTATCTTCTCCAAAGAAGATACACGGATGGCCAACAGGCATATGAAAAGATGCTCAACATCATTAGCTATCAGGGAAATGCAAATCAAAACTACAATGAGATATCACCTCACTCCTGTCAGAATGGCTATAATTAACAAGACAGGAAACAACAAATGTTGAGAGGATGTGGAGAGATGGGAATCCTTGTATACTGCTGGTGGGCATGCAAACTGGTGCAGCCTCTATTTCCTTTTTTGTTTTGTTTTGTTTGTTTTTTGCTTTTTTGTGTTTTTTTCTTTTTTGAGGAAGATTGGCCCTGAGCTAACATACACTACCAATCCTCCTCTTTTTGCTGAGGAAGATTGACCTTGAGCTAACATCTGTGCCCATCTTCCTCTATTTTGTTTGTGGAATGCCTGCTACAGCATGGCTTGATAAGTGGTGTGTAGGTCCAAACCTGGATCTGACAAACCCTGGGCTGACGAAGCAGAGCACGCGAAGTTAACCGCTGTGCGACCAGGTTGGCCTCGTCTTTTCTATTTCTCAGTGGTGTTCTTTGAAGCACAAAAGTTTTCAATTTTGATGATGTCCAATTTATCTATTTTTTTCTTTTGTCGCTTATGGTTTCTGTGTGATATCTAAGAAATCATTGCCTAATTCAATGTCACAAATTTATGCCTACATATTCTTCTAAAAGTTTTGTAGTTTTAGCTCTTACGTGTAGATCATTGATCCATTTTGAGCTAATTTTTGTCTATGGTGTAAGGAAAGGGTCCAAATTCATCCTTTTGAATGTGGATATCCAGTTATCTCAGCACCATTTGTTGAAAAGATTTTTCTTTTCCCCACTGAATTGTCTTGACATTCTTGTTGAATTGACCACAAACGTATGGGTTTATTTCTGGGCTCTCAACTCTATTGCATTGATCTATAAGTCTATCCTTATGACAATACCACACTGTCTTGACTGCTGTAGGCTTCTAGTAAGTTTTGAAATCAGGAAGTGTGAGACTTTCAATTTTGTTCTCTTTCAAAGTGTTGGCTATTTGGGTTTTGGCTATTCTGGGTCTCTTGCACTGTCATAGAAATTTTAGGATAAGCTTGCAATTTCTGCAAAGAAGCCAGCTGGGATTTTGACAGGGATTGAATTGAATTTGTCGATCAATTGGGGGAATATTGCCATCTCGACAATATTAAATGGCATTTAACAACATCAAAATAAACATGGAACATGTATTACTTTTTAGATAAAAGTAAAACTAATATTTATTTACAAAATGGTGCACTAGTCTCCTTTTAAGACCCCTTTCGCGACAAGTGCCCACATCCATTTTGTGTTGTTTCTAATTGGTCCTTTAGAGACAGAAATGAAGACCCTGCTGTTAGAACTGGGCCATATCACAAAAGGGGCATCGGGGCTGGCTCTGTAGCCAAGTGGTTAAGTTCACACGCTCCACTGCGGTGGCCCAGGGTTCGGATCCTGGGCGTGGACATGGCATCGCTCGTCAGGCCATGTTGAGGCAGCGTCCCACATCCCACAACTAGAAGGACCTGCAACTAAGATATACAACTATGTACGGGGGGGGAGGGTTGGGGAGATAAAGCAGAAAAAAAAAAGATTGGCAACAGTTGTTAGCCCAGGTGCCAATCTTTAAAAAAAAAAAGGGGGGGGGCATCTCAGATCCTGAAGATTATTGGTTTTGCAGATTCACTCTTCATACAGTCCCAGGCTGAGTAGAGTAGAGGAAAATTAGCATTTATCAAGAGCATACTGTTTACCAAGCCCTGTACCCTCCATTTTCCCACAACATGGTCTCACTCAATCTTTACAACAACCTTTTACATGGATGTGACTACTCCAATTTTATAGATGAGGAAGTGAAAGCCTGGGGAGTTTATGGAATTCGATAAATCTCACAGGACTATTAGCTGGCAGAGGTGAGTTTTGAATCAAAGTTGTTCTAACTGCAGAGCCTCTGATATTCCCACTCCTCCCATGCTCTGAGGCCACTAAGTGTATGAAAACATCTGTCCCAACCCCTTTCTAACCCTGCTGCCAAGACCTGGCAGAATGGTCTCATCTCCTTTCTCTGAACTCTCTTAGGCTGTTGAGTTGTTTCCAGATGCTCCTACAGATGTTGAGGATCTGAAAGAAACTTCATAGTCTATGCCAGGGTCCTTATCCAAGTTGACCTGGACCCTGGCACAGTCCATCTCTCCAGAGGAGCTCTGTCCAAATAACAGCATTGCCTTTTATCTCAGGGCTGTAGTTACAGCCAAACCAACAACACTCATACTTTGGATTTCAATGTAGACATTCTCACCTGGTAAACCATTTGAGATGACGCTTTCAGTGACAACTGTGTAAGAACCCATTTTACTCTATAGTGGAAGATTTCTGTGTGTCTAACTTTAGACCACTATAGGTCTACTTCCAAGGATTTTGAATATATTAAATCCATGCAAATTATTGGTCAAGGATCATGCATCCTTGGGCATCAAGATGAGAGGAGAGTTAGCTTACCTTCCAGGATGGAGGCTGGCCTGCAGCAACTGGAAGGATGAATCCAAACACCATGGAATGGAGAACATTGTATGATTCTTCTGAATGATGCCCAGTGTAAAAATGCCTTCTCTTCCTCCTCATTAGTCTGTGAGTTCTCAGACTCAGAATCAATTATGTCACTGGCCTTATATGCTTTTCCTACAGGATTATCATACAGGAAGAGTTTGCAGTCACAAACTACAGCCAATGTTCTTCGACCATTTTTTTCATTCCCTACTGGCTTAGGGATCACTAATTTTGATTTCTTGATGTGACTTTCATATGTGGTTTCCATATCTCTTCACAAATCTATCATCAGGGGTCATGATTTCTGTTCAGGAAGTATTAGACAAACTCTTGAGCTTGATGTGAGGATCCACATGAAGGGGATGCACTGAAGAGCAAGTGTCCACTCTGAAGGCACCAGAGAGTCCATGGAAAGGATTTAAGAAGGGTCATGACCTAGTTAGATTTACTTTTTAGAAAAAACATTCTAGCAGCAATATGAATCAGAAGAGTTCCAAGAGTGGAAGCTGAGAGACCAGTTTCTTAAGGCCGTCAATATTTATTTTTCCTGCATTGCTGCAATATTCCCCAGTAGTAGTGGGTGTAAAGAGTAAGGGATAGTTTAAGAGATATTTAACAGGAGGAATCAAGAGAGCTTGGTAACTGAGGAAATAGTAGGGGTAAATGAGACAAAGGGAAATTCAAGGAAGATGCCTAGATTTCCATCTTCGGTAGTAGTGAGAGAGAGACTGCAGGGAGAGGATCCAATATGATGACTATGAGATAATGCATTAAGCTCTGGACAACTTGAATATCAAGTGCCTTTGGGACACATTAGTGGAGATTTCAAGTAGGTAGATGGATTTACAATTAGGGTCTGAAGCTTAAAGGAGACATATGGGCTGCAGATATTAATTTGGAAGTTATGATATAGGTTGGAGCTGGAGACATGGGTTTGAATAAAACAGACCATGAAAAAATCCTTGGGAGATTCCAACATGTAAAGGATGGCGAGGAGCAGGATTCTGAAAAGGGATTTGGAGAAATGGCAAACAGAGAGGTAGGAGAAAGATCAGGAGAAAGTGAACACAGAATCAAAAGAAGACAGGGTTTCAAGAAGAAAGGAACAGATAACATTCACTCAGTCACCTAAGGTTTATTGAGTGACTACTATGTACCTAGGGATGCCTCAGGGAATTAAAAAGAAAAAATACTTGCCTTGGTGAGCTTACATTCCATTGGGAGGAGTCAGACAATGGACTAAATAAATAAATAAATGGTAGAGTATGAAAGAAGTTGATAGATGTTATGGGAAAAGGACCAGGGAAAGCACATCAGGAGTTCTGCTAGTGGAAGTGCAGCTGAAATGGGGTAATCAGAGTAGGCTTCACTGAAAAAGAAATATTTGAGTAAAAATTTGAAGGAAGTGAAACATGAGACAAGTGGATATCTGAGCGAAGAGTTTTCCAGTCAGAAGAAACTGCCATCACAGAGGCTCTGAGGCAAACACTTGCTTGAAACATTTGCGAAATAGCAAAGAACCAGTGTGCCTGGAGCAGAATGAGTGAAGAGGAGAATAGAAGGGGTAAGATGAGAATGTAAAGGGGTGGCACACACAGTGGAGGACCTTGTAAGTCATTATAAGGACTTTGTCTTTACTCTGATAGGAATATGAAACCATTGGAGAGTTTTGATTTACGGTGAATGTCATGTCACGACTATAGTTAGGCATGCAAGGGTAAAAGCAAGGAGACCAGTTAAAAGGCTATCGCAACAATCCATGAAAGAGATGAAGATGCCTTGGATCAGACTGGTAAGAGTGAAGGAGATGAGAAGTGATCAGATTATATATACACGTGTACATTCACACACACACTCACAATTATGTAGCTTCTTTTTAATCAGTCTAATTGAAGTATAATTCAGATACGATAAAATTGCCCAATTTTAATTGTACAATTCAATTATGGGTCAATCATGTCTTATGTGGATGCTATAATTTCTCATGCTGAAATAAATTGAAATAGTTGGATTTTCCCCAAGAGTGTTGTCTTATGATTTTAAGAGTATTACACAATAGCTTTGGCAATATAAGAAGGGACTTACTAACTATTAGAGAACTGGTTATTTCAGCCAAAAATGGATGAGGACTTGACATACAAATGCAAGGGCATGTGATTGTTTTTCACAGCACAAGTCCTCAACAATTCACAGAGCATAACTGGATGCTATTCCCAGATGCAAGCCACTTGTGTTGGTGAGCAAAGATTTTTTGCTTTTGGCTGTAGATGGGAAAAGAATTGGGGTGCATACTAACACTGCACACTTCACCAACTAGGGGCCTCCCAGGCTTGTCCCACACAGGACCAGAAGGTCTCTAACAACGGCTACAGTATTATGGAAGAAACACAATTTTGCATTTGGATTGCCAGCCAAAATTCACTCAGAGCAGTGGCTACTATCCAGTTGGCCAGGATATTTTTGAAAGGCTAATAATAATAACAGCTTTAATTTGTTGAGTGCCTACTATGTGACCAAATGAGCATTTTGATATAACTTTTTTATTCTTCACAACCCCATGAGGTATTTTTATTCTCTTTTTATAATTGAAACTAAGGCTTAGAGAGAAGTGAAATGCAGTTCTAGCTCTGAAATCTAAACTCTTAAACCCGTATCAGCCTAAGAGGGAATCCATAATTTAAGAGATTCAAGTGAATTGACAGCACATAGTTGAGTTTAGTTGAGCAAAAGCGAAAGAGGTGGTGGGAGCCAGGAGGGACCATTTTTGGTACAGGGTTACTACCCTACAAGGAATGATATTTTACTCTTGTTATTTCATTTTTGGTGGGAAAACCCATTGCCCAGAGACTTCTATGGAGGAGGAAACGGGAGGTATGAAGATTCAGGAAGCTGATATAATATGTAGCTAGACTAAACCAGAAACTACTAGAAACATACAGGTTGGCCCTCCAAGGCATTTTGCGGCAAACTTGAATTAGAACACGTACTAGTGTAATGTTAGAGTGTGATGACAGGAGCTGCATGAAGGGGTGCTGAGTGATGCTGAGGAATTGAAGGCCTCCCTGGTGAGCCCAAAATGGTTGCCACATCTATGGGCATGGAGAAAAATGGGGTGAATCTACTACAGTGGGCCACAGTGTATACTCCAGCCAATATGGAAAACCACTGGGCCACCATCCACATGCTGGCCGGCAAAGAAAGTGCCCTTCCAAACAGAGTTCATTCCCTTACTTCTTAGATACTTAGAGGCTGAGGAGCCAACCTTGTACTTGGCCTGGCTCCTTCACCTGCAGTTGCCATCTCAGCTATAACCAGGCACCAGGACAATGATGAGGAAGAACACGATTGGTAATTATTCATTATGTGGGGGAAGTCTCCTTCAATTGTGATACCAAAGTGGTGAAAGAAAAGTTAGTTGGTGGAAAACCTGAAGATCTGAGAAAGAGGCAAACTGAAGTGGGTACACATCTCATGGATAATTAAGCCTGTGACCATGTGCTGAGCATCACCTTTCCCATCAGAGGAACAATGATTCCTAGGAAGTCATGGGGAGTGCATAGGCCCAGCACAACCGACATTGAACTCCAAATAGTACAGATGTTAGTGCAGATGATGTCAAGGCTTTGGTTGCATTAATAATCTACAAAGTGCTACGATTCATACACCATTTGAAAGAGGGCCTAAGGTAGGTGTTAGTAATCCTCAAAATTATACAGATAATGAGCTAGAAAAGGTCAGAGAAGTGTATCACGTAGCTAAATAAAAAGGATTTCATTGATTTTGGAATTGACGCCTTTGCTCTTCTTATAAGCCCTAAAGAAAGGGAAGTGTTCTAGATTGCAAATATTTATCCTGGTACCATAGGCCACTCTGAAATTAATGCACACACCCATGTCATTGGTAAAGAGATCAGTCTAAGTGGCATCCGTGTAACTTTGTCATGGAAGAGGTATCTTCCACGGAATTGAAAAAATCATGAACGTGGCTTCTTGCATAAACCTCTTGGGATTATCTCCCAATAAGGGGGATGACACCTTTATTGTTCAGGATTTGGTAATATAGGCTTGCATACTATGTAGTATTTATATCGTTTTATGTTAGATTCGTTGGTGTTGGTGAGATCGATAACGTATGGAATCCACATAGTATTTATCCAAAGGAGTTAGAATATTCTAAAGCACAAATTGGGACAATATTGTCTTTTCTACTGTCAAGTCTTATGATAGCAATATCTTAAAAGTAGATTATGACATATGCACTTCTGTTTCAGGTGAAAAACAGCCTGTCAAATGCAATACATCCAAAATCAGAACAGAAATCATTGCTGAAGGTGGTAATGGACCAATAATACCAGGGATTAAAATCTTCCTGAAGGGGAGTAGTTTGGTAATCTCTGCTCTCTACTTGAATGCCAGAGGAGTAACTGTATCTCATTTAAGTGATTAAACATTTTTTTTTCGAATTATGTCACACATCTATTTAAATGTGAAGGAGATTTTAACCATCATTTGCTAATGTCTGTTCAAAAGAGTTTAGAAAGAAAATGTGGGGCTATTGTTAGAATATGACAATCCCCCTCCTGTATTTTGAAGCATGGCAATTCAGTCTTACCTGTTGTAAAATTAAAAGTTGTCTCACTATGAATTTTATTTTCACGTGATACTGTAGGCTGAGGAGCCTGTCAGTCCATGCCCTCAGGGAAGGACTCATAAGCAGTGATATTTGAGTTCTCTGCTTTCCCAATGAGGCCTCAGAAGTGCCTGAAGAGAGAGTGGGAAGTCCTACTACCTTAGGTGGGTGGGACTAGTGACAGGCGAAATTAAGTTAGGAGCAACTTCTTAATATCAAGGTAATTGGTAGTTGGTGGTGGAAATGGGTTGGGGTATGATATCCAGCCTGCATCCTACTTCCTTGCCATGACCTCTGAAATATCATGGGGGAGGTATGATGCAGTCTGTTGCTTTTCTTAATGTTTTTCTTTATTGAGATAATTGTAAACCCACATGGATTTGTAAGAACTAATACAAAGAGATCCTGAGCACTCTATCCATTTCCCCCCGATGGTAACATAGTCTGTTGCCTCTTTGTGGGAATGTCTATCCCTAGGAAACAGGACAGGTACTCTGGTTAAAACATTAAAGTACGTGTAGAATGGAGCCCAAATGCCAATTTTCTTTTTACTCCAAGGAGGGCTGCTTGGAAAAACATGGAGAGTTTATAAAGGAATATTTATAGCAAATGCTGCAAATTAACCTTCCTGGGAGGCGGCAGACCCGAAAGGGGCCGGGCTATGCACAGGTTGACCTCACAAGCCCCAGAAAGGGAAAGAGGGAAGTGAAGACCAAACTTGTCCCCTGGTTCAGTGAGGTGCCTGAACTGGAAAAAGAGCCACCATGACAGGTCCAAAGATGTAGCAGAATAGGTTGATTTCAAAGGAGGGGTTTCTGCTGTCAGGTATGGAAAAGAAAACAAGCACAGGCACACCTTGGAGATATTGCAGGTTCGGTTCCAGACCGCCGCAGTAAGTGAATGTTGCAGTAAAGTGAGTCACATGAATGTTTTGGTTTGCTGGTGTATTAAAAGTTATGTTTATACTACACTGTAGTCTGTTAAGTGTGCAATAGCATTATGTCTAAAAGAACAATTTACATAGCTTATTAAAAATATTTTATTGCTAAAAAATGCTAACCATCATCTGAGTCTTCAGCAAGTTATAATCTTTTTGCTGGTGGAAGGTCTTGTAAAAAATGCAATATCTGCAAAGCATAATAAAGTGAAGTGCAATAAAGTGAGGTATGCCTGTAAAAAGTAATCTGCTATGAAATTGCAAGTGGATGAGTTACCTCAGTGCACTACCCAGAGGCTACTAGCACCAGGGGCTGGTGTGGATGTTGCAGATATAGATAAGTAGAGTCGCCAGCACAGTAGCAACAGGACAGTGGCATCAGCACAGGTTTAGTGGAAGGCAGTGGCAAGAGTGGTGTTTGATACAGGTGTATAGAAATCATCAGATGCCACCCAAGTGTCTGGGGGCCAGAGCCCAATGGGATGTGGAGAACAACCACAATTTGTGGGGCACTTTAGGTATTACCCCCTTCCCACTTCAGTAGGTGAGAGACTTAGATGAGGCTAGAGTTCTAGCAATTGAGCTAGTATGGCTGAGCTGTGGAGTAATACATTTATCATCGTCTGGGACCCTGTTTCTTCAAATTGTTGTGGCAAAGGGAAATGCCTTTTGAATTTTATATTTGACGGAAGATATTGGTAATTTGCTAACACATAAAAAGTATTTCTACTTCATTTAATACAGATTAAAGTAAAACATAGAAAATCTGCCAATCAAAGATGGAAGGACATGAGGGTAATAGTGGGAGAGGCAACTCACTAATTCACGCATACGAGCAGTAGAGAACTTGGCTAACTACTGGGATTCTCATTCACTTGCCCATTCATGTTTACAGAAAATGCCTTTTTTGCTTTCAACATGAAGAAATTCAGTAAGAGAAATAAAGTTTGCATGTAAATACAGTGAACTAGAAAACAACCTCATAGCATTTGGTAAGATACATAATCCATTCACAGGGAACGTAGTACAACTCTGTATCCACTTACACAAGGGTATCAAATTATACACACATGGGGCAGAAGGAACACTATGCTCGTGTAGAAGTGCTATTGGTGGAACAAACCTCCAGTTTGCTAAATCTCTGGGATTTTTGTCTTGACTCTTAAGGCAAAGTTTCTGACAAACCTGACTCCAATAGGTGCATCTAGCAGCTTTCAATGAGGTTTACTGTCATTTAGTCACATTTGGAGGTGGTTTTTAAAAGTTATCTTTATCAGAAATGTTTACAGTGCCTGACATATAGCAGGAGCTCAAAAAATGCTTTTTGAATGAAAGAGTGAATAAATGTCATCAGTGTGGGCTTGGAATCTCCTGTGATGTGTGGAGCTCAGTATGCGATATAAGATAAAACTAAACATTATGCAGATGGCTTTACTCATTCAGAATTTTCCAAGAAGAAAAATGAGCAAAAACAAATTAATTATTACATATGATTTCTTTTGGCAGTTTTCCTTCATCTACCCCTTGGATCCGCCAGCCTTTTGCCGTGTGTTGAGTATACACATTCGGCTCTCTGAACTAGTCCACGTAAAAACCAGATGGAGACTCCGGGTCTGAGTTACTTAGTGGCAGAATCTGCAGGACATTTCCTGTATTGCTCTCAAGGCTGGGCAATCCCCTACCTTGATACCTGTGAGAGAGTGCTACACTCCAGCTGTGAAGGAGGTAAATGGCCAATACCAAGGGGGTGGGTGAGAAGGTGACATAAGAGTGAAGCACCAGCTCATTGATGTTTGTCATTTTTATTTGCAATACTTTAGGTCCAAGTTTCAAACTGCAATATTTTTACACTCAAGACACAGTCATGCACAATCCATATTTCAATTTTCTATTGCTTCAACCACAATTTAAAATAACAGTATTGGAAACAAAAGTCCTTAAAAAGATTGGATGCTGAGGTCAGAAGGATGGAATCATACCATCAGCAGGTCCAGAAAAGAAATAACTTATTTAAAAATCAAACAAACGAAAAGACTATAAATATCTTTAATCCAGAGTTACAGAAAAATTTCACTACACATGGGTTTACAGATAACACATTTTAACGAAAGTAATGCACAGCCAAATGAGATACAATTTTGATAAACAATGAAAATGTAGATCCTCCTCAACTTGTTTTGTCTGGATATTATGAGTATAATCCCAGTAGATATCAGTATCCTGTGATTTTGCTCCTCCTGGCTGATGTACTGAGATTTAAAACTCAACCCACTAATTGTTATAGGATTCTGTGAAAGGTCTTATCATCACTAATGAATATAGTATACGCGGGTCAATAAAGCACACCACACATAAGCACACACATTGAACTTGTATTTCACACTCAGGGCTGGTTGGCACTTTGCTGTAGGCAGGGCATTGGGACTGTTCACTAACTTCCAATTTACTCTCTTTCCAGCAGCATACTCATACAACTGGCCAATCGCTGTGGGAGTTGTCATCAGAAATGCTATCTTTGGTTCCCAACATGTGGATTTGTCAAAACTCCTTAATGCTAATAGCATGTAATTACTTTTTCATTTCTCTCCCTGCAAGTGCTTAGGTCCACTCTTAGTAGTCCCAGCCATTAAAACGCATGGGTTCTGCCATTGTGTGCCATTTAAAAAGTAAACTCTATAAAGCCCAGCACTGCTTCATAGGAAAGGAGAGGCCCAAGTATAGTCTATTCTAGCAAGTGTGACAGTGTATTTCTGTTCTAGTAGCAAATACTGGCCACAGCTTAATGAAAACCAGACTTTACATAGAATGTATGGAAAATGAAAACTGGGAACACTCAACAGAAAAAGGACATTAAAACAAAAACAAAACAAAACAACTGTGAAGGATTGGAAGGCTGCCACAAATTTTGTCAACGTTCCCTAGTATTATTAACTTCATTTACTTGAGGGTCTTTTTTTTTTTTCCATCATCTTACATAGTTCTATTGTTTAACCATAACATAAGAGACCCAGGCTTAAGCATGTGATATTTGCCATCACTTTAGCAGGTTGAGTTTGCAACACAACCTATACAGAATATTAGAGCTTTTGGAAAGACCTTGGAGATCACCTAGTCCAATATCCTTATCTTACAGATGAGGAAACAGCCACAAAAAGGTTAAGTGACTTGCCCAAGATCACACAGTAAGTTAGTAACAGAGCCTATATTAGACTCCAGGTCTCCTTACTCCTAGGCTAGTATGTATTCCTTCCACTACCTCTGACGGATTCTCTAAAATTGCTGTTGATTTCCTCTTAGGTACTAAATCAGGTAAACATGGTACCTACCTTACTGCTGGTATTATGGGATAGCATCCAAAGAAGACTCTGACGGCACTAACCAGCTTCTATAAGTTTACCTTACAAGTTTGACTATATTACGTGACAGTAAATACTACTTGTCATATTATAGTTTACTTGTACACAGAAGTGTGCACATGGAGGTGATATCTCAGTTCCTGCATCTGCAGATTCAGTTAGATATTCTTTCATATCAAACAGACATTCCCAATGCATGAGGAGTTGAGTTATATCCATTTGGTCACTAAAGGAGTATGGGATCAGAAAAGGAGTGAAAAAATTAAAGCTAACCAACAGAAAGATTATATCAGAAACAGATCTCTTATGAAAAATTCTTTCTTAGGAAAAATATTTTCATTATTTCCAAGGTCCCATTTATTTCCTTCCCAATCCACATGCAAATATATGTTCAGAGCTGTGTGTTAAGTTCACTCAAAATCCGAGGCCTATTAGACTGTCAATATACAAATGCTGAATTTAAGTCTTCTTGCTCAGAGACTGGGAGAAGCTTGCATCACTAGTCATGCCTTTGTTTAACCAAATATTAACTGCAAGTAGCTCAGAAAACCACCATGAGATTCAACTGGAGATGGCAGGGTTAAGACTCCCATAAGTATTTTTATGTTGTGAACGGTCAATGAAAAGCCTATGGGTTCTCTAGGTATAATGTATGCTCTTGGTGAAACTGAGTAACATCTGAGGCCACTATCTCATTATAAAAGTCCTCACCTAAAATTTCTTTGGTGAGTTAGAAGGAAATTCCTCTCTTTTGGTAGACAGTCTCCCTTTTTCTCTTTAAAAATGACAGTAGTTACTGCATACAACCTATAATCAGGCAGTGCAGAAAGCATGTGGAGGCCATCTCAAGCCACAGCTAATAGGACTGTGACTGAATGCCAACAGGTAAATTAATTCTAAATATTTATCTTAATGTTTTCATAGTCAGCTTTTAAGTGCAAGTCATAACTTCTATTAAAATTAATGGGACTTGCCTACTGGTCATTAAAACAAGAATCCTACCTGAATGATATAATATCCCACTGGACAAGGAAATGGTGGGAGCTGGGGATTTTATCCTTCTATTCTTCCTAAATCCAACCTGAAAATCTGCTAAAATGATCCAGAAGGGTGATGCTTGAAACAGATGTTATCAAGGGGGCTAAAAAATTGTCACCCCTCGAATCTAAAGTAACCAAAACAGAAATCTTGGTGCCATGTCAAAGCTGAGGGCAGCCAGTTTTAAAGCAGATTGATGTGTCTGGAGCTCTAAAAGTGACATATCCCTAGCTTTAACTTATAGATAATAGTCCCCTAAGAAAGCACATGCCAAACCCCAGTGTGTGCCAACCTCAGCGCTCAGGCAAATATAAAGTCTATGGAATAATTGTAACTAGCAAATATCTGTGCCCTGCATGCTCTGGGCTCTGGCCAGAAGGCATCTGCTTCTGGCATCTTTTCTATGTTTCTATTGTCCCCTTTCTGATGTTTATTTACTAAAAAGCAATATTTTAACAACATCAAAGAAAATTTTAAAAAGGAAAAAAAATCACATAATCCCACCACCTTAACACAACTGATTCCAATTATCTGTGTTCCCAGTCTTTGTCCATATGCACTTATTTTTACATAGTTGTAATCCCTGTTTATGTTATTTAAAAGTGATTTTATAGATTCTCTTTTGAGAACTGGCAGCCTCATTAGAAATAAACAACCCATTGAGCAAAGGAATATAATTATTTACACGATCTTTGAGCTGAGAAATATTCTTTATAGACAAACATCTCAAACTATCAAAACAGTTATACAGACAATAGGAAGCAATTTCATATTTCTTTTTCCTTTAGCAATGGAATGTGCTTCACAGGGGAGAGATAGATGTGGGGATCAGCTGGTTAAACTCAAACATTGGGGTGCAATTCACAAGCCTGAAAGAAATCTGAATAACACAATTAAAGAATAAATACTTGAGTTAAATCTTCTTACATGACTTGGCCATCCAGTAGCCAAAATGGAACATGGACACACAAATATTTACAATGACACATAGACAAGATCAGCAAGAACGAAGTCATTACCCAACATGGTGACTGATTTGAGGAGATTGTGTCATCCAAAAATCCTCATGGGATTATGACAACGCACCGGATCCTTGCTACAACATTAATGTTCTTTTCTTTCTTAAATAAATAATCTCAACTGTGCTTCTCACCCTTCCCTGACTTTCCCACTGCCCTATCTCTATCTCAGGACATTTTGGAATCAACATTCGACGATGTGCCCTCATTATCTCAGGGCGCACTAGCAACTGTAAAGATCTGGATAGACTCACCTATGTTCAAGACAAGCTAAAAATAAATCCAGGGAAAGTGAATAAACTATTAACCATCTGGAGTCCAAGTTGTTCAAGTGTACCAAGTGTGAATCCTTCAGCATCATTTTGGCAGGAGAAACAGCTTCTCTCTAATACTTATTAGAAATATATGTAACTCTCCAACACGGGGAAGGGTCTTTAGAAGCTGTTCTCATTTTAAAATTTACATAGATATAAATAAATTTGTAAGAATAAAGCCTACTGGGATATATTATCATAAAATCTTGATACAACAGAGTGTGGTGAAGAAATACCTGGCTCCTCGTTAATATGCTGAATTGAAAGCATAAAAGAGGAGTCATTTCTCTGCCTACAGTGGCCCGAAAAGTCACTGCTCCAGGTCTCCCTCCACCAAAAGATGGCCTTTATGACAAATAAGGGATACTAATTGACAACTAGGTCTTCCCAATCAGGTTTGGGGCTCTCTCTACTGGCAAGGCATAGTTATCAATGTACTAACTCTATTCATACCCCAGGTATTATTTTATTGAATTCCCTGGCACTATGAATGAACATTTTTTAAAAAAACTTAATTTTAAATGAAATAAAAACTAAGGCCTCTCTCTCTCTCATTAGAACAGTGTGTTATTAAAAATTTCAGGCCCAGCTACCTTTTTGCAAAGTATAACACAGTACGCTTCAAATTAACATTACCATTTGATTTTCTTTTCATATTTGTTGTTTTATCCCACTGTGGACATTTTCTGGGAGGTCAAGCTCCTCCCAAATTTTATAGTCAAAGAAAACAATAGGAAAATAGGAAATCCACCAGTGATGTTATCTCCTAAACATAAACATGTGCACTACATGGTTAGCAGAAATTCTCCAAAGAAAGTACTTTCATTTTAAAGAATGGATGGATGTTTAGATGGATGCACGTACCACAGCAGAGAAGGAGAGAGGCCCATGTCATTGATCTCTTTCTCCCTCTTGCTGAATATAGATAGGTTCTATTCAGATTCTTGATACACTACAAATCAAAAGCCTTTTACAGCACAAATCGCTGGCTTTTCAAAGGCTCAGAGAAACAACTTTGCAGAATTCATAAAGTTGACAATACACTTGAAAGAGAAGCATATTCTTTTCTACACAGACACCCTCCACATATTTTTCTACTCTCAGAAGATTCAGGAAATGCCAACTGCTGAATTTTTACTAATTAGATACATGGTGAAACAACGGTCAAATTTTCATATTTTCTCCAAGCCACAAAAGGAATTCAGTTGAACTAATATTTCTTGGAATATATGACTGCAAACCTAAATTATTTTCACTGGAGAACTTCCAGATCTTTATGAACATGTTTTTGAAATTCAAAAGCCCAAAGGATTAAGTATGAACAGACCATATCCTGAAACAGAAATTGGCGATACATAAGCAAAATGGGAACAAGTATTTAGAGCCAAATGGTGATTGGGATGTAGTTTTCACTGACCTCGTATTTCTTACAGAATTGAATGCTTAGTATATCTCTGTTCTCCAGATCTTGTTTTTTAATTTTTAAAATGTTATAAATCGTCAAAATAATTTTTATCATAAGCAAATGTTGGTTAAGGGGTCTGTTTCCTCCTCATGTGCCTGTTTTACAGTGCATATGTTCCACAAGCACAAGAGAAGATTAAATTCGGAATCTTATCTTTATTTACTTACTACCCAACAAGGATTTCAGTATTGCACACTTATCTTGTATTCCTTTTGGCTCTCAGAGAAAGTCCCATCTCTGTTGAAGTATGGTTTCTCCTACCAGGATTTTCTAGAATCAGGATGTGGACTCACCCAACTGGAACGCCACAGTTTTGGTGTGTTCTTTTCAGGTATCATGAAGACAAACAAGCTGGCTTATATAAACAATAAATCAACTACCTTTTAAGCATCATCGTGAAAATGTGACAGAATTTCACCATTTAAGCTTTGTTTAGATATAGAGGTCTTAAAAGCCCTTCCTGAATACACATATTCCTCTCTGCTTTTGGAAAATGTCTTGAAAGAATCCTTTTCCAATACGAATGCAGAAAAACAGGTACACAAACCAAGCCACCACTAGAGAAGAAGAATAAAAAATTGCAACTCTATTAGGGCATGGACTTCCACATGTTTACACAGTACTTGCTCTGGGGTTTTTTTTTGTTTCTTTTGTTTTTTGTTTTGTTTTTGGGGTTTTTTTTTTGCTTTTTTTAAAAAAAGTTTTGACATCTTTTTTCTGGACATCTAATGACAATGCAAGTGAAAAACATCACATTGGGTAAGGAGTTTTGAAGGAGGTTCGAATGCAAGAGGAACTACTCTCTAACTTAAAAACAAATACGACACTATGAAGAGGGAGTGTGCATCTTTGAGAAAGCTTTTTCTTCAAAGTGAATGCACAAGATGAGGGGATTCACTACTGGCTCTTTCGCTTCACGGTGGAAGTGACCACTTTCCGGCCACTTCGACATTGCTGCCCTGTTTGGGCTGCGATTCAGGCTTACAAAGAAATTACATAATCCGAGGGAGTAGGAAAAAGGCTTATAAGAAGTTTCTATTCACTTGAAAGTTAAAGAACCCCCCACCCCAAATGACTGTCTTTTCTTCCATCTTTCCTGCAGCAGAGTTTTATTTCAGTCTTACTCATGAGGGAGATGGTGTGGGGTAAGGCTTGCAGTCCTAACGGCTGCTGTTCTTAATTGCTTCCTTTGCAGCGATAATCAGAGGAGTCAGGCTGGAGAGAGGCTTGGCTAATTTTAAAAATGGATGCTGCAAAAGGAAAAAAAAAAGAGGAATTACTGGAATTCTTTCCTCCAACAAGTATATTACTTTACATTTTCAAGCAGCTCTTTTTTCATTAAAATATATTTTGAGCATCCAATTAAACATCATTTTATTTAAAATAGTGCCAGCTTTTGTCCTTCAGATGTTTTTGTCCTTCAGTATCATGAAATCCTCTGGAAGCTGACTGGCAGAGCTAGCAACTCAGAGTAGGGGTCTTGTAAAATCTCACTGTGTTTGCGACACTCTAACTTTCCGACTTTCTTAATCTGATGAATTTATCTGGAGCAGCCATCATGCTTGAAAAAATGTCTTCGGTTGACCACTAAAGACCTTCACCCTGAAATCAATGGCTTCCTAACTGCTAAACTCAATTCTATGCCTCTACCATTTCTCTTTTGGCCCCTCTGCAGTACCTAATACAAGTGAATTTCCCTTCCTTCTTTGAAATGTCTTCCTTTCTAGGGGCCTGTGACGTTCTACTGTCTTGGTTCTCTTCTACATGCATGCTCACTGACTACTTCCTCTCCATCTTCTTCCTTGGTTTCACATCCTCCTCCCTCCTTCCACCTCCCACGTACCAGAACTTGGCTCTCATCATCTTCTTTTTCTAATTTAATTCCTTTGAGAGCTCATTTCCTGTCATGATTTCAATCTCTCATCAGCTTATGGGGATACTCCCAAATCTATATTATGTGTCCCGATCTCTTTCCTTTAATTCTGGTCCTATTACTCCAGTTGCGTGCTGGATATATCCTTAATGAATGTCCTTCTGTTCCCTTAAACTCAACATTTAAAAATGTATGTTAAAGTCTCCCAAACAGGTTGCTCTTGTGTGATGTAAGCTACAGAGGCTTTGGAGTCAGAGCACTTAGGTTCACTCCTTCCCTCTGTTTATTACAATGGTTAAATGAGGTAAGGTAAGTCACAGTTTCCTGTAAGCTAGATAGAGGCAAAAAAATGTTAGCCATCATATTATCCTCTATCACTTTTGCTTGTACTGAACACTACCTCGGTTTGATATTCTGAAGTGGCTTTTGTTGTCCTCTCCCTTATATTCTGCATGCAATCAACTACCGGGCACTTTCTTCTCAATGCCTCCTACAATTATCTCTTGCCTTCCCTAGTTCAGGCCTAATCAACCTAACCCTGAACTATAACAATAACTCTCCTTTGATCTTCCTGCCTCCATTTTTCCCTGTTGCTAATTCTTATTGCATACCACCAGATTAATCTTCCTCAACAAAGCTTTCCTCATGTGTGTCCTCAGATATCATCAGTGTTTCCCCATTGCCCACAGCCCCAGCTCTTCAGCCTGGTGTTCAAGGCCCTCCACGGTCCTATCTCCTGCAGCTTCCTTACTTGAACTCTTTACTTCAGCTATACTTTCTATTTTCTTTTCCCATAAAACCTTTCCTACATGCCTTTGGCCACACTATAACCCTTTCAGCTGAAATTCCTTCCCCCTTCTTCCTCAACCTATGTGAAACTGACCTGTCCTTCAAAGCCCAGCAGAACTCCCTCCTATTCACAGACATTTTCTGATTGCCATAGCCTATAGAATTGCTTCTCTAATCGACCACGGCATTTACTGTCCTAACAGCCTCTTGGTTTGAATGAATCTCTAAACAACCTTGCATTATTTTTTCACGTACTTAAGGAGATTGTGAACTTCTGGAGAATAGGAGTCATGCCTTTAACAGGTTTGTATCACCCACTGCACTTAAGTCTTTCAAATAGAATTGATGGAGAACTGAGTTAGGCCATATAGAAAGGCACACAAATACTCAAGACCTACGCCTTTTCTCGAGTCTTCCAGTGGTGTGAATGTCATGCATCTCTCCTTTCTCTAACCTCTAAAATGAGCAATGATAGGCTAGAGTCAGAGAATGAAATTATATGGACTTTAAGCAATATACAGGTTATTGCTAATATGTATAAAATGAAACGATGCAAAAATTATTCAATTTACACTCAAAATATAGTTTTGTATCAGTTATCTGACTGGTTCAGATAAAAGTATTGTTGGGAAGGAACTAACTAGATAATTGTTTCAATTATCTATGTAACTATATAGCTACATTAAGACAACCTATATCTTCACTCATCCTTGGAATGTGTATCTGGATGCTTGTGTGTGGTAGTGGGAGGAGTGAAAAGATGTGGAAGTGAAGCACTCAAAAGTTCAGGTTTTTCACCTGTTATTTGAGACTGGATTAACTAGAGGATTAATAAAGGGCGATTCTAGATTTGACATTTTAGGTCCCTATGATAGCCTGTGAAATGCTCACAGGAAGCAGAAAACAGAAGGTATAGCCTCCTCAATTCCACCAAATTGGTTTTCCCAGGTATGACCTGGGTTGGGGTGGGACATTTTTTGCCAGGGTGTGGCTCTCTGTCTCTGGAGGGAGTCCAGGAACAAAAGGAACAGATTTTCTTTTTGGCCTAGAACAGACTGAATCTGTGGTTAACACTCTGTATAACCAAGTCTTGTACCTTTTATTTAACCGGCTTACGTGTTCAATGTCACAAAGAGAACAAGCAGTCATTGTTCTTGTATGTTAAACAACTTGATGCATGCCCCCAAAAACAGTCCCCAGCAGTGAAGCTATATGTGCAGTCCTAGGTATGTCCTGCTTTATCAATATTAATACATCTTTTTCTCTAAATTGGTTTGTGTGGTGGAAATTCAGATAATCCAGGGCTCAAATCCCAGTTCTGCAACTCAATAGCTGTTTAAGCCTCAATTTCTACATCTGTAACATGGGATAATAGCACCTACCCTATAGAGCTGCTATAAGAATTAAATGAGTAATTTGTGCAAAGAATTTGGTACATACTATGCACTAATTATCATCATATATCCTAATCCCTGAGAGCCATGAAAAGGACAAATGGTTACAGAGGCACTCACCACTGGATGGTACTCACCCAGGCAAGCAGGTACCTGCCATTTGGCATCACAAGCAAAGGGGCTTTGACCAGTAAAGCATTAGAGTAGCAAATGCCACGGAAATAATTGCATAGTTATGTAGAGAATTACCTCCAGCCAAGAGCACCTGCATACAACATCCAGGGGCACAAGTAAAGTTTAGAACAAAACAGCAACACCAGAGGTTCACATTGCTTTTTTTTCCCTTGCAAAATAAGACTCCAGGAAGAACAAAAGAGATTTATAGATTAAACTGCCAACTTCTCAGAAGAAAGGCAACATGCCAATGAACCATGTATTAGATGCATGCCTATACTTATGTGCCTGTGGTCTAAAATCAAACGGTTAAAGCCTAACTCTAATTAGACATCTCTTGACAGAGCTCTGTTACTGTCACACATTGAGATGGAAAAGCTGAATATAATGACTCTTTGTAAGTGTTCTATTTTATTTTCACCTGCAAAAGCTCCTTGGCAGATCCTCGCCTATCCACATCCATCTCAAGACAGCGATTTAAAAAGTCACGGAATACAGCCGACAGTCTTTCAGGATTCTGGAGCTCTGGGGTTCCATTAGTGGCTATCAGATATAATGCCTACAGAAGAAAATTAGAAAAATCTATTCAGCACATAGATATTAGGATCATGAGTTGGCACAGAAGTCACCAATCCAGTTTCTTCCGGTTTATACTCTGGGTCTTAAAAATTCCATTTTAGAGAATGACACTGACATATACTTCAAAGTTTCTATAACACTTAGAAATTATTACTCTTGGCAGTAACTGAGGTGACAGTAAGGTGCTCCCCCCCCAAAAAAAAACTTAAAAATAAGGTTATAAGGTTGTTTTCTGAGAGTTAAGCTGGTAAAAATCCACATATAATGAATGTGTGATTAACCACCTAGGAAATTAAACCAAGGGATTGCCTGTGAACCTGTGACTCCAAAGAGCTGGGGAACACACATACATCCAATCTTGTTGACCTGAGTATAACCTCTGGAAGGCATTGTTGCAAAGGTGATTGTAATTTACTAAGTGTTTCTCTTGTTCAAAGAACATTTGTGAGCAGACCTGGGATGAACAGAATACATTATAGAATTGGAGACGTACAAAGGACCAAAAGATGGCAGTGCCTGGATGAGAGGTAACCTGTGGGGCCTAAAGACTCAAGTACTTTTGTCCTATGGCAGATGTATCCCTATAGATTTTAATTAGATTTCCCATGAAGGTCTACCTTTAATAAGAGCAAATACAAGAAAAGCTGACAGTAGTAGTCCTGGAACCTGACAATTCTGAAACCTACTGTTAAATAATAAGTTGCTAATCTATCTCTGATATCTTTGTTGTGTAAGGCCACTACTGAGAAACATCAATTTATGGTGTGCTGACAGAATCAAGGGCCCTAGCCTTCAAGGCAGAGTTGGACCCAGGACCATGATTAATTCACAAAGGTAAAGCCATCTTTCAAACGCTCTTGACAGCCAAAAGTGTGGCCATTCCTTGGGGCTGGCCTGGTGGTATAGTGGTTAAGCTTACACACTCTGCTTCAGCAGCCCAGGGTTCACAGGTTTAGATCCAGGGCATGGACATATGTACCACTCATCAAGCGATGCGGTGGTAGCATCCCACATACAAAATAGAGGAAGATGGGCACAGATGTTAGCTCGGGGCCAATCTTCCTCATCAAAAAGAAAAAAAGTGTGGCCATTGCTCATGCCTCTTCTAAGCAAACAATTCTAGAAACATTTATGTATCGAGTATCATATTAGACATTGAGGATCCAAAGATGAACAGCAGAATGTCCTGCTTTCAAAGATCACACAATTTAGTGAAGAGAGACTTATAGACAGCTACGATACAGTGAGACAAGAGCTATTAGAGGGTCATAGCAAGTGCTAAGTAAATATAAGTTGGAAGCGATTTATACCAGAGCTCAGAGAAAGCTTCACAGAGGAGGCGTGCACTTGAATAGTGTCTTGAAAGATAAGTAGGAATTTTCCTGCAGGTACTGCCACCAGGGTTATGCCTGCCTATGTGACCAACTCCCTAACTATTATGAAGACATGCTCCCTTCTGTACTTGCTTGGGCTTCGCAGCAAATTATCTTCCCCTTTCTCCACCATGACTCCTAATATTATTATTAAAAGTATCTCTATCAGAGTCTTTTCCCAGGCCAGTTTTCATCAGCTGGTAAGGACATCTCTTCTCCTTTCCAGACACCTCTACGGATGTACTTTAGAAAGGGTTAGGAAGGACTGCTCAATACAGTGGCTGTCAACCTACAGCATGCGCCAGAATCACCTAGAGGGCTTGTTAAAAATACAGATTCCTGGGTCACTCCCAGAGTTTCTGATTCAGTAAATCTGGAGAGGAGCCTGAGAATTTGCATTCTAACAAGTTCCCTGTTGATGCTAAAGCTGCTGGTTCCAGGACCACACTTTGAGAACTGGTTTAATCCACCCAGGTAATTACGCACTAGGCTAAAGATGTTCCCAGACCTGTCTGCACATGAGAATCACCTGAGGATATTGAAAAGCTTCCCATGCCTAGTTCTCATCCTCAAGCCAATTAAGTAAAAATCTCTGGAGGTGAAACCCAGGCATCAGTATTTTTTAAGTTTTCCAGAAGATTCCAATTTACAGCCAACAATGAGAGCCACTGGCCAAGGACTTGTGGTGCACTTAATAAGTCAGAAACTCTATCTCATAAGTGCACCAAATATGAGAGCCACAGACTCCCAGTGAGGGGGATTCTCTTGCATAACAATGGGTGAGAATTACAATGCCAGGTTTCTATAGTGCGATGAAACCTTCTGGGTTGTTTTCCCAGCATATTAAAACACCCACATGTAAATAATATCCCCCCCAAACAAACACCTTCCTTTCCCCTACTCTTCACACTTTTCTAAGTTTCAATTCCTTTGTTGATGAACAGCAAATGCAGGTGGCAGCTATTAGGAGTTTCATGCCAAAATACAAACCAGTGACAAATCTAGTCTTTTCTAAAAGGAGATAGTATGGGAAATGAATGCATAAAGTGCTTTTAGGAAATCATCAACTGGGTTAAAATCAACTAGTGCACAATCACAGCAGATATATTAAATTAAGCTCAAACAAAGTGTTTTTAGTTCTTGGATGATTAGTGCTTGAAGCACCTGTCCTTACATCATTTTTGTTCCATTATTAAAAGAAAATTGGTGACTGCAAATTACATTTGCTGCTTCCTCCCAAAACTCTCTTATTTCAGTTGGCCACTATTCCGCCAAACTCTCTGTCCTTTGCTTGCTTTTTTCTGCTCTATAGCTAAGCCCAGTCCTAAATGAACACATCTCTTTTCTCCCATTCCATTCTCCCTAGGTCTGTTTGCATGCTATAGTGTTTCATTTTCTCACTTTTTTTTCACCATTCTTAGCTAAACATATCCCACTGCATATAATCTTGTTCCTCACAAGTACACATATATCTCTAACCAAGTCCTTCTCGCCTCTCTTCAATCCACGCCTAATTACCTCAGGAACTGCATGCCCCTTTTTCCATCCCACGTATGAATCAAAAAAATGACCTTATTTATAGTTGTAAAGCCTGAGTAGTGCTAGTGATACAGTGCAGCACGGGAAAGAAAGCCCTCTCACTTGAAGGAGAATCAGAAGGAACAAGGAGCCAGTGCTGTGAACCTGTAAAGCACTTCAAAGAGCGAGTATCTCCTCTTCTGAATTTCCACAAAAAGAATGGCTGTGGTTTTTGTTGGGGGGTAGGACTGAAGATGGGGGGGGTCTTGGTTGGTAGCCTAACAGACGACTCCTGCCTGGTTGATTAGTGCTGATCTGCTTACACACCCTCCTCCCTAATCTAGGTATCAAATGCAAGGCTGCTTTTACTCAACACTATATCGTAAATATTGTCTGATGTTTTTAAAAATTCTTCATAAATATCAATTTAAGGGCTATATAATAGTTTATCACATAGATGCACTATAGTTAATATCATTGGACTGATTTAAAAATACATGTACTAAGAAAAATGTTGAAAGGAAACACATCAACATGTTAACTGGTTCTCTCTGGGTGGTAGGATCATTGGTGACTTAATTTTTAAAACATTTTTTTTCAATTTTCAAAATTTTCCTGAACGAACACAATGGCTTTTATTATTTTAAAAAACCCTCCAAAACATTATTTAAAAAATAAATTTAAAAAGCTGTGCCATCCAACTTGCACAAAAATCCTCATCTCTCTCTCTTTGTCTTCCTAGGATTAAACCTGCTTTTCATCAAGTACTACCCCTTGAGGGAAACAAAAACCCAGACGATTTTTCTTCAACTATTGTTTTCATTTTAATAGCAAGAGTATTATTTCCAACTAATTTCCACTGCAAAAATTCACACTTTCAGTTATATTATATAAACAAGGGCTAAACTGGCCCTTGTGGACTGACCTGGGAACATATTCACTGTGCATAATGCCACTTTTATGGGAAAATGCACTCTGAGTTCCAAATAATTAACTTAAAAATGAACTTTTGGAACACATATTGTAAGAAATTTGTAAAAATATTTGTAAAAAGAAAATTGCTACCCACTGTCCTGCTAATAAGAGACAAATACAGTTGTAGCCAATATAACGATCACAGCAAAAGGGTTTTACTAGCAGTCAACTCTTAGATGAAGAAAGATTGAGGAAAATAGATCTAGGCATAAGTGATCACATTTTGGTTTTATCTGAGTTAGTGAAAACTCAAGGAAAACGAGCTGGCTATTAGAAATTAGACTAGAGATTTCCTTTACAGTTGGTTTCCTCTTAAGTAAGAAACCATAAAATTATCCTTGAGTTCTCTTCCTTCCTCATCCAGCACCCTTTCCCTACCCCGATCCTTACTATAATCAGTCTACTAGTTTCGTTAGTGCAATCTTTAGAAATATCTTTCACACTTATCTACTTGTCTGTATCCCTATGGTCTCTACTTAAGGTTGAGCTTCTCTCAGACTGTTACAATAGGCTCCTAATTGGTTTTCCTTACTCAAGCCTTTTTATTCTTCAGTCCGTCCTCCTTAACAATGTATCTCATCAGAGATCTCATCATGTCATCCATTTTTCCGCTTAAAAAATGTCGGTGGCTCTCCATGGTCCACAGATACGGTTTTCAAACCGTACTCCCCAAAATTCCCTGCAAGAGCAGCTAAGAAGGAAAAGAAGTAGGAGAGGGAGACAGGTCAGAGATTTTGGGTCCCTACGTTTATAGTCCTCATCTGTTCCCTTCTCATCCTAGAGCTCTTCTTCCCCTACCCCCACATATGTACACACATTGGCCAAAGCTGACATACTATTCACGCCAATTTGTTCACCATCCCCACAATAAAAAAATACTCTTTCATATTTGCGTAAAATGCTATCCTCATTTCCCTTGAGTGCACAGTGAACCTCTACTTGCCTTTAAAGCTCTATTTCAAACGGCACTTCCTCTTTTAAGTCTTCTCCATCTCTCCCAAATAGATACAGTGACCAACCACCTTGGTCTTCTGGGGAGTGTCCTGGGTTTTAGTACTGAAGGTCCTGTGTCCCTCAATGCCAAACAAACCAGGATAGTTGGTCACCCTAAAGATAGAGTTAGCCATTACCTCCTTTGAGCTACCACAGCCCTTTGTTCATATGTCTATTTTCACGTTGTATTGTGACTACTTGTTACTTGTTTACAGGTGTGCCTTTCTGGACTGTGAAGGTAGGAATTGTGTTATCATCATCTCTGGATTTTATAGCAAATGGCTCAAAATAGGTGCTCAATAAATGTTTTTGTTGCTGAATGAAACGAGAGCCAAAATCTATAAATAAATTTAACCGAGCTTGGAAAATAACAGACTTTAATATATAAAGTATTAAAGCTCAGAACCTAAAGTAAACTATTAAACATACAAGAAGATACACAAAGAATGACAGAAGCGCCTTTTCTGAGTTGAACAGAACTGGCATGCGATAACTTTGGACTAATCAATCCTCAGTGTGGGAGAAGGAAGAAAGCTCCGTGATCAGTGTACATATGGAGATATCATCAAAGGGAGGGAAAACTAGTAAAAGATGACCACCACATGGTAACCTGCTGTGGGCAAACGCAGAGAGGAAGGGGAGAGGAAAAAGTGTTCTCTGGGACTTGAAATATAGTTCAGAAACTTAGTCTTCTTTGACTGATCTTGAACAGAGAAGGTGCTCTTGATTAATCTTTTGCTACATTATTAAACAAGGTCTGTTTAATCCTAAGGTGAGGCAATATAGGCCCTGTGACCTACTGACCTTATTTATAACGTTAGAAAGACACCCTTTGGCCAGAAAATGGTGGCTCTCTTCATTGTGATATACATATTACCTAGAAGTTTCTGATATTCTAGAATTCTTAATAATAACTCTAAGTCTCTTGGCAATAACACACAAATGTCGCAGTTTTCACTGCCCCCGATGTGCAACTAAATTTACCTAAGTAATTCAGAAGAAGCTACTTCACCCAGTTGAAGGAATAATTTAATTTACCTTATTGGCAATTTCCTCAGTTAAAAATGATCAAAGCAGTCATCTTAGAAGTTACAACATTTCTCCAAAGAGGTCCCAAAACAATCCATATGTACCAAATAAATTTTCATTAAGGCAGTTTTGCAACAGGACTAACCATTTAATTAAAAAGCTTCAGTTTGTGACTTAAGTTCATTATAACAGTTTATAAAGTTTAGATGAAGGTGTTAGAAAACAAACCAGGGGACTTACATGGAAATGTGTTAGTAACCATGAGAGGCCCAAGCACTGATATAAGACTCACTTTAAAAAGAGGATAGGGTGTGGTACAAACATTTCTTTCCAAGTTGAATATTTGGGATTCGGAAAACACATTTTGCCATGGAAATTGTGTTATACATGGTGAACAGGCTCCCAGCTGAGCCCGTAAAAATCTATCTAACATACAATGTAACTGAACTATAAGACCAAGAGGGCTATTCATCTGTATCTCAATATCTGTATAAATACTATGTCCATGGGAAGTATTAATAGCTAACATTTATTGACTGATTACGATTAGCTCACTTAATCCATATAACAACACCCTGATTCCCAATTGACAGACGAAGAAACTGAGGCCTGTGGGGTTAATATAATAACTTGTCGAATATCATACAACTAGCAATGAGGGAATCAATATTTGAATTCAGGGAGTGTGAGTCTAGAGTCCATGTTCTTGGCCACTGACTGCACAATATCACTTCACACGGTTCCCAGTCTCTGAGGTAGGAATTCTCACAGCAGAGGCAGACAGGGGCTCTTCAAGAAATGAGGCACACAGAGCATTAGCAACTCCACCTCTACCTCTACAGAGGAAATGGACTCTCTTGAGGTCATTTTCTATTTGCTTGGAAATAGGGAACAAAGGGCAGGTACTCAGAGGGTTTCACCCTGTACTCCCCAGTGTTTATATACATGTTGAGAGTTTATGAGCAGCTCGTATTCTGGTTGTTGCCTGCAACCTACTGATGTCCTGGTTCCTTTCTCATTTTAGAATTTTCAACTACCTTTGAGTGTTTTATGAGAGAGATTTGGCAACAAGTGACTTGACACCTTATGACTTAGTTTACATGTGACCTGGGATTTCAGAGGTTAAAGGCCAGAGTGTATTGCTGCCTCTGATGTGTTTATGGTTCTCATGAAAGGCCCTGACATTTCTTTCTTTCTACGAAGAAAGTAAATGGGGCCAAATCTGCAAAAGGAAATTACCACATTATAACGTTTTATTCTATACTTTGACTTATTCAACCCAACAGTCCAGTGTGATAACTGCATAAGCAATGTGGTGTAAGTTAGCTCCTTACTTGTCCTGCATAGTAGTTCTCATCTGTCACCAAATTATGCGGAGTGGGCTTTGTTGTTGTTGTTTAATCCTTTAAAAGTCATTTAAAATGAATCTATTATAGATTATCCCCTTATTGGTTGATGGTAAAAGATAATTAGGAACTACTGACTCTTTAGGTGTTGGTCAAGCTTTAAAGTGCTCCTTTCAAGCATAAAGGACTGGCCACTGCCAGAAAATAAAGACCAGATGACTCTGACAATGTATGTGCTCATTCTAATCTCTCAGAATTAATAATGCTTGTCAAGAAACATGGAGCAGGCTATGCATGCACAGGAAGCAACCCGGGCAGTCCAAGCAGCACCTAAGGTGTAGAACCACAGAGGATTTGGAAATGGCGGGTGGGAGTAGGCACAGAGCTAGATAAGGAAGGAAAGCAAAATGGAGCAGGAGGTAGAGAAGAAAAGCTGTGAGAAGCAGAGGGAGCAAAGATAGGGGCCAAAGGACAATGGTGAGAGAAGGTGGCTGGTAGAATGCAGAGGAAGGGAAATGAAGATAAAGCATAAAAGACCAGGGAGATCAAGGGGACCTGATCCTAGGTCCAATTCTGCTACTGTCTCATTTCTCTGGTCCTTTTCTCACAAAACTTCTCAAAACGTTGTCTATATTTGGTATCTTGACTTCCTCACCTCCCATTTTCTCCTCATCCCACACCTCATTTCTAGTTCTAAGGTACTATTTAATATTATACATTTGTTCATATCTCATTTCAGAATATTAGAGTAAGAAAGGACCAACTCCCTGATTCTTTCAGGCTTTTCCAAATTATGATATTAAGACCAAAACAGCCAGATTGTGATGAGATCGGTGAGACGTGAATCACTGCTCACATAAATGAGTTTCAACTTCTATTTTATTTACAGTTCATCAGTGGAACCGCTCTGGTTACAGTAACATACAACTCTTCCCATCACACCCCACATTGTAGACCACGGTCCTTGCAGCAGTTTTATCACTGCAGTGCTCTTCCCTGGCTTCTCCCTGAGATTCCTGTCAGATTGGGGTTGCCCAGTCCCACATATAGCATGTTTCATGTCATGATCAAGTGTCTTTACTTGGTAGGAAAAGAGGGATCATTCCACTCTATGGGATACAGATTTAGTCAGGAGGTGATGAGGGAGATGCCTTTGAGCTGCTTTCTGACAATCACAACACACACTCAAACCATGGCCTTTCCAGCAGTCAGGGAAAGCTGTGGCCTATCTACAGCCTAAGAACACATAATGAGAGTAAGAGACATGTGAGTTTCCCCTTTTATTTCAGTAAATCTCATGTGAAAGCCCAATATAGAAAACAAATTAAAGAGGAACTGTTCTGGTGGAATCAAGAGCCTATGACCTCTCCCTTGGGCCCTTCAAGCCCAAGGAACTCGAAGGAATTCTAGGGCTTCTTGGAGTCCACTGGTAACAAATAATCTAGTCAAATTCCACTGATTTGAAGTGATAAGGAAATGGAAGCTCAGTGAAAAGTAACCTATTCAAGGTCATGGAGTTCCTGACTGGCAGACATGGGAATGGAATTTACTCTTCAATTCACATAAGGTATACAGTTGATAAAAACACTGGAAACCTCCCTGTCCAGTCCTCTCACATTCATTGGCCACTCCTAGATGAAAAGTACTGATGAATTTTGCCATCTAAGCACTGGGGCAATTCTTTACCAAAAAAAAAGGAAGGGGCAAGGGGGAAGGGTCAGAAAGAAAGAAATAGAGAAAGAGAAGAAGGGAGGGGGAGAGGAAGAGAGAAAGAGAGAAAGAAGCTGCAGAAAAAAGGTCAGCCTAGTCCTTGGGATAATGTTAGCACTTTGGCTCTCCCAGCTATAGAGCTAAGACTGCCTTAATCAAGCTAACTTTCTCTGCCAAGAGGCTTATGCAAGACATATCAGAGTATCCTTTCATCAGAATGCAAAGGATCTTCTAAAATAATGTTGTAACCAGGTTTGAAAAAGTATGTGTCAAAATGATGACAAAAGGTCAAAAATGATCTTAATTATCAAGAAATTCTTAATTTTCTTGGTGAAGTCAATTTTTCATTAGCAAAAACAGATTTTAAAAGCCATAGAATAAAACACGTGAGTGGGCATTTCAGTGGACAAATGCCCATCATCACATTCTTTGATTCGTCTATTTAGAATGAACTTTGATTTCAAGGGACTTAACTACTTAGTTATAGGTCTGGTACCTATTAGGGCAATAGGCATATACATCCTTGGCCTCTTCCCAAGCCATGCTTTAAGGACACTGAGGAATGATAAGACAATAGTAGGACAAGGGACTATCAGTCTTGGCTAACGGTAAGTCCCTGGTCACCACGTTTTTAATCTTTCTTTCCCTTCTCTTCACCTGGTCAGAGTCTCAGATTTTAGTTTGCTGTGGAATCAATTTCTCCTTTGGCTGTCTTCTGGGTCATAACTCACCATTTTGAGCTGTCTGCTTCTGAATTACAATCTAAATGAGACTTGCAGCTTTTCTATGGCTAGGTCCCATTTTCCTATGCTAAAATTCCTGACAACAAATGATTCTTAAGAGCTGTCTATCTTTTGACAGGCAATATTTTTTTCTGATTAAAAAGAAAGCCCGTTACTGTTCTATAATTATTTTAGTTGCAGTTATCCCAACTGGCCCCTCCTTTTAGGCATAGGTCTGCCCTCAAAGTAGGAGTGTCAACAAACCATCAATAAACCTTGCTGTTCCATAGTGGCTTACGGAAAAAGAAGGGAATGCTCCCAGCTCTTCCTGAAATACATTCAAAACAATATTGACTGAGTGCTAGCAAAGTATGCTTGCTTCTCTGGCACTCAGGAAGTTTATGTCTGACTTTAATTCCAAATGAGCACGCGCCATCAAACCCAGACATTCCAATCTACAACACAGGTTCCAGTGGTTGGAGGGAGCGAGAAGCTCTTTGGCCCTTAGTTGCTGTTTTTTAGTTGCTGGAGATTCTCTTCTGCTTAACTCGCTTCGCTAGATGTACAAACTAACCAGAATTTCCCTGGCTCTATGATAAAAAGTAAGAATAAATAAAATTTGTGTTTAAGTGCAGAGAAAGGGGGAGTAGAGAGCTTCCTAGTGTCGACAACAGGTCTGAATTTAGATTTCTCCCTGGCCATACAGGTAATGTACTCCTAATCATGAGTAGTCAGACTGATGGCTTTATTATCACCAATATGTGCTACGTACTCAGTAGCCAGCACATTTTGACACTGAACTCCATTTTCAGGAGAAGCAAAATTGAAAAGGAAAATGGCATTTCATGGAGGTATATGCTCAACTAATGTCATTTTTATTTTGATAATGTTGCTAGACTGGTAAATCAGAGAATGTCAGAGTGTGTCAGGATTTCAACAAGGCTTTGACAGAGTTACTCATGATATTTTTTTTTAGATGAAATGGAGAAATGTGGGCAGAATGAGAGTGTCTCTTTTCTGGTTGAACAACCATGCTTAAAGAGGGCTGATGAAGAATTGTTTTTCAGTCTAGACAGGGTTCTATAAAGGGCTTGCCACAGAGCTTTGTATTTGGTCTAGTCCTTGGGGTGGGAACCTGACGTCATTGGTTCTTAAAGTTCCACAGGTGATTCGGTATGTGACCACGGAGGAGAACCACTGGTATAGGATCAGTGGTTCACATACTATACTACATACTGTTTTTAGCATTCAGATATCTCTTATTGATACCAATAACTATCTTCCCAAGGTCCAATGTTGGATACGGTTTCTCAGATGCTTAAAACAAGGGTAGAAAGAGAACACTTAAAGTTCATTTCAGCTAGGATAAAGGTTTGGGAAATTACACATAAAACAGGGCTCCACCCACAGGGTCCATGGGGACCTCAACTGGATTTCACTGAGACATTTCGCAAATACCAAATTCCATCAAAATCCATTGACAAGAATAGCCTCATTATGTGTGAATGCAAAGTTAATAAAGAGGCACTCTTGGTACTGAGGACAAAACAAACCAAAGACTTGTTTTATGGAAATGATTGTGCCTCCTTATTTAGAATCAGGTCAGTATAATCACAGGTTTAAAAAATATATATCTTCAATTAACAAAAAAGTTGGGGAGATAAGCAGAACACCAACATCTGATTTGCATATCCACAGGGAACGTTCGATTTTAACCCCAGTCACTTTGGCAAACAGAAATAACAAAGCACTTTATTATTGGAGACCGCACTAAAAATGTCCATGGGTCACAGAACAACATGTCTAAGGCCAATTACACTGAGTGCAAAGACTTCAAGCAGTGGGGGACGGTAAGAAGCTTGTCTCCTCTCTGTCTCTGGATGGGTATCAACCTTATAACATCAGCACAGTTAATAACTTTCTGACCTTTAAAAGGCATTTTATGAGCAAATTACGTACAGAGCAAATTACATTTTTAAAAATCCCAACCACTTTTTAACTATGGGGAAAAAGTAGCTAATTCCTTGAGTCAATGATACGTTAAACAGGCAATATTCATGGGGGGGCTGTTCAGTTGTAAGTGACACAACAAAGACATAAAAAAGCCACAGTGAAATGCAAACAACCTTCAGAAGCATAGCCCCAGACTTCACCTTTAACCTCTCCTGTTCAGTGTTACATGTTCACGATAATTTGTACTGAACTGTGCAGAACCCTCCACTCCTTAAGGGGATGGGAGTATAGCCAGTGTGGAGGGGAAGATCTTCGGGGGAAGTGGGGAACCTAATCTGCCTTCATGAATGGGTAAAAAGCACCCTAAGAATCCTCTCTCTCTTTTTCCTTTCTCACTTTTCTATTCATATATAAATGTCTCCCTCTATATATTTCCTATAAAGAGCTAGACACTGTGCTAGGTGATTTACAGGCATTATTTTACTTGGCTTTCACGCTAACTTTGAAAGATAGATATCACCCTCATGTTACACAAAGGAAACAGGCTTATAAATATTTTAAATGATGTGCTGAAGGTCACAGAGCTTGTAGGTTGTCGAGCCAGGACACATCCAGATCTGCCTGACTACAAGGGCTGAATTTCTTTTCACATCAAAACACCACCCTCTACTCTACCACCATCTTCCTTACACTTATTTCCTTCTTTCCTCCTCAAAGCTTGAAGTGGTGGATGGGTGGCAGTATTGGAAGGATTTTAAAGAAAGAAGGACTAACTAGTTCCCTTTTATACCTCTCCTGAAGCTCTGCGGTTTTTCTATTTCCCCACACATGGCCTGGTTACCAGGATCCAAGAAAACACAGGCTTCCTACAAGCTCATGTTATATTTTCTTTTTTCTCCAATCTCTCCATGGTTTCAGTGACTACATTTTTCAAATCCTAAACAAGGGCATATAGCCTGAGACATTGTGTTTTCTCTAAGAGAACACGAAGACAACATATTTAAAATCAAAAACTAAAAAAGTACTCATGGTGCCTAGCAGAGAGATAGAGGGCTGGCTCAATATGGACATGCTGATTGATTCATTGGAGGGTGATCACACACAGGGAGTAATGAGCAAAGTTGAGTAAATCCTTATCAGTAGAATTCTACAGGGTGGTCTTTCTGACGCGTCTTTTTGTTATAGCCTTAATGTAGGCTTCCTGAACTTGGTGGCTTGTTAATCTGCAAGTACTTGTTAAGATAGAAGCCTGTGGATTCTAAGAGACAAGCTGTTAATTATGAGTTCTAATCCCAGGCTAGAAGATGCCTATAAAGATTAAAACTTGTTTCCTTTTTTCTAACAATAACAGCCTAGCTCAAGAGCGATCAATTGTAATTGGGGAACTGAAGAAGGTAATAAATGCATTACTGAGACCAGTTGCTTTACAGAGCCATTTATTTAATCCTTAAATTTTTCAGGTTGTAAATTACTCATTAGAAGGCAGAAAGCTAAATAGTCATAATCCGTTTAGTGCCTCCAAACTCCAAAGACTTAAGGGGAGGAAATCCATGGAAACAAGAGGCCTGATGTGCTCTTTCACTGCTATTTTTAATGGACAAAGGTGGTTAAACAATAAGGGCGAGTCCATGTAATTATCCTGATGTGCTGGTCTGTAGGTCAGGGGTGGGCTTAGTTAGATTCATAGAGGACTGACCCACAAACGGTGGGAAAATGTCTCTTCATTTCCACTCAGCCCTGCAGGCAGCTAATCAATGTGCACATCTCACTTCCAGACTGTTTCATGAGACCAGAGCAATAGCCCACAGCATTCATTAGAGCTTCACTCCTATCTGTTGTTTTCTAATCAGTGCAGGGATAGGACAAGAGGCGAAATACCAGAGAGGGAATTAGGAAGGGGTGAGGAGGAGGCTGTCCTCCTCTCCATATAGGGAGTGCAGCTGCCAATTACAAAATGTTCAACTGCAAAAACAACTAGACAATTAGTTTGTAGGTTTCTTTACATGTATAGAAAGCCACATATTTTTTGCTCGAATATGGATTTCATAAGCTTAACACGTAAACACTTAACCATTTACTAAGGACAATGTTTTATGTATACCAAGGGTAAAATTCAATGTTAGAATCTTAGTGGTAATGATGCAAACAATATGCAAGATGCCTTTAGCACTGGCACTCTGCATGCGTTTTGAGAGTAGAATCTGAATCTGTGCATATGTCCTCTTTTCAAGTTCTATGCCCTTTATATATACAATACAGCTTCCGGCTTACCCTTAGGTTATATACAAGAAAATAGCTTCTGGCTCACTTCTGTACAGAGCAAGCATTTCTTTCACATTCCTTTGCCTTTTCTTCTTATGATCAACAGCACATTTCTGAATAAAGATGATGGTGTTAGGCTATGAGATGGAGCTGTTTTCTTTGCAGAGGTAACCATACGGCATAAGGATCAAACCTTTGATTCTGCAGTAGCAAACTGAGTTACCCAACACCAACTATTTCCATTCATGTTCTACTTGACAGTCTAATTAAGTTTGTGATTTCACCAGTCTGGCGCTGTGTCTATCTTGTGTTCCTTTCAATACCCACCAAGCTGTTGTTGCTCAATAAATCATTACTGATAATGAAACAAAATTTAATTTTAAAAGTTATAGCTGCTCTGGAAATGTATTTATTTACTTTGTTAAAATAACTATAAATCAAGTTTTTCCTAGATAGATCATTTAACCATAGCAATTGTTAAAAATACTCTTTTCGTCTCACATCTTACTTAAAAAAAGCTCTACTTTCCTAACAGCAGAAAGCTATACTAAAATATTTTAAAGACCCTTGACATTAGAAATACTGATTCAAAGCATTTGAGAAAACTGTTCAGACATCTTAAGATAAACTGAAAACAACTCATAATAATTTTGGAAATTATAACTTGGCACTTCCATGGCACTTGTCCCAGGAAAGAGCCCATTCTGGCCATTTGTAGTGAAAGCATGAAATGACGTTTGGCCTTTTCCTTTTCCTAGGGATGAAGTACTTGAGTTTGCTGTTGACTTACCCTGAGTGGATTTTCATTAAGGTAAGGAGGTTCACCTTCCACCATTTCGATTGCCATAATCCCCAGAGACCAGATATCAACTTTCGGACCATAAGCTTTTCTAGTCACCACCTCAGGTGCCATCCAATAGGGAGTTCCCACCATAGTGCTTCGTTTACTTTGCTCAGGGGTGATCTGAGCGCAGAACCCAAAATCAGCTGCAGAGAAGAAAAGTCAGTTAAAATCAGCTCGAATTATTTTTCTTTTACAATAGGTCATTTTCAATTACGGCTGTACCCTCCTTTGTTAGACACTGAGCTTCCACAACTGCCTAGCTCATATCCTTTTATTAACTTCATCTCTCAGCTGGTCCTGATTTTAAAAGGGTCTGAAATAACTGACTGATAGGATGTCATTTTTACTAAACCTCAATATGGTTCCCTCCCTATCACTGTTCCCTGCAACTTACAGAATCCTTCAGTTTTCTAATTAGGTATTTGTCATCCAGCAGATGGAAGTGACTAGAAATTCTGAAATATTAATCCTAAAAAGTTCAGTCGTGTTCTACAGGAATGCAGTGTTAGAAACATTCTTTACTTCAAACTGGGCTCTAAATGCTTTCAAACCAATCACTTTCAATAGCCATTATCTTCTCAAGATAGACAGTAAAAGGGCAAAATTTCCCCGACACTCTCTCAAACACCATCTGAACCAAAATACCTACTCAATTTAACAGAGCCATCCATCCCAAGGAGAATATTGTCACTTTTTATGTCTCTATGGATCACTTGGTTTGAGTGCAAGAAATCCAAAGCTTGGAGGCACTATTGAATCAGAAAAAAAAGTTCTAATTATATCACAAAGAATTTTTTAAAAATTTGAGTTTCATTCCTAGATAAATTTTAGGCAAGGGTATAATTTTATGTTGTCAAGTGAAATAGATTACACAATGTTTTAACGCTAGTCTGAAGTCACATTACAATTTACATCAGTGATGTTACTTAGCATTACACACATGAAGGCACCCGAGTCAGACTAGGACATGAAGAGTGATGGTGTGATAAGTAGCACTTAATCATCAATACAGTCAAACTAACCAATTAGTATAATCACACTTTGACCTAGTTATCTGGAGGATATGGATTCAGCTCCGTCTTATACAGATGCAGTAAGCTTCTGCGTCCACGGTATGATTTGATTCAGTAGGCCTGGAGTGGGACCCAGGAAACCGCATTTCAAACAAATGCCCCAAGCTGTTTCTGATGAACAGCCAGGTTTCGGAACCACTTCTAGGCTATGAAGTTACTATAGTTACTTGTTTAGAAATGGCTTTGCATCGTAATTCTACAAGATTGAAACCACAGGCTCGGGGTCGAATATTCCCCTGAATATTATTAGTTTGATTTATTGCATGAATAGAAAATGTATGTGTTTGGTGGATATGTGTGCATGTTTGGGGAGAAGGAAACGGGAATGAGAGGAAAACAAGGAAGGAGAAAATTTAAGTGAAAAATTTAAAATAAAGGACAAGCAAAGACTAGCTGAAATTATTTGGTTTTGTTTCCCTATTATTGGTTCTCAAGTTTCAGTGGGCCAGAGTTCCTTCTTGTGTCTATAGAAAACCTCACCACAATGAATGGAGTGGATGGTAATGCCAAGATTAGACTCCAATGAGGAATGTGATTTTTTAATATTGAAAAAAATTAACATAATAAAGTATCTTTAGTTTAGCTTGAAACTAGGGATATGACACTGTTATTGGAAAAGAGGCAAACCCTCAGATCCACTGGAGGGCTAGGGGGGAGGTCCAGACTATTCTGTGAAAGAAAGTACTTTCTGGGCTGAGGAAAGACCTTGCTTAAATTGCCTTCTAGAAAATGATGGGATTATACCGTGGTCTTTATTTTACATGGCTCACATTGCACATGGAGGACAAAATAACTATCATGTAAAAATTTCCCTAAATTGGAAAGAAGTTCCATGCCAACATCACTGCTTTCCATGTTCACTGGCACTACAGCATGCAGGCTTAGATATGGCACCTTGTGAACAGCATAATGGAACTCAAAGGATCCAGAGCAAAACAACTAAAGAAAACAAGGAGCTGGAGAGGGATGGGCAGGGGAGTGCTATTAGGTTAGGATTTAATTTGAGGTTAGGTTCTCCAATTTTGTTACTTTGTTGTTATAAACATTCTGAACAACCAGAGATAAAGAACTGCCACTTTTGCTGTTCTTATCAGGTAGAAATGCTCTATTTTCTTACCTCTCTGCAGACAGCTGCTATCTGTCCTTCATCCATACAGGTCTCTGTGACCACATCAGTCAAAGAGCCACCAGCCAAGTATTCCATGACTACCCATAGTTCATCACCCACTAAGTAGCTATAACAAGAAAAGAAAAAGACTTTGACTCAGGCCTAAGGAAGGGGGGACTTCTTTATATTCCCATTAAGAAGGCAATTTGCAGTTAGTTTCTGCGTTTGGCCATATTACATAGCAAGAGGAAAATATTAATGATGGTGATAATGAGACACATCCTTAACATTTGAAGAGAATATACATGGAAAATCAAAGGATCATCAGATAGGACTGTGCACCAAGGAAGAAGGAAAGGAGCAAGGAGGCCTCTAGTGACGGACTACTGTCAGTCATTCCATTATAAAAGCTAGTTTCAATCAACAAGATCAATGAATAGTCCTTTTGGATAACTTGAGCCATAACATTGACTTCTTGGACTGAAATGGCTCATGGCATTCAGATTTATAGGCTATTTATTCAGATCTCGGCATTATTTTTGATTCTACTGAATTAATTACTGAAACATTTTCAAGCAGTTGCTGAATCAAAGAGACTCATGTTTGCAATGGATTTACTGTGCTTCAGTCTCAGTTCTGAAAGAAGTCAGTTGTGACAATGCCCATTATCTTTAAGTAGTTATTGAGGAACACACCCCTAATGATAAAAAATGGGGAAGAAAGACATCAGAGCCCTACAATTCAGGCAAATTCAAATCACCTGGAACCATCTGAAGGCACTCTAGCAGAATGATCTGGTCTCTCTTTTCCCCTGCTCAGCAAGCGAGAGGAATTATAGTGAATGGAATGACCCCAATGGTTCCACCCTGCCCTAAGTTCCACATCAATATGATGCAACACTTTCTATCTAGTGGTGCTCAAACAACAGTGCCCGTAAGAGTCACCTGGGAAGCCTGTTAAAAATGAAAATTCACAGGCTCTACCTCATTAGTTATGGAGAGCAGCCTAGAAATCTCCACTTTTTACAAATGCAATTTTTACAAAATTACAAAAGCAAAGTCACTCTGCTGCAGGTGGTCCCTACATGACACTTTACGAAACACTGATTTCAACTGCAAAATTTGACGCTCCTTTTTTCATCCCCCTTCCCCTCCCTCTGTACCCCTGGTCTACCCGGCGCAACACACAGAAAGCAAGATCTTAAGCTCTTTGAGGTTGTAGACCTAGTCTTATCTCCTTCTATCCTCTCAGAGTACACTGCACAGTGGTGCTAAACAAACACTTACTGAAATTGAGTGAGACAGATGTTAACCACAAGTGAAGAGTTAGTGCTGTCTTTGAATGCCTATTTATAACCCACTGCTAATGCCACTGATGAAAAAGCCATTAATTACCTGGTCTAGGAAAAAGGTTTGAGATTAAAGTCTCAATTCCCTAGACCCCACTGTCGGTTAATCACAAAGCGCCCATTAAAGCAGGGCGAGTGCAGTCAGCCTTCTTCACTTAGACACCCAGAGGCTGTACCAGCTCGAAACAAACACTTGATGAAATGTTTAAAACACCACGGCTCTCTTCTATATGCCATAGTCTATTTCCTGCCAACACGCAGTCGCGATCCTCAAAAGGAAGTTACACACACTGCTCATGTCTAGAAGCAAGACCATGAAATATGTCTTCAAATGTTTTATGGGTGGACAAAGATAAGTGGGTGCAAGTTTAGCAATAGATCTGATACTCTGTGATTTTGTAGCATTTAAGAAATATTTGTAGAATGCTTAGTGAATAGATCCTAAATAAAATAATTTGCCAAGAAAATGACATCCCATAAAGAAAACAAGTACATAATGAGAGAAAACACTTACCTATCTAAATAATTAACAATATTGGGGTTCTTATTTTCCCTCATGACCAGAATTTCATTAATAATTAATTCCTTTTTGGGCTGCTGCTGAAGGTTCATCTGCTTTATGGCCACCTGAATGATGATTAAAATGCAAGAATGAGTTACAATCACTAACGTAAACACCAACGTCCATATTTTTTAGCATACAGAGTAAGACATCGCGATTCTTTATCTTACTAGGCTCTTTCTCAGTGCCACAAACCCATGCCCATTTTATTTGGTCAATCATCAGTGAACCAGCCACTTCAGACACTTTGGACACCAATGAAGCAAACTCCCACGTCAACCTAACGCTACCCATTTTTTCAGGCATAGATGCCATCAAAGAGGAAATCTGACCAATATGAATAAAGGGAAATATAAATTAGGATTGAATGTTAGCGCTTACCTCTTGTCCTGTTGCAATGTCTAGCGCTGTATAAACAGTACCTGATGCCCTGTGAAGGAGAAAATTATCAAATGAATAAGCAATCAAAGTGTTACCAATATATTTTATTTGAAATAAAATGTAATTATTTTCAGGAGAGGGAAATTGGCAAACTCAAGATTAAAGGATGAAGTAAAAACGGAACAACTGTTTTGTATAGTAATTACACCTGAAACGACCATGATGCAGCCCTTTTGGTGGGTCAGCAACTCCAGTCAGACTTTCTGGCAGCAGCCCATGTGCCATGGCATCATGCAGTAATGAACCGAGCAGAATGCCCTTGCTCCTTTTAGGAAACTCCTGGAATATTTGGAATACTCCTTGGATGTTGCAACAACCAACACTGAAGTCCTCTGATTAAACCGAAGTGCAGTTTGGGAAAGACTATATCATCTTTTGCTTAGGCAACTGTAAATTAACCTTTGCTTTTTAGCATATGGACAGAATGGCCTTTTTCATATATTTCTAATTCTTAAGAATATCTTCATCTAACAAATCAATTACTCTCAGGGCTGTATGTTCTCATACCGTAGCTGCACAAAACAATAACAATGTGAGTTTACTGTTGAGCCTTTTTTTTCCTTTTTGCTAGATTTCTCAACAGCTTCTACTATGAGGTTTCACTCCAGCCCACTATCCTTTTAAAATCTATCATTTCTTAAGTCTTGGTAGTACTCATGCTTTCATCCTAACTTCAATTACAGGCCTCCCTTGCTTTGCAAATAGAAATTGTCTAGTAAAGCTGAATTCACAGTAACTTTCTGTGAAACACACATGCACTCTGAACCACCTCCCCACTCCCCCAAAAAAAGAAAAACTTAGTCAACTTTGTTGAAACATTGACGGTGAATAAAGGAATTAGGACGGCGATCAGTTCAGTGACTGACCAGGCATTGTAATGCTCAACATTGTTATTTAAACTTTCTAGTCATTTATTTATCCCTTGCTGTTTTGTTTTCTGAATCCAGAAATTCTTTTTTTATATCAGCCATTTCTTTGTCATTCTTCTCCCTTCTTCTCCCTGAATGATCCAAAATATTTCTCACAGGCCTAGGAAGTTTATATCACCTGCTCCAGGGGAATAAAATAGGTGGTGTAGTATACGGACTGTTTGACTACTACAGAGATCTGAGTTCTAAAATTTGCTCTGACATCATCAAGCTTATGTGACCTTTGGGCTTGTCACTTCTCCTCTCTAAGTTTCAGTCCCCTCACTCAGAAAATAGTGATCACAATAACAGTAAACATATACTGAGCATGTTGTGCATACCAGACACTGCACTAAGAACTTTATATAAATTATCTTATGTAATCTTTATCATATTTCTAAAAGGCAAGTGCTATTATCCCCATGTTACAGATGAGGAACCTGAGACTCTGAGAGGATAAGTAAATCTGTCCAAGGTTATACAGTTTACAATCCAAGACTGACTCTCTTTCTGTAAAACACAGGAAATGGGCAGCTTTATTTCTAAGATTCTCTAATTCCATGATCTAGAGTTTACAAACTCTACTGCCCTTGTCACTCTGCGTGGGTATTTAAATATCTATTGGAACTAGACTGAAAAATTGCACTTAATCAATAGGGTGACCTAAACCAGAATGTGGTCATTTCAGAAATTCCTTAGGTTTGAGGCTTATATCAGACTAATCAGTCTCTCAATTTTGTATGCTTGAGATTCTGGATTCCAAGCACACAGTTGGTGCTCAATAAGTATTTGTTAAATGACTGAATTAATAAAAATCTTTTCAAGCAAACATGCAATTGCCATAAAACCTTTCCTTACTGCGAAAAAAACATTTCTTCTTCTACTTAAATCTACATAAAACACTTTTTTCTTAGAATAAGCTATCAGACTTTCCTAATTTCAGGAGCCAGTTTGTGATTTGTCCTTCTGAACTCAGAGTTACCTGAGTTCAAAGGAATAGATCACCTCAACCTGATGTGTATTTCAGCTGCATAAGCCCTGGGCTACTACTTAAATCTAATTGCAGAATAAGATTCAAAAATGTCTTTTCTTGGTTTATATCTACATACTTAAGCTACCTGTGCAATTTCTTCAGATGCAAAAAAGTGACAGTATCTTAAAAATTAGATAATAATAGTATCCGTCTCATAGGGCTAAACAGAATTGGATGGCACAATCTATGTAAACATTTAGTCCTGTGCCCAGATCAGAGTTGATGCTTAATATGGTAACTCCTATTATTATCATTTGTTGCTGCTGCTGCTGTTACTGATTTCACAGTGGAGGACAACTGATTCACTGAGTTGTTAGTTGGCCCTTCTTATTCTCCCAACCAAAACATCCTTGCTGGTGTCTGTCCCTATTTTTAAAAAGGACAAAGGCCAAAGGTGATCTGCTGGAACACTTTTTAGAAGTTCTACGTCCTTTTTGTGCCTTAGTGAAGTGGTTTTGCCTTTTTCTTTAAGTTTGGAATGCCTTTATCAAATGAAACCATATGCAGAAACCCTCTGTATAAAAGGGAAGCTGCTCCAGTTAAACTAGGGAGGGAGGCCCAAAATTCCTGCCACCCCCACCCCCAACCTCCCAAGCCAATTTCCACTGTCCTAGGGGCTAAAATTGTGATTGACTCGGAGTGCAAGGGGGATTAGCATTTAACATCTCCAGAGCTTTGCCTTTCAAATCCTTGGTTATTTTGCCGGCCACCTCCCTCAGCATTTCATTGTCTTAAAATTGCTAGAGCCCTAACCCTGAAATCCCAATATCCTGGGTTTTATGGCATTCTGTGGTATAGAATTGCCACAAATCCCTAATCCACAGAAGTTTAAAGAACCTGAAACTTTAGAACATAGGTTATTAACTAAAAAAAATGAGCTTTTATCCTCACTTCCCCTTACCCCCACCTTACTGCATATGTGTAATTGTCTAGTAGGAGCCATTTTTCCCTTCCCCTCAACTCTTGATCCCAGTCTGAAAATGGTGATATCCTCGTTCACCCCACTTCCCATTCCCTCCCCCACACCAAACATGTTGTTTCGCATTTGGAATTCACTGCTCTGACCAATAAGTTGTTGGTTGGCCCAACTTCTAGCCTTTATAGAATCCTCAATTCAAATGCACAAACTCAGCACTAACCTGCAGAGTAAAACATAGTGCTCTGTCTCCAGCTCCATCTTAGCACTTTTCCGCACCCCAGTTCTGATGCCCTTCCTTTCCAGCAATTTAAAATTCAACTGATAAAAATGTGAATCTTTCTCCCTCTCTTACTTACCTATTAAAACACACTCTTTGCCCACTGATGGGTTAAGAACCGTAGTCCTCACCATCTACTCAAACCTCCCCAGGTTCAAATCCTACCAGTTCTTAGTTGTATGACCCTGGGTACATAATTTAACCTCTTTGTGGCTCAGGATTAGAGGAGGATTAAATGTATACAGTCTTTAAAACCATCCTGGCATATAGTAATTGCCCCCAAATAATAATAATAATAATAATAATAATAATAATAATAATAATAATAGCAGTAGTAGTAATAGTTATTATTATTATTAGGTTGATTGCTACCTAATACATTCCCAAACTAGGTTCCCAAACTGTAATCTTTGGATCCCTAGGAATCTTTTTAAGTAACTGAGAGTTTCCAAGATATCTCGATGTTTCAAATTCATAAGAGAAATTTGGTGTTTACCGAAAATGAAGCTAAATAAAATATCGCATATATTTCCTTTTAGCTAGAATTTTATCAACTTGTGATTATATTGCATATCTCATGCTGATCAAAAGCTCTAAGAAGCAGTTATACATATTTCTTTTTGCTTATAAAGTATGAGAAATAAACTATTATTTAATAAATATAGTTTAATAGTTACAATTATTCATAACCTGGAGTTCACAAAGGCAAATAATTAAAGGGCTCCTTGGTGGTGAAGTTGAGAAGCACTCTCCATGTAATAAGGGAAGCACAGTAGTGTAGCTCCGAAAGAAACAATCGCTGAGCCTACAAGATGCCACACTGATTCACAAAAGACAAGCTTTGCAACAGCCTAGAGTATGTCGAAGTATCTCAATGGGTATCTTTAAAAATCAGTCAGTCATTTTAACAGGAAAAAGTCAGTATCATGCAGCACTTTAAGACATAAGGATGCCAAAAATCAAACTAAGAAAGATGGGAGATGAAACTCCTAATTTTCTGGTATATTGGGGCTGGTGTGCTGAAATGGTCAGCACTGTCGATTTGATTTTTATGCCATTTAATTACATTGATCCCCATTATCCCTCCATTCTAGTTATATTAAAGCTAGATTGCTATAAGAAGAACATTTTTTTATGATGAGGATTTTGTTTATTCCAAACCTCAGTCTCTCAGATGGTATAAAGAAATCATGCATTATCAGGACTCAAGGGAAAATAGAGATCATCCAGTTTAACCTCCTCATTACAGATGAGAAACCTGAAGCACAGAGTAGGAGGGGTATGCCCAAGATGACACAGCTAGTAAGTAACAAAAGTCTCCTAATGCTGAGCAAGAGATATTTCAGTTAACCTACACTATGGTTCAAGAATATTAAAGTAACAGATTGCTCAACCGTTGGGCCTCATCATCAATTACAGTGCGACGTGTACTGCTGGGCTCTTGGTATCACATTAGACACTTTATCAACAGTTTCTCCCTGACCTGGCCAAGTACTTAATACTCAAATGGAAACATTGGCATCTAGCCCAAAAGGTCTAGAAAGAAACAAATAATTCACTATTTCTCCCTTTTCCTCCCAAGACAAGTCAGTTTAATTATCAGCAATCTTCATCAGATTTTGATGTTTCCTGCCAAGAGCCAATGTCAAGCCATGATCATGAGTAGTTGCCAAAGCAGCAACGTGGTAAAATTTACAGTTTAGATAAATCATACCAATTTCAGCATAGAAACGGTTTAGAGGAGGGAAAGAAGGGCAGGGAAGTGAGGCTAGGAGGAGGCTCCTAGACTGGAAGTAAAAGAAAAAGGGCAGGCAGACTAGAGGGCTCAATGGGGTCCAAGGCGACTCTGGTAGGAATAAGAGTGAGGGAGCCAGAAAGATAGGATAACTTTCACATTTAAGGTTTTACAAGTACAAATCTGGTGCCAAAGAGGTCATACTCAGTGATTTAATCCACATTTGGGATTGTTATTTTTTATGTCTATTCCTACTTCTGCTGTTACTGCTGCTAAAAAAGACTCTATCATTTATTGAGCCTTACTTTCTGCCTGTTCTCTGTAAATGGATGATCTCACTTAATGCTCACCCTATACAACAAATTGGAACTGGGAAATGGTAGTAACTTGCCCAAGGTTACACAGGTAGTCAGCAGCTGAACTAAAAAATGCATTAGTTTGACTCCACAGCCCATGCTCTAAACCACCTTTTCATGTTCTGTTATAGATTAGCATTTTTACAACAACGCCGAGTGCAAGTGTGATACTTCCCAAAGTCCACGTTTGTATCTACTTTGCTAAACTGCCCCCCTAAAATATTTCTCTTGCCTCTAATTTTCTGCTCACTTAGTCTATGTGCCCTTTGTAAGCCATTTAGTTTATCCCTGGACATGGTATGTTTGATTCCTTTGGCATAACCATACAAGATGGTTCTATTTTCTGACTCAGTTAAGATTGGTCATGTGTCCAAGAGTGGACTAGGCCTCAGATTAGTTCTTAGGACTGGACTTTATCTTTTGCTGAGTATTTAAGATACAGTTACTACTTGTAGGCCCCTATTCAGAAATTGTCTCGCTATATTAATGCACTTAACATAAAAATACATAGATATCATATAGTCCAATAATATCATACATTTATTTATTTTGTTGAGACATTTGCCCTTTAGGCTCAGGAATGGTGATGAACAGTGTTAACATTACATGCAGTAACTCTTTCGGAGAGAGAGTTTCAGAGTGTTTTCTTTTGTATAATTCACCTCTTGAAAATGTATCCCTAAATCAAAAAAAGTAAAATTATGTAAAAATCATGTTATCTCAGTACCTTTCTAAGAACACAGGATGTAGCCAGGGCCAGGTGGTACAGTCTTTAATTACTAGGATTATAAATCAGAACAGGGAATTTTCTGTTCTTTAGCTGGGGCATGACTTTTCCCCGAGTATTCATGGTCATCTAATTTTAAATAGAGCTGTAACACATTATGGGTGTGAGGCCCGGGAAGTCAGCGGGTTATAGTCCAGTGATAATGAGGCCACAGTTACAGGGCTTAATCCCTGGAAAGGCCAGCTAACGCTCCACTACTCACTCCAACATTAAGTCTAAACAGCTGTTTCACAGTGTGTGCCATTGGTTTCAAGAGGGCCTGAACAGGAAAGGGGGGGGCAGGTAGCTTAATACAAGCTCATTACTGTGGCTGGGAAAAACAACTTAAAGCGCACACTCCGCTAATGGTGGTTGATTGAGTGGCATCATCTTTCTTTACAAGAGACAGCACACAACACAGTGCATTTAAGAGCATTAAGTAGAACAAAGAACATCTTCCACTGCTCCATAAACATTGTTCTTCAGAAACGCTAATGTATTTCCAACTTCCTTCATCACAAAACCTATTATAAAGCTCAGACTACATCTATTTAGCGCTTCATAGCAGTGTTCTACCTTGTATGGCCCAAAATAGATCCAATGAGGAAGCAAATACTTTTGGGGTGGGTGGTCCTACCCAAAGAATCACTTCTGTAAGCACACTAGACATCACTTCTGCTCCTGCCCATAGTTTCTTGAACAAAGAAAAACAAGTCAGAGGTTTTATTCTCAGCACTTATCCCTGAGTTCTATGATGTACACTGCTTTGTCAGGTTCTCTAAACAAGCTGTTATTCATCAAGTCCTTTAACAAACAAGTTTCAAAACTATTTATCTTCAAATAGATATTGGAAACTTCGTGTTAGAGTAAGAAGAGGGCTTCTCACTGAGTAGCAAAGATAAGTCTGAAAAATACCTCACAGGATATATTATTTTCTCAAGCCTTAAAACTAAAACTAATTTAGAGGGACAGGATGATGGGCTTGCAAAACAAAAATGTTTGTTTGCAATTACTGATGAGTTGATCATATTATCATTCTATATAATGATATGATTGGCAAAGATCCAGATGTTAGACAAAATTCCTTTGGCAAGACGTTTATCTTTATGCATAAGAGGAAACTGATTTCGAAATATGCTCTTATTGTCACTTTCTGACAAATTTAGCTGCATCACTGGTCTAATCTATGGAGAGATATGACATGCAACAAAGATACTTTGGCATTATACAGACATGGACTATACTAGCCAATGGATTCTTAGGGGAGACTTCTGTTTTGCCATATAATTTCTTATTAGAGCTCCTTTCTTAAACATTTTCCATTTTGAAAATCAGTATGGGGATGAATTTTTATTATAGTACTATAATTCCAAATAAATGATTATGGCTGTGTTGGCAAAGGTGTGGGCAAACAGGCACGCTCATACATGTTGGCAGGAGTGTTAAATGGAACAACTTCTATGGAGGGCAACTTGAAAATTAAAAATGCACATATCATTTCATGTAACAATTCCACCTTCAGGAATTTATCCTGATGATAAATTTGCATATGCATGAAGTGGCTTATTTGTAAGGATCTTCACTGAAGCCTCATTTATAATAGCAAAATATTGGAAACAAACTAAGTATCTATTAACAGGGACCTGATTAAATAAGTTGTGGTACATCCAAACAACAAAACACCGCATCCGTTAAAAAGAATGCGGTACTGACATGGAATCATCTCTAAAACAAAGGCACAGAATAAAAAAGGAAATATATAGCATATTACCATTTGTGTTAAAAATGTACCCACAACACACACACATACACACACACACACACAGAAATGCACCATTATGCCCAAATACAAGATAAGGGATTTTCCCCCCAAATTTTTTCCTCAGGCAAAAAAAGGGAATTGCCTTATATTCAAATCCATATAAAATCTCTCTTGTAATGTAGTAATTCTCCATATTCATTAATTTTTATCCATAAAGTACTCTTTGGGAAAGACACATTAGGTGAAATATTCTCAATCAATGCTAGTTTTGGAGCTTATGGAGAGTATCTATCAGAAGTGGACAGAAACAATGTAAATAAATTATTTCTGAAGGTATGAGCTCATAACTGCATGTGTTAGATGTCATAAACAAGCTTTTCAAAGGTCACTTTCCAAATTATTGCAGTGAAAAGGGTTCTCATTAGCCAAAAGTGGGACAGTTTGACCATCAAAATCAATAATGAATGCAAATGATGAAACAAATTGAAACTATAAAAACCCATGAGTTTATAAAGATTTTTTTTAGTAAAGGAAAATACCTCCTTCTTCCTTAAAGAAAAAATAAAAACATCTCTCACTGGATGCTTTTGGAAGTAACTTGGGTACCAATTCCTTACACTGAAAATTGACAATTAAAAAAATAAAGCATTAGGGCTGGCCCCACGGCCAAGTGGCTACCAGCTGTTGGAAATTATAAACATGATAGCAGAAATTCAAGAGAAGGGGTGAAATAGCAAGTCGAGGAAATCTCCCAGAAAGTAGAATTTTTAAAAAGATGAAAAATAGGAACAAAAAGATAAGAACATTAAAGGATCAGTCCAGGTGATTCACCATTTGAATAACAGAAGTTCTAGAGAGAGAACAAAGAAAATGGAGGGGGCCGCCCCATGGCCGAGTGGTTAAGTTCACGTGCTCCACTTCGGTGGCCCAGGGTTCTGCCAGTTCGGATCCTGGGTGCGGACATGGCACCACTCATCAGGCCATGCTGAGGCGGCATCACACATGCCACAACTAGAAGGACCCACAACTAAAAATATACAAGTAAATACTGGGGGGGCTTTGGGGAGAAAAAGGAAACAAAAAATCTTAAAAAAAAAAAGCATTTATCTAATTTCCCTGTGAATTACATTTCAGGGTAACCAAAGACCCCTAGCTGATGAGGTAAAGTTTTTTTCAACAAAAGTATTCTAGCTAATAATTATGGAAGGAATGATAGATTTAGAAAATCACTATTTAATAATCCCTAATGAAATAATTGATTTGGGTAATAATCATAAATAGATGAAATCACTAGACGAAAGGCTGATGAGGAACTTTGATTGGCGCAGACAGTCACCTATTGAATCTTCTGATCGATCTACTCATCACTAAAATATGGGACAGACACTGTATGCTTCCTGGTATGATATAATATGAAACACATAACACCACTTATGAAAAAGTCTTGCCAAAAGTTGAACCTGAATCTAATTAAGTTTCTAGAGCAAACTTCCATTTATAGGAAATACAGCGACTAGAGAAATAAGTAAATGACATCAAATGAAACTAATAGACAAATCCAGAAAGTGGTACATTCTACAAGGCAATGACTAGTTTCTTCAATAAGTCAATAGTGGTGGAAAAAGAAGGAGAACTGCTTTAGAGTCCAGAGACTTAATAGACCCAACCCAAGGCAATGTGTGAATCTTTTTGGATGCTGATTTGAACAAATCAACTATAAAAACTGCATTTTTGAGACAATTAGAGAACTCTGATTATAGACTGGGTGTTAGTGATATCAAGCAATTGTTAAGTTTCTGTAGGTGTTATAACGGCATTGCGATTATATTAAAAACATTGATAAATGTTGAATTTGGGTGATAAGAATATGGACATTCCTGTACTATTCTCTCTACTTTGTGTAAGTTTGAAGATTTGTAATAGGAATTTTAAAAAGCAATAGAGAGTTATGTTGTGAAGATTTAAAAATACACCTACAGGACAGATTCAGAAAACAATTATCTTAATGTTTTAAGAATGTGTAATTGTGACTAGGAATAAAATATCCAGGGGCAGAATCATATGGTGATTCAAAAATATTCTATCTCAAAGATCTTAGATGGAAGTCAGATGACATACTTGGATAACTGCTGGGGGCTTCAAAAAGGGGCTCTAATGATTACGAAAACAACGATGTTAAAGATGCATAGGATGATTTTGAATTATACTGCCCATAAAATGAAAAAGTAGAAAAATCTCTCCTAATTTACACATTATTTTATATATGTGTAGTTTTAATTATGTAAATGAGTAAATTAACAAGTTAAACATCATAAGTAGACATTCACCATTTATTATATATCTAACAGAATCTATGAAAGTATTGTATAAGAAACCAATTAACAGTTTCTTTCTGGAGGTTTCCTTTGTGTAGGATAACTGGGAGACTGAGGGACAAGGGTTGTAGGGACACTTACTTTTCACTGTCTACTCTTCTATATCTTCTGAATGTTATACCATGTCCAAGTATTACCTACTTCAAAAAATTAAACTCAAATAAAAAATACAGTGCATGTATATAGTGACAGACAAGAAATAATGTATAACTGAACCTTCACAATGATGTAAACTACTATGAACTCAAAAAAAAAAAGTACAGTGCAGCTTGTTTCTCTTAATTTGTTTCATAACACAGTCCCAACAGATCTTTCCAGCATTATTTCCTGTTAAATCCCTTGCTAAACTGGACTTTTGACTGTAGAACGGGTACTGTTGATTTAGTTCTTCTGGTCTCTGCAATAAGCATTCCTCAAATACTTGCTGAAGATTTACTCTATGCCAGACACTGTTGCAGGCCCTTGGCATACCAAAGTGAATGAAACCTGCAGTCTGAAGCAAGTGTTCATTTCGTTTCCTTCAAATGAAACTTTCCATAATTCCCACTTGTTAAATCCTACACCTCCTGAAGTGACTACTCAAAATGCACCCTCTCTAAGAATCCTTCATCATTGGTTATAATGATTTGTCCCTCCTCTCTGTCCCCATAGCTCTTTGTAATTACATTACTATACTTCCTGTATTCTATTCTACATAATAGTTACTATGGGTGTATCTTTCACCCCTAATATGTAGATACAATATGGGGGAAAGGGACATGTATTTGGGAAGGAGGTCTTGCTTATTTCTTGATATAACTTTTCTCCCTGTTGGACATTCAAAGAGACAGTGAGCACAGAGCTCATTGTGACCCCAAGAACCTGGTTCTTAGCTACTACTATGCATTACACATAGTAGGCACTCAACAAAAGTTCACTGAATTCAAAAAGTTATTTGTTAAACTGGATCCAAACCATCTTCTCTGAGCTGCTTCCTCAAAAATATTTTTCTATTCTAATATTGAAGAGAAAAGAAATATGAACCTGAAAGAGAAAAAGGGTCTGTTTTTCAGTGCATTCTCATTTAAGGAAAGGGTTTAAAATGAGTTCAAATATATTAATGAGAAATCTGTGAGGACAGCTGCCATTGGTAGTAAATTCAGCCCTCTATTACATAGCTACTGCTTATTCAGGAATTACACGGGCTTGCCAATGATAGCTGTTGACTGAAAATAAATATTTGATTTTGTTGTCTCACCCTACCCCATTTATTAAACAAGTTCTTTTATATAACTATCCTAGAGAGTGAAGATTCTTAAGTCCCTTCCAGATGTATTTCTGACAAACTCATGTTTTTCAGTTAATGATAATTTGGGGAGTACCAGGTCTTTTTTCTTTCTTTCCTTTATTTTTAACTTTATATACATCTGCTCAAAATATCTGGATTTTGTGGCCAATTACAGAACACTTTCACAGCAAACCTGGTGAAATAATGTCATTTTTAACCTTCAACTCACAGCTATGGTCTCAAATGATTAGACATGCAATTCTGAACTTGATTTATGGGAGATGGAGCCCAATTCTATGGCCTCAGGCCTGGATGCTGGGATGGCAGAAACCCATACTGGAAAAATTTAGCTTTGCAAGTAGATGAGGGTGATTAATGGAGCTGAAAATGGAATCCTGGGGCTGATTATTCCTAGCACCACATGATCACTGACACAGGTCTGAATGTCACCGTCGTAACGGGTAAAGCAAAACAATAAAAAAAGAGTTAATGAAAAGAAAATAAAAACTATACATCAAGAGTAGACACCAGTTTGTCTTAACTTAGGCCAGCCATTTATGGAAAAATCCACCGAGAGCAATTTAAGTAAAAGGAAAGTTAATTTTCTTTTTGTTTTAGAGACAAATCAATATTTTGTTCATTCACTTTAAAAATTAAGAACAGAGAGTAGAAATCCGCTAAAAATCCAAAATTAGTAAATGATAAAATTACAGTAAATAAATAAATTTACGTTACCAGATTATATCTTAAAAGCTATTTAAAAATACATCTTGATTTTATATTATGACCATTTTGGTTGAGTGCGTGTGTGAAAATGGGCAGAAGGTGAAGCCAACATAAATGAAAAAAACAGATATGCGGCACACAGAAATTCTCCAAGGATGAAGAATCAGATGTGGTGAGGCAGATCAAGTCATTATGAGAAACAAGGAGATGAAGATACACGGAGAAAGAGAGAGAGAGACAGAAAGAGCAAGGAAAACATATATACACACATGAAAAGACAGAAGACAGAGGAAAGGGAGAGCTAGAAAGACAAACATTTTCATTGGTTCAACAAATATTTATTGAGGCAAAAACAGATCCAGAGACATGGGGGAGGCAGACAGGGGAAGCTCTGTAAGTCTCTGAGTTTGGCCCAGTGAACTTTGGCTGTTGACCAAAATCGTACAGAATTGATTTGAGGGGGCCAACTGTGTGCAAAAGTCCTGTGCTAGATCCTAAAGGAGACAAAAAGAGGAACAAAATGGACTCCCTACTCTCTAAGGACTTATTGAAAAGTTGAATTTGGCCTATGAGTAAACTATCTGTTGGTTTCATCATTCTTTAAAATGATAAACTCAGTGGAAATTTAAAACAGACCTTTCTGCAGTGGCAAGTAGGATTTCTGTTTTGAGTTTTCATTTTAGATTGTAAAGACTTTACAAATGTATGCAGAAATAGAGAACTTTCCTTTTGCACCTTCAGAGGTCAGAAGCATAAATAACAACCAGGAAAGGAAATCTCTTTGGTATGCAAAGTTGCTTGGTGGCCTAATCTTTGCTGTTGGATAAATCACTCTTGCTTCATTACCTGGTAGCTGGGAGATATCTGAGACCATCTCCTACTTTTTTTCTTTTTTAAATTTTTGGCTCAGTTGGGTCTTAGTGGGAATGAACAATCAAAACAAATCAAAAAATTATAACATCTTCCACTCCCCAGAAAAGAACTCTGAAAAAAAACCAATTTATGAAAAAATAAATAGCTCCCATTTATACCTACAACTAGAGCAGTTCTGTCCATTAGAAATATAATGCAAGCCATATTTTAAATTTTCTGGGAGCTATATTTAAAAAAGCTTAACAGGTGAAATTAATTTTAACATTTTATTTAACACAATGTATGTAAAATATCATTTTAACAACCAATATACAATTTATTAATCAGATATTTTGCATCCTTTATTCATATCAACTGTCTGAAATCAGATGCATATTTTATACTTACAGCATATCTCCCTTTGTACTAGCCATGTTTCAAGTGCTCAAGAGTCACATGGTTACCATATTAGACAGCAAAGATCTGGAATGCTACTTCTCTGTGGATTGTGTATCCTCTTTTTTTTAAAGTATGCTTTTTTTTGGTGAGGAAGATTGTCACTCAGCTAACATCTGTTGCCAATCTTCCTCTTTTCTTTTTCTTTTCTCCCCACAGCCCCAGTATATAGTTGTATATCCTAGTTGTAGGTTATTCTAGTTCTTCTATGTGGGACACCACCACAGCATGGCTTGATGAGCAGTGTGTAGGTCTGCTGCCAAGATCTGAACTGGCGAACCCCGGGCCACCAAAGTGGAGCACGCAAACTTAACCACTCTACCACAGGGCCACCCCTGTGTATCCTTTCCTATTATTAGCTCCACCAAAGACCCAACCGGAATAAAATAAAATCTAAAAGCCAACCTTTGCTTTCCAAGCCCCCTTAGTACATAATATTATGTTTATGCAATCTGTCCTTTGGTGTTTACCTTTTGGGCATGAAGAAAGTGAGTTGAGCTTTGCATATGGGCATGGGAAGGTAAGGCTTCCTTGCTTAAGGTAAGAAAGAAAACTCCAGGTGGGAAATAACGGTTATAGAAGCCAGACCTGCTGGTAAATTGAGTAGGCTTGTCTCAATGTTCCTCTTGGACCTTACTTAGCCCTCTCTCAAGCATTTATCACTGTAGATTTTAAGTTCCTTGAGGGTCCACACCATCATTGCCCATCTCTGTTTCTCTAGCACTTAGCATAGTGCTTGGCACATAGTTGGTGCTCAATAAACGTGGGCTGAGAAAATAAATTAATTTGAACAAATATACTTTCTCATTTGCACTAGACACATTTCAAGTGCTCTGTAGCCACACATGTTAGTGGCTACCATACAGGACTGCACGGATATAGCACAATTCCATCATCACAGAAAGTTCCATTGGATAGCACTGTTTTAGATCAACAGGCAGAAATACTATTTGACTATTTGAAGCAAAAGCACAAATAGGTATATATTTCAACCTCCTAGAAATGTAGTACCATTATGGTTTCCACTGGAAGAAAAACTTGCCCATATATTTCTCCCTAAGTTTCTGCCTCCCTCTCAGAGTCTTCTCACCACAGCATCTTGATTCCCACCAGGCACAAACCCTACAAGTAAGGGGGTGAGATATATCCCTCTTACCCTCTATCCTAAATGTCTAATGAATGCGTTCCCTTATTTCCCAAGCTAAGTCGGAAATTTCCAAAGAAACTTTCGTATAAAAGCTAAGGGAAAGAAACAAAGTGTAAAAATCATGAAAAATAGTCAAGCTTATATATAATATATAATTTTCCGAACCCAAAAATCCTAGGAAAAACAGTGAGATGCTTCAAGAAATTCTACATTCTGTTATCCAAAAATAGACTCCATTGGGTGAGGGACTAGCATAATTTTTCAGGCCATTAGCTCTATCTCTTCCTTCCCAGTCCTTTGTCTTAGCCAGAAAACCTCTGGGGTGCCATCTTGCTTCCTGACATACAGTAGTGGGTGCACATAAATATCTTGTCTCATTTCCCATTTAAGAACAGCTCTTAATAACACTTCATTTCTCTTTAAAGAAAACTTTTCCCTGTTTCAGATGCTGTTGCCTCCTCAAGCCCTCCTGCTTAGTTTCACAGTGAGGCCTGAGAAACGTGTAATTGTAGCTGATGATCAGGATTACCTGAGAAACGTTTCCAAAGTTCAGATTCCTGAGCCCTACCTCAGATTTCTGGATCAAATCTCTGGTCATGGGGCCTGAGAATCTATTCTTAACGAGCATACGAGGTGAAAATGACGCACTCCATCTCATTTAGGAATTATTGATCTGTTTCCTCCTTACTCTGATGGTCAATTCTGCCTACCTCTGATTCATTCAACAACGACTTTGTCTACCCTCACTCTGTCACTTTGACAATGAAACACAATCTTAAGTACAACATCCATACAGATGTAGGGAGACAGGGATAAAGGGGGTTTTCATACAAGCTAGAGGTTTCTATAAACTTACTGCTTTTCTGGAGAAATCAGGTATGAACCTTCTAACTATTTGGGATCAAAATGTCCCTAAAAAATTCACTCTCAGCTCAACAACAGTGAAGATTCTAGCAGGATATGTTCCTTGTTTAATTAACAGTCAGTCTGCCAGACAGAAAGGCCAATATTATGAGAATGCAAAACATGAATATAACCCAGAAAATGAGAAGCATAATTCATGAGAAATCCAAGCTGTAACTTAATTTTAACATATGTCTCTGGTGTTCATCTTTTGATATTTCAAATAATCACTTACCCTTGACCAATTTTTTCAAATCTTGTGTATTTCTTCTTTGGGTCACCAACACTCACAATGCTTCCTGAGTTGGGGAGTGGAGGAGAGAAACAGAGAGAGAGAGAGATTTAAATTGATTGATGGATTCCCTTTATTTAATACTAAAAATTAAGATGCCAGAGTCAACGACAAATAAAACATTAGAGCAATATTCTCACGTGATCTATATTTATATGGATAATGATAAATTTTATCAATGTAAGAAATAGTAATATATTAATTAAAGTGGTAGTGATCTATAATTTATATGGATAATGATAATTTTATCAATGTAAGAAATAGTAATATATTAATTAAAGTGGTAGTAATCACCCATGCTACTTATATTCAAAATTGATGATGTTTGGGAAACAAAAAGGACTGGTCACAACTCAACATTTTTTATTTTTAAAGATTTTACTTTTCCTTTTTCTCCCCAAAGCCCCTGGTACATAGTTGTGTATTTTTAGTTGTGGATCCTTCTAGTTGTGGCATATGGGATGCCACCTCAGCATGGCCTGATGAGCGGTGCCATGTCTGGTGCCCAGGATTCGAACCGGTGAAACCCGGGCTGCTGAAGAAGAGCGCATGAACTTAACCACTTAGCCACGGGGCCGGCCCCACAACTCAACATTTATAAAAAGTTCCCATAAAAGGATACTGTGGATTAGGAGATAAAAACATCTAAGAACTTGTACACACTATTTAATAAAATCACTATCTTCTTTCAACTGGAGTAAAATTGAGCACTACACTACGTTCAATTCCACTAGACAAATATCTTTTGAGCAATTACTATGCACGCAGTACTGTGCTAAGGGCAATGGGGGATAGGGATGAGTCTAATAAAGAACAAAATTTAATCATTAAGTAACGAGTCTCATGCTTTTTAAAAACATACATCCCTGAACCTAGGACCCCACTAGCACTCCAAACATTTTTTAACAGCTTTAGTGAGTTTATGATTTCCACACCATAAAGTTCACGCATTTAAACTATACAATTCAATGGTTTTCAGAAAATTTTTAGAGTTGTACAAATTTACTAAATTTCACCATGGTCTAATTTTAGAACATTTTCATCATCCCAACAAGAAAGCTTGTGTCTATTAGCAGTCACTCTTCATCGCCCCTTGGCTTCCCAACCCATCCCCGGCAACTACTAATCTACTTTCTGTTTCTATGGATTATTCCAAACATTGTGGAGTAAATTTATAAGCCACATAAGAAAACCATTAATTTATCATGTTTGGCTCTGGAAAAAAAATTGGTTTTGTTATTTCAAAATATCAAATCCACTACTCAGAGGATGAATACTTGCCGCCACTCAGAGTAAATCTAAAGGAAGTGACAATGACTCTTCAATGCAATGCTCAAATAGGTGTAGACAAATTCCAGGCCATAGCAGCAGCAAGAGAATAAGGGTGCAGATTCTCAACTACTTTGAAGGGACTTATTTATTTGGATGCCTCTGGCCCTCAGTATCATTACCTCGGAGTCATATCTTACTAACATGGCCCCTGTCCCAAAGAAGTGTAGAGTCAGTAAGAGTTAGTAAGGCAAGATTTACATACACGAACCGATCAAGAGAAGGTCTATAGAGTCTACCTCCTAACTGTCACTCTTATTCATTTCCTGCTCTTCATGCCCAGGGCCACTGCCATTGCTTAGGCACTCAACATCTCTTGTCCAAACAATTGTGCTAGTCGTTACCTAGCTCTGTACTCCGCCTTCTCTAATTTCTCTTCCACAATACCTTTGGAAAAGGGTAACCATATAATTCATAGACAGAGACTTTCCTGGGTAAACTGAGATGTATAGTCACCCAATTCAGAGTGATTTTACTGCATGTTCATAATTCCTCAAAAGTTCCTCCTCACTACGGGATCAAGTTCAAATTTCTTAGTCTAGCATAGGTCCTTTACCATCGAGCGCCATCTAACTCCTACCTAACCAGTCTAACCTCCTATTATTCCTCTCCTCTCCATCCGTCCTACTTTATATCATTGTGATACTAGCCTATACGAGGCTTAGGTCTTTGCAGATGCTCCCCCTTTCCCTTTCCTATCTAACCCATGAATTCCTATTTATTATTTAAATACAATCTCAAGTGATCCTCCCTTGTGAATTCTTCTCTCATCCTTCTAATGAGACTTACATGCTTCTTCTTGAGGACAGGAACTTTGTCTTTTCATCCCTGTAACTTCAGTGCCTAGAACAGTGGCTGCTGCTGAACAAATATTTGTTGACTAAATGAATGCAAACAAAAAATATGTGTTCAAGTGCTAAACTGTGTGCTATAGAAAATACCTCGTGTTAATTTAGACGATGATTTATCTTCTGGGCTAGTGAACAACTTAATTCAGACCTACCAGTAGATATTATACCTTGAAAAAAATAATAAAAGAATAAAAGAAATGTTTCACTGATGGATTGTTTATCAGGTTGCTGTGAGTTTTTGTTGTTTGTTTTTTGTAATAGAAGTCCATGGTTCAGTTAGGTTAAATAAGACTTACCAATATGCAAGTTGTTACAATTCTTTTTCTCTTGTATTTCCAGTCTCAGTCAATGATACTACCATCTACTCAGTAGCCTGAGTAAGAAATCTGGGAGTCATCTTCGATTCATTCCTTACCTTTACTCCCCACATGCAGTGGTCTACCGAGTCCTGGGCCTATATCTGTTTACCTCCTAGATACCTTTTGAATCTGCCCCTTTCTCATTACTACTGTTCCAGTTGGGCCCTCATCATTTTTGGTCTGGGCTATTTCAACAGGCTCCTAACTTGACTTCTAATTTCCAGCCTCCGCCCACTCCAGTCCAGGCTCCATACCTCTGTCAGGATGCTCTTAAGAGCAGACCTGATCACGTGATTCTCTGGTTCAGGAGTCTTTGATGCTTGCCCAACACCTACAGAGTAAAGCTCAAATTCTTTGTCACGGAATGCCAGGTTCTTCAAATCTGGTTTTTGCTTCATTCTCCATCTCATCTTCCCCACTTTCCCACTAGAACCTTGTGCTTTGACCATAACAAACTAGTTGTAGATCATGATCAGCTCCTGCTTAACAGTTTAGTTTCCTGTCCTAAAACTTCAGTCCCGCCATCCACCACTAATTCTATATTGAAGTGACACTGAATAAGTCAAGAGTTCCCAGGCATATGCCTTCACACCTTCATTATGTGCTATTCTCTGCCTAGAATGTCCTTCTTAAGTTTTCTTCCTGGCAAGTTCCTATTCATGCTTCAACTCAGCTTCAGTGTTGTCTCTTCTAGGAAGCCTTCTCTGATTTTTTTGAATAAAGTTAATAATTTCCCTTCTCTTTGTTACCGCTATACCTTCTCTCTCTCTCTTTCTGCCTCTTTTGCTTTTGTTCTTGCTCTCTTTCTCTGTCGCTAGTGGACCATGTATCTATATCTATTTATTTGACATCCCTTATAAACTCTGTCTTGAGAACAGGCGGCATGTCTTATTCATCTCTGGATCCTCAGTGTCTCCTCATACAATGCTGTGTGTGGAATATAGTGGTTACTCAATAAATGTCTGTTGAATTAAACTCAAATAAAATTAGGCATTTCCTTTTGTAAATGCCCCGTATTTTAAGACAGGGGTTAGAGAATATATTTTACTTGAGCTATATCTATAGTATGCCACCAATTTAACAACTTCTGAGTCACTATTTCATTTTTCAAATTGTCTCAGAGATTTTTACATCACTGAGAGCTATCCTTATTCAAGTCAGCTATTAATGGGTAACGGCCTAGACTTTTTTTTTAATGAAATGATGATTTTAAAGTCACTTGAAACCATAGATTTATTAAACAGTTTATAGTCTTCTAAGAAAGTTATACTATTAAGTCGCAAAGCAAACTCTTTCCCATAGACTGAACAAAAGCAAATAAGTTTCAGCCCAAGCCACTTTCTAAATTATGACCAATTCCAATTGGCAGGGTTCAGTTAATGAGGTTTTATGGTAGTAAATTATTCAGCCTTTATTTCCATGGTATGCAGGGGAAGGAAAACAACAACAACTGGAAATAAATCCTTTCGTGAGGATTACCATAAGACAACCATTCTGATGAGATCCTGCTTCTGAATTTAACTGCTGTTCAAATGAAATGGCGTCCCCACACTCATTACCTTCACAGGAGAGTGTGTGCTGCCATCTACTGATTTTAGGCAAGTACACAGGAAGCCTTGTTTACAATGCCAAATCACGAAACAAGCTTTTAAAGTGACCTCTTTCATCAGAGCCATTATAACTTGCTTTTATAAATTATAGTAATGAAAGGAAAAGACACTGTGACACAATAGGGAAAAAAGTGACAAAAATCAGCAACTCAAAATCAAAGAAAGAAAAATGATAGCAATACTAGAACACTTTCCTACCAGAGAAATTTCCTAAATAAGAAACAAACTATTCATTTTAAAGTACAAGGATTTAACAAGTCACTAAATACTAGTATTTGAAAATAGGGTTCATGATGTGGTTTCAGCGGCAGGGAAGCCCATCAATGTGTTCTCCTGCACATTAAACTAAGCTGGACTCCAACCATTAAAGGATTATCGCTTTAGCATAATGAAAGTTTTGACTCCTGAGAAAAAGCAAAATAACTCTCTAAATTAACATCAGTTCCATCTGAGGGGCAATTCGGATAAAGAGTTTTGAGTGGGAAATGCTGGGGTAGGGGAGAGACGAAAGAAGGAGGCAATTGTGGGGCCCAGAGGAGGGAGGGCGAAGACAAATTTCTTGCATTGCACAATTTTGCTGACAGTCAGCACCTTTTGAAAATTTTCACGAAAATGTAGGGGTTACTTTATTTTCCAACAGATTCTGACAGACCACAATGAATAAGCCAGACCCAGGCTATCAGTCTTTGTAAAACTGAAAGATGATCTGTTCATTTTAGCCATTAATGATCCCATGGTCTGGCCCCCACAATCAGTATCTACGGAAGATGAATAGCCTGGCAGCTCTGTGGTCTGGGCTGCCCACCTCACAGTAAAAGGATCCATGAGACTGAAGGTGAGGTCGCCCTCACCTCTGCCTCATACTTATGGTGTGGCCCACTCTGGTATGTGGGCCATTCCTCTACCTCTCTGTCTCCCTTCCCCCTCTCCTTTGCCTCTCAGCACAGCTTTACTCCTTCCCCCAAGATCCAATAGGGGCCTTGATTCCAAGGTCCTCAGTGACTTCTTATAGGGACCATACATCTGGGATTATTCCTGGTTTCAAACATTCTGTCCCCATGGAAGACCTCATGCCTCATTTGTTTATATTGAAAAATATGGTCATTTTCATTTTTCAAAAATAACAATTTTATAATACTCTTTATCGTGCTAGGTGTATTACATACTTAACTTCATTTGGTCTTCACAAAATCTCTATTATATTGGTACTATTATTATCTCCATTTTTCAGATGAAGAAACTGAAGTTCAGAGGAGTTGAGTGACTTGCCTAATGACACACAGCTAGTCTGGGTCTATAACTCAGACTCAATTATGGTTCATTTCATCATTACAATGGGATTACAATCTTATTAAGCCTTTATACTCATGTAATAAAATAGTAACTACCATTTACTGAGCACCTAATGCATACCAGGTACTGTTGCTGAGCTTTTTACATGCCTTATTCTCATTTAATTATCATAAAGCTATGAGTTTGGTAATATTATTATCTCCATTTTTTTAAAGGAGGAAAAATAGGTCCAGAAAAGTTAAATAAAGTGCCTAAAGTGACACAGCTGGTAGCAATGGGCTTGTGATTGGAATCTGGGCCTTTCTGACTCCAATACCTGTTCTCTTAGCTGTAGGTAGAGCTAGGTAAAATCCGTCCCACAGACAGAATCCTAAAATGTAGTTATGATTCTTATTCCCATTTGACAGATAAGAAACTCAGGTTCAGAGGGGTTAAATAACTTGTCTAAGGTTATATAGCGAGTAAGTGGCAGAGAGAGGGCAGAGAGAGGGCGATGGTGGAGCAGAAGCAGGAAAAATCGACTTTTCAGTATAGCTCAGCCTGGATCTGCTTCACGAGCAGCACTCGCTCATTTCTCTGCAGCTTCTCCCTGCCAAGATCTGTAAGCACAAGATAGGGGTGGCATTTACAGGTGGCCCACTGGCTAGAGGGAAAATGATTCTCTCTAGGCCCAAGCATTCTCCAGTAGAAAAGAAAACACTTAATAAAAAATATAATCAAAGGTAGCTTTCTCCTCTTCATCGTGTTGCTCAGTGCAGCGGAGAATAAACAACAAATTACAAAGACCACAGCTCCAGTACCATTACAGTTTATAAGCAAAGCAAGATTTTGCCCCAAGAAAATGTTGTTTGTTTCTCTGTCAATGAAGTTAAAAAAGCTATAAATCCATTTTCATTATAATAAATATATTGAAATTTGAAACAGATACCAAATAACAATCATTTTTACTAAAGTAAAGCTGTTAGATTTTTAAAATCTGGTATAATGTCATAGGTCATGTCTACATGTACAAAATAAGGGGAAAATAGAGGCAATTGTCTGAATAATCGAACTGAAATTACCCAGGCAATTCTTTCATTTATTCCTTCCCTTATACACAAATAGACAGTTGGAATATGCAGAAGCCAAGTGGGTAATGGAAATACTGTAAGCTTCGAAGGCAAACAGTCTCACATTCAAACTCTGGCTCTACTACTCATTAGTTTGGTGATTTGTTCACTTTTAGCTTTTTGAGGTTTACTTTGACAGATCTGTAAAATGAAGATATTCAAATCTACCACAAGGAATTATTGTGAAAATCAAACCTGATAATGTATATAAAGTGGCCAGCAGAGAAGGTGCTCAATGAATGGGGATTATTACTGTTGTTATTATAGCAAATAGTTGGCATTAGCACTAGAGGCATATTTAATCATGTACAGTAAAGTCAGTTGGCTAAAGTCCAGCAACGCCAGTTCTGAGAGATCACTGACAGCTGCAAGCTGAACTCTTGCCTTTCCAAATACCTCTAGCTCCGAGTGTCTCAATCTCAACACTGTTGGCATTTGGGGCTGAATAATTCTTTGTTGCAGAGGGGAAAGGAGCGGGGGCTATCCTTTGCATTATAGAGCATACAGAAGCATCCTTAGCCTCTATCCACTAAACGCTAGTGGCACTCCCTGTGTCATGACGATAAACATGTCTCCAGACATTGCCAAATGTCCCCTGGGGGGCAAAATGGCCCTACAGCCACCTCTGCAGAGTCTTCCTGTGGCCTATAGCCCAAAGTGCTCTCTTCCTTTTCTGAGTTCTTTTACATAGACATTTGCAAAAACAAGATAGCCTCCTGTTCTCTAATTGTATCACACTATTAAATCATATCTTCCAAGAAAATTCTAAGTTTCTTGACGGCAGGAAATTGTTTTTCTGTTGTTTCCTCCAAAGATTCTGGCATAGAACAGACAAGTAGGAACCCAGTAAAGAAGCATTTGTTTGCTCATTTTTTTCATTCATTCACTCAACAAGCATTGTTAAGTGCCTTATGTACCAGGCACTTTATTAGAGCTAGACATACAGGAAAAGAAGACACAGTCCCTGGCCTTCAGGAGCTCACAGTCTAGTGAAAGAGACAGACTAGTACAGTGTGATATTTACTGCAATAAAGGCAGTAAAGAAGAGGGGTCCTTGGGGCTGGCCCCGTGGCCGAGTGGTTAAGTTCGCGCACTCCGCTGCAGGCGGCCCAGTGTTTCGTTGGTTCGAATCCTGGGCGCGGACATGGCACTGCTCATCAAACCACGCTGAGGCAGCGTCCCACATGCCACAACTAGAAGGACCCACAACGAAGAATATACAACTATGTACCAGGGGGCTTTGGGGAGAAAAAGGAAAAAATAAAATCTTTAAAAAAAAAAGAAGAGGGGTCCTTAACTCAAACTGGGAGAGACAAGGAAGGCTTTCATGAGGAGGCAATTTTGAGCTGTTTTGAAGGATGAGCAGGAGTTAGTCAGACTGGGAGCACTGATTGCAAATAACTAGCAATTAGTTAGATGCTTTTGTAGTATGAGTTTGAATATGTTTCACAGACCTTTGACTCTTTTTAGCAGAGATATATTTTTTTAATCTCCTTGACCCAGAAAGCTAACTGGAAGAGGAGTGTTTTGTAAAACTGAAACGAATATGTATGCACAAGCATGTACACACTAATGACACTGTGGGAAGGAGGGTGCAAGCATTTCTCGGCCGTGCCTCCCTTCCCACATAGAAATGCTCTTAAATTAGGGGAAAAGGCTATATTATTGCAGCTGCCAGTTTTGACCGATGCATTGGGTTCTGAGGTTGACTTATCTATCATGATTGATCAGCTGGGACCCTTGGGGTATGATCATAAGATATTTCATCAGACTATTTTATCCCTTTTCGGAACACAATCTTAAAATAAAATTTCCTACTTAATTCATTATGTCAAATTTTCACCTTAATTTTTTCAAGTGAAAATAAAATTTTCTGTTAAATTAAAAGTTTGAATGAGGGAGTGATTTGAAATACATAGCAAGTCCCAAACTTTTCGTCGTGACTTCAGGGATCCTGGGGATCATGCAAGCAGATGCAAATTTTAAAGGATCCCTTCCCATTTTAAGTAGTTTATGAGACACCCTCTCATGAAGAAAGTCACAATGGCAAAATAACTCACTTAGCTTCTCTAGGATTTCCTCATCTGTCATCTTGGATTTTTTCCTTTGCCGGTCTGTATTTCTATACAAAGTACTGGAATTGGCATTCTCAGCAGAAGGTGGTGTGACCTCTTTATTTGGTGCTGCTGGTGAAGCAATCGATTCAACCACAGAACGAGTGTAGATCTTAAAGACAAAAAAAAAGTTCTACAATTTAAACAGCAGGCCCAGGAAAGCATGTGAAGTCAAGACATTGTCATATCAATAAGGCTTTTTTTTAAAATTAAGACAAAATTTTTAAGGAGTTTTAGGTTCACAGCACAATTGAGACAAAGGTACAGATATTTTCCATATACACCCTGTCCGCACATGCATAGTTTCACCCATTATCAACATCCCCCCACCACAGTGGTACATTTGTCACAATTGATGAACCTACATCGACACATCATAATCACCCAAAGCCCATAGTTTAAATTAGGGTTCACATTTAGTGTTGTACATCCTATGAGGTTGGACAAATGTATAATGACGTGCCCATCATTATAGTATCATACAGAGTAGTTTCACTGCCCTAAAAATCCTCTCTGCTCCATCTATTCATCCCTACCTCCACCTGCCCTGCCCCCCAACACTCAATGAGTTCTTAAAGACAAGTGATTTATATTAAAAAAGAGCTTTAAGTTGCTTCAAGTATACTGCCCTTGAAAGCTAGTCTTTAGAGGTCCTCATACGTGCTGTGCTAATTCTGGTCTTGGTGTCTCCGCTTAGGTAATTCTTCCTACCTGGTTCATATGGATTTCCTTCTCTTTCTTAACTTCTGCAGTAGTTTTATAACTTTGCACTTATTTGTAAATTGTTTGGTATTATTTTCCAATTGTCATGTGCTAATCTTGTGTCCCCAAACAGCAACCTCAACCAAGTTCATATCTTATACTCTAGTTCTGGGAACACAGTAGATGCTCAAGAGCTACTAGTTGACCAACTAGATTCTGGCTCTATGAGTGTTCCAAAGGACAGCTTTTGAATCATTTGGATCTAGTCTCTGTGACTTACTGATTTTGTATGCTCTGGTCTTGGTGCAATAACTGGGGGGGGCTCATTGTCATCTTCTTCTTCTTCCTCTTCTTCATCTTCTTCTTCAGACACAGGGGGAGCCAAAGGAGGCTCTGATGCTGTTTTTGTACTCTTATGACAAAAACAAAGTTTAAAGACCAGGTATTAATTCCTCATTGTTTTTCTTCAGAAATGAGACAAGGGAAAATAAATATTTAAGCATTTAGGGATTGGAGGAAACTGTATCTTTTACAAATGAGCAGAACCACCTACAATTTTGGCGAACAGGGCCTGCCTACATTCAGAGATAAATTCAGGTCACAGTTTTAAACACCATGAAATTTTAAAAATTCTTTTTATTTTCCACTGGGTTCAAAAACAGTGAGCTATTCATTTAATATTTTAAAGTTCAATGTTTTTCAAATCAATTAATACATTTAAAAACTCAAATTAACTGCTATTAAAGCCTTTACTTTGCACTGGGCAGATCATCTATTTGTTGATTAAGAGTTTGTCAATCAGAAAAGGCTGTTTTGTGCATAAAGATCAGAGCATACATGTGGATATGGTATTAATACAGCTCTGTAAATATTCACTAAGTACAAACAAGCCCATAAATGTTTCTTTCCTATTTGGCCTCCTGGAAAGAAGCACTCAGAAAGTAACAGATGTGAAGATCTAAGAAATATCCATCTACATAAATAATTATCCAATCTTAACCAATATGTAAGTGGTGATTTGCAATGTTAAAAACTGCAAAAACACCACCACCAAAAATAATGACAACAATCACAGTATCTAGGGTTGATTCTTGATCATTCACCTTAATGCAGGGGTAAAATGGTTTCAAAGCTGAATTTTGAAAGAACTATGGCCATGGTTCTCAAAGTGTGGTCCCCAGATCAGCATCTTCAGCATCATCGATAACTTGTTAGAAATGCAAATTCTTGGGCTCCATCCAGACCTACGAATCAGAAACTCTGGGAGTGGTACCTAGCAATCTGTTTCATACAAGCCTTTCAGGTGATCCTGATGCATGCTCAAGTTTAAAAACCACTGTAGGGGCCAGCCCAGTGGCACAGCGGTTAAGTGCACATGTTCTACTTCTGGGCGGCCCAGGGTTCGCTGGTTCAGATCTCAGGTGCGGACATGGCACCACTTGGCACGCCATACTGTGGTAGGCGTCCCAAGTATAAAGTAGAGGAAGATGGGCATGGATGTTAGCTCAGGGCCAGTCTTCCTCAGCAAAAAGAGGAGGATTGGCAGTAGTTAGCTCAGGGCTAATCTTCCTCAAAATCAATAAATCAATAAATCAATCAATAAAATAAAAACCACTGTAAGTCTGTGCTGTACAATATGGCAGCCACTAGACATATGTAGCTATTGAATACTTAAAATGTGGCTAGTCTGAATTGAGATGTGTTATAAGTGTAAAGTACATACCAGATATTGAATAGATAATATGAAAAAATTATAAAATATTTCCTTAATGCTTTTTATATTGAGTATAACTTGAAATGATAATACTTTGACTATGTTGGGTTAAATAAAATGTTATTAACATTTCTTTCACCTATTTCTTCTTGCTTTTTTAAAATGTGGTTATGAGAAAACAAAGTTACAAATATGGCTTTTATTACATTTCTGTTGGACAGCGCTATTATAGATGGCTTTTTACTTTGGGGTTTGTGTATGTGTGTATATATCTGGGGTTTTTTTATGCCTTTGGCTATACTGGCTCAGGCTAATGCTAAAAAGAATTTTTGTTCCTTGAGGGCAAAATTCTTGAGGCAGATACGGGCAGCCTACTAATAGACCATTACATCAAAGGGCCACAGTCTACAATTTAAAATTCACTGTGAATGTTTTACAATTATGTATAAACCTACGGTGGAGTAATAAGGTGAAATGGTATATCTTATCGGATCCAGAAAAATTTATCTATTGTGAGAAAGAAAACAACTTATAATTTATAAATAAGCATTTGCAAGAATATTTGATTGTCCTGATATATATGCTGAGTGGTTTATAGATTGAAGTTTATATTCTTACTTGATATTGGTTTTCTTATTTATACACCTATATTTATTTTTAATTTAGCCAAAATAGTTGGGCTATTATATTGTATTGTGGTTGTGTTGACAGCAACATATGATGATGACATTAAGTTTCAGATAAAAAATCAGTTTCTTGGGCTGGCCTGGTGGTACAGCTGTTAAGTTCGTGTGCTCTGCCTCTGTGGCCCCGGGTTCATCAGTTGGGAGCCTGGGCGTGGACCTGTGCACCGCTTACCAAGCCACGCCGTGGCAGCCATCTCAACTGTAAAATAGAGGAAGATTGACACAGATTTTAGGTCAGGGCCAATCTTCCTCAGCAAAAAGAGAAGGATTGGAGGCGAATGTTAGCTCAGGGCTAAACCTCCTCCTCAAAAAAAAAAAAAAGGCTTCTGTTTGAGGAAAGACTAACTCTTCAGGGCACCTCAGCGGGCACAGGGAGAAATCACCTTTGGGTTATTGGTATTTGCTTTGATATTATTTTGTTGCAGAAACTTCTGCTCTTTTTTTTTTATTGAGTTAATGATAGATTACAATCTTGTGAGATTTCAGTTGTACATTAATGTTTGTCAGTCATGTTGTAGGTGTACCACTTCACCCTTTGTGCCCACACCCCACCCCACCTTTCTCCTGGTATCCACTAAACTGTTCTTAGTCCATAATTTTAAATTCCTCATATGAGTGGAGTCATACACAGATTATCCTTCTCTCGCTGGCTTATTTCACTTAACATAATTCCCTCAAGGTCCATCCATGTTATTGCAAATGGAATGATTTTGTTCTGTTTTGCAGCTGAGTAGTATTCCATTGTATATATGTACCACATCTTCTTTATCCATTCGTCTGTTGATGGGCACTTAGGTTGCTTCCATGTCTTGGCTATTGTAAACAGTGCTGCAATGAACATTGGGGTGCATAGGACTTTTGGGATTGCTGACTTCAAGCTCTTTGGATAAATACCCAGTAGTGGGATGGCTGGATCGTATGGTAGTTCTATTTTTAGTTTTTTGAGGAATCTCCATACTGTTTTCCATAGTGGCTGCACCAGTTTGCATTCCCACCAGCAGTGTATGAGGGTTCCTTTTTCTCCGCAACCTCTCCAACATTTGTTGCTATTAGTTTTAGATATTTTTTGTCATTCTAACGGGTGTAAGGTGATATCTTAGTGTAGTTTTGATTTGCATTTCCCTGATGATCAACTTCTGCTCTATCTTATGCCAGCTGGGATCCAGAATGCACCTAATCATTTATTCCTTGGTAGAAGGGCAGAACTTGCATATAAACCGACTATTTTTTACATGGCAAACAAATCTATTTTATCCATTAGGCAATATGAACCATGCCTAGGGATAAGCTTCATGTGGACCTATGAAAATGTCTGAAGTCAAAAATAATGCCGCAAGAAAAATATAATATCTAAATCAAGTAATGTCTAATTAAATGTCTATTAAGTACACGTCAACTTAACTAGTCATTTAAATTTAGTATTTATAGAAATTTCGTTACATTAAAAAATATATAGCTTAGATTGTTTTATCTAGCAATGATTCTTGAGTATTCACAGTGATTTCCAAGAAATTATACCTAGGCATAATTAAATTTACTTATAGTCAATAATTTCACAATAAGTATTTCAAAAATCACTTTAAAAAGTTTACAGCAAAAATATAAAGTAAGGTGTAGAGGCCCTTTAACATATTTGATACAATGCATCATGTGGCTCCCATAAGTGACAGTGTATATACAGCCTATGGGGATCTAAAAATGGCCCTGGTGGCAAATATAAATGGGCTAAGGTCTAGGCTTCTTGGCCCAACACATAGACTGGTACAAAGACCAATCAGTACCTACTAGCCAAGAGGTAACCTTCCACATCTCAATTTTGCAATTTCACTAGAGAAGATCCACCTGGAAAATTTCACTGACGATTTCTTAACATTCATTACTATCTTCACCATTCTAATTTCATATGGGGGACATTCTGCACCTCTAAAGATGGACTAAGAGGCTATTCGAAAACCTAAAGGTTTTCATCCTCTGAAGGTTTGTAGGGGAGGAAGAAGACAGATGTTTCTGTTTATCTGGGACCAAATACTATGCTGACATGTTGACTGATTGGTTGGAAAGAACGTGTGGCCTTCGGTGGACATTATGTTTTGGATGCTGACTAGGCCAAGGAGCATTAACTACCCAGCAATACACCTAGAACACCAGTCCTTGGTACTGAGAACTGAAAGAAACCTGATTTCCTGCTCCTGTGTAAATAATACTGGGACTGGGCATACTTTTTCTCTGTGTTAAACAATATCAACACAGAGCATATTTTCCTGTTCTTATGTTAAGTAATACTGAGAACAAACAAAAATAACTTATCTTCTTACTTTAAGAAATACTTGTCCTTGGAAGATAAGACTGAACCAACTGAAGTACTTCACTTGTTCAGAATAACAGCTTGCCCACCAAGACCCTCTTCAACACCCTCACTTGGCTGTATTCACCAATCCAAAGCTATTTTATCATAAACACTGCACAATCCTAACCCATTCATTGCCTCGCAAGACCTACTTTAAAATCACACAGCCGTGCTCTAAAATCCTAGAAATATTCTCCCTTGATATCCTTTCTAAAACACTGTGAAGACTCTGTCAAGGTAGTGCACTTTCTTGCTACTGTAAGTATAATAAAATTAGCTTTGCTGGATTAACAGGTTTTTCTAGCGGTCTTTTTGGAAGTCAAAGTAGAATGTTGCTCCACTATTCTTTCCAGGCTGAGAATTACTATGTCTAATATGTCTAAATTTGTTAAAATATAGATAGATGGATAAGGAGTAAGGAATATTTTTGTCTTATTGACATCAGGTATTTTGGACATTTTTATCATTGCACACAGCGGGGCATTGGCGGTAATTCTTAATCTGAGTTGGATTCTGGACTTTTGTTGGAGTTCTAAAGGGTTTAGCCTATCTCCTTAGAAAAATACAGGTACACTCATATTTTTACATATAATTTCAAGGGTTCATAGATCTTCTGAAGCCCATCCATGGGCTCTAAGTTATAAACCCTGCTCTGGAGAATACACCAGCTAGAGGAACTACCTTAGGAAACTTTCCTTTCTTTGAGCTTAATTTTTAAGGTTCAAAAGAATTAGAAGGAAGGACTTTGGAGACATTAGATAATGCAAAATGTGGTTTGTGGGCCCCTTTGGTGCTTGTTTAAAATGCAGATTTCAGGGTTTTATTCCAGACCTATTCTGGGAATGGAGTCCTGGAATTTACCTTTTTAACAGACTCCTCAGGCAATCCTGATGGACACTGAAGTAAAAGAACCACTAATCCAGATGAACAAAATAAACCAGTACTGCAAATCAAAACTACAATCTGTCAACTGTACACCCAGGTTCTCACAAATCATAGCATATTCATATTATTGCTGTCACCTTCCACTCTGAATACTAGCTCAGGATTCTAAATGCATTATTTCACTCTCTATAGTACAATAAAAATATAAAATTTAAAAAGAAGCCTCAAATTGAAGAGTAGGACCCTGAACAGTATTTAACGTTTAATACACTAATATCAAAAACATTACCATGACTGAGCAGTAAAGTGATGTCATATGACTATGAGAGGTATCGCTGTATTCAATATTAATTATATAGCCATTGTTTAACACATATAGTGAATACAACATTGGTTCTATTTGAATTCCCACCAAGGCAACTAGAGGATGCCAAAACTTCTGATCAGTTCAGGTTGTGTCTATAAGGGGTAGCCAATCCCATTAATTTAGATCCTGTAGGACAGCTAGGTCTACTGGGAGTGTTTCTAATGCAAAAAAAAGCACAAGCAGTGTGAAGTGCCATCTCCCCCTAGAACCATTAGGAGAACACAAGGTGCAATTCTCTATTCCTAAGTAACTGAGTCCCAATGAAGTGATGCAACCTGAACTTAGGGTCTAATTCAGTTCATTCAATCAACAGAAACCTTGCTTTAGTCATGCAGTTTAATCAATTGTATCTACCTGGAAGTCCTGCCAGCCCTTCAAATTCAAACTGTCCAATAGAAAACTCAGCATCTTCTCACAGAAATCCGCATCACCTGCAAGATGACATCCTCATCTTTTTGCCCACTTGCATATCATTCTAAGTGTGCAATTACCTCTGACCTCAACCTTGCCTCCAATCAATAACCCAAATATCCCTGGCATTTGAACCTAATCTCCATTCCTACTGCCACTATCTCACTTAGGTCCTCATTACCTCTGGCCTGGATGCTTGCAATATTTCCCCAACTGGTCTCCCTTTGTTCAGTCTCACCTTCTGTCCTTAATTCATTCTGAACATTTGCTGTCACATCTCTCTGCCTAAAGCATAAGCTTTAATCACCTAACTCTCCTGCTCCAAAAACTTCAAGGGCTTCCCCCTCTACACTTAAAAAGGCCAGATTCCTTAGAATACCATTTAACAGCCTCTGTGATTTGGCCCCAACTACTTTCAAGGCTTAACTCCTACTATTCTTTTTCTTGCGTCTCAGTCTTATTCAAACTCACATCCTTCTCCCCTTGCTCTCCTCACTACCATGCCCTTTCTCATGCTTTTCTTTTTGCTTAGAATGTCCTTCTCTATCTTCACAGGTCCAAGTCTCATCCGACCTTCAAGATCTAGCTCAAATGCCACCTTTTATATGAAGCATTTTTTAATTCAACATTCAACAAATACGTACCAAGTGCCTATTTTGTACCAGGCACTGAGCTTAAGCCCTTGGAAAAAGGGCCTCCTTCCTTTTCCTTCTCCGGCTAAAAGTAATCTCTTTTTTCTGAATTCTCATAGAAAATGGACATATTTTATGGTATGTAACATGATCCACATTGTATTGTACTTCTTTATGTTCTTACTTCTCTTCCCTTACCAGACTGAGCTCCAAATTTCCTACTGCTTACAAGGAGGCACTTGATAAACATGTGTTAAATACGTGAATATTCAGTTGTGTTATCTCCAAACAATGAGATCATCATTTCATTTCCATCTGATTTGATGGAATATCTTCAACATTATGTAGATTTAGTTTTAACTCTACAAGCAAAACCAATAGAAGTAAGCTCAAAAAGAAAAGGCCAATATCTTAGGAGATATGAACTGTTTACTAAAAGAAAAACCAATACACAGACCGCCCTAGCAGGTTAGTATTTAAAATAACTGACATATGGGGCTGGCCCCGTGGCCGAGTGGTTAGGTTCGCGCGCTCCGCTGCAGGCGGCCCAGTGTTTCGTTGGTTTGAATCCTGGGCGTGGACATGGCACTGCTCATCGGACCACGCTGAGGCAGCGTCCCACATGCCACAACTAGAAGGACCCACAACGAAGAATATACAACTATGTACTGGGGGGGCTTTGGGGAGAAAAAGGAAAAAATAAAATCTTTAAAAAAAAATAAAAAAATAAAATAAAATAACTGACATACCTAAAAAAAATAACTATTTCTTTGCCAGGATACCCAGCCAGTATTGCACAATAATGACATTTATTACATCAAAGGAGGTTAGGTATGTGATGGTCATGGAAGGTTGGCATTTTTGCCTTTCCCACTTTGCTATTCCTCCTTTCATGTGCTGTTTTCAGTGTGGCCCAGGAAGCTGTCATGGCAACAAGGACGAAGGAAGGGAAATGACCAGTGAGAAAGGGAGGGCCACATTCTGTTGTGTTTTGGGAAATCTGAGCAAGGCACAAGTACCATGGCCTCATACAAGTCTCAAGTGTGGAAAAAGTGAGTTTTTCATTTTGTTGCCATCTAAAAATAATAGTAATAGTAGCTTACATTTAGCAAACACATAGTATGTGCTAGGTAATGTACTCAGTATATTATATGCATTATTGCATTCAATATTCACACGTTTTAGGAAGTAGGTTCTGTTATTCTCAGTTAAAGCTGAGGAAAGACAGGCTCATAGAATCTAAGCCACTTTCCTGAAGTTGCACAGCTTGTAAGTGGAAGAATAAGATAAACACCTATGTCCAGAGCCTTCACTCCTTTTTAAAAGCTTTATTTTCAATTGTGGTAAAATATACATAACATAAAATTTACCATCTTAACCATTTTTAAGTGCACAGTTCAACAGTATTAAGCACATTCACATTGTTGTGCAGCCAGCACTGTCATCCATCTCCAGAACTCTTCATCTTGCAAACCTGAAACTCTGTACCCATTAAACAACAACTCTCCATTTCTGCCTCCCTCAGCAACTACATTTTCCTCTATAATTTTCATTACTCTACATAGCTCATATAAGTAGAATCATACAGTATTTGTCTTGATTATTTCACTTAGAATAATATCCTCAAGGTTCATCCATGTTGTAGCATGTGTCAAAGTTCCCTTTCTTTTTAAGGCTGAATAGTATTCCATTGTATGGATATACCACATTTTGTTTATCCATTCATTCACTGATGAAGACGTGGGCTGCTTCCACCTTTTGGTTATTGTGAATAATGCTGCTATAAAAATGAGTGTATAAATATCTGAGACCCTGCTTTCAATTCTTTTAGGTATAAATCCAGAAGTGGAATTCCTGTATCATATGGTAATTCTATTTTTAACTTTTGAATAACTGCCATACTATTTCGGAGCCTTTACTCTTTAGCACTAATGATCTACTGCTGTCACACTGGCCACCCAGGGTGACATCAAGCTGGCCAGCATTTATCCTCTATAAAAGGAAGAATAAGCTTGATTATCCACGAGTCTTTGAATACACAGTTAGGAAACTTTCTTTAATGCTAATTATTTCACTCCTAAGGAAGAAAATGAGGCAAAAAATAATTTCTATCAGGATACCAAAATGAAAATCACACAAAGAGAAGCCTTGGCTATGATCGTTTTCTATCTAATGGGTATTCTTTCAGATACAACAGTACTTTCAAGGACCTTTAAACTAGGTTACTTATTTTCTAGTCACTTCTCTGGTAAAACTATCTTTGTGACTTTGAGCAAAGCTCCCCTCCACCTCCAGTGCACTGCAGTTTGTTGGAACAGGTAACACTAAAAGATGCAGTGGTATGACCTTAGGCAAGTTATTTCACCTCTCTGAACCTCATCCATAAAATGAAGAAAATGGTTAAGACTTACCTAGTTGGGTTGTGGGAAAGGTTAATATAAAATATTATTAGCCCAGTGCCTGGCACATTATAATTGATCAGTAAAGAGAAGTTGCTATCATTATGATTATTATTTTCAAGATTCTATATGTAAGAGAAATAGAAACATTTATCTACATAAAGATTTGTACACAAACGTTCATAGCAGCTTTATTTATAATAGCCAAAAACTGCAAACAGTCCAGAAATCCTTCAATGGGTAAAGTGTTAAACAAACAGTGGGACATCCATAGTACGGGACACTACTTAGCAATAGAAAGTAACAAATTACTATACACACAGCTTGGATGAATCCTAAGAGCATTATGCTGAGTGAGAAAAGCCAATCCCAAAAGGTCATGAAATGTATTATTTCATTTACATGAAATGTCCAGAAACATAAATCTATAAAACAAGATTACTGATTGCCTGGGGCTAGGGTGGGGGTGAGTGGGGATTAACTGTAATCGGGCATGAGGGATCTTATTGGGGTGATGAAAGTAGTCTAAAACTGCCTTGTGGTGATGGTAGCACATGAGTATAAATTTACTAAAATTCATCAAACTGTACACTCAAAAATGGGTGAATTTTATATATCTAAATTATACCTTTAAAAACTGTTTTTAAAACATTCTATATCTAAACTGGATCTGCACAACTGTATTCTGTTGGACCACCAGCAACACTGATCACACAAAACCATTTTCAGTTTTTCACTTACCGAAGGATGGGCTGCTATGTATCCATGCGCACTTTTATCTGAAAAGTGAAGATAAAGATGTCACCTTTGTTTGATAAAAACTGCCTCATTTAGAGACCACACTAGAAAACCCAACAAACTTGCATGCCTTTGACCAGAAGGAAATTCTCCAATTCAATATTAAATAGATATTATGACAAACAACATAGTTTTTCTTAAAATAGTTCACACCCTTACATCCTCACCATAATCTCACCATGTCATTTTATAGACCTTAATGAAGGCCTCCAGTGAATCTCATCTATTACAGGAATGCCGAGATTACCTACTTCTGATTGATATAATTCTATACATCTATATCTTCTCCCCCACGTCCTTCTTCCCCCTACCCTCCCTCCCTCCTTTCCCTTCTCTACTCTCCCCTTCCCCACCTCCTCTCTTCCTCCTACCCTATTAGTCAGTCTCAACACTAGAGCATCCAGAAAACATATGGTGAGTTTCACTCAGCTCAGAATAGTGCGATAACTCAGATACTGTTGAGTTCTAACATAGTTTTCAGGATTTCATCTTTGTAAGTTGAGAGAATTCGACACATAATAATAAAGGGGTTAAAAAGCAGTGGCAACTTGGAATAAAGAACAAATGCTGAGAATCTAGAAGGTATTAATAGGTACACTAAAATGATTTCTTGAATGCATTTTCGGCTCTGGTCGCCTATGATTCTACAATGAACTTGGAGCACAGCTCTAGATTTCCTTTCATGAAGCATTGTTTGATGTATCACCAGGATCTTTTAGACATTTTATTCTATGTGGAAGACTAAATATCATAAAAAGCTCTCTTTGGTGGGTTTTGTTTTTCTTTTAGGTTTTCACCATTGTATAACAGCAGTTAAGCAATCTTCTCATTAAAAAAAAGTCCCATTTAGCATGTGAATTGCCATATGCCTTTAAGTTTGGGCTTTGATATTTGTTATGGCCAAATCAGACACTGATCCCTTTCCAAGTGTATCCTTGCACCATTCTTGAAGTGATTTCAAGCCTGCCCTATATTAAAACCAACGCCAAGAGGTAGGGGCTCTTTATAACCGGGGTGCTAATGATAATAGTCCCTTCTTTTTTTAGATGTTGAATAATAAATTGCTCTAGAGAGGCAACCTAGAGCCTCTTTCTCAAAATGCAAAAGTATTGTTTTGTATATTGTTTTCAGTTGCTTATAGCGCAAATTTGAACATCAAAACTTCAAACAAAGGCCGGCTCTACATGCTAGCAAGTGAAGTTGAGATTTATCAGGAACACGGCCATTTCCATCTCTTAGAAGACGTGATTTCTTTTTTTAAGTCTGACTTTGAGGTCTCACCAAAATAACCTGGCAACCACAAAATTGATGCTGTCATCATCATGCAATTCACTGAATCTAAGGGATAAAATAAATTTCAAGAGACCATGGTTTGATCCATGTACCTCTTACTTCATAAACACATCACAAGGCCTGATTCTAAGTGACTTAGCGTCTTCTTGCCAGCGAAGCAAAAAAACCATTGTGATTGCTGATTCAAACGGACAGCTACTGCTTCACTAGACAATTTCTTTGAGTTCTAAAATCACACAAATACTGTAAAGCTCCTAACATCAACTTCAACTTCCAACTCATCTTTTGATTTGCTCAGGTTGAAGTCGTTCGTAGAAGGCACTAGAATTGACTTCAAATGCCCTACAGGTGTTCCGTTCTAATCCTGAGACTCTGAGCTTGGAATTGCTTCTCCATTTTTTGATAGCCTAGATTTCCTCTTACCTCCTGATGTAAAGCTCATGTATTTCTGGTTGTTGACTGTTTCTTTGGAGTCATAGAATTTGAGAACATCTAGAACGGCTTGTGGGTTCTTCTTCTGTTCCAGTTTTGTTATGTTTGAGGTTTGGAGTAATCGTGCCCATTGCTCAGGAATTCCCTGTGGACAACCAAAGGGAAAGAATGGCAGCTCAGAACATTCAGCAGCTGCATGTTCATGTTCCAGTAAAGTTCTTCACCAAGAAGCCCATGCTACCTGTAGGATTACACTTGGGAAACTGAAGTTACACTCTAGATTTAAAGTTAGTAACTTAATAATGCAATCATTCTCTTCTCTAATTAAAACACATAGGTAAAACTAGGATCCAACTTAAAAAGGGTGGGTGGGAGTATGACTGTGATAGAAAAAAAAAAGCGCATGAAAATCACCTCCATATTAACTCTGCTCATCCATGAAATGATGTTTACGGCTTAGCTTATTTTTTCTGGCGACTCAGGGCAGACATAGCAAGACTTCTCTAAATTTGTGCACAGCACAGTATGGTGCGGATCAATAGATTTTATATGACCGGAATAACATAAACTGTTTCTGGGTATGTTGTAATCAGAATATCTTTTAGAATAAAAGGAAAGCCTCACCCTTGGTCAGTTCATACTTTGTGATTATAAAATGTAATTTTTTAGGTCTAGAGCTTTAATATAAAGGGGGATTGAGAGGAGACAAAAATAGAATTGTGGAGGGGCAATAAACACTGAGATGCTAAAGAGTAACATTAATGCTGCTTTGGGCATTTTCCCTGCAGCCTTCTCCTCTCCTCCCTCCATCCCTTCCTCCCCACTTCTTCCATTGGCCACATCGAACCTGGGGACTGCGACAACCATGTGAAAGCCTTGTGAGAATTTGCAATAATCTGAAGCATTTAGAGCAGAGGGGAGGGAGTATTTGGAAATCTAACCAAGGAGAATTGGAAAAATTACACAGAGAGGTTAGTTTTGCATTGAACATTCAGCATTCTTTCCTACATGTTCAGCCTACAGATGTCCCCATTTCATAATTATCCAACCTCCAAGAGCAACTTGGAGCAAGAAACAGACACACTATTCCTGAAGTGCATCTAGACACAATTTATGTGGCTTTGTCCTATGAAGTCTCGGCAAAACAATGTGTGACGTGGGCCTCCAGAGTTTGGGAATGACAACAAAAAAGTGAGATAAGCCAAGCAACAACTCTACTGCACACACATGAACCTGCTGCTGCAGTGCTATGACATCTCAAAGAAGCACTTTGATGCAAGCTTCTTTTGGGCCTGTGACGCACCTCTGGGAGCTTCCCTGGGCACATCTGTGAGCCATAGAGATCTGGCTGTAATGGACGTAAATAAAGAAAGAAAAGAAAGTTAAAACAGAATGTGGGACAACTTAGAAGGTGGGAGGAGATGAAACCAATGGGTCTGAATGGGGGAGGGTAATCCCTTCTAAAGTGGGGAGGTTATGAAAATAGGGAGGTATTAACTAAATCAGGGGCAGGACAGGCTACAGGGCAACAGATTTAAGAAAGCAGAGAAAACAACAATGTTTCAACGTTTGGATGCATAATTCCACTTTTGGCCAGATGCTTCCTCCATAAATATGCAATAATAAGAATTACCATTAAATGATTGGAGAAATTACTAAAAGGCAGAAACATGACTTTGGAAGGAAGAAGGATGGAATCATGAAAAGCTTCCACAACAATTTGTAAGTTGTTATTATAACTGGGTGATCACAGGTAGCCGATGGCCATGTGATGAACTTACAAATTTCAGTTCCCAATTCTGGTTAACCATTTTCAGTTTCACATTGGAAGTATCTGTGTGGCTAATATTCAAAGGATAGCTATATAGTGATGCTGAATTTAACATTTGTTTTCATTGATGTGACTCTTCTGCACTTTGTAGCTAAAGTCATGGCTGGCTTAGAGAAAACTAGATTAAGGATTTCCCACACAGCCAGACTCTATGTTTGAGGTTCTTGTGACATTTGGACGAGGGAAAGGGCAACCATTTCATTTCAAACCATATATGAATAATTTCCATTTTAATGGCGCAGTTCCAAAGTCCCACTTCCCACAAAATAAGATCGGATATAAGGTAAAAGCTCTGTCTAAACAAAGATATCTCTAACACTACGGAAACATGCTTTGACCCAACTGGTTTGATTTGGGATACAGGTCTTTGATTCCTGGCACTTTGGGTTACTCCAAGCACAGTGAAACAATACTTTTACATGCATTAATCACGCAATTTAATGCTAAAGCCTTAAGCCAAAAATTTGAACTCAGGAGCCCATGCATGATCCCAGTTCTGATTCTAAGTGCAATTAATAGCATTTGGTTAATACTGTAATGGCCAAAGGAGTTATTAAGTGTTACAAAACCAGGTATGCATTGCACATAACCACTAGAGCAGACATCATTGGCGCGATCATTACCATAATTATTAGAATATTTGCAGTTACTATACATTCTCATGGCACTTCTAAACTTTTGTGATAAATAGTCTTGTGATCACTAGACAGCAGGAAAAAATGCTGTCAATTGTAGAAGATTCTCCAGACAACTATACTTACCACATGACTACACTGCTCACATAATTTCTTTTGTAAGTTGAGATAAACCAGTTAATCAATGAAACCTGACACTTAAATTTGAACATATGCCACAAAGGCACATAATCAGATAGCCATCTTAGTACTCCAAATTGAGGTACAAATCCCAAAAGTTAGACAGCTAACAGAGACCTAGAAGTATGAGCATCAGAAGCAGGAGCACATATCAATGCCTGACCATGTATACGATAACAATTAGATGTACATCAAGCTGGGGATTGTCCAGTGTAGCCCAGGAGAATGGCAGCATGATACAACAGGCCAAGCATTTATCTTATCATAAAAATGATAATTTATATCACTCATACCATTTTTCCCTCTGATTGACTTGAAGCGACCGTCACAGGTCTAGAGGTCTGGAAGGGGGAGTTCTGAAGTATTTGGGACAAAAATGGCAATATAAAGGGTAAGGACTCATAATAGTTTAATACCAAAAATCTCACCTCCCAACCTAATTTTAACCTCAAGGTCCAAGTGTATGACCAGGTACACAAAGTTATAAGGGCCAATTAGCCATAGAGTAATCACCAAGCAACACACCAAATTAGTGTCCAAATATTCAACATAGCAGGCCCTTGTAACAACTGGACTAGACTGTTCAACAAGTTGCTCAAAAGTCAACCTAAACAACTGCAATAATCAAGTTTAGTAATATACCCCCTCCTGTGCACAAACACGCAATGAATCAGTGATACTATGGCAATTAGGACTCAATTTGAAATCCTACCAATAAAATGATTTTTAAAAGCTTATTACCATTTGGTATTTTTAGCAATAGTAAATGTAAAACATCGGTTAAGATTGTTAAAAAAAAGGCAGAATTTTATATCTTTAAAAATAATGTGTGGACAAGTAGTTATAAAAGATTATCAAGATGACAAAGTGCATCAGATTTCCAAATTTAGCCAGTATTTGATCTACATATTAAATGGCTTTCTAACAGCTGACTGCATCCGAACAGCTGCTTTATTTCAAATTGGGTTTTTGGGAGGACGCGACAGGTTTTTGGTTGGTTTGGTTCAGTTGCATTGAACTGTTTTTCAAGATTGGAAAGAATGCCCATCCCATATTCCACCCCATCCCCCTCTGGCTGGTTCTTTGAGTTCTAATTGACAACAAATTAAAAATGGCTGGTCTGCAATCAGCAAGATGATGGTGACCCATTTTCCTTCATTTCCATTCAGAGCCCATAAAGAACAAAGAGCGAGCTAAAGATAGAGAGATTGTATCATAAGATGTCAAGCAAGTTGGAAAGAGTGGAAAAAATAAACAACAGTAAAAGAACCAGATTGTCACATGAGAATAGCAGAGGAGAAAACTTTCACATCAGAAAACAAAAAGGAAGGAAAAAAGAAAAGAAAAATATGGAGTGGCAACAATAAAATTCAAGAGAAGTTTAAACAGTAGAAAAAGCACATAGAAAATAAAAAGGTCAAAACTGGAAAGATAAAGTTCTTAAAAAAGGGAACAGTTATTAGATGAAACTTATAAAGTTGAAGTGCTTTTACTGTTTCAAATGTCAGAAAAAGTAGTCATAATCTCTTCGTGATTTTTTAAAAAAATCTAAACTTGTTCAGATTATTAAAATTATTTCTTTTTAGTGGTGATGATGGTGGTGGTAGTGGTGCCAGTGAGGTTATATTTCCTAAGTGTAGATAAGAGAATATTCTCAAATACAGTAAAGAACAGAAGCTAGGCTGAAACTCAAGGCCATCTGCATAATGTCTCTGATTCCAATGATGAAATTGGTTAAATCCTACCAGCACCTCAACTTTATCAATGGCATCACTTCTTAACATTCTCTTCTGCTTGCTACTGAGAACACAGAAAATGATCAGCTCACATCACTTCACAAGGCCAAGATGTTTACTGAGTTTCTGCTTCATTCTCATATTGCTTACTTCCGGAATTAAAAACAAATGAGATAATTTGGCTGTCAATTCAGAGATGTGGTTTGCTTCTCCAAATCAAATTAATTTGCTCCCTCTTTTTTTTCACTTAATCATATGACACAGTCTACTCACTACCCATCATGCTATGAAACAGGAAATTCAATTATTTAATATCTAAATTTATTCCTGGTTTAAGAACCTAAGAATCGACGGTGACGGTTCCATCAAAGACTTTTTCCTGAATGCATTCAAAATTACTCTCAGAATGCACATTTTGATTGAGTTTCTTACTAGTATGAAAAAGGTTAGTTGATCCTCCTGGGGACATATTTCTAGCCGCATCTTTAACTTCATTCACCTAAAAACAAATGCCAGATCTTTTTTTTTAAAAAGTATAAAATGTCAAAGATCTGAGATCTTGTGCTATCTGACCACCACGAATATCCAAAGAAAGGCTGGATCTATTATAGCTATGGTCTTTCTGGAGAATTATTGGTATTTATTGTGGATTGTATATATACAAAGTAAGCACATAACCACTAAAACATACATGATATATCCGTCAATATTTCTTCCTGAAACATGGGGTTTGTTGTTTTGAATGTCTACAAAATATACCTGTTAACAAGCCTAAAAATAAGCTACGTTCTTGAAATCAAAAGGAAGAACAGATCGAACTTATAGAGACTTTTGGTTAGTGTGGTTAGCTGATCTGGGTAATCCAGGTTCCAATGTAAAGCCTGAATTATTCAGATAGATTGTCTTCACTGGCCAAGTTGAATCAATGATTCCCAGATTCACTTCAAATGATAAAGAATAGGCTCAAGCAGAGTCTCATTATCAGGACCACATCTCCTTTGCCATGGTGAATTAGCATTTTCAATCAAGTTGAAGATTACACAGTGATCAGACATTTTTTTAGGATGGACAAAATAATTTTGCCAATATTCTTGCCACCCTCTAGTTCCCTCTGTGACTGTCTAGGCAAAGTCCATCTTACTTGAAATCATCAAAAACTCCAAGTCTGACATTTTGGGACATGGCAATTCTTGCTTGAAACCTATTTTCAAAAAGGATTTTTTCATGGCTTACAAAACAAAATAAGGAGCTTACTTACAGTGAATTCCCCGGTGACTGCATCAAACCCCACATGAATCGTATGTTCAAAGTCTGAAGGAAGAGAGATCTCTGGGCGTTCTTTCTCTTTCTTCTTATTGGCTAAAGGCAAAATGTTAACATGTATTTATTTGGGATACAGTTTTGGCATCTATAAGTTGTATAATTAGGTTCATGAAAACAATTACAAAGTTTAAAGACAATTGATTCCGTCATAATTTTAACCTTATTTAACTCCAGAAATTATAATTCTATTTGCAGAACGGCTGACAGTTTGACAAAAAATGTTATGTCCAAATAATTCACAAATTTCCAAAATCCACTTCAAACAAAACTTTCAAACTGACTGATGTCTTTTACCAGTCTAATGATGTAATCAACAGGTATCCAGGTATATTGTGCTTAACTAGCTTTGTTGGATGAAATATCACTTACTAAAGAAGAAATTCATTACATCCAAGCCAAGCTAAGGCTCATTATTAGAAAGAAAGAATAAAAAAGAAAAACGCGTAAGCTATCTATAAAAGTGTCATGATTATTTCCATGTTAACCATAGATAAATATCAAGTAGGTAGAACTTGAATTTACATGTTTACATTACCAAGCATATCTTAATAGATTCTTGGTCTTCTTTCAATGAGAGTAGTATTGCAAATTAACGTTACAAATCTTTATTACTAACAATGTTTTGTTTTAAAGATTGGCACCTGAGCTAACCACTGTTGTCTATCTTTTTTTTTCCTACTTTTTTATTCCCAAATCCCCCCAGCACATAGTTGTATATTTTTAGTTGTGGGTCCTTCTAGTTGTGGCATGTGGGACGCCCCCTCAACGTGGCCTGATGAGTGGTGCCATGTCCACGCCCAGGATCCGAACCAGTGAAACCCTGGGCCGCCGAAGTGGAGCGCGCGGAACTTAACCACGGGGCAGGCTCCTCATTAACAATGTTTTTAATCACTTCCTATGCAGCATTTTGTTAATAAAAAAAGCAAACTACTTCTTTTCACTGAATTAATTTTATTTAGTTCTTAGAAATCTCAAAACAATTCCTTGCTTTAGTTATTCTAATTTGTAGTACTTTTCCATGTCCTTTTTCTATCGTCATATTAGCCATTCAACATCACTGTCCTCAAGTAGCAGATTTTTCATAGTGACACAATTATGAATAAACACATCAACAGTTAATAAGTCAAAAGACTTTAAAGATATAATCACTGAAGAAATTAAGTTGGGAACTGTAATGAAATCAGTCTGTCTCAAAATAGATCCCAGGAGGAAGTTACTCTGGAAACATTGTAAAATGGTTTCTAGTAACCTCCATAATAAACACAGCAGCAGATTTGAGCGTGTATCTCTGATAAGGCTGCATTTCGCACTCCAAAAAATAATACTCTCTTAATACCAGGCAAGTCAGCATGAACCAGGTTTGCCCAATTGAAACCAATCAACTTCAGAATTGCCAGGGTGGCCAATTTAGAACATTTTGGTTCAAATAGATATTTCCTAGGCCTGAATTTCAGATAACACTCAATTAACCATATATGGATTACTGGTTTTGTGGCATACCCACGATAAATATTAAATTCCAAACCTTTCATGTTCAAATGTCATTCTTATCATTTCTCTCTCTACACTCTCTCACTGCTCCATATCTCCAGCTAGAAGATATATGGGGCAAAAATATGGAAATTAAAGCAGTAAGAGGGTTACGATACAGGATTAGGAAAGAAAGGTTGGAGGCGGGAGAGTGGGGGTGCACGGGGACAAGGGTCACTCAAAGTCTTTGCCTGACCATGGAACACATTTAGGAATCATTTTGACAAGTACATATGTGCCACCTAGATTAACCTCAGCATGGATTCTATTTGTACAATGAGCCTACTTCATCGAATATTATCCTAACTGAACAGTGAAGTTTGGCGTTTTCTGTTGGTATTTCTACTTCTCCTGCATGTTTGTGGGCTGTAGCTACCATTTATACTTGTTCAACTACCATATTTACTTGTTCAGAATGGCAAACAGAACAATCGGCTTTCTGTTCCTGCCACTCCACTGAAGGTGTCCTAGCTACTCCCGTAACTATTGTCTTATTTTTCCTCTTTTCTGATCTCCCATCCACATTGCACATGGCTAACCAGCTCTCTCCCTACTTCCTTGACAATATGGTCTGATTCTCCTCCTCCCTCATGACCATTCTTTATGTGATTAGCATTGCCTCTCCTTCTTCTGTGGTCCCTAGTGCAGTCTTTGGCCTTTTGCAATCCTTTCTTTACACTCATTCCTCCTGGATGGCGTCCATCCCAGATACCAACTCTTATTGGACAATCCCTAATCTGTGGTTGGCAGGGGTAGATCCAGACTTTGTGGGACCAAATACTTTATATAATTTGAGAGGAAAGCTCCCTTTTTGTAAAAACAATACAAAATTGTTAGTGCGCCTCCTAGGGCTTTGAAAGAGTCCCAGGCAAGTGAGGAACTCTGAAGAAGGTTTATGCACTTCATACGAAGTCTACTCCTGGTGGTTGGTGACCTTTTTGGGGTCAAAGACCACTCTGAAAAATCTGAAGAAAGCTGTGGAACCTCTGCCCGTAAAAATGCACTATACACATATACATCATTTTGCATATAATTTCAGAGGTTCAAAATTCTCCTGGACTCCAGGTTAAGAACTCCTAGCTTCATCCATATCTCCAATCATGATATCAACTTGCATTTATCATTTTTCTTGACAGCAAATAGGCTCTCCCTACTTCTCCATTAGTATTGGCTGCACATTTGAAGCATATTGACTTAGACATAAACACTCCACTTGGGCTGAGCTATGTGTCTCCCTAGAAGACCACCTGATTGCCAGTCCCTTACAAGCCTAATCATACCATTCCCTTCACTTCGGGCTGAGCATAACAGATGCAGGAAGACCAAACTTGCTCCTCCTGCAGTGTCCTTGGTCTCAGCAGAGTGACACCACTAAGCACCCAGATCAGAGAAGGATTAAGACCTTAGACTCCTCCTCTTTGGGAGGCTTTAAGCAACGAGAAGATTGACTCCCTACCCCTCCAATAAGTAATTCAAATAAAAACAATAGTAAAGCATGAAAGAGGTAAGAAAGTCCAAAAAGTTTTGATATTTCTATGATAAGTCTTTTTAAAAATTATATATCTAAAATCAAAAAATGTTTCCACATTTTGGGTGTCCCTGACTTGCTGGGCCTTAACAAACATGCTTACTTTGGCTATTGGGTAATCCAGCACCGGCCCAACTGCCCAAACCATAAATTTGGGAGCTTCTTTGACTCCTACTTTAATTCTACCTTCATTGATCACCAAGTTCTCTCTATTCTATCTTCCAAACTCGTCTTGAATCCATCTTCTTCCTTTCATCCCCACAAACCATGATGTTAGCTCAAAGCACCTGTTCTTACTGCCTCCAACTTTGCCCCCTGCTGTTTATTACTCTGTGGCCAGAGTATTCTTTCGAAACAGACAAATCTGACCACATTCTTGCCCTTGTTTAAGATCCTTAAATGGTTCCCCATTACCCATATATTAAAAGTTCATATTCCTTAGCATGCTATCCAAGGGCCTGCATGATCGGCTCCAGCTTACCTCTCCATTGTCCATCTTGCCATGGCCCCACTGTCCCAAACCCATTTCAGGCTCCCTAAACTGCTGTCTTTTCTCTTACTGCCAAGCTTTTACACATGCTAGGCCAAGGCCTGAAAAGTCTTACTTTTTACTGTCCCTCCCGTTTTGTGTGGATAACTCCCATTAGTCCTTATTCTTAAAGACACTCTTGGTCTTCTCCTTTGGCAAGCCTTTTCCTGTCTTCTCTCTGCAGACAAAGTTAAATGCTCTTCTCTTCATGCTCCCATAGAACTACCCAGTGTATCTCTGAGCTTGGCACTTATCAACACTGGATTGTTATTTCTTCTTTACATACTTTTCTTTCTAGCTAAAATTTGAGATACTTGACAGCAGAGACTGTATCTTATTCATTCCCACATTCCTAGCACCTGGCTTAGTCTGCACACAATAACTCTCAATTGCAGAACATTCACCACATGCAAGTGCTTCTAAGGTTATCTCATTTAATCTCCACTACAATCTGATGAGGTTGGACTTATTATTATTGTATTATTATTATTTTATAGATGAGGAAAGTGAGACTCAGTGAGGTTACACCACATATCCAGGGTTACACAGCTGGAAGATGTCAGAGCCAGGATTTGAACCTAGGTCCTAACTGTGTGTACAGAACCTAAGCTCTAAATAGCTACATTATTTATTATTCAGTAGCATCTTAAAAAACTTAAAAGATTTAAGCCCTAGCTGTCAGTAAATGTTACCGATTGAACAGAGCCTAGATGAGAACTTTTTTCTTTTTTTTATAAGGAACACTAAAATGTCTCTATCTCTCCCAGAAAAGTCTGTGAGCACTGGTCATTTATATTGATTCAGCCTAACCTGAAACTTGGACTGATAAGATTCAGCCTCGTCTGAGCTCTGGGTTGATATTTGCAGAGAGCAGAAGCCCAAATGAGTGCCACTTTCTAAATGATTCACTCATATTTTATTGGAACCTAGAATAAAGGCCACAAATTGTTGACTAGACCACACACTGTAAACAGCGTTTGGCCTTGGGACCCTGTGTGCATGACTTTCGGTTGTAACTCGAGGGGCCAGCTGATCTCTCCAGAGTCTCTCCTCCTGATACCTTTCTCTAACCCATTACCGTTTAAAGAAAAGCCCCTCTAGTCATCTGTCATCTCTTATATGCCCCACCCCAATGTTCTGGATTTCCTCTAGTGACTAGAGCTTATTCCATATTCTATTACAAATCCCCCTACACCTTCAAGCTCTTCATTAAATTCTCTCTTCATTTCTTGCCCTAAGTTCTCAAATTTCACTGTGCTACTCTCATCTGGGAAACAAAAAAAAGAGAGAGAGAGAGAGAGAGAGCTATCAGAGCCCCACCCCCAGAGACTCAGATTCAGTTGGTCTAGGGTCGACCCTAGCACCTTTAATTTTGAAAGCTCCTCAGTTATTTCCACTAAGCAGCTGGGGCTGAGAAAAATCAACTTTAAACCCTACTATCCAATGAGACTACGACTTCCTCAGATAATCTCAATGGACCCTGCTCATTCTTCCCCACCTCAAACCCTTAGGTCTGGGGGAATGGGGAAAAGCCCCCTCCTCTATTTAGTTCTCCTGGCCAAGTCCTCTTGTCCATTGAGGACTTTGGCTCCCGGTCTTCCTTCCTACACTCAATGCTGCCATCACTCTGTGAAACATAAAATATAAATGGACACCTCTTTCACACATTTTAACTCCATGAATTCCCTCAACTCTAATGAACTTCACCTTTCATCTATTTCTGCAATTCATTCCCATGGCTGAGGACCCAGTGTTTCTCAACCAGGGCTGTGCCTCAGAATAACCTATAGAGTTCCATAAAATATCAATGTCTAGTGCCCACCAAGAACCTACTATGTCAGGATTTCTGGGGGCGGGGGGGGGGGACCTGAGCAAATGATTTTTTAAGCTCCACAGATGATATGCAGACAGAGTAGAGAACCACAGCTGCCCCAGGCCTTTTTATTATCCAGAGCTACCTTTTCTCTGAAATATTCAACCCTGTTATCTCATTCTTTGAGCCCAGCCTCCCACCCTGCTCGCCCTCTCAGTCTTTCAAGCCCTTACTACTATTTTACTTTTCTTTGAGATCTCAACAAAACCTCCAGTCTCTGGATCCCTCCATTTTTAGCCAATTTCTCAGCTTCCTCCTGGCCTAGACTCTCTGATCCATCATCTAAATTGCTCTTAAGCCACTACCCTGGAAACTCTCACCTTTCGATCTTCTCTTGCAATTTTCCTGCAAAACCCTACCCTGACAGAATCCAACTATGAAAGCTCCACTTCTATACTGAGGCTGCTGAGAGTTGTTGGGTGAAAAAATCACACAGCCATGCAGATTGGTGCTTACTATAAAGGTCACAGGCTATGGTTGGGTCATCAGTGGCGCTTGGTAATATTCTTCTTGCCCCTTGCCAACTTCCTTTCCCACTCTGGAATATTCCAGAATTTCACCACTTTGCTCAAACTTCTGCTTCATCCTCTCCTCCTTTACTTTCAGCATATGAAATTACTTCTCCTTCACTGAGAAAAATGGAGGTCATCAGTTTAGAACTCCTTTGACTTCACGTCCTCTTCCACTCCTATGCACTTATCTCTGTCAGTAACATCTTCTTCTCTCTTGTCCCACTAGAAGCAATGCCCCCTCCTTCTGCCTAAAGTTTATTCCTCCACTGGTGCTCTAGACCCCACTCCATCACTAATCTCCTATTTCTTCTTGTATCTTCAATCTCTCCCTCTCTACTGATGCTTCCTATTTGGCTTAAAAAAACATTCTGAGATCTCTTTTTTCTTTAAAAATTATAAACCCTCTGCCTGCCACCTCACATCTTTCTCTAGCTGCTATAGTCTCTCAGCCTTTCTTTCATTAACTTAAACTTCTTGAAAAGGCATCCTAGACTTCTTTAACCCTCACTCCTCAAACCACTGAAATGAATCCCTAAGGTCACAAGTTAACCTCCTCCTTGAAAATGGCCACTGTTCAGTCCTTACAACTGTCGACCTCTCAGTCAAAACTGACATTGCTGACTATGAACTTCATGAAAATTACTCCTCCCTACCTTCTTTCACACAATACTTTTCCTAGAGTCTATTCCTACATTTCTGGGTCTTCTGTTAACTCTTTAAATAGTATCCCCAGGACCTGACCTAGGTCCTCATCTCCCACCAACACCTCTCTCCCTAAGTTCACCTCATCTACTTGAATGGTTTCAGTAACCATCTATACTAGTTACTTCCCATATGTGTCTCCAGCCCTGACCTCTCTGCTGTACTCTGATCCCACGGAATTAACTGCCTATTGAACACCTCTATTTGAATGGCTCACAGGCCCCTCATTCCAAAAATTTTCAAAAGTAAACTAATTCTCCACTGCCTTTCATCATCTAAAGCAAGAAACTACAACCCCTCCTGTGTTCCCTACCTCACCCTCCTCCAGTTTCTCCTCTCATAATCTGATTAGTTACCTAGTTCTATTAATTATTCCTCCTAAATATTCCCTCTGCGTTGTCCTCTTCTATTCTTACTCATACTGGCCCTTGGGCTAGTCATTTCTCACCTGCATGACTCCAACAGCCTGACTTGTCTCCTTCCATCCTTCCCCACCAAATCCATTCTTCCCTTGTGGCTTGAGTGATATTTTGAAACACAAATCTGATATCATTCTCTTGCCTCGATGTTTCTCCATTGCCTTCAGAATCAAACTCAAAGCCCTTAGCATGGCATATAGGAGCCCTCCAGGATCCAGCTCCCAATTACTTCCACAGCTCCATCTCCCACCTCTCTCCCACTCTCACTGTATGCATTAGCTCTTCTGAACTACTTGTAGTTATACTCATAGAACCTCAACTAATAGTGTGTCATGTCTACTGCCTTCATAATGCTGCTCCTTCTATCTGGAACGCCACCCATCTCTTACATGGCTAGCTCTATTCCTTCTTTAAAACTCACCTCAATTAAATGGTCACTTCCTCCAGGAACCCTTCCCTAACCGCCCATCCTCGCAGTCTTGAATAGGTGCCTCTCGTGAGTGCTCACTTCTGTATTTACTTACCATGCTAAACACTAATTATTGACTGAATTTTTTGTGTCCCTCACTAAGCCATCAGTCCCTTAAATGCAGGAACTGGAACTTATTCACCATTTTACCCCAACATCTATCTAGGACAGTACCTGATTCAATAAATATTTAACCAAAAAGCAAATGAACAAATGAATAGATGAATGAATGACCTTCATTATATGAAATGAGACGAATGTATGGAGATAAGTCATACCTATTTGCCATTATGTGTTCATGGATGAGGAGACAATGATCCAGGTTCACAAAGAAGGTCAGGGGGTAGGAGGGTATGTTTTAGAGTAGATGTTATAGTTGAAGTTGGTGGTGGTGGCGTCGTTGCTGTTTTTTCCACAACAGTGGGGATGACTATGTACTCATTCAGGCACATCTATTGCCAGGTGCCACTTCGGGGCCAAAAGCATAAGTTGGCAACATAGTTGGGCAGGGTTCAAGGTACAGCAAAGCAACTAATTCTGCCCCAGATGAAATCCCTGTATGGTGTGATGCCTGCCTTCTGAAAGCATTTTAGAAAACTGTCACCTGAGTCTTCCTTGTCGTAGGAGTTCCACTTGTTATCTTCCCTAAAATTCCTGGAAGTTTTGTTGGGCCTTCTCATTAGATTTCATGTGGTCATGTCCAGAATTATTTTTTAGAACACTTTCTAGCTCCTTGAAAACAGAGCATGCAGGAAAAGAAAAGGAATGACAGAAGACAGACATAGAGAAATGCTTCCCTACATAAATTTAGCTTAAAAGCATGGAACAATAATCATTTTTAAAAAAGCAATGGAAAGCATGCAAAGTTACAGTATATGGCACATTAAAAAAAAGCAATATTTAAAGCCACATTAATAGAAAGCTAAAAGCAAAATATTATATAAAACCTATTTTTTAAACACAGAAAAATTTTTTCCAAAGGAAAAAATACATAGGCTGGCCAGTTCTAAGCAGCAAACATTTCACAATCCTGGCACTAAGGAACATTCCTTCCTGCTACTGTCCCAGTTTCCTTTCCTTTGACTCAGTCAGTGAGGGAGTTAACAAGCATACATGGAATCGTGGATCAGTGTAGAGACAGATTGTGCTGGGTGACTCATTAGGAACTTAAGTAATATTCTAAACTTGCAATCCATTTGGGGAAATAAGCTTAGCAAACAAGAAACAGCCACTGATACTACCAAAGAAAATTAGGTGCTAAGTTGGGAAGAATAGAGTATAAATGTTGTAGCGTGTCAAAAGAGAAGATCATAGAAATCTGTGGTGGACAGGGAGGGCTTACTGGAGCAGGCAGGACTCGACAGATAGGTCTTAAAGAATGCATAGGCAGGAAATGGGAAGGCATCTCAGTGGGAAAACCAGGAGAAGCAAAGCTTGGAAGCAGAAATGTATATAGTATATTCATGAGGAAGTAAGAAGACAGAAGGGTAAATAGACAGGGTATAGCTTTGGAAATCAGGAAGGAAGAGAGATGAAATTGGAGATAGTCATAAAGAATGTGCTAAGAAAGGCTTTTGAGCAGATGGATGTTTTAATAGAAAGGTGTTTTCTGGAAGACAAGCCAGGTAGCTAAGTCCTGCTAGGTACACGTGGGATGATGGGGGCAGGCTTCAAGATGGTTGCTGTTTCACACTGGTTGGAGGTGGAATGGGGAAGACCTACCTGCCCCAGCATCTGTTGCCTCTAAGATGACCTACTGGGCATTTCCTATACAAGTGTGTGAGTCTGATTTCTGCAACTAGATTGAAAATTACCTGAGGACAGGGAACCTTGTCTCATATGTAGTATCCCCACAACATTCAGCACAGAGCTAGGCACATAAAAAGCAGACATAAATCTTTTCTGAGTGAAGTATATTAGTGGTTAAAAATATGCGCCGGATAAGCCTCTTTTAACATCCAATTCTATCTCATTTTTAAACTGAGATGCTAATAAACTAGATCTGTCTCAAAGTCAGCATGCAGCTGAGATTTATGCATTGGTTGGTTGCACGTGTGTCTATCCTGTGATCTTCCATGAAGTGCTTTGAGATAAAGGAGGTCTAATAAAATATTTTGTTGCTGAGGTTGCAGCTCTTCTGGGACGTACCCTTGTCCCACAACCCCTAGTTTGACACTGGAAGCCCTCCCCCACTCCTCCCCATTTTGGCCCACTCCCCCTGCCCAGATGCAATCTGTACTCAGTGCTATGTGTTCCTGAAGCCAAATAACATGTGCAGATATAGGGGCCATTTCTGGCAGGGTCAATGGGGCTGACTGAGTTAGAGATCCATCATACTAAAATGCCTGTTTTTTATCTCAATATTGCTGGGCTTTGCTCTGGGAGAGTCACATTGGAAGGATATAGAAGTATTTTTAAAGGGACATCCACCTCCTATAGGTGGCAGTTCATCTTTTCCTATAGATGATCCTTAGTGACTTGGTCACTCTTTAGCTAAGTGATAGGCACTTTTGGTGGGTCATTAATTTCTCTCATTCACTAACAGGCTGCCAGTCAATGCCTCACAAAGATTGTTTACAAAACGTTGCCCTTGTGGCATTCAAGAATTAAAATGCCTTAGGGTCTACCTAACTACCAGGAAAGTGAATTAAGTCCTGGGGTTGTTGCTTTTTAATTTTTTTTAAATGTCATTCTGCTGCATTCTCTGATCTGTGGGTCACAGAGCACACCATGCGATAACCCCACAAAGGGAATCCTTCTGAAGGCTTATACTTGGGTAAGAATAAGTATCCCAGAACAGTTCTTCCTATGGCAACAGCAGCCCTACAGGTGATGTCAAAGAGGCAAGTGCTCAACGTGAGAGCAATTGTCCCAGGGGGATTGATTTCTGCAAAAACGTTTCTAATCTCTGGCACTTCTGCTCTGTAAACAAATATTGTTTGGAGGTACATTGTGTCAGGGAGCCCTCAGGAATTCCTGACCTCCTGGATTCATGAAATGTACATTTTCCCTTACACAGGGAAGAGATTAATTCTCTAGCTCTCCTCTAATTCTTTTGGTAGAAAGAATGTCATTTTGTGGGCCTTTGAATTTATTTTTCCCATTGAAAATACTTGAAAGTACTATGTGGTAACTACAATGGAAAGTTAGGCATAAAAATGATTTTATTCTTGGCTCTAAGTATTTAAAGAAATCGATAGTGCAAAGTGGGTAAAAGATTTAAAAAGAGGTTCAAAACTTGCACAATATTATAAACCAATGTGACCTCAATAAAATCTTAAAAAATTATAAACATGAGGAATTCATGGTAAATTTATGGTAAAAGTCAGTACGAATAATACTGTTTGAGTTTGCAAGTTTATAAAAACTACACTTAAAAAGTGAGTATTTTATAAAGATATTTCATAGCAATGGGATGTTAACTATATATAGAGCGAGTTGTTCTGTTGTGGGTTATTTTTTGTTTGGTCATTTGTCATTGGGCTCTTTCACAGTGAATTTGATTAAATACACATTTTTTTTCCTGAGGAAGATTCGCCCTGGATTAACATCTGTTGCCAGTCTTCCTATTTTTGCTTGAGGATGATTTGCCAATCTTCCTCTATTTCGTATGTGGGTCACCGCCACAGCATGGCTGCCAAAGAGTGGTGTAGGTCCACATCCAGGAACTGAATCTGGGCTGCTGCAGCAGAGCCTGCCAAACTTAACCACTAGGCCATGGGGCTGGCCTCTAAATACACAATTTCTGAAGGAAAAAAAGAGAGTTTTATGTAACATATATTTCTAGCTTAAAGCTATCATCTTGGGCAAAATATGCAGTGATTCTGAGCAGAAAAGAAAATAGGTGTTTTTTAAATAAAGAAAAGAGTTCAAATCTTTCTAGGGGGAGGGATGAGAGGTGACTCTCGTGTTCTATTTTAATATAGTTCTTTAATATTTTAATTGTAAAAGCATCAGATATTATTTTTGTAATAAAAAAGATTTAAAAGCTCAAAAAATAACACAGGAATCAGAGAAAAATAATGAATCGTTTTCTTTTTTGCAAAGCCTGTTACTCTCTGCTAGCAAGTTAGGCCAACAGAAGGAGTAACTTGTAAAGACAAAGATATGACTGTTATAATTGCTGATTGAGAAGATGGGTGAGATTCACGTAGGTTTCACCTGCTTCTGCAAAAATTCCATTTTTTCATATTCCATTGGCTAAAACCTGTTTTCAAAATAAGTTAGGTAACTTGCATTTTATGGTAAGCAATATAGTGTTCAACCACCACTGGACCAGGAGTCAGGGGATCTAAATTCTAGGTCTGCCCTGCTTTGTAATTAGTAGTGGGGCAACTTTGTGGAAGTTATTTAACCTCTCTAAACTTCTACCTTCCTCTGTAAAATGGGGATAATTCTTGTCTTACCTCTATCATACGAGGTTTGAAGGAGGTAACTGATAGAAAGCACTTTGAACATTGTAACACCCCTAAAACTGCCATCCAAAATACATAATCTCATCAACAATATACTTAGTAATGGTGATTTTGTTTGCTGGAGAACTAAGCAATCTGCCACTTTTTAAATGCAGCACTTCCATTCAATGAGTGATATCATTGGAAAAATAACTACCAAGAAAGAAGATTAAACTGGGCTGTTTTAAACATTCACTGCTCTTATTATAATATCTTTTACTATATCAGCAAATCCCAGAAGTATATCGTTGGGAAGGCCCATGGTGGAAGGCTCATTCTGCCTTCAGGCAGAACCTGCTAAAGCCATGAGAGACCCAAGAGGGAACCTAGAAAATTTCACCCTTGGTAATTCATAATATCCAATTAGCATATCTGAAATTTCTTTACATCTAGTTACACTCCCTCTGGTGGAATAGTAAACCCATTTCCTCCTGCTAGGTCTTCAGTGGCTACGGAAAACAATATATGCCCTCCATAAATTAAGCAGCCTTTAATCTATAGATAAAAACTCATAAGTGGTACCTGCTTCTTTGAGAGCTGCTAGCCACAAGCCAAATTCATAGGTTGGGTGTTCCATAAAGATGACGGGGGAAAGGAAATTATGATCCCATGTGAGCCCTTCTAGTGACTCCCACTCATACATGCAGGCAGCCATCACCTTCAGTGGTATCATCTTCAAAAACACTCAGTAACAGTGATCATTCTTGAAAATCATTAGGAAGTTGACTCTTACATCCATCTCTTTCCAGGCATACACTAATTCCACACTCATTTACACCCAACTCACATGTGCAACAATTTCAATGGAAAATGTTTGAAAACAAAAAGCAAATATGAGGAAATGTCCTAAACCAGACAATGCTGATCATGTGGATAATTACACAGGGTACAAATTTGAGAGGGAAAAAAAAGGCCTCATTTGCTTTAAGGAGGAAAGCAACTTCATACCTCTTAGCTAGTGTCACTTTTCCTCTCCTTTCAACAATTCATTTTAATATTTGATACAGCTCCCTTCTGTCTTCCCCTCTTCTCATCCATCCCCTGTATCTTCTCCACCACATAATCTCCCTCTCACACATTATTTCCTCTCTCAATGTTTCCCTGTTGCTTCTTTCCTTTCGTGTATACATCTCTCAGTCCTGCACTCCGCACTTCTCTTGAATTTGACTGTCTGCTGGTTTTAGTGGGCCACCATATTTGTACCTAATTTCCCTGTTTACTGGCCCCGAAATGGAAACACAGGCCCCAGTAGATAGAGTGCATCATCATCCCACCTCCTTCCCATTTCAACCACAGGGGACTTCTAGGAGTAAAGGAGTAGTACAGGAGGCTCTTCTCCTGGGGCACAGCACTGACCCTGGAGGACAAGCAAGATGCCATGCCCTTCAGACTTCCCAAAGGGCATGGCAGTGATCTCCAAAGAGCACTCCTTGCTGCACTATATGGGCTATATTTGGAGAACCAAGAGGAATGTAAACACCATTCAGGATGTAGCAGTCTCTGACATCTGGCTTTCTGATAACAGAACACTCAATTAATTGATACTCCCACTCATTGTTGGTGCAATGATCTTTGAGCTACTGCAAGATCCCAAAGGCTCTTCACCATCACCGAAGAAAGACTGCATACTGTTCAGTCTAGTTATCATACTAAGTATTTTTTATTGTGCATTAATTAGATGAAAGTTGGTAACGTGCATTGATCAAAACATTTGATTAACAAGACCATAATGATAACTGAGAGTCTTCTTTAATATAATTGTTGCACAGTAACGCTTCCTGCATACTCTAGGAATTAGAACAATATATATGCAATACAATAACAAAACTCTATGGCACTTTAAGAACTTTTTCACATTTATGAACACTCATTTAGAGCCTCAACTTTCTAAAGTCAGCAATATGTAAGCCCGTAAAATATACACACCAAATGAGAGTCCAACCGACAAAACATCCAAATCAAATGTTAGCACATCTCTATTGTCAAGAATATTTTCTCACCAGCATTTCTTTCAAAAGAACATGAAAAAAATTCTTTCTTTCCTCCTGAGTGGTGATAAAAAGTCCCTTTTCTGAAATTCAGATACATTTCAAAGCACACTGCCATCTTCTTAAGGAAAAATTAAAGCCACTGCAGGCTTTTGGATGCCAGGAACATAGATTACCACAGATTCACTTTGTCCTGTTGCAAGGCAGTGTAATAACGTAGAACAAGCATAGGATTTGGAGTCAGAGAGACCTGGGAGACTTCTGGCTTCCATCATTTGCTATATGACCCTGGGCTATCTACCTGAACGCTTTCAGCTTAAATTGCCTCATCTGTAAAAAGGGGATAAGACAGAGTCATTGTAAGGATTAAAATACTGAATACACGTAACATGCCTGGCACATAGCTTGGCATCCAGGAACTAGTCAGTAAATGGAAGATTACCTCCTGTTCATCTTGATTTGGTTATATTCAACTATCCTCTCACACTCCTCCAGGAAGAGGGCCCTTCACTTCATTCCCAGGCTCACCAGCTCCCAAATCTCTCTGCATTCCCCACAAACAAAATGCACATGAACTGTGCTCTCTAAAGACACAGCCCTTCACACAGCACTGCATGTCCCCTGAAACACATCTAATGCTCAAGTGCAGCACAAGACACAAGACACATAAGTACGCTTCAGAAGACAAAGACGTCACACAGAACATGTCACTTCCCAATGCAGCCTCACCTGCTTCTTTCCCACATGTTCTTCCAAGCTTCAAGTCCTTAACAATGATTATTTTTATTGGCACTATGCCATTTTCAGAGTCCTGGCTAACTCATTTGCCCCATTGCCTTTGCCTTTTTGGTTTATTTACTCATGTATTTTTTCATGTATTTATTTATTCGTCCATATATTTATTCCCCACCTTGCTCCAAAACGGATATAAGGTGGCTTAAAAGAATACAAAAAATACAATATAAATTCAAAGTAGATAAGAAAGTAAAAGGGAAAAAAAGAGAGGAATATAAAATGGAGCCTGGGACCAGTCCAGTGTCATAGTGGTTAAGTTTGCATGCTCTGCTTTGGCAGCCCATGGTTCACAGGTTCGAATCCCAGGTGTGGACCTAGCACCACTTGTCAAGCCATGCTGTGGCGGCATCCCACAAAAAGAGAGGAAGATTGGCACAAGATGTTAGCTCAGCAACAATCTTCCTCAAGCAAAAAGAGAAAGATTGGCAACAGATGTTAGCTCGGGGCCAATCTTCCTCACAAAAATAAAATAAAATAAAATAAAATGGAGCCTGAAAGAAAGCTAATACAAAGTGCATACATTCCACAGAATCTCATTACCAGTGCTATGCATGGGCCACACATTTGGCTCCAAGCTTTCTAGTAGCCAACAAAAGAGAAACCTGATCAGTCCCACACTTCACAGGGTCCATAAAATAAAATCAAACCACTTGTTTAGGATATCCTTTCCTGATCTAAATTCTGAAAACTTTTATATAATGAAGTATCATAAAATGGTGGCAAATTGTCTCTCCTAATTTGCTCCAACACCAAGATTCAGCTCCTGGAACAGTCTCCAACAAAGATAGATCCTCAATCTTGACATCATATCCATTCTTATTTTGTTTCATTTGGTCAATGAAATGTCGTTAATAAAGAGACTTTTGAAAACAAACAAAAACCTCTGTTGTCACCAAAGCGAGTATTTTCATTTAAATAAAGAAATAGACATTGTGACATTATTTATGACAAAAATTTGGAAAGAACTTCAGATATCCAACAAAAGGAAATGGTTAAATAAACCATGATGTCACTATATAATGAAATATTATACACCATCAAAAATGACACTTATAAAGACTTTTTAAAAATGCAGGAAAATATTCATGGTAAAAATGTTAAGTGAAAAAGCGGGATATAAAACTGTATGTATTATGATCTTAACTATGTAAAAAAGTATACGTGTATAAATAGCCATAAAAACGTCTGAAAGGCAATACACCAAAATGTTAACATTGCTTCTGAGATTTGTGAATATGGGTGATTTTTATTTTTTTCTGTACGCTTGTCTTTATTTTCCAAATGTTTGCCATTGATGAACAATTTCTATATGATGAGAAGGAGGAGGACCAAGAAGAAAAATATCAACCCAGTTAGTTATCTTTGGCTTGTGAAATTATGGGCCATTTTAATTTTCTTTTCAAATTTTCTATAATTGACATATAAATTCTAGGTAGGGACAAAGTTGCTTAAAAAAAGAAACAAGGATTCTAAAACCTAGTTTTTTGGTAGTTTGTTTGTAAGGTCCAGAATGATACAAGTTTATTTAGCACTTTTTAATTTGACTTTTAATAGCACTCTGATATTTAGAGTTACATTTGATTATCAGAAATACCTTGTGAGGTAGGCGAGGTATGACTGTCTTCATTTAACAGGTGATGAAACTGAGGCTCAGAGAAAGTAAGTGACCAGCCCAAAGTCACAATCATCAGTAGCAGAGCTGAACTCAAACCCAGGTCTCCAAAGCCCGAGTCCAGTGCTCTTTCCATTCATTCAAGGCTGACTGTGGCATAACTCAACCAGCCACCAAGGGGCAGAGACAGAGAGACAGGAACCCCTCCTGACCTATGAGGCTCAGGTTCCTGAGTGATTCCCAAGGTAGGAGAGTTGGGCTGAGGAAACGATGATTTTTAGGAGGTAAACAAAAGGAGTCAGGGAACGTGAGGTCACATGTGAACTCTTGAAACCCTCAGAAATATTTTTTTGTGCAGTAAAACAAAGCAATAACAACAGTACATTACATAAAAAAGAATAATGAGAGTTTACATAGCTTAATTGAGTAAAAATGATAGGCACTACATAGTTTCCTTTTAGATCCTGTGATGATTTCCAGAAGTGATGAGGATGTACCATTCATTATGGCAGTGGAAAATGGGGGTGACAATGAAGCAATGAACAGAGGTGGACTCTTAGTTCAAATCATGGATCTCCATGCTCTCAGTCATCTAAGTCCAAGCCTGAAATTGTAACAACTTGCTTTTGGCTTTAGCCATATCAAGCAAGTGAATTTAAGTCATATGACTTAATAACTTTGGCTCTTCTGAAGATGCTGTCTTCTCAAGTCTTTTTTGAAGATATCTTACCACTTCTGTATAGAGTTCAAATTAATCACTCAAGCTTTGCCCAAAGGCAGCTTATCAGCTGTCCAGCATGGGTATTTAAATGGCACTACTTGATGATTTAGGCTCTTCTGAGGTTGCTTTCTTCCCAATAGGGTGTTGTAAAAAGACTCTTAGGAGTCTCTTTATAGAGTTCAATTAAATCAATTCAAGCTTTGTCTGAAGGCAGCTTAGACTGCTGCCCTGCAACAGTTTCATGGGACTACTTGACGATGTAAGTTCTGCTGAAGATGGTTTCTGTAAAATGTGATTTTCTTTGAAGGCATCATAGCACCTCTTTATAGAATTCTTCTAAATTACTCAAGCTTTGAACAGGTAAGGTTTGACATGTAAAAGTATCACTTTTCTTTACTTTCTTGGGGAGGTTTTAATCTTGATCTAAAAAATTCGCTCCTGTTGCTTATAACTGTATTTGTCTCCAGTCCCATAGCTTCCTAATTATCTTCATCATCACTTATGGTAATCACCTTAGGGGGACTGGAAGCTTCCTGAGAGTCATCTTTTAGCAGCATCAAATCACTTGAATTAGTGTCAACAGGCTCAAATTCAACTTTAGCCAATGATTGCTCCTGTACCAAATGTTCATTCTCATCCACAGATCCTTCTTGATCCAAAGATTCTTTGTCTTCAGGAGGAACCACTGAAACTTACTTTACCATCTCTAGCCAAATCTTCTCCCAGGTCACATTAATGATAGGCTCTGTTAAACTATCTAACGCCACTTTTATTAAGAATACAGCATTAGTGCTGGTGTAGGAACCCCATGCTCTAGGATCTTCAGACAGAAAAACGTTTGCAAGATTTTGAACAACAAAGTTATATGCTAGTTTGGCATAAATCTTCTTGAATGGCTGAATCAAACACTGACCTAAGGGCTCAAGGATCTGAGACATGCAACTAGTTATAAAGACAACCGCAACATTAGGATGCACGTTGGCAACTGTATCTGAGGTGCTGAAAGTACTGTGAAGAATCAGCAGTACTTTGAAGTCAAGATTTTCTTTTCTTTTTAATTGTCCTGAACTTTCACAAGAAAGCACTGTTCAAACCATTCCTTACGGAGAAAAGGAGTCTTCCAGGCTTTTCTGTTTGCATGTCAGTACACCAGAAACTCGGCTCAGTTTTTTCTCCTGAGAAGATCTGGGCACAGTTTTCTGTAGAGCAGCAATGGTTTCACTGTGAGGTCACCGGAAGTATTAGCACAAAACAGAATTGTCAGCCTTTCTGTTTTTTCTAACTTTGTGTTAACATCAGTTGGCTCCTGCTCTTTGAAAGGGCAAGTGTATTATTCAAGGGCTTCCAAAGCATGGCGAACTCAACAGCATCAAAGATTTGTGCAGGCACATTACTCCCTTCTTTAATCACTTTCTCCAGTTGTGGCAGATATAACACAGGAGTAGCAGGATCGAGTGGTTCTTTCTCCAGTACCATTGCCACGTAAGACCTGGTCTCCAGCTCATGGCACACCATAAATTTCTCAAACCATCTCTTGCTTCTAGCAAAATTTTTTCCTGGACTCACTTTATTATCTGAAAACATGTCTTCCAAATTTCCTCTGGCATAGTCACAGATGCCTTGCATGGACAGTGTTTTGTTATTCGTTTGTTTGTCTTCAATCCAGGTTTAACATCATTTCCATCTTTTCTATCCTTGGGTCACAAGGGATAAAGCATTTCTTAAATGACATAGGTGCACAAGAAGCAATACTGGCCCCAATAAGAGTTTCAGTTTTCCTTATGGTACGAATTGTGGATTCATTAACATCATATAAACGACCTACAAAGCTATCTGTTTTACCTTGAAGAAGTAGATTAACAATGTCCCTTTTTTCTTCTAAAGACATCACCTTTTGGCAACTTTCTGTGGTGCCGGTGTCCTTGTACTTGCTTTAGTCTCTTCTGCCTCAAGAAGCCATGTTCCAGCTGTATGCTAATCAACGCAACCTAACAATTACTTACTAGAGATTTTATATTCCCCAGTTTTACAAAGCGTCAGCACATGATATTTAAGCACCAAATGGTATTATGAACAACACAAGAATAAATGATAATATATTGTTGTGATTCTCAGTGCAAATAGGGCTGATTGTAGAGGGGACAACCAGCAGAAGAATGAGAGAAGAAACAAATGACTCAGAAGTTTTTTCCCACCTTGTGATATAGTCAGACAATAATGTGGCAACTGGACCTACTCCCGTATACTCAATTCAAAATTTTCACAGTTATCAAAAAGGTATACAGAAGTAAATCCTATTATACTCAAATTTCCAATAAGACAACTTTCAGTTAGGAAGGAATTACTGTAAATTCTCTAAGTTGTCAGAAAGAAAGTCGCTGTTTATATATTCAAGATAGTACTATTCCTACGATTTCCCTTGGCTTAACACTATGAATTTAATTTTATGTGAAAGGCAAATACAGAATAAATGTATTTTCTATAAACCCACAGCAAGTCAATCAAACATTATCCTCTGACAAAATGCAACCTCGAAGACGTAGATGTAAAGGTCAGGCAGGCCCTGCACAGCCAACGCTCAAGAAATGACTACCCACGAAAGAAAGTGACAATGAAAGAACCAACTAGCCCCTTTTCAATGCCCGGCCACTGATACTTTACTTTTATCCCCTCCTCCTGGGAAGATAGAGCGAAGCCTGGCTTTCTTATTCTTCTCTTCAGGGGCCATGGGAAGTGGTTTGGAGCTGTGGTTGAGAGCTGAAGAATCCCGGTTGTTACTATTCATCCTCAGTGGGGGAGCTGGGGGTTTCTCTTCATTATCCAGACCGTCAGACATTTTCAGTTACAACTGATCGCACAGCTCCTAAAAAAAAGGAGGAGAAAACAGGTGTTAAGAAAGGAGGGGTCTAAAAATAACCTAGTAAATATGGGGATTCTAACACCTTAGAAACAAAAGCATTGGTTTCACGTTTTCTCAGGTCTTGCGTTGACCATTTTGAGGGGTTTCTTTTCTAGAGGTGAGGGGGCTGCCTCCCTAAAGACCAAGGATTCAATTTCCCAAAGAGGAAAGTGAAGGCAATAACTAATGGCTTTTCAATATGTATACACAAACACATACGGTCCCTTCCTTTTCTCACAATGAAACTTTACTTTCTGCTGTGCACTCACAGTCTTTTAATGAACAATTTACAATCTTTCTTATTTAAAAATTCTATACTGATGATCATCATGGTCAGGTAGTACAACCTCCTCAGAGTCTGGAATTGACACAGGTTTGGCTGTTGATTTTTAATGGCCCACAACAATGATTCGTTAGCCACTTTAACACTAGGATAACTTTGGCATCTGATTCTTACCTGTGTGTACTTGATTTACAAAACACACTCTACCGTTTTACGGGAAAAAACTAAGGAACAGAGCCAGCCCTGATGGCCTAATGGTTAAGTTCAGTGCCCTCCACTTCAGCAACCCGGGTTTGGTTCCTGGGCATGGAACCACATCACTCATCTGTCAGTAGCCATGCTGTGGCAGCTGCTCACAAGAAGAACCAGAAGAACTTACAACTATACACAACTATGTACTGGGGCTTTGGGAGCAGGAAGGAAGAGGAAAAAGGAGGAAGATTGGCAACAGATGTTGGCTTAGGGCAAATCTTCCCCTGCAAAAAAAATAAATAAATAGGATTCTGTCAAAAAAAAAAAAAAAACAACTAAGAAACAATCTAGTAGACCTAGTGGTTTCAGCAGTGGGGTATACTGATAGGGGAAACAATGCCAATCTTCAGGTAGCAAGTAGAAGATAAAGCTGAGCCAAACGTCACCATGAGCAAAGAGGAGCTCCAAGGAGAGGACCGCTTCCTGAGGAGGGACCATAACCTTACTCCGTGCCATATTTTACGTCCTGGAACAGGGAACAAGGGAATTGACAAGGGTAATGGGGTTGTAAGAAGCAGTCTTGGTTTTAGCAACTTATCTGCTCTGAATTTCATTATCCTTTAGTATCTTGTGCTTACAGCTGAACACATTCATATTCATCCTGGGAGGGTAAAGTGAACTGGAAAAGCATGGGCTCCTCAAGGAAGTGTTTGTTTCCATTTTCCTATTCTAATTCGAGTCCTTCACTAGGGACCTGACACTTGCCATCACAAGTCAGGTGTTAAGAGTACCTTCCCAGTTAATCTCCAGTTTGAATACAAGGAAAATCAAATCGCATTTCAGCAAAATCTCTGTAAATTCATCAAGTATTAACTAGCACTAATTTAGGAGCATAAGAGCTCTCCAAACACAACTTAGCATATCACTTTATTCCCACAACAGTTACTATAAACAAACCTAAGTACACCACCAACAAAAACAGGGGTCTCCTGATTGCTGCTGTAATGAGAATTAATCTATCATAATTCATTTTAGCCCTTTAGTGAGTACAATTTGTTTATTTTCAGTAATGAACTCTAAGTTGCATCATGTTATATGGAGAATTTAAAATATTCTACTACGTTCTAAATTCTCTCAAATATTTACAGCCTATAAGTATTCAAGAATACGTTAGTATCAATTAGTAGCTTCTCCATCTCCACGGGTGACTGCCAACTAACAATGATTGGCTTGATCTTGATTTGGACAAGAGATTTCTTTTCCTTTGCCTAAGTGTTACAGCTTGTACTATCTTAATGAATTAAGACCAATTCTGTATTTTTTTTCAGTAACCATGATAGTGACAATACTCGGTAATAAATGATTTGTCACCAATGACAATTTGGTAAGCCTCACATTTTCCTATATAGGTAAAACCACAGCACAAGATAAAGTGAAAAAGTGACTGTGATGTCAAGGATAAAGCAGATTCATAGATACTGCTGGTTCTAGTAAATATTTTAACTAGAATATGAAACCAGTGCTAATGGGCCTGCATTCCCCTTTGCATTTTGATTTTGGTCCTTCTAAATTCACTGTTTCTCCAGAATAAAAGTGAGTTTAAGACTGAGTTCACCAGTGGAATTATTCTGTATCGGACAGTGTCATGGTTTTTAATTTAGTCATTGAGAAGAATTTGCCACCAGAAACAAAGTACTAACTTTTTCTTTCTTTCTTTTTTTTTTTTTTTTTTTAACTTTTCTGGGTTCAATAATAATGCCTGAATATGAGGTGATTATTACATAAAGCTCAGATATACAAAATATAGCTTGGTAAAAATAATGAAATTGGAAAGTTATTGCAAAAGAACTGAGGATTTAAATAGAAATACCTAGGAGATAGGATTCCAAAAAATGTGTCTCATAGGGAGAGAGAACCATGATATTCTGGATGATACATATTTTCTGATGACACATTACTTAACTCAGGATGACAGAAGTCAGAGAAACATGCATGGCCTCCTTAAAATGATATACAAAGCTGATCTTGCATAATAAGGCAAGTAAGAGTCTGGGCCAGTCAGGGTTCTAGTGCACCTATGTAATTTAAAATACTAGGCTCCTTTGTTCTTGATAAATAGGTGTGGCCAATGGAGTGGCCTTTTTCATTCCTAATTACGCTCTCTGGCCAGAGACTCAAAAGGTAGATGCCCTGATTCTTTTCAGGCTGCCTGATTATCCCGACCTTATTTGACCAAGTATATTTTAGGTTGGGAGGAAAGGGCTACTTGGGATATAAAACTCAACCTATACTCTCCTATGTTACACTAGAAATGCCTGACCAAAATTTCACCACCACACACGTGCTGCGGTCCATATCACAGGCATTCTCCAAAGGACCCAGTTTATATGGCACAGCTTTCTACTGCCCAGCAAACTGGAATTGTTTTAATTCCATTCAACTCATCAGGGGATTACAAGAGGAGTTGGGATAAACCTTTCACAGAGATGGAAATGAAATTGAAGAATCTTTGTCCAGTCCACACCAGGAGCATGAAGCATGAACCAAATAATCACTCTGTTCACCTAGACATTTCAGATTTGGTTTTGCTTGAATTATCCCAATATTACTTCAGCTCTTTATTACCCTTTACAAGGCACAACCAATCTTCATCTTCTAATGATTCCAGGTAATTCTGATGTGATGACAAAGGAACAGCGCAGGATGCTCTTGTTATCTTTAACTCACCTTCAAAGCAAGTGCTTCAAAACAAACTTTTAGAAAACCAGTTGATGAAGAAAGGGTAGGTACCTGTAAAGAATCCTTGCTGTTAATGTATTTGTTTCCCAAGTGGGAGGTGTCTCCGACTATTCCACAAATGTAGAAAAAAGGGGGAATTCTATTGTGTTATGTTTGTAAACAATGCAAATTTACTAAGCCGGGTCCCTCCCCTGAGACAGCTTTCTACAACGGATACTATTAACGGATTGCTGGTTCAATCTGCCTATGATGTCATTATTTCCAAGATCTTGAAAGAGACTATTTTGTTTGGGGTGGCTGTAGGCTCTATTTCAAGAATTGTACAAAAGCATCATTATTCTCTTGGAACCCAATCAAAAAACTGTTTATCTTTGAACTTTAACTGTTGTCGTTCACTTCTGCAACAGAACAGAAACTTGCAAGTGAGTGGCACATTGGACCTAGCCACAGGCCATTCATTTCCCTTTTAGAACTTGGCCCTTGGCATTGTGGAGAAATAGCTAACTTTAATGGACAATAGCAACAATTTATATGTGTTCACAAATTGATTTCATACTTGGCTACTATGTTTTTCAGAAAGAATTCAAATATCTTCTGTGGAGAGTACATATTTTTGATCCAGCCCTTGGGACCTAATGTGGTTTACCAATGCTCTATAATTACAATTGAAATTCATCAGCAGTAAGAAATGAGCCTCGTGTCTCATGATAACCAATGAGCCTGAATGCCCCTTTTTCAGAGTCCTAGGAAAGATTAAAGATTACTTATTTCCCTCCCTCCTCATCTTCCTTTTCCTCTCTCTTCCCCTCCCCTAAAAATTAAGTGTGAGGGCACATGCACACAGGTACATACACAAATACATACACACAGCCATTCACTGTCCTGCCTTTTGACACAGAGATTACTGAAATCATTTTAGAGGAAAACTTTTATCAAGATGCATGGCAACTTTAAATGAAATGATTAAGCATTATAAACGTTTTTCATTATTTTCTCATTCCTCCAAAACGCATTCTCTTAGTGCAGTGCCAAACTAGACATTCAGAGAATGCTCAGTAGGTTGAAAAAGAAAGCCACCAACACGCATTTTCCAAGAGTCAAGGGGAAAGATAAGCAATAAATCATACTCTAGCTAATGGGGCCAAAATTTATCCTATGGTATAGGTTGACTTGGATGCAACCAAAAATTCCAAATGCACTCATTTGCCACAGGTGCTCTACCCAGGTGTGTGAAGGGTGAGACTCCAGAAACAACTGCCCTACAACTTTCAAGGTCACCTATTAAGCTAGAAGCAACTGAAATATTTTCATTAGATCTGGTGCCATCAGAGACAACCCACAAGTATTATTCTGTTTTCAAAATATAAATAACTGTTTATTTACATATTTTCCCAAGGAGAAACAAACTAATACTGGCCTCCTTTCAAAAACAAAAGCCAAGACCAGCAGATGCATAGCCATGATCTAGAAAACCCAGAGGTAAAGTTCCAAAACCACCAACCACACAAAGCTATTACTACAAATCGGTGAACACACCAATATTGCTTAATATCCTTTCCATATCAAAGTACAGGATATCACACAGGAATGAGATGTACCCTAGAGGATATTTCCAGGGTGAAATTCCTAATGTTTCTGAGATAACTACATGAAGAATAGGGTTGAAAGACACCTTGAACTGACGAGAAGAGGACCAAACTAACATGAGCACATATGAAAGAAGATGGATTTTAGGATCTCAAAAATGTAGTAAACAAGTCAAAGAACTTTCACTATGCTAAAACATGTAACAAAACATGACAGTGTTTCAAATTTCTAGAATTTGGGAAATCTCTATAACAAGAATTAGCTCTACAGATCAAGACAAATTGAACTTTTAATGACAGCTTCCAGACTTCAAGGTATTAAATAAACATAGATGTAAAGTCAGCCAACGTCTCCTTAGACAATGATATCAACACTGGGCTGGTCTTTGTATTTGAGGAGTAGGTTGCTGCTTTTACTATCAGAATGATGTATACACTGAATGGCACTTTGGTGGTGGAAAAAAGGATCCAAGAGTTACCTGCTGGCTCTTTACTGGGCTCCCTTGTAAACACAAGCATACATTTTCAAGATGGCTAGCCGAGCTTCTAGGTACAGACTGTGACTGAGAAACAAACTATGGTTTGCTAACTAGCCTACACAGATACTAAACCCACTCTATCTTGGATGCATTATTAGCAACTAAACCAACCGGCTCAGATACTTATGACTGACAATGTAAGATGTAGTGGACTGTTATTGATTGCCAAAAAAAGAAAAGAAGAAAATCATCTAGCCTTCCACAAAGGGGACAATGTATTATAATTTGAAGAAAGATTATACATTGCTTTACATTTCTACAGCAACTTGCATTTGAAGATTTCTAGTGACGTTTTAAACATTTAATTTCCATAATATGCTAAGATGCCAAAGAGGAGAGAAAGGATTAATTTCATTTTACAGGGAAGAGAACAAGCCAGGACTGGGTCTTCTCACAGCTCTAAACCCATACTCCCATTCCCAGACTAGGTGGACAACGGACAGCCCAACCACTAACTATAGCCAGATAGATGGACCCAACTTAGCATTTCCATCAACTTGTCTCAAATTGCACAAAGTCATTACACATGGCATTCTCCTCACTAGATCATAAGCTCCTTGAGGGTAAGGCCCCCTCAGTTATAACTGTATGCTTTCATACTGTCTAGTACAGTGCCTTGTTCCCAGTAGGCATTAAATACACACATGTTAGGTAATGAAACAGACGTCTATATGTTCTATGCATTTGCTGTGGCTCTGAGTAAGTTTTTCATAATGTTGTACAAGCCTATATGCCTACCTGAAGCAGATCTGTGCCAAGAAGGCATGTTCGGAAATATTGGCACTAATCCCATTGCTAAGAAATTGGACATCATGTAGAACCCAGCTACCATCTGATCATCAACACCTCATTTTTTACCATACAACTTTGTAATATCCAAAGAACATCCATGTCTTGCTCTTACTTGAGTCATAAACCAACATGTAAAGAAGGGAGTACGATCCCCATTTGCCATATGAGGAATTTACAGAGCATAGAGGTTAAGGGACTTACCCAGGGTCACAAAATAAGTGAAAGAACTGAGACTAGTATCTCAAACTGTTCTCAATTCCCTTTTCACTACACCAATACAATGTGTATCCAAGTAAACCTACAAACACACACACACACACTCTTCATATATGTATATATATACACACACACACTTTTAGCCTCAAAAAATATTCATATGACAGTTATAGCTTTTCCATTTCAACCCACTCAGGCTGGTACTTACTGATTTCACCTGCTTTTCTCATCCAAAGACCCAAGGCTAGGTGATTTACTGACAGAACTCCAACAGGTTTCACTGGCAGGTAGTACCAATTCTTAGACTGCCTTGTTTGGGAGCTTGTCTGTTCTGGGGCACTCACCAAGGGAACTCTGCTATCAGAGACAGGGGTGTGCTGTTTCAGAGAGCCTCGCCTGGGAGATACCATTACAGTGTGTAATGGAGGGAAGCCATTTCTAAGATCATTTGATCAGGAGGAGCTGAGCTACTTGTTAGGCAGATTTGCAAAAGCAGCCAGACAAGCAAGGGAGGTACTAGCTCTTTTTACAGCCGCCTAGTTTCAACCTTAGATCCTGTAAAAGATAGCTCACTACTGACATACACACAAGCACACTCACACAGAATACATTCATGTTCTCTCTCATACAAACGAGCAAATGAGGTCGGTTCTGCTGTAGTCCTGTTCTCTGCTAACATCTTTATGAGTGACTTCCATTGTTTCCAGCAGGAACTTGACATTAATTGAACCCAATAAGCCAACATATTATAGTTGCAAATTGCAATGATAGGTTGCAAATAAGGAAATCGATAGGTATACCCCAGCATCCAAACCTAATATACTGCATATATTACGTGGGACAAATAGTTCTTTTTCCAATGACTTCTTAAGCTTTTAAATATATGCAGCACCATACTTTATTATTCATTGTGTATGCTACATGAGCTAATGCCAAGAAAATGCTGATGATCATTTGACGTGTATTTATATTTGCACACTGATGCATTATTACAGGTTTCAGCTTTTCATTTCAAAATTGATGCTTCTAAGAAGAGAAAATAAAATGCATAAAGAACAGAGATAGAAATTTTTTTTAAACATAAAAAACCAGAAATGACTCCCTTAGAAGATGCCTCAAAGAAATGCGTGGGAAAAAGAAAAGAGTAGCAAAACCTAGTAATAAAACATTTCCTAGTTCTTGAAAAAGAATGTAGTATCCTTGGAAACATTCAGATGGAAAAAGTTAGATGCAGACTAACAGCCCAATGAGCAGGATATGGTAAACCGATGTCTTGAGTCTCTGGCGTTCTAGCTGCTCTGTGTTACTATGCATGGGTGATAATTATACCCTTCCCTGATCCACTCCAGTGAAAAAGCCACAAATTTCCTCAAATTCAAGCCTAAAAACTCAATTTCCGAATTTCCTATGGCTTTCTGTACCCCATACAGATGCTTAAATATTGTTTTCCAATCTGCATGCCATGGCTCATCATCCTAGGTCCTTGCTCTATTCTCAATTTCTCTGTACCCAAATCAGTTTTCTAGAGGGAAGGTGCCCACTGCATGTCTGAAGAGAAGAGCTACACGGGTTCAGTTGAGATCTTGGTATTATTTATAAACCAGGCATCTAGATCAATTTAGCAAAGCTCATACTTCACCCCAAAAATGACATTATGCCAGAACTTGATGTCAAAGAATTTGAGCTGGCATAAAATGCAGCAACTCTTCTTCAAGCTTTTACCCCATAACCTAAGTTTAATTTATATGCCCACATTTTTAAAAAGTTGAGCGTGTGTCTCAGTATCTTATTTGGGGGCTATCATTAAGGAAGAGGAATAACCATATATTGAAAAAAAAAAAGGCTTCCTCAAATACTGATGTAAGAATGGGACATGACAAGACCTACTTTCTGTCTACCCACTTCAAAAATGATAGGGGATGAACATTCAGCTGCCCACAGCCTTAGTTGTAGGAATTGCCCATCTCTTACCCCTACTAAAGACGAATTTCTTGTCTTAAAAAAACTGGCCATGGGTCTAAGAAAGGATCATAATGCACTCAAAGAAATTCTAGAAACCAAAAGTCTGATCTGAAGGATGACCTCACAGTTGAGCATATTGGCTTTCCCATGCCAGCTTACAAAAGTTTATTTGCAAGTTGTTGGACGCACCAAGTAGTTTGTTCCCCTTGCACCCATTACTCTAACACCTGGTTGCAGCTGCTACTGTCCACATATATAAAATACAGCTCATCATTGGCTCATGCTAGAGCAGATCCCTTCTGCAGCACGTGATCAGCTTTACTTTCCCAGTGCTCTCACACAAAGAAAAGACTGCCATGTGCATAAGTTTTCCTGTGGCCCTGGAAAGCCCCCAGGCTGAGAACACAGGACCCAGCCCTCACCTCAAAGGAAGATATGGCATCCTGCTAGGAAAATTGCAGATAAAGCAGAAGCAGGGTTTGGTACAAGGAGCTGGAGTCAGGAGGCCCGAGGGGGAATCAGTCAGTAGTTCCCAAATTATTCCAGAGAGCCTGGACTGTGGCCTAGAACACATCTTGACAAAAATTTGGGGGAGTTAAAGCAGAGGAAAGCTGGCTAGTTATAATACATATATATATAACTCTGCATTATAACTCTGTATCAAATGATGTTCATCTCAGAGTGTTCTTTCTCCTTTAAGATTGAGCCTAATACATTCCCTGCACTTATAATCAGTTCAGCCCACCATGAGCTGGTTTTGTGGCCTTTAGCACCTGCCTGGGTATGCCCTATATTCTTCTGCCCAGCTCAGTAATGAGGGTCTATAGGTTACACAGCTGTATAAAGAGAGGAAAAGATCTTATGTCAGCCCAATGTTGCTTTTTACAGGAAAATAAACCAATTACATGCTTTCCTCTTGTAGATTTCTGGTTGACTTTCAAAGAATCCTGGGGCCGCCCCTGTGGCCAAGTGGCTAAGTTCATGTGCTCCAATTCAGTGGCCCGAGATTTCACCAGTTTGGATACTGGGCACAGACCTAGCACAGCTCATCAAGCCATGGTGAAGTGGTGTCCCACATGGCAGAACTAGAAGGACCTATAACTAGAATATACAACTATGTACTGAGGGGCTTTGGAGAGAAGAAAAAAGGAGGAAGATTAGCAACAGATGTTAGCTCAGGGCCAATCTCAAAAAAAAAAAAAAAGAATCCTGAGACCAAAACAGAGACCTACTAGCCTTTGAGGAGTCAAATAGTAACTTTAAGAGTATGCCTCTTAAGCAACCCATCTGTGCATGCACTCATTTACTCAAACAACAAACATTTATTGAAGCTCATGTGACAGGCACCATGCAAGGTGCTGGGAGTAAAGAGAAAAATAAATGCCCAGCCCTGAATGAGATTATAGGCTTGAGTAGAGGGTTTCATCTCTGGCTGCATATTATATGTAAAATGTATATTAAATATACAGATAAAATATAACCCCAAAACAAGTAAGGGTGTGTGTATTGCAAAATGAAGAGTGCTGGAAAAAAAAGAGAACTGCAGCAGTTCAGAAGAGGGCAAGTCTCTTTGACTGCTGTCATATTATATGAGAAATCAGTTTCAATAATCATACCTCCACATATAAGCAAAGTGTTTGATATTGTTCCAAAGAATATCATTGCCTTACCTTTCATCCCAATGCCACCAACAGTCATATGTACCAGATATTGTCAGGTACAGGGGATATACAAAGAGAGATGAATAAAGACCAGTCCCTGTCTTAAAAAAGCTCATAGTTTAGTGAGGATGGCAGACATGCATGCATAAAATAGGGAATACAAGGTGATGCAACACAGGTAGGCAAAGGATACTTTGGAGGGACAGGGCAGGGAGGGTAACTAGTCTTCCCAGAGCACATGAGCAGAGTATTGAAGGATAAATAGGAGTGATCAGGATTTTAAAAGTGGAAAGCACTAGGTTGATGGAAGACATTATTCAACAATATATTCCAACCAACAAATACTCCAAGCATGCTAGATTAGGTTTCTTAGCTTTGGGCCTGTTTCTGCTGAACTAAGTGATGCTGGTGCGATGTAAGGAAGAGAACAGATCTTAAACATCTGGAAGAAAGTAACATGTACAAGACTTTAAAAAGCCAGGACTCTGTGGGCCGTCCTGGTGGCATAGTGGTTAAGTTCACACGCTCCGCTTCGGCAGCCCAGGGTTCACAGGTTTGGATGATGGGTGCAAACCTAGCACTGCTCGTCAAGCCACACTGTGGCAGCATCCCACACAAAATAGAGGAAGACTGGCAATAGATGTTAGCTCAGGGCCAATCTTCCTCACACACACACATAAGCCAGGACTCTGGCTCCTGATGACTACAGAAGAAGGGATCGGTATGGGTGACACAAAGCATTTTGCTAGAACTGTAGCCATTTGTGAGCAGAACAGACCTCTTTTCGGGAAATGTATTAAGAACATAACACTTGGAAAAAGACACAGCTTCCTTTCATGTTACATTTAACAACTAAGTTGCATCTTGTTATGGGGTTTTAATTACGGGGGTTGATTTTTAGTTAGGTCTTTTATAAACCCCAAAGAATTGTCTCCAACAAAAGAAGAAAGGCTAATTCTAGCTCCAGTTCTGGATTATTCTGTGATCTTGCAGACATCATTAAACCTTTATAAATGTATTCACTCATTCATTCAGTATTTACACAGTGTCTAGTATGTACCCAGGAAGGCAGAGGATGCTTTGGAAGGACAGTGGAGGAAGGGTAGCTAATGTTTCCCAGAGGAGTCAGAGCATATAGCACTTGAGCAGGGTATTGGAGGATGAGGAGGAGCTCCCCAGTGTCTAGGGTGAGAGATGAACAAGGTATAGTCTCTGCCCTTGAAGAGACTTAAAGTATAATAGGTGTCAACCATAACAGCTCAGTGCAAACATGACAACAGGCTGCAAGTGAAGGGAGAGAGAGAGACTCCCAATATTCTTAAGGAGGAGGCTTCACAGAGGAAGTACACTTAAGCTGAATTAGGAAGAACGAGTAACCAAATCATAGGGATGGCATGTTTCAGGGGCAAGGACTAAAACGTGCTAACGCCCAGAGACAATGTGGTTTATTAGAGGAACTACAGACAACTTGGTGTGACTATAGCAAAGAAGAGGGATGGGAAAAAATAAGATGAGTAGAGACCAAATTAAGAAGGGTCTTGTATGCCTATCTCTGGGGTTTGGACTTTTCCTCTCTAGATGAAGAGGTTTTGAGTAGTGGGATGGCATGATGAGCTTTGAGTTTCAGACCTGTTACTCCAGTGACAATGTAGCAGATGTCTAAGATTGAAGACTTGGGGAACTATTTTCCCACGGAGTGGGTTGTTCCAGGTAGCAACATGGAAATAATTTTGAAAAGAGACAACACGGAGAAAATGAGCCAGGGGAGAGGAAGCACGGGCAGTATGGGAATAGAAAGACAGGAGAAGAGAGATTTCAAGAGAGGCCTCCATTTGGGGCATTGCCAAAGATGGCAGGATGCTAGGACAGGTGGAATTAACTGGTCTCAGGACTCAAAATGGAAATCCAGGCAGAAATACATATCAATCCCAAGAGGCTCAGAGGAGTGTGGGAGGCCTAATGGTTTTTTTTAGTCTTTAGGAGTTTCCCCAGCTTTATCGAGTCCCAATTGACAAGGAAAAGCTGTATATATTTAAGGTGTACAATGTAATGGTTTGATAAATGTATACACTGTGAAATGATTACCACAAACAAGTTAATTTACACATCCATCACCTCACACAGTTCCCCTTGTTTTTGGTATGGTGAGAACACTCAAGATCTACTCTCTCAGCAAATTTCAAGTATATAGTACAGTATTATTAACTATAGTCATCATGCTGTACATTAGATCCCCAGTGTAGCTTTTAGTTTTTGTTTAGGGTTCCAAACAGAATTGTGCCTCAGTTTCTGGGGTTTTTTCTGAAAGGAGAATAAACAAGTAGCTTAGAATGGTGATAAAAAGACAACTAATGAAGCTGGTGTGCTGATAGCAAATATGATTATATTGGAGGCCCCTTGTATTAGCAGCCACTGGACCACCAGTAATAATCATATTCCCAAGAGAATAAGAAGAAAACATTATTCTTGTTTTGGCGAATAGGATGGCGCTTATGAGTTTTATGGAAAAATTCACCTAAATATATATATAGATTCTACCAACAAGCATAAAAATTCTACAAAGACTAAATATCTACAAATGGGCCTTGAACATGTAATTTCCATATAAGTCAATGTACAAAGAAGAGAGAACAAACACAGTGACACATTAGATATCACAGTAAAAGTTAAACTAGGAACATCTAGTGGAAAGCAAAACAAATCAAAGCATCTTGTCTTTGAGAGGTATAAACCACATAGTAATAAAAAGCTAAAGGAAACTTCAATTCACATGCGGTGGAAAAAATATATCTCTAGCTACATTTACTCCTCTCAATAGACACAGCAAGACTAAGACAAATGCAATTGTGGCAGCAGTTCTAACATGTTTATTTGGCATTATGAAATGGCTGGATAGAGAGGGAGACGAGTGGGCTGAAGGTAGCAATTTGGAGACCATCAGCATGGGAGTAGGTACAACTGCCAGGAAGAGTATAGAATAAGAGAGAAGACAAGACCTCTGGGGAACACCAATATTTAGAGGCTGGAAGAGGAACCAGAGACCCCCGAGAAATCCAGTTAAAGAAGTGGAGGAACTAGCTATATGATGTCATGGAAACCAAGAGAAGAGTACTTCAAGATGAGGCTGGGGTCAGGCCCCGTGGCTGCGTGGTTAAGTTCACGCGCTCCGCTTCGGAGGCTCAGGGTTTTGCCGGTTCAGAACCTGGGAGCGGACATAGCACCGCTCATCAAGCCATGCTGAGGCAGCATCCCACATGCCACAACTAGAAGGACCCACAACTAGAATATACAACTATGTACTGAGGGGCTTTGGGGAGAAAAAGAAGAAAAAAAATAAGATTGGCAACAGTTGGAAAAAAAAAGATGACTCTGGCTATGAGGCAAATGTTACAGAGAGGTCAAAAGTACTCTTGTCTCGGGGCCATGCTGATGGTGCAGCAGTTAAGCTCTCATGCTCTACTTCAGTGGCCTGGGGTTTGCTGGTCTGGATCCTGGGCACAGACCTACACACCACTCATCAAGCCATGCCGTGGCAGGCGTCCCACATACAAAATAGAGGAAGATGGGCACAGATGTTAGCTCAGGGCCAATCTTCCTCAGCAAAAAGAGGAGGATTGGTGGTGGATGTTAGCTCAGGGCTAATCTTCCTCAAAAAACAAAAGTATTCATCTTTTTGTCCATCCTTTCCCTAGAGTTTACTAAAGTTGATGTCTTGTAATTTTCATGTCAGAAGAGAAAGAGCCAAGTGGCACCAGACATCTACTGATGTGTTTCAGCATGTTTTAAGAATTCCCAGACTCTGGACATTTGGTGTTACTTGAGCAGCATGAACAGAACCACACCACATGCCTCTAGAAAGATTTTCCTTTTGGTAGTGAAAGGTACCACTGTGGCCATATATCACCCAGTCTTGCTGCAAAAGGTACTTTTATGATGTCACATTTGTTGCACTCTTGTAATGTGCTGGACATCACACAGGATACAAAAAGAACACAATGTGGCTCGGCTAGCAGATAAACTGTAGCTAGCGTTTAGACATTTTTTCACAAGAAAGATTATGTTCAGTTCAAACAGCTCTTATTTGCTAACTAGCCCCAAAAGGCTTTGCCCAGCAAAGATGTAAATATTCAGTGTGGACTGGTACCTTCTCAGCCTAGCACCGCTCCTAATGAGCTTCGTGACCTTGAGTACATCCCTTAGTCCCTCTGAATTTATTGCCTCGTGTACAAAGGTAATTACCTCACCAAGAGGTTGTGAGGATCAAATGATCCACATGTGGGAAATGCTTTGAAGTAATTTAAGATATTCTACCAATAGAAGATGTCTACCAATACAGATGAAACTGACACTCAGAGACATCAGGTCACTTGCCAAGGTCACAGAGCTAGCAAGTGAAAGAGTAAGACTATATAATCCCATGTCTGTGTGACTCCAAAGCCCATACTTTTATCTGTGCTTCCTTAATTACACAACAGTTTCATGTAATATGGTGAGTTCTCAATTACTCATGGCTTTCGCATGGACACAAATGTTCTTAGGGCTTTGGAGTAAGGGAACTATGCCTCCACTATGGTATTTGGGACCAAAGCCTGGAAATGAGCAGACACTCTACTCACAAAGCAGACATTTCAGCATTAGAGTAAAGGGCAGAGGAGTGCCTGTGGTTAGAGACCAGACCTCTGGCTCCACCAGCATCAGGAGTCTCTTCCATTCCCCTTATCCCAACTTCCTGTGCCACCAAATGAAGGTGACATCACTGAAGGCTTCACAGTTTCAAGGGGAAAATTTTAGGACTAGAGGGGACATTGAAATGAATGAGAAATAGTGCTGCAGTGGTCAGATAAACATGTCCTAAAATGACACAGGAATTGAGGAAACTTTCCATGGGTTAATTCTATTTTTCACTCGTCTTCCTAAGTGGGAATGAGCACTGACCCCTAGCTTGTGATTAAGTTGAAATAAAGACTTAAAGGAAAGCAGGCAACAAGTCCTGTGAAAATCAGGTCTTTGGCTGCAAAGAACCATACTGTTTCTCTGTTGTCTCAGGGTTCTGTCCCTTTGAAAGTGCTTACCTCGCAGGGCTAGCGTAAGGATGATAATAAGATCTATCATTTGGTGAGCACTTACTACAGGCCAGACATTGCGCTAAATGCTTTCACTATTACCTCATCTCATCCTCATAACAACTCGATGAGGTAGATGAAATTAGTGTCACTCTCATTTTACAGATGAGGGAACTTAGACTTAAGGGGAATAAGTAATTGACTCAAACAAGGTTACATAGCTAGGAAGTGGCAAAATTAGGATTTAAATGCTGGTCTAGCTGACTCCAGAGTTGTGTTCCTAATGCCTCTATCAAAATGGATGAATGGGTTATTAAATATTTTGAAAAGGATAAAATATCATATAAATGAAAGGAGGTTGGTGTCCTCAGCGCTTCTGACTGCATTCAAGTGAATTCAGGCAGGTGCATTTTTCCCCTTCCTAAAATTCAGCCAGTACTGTAAATTTTATAATTTGCTTTTTATGAGTCTCAGCATATCAGCAGAAACTATCAAATGTAAATTTGCCAGGCTATTTCCCTAAAGCCATCTCTTGGAGGAGGTAGTGACTAAATCTTAATTAAGTACAACATTTCCATAAAGGTCTATAGCTCACTTTTCTTCCTCTGCCTTAGTATGCCCAGTGATAAAGGGCTCTGTGAAACAATCTTCTGGAAAGATAGTACAGCTCTGTGTTAATAAGCAAGACGTCTATGAGGAGGTTTGCTTTGGGTAGTGGCTTACCTCAATCCTGACTGCTGTTCCCACCACTCATGGGCCCTCAAGGCTTTTGGAGCCTGAAGACCACTGGATTACATGATAAAGATTCTTCCAATCCCAAGCTTCAAGACTGGTGCCTTGTACTGCTGTTTCATGGTGACTTCATCTTTCCCATTCAAATAAAATTACCTCAAGGACAGAGTATGTCTCTTCACCCATTTGAAGCTCGCTCTGGGCCTAGCACTATGTGGGGCCCATAGAAGATCCTCAGTCTGAGCTGGTAATGGCATTGGAATTCTGGGATTGAGCAAGAGAGACACTGGATCTGTCCTGACAACATGTTGCTACCTACCTACCCCTTTTAGTTTCCTAATTGAGTTTCACAAGTAGCTGCTCTGGGCCTGGCACTGTGCTGAGCATTGAGAATCCAAAATCAAATAAGTAAGATGATGTGGTCTCAGCTCTCGAAGAAGTTCTCAATCTAATGGCAGGTGTGAGGTGGTTAGGCGGTATTCCGATGTATAGGCTCTTCCCCATAGTGTGCAAGAACCCATAGCAAATGGCAGCTTGGACATATTTTGAACCCATTTTTACTCCAGGGAGATTCCAGCAGGGGAAGCCATGGACTCCTAAGGTGCTCTCATGTTTCTAAATCTCTGATGAGAAACTAGGGTGGCGCCCAGCTCTGCCACCAGGCTCCTGATCTACCGGTTCACTCTTGGGTCTGTGCTTCTTTTTACCTTCTTGTAGGGAAATCTGCAGTCTGTCTGGAGTGCAAGGAAGTTTCTTCAGCTTGTCTTCACCCACGCCTACTGAGAAATTTCCTCTGTTAACTTGCTAGCAACAGCTGTTGAGATTCCAGTGGGGTCTAAATATGTGCATGCACACTCACAATAGAAATTTATTTGATCATCCAGATGACTCATTCACCTTTTTTCCCTCTTTCTTGAATACTATGTTCTAGGGTTGACAGAGTAGTAAGTAGACTTGGCTAGATTAGAGATGCCCGCTGGAAGCAGGCCTGCCCTTTCCATGTGTCTAATCATCACTCAATTCCAGATCATAAACATAAAATTGGGGGCACACACTTTAGCATAGGAGACCATTAAGAGTGCATAAACAAACACATTCTTCACCTTCCCCTCCCCTTTGGAGCGAAAGCAGGTGGCAAATTAAGCTATAAACTTCCAGAAAATACATACACCATCTAAACCCCAACCTCCTTCTGACAGGACTGGCTAAATTTTTATTACAGATTATTTCTTTAGGAGGAAACTATGGTGAAGGATATAAAACTTGATCTGTGAGTTTGAGATTTTCTTTTTAATCCTAGACATAAATTCCACTCCTTTCTGCTCTGGAAAGATCTAGTCCCACTGGCATCCTGGCTGAGACCAACACTCTTCCTTTTGCCACAGCTTGCTGGGGAACCTTTTAGCAGGGGTGTGGAGAGCACCAGTGGCAAGTAGGACAAAAAAGTGACAACTCTGTTGGGGCCAGCCTGGTGGCATAGTGGTTAAGTTTGCCTGCTCCAGTCCAGCGACCCAGGTTTCATGGGTTCAGATTGAGGCGCGGACCTACACACCACTTATCAAGCCATGCCATGGCAGTGTCCCACATACAAAATAGAGGAAGACTGGCAAGGATGTTAGCTCAGGGACAATCTTCCTTGGGCAAAAAGAGGAAGATTGTCAATAGATGTTAGCTCAGGGCCAATCTCACTCATCAAAAAAAAAAAAAAGTGACAACTGTGATTACGAACTACTACCTGCACTGGTTATTTTACAGTGTGTGTGTCAGTGAGAGAGTGTGTAAATGTGGCATTATCAGAGTTTGGGTAAGTACATATGGGTGTGTGCATGACAGTGTGGGTCACTATAAACACGTGTGAATCGATATGAGTAGGTGTGGGTCAATAGCATCATCTCGGTGAGGGAGTGTAGGTCTGCATCAATATATGTGTCAGTGTTAATGTATCCAGGTGAGAGTCCATATCAGTTCAGGAGAGTGTGCTGAGTGACAGTTAGTGTATCCACGCATAGGTGACTACATGGGCACATGGTTCAGCATGAGCAAGTGTATCAGTGTAAGAGAAGACATGGCAGGGTGAGTATGAGTCTGAGCGTGAGTCTATGTGGTCATAGGTGTGATCAGTAATTGCCTTTGTGTGAGTGCATGTATGCATCTATGTGAATTGACTGTGGCAGTGTGAATAGTGTGGGTCAGTGTGGTGTGTGCAAATGTAAATGCAGGTCAGTGACTGTGCGTGTCACTACATGTGTACTGGTGTGAATGTGTACAATGGGAGTGAGTATAAGTCAGTATGAGAGTTTAAGAGCAGCAATGTATAAGAATATGAGTGTGTGGGAATTGTGATTGTGCCAGTGTAAATATGTGTGATGTACAAGTGGGAGCTGGAGCATGAGAGGGTGTAAATATGAATGTACGCGAGTGTGAGGAAGTGTGACTGTGTGTCCACGGGGATGTGTGGGAGTGTATGGTAGTCAATGTGAGAGTATGTGAGAATGTAAGCATGAGTATGCAGTAAGTGTGACTGTGTGTTAATGCGAATTTGTGTGAGTACTGAATGTGAGTGAGCACGTGTATGTGTCAGTGTGTGTTAATGTGACTGCACCTCTGCGTGTGATTGTGTTATGAGTGTGAGGGCAGAGTGATGTGTGTCAGTGAAAATGGCTGAGTTTATGAAAATGAGCGTGTGCATGATTGTATTTGAGAATGTGTGCCTGTTAGTTTGGCACAGAGTACAATTATCTTTCAGTGTGAAGATGAGTGTATGGGTGTGAATGTGTGTCAAAATGAGTGTTTCCATGTGTAAGTGTGATTATATGTGAATATGAGAGGAGTAAGGAGATTGTGTCAGTGCTGAGTATAACAAGTGCAAGAACACGTAATTCTGAATGTAAGAGTACAAGAAAATATAAGAGTTTAAATGGGTGAGATTGTGTTTATGGTGTGAGCATGTATAAATGTGAACATATGAGCATGTATGCACATGTGTATGTCTCTGTGATGAGTTATGAGTTGTGTAAATGTGCGACTGTGAGAAAGAAATAGTGATATCAGTACAAATGTATTGGAGTGTATGAAATTGAGAGTGTTTATGACCGTATGAGAAATGGGCAGGGGAAAGTCAATGTGTGTCTGTGTGTAGAGTGTGTGTGATTGTGTAGGAATTTGAGGGCTAAGGGTGGTTGTATCATCTGTGTGGATTTGAGTGTGAAAGTGTGACTGGAACAGTATGAGAATGTAAGAAAGAACATAAAGGTATGAGTGGAAGAGAATGTGAGGGTGGGGTATATGGTAAGTGTGAGTGTGTGTCAGTATGAAAATGTGAGTATATAAATGTGAGTATGTGTCAGTGTGTGTCAGTATGAATGTGCCTGTATGTAGTGTGCTCATTGACTGTGTGTGAGGGCTAGGGGGTAAGAGTGATCATCACTATGAATGTGTCCAGTGTGAGTCAAGGAGGTAAACATGACTGTGTGAGTGTACCAGAGTATGTGAGAGTGTGCATGTGTGTGTGTGTGTGTGTGCTGAAGGGTACCAAAATAATTTGGTACGCTGAGAAACTCTCCAGGAAGTGTCTTTCCTCCCAAAGTTACAACATGTGTCCAGTTACAGGCAAGTTACTTAGCCCCTCTCAACCTTTATCTCATCATGGGTAAAACAGTGATGATAATAATACCTACCTTGGGCTAGTATCCTTTTTATGAACAGAAACAGAAACAGTAAATATTAGAAAAAAATACTTACCTTACAGAGTTATTGTAGGATCAAATGGTCTCATGCAAATAAAATGCCTAGCACAGTACTGGCAACAATAGACACTCAATAAATATAAGTTATTAGTGTAGTTGTCATAGAACACCCAGGAGAGACCCAGGGGCTTGCTTCTTATTTTAGCCAGTTCTAGTTACCTTCTGTCGCTGAAAGTCTATAGAGGATCCCCTACCAGAGCATCTGTAGAAAGTTGAACGCATCAGTAACAACAAGGCTGTAATTTCATACCTTCAATTTCACGGCCGGAACTCTGGAGCTTCCCCTTCATGAAAAGGCATCACAGAAACACCTGCTGCTGAGCTGCAGTTTTCCTCTGTCGCACAGGCCCAGGAAAGGCTCAGAGCGAAAGGGAATTGCATTGCATATTCCCTGGTTGTGTTTCGTTTAGTTTGTTTTTCTTGGATATTTTTTACTTTGGTTGTTTTTGACTTAGGCAATGTGAGAGATGCCTAAGTAATGGACAAAGAGACAGACAGAGGACCAGACAGAGGGACAGTAAGATACAAACAGATAACTGGACTGCAGCATATAGCAACAGAAGGCCAGATAGAGAAGCCAACAGAGGAAACTATAATGGCTGCCTGAGAGGAAAAGAGATAAGTAGGTGATCAGAGAGGCAGGCCAAGAAACCTGAAAGAAGTGAAGAGGGAGAGAGAGAGTCCCAAATCAAAAAGCTGCCAAGTGAACTGTCAGGGACTTGTAAAAGAGACTAGAAACCTGTGAAATCTGGTCCCTACCCCTGAAGAGCTTAGTCTAGTTTACTTGCCAAGATGAATACTCCAGCAACTATGCAAGAATTACTTAAGGCAGTAGAGAAGCAAAGGCTACACTACACACTACAGACTCAAGTGCTATTGGAGAGGTGGGGGAAGATGTGCTCCCTGGTTGGGTGGGAAGGCAGAGGGAAGGTTCTGGAAGGTTTAGGTTAAGCCTGTCAGGCCCAGAAGCTGAGATGGATGGGGTGGGGGTACATCTTCAATAGGAAGGTAAAATTAAAGTTATGGGGCAGTAGAAATTAGAGGAACCGATTGGTGAATTTGTGGCATGTGGCTGAAATGCCATTTTGACTTCAGGGAAGCAGCAGGAAAGGAAACGACAGCCTGATGGGAAGCATGTCTGTGTTACACTGAAGCTCTTAGATGGAGCTTGACATTTTCAAAGGACTTGGCAGTGACTGTTAGGTTGTTTCTCCTACTCACCCCAGAATGTAGGTCAAGGCTGTCATTTCCACATTACAGATGGAGGCACTAAGAGACCAAGGGCAGCTGTACTGGGCACAATCCCCCAGAAAGTAGGGGCTGTGCTATGAGGCCTGACTGGTGAGGCCCCGGGCAAGGTCATTAATATCAGGAGCTCTAGTGGAAAGGCGGCATTTACCTGGATTTGGAGCTCCCTAACTCCCTGCCCTGGAATCCATTACTCACCTCACACCGCCACTGCTGCAGGACCTCAGCACAGATGGGTGCTGCCCATGAGAAGGGGCCGGGCTGCCTTCAGCTCCGATGGACTCAGTGCTGGGCACACCAGCTGCCACAAGATGCAAGGACTCAGCTGCTCTTTCTTGGGGGAAACCTGCCGAGAGAAGCATTGTGGGGGAGCAGGAACCTCCTTCCCCACCTGCTACTACTCCCTTGTCCAACCCCCCAAACATCACACACACTACAGTGAATTTCAGAAAATCCCTTAAGGCAGCAGAGAATCAGAGAGGTGAGAAGTGTAAAAGAGCATTGTTATGTAGGAGTCCAGACATGGCACTGAACTGGGAGTTTCAAGTTGAGAACTGCTGTCACTTCACCACTCTGCATCTGCTTGCTATCAAGTGGAAAAGACCTGCCCTAGTCACCTTGGACAAGTGTTGGGAGGACTAAATCAAATATGATAGATGTGAAACATTTGCACATTTATGGGAGGTGGTCTAGTCTGGTGTACAGTAGGAAACTGAGGGATGGTGGCAAATCTTCCGGGAGACCTGGCACTGCTGTTCAGTTTACATCATCCCTCACCTCCAAGTCTCCAACTCCATTTCCCTTCCCTACAACCTCCTTGTTTGGGGGGCACTCTGAAACCTTGTAATCTGCTGCCATCTCACAGCTGCTGAAGGCCTCAGCCTGATCCTAACTGGAACTCCCCTCTGCCTTCCACCAATCTCCACCTGATACATCTTTCTCAGATTTCTTAGGGTGAATATATACTGTGGGGGTCTTACTGGTGATGATTTACCCTATCTTCCCCACAGAAGTTTCCAAGTACAACCATAAAGGAGACGGGGTCCCTTTAACCTCTCCCTTTTCTGCCTTTCCCTATGATCACTTGAGCTTCTCAAGGAGAAGACCCATCATCCCTTAATAGGACCCCAAGCTCTGTGACCCTTCCTCCCCTGTCCCCCCTTCCCTCCATGGTGTTTGTCCTCAAAGAAAAGCAGAACCTATATGTAACTCCCAATAAAGCCGGATCCAGGCTAGCACACACTCTATTAGAAGATACCAGAAGGCACAGGATCCTAATCCAAAGACATGGATGGATAGATGGATATCCAAAGGTGAACATAGCAAAACTGAAGCTTCAATGGGCCAAAGGAAGCCCCATAATTCCCAATTCTCTCTTCTCAAAAAGACCAAGCCATACCCCAGGTCTGCCACTTGCTCTTGGCAAGCAAGGCTCCAGAGCACATCTGTCACCCAGGGGCTCTGGTATTCCCTGTGTGCTTCTCATACGCACACTCCAAGATGCCTTTCCAAATCCCACCCACTTCCCTGATGAGTGGTCTGCCCACCCCCTCCCTGGCTGTATGAGTTCATTCTGCAAGGGGGTGGGTTGGGGATAGGGGAGTGAGGGCTGCCAAAATTCCAGAGAGGGGTGGGGCTCCAAGAGGGCTCAAGAAGAATGGCCACTAGAAGCCCCTTGCCCATTCCCAGACCCAAGGGCTGGTCCTGGGGAGGCAGCATACACCCATAGGGGTGGGGAACAGTGCTAGAGGATGAAAGGGTAGGATGCACGCACCTGCACTAACAGAGCACTTCCAGGTTTCTGTGCAAGATCAAGAGCTTTCCTACCTCCACCTTCCCTCAGCCACTTATTAACTCCATGGCAGCCTGCTTCAAACTCACCAGTTGTACAGCTGGAGCCAGGGCAGATGCAACTGGGAGGACACAGGACTCCACCTGGTGGCTACAGTTCTCTCGCCTGCCTGGGGGTGTGTTGAGTTGGGAGTACGGGGATGTGTCCTGTGTGTGAGCACATGTGGGGTCAAGTATATCTGTGCTGCTCTCTGTACCATGTTGTATTTGTGTGCCTGTACCATATTGTGTGTGTTGTGTCATATCTATACTATGTTGTGTTTGTGTTGAGTCTGTATCATGTTGGGGGTGTGTGCAGTTGTGTTTATATTGTGTTATGTATGTGTATCCCGTCGGTACCATATTGTGTATGGGCTGTGGGTCTGCACTCTGTTGCATGTGTATTGCATCATCTCTGTGCTGTGTGCCATGTGTCTAATCCATATTAGTATTATATGTCTATGCCACATTGTGTGTCTGTATCATGTTGTGTCTCTCTATTGCCTTGTGTGTGTACCCGTGGCTCAGCCTCCTACTGAAGTCTGGGGTAGGGATTAGTGCATGCATCCTATGCCTACCAGCACCCTAGCCTTGCTGCATTCCAGCTTCCTACCAGCATCTCTGTCTGGGCATTAGGGCTGCCACCTTGTTTATTGGGGGAGGGAAGTTATGGACAACCCACCCTCTCTACCACAGAGCCCTCTCATGACAGGTGCCTTGCCCAGCCCTGAAGACAGCTGGGAAAGGAGTCCTGGAAACTTTTTTAGGCCCAAAGAAAGAACATGGGCACTAGGGGGATTGCTCCCTCTCTCAACTCTTAGCCCCCTCCATATACAAGAAGGGCCTGCAGGAAGCCACAGCTGTCTGAGTTTCTTCTTCAGGCCACTTGGAAGGACTAGAGCCCTTCTCCACAGGGAGTAACAGCTGCACAAGGATTTAGCACTGGCACCAGAGCATAGGGAACTCTGCCAAAGGTGGCCCTACTGAGATCACTAGAGGGCGCAAGTGTGCTTTTAGGGGTAGCGTCTCCAGGGTGCAGAATTCCAAAAAGTTCACCTGGCCTAAAGAGAAAAGGGCGAGAAAGACAGAAGAAAAAGCCCCTTCCTTCACCTTCACACCCAGTCCTTCTATTTTGAGACTGAGTTAGGGAGTCAGGGCCAATAGCGGACATCCGCACCTCCCATCCCACTGAATGAGATCTGTATAAGATCCCCATAGAGCTTTTCAGGGGCTTGGTTAGAGAGTTGCTAGCAGATTCTCAACTCGGACTTCTCTTTTGCTGTCTGCTCCCCTTTCGCATGAAGAAAAGTAAAGCCACACTACCGAAAGAGATGAATGTGTGTAGTGGCTGCGGGTTTGTTTTGTATTGTTTCCCCCCAAATTTGAGGAAATACCCAAAAAGCGTGACTTAGAAGGGGTAATGGGGGGGCGGGGCTGTTCTTTAGCGGACTTGTCTTCATAACCAAGAACAAATGGGACTCACTTCCTAAAATGTCACGACCATCTTAGAAAGTACTTAGTCCAACTCCATCATTTGAAAGAAAGGAAACTTAGGCCCAGAGAGAGGCAGAAACGCTCAGACCAGAAGGCCTGACTTCCGACTCCCAGAGTTCATTCCACACCAGGTCCTGGTCCTCTAGTCCCTAAAAAAGTTCATTCCCCAAATCCAGCCCCCTCCCACATCAGGGAAAAACCTTAGCTTCTCCCTCCACTGTGTGTGATCCAAGCCTGTGCTATTCCATCTCAGTGATCCATCACCCAGGCGTCTCTGTGACCAAACCTTTGGAATGACTTCCATTCCCCACCAGTAAATAATTCCTCTCTTTCCAGTCTTCCAGGTCCACCTCCCACATTTTGCTTCCCACCTGCAGACCCAGCTGTAGCTACACGTTTTGCTCCTCATCACATCCCCTGGGTGAGGCACAGATTGCCCCAACCTGCCGATAATTGACCAAATGTGCAAATCAGACACGGATCCATTGCATTGATTAACATTTCCAATTAAACTCTGGGTTCAGTTGCGGGTATTAGTGACTCAAGTAATCGCCACAGATATAAACGTAAATGCCTTCCAAAGTCGCGAAGCGATGTAGGGAGCAACACATTTCTGGGGGGAAATGGAAACAGACTGCCAGATCCAAGGATTCACTTGGTTCTCTGGTACCCCTAAATCAGATTTTAAATATATGGCTGCTACTTGACCTGAGACTCGGGCTTCACACCTGAAATGGAGGATTCCAGCCCTGCATGCCACTGCATGCCTTTTCCCAGCCCCTGCTGGGGAAGCTGCGTAGTGCGGAGTTGGCAGAAGAGTCCACGCTAGCCCTGCAGAAGGAAATGCCTAGCCTCTGGCAGCTGGAGAGGCTGGGAGACAGCAGGGCGGCTGAAGCTTAAGCTGCACCCCAGATGCCTCGACAGCTACACTTACCTTCTAGGATAGTGGTTTTCACTGTCCCTCAGCCTGCACAGGCCCCTGGAAAGGAGCGCTTTTTGTTTTTGAGCGCAGGCAGATACCTCCATGCCTGGAGCAGGGACCCTAGACCTGGGCTTGGCCCACCCCCTGTAAAAGCAGTCAACCTACCAGTCTTGGCCAGATGCAAAGCTCCCTCACTCCCTTCTCCTTACCCAAGAGGAAAGCCAGTTGTTGAGGCTGCTGCTCACGGAGTTTCTTCTTCCCTTGACCAAAGCTACTGGCTCCTGAAGGTGGGTTACACAGATGGGAATGGTATTGATTCCCTAAATAGCAAGAAGTCCTCTCCCTAAGTCTGGGCTGAGCCACCAAAATTTGCCCATCTCACCAGGGAAATCAGGGCCTTTGGGCTCCTGGTAAGACGATGGCTTTTTTCTTCTTCTCTCTCTCTCTCTCACTTTGTTCCTATCTACTTTATCTGATTTCTAGATCTGATTCTTTTTTTTGCCTTGGCCACCTTCTCTGGCCTCATAAGAGCGGACTCCCTGGGGCAGCACCTACCTATCCCCGCAGTTATTCCTCACTTCCCTCACCTGTCATGTCCACGCCACGCCCCCCCCCCCAAAGACCTCAGCAAGCTTGTCTGCTCTTTATACCCTTTCTGCCTCTAACCAGAAAATCTGCTACCTGTGGGAATGTTCAGCTAGTCAGAACGTCCTTTAGAGCGTTGTGGCCCCTTGCCTTCACCCCTCTCACAGGCGAATCTCCCTTTTCTGTAAGGTCTCTCCTACAAGGCCTACTTGCCTGCCTGGAGGGTCTGCTCCTTGACATCTCAAGGTCCCTCTGGCCTGAGATTCGAGATTCTCAGCTCTTGGCTTCTACCCAGCATACATCCCAGTCTCTTCCCATTTTGCCTCTTTCATGGGGGATGAGAGTCTGACATTTGTATCCAGAAACAGAGGCTTACATGGCTGTCTCTCCAAGCCCTGGCCTATTAATCATCCATTGCCATGTTAAGCCCCTTTGCCCAAAGGTGCACCTGATTAGGGGCCTCAAGTACCAAATCACAGGCCTGCCCAATTATAATTTTGCAAATGGCCCAGTGAATACCGCACTGACCTTTATACCTTGGTCATCCCAGAACAGGGCCACAGTGTTGTCACCAACAGGAATGGACCTCCTTCTGTTCGAACACCTCAGACAGCCATACAGTTGGCCTGGATTTGAGTCTGCAAAACCATGGGGGGAGCAAGACTAACATGGCTAAAAGCTTCCCTGCTAAATGCCATTTAAAAAGAAATAGCACTGCAAACGCCCCCTTCATGCTTCCCAAAGCCAAGCCACTCACCCTTCTCTCCTTCGCCTCTATAGACCACAGCCCAGAACCCTCAAGTCCAGAGTCAGTCACTGGATTCTGGAAGGTGGGACCAAAAAAACAAGTGGGGCCTCTGGCTGCCTCCCTGCGGGCACCGCCCTCCCGCTGCTCCCCTACCCTACCCTCCAACCACCATCTAGGGGAGGAAAACCTGCGAGAGCAATAATCTAAAACGTTCACTCCGCTCAAAAGTGCGGCAGTAATTTTGCCAGAGCCAGTTCTCACACTGAAGGCAAGGCCCCCTGTAAGCTGGAGGACAGGGAAGGGAGAAAGTGGACCTAATGATCCTGCTCCCCAGACAAAGACAAAGGCCATTTGAGAGACCCTCGGCTTTCTAGGGACATTATTGCATGATCCTAGGCCCCGCAGGAGAATAAAAGAGTCCTCCTGTCATTACCCTCCCCTCAGCAAAAAAGGGGAGAGAGAGAAAGAAAAATAGAAGAAAGGGGGAAAGGGGAAAGGCGCCCGTTTAAGAAAATCGTCACTTTTTCTGTTTGCTCAGGTCGAGCTTTTCCCCATTTCCCGGACTTGCCCGGGGCACTGCCACACCCCCTCCCCTTCGGGGGAGGGGGGTGCTGTCACAGCTGGGGGAAGGGAGGGGGGGTCGGAAGATGGTAAAAGACTTACAGGCTGACGTAGCTTTTGGGGCGGATTTTGCCTCAAGAGGCCCAGGCGCCGGCAAGAGAGTCTAGAGCTTGACCCAGTGAAGGGGCCCAGACCCTCCGGGGATGGCCCTGACACACCCACTTGTCCGCGTTCGCGAACCCAGATCATGCAAACTGCGCGCTGGAGCTCCGGGACAACCACGTAGGGCACTCGAGGCTGGGACGCCGCGAGAGCAGGAGGGGGCCCAGGAGGGCAGAAAATCTGCCCAGCAGCCTAAAAGCAGCACCCAGCCTCCACCCCTTCCCGGGAGCGAGCCGGGTGCCGTAAATCGAGGGATTTACCTGCCACTGGTCCAGCCACCCTGTCAAGACCTTTCCTCTACCTCCGAGCGCTCGGGCTGGTGGGGCTGGGGAGCCGCAGCCCCGCGGCCGCAGCCGCAGCCCCAGGCCCGGCCCGCTTGCCCCTGGCTCTCCTCCCGGCCCTGCACACTTGCTCCAGGCCAGGAAAAGCTGCAGCCCCCAGCGCGAGACCCCAGACGGTCAGCTGCCGACAGCTGGCCGCCCGCGGTAAAGCCCCTGCTAGACAACCGCTCCCTAGCCCTTCTCTGCTATGACGTCACCCGGGCTCTGCACCGTACATAGGCCAATCAGAGGGTGAGCATAAAACTAAAATCGCCCTGAGTGGGCTACTGGGGACCAATCTTTTGTTTCCAGGCAGGAAGCGCTTGCGAGGGAAAAAAAATGAAGGGGAGGGAATAGGGAGAGGGAAAGGAAAGGGAGATGGAAACTTCTACACTGTCAGGGTTGTCTAGACGGAGGTGGGGCCATCAAGACAGAGGCGCACCTGACAGTAGGGAGGGGAGGGGGTATTTCGTGTATGTTCCTTAACTGCCTCCCTCCGGAAGAATGCAATTTCGGGTAAATTTTCAGAGGAGGAAATATATCCAGCTACACCGGCACTCTCTATTGGGGTGAAATGGTTTGGATTTGGGACACCACCTGTCAGGCCAGCAAGCAGGTTACACTAACAGAGTCTCTGGAATACACAGTAAACTCAGGCACACATGGCAGTGGGATTCAAAGAGATGACAATCTGGATGAGGAAACTACCTTTCTGTGTATGAAACACACATTTCAAAACACAGACCATTATACAAAAAAGGATAATCTACTTCAAGTTTATATATATCTATAGATACGTAGTTATAGATAGATACATTTAATTTCATTAAAATGTGGCTTTCCCTAAAACTTTCCATGGCCTCTCTTGTCTTTAAGGAAAAGTTCAAATTTTTGCTGGTCTCCAAAGTCTAAAATCTAAATCCCCAAATCATCTCTTGCTACTCCAAAATCCATACCCCCCAACGCGGATTTGGCTAGATTATGGAAATTATGGTAAAACCCAAAAAGAAGAGAGTAAGCTGTCATCAGAAATGACAAAGAATGCAAAATAATAACTACATTTGAATCATAATGATGTAAAAATATGCCTGCAAAAAAAGATCAGGAGAACATAAAATTTATAATAGTTGGGTTAAAGTAGTAGGGTTGTGGGTGATTTTTCCTCTCCACTTTCAAACTTATTTTTTTAAAGATAAATATATCTTCACATGCTTAAATGGTCAAAATGGGTCATGACCCTCCTCAGTGCACTTTTATCCGATTTTCTCAACACCGCATAACATCCAGCAATCATTTCTCCATAATGCCAACAAAATAAGTTTCAAGATGGAGAGTGAATTAATATATCTGCCAAGGTCCTTTTAGGAAAAGTCACACAGCAGGCCTCTAGATTCAGCAGAGACAACATCTGGGGAAGTTGGAGAATGGGATGTGTCTTTGGACTAATTCATTTTAAATTGTGATGATCCTGGGAATTGAAAAAAGAACAATGACCCTTCCAAAGCAGGAAAGAGGGAGGTAAAGACTAAGTAAACTACATACTCCAGACTTTTTCAGAGGTCACTTTGCATTTTACTTTTTACTTTTCTTAATTGAAAAATATATGTATGCATGCATGAGTATTCCAGGAACATTGTAGAAAGTGGCAGAGCTGGGATTTGTATCTGGATGAGTCCAAAACCCGTGCTTTTTCTAATAAGATAGGTGGCGTTACTGGGTTTGTTAAATTACATATTTGCTTTGGAAAATAAAACAGAGTATACCAGATTGGTGTTTTGTAAAATCAATCATTTTTAAATAGCTTTTTTTGTGTGTGGTGGTTACTTGTCTTCTCATGCAAGAACACCCATCACCCTCCTCCTCAAATCCCTGACAAATAGGTTGAAATCAGGATGGTTCTGCTTCCAGTGATTTTATAGATATCTTTTTAATTAACTTTGGGGCTAAAAAAAAGTAACCCATCATACAGATTTTTGTTTTTACATCATGGTAAGAAGTCAAGATCTAAATGAATGTCATTTACTTAGTTATATCTCTGATTTGTAAAATGTACTTATTTGGGTTATTTTAAACAATAAGAACACTTTTTTTTAAAGAAGTAGAAAGGTATAACTGGATTTTCCTGGCTAATGATTTAACTTGGGTCTTGTAGTCTATTGATTTAAGTTGTGATTAAAAGGTATTTGATTTCACTCTCATTCTCCCATATACCTCAGCTATAACTCAGGGCTATTTATGCAGTCATGGCACATGGTTATTTAAACATTTCATGTGTGTATTTCTTCTTTCCCTGGTGATTATAGAAACCAGCATGGGGCCAAAATGCTATTAGGTGTTTGACGAATTAAAGCATAGTAGTGTCATAGAAAGAGGACTGGACTTAGGAGCCAGACCCAGCACAAAAGACTTCAATATTCCTGTGAAAGAGTGATAACCTATATTGTTCTTGATACCATAAAGCAGTCTTTACTGCCAACGTGGTTTGCTCTCCAAGAATATAGGACAACTGCATGGGAACTTTCATGGAAGCTGAAATGTCTTAAAGATTTCATCTGTGTAATCTTCCCCACTCAACTCCCACTGTCCCCTGTTCCCTTCCTCAAGTTCATTGATTTAAGGATATAATGACAACACTACCATAATAACCACTTGGCATGTGTACCCTGATTCTCAGGTTACAAACCTCTTTCGTATCTCTCTGTTTGATCCTCACAACAACCACAACAGTGTACTGTGGCAATTACAATGATCTGCATCTCACAGATGAGTGAATGGATGCCCAGGGGTTTAAAGTAGGCTGTCCATGCCTCAGAGAGACAGTCCTAGAAACCACGTCTCCCACTCTCAGTTCTGTGTTATTTTTACCACCCTACACGTATTTCTCCTTTGGCTTTCACCAACCCAACTGGGCCCTTGAGTCACATGAGAAGCGAGAGGCTCTGGGATGGGGCTTATAGCAACAGAAGTAAACTAAAAGGCATATCTTCAAACTGTTCCAGTCAAATCTCAGATAAAGGGAACATTGATCATTCTCATATACCATTGAGTGTATAACGGAGTGTAAAATGGCACAGCCATTGACAATACTTAGAAAATTGTAAATGCATTTGCCACTTGACCAAGCAGTTTTGACTCAAGGAATCTGACTATGGATATACTCATAGAAACATGCCAAGATAAGTCCAAGTATGTTCATTGCTGAATCTAATGTAAGAATGAGAAAATCTTACATAAAGGACAACCTAAATGTCCCTCAATAAGGAAATTTTTAAATAAATTATGGTATATGTATATTTTGGAATATTATACATCAGTTAAAAAGAATCAAGTATACTGAATCAGGAAGAAATGGAGAATCTGAATAGATCAATCACAAGTAAAGAAAATGAAACAGTAATCAAAAACCTCCCCAAAAATAAGAGTCCAGGACCAGACGGCTTCTCTGGAGAATTCTACCAAACATTCAAAGAAGATTTAATACCTATCTTTCTCAAACTATTCCAGAAAATAGAAGAAGATGGAGCACTCCCTAATACATTCTATGAAGCCAACATCACCCTGATCCCCAAACCTGACAAGGACAACACAAAGAAGGAAAACTACAGACCAATATCACTGATGAACATAGATGCAAAAGTCCTCAACAAAATTTTGGCAAACTGAATACAGCAATATATCAAAAAGATTATACATCACGATCAAGTGGGATTTATACCAGGGACACAGGGATGGTTCAACATCTGCAAGTCAATCAACGTGATGCACTACATTAACAAAATGAGAAACAAAAACCACATGATCATCTCAATAGATGCAGAGAAAGCATTCGACAAGATCCAACATCCATTTATGATAAAAACCTTCAATAAAATAGGTATAGAAGGAAAGTACCTCAACATAATAAAGGCCATATATGACAAACCCACAGCCAACATCATACTCAATGGACAAAAACTGAAACCCATCCCTCTCAGAACAGGAACAAGACAAGGGTGCCCACTTTCACCACTCTTATTCAACATAGTACTGGACGTTTTGGCCAGAGCAATTCAGGAGGAAAAAGAAATAAAAGGAATCCAAATAGGCAACGAAAAAGTAAAACTCTCGCTGTTTGCAGATGACATGATCTTATATAGAAAACCCCAAAGAATCCATAGAAAAACTATTAGAAACAATCAACAACTACAGCAAAGTTGCAGGGTATAAAATCAACATACATAATAAATCAGTAGCATTTCTATACGCTAACAATGAACTAACAGAAAAAAAATCTCAAGAACTCAATCCCATTCACGATCACAACAAAAAGAATAAAATACCTTGGGATAAATTTAACCAAGGAAAACTACAAGACCTTCTTGAAAGAAATCGACGACGACATAAAGAGATGGAAAGACATTCCATGCACATGGATTGGAAGAATAAACATAGTTAAAATGTCCATACTACCTAAGGCAATCTACAGATTCAATGCTATCCCAATCAGAATTCCAATGTCATTCTTTACAGAAATTGAACACAGAATCCTAAAATTCATATGGGGCAACAAAAGACCCCAAATTGCTAAAGCAATCCTGAGAAAGAAGAACAAAGCTGGAGGCATCACAATCCCTGACTTCAAAACATACTACAAAGCTACAGTAATCAAAACAGCATGGCACTGGTACAAAAACAGGTGCACAGATCAATGGAACCGAATTGAAAGCCCAGAAATAAAACCACACATCTATGGACAGCTAATCTTTGACAAAGGAGCTGAGGGCCTACAATGGAGGAAAGAAAGTCTCTTCAACAAATGGTGCTGGGAAAACTGGACAGCCACATGTAAAAGAATGAAAATCAACCATTCTTTTTCACCATTTACTAAAATAAATTCAAAATGGATCAAAGACCTAAAGATTAGGCCTGAAACAATAAGTCTTCTAGAAGAGAATATCAGCAGTACACTCTTTGACATCAGCTTCAAAAGAATCTTTTCAGACACCGTAACCCCTCACATGAGGGAAACAATAGAAAGAATAAACAAATGGGACTTCATCAGACTAAAGAGCTTCTTCAAGGCAAGGGAAAACAGGATTGAAACAAAAAAACAGCCCACTAATTGGGAAAAAATGTTCACAAGTTATTTATCTGACAAAGGGTTAATCTCCATAATATACAAAGAACTCACACAAATCAACAATAAAAAATCAAACAACCCAATTACAAAATGGGCAGGGGACATGAACAGACACTTCTCCAAAGAAGATATACGGATGGCCAATAGACACATGAAAAGATGCTCATCATCACTAATCATCAGGGAAATGCAAATCAAAACTACACTAAGATATCACCTTACACCTGTTAGAATGGCAAAAATAGCCAAAACCAAGAGTGACAAATGTTGGAGAGGCCATGGAGAAAAAGGAACCCTCATACACTGTTGGTGGGAATGCAAACTGGTGCAGCCACTATGGAAAACAGTATGGAGATTCCTCAAAAAGTTAAGAATAGAAATACCTTATGACCCAGCCATCCCACTACTGGGTATCTATCCTAAGAACCTGAAATCAGCAATTCCAGAAGTTCCATGCACCCCTATCTTCATTGCAGCATTATTCACAATAGCCAAGTCATGGAACCAACCTAAGTGCCCAGCAACTGATGACTGGATAAAGAAGTTGTGGTATGTATATACAATGGAATACTACTCAGCCATAAAAAAGGACAAAGTCGTCCCATTCACAACAACATGGATAGACCTTGAGGGTATTATGTTGAGTGAAATAAGCCAGACAGAGAAAGACGAGCTCTATATGACTCCACTCATAGGTGGTAGTTAACATATGGACAAAGAGAACTGATCGGTGGTTGCCAGGGGAAAGGGGGGTGGGGGGAGGGCACTAGGGGTGAAGTGGCGTACCTACAACATGACTAATAATGATGTACAACTGTAATTTCACAAGGATGTTAACTTTCATAACCTTAATAAAAAATAAAAAATAATAAAGAAATAAAGATTAAAAAAAAAAGAATCAAGTATATTCCTATGTATTGAAAGAGAAACATACCTTGACACATTCTTCAGTGAAAAAATTTGTGGAACGGTATGTGTACTATTATTGTTTTTTTAAAATTTGCTGTGTGTGTGTGTTTAAGCTGGAATTATACACACCAAACTGCTAGTAGGGTAACTCTGGGAATTAAAAAGGTGGGAAAAAGACATGGATATGTGTGTGTGGCAGGGGAGCATTAACTGTTTTCTTTATATACTTCTGCATTATCTGTACATTTTTTACAATGAGCATATACAGTATTTTGCATGTAAGAACATTAAAAAGGGAAAATATAGCCTTCTTTGTCTTAAGACAAATCAAACTAAACAAACATCCCTGCTATCCCAAAAGGGCATTGAATGCCAGGTCAATGGTTCAAGTGTGGCAATAAAGGCTACGGTGCGCCAGTCTAAGCTGAGCCATACCTGGGCAGGCACTGGATGCAGGGCAGAAATGTACAAGGCACTGGGCAAAAGCAGCCTGGATATCCTGGCTCCCTTCCCATCCCTGCCTCAAGTCCCACAGCCAGAAATTGTTCCCAGTGGTAAACTCTGGGTCTCTGTGGCTCACAGTCTTCACAGATTTTACTGCCGCAGCTGCACTTTTAAAAAACTCCCCCCTCTTGCTCTGAATATAAAAAAACCTGGCTTGGCAGCTAGGGCACAAGGCATTGGCTGGGAGCACAGTGCCCACTCCTCCTTCACCAGGGCCTGATCACTACAACCTATTAACATCACTGTGGTCAGGACCTACTAGGCCCCTTTCTTCCTATTCCCTACTCTCATCATTGGGGGTCTAGCTCTCCTGTAGGATGCAACATGGTGCATAGCCTGCTGAGCAAAGAGCAAGGAGCCTCAGAGATGCCAAAAGGTCTCATCGTAGGTCCCTTAAAAACCAGAGGCTGGGGAAAGAGGAAAGCCCATGGCTAGGAAATCACCATCCTCTTGGGTCTTCAGAGTTCTGGCTAGGCAACCAGAAGACCCAGATTCTAGTCTATCCTCTGGCTAGGAAACCTTGAGCAAAACTCAGATTTCCCCGGGCTTTAGTTTTCCCCTCCGTGAAACTTGCCCTGCCTATCTCCCTGGACTCTTGTATGGAAGAAAATGGCTAATGGAACAAGAGTGGATTTAACAGATTTGAGAAATATACACCTCCTTAACAGACTTCATGAGTCCCAATTTACATATGTTCCCTCTATGGTGGGACCTTGGGAATGGGGGATCTCCCCTCACCTTCTTTCACTATAATTAGCATCCATTAGAGACCTGCCCTGCAGAACCTACAAGCTTTCAGAAGCCTACAGCCTTTGCCCTTCTCCCTTCCACTAGGGTGTTAGCAAAGGAAAAGCAGAAGGCAATTAAATGCAGGTGGCTCTGGATGAATTAATATGAGAATTAGGAAGTTCCTCTCCTCTGACTTGGTTTTAATTAGCCCCACTTTCACCATGGTCCTACATATCAAACCACATTATTTAATTGAGCTGATGCTCTGTTTGATTTTGCTCCTACGTGGATCATATTATACATTCCTTCCCCACACACTCTGATCACTGCACTGCCTGAACCTAAGTTAAACTGCAGAGTAAATTGAATTTGGAAAGTTGGTTTCATTGCTTTCCCTATTTTATTAGGAAAAAAGATAGAAGGAAAATGTGGAGGACAAAATCTAAGGGACAAAGAACCAAGGAGAGAAATGAAAAACCAAATCTTAATTTTTTTTTGGACCGGCTGGACTATGATGTCATGCTTTCCCAGCTCACTGTGATTGGCTGCTCAATTCAGCATCTGCTGAGAGCTAAAGGCTGATTATTTGCCAGAGATACAGACCCTTCAGAGAAGCTTTGAATCATTGCTGGTTGTCGTGACAACCTGGGCAGTGTCTGCTCCTGATAACCACATAATAAGGTTGTCAGGAACAGAAGTGCCCCCATCCCCACACCCAACCATCTGAAGTGGTGAGCAATGGAACATTTTTCTCAGGAGGCAAAATGGAAAAATCACCAACAGGCATGGTTGAGATCCCTCAAGATAATGTGTGTTAGTCAAATTCTGGAGAAAATCTCCTTCTTGAGGAGTTCCTTACCTATCATCTCCACGTCCCATCTGAACCACTGCACTTGCTATAATTCAGAGACCTGAGGAACAGGTGGTGGAGGGGTGAGGCATCTCTGCAACCCTCCAGCAAAGTTAAACAGAGGGAAGTGTGAGTGGAATGCTAAATCCATTAGGACAAGGCACATTACCTCTCTTCAAAGGATGCCACCATGGCCTTGTCTTGGGGCAATGAGGTGCATCTGTCAAAGATGGCAGGACATGGCCATACTCAGTCACCAAAGCCAGACACAAAGAGAGCATGAGGGGGCATGGGTTGTGTGTTTTTCTGCCTGCTACTTTCATTTCCCTGTGGGTAGACACTGCACTCTACATTATCTTGGGGCTCCAGATGTGCTTGAGAGGGAATATCAACTGTATCTTTGTGATACATTATTCATTCCTAGGACAATTTTATTAGCACCCACTAAGTGCAGAGCTTACAGCTGGGTGCTACAGATGCTACAAAGATGACCCAAACTTGGACCATCTCCTCAATGAACTTGGAATCTAGTTGGGAAGAAAAGATATATCCCCAAGTAACTGTGACACAAGACAGATGTAGGAAGTACTAAAAGGGAAGTCCAAAGTCCTTAATTTCAGATAGAAGAGAATCACATCCAGACTGTCACACTCAAGCTCCAATCCATCTTTCCAATTCTCCCAGCAGTCCTCCCTTATACCTCAAGTGTCAGCCCCATCAAACTATTATGTTTCTGTGATGTGCATTGACTTTCATACCTCTGTGCCTTTCTTTCCTCCTGCCCTTCTCTTTGCCTAGCATAACTTTCTCCCTCCTAACCCTACCTGGTGATATTTAATGTATATTTCCAGACTCTACTCAAATGAAATCTCATTGATGCATGAACTGGTTCCATATTTATAACCCCACAGGGATCTGTATCTGGTAGGCATGGATGTTGACTAACATTACTACTGACCACTGTATTCAAATCAAGCAGAGTCACATCCAGCAACATATAAGGGAACACTGGTACAACCAATTTTGGATTATCCCGGGAAGAGCATAGGTAAAGTCAGACCACGTTGAAAAAGCCTTATTTAGATAATCAACACAAACCTGTTCTTCCACTGAACATCTTCTATAACTTCTTATTATTTTGAAATAATTTAAGGCTCACAAGAAGTTGCAGAAATATTACAGGAAGTTCCCTGGTATCATTCCCCCAGTTTCCCCCAATATTTTGATATAGTGTATTGATTTTATTTTACGCAACCACAGTACATTGTCAAAACCCTGGGAATTGACATTAGTGTAATAGTACTAATTGAAATAAAGGCCTTATTCAGAATTCACCAGTTTACATGTACTCTTCCATTAAATCATTTACCAATTCAGCAAAAAGTAGCAAAATTACTAATAGTTAATCTGAGTGTCAACTTTTTTCTCAGGCCCATCCCCACTGAAAAAGGCTAAAACCTGGGAGTCAAGACTTGCTTGGGACTGAAAGAGAGAAAATCAGCTTGAACTAAGAAAAAGCAGCCCTGCATTAATCAGACTGAGAGGGCAGACAGATAAAGCCAGTTGCAAAGTTAACAGAAAACACTGTTTCTCCCAAGGTCATGCAGCAGTTGTAAAAGGCCATAACGACCCGCCACCTCCACTGAGTGACTACTGCTTCTTACTAGTGATGCCCCAGACTTGCTCTGCTATTTTCATTCATTACCGGGGATTCCCAATTGCTCAGCCCCCCTCACCTCATGGCAGTACCCAATTCCTAGTCAATACCTCCTTCTCCCAATCACGTCTCAGAAACGTCAATCCAGAACTTATCCCTGCTTCCTTAGACTCTCCTCAGAATCATTTGGGAACCCAAATGTTACAAAAAATATTCCCGCCTAACTCTTTTCATGAGTGGCATCTTATAGTTCCTCTGGAATGCACTCCCTCAATGCATTTAACTTTGTTGGACTACTTTCTTGTCTCTGGTAGTCTTTGGCTTATTAAGCTCTAACATAAATGGCGAGATAACCAACCCATGGCTATCTGTAAGGCCCGCTGAACTATCAGAAGTTAGTCACATTTCCTTAAATCTACCTGGAGTCACACACTGTGTCTAAAATTGTATGATTTACATAGTAGGTGCTTAATAAATTCTCACTGAATTGACAAAGGGTTGTCGTATATCAGATATGTTGGAATGGTACTAGATATGGGGCAAAAGCCCAGTGGGACAGTATTGCATAGAAGTTCAACATGCAGATTCGGAAATTAAACTGCTGGTATTCAAATCCAAGATTCATGTTTTAACAGCCTTGACACCTCAGGCAACGTATTCAGCTTCTCTGAACCTCAGTTTCCACATCTGTGAAACGGGGGACTAATAGCACCTCCTTCTTAGGGTAATTGGGAATATTAAATACAAGCTAAACGCATGTAAAGCAGGAAAACATTAAGGCAGTGGTTCCCAATTTGCTGCACTTGAAACCACCTTGTGATCTTTATAAAACACCAGTGCCTTGCCCCCACCCCCAGACATTCTGATTTAATTGGATGGCATGAATCTGGGCATCAGGGTTTTTAAAGATCTCCACAGGTTCTAATCTTCTCAGATTCTAATATGCAGCAAAGTTTGGGAACCACTAGATTAGGGATTCATTACTTAAGGATTATCTTTCCTCCTCAGGTTTGTGGGTAACCTCTCGCGATCTTTCCCAGAGTGTCTGAATTTCACGGTACCAAAAGTAGAATTGGGGAATCTTCCCAAGGGGCAGGCATTTAAGTTCAGTCCTCTCTGAGGCTTCATTCAGCTTTTTCCTGCAATCCCCACCACATCTGTCATATGGTTTGTTCGACTAGGAAAAGAACGTGGCCTTTTTCTTCCACGTGCATAGCAAAATGATGAAGACATTGAATTATTTGGGTAAAATTACAGCTGTATTTGTCTCTCTCTCTCTTTTTTCCCCTTTTCCAAATGTAACTCAGTCACACCTCAAATTAAGTGGTCTCAAGTGTAACCTTAAAAACAAAGTTAATATGGGCATGCAGGATTAGCTGACCATCACAGATGTGTTTAATAGACGCAGATCTCAATGTGCTGTTGTTCCATATAATTAAGCACCTGTTGAGCCTCATAATCAATCCTTATTTTGTTATAATCCAGGAACTCACTACACTCAATGTTCTGTGGTGTTCACTTGATCAAGTCACTTTTGGAAGGGGCATTTGACACAGCCTGCCCTCTTCCCCATCCCCTGCCTCTTTTTTAGGAAGATTGGCTCTGAGCTAACATCTGTTGCCAATCTTCCTTTTTTTTTTTCCTCCCCAAAGCCCCAGTATATAGTTGTATATCCTAGTTGTATGTCCTTCTAGTTCTTCTATGTGGGACGCTGCCTCCTCATGGCTTGATGACTGGTGTGTAGGTCCAAGCCCAGGATCCGAACTGGTGAACCCTGGGCCACGGAAGCGGAGCGCACGAACTTAACCACTATGCCACTGGGCTGGCCCTCTTCCCCTTTTTAATCATCCAGGAGAATACACTTCCTACTCAGTAAATAATAAATATGAATTAACTGATGAGTTTTAAAGGTCAGTTAAATAGAAGTTTAAAATATGTTCATGTTTATTTTTACAAGTGGTTCACCTCCCCCTCCCCTCCCCACTCCTTATTCGTTCCAGCTGCTAATATGGAAAATTTAACGAATTCTGACATGCTAGGCTAAAGTTTACTGCCAAAAATGAAAGGGGGCAGGTTGCTAGGCAAATTAATACTATAAACATAGGAAAGTGACAACCTGCTAAGGGAGTATGCTAACACGCGGTTTTTAAGCGCCACTCTAACTGCACTTTGCATTCAAATGACCAATATGCTAATTACAGTCCTTATCTGTTTGTTCAAGGCTTTAAGAGTCTCAGCAGCTCAGAGCACAGACCCCAGACAGCAGTTTGACTGCAGGTTTTGGGAAATAATAACATGGCATTTCTTTAAACATATTTTCAAATTCAAGCTTCTTACAAATCAAGATTGGCCTTTCCCCCATTCAGGGAATTAGTGAGGCTTAACTGTGTTCACTATGGTGCCGGCCCCCACAAACCCCTGCTAACAAAGGCTCTGACTCCTACTTGAGCACTGCCTGTTGGGGCAGATTTCCAGGGTAATTTGCCAGTTCTCTTTTGAAAGACGTGGGGTGTCTTTGTAAAGGGGATGGAGGTGTACTTTCCCACTAATCTTGGCATCCTCTTTGAGTCTTTGACCCTTTTTAATTTTCATCACCCATGTAAGGCCAGAAAGAACTCTTAACCTGGCTTTTTCAGATTTAAAGCAAACACCCCCTAATTCTGTTCTGAAGAGAGAGAGGTAGGAAGACAGAGCACCATTTCCCCTACAGTGCAGTTGAAATTATCAGACATTTCTCAAAGCTATGTTGAGGGTGGGGAGCTGAGGATTTATCACTCTTCCCCCCGGGGGGAGGGGATGGTGAAAGTATCCTGTTCTAGTTACACCCCACAGCCTTCAAATTCCTTAGATTTTTAATAAAATTTAAATGACCTAGAATCCCCAAAACAGCAGCCTCAAATAATAAATTTATTATTTTTTTTTTTACTATATTCCACTTTTTAAAAAAGCCTCCCTATGCGTGTGCACACACACATGCGTGTGCACGTGCGATAACATCTGAATCTTCTCTCTATAGTTTAAGACAGTGATGTGGACGTGACAGGCCTATGTTAAACAAAGTTATGAACTAGTCTTAGTATGTTCTTTCCCTTCCTGTGTTCCATCTTTCCTTTCAGGGACTTATCCCAGCCACCCAGAGACCCCGTGAGCTAAAGTTGCCACCTGTTTCCTTCCTGGGTCTGGGAAGGAGAAAATCTGACTGACTTCTCAGTACAGTCTTAGCGATTTCATTTATTAGTTTTTTTAGGTGTCTGCATTTTAGCAGGACCTTTCTTGCATGGGCAAAGCTTAAGTGAAAGGAATGAATTACAGAAGTGGAACTGTAGAAACCACTGCAGGTTTGGGGGGAGAGGATGAGAGAGGAATATTTTGGGTGGAGAAACATTGCAAATCACACTGCTAAGGAGCCCTTCCCAGACACAAGTTTGGTTTGATTCGAGCGCCCACCAGGGTTCTCAGTCATCAGACAGTAATCCACTCCATGATTTCAAAGACAGACTTTTGCGTTCATACATGGAAGCAAGACTTTTTAACAACTCCAAGAAGCTGAAGACAAAAATAGGGCTTTGGTTAAACAGAAATGTAAAATGCCGCACAGTGCTGATGACCCTCAGCTTTCTGGTTAATTGCAATCTGACCACATTGGGAGTGAAGGCCGGTCCCTGCCTCGTCTTTCTTTGCTGCCATGCATTTTTATGCAAGTCTATTTAGAAGGCTGGGGTGACAGTGGAGTTGGGGAGCAATCTCATGTCTACTTTAGCCAAGCCTTGGGATAACCTGGATTAAAACAGACTGGCTCAATTGAAAAACCATTTTCTGGTTTGGGGATTTTGGTTGGCTACAATGTACCACTTTATCTTTAAATAACACTGTCATTTTTAAACACTCAAATTCTCTTGTTTTAAAAATGACATTTAAAAATAATTCGGCACTTGAAGATAAGTTCAATGCTTTCTGCAACTTTTGGAAAACCTGCTTGTACTGAAAAAAACAATAATCAAATACATTCTCCTCTAAGAATATTCTCTTCCTGGCTCATTTTGGATGAACTCAGAGCCCAAAGATGTTTCTTCACTGGCCCAGAAAAATGGACTAGGCCATTGACCCAATAGCTCACTTGCAAAGCTCCTAGAGAAAGGAGTAGCAGTTTTCAAATAATTTACTGTGCCAAAACACATGAAAAAGGAAGGCACAAAAACAAAACAAAATAAAACTTCACACATTCCACTTAGTGAAGGAATAGTTTCAAAGTTTCTGAATCAGAAAGACAAACACATTATGAAAGGCTTAGAAGCTCAAAGACTCAGCTGCTGAACGAAGTAGTTTGAAACTACCCTGGGTGTGAACCATCCACAAACTCAACACCAGAGCTTATCATTTACTCTGCTAACCTGGAAAATGACTGGGTCTTGTCCATCCACATCACAGCAAGGGAGGCAGGCCCCAAGGAAGCAACCTAGAGGAGATGACGATATCTGATACATAGCTTGAGCTGAGGGTGGAATATGAAAATCCATAAGGTCAGAAGAAACAGAAGATAAGCAGCCCATGTTTAAAAGCTGCCGCACAATTGGGGCCAAACATTTAGAGCATGTGATTAATTTTATTTTATTTTATTTTATTTCATCTCATTTCATTTAACAGTCACTACTTCTCTTAGAAAGCACAGAGAAAAGAAAACTAATTAAATCCAGTGAATCAGTAACCTCTTGTGCATGTTATTTTATATGCAGTGGAATGATGTGGCTCTGAGCTAGTTTTCCTACAAATCAAGTCAAACAGGCCCGGTCCCTGCCCTCTGCATGCTCATAAAGACAGATAATCCAGGAAGCAATAGAAATGTGTGTGCAAGAAATATTGAACAAACATTGTGTGGTATCATGTAGCCCCCTGTGAATATTTCATGGACACATTTGAATGGACCAGCCAGTCAGATCTCAAGCACACTGCTGGGTTGTTAAATGCTGTATTTCAAGAAATGCAAATTAATTTTTAACATGAGTTTAATCAGGATGGGCACATCTGCAACCAAAAAGATAAAAATGATTTTGAAGTTGGTTTTATCCATGTCATGGGGAAAAGAGTTGACTGTCCATAAATGAAATAAATAAGATCAATTCTTGATAGCAAGGCCATGTTCACCACTTTCTCTCCAGTGCCTAGCACTCTGCCAGGCACCTAGAGGTGTGCAGTATTTATGAACCAAGTGAAAGACTTGCTGTATAAAGAAAAGAGTTGGTGCATGCAGTGGGGGAGGCACAGGGCAATGGTGGGCACTGCCTGGGTGAAGAATCCCTCCCTTGCTCACTGTCACGAGCATAGCGTTGCATCTTCCAGAATGAAAAAGCCAGAGATGAAGTTTTACATGCAGCAACTGATCAAAAAGGCTAAGAATCGACTGTGATGAAAATAGAAGAAGAAAGGACACAAACAAGAATATAATTCATCAGTTCAAATGTTTAGAGCATACTTAGGGCAGCAAAGGCAGAAGGAAAGGCACCACTTAAAGAAGAGGTTAAGGGAAACAGAAAGGGCTCATGTGAATAAATCAGGAAAAAGAGAAAGAGCTCAAAAACTAGACTTGTAACAAGCGAGAGAGGATATGGAATGAATAATGATTCAAGCCTATAAGAGTGGAGCCTTTTAAAAAGTCAGCATGCAGACAAATGAATAAACGAATTTAGGTGAGCAGCAAGTCGTGAAGGTCCACGTAAAAATAGCCATCAACCAGAATGAGGTAAGGGACTCCTTAGGAAGTGTGAGCCAACTGAAGGCAGCAGCTATGATATACCCAATCGTAAAAAGGAAAGGCCTGGTTATATTTTCTGTGCTGTATTCTGATTTATGGGAAATGAATCTCAAAAGCCAGAAGAAGAAAAACAAACAAGAAAACTTCATTCATCTGAGCTTACACAATTTAGCTTTGTGATAATCCCAGACCCGGGGTGGAATAAAGTTATCTTTTGTGTTTCCTACCAAAGAACTGTTTGCTAAGCAAATTATTAGTGTTCATGTCAGATGGGATTGAATGAGTTTGGGAGAAAATAATTTCTTTTAATTATTTCTGTGGCATTAATTTGTAAATCCATGTCATAATTATCAGTGTCTTATTCAATTAAGAAGCTTTCTTAATTAACAACTATTATGTATCAGGAAGCATGCTAGGCATGGAAGAAACAAAGATAGAACTATACCTGTACTCCCTTCCCTCAAGAAGCTCATAGTCAGAGATCAAAGGTGGAGGAAGGGGATTAGAGGGAAATATCATCCATTTAAAATCATTACTGAATGTCTACCATATATCAGGAGAAATGCAATGTAATATTGGACATATGTAACTTGCACTTCCCCATGCTTAGCCAGCATATGGCTGCAAATGAATTCACCTTAATAGTAATAACTCAAGTAAAACTGGTTTCCTCTTGACACAGTGGAGAACAACAGAAAATCTTTTCTTTTTCCTTTTTTTCCCCAACCAATTATTATTGCCTCTCCCTTCCTCCAAACTAACATTACAAGGGCCAAATGGTGAAGCTAAATCCCAAGAAGAACCTGCCAGAATCAGCCCCTGCTTCTCCACCTTCATCCCACCCAGAAGGTCTTCTTTATAATTGGAAACTTTCCAAGAGCCACTTGGTGTCTATACAAAGCTTAGCTATCTAATACCCAGGTTGCTCCAGAAGACATTTTGAACCTTTATAAAATGTTAAGTCTCAAGTTTCTCCAGGCCATACCTGACCTTGATTACAGGTGAGATCACATGCACTTCAAAAACTCACATGTCATGACTTGTGTCCCCACCCGCTCAACAGAGGGCCTCACTTCCCCTTAAAATCTCCCCAGTTATTTCCTAAAGTCCTCAAGAACAGTCCTTTTATGCTGTTCTTCTACTCCCTCTCTCCTCATGAATGTCAACTGCCAACAAATTAACTGAACAAATGTTTCTTAGTTACTATGTGCCAGGCACTTGCCCAGTTGCTGGAGATCCAGTGAGGATTGTGACAGACAGGAGAGTCCCTTTTCTTAGGGAGCTTACATTTCTAATGAAAGACAGTCAGTGGCAGCTCCCCACCCCCTGCCCCAGCTGCTGGTGGTGCCTCTGGCTGTGGGAACATGGAGACCCCTGCTGGAGTTGGGCGTGGATTCTGGGGTACTCACAGCTGCAAACCTGCGAGGCATCTAAATGATGCTGCCTTCCCATCAAGAAGCTTTGGCTGAAGCCACTGATGAGTGGCTACCAAAATGCCCCCTTTCTGTTCTGTGCCACACTTTATCACTTGGACACTGAAACAACATTGCTTCTGCCCTGTGTCTCAGTGAGGCCCGTGTGAAAAGAGCAGCTTCAGCTTCTTGCTATAGCAACAACCACTCCCTCACAGCCCCTGCTACCCCAGCTCAGATTTTCCAACTTGGTTCGTGTGCCTGGAGAACAAACACCATCATGTCCTACCAGATTGCTCTTTCACCCCCACAGCCCTAGGTTTCTGACACAGTCCTCTTCATAGCACTTTTTCCCTTCCACAGATCATCTGAAAAAAATGGACATCTGGGGATCTTCACACACCCAGATGTGTCTGAATCTTAACTTAGAGTCAGCAGAAACCCTGCTACACATAATGTTTTTCACGCAACCCTTAGAATAATCTCATGAAATCAGGTACAATTCTTCAGTCCATTATCAATAATTCCAAATTCCAGAAAGCTCTGAAAACCAAACCGTTTTTTATAATTTTCCTGCCAAAACTAAAACGGTGGCAAAACCTATGAGGCTCTCTCAGTGTAAATATTCATGTTTCATTGCAGAAATATTGATGTGATTGATTACTGGGTTCTCTTTCAAATCCCTCTGAAAGTGTTGTATACCATGCAGTATTTTTAGAATAAAAAAAAATATTGAACTATGAACCTTTTCTGGCCCAAAGTCTTTTAGATAAGGGGTTGGGAAACTATTTCCAAATCAGTTTTATAGATAAGGAATCTGACATTCAGAGACTTGGCCAAGGTCACAAAACTAACAAGTGGTAGAGCCTGGAGTAGAATCAAGGTCTTGCTGATTTCTACCTCCTTGAGATTTCTAGTACACTAGTTTGGCTGGGAGTTTATGTAGAAGACAGGGTGTGCAGGTGGATACTGAAATCAGGAAAGGTTGAGACCAAGTAATCAGACACATCTCTTCCTTGCAAAATTTGTGTATCCGTTAGTTAGCCACATTGGTAATATCATTTGTCACAATTCTACCCTCAAAAGAAATTATTTTCTGAAAGTAAGTTTTAGTGCTGCTTTTAGAAAACTGACAAAAAGTTAATGTGAAAACTCAGAAAGAGGATCCATTTCTAGAGGATTCCATGGTGTTTATCACTCTACTCTCTGGCAAGGGCATATGGACTTGCATTAGAAAATTTGAACAGTACTATTTGCTCAGGATAAACCATGTGACCAAATAGGCCACACTCCAGAAATGTGACAGCTTCATGGTATACTCCTAACACTTTAATAACCATAATTATAAGAGTTGCTATTTTTGAGAATCTACTAGGGATGAAAAACTCTGCTATTATACTTTACATCATTTTATTTAATAATACAACAACCCTGAAATGTAGTTAGAGATGGTGATGAAGATGATGATGATAATGATAATAATAACAATGCATTAAATCTTTACAATGTGGTAGGCATTGTGTGGGCTAAATTCTTTATGTGGATTACCTCAATCCTCACAACAAATCTGTGAGACATGTACTATTATCCCATTAAAGATAGCGAAATTAAGGCACAGAAAGCTTATAGTAATGTGTCCAATGCCACACAGCTAGTTAAGTAGTCACTATTTCATAGTGGAGCAAGGCTTAGAATCTAGTTCTATTTGTTTCCAAAGACCAATATGGCCTCCGTGAACTGGTTTCCTCAATGGTGTATGTGAGAATTCCCCAAAATACCTTAACATCCAGCTAAATGGCATAAGTATGCAACAGTCTGTCCCATTATGTTGGGCCACTTACATGGGTTCTGGTGTCTGATATGCAATCACACGTTGACTGAGAGCCACCTGATGACTACCTGTGCCCTGTGAAGTATCATCGGAAAGAATATTTTAATACAGACATCAAAGTGTTGGGAAAAAGGCAGGCTGCATGTGAAAGAACCACGTGCAGCTCCACAGGCTCGGGGAAAGTATTACTGCATTAAAGGATACAATAATTCTCTACAGGCAAACAGGAGTGAGTCAGATCTGCCCTCAATTATGGGAGTTGGGAGTGGAAATTCTCCCCACTAGGTGCCCAGCATGTAGCAACATGGTCAAACTCTTTAGAAAGCATCATCAGATCAAAGAGTGACCAGGACAGACTATCACAAAGTAGGCAAAGTGCAAACAGTGGCAGGCTCAAGTATGATGTCTTCAGATGGCCCTGGGACTACAAAATGGCATTTTCTGTGGGTCTCAGTTGCCTCACCTGTAAAATGGGGATCATAATAGCATCCCTAGCTGAAGGAAGGGAGCTACATCAGATAGCCTCTAGGTCCTTTCAAGTTCTAGGTTCTACGATTCATTTGAAAGAGCCATTCATGAGGTATATTGATGACTACCAGTACACAAAGGACTTAACATTAGATTAAAACATTCCTGTGCTCAAAAAAAGCCTTTATTCTTCACTCCTGCCCCAAGTTCAACCTGAATTGCAAACATTTTCGTGCAGTGAAGGAACTGCAGAGATTTTCCTGCAGCAAACGTAGCTCAGCCTCAGAAAGGCAAGATGTCTCCATTTGAGGCATGCACCGACCTAGACGCATGACTGCAACCATTGTGAAGTCGCAGAGTCCTGGTAACCTCACCGGAAGCACACACAGTTCTTGACTAAACTACTTTCTACATATAGATGATCAAATTCAGCAGTGTAAAGATAGGGGCTTCACAACAGCTTTGGGTTGGTGCAACTCCCCTGGAACCTCAGCTGGTCTGTTTTTTTGTTTCAGGGTTACCTTGTGCCTATATAATACAAATCATTTTGTAATGGCATGAATGAGTAGAAAATTGATCATAAAAAAAGAAAAAGCTAATAATCTAGTGCACTGCATAGGGGGATCTGGCAGGGGGGTTAGCAGAATGCAATGTCAGGTCCCATTTTATGCTGCACTGTCATTAATGATACAGAAAAGAGGAGGAAACAAGCAGTCAGATTCAGTCTGCAGAAGAGCACAATTAGGGGTTGTTAAGGAAGCAAGGACATTAAAAACAATGAATGTGGGCATGAAAACAAAATTGGGTCCAGTTGGGAGGAAATGGCTCTATTCACCTAGAAAACAAATTAAACCCCACCATTCTTGGGATGTATGTATCAGGCGACAATGGGGGATTGGCAGTAGCAGTGGGAAGGAGAGACCATGAAAGCAGTCTGAAGGAGGCGCCTGTCTTGAGATATGATATACAGACCCATGTCACAAGGCAATGAGACTGTGTTCTTATAGATAAGGTACAAAGGGAGATGAAACACCCATCCAGACTGTTAAGCAGGAAAAAAATGTATTTTGTTTTGGTTGTGTTTTATTTTGCTAAGAATGTCTGGTCTTTATCCATTCCATTTATTCTTTCAACAAGCATTTACTGATGCATTTGTTTTGCTTAGCTCTGTACAAAGTACTTTTGGAACTACTGTGGAGCCAGGTAAGATGCAGTCCCTGACCTCGAGAAGCTTAAAATATAAGTGGAAAGGCAACAAAACTACATAAGACTTATAAACATAAGCAAAGAAATATCACAGGGTACAAGGTAATATACAAATTATTCCCTTTTCTATGGACACTGTGGGACTCTTCGAACGAGCAAGAAGGCAGTGGTGCTGAGTAGAATAAAAATTACCCAGAAGTCCTAGCTTCCATGGACAGATGAATTGTTTTTTTTCTCCAGGACAGGACTTGGAAGATTCTACTTCCTCAATCCCACATGACCTATAAGATGTGCCCATAACCAACCAGCCAGGACTCTTCAGTGTATCTACAAACCACTAGAATTAGATGAGTCAACATGGTAAACGTGTCCTGCCTGGCAAAGAGGGCTCATAACGCAAATATCTTCTCTCCAACCCTGAAGAGGAAGCTCTTTAGGAAAGGAGCTGCCCCTCTCTCAGTGGATCAGCTGAATTTTGGGGGCTGACATTCAGTCTTTTTTCTCATATCCCCAAATGCTCACCCCAAGGTGGTGCTGAATATAAAAAAAGTCAACATCACACTTCCTCAGATTGGGAAACAGGCAGAGACACACAGGGACAGACAATTACTGTTTGTATTGATTGAGGATACAAATTCAAAATCCAGCCATGCAGGACTCATAACAATTATAAATCATCAATAAAAAGATAAACAACTACCCAACTCCCATCACACAGACCCAACACAATACAGTTATGCATCGTTTAACAATGAGGATACATTCTGAGAAATGCATCCTTAGTCTATTTTGTCATGGTGAGAACATCAAACAGTGTACTTACACAAACTTAGATGATATAGCTTACTACACACCTGGACTATATGGTACTAATCTAATTGGACCACCATCGTACATGCAGTTCATTGTTGACTGAAACATTGTTACGCAGTGCATAACATGTATAAATTAATTTATGGGTATACACCTAGAAATTAAAAACACACACTCCTAAACTCTTGAATAAAAGAGGAATTTAAATTGATATTACAAATGCTTTAGAACTGAATGACAGTGAGAGCAGTACATGTCAAAGTCTGTTGAACGCAGCCAAGACAGTAATAAATTCACTTATTAGAAAATTTTAAAAATGGAAAATAAAGGAATTAAGTTATCAACTCCAGAAGTTATAAAAAGTACTGTAAAATAAATCCATGGAAAGTAGAGGGAAGAGATTGATAGAGATAAAATCAGAAAATAGTGAAATAGAAAACAAAATAGAGTTGATTCATAAAACCAAAACTTTTTTTAAAGTCAAACCTTTATATTAATATTAAATATTAATAAGGAAAAAGTAAGAAGGTACAAATAAATACCACCAGGAAGCCAAACAGGGTCATAAATACAGCTACCAAGGTTTATTAATAAGATATTACGTAAGATATACTACGTAAAATTTTAAATTAATGTGTTTCAATGGGAAAATTTCTAGGAAAATACAAATTACTATAATTTACCCAACAAGAAGTAGAAAATCATAGAACAAATTTAAAGCATAAACAATTTTATCTTTCCAAACCTTTAAATCACAGACAACTCCCATTTTGTAGAAATGGTTCCACAGTACAGAACAAGATGAGCTGTTCCCACAAATTGAGTGGATAGGACAAGAAAGGAAAAGGAAATTATAGACCAATCTCACTTATGAATATAAATATAAAAATCCTGAAGCAAATAGAATACACCAGCTTATTAAAATGATACATTATGCCCAAGCAGGGTTTTTCCCAGAAATGTAAGGATAGTTCAACCTTAGCAAATTTATGAATATAGTTCACTACAATGACAGATTAAAGAGACAAACCATAAATCATCTCAACAGATGCAAAAAACCCACATTTGACAAAATTTAATACCCATCCATGATAAAAACCCATAGCAAACAAGGAACAGAAGAGAATTTCCTCAACAAACCTTTAGAAAACTACCAGGAGGTAATATGGTTACAAGCACAAGCTTTGGGGTCATACTGCCTAGGTTTGGATCTTAGATTCATCATATCCAAGCTGTGTGATCTTGGGCAAATTATTTAATCTCTCCAAGCGTCACTTTCCTTATCCATAAAAATGAGGATAATGATGGTATCTTCCTGATAGTATTCATATGAGGATTAAATGATATAAAACATATAAAGACACTTAAAGAGTGTCAGGCAATATTAAGTACTCAACAAACATTAGTTGTTATTAGTAATACTTATTGACAAAAATTAAGATGAGAAACAAGACAAGCATGGCCAGTATTACCACTTACTATCCAATACTGATGTTTTAACCAATGCAATAAGGTAAGAAAATTAAATGAGAATAATGACTAGAAAGCAAGAGACAAAAATTGCTGTTATTTACAAACAATATGGCTATATAGAAATCTGAGACAGTCAATTGATAAAATATTAGAACCAATATTAAAGTCCAGCAGAGTGATTAGATAAAATATCAGCCTACAAAAATCAATAGCTTTCCTATACATCAGCAATAACTTATTAGGATATCCGATAGAAAAAATATCCCATTTACAATAGCAAGAGAAACTATAAAATACTAGTTATGAAGCCCTGAGCAAGTTATTTACCCTCTCTAGGCGTCAATTTTCTCATATGTCACATAGCTAAGTTAATAGTACTTACCTCATAGGTTTATTATGAGGATTGAATGAGACAAAGCATGGAGAGTACTTAGCAGTGTTCTCCCTGACATAGACTATGTACTCACTAAATGGTAGCATTATTACTACTACTGTTATTATTGTTGTTTTAAAATTGTCTAATTTTCTTCCTCACAAAGTCCTGGTGAAAGAGGTATGACACAGACCATCATTCTCTTTCTGCAAATAAGAAATTTGTCATAAAGAGTAGGGGAATGGTTTAGCCAAAGTAGGAGCAAGTCAGAGCCCAAATTAGACACACCATCTGGTTTTCGCTTTAAACAACCAAGGGTCTCTGATATTCAGAGCAGTCAACAGACTAGCATAGTTTAGGGTGTGTTGGTCTATAGCCTAGAGCAGTCAGGGAATTGTGCTCTTCCCCTTGCCAACAAAATCCCTAAAAAAACAGGACAAGCCTGGAGTTATTCAGGAGTTAAATCAAGTCAGTCTCTTAAATTTAAGAAGATTGAAATAATACCAAGCATCTTTTCTGACCACAACAGTATGAAACTAGAAATCAACTACAGGAAGAAAACTAGAAAAGCCACAGATATGTGGAGGTTAAACAAAATGCTACTGAACAATGATTCAGTCAAGAAGAAATCAAAAGAGAAATTTAAAAAAATACCTGAAGAAAAATGAAAATGAAAATACGACCTGGCAAAATTTATAGGATGCAGCAAAAGGAGTTCTAAGAGGAAGGTTTATAGCTATACAGGCCTACCTCAACAAACAAGAAAAATCTCAAATAAACAATCTAGCAGTGCACCTAACGGAACTGAAAAAAGAACAAAGGAAGCCCAAAATCAGTAGAAGGAAGGAAAGAATAAAAATCAGAGCAGAAATAAATTAAATAGAGACTAAAAAAAAAAAAGAAGAAAAAATCAATGAAACTAAGAGCTGGTTCTTTGAAAAGATAAAACAACATTGACAAAGCTTTAGCTAAATTCACCAAGAACAAAAGAGAGAAGGCTCAAATAAATAAAATCAGAAATGAAAGAGGAGAAATTACAATGATATCTCAGAAATATAAAAGATTATAAGAGAATACTACAAAAAAGTATACGCCAACAAATTGTATAATTGAGAAGAAATGGATAAATTCTTAGAATCATACAACCTTCCAAAACTGAATCAAGAAGAAATAGACAATTTGAATAGATAAATCATCAGTAAGGAAATTGAAACAGTAATCAAAAACCTCCCAAAAAATAAAAGTCCAGGACCAGATGGCTTCCCTGGTGAATTCTACGAAACATTCAAAGAAGATTTAATACCTATCCTTCTCAAACTCTTCCAAAAAATTGAAGAGGAGGGGAAGCTTCCTAGCTCATTCTACGAAGCCAACATTACCATGATACCAAAACCAGGCAAGGACAACACAAAAAAGGAAAATAACAGGCCAAAATCACTGATGAACATCAATGCAAAAATCCTCAACAAAATACTAGCAAATCGAATAAAACAATACATTAAAAAGATCATACACCATGATCAAGTGGGACTTATTCCTAGGATGCAGGGATGCTTCAACATCCCTAAATCAATCTGCATGATACACCACATTAACAACATGAAGAATAAAAATCACATGATCATCTCAATAGATGCAGGGAGAGCACTTGACAAGATACAGCATTCATTTATGATATAAACTATGAATAAAATAGGTAAAGAAGGAAAGTACCTTAACAGGATAAAGTCCATATATGACAAACCCACAGCTAATATCTCAATGGAGGAAAAACTGAAAGCTATCCCTCTAAAAACAGGAACAGACAAGGATGCCCACTTTCATCACTCTTATTTAACATAGTATTAGAAGTCCTAGCCAGAGCAATCAGGCAAGAAAAATCAATGAAAGGGATCAAAACTGGAAAGAAAGAAGTGAAACTGTCACTATTTGCAGATGACATGATTTTATATATAGAAAACCCTAAAGAATCCACCAAAAAACTTTTAGAAATAATAAATGCATACAGTAAAATTGCAGGATACAAAATCAACATACAAAAATCAGTTGCATTTCTATACACTAACAACAAAGTAGCAGAAAGAGAAATTAAGAATACAATCCCATTTACAATTGCAACAAAAAGAATTAAATATCTAAGAATAAACTTAACCAAAGAGGTGAAAGACTGTACACTGAAAACTATAAGACATTGTTGAAAGAAATTGAAGAAGATGCAAAGAAATGGAAAGATATTCCATGCTCTTGGGTTGGAAGAATTAACATAGTTAAAATGTCTATACTTCCTAAAGCAATCTACAGATTCAATGCAAACTATCAAAGTTCCAATAATATTTTTCACAGAAATAGAACAAAGAATCCTAAAATTTATGTGGAACCACAAAAGACCCTGAATAGCCAAAGGAATCCTGAGAAAAAAGAACAAAGCTGGCGGTATCACACTCCCTGATTTCAAAATATACTACAAAGCTATAGTAACCAAAACAGCATGGTACTGGCACAAAAACAGACACACAGATCAGTGGAACAGAACCGAGAGCCCAGAAATAAACCCATATGTATATGGACAAATAATTTTTGACAAGGGAGCCAAGAACATACAATAGAGAAAGGAGAGTCTCTTTAATAAATGGTATTGGGAAAACTAGACAGCCATATGCAAAAGAATGAAAGCAGACCATTATCTTATACCATGCACAAAAATCAACTCAAAATGGAGTAAAGACTTGAATGTAAGACCTGAGACCATGAAATTTCTGGAAGAAAACATATGCAGTACACTTTTCAACATCGGTCTTAGCAGCATATTTTCAAGTACTACGTCTCAATGGGCAAAAGAAACAATAGAAAAAATAAACAACTGGTACTACATCAAAATAAAAAGCTTCTGCACAGCAAAGGAAACCATCAACAAAATGAAAAGATAACAATTGGGGAAGATATTTGCAAACCATATATCTGATAAGGGGTTAATATCCAAAATATACAAAGAGCTCACACATTTCAACAACAAAAAAAACCCACAACCCAATTAAAAAATGGGCAGAAATTTCTCCAAAGAAGATACACAGATGGCCAACAGGCACATGAAGAGATGTTCAACATCATTGATTATCAAGGAAATACAAATCAGAACTACAATAAGATATCACCTCACTCCCGTCAGAATGGCCATAACTAACAAGACAGGAAATAAGTGTTGGAGAGGATGTGGAGAGGAGGGAACTCTCATACACTGCTGATGGGAGTGCAAACTGGTGCAGCCACTATGGAAGACAGTATGGAGATTCCTCAAAAAATTAAGAATAGAACTACCATACAATCCAGCTATTCCACTGCTAAGTATTTCTCCAAAGAACATGAAAACATGAATGCATAAAGATATATGCACCCTATGTTCATTGCAGCATTATTCAATAGGCAAGACTTGGAAGCAACCTAGGTGCCCATCAAGGGACAAAAGGATAAAGAAGATGTGGTATATATACACAATGGAATATGACTCAGCCATAAGAAATGATGAAATTCCGTCATTTGTGACAATGTGGATGGATCTTGAGGTTATTATGCTAAGCAGTATAAGTCAGAGGGAGATCAAATACCATATGATCTCATTCATAAGTGGAAGATAAAAACAACAAACAATCACGTAGAGACACAGATTGGATTGGTGGTTATCAGAGGGGAAGGGGGGAGGCAGGAGGGTGAAAGGGGTGATTAGACACATGTGTGTGGTGATGGATTGTAATTAGTCTTTGGGTGGTGATGTAATCTACACAGAAATCAAAATATAATGATGTATACCTGAAATTTATATCATGTTATAAACCAATCTTACCGCAATAAAAACTAAAAAATAAACCAAGTCAGTCTTGAGAAGTGTTGAGGGGTCTACAGCTTGTTTTTATGTCTAAGGAATCACTGCTTTTGCAACGAATGCACAGTTTCACATGCTCACACTTCCCTATAAGAAGAGATGACTGGTTTAGCAGCAGGGGGCTATTGAAGGCCTCTTTGGGGAATTGTGGTTCTCTTTACTTAGGTTCAAATAATTTAGTGATTGTCTGCTTGCAAGTCACTGGAGAGAGATGGATGTAGAATAAGATAGTGTCTCTTCCCTTTCATTCTGAGGCTTTTCACAAAGATTCCATTCAGTACTTCATTCTAATAGATAATATTTTGTGAACCCTGAATTTTGCTAGATTCTTTGCTAAGCATTTCATACATATCATCTCCTTTACTCATCCCAATGACTTTTGAGGTAGATACTATTTTTATCTTCACTCGGCAGACAGGAAACTGAGGCCCAAAGAAATTAAGTGATTTGTCCCAGCTCACACAGCAAGTGAAGAAAGGGGCTAATATTAGAATCCAGGTCTGTGGACACCTAGCTCTTTCCACTTGATCATAACCTGACTAAAGAACACTTTGTTCCATTCTGCTTTCCAGGTATTTCCCAAAGTGGGAGGGAGAAAGGTTCTTTTGAGGAAAGCACCTGTTAGGCATTTGGCTCCAGCCACTAGTTTTTCCTAGGGTAAGAAGCATGAGTTTCTTTTCAGGTACCAGGAGCTGAGGCTGTCATATGGCACTGCAAACAGTATGGCATGGAAAGAACAAAACCAGTCAGCCCTAAGTGGTGGTTGCCATGATGACAGGATGACAGTCTTCAAGGGAGCGGCTTTTCTCTCCTGAGGCGGTGAAAAAAACAGGAAATTTCCTGACCCAAGGGCTCTACAGTTTGATTGAGGTGTAGCAAACCACAGTTCTCCATTCTCTTCTGTTCCAAATTGACATGAAAATCTAAGGCAGGCAGGCAACAGGGTTTGCAGCAGAAATCTGATCTGCTGGGCCTGGACCCCTTCAGGCCAGCCTCTTCTGCCTCTCTTCCCCCATGCAAGATCCTGTTTCCTGGTGAGACTGAGCTTGTATGGTATGTACAGAGCCCTCCCTCTAGGAATTTTTTCACTTCTAGGAGATTCCACGATGTCTGGCTTCAATTTGCAGGGTCCATCTGGACAGAGTTCAATTCAATTCGGCAGTTCAAGCCGATGCTCTGCAGCCCAGGAGTTCATGCTGCCTATGCATTCTTTTCTAATGAAGATGGTACTAGGTCTCAAGGTTGGAGCTACACTCAGTACACCATATATTCATAATTTATCAAATCTTTTAATAAATAAGGAATTTCTTACCTTGGTGAAACTTATCTACTAGAGACCTACAGCAAGTATGCTTTAATGGTGAAAATCTAGAAGCATTTTCATTAAAATTAAAAAGAAGAAAAGGATGATCATAAAAAACCATTATTCCATATGGTACTAGATATTCTAGCCAATGCAATAAGAAATAAAAAGAAATTAGGTTTAAAAATGAAGTGACAAACTATTTAGAGCTCATAGCACTTTTTAAAGTGACTCGGTCTATGGTTCACAGGCCAAAATTAAATGTTTTCTGTGCACCAGCAATAACCATTTAGAAAATATAATGGAAAAAATCACATTTATAATAGCAAAAAAAGCCTCTGAAATACACAAAAATAAACCTGACCAAAAAAAAAATCAAAATTTTTATTAAGAAAACTATGAAAATTTACTGAACAACATAAAAAAAGACCTGCTTATGGATGGAAGACATCATGTTGAGGATATAAATTCTCGTGAAAGTAATCTTATAAGATCAACACAATGAGAATCTAAATCCTAAAAGATATTCCATAAAATTTGACAAGCTGATTCTAAAATTTAAAAATAAAGTGAATATCCAAGAATAGCCAAGATAATTTTTTAAAGAAAGATAAGATACTTGCCCTGATAGATATATATATGAGTAATTAAAAATGTACTTGCATAAGACTAAATAAAAATAAATCAACAGAGCATAAAGAAAGTCTAGAAACGAAATCATATATATAAGGGAATTTAATATATAATAACAGTGGCATCTCAAATCAACAAAAAGCCTGACTAGTCAAAACATTGCATCTGGACAATTGGTTATCAGTTTAAATAAAAAGACGATCAACACAACAGCAAAATAGGCAGAGAATAAAAACCAACAGTTCACAGAATAGTAAACCCAAACGGCCAATAAATCTGAAAATATATCTACTCTTCCTATTAATTAACAATGAGATCCCATTTTGAGCCATCAGATTGTCAAAATGTAAATTTTTTAAAATATCAAATGTTGGCAAGAAAAATGTTTAACCTGACACTCCTCAAGGCACTAGATGTGACTTCCAGGTTATAGGAAATACAAGGGAAAGAAGAACATGTTAAATGACACCATGATGAAACAATACAGAATATGAGACAGTCTACAAGACAACCAATCTGGTGTCTTTAAAAGTCAATATCATGGGAAGAAAAGGTGGGAGTACTGTTCTAGAATAAAAGAATCTAAAGAGATAACAAAATGCAAAGAGTTGCACAAATGATAAAACTGACTCAAAACAAAATTTAAAAATCTGAATAGACCTATACAAAGTGATTGAGTTAATAATCAAAAATTTCTACAAAGAAAGGCTCAGGACAAAAAGGCTTCACTGGTGGATTCTACAAAACGTTTAAAGAAGAATTAACACCGATACCTCACAAACTCTTCCAAAATTAGAACAGAAGGGAACACTTCCAAACTCCCTATATGAGGTCAGTATCACTCCGATACCAAAACCAGACAAAGACAACACAAGAAAAGAAAACTACAAACCAATTTCTTGTTGTTAATGCTGCGGAGTCAATTTTGACTCCTAGTGACCCTGTGTATAACAAAGTGGAATCCTGCCCAATCTTTTGTGCCATCCTATCATGTTCCTGTGCTATATCAGACAGTGCTCCACTGCTATTCATAGCGTTTTTATAGCCAATTTTCTCGGAAGTGAGTGCACAGGTCCTTATTCCTAGTCTGTCTTAGTCTGGAAGCTCCACTGAAACCTGTTCACCATGGGTGTCCCTGCTGGTATTTGAAATACCATGGCATAGCTTTCAGCATCACAACAACACACAGCTACCAGGTATGACGACTGACAGATGGGTAGTGTGGTACCCAGACCAGGAAACAAACCTAGGCTGTGCTGGTGAGAGTGCCAAATCTTGACCACTAAACCACCAGGGCTGGCTTACAGACCAACACCCTTTACAACTATAAATGCAAAAATGCATCATATAAAAAGGATTATACACTGTGACCATGTGGGATTTAGCAAAAAAATGTAAGATTAGTTCAACATATGAAAATCAATGTAACACACCATATTAGTAGAATAAAGGGGAAAACCCCACACAACCATCTCAATAAATATAGAAAAAGCATTTGACAAGACCCAACATTCCTTCATGATAAAAACGTTCAACAAGCTAGAGATAAAAGGAAACTTCCTCAACCTGATAAAGGGCATCTATGAAAAACCCACAGCTAACATCATACTTATTAAAGAAGGACAGAAATTTTCCCCCTAAGATCACAAGACACAAATGTCAACTCTCACCATTCCTACTCAGTATTGTACTGGAGGATCAAACCAGGGCAGTTAGGCCAGAAAAAGAAATAAATGGTATCTAGATTGTAAAGAAAGAAGTAAACTATCTCTATTCACAGATGACATAACCTTATATATAGAAAATCCTAAGGAATTCACTAAAAAACTATTAGAAAAAAATAAATGAGTTCAGAAAGGTTATAGGATACAAGATCAATATTAAAAAATTGTATTTCTATACATTAGCAATGAGCAATCTGAAAATGAACTTGAGAAATCATCTCCATTTGCAATGGTATCAAAAAGAATAAAATACTTAGGAATAACTTTAACTAAAGGAGTATACAGCTTTCAGCTGTACACTGAAAACAATAAAACATTATTGATAGAAATTAAGACTTACATAAATGGAAAGACATCCCATGTTCATGATTTGGAAGACTAAATTTATTAAGATAGCAACATTTCTCAAATTGATCTCCAGATTCAGTGCAATTCCTATCAAAATTCCAATGGCCGTTTTTTGCAGAAATGGACAAGCTGATCCTAAAATTCATATGAAAATACAAGGGTCTCAGAATAGCTAAAACAATCTTGAAAAAGAAGAACTAAATTGGAAGACTCAAACATCCCAGTTTGAAAACTTACTACAAAGCTACAGTAATCAAGGCAGTATGGTGCTGGCATAAGGATAGACATATAGCTCAATGGAACAGAATTGAGAATTCAAGACCATTTAAAGAAAAAAGAAGTCTCTCTTTTTTTTTTTTTATTAATGTTATGATAGATTACAACCTTGTGAGATTTCAGTTGTACATTTTTGTTAGTCATGTTGTGGGTACACCACTTCCCCCTTTGTGCCCTCCCCCCACCCCCCCCTTTTCCCTGGTAACCACCGATCTGATCTCCTAATCAATATACTAACTTCCACCTATGAGTGGAGTCATATAGAGTTCGTCTTTCTCTGACTGGCTTATTTCGCTTAACATAATACCCTCGAGGTCCATCCACGTTGTTGTGAATGGGCCAATTTTGTCTTTATTTATGGCTGAGTAGTATTCCATTGTGTATATATACCACATCTTCTTTATCCAATCATCAGTTTCTGGGCATGTAGGCTGGTTCCACGTCTTGGCTATTGTAAATAATGCTGCGATGAACATAGGGGTGCAACGGACTCTTGAGATTTCTGATATCAGGTTCTTAGGATAGATACCCAGTAATGGGATGGCTGGATCATAGGGTATTTCTATTTTTAACTTTTTGAGAAATCTCCATACTGTTTTCCATAGTGGCTGTACCAGTTTGCATTCCCACCAACAGTGTATGAGGGTTCCTTTTTCTCCACAACCTCTCCAACATTTGTCGCTCTTGGTTTTGGATGTTTTTGCCAATCTAACGGGTGTAAGGTGATATCTTAGTGTAGTTTTGATTTGCATTTCCCTGATGATTAGCGATGATGAACATCTTTTCATGTGTCTATTGGCCATATTCATATCTTCTTTTGAGAAATGTCTGTTCATGTCCTCTGCCCATTGAAAAAAGAAGTCTCTTCAACAAATGGTGCTGGGACAACTGGAGATCCACATGTAAAAGAATGAATTTTGGGAGGCCAGCCCCATGGCCGAGTGGTTAAGTTCAGGCACTATGCTTCAGCGGCCCAGGGTTTCACCGGTTCGAATCCTGGGCGCGGACATGGCACCATTCATCAAGCTATGCTGAGGTGGCATCCCACATGCCACAACTAGAAGGACCCACAACTAAAAATATACAACTATGTACCGGGGGGCTTTGGGGAGAAAAAGGAAAAATAAAATCTTAAAAAAAAAAAAAAAAAGAATGAATTTTGACCCCAACCTTACATCATATACAAAATTTAACTCAAAGTGGTTCAAAGACCTAAATATAAGAGGTAAAACTATAAAACTCTTAGAAGGAAACATAGGGGTTACTCTTCACGTGTTTGGACTGGGCAACATTTTCTTAGATTTGACACTAAAAGTACAAGTAAACAAAGAGGAAAGATAGATAAATTGGACTTCAAAAAATTAAAAACATTTGTGTGTCAAAGGGCACTATCAAGAAAGTGAAAAGACAACCCACAGAATAGGAGAAAATATTTGTAAATCATATATCTCATGAGGCACTTGTATCTAGGATATAAAAGGAACTCTTGCAACTCAATACTAAAAAGACCATTCATTTAAAAATGGTAAATGATTTAAACAGACATTTCTCCAAAGAAGATATAAATGACCAAAAACACACAAAGATCCTCAACATCATTAGGGAAATTCAAATCAAAACCACAATTAGATATCATGTCATGCCCACTAGAATGGCTATACTTTTTTTTAAAAAGGAAAATAACAAAATGCTTTCCAGTATTTGGAGGAATTGGAACCCTCATACATTGCTGGTGGTAATGCAAAATGGTTCAGCCTCTGTGGAAAACAGTTTGACTATTCCTCAAAATGTTAAACATAGAGTTATCATATGACCAAGCAATTCTACTCCTAGGTATATACCCAAGAGAAATGAAAACATATTTCCACACAAAAATTTGTACAGGAATGTTCTTAGCAGCATTATTTATAAAAGCCCCAAAGTGGAAACAACCCAAATGTCCATCAATGGATGAATGGATAAACAAAATGTGGAATATCCATGCAATGGAATATTACTCCGCCATAAAAAGGAATAAAGTACTCATACATGCTACAACATGGATGAATCTTGAGAACATTATGGCTAAGCAAAAGAACACAGACACAGGTCACAAAGTGTATGATTCCATTTTTACGAAATGTCCAGAATAGGTAAATCAATAGAGATAGAAACCAGATTATTGGTTGTCAGGGATTGGGAGTATGGCAAATGAGAAGTGAATGCCAACAGGTAAGAGGTTTCTTTTTGGGATGATGAAAATGTTTGGGAATAAGATAGTAGTGACGGTTGCAAAATCTAGTGAATATACTAAAAATCATTGAATTGTTCAATTTAAAATGGTGAATTTTTTGGTGTTTGAATTATATTTCAATAAAAAAATGCAATTAGTTAGCCTTGATTGGATCCTGGTTGCCAAAATAAAACATTATAAAAGACATTTTGAAACACCTAGGGAAATTTGAATGTGAACTGGATATTAAATGATATAAGAGACAGGCAATTATTGTTAATTTTTATAGAGGTGATAATATATTGTGCAAAAATAAATTGCACGTATGTAGTAGAACGTCTCTATTTTTAAGCGATGCTTGCTGAAGTATTTAAGGGTTAAGAGTTATGACACAACTTACATTGAAATGATTCAGCAAAATAGATTAGATAGATAGATAGATAAAACAAACACGGAAAATGTTAACAATTATTGAATCTAAGTGTAATTACATGGGTATTTATTGTACTATCACATTTTTTATGTTTGAAAATTTTCATAACCAAAGCATGAAAAAATATTTGCAAACGATTAGAGAAACACGTACATTCACACACTTCAATGGAATTTAAATTTGGAAAAGTGACACAGGAATTCAATTTTGCAGTATTTATTACAATGAAAAAGGAGGGACATTCACTATGACCCAGTGATTCCCATTCTTAATATCTACCCTAGAGAGATTCTTACTCAATTACACAGAGGCATTAACTAAGGCTTTCACTTAAGCACTGTTTGCAATTGTGAAACATTGGAAACAACCTAAATATCCATTAATAAGGGAATGATTACATAAATTGTGATATGTCCATAATATACCACACTATGCAGCAATTTATATAAATGTGCTAGGTCTATATGTTCATGACAAGATCTTCAAGATGATATAGAGTGAAAAAGCAAGTTGCAGAATGGTATGTACTGTGTACAGCATATATGTAAAAAGTCTACACACAAAATAATACTCTATATTTGTAAAGTTCCCTATGTATGTTCGTAAACATACAGAAAAAGGTCTTAAAATATGTACACCAAATGGACGACACGGTAAACTTGGGGGGGGGGTGAGAATGAGTGTGGTGATACCACATATGAGACCAATAATCAACACAATGTAACGAAATGAAAGAAGTGGGTAGAAAGGAGTTCAAGGGGAATGAGGGACAATGAATTATGGTTTGTTTAAATCTCTAATTTAAAAGATTGACAACAAACCTACACTTGAAGGATTTTTTTAAACAAATATTTTTCCTAATGTGGTAGGGTAGGAGTAGGGTAGCAAGAGGCATGGAAGACTTCTCTTACTTGACTATTTTGCTCAAGGTCTCCTCTAGTCTCTCTCAATTTGGCTGACACACAGCCCTTTATCTGGGGACTGGTCTTATACCAGCAGCTGGCTGGGAGCTCTGCTTATTAGAGAAAGGGGATTTTGTTCCACAACCATTCTGGTTTAAGGAGCAAAAACTCCATGCTCAGATTCTCATTCAGTAGGCCAAGATTCCCACAGCAGCCCTGCCTGGGGGGCCTGGTACTGTCTTAGATGTTTCCCACGTTTTCCCCTGTCCTAAAGGTAACTGGGGACACATCAAAATTATTATAACAATTAAATAATATAGCAGTGACTTGACTGAGAGAGAAAGAGAACAAGGAGGACAGAGAATGAAAGCAAAGGGGAGAGAGGAACAGGAGAAAGGGAAAGAGAGGGGAGGGGATAGGAGTGGAGTGGAAGGAGGAGATGAATGTGAAGAATGGGACTGTATGTTTGGTCTATTCACGAAGTGTCTCATGAAGTGGAGGCTGCTTCTGTGGCCTCTGGTCATCTTAGCAGCTTCTTCAAGATTCTTCGATCTGCTCAGAATTTGCCTCAAGTTTTGCAGGCTGATGTTTGTTTCCTGGCCTGGTTACCATTTGCTTCAGGACGTGAGGACTGGCTGAGTGTGTGATTGTCTTGTCAATGTTGATGCGGATCCTGGTCTGGTCAGGGATTACATCTCATGCTGTGTGGAGAGAAGATGCAGCCCTGTTCCAGTCAGTGTGCTGGGTGGTTTCACAGGCCTGTTAAGGGTGGAGATTTTTGTGGGGAGAGAGGGGTTTAGGACCTGATTCTGTTTAGAAGGTCCCTTGAATTGCTGGAAATGGCTTTATAGATCTTGGTTTCATCACGTTTTGCCTAATGCTCTGTGAAGACGTGGTGTGGGACCCATGTTAGGGGCTGACACACTATGTTCCAAGTGGACTCTGATCTGGTCATAGGTTGCCTCAGTTTGCGAGGACTGGCACTGGCTATTGGACCCTCCAGCATGGTCATTTCCTCATGCTGGAGCACTGTGCATTGGCCAGATCATGGGTTGTCCAGGGTACAGGGGCAGTAATGAGCGGCAGGTCAAGTGGCAGAGACATGGTGATAACCTGCCGCATAGTGTGTGGAGATTGGCAAGTACCTGGAGGGCTCTTTAACGAAGAGCTTGGCTGAGGTGCCGTCTGGTCAGGGGTTGCCTTAAGGCAAAGGTTACATTTAAGTATAGGGAGTGGTGGCGTGGGCCAGTGGTTGGTGCACACTGCATATCAAATGTTGGAGTCTTCACTGGTTTGGAAGAGTTTTGCCTAGTGGCATGTGCATCTAGGTAGTGCGCCCTAGAAAGCTGTATAATATTTGGTGCAATGGTTACAAGAGAGGATGATATTCAAAATATTTAACAACAGATTCTGCATGCGCACTGGCCAATCAGTACAAACACTGGAACAAAATGCTGAAGCACCATTTTGCCTCAGTTGCTGGATAATGAGGAGGTCCAGAAATCCTTAGGGAGGGTCTAGGGCTGGGACGATGGTGGCATGCACGGGAGTAGGAGGGGATGGTTTAAGGAAATGGCTATTTATCAATAGGTAGGGAGGAATTTCAGTTTTTTAACACTTGGTATGGCCATACCATGTATTCTGGATGAATGTTGGTCCTAGTTGTAGGGTTACTATTCTAAGCAAGAGTTATCTAACGGTGTGAGGCACTTTGGATAGTGGCAGATCGTTGCCTCATACTGTGTGGAGAAACAGACAGGGCTGGACTGAAACAGGGCCTTTGAAAGCCCTAATCACTGAAAAGATTTTGGCGTCCACTCTCCTCTCTATAATTCAAATGGAAACAATTCTAAACCATAGTACACGTGTAAAAAAAATCCAACACAGTTCTGATTTTTCTTATCATGACTACTTCATTTTTTAAATAACTTCAAATTTCCAACTCTTTAAAAAATTATTCAGTTGGTATCCCTGCAATGCTGTGCCCTAAGCACATATCAGCTGGCTTCCTGGATAATGCAGCACTGATTAGGGGCACTGAAAAGCTGCTTCACTGAGCATATGGTGAGATGTGAACCCTGGTCTGGGAGAGGGTTGCCTCACTATGAGCAAAATGGCAGTATAAGCTTTGGTGAAACTGAGAGCTGGGAAGATCAGCTTCACAGTGGACCCAGCAATGGGAGAATCTGTGGTCTGGTTGCCCTGTAGGAAGTGGTGGCTGTGTGGTCAGGATTGACCTCGTGCTGTTCAGAGTGACAGCATGGTGACAGACCAGCTTCACTGCACTGGAAAGTTCAGTGATAGCTCCAATCTGAGCCAGGGTTGCCTCACAGGTATATAGTGGTTAAGTAGGCCATGGAGGTCAGTGTCAAGGCTGCATAATTGTAGGGTACACTCTGGTAGAGAACAGACTGCTCTCAGTGTGTATTACAGCTAAGGTATGACCTCAAAAAGAGAGCTCTTACTTCACGCACAGTTAGGGTAGGCTGAGAAGCAAGGGCTGCCTGATGATGTGTGCAGCATGGGTGAATGCCAGGAAGGCTGCCTTGGGGTATGCACTGTGGTGGTGTGGACTCTGATCTGAGAAGGTGCTGTTTGGGGTTATCCTGATCAGTGGACAAGGGCCCTGTAGGGCTGAGTCAAGGAAAGAAGAAGGGGCTCTGGGCTAGTTGGGGGCTGCCCAGTGTGGTATGGCACAGTCATTAGGGTCTTAGGTAGGGCGAGAGTTAGGCTACTGTATGTAGTTTGGTCTAAGTGTCTTTGTCTTGGAAAAATCCTACCTAATCTTATGTAGTCTGTCAAAAGTGCCTGGGCCTGAAATGGACCTTTGAGCAAATTATAGCCAAGCAATTATAATACATAGGGAGCTAGTACTCTAGAAGGGTTGCCAATTGGTGACTACTCAAATGCCTATAACCTTCCATCATTTAATATCTCTATAAAGAAATAGAGACAACCTGACAGTTCTTCTGGATCCATTCCTGGAATCACAAACTTACATAGCCTTGTAATCTGGAAGATATTAAGCCTTCAATTCCCCCATGTGCACTGGCAGACACTGGTAGCTAGCTGACAGAGTACATTGAGAACCTCTAGCTTTAGAACCAGTTGGGGACCCAACTCTCTCACTCACCCTTGAGCCAGTGGTGGAAACTCATTCCTCAACCAGGCACAGCTCATTCCATCAAGTATACCTAGAGCCTATACCTCTCTATGTTCTAATCTCAGTTCCCTCCTGGAAGTGAATATATAGGAAGGCCCTGCCTCAGACACCCTTGGCTTCAGTTACACAGGGGGGTATGTTCCTGAATATGTCACATATCTCAGAAGAACATATGTGACCTAATACAACTGTGCATATGAGATACCTGTGCTGTATATGTATCAGAAGTTTACAAAGTAAAGGCCACCACTGTCTATTCATAGCTTAATAACACATGATATGGCTTATTATTTAATCAAAGTATAAAATATGACATAATATCCTTATCTTTTGAGCTTTTCACATAAAAGGGTATGGGAGTGTCATTAAAGTCCCTTCTTCCATGAAAGAAGCCAAAACTTTTACAGAATCATCCACTTTCATTGCCACTGCATTAGCTTAAGACTTCATCAAATTGCTATTTATGTAAGAGTCAAAGGAAGGAACACACCTATTATAGTGTATTGGTTAACATATTTGGCTCTGAAGTTAGAGAGTTTTGCTTCAAATTCTGTCTCTATCACTCAGTAGCCGTATGACCCAGGAAAACTTATTTGCCACTCTAAGCCTCAGATTCATCATCTGAAAACTAGTAATAATATTAATTGTACCTGCCGCATAGGAATCATCTTGAGGATTAAATGAAGTTGTGAGATAATGTGCTTAAGAGGACTAAGACAGTGTCTGGCACATAGTAAACAATAAATGTCAGCCGTCATTATTATTAATACCACAAGGCAGAGGGACTAAAGAAAGAAATTGCTGACCATTACTCCTCTGTATTCTCTATAAGACAAAATGAAGAAAAATTTTAAGCTACACAGCAACGTAAAACATTTTCTAGGGATCCTCTGGTTTACATTCCAGTGTTTTATTGTGTTAAATAACTCATTCTCCACTGTTGCTGACCTATAGATTGTTCATGACCTCTGACACTTGCCTGCTCCTTCAATTCTTGCCCATTCACCAATAAAGGATCTAACTTAATGCAAATTTCTCTTCCTCAGCAATTTCTGGAGATGGTGGGAGAAGCTGGGAGGAGAGCTGGGAGTACATGACTTTGGTTTCTGTACTAGGCAGCAGAAGGAGCTAGGCTCAGCCTGGGCCGGCCGAGTCGGGTAGATGGTACTGCTGCCTCGAACATTCTCCTCACAGGCAAGTGGAAGTATTGCTTACAGCCACAAGCCTGCTTTTCTTCCAAGCTTCCCAGTTTCTTATTTTACAGTGACCTTGGAGCTGCTGAGAGTTAGTGCATTCACCATCTGTGTGTTTTTGGAAGGCCAACCACTGCCTTGAACTGAGAGCTCCACCTTAGGGCCAACTTGAGACTCAGTCCCCAGTGAGGTGTCTTCCTGTCTAGTACTTATAATGGCTCTAGTGACAGGCTGAGAAGTGCCTAATCATTTCACTCACATGTGAATCATCACTCTCCATTGCCCTCTTTAGTTCTTTTCCTTCTTCAAGGCAATTAAAATTGTTTACACGTGCATACACACACACACACACACACACACACACACACACACACATGAACACACACATTTTCCATAAGGACTACACCCACTGATGTCACACTATGCAGAGATCAGCACAAAAATGGAAATTCAAGTTATTGGAGGCTCAGACTGCAGCAGCAACCCAGTGATGGGGGAGGAAAAATGGGAGCTTATGACGATTATTAGCTCAGAAGAAAAAAATCCAAAAATGTTCAATATGGAAGACTAGGTCTAGAGAAAAACAACAAAGGAAGAAATGGGCATAAGATCATCTTTTAAAAGCAATCTCTGTGAGTTTTTGGCTTATTGCCTGGAATGATACAGAAATTAAATTCTTCCTGTGAAAGCTAGGGAAAAGTTTCCACTAGACAAGCTGACTTTATCAATAAAATTCTAAGATTTGGGATGCATATTCAAATCTATTTTCATTCATTCACATATTCAACGAATATTTATTGTGCATCTACTCTGTGCCACTCTTCTAGGCCCTGAGGATAGAGAGGTGAACAAGCCGCACAAAGTCACTGTTCCAATGGAGCATATTTCTTTTTCATCAATGGGAGTGCAATCCTTTTCCAGAATTGAAATTCAGACTGTCTTGTCTTGTTCAGAAGCCGACAACCCACTCTGACCACCCAAACCCACCCCTCTCTTTCTGCTCAAGCCCAAGGCCCAAGACGAAATTCTAGGTTTGGGTTCCTATAGCAGCTGAGAGCCTTGGGCTACTTGCCACCTCGTCCTCTAAGTCTCTATTTTACAGCCTTCTCTTCTCCTCCCTACCACCAGGTTTGCCTTGTGGGGTCTAGACACAAACATAGGACAAATCAGCCCTTCAAGTGAAACAAAGCCCTCATTGTTGTGTCCTCATTAGGGACCCTATTATATACTCTCCACACAAGCCCTGACACTGGCTGGTGCCAATCTGCCAAGAGAAGCAGAACAATCAGTCTCTGATAGGCTCTTGGCTCTCACCAGGGGTTCAGGATGAAGCTCAGCGTGGAGGATGAGGCCTTGCTTACTGGCAAAGGAAGAGGGTAGGATAGCAGTCTGAGATTGCTGCCAACAGCTCCTTCTGAGCTAAGGGGCTGGGCCTAGAAGTCTGAGGACCTCATCCCAGCTCTATTACTAACTCAGATGACCTCCTTCATCTTGCCAAGCTACACGTTGGCAGTGAATAAAAATTATAGCAGTGCTTAAACTGAAAATATTAGCCAGATTTACAAAAAGCTTCACGTGTCTGGGTGAGATTGTTGATGCTTTTACTGCTGACTGCATTGTTTCTGGTGTTTAAGGGATAAGAATGTGCATTTGTATTGGGAAAGCAAAATAGTAACGATGACTTTATAGCCAAGCTTTTTCCCCAACAGATCTCAGTGATGCAGAGGCATTCTCCATTGCTTATCTTGATATCCGTCCCTGTGAGTAGTGAGGAGCATATGTCATAAAGCTGAAGTCAGGGAGGATGACAATGCCTCCTCGCAGCCCACACAGGCTACACAGCAACGTAAAACATTTTCTAGGGATCCTCTGTCCAAGCTAGCCCTTGGGCCCCCTGCCTAGGAAAGAAACCACAGGATCGCTCAAGGGATGGGGCAAACTGTGGGTAAGAGGCTGGGGAAATTGGAGATTATTATAATCCACACTGTCTAGTTATACTTCCTGGGAGCTACAAGATGTGATAAACAGATCCCTTGAAATAAGGATTTCCTATATCCTTCAGTTGCTTTGTATTCCTCAAGGATCCTGCTCCCGTTACTTTAAACTCTCATCTCTATGCTGATGATATCTCAATCTCCATCTCCTCCTCAGTCCTTCCTGCAGAATCCTAGACCCACAATGAAAGTCTCTGCCGGAAACCTCAGGGGGTGAGTAAAAATCAGCATGTTCTAAGCCAAAACCTGTCATCCTCCCTCCCACACAGCAGCACTTCTTCTCCCAAACTTCCTGCTTTGTTTTAATGGCAGGAAATTATGGAATCATCATTTCTCTCTTCCTTCCACTCTTATAACTTCCAGATAGCAAGTTCTACCGATCTATTCCTTTATTTCTTTTTTTTTGACTAATGGATGGATAATCACTTATTGCTTAATTGGTTTGTGGTCCAAATTTTGATACTCTGTAATTGAAATAGTGACCTAGGAAGAATCTTCTGGTGTTTCCAGTATTAAATACTCTTAGATTAAATCTGAGTGGGTTTGATCTAATATTGATCTTTTTTCTCTATTTTGCTTCCTACTGCCACCAATTTAATTAAAGGCATTATTGCCTGTGATCTGCATTACTGCAGTAACCCCTCTGCTACCAATTAGTTTATTCAACATTCATTCAATACGTATTTATTGTGTGTCTACTACATGCCAGGCACTGTTCCAGTCACTGGGAATACAATGGCAAATAGGACAGAAAAGATTTCCACTCTCATGGCGCTTACATTCCAGTTGTGTGGGGGGGGGGGGCAGTAAACACTTAAAGAACAAGATAATTTAATAGAGATAAATACTATGAGGAAAATAAAACATGCTGATGTATTAGAAAGTGATGGAAAGGAAGGAAGGCTACTTTAGGTGGTCAAGACAGACCTTTCTGAGGAGGTGACATTTATGCTGACATCTAAATGACAAGAAAAAGCCTGTCACATGTAAAGAATTCGGGGCACAACATTCCAAGAAGAGATAAGAGTTGGTGCAGTGGTCCTAATTGGCTTGTTTACAGAACAGAAAAGACAGTGAGACAAATATAGAGAGAAAGAAGGAATAAGGCACAAGATGAGGCTGAAGAAACATGCAGAGGCCAGATCCTGTAGGGTATTTGTAGGCCATAGGAAGGAGTTTTGATTTTATTGTAAGTGCAATGGGAAGCTATTGGATGGTTTCAAGCAGATGAGTGACATGATCTAACATATATATATATTTTTTTTTTGATGAGGAAGATTGCCCCTGAGGTAACATCTGTTGCCAATATTCCTCTTTTTGCTTGAGGAAGATTGGCTCTGAGCTAACATCTGTGCCAATCTTCCTCTATTTTGTATGTGAGATGCTGCCACAGCATGGCCTGGTGAGCGGTGTGTAGGTCCGAGCCTGGGATCTGAACCTGCAAACCCTGCGCCACCAAAGTGGAATGCATGGACTTAACCACTATGTCAATGGGCTAGCCCAGCCTGACTTATATTTTTAAAAGCTCACTCTGGAGTCTTTGTGGAGAATTACTTATAGAACCGATAATTAATAATAATAATGTGTAATAATATAGAGGAGCAAAAATAGAAGTGGAGAGACCAGTTAGGAGATTGTTACAGTGGTCTAGGCAAGAGATGATGGTGGCTTGGACCAAGATGAGAGCAGTGGTGGTAGAATGGATGGATTTTTGATACGTTTTGGAGGTAGAGCCAATAGGATTTGTCAATTAATAGATGAATAGGCTGTGTTGGATGAGATAAAGTAGCATCAAGACTAAGGCTTAAGTTTTGGTCTTGGACAAATGATAACATTTACTTAGACGGAAGCCTGAGGTAGGAACAATTTGGTGGTGGGAATGCGGGGGTGCATGGATCAAGAGAGTTTTTGGGGCTATGACAAGAGTCTGAGATACCATTAGAACTCAAAGTGGAGATTTAAGTAGATAGTAGGATATACAAGTCTAAAGTTCAATGGAAAGGTGAGAGCTTAAGATATAAATAAGCATCATCAACGAGTAGACAATGTTTTAAACTATGAAACTAGATAAACTCATTTTACGAGAGAGTACTGATAGAGAGGAATAGAGGACACAGAGCTGAACCATGGGGTATTTCAACATTTAGAGATGAGTTAGAGAAAAAACAGCAAGGGAGACTGAGAAGGAATGGTTAGAAAGATACGAGGAAAGCTGGAGAGTATAGAGTTCTGAAAGTCAAGAGAGGAGAGTGTTGCAGCAAGAGGATAGAGAAATGACCATTGGGTGTGACTCCATCGAAGTCACTAGTGACCCTGACAAGAGTATTGACCATAACATATCTGAGGGTAGAAGCCTGTCTAGAGCAAGTTGAGAAGAAAATGGTAAGTGAGGAAGTGGAAACAAGAATATAGAAACCTTTTTTTTCCCCTAGAAGTTTTGCTATTGTGCAGTAGGAAATGGAGAGGAAGCTGGATGGAGTGTCGAGTTAAAGAAGGTTTTCATTTGTTTGCTTTTTGAAAGCAGCAGGCTACCATTGCATATCTGTGGAGTGAGAAAGATTGATGATGCAGAAGAGAAGGACAGCGTTACAAGAGAGAAGTCCTTGAGGTGGCCAGAGGAGAAGTCATTTCTTGTACTCTGCTGTCAAAGTGCCTTCTACAGGGTAGTTTTGACGATGCAATTCCTCTGCTCCAAAATTCCTTATCGCTCTCCACTGCCTACTAAATAAACCAAACTTTCTAGCCTGCCGTTTAAGCCCAGCCCCACCAAACTTTCCAGCCTTGCTATCCCTCAGCAAGTCCCTGTGTGTAACTTATGGGAAAGCCAATACAAGCTACTCACTGGGACCTTCATACTCTGTAGGTGTTCTCATCTCCAGGGCTTTGCTGGCACTCTTTGCCCTCAGTTCTGCCTGTTGAAAGCCTAACTCATGCTTCAGTGCTTTCCCTGATGCCCTAGCAAGAAATCATCCTTCCCTTCCCTAGCTCCTACAGCAGTTTGCAATTCTTAAGGTCTGTATAAAAACCTGCAACCATTAGCATTTAGAGTTTCAGCTTGTAAGGAATATGTGTACATTCTCATTTAGCCTCATAATTAACACTGTTCTGTCTTATGCCATGTCAAGTTTGAGTATGTATCTTATCTCTCCCACTAAATGATCAACTAACTCTCTGAGCTCAGGGACTAGGCCTTAGTCCTCTTTGTATCTCAAAAATGACACAAAGTAGGTGCTTACTAAATGTTGTAGAGTGATGAAATGATGCTGGATCTTCCTCTACACACAAGTGTATCTGATTTAATGCAGCAAATATGTTTCTGAAAGTTAAAAAGCATCCTGAATTTATGTAAGTAAATCCTTTATGGCATTTACCTCAGAGGCTGTCAGTTTTAAAGAGGCCTGTCGCTCATCCCTGGGGAGTACTGAGCTTCCTCCCCCTTATATGGCCAGGTGCTGTGACATACATGCACTGTAGGGCAGCGTTGTATGTTATGCCCTAACATGTCAAGAGCTATATGATATACATGGAGTTGCAGAATTAGCTAAGTTCTGCTGCACTGAGGGTTACAAAGAGTGAGAAAGTGCACATGGGAAAGACGGAGGAATAAAATACTCATAGTATCTAATATTTGTAATTATAAATAGTACTTACATAGCACTTTTTCTTTTGAGGAAGATTAGTCCTGAGCTAACATCTGCCACCAATCCTCCCCTTTTTGCTGAGGAAAACTAGCCCTGAGCTAACATCTGTGCCCATCTTCCTCTACCTTTTATGTGAGATGCCAGCCACAGCATGGCTCGACAAGCGGTGTGTAGGTCCACACCTGGGATCTGAACCTGTGAACCCCAGGCCACCAAAGTGGAACGTGCAAACTTAACCGCTGCACCACTGGGCTGGCCCCTATATAGCACTTTTTATGTGCCAGTACTATTCCAAATTTTTCATATATTATCTCATTTTTTGTTACAAAACCCCTACGAACAGGTAGTATCCATATCCTCAGTTACAGATGTCGAAACTAAGGCACATAGTGGTTAAGTAACCCGCCCAAGTCACACATGTGGCTAGTTGCTGTGCTGAGATTTGGAATCCCCCATCCCATCTGTACTCTGGCTCTAGATTGCCTCACACAATATTATGCAATATTGTATACCTTTCTAAGCCCTGTAATCTATATCACTGTGTCCTCACACCAATTATGTGAAATAAGCTGAGCAAGACTATGTCGCCATTTCAGAGAGGAGCAAACTGAAGCCCAGGAAAGGGAAGTGGTTTATTTAAAGTCATATGCTCATTTGACTGCAGGTTCCTTACTCAGAGTAATCCGTCTCCTGCACCGTATCACCTCATCTATTGCAGGGAAAATAAGTGAGTCTCTCACGCTTTAGGGTTCAGCCATTTTGACCTTTCCTTTTGTTTCCAGCAAATGAATATAGTTAATGCATGTAAAGTACCCAGAATGGTGCCCAGAAAATAGTAAGCACTGAGTAAGTGATAGTTCCTTTCTTGCTTTTCTCTGTCTCAGCTCTCTCCCGTACAGCTCTCTCTGCCCACCATCAGTCAAGGCTCTCTTCTGGCCCCCAATTGAGCAGGTCAGCCAGGGTGGCCCTTGTTAACAGTAAGAGATGAGTTACACAGTGAAACTTAGATCAGTAAATGAGAAGCCTAGGTTACCTCGGCTTAGTGGCATGGCAATGGCAGAAACAAAAGCTCAGAAACAGGGTCAAATAGAGGTGACCAGTGTCTAAAAGTTTCTGCCCACTGGAGCCCGAGACCAGCGTCACCAATGCAACTGGCAGTCTTCCACTCCCCCGACAGCCTTGCCCAGCTCTGGCCCATGGAAACAGCAGGTGGGATGGAGTGAAATCTGCCATGGAGGCAGTTGCTTAGAATCTTGAGATCCTAACTTACTAGAGGAAAATAAGTGTTGCTCATTACAGTAGAGCCTTTATAGCGGGAGCTATAGGCACGCCTATGTCTACAGGCATGACTGCTGGCAAGACATGTGGCCCTTACTCAACAAAATAGATACAACTTCTGTTTAGTGAATCCAACTTTCCAATTATCCTCCTTTCTCAACTTTCCAATTATTTTCCTTCTTATTATCCTGGGAAAACATAGACATTGAGTGCAATCGCATCACACTTGGGGGATAGCAAGTTTAGTGAAATATCTTATTTGAATGAAAAAGAAACCCATAACCGTATGCTAAATTATCCACAATTCTTCTCAAATATCAGTAGAAATACTGTGCTCAAAATGTCAGAAAATATAACTGTTGAAAGTAAAACTATAACATAATCCTGGCAACCTGGCAGTATCTGCCCATAACATATTGAAAAGTGTTAGCAATATGGTTCTGCTTTTCACTAGTGTCAAACCACCTCAGTGCTTTTGAATTGACACTCAAGGTAATTTTATATACATTTTGGGCACTTTCCCCATTGCTTTCCCTTGTTGGCCTCTTTCCAGACACCTGTGCTTGATTTTACCTGTAGCATCTGCTGAGGATCCTTGGGAAGAAGAACTAACAGCACCTAAACTCTAAGACGGAAGTCAATTTCATTGGGGAGGGGAGGAGAGGAGGAAAGGTCTGGGGAGGTCTGTGCTTGGGTGTCTGTCCACTGGGCTTTCCTTGCAAAGACTGTGTAGACCACTGCAAGCTTTCACGTCACATGCCACAGCCTGAATCTTCCATTTCCCAGACAATTCTGAATCTCCTATGCCAGCCCCCTAAAAAGGCACCAACTCAATGATTCAGCTTAGGTGGACAATGACAAAATGGCAGGTTTTCTTGGAGTTTTTGTTCCATTAGCCTGCTTAAATACATTCCAAGATCAACTTCTGGTAGTCACACATGACAGCACAGATGGAAAAATTAACACGTGTACAAAAGCCCCAGAACTCTCATATGTAGGTTTTTCAAAGCTGCACCTGAGGGACTACTACTACAGAGTGAGAGGTGATGGTAGATGCGAGAGGAGACCTTGTTCATCAGCAGCAGTAGTCAGGCCACCACAGTAGTCAAGAAGGCACCCACGTATTTGCCAATGATCAGGCCCCACTGCCACACCCATCTCCCCATCTCTAAGGCAACATCCAGGGTGTGACAAAGGTACTGGATAGAAAGAAAAGGAAGGGCCAGGATCCTTGACACCACTGCTTTGGAAAAGCAGCCATCCCTTTTTCTAGGGGTTCCTATACAAAGCAGGGTGGTCAAAGACCAAAGGAAGAAAGCACGTCTGGCGCTTAGTGAATGTTGCTATTAGTAGCCATTGAGAGAAGGTAGAAGGAAAAGTGGAAGCAACCAGGGGCCATCCTCCCAGCATTTGGTAAGAGTAGGGAGTAGCACACTAGGGAATAACACTCCATCACTTGGTAATGCGATGGTGACACAGTACAGTGCAAGGCATATGCGGTGGAAGCCTGTGTTCTCCTTCAATCTCTGTCACTAATTCACTGTGTGGCTCTGGGCAAGTAAGTTCAAGAAGTTTCCTCATCTACAAAATATGAATAATTTTAGCCTCCCAGTCCACCTGTCTGCTTCAAACCCTGATGAAAGAATTGCATGCAGTATACTTTGGTTTCTTATAATTGCTGAAACCACCAAAAATCTCTGGACAAATATAATTTTAAAAATCTTAAAATCAATAAAGAATTAACAAGGTAGTGAGTATTATACAACAAAACTGAAGTGAAAATGGGAACCTAGAGATTTGAGTAAACATGGAAGTAGCTTCTTTTGAACTGAGAGTATTTTCCAATGCCAGCAAATTGTAACTTTTATGTTGAAAGCCTTGTGGGTCAAGGGGAACAGAAATGAAAGCCCAGAGCCAACAGAAGGTAAGAAATCTGGTAGGAAACCCTCCACAAAGAAATCTAGGGCTCCAAATGATTATACTTGCAGGATAACGGTGAGTCACACATTCACCTTGTAGACTTGCAACCCGAGTTTACATCATCGAGGAAAACTCAAGTCTTAAATTAAAATGGCCCCAGACTAGCAGTGTCCCAGGATCCTGGCCAAAGCAAACACAAATTCTCTCTCTGAAGAAATATATCTATCCTGGACCTCAAATTATTCCTACAAATAATTTTTCAAGTACAACGACTAGCATACAAAGATAACCAGACAAGGAAATAAGGTACCACGTCCAGGAACCTGCAGAAAAATCAAACAACTGAAACAGATCCAGAACAGTTTAACAGTTTAAGGTCCTAATATTATCCATGAGCAGGGTAAAAATATGATCAAAAAACTATGACAAGTTAAATACTCATGCTCTAATTTTCAGGTAATAAGTACGTAAACGTAAACAGTGTTTATCTTCAAAACTAGTAGAAGGGAGCGATAAAATGACAAAAAATAAAATCAATGCCAAAAAAGGCAAGAAAGGAGAAAAAAAACCACAGAAGGACAAGTAGAAAGCACAAAATTGGGGCCGGCCCGGAGGCGCAGCGGTTAAGTGCACACGTTCCGCTTCTCAGCGGCCCGGGGTTCGCCAGTTCGGATCCCGGGTGTGGACATGGCACGGTTTGGCACGCCACACTGTGGTAGGCATGCCACGTATAAAATATAGGAAGATGGGCACAGATGTTAGCTCAGGGCCAGTCTTCCTCAGCAAAAAGAGGAGGACTGGCAGTAGTTAGCTCAGGGCTAATCTTCCTCAAAAACAAAAAAAGCACAAAATTAGTTGGTAGATAATCACATGTACATGGAAGTGCTAGGGAAAATCTGACAATGTTGAACGAATGCAAGAGAGTCTTGTGATTTGGAAACCTTAATAGCGGTAAACACAGAAGCATCATCTACTTTCAGCTTTTAATTCTTGAATGTTCATTGATCTCTACTGCCTGGTTGTCCTGTGAATGGAGTGTGGGATGGTGGAGTGGCTGTTCACCTGAGCCCCAAAAGAAACGATGACTGATTCAAGGAAAATAAGAACATGGAGACAAAAAGGACATAAAACGGAAGCAAGCAGCCTTTCCTTTATAGTCCAATTTGTCGAGACCTGGGGAATGAGAAGCTGAGAGCAAAGGCATAGATACAGTCATGGGCCTTGGCAGGGCCTAAGCAAGGGCAAAGGCAGGACAAAGTGAAAACTACCACAGATATGACAAAGTGGTCATTTTGACGCTTGGCCATTCAGTGATTTGACATTCAATGAACTCGCTTTTGGAGAACCCAATTTGAGTAAGTTAATTGAGAACCATTTGATATGTATTTGCTATATGTGAATTTCCCCTGTCTCTTGTTCCGGGGACTTGGGGAGCAGCACAAGGGAATAAGGATGGCTAGCAGGGCTGGCTTCATGGGTGTGCAACCTGTGTAGTCATCCAGGGCCCCACACTCAAAGGAACCCCATGTGTAGTTTAAGGCTCTGCTCTCACTGTCTTGAAATTCTTAATTTTTTAACCAGAGGCCTCACATTTCTTGTTTTCACTGGGCCCTGCAAATTATATAGCCAGTCCTGAGAGCTAGAATGGTAAGTGGGCAGCAGCTGAAGGTGAGGCCAATGGCCACTCACTGAATTTTGCCAAACTAATGGCTCATGAAGTCCCCAAGCCTAAGGCTAGATGAATGCCCCAGGGGCACTATATGCAGCTCAAGATGTGTTGAGTGAAGTGGTGACTGAGGTACCAGGGCATCCACCAGGAACTCTTTGAGGGCTATTTTAATAAGACCACACATCTATTCAGCACTTAATACATACTGGGCACTGGGCTAAGCCCGTTGCATATAGTGTCCAATTGATTCCTTAGTATGAGCAGGGTACTGTTCTAGGTGCTGTGGGAAAAACAGAAATTCTTTTTTAAATCCCCTTTCAGGGAGGAGCTTACTGTCTAGTCAGATAGGGACACTATAAGCAGTAGTAAAACAACTAAAAAGGCAGTATGTGTTTAAGTGCCAAATGCATGAGAGATCTGAGCAATAATGCAATCGGCATTCAGAGAAGGGGAGTCAACTGAGTTGGAGTGGTCAGAGAAAGTTTCTTGAGGAAACTAAGGCTTAAGATGGGTGTTGAGGGAAAAGCAAGTCCTGGATGCATGGGTGAGGGTTTCAGGAACTCTGAGCAAGGAGAATGGTACGGGAGAGAGAGGAAGTAGAAACACCCCCAGTGTGACAGGGAGTGGAGGTAGGATGAGGTGGAACAATCTGGTTGAAGTAGAAGGCACATAGGGTAGGATGAGGGAAGCAGCCAGAGCTTCTGGAAAGAGGAAGGTGTGGAAGGCCTCAAATGCCATTATTTAGACTTGATCTGTAGATAGCAGGGAAAAACAGCAAAGGTTTGGGGCAGCAGAGGAGTGGCATGATGAAGGGGTGTTTGGCGAAGCTGAACCTAGTGGCAAAGACAGAGGGTATTGAGTGAGACGAGTGGTTCTGGAGCTTCCAGAGGAGAGTTCAAACTCTCTCTAAGGCAATTAGCCAAACTGTGCTGCAAACATTCCCCCTGGACTGTCCCTGAGGGCCATCACCCATAAGGGCAAAGTGAGAGCAGTTCTGTATTCCCCAGGCCTCTCTTCTCCTCACCCCTTCCCAGCAAGGGCCTGTCTGGACCCCAGTTCTTGCCTCAGTACCTACACAAACACGAATTCAAGTGCCAAAGCGTTGCCATGGAAACCACTGCTTCATCTTTCTCAGAAGAGTGCTCTGCAGCCATGAGGTTTCCTGCCCTGGGAAGCTTTTCACAAATATTTGAAGAAAGTGGCAAATATGTCAGCCAGGAGTGTATGTGTAGGACTGGCTGGTGGGGTGGGGGGCTGGAAGAAAGGGGCTGTACCATGGCACAGGGTTCAATGGGGACCTAACTCAGTTGTGGGGCCACTGGAAAACAATGATCTTTTAAAGCTACAGTGCCTTTAGTTACCAGGCTGGGCTTCTAACAACGCTTTACCTCTTTCCACTACCACTGGGTTATACCCTACGGCCTGAGAGTCTGAGTCCCACCCACCCACCTCGAGAGACCACCAGTGACCCTCTGGATATCCCTACAGTACAGCTTACAATGATGAGGTAAATGCTGGTCGAATCACATGAAACACAACAAGGCTGAGAGTTGCAGAGAGGAAAACATCCATAATGATAATAACCAGAAATAAATCTTAGTTTATTCTGTGCAGAGCACAGCACTAAGCACTTTATGGAGGCTTCCTCATTTAATTCTCACAATATCCTATGAGGTTGGTCCTCTCAGCTTCAGGTGGCTAAATAATTTACCCAGACACTCACAGGGAATAGGCCATAGACCTGGGGGTATGCACCATGATTTGTCGTACATTCTTAACCACTCTACCACATTGCTTTTCTTTTCTCTCTTTTGAATAATGGTTTTATTGTGAGATATAGTATGCAATAAAAAGTGTATGAAAATGTATATGTATTTTCTTAAATAGATCTATTTATCTGCTTCCAGTAATTGATCCATAAGGACGATGATAATGATTATAATAGTTAACATTTATTACGCACTTGGTTTTTGCCAAGAAGAGTGCGAAGTGCTTTACCTACATTCTGTCTTATGTAATTCTCACAAGCACCCAATGAAGCAGGGACGTTTATTATCATCTCTATTTTAGAGAAGAGGAAATCGGGGCTTGGAGAGGTTAAGTAAATCATCCATTGGAACTCAGGTCTCTCTGATTCCAAGGCCATACTGCCATTTGCAGTTGCTGAGTGGCATTCTCCCTGGACCTAGGTTGAGTCTTCTAGTGCAGACAAACCTCCACCTCCCACTACTCTGATGATATGTTGGAGAACATTTTTTGCTACACCTACTTTTCCTGGAGTGATTAAGAACTTCCAGGGGCCTAGCCCTTCTCTAACATGTAGGATGTACCCCTGGATTCTATTCTCAGGGTTGGCAGGTGTGCCTCAGCCATGACCCTAGGAATGATGCGTCTCACAGGACCCTTCTTAGCCACAGGGCACCCCATGGGCCTAGCTACTTTAGGGAAATTCATTCACCTATGTGCTCACACCTAGCTTTCCTTCCTGGTTTGGATTTCAGCCCAGTTCAGGGCTGGGTATACTGACACTCTATCTCCAATCATTCAGGAAGCCACTTCTGTGTGGGCTTCGGACCAGCCTGGTTCTCCAAGTGAGGAATCACCTCTGCTCCAGTCCTCCCTCTGCCCCTCGTCTTCATGGTCTATTAAAGCATCATCCCCTGGGGCCGGCCCAGTGGCACAACGATTAAGTTCACACATTCTGCTTTGGTGGCCCAGGGTTCACCAGGTCGGATCCCGGGTGCAGACCTACACACCACTTGGCAAGCCATTCTGTGGCAGGTGTCTCACATAAAATAGAGGAAGATGGGCAAGGATGTTAGCTCAGGGTGAGTCTTCCTCAGCAAAAAAAAAAAAAAAAAAAAAAAAAAAGGTGGCGGATTGGCAGCACATGTTAGCTCAGAGCTAATCTTCCTCAAAAAAAATTAAAATTAAAGCATCAGCCCAGTCTGCTGAGCTTAGAGTAACTACAGCACTCTCTTTCTCAGTCCATCACAGAGCAACCTCACCTGGAGGTATACTTCTTCTGGTCTTTAGTGAGTGGCAGGTGGTGAAGGGTGGATGAATGGATGATATTTTCTGCCCAAATAAGAGGCTAAAGTCAAATGGCAGACACAAGTACAGCTAGGTCAGACATAAAACTGACAAGCTGATGGCATCAGTTTTACGACATGATAATTTCTCTCATTTAACGGCAGCAGGAATCTTACAAACGGGAAGATTGTAAATCAGCAAGCGACTTCCAGCACATTAATGAAACAGTGTCACCAAAGGCCTCCTGTCAATCAAAATTTTCCAGTATCTACAAGGAGGCAGAAAGTAAACTGGCTTTCAAACTAACAGCTGCTTTGTGAGCATGAGAAGGGTGGCTGGTTGAGCCTGCCCTTCATACTGCTGAATTTCATGGATCGATTTAAAAATGTCATCCAACGAAACAAACACAAGCTTAAACAAGAGCAAGAGTGACATAGGAGAAAGAAAACTCTACTAAGTTCTCACTTAACCTGGGTTTATCCTAGGTCTTCCTTGCTACTGACTAGGTGGGTGACCTTGGGAGACAAGTCATAGAAATTCTGATCAGGAAATGATGGTAAAGTCCATCTTGTCCAATTTTCTCTTGATTCTTGAATATATTTAATACCACCAGCCTCCACAGGTGTCCTGGGAGTGACAGGGAACACGCTATCCATCAAAATACTTCTTCCAGTTCTAAATGAACTCTGAATTTTATCTATTTTGTTATTTAATAAGCACTTACATTGTGCTTCACATATGTCAGATACTGACTGAAGCAAATCACAAATAGTAAACTTTTTAATCTTTATAACAACCCTATGATATAGGTACTATCATTATACCCATGTTACAGGTGAGGAAGCTGAACATCAGAGAGGCTAAAATACTCAAAGGCGCACAGCTAGTAAGTGTCACAGTTAAGATTCTGACCCAGGCAATGTGGCTTCTGACTGTATGCACTTACCCACTGCGCTATGAAAAGCTCTTTTATTGGCTAAAACCTGTCTACCTCTTTGTAGCTTGCACCCCAAGTACCACTGGTCCTAGTACTCACTCTTTCTGGAGTCCCATAGGCCAGCTTATATTTAACCTCAGAAAGGCCTTTTCCATGCTTGGCAGAGTGCAAGGCAGATTAGGATGCTGGGGCCATTGCTGTAACAATGATGGGGCTAGTACCCCAGCCCAGGTGGGCAGAGTATAACGGGCACTTTACTGTCAAAGTAGCAGACCCACAGAAGGAAAGGAACTCCTCCAAAGTCAAAGAGGAAGTTGATGATAGAGTGTGAACTTGAATCTATGCGTTTGGACTTTGTGGCAATATCCCTTATGCTACAGTCTCTGATGCTACCCCTATCCTTTCCTCCTGCCCCCAATATATACGTTATTATTGTTGATATAATCATAGTTACCGTTCAATGAGTACTTACCTGTTCTGTACCTGATGCTCTGCATATATTTTCTCATTTAACCCTCAGAACCACCTCTATCCTGTGAGATAGGTACTACTATCACCTTTATTTTACAGAGATGGAAGTTGAGGCCTAGGAAAGTCAAATAAGTGCCAACAGCCAAACAGCTAGTAAGTTGCAGAACTTGGCTTTAAACTCAGATCTTTCTGTCACCAGACTCTGGGCTTTTAATTACTATATTGCAGACCTCTCAATAATATTCACAAGCAACCTGGGGCACCTTGTGAACCCCTTGTTGAAAGGGAGATTATTAGTGTCAAAGACGTATGAATACCTATAAATATCCTTTTCCTGATGTAATCAGATAATGTGTTTAAAATATTGGAAAAGAAGAGCTTGAGAGAAAGAGAGAAAGAAGGTAGTTTGCCTCATAATTGAGGTGACAAGACATGAGGCTATAACTGATAATGCATGATTCTCGGGGGGAGAGTCATGCTTGCTTTAATTTTACAACAAAGTTTTTCTCCGTACCTACTATGTACCAGGCACTGTACTAGTAATACAGTAGACCTGCGCTATCTGCTACTTGATGGGCTCGATTTTGTTTCTTGATCTTGTTATGCTGAGTGACTATGATTAAGGGAAAGACAATATTCACTCTTCTTCTGCCCAAAACTGAACCATTTGCTTTTCCTTCAGTGGTAAAAACCACAATACCAAGGAAAGACCAGGTTTTGAACAAACAAGGGATGTGGGAAGATTTTAAAAGCCATCCACACCAACCCAAACCCTAGATGGAAATCCTCTTCATTTCAAAAGACTTGCAGGGAATCAGCAAGCTTAAAAAAACAATCACCACAAGTATGACAGAGGGTCGATAGCCTTCCTATGTAAAGAGTATACACATTTGTTAAGAAAAATACTACAACTCTAATGGTTACATGGGCAAAAGATATAAACAATTTCTAAAGGAGGAACAGTAAATGGTAATAAATATTTGAAAACTATTCAACCTCACCTAGTAATAAAATACACGCAAATGAAGCAATAGTCAGATACAAATTTTGCCCATCTGGTTAACAAAATCGTTTTTAAAAAATTAGAGGACTCAATGCTGGCAAGAGAGTGTCCTATGGGCACTCTTATGAATGGCTAGTATAAACTGGACAAGCTTCCTGTAAAGAAATTTGGTAATAACTATAAAAAGCCTACAACACGTTAGACTCTTTGACATAAAATGGTTTGCGTCGGGCCTGTGTGAGGAAGCAGCTATGGTCTGAGCCACAGGCCTATCTACTTACTCAATAGACACTCAGCACACTGCCTTGGACAGTGAAGCTTAGCCTCAAGTAACTCTTGGTGTTTCAACTAGACTGTGGTTTATATCCAGTGCCACCTCCTTCCACAAGACCCCTGCACTGAATACATGTTCAAGGAATGGCTGCCTAGAGATTGATGATCTGGTGGAAATAGTGGTACACCATACAGATAATCAGCATGGGCTTTGGCATCGGGCTCTTCCACTGACGGGCCATTTGGCTTTGAGGAGTTTACTTACCTCTCTGCTTCAGTCTCCTGACCTGTAAATCATGGCTCATTTTATTCACCTCTCAAGATGACTTCAGATTGAGACTTTGCCAGTTCCAAGCTGTTTGATCTTGAGAAACCTGCTTAACCTCTCTCAGAACTTCAGCTTTCTCGTTTATTTAATACTTTCCCCATGTGGCTGAAGTGAAGATTGAATGAGATACTGCATGTAAAGAACTTAGCACTGTGCCCAACACAGAGTAACAGAGTAATAATAAAAATAAATAATAAATGAGAGGTTAAAATGTAATATCTTATAGTTGCACAGCACTTAACATTCTATTTTTAAAGCATTTTCTTTCTATTTTTTCCTTTCTCTCTCTAGGAAAGCCTGAAAACATCTAGCTAATAATATCTCACAGCTGTGACCACAACCTCTGCCTGCTGGCACACCACACCACTTCCACTCCATTCTCATGCCAGGCACCATTCAGTCCCCAGCATGGCATCAGCTACCCACACTAGAGAACAACAGGTGGCTTGGGAAAATTCAGTCAACTGCTTACAACTCCCTCTGGGCATTGCAGTGGCTATCTAATAGTGAATAAAACGAGGCTTAGAGATTTGGGCAAGTCCCTGCAGAATGCAGAAGTTAAAACAAGAGGCAGAATCCTTGACCCTTGTTGACCACAACTACCTACATTAGCATAGCACTAAATGTGTTTCAGGATGCTTTCCTCACATCTCAACTGAGCCTCCCAACAAAGCTATGCGGTCAGCACGGCAGATATTGTCATTGCCATTGAAAAGATGAGGAAGTGAGGTGCAGAGAAGGACAGCCTTGCCTAAGGTCATATGGTTAGTTAGCAGCAGGGGTGAAATTAGAACCTAGGTCTCTTCTCTGGTAGTCTAGAGTTCTTTCCACCACATTGCAAAGCTTGGCACAGCTGGGAAAGTCAATTTCAAGGAAGTTTAGCACCTCAGACCGGATGCAGAGGTTATCCTGGGAAAAACGAGTAGATGACTGGTGACAGCAAGCCCACCCTTTGGCCCCATAGTAATCTACTCGCCCTGATATGGGAAATTCCCAAAGGAGTGAAATAGCAGCATGCATGGAGCAACAAAGATTTTGTCTAAAAGGTCAGACAAAGAAGCTTAAGTAAAAGTTTGATTTTATACATTGTTGGAAAGGGAGGAGTGCAGAAGCAATAACAACGTGATCACTGAAGCATTCGGCCAGTCTCTTGCTTATGGAAGGGGTGACCTCCGTTTGCTCTCAGGATGGTTTTTTAAAAATCTCCTCTGGGCTTTTTTCTTTTCTCTCTCTCTCTCTTTCTCTCCCTCTCTCTCTCTCTCTCTCTGTCAAAGACATATATATATGTCTTTCTTGGGCATATTTTAGCCCTCTGAGTAGGTTACTGCAACCATCTCCCAGGAAACAGGCTCTCCTTCAATTTTACTCACTAACTGCCATCCTCATGGAGAGAATAAAGTACAGAAAGAAACGAAGTAAGGAAGGGGAAATTTAGAGTAGAATTGTGTATACATTTGGTGTATTTGTGTGTGTGTGTGTGTGTGCACGCACGCAGAGGGAGTGGAGATGAGAGCTTGAAACTAAAGGAAAGAATACCCAGCTCTCCTGAGGTGATGACACTGGAAGGCCTAAGGGATAAGATTGTGGAATATTTTTTAAAGTATATGAGATTATTCCCCCTTACATGATTTTAAAATAATAACAAAACTAATATCAAATTTATTGACATCTTATTGTGTACTAATTACCCTGGTAAATGTTTCATAAACATTATTTTATTTACTCCTCACAATTCTGTGAGGTAGGTTTTACCATCATTACCATTTTACAGATGGGCAAATGGATGCTTAGAGCAATTAAGTAGCTAGATCAAGGTCACATAGTTAATGTCACAGCTCAGATTGAACTCAAGCATCCAGCTCCAGAGCCTATGATTTAAATATTACACTCTATTCTCCTGGGTGAATATAGGGATACGAACCCCTCCAAAACAACAACAACAACAATATTTACTAAAAGTTCTTCAGAGATCTTTACACTTTTTACTTTGTTTCATCCTTTTAGCAGGCATTATTGGTCCCCATCCTATAGTAGGGAAAAGTCTGGAAAGAGAAAGTAAGGAAAATTGCTCAAGGTCTCACAGCTGGCTAATGGCAGAGCCAGAATTAGAAGATGAGATTCCTGACTCCCAGTCCAATGCTCTTTCCACTATACTATGTCTGCTCAACAGCTTCTGACATGGATCCCAAAGCTCCCTCCTCGGGTATCCACAGCCCTGGAGTGAGGGCTGAATCCAGTGACTTGCTTCTAAGGAACAGAATATGGCAAAAGTGGTGGGATGTCACTTTGGTGATTAGGTTACAAAAGGCCATTAATCCATCTTGCAGGTACTCTCTCTCCATCGCTTTTTCGGATTGGACACGTTGATGAAGTAAAATTGCCACATCGGAGAGGCCATGTGGCAAGAAACTGAGGGCAGCCTCTGGCCAGCAGCCATCAAAGAGCTGAAGCCCTCAGTCTAACATCCCACAGGGAACTGAATCCTCCCAACAACCACAAGAGTGAGCTTAAAAGTGAACCCTTCCCCAGCTGAGCCATGAGATGACTACACCCCTGGCTAACACCCTGACTGCAGCCTTGTTAGAGACCCTGATAAGCCATGCCTGGACTCTTGACCCACAGAAACTTGGAGATAATGCGTTTTCTGTGAAGCCACTAAGCTTTGGAGTGATTTGTTACATAGCAATAGACAACTAATGCAAAATGATACCGAGCAGCAGCTTCATTGATCTGCTGTTTATTCATAGCAAGTCAAATCTATGGCACAGCCCCCAAGAGGATTGAGAAAAACGATCTAGGCAAGCTCTGTAACTCCAGGGGAGAGCTTGGAATCTGAGGATCACCTCTTGGCATGCTTCAGTGTTTCCTTTGCCCTGAAGTTCTGATAGCCATGCCCTAAGGTGGTGCAGGTAGATCTAGGGCCTCTCATCCTCCACTGGTCAATGAGTCCAGCATCTGCCAGTGTTCAGCTTGTGTTCAAACTAAGTGGTTGGCAACATCAGATCAGCCTGGGATGTCAGCCTGGGATGTCCCATACGTTCCCCCTGAGGAGTTCACACAGGGCCCAAGCTATCACACTGTCTCCATCCTAGCAACGGTAGCTGCTCCCCAGCCACTGCCCCAACCACAGTGCTATTCTGGAATTTCTAACTGAGTGTGGGCTGGCGTAAGTGAAGGGTTTTGACAGACTCCCTAAAAGCAATTAGCCAAATGGGAATCACTTACGCTCAATTTTCAAATGGCTAATTTGGTGTTGGGGAATCTTCTTTAAAAGGCGTGGGTGGGAGACATCCCAGCGTTATCCTGTAGCTATTTAGCTAGATAGCTTATGCAAGGGAGTTGCATTCCCTCATGCTGGGAAAAGACTTATCAAGTGGGTCCACCTGAGTTCTTCCTTTGCCGGCTCAGCTGTCTATACAAAAATTAGAAATAATCCAGGGTGAGTTACTTTCACAATGTCAGCAGAAACAGCAAGATGAGCACAGGCCAACACGGTGTCTTTGCAGATCTGTGCAGAACCTGTGAGGTAAGGGTCCTCTGCCCCCAACCTTTAGGCCTGTGTGTCATAAATTTCTGCATGTGTGTTTTGGGTCTGTAGGTATGGGGGGAGGAGGGAGAGGAGGGGCATGGCACATTTTGGAATATGCACTCCCCACAGACATGTATGCTTGAACAAGTATCACCTCTCACACAAGTAGGTGATGGGTGTGAAGATTTGGCTCTTCACAGCTACATGTGACATGCATGTGTAGGGGGCCGTGGCCATGAAGACTCTGTGTGTATGTGGCCCCTGTGTGTGTGAAAGGAAGGTGTGAATGTGAGAGCTCCACCAAGCTCTCACTATGTAGAGTTGGGATGTTTCAGGGTCAGCATACCTAAATATGGTGATAAGTCACAACAGAACTATACATGTATGTGTAGCACATCTCAAATTCTCAGTGTGAGTCATTCACTGACATGTGTGTGTGTGAGCAGACCTTCCTGCATGTTAGTAATGAGGGCAAAGAAGACAAGTACATGAGAATGGGAGACAGAAACTGACAATGAGCCCATGAAGAGCCCTTTAAGAAGAGACAAAGAAGATCTGGCTCATTAAGTACCTACCTCATTAGGGCCTGAGTTGCCAGGGAGCTGAACCAAACTACTTTATTTCCTTTACAATTGAGCCAATCCCCTCCCTTCTCCGTCTACTTAAATAATCAGGAGAAAGGGAAATGGAACAAAATTGCACCCCCTCAGATGAAATGTACGTGTCGTCCATGCCTCTTTCTTTTCTAACAAATGTCTGTGAGTACTTGCCTAGCTTGGGTTCAGCATTGGGCAGACTTCCCTTTGTTTTTCATTATTTTCATTTGATCTACACTAGTATATTGTTCACACAGGCATCCAGAGAAGAAGAATGGTTTTAAATGAAATACCGTGAGTTACCCAAATCTCAGTTTCTGACTGTTCCCACAAATAACAGGAGCACTGGCTACAAATAGAGAAATAAATGAATTATCTTGCACCCGGAGGTCTGGCGACCTGAAGAATAGGTTTAGCTGAAAACCAGAGTTGCTCACATAATGTTCCTCTTTTGCCTGTAGTTACACAAATGCAACCTGGTTTTAATGGCCTTCAAGAGCACTGATCCAAACGTTTACAACCTTGGGCAAGTTTCTGGATGAAAGATGCCGATATGGTGGCCAAAAAGAAACGTGTTACTTCTTACTTTCTAGAATAAGCAATTATAGCAAATGCACTGTTGGGCCTCTTAACCATTTTTGTGCTATGGACCCCCATGGCAGTCTGATGAAACCTATGCATCCCTCTCAGAACAATGTTTTTAAATGTATAAAATTAAATATATGGGATTACCAAGGAAACCAACTATATTGAAATGACTCTATTATTAAAAATTTTAGTGATGAAGTCACATATGAGCTTATTAATATGTTAAGTTTTAGCAGCAGGTCTCATAACAAAAAATTTCAAAATAGTGATCAGCACAAATGATATTTCAAGACACTGCCAACAGCTGTAATTTTATAAGAAACTATCTGTGATTTCTATTGGTGATTAAGTCACAACTACTGCTAATACTACTGTGATTTATTGCCTACAATCATAACTGAAGAAAAAACTAAATTTCAGTTAGAGATTAGTAAAAATGCAAATGTACTTTTTTTCTCATCCACATTTGTAGACCCCCTGAATTCTAGCCATAGATCCCTAAATGGTTAAATGAGAGAGAGAGAAACAACCAAAACTGAAAATAAGGTTGCAATAGTAACCCCTAAATAAGAGAATGTTCTGACCACTGCTAAAAAATCAAAGGAGGCTGAGAACGATGAAGACAGTGATTGTATTAGAGGCAAAAAGAAACAACAATGACAAGTACTCAATCAAAAAACAACAACAAAGGAAAAGCTGCTCCCACCTCTGATTTGGTTCACCAAATATTTGGAAATGAGAACTGATTCAGCCAAAGATATTTATAGTCACTACAGTAACTGAGCATGACGATGGGCCAGCATTACCAGAAAGGGTTAAAATATGTTTTGCTACTCTGTTCTCTGTTCAAAGAGGCCCTTTATTGGTTTCCTTCTCTCTATAGGAGGAAGCCTAATCTTGGGTTGGCCTCCAGGGATTCCCAGTACCTCTCTCATATAAGAAGCCTTCTCTGACCCTCTCAAGTAGTTAATTACCCCTTGCTCTAGACTCCCCCAGCTCATTCTACTTTGAATCTAGTACTCAATCACTGTATTGTAGTTCCCGGTTTCACATATCTATTTCTTCCACTAGACTGTGAGCTCCCCAAAGATAAGAGCTATGGCTTTATTTGTCTCACAGTAGGGAATCAATTTGTATGTGTTGCATGCTAATGAGTGAAATGTCTTGTTTCCAAAGTATGAGCCATTTCAAACAACTGGCTTTGACCACATCATTAGTTCACTTTGCAGTTTGGTTGGAACAAGGGTGAATTTGGTATGGGTTCCACGGAGTTAGCTGTTTACCTGTTGCCAAAATTACGGGGCAGTTAAGGGTTCAGCTGACTACAAACTGATCTGTAATGTAGCTTACATTTTCACAGTGAGAATTAATGTCATTCAAATGTATTGAAACTAAGCTAAGATGAAGCATTTATGCCACTGTTAGGCATATTTAAAACCTAATGAAAGAAGTGGGAAATGACCAGGAAGTATTTCATGATGTCTTGAGACAGGTCTACCTGAACTTCAAAAACAATTGGGTCAGGAAACAAGCGAATCAACTTGATGTTTTTCACTTTGTCTCAGTCCAGCTCTCCATCCTTCCTTCTGTTCATCCAACATCCAACATCTATCCATCCATTCAACCATGATCTATCCATACATCCAACATCCTTTCATTCATCCACCCACCCATCTATTTAGCCAACATAACTAGGGAAATCTAATCTTCTTGGAATCTTAAAGACAAGTAAACTCGACAGTTAATGTAGCTCTCAAACTGAGTGTCATGTGAAATTCTGGTGGGGAGTAAGGAAATCAGATATTTACCAACCATTAAGTTGAACTAAGAAGCCCCTCTCTTAAGAAGCTTCCTAGATCTTTTCAGCCCTGCCCTTCCCTCTCACTGCAGATTCCTAATAATTCTCACACATCAACCTTGTCACCTTCTACACAAAGTTTCTCCTCAGTGAACACTGGTAAGGATTTGTGGGGAGGGGAGACTTCCCCCTTAACATGAAGGTGGGAATTCTGCTGCAGTCATTTGATAGATGTGTAAAAATGACAAGGAGGTTTTAGGAAGGATGTGACAAAGGGAACCTCACTTTAAAACTCACCTCCTCCCGTCAAAACTCCCTGAAGCTTCATTGGCTCCCAATTTCTTATGGAGGGTACCAGAGGTCAATCAACAGGAGATCAAGAATAACAGAAATATCTGAAAGCTACGTGGGAGCTTGTTGCTCAACTAAGCCAAGCCTCCTACGTAACTTTGCTGAGATTCCAGGCAAGGAGAGCAGGGCAATGTGAAATGGCACTGTAACTCAATCCCTCACTGGAATCAGTCTGCGATTCCTGGGAGAATGGAAATAATGCAGTCAAGTTCAGCCAAGTGGGATACATTGCCCAGAGAGGGCTAGCAGCCTTCCTCCCAGCTTCAGGTAAGGACCTTCACTGTTTTGCTCCTTGGGGCATATCCACTCCATGCTCTGATTCCTTCCTCATTTCCTTTTGCGTATATTCTATAGATAGTTTATTTGTGGTTACCATGGGGATTACATATAACATTCTAAAGTTATGACAATCTTTAATTGATACCAACTTAAATTCAATCACATGCAAATACTCCTTTACAGCTCTACCCACTCCCTGCTTTATGTTATTGATGTCACAAGTTACATATTTATGTACTGTGTACCCATTAACATAGATTTATATTTTTAATGCATTTGTTTTTTTAAATCCTTTAGAAAATACAAAGTGGAGTTATAAACCAAAATTATGATAATATTTTTTATATTTGTCCGTGTATTTAACTGTACTGGAGAACTTTATATTTTCATATGGCTTCAAACTGCTGTCTAGCATTCTTTCATTTCAAGTCGAAGGACTTCTTTTTTCCTTTCAGGTATGAGAGCCTTCTTGAGGATTTCTTGTAGTGGGGAGTCTTGTGGCGATGAACTCCCTAAGCTTTTGTTTATCTGGGAAAGTTTTGATTTCTTCATCATATCTGAAGGAGATTTTTGCTGGATAGAGAATTCTTGGCTGGAACTTTTTGTCTTTCGGGATTTTGAATATATCATTCTACTCTCTCCTAGCCTGTAAGGTTTCTGCTGAGAAATCTGCTGAAAGACTGAGAGGGGTTCCTTTGTAAGTTATTTTCTTCTGCCCGCTGCCCTTAGTATTTTTCTTTGTCATTGACTTTTGTCAGCTTTACTACTATATGCCTTGCAGTAGGTCTTTTTACATTAACACAGTTGGGAGTTCTGGTAGCCTCCTTTACATGGATTTCCATCTCCTTTCCCAGGTTTGGGAAATTCTCTGCTATTATGTCTTTGAACAAGCTTTCTGCTCCATTCTCCTTCTCTTCCCACTCTGAAATACCTGTAAACCTTATGTTGCATCTCCTGACTGAATCAGATATTTCTCTGGGAGCCTCTTCATTTCTTTTTAGTCTTAGTGCTCTCTTCTCCTCCCTCGGAAGTATTTCTATAGTATTGTCTTCTAAATTGCTAATTCGATCTTCCATTTTGTCAGTTTTGTTGTTTAGGGAGTCCAAATTCTTTTAATCTCATCCATTGTGTTTTCCATCTCCAACAATTCTGATTGGTTCTTCTTTAAAGTTTCAATCTTTTCTGAAGAAGCTCCTGAATTTGTTAATTTGTCTTTCTCTGTTTTCTTGTAATTCATTGAGTTTCTTCATGTTAGCTATTTTGAATTCTTTGTGATTTAGGTTATGGATTTCTGTGTCTTTGGGGTTGGCTTCTGGGTACTTGTTATATTCCTTCTGGTCTGGAGTTTTAATATACTTTCTCATATTGCTTGGTGGTGTGAATTTTTGCCTCCACATGCTGTTATTATCTGGTCACTGCTGCCACTGGGTGATGATCAGGCACTATGTATTCTGGGTCCAGCACAGTCTGGGGATCCCCATCTCTGGCCACTGGCTGCTTTTCTCACTGTGTGATGCTCTGGCTGATGGCAGAACTAGAGCAGTGGGCAGGGGGAGAGGTGCTCTCCTTCCCCTGTGCTTCTCTCAGCCCCTACTTCTCACTCTGTGTGGAGCTCTGGGTGATAGTAGGACTGGAGAGCCAGGCGAGGTAAGGAGCACTTTCTTATACCTACATGCCTCCCCCAACTGATGCTTCTCTCTCTGTGTGGTGCTCTGGGTGCTCACAGGGATCCACCTGCCACTGCTTCTCTCTCCGTGTGGTGCTCCTTGTGATCATGTGGCTGGAGTGCAGGGCTGGAGCACTGGGCAGGACAAGAGTGCCTCTCCCCAGCTGAGCCGCTCCTCTACCCAGCCCCTCTCACTGTGCCACTCTCCTGGCAAATGTAGGGCTGGAGCACCAGGTGGGAACAGAGTGCCCCTCTCCAGCTGAGTTGCTTGTCTAGCCTGCCCCTCTCTCACTGTGCCACTCTACCGGCAAAGATGGGGCTGGAGCGCGGGGCTGGAGTGCTGGGTGGCAACAGAGTGCCTCTCCCCAGCTGAGCTGCTCATCTAGTGAAGGACTTCTTTTAGCATTTCTTTCAGGGCAGGTCTAGCGGGAATGAACTCCCTCGGATTTTGTTTGTCTTGGGCATGTCTTTTTATCTTGCTCATTTTTGAAGGGAAAGTTTTTCTGGATATACAAGTCTCCGTTGACAGTTTTTTTCTTTCAGCCATTTAAATATATCATCCCACTATGTTCTGACCTACAAGATTTCTGCTGAGAAATATGCTGATAGTCTTATGGGGTATCCCTTATATGTAACAAGTCACTTTTCCCTTACCGCTTTCAAAATTATCTTTGTCATTCTCTTTTGAGTGTTTGATTATAACGTGGCTTCAGGGTGGGTCTTTCTGGTTTTATCCTACTTGGAGTTTATTGAGCCACTTGGGTTTGTATATGAAAGTTTTTAGCCAGTATTTCTTCAAATAATCTCTCTGCCCTTTCTCTCTTCTCCTTCTGAGACTCCCATAATGTGTATACTGGTCTGTTTAATGGTATCCAATAAGTCCCTTAGGCTCTGGTCACTTTCATTTATTCTTTTCTCTCAATAACTTCAAAGGATCTGTCTTCAAGTTTGCTGATTCTTTCTTCTGACTGTGTGAATCTGCCTTTGAAATCCTCTATTGAATTTTTCAATTCATTTATTTTATTTTTCAGCTTCAGAATTTTTGTTTGGTTCTTTTTCATAAGATGTTTATATTCTCATTTTGTTCATATTATTGTTTTCCTGATATTTTAGTCTGCTCATACTCTCATAAGAAAACACCATAGACTCAGTGGCTTAAACAACAGCAATTTATTTTCTCACACTTCTGGAGACTGGAAGTCTGAGACCATGGTGCCAGCATGGTTGGGTTCTGCTGAGAACTGTCTTCCTGGCTTGCAGATGATCATGTTTCTTTTGCTATGTCTATACATGGCTGAGCAAGAGAAAGCATAAGCAAGCTCTCTGGTGTCTCTTCTTATGAAGGCACTAATCTCATCATGAAAGCCCCACCCACACAAGCTCATCTAAACCCAATTACCTCCCAAGGCTCTATCTCCAAATACCATCACATTGGGCGTTAAGACTTCAAGATATGAATTGCAGGGCGGGTGGACACAATTCAGTCCATGGTCCTTTATTTCTTTCAGTTCCTTATCTGTGTTTTCCTTTAGCTCTTTAAGCATATTTAAGACAGCTGTTTTAAAGATTTTGTCTAGTAAGCCAAATGTGTATGTTTCTTCAGGGACAGTTTCTGGAGATGCACTTTATTCCTTTTAACAGGTCAGTTTTTCCTGTGTTGTTGTATGACTTGTGATACTTTTTTGAAATTGGGCATTTGAAAAGGCAGCCACCTCTTCTAGTCTCTGAAGACTAGCGTGGAAGACCTTCACTAATTAGCAGGCCCCTGAGCCTTGGGATCAGTCCAGGATGAAGGCTTTTAAGTTCTTCTCAGGTATTTTTTGGGCATGCATCCTGTCTTGGCTTGTGTATAGATGGTTTTATTTTTTCATTTCCTCCACTTTCTTTTAAATGTCTTAATTTCCCAAGGAGTCTCACCCCTGCTTCTTCTTGGGGCCTCAGATATTCTATTGTATTCCTCTGCCCATAATCTCTTGCTCCCAAGCATCCACAGGTCTGCAGTTCTCCTGCAATTTTCACATGCTGCAGCACCTGCCATTGCTTTCATGGTTTCCAGCCTAAGATCCAAACTATTCCCCATCTGAGCTCTGAGTCAGGTGAGACAGAAACCAGTTCCCAGGTAGCCCACAGACAGGCCAGAACATTGCACACAAGTTCCACTCTGTTCCTTCTGTCCCACGGAAGGGAACTGGAAATTAGGCTGATTCCTCCCAACCATGCTGCATTAGACTGGGGAGGCGGTAAAGCAAGTGTGAGTAAAATGCCATGAAATTTCTTACCATTTTGAATGTAGCTTTTTCTTGATTGTGCATTTACTTGGTTGCTATTGATCTTTGAATGGTTTCCAGAGCTCCTATAAAGTTATTTTAGTCAGTGCTTCATTGCTTATTTGATGTTTCCATGAAGGCCTGGAGCTTCCTAGGCTACCATCTTGCTGACATCACCTATTTTCATTTACTATTAATCGTTGAATCTATAATGCATGGCATATAGCAAGTGCTTAACAAATGTTTGTTGGATTTAATTTTAATCTGATTTGCCTCATTCATTATTGTTTCAGGTATATTAGACTTGAGTCCTCACCTAGACTGTAAGCTCCTGAGGGTAGAGAACCATTCATAACTGCTGCTGTGTTTACACAGAGTAGGTGCTCAACATTTGCTTATTTCACTCAAAGTAGGTGCTTAATAAATATTTATTGATTTTATATGACTGAATTGGCTTTTAGCTCTTATCCTTGCCTTGCATTTACCCAGAGTGAACAGCAGACCTGGATCTCATTAGAACGCACATAAAAATGAATAGATTGAAGTCATATATTGCTCTCATCTCACTCCCAGGAGGTAAAAATAAATCCAGGCCAAGCCTCTATTCTTCCCCATACTAAACTCATATTCACGTCCAGTCAAAATCAGGGACTACTCTCCTTTTTGAATTTTCACTATTTAGCACTGTGAGTCCCAAAGTAAACACCAATTTTAGAATAAAAGTGACAGGTCAGAAACCCCTACTTATCTCCAAGAGTCCCTGGGGCAGATGCTTTAATTATCACTCATAATTCTTCCTTCCATCCATCTTTCTATTCCTCCTTCCCTCCCTTCCTTCCTTCCTCTCTATATTGAACAACCGCTATTGAACAAGAACTTATAATGTGCACACAAGATGAGTAAGGTATGGACCTTGCCCCAAAAGAGTTCACCAAATAGTAACCATAGCTGTGATCCTCCACTCTATCTGGAATAATGATTACTCTTTGAAAGAATTCAAACAGCTAATTATCTCCCTGGTAACAAAACCAGTTTGGATCTTTGACCTCTCCCTTTGCACTCTAGCACACACACACACACACACACACACACACACATTTTTAAGTAGGCAAGCTACCAAAGTTCCTAGTTTCGCCTTTCCGTGTCTCCATTCAGTTATCCTGGCACTGCCTCTCCATGCCCCAGGCAGCTAGTGTACTCTTAATGATACCAGCTAACATTTATAGAGAGGTTATGCTATGCCTGGCACAATGCCCTCACCTGTTGCCACAGAGGCTCCTCTTGTTGACAGGATCCCATGCTCTGTATTCACTCTTCCAACACATTCTGTTTAATGGCCCAATTCCAAACGGCTATCCTTTTAGCTCCCAGTTAACTGGAAACATAATTTTGCTAAGGTACTCATGATTGATGAATTTGATTACTGAGCACAGGCTCAGAAAGAATTGAGCCTTGCTGATAGGGGTTTTAGGGGAACCACTTCTCAGGGCACCTCCTTCTGCGTCTGGTGATGGAGCCACTTATTTCACCCTCCACTGGTTATATACTAGTCTCTTTTTCTTACTCTGCACACAATTCCCTACCTTTAAATCTTCCAACAATTCTGCTCTCAGTAGACACCCTACTGCCTCTGCCCTACTCAGACCTTCATCACCTCATGTCTGCACTATCCTCATCGCAACTAATATTTATCAACTGCTTACTAAAGGCAGAACACTGTGCTAGGAGCTTGAAACAATTTAATTCTCACATAACCCTTTAAGATGAGTACTACTATTGTCCCCATTTTACAGATAAGAGACTTGAGGCATGATAACTAGAGTCAACAGCTAACAAGAAGCAGAGACTGGACATAAACTTAGGGAACCTTGTCCCAACATTTAATGATCACACCATAAGCCTTTTTTAGCTAGAAGAAGAACATAAAAATAGTCTATAGAAATGTATTTGCTGAACAGCTTCTGTCTCTATTTTTTTGTTCAAAAGATAAAGTCATCATAACCCAAGGAAGTGACTTCCTGTAAAACAAGGTAGCCAGGAAAGGTTTCCTGAGGTAAATAGGACTAGTGCTGGTCCTTGAAGGGTGAACACAATTCAGGCAGGAAGAGAGAACAGCAGTGGGCATTTCAGGCTCAGGGACATGACATGTGCAAAGGTAAAGAGTGGGGAATCCCCAGTTGTGTGGGGAAGACAGCAGAACAAAGTGCTGGAGCAAAGGGTTCCTTTGGGGGAGAGTTGGAAGTCCCACAGGAAAGGCATGTTAGGGCCAGGCTAGTGCAGTCTTGAATGCCAAGCTAAGGAGTTTGAATTTCATGAGTAGGCCACTGGTCTCTACACTGTGTAACCTGAGGCCCTTGAAAGAAGGGAGGCTCTTGGTCCTCCAACCTCACTTCAACTAAAGCATATCTACATATTTTTTAGAGCATGACTACTTTTATCTGCTTTTCATTTTGGGGTTTTAACTACCTAATATTTTGTTTAAAAAAAGCATCCCCCTGCTAATTGGAAACCAATGCACAAACAAACAAATTAACAAACGGACTTTGAAAACTACTACTCCAGGCAATGGAAAGCAGGCTATGGTTTTTCACTGGGGTATGACATGACCAAAATTGTTTTAGAAATATAATTCTGCCAGTAGAATGTGGGGCAAACTAGAGGAGATGATACTAAGTAGAGGGATCTGCTGGGACCTTGTTGTAGCTGTTTAAGGTCACAAGGCCAGTGGCTGTGGGAATGGTTAGAAAAAGGATATATGTTGGAGACATTCCGAAGGACATACATACAGCATGATAACTGACAGGATGTGAAAGCCAGGAAGGAGTCAAGGGGTTACATCTCTGCAGAGGACATTTCAGCTGATAAGGAAAATATTTGAGATCAGAGAGACCATTCCAATGTGCCTCGAACCATTCCATGTTGGGTAAGCTGCACTTCTGATTCTTCAGAAGAGAAAACTGGCCTCTATTTGCTATTCTGGAAGGGAAAACAAACTGACATATTCATTTTTAAGAGTGAGTTGGGCAAAATAACGGGCTATTTTTCAGGACTACTCAGAGACCAGTTACCAGATATTCCTGTCTGACAACAGGAAAGTCCCTTGGGGGTCCTAAGGAAAAGTGGTGAGAAACAAGGTTAGAGAGGAGAAATGTTCTTATAAGCCTGTACTGTCTGTGCAGAGCAATAACTATTTTAGATTGGGCTCCAACAAATTGAGATTGGGAGCTACAGGGCAGCAACCAGATTTAATTCCACGGTCTCTAGAGCACCTAGCACATTACTGGTGCTCAGTCAGTGTTAAATCAGCCATGGAAAGAAGCATGAATCTGTATGCCTACAGTAAAAGAGAAATTCGGTTAGGCCAAATGAGACTCAGGCAAAGGCCTAATGAGAAATGGTGTTAAGCTCTTATGTTATACTCCTCTTCCCCAAGTGGAATGAACACTGGACAGAGAATCCCAAATTCAAGGCTTCACCCTGCTGCCAACTATGTATGTGACTTTGGACAAGTCATTTACTTCTCCAAGCCTAATTCTCTCTGTTTTCAAACAAGGAGAGTTATTCCTGTCACATGAGGTTGCTGAAAGGGTGGAATTAGATTGTAAAGTACTTTAAAATATTTCTTTTTTTTGAGGAAGATTAGCCCTGAGCTAACATCTACTGCCAATCCTCCTCTTTTTGCTGAGGAAGACTGGCCCTGAGCTAACATCATGCCCATCTTCCTCTACTTTATATGTGGGACACCTACCACAGCATGGCTTGACAAGCAGTGCCATGTCCACAACCGGGATCCGAACTGGCAAACTCTGGGCCTCCGAAGTGGAGCATGTGAACTTAACTCCTGATCCACTGGGCTGGCCCCAGTAAAGTGCTTTAAGAAGCATCAAGTAACACATGCTCAGCAAAGTATTTTGATACACAGCCTATATGCCTGGAAAATTATATGTGACCAGAATTTTTATAGATCAAACCAAATATTAACATCCTAACATTTTGTTATACAAGTTTGAAAGAACTTTAAACACCCATGTCTCCACCAAGTCCTTGATATTTAAAGGCACTGTTCAACAATACTTTTCCAAAAGAAATTAGTACAGCAGATTGATATTCCTCATTTTCTGTAATTTGTGCTCATCTTACTATTTCACGCTCTCTAGTCCCTTTGCATTGTCTTGCAAAGGAATTCTTACCTGAGGGAGAACCCAGAACATGTTTGCTACCAACAAAATGTATTTTCTCTTTGCTTCTTAAGGCTGGGCCTAGGGTGATCATGGCTAAAAACGGCAGGAGAATAATTAGACTAGATCAGTGAAGGAAGGTGTCAGGAAACTTTGGTCCAGTTTGGTCAACTACAATCCACCACTTTCTGGGATCTCATGGAAGAGAAAATCATATCTTTGGATACCTACTCTTTATAAAAGTCCTTTTCAATTCACGCCCTTTGCTATGGGGCAATACGTTGATTATTGAGAAGGCAAATGAAATCTGCTTAACAGATGAATGATAAATTTTTTTCTAATAAAAGGAGAGAGGGGCTGGCCCATTGGCACAGTGGTTAACTTTGCACACTCCACTTCAGCAGCCTGAGGTTTGCTGGTTCGGATCCTGGGTGTGGACCTACACACCACTCGTCAAGCCACGCTGTGGCAGCGTCCCACACAGAAGAACTAGAAGGACTTACAACTAGAATATACAACTAGGTACTGGGGCTTTGGAGAGAAAAAAAAAAGAGGAAGATTGGCAACAGATGTTATCTCAGGGCCAAGATTCCTCACCAAAAAAAAAAAAAAAAAAAGAGAGAGAGAGAATCAGAATGCTATTTATGAATACCAGCCAGCCAAGCAATCTTGCCAGAGATAAATTAAAACCTTTTGACCCAGCAGTCTTCCCACCAACCTGGTAACTATGCCCAGATGAATGAGGACGCTGCTCTTTTTCAGGGGAATGATCACAACGTTCTAACAAACCTGAACGTTCATCAATAAATGAATGGCTGAATAAATCCTGGTGTATTTACATCATGGACTGATATGCAGCCATTTGAAAGAATGAGCCAGATCTATAACTACTGATGTGCTAGGAGGTCTGTGATGTACTCGTAAGCGCAAAAGCCAAGCTGCAGAGAAATGTATATCTCATGATCCCATTCTAGTACGAACAGCAAAATCCCCAATAGATGTGCTCCATGCCTGCACATACTTGCATGTGCACAGGAAGGCTGTGGGAGGATTTAGACCTAGGTTGTTAGTGTTACTGACTCTGCAGAGAGCAAAAGGACAGAGGAACACATTGCTTATTTTTATTTGTATGCCTGTGCATTATTTCTGTGAACGCATGCAACATGTATAATTTCTGAAAAAGTTGAACAATTCTTTTAAAAAGCTTTACATGGGCCTTAGAAGACTGCTCCCCTACACTGCTTCCCTGGCCTTTCGGCTCCCCTGTCCTTCATGCCTACATTGAGGGATAATAAAATTTATTTCTTGCTCAGAGACTCTTGCCTGCTTTGCTGCTAAATTGTGTGCATGCCAGAGAGACAAACGATGAAGGGTGGTGGAACAGGTAGGCCTTTAACTAGGCTTCCACCTCCTACCCCTCCCCAACATTTCTGGGAAACAAAAATAACCTACATGGGAAGTCAGACACAGCCCTGTGCATAAATAGTTCCTGTGTGAATAAGAGGCAGCTGTGTTTCAGAATCATGCCTTCATTTCAAGGAATCAGGAAATCGCCAAGCCCTGTGGTGGAGGAGCCCCAACTGCCCAGGCTACCTGCCCCCAGCAGCCGCCTCCATCTTCTTGTGCACCCCCCTCAAGAAAAACAACCCAAATCACAAAATGAGTCACTGTCTTTTGAGCATCCACTATGAGGCAGGCACTGGCACTGCAAGGCATCTTCTGACATATCATCTCAAATTAATCTGCACCACAACCTCTGCCTTTCATGCTGTGATAGGTAGGTTGTGATTTTGCAAAAATGGAACAGGCTGGAGACATCTTAGAAGGTTTTCACTGGGTTTATTTAATCTCTTGATGTACCAAAGGCTGAGGATTTCCCCAGTGCTCTTCCAACTACACTGGATAAAAGACGCAGATATGGAATTCAGAGAAGTTGGCCAGCGCTTGAAAGTTCACACAGCCATGAAAAGGAGAAATGGGAATGGCTGGCCCAGGATTTGACTTAGCCAGAGAAACTTGTAGCTTCCCACGATTATTAGCAGTCAAGGGGCTCAAGTTCCCAACGTGCAACTGTGTGGCTCTTACGTAATCCCAGGAAGCCATTTATTCATGATATCAATTCCTGACATTGGTGTAGCACTTTACATTTTCCAAAAACTTTCCCTGTAGGGTCTTATGCTCGCAAATCTGAGGGAGATAAGACAAAAAACATTACCCCAATTATATATATGGATGAAGAAGCAGTTTCAGTCCAAAGTCATAAAGCCAGGAAGCTCGTGAGTCAGAACCAAAATCCAGGAAGTGAATGAAGCTACTGTATGTCGTTGCTACACATTTTTTCTGTTCAACCAACTAATTAATATCCATGCTGGGATTATGAGGACACAGTATTACTTAGTGGTGTAAAACATGGGTTTTGTTACTTACTCACTATGGTTTTAGACAAGTCACTGACCAGCTCTGTGCCTCAGTTTCTTCATAGATAAGAACAACATCTACCACCTAGAGTCATTGTAAGAACTCTTCTATGAGATAACTCACAAAGAGCATTTAGCACAGTGCTTGGCACACAGGAAGAATTCAGTACCTATAAACTATTCTTCTCATATTTTAAAATGCGTACTTAAGATGTGGCTCTTGCTCACAAGTACAAATACAAAGTAGATCTTTGTGACGCTGTGGTGCCTGCCAAGGTTATTTTGTAATAGATGCTTTGATACGGGGCAAATTTATTCATGACAACAAGGAGCCTAAAGATGGAAAACATGATAACAAAGAGGACTGCAACTCTCAGAGACCATAATTGGTAATAATCCCTTTCACGTTGTCTGTTGCTCCTGGGGCCACCAGAAGGTGAAGCAACAATGAGCAGCTGCCACTGTGCTGTGCCTGCTTTCAGCCATGGCAAGAAGTATCTTTGCCAGCCCCAACCCATATTCTGCCAGTGCCATCCTTTGGGCCTGGCATCTTTCCAGTGGGTCATCACCCTCACTCTAAACATATACATCAGTCAAAGACACTTAGCCCCGTTGCCCCAAAGAGCAGAAGGGTAGAAAGAGAGGGAGCAATTGGAAAAAAGAAGAGGGAAGAACAAAGTGGGGATGGGAATAGGTACAGAATAGTGACAGGAGGAGTGACGGAAGCAGAAGCGAATGAGCTCTGCCTTCCTGTGGATACAGCCAGCTTAAAGGGGAAATCCAAAGAACTCAAGGAGCAGTGGTAGCACAACATTGTGAATGAACTAAATGCCACTGAGTTGTGCACTTTAAAATGGTTAATTGTATGTTATATGAATTTTACCTCAGTATAAAAAAGAGCTCAGGAGCTCACAGCACCATGGTCCCAGAAAGAATTTTATGCAGATGCTGGCCAGGCCTGAGGTTCAAAGAGCCCCTTGAAAGCAATGAATGCCTATTTGTGTCTCTCCTGTGACCTGTCCTTGCCGTGCTGCCCACTCGTGGGGATGGGGTGTGTGTGTGTGTGTGTGTGTGTGTGTGATTTCTTAGACTGGCTACTGTGATCCTTGACTGCAGAAATTTTCTCAAATAATAACAATAATAACACTTAGTCCGTACTAAGCTCCCACTATGTGTCCTGCTTTAATCCTCACAGCAAGCCTCAGAGGTAGGAATTATCATCACACCCATATTACAGATGAAAGAATGGAGACTCAAGAAATTCCAGGGCATCTTTTCATGTGTCTGTTGGCCATCTGTATACCTTCTTTGGAAAAAAATGTCTGTTCATATCCTCTGCCCATTTTTTGATCAGGTTGTTGAAATTTTTGTTGTGGAGTTGTAGGAGGTCTTTATGTATTTTGGATATTAACCCCTTATTGGATATACGATTTGCAAATATTTTCTCCCAAATATTTTGATGGGTTGTCTTTTAATTTTGTTGATGGTTTCCTTTGCCATGCAGAGGCACTGAAGTTTCACTTAGTCCCATTGGTTTATTTTTCCTTTTGTTTCCCTTGCTCGAGGAGACAGTATACCTGAAATTTACATAATGTTATAAACTAATGTGACCCAAAGAAAAGAAAGGTTCCAGGTGTCGCTACAAAGTCACTCAGAAAGTGAAGAGGACATGCTAAACTCAAGCCCAGGCAGTGAAGCCAGCTGATGGTTCCGCTTGCTGCATAGCGCTCTCTGCTTCATGCACCAAGCACCTACTCTCTGCCAGGTGCCATGAAGACACCAAAATAGTATAAAGGATATGGCTTCCACCCTCAAGGAAATGAGAATGCAGGTCAGGGATGGTCTACTGCAGGAGACCACAAAGGACCATTTAGGTTTTTTTTAAATTTTATTTTATTTATTTATTTTTTTTTTTGGTGGAAGATCACCCCTGAGCTAACATCTGCTGCCAATCCTCCTCTTTTAACTGAGGAAGACTGGCCCTGAGCTAACATCCGTGCCCATCTTCCTCTACTTTATATGTGGGACGCCTACCACAGCATGGCTTGCCACGTGGTGCCATGTCTGCACCCAGGATCCGAACCGGCGAATCCCGGGCCGCCGAAGCAGAACATGCGAAGTTAACCACTGTGCCACCGGGCCGGCTACAGGACCATTTTAAAGAGTGCTTGGCTGCTAAGTAAATCTACTCATAAGAAGAGGAGCTCAGAGAAGAGCTGATAATAATAGTAACCACAACAATTGTGATAATTCATACTGGCTGAGCACTTTTCTAAGTGCCTGACACGTGTTTAACATACCCAAACTTATGTATTCTTTACAGCAATCCTGTGAGTTATGGACTAGTTCCAGCCTCATTGAAGAGTAAGGAGACTAAGGCTTAGAGAGGTAAAACAAAGTAACTTGTCCAAGGTTACACAACTAGCAAGTAGGGGTAGACTGGATTTGAACTATTCTGTCTATACAGTACATAGAAGAAACTCAATAAATACCCATAAAATGAATGACTATCTTCCAACTACTGAGCACCTGCTATGCTATCTCATTTAATGCTCCGAACCCTATAAATTTAGTGCTATTATTGGCCTGATTTTACAGATGAGGAACCTAAAGCTCAGAGATGTTAAGTAACTTGCCCAAGTTCACACAGCTATTAAGTGGCAAAACTATGATCCAAACCCAGGCCTGTCAGCTCCAGGCCTTTCTCATTTGTTTTCCAGAGGCTTCTCTGGGGCTGCGTGCTCAGTAAAGCCCAGCTGCCCCCTTCTGTGCATCCATGTCAGTTGGCCTTGATTTGATGTAAATAAGGGAGATACAAATAAGAGACTAACCTCTAATTCAATGCGTGGAAAACATGATCACAGCATGCAGGCAGAGGGAAATGAAGCTACCACGGTGGGGGGAGGAAGGGAAGCAAGACTTAGAAAACTCTGATGAAGGCAGGGGCTGTTCTCCATATGCTCCCACCAGGGGAGAGACATTTTGGCTCCTCTTAGAGCAGAAGCAACAAACCCGAAGCATGCCACGACCAGCACGAAATGGGAATGTTCACTGGAAATTTGTTTCTAATAAACGAGTCTCCACATTAGAGGAGCAGCCAGGCTCAGGAAGCCTGTGCCCTAACACCTCATCAGAATTATGTTGCTCTCTGAAAGAGCGTCAGCTCAGCTCCAACTGCCACCCACCAAGAGGGGCTGAACTTTTCTGTGACCTGTATCATGAGCTTGCTTTTGAAGAGACTGCTTCATACCCTCTTCCGTTCGCTGCAAGCATTTTTTTTATGCTTGTTCTGTTGGGTCCTCTGTTCCGTTCTGTGGATCGAAGTGACTCTCACAAGGCCAGATCACATGGCTCACAGAGAGCTGCCATGGTCAAAGGGTCAAGATGATGGGTTGCCAAACCAGAGAGCTCTGCAAGCCCATTCTACTTAGGGAATTTCTCCTACAGTGGTGAGCCCAGAGTAGGTACTTCAAAAACACTTGTTGATTGACTGACAGATATATGGTGGGGTAATTCACTCCCAAAATTTTGCTACTCCAAGTGTGGCCCATGGACCAGTGGCTTTGGCATCACCAGGGAGTTTATTCAAAGTGTATAATCTCAGGCCCCACTACAGACTCTCTGAATCAGAAGCTGAATTTTAACCAGATCTCTATGAGGTTTACATGAGCATTAAAGTGGGAGAAGCACTGGTGTAGGACTATGGCTCAGAAAGGATTTCACTGCCACAGTAGGACCCCATTCCCTCTGTCTTTCTGAATCCAGTGGTTTCCAAATCTGGTTGTACATTATTTCATCTGGGGTGCTGGGATTTTTTTTAGAAATTTTTATTTGGAAATAATTTTAAACTAACAGAAAAGTTCTAAAAATAGTACAAAGAACTCTTGTCAGCAGCGTAAGCCCTCACCCAGATACACCAAATGTTAGCATGTTGCCATATTTGCTTTCTTCCTCCCTCTCTACATTTCTACATGGCTTTTTCCTCCTAGTCCATTTGAGTAAGTTGCAGACATCATGTATTTCCTAAGAACAAGGCCGTCCTCTTACACAATCACAGTACAGGTCTCAAGTTCAGAAATTTTAACATTGATATAAAAATATTATTTAATATACAGCCCATATTCAAATGTGGCCAGTTGTCTCAATGATGTCTTTTATAGTAATTTGCTCTTCCATCTGGAGAGCTTTTAAAAAGTGCCAATGCTGTGGCCCTGACCCCACACTCTGAGGGAGGGGCCTGTGCATATACATTTTTAGGCTCTCCAGGAGATTCTAACGTGCAGCCAGGGCTAAGAACCTCTGTGCTATTGGCTTTTTCAGTGAGCCCTGTATATCACCCAGGTAGGAACTCTTGTCAGCGGAGTAAGCCGAGCATAATTTGTCTAGGCCCCACGTCTCCTTTAACCTGAGTTCTGACATCACTAACTGCCGATGAGGTTCCCTGGGCCTTTCCTCAGTGTCTTCTGATGCCACTGCTCTGATGGAAACAAAACATTCATTTTTCCATCCTGCTATTTTCCCTACAGCTGCTCAGCACAGTCCCTCTTTCTTTATGAAAAATGAAGCCTTGAATAGTATATGCTCTGTTCTGTGTTCTCCACAAAGCTACGTCTAACAAGTTGGCTGCATCACCTCGAATTGCAGAAGAACAAGGGCAGATGGTGGGAAAAGAACACCAGGGATACAGCAAATCAATTAAGGTGAGGGCCAAATTTCTCTTTGGGCTGGCCACAAATTTTCTCTAGAGTTTGACAAGTGCTTTCTCATTACTAGACTGTTCTCAAATTACCTTGGCTTGGAAAGCACGCTGCTGAGGTGAGCAGATGTAGCAATCTGGGGCTGTAGCGGACAAGAAGGTAACATGCAGATGGGGAGCAACTGAAAGACTAAAGCTAATCCCACGAGCCAGCGGGCTTTTGCATTTCCTGAAAGAATGTGGGTCAATCTAACTGGTCAGTTTAACTGCTTCAATGAGTCTGTTCTGTTTCCACCCGTTAGCAGATGAAGGCGAAGGCTGGCAGGTCTAAGAGTCCATGATATTCAGTCTGCTGGGTGCAGAACAGTTTACCCCGCACTGAAGCAGCCATCACCCTCCACACCCCCTCCCACCCAAACATGTGTTTCACTGCAGCCAAAGAAAGTGAGCTTTATTTGAAAAGGCTCTAACAGGGGAGACTGAGTCCAGATTTGTATTGGTTTGTGAATGTATTCTGGAAGAAAAGTAAAGGTAAAAAAGGGATAATTTGGCTTCAAAGCTGCTTTGTAAATGCCTGACAAATAGACTTGCTTTTAGTATATATTGGTATTCTTTAATATTCGAGAGAACTAGCCTGCTCAGATGGATTGCTTTAACATAGGCATCTTTGAAGCTAGTCAATGACAAAATATTTGCAAGTGGTTAGTATCTTTCCTCCTCACAGGAACTCAATAATGCGCCAAATGAGATCATGCCCTCTGGCCCAGGACTTGAGAACATTTTGAATTGTGTTCATCCTGATTAGGAACTAAAGAATACTCTAGTTATCGTCAAAGTCCAAATGGAGAGCACTTGTATTCCTAGACAACCTTTAGAAAATTCCTTAATTAGGACCCAGGGTGCACTGCCATTGCCATTTCTAATCATCTCTTTCATCAGAGGACTCCTTGTCTTATTACAGATTTTGGTCCCTGCCAGTAAGACAGAATGTGCTTAAATTTATCAAGTGTGTGTGAATTGCACACATCTCAAATTTTCTTACCAAACGGCCAGCTTTGGGAAATATTTTCATAGACTATGATATTTCACATAGCCTAACTCAAGCTAACAAAGGGAATTTCTTCCACATTGCAACTATAAAAAAGGGCTAATATTCTCTCCAACTGTTAATTTTCATTCTCTAGTTATTTAATATATATACTAAGTATAATATATATACACATTTTAAAAATATTTATACATATTTAATATTATACACATGTACACACACACATACGCACATTTCAGGCTCTGTAAACCTGAACTCAGGTTTATATGTAACAGTGAAGTTCAGACACACACGAACTCCACTACCCATGCTCCAAACCTGAACTTGTCCCATCCCTTTCAGTTCTTTTGTCACTGACAGAATTAAGATCCAGTGGCCCCTTAACTCTCCTTTTCTCCTATTGCTCCGCTCCAATACATCCTCCAAATACACTTATTCCTTGCCTTCTTAATAAAAGCCCCAAATCCTTAATTTGGCATTCAAACCCCTCTCCACAACCTCGTATCAAAGATTACCTCCAACGTTCCCAGTGCTGTACCCAGTGCTCCAGGCAAACCATCTCATTGGCGGTTATATTATGAAGCAAAGTAGCCAAAACGTTCTGGAGCACTTGCCCTGTGTTAGCTACTCATATCATTATCTCATTTACTCATTCCCACAACCCACTGCGGTATGTTCTATTACTCTCATTTTTCAAGTAGAGAAATCGGGGCCAATGTTAAATAACTTGCCCAAGCTCAGGCAGCTAGTAAGGTGTGGAATCAGGGTTTGAAGCCAAGCAGTCTCATTTGAGAGCCTGCCCTCTTTACCTAGCCTGCCTAAATATGTTTTGTAGAGTTTGTCCTGCATTTTCATGTTTTTGTTAATAGAAAATACAGAAACAACCCTCCTTCCTACTCTATCATCTCCACCTGCTGAAATCTTGCCCAGTTCAAATAGCACCTCTTCCCTGAAGCTGCCCCTGAATTCCCACAGCTGAAGTTCATTAGTCCTGGCTCAGCGTTCTCAGAGCATTGGTTCTAGCACTTATGCTACTTTTTTTATTGGAATTACTTGTAGATGTGTTGCCTCCTCCTACCCCCCTCCGCCCTGTCTTACAGGAAGCCGAGCCCACTATCCCTGTGGCCCTGCAACGCTGAAGCCAAGAGAGTGCCAGTCAGGTGCATCACCAGTATGTGGTAGAGCATGCCTGGTATTTTTGCCATAAGCAGCTTTGCCACAAGCTGTTTCTCCAAAAGCAGTTTCGCCACAAATATTTTCGCTCCACAACTAATTGTCTTTAAAGGCAATTTTGCCACAAAAGATAAAATGACTGGTTGATTGACAGTTTGGTTTCATTTGATTAGAAATGGTTTTCATCTGGTTACAAATAGGCATCCTAGTATTTGAATGAAACTGATACCTCTCTTAATGAAGGAAGATATTTTAGGGAAATAAAGAAAGGAAGTATGATGCCAAATGGGGAGACCAATCAACAAGCCAAAAAAAAAAAAAAGAGTGTAGCGGCCAGCCAGGTGGTGTTGTGGTTGGTTCATGTGCTCTGCTTCGACAGCCCAGGGTTCGCGGGTTTGGATCCCTGGTGTGGACCTACACACCACTCGTCTAGTCATGGGCAGCATCCCACATACAATATAGAGGAAGATCGGCATAGACCTTAGCTCAGCAACAATCTTCCTCAAGCAAAATAGAGGAAGATGGGTAACAGATATTAGCTCAGGGCAAATCTTCCTCACCAAAAATTAAAATAAAATAAAGTGTAACACTATGAAGGAAAGACTTAGAAGACAAAGTGCTTAAGTAACAATCCACAAAATAAAATCACTTCTTTGTGCAGTATTGCCATGAATGTACATACATTTAAATACTCAAATATTTGTATTTGAATATTTTGTATTTTCATTTTCCACACTCAAGTCTTTTTAATTTTGCTATTAATTTTTCATGCTTCATTATATTCTTTCTAATGTCCCTCTTTTTATTTTTCGTGATTTTTATCTTTTACGGCAAAATTGCCTCATGGCTAATTAGTTGTGTGGCAACAATGTTTGCTGTGAAACTGCTTGCAGCAAAAATACCTAGAACCTAGGTTGGCAGTGGGATAGGTAATCTCTAGACTCCCTCCCAACGCAAAGCTTGTACGATCCTGGGCAGTGGTTTCCCTGAGGTCAAGAACGCACCCTCCTCAGCATCAAGCAAAGTAGCCGGCATGTTTCTGGGGAACTGCTGAGTCGGAAACTACATTATTTCTGATACACATATGGATGAACAAGTACTGGCTACACTCTCCCTCCCAGTCTCTGTATGTCTATCCATCACTGTCATGTGTGTTTGAAGATGACACTGCTATGCAGGTGTGGCTCGAGAGCTGCAGTCCTTTTCAGATTCCTTCCCTATGAAGACTATCCTTCATACGGTGTGAGTTGATGATCCAAACACACACTGATGTCTGCAGCGCTCAGCGCTTTGCCTTTCAGTCTAGACCAGTGGTTTTCAAACTTGAGCAAGTATTAGAGTCACCTAGAGGGCTTGTTAAGGCACACATTGCTGGGCCCCAGCCCCAGTAATCCAGGGTAAGACCCAAGAAGTGGTACTTCTAACAAGTTCCCAGATGATGTTGATGCTGCAGGTCCATGGGCCGCCTTGAGAACTACTATCCAGACAATGGCTTCACTCAAAAGGAGATGCCTTCTCTCTAACTGCTGCCCACTGAATCTGAGGGGCCAGTGGGGCTGGGGTGAGAGGAAGAGTGCTGAACCGGGAGCCTGAAGACCAGAGTTCTACTGCAGCTGCTGGCTCTAGTGAGCTGGGCAATCTTCGACAAGTCTCAGGACTGCTCTTGGTCTCTAGTTGCCTCACAGACACAAGGATGGGTTGAAGTTGGTGATTGCTACTCTGGGTATTTCTAGAATTCACAATTGGTCTGGTGCTCTTGTCCCCAGGCTAGTGTTTCCAGCTGGGAAGCCAGATACCCAAAGCACCTCCTCATGAATCCCAATGCCCACTCCTGTCTACCATCACTCCAAGTGGAGCTGGTCCGGATGCTTGGGAGTCTCTTTCTACATCCAGCCCTGTGTGTGGAGTCCAAAGAGCAAAGTTGGTGCCCTCTCTCTTGGAGATACAAATCTGCCATTTCAAGGCATGTCTGTCTTACGTGTGCTATTTAAAAGGCACTTCAGCACAGAGAGGAGGACACAGAATCCTAGAGCCAGTCTCCTGAGTGTAAATCCCCTTTCTAACCAATTACTATGTAACACTGGGTAAGTTAGTTAACATCTCTGAGCCTCACTTACCTTTAAAAGAGAGAGAGAAACAGTACCTGCTTCATGGGGTTGTTGAGGACTAAATGAGATAATGCATGCAAGGCATTTACCATAGTGCCTGACACACAGGAAGTGCTAAAAAATTGTAGCTGTTGTTTCTAGAAAGAGGGTAATGGCCCCCTCTATAACAGTAAACAAGTAGGGAACCCAAGAATTCTATGGCTGTAGGTCTTCTACTTTCTTTAAACCTCCCCGTAGTGCATAATAACGATAATAGTAATAACTCACATATATGTCATATTTTATACTTTCAGAATACTATCCACTAAATCTTCTCATCCAATCTTTATAACACTATAAGGACAAGGCCGGCACACTTGTGTGGACCTCTGGATGGGTTGAGGTATTCCAAAAACACCACTGCTGTCTTCAAGCCTCCCGGGCAGAAGGCTGGTTTTCCCCACATGGATTCAGCTTCTGCACAGTTGGAAGAAGCAGAATCCTGGGCCATGGTTGCCAGCTGAGGGGCCTCCAGGAAACCTCTCTGGTACTCGGCCTATCTTTTGCAGGTATACATCAGGCCAGGAGGCTGCTTCTTGTGCAGCATCATTGCCTGCCTTCTGTTTAGTGCATGCATTACCAGGCCCCAAACATCCAAATGATGCGAATTGAATGACTTGAGGACTTTTGATAGTAAACATAAACCCAACCAGAAAGATGTTCTGGATTTTTCATCAATTCCACTTATTAGTCCAAGAAAAATCAGCTACCTCTCCACGCTCCCAATTACACTTCTCATTAAGGCAAAATCATGAAGATGGCTGTGCTACTACTGGCACGCTCAGCATTAATTAGAGCTCAATGATCAGAGAGGAATAAAGCACAGGAGACTCGGAAACTCGTTACGGTGCTTAATAATGATTTGTTTCCTCACCAGAAACTGGACAGGGATTCCAAACTTCAACAATTTCACTTCCTTGCTCTTTCCTTCCCTTCATGTTTCTGTCATTTGTGACTCTGTTGGAAACAGAGGACAATAGCAGGCCCTCTATTTGCTGTCTATTGTTTGACTTCCCTGACCTATCCCCTGTGGCCAGTTTCTTTCCGTTATCTTTAAGACCACAGAATGAGCCAAACTGCCCTTCTCACTTTGCTGGAGCCACACCGCACCTCAGGGCCTTAGTATTTGCCATTCCCTCTGATTGATATGCTCCTTCTTGGGGCTCTTGCTCCCTCTCTTCTTTAAAATCTTTATTCAAATGTCATCTGCTCAGTGAGGCCTTCCATGACCATCCTATTTTAAAACCGCCCCTCTCCTCCTCCCTATCTCCCTCTCGTGCTTTATTTCTCTGCATAGCATCCATTGCCTTCTAATATACTATACAGGTTCCTAACTGTTTTATTTATTCATTTTCTCTCCTTCTCTCTCTCTCTCTCTTTTCCTCTCTCTTCCTCTCTCCCTCTCTCCGTTTACCAGAAGGTATCTCCCCAGGAAGGCAGGGATATTTTTAACTTTTTATTTTGAAATAATTTTATTAAATTCTTTTTCTTGAGGATAGAGCAATAATATATATTTCTTTTGCAGCTTCTATCACAAAACTGAATATTTATAGCTTACATCTCTATACTACATAAAAAGCAGGTTTCCATATAAATTCTTTGAGGTATATTATTATTGGGTCTAACTTACAGATGAGGAAACTGAGATACTGTCAATGCCCTGACCATATTCTTTTGGCATTTATCATTTCTGTGCCTGTCAGCTTACTTTTAAGCTGCCTGAAATAATTTTAGACTTTAAGGGGAAATTGCAAACATAGCACAAAGATTTGACATATACCATTCATCCAGCTTCCCCTGATATTAATACCTTACATAATGGTAAAAGTATCGAAAGCATGAAATTAACGTTGACACAATACTGTTAACTAACCTATAGACCTTATTCAAACTTTCCCACCTTTTCTACTAATGCCCTTTGTCTATTCCAGGATCCAGCCCAGGATCTCATATTGTATTTGTTCTCATGTCCTCCTTAGCTTCCTCTAATCTATGACAGTTCTTCAGTGTTTGTCTTTCATGACCTTGACAATTAGACAAGTCCAAGCCAATTATTTTGTAGTTTCCTTCAATAGAGGTTTTCTGCTGTTATCTCATGGTTAGGTTAAGGTTACACATTTGGGGCAAGAATACTGCAGAAGTCAAGTTGTGGAGGGTGGGGATTTTTTATTGTTTTTTTTCTGTTGAATCCCCCGTTGACTGGGACAGGGCCTGACACATAGGAGGTGCTCAGGACTCATGAAGACACAAAGGGACCAGCCCACCAGGCACCTATAGTCCTTTCTGGACATGAGAAAATTATGTTCTGTGGAATATCACGTTTGTTGGGAACCTCTTGTGGCTTTGAGGAAGGGGAAGGCAAGACGATTGGGGCAGGGTTAGGGTCCCTACCACAAAGCTAAACAGTAACAGGTGAAGGAACCCGAGTAGCATGTGGCCCAGTAAGACGAAAAACGGTACAACCCTTGGACAAAACGATGGCAAGATTTTTTTCACTTTTAAAAATGATAATACCATCCCCACCCCTGCTGTAGACTGAATGTTTATGCCCACCTCCAACTGATATGTTGAAACCTAATCCCCAATGTGATGGTATTTGCAGGTGGAGGTGATTAGGTCATGAGGGTGGGGCCCTCATGGATGGGATTAGTATCTTTATAAAAGAGACCCCAGAGAGATCCACAGCGCCTCCCACCAAGTGAGGTTATAATAAGCGAGAGGATGGCCATCTAGAAACCAGGGAGCAGGCCTCCCCAGACACTGAATCTTCCAGCGCCTTGATCTTAGACTTCACAGCTTCCAGAACTGTGAAAAATAAACTTCTGTTGTTTATAAGCCACCCAGTCTGTAGTGTTCTGTTATGGCAGCCTGAATGGACTACGACATTTCCCAAATAAAATGCAATACCTTACATGTGTAAGTAAGTGGCTCAGTCTACAGGCTCTGAAGCCAGACTGCCTCAATTCACAATCTAGCTCTGCCGTTTACCAGCTAGGTAACAATGAACAAATTTCAGCCTCTCTGTGCCTCATTTTCCTTATCTGTAAAATGGAAATACTGTTCACATTAATCTCATAGAGTTTTCTGAGGATTGATGGAGATAATAGATGTGAGGAGTGTAGAGCAGTACCTGAAATATAGTAAGCACTCAATAGGCATTATTATACAAATTTCTGTCCTTTCCAGAACACTATCCAATGGATCATTTCATTAGGTATTCAAAGCAACCCCTTAGGAGCAGAGACTATTATTTTCATTGACCGATAAGGAAATTGAGGGTTAGAGAAGTAAAAGGATTTAGCTAAGGTCTCCTAGCTAATGAGTGAGAGAGGAGTCATATGTTTCCTAGTCTAGTGCAGTTTCTATATTGCCCTACCCGTATCTGTATAGTCTCACCAAATGCTGGCAGTCACAGAATGAGAACTTGGGATTAGATTTACCTCTGAGCATCACATTCTTCTTGGTGCTGGACAGCATCTGGGACACTGTCAATCTTCTAGGGTCTTACAATACAAGAGATAGAGTGAGTACTAAAATAGCCGAAAGAGTAATCCCTGGAACAGTGGGTGTACTGACAATCACAGGCGGCTTCCGCCTTATATAAATAGATCTTCAGGGATTGTGATTTGGATAATGGAAGGCATTTTCTTTTCTTTTTTTTTTTTTTTTGTGAGGAAGATTAGCCCTGAGCTAACATCTGTGCCAATCTTCCTCTTTTCTTTTCTTTTCTTTTTTATGTGGCTCACAACCACAGTGTGGGTTGATGAGTAGTATGTAGGTCCGTGCCCAAGATCCGAGCCCGCAAACCCCAAGTTTCCTCACCGAAGCAGAGCATGTGAACTCAACCGCTAGGCCACCGGGCTGGCCCCGTGGAAGGCATTTTCCAGGGGAAGTATCACTGCAAACAGGGGTAATCACCCAAGTCATCCTACCAAATGTAGCGAAAGCAGAGTGCTGCTACTGCTATAGAAGCTAGTGCACAGATTTTACAGGGGTGGGGAGAAAACGAGAACAAGACAAGGCTGGAAAGGCAGGCAAAGGCTGGATTCTGCCAGGCCTTGATGGTCCAGGGATAAAGTTGGATTTTGTTCTAAGTGTGATGGAAAGCCACTGAAGGCTTTTAAGCCAAGGACTGATATTATCTGATTTAATCTTTTTAAAGAGCACATTGATGCTATAATAGGGAACCAAGTAGAGTGTGATTCTATAGGGAGACAGAACTGGGCTTGAATCTCAACTCTTTCCTTTCATAGCTTGAATCTCTTCTGTTTAATGGAGACAATTATATTATCCACCTCACAGGGCTGCAGTAAGGAGTTTAGCCCAGTACCTGTCCCATAGTAGGTGCTCAGTATATGTTAGCTGCAATTATTATTATTATTGTTGTTGTCGTTGTTGTTGTTGTTAGTGGTAGTAGTAACAGTGTCAGTAGTTATAGTATTTAGTGTTATAGTCACAACTTTGAGAAAACACACAGGATGTGGTCCAGACCAGGTATTAGGTGAATGCTGGTTGAAACAAACTTTTTGGACTCCTAAGGGCTGACAGAATGGTGGAGTCTCTGGGTGCAAGGTGAGGGGATGGAAAAGGTCTGTCTGGGGTTGCTGCCAACTAAGCATGGGGGTTTCCCTGTCCCTTCTCCCACGCCCAAGATGTGCTCTAGCTGCTGGCTGTGTCCTTGCACAGAGCTATGTCCAGGCACAGAGTGAGACGACAGGGAAGGCATGGAAAAAGAGAAGCAGTCTTTCCTCAGCCTTTGTGTCACTTCTCAGAGTCCCAAAGGGTTCATTCATCCAAAAGTTGCTGAGTGCCTCCTATGTGCTAGTCTGGTGCTGGGCCATGCCATCCTTCCAGCAATAGCTGAGTCACAGGCACCATGGGAGAGCCCCACTGGGCCAACCTATCACCTTACAATGTGGGGCTTGTGCAATGCAGCAAATGAGATGAGGCAGGTGCCGAGGATTCCAGCCACTGCATGGGCATGGGCTGCTTCTTCTTGGACTCTGGTTTAGTTTTCCTTGGCCTGAGCTACAGGAGGTTATTAATTACCCTCCAGCCAGCAGGGGCAGGCTGGGATGCCAGTGTGGCACGTGTCTCACCCGTGCCCTGCACTGCAGACACACCATACCCAGAGAGTGTCAATGATGCAAAGGGATTTCTCTTTTGGTGCACTCCTGAGCTCTGCAGGCTTGTCTGGCTACACCCAGTTCTTACGGTCCCCAAACCTGTCTGATTCCTGGAACAGACAACTACAGAGACATAGCATGCCCACTTGACAAAGGGAGTTGTGCCATGCCAACCCATACTTAGGCTGTCTGGTCCTGGGGTATGCTTGGTGTACCAGGAGTGTGGCAGGAATGACTGGAACTAAAGCCACAGTGATACCCAATTCACCTGCCACTTTATCCAGCTATTATTTCTTACTCAACTCTTTGATGTCTGCTTTCATTTATTCCTTCATTTATTTGATCATTCATTTATTCAACAACATTTATCGAGGACCTACTCTGTGCTACGCACTGTGGAAGGTACTGGGGATACACAAGACAAAGTCCCTGCCCTCAAGGAGCTTACATTCTAACGTGGGGGACTGGACCACTCTCATCAGAATATCATTTCTCCCTTCAAAAAATTAATAAAACCCTCTCTGAACTCCAATTTTCCCTCAGATACTGCTACTGCCCCATTGCTCAGCTACTCTTTGTACTAAAACCGTGAGGCAATTGTTTATACTCCTTGTCTCTAAATTCTCTCCTTCCATTCCCTCTTGAACTCTAATCCCTGTTCTGATCAAGATCACTGGTGATCTACACGTTACAAAATCCAGTGGTCTTTTCTCTGTTCTCATCTTCCTTGAGATCTCTGCAGTGTTTGACGTAAATGACCACTCTCTCTTCCTTTAATCACTTTCTTCTCTGGACTTCCAGGAAACCACATTCTATAGATTTTCTTCTTCCACTCTGGCTGTGTCTTCTCAATCCCCTTTGCTTATTGCTCTTCACCTCAACCTCTAGACTTTGGAGTGCTTTATCTCTCAGTCCATGGACATCTTCTCTTTTCTACCTGAACTTACTCTCTAGGTGATTTCATCCAGTCTCATGGCTCCCAAAGATCTACTTCCTGGACAGACCTCTCCTGTGAACTCCAGGTTTATATATCCACCTTTCTACTTGACATCTCCGGTTGAATGTCTAATAGGCACTTCAAACTTATCAAGTTCAAAACTAAGCCCTTGATATTTCTCCCTAAAATTTACTCTTCCCACAGTCCTTTCTATCTCAGTTAAATGGCAACTCCATTCTTCTAGATGCTGGGCAGGCCAAAAATCATGATGTCATCCTTGACTGTGTTTTGTCTCATACTCAACATACAGTCTGTCTGCAAATCCTGTATATTCTATCTCTCAAAGTACATACAGACTTTGACCATTTCTCATTGGTTCTCATATCACTGCCATTTCTACCATTGGTTCTCATCTCACTGCCTTCTCCAAGCTACCATCATTTCTCACCTGGATTATTGCAGTAGCCTCCTAGCTGGTTCTGTTGCTTCCACCCTTTTTCCCCTTCAGTTTATTCTCAACATAGCAGATAGAGTGAGCCTATTAAAATCCGAGTTAGATTATGTTATTCTCTGCTAGAAATTCTTCAATGATACCTCTCTTACTCAGAATAAAAGCCATCGCTCTTACAATAAACTTTAAGGTTCCACATTACCTGGTATCCCCATTGCTTCTCTGAATTTATCTCCTTCCACTCTTCCCTTTGTTCTCAACTCTCCAGCCACATTGGCCCCTTGTTGTTCCTCAAACGCATTAGGTATGATCCAGCCTCAGGGCCTTTGCACTGACTCTTCTCTGCCTTGAATGCTGTACATCCAGATAGCTGCAGATCTAGATCTTTCACGTCCTTCATCTCTTTATTCAAGATTCACCTTCCTGGGCCACTTTATCTAAAACTTTTCTCCCTCTTCCACAAATAAAAAATTCATATCACCATTTTATGCTTTATTTTTTTCCTTAGCACTTGCCATTATCTAACATACTGTATGTCTTAGTCTGCTCAGTCTACCATAAAAAAAATACCATACAATGGGTAGCTTAAACAACAGAAATTTATTTCTCACAGTTCTAGAGGCTAGAAAGTCCAAGATCAGGTGCCAACAAGGTAGGTTTCATTCTAAGGCCTCTTCTTTTGCCTTGTAGGTGGCTACCATCCTGCCGTATGCTTACATGACCTCTTCTTGAGTGAGGGAGTGGGGAGGGGATGAGATAGGAGGAGAGAGAAAGCCTTTTGGTGTCTCTTCTTATAAGGACACTAATCCTATCAGATCAGGGCCCTACCCTGATGACCTCATCTAACCCTAATCAGCTTCCAAAGGCCCCATCTCCAAATACCATCACACTGGGGTTAGGGCCTCAACATATGAATTTCAGGGGAACACAAACATTCAGTCCATAACACTACTATATATATGTACTATATACACACACACACACACACACACACATATATATATATATATATATATATATATATATATTACTATATATTTTACTGATCTTATTTATTGTCTGTATTCCTCACTAGAATGGAAGTTTCATAAAGTTTAGGATGTGTGATTATTGTGTTCACACTTTGAATTTCTGTGTTTTGAGCAGTACCTGGCACATGGTAGGGGCTCAACAAATATTTATTGAATAAAATAAGCAAAATAATTGCAGCTTGTGATAAGTACTAAGAAGGAAATAAACAAGGTGATAGATTAGAACAGAGACTGTCAACCTTGGATACACATTCAAAGGTTTTAAAGATACAGATAACTTGGGCATCATCTGCAGAGATTCTGATTTACTTGATCTAGAAAGGACCTGGCCGTTGTTGTTGTTATGTGTGTGTGGTTTTTTTAATTCTCTAGGTGATTCTTAATGTAAAGTGAAGACTGAGAACTAATGAGTTTGAGAGTAACAGGGGGGATAGGAACCTGCTTGAGATAGGGTATACAGGAAAGGCCTAAATGAATGATACCATTCTGAGATGGTATTATTTAAGTGGAAACCTGAAGGACAAAAGGAAGCATGGGGAAGTTGGGGTATGGCTGGGAGTCAATTCCTTGTGGAGGGCAGAATCAGAACAAAGGCACTGAAGCAGGAATGAGCTTGGTGTGTTCTCACAACAGAAGGCACATGCCGGTGGTGTAGAGTGGGCAAGGGAAAGAGTAGAGCACGATGAGTTTGGAGAGATACGCAGGGGCCAGATTATGCAGGGCCTCATAGACCATGGGAAGGAAATTGGGCTTTATACTACATGAGACAGGAGCCATTGGAGGGTTTTGAGGAAGGCAATGATGTGATCTGATTTACTATTTCCTAAAGATTGCTCTTACTGCAGTGTGGATGGCATGTGTAAAAGCAGGGAAACAACTTAGCTGTTGGGGTAGTCTACGAGGGACTTGATGGTGGCCTGAACTAGGCTGGGGCCTAATGTCCCTTTCCATTTAGACAACAGAAGTCTGAGAGTGGTACGCAAATCCATTCTCCTCAGATAAACACACACTCAAGGCCATTGTTTTCTGGAAAACTTTCCAAAGCTAAGGTTCTGTAAACTGCTAATTCTGTGATCAGCGGCTCAGTGGTTAGAATATGTATGCCATGACCCGCCCTAGGGACAAGGCCCAGTTGATCAGTTAATGGGAGAGATGCTTTCTAACTAGAAAACAATACAATGATAAATGGGCTTAGAAAAAGTGATGGCAGCATTCACTCATCCAAATTTTCAACAGCCCCACTAATCCCCAGCACTGTGTTTTTGATGCTTTCTAGGGAAGGGGAGAGAGAGAGAGACAGAGAGATCTGTACTCTCGAGGGAGCTTATACATTAAAGGAAGAGATCAAGAAATGGACACAGATAGAAGTAACACAAGAGAGGAAGAGGTAAGTATACAAAAGAAGATATAAATACAACAATTGCTATCATTTATTTAGCACTCAATTTTGCTGAGCTTTGGGTATTTTACATATATTCTCATTTAATCCTCACAACTCTATGGAGTAGGTAATATGATCACCCATGATGATGATGATGATAGTATAGTAGAATAGTAACTAACATCTACTAAGTGCATCATATCAGCCAGGCATTGGGTTAAGTATTTTGAAATATCTTATATAGATATATCCTTCTTCTATATATGAAGATAACTAGGCCCAGAAAGGATAAGTGACATCCAAGATCACAGAGCTGGGTAGGTGCGGCGCTGATATCCAAACACAGGTTTGACTCTCAAGCCCATGCTCTTAAAGTGTTCAGGAAGTTCAGATTAGGCAGCTGCTATTTTGTTCTGGGAGGTGCATGTGTGTAGGGAGGAAGACCCCATGGAGGAGGAAAGGTGTGAAGATGAGGAAGGAAGAGCCTATTCAGGGCTCAGCAAGTAGCCCCACTTGGCAGAGCTGAAGGTATGTGATGGAGAATAGTGGCTCAATGACAAGGCAGTTCTTCTCCTTCTTGCTCCTAATCACTTCACCTATGCCAGCCAGAGCTGAGCTTCCCATGGAGCCTATCACTCAGGGCTTGATCCTGGGGTGCCCTGGTACTCCTAAGGCCCCCGGGCACTCAAAAAGATTTAACTCCACTCCAAGGTAGGACAGGTATAGATTTTCATACTCAAACCATGATGAGTAGGGAGTTGGCAGACTCCTCTTTGGTTCTTCTTTCTGCCATGGAAACAGCCCTTGGGCACTTAGAACATTGATAACAGATCCTAAAAGGAGAGGGAATCCAGAGGAGTCAGCCAACAGCACTCAGCACAACATCTCATCAAGCCAGCAAAGAAAGTTCATCATGCAACACTGCTTGTAACAGCAAAAATTTGCCAATGATCTAAATGTTCATCAACATGGGCTTGATGAGATAAATTAGGAAACTTCCACAGAAAAGAACACTGTTGTTAAAAAGGATGAGGTAAAACTCTATGTTCTGATAAGGAAAGATGTTTCTAAAAGATTGTAAGTGAAAAAAAGCAGGCCACACCCCAGTCTCTGTAGTATGATTCCATTTCCATCACAGATCTGTATTATGTATACACAAAACCGTTAACCACAGCACACAGAATTACAGAGGGACTTTCACTTTCTAATTTGTATATTTGTGTATGCTATTGACCTTTACAACAAGCCAATGTTACTTTTATAATTGGAAAAAACTATAATAGTTTCCATTTTGCAAACAAAACGCTCCATCTTAGATCATCCTTCATCCATCCTGTCTTTTGTAACCACAACATATCTTGGATTCAGCAGTGCACCTGAAATTGTCTCCTATAACTTTCTCATGAATGAACCAGGATAAAACAGCAACATATTAACCAGATTAACACAGTCAAATAGATTGGCAATTGGTTAAAAGATTTTACCCAAAGCATAAGTGACAACTAACAAAAAGGTCTCCAGAGAAAGGCCACGGGGCTTTTCCACTTTTATTAATAGCTTAGATGACACATAAAATGTACTTATGTACTTACCACGTCTGAAGATGACCCACAGCTGGCAGGGATATCAAATTTATTGAAGACCAAAACTGAGATTCAAAATGTGCTCAGATGGGCTGGAATACTGGGCTATAATTAAAAAAAAAAAAAAAAAAAGGTGAACTTTATAAGATAAAGAAAACAAATCTTCAATTAAAATTTTAAAAGTCCACGAGGGTGAGCTGTTGCAAATAATGAAGAAAGTAGAACATTTCAGGATGAATAGTTATAGAATACCTGGTAAAGAAGAAAGGGCAGAAGAAAACAACAATGGCCTCTCAAATTGTGTTCGAAGCATTGTAAAGATAATGTTGCTTGGGACACATTCAAGGTGCTTGTTCCAACATACAGGATTCCAAGTCTTGCCTTTGTACAGAGACTCCTTGCCAAAGACAGAACCCAACTAAGACTGTGAAGCCAGTGAATTCTGTAAAGAATAGTGCTAGGCAAGGCATGTATCTCCATCCATCCATCCTTCCACCCGTCCATCCTTCCATCCTTGTCTCTATCATCCCAGTGCCTTTTTTTGCTTTTCTCTTTTCTTTTTTCTTTGTGTCTCCATGTGTCTCTTTCTCTGTCTCTGTCTCCCTCTGTTTTGACAATCTTTTCTCATCCGCCAACTAACTTCCCTCTTCTCTGAATTCCTGACACATTCATTGACATCACAACTCATGTGGCACTCATAAAAGTACACCGTATGTGTGTCTCCTCAAATTTACGAGAACACCATTGAAAGCAGAGACTGTAACCTACACTTCAGTATTTTCAGTTCCAGTGTTTCCATCCCACCTTTAACCAGAGCTAACTAAAATGTTTGTTGACAATAAAGAGCTCATCTCAGCCTGTGCTGCATCAAAAAAAAAAAAAAAAAATTTTAAAAGTCCATTTTGTGAGGCTGGAATAAGGGGAGCATGGCTCAGCAGCAGCTCACATAAACACAAATGAACACCAAAAAAGATCTAGGAGTTTGAGTTGACCTACAGGATAATTTGAGTCAACAGTTTAACGTAGCTAAAGTATTTAGCCGCTAAAAATGGAGCACAATTGTAGGTTGTATTAATCAAAGTACAGTTTCTAAATCTCAGAATATAATCGTCACACTTCAGTCTCTGTTGTGCCTTCCTGGAGTGTCCTGTTCAATTCCGGGCACCACATTTTAAGAGTCACTGAGAAAGTGGAGCACCTCCAGAGCAGGGTCAGAGATTGACAGAGGGGTCGGAAACTATCCCATAAAAGGAGTGGCTCTCGAAGGGACCAGACATGGGACCTGAAAAAGAGAACCATCGGGTCATATATAGGATACCTACCTGCTTTCAGATCTCAAAAGTGTTTTCCTATGGAAGGTATGCACTTATGTCTGGGGTGCTCAGGTGACAGGACTAGGAATACTGCCACCCAGTGGTGGCAAGGAGGCAGATTTTCAATAAACCTGTCAAAAGGCTTTCTGACCTTGAGACAGTCCTGCAAGAAGCTGAGCAGGCTGGTGAGGCAGTGAGTGTTTTGAAGTCAAGCCTGGCTGCACAGATGCCCAGTGGCAGAATTACATTAACTGGGTTCCTTTCAGCTCTAAGAGATTACATCTATTTCCCCTATTCTCCGTGTCTTCCTCTGGTCCAATGAGCCCTCTCTCTGCAGCGTACAGAGTGCTAAGGACAGCTCTGCAGGAACTGCTGGGGCTGCCCTCTCTTGTTTATAATTGTCCAAGGCCTATGGGGGCAAAACCTACTGCTTATAGAAGGGCCAAATGGCTGATATAAGTCAGATGTTGTCCCTCCCTGGACAAAATCCTCCTTCGGCTTTCCATCTCCCTGTAAATGGCAGTCATGACAATGGCCTACAAAGCCCAAATCAGCTGCCCCTGTGACCTATCTGACCTCCTCTCCTATTACCCTTCCCCTTGTTCACTCCACTCCTGCTACAAGGGCTTCTTGGCTATTTCTTAAATTCCAGGCATGCTCCTAACTCAGGGACTTTGCTCTTACTGTTCTCTCTGCCTGGAATGCTCTTCCCTGACATACTTGCATGGCCCGCTCCCTCACTTCCTTCAGGGCTGGACTCAAAGATCACCTTCCCAGTGAGGTTTTCCCTGAGCACCCTCTTTCTGGGCCTCACAGGCTTCTCTCCACCACCACCCCACTCCTCACCATTTCCGAACTCCTTGTCAGCTCATCTTAAGGTTTTTCCCCATAGTACTTAATACTGTGTAACATAATATTTTATACTTTTATTTTGTTTTCCTATCTCCCTCTACTGGGCTATAAAAGCAGAAACCATGCCTGTCCTCTTGTTTGTTGAATCTCAGTGCCTGGAACATTGGCTGGCACATAGTTGATCCTCAGCAAGTGTTTAATGAAATGGTTACTGCAACCTAAATCCACGCTATCTTCTGCAGTCTTGATTTTCTCAACAAAAGACATTTCAGACTTAAGAATGAGATCTCAAGATGATAAGGAGTCTTAGTAGTAGTAAAATTTGGGGTGATTTTGTTTATGCTTCTCAATTTCCCCAATTTTTTGTTATTCAGTCATATTACATTAATGATTACCTGGCCATACTAATTGTAGTCGTAACATGTATTGAGTGCTTACCATGTGCCAGACATTGTGATAAGTACTTTACTTGGATTACGTCATGTAAGCCTCACGATAGCTTCAGTTGGCACTAGCATTATTACCATTTTAAGGACCAGGAAAATGAGAAACAGAGAGGTTACATGACTTGCCCAAGGTAATGTAACTAGTATCAGGCAGATTCTAAAGTCCATGCTATTACCCCCTGACTCAATGTAAGCTGAAAATTGATGACGATGATAATGACAGCTAACATTACTTTAGTACTATCATGTATCAGGCACTGTGCTAAATGTTTAAAACACATCACCTCCTTTAATGCTCAGAACAGCCCTATGAGGTGGGAGCCACTACTATGAGCGTTTTACTGTCCTAGGCCCTCCTGTACCATAATCAGCCGTGCCCACTGTCCCACTTGGACTCTGCTCTGGCTTCATCGGAAGCATGCTTTGATTCTTTCTTTTGTGTTCCAGCCAAGTGGAGAAGCGATCATCTGCCAACCACTACTTAAACCTGCCACTCCACGTAGATTAGGCCTCCAACAAACATGATTTCAGTCCCCACTTGTTCTGTTGTCCCTGTCTAGAATGTCCTTCTTCTTCCTTCTGCCAACCCACTCTTACCAATTTTTTCCCAAAGTGCAACTCAACTGCAACTCCATCCGAGAACCCCTCCATGGTTAGCCCTTTCGGCCACGATCTCTCTCATCGTACAGTCTAAACATTTCATGCAACGATGTCATCTCTGGCTTTGCAGCGCTGGCTCTCTTTCCACTCATATATGTCCCTTCTTCTCAGTTAGACTATAGCTCATGAAGGCAGCCTGGCCTTGGCATGCCCTGAATAAATGGTACACTAGATTACACAGAGTAGGTGCTCAATAATTATTTTTCTAATTTCATAATGATACTATACTCTCATAGTTGTACAATTTTCTCTTTTCAAAGCGCTTTCATACATATTATTTCACTTTTGCCTCACAGCAGCTCTGAGAGAGAAGAAAGGCAGGTCTTATTTTTCTCATTTTTACAGTTAAGGAAATTGAGGGCCAGGGAGGTTAAATTGTCTCAGGTCACACATCTGAGAATTGAGCCCAGCCCCCTGGACTTCGAGCCCAGATTCTTTGCACTACACCACACTGATTCTACCAGAAGGCACTGCTAGCTGGCAGCAATGCTAATAACATTCCTATAAAGACCTTGTCCTGATTCTATCACTGGAGCAAAAGCAATAAAGAGCACCAAGAGGCAAGATCCACGGTTGAGATTGGGAAGGCAGGTAAATTCACACACTCTGTGGTGAGAAGTGACTGGCGCTTATCAGATGCGTGGTGATGACTCTGTTATATTCTTTGTGAGGAAGGCACAGGGGACTGACCTGAATGCTGTCCTCTACACAGGGCAGATTAGCTCAACCCTCAGCAGAAGAGAGGCAGCCTAGCAGGCAGCAGGATGAAGTGAGAGAGCAGTAGGAGGCAAGAAACTCGGGTTGAAGATCCAGTTCTGCTACAAGCTAGCTGTGTGACCGGGGAAGGCACCTAACCTCTCTGAGACTGCTCTTCCTCACTAGAAGACATCAATTCACAAGGCCTTTCACAGCCCCAACATTCCACAAACATATGACAGAGGTCTCAAATTGGTAATCCACGGGCCAAATCTGGGCCACCAACATCTTTTCTTTGGCCCACATAGTGTTTAACATTTCTTTGAACTGGTAACCAACATTTAAAAATCAGGAGATTTTACATTAATATTCCAATTTCCAAGCTCTCTAGATAAATCGGATGATCTAGCAACATTCAAAAATTGGAAGACTTCACATAAAATTCTATTTCAAATCTTCCTAGAAAAAAGATCTGGACACATGGGGTTATTTTTCTCATTTGTCTATTATTTACCAGACAGTGTATTAGGTTGTGATAAGCACCATAGAGAAAATATAAAGGTAGGAGATGAGGAGTTCTGAAATGCTAGGGATGGGGGGATCCTGCAAGGCCTACAGTTTACAGGGAATGGTCTGAGAAGGCCTTGCTGACAAGGTGACCACATTCTCACAGGACCACAATGGACTGGAGCCCAGGTGTGGCTGCTCCTTTCAGACAGAGCCTGTGGGTGAAAGGTTTCGGGGTGCTAATATCGTCAACCTACCAAGTAGGGAGTAAAAAGACACTGATGTCAGTTGATGTGAATTGAAATAGAGTTTTAAGTTTATTATTTGATTTCACAAGGGCAACAAAAGAGTTTCGAATGGTAAAATAAATATCAAAGTCCGGGAGAAGGATAAAGATGAAGTATACAGTACAAAGCGCTCACTAACCAAGAGCAACTCGACACCCCAATAAACCCAGATGCATTTTCTGTCTGACGCAGTCAATGCAATTAGCCTGATACCTGTAGCAATACCCTGCACTTGCCCTTACATCTCAGGCCAGGGCCATTACATGGTATTAGAACTCATTCTAATTAGAGAACAACCAACTCTGTCGACACAAGCGTAGCACGGGAGAGAGGGGGAGAGAGGAGAAATGCATCCTACTCCATTCTCTTGCTGGTCATCTCTTGTCTGGGCTGGGACTTGGCAGATTATTTCTCTGGATACTAGTGTCTCCAAATGGAAGGTAGTCTTCCCTAGTGTATTTCAAACATTTTTGACCATGATCTACACCAAAAAATACATTTGACATTCATATAGCATACAGAGCACATATTACTGAATTACATATATATGTATACAACAAATATTTTACGAAGCAATACCTACCCTGTGTGCAATACACATTGTTTCTTCCTATTCCATTCCTTTTGTTTTGTTTTATTTTTTAATGCTCGTCACTACCCACTAAATTGATTTCCTGAGCAGTAGGTAATAACTGGCAGCTTGAAAAACAATGCTCTAGACCAATGGTTCCCAAATCTGGCCCCACATAAAGTCCCTTGGAGTCCTTGTAAAACACATATTCTTGGGCTCCATTCCAAACCTATGGAATCAGAATTTCTCTGGGGTGAAGGCAGCAATCTATATTTTTTACCAAGAACTAGCCATGCACTGGCACTAAAGAATCACAGTTCTCCTCAGCACACAAAAGCAAATAGTGTCAATAATTATTATTATCCAATGGCTACTTCATGCCAGTGCTGCTGGTGTAAGAGCTTTCCTTTCATTATCTCACTTAAATCCTCACAGCAACCTCACTTTATAGATGAGGAAACTGAGGCTCAGAAATGTTGAATAAGCTGCTGAAAAACATACACAGAGGGGTTAAGGAAGTGGTGGGGCTGTGACTCATGAGGGGTCTGTTCCTGCCCTTGCTGACCCCTCCCATCCCCTCCCCTCTGTAGTTCCAGAGACTTTGGACCAGTCCTGGAATATTCTATACTGATTCAATTTCTGGGTCATACACCAAGATGGTCCTACCACCAGAGGCCAGGAGCAGACATAAAACAACAACAATAATATTTGCATTTTATAATGTAGAGTTTTACTGTTTCCAAAGTATATGTTTATCTGTTTTCTCCACATTTATACCTTTCAGCTATCCTGTGAGGCAGGAGAGGCAGATAACAAACCAGAGATGCAAAGAGGGCAAGTGACTTACCCAAAGTCTCCCGGCCAGTTCACAGCCAAGCTGCACGACTCTGACTCCCTCCAGCAGGGTCTACTACCGCACTTGTACTGGCTTTCTCCAGAGTTCCCAGCTCCACCCCATTTCAAGTCTATCTCCCTTTAAGGCAGAAGAGGAAGAGATAGCTTGCTTTCTGCCTCCCTCCCTACATGATTTACCATCAAGTTCTGAAATGAGCACACTTTATATACACACTGCCTGAGGGACAGTTTGCCCCGAACCTCCTCCACAGGGCTGGGCTGAGGACTGGCTGCATTTCTATTTTTGCCATGCAATTTGTAAAAAAGCTCTGCACTGTGCTTCAAAGAAAAATAATGGATTCCATGATGAAAGGAAGAGGCCCCATCCCTCCCACTGAGGTTAAATGCCACCAGCCACTAGCGAAGCAGCGTTTGGAAGTTTCTGCCAAGCAAAATGTTGAGAGCCCACAGAAAACCGAGGAGGTGGATTGGGCCGATCTGTGCAATGGCAGGAAGGGGCTGGAGGGATGAATGACCCCCATTTATCCTCCTGGGCTGAAGCCCTCCCCCTGTTGAGAACATCCCTTCTGTTTCGGCCACAGAGAGGGGTGTTGTTTGCAATGTGTACATATTTATGTGACAAATGACTAGCTATTTATCAAATACTGTATCGATTCTAACATTTTTCTTCACCCCTACCCCTTCACAATGCAGGTCTTTCTGTCTCTCCCCTTAATAGTGCCTGAGGAAAATCTACCACACACACACACACGCACACACACACGCACACGCACACACGCTTGGTGAAAATAAAAGCAAGACACCCTTCTCTTGGCCTCAGTCTCATCATCTATAAAGTAAATGGGTTGAACCAAATGGTCTGTTAGATCTTTTCCCTGGTTCTAGGATTCTGATAAAATATATGGGGAGGGGCCGGCCCGGTGGTTAAGTGTGCATGTTCTGCTTTGGTGGCCCAGGGTTCACCGGTTTGGATCCCGGGTGCGGACGTGGCACTGCTTGGCAAGCCATGCTGTGGCAGGCGTCCCACATATAAAGTAGATGAAGATGGGCACGGATGTTAGCTCAGGGCCAGTCTTCCTCAGCAATAAGAGGAGAATTGGCAGCAGATGTTAGCTCAGGGCTAATCTTCCTCAAAAAAAAATAAAAATATATATATATATATATACATGGGGAAAGCTCCAAGTATAGCCCACAAATTTGTGATTCTGGCTGTTAGCATGAAGGGTCAAACTGATTTCAAATTGTGTTTTAAACAGTCATCTTTTGTTAAAGAAGGTCAAAAAAGTGGGATAAAGAAAACAACATTTCTATTATACCCATGAGCATGCTAACATCCTAAAGATGAGGATTACTCTGCATTTTCCCTCTCTTGCTGTATTTTCATTCTCTTTATGCATAGTCAGGGCTGCAAACCCTGCCTGGTCAGTTGCCTCTTCCCCTCGATTCTCTTCCCCTAGTCAATTTCTCTTCCCATGTGAAGGTTGCGGGTGCAGTCTAGCCCTGTAATAGCTGAGGTTTCAGCCCTATAGAGCTTCAAGCTAATGCCATTCTCACCTCAGTGGAAGCACTCCACTTGACGTCAGAAAAATTGGAAGAGGTGTTAAATTTGCTTTGTGACTGCAACTCCCTTTTAGTTTGGTGAGCTTGACTTAGAATTTGATGGTTTTATAGATTTCAATATCTAGAAAGTACAAAATATCTCAGCTTTTTCATTTACATTGTCAATCACTGAAGTGGCTCCTTCCCCATGGGGACACTAACTAGATCTGCACTCGCTGCTGCTTGCCAACATAGCACGTGCCCCTCTCCCACCTGCTTCCTAGGGCTGGGTTCAAGACAATGAGATTGCGCACAGGGGAAACATTCCCAGGGCATTTCAAAAAAGAAACCAGAGGACATGAGAGTATTCTCACTCCTCCGCAGTACAGCAGAGATTCAAGTCAAACTGCTTGCGTTTGAATCCAAGTTACTGAATCTCCAGGTCTCTGTTTGCTCATCATCAAATGGGAATAATGCTAGACTATACCTCATAAGGCTACTGGGCAGATGAAATGAACAAAGTGCCTAGAACAATGCTAATATCTCAGTAACTGCTGGTTATGCTGATTATTATTCCTCCTGGCCAAATTGGTTTTCACCTTTCTGATATTTAACAGTCCACATTTTCTGTCCATCTCAATTCACCAGAGGATCTGAATGTGCACTAGAGATGGGGCTGAACCGAGGTTGATCTTAGAGCCATTCGGGTGGGTCGAAATTGGCCATTTTCCTGTTCATGTATTTATTCACTCAACAAATATTTACTGACCACCTATTATGTTGCAGGCACTGCACTAGGTGATGAAGACACAATAGTGAACAAGACAAAGTCCCTGCTTAATAGAGTTAACACTCTAGAAGGGGCTGAGGGGTTACAAATAGACAAGAAATATAATGAATGAGATGGGAATGAGCTAATGCGCTCCAGGGACAGAAAGTCAGAGTGGCTGGGGTTGGGTGCGGGGCACGAGAGAGGGTGTTATGACATGTGGCTGCAGAGGAAGGCAGGGGCCAGATCATTCAAGATTTGTGGACCACGTAAGGAGTTTTGTCTTCATCCTAAGAATACTGGGCAATAACAAAAGGTCTTAAGCAAAGGATCAATATACTCCAATGTTTGTTAAAGTTCTTGCTAACAATTATATGGAGTTGTTAGGGGCAGGGCTACCACTCTCTGATGCAATGTCTTTGTATGACTTCCAAATAGATGCCCCTTCCTCAAGTTAAAAACAATAAAAACTTTGGTTAGTCTCCACCCCCACACACACAGGGTATTTTTTTCTTTCTTTTCTTTTTTTTTGGTGAGGAAGTTTGGCTCTGAGTTAACATCTGTTGCCAATCTTCTTCTTTTTGCTTGAGGAAGAGTTGCTGAGCTAACATCTGTGCCAATCCTCCTCTATTTTGTACGTGGGACACCGCAACAGCATGGCTTAATGAGCGGTGTGTAGCTCTGCACCTGGGATCTGAATCTGAGAACCCCGGGCTGCCGAGGTGGAGTATGCAAACTTAACCACTACACCGGGCCAGCCCCAAGGTTAGTCTTTTAATGAGCAACCTAAACAACTTTAAGTCCTGCCCAAGGGAGTTGGCCAGAGTCCTAGCAGGCAGCAGCCTTGGCTTTGTGCACCCACATTCTTCTCATTTATGCATTTCTTGTCCCTGGAGTATGTGTACCATCAACAGTACTTTGCACTCCACTGTTCTACCACCCCCACCCCAGACAAGGCAGCTGTAGGTAGGAGGGATGGGACTTTAGACTGTGCAAGCAATGGGTAGTGAGGGAGAGAAGTGACCTCAGGGAACGCCCAGGGCTTGGGCGGGACAGAACCCACTTAAGTATGCCACTGAATGTGTGTGTTTATGTGTGTGTGTATTTCTGTATGTGTGCTCTCTAGAGTCTGCACAGGACCATGTATACCGGTATAGGTTTATGGAGGAGCAGGCTCTCTTCCTCTGCTTGACTTGGAGCCAAGAAGCCCAGAATGTCTGCCCCCATCTGCACATTCTTATGTAACTTAGTTCTTGCCTATGACAAAAAACGGCACACCCATAGCTATGGTGCCCTTGTGTAGTACACAACCTGAACATCCATGCATGGCAGCCCTGGCAGAAAGAGTCAAAGCAAGTAGACAAGACTATTTGGGGGCTGTTGCAGTGGTTCAGGAGAGAGATGATGGTGGCTCACCCTAGGTCATAGCTGAGGAGGTAGCGAGAAGTAGGCAAATTCAGGATATATTTTGAAGGTAGATCAACAGGATTTGCTGACAGCTAGGATGTGATGTGTAAGGGAGTGAGAGGACCTCAGGATAATGACTAGGAGTTTGACTTAAGCAACCAGCTAAGTGGTAGTGCCATTTACTAAGTGCGGTTGACAGGAAGAAGAATATCGTAGGAGAAAAATCACACATCCTGCTTTGGGCAGTTTGCATCAACTCCAGCTGCCCACCGAAGCAGCAGATCTATCTGTCCCTGTATCTTAAGCTCCTTCCCACTGAGGATCTCAAAGCACAAGTGGCCTCTGGAAAATTGGTAATCCCTGATACTGATCTTGGCCTCAGCAGGTTTCTTTCTGTGCCTCCTTTGGCCTGGGCTGAAATAATGATTTCAGTTTGTTCCTACCAGTTTCTCAAGATTCCTCATTTATTTACAAGATCCTGATACCTCTCAATCAATCTCTCCCTCTCCCTCTCTCTCTTTCACACACACACACACACACACACACACATATACACACTTACCATTTCCATATGTCCCTTTCTGAGATTGCTTTTTGTTAAAACCCAAAAACTTCCTCTTTGGGGAGTATGCCTTCATTCAAGGACAGGGATTTTTCATCAGCTGCTGCCAAGCAGCCCAGAGCTCCAGCACTTCACCCAAACCCTCTCCCCAGTACAGGAAAAAGGTACTTGGAACATGGAGCACAGCCAAGAGAGCTGAGAAAATGAGCCAAGCGCTGAGAAATTAAAGAAAGTAGTGCTGACTAGGCGGGGAAAAAGGATTAATCAGGAAATCTTGAGGTCATTGTGATCTCGTTGATTACATTAACATCTAGTAACAGAAGACTACAGACTGATTAGTGCTACAGCAGGGGGGAGGAAATTAAGCTAGAGGTGTAGTGCCCAGAGCTGCATCATCCATAGGGAGAATCAGCGCCAGCAGGTAAAGCCAGATCTCCTCATTCCTGGACCCGGCACATTCTCTGAGAACTCACTTCCTCCCCAGATATGTATCAGGCAACCTAGGCACCAAACACCTTTCATAAATATAAATTGTCCCCTTGTATACTATACCCACCCCTCACGTACACCATGCTATCCCCTTCCTCCAAATATCCCTTCCTTGGATGGCCTAGGGAAGGCTTCTGAGGAATGAATCACTCCTGGTGATCCCAGTAAGTCTTTGGAGCCTGCCCTTGCTCCATCAGCCCTAGCTCTGACTCTCACTTCCTGGACCTCCTTGTGCCTTCCTCTTAGTTTGCCCATATTGCCAGAAGAGGACAGGAGTCTACCTTTTTCAGCGACAGGTTGTGGACCTGCCCTCCATAAGCAAAAGATGCCATGCCATGGTAGTCTTGCCTCATTCCAGCCGAAAAACATAGTGAACTGAACTGCATGGGGCCTTTTAGGAGAAGGCTATCTAAATGCAGACAAACACATGAAAGGGAATATCAATCAATCATAGTTCCAACCAACAATCATAGCTCCGATTTCTTCAACTCCAACTACGTGCCAAGCTATGGGCTAAGTGCTTTATAAAGGCTATCTTGTCCAATACTTGTAGCAAGGCGGTTATGATTAGTATCACCACTTCACAGCTGAAAAAACTGAGGCTCAGAGACATTCAGGGACTTGTTTGAGGTCACACAGCTAGAAATGAGCAAAGCTAGGATTTTAAACCTGGACCTGTCTGATTTCAGAGCAAGTTCTCCTAACCAGCTGAGTATGCAGTGGTGGACGCAGAAACATCCCTCTATTTTCAGCCTCTTTCTTCCCTTTACAACGGATGCTCCAAAGATCTCCAAAACCATTGTGATAACTTCCAAACCTCTGGCTCCAGCTTTGACCTCTCTATTCGGCTTCAATCCTTAACCAACTCCTTTCTACTGGATGGTTCCTTTCCACTCATGTCCCCTGTTCACTCAAACTTAACATACCTAAGACTTATTTTTTCTCCCAACCAGCTCTCCCTCTAGATTTGCCTCTTTCTGTCAGTATTATTCCAGTTTCCAGGCTCCTAACTTCAGAACCATCCACAGCTCTTCTCTCTCTGACCACATCTACTCAGACACCAAATTGTGGTGATTTTCTCTCCATAACATCTCTTGAATCTACTCTTTCTTCCATTCCAATTGCTTCTAAAATACTTTTGCCTCACTTAAAAAAAAAAAACCCACAAATTTACTATCTCACAGTTCCCATGGTTCAGAAGTCCAGGCATGGTATGCCTGAATCTTCCACACTGAGCCTCACCAGGCTGAAATCAAGGTGTCAGCTAGGGTTGTGATTCTCATCTGAAGCTCTATTAATATAAAGTATAAAAGTATAGTGTAAAGAATTTCCGGGGGCCGGCCTGGTGGCACGGCAGTTAAGTGTGCACATTCCGCTTTGGTGGCCCAGGGTTCGCCAGTTCGGATCCTGGGTGCGAACATGGCACCGCTTGGCACGCCATGCTGTGGTAGGCATCCCACATATAAAGTAGAGGAAGATGGGCATGACTGTTAGCTCAGAGCCAGCCTTCCTCAGCAAAAAGAGGAGGATTGGCAGGAGATGTTAGCTCAGGGCTAATCTTCCTCAAACAAACAAACAAATAATAAAGATTTTAAAAAATAAATAAATAAATTAGTATAGATGGAATACCATTAATAAATGAAGAGAGCTAAAAAACAAATTTCCATATACTCTTCACTCAGATTCCCCAAATGTTAACATTTTACATTTGTTTCATCCTTTTCTCTTTTTCTGTACATATGTGTATATACACACACTATTTTTTTCTGAACTATTTGAGAGTAAGTTGCAGACATCATACTCCTTTATCTTTAAATAATTCAGCATATATTTCCTTTAAGAAGAGGGCATTCTCTTACACAGCCAAAGTATAGTTCATAAAATCAGGAAATATTTATTGATATAACACTATCATCTAATCAAAGACTTGTTTCAAATTTCACCAATTATCCCAATAACATCTTTTAGAACGGGAACAATTTTCTGGTATGGGACTCAAACATGGATTAATCCTTAAGTTTTGTTATCATGTCTCTTTAGTCTCCTTTAATTGGAAACAGTTCCTCAGTTTTTCTTGTCTTTCATGACCTTGAAATTTTTTAAGAAAATAGCTTCTGATTTTTGATACATTTTACCTTGCAGTGGACAGAAGAGCAGAATATTCCATGACTTCTCAACTATGGAATCATAGAATAAATACGGAAGGAACCTGAAAAGGATCTACTCCACTGGGTCTCAAACTCTTTTCATGCACGCCTCAAAATTTTGGCCATATCATTTACCCCACAGTTTTCTTTAAATTAGTTTACTTTTTAAACTTAATTACTGTGGTGGACAAAATTCTAAATATGACCTCCAATGACCCTTGCTCTTGGATAATTCCCTCCCCTCTGAATGTGGGTGAAACTTATCAAAATGATGAGAAATCACTCCAATGATTATATTACATTATATGGCAAAATGGAGATTATCTGAGTGGGCCTAATCTAATTACATGAACCCTTTAATAGCAGAGTTTCTCTGGCTAGTAAGCAGAAGAGAAAGTCAGAGAGATTTGAAGCCTGAGAAGAATTTGACATGCCAGGTTGCCAGGTCGCTGGCTTTGAAGATTGAGGGGCCACAAAAGGAGGAATGTAGGTGGCCTCTAGGAGCAGAGAGTGACCCCTGGCTGACAACCAGCAAGAAAATGTGAACTTCAGACATATACCCCCCAGGAACTGAATTCTGCCAAAAACCTGAATAAACTCAGAAGAAATTTGTCCAAGAACCTCCAGATAAGAGCCCAGCCCAGCTGACACCTTGAACAGAAAATCCTGTCAAGTCTATAAGGATTTCTCACCTACAGAACAGAACGAAAACGAAAATACAACAGGCTACATTGAAAATCCAACATATCAACAGGCTACATGAGAAAAATGATATGATCATGTCAACTGATGCAAGAAAGCATTTGACAAAATCCAGCACCCTTTCATGATAAAAACCTTCCAGAAAACTAGGAATAGAGAAGAACTTCCTCAACTTGATAAAGAACATCCACAACAACAACAACAACAAAAATAAACAAACAAGACCCCACAGCTAGAAAATTAAACCAAGCAATATCTAAAAAGGATTATACACCATGACCAATTGGGATTTATTCCAAGAGTGCAGAGTTGGCTTAACATCCAAAAATCAATTAATGTAATATACTACTTCAGTAAAATAAAGGACAAAAACCGCATGTTCATCTCAATAGACACAGAAAAAAGCATTTGACAAAATTTGATACCCCTTCATCATAAAACACTCAACAAACTATAAATAGAAAGGAATTTTCTCAACCTAGTAAAGAGCATCTATGAAAAACCCACAGCTAACATCATACTAATGGTGAAAGACTAAAAGCTTTCCCCCTAAGATCAGGAACAAGACAAGGAGGTCCACCTTTGCCGTTTCTATTCAACATTGTACTGGAGGGTCTAGTCAGGGCATTTAGGCAAGAAAATGAAATAAAAGGCATTCCATTCCAATGGGAAAGGAAGAAGTAAAAATATACCTAATCACAGATGATACAATCTGTATCTAGAAAATGGTAAAGAATCCACTAAAAACCAATTATAACTAATAAACAATTTCTGCAAGGTTGCAAGATATAAGATCAATACGCAAAAATATCAATTTTATTTCTATACAGTAACAATAAGCAAACCAAAAACAAAATTAAGAAACCAATTCTATTTATAATAGAACCAAAAAGAATAAAATAATTAGAATTCAATTTAATAAAATAAGTACAAAACTTATAATCTGGAAAATACAAAACCTTGTTCAAAGAAATTAAAGAAGAACTAAGTAAAAGGAACAAATAAATGGGACCTAATCCTAATAAATGAAAAGACATCCCATGTTTATGGATTGGAAGACTTAATATTGTTCACATGGCAATACTCCCTAAGTTGATCTACAGATTCTACGCAATTCCTATCAAAATCTCAGCTACCTCTTTTGTAGAAATTGACATTCCTACAAATTGATATGGAAATGCAAGGAACCCACAAATAGCCAAAACAATCCTGAAAAGAACAACAAAGCTGGAAAACCAATACTTCTAAACTTCAAAACTTACTACAAAGCTACGGTAATCAAGATAGTGTAGCACTGGCATAAATATATACATATTGAAAAATGAAATAGAACTGAGAGCCCAGAAATAAACCCTCACAATTATGGTCAATTGATTTTTGAGAAGTGTGCCAAGAAAATTCAATGAAGAAAGAATAGTCTTTTCAACAAATGGTATGGGACAACAAACGGCACATGCAAAAGAATGAAGTTGGACTCCTATCTCACGCCATATAAAAAATTAACTCAAATCGATCAAAGACATACATGTAAGAGCTAAAACTATAAAATTCTTAGAAGAAAACAGGCATGAATCTTAGTGGCCTTGGATCAGGCAATCACGTTTTAGATATGACACCAAAAACACAAGCAACTAAAAATTAGATAAGCTGGATATCATTAAAATTAAAAAAAAATTGTACTTCAAAGGACACTATCAAGAAAGTGAAAAGGCAATCCACAGAATGGGAGAAAACACTTTCAAATCACATATCTGATAAAAGACTTGTATCTAGAATATATAAAGAACACTTACTCAATAATAAAAAGACAACTGTGACAGCCATGAAGTGGAAACAACCCAAATGACCAACAGATGAATGGATAAAGAAAATGTGACATGTGCATACAATGGCATATTTATTCAGCAATAAAAAGAAATGAAGTACTGATACATGCTACAACATGGATGGACCTTGAAAACATTATGCTAAGTGAAAACAGCCAGACACAAAAAGACAATATATTGTATGATTCCATTTATATAAAATGTCCAGAATAGGCAAATTTACAGAGACAGAATGAAGACCAGTGGTTGCTTAGGGCTGGGAGAGATGGGGAATTGGGTAGTGATAGCTAGGGGGTATATGGTTTCTTTGGGGGGTAATGAAAATGTTCTAAGATTGATGGTGGTGATTGATGCAAAGTCCTGTGAATACTAAAAGGCATTGAATTGTATGCTTTAGATGGGTGAATTGTATAGCATTTGGATTATATCTCAATGAGCTGATAAAAAAAAAAGCTACAGCTAACATCATATTTAATGATGGAAGAATGAATGCTTTTCCCTTAAGATCTGGAACAGGCAAGGATTTCTATTCTTATCACTGCTATTAACATAGTACCACCCAGCACAATAAGGCAAGAAAGTAAATAAAAGGCTTACAAATCAGAAAAGAAGAAAGAAAATTGTCTCTATTTTCAGATGACATGATCATCTATGTAGAAAATATCAAAGGATCTATTAAAAATGCTCTTTGATTTAATAATGGATGTTATTAAGGTTGCTGGATACAATATCATTATACAAAAACCAATAGTATTTCTATATGCTAGCAATTAACATGTGAAAACAGAAATTAAAAATACAATACCATTTACAATCATTGGGGGAAAAAAGTACTTAGGGCTAAATCTAACAAAATCTGTACAGGACTTGTATGCTGAAAACTGAAAAAACAATGATGAAAGAAATCAAAGATCTAAATCAATGAATGGACATACTGTGCTCATAGATTGGGAAATTCGATATAGTAAAAATGTCAATTTTCCCAAAATTGATATACACATTGAATGCAATTCCTATCAAAATTCCAGCAAGATTTTTACAGACTTAGGCAATATTATTCTGCAATATATTTGAAAATACAAATGACTTAGAATAAACAATTTTGTAAAAGAAGGCTAAAGTGAGAGTATTTGCTTTACCCAATATTAAGGCTTAGTATACAATTACAGTAATCAAGAGGGTATTGTATTGGCAGAAGGATAGACACAGAAATCAATGGAACAGAAAAGATAACCGAGAAATAGACCCATACAAATATGCCCAACTGATTTTTGACAAAAGAACAAGAACAATTCAATGGAAGAAAGATAGCCTTTTCAACAAATGATAATGGAGCAATTTGACATCCATGGGCAAAAAAAAATGAACTTTGTCCTAAACCTCATAACTTATACAAAAATTAGCTCAAAATGGATCATAGATTTAAATGTAAAACTATACATACATATAGCTTTACAAACTATATATAGTTTATAGAAGACTTTCGGGAGAAAATACAGGAAAAAATCTTGGGGACCCAGGGCTTGGTGAGGGGTTCTTAGGCATGACACCAGAAGCACAATCCATAAAAGAAAAATCAATAAATTGGACCTTATAAACATTAAAAACTTTGCTCCACAAAAGACTGTGTTAAAAGAAGAAAAGTTAAATACTGAGAGAAAATATTTGCAAACCATGTATCAGACAAAGGACTAGTATCTAGAATATATAAAGAAATCTCAATGCTTAACAGTAAAAAACACAAAATTCAATTAGAAAATAGGCAAAAGACATGAATAGATATTTCACTGAAGAGGATATTTGGATAGCAAATAAGCACACAAAAAGTTGTTCAAAGGGCCGGCCCCATGGCCGAGTGGTTAAGTTCACGCACTTGGCTTTGGTGGCCCAGGGTTTTGCTGGTTGGGATCCTGAGCGCGGACCTAGCACTGCTTGTCAAGCCACGCTGAGGCGGCATCCCACATAGCAGAACTAGGAGGACCTACAACTATAATATACAACTATGTTCTGGGGGGCTTTGGGGAGAAGGAATAAAAAAGAAGATTGGCAACAGATGTTAGCTCAGGTATCAATGTTTAGGAAAAAAAGAACTGTTAAAAGTTGTTCAATATCATTAGCCATTAGGAAAATGCAAATTAAAACTACAACAAGATATCAGTACATGAGATTGGCTAAAGTAAAAAAAAAGTAGTGACAACACCAAATATTGGCAAAAATGCAGAGAAACTGGCTCACTCATACATTTCTCATGAGAATGTAAATTGGTATGGCCACTCTGGACAACAATTTGGCAGTTTCTTATAAAACTAAACATGTACTTAACTTATGACTCAGCAATCACACTCCTGGACATTTATCCAAGAGAGGAAATCTTCTGACCACACAAAAACCTCTACACAATTGTTCATAGTAGCTTTGTTTATAATAGTCAAAAGCAGGAAACCACAAAAATGTCCTTCAAAAGGTGAATGGTTAAACAAACTCTGGTCTATCCATACTATGAAATACTACTCAGCATTAAAAAAGAATAAATTATTAACATATGCAACAACTTGGATCTGTCTCTAGGGCATTATGCTGAGTAAAACAGCCAATCACAAAAGGTTGCATATTATATGATTCCATTTATACAACATACTTGAAATGACAAAATTATAGAGATGGAGAATAGATTAGTAGTTGCCGGGGTTAGGGATGGTGGGGATAGGAAAGTGGGTGTGACTCTTTAGGGGTGGCAGGAGGGATATCTTTGCAGTAATGGAATAGTTCTATATCTTGACTGTGGTATTGGATACATAAACCCACACATGTGATAAACTGACATAGAACTATACACACACATTGTGCCAATGTCCACTTCCTGGGTTGATGTTGTACAATGGTTATGTAAGGTGTAACCGTTGTGGGAAGCTGGGTGAAGGGTACATAGGACTGCTCTGTAACATCTTCACAACTTCCTGTGCATCTGTAATTATTTAAAAATAAAAAGTCTCAAAAATTGTGGCCCACATATGCATGTTGCTTGGCCTGTAGTGTGCTGACATTTAAAAAAAAAAACCACTGAGAGATTTTATATATCTTTTTTTAATAGTCACATATGGAAGGGAAGTTTCAATTTCAGGTTTCATTATGGTCCATAGTATAAAGATATATTCTCATGAGGGTTACATGCTGGATAGCCAGCAAAAGAAATATGCTAGCAGAGGGCAGTAAATTCCCAACTAAGCATGTACTGAATCAACAGACTACTTTAGAACACAGTAAGTCCTTGATTATTGCCAGCTTTTCCTAGTTTCTCTTGAAAAGTCCTAAGACATGGAAATTCCCAGGCTTCCCACTACTCTTTTACACGGGAATTGCTCTCTCCAGCCATCACAGTCCTCACCCAGCTCCCTGTAGTCATTTATGCTACCAGCCTGGCCCCCAAAGTCATTTGAGTTTGTTAGCCTCTGGTTATGCCTTTGTCCCCAACACTATGCCTGCCTAAACTCTTTTACCCACTTCCAACACAGCCATGCCCCAAAGAGGAACCCTGCATGAGAAGCCACCAGCTCAAGAAAAATACATCTAAGCCTCACGTTTCCCTTACCAGCTCTGACCTTCCTCACTCATTAGTCCTTGATCTGTTTGCTCTTTCTTTCCCCTCAGCCCTGTTGTAATTCTTGCACCATTCAGCAAGGCTTTGGGATGTTAACTGTGCCACTGGTTTCTTGAACCACAGTCAGGGACTGTCCTAAATAGGCACATCACAGATCAGGTTTCTCTATTCCTACCTACCTGTCCGGGCAGGAAGAATAGACACTCTCAGAGCTGACTGAGGGCTGAGCATGCGCCTCAAAGCTCTCTGAGGCCCAGTTGAGCAGTCTAATATTCCCTTGCACACAGGGAGTGCTGTTTGGCAGCACACAGGACATAATCATTGCTCTCTAGGACAGGCCATTCTTGAGGGCAGGATCCACACACTATAGACATATCCTTCCCCTACCTTTTTCTCTTCCTTAGAACTGGATTTAATTACAAAATTCATTCATACTCATTTAGAATTCTGGTGAAATTACAGGAAAATTTAAAGGAGAAAAATAATCTGCAACTTCACTACCTATAGATAATTAGTTAACATGTTGGCGTATTTCCTTGCGGTATTTTTTCTATATTTGTATGCTCAGACACACACTCTAAAATGGTGTCACACTCAATATATATTGTAGCCTGCTTTTCTCACTATAGTATATTATGGACATGTTTCCTTGTCAATAAACATTCTTATAAAACAGCTGTCCCAATCTATTTAAGATTAGATTTGAATGGGACTGTAGGTCCTATTTTTTTCCTTCTCATTTTTTTTAAGAGGGAGTCTCTCTTTCATTTCTCTCTCTTCTCTCTTTCTCTTCTTCCTTCCCTCCCTCCTTCTGACTCTCGCTCCCTTTCTTCACCATACTAAGTAAATGAAAATTATAGGGATGAAGGTTTTGGGGAAAACAGTAGGCCTAAAGAAGCTATAGAATGAAGAGGAGGAGGTTTGGTAGGTACAGATGAAAAGCTGCTCTGGGCATCAAAAATGGTCTGCTAAGCCAAGTGGCGAAATGAATTGTCCTACCCTTCTTTGTGTGTGAGTGAATGGAGCTGGAGCCCTGGGGCTAACAAAGACCACCATTCTTTCCATTATGGAGACTCCAGCTGTGGAAACCCATTTTTCATATTAGAAAAATATATTCCTTTCTTAGGGGACACATATTTAGCCATTCATTGAAACAATGAGGCTACATCAGGTTAGCAAATCATATTCACCCTCATTTACTGAGGATTTACATATGCTGGGCACTGTGCTCACCACTCTACTTGCATGAGTTTGTGTAGTAAAGCATAGTGCTTAAGAGATGACCTCTGGAGCAGACTGCCTGAGTTAAATTTTCAGCTCTGCCACTTTCTAGCTGTGTGACTTTGGACAAGTTACTTAACCCATTTGATCCTCATGTTCCACATCTATAAAATGGGGATAATAAGAGTACCTATTTCATAGGATTATGTTAAGGATTTAGTGAATTACAGCATGTAAAGTGCTTAGAAGAGTGCCTAGTCCACAATAGGTGCTTCTCAGTGTTAGCTATGATTACTATTAATAATAAATCCTCACAGTAGCCCCGTGACAGAGGTACCAATAATATCCTTATATGAGAGGGAAATAAACCGAGGCTTGGAGAAATCAAATAATTGCCTAAGCTCATATAGCTAGTAAGTGATGAAGTTAAGATCTGGATCCAGGCTGCCTCACTCTGGAGCTGGGCTTCTTAACCACAAGTACTATAGGTCTCCTGCCTTTCTGTGAACAAAAGCTGATTTTCTTGTTCCCAAAGCCTGGTAGTGAGGCTGAGCAGAGGAGGAAGAGGACAGTGATAGCCGGCTGGCCTTTGTGCACTCTTGGTCACTGCAGCAGACCTCAGACCAGACCGGGGACTCAGGGCAGCAGCCCCCATCAGAGAAGGGGAGCTTGGGGATATCTCAATAGGTGTTGATCTCCTGCTTAGGGACTGTGGGCTTAAGCTTCCAGCCCTCTAACTCTCAGACCCTTTGACCTGTCCCAGAAGAATGGCTACCTGGATGTGATTTTCCTCTGTCCCATTTCCACTTCAAGCTCACCTCCCCAAGGCCCACATGGCCTTCAGGGCAGTCAGCCTCACTCTGGCCAGAGAGGACAGCTGTCTCAAGGCCCGCCCCTTTGTTCAGGAGAAGCTGGTAGATCAGCAGTAATCCCTGATTCACAGCGATAATCAGCTCCCTGTCTGGATAGTCAGGGCTGCGCAAAATAACAAGTGGGGCCGCACCTGTTCTGGGGGTCTGGCACTCGTAAAGCAAGCTACTATGAATGGCCCAAGCCCCCACCCGGGCAGCAGCTGCGGCCTGGAATCAGGGCTTTGTTAGCATAAGAATGGAGCCGCCAGCCAGCCAGCCAGCCAGCCAGCCAGCCAGCCAGCCAGCTTCCTTTTCTCCCTCCTCCCCATCTTGCCTCGAACACCAAATGGGCCACCCTCATTGTGAGCAGACTGGCTTTGCATTTCTTTTCTCAACTGCACTGATCAATTTTTCATTTGTGGGAGAAAGAGCACTTTCCTTCCTTCAGACTTGGCCCAGGTAGAGCAAGCGTCTGCATATCTACTCACTACTCACTGTGTCCTCACTCCAGGGCAAGGCAGCACGCACGACTCCAGGAGGCACACTACACAGAGACTATAAAATGGTGCCGCCTGGAGCTGTGCAAGGCGCAGCCTGTGTGGCCTTGCTGTAGGGGCAAATGTAGGCCGGCGATTCCTATAGAAAGGCCTCTAGCCCCTTGTTACCCAAATATGTGGTCCATGGACTCTGATGGGGTTGAGGGCAGGCCGCCCCAAGATGTGCCACTGTGGTCTGCAGACTATTTCTAGCTGAAGACAATGAAGCCTCAAAAGATTCAGGAAGAGCATCCGACCTTCCCCCCTCAAACTGCCTAAAGGACTCTAACATAGAAGGCCTGTTCCAGGAAGGAGCTCATATCGGTGATAGCTACAGTACGATGTAAAACAGGTGCCATAAAAGGACACCAAGAAACCACCAACAAACCCATTTTTGGGGCCCAGCAAAACCTGTTTAACAAACATTTGCATTCCATCTCTAAGTAGATTGTCTTCCTCCCCTTTGAAGTCCCAGATCACTATGTCCTCCTTGTCTGTAGCTGAGGATACTTAAACAGGCGGACTCAGCCAGAGGGTTGGGTTACTCAGTTTCCTCTGGGTTTCTCCCATGTATACATGCTATTAAATTTTGTTTGATTTTCTCTTGCTAACCTGCCTCTTTGATTATTTGACCAGCCATGAGAACCTTAAGGAAAAGCGGTGGGGGGAATTCTCCCACTTCCCCGACAGCTCACTATATCAACAGCAAATGGGAACTTGTTAGAAATGCAGAAGCTCAGGCCCTACCCCAGTCCTTTGAATCAGCAATCTGGTTTTGCAAGATCTGGTGATTCAGCTGCATATTAAATTTTGAGAGATTTTCACATACTTCAGATTTTCACATACTTTCAAATTTTCACATACTTCAAAATGCTTGGGCTTTTGAATCCGAAAAATCATGGTTTAAATCTTAGCTCCATCCATTACTAGGTGTGTGACCTCAACCAAGTCACTTAACCTCCCTGAGCTTCAGTTTCCTCATTTGTAAAAAGTAATAATAATAATGATAGGTTTACTGTGAGGATGAATTAACAAAGATGTATCTGAAAATCACTAGCATACTGCTGGCATATGGTCAATGTCCCAATAAATAATAGCTCTTATTATTATTTTGCTCCCCAGTAAACAACACAACCTGTCCCAGAAGAACGATGAATGAATGAACTTCAGGTGAATCTTCAGATGAATCAGATATTGACTTGCCCAGTTGTATATTAATCAGGAAGACCCCTTTACCTCTCCTTCTGCTGCTATAGGAACTTAAAGCAGTAGGCTTAATTAATAACACCTCCCATTTATATGGCACTGAACTTTTCAATGCTTTTCCACACTGATTATCTCCTAGCATCAGAGTCAGAGTATCAGAGCTGAAAGGGATCCTAGAGATTATCTAGTCCAACACCCTCCTTGTTCAGATGAGGATTGTTCAGTGACTAGCCAAAGGTCACATAGTAAATTGGGTGGTACAATCAGCATTAAAGCCTGATTCGCAACTCAGTGCTTTTACTTAAGAGCAGTTTTGACAAGAATGTTTCCTTAGGGAGAGATGACACTAGAGGCTTAGGTCAAGCCAGGACGTGGCTCCAGATGACTTACCCATGAACATTCTCTAAACTGAACAAATGAAGACTATTTTACAGCATGGGAATGGGAGTGTAGGGAAGGAAGACATTTCCTCTATCCAATGCGGGTTCCTCTGGCCAGAGAACGAATTAAATTCACATGAGACAGAATAGCAAGAGAAAATTAAACGAAGCTTTATGAGGAACCATGGCCCGGGGCCTTTCCTACCGAAGGAAGAAAGGGCAACGAAGAAGTGGGGTGCACATAGTGGTTATATACCCCCAAACAGGGTGTTTCACATGATTGAAATGTCCCTCCCACAATAGTCACAAGATTGCCCTGTAGGCACAGCGCTTGATGGACACAGCAGGTAGTGGTGTGCTATCTCGGTGGGCGTAGCAGGAGGCAAGTCTATTGTCTGAAGCTGGGGGGTCACAGGTGAGCGCAGCAATCAGTTCCTAGCCTAAGGAAAGATGCTTAATCCTTAAAGAAATGCCAACTGTTGGGAAGGGGAGGGAAGTCAGTTACAGGAGGTTACCAGAAACAGGAATAAGATTATTATGCAGATTTAAGTCCTTGCCTTTGGTATTGATTAAGAGTTTCTAGAGATAAGGCCATTCCCATTCTTCCTGGCACAGAGAGGGAGATATCTTTACAGATGGAGATTTCCTTTACAATGTAAATGTCTCTTAACAAAAGGGTAAGCAAGTTCTACTTTTCAGTTGCTTTCCTGTCTGCAAAGAAACCAGCCTCAAATAATCCTCATGACAAAGAGACATATCTTGGCGTGGCCAAGACCAGTTCCCCACAGGAGCTACCAGCTTTGTCAATGCCAAAATTTCCTTTATATAAGTAACAGTGTGCATTTTCCCCTTTCCTGAATGCAGATGAAAACTTAATCACAGTTCAGAAGAGCGAATAAGGGCCACTGCCCACAAGTTGCTTTGAGAACTAAGCTCACTGAGAATCAGTTCCTATTGAGGCCACAGTGTAGGGGCTGGACAGGGCATCTTAAGGTTCTCCCAGTTCTGAGAAAAGGAATAGAAATTTCCTTTCACAAAGTAAATATGTAACAATCTTTGATTCAATGGACTATTCTCCAGCTTTGAAAAGACTCTTAAATCACTTGGAAAGATATTAGAGACATGTCAAACAGAAAAAATGCAAGTTATGGAACAGTGTATAATTTGATATCTGAGGCTGACCAGGGATGATGCCAGCATCAAGGCCATGAGTGTTCTTCAGGCAGAGTTATTCAATTTTCATGTCTACGACAGGCACTGGCAACCCAAAAGGGAAGAGGAAGGATCATAGATCACTCACAAAAAGGCACATCAAGCTGTGAGGACACTCAGTCTGGGCCTTGGCAATGAAATTTACACATCTGGAGGGGACATAGCTCTTATACACAAGCTCTATGAAGCTTTCACCCTCTTGATGTAAGAAATACTCTTCTATTCCTAGTAAATGGTGAACTTGCTAGAGTTTGTTGTGAAGACCATAGTCAATGGTGTTTAAATTTTTCTTCTGGCTGCAGAATCTTCACTCTAGTGGAAAATGTCCTCAGATGCCCACGATGATAAACAGACACAAAGCACAGTTGCCCTAGTTAAACTAAGGAGTTTGGGCCTAGTATGGAGTCCAGTCAGCCCACTGCCCCTCACCTTCACTCCAGAACACACACAGAGAGCCATAAAGTATAACTTGAGAACCACTGCTATGGTTCTGGGAGTCATTAATGGCATATGAGCAGGGAAGTAACGTGCTAAGTTTTGCATTCTAGAAAGAATATTCAGGCTCAGAAGACAGTTTAAAGGAGGCTGCTTTGGAGCCAGGCACTCCAATTAGGAAGATATTGCAATGATCCGGATGAGAGATGATGAGAATCTAGAGAAATGTCAGTCAAGATGCAAAAGAGTGAACAGATAAAGAGATGTTTTGGAGATAGACTTGGGAAGCATTAATAACTGTGAAAGGTGAGGCAGATGAAGGAGAAATCTTGAATGACTCAGGTTTCTGGTTTAACGGAGTCAGTATATAAAAGGTCACATTCAGTTTGCACACCTTGAGTGGAATTTCTAGGCAGAGACAGCCCATAGGCAGTTTTATAAACAGATCTACGGCTCAGGAGAGAGATCTGTGGTAGGTGTATATATCCGGGAGTTATAAACATGTAGGTGATAGTTGAAGCCACAGGCATAGAGAAAATTTCCAAGAAAAATGGGAAGTAGTAAGAAGAGAGCGAGAGAAAGAGATTCCTGAGAACACTTATATTTCAGGTGTAGGAAAAGGAAGAAAAGCTCAAGAAACAGTCAAAGAAGTAGAAGGTGAATCAAGAAAGAATAGTGTCGTGGAATCCACTGGACAACAAATTTTCAGGAAGGCAGGCAGTATAAATTAATGACTTAGAAACATCAAGTAAGGTAAAAGACTGAGAAATGTTCATTAGATTTGTCAGTTAGCAAATCACTGGTGTCCGTGGCAAAAGATGTTTCAGATGAGCAGTGAGAGCAGAAACCAGATTCCAGTGGATTGTGGAAGCGAATGTAAGGGGGGGGATGGGGACAGGCTAAGTACACTCCTTTTTCAAGAAGCTTGGCTATAAAGAGAAGAAGAGACACAGGGCAGTAGCTAGAGAGGGAGGATATAGGGTTGAAGAGAAAGTTTTTAAAGATAAAAGAAACTAGATATTTTGAAGGGAGCCAATGGTAAGTAAGATGTTGAAGATCCACAAAATAGAGGAAAGTTTCAGAAGAGGCAGAGGAAAGAAGAGAATAAAAATGGACACATACATCTAGGTTTGAAGCAGCAGGGCAGGAGGTTGAGGCCCTGGAAGCCTCTATTTTCTCTATGAAATGGAAAATGAAGCCATCTTCTAAGAGAGACAGGGACAGAAGTGGGGTTGGAGGCTGGGGGAGGGTGATGAAGCTTGGTTTAAGCACCAAGAGGAATGTGAGATGTAGCTTACTAAGGTCACTTTGTGAGATTTCCAAGTAGTTATAAAGCAAAGCTTGAGATTGCCTTCCTGCCCAGGTGTCGAAGTATAGAAACGGAAGAGGCATTGATTGATCCAGGAGGTCTCAATCTGGTTACTCATTAGAATCACTGAAGGTACTTTAAAAACACTTACATGTGGGCCCCATCCTAGACCAATGCAATCAGGGATCAGCAGATTTTGAAGCATCCCAGGTGATTCTAATGTGTAGTCAGGATCAATATCCACTTGAATGATCTATGGTTTGTGCTTTGCTGAACTACTATAGTATGGGAATAACCAAGCAAGAAAGTTGGCACATGAGAATTGCTGGAAAAGATGTACTACAGGGTTTAGGAGGGAGAGGGAAAGAAGAGAAGCCAGAATAACTGATATCCATGAAGACCTAAATGGAGTCAAGAGATGAGAGATTTAGATGATGTAGAAGAAAACATATAATTAGAATGAAGGAGCTCGATGTATAAGCTCTTGCTATCATAATACTTGAGTTTAAGATTTCAGAGGTGAAGCAGTTTAAGGCAATGACAAAATAAAGGGGTTGGCCATGGGGACAAGTGATCAAAGTGAAGAAGAGATGAAGGTGGATGGAGATAAGTGAGACCAAGGAAACTTCAAGTGTAAGTCAGATTCTATCTCATTCTCTAGCCAGAACCCTCCTCTCCGATGATGTACCATCTCATCCAGAGTAAGAGCCAGGGTCCTCACAATTTCCTACACGGCCCAATAAGACCTAGCCCCATGTTGCTTTGCTGACCTCATCTACTACTCTCCCCTCACTAACTCGGCTTCAGCTATACTCGGCTCCTCCCAGCCAGGTACATGCCTGCCTCAGGACATTTGCACTTACTGTTATCGCTGCCTGTAATGCTCTCCCACAAGATATTTACATGGTAGCTCCCTCACTTCCTCCAGGTCTTTGCTCAAATATCATCTGCTCAGTGAAGGCTACCCTTGTTGAAATTCCTTGTCTCATATAGAAAATTGATTCTCCCAGCATTCCTACCTCGTCCCCTGCTTAAATTTCTTCCATATGTTTGTTACTATCTGACATTCTATGTATTATTCTTATGTTTTGTTTACTGATTGGTTGATTGTCTCCTCCACTTCTGCCCTCCTGATCATAAGCTTCTTGAGGGCATGGATTTTCATCCATTTGTTCACTGCTATATCCCTCACACTGCACCTACAACAACGCCTGGTATGTAGCAGGCACTCCAGAAATATTTGTCAAAGGAATGACGGAATCGTGAGTCCAGGACATTGGATGGATTGTACACAGGGGCACTAAAGTCATCCAGGAAATGAGCAGGACTCAGTTGGAGAGAAAGATGATAAACCAGGTATTAAAAGTCCAGGAAAAGTTTGGTGAATGAGGAGGACAAGAGCTGACAAAAAGAATAGTGCGTGGTATAGATGGCACATGCCTTAAAGGAGCATTTATTTAATTTTATTTCATCTCATTTTTAAAACAATCTATTTTTCAAAAACAATCAACAATAAATTTAACTTTAATTTTGTTATCCATTGTTTTATTTTTTCCATTTTTTTTTAGGATGAAGACAAGAGGCCAGAAAATAGTGCCAGGCAATAGGAGAGTGTGGACATCACCCCTCAGCTCTGTGGTATGTGCACCCAGGAAAATGAGCAGCCTACAGTTGATAAAGCTGCAAGAGAATCGATGTGTCAGTTAAGGCAAGCATGTGTCAGTATAAACCTGGCTGCACCTTCGCATCTTCTGGGGTGGCTCTTAAAAAGTATAGAAACCCAGGCCCCACTTCAGGCCAATTGAATCAGAATCTCCAGGGATGGGATCCAGGATTCAGTCCTTGTTAAAAAGCTCCCTAGGTGACACTAATGTGTAGCCAGTGCTGTGATGTGTTGCGGTAGATGACACTGCAAGAGGGCAAGGGCCAGGGGAGTTCACTGAAGCGCAACATGGGTCTCGAAGGGCACAGACGGAAAGCCTGGGAGAGAGGATAGAGTGTGAAGAGAAAGCACAAACATGTGTGGAGATGAAATGCCCCAGGAGAGGAAAGGAGCTTACATTTGGGTTAGTGGCAGACGATGACATGAATGGAGGGACATTAAGAGGAATTAAGAGGTCTCAGAATTCTGAGTAGACCCCCTTTGCAAGGAAATCACTGGGGTGAAGTTGTCCTGGAGTTAAAACCAACTGAGGAGGTGCTGATTACCACCGAGGGCCAAGTCCAAATTTGGGGAATTCAGAAGGTACACCCAGGTCCAAGGGGGTGGTGGGGATGTGATTTTTGTCTGCAGGTTCCTCTTGGTGGCCTTGGAAAACAGGAATTGAAGTGGTCCCCTAGGTGTTCATTGCTACACGTTGTGTGTTCTGCAGTTGATGACCGGGTCAGTCTTAGGTCTCCACCAGGAGAGGTGGAAGGCAGGGGAAGTAGGAAGCAGTAATGATGGAGCTGTTTAGAGCTAAGCCCCTGGACACCTGGAGGAAGGTGGTTTTCATGCTGTCTAGACTATAGGGGGTGGATGCAGAGAATGTTTTGCTGAGGTAGGGAGCTGGGCTGGCTAGAGCAGGATCAGGTGCCTTACAGTGTGAACCTGGAGACAGGGAACTACTAGGTACCCTTAATCCAACTGAGTTGCTAAATCCACACCCATCCCCTTCCAACACCCCGGGTTCGGTGCTAGAGTACAGGGCAAGGCCCAATTCAGTTCCTCTTTGAAAAGCAACCACAGAAGCTTGTGGGTACTGGGACTGGGCAGGGAACTACCTCTACAAACTAACTCATCACACAGCACCCCCTTGAGGCCTTCCTAAAATGGACCTATAGTACCAGTCAGTTCCCAGGTGCAGCTGAAATGTTATGGATTCCGGCCTCCTGGCCCTTCTCACTCTGTTGGTCAGGACTATTACATCTCTTTTTAAGTGACTCATCTGGGTGTCCATGCATGTCTACAACTGTGGGTGAAGTTCTTGGGGTTCCTGAGAATAACTCTGGACTTTCCCCTAAGGAGGGAGCAGGGATGGGCTGTGTTGTACCCAAGGAGCTAGCTGGACCTGCTTTCAGTTGCAGGGCTGATCCTTGAAGCCAGGACATCTCAAAGTGTGATACATAGATCATCTGCACCAGAATTTCCTGGGATGCTTGTAAACATGTAGAGTCCTGGGCTCCTGCCTCAGAACTGCAGGATCAGACAACTCTCTGTAGAACTTCTGCAAGAATCATATAAAAACTGCAATAGGGCACCTCCTTTGTGTTTTGTCTTGTTTGGATGTAGTAACCCAGCTATATTCGACTATTTTGTGACTGACTGTAAGATTCCACAGCATGCTACCATGTTATGTGCTTTCAGATACCACATGCTAAAACCCATGGCCACAAAGGCCCTCACCTGCCTGAAGAACTGAGGCCCTTAGGCCACTTCTAGTCTTCCACTCTGCCCATCCTGAGCTAGCCTGCACACTCCCATGGGGCCATTCTTCTGTGAACACATAGCCTTTACTGCACTGCTGCAGGATGTTCTGAGGGCCAAGGTTAGGTGTGCCCTGTATATCATGCTGACACGGCAGCAATTGTTCAAAAGGTGATTAATGATTGAATGCAGCTCAAAGTCTGTATCAAAGCACATATCTCTTCAAGAGTATGTCATATTTCTTTTTTAAAAAAAAGCTTAATCGAATCATGTCCGATGCCTTAGTGAGAAGAGTCAAGTTGAAAGAGAAAGGAGTTCCTTCTCTTAATTGATCAATCAGTCGGCCTTCAATACATCATGTCTTGGGTGCTTTGGGGAACACAGACATGAGTAAGACATAGTCAGTGTCCTCAAAGAGTTTAAAACCTACCTAGGGAGACAACAAATATACTCATGTCGACTATCATCAAAGCAAAGTAATATAGGATATATCTAAAGGAGCATTACAGACCAAATGTGGCACAGGAGAGCTAAACTCTGAATCTGCTTCAGGATATAAGCCCATGTCCGTCAGTGGTACTGCCATCCATCTTGCTCAAGCCAGACACATGGAAGTCTTCCTTGATTGCTCCCTCCCCTCAGCCCCCATATCCAGTCCATTAGCAAGTCCTTTTGGCTCCAGCTCTAAAATGTATCCTGAATTTGCTCATTTCTCTCCATAGCCACTTCCACCTCCTAGTTAAGGCCACCAGCATCTCTCTTCCTGGACTACTGTCCTGGCGTCCTATCTTGCCCCTTTCTCTTCTTGCCACTCTCCAGTCCAATTCTGTGTAGTAGCCAGAGCGCTATTTTAAAAGTACAAATTAGATTATTTTTATCCCTCACTGAAACACATGAGTGGCTTCCCACTGCACTCAGCATAGAGTGCAAGACCCTGCATGTTCTCCAACCTCACTGAGCACCACTTTCTCCCTGGTTCACTCTGTCTTTTAGTCACTTGAATATGGCAAGCACCCATCACAGGGTGTCTGCACAAGTTGTTCCCTCTGAATGGAACACTCTTTGTTAATATTTATTCATCTTTTAGGTCTCAGGTTGGATGTCACTTCCCCCAGAAAGGGCTTTCTTGATTTCCCTCCCATCTAAATGAAGTCTCCTTTGTTATTCTCTCATACTACCCTGTTCTTTTCCTTCATAGAGCTTATTACAATTTATAATTATATATGTCTGGGTTTATTTGTTTAAGGTCTGTCTCATCTACTAGATTGTAAGCTTCATGAGGGCAGGGCCTATGTCTGTATGTGTCCTTGGGATGAAAGGATAAAAGAATAAAGGAGTTAAGAAGTGAAAAAGTCTGAGAAGGATTTTTGGAGAAGAACCAATAGGAGAACACCATGAGCAAAGGCATGGAAATGGATATTTGTGTACAAGATGTGTTCTGGGGCTGGGGGTAGCCCTGTGTGGCTGGTGTCTTGGGTCTGTGTTCAGTAGATACTATTGGAAATGTATGTTATAGTCATTTATAGTCATATAGTAAAAAGCATAAAACTTCAGGCTAAGAAGTGTGACCTTTATTTTTTAACTTCCACCATGCCATTCCACTTTAGCCTGATCCCAGCTATTCCCCAACAACCCAGGGTGGGCAGGATGTACATGTCCTCCTCAGCTGCAAACAGGTAGGGATGGCACGGCCCTCTTATCTCCAGCCATGGTCAGAGGCCCAGCAGGATTTGGAATGAGCAATGTCTACTGTATCCAAGCAGCTGGTGGGGAAGAGGAAGGGGTAGTGAGGAAGGACTTGTTGTCAAAGTACATCTGAAGTCCTCTTGGGTCATGCAACCCCCTCTGAATATTCTGTAGGTGTCCAGGTTTCCATCTGGTCCTTCCTACTCAAGGCTGACAGATATCTCTAGTAGTAACAATATATCTACCTATAAGGTTACCTAGTCTACCTATAAGGTTATTATGAGGATTAAATGAGAATATAGGTATAAGGTACTTAGCATAGTGCCTCGCACATGGTAAGCACTCAATAAATGTTAACTGCTATTATTATTATTCCTCCTCTGTAAAATGGGAATACTAATAGTGTCTACCTCACAGGGTTGTTGTGACTTTTAAATGAGATAAATCACGTAAATGCTTAGCACAGTGCCTAGCACACAATAAGCACTCAATAACATTAGCTATTCTTACTGTTATTAACAGCATCAAGAGCAGCAGCAATAATAATACTAAACAGTTCAGGGAAGAAATAATGAGAGCTAAACTCAGGCAGAGACACTGGGGAATCCAATGAGGGTAGCATATGCCTGAAATGGTCACTCTGGGGCCCCAGAGATGGGGATTAATGTGTAGGGGAAAGCCCAGAGACTGGTACGCAGTCAGTAGTGGGCAGGGCAGGTTGCTTGGTCACCAGGCTGAGGCAGGAGATGCCCTGGGAGGTGGTCCCCCTCAAGGCAAGCGCTGTCACCAGGGCTCAATTCCCAGCTCTATTGATCAGGTAGGAATTGTCACTATGGTAGCATCTGGTTGCCCTACTTGACGTATCACTTGGGGAGGAGATGCAGGGCTCTCCGGCCTGTTGTCTTGGAGGAATGCCAGAAGGGAATACATGGCTAGCGGGGCTGCCAGGGGAGGCAAGGGAGGGGCAGCTAACAGAACTTTGTGCTGCACAGGACCAGGCTCCTGTGGGAGTTGCTAAGCAGGGTCTGCTTTGTCCTCATTTTTGTCACTTTGTGAAACACTTTCAGGCCTGGGAGTCAGCTAATGTCCAGAAACAGCCCACGTGACATTGTGCAGTGCGTTTGTAGGAAGTCCTCTCAGTCTCGGGAGGTCCCCGCGCAAAAAGGCCATTACTCAGCTTATCCCACAGGTGTCAGAAACCTCTGCTGAGGTGGGAGCAAGGCCCAAATGTGGCCCAGACACTGAGAATCCAGCGACCAAAGGGCCTACAGGGTCATTGACGCTGGCAACTGACTGATCACAATACCTTTTTGAGCACATCTATGTACCAGGCAGTGTGCTGAGAACTTTGGAGGAATTATCTTATTTATTCCTCACAAAGCCCTAAGAGTAACTACTATCATTATCCCCATTACACAGGTGAAGAAACTGAAGTTTAAAGAGGCTAAGTGATTTGTCCAAAGTGCCTGGGCCTGGACTCACACCTCTCCACAGAGCTTCATGAACTCATAATAATAAAAAAAATAGCTGCCATTTATTGAGCACTAACTATGGGGTGGACACTTGACATATATTATCTCTTTGATTCCTTATCATAACTCTATGAAGTCAGTGCAATTATTATGCTTTCCATTTTACAGAGCTAGGACAGTAAGGTGGTTAAGAAACTTTCCAAGATCACATAGCTAGTAGGAGATAAAGCAGGGTATTGAACTTAAGCGAATGATTCCATCTCCCAGCCCTTTAACCTTTACACTACCTTCCCTTTTTCTCCAAAACAGCTTTTTTGCCAGGGAAAACCTAAAGGCAATCACAATCATATATCTTGGACCATTGTTTTCAATGATCTGATTGCTCCAATATCTCCATGCAAAAGGAAGACTAGGGATCATTACAGATGGGAGAACTGAGGCCTAGAGAGGCGAAGTGACTTGGCCGGAATTGGACCTGGAGCAAACAACTGAGGCCTTACAAGACCCTGGTTTCTTGACTCTCATGACTGGAATTGACAATAAAGAGGACAGAAACTGCAGAAAAGGGTGGAAATATTTTGAGTTGGATGGCTCCAACTCAAGAGATTTTTATAGAAACTATAGCCAATACAAGATCTATCCAGGAAAGAGCCAAGAAACAGAAAAAAAAATGTTTTTGTGCAGCAATGCTAAATTGATCCATGCACTACAGTCAAAATGAAAAGTTGGGACCCTTCAAATGGTGTATTAGGTTAGGGTTTGAGGATGGCCTCAGTCCCATGGGTATATTCTGGAAATCTCTCTGCATGGATTTGTTGTGCTCATGAGTTTGAGTCATATCAATGCTAGTTCGGTAAGTCTGTATTGTGATTGCCAAATATTCCTTGCTGCGTGCTGCAAGTTTGATAATGAGAAGCAGACAAGAAGGACTTGGGTAAGCTGGAAACCCAAGAATAGAAGCCAACAAGACTGTTCTTCACCCTATTTTGGGCCCTGCCCCTTGTTGTCTCCCTTATTCAGTCCCCCATTAGCTGAGAGCATCCAGGAAGTCACTCCCAACTTCCCAGGGGTCGTCTATACCCTTGGCACCAATTTCCTGATAGGAGTGGGAGGAGGAAAACAACAAGTATATTTCACATCCCCACGATCTCTGAAACTAACAGTAATCACAGGGGCCTCAGGAATTTACCTCTCAATGCTAATATTTACAGTTTTATTCACTTATCAATTCTCAAATATCAAAACCAGTCTCCAAGCCCCACTGCTAAAATGATATAAAACAACCTGGTAACATTCTTCTACCATTAAAATGAACTCCCCTTTCTTTCCTGGTGTTTAGTTACTCAGACTTTTCAGGGCTCAGACTCAACACTCATGAAAATCTGTTGCTTCAAACATTCACCTTTGGTATAACACAGCCTTATTACCGTGGGGAACCCTTACTAGTAGAATACTCTGTTTAACCATTTAGGCCCCAGAACCAGAAAGACAGACCCACTTTGCTACTCACCACTGAATGAACACATGCAAGTCACTTAGCGACATGAGCCTCAGTTTCCTCCAGTATAAAATAAGAATACTAATAGTACCTACCTGATAGAGCTGTGGAAGGCATTAAAAGAGAACGCATGTCAAGAGAGCAGCACAGTACCTGGCACACAGCTCAATAAATGGTAGCTATATATAAAAAGGAAGACTTGCTGTCTCTGAGAGTTTGCCTTTGAGAAGCACTTCTGTAGCTCCAATTTCCCCTGTAATGAAGTGAAAGGCTAGAGGCTGAGACACAAGAAAATAATTGGGGAAAGTGGGTGTACACTGATGCTGACTCCTTTCCTTTTGGCATTCAGAAGGCAGGATAGTATTGAGAAAGTGCCTATGGCTGAAGGAAATAAAATCAGTGATGTGATGAAGGGAGAGGGTGCTGTGTGGGGAGAAGATGTTTAAAGTGTGGTTAGGGCATAAAAAGCTATGGTGTTGAAATCCCATGAGGCAAGAGAACTCATTGCAACTCTGTGAGTTTAATGAAGGGAAGAGAAACCAAAGTTTAAAAACTCAAAGGAGGGATAGAAAACGTCAAATGGGATTCAAAGGAGAGCTCGGGCAGAAAGGGTCTGAGTTCTGGAAACCACTTTGTCCTTTCTCAGAAACGCTTCTACTGAAGGTTTGTGCCAAAGGGCCTGAAATATGGTCATTATTGAATAACTGGTCAGTTTGTTCATCCAGATTCACTCTTATTAAAAAGAACATTCTGCTCTCCACTCACCTCTGCAGAAACCAGCCCCAGCGAACTAGGTCAAAAACCAGCCTCCCTAAATGCAGTCTCATATCAGGTTTCTAAGCCAGAGCCACTGGGAGACCTGGACTTTCCCACTTTGGAAAATAGTTTCAACCTTTCAAGCCAGAAATCCCAGGGGATCTTAATTCCTGAAAGTTACCATGGGAGGGGGTTACAGCCTTCTCTGAATCATGTAAGGAGCTGGTTAATGGATAGATCTCCTGGGTCCACTCTTGTAGTTTCACATTTAATTGGTTGAGGTGGGGAGTCCAACATATTTTTGTGACTAGTGATTCTGACACAAAGCAAGCTTTGACTTTAGAGACAAGTGTGCTTTGTCTAAATGGAAGGCACTACAGTATAGACAATCTATTCCTAACTAGGTCCTCATTTTATATGTGAGGAATCTGAGGCTAGAGACATTTAAGCACTTTTTCAAGGTCACACAGTTAATTAGTAACAAAACCAGAACTGGAACCCAGATCTTCTGCCTCCCAATTCACTGTAAACTCCATTTACGCACTCTCTTTGCTTCTTAATGAGATTTTCCTTTCTACTGTAAGCATGGAGACAGATGTCCTCTCCTGGTTATAATCAAAGTTAAAAGGCAATGCTACCTTTGCAGAACAATTCATTAGAAAACAAAACATGACAATACTCAGTTCTACTAAAAGCATCAAGCATAGTTTTAAAAAGAAAATAAAATATGGCCTTTCCCATTATGACCATCCATAAGGAGAAATGTATCACATGATTTATGTGTAGAGACCATATTTGTAGCCACAACGTTTCAGTTTTAAATTATTCAGCATTGAGGAAGAGACACCCTAGCTTTAAGATAGGACATTCATTAGCTTAACAACCAAAGCCATTTTTTTCAAGGCAGCAAAGATTAATAATTTTATCTGGCCATCAGTTCCCCTGTGAACTTTCCTTACTCTAGTCCAAACCTTTAAAAGAAAAAAAATAAATATTAGATAAGCTCTAAAGCCATTTGCCAAATACCAAGATTTTGAGGTAAGTGGGAAACCACAAATCATAATTGTCAATAGTTTAAATAATCCAAATTATTCCTTTGGGGACAATAACCCACCCATCTTCTGACAGCTCAAAAGCATCCCAGGGGTGGGCCGTGTAAGTACTACACTAGGTAAAGTGAACAATGGGTAAGTACAAAGGGCGTTCTTAAATCTATCAAATTAGGAAGCTGCACTTTAAAGGCACCTATATCCATCCCTAGAGGAGAGAAGTTGCCAAATTTTTAGCTAGCAAGTCTTGGGGGGTATATCAGGAGCCTTTTCCAGCAATGTCCAACTTTCAGAGCATTTCTCCTTTCCAGATGTGTCTTCTCCATCCGTAAAATGGGTAACAACTGTCACCACTCTTTCATGCTCCCCCTCTACTGCTCTGCCACCCCCAAGGTATTTTAAGGTTGCTACTGTCGCTTTTCAGACAAAAGACAGTTCTTAAGCCACACAAACAACCACTCTGATATCCATCTTCTACTTCATAGATCCTACCTTTGGCCTAAAGCAAACACTAAAATCCCCTTGATTATATCTGGATGTTGGCAGAAAAGAGATACAAGAAGATGAAGCAAGCCCAGGCAGAGTGAGAGAAAAAGCTACACCTGTACCTGTTTGCCACTATTCCCTTTGCAGAGGGTGACATCACTGTTTATTTCTGTTAGAATAACTTCTCATGGGAGGGCCTCAAACTTGTCCTCTTTGCAGGAAGGCAAGTTGGATAGAAGTTGACTCCTACTCAGCACTCAGCCTCTGGAAAATTCTGGAACCAATCTAGCCACCCTCAGAGGTCAGTGAAGATGCAGCAGTACCTTCCTTCCAAGTGTCTTGCAAGGTAGATTTCTAAAGTTAGTTCACCGTTGTCTGCTGCTGTGGCTGCTGCCAGCAGAAATGACCCTAAATGGCCATTCATTTCACAGTGAATTTAGAGGGACTTGATGCTGGAAAATGCTTTCGACACAGTTCTAGTCGGAAATGAATTAAAAAGCATGTTTGCTTAACTAATGGAAGGTGAAACATGTATTACATGTGTTTCATGTGCAGTCAGGGATTTCTGCCCCAAGACTTTTGAAGTGCCAAATATGAATTCCTGCCTACCACTTGATTTAAGAAGCAAAACTTGAATTATCAGAAGACACCAAGAGGAGGAGCAGAGTGTACTTTTATACACTGTGGTTGGAGTGTAAATTGGTAAACACTTGAGAGGGCAATTTGGCAATATCTAGAAAAAATATTACTAAACAAATCCAGTCCTTTGAATTTATCTTAAGGAAATAATGAGCCAAAGTCATACAATATAGTCTGAAGATGTTCACTGTGGCATTGTTTGAGTGCTCATAAAGGAATAGAGTGACAACTAGGATTTTTTTTTAATTTTAAACATTTCTGTACAATGAAAGACACTAAAATCAAAGTTAAAAATAAACAATAAACTGCTTAATGTATTTGCAACATAGATAATAGTTAAATATTAGTATCCCAAATATATAAAGAGATCCCAGTTATCAAAATGAGAAAGAGCAAGCCAATAGAAAAACAAGCGAAGGATATGAAATGGCAACACAGAAGAAGAAATACAGATGGCCAATAAACATAAGAAAAGATGTTCAACCTCGCTAGTACTCAAAAAAGGCAAAGCAGGGGCTGACCCCGTGGCCGAGTGGTTAAGTTCTCGCGCTCCACTACAGGCGGCCCAGTGTTTCGTTGGTTCGAATCCTGGGTGTGGACCTGGCGCTGCTCATCAAACCACACTGAGACAGCGTCCCACATGCCACAACTAGAAGGACTCACAGTGAAGAATATACAACTATGTACCAGGGGGCTTTGGGAAGAAAAAGGAAAAAAATAAAATCTTTAAAAAAAAAAGGCAAAGCAAAAGGAGATTTTTTTTCAGCTATCACATTGTCAAAGAATAGAAAGACTAATAATATCTGAAATTGCTAAGGAAGAGCATGGAGAAATGGCCACTGTTGGTGGGACTATAAATTGCTATAGCCTTCCTGGAGGGCAATTTGGCAGGCTCTATTAAAATCATATGGGGCTGGGGCTGGCCCCATGGCCGAGTGGTTAAGTTCGCGCACTCCGCTGCAGGCGGCCCAGTGTTTCATTGGTTCGAATCCTGGGCGCGGACATGGCACTGCTCATCAGACCACGCTGAGGCAGCGTCCCACATGTCACAACTAGAAGGACCCACAACGAAGAATATACAACTATGTACCGGGGGACTTTGGGGAGAAAAAGGAAAAAAAATAAAATCTTTAAAAAATAAAATAAAATAAAATCATACATGTGCAAACCAGGGGCCAGCCCCGTGGCCAAGTGGTTCAGTTCACACCCTCCACTTCGGCAGCCCGGGGTTCACAGGTTTGGATCCTGGGCACAGACCTACACACTGCTCATCAAGCCATGCTGTGGTGGCACCCCACACAGAAGAACTGGAGTGACTTGAAGCTAGGATATACAACTATGTACTGGGGCTTTGGGGAGGAAAAAGAAGGAAGATTGGCAATGGATGAAAAAAAAAAGATTTGCAAACCAAACTCTCTGAACCATCAATTTCATTCCCATGAATTTATACTATAAAAACGCTCGCAACAGTATGCAGAGATGCATGTAAAAGGAGGTATGCTGCACCAATATTTAATAATTTTAAAAATTAGAAATAATGTAAAAATCCATTAAGAAAGGTTGAATTAAAGAAATTGTGTCACAACCATATAAAACAGAGTACTATGCAACTATTAAAACGAATGAAATAGCTAGATGTATGCTGGTAGTAAAAGACACCCAGCCAAATAGTTCAATGACAAGGACGTTGTAGAACAGTATGTGGAGCATTAGTTACATCTTATTATTTTATGCACACGAATACATATATGAATATTCATAAAAACATGCACAAAATGATACATACCAAACTAGGAACATGGTAAGGGATTAGTGGTGGAGAGGCCAGGAACATTCTACTTCATATTTCTATTTGTACAAGCATGAGCATGTATTATTTTGATCATAAAAATGGTTTTTTTAAACAAGAAGTGAAGCAAGCTGTGCCACTCCCCCACGACGTCCAGCTCCCACTCCCAGCCTCTGAAAACGTCCTCTTCAAGGACATGATGTTCCAACACCTAAGACAATTTCCAATACCCAAAGCCATGAGCTTTTGCTATTTAGAAGTTGAACTAGGGTAAGAAACACCAGAAAGAAGTGGAAGAGTTGTCACATTCTTTTAGAAGAGTTTCATTTCATGCAAATAATTATAGTGTGATTGACATCCTTTCTAGAATGACCTTCCTCTCCCATCCTCCCAAATCTCCTACCATTCTTCCTGCCATGCCTCCTTTTCCCCCATTTCTTTCATAAGGTTCAGACAAGTGGACATGGCTACCTCATTTCAATTCCTCTTCTGTTTTTACCTCAAGTCCAGGATTCAATCCCATTACGGTCATGTGTCACTTAACGACGGGGATACATTCTGAGGAATGTATCATTAGACAATTTTGTCATTGTGCAAACACCATAGAATATACTTACACAAACCTAGATTATATAGCCTACTACACACCTAGGCTATCTTGTAACAATCTTATGGGACCACCATTGTATATGCAGTCCATCATTGTCCAAAATTTCATTCTGCAGCACATGACTATATTTTATCCTAAAGAAATTCCGCACTAACTCCCCCTCCCCTAGTCTATTTGGCACAAGGCTCATCCCAGTATTTCCAATTCCCTCCAAGTTAAGGTTGATAATGCCAGCTCTGGGAATCTTTAGTATTTAGGGAACATCTATAAATGACCCTAGGCCATGTACCAGCACCAATAGCCAGCAAAGCAGGAATCCTGGACCCAGACTGCCCTGAAATTATATGCACATGTTAGTGGATCTTTGGGGTGTGCATCAGTAGCTTTCATCAGACTTTTCAAGGAAGTCCTTGATCCACAAAAAAGTTAATAACCACTAAGGTAGAGGGACTGGCATGATTCAATCACTGAGTATCTAGGCAGAACACCCAGTGTTCAGGTTTCCAGTTGGCTGCTTGGCTTGGTGAATCAGATAACCGTACACTCAAGAGGAATGGAGAGAGAGGGAAGCATGGCCTTTTCGGGGTCCACTAGAAACCTGTCCCTTGGCTAAAGCTGCCACATAGAGCCCACACAACTCAGGCCTGGAAATGACCTCCGAGTCTCACTGAATGAGCCAACCCACACTCCCCTAAGCTACACAAGACAGCTAGGTCTAGCAGAAAGAGCATTAGGAAGAAGCAGGCCTGAGTTTTAGCCTTTAGTATGACTTCTGCTCTGTTATGTGGTAGCTGTGTGACCTCGGGCAACTCACTTCACTTCTCCGATCCTCATTTTGCTCATCCAAACAGAAGGTTTGCACCAGATGAACTTCAAAAGGCACTTGCAGCTCTACCATTCTATGAATCTCCCCTACTGGACAGGCATTTCCACTAAACTCTCCAGAATAGAGAACGACCTCACTCTCGTTTCCAGTATCACAGTCTGAAATTCACACAGTTTTCTCTTGTGGCTAACCTAAATCCTTCCTACTGCAACTGAAGCATGCTGCTTTCATGCAGAGAATGGGTGGTCCGTGTACAGAGCACTGCAGAACTAGTCATTCTAATGCCTCCACATCAGTCTCTACCCCAACCCAGTTTGCAATGGTTATTAGCCGTTAATTCCCAAGAACTCCATTCTTCTTTAAAGGCAGCTTGTAAAGAAAAGAGGTTGAGGGAATTAATGAAGAGTCAAGGGAATCAGGAAGGGTCAATAGTCAACATGAGTGCTTTTTCTTTTGCCTTTAAATTTCCTTAAAGATGGCCACGCCTTCCTATTGACAAAATGGACCCCGGAAACTGTGTTCAAGAAACCTCTCCTGCAAACAGGACTCCAGCCCAGATTGGGTGCTGGGGCAACTGGAGATGAACCCTGCAACAGCTAGCTTCCAAGATGGTCCATTAGAACTGCTTCTGTGAGAAAATGAGTCTGAAAAATAAAAGCAACTTTCCAACCAAACTTAATTCCCATCTTCAGGGTTCTCTGATGAGCAGGGTGTGTTCAGATTGATGGGATTTTTCTTGAGGCTGTACTGCTGATACCTCTGGACCAGGAAATTAAAGGCCACACTGAAATTTTCAAGATGTGAAAGGAAATAAACCCAGAGAACTGACTCACCCAAGGTTGAATGAGGATAGGTCTCTGCAGTCAAAGCAGAGCAGAGAACTGAAGCAGTCTGCCCAATAATGCAACAGAAGAACAGGATTTGGAACTGAATTATCAGGATAATTGCCTTAATTCTTTACTTCCCTTTCATAATAGCCTTGAGTTTATATAGAGTCTTTCTTCTAAGGAGCTCAAAATACTTGCAGAGATATTATCTGAGTTGTCATCACACCATCACAGTCAGTGAGAGCAATGATTATTATCAGCCTCATTTTACACATGGAGGAAGGAAAGTCTAAAGGGTTCGTGAAGCGAGTCATCCAAGTTTACCCAGCAAGATACTGACAGCCTCCGAACTCAGTGGGAAATGTTCTTGCCCAGCATTGTGCAAAGAATATTCTTCTCAACACCAGTCCAGCCAAATGCTTGTTGGAACACCAGGTTCTGTGGGCAAATACATCTGGGAAATGCTGCATATTCTATTTTCCTGAAGAGTCATAATATACATTAGCCTAGTAAAGCCTTTTAGAAGCCCTGCAGTAAACAAAGCTGTTTCTGTTTAAGCAAGAGTTTCCCAAATTTATCTTGACCACAAAACTCTGCGTGTGTGTGTGTGTGTGTGTGTGTGTGTGTGTGTGTAACACCTACTAACGTCCTGTGGAGCTAGTCTTCTTTGGAACCCACATTGGGAAGCACGGGTACAGTCACTAGACTGCCCTGAGTGTCAGCACAGCAGACAGATCAATGCCACTCTAGCCCAAGTTGTGGGGGATGTTTCTTAGAGATATTGCATGATGCCTTCTGGTATCATGAACAAAGGACCTTAATGCACCCAAAGGACCCCAGGCCATCATTTCCTGCAGCAGGGTATTGGCCAGACTAGGGAGGCAGTCGATTCAAGCTCACCCACTTCTGCTGGCATTCCTTTCAAATAGAGCCCAGGGCTATTTTTGACCTTCCTTTAAGGGAGATGCTCAGGATGCTGGTCCAAGGCCTCAGGGCCCACACTCTTAACTAGCATAATTTTGTGCCCGCCAGGCACTTTCAGTAGAAATCATCCATCTCTTAGGTTTATTTCCAGCCTCTCATCAGCCCATGCAATCAGCACCAACACAACATAACAGAGGACTCGGAAGACCCTGTTCTGGTGTTAATTGCATGAGTATTACAGTAGTCATCATATATCCGTTTCAAAACATACAGCACAGAAATCTTGTGCTATTAAGTACCAGTGACACCACTAACAGTATCTAAAATGTAAAAGTCCCTGAAGACCCTGTCCTGGTTAATTTGTATTTTATGTACAATCCAAATGATAAAAGATCAAAGACAATGGATTTAATATTTATTACTAGCATTTTAATATTTTACTTTAGTATTTATTAAACATCTATACCATGAGGGAAAGTGCCTGCGTTGAAATTGGTAACTCTTTGTGCAAAAAGTAAATGTAATGCAGGTATGCCTTTCTTTATCCATCCATTGGCTATATGAAAAAATTCTTTGTAAATGGATTTTTGGTAAAGATATTTGCAGTAAAGGTCAGAGGGGCACTGTTAAGATGATGTGATTATGAATCCTTTTGTAAAGCAACAAATTCTGCAATGTGAATACTGTCCATCTAGTTCATTTGCCTTGTAAATCCAAACCTACGCATATCAGATTTGCTTACAGCAAAACACTAACATTAATAAATGAGCTAGATATTTCTTAAGATGGTTATGTATTCTGATCCTTACCAATCTGCAATACTGGCTCCTTTTAGATTCATCCTTAATCACCATCCCAGTCCAGGGAGACTCATTCAGAGTTTGTTCAGAATGTGACAGTAACACTTTCGAGGACTCCCTGTAGTCTTACTTAACTATGACCCTTCAGCCTTTATACATGCTGTTCCTTCAACTTAGCCTACTGCCAAATTAATTCTTAAGACTCACTCAAATGTCATTTCCCTAGTGAAGCCTTTCTTGATCATACTCCCTAGCCCCAGCCAGACACCCCTCCTCCATACTCTCACAGTACCCTACCCATCCCTTGTCATATTCTACTGTAATTGTCTGTTTACACACTCTATATTGCCTATCAGACTGTGCACTCCCTGAGGGCTGAGATGATGTTTTATTCATTTCTAGACTTCCAATAGCTAACATTACTATTGGCACATAGCAGGTGTTTAATAAATGTCGGTTGTTTGACTGAATGATCACTGTCCTTAACTGTACATTTTTTGACCCTAAAAAACAATGCTTTATTAAAACTGTAAATAAAAATGTCAAAGAGAAGGTTTAGCAGTTTTGTTCATTTTTATTGATCTCTTCTTTCTTTGATTAAAAAAAAAGCGACCACACCAATTCCCACCTTATGGTTCAAGGAAAAAAAACACCTTTAAACCAAATTCACAACTAATACATAGGTGCATTTAGTATGTTCCTTTTTCTCCAAGCATACAGCTACATCCTAGCCCACCACTACCATTGCTGCAATAAAGACATGAGGACTCACTAATTAAAGGTGGGGGGAGTTACTGCAGGGATCACTGTAAGAGCTTTGGATCTTCATTGGCTGAGAGAGGGAAACCTGCTAAGAAAGTTGGGCATCTTTGGGGAAACAATAACGATGTCCAGTAGGACTCGGTCAACCTGGCTAGAAATTCCACATCCAGAACGTCCTAAGGAACAGCCCCAGCTGGGGGGATTTCCATCACTTTGAAACCATCATTACCCTTCCAATGTGGGCAGAACAGGTTGGACCTGATCCGCCTGCGTGTTACTGCAGTCTGGCTTGGCATGGGATGATACCCAAGGACATGTAATGCCAGGAGTAGCCCAGCCCCATAGCGCGCGTGCTCGCACGCGCGCGAGCGCACACGCACACACACACACACACACACACACACCACACTCCAACTCACACTCACTGAATCCCACACAAACCCGACACCATCTCCCCTGCAAACACCACTGCATTCCTGTGTGCCCAGTCACACACAGGGAGTGCCCCCTCACATTCTCTCACTTCCCTAGTCTGCCTGGCCCATACCCCACACCACCACCACCGGCAGAACGCAGCCTAGCCTGGAAGTGGAAGCTGGTGAGGACTGGTTTTTGTTGTATGTAACAAAGCCCCATGCACCCAGGTGCCCCGCTGGATCGACTCCATCCATCTCTCCCCGCCCCCATCCATGAGCTCCCAGAACAAGAGAAAGCTCAGCTCTGGGAAGTGGATGCGCGGAGTGGGGGCGCAAAGAAAGAGAGCTTCAGGGGTGGGCGGGTGCAGGAGTCCGGGCAGCTTCACAGCTCTCTCGCCATGAAGCGAGAGGGACAGCGAACTGGCAAAGGGACCGAGCTGCCTTCCCACCCCATCACAACCCATCTATTCATAGAAAAAGACTCCAAACTGAGAAATAAATCTATCCTTCCGTCCGCCCCGTGCCCTCCCAGCGGCTCTTGGAGCCACTGGCGCTCCAACAGCCCGCAACAAAGCGTCCCCCAACACAGACCTGTTCCAGCCTCTTCGTGGCCCAAGCAAAGGGGAGCCGCAGCTGAGGGTTCTGCCCTTCGTCGCCGCCGCCGGGCAGGAGGCTCCGGGAATGGGAGGAGGAGCAGGAACTGGGGGAGGAAGGAGAACGAGAGGGGATAGGAGACACAGCAGCAACGGCGGCAGCGGCGATAGGAGGAGGAGGAAGAGGAGGAGGAGGAGGAGGAAGAGGAGAAGGAGGAGGAGGAGGAGGAGGAGGCTGCTTCTGTGGCAGCTGCTGAGGATGCTCTGGAGAGAGGCAGGGCTGGGTGCGCGGGGCGTGGGCTCACGTGCGCCCCATGGCCCGGGGATGCGCGCGCGTCTGGGTGTGTGAGAGCATCTGGGTGTATTTTGACTGTAATTATTTCGATTCCGACCTAGTCTGGAACTTGTGGTTCCTGCAGCCAGGCGGAAGTGAAACCCTTTCAGTCTCCCAAGCCTGATTGTGCCGACAGGGGGATGGGGGTTGGGGGTGAGGGAGGGAGGGAGGGCGGGGAGAAGAGGCTCAGTACCCGGGCGCCAGGCCTGCCATTAAGGTCCACACCCCTTTCTTCTGGGCACTGGTAGCTTGCATCCACACATATCTCTGGAAAGCCTATAGCCAAGGAGAATAGAAAGAGACCAAGGACAGTCACCATCCCCATCACGTTGTATTGAGTGAGCGCTCACCGTGTGCTGAGCGCTGTCTGGACTACCCAGAGGCAATTTCTGTTCTAACTTGGGATTAACTTTCACGAGTTGAGGTGAGCATAACTTCATACAGGATCTACATTCTGCCTTTTCTCCTGTTTCTTGTGCCATTGAAATATCTCCTGCTTGTAACCCAGGTGGGATACAATCAATTCTCTACTTTATACTCTGCTTAGCCAGCCAGTATTATCCAGGTCCCTGGCTTCACTGGTGTCAAGGGATCATTTACTCCTCATGCGACTCTGCCTCTAGGAGTGGGGTACTCAGTTTAGGTGAGAAGCAAGACTGGTTTCTTTGAGGCCAGAGGGTTGAAGATCATCATGGATCCAGTTGGAGACCCAGTGTGGATCTGCACCCCTAAATCTAAGATAAGAGAAAAACCAATTGTGAGAGGCACAACTTCTCCCCATGCTTCAATTCTTGGTGAACTTGCTTAGAGCTCTGCTGAAAGTCTCCTTCCCACTAGTGACCTTTTGAGCATTTCACCTCATCTTGCCTAATGGCTTATGCTTATAGAGCACTTTGGGATTTACAAAGCGCTTGCTAATAACAGGACCCCTACCATATTTTCTCTGTGAATTAGGCAAGGAAAACATCATTATTCATATTTTACAAATGAGGGAGCAGATTCAGCAAAATTAAGTAGATTTGCCTAACATTAAAGGCTAATAAGAGGCAGATCCAGAATTGGGACTCAGGTCTTCAGGTTTCCAGGCCAAAGTTCCTTTTCTAAATGATATCTTGGGCGGGGGCTGGCCCCGTGGCTGAGTGGTTAAGTTCATGCACTCCGCTTGGTGGCCCGGGGTTTTGCGGGTTCGGATCCCTGGCGCTGATATGGCACTGCTCATCAGGCCGTGCTGAGGCGGAGTCACACATCGCACAACCAGAGGTACTCAAAGCTACAATATGCAACTATGTACTGGGGGGCTTTGGGGAGAAGAATAAGGAGGAAAAAAAGAAGATTGGCTAACAGATGTAAGCTCAGGTGCCAATCTTTAAGAAAACTACAAAATAAATAAATAAATTACATCTTGGAAAGAAATTTGAAATTCATCTATTGACCTCCATATTGGAGGTAAATGGTTTAGTGTCTTCACTAAGCCGAAATCATTAACTAAAATTAGATGTTGAAAAAGTATTTTCACTTAGATTGATACATTCAGGAGCAACTCACAAGTTAGTGCGGAAAAAAAGACTTACATGCTTGTAGGCCTCAATCCACAATCAACAGATATAATTTTTCCCTTGATTCTGCTACCAGCTACTGTGAGAATAATTTGAAATGAAGATATAGAAAGGACAATAGGAAAAGGGTCTATTTGAATTTCCTGGGGTGATAATCTTGTGAATGTTTCACCCATGAGCTAGGTCTGCATCCTCTAAGCCATGAGAATGAATCATTGTTTGCCACCAAGGGAGGAAACCTGTCTCCCACACAGCAGTCTAGGCAGTCCCAAGGGTGTGCAGAGAGATATCAAGCAAAAGAGTCAGGCTGGTGCAGTGAGCAAAAGCTCTGCTCTGGAGCCAGACTGCCCTAACTGGAAAGTCTTTGAGAATGACTCAATATCAACAATCCACCTGTAAAATATGTGTAGAGGTGTGAGAACAAAATGAAATGATAGAGATGTCTAGCAAGAGACATAATAAGGCTCAATAGATGATAGGTATTATTATTAAAGAAAAAAAAGCAAGAACTGCATTAATGGGTCTTTCTCCATTAAAGGCAGAAATCCTTTATTACTAGCGGGACCCCAACATTGAGGGAATGCAGAAGATGATGTTGCTTTCCTCCAGGATAGGAGAGAGAAAGGGCTGGTGATGGGACATAGGCGTGATAAACAAATAGAGATGAGGAATTATCTGCAGCTACTGAGAATACTGGAACTGAGAAGAGAGCAGGATCAGAAGAGGATGATGAAAAGAGGGCATTTAGGATTGGGCAGGGGATTGACCCAGATTCTTGCTACTCATGGTTATTGTGATATATTGGGAGTATATGCCTGTAAACAGCTTTGTAACAATGTACATGGTTTACTCAAAGGGGTGTTTTGGCTCTTCTTAACAAATTCCTGTTTATGAAAAGACCTAATAATGAACTCCATTCAGAATCTATCAGAAATACCTGAATCTGACATTCAGCCAGGGACTCCCTGTTCTGATTTGATATCAAATAGAAACTATTCTTGTTTGAGCCTTGCCAAGCACAGAGAGGTTGAGTCATAGCGATGCTCAGAGCCAAGCTGCAGAAAAATTGTGAGGGAGGTGAAATCCGTCTCTGACACCCTTCCAGTCCCTCTGTGTTGCACCCTTTCCTTCCCACTTCCGATCTCTAGACATCAAAATCCCTGCCTTTCCCACCAGGAAAAAGTGACCAGACTTATTCATTTATAATGAAGTACCTTTATGTGCTTCTCTTCTCTAACGGAAGACTAGCAGGAGGAGACAACGCTAAACCCACTGAAATGGATCACCAATGATAGAAGTTCAGGCATTCTGGGTGGTAAAAATACTTTGAGTGCCCTCAAATCATTTAGGTGTGAGACTCTCCATAAATAAGACCAGACCTTGGAAATTTTAATTCACATCATAACAGAAACCCAGAATGGTAAGAGGCATTAGTTATTATCTCCAGCCAAAACTCTTTGTTTCACAGGTAGTTAAACCAAGGCTCAGAAAGGTTAAGGGACTCTCCCAAGACCAAGTAGCTCCCAAGAAGGAGAGCCAAGAGATGAATTCCAAGCACAGAGCTCTTTCCACTACACTGTGCTATTCCATCAGCCAAAAAGAAAACCAGGAGCAATTGCTTAGAGCTGATATTTGAGACTTTATTCCAGGTACATAGGGATGGCATGAAAATAAGAATAGAGGTAAGAAATGAAGGTGTAGTCCTCTTTCTTGCTTCCTTTAGCTTTCTCCTCACAAGTCATTTTTTTTCCTAGTAGCCATTTCAAAAAAGACGGCATGCAGAATGGTCTATGTAATGCCAGGCACCTAAAACTGGAAATGATATTAGAGGTATGAGACCAGGCTGAGATGGACAGAATCCAGGTCACTCCCTGAATCATTTTTTTCTTGTTGTAAGAACATTTAACATGAAATCTACCCTCTTAACAAAATTTTAAGTGTACAATACAGTGTTATCAACTATAGGCTCAATGTTGTACAGCAGACATGAAATTTAGTCATCTTGCATAACTAAAACTTTATACCCATTGAATAGCATGTCCCCACTTCCCCTCCACCCCAACCCCTGGCAACCACCATTCTACTCTCTGCTTCTATGACTTTGACTGTTTAGATAGCTTGTATGAGTGGAATCATGTAGTATCTATCCTGAGACTGGCTTATTTCACTCAGCATAATGTCCTCAAGTTTCATCCATGTCACACATGGCAGGATTTCCTTCTTTTTTTAAGGCTGAATAATATTCTATTTTATGTATATTCCATTCATCCATCGACGGACATTTAGGTTGTTTTCACATTTTGGCTAATGTGAATAATGCCACAATGAACATGGGAGTGCAAATATCTTTTTAAGATTCTGATTTCAATTCTTTTAGATAAATACCCAGAAGTGGGATTGCTGTAAATTTTTTGAGGAAACTCCAGACTGTTTTCCATAGCAGCTGCACAATTTACATTCCCGCTAACAGTGTACAAGGCTTCCAATTTCTCCACGTTTCCACCAATACTTATCTTTTATTTCGTTTTGTTCTTGTTTTTGTTTTGATGATAGCCATCCTAACAGGTGTCAGGAGATATCTCATTGTGGTTTTGATTTGCATTTCTCTGATGATTAGTGATGTTGAGCATCTTTTCGTATACCTGTTGGCCATTTGTTTATCTTCTTTGGAGAAATGTCTATTCAAGTACTTTGCTAATTTTTAAATCAGGTTATTATTATTATTATTACTATTATTAATATTTGCTATTGAGTTGCAGGAGATCCTTATATATTTTGAATATTAACCCATTTTCAGATACATGGTTTACAAATATTTCCTCCCATTCTGTAAGTTGTCTTTTCACTCTGCTAATTCTTTCTTTTGCTGTGCAGAAACTTTTTAGTTTGATGTAATCCCACTCATCTATTTTTGCCTCTGATTTTGGTGTTATATACAAGAAATCATTGCCAAGACCAATGTCATGAAGCTGTTCCTCTATGTTTTCTTCTAGTTTTACAGTTCCAGGCCTTATGTTTAAGTCTTTAATCCATTTTGAGTTGGTTTTTGTGCATGATATATGGTAAGGATCCAATTTCATTCTTTTGCCTGTGGATATCCAATTTTCCCAATACCATTTGTTGAGGAGACTATCCTTTCCTCATTGTGTATTCTTGGCATCCTTTCTGTGCTCCTTATTCTGTTCCATTGATCTATATGCCTGTCTTTATGCCAGTACCGTGCTGTTTTAATTACTATAGTTTTGTAATATAGTTTGAAATTAGGAAGTGTGATGCCTCCAGCTTTGTTCTTCTTGTTCAAGATTGTCTTGGCTATTCAGGGTCCTTTGTGGCTCTATATGAATTTTAGGATCGTTTTTACTATTTCTGGAAAAATGTCCAATTGGAATTTTGATAGGATTGCATTGAATCTGTAGATCACTTTGGGTAATATGCATACTATAACAATATGAAATCTTCTATTCCATGAACACGAGATGTCTTTACATTTATTTGTCTTTTAAAATTTCTTTCAATGTTTTATAGTTTTCAATGTATAAGTGTTTAACCTTTTGGGTTAAGTTTATTCCTAAGTATTTTATTCATTTTGACATTATTGTAAATGATATTGTTTTCTTAAATTCCTTTTTAGATAGTGCTTTGTTAGTGTATAGAAACACAACCGATTTGTCTATGTTGAATTTGTATCCTGCAACTTCACTGAATTTGCTTAGTGAATTCTAACAGTTTGGAAGGAATCTATAGGGTTTTCTACATATGAGATCATGTCATCTGCAAACAGAAATAATTTTACTTCTTCCTTTCCAATTTGGATGCCATTTTTTTTCTTGCCTAATTGCTCTGGCTAGGATTTTCAGTACTATGTTGAACAAGAGTGGCAAGAGTGGGCATCCTGATCTTAGAAAAAAAGCCTCCATTTTTTCACCATTGATGTTGAAAAGTATGAGTATGATGTTAGCTGTGGACTTTTTATATATGGCCTTTATTATGTTGAGATGATTTCCTCCTTTTTTTTTTTCCAGCTTTATTAAGGAATAATCAACAAATAGAAATTGTATGTATTTAAAGTATGCAATGTGAAGTTTTGATATATGTATACATTGTGAAATGATTACCATAATCAAGTTAATTCACACATCCATCACCTCACATAGTTACTTGTGTGTGTGTGGTGAGAACACTTAGGATCTACTCTTTTAGCTAATTTCAAGTATACGATACAGTAGTATTAATGATAGTCACCATGCTGTACATTAGCTCTCCAGAGCTTATTCATCTTGCATAACTGAAACTTTGTACCCTTGGACTAAGGTAATCCCCTTCTATTTCTAGTTTGTTGTGGGTTTTTTTAAATCATGAAAGGATGTTGAATTTTTTTAAATGCTTTTTCTGCATCCATTGAGATGATGATGTGATTTTTATCTTTCATTTGGTTAATGTGGTGTATCGCATGAGTTGGTTTTTATATATTGAACCATCCCTGTATCTCGGGAATACATCCCACTTGGTCATGGTATATGATCCTTTTAATGTGCTGTTGAATTTGGTTTGCTAGTATTTTCTTGGGAATTTTTTCATTTATATTCATCAAGTGTATTGGCCTATAGTTTCTTTTCTTATAGCGTCTTTGTCTGGCTTTGGTATCAGGGTAATGCTAGCCTCATAAAATCACTTTGGAAGTTTTTCCTCCTCTTCAAATATTTGGAAGAGTTTGAGAAGGATTGGCATTAATTTTTCTTTAAAGGTTTTGTAGAATTCACCTGTAAAGCCAGCTGGTCCTGGGCTTTTCTTTGGTGAGAGGTTTTCAATTACTGATTCAATTTCCTTACTACTTAAAAGTCTGTACAGATTTTCTATTTCTTCATGATTGAGTCTTTGGGAGGTTGTATGTTTCTAGGAATTTATCCATTTCTTCTAGGTTATCCAATTTGTTGGCATACAATTGTTAATCGTAGTCTCTTATAATCCTTTTTATTTCTGTGGCATCAGTTTTAATGTCTCCTGTTTCATTTCTGATTTTGTTTATTTGACTCTTCTCTCTTTTTTCTTAGTCTAGCTAAATGTTTGTCAATTTTGTTTATCTTTTCAAAAAATAAGCTCTTAGTTTCATTGATATTTTTCTATTCTCTACTTTGTTTATTTGTGCTCTAATCCTTATAATTTCCTTCCTTCTGTTAACTTTAGGCTTAGTTTATCTTCTTTATTTAGTTCCTTGAGGTGTGAAGTTAGGTTGTTTATTTGAGTTCCTCCTTTTTAACGTGGGCACTTATTGCTAAAACTTCTCTCTTACTACTGCTTTTGCTGCATCTCATACGTTTTGGTATGTTGTGTTTTCCTTTTCATTTGTCTCAAGTTATTTTCTAACTTCCCATTTAATTTCTTCTTTGACCAATTGGTTGTTCAGGAATCATTCCATGAATCTTTCATTTTTAGAATAAATCCCTGTTATGAGAATATTATAATGAATCTTTACCCAAAATAGAGTACCAGGAAAGAATCTAGTTAGAGAAAGTTTCCAGTTGGTAGGGGCCCTGTTAATTAAGGCTTTTGTATAATCTCAAAACACAGCAAGGATTTAAGATAATCTGATCTTTAAAAAATAGAACATAAAACCCAGCACTATTTAGTCTTCTTTTCCTCTGTTTTATTGCTATGTTTCCGGTCTAAGCTGTTGACAATAACTTGAGATTAAAAAGTTCCTACAAGATTTATTAACTAGTTTTTTGACTCCTATGTATATTATAATACAACTGTGAAAAAAAGACACAGTCCTTGTCCTGTAAGAACTGGAAGGAACTCAGCATTGGATTGGTCATGGATTTTAATTATTGCTATATATAAATTAGTGTAACTTCTCTGAAGGGCTAGGTGGCAACATATATCAAAATTGTAAAAAATTAGGTGTGGAGAAGTTTCTCCAGGTGATCTCCTGAATTTCATAATTGGAAAAAAAAATCAAGAGGCTTGGTTTCCCTTGCTGATTAGATGAGCTATTTCTATGGACAAGTTCTTTGTTTCAGGACCCAATTTCTTAATCTACAAAATGAGGCAATAATTTTTTAAACACGTCTCCTTGAAAAACCAGGAAAGATGGAAGGCTTGTGGGAAAAGTGCTACATAATCCATGGTTTTCAGATATTGATGCTGAAGGCAATACACGGTGAGTGTGGGTAGTGTACATGGCCCCTTTGAAAGTTAAATTATAAAGGAAATGAAAAATGATTAATTGTAGACTTTTCAAAGTATGTATGTTAAAATAGCAAGAATAATCAACAAAAGTATAGACACAAAATATACAACTTCCAAATAGATAAAGAGAAAAATGGAATAAAAAAGAAAAAAAGCCTAATTCAAAAGAAGACAAGAAAAGAGAAGGAGCAAAATGAAACAGCAAAAGGGACAAATAAAAAGCACATAATAAGGAAATAAGAATAAATCCAAATATATCAGTTATCACTCTAAATAGAAATGGACTAAAGTCCTCAATTAAAATTTCAAGGACTGTCAGAATGAATAAAAGAACAAAATCCAGTTATATACTGTTTATAAGAGAAATACCTTCATTTGTGTTTCAATGTAAGGACACAGAAAGACTAAATGTCAAAGGATGGAAAAAAATATTACTGGGCAGAAACTGACCAAAAGAAAGCTGAAGTAGCTATTTTAATATCAAATTTTTAAAATGTAAGGAAAAGCATTACTAGAGTTGAAAAGAGTCACTTTATAATGGAAAAAGTAAATTCAGCCAGGAGGATATAACATTTCAAAATTTGCAATTGCCTATTAACACAGCCAAAATTTTTTTCTAAAACAAAAATTCACATATCTACAAAGGTAAATTGATTAACCCACTATCACAGTGGGAGATTTTAACACATCTTTCTCAGTAACTGATAGATCATGCTGAAAAAAATCAGTAAAGATGTAAAACATTTGAACACCATAATCAACAAGCTAGATATTACGTGTGTGTGTGTATATATATATACATGTATAAAATTTCAACAAAAAATTAGAGAATATACATTACTTTCAAGTAGCTTTGGACTATATACAAAAGTTGACCCCATGCTAGCTTCAACAAATTTCTAAGATTTGAAATTGTATTAAACCACCTTCTCTAATTACAATACAATTAAATTACAAAGCAATCTAAAAAATATGACTAGAATAAAACCCATATGATTGGAAACTTAAAACTCAATATTAGACAACTTATAGGTAAAAAAAAATCATAAAATTAGATTTGGAATTGAATACTTAGAAGTGAAAGATAATGAAGATACTGCACATCAAAATTTATGGGTTGAGCTAAAGTGATATTTGAAAGAAAATAAATAGACTTCAAAGCTCTCACTAGAAAAGAAAGAAGGCTCAGAATTAGTTAACATTTAAGAAATTAGAAAAAGAATATCAGACTAATCCTGAAGAAAGCAGAAGAAAGGAAATAATAAAGATGAGTAAGAGTCAATGAAATACGAAACAAATATATAGTAGTATCAACAAAGCTAACAGTCATTTCCTTGAGAAGTCTAATAAAATACACATTAATCTCTGCCAAGATTAATCAACAAGGAAAAACGACACATAATGCAAATACACATTTTGAAATTAAAAAAGTGGGCAATAAGTACAGATGCTGCAGAGATTAAACAGATCATAATAAAATAATATGAAGAACTTCATGTCAATAGATTTGAAAACTTAGATTGAAAATGGATACATTCTTAGAAAAATGCAATTTACTAAAAGTGACTTAAGAGGTAGAAAATTCAAAAACTCCCCTAACCACTAGAGAAAATGAATCAGTAAATAAAATCATTCCCAAAAAGAAAACACCAGACCCACAGTACTTGACAGGCTAGATCTACCAACGATTCAAGGAAATTATCATTTCAATATCATCAAACTCTTCCAGAGAAAAGGAAATTAGTAACACTCCCTGAGTTATTTTGGTAACAAAATCTGACCAGGGCTATATATAACAAAGAAACGTTACAAGTCAGTCTCACCCATGGTTATAGACGTGAAAATTATAAACAATATATTAACAAACTAAATTCAGCAATGTAGAAAAAGATAATGAATATTTGGCAAATTGGGTTTATCCCAGGAATGCAAGGTTGATTTGGAGAATTAATTAATGTAACTCATCATATTAACAGATTAAAGAATAAAAAATATCATACGACCATTTTACTAATATGGAAAACACATTCAGTAATATTTAACATTCCTTCGTGATTTTAAAAAAACAGTCACTTACTAATTAGGAATAGAAGACTTCTTCCTATACCTGATAAGGGCATCTGTACCAATAACTGTAGCAGACATCATACTGGGGAACTGCTGAGAGTATTTCCTTGAAGATCAGAAACAAGACAAAGACGCCTCCTAGGACAACTCCTGTTCAACATCATAATGGATGTTCCAGCCAATACAGTGAGATAAGAAAAAAGAAAGATTAGACAAAAAAGATTGGGGCCATCTGGTGGCCTAGGGGTTAAGTTTGCTCTCTCTGCTTCAGCTGCCTGGAGTTCACCAGTTCAGATCCCCAGCGTGGACCTACACATTGCTCATCAAGCCATGTGGTGGTAGCATCCCACATACAAAATAGAGAAGATTGGCACAGATGTTAGCTCAGCAACAATCTTCCTCAAGCAAAAAGAGGAAGATTGGCAACAGATGTTAGCCCAGGACCAATCTTCCTCACCAAAAAGAAAAGAAAGAAAGAAAGAAACGTAACTATTTGAAGTTTGCACAGTATATTTTATGTCAATTTTACCTCAATAAAGCAGTTTTTAAAAAATCTTTTCACTTTGACCTGGCCTAACCTGAGCCAACCTGGCCTTACATAATTTGAACTGGCACCTCCAGTATTGAGGTAGAAGTGATCCTATTGCAAAAAGATCACAGCCAAGGTACTTCCACCCACGTGCCTCCCTCCCTGGGAAAATGGCCCTGGTTGACATTAACGTCTTGGTGTAGGAACAGGAACTGCTGGGACTCAGGGCTGCCTTTGGGGCATGGGAGCCTCTGCACCTATAATGGTATAGCACAATCTGTGCATCACAGTGCCATTAAAGCAAAGCTAGAAGCTCAGTTGCCAGATGAAATGTCACTGTTCTAGAAAAGGTAAAGTTTTCACATCCACTGTGTCCCATTGAGTAGATGCCCAGTCACATAAGTCTGGGTGCAGCCAAATCCCCACCCTGAGATCCTCTGACCTGGGAGCTTTGCCGTCATTATAGTCAGTTGCACCTGACTGAGGCAAATGAAATAGACAACAAGCAGATGCCCGTACTCAGGAGCACTAGCAAGGGACTAGAATATTCTAACGCAAAGGAGATAGAGTTCTAACTATATGCTGGCGTCCTGGTAGGAGCATTGACTCTGCCATGGTGGCCTATTCAAAACCTCGAGTACAGGGACTTATGGTGGCTCCATATCTGTCACAATGCCAGCCAGTGAATCAGCACTTAGAGCACTTAGGCTGTGGTCAAGAATAAATCTGGAAGGCCCAACAGACTAATTTATCCATTACCAACCCTCGAACACACTCTTGACACCATGGCTGTGGGATTGATCATAAACCTACTCGTTGTTTCATGGTCATAACACTATCGTGGTTGTAGTGGTTACCCTCACCAGAAGGCCATCACAATTGGCAGTGTAGCATAATGACTAGGAGAATGGGCTTTGGAGCCAGAGAGCAGCTGCTTAAATCGCAGCTCTCTCTTTCATTAGCTGTGATCTTGGGTGAACCATTTTACCTTCCTAAGCCTAGTTTTCTCATCTGTAAAACGCGGATAAAAATAGTCCCTACTTCACAGAGTTGCAAACAATAATATGTGTAAAGCATTCTTTATTACCTGTTTAATTTTTACACAAGTAATATATGAATATATTCTCATTGTAAAAAATTGGAAAAATTAAAAAATACATAGCACATGCACAAAAATTTGTATATGAGTATTTATAGCAACGTTACTCATGATAGCTAAAAAGTTAAAACAACTCAAATGCCCATCAACTAATGAATGGATAAATAAAATGTAGTATATTCATACAACGGAATATTATTCAGCAATGAAAAGAAATGACATACAGATACATGGATAAACCTTGAAAACATTATGTTAAGTGAAAGAAGGCAGTAACAAAGGACCACATATTGTATGATTCCATTTATATGAAATGTCTCGAATAGCCAAACTCATTGAGACAGAGAGTAAATCAGCGGTTGCCTAGGGCTGAGCGTGAGAGTGGGGTTGAGGGGAAATGGGAGAGACTCTAATGGGTAAAGAATTTCTTTTTGAGGCAATGATAATGTTCTAAAATTGACCTTGGTGATGGTTGTACAACTCTGTGAATATACTGAAAACCATTGATTTGCACATTCAAATGTGTGAACTGTGTTCTATGTGAGCTATATCGCAACAAAGCTGTTATAAAAATATGTGGCATGTAAGATAAATGTCTCCTTCTCAATCATCTGTGCCCACCTTCCCTTGCTTTTTGTGAAAAATCTAGTTTATGTCACTCCAGATCATTTAAATGAGTTTTCACACCTATGTGCACATACACAAATATATGGTTTTACTTTGTTTTAGGATAACACTTTTCCTTTGTTCTGCAACTGGCCTTATTCATCTACCAATGGAGCTCGGAATTCTTTTCATGTCAGGGCACATAGTTCCATCTCACTCTTTTATTTTTTTCTTTCTGAGGAAGATTTGCCTTGAGCTAACATCTATTGCCACCCTTTCTCTTTTTTTTTGCTAAGGAAACCTAAGCTAACATCTGTTGCAAATCTTCCTCTTTTAGTATGTGAGCCACTGCGACAGCATGGGCACTGACAGACAATTGGTGTAGGTCCGTACCCAGGAACTGAACCTGGGCCACTGAAGCAGAGTGCAAACTTAATCACAAGGTCACCAGGGCTGGCCCATCTACGTCATTCATTTTAACTGCTGTATTATAGGTCAGTGTGATGTGGATAATGGATGAATCATAGTTTATTTACCATTCTTCCATTGCTGGTCACTTAGATTGTGTCCAATTTTTGCTATTATAAGCAACGTTTCAGTAACATCAGTGTACATGCCTATTTGTGCACATGGAAAGATATTTTCCTATGAAAAATACAGTGCTTATAAAGGACTTGCTGTATTGAAGAGTAAAGTAAATTTAATTTTTTGTTGGTCCTAACAAATTGGCCTCCAAAGGGGCTATATCAGATTAGGTACCAACAAACAGCTTAGACAAGTACAAATTTCTCCTCATCCATTGTCCATTTTTCAATTGAGTTGTTTTCTTATTTATTATTATTATTATTATTATTATTATTGAGACTTTAGAGTTCTTTACATGCTGGACTCAAGTCCAGATTATGATTTCATATATTCTTTATATTCTGGACACAAGTCATTTCTCAGATATATGATTTGCAAAGATTTTTTCCCAGTCATTCTCTTAAGAATGTTTTTTGAAAAGCAAAAGTCTTAAATTTTGATGAGGATTAATTTGTCAATTTGTTCTATTATGGATCACAACTTTGGTTTTGTATTCGAAAACTCTTTGCCTAACCCAAGGTCAAAAAGATTTTCTCCTATGTTTTCTTTGATAAATCTTACAGATTTAGACTTTACATTTCGGTTTGTGATCCACTTTTACTTTTTGTATATCATTCGAGGTATGGATTGGAGTTCATATTTTGCATACAAATATCCAATTGTTTCAGCACCATTGTTGAAAAAGCTATTTCTTTCTCCACTGCATTGCCTTTGCACCTTTGTAAAAAGAATTAGCTATTTATATGTGTGTGGGTCTACATCTGGACTCTGTTCTGTTCTCCTGATTTATCTTTATGCCAATACCACACTGTTTTGATTACTGTAGCTTAATAATAAGCCTTGAAATCAATTAGAGTTGGCCTTCTAACTTTTTCCTTTTTCAAATTTATTTTGGCTATGCCAGGTCCTTTAGACTTCTGTATGGATTTTGGAATAAGTTTGTAAATTTCTACAAAAAAGCCCTGCTAGGATTTTGATTGGAATTGCATTTAATCTATAAATCGATTTGGGAAGACTTGACATCTTAACAATATTGAGACTTCAGCCAGTGAAGAACGTATATTTCTCCACTTATTTAAGTCATTTTTAATTTTTCTCCACAATGATTTGTAGTTTTCACATACAGATCTTTTATATCTTTTATCAGATTTATCTCTAAGCATTTCATGCTTTTTGTGCTACTATAAATATGTCTTTTAAATTTTTAATTACTGGTTGATATACTTCATTTCTGTATATTGATTCTTCATCTGGCAACGTTGCTGAATTCACTTAGTTCTAATAACTTTTTTGTAGATTTCACCAAATTTTCTAAATAGATAATCATATCATCTGTAAATAAAGACAGTTTTATTTCTCTTCCTTTCCAATCTGGATGCCTTTTATATCTTGTGTGGTTTGTTGGGTTTTTTTGTTTTGTTTTGTTTTGTTTTACCTAATTGCCTATTCAGAAGCACCGGTACAATGTTGAATACAAGTGGTGAAGGCAGATATTCTTGCTTTGTTCATTATCTAACAGAAAAAACATTCAGTCTTTCATCATTGTATATGATGTTGTGTATAGATTTTTTGATGCTTTTTATCAAGTTGAGAAAGTTCACTTCTATTCGTAGTCTTGCTGAAGTTTTGTGTTTTTTTTAATCAGGAATGGATGTTGGATTTTTTTGTCAAGTGCTTTTTCTTCATCTATTAAGATGATCATATGGTTTTTCTCCTTTAGTTTGTTAATATGGTAAATTACATTTATTTTTAAATGTTAAACTGACCCTGCATTCCTGGAAGAAGGCCCACTTGGCAATGATATTTATACTTCTAATATATTGTTGGATTTGATTTACAAACAATTTTTAAAGATTTTTCCATCTATATTCATGAGGAATAGCGGTTGGTAATTTTCTTTTTTTTTGTAACATCTTTTTCTGGTATTAGTATCAAGGTAATGTTGGCCTCATGAAATGAGTTGGGAAATATTCCTTCCTCTTCAATTTTCTTGAGGAAAATTTGTAGTGGATTTGGTATTATTTCTTTAAGTATTTGGTAGAAGTAAAGGCATCTGGGCCTGAGATATATTTATGGGAAGGCTTTTAACTACAAAGTCGATTTCTTTAATAGATTATGGCTATTTAGATTATTTGTTTCTTCTTCAGGGAGCTTTGATAGTTTGTGTCTTTCAAGGAGTTTCCCCATTTTATCGAAGTTGTTTATTGGCACAAATTCATTCATAATACTCCCTTATTACCCTTTTAAGGTTGGTAGAATCTGTAGTGTGCCTGTTCTTATTTTTGATATTAGCAATTTGTGCTCTTTTTGTTCTGAGAAGTCTGGCTGGAGGTTTATCAATTTCTTTCATTTTCTCAAAAAAAACTAGCTTTTGGTTTCATTGTTTTTCTCTATTGTTTTTCTGTTTCCTACATTATTAATTTATACTTTAATCTTCATTATTTTTTCTTCTAAATACTTTGCTCCTTTTTTCTCACTTTTTAAGGTAGAAGCTAAGATCATTGATTTGAAATTTTTCTAAGCGGCTTTTAGCTACATACCACAAATTCTAATATGTTGTGTTTTCATTTTCCCTCAGTTCAAAATATTTTGAAATTTCCCTTTTGATCTCTTCTTTGACTCATGGGTTATTTAAAAGTGTGTTGTTCAGTTTTTAAATATATGCGAAATTTTCTCAGACGTTTTTGTTATTAATTTCTAATTTAATTCCATTGTGGTCAAATAATATACATTGTGTCACTTGAATCCTTTAAAATTTATTGAGACGCTTTATGTTCAAGAATATGATCTATCTTGATAAATGTTCTAGCTGCACTTGAGAGAAATGTGTCATCTGCTGTTGTTGGATGGAGTGTTCTATATATCTGATTTTCTGTCTACTTGTTCTATTAATTATTGAGAGGATATTAGAATCTCCACCTAAGGTCATGGATTTGTTTATTTCTCCTTGTAGTTCTGTCACTTTTTGTTTCCTGAATATTTTTAGGGGCTTAAACATTTAGGATTATCATGTCCTTTTCAGTCCTTCCCATAAATATATCTCCGGCCCAGCTTTGTTTTGGCTGGTGTTAGCATGATATGTCTTATTTATTCCTTTTACTTTTAACCTTTTTGTGTCTTTATAGTTAAAGTGTGTATGTCGAATGTAGCACATAGTTGCATTTTGCTTTTTTTATCCAATCTGATAATCTCTGCCTTTTAGTTAGGGAGACTAGACCATTTACTTCTAATGGGATTATTGATATGATGGGCAATAAGTGTACTATGTTGCTATTTGTTTTCTGTCTCATCTGTTCTTTGTTCGCCTTTTCCATTTTCTTTTAAATTGATTGTGCATTTTTAATAATCATATTTTATCTCCTTTGTTAGTTTATTAGCTATGATTTTTGTTTTGTTGTTTTATAGATTGATTCAGGGTTTATAGAAAACATTTTTAAGTGATTACCATCTATCTTCAAGTGAATTTATACCACTTCACATACAGTCTAAGGCCCTAACAACAACATAATACCATTTCTTCTCTCCCAGCCTTTATGCTATTGTTGTCATATATTTTACTTTTACATATTGATAAACCTCACAAATCATTGTTATTATATATGTTTAAAGAATTGGTTATCCTTTAGAGAGATTTAAATAATATGAAGAAAATTGTATATTTACCTAAGTAATCATCATTTCCAGTACTCTTTATTTCCTTGAATAGACACATATTTCCATTTGGTGTCGTTTCTCTTCTGCTTGAAAGACATCCCTTAACATATCTTTAGTGTGGGATTGCTGGTGATGAATTCTTTCAAGCTTTTGTATGTCTGAAAATGCCTTTATATCACCTTCCTTTTAAAAAGATATTTTCTCTGGATATAGAACACTAGGTTGACAGTTCTTTTCTTTTAGTACTTTAAAGATATTACCCCATTCGCTTCTCACTTGCAGAATTTCCAATGAGAAATCTACTGTCATCCATATCTTCACTCCTCAGTACATAACTTGTCTTTTTTCTCTGGCTGCTTTTAAGGTTTTCTCTTTATCACTGGTTTTGATAAACTTGATTAGGATATACTTTGGTATAGTTTCCTCCATGTTTCTTGTGTGTGGGATTCTCTGAGCTTCTTGAATCTGGGGGTATATAGTTTTCATCAAGTTTGGAAATTTTTCAACCATTGTTTCCTCAAATATTTTTTCTATCCTCTCCTTGCTTCCCTTTGATCACAAGTACTTATATATTTGGCTGATTGAAGTTGTCTCACAGCTTACTGATGTGCCTTTCATTATATTGATTTTTTCCCTATTTTTTTTATTTTAGATAGTTTTTCTTGTTGTATTTTTTGGTTTACTAACCTTTTCTCCTGCAATGTCTAATCTGCTGTAAATCCCATTTAGTCTATTTTAAATCTCACACATTATAGTTTTCATCTCTAAAGTTCTATTTGGGTCATTTTTAAAGATCTTCCTTGTCTCTATAGATTGAACATATGGACTACAGTTAAAGTAACTGTCTTCATGTCTTTGCTAATTCTATCTGTGTCAGTTCTGGATTGGTTTTCAATTGATTTATTATTCTTGTTAGTGGCTGAAAAATATTACATTGTATGAATGTACCATAATTTATGTAGCCAGTCCAGTATTGGTAGACGTTCTATTCTTTCCAGTCTTTTACTAACACAATTAATCCTGCAATGGACATCCTCATATTTATGCCTTTGTGCAGGTATATCAATAGGATACATTTCTGAAGTCAAATTGCTGTGTTAGAGAGTATGTACACTTTTTAAAATTATTTATTTAGTTAGTTATTTTAATTTTTAATTTGATACACGTTCTGGTCCCATTAAAAGGACTTGGCTCATTCATACAAATAATATCTGGAACGGGTATAATCCCAGCATGTGTCAGTGCACACCGGCTTTTGGTATTCATTCAGATACCACACATTTGGTTCACTCTCTCTGACATGCTTGATGATATTCCTCTTGTCTTTCCTGGTTCTCCCCATTTGGCATTGCCCCTCAACTTCAACTGCTTTCCAAAAACTCACTTGCATGACCACTAATTTTAGATAGATTTTTCCTTTGGAGATAATTTTGCTATTTCCTCCTTCAAGTTCCATGGCCAAGGACTTCAGGAAGAAGCATCTCCTGTGTTCCATCCCTGCCTTGTGGGACTGACTCACTGGGCTCCTCTCCTTCCCAGCCTCCACATTATGAGAAAAGCATCAGACAGTATTTAGAGGGCAACTTTCTCCTTGGGCATGGATGCAGGGCTGCTTGCTTATCTATCAGCTACTAGGATGAAGCTTTGGTCACTGTGTTAGCACATACCTTAGCTGATAGAGATTCATGCTACCAGCTTTGGACTTCAAATGCTGCTATACATGAACATATTCAGCCATCCTTCACAGTGGAATCAAAGAAAATTGCTTTTCTTGCCTTCCTTGTCTCCTGCATGCCTAAAGACATGAGCAAGTGAGATTTATGCCACTTGTAAGTTCAGAAACTACCAGGGTCTCTTAAATAATCTTGGAAATATATTTGGTGGCCCAGTTTGTCAAAAGGGAGCCAATGTACCTTGTCACTGAATTGAGGATAGGATAAACTCAAGGCCCTTAAGCTGCTTGGTAGATCAAACCCTGGTCAAGTGAACCTAGATGCCCACTCAATTCATACTTACCACTTTGTGAACAACTACCACCAATGGATGTTTCTGACTGGGAGCCCCACAACCCTCAAGCTCACCTCATAGATAAGTATATAGGAGGGTGTGGCTGAACACTGCTGCCCATTATCCAATCCCCTTGGCCCTTGACTTTGCTTTCCTGGAATCTTAAGACCTAGACATTGATACAAGGGAGACGTCTCAGTGGGTTGGATATAGCAAAGAATGGTGGTGGATGAGGTGGATTCACATAAAGACGTTAGCTGGAATCAGAAACTCCTGGTGTTGATAATGTTCATCACCTTAGTAATGAACTTAAAAGTGCCCCATATGGTGGTGTTTGTGTGTGTGTGATTGTCTCCCATGCTGATATTCTCTTCAAGGACCCAGTATTGTTCAGTACACTTCATGTCCTGACCTTCACCATTCTGGTAGTTTACAGCTCCTATGTCCAACATAGCATGGAACAGTATGGAAAGCAGTGGGTGTGGAAGTCATAATTACTGTGAAAATAAATATTTCTAGATGGATGAATGTGATGAGTTGTGGGAAAACTCAGGAGGGAGCCAGTTGTGTTGTTAGTAAAAAGCTAAGCAGCAGAGATGTTCTTCTAGTTACTACTTGGTTCTGAGCCATAGTTTTCTAACTTGGTTGATATTCTCAATCTGACCTCTATATCTACCAGAAGTAGGTAGTTGACAAGTAGATACTAATGCGAAGGGCCTTGAGCAGGGCCCTCCAAAATCAGGATAATTGAAGGCAATAATCAGAGATCAAATAGCTAGATAATTTGGAACCAGAAGATTCTTTTGAGAAACAAAATAATCATAGCTGGAGTAGATAGGGAGCTGGTGCTGAGTATGCAATGAATTTCATATTTTTTTTTCAGGACATCTGCCACTACAAAGATTTTGTGGCGTTATGAAAAGGAAATATGCCAGAAGTAGTTTACTGTGAGAGGGTATCTCAGAGGTGTTTGGAGATCTGAGGTGGAAGCAGAAGGCTCTTGGATCTACTAGTCTACCCTTGACTTGGAAGCAGCTATCATAAGTGATGACTCATTGAAGATGTTGTGTCAGAGATGGAATCACTACTAAAATCCATATTCAAAGTCTTGACTTGAATGGACCATGGTGGCCAGCAGGGTAGTGTCACAGTACAAGGGGAGTATTTGTGTATGAGCCTCTCCAGATGGGCAATATATTGCCCACTGTCATAGAGTAGGCACTTCCAACATTCTCTGCCTCTGGGGGCTATCACTGCACGGGCCTGGATCTCATCCAGGTGCTGCCATGAGTAGGCATCTATCTGTAGCCTACTCTGGATCATGCCAGCTAGTTGTAGAGGGCAGTGGTGTAGGTCTTAGAGTCTAAGAGATCTAATCCTAAACCTAGCTCTTCAAAATTAGACAAGTCACTTAATCTCGTCAAACGTTGGTTTCCACATCTCTAAAATGGGGATGATAATAGTACTAACCTCAAAGAATTGTTATGAGGATTTAAATGAAATAATTTGTGTGAAGTGTTTATCCCAGTACTTGGAGCACAAGGTTAACATTAGTTATTATTTTACTTGGATAACTCAGAGAGACTGTTGGAGAATCTATCAGCATGGGGCTGCCTCCATCTTTCCCCCTCATTCCAGTGTTTTCTGAGATAATGTTTGCTCCTTCCTTCCAGACAAATTGAGCAGCTCTGGGACACTGGATTTAGACTGTAGTGTATTGTCATTGGAACTTTCATTGGCCACAGGGATAGGACAGTGCTGGACTGCAGCCTGGAGAGGTTGGAACAGAGGTTGGCAATCCAAGGGGAAGCATTCTGGAGAGAAACTGAAACCAAAACCAGGCTAATACTCATATCTAGATGTCAGTCCAAATAGGTCGGGTAGAGCAGGAGAACCTGTGATGCAGACAACAGAGTGGAAAGTGGAAAACTTACTTAAGAGCCAGAGAGGACTTGGTTATAACTAGACTCCACCATATACAAGTCGAATGGCCTTGAGCACTTAATTAAACTTGGTTTGAATTCTGGCTCAGCCACGTCCTTAGCTGGTAGCCTTGGATGAATTGCTAATCTTTTTGTTCCACAGTTTCCTCATCTATGAAAATAGAGATAAAAAGAACACATAGCTCATAGAGTGCTTGTGAGAATTAAATATGATAATCTCTATAAAGTGCTTAGTATATATAGTATCTGGCACACAGTAAGTTCTCAGTGAACGTTAGTTATTGTTGTTAAACAGAGGGTGGAGGAGGAGCCTGGGAGAATTCCCTGAGCTGTGGAGCAGACACATAAACAAGTTTTATAGGGTGCCTTTGGCCGTGACATGAGCAGAAGGAGCTAGAAAGGACATTGACTCAGATTGTACAGACAGAGTATCCTCCCAGCTATCCTGGCTGTCTGATATATAAGAATAACAGATGGAACTAGTTCAAAGTGTGGCCCACAATATCCACAATGGAGATACCGAACTGCTCAAAAAAGATGACCCTCTTCATCTCGGAAGGCTTAGCTACTGGATATGTCTCAGTTGCTCCAGGCTATTATAGTCTACGACTATCAGTCATAGGTGTTGGACACCCTTGAAGTAATGCTTCTGTGTTTCTAGGTTAGCCTTGATGGCTTATGGCCCTTATACCTACACAAAGTTGGTAGAACACAGGGAGGGATATTTCCTTCCTGGAGAAGCAGGCACAGAAAATGACAGTGATGCATCCATAGTTGTTTTTGATGACATTGGTTTGGATGGTGTAGAGCTGCCTAGGCCTAGGAGGCCAAGATGAGGTCAGAGACCAAAAGTGGCTCCAGCTGCTAGAAGACTAGGGCCATGATGAAAACCAGATAAACACTTTTCGCTCTTGAGAAGGTTATCCTGGAGGTCAGTGAGTGTGGTAAAATGGGGTAGAGGGCAGCAGCCATACTCCACAAACTTCAGATAGCAATAGATCACCTTGATTGACCTGGGGGTGCCAATCTGGTGTGGATGGCACGTTGTCAGGCACCATGTATACAACTTGCGTGGCCAGGCCTTCATTCAAGAAAGTCACCTCTGGGCTTTTCAAGGTCTTCCAAGAGATGGTGCTGCTTCAGATGACTCAGAACTGCCCGGGCTTGGGGTTCTTCTGAGGTCAGATCATAAGAATAAACTAGGATATCCTCTAGCTAGATAACAAACCTTCTGTCGATGAGGTTGTGTAAAGTCAGGGGTCAGAAAACTATGGCTCATGGGCCAAAATCAAACCTCTCTTTGTTTTTCTTTGGCTCATAAGCTAAGAATCATTTGTACGGATAAATATTTGCAATTGATTTAATGGCTCAGAATGCTAAGTTTAAAATTCAATTCAGTGAAATGTTATTTTTTTAAAAAATTCCATTTTTCTCATTAGTAAGCCTGTGTTATCAAAAAGTATACTCAATCATTATTGTATTTGGAACTCTGTCAATAAAAATTTGTGGAATTTTTTTTACTTTCTTATATAAGCACCTAAATAATATTCCTGAATTTGCTCTTGGCCTGCAAAGCCTAAAGTATTTATTATCTGGCCCTTCACAGAATAAAAATTTGCTGACCCCTTTGTAAGATAATAAAAGTAATAGTAAACAATGCTAGCTAAGATTTACTGCCTGCTTATTATATACTCAGGCATCCTTCTAAGAAGTTTACATTGATTACCAGATTTATTCCTCAAAGTAGTCCTATTTGCCATTATTGTGATTGTGTTCATTTTATAGTTGTTAAAATGAAAGCACAGAAAAGTTCTGTAAGCTACCTAAGGATGCAAAGCTAGGAAATGGTGGAGCCAGGACTTCAATCCACAGTCTACACATGCTGTCAACCATTGAGCTATATACACAATGGATCAGGCATCACACAGGCCCAAAAGCTGAACAAAACCTTCATACTGATCAAGGCTCATGTGGAAAGTCAGCCTCCACTTCTTGCTCTTTCTATCAAAGTTGTAGGCCTTCCAAAGGTCAGCTCTGTGCTCTAAGAAGTCAGCAATCAGGGGAGTAAATGTGTTACAACTGCAGGAATCCTGGCAGAGATGTACCATCCTGTTTTTCTTCCTTATGGGAGCACCAGAGCTTTTGTGGGGGTTAGGAGGCTTGGGGAATCCTTTCCACAAACCAGCTTCTACAGAGATTCAGAAGGCCTGGGGGTTGGACTCTAAGGGGTATGCACTTGGCAGAAAAATTAGCCCTGAGTACTGGGGTGACCTCCCAATCACATTCATGAGAAGGTAGCAGTTATTCTTCCTCTGTGCTCCCAGACACCGCTTGACCCAGGTGTTCAGGTGTCAGATGAGTTAGGCCCCAGCGGGTATATACAACCCTGGCAGCAGAATACAGAGGTAAAGCAGAGGATATGGATTTTCACAGTGAAAGGGATGGGATGGGGTGAGGCGATCGAATATGGTTTTCCAACCAGCAGAAGCCAGGGACCAATGGCGGTTCTCTCTGAGAAGCTGAATTAGCAGCATCAAAACCTATGACTTAAGAAATTTGGGGCTCTCTAGGCCCACTCTAGTTATTGGAGATAACCTGGTATAGACCGCAGGTCCAGACCTTTGAGGACTGGCCTTGAAGCTCTTAGAGTAAAAAACTTCTCTGTAAGTCTTCTCTATAATGTGTTTTAATATTGCTGAGTCAGAAAGACACAACTTCAGGCCCCGAAGGCTACTCTAGCAGATCTCAGTAGTTCATTCAATGCCCCAAGGAAAACCTGCATGGTCTTCTGGTCTTACTTCTGAATGAGCAGGCTTCAATATGCCCTTACAGCAACAAGTATGCTCCAGTAGGGAGAGACCTACATGCCCCATGTCACTGTTACCATGGACTTCAACCCTGACCTACTTTCCTCTTAGGACCCCAACAAAACAACAATAATAAACAACAGCAAATACTTGACATAGTACTTCATATGTCCCTTGCACTGTTTTAAATAATATGTGTATGTGTGTGTGTTGCAACACCACCTCACAAAATTGGCTCGTTGACTCTTTGTCTCAAGGACACACTTGGAGCAGCCACCACTACTCTGTTTATCCTGGGATCTTCAGTCTTCAGTGGCTGCCTTGAGTACAGATTTGGAACCAGGCACACTTGTATTTGAGTCCTGGCTTTGCTACTGTATTAACTGTGTGACTTTGGGCAACTTACTTAAGCTCTCTGAGCCTCAGTTTCCTCAGCTGTAAAATGACGATAACAATAGTTCCTAGTTCATAGGGTTGTAAGGGTTGGATTAAAGAAGTTAATACAGCTCAAGCACTCAGAACACTGCCTGGCGCATCATAAGCTCTCAACACACACTGGCTCTTGTTATTACAGTGCTTAACATACTATGTTAGATATAGATACTGCGTATCTATATGTTTCCTAAGAGACTGTAAGCAGTGACATACTGATAAATGCCTAATAATTAGCTCCCCAGGAAAAGGGGGGAAAAAAGCGGGGGTGATTTATGTGGAATAAATACTCTGACAATGGCCGATTTCAGATTATCAACATGTCACTGAACCAGAGTTGGGAAGGAATGTTACCATAAGTGACTTGAAGGCAGGGCCCTGTTTTTAGCATTAAAAGTTTTAATACTCAATGTCCCACACCTTGAGCAAACTAGAATGGTTGGTCACCCTAGGCTGATTCTAGTTCTTCTTCAAGTAGGAGACCCAGTCTACAGCACAGTGCCTGGCATAGAGTAACTGTTCAAGAAATATGGATGAGTTGAATGGTTGCTAGGCATTTTGCAAAACACAAGGAAGCAGGTACTCCCTGCTCTGGCTCATATTTGGTGGCCCAGTGTATGGATTTGGACTTCAAACACTGGCTCTGCCACTTAGTAGCTACTCTGAGCTTCAGTTTTCCTCTCTGTAAAGTCAGAGTGAAAGAATTCACCTCCAGGGGTGCTGGGAGGGTTAAATAAGGTGAGGAGTGAGAAAGTGTCCAGGGCTTTTCCTGATTCATAGTGTAATTGCTCAGTAAACACTAATTAACAAACAGCTCCCACTGTGCCCTTCTCTTTACTCCCCTCAGGCTTGACAGTTGGTGATTTATTTTACTATTCTGGTCTCTTTGGACCCACTGCACTTGGATTTAAAAGAAAAAAATGAGGTGGAGTTAGGGATTGGAGAGGGACAGCAAGCTGGAAGGCCCACAATGGGATTTGCTCTGGGAGCCCAAACCCTGCATGGGTTTGGCAGAATGAGAAATACCTGGGGTGATCTGAAGGGCCTTTCAGACGCAGGGGCACCGTCTGCACGCACAATTGCTATCACAGATTTCTTCCATCAGCTGCCAAGTTATTGGGGAAAAAAGGTTCTCAAGGGGCCACACTTTAAAATTTATAAGCCTGTATCTTAGGTTTAAAAAAAGTGAATGAAGATTAAGGACTTGAGGGAACAAACCGTGGGATCCTGGAAGGCAGAAGAGAGGAAAGAAATGGAAGGAGAAAATGAAAAGCAGCCAAAGACACACTTCTTAACTAACTCAGTTTTGCTGAAAGCCGGCCCTGTTGACACACATACAGAGCTTTCATTTTTTAGCAAGAAATACTTTTCTGAAGAGCGAAAGAAAAACCCTCAACTCTCCAGAGTTAGCAGACTGTGCTGCTGAAATAGGATCTGACATGTGACTCATACCCAACCTAGGGGAACATCTGGAAATAAGCTTGGCATCCTTTCTTTGTTAGAGTAAATGCCTACCAAGTGAGGAGACCCCAGTCTGGAAGGAGAAGAATGTTTCTGCCCAGCTGAGTGGCAATTGCATCTCTCCTAGTGCTGAGAGAAGGCTGCAACTGAATCTTCCTCACCCCACCACCTGCCATATGGCACGTGTTAACTGGAGAGAGAGAAAGTCCCGTTTGAGAATGTGACACAGAGAGTTCTCCCTAGTCTCTGCCTGTCAGTCCCTGGGTTCCCCTGCGGTGAAAATATACCATTTATTGTAAAAGTGGCAGTGCCTTATTCTGTAATGTTGGAAGAAATTGCAGGGAAACAACAACAGCTAACATATATCAAGCGCACACTACATGCCAGGCACTTAATATATTATCTTATTGCATCCTCACAACAACCCTAGGAAATACTATACCCACTTTACAGAAGAGGAAAATGAGGCTCAGTGGAGGGAGGCTGGTAAAGCTGCCTAAGGTTGCATAGCTAGCAAGCGGTGGATGTGAGATTTGAATGCTGGCCTCTAGTCTGGCCCCAGAGTCTAGCTACATCACTATTATGCTGACCTTCTCCACCATGTAAACCCAGGGAGCTTTTTCCTCCATGCTTTCCAGGAGCCTGGTCCTATACTTCATATGTGGTGCTAACAATGTACGTCCCCGGGCACAGAAGAAAGAATTAGCATTCTTCAGCTTCTTTCTGGATTATCTTAAATGGCTAAAAATAAGCCCAGGAAAGTACCAGCATCCACACTTTTGGCTACAGGCTAGCCAGGGCCACCACAAATAGATGTGCATTTCTTGCATTCCGCCGATGCACCCAGCCAAGTTGGAACACATGGCAAATTGGAACAGAAACAAAGTCCTTGTTCCACTTGTCAGGCTAGTGGAAGTGAGCTCTTCTGTAATTTGCCCATGTAGTGGAGAGTCTTTTTGTCATTTTTACAAAGGTGTGCTGCACGCTAGCTTGAAAACAAAAACAACCTGTTGACATGCAAATATTCATTATGTCAAGATGAAGACCTAGCGGTGGAAAGGCTGCCTTTGTAAATCTATGTCTGCACTCCAACCCTCCTCCAGACAGCAGTTTCATGATCTTCCCAGCTCTGTTCCTCCACTTTTATGGCCTGAGCAATGTCATCATCTATCTCCAGGCTAGAGTCTCCACCAGCACATATGGCATCATTGGGTGAATTACAAAAAGGCAGCTCCACCAGGAGGACGAACTAGAAGAAAGATGTCCGTTTCTCAGGGCTGGTGCAGCCACAAGCCAGAATACAGAGCTTGCGAAATGGGGGCGCAGAATGGATTTCAGCTCCCACTCACCCCTCTCCCAAGACAAGTGACCTTGTGGAGGAAACACCTACTTATCCTGCTCCAGGCCCATCTTCCCCAACCCGACTAGTCTCTTTCCCTCTTGGCTTCCTAGAACACTTCACATACTTTGGATTTAGAAAATTGATTATTTTGAAATCAGCCCTGGATTACTCCCCAACTAGATAATAAAGTCATTGAGAGCAAGATCGACTAGTCTCTATTTCTATAGTTCTCACAGCACCCAGCGTTGGTCTGGGTGTCTAGGAGTCAGTTAATAAATACTGAAATGGAATTATAGTCTGGGGGAGGGAAGTGCAAACACAGGAATTGTTTGTACCCAGAAATGATGCTGCATACATATTCAGAAGCATCTACCTATACCTTATCCACCCTATCCCACCACACCCATTATGTAACACCTTGCCTGCTACCCTGCCTCCTTATATAATTTGTCGCCCCACTTCATAGGGAGCAAAAAGATCCTCATTTAAGGGCAAATCCTCCCTGGGAAACACAGAGGGTGCAATTAGCCCCAGCTCTTACAAAGTAGATGTGAGTGTCTTTTGTTGTTCTCTTTAGAGCCCCAGGATGAATGATTGGCATTTTGCTAATATCCAAAGGAGCCTCAGCCTGCCAGGCCCCATGTAATTCAACCACTTCTGCATGTGCTCACTGTAGCAAGAAACACAGGCTGCTGTCTATAAAACAGGAGAATACCTCAGGGAAATGAATACTCCTGAGAATGGCAAGGTTCATATCTTGAAACTACATTTGCAGGCACTGAGGAAATCTATATCAGTCAGCTGAAATGGAAGGCATTTTATTTCAGAGTTAGACTGTAGTCAATAGCCGGAAGGATTTTCAAACAATGAATTCTATTAAACACTGAATTAGGCACCCAAGTGCTAGAAGAAGGTGGGGCATACAGTCCTGTAGGGTGAGAAAGGATCATAGAGTGTTCTTGGGTGTGTAAAGAACTACTGAGGGAAAGAGAAGAAAGCTCTAAACTCCTCCACCCCTAATCTATGTTGAGATTCTTCCTTCCTTGAGATTTCTTTTAAATTGTGGTAAAATATACATAACATAAAATATACCACCTTAACCATTTTTAAGTGTACAATTCAGTAGTAAGTAATTCACATTACTGTACAACCTATCTCTAGAAATCTTTTCATCATACAAAACTGAAGCTCTGTACCCATTAAAAAACAACTCCTCATTTCCCTCTCCTCTAGCCCCTGGCAAACACCATTCTACTTTCTGTCTCTATAAATTTGACTCCTCTAGGCACTTCATATAAGTGTAATCATACACTTTCCTCTTACACATATAATAGAGACCATTTCTTACAAACATTTCTGGTTGTAGTGCCCAAATTTGAGTCATAAAAAGCCTCCCTTTGTCACAACTCCTAACCTCTCCCACCTTCTGCCTGTAGGATGCCTTTCTTCTTCTGCTCCTTAAGTCTTAGTGATTCTTGAGCCTCTATCTAGGGTCCTCTATTCTTCTCACTCTACATAGTCTTTCTGAGCAATTTCATTTGCCCCCATGATATCCACATGCTAAAGTTTTTTGAATTCATGTTCTCTAACTTGGGTCGCCCTCCTGTGCTCTACACCAGTATATTCAACTGCCTACTTGGCATCTGCACTTGGATATCTCCTAGGTACCTCACATTCAACATGTCCAAAACTGAACTCATCACTCCCAGCCCCCGCTGCATTTGCTTCTTCATCTGTGTTCCCTAGGTCAGTGAGTGGCACCACCATCCACTTGACTGCCCAAGCAAGAAACTATGACCATCCTTGTCTTCTACCTCTCCACTACCTCTAGCATTCACTCAATCATCAAGGCCTATAAATTTTGTCTTCTCCATGTCTTGCTTATCTGCAGCATCTAAGAATCATGATACAACGGAGAGCATAATTCACTCTGTGTAGACATTAGGCAGAAAAGTCCTCACAGAGTAGATGCTCAGCCAAGTAATGAAGAATGAGTAGGAATGTGCCAGTCAAACAGGTGGCTGAATCATCCCAGCCAGACAAAGTAGCCCCTGTGAAGGTACATAGAGAATAAACAGCACTTGGGGAGAATATCAAACAGTTCAGTGTCACCGGAGGATAGACTGAAAGTTGGGAAACATGAGGAGAAAGGTTAACATGGGTGGTTCATGGAGGCCTTTGCACACTGTGTGCTGGAGTTACACTTTACAATGGAGCAATGGTAAAAAGTTTTACAGAGCCATAATCAGAATTGTGATTCCAGATTTCTGGAGACAATATGAGGTGTGAGTTGCAGGGGAGGACCGTGATATTAACACTCAATAAGTAAGGATATCTTACATCCCCGATTTTTCCGCTACCCACATCCTGAAGAACTTCTCCACGAATTGTCTTCTGCTTCACTTCTGAACTTGTGCCTGATTTCCTTGGCTCATACCTCATTATCTTATGCTCTATTTAGAACCTTCCACTACATCCTTAAACTTGATGCTTAATATTATCTCTCAGTACTGGCCTTGACTTCTCTAGCAGGACTAGCATTCCCAACTGTTGAACTCAACCCCCACCCCAACTTATACTCAAACACAGAGGAGTCTGGTGCTAGCCTGACTGGGATGCCCACCAAGTGGTTGACAACTATAAAAACCAAGTCTAAAGGGTCAGAATTAGGATTGGAGGGGCTATAGAGAGCATGGGTTTCAAAATTAGAGTAAGATGAGATCAAAGCAAGAGTAGGTTGAAACATGACCTGAGGGTGGGGAAGATCAGCAATGAGTGATTGCTGCAAACATTTTTTGGTGTTTGGGGCTTGATTTTATAGTCTTGCTGGTGATTGGAATGTCAGTGAGTTAAGTTAATTTAAAAGGCAGAAAGCAGGGCAAACTCATCCTACCCTTCCCCACAACCAACCCCTTTGCCAATAAGGGCTAAGATTTCCTTAGGAAAACCTGGTAGAAGGTGGAGACTTACAATAGCTCTTCTGGCCTCTCTTTGCTCTTGTCTTCCCTCTCTACAGCCCTTTAAGCCAACCTAACCCATCTACACACTGCCTCCCCACTTACCTATAAAGGCAAGCCACAAACCTCTACCAAAGTACATAGAAATCACTCTTTAATCCTGATTACTCAGCTCAAACCTTGTTCTTGTCCTAATTTTACCTCCACTCTGAATTTTTGCTAGAACCCTGTATTGATTTCTGCTAAGCGTTGGGGCTGGTCTCTGTGGCATTAAACCTTCAGCTCTTCCCAGTGAATGCTGGCTTAGCTGCCCCTCTAGTTCTTGGAACCCTAGGTTAGCTATGATAGGAAAACTCCACTTATACTTTGGCCCTGTGGAACACAACACAATCCTGACCGTACAAATGACTAGCGTATTAACTGGACCAGGCACATATTATCTCTCCATTCTGCCCCCCAACAGAGGAGGATTTGGGTAAAAACCATTCCTTGTAGATCCAGTTTTAGAGCACAAGGGTCAACAAGAGTCTATGATCTTGAGATGTTAGGACTAGCTGGAAGAATATACATCTGTGTATGGTGGGGTAAAGGTACAGGAGTGAAGAGTGGGAGGAGAGAAATCTTGACAGGCAAGGAATATAAGGGAAAGTTAGAAGATAGGGTGAATGTGTACAAACTGTGCTAGAGACAGAATGGCACAATGTTGAATAACAATGATATTCAAAAGCCTAGGAAAATTAATTATTTGGTTGGTTGTACAGCTATAGCAGGAGGAGAGGCAATCGGTGTCTCAAGCCTGATTGTACCTCCAGGTGCCCAAGATAGCTTATGTTTCATACAATTCCTTGGGATGTTAGAGGTTGTCCTGTGATTCTGGCCAGGTATTCAGAGGCATAGAAGGTAGTAAAAGTAGAAACCATGGTTGGTGTAGAACAGCTTTTTCTTTTTTAAAAGCCAATTTTATTGAGGTATAATTTGCATTAATAAATACAATAATATAATATATATTATATATTTTACATAAATAATGTAAGAAAATGCATCTGGTTTAAGTATACAGTTTGATATTTTGACAAATCTTTGCACGTGTGTAACCACTGCCCTAATAAAAATATAGAACATTTCCATCACCCAAAAAGGTTCCCTCATGCTATTTCCCAGTCAGTTCCCCAGCCCAAACCTGGCCCCAGGCAACCAATGATTTACTTTTGATATTATAGATTAGGTTTGTCTTTTCTACAGTTTCATATAAACAGTATAGACATGTGCACTTTCTTGTCTGTTTTTTTTATCAGTATAATGCATTTGTAGTTCAGCCACGTTGTAGCATGTATCAGTACTATATTTCTTTTTATTGCTGAGCAGTATTATATTGTACAAATGCACCACCATTTGCTTTTCCAGTTACCTGCTGGTGGATATTGCAGCTACTTCCAGATTTTGACTATTATAAATAAAGCTGCTATGAACATTCATGAACAAGTTTTTATATGGACATGCCTTTTTTTTACTTCTCTTGGATAAATACTTAGGAGTGAAATTACTGGGTCAAATGGTAAGTGTGTGTTTAACTTTGTAGGAAACCGCCAGATTGCTTTATAAAATGGTTGTACCATCTACATCCTACATCCCTCCCAGTAATGAGAGTTTCAGTTGTTCCATATCCTCACCAACACTTGGTATTATCAGTCTTTTAGATTTTAACCATTCTAATGGGTGTGAAGTTTCATCTCATTGTGGATTTAATTTTTATGTCCCTTATAACAAATGATATTGAGCACCATTTCACATGCTTAATGGCCAGTTGTATATTTTCTTCAGTGAAGTATCTGTTCCACTCTGTTGTTTATTTTTTAAATTGAGTTCTCTTCTTATTTGAGTTTTAGGAGTTATTTATATATTCTGGATAGCAATCCTTTGTCAGATATACATATATATTGCAAATATTTCCTCCAGTTGTGGTTTGCCTTTTCACTTCCTTAATGGCATCTTTTGAAGGGCAGAAGTTTTTAATTTTGATGAAGCCTAATTTACCTATGTGTTCTTTAATGGATTTATGCTTAATCAGGCATCACTTTTCTTTATTGTGTCTCTGTTTTCAATTTCAATGATTTTTCTCTGTTCTTTATTATTTCCTTTCTTCTGTTTACTTTTTGTTTAATTTGCTCTTCTTTTCTAGTTTCCTAAGGTAGAAGCTGGGTTCATTGATTTGAGATTGTTCTTCTTTATATCTTTATCCATCTTTGTATTTTTAATCTATTTGTGCTTTGTATATATAAAGTGTGTTTTCTGTAGGCAGCATATATTTGGGTTTTGCTTTTTTATGGAATCTGGAAATCTCTGCCTTTTGTTTAGAGTGTTTAGGCCATTTATACTTAATGTGATTAATGATATGATTAAGTTTCATGCTAGTAGCTTGCTATTTGTTTTCTATTTGTCTCCTCTGTTCTTTGTTCTTTTTTCTTTTTTCCTTCCTTATTTTGGATTAATTCTGTATTTTTATGATACTACTTTATCTCCTTTGTTGACTAATTAGCTATAATTATTTGTTTTGTTAATTTAGTTTTTGTTTTAGGGTTTATAATACACATCTTAAAGTCATCACAGTCTACTTTCAGGTGATACTATACCACTTCACATATAGTACAGGAAGTTTACAGTAGTATGCTACCTTTTCTCCCATCTCTGCCTTAATGCTATCATTGTCATGCATTTTACTTATACATATGTTATAAAACCCATAGCATATTTTTACTATATTACTTGGTGTAAACAGCCAGTTATCTTTTAAAACAATTTACAAAATTCATATATTTACACATGTGGTAACCATTTTTGGTGCCCTTCATTCTTTTGTGTGGATCCGTATTTCCACGTGCTATCATTTTCCTTCTGCCTGAAAGACTTTCTTTAACATTTTTTTGTAGTGTGAGTTTGCTGATAGTGAATTCTTTCAGTGATTGTATGTCTGAAAGTGTCTCTTTTTCACCTTAATTTTTTTTTTAAAGATTGGCACCTGAGCTAACAACTGTTGCCAATCTTATTTTTTTCCCCTGCTTTTTCTCCCCCAAATTCCCCTAGTACATAGCTGTATATTTTTAGTTGTGAGTCCTTCTAGTTGTGGCATGCGGGACGCCACATCAACATGGCCTGATGAGTGGTGCCGTGTCCATGCCCAGGATCCAAACCAGTGAAACCCTGGGCTGCCAAAGCAGAGCATGCGAATTTAACCTCTTGGCCATGGGGCCAACCCCTCACCTTAATTTTTGAAATGTATTTTTAAAGTGTACACAATTCTACATTGACATATTTTTTTCTTTCATTATTTTTTATTTTTCAAACAAAATGTGGTTTAATCCCTTTGAAGAATCTTGCAAGGTAGCCTGGCTAGACAGCAGGTGGGACAGTCCAGTGCCTCCAGTGGGGGGGCCAGGGTCTTCCATTCACCTGTCTTTTGGTCTAGTAAGTAGGCACTTGGATTGATAGTGTAGTCCCCTTTCTGAACATCGCTGGCTGTGGTGACACTCCCAAATACAAACACCCTGCCATCTCCAATGGAGCATATAGAATGGGACACGTCCAGGGGGCAGTTGTTGGGCAAGAGAGGCACTGATGTGGTCATCTTGTTGGTCTTTGTCTTCTGCAGGTTGATTTGCATGCTCTGCCGGTGGCCCTGCACACAGAGGATGTTGTCCTGAGGGAAAGAGAGCAGGGGCCGGTGGTTGAACTGAATGGGGAAGGTGATACTGTAGACCACCTCCCCAGTGTTGGTGTCAAAGCAGTCCACCACTCCAACTCGGGAGATGTAGCCCTTCACCAAGCACTGCCCAGTGACAATGTACAGGCTCTGGTCATCCTTGGTGATCACGGCTGTGGCATCCATAGGGATGCTCATCTTTCCTGCCAGGCACCAGGCCTCCTTGCACTCATCATAATGATAGATGTTAGAGACATACTGCCTTGGGGCAATGCTCCCACCCACTGAGTATACTGTCCCCCCACAGGTCACCATGGTGTGGAAGACAAGCCCAATTGGCAGGTCAGGCAACTGGGTCCAGGAGTTGTCATTTATGTTATACCGCCAAGTTGTCTTCAGCCCTGTAATCTGCTCATTGGTGCCACCAGAGATGTAGATGTAGTGACCAGCAGCGGTGGCACTAAGTGATGCTGCCTGATAGGGCATCTCTGAGAGCTTCAACCACAGGTTCTCCTGGATGATATAGGCGAATACTCCACTGTTGAACTTGCCCTCGGCCTTTTGGCCACCTAGGATGACCACCGAATCAAGCAGGGCCCCTTTCCCCTGTAGCTCAGCAGGCAGGATGGCCTCTCCTGCTTTCATCCTGCAAGAACACTCTCAATCATTTTTCTGTGGGCTGAGCTGTTCTCCAGGCCCCTCGACTTGTTGCTGGCAAACACTAGTGTCTTGTTGGAGACGGCATTAAGATTAATGTAACTGAAGAACTTCTTGAAATATTTCTCCTGCTTATCCTTCCTGAAGTACACCCAGCTGATAAGTGCACTGAGAGCCTGGTCCTCTCTGAGCACATGCAAGTTTTCATCTTGCAGCAGGCGGCTGAAGATGACAGGTGGACAGTGCATGAAGCTCTCAGGCTGCATGGAGCCCTTAGGACTGGCCCAGTAGTGGAAGTTGTCGCGAATGCCAGTGTAGGCCAAGTCCGATACCTCTTTGAGCCCAAACAACTCACCCAAGAGGAGGTAGCGCAAACTGTTGGTGTGGTGGATGGACTTAATCAGGTAATCACTGCAGTTGATTTGAAGGCGTGGTGTCTTGAAATACTGGGCCCCACGAAGGAGTTCCTCCACATTCTGCTTGGAGACCACCACCTTGCCACTGTAGAAGTAGTCCAGGAGCTGGTCCACTGTGGCTGGACTCAGGTAGTTGGGATCAATGGTGATAAACAGCTCATCAATGGTCTTTACATCATCGCTAGAGATGATGTTCCTTACTAATGAAGAGACAGAAGCCAGAGCGACGCGATGTGCATAAAAGACATGGTGGTCCACAGTCAGGGCCATGTCCCAGAACTCTTTGAGTTTCCTCTGTTTGTTCAGTTTCTGCAGCATGAAGCTGTTGTAGTTTTTCTCTGTGTATATCAATTTCACGGTGCTTCTTACCAGCTTTGGCAGAAGATCAGGAGCAGGTACTGCAGAACACTTTCTTGGGCCTTTAGGGTTCAGCTTGATGGTTGTTTGCAGAGCAGTTGATCAGGGAGGAGTAAAGGTTGGGAGAGAGGATGATGTCATAGTTGATGTGGTCATCACAATGCAGGTCCTCCTGAGACCTTTCTCAGAGGCTCAGGGTCTTTCTCCCCTCTGATGGCTCCAACCTGCCAAGGCCAGATACCCTATCAGGACCTAGTCCCCAGGGCCCAGAGCTCAGGAGGAAACTCAGAGATGGGTTGCAATTTACACCTGGGACCTTCAAACCTCAGTTCAAGGCTGCTTCTGGAATGTCAGAGCCAGTTGGGCAGGGGGTGGTGTAGGAAGGAATAGAGGAGGCTGGGGGAAGGAAAGAGATTATTAGATCATCCAGAAGAATCCTCCCATTGTACAGGAGGGAAACTGAGGCCCAGACAAGAAAAGAGACTTCTCCTAGACTACACAGCCATTTGAAGCAGAGCAGGACCTGGAACCCAAGCCTTCTGTAACTTAGTACTCTTTCCACCCTTCCAGGAAGCTCCTCACTACTCAGCTTTTCTCAGTCTCTGATTCTCAGGTCTGGAAGTACCTTTCTCTCTCAAGGTTCTGGCCTTCAGAGAAGAATGGCTCTGTCTTTGGCTTCTCAGCTTTGTGGCCACAGAGACTATTCTTCTTTAGAATAGAGGGAGAGGCAGAGGCCACTCCCTGAAGCAAGGATGCTGGAGTTAGCATCCAGGGAGTGGGGATGGAAGGGCCTCTAAAGCCCTGATTACTTCAGTTCCAAGGCAAACTGAGATGTCTTCTGCATATTTCCAAGGCTCTAGTTGTAAAACATGGGGGGCTGTGGTGGGTCAGCTCTATCCATCAAGTGTGGACTTGGACAAGTTGCTCAGACTCCCTAAACCTCAGTTTCCTCATGTGTGAGATGGGAATAACAGTCCCTGCTTCAAAGGTTGTTAAGACTTTAAATGAGAAAATGACCAGAGAGTGTTAGCACCGTGTTTGGCTCATAGCAAATATTCAATAAATGCCAACTTCCGTATTGTTGTTAGTGCCATCAAGTGGCTTTCAACTCCTAGTGACCCTGTGGACAGCATAGTGGAACCCTGCCTGCTCTTTTTTGCACTATCTTTTCACCTTCTGGCACTCTATCAGACAATGCTCTGCTGCTATTCACAGGGTTTCCTGAGCAATTTTTTCGGAATTGGGTGGCCAGGTCATTCTTCCTAATCTGTCTTAGTCTGGAAGTTCTGCTGAAACCTGTCCACCACGGGTGAGCTGCCGGTATTTGTTTTTTTCTTTTTATTGCAGTATCATTGGATCTTTCATTATGTTGAAGATACTGTTCTACTCTCTTTTCTCTTGCATTGTTTCCAATGAGAAATCTGTCGTCACCTTTATTCTTGTTCTTCTGTACTTATGTGCCTTATACCTCTGGATGCTTTTAAGATTTTCTCTCTCTCACTGGTATTGAGCAACACATTGCGATATGCCTTGGTGTAGCTTTTTTCATGTCTCTTGTGCATGCAGCTCACTGAGCTTCTTTGGTTTAGAGGTATATAGTTTTCATCAAATTTGGAAAAATTTTAGCCATTATTTTTCCAAATATTTTTCCTGCCTCCCCTTCTTTCTTTTCCTTCAGGGACTCCAATCACCCATAAATTAGAATGCATAGTTTTCTGACAGCTCACTGATGCTCTTTTCCTTTTTTTGGATTCTTTTTTCTCTGTGTGTTTTGTTTTGGATAGTTTCTATTGTTATATCTTCATCTTCAAGTTTACCGATCATTTCTTCTGCAATGTCTAATCTGTCACTTATCCCATCCAATGTATTTTTCATCTTACACATTGTAGTTTTCATCTCCAGAAGTAAGATTTGTGTCTTTTCTATATTGTTCATGTCTCTACTTAACTTTTTGAACCTATGGAATACAGTTATGATAACTGTTTTAATGTCCTTCTCCGCTAAATCTAAAATCTGTGTGAGTTTCAAGTGATTACTCTTCTTAATGAGTCGTGTTTTCCTGCCTCCTTGCATGGCTGGTAATCTTTTATTGGATATCAGATACCGTGACTTTTATTTTATTGAGTGCTGGATATTTTTGCATTCCTATAAATATTCTTGAGCTTTCTTCCAGGATGCAGTTGTTACTTGGAAACAGTTTGATCTTTCAGGTCATGCTTTTATGATTCATTAAGTGGATCTGAAGCAGTGCTCCGTCTAGGGCCAATTACTTTCCACAACTGAGGCAATGTTTTCCTAAGTATTCTACCCAATGCCCCATGAAGTATGAACTTCTCCACTTTGGCTGATAGGAAAAGACATGGTTCCAGGCTCTGTATGTTTTCTACTCCTTTGGGGCGCTCTTCCTTCTAGTTCTTTAGGGTGATTATTTCCCCAGGCCTTGAGTAGTTTCCTCAAAGGCATGTGCTGCTTAGTACTCTGCTGCATTCCTAAGCAGTGGGGGGGGGGGGGGGGGGGTGCTCTCTGTAGATGCTTGAGGCTCTTGATTGGTGCAGCTCTCCCCTCTCTGGTAATGTTTCCTGAATTCTCTAGTTGCCTTGGTCTCCTGGACTTTCAGCTCCATCTCCTCACTCATGGATTCCACTTGGCTCTGCCTGATTCCCCCCTGCATGCCATGGCCTGTAAACTCTCTCAAGGCACTAAGCCAGGTCAGTCGTAAGGCTTACCTCCTTTGTTTCCCATCTCTTGGGGATCACTATCTTTCAGTGCCTAATATTTAGTGTTTTGAAAACTTTTGTTTCTTACATTCTGTCGGGTTTATCAGTTGTTTGAAGAGGAAATGTAAACTGATCCCTGTTATTCCATCCTGGGTTGGAGTAACCTGAATATTAGAAGTCCTATTTAAATTTAAATAGCCTCATGTGGCTAGTGGCTACATAGTGGTCAATGCAGCTCAAGATGGTAGTTCCTGGTTTCTTCAGGTATCCTCTCATGGTAGCCAAATAGCTGCAGAATCACCCACCTCCCAGCTTTCCAGATTCAAGTCACGGAGTGAGGAGTGAGGGCAAGTGCCTCTCTCCTAGCACTCTCGGCAAAATTCAGACTCAGTGGCTCTGATACGGTCATATGGCCAATCTTGAACGAGTATTCTGGCTTAAGCAGATAAGATATATTGACTTAGGCTCACGTTCTGTGACTACACTTGGAGTCCATGGTTTAGAACTCATTTAATCCATATAGACAGTATGTGGGGTAGGGTTGGATCCTCAAACAAAATTCAGGTATCATTAGAAAGAAAGGTAGCAGATGTTGAGGAGGCAAGCTCTAAATGATCATCACAGTGTTTATCAGGATCCGTTTGATTCATGCCCTCTGACCATAGCTCAAGTAAGTGATGGGCCATGGATAACTGGATATGGAAGTGTGAGTGTAATGTGCAATGCCTCTGGTTTCTGAAGCTGTGGTCTCTTGCCAACATCTTAAAATTTTCTGAAATGAGTTTCCTCAGGACTTTCACTCTTCCTGTGGGAAGAAACTGAAACATTTCTCTCTAATAACAGGGCTGGCCTCTCTAACTTGCCACTCCAAGGGAGATCTCCTTCTATCAGCTTTACCACAGTCTCTATATTGTTACCCATAACCACTAATCCTTAATTTCCTAAACCAGCTTCATACTGGGCACCCAATAAATGACTCTAGGATGAGTAACGAATGGCCTTCGAGGTCAACTTGAGAATAGTGTGATGTCTTTTGATCTCTGCAGTACCCCAGCCGTTTTTCAATCCTTATGAATTATAACCTCTATGACCTCATAGAAAGAAAAATATTTGAATATGAGAAGCATCTAGTTCAGCTCTCCTAAACTGACTTCGCTTGTGTCCTCTAGTTCATCTAGTTCTAGACTATTTGTAGCAAAACGATCCCTGGCCCAACCTTGAGAAATAAAAGTTGTCAAGCTCTATTGTTGAGTTTATGGGTACCATGTTCTGTTCAGTCAAGGAATTCATACAATGCTAATCAAATTTTCAGTGGTGAGTGAGTGGAAGGTCCCTCTCTAGAACCATACAATATACTTAGCGATTCCTGGGATTCTCCAGATACTACTAGCAACTACTCAGTCCCAGGACAACCCCAACTTCTGATCTCTGCCCCCTCTATCTCCTGCTCCTCCAGGAAGATGGATCCAGAATATGTCAACTGGCTGATTTCGTCTTGGAGGTACTAGCTTGAAGAGCCCATGTATTTCATGACAATGCACTAAGAATATTGAGCCTGGAGCAGCTCTGTGAGACCTGGAAGCTCAGTTCATGTAAAAACTGCCTAATAGAATCTCTTTCCCAATAGCCAGAGTGTCAAGGGGTATAAGAGGAAACTACATGTTGAAAAGTTCTTTGGCCTGAGAATTTTACAGTCATCCCACCTCAGCTAGAACCAACCAAGATGGTTTGGCATGAGCCATGGGAAGATGTTCTCATTAAAATGTGCCAGAGATTCAGAGCTCTTGAGCGGCAGCCTTAGAAGAGAGGCACAAAATGTTGAGGATACTGGCCCTACAAAGGTGGGCTACTATCTATTCCAGCCAGAGAGACCAACAACCCAGATCTTCATCTGTGCCATATACCATCTAGGTTAGCTAACACCTTAGTCTTTGGTGCCTTTATATCTGATGCACCCTCTCCCTGACCTCCAGGTAACTCTGTCATGCAGTCACCCAATATTTCATTTCCAACTTTTTTCCTTTGCATACTGTTGGTGGTGAATGCCCTCAGAAAATACCCTATATTATCCCCAATAGTGGTCCCATTTAAAGAATGCATTGCAGCCCCATTTAACAAAATATTCTCCTTCCATGGGCTGAAAAGCCTCCTGATGTCTTCCTTCAAACATATCATGTTTTTGATGACACAGTTCTTGGCCTTTCAGTTACGTGTCCACCATATTGTTTTACCTCCATCAAACAAATCATATTAATCAGGGTCTAACTAGGAAGAGAAAAAACACAAATATTTAAAAATGAGAGGACTTCAATACAGGAAATTGGTTACATTGGTGATGGAAGAATTGAAAAGCCAGCAAGAAACAGTGAGTTGAGTCTAAGATAGCAAATCAAGAAACCTCCATCACCCCTAGGCTGAAAGGATAAAGGGAGGAGACAGGTTTACCAGAACCCAAGGGCCAAGATCACTGAAAAGAAGCTGGAACCAATATGATCTTGTCCTTGGGAACTGGAACCATGGAAGCGACATGGTTGTTACTGTGTCTAGATGTCACTAGAGGTAGATAGGACAGGGAGGAAATAACCTGTCTTCTCTGTCTCCACCACCACGATCAACTTCTCACCCTCCAATTACACATCAGTGCTTTCCATTAGATGAACTTAGCTGGAAGCCTACCAATATGGGAGCCTGGGAAATGTAGTTTTCAGAGTTCAGTCTGCCTGTAATACAGAGCAGGTCAGGATAAGAGCAAGGAATAAATTGGAAAGTAATATAGGCCCAAGACCAGCACATTTAGTACTTGAAAAGAACTTCCAGCCAGTATGCTTCAATTTATCAACAGTACAGCCAGTCCCCTTCTACCCTGGAACTATGGATTCCCATCAGCCAGGCAGTACCTGTGAGAACTATGAGACCCTTAGAAGCACCTGTAGGATGGTCTCCTATACAAAAAAAGGGCTGATTCAAAGAGTATTTCAAAGGGTACCAAGTTCCAAGGGCAGGCATCCAAGTAGGAGATACTGGCTGAATCTCTGCCAAGTAAATGCCCATTACCTACACTTGCTGGAAACTTCAGGACCATTATCTGGGAATTTTTAAGGTAGCTGAGATTGTTAACTCCATGTTTTTCCCAAACAAGCCTCCCTCTACTCTATGCATCCATCCCATGCTTCACTGTACCTCACTCTGTCTAGAACATCAAAGTCCTGTTCTGCCACTTCATCTAAACTGTTGTGGATAAAAAAGATCCCAATAACACTATGTCCAGCTACTGTGCCTGGTTGTAGCAAGTACTCAATAAATATCTATTGAATGAACAAGACACTGAGAAAGGCGTAGGCTAGAAAACTGGTCATAAGAAACTGGCTTGTGCTTCCAAAAGGTACTGGAATTAGGTAGGCTTTTTATCAATTGGATACAGGGAAACACAACCCTGCCCTGCTCAGCACAGCAGACATGAGAGGGGATGAGGTCAGTGTAGTGTAGTTGCCCTTAATAGCTCCCACTTTTCCTCATACGAGGTTATAGGCCCTCCATACAAGCAGCTGCAGTCACATTTCTTTGGCTCAGGAAATTTCTCTGAGGCTCTGACTCCCATCATCTGCTTGACATCCTATCACTCTTGACTGGTTCCCTTCATGCTTGGATTCTCCCCCTCTGTACTCTCCTTTGACTTGACAAGCTAGACGGACCATCAATACGCCTCCATTTGGTTTCAATCTTTGGATGAGTTGGATTACCCAGCCACATTTTAGATAGTGTCCTTCATCATGGGTAAGCGTTGACCTACTCCTGTGCCTAGTCTAAGTTCCTGGACAGTGCATCCAAACCCCGAGCTAACACGGTATATTAGATAGGTACATGGAATCACTGGTTTGTGTGAAGATTGAGCAATTTACATACCTTGTCACATCTTGTAGGGGAAGCAAAGCAGTGAGCCATTTCCCTCTTGCTATCTAGAAATGTACTATTCGGGGAAGGATTATAGGGATTTCCTAAAATCCCTGAGAAACACGTGGATACTCTTCATCTGTTAAAGAGTTTCAACACCATAATATGTTAATTCAGTCTAGGATGAAAGAGAGGGTACATTCAATAGTCCTATACACGAGTGAATTCTGCTTCCTAAGCAACTAAAATAGCTTGCATAGAAGGCCCAGTTCTAGGAAGGCCTCAGTGGACTGCACAATGGATAGACAACATGCCCAAGTAGCTCAGCCTCTTGGGAATTCAGAGACTTTTACATGGCATTATTTTGTCACTCACCAACACATTTTCACTGCATCCATAACACCTACTAAAACAGTAGGCAGGAGATGGTCCACTATATGGAACAGCTGGAGGAGAGGTGTTAACCTAGGGGATTGGCTAGGCCTAATCCTTTACCAATCCTGCACTCTGCTTTGTTCCTATAGAGCTGAGAGCAGTGGCACCTGCCTTCATGTCTGGGCCCCAGTAGATTCCTGACTATTGGACAGATTCATAAATGAAGCCTTGCTCCAGCTGACCACACAGTCCAAGCCAATCTTGAGTTGCCACTAATACCCCTTCGCTGTAGGAGCCAGTTTCTTATGAGACCTCACTATTGAACTGGGATTAGGGAATAATTCTAATGGTAAAGAAGGCTATTATTCAAGTGGCATATTATTGCCATTGCGAAGTACCCCAGCTGTACCAACCACTGCTACCAAAATCATCAAGGAAACTTTCTGTCTCCAAGGATTTGACATCTGCCAGATCTCTCACTAGAAAGTCAAATTTGTGTCCCTGCTTTGAAGGCTGCTATTCAAAGCCCTCCACATTTGCATCCCCCCGACACCATCTGCAGACGGGTAGCCAGGTGCATCCTTTAAATGAGTTCTTGGACGCATCCTTCTGTGCTGCACCTCCTGTGCACAGCAGGTACAGTTGTTTCTCAACCTAGTCAGCATGAGATTCACATAGAGCAAGCCACTGCACTACTCCTAGAGGTTTATCTCCTTAAGAGCAATCAGTTTTCCGTTTGGCACTTCCATGACTCTGAAGGCAACCCAGAGCCTAGAGGATATACAGGCCAACCAACAGAACCTCTAAGCTTCCCCTCTGGTGGGCCTAGGATGAGAACAAGAATGATGCTGGACAGTTTCTGAGTCCAGGAGAAGCTTTTCCTTCTGCCTGTGCCCCCCGCTGAAGGATGGCTACCTAGGGCCCTTAAAAGAGATGGTCAGCTTGATAGCATTTATACTCCATCTGCTCCTCTGAATATTTCACCATTTTCTGTTTTTTCTGGGTTACCTCTCAACTAGCCCAATAACCCAAGGCAGGAAATAGAATGTGTTGTGGAAAACGTAATTGCCCTGTTACCATGTCTGTTAAAAGCTTCTTGCATGCCCATGCTACTGCAGTTACCTGTCTTGAGGCTCAGGAATGAGTCTAGGCTTCACATCCCACCACCAGCTTCTAATCTCTCCTCTCCTTGGCTGCTTTCAGACTCCATTTTTATCGGCTGGAGCTGGCTACTATTGGCTCTTGAAAGCAAAGTGTGCACATATCTTCCCAAATCTGCATTCAGTGATGTCACATTGATGGCTTGAAATCATACATAATAAGAGTATTTATACCATGAAAATTGTGAAACACTGCAAATCAGGGTCTGAACCCCTGTCCCCCAGAAAGCCAGTTGTTACACATTGACAAGCAAACCACTGCTTGTACCTTATCTCTGCATCTTTGACAAGCCCTATTTGGTTTTCTGGCCTGGAACACTTTCCTTTTCTCTGAACGTACAATTTTTGGGGAATTTGCTTCAGGGAACCGCTCTTTGATTCCACATAATCGCAACAAGGGGGAAGAGGCACCCACCTCTTTGGCCTGGCCAGGTGTAAGGGGCATTCCTCTGATCAGAACTACTGTAATCCCTCTGGCTGAACTTGTCAGAGGGAGGGTATCAGACAAGCTTTAAAGTCCATTTGGCTCCTGGGGCCTTCTCTTTGCATTTCCCAGAGAAGGGCAGTGGCAGTGGTGTATGTAGACATCCTGCCAAGTGACAACCCAGCATCGGAACTGTGGAATTTCAGTATCCAACCCTAGGCCATTTCTGCCAAAACGCCCACTCCTATAGAAAATCTCTGGAGATTGCTAGTGGTAGTCTTACTTTCCATTGAAGACGTTCCGCTCCAGGATTGCAGGGAATATCGGACATATTACATAACTGATCTCATGATTGGCAGGTAAGGAAAATAACAAATGCTCACATAGTACTTACTATGTACTAATCACTATTCTAAGTGTTTTCCATATATTAACCAATTTAATCCTCACCTCAACTCTAAAATGGAATGGGTACTATTATATCCCCATTTTATAGATGATAATGCTGAGGCATAAAAAAGTTAAGTAACTTGCCTAAAGTCACATAGCCAATAAACAGCAGAATCACGATGTGGACCTAGGAAGACGACCTCTAGATCTTATGCTCTTAACCACTACATTATGTTGCCTACCATAGTAGTGTGGGCAAGTCTCCTGCTGTGGCACAAGAGTGCACCCCGCAATAGACCTAAGATGTGCCTAGCACTTCAATTTGAGAGGATCTTTTCTGAGCAAGGAATTTCTATTCTGCTAGAGAATTTCAGTTCCTGGTATGGGGCTGGAATGAAATGCTTTTGCCTTGTGAGCACAATTCTGAGATGATCTCAAGGGTACAGATCCCAAGCCCCACCCCACCCCCCCGAATGTCAAAGCTGGCAGACCCAAGGATAAAACCCATTAAGGGTCCACTTGTGTTTTCTGCTGAAGCTGTTGACGTTACCCCTCAACTCATACTAAAATCAGCTGCCTGCACATGCCACTCATTGGCAGCTGTGGAGAGTGTGTGTCCAAAGTCTGGGAAAATAGCTGTGCCTATTTTCCAAAGGGTCTGGTCCAGTCGTGTACAGGAGCTGGCTTGTACTGGCTCACAAGAGCCAATTGTTGAATTTTTAAGAATGTTGCGAGCCAATTGTGAAACATAGCCATCATTAAAAATTAAATCATATGAACTTTCAATTAAAAATACGTAAAAAACAATGGTAATAAATACTTATGACTCATCACTTCCTAATTATTTCACTCCAATTTGTTATCACCATCTATACTCTTGAGGTTATTTACAGCTGTTGTATCTGTATGGTGGAAGTAGTATATAACACGTGTGCTAATGCAACTCCATGTTCAGTGACGTCATGTTGGCAGCTTGAAGCATGATGTCTTGAAATTGGCTAGAGTGGAGTTCTTACACCATGAATATCAGCGAACACAACAAATTGGGGCTTTTCCTTATGGAGAGCTGGTTGTTAAACATTTACCAGGACACCATTAGTCCTTGTGTCCTGATCTACAATGGCATTGCCCTCTCCCATCAGGGACACATGCAGCCCAACAGCATGGAGCATAAGGGCTCATGTGCTATCAAGTGTGGACTCTCAGTAGCAAATGGGCTCTAACCTCCAGATCAAGGCTTTGAAGTCCCACCCCCTCAACACAAAGCCTCACTCACCTGAGATGATGGAGCAATGTCAGTCAGTCCACAAATATCTGCCTGCTTCCTTCATGTGCCAGCCACTGTTTTGCATGCTGGTGATACACCTGTGAACAAAACAGACTAAATTCCATGCATTCTTGGGGTTTTCATTCTTGTTGGGAGTGGATGAAGATAGAAAATAAACAAGTAAGAAAACATGTAAATAATATGATTTCTGGTAGTCACGTGATAGGCATAGGTTTGAGGAGCTGTGGGCAGTTACTTTAGGTTGAGTGGGCAGGAAAGGCCTCTCTGATCGGGTGACATTTAAGTTGAGATCTGAATGGTGAGAAGGGGGCATCCAGGTGACAATTCGGGGGAAATTATTTCAAGCAGAAAGCACAGCAAGTGCAGAGCCCCTGAGAGAGGAATGAGCCATACTTGCTTTCCTACTAATGGTTAAGAAGGCAGGTTCTGGACTCAGTCAACTTGAAATATTTGCTCAGCTGTGTGCTCTGTGACCCTAGACAAATCATTCAATTTCTCTGTATTTAAGTTTTCTTATCTTTAATATAGGGATAATAATAGAACAGGTATCATAAGTAGTTGTGAGGCTTAAATGAAATAAGGCATGTAAAGTGCTTACCATAGTGTCTGGCACATAGTAAGTAATCAATAAATGCCACTGATTATTACTATTATTTTTTTCAGACTTTTGATACTTCTTAAGTTTTGATTTTTTAAAACCACTTTATTGAGCTTTGATCAACATACAAAAAGCTGTACATATTTAATGAATGTCACTTGATGAGTTTGGGAACAAGTATACTCCCATGAAACCATCACCACAATTAAGGCTATGAACTTATTTATTACCTCCCGAAAAGTTTCCTTCTGTCCTCTTTATTTTATTTACTTAAAATATTTTAAAGGGGCCGGCTTGGTGGCTGAGTGGTTAAGTTCGCGCGCTCCGCTGCGGCGGCCCAGGGTTTGGATCCTGGGTGTGGACATGGCACCGCTCGTCAGGCCACGTTGAGGCAGCATCCCACATCCCACAACTAGAAGGACCTGCAACTAAGATATACAACTGTGTACAGGGGGGGGTTGGGGAGATAAAGCAGAAAAAAATTTTTTTTTGGTATTTTTTCTTTTGTGGTAAGTGTACTTTAACATAAAATCTACCCTCTTAGCAAATTTTTAGGTATTGTTAACTATAGGCCCTATGTTGTACCATAGATCTCCAGAACTTATTCATCTTGCATAACTGAAATTTTGCACCTTTGACCTACACTTCTCCATTTCCCCCTCCCCGAGCTCCTAATAACCACTATTCTACTCTCTGGCATTTTGAGTTTTGCTATTTTAGATTCCTCATAAAAGTGGAATCATAAGGTATTTGTCATCCTGTGTCTGGTTTATTTCACTTAGCATAATGTCCTCCAGGTCCATCCATGTGGCCACAAAAGGCAGTTTGTCTTTCTTTTTTCAGGTTGAATAATATTCCACTGTACATCTATACCACATTTTCTTTATTCATCCATCAATGAACATTTATGTTTTCATATCTTGGCTATTATGTGTAAGCAGCAAGGAACGTTGGAGTGCAGATATCAAGCTCCTTAAGCTTTCTGTGTCTCTGTTTTCTAGTCTATAAAATAGAGATAAGTATAAGACCAAGGACATAGTAAGTACTCAGTAAATGTTAGCCATTATTTTAATGATCAACATCTTATACGACCTCCTGCACAGTCTGTTTTCTATCTGGATGGCATTCTGTTTTATTTTCTGACCTGCTTTCAAAAACAAAGCAAAACAAAACAAAGCAAAAACTTGGTCTGCAGGTCCAGTACTGCCTGTAGTGTCATCACCCTTGAAGCCACACTACAGATTCCAAAGTCTGGAGGTAGAATTCTTCCTTTCTAGCTTTATTGAGGTATAATTGACAAGGAAAAATTGTATATATTTAAGGTATACAACGTGATGGATTGATATACACATACACTATGAAATGATTACTACAATCAAGTTAATTCACACATCCATCACCTCACATAGTTATCTCTTTTGTGTGTGTGCGTGTGGTGAGAACATTTAAGATCTACTCTCTTAGCAAATTTCAAATATACAGTACGGTATGATTAACTATAGTCACTGTTCTGTACATTACATCCCCCAAACTAATTCCTGTTTTAACTGGAAGTTTGCACCCTATGACCAACATCTCCCCATTTTCCCTACCCCCTGCCCCTGTTAACCACCATTCTACTCTCTGGTTCTATGACTTCTACTTTTTTAGATTCCAGAGGTGGAATTTTTGAACCAAATCCTGTCTGGCCTAGATAACAACCTTCTAGGAGTAGTATCCTCTTAGATCAATCAAGGATGTCCATAAATGCCTGAAGTTCACCAAATACTGCTGAGTATTTATCCACCATTTCTTTGCCCTGAAATTGCTAATGGTGGACCTTTACCTGTGAAGAATGGGTTCCTCTAATCTCCGACCATAGCTATTGTCATAAAAACTCTGTTCACCTCTGCTCTAGTTCTAATCTATCCAAGTAGGCCATACCCAGGCAAAGCTGATTCCTCCAGCATCATTGTGGGTGGCTATTCTATTATGGAAGAATCCCAGTACCAGTGCCCACTTCCCCTGTGTCTGATTGTCCAGGAAGCTTGGTCTGGGCACCATCAATGTATTTGTCTGCAAAAGAAAGCTACTGACCATCAAAACTCTTCTTAGAGATATGTTTTCACGTCCTCAAGGGTCCCAGTGCTTGGTGATGGAAATATACAGATCATTGAAGTCTAGAGCAACTTAGACATACTGGCTGCTGACTGCTAGTTTACCCCTAGGCACACTAGGAATGTGCTTAGGATACCAGCAGAACAGGAGTACAAATAAATGAAGAAATATATTTGGAAAAAAACCCTGATATTTAAAAAATAACACCAAAATAGCATCTCAAGAAAAATAACTTTACGCTCCTTTTACCTTCTCTAACACCTATTTACAGTTTAGTATTGTTTACATTTTCAACAATAAATGGAGGCCATATATTTTTCTATGCTTAGGGACCTTAAAGGTTTCAATCTAGCCCCAGTATGCCACTTTACTCAAATGGTTAGACCTTGCCAGCTGCTATAACGCAAGCAACTAGAATTTCCAAGGAGATTCTATAATCTGGAGTACTGTGAGATGGGGCGGCAACTTCACCCAAGGGAATTTAGGCAACATGGAATTCTGTGGTTGTCAAGACCCAGCCACAACTAGCCGAGATGGTTCAGTAGGGTTGAACACAAAGAGATGATTATATATAATGGTACCTCACTGAGTTTCAGGGTCTCTCATAGTTGGCCTCAAGTCGTGAGAAATCCCACTTCCTGACATTATTCCTGCTCTCCAGCTGTTTGCGGTATATCCCAAACCTTAAATACAAGGCTATGGGAAACCCTACAACTGATATGACACTCTCCAAAACATCATAAACTCTGACACTTGTATCCAGGTCAAAGATAAGTCCAGGCAACCCAAAGACCAGTTGCTTCCACTCCTGACACCAAAACGCTCCTGGGACACCTTCACACTCAAGCACTCAAGTTCATTCCCAACCTGGCCTTTTCCATAGCTACAAAGCCATCCTTGTGATGGCGGTGGGTGTCCTAACAAAAAATGTCACATCATATCCTGACTCTGACTGCCATCCATAGCAACCATTCATTCACTTGCTCAATAAATGTGTATTAAGTGCCTAAAATCCTGGGTACTGTGGAAACAGTATTGAAAAGGAACAACAAGATCCTTGACCACATAGATGTTATAATCTGGGAGGGAGGAGACAATAAACAAGTAAATAAGTAGCTAAATAAATCTGTAGATGTTTGATAAATTCCACCAAGTAAATTAATAGAATGTTGTTGAAAAAAGTGCTTGCTAGGAGTCAACTCTACACAAAGTGATCACAAAAGATTTCTTTAAGGAGGTAAGACCTGAAGGATGAAAAGGAACATTCAGGCAGAAGAAAGAGCCACTACAAAGGCCCAATGGCAGGTAAGGGCCTAGGTTTCAGGAACAGAAAGAAGAGGCTGAAGTATGGTGAGTAGGAGACTGGTATGAAATGGAGATGTAAAGGTAGGCAGAGGCCACCACCACCTTTATTTATCTTACAAGATCCTTTGCCTCTGTGGACTTCCTAGCCATCTGGCTCAGCTTCATCCATCTGTGTACCAGCCACCTACAGACTGAGTCAAAGAGTTTAATCAGTCCAATGCTAGAAGAATTTCTATACTGCCATACTGCCTACCAGCCACATGACTGATCCACCTACTTCACCACAGCAGAAGTTCCCTATAACATCTCACTGTATCCCTCTTTGGAAACACTTCCTTTCATGGCAACTATAGTTTTAGCCTTCACTACTTTTTTCACTTCTAGCATCAGGGACATTCTCATAGCCAGTTTGTACCCTGGGGAAGCTGCAGGATGCCTAGAAATTCCCCTAGGGCATTTTCTCGTGGGTCAAAGACCAGTAAAAGAATAGACCTACTGGGGGGGCCGGCCCGGTGATGCAGCAGTTAAGTTCTCAAGTTCTGCTTCTCAGCGGCCCAGGGTTCGCCGGTTCGGATCCTGGGTGCAGACATGGCACCGTTTGGCAAAAGCCATGTTGTGTTAGGCATCCCATGTATAAGGTAGAGGAAGACGAGCATGGATGTTAGCTCAGGGCTAGTCTTCCTCAGCAAAAAGAGGAGGATTGGCAGTAGTTAGCTCAGGGCTAATCTTCCTAAGGAAAAAAAAAAAAAAACAAGAATAGACCTACTGATACTGGGCACATGTTGGGGGAGGTTGATGGGAAACTTGATATGCAAGACAATGTCTGGGTTACCTCTAGGCACATATGCACTATGGGAGCTCAGGGATCACCGCTTGGTAAATTTTACGATATCTGTCATCAACCCTGTAGCTCTCTGACACCAGCATCTGTCTGACTCCATGCCCTTTGATGAGCATCAACCCTGTTCTAGACATGTTCCCTGCTACACCTGACCCACTAAGATCTCATCTTCCATTGTGCACTTCAGTGGCCCTCCCAGATGACCTAGGATGAAAAACACTAATATGTCATGGAGAGAGAAGATACAGGACTCATGCTGATGGTATGGCTAGGTCTATAGCTGGCCTGACGGGAAGGTAACAAAGAACTAACTGGTCTTGGGAATCTACCGCTCACTTCTGGTCATCAATAGCCCAGAACTCATAAGGCAAATTCAGGAAAATCCTGGGATCGACCACTTGTCAGAGGGGATCTAGAAGGGAACAGTATCTACTCTGTTGTCCATTTTAATGCTTCTGGAAGAACCGTGAGGGTAGTCATAGGACCTGGATGAAAAGCCCTGGAAGTCATCTGCATTCTGGCACAGTCATTACTCTGGGCCTCTTTCCCACCCACCCCCTCTGGGTACATGACCTCTCTTGCTGATCTCCTTTGGTTTCCATTTCCCTCAAATTCATACCTTGACTCCTCCTCTTGGTTTAGATCCATGTGGATTAGAAACTTGATTTTGGACTATCTTCATGGCTCTGACTTGGAATTCTCTTAGAAAAATACTTCAAGTAACTTCCCCTGGACTCCATTCAGTGCAATAATCACAGTGAGGAAGAATAAAAGTAGGAGAAGGAGAGGAGGAGTTAAAATTTATTGAGTTATTACTAAGTATCAGGCATTGTGCTAAGCACTTTATGTTCATTGCCTCATTTAATCCTTGAAAAACTGTATGAAATACTTGCTACCAAGCATGAGAAATGTGAGGCTTAGTAAGGTTAAGTGTCTTGCCAAGATCATGCTGATAGACAGAGACACACAGAGCTAGGATTCCAACCCAGGTTCCTTTGATTCCAGAACCCCTGCTCTTAATCCTATTTTCTCCCTGCCACATGCCCAGCCAAGCCTACAGCAGAGTAGGGAAGTCAGACACACCACAGCCACCCTTATTACTGCATCCCCTCTAAATGCGGCCAGCACGGTCATACCCAAAGCCATGGGCACTGCATATAAGGCTGCTACTGAGTGAATGAAGTAAAATTCTTCCAGGTTTTCCTTCTTCCCACCTCTGTAAACCTCCTGTCTTGGCCCCTCTTCTGGCTACCTTTGTATTTTGGATCCCAGCTTTCATCCAGAACCATTTATGTTTAGTGACCTTGTAGCAGTAAATATTACCACTTCCAGTTACCAGCCGTAGCCTAAACCTCCCCAAAACATAGGTGAAAAGCATTATTATCCCAGCATCTAACCTAAACATATGAGCTAATTCTCACACTCATGCTCAAGGGTACCATAATTTGCTCTGCAGAAACCACTGGAACCAGGGATGTTGTGTGGCTTCCTGGCAGCACTCATTGAGGGTAGGGTCTGTGCTTGTAGTGCAGTTTGTCTGTTCATGTCTTCTGCATGTACCTATAGAATGGCTTCCATTTCTCCTATCTGTGAATCAATGACTTTTTCCTCCAGCTGCCTTATGAAGGCATAGCAATGACGGATAACCCCTAATGACCAAGCCTATGAACCACGAGATGGCTGTATCAAGGTGAAGCACATCAAAAGACATTTTTCATGGACAATTTCTACCAAATATGGTTAAACTTTTGGTGAAACACAAATTGGATCATTTACCATTCTGCTTAAATCTTTCAACAGCTCACCCTTGCTCACATGAGTATGGCCAAATGAGTTAACACAGCTTCCAAGGTCCTCTGTGACAGCAGCTATCAAATATTTTTCAGGATCAACAGTAAAAACTACCTTTTACCCACCATCTACCTTTCCCCTTGGTTCTTCAAGTTTTTGATGCAGGAAGCTCACAACATTTAGCTACTTTTTGGAAATACCATGTTCTTCCCTTTATATTGTCTACCCTTCTCCTAAGCTCTATCCCGTCTCTCCATCTTAGGCCTGGAACCCAGGAAGCATTTTTACTGTGAAGCCCAGGTGCCTATCAAGTACCCATATCCCTCTCTAAGCCAAAGACCTGGGCCTTCTGTAAGTACGTGGACAACCGGGACTATATAGCTTGATGGTTAAGCACAGAACTTGTGGGGCCAATTAGACCAGAGTTTGAATCCTAGCTCTGCGTCTAATTAGCTGTGTGACATGCTCAGCCTCAATTTCCTTCTATAAAATGGGGATGATGATAAATGAGCCTCTTTCATAATGTTGTTATGAGAATTACATGAACCAATTCATATAAATCACTCAGGTTCTTACTGGTCATTTAGCTTGATTCCCTAATGTTTATAGGTAAGAATGCAGGCTCTGCAATCAAACAGACCTGGGTTCAGATTGCAGCTCTTCCACTTGTTACCTGTGTGACTTTCAGCAAAGTGTTTAATCTCTGAGCCCTTCTCTTTACCTGTGAAATCAAGTTGTTGGGAAGATTAAATAACACATACAGAAGTGCTTAGCATAGTTTCTGGCAAATAATAAACACTCAATAAATGCCAGCTATTTGTATAATTGTAATAGTTACTATTAGTATTACTATCATTACTATTTTTAGTATTATTACTGTAGTAATGTGTTGAGGGAGTCATCAAGCCCTCCACCTCCACCAAAGGATGGTTCAATTCTCTCTCTTTTTTATTCTTTATTGTGGTAAAATACACATAAAATTTTACCATATTAACCATTTGAAAGTGTATAATTCAGCGGCATTAAGTACGCTCACAATGTTGTGCAATTATCCCCACTATCTGGTTCCAGAACATTTTCATTACCCCAAACAGAAACTCCATACTCATCAAGCAATCGCTGCCCATCCCCCTCTCTTTCAGCTCTTGGCTAACACTATCTTTCTGTTTATATGGATTTGCCTGTTCTGAATATTTCATATAAATGGAATCACACAATATGTGGCCTTTTGTGACTAGCTTACTTTCATTTAGAATAGTGTTTGCAAGGTTCATCCATGTTGCGTGGATCAGTACTTCATTCCTTTTTAAAGCTGAATAATATTGCATTGTATTATATATCACAATTTGTCTATTCATTCATCTGTTGATAGACATTTCACCTTTTGGCTATTGTGAATAGTGTTGCTATGACCATTTGTGTACAGTTATCTTTTGGAGTGTCTGTTTTCAATTCTTTTGGGAATGGAATTACTGGGTCATATGATAATTCCATGTTTAATTTATTGAGGAACCATCAAACTGTTTTCCACAGTGGCTGCACCTTTTTACATTCTCACCAGTAAGGAATAAGGATTCCAATTTTTCCAAATCCTCATCAACGCTTCTTGTTTTACGTTTTTTTGATTATAGCCACCTAGTGGGTGTAAAGTGGTATCTCACTGTGGTTTTGGTATGCATTTCCCTCATAACTAATGCTGTTGAGCATCTTTTCATGTGTTTCTTCGGCCATTTGTTTATCTTCCTTGGAAAAATGTCTATTCAAATCCTTTGCCCATATTTTATTTTAATTGAGTTGTTTGCCTTTTTTTCCTTTGAGTGTAAGAGTTCTTTATAGAGTCTGGATAAAAGACTCTTATCAGAGATGATTTGCAAATATTTTCTCCCATTCTGTAGGTGTCTTTTCTTTTCACTCTGTTGATAGTGTCTTTCACACACAAAAGTTTTTAATTTTGATGGAGTCCAGTTTATCTATTTTTTCTTTCATTGCTTGTGCTTTTAGTGTCATATCTAAAAAAACCACTGCCAAATCAAAGGACATGAATGCTTATCCCTATGTTTTCTTCTAAGAATTTAGTAGTTTTAGCTCTTTAGGTTTTTGATCCATTTTTAATTAATGTTTGTATATGGTATAAGATGAAGATCCACTTCATTAGTTTGCATGTGGCTATCCAGTTGTCTCGGTACCATTTTGTTGAAGAGACTATTTTTTCCCCATTGAATGACTGTGGCACCTATATCAAAAACTCATGCATAGATGTATGAGTTTATTTCTGGACTCTCAGTTCTATTATATTGATCTATGTGTCTATCCTTATGGCAGTAGCACACCGGTTTGATTACTGTAGCTTTGTATTAAGTATGAAACTGGGAAGTGTGAGTCCTCCAACTTTGTTCTCTTTCAAGATCTTTTGGCTATTCGGAGCCCCTTAGAATTCCCTATGAATTGGAGGATCAGCTTTTCCATTTCTGCAAATAAAGACTGTTGGGACTTTGATCAAAATTGCATTGAACCTGTATATCATTTTGGGGGAGTATTGCCGTCTTAAAAATATTAAGTCTTCCAATACATGAACACATGATGTCTTTCCCTTTATTTAGGTCTTCTTTAATTTCTTTCAGCAATGTTTTACAGTGTTCAGTGTACAAGTCTTGCTTTTACTTGGTTAACTTTATTCCTAAGTATTTTATCCTTTCTGATGTTATTGTAAACAGAATTGTTCTCTTAACTTCCTTTTCAGATTGTTCATTACTAGTACATAGAAATTCAATGCTCTCTTGAAGAAAAATATTCGAAAGCTCTGCCTCTTCCAGGACTATCTTGATTCTAAATTGTCACCCATAATCTCATCTGTGTTAGGAAATTTGACAAGGGAAAATAGCCTATAAGAATTTCCCAGCTAGTCTGAATACACTACCGTGTCCTTTGACCTTGTAATACCAAGTCATTCTCCATCAAAAAAATAACCAGTATTCTATATTAATACCTGGACAGAAGGCTATTGTCTAGTTAGCTGATATCCTCAACTATCCCTACTTTTGGATAAACCATGAGAGGTACTTACTTAATAGCCCTGACGTCTAATTCCTGAGTCAAGGTTTATTCAGCCGTGATGTCAGGATTCAAGTGACATACATCAGTCATACTGGATTTGTACTCACCTGAGACAATCTAATGTTTTCTTGGGATTTCTTGGATATTAGCAAAGGTTCAATCCTTACTCCTCCAACATGGCTGCCTACATAACCAGACTCATCAAACAGGAGAGGAGTTTAATCTGTATCCTGGCCTTTTGTATCCACCCTCGTTATCATGTCCACTTTTGTCATCACCTGACCCTAGATAGACAGAAACGTTCCCCATTGCAGTGAGAGCCATCTTGTCTCAAAAGGACTCAGTGGCCTCCACCCCTACACTTATTTTTCTGAGCAGCTTCTTCTGGAGTCAGAGCTTGACCACCAAGGCCACCTGATATTGGTGTGCTCTGAGACCACGGGAGCCTGGAGCATAAGAGATGGAGTCATAGCAAGAAATAACAAGTGTTGGCAAGGATGTGGAGAAAAGGAAGCCCTTGTGCATTGTTGGTGGGAATGTAAATTGGTGCAGCCACTATCGAAAACAGTATGGAAGTTCCTCAAAAAATTAAAAATAGAACCACCATATGATCCAGCAATTGTGCTTCTGGGTACCTATCCAAAGAAAACAAAAACAGTAACTTGACAAAATATATGTACCCCCATGTTCATTGCAGCATTACTTACAATAGCCAAGATATGGACACAACCTAAGTGCCCATCAATAGATGAATGGACAAAGAAGATGTAGTATATATATATATATACAATGGAATATTCTTTAGCCATAGAAGAGAATGAAATCTTGCCATTTATGACAACGTGGATGGACCTTGAGGACAAATACTGTATGATCTCACTTATATGTGGAATCTATAAAAGAAAAAACAACAAGCAAACAAGCTCATAGATAAAGAGAACAGATTGGTAGTTGCCAGAGGCAGAGAGTAGGGTGGGTGGGGGGTGGGAGTGAAATGGGTCAAGGGAGTCAAAAGGTGCAAACTTCCAGTTATAAAATAAATAAGTCATGGGAATGTAATATACGGCATGGTGACTATAGTTAATAATACCGTATTGCATATTTGAAGTTGCTAAGAGAATAGATCTTAAAAGTTCTCATCACAAGGAAAAAAAATCTGTAACTATGTATGGTGAGGGATGTTAACTAGACTTATTGTGGTGATCATTTTGCAATATATACAAATATCAAATCATTGTTGTACAGCTGAAACCAATATAATGTTGTATATCAATTATACCTCAATTTAAAAAGTGGTTAAGAGATGGAGTTATAAAATCATCCTGTACCAGATAAGTCATTCTATTTTTTTCAGCCCATACATGTGATCACCAGCTGCACCTACAAGTTGTTCCTGATTTGGGGGAGGTTCTACTCCATTTTGACCAGCTTATGGCCTAATTCCAGCAGACAGGCACTCACATGTGGCATATCAATGAGATTTTAGAGCAGGATTTCTCACCTGAGGCACTATTGATATTTGAACCAGAAAATTTTTTGTTATGCGAGGCTGTTCTGTGCATTCATTGTTGGATGTATACCAATATCCCTAGTCTCTACCCACTAGATGCCAGTAGTACCTCCCCCTGACCCTATTTATGAATGCCAAAAATATCTCTAGACATTCCCAAATGTGCCTCAAGGGGCAAGCTCACCCCTGGTTGAGAACCAGTGTATTGGAGGACTACTTCTTCTACCATACCTCCTATCAAAACACAACTTCCCTTAGCACAACAGAGATGCACTCAAACCACTACAGTCCATATATCAAAACACCCTCTTTCTTAGCAGTTTTCGCTGCTACTATCCCACATTCACTGGAGCCTGATGAACCTTATAGGAACTAGGGGATGCTCCAAAAAACCTCTGCCTTGAAAACATCAGTAGAAGGAGAATTCCAACTAGTCCCAAACCACAAGAAAGGACATCTGAATGTACTATACCATATGGTCCTCTCCCAGCAGCTACTCTCTACCCATTTATTCTAGTGTTACTATTTGGGACTGAGGTGACAGAGATTGTCAACTCCAAGGTATTCCAGCTCAAGCAGACCTCCTCTATGCATATCCAACCAGTCTTGCCTCGCTGCTAGCATGTCAGCAATGAGCCAACAACCTGAGTTGAGAAATGTGAGTTTATTATGCAACTGATGCTGGGTTCAAGGAAAGCTCTAGGAATTGGCACGCAGGAAGTGGTAAAGGCCCCAGAAAAAATCAAAGAATTTTAATGGTTTCCCTGAAGTTGTGCAGTACACAGCATGTCTTAACAGTTTGCAGAGGCACAGTCTAATCTCCAGATGCCCCCACACACTTTAGAACATTTTACCAGGCAAATTCTAAGGGAATGATGGCTCATTCCACCTGGAGCAGAAGGTTGTAAAGAAGGAGTGGTGTTCTTTACACATCAGTCCCCTTCACTGCTCCCAGCATGACTGTGCCAAATGCCCTGGCAAGGATCTGAATCCAAGCCAATTCTTCCAGGTTTTATCCTGCCTTTCACCTGCTTCAAATCTCATACATGGCCTCCCCTGGCCTTACCTATATCTCCCATCTCAGCCAGTGCCACTCTTTCTCTTTGATCATCTTACTTCAACCACAGTGGTCTCCTTTCTATTCTTGAATGTGTCAAGCTCTTTTCTTGCCTCTAGGCCTGTGCACTTGCTGTCCTGTTCCTGAGACTTTCTTTCCCCACACACTCCACTTCTAACTCCTATTCATCCTTAAGGTCTCAGGTTAAGGATTACTTCCTCAGAGAGCCTATCCCTGATCCCACAGTTGAAGTCACTATTCTCTCTTGTACCCTCCACTCCACTCTTCTCTCTCTTAGCACTCTGTGCTTTTCCCTGTTGAACTTATCACATTTATTCGGATTTTTTGTTTGTTTACTATCTCTTTCACTAGAGTGAATGTCGGGAAGGAAGGGACGGTGTTGACTTTTGTTCACCATTGTATTGTATCCTTGGTGCCTAGCACAGTGCCTGACACAAGATATGTTCTCCAAAAATATTTTTCAAATAAATGAATATGTAAAATTTGAAGTCTTCCTTATGACACATAGATTAAATGAGCTTGAACATTTAATTTTGAAAAGATCAGCTGTCAATCTTTACTTAATTTGATTCTAACACCTTTTCCATGACTAATTTGATCTAAGGCGGTGAAACTTTTTGATGAAACATAAATTGGATCATGTCATTACCTTGCTTAAAATCCTTTCATAACTTGCCACGGCCTACAGGAAATGTCCAAACGTGTTAGCGGGGTTGACAAGCTCCTCTGTGACAGTGGATTTCAAATATTTTTGACTGTGACCCACAGTACGAAATACATTTTACCTTGCAACCCAGTACCCTCCTATATAAATATGCATACAAATAATCTAAAATTTTTTCACAAAAGAATTCTTACCTTAACTACAGGCAATGCAGTGTATTTTCTCTTCTCTTATAGGCCATATCATTTAATAAGATGTTGGTCATGACTCACCAAATTGATTTCACAACATGGTAATGGGTTACAAGCTGCAGTTTAGAAAACACTGCTGCTTGATTTGACCTCCATCTCTAGCCTCTCAAACCATGCTGAGCTCCTCACAGTTTCCCTAAGGTGCCACGTCATCTCACCTTTATTCACATTGCTCCCACCACCTGTAGGACACTAACTTGCTTTTCAAGACTCAGTTCAAGACTCAGTGAAGCCTGGCATTCCTAATGAGAAGTGATCACTCCCTCCTCTGTGTCTGCCCCATTCCACTCTTCATCACCACATATCAGCATCCTTTACAAAATGTGCTGGATATGTTTACTTATCTCGTTCCTCTTCAGCACCAGATTGACAAGGTGGGGCTATAAATACATTGAATAATGGAAGGTTCTTGGTCCTTTCTTGTTTAGCAAAGACATTCAGTATCCTAGGGGATCACTAGGTACCCTCATTCTGATTCCCATTTTTCAACCCTTACTATCTTGTTAACAGATCGTTCATGAAAGAGACAAACTTGGTTTGGGTTCCAGTGGAAGGACTAAACGAGTTCCCATACATTGCTGGAGTGGAAAGTGAGTTTCTGTACTTTTTCTTCCATATTATACATTTAGCATTGGATCTAATACTCTTCCCCAGATAGTTAAGGGCTGGAGAGCGGTTGAAATAGATCCAGATGGTGGTGTCCTTGGATTGGACATTATAGTTGGCTCGAGTTTGCCAGGTCAGTACCATTCTGACTTTGGACACTGTTTCTCGGTTTTGGTTCCATTGTTACCCTTTTCGATTGAAGTCTGTACTGGTTTCCTTGGCTTAATCTTCTGTATTCCACAGATCTGAATTCTCTGCTTTGGCCCTTTATGTTCCTGGCTGTCTCAGGGTGAAGGAGGAAAGGATCTTCCGCTCCTCATGACTCCAGGCTTAGCACTGGCTCACTTGGCTAACACTCCTAAACTGGGCTCACCCCAGCCCCCTGAGAGAGGAAGTTCACACATAAGAAAGTGGCTAAGACTCAGTCCCTGTCTTCAAGAAGCACATAGTTTAGAGAACATAGTTTATAACATCAAGAACTATCCTCAATCCAACATCTCTGCTCTTGGTAATTGGCCTTTCCTAGCTGGAAGTCCTTGTCACTCAAAGGTCCTACACTTGTGGACCTCTAGCTGCCTCAGCTTTTTGTTGCAGACTGTGCGCACAAGTCACCCAAGGAGGTCACAGAGTCTACCTAGCCAGGCAGAAATGCAGTTCTCCAGAGATATCCTTGGGACAATGGTGGTGAGCTCCCACAGCACTTCCTTCTGTCTGGAGATAAAATGCGATACTATCCTTTCTAAGGTAGTATAGCATCCAGGCAAGCACAGACCTATAGTCGCAGAATATTTGAAGTAAACCTATGAAACAGGCTCTCTACCACCCCTCCCCAGATCCTAGTACTGTTTACAAAAAAGAAGAGAATAAAATTGAGGATGTGCTGGAATGCTTAGAACATCAAAGCAGTGGTAACAGAGGATCACAAGCTTTTTTGCTCAGCCCTAGAGTTTCAGATTATTTTAGGGGGTTGGGCATTCGTAATCCTGAACCTAGTGGGGAACACACGATCCCATCTAAATTAGAGAGGAAATGAATGAAAGGCAGAATTTCAGACTTTCTTAGAGGTAATTAAATTATTTTATGATTCCCTTCGAAATATGCAATGCCCCAATGATATAGCCACACCTCATGAACGGCATCATCCGTGAGACTGAAACTGATTGGTTTCTTCAAGAACATACTTCTCACCACCTCTACTATTTTCACCATGGTCCAACCCTCTATTATCTTTTAAAAAAAAAAAACAGCTTTATTGAGATATAATCCATATGCCATACAATTCATCCATTTAAGGCATACAATTGAATGGTTATTAGTATGTCCACAATGTTTTGTAACTATCACCAATATCAATTTTATAACATTTTCATTAACCAAAAGAAATCCTGTATCCTTTAGCAATCACTCACCTATTTGCCCATCCCCCCCCCCTGCAGCCTTAAACACCCACTACTCTACTTTTCGGCTCTATAGATTTACCTGTTCTGAACTTTTCATATAGAGTCACAGACTACGTGGTCTTTTGTGATTGGCTTTTTTCATTTAGCAAAACGTTTTCAAGATTTGTCCATATTATGGCATGTATCAGTACTTAAATTCTTTTTATTCCTGAGTAATATTCCATTGTGCCACATTTTGTTTATTCATTCATCAGTTGATGACATTGGGGTTGTTTTCCACTTTTTGACTATTATGAATAATGCAGCTATAAGCATTCATGTACAAGTTTTTGCGTGGACATATGTTTTCATTTCTCTTGGGTATATGCCTGTGAGTGGAATTTTTGAGTCACATGGTAACTCTGAGTTTAACCTTTTGAGGAATTGCCAGACTGTTTTCCAACTTCATTCTCTTTTGCCTGAATTATTTCAATAGCTTCCTAATTGTTCTCCCTACATCTACCTATACTCCCCTTCAGTTTATTCTTACACAGTAGCCAGGGTGATTCTGTTAGATAACCTAACTCAGGTGTCACTCCTTAGTGCCACTTAGAGTAAGAGACAAAGTCCTAGAAGCTGTATATGATCTGGTCCCTCAATTAGCTCCCTGTCCTCATGTCCCATTACTCTCCCCTGCATTCACTTTGCTACACTCATAATGCTTCCCCATTCATCTAATATACCAGGTATTCCTCCACCTCAGAGTTTTTGCACTTGCTGATCCCCCTGACTTAAAAGCTCTTCTCCCAGCTATCTGCCTGGCTGCTCCATCACTTCCTCTGGCTGTTGTTTAAATGTCACCTTCTCAATAAGACCTTTCCTGGCCACCTTGTTTTTACCTCCAACATATCGTATCATCCTTTTTTTTTTCCCTTTGGCACTTACAATTATCTTACATACTATATATTTCACTTATTTACCTAGTTTATGGTCTGTCTCCTGTGCTAGAGTGAAAGTTCCATGCGAGCAGGGATTTTTATCTGTTTTGCTCATGTTCACTATTGCATACCCAATACCTAGACTATGCCTGTCCAATAGCAGGGGTTCAAAATATAGTTGAATGAATGAAATGAATAAATGAGTGAATGAATGAATAGTTAAGAGCATGAACTTTGGAGTCAGACAAACCTAGCTTCAAATCTCAGCTCTGCCACTTACCAGCAGTGTGACCTTGGGGAAGTTTCCCTGAGCCTCAGTTCCTTGCGTGACTCATAGGGCTGATGTAAGAATTTTAATGAGATGATCTATGTAAAGCCCGTAGTATAGTTCTTGACATATAAAAAGTATGAGTAGCATACAAAACTAATAATTATGAAATATTTTCTAAAACGCATATTTGAAAACACAGAGGATGAATTCCTAAGCCATGTCCTGGTTGAGGCTGTACATGGCATCCCCAGATGTAAAATAGCAAGATTCCTGAACCAGTAAAGGGATAACAGATTCTTGGGGATTATAAGGTACCACCTGGAGCTCTTGTCCTTTTTGCTCAGCTTAAACACCCCTCTGGATGATCTCTATAATAAGAGATGAGGCTCCCTCTGACTCCAGCTATGTTTGAAACCCATTCACCTCCACACAATCATTGCACACCTTGACTTGGCTCACTCATGATTCATTCACCCATTGCCATAGTGACTATCCTGTCACAAGTGGATCCCTGAGAGAGATCTGCCCAGAAAATGTCATGAGTCTAACTTTGTTAGAATCCCATCAGGAGGCAGCAGTAACTGACTTCTACGCCCACCAGCAACTGATGAGGGCTCAGAATCATTACGATGTGGCACTTAAGGTATGGGATGTGGGAGTGGTGACACCCTAGCACAGGGGCTCTCAAATTTGAGCCATCAGAATCACGTGGAAGTCTTGTGAAAACACAAATTATCACGCTCCACCTCCAGAGATTTTGGTTCAGTAGGTCTGGGCTGCCCAAGAATTTGCATTTCTTCCAAGTTCCCAGGTGATGTGATGCTGCTGGGGAGTTGGGGGGCATGCTTTGACATGACAACCAGTGCTCTAGTTCAAACACATCGTCATCCCTCAGCCTAAGAAGCTGATTCAGTAGGTCTGAGGCTCAGCCCAGGAATCTCCATTTGAAGCAAGCACTCTAGATACTTCTGATGCAGTTGTTCTGTGGACCCACCACACTTCGCGATGTTTGGTATAGATGCCCAGGCCCTGTCCCTGAAGATACTGGCTGAGTGGGGCCTGAGAATCCATGAGTTGAACAAGCCTTCAGGTGGCTCTGATGCACATTAAAGTTTGAAGGCCAATGGTTTATCCTGTCATCGTTTAGCTGGATTGATGAAACAGCTCTTACCTGTCCTTTGTAAGGCACAGCTGGGAGATATAAAGGAAAGAAGGGATGTCCACATTTGTTAGTGAGAGCTTTTATGGAAAAAGCTTTTGAGAGAACTACTTTTGGGAATAAAGGCCATTGTGCAGGTAAGGGTAGCGGGAAGGAGGAAGCATTTAAGTAGCTGCAAGGCCCAAGCAAGGTCTGCAAGGGAGGCCAACTTTTGGTTGCTTGGGCAAGAAGCACTCTGATAGCAGTATAAGCAGACAGACTCCTACTCATCCTTCAAGACCCTGCTCTGAAGCATCTATTGCCTGACAGTGACCTCAGCGGTTTCTTTAGGGCCAACTCAAAGTTGCCCTTCGGACAACTCCTCATAGAGAATTCCAGGATGGCATGACTGAGAGGAACCTCAGAGATCATGCACCTAACTTTCCCCTCATGGTATTAGGGACTAGAAGAGTGAGGCCCAGAGAGAGGAATGGACTTGGGGGATAATAAAAGCCCACATCATGCCAGAAAAGGGATCGTGTGCATAATCTAATAACAGCAGCTAGGAATTATGCTAGGCACTTTATGTCCATTATCTCATGTAACAATCACAGTGATCTCACTTACTAAGCACCATTATTATCCTCCTTTACACCTTTCCCTGCACCCTGAGACCTAGAGAGTCTTTTGCACCTGAGTGTATGTGTGCACTTGAGTAGAGGTTGCTACAGGGGCATGAGCTGGAGAAAGCAATGGCCACATAACAAATATCAGCCCCCTGATTGGTTGGAGCAGTAAATTCCAACTACCTAGCAACCATATTTGGGGAGGAGGATTGGCAGCTATTTCACCACAGGGGCCTGCGGAGGACAGGAGACAAAATGGCTGCCCACCTGATAACTGCACATGTGCAGTAAGAGGGAGAAGGGGAACACTTGCACACACGGAAGGGGCCTTTCCTCTGTCCAGAGGCAGGGAAAAGGCAGCTATGCAACTGAGCATGTGCAGTTAGGACAGGGTTATATAACAAGGGATCCTGGGGCACGAGCAGCAAGTTGGCAGTGACACATGTGAGGGATGGGGTCTTCGACACCGCTAGGGAGTAGCTGGACTGGGGGTTGAGGTCAGGTCTGTCTGAAGGAAAAGGCTCTGCTCTTAACTTTTACATCAGAGCGTCTCACAATTTAGTGTGCCTCAGAATGACCTGGAGAGCTGGTTATAAATACAGGTCCCTGGGCCAAACCTACAGAAACTCTGAGACAGAGGATCCTGGGTGGGGTTCAACCAGCCCCGCCAGGAGATTCTGCTGCAGCTGGTCTACAGCCCATAATCTGAGACTGACTACCTTGGACATTGTAAAGGACCAACACCATTCCCAGACCACAAAACAGCGGCCATCATCAACATCCACACAAAGACGACCCACATCTTCCCCTGCGCCTTGCACCCTGCGCCCCGCACCCGGATGTCTTCAGCCCTTGTCTCCGCCACACTGTTCATCAGGAGGAGGCTGCACCTCACAGGCTTCAGAACCAAATGCTCTGACCAAAAGCCCCAATTCATGGCCTTTTCCCTTTTAATACAAAAAGGTATAAAGTGATCACAGAGGGACCACAATTACTGATAACCCATTAGTCTTTGGTGAGTTCTCTTTAATTCACACATGTAATTAAAAAATACAAGAAGTTCATGGGGCCGGCCCCGTGGCCGAGGGGTTAAGTTCGTGCGCTCCACTTCGGTGGCCCAGGGTTTTGCTGGTTCGGATCCTGGGCACAAACATGGCACCACGTGTCAGGCCATGCTGAGGCCGCGTCCCACATGCCACAACTAGTAGGACCCACAACTAAAATATACAACTATGTACTGGGGGTATTTGAGGAGAAAAAGTAGGAAAAAAAAAGATTGGTAACAGATGTTATACAGGTGCCAATCTTTTTAAAAAAGAATACAAGTTCAAAAACCACAAAATTAATTGTAGGGACTTCCTTCTCACCTCCTATCCCTAATATCTAGTCATTCCCTCTAGAGGAAACCACCATCAATACTATCTTGTGTATCCTTCCAACTTGCTTTCTTTATTAAGTACTGACATTAGAGGGCATTCTTCAAATCTGCCTGTTGGTCGTCCACAGGTCAATAATTAGAGTTAACACTGAGTGAGCCTTACATATATGCCAGTCACTTAAACATACCATCTCATTTAATCCTCACAACAATCTTGTTAGTTTAGGTAGTGTTATTATTCTCATTTTACAGATAAGGAAACTGAGGCTCAGAGAGAATAAGTAATTTGCCCAAAGTCACACAGAAAACACTTGGCAGAGCTAGGACCTAACATTCTCTGAGTCCAGAGCCTACATGTTCAACCACTCAGTTCTACTACTTCTTGGATGCACATTCTAATAAGAGCTAACATGTATTGAATTTATATTACACGTCAGGCACCATCTTAATCACTTTACCTGCATTGCCTAATTTTAACTCTTACAATAACCTGTCAAGGTGGGTATTATTTTAATTCCCATTTTACAGATAAGGAAACAGAGGCACAGAGAGGTTAAGCAACTAGCTCAAGACCACACAGCTGGTAACAAGCAGAGCTGGGATATAAAGCTGGGCAGCGTGGCTTCAGGGCCTGCACGCTTACACACAATGCTATGCAGCCTTCTTAGGCAGAAGGAGCACATAAGTAAGTCTTAAAGTCTCAGACCCTGCAACTGCTGAAATTACACATAACTGCTCCTGGTGTCCCCTGTCCAGAACATCTCCTGTCTCAGCAACTTTGATACCCCTCAGTTCTTTTCTGCACCCCCAGACTCCCTCATGCTAAACCTCTGAGGCCCGCTGACCAGCCTGCTGATCCACAGCAGCCAGTCGTGTGACCCGGATCACATCAGGATAATCACCCTGCAGACTGCTCTGCTCTGGCTTTGCAGGCTATGGCCTTCTGCCTTTTCAATCCCTTGACTGGCTTCTTGTGCAGCCTGTGGACCTTAAACTTGGGTTTGGGACCGAGTCTTTCTAGTATCCCAACTTTATTTTTCTCCAGTGGAAGCTGCCTTGGCTGGCCCTCCAGGTTTTGTGGTCCAGTTTGTCTCAGTAGGAATGCCTACTCTTCCTCTAGCCCTGCAGGACCAAACTTCAACCCCAGCTGCTTCTCCCTTTTCCATAGTTGGCCAGTCTCAGCTTCCAAACTCCACGTAGTGGGGAGACAAACAGGTTGCCTCCAACTCAGGGTTGCTTCGCAGAACCATCACTTGCTGTTTAGCGAAAGGAAACAGCTGATTTCTCTTGGAAGGTGCTCATTCTGGCAGCTAAGTTAGCCACAGATTGGCCAGAGCTGCCCCTCTGTGGGTGGCGATGCTTCAGGGCACAGCTGCCAAGGGATCTCGGGCCCTGCCCCTACGCCACCCTCTGGAGAAAAGAGGAAGTGGTCACAAAAAAAGAGAATCCAAACCTGCAGCAATCTCTGGCATCCTGCCCCAGCACTTCTGCTTTGTGCACGAGCCTGAACACAGGGGAGTAAGAAGCAAGGAGTGGGAGCGGCTCTAGCAGCTGGTCAGTTCCCTTTTAGGTATTCTGTGGAATTCCAGATCCCCCTCTTTTAAGAGCCTGCCTGAGAGGAGTTAGCCAGTGTTGCAATCTACAGCCCTCTGGCCCATGGATGCTCTAATTCAGGGCTTTGTAACCTGGCTTCCACAGGTGGGGCTCATCCACAGAGCGGTGCTGAGAACTTAGATGCAGAGAACATATTTGTCTTTAACCTCTAACTTTCCTTCAATTCAATGTAGCGTTTCCTTCAATTATAAAGATGTGCAATAACCTACAGTGGTATTAGAAGTACCTGTGACTTTCTCATCAATGGAAGTCACAGATGTTTACGTATAACACTATGACAGCTGCAGATATCTTCAAATAATGTTTATGCTCATCGCTCCTTCGAAATTATGGTAGTAATGAGACCTGCCACTAGATCTTGTTATTTAATGTGTGATAAAGAAGCACATAAATTGCTATACCGCAAATTCTTTTTTTTTTAAAGATTTTATTTTTTCCTTTTTCTCCCCAAAGCCCCCCAGTACATAGTTGTATATTCTTCGTTGTGGGTCCTTCTAGTTGTGGTATGTGGGACGCTGCCTCAGCGTGGTCTGACGAGCAGTGCCATGTCCACGCCCAGGATTCGAACCAACGAAACACTGACTTGCAGCGGAGCGCGCAAACTTAACCACTCGGCCACGGGGCCAGCCCCCAAATTCTTTTTTTTTTAAAGATTGGCACCTGAGCTAACAACTGTTGCCAATATTCCTTTTTTTTTCTTCTTCTTCTTCTTCTCCCCAAAGCCCGCCAGTACATAGTTGTATATTCTAGTTGTGAGTGTCTCTGGTTGTGCCATGTGGAACGCCGCCTCAGCACGGCTTATGAGTGGTGCCATGTCCGCACCCAGGATCCGAACCAGCAAAACCCCGGGCCACCAAAGCAGAACACGCAGACTTAAGCACTCAGCCACGGGGCTGGCCCTGCAAAGTCATTTTTAATATTTTGACAACTGTATTTCAGTATAACAAGTTTCCTTTTAATTCCTATGTATTTTGTCATGCATTTAATAACATAGTTCTAAGAAGGGCTTCTGTTGGCTTCATGGGCCAACCAAAGGGTTCCATGGCACCCCAAATTCAAGAATCCCAGCTCTTAGGAATTCTGTCTAGCTCTGGCCTAGGAACTGGATGGGTGTAGCCGTGTTGAGAGCCCACGCTGGGAAGGCTGGGTGGCTGGAAAGCTATGAAAGGAACAAGTTTGGCTGCTAAAACTACAAGCAGAACAGAACAGAAACTTAGGTGTGGGGCTGACCATCACACCATGAGGCCAGGTCTCACCTCCTCACCACTGCCACAAAAGCCCACTTTCCCTCCACCAGGAGGCTGCAACCGCTCTCCAGCAGGTTAATACTCATTCCCCACAGCACAGGATATACCACCAGATGGCGCCATTGTATGCTGGTGGCCAGGAAGGGACTCAGGGCCAAAGGATCTGACAACTGTAATAATACAGTCAACATTCCCAAGTTGTAGGGCTTGTTGGCAAGGCCCAGCTAGCCCTCAGAGGCATGAAAGCACTGGAAAGACCATGTTGTCCCCCTCATATGTAATTCAAAATGAAAGTAAAACTAAAGTGTAAATTATTTTGCTGAAATTCCAGTGACATATTTCTAGATTTCCTGATTGCAAAATTCTGAATAAGGTCTTTAAGTTGAACCTTTCCCATGCCCCTGACATGCATTTAGTCTGCTTATCAGGAAGCCCAGCACTGCCTGCTGGTAAAGGGGGAACGAAGCTAAATCCTGCTTTGGATCCAGACTGGGCTTTAGCACCCCTCCCCCAGTCACAGTGTGTCGGACACTGGCAAATTCCAGGACATATGGTAACTACTTCCAGATTCCTGGGAAATTAAGGAGCTTTGAAAAACTCTGAACTCTGCCCCAGCCAATTCATATGGCTCAAGCCAGCTCCAGCATTGGTGCACCTCACACTGTGATTTGGAAAAAGAATGACCACTGAGATACACATAAAAGTCCACACGTGAAAGTATACACGTGTTCTGGCCAGATATAATGCCGCCCTTGAACCTCACCTTTCAGCTTCACTCCACTTCTTGGTCCCTAGCTTATCCTGGCTACAAAGACAAACTTCTACCATCCTGTGGGCATCCACAGCCTACACATCTCAGGATTTTGCTAGCAGTTGCCTGTACAACCATTCATGCATGAATTTCTGCCAGGCTTCATCAGATCTCCTACCTCCCAGCAGGGACCCAGTAATCTTTGTAAAAAGAAAAATTGGGAACTCTAGCTCTGCCAGAGCTCTACAGTGTCAGTTTTGGGACCATATGGAACCCTTCCCAATTTTGGTAATTCCCAACCTCCTGTACAAACCCCCAGGGAACCCAGGGTGATGCAAAGTTAGACTTCCAGGTCATCTACAGCCCTGATCAAATCCAGGACAACGACCCCAAAACTCTACCCTTTTAGACCTGTTCCAGACAGTTGCTGTGTCTGCTCATGGCGCACAGCTTACATAACATCTCAGCTTTTCACACAGCTGATGAACCAGATCCCATGAGCCCCTCTGTGTCTAGGCTTCATTGTTACTGCTTCCCTACACCATCAAGTCCTTGGTTGAGCCAGCCCTGGATCTGCCACAGCAGTACTTACACTGGTAATTGAACATTTTACAAACGCAGAGTGCCTTGGCCTCTTTCTACCTTCCCAGGGCATCTGCAAGGAGTCAGGTAAGAAAGAAATCCACTAATCTGGAGAAGGATCCTGCTGAACCCTTAAGGATATACAGCAATTCCTGCCTTCCACTAGGCTCTATTTTAGCTTTCTACACTTGCTGTCCTATTACCACCAACTGCCAGGAAGCAACGGATGCAATTTAGTTGGGATGAAGACTGCACTGGAGAGGGCTATAGCCTTCTATCACACAAATCTGGAAAGGGCTGCTCTTAGGAAGGCCGAGGGTGGTAGAGGGTAGCAGGGGTGGTATCTTGTCCATTCCAGCCTGGAGCCTGTAAACCAGCTGGCTGCTCCTGCCCCATGTGGGCCACTGTCACCCATCAGGAATCCCATCCCTGGCCCACATTTCGTTTATAGACTAGGCGGAATCTACCTCCTTACAGCTTTGTGCTTAACCCTATCTTAAATTTTTTAAACAAATACTTTTTATGATTACTATGGTGCCAGGTACCATTCTAAGCCCTTTACGTATAATAAATCATTTAACCTTTACAACAACTCTCTGACATAGGTACTATTTTTATTTCCATTTTAGAGATGAAGAAACTGAGGCACAGACAGGTAAAGTAGCTTGCCTGAGGTCAAACAACTGGTAAGCGGCAGAGTCAGAATTCAGACCCAGGAAGCCTGACTCCATAGTCCGCAGGCTTAATCACTATTCTATAGCCTGCTATGCCATTCAATGCCTCTGACAATACTCCTGATTTCCCTTTTAAGTTTTAGTCCACAATCCCCCCTTGCATTTCATTTATTCCCACCCATTCTGGATAAATGTCCTGACTATTGGCATCCAGCCACAAAGACGTCACCCAAGAAGAGTCCTAGGAGAACTGGTCATCCTCCTAGGTGTAGCCAAGCTCCACAGATAGGATCCAAAGACGGGTGAGGGACAGGAGGGGCTGAACTTGAAACCCGGGCCGTGGGGAAGGAGGAAAGGCAGCAGGTACAAGAGAAATTTCTAATCCCAATTGTGAGGTGGGAGGAAAAAGACGTCAAAGATCATCTCCAGACTTCTTCAAAGATTATCCTCTGGCTTGCGTGATTGAGTAGGTGGATGGTGATGCCACTTATTGAAATGAGGGCACAGATGGAAGAGCTGGTTGGCAAAGAAGGTAAAATAACAGCTGGCATCTACGGCGCATGCACCATTCGGGGGAGAAGGCAGGTACTTGTCAGTAGGCTCACTTTACAGACAAGGGAATGTGAGCCTCTGAGACTTGAAGTAACTTTCCCAGGGTCACACAGTAAGTAGCAGGGCCAAGATTTGAACCCAGGCTCGTCTGACTCCAAGTCTGTGCTTTTAACCAGCTGGATGGAAGACAATCTGCCTGTATTCAAACCCCTTCCCTTGCTCTGCCTGCTATTTAAATCCTGGTTGTCGTCTGTCTTCATGCTTCCTGATTTTGCTGCCTTTCTAAAGCCGTAATTTTGGCTTGGGCTCTGGCCCTGCCCTGAGGCAATGATTCTCAGCTTTTCTCTAATTTTCAGTGTCTGAATAACTGCCCTCCCCCACTGCCGCCCTCCCCACCCCATCCCCCTCGAGCCCCCACTCTACCCCTTTCCCTGCATGCCTCACCCAGATTCATGTCTCAAACGAATCTACAGGTTTTAAGACCCCTCTCTATATCCCACTCACTGCGGAGTCTCCACCTCTGAATTCTCTTTCAAGCTAGTCCTGTAATGACTATCAGGGCTCTGACTCAGTTTCCCCCTTGAAACTTTGTGTCTGTATTAGGGGATTTTCTAATTCAGTGGTCTGCGTGCCTGTAAGTGTGTGTATAAGGCAGGAATTTGTTCCACAAGAGGGGAGCCCTACTGGCATTTAGTGGGCAGAAGGCTAGACGTCCCCAACATCCTGGACAGTCCCACACAGTGAAGAATGCCCTGTATTCTACCCGACGCTTGAGTGCCACCCCCATCCAGTTATTCATGTAGGTAAAAAAATCTGTTTATAATGATCTGTGCCTAGAATGTAACTCGGCTTTACACATAAACACAAAGTATCTTTTGCATGGTTTTTGCATGCCTAAATTTCCAGGAATACAACTACCATGTAAATTGAAGGAAAATTGTACTTTTTTCAGAACTCTCCCAAGAGTCGTTTAGCATTTTTTGAGGATCAAGTTGCCAACAGTAATGCTGTTCATGGTACTCGAGTCACTGATACAAAGTCCCTGTGCAGGTCTGCATCTGTAGCATGTGCGTTCATGGTGTTTGTACACGTAGGTGAAGTTTCTATTTCCTTAGGTCTTCTAGTGTGGCGGAGCCGAACCTTTACAGATGGATTCATTATTAATTAAAAATACTTTCCTTTTATTTCTCCTTTACACTACATTAGGCTTCTCCCTCTGTCTCTCTCTCCCTCTCTCTCTCTCTTTCTCTCTCGTGCACACACGCACACGCTCACACACACACACACAAATACATAAAATTATATGTATAGTAGGTACATTGTATTGTCTACAGCTCTCTCTGTTTCATTTCAGGGAGATTAAGGGCTTGTGGCAAATTATTTGTTAAAAATGCAAGCACTTACTAAAGCGCCCAATGCTGTCTCAAGTTCTTTATATGTCTATTTCACTTAATCTTCACAAAAACCGAATGAGATGGTGATTATTTTCACTTTTATTTTGCAGATAAAGAAACCGAGACACAGAGAAGTTAAGTAATTTGCCCAAAGTCATGCAGCTAGTAAGTGATACAGTAGCGATCTGAACCCAAATCTTTTGGATTCCAAATGCAATACACATTCAGCAGTTGGCATCCACGGTAGATTATCTGTAATGTTTCTTATTGGTGTTAGAACAGGTTCGGGATGACTCTAAGGGCAATATATTCCAAAACTCTTTGAGGGTTCCGAGAAAAAGTGTAGTTAGCCCCAAGAGGACTGCAAACACTCATGTACATATTTCGGTATGTTTGTTTAACCCGCACACAACCAATCAAATGACTCGAGTCAAATTTAATGGTGTCTTATTCCTTAATTGCTTCTTGTGTCCAATCAGGTGGTATAATGCCTGAAAGCAGATCTCTGCCAACCATAATTTACATTTGAAAAAATAAGGTACGTTATCTGATATTGAATGCAACAATGGACCAAACAGGCTCTATCTGGACTATCCTGGAGAATCCTCATCTCCTCAGCAACCAGCCACATTCATAGGACTTGGTGACCACTAAGTGAGATATCCAAGCCTTTATTGTTCTCAGTTAACACGATATATTGGGGGAAAGGGCACATCACATATCTGCCGTATTCCGAGAAAGTAGCCATCCGTCTTGCTCTGTGGAGATGCAGCCCCAGTGGTTTTCTCCACGCCGCTGTGGAGAACTGCAGATCCCACCCTCAAGCACCTCTGAATTCCATCACTAGATGGCAGCGTTCTCCAAGCTTTGAGTAGCATAAAAGTCCAGCTTTGTTTAATGCCATTTTTTCATGAGTCATAGGTCAACTTAACCATCTTTCCTGCCACCAGAAGAATACCCAAATGTTTTCCATGCTGCAATTTCAGGAAAAGTAACTTGTTTTTGGAAACTTGTTGACATTTTAACAATAACCTTAAGTCCTTTCCAGTACAGTTGGGTCTCTCCTGTTTAGTTCAAATACTCATTGACCACATATGTCACAAACACTGTGCTAGATGCTGGGGGTACAGAGATGAAGTTCGACAGCCTTGGCTGATAAAAAAGGCACAGTGTAGTTGGGGATATTGATGCCTAAACAAAAAACTTATATGACAATATCATAAGCGCTGTGATGGAGTAAGCACAGGATGGGGCACCCACCTCAATCTGGAGGCTCAGGGAAGTCCTTCCAGAACAGGTGACACCGAAAACTGAATCTTGAAAAATAGGTAGGTATTAGCCAGGGAAGAATGTGGGAAAGGAGATTTCAGGCAGAGGGAACAGACTGAGCAGAAAGCTTGCAACAGTGTGGTGTGTGCTGGGGAACTAGGTAGGAGATGTTGGGAACACTAAGAGAACACAGTATGAGGTGAGGGTAGGTAGAGGTTGAGTCAAGGAATGCAATAATAATGTCACAACCACGAATCAGTAGATGAAAGCATCTGCTCCTCCCGAGTACTTCCTGAGATAAGAGCATCATGATCTTCCCTTGAGAAGGAATGAGCTCTTTCTCACAATGCTTTGGTGCAGTTCAAAATAACACTGGCAAACATTTATTGAGCTTCTACTAAGTACTGAGCAGTGCTAAGAGCTACTTCATGCATGGCCTTCTCTCATATCAGCAATAATTTATGAGAGGGGTACTATTATGCTATTATTATCTTCATTTTACAGATAAGGAAACCTAGGTTCAAAGAGGTTAAGTGACTTGCTCACCATCACACAGCTAACAAGTGATGGAGCAGGGATTTGAATAGAAATGCACATTATCAGGTACAGAGGAAGTACAGGAGAGAGAAAGAATCACTAATAATGTTAGGAAGCATGGGCTGAGAGTGAAAAGGAAGACGTTCTGGCAGAGGTAATGTTTAAGCTGGGTTTAGTAAAATTAATAATAATAATAATGAAAATGCTCAATTTTTTTGAATACATACTATGTGCTAGACTCTTTCAGAAGGTTTTATAAGTATTACCTTATTTAATCCTTGTAACAGCTGTATTATTATCCCCATTTTACAGATAAGGACACTGAAGCACAGAGAAGTTAACCAACTTGCCCAAGGTCACTTGGTCAGTAAGCGGTAGATCCTGGTGGAGCCAGGAAGCCTTGAGTGGGGGACATGAATAGGGACATTTCAGGAAGAGGAAACAGCAGTGGGGCATGAACCATCATGGAAGGTGAGAACTCAGAGCAACTCGGAATTGCTGGACTGTAAATGGGGATGCTAAGAGGTCAGGACTGTGAGCTTAGAGAGGCCTGAGGGAGCCATATTGTAAAGGGCTTCAGGGGCCCTGCAGGCAGCTTGGACTTGACATGCAAGGAGCGGGAGGCGGGAAAGCACAGGAGAGCTGTAAGTAGTGGAGAGACTTTATCCCACTGACACGATGATTGTCTTCCTTTTGCCAACTCCTTCAGGTAACTAACTCATCTTGCAACACAGACATCACACCAAAGCTTGTACTTTTTCCAAATGTGCATAACTGTACTTCTTGCTGCTACATTCCCAGATGCTCTCTATGACAGTTCTGCCCTGAGGCAATGGTTCTCACAGTGAGGTCCTTGGACCAGCAGTACCAGCTTCAGCTGGAAACTTGTTAGAAATGCAGTTTCTCTGGCCCTACCCAGGACCTACAAACCAGAAACTCTGGAGGGAGGGCCCCCCAGGTGATTCTGAGGTACACTCACACTTGAAAACTACTGTCTTATACTGTTGTTTCAGTGCTGCATGTGTGTGTGATTTATTTTCTCTCCCAGCTCCTTGAGGTCAGGAACCATGTCTTCTCCTTTATCATCCTGCCTGCCACCTCAACCTCCTGCCCCTGGCATAGAACACCATGTATATCCCAGCTCTGGTACTCACTAACAGTGTGTAAGTTCCTTATTCTTTCTATGCCTCAGTTTAATCATCCGTAAAATGGGAATAATAATCATCATCATCATAATAATACCTACCTCATTCGGTTGTTGTATCAAAAACGTTAATGCAAGTAAAGCTACTGGGACAGCTCTTCTTGACTCAATATTAAGTACTCAATTTTGTATATTATTAGTTTTACCTGATATTCAATAAATATTCGTCAATTGATTAAATGAGAGTAGGTTTAAAAAGAGAGGTGAGAAGAAGAAAAGGCAGATGGGATAGCAGGCCAAAGAAAACGAGAAAAGAAAAGCTGTTTCATATGGATTCAGCCTGCCCTACAGGCTGTCCTACCACTCCAGGAGCTTGACTTCCCAGGGAGTTAGAAAGGGAGAAGGGGGAAGGGGAAAAGAGGCAAAATAGGCCTGGTCCCATTATATGAAATGTCCAGAAGAGGCAAATCTATAGAAACAGGAAGCAGACTAGTGGTTGCCAGAGGGAGGGGAGTGGGTGGGAATGGAGTGTGACTGCTAGTGGGTATGGGGATTTCTTTTGAGGGTGATGAAATTGTTCTGGAATTAGATAGTGGTCATGGTTGCACAACTCTATGGATATACTCAAAACCACTGAATCATACACTTTGATAGGGTCAATTTGATAGTACGTGAATTATATCTCAATGTTTAAAAACTGTTTTAAAAAAAAAGCTAAATACGCCTGGTAAATCTGAGCAAAAAAACATCAGGACCTTTGCCTTTTTCTCCCATTAAGCCCCAGGAAACTAGGCACAGAGCAGGTGCAGAACTGAGACCAAGAAAGAAAGAGCCTTGTGGCTGGATTTTGTTCTAATTTATTTGCTTGCCACAAGGGGCACCCAACTCATTTCCTGTGTCATTATTTCTAAAGACATAAAAAAGTCTGACATTTTCATTAAGACCCACCATATCAAGGGTATAGAATTAAGTTGCAAGAGAAAGGTATAACCTGATCATAATAAAAATGCAACCCCAGACTGGCACATAATGGGGAATCTCACAGACGTGTGTGTCACATGCATGAGTTCAACATGGGTGAAAATACCAACTGGTTTTTTTTCCCTAAGTCCTTGGGCAATATAACTTAGTCAAATAGTCCTGGAAAGATCTAATAATATCCCCAAAGGGCTCCAACCACTTAATTTTCCCTCCCAGCATTCAGAGTTTCCAAGAAAATCATTCGCTGATTCTTTTACTGAGTGATAAAAGCAGCCTTATGCCTTTATCATACAGGATGGATGAATCAGGACTTGGGACTTTTGAGGCTTAAATATATGCTCAACATTGTTAGTTGTGGAGGGGAGGTCACTTTATCTTATTAAAGATAGTCTAAACATGTCTGCTTTGTAGAACCTCTCTGTGACAAGATTACTTACTGCCAAGAGAGTTCTACCATGAAAAATCTGAGTCAAGAAGTAAAATAAATAAGCATGAAGCAATAAATGCTGGCAAAGGTAATTTCAATGAAGGCAAAAGGGAAGGCATACAATCTAGTGGTTAGAGGAAAGGATACCACATGCCACAGACCTAACTTTATTAGGTCTCAAATCCTAAACCAAAGAATACGAATCTGTATAGTACAAAGGTTGAGCATGCAGATTCCAGAATTAGGCTGCCTAGGTTCAAATATTGACTCCTCTCTGTTCTCCTGACTTTCCCAAGACATTAGTCTATTTACTTCTTTCATGTTACTTTCCATAATCTTTATTGTTATGACCTAACTGCCACTAGATTATAAGTTCTATGAATAAGGCAAGGGGCCCTGTCTGGCTTGGTATATAACAATCACTCAATAAATCTTTGTAGAATTGACTAGAACCTTAGCTGTGTGTCCTTGGGCAACTTGTGTCTCTAAGTCGTGGGGTTTTTTTCAGTCTGTCAATTGGGGATAGTTGCAATACCCACTTAATAGGGTTGTTGAGAGAAATCTACATAAAAGTACAGTGCCTGGCACCTAGCAAGAACTCAAAAAAAATGCTACCCATTATTATTATCATTATAAAGGAGAATCTCTGGGTAAGCAGTATGCAGATACTGGAACAGGTGACTCAATAGGCTGGAGTCCTTTCTTTAAAAGGGACATTTTATTTGTTTAGAAAATCATCTGAAACAACCCTAGCAAGAATGTTAATACATAAATTCTGGGTCATAGTTACTTTGGTGTTTTTTATATTATTCCCTATATTTTTATACGTATGGTAATTTTAAAACATGGACCCAAAATCTTTGACACTTTTCTGATAGATAGGTGTGGTCTCTGTCCACTCTTGTAGCATTTTTTTGGGTTTTGGTATTTTGAAATTGTGCCATTTGGCTATTTTTTTCCCAGCTTTATTGAGGTATAATTCACAAATAACATTGTATATTTTTAAAGTATACAATGTGATGATTTGATATATGTACATATTATGAAATGATTACCACAATCAAGTTAATTAACACATCTATCACCTCACATAGTTCCCTTTTTGTATGTGTGTGTGGTGAGAACACTTAAGATCTACTCTCTTAGCAAATGTATTTGTCTTTCTCTGTTTGGATTATGTTACTTAACATAATGTCCTCTAGGTTCATTCACGTTGTTGCAAATGGCAGGATTTTCTTTTTTATCACTGAATTACATATATATATATATATGTATATATATATATGCACACACATATACACACACAACATTTTCTTTATTCATTCATCTGTCACCAGACACTTAGGTTGTTTCCATGTCTTGGCTATTGCGAATAATGCTGCAATGACCATGGGAGTGCAGATATCTTTTCAAGATAGTGTTTTCATTTCCTTTGGATAAATACTGAGAAGTGGGATTGCTGGATCATATGCTAGTTCTATTTTTAATTTTTTGAAGAACCTCTATACAGTTTTCCATAGTGGTTGCACCAATTTACGTTCCCACCAGCAGTGCATAGCGTTCCCTGTTCTCCACAACCTCACCTTCTCTCTTGTCTTTTGATAATAGCCATCCTAACAGCTGTGAGGTGATATGTCATTGTGGTTTTGATTTGCAGTTCTCTGATGATTAGTGTTGATCATCTTTTCGCGTACCTGTTGGCCTTTTGTATGTCGGGGAAATGTCTATTCAGATCCTTTGCCCATTTTTTAATCAGATTATTTATTTTTTTGCCATTAAATTGTGTGAGTTCCTTACATATTTTGGATATTAACCTCATATCAGATGCAAGGTTTGCAAATATTTTCTCTAGCTCCATAGTTTGCCTCTTCACTCTGTTGTTTCCTTTGCTGTGCAGAAGTTTTTTAGTTTGATGTAGTCCCACTTGTCTATTTTTGCTTTTATTGCCTCTGCTTTTAGTGTCACATCCAAAAAATCATTGCCAAGACCAATATCAAGGAAATTTTCCCTATATTTTCTTCTAGAAGTTTTATGATTTCGGGTCTTACATTTAAATCTTTAATCCATTTCAAGTTGATTTTTGTGAGTGGTATAAGATAGGGGTCTGGTTTCAGTCTTTTGCATTTGAATATCCAGTTTATTGAAGAGACCATCCTTTCACCATTATGTGTTCTTGGCTCCCTTGTCAAAGATTAGTTGACTGTATATGTATGGCTCTATTTCTGTACTCTTACTTCTGTCCCATTGGACTATATGTCTGTTTTTATGCCAGTACCATACTGTTTTGATTACTATAGCTTTGTAATATAATTTGAAATCAGGAAGTGTGACGCCTCCAACTCTGTTCTTCTTTCTCAATGTTGCTTTGGCTATTCAAGTTCTTTTGTGGTTCCATAGGAATTTGGGGAATTTTGTTGAATCTTGCAGGCTCCCTTGTACCCCTGTAGGATGTTGTGGGGGTGGTGTTGTGTGAGTTCTGAGGCTAGATCAGAATAGGTGATTTCCATTTCCACTTTGCTTGCTAGAACACTTGTTCTTGGAGCCCTGAGCCACCATGTAAGAAGTGTGACCACCCTGAAGCCACTGGTCAGTGAGGAAGCCAGTCATGTGGACAGGCCACATGTAGGCACTTTGTCGGCACTTCTAGTCTTTGAGTTTTCCCAGTCCAGGCACCAGGCGTGTGAGCGAACAAGACTTTAGTTGATTCCAACCCCTGGCCATCAAGTCACCTCAGACTTCAAGCTTTCTCAGAGGACGTGCCAGACCTCATGGAGCAGAGAAAGTTTTCCCCATTGTGCCTTTTCTAAATTCCTGACCCACTGATTCCGTGAGCGTAAAATCAGGGTTGTTTTAAGATGCTAAATTGGGCAGTCATTTGTAACAGTATGCTTGAAATATTTCATAATTTTTTCCCAATTTGTATTTTTTAAAATTGAGCTATAATTGACATATAACATTATATTAGTTTCAGGTGCATAACATAATGATTCAATATTTGTATATATTGCAAAATGATCAGCACAAGTCATCTACTTAACATCCGTCACCATACATAGTTACAAAAAATTTTTTTTCTTGTGATGAGAACGTTTAAGATCTACTCTTTCAGCAACTTTCAAACATGCAATGTGGCATTATTAACTATAGTCACAATGCTATACATTACATCCTCAGAACTTATTTGTTTTGTAACTGAAAGTTTGTATCTGTTGATCACCTTCACACATTTCACCGACCCCCACCCCCGACCTCTGACAACCACCAATCTGTTCTCTGTATCTATGAGCTTGTAGGTTTTTGTTTGCTTGTTTGTTCTTTAAGGAAGATTAGCCCTGAGCTAACTGCTGCCAATCCTCCTCTTTTTGCTGAGGAAGACTGGCCTTGAGCTAACATCCGTGCCCATCTTCCTCCACTTTATATGTGGGACGCCTACCACAGCATGGCTTGCCGAGCGGTGCCATGTCTGCACCCGGGATCTGAACCGGCAAACCCCGGGCCGCCAAGAAGCAGAACGTGCGCACTTAACCGCTGCGACACGGGGCTGGCCCCGTGATTTTTTAAATTTTTTCATAATTTAAAAGAAAGATCATTAAAATGACTAGTCCTCCTCTCATGCTGCCACTCCCAATTCAGATTTGGGCAAGAGCTAGAATATGCCTCAGGAGTAAGTAGCCATGTCATGATGTCACTTGAAAGGTACTAAACCTCCAAAATCTGTCACCCTATTCAAATGTCTAAAATTCCCCCAATCAAGATTTGTTTGAAGGCTTTTACCTATAAGAGTCCACTATTAAAAAGTAAATAATGCCCAAAAAGCATGGAGGTGGAGGACAAGAAAGGAGAGCATTTGACCTGGGCATCATATTCAGAGGGCTTCAACTTTAGACTTGTGAAGTTATCATTGAATGAGTTTCCAGATATACAGTGCACAGTGATGTGACAAAAAGAAGATATTCATCATATCACTTTAAACTGCTGTCTCCTCACCAGGCCCACTACCTGAACTGCACTGTGAATTAATTTTTTAAATAAATTTCGCAATTATCTTGTGACTAGCACAATTATATTGTAGAACTTTGCCATCTGTGGTGGAACATTTAAATTAGAATTAGGCTATAGATTATGAGTGACTCATGGTCATCAGCCAAACACCTAATTGACATAATAGTCTCTGTTATATCAAAAGTCCTGTGACATTATTTAGCTGCAAAGATTCCAAACGTTTGCATCAGCAAGAAGTACATTAATCATTAACTCTTTGTGAACAGATAGAAACAAATTAATGCATTTTTTAGTTCAAAATGTAATTGTGAGCCATGTAAACATTGAAAATATAGCACAATTTGAGTAACCTGTTTGGAATAAGAAAAATATATATATATTTGGAGAGTCAGTACTCAGAAAAAGCTTCTGTGAGTCTGGCTCTCTGAGAAGCCCCAGGTGATACTAAAAGCTATCATTTTGATAGGTGTGGGATGAAGTTTAATGATGGAGTTTTATGCAGGAATTATCCTTGAAATCCTTTCTGACCTTGGGGTCTAGTGAGTGTTTGAACCAATAAAGGCCCCTGGGGGAGAAATGTGGGGCCCAGGAAGGGGAACGACTAGAGATTGAGGAATCTCTTCTGTGGAACATTCCTGTCTTCAAATTTTGCCTGGGGTTTCCAGAGGGAGGGGGCCCGGGGGCTGGGACACACTGGATCAGCCCTTCCTGAATGTGGATGTCTTGATGCAAAATTAAACTCCTTCTGTGAATCCAAACAGGGTAGCAGCACACAGGGTTACCATGGCTACTGCTCTATTGCACAAGCTCCTGTCTGATGCCAGGAAAGGGTGTATGCCAGACTGTGGCCAGCCCATCCCTGCAACTCTAACCCAGCCTCGAAAGCTCCCTAATCTACTAGGCAGTGCCAGCCAGCAGAGGGCTCTACCAGGCCCGCAGTCTGGGCCCCAGAGACTGCCCCGAGGGGCCTCACCCTGCTGCTGCTGCCGCCACCTTGTGTCCTGGGAGGAGGAGCACTTGCTTCCTGAGAGAACAGTTCCACCTTTCAATGGGAGAAAGCTCTCCCAAGAAATGGGGTGGCTTGGTGGTCTCCTACCCCACCTCTCCCTGGCCACCACTGGTCTCCTTGGCCCAGTGTCCCCAAGGATTGTTGGATAGGAGCTAACCTCTTCTACCTGCCGCTCTTCCCCTCTCATCTGTGCTCTTCTCACTTCTCTTTTCTCTTCCCTGCATCTCTTTTCTCCTCCCATCTTTATTCTCCGTTCTCCTTTTTCAATCTTCTTTCTCAGCTAGCTTTCTGCTTCCCCTTTACCTCTTGGGCTTCCCACAACACTCTCCTCGTTTCCCTCTTTTATTTCCCTTTATTTAATCCTTCAGTCTTTTCTCACTTTTTTTTAATCTTTCTCCTTTTCTCCTACTTTCTCGTTTCTTCTTTTACTTGTTCTCTGATCATTTATTTCTCTCCTTCCTTTCTGATCTCCTAACTCAGCTTTATCTGCCATTCTTTATTCAGAGGCTGCAAACTGGTGGCTTATGAGCCAAATTGAGCCCATAGTTGGGTTTTGTCTGGCCAACAGGGTGGTTTTTTCCTAATTTTTTTTTTTTTTTTTTTTTGCTAACATTAAACAACCATGAGATTTCCTTTATAAAAAAAATCTGGATTTCGAACTTGACATGAAAAATAGAGTATCTGGTAAACTTGGCCCACATTCCTACAAGGCAACCATCATCTGGAGCTGACTTGGGCTGCCTTCGACAAAGCAGACACTCTTCAGTGGGCCACAGGCCCAGCAAGCCTCTGTCCCCGACACGTTACCTAGTTGGGCCCTGTAGGTAGAAGGATTTCAGTTCCTTTCTTCGATCTCTTTTTTTCTTTCTTCTCATGACTCCCTCTGTTGGGAGGTGTTAAACTCACTGGTTAAGCTTCCAACCTATGAGGTCACCCAGATCTAGGGTCAAATTTCAGTTTATCAAGCTATGCGACCTCAGGCAAATCTCTCAAATTCTCTGAAGTTCACTTTCCTGATCCGTAAAACATGGGCTTATTAATGCCAATCTCATGGGTTTATTGGGGAGGACCAAATGAGATAACACTTGTAAAGTACTTAGCACAAGTGTCTGGCACATAGTAGGCCCTCAATTAGTGATACTTATTATCTTTCTGCTCTTATTTGCATCTTCTCCACTGCTTTTCAGCCGCCTTTCATTCCTTTTCTTTATATCATTTCTTCTTTTTCTTTCCTTACCTCTCTGTCCATTTGCGTGTGTGTCTTTCTAGGCCCTATTATGTTCCTTATTTTCTGTTTTTATTTCCTGCCTTTCTCTTTCTTCCCTTCTCTCAATATTTGGAGCTTATTCAAGTATTTACTACTCCTCCAGTTTTTCCTCCTTCTTTATCCTCTCCCTGGTTCCCTACCTTGCTCTCCCCTCCCCATATATACATGCTGCAATCCTTCATAGGTTTAGAAATATGGACTTTTAGTATTATAGAATATGAGTATACGTGATATTAAGATATTTCTCATTTCCAGACCTTGAAAGAGATTTAGGATGAGTAAGAGGAAGTAAAAGCTGTAAATCTAAAGATCCTCCTTTGTGAGTCAAGAGAAGAGCAAGAATGATACATCCTCACTTCTAGATTTTTCAGGTCCTAATACAGCAAGCTCAATACTATAGGTTGAACCTTCCCCTCTGACTAAGACAGTGCAATTCCTAGGAGCCCTTTTAAAATTTCTATTGTGAGGAGCCGGCCCCGTGGCCAAGTGGTTAAGTTCATGTGCTCCACTTTGGCAGCCCAGGTTTCGCCGGTTCGGATCCTGGGCATGGACCTAGCACCACCATGGTGAGATGGCATCACACATGGCAGAACCACTAGGACCTACAACTAGAATATACAACTATGTACTAGGGGACTTTGGGGAAAAAGAAGGAAAAAAACCATAAGATTGGCAACAGATGTTAGCTCAGGTGCCAATCTTTAAAAAAAAAAAATTCTATTGTGAAATATTTAAGACATACAAAAGGTATGTGCACCTTCTTGTTTAACCACCGACCAACTCAAAAAATCAAACATTACCAATGCAGTCAGAGCCCCCTGTGTGCCCGTCTCTGATCACACCCCCTCTTTTTCTTCCAGAGGATACCTTTATCCTAAATTGGGTGATTATCATTCCATGGATTTTTTTTTTTTTTGAGGAAGATTAGCCCTGAGCTAACATCTGCTGCCAATCCTCCTCTTTTTGCTGAGGAAGACTGGCCCTGAGCTAACATTCGTGCTCATCTTCCTCTACTTTATATGTGGGATGCCTACCACAGCATGGCTTGCCAAGCAGTGCCATGTCCGCACCCGGGATCCGAACCAGCGAACCCCGGGCCACCGAAGCAGAACGGGCGAACTTACTGGCTGCGCCACCAGGCTGGCCTCCATGCATTTCTTTATTCTTTTACTACATACGTATGTAGCAGCCAACTCCCTAGGAGCAGGTTTGCACCATTTTAGCAGAGGTGACAGAACGAGGAGGTTTTGATGATTCTTTTGGGCAGACAGCTTTCAACTTTATGCACTGTCTAGATTCTTAGCTGCCAACAGTTAGCAGAGAGTGTGGTGGTTAAAAGCATGGACGCTCCAACCACAGCAAGTGGGTCTGATTCCCAATGCTGCACTTCCTGGTTATATAACCTTGTAAAGTCTTTAGAATAGTACCTGGCACACAGTAAGTGTCCCATAAATGTAAGCTTTTGATTAGTAATAGTGAAGGGTACTTGCTAGATAATGAAGGCGAAAGCTTTCTTACTTTGACATCAACAAAGAGGCTTCAGCTAGATATTGAGTGGTCTCTGAGACTCCAAATGGGAGGAGAAATTTCAAGGATCCAGGTGAAATTGACCCAGAGTCAATTCTGGGGCCTGCATTACTCCAATTGGTACCTTACAAGTTGTTTGATTCTTGCAACAGAATTTCTACAGATTTCTTCAAATTTTCTTCTAAGGGTACATTCCTGATAAGGGTTTAGAGACTGTACTATAAAAGGACGATGCTGTGATAATGTCTATGCAATAACATAGCAAGCTTTAATCCACCACCCTCTTCCTCAGAAAAAAAGACCAACCGCAAAGAACAACAAAAATAGAAATAAACAATGGGTTCATCCTAATTTGTTGCTGTGGACTTTGAGGTTTGATTCTGGGATCCTGGGAGTAGGGTGGTACCACTGGTGTACATGGAGAAGTTGATGTGGGCAAACAATTTAGAGTGGAAGAAGATTCTAAGTTTAGATACTTTGAGCTGAAAATGATGATGGACTATGTAAATGGAAATGTTCTCTAAGCAGCCCTGTAAAGTAGGAAGGCAGTTCCTCCATTTGCTAACTGAGCAAATAAAGGCTCAGACAAATGACGTCATTTGATCAAAATAAATAGTAGTGGTTCTTCAATTTTAGATTGTATCAATCTGTCTTCACAGGGCTCAGGAATCTCCATTTTAAATAGTATTTCAAATAGCTCTGTTACAACTGGTCTTCACACAGAGCACACTTTGAAAATTTCTGATACACGCTGTGAGGGAGTTTCATGTAGGGAAGAGGGTAGAGTCCCAGGATGATACAAAGGGAAGGGGGTCGAAGACCTATCTGTCCAGCTCCTCACACATATTTGCTGAGGAGCAGCCCAGCCCGATCAGGCCTTTGATTGATAAGTAGGTCCAGTCCTTTTCTTCCCTTCCAATCCAGTCTTCTCTGGCCTGATTGAGTAATAGATGACATATTTCCTTCCACTGTTATATTACTGTCTCCTTTTTGGTTGTTGGTATCTGACTTGGGGGAATTGAGGAATAATCAATATTGGGGCTCAGGGGAATGTTTGGTGCACTGGGGTAAGGCAATTGGGATGGAGACAGAGATGAGGACTCTGAGTTTTGCATTGAGGTTTCACAGTACAACAGTCTCAAAGCTTGCCACTTTCAGAGATACTGGTTTAGGACATAGGGTGAGAAATCTGTACTATAAATGTACATTTCAGAGATATTAGCATAGATAAATTACACTTCCACTACACAAAATGAAATGATTTGGCAACTGTGCTGTCTATTTGTCAGTATAGACAAGTGATCTAGATAATTTAGGCCATCCACAATAACTGCATGAACTACATAATTGCCAACTCACCATCTCACTTCAGACTATTGTAAACATGGTTCCAGTTACCACTTGGGAACCTTGCCTTGTGAAAGATCAAGTGAAAAGTGAAAAGATCCAGATAAAGTGAGCTGTGCTTGAAGAGCCATAGAACTGAGGATTGCTGTGAGTTTGTAAAATCAAAGGAACACTTGGCCAAAAGAGGCATAGACTGGGGGGGGACAGCCGGAAGCTGTTTAAGTTTCTGGAGGGACCAATAAAAAACAACTGACTCCTCCTCTTCGCTATAATCCACAAACAAGGGGGTACTCAATGAAACCAATAGCAAATAAACATGGAACAAGTAAAATGGATTATGTCTTCCCATAGTACGTCACCTCTGTGTGGAAGTCACTACTGCAAGAATCTATAAATAGACATGTTGGGACAATATTTTAAAAGTGAATGGGCTAACTTCACAATCAACTTTAATAACATTCGCATCTTTGGCCCAAGTTAAGGAGACTTCATCTTCATGCTTCAAGTTTCAAGTCCATAACTTGGTTTGGGGGCCAGGGCAGCTTCAAGAAAGATTCATGTCTTCTAAGAAGAGCAATATATGATTAGCATGCACTGTGGGTTTTCTTTGGCTGGTTTGAGTCAGTGTACAGGAGGCTGGATCCATTTGGCTCTCACTTCTCTTGGAGCCTTTTTTAGCTTTGCTGAATTTTTTTTTTAAAGATTTTATTTTTTTTCCTTTTTCTCCCCAAAGCCCCCCGGTACATAGTTGTATATTCTTCGTTGTGGATCCTTCTAGTTGTGGCATGTGGGACGCCACCTCAGCGTGGTTTGATGAGCAGTGCCATATCCTCGCCCAGGATTCGAACCAACGAAACACTGGGCCACCTACAGTGGAACGCGCGAACTTAACCACTCGGCCACGGGGCCAGCCCCTTAGCTTTGCTGAATTTATGATTCATAGAATCACAGTACCAAACAATTCAGAGTTGGAAGCATGCTTAAGGAGGACCTAGTTCAACCCTGTCATTCTTTAGATGGGATTCAGAGCTAGGAAATGACTTGCTTAAGGTCACAAGCCTAGTTATTGCATGGGCAAAGGTAGAAATGTAGTTAAACTAGTTATTTGGTGTGGTACAGACACAGTACTCAGATGCTTGTCTGAGCTGACTAGATCAGTGGTTCTCAAGACTGGCTGCAGAAGTCGTATGCAAATATTTCATAATGGGTACGCTACCGGGCACTGACTAATCAGAATGGAATCTGGCTAAATGCTGAAGCAGGGTTCTGGAGGACGCCTGCTGGACCAAGCCTTAACTGTTTAGTAACTGATTGTAGGGAGGTCTGGGGATTCTGGGCTGGAAGAGATGAGGTATCTAGGGCACTCCGGTCTCAGGGCATTTACCAACTTCATTGAAAGTCTCTCTCAATATCTTCACAACTGGTGTGGCTATACCAGTGAATCCTGACTGAATTATCCATCTTGCTTGCCCTGCACACTAGAATCATTTACAGAGCCTTTAAAAATGCCAGTGCCTGGGGAATTTTAATGTACAGCCAAGTGTGAGAACCATTGGACTAGATGTTCTGGCATCTAGTTCTGGAGGTTTTGGAGACCTATTTCCTTTTAAATTTACCTCACAACCATCACTCAGCAACATAACTAGGAGGATAACCAGTCATCAAGCCTGTTAGACTTCTTCTAAGACCTCTGGACTTAATCTTGGTTCCTAAACAACTATATCATTGGTGATCTGGGAAGGCCCTGATGACACTGCTGGGCCCCACTTTCTGTACAACTATCTCTTCAGTAAACAGAGGTCATCATATTTGGTCTGGATATAAGGTAAGATAAAAACCCTACACAAGGCCATCTTCAACTCTACAAGCCAGGATGGATACCTTTGTATGTCCATTGCAATTTCCCCTGTACTTTGAGCTTGGTTCTCTGCAAGTGATGGGCCTGAAAGCTAATCCTTTTCAGTGGGAGCCACGAAGGGCTTTTAGAGCCTGGGATGGGAGATTCCATTAGATGGGGCAGGGCCCTCGAAGAGGTCCAGTGGACAGGCTGACTACATCCCGTATCAGAAGACAGTCTGAAATGGAATTAGTGATAGAAATGGGAGTTATGGGATATACGGAGGGGTAAGAAGTGTGAGGGGACTAGCTATAACATGGAGAACGAAATGGGACAGGGCAATTCAGATAGTAAATATGGGCGAGCATGGAGAAATCAGACACAGGAAGAAATGTGGGGAGATAAGGACCACTTCTTGCTTTCTTTCTTTTGTTTTGCTTTTTTTTTTCAGCTGAGGAAGATTCACCCTGACCTAACATCTGCTGCCAATCTTCCTCTTTTTGTACGTGAGCTGCCACCACAGCATAGCCACTGATAGATGAGTGGCATAGGGCTGTGCCTGGGAACCAAACCCAGGCCGCCAGAGCAAAGTGTCCCAAACTTAACCACTAGGCCACCAGAGCTGGCCAAGGTGCACTTCTTGATGAATCACAACAACCATTGGTTTTTTTCTTCAGCATTTTACTATTAATATTTTAAACATGCAGAAAAGTTGAAAGAATTTCACAGTGAACACGCATATACCAAACATCTAGATTCTACCAATTTATATTATATTTTACTCTGCTTATCACATACTTCATCTCCCTATCCCTCTATCCATATTCATCATCCATCTTATTATTTTGATACACATCAAAGTAAATTGCAGACAACAATATACTTCTCCCTAAATACTTCAACATGCCTATCATGAACTAGAGTTCAGAATTTGTTTATGGCACTTTTTTCTTTTGAGATTAATGTTACATAAAATGAGATACATAATCTTAATTGAACCAACAGTGAAAATTAAAGAACAATTATGAAAAATTAATACACGCATGTAACCTAGATCCCTTTCAAGGTATAGAACACTACCATCACTTCAGCACATTCCTCATGCCTTTTCCAGTGAATCCCCACCTTTATCCCTGCTTCAGGCAACCACTGTTTTTCTTTTTACCATAAATTAGTTTTGACTGTTCTAGAACTTTATATAAATGGAATCATATAGTTTATATTCTTTTGTGTAAGCATTCTTTCATTTGGCATAATATTTTTAAGATTCATCCATGCTGTTGTGTGTATCAATAATTCATTCCCTTTTATTGCTGAGTAGTATTCCATTGTATGACTATACCACAGTTTACATTCACCTATTAATGGACATGTGAGCTCTTTCCATTTTGGAGCCAATATGAATAAAGATGAGCATTCATATACAAGTGTTTGTGTAGACAAATGATTTCATTTCTTTTGGAAAAATACCAAGGAATAGAATATTTAGGTATTAGGGTTGCTATATATTTAGCTTTATGAATAACTGCAAGAGATTTTTCCAAAGTGGTTATACCATTTTACATTCCAACCAAAAATGTATGCAAGTTCGGTTGCTCCACATGCTTGTCAATATTTGGTGTTATCAGTCTATTTAATTTTAGCCATTCTTGTGGATGTGTAGAGGTATAATATTGTGATTTTCAATTTGCAATTCCCTAATGACTAATAATGTTGACTATATATTCATGTGTTTATTGACCATTCACATATCTTATTCTGTGAAAATTCTGTTGAAATATTTTCCCATTTTTATTAGATTATTTGTCTTTATATATCCTGGATACTAGTCTATCAGATATATGCTTCATGAATATTTTCTCCTAGTATGTGGCTTATCTATTCATTTTCTTAATGTTGTCTTTTGATGAAGAGATGTTTCTAATTTTGATGGTTTAATTTATGATTTCTTTAATTATATAGTTATTGCTGTCTGTGTCCTATCTAACAAACTTGCCTATTCCCAGATCATAGACATATATTCCTGTGTTTTCTTCTAAAAAGATTTATGGCTTAAGTTTTTACATTAGGTACGTGATCCTACTCAAATTAATTTTTGTGTATGGTTTGAGATAGGAATGAAAGTCCATTTTTTTTTCTATTTGGATATCCAGTTTTCCAGCACCATTTGTTGAAGAGACTTTACCTTCCCTAATGGATTGTGTGGGCACCTTTGTCAAAAGTCAAATGACTATATAAGTGTGAGTCTATTTCTTTGCACTATATTTTGTTCCATTGCTCTATTAGTCAATCCTTAGGTCAAAACCATAGGGTCTTAACTACAGTAGTTTTACAATAAATAGTGAAGTCAAGTAGAGTAAGTTTCTGACTTTTTTCTTTTTAAGATTGCTTTGGGTATCTAGTTCCTTCGCATTTTGAAATAAATTTTAGAATTAGCTTGTACGTTTCTACGAAAAGCCAGATAAGATCACGTTTATTGTGTTATTAAATATTTCTTAGAATTCCATTCTATATTAAAATGCATTTATTGGCATTTTAATTATACTTTATTGTATAACACTTTTAGTGGTTGCTCTAAGGATTACAATATACATCCTTAACCTTTCATTGTCTTCTTGGAGTTCATCTTTTACCTTTACACGTAAAATATAGAATTCTTTCAGCTGTTTAAGACAATTTACCTCTTTTCCCATCTAGGTACTATAGTTATCAGATACATCATAGCCACATACATTTTAAAGATTTTACTTTTTATTTTATTTTATTTTTTTTTAAGATTTTATTTTTTTCATTTTTCTCCCCAAGGCCCCCTGGTACATAGTTGTGTATTTTTAGTTTTGGGTCCTTCTAGTTGTGGCACGTGGGATGCCGCCTCAGCATGGCCTAATGAGCAGTGTCATGTCCATGCCCAGGATTTGAACTGGCGAAACCCTGGGCTGCCACAGTGGAGCACATGAACTTAACCACTCGGCACAGGGCCGGCCCCCCACATACATTTTAAATTCTACCCTATAATGTTCTAGTCTTTGCTTTAAACAGTTATATATATTTTACAGAAATAAAGAAGGAAATAGTTTTTATATTTACCATTTCTGATACTCTTGATTCCTTCCTGAAGATTCCAGTTTTCATCTGGTATCATTTCCCTTTAGCCTGAATAATTCCCTTTATCATTTCTTTTTTTTTGCCACCTGAGCTAACATCTGCTGCCAATTTTCTTTTTTTTCCTTCTTCTCCCTAAAGCCCCCCAGTACATAGTTGTATATCGTAGTTGTAGGTCCTTCTGGCTCTGCCATGTGGGACACCACGTCAGCATGGCTTGATGAGTGGTACTAGGTCTGCACTCAGAATCTGAACTGGCAAAACCTTGGGCCACTGAAGCGGAGTGTGTGAACTTAACTCAGCCACGGGGTCAGCCCCCCTGTATCACTTCTTAAAGTACAGATTTGCTGGACACAAAATCTCAGTTTTCCTCTATGTAAAACTATTTTCATTTCACTTTCATTCTTGTTGGATAATTCTCTGAATATAGAATTCTAAATTAAGAGGGTTTTTTTTTTCCTTTTAGTACTTTAAAAATATTACTCCACTATCTTCTACACACAATTTTTTCTGCTAACACCAACATCTAGATCATTTCTAGATTATCTGAATCATTGTTCCCCTGTGTAATGTATCATTTTCTCTGGCTGTTTTCAAGATTTTCTCTTTATCTTTTGCTTTCATCAGTTTGACTATGATTTATCTAGGCATAGTTTTCTTTTATCCTGCTTTGGGTTCACTGGGATTCCTGAATCTGTAAATGTATATCTTTCACCAAATTTGGAATATTTTCAGCCATTATTTCTTCCAAAAGGATTTTTTTTTCTGCTTCAGTCTCTCTCTCCTTTCCTTCTGCAACTCCAATTACATGTAAGCTAGACCCTTTGAATAATGCTCTACTGATCCAAGAAACTATGTATTATTTTTGGGTTTTTTTTCATTTTTTCTTGAGATTGGATAATTTCTATGGATCTTTCTTCAAGTTCACTGACTCCTTCCTTGTCATCTACATTCTGCTGTTAAGCCCATTTAGTAATTTTTAATTTCAGATATTGTATTTTTCAGTTTTAAAATTTTCACCTGTTTCATTTTCATAGTTTCTATTTCTCTGCTGAGATTCCCAATCTTTGCATTCATTTTAGGCATATTTTCCTTCATTGAGCATAGTTACAACAGCTGCTTAAAAACCTTTCCCTGCTAATTCCAACATGAGTCATTTCAGAGTTGGTCTTCTTGGAAAGTTTTTTCTCTAGAGAATGGGTCATATTTTCCTGATACTTCATCTATCACATAGTTTTGGATTGTAATCTAGGCTCCATGAATATTATGTTATGGGAACTCTGGGTAATGTTATATTTTCTTGAAGAGTGTTGATATTTTTGTTTTAACAGGCAACTAAATTTGTTGGACTCAAACTGCAAACTCTGACTCCTGGGTGGCAGCTTGATCTCAGATCAATTCTTCTATCCTTAACTGAACTTCTTAGAGTCCACTCTATACCTCTAAAGTTCACAGGTTAACAGTGAGTTGGGAAGAATTTATACACAGAATTTGTACCTTCTCATTTTTGCTGCTTTCCTTGCTGAGAGTGTTCCTTCACTGCCTAGCAGCTGTGCTAGCCCCAAACTCTATCCTGTGGTTACTCAATCCAGAAAAACTGCCAGTTTTCTATCAGAGCATTAGCTCACTCCATATGGCAAGGATTAGGGCTTGCTCTCAGGCAATAAACTGTAGAGCAACACCATCATCATGGAAGTGTGAGAGGATGTCTTTGTCACTCCTTTTAATCTATAGTGAATAAAACATCATAACCCAACAAAGGCTACATTGCTCAACACACGAGAACACCAAAGAGATCCACACATCAGTACCTACAAAGGTGGGTGGATTGGCGCATATAGAGGAGGCCACCTGGGGGAACAGCAGAGGCAGTGCCCAAGATCCTGGCCCCCCAGCCACAGCAGCTGAGCCAGCTGCCTCCAGGCCCAGAGAACCAGGTAGCCAGCAGCAGAGGTACACATTCAACTCCAACATCACAGCCATGGTTATCTGTATCTCTGGCCATAGCATCTCTGGCCATGAGAAGTGAAGCAGCAGCAGAGGTGGAGCCCCACAATCTCAAGCCCCTGGCTGTGGCTCAGAGCCTGGAAGCAGTAGCAGAGGTGTGCACAGGCCTCTGACCTCTCAACCATAGCAGTGCCTGGGGCCACAAGGAAATGAAAAACAGTGGAGAGAAGCCCTGTGAACCCAGCTCCCTCTTCTGCCTACCCCTCCCCCGACCATGGCAGTGGAGTTTCCCACCCAGCTGATGCCAGATGCAGCAGAGGCATCATCCATCCTTGTACCCCTAGCAGCAAAGCTAGTGACCACAGAAACACTGGCAACAGCAAGACATTAGTGACCCCCTAGAGGTACAGGTGGTGGTGGTAAAAGTGCCAGCAATACCCCTACAAGAGGTGGTGGAGGGTGGGATGTATTGATCCTCAAACAGAGTGAAAAGCAGCTCAGGCAAGTGAAACCAAAAGCTAGTGCTACACTGCCACATACTGAAAAACAAAATAAAGGCCTCTAATCTTGAATCATTTGAATTGTTGAAATCAAAACAAACAAAGCTATACCTAAACAAGAAAAGTGTTCACTATGACAAATGTGCTGGCAGAGGAATAACTCAGCAAGCACCACAAAAAGCCACAGTAACACAGCATCACAAAAAGAGAATAACAATTCTCCAGAAATCAAACATAAAGTCACAGAAGAATGTGATCTAATTGATAAAGAATTCAAAATAGTTGTCATGAAGAAACTCACTGGGCTCCAAGAAAACTCAGAAGTGCAGTTCAATGAGCTCAGGAATAAAACCAATGAACTGAAGGAATACCAAAGAGATTAAAACTTTAAAAAAGAACCAGACAGAAATTCTGGAGTTGAAAAACTCAATAAATGAGATAAAGAATGCATTAGAATGCATTGGAAATAGAGCAGACCATATGGAAGAGAGAATTAGAGAGCTCAAAGATAGAAACCTAGAAATGATGCAGATAGAAGGGGAGAGAGAAATAAGAATTTTTAACAGTGTGGAAATTCTATGAGAATTATCCAATTCCATTAGAAAAGGCAACTTAAGGATAATGAGTATCCCCATGGAGAAGAGAGACAGAAGGTAACAGAGAGCTTATTTAAAGTAATAATAGCTGAGAACTTCCCAAACCTGGGGAAGGAACTGGATATAGAAATCCATGAAGCTAACAGAATACCCAAATATCTCAATGCAAAAAGACCTTCACCAAGGCACATGATAATAATGTCAAAAGTCAATGACAAAGAAAGAACATTAAGGGCAGCCATAAAGGAGAAAGTAACTTACAAAAGAACCCCCATTAGTCTATCAGAGGATTTCTCAGCAGAAATTCTACATGCTAGGAGAGAGTGGAATGATATATTCAAAATATTGAAAGATAATAGGTGCCAGTCAAGAATACTCTATCTAGTAAAGTTTTCCTTCAGATTTGAAGGAGAAATAAAGGCTTTCCCGGACACACAAAAGCTGAGTGAGTTCATCACCACTAGACGTGCCTTACAAGAAATGTCAAAAGGAGCCCTCCCACCTGAAACAAAAAGGCAAAGGTATGCAAAGCTTTGAGTAAGTTGATAAATAGACAGAATCAGAAAGTTGCAACTCTATATCAAGATAGATTAATAAACATTTAATTATAACATAAAGGCTAAAGAGAAAGAAAGAATAAAAAATAAACAAAACCACTTCAATTTGGTAACAAACTCCCAATACAAAAAGAGATAACTTGTGACAAGAAAAACATAGAAAGGGAAAAGGAATAGAATGGAACCTGCATACACAAATGAAGACAAGATGCTATCAGCAGATAAAGGACTATATCATCTATGAGACTTTTTCTACAAACCTCATGGTAACCACAAAGCAAAACTTCAGAAGAGGGACATGAAACATAAAAAAAGAGGAAACTGGGAAAAACATCACAGAAAAGCACCAAACTGAAATGGTAGACAGAAACACAAGGAAAAAGAAACAATGGAAATACAGAGCAACCAGAACACAAAAGGAAACATAGTAGTATTAAGTCCTCATATATCAATACTCTCCCTAAATGTAAATGGGTTAAATTCACCAACCAAAAGATATAGAGTGACTGGGTGGATTAAAAAACAAGACCCAAAGATATGCTGCCTCCAGAAGACCCATCTCAGCTCTAAAGACAAACATAGGCTCAAAGTGAAGGAATGGAAGATGATACTTCTAACAAATGGCAACCACAAGAAGGTGGGTGTAGCTATAATTATATCAGACAAAATAGTCTTAAAGCCAAAAAGATAACAAGAAACAAAGATGGACATTATATAATGATAATTCATCAAGATGACCTAACATTTATTAATACATATGCACCTAACATAGGAGCACCAAAACATGTAAAGCAATTATTAACAGACCTAAAGGGAGAAACTGACAGCAACACAAAAATACTAGGGGATTTTAATACCCCAACTTGCTTGAATGGATATATCATCCAGACATAAAGTCAACAAGGAAACATTGGCCTTTAATGAAACATTAGGCTAGATGTACTTAATAATATAGAACATTTCATCCAAAAGGAGCAGAATACACATTCTTATCAAGTGCACATAGAACATTCTCAAGGATAGACCACATGCTTGGAAACAAACAAGTCTCAATAAATTTAGGGAGATTGAGATTATACCAAGCATCTTTTCCAATCACCATGGTATGAAACTAGAAATCAACTACAAGATGAAAGCTGGAAAAGTAAAAAATATGTGGAGACTAAACAACATGCTACTGAATAACTATTGGATCAATGAAGAAATAAAAAGAGAAATTAAAAAATACCTGGAGACAAATGAAAATCAAAACATAACATAACCAAAGTCTATGGGATGCAGCAAAAGTGGTACTAGAGGGACATTTATAGCAATAGAGGCCTACCTCAACAAACAAGAAAAATCTCAAATAAACAATCTAACATTACACCTAAAGGAACTACAGAAAGAAAAATACATGAAGTCCAAATTCAGTTGAAGGAAGGAAACTATAAAAAATCAGAGTGGAAATAAATTAAATGGAGACTAAAAAGACAATAGAAGAGATCAATGAAACTAAGAGCTGTTTCTTTGAAAAGACAAACAAAATTGACAAACCTTTAGCTAGACTCACTAAGAAAAAAAAGAAGGAAGGTTCAAATAAATAAAATCAGAAATGAAAGAGGAGAAATTACAACAGATACCACAGAAATACAAAGGATTATAAAAGAATACTATGAAAAGTTATATGCCAACAAATTGGATTACCTAGAAGAAATGAGTAAATTCTTAGAATCATACAACCTCCCAAAACTGAATCAAGAAGAAATAGAGAATCTGAATAAGCCAATGACTAGTAAGGAGATTGAAACAGTAATCAAAAACCTCCCAAAAGACAAAAGTCCAGGACCAGATGGCTTCTCTGGTGAATTCTACCAAACATCCAAAGAATTTTAATACCTGTCCTTCTCAAACTCTTCCAAAAAATGGAAGAGGAGGGAATGCTTCCCAGCTCATTTTATAAGGCCAACGTTACACTGATACCAAAACCAGACAAGGATAACAGAAAAAAAGAAAATTATAGGCCAATATTGCTAATGAACATAGATGCAAAAATCCTCAACAAAATATTAGCAAAACAAATACACCAATACATTAAAAGAATCATACGCCACTATCAAATATGATTTATTCCAGGAATGCAAGGGTGGCTCAACATCTGCAAATCAATCGACATGATATACCACATTAACAAAATGAAGAATAAATATTATATGATCATCTCAGCAGATGCAGAGAAAGCATTTGACAAGATTCAGCATCCATTATGATAAAAACTCTCAATAAAATGGGTATAGAAGGAAAGTAATATAATAAAGGCCATATAATAAATCAACATAATAAAGGCCATATATGACAAACCCACAGCTAACATCATCCTCAACAGTGAAAAACTGAAAGTTACACCCCTAAGAACAGGAACAAGACAAGGATGCCCACTCTTGCCACTCTTATTAAACATAGTATTGGAAGTCCTAGCCAGAGCAATTAGGCAAGAAAAAGAAATAAATGTTATCCAAATTGAAAAAGAGGAAGTAAAACTGTCATTATTTGCTGATGACTTGATTTTATATATAGAAATCCTAAAAAATCCACAAAAAACTATTAGAAATAGTAAATGGATACAGTAAATTGCACAGCACAAAATCAATATACAAAAATCAGTTGCATTTCTATATATTAACAATGAACTAGCAGAAAGAGAAATCAAGAAAAAAATCCCATTTACAATCACAACAAAAGGAATAATATACCTAGGAATAAATTTAACCAGAGTTGAAAGACCTGTACAACGAAAACTATAAGACATTGTTGAAAGAAATCAAAGAAGACACAAATAAACGGAACAAGTATCCCATGCTCATGAATTGGAAGAATTAACATAATTAAAATATCCACATTACCTAAAGCAATCTACAGATTCAGTGGAATCCCTATCAAAATCCCTTCTGTTACATTTTTTCGCAGAAATAGAGCAAAGAATCTGAAAATATGTACGGAACCACAAAAGACTCCAAACAGCCAAAGCAATCTTGATAAAAAAGAACAAAGCTGTAGGTATCACACTCCCTGATTTCAAAGTATACTACAAAGCTACAGTAATCAAAATAGCACGATACAGGCAGAAAAATAGACACACGTATCGATGGGACAGAATTGAGAGCCTTGACATAAACCCACACATTGACGGACAGCTAATTTTCAATAAAGGAGCCAAGAACATACAACGAAGAAAGGACAGTATCTTCAATAAATGGTGTTGGGAAAATTGGACAGCCACAAGCAAAAGAAAGAAAGTAGACCACTAACTTACACCATACACAAAAATTAACTTTAAACGGATTAAAGACTTGAATTTGAGACCTGAAACCCTAAAACTCCTAGAAGAAAACATAGGCAGTATGCTCTCTGACTTAAGGCTTAGCAACATCTTTTTGGATATGTCTCCTCAGTCAAGGGAAACAAAAGAAACATAAACAAATGGGACGACATCAAACTAAAAAGCTTCTGCACAGCAAAGTAAACCATCAACAAAATGAAAAGATATTGTGAGAAGATATTTTCAAATCATTCATCCAAGGGAGTTAATATTCAAAATATATAAATAACTGATACAACTCAACAACTAAAAAGCAAACAACCTGATCACAAAATGGGCAAAAGATCTGAACAGACATTTTTCCAAAGGAGATATACAGATGGCCAACAGGTACATGAAAAGATGTTCAACATCACTAATTATTAGGGAAATTCAAATTAAAACCACAATGAGAAATCACCTCATGCCCATTAGAATGGCTAATTATTAAAAAGAAAAGAAGTAACAAGTGTTGGAGAGGATGTGGAGAAACAGGAACCCTCACACATGGCTGGAGGGAATGTATACTGGTGCAGCCCTTATGGAAAACTGTATGAAGCCTCCTCAAAAAATTAAAAATAGAACTACCATATAATCCAGCTATTCCATTTCTGGGCATTTATTCAAAGAACACAAAAACAATAGTTCAGAAAGATATATTGCTCCCCTATGTTCACTGCAGCACTATTTACCATAGCTAAGTCATGGGGACAATCTAAGAGGCCATTGACGAGTGAATGGACAAAGAAGATGTAGTGTATATATACAACGGAATACTACTCAGCCATAAAAAAGAATAAATTTTTCCATTTGTGACAACATGGATGGACCTTGAGGGTATTCTAGTAAGTGAAATAAGTCAGGCAGAGAAAGACTAGTACTGTATGAGTCCACCCGTATGTGGAAGATAGAAAAAACCCACCAACAAACACACAGATACAAAGAACAAAAAGTGTTGGTTACCAAAAGGGTAGGAGGTAGGGGGAGGGCAAAAGGGGTACAGGGGGACATTTATATGGTGACGGATGGCAACTAGACTTTTGGTGGTGAACACGATGCAGTCTATATAGAAGTCAAAATATAATGATGTATACCTGAAACATATAATGTTATAAACCTGTTACTTCAATAAAAAAAGAAACTGTAAAAAAGGAAACTTACCTTTTGCCATTTTCTTTGACCAAGTGTCGACTCCCCTCCAGAATCTGCCTGCTTTCTGCTGCTTTCAAGTCTCCTGAGGGAGTTGTTTTTCAAATTTTGTCCAGAGTTTATATTTTCTATCTTCAGGAGGGTTGCTCCAATAGGCACTTAGTTGGTCATTACCAAAAGTAGTGCCTATTAATTTCTTCTAAAAATATTTTAAATTTCAGAAATAAGACATGCCTATATTCTCCTTATTAAAATTTCAAATCGTATAGACAGAGTAAAGGTCCCTCTTGGCCCACTTCATCTCACTCCCCTACCCCAAGATGACCACCATTATCGGTTTGATACACATCCCTCCAGATCTTTTTCAGGAAATAAAATACATACACACACACACACACACACACTAATATAAAATTGGGGAGATTTTACTTATGTAAATGAGATAGGTGGTATATTATGGACGTTAAGAGCCTTAATTCAAATCCCCATTTTAGCACTTACCACCCATACGTCCTTAGAGAATTTCTTCAAACATTCTGTGCCTCAGTTTTATCATCTGTAAAATGTGAATAATGATATTGCCTACTTTATAGGTGTGGGTGCGATGGTGGTAATAATCAATTAATACATACAAATGACTTGGGACAATGTCTAGCATATATTAAGCCCTCAAAAAGTGCTGGCCATTATTGTTATTATGCAACTCATTTTTCTCCTTAATAATGCCATGAATATATATATTATATCATGCTGCATAATATTACATATTACGGTTGCATCAAGATTATTTTGCCCATTACCCTACGATGTTTTCACTTTTTCCCTCTTTTATGAAACAGATTGCAATAAGTATCCTGGTACATGTCTCTTTTATGCATATAAAGGAGAATCCCTCTAGGAATAAATACCTAGAAGTAAAATTGCTGGGCCAAAATATATGTACATTTCAGTTTTTAATGTAATGTGTAATAAAGCAAATGTGTAATTGAGTGATATTCTAATTCTGTCAACATTGCTGTCCTTGAGAACAAAGATTCTCAGTGTGGGGGAAGCAAAGCCCGAGAACCACTGCACACGGCTTGATAAAACTGTCACAAACGTGTAAACACCTGATGGATGAGGATGCTAAGAAATTTCTCTCTACTCAATCTTTCCTAACAGCATAAAAACATGTTACTTCTCCCATCTTTAAATCAAAACTTCTTCTTGACTCCACTTCCCCCTCTAGCTATGGCTCTATTTTTTTTCTTTTTCCCCTTATAGAAAAACTGGAAAAGATTGTCTGTACTCTCAGTCCCCCATTTCCTTCCTCCTACTTTCTCTCTAATAACGCATTGGCTTTCACCATGTCTCCAAAACTGCTCTCAGCAAGGTCACCAGTGACATCTACATTATTAAATCCAGGGATTCATTCTCAGTTCTCATCTCACGAGACCCGTCAGCATACTTTTTCACAGCTGATCACTCACTCCTCCTCGAAACACTTTCCTCACCTGGCTTCTAGGATGCTACACTCACTTCTTTATCCCCTTACCTCTACGGCCACTTCTTCTCAGTCTCCTTTGCTGATTTCCCTTCATCTTCCTGTCGTCCAAATGTTGGGGTGCCCAGGGCTCACTTCTCTTCTTCTCTCTAGCTGTACTCATTCCTTAGAGGATCTCAGGGTCTTATTTTTATATATCATCAACACAGCGATGACTCCAACTACCTATGTGACATCCATACTTAGATGTCAATTAGGCATTTTAAACTTAACATGTCCCAAAATTCAGTTCTCGACTTTCCTCACCTAAACCTGCTCCTACTATAGTCTTTGACATCTCAGTAAATGGCAACTCTTTTTATTCCTTCTGCTAAGATTCAAAACCTTGGAGTTATACCTCACATCTGGTCTATCAGAAAATTATATCAACTCTACCTTCAAGGATGATTGAGAATCTGACAACTTTCACCACTCTGCCATCTTGGCCAAGTCACCATCATATCTTGCATGGATTACTACACTAGGCTTCTAACTGATGTTCTTGCTTCTACCCTGGCCCACCTTAAGTCTATTCTCAGCATGGAAGCCAGAGTGATCCTATTAAAATGTGAGTCAGATGGCATTCCTCTGCTCAAAGTCCTCCAACAGTTCACCATCTCCCCCAGACATCATGACCATGACCTTCAAAGCCTTACATGACCCGGCCCTGTTCCCTCTCTTGACCTCATCTCCCTACCACTCTCCGCCTCAGTTTATCCTTTCCAGCCACACAGGTCTCCTTGCTGTTCCATGACTACACCAGGCACTAGCCCACCTCAGAGCCTTTGAACTTGCTGTTCCTTCCCCTTCAAATGTCACCTTCTCAGTGACAGCACCCTATCCCAGAATTGCAAACCCCACCCTCATTGTATACACTCCCTATCTCCCTCTCTGCTTGATCTAACATAGCATTTATTACAATCTAACATAGCATGTATTTTGCTTACTTATTTTGTCTATTATTTGCCTCCCTCACCTCCCCCAAAATGTGTGCTCCACAAAGGCAGAGATTTTTGTCGATTCCTTTCTATTTTGTTAACTGATGTTCTCCAGAGCCTATGACAACGCTATAGCTGGCACCAAATAAATACTTGTTGAAAGGGGGAATGAGTGAAAGAAAGTAGAGGATAAATTATTTATTGATGACATTTGATCTTTACTGAATGAACTAGCTCAAACCTAGGATCTCATTCTAATTTTGGATCAAGGCAGTTAAAGTGGTTAAAGGTACAGCTGCTGGAGTACGACAGTCTCCATTTACAAACTGCGTGACTTTTGACAAGCTTGTTTAACTTTCCTGAACCTCAGTTTCCTAATGGGACATGTAAGCCTCAAGTGAGATAATTCATTGAAGTGATCAGCTTATTAGGAAAACAGGTCATAGCATGCTTTGCATGTTTCAACTTATAAGCGGTATCTAAAACAGTCAAACTCTTAGAAGCAGAGAGCAGAACGGTGGTTGACAGGGGCAGGGAGGAGAGAGAAAATGGGTGTTCCTAATCTATGGGTATAAAGTTTTAATAATGCAAGATGAACATGTTCTAGAGATCTGCTGTACAACATTGTGCCTGTAGTTAACAATATTGTATTGTACACTTAAAAATCTGTTAAGAAGGCAGATCTCACCTAAGTGTTCTTACCACAATAAAATAAACATTAACATTAAAAAAATAAAGAGCCAAAATAAAAAAATCAAACTGAATCGCTCCATAGCTATAAAATAAATTGATTCCTTAATTACAACTTTCCCACAAAGAAGAAACAGTGTGCTTCGCACGTGGGAAGAAACAAAATAGTCAAGGGGGCTCAAAACCATTAGGACCATGGGTCCTAACTTAGATCTCCAGGTTGAATGAACATCTGTCCTAACTGGAACTAGGCATCAGAAGCCAGATTCTTTGACTTCGTATGCAAATTAGTAAACAATGCAGGAATTTTAGCCGTGATCTGGATTCAAATCTTAGCTTCATCGTTACATGACCTTGACTGAGTTATTATCTAACCCCTTTGAGACATAATTTCCTCATTTCTAAAATGGGGATAAAAATAGCATCCTGCCTTCAGGGTTGTTGTGAGGAGTAAATGAGATAAAGCATATTTAGCTCAGTGCTTGGAACATATTAGTATTATAATTATCACTATTTCAATAGCTGTCATTCAGGCACATATGCATTTATTTAGGGTTTAAGGAACTCTAATGCCTAAAAATATTAGATACTGTGTAAATTTTTTTTAATGTATGAAGGAATTCAAATTTGAGCCAGGTTGATCTGCTTATTAACATGTACCTAGAGGCCATCAATGGAATTTTGTTTTCTTTTGCACTTATGGACTGTAATACAGAAACCAAATGCACCTTTCAGGAGCATTAGAGAGCAGGAGATTGGTGAGAATAATATGGTCAGCATTTTTATTTATGCTTCTGAAATGGCCAAAAAATGGATCAAATCTTTAACATTTCAGGAAAAGAGATAAGACCAACAAAGTACAGAGGAAGGATCAAATGTTGTTCTATAATTAGAATATTTTCAAGTAAATTGAAATCTCTCTGACATCAAATATATATTGGCAATGAGAAGGAGGAGGTGGAGTCCATTTTCAGTAAGAATTCTTAGTGGTCTAGTCTCCTTGATGTATTAATATTCAACTGGTACACAAATATTATTGATACAAAATTGTTTCTGAGACTGCCCTTATGTTGCCCAAACAACCAGAAGATGTAGTCAGTACAATGAAAAGGCCACTTAGAACTCCTCGCTTGGTTACACATAGTCAAAACATCTAGTTGATTTAATTTTTCACGTCTTAGCCAGTTCCTTGGGTGACAGGCAGACAAAGCTTTTCTTTTTCTTTTCATTTTTTCTTACTCTGATGCTTTGCTTTCAGAAATGGAAACATCTGACCTTCAAGAGATCACAATCAATTAGTCATTGACGCACAGAGAACACAGAAAGCTAGAGAAATTTTGAATGAAACCAAGACTGCCAACCTTCAGCTTCGGGAATAGTTCTTGATGGAGAATCAGCTCACTCTGATTCGCACATAATCCATTCTTATTTTTATTAATAAGTGTACCTTACATATGAATAGCTTTCTGTCCCCTTTTCTCCAAATGAATCTTCATATACATTATCTCATTTGTTTCTCAGAACAACTCCTTGAGATGAACACACTAAGTAAAACTCTCCTCCTATTTTATCTCTCTTTTTTGCTGGGAAAGTTTTGCTCTGAGCTAACATCTGCTGCCAATCTTCCTCTATTTTTTTTCTCCACAAAGCCCCAGCATGTAGTTGTATATTCTAATCGTAAGCCCTTCTAGTTCTTCCATGTGAGCCACTGCCAGAGCATGGCTACTGATAGACGAGTGGCGTGGTTCCATACCCAGGAACCAAACTCGGGCTGCCAAAGTGGAGCATGCCAAACTTTAACTGCTAGCCTATCAAGGCTGGCTCTCTCCTCCCATTTTATAGATGAGGAAATTCCAGCAGAGAACACGTTAGTGATTTCCAGAAGGTCACATGGGTGTCTAGTGATAGTGTTTAGACTAGAACCCAAATCTCCTAATTGCTGATCCAAAACCTACACTAAACCACAGTGCCTCCTTATGCCATGATTGCTTTACACATTTTCCTGAACCTGTCCATCATGGTGATCCTCACAGAAGGAAAAAGTCTTTCTGATAAAGCTATACAAAATTATTTGAATCTTTTACGCTTCCTTAAATTAAAACTTATTCTTCTTCCCAGCCTCCCACCATCTTCCCTTCCCCACTGTCATTCTCTCAGAAATTCATAATGCAACCGCAAAATCTAATAAGTAATTTGCTTTAGGCATTAAGGGCCTTCTCTCAAAAGTCTCTCAAATTTGTTGGTTCTTCCCATTTAAAATATAATTATTTCCTAAATGTGATGTTGTATACTGGATGGAAGCCTGGAACAGAAACGGGGTATTAGTGGAAAAACTGGTGAAATCTGAATAAAGGCTGGAGTTTAGTTAATAGTAATGTACCAATGTTAATCTCTCTATTTTTTTTTAAAGATTTTATTTTTTTCCTTTTTCTCCCCAAAGTCCCCCGGTACATAGTTGTATATTCTTCATTATGGGTCCCTCCAGTTGTGGCATGTGGGATGCTGCCCCAGCGTGGCCTGATGAGCAGTGCTATGTCCACCCCCAGGATTCGAACCAACGAAACACTGGGCCGCCTGCAGCAGAGCGCATGAACTTAACCACTCGGCCACGGGGCCAGCCCCAAATCTCTTAATTTTTAAAAATATGCTATAGTTATATAAGATGTTAACATTAGGGGAAACTGAGTGAACAGTTTATGGGAACTCTCTGTATTGTCTTTGCAACTCTTCTATAAATATAAAATTATTCCAAAAGTGTATTAAAATATAATTGCAAGGTACAGTCACTTTGAGATTAACCTGTAGTATATCTCACCTGTAACTATATATTTTTTATCATTATCAGTACCATATTTTTACTTTCCCTTCTACTTTTCCCCTCTACTTTTTGTGTAAGTCTCATGTGGGTGGGTGGTGGGAGGAGTGAATCAAGACAAAAAATAGTATCCCAAAATAATTTTCAACCTCACTTTCTCCTTTGAAATACCTATCCAGCTGCCAGCAAATGCTTCCTGGAGCTGCAGCACAGGGCATCAGTCTGAAGAATAAGCTTTGGATTGACATTGAAATTTAAATTAAAGGAGCAGAAAGCAACAGCTGGCTGCCCACTGGCTCAAGAAGATAAACAGTGAGTATCACGTACTGTCCCCTCCCAACAAGCTGCCTGGTCTTTTCCCAAACCAAAGTTCATAAGGCATAGACTGAGGAGTTGAAAGGAAAGAAGATTCCCAAAGCAAAACCATCTTCAAGTAATTTTATAAACGATATAAACCACCTTCCTTCTTCTTATAAACATATTTCACGCCCTGTAATCTCCAGTAAAATTCTTCATTTCCAGCATTTTGCCTCTAAGTGGCACTTGTCAGTATCATGAGGTACTTAATTGTGACAGAGAAAGGGAAATATGTTAAGAAATCTAGATTGGAATTGTGTTGGCACTAACGATGGTGTAACTTTAGCAGAGTCAATGTTCTTTAGTAAATGGGGAGATAATCTAAAACACGACTAAAGGATACTAATAGTAATGCTGAGCCAGGAACCACATTCCTTCTTAAACTTCTCCACCCATCTATCCTGAGCAAAACTATCAGGAGAAAGAGGAAGAGAAAATAGGCTAAGTGATATACTGTATTTTTACTATAAAGACTCAGCTCTTACAAGACAAGTCTTTTTAGATGCTCTTTCAGTACCCAGGCTCAGCTGCAGGGAACCATCCCTACTCTCCTCTTTCTTTCAGATCATTCCTTTTGACCAACGAATGCTGTCCTTAGGGTTTGATTTGGTAAAAAGACTTTGAGGTTGTATCTGCGTTACTTTTGATATATTGACCAATGTGTGTTTTCTGTTATTCCATTACCTCTCTCCAATTCAGGCTCAGTCACTCAGAATCAGCATCCGCTGCCTCAGAGTATGGAGAACACAGCATAAATGATGGGAAAAAGAAAAGAGCCAGTTGTTGTTGGCTTTTAAAGTTCACACGGAAACAAACCATATCATGTAAACCTGGATGAATAAGCTGTGATATTTTCACATGATGGAATATTATACAGCTGTCAAAATAAAAATGACCTAGAGTTACGCACAACAATGTTGATGAAGTTAACAATATAATATTAGGTGAAAAAATGAAATCCCAAAAGATTTTCTTAAGACATGACACCCCTTTAATAGACTTAAAAAGACATGTAGAAGCAATAAAATTATATCAAAAAGAAAGTAAGAGAATGGAATGGGATTCAAGATAATGGTTACATCAGGTAAGGCTGGCAGGGGTATAATGGGAGGGTGGAACATGTGGTTAGATGTAGGTTACTGTTAGGTTCTAACTTTCTAGCTTTTGTTTTGAGTGGGGGTGTTTTGGGTATGTATTACAATTATTAAAAATAAATAGCTAAATCAAAGAAGGTCATGTGTGGACCAATGATGACGGTGTTTCTTGAACAAGGATTATGATGAATCCACTTCTGTGAACTTAAGGACTCATTTAAAAATATTAAATAGCAACAAATAAACTCGTAGCAGAGATAATTATTTGAGAGCAACAGGTTTTGAGGTTCCTTATCCCTTAGCCTGAGACTCTGGGCATAAGCTGCAGAGGTGGGAAAAAGAGTCTTCTGCACTCCCACAACAATATAAAGATCTTCCAAATGGGGGAGTCAGAGAGGAGGCAAGGAAGCTGATAGTGAGTCAGCATAGTGAACCCAGAGTGGAAGTCCTGTGTCTGACACTTCACTGGGAGGAGTCCTGGGGGCAGCAGAACTGTGGACTTTCCCAGTAGTTCAGGGAATCTGAGAGGAGATTGATTTTGTAGGCCTGGGAAGGACACAGGTGTAGTTACCCATAGCCCACATTATGTGGGATAGGAAGAAATGTCTACAGAAGGGCCCGAGGGAGCCCTACTGAATTTCTTGCAGATCCAAAGAGACAAGAGGGAAAACTTTGTGTCCCATGGGCTTGAGGAGCATGGAAGTAGTTGAGAGACAGCTGGGTCTGGAGAAGCCCGTGGTGAAGAAAGGACAATGCAACAGTGGCCTGCTGGAATCCATAGGCAAGGACCAAAAAGGCTGCTGAACCTGCAAGCAGATGCCAGCATCACTCCCCCTACCCCATATGTCACAACCCCATTTTGGGCAAACTCTGGAACCTCCTTAGAACTTAGATACAACTCAGGAGAAAGGGGAAGGACCCGAAATGAGTGAGAAGACCAGAAGTGACTAAGATGGAGAAGCTACTGGCCTGAAGGAAGACTTGATATAGAAATTAGGTTTAGTTATAGAAGATTTAAGAAAATTACATTTGTTACACAACTGAGCTTGTGGCCTGATATATGAAACCCCTGTGTGTATAAGCTGCCCAGTCAATCCCTATGGCTATCTGGGAATGTGAGCTATGGAGGCACAGCATACAGATTAGCCTGGCCTTTGCATCATAACTGGCCTTTGGCAGATCTCCGGGCTTCAGTCTTATTTATAAAAAATAAGAGTGGTGGCTAGAACCCAGGTCAAGCTCTGACCCTATAAATAACTCACCATGCGACATTGGACACGTCTCTTTCCTTCTTTGGCTCTCTGGTTCCTCATCTGTAATACAAGGGAATGAAATGAATTCTATATGTTCCTTTTAGCTTCAATAATCTATCATTTAACTCTCATATGGACTTCTTTGGGCTTCAAATGCACTAAATGCAGCTAATATCCACTGGTTTCACTAAATATTAATATGAAGATAATTCTTATTTTCTTCTAAAAGGTTTACAGTCAAACTGGGTTTGTACAGGGTCACATATCCAGACCTATAGCCTGCCATTCAGATGGCCAGAAACAGCTGAGATGTTAATGTTTAACCATGAATAACCAGGAGGATTCCTCTGCAGAGTTAAATACAATTTTTGTTATTTTTCTAAATATTATTGGTGTGGCTGTCTCTGCTTGAGAACAGTTTCTAGGGTCATGAATATAATCAGTCAGCCCTCTTCTTTTAATCCAACCTCTAAAGAGAGAAGATGAGTCTATTTATTTTTTTAGGAGTTTGTGTATAATTTTTGGCTCCCTGCCTATTCTATTTATTTGCCTATGAAACACCATGAAGATGGGGAGGTGGAGAGAATGAAACACGGTGGGTACAGATCTGGTGAGCTAGGAATCTGCAGATCGGGGAGCCAGGGGATTCGCTATCAGGGAATGTGGGGAAAGGAAAATAGTATGCAGTGGTGTATACCAAGACATGTGTAGCCACATGGCCTGCAGTTGAATACATGGAGCCATAGATGGATGGAATACTGAAGGGTTAAGAACACAGGTCTTAGAGTCAGACAGACATGAATTTGATTTCTGTCTGTAACACTTACAAGCTGTGTGACCTTCCTGATTTGTAAAAGATGGGATGACAGTAACAGTACCTACCTTATATGGTTGTTCTGAGGCCTAAATAAAAGAATACAAGTAAAAAGTACTTAGCATCATGCCCGACACACAGTGAGTACCTAATAAACGGTAGGTAGTGTTCTGATTATTAATAATAATCACAATTCCACAGAATCCCAAAGTTAGAAGGAACCCCTGAGATCACTTAACTGAGTCTTTTGCTTGTACAGATGAAGAAGCCAAGACCCAGAGAGGTAAAGGAACTTATCTGAGGACACACAGCTAACTAATGACAGCACCAGGACTGGAGTTTGGTCTTCTGAAGGGGGTTCCTAGGATCTTTCTCCCCATGGCACATACACACTATGGTAGAATTGTGATGAAGTTCACCTAGGTCCTTTGTGTCTTTCCTCCCCTCCTTTCCCCATTCTGGTCCGAGTACAAAAGCTGGGGTGATTCCTATTTGGGGTAGATTTCAATCCCTCAGAGCCAGTGTACCCTTAGGGAAGATCATGGCAGGCAAGAGTGGCAAGAGCAAGTTCCTCAGCAGCCAGAGATACCTTGTTCCACACATACTTCCTGCACGCCCACTGCAGGCCAGCCCCTGTACTAGATGCCTTGCTCTCTACCACAGGGAGCCTGCAGCAATGTCAGTGTTCATGGCTCCAGGGCTGCCCTTAGGAGTGAAACAGATTGTTGTTTTTCTCATGAAGATCACATGGTGCTTTTTTCAATAAGTTTCTCCTCACCACCACCACCACTGAAATTATTATTTTTGATGTACTTAGGGTGATATCCAAAGTACTTAATTTCGGGTCCAGCATAGGCAATAACCAACTAGAAGGGATGCCAGAAGGCCCACTGGTGCATGGTACTGAAGCCTTTCTGCTGTGCCAGCCTAATATTAGCTCTTTAGCTGAGGACTGTGGGGAGAGCCCAAGGGTCCCAGGCGAGGGGGAGGAGCAGTGAAGGCTGCAGAGGACACTTGGGGAGTCATGGGACAGCAGCAATTTACCCAGCGGCAAGGAAGTAGTTCAACGCTTTAACAATGGTACAACTGCACCAGAGCATACTGCTAAATAAATGTCAGCCTGGATATACTCAGGTAGGGCCTTAGGCCTGGGGTCGACAAAGGGAAACAGCCAGAGCTGGGCCTGGCACTCTAGAAGCTCACATGTTAGACAACTTTGCCCATGCCAGGGTTCTGAGACAGCTGGGCAGAAGCACTGAAACTCTCACCTGCTGACAAGCGAGCACTTTACAGCAACGCGTTGGTCCCAAGGTTGAGAAGTCTTTTTGCTGCCACTGTCTAGGCCTTCAAGTGCTTTGACTGGCAAACAGTTTAGGAGCCTTTAGGTGTTGTACTTACTTTTAGTTGAGGAGTCTTCTTCACCATGGATTGATCTGGTATTGTTTTTGAACAGGAGCTAAAAGGAAAGGCACTGACCTGTGGGGGACACTAGCATATTTTTAACCCTGATGATTTGCCACACAGTCACTCTCCTTCTCCTTGTCTTATGTGGTAAGGTGTTCCAAGAAACTGCAGAAGCACTGGATCTCAACAATGACTCTCCAAAGGCATATTTAGCCCATGTTGTTTTGAAAAAAGTCAACCTCGTCAAATGGGCTGCCTGAAGATGATAATTAAATTAAATGAAATTAATCCCAAGAACTACTATTATGGGATTGGCTGATTACATAGGTAGCTAAGACCCACTAACTACCATTTTCCTTGCTGGACTCAAAAACGACATTTTTGTTATGTATGAATAAGTAGTAAGAGCAGCACAGCCCTGTCCACAGAAGGAACTCTTCTTTATGTGCAGTGAAAATCGAGGGGCAGGACAGAGTCCCTCCATGTGCTCTGGCCTGATGACCTCCCCCCTGAATGCTCCTTGCTGTGCTGTGCCACAATTAATCAAGCTTTCTAGGTTTTAGTTAATTTCAGGACCCCAATAAATTGGTTTGTACTGGCATTAGTCCAGCCCTGATAATTTCACAGCCGTGTGCTTGGAAACTGCTGCAAGTTTGCACAGGACTTAGCAAGCAGAGGGCGGGGGGAGAAAGCATAAAAGAAACTCTTGTTTGGCTTAAGTTCCATTAATATTGGGGAAAGCTGAACTCTAAGTGACAGAAAAACATGGCTGAGCACATGGACTTTGTAGCTGGGAGTGGGTTTCCCTGTGTTCTTTATACCCTCCCCCAACTCATGGTGGATTTGAAAACAATAAAATTAAATAAACTCAAACCACAGTTTGACATTTCTCTTTGTCTGATTGTTCTCAAGTTTTTGTCTCTGATTTCACAAGAGCCCCTTGAGGAATAAGCACTGGAGCCCATAATCTAGTAAAAGGTTCATTTGGGTTTAGACATTTTATTTTTAAAGATATGATTCTTGCAGATTTTTTTTTCAATTACAAGTGGCTTTTATGACTGAGAGGTTACCAGGAAAATTCAAAGGCAGTGAGGGGAGGGGTCTCTAATGAGACTAGACATTTGGGGCCGCCTGGGTAAATCAGCTGCTGTGGAGAATAATCTCTACTACCAAGTCTTGCAGGCTTTCGGAGGCTCGGCAATGTCTCTGGCACTTGGGTTCCAGAATGTCCTGCAGCAAGAGAAACATAGGTTGGAAGGGGCCAAAAACCTGAGTGAGTGGGCATCTGGAATATGATTTTACAATCAGACTGCTAGAGCTTGAAGGAACTTGACAGATCATGAAGTTCAACTCTTGCATTTTACAGATGGGGAAACTGAGGCCCACAGGGAAGGAAGGTGGGATATGACCCATCTGACGCAGAGGCAAGACTAGAGCCAAGAGTCCTAAATCTCAGTTCAAGGATCTGTCCACGTTCAGATGTTGCTTCTCTTGTGGCAAGAACATCATATTTTCTCTAATATGAAGAGGAGGAAAAAAAAGACTTGGACTCTTGGTTATAGGGCCAGTGTGAGAGTGGCTGTTTAGATTTTCAGATTTTCTTGGCAAAACTCCCTGGACGTGCAGATTCTCTGCTAGGTTTTAAAATCATCCAAACACAGAGAAAACTGGAGATGAGTGTTTGACTGTGTCTACATGATGCCTAAACAGACAGTTGATTCAGTCAAAAAATATTATTCATGTTGTTGGTTTGGCAACACAACCAGTTGGTGGACTGAATCTTTCACTTTTTAACTCCTTGAGAGGCAGAATAGGGTAGAAGAAAAAGTCCCAGACAGGCTGTCAGAAAACCTGGATTCCAGACTCAGTTGAGCCACCTTCCCCCAACTCTGGGCCTCAGTTTCTCCCTCTGTAAGTTAATCAGATTTGTACTAAGTTGTCTCCAAGGTGCCTTAGAGCTTTCAACTCCTAGGGTACTATTCCATGCACACTCAGTTATTTCTAGTATGGGATGAGAGAGGATGATGTCCCTGCTTATGGTCTTTGCCATCTGCATATGAGGTCAGCAGCCCCACTGTTCTAGTGTGAAAAGAGATTTCTGGATGTAATTCACAACCTATTTCCATTTCACTCCCAATTTGGCTTCCAAATAGGCAGCTCACTGCTCCCCTTGGTCCCCTGCCTTAGTCTCCTTCTCACAAGGGGAAAAGGAGTTCAGTATTCACTTGACAGGAAGGACTCAGCAGTACTGTCAGAGGGTCTGTACTTTGTCATCTGACCTCATCAAGCTGGTGCCAACCCTTCATCAGTCCACACCTCCCTCCCAGATTACCTATACCCAACGGCTGGATAATTGGCCTGCAGGATTTTTAAAAAGAGGTAAGAAACAAGGAAGTAGTGTTGATTTAATGATGGGTTCCTTGTCAGGTGTTGAATCTGACTCTTTCTGGTTGATTTCTGACTCTTAGCCTGTGAATAAGATATCCTGGCTCATACCCCTGACCAGCCCATTTACTTTGCTGAAGCTTTTTTGAGTGGATTCAAGCCAGCGGTGCTCTGGAGCCAGCTCTTACCAGCTTGTGAGAAGCAATTGTGCACATCTTTCACCAACTCCATATTAAGTGACAACACATTGGTAGTTTGAAATTGGGCATGTTGGGGATATTTACATAACAGAAATTGGAAACTGCTACAAATCAGGATGATTTTTCTCCCTAGAGAGCCAGTTGTTAAACAGTTATCACTGTACACCTATGGTTCAAACTCAAATGCCTCTAGAGGCTAGAAAGGTAAACTGAATGAGAAAAACAGGCCTGAGTGTAACAATAGGGACAGAATAGGAAATGGTGAGGACAGTGGCAACTGGGGAGCATGTCTGCTGTGTAAAAGCAGCAGCCACTACTCTGTTTTAGCCTATGTTACCATGCAGAGCTGTCAGCCCAGTACTGCCAACAATTCTAATTTTTCAAGAGGAACTAAAAATCAAGAACTTTGTGTGAAATCTCCTAATAATAAAAAATCAAGATTGTTTGCTACCAGTTCAAACTTTGAAAAAATAGATCCCTGTTCAGTCCAGGCAAAACATGTGGGAAGGCTCTCCTCAGCCTTTGGGTCAGCAGTTTGCCATCTTGCTTTTTGGATCCTCTGTTTCCTGCTCTTATTCCCTGGGTTATAGCTCCGATGTTGACTTGTCGGCATCGTTTCCTAATCAGAAGCAAACTTGCCTTCCTTGAGAACTGAAAGAACTGCGAATTCGGATCTGAGAATATCCAGGTGGCTTCTTATGATTCTACTCTGGCTTGTGTCTTGTTTCTTGTCCATGTGCCATGAAGCTGGAGAAGAGGATCATAGGCCTAAATCTGCGTCTAACATTTTATGATGTTCTCCCAGCATCAGGACAATATTTGGTGCTTGTGCACCTGGGTGTGAGGAGAGAGTAACTTCCATTTTGGCATCAGTCTCTTTACTGTTCCACGTGAAGGCATGTTGGCACTCTGCTCTCCAACTCACTCCCTGCCTAGAAGAATAGGGTGGGAAATTGGGCTAATTATTGGTTTTCTCTTCCTGCTTTTATCCTCACTGTCTTCTAAAGACAGGCAAACTGAAGCTTGAGTAACTAGTAATGGATTTTACTGAATGTGGAATAGCTCTCACATTTGGACTAAGTGGATGGGGGCAGGGAGGGAAAAATGAGGATGGAAACAACTAATGAGCACCTACTACACGTCAGGCATCGTGCCAGGCACTGCACACACATTAGGTCACTGAATCTCCACAGCAACATTATTATCCTTCCCTTTTTATATATAAGGAAAGGGGCTCAGAAAAGTTAAATGACTTGTTGGGATTCAATTTCAGGTTTACTTGATTCCAAAGCCTTGGGTGGATCATGCTACCTCCCTAAGGAGAGCTAGATGCTGCGGTTAAGACAATGAGACAGTCCCTTCTGTTCATTCTGTTGAAACATAATAGTGGATAGTGCTGCTACCTAGCTTTGGAATAAAGGCAAACACCTTAGGAAGTTCATGGTGATTCTAGGGAACTGCAGGTAGCTTAGGGCCCTATAGCAAGCTATCTAAGCAAATGCAATTTAACCTGCTTTAATGCTCTATGGCCATAGAGCTTCTATGAAGGGAGTTTCTATCCCGCCATATTGCATTTTTCTATGCGCAGTATAACACTTAGACATATGATATCCCCAGTTTGTTTTTATGACATCCCTGGTTAACGTGTTCCACACCTTTGTAAGACTGCTCAAAAATGTTGTTCAACTATGTGAAACAAATCTTCCATCAGAAGCGGGTGTATTTTATGCTCTGCCCATTTGACTCCTTCATTGCAATTGTGGGCACACCACAATTTTGGATCAAGGAATGCACCCTTTTCATCTTTTAGATATTTACTATAATCCTGCACACTATGATGAGTTTACCTTGGTTTTTAAAATAAATATGTTCCTGAAATTTTCTATAAACCAAATCTTGCTTTTTTAATGGCAATGGTGGGCTGGGGGGGGGATGGGGACATGTTGGTCAAAGGGTACAAACTTCCAGTTAAAAGATGAATAAGTTGTAGGGATGTAATGTACAGCATGGTGATTATAGTTAACAGTACTCTATTATATGCTTGAAAGTTGCTAAGAGAGTAGATCTTAAATCTTCTCACCACACAAAAAAAATTGTAATTATGTGTGGTGATGGATGTTAACTAAGCTTATCGTGGCAATCATTTCACAATAAATACACATATCAAATCATGTTGTACACCTCAAACTTACACATTATATGTCAATTATATCTTAATAAAGCTGGAAAAAATAAAGTGAGTATGAGTTCTGCAACACACAGTATAGAAGATCAACACACAACAATCAATTGTATTAACGTATACTAGCAATGAACGTTGGAAGCTGAAATTAAAAAAACAAAAACATTTAGAATTTCTCCAAATAAAATAAAATACATATGTATGAACCTAACAAAACATGCACAGGGTCTATATACTGGAAACTACAAAGCACAGATGAATGACATCAAAGAAGACCTAAATATATGGGGAGACATACTGTGTTTATCGATTGGAAAGACTCAACACATTAGAGTCGTCAATCCTCCCCAAATTGATCTATAAGTTTAATACAATTCCTGTCCAAATATGAGCATGATTTTTTGTAGACATAGATAAGCTTATTCTAAAGTTTATACAGAAAGTTAGAAGAGCTAAAACAATCGAAAAAGAAGAATAAAGTGGGAGGAATCATACTACTTGACATAAGGCCTCTATGTGACTAGAATAATCAAGACTATGTGTTGTTGATGGAGGGATATGCACATAGATCAGTGGAACAGAACGGAGAAACCAGAAGTAGACCCACACAAAATGCCCAACTGATATTTGACTAAGGTGTGAAAGCAATTCAATAGGAAAAAGACAGATTTTTCGACAAAATATGTTGGAGCAATTGGACATCCATAGGTGGAAGAGGGAACCTTGACCTAAACCTCACACCTTATATAGAATTGACTCAAAATAGATCAGAGATTTAAATGTAAAACTTAAAACTATAACACTTTTCGAACAAAAACAGGAGAAAATGTTTGGTATCTAGGGCTAGGCAAAGAGTTCTTAGACTTAACATCAAAACATGATTCATAAAAGGAAAAATTAATAAGTTGGACCTCATCAAAATTAAAAACATCTGTTCTATGAAATCCCATGGGAAGAGAATAAAATGACAAACTACAGACTAGGAGAAAATATTTGCAAATCACATGAGCAGTAATGGACTAATATCTAGATTATATAAAGAACACTCAAAATTCAACTGTAAGAAAACAATTCAATTAGAAAATGTACAAAATGCATGAAGAGACATTTCACTGAAGTGGATTTACAGATGTCAAATAAATACATGAAAAGATGGGAGATATCAATAGGTATTAGGGAAATGCAAATTAAAACTACAATGAGCTATCACTATAAACCTATCAGAATGACTAAAATTAAAAACAATGACAACAAGAAATGCTGACAAGGATGTAAAGAAACTGGGTCTCTCACGCATTGCAGGTAGGAATATAAATAGTACAACCATTCTGAAAAAGCATATGGCAGTCCTTACAAAACTAAACCTGCGCTTACCATACAATCCAGGAACTGCACTGTTGGGCATTTATCCCAGAGAAATGAAAACTCATGTTCATGCAAAATCCATAGACAAACGTTCACAGCGGCATTATTTGTAACCGCCAAAATCTGGAATCAAAGCAGATGCCCGGCAAGAGGTGAATGGTTAAACAAGCTGCGATGATACATCCATACCATGGAATACAACTCAGCAATAAAAGGAACAAACTCTTGATACCTGGAACAGCTTGAATGATCACCAAAGAATTATGTTGAGTGAAAAAAGCCAATCTCAAAAGGTTACATACTGTATGATTCCATGTAATATACTTAAATGACAAAATTATAGAGATGGAGAACCAAGTTTAGTGGTTGCCAGGGAATAGGAAGAGGGAGAGAGAAGATGGGTGTGATTATAAAAGCTTAACACTAGGGATAATTGTGGTGTTGGCACTGTTCAGTATCTTGACTGTGGCGCTGGTCACATGAACCCACACATGTGATAAAATTTCATAGAACTATACACATAGGCAAATGGGTGCACGTAAAAGTGCTGAAATTGAACTAAGGTGAATGGATTGTATCGATATCAATTTTCTGTTTGTGATACTGTACTATAATTATGTATGATGTTACCATTGGGGGTAAAGGGTATTCAGGATCCCTCTGAATTATTTCTTACAACTGCCTGTAAATCTACAATTATCTATAAATAAAATCATTTTTTATTATAAATGGATATGAGATGATCTATGCTCTAATCCCCATTTAATAAATAGAGAAAAAGAAGACATGGAGATAATCATCAGTTTAGTTTGAATAAGACCTGGTAGGAAGTCTAGGTTAAGACTCACCCACATTTGAGCTCCCAGTTCAGAAATCAAGACTGGAACATATACAAGGACCACCAGTATTTACGCTAATGAAGAATCTTTCAGAGAATTCCAGCAGCTGAAATTCTCAGTTGCCAAGTGTATAAGAGATCCTGAGCAAAAACTGCCCAGTTGAAAAGAGCCATTTGATCATAATAAATTGTTTTAAGCTTTTAAGCCAGTACGTTTTGGGGCGGTTTATTATGCAGTAATCAGAATATTGCATCAAGCAAGGGGAGCGAGTGGTTGTAGCCAAATAGATAAGTTTTTAAATCTCAACGAGTCTACTGATTTTAAATGCTAGGACCCATGTTTGTCCAAGGCTGTTCCCTGAAACCCATTTTCCTGAACACTCTCTAAGCATGTTGGGAGTGATGATGGGGGTTGAGGTATACAGATACAAAGGAAATTGAACAACCAGTCCTTGCCCTTGAAGAACTCACAATCTAGTGAGACAAAACATCAGTGCCTTAAACGGCATAAGAAGAGTTATAAGGCAACAAATCAGCAAGTTCAAACTAATATACTACAGCACAAATTGAATGCATGTGGCAATGTATGGCTACCCAAGCAGCAGGATGGAGCTAGACATTTTGGGCCCTGAAGGCAACATTTCAGAAAGGGCCCCCTTTCCTTTGTTAACAGTGAAATAAACATCTCCAGCAATGCAGGGGCTAGTTGCATGATATTAACACTTCTGAAGAAAGAAAAAGGAGAAAACTTCCAGGGACAATCATTCTTGTTTTAATTTTCCTTTGTTCTCTGTTCCTGATATGTTGTTTTTTGGCAAGCCACCATTTCCCTGAGCATCAACTTCCTCATCTATAGACTGGAGATAACAATTAGAGAGTAGAGGGTTGGAAGTCAGGAAATCTGAATTGGAATCTCAAATCTATCATTTACTAGCTGTGTGACCTTGGATACAACATTTCTCCCCATCAGTTTTTCTCTTCTGTGACACGAAGAGGTTGAGCTGAATGGTCCAGAAGATTCCCAGCAACACTGACACTTCAGGCCACAGACAGTTCACAGTTTGTTGTGAGGGTTTAAAAAGCAATGATGATGTATATGCAAGTACTCTGTAAGCCATAAAGTAGTATACAGATGTTAGGAATATCAATATTATCCAGTTCCCTGCAGCTGTACTCCAAATTTAGGGGCTTAAAATATAAATGGACACTGTCTGTCAAGGCATCTGTGCTCTTGGAGGATTCTGATAATTCTTTGTAACTATCGCTCTTCCAATAAACACAAATTTGAACTAGTCTATCTCAGGCTCACCAAAGCATGAGCACTGCTATTGTGATTTCGAGGTTGGGTTCTTGGCCCAACTCAGAATCACAGCGACTACTAGAACAGTGGCGGCTGTGGCGGGCCCCTCCAAGTTTTCTTTAAAGACCCTTAACAGTTAGTACAAGCCCTTTCCCCTTTCTGTGGGGCTTGGGAAGCCCTCTTTGTGAGAGAAGGAAGATTTGAAAGTCGTTTTCTCTCCCTCCACACAGACACCCATCTCCAATCTCCACCCCGCGTTCAAGGACACCAAAGCTTTGTCCCTTTTCTAGCAGCAATGTGGATCTGGGAAACGCCACAAAATGATAAGCAGCTTGCTAGGGCATAATTTGCCAGGCCAGCTCATCTCGCCTCCCTTGCACCAGCTCAGGACCAGACCAGGTGCAACCAGAAAGGCCGTTGTGTCTGAGGAGATGGGTTGCGGCCTTGCAGGCAAGGAAGTGGGAGAGTAGCCGGGGTCTTCCGGGAGGGAGCAAGTGCTGGAAGCTCCTGGGTGCATCCAGCGCAGAGGGGGAGGAGAGGCTGGAGGAGATGTGCGGTCCCTTTAAGACCCCAACGCTCACTTAGCCAGAGAAGGGGGGGTGCAGTGGGGGCGCTGCGTGATGGGAAAGTCGCCGGCTGAGCCTCACACTTTCTCCCGATTTCTTAACTTTCGGGCCGGGGGAGCAGGAATAAAGCCGTTGTGCCGGGGCGGATAGGGGGTGCGTACTCGCAGCGGCTGCGTGCTTGCGGACTTCCCGCCTGCCCCAAGCAGCCGGCCTCTCGGGCCAAGTGGCGAGCGAGCGGGCGCCGGGCGGGCAGGTGGCCCCGGGCCGCCGCGCCCGCGCCTTGGCTCTGCCCCCCGGGAGCCGAACGAGCCGCAGCTCCCTCGTGGTGTGAGGGCGGTGATGTTTTTCCTCCCACCCACTTTTGAGTCCCCCCTCCCCCCTCGCACGCACTCTAGCTCTCGCCACAACCTGCGAGCCCCAGACCTCAGAGGAGCGCCCCGGGGAGCTCGGAGCGCGTGCACGCTTGGAAGACGGAGGAGGCCAGTGGCCAGGTCAGTGAGCAGTGCCGGGTGCCCGCTTTCCTTGCCTTCCTTTCCAGCCTTTGCACAGGTGGGGTATACTCTGTTGGCTGGAGCCGCTCCTGGAAGTTCCCCCAGGGCGCCTCGAACTCCCCCGACCTGCCACCCCAACTCGCTCTCGGGACCTGCCATTCCAACTCGCTCTCGGGTTTAGCTGCTAGCGGCCGGCCCGGCTGGAGGTGGGGCCCAGGGCGCCGGTCAGAGGCAACTTGGGGGCTCTGGATTCGAACTCACCACTCGCCACTCCCCGCTCGGCCTGCATATCTCTATGCTCTGGCGCTTTGGGGAGGCCACTTGGGTAGCTGCTAACTAATGGGTTTTGCAGTCCCCTTAGTTATCGCGTGTGTCCTGAGCCTCTTTTCTCGCTTGCTGAAGTGCTCTGGACCAGTGGGTAATTAATGCGTGCTAAAGTTAATGAAACAGGGCAGACGAGCGACAGGCTTCTCTATCCTCTGGACGTCTGCCTCGTCTTCCAGCCCAGACCACTGGGGTCAGAATTTGAGACGCTAGGCTCAGGAAGCAACGCACTATTGCCTGAGCTTAGGGCCTGGAAAGCCTCCCTTCGAGTCCCTCCCGGCCCTACCACTCACTCTGTGGCAATAACTCTGTGAGAACAGGCAGTTGAATTCTCTGGGCTCCAGGGTGCCCATTTTGAAGGTGGAGTTGTTGGGAATAAAATGAAATGATAGATAGCAAGGTGTTTTGCCAGCCAAATGCAAGGCATTGTTTGTCAGGCATAAGCAGTAATGAAGGCATCGACTCTGACAAGAGACACCCTGGGCTAGAACTGCCATTTTTCGGTGGTAACCCTCCACCAGTGAACTGAGCTTTTCTTGTTGGGTGATAGAGTGGGGAGAGGATTTAACTGATGGACACGGCCTGAGATCCAGTATCTTCTTATTGTTTGTCAGAAAAAGAATTGCTACCCTGGGGGCTGTCCCACAGATGATACTGAATGTGAGATTACAAGGTCAGTCAAGCCTCTAGGGAGGATTAAAGAGACACTGTGGGGCGTGAAGAACTGGCTGACATGTGCTCATCCTTTAGCCTTCCTTTGGGAATGTCTCCGGATTTGTTCTACCCAGGAGACCTCTTCTGAGACTGGTCGGACTCCTGACACTTAGGGCCCATATTGCCCTGCATTTACAGCTGGGCAGGGAGCCCTTGGTCCCTTTGCTTGATGCAAATGAACAATGTGAATGCTTGTTTCATGGAGGCACCTTAATGGATACATTTCCTTAGGTTCTGACATGCTTCTTGTTCTCTTGTAAAGCCCACTCTCCCTCCTCCCCTCCCCAGTGTTAGTTGCAGGGTTTTGTTTTCTTTGTGGCTTTCTTGTTGGAGCCTGGATCCCCCCAAAACACATCAATGGCTACATTTCTAAGTCACCTATAAAAGAGCCAAGTTCAATGGCACAACAGCCTGTGTGAAGCAGACAGAGAGTTAATGCAGAAATAACTCCAGTTAAGTGGGTCAAAGTATAATTTGAAAAATTAAGGACAGTTTGGCTCTTTGCAAGTATAAGAGTCGGCATGTTTGCTGAGCAATGCTTGCTTGTGTTTATTGCTGCAGTCCCAACAAATGTCTTGAACCCTTTCCCCAAAAGAAAAAGTTAAAGGTACAAAGAGAAATTGAACAGGGAGGAGACCTGGGGAGGGAACTCTTCTCAGTTTATGTTTCTGCTCAGAATACAAAGGCAGGACTTCAGGATCTTGAAATCAAAAGTGATTATTTATAAAGCGATTCGTTTTCTGATGTTCTCCATCACAGCCTGGGAGGCCACACAGATGACAGGAACGCCAAAAGAGATTGATAGCCCTCTCGTCACCAACTTTTTTATTTGCTCATAACATTATTTGGGACCCAAGAAAAGCAAAAAAAATCCTCAGAGCCGTTTTCTTGCCAGCTTGAGTTATGAAGCAATGCTACTGTTCACCAAATCACCCAGCCATTGTACAGGAAAAACAACCCTGTTGGTTCTTGCCTGGGGAGACCCAAAAACTGTGGTTTCAGAAATACCCCCTGAGATCCATATGTGATTGTGATGAATTGGATTTCCGTGATTAAAAAATGTTTCTCATTTGGAGGCTTGGGGGATAAGCTTATTAAAGTAGGCTCAGGAAGAGCCTACTAGGGTTGGTAGCTGCGTTAAATTGTTCATGGAAATGATTTGCTTTAAGGGATCCTGGTAGCCCTCAAAGGACCGTGATGTTCTGAGTGATTGAAGGTGGACCACAAGCTTACAGAGCGGACCAAGACGTCAGAACTGAGGCCTTTGGAAAGCTAGGAACATGTCCTAGGAGAATTTAGTCCTGTTTAAGGAGCAGGGAGGAGGTAGAGAAGGCAGACGGATGCTGCAAATCCTGGCTGATAGCGCAAATTATTCTCTGCAATCAGTTTTTCTTCGGTTACATATTCATAATTTGAAACAATGGATTTCAAATTATCCATAGCATTTAAAGTTGGAACTGTGTCATCCACATCACTGCCCAAAGACAATTAAATTCTCCAGAATGGTCACCTTGCTTGCATTCCTTTCACCTCTTTATACAGCATTTAGGTTGGACCCTCTGAAAAGATCAATGAGTTCAGTTCCCATCCAGGGTTAGCCCCAGATTGAAATGTGGTGTTTTTCGAATATTTAAATATTTTCAAATCACCCATTGGAAGACTTTTGCAAATTGTAAAGTCTGTGGAAATGACCTGTGACTGGATATGAGCTATGGCAAAGTTGCTGTGTTCTAAGGCTGAAAAAGTTTAAGATTTTCACCCCTGAGACTGGAAATGCAAGTCTCATATTTTTAAGAATTGTAGTTGCTTTGATTGTCTTTTTCATGGTGACCCAATGTGAGCATGTTACCTATGTAAATTTGCCTAATTTCCCTTAAAATGGCTCGTTTTAAATTTCCATTCCACAATGGGCTTCATGTGAGAGAAATATGTCTGAATCATTCAGGTGTTTAATTGCAGCCATTTGCTAATTACATCGCTCTCTTCCAACATCAGTAGCCAAACTAAAGATCCTTATAGATCTCAGAAGACACAGGAGGAACACTGATCAATTTGTGCCTCATCCCTGAAGGATAAATAATAATAGTAGTCTTGAAGCTAAGATTAGTTAACTTTCATTTCAGAAATTGTTTGGGTCTCATGCCTGTTATTTTTATCTTGTTTGCCAAAGTAGCCGTTTTGCAAACCCCAGTTTCCCTTTTCTCCCAAAGAAAATCTCTTGAGAAATCAACTTTAATTCCCTTAAAAAGGAGGATTTCAAAATTTATTTTTATTTTCCTATGACTTGCCTGTAAGGATTTAGCCTGAGCGTCGGATAGGAATGCATGTTCATCCGCTTGAATTTTCCCTCACAATCTTTGCAAGACAGGAGAGGCAAGTTCTCTTTCTTATGCAGGAAAACAATGGTTGCACTTATGTAAAATCCCCAGCACTTTTTTTTTCCTTAGCAAGTTACAAGCTTAAGCATCAATGATCTCCATCAGTTCCAGAGGATCTGTTTTAAGTCTTTTTTCTCCTTTCTTCCCAACAGCTTGAGTATACTGGGCCCTGAAAGTTTTGAGTTGCCTTTTGCAGTGGCCAAAATGAGAAAAAAGTGGAAAATGGGAGGCATGAAATACATCTTTTCCTTGTTGCTGTTCTTTCTTTTCCTAGAAGGAAGCAAAACAGAACAAGTAAAACGTAAGTGTCTTGAGTTTAAAAAACAAGATACTTTCTTGTAATTTCTTTGACAATCTGGTTATAATCTGTTGGGATCGTGATTTAGCCCAAATGTGGCCATTCCCTTATTCTAAGGGAAGAAAGTGAATGTTACTGGTTTATGCATGAGTTGATAAAAGAATGAGGGCTTTGAATTGAGCCAACTAAATTTGGGACTGTTTTTCTGATTATCATATAGTTTTCATCTCATAGAACACATGACACATTAGCCTATTTTCCTTTTCCTGTTCTAAACTGTACAAATCTCATTCCATTTTACGTAACTCTAGAAATATCTGACAGATGAGCTGGATTTTTTCCCAAATTTCAGACTCTTCAGCAAAGGTTTTCAGTTTATGAAAAAGAATAACACAGAAAAGGAAAAAAAAAAGAAAAAGTAAAGCCGGCTCTGCCTGTTCTCTTATGCCGGAAAAACGAAGAAGGAAAAAACCTTCACAGGAACTGGATTCAGATGAAAAATCCTTTGAGGAAATTGAGATTCCAGGGACCATGAGCAAATTGGATGCCATTTATTGAAAGGAACGTACCCGCAAAGCCAGGGAATATTTCTAGAAAGTCAGTGATCCGTGTGATGGGCTAACACATTGGAGAAAGCAGAGTGGCAAGAAGGGGAGATAATTAAGCCTCCTTGCTGCGACATTTGGGAGATTTATGAGTAACCATTGACATCTCTGCTCTTGTTGGGAGCATTCTGCTGCCTTCACACAGTATGAGCCTCACCTTCATTGGGCCACTTGCAGTCACCTCTGAGGTGGACACTTGCTCTAAATTTGAAGGAAAACCCATAGCTCTAGTTCCCCTTTTTGGCTGCATCAAAAGAAGCTCAAAGTGGAACTGGTCCAAGAAGGGCATTCTCTGCTCCACTGAACTTATTCATGAGAAGGAACTGTGAAAATATTCTTGGTAGGAGCTGAAGCAGTATCTGAAGCCCATCACTTAAACATTTATCTCCTTTATCAGCATAAGTTAAATATATCAGGCATGAGTCTTGCTGACAGAGAACAGTGTCAAACCTATTCCATCATTGCGTGTGTTTCTGTCCCACTACAATTTTCATAGTAAACTTAGTCTTCTTCCTTGGAGAAATAGTGCTTTTGATTAGGTTTTTAAGCACGAGTGATCTGTGGCGATATCTAGTATGATTGGGCCATGAGAGGAAGTTTAGCAGGGCACAATATCAGCAGAGAAGCTTGGATCAGCCTCTCCCTTGTATTGTTCAAAGGACCTCCTTTTCCTTCCATTTGAATGTGTCATCCATTTCAGAGCCCTCCTCTTTCAGAACTCCTTCTTGATCAAGGGGATGTAGTAGAAAAGTTGACCATCCATTCTCAGCTCACTTCACAATCAGCTGGACTTAAAATCCGTCCTCTCCTAGGAGGAAACTGCCCTTATGGCCTGTTACTGATGGCATCCTAGGGGAAGCTTGCAACTCTTAGAAGACGGTCTCTTCTGGGAAGCCTTCCATATTTATGAAGTCTTGAGGAATATTGTCCATGCAACTTAAAGCTTAATTGACAAACCAAAGAAAAATATGACTTAAAAACTATTTACAGACCAAAAACTATCACTTTCTAACCTTTCCTACTGCCTATGAATTTGTCCCAAGCCCTTTTGGTATTCAATTGGTGTCGAAATGATTATGTAACAGATAGCCTAGGGCACCAGTTCTGGTCTAGTGTTTCAGGCTTGTAGTCAGATAATGAGGCTAATGTCATGGTCATTCTCTGAAGGAGCAGCTTAGCATCATTCTCTGTGACCGTGCCCAAAGTTAACTGTCTTGAAGATGTGTGCAAAATTATCTCCACTAAAGGGGAAATCTCAAAGTATATGCCCTATGTACGTTGCCTTGATACACACACACACACACACACACACAATGCACACACACAGATTTATATTGCTGCTCTAACAGTGAGAAGTTAGAAGTGGTGGAAATGTCAATCCGTTGGGGAATGGTTACATAAATGATCCATGTAATGTACCATCATGCTTCCATTAAAAACACTGCTTATTGAAAATGTGATAGCCCCAGAAAATGCATGTATTAACTTATTTTTAAATTTCTTATCTGAGCTTTATAAAGAATGTGTATCCCTCAACGCCCATCCTATTCCCCAGGGGTAACTATTGTTAACTGTTTGCTATGTGTTCTTCCAAACTCTTTGCTGTTTGTTATAAAAAGATACATACATATCTATAGGTTTTTTTCCTTTTACAAAAATGGGATATTATATATTTTTTTCTGTAACTTGTTTTTATTCAGCAGTGTATCTAAGACATCCTTCCATGTCAGAACATTGCAATGTGACTACCATATTCTTTCTAATGCCTACATAGTTTCCAGTTATATAAGTTTGCCATAGTTTGTTTAACCAGTCCCTATTTGTAGCTCTTTAGGTTTTTTTCAGTTTTTGCTATTATAAGTAAGGCTTTAATGAACACCTTTAGGCACTTAAGCATATTTGTGAGGAATTGTTAGGTTAAAGTATATGTTCTGTTTTAAGCTTCGTAAGTACTGTCAAATTGTCTTTCGAAAAAGTTGTATCAATTTAGATTCCCACCGTCTATGTATGAGTGTCTATTTCTAATGCCTTCACCAAAAGTCTTATTAATCTTTGTATTTTAGGGCCAGTATTAGGGGAAATCATATTTCACTTTTACTGTGGTATTTTCCTATTACTGGAGCATCTTTTCAATTATTTTTTAATCCAGCTGTATTTCTTCACTGAATTACCTATTTTTCAGTTGGGTTGCTTGTCTTATGGATTTATAAAAGCTTATTTATTGACATTTTGTTATTTCAAATGTTATTAACCTTTTGTATTTCAAATCTTATTTTCCCAGTCTGCTATTTCGCTTTAAACTTTAAGTTGTATTTTCCCATACATAAGTTTTAAATATTTGTGTAGTCAGCTCTGTCACTCATTTCCTTTATGGCTTCTGGATTTCTTCTCATTCCTAGGAAGGTCTTTCCCACTTCATATTCTTAGATTTTTTCTACTGCTTCCATAATTTGGAGTTTTACCCATAATTCTCTATTCCATCTGAAATTTATATTCATGTATGGTGTGTAGTAGGAAACTAATTTTTTTTTATCTGAGTGGTAGGTTCATGACTGTTATTTTTGTTCATCTTTGTGCTGCTTCTATTCATTCCAAAGTTTCCACAATTGGCAAGTATTACTTTTACAGCAAGGGAAACATCCTTTAAAGTAAAAGGACATCTAATTTCCCCTATTTTTACTGTCCAGTTCTAGAGAAGGGTACATATGGATGTGGAAAAAGGAAAAAGAGTTAAAAAAATTGGGAAAACTTTAGGAAATGTGTAGTTATAAGGGTAATCAAGCTTCATGTTTCTCCTTGCTGTCTGATACCATTTTACCCAAGGAAGCCAAAGTTTCTGATCTTTCACTGGCTGACTTGAATGTAAGCTTCTAGGTCAAGGAGGGTGCTCTGTAGCCTGCTGGCTCTCCTCGTGGGCATCAGAGTGGAATGAGGGAGTATGCTGTTGTGGTCAGAGATACTCACTCAGTTGAGGTACAATCCGAAGAGGTCTGGCAAAAATGCTTTATTTGTGGAAAGCTGTTTTCACAAGAAAAGGTAGAGGTGTGTGCTGCCACTTGCTAGTAGCTAATTAGCCATAGCCCATCACTTTCACAGGAGGGAAGACAGGCTCAGGAACCCAGGAAATACGGATGGTGCATTGCATTGGATGAATGAGCCATTTGTGGCTTATATAAAAGTTTGTTACTGTCCAAAATCAGCAAGGTTTGAGGTCTTTAGCTGGGAAAAGGTCTTTCTGTAACTCCATTATGCTCTGTTGTTAAAGTTGTAGTCAAAGAGGCCAGGAAGCTCTTTTGAAGTTCAAAGGAGCGTAACATTCAGTGCATAATATTCATGCAAATATGAGACAATTGGGCTGAAGAGTTTGCCTCTTTTGGCAGATCTAACTTTGGTAATGAACTCTTGATCAAAGTAAGGTGGAAGAATTGAGTTGTTAGAAATATTCAATTATGTATTTTGAATGGACCAGCCTGTGCCAAGTCTGGCAAAGGTTCTGGGCAGAGAAGTCATTCGTGTGTTTTATGGAGTCCATTCCTGCTTTATAAGGTGAGTTAGCTGGATCTTCCAAGGGACTAGATTTCACTCATTTTTATCCTCAGGAGAAAAGCTTCCAACATTCATTTTTGGCTAAAAATGGGCCTCTGAACTTCTCAGGAAGGGCGAGTCACCAAAAGATTGAAGAGAAGGAAGAAGATACTTAGAAAAGTTAAGACATGTGAAGCATGGCCTTATGGAGCCTACCTAGAGCCTCTCTATTGTGAAAGCCAACAAGAAAGGCTTGAGTTTTCCTCCTCCAGATTCTTACTTGGACATTTGAGGTGATTATTTGACAATAGAAAGAAGCAAGGAAAAGAGTAGACCTATTCACATCTTAGAAGTTTAAGTAGGTAGAAGTAGAATATAGGAAGAATACCTTAAAATTAGATCGCTTAATGTTTTCAAAGTACATTCTTAATTATTTTTTATGTTGGGGGAGCCAGTGGGGTTGAGTATGGAGGCTCCAAAGTCAGCTTAGATCCAAACCACAGCTCCATGACTTTCTTATGTACCTTGAGAATGTTACTTAACTTCTCCAGCTTTAGTTTTCTTATTAGTACAAAGGGGGAAATAATAACACAGTGGCCATCAACATGGTCATTTGAAGAATAAATGAGATTGTGTATATCAAGTGCTTTGCAACAGTGGCTGGCACATAGTTAGCTTTAAATAAGTGGTAGCTATTAGAGTAACTCTCTTGCAAATCAAGTGATATTATCCCCTTAATTTTTAGATGAGAAACTTGAAACCCAATGAGGTCAAGTGATTTTGTACAAGGACAGACAGCAAATCCAAGCCAGGGCCAGAACTAAGACCCAGGTATCCAAATTCCGTGTTGCGTTCACTACACCAGATTGCCTCTAGCAATTCTCTGAGAAAGCCAGTTCATTCTCTTGAATAGAAGCCCAGTCCTTTGCACATGGCAGCCACTTAACACGTAAGAGATGATCCAAGTGAATGAATAAAGAACTTTGTAACCAGAATTCCTGAGAGAGACAGTATACTATTTGAGAGTTAAAAGACAGAGATTAGGAGTAAAGTTATTCATGAACCTAAATAAGCTAAGCCAAAGGAAATTTGTGAGGAAGGTTAAAAATATGTGCCTTTATGTCCATGCTTCTTAGATTTCCCTGACTTCTCAGTAGGATTGGAATGTCCTCATAGTCTAATGGAAAGAGGACTGTGCTTTAAGTCAGGAGACCTGGTTTCTGGTCAGTTCTGTTGCCTGCTTTGTGGTATTGGTTGAATCATTCATGCTCTTTGAACTAAAGATTCTCCATTTATAAACTGAGAAAAATTCTTGCTTTCTGGACAGCAAACGAAAGGATGCTAGAATAGGGAATTGGGAAGTAGGACAAGGGAAACCAAGGCTCTGGCTTTAGGTATTTGGAGCATACCTGGACTTTTATCATTATCACAAGTTCGTTGCAAAGAGTATTTTATTCACTTAAGATTTATAGCTTGCCTGCTTCTAAAAAGATTAGAAACAGGTTATATATGAAAGAGTAGTTGCAAGACAACATTTTTAAAGATGAAACAAAATAGAGGCCATCTGAAGAAAGTAGAAAGAGTAAATATTTTTAATACTTGGTTTAGTACGTTATAATATTCGCACTCTAAATTGGACTTATGCTTCCTGAAAGGATAGAAAGGGAAACTTTGAGTTTGTTGGCAAGAGAAAATTACAGTTTCATCTACAGAGATTTATTTCCTCTCTCCTACCCACTCAAACAGTATTGATCATGGGATGTTTGAATAAGCACCTTGTGGGTGGTATAAGGACACCATGTATAACCTTGTTTCCATAGAAGAATTGTCTGTTTGGCATTTCTTTGTTGACCCTCTGTAAAGGAAGAGGACAAGTATTAAATTATAACTCAGTAAAGGTCTTTTATAAGTGATAAGGAAATGTGGTTCAGGTACTTTTGGATGATCTAGGTTAATTGAAGGCTAGAACATGGAATTGTTTAACAAATGGGTGTTTAATAGGTCTAGAGACTAGATTGTCAATTATCAGATGCCCTAAGCAAGCTTTATAAGACGAAGCACTGTCTTACAACCACTTTGGTTTATTATGTCAATTCACAGTTGATTCTCTAAAATGCACCTGTAGGGGAGATAAATCCCATGTTGTCTGAAGTGAAGCTGGACGTTTTAGATACCAGTGTCAGGGCATGCCAAGTTGATTCTGTTGTGAAAAGTTCAAGAGCAGAACTTGAGTTCTTGACCAAACAGAAAGTGAACCTTGGGGCCGGCCCCATGGCTGAGTGGTTAAGTTTGCGCGCTCCGCTGCGGCGGCCCAGGGTTTTGCTGGTTCGGATCCTGGGTGTGGACATGGCACCGCTCGTCAGGCCACGTTGAGACGGCGTCCCACATGCCACAACTAGGACCTGAAACTAAGATATGCAACTATGCACCAGGGGGGATTTGGGGAGATAAAGCAGAAAAAAAGAAAAGATTGTCAACAGTTGTTAGCTCAGGTGCCAATCTTAAAAAAAAATAGAAAGTGAACGTCTGAGCAGAGACTTGTGCCACTGAGGTGCTGATAGGAAGAACAATTTGTTTTTGCAAACGAGAGCTTTGATTTTTGCCCAAAGTCCTATGCCAAATGAGATGTAAGAGACGGTTTTAACCAGAAAAAGATTCACGTCAGGTTTCATCAGCTGAGCAGCCTTTCTGTAAAAGGATCTCGCCATGGCCTCATAGTAAAGACTAACAAGAATACCATCAAATCCCAGTTATCAGTGCTGATGGAAGATAGAAGGGCACAATAAATTGAAATTTCATGAAAAATCTCCAGTTCTCATCTTAGCCAATTATGTCGCCTTGCTCGACGATCAAACCTCTTTGAAATATGGACCCTTTTCTTCTCATTGGGTTTGCCCACCTGCTAGTAGAAAGGGCAGGTAGTGGGAGGGCTATGCTGTGCATAGGCTACTCAATATGTATTGAATTGAATTAGTTTTGGGCAAATGATCCAACAAGTAGGAATAAGATAATTAGCTCCTGGATAAAAAGGAATAAGCTGTATGCACAGGATGGAGAATTTGACTTCTTCCTAGCTTTCCTCTTTCACTGGCTTCCACAGCCTGGAAGTGAAGTCTTAAAGCCCTGAGGAAATCTACTGGAGACTTCAATTCTAGAAGCCCAATTGCTGGAGATATAGGAGACTTTTTTCCCCTGTAACTACTATATCTTGCCCTTCTTCCATTCTGTTTCAAGTTTAATAAATGAAAGAAGGACTTATGAGTTTAATTTTTTCTTCATTATTATAGCAGCCTTTTAAAAAAATAGTTAAAAAGGAATTTGTTGACTTGATTTGTCCACTCATATAATGGACAGCAAAGATTCATCTCTCCCTTTGCACTGATGTATGTGTTATAATAAAATAAATATTATTGTGATACTTACATGATGATGTGTCTACAATAATAGCTCTTATCAAAAACAATCATGGGAATGCTTTCTTGCTTTTAGACTGGTGGTGAAACTACTGACCTTTTGACCTCGTCCTGGGTGCTACACAGTAATGATTGGGCAAAACATTGGTGGCATAGTGGCACATCTCTGTTGTTTACTTTTTGTCATCTTTCTTCTGGTTAACAGCGGCCCCTAAAGTACCAGGAATTGCCACTTCGAATTAGGGCCAGCTGAACCATTTGAAAAACAGCTACAGTGATGCAGGTTGAAGATCCATCTCAAATGTTAATTGGAATTCCTTTGGGACCAAGTTCTACTCACAGATGCCATTAGTTAGTGATAAGACATGCATTCTCCAGCTGGTATCTCTCAGTTATTGGCAAGCGATAAACTTACTTTTCTTGCCTGTATCTCCTAGAAGTTGAGGAGGCATCATTGTTTCAATAAGATCAGCTCACTTGTGCTTGTCCAAGATGATATACTGAGACTTTAAGTGTGGTTGATTATGCCACGTAACTCATTAAATTCTCTCCTGGGTGATGCCAAAAACTTTTTAAATGTTCAGAATTAGCATGTACTGAAATTGACTTTATCATAGTTTCTGAAAATTGATAATTGTTCAGCAGACTCATAGAACGATCAGCTATAATTGTGCTAACCAATGTTGGACACCCGTTGTAAAACAGATCTTAAAGATTATAGTGTTTACTTTTGATATGTACTTGAAAAAAAACAGCAATTGCAGACGCATTGTTTAATATCTCCAAAGGCATCACTGTTCATCTCCTTGCCTGCCTCCAGTTCCTGAATTTGCTCCTTCCAGGAGTTTGTAGATTTCTGTCTACAGTCTGTCTGTTTGGGCATAATTGGCCAAATCTCATATTGCTGAGATAATAGGACCAATGCACTTGATGAAAGACCATTATGTTTGCATTTAGGGTCAGATTTCTATCAGAAGTTAGTGTTTGAGTAAGATAGTTTCATCCTCAAGAAGCATAGTTTACAAGACACTGGTACCAGAATATGGGATAAATGCCATGTGAATATTATGAGAAAAGTGCTGTTAGGTTTAAAGAGAGTGAAAAAGAGCTTTTAGCTGGTGTAATCTATCTTCACAACTAGATTTCATACCCCTTGACAGCATGGGTACTATTTTATACTTTATGCTTTATCACTGCGATGGATACAAAAAAATGCAAAATAACGTCTGCCAGCTGTACCATTTTATATAGTCTATTTGAGTATGACTTGACTTCACTACAGCCAACAGTGAATCAGTCTTTAAAATTAAAAATTTTAAAGAATCAGTCTTTAAAAGGTAATCAAAGCTGCATATCAAAAATAGAGCAGAAGGGTAATTTGAGAAAAGTTTAGGCAAGGATGTGTGGAAGCCCTTTATTTTCCAAGCTCTAAAAGTGGGTGACCTGCACCTTACAATTTTGTAGCAGGAGAGGCAGAATTCTGTAGTGGTTACAGTCCTTTGTTCTGAAGCCAGACTACTTTGAATCCCAGCTCCATACCTTGACCAGTCATGCCAACTTAAGCAAGTTACCAAACCTCCCTGTGCCTCAGATTCCTCATCTGTAAAATAGGGCTAATAATGGTACCTACCTTGTAGGGTGTTTGTGAGAATTTAGTGAATTCATATCTGTAAAACTCTTGGAACAGAACCTGGCTCAGAGGAAGTGCTCGACAAATGTTAATTGTTATTATCACCATTCTTATCTGGCTCCATGTTTTTTAGGACGTGGTTCCTGGCTGCTTTTTACACTTATCATCTACATCTTAGGCTTTGAGGCAAATTTGGAGCAGGGAAAATTCATTTCACTTAATTTTCACACTTTTTCTAAGAATGCTCTTTAAGAGGCTGAATTTGGGAGAAATGGAAGCTTTTGACTGAAACAAGTTATTTGGATTGTCTGTGGTTTTCATGAATAATGGTGAGCTCAGATGTATTGAAAGGATCCATTTAATAGTGTCCAAGAAATAACCTGTCTTAAAGATATTTCAGAGAAGAGATAGCAACTTGCTTAAAAGTGATAGATAAAGAATACTCTCCTTGTGGCATCAGTATATACTGCTCCATTGGAAAGAGATTTTCCCGCAAGTTAGAATCTTTAACAGTTTGGATGTGAGTTTTAAAAATATGTAAATTTTGAAACTCAGATTTTGATAGCTTGTCTTATTTTAGTGCTTGCTTAGTCTTTCAGAGGTCTTTATCTTTTATCATCCCATTTCTTTTTCATCAAGTAAGAAAGGGGTAAATCACCCAACTATGCAGATCACATAGCTGATAGTGAAAGCTCATCCAATTTCATATTTTAAGTGGGTAGATCTGATGTCAATCTCTGAGGAGCTAATCCAAGCAAGCAAAATAATCCAGAATCAAATGCATAATACACAAGGTTCCATCTTACTTTGCAGTGTGGATTTAAATCTGCAAAGTAACTTCTAGTTTACCTCCATTCAAGTATTAGTGGTTGCAGACTCATACGAGTAGGCTGTTTATGCTAGCCTGATAACAACATGTTAGTAGCGCCCTTCGTGGATTTGCTTCTAAGAATTTCAAATTATTTCTGAAATGTCTAGATAAGTTGTATATGTGAAATACAAATCACTCAGGTGTTTATCAGTAAGATTATAAACTTGTAGAGAAAATCACTCTCCTCTCACCAACATCTGGAATGTAGTGAAAGCTGCCTCATTTAGATGTTTGTCTTGGGAAATTCAGGATTGTCTCTCATCAATTAAAGATGCTGGAATTGTTAAAATATTTCCTACTCCATTCTAGAATATCATGGAGCAGAAGTCTAATTTGTGTATATACCAAGAAAATTGTATTTCTAAGACTTGGCTGAAAAACATACAAGTTCTACCTAAAAAGTAATTCTTATTTCCTGAGTTCTTTCACTTCATAAATGATTTTGAGCATCTACTATGAAAAATATAGATTAATATAACAATGTTAACAATAATGGTAATGTCATAAAAGGGGAAATAAGAATAGTTACTAAAAATGAGTACATATTCAACCTTCCTGATAAAGAAAGAAATATTGGTTCCATTTCCCCCCCACCAAATCGGCAAAGTTTTAAACAAAATATTCAGTGTTAGGCATTCTCACCCACTGCTAATGGGATGGTAAATTAGCATAGCTTTTCTGGAAGGCAGTTCGATAATATAGCCCAAGAATTTGAAAGCATTCAAAACCTTTGACCCAATAAATCTACTTCTGAGAATTTATATTAAGAAAATAACCAGTGTTTCATGTAGAGGTTTATATATACAAGGATGCTTATCATGGATTTTTTTAAAAGAAATAAAAAGAAGCAACCTAATATGCCCAAATAGGGGATTGGTTAATAAATTATGGTTCAACTGTGTTGGTATAGAATCATGTCACTGGGGATGAGGTATGGGGAAATATTTAATGGCACAAAAATTTTCATGATATGTTAATTTTAGAATATAGTTTACAAAGTGCAAGTACTATATGTTGTTAATTTTGTAATAAAACCTTTTTATACACAATGTGTAGAAAAAAGACTAGAAAGAGCTTCTAGTTTCTGACCTGACATGTAATGAGCATAGAAGTTGTCACTCCCATTGTCACAAGAAAAAAGCTGAAGGAACTGAAAAATCAGTCTTAATCCTCCTAAATCCATCAGAATATTGAGGTCGCAGGGCAAACCACCCTGTGTTTTTTATTCTGAAAACTGGAAAGATGGGTGAATTCAAAGAATCACCACTTCTGGATCCTGGTAGGAGTACTTAGAGGGTAATTCACTAATTGCTGGAGAAGAAGCATGTACTAGCTTGAGAGAGGAAAAGTCCTTTTTGTGAGTATTTTGAGTTTTATCTCTTAGAGCCCCACAGGTTCTAAAGGTAGAGATTGGAGAAAAATTCCTTCCTTTTTCAGGCAGGGGAGGGAAAAAGTAACCATTCTAAAATAAGCCCAGAGCTTTTTGTTCTCTTTAACTAAGGACTGCCCTCAAGGGAAATGATTTTACCACAGCCTAACTGACTGATATTTTATCAGAGCTTAACCAACCTGGGAGAGAGAAATACCCAACTCCACTAGCTTTCCTGTCTCACCTATACTAGTGGGAGGGAGAAAAGCTAATAAGAAGTTTTGAAGGTTGTATGTAGCTCAGGGAAACAGGCTCACTGAAAGACTGAGAGCTGATCATACAATTATAGAAGGCTTCTCCTTCCCTCACAATTTACCACCACATCAATAGGGCCCCTATATAATCACAGGTGATTACCGCTGAAAGAACTGCAAGCCTCAGACACTATTTAAGAAGGAGTATCTAGGGAATCCTAAAATCAGCAGGAGGGAAACAAACAAGGACATGAGTGCAGATTTTCGCCTCTGACACTCTGGCTACAAAAAACAGTAAAATTAACCTAATTCCTAGCTAGATTTACATAAAACTTCACACTAAAGGTCTGTTTACCTCAATTCCTTTTACCCAATACTTTTTTTTTTTTTGAGAAAGATTACCCCTGAGCTAACATCTGCTTCCACTCCTCCTCCTTTTGCTGAGGAAGACTGGCCCTGAGCTAACATCCGTGCCCATCTTCCTCTATTTTATATGTGGGACGCCTGCCACAGCATGGCTTGACAAGTGGTGCCATGTCCCCACCCAGGATCTGAACCATCAAACCCAGGGCCACCAAAGCAGAATGTGCAAACTTAACCACTGCGCCACTCCCAACCCAATACATCTTGTTTAACTTTGAACAAAAAATTACAAGGCATGCTAAAAGGCAAAAAACACAGTCTGAAGAGACAAGTCAGGCATCAGAACCGGACTTAGATATGGCAGATAATTTTGAATTATCAGACTAGGAATTTAAAGTAACTATGATTAATATGCTAAGGACTCTAATGGAAAAAGTGGACAATATGCAAGAATGTATGGGTAGTGTAAACAGTGAGATGGAAACTCTAAGAAAGAATCAAAAGGAAATGTGAGAAATCAAAAACATTGTAACAGAAATGAAGAATGCCTTTGATAGGCTCATCAGTAGACTGGACATGATTGAGGGAAGAATCAGTGAGCTGAAGATATGCCAATAGAAATCTCACAAACTGAAACAAGAAGGAAAAAAATGAAGAAAAATGCAACAGAATATCCTAGAACTGTGGGAAAATTACAGAAGGTTTAACATGTATGTAACAGGAATACCAGAAGGAGAAGAAAGGAAGGAGCAAAATAAATGTTTGAAGTAATATTGCTTGAGAATCTTACAAAATCAATGACAGACACCAAAGCACAGATCCAGGAGGCTCAGAGAATAAAAGCAAAGCAGGATAAATATGAAAAAATCTAGACCTAGCATACCATATTCAAACTGTAGAAAATCGAAGACGGAGACCATCTTAAAAAAAGGAAAAACGCATTACCTCTGGAGGAACAGGATTAAGAATTACATCTGATTTCTCTTCAGAAACCATGCAAGCAGGAAGAGAGTGGAGTGAAATACTTAAATTGTTGAAAGGAAAACCTCACCAACGTAGAATTCTGTATCCAGCAAAATTATCTTTCAAAAGTAAATGAGAAATAGATTTTTCTCAGACAAACAAAAATTGAAGGAATTTGTCACCAGTAGACCTGCCTTGCAAGAAATGTTAAAAGAAATTCTTCACAAAGAAAGAAAATTATATATGTCAGAAACTCAGATCTACATAAAGAAATGAAGAAGATTAGAGAAGGAATAAATGAAGTAAAATAAAATCTTTGTTTATCTTATTCTTCATTGAGCTAACAGAAAAAAGTTTTTTCAAAATAGTAATAGCAACAATGTATTGAGCGATTATAGCTTATGAAAAAGTGAAATGAATGACAGCAATCTCATAAAGAATGCCAGTGAGGAATGTGGACTACTCTGCTATAAGGTACCTAGACTACCTGTGAAGTGATATAGTGTTATTTGAACTGGACCTAGATTAGTTGTAAATGTATATTGCAAACTCTAGGACTACCACTAAAATTGTTTTAAAAATAAGTATACTTGATATGCTAAGAGAAGAAAGAAAATGGAATAATAGAAAATGCTTAATTAAAGCCAGAAAAGGCAGAAAAAGAATGGGACACACACAAAGGAAAAAGAAATAAAAGTCAATGAATAGAAAATAATTACAAATATGGTCAACCTTAATCCAACTGTATCAATAATCAGTTTGAATAGTTTATATACCCCAATTAAATGACAGAGAATATCAGAGTGAATAAAGAAAACAAGACACGATCCAATTATATGTTGTCTACAAGAAACCCACTTTAACTATAAAAATACATATGGATTAAAAGTAAAGAGAGAGAGATAGATATAGCATGCTAACACTAATCAAAAGAAAGCAGGAGTAGCTATACTAATTTCAGACAAAGCAGACTTCAGAGCAAGGAAACTTATGTGAATGTATCTGACACAGCATCAAAATATGTGAGGCAAAAACAGAAATGCAACAAGAAACAGACAAATCCACTATTATAGTTGGAGACTTTTACCCTCTTTGATTAGTAATTAACAGATCCAGCAGACAGAAAATCAGTAAGCATATAATTAACCTAAACAGCACCGTCAATCAACCAGATCTAACGGACGTCTATAGAATATTTCATCCAACAACAGAATACACATTCTTTTTTTTCTTTTTTAGGAAGATTGTCGCTAGCCAACATCTGTGCCAATCTTCCTCTATTTTATTTGGGATTCTGCCACAGTGTGGCATGACGAGTGGTGCTAGGTCCATGCCCGGGATCTAAACCTGAAAATCCTGGGCCACCAAAGTGGAGCATGCAAATTTAACCACTGTGCCACCAGGCCAGCCACCAGAATACACATTCTTTTCAAGCTCACATGGAACGTTCACCAAGATAAGACCACATTCATGGGTCATAAAACACACTCACAGTTTTAAAAGAATAGTGTAATAAATTATATGATGTATATACTCAGAACACACAGCAATTAAACTAGAAATCCATAACAGCAAGGTAGCTGTAAAATCTCTAAATATTTAGTGGTTAAATAATATACTTCTAAATAGCACACAGGTCAAAGAAATCTCCAGAGAAATTTTAAAATATTGTGAATTATATGAAAATTAAAACAGCTTATCAAAATTCATAGGATGCAATGAAAGCAGTGCTTAGGGGAAATTTATAGCATAGAATTAAAATATTAGAAAAAAGAAAAATCTAATGTCAACCATCTAAGCTTCACCTTAGGAAACTAGAAAAGGAAGAGCAAATCAAATGCAAAGTAACCAAAGAAAAGAAATTTTTAAAAATTAAAGCAGAAATCAGTGAAAGTGAAATGAGGAAAATGATAGAGAAAAATCAGTGAAACCAAAAGCCAATTCTTGGATAAGATCAGTAAAATAGATAAACCTCTATCCAGGTTACCTAAGATGAAAAGAGAGAAGACACAAATTACTAATATGTGAGATGAAAGAAAGGCCATCGCTATCCTATGGACATCAAAAGGATAATAAAGGAATATTATGAACAACTCTATGTCCACAAATTTTATAACTTAGAAAAAATGGACCAGTACCTTGGAAGTTACAACCTACCAAAACTCACACAAGAAGAAACAGTCAAAATAGCTTTATATCTGTTAAAGAAATTGAATTGGGCCGGCCCAGTGGTGCAGCGGTTAAGTGCGCACATTATGCTTCGGCAGCCTGGGGTTCGCCGGTTTGGATCCCGGGTGCGGACATGGCACCGCTTGTCACGCCATGCTGTGATAGGCATCCCACATATAAAATAGAGGAAGATGGGCGTGGATTTTAGCTCAGGGCCAGTCTTCCTCAGCAAAAGGAGGCGGATTGGCAGCAGATGTTAGCTCAGGGCTAATCTTCCTCAAAAAAAAAAAAAAGAAAGATAAAAAGAAATTGAATCAACAATTAATAACTTTCTAAAACAGAAAGCACCAGGCCCAGATGGTGAACTGATGAATTCTACCAAACATTCAAGAAAAATTAAAGCCAGTACTCTACAATGTATTTCAGAAGATAGAAGCAGAAGGAACACTCCCTAACTCATTCTGTGAGGGTGACATTATCCTAATACCAAAACCATGGAAAGACATTACAAGAAAGGAAAACTACAAATCAGTATCTCTCATGCAAAAATTCTCAACAAAATATTAGCAAAGTGAATCCAACAGTGTAGGAAAAATCCAAAACCAAATGGGATTTATTCCAGGGATGCAAGGCTCTTTTAACATTCAAAAATCAATTAATGTAATCCTTTAACAGCCTAAAGAAGAAAAATCACATGATCATAGCAATAGATACAGAAAGAGTAGTTGACAAAATCCAACACTATGCAACAAACTAGGAATAGAGGGGGAATTTATTCAAATTCATAAAGAACATCTACAAAGAATCCCCATTATCATCATACTTACTGGAAGGAAACTAGATGATTTTGTCTTAAGATGAAGAACAAGGCAATAATGTCCCCTCTTATCACTCCAATTCAACATTGTACTTGAAGTCCTAGCTAATGCAATAAGATGGAAAATGGAAATAAAAGGTAAACAGATTTGGAAGGAAGAAATAAAACTTCCTTTGTTCACAGATGACATGATTATCTATGTGAAAAATGCCAAAGAATCAATTAAAAAACCCTCCTGGAATTAGTAAACAATTCTAGCAAGGTTGAAGGATACAAGGTTAATATATAAAAGTGATTTGCTTTCCTATATACTAGCAGGAAACAATTGGAATTGTAATTAAAAACACAAGACCATGTACATTAGCAGCACAAAAACCCCATCAGAATACTTAGGTATAAATCTAGCAAAATATGTACAAGATCTGTGTGAGGAAAACTACAAAACTCTCAGGAAAGAAATCAAATAAATAGAAAGATATTCCACGTTTATGGATAGAAAGACCCAGTGTTGTTAAGACATCAGTTCTTCCCAGCTTGATCTATAAATTCAGTATAATATCAATCAAAATCTCAGTTAATTTACTATGTGGAAATAAACAAAGTGATTCTAAAGTTTATACGAAAAGGCAAAAGACGCAGAATTGCTGACACAATATTGAAGAACAACAAAGTTGGAGGACTGACACTAACCAACTTCAAGACTTGCTATAAAGCTACAGTAATCAAGACAGTGTGGTGGTGTTGAAAGAATAGACAAATGGATCAGAGGAACGTAATAGAGAGCCCAGAAATAGACTCACACAAATATAGTCAACTGATCTTTGACAAAAAGAGCAAGGACAATTCATTGCAGAAAGGATAATGTTCTCAGCAAATGGTGCTGGAACAACTAGACATCCACATGCAAAAAAATGAAGGTAGACACTGATCTTAAACCTTTCACAAAAATAACTCAAAATAGAGGCCAACCTGATGGCATAGTGGTTAAGTTCACGTGCTCCAGCACGGGTTTGAATCCTAGGTGTGGATCTACACACGGCTCATCAAGCCATGCTATGGTGGCATCCCACATACAAAATAGAGGAAGATTGGCACAGATGTTAGTTCAGGGACAATCTTCCTCAAGCAAAAAGAGGAAGATTGGCAACAGATGTTAGTTCAGGGACAATCTTCCTCACAAAAAACATAAAAATAAAAAATAAGCAAATTCTGCTCTGCAAAAGACACTGTTAAGAGAGTGAGAAGAGGGCCGGCCTGGTGGCGCAGTGGTTACATGCACATGTTCTGCTTCAGCGCCCGGGGTTCGCCGGTTCAGATCCCGGGTGCGGACATGGCACCTCTTGTCAAGCCATGCTGTGGTAGGCGTCCCACATATAAAGTAGAGGAAGATGGGCACGGATGTTAGCTCAGGGCCAGTCTTCCTCAGCAAAAAGAGGAGGATTGGCAGCAGTTAGCTCAGGGCTAGTCTTCCTCAAAAAAAAAAAAAGAGAGAGGGAGTGGAAAGACAAGCCCCTGACTGAAGGAAAATATTTGCAAAACACACATCTGATAGAGGACTTGTTTCCAAAGTATACAAAGAACTCTTAAATGTCGACAACAAGAAAATGAACAACCCAATTAATAAATGGATAAAAGAGCTAAACAGACACCTCACCAAAGAAGATATACAGATGGCAAATAAGTATATGAAAAGATGCTCTACATCATATGTCATTAGGGAATTGCAAATTATAACAAAAATGAGATACCACTGCACATCTATTAGAATGGCTAATACACAAACTACAAACACCACCAAATATTGCTGAGGATGTGGAGCAACTGAAACTCTCATTCATTGCTGGTGAGAATACAAAATGATATAATCACTTTGTAAGACAAGTTGGGCAGCTTCTTACAAAGCTGAACATAGCCTTACTGTCCGATCCAGCCACCATGCTCCTAGGTATTAAGTCAATAAGTTGAAAGCTTATGTCTACACAAAAACGTGCATTCAAGTATTTATAGTAGCTTTATTCACAATTTTCAAATATTGGAAGCAACCCAGATGTTCTTCAATAGGTGAACAGATAAACAAGCTGTACATCTATACAATGGAATATTATTCAATAATAATATAAATGAGCTGTCAAGCCGTGAAAAGACATGGAGGAATCTTAAATGCATATTGCTAAGTGGAAGAAGCCAGTCTAAAAAGACTTCGTACCCTATGATTCCAACTATATGACATCTTGGAAAAGACCACACTATAGAGACAGTAAAAACATCCATGGTTTTCAGGAGTTAGGGGAGTGGAGGGGGGAAGGGATGAATAGGCAGAGTATAGTGGATATTTGGGGCAGTGAAACTATTTCATAGGATACTATTATGGTGGATATATGTCATTATGCATTTGTCATAACACTTAGAACTACACAAAACTCAGTGAACTCACATGTAAACTGCGTACTTTAGTTAATATATCAATATTGATGCATTAATTATGACAAACATAGCACACTAATGCAAGTTGCTAATAATGGGAAAAGTCAGGGTGGGGTGAAGAGGGGATATGTGAGAATTCTCTGCACTTTCTGCTCAATTTTTCTGTAAACCTAAAACTGCTTTAAGAAATAAAATCTATTAATCCAAAAACAGGAAAAAAAAGACTGGAGGGGCATTAGCAGAATGTTAAAAGTGGTTATCTTCCAGCAGTGGAATTATGTGTGGTTTTTCTTTCCTCTCTATATTTCGTCTTTATTGTTTTATTAAGGCATAATTTACACGCAGCACAATTCACCCTTTTTAGTACAGTCATGCATCGCTGAATGACAGGGATACATTCTGAAAAATACATCGTTAGGCGATTTCATCATTACGCAAACATCCTAGAGTGTACGTACACAAACCTAGATGGTATAGCCTACTGCACACCTAGGCTGTATGGGACTAATCTTACGGGACCACCATCATATATGCAGTCTGTTGTTGACGGAAATGTCATGTGGCACATGACTGTACACTTAAAGCTAATACATTATATGTCAATTGTGTCTCAAAAAATAAATAATTAAAATTTAAAAATTCACCCTTTTTAGAGTACAGTTTTGTGAGTTTCGACAATTAACGTTGTGTTGTGTAAGCACCACCATAATCAAGATATAAAATAGCTCCATCACTCCAAAAATTTGCTCTGTACCCCTTTATAGTAAAATCCTTCCCCCACTCCAGACCTTGGCAACTACTGATCTGTTTTCTGTCCCTATAGTTTTGCCTTTTCCAGAGTGAAAATCATTGGAGTCATACAGTATGTAGACTTTGAATCTGGCTTTTATCATTTAGGATGATGCCTTTGAGATTCACCTGTGTTTGTGTGTCTTAGTCTTTCATTTCTTTTTATTGCTGACGAATATTCCATTGTTTGGATGTTTGTAAGTTCATCAGTTGAAAGACATTTGAGTTACTTCCAGGTTTTGCTGACTATGAATAAGACCACTTTAAACATTTATGTACAGGTTTTTGTTTGAATATACGTTTTTATTTCACTCAGGAAAATACCTAGGAGTGGGATTGCTGGGTTGTATAGTAAGTGTATGTTTAACTTGATGAGAAACTGCTGAGTTGTTTACCAGAGTGGCATTTCCACAAGCAATGTATGAGGAAAAGTCCAGTTGCCTCACATCTTCATCAGCACTTAATATTGTCAGGTTATTTTGAGTTTAGCCATTCTAATAAGTAGGTAATAATATCTCATCATTGTTTCAATTTGCATTTCCCTGATGACTAGTGATATGTTTGCAGTCTGGATATCTTCTTTTTTTTTTTTTTTTTGGTGAGGAAGATTGGCCCTGAGCTAACATCCGTGCCAGTCTTCCTCTATTTTGTATGTGGGACATCACCACAGCATGGCTTGGTGAGCAGTGTATATGTCTGCACCCAGAATCCAAACCTGTGAACCTCGGGCCTCCAAAGTGGAGTGTGTGAATTTAACCACTACACCACCAGGTCAGCCCCAGTATTCCCATTTTTAAAATTGGATTGTTTGTTTCCTTATTCTTAAGTTTTAAGATTTCTTTATATATTCTTGATAAAAGTCCCTTATCAGAAATGTAGTTTGCAAATAATTTCTTCCAGTCTACGGCTTTTCTTTTGATTTTCTTAACACTGTCTTTCAAAAGCAGACATTCTTAATTTTGATGGTCTTATTTTACAATAATTATTTTATGGATTGTGCTTACAGTGTCATATCTAAGAACTCTTTGCATAACCCAAGATCACAAAGATAGTCTCCTATGTTTCCTTCTAGAAGTTTTAAAATATTAGGGTTTACATTAAAGTCTATCTATGATCCATCTTTTTTCTTTTTTTCTTTGATTCGCACCTGAGCTAACATCTGTTGCCAATCTTCTTTTTTTTCTTTTCTTCTCCTCCCCAAAGCCCCCCAGTACATAGTTGTATATTCTAGTTGTGGCATGTGGGATGCCGCCTCAGCATGGCCTGACAAGTGGTGCCACGTCACCCAGGATCCGAACCAGTGAAACCCTGGGCCGCTGAAGCGGAGTGCGTAAACTTAACCACTTGGCCACCGGGCTGGCCCCAGTATGATCCATCTTGAGTTAATTTTTGCATATGGTATGAGATATGGATTAAGATTCATTTTATTTTATGTTTTGCCTATGATTGTCCAAATGTTCTGGCAGCTTTTGTTGAAGAGATTGTTTCTCCATTGAATTGCCTTTGCACCTTTGTTGAAACTCAACTGACCACATAAAGGTGCATCTCGGGTTTTTTTGGTGAGGAAGATTGGCCCTAAGCTAGCATCTGTTGCCAATATTCCTCTTTTTGCTTGAGGAAGATTGTCCCCGAGCTAACATCTGTGCCATCTTCCTCTATTTTGTATGTGGGACACCACCATATGGTTTGACGAGCAATGTGTATGTCTGCACCCGGGATCTAAAACCATGAACCCTGGACTGCCAAAGCGAAGTGCGTGAACCCAACCACTATGCCACCAGGCAGGCCCCTGTAGGGCTACTTTTTCACTCTCTCTTCTATTCTATTGATATGTTTGTCTAACCTTTTGCCAACACCACACTGTCTTGAAAACTATAGTTTTACATTGTCTTGAAATCATGTGGTATATATCCTTCAGGAGCTTTCTTTTTCAAAATTATTTTGGCTATTCTACTTCCTTTGCCATTCCATATAATTTTTGAATAATATTAAATTAATTAGATTATTAATTTTTACAATGTATCCTGCTAGTATTTGGATTTGGATTGTGTTGAATCTATAAACCACTTTGGGGGAGATTTGACATCTTAACAATATTGTGTTTTCCAATCCACGAACAAGGTATATCGCTCCATTTTTTAGGCCTTCTTTGATTTGTTTAATCAGTGTTTTGTAATTTTCTGAGTGCAGATCTTGCACACGTTTTCTTAGATTTATACACCAGTGTTTCCATGTTTGTTGGGAACTATAGCAAATAGTACTTTTTCAAATTTCAATTTGTAGTTCATTATAGAATATATAAATGTGATTGTTTTTTGCATATTGGCCTTGTGTCCTGTAATCTTGCTAAATTCTTACTATTTGTAGTAACTTTTTAATAGATTCTTTGGGATTTTTCTATGTAGGTAATCATATCATCTGTAAATAGAAACAGTTTTATTTTTTATTTTCTAATGTGTGTGTGTATATATATATATATATATATTTTTTTTTCCTTACCTGGTTTCACTGGCTAGGATCTCTAAGAGTGGTGGAGCAGGCGTCCTTGCATAATTCCTAATCTTAGGTCAAAAGCATTCAGTCTTTTGCCAGTAAGTGCGATTTTAGCTGTAGGTTTTTTGTAGATGTCCTTTATCAGATTGAGGAAGGCCTCTTCCTAGTTTGCTGAGAGTTTCTGGCATGAATGGATGTAGAATTTTGTCAATTGATTTTTCTGCATCTATCACAATGATTACATTGTTTTTTCATCTCCAGTTTCTTGATATGGTGAATTATTTTGACTGAATTGTGAACGTTGAACTAGCCTTGAATTTCCCAGATAAATCCCACTTGCTCCTAAGGTATTATCCTTTTTATATATTGTTGGATTTAATTTGCTAAAATTTCATTGAGAATTTTTGTATCTGCATCCATGAGGGATATTGGTCTGTAGGGTATTGTTCTTATAATGTCTTCGTCTGGTTTTGATGCTAGCATAATGTTTACAGCAAAGATTCAAATTGGAAGCCCTCCTTCCTCTTCATTTTTCTGAAATGTTTGATATAATTCATCAGTGACGCCATCTGCCCCTGTTGTTTTCTTGGTGAGAAACTTTTTAACTACAAATTCAACTTCTTTAAAAGATAGAGAATTATTCAGTTTATCTATCCCTTCTTGAGTGAACTTTGGTAATTTGTGTCTTTCAAATAGTTCATCCATTTCATCTGAGTTGTTAAATTGAGTGGCATAAAGTCATTCATTATAGTCCCTTTTTATCTTTTTAATATCTACAGAATCTATACTGAATTATTCTCTGTTGTCCCTGATGTCAGTAATTTGCATCTTCTCTCTTTTTATCTTTGTTAGTCTTGCTAGAAGTTTATCAATTTTGTTGATCTTAAATAACCAGGTTTTGCTCTCATTGATTTTTTCCTATTGATTTTCTGTGTTCAGTTTCACTGATTTCTGTTGTTTATTATTCCTTCCTTATGTTTGCTTTTGGTTTATTTTGCTCTGCTTTTTCTAGTTTCTTAAGGTATTGGTTTGAGACTTCTCCTTTTCTAATCTAGGTATTTAGTGATATAAATTTCCCTCTATGTGCTTCTTTAGCTGAATCCCACTGATTCTGATATGCTATGTTTTCTTTTCATTTAGTATGAAATACTTTCTAATTTCTCTCTTGATTTTTTTCTTCAACCCACAGGCTACTTATAAGTTACCAGCATATTAAAAGTGGTTGTTTTCTTGTGCTGGAATTGTGTGTAATGTTTCTTTCCTCTGTATACGTTTATGTTCTTATTTTGTTCTTTTTGCGTATTTGTAGGTGTTTTCCAATTTTCTACGTTAAGTATGCATTGCTTTTCTAATTAGAAAATAATCAATTAGTATAAAATAATACTCTGCATTTTGTGGCACTTTATAATTTGCAGAGAGCTTCGTTTAATCCTCCAACATCTGCTTGAGAGACATTTAATCCATATTTCACAGATGTTAAAAACTGAGATTGGCAGAATTTAAATGGCTTGCTCAATGCCAGACGGGTAGAGCTCATTAAGGCTCAAACCCAGATTTTCTGTCTCCTAGTTCCTCATCCTGAATAAGTTGGAAATTAATGTTTGAAAAGTAAATTGGAATTTATCTTGTGAGTATTTGGAAAGAATCATTGAGGGTCTTTCAAGCAGTTAGGGATTTGAGACAATTATCTCAGTGTAGTTTTAATTTGAATCTCTGATTACTAGTGATGTTGAACATCTTTTCATAAATTGCCTGTTCCAATTTCTTCTTCTCTAAATTGCTGTTCACGTCCTTGGACCATTTTTCTATTGGATTGGTTGATTCTTTACTTACTGATTTGAATGATTAAAAATATTCCAGATACTAATGCTTTATTTATACTAATACTTTATTTGTTGGAAATATCTTCTCCCAGTTTCTTGCTTACCTACCTTTTCTTTATTCTTTCAATTTTGATCATCAGGGAAATGTCTGTTGGAGAGTGTGGGAGAAATTAATGTGTTTGCTACAAAAGGGGTCTTGGTTTATTTTGACCTTGTGTGATGGGAAGCAGGAGATAGAAGAGGATGGGATTAGAAGACAAACCACGTGATTTAGTGAAGAGAAGGAGACATAACTTTTGAGTTAATTGGGAGTTGTTAACGCAGAAAGAAATCTGTAAGTTGAATGAGAACAAGGACTTTGTGTAATTTTGCTTGCCATTTTATTCCCAGACTTAGCATATTGCCTGACAAAGAGTAAGTACCCAAATATTTGTTTAATGATTGAATTATGTTAGCACGTGTGGGCAAAGCCGTATATAGGGACCTAATACAATGTGTTTAGTCCATCACTCCTATGCCAACACAAGACAGCTCTGAGAATGTTCTCATAGATCAGCATTTTAGACATTAGCTTGCATTTCCAAAGCAAGGGAGCACAATCTTTTCCAAAAGGACACATGACATGCTCCCTTATCTTACCATTATAACAGAATGGTAGTCAAGATTTTGGCTTCACTGTCAAACTTGGGTTTGAGTCTCATGTCAGTTACTTATTGGTTATATGACCCTTGACTTTCCTTATATATAAAATGAAACAAATAGGGGTTGGCCCCGTGGCTGAGTGGTTAAGTTCATGTGCTCTGCTTTGGCGGCCCAGGGTTTCACCAGTTCGGATCCTAGGCACAGACCTAGCACTGCTCATCAGGCCATGCTGAGGTGGCATTGCACATAGCACAGCCAAAAGGACCTACAACTAGAATATATACAACTATGTACTGAAGGGCTTTGGGTAGAAGAAAAAAAAAGATTGGCAACAGATGTTAGCTCAGGTGCCAATCTTTAAAAATAAATAAATAGAGATGAATGGTAGTACCTAACTTACTGAGTCACTGTAGAATCAAATAAACAAAGCATGTAAAACACTGAGCCTGTAGCAGGGGTTCTGTAAATATTCGCTATGCCTCTTTCCTTGATGTACACTAAAACAGATGGAACCTGTGATTGCCTTTGGATTTTGTGACTTGGTCTGTTTTCTAACAGGCATATTTTCTATCTCCTTCCTCACAGATTCAGAGACATATTGTGTGTTTCAAGACAAGAAGTACAGAGTGGGTGAGAGATGGCATCCTTACCTGGAACCTTATGGGTTGGTTTACTGCGTGAACTGCCTCTGCTCAGAGGTACAGTCCCTCATGCGTGTGATTTCTTAGCTTGCTCCTCAGCATGCAGAGGTGCTTTCAGTACCCAGAAGGCCAGGGAGCATGGGTGCCAAAAGCCTAAAAGAGGTAAAGAAGCAGATCGCCACGAAAAATACATACCTCCTTTTTCATCTATTGCTTTTTGGCTTGCTTTTCATGGGATCTCTGAGTATTTCCTATGGACAGATACTTATGGTCTCTTAGCTATATAATATAGGACATGGTGGGAGGAGGCAGAATAGCTTGATAGTGGGAATGGGGGAAAAAGCTCAATATAATGCCTGGATGACAAGACAAATCCTTTTTGAAAACTATTCTCAAGGCTGGCCTTTAGAGAAGAGGTTAGGACAGATTATACACTGATTTATTGGGAGAGTGTATTATATGTTGTCACAGCCAATAACTGTAATTAGGATTGAGGTTGTGAAACCTTGGCCTTTACCTGGTGAGGATTAGAGTTCTCTTGGCTTGGCCTTAGTTCCTGTCCGGTCACTCAGAGAGGCGTTTTGATGGCTTAAATGCCATCTTTGCAATAGACGACGCAGGTAGTCCCATCTTCTTTCCATGTCCTTGACCCCAGGACCACAGCTATGGTCCATCGTTCTGAACAAGCCTCTACCATCATATACTAGGCCAGGGTTTCTCAACCTCTGTATCATTGACATTTGGGGACAGATAATTCCTTGTTGTGAGGTCTGTCCTATGCATTGTAGGATGTTTCAACATCCCTGGCCTCTACCCACTAGACGCCAGTACCACCAACCCTAACTGTGACAACCAAAAATGTCTCTAGACATGGCCAAAGTTACTTGGGGAGCAAAATGACCCCTGGTGGAGAACCACTACCCTAGGCCAGTTGGAAAGGAAGGCCTTGAGAATTCTGAACATAGAGAAAATTTTCAAGACCAGCCTCTCACTTCAGACTTCATGGAAAAACTGCTACTCCTTGCTAGTCCCCAGGTAGAACAGGAGCAGTCACTTGCGAGCCTGATTCTTTTGCCATTTGAACAGAAAATTGGGCTTTCGGAATTTTGAGCATGTGGAAACCTAACCTTCAGGCAACATCAAGTGGTGTTAAATGGCTGCAGGTCTCTAGCGTCAAGACAGACCAAGTTTCCAACCCTGGTTCTGCCACCTGTGAGCCATGTTATGTTTGACAAGTTACCTAACCCCTCTGAGAGTCTATCAGCTTCTTCTTTAAAATGGGATAGTGATATTTACCTATTTCATATGGTTGTGGTAAGGATTAAATTCTCTAATCCATTTCAATCCCTTGAAACAGTGCTGGGTCAGTCAACATTCAAGAAATATTAACTGCTGATGTCATCATCATCATCACTCTCATTATGGTTATCATTATTTTTATAAATCTGTTAACTCTAGAACAGAATTCAGCATAAAGCATTAAGGAGGAATCAGTTTAGACCTCAGCCAGGAGGGGTGGTTTCTGATGTGCTTTGGTGATCTCACTTCAAGATCTGGCTCTGAGGAGTGTGACACATAAGGAGGCTCTGTGGTGTTTCTAAATGTAACATTCCAAAATTTATCCTAGAAAGTGCACGAGAAAAGAAAAAGGTTTGTGGTAAGATGATTCAGATTTGGATAAAAGAAGCCTGCCTCTTTAAATGGCCAGAGCAGGTATTAAATAGAGCATCTGGGGACTGATTAACTGCCTGGTATGGCATGATTATGTTAGATTCTTGACCCAACACATTGGAAATGGACAGCTAACCCTTGGGGGCTGAGGCTTTGCTTTCTGCAAGGCAGTGAAAATGTTAATATGATCCCAATGCCAACAGCTCAAGCACTAGGCATCTTCTCTTTCTCCATCCTCTTCACCCTCTTCCCCCACAAGAACCTGACAGATACAAGTAACCCTTGCTTCAAATGAATTATGGATGGAAAATGTTAATACAAAATTGATTTCCAAAGTCTTCCTTTGTTCTAGCAATTGTTGAGAGCTGTCAGAGCTAGGGATCTTATAATTGTAAATCAGGCAGGGACCCAGCTGCCCCACCCAGGCATACTAGCTAATCAGTTCAATTCCAAACCGTAGCTTGTTCTTTAAAAATTTTTGACTGAAAAGGGAAATGAGGAGAGGAGGCACTCAGCCTACTGGACCAGGGCAGAGGCATACGGAATCCAGGATCTGTGTGCTAGGGATATTTCCTTGCCCAAGGGTGGGTAGCAACTCAGGGGACCCATCACTCATTATTCCTTCCCTTCCATGGCATTGGGCAGGTGATTATGAAATCAGACTAGGCTCTTGCAAAAGACGTGCAGCTAGAACTGGGGAGTGGTAGAAACGCCACAGAGCCAGGCCAGGAGAAGCCTCCCACAATTAGTGGAAGGCTTTGAAAACTGGAGCAATAGTGATCCCAGCCTTAGAAAAATATGCTAGTAAGCTATCAACAAACCCGGTGGAGGTGCCAGTGATGAGAAAAGTAAAGAAAATGCTGATTTCATTCAGCTTCTCGGGAATGTGTTATTCACTGTCTGGGTGAGTTCCTGCATGACTATTTCCCAAACTGGCATGATCCCAGTGACCCTTGAAAGACGTTTATTTTTTTCATATTATCTCCTCTCTTTCAGAACGGGAATGTAGTTTGCAGCCGAGTCAGATGTCCCAGCCTTCACTGCCTGTCTCCTGTGCATATTCCCCATCTGTGCTGCCCTCACTGCCCAGGTAAATCAGTTCACATCTTTGTTCTCCAGTTGCGATTCTCCTTCCTTCCTCTTCCACCCAACCCACTCCATCTCCCTCATTCCCCGGAAAGGAAACTCCCACACGGAAATAACAATAGGACACTTTTAGGCAGCCTGCAATGGCCCCTGAATACTGGTTATAGCCCAAGAAGGGCACATTCTAGGCTCTAATAAGTTATTGGGTACCCAGTAACAGATTTTCATTGGCTTTTAATCATTTGAAGGTGGATGTCAGTTGGGGGAAGGGAATCGTGGCCGAGAGATTTTCTGCCATAAACAGCCTCTTCCTGCCATGAGCAGCGGGCACCAGGGGAGTTGTAGCATGGTGGCACGTGTCCTACGCAATTAGTGCTGGAGTTGCATCCAAGCATAGCCTCTAAATGATGAGGGGCTGTTCATAAATCAAAGGGGCTGAACCAGTGAGGTTTATAACAGTATAAAGCTGCCTGCCTGCTGAATGGTCACCTCCTCCAGACTGCAGAGTTATTATGTACACATTGTTAAGAGCGACTCTAAGGGGAGGCAGGCGGAGACTTTTTCACAAGGCTGTTAGGACGTCTGCTTTCATGGTTTGCGGCTAGGGTGTTTGTCTGAGGCAGGGGCTCTGTCAATGACACTTTGTTCACATCTGACTGAGGCCTGGCTCCCACACCAGAAGCGTGCAAGCATGGAATGATTCAGAGAATGCCTGTGGGCCTGACAGCTGTCCTAGGAAAAGCTAAGTGACAGTCTTCGGGTTGGGACATTAGAAGCCTTGTAGTCCTATAAGTCCATTCTATTTCCCTGTAGGATGGACGTTCTTGAGTTAGGGTCCTTAGGTGAGCTGTATGGGGTCAGTGACCCCTTTAAAATTGTTCACACTTTTTAGTGTAACTGTGTATACATGTGAATTCCTTTAAAGAGGAGCCATGGCTTTATTGGTATTCTTAAAGGGCGTGTACATGACCCTAAAGATGTGAAGAACCACTAGTCTAGGGCATAAATGGTACTTTAAGTAGTAAGGAACCTCCAGAGCTTATAAGAGAGAAACCCAAGGTGTCAGGGCAAAAATGATAGGAATGGGGCTAGGAATGAAGTTCACTGAAAACTCAGTTAACTTAAATGTTACATGAATGGAGTTTTTGTTTAATGGAGAAAAAACCCCAAACCTTTTTGTCACCACTTTTATAAAGTATACTTTCCTGCACCAGTAAATATACTGAATATAAATATATGAAAACAGGGGATTCTTTCCCAGATGGCAAAAGATCACGCCCTGCCACAGGTCTGTCATCCTGAGTATTGGTGATGATAATACATGCTTCAAGATGTAAGAGATGGACTTGGCATATGATCAACCTAAAAGTTGTTTTTTGGAATTAATCCCTAAATGAGGCTTACTATCTTCATACGTGTTTATTTGCTTCTTCTACTTAAACTGGATTGCAAGGGTGTGGTAAGGGAGGAGTTCTGGTAGATGGGAGCAGTTTCTGATAAAGAGGCTAATCTGGAGAGTTTTTTTTTTTAATCTGCCAGGTTGTTTGTCAAATAGCCTTATAAAAGCTTTTTTATCCAGAAGCCTCCAAAGTGGTCTAATGTCATAGGAATTTATCTAAACTGCTATGTAGTGATTGTTCTTCACTAGGAAGGAGGTTGAGGCATGACCCAGCCACAGAGCATAGGGTGGAAAAGCATAGACTGAAGTATGGCTGCCATTTACCCCAGCTGCATAACAGGAAGCAAGTATTGAGAAGAGGAGAAAGTATAAGCTAGCAATTACTTTGAGAGAAAAAGAAAGTGTTAAAATAAGTGAGGTCATAAATCTCGGAAAAGAGAAAATTGAAAGAAATAAACACATTGTCTTGAAGACTTAAAAAGCCCATTTTGTGGAGTATAGAAACCAGCTGTTCATTTTCTTTTCCTTGTAGTTCTTGCAGGTCACTTCCTTGTGAGTTCATTTTTCTTCTTGTTAACTATAACCGTTAATAGTTTTTTCTGTGGGTAGTGGTACTGAAGTTCCCTAGTTATTATATGCAAAAATGTCTTTATTTTGCCCTCATTCTTGAATGATAATTTGGCTGGGTATAAAATTATAGGTGCATGTTTATCTTCCCTCAGCACTTAGAAGATATTAATAAATGGTTTGTTGACTTCCTTTGTTTGTGGATAAGAAGTCTGCTGTTTGACTATAGTTCTTTTGTGGGTAACCTGTTTTCTCCTTCTTCTAGCTTTTAAGATTTTCTTTTTTTCTTTGATGCACACAATGAGGTGTATAGATGTGTGATTTATTTTTACTTATCTTGCTCAGCCAAAGTACTCAAATTTCTCTTCAATTTTTAGTCATTATTTTTGTGAAAATTACCTCTTCCCCTTCTAGTTTTTTTCTCATTCTCAAAGTTGTCTTTGGTGTATGTTATGGCAGCTCATTTAGTTTATCCTGTGTCTCTTAATTGCTCTTTTATTTTTTCCCTCTTGATATTCAATGATATATTACTTCAATTCTGTCCTCCAATTCATGAATTCTTTCTCCAGCCTTTTCATCCCCACTATTTAGGCCATCTGTTGGGTTTTGTTTATTGTTTTATTTTCAATAACTATTTTCCTCCAAGTTTTGAATTATATTTTAAAATATCTACATGTTGCTGTTTTATAAACCCTTGTTATTTTTTCTTAGGATCTTATTCCCTTCTTTATTTCTTTGAAGTATTTAAATATTTACTTATAATCCCATTTCAGATTGTTCAAATATCTATATTTTTTCTGGTGTGAATTCTCACTTTTGTTGGATTTCTTGACAGCTTTTGTTAGTTCTGAATTTCCTCTCATTTTCTACAATTTTTGTTTAGAAGCTCATCGTCTTTGGAGGTTTTCTCTTGCATAAACCCTTCCTTCTTGGTGAGAAGGTTGTTTCAGGCCTTGTTAGATCACTTAGCTCTAAACCAGGTCATATATTACTGTCTCAGCTTGGGCTCCCTCAGGCCTGGATGATCTGTTTCTACGTCTGTTTTCTTATGCGGTGGTAATCCCTGATAGTGATCTTGGACTGGGACCTCAGCTGCAGCTGCCTACCTTGGGCAATCAGTCCATTTGAGGTAACCACCTTGGGTGGGCAGAACTGTGTCAGCCCCTGTTTACATATGAGGAATGTGACTCTAGTCCCCAGTTTTACATAGGGAGCCACTTGCAGGCCATAGTTCTTGCGCAGCTGCCTGGCCTCAATTGTCTGTATCCAGTCCCAGATGCCAGTGGACCATATGGTTTTGGCCCCCATTTATTGCTGCACTTTCCGTCTATGTTTTATTCCACGAAGGGTCTCCTTTCGTATCTGAGCATGATTTTGCAGTTTTAAAGATTTATTTATTTATTTATTCTTAGTTTTACATTTCATCTCTCTCTCTTCTTTGATTTTGGCAAAGAGCAGGGAGTTTTCTCACATACTCTCTCTGTCATATTGAACCAGAATGCGAACCAGCTATTCTTTCTTTCTGTTGAAGATAAAACAAGAGTAAATGGATTTAAACCATAGTGGAGAAGAATTAGTTTGATAAAAGGATGAACTTTGGGACATATTGGTTGTTAAAATCCTAGAATAAATGGCTAAGGAGAATTTTGATCTCTTTACTGCATATTTCTGGAAATAAAAAGTAGCCACCCATGTGAGATAGAGTTGGCACAGTTCTGCGTTGAGACAGGGCAGTGGCTGTGATGACTCCTCTGTATTGCTTCCACCCCAGTGATTATTAGGCATGAGGAAACTCATGCCTTCAGGGCCACAGGAATGCTTGGTCAAAGGAAGGGGCTCTAATTTTCTGTCTTAACCCAGTGGAAGGCACTGTGATCAAAATGTCCTCACTTAAAAATAGAAGATTTAAAGCCAAGATGATGAACAAGCTCTGTATCAAAAAGAAAAAACAAACAAGGAAACCATATACCCAAGGTTTTGGCTGTACATACTGTCTTATAGCAGTATTGACCTCGGGGACCGTTCACCTGCATAGTGAGGGACTCGATGGGAGGGGCCTGCAGGCCATGCCTAGAGCTCCTCTTCCAATGGAGGAGACTGAGGAGCCATTGCCTCCCCCTTTGTTTCTGTGTTTCCCATGGCGCTTGCTTTCTGAACTCCCTACCTCTGCAATTTCCAAGGTTCCCACCTGCATTTTAGGTTGTCTCCTGTAGCTCCTGCTGAGCCAGGGAAGTCAGAGTATGCAGACTGCTTGTCCTGAGTCACCACAGAGAAATCTATACTGATGCCCGTGAAGAGCAAATGAAAATTCTTTCATCAGCGCTTCCCCAAGTCTTTATGGCAGAGGTCAATTTTGGTCACATACCAAAGGGCTCTCCTGGGCCCAAATTGGCTGGTGCTACATGGAGGCTAGAACATTCTTAATAGAAAAGTCAAGACTGTGTAGAAGTCAGAAAGGTCATTAAATCCATCCCAGTCTCTAAGCAGGACTCTCTATATTCCCTGATAATGCGAGATTTCTAGAAATGAAATTCAATACCTTCTCTTTTGGGAAAGTGGAGTGGTAAAACGGGGAGAGGAGAGAAAAAACTATGACTTCTTTTCTTTTGTTCTTTATATATAATTTTATCACCAAAAGAAGACTTATATAGTGACCAGGAGCCTAAATCATGGTATTATCTGAGAGTTTTTTTAATGGCCATTCTTAATGAATTTGCTACTCAGAATTAATAAATTTTGGTTCCCTTACAGATATTGCAGCATTCATGGGTCATTAAAGAGCTGTTATAAAGTTGCCAAAATATCTAATTTGATCTGTTACCAGAGACCTAATCCACAGTGTTCCCTTTCGGCTAGGTGTGAAAAAGTTTAGTTCTGTGGTATGGTTTTAATAGGGACAGTGACAGTGTGGTTTTGCCAAGAGAGGCACCCCTCACCCCAGCCTTTCAAAGTCAAGGTAGGTTAAGGAAAGGACCTTTCTAGTGATGCACTGTAGTCTGTGTTCCTGTAAGAAGAAGCTGGAAGCCCTGTGGCATTTCTCTCTGGACAGTAGTTGGGCTGTGAGCTAGCTAGTGAATTCAGGCATTTCTCCTATAGTGCAACATATGCATTTCTGAAAATCCTCACATTCTGCAAAACTGTACGCTGAAAAATAACAGGGCTTAAGAAAAAAAGCAGGATTGGAGAAAACAACTCAAAACTTATGCAACTTTGTAACCAGAGTACTAACAAAACAGCTATACTAATAGAATACTAGCATGATTTAAAAAGGCATCTTAAACTTCTAATAAATACAAGAATATTACATTAAGTATAGACTTCACTACCTTTTAAAATGGTGACATTAGCTTGAAGGAAGAGGTTATAAGGAAGGATTGAGCCTGCAGAGTTATAGAGATGAGAAAAATACACAAAGATCTGAGAGAATCATGTAATAAGCACTTATAAGACAGAGCATACGGCCAAACTGAGCCAAGAGGAAGAATGTGGGTTGAATGGGAATAGGATAGAGTAGTGTATTCCTTCATGGTTTGCTGATTTCAGTTGTGTTAGTGTTCTTGGCATTCACCTGCTGTCACGTGATGGTGCAAAATATTAATATGCTGGGAAAAATCAGGTATAAACCAATGGAATTTCTATTTTATACCAACATCATTCTCTTATTTACCACTTGCATATGAACAAGTTTGGATTACACAAATCTATAGCAGAAACAGACTATAGAAGATGAGGCAGATATATGGCATTTGGCCTTTGACAGTGTAGAGTGAGGGTTGCAAGTCACTGGATCACTCTGAATCTGTTTTTTGGTGTGTTGTCACAGCTATCTGCACATTGTTTTTCCCTTGCCTCCCATCCCGTACATTTATATGAAAAGGGGATCTGGTTCTATGCCTGTGTCCATGTCTGTGACTTCTATTGTTAGAGTAATCAAGTAGGTATGCCTGTTTTGTTCCCTCCAGTTTATTTTTTTTAGGGCAGAAGTTCGGGGGGGGGGGATTTATTTATTTTTTATTGTGATAAAGTACACATAACATAAAATTTATGATTTTAAAGTGTACAATTTAGTGGCATTAAGACCATTCACAGTGTTGTGCAATCATCACCACTAATCACGTTCCTGAAATTTTTCACCACCCCAAAAGGAAACTCTGTGCCCATTAAACAGTCACTTTCCATTACCTTCTCCCCCCTCCAGCCTTTGGCGACCACTAATTTACTTTCTGTTTCTATGGATTTTCCTATTCTACGTATTTCATATAAATGGAATCATACAATATGTGGCCTTTTGTGGCTATCTTCTTTCACTCAGCGTTATGTTTTCCAGATTTATCTATGTTGTAGCTTGTATCAGTCCTTCGTTCCTTTTTATGGCGGGATAATATTCCATTGTATGGGTGTACCACATTTTGTTATCCATTCATAAGCTGATGGACATTTGACTTGTTTCCACCTTTGGCTATTGTGAATAGTGCTGTTATGAATATTCATGTACAAGTTTTTGTGTGACATGTGTTTTCAGTTATGTTCGGTATATATCTGGAGTGGAATTTCTGAGTCATATGGTAATTCTATGTTTAACCTATTTAGGAATCTCTTTCAAATTTTAAAGCTTCCTTATCTTCTTTTGGTTCGTCTCTTTGATTATCTGCTGCCTGTCATCCTCGTGGTTGCTGCTGATTGCTGTTGTTGCGATCATCCACGTCTGATCTCCATTGCTCTCTCATCTCTTCTTTTGTTCTTTTCTGAATTCAGTATTAGCTTGCCTCTTGGATTTTATTGAAAAAGTTCAATTCTTTAAACAGTAACAGCCAATTAGCATATTCTTTACCTTTGGTAAGGTGACTACAATAGCTATAGTATGCAAGATGATCAATTGGGGGCCATATCTTTGCCTGCTGAAGATTGGTATATTAAAAAAAAAAAACTCTTTGGGTCCAGAGCTATCCAAAAGCCTGAGGATTCTGGAATGATGGTCTCTGCATAGCAGAGGTTTTAGTTTATTATTATTGTTGTTTTATCATTGTTAGTATTCTTACACTGATTGCTGAGAGGTAGCCACAAGGTGTTCACCATTGATCACTAGACCATCCATGTCCACACTGTCTGCTTTCCTACGTCTTAGACCCCATTCACTGTCTTCCATGCATCATTTCTATTATTTTCCTGATACACTTGGTCCTTGAACACTGTGCAGAGTGTGAAGGGTTAAAACCTTCTGTAGGAAAGTGGCACCCAACTTGCCTCCTGCCAGGTGAAGTGATCTTTGTCTCTGGTGAACCCTGGGGATTTAGTTGGTCTTTTAAAAGAATGTGATTTCCTATTAGCATGCTAGAGGCCTGTATGTCATGTAAGGACAAAACTCCTAGGAGGACTATGGCTTTCTGTCATGGTAGAGCAGAACTCTTCTATTTCTTTCAATGGACATTAACCAAAGCTGGCCCCACATGAAGGTGAAGAAGGTGGCACTTCATTGAGGGATACTAAGAAGCCCCAGTTGTCCCAAATAAGTCTTCCATTTGCTTTCTATATTTTAGAAACCTCTACCATTACAATCACTTTTCTGGGTTAAGGCAGTGTTTCCAAAAGTTTGTTGCAAGGAACACAATTTAATGGGATGATAATAGGATTTACTAGAGAAAACATTTATATAGTCAAATAAATGTGAGAGTTTCTGGATTAGAGAAGGCTAAATAGGTTTCTTTTAATGCAGGACTTCTCAGAGCCTTCGATATATTAATGTGCATTATGAATCTATAAAAGAGCATGGGATGCAGTATTTTCCGAACTTATTGAGCTATAGGCCTGATTATTTGTAGAGCACTTGGCAGGATGAGTGTTCTTTAATATGTTTTAGAAAGTCTTGGATGATGCCATTCAACTTCCAGAAGTTATTTATATGATAGCAATAAGCTATTGGTATGTGCAGTATCTTAATTTGGAGAAGTTCGTTGGTGTAGCAGGCCATTTTAGAACAAGACTCCAAACTAGTGTTATTCAAACTTTAGTGTGCTGAAGGATCACCTTAGGGGGTTTGATAAAATGCAGACTCCCAGGCCCTACACTGACAATTGTGATTTGGTTGGGTGGCAGTGGATAGTCTGTATTTTAAGCAAGCACCCCAATTAATTCTGATGCAGTTGGACTGGGGACTGCACTATAGTAATAGGACGCAGGGGAGAGCTTGATAAAGGAGTTCAAGAGCACTGACTACACAGAGCAGTCCTGGGTGGGATCTTGGAGTAGAAGGCCCTGTGCATCTGCAGAGGACTTGGGGGCAGCAGGACAGCATTATTTCTCTGATAATGGGGAGCATAGGCTCCCTGGAAACATACTTTGACTGTGTGACACTTCCCCAGGACCAACCCTGCAGTAACATGAGCTCACTGTTCCATTTGGACTGCCTCCCTGCTTTCCCAGAGCTCCCACCCAAAGTCTTTCTCTTCTGCCATCTTCCACAGTTGGAGTCCCTGGCTGTTGTGTCCAGAAAGAAGGACCCTCCGTAGGGAGCTCCCGCCTCTACCCCCGCCCATTGTCCATGACTTGTTGTTGGCGAGAAATGAATGGCATTTCTCGGAATTAGCCCAGGAATTTCTGCTGATAAACAAATGAAACTCTCAAAGGGAAAAGCAATCAACATAGTTTGAAATAAAATCAATGTTTTCAGCTTAGTCTGTTTTCAACTTAGTTTGAAATAAGAGTCACATCTAGGGTATTTTAAGGAAAGAATTACTAAAATGTCCTTTAGTGAGCTTTCTTCCTAGTTGCAAGGATGACCCTTAAACCAGGGCCTGCTTTCAGACTAAGTAGAGCAGGAGATTATTACCTTGATTTCCTGTGACCTGTGATTCCTAGACCTGTTCAGCTGGCATTGTATCAGCCTCCTCCTCCCCCACCCCACTTCCCTGCTAAGTTGCCTGATAGCCAAAATGCTATCATTATTACAGCTTCATCTTGTGAATTTAAGCTTTGACTTCTGATACATTCATCTATCTTTGAGAGTGATAACTCTTATTAATCATTTTTAATTTAATCTACACGCAGGATCTAGAAAGTGGAATTTGATGGTGGAGAGTGTGGCTGAATGGGTGGGTGGGGGAGATCCCATGGCCACAAGCCTGGGTATCTGGAAGAGTTCTGGGGGCATTGAAGAAGGAGCCCAGGGAGTCAGGCTTTGCCTTCCCCACAGTCCTGCGGAGTACCAAGTTCCTCCATAATATCAAGAAGAAGTTCTTTATTCGTGGCAGAGGACACGATGATTTCTAGGATCAGTTGCCAGCTCGCAAGTTTTTCACTTCAGGGTTGTTAATTTAAAACCAATATTTTCCAGAAGTAACCAAATATCCTTGCTATCTGTTGCCTAGAGCCAAAGGGTTTCACTCCAGGGTTTTGGATGCAAAGTGATTATAACCCAAAAGGTTTACCAGATTATTTGCAGCGACTAAGATAAATAATAGTCTTTATTAGAATGGTTTTTGTATGATTTTCGTATCTAGATTTTTACACTGTCAGCTATTCCCTGAAAGTGATTTTAGAAACTGGCAGACTTAGGGTGTCAGTTGTTGAAATCTGTGCCAAAATCCACCTCCTCACAGGACTCCATTTTTGACCATCAAAGTAGTCTATTTTATAAATGTCTTGGTGTGTTGTCTCTTGTCTTTGCCACATATACACTAAGACCCAGAGAGTGGGAAGTGGTTCAGCAACAGATGTGTGGCTGCTGAGACAGTGTTTTTTTAGAGTTGTACTCCTTGAATTGGAGAGAGGCTATGAAGTATATGTACTATATTTTTAAAGAAAGGGATAAATCAAAGTTGTCTGCAGGAGGGGAAGGAAGAGGTTGGTTGGATTTTTTTTTAATTGGAGAGAAAGGGAAAGACTTCAAACTTGGTAGTAGAGGTTACTTTTAAAACATAAAGATAAGGGAAGTGTCCCTGTAAGCTATGTTTTCTTTCTTTAGCAAATTTGGGCAGCTTTGATTTCTCCACATTCACAAGATCATGCCCTCAGGGATCTAGGGCCAAATCAGAGTCCACACTCACCATCATACCTTTTATGTAGTGTATTCCTTTATTATTTTAATAGGAGGGAAATGGAGCTTGAGATGGAGGGGCAGGGAAATATGGCTTGCTTTCTTCCTTGCGTTGTTTGTTTGTTTCTCTTCCTCCCTCCCTTCTCTCCTTTTCTTCTTTTTTAATCTCTTTTTATTTTAAAAAATTTTATTGCAGTAAAATATGCATAACATAAACTTTACTATTTTAACACTTTTAAGTGTACAGTTTTGTACGTGTATGTTACTGTGCACCCGTCACCAACATCCATTTCAGGAATTTTTCCATCTTCTCAAACTCTGTACCCATTAAACACCAACTCCCCATTTCCCCCAGCTCCTGGCAATCATCATTCTTCTTTCTGTCTCTATGAATTTGACTGTTCCAGGTACTTCATATGAGTGGAATCATACAATATTTGTCCTTTTGTGACTGGCTTATTTCACTTAGTATAATGTTTCAAGGTTCATCTATTTTGTAGTGTCTTTCTTTTTTAAATGAGGAAGAGAATGGAAAAAGACATTGAGAAGACGCTAGTCCTAGAGATGAGAAAGTGAAGTCAGGAGTCAACCAAGGAATCTTAGAAATATCTAACAAATATTGGTTTTCAGAGCACATTTTTCATAGGGTGAGGAAGACTCCAGAGACCATGCTGTCTTGAACAGTGACAGCCATGACAAGCAGTAACTATCAGTAATGACTGTGTGAAATGCTGGGTTTTGAAAGACAGGCATATTCTTTATTAACCTTTCTCAGGGAGCATCATCCATTGGGAGCTGATTACTGGCACATTTTGTCATGTTTTGGAGAAATCCATAGAGGTAGAACTGTGTCCCTGTTTTCCTTTATCTGGAGAAGTACATTTCCAAAAGAGCCTCCTCTGAGATTGCAAGGGAAATCATGTCTGGAGCCATTCAGTATGGTTTTATTAGAAAGATTATTAAAGGATCAGACTATCAAATCTATGAGGCAATGTTGAAGGAAAAGTGTGCATATGGCTATTTAGGGGCTGTTATTTTTGTTGTTTATATTATTTTGGTCTTCATGGTATTTGGTTTGTTCTGGTTTGGGTTGTTTTTTAAATTTGTTTGTTTGTTTGTTTTTGCACAAAGCAGAGCAGTACCCAAGCCTAGAGCAGGATGTGCTTTCTGTCCTCCAGCTATGTACTTTCTATCCCTCCTTGGAATTAGTAAGAAGGCATTTGGGGGCATTTGAGGCTTTGACCTCCAGCTTCCCAGCTGCAGAATGTACCAGTATGTTGGCATCTGGATGAAGCCTTCTGGCTTCAGGTCTATATCATTGACCAGAGGGCCCATTTGGCTTCCAGAATCAGGACTACATTTGGGAAGGAGAGAGAGCTTTGGTCCTATGGAGTATGCATTCCCTTCCCCCCCCAGGTGAGGCTGTATTGTGCTATCATGGAGAGAGGAAGGCATGGGGCCAGAAAAGAGATGGGGTCTAACCCTACTCTCCCTCAGATCACCGTGGGACTTTCACAGAGCTTGCCAGCCTCTTTGTGCCTGTTTTCTCAACTTGTGAAATGAGAGTGATAATTCCTACCTTCTCCTAAAGTTTGTACTGACAGTGAAAACAAAGATGATATGGGAAAATGCTTTGAAAAGTATAAAGAGGTATCTATCAGTGAGGCAGTGTATAGCAGGGGAAAGAAGGAATTTAAATCTCGAGTCATCAGATTGCATCAGTAAGAGAGAATGTGGGCAAAGCCTGAAACTCTGGCATTTCACTATTTGTTCCCGTAGATCCCAATGACAGAGCCCCATAACCAGGCGCTGACCATATGTCTCCAGCTTCAGGGAAAAGTTGTTTGGGGTCTAAAGGAAATAGGTGACAAGTTTAATGAGTGTCAGGCAGAAGGCATGACATAAATGACATTACCTCTGCCTTTCCTTTCTATTTCCTTCTGATTAGGTTTTCAGTGGTTCCCTGAGTGGGTGTGCATCCCAGTAAAGCTGATTTCTCAAAGCAGAGCGAGCCCTTAGCAGAAACATGGGGTAATGCTGAGAAGGTACTCAGAGACAGGTAACAGTCTCTGAGCTGTCTTGAAAGCTTGATGAGGATTTTCTTTTTTTTTTTGGCTAAGCCTGACCACTTCCCCTGCCCTGAATCCTAAAAACGTTGAGCAGGATTCTTTGCTCTGTACTGTTGTGTACTGATTAAGTTGCCATAATTCCTGTTAGCAGGCCAGCACTGCGTGAGTCTCTACTTTGTTCTGAATTCATGTTCTGGCTAGAGCCTGTCATCCAGCACCTCATGAAGGAGCACAGCGTGACCCTACTTCAGGGAGCGTCTCAGACCACTGGCATCAGGGAAAGGAGCCACTGCTGTAGTGCTGCTTCCCAGCCTGGGAGGATCAGTCCCCCCCGTCTCCCAGGGCTTTGGAAATGTTGGGAAACTGTTTTGATCATCACAGTGATTGGGGAATGTCCTTGGTATTTAGTGGGCAGGAACCAGGGATGCTAACACAGTGAGTAGGAATATGATGCAGTGAAGAAGTGCCCCACCCCAAATTCCAGTAGCGACCCTATTGAGAAACACTGGACAGCAGCTTTACCCAGAGAAGCCTGGAAGGGAATCTCCTCCCAACCAGAAGTTGGTGCTACAGTCTACTCATTCATTCATTCACTCACTCACTCACTTATTTGTTCACTTCACAAACATTTACTGAGTACAAGCTTTGGGCCAGGTCCCATGTATGGTGCTGAGGTTTCAGAGTCCTTGCCTCAAGTTGCTCACAGTCTAGTGGGGGAGATAGGCATAACGACATCATTAAAACGTAATGTGAGGAGTACTCTGGTAGAGATTTGGACAGGGGCTGGGCAGGCAGAGAGGGGAGAGAGAGAGACACTCTACAAGAGCCGGGAGCCAGGGTCCTCAGAGGGGAGCCAACATTTGAGCTGGGTTCTGACAGACAAATGGGACTTTGCCAGATGGAGGAGGAGGAGGAGGAGGGAGGGCATGTGCGAAGGCATGTGTGGGACCGAGACTGCAGTGGGTGTGGTCCGTGCTGGTGGGAGGAGGCTCAAAAGGTTAGGTTGATGGGGGCCCAGTCTCAAAGGACCTCATCCTCCCTACAGTTAGACATTGTTTGGTGGAGCCAGCCCACTGCAAATGTTGGGAGTAGGTGAAGTTTGTCTTTCATGCTCCCAGACATCTTTTTGCACCCGTTTTCCTCTCTGTCAGTCCCCTGCATCCTCACCTCTCTCTCAGCCACTCAGCTTTCACATAGACACTGACACCTGATGGGAATGAGGCTGGGTTACCATTTCTAGGGGCTTTCACTCTTTATCAACAGAGAGGTGAATGCTTAACTAAAAGAATTCACTATGGATAGAATTCCAGGTGTCAGTGGAGAGACTTTGGGGAGGGGACTTGGAAGAACCGAGTGTTGAGGAGACAGTGCAGAGGGGCTAAGATCAGTTTACACACACTCACTGTGCATGTGAGCATACATGAGGTGTGTGTCTGAGTGGGTGAGATTGTGTATGTATGAGCCAATATGTGAGGGGATCATAATAGTTCCTACCTCAAAGGACTGTTATGAGAATTAAATGAATTAATACATGTAAGGGGTTTAGCACCATCCCTGGCCCATAGTATGCCCTCAATAAATGCAAGCTCTTTTTTATTATTTTAGAATGCATGGCCAGAGTTCAGTCTTGGGAAGTGGGGACATACTGGCCAGGATGGAGATGAGGATTTTATGCTAAGACCTTAGTGGCCGTCTCTGGTTAGTTTCAGTATGTACCTAGGCCACATCCTAACACTGGGACAGTATAATTTTTTAGCATGTGGCTGATCAAGATGTAAATTTTCTCAAGTGGAGCCATAGCAATATTTTATGTACATTTGTGTTTACTTTCTCTGTCTCCACTCGGAGCACATGGCAGGTGGGAAGCTGTTGTTTTACGGACAGTGCAAACCTGCCTTGAGGCCCAGGTCAGCAGTTCTGTCCTCATGTGTGGGAACACGAAATAGAAGAACCACAGCACTTAGGGCTAGAGCCAAGGAGATGCATTAGAAAGAAATTAACTTGGGAGGGGCTGGATGAGGGAACAAAAGTCTTAGCTGGAGAAAGAAGGAGCAAACGGGAAAAAAAACTGGGAAGGACAGAAGACATAAGATCATCCAGCTGCCCCCAAGCTGAACTTACAATGTTTTCTGTGTTCTCTTTGGAAGAGGGGTTGGTTTGTCCAGCATTCAATGGAAACTTGTTGATTGACACTGAGTTGGGCACGAGTTCAGTGTGAGTGTGCCTTCAGCTATTTATTTGATTTTTTAAAATTGCACCCTTTGCAGTAAGATTGTTTAGCTTCTCCTGGCGCCCTGGGGCAGTGAGTTTAGATTGTTAAAATAGCAGCTATTAACACTATCTGTGTTATGACACTGTCCTCCCTGACCGCCTTTAGAGGAATTGGGTATAAAGTTGTTTGACAAAAGTTAAATTCCACTCTCCCCACCAAGAGAGACGGAGAGTTCTCCTCTGAGTCAGAGCACGTTTGTTTAGCCCTCACCCCAAAAGCCTCCAAGTCTGCCTACCCCCGCACTGTCCCCACTCACACACATGTGACTCTCACAAACACACACTGCACCACACTCACTCTCACGTGCACCGTCACACACTCACACCCACCCCACAAACTAGAGGAATCCTGGGGAGCCCTTGTGCCTGTCTTGCTGTTCCTTTGTTTTGTTTTCCTTTCTTTGTTTTGTTTTGATTTGAAATCAGTCTTTGGGATTAAATTGGATAATTTTTTTTCATGGTGTTAATAGTGCTGTGGAGGGAGCATGTAAGGACTTTCTCCTCAGTCCTGGCCATGCTTGCTTCTCCCAACTACTAAATACAATGCTGACTGATCAATCAAAGTCGTCTTTGTCGGACTTTGCATACCATACCTCTTGGGCAGATAGCCCAGGAACCTCTAAATGATGCATGAATTGCTGGATTATCTAGATTATTCATAGGTCTGTTTAAAAGGGAATTTTTCATGAGAGGACTAGATGGCTCTGGCTTTCCCAAAGGCCCTGGGGGAAGATCAAAGGAGCCCAGTCAGTGGGAGAAGTGGGAAGCTGCTGAGCTCCCTAAGCAAGGCAGTAAGGGTGGCTGCAGCAGAGCCACACTCTAGGCAGGTCAGCATTGGTCAGTGGTGAACAGCTATGATGAGCCCAGGCCTAGGAGGCGTGGAGGGGAAGTTCTGTGTTCTCTGGACATCTTTGGTGTATGTCATCCATACCAGTGCTGTCCAATAGAAGTTTTTGGAATGATGGAAATATTCTATATCTGCACTGTCCAATATGGCAGCCACTAGCACTTGTGACTGTTGGGCACTTGAAACGTGACTGGTATGACTGCAGAACTGTGTTTTAAACTTTTTTTAGTGTCACTTAGTTTAAATGTAACTAGACACGCGTGACTAGTGGCTCCTATAGTGGATGGCACGGCTTTATACCATTCATTGGATACTTTTCTGTGGTATGGCATTTAATTTTGTACCTTCCATGCGTCTATTCAGTGTCTTGCAACTAGATGATAAACTTCTTGAGGGCAGGAATCATATTATTCTGAAACCACAGAAAATTATATCTTGAAGAGATTTTTCGTCCAGTTCCTTCCCCTCACATTTGACAAACGCAGAGCCTGAGAAAGACTCTCTCACTTACCTGAAGCCACAGCGCTCATTATAATTAGCTGAACCTGGAACCCAGGTCTCCCTGCCTCCTAGACTGTGCTTCGCCACATCTCCCTTGCAGATAAATTTCAAAAGAGTAAATATTCTCTTCCTTTCCACTCTCTTCACTGCTTCTGAGATTAATCCCCTGATATTTGAAAATAATTTGGAACCCACGTATCTTTATCTGCTCATGTGCCAATTCACAACGTAGGCTCTGGACGAATGTTTACGGAATGAATTAATTCTCTGAGGCTTTCCTGTTGTGTGTTCTCTTTTATGTTATATTTTCCAAGAAAATCTGTTTCTGTCTCACTCAGTGCATTTGAGTCAGCCAGTGCTCATGCTGTCTCAGCTCAGGGAGACAGGGCCTCTGCAGATGTGGCCATGGCCTGGGCAGCTATTTGGGTATAGACTAGAGAACCTAGTTTATCAGCTGCCTAGCAAGCTGATAAAAATGCTATAGCGCTTTGGGCTCCAGGCCTCATCTGCAGTTTGAATTCTGTAGACTTGATGGTAACCAGGAACATCAGGCATAACTCTTTCCCCTCTCCACTTTTTCTCTGGCAAAACACAATCACCTACAACTAAAGGTACCACAAGTAGGACTTGGGGGCCATATCTTACTGGTCACTTAGAAATTGAGATAAAAAACCCAGTCCAAACTAACTTTGGAATCAACTGCCAAAAGGAAGACAATTCAACTCAGGTCCGAATAAAGTATGCTTTCATCTCCTTTCTCCTCTCTCTTATTTCCCACTCCAAGTCTTTGCCCCTAACCCAGAGCCAACCAACAGTAACTCAGCAATAGCTTAATTGAAGCAAAACCTGTTAACAGCCACCAAAGGCTGAGTTTCAGCCAAGGAGCTGGCTCCTCCAGGCAACCCTGCCAAGAGCCAGGCCCAGGCAAAGGAGCAAATGGCCTGCATCCCATCTGCGGTGGAATGGCCAGCTCGTTTGCTGGTACCACCTAAAGAAGGAGTGGTCCGGTACTGAGATAGAAGGCTTCCAGGGACCCGCCCAGCCCTAAAAATCTTAAGCCCAAGTATAGTCATTGGATGCCAAGGACACTGGAGAAAGTCTTTGGAGCATGTAGGAGCACCAAGCCAATTGGAGTGCCTGCTAAGCCAGCCCAGCATTCCTAGCATTCCGGCCACGCCATATACACCCCCACCCCCAGAAGGCAGCCAGTGGCCACATCAGAGGCTACATCCAGCAGGCTGAGACCCCCATCAGATCCTCCAAGAGCCTACTCCCTCGCTTAGGCCTGCCTGCTGCCCTGTGCTGAGTTCAGGGAGGTGGACAAACAGTACCGCCCAGTTTAGCCTAAGAATCTCATTTGCCATGGAATCTCCAGGCGGTGAATCATTTTGAGCAAGCACTTAAGCAACTTTCCACTGAGTCATCCTGAGGACTGTCAGGTTCATTAATCCTGACATATACTGTGTATATCCTTTGTTCAGATCCTGTTCCCATCCTGATACTGAGGGAGACAAGATTGTAAACAACAGAGCTTTAAAGACGTGCTTATTGGGAGTCATTTGTATCAGGGTTCCCTTTGCCTCTCTATCTTCTAAAAGGCCTGAAGCACTAATTAAAATCCTGCCAGTACCAATTCTTGCTCTGTGTATGCTCTTGGCTGCATAACTACCAAGAGTATGTACTCTTTACTCTGAGTGGCAGTACATGTTGGATTTCTTTTCCAGATACTCCATGGGTCCTTTTTCATTTGGCTTCTTCTAGACCAGGGGTCAGGAATTTTTTTTTTTCTGTAAAGGTTCAGATAGTAAATATTTTAGGCTTTGCAAGCCATACAGTCTCTGTTGCAACAACTCTTCCATTATACTGTGAAAGCAGGCGTAAACAGTATGTAAATAAATGGGCATGGCTGTGTTGCCATTAAACTTGATTTACAAAAACAAATTGCATGTCGGATTTGGTCCACGACCCCTGCCCGTTCTGGACACAATGGGCTAAGTCCAGTTAGTAGGTGAGACCTGATTTTAACTGTTAAGAGTGCCTACAAGTATCACTTTGGGGACGGGACCACTCTTACCCTCAATTCTTTGGGGGAAGAGGTGTAAAAATTAGAATATTTTTCATCTTTCCCATTTTGAATATGAATGTTGGATTCTCTATAACAATCAGAATAGGCTAAATTATGATGCAGTCACAACCCGCGAGTCTCAGCAGCTTAAACCAACCAAGGTGTATTCCTTACTCACACTGCATGTCCATCTCGTGTCATTCTCATCCAGGGACCCTGGCTCACAGAGCCTTGCTATCTGGAATTCAGTTCCGGTGGCATGGGAAGGGAATGTAGCAAATTATGCGCTGGCTCTCAAAGACTTCTGCCCAGAAGTGACACAGATTACTTCTGCTCATATGTCATTGGCTAGAGCAAGTCACATGGCCATGCTATGACTTCTCAGGGACAGGGAAGTGCAGTGCTGCCATGTGCCTGGTAGGAGGAAAACTGGAGTATTGATGAATAGCCCTAATGACTATCACACACTCCAGGAACTGCTTTCCAGGTTTCTTCTTCATGTCCTTCCTTGCCTAGCCCTTAGGTTATCTGGCCTAATTGTCTGTTTTGCACAACCCTGCCTGGCTTTCCTCAGCCCTGCTGGTCATTGACATTGGCACATGGGGGAATAGCTTAGGAACTAAAGCATTGGGATAGTAGTCATTCCTTAGAATGCTATGTAAACCAACCATAAATATGAAGTTAGGCCTTTGAGCCAGGTCCTACATGCCATTGGATCCTAGGCTTGATTGCCATTGGGCGGCAGGCCTGAGAACAAGTGGACCTCCCATGCCTCTGGGTTTTATTTTACTTTGGTTTGCTTTTAATGGGAATTTGACCTAGAGAGGAAATTCTAAACATATTGACTCTGGGCAGTTTCTGCTCTTAGTGCTTTGGAGAGCAGTTGTCAAGATGGAGGAAGGAGGTGGAAAGTGAACGGTAGAAAGTGTAGGTGATATTAATGCAATATTATGGGCTAAAGTGAAACTTATGGCCCATGATTTTAGAAGAAGGAGTATATTTGTAAATACACAAGACTTGGATAGGATAAGCCAATTACTCTAAAAATCCCAATATCTCAGCAGCAAAACACAATGGGGGGTGGGTAGCTGTGAGGAGGGAGGGCTCTATTCCATGCAGTCATTCAGGGTCCCAGGCCCCTTTCACTGTAGCGGCCTCTCTATCCTCTACGACCTCAGAGTCCTCCTCTAGATCCTCTGCGTGTAGCCCTCTGTCTAGGGAAAAGAAAGAAAGGAGAGTTGTGCAGGAGGTTTTACAGGTCAGACTACAAAATCCTGAATCATTTCTCACCACATTCCACTGACTAGAACTTATTCACATAGCCCGACCTAACTGCAGTGAGGCTGTAAAATGTAGCATAGCTGAGAGCTCACTCAGTTGAGGGCAGGGGTAGAGGGTGGGAGGAAAATGGGTTTGATGAGCACACAGCACCACTGTATACTTGTCTTAAGCAAAGGTGATGTTTTTGTAGGAAGGGCGCAAACTGCTAAGTCTTAAATTGAAGTCTTCACCAACATCTTCTCAATATTGAAATGTCTGACGCTCATGGGGCATTATGAGCCTTGATGGAGTAAGAGACTGGTCCTACCCTCAGAGAACTTGTACTATAAATAAAGATAAGTGTAATTCCCCTAGACCTCATATTTTGCTTTGTACTTCACATGGCCTTTAGACCCATAGGTAAGAGCAATTACATTCTTGCTTGTACAGTGACTTAAGATGTGCGTCCTAGGGGCAGGAAAGTGAAAGAGTTGACATTCAGTGAAATGATGATCAGTGACCCTGGGCAATTCATTCTGAATCCTAAATATTCATAAATCACTCTTAGAAACTAAAAGAAAGCAATTAAAAGGGGAACTATAGAAGTAATCTTCTTTCTCTTCTTGCCCTGACTACTAGGACATTCAGAATCCTTTAATGCTCATATAACATCATAATTATGTTAACTCTATTGGTTGGTATTTCTTTTTCTTTTTTTTTTTTTGAGGAAGATTAGCCCTGAGCTAACGTCTGCTGCCAATCCTCCTCTTTTTGCTGAGGAAGACTGGCCCTGAGCTAACATCCAATCCCATCTTCCTCTACTTTATACATGAGACAGCTGCCACAGCATGGCTTGCCAAGTGGTACATAGATCCACACCCGGGATCTGAACCAGTGAACCCTGGGCCACGAAAGTGGAAAGTGTGAACTTAACCACTGTGCCACCCGGCTGGCCCCTGGTTGGTATTTCTTATAGCTACTTCTTGGTTCAGGTTTTTTCTGTTTTGATTGTTAATTACTTCATGGTATATGCCTTTTGTTGCAAAAAGGAAAAATTGAAAGCATGGTTTCTTGTTTTATTTAATGCTAAGTTTGAAAATTGGTATTTGTGGAAAAGGTTTTCTGTGTGTATCATGACTTCCTGAGCAGTTGGTTTTACGTGGTGTAGTTTTAGAGAAGAACTTTAGGTCAAAGAAAGGCTCAACTCTCTAAGCCAAAGGAGTATATCACTCCTTCAAGGACAGCTAGAGCTTTCATGTCCAACCCATAGCTGTAGGTCAGAATGGAGAAAACATTTTTAGGTTCCCTTTCTCCCTAGCTGTATGTTGAATATTTGGGGATCAGATCATTTGTATTTATTATTTCCTCTAGTCCAGGGCTTCTTAACCACTTTCGGGCCAGATATTTCTTTGTTGTCAGGTGCTGTCCTGTGCATTGGGGATGTTTAGCAGCTTCCTTGGCCTCTATCCATTGGATACCAATAGCGCCCTCCTCAACCTGTGACTACCAAAAGTGTCTCTGGATATTGACAAATGTCCCCTGGGGGAAAAAAATCACCCTCAGTTGAGAACCACTGCTGTCGTCCTGAAGTATTTGTGATCTTGCATAGATACCCTCACTTGCCCAGGATCCTGGTCTTTAATTATATGTATTTTGCCATTTCCTGTAGAGATAGGAGTTGGAGACAAAGGTTATGGGTGGCAGGAAACACAGTTCTAAGAATGCCTGCACTTATACCCCCGTGGGGCATAGAATGAGGCAGCATAGAACAAACGCTGCATATATATGTCCAGAACTGGGAGTAAAAAGCCTCCTCAACACTCTTTAAGCTTTGAGAAGCTGACTCATTTCTGGGGTATTATTGAAGGTTCTGAATAAAATGAGTTCTAGAACCAGAAGCCCTAAAGCAGTGCCTCTCAAACTTTACTGTCCACATGAATCACTGGGAATTTGTTGAAATGCAGATGCTGATTCAGTAGGTCTGAGATTCTGCATTTCTAACTAGCTCTTAGGTGACACTAGTGCTGCCGGTCCCCATACCACAAGAGTGGAGGGTTGGTCTCTGAGAAGAGGAGCTGGCCGTCCAACGCCATTTTCAGGTTCTGTCAAGGGAATTGTTCTGTTCCAAGATGATTTCATTGGCCCAGTAACTAAGAAGGTAATCTGCAGTTTTTAAACATTCCCTCCTACCACTCTCAAGAAGGCACAACCCAAGTCTATAGCCTCCCCCTCTTTCTCTCGCTCTCCCTAACCATTTGAGGCTAATAGGAGGTGAAGTAGTCAAGTACTTCCTTTTGATGAGCTACTTTATATTTTTTAGACCTTCTATATGCCTGTGAGTATGTGAGAGAGAAAGCGGTTTCCTTTTCAGAGGAAACAGAATTTAGGAAAAGCAATTAAAGTGACAGAAAAGATTTTGTGTGGGTGGCTATTTTATCCTAGCTGTAGTTTCATATAATGCCTAGATCTCAAGAGCAGTATAGTAGATAGCTCCACTTCTGGGGCCAGAGACTTTGGTTCAAGTTCTAGTTTGACCGCTTCCTAATCTTAGTTTCCTCATCTATAAACAGGTATAATAACATATCTACCTCATAGGGTGGCTGTAGGGAGAATAGAGGTAATGAACAGGAAGATACAGTGCTGAGCACAGAGCCTGCTCAGTGTAAGCTCTAGTCAATAACTGTCAGTTGCTAATGGTATTGATGCTGTCCCTGTAATTATTAGAACTGTGGCTGTCAAATTCTTTTCTGCCTCAAGAGTGTCTAATATGCCATACTCCTGTCAGTGATGTCTCTCATTATGCTCAGTGGTTCCCAATCAGGGATGGGCTGATGTGTGGAGCTTGGAACTACTCCCACCAGAGGCCATGGTCCTCTTGAGAATTACGAGGTCCCCTTTTGAGAATTACTGGTCCAAAGCAATGACTGATCCTCATATTGCATTTCCAGACTTGGTAAATCCAAAGATGATAACAAACCTTATTTACTTGCTTACTTTCTGACCTCTACAATCACCTTTCTCCCTAATAACTTTACTCCAAAATGAGGAGAGTGGCCATCATATGAGCATCTGGCTGCCAAAAGATGAGTCCCAGTTTCAAAGGGGAAATTTGCATTAATCTTTGACATTTCTTTACTATTCACGCCTCCATTTCCTGAAGAATAGTCACCATCGCATGGCAATCAGTGGTGGAGTTCTTTTAAATCTCAATCCCCTAACACTTCCTTTCCTTTCTCTGTATTGTATCCTCTTACCTATGTTACTCTTTGCCCAGCAGGGACTTTGGCTTCAGATCTTAAAGGATTTCCTAGGAGGAGAAACATGATACTTTCTCCTCTCCTCTAGTAATTCTGTGACACGGCAGATGAACTGCCTCCTTTGGTCTCCAGGAAGAGGTGGACTGCCTTTTCCTCACAGCTCTGACTGCTCCAGCAGCCTGGAGCGCTTCATCTGCCACTGCCTTCCCCGCAGCCTCTGCCAATGGCCTCCAGGGACCACTTTCTGAAACCTGCTGCTAACACTTTTCCAAACACAACAGAAAGCGTGTTTGGGGATAAGTTTTCTCAATTAACCCTCAAGTACTGAATACCTCTTTTCTTCCTTTAAAAGTATGTAATGTGATAGCCCTAGGTTTTTTCACTAGCCTCCTAACGGGTCCTACCTCCAACCTCATGGTCTCTTGTCCGGTCATCTCAGAACAGTCTTTCAGAAATGTAAATCTCATCAAATAACTTCACTGTTGAAGTCACTTCACTGGCTTCTCATCATATACAGAAAAAATCCAAACTCCAGGGCTTGACTTCTTTGTAGCCCCAGTGCCTGATGTCACTGGGTTGTTGTTCCATGTGCCAAACTGTATGGTTCAAGTTAATAGCACTATACAGTATTTCACAGGGGGCATTTTTCTCTTGGTTTACAGGGCTTGCTAATGAAAGAAAAAAAGAAAGGAAAAGATGCAAGAGATGCTATGCAGCTGCCTAGAGGAAACATGTTAGATTGTAGCTGAAGGTTGAGTGACTGAGGGTGGGAGCAGGGTCCTGAATTCAGTAGTTTATAGTGTCCATGAGATGGCAAATATCAAGATCATTAAAACATCTAGTTATTAGATGAGGTGCAGGGCAGTACTTCCCAAAGGGTGTTCCTGGGATGTTCATAGCTGTTACATAGATGAAAAAGACGTCTGGTGGTTCAGTAAAGTCAGTCAGAGAAAATGCTGGGTTGTAGTTAAGCAGATTTCTTTACTATGGGACTTCTGCGATCCTTTAACACACTGAAAGGGCTATTGTGAGCATAGAATATGGATCTTTTCCCAACTTTATTTGCAGCACAGCATTTTGTTTTCACAGAGCATCTTGTGGACTAGTAGTGCTCTGCAGAGCAGACTTGGGAAATGCTGGTGTAGGCAATACAAAGGAATGCTTGACTGCCCTCCGCACTGTCTCGGCCAGATGCCTCGCATTGTTTCTGTAAATGCTGCTTGAGGGTAGTGACTAATTTGTCCATTTCAAAGGGTCATTGACCTTCAAAAATAAAGCCTGGTTCCCAAAGGATTAGAACTAACCAAGTAATAGTAGAACTCATTCTTAATTTATTTAGGGAGAAGAGGAAGGCAGTGAGTGACACATGTTACAACAAAACCTGTCATTAATAATTAGGTGACATGTGGAATAGTTGCTTTAACATTTTCATTTCAACTACAAGTCCATTTATTACAGTGTTCGGTAATTAGAAATTTTAAAAGCCCATAGTATAGTAGTGAAAGAATAAGACAAACTTATCAGATCCACTGCAGAAGAGGTTCTTTTCGTTGGGCTATGTAGTCTAAGTTCAGATGAAGACCTGAGATTTGGGAATTGGCCCCTGACAACAGAGGACTTTGTGTTTTGTCTTCTTCCTCAATTGTTGGACTTGATTTTAGTGGGCTTCCCTAGCCCTCATGTTCTGTGGCTCTAGGCAAAAATTAAGAGACCTAAGTTTGAATCCTTGCTTCGACACTAAATAATGGTGTCGCCTTGGCAGCTCTGGTCCTCATTTTCGTCTGTCAGGAGAGAAGGCTATTTCCAGTTTGCTTTTGGAAATATACATGGGAAACTCTAGAAGGCTTATGTAATGAGATTGAAATGGTCCATGAGCTGAATAATGGAGCTGATGATAAAGCTGTTCAGTAAAGTGGAAGAAGACATTTTGACAGGAAAGAACGTAGAAGTTCCCTCTAAAGATTGGATTATGGGAAGCTTTCACCAGTACGTGCTCTCAGCACACAGAAAGCTGAAAATGAGCATGCATAGCCCTAGAGCCCTGGAAACTGGACTGAGTTGCCTGCAGAGATCCGGTGCTGCTGAGGGGAAACCCACAGGACCCTCGCTTTGTATTAAAATAGTAGGGACACCTCTTTTGGGTCATGGAATACTTTGAGAATCTGATAAAACCTGCAGACCTTCTTCCCAGAAAAATGCATGTACACTCATACACTCAAATTTCTGTAAGTCACTTCAGAATCACTTCAAAAGTCATACTTGATTTTTCTCCAGCTCTCTAGGACTTAAATCAAGAACCAATTTGGGGCCAGCCCGGTGGCACAGCAGTTAAGTTTGCACGTTCCACGGCCCGGGGATTGCCAGTTCAGATCCCGGGTGCAGACCTACACACTGCTTGTCAAGCCATGCTGTGGTAGGCGTCCTACAGATAAAGTAGAGGAAGATGGGCATGGATGTTAGCTCTGGGCCAGTCTTCCTCAGCCAAAAAAAAAAAAAAAGAGGATTAGCAGCAGATGTTAGGTCAGGGCTAATCTTCCTCAAAAAAAAAAAAAACACTTCACCCTTGGATATTCACATTTATATCTTGAAATTAATAATAGACTCTCAACGTTCAAGCATATATCACTATTTCAATGATTGTTCCTCCATTCCAGTGCTAGAGCCAGGAGGAGATAGAGAAATCAAGACATAAGCCCTGCCTCCTTTGCTCTTACTGATCACTTAGCAGGCAGTACACTTGTTATCAGGTGCTAGACTGTAGGGTACAGTCAGACCATTATAGTTGCTGCAGGAAATCAGAGTGTATTTGATAGATGGTGAGGGCTGGGTAGGGTATGGGTAAGCAAAGGGGAGTCTGCAGTTGGGTCTAGCATTAGTTAGGGCAGAGTTGGCAAGGAGCATAGTGGGGGCAGGAACCAGCTGGTCTGAAGTAGAGTGTTGTTTAGCCAAGGGGATGCATCGTTGAGATGCGCTTCATTACCCTAGCTGTGCTGTGATGCTGCTCCATACATAGGGCTTCAGCTCCAGATGCTCGCCCACAGGCAGGTGACTGACACTGCAAGGCTAGAATTGCTATCTGAAAGGCAGCAAATCACAAGCTGAGGGGCCTTTTCTGAGTTGGCAGAACCTTTCAGGGGTGTAGTATGCTCTGGATACCGGACCGCTGGAGCAGACTCAATTATAAATCTCTTTTTGCCTTCAGATGGAATGCACTTGGTAAGCTGGAGATAATCATAATCAATTGCCTGTGTTGCATACAGCTCTTTTTCTCCCTGAACCTTTTCAAAAATGTAATCCTGTTTGTTCTTTCTATGTCCCTGTGAAGTAGGAGCAAGTGAAATGATTACCCCCAACAAATAACACACGTACTCACAGATGCAGGAAGTTCTTTAGAAACTGAGGCCCAGAGATGCAAAGTGACAGCAGTCCCATCACACGGCAAGTCAGTGGCACAACCCAGCCAAGGATACATCTGCTTCCCTGCCCCCCGAAATCCCGTGCCCAGTCTGCCAGCGCCCCTTGCTTCATAGAGCCATGTTCTCCTCTTACACAAATCCTCTCCTCAAGCCATCCTTCACAGCATCTGTCTGACAAGAAGGCATACTCAGGCAGGGTCAGCTACTGACTGACAGCAGCTGAAACATTAACGGAAGTGGGATGAAAAACAGCCCGCAGATGGGTTCCGGCTGAGGAGGGGAAGAACTGGGATTACCCCGGGGTGTGAGCTTTCAGCGCCCTCTTCCACTCTCTTCTCTCCAGCTGGACCGGCAGATGACTGTTTCCTCTCACTCGGCACCTTCTTGGCTGGGACAGAGTGTTGTGTCTGTCTGTTTAGCTGCAGAGTGATCTGCTAAATCTGCTGCAAGAATTTCCCGGCCTGGGACCCCACTGGGGGTTGGGCAAGGGGTGGGAGTAGGGAGGCCACTGGTTGTAGGAAGGTATGAGCCCACACAGAGTCTCCTTGAAGATTCCAAGCAGGAAAATCCTGTCCCCTCTCTCCCCTCCTTTAGCTCAGCTGTCTGGCAGACCCTCCACATCTCCCAAGGCGGGTAGCCCATGGCAGGGCCAAGCGGCACTGGACAAAATTATGACTTGGGATTGACCCCCTGACCCTTTTGTGGTTCTCCCTTTCTTGTTCATTTACCTTTCCCTTCTTTACCTGCCTCCCAGTCACCAGGGTACAAAGCCCCTTCGCTTTGTCCAGACCTGCCCTACTCTGATACTCAGCCTTTGTGTCTGCATTGCAAGATGTTTAGCAGTTTAGTATTTTTGGTAACAGCTTTATAGAGATATAATTCACATACTATTTATCCTTTTAAGGAATACAGTTAATTTGGTTTTAGTGTATTTACAAGGTATTGTAACCATCGCCACTATCTAATTCCAGAATGTTTTCATCGCCCCAAAAAGAAGCCCCATACCCACTGGCAGTCACTCCCCATTTTCCCTTCCCCCTGGCTCCTCACATCCACTGATCTACTTTCTGTCTCTATGAATTTGCCTATTGTGGATATTTCATAAATGTGGAATCATGCAGTACGTGGCCTTTTGTGTCTGGTTCTTTCACGTAGCATGTTTTCAGGGTTCATCCCTTATGACAATTATATTGCATTGTATGGATATACCACATTTTGTTTATCCATTCATCCATTAATGGGCACTGGGTTGTTTTTACCTTTTGACTATTGTCACTAATATTGCTGTTAACATTCGTGTACAAGTATCTGTTGGAGTCCCTGCTTTCATTTCTCTTGGGTATATACCAAGGAGTGGAATTACTGGTTCATATGGTAACTCTGTGTTTAACGTTTTGAGGAATTGCCAAACTGTTTTCCAAAGCAGCTGTATCATTTTACGTTTTTACTTTCCCATCAGCAGTGTGTGAAGGTTCTATTTTCTCCCCATCCTCACCAATACTTGTTATTATTGTCTTTATTCTTATAGCCATCCTAGTGGGTGTGAAGTGGTATCTCACTGTGTTTTCTTGTCCCTCGCAAGGCCTTACTCTTTACTGGGGACTGTTCCAGTCTTTGGTACTCATTACTGTGAACTTATTAAATTCTGGGGAAGGCAGGGCCCCTCTCTAACTAATGCTTGAACCTGGGGCCATGTCAGGCGCTCTGGCAAAGCAGAGAGGAAGAGAGTTTAGGGACAGAGCAAACTTGCCACTTTTGGAATCTTTACCGTAGCAGGAGCAGTCTGCACTACCAGTCGTTTTCCCTTCCACCAAAGAGACTTTGAGTGCGGAAGTAGCTAGACAAGGCTTCCTGGAAGAGGTGAGACTGGAGTTGGGCCATGAAGGGTGAGGGGAAGGAAAATGGGTGAAGGGGGAAGTGGAGAGGCTAGACTGAAAAAAAAAATACGAAGAGCAGCTCAGATACTGACCCAAAACAAAGATGAAACTCAAACCAATAAGCAATTACTTTTGTTTAGTAGCTCTGGAAAACAGGCAGCAGGAGAGGAGGCTGGAAATAGTGGCTAAAATGCAGTGGGAGAGTTGGCTGAGTTCAGATTTTATTCTTTGCCCTTTAGGACTACTCATAATCACAAATACACTCATAACCCTTCTGACCCGTAAAGCCACCTGTCTGGGCCCTCAGGAAATCCGAGGAGATTACGGGTTTGGTATATGGCTCTGGACAGACTCAGATCTTTGGCTAAAGAAATCACACCTGGTGGGCTCCCCCCTGAGATGGGGGGATGGGGCAGATGGTGTCAGCTGAGAGCTGAGGCATAAAAGGATTCTGAGTGAATGTGATGGCTCAGAAGTGACTCTAGTCTTCACTCAGAATCAGGGAATTTTTGAGAAGTTCTGCAGAGCAGTGAAAGACAGTTTTCTTAGCCAGTTTAGGATGCTATAACAAAAATACCATAGACTGAGTGGCTTAAGTAACAAACATTTATTTCTCGAAGTTCTGGAGACTGGGAAGTCCAAGATCAAGGTGCCCGCAGATCTAGTGTCTGGGGAGAGACCACGTCCTGGCTTGTAGACAGCCACTTCATGCTATGTCCTCACATGTTGAGAGCAGAGATCAACTCTCTCCTGTCTCTTCTGATAAGGGCACTAATCCCGTTCATGAGGGTTCTGCCGTCATGACCTAATCACCTCCCAAAGGCCCTACCTCAAAGTACCATCACATTGGGGATTAGGTTTCAACATATGATTTTGGGAGAGGGGACCTCAACATTCAGTCTATGGCAGGCACTATAAGGACTGGGCTGCCCCACCTCTCTTCCTTTACCAGCTTGCTTTCTGCCTTCCAGAAATCCTATTGTTTCTAGCTAATAGTAATACAACAACAGGATTTACTGAGGATTAATATGCACCCAGTACACGTTATGTGTATTGTCTCAGTTAATCCTTAAAATAACCTATGAGGTAGGTACTATTATCAGCCCCATTGTATAGATGGGGGAACTGAGACTCAGAAACGTTAAGTGATTCTCTCAGCTAATAAGTGGTAACTAATTATCAGTGGAGCTGGAATTTGGGCCCAATTTGGACACCCCGAAATAAGGCCTTTTTTCCCAGTAGATGGATCTTGGAGGCTGTATTTTCAGTTAGCTGCCCCATGAAGAACTAAGTTCTGGAAAGTTTCAGAATCCTTGCCCTACGCTGTACAGCCTCATTATGGATAGGCTGTATACATGTTACAATTTAATTATCTAGAAAAAGAACCTGTTTTCAAACATTGTCTTCCATTGGCACCTTGGTATCAATTTGTTAATGAGATGAGTGCTAAGCCCCGCTAGCAGGACCTCAATGTGATGGGCCACAGAAGAGTTAAGTTTCTATGGAGGAGGAGAGTTTGGGAAAGATCTGGAAATCATAAGTTTCTGCCCAAGGAAAGCTGGTCTAGCTAAGTCATCACTTTGAGAGGCCCAGGGCAAAAGGAAGTGATGGTGGTTGGTTGTAGCACTGAAAGGAAGAAATCTAAATGATAGGCATCACTAGTTTAGCTGATGGACCCATTTGAAGCAGTACCTTTGATTTCAGTGAGCATCCCGAGGGAAAACTCATTTGAACCCACATGGCCTCGGAGGGTGAGCACTGTTCCCCTTTTGGAAGGGAGCCACTGTTTCGGATACATTCATCCTGCAAGATGTACCGCATCTTTGCTGTATGCTCTGACCTGGCCTGACCAAGATGCACTGCCAAGCTGCCCCTCCCTTCATTGTAGCACGGCTCCTCCGAGGGCCACAGTTACTTTCCCACCAGCCCCCTTATTTGTCTGCTTTCTTTCCATCTGGGCCAAGGCCTAAAAACCAGCTGAAATTTATGCACTTTAAAACAATTTGTTTAAGAAAGTAACGTAACAGCCCCCACTGTCCCCAAACAGAGGTGCTGAATAGTGTCAGTAGGAGAGAACCATCTCCTTCTAGTCAACTAGGAGCACAGAATCCTAGCTAGGGTCTGTCCCATTAGCAGGAGTAGTGCTGGGTTTCTATGCCCAGCTTTGTAGGATCGATTTGCTATGGTTTGAAGGAACTCAAAATGATCACCTAGTCTGGCCACTGGCCTTCAAGTAGGATTTTTTCAAACATACTCTTCCAATTTAGTTTTTGAATGAGAAATTTGTATCCTTCAAGAATATGAGTGCAGTGGCTGGCCCAGTGGCATAATGGTTAAGTTTGAGTGCTCCACTTTTGTGGCCCAGGGTTTGCAGGTTCGTATTCGGGGCGCAGACCTACACACCACTGATCAAGCTGTGCTGTGGTGGCATCCCACATACAAAATAGAGGAAGATTGGTACAGATGTTAGCTCAGCAACAATCTTCCTCAAGCAAAAAGAGGAAGATTGGCAACAGATGTTAGCTCAGAGCCAATCTTCCTCAGCAAAAAAAAAAAGAACACGAGTGCTTATATGTATATATGATTATATATATTTACATATATAAAGGTATGAAGTAAATGTCTAGTTCACCCCATCCCACATCCATCTAATTCTTACCTTCCCCCCAAAACAGAGTTCCCCCTATAACTTTCAGTACTTTCTTATGTATCTTTCTAGATTTTCTTTATGAAAATATAAGCAAATATGAATATGTACTCTTTTAAAGATATACTCTCTTTTACATAAAAGTAGCATGCCATGCATATCATTTTGCATGCTGTGATTTTCTTCATTTCATAATTTATCTTTCCATATTGGCGCATAGAGAGCTTACTCATTCTTTCATACAACTTCATAATATTTCATTATATTAGTGAGCCATCACATATTTAACCAGATAGCTATAGATGGACATAGAAGTTGTTCCCAATCTTTTGCCATTACAAATATTGCTGCAATGAATAACTTTTATATATGTTTACACATGTGCAAGTGTATGTGTAGAATGAATTCTTAAAAAGTAAGATTGCTGTGTCAAAAATACGTATATTTTTAAGTTGATAGATATTGCTAAATTACCCTCTGTAGTTTTTGTATCAGTTCTCACAGGCTTGCCAAGAGAGTATATTAATCAAACTTTTGGGTTTTTTCAAATCTGATAAGAAAAATGGTGTCTTGGTGCAGTTATTGACATTTCTCTTATGAGTGAGGTTGAATATATTTTCTTAAATGTCTAAGAGCCACTTGTAGTTCCATTTCTGTCAACTCTCTGTTTATATTCTTTGCCTGTTTTTTACTGTTGGGTTATTAGTCTTTTTCTTATCAATTTCTAGGAGCTCTTTATATATTAGGGGCAAATAGAATTTTAATCCAAAAGTAACAAATCTCTGAAGAGGTTCTATGTTAGTTGTTTTTACAGTGTCTTTTAGCAGCAAAGCCCTTTCTTAGAATGAAATCATAAAAATCATAAAAACACATGCATTGATAAAATTGGAGCTGTTCTGTGAAGTGGAAGTGAGGAAGGGGCTCATGTCCCTCTGACACTTCTGAAGAATCCCAAAGCAGCCTGGAACACAATTTGAAAATGGCTGCCCCACGTGGCTGGTTGGCCTGTGATTTCAGTTCTAATAATCCTTTCAGCCAGGAATACTTTCTAGTTTCTAATCTGAATCTTCATGATACAGTTGGTACTCCTTCCTGCTTGACATAGTTGGGCAATTTGTGATAATTTAACCTCTCTTCCATTCTTAACCTTTATGTGTTATTTAAATATGTTATCATTTAACACCTTCTTGTGCCAGCCCCTCCAATGATAGCAGGATTCTCCTTGAAGTCCAGGACATGTCTTATTTACCTTTGTAGCTCTAACCTAGCATGGTACCAGCTATTGTCAAGGTATAGTCAAGGACCTGTTAGTGCCAGGTGTAGTCAAAGACTTCCATAAGTGTTTGTTGAATAAAAAAGGAAACAAGAGAGCAACAGTGCCTTAACTGTCTTTATCCCACAGCACCTACCATACACAAAAGAACAAAGTAAATGCTTCTTTTTAAAGATTTTATTTTTTTCCTTTTTCTCCCCAAAACTTCCTGGTACATAGTTGTATATTCTTAGTTGTGGGTCCCTCCAGCTGTGGCATGTGAGATGCCGCCTCAGCATGACTTGATGAGCGGCGCCATGTCCGTGCCCAGGATTCGAACCGACGAAACACTGGGCCGCCTGCAGTAGAGCACGCGAACTCAACCACTCGGCCACGGGGTCGGCCCTAAATGCTTCTTAATTAATTATCCAGTCATCCATGGAAACAAGGAAAATCCCTTCTGTTCTTCACATTTATAGCTTTCTCCTATGTGCCTTCTTTCTAGACCAACATTATTTACTATTTATTGTGGACTTTGTTATATACCAGATACTTTTGGGCTTTTTAAAATTAATTATTTCTAAACCTCACAGCCATGTAAGGTAGATGGCATACTCATTTTGAAGATGAAGAAACCGAAGTACAAAGAGATTAGGTAGCCTTCCCAAGGTCACAGAGCAAAGACAGGCCAAAGCTGAGATTTACACCTACTGTTTACAGACCCCAGAGACCAGGCTCAATTCTTTTCACTTGCATCACTGAGACATAGAGCTGAAAAACACTGTGTACAAACAGCACCCAACACAGGGCTTCCTTTCCTAGTTCTTTTGGTGTTCTGTCCTCATGTTTCTGGGACCTGGGGCCGAGCCCTTTGGACTATACAGTTCTGTTTTATTGGGGGGGTGTGTGTGTGTGTGTGTGTGTGTGTGTCTCAAGGTAATTAAAGGGAACATAACCCTAACCTCTTCTTTCGAGTTTTTTGCCTTCATCTCCTTGTGTCCTCTCTACCACAACCTCCAAAGTGGCCTGCTAATGTGCTGGGACTATACCAGTAGAATGACAGAGAACCAGACTGGAAACATTAGCATCAGGCTCAGCCATCAAAAGTAAGGTAGGAACCCAGGTAACAGTAGCAATGGCAAAAGAAGGGAGGGCTTGGAGTTGAGGAGATTAGCAACCTATCCCTGGGAGCTCTGGAGAGGTTTGCATTTATCTCATAAACACTGGGAGCTGATTGTCTCCTGACATACACGCGACCTTTCTGACTAGCCAAGAACCGCTCCACTGAGAAAACAGAAATTTGAGGGTAGGGAGAGTGGAGAAGAGAGCAACCAGCATGAGGACTTTGGGTTCCAGAGGATGGGAAGAAGGGTAGTGCCAGGAGGGGAAAGAATGGTGAACCAAAGGAAGTGGGATAGGACCACAGACTTCTTGGTAAAATTTGCCAGTTTCTCTGAAGGGAGGAAAAAAAAAGCCTTTGCCAAAGTTATTCACACTAAGATGTTAGTAACAATGTCTAGCCACTCACAGAAGTTTTGGGATTATAAACTGATTGCAAAAAGGCAACCATTTACCCCAAAGGGTTTGGACTTCTAATGATGGCAGTTTAGTCACTAGTGAGAGAAAAGGAGGTAAGAAATATTTAGGATAAGGGAGTGTTTTCAGAGCACCCCAGAAATCATAGTTCTGTTTGACATAAGACCATCCCTCACCATGGGAGAAGAAGCAGTTTCTTTTCCCAGCACAGCTGTAGTCAGATGGCTTAGTGCTGGTCTGCTTACCCCACAGTGTCCTTCCTCCATTCCTCCTCAGAGTGCTGTGTGGGATTTGACTGGAAACAGGAGACAGCAGAGGCTAGAAGCCATGCATCCTGGTCATTTCTGTTGTAGGATTCCCCTGAGAGGCCTTGAAGCCAGCTTTGCTTTGGACTGATTTTCTGCCAGTTTTCAGCCAGGAACACTGAATGTGTTCCAAGGATAGTTGGTTAGAAGCCCAGCCACCTTCAAAAATCTGAGAAGGGAGAGGGTAGAGTACGAAGTGGCTTTCCTTGCTTCTGTGGTTCCTTGCATTGGCCCTCTAAAGATGCAGGGGAAGATTTAAGTCCCATGTCCTATTCTTAGATAGAAAAATCGAGGCCCAAAGAGGTAAAGTGGCTTGTGTAAGGTTATGGGGAGTCATATGAGATTATGACTCAGTGATCCTGACTCCCAGTTTTTTTTTAATTTCTTTGTTTAAATAAAAATTGTATATATTTAGGGTATACAACATGCTGATTTTATATATATATATTCACCCACACATGTTGAAATGATTACTAGTCAAGCTACTTAACTTATCTCCTCACCTAGTTACCATTTCTTGTGTGATGAGAGCACCTAAAATCTACTCTCTTAGCAAATTTCCAGTGTTCAGTACAGTTAGTAACTGTCGGCACCATGCTGTACTTTAGATCTCTAGACTTACTCCTCCTACGTAACTGCAGCTTTGTATCCTTTGGCTGGCATCCCATTTCCCTCACCTCCTTGCCTCTGGTAACCACAGTTCTACTCTCTGCTTCTATGTATTCAACTTTTTAAGATTCCGTATATATGTGAAACCAAGCTGTTTTTTCCTTTCTGTGTCTGGCTTATTTCACCTCACATAATATCCTCCAGGTTCATCCATGTTGTTGCAGATGGCAGGATCTCTTTCTATGGCTGAATAATATTCCATTTATATATATACACCACATTTTCTTTATCCATTCATCCATCGATGGACACTTAGATTGTTTCCATATCTTGGCTATTGTGAATAATGCTGCCATGAACATGGGAGCACAAATTTCTCTTCAAGGTACTGATTTCGTTTCCTTTCTGGCCCCAAGTTTTAGCACCCACTCTGTGAAAAGTACACAAACTTCAAGGCAGGAAAACTATATTTCTAAGTTGGCTCTCCTATTAAATAGCTGTGTGAAATGGGCAAATTCTTTTGGGGTATCAGTAGCCTCATTTTCATAATTCTACCCCCCACCACACCATTAGGGATGTTAGAAGAATGAAATCAAAATAAATGGGAAGATGTTAAGGTAATTTTATTGCATAAAACTAGTATTAAGCATGACCATAACTGGTTTCTTTTTCTTTGGTTCTGTTTTGTCTTCCTCTCCTTTGTTTTCTCTCTGTCTCCTGTTGAGTGGATTAGTAGATTCCCCTGCCAGGTTCCTCTAAAGAGTATTGCAAGAAAGACTCTCAAGGTCATGCTTCCACTGGAAAACCTCACTCTGCAGTTGCTTCACCACTGGACCCTCGGTTGAGGGCCCAATTCAAAAATCAATCCACATTCTTTTAAGGCAAAGTAATTCCAACATTTTTTTTTCTTTTGGTATTCTAGAGATCTGCCAGCTCCTGTAAGAGTCATGGCAAATATTATTTTGTAGGTCATCCTAGTTTTCCTTCACCACAAAAAACTGAGATTTGGTATAATTAGAGCCCAGGGAGCAAATGGCCCTGCTCCTGACCTTTCTCCAGTGGGTTTCACTCGTGTCTCACAGCTGCAGCTGTCTGGTTGTGTGTACTTGTGGGCAGGAGCAGGGACTCATAGCCCAGACCAAAGGGTCAGTTAGTATGACTTAAACTCTTTCTAGGAGCTAAGGCTTCTTCTTTTTAAGGCAAAATTAAGGAACTTCTCTTTTACTCTATAAGGAGTCCTTAATAAATAGTGAGTGAGTTACTCATAAATTGAAGCTAGATCAACTTATATGGCAAAATATAGAATTAAGGTACTTACCAAAATCACTGAAGCTAGAGAAAGGGCAATATCAGTTTCCTAGGTGGGTTTTTTTTTTTTTTTTTGGTGAGGAAGACCGGCCCTGAGCTAACATTTGTTGCCAATCTTCCTCTTTTTTCTTTTCTTTCTCTCTCTCCCCAAAGCCCCAGTACATAGTTGTATATCCTAGTTATAGGTCATTCTAGTTCTTCTATGTGGGATGCCTCCACAGCATGGCTTGATGAGTGGTGCCTAGGTCCATGTCCAGTATCAGAACCAGAGAACTGCAGGCTGCTGAAGTAAAGTGCACAAACTTAACCACTTGGCCATGGGGCTGGCCCCAGGTTTCTGGGTATTTTATTTTTTCTTTCTTTTTCTTTTATTATTTATTTATTTGTGATGCAGACTGGCCCTGAGCTAACATCTGTTGCCAATCTTCCTCTTTTTTCCTTGAGGAAGATTGTCCCTGAGCTAACATCTGTGCCAATCTTCCTCTATTTTATGTGGGATGCTGCCATAGCATGGCTTGATGAGTGGTGCTAGGTCCACGCCCGGGATCCAAACTTGCAAACCCTGGGCCGCTGAAACAGAGTGCACGAACCCAACCACTGTACCACCAGGCCGGCCCCTGGGGATTTTAGACCAAAACATCCTAGAGGGACAACACAGCCTTCATACTCTGTTTGTTTTGGTTTTAAATTAAATGATCCCTTCCTTGTTACAGGTTTGAAGTGATTGGCACCCTCCTTTGATAGTGGGTAGGAGGGAAGACTCTAGAATCAGTCAGACATCAGTTCAGATCCTGGTGCTACCATTTACAAGTTGCGTGACCTTGGGCAAGTTAATTTCTTAAGACTTAGTTTCCTCATCAGCGAAATGGGTATAATCATAATGTCTGCATCAGAATTAGTAAGAACCAATGAGATTATGTATGGAAAAGCACCCACCATTATGCCTGGCATATTATTTAGAGCTCAATAAGTGTTAGCTATTGTTTGATGATGATGATGATGTTGATAGTGATGGATATTATTATCAGCCTTTATTATTTTCGCCTATATCCTGAGAATAATTTTATTCTGTTTTTCTAAAACAGTTGTATCGAGATATAATTTACCCACCATAAATTGGACTCATTTTCATTATAGGTTTGACTGATGGGAAAGAAAGGATGATCTATCTCCCTAAGCCTCCGCTCTAATGAAACACACAACTCCCCTGATTTCTCTTCTTCTACTATCCCACAGTAGGCACTTTCAAAGCTCTGCTTGTATCTGTTGTTAATTTGTACATCAGTGATTAGTTTATTCTGGGGGCTTGCTCATTGTTGTTTGGGGGGGTGTGTGTGTATACATGTGCAGCATGCACTTTAAGGAAGACCAATGAGAAGACTTCTTGAGACCATTCACTTAGAATCAACTCTCTAAGTGCATTGACTTTTTGCTACATGGCAACCCAGTCTAGACTCCATGGAGAAAAGAGATGTGTAAGGCAGATTCCAAGTCTTAAAAAAGCAATACATACACATGTATACATAGGTTGATAGAAAGAAGATGGAATTTAGGGTCAAGAGACCAAATTTAAATTCCCTTTTTCATCATTCACTACCTTTGTGACTTTAGATAAGTTATTCAAACTCAGGTACTTGTTACTCTCAAATGGAAAATAAAGATAAGAATCTATCTTACTTAATTTATAGGGTTGTTATGAGGCTTCATTGTAATAATGTATGAGAAATCTCTTTGTAAATTGTTGGCTAGGTGACTAAAATTGACAAATATGTGTTACAATAATATTCGATTGTAAATTGTGTGCTTCAGACATCAGGTACCCTGAGAGGTGCAGATCGTGGGCTGCAGCTATTAGGAATGCCTCGTGGAGGAAAAGGGACTCTTTCTGAGCCTTCAAAATCAGATAGGACTTCAATACATGGAAAAGAGCGGGAGGGGAGGGGCAGTCTTGATTGAGGGATTAAAAATAAGCAAAGACTCCAGAACCCCAGAGGCCGGAATAAGCATATAAGCACACACCAAACGATATAAAACATAGAAAGGGGTAAATTTACCTGAATAGTTATAATAGATGGTTCCTCTTCTGAAAGTTCGCCCTCCTTCCAGGCAGGTTAATATCTTATTTGTCTAGGACTGTTAGCTCCACCAAGGCAGAGGCCTTGTCCTTCTTCTCTGATCTTTCTTTAGTGCCTGTCACAGCGCCTGGCACATAGTAGATACTCACTAAATGCTTAACAACTGAAAGAATGGATGGATGGTCATGTCAGCTGCTATTCTTGTCTGGCTGCTTTAATATTATCTAAAGTCATCAGCCACTGAATTAGGGACTGTCTTTTAATTCCCTATATGTGGTACAGCCCCATCTGCTGTTGGGATTTGAAATTCTTTGACTGTTTTGCAATGATGGCAATACTTGGTGTGATTTTTCTCCACCCTGTCCCAGAAGACTCCTTACCCCAAGCGAACAATAGGGTGACCAGCAAGTCGTGTGAGTACAACGGGACCACTTACCAACATGGTGAGCTGTTCGTGGCCGAAGGGCTGTTTCAGAACCGGCAACCCAATCAATGCACCCAGTGCAGCTGTTCGGTAAGACCCCCCATCTTAATGCCCCTACCCAAATAAGAGAGCTCCCTCTGTACTTATACCTTTAGTTTGAGCCTACACTGTCGGATGTTTCAGTGGAAGGTGAACTGCATCTAAATCATAAGCCTCCCTGCCCATCTGGACTCCCCGATCTTCATCTGCCCTGAACAACTGTGTTGAAGAGGTCAGATCAGTAGTATTGGGCAAAGAAGAGCTGGTGGTGTTGATCTGCACTCCTTTTCACAGTAGTTATACCACCAAAGCCTTCATCTGAAGGACACGATTATTTGAAGCCTTGGGAATGCTATGGGTGGAAAAGCTACTGGCACTATCTAGGGTCACTCAACCAATTTGTAAGAAAATGGGCTGTCTCTTAGTTCCCATCTCTGAAGTAGTCTACTAACCAGTTCGTTCTTGGTGCCCTGCAGTGACAAGTGTCTCGACAAAACATGATTATTCCTGTGACTTTATTTGTCAAAAGAACTGTGTGCACTTCAGGAATAAAGTATATGGATTATATCCTCATCTAATTGTATAGTCCGGAGACTGCAATAGGTTGAACCAGAAAATGGAGAGTAAAATGAGTGTTTACACTGAAGTGTGAGGGAATGAAGTTAGAAGTAGAAACAACTTTTGTGCTTGTAAGGGGCATTAAATTCTGGATTGCCAAGGGAAGTTACAGAATCTCTTCCTTTAGGGATTTTTAGTAAAAATATACTATCTCAATAGTTTGGGAGAATTTGGTTGTGGCTTTGCCTTCCTAATGACCTTTCAGGAGCCCTTCTAGCCCCAGAATAATATGCATCTAAGAATTAAGAACAGGTTTAAGGAATAATGTTTGGAACATAGAATTTTAAAGAATGAAGATTCTGCAAAGACAGCCATAACAGCAAGTAAATGTGATCCTCTCCTTTGCCTCGTGCTGAATTGAACTGTTAGTTCAGATCATTTTTTACAGTTTTGTGTTACCCCAGTGAGCTTGTCTCCTTGGTTTGGATGGGAGACTCTAGTGAGAGTTATAAAAAGTGGCCACCACACAAATCCTCATTCCCATAAATCCCTAACATCCAGCTGGGGCGTGTGGGAACCAAGGGAGACAATGAACAGAGAAGAGAGGAGCGAGACTATATTTGGTGGTTTGGAGGCCTGTGGCAGCCCCCACACTGACTACTTTGTACCATCTTAGATCAGTATGCCCAACTAGGATTGCCAGCTCTTCTGTGACTTAGTCCCTGGCGTGGAGAAGTAGGAAGTATCAAACAAACAATACATGATAAAATTTAGGAAGTACCTAGAACCGACTATGGGAGAGCAGCAGGAAAGGACGCGCCATGTTTTAAGCCCCTGCTCAACTCAGTTACTGAGCTAAGCCTTTACTCTTATCCCAGATCCTTCTGACCTTAATTCTGTTTCTCCTTGGCAGGAGGGAAATGTGTACTGTGGTCTCAAGACTTGCCCCAAGTTAACCTGTGCATTTCCAGTCTCTGTTCCGGATTCCTGCTGCCGGGTGTGCAGAGGTAGGTGTCCCATATCCCAAGACCCAGGGTGCTGCCATCCTGAGCAGGACTTAGAAGAGAGGAAAATACCTGTACAGGGTTCTTGGGAAAGGGAATTTTCTATGGTAGCCATAGTTTCTACCAGTGCTTTCATTCGGAAAAGGAAACTATAAAAGCTCTGATTTTAAGGGCCACTGCCTAAAAGAAACTATGCTGGAGAGCAGCAGAGGAGAGGGGGTGGGAGTCATCTTAAGTGGAAGTGAGTATCTATCTCTCCTTCCTTAACCCCTTTTAGCTTGTCCCCAGGTTATTGTATTATAAAACACAGCCCATTTCCATGCACAGCCTTAAAAGGAAGAATGGGCCTTGCAGAGTGTTTTGAGCATTTTGAAGACTGCAGGGCAAATTTAGGTGCATTTTTTAAAATCCCACAGTAAGATGGTGACAAACTCAATACAAGTAAAATGGAAGGCATCATTTTCTCAAATTATATCCAAAATGGAATCGTCATCTTCTCAAGATCATTTTGTATAGTTTTGTGTTACCCCAGTGAGCTTGTCTCCTTCGTTTGGATGGGAGACTCTAGTGAGAGTCATAAAAAGTGGCTACCACACAAATCCTCATTTCCATAAATCCCCAACATGGGTGAATGTTGGAATGACCTTGGTAAATTTATGTGCAGACCAGGGCTGGGGAGGTGGGGGTAGGTGATCCCAATGTGCAGCCAAGAGAACCACTGAGTTAGAGGAAAAAATTAAAGGATTTGCTGGTAGGGGATGGGTAGTTGACTTCCTATACATTACTGCCAGCTTAATCTTCCAAAAAGATAGCCTTAACCTTGCTGCACCCCAACTCAAAAGTCTTCATGCTCACATAGTATAATATGCCAGTCACAGTTCTAAACAGTTTATAGTTCCAAACACTTTAATCCCATGACAACCCTGTGTGGTGAGTACGATTATTATCCCCATTTTATGGATGATGAAACTGAGGCAGAGAGAGGTTAAGAACCTTGCCAGAAGTCATGTAGCTAGTGAGTCAAGGAGCTAAGAATTGAATCCTGGCAGTCTGGCTCCAGACTCCAGGCTCTTAACCATTTCATTGCCATTGAAGGGGACGGCTCCCTGTTGCCAGGAAAATACATGTCAACCCCCTGACTCTGACAGTGAAGGCCTTCCATGTTCAAGCCTCAGCTTGCCTTTATAGGCCCACATTTTTCCATTCATGCACCTCAGCTTCCACTCACGTTGTTCTTATGCTCTCTTACATTTGTAGCTTTGCTCTCTCCTCTGCCCCTCAATACTTCTTGAACTTTAGTGTGCTTCAGAATCACCTGAAGAACTTGTTGAAATTCTGATCCCTGGGCCACAGCTGCAGAGATTCTGATTCAGTGGCTTTGGGGTAGGATCCCGGGATATGCATTTAGACGAACCCCCACTGTCCATTCTGATGCAGGTCGTCCATAGACTGTTGCTTTGAGAAACCATTCCTAAGATCATGAGGATGACTGGGGGTGGCTTGAAAGGAACGTTTTACATCTGAGTTTAGTGCACTTAAATTGAGCCTATTAAAAGTCTGGAACCTGAGGAAGCCAATAGAAAAGTAACCAATGTCAGTCTCTGATTGGTCAAAGCATCTAATTCCAACCATATGGCAACCAAATTTGGAGTGAATGAGTGGCAGCTGTTTCATCATAAGGAACTGGCAGGAAAAGGAGACAAATGGCTGCTTAGGTCACATCTGTACATGTGCAGTAAGGGTTGAGAGGAGGGAATGTTGCCTGTTTTTGAAATATCCGTTGCCTCCATCTCTGCCTGTGGAAATCCTGCCAGTTCGTCAAGACATAGCTCAAATGCAGCTTCCCCAGATTCAAACACAGGGAGTCCTCAGGCACGTTTTGATAAATACTAGCTGGAAGGCCTTTCTGTCTTCTCTGCCTTCTCACCTCCATCCTTAATTTCTCCACCCCTAAATCCTCCTTATCTTTCAAAAGCCAGCCTAATGCCGCCTCTTCTATGAAGTGTTCTTTTCATCCTGCAAGTTGGGAGTAACCTTCCCTCTGCTCTAGGACCCCTCAGCACTTAATCTGTGCTTCTCCAGTAGCATTTATCACCTTGTCATGTTTGTCTTTTATTATTTGTGCTCATGTCTTGTCATCCCTACCAATGTATAAGCTACTTAAGGCAGAAACTATTTGTGTCTCATCTTTTCCCCCCCACTGCACTAGACACAGAATATAGGTGCTCTTTGAATAACGCACGCTAGCTTGGAAATATGGCCAGAAAGTTAGTCATAGTTTGAATTAGATGCTACTAAAATATTATGATTGTGTTTTCTTCCTTTGAATCATTGATTGCCTGTGGTAGATGGTACTGACTATACATTGGTTCATGGTCAATAGGAAATTACCTGGTGTCATTCCTGAGCCCCATGTTGTTTTTCTCCCCCATCCTACTTTAGGACGCTATAATTAATATTTTTTGAAAGAAATTAACTTATTCTGAGTACCAGTATATTCTCATCCCTTTTAATGTGTGTTTTGTACCAGCCCTCATAAGTCAGTATGGATTTACTTGCAGCCTAACTTGATTTATGCTTCAGTAAGGCTGTGAATCTTTCCATACCTGTTTCTCACAGTGTGTGGGTATCCGTACCTCAATACAGCTGTTATGTTGCATCCAGGAAAGATGAGTATGTTGTTCCTCAGCTCTGTTCCCACCTTTGCTCCAACGTAACTTGAGTCTGCTCCAAAGGGGAGAGTCCGTACTGAGCAGAGGTGCACATGTGGTTGCTACTATAACCAGCTAATTGCTATAATCCAATTTTTAGGCTGAGATTATTTTGTTTGGGGAAAAGGGTATGTGAAATTCAAACTGAAGAATAATTAATAAAAGAAAGGAAACTGCAAGAAGATGTATTATTGCATCCAAGAGGCAATACAGTGCAAAGGACATAGGCCACAAGCCACAAGGACATAGATTTGATGTTGCAGAGCTACCGTCTCCTAGTGATGTTATCTTGGACAAGCTGCTTAACCACTTAAAGCCTCAGTTTTGTCAGCTGTGAAAATGGGGATGCTAAGCTCTACCACCAATAGAAAGGTTGTAAAAATTAACTGAGCTGACATAGAGTCCTAGGAGAAGGTCCAGTACAGAGTTATTCCTTAATGAGTGATAATCATTATATTTCATATAATAATTACTATATTTATTACCCTGGGGTTAAGTAGAATTGCACCTTCTCTTCTGTCTCTGACAGTCTTGCCTTTTGATTCGCTTAATCTCCGTATACAGAAACTCCATATACCGAACCTAATTTCTAGTCCTCCTTGTGCTAACAGATCCTAGGACTAACCATCTTCTCAAGAGTTCTCTTGTCACAAATAAATCTATTTTCTTTTCTTATGTCCTCAGAAGCAACAGATAAAAGCTGGCTATTACTTATCCTCTGTTGTCCCTTGACAATTCATTAAGTTCTTTCTCTGCCATCTCGTCTCCAGCCTAAATAAACCATTCTCTTTCATCTTCTCCTATAAGGACTAAATCCTACACTTTTCATAAAATTGTTGCTTTTTTCCCCTGCTTTAAATTTCTTTACATCTTTCAGTTGTATATAATGTGATTGAATCTGCTTTGAAGTTCTAATTTTTGAAGCACCTAGTTATTTTTTTCTGCTGAAATGATGTTTTTACAAAGGTATACCTTGTATAAGCATATTACTCATACAGTGGGGAACCCAGACACACTTCTGCCCTATGTTGGCCACCCTAATTGCAGGCAAAATACTGCAGAAGAAATAACCTTTTGAGTGCTGAACTTGCAAACCTTAATATAAAGGGCCCCATTCAGACAGGCTCTCTGCACTGTCACCAAACACTAATGTGTGCCTTTCTTCCTGGGTCAGACGGCAATCTTAGCTGTGGATTGAATCTCAGCCCCCACCTCAGTTGTTTAGACATGTCTTTGAGGCCAAGACAGTCAGGAGAGTGTTGGCAGGGTGCGTGTCATTGCTGGCACTCCAGCAAACCTCATCTGGACTAGAAATGTAGCTCAAAAAGCCACTGGAACCTTAAGGGAATCTTTATCAGAAGAAAAAATCTCTTCAGAGATTGTAGGACTGCCACATTCTGGGCAAGCAGGCCTCAAACCCAAACCCACACCCAGCTTCCCTCCCCCGTTTATCATTTCTGCTTCCTGTCTCCTGCCTATCTTGCCAAAGCAAAGGGGAAGGCTATGTACTTGGACTCTAGACAAGGGAGAGGTATTTGGGGTAGGCTATCAACTGTACTGAGAGCCAAACCTGTATGTGGTAGATGGTGTACATATCTAGCGCTTACTATGCGCCAGGCAGTGGTCTAAGCACTTTTGTGTGTAATATCTCATTTGATCCTCACAACAAAGGAGGAACAGTTATTATCCCCATTTTACAGATGAGGAAACTGAGGCAGAGAAGTCAAGTGATTTTCCCAAGGATACATGGTAGTAAGTGGCGGAGCTTGAATTTGAACCTTGTTAGCCTGGCTCTAGAGTCCCAAGTTTTTGCACTATCTGGTGGGAGCTATTCATAGGAGTGTGACAAGGGCCTCTCCTAGTGCAGGAGAATAAAGAGAGGACATGTGTGGCACATTGGCATAGGCAGATAATCCTAAGAAGACAGTAACCACACTGCCCGTCTTTCCCCATCAAGGTCTCAACCTACCCACTCCCAACCACAGGGGAACACCCTCATTCCACCCTTCTCTCTTTCTAGGCTTAAAGAGGCCCGAGTGTAAATATCTACCTTCTTTCATTCAGCATACATTTGTCAAGCAATCACTAAGTACCTGGCACTGTGCTGTTGCTCAAGACATAATAGTGAACAAAACAGACGTGGAACCTGCCCTTGCAGAGTTTAGCGGGGAAGACAGACATTTATCACATAATGATGCAAGTAGATATAAAATCACAACTGTGTCACATGCTACAAAGGAAAGGTATTATAAAAGCCCATAATTGGGAGGGGTCGACCTAGTTAGGGAGGTGAAGGAAGACTCCTAGGACTGTCCCTCCAGCCTCAACTCACACCACATTCCTCTTCACTCTCTGCACCCCAGGGAGGTGCACAGGGATGAGTGACTTAAAAGTTAGGCAGATAACTGGTGGCAGTCCTGTCCTCCCAGGATTCCTGACTTCTGATTTTACCATGAAACCAGTCACCTCATGCTGTAGGAGTGTCTGTACTGTCCTTCCTGCATTATAGATGCTGCATGATACTCTAGTCTGGACTTTTCTTCTGAAGTAACTACCATACCTTACCATATTCTCCAATTTCAGTTCTTCAGCTTGTTTTAAAGGCCCTCTGTAAAACAGTCTGACCCTTCCTTAACCTGATACTCATCCTCTTTTCTCTGACACCAACACGCACACCTTCTTCTCTAGGCTGGCCGTTCTCTGTCCTGTAATATGCCGTGTTCCTTCCCACCTTCACCGCTGTTATGTGCTTCTCTTGACTCTTACTCCCCACAAGCTTGGAATAGCCTCCCTCCTCTTCTACTGATTAGAATCCTCCCCATCTTTCAAGAGCCCAGCTGAAGGCGCACCTCTTCTAGGTAGTCTTGCCTAACCCCTCTAATCCTCACTGATCTTGTTTGACCACTTTCAGGGCTTAGTGTGGTTCATAGAGTTCAGCATTTAAAAATATTTTCTTGTATTGTTCATTGTTTCCTGGGTCTTGGCTCCTCAACTAGAAAGTTCTATAAATAGAGGACCGTCTTCTTCCTCTGTTTCCACTAGAATAGTATTGAGCATATATCTTGTGATGAATTTATTAAAAGGAAAGAGAGCCACAGTTAGGAAAAGCTCTTGACAGCACTCCAAGTGCAGTGCTGGCTGGAGAGACAGGAGAAAAGATTGAACTCACAACTTACTCAACTCAAGCTCCTTTATCCAACGCATCTCCAGTGAGCCCAAGGAGAAAATTGAGTCTCTTTATAAAATCGAGATATTTCTGCTAACTCCTTCAAAGTAACTGAAACTGGAAGCAACTGCTTAAAAGCAATTTGTCAGTGTTCAAGACAACTGCCATTTTACCTAAGACTTCCAATTTCTTTCCGAAAAAGCAGCAAAATTACACCTCAGATGCCATCTCGGCTGCAATGCAGAGATCTCCAGGGAAGTGGTGTGTGAGATATTTCATTTTTTAATATCATAAAATTCTATCAAATTTTTCAAAATCAAAGAAAACTGGAGAAAATAACAGCAACTCCAAATATAGATCCTCACGTATCAGTCTAGAGTTGCTTTTGTTTTTGTCCTCATTTTCAGCAGAAACACTACCATCTCCTGGTCATAATGATAGAAAGGAAACATTGTTAGTGAGAAGCACTACTTAGAAAAATAAAAATTAGCTCAATAATTTTTGAGTTGGTATGCTCTCACCTAAACTTCCAAATGTGTTGAAACACTGATCTTTTCATGGCTAGGGAAGCCTGACCATCCTTAGTAATCCCTTTTCAAAAGTGAATCATTCATGTTCATGAATATGGGACCATCTTAGGTATTGTCTATCCTTGCCTACCTCTCCTCTTCTTTGAAATCCCCACTGGAAGCTTTCTTCTTCCATGGAAACTTTCCAGGTTGTTTTTGTTCTCTCTCCATCCCTTGCACTCAGAATTCATCTCCATGTGCCTGCTGACTGTCCCAGGACTCCCACCCCTCTGAGGTCATCATGTTTCTTCTTGGCATGTCTTTTATGTCTAGAATGTTTCTTCTTAGACAGAAACCCCTTCTAACAGTGGATGAGACAGCATTGACTTTCATACTGAGCTTAACAAATTAACAGCAATGATTCCTAATTGGCCATCTGGGATATCCTGTCAAGGTCAATAATGCCCCATCCTGTTGTGGTGTTGGAGGGTTTTTCATGTGTGTATGAGTCTGGTTCTACAACGAAAATAAGGAGTTCCTGGTGAAGCATTTCAAAGCAATGGTCTTTTCATGGATGGTTAAAGCCACCCTTCCTTCAGCGTTGTCCTTCTGACTACTTCAAGGGACGCTGCGACTGCCCAGAAACACACCGCTGGATATGCCCGCTACTCTCATTAGAATAGTCTTCATGACCTCAACATTTATAGAAATTAATCTTTCTTGACTGACAGTATAAATGGAGGAAAAAGAAACATGAGAAGGAAGAGTGATGTCAGGCAGAGGAATCATATTTGAATACAGTCGTACCCCCTTATCCACGGTTTTGCTTTCCGTGGTTTCTATTACCTGCGGTCAATGGCAGTCCAAAAATATTAAACGGAAAATTCCAGAAATAAACAATTCATAAGTTTTAAATTGCACACCATTCTGAGTAGCATGATGAAATCTCACATCATCCCACTCGGTCCTGGGTGGGACATGAATCATCCCCTTGTCCAGGGTATCCATGCTGTGTACGTTACTTGCCCATTAGTCACTTAGTAGCCATCTTGGTTATCAGATCGACTGTCTCGGTATCGCAGTGCTTGTGTCCAAGTAACCCTTATTTTACTTACTAATGTCCCCAAAGCCAACTTTATTATTATAGCCATGTGCTGCATAACGACATTTCAGTCAAGGACAGACTGCATATATGATGGTGGTACCATAAGATTAATACCGTATAGCCTAGGTGTGTAGTAGGCTATACCATCTAGGTTTGTGTAAGTACACTCTATGATGCCCACACAATGACTAAATCACCTAACAACACATTTCTGAGAACATATCCCTGTCATTAAGCAACACATGACTGTAGTTATTGTTGTTACTCTCTTAATGTGGCTAATTTATAAATGAAACTTTATCATAGGTATGTATGTATAGGAAAAAACATAGTCTATATAGGGTTTGGTACTATTCACTGTTTCAGGCATCCTTTGGGGGTCTTGGAACATATCCCCTATGGATAAGTGGGCTGTACTGTGTTATCTACACTACAACTGTAAGAACTCGCAAAGCCCAGGTCCCCATAGCCCAGAAAAAGTGGACAGTTGCTATAATTATCCAATTGATTCAAGCGAATTGCTGGAATGACTACATCCACTTTCGTTTTTGGCTTTGGCTGTTAAAACCAGACCCACATCCTCTACTCTCACCAAGTAGTCCAGTCCTCTTTGGATAGGGCCAGGAAGCCAAAGTGATGGTCACAGAAAGAAGAAGGACCTTAAACTGGCTGCTTTTCATTCCCGGGTTGAACAGGCAGTAAACATCAGTAGATCACTGAGTTTCCCTCTCCACCCTGCTTGTTATTTTCCATTTATGGATGTGGTAGCGCAGGACTCTATTTGGGTTCTTGGATTTTTACCACTCTGCTTTATGACTATGTAAATTGCACTGCCTCCCAGTGAAGCAGATATCTGTCTTCTTCAACCTCATTTTAAACCAAGAGAGAAAAACACAAACTCCTCCTCTAAAAAGATGAAAATAAGGAGAGGACTAGCATAATTATGAAAGAATCTAAGCCATTTCAGAAGGAATGAGCTGAAGAAATTTCTGCAGCCATTTTTTTTTGTATCTCCAGGATTCTGGCTTTAGAAATGTAATGATTTAGAAATAAAATGATTCCCTTTCTATGAGCATAAATTTTCTTTTTCTGCTAGGCTTCATTTGTTTGTTTAATCTAGATCCTTTCCTTTGTTAAATACCTAGCACACTTGTGGGAGTCCCTAAGTTGGGCTTTCCCTGTGTGTAAGCTACCCTTGAAAGAGGAGAAGGAGGGGCTGGCCCCGTGTCCGAGTGGTTAAGTTCGCGCGCTCCACTGCAGGCGGCCCAGTGTTTCATTGGTTTGGGTCCTGGGCGCGGAGGTGGCACTGCTCATCGGGCCACGCTGGGGCGGCGTCCCACGTGTGATAACTAGAAAGACCCACAATGAAGAATATACAGCTATGTACTGGGGGGCTTTGGGGAGAAAAAGGAAAAAAATTTGAAAAATCTGAAAAAAAAAGAAAGAGGAGAAGGAGGAAGAAGTGGAAGGAAAGGATGGGAAAACAGGGAGAGGCAATAATAGCTAACACTTACATAACACTCACAGCGTGCCAGGCACTATTCTAAGCTCTTTGCATATACTAATTCATTTCATCCTCAAACCCTATAGGGTAGGTATTACTGTCTACATTTTAGCAATAAGGAAATTGAGGCACAGAGAGGTTCATTTACTTGCCCAAAGTCACACAGGTAAGAAGGGGCAGAACCAGGAATTGGACCCAGGCAGTCTGACTCTGGGCTGTTCTCTTATCCATTACTGCTATGCTGCATCTCAGCTTGGGGATGTGAAACAATTTTGGGGACTCTTGTTAACTTTGAGGCTACTGAAGGAACAGACTTTGTGACAACTCTGCTCCCAGGGGCCAGATATGGTAACACTTCCAGCAGATTCATCGGGACTACTCTGGGATGCAAAGACCCCATTTATAGCCATAAACTTGGATCTGTGTAGTCACATCTCCATTGAAAGAGCAGAGCATGGGTCCTGGGCACCATCTAGCTCAGTTTTTTTATTCCCTCTCCCATGATTTCCTCCTGCAAACACATGCACTTTCACAATGCACTTTTTAAAAAGTACGTATTTCTGATTTTTCTGGATAAATGCTTTTGTACTCCTCTTCAGATTTGGCTTGCCACTGTTGGCAGGAGTCCTTCCTTGTCTGTGACTTGGTGTTTCTCAAGCAGATATTTTGTTTAAAGTGCTTAGAGCTTGTATTGACAGCCCAAACAATAAAATGCTTTATTTGACAATAAAGTATTTTCTAAGAAAAATGACCGCCCACTTCACAAGATGCTGGAGGACCTCTTGTAGTCCTATGTATCACTACTGGAAGCTCAGGTGTCTACCAATGGAGAATCCTTATACCAGTGTTCTTCAAAGCTTCCTTCAAATTTCAACACACTTGCTCCCTCTGAAAAGAATTTGGAGAATTAGATGTTTGGCATAGGCCCCCCCCAGAGTCATCTGCTTCCACTCCCTCTTTCATCTCCAGCTTGGTTATTGAGTACTAACTATAAAGTAGCCCAACCACAGAACCTGGAACGATCATTTTCTTCCTCTCTGCCCTCTCACAATTTCCCTCAAAATACTTTTAACTCTTTTCCCTGATTCTGCTGATTTCAACTTGTTCTTCTGAAAATACAGAAATCACTTTGTCTTGTCGCAGAGATCACTTCCCCCTGTCTTGAGGATTCATTTAATTTCTATTTGCCTTATGATTAGAGTGACCGTATAATTTATCATCCAAACTGAGACCCTTTTGAAAGTGAGAGGGGCAATCTTAATAATTATGCCTGCCAGAAAAAGAGGCATAAAACTGTGTTGTCCCAGATAAATCAAGACCTACGGGCACTCTATTTATTATGATGTGTGTGTTTCAGAAGTGGCCACATGCTGGCGTAGTTTTGCTGTCTGAGGCTTATCTTCATGGGTATCTCATAATCTCATTGTACATTTAGTCCTTTTGAGAGGATAGGGTTTAATTCTGTGACCTGGTTAAGCCAACCAGAGATTAATAGAAGCAATGGGAGCTATAAACAATCTGAATTTTAGCCTAGCTCTTGACCATTTTTCAAATAATTGTTCTCCATTTCTCCCATTACCAGAAAGCCAAGCCATTCCAGCTCCATAGGGTACCACTCAGAGGATAATTGAGGTTTGAATAAACAACACATGTGGCTTTTAAGGTTAAATGAATATTGTTTGACATACAGTACACCAGAGTTGTTTTTCATTTTGGTTTCAAAAATTGGTTAAAATTACCTCTTGTTGCTTCTCGGAATTAACTAGAATCCATCTGTCTCCATTAGAATCACTGTTGTTTTTTTTTTTTTAAAGCATTGGCTGAAAAAAGAGGCTCCCTCTCATGATCACTTGTCCAGTGAATCAGGGGCAAAAAACAAAGAAACGGGTTTTGTAGGGTACTGGTGCCTACTTTCTTCTTTTATGGATTTTGCCTCTTAGATATATCTAAGTTATATCTAAGGTATAATATCTAAGATTGTAAATGGACAAACCTATTTTCAGCTGTCCAGACAGACCCTGCCCAGGCCTAGAGAACCACTTATAGCCATAGAAAATGTGAACATCCAAGAAGATAATTCCAGTTTAACTATGGTTCAAATTATATGAAGTAACTAAAATGTTGAAACCTTTAGCAGCTATTTATAGCAGATTCAAGCTTAGAGAATGCCATTTTGATAACTTTGAAAGCTCAAAGGCAACAAAATACTGGTAGTTCCTACTTGAAAATATATATTCAGAAGTAATAGCTCTGGTAGTTTTTTTGTGTGGGGTTTTTTTTCTCTGTTTTTTATGATTTATTTTGAAGGTTCTTTTTTTTTCCCCTTCCTGCTTTTTCTCCCCAAAGACCCCCCAGTACATAGTTGCATATTTTTTTTGGCTGTGGGTCCTTCTAGTTGTGGCATGTGGGACGCCGCCTCACCGTGGCCTGATGAGCGGTGCCATGTCTGTGCCCAGGATCCAAACCGGCGAAACCCTGGGCCGCTGCAACGGAGCGCAGGAACTTAACCACTCGGCCATGGGGCCGGCCCCCTTCAGTAGTTTTTAATGAAGTGAAATAGTTCAATTTAGGTACACATGACTGTCTGAAAATGCTTAGGTGGTTGTGACACATTTATCTGAACTTGTGTTACAGGGTATTAATAGTCTGCTCCCACGTTTGATACTGACTTGCCTCGTCACGTTGCCATCTTGCCTCTGTTCATTTAACAGGGATTATATGCTTCTATATTGCTTTCCAGATTCTGACTGGACTATGAGTATTTTAAAACACCATTTAAAAGCCCTTTAAGACTCCATGGTCTAAATGCAATAAATTGAACTTCTCAGAAGGCCGTGCTGAGTAAACATTTCATGTCAATCCCAATCATTAATTTACATTAAAAAAGGACATTTGATGCGGACAGCTATTCTATCAGTTTTCTTTTGTAATTTGTTCTTTTTTGCCTACTTAGATTAGGCTTAAAACCACATCCTATAGCTTTTATATTTTGTTTTGCCATTTGCTTGTGAATCTTTTCTGATTTCAAATCTCTTGGGTCCCATGTTTTCATGTTTGCTCAGGACAAAGCTTAGACCCACCACTGCCACCTAAAATGGAATAAGTAAATCCAAGTTCATCCCCACTTAGTCACTGTCAAGGGCAGTGCCATTCCCTAGCTCTCCAGATTTGCAACCCAGAGTCATTTTATACTGTTTTCTCCTTTGCCTTCCTCCTTTATTATCAAATCTTCCATCAGGGTCTTATCATTTCCTTTTGATCAGAAGTGGTCTGATTTGCCCCTTCTTCTCCATTATTTTATAGATTTTCATGGCTTATCACATATTACTATGACAGTCTTCTAGTCAGCCTCCCAAATTCCAGTTGCTCCCCAACTAGTGGACACTCCATTGCCAAGATAAGCTTCCGCAAATATCACTTTTACCATTAGAACCTCTACATAAAGATTGGTAACAGGATCAAATGTGAATTCTTCAGCCTCTTTTTGAAGTCCATGCAGCAATTATTTACCACCCTTACCTCAACAACCAGTCCCCCTCCCTTCCTCCCTCCTTCACTCTCCCTCTCCTTCTCCCCCTCCCTCTCCACTAGCCCCATTTCTCCTTTCACATCTGAGGTTTCTACTCAAGCCACATCTTGCTTGCTGTCTCCAGTATGTGACTTGCTATTTCCCAAGCTCTGGCCCTTTGCAAATGCCATTCCCTTCAGTTGAGATACCCTCTGCCCACATCACTGTCTGTTTATACCCTGCATTTATCTGCTTCTAAAAATGTGACTTAACAGTTCTTTTGGGAAGCTTTCCATGACTACATCTGGCCGCTTGCTCCACCTGTTCAGTATCTCCTAAGCACATATATTCCATTTGTATTTTCAGTTGTTACCCTGTGTGTGTGTGTTTTTAGGCTATTTCCTATATTGATTTCCTGTCACCTCCACACAGGTTGTATATGTCTTGAGGGCAAGGGCATGTCCTGTTCTCTCCTCCTCCTGCCTTAACATCAGGCTCTCCGCTCGAGAAGCATCCAGTGCATGTTAACAGACTTTGGGGAATTACGTTCTAGATAAAAACAGAGGGGAAATCATCTTCACTCTTACAGGGTCATTTAAGTTTCCACATAGTCTGCATCCAGTCTGTGTCTACCATCTTTACTCAGACATGGAATAACCAGGAAGAGGCGAGTATACTATTGCCCAAGCACTTAATTCTGTATTTTTGACTGCAGTTCAATTCAGTACATATACTGAGCACCTGATGTGTACCCAGAAATATGCTAAAGTGCTCCAGCCCAGTTATTCACAAACTCCTGCACACATCAGAATCCCTGGGATGGCTTGTCAAAACCCAGATCACTGACCCCCCACCCCGGAATCTTTGACTTAGTAGGTCTGGAGTAGGGTCCGAAAGTTGGCATTTCTAACAAGTTCCCAGGTAATGCTGATGCTGCTAGTCCAGACACCACACTCTGAGAACCAATGATGTAGTCAGTACGGAGGGGGCGTCTAAGACATGGTCTCTGGTTTCAAGGGATTTACAGTCTCTTTAGGGAAGCAAGGCAAGCTTAGGAAATATTTAACAGCCAAAAATATTGTACAGTGTTTTAGTATTCATTCATTCAACAAATATTGACACTATCTACATGCCCAGCACTGTTCTAGGCACTGGAGTTACATCAGTGAACATGATAGACAAAAATCCTTGTTCTCATAGGAGAATTCTAGTGAGAGAAAACAGACAATAAATAAAATATATAAAATGTACAATAGTGATAAGTGCAAAGAAGGAAAAGAAAAGAAGGATAATAAAAACCAAAAGGGGATTGAAATTTTAGATAGGTGGTCAGAGAAGGCCTCCCAATTCCATCATTTGACAAGTATTTCTTGAGTGACTGCTATGTGCCAGGCACTGTTATAGATGATGGTGACAGCCATGAATAACGCAAACAATAAACCCTGCCCTTGCAGAATGGACACACTTATTTGGGAGCCAGGTAAGCTGGTATTTTGGGTATTAACGCTCATCAACTCATTATGTGACTGTGAATGGCTATACACCCTCTTTGAGCGTTGGTTTCTCCATCTGTTAAATGGAGCAGAGCAGTTGGACAACGTTATGCTTGTACATCTCTAAGGCTATAGAATGCTAAGTCCTTCAGGAGATCAGAAATATGTAAGAGTACTTGAGGAAGACTTAGTAAAGGAGGAAAAACTTAATGGTTTTCATAGGCATGGGGAGTTCTGGGGGGTGGGAGGTGGGAAGGTAATTTCAGAAGAAGAATAACGTGAGCAAAAACATGCAAGCAAGAATGGGAGCCACGTTTTAAATGAAGAGCAAGGAGGTCAAAGGGTTCCCATTGTATAATAGCTGAGATAGTTGGGTAGGAGGTAGATGCTCAGCAAAGATGAGGTGGGGGCTAATTACAGAGAGTCTTGCCTGGGAACTCACTGAGGGTTTTGATCAGGAAATGATACAATTATACAATCAAAGTGGTGTTTTAGGACGATTAACCTAGCAACCAGTTAAATCTTCAAAATTCATATTTTTTTTCCATAAGATGACCTTTGAATCATGGAGAGTTAAAGCCATACTTTGTTGTATGTCACTGTCTAATGATAATATTGCTATCAAACTAATTTTAAGGTCTTTTTCAAGCCCTAAAAGCCAAAGATGTTATGTAATTTTCCCTAGCAGTATTACACATGATTGAACCAGTAACATGTTACTGTTTAGACTTAGGTTTTGAAAGTTTCAGAGATGCATTAGAACAGAAAATCCTTAATGCTTATATCTTTTTCTATTCCTTGTTATCCCATGAAATATATGATTGACTCTATATTGGGTTTATCCTCAGGCAGATTAGATAGATAGATAGATAGATAGATAGATAGATGTAGAGATAGATATAAGACATATATTCACAGAAACACACACACATATAAATAGTACTCATGTAGAGTGACGCAAACATCTCTAAGACCAAGCTCTTCTCATCAGCTTGCTTGGTCCTAGATAATACAAGGTAATATTCTTGGAAGCTGAGGAACGTCTGTACCTGTTTTGTGAATTTTGCCCTCCAGGCTAAAAGTAGAATCCTGCTCCTAAAAAGAGTTACTTTGGAAGATGGCAATGATAGGGGTTCGCTGTTCAAAGAGTGGACTTACAGACCTAGAGAAAGCTGTGGCAGGCAAAAACAGAAGTACATCTTGGATATTGGTTATGTAAACACTCCAACCATAGCGAGTTTTATCCTAACTTTCATATCAGGTCATAACTTCTCAGAGACATAATGGTGAATTTAACAAATCATGACAGACCAAGTCCTCAAAACTCTCACTTTTTTAAGGGTAGTTTAAACACAAGTTAAATATGCCTACAAAATACTTAACTGTTACTGGAATAAAATAAGCAAAAGTGACAAATGATGGCTATATTAAAGTAGAAAGTGATTATTTTCCCTTTTATTTTCCAAATTATGTGTAATGTTGCTGGAAAGTCTATTTTAGAAAGTGGCAACTTTCTCGGGAGTTGTTTTGAAAAATGAGGCACACCCAAAGAGAAATCTTTCAGTGGTGCTCTTTGAAGGACTGCCACAACAGCTAAAACATCTGGAGAACTTTGAGATCATAGAACCAAAATGTTACTGGGTCACAAGGGTGATATTTTTTCCTTCTATGTATGGATGATTCTTTCTTTATTTCTTTTTAATCAACAGGAGAAGGAGAATTGTCGTGGGAACATTCTGATGGTGATATCTTTCGGCAACCTGCCAACAGAGAAGCAGTAAGTGTGAATAGTTCAAATAATTCAACGCTCCACAGCATCAGGCCAAACTTTCTTCTCTCCATGGTTACTATCCCAGCAACTCCATAAAAGGGCGCATTTTTAAAACCATTTTTCTTCCCTTTCCTCAGAAATTCGAATGGCATCATTACCAACCTATAGCCTTTTAAATGCACTGTATAATTGGTAAGCAGGCCAGGACACAGAGAAATCATAGCCTTAGCCCTTAGGAGCCCTTCATCTAGATCAGATGTTGGTGCCCTTTCAGGATGACTTGCCAAAACTTTGTCTTCTGTAAGGGAGGCAGATCGCTACCCCTATCCTCAACAGGAAGGACTTTCTGTGGGATTGTAAGGCAGGGCAGCCCATCCTTTTGGCAGAGGGACTTTAGACATGTCCACTTAACCTCTATCCTAAGCCTTAGCTCTTAGTCATACAGCTTGAAGAGCGGAAAGGCAGCAGACCAGATTCTCCTTCCTCAGCCTGCAACATCTTCTCATTTCCATTCTCAGCACTAATTTCAGAAAAAGCTTTATGAGTAGGCATCTCTCTACATAGGGTAATAGCATCTCTTGTTCCTTTGTATTTTGAAGTAATTAACAAAATAGAATGTCTCTCTAACAAATTTGTGTCTAAGTACAGCAACACTTCAAAGTTCTTAAAATCTGAAAAGGAGATGTTCCGATTCAAAGAATATATCATATTAAAGGACTTAAGAAAAGTATACAAAATGTACAAAGGCACTCATTGCACATAAATGGGTATTCATTGTGCCCTGGTACAAAAAAAGCGCACAGGGGCATTCAATGCAGCATTATTTTGATAAGAGCAAAACAAATGGAGACAATCTAAATGTCTGTCAATAGGAGCTTGGTTAAATACACCCAATCTATGGGGCACTGTGCAAGTGTTAAAAAAAATGCAGTGCATCGAAGTGCAGTAAAGTGGAGGGATCTCCAAGATATATTATGTAAATAAAACAAGGTGCAGGATACAATTTATCTTGTCATATCCTTATGTAAAGATTGTGTGTGTGCATGTATGTAAAGGCATATGAAAAGTCTGGAAGGTCACATACCAACATGTTAAGAGTGGTAATGTCAGAGGGGTGAAAATGGGCAGGAGGAAAGGTTGATTTTGAGTTTTTACTTTATGTCTTCTGTATTATTTGATGTTTTGCAATGAACATGAATTAGTTTTGTAATAAATAACATTTAATGATTTTCTAAAACCTTTTGAGTTAGTTTTAAACGCACTTTGGATATAAGGCAAGAGTCTAGGAAATTATAGGGCAGGCCCGAGGATAGTGAGGGTATGAGGAAGGTGTTGATAGGGGACATAATAAAATGACCAATACAAACATCACAGTGTTGCTTAGGCCATGCTTCCCAGTTATCACATGTGCCACTTTTGCTTTGCATTGTCCCCAGCTTGCCAACACCCTCAGCAGTGAGGTGAAATGATTCATATTTTCTTTCTTTCTTTTTTTTTTTGAGGAAGATTAGCCCTGAGCTAACATCTGCCAATCCTCCTCTTTTTTGCTGAGGAAGACTGGCCCTGAGCTAACTTCCGTGCCCATCTTCCCTTACTTTATACGTGGGACGCCTACCACACCATGGCGTGCCAAGCGGTGCCATGTCTGCACCCAGGATCCGAACCGGTGAACTCCAGGCCGCCGAGAAGCGGAACGTGCGGACTTAACCGCTGTGCCACCGGGCTGGCCCCTCATATTTTCTTTATTCTCTAGTCGTATTATTTTCTAGACATTGCTGTTTCTGAGTGAGCATAGAAGGATTGTGGGTAGAGTAGAGAATAATACTCTGGATGTCTCAAAAAAGGAGCTCTCTTGCAAGAGAGGGTGGGCTTCTCAGTTTTCAGAGTAATATAGACCCTGAGGAAAGATTTTCTCCATCCAGCTCTATCTGCTTTGTAATAAGTGAGATTCCTTCCAGATCCTAACAGGAGATGATGTCAGTCTCCATCTTCTGTGTTGTAAATTTCCTTTTTCTCAGCCCCAATTTTTTATTGTGGTAGGAAATTGAGAGTAGCTAAATTAGTTGCTGTCAACCAGATGCCATTTTAAACCAAATTCAGGTCTCAGTCACCTTAAGCTGTGTGCCTTACTTAAGCTGGGTTTCTTAGCCCCCAACACTTAGCACTGTGGCCACCTCAGCAGTTTTGCTGGTAATGCCATTAATTAGACTTCCTTCCTGACTTTGTCTTATGCTGCTCCCAACTCCATCCCTTGTGTAAGCCTCATCGTTCTTCCTAAGCTGCTGGTGATAGGGCTGGACTTAATCCAGTACTTCCTGTAGCAAAAGAGGTCAGATACAGAATGCAGGGCCTTGAAATAGTTATTGATTTTCAAAGGAGTTCAAGACCTATCTTTAGAAACAAACGTTTGGGCCTGGTAGACCAAATCTCCAGATGGTTCCACTTTATTATAAATAAATATTTTCCTTTGTTCTAAAAGGGGTAGATATTGTGGGATATGATTTGAATAATAAATAGCATCTGTAGTAATGGAGAACTATGTACCTGGCACATAGTAGGCACCCAGTAAATATGTGTTGAGTGAATGAGTGTGGAAGGTGGACTGAAATAGGGGGGTGGGGAGTGGGGGGGACTTTTCATTAACATTAATGCACAGGAATTTGCCCCAAATAAGAGAGAAATCCTTCAAACTTGTTTTCTCTTGACTAGCCAAAAATTAGGAGGTGGGAGAATCCCTTGTTAATATCCTTCATAGGCCCAGCTTTCTGCATGGGAGAAAAATGGCAGCCCTAACAACACATTTCCTATTCAGTAGACTGTTCCTTTAGTAGGCTGTTCCTGTTTACAGGGAACCATCAAAAATCTCGGTTCAACAGAAACACAGATGATTGTTTTATTTTGCCAAGTGAGCTGAAAACCATCACTTTACCAAGTTTTATGAAGTGCATAGAAAGGAGAACCAGTGGTTCAATTATGACTCCTTTGTAAAAGCGTGAAATGGTTTCCGTTTGATTTTTATATCATAATTTCACATGAATTGATCCTAGTACCATCGTATGTGTGTGTGTGAGTGTGTGTGTGTGTGTGTGTTATGTTGGGAGAGAGAAGTAGGAGCGGGGTCGAAAGCCAAAACATGAAAGCAACCATAATTTTGTTTTGGACAACACCCAAACTGATTTTTGTCCCCAATAGATTACTCAGAGATTTACCATTAGAAAAGTAGAGGAGTTTGTGATAAAAACAATATGAAACAGATAAAAACGCATGTCTCATTCACATTGTAAGAACAGTGGTTTGGGAAGGAAACTGGGCTAAGTGTCTCCCAGACAGGGATAGATGTAGGTTACCAGTGACTACAATATAATGTACTCATGGCTTTGTAGATTAGAACAAATTTTTTTAATTAAATTAACCTTTTTAATTTAAATTAAAATTTTTATTTTTTAATTGAACTTAAACGTTTTATTTTGTGATAACTGTAGATTTATTTGCAATTGCAAGCGATAATACAGAGAGATCATGTCTGCCCTTTACCAGTTGCCCCCAATGGTAACCTCTTGCAAAACTATAAAACAGGATAACAACCATGAAGGCACTTTTAAGGCCGTTTCTGAACTTTCATGTTTTCCTGTCTCTGCCAATAAAATGCTTATATATTAGGCCTTAGAACAAGTAAGGAAGAAATTCCTGGGGAATTTGTACAATGGTGGGAATTTTCCATCACCAGAAAAGAACTGTGTAAGAGCCACCTCAAAAGCCTGAGATATTTGTCAGTCCTTCATGTCACTAAATTAAATAATACCAAAATATTGAGCAGAATAAAATAAACCATAGCTATGTGATCATTCCTACCTAACTAGTTTTGACCTGCTCTCTCAAGCAGGCTATTCACAGTTGGTTTTGAAGATGAGCTCCAATTTCACTTACAACTCCAAGGCGTTAATGCCTTTTTCTCCTTTGCTGTAAGTTACAAGGTCAGAATGGCCCCTGGTAAGCTTTTTCCGTTTGTTTAGGGGAGCAACTCTAAAAGAGCCATTATTCTTTTCTTTCTTTCTTTTTTTTTTTTTACTTGGGTCATACTGGTTTATAACACTGTGTAAATTTCAAGTGTACCTCATTATATTTTTGCTTCTGTATAGACTGCATAATGTTCACCACCAGAACTCTAGTCTCCATCCATCACCATACACATGTGCCCCTTTACCCCTTTCATCCTCCCCCAACCCCCTTCCCCTCTGGTAACCACCAATCTGTTCTCTGTATCTGTATGTTTGTTTATCTTCCACATATGAGTGAAGTCATACAGTATTTGTCTTTGTCTGACTTCCTATTGATGGAAGAATGGATAAAGAAGATGTGGTATAAATATATATATATATATATATATATATATATGGAATACTACTCAGCCATAAAAAACGATGAAATCTTGCCGTTTGCGACAACATGGATAGACCTTGAGGGTAGTATGCCAAAAGAGCCTTTACTCTTAAGCCAAAATCACACATCACCACCCCCACTTCCAGGCCCAAACAGAAGATCCTTTGTCAGTGATTCTCAACAGTGGCTTCAAATTAGAGTTCCCTGAGGAGAATATAAAAATCCTGATGCCCAGGCCTCACTCCAGACCAACACTCCAGACCAACTCTATCAGACTCCTTGTGGTAGGCCCCAGGAATCAGTATTTTCATACCTCCGTGGGTGATTCTTTGCGCAGCTGAGGTAGAGACAAGTGGCATGTGTGGTTGTGAACACTGTAGCAAACTTATATATCTGAAAGAACTTTTCTTTGGAGCAGCTTTTAGCCAAATGTTTGTGAATCACTGAGTTTGACCAGACATTTTCTGTCCTACTTTCTCTTCCTCTTGTTCATCTTCCTCTCTCCTTCCCCCCATTCCCACTCTCCTGCCATCTCCAAAAACTCAGCCTTCACTGTCACCCTGAATAAAACCACTCTCCTCCCTAGCTTCAGTTTCTCTGTCTGTAAAACAAAAGACCTAAATAAGATGAGGTTCTGAGGGGCTGACTGGTGTATCATAGGGCCTCTGATCAAAATCCCTGAGTTTTTGTGTGTTTTTTTTTTTTTTGGTCTTGAATCAGTTTTCTACCCTTACCATATGTCCAGAGTCTGAGTCCCTGGTACCAAAAAACAGCATTTTAGTTTGTGTTCACCATCATGAATCAGAGAACTTCTTGTACTTGCAGCTTATCATGGGTCAGCAAGCTTCCCTCTCAAATTCTAGCCCTGTTAAACTCCTTCCTTTTAGCATCAGTAGGACACCCACCAGCCAAACTGTCCTCTCTGTATTCCTTTGGCAAAATTTTGCCAAACTCCAGAAAGGACAGAACAATCTGTATTGGCCTTTGTGGAATGTGAGTGATTATGGCAGAAAAAGACATATGAGCCATTGTGGGAATGAAAAATATTTGCACTGAGAATCCCATCTGTGTGCATGATAATAAATTGATGCAAATTCTTATTTGTGTGAGGTTTTATAGTGGTGCACCAGCTTGGGCTCTTCTTAAGTATAGGTAATAATGTTCTCTTTCTCTTACCCCAGCTCCTGTTCACTCTCCTCCCAGCAATGCCTCTACCCGACCAAGAGAGTGATAATAATTCCCAAAGCTAAACTTGCAACATGTGTGTCTATGGAACATAACTATAATAAATGTTTTATGGGATGGTTGGTTCAGGGGACCCTATAACTACCTTCTCATTGTTCCCTGTTATTTCTATCACTGAGTATAAGGATCTTCCTTTTTAATTGCCTGTGAAAGATTTTTTTAATGGGTTCACCCCTCCTTTACCCCTAACAAATGCCCCTAAAACATAATGTCACTTGGCTTTAAGCCTTGAGGTTCTATTCTTCATTAATTACAACCCCCTCTGCCCCTATTCTACCTCAGCTCCTGGGAGAGGGGTGGGTAGCAGAATAGTGGGCTCAGCATGTGTCTTGAGCCCTTGCTGAAAGAGCAATGATTGGATTACTTGTACTACAAGACTCCAAGCTTTCATTAGGGATCACAGCTTTCATTCATTCATTCAACAAGGATTTGGTAAGCACCTTCTAGATGCTAGACACTGGTCTAGGCACTGGAGACATAGCAGTGAACAGGACAAAGTCCTCACCTCTGCGGAGCTGACGTTCTAGTACTGTCATGCACAGTCAGTTCTTCTCTCTCTAAAATGTCGAGGGTGTCTGTGCTCTATAAAACGTCTAGGGTATCTGCTCTATGATCTCATGTCATTGCCTGCATTTCCAGTCTCAGTACATCTTATCTAGACTATGCTTGGTTTGTCTCTTCCTCCTATCCAGTTCACACTGCACATTATCAGGGTTCATTGCTTTGAAACACAGTTCTGATTTTTTCTCTATTTAAAAAAAAAAAAACCTCAAAGACGTCTACACCCTCGCCCGTGTTGCCTACCAAATAAAGTCCTCACCCTTTAGCCTGTCATTTAAAGTCCTCCATGATCTGGCTCCAACCCACTTTTGGAATGTTATCCTTCAACTGTTCCCTTTTATGGTCTCTATGTTCTCTGCTACACCTTCTTAACTTGGAAATCTCTGCCTGGAATATTCCTCACCAACTCTGCCTGTAAAAAGTCTCCTCACCCTTCATAGCCCAGATCACAAACCCTCCCCGACTAGAAGCTCTCTTTCTCATCCTAATTTGCACAACATTTTACACTTTTCCTGTGGCCTCTGTCATATTCTGCCTTGTGTTGCAGGCTAGTGCCTTAATTCTTAAACCCGAATGTGAGATTCTTGGGGGCAGGAAAGACACTTTACCCATTTTGGTTGTTTTCTCCCTCAGGAGTTTGTCTGTGAATCTAACCCAGTCTTCTCCAGGGAGAGAGAGAAATCTCAGCACGTCGCCAGTGCTGCTCTTACTTCACGTCCCTATTTCTCTTTTGGTGTGGGTGGACCTGCAGCTAAGAAGAGCTCATGACTAAAAATCATCAAATAGCTTCTAATGTATGTAAGTCTATCTCTGCCTTCTCACTGGTGAATTTTGGGGGCTGAATTTGTCCTTGTCATTTTACAGAGACATTCTTACCACCGCTCTCACTATGATTCTCCACCAAGCCGACAGGCTGGAGGTCTGCCCCGCTTTCCTGGGGCCAGAAGTCACCGGGGAGCTCTTATGGATTCCCAGCAAGCATCGGGAACCATCGTGCAAATTGTCATCAATAACAAACACAAGCATGGACAAGGTAAGGGACATGCTCCTTTTGTATTCTATCCACGTCAGGGCTTCAGCAGCCCTGGTCATCGGAGGGCTAGAGCTGAGAAAGGACCCTTTCTCCCATGCATATCATACATTCACATGTGGATCACTCACCATCAAGTCTAGAAAGTAGCGATGGACTTGGACGAGTGACTCCAGGGGCCTCTTAGGACTTCCTTAAATACAGACTAAAGAGCATAGGTTATGTTTCAGGTGTATCTGTCCTTATTTAGGACAAAAGACAAGAAAGGAGTAAATCTAATGCAGCCTCCAGCATTTTCTTAGTTGCCCCTGGGAGTTGGAGGTCCTTGGGAAAATTCCTCGGGTCTTTAACAGAATGAGAGGTTGTTTGTTTTCCAGCAGGGCACCCAATATTCAAAGGTATTCAGTGCCAAATGCTTCTGAAGCTCTTATACATACTTTAGAAATAGCCATGCTCACACTTCAGAGTCTCTTGGGGCTCTTCTTAAAGATACATATTCCAGGCTCCTCTCTCAGAGATTGTAATTCCCATGAGGAGATTGTCCTTAGAAATGAGTGATCCAGTGAGAACTCCAGAAACCTGGCTGAGTACCAGGAGGACTGATTAGGTTAACACCAACATGCAGCCCACTCAGCCGACCAGCTGGCTGCAGAAGGCACCCACACAGGTCCACAGCCCTGGTCCTTCCTGCACAGAGTTCTCTGGCGTCCACTCCCCGCCCCCCAGTAGCGGGGGTGAGGGGAGGAGAAATTCAATCAAACAATTGACTGCTTCTTACTTTTTTAGGCATTGTGTCAACCAGCTCTTCAGAGCAAGAGCTCAGCTGGTTCCTTTGTATGAAACCACAAACATGTTTTGTTTCCTTTAAAGGACAAACAAATCAAAGGCAGTTCCCTGAATGGGTTAAAAGTAATAAATTATTAAACCAAATGATTGAATAACACGGGTGAAAAACAATCCGTTACAAAGGACTCCTACTATAAATCTCAACAAGGCTAGTCAAGCCAAAGCTAGTTGATCACATCTGTTACTAGTTAGATGTAAATTTCAGATTACAGATAAAAAAATTAAATTGCTTTTGAAACTAACAGGCTTAAAAGAAGAACATTCAAAATAAAACTCTTAGTAAAAAATGGTGATGTATTAGAAGACTTGGAAATATTTACTATCGATCTGGGTTTGATTTGAAATTTATTATTTTTAAATTCCAAGGCATTCTGATATGAATTTATGAAATGAAGAGGAGGAGTGAGGTAAAGATGGAGTTTGATTTGCAATCCTAAATTGCCTCCAATAGATTCCATTTGCTCTGAAAGTATTTCAAAGCCTTAAAAAACGTCTGGGGAAATGGCCTTTGAAAATCCTAAATCCCATAATGTCCACAGGCCTCTTCATTTTCAGGACAGAGGCTCGTCCCTTGATTTTCTCCACATCCTACAAAAGGCCAGCTGGTTTACATTTATTCATTTGCCCCTATTGATTTGGATACAGCAGTTCTCTCCTGACCTTTCTGTTATCATTCACTGGAAAATCACTTGTCCCCACCCCCGACTCCTGAAGCCCCAGCTGGATGATTCAAAATCATCTTGAGAATTGGTTGGTGGAGAGAAGGCTGCATTTCCCTCTAGAAAATTGACCTTACCCTATTGCACTTCAGAGTGCAGTCTCTCACCCAGTCTGGATTGTTCCCTTATTCCAAATGTTTAGGGAGAGGGAACCTAGCTGTAATACACTAGGAGTCCTGCCTGTACTGCTCCTTAGCATGTCTCCCCTTCTCCTCAGCTCTCCTGCTAATGATGTGCTCCTCTGAGATACGTCTACTTAGTCCCTTGTTAGAATCAAGAAGAGACAATAGGACTCCACCATTTTGAACTTGAGTTCAGCCTAAATTGTCTTGAAGCAGACTATGTACCCACTTAATCACGTTGTCTAGAAAGGAGTGTCACTGTTTGGGGAGGAGAGAGAAGAGATAACGGCAGGAGAAAGAACAACACATCTGGCCTGTCTTGTCATGTCATTCTATCCAGAGCCCTGAGCTTCACAGTTAGATATCAAGTCCCTATTCTATCTCACTGTAAGGTTGGGAGCTTCTCTTGTTTAGGTTCTCAGGTTCTTGGAAATCTTTACATAGATTGACCTGTTAGAGTGCCTAGTACTGTAGCAGCTCTTGCAAAGGACAGGAAAAGGCAATCAACATCATGCATATTTCCTAATGTGACCCAGTGGACTTGAGGAGAAAGAAATAGCCCAATGATTCATCCTTCTGCGGCCATTGTCTTGCAGCCAAATCAGTCTATTCCTAGAAACGCCCAAAGTGGGGCTATTTCCCTCACCCTAGCCCCGCCTTAAGTGATACAACCCACCCTAGAGATGTTGTTTACTGGGATGTCGACAGGTCTCCCTGGGTATGATGAGGTGATGGAAATAATGAGAAACACACCCAGTCCCAGTCATGGCTTGAAATCTCCAGAATGTCTCAGCACTTTCAAAAGGAGAGAATTCATTCTCAGACCTCCCCATTCGCAGCCCTGTGCAGTTCTTATTCTGGAGCCTAGCTCTATGCCTTACAGTAAGAGCCAGATATGTGTTGGATGGTTTGCATTGAAGGATGTTCCTGTTGTCCCTTCCCTTCATAGGCCCCTCAGCCTGCAGCCCAAATGCTTGCTCTTGCAAGGCCCCTGAGGAAACATGGAGCCAGTGACTTTATTTCCCACTCAACAAATGTGAAACCACCAAAGGATATCTGTAGGGCAGGCAGTGATTCACCGTAGCCCGATCTTTACAGCCATGGTGAGGTGGGGGACAGAGGACATTGCCTGAAGATTAGAGGCATAAGCTACCTTTCACCACTTACCAGGGAAGTGCGGGTCCTTTCCCTCTCAATCTTGTCTTAGCGCCTTCCTTCCCATGCCAAAGGGTAGGCCAGCGCCATTAAGCTTTATACTCCTCTATGCTGGTGGATCAGATTCTCATAGCATTTGATATTCTGAATGGATTTGCTTCAGGATCTGGGGAAAAAATTGGCCCTTTGGAAAGAGCAGTACTTTTGTCATCTAGCCTCCCTGAGCAGCAAATCTCTCTGGGAAATTTTCATGGCAAGAAGCACATCCACTTGAGCCATTACAAATCCTCTATGGAACTGCAGGTATTAATGCTACATTCTACTAGAGGTTCTTTATCATATACCGAGGACAGATATGCTCCCATGCATTTCATTCATTCCTCTATTTTTTTTTCTTCTTTATCTCCCCAAACCCCACCCTGTACACAGTTGTATATCTTAGTTGCAGGTCCTTCTAGTTGTGGGATGTGGGACGCCGCCTCAACGTGGCCTGACAAGCGGTGCCATGTCCGTGCCCAGGATCTGAACCCTGGGCCGCTGCAGCAGAGCGCGCGAATTTAACCACTCGGCCGCGGAGCTGGCCCCCTCCTCTATTTTTTTTATTCATTTTTTTCAGATTTTATTTTTTGCTTTTTCTCCCAAAGCCCCCCAGTACATAGTTGTGTATTCTCAGTTGTGGGTCCCTCTAGCTGTGGCATGCGGGGTGCCGCCTCAGCATGGCCTGACGAGTGGTGCCATGTCTGCGCCCAGGATTCGAACCGGCGAAACTCTGGGCCGCCAAAGCGGAGCTCGCAAACCCAACCACTCGGCCATGGGGCTGGCCCTCATTCCTCTATTTTAAAAACTATTTATTGACTGCCTTCTATCTGCCAGGCACATGTGAGCATCCAGAGGCCACTGCTGAAGAACCTGAGTAGTTGCTGATGGTTTAACAAGGCCCAAATGGTTTTTTTGGTTACAGAAGCTGCTCTGTAAACGTATCTCTATGGCCATCAGAAGAACAAAGGATCCTAGATGTCTTAAGGGGTTCAGGGCTTTGGTTCTGAGCTCAGAGGCCCATTTTCAGCTTCCTAGCCTTTAATTTCCAGTCCTCTGTTCTCTTCCAGTGTGTGTTTCCAATGGAAAGACCTATTCCCATGGGGAGTCCTGGCACCCGAACCTGCGGGCATTTGGCATTGTGGAGTGTGTGCTGTGCACTTGTAATGTCACCAAGCAAGAGTGTAAGAAAATCCACTGCCCCAATCGATACCCCTGCAAGTATCCTCAAAAAATAGATGGAAAGTGCTGCAAGGTGTGTCCAGGTAAAAAGGCAAAAGGTGCGTTGGTTGGAAGCCCTGCCTTTGGTTGAGTGAGATCCCCACATAGTCATTCTCAATGCTCTCTGAACATCAGAAACATAATCAACCTGCCATATCATTGTAATGATGCTAGTTCTACTAATAATGAACTTCATTCTCTCCTCTCTTGAAAGGCTGATATGATGGTTGCTTGGAAGAAATTTACTACTCGGAAATAGACTGGGGATTTGCTTGTGTCTACCACACCTTTGACCCCATGTAGTCCCAAGTGCCAAACTTAAAACTTGCTTTTCTGAATGGTAGAGAAATTAGGTTATAATGATTAGTAGGAAGAATAGTGGCACCTTTCATTTATATCATTATTTAACTCATGAAAGCACAATCACATATATTACCCTTTTGAGACAGGATGAGAGACAGGTGAGGTGTAGTGGAAGAAGAATGTGTTCTGGTCCTAATCTAAGTTGCTGTGTGACCTGGGAAATGTGGCGGTCTGCTCTGGGCCTCATCAGCCTTATCTGTACAATGAAAAGTTTGGAATAATTGATCTCCAAGCTCCCTTCTAAGACTAAAATCCTATAATGATATTTTCAGTTCTCTATGAAAGATAAGAAAATGGAGGAATATAAAGTAGAATGACTTGCCAAGAGTCATATAAATGGATAATAAAACCAAGGCCTGGAACCCAGGTCATTTGCAGCCCATTGTCTTTTCCAGGAAAGTAGAAAATATTAACTGATATAAAAAGGCAAATTAATTATTTAGATGGTAGTTTTAGCACATGAGCTAGATAAAAATATAGTTGGTAGTACTGGAGTTGACAGAGTATGGGATTGGGAATCAAGTATTCTAGCCCTGGCTCTGCCAGTGCTTTCCTGTGTGACCTAGAACGTGTCACTTGACTTCTCTTAGCCTCAGTTTCCTTCTCTGCAAAATGAGAAGGTGAGAGGAGATGATTTCTTATGGCCTTTCCAGTTCCAGCATTCTAGGAGTGAATGAATGAGTCACTTCCAGGCACATGAATTTATCATATGCCCACCTGCAAAGCATTTTTGTAAACACAGACGAGACACCAAACATTTTTAAATGTAGGCAGAGAAATAAATCATTTATTCCTTCAACTTAGGCAACTCCTCATGAGTAGCAGGCAAATGTGAACTTAGTTAATGTATATTTTTTGAGCATCTTCATGTAGGCCAATGGTTCCCAAACTTGTGTGCACATTGGAATCCCCAGAGAGCTTCTAAAAATACCTGTGTCCTATCCCCAGAGATTATAATTTAATTGATTTGAGATGTAGGCCTGGGCTTTGGAAGTTTTAAAAGATCCCCAGGTGATATTAATGTGCAGACAAGTTTGGGAACCACTGCTGTAGGCCCAGGGTGGCTTATGGTCTTGCTACTCAAAGTAGTTTGTGGACCAGCAGCACCTGAAAGCTAGTTAGAGCTGCAGACTCTCGGGTCCCACCACAGACCTCCTGCAGCAGGATCTGTGTTTTAATAAGATCCCCCAGTTGGTTCCAATTTGCCTTAAAGTTTGAGAAGCATTTATTTATGGCACAAACAAAATCTTTCTGTTTTTGATTGTTTTATACCATCAATTTTTATTTAGATTTACCCACATATTTATCATTGTGTATATTCAGCATTCCTTCTTGTATTCAGATCTTCCTCTTCTGGGATCTTGTTACTTCTGTCTGAAGTGAGTTGTGGTCAGCTTGGTGGCAAACTCAGTTTGGGTTGTCTAAAAATGCCTTTTTTCCCCTCTCCTTCTTGGAAAATAATTCCCATTTTTGTTGGGCAGACAAACAGAAGTGGGCTAAGTTTCTTTCCCTCTGTTGAGGGAGGAATGACATTTGGAAACAACTGCTCTCGATCATTTGGGACCAGTTGTTTCCAAGTGATCAATGAACAAAATCTTTCTTAATGTAATGACTGTCATCTTCCAGAGTAAACATGGAGCAGGGTGTGGATAGGAAGGACAGGAGCTATCTGATCTGGAGTATAGAATTGGGGCATTAAAATTGATGAGGAAACGTACTCATTAGGAATAGGGAGAGAGCCCATTCTGAAGATGATATGAACAACGGGGCCACCCAGTCACAACAACCTATCATCACTTCCAAGTCTGTGATCTCACTGGATCCTCAAAGCTTTTAGTGACACTTACGAGTAATTCCACAAACACAATTTTCCCTTTGGTCAAGAGTCTAAAGCCTCTGGTCATATAAGTAATACAGCATGGTAATTTCAGACAAAAACTGAAAGTTACCTACACTACCCCAGGTGAGATCAATCCTTCCACTATATAATATTCCAATTTGAATCTCAGACCTTCAGACAAAATCCCATTTCATTGTGTGCTTAGGATTTTATTCATGCAAGTGATTCAAATAAGAAGTGAACGAACCGAAAAGGTGTGAGAACAGGACACCAAAAATGGCATTATTTTTTAAATAATTGGCCTCTCAGGTTGGTTATACAGTCATGCATCACTTAACGACAAGGACACAGTCTGAGAAATGCATCATTAGGCAATTTCATCATTGTGCGAACATCATAGAGTGTACTCACACAAACCTAGATGGTATAGCCTCCTACACACCTAGGCTAGATGATACTAATCTTGAGACCACCCTTGTTGACTGAATCATCATTATGTGGCACATGACTGTATTTATTAAAACCTTTGCATTCATACTTTTTGGCTAAGCAGTTTCACTCCTCGGAATCCCAAAAAAGTAATCAGAGAGATACAAAAATATACAAACAAGGATTTTTGCTGTAATGCTGTTTACAATATTGAAAACTATCTGAAAGTCCACCGATATGGGAATAAATACTTATGGTATATTTGTACTGTGGTATACTATACAGCCAGTAAAAGCCATTGCAGACCAAGATTTAATGCCATGTAAAGATGTTTCCAATATATTAAGTACAAACAGCAAGCTACAAAAGAATATGTATATTATGATCCCACTTCTTATGTTAAAAAAAGACAGCGTTCATAAAACACTTAGAGAAAAAAAAGACTGGAAAGGCATATAGCAGAATGTTAATAGTGGCTATCTTTGGGTGACTGAATTATGGGTAATTCTTATTTTCTTCTTTTTGTTTATCTGTATTTTCTAAATTTTCAACAATATATATTCCTTTTGTAATTAGAAAAAAAATAATAAAAGTTATTATTTAAAAAACTGCCCTCCAGAATCCAATTGGCAATGTACCCAAGAGTCTGATTGACCAAACCTGTTTCTCTGGAACAGCTGCTTCCTCACCCTGCTCAGGTGTGTGGAGATAGAGGACTTATTGGGCAACGTGGAAGGACAGAGTTTCTGTTCCATTCTGTATACTTGTCTCTCAGTGAGCCAGACATGGGTGTCTGCAAAATTAACGACTCTTCATAGTCACATTGCCTAACAAGAGTCACTCTCCAAAAAGGACAGGGCACCTGCTCTGGGTACTCAGAAACTTCCGAGCATCAAGCAACATGCACTCGCTTATGCATTCCATCTGGAAATATGTACTATGTGCCTACTGTGTGCAAGACACGGTTACAGGCACTGAGAATAGAGAGATGAGCAAGACAGACAAAGGCTACTTGCCAGCGTGGTCCTTACATTCTAGTAGGAGAAGATAATGAACACAAACCAATAAGGTAATTTTAGGTTGTGATAAGTACTGTGAAGAAAAAACAAACAGGATCAGATGATAGTGAATTGTGGGGAGGGCACTTTCAAAAGAGTGGTCAGGGAAGGCGTCTCTGAAGAAGTAATATTTGGGTAGAGTCCTGAACGATGTGAAGGGGTGAGAAATGGGAAGATCATGACATCATCGGCCTCTTAGAAAATAACACATGACACAGAGGAAAAGGAACAAAGAGGTGAGGAGGGAAGAAGATGGATGGGGGAAAAAAAGAACAGTAAATTCAGTTATTCTTGTTGAGAAGGGAAAAGAGAGAAATAAAATTCACTGATGATCCAGCCAAAAGTTTCATTATAACGAATGATTACAGGCTCCTCCAGGAACAAACTAGGGCCAAAATAAAGGGTATGAGTCTCACCTCTCTCTCTTGCCTGTTGCTCTGGTAGAGGCTGGCTTTGCCTTGCATATCAGTGGCCACTTATAGGGTTGTGTAGGACTTCCACTTCCAGAAGGTTCCCCAACTCACCTCTCTCCCCTACCGTACCACGCCAGTACCTGGAGTTCCCATAATTACACATTCCTTTTGGATTATATAATAAAAAGCCCCTGTGAAGACTTAAAAGTTCCCTGGGCTGGGGTAATACATCTCTTTCATCAGTCATCACCACTTCCTAAGGAAATGATTTTTCAATTTCTTAGTTCTAGAGGGCTCAGGACAGGAGCATTCTCATGGGAAGTGGGAATGGCCAGAAATGACTTCAAGGATGGCATGCTTCCTCCAAGAGAAATGAAAGTAGGTGAACGTGGAGTGAGCAGAAAGGTGGAGGGTGTGGAATGAGGAGGATGTTGCCAAGTAGGTAGTTTGAAAGACACTTTGTTTGCTCTTAATATTTTCAAGTGCCAGCCAGGGTTGAGTCACTAATGGATTTTGTCGTTTGTAGATCCCTTCTGGTGAGTAAATTAAGCTCTTAGAGGGAAAGGGTGGTGGTGCAGGATAACTCTTCAGGACACTGGGAGGACTTTTAGCATGTTACAGGTACTTCCAGTGCCATCATGGATTTCATATGGTAGTTACAGCCATAGCCAATATTAAGCTGGTGAGCAAAATTTTGTAAATGAACTCAGCTCTCATTCTAAAGGTGATAATTAAATACACAGAGGTACACTCAGTGACCTCCCACCCACCCAACCATTTGAAAAGTGCTAGCACACATCACTTAGTTACCTAACACATCACCAAAAAAGACTGGCCCACTGAGTAATTAAATCACTAAAAAGAAGGGCAAAAGGATAAAGGAAGCTTGATTCTAGGATAATCTACAAATTGAGTAATCCAACTGGGAATCATGAAGAGAAGACATCGATTTTGTCCTTACAGTGCCAAAATGGTGGTGGGGGTTTGAAGGCTAATCAGGTCGGCAAGAGACATGAAATAGCCATTTGATTACATCTGGTCCAAGGCATCTGATTGGCTAACGCTGAGTCTCCCTAATCAGAGTCACAGATCCAAAGCACTCAACACTCAACAGTTTCAACAGATGGCTCCAGGGTGTCCACAGCTTCTCGTTGTTGTTTCTGATTTGAGTGTCCACTTTAAATACACCACTGAAGAGGGTGCTGATTACAAGGCCAGCAAAGAAATTTAACTCATGGATAACCAACCAGGAGAAACTTTTTTTGGTAGGGAGCTGAGGGAAGGGGTGGTGGTGGAGCAGAGTGGAGACTATCAGGGGGTTGGTACCTTTATACCTGGAAGTGAAATCCAACAGTTCATAATTTAAGTGATCCATAGTTGAGGGATTTGACCAATTTTTTTGTGTCTCCCAACCATTCGTTTGGCATAGAATACATACGACTAATCTGACATCTAGGTTTTGGCACTGGTGTTGGTCTGATATTATCGTCCCCCTTACAAACATATCAGTGAGCATTCAGAAATGTCAAGCCAATTTGGATAGATCCGTTGGGCAAGTATATGTGCATAAATGAGTGTTATAAATGTTTTCAAAGTATATCTAAGTGATGTCAGGGAAGTTAACCAAGACCTTCTGTCAGCCCATTCCCTGGGTCTCTGTTGGTAACACTGAGCTAGACAGACCGTGATCCTGATGCAGTATGGAAAATCCCATGTTCCCTTAAGTGCCTAAGAGATTTGTACCTGGCCACATTCTTCCTCCTCATGAAGGTCCACTTATTTGGTGGTGGGTGGATCCACTTTAGTTTGTGGGCCAGTGTTCTGAAGAACTATGGATTCTCTTATCACGTGGACTTAAAATAAAGGTCATGTGCTCCTTTGTGATTTGATGGCTGTTATAGGAGCAGCCTAAGCTGAGCCAATTAAATATGGGTGGAATTTCTATCTCTGTAAGAATGTTCTTGTTGATTGTGCACTTTTGATGAGTGTGAGGTGTTATGAACAATAAGATACATAAATGCAGAAGTTTGCTTCCAGTTTTGGAAAACCATGACAGAACTCTACTTGCTTCCTGATTCCAGAAGAACTTCCAGGCCAAAGCTTTGACAACAAAAGCTACTTTTGTGGAGAAGAAACGATGCCTGTATATGAGTCTGTGTTCATGGAGGATGGGGAGACCATCAGAAAAATAGCGCTGGAGACCGAGAGACCACCTCAGGTAGAGGTCCATGTTTGGACCATTCGAAAGGGTGAGCAGTAATTTCTTTTTTTTTTTTGGTAAGGGGGCACAGGGAAGGAGGAGAAGACTCACCTAATTTTGCTTCTCCTATTCCTCTGTTTGCATCAGAAGTTCTCCTGATTGCTTAGAAGCTAATGCAGGAGTAACACAGTTGTTATTATGGCCTTTAACTTTAATCATGGCCTGGGCTATAAAGTAAGTATTGACCCTTGGGTTTGTTCTCTTTCTCATACCACCAAAGGCTGGAGGAGTGGTTCTCAACCCTGACTGCACATCAGAATCATCTGGGTTTTCAAAATACTAAATGCCTGGGCACATTGTGTTCATTGCGACCCTACAGCTGTTCAAACCATCCCATAGATACCAGCCTAGTGCTGATCTAGTCTGGTCAAGTTTTCTAGGAATCCAAGGTGAGATTTCAGTTGGAAAATAAAGCACATCCTCTTCTACTGACTCCCTCATAAGGCTCAAGAGAGCTCAAACTTTAGTATGTTTCAGCATCACACAAGGAGCTGGTTTAGAACACAGCTACCTGGCCTTAGCCAAGAGATGCCAATTCCGTAGGCCTTGGGTGGGTTCTGAATATTTGCATTTTTAACGGATAGCCAGGTGATTCTAATGCAGGTGGCCCTTGGACCATACTTTGAGAACCAACTGCCCTAGTATTTGTGGGGCTATTTTCCGTCTCTTTTCACAACAGTTTTTCTTTCTCGAAAGAATGAGCTCTTCCCCACCCCTTAAAAAATATGCTGGAACACACATATGTTTCTCACAATGTTTATTTTTGCTCTATGCCTACAAATGTTGATTTTCCATCTCTAACTCCCTAGCTCCTCTGTAACTGGTCACTTAGGACTAAGCGCTCTTCTGTTGGCTTCCCTTGCAGTGGGCCCACTATTCATTGCCCCATATCTCTCACCCCACAGAGATGTGTGGATGTTTTTCAACTTGCTAGTGTAGCGTCTAAATAGCCACTTGTTCATGGTGCTGCGTAATCCAGGTCTGTGCGTGGTGGGCAGAGAAAAACCCAGGCTTCATTTATGTTGCTCCCTGTAGACCTCTTGGGGATTATTGAAGTGGGCTAGTAACATGTTGCTCCTTAACTACAGGGCAGTTTTCAGTTGTTTGTGTTATTCTGATAAAAGCTATTCAGGCAAAGTTGAGACTATGGGAGCCTCATCATTTTAAGTCTCCTCATTTTTTATAAGGGAAAGCTAAAGGAGCTGTGAATATTTCCCAAAGGAAAATATGGCTTTTGGGTGAGTTCAGGAACAGGGATGGCTTCTCCATTTACACAAACAACCTGCCTGCAATCCCATTGCTGGCTCTCACTGCCTAGCCAGGAGGGCAGCCCAGTGGTTTGGCAGGGACATAGCCTACCCATACTTGGGGCAAGGGCAGAATTTCTAATACTGTGTTTGGCTACAGAAGCTTCAGCCAGCACCCGTGCCTGATTCTATGTGGCTTTCCCTAGGAGTGGGTTCCATGGTCAGGAGCACTGTCTCCCTTATCTCCATCCTCTGGAGAACCAGGGGGAGGCCAGTGAGCCAAGGAAACAAATGGAGTCAATTATAACCCTTGAGCCATCCAAGTTCCTGGTTAAGCACATTACACAGCCCAGTTCGATACTCCTAAGCCCCAGTAATGAGATGATATGCTCAGCCCAAGCAGAGAAAAAGAGTTGGTGGTTCCAGATAGAGAGTGCCTGACCACCTGCCCCACTTTTTGCTTGGCCCTAGGCATCCTCCAGCACTTTCATATTGAGAAGATCTCCAAGAGGATGTTTGAGGAGCTCCATCACTTCAAGCTGGTGACCAGGACAACCCTGAGTAAGTGGTACCACCTCTCTTTCTTTACTCCTCCGTGGAAAATGCATCCAGTTTTCAATATAGTGTAGCCCCAAATAAAGTCCCTCTGTATTCTCAGTGCACATTCTCAATGCTCAATATCAACATTAGAGGTTGTTTTGTCTCTTCTCCGGGTGACTTAGCAGTGAATGGGGTGTCTGAATGGGAACTTAAAAGCTTGGACCTGGTGAATACAAATCCAGATGTAGTCTGAGCATAAGCCACCTCAGGTCAAAGTTTCCTGAACATCTTTAATGAAACTGCTAAACCCAGAGTCTCAAGAGGGTTGGAGAAAGCTTACAAGATTCTAGGTCTGGTGCATTTGTGGAGACTTCATATCTGGAAGGATATGTCCTTTGGTGGTGGGGATGAGAGACAGAAAATGGATGCATATCAATTCCCGTGCTGTATCAAAGTTCTGTTTGCCTCTTTGAAACTGCCCCTGGGTGGTCATGTTTCTTTAAAAGCATTCAGGCACTCAAGCATAACTTGCAGCTGTCCCACTTTCTACGCTAGATGGAGCCTAGGGACTGCTAGGCACTGGAGGGTGGTGGGGGGGAGCACTTCTGAAGGAATAAAAGGCACAGACTTTCTATCCACAGGGAATTCTAATGGGCGAGACAGAACATGAAAATGCCTCCACTATGAATTAGTTTAGTTCTGGGGACTTAAATACCTAAGTGCTCAGGGGAATCTGCAAAGAACAATGAGATGAGAGCCAGGTGGGCTTAGTCGGGGAAGGCTTCGGGGAGGAGGTGTGTTTTGAAAGAGAAGGGTGTGACTGGGCAACAGGTCAGGAAATCAGTCCAGAGAGAGGGTGCAGCCTAAGAGAAGACTCAGACAGGAGCAAACAAGAAATGTAGGTGTGGGTGGGTGGGTGGGTGTGGGTGAGGAACAATTACAAAGGCCACATAGGGTGCACTGAAAGATGAGAAGAGTTGGAGGTAGGAAGTAGTCAGAGTGCCTGGAAGAAGCCAGAGAGAAGTTCAGATAGAAGGCAGGTAGCCTTGGTACTTGCTGCAAATTTACAATCAGCGTAGTGATATCAAAATGGTGCTGTGGGAAACATGTCTCTCAGCTGTCAGATGGATTTATTAAGCACCTACTTTGATGAAGCCATATTCGGAAGAGCCCAATATGCCATGCAAAGAAGTTGGACTTGATCTCCAGACCAGGGAACCCCAGTGGAGGTCTTCAAGCAACTGAATGATGCATTCAGATCTGTTTTTTAGAAAGAGGTGTTTGCTGTGTGAGTGAAAGGTGGATTATTAGTGAGGCAGCTGGTGATAGTCTGAATTAGGAAGCTATTCTACTGTATTAAGTTGGTTAGACAGGGGAGGAGGGGTCACTGTGAGGGACATGAGGCACATCTCTGAGGTTAAATCATCAAGATCAGTATCAAAGAGAGAAATGAGTTTGGAATGACTCCAATATTAACAGCTTTATAGACTGGGTGAATAGTAATACCATTCACCGATGGGAAATTCTGGAGAATAAGCAGGGATTGGTAAAAAAATGAATTTCACTTGAGAAATGTTTAGATTAAGATGCCTAAGGGCCATCTGAGCAGAGTTATCCAATAAGCACCTGAAAATAGGGTTGATGAGGTGAGTTGTTCTGCAGGAGACTGATAGACAATAAACTGGACAGTAGGAGAATTCAAATAGAGGAGTCAGGAGTCCTTACGTGTGAATAGATAATAAAAGAGGCAGAGTCTAGAATCTCAGGATCAATGATGTAACTTTTTAAATTAACAATTAATTTCAAAGAACGTATTTTTGTTTGTACTGTTATCAACACACTGCTCTAGGCATCAGGGACTTGAAAGATGATTTAAACAAACTCTCTGCCCATAGCAGTTAGGATCTGGGGTGTGTAACAGAAGTAGATGATGTGTGCCTCTGACTGTGTGCAACTGAAGGAACTGGGTAATGAGATGATCTTTCAGGGTCACCTGGGGACAAAGAAGAAGAAGCCTGACCCGTTTGTAAAATGTGCCTGTCAGATCCTGGCACACAGGAGAGCTTCAGTAAAAGCCGGTTCTTTGCCCAACTCTTCTTTCCTCTCCCATCGAGTCAGAGAGAATAGGAGAAAGTGAAGAATCCAAAGGAGAAAGGAGGAGAGAAATTGAGTCCATAAGGAAGGGGGTCATGTTCTCATGTGGCTAGAGAAAGAAAATAGGTTCTGGATTAAGAGGAGCTTGCTGACCTTGGACTAGGAGTTCTCCAGGTTGCAACACCATGAGAGCAGGAATAAAAAGCCTAAGGAGGGTATCTAGGGTGGGCAGTTTGTTATGCAGGTTATTTAACAGGGCAGGAGAAGGAAGATCTTGCCACTCAAGGACCAGGAAAGTTAGAAAAGGGATGGTCCAGGGACATGGGGTGGTTTCCAGTGCTCAGCACAGAGTGTGCACTCAAAAATGCTCAGTTAGCATGACAGAATGGGGAATAGAGAAGTTGGTAAGGACACATTGGAAGTGTGGAGAGTCCATGGCGGGAAAAGAGAAAACAGGGAATGGAAGGGGACACGAGCAGAGACGACAGGGAAGGGAAGAGATACAGCCGTGTTCACTCAGAGTAGAAAGGGAGCACATGGGGGATATGAGAATGGAATTCTATAAGGAGCCATAGGAGGGAATTGAGGGCTGCTAAAGAGGGTGGAAAGACAGTATGTGGGCATAGGAGAAAGCAGAGGTGAGCAGTTTTTAACAAAGGGTAGCAGGAAGAGAGCAGAGCAGTAAATAATCAAATAACCCAAACCAATATTTGGACGCCCCAAAGTAAGCGAAGCCCCGGTATGCAGCAAGTACTATTTTCCAAAGTGCCCTCTCTGAATTGGGGCCGAGTGAGCCACCTAAATAGCTAACAACCTGATAATGGAGCATTTTGCAAATGCTAAATATACTTAAAAATTCCAAGAATAATGCTTAGGTTTTACTCATGAGGAGGCAGTTATGTATTATTCCTGGGATTCTTACAAATTGCTGTCTGTTGAAATGAAAACTCCATGGCCCATTTTCCATATCTGTCCCCAGAAAAGTGTTTTGGGGGCTGTTTTGCTGAAACCACCTTATATTTGTATTCCAACTCCCCTGGTGGGTTCGTGAGTTGGTGGATAAGGATGGGGTATATTGGTGATACTCCTAATTTGCTCTGTTCTCCTCTTACATCTCTGGGCCACTTTGTGTTTGCCTTATAGGCCAGTGGAAGATCTTCACCGAAGGAGAAGCTCAGATCAGCCAAATGTGTTCAAGTCGTGTGTGCAGAACAGAGCTCGAAGATTTGGTCAAGGTTTTGTACCTGGAAAGGTCTGAAAAGGGCCACTGTTAGACGAGACAGACAGTATTGGATAGGGTAAAGCAAGAAAACTCTAGCTGCAGCTGGACTGCAGGCTTATTTTGCTTAAGTCAACAGTGCCCTAAAACCCCAAACTCAAATGCAGTTAATTATTCACGCTATGCACAGCATAACTTGCTCCTTTATGTGGAGTGGTGTGTCAGCCCTTAAACATCTCCTCCAAAGAGGCTAGAAGAGTCTTGAATTATTTGTGGGAGGAAGAGGGATAGAACACCACAACACTGCTCTAGTTTCTGGGCGAATCACATTTCTTTGCAGGTTAAAGAGTAAACAAAACCCCAGGGTTTCTCTCTAGAAAGTTATTCCAATGAAAGAAAGAGAAGGGAATTGCTTAGTAGGAGTTCTGTAGTACAGAGAAAATATTTGTATGAAATGATACTCTTTGAATTTTAGAATGTTTTGTGTTTTTTTAAAAAATTAACTCCCCATCCTCACATACACAGACACACACTAAACTACAGCCTTCCTTCTGAGGCAAGGCTAGTGTAGACTCTCCCTTTCTTTCCCTTGTCTGGCTCCCAAGTAGCTTGGAGGTTGTTGGCACCCAGGAAGATAAATAAGTAATTGTGAGCAGAAGGCTCTGCCCTGGGGTCTTGGTGTAACTGTTGAAGTCACCACCTATAGTGGCAGGGTGAAGAATAAGAACACCATTTGATGGCTGCATTCACTTTGAAGTGGTAAATAACTTTTCCCTAATGATACCGCTCCTCTTTTTTTCCTGAACCAATGGGGCTGCCATCAAGAAGTTAATATTGGATGAAACTTGCAGAAACTGAATCCATATAAGAAAATTGTTGAAGAAAGGAGTTGATAGAAGTCAACAAGGCCATCTTTGTGTTTTCAAGTCAATAAAACTCACCAATTAATAGCTCAATATTCACTAATTTTCTTGGGGCCGTAGTTTTCTAGTCCAAACACTTAGGTTTAATGATTAAATTCTAGAAGCTCCTTAAAAGGGCAGTTTCCCTTCTTCCCCAATCATAGGAGTTGATTTTTACTTTTGCAAAGGGACTCAGTCCTCACAAGCTTCTGAATGTTGACTCTTTAGTTAGGAGAAGTATTGCTCTTTTGGGGAGTTGGGAATTCTGATGAAGATCTTTATCCTAAGCCTTCCTACCATTCTCTTGTCATCCACCAAGCATAGATTTGAATCATGGATCCTAGAGAAGGCTGCTCCAAAGAATGTCTATTTGCAGCCCAATACCAGAGCATAAATTATTCATTCTGTGGCCTGGCTTTAGAAATCATCTTGGTGGGACAACTATAAATTTTCCACAGCAAGGATCTCAAGCCTACCTTCTAGATGTATCTCCTCTGAGGAGCGTGAATGAAGTCTAGTATTTAGAAATATTAAGGACCCAGAATTCCTGTATTTCCCACTCCATGACCATAGGTGAGAGGAACATTTTTTTCCTCGAGTATTTGACACCAATAGGGAAAAATGTAAAAGGTCCAGTCTTTATGGCAACCTGGCACAAAGGAGTCTGTTCTCATAAAGGAGACACTGGAGCCCTGTGGCCAGGCCCTTCATGGGACAAGCCTCTCACTCCCTCACACCCATTCTCCTTGGGAAAGGGAAGTAGGACATCCAGGGTTGAAAGGCTACGGAGCATTATTGGGGGAAAGGGTGTTAAGTAGCTGCTGCCTCCTGCCCCGAGGTGGCAGTATTTCCATAGTGTGGGAATAACCGGATCCTGAAGCAAAAGCTGATTTCCCCTTCTAGATGACTCACCCCAAAGCCTTCCCACCCAGGTGTTCTCTGAAAGCTCAACCTTAAGGGAACACCCAGAGAGTTTCCCTAGATAGACTCCTGCCCCCAGGTGCTAGGACACACCTTTACAAAGTACTGTGTGAAGCAGGAGCTAGGGAGCTGTGCTAGGCCAACGTAGAAACCCTCCAGTGCTTGGTGTTGTGTAGGGAGTAGGACATAGGGAGAAGAGGCCAAGCAGCCTGTAGTTGGTAGCAAGGAATGGATGTGGTTCTTCTTGTGTATTTATTTGTGTCATAAACACTTGGAACAACAAAGACCATCAGCACCATTTAGCAGTTGTAGTCATTTGTAGTTAACTCATGTAAACAAGTAAGAGTAACATAACAGTATTACCCTTTCACTCTCCTTACAGGACATGTACCTAAATATGGTACTTATTTATGTAGTCACTGTACTTCTGGATTTTTAAATTAATAAAAAAATTAATTTTGAAAAATCATCTGCAGTAATGTGTGAGTGATTGACTCTCTGGTCAATATGGACCTTGGACTAGTAACAGGTGATGGGGGGCCTCACTGTTTGACACTCAGCCTGACACACTTCTCACACTATAGCATCGTGGTTAAAAGTGGGAACTTTGCAGTCAGATTACCTGGGGTTTTAATCCAAGCTCTGTACTTACCAGCTGTGTTTCTCAGTCTCCTCGAGTATAAAATGGGGATAATTACTGGTACTATTGCCTTTTGCTTGCAGTCTTGCAGTGAGATTTAATTTAGTCAATGCATGTAAAGTCATTAGAATAGTGTCTGGTGCATAGTGAGTGGTCGATTACGACCATGGATATTCAAAGATGGCATGGCACTGAAAATGTCCATTGATTTCTGGCTTCCCTTTAGGCCAAAATGTTTAAGAGATTGGGGACAGAAGGCCAGACTTGGGTTTCAAGAGGCCCTCGATTTTGGTCTGCGGCTCAGTGGCAGATTTGTATAGGGGGCGGGGTGAGAGTTTTGTCGCATACGTTGATCCAAACTGAATTCCCTCAAACCCCTAATACCAGCTAGATTTGTGCTATCACAGAAGCCTTGATACAAGAGAGCAGAAATGTCAAATTATATAAGGACAATAAAGTATGCGTTGGTGTTAGCACACAGAAGTCATTGGTGATGAAATGTTGGGGGAGTGATAGGAGCAGAGGCCAGAAGTGAGTGGGGAGATGAGGAATTGGAGACAGCAGTTAGAGACAACTCTTTGGAGGAGCTTAATTACAGAGAGTTGAGAGAGGTGAAGGAAGTAGCTGGAGGAGGATATGAGGTCAAAGGAAAGTTTTTGTCTTAAATATGGGAGATATTTGGCCATATCTGAATACTGAAGGGAGGACTCCTACATAAAAGAAAAGATTGAAGGTAATGGGGAAAAAAGGGTTAGCCTGTTGAGTGAGATTCGTGAGAAGCCATGCCCCCATGCTGAGGCCTTGAAACACAATAATTGACCCACAACCAGGACAGAATTTTGGCCTTCGGTTGCCAACCCCTTACAGTGAATTAGCTGTGCCTAGTTCCCCTCATCTCTGTTAGCTTGGTCCCCCTTTACACCCAGCATACTTTCTTCTGGAATGGTGGGCTATAAATCCCAATATTACTCCACCTCCATTGGGGGAACCACACATAACTCAAACCAGACACCTCAGCGCCGTCCACACTCTTCCTTTTCCCTGATCCCCCACATCCAGATTTCAGCAAGTCCTATCGATTTGGTCTCCTAAATGTAGACCATGTTTATTGGCTTTTGCTCTTATCCCCTCTTGCAGAATCTTTTCCTTTCTATGGTCTCCACCCCCCAGTGATTCCCAGGAAGCCCCAAAGATCGTCCCATTTGGGCTCAAGGACAAGTCCTGCCTGCTACCACATGTTACCCACCCTTTTATTCCTTTCTTGCTTTGGCCCTCCTCTATGATATGCACTGGTAGAAAAAACAGCCATCGACTGCCTCCATCACCACACTTCTGACAGTCACCTCTCTTGCCAGCTGTGATATTGCTGGTGAGTGCTCCTTCTGCTGACCTAGAAGTGCCACCATGGTGGTGGTGCTCTGGAATCCTCAGTGTTCCCCCGTGGCACCGTATCCTGTGAGCAAGTGGAGAGAATACCGTACTCCCTCCTGGCCCATATTGTTCCATTTTGCCACCTTACATTAAGCCAGTTAACACATAGCTCTTGAGTGCATATTATATGCACCAAAGCAGGGTCTTCCTGCGCCCAAGAGTCTCCTGGAGTTTTTCGTGGCAACCAGTCTTTCAGGTTCCACTTCCAGCTCTTTTCTCAGGGCTCAGTTGCTAGTATGCAGAGGCTGTGCTGGTTATAAGCCTCCAAGACAGACATGAGACTGTCCTCCTCATCCCTCTCTCCTTTGGTGCACATGTACTGCTTCCATTCCCCACCACATCCCTCATGCAAATTGAGGGGGCCCACCCCACCAGTCTGCCAAACAAGCTCAGACACTTCTGAAACCTCCAAGTGGAGAAGATGACTCCTTGAAGGCAGAGCTCCAGCCACAGCACACAGCCTCCGAAACATTTGATACGCATTCACAACTTTTTGCTTTTTATATGCTTCTCCCACCACTATAATGTTCTTCCCTTTTCTTCACCTGGCAAACTCCTACTCATCCTTTAAGACCTAGTCCAAGTGTTACCTCCTCTGTGGAGCCTTGCCTCCTCCCCTCGGAGTTTGTGGCCATTTTCCCTTTCTTCCTATGTACTGTATCCTCCAACCATGCCATCTCCGTGCTCCTGGAACTTACCATGTCCTTAGTACTTTTGTGCCTTTGCACACAGCTTCCTTTGCCTGGAATTTTCATCCTCTGATGTCTCTACTCAATGAACATCTACTCATTTTTTAAAACTCACATTGCTCATCTCAGACCCCATCCATCTCTTTCAGGTGCGGTTAGTTCTCTCCCCCATGCTCCTAGGAAATAACAACCAAAGCACATACCCTGTGCCAGTCACTGAAGTAATCAATTGACATGCATGTTTTCTCAGTTATTCCTCACAACAGCCCTATGTGGTAGGTCCCATTATTGACCCTATTTTAGAGATGAGGACATTGATGACGACAATGGCTTTTACATGACATTATATGTAAAAATGTGAAGTATTTGCTCAGCCACAGTCTCCCTGATTGGATTAGAGAGCTCTGAAAGGGCAGGGACCCAGTGCCCAGCACTGCCAGACATTCAATAAATATTTTCCAAGTGAATAGTCAATCTGATGAGATTCTTTCTCAAGTTGGGAAAGAAAGAAGTTCAGGGATTACTTAAATATCCAGGGGCTAGGCAGTCCTTCAGGATATTTTCTCTGTACCCCACTCCAAGGAAAACTAATAAAATCTGGGCTAACAAATACAAATGAAAAAATGCTTGTTTTCTTGGCAAATGATTTGCCATGAGATGTCTTTTAACTGATAAGTATTGGGTTTACACGTAGATTTTTGTGTGTGCTTAAAGCACGGTGTCTCTGCGTTTGTGGCATAGGTCCCACAGCAACACTCGGCTGTGACGAGTTCTTGCTGAGACTTCAACATTGTGGATGATAAGTAGTATTTCTATTTCTACATATACTATCTATATTGTAATGTAATATTTAGAATAGCTGTAGTACATATTAAAATACTTATATCTCTATCTGTCCGTGTGTGTGTGTGTGTGTGTGTGTGTGTGAATCATTAGGCTTCAACATCGTGTGTGTGGAACCTTCACAAAGTGGATGATATGAGAGACCCAAGGCCTGGCTTTATGTTAATATAGATCAGAGGAGTTCTGAGTTGTCCCCACGTATAAGTAGTTCCCAATCTAGGAATGAAGTATTGGCCAAAAAATTAGGATTCAGCATACATTTTCTTATAGAAACATCATTCCATTTGATGCTCAGATTCCCAGGCCAGTCCACACAAGCCTCTTGAACCCTGAGTGGAGCCAAGTTATAAATAGTACTAATTACTACCTGCTTAAGCTTGGTCCTGGGGCAAGGGCAGGTGGTGAGGAGAGAGGAGTGGGCAGGGAGTTTCCTTTCACTTTTCTGGGTCGGATGGGTGGGAGAGGGGTGAGGGGTAGGCTCTAGGCAAAATCTCAAAGAAGACAAAGTTGGTACTGAACAGCCTCCTCTCTCCATTTCATCACGCACTCTACGGTCCCTGGTGCTGTCATTCCACCCTTCACAGCCAGCTTTCCCAGACCCAAGCCTGCGTTGCTCTGCAAAACCCCCAGGCTCTGCAGCTCACTTAACAATTAGAACCTGAGTCCCTTTGGGGCAGCTCTCTGGGCCTTAGGAAGGAAGCAGGTTTAGTGAAGTGAATGAGAGTTGCTTAACCCTCAGATACTTTTCACTTTTAAAGACTTTATTACTCTTTATTACCCTCAAAATGAATTCCCCAATTACAAAATTACAGACAGAGGGCGCAACCTCTGGCAATGGAGGTAGTAGGTGGGAGGGGTGTGTGTGTGTGTTGGGGGTGGCGAGTGGGGTTTGTTATTGGGGAAGCTGGAAGAAGTAGGCAGCACCAAGTAAGCAAGCCATCCCTACCTGTCCTGCCTGAGTACCTGAAATCCCTGCCTCTGCCCCTTGTAAACAGCACTAATGCCATTCCTGCTTTTCCAGCTTTCTCCTTCTTTCACTTCCGAACCTGCTACCTCTCTAAAATGCCCAGGTTTGGGTTTGTTTATACTGGGAAGCGGCAGCTTCCATGGCAGCAAAGGCCCTAGTGAGGAAGGAGGGGCTGCTTGTCTACCAGTGTTGAGAACTGTCTGTGCGGCTGTGCATTGGCACCCACCTGGCCATGGCCCTGGGCTAGCCCTAGGAGGGGGCTCAGAAAGGCATTCTGAAACTCAGGAATGTATCCGCGTAGGGAAATGGCTTCATCAAGAGGTAATCAGGGGAAGAGGAAACACTGTGGAAGGGCTTTAGCCTTTTTCAGTCCTGTGATCAAGACATTCACCTCTGTTCAAAGAATCAGCAAAATAAAATAAGTTTGGGGTCAAACCTAGTGAGGAGTCCACTCCCATCAGGAAACCAAGAGAAGACAGGGAGTTAATGCATGCCAACAATTCACATTTCGTTCTCTTTCTCCATGTTTCCTACATCTCTTAATCTCAGTTTCCTTATCTGTAATATGTGATAAGAATAACCCCTTCCTCATAGGGTGGTTGTGAGACTTAAATGAGATAATGTAAAGGGCTCGTGATAGTGACAGGCACATAGCAAGTGCACAGTAAATTCCATTTTTTTTTAATTAAGTGAACCGTTTGTTCTTGAACTCTAGTAGTTTAAAAAGGGGGGAAAGCAGTCTGTGCTTGGATTATTTCAGGCAGGAAGTGGTACCTGAGCCTGGTTTTGAAGGAAGTGTCAACCTGGGATAACTAAAAGCAGGAGGTCCTAGTATAAAAAAGGAGAGAGGATGTCCCCACAGGACTTCAGCCGGGTCTTAGTAAGAGCGAGGACCTGATTTTAGTGCCAAGGAGAGGAAGAATAAATCTACCCACTAGAAACTGGGAATTGTGGCCATTGCATTTAGTTTTGAAATGCAATCACAAGACTACAAGGTGGGAAAACCTGGTTGACCACCTTTTTGGTTCTGAAAAATGATCTGAGGGTTGTTGTTGACCATAATTTCAATAAAAGCTCACAGTGTGACATATGACATGGCTATTTCCAATGTTCATTTACTTATAGGCTGTAGTAACTGAAAGGCTTCCATTCATTCATTCATTTCTGGAACACCTACAGAGAACCAGGTACTATGCTTGGTTCTGGGGTTCCAACAGTGAACAAGACAGACCTGGTATTAGCCTGCACAGAAGCTATAGTCTCCCAGGGAATACCGACACTGGATGAGTAATTGCAAGTGTGGTGATTGGTATGAAAGGGCAAGTCCAAGGTGCTATGAGAGTGTAGGTCATAGGGACTTGTCCTCATGGAAGGACAAGGAAGATGTCCCTGAGGAAATGACATTGAAGATGAGGCTTAAAGAAGACTTAGGAGTTGGCACTCCACACCATATTTTGTTTGAAAACAGGGTTTCACTGCTTTAAGAGTTTGAACAAGCATTTGACCAAAGCATTGATTTTTCAGGTGACTCCTGTTACACCGTAGGTGCTCCTGGTAGGGAGAGCTGGGTACTCATGACAAGTCTTCCCCTATAAAAAGATTCCACCAAGGAAAGGAAAGAGCAGAGCCCTAAGGGGATCAAACACAAGACCGGAAAATTTTGATGGAGGGAAGGGATATGAACCTGAAAAGTCAGCCTTAAGTATGACTCTCCAGAGGGGATGAGGCAACCACTTGGGTGCTGGAGTGGAGGCAGTGGTGTACCAAAGTGAGAAGTATCTTATGACTGACATTGTTTAGAATTGCCAGAGCATGGTGATAATAAATGTCTGACCAATTTTTAGTGAGTTCTATTGTTTTTAAGTTCTCTACAGAGAATGTACCTACTTATTGACTGCACCCTGTGGACTACTCCTACCCTCCACCCACCCCTGCCACTAGTTGGCAGTCAGACTGGAGTTGGAGAAAAGCAGACACAAAATTTTCAGCCCAGTTCTCAGGAGCCTTGTAATTCTAAGAAAATCAGCTCTCTGGAGTACCTGTTGGGATATCGCCTCTTCTAAAGCAACTGAAGTCATTGTACACTTGCCTTGTTAGTGCCAAGGAAAGTAGCCACTTATGAGCCCTGAGGTCATGTCAGGCAGAGAGGAGAATTGAGGCAATCAGTTGGTTGTCAGGCAACTCAACCTCTTCTGCAGGGACTGGCCAATTGTTTCCTCAAATGTCTTTTTCGCTTTGGCTAGTGGAGACCCAGTCTGAGTATAATTACTGTCCTGGATCTGAAACAAAGACACAATCACATGGGGTGGGATTGGAAAGGACCAGATATTAACCCCAAGCCGCAGGCAGGGGGATGCCTGGAGCAAGACAACAGGCTTGAGAAGGCTCTGATGCAATGCAACATGGAAGGAGGAGGGTGTTTGGTTGAAAGGAAAAGGTCAGTGTGCATTTGAAGGCAGAGCTGCGGCCTATGGGACGCCCTGAAGTTTTGGAAACTGAGGACAAGCTCCAAGAATATTGAGACATTCTGGCAACTTTGGAGAGGGAACCCCTCCAGAAAAACACAAGACAATTTGAGCTGATTGAATGACTTTGGATAGAAAGTGGGACTCTGGGTTGGATGGGATGGGGAAGGTTTCCAAGCAAGTATAGGGGAAGGAGATTGTGGGAAAGAACAAAGGGGAGGGAGAAGCTCAAAAGGAAAGGAAGTTTAAAGTAGTCCACTAAAGTTTTGGGGTAAACATTACTATTCCATTGTCCTCCCAACAAACTAAGAAGGGGGCAGATTTGGTCTTGCTCATGTATTTGGCAGCCCCCTCCTCCCTTTTAGTCTCCATCCCTGGTGCTCAGCACTCTCTTGTTTCCTGTTGAGTGTCTTCTTCCAACACTGGAAAAAGCTGGAGAACATTTGGGGTTTGGCTCTTTGGAGTGGTACCAGCCAAACAATAATCCGTCAAAGTTTGGCTACTGTCACAAATACAAAAGGAATCAGTTTCCCCAAGCACATGTAGCACCCCAAAGGCTGACCCTTTTAGCCCATTAGACCTGCTTGGGACCATTTCTGATCCCTACTCTGCCTTTAGTATGGAATTGTTCAATGGCCTACCCTGAAGCAATCCAATTAATTCAGACTATTGTGTTAATGGCTGCTGATAAATTGATGCCCTACCAAATGAACAATTTGTATCCTATGTAGAAGGGTCTGTCTTTAACTCAGTGGTTCCTAAACTTTTTTGCGTCCACATGACTTCTTTTGTCAATCAAAACTTTCTCTTTTTGTTTATCTCACATAATCGTTGTATTTTTAGTATCTGCTCATTGAGAAAATATATAATGAAAAAAGTTACTAGGAATTCAGACACATTTTTAAAAGGTTGTGTGCTTTTTTAATCACAACAGCCATGTATGTTTGAGAAATAGTAGTAAATATATGTTTAAGGCATATTTATTCAAAATAAAGGGAACGCCTTGTTCACAAGCAGGTTTGCAGGTCCCTCACAGTAACTCCTTGGTTAACCTGAGGGTTGTGGCCTCAGATTAAGAACAACTGTCTTAACTAGAAGAAGTGATTGAAGCAGGAAGTTTAATCTCTTTGAAAGTTTCGTACTGAAGATGCTTTTGTGCCAGCAGGGTAGGGTGGAGCCTTGCCCATGTACCTCACAGATGTATTTTCCGTAGGAGGTCTGGGCAGGGCTAGTTAATAGCTGACAAAAGAAAAATGAAAGAATGCTCATGTTTCAGGGAGCCACCCTAAATGCTCATTTGAATGACTTCCACAAAGACCAAAGCTGGAGGAAGCTGATGGAACATTCAGGGTTTGACTTTTGGGAGCAGAGATGGCCAAACAATAAGCCATTAATCAAAGTTTGACTACTGTCACGAATAGAAAAAAATTGATTTCCCCAAACGGGCTAATGGAGAAGAGCTGCACAACTCTGTGAATATACTAAAAACCACTTAACTGTACACCTTAAAAGGGTGAATTTTATGGTATGTGAATTATATCTCGAGGTGCTATTTAAAAAAAAAACTCAATGACAACTGTCACCAGGAGTATTGAGGTCATCACAGTTGCTATATTAAGCTCCCCATAGCTGAGCCCCTCATACCTCCAATATCCAGGGTCTGTGAATTTGGGCTATCCTCAGCTCCACAGAAGGCTGACTCCTTTGATATCATCTATTTGACTTTGTACATTCTGAGCAGATGTGATCAAAAGCATCAGGTGGTGAAGTGGAGTGGTTAAAACACCAGCACTGAATTGAGAGAGACCGTGTCCTTGTCCTTGTTATATGACCTTGAGTAAGTCATTTCATCTCTCTGAGCCTCATCTTACTGTTTGATCGTACTAATTGCTCCTGTCTCCTAACATTGCTGTGAGAAATAAATGAGTTAATGAGCACAAAATGCTTAGCATAATACCTAGCTGATGCAAACTGACCTAAGTCCATTTGGTAATACACAGCTATTATTTGGTAAATAATGATAGCTGGCAAAGAAGCTTGAGACAATGAGATCTAGCTACTCCTCTATGCTCTCCCTACAGATTATAATCAAAACAAAGGCTTAGCTAAAATTCTGCCTCATACAAGTATTATTCATTAGCAAAGTAGGCACACTACATCATAATACCTGTTCTATAAGCTTGATGAAGTCCCAGATCTCTGTCCTTTTAAGTGCGCTGAGCACATCCTTATGAAAGATACAGCACACAACCTCTAGTTGGCATCATACAGTCAGAAATCCTCCTAACCTAATGACTAAGCACAGGACCCATTTGAGATCAGGTCACTCATGCTATTCTATGGAGTATAGGGTAAAAGCCTCGGTGGATTCTTATCCCCTGTTCATGCAAACGTAGGGTATGTCTGCAATTTGTTTTTGCTAATCCACATATATTGAATACCTTTAATTTTATAAGAGCCCGTTTCTAACATTCATCATAATAATATGACATTAGTTTCACTAATAAAAAAGATTTGACATGCAATCTGCTAGTTAGCAAAATGTCAGTTCTTGAGTGAGATATCAATAACAGAAGGACTCATAGTCGCCACCTCGATAGTGTAATTCTTTCTGATAAATTATCTCTGGCCACCCTGGACTATGCCCTCTTAACTGTGTGCTCAATTCCTAAATGCTTATAGGACTCTTCAAGGTCCATTTTGCCTAAGTTGCAGAATTATGAGCATACAGTTCTTTGTGGTATTTCTTTATTTTCTTTTTCATGCTTGTGGGTTCTGTGGTGATAGCCCCTCTTTCACTACTGATATTGATCATTCATATCTTACCTCTTTCCGTATTGGTCAATCTGGACATGTTTGTCAATTTTATTGATCTTTTCAAGAAACCAGATTTTGGTTTCATTGATTTTCTCTTGCTTTTCTGTTTTTAGTTTCATTGATTTCTTCTCTTATTATTATCATTCCCTTCTGCTTGCTTTGAAGGAAGCAAGCTCTTAGTTTTCTAGTTTCTTAAAGTATAAGGTTAGATTACTGATTTTAGATCTTACTTTTTTTTAATATAACCATTAATTGCTATAAATTTCTCTCTCAACGCTGCTTTAATGGCATCCCACAACTATTTCATGTTGTATTTTTATTTTCATTTTTTCAGTTCAGAATACTTTTTAAAATTTCCCTTGAGACTTTCTCTTTGACCCATGGGTTATGTAGAAGTATGTTCTTTCATTTCCAAATATTTGGAGATTTTTCTAAGTATCTTTATTATTGGATTTTAGTTTAATTCTGTTAGGATCATTGTATTATTTCTATTCCTTTAAATTTATTAAGGTTTGTTTTGTGGGCCAGAGTATGCTTTCTCTTTACGTTATATTTGCACTTGAAAAGAAGGTGTAGTCTTCTGTTGTTGGGTGAAGTGTTTTATAAATGGAAATTAGGTCAAGTTGTTGATAGTGTTATTCTGGTCTTCTGTGTCCTTCCTAATTTTATATATACTTGTTCTGTCAGTGGCTGAGAGAAGAGTGTTAAAGTCCAACAATAATTGTGGATTCGTCTATTTCTCCTTATTTCTATCAATTTTTGCTCAGATATTTGAAGATCTGTTCTTAGATATATACAGATTTAAAAATGTTATATGTTCAGGGAGAATTGAGTCCTTTATAATTATGGAATGTCTTTCAGTATCTCTGATAATATTCCTTGTTCTGAAGTCAACTTTGTCTGATATTAATATAGTTATTCCAGCTTTCTTTTGTTTAGTGTTTTCATGAAATATCATTTCCATCCTTTGACTTTTTAACTTATGTGTGTCTTTATACTTAAAGTGGGTTTCATATAGATACATGTAGTTGATGTATTAGTCAGGTTCTCCAGAGAAACAGAACCAGTAGGATATGGATATAGATGAATTAGATAGATGGCAAATAGATAGATAGATGATATTGGATGCTAGATATTTTATATATATATATAAATATATATATATAGAATACTTATATATGTATATATAGAGAATATATATTCTCTCTATATATACAGTGCATATATAAATATATATAGAATACATCTATCTATCTATCTATATGTATATAGAAAGAGAGAGAGGGAACCAGGGGAGCTGATGGTGTAAATCTCAGTCCAAGGGCCAGAGAAGTTGCGGTGAGGTGACCCAGCTGAAGCAGTGAGGTAGGAAAAAGGGGGCAAATTCCTCCTTCCTCCACTTTTGTTCTATTCAGGCCCTCACCAGATTGGATGATGGCCACACACACTGGGGAGGGAAACTTACTGAGTCTACCAATTCAAATGCTAATCTCATGTGGAAACACCCTCATAGCCGCACCCAGAAATAATATTTAATCTGGGAACCCATCCATGGCCAGTCAAGTTGACAGTAAAACTAACCATCACAAGTCTACCTCTTGTCAACTTGGCGTTCATATGCATCTACTTAAACCATACTTAATCTCCAAATAAGAACAATAACTGAGTCACAATTCTGCAGAACATAATACAACTATCTCACACACAAATGAAAATGCACTAATTTCTTTCTCAGAAGAGGAGGTAAAGTCCTTGAGCAATTATAGCTCTTCTCCTTGATATAAGGAGGAAATAGTCATGACAACTAGTCTTCCTTTCTGTAACTGGTCACATGGTCCTATCTGGTATTTATAACCACCTTCTCCCACTACCTATTCTGTATTCCCTTTACCTTTAGTAAGAACCTCAGCTGGTCATGGTTTTTTACATGATGGAGTGACCCGAACCTGCATTCCTGAAGGGTCTAGGCCATTAGTAGTCCTGTCTGGATTGGATTGTTGTAATTTTCCATTGATCTTAATGACAGGACATGGTGATACTAAGAGACTCTCTAAGGGATCTCCTGTACTCTAGACACACACTTCCTCACCTCCATTGTGGAATAGTAGTCCAATTTCCCCTTGGTAGTCAGGATCAATCAGCTCAGTCAACACCATAACTCTCTTCTTTGCCTGTTGATTCAGAGGTAGCAGGAGCCCAAAGTGACAGGGCAGCAGTCTTAACTTTGAGTTCAATGGAATCGTTGTTGTGTCTCCTACTGGAAGCATTCCTCCCTCTGGAACTAAGTCCTCTAGGCCAGCAGAGCATAAAGTTACTGAAACAAGAAGCACAATTTTTGCAAGTGGGTTACTAGGGTTAATAGTAAGCGGTGCCACTCCTATTTCTACCCATTGATTCCTAGATCTGTGGCTCCTGGCTATCGGAGAAACAGCACTGTATGTTGGATGCTGGTTCAAAGCATATACAGCCTTCTGAAGAACCTTGCCACAGACCTGCAAGATATTACCACCTAGCTGGTGCTGTAACTGAGTCTACAAAAGGCCATTCCACTATTCTATCAAGCCAGCTGCTTCAGGATGAGGAAGAACATGGTAAGATCAGTGAATTTTATGATCATGGGTCCATTGCTGCACATCTTTTGTTGTGGAGTGAGTTCCTTGATCAGAAGCAATACTGCATGGAATGCCATTATGGTACATAAGGCATTCTATAAGTTCGTGGATGGCAGTTTTGGTGGAAGTATTGCATGCAGGGAAGGCAAATCTGTATCCAGAATAAGTGTCTATTCCAGTAAGAACAAAACTCTGCCCCTTCCATGATAGAAGCAGTCCAATGTAATCAACCCTGCCACCAGGTAGCTAGCTGATCACCCCTGAGAATGGTGCCATATCAGGTACTCAGTGTTCAACTCTGCTGCTGGGAATTTGAGGACTCAGTGGTGGTCATAGCCAAATAGGCCTTGGTGAGTAGAAATCTATATTGCTGAGCCCATGCATAACCTCCATCCCTGCTACCATGGCCACTTTATTCATGAGCCAAATGGGCAATGACAGAAATGGGTAGAGAAAGAGGCTGACTGGTGTCCACAGAATGGGTCATTCTATTCACTTGATTATTAAAATCCTCCTCTGCTAAGGTTACCCATTGGTGAGAATCCATATGGGACACAAATATCTTCACATTTTTCACCTGTTCAGGGTGCTCTATCCATATACTTCTTCCTCAAATTTCTTTGTCATTAATTTTATGATTGTGGTACTTCCAAGTTCCTGCCCATCCAGCTAAACCATGAGCTAAAGCCCATGAATTGATATATAATCGCATATCTGGCCATTTCTCCTTCCAAGAAAAGTGAACAACCAGGTGCACTTCTAGAAGTTCTGCCCACTGAGAGGATTTTCTTTCACCACTGTCCTTCAGGGATGTCTCAGAGAGGGGCTGTAATGCTACAGCTGTCCACTTTCAAGGGGTGCCTGCATGTCATACAGAACCATCTATAAACCAAACCCAAGTTTCTCCTCCTTTGTCAGTCACCTGATCATAGGGAACTCCCCTATGATCATAGGTGCAGGTTGGGAGAGAAAAAGCAGAGTAACAGCAATGGGGGCCATGGACATCTGGGCCTCTTCTTCACATAACTTATTTGTGCCTTCAGGGCCTGTTTGGGCTCAATCACATATATACCACTTTCATTTTAAATGCTGCTGGTCACACCCAACTTCATGGCTTGGTGGTTCAGACAATACCCAGTTCATGATGGGCAACTCAGGTTGCATGTTAACTTGGCGGCCCATGGTTAAGCTTTCAGTCTCTGCTAAGGCCCAGTAGCAGGCCACGAACTGTTTCTCAAAAGAGGAACAGTTATCTACAGGATGGGAGGGCTTTGCTTCAAAATCCCAAGGACTTGTACTATGATTCACATATAGGGGACTGCCAAAGGCTGCAAACAGCATCCCTACTTGCCACTGACACTTCAACCACTATTGGATCTGCTGGATCATATGGCCCAAGTAGCAGAACAACTTGCACAGCAGTCTAGACCTGTTGCAGAGCCTTCTCCTGTCCAGGGCCCCACTCAAAACCAGCAGCTTTTTGGGTCACTCAGTAAATGAGCCAGAGTAACACACCCAAATGAAGAATATGTTGCCTCGAAAATCTGAAGAGACCCACTAGCCATTGTGTCTCTTTCTTGGTTGTAGGAGGGGCCAGGTGCAATAGCTTAGCCTTCATCTTAGAAGGGATATCTCAAAATGCCCCACACCGCTGAACCCCTAGAAATTTTACTGAGGTAGAAGGCCCTGAATTTTAGCCAATTTATTTCCCACCCTCTGACATGCAAAAGTCTTACCAATAAGGCAAGAGTGGTTACTACTTCTTGCTTATTAGATACAATCAGCATAATGTCATCAATTTAATAGACCGGTGTGATAACTTGTGGAAGGAAAAGTTGATCAAGATCCCTGCAAACTAAATTATGACATAGGCCTGAAGAGGATATACCCCTGAGGTAGGACAGTGAAGATGTATTGCTGGCCTTGCCAGCTGAAAGCAAATGGATTTTGGTGGGCTTTACTGACAGGGATGGAGAAAAAGGCATTTGCAAGTGAATAACTGCATACCAGGTACTGGGGTTGATTTACTCAAGCAACGAAACCACATCTGGTACAGCAGGTGCAATTGGAGTAACCATCTGGTTAAGCTTACAATAAGCCACTGTCATCCTCAAAGATCCATCTGTCTTCTGCACAAGCTAAATAGGAGAGTTGAATTGGGATATGGGGGAGAATCAACACCCTTGCATCTTTCAAGTCCTTGATGGTGGCACTAATCTCTGCAATTCCTCCAGGATTTTACTTTTGATTTACTATTTTTTTTTTCTAAAACTGTGTATAGGCAGTTCTAGTGGCTTCCACTTGACCTTTCTCACCATAACAGCCCTCACTCCACCAGTCAGGGAACCAATGTGGAGATTCTACAAGCTCCTTACTACACACATTCCAATTATGCATTCCTGAACTAAGGAAATAACCAAAAGATGGGTTCAGGGACCCACAAGACACATCGTGAGTTGGATCAGAGCTAAAACTCCATTGATCATTTGACCTTCATAAGCCCTTACTCTCACTGGTGGGCCACAGTGATGTTTTGGGTCTCCAGGAACTAGTGTGAGTTCAGAACCAGTAGCCAGTAGTCCCTGAAACATTTGATTATTTCCTTTTTCCCAGTGTACAGTTACCCTGGTAAAAGGCCATAGATCCCATTGAGGAAGGCTGGGAGAAAGATTACCAGTATAAATTCGCAGTAGTGTACTGGGTCCCTACTCAAGGGTACCAAGCTTCCCATGCATTCAAGGGGTTCTGGGTCTGTAAGCTGGCTGAAGTCTGGGAATTGATTGAGAGGCAGTGACTCTGTTCTTATGATTCAGGTTAGACTTTTGTTCATTTGACCTATATTTCTACTTACACAGATCAAGCAAGAATTTAGTAGGATTCCTGTATATTTCACTTCCAGGAACACCATGATCAATCAGCCAATACCATACATCTGTATGAGTCAGACTATGCTGACTGCTGCTTTGACTGTGCTGTCTATTATGGTAAACATGCCAACCTTGCCTTTGCTGGTTGGGGGCTACAACTTGACCCCTGCCACACTGGGATCCAACTGCTCCCATTGTATTTAGGTTTTCCAATTGAGTGGCTGTGTTTCCCACTGTAAGGTCTGGTCTACAGAGAATAACAATCACAGAGCTCTTCAAGAATGCCAGGGTTCCCCCTACAAATTTATTTCTCATAGTATTGGTAAAAGGTGATCTTCCGCACTCTCCCGTTGTGATTGAGTATTTCTTAAATGATAAATCCACTCTAGCATTCTAATCTCCCTCAGCCTTTGAATCTCTTTCTCTACATTAAACCTAGGCATGTCCAGCATTTCCAATTTGCTCATGGTGGGCCACCTTTTGGTCCACGTTTCAGCCAACCAACCAAACAAGCTGTTAGAACCCTTTCTAACTCCCCAAGCTACAACATTAGATGCAAAATCTCTGCTTAGTGAGCCCATATAAATAGAATCAGCCTGATATAACCTTATGTTTCTTCCACCATTATCTCACATTCTTAGAATCCATTCCCACTCATGGTCCTCAGATATCTGTCTATGTATATTTAATTAGAAAGCTCAGGTAGTTCTTTTGGAGTGTAATGCATCTCGTTATTGGTCACACATAGTACCTCACCTTTAGGAACCTGCTGTGACTTGAGTCTAGTTATAAGTCTAAAAGGAGTAGTGGGGGTGAACTCTGAGGAGAATCAGCATTGTTTTGCATGGCAACTGCCTCAAGCGAGGCCATTATACTTTCCTCTTCCAATTCAGGGTTAACCCCCTCAGATGGAGGTGGAAAGGCCAATAATTCTCTGAGTGGAGAGGACACTTCCTTCAAGGATGAGGAGGCAACTTCCACTGGGGTAGGGAGACCTCTTCCACGGGTAAAGTAGAATCATCAGAATTTAGGAGCTCAATATCTCCAGCTTCATCAGGGTCTTGTCACATGTCCCCAACCCAACTTATAGGATCTAATTATTTCCTGATCAATGCCCTCATTTTAGTAGTAAACACCTTGTGAGGCTTGGAGTTCAACTTGAATTGTAATTCAGCCAGTTGCAGGATAAGGTTCCATGTTTGATTTTCAGCAATTTCAGCCCCGTGGCTACAGGAGTTAAGGGTATCTTTCACGGCATACATAGAAGCTCTTAGGTCATTTATGTGGTGAGTGAGCTGAGAATTCAAATCCCTGAACTCATCTTTTTCTTTCACTACTTTTTCCAGCAACATTAGGAGCAACCAACCAACATCACTATATTTGTTAGTTTCCCAAAAATATTTGATAGTACTATATTCAGTCACTTAGCTCCTTGCCTCTTATAAGTAGTTGATTAGGACTATCCCATGCAGATATGGACTATCAGTGCTCACTTTACTACTGGAAATAGAGTCATCAGGATCTTTAAATCTAATCATATTAGGGATCCAATTCTAGGAACCCCAGAACCAATTCAGAAACACATCCTTAAGATTCTGTTTCTCTAGGACCACTCTTAGTACCAAAATCTGTATTAGCCAGGATTCTCCAGAGAAACAGAACCATTATGATATACACTTTTCTCTTAGGAGATATTTTATTTATTTATTTATTTATTTAAATGAGGAATTGATTCATGCAATTATGGAGGCTGAGAAGTCCCAAAATCTGCTGTTTGCAGACCCAGGAAAGTTGGTGGTGTAATTCAGTCTGAGTTCAAAGGCCTGCGAATTAAAGCAGCCAGTGATGTGCATCCCAGTATGAGGGCCAGAGAAAATAAGATAAGATGCTTCAGCTCAAGCAGTGAGCCAGGAAAAAAGGGACAAATTCCTCCTTCCTTCACTTTTTGTTTTATTTAGGCCTTCTCTCATTGGATGATGCCCACCCACATTGCGAAGGGCAATTTACTTTACTGAGTCCACTTATTTGAATGCTTATTACATATGAAAACACCATTAATGACACATCCAGAAATAACATTTAATCTAGGCACCCTGTGGCCTGTCAAGTTGACACATAAAATTAACATCACAGTTGAGTCTTGTGTTTTTATACATTCTGACAATCTATGTCTTTTAATTAGTGTGTTTTTGACCATTTACGTTTAATGTAATGATTGATCTGTGTGCATTTAGGTCCACAATTTTATTTATTTATGCTTGTTCCTCTGTTTCTCCTCTCCTGCTTTCTTTTATGTCATTTAAATATTTTTAGTATTCCATTTTAACTTATCTATTGAATTTTAAATTTCTTTATATTTGTAGTGGTTGCTCTAGGGATTAAAATATACATCCTTGACTTTTCCCAACTTTAGTTTTATAGTTAATATTTTTTCAGGTCCAGTGAAATGTGGAATCCTTACCACAATGTGGGTCCCTATGCACTCCCTCCTGTGTGGTGTAGCCATTATTATATGTATTACATTTACACACATTGGGATCTCCATCAGACAGTGTTAGAGTTTGTGTTTTCAACCATCATAACAGATTTTAGAAACTTAAGGGAAGTACAGTCTGTTATATTTACCCAGATATTTACCATTTCTGTTGCTCTCCCTTCCTCCTCAAAGATCCCAATTTCCCTTTGGTATGATTTCCTATCCACCTCAAGATTTAATCTTTGGTTTTCAGAAATATGACTATGATGTGTCTATGCATGGTTTTCTTTGTATTTACCTAATTAGGGTTCCCTGAGCTTCTTGAATTTTTCACCACATTTGGGACATTTTTGGCCATTATATCTTCAACTATTTTTTCTACCCCATTCTCGTCTCTTTTTCTAGGATTCCAATTACATTTATGTTAGACCTGTAGGTATTGCTCTACAAGTCTCTAAAACTCTGTAGAGTTTTAAAATCTCATTTTTCTCTTTGCTTCAGATTAGATAATTCTTATTACTTGATCTTCAAGTTTACAGATTCTTTCCCCTGCCATTTCTGTTCTGCTATTAAGCCTATCCAGTGAATTTTTATTTTATGTTGTATGTTTTGATTCTAGAATTTCCACTTTGTTCTTTAAAAATTATAATATATATTTTCTGCTGACATTCTGTATCATTTCACTGATTGCAAGCATATTTTTCTTCATTTCATTGAGCATGGTTGTAATAGCTGTTTTAAAATTCTTGTCCACTATTTCCAACATCATGGTCATCTTTTGGATGGTTTTCATTCTTATCTCTTTGTCTTGAGGCTGGGTCACATTTCCTATTTCTTCATATGTCAAGCAGTTTTTTATTGTAACCTCAACATTCTGAATGCTAGATTGTAGAGGCTCTGAGATTCTGATATATTCCCCTGAAGACTATTGATATTTTTGTGTTGTCAGTAAATTAACTCAAACTGCCAACTCTGATTATTTAGCTGGGCTGTTTTGCATCTGTCCCTTACATGCATGGTTCAAGGATAAGTCAGAGACTTGGGAAGAGTTTGATGCTCCTCATCTCTGGCTCTCTACTTGCTGGAATTTCCCCCTCACTTTCCAGTGGCTATGGTTGCTAAGAACTCTGTCCTCCAATTCTTCAGGCTGAAAGACTGCTGGCTTTCTATCAGAGTGTTAACTGCCTCACACAATCCTCTCTTTGGCCTAAGCTTAAGTTAAAATAGGTAAAAAATGGGAAACCTACTCCCTATCTTCCCTTTTTCCAAGTGTCAATACCTTTGGCTCACTCACCAGTGCCTTTGTGTCATTATTTGTTGCATTTTTTCTAGAGCAGGTGATGGCAAACTTTTTCTATGAAGGGCCAGATTGTAAATATTTTAAGCTTTGTGGACCATGTGGTCTGTCCCAACTAATCAGTTCTGCCATTATAGCATGAAAGCAGAAATAGAAAATATATAAATGAATGGATATGGCTGTGTTCCAATAACACTTTATCTACAAAGACAAGTGGCAGGCTAGATTTGGCCTATAGGCCAGTTTGCCAAACTGTAGTCTATTATTTCCAAGAGGGTGAAGTCTAATAGAAGCTTAATTGGCCACACGGGTAGTTGAAATTCCTCTATATAATATTGCCTGTTTTATTTAATTCATTTTAGGATACTTCACATTAATTGACTAAATAGAAAGAAATTCAAGTTAATGAAATTGAAAAAGGAAGAAATAGAAAAAACTTAAAAGAACGCCACAAAATCACAAAGGGGGCTAGAACCATCTTGTCATAAAGAAAGTATAAATTTGATGTATATGATTTATAGGTCAATGTATGATTATTAGGCTATTTTTTTGGTTACCTGACTTAGGGTTACAAAGGACAAGATCCATTAATTCATCCCAAAAGTGTTTATTGAGCATATATGTGTCAGGCATTGTGCTAAGTACTGGAGATACAGTGGTGAGCAAAACAGCATAGCAAAATGGTTGAGAGCATGAACCCTGGAACTAGCCTGCCTGGGTTTGAATCCTGGCACTGTCATTTATTAGTTTTGTGAGCTTGGGCAAGCTACTCTGCCTCTCTGGTCTCAGTTTCCCCCATATGTATGGCAATAATAATGCCTCATGGAGTTGCTATGAGAATTAAATGATTTAATTATTATAAACTGCTGAGCAAATTGCCTGACACATAGTAAAAGTTATATGTGTGTTTGTTAAACAACAGAGATTTAGACCATCTCTGCCTCCAGGGAACTTAGAGTCTAGTGGGAGAGACTGACTTTAACCTAAAACACAAGTAAATGTAAAAACGAGTAAATGCAAAATGCAACTGTGATCAGCGCTACAAAGCAGATTTACATGGAGCTATGAGAGCTTGTTTTACTGGGATTTGACCAGAAAAGGTATCTCTGAGGAAATGATATTTGAGCTGAGGATAAGGAGGAGCAAATTAGGCAGAACCTATGTTTTTGAAGGAGCATGATGAATTAGTCTGTATTTCCTGTCTTACTAATGAAGCACTCTGTTGAATGAGGGCATGATGCAAGTCTTAAATTTCTGTATCCTCCATCATGCCTGGCAAGCATGATAGGCATCCTGGACAAGTCTGATGATGTTTGTGGCAGGCAAGAACTGCCATTCTTGAAGCTTATTCTTCCCTCCTTCTGCCTGGCTACCCCACTTCAGAGAAAATCTTCACAAACCAGCGATACAAAGAATGCTTGGGGGTGTTAAAGCATTCTGTCTAGAAGTCAAGGCCACTGAGGGAAAGCAGCAGTTTGGATGATGAATATAACTCTCTTTGTTAGCATTTTGGCTGCTGTATCACTTCAAAAGCATTTGCTCCACAGACTCAGCCTTGGGAATCTAAGAAGTTGTGCTGAGCAGAGGACGCTGTGGGCTGAGGCTTCTCATGCTTTCTTGTGGTGTTCAATTCTGAAGGCCATGATCCTCCAGTGGGACATTCATTACAAACTATCTCCATTTCATTACGTGTGGCTAAAGGATTGGAACCATCAGGCACCTGAAACAATTTCATTTCCAAGATTCTTTCTCTTGTCAATTATGGATCAGGAAACAAATGTATGAAAGCAGATATCTTTTTTTTCTCATTCGAAGTAGGAGCAGATGACATCACTTGCAGTATGGAACTGCTGAAAACCTTAACAATCCATTTCAGGACGCTTTCTGAGGAACATTTCCATCTGGTGTAGAGATGTGTACCAATCCAACCTCAGGACCCACTAATTTGCTAAGCACTTTGCAGGATTTTAAGAGGTTTCACGTGCATTTGTAAGGAACCAGATGAAAATAAACTACAGCAATATATCAGTTAGGATAGTATTCTTTGTTTGCAAGCCACTGAAAACCCAATCCAAATTGTCTTAACCCTCAAAAAGGGAACTTATTGGCCAACGTAACTGTCTAGTTCAAGAGCAAATCCAGCTTCGGGTGAGCTTTCTTCTGCTCACCCAGTCTCTCACTTTCTTTCTCTCTCCATCTCTCAGCTCCACTTCCTTGATGAGGGCACCAGTCTCAGGTAGATTCTCCCTTCTTTGTCCAAAGAGGGATTTGGCTGCTACTTCCAGGGCCACATACTACTCCATTCATATCAGGCAAGGAAGAAGCCTCTTTTCCCCAGTATGCCCAGCCAAAGTCTTGAGATTTCGTCTGATTTCAGCATCTCGGGTCATTTTGCCCACCCCAAACCAATCACTATGGCCAGGGGATGAAATGAGTGACTGGCTTATCCTAGGCCATGTGTTTTACCTGGAAAAGAGTCAGTTGCCTCAAAACTACAGGAGGCCCAAAATAGGAATCAGGATTGGTGGGAAAAGACAAAGTGGAAATGCATGGTGGGAAGGCAAACAACAAAGGCCAACTCTGTGCAACAGTAATTGTTGCTTATACTAGATAAGGGTTTTCACTTTAAACTTCTCCAAGTCTTTCCTGTCCATTAGCACACTAGAACCTTGCAAAAACCATGGAAGGTAGCTAAGACTGGAAATATTGTTCTCATATAGCTGTGGAAACTGAAGCTCAAATGAGTCAGGTGAATTGGATAAGTCTGCAAAGTTGCATAGTGTTGGAGATAATTGACTCTCCGGCTGTAGAAATCTGGATTCTTTAAACACCAATCCATATATTGGGTTGTGTTCATTTTATCTTATTTTTTTAACTCCATAACCAATTCTCATTCCTCTTTTTCTCCCCATCTCCACGGCCATTCTAATATGTTTAACATGTAGCTTTTTTTTTGAGTGTGTTCTTTCAAACTGTATATTGTTTTGTGTGCATACATTCTTAATCTACATAAGGGGTACTATGTTATATAACTTATTCTGTTTCTTACTTTTTTCGGCATTATGTTTTTAGCTCAATCCATACTGCTGTGTGTATATTTAATCTGTTACTGCCAACTGTTGCATACTACTGTATGGCATGTATCCACCATATTTTACCGATCTACTCTCTCAGTCAGGGTTTGCCACTAGGATTCTGCTAACTTTCCACCACTACTGATAACACGTCTGCAAACATCTTCATATATGTCCCCCTATAGGCTTGTATGGGGATTTTCCTAGATATATATGCTCAGAACAGAATTCTTAGGTCATAGGATATGTGTATATTTAATGTGTCTAAGTTAGTTGTATGATCCTCAAGTCAGTGAGGCCTTCCTTGGCAAATCTTTCTTCACTTTCAACCCATGTAACATTTCATATCCCCTTTTCCTGATTTAATTTCTCTGCTTAGCACTTATAACTATCCAATAAATTAATTTATGTTATCTTTATTATCTTATAATAAATAATTATTGAAATAAGATTTTAACAGATTTTTGTTTGTTTTCTCACTGTTTGTATCCCAAACATGTAGAGCGACACTTGACACAAGGATGGTACTCAATAAATATTCATTGAATGAATACAGTGGTATCAAATTGTTCTCCAGAACAGCTGAACCAGTCTACATTATGCAGAACGTAACGGTTTTTATATCCCATATTCTCATCAACACAATATCAGCTTTTTAATTTTTGCCAACCTGAGAGCTGTTTAGTTAAACTTGTATTTCTCTAATTACTAAAGAGTTTGAGCACTTCTTCATAGATTTCATTTTATTTAAGTGCTTCCTTTGGAGGTGAGCTCTTTGTTACTTAAGAGACAAATCAAGTTCTAGTAAAGAGTCCCAAACAAATGCCCTGAGGGGCACATCTGTATCCCTAGCTAAGAGCAAGCACAGTCAGGATGTCTAATGTCCAATTTGCAAAGGAAATTCTAAAACCCAAAACAACAAGAGTTCAGAACATCAATTTCAACTCTACCTCCAAATCATGTATCTTTTGGCTGTTGGAAACTCCTTAACAGAGCTTGTAGAAGAAGTCTAAATTCCATGGCACTCTTCACTTAGTGAACATGAAACTGTCTGAATAGCCATTTTTTCCTCATTAACCCCAGTTAACACACCCAAGGAAGTATGTGTCCCAGTATTATCTCACAAATGAAGCTCAAGTTTCAAATGCCATACCCTCCCTTTCTAGGCCTGTTCCAGAACCTCTCAGCCCACAGTGGCGATCAGGTTTCAGCTTCATCTCCTTCTCTGATCCAGGCACCTTGTTGTGCCAAATGGTATGCCAAAAGGCTTAGGACCAAGGAGATGAAGCTCTAAACATTCATTCATTCCACCTTTATTGAGAACATACAATCTGCCAGAAAGCACTCTAGGCTCTGGGGATACAGTCCCTGACATCAGGCAATGTACAGTCTTATGGGTAAAGAGGCACATTGTACGAGCCATGACATTCAGAGACTGTGATAAGGTTTATGCTGGAAGGCAGTGCGGAGGGTTGGAGAGCACAACAGAGGGGTACTTGTCCTGGTCTGGGAAGAGAGAAACAGGAGCAGATGAGACAGAAGGAAGTTTCTTCAAAGGCATATTGCTTGAACTGAAACTAGAAGATGAAGTAGAAGCTTACCAGAAAGATTGGGGAAGGGGGTCAAAAAGAATAGCTTGTGCACATTATAAAAACATATAGATAACTCACTGTGGCTTCATGATATTCCACTGTATGCATACACCACACTTCGTTTATCCATTCATCCATTGACAAACACTTGAGTGGCTTCTACTTTTTGCCTATTGTGAATAATGCTGCTATGAACATCGATGTACAAACATTGAATCTTAGCTTTCACTAATTTGGGGCATACACTTAGAAGTGGAATTGCTGAATTATATGGTAATTGTATGTTTAATTTTTTTGAGGAACCATTGTACTATTTTCCACAATGGCTGCATGATTTTACATTCCCACCAGTACTGTACAACTCTTCCAACTTGTCAGTACTCATTATTTTCTGGGTTTTTTTGTAGCCATCCTAATGCACGTGAAGTGGAATCTCATTGTGATTTGGTTCACATTTCTCTAATGATTAGTGATGTTGAGTATTTTTTCATGTGCTCATTGGCCATTGGTATAACTTCTTTAGAGAAATATTTGTTGAAGTCCTTTGACCATTTTTGAATTGGATTTTGTTTTTTGTTGTTAGGTTGTAGGAGTTCTTTATATATTCTGGATACTAACCCCTTATCAGACATATGATTTGCAAATATTTTCTCTTATTTCATGGGTTACCTTTTCACTCTGTTAATAGTGTTCTTCACAGCATAAACATTTTTAATTTTGATGAATTCCAATTTATCTGTTTTTTCTTTTGTTGCTTCTGCTTTTGCTGTTATATCCAACAAATCATTGCCAAATCCAATATCACAAGGCTTTTCCTTTATGTTTTCTTCTAAGAGTTTTATAGTTTTATCACTTTTGTTTAGGTCTTTGGACTATTTTAAGTTAATTTTTATATATAGTGCAAGGTAAGACTCTGTCTTCATTCTTTTTCATGTGGATTTGCAGTTTTCCCAACACCATTAGTTGAAGAGATTGTCCTTTCTCCATTAAATAGTCTCAGCACCTTTGTCAAAAAATATTTGTCTGTATATACTAGGGTGTATTTCTGGACTCTCTATTATAAGCCATTGATCTATATGTCTGTCCTTGTGCCTTGTGTTTTCATTACCATATCTTTAGTAACTTTTGAAATCAGGAAATATGAGACATCCGACTTTGTTCTTCCTTTTAAAGATTATTTTGGCTACTTAGGGTCTCTTGAGATTTCATGTGAATTTTAGGATAAGTTTTTCTATTTCTTCAAAAAACATTGTTAGTATTGCGTTGAATCTGTAGATCACTTTGGGAGAAAGTACTTTGTAAAAATTATTTACACAGGTGATTTTGTATTGTTAAACTACCCTTGTGTTTTATTTGCTGCTTGTATAAAGCACACTCTTGACTAAAAAAACTTAGAATAGAAAAAGGTAATAATGATAAAAATCTGAAGAACAATAATCATATGTTCAATGTATTCATATTGAACATATTCATATGTATTCATATTCAATGTATTCATGTGAACAATATATTCAATATTCACTATGGATGAGGAGTCACAGATCTTGGACTCGGCAGTATGGTTCCAGAGTCTGTATCCTTTTTTTTTTTTTTTCCCCAGAGTCTGTATCCTTTTGCAAGTCATTTGCATGTGCTGTGCCTTGGTTTTCATCTGCTCAATGACCCAAAGGACTTTTGAGTTACCTCAAAATGGCCTTAAAAACACCAGGAATTTTGATATTAGATGTCGTTCTATAAGGCTATACAAAGAGACTTCATAAGAAAGTTTTATTAATGGTTCATAATTCTTGTTAAATCAATCACCCTATTTAATTGAAACCAAAGGAAATAAAATGACCATATGTTTATTGACATGATGATATGTCTACCTTATCTGATGAGGTTGTCCACAAAGTCTTGAGGACTACCCAGAAGGAATAGTTTAGAAAGCTGAGAACTTTGGAACAATGCACTGCCTCCCTAAACCTAACTCACCCATTCCAAACTTTCTGTGCCTGGACAAGCTATCTCCTCTTGACCATATTACTTCCTAATGGCACTATGAACACTTATAACACCAACCTAAAGTCAAGTGGAGCCAGAAGGCAGATGACACCCACATCCTACTATCAGCCAAGTTTGGACCTTCTCTACTCAGGGGCGAGAGAGAGTACCTACAACCTCACCTCTAGAGAATTTCTCCGTATTATTACCTATAAGTCTTTACTTGTTTAACTCCTGTATTAGTTATCTATTGCTACATAATAAGTGGATGCAAACAATAAGCATTTATTACCTCCTAATTTCTGGGAGTCAGGAAACCAGGAGAAGCTTAACTGGGTGGTTCTGGTTCAGGATCTCGCATTAGGCTGCAGAGAAGCTGCTTGTAAGAATGGCAGCATCTCAGGCTCAACTGGGGGAGGATCTGCTTTCAAGCTCACTTTGTTATATGATTGTCATCCAGGAGGGTTCAGAGTTCAGGCCTTTAGTTAAGATGTTCACATATAAACAAACGGAACAGAATTGAGAGCTCGGAAATAAACTCATGAATATACAGTCAACTAATATTTGACAAAGGAGCCAAGAATAGTCAATGAAAAAAAGACAATCTCGTCTTAATAAATACTGTTGGGAAAATTGGATATTCACATGCCAAAAGGTGAAACTATACCTCTCTTACACCACTCACAAAAATTAACTTGAAGTGGATTAAAGACTTAAATGTAAGACCTGAAACCATAAAACCCCTAGGAGAAAACATAGGGTGAAAGCTCCTTGATGTTGATCTTGGCAATGATTTTTTTGGATTTGACACCAAAAGCTCAAGTAACAAAAGCAAAAACAAGTGGGACTACATCAAACTAAAAGGCTTCTGCAAAGCAAAAGAAACAATCAACAAAATGAAAAGGCAACCTACAGAATGGGAGAAAATATTTGCAAATCACATGTCTGATGAGGTTAATACGCACAATATATAAAAGGAACTCATATAACTCAATAGCAAAATACAAATAATCCTATTAAAAATGGACAAAGAATCTGAATAGACATTTTCCCAAAGAAAATATTCAAATGGCTAACAAGCACATGAAAAGGTGCTCAATATCAATAATCATCAGGAAAATGCAAATCAAAACTACAATGAGATGTCACCTCACACCTATTAGAATAGCTATTACCAAAAAGACAAGAGATAACAAGTGCTGGTGAGGAAGCAGAGAAAAGGGAACTCTGATGCAATGTTGGTGGGAATGTAAATTGGTATAAACGCTATGGAAAACAGTATGGAGGTTCCTCAAAAAATTAAAAATAGAACTACCGTATGATCTAGCAATTCCAGTTCTGGGTGTGTATCTGAAAGAAATGTAATCTTGATTTGATATCTGCACCTTTATGTTCATTGCATCATTATTTACGATAGCCAAGACATAGAAATAACCTAAGTGTCCATTAACAAATGAATGGGTAAAGAAAATGTGAGATATATATATATATATATATAATGTAATACTATTAAGCCACAAAAAAGAGAATCTTGCCATTTGTGACAACATGGATGAATCCTGAGGGCTAAGTGAAATAAGTCAAACAGAGAAAGGCAAGTACTGTATGATCTCACTTATATGCAGAATCTAAACAAACTGTACTCATAGAAGCAGAGAACAGATTAGTGGTTGCCAGAGGTAGTGGGTGTACGGCAGAGGAGATGGTTGAAGGGTGTCAGAGGATACAAACTTCCATTTATAAGATAAATAAGTCATGGGGATGTGATGTACAGCATGGCTACTACAGCTAACAGTACTGTACTGTATATTTGAAAGTTGCTAAGAGAGTAGATTTGAAAAATTCTTATCACGAGAAAAAAATGATAACTATGTAAGGTGATAGATGTTAACTAAACTTCTTGTGGTAATCATTTTTCAATAAATACATATATCAAATCACTATGCAGTACACCTTAAACTTATACAATGTTATATGTCAATTATATCTCAATAAAACTGGAGGGCAAAAGAAGTAAATGCTAAATCTCATTGGAAAAAAAGATGCTCACGTGCGTGGAGGTGACCTCGTACTTGACTTTGTTAGAGAAGAGTGGACAGTGGAGCTGCCAGCCTTACCTGATAGGCTTGAAATTCTTGTTCTTGGAGGAAAGCACCATTTTGATTCTCAACACAGGGGTAGAGCAGGCTGTACAATCACCATTGCCAAAAAGTTTTCTCAAATTTTACTAAATAGCAGAAATTCTTACCCATCTGGCTTGCTCTAGTCTAGAAGCAGGAGAATGGCCAGCATGGCATCCTGATGCTTCCTCTGGCCCCCAGGATTCTAAGATATCAGTCTCCCTAACCAATCTCCTAGGCAAATGGTAGTGGTGAGCTTGAGGCTAGAAAGCCTCAGCTAGAGAGAGATCCAGTGCCTCCAGAGCATCTCCTTGAAAGAGCCTGTAACATTTGAAATCAATCATTCCTGAAGGGCAAGGCCAGCTCTGAGGTAGAAAAGAGCAAGTGGACCTTTGTGCCTATCTGGCCTACTCATTCTCTGAGAAGGAATAGTAAAGGAAGGAAATAGTAAAAGGGCCCACTTGCCACAGCATAACTATTCGGGCTGATAAGAGGAACAAAGAGACCACTGTTGGTGGGGTTGGCAACCAACGACTGAGGGCTTGGAGCTGGATTTCCTCCAGCATCTCAGGGCTGCTGAAAGACTGGATCATTAAGAGTTTATGGCCTCGTAGAGTTATTTTAAGCCTGTTCTGTTGGTGGATGCTGGCCTCACCTTCAAGCTGCCACAAAATATTTTTATGCCCCAGGAACTGTGGCTTGGGCTGAAGAGAGGCTGCTCCTTTGGAGGGAGGAGGGCCTGAGGCTGAAAGATGGGATTGTAGGTGAAAGGGTTTTTTGCACCTAATGAGCTGCCTGTGGTGCTGCTGTCACTGCCATTGCCACCATAGCTGCTCATATGCTGTTCCTATTCTCAGGCAACTGACTGGATGGGGCATGCTCACATGGAACAAAAAAGAAAGCAACAGCCCTGCCTACTTTGAATAAGGCAGAGTGGTACCAAGTAAGATAATGGAGTCCTAACCTGCGTGCTTGGAGGGAAGGAGAGTGGAGAGTGAGGAAGATAGGGCCCCTCCAGGAGTTAATTGGTCATTTGGGAAGCAAAGCAAAGTGTCTCATTTGACACATAGTATCTAATAATACAGACCACCCTGCCTTAGACCCAGAGCTCTGAAGTCCTGGGACTTCCCTCTTGGATGCACCCTTTTAGAGATGTGTGGGGCAAGCAGCTATCTTGAAAAAAATGTGGTAATTGTATCAGTGAGTATTCCCAGAGATTTTCAAGGGCCATGGGTCCCCACTAGGAACTGGTTTCCAATGACTCATTCCACAATTTTTTTGAATGCCTACTATATGCCAGGAATTGTCCTAGGCCAATTGAGTATAACAATGAAAAAATAAGATAAGCATCTCTACCCTCACAGAGCTTATACCATAATAGAGGGTGACAGGCCATAAACAAGATAATTTATTAAATAAATACTGTACCAAATGATGGTGAATCCTATGAAGAAAAGAAAAGCAGAGTTGGGAAGGATGGGAAGTACCAGGCTTGGCAGTGAGGGAGCATGATTTTAGACAGGTCAGGGAAGATCTTATGGAGAAGCAGATATTGGAGCAGAGACTTGAAGGATGTGAGGGAAAAAGTCACATGAATATCTGTAGGAAGATTGTTCTGGATGGAGGGAAGATCATGTGCTAAGGCCTGGCATAGGTGAAGAATGGCAAGGAGGCCAGTGTAGTTGAAATGATGTAAGGGAAGAGTTGAGTGGTAGGAGTTGAGGTTGAAGAGGTAACGGGGCCGAATGGTGAAGTGCCTTATAAACTAAGGATCTGAATTTTATTATGAGTGAGATGGGATGCTATTAGAAGGTTTTCAGTAGAGGAGTAACATAATCTAATTTATGCTTTAAAAGACCCATTCTGGTTGCTACTTGGAGTAGACTACAAGGAAGCAAGGGTGGAAGTGGGAAGATCATTAGAAGGGAATTGTAATCCAGGCAAGAGAGTATGATCATTAGAGCCAGGGAGATAGTGGTGGAAAGATGAGAAGTGGTCAAATTCTGATATACTTGGAAAGTCGAGCTGACCAAATTTGCTGATGGATTGGATATGGATGATGTAAAGAAACATAGAGGTCAAGAATGACTGTCAGGCTTTTGGCCTAAGCAATTGGAGAATCAAATTGCCAGCAACTGAGATAGGGAAGACAAGCAGAAGAGCAGATCTGAGAGGTGGGAGGACATTTGAGAGTTTGATAATTAACGGTTTGGGTTTGCCCAGGTCTGGAGGCACTAGAAAAAGGGTAGCAGCTGGTAGCTGCACTAGATGGGTCATGGAAGAAAATGGATTGGAACAGCCTCAGTATAGCTGCAGACAGAGCTGGTTGGCAGTGGTTTGGGGAAATGGAATCAGTTGGACCTAAGCTGCCCTTCTTCTGCCTCTCCCTTCTCCTGTCTGGAACCCAGTGCCTTCACTGCCTCACTCAGCTCCATCCTGCTTGGTCTGTCCCTCATGTCTAGTCTAGGAGTTGAGAAACTTTCTGTAAGAGCCAGATAATAAATATTTTAGGGTTTATGGGCCAGTTAGTCTCTGCTGCAGCTACTTAACTCTGCCATTGTGGTGCAAAAGCAGTCATAGACAATACATAAATGGAGGAGCACGGCTGTGTTCCAATAAAACTCTATTTTCAAAAACAGATATGTGAGCTGATTTGGCCCATGAGCTGTAGTTTGTCACCCCCTGCTCTAGACCTGCAATGAGATACCCACAGAAACACAGGCCTCACATGCTCACCCAATCTCGTAACACACTGACAATCTAATTTCAAGGTGGAATGTTAGAAAGGAATCTCTGGGTAGCTATCCTTCAAATATGGCTAAATATTAGTGTTTTCGTGGCAGAACAAATGGTCTCATTGGCATTCTTTTACTCTATAAAGTGAATAATCTAAGTTGGAACTCATTAAAGCTCTTTTCATTTCCAGTAAGGAGAAACAAAGGTGGCTCATAAGCATTTTCACTTTTCCTGAGTTGACCTTTGTTTTTTAAAAAAGTTACTTGCCACTACTCTAAAACTGTCTCTGTCTTCCCCATGCCAACCAACATGTCCCAGGTCCTATCCCCCTCAGGGCCCTGCCAGGTGACTGTCTAATCCAGTTATAAATTGTTAATGGTTTCCACCTCCCAGAAAGTTTACAATCCAAAGCCCACTTTTTTTTATTAAGTATTTTATTTTATTTTATTTTTTTATTTTATTTTTTTGAGGAAGATTAGCCCTGAGCTAACTACTGCCAATCCGCCTCTTTTTGCTGAGGAAGACTGGCACTGAGCTAACACCCGTGCCCATCTTCCTCTACTTTACGTGGGACTGCTACCACAGCATGGCTTTTGCCAAGCGGTGCCATGTCCACACCTGGGATCCAAACTGGCGAACCCCAGGCGAACCGCCGAGAAGTGGAACATGCAAAATTAACCGCCGCGCCACCGGGCCAGCTCCCAAAGCCCACTTTTGAGGATCAAGCACCAAATGTCCTGCCCTTCCTGGGATCACCACAGGTTCATTGTCACAATTTTCCAGCTCCAATATATAGGACAGTTCAGCTCACATGAGGGATCATTGGAACTCTGTCAGATGGGCTGTTGCAATGAGCATATTTGAATAATGCTTTTCATTTATGAAAAATGTTAGATATACTATAAAAATATAAAAAAGGTAATGAACACCCTATATACTCACCACTCAGCTTAATAAATAAAATATTATAGATACAGTCAAAGGCCTTTGTATATTCCTCCCTGATTTCGTTTTCCTACCTTTCTTCTCAGAAGTTACCTCTATCTTGAAGATGGTTATGTCTTTTCTTTGTACTTTTACTACGTATGAATGTATCACTAAGCAATATATAGTATTGTTTTACATGTTGACAACCTTTGCATCTATGACATAATACTATAAATATATTTTCAAGGTGGATCCATAGTTGATACATGTACTTCAAGTTTATTCATTTGCCCAATTTTATATTCTTCCATTGTAAGAATATACCACACTTTATTTATCCACTCACCCATCAATGATTTCTTACTCTGATTCCAATTTTGCACTGTTTCAAACAATGCTGCAATGAACATTCTGGTTTACTTTCCTGGTACCATATGTGAGAGGTCAAATGCTGCTCTTTTGCTGAGCTCCTCAACCAATGTTCGAGAAGCCCTGCCCTATATAAGAGTGGCACATGTGGAAAGACAAAGTCCCCTCCTGGAGGAGCTAGTGACCAAAACACTAAAAGGCCTTCAGAATTCTCTTATCTCATTGTGGTTGGGCAAATAGTTTTGACCTAAATCAAAATGACCAAGCAAGGAGAAGCTTAAGTTACAAGGTCAAGGTCACCTTCTCCCTTGATTCTCAGTTCAGACTCTTGATCCCTGAGAGTTAAAGCAAATATTTTTGTTTGGCTACAGACACTTCCTGTCTGGCCCAATGGATTCACATGTATCAGTGATGGAGGGAGACTCAGGCAGTCAATAAGAATCAGGCTGTAATGTCATTCCATCAAGTATCATGTGTGGCAGGAGACTTCCAGATGGTGGAATCAAACCCAGGCTTTCCTGCAGTGCAAAGGCAGAAGGTAACCGAATAGCTAGCCAACCCCTTGATTTCCAAGTTGTTCTGCAGGTGTTTCCTGCTGTGGCTCTGTTGTAGAGCTGGGCAAAAGAGCATCTGATGTTTATGAGTTTCTACCGAGGAGGAGTCACACTGTAAGTCAGTGAGAAACTTGACAGTTTGGACATTAATGTGAACTGTTTTTTTCTTTTTTTCTTAGAATGTTTCCGAAGATTTTCTGTTCCTCAGTGGGTTCACATTTTCCCCCTTTATAGAGCTGCCCCTAGAGACTGTCAATAATTGTCAGGGTCTGCCAGAAACAAGAAAAAAGTTTGGAAGCTTCAGTAGATATTATCATTTAAGTCAAGTTATAATGGAGATTCTTTCTACCTTTCGCCTCTATTCATGACATCCTTTATTTCAAAAGTGTCTAATGACACTGTCCTTAAAAACTCAAAGAACCAATGTAACTGTTTTATCTATAGATGGCATCCCTGCATAGTGACCGTTCTGAAAAAACTACAGTTTAAATTCTTACAGACATATTTACTTTCTTACATCAAGTCCTTTACTGCTACCACATCCTTTCTCTGTGAATTCCTTTTAGGCACGTAGCCTGAAGCCTAGTCGTCATCCCTCAGTCACCCTAACAACTCTCATACCCCATTCCACACACAAAATCTGTTTCTCACTCCACACTCCGTTCTTTTTTTTTTTTCAACACACTCCAGTACTATTTTAGGAAAAGTTTGAATGAAATATGACAAACTTAGGCTGTTTCTATGTGATATTAAATCAAGATGCAAATCAGAGTAATTCAATATTGTTTTTAAAAGTTATCACATAATCATATGAAAAAAGCCACGGTCAAATAGACTGATTTGGATTGGGGTCGATAATTTCTGAAGTGTGGTATTTATTACCAACATCAAATGTACAATGAAAGCTGGTAAACAGACTCACTTTAAATTTCTTTTTTAAAAATTTGGGTATTTATTTTAACATATTTTAGAAAAATACAACTATTATGTCAGACCCATTATTTCAGAAATATTATTGCTTAGGATGAGGTCACAATTTTTAAAAAGTGAGTCAAATTGATGAAAAATATTAAGTGAATAATAGGGCAGGTGGTTTATGGATATAGTAAAAGTAGTTAAGTTGGTATGTAAATGAGTGATGCTTGGAAAATACTGATGTAGATAAATGTTTATTTTTCCTTCCAAGGATTTTGAAGAAATGGCCCAGGAGTTCTAAAGCAAATTTGAATATTGTTTAAAGATATTTGTAACAACTTAAAATTTGTAATTAAAAAAAGTGTAACTAAACACAATGCCTACATTCAAAAACGTTATATGTGCCGAGTTTTCATACATTGAAGACCATGAGTGCATTAACTTGAGCTGCTCAGTAGATTCATTTTTTGTGCAGAAGTCAAAATAAACTTCATTTGCCATTCAGTTTAATCAAAGAATATACCGTAATTCCACAGCATGCTGTTGGATGAGGGAATAAAAACAATTACCATTTGGAAATACTTATCTTTGTGGGTTAGGATATTACTACTATTGTGCAACCAAAACAAATTACAGAAATGAATTGATACAATTGCCTCATAACTCCTGATTCCAAATGTTCATGTTTATCAAAACAGCTTTATATTTATTAATTTTTCCTTATAATAAGTAAATATGTGTTTGGGTTATCAAATAAATTTGTATTAATAAACTACTACTTTTATCCATTTTATATGTTCAAGTCCTGTATAGAACTTTATTTGAAAAGGGGACTTCATTAATAAACAGGCTTGAAAACCATTGGTGGAGATGAAGCAGCCAGTTGAATTGCTAAATTTTTCTCTATCATAATGTATTGGCATTTCATGTAAAATGAGAGAGGCAGATTCTGCTTAATAATAAGCATTAACATTTATTTAACACTTGCTATATCAGTCAGAATAGGTGAGATTATGTTGCAGTAACAAGCAATTCCAAAATCTCAGTTGTGAACCACAAAAGGTTAGTTCTCACTTGTGCTTGGTGTCCATTATCACTTGGTTAAGCCTCTGTTCCATATTATTTTCACTCCAGGACCCAGGGTAATAGGTCAGCCTCTATCCGGAACATTGCATTTGACATAGCAGAGGGCAAATGGAATATGACAAAGCTTTATACCGGCCCTTAAAGCCTCTGCCTGTATGTAACACATGCCATTTTTGCTTATACTTCATAGGCCAAACCAAGTTGCATGGCCATGCCTGAGTTCAACAGAGCAGAGATGTATAATCATTCCACAGGGAGGGGCACTGCAAGAGGGGGGCACGAAATATAGGTAAACAGTGCTACAATCTACCACACTTATCATGTGCCAGGCCCTCTTCATGTATACTTTACAACAATCCTATGGGGGTAGGTACTATGATTACCCCATTCTAGAGATGAAGAAATGGAGGCTCAGAGGTTTTCATGACTTGCTAGTCATACAGTTGAGTAATAGCCAAGCTGGGATTTAGAACCCAATCAGTGGGACTCCAGAGCCTGTGCCTTAACCACCATGCTATAGTGCTTAGGTTGGGATTCCTATTAAACCTATGGATACTGCTCTTCAGACCCAGCTTACAGTGAGTATTTTAAATAGGTTATGAAATTATACTGAAGACTGTGCCGCCGGGGGAGCCTTCAGTATAATCCCATAGTCTATTTAATATATTAACGTATGAATTCCACAAAGACAACAGTTCCAGTCATCTTCAAACATAAAAATCAAACACATTCAAAATAGTGATAGTTCACTGCAACTCAGTTTTTTGTTACTAAAAAGATACCTCTGTATTTTTATACAGATCACTGCCAGTCTTCGAATTAAGCACAGCATGTAATCTAATTTCCCCTTCTCTGGGATAGAAATAAGCCACCAAAGGCATGGGTTCACCTAAGCCTGCCTTCAGGGGGTGTCCTAATTTATACTCAAGAAAAAAGGGACTCTGAAAGAAGGATGCTCGTTGGGCAGACTCTGACTAAAGGAGGACCCATAGGCTTTAGGGTCAGAGGATCTCTTTCTTGGGAACAATACCACTAATATTACAGCTTCTGGGTGAAGCCAGGACCTGAGTTTTCGTGTAGACATGATGCCCCTGAGGACCAAAGTCAATCAGGAAACAAACAACGAACTGCACTGAATTTCATCAGTGCAGAAGGCAGCTGGAGTTGTGAAAATCAGGCACCCTAACAAACTAGAGCAGTAAATCCTTGGCCACAGTCTGGCCAAATTCACAGGTTGAAATCTAGAGGCAAATTCTTATGGATAGATTCCATAGCTATAGTAACACTCTCTGGACCTCTCCTGCCTCATTTCCTAATATTCAGGTCTTTTCCTGGAGCATTTACAAACTTTTAGGCAGGTGGGTAGAGGAAAATCTGTTTTTAATATAAAATCTGCAAAATATTTCATTTGAGCATACCTGGACTTTAACTCATTTTGTCCTCATAACAACCCCATGAGAATACCTGACTTTATAAATGAGTAAACTGAAACTTACAGAGCTATGGTAACTTGTCCATGCTCCAAGGAGGCGGACTGCATCTGTGTCTCTTGATTTCCAGCACCTCAGATCGTACCTGACACATAGTTGATGCTCAGGAAGTAGTTGAATGAATGAATAAATGAGCAATCAATTTCTTCTTTTCACACTATGTGCAAGCCATTGTGCCTCACCCCTATTTTGTCCTCACCCATCTTATCCCTCACCACTCAGACTGGGCCACCATCACTGTCTGACCTTTTCCAAGGCTTGGGGTGGGATGGCAGTTGAAGGAGGTAGTGTGCTTAGCCAATCAAATTCAAATTCTTTGTTCCCACATTTGCCTTTAAGAGCAAACAAAGTAATGCAATCCTGGAGAAGGCAGTTCTTGGGGAAAATGTTTTCCCACCACGTGCCTCATGTGTTTCCAAACACAGTCTCCACAGGCCCCATATTTTTTTTTCTAATGCAATTTGCACTCCCCATCTAAACAAGGCAGTCTAAAAAAGAGCACACCATTCTGCATTAAAAATTTTGGTCTTGATTTCCAGCCATCGATGGAATTAACCACATTTTGGCCTTGGAGAAGTTGCATTCCCGATTCTCTCTGCCATCTCACTTATAAAGGCAGAGAAGGGAAGCGGGGTGCCAGGCAGAAGGCATCAGCTTGGCATTTGCGGCATGACCACTCGGGAAATTCCATTCTCTGCAAAATCCACATCTCCTTCCTGTAGGTCCTGTGGCTGGGGCCTACAGCTAGGGACAGAGGCCACACAGCTGCTCCCCCTTTAGCCCCTTTCCCTACCGTTATCAAAGGCAGAAAGGTGCTGATGCCCAGATATCCAAGGGAACAGGGACTTTGTCTTCTAGACTCTCCTTCCCTGAAGGCTTTAATGATGAGACGAATTTTCTTTGTTTGGACTAAATCCTGAACACGCAGGCTCTTCCTTTGCCATTTCAAGAAGGCGGTTTTGCAGAGGTTGAGACTAGAACCACTGCTGTTGCCAGGGTCTTCCACGAGGGTAGTGATTTTCAAATATTTCTTAGCTATGAAACTCTGGCTAAAAATGAAACTTGGTATATAAAATAGACAAAAAGTGCAGCTGCTCTGGATAAAGTAGGGAAGGGGACTTAGACCTCTCACAGTTTTTTCCCCTATATCAGCCTCTGAGGACTCTCCAATAACCCAATGGGGTGCAGAACACAGTTCAAGGGTCACTGCCCTCAACTGTAAGAGCTGACATGGAGGAGTGTGGACAATGTCTGGCTTTCTTGCCTCTCCATCCCCACTCTGTATTCTGAGCCTGGCACGTAGTAGGAGCATCATAATCATGTATCGAATGAATGTTTCATGGCAGTTGCTGTTGGTTAAGTGACTGGTCCTCCTGGGATGTGTATGTGTGCCGGTGTATGTGCGTTGAAGGGAAGAGGGACTGAAAGCTGAGAGTTGGAGTGCGTTGGAGTTGAGATGAGTGACCAAGTCTTTGATGGTGAGCTTGCAACAGCTGGAATGTGAAGAGGAGCTGAATGGTGAACAGTGAATGGCTCAGCAGGCTGCTAGATCCTGCAGATTTGCCAGCAAAGCTGGTTGGTTTTCCCCTTCATTTGTTAGATAGTTTTTGATCTCCTGCCATGTGTCAGGTTAGCTCCTAGGAGGCAAAGATGACTAAAACACAGTCCTTGCTCTAAAGGGACTTATGGTCTAGTGGAGGAGACAGATATGAAAACAAACCAGTGCCAAAAAATTAGTGTTATGGCCATAATTATTTTAAAACTATTGCACTTATGTCTATTTCATTCCCTGTAAGTCTTGCTGCCCTGGGGTTCATCGAATCTGTGGGTTTCCACTGTTCAGAGGAAAGTGGATGCCAGCTAGAACAACAAGGCATTGCTTAGCTCTGATTGTCAGATTAGATTTTGGTTTTTAGTCTATAGATGAGTTGTTGTTTTTTTAACATGAGATCCCCAGTTAAACAAGTACACAAGGGACAAAGTGCATCTTCATTTTCACTAATCTCTCACCAAAAATTAGCATTTACTTTCATTATGAATGTAGGCAACAGACCACAGACCATACCTGTAACTGTGTCATCAATAGAAATCACAGATGTTTTCATATCACATCAGTAATGCTGTAGCTATCTGAAATATTTACCTTCATCATTGTTTCAAAATTATGGTGGTGACTAGACCTTCCACTAGATCTTATCACTTAATGCACTAATAAAGAAGCACAGATTTTATTCTATCATGATTTTTTACATTTCGATAACTATATTTCAAAATAATTGGCTTCTTTTGTAATCCTATGTACTTTATTTTATCTATTTAAACATATTAGTTTTAGAAAGGATCCATAGGCACCATGAGACTGCTAAAGGAGGCCACCATGTCACAAAATGGCTAAGAACCTCCATTAGATAGTAGTATTAAGAGTGAGATTTTATCAAGGAAGAAAACAAGTTTCAAATACCAGCAGCTCCCTTTAGTTATTCAGAGCAAAGCGTGGGGTTTTACTCTGAGCCATGAGTAGAGAGAACTCAGTCTATGATGTAAAGGAAGCTCCCACCTGCCTGGGGAGTGAAGAGCACTTCTGAGATTGGAGATAAGGAACTGTGGAAGAAAGAAGAGAGGGAGAGGAGCAGGTGGACAGATACCGGAGGGGCCTGGTAGAAACCACCAAAGCAGCGAGGAGTGTTCCTCACCTGGAACAGACTGGAAAAATATGAAGGCCCCGTGGAGAAGACCTGTATCCACCTTGGTGCTGGAGCAATCTGGCATCCAGGTGGTAGGACAGCAATAGGGGAGGAAGATCTGTACGTGCATGGGTCTGATGTAGCACTTCCGCTTCTTCATAGACTGCATCTGGCACACAGAAAATTCAAATTTTGAAGGAGAGGACCAGTGAGCCACCAGAAGCCTGCGTTTGGAATAAAGAGGTTACAAAATCAGGGGGCTTTGCCACCAGAACCAAATAGCTAGGACCATGAATTTCAACAACAGGTACAACCAATGAAGAGCGGAAGGAATCCACTGCACTTCAGCATAGGAATGTGGGGATTATTCCAGACCAGCCACTCCATAGCGGAGAGTAGTGATCACCCAGAAGAATGAGCACGGATCCAAGGCTGTATTCTTTTTTTTTTTTTAATTTTTATTTTTTTCGGATGTACATCATATTTCAAATTCTGGATACATTACATCATGTTCACCACCCGAACACGAATTATAGTGCATCCCCTCACATGTGACCCTAATCACCCCTTTTGCCCTCCCCCCTCCCCCCTTCCCCAATGGTAACCACCAGTCCAATCTCCAATGCTATGTGGTTTTTTTTTGTCGTTTTTATCTTCTACTTATGAGTGAGATCACATGGTATTTGACTTTCTCCTTCTGATTTATTTCACTCGGCATAATACCCTCAAGGTCCATCCATGTTGTCACAAATGGCTGGATTTCGTCATTTCTTATGGCTGAGTAGTAGTCCATCGTGTATAAAATACCATATCTTCTTTATCCGTTCGTCCCTTGTTGGGCACCTAGGTTGCTTCCAAGTCTTGGCTATTGTGTATAATGCCACAATGAACATAGGGGAGCAAGTATCTTTATGCCTTTGTGTTTTCAAGTTCTTTGGATAAATACCCAGCAGTGGGATAGCTGGATCATATGGTAGATCTATCCTTAATTTTCTGAGGATACTCCATACTGCTTTCCATAGTGGCTGCACCAGTTTGCACTGCCACCAGCAGTGAACGGGGGTTCCCTTCTCTCCACACCCTCTCCAACATTTGTTGTTTCCTGTCTTGTTAATTATAGCCATTCTGACCGGAGTGAGGTGATACTTCATTGTAGTTTTGATTTGCATTCCCTGATAGCTAATGATGTTGAGCATCTTTTCATATGCCTGTTGGCCATCAGTATATCTTCTTTGGAGAAATCTCTGTTCAGATCTTTTGCCCATTTTCTAATTGGATTGTTGGTTTTTCTGTTGTTGAGCTGAATGAGTTCTTTGTATATTTTGGATATTAACCCCTTATCTGATATGTGGTTTGCAAATATCTTCTCCCAATTGTTAGGTTATCTTTTCGTTTTGTTGATGGTTTCCTTTGCTGTGCAGAAACTTTTTAGTTTGATGTAGTCCCATTTGTTCATTTTTTCTTTTCTTTCCCTTGCCCGGTCAGACATGGGACTTGAAAATATGCTGCTCAGACCAATGTCATAGAGCGTACTGCCTATGTTTTCTTCTGGAAGTCTCATGGTTTCAGGTCTTACATTCAAGTCTTTAATCCATTTTGAGTTGATTTTTGTGCATGGTGTAAGGGAATGGTCTACTTTCATTCTTTTGCATGTGGCTGTCCAGTTTTCCCAGCACCATTTATTGAAGAGACTCTCCTTTCTCCATTGTATGCTCTTGGCTCCCTTGTCGAATATTAGCTGTCCATAAATGTGTCGGTTTACTTCTGGGCTCTCAATTTTTTTCCATTGATCTGTGTGTCTGTTTTTGTGCCAGTACCATGCTGTTTTGGTTACTATGGCTTTGTAGTATAATTTGAAATCGGGGAGTGTGATACCTCCAGCTTTGTTCGCTTTTCTCAGGAATCCTTTGGCTATTCGGGGTCTTTTGTTGTTCCATATAAATTTTAGGATTCTTTGTTCTATTTCTGTAAAAAATGTTGTTGGAACTTTGATAGGGATTGCGTTGAATCTATAGATTGCTTTAGGAAGTATGGACATTTTAACAATGTTAATTCTTCCAATCCAAGAGCACGGAATATCTTTCCATTTCTTTGTGTCTTCTTCGATTTCTTTCAACAATGTTTTATAGTTTTCGGTGTACAGATCTTTCACCTCTTTTGTTAAGTTTATTCCTAGGTATTTTATTCTTTTTGCTGCAATTGTAAATGGGATTGTATTCTTAATTTCTCTTTCTGCCACTTCGTTGTTAGTGTATAGAAACGCAACGGATTTTTGTACATTGATTTTGTATCCCGCAACTTGACTGTATTCCTTTATTATTTCTAAAAGGTTTTTAGTGGACTCTTTAGGGTTTTCTAGATATAAAATCATGTCATCTGCAAAGAGTGACAGTTTCACTTCTTCTTTTCCAATGTGGATCCCTTTTATTTCTTTTTCTTGCCTGATTACTCTGGCTAGGACTTCCAATACTATGTTAAATAAGAGTGGTGACAGTGGGCATCCTTGTCTGGTTCCTGTTCTTAGAGGGATAGCTTTCAGTTTTTCTCCATTGAGAATGATATTTGCTGTGGGTTTGTCATATATGGCCTTTATTATGTTGAGGTATTTTCCTACTATACCCAATTTATTTAGAGTTTTTATCATAAATGGATGCTGTATCTTGTCAAATGCTTTCTCTGCATCTATTGAGATGATCATGTGATTTTTATTCTTCATTTTGTTAATGTGGTGTATCACGTTGATAGATTTGCGGATGTTGAACCATCCCTGCATCCCCGGAATGAAACCCACTTGATCATGATGTATGATCATTTTAATGTATTGTTGTATTCGATTTGCTAGTATCTTGTTGAGGATATTTGCATCGATGTTCATCAGTGATATTGGCCTGTAATTTTCTTTTTTTGTGTTGTCCTTGTCTGGTTTTGGTATCAGGATAATGTTTGCTTCATAGAAGGAGTTAGGAAGCCTCCCCTCCTCTTCAATTTTTGGAAGAGTTTGACAAGGATAGGTATTAAGTGTTCTTTGAATGTTTGGTAGAATTCACCAGGGAAGCCATCTGGTCCTGGACTTTTATTTTTTGGGAGATTTTTAATTGCTGTTTCAATCTCCTTACTGGTGATTGGTCTATTCAAATTTTCTACATCTTCTTGGTCCAGTTTTGGAAGGTTGTATGTTTCTAAGAATTTATCCATTTCTTCTAGATTATCCAATTTGTTGGCGTATAGCTTTTCATAGTATTCTCTTATTATCTTTTGTATTTCTGAGGTGTCTGTTGTAATCTCTCCTCTTTCATTTCTGATTTTATTTATTTGAGCCTTCTCTCTTGTTTTCTTGGTGAGTCTAGCTAAGGGTTTGTCAGTTTTGTTTATCTTTTCGAAGAACTAGCTCTTGGTTTCATTAATTTTTTCTATTGTATTTTTTAGTCTCTATTTTGTTTATTTCTGCTCTGATTTTTATTATTTCCTCCCTTCTGCTGATTTTGGGCTTTGTTTGTTGTTCTTTTTCCGGTACCTTTATGTGCACTTTTAGATTGTCTATTTGGGATTTTTCTTCTTTGTTGCTGTAGGCCTGAATTGCTACAAACTTCCCTCATAGAACCGCTTTTGCTGTATCCCACAGATTTTGGCATGTCGTGTTTTCATTTTCATTTGTCTCCAGGAATTTTTTTATTTCTTCTTCGATTTCTTCATTGACCCAATCATTGTTCAGTAGCATTTTGTTTAATCTCCACATTTTTGTGGCTTTCTGGTTTTCTTTCTGTAGTTGATTTCCAGTTTCATACCTTTGTGGTCAGAAAAGATGCATGGTATTATTTTGATCTTCTTAAATTTATTGAGACTTGTTTTGTGACCTAATATGTGATCAATCCTGCAGAATGTTCCATGTGCATTTTAAAAGAATGTGTATTCTGTGGTTTTGGGATGGAATGTTCTGTATATATCTACTAAGTCCATCTGGTCTAATGTGCCCTTTAAGGCAAGTGTTTCCTTATTGATCTTCTGTTTGGATGATCTATCCATTGGTGTAAGTGGAGTGTTAAAGTCCCCGAATATTATTGTGTTACTGTCTATTTCTCCTTTTATGTCTGTTAATAATTGCTTTATATATTTAGGTGCTCCTATGTTGGGTGCGTAGATATTTACAAGTGTTATATTTTCTTGTTCCCTTTATCATTATGTAGTGCCCGTCTTTGTCTCTTATTACAGTTTTTGATTTAAAGTCTATTTTGTCTGATATAAGTATTGCTACCCCGGCTTTCTTTTCTTTGCCATTTGCGTGGAATATCTTTTTCCATCCTTTCACTTTCAGTTTGTGAGTGTCTGTAGGTCTGAAGTGTGTCTCTTGTATGCAGCATATACGTGGATCTTGTTTTTTTATCCAGTTGGCCACCCTATGGCATTTGATTGAAGCATTTAATCCATTGACATTTAAAGTAGCTATTGATAAATATGTATTTATTGCCATTTTGTCACTTTTTCCCTTTTTTTGGGTGTTTTAGTAGTTCTTCTCAGTTCCTTTGTTTCTCTCTTGCTCTCTTCCCTTGTGGTTTGATGGCTATCTTTAGCAATATGTTTGATTTCTTTTGTCTTACTTTTTTTCCTGCTTGTTATAGGTTTCTGGTTTGTGGTTACCATGAGGATCCTATTTAATATACTATGCATATAACAGTCTATATTGAGTAGATAGACTCTTTAGCTTGACCTCTTTCTAAAAGCTCTACTTTTTCACTCTCCTCCTCCCACGTTATATGTTTTTCACATCATATATAGTCTTTTGTTTAGTGTGTGTCTATCCATTACCCTCTTATCATTGAAATAGGTAATTTTAGTACATTTATCCTTTAACCTTCATATTACCTTCACAGGTAGTTGATCTGCTGCCTTTACTATACTTTTACCTTACAAGTGATTTTATTGCCTGTTTTTTCTTGTTGTTGTTTTGGGTTTTTTTGATAATTTTTTTTCTTTTATCTCTATTTGTGGTCATTACTTTCCCACTTAAATAAGTCCCTTCAGCATTTCTTGTAGAACTGGTTTCTTAGTGATAAACTCCTTTAATTTTTGCTTGTCTGGGAAGCTCTTTATCTCTCCTTCCATTCTGAATGACAGCCTTGATGGATAGAGTATTCTTGGTTGTAGGTTTTTTCCTTTTAGCACTTCAAATATCTCGTGCCATTCTTTTCTCGCCTGTAGGGTCTCGGCTGAGAAGTCTGCTGATAGCCTGATGGGCTTCCCTTTATATGTCACTTGTGGCCTTTCTTTTGCTGCTTTTAGGATTCTCTCTTTGTCTTTAATTTTAGACATTTTGATTATAATATGTCTTGGTGTGGACCTCTTTGGGCTTCCCTTGATTGGAGCTCTCTGTGCTTCCTGAACTTGGATGTCTGTTTCCTTCCTCAGGTGAGGAAAATTTTTCTCTATTATTTCAACAAATAAATTTTCTGCCCCTTTCTCTCTCTCTTCTCCTTCTGGGACACCTATAATCCGAATGTTAGCATGCTTGATATTGTCCCAGAGTTCCCTTACACTGTTCTCATTCTGTCTAATTCTTTTTTCTCTTTTCTGTTCTGCTTGGGTAATTTCCTCTAATCTTTCGTCTAGCTTGCTGATCCGTTCTTCTGCTTCCTCTACTCTGCTATTGAGTCCCTCTAGTGAATTTCTCATTTCTAGTATTGTATTCTTCATTTCTGATTGGTTCTTTTTTATATCTTCCAATTCTTCGCTGATGTGCTCACTGTGTTCATTCATTCTTCTATGCATATCTGTGAGCATCCTCATTATATTTTGTTTGAATTCCTTGTCAAGGAGGTTGCTAGTTTCTGTTTCACTTAGTTCTTTTTCTGGTGTTTTGTAGTGTACCCTTGCTTGGGAAGTATTCCTTTGCCTCCTCATTATGCCTCTTTCTCTGTGCTATTTTCTTTGTACTAGGTTAGTCGGCTATGTCTCCTGATCTTGGAGAAGTGGCCTTATGTATGAGATGCCTTATGAGGCTTTCCTCTCATCACCAGACCATAAGAACCAGGAGTGACCCCTTTGTGGGCTACTTGTGTTCTTCTTCTGTGGCAGGGTTGCTCCCACTGCAGGTACCCAGGGAGTCTGATCTTTCCTTCCCTGGCCGGCTGTTTGTAAATCCGGTTTGGAGGGGCCTCAGTACTGTTGGCTACAAAGTCTATTAGCACACTTTTATTGCAAGTGTCCTCTTAATTGGGTTGGTACCCAGTGTAGCTGGTTGCTAGGCTCAGGGGCATACAGTTGTGATAGGCCTGAGGCCAACAAGGCTGATGTCAGTTCTCTTAGGAGTGCAGCTGAGTGGGGCTAGCCCTTGGCATGGAGGCACCCAGTTGTTTCAGGCTTTGGAAGGTGGGGCTGATCCTTTTTATGGCTATTTGTGAAACACAAGTCTTCTGCTGCTGATAAGGCTCACCCCCCACTGGACCACATACACTGTCAGCACAGTCCTGGTCCGTGCACACTTCTCAACCCCCTGGAGCATACCCCACAGCCACACTGCAGAGGCCCCCACCTCTGCCCCAATGCCCCCCACAGTTCACCAGGTCCTCACACAAGCCCTGCCCCACAGAGGCAGACACCCTTGCCTGCCTGTAGAGGATCAAGGCACTCAGTCAATGCAGGCTGAAAAGTGGCCTGAGGGCTTGCTGTTAGGTGGGGCCAGTCCCTAGGGCAGGTTGCCTGCCCTGGCAGAACTGGATTAAATCTGTGCTCTAGTGGGTGTGGCAGACCCCTGGGCTAACAGCCCAAGGGACGCACCTCAATGGTCCCCACCGGTGTCTGTATCAGCACGCCTGGACCAGCTCAGAACAACGGCCCCCACCAATGTCTCAGTCTCTGGAGAGGATCCTCCTCTCACCAAGATGCCCCCAGAGCCCACCAGTTGAGTCTTGTTTCACCAAAGGACAGTCAGCCTTCTCTCTGGTGATTTTAGGTTGCTGCAATGAATGAGTTTGTGCGTGGGCCCTTTAAGACCCGGATCTTTTCGGCTTTTGGCCGATAGCCTTTCTGGGGTGTCCTCGCTGCAGTTAATAGCCAGCAAAGCCAGATAGTAAGACCCCCATCTCAGTTGGGCTGAGTCCAAAGGATGGTTATAGCAGTATTGCCCCTGCTCCGGACCTCACTCCTCCAGGGAGGGCTGCGTACCTTAGGTTGGCTCCCGCCTGGCCAGCTGAGAATCTCCGCTGCTCCCAAAGGTGGCTTTTTTCCTCTCCGGCCGGAGTTACTGCCTCTTCTGCTTTCGTCAGGACTGTCCTCCAAGGCTATATTCTCTCCAACTCCACTGCCCCTAGACACTGTGTTTTGTAAGAGGAGGGGAAATGAAGTTAAAACATGCAAGACTCAGCATTTATCCAAAGAGGCAGGTTCTTTGAATTGGCACAATGAATTGTGTGTGTACTTCCTCCCACACCCAGCAGGATGGGAAGTTCCTGGGGTAGTTTAGTTCAATTCTACAGAACATTTGTACACATCTGAGTTGCTGGGTATCCATTCCAATCCTGCTGTATGTGTTCTGGCACTATGATGTAGAAGTCAGTTTAAAGTCAAGAAGAGGACAAAGGGAGAAGTGTTCAGTTCCCTGAGGGTATAGTGGTGGGATAGGTGGGTCAGGAAAGGCTGCACTGAGGAGGGAATGCTTGAGTTGTGCCTTCAAATATGAGGAAGTTTTCCAGAGGTAATCAGGCACCTCACTTGAAAAATCAGTGTTATTGGTGGAGAAAGTAACCGTCTACACAATGTGATTTGCAGGGTAACAAGAAGGACCGCTAACGCCCTCAAAATAGCTCCACAACCACCATTAAAGATCTGTTCTTTCGGTTTTGAATGTCTTCTATACTAGTGTTTTTCAAACTGTAATGTGCATATGAATCACCTGCAGATCTTGTTAAACTTCAGATTCTGATGCTGTAGTTCTGTAGTGGGGCCTGAGATTGTGCATTTCTAACATTCCCCCAGGGAATGCTGGTGTTCCTGGTCCACGGGCACGCTTTGAGTAGCAAGGCTCTAGAATACCTTAATAAATGTAGCTAATAATAGCTAACATTTACTGTGTCCTTATTATGTGGCAAACATTGTACAAAGCCCTTCATACACTATCACTGCATTCGATCCTCGGGACGATCTTATGAGGGAACTAACAATGTCCTGTAATTTAAGAATTACTAAAATCTCAAATTCAGAGAATTTTCAGTAATTTGCCCAAAGCCATTACCGTGATGAAACTGGGATTGAAGGCAGACTGCCTCATCCTGGGCCCTAACTCTTAGTTATTAGACTCTACTGACTCCCAGGAATAACACCTTAAGGTGACAGTTTTAGTTTTGCTTTTGTGGTTTTTTTTTAAGAAGGTAGACCTTTCCATAGCAGTTAGCATGTATAGCGGATGCAAATATAATTGATGTATTTAGCAGGGCTGGGGACTCCAGAGCCGACTTCCTCAGCCAACCCCACTCATCTCCCACAGCGGCCCCCAAAGCATCACCTCAGAATCCTGGGGCTCTGGGATACTCAGTTTACAACCCAGTGCTTAGAGATGTTGTAAGGTGCTCTTTCTGAGGAGATTAGTGGACAGTTAATTGAGAACAAACTCAGCATCTGCATCGAAGCTAAATCAGGGGTACTGGAAACAGAGAGGGTACATCAAAAGGAATGATGGGGGTTATAAACACAGACACTGTTGACATCCCTGTTTACTCATAGTTAGTTCTATGTTGGTACTGTCTTCCCTGAAGCCTGTCTGGGTTTACCTGGTTTCTCTCTCTTTCTTCCCACTGTTGGCTTGTGCCCCTGCTCCCAAGTGCAGAAATGGCCTTCTGGTTTGCTCCTCCCAGCCCTTCAGCTAAAGGTTGCCTCAAAGCCCAGGCAAGATGAGCTTGTGCTATCCTGGGGTAGGCTTTTAGAGCATCTAATCCCATGGTTTTAAAACTTTTCTCTGTGGACCCTGGAGCATCTCCAGACCCTTTAGCCACCCTACTGGGTGGGTGGGGTGAGAATATGGAGGAAGAGTAGAGTAGATTAGCAGGGGCAAGTGACTTATCCATCACAGAAGCAGAGTGCCTGAGAGTCTAAGGGGCTGAGAGTTCCAACTGCTGATTTTTTTTCCTGATATAGGCCATCCTGATATGGGCATTCTAAGGCCTGCTCTGCTAACTGTGGCCTGTCTAATGTTATGACTCTTGAATTCTTATATGAACCGTGGAATGCTTCCCACTGCTTGCCTGAAGCTGGTCATCTCTCCTTCTGGAGTCAGGGGAAGCTTCCTGCTCTGAGTCTCAACAAATTCTGGAAATAGACACTAGATAACTATTTAAAGCACATTTCAACCTTAGGATTGTCTCTGATCATGCTCTAGTCTTTTCCATTCAGCTATCTGCTCAAATGTTACCTCCTCAGAGAAACCTTCCCTGACCATCCCATCTAAAGAAGCACTCCCATACCCTGATATGTTTTCTTCATAGCACTTATCATTCCCTGACTTTATATTATTTATTTATTGCCTGCCTCCCCACTAGAATGTAAGCTCTAGCTCACTATTATTACCTGTAGAAGCTAGAGCATTGCCTAGGATGCAATGAGTGCTCGGTAACTTTTTTCAAAGGATGGATGGATGAATCCAATTCGCACTGAACCACAGACTGATTCGTTAGGTCTCTGGAGCTCCTCTTTGCACAGGAGGGCATATAACGAGCTTGAACATTCCCTGGAACATGGTAGTGACTCAAGAATGAACTGAATGAAAGAGAGAAATGACTACGGGGAGGGAGACTCGGCTTAGACCACTGATTCTTGCTGTGTGTGAGGGCACTGTGGACAATTCCCCTTTGGGTAGAATATCACAATTAGAATCCTTTAAAAAGCACTTTTAACATCACAAATACAGGGTCCAAATTTAAAAATTATTCACAAATTTTTTAAACTTACAAAGAGAAAATGTGAAAAAGAAAGATTGTTTTCATGATACCAAGCACAAAAAGGACATGAGCTTTTTGTTTCTTGAAAGGTCAGCATGAGCTTATAATGGTTGCAGGCAACACTGGACTGACAGTCCCTAGGGCGCCTCTCTTGAAAATTCTGTGATTCTAAGCCTGCACACACCCCACGGCATGTGATCCGGCCGTACAACGTCTCTTTCCTGAGGAGTGCCTCTCACGAAAGCAAATGCTGCATAAATTGTTTTCCCCATTGTGAAAAAAAAAAAGCCACAGAAATTACCAAGCCGCTACTGAGCTGCAGTCAACTCAGTCTTGAATGAGCATTAACAAGAAGAGGGTGCCATGAAACAAAGGCGAATTTTCCCTTTCCTTCCCTCCCCCATGCTGATCACATTCCATTTTTCAAGAGAATGGCAGCTATCCAGCAGGCGTTTAATTTATGCAAATACACAGCAACTCAGAGGTGGAAGTGACACAGCAAGGGGTGGCAGAAGGCAGCCCTTGATGTTCTAATTGAGATTCTGTCCCCGGATGGCTGTGGAGAATGTAAAGTACCTCATAAACAATCCCAGGCTGTATCCGTTAGTGCCCAAACGCACTGCCAGGTGAGGCAGATCAAATACTGGCAGGCTGCAACTTTTGTAACTGACTGTTTAAAATGACACCAGTAATACCTGCTCATTGAGAAAAAAATGAATAGAATATAAATAACCAGGAGGGCATAAAAATGACCAAGAACCCAGGGATAGCTACTGTTAATATATTGATATTCTAGACCTTTCTCCAAGCATGTGTAGACATTTATTTTTCAAAACAAGGAATCACAATGTACTACTTTATGGCCCTATTTTTTTTATTTAGCAATACATTATAAAGATCATTCCTTGTCAAGATATGCAGGTCTACATTATTAATGGATGATTTCCAGTTTTTCACTATATAAACATGGTTGCAGCAAACCTACTTGTAATTGAATATGTAATTATTTATTTAATATAATTACCTAAAAGTGAGATTTCAGGGTAGGTACATTTTAAGATTTATGATATTACCTTTTCCCTGACAACATTTGGTATTATTATACAACAATAATTATTATTATTACTACTATTATACAATCAGCAAACACTTATTGAGATCTTACTATGTGCCAGAAACTGTTATAAGCATTTTATACATATTAACCCGCTTAATCCTCCTCATGATTCTATGTGATAGTTACAATGATGCTCATTTTACAGATGGGGAAACTGAGGTAGAAAGATATTAAGTAATTTGATTGAAGTTACACGGTTAGCAAGCGTCAGAGTCCAGAATAGATCTCAGAGAGACAGTAGCCTATAATCTTAACCACCACACAGCCCTTGTCAATTTGATAAAGCAAACAACCGTAAGCTTTTAAGTTCTAGCCCACAGCCGGAGTTATACGAATTTGCCAATGCTTTCAAAATGTACCCTCACTCAGACATCCCTCACCTTTTGTTCTTCAAAGCAACTACCTTATCCAAGGAGCCTGCCACTGATTTCTTACCTGAAAAGACAAAATATCAAATGTAAAACAATTTTTTTTAAACAAAAGTGCAATTGAAAACCATTCTAAAAGAAATCCAGCACTTCTGCTTTGGCACCAGCGGCAACTGCTGTGACAATCCGGTGGAAATTCATTCTTATTTAGACAATCTTCTGCTTATTTCCCAGAAAAGGCCCTCATGTCACTGAGTCTCACCTGAACCTCTCAGCTAATTTTGCATTCACTTTTCAATTGCAAATGTTTGCAAGCAGATGTTACTGAGAATTCAGTAGGGTTGAGGTAATCCTGTTTCCTGTAGCTTTTACCCCTAAGCATGGAGACTGCTTATAGGTATTGTTTCCCCTTCCACTTTTCCTGGCGAAGCTGCTTGAGCTCCAGCTCGGTTCCAAAGTGCAGAGGGGCTAAGCGTGCTTGACCTGGATTTGCATCTTGGTTTCACAAATACAAGCCATATAACCCTGAGTAGGTTACTTAACATCTCTAGGGCTTAGCAGCTTCATCCATAAGATGGAAGTGATAAAATAGCATCTAATTCATTGGCACTTTATGAGGTGAAATGAGAAAATGGGCATAAAACAAAATGTGAGCTGTTATCATTAGAAAGGAAATGTTACCCATTTGTCAAGAGCACAAATTTTGGAGTCAAACTTTCTAGATTCAGATCTCGGCCCTGACACCTGACACTTTTTAGTTGTGGGAACTTGGGCAATTTACTTATCTTCTCTGTGCTTCAATTTGCTCATTTGAAATAATAGGACCGATATCATAGGGTTCCTATGAAGATTCAATAAGTTAATTTATATAAAGTGCTTAGAAGAGTACCTGACACAAAATAAGTATTGGATATTAATGCTGTTATCAGTATTATTACTAAAGTGCTGCAAGGCCCACTTTATGTTTTTGTGTTTTTTTCTTTTGAGGAAGATTAGCCCTAAGGTAACTACTGCCAGTCCTCCTCATTTTTGCTGAGGAAGCCTGGCCCTGAGCTAACATCCGTGCCCATCTTCCTCTACTTTCTATGTGGGACACCTACCACAGCATGGCATGGCAAGCGGTGCCACGTCCGCACCCAGGATCTGAGCCTGTGGACCCCGGGCTGCTGAGAAGCAGAACATGCGAACTTAACCACAGTGCCACAGGGCCCGCCCCTGCAAGGCCCACTTTAAAGAGACTTATAAAACGTTACTGAGGAAATGGAGAAGCTGGAACCTTCATACGTTGTTGATGGAAATGTAAAAAGGTGCAGCCTCTGTGGAAAAACACTTTGTTAGCTTCTCAATATTTTAAGCATAAAATTATCATAGAACCCAGCAATTCCACTCCCAGGTATATATTTAAAAGAATTGAAAATGGATCTTCAAACAAAAACTTGTACAGAAATGTTCACAACAACATTATTCACAATAAGAGGAAACAACCCAAATGTCAATCAACTGATGAATGGATAAATAAAATGTGGTATATCCATACAATGGAATTTTATCTGGCCATAAAACAGAATGAAATACTGATACAACTAGAACATGGATAAACCTTAAAAACATTATGCTAAGTAAAAGAATCCAGTCATAAAGCATCACATATTACATGATTCCATTTATGTGAAATGTCCAAAATAGGCAAATCCATAGAGACAGAAAGTAGATTAGTGGTTTTCTGGGTCTGGAGCAGAGAGGGAGGAACAGCAGGAATGGGAAATAACTGCTGATGTTTATGTGGTTTCTTTTTGAGGTGATGAAAGTGTTCTAAAATTAGACTGTGGTGATGGTTGTGCAACTCTGTAAATATACGAAAAACCATTCGATTATATACTTAAAATGGGTAAATTTTATGGTATATATATATATTATGCCTCAGTAAAATTGATTTTTTAGAGGCTTTGCACATAAGAAGGGTTAAGTTCCCCTCGTACCACTTTGAGATCAGTTTTAGTCAAATGTGATGGAGTCTTTGGGGTCCTAACAAGAGGATGATCAGAGCAAAGATTGGTCCCTCTCCTGACCAATGTTAACCAGATCTCACCATGGCCCTCCAGGTCATCTGTTCTGAATCTTACTGCAGCCATGAGGATGCTCATTGTCCTGATGTCTATCATATTCATCATAATTTCATGCTGTAAATGAACCATGACGGAGAGCAAAGACTTTATCTTATTCCCCATTGTATCCACAGTGCCTATCTGCACATACTATGTGCTCAATAAATATATGATGAATGAATGAATTGATGGATAGATAGATAAGCAGCATGAGTTGTAGAAAGACTTTGAAACCAGCCCTTGGATTCAAATGTCAGCTCCACTGCTTATTAGATATGCAATATTGAGTAAGTCCATTAAATTCTCTCAAACTCAATTTCTTATAAGATGGGGGAAATAACACCTCCTTCATAGGAAGTAAATTTTAACTGAGATAATACATGCTATGTGATAACTCAACAAATGATAGTTTCCTCTCCTTTTCTTCCACCAACTGAAAAAGCCCTGAAACACTGAAGGGTTCGCTACTGACAAACAGCTTTTTGTTAAGTCCTGTTGTAGCAACAAACATGAGCATTGACACTTTCCTAAACACAAACTTAATGTCGTGTTATATCTGTCCTCAAACATGGAAGCTGGCAGTGCAATTTGAGCACATAAAATGCAAGAATTGGGAGGGCTCTTAGCAAGAGATCATCTAATCCAAGCCCTATACTTGATAGAGAATCCTCAAATGCCACAACATTAGTGGCCCATTTGGAGACTCTGTTTAATAAAAAGGGCAAAGAAATAGCCAGCAAGGCGGATGGCAGACATCTGGGGGACCATCAGTGAGAAATTCCAGGAGTGATTCATTGTCCTCACCCCTGAAAAAGTCCCCTATGATATCTGACAGCTTAAGCACCATATGTGTATTTATACAGGGTGAGGCAAAGGTCACTGTACAAGAGAGAACCACTAGAGGAACAGATGTTGATCTTCAACCTTCTAAATATATTAGTCAAAGCAGAATGCCCATAGCAGGAAAAAACAGTCAGCATATCTATATAGGATCCTACTTACACTTCAATTCCAAGAACAAAATTTTAGGTTCTTTATTAAACTTTAGGCCTTGCTTTCATGAGAAGGAACTATCTGAATTTGGCTCCCTGGGGTCCAGTAAAAGGTAGTATAGAACTAAAATAGGCAAATAAGTCTTCATTTTTTAAGGTCCTGAATCAAAAACAAAACTGTTAGAAAATAAGAAATAAGAAAATAACTTGCTCATTTGGAACATAAACAAAAGATAATTAATTTTCCAACTTGTTTTCCATAATTGATACCTTCAAGTGTGACAGATATGTCTATTTATATTGTATGGAGAAAGTGCATATCACAGATTCTGTCTCTTTATGTATAAAATGCACAGAAGCATCAAGGGTAATATCGGAAGCCTAAGAGGAAAAACAACACTGGGAGGCAGTAGAGCCCAGTGGTTAAGAGCGCAGGCTTGTTTTCAGCCAAGATCAAAGCCTAGGCTGATGTAGGAAGTAATCCAACATCCCACATCCCATCAACACATACACATACACACAGACACATGCACACCACAAACTCGCACATTCCACATATGCAGAAATGCCAGATTTAGAAGTGTAAATGTACACTTTATCTTGAAAGGAAGAAAGGAAATCTCCAGTTGCCAGAAATAAATAAAATACCCTAAGAGGTGAGTAGGATTTGAAAACTTGTGACTCAAAAGGATGAGTGAACCAGACATAGTTTTTAGGATCTGGGATTTTAATGCTTAAATGAGGATAGGAGTCAGAGTTGCAAGTTCTATGTATGGCAGAGTCAGAACTGGTATACCTGGGGAAGAGAGAAAGCAGAGGAATGGTAAGGTGTCTTTGAAAAAATTTAATCACTGTACTGAGGCCAGCAATTATGTCATCTCTGCCCCAAGTCATAGGTGGAAACGAAGTCAATCTGAAAATAATCAATGCCTCTAGACAATGCAACATGAAAAGAAAAGGGAAAACCAAAGAAAAAGCATGGAAACCAGAAAACACAAAGTAATACATCAATAGTCACAATAAATATAAATGGATTAGAAACACCTATTTGAAGACACAGACACTCAGATTAGATATTAAAAATTCAGCTATTTGCTTTCTATAAGAAACATATCTAAAATGTCATGAATCAGAGAAGTGAAAAGAAAATTGCTAGGATGGAAAAAGACAAAACAGGCAAAATGGAATTTAAGGTGAAAAGCATTACTAAAGACATGCATCACTTAATGATTAATAAAGAGCCTTCCAGTAAAAAAATAAAATTTCTATGCATCTAATAATATAGCTACAGGGGCTGGTCCAGTGGCATAGTGGTTAAGTTCGCATGCTCTGCCTCGGTGGCCCAGGGTTCACAGGTTTGGATCCAGGTGCAGAACTAGCACTGCTCATCAGGCCATGCTGTGGTGGCATCTCACATAAAATAGAGGAATATTGGCAAAGATGTTAGCTCAGCGACAATCTTCCTCAAGCAAAAAGAGGAAGATTGGCAACAGATATTAGCTCCAGGCCAATCTTCCTCACACACACAAATATTTATATATGTAGCTCCAAAATGTATAAAGTGAAAGTTGACAGAATTAAAATGAGAAATAACCAAATTCATAATCACAGTGAGAGATTTTAACACATCTCATTTGGGAACTGATAGATAAAGTGGACAAAAGTTACCAGGGATGTATAAGATTTGAATAAAACAATAAAAATGAGCTAAAAATAGATATATTTGGCCAGTCTGATAAAGATACATACTGCATGATTCCAACTATATGACATCCTGGAAAAGGCAAAACTATGGAGACAGTAGAAAGACCAGTAAAAAGGAGGAATGACTAGGTGGAGCATCAGGGATTTTTAGGGAAGGGAAACTATTCTGTACAATACTGTAGTGGTGGATACATGTCATCATACATTTGTCAAAACCCATAGACCCTGCAACCCCAAGAGTGAATGTTAACCTGAACTACAGACTTTGAGTGATAATAATGTGTCAATGTTAGTTCATCACTTGTAACAAATGTACCACCCTAGTGCAAGACGATAACGGGGGAGGCTGTGCGTGTCGGGGAGAGGGAAGATATGGAAACTCTCCGTAGTTGCCGCTCAATTTTTCTGTGAATCTAAAACTTCCATAGAAAATAAAAAATCTGCACCTGCCAAAGGAAAAATACTTTTTAAGCACACACGGAAAGCTTGCAAAAATTGAACACGTAAATCTCAAACAAATGCAAAAATATGAATATTATTCTTCAACCATAATGCAAAAGAATGAGAAATCAATAACCAAAAGAAGCCCCTCAAAAAGCCATAGACTTTGAAACTATAAATATACACTTCTAAATATTCATATGTTTGAGAATAAAAATCAATAAAAATTACCAAATATTTATAACTGATTGATTAAAGAAGTACTGTATATCAGAAGCTATGGCATGTAACTTAGAAGTGGGCTAGAGCCACTTTATACCAGCTCGCAAAAGCTGGTTTTAAATATTCAGGAATTTTGCCAGCCAGTTGTTAAATAGCTTGAAATCAGCCACGGTGGAAGCATTTATACTATGAAAATCAGCAAATGCTGCAAATCAAGGCTTCTTTCTTCTTTTTTTTGCTTTCTTTTTTCTCTTTTTCAAAGATTCTGTTTACCAGCACACCACTGACTAAAGTGATAATTAGAAGGAAATATAGCAATATAAAGGCATTTATTACAAAACAAGAAACATCGAAAATCAATAAGCAAACAGTTCATTCAAGGGGCCGGCGCCGTGGCTGAGTGGTTAAGTTCACGCGCTCCGCTTGGGTGGCCCAGGGTTTCACTGGTTCATATCCTGGGCATGGACATGGCGCTGCTCATCAGGCCACGGTGAGGTGGCATCCCACATGCCGCAACTAGAAGGACTCACAACTAAGTAAAATATAAAACTATATACTGGGAGGATTTGGGGAGAAAAAGCAGAAAAAAAAAATGGCAACGTTGTTAGCTCAGGTGCCAATCTTAAAAAGATAAAAAATAATAAATAAATAATTTTTTTAAACAGTTCATTCAAGAAGGTAGAAAGAATAAGAGAATAAAGCAGTGGTGTGCAGGTAAACGTTCAACAACCAGATCTTTGAGTGGTGTAGTTCTACCATTAATGTTCGTTGACATTTTCATTTATGTTAATGAGTAAGATGAAAGTGAAACAATGAAGACTTACGTAGGAACTTCGCTCACTTGTAATGATATGAGTGACTTATTTGCTGATTCAGATAACAGTCTTCGAATACTGGAAGAATATTTCCTTATTTTTTGCGCTATTCAAAAATGCAATAACTACAGATACACCACAGCTTTAGGTTCAACCTGCATTGTAAATATTTTTATTCATCACTTTGTTAAGTCTAGATAATCACCAAAACAATAAATCAAGCCTTGATTTATAGCATGTACAGATTTCTGTGGTTTCAATACTCTAACCATGGCCAGTTTCAAGCTGCCGACATGACATCAGTGGGAAAAGATGCGCACTAGCACGCTATTATATAGCATTTCCTCCATTCACATACAATAGGAGTAAATAACCTCAAGAGCATGAATAACAGTAAATGCAGTGAACTAAATAAGAAGTGACAGGCTTGGAATGTTTATTAATTTTTTTAATTTAATTTGCTTAATTGTAATTTTATCTAATTTAATTTTTAATAATGGCTATTTTTAACAACCAGATGGCAAAATTCCTGAAAATGTAACAACTGGCTCTCATTAGCTGATATAAGCTAGCTCCAGCACACTACTGGTTAATGCAAAGAATGTAGAAGGAGAGAACTAATAAAGGTGAAAGCAGAAATTAATAAAATATAAGATAAACTATAGAGATGATTAACAAAATTAAGAGCTGGTTCTTTGAAAAGTTTAGTACAATAGTCAAATATTTGGCAAAACCAATAAAGAAAAAGGAACAAATAAACAATATTAGAAATGTACATTGGGACAATTATATACACATAGAGAGTTTTAAATCATTAGAGAATACTATATATGCCAATGATTTATGCCAATAATTAGAAGGAATGGATATTTCTCTAGAAATATATAATTCAACAAAATTGACTCATGAAGAAGTCGAAAATATGAATATGCCAACAACCATGAGAGAAACTGAACTTGTAATTGAAAATATCACTCCAAAAAAGGATCCACCCAGGCAGTTTTTGTGAATATTTTACCAAATATTTTACCAAATATAGAGTTTTACCAAACCCCTCAAGGACCTGATAATTCCATCTTTTACAAAGATGTTGTTCTATGGAATAGAAAAAGAAGGGAAGATACCCATCTCATTTTATTAGCTGGTATAACTTTGATACTAAAACCGAACAAAAACAGAGTAAGAAAAGTGTCAGTTGGTCTCACTTATGAACAGAGATAAAGAACAAAATCCAAAGTAAAGCAAACTTGCAAATCAAATTCATCAGTGTAAACATACAACAATCATCATGACCAAGTTTATCCAGGAATACAAGGATGATTCAACATTAGGAAATCTATCAAGTCACTGCATTAACAGATTCACTGAGCATCGGCCATTGCAGTTGCCCTGTTGGTCAGGTATCTGTACTAGAGCGGATTAATGTGGCCTCAGGTATAAGATATGCGGCCATTGATTTAGAAAATGTGGGTTTTTTTCTGTCTCATTCAGAAAATGGTCTCAGAAACAGGTTACATTCATGTGGATATACCACTTTTGCTTATCCATTCATCAGTGGATGGTCATTTAGGTTGTTTCCACCTTTGGGCTATTTCAAATATTGCTGCTGTGAACATTCATGAACAATTGTTTATTTGAACACCAGTTTTCAGTTCTTTTGGATGTATAGCTGGGAGTGGAACCGCTGGGTCATGTGGTACTTCTATGTTGGACTTTGTAAGGAACCAAACTGTTTTCCACAGTGGCTACACCATTTGACATTCCCACCGGCAATGTACAAGGGCTCCAATTTTCTGCACATCCGCACGAACGCTTGTTATTCCCCCCCTTTTTTTTATTATAGACTTCCTAGTAGGTGTGAAGAGGTATCTTATTGTGGTTTTGACATGTATCTTCCCAATGACTAGTGATATTGAGCATCTTTTCGTGTGATTTTTGGCCATTTGTATATCTTTTTTTGGAGAAATGTCTATTCAAGTCTTTTACCCATTTTTTTTTTTAAAGATTGGCACCTGAGCTAACAACTGTTGCCAATCTTTTTTTTTTCTACTTTATCTCCCCAAACCCCCCTGTACACAGTTGTATATCTTAGTTGTGGGTCCTTCTACCTGTGGCATGTGGGACGCCGCCTCAACATGACCCGACGAGCAGTGCCATGTCCGCGCCCAGAATCTGAACCCTGGGCCGCTGCAGCGGAGCGCGTGAACTTAACCACTCGGCCACTGGGCCGGCCCCGAGCTGGCCCAATTTTTAAACTGAGTTGTTTGTCTTTTTGTTGTGCAGTTGTAGTTCTTTATATATTGTGGATATTAAACCCTTATCAGATATATGATTTATAAATGTTTTCTAACATTCTGTGGATTGTCTTTTCACTTTCTTGATATGTCTTTTGATGCACAAAAGTTTTTAAGTAAAATTTATCTATTTTTTTTCTTTTGTTGCTTGTGCTTTTGGTGTCATATCTAAGAATGGTGTCATATCTATCCATTTCAAAGCCCAAGGTCATGAAGATTTATTTCTGTTTCTTCTAAGAGTTTTACAGTTTGAGCTCTTATATTTACATTGCTATTTTGTGTTACGCCTTGGATATATTGTGAGGTAGGGATCCAACTTCATTCTTTTGCATGTGGAAATGCTGTTATTCCAGCATCATTTGTTGAAGAGACTGTTCTTTCTCCATTCGATGGACTTGGCACCCTTGTCAAAAATCGATTGACCATAGATGTATGGGTTTATTTCTGGACTCTCAATTTTACTTCGTTGGTTGGTATGTCTTCCTTATCACACATTATACTTTAATTACCGTAGCTTTGCAGTAAGTTTTGAAATCAGGAAGTGTGAGTCCTCCGAATTTGTTATACTTTTTCAAGGTTATTTTGGCTATTTGGGATCACTTAAAATTCTATTTGAATTTGAGGATTGGCTTTTCCATTTCTTCAAAGAAGGCTGTTGGAACTTGGTAGAATTGTGTTGAACCTGTAGATAGCTTTGGGTAGTATTGAGATCTTAACAATATTAAGTCTTCCTATCCATAACTGTGAGACGTCTTTCCATTTGTTTAGGCCTTCTGTAATTTAATTCAGCAATGTTTTGTAGTTTTCAATGTACAAGTCCTTCACTTCCTTGGTTAAACTTATTCTTAGGTACATTATTTTTGATGTTACTGTAAAAGGAATTGTTTTCTTAAGTTCATTTGCAGATTTTTTCATTACTAGTGTATAGAAATATGACTGATTTTTGTGTGTTAAGCTTGTATCCTGCAACTTTTCTGAATTCCTTTGTTACCTCTAAGAGTTTTTTTGGTGAATTCTTTAAGATTTTTAATACATAAGATCACATCATCTGCCAATAGAGATCATTTTACTTCTTCCTTTCCAATTTGAATATCTTTTATTTCTTTTTTCTTTTCTAGTTGCTCTGTCTAGAATTTGCAGTACAATGCTGAATAGAAATGGTTAAAACAATCATCCTTCTCTTGTTCCTGGTCTTAAGGGGAAAGCTTTCATTCTTTCAACATTGAGTATAATGCTAGCTGTGCAAGTTTCATAAATGCCCTTCATCAGGTTGAGGAAGTTTCCTTCTATTCCTAGTTTTCAGTGTTTTTACAGTGAAGGGGTTTCAGACTTTGCCAAATGCTTTTTTCCTGCATCATTTGAGATGATTATTTGTGGGTTTTTTCCTCTTCATTCTATTAACACAGCACATTACATTAATTGATTTTTCATAAGTTGAATCACTCTTACTTTCCTGGGATAAATCCCACTTATTCATAATGGATAGTCCTCTTAATATCATGCTAGATTTTGTTTGCTATTACTTTGTTGCAGATTTTTGCCTCTATATTTATAAAGGATATTGGTCTTTAATTTTCTTTTCCTGTGATGTCTTTATCTGGCTTTGGTATCCAGGTAATATTATATGTCTGTTCAGATTTTCTATTTCTACTTGAATCGATTTTGAGAGTTTTTGTGTTTCTAGGAATTTGTCCTTTTCATCTAGTTTACCTTATTTGCTGGTGTACGTTTGTTCACAGTATTCTCTTTATTTTTGTAAGGTCTGTAATAACGTCCCCGGTTCATTTCTGATAGCAGTAATTTGACTTTTTTTTCTTGGTCATTCTAGCAAAAGGTTAATCAATTTTGTTACTCTTTTCAAAGAACCAACTTTTGATTTTGTTGATTCTCCCTGTTGTTTTCCTGCTCCCTATTCTGTTTATCTCTCTTCTAATCTTTATCATTTCCTTCCTTCTGCTAGCTTTGGGATTAGTTGGCTCTTTTCCTAGTTCTTTAAGTTGTAAAGTTAGGTTATTGATTTGGGATCTTTATTCTTTTTTAATATATGCATTTTCAGCTATAAATTTCCCTGTAAGCACTGCTTTCACTGCATCATTAGTTTTGGTATGTTTTATTTTTGTTCTCATTTGTCTTAAAGTATTTTCTAATTTCACTTGTAATTTCTTCGTTGACTCGTTGATTGTACAAAAGTGTGTTGTTAAATTTCCACTATTAGCAAATTTTTCAAGTTTTCCTTCTGTTTTTGATTTCTAATTTCATTCCCTTATGGTCAGAGTAGGTGCTTTGTATGATTTCAATCCTTTTGAATTTATTAAGACTGGTTTTGTGGCTGAGCGTATAGTCTATCTGGGAGGATATTCCATGTACACGAGAAAAATGAGTAGTCTGCTATTGTTGGGTGTAGTGTTCTATATCTGTCTTTTAGGTCTAGTTGGTCTAGAGGGCTTTTCAAATCTTATGTTGCTTTATTGATCTTTTGTCTAGTTCTACCCATTCCTGAAATAGGGTATTGAAGTCTCCCGTTATTATTGTAGAACTATTTCTTTCTTCATTTTTGTCAGTTTTTGCTTCATATATTTTGGGGCTCTGTTGTTAGGTATACATATGTTTATAATTGTTATATCGTCTTAAGGGATTGACTCTCTTTTCAATATATGATGATCTAATTTGTCTCGTGTAACACCTTTTGTTTTCAAATCTATTATGTCTGATATTAGTATAGCCACTCCAATACTCTTTGGCTTAATATTTGCGTGAAATATCATTTTTCATCCTTTCACTTTCAACCTATTTGTATATTGGGATACAGTAAAAGGACCAGTGGGTGCCAGTGGTTGAAGGAAGGGAGGGGTGAATCTGTGGAGCACAGAATATTTTTAGAGCAGTGAAACTATTCTTTTCGACACTATAATTATGGGTTCATGTCATTATATGTTTGTCAAAACCCATAGAATGTACAAAACAGAGTGAACCCTAATGTAAACTGTGGACTTTGGGTGATGACGATGTGTCAACGTAGAGTCATTGATTGTAACAAATGTACCACTGTGGTGGAAGATGTTGATAGTGGGAGAGGCTGTGTATATGTGGGAGAAGAGTGTATATGGGAACTCTCTGTAATTAACGCTCAATTTAGCTATGAATCTAAAACTGCTCTAAGAAATAGTCTATTCTAAAAAACTTAAAATACAGAGAAAAGAATTAAAGGCTTTAGAGTCAGATAGGCCTAGAATTCCAGCGCAACTAAATACTGGCTATATGACCTTGGACAATTTGCTTAACCTCCTTGAGTCTCAGTTTTCTTATTTTGTACATGCAGATACTTCGTAGGTTGCTGTGAGAATTTAATAAGGTCGTATCTGCACAGTGACCGGCACATAGTATAATAGTAGCTGTTGTTATTATCAGAGACTCATGGAGCTATGTGGGTCCACAAATTGTTCACGGATCTAGAACTACAACCTCTCCCAGTAGCTTAATCCAGTATCTAGTTTCTCATACAATTAAACGCTTTTTCTTTACAACTGTGAAACGTATTTACTCTAGTTTGGACCATTGTAGAACTGAAGAACAAATTTATCATCCTCCTATTAACACTTCAAGAGCATTGGACTGGATAGGAGTCTAGAAACCTGGGTTCTAGTCTCAGCTGCATGACCACCTAACAGGATGCCCTTTAGTACTATTTTGTGCCTCTTATAAGAGGATAATAGTTCCTACCCTACCCTACCCACCTCCCGAGGTAGTTGTGAGGACTGTATAAAGTAATGTGCTTGATTATTGTTTGATAGTTTAAGGGGCTCCATAAATATAAGGGATTAATACTTGAAGAAACGTCTTAAATTATCTCTTAGCCATCTCCATTTAAGACTAACTTGTCTCTAACCCTTTCCATATTCCTCTGAAAATCTGGAGATCAGTAAAATACTATTTAATGAATTCATTCATTTCACAAACATGAATTGAGGGACTACTTTGTGTCAAGCACACTATTAGGTGCTGGGTGAATGAAGATTAATAAAGCATGGTCCCTGTCTCCAAAAAGCTTAAAGTCTAATAGAGAGACAAATATGAAAAATAAATGTGTTATAATGTGGTAAGTGTATTGGGACAGATATAGATATGCTATGAAAACACACGTAAATAAAAGATTTATTCTAAGAGATGCTATGAAAGGCTTCACAAAGAAGGAGACATTACTACTGGACTTTGAAGCATGAATGGGAAATTCCCAGATGGATAAAATAAGAGCATTTTAGGCAGAGGAAACAGCATAAGTGAATTCATGGAGGCATAAAATCGTGTGACATGTATGATGAGGATGATATTTAGGCATGATGGGAGATAAAGCAAATGAAGTAGACTACTAGGGAAAGTAGTGAATTATATTTGGAAAATATTGACTTTAATATGCCTATAGAACATCTCTTTGGATGTTATAAACCAATGGGAACATAGATATGGAGAGATTTGGGAGTCATCAGTATATAGGTATTAGCTCGATATGAGGGCGAGAGGGTGATCATGAATAATATTTGTGTTTCTTCTTTGGGCAACTGAGTACATAATGGTGCCCTCATTCAGGTAAGGAACATATAGGAGAAGGAGCAGAGGTGGGTAGGAAATCATATGGTCTTTCAGACACGTTGATTTTCAGATACCCATGGGACATCCAAATGAAGATGTTCAGTAGGCATTTGGATATATAGATATGATGTTCCAGAAAGAGATTTTGGTTGGAGATATAGAAATGGTAGCTGAAGTCATGGAAATGGGTGAAATTTCCCAGAGATAATGTATAGAATAAGAATAGGTGCTAGGACAGAGACATGGAGAATAGCAACACTTAAACAACTAGGGAGAGGTGGAAGATCCAGCAAAAGAGATCAAGGGGGAAGTAGAGAGATATGATGAGAACCAGGAGAAGTGTCATAAAAGCCAAGAGAAGAGGACACTTCAAGGAGGGAGAGATCAACTGTGGGAAATGCTGAGCTGAAAGGTCAAGTAATATAAGGGCTGACAAGTGCCCATTGAATATTTATTGAATACCTATTTTTCACTTGTAATTTTCTGGACACAAAAGACTCTGAAACTATCAAACCTGAAAGCTAGAAAAAGCACTAACAATCAGCACCCTGTTTTCTACCCATCTGGTCACCAATTCACCTTCCCCAATTTCACCAATTACTGTGTGTGCTCCAACAGCTTGATTTCCCCCTTGCCCCTCAACTGCCCAGACAAGCAAGTCATCTGGCTACTTGTTGGAACACTTGTAATCAATTCACGCAAAGTAAAATGACAAATCAAAAGTTTAGCCCCTAATAGAACTGACCATATATGTCTCCCCAGGGTGTGGAGGTTTATGTGCTGTGCCTGGACTACATTAAGAAAATTAAAACTGGGTTTGTAACAAAAGGGCCAAAGTGTCAAGTCACTAAAAGCAGAAAATTCCACTTGCAACACAGATGCCTACTCTCATACTGGTTTATGACGAGAGAAAGTGAAGATTTATAATATGCTTTCCATAAAGTCCTGACAGCCATTGAGTTGGGACCTGGGGGCCAGCCCAGAGGTTCTACCTCATTATCCAGGGAAAGAGGGCAAAGGGAGAGAGTGCTTAGTCACAGAACAGGCTTTGTCTTTAAGAGGATCACCTCTCACACCTGGGCTTCTTGAGCTCTGTGACTTGTACTTTTTCAATATTTATGCCAGAATCAAAAGAAGAAGTAAGTTGGCCCTTCAATCCATGCTGAAGGAGCCGTTGTTATGTACCAACTGCACATGAATTGTTTATAATCAGTCTTCTGGCATCCTTGAAGAGTATATAAGCTAGCATAAGCTAGGTTATGCTGCAGTAAGAAGCAATCTCAAAATTTTAGTGGCTTACAGTAAACATTTATTTCTTGCTCATACTACATGTCCAAAACAGGTTGGTGGGCGGGCAGTGGGGAGGGTTTTACTCATAAGTAGATCTTAGTTGTCCTCACTCTGGGATGTCAGCTGATAGATAAGGACCCATGTGGGATATTGCCAGTCAACACATTATATGGAAAAGGGAAAGTGGCAAAGCAAGCACTGGTTCTTCAAGCTTCCACCTAGAAGTGACACATGCCACTTCTGTTCATATTTCATTGGCCAAAGCAAGTCATATGTCTGATCCTGATTTTAAGGGGTAGGAAAGTGTAATCTTTCTGTAGGTAGAGACACTGCAAGGAGGGACACCAAATATGGGTGAACCATATAATAGTCTGCCAGAGAAACCATAAAAAAAATGTCAAGCCTTGAATAGATTACATAATCAGTATTCTCTGAACACGAAGGTCTAGATAGCCATCATGAAAATATCCACTGGCCATTAGCTGTCAACTGTACCTCAGAATCCACCACTGAAGAGTCATTCCATGGGGTTAAAACATTGCACTAGCACAAGTCATTGGCTGTCAAAAATCAAATGCCTGGAGTGGGACAGCACACTAACCTGTACCAAATTAATATAGTATTCAGATTAGTTGTCCTACAACAGGCTTTTATTATCAAAAGAAGGGAGCACAGCCCTGAGACATTTCAATTAATACTTATCATATACCAGGCACTAGGCTAGACTCTGTCTGTGCTATGTCCCACTTTCTATTTGTGCCAGTTGCAGTTTAAAGATAATGCAAAAGGTCATGACTTGCCCGTGTTCACACAGCTAGTCCAGGAAGTCATAATGAATGCCAGGGGAAAGTCCAGCACTTAGGATGCCTTCTGGAGAGGGCAATTAAGGGGGACAGCAGCAGGACACCAGCTGCTTGAGGTCAGGGGATGTTTTGCACCCAATAAGCTGGAGAAATATACCCAAAGAGGAAATCCCCAAAACAGGTTTGACCTACTTCACAGTTCTGTCCAGTCAACTCTTTCTTAATCAGCACTTGGGATTTGGTGATGTTCTTTTAGATGCGGGAGAGAACCAATCTGATTCCCCAGAGCCATCTCTAGGGAGCTTAGGAAATTTCTTCTAGAAGACACCTGCCAGTGGAATCCAGCCTGCCGATCAATCAGCCTTCTGCCAAAGGCTACTGGCACACTTGTTTTATTATGGATCTATTAAGTTATAAAGCCTGGCAGGATGGATTACACTGACTGACTTTTGGCTCCATCTGCTGAAGAGTGGATAACTCAACAGGAAAATGATGCTTAAAAACCATAAATGGTAGTACACATTAGACCCCAGCATCTCCTCGCCCCTTAAAAAAAAAACAGAACATGGATTGTAAAGTTAGGAAGGATCAACAGGAGAATTTCTCTCCAAAGGGCAGCACCAATGAGATCTACTCAGGTGTTTAGCAAATCCCTTTCCACACCACACATGCATTCATTTACTCATTTATCCATTCATTCAACATATATTTATTGAGCACCTCCTGTGTTTCCAGCACCGTGCTCGGTGCTGGGGAATAAACAACAGACAAAAAGACTTGACCCCCATCTTCATGGGGCTTACAGTGTGGTGGAAGACAGACATTAACAAACACAAAAATTGATACCTCATCACAAATTAGAGTCAGTGCTGTGAAGAAAATGAACAGAGTGCAATGAGAGCTAAACAGGGGAGCCCACTTTAGATAGAGGTGGTCAAGGAAGGCATCTTTGAGGAGGTGACATTCAGATTGGAACTTGAAGGATATGAAGGAACCAAAACAATAAGTAGTAAGACATTTATGTGGCCTTAAAGTGTCTGTCAACAGATTGCATGTTAATTACTAAGGAGAATGTAGTAACCTTACAGTGGAGAAACCAGACATCATTTTGACCAGATGATCAAAATTATTATCACGAATGAGGAACAGATTAACATTGCGTGTCTCCATATGTGATATCCCAAGAAGGACACAGTATCACTTACATAGTATTCTGGCATAATATGAATTTAACAGTGAGGAAATATCAAACAAACCCAAAATGAGGAATATTTTCTTTTTAAAGGGGGTGTATTAGTCTACTCAGGCTGCCATAACAGAATACCATAGACCGTGTAGCTTAAACAGCAGACATTTATTTTCTCACAGTTCTGGAGGCTAGATGTCCAAGATCAAGGTGCTATCAGGGTTGGTTTCTGGAGAAGCCCTTTTTCCTGGCTTGTAGATGGCCGCCTTCTTGCTATGTCATTACGTGTGCTTTCTTTTGTGCTCATGCAGAGAATGAGAGCTCCCCAGTGTCTCCTCCTCTTCTTATAAGGACACCAGTCCTATCAGACTAGGGCCCCTCCCTTATGAGCTCATTTAATCTTAATTAACTCTCTAAAGGCCTTGTCTGCAAATATAGACACATGGGGGTTAGGGCTCCAATACATGAATTTGGGGAGATGCAATACAGTCTATAACAGGAGGCTTGTATCCTTCAAAGTTGTCAATATCATAAAAGACAAACGCTGAGAAACTATTCTAGAGTCAAGACAGCTAAAGAGACAGGGCAATGGAGTCAATGTGTGATTGTAGACAGGATCCTGTACTGAAGGGGGAAAATGCTATTAAGGACATTTTTGGGTCAACTGACAAACTTGAGTGCAGACAGCAGATTAGATAAAAGAATTGCATTAATGTTAAATTCTTGTGATTGATAACTATATTGTGGTTATGTAAGAGAATATCCCTATACTTTGGAAATATATGCTGAAGTGTTTAGGGGTAAAGAGCCATGAAGCATGCAACTTACTCTGCAATATTTTTTTAAAATTTATATGTAAAGAAAGCAAAGGGTAAAACAAATGGGGGCAAAATGGCAACATGAGATGAGTATGGATAAAGGGTATACTGGTCCATAAATTTGAAATAATTTTTAATAAAAAGCTAAGAAAAGAAAAGAGAAGGAGCCAACTACATAAAAAGTGGGATTAAGAGCCTTCTTGCTCATAAGATTCTTCCTTTTTCTTTAGGGCACTGAAGATAATTTGTAATTAGATTATTATTGTGATCGGCTGTTTATTTGTCAACTGCCCTACAAGATCGTAAGCTTCATAAGGGCCTCGTCAGTCTGGACCACCACTGCATCCTCAGCACTCAGCACACTGACTTGTAAGCTGTCTTAGTCCATTCAGGCTGCCATAACAAAAATACCACAAACTGAATAGCTTATAAACAACGAACATTTATTTCTCATAGTTCTGGAGACTGGAAAGTCCAAGATCAAGACACTGGCAAATTTGGTGTCTGGTGAGGATCTGCTCCCCAGCTGCCCTCACAATGTGGAAGGTGCAGGGGAGCTCTGTGGAGTCTCTTTTATAAGAGCACCAATCCCATTCATGAGAGCTCCACCCTCAAGACCTAAGCACGTCCCAAAGGCCCCACCTCCTAGTACATCACCTTGTAGCTTAGATTTCAACATATGAATTTTCGGGGGATGCAAACATTCAGCCCACTGTATAGGCAGAGAACACAGCAGGTGTGATGGTCCAAAGGGTAGGTAGGATGGGAGTTATGTGGTCTGCATAAACATTCTTAAAAGATATTCTATCACAAAAAGAAAAATAAGAAACAGTAGCTTTTTGAAGGAATTGTAGGTTACCCTTTCCCCATCTAAGAATCACAGCTATTTCTAAGCCAATGAATAGTATATAGAAAATATAAGAGGAGTTTCAGCTCTTATGAAAACAAAACATTTTAATGGCAACTATTTTTATGCAAATAATTAATGCATTTTAACTGTCCAGAATAGTCCCTAAAGTTTGCCCCAATCTTAATCTCTTCTTATTCATACTTTATTTGACTTTTTAATTTGAAAAACTGCAAATATGAGATAATCATAATAAAGTTGTAATTGGAATGACAAACAACGACAACAACAAAAGTCACTGAGAAAAGTATTTGTTAAGTTGTTCAGAGGCTACTGCAATGGACCAGGCAAGAGAGAGATTGGTGGCTTTGGTTAAGGTGGAGACAACAGAATTTGAGGGGAGGAGTAAGAAGGGGAAGGATTCAAGAGTGATTTTTGAGGTATGTTTTTTGTGCACCTAGGTATGCTCCCTTTCCTGCAGGGCAACTAAGGAAGTTTGATAGTTTCTGGGGCTGCAGGGAGGGGTTGAGTTGACTGGAACAGAGACCGCTTAAAAAGCCTTCTTTCTCCCAACTGCTTGAATTTCTAGTTTATATCTTCGCCGAGTTGAAAGAGGTAAATAAGCATTTTGGCTGGATTGCAGGCCTCGTGAGGGACTAAAGAGAAGCAGAAATTTGAAAATAGTGCTCATGAAGTGCTTCATTACCTACTAACTGTGCCTAATCATTTCGCTATAATTTGGCTATTCTTTTTTTTTTTCGAGGAAGATTATCCCTGAGCTAACATCAGCCCCTAATCCTCCTCTTTTTGCTGAGGAAGACTGGGCCTGAGCTAACATCCGTGTTCATCTTCCTCTACTTTATATGTGGGACACCTACCACAGCATGGCTTGCCAAGCAGTGCCATGTCCACACCCAGGATCCGAACTGGCCAACCCTGGGCCGCCGAAGCAGAATGTTTGAACTTAACCGCTGTACCACCAGGCCAGCCCCATGGCTATTCTATTTGAGAATAACTGAGAGTCAGCTCTACCAGCAATGAATACGTTAACTCAATAATGTAGTGAAGGGCTTCTTGTAGGCCTGCAAGCCTTAGCCATGCAGCCTCCAAAATGCATGGGGGAGAAAGCCTTCCCTTTGCCTCCTTTTATTTCTCCCAGGGTGGCCAGGTTTGTGTCAAGCCAACAGGAAATCACCCATTCATTCCTATATCAGGATCCTTGTGAAATGATGCCCATGCAAATGGTTGTCTGGGTGCTGGGCTGGGCACAGCAAACAAACCTGCAGAGGCCAGCTCTGGAGGCCAATGATGAGATGGGCACAAGTTGTAACCCAGGAAGACAAAATCCATCAATCAAGCAGTCAAATATTTATTGAGCCCCTACTATATACGAGTGAGATACATACTTGTGGTTCTCAACTAAGGGGAAAGTACCTCCCTACAAAGTACAATTGGAAATGTGTAGGGGCTTTTTTTTGTCACAAAGAAGGGGGATGGTAACAACGCTAATAGAATTTAGTGGGTGGGAACCAGGAATGCTAAATATTCTGCATGATGATCCCACACAACATAGAAGTGTCCTACATAAAATGTTCGTAGCACTCCCATGGAGAAACGTGTCAGGCTGGGGCCCAGTGAGTATTGTGATATGAATAGGACACAGTCCATCCCCAACCTCAACAGTTAATTGGTGCCAAAGGGCAGCCAATTCTTCTCTGCTTACACTCTTCCTCCTTATTCTTTCTTTGGGAAGGGAAAATTGTAATTTCCATTTTAAAGATGAGGAAAAAGAGACACATTGGCCAGAGGTCAGCAGCTAATAAGTGGCAGAGCTGAGACCCCGTGTCTTGACTCACAATTACATTGAGGAGTCCATGGAGTTCCCCATAAAATGGGCAACCATAACACAGTTAAGTTTTACGCTTAAACTTTCAATTCAAATCAGCTTTCAACTCAACTCTGGAGCAGACCCGCAGTGTGGTTTCGGGTGACACTGTTCCCTAGAAAACGAATAATAATATCAAGATTCATAAATGTTAGCTTTTTAATGGAAATTTTCGAGAAATTGTAGATTTACAAGCAGTTATAAGAAATAATTCAGAGGGATCTTTTACCCAGTTTTCCCCAATGGTAACATGTTGAAAAACTATAGTACAAAATCACAACCAAGATATTGACATCAATACGATCAGCCAATGTTATTCATATTGCCTCTCATTCATGTGTGTGTATGCATGTGCATTGAGTTCTATACAATCTTAGCACATGTATAGGGGTTTATGTATCCATCACCACAGTCAAGATAATAAAACAGTTCCAACACTACAAGGCTCCCTCCTGTTACTCATTTACAACCACACCCAATACCCTCCTCACCACCCTCTTTGTCCTTAACCCCCAGAAACCTCTAATTTGTCCTCTATTTCAGAAATTTGTCATATCAAAAATATTGTATAGATGGAATCATACTGTATGTAACCTTTTTGAATTGGCTTTTTTCACTTAGCATAATTCCCTGGAGATTCATCCAAGTTGTTGCATGTATCAATAGTTCATTCCTTTATACTGTTGAGTAGTATTTCATGGCATGGATGTACCACAGTTTGCTTAACCATTCACCATTTTAAAGGCCTCTGGGACTATTTCGATTTTGGGCTATTAAAGCAATGCTGCTATAAACATTCATGTATAGGTCTTAATGTTAATGTAAATTTTCATTTCTCTGGGATAAATGCCCAATAGTGCAATTGCTGGGTCAACGATAATTGTGCATTTGGTTTTAACTGCCAAACTGTTTTCCAGAATGGCTATACCATATTACACTCTTACCAGCAAATTAGGAGTCATCCAGTTTCTCCACATTCTCACGAGCAATTGGTTTTTTCACTACTTTTTCTTTTAGCCATACTTGTAGGTTTTTGTAGTGATATCTCATTGTGGTTTGAACTAGCATTCCTCAATGGCGAATGACGTTGAACATCTTTTAGTATGCTCGGTTGACACCCATATTTCTTTTTTGGTGAAATGTTTCTTCATGTCTTTTGCCCATTTCCTAATTGGATTGTCTGAGTTTTTTTAATGTTGAATTTTAAGAGTTCTTTATATATTCTGGATACTAGTCCTTCGTTGCAAGTATTTTCTCCCAATCTGTTGCTTGTCTTTTCATTCTCTTCATGTGTACTTTCATAGAACAAAAGCTTTCAATTTTAATGAGGTCTGATTTATTAATTTTCCCTTTTATGGATTGTGTTTTGGTGTCAAGTCTAAGAAATCTCTGCCTAACTCTAGATCCTAAAGATTTTCTCCTATATTCTTTTCCCAGAAGTTTTATGTGTTACATTTAAGACTATGATCCATTTTGAGTTAATTTTTGTATACGATGTGAGTTTTAGGTCAAGGTTCTTTTTTTGCCAATGGATGTCTAGTTGTTCTGGCTCCATTTGTTGAAAAGTCTATCCTTCTTCCATTGAATAGTTTTTGCACCATTGTCAATAGTATATTGGGTACAATTGTGTGGGTTGCCTATTCTGTTCCATTTATCTATATTCCACCTATCTGTATATCAACACTGTCTTTATTACTATAGACATATAGAAGGCCTTAATCTTGGATAGAGTAATTCTTCTCATTTTATTCTCTTTTTCAAAATTGTTTTAATTATTCTAGGGCCTCTGCCTTTCCATGTAAATTTTAGAAGATGCTTGTCTATGTCTATAAAAAATCTTACTGGGATTTTGATGAGAATTGTATTAAACCTATAAGTTAACTTGAGGAAGATTGACATTGTTACTCTGTTGAGTCTTCTGATCCATGAGCACAGCATGTCTTTCCATTTATTTAGATCCTCTTTTATTTCTTTCATCACTGTTTGTAATTTCAGCATACGGATGCCGTACATCTTTTGTTAAGTTTATACTTAAGTATTTCATTTTCTTTGAAGTGATTGTAAATAGTTTGTGCTTTTAATTTAATTTTCTGCGTGCTCATTGATTTTTATATAGAAATGAAATTAATTTATGGGTGTTGGTTTTTTATCCTGCAGCCTTGCCAAATTGACTTGTTAGTTGGAAGGAGGTTTTTTGTAGATTATTTGGAATTTTCTACATAGAAGGTTTTGTCATCTGTAAATAAAGACGATTTTATTTCTTCCTTTCCAGTATGTGTGCCTTTTATTTCTTTTTCTTGTATTATTGCAGTAGGTAGATCTTCTGGTATGATGGTAAGTAAGAGTGGTGAGACTGAAAATCCTTGTTTTCTTCCCAGTCTTGTGGGGAAAGCATTCAATCTTTTACTATTAAGTATGATGTTAGCTGTAGTTTTTATGTTTGTTTGTTTTGTTTTGTAGATGCTCCTCATCAGATTGAGGTAATTCTCCTTTATTCCTAACTTGCTGAGAGTTTTTACCACGAATTACTGTTGTATTTTGTCAAATGCTTTTTCTGCATCAATTGAAATGACCATATGATTTTTCTTGTTTAGCTTGTTGACATGATGGATTACATAGATTGATTTTTGAAAGTAGTTATTTTATAATTATTACCCCTAATAGCTACTGAATGCTTACATCCTTATCTCACTTAAGTCTTTCAACAGTCATGTGAAATGGGTACTATTATCATCAGACTGATTGTACAAATGAAAAAAAATAAGCTCAGAGAGGTTAAGTGACTTGCCTAAAGTCACACAGTCAATATGGGGCAAATCTGGAAATTGAACCTAGGACTGATTCATACCATTTCTCCTGTCTTCCCAGTCTGCTAGCCTCCCTTCAAGTGCTGATCAGGAATTCCTTGGCATATGTGCTTCCACCATTGGATAAATAAACAAGGGAACTTGACCATATTAACTAGGCTTTTAACAAAGATAAGAATCCTCTCTCTCCTTTCCTGTTCTTGAACTTGAGCCACAGTCGCTTTCCTGGAAGTCATCAAAGCTGCTGATGAATCAGGGCCAAAGCTCTTGGAAATGCCTTCTTGAGAACATGGGATGAGTGGGGTAGCAGGAGGTGTAGCAATCAAGTTCAATTATTCTTAGTTCCAAGATCAGCATTCTAAGGGTGGCTGTCAGAGCCTCCCTCCCCAGAGATGATAGTGCCTATCAGGCTGTCCTTAAAAGGACTCATGTGTATGCAAGCTCTGTCTGACATTCTCCTTTAGTGACACACTGGAATCATGAACTCTCCGATGACTCAGAAGGGGCTTTCACAGCAGAGTAAGAAAGCTACTTCATGCAATTGTTTTCCCCAAATGATTAAATTAAACATCTTTCCCTGTTGTTGGTTTTTTTTTTTTCAAATAAACATCCCTAGGATTTTTTCCCCCAGTCTCCTTATTAATATACCTCAGACAAGAGAGACATTTGACACAAACACTTCAGGAGCAGAATTTACAGTGCTTATTAGATTTCCCTTTGTTTTCTTGGTTAATTCAAATAAACATTTCTCTCCTCTTTTTAAGGAAAAAAATATCTCTGCAGCCAACTTTTTTAGATCACTTCTCTCTCTTATCCATTCTCTCTTTCTCTTTTTGTGTTTCTCTCTCTCTCTCTCTCTCTTTCTCTTCCCAACCCCTGACCCCTACTTCCTGCATCTCATGGTATCTCTATCTCCACAAGTTGTGCTCCCCTAACTCAATGGGTTTTTAGGTTTTTTTTTTTTTAACTTTCAGATAGAAATTTCAGAAAAAGGCGCATGTTCCAGGTTCTCCAGTTCTTATTTCTCCAAAAATGGCTCCAGTGACTATGTCTTATGCTATCTTGCTCAGTACTCGAGTTTTGTACTTACCTCCCTTCTCCTCAAAAGCTATGACCCCCGCCTATCCATAGTAGCATGTGGCCATTTGACCCTCAAGGTATCAGAGCAGGGGGTCATTTCTTGGCTTTTCTCTTCAATGAGTCCAAAGCCTGAGAGATTTCCTTCATTTGGTTTCCTGGGTCCCTTGAGCTATCTCCTCAATTTTTACCTCTGTATCTGAGGGCTTCAGCTGGTTGAATAAGCTCTCATATGTTCATCTAAAGCAGACGTAAGAAAAATAAATAAACCAGGCTCTTGTGTCCAGTTGTCTATGATTCAAATTCTGTAGAGGTAAAATGACACTTTTCTGAAAAAATAATTGGGTCAGACCCTTGCTGCCATACAGCACTGGCAAAGTGAACAGCTGCCTTCTAGGGACTAATAACCACCTCCTCTACTTATTCATTGAGTCAGATCTTTAGTTCCCTTTCCCTCCAAATCACAAATGCATGACAAGGAAACTATGGGGAAAAGAGGAGGCACATTGACTGTAATTTTCTTAGTGATGGAAATAACTTGAGCAAGAAGTGATGTGTGCCCTTAACAGATCTGGCCCATAAAAATCACCTAAGGTGTATGATCTCTCTCTTCTCCCATTAATAGGCTGGATATGGATTGTCAAGAGAACAAGAGAAGTCATATGTTAAAGGTGCTAGCACCTCAATCAGCCTGGGTCTTGAATAACTTCATGGGACAGAACACATAACACTAGCACCTACCCTGCCATCACCAACTAGAACTTAATGTGAGTGAAAAACCAGCTTCTACTTTGTTAAACCATTGAGATTAATATTTTGGGATTTATTTGTTGTTGAAGCTAGCAATATGTCAATACCAAAATCAGTGGTCTTGCCTTCATGGAGCTTGTAGTCTAGTGGGTACAGAGGAATGTCCAGTAGAGGAATGCCCATAGTTCTATAGAAACTTAGAGAAGGGAGTGACCCAATGGTCTAGGGCAATACCAGAAGACTTTACATAGACTGTAACATTTGAGATAAACCTTGAAGGGGAAAAAGATTCCCCTCAAGAGACAGTGAGTCAAGTTGGGGGCAGCTGTGGCCTCAGTTCTTGCTGTTAGTAAGTCTGTATTCCCTGACTCTTATCTTGCATCTCGTCTCCCAATTTTCTCACCCCTATGCACTGGAGAAGGAGCCCAGTGAGTGGTCTTGCCCTCACCCCTCCCATTCACAGAAGTTGCTCTTCTGGGCAATAATCCACAGGCTGTGCTCTGCAGCTGCAGCCTATGCACACCTTCCAAGAGGCGAGATCCAAGGAGCCAGAAATCGAAGGGAAAGAGCAACCACCTGCATATTTTGTCCTGTCTGATTAATTTCAAATAAATATTACAATGTTTCATGTGTTCCTGGATAGCTCTCCAACATCCTGCAATTAGCCTTAAATGTTCCACGTAAGGAGATGGAATGAGGATGACACTGATCTGAGGGTGTAGACGAGCAAGTAAAACTATAGACTGAACTGGAAGGGACCTTTGAGATCACCCCAGTTGAAGTGCCTTGTGTAACAGATGAGAAAACAAGTTCAAGGAGGGGTCATGGCTTGCCTTACGTCACAGAGTGAGTCAGTAGCACAGACGGAACCTCCAGGTCTCAACTCCAAACCCAGCGCTCTTTCCACTATACTCATCAAGCATCGAGATTGGTTGGAAGAAGCATGCTAAAAGTTAAAAGGAAATAGTGGGTGGTTCCAAGGCAGGGAAGCTTAACATCCGGCCAAAATGTTACAGACAAGGGTCAGTCATATGCTTCCCTTGTATAGTCTTTGCATTGGGTTGCATGTGTCTGGGAACAACAGGCAGAGAAAAAATTAACCTGAGCCTGTGCCTGGTCCACTTTTGTAGAGGAGGGAGACAGTCACCTCTATGATCTGATTTGCGGGGTGCTGAAGAGGCTCTCCTGCCCCAGATGATCTTCCTCATCACCTTGCTATTTCAGGTAAGCATTGCCTTTCCTGGAGGCTGCCTTTAAAAAAAAGCCTTGGAGGGCAGGCCCTGTGGCGTGGTGGTTAATTTCTATGTGCTCCACTTCGGTGGCCTGGGTTCGTGGGTTCCGACCCCGGGCATGGACCTACACCACTCATCAGCCATGCTTGGCAGTGACCCACATATAAAGTGGAGGAAGATTGGCACAGATGTTAGCTCAGCATTAATCTTCCTCAAGCAAAAAAAGAGGAAGATTGGCAACAGATCTTAGCTCAGGACTAATCTTCCACAGCAAAAAGAAAGCACCTTGGAGAGAAAACACGGAAGACTGTTTCAAGCCACTAAAAGCTTACTATGAATTAGGTGTATATTTGATTACCAGAGGTTCTATCAATTCACACTGAGGAAAGCAGCAAATGATGTAAGCCGGGGGCTTGACCAATAGATCATGATGTGCTTGGATTGCCTTAGAACTCTCCTGTGCGTCTAGAGAAAATACTCCTGCTTTGGAGATTAATTGCCATAAGAAAATGGCCCAGAGGCCTGTGTGGGGCCTAGAAATCCAGGCTGCCTCATATTGCAAGCTCAAGGGAGCTCTGCTGTATTCATGTTTCAATCCTAATCACTGCCATGCAAAGGTCTCCCCAGTCACGCCCTTGAAATCACCACACAAGGAGTCCTCTCTTCACCTCTTTCTGCATCTGGATTCACAGCAATCACTCCTGCTTCTGGTCCCTGAGGTTAGTGTAGTGGATGACAGCTTACAAAACTCTCTCCCTGTACCTTGTAAAGCGGGTAAAACAGACAGTCTTATGCTCCTCATTTTACAAGTGGGAAACCTGTGAGCGATAAATGACTTGCCCAACTTCACAAAAGCAATAAAGGTAGTTTTCAAGTCAAACTAGAACCCAAGTATTCTGTCTCCAAATCCTGCCTTCTTTTTCTATGTTGGTATTTCCTAAAGTGTTCTCTGCAGAGCACAAGTTAATTGAGAATTACAGTGGTAGAAAGAGGAGTTCCATGATCTAATAATTTACTTCTTCTCCTACTTCCCTCATGGTAATACACAAGGCACATCAGTATATTGGAGGCTCTGAGATGTAATCTGTATAATCCAGAGTTTCCAAAAAGTATTTATGAATAAGAAGAGCTCAGAGCAGTTGAGAACTTACTGTGCTAGGCCTCATGCTAAGTATTTTCCATGCAACAGCTTATTCTATCCACCAAACATTCCTATGATCTTTGTACTGTGCTTATCCCCATTTTACCAATGATGAAACCAAGGCCCAGAGAGATAAGGTGACTTGCCCAAGTTCACACAGTGGGAACATGACCTGGAAGGTTCTTAAACCCATCCATTTGACTCTATGCAATATTTGCTCACAGAAATTTTCTGCCCCAAAGCCTTCTTTACATCCCACATAACTAGCCTCTTGCAGAATCAATCTTGGGTATGTAGTTCCCCCATTCACCAACCTTTCAACAATACCCTTGCCTTGTTCTTTCTGCCTCATCTCTCAACACCCAGAATCAACCAGAAAAGGCATTACTTTCAACCACTGAGCAAGTAACCTACACACTGGAAAATAAGATAGACATTTGGCTACAGGGGGAGAGAGAAAGGTGTAGAGAGCACAAGCACTTGCCAAGAAGGTGATAGAGACTGGGCCCTAAAAGATGACACAGGAGAATATCACCAACTAAAGTGGCCTGTTTCAGTTTTGCTCTACATGCTCAGGGGAAGAATCATAACAGAATCCTCATCCATCAAATTTTTCTTCTCTCTACCCAACAGGGCAACTGGAGTAATATATATCCACTGTGGGGCTGCTGCTGATTACAGCACCAGGTAGCTGGACCAAGGTGGGTCAGTTCAACTGAAAGCAGCAATTGAAATCACTGTGTAGTGGTTCTGCCACTGGAGATGCATGCACACACATGTGCACATACATAGATTCACAGTGCCAAAAAGACTGGCTAGTGAAGTCAATTCAGTCAAACAACCAGTCAATTTAATTGAGAGGAAAAAAAGTAAAAGTCAAAGGAGATGCTTGAATAAACTGGTCGGTCAGTTCCATCCAATCATTTAGTCAGTAGAAAAGCTCCAATAGACACAGCTCAGTTGTCTTTAGGAATATGGAGAACAATAACGAGGCACCGGACCCAGGGAGAGGGAGGTAAATCGCAACTCGGAGAATGTAGATTAAAAGTGAGGGAAGGGGCCAGCCCAGTTGCGCAGTGGTTAAGTTTGCATGTTCCATTTTGGTGGCCCAGGGTTCGCTGGTTCGTATCCCGGGTGCAGACCTACTCACCGCTTGTCAAGCCATGCTGTGGCAGGCGTCCCACATATAAAGTAGAAGATGGGCACGGATGTTAGCTGTGGGCCAGTCTTCCTCAGCAAAGAGAGGAGGATTGGTGGCAGATGTTAGCTCAGGGCTAATCTTCCTCAAAAAAAAGTGTTAACAGAATTAAAATTAAAAACAAATCTATTAAAAAAAAGGGAGGGAAAGTTTTTTCACAATGAAGGGATGTCCAAATGGCTCCTTTGAAAGGAATTTCACAAGTGAAAAACAGTGGAAAATTTTTAGTAGACAAACAAACCGGGAAAAAATATGTGCAACACGTAGAACAGACTAAGAATTGATATCCATAATATGTTTAAAGGCTGTTACAATTTGATATGAAAGAGACAACCCATGCAGTAGAAAAACAGCAAAGCTTATGGAGAGGAGGATCATAGTGGAAAATCTCTACCTGCTAACTCTTTTTTTTTTTTCCTTTTTCTCCCAAAGCTCCCTGGTACATAGTTGTGTGTTTTTTAGTTGTGAGTCCTTCTAGTTGTGGCATGTGGGATGCCACCTCAGTATGGCTTGATGAGCGGTGCCATGTTCATGCCCAGGATTCAAACTGGCGAAACCCTGGGCCGCCGAAACAGAGCACGTGAACCTAACCACTGAGCCACGGGGCCGGCTCCTCTACCTGCTAACTCTTAATCACAGCAGAAAGTGTCTCAGCATGCCAATGGCAAAGGCACATATGATGATGCGAAATACCCAACCTCACTAGCAGTGAGGGAAATGCACATTAATGTGACAAGGAAATACTTTTTACCCTTCAGATTGCAAAAATAAACACTTAAAAGATTGTTAGTATTCAGTATTGGTAAGCACCCTTATATACTGCTGGTGGGAATGTGGATTGTTTTAACTTTTACTGTTCTGCCAGTTGTTATAAAAATCTTAAATACACATACCCTTTGACCCAGCATTCTCACTGTGGGGAGTATATTCTGTAGAAAAAGTACAAGTATATAGGGAATGTGAAGCAGTAATATATATAATGACACAAAAAATGGAAATACTATAATATCCATCAATAAGGGAATGGTAGAATAAATTCAGGTACACCCATTTAGCAGAATATTCTGCAGGTATTTTCTTTAATGGGTTAGCTCTATGGTACTGACCTGGAGGAATGTCCGTGGCATATTGGTAAGTAAGAATAAGTTGTAGAATAAGGGATGTAGTGTGGTCTCATTTTTGCAAAGCAAAAAAGTGGAGAGGCCTGTGTGTTTATGTGTGTTTGTACATATAGAAAAGTATGAAAATGTGCACAACAAGATGATAATATTTATTACATTAGGAAGATAGAATTGGAGGAAGAGGAAGAGAGAAACTATTATTTTTCTTCATACGCTGCTTTACTTTTTACTATAACAGGATATATTACATATTTGAAGCAGAAAATCACATTTTTATTTAATATGGAGGAAATGTCACCTTTTTAGTTATCAAAAAGTGATGTAAAAACACTGAAAGGCATTTTTCACTTTCAAAATACTTTATCCCAATACCCCAAGGTCTATTAGGAAAGAACAGATGTCACTTTCCCGCTCCCAGAACCATTCTCTTGCAAATCCAAGAGGAAGAATCCTTTCTCCCCACTGATTAGAAAGTCTGTCACAGGGGAAGCTGAGCTCTTGGGAAACTATGTTGTGGAATCAGGGCCAAAGGGCAGTGCTCACGCCTGGGGTCAGACGACAGAGTGTATGTTCATCACACAGTGTGTGACCACAACTGAAATATGAAAAACCTGGTTTTGTTTATGTGTCTCATAAACCAGTTCTAAAGGCATTTCCCAAAAATAAGTCCAAAATGTGTGAGCAGTAGTGGCTGCTTTGGTGTAAGCATGTTCCCCCAAGGCTGCTATTTGGAAGGACAACACTCAACCACTTCAAAGTGATTCTCATCTGTTGGTGTAAAAATGTTCTGGTCTGTTGATATAAAAAACACAAAAGGGCAGTCTCATTTTATGGCCACACTAGTTCTGCTAAGTGCAGTAACTACCTAACTCTGGATATTTATACCTTTATTTCACCCTTTGAGGGAATTGCTTCAATTATTTCAGGAGACGGATTGCAGAGCTATCGTGTTGTCACTGCGCTCTCAGGGTCCTGAGCCCCGCCTAGTGAAAACCAACCTCATATGGAAAAGCACAAAGAGTGCTGTGGTTACTACTTCTACTACCACCACTGCTGAGAGAGGCTATCACTCTTTTATTTTTTATGAGGAACATTCACTCTGAGCTAACCTCCATTGCCAATCTTCCTCTTTTTTCACTTGAGGAAGATTAGCCCTGAGCTAACATCTGTACCAATCTTCTTCTATTTTGCACGTGGGTTGCTGCCACAGCACAGCTTGATGAGTGGTGTAGGTCCGCACCCAGGATCCAAACACCCAAGCAGAGCAAGCCAGACCCAGCCATGATGCCATGGTGCTGGCCCCAAGAGACTACCACTTTTAGATGTCTATTTACTATGTGCCATTCATTGTGTCGAGTGACAAAGAAATTGAGTCACCAGGAAGTTAACTTGCCTAAGGCCACACAGTTGGTATGATTTGGAGCTGGAGACTGAAACCAGTCTTATTCAACAGCCCTTTGCCCTTGACCTCAATGTTATATGTTCTAAAAGGCCACAATAGTTCTCCAGCTTCAGCTCAGTCCTATTCATTCATCATTCATAGAAAAATTCTACCAAATGTCCTGAGCACCTACTATGTATAAGGCATCATACATAGTATAACGTGCTGGGGATACAGAGAAAAATAAGATACCATTCCTACTTTTGAGAAACTTACATTTTGGTGTAGGATATAAATAAGCAACCATAAGTGTAATGTATTGTGACAATGTAATATACACCAGGAGCCAGGAATGCTTGGAAGCATGTGTGAGGAGCCCCCGGTCCTGCCTGGCAGCAGGGGGAAGATAGCTGTTTTAGGTCCAGACAAGGCTTGATTGGAAAGAGACCATCTGAACATGTCTAAGGGTCAAGTCATGGATCCTAACTTTGCTTTAGTATTTTTATTAGGATCTAGAAAGTATAAGATATAAGAAAGCCCCTAAAAAAGGAAAAGGTGGAAGGAGCCACATGAAGACAATCTTCCTTAAAAAAGAAAAAAGGTGAGAAGCCTTTAAGTCCTTGAAATTAGTATGACGTGGTCACTCATTAGATACTTTCACTAACGCAATTAGAAATACAAGCAAAGCACTTGAATTGCAAGCAGGGCAAAGCCATCAGAGCATGAAAGTTGTTCGAACTGCTTGAAATATACGCAAACAGGGAACTGTGGGTCAGCTTTGTGACCTATGATGTGTGAGAGTAAGTACTATCTAGTGTAGATTATTTGAAGTTTATTGTGAGAAAGGGAAATAACTGTATCTCAAAATTTATATGTTTTTAAATCTTACTTTATTACTTTTTCTTAAAAAGACACGGAATATTTAGAGGTAATAATTGATATTGTTATTTTAATAAAGGGTTTTCTTTCATAGGATAAAAAGAAATTGGGTCATGTTAATTTAGTTTCTCTTAGTTTTGCACTAGAAGATGACCATGGAGAGGGCAGACAAGACCCAAATGTTCACTTAAGCCAAAAGAATCTTGTCATTACCGTGGGTCTAAGTAGATAAATGGTCAAGTTTGCTTAGGAGGTTAATAGTGCTGCTGAGGAGACCAAGGGGATGAGCGTGGGCTTATCAGATAGAGCCAGGTATAGAAAAGGAAGAAAGAGGAGCCAGCTACACCCTGCCAGCAGTAAGTCAGTGGACACCAGCTTTGTGAAGAATGGTGCACATCCACCTCTAGAATGAGGCATACCAAGAACAATGATGACTTAGAATCCATAGCTCACGTAGAAAACTTTTTGTTCATCCACTGCATCTGGGGTTCTACTCTCAAGGAGCTCAATAACTTGATTGGATTTGCAGTTCAATTCCTTCAGGGCTCATTCTACCATCTTAAAAAAAAAGAGAATGTTGGAAATAGCCAACGTATACCAGTTATCTATTGCTGTATAAGGAATCACCCCAAAATTTAGTGATTTAAAACAACAACCATTTATTGGGTTCATCATTCTGTGGGTCACCCAGGTGGTTCACTGGGCTGGGATTAGAGTGAGACAAGTGAGGTGTCTAGGGTACAAAATTTAAGGAGGCATTCACTATTAGGGTCATGAAATTGTCAACCCTTCACTTGCATGCTCCTGAGAGTGAGTGCTTCCTTAAATTTTGTGCTCTAGGCACTTCACTTGCTTCATCCTAGTCCCTGCCCTGAGGATTCTTCTGATCTAAGCCAGCTGGGGTGATCTCTGCTGGGTTCCTTTATGCTATGCTATGGTAGTCAGGTTTTGAGTCAGCTAACAGCTAGATAATCTAGGATAGCCTCATCCACATACCTGGCATTTGGTAGGCTATTGACTGGGGCAATAGGGATGACGGAGCCTTATATGTCTCCTCATGCAGCAGGTTAGCACAAGCTTCTTCATCTGGTATCCTTTACAGATTCCTACAAGCAGTGAAAGGGAGCAAGCCCCAACATGTGGGCAACTTTCAAGTCTCTTATTGCATTACATGTACTATTGTCCCAGTGGCCAAAGCAAGTCACACAACCAACCCCAGAATGAGTGTGGAAGGAGATTATACAAAGACATGGAACAGGGAGATATGAACAAACTGGGGGCCATTACTACACCACAACACCCAAAGGTGAATTACAAAAATTTAAGAGAATGGCTGTGGTGAATGCATCAACTGAATAAATAACTAATTTGCGATCAGGAGAGGACCAGGAAGGACTCTCTCCAGACTACATCAGCCAGTCAGGAAGGAACTTCCTCACTGAAGAAATGAGATTGGATTGATGTAGCATATGCATCCCTCAGAGTTTCAAACATGGACTTTCCAAGGACCTGTCCCATGTGTGACTTGTTCCCTAAATCTCTACCTGGTGAGAACCCTGAGAAGGACATCTCCAACACTCCCACAGGACATACACCACAGGAGAGATTAGGGATTCTATCCACAGCAACTCCTCCCCTGGGAGAGGTTGAGAATCCTTGTTTGAGAGGAAAAGCAACCTTAACTCCTACCCCTCTGAATACATCAACTCCATTTGCCATTGGATGTAAGAACCACTTCTGTTTGAAACTCAACTGCTCTCCAAATCTGCATCTGGTTGCATAAAGAAAGAAAAGTCACCATTTTGCTAATTGGCTACAGGTAGAATTTGGCAAGTAAACCAATAAAAAGAAATATCTGGACATAACTATTCCTTTTAACCTCATCCCCTCTTTAGCTAACCCACTCCAATATCTATCTGGAATTTGGAGCCTGACATGGCCAACTACATTGCCCCAAATCTGTCTCCAAGCAACTCTATGGTCATTTTGATAATGAGGAAAGATGCTTTGTTCCCATCTTGGGAACTCTGAAGAGCCGAGCTATAAAGAGCCTGTTCCTTGCCTGCTAGGAACTGTCAATCAAACACCAACAACACTGATGTGTGCAGACAAGAGGACAAGGAAACAGTTGGATGATTGTGGAATCAGTCACCTTACATGGTGTACAAGCTTATCCCAAAACAAAACAAGACAGTTGGAGTCATTGTTAAAGACATCACGGCTTTGTTCTGAAAAGTATCAGCAGTCTCAGTCACTTATTCCTCCCCAGAAATCATTCCAGACAAAAAGGATCTAAGAGGCTCATTTTCGCTTGGTGGAACCAGAGAACACATTATTCACTGGTGACATGGAGCTGACTGTATTTTATCCATTGACAGTTATTCCCCAGACAGATCATCAAAATGCAGCTGTTGGAGTAATTATGGGAAATGTATTCACACACACATGAGATGGGTCATCTTCAGATGAAAGACCACGCATCTGAGTTAGGGCTTATTTATGAATAAGCACTGGGCCTTGTTTGAAGAAAACTCCCAAACTGCTGGCTTGACAAAGGATCTGTAGCAGTAATGGGAGCACTGGGGAAAAGAATGCCTCAGACCTTACACCACACACAGCTTGCCCAAGAGGTGGGTCAATTCCACCAAGAGCTAGCTCATTTTCTAAAACATTGGGTATTTTCCTGCCATTATTTAGGAACTTTTCCCTTTCACCGAATTTTTACTGTAAATGAGAAAGATAAATAGGCCCTTTCGAAACTCAAGGCAATTAATTCCAGCATCCAAAGTTTCCAAAATTGTTTCCATGACCTTCCCTATGATCCCTAACAACATTGCTCATTCTAGGACAAGGCAGTCATTTAAGGAGCAATATCCTACATCTGCTTTTTGGATGCTCACACTGCTTTAATAGCTTTGGTGGAGTTACCTCTCAATTTTTAAAGTGTAATTGATTTTAGTTCCAACTGGGTGTGGAGTCGGGTGACACCACTAGGACATTAGACTTCATCAGGATAATGGTCTTTTAGCCCATTCTTTGAGAAGAAGAACAGTCATTGGATTGTAGCATGACTACATGAGGGCAGATAATGTAGGGTTTGAGCGCTAGGCAGAGGAGGCTGGACTGAGCTTACCCCTCCCAGACATACTCTCTGCTCCGTTTATACTGATTATCGCATTGTCGCTGTAACTTCTATGTTTCTCACTCCTATATTTCCTAGGCTGTTTCTCTACCTGGAAATACTTTCCTCTGTTTCCTTTGTCTATAAAAATCTTAATAGGTTTTTGAAGCCTAGATCAATTCCTTATCTCCTGAAAAGGCTTCCTTGACTTCCCTAGACTAAGGACATCTCTCCTTTTTCATAATCAGTAACACCCACACTAGCTAGAGTACCTCTTGTATTGCTCTATCCCTGTTTCATAAGTATTAGCCTTGCCTCCCTAATTGGATCCTAAGATCCTCAAAGGCAGGAACCATGTATGCTATGTTGCTCATGAAATACTCTCCTTCTATATACACACACAGTGCCTATAAGAGCATCTTGTATGAAGCAGACAATAAATGTTTGTTAATTATCCATGCATCTGTAAGAAGTCATTGGAGAGCCTTGAGTAGGTAGGTAGGCTCTTAACGAGAGCAGAGTACTTAGTATTGCTCTGAAGCAAACTTAAGGAAACATAAAATATATAAGATTGCTTCCCTAGCTGATAAATTATATTCCAGCACAATTAGCTAAATTGATTTGCCCTACATGGAGAATTTTTGGAGAGGTTGCTACTTTGAGGGAGCATGATGACTTCCGTTTTGTTTATCCACATGTACATGCAGTCATTTTGGTCAAATAATTAGTGATTTAAGTGATTGGGTTTATGAAATATTATTTTCTACTTTTTAACCAGTGATTATAATGTCATACAGATATAACCTCAGTGGTGAGACAGCCATAGAATCAAGCTAGCCCAGGGAGAATTAGCAGTGTCACCACAGTCAGAATGGCAGCATATGGAGATCAAAAACCCCCAAACTGGGGGATCAAGAGAGCCAAATTCGAGTTTAGTCCCAAGTCTAGCTAGGTGATTGATGGATTGGTCACTTTACCTCTTTGAGTCTGAGTTTCCTCATCTATAAAAAAGATGATCAATAGCTCAAAAAAGACTATAGGATGATAAAGAGTCATTGCATCTTAAAACTGGCCGAGATAAGGTTTCAACAGACAGCAGGAAATGTTCGCCACCAGTTCTGGGCCGCACTACAGCTGCATCCTACTAGGTGTAGCTGATAGGCATCAGGAACAGTCTGCTGCTGTAGGGTTCGTTCATCTGACAAGGCCAGGCACACTGTGCCTATGAACCCAAGCTGTGTTTAACTTATCACTGTCTCAGTTTACCCTCATGTCATCCAAGTCTCTCATGGAAGGGGATGTTCTTTTCAAGCAAGGAATTTTATTGAATGCCATAAATATAAGCTGTCACCCCATCTCAGAGTTTTCAGGTTTGATGTCGCTTAAAACACTTCTGTTTTAGGGAGAAATTCAAATGTTCTTCAAATGCATAAGCTGTGTTTTATCACTGTTTGTATGTTGGCAGAATAGAGGGATGAAAATTAATTACTTTGGTCAGACAAGAATATTGATGCACACAGGAAAAACCCACTACTAACAACCTACAGATGTTAACTGGATGAATGGATCCAGCTACATTTTAAAAATTACACTGTTATTCATTTAACAAATGCTTTCACAAGTACATATTCTGTCAAGAATTGTGCTAGGTACTGCTTCAAGAGAAGACAAAATAGGGTTTTCCCGCTCCATTCAGGACCCTGTTGTCCATTCTTTCTGCCTCTCCTGGATGTCACGGCTAAAATGCTGGGGAGGTTAGGGCTGTCATGTAACCTCTTTGGGCCCCTAAGTCAAAACCCCACAACTCCACCAGGTAACCCATCCTGGAGGGTAAACCCTCACATTGCTGTCTTCACCCAATTTCTCAGTCATCAGAGGCAAGGTGCACAAACATAAAAAAGAGACAAGTTAAAAAGAAAGTGAGAAAAGCAAGCAAAAACGATACTAAGGATGTAAACAGGAAAGAAAAACATAGCCATGAAAATCAAATTAGTCAGCCTCAGAAAGGTCAGATGAGTCAAGTTTTCCATGAGCTTTAATAGACTGTACGATACTTCTTTCCTCAGCCAAGGATAGTATTCTTGGACCTCCAAGGCTCTGATCCATTGTAGGGCAGCCCAGGGATAACCAGTAGGGAGATGGAAGCCCCCAAATTGAATCAATGTTGGTCTTTGAGAACAGGGGATGGAATCTGCTGCAGGGACGCAGTAATCCTTTGTTTAATGGTCCAGTAGTAGGCACTGGGGGATTTAAAGTGGAATAATAGGTACGCCACGGCTCGACACAATGTAACAATTGATTATCCAGAAGTGGGTGACACTTGGAAATCCAGGTAGGAAGTCAATATCCAGGAAATGTGTTGGTCAATAGCTGGGCCCCAATCACTGGGTGAGGGGTTTATGACAGGATTCCTGTCCCAAGAGGACATAGACAAAGTGGAACTGGAAGTACTAAACAGTTAAACAAGACAAAATGAATAAGCAGGAAATAAGGCTGCATGGCAATTAAAGCTGGAACACAAAGTCAGGGCTCACCTAAAACAAGGTTAACCTAAAGCCCTTTCCTAGAGTATTAGACTGGGAGACTGGTAATCCTTTCCAACCAAGGCTAAGCTTGGGCCTTGAGTGTAGATGCAGCTGAAGCCTGCGGAAGGGAATCAAGCAGCTTCAGCTTTGGGAAAAGGAGACTATGGAGGCTCAGAAGCAGACAGTATTTGATACTTAGAGTCCTGCCCTCTGATAACGAAACTAAGAAGAAGAGTCAAACCAAGGTTTTATTGGCTAACTGTATTAACCTTTCCTAGAGCACATTTACATTTTAATCCTTGGTAAAAAATAAGTGGAGTGGCCATGTAAATATATTTCTAGATGGAGTTGAGGGTAGGGGGTGCAGAGAGCCAGAGGAAACCTACTGTACCTAAACATCACACACTCTGTGGGTCTCAGAGATGCAAACAGCCTACTTTGTGTAAAGGAAGTATCTGAATTTTTTGCCTGGATTACATCTTGAGACTATATGGTGGGAAAATGGACCTTCATAGAGTTGAATCCACCTGCCCATCCCTACCTCTGAGAGAAAAGGAAGACATGCAACAGAGGGTGAGACCCACTCACAGAATTGAAAGCAACCACCTGAAGCCCATTTGGATTCGAATTTCCCTTTAAGGAGTCGGAAACAGTTGACTAGAAACCATTAAATAGGGGCCGGGCCCATGGCCGAGTGGTTAAGTTCGTGCGCTCTGCTTTGGCACCCCAGGATTTCACCAGCTCTGATCGTGGGCGCCGACATGGCACTGCTCGTCAAGCCACGCTGAAGCAGCATCCCACATGCCACAACTAGAAGGACCCCCAAGTAAAAATACACAACTATGTCCCAGGGGCATTGGAGAGAAAAAGGAAAAATTTTCAAATCTTAAAAAAAAAAAAAAAAAGAAACCATTAGACAAGAAGTTGTAAGTTTTACAACTTGGTTCCATATTTGCTAATTGTGCTTATTCTCCTGTAGTGATTAGCCTTCAAATCTCTAGAGCAAGGGTCAGCAAACTTTTTCTGTAAAGTACCAGATAGTAAATATCTCAGGCACTGCAGACCGTATATAGTCTCTTGTCACAACTACTCAGCTCTGCCATTGTAGTGCAAAAGCAGTCATAGACAATACATAAACCAAAGGGTGTAGCTATATTCCAATAGAACTTTATTTACAGAAACAAGGGTGCCCAGTTTTGAACAGTGGGCTGCAGTTTGCCAACTCCCCCTGTAGGTTGCTCTAGACCCCTAAATGACCTGTGGGATTATCATTAGAAGCAGCAGCAGAGGTGAGGAGCCAGGGAGATTGCAATCAACTCTACAACTAGATTTAGGGGGAAAGAGTCCAAGTTGGGCAGCTGTGGAGGAAAGAGAAACAAGCAGAGACCTCAAGCCCTGCTGCTGCAAGGAAAGAAAGAATCTCAGAGAGCAGGTCTGGCTCTTAGAAAAGACATTGAGGTTGAGCAGTGGAAATCCTCGTGTGATGCTCTCCAGTGGTACCTCACATGGTGCCTATCAGGTCATAGCATACAACTACCTCCTCTACTTGTCCATGTGGCCAATTCTGGAAAGGAAAAAATGTAGGTGAAAAAAGTGAAGGAGAAAAGTGAGCTAAAGGGAGCTTGGAAACAAAGAAGTCTGGCTTCTCTTTATTGAAACAATTTGGCCAAGAAAATGTTTGAGAGTGCCTAGGACCCTGGCAGAGGGCCTTGAGGCCTATAGGGAGATTTGAAAATGCAGGTCATAGTTATAGCATTCAAAGGAGTAACTAACAGTCATTGAAAGACCTATTCTTGAGGTCTGAATTGGACTATTGAGTTTTCTTGAACGGCTTTGAGTGTACAAATGTTACACTTTGTCCCTTGGGGCTCTCAGGGACAAGCCTGTGTGCAGACCAACTCTGAACTACACTTAAAATGCAAAGTAGATTTATAAGGGTGAAGCAACATGTACATATGCTTAGAGATAGTCTATTGGGACATTTCTCTCAACTGTGCCCTGCAAATAACAACTGGATCCTAGACACATAGCCAAATTTTGTAGAATCCAACAATAGTTCCCATGGGAACAAAAACCTCTGTTTCTCACTGTGTCTTCTGACATCCTAGCAGACACTCAAAGGTGAGGGCGCTTAGAAGACAAAAGATTCCTCATTCCAAGGACAAAGAGTTACAACGGGATAACAACCCCAACCTCAGTCTGCTCCAGGTCAAAATGATCTGATCCTGCTTCTTCTGAACTCTCTCCAGAAAGAGAAAGACACACCCAGGAAGAATGTTCCAACTTAGTCACAACCGTGGGGTAAGCCAAGTAAGTAACTTAGGAGGAGGGGGGAGGGAGGTTTACAAAAACACACCCTCAAGCATGTGCTTTCACTCTGGAGCCAAAATGAATCTGAAGAAGAGACAACTCTTCATTTTCCATTTAGTTCTCATTAGGTTTTCTCTCTTTTGTTGTGAGAGCAGAAGACAATCTCCTTGGTGAATAAGAAAGGCTTTAAAAAGAGTCTAGACATAGTTTGTGAATCAGATATGATGGAAAATTGATGACTCCAATTCATTAACCCAGGACCATGACCCCTCAATGGCAGAGAACTGGAAATTCTACTCTCTTAGTTTATGGGGCCATCTAAATAACCTGGGACAATGTAGAAACACTGAGCACTGAACCTTTTCAAATACACTCAGCGCAATCATGTGCCTGTAGATTTGGCCTGAAGTTAAAGAGATTCCATCTGTTGCAAACTTATTTGCACAACCAGAGACATACTTGTATATGTTACGAACCATGTTTCAAGTATGGCTATCCTTATGTCAAGACCATATCCATGAAAATAGTCAACTGTTTTGATCTAAATGACCAGAAACAATTTAGATCTATTCTACCAGCTAGTTGAGATTTGACTAGTAGTACTGTTTACACATTTAAATGATCTAAATGAAAAAGTATTCAATGATAATAGCAACAATTTACCATGGGGTCTTCATCTGAAGCCAAAACATAGGTCCTTTCCTTCTTCTCCTTTCTTTTTTCCCTGCCAAGAAGCTAACGAACTTGAATGGGTGAGCAGTTTTCAAACATTAATGTAGATAATTAACAACTTTGTTATCAATTATAAACTGGTGATTTCATCAAAGAGTTGTCTAGTTTATTAATGGAAATTATGTTAATAGTTGCAATTTTACTTTGTAAGATTGGCTTACAGTTGGAATTGGGGCATGTCCTATAACTTGTAGGTGGAAAAAACAGGCAAAAGTCAATCTCTTGGTTGATACATGTCATGACTCCTCATATCATGGCTGGTCTCCTGATTTCCTCAAGGAGAATAAACCTTTCATTGTCCCATGTCTATCTTCTGGATGGACTGGTCAGGAAAAATTTGCTCATCATTATCTGTTTGATAACATCTTCAGTGGCTGATTCTACGGCAGCCTCCACTTGACTGACCCTTTTACTGACTTTGGATTCTCAGCCTAAGTTTTAGATCATGGCTTAAATAACTCTGACTCCTGACTGGGCTGGCCCTGGACTGATTTCTCCTGGAAACTTCATTGGGTGTCCTAATTTCTAACAAACCACGACTCTGAGATTGGCTCACAGATCTCTGCCTCATCTCTGATATCTTCACTGGGAAAAAGATTTACCTTCTGACAGTTAGCATGAGAAAAGTGTTTCAGTCTATGAAGAAAAATATGACCAATATGTGAATTTCCAGTCCTCTTGAGCACAGAAGAAAAAACTACTATAAAAAGTATAAGGCGTTATTCTAGAGGAGGAAGTAAGCCTAATTTGTGACAAGAGAAATCCGGTCTTGACAATAAAATCTCCTGCTGTAATCTGGAGTTCCTCAGCTATATAGTGGGGATAGTAATGCCTATCTTCCTTGGTTGTGGGGAGGATTAAAGTGAAATGAGACCATTGCATAGATTGTGGCTGAATACATGTTTCAATTCAACCAATATTTACTGAAAGCCCACCATGTGCCAGACACTGGGAGTTACAAAGATGTAGTAAAGAACTCTTGGGTTAGTGGGTGAAGTGTCCACGTATACAATATGAGAGCCCAGAGGAGAAAGAACCTACCTGGCTAAGTTTGAGGTGGGCTATGATGGATATAATTTTGCTAGGGCTACTCTAAGAGGGTGGGAGTTACCTAGGGACTATATTCCAAACACAAAAAGTGATATGAAGCAAGACAAGGCTAGGTTAAAATCTTTAATGATACTAAGTACTTGAAAAACATATAGCTCCCCCTCCCCTATATGGAATTCAAAATAAAATTATGTGTAAGGAAGTACAGCTAAATTCTGAACGTCCCCAAGAAGTAATAAATAATAATAATAAACACTTATATAGTGCTTACTGTGTTCCAGGCACTGTTGTAAGCATTCTATATTTGTTAACTCGTTTAATCTGTCTAACAATCCTGGCAGACAGATATCGTTATTATCCTCCATTTTACAGATGTAAAAACTGGGGCACATAGAGGTACAGTAACTTGCCCAATGTCACACTGTTGATAAGTAACAGAGGCAGAATTTTGAACCCAGTTTATATTCTTAACTGCTATGCTATACAGCATCTTCAAGATGATACCTCTCTCTCTCTGCCTCTCCCTACTTCCCTCCCTCCCTCCTTGTCTCCTTCCTTCCTTCCTTCTGAGAAATCAAATATCAGCAATTTGGCCCTTGTAGTGTCTTTGCTTTTCCTAAACATAACTTTAGACTTCATGCAAGTGTATGCATGCTGGGACATACGTCGTTATATACCGACGGTATATGAAGCTAGAGGCTTAACAAGGCCCATCTTCTTGGAGTGTCAATTTTAGTTAAGCATACATGGTTATATAGAGCTAAAATTGACCCAGCATTTAACAAGAGTCAAGCATCCTTTTTAGTCCTCAAAGCAACCACATGAGGTGGATAATATTATTATCCTCGCTTTAGTGTTGAAGAAACCGAGGCTTATAGAAACTAAGTAACTTGACCAAGGTAATAGCTAATGAGCAGTGGAGACAGCCTAACTTGAAGGTGACTTGAAGCCTGGCCTAACTGATGACAAGTATTCTTAACTACTATGCTCCACTTCTTTAAAGCACAGATATATAGTAGAAAGCAAAATTCACATACATAACATTTTGAAGAAATATCAAACTTATAGCCAGCTACTTTAGGCTACAACCTCAGATCCTACTGATAGGGTAAAAATTCACTGTCCTCAGCCACTTTGGCAACTGTTGTGGGGAAAAATGAGAAGCCCTACAAAAAGTGTAGACAACTGGAATTGAATAAGACTGGAAGATTCAATGGGCTCCGTTCATATTTACTAACGGAGATTGTCTCGTGAGCATCTAATTCTGGTTCCCTGTTTCAGTGAGGGTCTCAACAAGAAACAGATGGCATATTTAAATCGGGAGAATTTGAGAGATGTTGAATTAAGGGGCTATTTTTTTCCTGGCTTTATTGAGATATAATTGACACATAAAAGGGACTATCTATATCAAAGTGGATGAGATAACACAGGGGACACATGATGAATAGTGCAGTAACTCAGAGTTGGTAGCAGCAAAGCTATTACCAGCCCTAGGCCTGAAGGCACAAAGTGAAGGATGGTTACTGGAAGGCAGAGGAGAGAGTGGTGTGGAGAAGGCTGCCTTGAGAGGAGCAGTGATCTTTGGTTGAGGGACACAGCCACCCCTAGGAAACCTCACAATGAGAGAGCCAAGGGAATCAATACTCTGACCTCCTGTGAGAGCTTCCTATTAGCCAAACTCTGCGAGATGCTAGAGGGCTAGAGAGCTGGTTGATGTAATCCATACAGTTCAGATTACAGAGGGCAGAGCACAAGGAAGGAAAGGGCGGAGAGAGGATTTGGAAGGGCAAATAGAAGACATCCAGCACAGTTCCCTTGTGACAGTGCTGTAACAACAGAGACCTACCAGAATGCCCTTTCTCCTGATACCATGCAGACTCAATAGCAGTGACCTCCAAGAGATCATTCTAGCTCTTAGACACTAAAATTCTCGCTGTATTAATTAAGGTCTCGCTAGCTGTTCTAATACATAAACTCCAAATCTCAGCGGCATAACTCAGTAAAACTGTTTTACAGTCCAATATGAGTGTTCCTGGTTGTGAAGGGCTTCTATGTGGCCATCAAGGACCCAGATCCTTCGATCTCATGCTTCTGCCCTCCTCTGGGCCCTTGGAGTTCTCTCAATTCAGCCAGTAGATAGGGAAACACGTTAAAGTCACTGCTTCTTAGCTGCTTGGGTCTAAAAATGACACAAAGTAATTCCTCTAAAATTCTGTTAGTGAGCTGGCCCCATCTAGATGTGAGATGGGGCTGGGAAATTCAGTCCCTGGTTGGATAGCCACTACCCAACAGTAATTCTATGATATGGGATGGTAGCAGGAACCTTTGGGAATCATTTAGACATGTGTGCCACAGAGAGCTTTGCAGACTGATATAAACTTAAGTTCTTTATACAGATTGACAAATAGTCTATCAACCATTTAATCAAGCAGTTATCGCAGATTGTTATATGTAGGCATTGTGTGGAAGAGAAAGGAAACATCAGGCACAGTAGCCCCCCTTAAAAGACTTACAATATTTACAGAGGCATCTAGGTAAAATAGTTAAAATTCAATTAATTATTACAGCTATTTTCCAGTTCTTCATGCTTGGTTCTATGCAAACATAAACATATGAGTGGTTGATTTAGGTTATTCATTTTTTCATCTAGATGTTTACAGTCTCTCCACACAGACTCAGCTCTATCATTCTGAGTAAAATTGGTCCATCAGTTTCGTTAAACCGCCAGTAAACTATTTGGTTATTCAGAAAATATAGTCAAGCATTTTGTCTGTGGCTGTAGCAACAGCCTTAGGTCTCCTAATCACTAGCTCTCTCATCCCCCTTCAGTGTCCTCAGGCCATTCACTTAATCCCAAGGAATAGTTACTAAGGAGCCTAATTTTATTATCTCATGAAAAGAAAAGAATTCCAATTAGTTACATGTAATTTTACCCCAAGGTTCCAAGCTCTTATTCAATTTCTATTGACTTAGGCTTTTTCTCTTTTCCTTCCATATGTCCTTTAAGGGCACCTTCATTATTTTATTCTTTGAGATTGAATTTTGTTAAAAAGGGCAGAGACACACAGGTCAGATTAGTTTCGTAGAAGTCAAAAGCCGCCTGGCAGAACAATTAGGAAGGGGACTGTGAGAAAGGCTGGGATCCACAGATATAGACAAACATCTGCATTCCTGACATGCCAATCTCATGTTTTGCTGGGGAAAACAGTTACACTTCTGATGGGGTGAATATGTGAGGTTTTTCTTTCTCCTTTAGATCAAGAAAAAGCTGTGATGGGATTTAAAATAAACAAAGCAGCAGCTACTGCCTGACGTGCCAATGGAGACACGGAGGAGAAAACATAAAGAGTCTGGATAATCGAAGCCCACAATTATTTTAAAACCTTAAAATTAGTCTGCCAAAATTTCAACCACCTCCTCTACCCAGCCAAGAGCTGCTCACAAGAAGCAAGACCAGGTCCTTTAAATTGCGCCTCCTTTTCATGACCTTTCCTTAAGAGTTACTAGTGAGCAGTGAAAGACTTATAGATTCATGATAGAAGGAAGAGGAGCTTGGAGTTGACTGCAAGCCCTAGATTAGGGAGCGATTCCCATTGCTACAGCTATATAATGCTGATCAGATGGAATTAAAACATCTTACAGAATTCACTGGACACGGCTCTGCTGACCGGCCATGCTTCCTCTAGTGCAGCCCCTTCACCATTTCAAAGTAAATGAAAAAGGGCCTTAAGATCCTGTACAGCAGGGAGGAAGGGTTTCACACCAATCCAGCAGCCAGTCTTGTGCTTACATAGAACAGCTAGCCATTTATGGTGTGTTCATTCAGTGTTCTAGGAAGGTCCCTTTGCCCAATCTGGCTATTCTTCCCGATTTCTTGTGCCTAAAATCCTTTTCACAGAGCCAAAGATCTTCCTTTCACAAATAGAAATATAATGAGAATATTAACCCCATGAGAGTGCCTGGAACACTGACATTTGCCAGATCTTTGGAAGATGAATGAAGAGAAAAAGGCCTAGAAGCTCAGCGACCGTGCTTTTCGGATTTCCCCTTTAAGCTCATCAATTTCTCGGAGAAGGGATAGTAAAAAGAAGATTCAGTAGTGAGAAAGGCAACCTAGACAAGAACCAGCAGGGACACTTAACATTCTAAAGGACTGCCAAAGCCAACTCCGATGTTTTGAAATGTCATAGCAACGTGGCTAAGAGTGAATTCATTTTCATTTTTCCAGCTTGAGTTTCAGTGGACATTTTCACTTGTGTCTGTGTTCAATTCTAGAAAATTCTCAACCATTAAAATTATGCCTCCTCATTATCTCTATTTTCTCTTCCTGGAAATTCTGTTAGATAAATGTTGTAAGTTTTCATTCTATCCTTCATATCTCTTTCATATTTTCTCTCTCTGTAGCTCTCTGTCTTGCATTCTTGGTGATTTTCTCTTTGGGAGATCTCATTGAATGAAATCTCTCACTCAGTTCAGTAATTCTCCCTTCAGTGATGTCAAGCCTACTGCACCATGTGTCTACTTAAGTTTTGTATTCAATAACATTTTTTAATAAATTAACTTAATTGAGGTATAATGTACATGCAACAAAATGCATTCAGTGTTCTAGGAATCCATTTAAATGTGTGATTTAATGATAAATGTATATAGATATATAATGTTCACTTCAATTAAGATATAGAACCATCACACCAGAAATTTCCCTCAAGCCCCTTTGTAGTCTATCTCCCTCAGATCTAAAGCAACAGCTAATGTTATTTATATATGATAGATTAGTTTTGGCTGATCTGGAATGTGACATATACGGAAGCATACACTATATATTCTTTTGTGTCTGATGTCTTTTGTTCAGCATACTGCTGTTGAGATTCACTCATGTGATTGATAGTATCAGAACTCTATTCCTTTTTATTGATGAGTAGTATTCCATTTATGGATATGCCACAGTACATTTATCTATTCACTAGTTTATAAACACTTAAGTTGTTTTAATTTTTAGCTATTATGAATAAAGCTGCTATGAAAATTTGTATGCAAGTCTTTGTGTGGACATATGCTGTAATTTGCATTGGCTGAATACCTCCAAGTGGAATTGCTGAGTCATAGGCAGGTTTGCATTAAACTTCATAAGAGACTGCCAAACTATTTTCCAAGGTGGCTGTGCCATTATAATACCCACCAGGAAGGTATGAGAGCTCCAGTTGCCCTACAACTTCACCTACACTTGTTATTATCAGTCTCTTTAATTTTATCCATTCTAGTGGTTGGGAAATGGTATCTCACTGTGACTTCAATTTGCATTTCCCTAGTGAATAACTATTTGAGACACCTTTGCACGTACTTATAGGCCAATTAACTATTCATATATATTCTTTGATGAAGTGTCTGTTCAAGTCATTTACCCATTTTTTCTAATTGAGTTGTTTGGTTTCTTAGTGCTGAATTGTAACAGCTCTTTATAATGCCAAATAAAGATCTTCAAGAATAATCTGTCCCAAAGTGTGTTATGTCTTTTCATTCTCCTAACTGTATCACTTGAGAACCAAATTTAAAATATTTTGTTTAAAGTGATGTGATGGTTAATTTTATGTGTCAACTTGACTGGACCACAGGGTACCCAGACATTTGGTCAAATATCATTCTGGATGAGTCTGTGAGGATGTTTCTGAATGAGATTAATTTTGAATTGGTATTCTAAATAAAGCAGATTGCTCTCCCTAATGAGGGTGAGCATCATCCAATCAGTTGAAGTCCTGAATAGAACAAAAACGATGACCCTCCCTTAAATAAGAGGGAACTCCTCCTGCCTGACTGCCTTGAGCTGGGATATCAGTTTTTTCCTTCCTTCAGGCTCATACTGAAAAATTAGCTCTTCCTGAGTCTCCAGCCTGCTGACCTTTGAACCAAAACTACACTATCAGCACTCCTGCTTTTCAGTCCCTCATACTCAAACTGGAACTATATCATTGGTGCTCCTGGGTCTCCATATTTCTGACTGCAGATATTGGGACTTGTCAGACTCCACAATCACATGAGCCAAATCCTTATAATAAATCCTCATATACATACACACACATATACAAACATATATCTGATTGGTTCAGTTTCTCTGTAGAACTCTGAGTAATACGGATTTTGATACCAAGAGTGGTTCTAGAGGAACAGAATTTTGAGGATGAGTTTTCTGAATTGGTTCTGGGGCTTCTGGAATTGGCTCTCTAATCCGATTAGATTGAAAGACACTAATGACTCTATTCCCAGTAGTAAAGATATCACCGGTAGTCTGTGATGTGACCTGGTAATAGAGACATGCAAAATATCACCATTGGATACTTCTTGTCAACCACTTACAAGAAGCAAGGATGTGAGTGACCGTGTATATGATATTTTCAAACACTTGGTCAAATTAATGAATATAATAAAATTGGCTGGCTGCTCCTAACGTCATTGGACAAAGGAAAGAAAGAAGGATGAGCTCAGGGGCTTGAATTTCAAGATGAAGAGCCACATAAATGACCTGGAAGCTTCTGTGTGTTCCCTGAAGGAAACCCCTCTTTCCTATAGCCACAGGGCTGAGATTGCTAAAAATCAAACCTAGAATCTCATCCTGCACCAGGCTGAATTACAGCACAAGTAACACTCCCAGCCTCATAGTGTGTCTACTGTTAAAATGAGGGCATTGATTAAGAAGGAATGAGATCCTGAAAGTTGGAATAAGGATGTGTGGGAAGACACTGATGAAACTAGGGACATTAAACCCCCAAATACTGATGATTCTTCTTTGCCAGTGGAACAAGCCTCTCCACAACTGGTGGAAGGAGCCTCCTTACTTTCAGTGGAAGCTGCATCTCCACCCCTGTGTGGGAGATGAACCCTGAATTGCCTGAGGAAAGTATAATGGCCTCTCCTGAGGCAGTTGCCAGCAAGACAATGCTGATTCTGCTCAAGTCCCACCTCCACCACTCCTCTTTGCTTCTAGACCCAAACTAGACTCAGATCCCAGCAAGGTCCTAAAGGTGAGGTGCAAAGAGTGACTCATGAGGAAGTGCACTACATTCAAAAAGAACTACCTGAGATTTCTAATTTATACAGACAGAAATCCATGGTACATGTATGGAAATGGATATTAAAGATGTGGAATACTGGTGGAAGGACCATAAAGTTAGATTAGGCCAAATTTATTGATATGGACACACTAAGCAGAAATTCTGCATTTAAGACTGCAACTCAGGGATTTAGAAAGGGCTCTAAGTTTGGTTGGATGGCTGAAACGTGGACCAAAACACGGCCCACCGTGAGCAACTCAGAAGTGCTGGATTTGCATTGGTCTAATGTAGAGAAAGAGATTCAAAGGCTTAGGAAAATTGAAATGTTAGAGCAGATGTGTTGTATAAGACCTACTCAACCACCCTGGGAGAGCCCAGAAGACATACCTTTCAGTAATATTGTGACAAATAAATTTGTGAGGGCGTCTCTGAAGAGTTTTGTGATCACTATTCTCTGTAGACCAGATCTTACAGTGGGAACCACAGCCACTCAATTGGAAAACCTAAATGCAATGGGAGCAGTTGGATCCCAGTGTGGCAGGGGTCAAGTTGCAGCACTCTACCAATAAAGGCAAAGTGGGCATGTTTACCATAATGGACAGCAGAGTCAAGGCAGCAATCAGCATAGTCTGCCACATACAGACCTACGGTGTTGGCTAATTGATCATGATGTTTCTAGAAGTGAAATTGATAGGAATCCTACTAAATTCTTACTTGATCTGTATAAGCAGAAATGTAGGTCGAGTGAACAAAAGCCTAACCTGAATCATAAAAACAGAGAGTCACAGCCCCTCAATCAATTCCAAGACTTGAGCCAGTTTACAAACCCAGAACCCCTTGAATGAGTGAGAGGCTAGGTCACCTTGAGTTAGGAGCCCAGCACACTGCTGAAAATGTATCCTGTTAATCTTTCTCCCAGCCTTCCCCAAAGGGACATATGGCCTTTTACCAGAATCACTGTACATTGAGAAAAGGAAGTAATCATATCTTTCAGGGACTATTGATACTGGCTCTGAACTGACAGTAATTCTAGGAGACCCAAAACATCACTGTGGCCCAATCAGAGTAGGGGCTAATGGAGGTTAGGTGATCAAACGCAGTTTTAGCTCCAGTCCATCTCACGTTGGTTACATTGAGTCCCTGAACCCGTCTCTTGGTTATTTCCCTAGTTCAGGAATGCATAATTGGAATGGATGTACTAAAGAGCTGGCAGAATCTCCACATCGTCTCCTTGACTGGTGGAGTGAGGGCTATTATGGGGGAAAGGCCAAGTGGAAGCCACTAAAACTGCTTATAGACAGTTTTAGAAAAATAGCAAATTAAAAGCAATAGCACATTCCTGGAGGAATTGCAGAGATTAGTGCCACCATCAAGGACTTGAAAGATGCAGGGGTGTTGATTCTCCCCACATCCCCATTCAACTCTCCTATTTACCTTGTGCAGAAGACAGATGGATCTTTGAGAATGACAGCTTAATCAGGTGGTGAATCCAATTGCACCTGCTGTACTAGATGTGGTTTATTTGCTAGAGTAAATCAACACATCTTCTCGTGCCTGGTATGACTATTGACTGGCAAATGCCTTTTTCCCCATCCCTAACAGTAAAGACCACCAGAAGAAGTTTGCTCTTCACTGGCAAGGCCAGCAATACAGCTTCACTGTCTACTATTCAATGAAGTAGCCAGCCCTGTGTCATAATTTAGTTCACAGAGGTCTTGATCAGCTTTCACAAGATATCACACTGGTCCATTACATTGACATTATGCTGATTATACCTAGCAAGAAAGAAGTAGCAACTACACTAGCCTTATTGGTAAGACATTTTCATATCAGAGGGTGGGAAATGTATCTGACAAAAATTCAGGGGCCTTCTACTTCAGTGAAATTTCTAGGGGTCCAGTTGTATGGGACATGTCGAAATATCCCTTCTAAGGTGAAGGGCAAGTTGTTGCATCTGGCCTTTCCTACAACCAAAAAAGAGTCCCAACACCCTGTGAGACTTCTTGGCTTTTGGAGGAAAATGTTCCTCTATGTGCCAGGCATTGATATTGACAGTATTTTTAGTTCATTTAATCATCACAACTACCCTTTGAGCTAGGTTCTAATACTATATATATTTTCTGCACATAAGGAATTTAAGCATCATAGAGATTAAGCAACGCTGTCATACAGGTAATGAATGGTAAAACCAGATTTGAACTCAGGCATGTCTAATGCTTGGTGCGTGGTTGTAACTACTATGCTATATTACTTCATTTACTGAATACTCACAATGAAACTTTAATTCACTTAGCGAATGCTCAAAATTAGAGTGACCAGTTTTAGAGTGCCCTGGTTTGCCCATGACTGTCCCACATCCTGGGAAACCCCTCAGCCCTCAGCAAACCCAGACAATTGGTCACCCTAGTTCACCTGACAACCATTTACTAGTCACAACCTGAATGGTTACTGTCTTCTAAGAAATAATTGGTGACAATAAGTTAGAATTCACTGGATCCATGGTGATACCTGAGACAAATCCGACTACCTTTCAGTAAAACCATCCACTGTGTTCATCTAAAAGGTGGCATAATCGCCAGATCCTGGCAGGATTGGTCATTGTGATTCACCAATATGTTTGAGAAAAACTTTCTGCCACCATAAGCGAAGACACAGACCCATGCTTCTCCATCATTCTGCTATTCCTGAAGATCACCATAAAATAGGCTGCCACTATGTTCCCTTGTGATCCTACTAACTGGAACCCACCAACTAGATTTGACTTTGTCAAATGGCTCCTCCAACTGAGAGGTCATAATAAAGGAACTGGCAGTTCCCTGGCCTATTTGATCAGTGTAGGCAATCAACCCAGATAAACCAGTGCATCCAAGTGGATTTTTAAGAGGCCAAAGTTAGTGCTTTGCTTGTCTTCACGTTAGACACTCATGATCCCAGCAGACTAACTGCAAATCTTCTCTTACTGTTGAGTAGACCCAAACCTACTGGCCTTTCTCATAACTCTGTCAGACCCTCAGCCTCTAAAATCCCAAAAGGAGTATTTGTGTTTGGGGAATAGGAGTAAAACTGACACTTCCACAGTTCAAAAACTACTCAACCAAATTGGCATAAGTGATGTACCTGAAAGGGGGTTTGTATGAATTAGATGAGCCATATTTCTCTCCAGCTGTGCAATAAATTGTTCCCAGTAGCCAGAGTGCATGTCGTTGCTTGCTGATGTATCTAACTTACCACTAAAAAAGCACTAGGGAAAATTAAAGCCCCGCATTTCTTAAGCTGTCTCAAGGTGAGAGGTCTTATGCAGGATGCTACATATGAGTATGATCTTTAAAAAAACAGCAGCTAGCTCTGAAAAGTCTCAAAGCTACTTGCAAATTTGCCTGTAGTTCTTCCTGACTAAAAGTTTGAATTACAAGCATGATCTTAAAGCTTTTCTTGATACCCAACTGTTAAGCATTTCATTTGACTCTCTTGGTTTCTGTTAATTCACTTTGGTTGCTCTGAGTTTCAATGGCCTCAAAAATACAGCATAATTGAATTTATTCGGGTCTCTGTCTTTGGTTGCATTTAGCTATCTGGAAAATCAGGTCTTTGTCAAAACTAAGGTCTAAAAGTATTTTTCTATTCTACTCTTGTGAAACAAGAATGTGGTGGTATTTTTTTTCAATCTTTTTTTTTTTTTTTTTAAGATTAGCACCTGAGCTAACAACTGTTGCCAATCTTTTTTTTTTTTCTTTCTGATTTTTCTCCCCAAATCCCCACAGTACATAGTTGTATATATTTTAGTTGTGGGTCCTTCTAGTTGTGGCAGTGGGACACCACCTCAGCATGGCCTGATGAGCGGTGCCACGTCTGTGCCCAGGATCCAAACCAGCGAAACCCTGGGCCTCCATAGCAGAGCACGCGAACTTAACCACTCGGCCATGGGGGGGCCCTGTGGTGTTATGTTTTAAAAGCTATGTAAATAATTGACCTTAATTCAAATTGACAGGGTATCCAAAGAAGCAAAGGTAGGCTTCTTTTTTTATTTTCTTTTAAAAACTGATTCCACCTATTAGAGTTTTTACTAAATTAGTGTTTAATACTAAATTGTAAGCTGTTTCCCAAGTTAGGGGGAAAATCTTGCTCATTTCCTCCCTACAGTACCGAATCTCCAAATCTGCTCCTGCCCTCGCCACAACTTGATCCACAGAGACGCCACAACTATCTTTCTTTCTTTTGCAGTGTCTTTCTTTCTTAGCGTCTTCTCTGGGTCCTACACAAAGATCGTTGTTATCTAGACTTTATAACCAAAACATTTGAGAGAGAAGAGGGGAGAAAAACCGAAACCAGGGTGATAGTGTTAAGATGATAAGTACTAATGGGTCATGGGTATGAATGGAGGAGCAGAAATTGGGAGAACTGAGGTGGGAGGCAGGGCTGGGAACTAGTGTGCAAGATGAGCTGGATGTCAGGAGTCAGGTGTGCAAACACATTTTGCAGATTAGTGTATAGAAGCTGTCTTAGTCTGTTTGGGCTGCTATAACAAAATATCAAAGACTGAGTAGCTTATAAGCAACAGAAATGTCTTTCTCACAGTTCTAGAGGCTGGAAGTCCGAGATCAGAGTGCCAGCAAGGTTGAGTGGAGGCCCTCTTCTAGGTCACAGACTTCTCATAGTACCTGCACATGTTGGAAGGGGGGAGGGGGCTCTTGTGGGGTTTCTTTTATATGAGCGCTAACCCCATTCATGAGGGCTCCACCATCATGACCTAAGCACCTCCCAAAGGTCCTACTTTCTAATACTATCACAGTGGGCATTAAAATTTCAACATATGAATTTTGAGGGGACACAAACCTTCAGACCATATTAGAAGCTGCACAAAGTCTAGGAATCATTCAAAAACTATTTATTGAGCACCTACTATGTGCCAAGGACTATTCTAGATGCATGGGATACAGCAGCAAACAAGACAGACAAAATTCCCTGCTGTCTTGGAGCTTGCATTCTAGTGCCATTCAGATGCCATTCTGTGCCAGATATATAATTTAAATGCTTTGGTTTTGTCCTCTCACCTCCTTTCCCACTGCTACAGCCTCAATTTAGTTGCAAATTCCCTCCTGTCCAGACAGTAGTAATTGTTTCTTAACTAGTTTCCTTATCTCCAAGTTAACACCCTTGAAAACCATCCTCCTAATTATCAACAAATTAATCTTTCTAAGGCATATTTCCAAGCATGTTACTCTTCTGCTCCAAAATTTTCAATAGTTTCACATTGTTTTGAATTAATCCTAATGTTCTTTACCTTGGCATTTAAGATCATTCACAGCATGGCAGCAAGCCACCTTTCTAGTCTTGTCCCACACTACTGGCCTACACTACCCCTACATTTCACCCACTATGTGCTTTCTCAGCTCCATCCTTTGCTTGCCTCATTCCCTTTGACTTGAATTCCTTTCTCCCCACAAACAATTCCCCTTGTCCAAATCATACCTTTGTGGTCCAACTGGCAATAAATTGGATAATCGTGGATTATCCCCATACTCCCCTCCTCCATAGAGTGATCTTCCCAGCCACTCTTGCTTTTCTTCAGCTTCCTCCCCAGGATCAGATCCTAGTACAGGGGCTGGGGCCTCCACAGCATGTGGACAGACCTACCTCATGATGACCTAGCTGACTTTCAAGTACCACCTGCCCTGGGTACGCTGCATTGTCCTAGTGGACTGCCTTTGTCCTGGGTTCTAGCTCCCTCTCTTTTCTTGTCTGCTGCACGTGGTCACCAAGAAACCTCATATCTTGTGGCTAAGACTCAAAATGACGATGATGGCCTTGACTTCATATATCAACTTTACTACTTTTCCTCCCCTCTGTCTTGCTTGATTGGTTAGTTGCTAAAACTGGTAAGTGTGAGGAAACACACTCAGGCATTTGTCTGTGAGAAAAGATAGTAGCAGTGTAAGTTCAGAGTTGAACTTCAGTGCCAAAACTTTAAAACTTCAGATAGCTTGCCTTCCCCTACCCAACTCTGCCCATTGTCCAAGGCTGTCCAGAATCCAGGAAGCTCTCCAGAATCCATTGCATCCTATAGTTACTGGTTTCAGCATTTATATGGGCAACCCATAAAAGTGGTTCATGGTTACCGCTCTGTGGATGGACTAACTCTCACACCAGTTTCCCCCCCAATATTTTCAACCAGAGCCCTTGGTTTGGTGGGTCCTTGAAGCCACAACAGTTTTGTCTAGTAAATGCAAAATACTGATAATAAAATAACATATGAGAAGACTCATAATATTATAGTGATGATGGTAATAATAATAGGTAACACTCATTGAGTTTATTATATGCCAGGCACTGTGCCAAGCACTTTGCCTGTATTATCTCAATTTTTACAACAACCCTATGAGGTAGGGACTGCACTATTTTTGTTCCCATTTTACAGATGGTAAAACTGAAGCACATAGAAATATAGTAACTTGGAAAAAGTCACACAGCTAATTAATAACAGGAAACTTGACGTCTGTGTATTATGTTCCTATAATTATCACTCCTTGAGATATCAAGTCCAAATGTCTTTATCTGGCTTTCAGGGCCTTTGGCAAACTATACTCTTCTCATTCTAAATTCTGATTATTGCTGAACAAAGACTTTTCCCTTTCACCAACCTGATAATCACCATGCTGGAGAATAGTATTTCTTCAATTTCGGAGGTCTTTCTTTTATTCACCACTGTTCTCTGGCCCTCACTCTTTTCAAAACATACTTCCAAACTCACCTTTCTAGGGAGCCTTACCTGAACAACTCCAGCTCCATTATTTAGCTCGGAAAATCTATAAAGAAACTTAGAAGTATGAAAACATCAGTAATCGGTACACAGTACTATTCAAAGAGCCGCTCTTCTAGAGGCAAAGGAGAACATTTTAAATTTGTTCACTCGACAAATATTTACTAGGAGCCTACTATGTACAAGACACAATTTTAGGCTTTGGGAATACCATAATGAGCAGTTTTTGCCTTTGGGGGACTTACATTATGATTGGGGAGACAATGAACAGAATGAACAGGTCACTGTTATAGTATATTCGGTGGCAGTGAGTGCTACTGAGAAGAATAAAGCCAGGACAAGGAAAAGGGAGTACTTGGGGTGGGGGAGTGTTATAATTTTTAATAGAGTGGGCAAGGTAGACTTCACTAGAAGATGATGTTTGACACAATTCTGATAAAAATCTGAATTAACTCGCCTGACATTCACCTCTAGATACTTGTTAATTGAGTAGCAAACTGGGGTTGGGAGGGAATGGTGTCAAAGAAAAGCTTTCAAACCAGGTGAACTCTTAATGTGGATAAATCCTCACAATTAGAGAAAATATTTAAGATGTCTTCATCACAATTTCCACTATATTTTCTCCTTTTCAAAACCATTTGGGCTGTCCATAGCACAGCCTCACCTGAAGGGGAAATAGAGCAGCATGGATCTTGGAGTTAGACTATCTTGTGTTTCTGTCTCAGCTCTGCCACTTACTTGCTGTGTGACTTTGAGGCCAATCACTTAGATCAGCTTCTTCTGTAAAACGGGGATATAATAGTAGTCATCTGAGAGGACCGTTGTGGGGATTCGATGGGACGAGGCATGTGATGCATTTCACATGGTGCTCACAAGAGTTGGGGTATTGTGGTAGTTGTTGCTGTTTGGTTTTGTCAGTGAGGTATAAATAAATTGGTGGCCACAACACTAAAACAGATATTGGTTCCTGGTTTCTTGGCACCCACCAGGAAAATTAATTCAGACATGGTCCCATGTTGAAAGCAGATTTTATAATGGTTATTTGTTATGTTCAACAGTATATAGCGGCAGTAAACAATTGTAGCTCAACAAATCAACCAGATAGCAGGGGAAAAAACAATAACAACACTGCTGCAACTGAAAATGGTTACTTCAACGGCTATCTACTGATGTGCACAGGGGTTCTCATTAGAAAGAAGGCCTTTGGCAAAGCTGGAAGTGAGAACTATTTTGATATATGACTTAATGCCAGAAATATTCTGAATCAATAAGGATGCATTGCTTGCTTAAGTTGAGTGTATATTTTTCTATTTTGACGACAATTATTTGTGGATGGGATATATATAAAAAATATGTATTTGATCTAGAGGAAACGAGTCTTAATTTCAAACATATAAACAAACTTGTTTTGAATCTCAGTGAAAACAAGTTTGTTTTGGAGTTGATGCCTAATAGTCTATATTACAGCCTAAAACCTGGTTTTTTAGCTAAACAATAAACCCATTAAGATAGAAGTACAGAAAGAAACATTAACACATTCCTCACTCCACCCTGAGCAAGTACATGATCCAAAATTTGTGCTATTTGAGTACTGAGTTTCAATAAATCTTTTACATATTTGCAATGTTGCTAAAATGTTTTGCAAGAGGGTTAAAAAAAATAAAGTGAGTCAGGGAGACAAAGAAAGGGATCTAGGCATTAGATACCAGTTCTGGCCAATTTGGCTCCTCTTCATCAATGCTGAAAGGGGGGGCAGGCAGAAACATTTCATTGCCCTTGCACCATTTGGATCTTCTCTTCTTCTGAGATACTTGTGGTAATGTGTCTTCCAGCACAATCTCAATTTCCCATGCCGTGCTTCAGCCCCATGCACCCACAAAGGAATAGTTGGAGGACAATACGTGGGAGAAAAGGAGTATACTCCCCATGTTTTTGTAGCTTTCATTCTTTGCTGGACTCTTCTCTACACCATGGTGTTTCTCTAGCCAATATCCTTTTCCCCAATCTTCCCACTCTAAGAATCCACGTAGCGTTCTTCAAGAAGCTCTTCTCCCAACTTTCTATCCCCTTATCATGGTTGTCCCCAGCCCTAGGCTTTTCTTCTGTCCATATTCACCCATACACATGACTCCCAACTCTGGCTCTAGCAAGAATCTCCCTGGAAAAACAGTCCAATTTCTCCAACTCCCAACTCCACATCACCCATGTTGGTGGTCCTCAGTCACCTCAAAATCAAGCTTATTCTGATTTTAACTCGTTATGATTTCCAAAACTATTCCCTTGTTTTTCTGTCTCCCCAGTCATCTAAGCCTGAAATCTAGGAGTAAGTCTTATTTTTTTGAGGAATATTAACCCTGAACTAACATCTGCTGCCAATCCTCCTCTTTTTGCTGATGAAGGCTGGCCCAGAGCTAACACCCGTGCCCATCTTCCTCTATTTTATATGTGGAACGCCTGCCACAGCATGGCTTGACAAGCAGTGCTAGGTCTGCACCTGGGATCTGAACCAGCGAATCCCCGGGACACAGAAGCAGAACGTGTGAACTTAACCACCGAACAACCAGACTGGCCCCTGAGTAAGCCATTTTTGACTCTTACCTTCACCTTCTTGTGCTATAGTCAACCAGTATTCAAGTCCTCTAGTCTTAGTTCCTACTGTTGATCATATGACTGAGAGGACTTGCCCTCTCCCCTCCCCCATGTAGCATTTTAAAAAATTCATCCTTATGACCTTGTTTGGCTTCACATGTTGACGTTGTTGATACCTCTGATATGCACTCCTTACACCCACTTTCTATTCCTTATGCCAACACTGTACCCTAGGCTCTCATCACCTTAAGACAACGTGGTCATTTTGGGGGAGACTGCTGTGTCTTAAGGTGGATGAGCTGCGTGCTCACTCTCTCTGAGATTGAACTAGAATAACTGTTCAGGTAACATAGTGACGTTCAGTCTTAAATCTTGTAACCAAATACTAAAGAATTGCATGGAAATGACATATCCACAATATTATTTAGATAAGAGAATGATGCATATGATTTAACAATGATAAAACATAAAATAGTTAACACATTTTATAACCTTTATGAAATAAATCAAAGAGTAGCAAAACAAAGGACAAAGGGAAACAAAAAGTAAGAAATGTATTCAATTTTATAATTAAGCTTGAAACACTGACTCTGACCTCATTCTCACGTCATTTACAGCTATTCTTGAAAAACGGCTAAATTTTACTTAAAATTCTTGACTGATTTTGTTTTTCTACTCCATTCTTGTTTTGTTGTAAGCTGTGGGTCTGGATCTCAGAAAGCAATCACTACTCAATGGAATGAGTCAAAAATAGGCTCAATCCAAACACTTATTTTTGTGGCTCTTTCTGCTACAACAGGTCTTCCTTTGAATTACTATCTAGAGCAGGTCTGTACAGTGAGTCTTAAGCTGGAACAAGACAGCTGTCTAACTTTCTGTCAGAAGTAAATCTCTCTGAACTGTTCCTTTTTCTCTGCATCTGTAAACAAGATGTGAGGGTAGGGAAAGAGTCGGGGTATGGCCCCCTGCTTCAACAGAGTTGCCCCAAACTCCTCAAAGTGAAACTAAAGAATAATTTTACATTAAGTTGGTTTTCCACAAAGCCAAACCAAAACTGGATTACCCAATAAATAACCAAAACAGCCACACCGACACAGGTGCCCCAAAAATTAGAATAAAAAGCTTTTGGAAAAAAATTGATATTGAATTTTTTAAAAAAGAATCAAAGTAGGAAAGGACAAAACTTTGCTGAACTTTGTTACACTTATTTTACAGTTTAGTGATACTTTTTTAGCTTAAATTATGTATGAGGGTGAGTGCTATAATCTTTTTGGCATTCCACTAAAGTCTATAAAGATCTTCACCTGACCTCTAGACAGATTTATTTTTATTAATACAAAACCAATTTGTCTTATACAAAAAGTTAATCAACTTATCCTTAAAAAGAAATATCTTCATATGGTTAGATTATTGTAGCAAACTCATGGACTCTTCAAGGCTAGAATGTATTTCCCAGCCTCCCTTAAATTAGGTGTGGCCCTGTGACTGAGTTCTGGCCAATGTGAACAGAAGTAAGGTGTGTAATGCCTTGGCCTGACCCATAAAAACGTCCTATACACAATCTTCCATTCTCTCTTTTCCCATCCTCCAGCTAAATGGAAAGAATGCCAAGGACCTGAAGGAGAGCAGAGTCATGAAATAGAAGAATCCTGGGTCCCTAAATGATAGCATAAGTGGAAAGCTGCCCAACTAGAAAGACCCCCAGCAGACTATGAGGTGAATGAGAAACATTTACTGTGTTATAAATCTCTGAAAATCGAGGATTAATCTGTTATAGCAGTGGTACTTTAATACCAAGACCCCTGGCAATCTGTCCCTGATCTGTTCCCAACCTTACTTCCTACACCTCCTCAACATGTAGAATATCTTTACTGTTCTCTGACATACCACACGTTCTCACCTCCTCAACTTTACACATACTATTTCTTCTTTGAATTTACTCCCTCATTCTTCTCCAATGACACAAATTATACTCATCTTTAATGACCAAACTTAAACCTTAACTTTTTCATGAAGCCACCCTGATCACTCCATACCACTGTGGTTTCCCCTTTGCTAATCCCTTAAAAGTCATCCCTGGTGGTCGAGTGGTTAAGATTCAGTGCTTTCACCACCATGGCCCAGGTCCATTTCCCTGACAGGGAACCATGCCACTCATCTGTTTGCTGTCATACTGTGGTGATTGCGTGTTGCTGTGATGCTGAAAGCTATGTCACCAATATTTCACATACCAGCAGAGTCTCTCATGGTGGACAGGTTTAAGTGGAGCTTCCAGACTAAGACAGACCAGGAAGAAGGACCTGGCCACCCACTTCCAAAAACATTGGCTACAAAAATCCTATGAATAGCAGCAGAACAGTGTCTGACAAAGTGCCAGAAGATAAGAGGATGGCACAAAAGACTGGGCAGGGTTTCTCTCTGCTGTACACAAGGTAGCTAGGAGCTGCAATCTACCTGATGACACTAACAACAACAATCCCTTAAAGCACTAAGCCATCCATTTAGATACTTACTGCCCACATTATTCCAAGCGTTTCATATGCATTCTCTCATTTAATCCTAAAATCCCTATGAGGTAGGTAGTATAATTAGCCTCATTTCAAGACTAAATCTTGGAGAAGTTAAGTAACTTTCCCAAGGTCACAGAGCTAGTAAGTGAAAAGTGGTATTTATCTGCAATAATAAAAATAACAAAGCAACAGCTAACCTTAACTAATAACTATGTGCTTGAACTATGTACTAAGGACATTATCTTATTATCTGAAATGGAGGTAGGATTGCTATTATTAAGCACTCATCTTGCAGATGAGAAAGCTGAGGCTCAGTGACATTGTGACGTCTCAAGTGAGTAAGCGACATGCCTTGGTTTAAGACAATGTCTGACTGACTCTGGAGCCATTATTCTTCACCATTACATTAAACTAATAGATGGAGGAAACAGAAGCAAGGACAGTGTGGGTGGAAGTGATGGCACATAAGGAAGGACAAAGGTGAACAAAAGAATTCTTGTCATATCCAAGAGTGACATCAGTAAAATGGCAGACTAGACAGCTATGGATACAAATTCCTCCACAGAAACATTTGAAAAACAACTAGAAGCTGGCTGAAATAATGTTGCAGGAGCTCTGAAAAATAATCAAAGGTCTACAGCAACCAAGTGAACACCCAACTAAGAAAAAGCCACATTCAAAACAGTAGGAAACTCTATGGCATGTTTACTTACCCTTGCCCCACTCCATCCTCAGTGCAGCATGGCACATTCTGCAGGAAGTGGTAGCCCAGTTCCTAATTTCCTCCCTCAAACTAGAGGGAACAGATCAAATCTTATTTGCAACATTCTGACCTATGTGAGGGAGATGCCTGAAGGCAGCTCTGTTTTGCCTGACTCAGATCTCAGACTGGGAAAAGCCATGGAAACCCGCAGTGCACGCGGCTCACGAAAACTCAGGAGGACTACAAATCTGCCAACTGCTGGGGCAAGACAATATGGGTGGAAGAGTACAACAGAACATCTAAGGCCCTGAGAAGAAGCTGGGGTGAGACTCTGAGAAATTAAGACATTTAAAAGCAGCTGTGTATATGGGGGAATTGTAAAAAGCACACATATAGGGCCGGGCAAGATGCACATTCACAAAAGACGAGAGAAGACCTTAAGTGTTCACCCTGGGCTGATCCCAAGATTCACAATATGCCCTACTAATTTGTGAAGATCTGCCTTAGCGTGGAACCAATTTGCAAAGACGGGGAGAGGTGACTGCTTATTCAAATGCTCAATTTTCAACATAAAAATCACAAGGCATGTAAATAAACAGAAAAACATGACTCAATCACAGCAAGAAGATAAAATGGAAGAAGAAACACAGGCATTGAATGTACCAGACAAAGACTTTAAAATAATTGTCTTAAATACGCCCCAAAATTAAAATAAAACAACAAAGAGATAGAAATTATTTAAAGGAACCAAACAGAAATCTGGAGCTGAAAAATACAATAGCTGAATTTAAAAATTTACTACAGGGATACAACAGCAGATCTATTTATTTTTTTTTTAGAAAAGTGAAAGTTTATTAGCTTGTGCACAGGAGAGGCACAAGGGAGCCAGTGCAGAAAGGAAAGAGGCAAGTGACTGGCTCATTAGGGAGTGGGATTGTGCAGCTTTTATTAGGCAAAGCCTGGGAAAAAGGGCCCTGTCATGGCATGTAGAAGTGGGGCTTTGCTTGCACCTGTGCTGTTGTTCAACATGCCACCTCATGTGATGCCTGCAGCATTAGCATACTAGCTCTCCACCCCTGGGTGTGATTTTTACTATGCTTATGGGGCTAGGGTCACCTTAGTTGACTCCTGGGTGTTGGGGCACATGCATAAACCCAGGAAAGCCCAGAAGCTGTGGAATGTGGATTTTGGTGGTCTCTATCTGATTCTCCTAACCTGCCAATTAGTTAGGGCCAATCTTGTTAGGGCTTTATCTTGTTAGGCCCAGCGCCTTACAGATGGCCTTGTCTCATTAGGCTGGTTCCTGTCTCATTCCCCCCTAAGAGATTTTTTCTTAATATTAAGGATCATGGGCGAAGGTCTCTTCTTCTGAAGTTACTTCTTACAACAGCAGATTTTAAAAGGAAGAAGAATCAGTGAACTTAAAGAATGAATATTTAAAATTATCAAGTCTGAGGAGCAAAAAGAAAAAAGAATGAAGAAAAGTGAAGACCTAAGGGTCTTACAGGACATGATCAAGGGGACCAATATTTGCATTATGGAAGTCCAAAAAGAAGAAGACAGAGAGAAAGAGGCATGAGATTATTTGAAAAAAAATAATGGCCAAGAACTTTCCAAATTTGAGCAAATACATGGATATACAAATACAAGAAAGTCAGCGAACTCCAAGTATACTAAACCCAGAGACCCACGCCAAGGCACATTAGAATCAAATTGTCAAAAGCCAAAGATAAAGACAGAATCTTGAAAGCATCGAGATAGAAGTGACTCATCATGCACAAGATATCCTCAATAAGATTATCAGTGGATTTCTGAGCAGAAATCTCTGATGCAGAAGGCAGTGGCACAATATATTTAAAGTGTTGAAAGAAAAAAACTTTCAACTTAGAATTCTATGCCCAGGAAAACAGTTCGTCAAAAGTGAAGGAAAAATTAAAACATCCCCAGATAAATAAAAGCTGAGGGAGTTCGTTGCCACTAGACTTGTCCTATGAGAAATTCTAAAGGGAGTCTACCAAATTGAAATGAAAGAATACAAAACAATGACTTTATAAAAATATAAAGGTCTTTGTTAAAGCTAAATACATGGACAAATATAAAAACCAGTATTTTGTAATTTTGGTTTGTAACTCCACTTTTTATTTTCCATAGGATTCAAAATACAAATGCATAAAATAATAAATCTATGTTAGCTGGGTACACAATATATAAAGGTGTAATTTTTGGCATGAATAACAAAGTGGAGAGTGACAGAGTTGTAATGGAGTATAGTGTTTATATGTGATTGAAGTTAAGTTGGTAACCATTTGAAATATATACCTATCACTTCAGGATGTTATATGTAATCCCTATGATAACCACAAAGAATATATTTATAGAATATAAACAAAAGGAAATGAGAAGGGAATCAAAATGTGCCATTGCAAAAAGTCAGCCAAACACAAAAGAAGACAATATGGAAGAAATGAGAAGCAAAAAAAGGTATAAGACATACAGAAAACAAATAACAAAATGGCGGAAGTTCTTCACTATCAGCAATTACGTTAAATGGTTAGAATGGTGAAATTTATGCTATGTATATTTTACCACAACAAAAAAGTATCAGGAAAAAAAGTCACATCCAGGAGAGAGTGACTCACTGAGCTGAAGTAGATCAGCACAGGAGTGATCGAAATCAAACTTTATAAAATAGCAGAAGAAATGAATATAACACAAAATCAAATTGGGGTAGAGGTTGTTGGAGACTGGGGGAGGAATTTGGACTTTTATTGTAGATAAAGAGGAATCAACTAGAAGTTGTTAAGCAGAGGAATGACCTGATGGAATTGGTGTTTCAGGAAAATTTTTCTAAATGTGTTGGAACAAAGAGATAGTGTAGCAGGGGTCTAAGGAGGAGTGCTGTCGTGATGGCATTTGAAATCATGAGAACAAATAAATTCCTGTGTAAGTAAAGACAGAGGAAGAAACGTTAGAATCAAGTTATCTTCTGCTCCTGAAAGAAACCAAGTATGCTCCAACTTCAGAGACCTTGTACTTGCTTTTACCTCAGCCTAAAATTCTCTTCCTCTGCCCTAAAATATCGACATAGTTCACTCCTACATTTCACTCAGGTGTCTGTACAAATGTCACCTTATAAATGAACACTTCCCTAAGCACCCCTCCTAGTATATCATTTGTCCTCCCTCCATAACTCTCTATCACCACTGATTATTTTCAAAAATACCCTAGGAAAAAGACTGCTCACAGTGAATGAGCCCTGAGTTAGGTCAAATAAAGGCAATCTCTGCAAGTGGGGATTTCCAGGAAGCTGTCAGGCAGGTCAAATAATGACAATTACAATTCTCTGAAAGTAGGGTTTTATGAGGGAGCTCAAAACCTGTTTTGCTTCTTCCATTGGTTGCCAAGCTACTGGTTTGCACAATTGCTGTAGTTGTGAAGCTGTTGGTTTTCATGGTTATTTATGGCTACCACTGAGCTGGGTAGAAGGGGATAGGAACAAAACAAGTTAAAATAACACAAAACTCACTGCTTTAATTGAGATTCAACTGTTTGTCTTGAATAAATAGTTCTTGGATTGTTGAAAGACTTTGCTTAATTTCCAGAGTTCTGAAAAAGTTCATTTTGACAATTTTTCCTGTGTTCTTGTTACTTGTATGGAGGAACAGATTTTTGGAAGGCCCTTATTCTGGCAATCCGGAAGTACTCTCTTATAGCTCTGTTTCAATCCTAAACTGTTTGTTATTTTAAAGAAGGCCCAGGTATCACCAAATCCATTACACATTACACTCACAGCCACATATCTCACATTAGTAGCTGCACACACAGAGAGACACACATATACACATTCACAATTTTCAATCCATTCTATCAACAACAGCTAAGTGGATTGGGGTAAAAGAGGGAGGGACTTGAAAAGTCAGCTGCCTTCCTCCCTGTGAATACCTCCAACATCCAATGCAGGTAGATAACTATCCTAACCATGGAAACCACTACTGGTTCCTGTGACTCAGGGCTTAAAGAAATCGTGTTTGACTTAATGAAAACAGACAGTAGACTAAAGAGAATCATGAAGATCTTTTAAGAAAAGGCGCTTAACATACTAAAATACCTTTCTGTTTCTTTCATGTTTAATTTTTATAGCTTCTATGTTTGACATGACTTTGTGGAACATTGTTTCAAGCAATGTAAACATGTAACTACTCTTCCCACTGTAGTATAATTGTTTCCAATGTCTACTTAATTTAATGTGATTTTTTTTCTCCTAGCTTGAGTAGAATGGTTGTTTTAATTCACTTTAGGAAATCTTTAGGGTAGTATTTGAGCCTTCACAGGCACTAGGCAAAAAAAAGTATTTTTCAGGCTTTCTTCTAATATACATACAGGCAACTAGTCAGAAGAAAGACCCTCTTTAACAATGTCAATCTGTAATAGAGAAAGGAAGAATAAAAGGGGGCATGAAGACCCTTATGCTCTGCCTGTGTTCCCATAAGTTGCTGCTTTGAGGAAGAATGAAGCCAGCCAATTAGGAGGGAGATGGTATGAATGGGATGAGAAGTATTCTTTGAGCTCTTACAAAATATTTCCCCTCATACTGGTTTTGAACTCTTAGCAATTCTCAGACCTCTTTAAATTCTTTGAAATCCATCAATTAATTTTCCACAAAATCATAGGTATCTCAAAAGTTGGAAGAGAACTTAGAGGTTGTATAGTCCAGCCCAGTTTACTATCTAATACTTGAAATTCCTCTATAATACATAGGCCTGCTAGTTTTTTAACCTCTGTTTACTCACTTCCAGTGATGGGAAATCTCACTATCTCCTGAGACAATTTTTCCCCCTTTGAATGATACTGAAGGTTAATAAATTCTTTTTTTATGTTGAGTTGAATCCAGTTTCTGTGGAATACACACACACACATATGCACAGTGGTTCTGATTTACCCTTCAGAGAATAAAGAATGTATCTTGGCCCTCTTCCCATAGACAGCAGTTTTGTTCATTCAAGTCTTCTCTTCTCCAAACAAAAAAATTCCTCATTCTGTCACCATACCTCTCAGACCCAGCCCTTTTCACTGTACTGTAAGTTCTAGTGTGTTGGTAAATATTTAACAACCAGCTCTCTGGAGGAGGGAGGATATTTCATAATATTTTACGAATGATTTGCAATATTTTCAAACTTCTGTGGTGTAAATACTTCCATCACAGACAGTTTTAAGCTACCATCATGTTGTTATTGAGTGTAGAGATGCACATAATCACTGCTAGTGAACTGGTGCAAGTCACCTCCAGCACACCACTGGTCTTGGCCTCCTCTTCCCTGCTCAAGCCTTTGGAGTCAACTCTAGAGATAGCATTTGAGCTGCCTTGGACAAAACTTTGACCCAGGGAACATAGGATCATGGCAGCCATATATACATGTCTCAGCTTCATGGACAAAAGAAGGCTTTCTGAGTTCTCCATTTTTTGCTTTCCATGAATGTATGGAAATCCATCAGCCCCTTGCCAGATCAGAAGACAGTCCAGTGGAGAGCTACAATGTCTTCATCATTAGATTGACAATGAAAAGGCATGTTCTATAATGGCCAGAAAGATTTAATGTGGCCCTCTGGACTCACATTACCTAAATGTCATGGCCAATCTGCCACAGTAAATTCTGGGAGGAATTAGGTTCAAGGTATATATAATTCATTTCTGCTAAAGACACAGTTAATTTCATATACATCCTATTCTTCTATTCTTTAGTCTTTGTTCTTCAGAAAGCAACTATCAGCTTTACATTATCTAGGCTGAGAACTTCAAACTCCAGCCTGCTGGTTCCAGTAGCAGACATGGCTCACACTGCTGTCTGGTAAGTAATAGGTCTATTTGTTCAGGCATGCAATTGACTTTACTCTCCTGTGTGGAAGTATCCATAGGTCACCTTTTAAAATTCACTTGGTAACATGTGTCCATCTCCCAATTACTTTTAGGTGCCTTAATGAAAATAAAACAAATGGAATTTATAAACAAATACACATGTAGGAATGCAGAAGACATTGGAGCTGCCAAAACAGAAACTAGAGATGAGCCTCTGCCCATGCTTTACCTTTCATTCTAGCTGCTTGAGGGGTTGTGTTAAGTTCTTCTCGTCTGTCCTTATGGCCCAGGGATTCTTGAGATTGAAGCTCTTTGGAAGTTTCCTTGCCCTGCTGAAAGACAAACTGGTAGAAATAGGTAAGAAGAGATTGTTCTCAGCCAAGTAAGATTTTCACAGTGAAAATATAGTGATACACAGACTCTAAATATAAGGGGATTGAATTCCCCAATCAAAAGACACAGAGTTGGTAGATTGATCAAAAAACAAGACCCAACAATATGCTCCCTCGAGGAAACACATCTCAGCTCTAAAGACAAACACAGGCTTAGAGTGAAGGGATAGAAGACAATACTCCAAGCAAATGGCAAGCAAAAGAAAGCAGGTGTTGCCATACTTATATCAGACAAAGCAGACTTCAAGATAAAAAAAGGCAATGAGAGACAAAGAGGGGCAGAATATAATGATAAAAGGGGCACTCCACCAAGAGGACATAACACTTACAAATATATATGCACCTAACACAGGAGCACCAAAGTACATAAAGCAACTATTAATTGACCTAAAAGGAGATATTAACAGCAACACAATAATAGTAGGAGACCTCAACACTCCACTCATGTCAATGGATAGATCATGCAGACAGAAAGTCAACCAGGAAGTAGTAGATTTAAATGAAAAACTAGACCAGATGGACTTTATTGATATATATATATATAGAACACTCCATCCAAAAACAGCAGAATGTACATTCTTCTCAAGTGCCCATGGAACATTCTCAAAGATAGACCATATGTTGGGAAACAAGGCAAGCCTCAATAAATTTAAGAAGATTGAAATCATATCATGCATCTTTTCTGACCATAATTCTATGAAACCAGAAACCAACTACAAGAAAACAACTGGGAAAGTGACAAACATGTGGAGACTAAACAATATGCTACTGAACAACCAATGGATCAATGAAGAAATTAAAAGAGAAATCAACAAATATCTGGAGACAAATGAAATTGAAAAGACATCATACCAACTTATATGGGATGCTGGTAAAGTGGTTCTAAGAGGGAAATTCATAGCAATTCAGGCCCGCCATAACAAACAAGAAAAATCTCAAATAAGAAAGCTTAAACTACACCTAACAGAACTAGGGAAAGAAGAACAGACAAAGCCCAAAGGCAGCAGAAGGATAGAAATAAAAAAATAAGAGCAGAAATAAATGAAATTGAAACCAAAAGAACAGTAGAAAGGATCAATGAAACTAAGAGCTGATTCTTTGAGAAGATAAACAAAATTGACAATCCTTTAGCCAGATTCACAAAGAAAAAAAGAGAAAAGTCTCAAATAAATAAAATTAGAACTGAAAGAGGAGAAGTTACAACAGATATCACAGAAATACAAAGGATTATAAGAGAATACTATGATAAACTATATGCCAACAAATTGGACAATCTAGAAGAAATGGATAAATTCTTATGCTCATACAGCATCCCATAACTGAACCAAGAAGAAACAGAGACTCTAAATAGAGCAATCACAAGTAAAGCTATTGAAACAGTAATCAAAAACCTCCCAAAAAATAAAAGTCCAGGACCAGATGGCTTCTCTGGAGAATTCTACAAACATTCAAAGAAGATTTAGTACCTATCATTCTCAAACTATTCCAAAAAATTGAAGATGACTGAACACTTCCTAACACATTTTACAAGGCCAAAATCACCCTGATCCCAACGCCAGACAAGGATAACACAAAGAAGGAAAATTACACGCCAAGATTGCTGATGAACATAGATGCTAAAATCCTCAACAAAATATTGGCAAACCAAATACAGCAGTACATTAAAAGGATCATACACCACGATCAAGCGGGATCTATACCAGGGATGCAGGGATGGTTCAACATTCACAAATCAATCAATGTGATACACCACATTAACAAAATGAGGAATAAAAACCACATGATCATCTCAATAGATGCAGAGAAAGCATTTGACAAGACCCAACATCCATTTCTGATTTAAAAAACTCTCAAGAAAATGTGTATAGAAGAAAACTACCTCAACATAATAAAGGCCATAAATGACAAACCCACAGACAACATCATACTCAACAGGGAAAAACTGAAAGCCGTCCCTCTGAAAATAGGAACAAGACAAGGCTGCCCACTCTCACCACTCTTATTCAACATAGTACTGGAGGTTTTGGTCAGAGAAATTAGGCAATAAAAAGAAATAAGAGGTATCCAAATTGACAAGGAAGAATTGAAACTCTTGCTGTTTGCAGATGACATGAGTTTATATATAGAAAACTCTAAAGAATCCATTGGAAAACTATTAGAAATAATCAAAAGCTACAGAAAAGTTGCAGGGTACAAAATCAACTTACCAAAATCAGTTGCATTTCTATACTGTAATAATAAACTAACAACAGAAAGAAAGCTCAGGAATACAATCCCATTTACAACTGCAACAGAAGAATAAAATATCTAGGATTAACTCTAACCAAGGAAGTGAAAAACCTATACAATGAAAACTATAAGACGTTATTGAAAGAAATCAATGAGGACATAAAGAAATGGAAAGATAGTCCATGTACATGGATTGGAAGAATAAACATAGTTAAAATGTCCATACAACCTAAAGCAATCTGCAGATTCAAATGACATTCTTCACAGAAATAGGACAAAGAATCCTAAAATTCATATGGGGCAACAAATGAGCCCGAATAGCTAAAGCAATCCCAAGAAAAAAGAACAAAGCTGGAGATATCACAATCCCTGACTTCAAAATATACTGCAAAGCTACAGTAATCAAAGAGCATGGTACTGGTACAAAAACAGACCCACAGATCAATGGAACAGAATTTAAAGCCCAGAAATAAAACCGCACATCTATGGATGGCTAATCTTCAACAAAGGAGCTAAGAACATACAATAGAGAAAAGAAAGTTTCTTGAATAAATGGTGTTGGGAAAACTGGACATTCACAAGCAAAAGAAAGAAAGTAGACCATTATCTTTTGCCATACACAAAAATAAACTCAAAATAGATCAACGACTTGAAGGTAAAATGTGAAACCATAAAACTCTTAGAAGAAAATATAGGCAGTACACTCTTTGACATCAGCCTTCAAAGGATCTTTTCTAATACCATGTCTACTTGGACAAGGGAAACAAAAGAAAAAAATAACAAACAGGACTTCATGAGACTACAGAGCTTTTGCAAGGCAAAGGAAATCATGAACAAAACAAAAAAAAACAATCCACCAACTGAGAGAAAATATTTGCAAATCATATATCCAACAAGGGGTTAAGTTCCAAAATATATAAAGAACTCATACAACTCAACAACAAAAAAACAAACAATCCAATCAAAAATGGACAGAGGATATGAACATTTTTCCACAGAATATATACAGATGGCCAACAAGTACGTGAAAAGATGTTCAACATCACTAATCATCAGGGAAATGCAAATCAAAACTACAAGATATCACCTTACACCTGTTAGAATGGCTATAATTACCAAGACAAAAAACAGCAAATGTTGGAGCAGATGTGAAGAAAAGGGAACCCTCATACACTGCTGGTGAGGATGCAATCTGGCACAGCCACTAGGGAAAACAGTATGGAGATTTCTCAAAAAATTAAAAATGGAGATACCATATGACCCAGCTATTCTGTCACTAAGTATCTATCCAACGAACATGAAATCAATAATAATTTAAAGAGACTTATGCACCCCTATGTTCTTTACAGCATTATTCACAATAGCCAAGATGTCGAAGCAACCCAAGTGCCCATCGACTGATGAATGGATAAAGAAGAGATGTGGTGTATACATACAATGGAATACTATTCAGCCATGAAAAAGACAAGATTGTCCCATTTGCAACAACATGGATGGGTCTGGAAGGTATTATGTTAAGTGAAATAAGCAGACAGAGAAAGAAAAACGCCATATGATTTCACTCATATGTGGAAGATAAACAAATACATGGACAAAGACAACAGATTAGCGGTTACCAGAGGGTAAGGGGGTTGGGGGATGGACATAAGGGTAAAGGGGCACATATATATGGTGAGTGACAAATAATACTGTACACTGAAATTTCACAATGTTATAAACTATTATGACCTCAATAAAAAAAATATAGCGATATACAAAATTTATTTAGAACAGTTGTTCTTAGTCTTGCTCTACATTGGAACGTTTGCAGAACTTTAAAAAATGTTGATGCTTGAATCTCACTCCCAGGGATTCTGATTGGCCTGAGATGTGACCTGAACATTAGGATTTTAAACACTCTACGAGTATTTGTATTGTGCAATCAAGTTTAGAACTACTGATTTAGACAGTTCCTTCCTGTATCAGTTTTCCTATTGCTGCTGTAACAAATTACCACCAACTTAGTGACTTAAAATAACACAAATTTATTATCTTAAAATTCTGAAGATCAGAAGTCTGAAATGAGTCTCACTGGGCTAAAATCAAGGGATAAGCAGGACTGCATTACTCCTGGAGGCTCTAGGGGTAATTTGCTTCCTTACCTTTTCCAACTTCTAGAGGTTGCCTGTATTCCTTGGCTCATGGCCCCCTCCTGCATCTTCAAGGCCACAAACATTGGGCAAAGTCTCTCATGCTATATCACCCTGGTTGGTTCTCCCTCCCTCCTCCTTTTACAAGTACCCTTGTGATTACATTGGCACACCTGGATAATCCATAATAATCTCCTCATCTCAATCCAGCTAATTAGCAACTTTAATTCCATCTGCAGTCTTAATTCTCCTTTGCCATGTAACCTTACATATTTGCAGTTTCCAGGGAGTAGGATGTAACATCTCTGGGGAGTTATTTATGTGCCTACCAGAATTGGGTCTCTCCTGGATCATCTATAATAATTCTGCATGGAAGGGGGAGGGGTTAGGTGGAAGAAGAAGGATGTAGACCAAAAAGAAAATATCCAAATCAATTTTGTTTATCTTTGGAACATCTGTATAGAGACGCAGCCACACATTCCTGCTTAGGTGCTCATTTAGCTATATATGTACTCAATAAACACTTTGGACAGAACCTAATATATACTTGCCACTCAATAAATGTTCAATCAATGAGTGAATGGTTGATAATGTTTCCAAACGTACATTTCTTCAAGTTTTTCACACTTCTCTGTCTTGAATTATCTGTGCCCCAGTAAAAAAGACCATCACTGTCCTACCAATCTCAAACCTTCACTGTGACACAGTTGGAGTAAAGAGAGAAATTTAGAGGCTGGGGTGTCCAGAATAGGGTAGAATCTTCAGTAGCAAGGCCAGGTAAGGGCAACAGCTGTAGCAAGAATAGTGGCTAATAGCTTGTGGCCCTCTTCAGAGGAGAACTGCGTTCAGGGATATATGATCTACTTCTCCTGGTGTCAGAAGTGAAGATAGTACTTGATGTTTACTACTGTCTTGAAGGTGTAATAGCTCAATAAGCCAAATGCTATACCACAAAATTCCTGAACATTAATAACATTTATTTTTGTGGATTAAGCCATCCCCATTTGGCTCTACTCAAGAGCTAAAGCTCCAAGTCTTTTCAATTCCATTTCTGCCTGGGATGATTTTCATCTCACATCTATCTTTCTAGCTCAAGAATTTGATTTTCCCACAGGGTTCATATGATGATGCTCTTTGGGTCACGAGAATGTGGCCACTTTAATTGGGGTCTAGAGATCCTGATGCTAATCCAGATGCAGGGGAATGGTCTCAGCTCAGGGTTCCTAATTCTGTGCTCATTTCAGGAGCTAGGTTTGGGGCCATGTCTGAGAAAGCCTACTAGAGGGTTAAAGTGGAAAAAATAGCAGATACCAAATGCTTTCTGACTGTACTTCTTTGTGCGTGCTTGTGAGATAAGCTTCAGAACTCTCAGAAAAAACGTTGCAGGGATTAGGGACCAAAGTCAGCAAAATGTGGGTCTTCCTTTGTGACAATGATAACTCATTTTGCCATTCTGAAATTCAACTCTGTTGCCTCCATAACAGGCTTTTGCTGGATACCACCGTATTTGCTGGCCACTGTCACTTCTGCCAGATACTGCTTCAATATCTACTGGGACAGCTACTTGGAGTCCTCAAGGTACCAAAACTGTGTGGATTTCTCTGGTAAAATGGAGGGAATGATTCTCCCATTTTATTTATACCCTGTGAAAGGGGTGGTGAGTTAGGGGTACAACCAAATGACAGATACCACAGTGTCCCCCAGGTCAGTGCTCCTCTCCCACACTGAGGCTGTGTAATTGGGCCAAGCCTGCGGGCCTAGCTCCCTCTCCAGTTAAGGGGAATTCTCTCCTAGGAAATTTCTCAGTCCTTCAAGCAAGTAGATTTACACGCAAGGATACATCTGACTCCCAGTCATGGGTATAGTTTAAACTCAAAATGAGACTTCTTGCTATATAAACTTGATGTTTTAGGCCCATCCCAAGTATTGGCTAAGAGATCAACAGTCTTCTCTCCAGAGGGAAAATAAAAGCTTGAGTCAAGGTCATGACAGGAGTTGAAATCTTGACCTTGCTAACACTTGGGTCTCCACCCTAGGTAAAGCCTACACTTTTTTCTTCAGTCATCACCAGGAATTTCTCATAGATTCAAGGGTTCTTAGCAAAGATCATACATCTCAATTATTTGAAGGCAGCCAGGGAATTTCCTAATAAAAGATTCTGGGAAAGAAGTACTTGAATTGGAGTGAGTAAAATAAAGGAAGGAGAATTATATCAGAGAACACGGAAATTACAAATACTTCTTTTGGCTCCATCTGCAGTTGAATGTAGAGTTCCAAAGCACCTCTCAGGAGAGAAGTTGGTGGCAGGTCAAATAACTGGTTTTAGACTTTAAAACAGTTAGTTAACAATTTTGCAATTAACAAGTTGTTAAAATGTCTAGCTTCTTGAATAAACTACCATTTTTGCTTTTTTTATGAACCTGTTGGAGCATATGTGAAAAAAAGGATAATTTCATAAAGGTAGGAAAAATTAGTGGATTCAGAGTAGCAGGCTGTAACATAGAAATGTCCGAAAAGGATTAGTCGGAAAGAGAGAATGGGGATCAAAACAGCAAAAGTGAACTGTGAACATCATTACCATCATTTCAGAATTCCTGAATATGAACCACATGTACGAGAGTGAAATCGGAGCAAGGGCATTTCTAGGACACAGCTTTCCTGGTATTTCGACCTTGCAATGCCTGATTGGAAGTCATGAGACAAATCAGCTAAGTTTTGATTTTTTTAAAGAAGAAAATAATTTTATTATAAAAAGGCAGAAAGTATAGTAATTTAGAGGACAGTTTGTAGATTTAGACAGACCTGGCTTTAAATCCCCTCTCTACGACTTAATAGCTGTCTGGGGGCCAGCACGATGGCACAGCTGTTAAGTTCGCATGTTCTGCTTCTGTGGCCCGGGGTTTGCCAGTTCGGATCCTGCGTGCGGACCTACTCACAGCTTGTCAAGCCATGCTGTGGCAGGCGTCCCTCATATAAAGTAGAGGAAGATGGGCACGGATGTTAGCTCAGGGCCAGGCTTCCTCAGCCACAAAGAGGAGGATTGGTGGCAGATGTTAGCTCAGGGCTAATCTTTCTCAAAAAAATAAATAAATACAAATAAATAAATAAATAGCTGTCTGACCTTGCAACATTTCTGAGCTTGTGTGATAGAGAAGAATAGTGGTCCACCCAAATTTGTATTCTCCCTCTCTTAGAATACAATTGTTACAGAGAAGTGACCACCCAGTCAGGGACTATATTTTCCAGTCTCCCTTGCATCTAGACATAACCATATGACTAGTTTTCACCAATGGAATGGAATCTGAAGCCCTGGAGTAAATAGCCAAGGCACAATATGGAAGGAGCCAGGGTTCTTGAAACACTTTGTGGATGAAAGCTATCTACTAACTAAGAACACTAACACTGGGCTGTTATACGAATGAGAAATAAACTTCTATTGTGTTAAGCAACTGAAATGTTCAGGTTCGTTTGTTGCTGTGGTTATAGTCTCCCTATACAGATTCTGCTTCCCACCTCTAACATAAGACTACCTGTGTGTGCATGCCACTGGGTTTATTATCAAAGAGGTCATCAGAGAGAGCTGTGTCAGTAGAATGGTGGCAGCAGAAGAAAGATATAGAGGACTTTGATATGATAATAAGGGCTAGTAGTCAGGCAGGTGTTAGAAAGACTTAATTGTGAAAGAAATTGGATGAGCTACTGGGGGAAAAAGAGTAGATCAGCAAGCAGAGTAACAGTAATTTCTCGTCCAAATCTAAGCTCTAACACTTTACCAGCTGTGACCTGGACAAATCATTTCACTTCTCTGTGCCTCAGTTTTATCATTATTAGGATTTCCACGTATTGAAACGGAGATGGTAAGAAGACAGCACGTTCAACAGAAAGAAGATAAGGCTCAGAGCCAAACGGTCTAATCACATCCAGACTCTGCCCCTGGGCAGTTGTGTCATCAAAACTAGGTCATTTGGCATCACCGGGTCTCAGTTTCCACATCCGTAAATTGGGAATAGGACCTATCTCATCTACAGGGTTGTTAGCAATATTCAAGAAAAACGACTTTTGTGAGAAAGAGTTTTTTAAATCATAAAGTGTTATTTTAGAGGTTGGACCACACAGTGGTCAGATTGTTTTTAATGTACATCCAAAAACAACGCTCGAGTGCCTCCACATGCAAATGACCATGGGATCTCAGAGCAGTCAGTGCTGGAGACTACCCGCTTAGCCTAACAATGTTTGCTGCTGCAACAAACACTTTTGAAACCTCTCCTGGTAGTATAATAAAACTAGTATCATTGCTTTATATTCACATCTCTCTCTCTCTCTTTTTATTTATTTATTTATTTATTTACCAAACATAGTATTACCCAGCTTGTGCACACATCTCATCCACTAGACTTGACCCTCAATGATTCCTGACTGCTTCCAAAGTCAAATCTACCTTCAAAGAAAAAAGAGTCAGGGCCAGCCTGGTGGCGCAGCTGTTAAGTTCGCATGTTCTGCTTCGGAGGCACGGGGTTTGCAGGTTCAGATCCTGGGTGCGGACCTATTCACCGCTTGGCAAGCCATGCTGTGGCAGACGTCCCACATATAAAAATTAGAGGAAGATGGGCACGGATGTTAGCTCAGTGTCAGTCTTCCTCAGCAAAAAGAGGAGGATTGGCAGTAGATGTTAGCTCAGGGCTAATCTTCCTCAAAAAAATGAAAGAAAGAAAGCAGAGTCACTGCTATTGAAGGTATTCAATGAATGTGTCTCTGCAACTAAGGTAGTTCTAAAGGAGGTGTTGCACAGCTGGGTTTTTTGCAGTTCAGCCCAATCTCTAAAATTATACTTTGCGTATTAGAGGACTCTCACAATGATTTTTCCCCCGCGTATCACCAATGACTCTAGTAAGTAGGTTCTTACTAGTCCCGATTTAGAGATGTGCACACTGAGTCCTGGAGAAGCTAAGCGACTTGGGCCTGGTCACATGTATGATGAGTGGCAGAACCTGGCTGTTACTGAAACCATTTCATTTAGAAATAAGTGTATATACCTTTCCAAATGCCTATCTTGGGGGAAGAAACAGTCTTTTGGTTGTATATTATGCTTATTTAAAAGTCGTTTACCAGTGACTGCCTAGCCCCAGCTGAGATGGCAGTGACTGAACTAAGAGAATGGATACATTAAGGATGGAGAAAATCCTTAATGGATGGAGGGAGAATCAATAGAACTTGCTACAAAAAATGGGCTGCAGACATGAACAGACATTTCTCCAAAGAAGATATACGGATGGCCAACAGGCACATGAAAAGACGCTCATCATCGCTGATTATCAGGGAAATGCAAATCAAAACTACACTAAGATATCACCTTACACCCGTTAGATTGGCAAAAACATCTAAAACTAATAGTAACAAATGTTGGAGAGGCTGTGGAGACAAAGGAACCCTCATACACTGCTGGTGGGAATGCAAACTGGTGCAGCCACTATGGAAAACAGTATGGAGATTCCTCAAAAAATTAAAAATAGAACTACCATACGATCCAGCCATCCCACTACTGGGTATTTATCCAAAGAGCTTGAAGCAGCAATCCCAAAAGTCCTATGCATCCCAATGTTTATTGCAGCACTGTTTACAATAGCCAAGACGTGGAAGCAACCTACGTGCCCATCAACAGACGAATGGATAAAGAAGATGTGGTACATATATACAATGGAATACTACTCAGCTGCAAAACAGAACAAAATCATTCCATTTGCAATAACATGGATGGACCTTGAGGGAATTATGTTAAGTGAAATAAGCCAGTGAGAGAAGGATAATCTGTGTATGACTCCACTCATATGAAGAATTTAAAATTAGGGACTAAGAACAGTTTAGTGGATACCAGGGGAAAGGTGGGGTGGGGGGTGGGCACAAAGGGTGAAGTGGTGCACCTACAACATGACTGACAAACATTAATGTACAACTGAAATTTCACAAGATTGTAACCCATCATTAACTCAATAAAAAAAAATAGAACTTGCTACATAGTTGGCTATGGGAACTTGAGGGTTAAAAAAAAAAAGCATTTAGGGTGACCCCAGATTGGAGAATATCTACTGCTTTATTGATCCAGCAGCCCTCTCCGTGCTTCTGGGAATTCTCTCTCTGGCTCACTGAACTTTATGTCCCAGCTGGAGCTGCTGTGCTCTCACGTGACCCTCCCCCTCAGGCCACACAGGAATGCTTTAGGGGTGGGCATTTGGCCCAATTTCACCAATAAGTCCCTTTTCTTTCATTTTTTGTGCTTTGCTCCAAGAGAGCTCAATCAATCACTCCCTGAGTAGCTATAAGTTGTAATGCTACAGAGCAGAGCTGTCCAATAGAAATATAATGTGAGCCAAGTACGTAATTTTAAATGTGCTAATTGCTGCATTAAGAAAGGAAACAGGTAGAATTAATTTTAATAATATATTTTATTTTACACAATACATCTAATATGTTATCATTTCAATATGCAATCAATGTCTTTTTAATTAATAAGATATTTTATATGCTTTTTTTTTCCATACTCAGTCGTCAAAATCCAGTGTGTGTTTTACACTTAACAGCCAGCATATATCAAATTGGATTAGCCACATTTCTAGTGCTCAATAGCCACGTGTGATGGGTGGCTACCATATTGAACTGGGTAGCTCTAGAAGGCCAGATTGTCCGTGTGGAGACAACCAGCCTCTAGAAAGAAATGAAATAAGTCAACGTGCAGAGAAATGCAGAGACGAGGAGCAGGGAGAAAAACCAAGAATACTAGTGGCATTCAAGTTCCTGATTCTAGGGGTTCTTGAGGATCAGCTGTGAAATGTGGCAAGTAATCAAAAGATTTAATGGGGAACTTCTAGATGTTTCTTGATAACAGATCCATTTCCTAAGTATTCATTTTTTTTGGCTGCAATAAATATAAGCCAAGGAAGAAAGAGACTGAAAATGATAAATGTCCTGATAAGAAATTCTGTCACTAAATCTGTGAATCAAACCTCTGGAAGAGATTTCCTATGAATCTGACCATTTCCCTCATGGTGCTGGTAGGATTTCCAAAGAGGGAAAGATATTTGTGCAACTGTATCCAAATGAGACCAAAAGCAAACAGATTTAACTAGAGATTAAAATGTACAATCTTTCATTTGCAATCTTGAATTTGTTGAGATTTGTTAATGGCCGATGAAACTTGCAGGAGGCCAGACGCACTCTTCTCTCTCTGGTTTCTCTGTGGATTTTCAAAAATTCCCTTCCTTTTGTAAGAGTGCCACTTACGGGAGAGGAAAAGACTTCATTTTTAAATTTAAGAATTCTGAGGCCACCACACCTCAGCCAGCGTCATTAGAATAATTGCTGATGCAATACTGCCCTCTAGCAATGGCTCAGACTGGGCTTCTACCCCAGCGGCCCTCTCCCCAAGCCACTTAGATACCTCCCTACATCCAGAGCACGCCCAAACAGGAAGGGTGTTATCACCTTGTCTGGTTCCTGAATGAGAACTGAACAAGGATGAGGCTAGTGAGGCCCAGAATGGTCAAGTGATTGCCCAAGGTCATGCAAGTTGTCATTGACACAGTTGGAATTGGAATGCAAATTTTCATCTTGTTTTATTCTCTTTCTCTCTCCCCACTCTCCCCTTCCTTCTCTCTTCCCCATCTTCGTCTTCCTTCTCCCCCTTTTCTTCTCAGGGTAGGGGAAGTTAAGTGTTGGTAATTGGATTATGGAGAAACTCTGAGTGGTGTTAGAATAAGAGTGTCTTAGCCCAATGAATGACCGCAGCAATGGATTATTTGTTCAGGTTATTTTAGCTCCTGGTTGAAGGACGAAGAATCCAGAAGAAAGAGGCCACATTTTTCTGGGAATTTCTTTTGAGCTAGGGCTTCTGGATCTCCAGCAAGCCTCAAAATACAGGCCCATACACCTTTGTTCTGAGGCAATCTTTACTGCAGGAGACAGCAGTCGAAAGAAATCTGTTATGAGTCTGGGTGGGCCCATGAGAATTTGCCTTTCTAAACCCCCTCTCCCAATCCTGAAAAAGTTTGGGGCAATAGTATAGTTGGGGGTGTGCTGGAGAGCAAGGGGAGCAATAGTTTCTCCAAGAACTCTCCAAAAGTGAAGCTTCCAACAACATTTATGGTAATGCGTTGCACGATACCCACTAGTATGGCTATAATCGAAAACAATATAACAAATGTTGGCAGGGATGTGGAGAACTTAGATCCCTCATATACCGCTGATGGGAATGTAAAATGGTGCAGCCACTTCGGAAAATAGTTTGGCAGTTCCTCAAATAGTTAAACATAAAATTATCATACTCTCCAGCGATTTTACTCCTAAGTATGTATGCAACGGAAATGTTCACACAAAAACTTGTACAAGAATGTCTACAGCAACAGTATTCATAATAGGCAAAAGCTGGAAACAACCAAAATGTCCATCAACCATGAATGTATAAACGAAATGTAGCATATGCATAGAACACTCTTCAACTAGAAAAAGGAAGTACTGATACATCTTCCAACCTGAATGAACCTTGAAAATATGATGCTAAGTGAAAGAAGCCAGCTACAAAAGGCCACATATAATGTGATTCCATTTACACGAAATGTCCAGAACAGGTAAATTTGTAGAGACAGAAAGTGGATTAGTGGCTTCCAGGGGCTGAGGGGAGAGGGGAATAGAGAGTGACTGGTTAACGGGCATGGGGTTTCTTTTAGGGTGGTGTGAATGCTCTAAAATTGGATTGTGATGATGGTTGCACAACTTTATGAATATACTAGAAAACATTGAATTGTACACCTTAAATGGGTGAGTTATACGGCATGTGAATTATATCTCAATAACCAAAAAAAATGTTTTTTTAAAAAGATACTATAGGATATTGTAGGAAAGCATGGATCAGCCTTTTCAATACCCATTTACACATCAGTGCTCAGACCAGTGAAATGCTCAGTAAAAGTTGCCAAAGGGTGGGATCTTTTTTTCTTTTTAAATCTTGCCAGCTTTCCCAAGCCAAGACCAGCTCTAAGGGCAGCACCTTTTGTATGAATGGTGAGTTGACTCAGACTTTGTTGGAAAATGTCTACGTTTCATAATAATTCTTTAGTGATAGCTGAGCAGTGTATAGGATCAGAGGTTCACAGTTTTGCTCCTCAAGCATTGCGTAAATATTCCATTGTTAGCCAGTCTATGTCTCTTCTGACTCCACCACTTCTGCCCGGGAGGGCTCAAGAGTTTGTTGGTCTGTCGTTAAGATCCCTCTTCATTTTTTTGCCCCCAGGGATTTCCCTTTCTTTATTTCCAGCTCAGCTATGAGTTTTTCCCCCACACTTTATCCAGCATTCCTTTGAGTTTGTAATGGGAGAAGCCATTCCAGATTATCGCTATCAAGTTACTTAAAGTGTCTGGTGCCTTTTTAATGTGTGCATTCACCCCAATGTTAGAACTTGGATCACCTTCCAAGGCAAGGGTAATGTTGGAAGGCAAGGGCATGGCGTATCTAAATGATTGATCATCTTCCTTCCTTATCCACTTCTCCCTTTTCTTGAGAGAGAAATGAGAAAGAGGGAAAAATCAGTGCTGAGAAAAAAGAGCCAGCTCTTGTAACCTCAAAAATCCTTTCCACTTTCAGAGTCCTATGCCCTTCCACAGGTGCCTGGGCCCAAGATGCATTTTTTTCTCAATGGGAAGATGCCCAGGGGAGAATCATAGCTTCCTTCTCAGGTCAGAGCTCAGAACAGAGGCTGCTCCACTCTGGGGCTGCAGCTAGCCCCTGGGAAGAAGCTCCTGAGCTCAGCAGCATCCCACAATGATTTCCTTTTCCCTGAATATTGAAGACTTTTCCCAAATACCCTTAGGAGGATTCACATCTGGATCTAAGATGGGAAAAGGGGAAATCAGGGCTGTTTTTGTTTGGGCCTTGGATTTTATGAGCTTCAAATGTTGACCACTATTGGGTGGCAAATTTGTTCAGGGGAACAGGGTAAGTCTTCACAGCGGTCATCTGGCTCTAAATAATCAAGCCATGTATACATAGTGGAGTGGCTGTGTGGGAGGGCTCTGGGGCCAGACTGCACACGTTCAAATCCCAGCTCTGCTACATTTTAGTTCTGTAGCCTTGGGCCAGTTCCTTCACCTCTCTGTGCCACAGATTCTCAGTCTGTCAAATAGGATTAATGAGAGCACTCACCTCTCAAAGGTTGTTTGGGAGATCACATGGGATAATCCAGATAAAGCACTTAATCCAGAGCTTGGGCTCCTGGTAAGTGCTCCATAGATGCTAATATTAAACTGTGGCTTTTGCTAGTCTTCAACCAAGCATTTACTTTTAGATCTTCCCCCACAGTTTAAATAGAACCCCTGAAGAGACAGGATGCTGAATGTGTCCGATCTACTTCCCAAACTCTTCAGGGCCACACATAGGCTTACAAATAATAACAAGATCGTACATTTGTGCATCTTGCATTTGATTTTTCCAAACACTTTAACAACATTTATCCCACAATGCTGAGGTTAGCAGGATGGTGATGATTAGCACTATACTGGAGAAGAGGAAGCTGAGGCCCTGAGAGTAAAGTGGGCTGTCTAGAATTATCCAGCTTATGAGAGGGAGAGACAGGTACTCAGAGTCAGGTCTCCTCCTCCACTGGTCATTTCAACCTCCTACAATTCTCCTACGAATCTACCATTAGGTCACAAGGGATCAAGCAGCCTGCTTCTTTTGCCCCATATCTGATCAAAATGCAGAGAGCTTTCAGAGTAGGTGAGAAGGAAGGAAATTCATTATCCATTAGAAAAAGAAATCTATAGCTCTGAGGTAGGGCAAGGTATTTTATCTGGAGAATGAGGTTGAGAGGACCTCAAGGTCTCAAGCCTGTTGGAAGAAACCAGGGGAAGAGGTTCTATATTTGATCTGAGCAAACTAGTTTGGGATAATGGAATCCCCGCTGAGCCCAAAGTGAGCCTCAGAAATGTCTCGAAAGTGAGCCATGGTCATTCAATGGCATCCTGAGCCTAAACTTTCAGGGAGAAAGTGGTCTTCAAGAGAAGATTTTTAAATGCTGTTTGTTTGTCCCTGAAGGGCAGAGACAGAGACCAGGTGGCAGGTGAGAGGATGACAGAGGGTAGAGGAACAGGACAGGGTGACATTTGCTCTCTACCTGGGGCCTAGGACTGGGAGTGTGGAGAGGGTTCCTGGCATCTATTCACATGGAGGATAGTGGTTTTGAAGAGATCTGCGGACTTCAATTCCCTTAGGGGGCAAGAATAGAGATATGGGGATGGGCGCTGAAGGTTGCATAGAGGACTTGATGGCTTCTGTTCTCCAGGCTCAGGAGCGTAATCCGAGAGTCTGAGCAGGGAAATGGGGGCGGGGATGGCAGGTGAGAGGTTGCTTCAGGAAGAAGCTATAGCCATTCCTCTCACACAGACCTCACTGACATACCGGGTAGAAGCAATGTTGTTTCGAAGTCTAGGTGACAAAGTGATGAAGTGTGGCACAGAATGGGAAGAGGAGGCACCATTCCCGAATCCCATCAGTGGCTTCAGCCAAAGCTGCCGGAAAGGAGGGCTGTACCATCTAGGCCCCTTGCAAATGTGAAGAATCCACACCCGACTCCAGCAAGGGCCTCCATGTTGCCACAGCTACAGGCACCACCAGCAGATGGGGCTGGATGGAGGGGCTGCCCTCGTGCGGTAATGTGGGTAGCTGACCCCCACGAGGCAGGGTAGGAACCGGACAACAAGAGGAGAGGATTATCTCGGAATACCAGAAACTGCCGGGGTCTTCCACAAATAACTGATGGAAACCTTCAAGGGGGTGAGATCCTGTAACACAAAGATGGAGGCAGAGGTCAGTGCCATCTGAGTTTTTAATTGCTTATGGGACCTTATTTTTACCCAAGGGCCAGTGAGGCCTGGAGAAACTTGAAACACTATTTTACAGCAGACGAAATTGTCTCAAGTACTTGGGCATGTGATAGCCCAGCTCCATGCAGATGCTGAGAGGCTCTTGAAACATTTCTAAATATAACCTTTGGGGTGGGTAGAGGAGCAGAGACTGAGCTCTGGCTTCATCTCTTCCATTTATCTCTACTGTAGTTAGCTTAAAGGAGAGGAGAGGTAAAAGCAAAGGGAAGAACAGGGGAGAAAACAAAAGAAAAGAATTGCTATCGTTCTGCGTAAGAAAATCAGTTTCATTTTTTAAGATGTTTTCCTTCCCATATATATTTTCCCGACATGGATTGTGATTCTGTATCATCAATTTCTTTTTCAGTAGAGAGGACAGTCGAGTGCTTTCCCGAGCTAAGAGCAGCCCTGGCTGAACATGGGCCAGGCGTGAGCCAACAGGGCTGGAGAAGAGGGGAAAGCTGGGTCCCTAGAGGCCTGCTCCCTCCCTGCCTGGAATTTGGGTTTCTAAACTTATTGCACCCTCTTTTTCCCAAGGCACTAGCACTGGTGACTGATGCATCTGCAGGCAGCCACAGACAGGATTCTTATCTATATTACCCCAGGGCTGCCAATTTGTCTGCCAATCTTTGTTTTTTCTGAGAATCATTTTCGTCTTCTTGGAATCAGACCCAGTGTTTAGGGTAATGGAGCAGCGGACTTGAGTTCTCAGAGAGAATTCAGTCTCTGTCCTTCTCTTTCCATCCCTGTTGCCATAGCCCAGGACTGAGTCTTCTGGTGAGTCAGTTACCCATACTGTTGCAGTAGGGGGCTCATAACTGCTCTCTGACCCCTGCCCCCATCCTGCCTCAAAACTGTCACCACGTTAGCTTTCTAAAATATGCTTTCAATCATGTCACTCCTACTGGTTGTTTTTTGGTTTGTTTGTTTGTTTTTGATGAGGAAGATTGGCCCTGAGCTAACATCAGTTGCCAATCTTCCTCTTTTTGTATGTGAGCCACTGCAACAGCATGACCACTGACGAGTGGTGTAGGTCCGCACCCGGGAACCGAATCCAGGCCATTGAAGTGGAGCACGCTGAACTTAACCACTAGGCCATAGGGGCTGGCCCACTCCTACTGTTTCTACAGGATCTTTGAGTAACCCCATTACACGGACAATTATTGAATAAATAGGTTGTCCCTATTAGTATCCAATTCTCTGTTATTCTGGTTTCTTGTCTTCAGAGCCTTCACCATGATTTCAAGCTATTTTATTTACGTATTTTCTTGCTGATTGTCTGTCTCCTCCCTCCGTTGGAATGAAATTTTTATTCGATCAGGGTTCTTATCTGTCTGTCCTCAAAACAGTGGCTGGCACATATTAGATAATAAATATTGATTGAATCAAGGACTCAATAAATCAAATCGTTAGTCACAGTTAATTCTTCTTTTCGTAAATGGACTTTATTTACTTTTATGATTACAAATGTAATACATGCTTACTGTAGAGAATCTGGAAAAGTACAGAGAAGTAGAAAGAAGAACACAAAAACACCCATAATCCCATCACCTGAAGGCAAACACTGCTCATAGTATGTTCTAACTATGTATGCCTGTTTAAAGACTAAGACTTTTATCAAGAGTGCTGGCCACAAAGCACAATAGCCAAGGGAAGTGAGGGCAATTCACAACTGAGGGGTCACCCAGAGGTCAGAGCTAGAGATTTGACACTGAGGGACAAGACAAGGACCACAGACAGCAGATCAAGAGGTCAGAAGTTGACAACACGAGAACAAGTTGGATTACAGAAAGAATGTAGTGAGATGGTGCTTGTCAAGAGTTTAGCCCAGTAACTGTCACATAGTACATAATAAATGTTAGCTATTACTATGATCATCATTATGAGTCAAAACAAATGGTTCAAGATGGAGACTACAAACAGGGCAAGGGCCCTGGAGACCCATTTCAGGTGCTACAAGTTGGGGCATATAGGGGCAAGTCTACTGGATGAAAAGGGTGGTATAGGAGTGGGTATCACTCTCCTTATAGGCTCCCCTGCCAGGTGAAATGGGACCAGGGCTTCCTCAAGTTTGCCTGATGACATGTGGCAAGACACTCTAGGTGTTTTTGAGGTAGGAAATGGTTTCTCCTGCCTAGACTTCTCCCTGGACCAAGAACTAGGACTGGCCTTGATGGTGGTGGGAGTTCAGAACCTTGTACACCAAACACTCTTGAAGTCCACTCTCTGATTGTCAGGGCAGGTCACAGGCATGTGGGGTTAAAGGCAAGGTCAAGTCAGCCAAGTGGGAGATGGGGTGAAATGTGCTTGGAGAGGGAAGGCCACAAGGTGTATAATGTAATTGAATGGAATGGGTCCAGGAACCAGTCCTCAAGTTAGCAGCTGAGTCAGATCTCACAGGAGAAGACTCCAGGGAGCGTTACTTGTCGGTGGGGGCCTTCTGATGGCCTGTGCTCTGTCGAAGGTGGTCGTGTAGACCCTCTTGAGGATCTCCATGCTCTTTCAGGTAGTAACAGCGTTTGGGAACATGATGGTGCTGGGAGTGAGAAAAAGAAACAAAAAACAGCAGAGGTAAGAGCCACACTTAATATGACAAGGGGAATTCTGCCTGGATAATGTCAGTAACTTGATAGATTGAGGACTTTGGCTAATGTACCTTACTTATATAAAGTGTGACCAAGGACTAGGCTAGCCAAATTCCTGAGTGACCTGGGTCCACAACACATGTGGCTGTAGGTGAGACCCAGCCCCCAAAACATAACCCCTAGCTTAGAATTGGACTTGGAATAAATGGAGAGTTGAGACTGAGCCCAGTGAGTCCACTCACATCAGAACACTCAGACTTTTAACCATCCCAGGCCCTCAGTAATGTGGGCAGGACATTGCTCCTCAAAGTGAATTTGGGGTGAATACACCCAAAATAACTGCACAGCCACGCCCCTGATGAAACTCTAGGTTGGGGGCTATGGTCTAGGAGCTCAATGCCTCCCCTTGGCCTCTTTAGTCTACTCAAAAGAGCCAAGTGTATTCCCCATCATTACCTCCTTATTTTTCTGCACAAAAACCTTAACCATATTTCCCGATCATTACCTCCTCAGTCTGCTGATGAGAGTTCAGTTCATTCTCCATTGCTTCCTCATTATTCCGCTTACAGGCTGACAGCAGAACCTGGCTTGAGCTGCCCGGGGAATCCTTCTCTTCAGCCAGCTGGCACTCGATGTAGAGAGACCTGTCTATCAGCTCCTTTAGGCTGCCGGCCACCTTCAGGAAGATCCGGCCCATTTTGGTGGTAACAGCTTCTGAGAGTCCTTCCAGAAACCTGGTCCGCAGAATGGCATCAGACCAAGACAAATGTCGGGCCAGCAGCAGGAAGTCAGTGGCATACTGCCTGACTGACTTCTGGCCCTGCTTGGGATGGCAAAGAACAGCACTGAGGATGTCTATCTCAGATAGGGAGTCATATAAGCCCTGCGCTCTGCTCAGGAAAGATTTATTTTCACCTGAGAGAGGGTTTCCTACCTCCATCTGCAAGATGGACCACCGCTCTGCTGCCCCCAGATGAAGAGACACCAGAAATGCCATTTTCTCTGAATCGTCCAAAAATACCTTCATTTGCTTCTCCTCGTCAATCTCCACCTCCTCCTCCACAGGGCATGAACCCCGGGCTGCTTCCTGTTCTTCTAAGAGGTAACAGAGTGCTGGGGTCAGCATGCCAAAGGATGGGACTTCCTTTGGTGGTGGATTCATTGTTTCTGGGGTTGTGGCAGTCACATGTGGTGTGGACTTTGAACCAGAGGCTGTGATGTTGACGTGAGAGGCAGATTTTTCTCCAGAGTGTGTGGCTTTGATTTCTAGAGTGGACATCATTCCAGAAGCTGTGACCGCCATTTGTGGTGTGGACATGGCCCCCGGGCCTGGGGCCCTCATTAGTGGCATGGACACCCCTCCAGAGGTTGCGGCTCTCAGAAGTGGCATGGACATCATTCCAGAAGCTGAGGCTCTCAAAAGTGGTGTGGACATTGCTCCAGAAGCTGAGGCTCTCATTGGCGGTGTGGGCATCCCTCCAGAAGTTGCATATATTGTTTGCGGCAAGGGTGTAGATCCAGAACTCGGGACTCTTGTTTGCAGTGTGGACATTGTTCCAGAGGCCATGCTTTTCATTAGTGGCATGGATGTCTCTCCAGAAGCCATGGGTGACATCAATGGCATGGGCATTGTTCCAGAGGCTGTGGCTCTCATTAATGTCTTGGACATCCCTTCAGAGGCCATAGTTGTCGTTTGTGCAGTTGCTATCTTTCCAGAGGCTGGAGCTCTCATTAACTCTGTGGACTCAGCTTCAGAGGCTGAGGATCTCCTTAGTGGTGTGGACATACCTCCAGAGACTGGAGCCCTTAATAGTGGTGGGGACATCACTCCAGAGGCTGGAGCCCGCAGTGATAGTGTGCACATCTCTCCAGAAGCTGTGGGCATCACTTGTGATGTGGGCGTTGCTCCAGAGGCTGGGGCTCTCATCAGTGGCATAGACACCCCTCCAGAGGCTGTGGCTGTCATTTGAGGCATGGACATCACTCCAGGGGCCATGGATCTCATTAGTGGTGTGGACATCACTCCAGATATTGGAGCCCTCATTTGTGGCATGGACATCATTCCAGAGGCTGTGGCTGTCATTTGTGGAGTAGACATTGCTCCATAAGCTGGGGCTCTCAGAGGTGTGGCTATCTCTCCAGAAGCTGGGGGTCTCGTTAGTGGTGGGGACATCTCTCCAGAGGATGAAGTTCTTGCGAGTAGTGTGGACATGTCTCCAGGGTCTGAGGCTCTCATTCGTGGTGTGGACATTGCCCCAGAGGCTGGGGCTCTCACTTTTGGTGTGGACATCATTTCAGAGGCTAGGGCCTGTATCTGCAGTGGGAACATCCCTCCAGAGGTCACAGATCTCATGAGCACCCTGGACATACCTGGAGAATCTTGAGTGCTCATTGGCTGACTGGGCATCTTTCCAGAGACTGTGGCTCTCATTACTGCTGTGGGCATTGTTCCAGGGCCTGGAGCTCTCATGAGAGGTGTGGACATAGTTCCAGAGGCTGTGGCTGTCATTTGTGGTATGGACATGTCTCCAGAGGCTGGGGCCCTCATTAGTGGTGTGGACATCCCTGCAGAGGCAGCGTCTGTCATCTGCTGCATGGACATGGCTCCAGAAGTTGTGTCTCCCATTAGCATTGCGGATATCTCTCCAGAAGCTGCGGTTGTCATTTGCTGCCCGAATGTTGCTCCTGAGGTTTTGGATGTCGTTAGTGGCTTGGACAATGCTCCTGAGGCCATAGCTCTCATTCGTGGCACGGACATCATTCCCGAGGCTGTGTCTCTCATTAACGGTGTGGACATTGCTCCAGATGCTTTGGCTGTCAGCAGTGGGGTGGATATTGCTCCAGAGGCTGAGGCTTTCATTTGTGGTACAGCCATCACTCCTGAGGCTGTGGCTCTCCTTTGTGACATGGACATTGCTCCAGAGACAGGGGCTCTTGTTTGCAGTGTGGACATTGACCCAGAGGCTGGGGCTGTCAGTTGTAGCATACATTTTGTTTCAGAGGCTGGAGCTGTAATTGTCTGTGTGGACATTGCTCCAGAAGCTGGGGCTCTCCTTAGCGACGTGGACCTCATTCCAGAAGCTGGGGCTCTTGTTCGCAGTGTGGACATTGCCCCATTGGCTGTGGCTTTGGTAAAGCCTGTGGATGTTGCTCCAGAAGTTCTGGCCATTGTTAACTGTGTGGACATCACTCTAGAGGCTGTGGTTGACATTTGCTCCATGGACATTGCTCCAGAGGTTGTGACTGTCATCAGTGGAGTGGACAATGCTCCAGAATCTGGGACTGTCTTTAGCAATGTAGACATATTTCCAGAGCCTGAGGTTCTCATTCGTGGTGTGGACATTGCTCCAGGGTCTGAGGCTCTCACTGGTGGTGTAGACATTGTCACAGAAGCTGCTGTTCTCATCAGTGGAGTAGATGTAATTTGAGAGTCTAGATTTTGTGTTAATTGTGGGGGCATCACCCCAGAGCCATGGGCTGGCATCAGCTGGGTGGGCATCACTCCAGAGGTTAGGGCCGACATTAGCAGTGGGGACGGTGCTTCAGCATCTGGGGCTGGCTTTGGCAATGTGGACATTTCTCCAGCATCTGGGACTGACAGGAGCAGTGTGGACATTGCTCCAGAGCCTGGAGCTGACACTCTCGGTGAAGACACTACTTTAGAGTCTGGGCCTGACATTAGCTGGGTGGACATTTCTCCAGAGTCTTGGGTGTTTGTTGGCTGGGTTGACGTTGCTCCAGAAGCCAGGGCTGACATTATTAGTGAGGATATCGCCTCAGAGTCTGTGCCTGACATTAGCAGTGAAGATATCTCTCCGGAGGCCAGTGCAGTCATTAGCACTTTGGACATTGCTTCAGTGTCTTCATCGGTAATTTGCAATGGTGACATTGCTTCAGAGCCTGGAGCTGGCACTGGCTGTGTGGACATCACTCCAGGGTTTACATCTGGCATTAGGAGTGGGGATATCTCTCCAAGATCTGGGGCTAGCATCAACGGTGTGGACATGTCTTCAGAGGATGAAGTGATTATAGGTGAAGACATCGCTCCAGAGGATGGAGCCGGCATTGCCAATGGTGATATCTCTGCAGAATCTGGTCCTGCCATTAGTGCTGTGGACACTGTTCCAAAGTCAGGGATTGTCATCAGTCCTGGGGACATTAATCCATAGTCTGAAGTGGACAGCAATGGGGACAACGTTCCAGAATCTGAGGCTGGCATTAGCAATGGGGACAATGCCCCAGAGTCTGAGGTCGGCATTAGCAATGGAGACAATCCTTCCGAATCTGAAGCTGGCATTAGCAATGGGGACAGTGCCCCAGCGTCTGAGGCTGGCATTAGCAGTGGGGACAGTGCTCCAGAGTTTGATGCTCCCATTAGAGGTGTGGACATGGTGTCAAAGGCTGGGGATGTCATCAGCTGTGTCGACATCCCTCCAGGGTCTGACGCTGAAGTTGAGACTATAGGCTGTACACAAGACTGCAGAATTTGAGCCTCTGCTCTTGACTCTATCATTGGTCCAGAGATGGTCGTCCCCCTGTTTTGGGGGACGACATTTTCCTCCTTCGGCATAGTGTTGAATCGCAGTGAATGTAAGGGTATTGATGTATCTGCCATGGCCAGAGGATAGTGTGGAGAGGATGATCTCAGGGGTCCTGCTGAAGCCCAAGTGGCAAGAAAAATCTGTAAACAGGAAACAAGTTTAGCAGTCAAAAGCCAAGATCAAGATGACTGGGAAATAGACAAATGATTCATGATGGAGACCTTTGTTATGTGTTGGCAGCTATGTGGCATCAGAGAGGGGCCTATCAGGTTAAAGAAGCTGTGCAACAAATTGGAATCTGAAGAAAATATTCCTTCTGCCTCTATCCTTTTCAGACCAACCTACTCAGTCCCACAGCACAGGCTCTGTTTATAAATGCTATAAATGGCAACACCCTCAGCAGCCAGGAGCCTGGGCAGTTCTCGATGAAATGAAGCAGTAGCACCACCTTGTGGAAAACTGTGAGCAGTGCAGGTTCCTGGGTTATGTCCTATCCCACTACAGCACTCACAAACCAGCCAAGGTACTGGCAGGCCTAGATGAGAAAGTCCTTTGCCCCAGGATAATCATTAGTTCCTAGGGCTCACTGAGTACTGCCAGTGGTTTAGTCCCCATTTTACTACTCTGATGGCCTTGAATATCTTCCTCAGGAATAGGAAGGCATTTATCTGATCAATGAACTGAAAATCCTGTTTATTATCATTATTATTATTAATAATAATAACAGCCACTACTACTACCATTTATTGCTCGGTGTGTTTCAGGCACTATAACTTTAGGCAACTGTACACAATTTAAACCATGTATAATGTACGGGGATTTGCAAGCATCATTCCATTTGAATCTTACATTACCCCGCATGATAGACAGTATTGTCACAGTCATGTGTCACTTAACAATGGGGATATGTTCTGAGAAATGCGTCATTAGGCGATTTCCCGGTTGTGTGAACATCACAGAGTGCACTTACACAAACATAGATGGTATAGCCTACTACACACCTAGGCTCTATGGTACTGATCTTATGAGACCACCGTCATACATGCTGTCTGTCGTTGATCGAAAAATCATTCTGTGGCGCATGACTGTATTCTCGTTTTACCAGCTTTCTCAGATTAGCCAAGGTTGGGCTAAAATAAGGTCACTGTGATGGTTAAAACTGTATGTCTTTGATTATCACCCCTTCCTCTGGGTTGCCTAGCCTTTGGCATCCTTATGGCTGCATTCAATTATCTCTCTGACATCTTAGACGATGGCTCAATTGAAGCCCAGTTTATAGCATGTACATGTCTCTGATGACATGCGGGTGGGAAATTCCAGAGCCCCACCTCTCCAGCCCACCTCCATAAGCAGCCCCAGAAGGGGCTTCTTGACACATGGCTTGGAAACCAACACACACATTACACAATGTTGACACATCCCCACAGCTTGCCTATGCCAAAAATGGAACACTTGCTCATTTGGGACAACGTCACAAAAGTCATCAATCTCAGGGTATTGTGCTTCCATAATAATAATGAGAATACTAGCAACAAAAATAGCAACAGTGAACATTTCTTGAGCATGCACTGACTAGCAAGCACTCCGCTAGGCACTTGACATGCATCATCTCACTTGGTCCCCACAGGAACACTGAGAGATTTTGGTAGTACTCTATCTTCATCTTACAAACAAGGAAACTGAGGCCCAGAAAAGCTTCATAATTTGGCTGTAGACACATACATTCCTAGGTCCATCCAACTCCAGAGCCCCCTACTCTTCACCACTGTGCTACCATGATCCACCTTGTCTGCCCTCCCTCCCTCTTACTCAGTCACATCACCAAGACACACCCCCCCATCCCCAGCCTGGACAATCCTGAGACGGGGTGTAGCAAAAGAAATACTGGCCTCCTGCTGGCACCTTGGTTACTTGAATAATTGGCACAATGGGCAAGATGAGGCTAAAGAGCAGTCATAGACATCCACCTTGCATCTTCAGAAAAATCCCTGAACATGCCACAGTTTCCCACCAGGCAAACCCAGAAAGATCTTACCTTGCCAGTTAGGGAGAAGCGAGAGTGTCCTTTGCGCCCCTAGCTCTTTTAGTCTGGCCAATTTACTTCTTCCTCATGCCCAGCCAGTTCATTAAAGTAAGACCCAATACCAGCAGCTGTTCTCTGCAATCTCCCTTAGCTATCCCCTGCCACGCCCCCCTCCTGCCCGCCAGCCAGCCAGCCAGCCTGCCTGCCCGCCCACCCGCCCCACTGCTCCTGACTTGCTAGTGCTTGCTCTGTTTCTCTGGTCCCAGATTCCTGCCTCTATATAGGCTCTGACATTTGCCTCTGGCCGCCTTTCACTTGACAGCCCTCCAGAAGCTCCTCTTTAGCACTTGGCCTATGCAACTCCACCCCTCTTCCTCCTCACCCCCAAGAGTTGCACCAGCCCACTATGCCCACCTCTGGCTGTCCCAAAGAAAACAGGAGATTCATGCAATTAAAGAGATGAGACTGAAAATGTCCTGGCTCAGGAAATAAAACATACCCTCTGTGGCTAAGCAGACACAGGAGTCCTGGGAGCCAGGAACTGCAACCTGTGTGACAATGGAAGCACAGGCAGGGGTTAGAGGTAAGGGACCCGGGGCTGGAGGCTGAGTGAAGTGGTGTCAGAAGAGTTCAAAGAGGTTCAAGCGCTGGGGATCCAAGGTTTGGGAGGATGGGCCATGGGGGCTTAGTAGAGCCCTGCGATGGTGATAATAAAAAAGCCAATTTGCCCCAGTGTCAGAGACACGGAAGGAAATCAGGCAATCAGTGTCCCTGCCACAGGGCTAGGATTTGACAGCGAGTCTCCAGGGCGTTCAGACAGCTGGCAAGAAAAGCACGCCAGTCTGAGCATACCAGGTGAGGGCTTGCTCAGAGAAGCAGGGCTTCAGCCTGCTTTCTAGAACTGGGGCACAAGGTCAGAATAGAACTAGCAGAAGGGTTTACCAGAGTGCTCGAATCTTCGGAATCAATATCCCTTATAGCCCAGAGTACGGGCAGAATTGGTCCCTGAGCTCTGGAAAGGGCAAAGTCTTCAGGTGAAGTTCAAGTAGCCCAGGTATAGGGACTCCGAGTCTGGGGGTTGCAGGGAGGCGTTCAGGTCGTTATAAACCTTCCCACGCTCCTAGTTAGCAGCCGGCAATATCTGGGCACTCGGACTAAGCACTGGACTTGTATTATATCCTTCGGCCCTCATGGCAACACCTGCAAGGTAGGCATTGACACCATTCTTTCTCATCTTACACATGGGGAAATGGGCTCGGAGAAGTTGTGACCAAGGTCACAGAGCTAGCAAATGGCAAAGCCCAGATTCGAGTCCAGGTCAGTCTGATTCCAAAATCATTTCCTCTCTTTGTAATCAGACAAGTGGTTAGAAACACTCCAAAGGCGCTACTTACTGCCACCTTCCTCCTCCCACCTCCATTAATGGCTGAATCATTGGAGTCATAAGAACAATAATAATAGTAATAATAATAATAGTACCAATTGACTTTGATTGAACTCTTCCCATATGCCAAGAACTGTGCTGAGGGCTTTACAAGCATTCTCTCATTTGATCCTAACAGACACCCTGTGAGCTACGTCCTTTTAACTCCCAGTTTACAAATAAGGAAACTGAGCTTCAGCGAGGTGAACTGACATGACCAAAAGCACACAGCTCTGTTTGCCTCCAGACTCACTATAGTATACCACTCAAAAAGAAAAATTCCAGTTGCTGTCTCCTCTCCCCTGAACCAAAACATACTCACAGGAAACCCAACAATAACACCAACAATTATTATTATTACACCCAATAATAAAAGCTGACATTTACTGTGCCAGGCACTGTGCTAAGCATTTTATGCACATGATCTCATTTGGTACTCCCAACAACCCAGTGATGTAGGTGCTATTATCATATTCATTTAGGGATGAGGAACCAGAGGCACAGAGAGGTTTACTAGCTTTCCCAAGATCACACAGCTAGAAAGCACTATTGTTTATGATAATAAAAATTTGGAAGTCACCTAAATGCCAATGTTAGAACACAATTCATTTAATGATTTAAACAAATCATGGTACATCTGTAGTAGCCATTGAAAAGGATGATCTGATTCTTATAAAATAATGATGTATATTTTTGCATAGAAAAAATAAAGCCTAGAGGGACATAGACCAGAATGTTAACAGTGACCATATCTGAGTGGTGAGATTAAAGGGGATTTTTACTTTTTTCTTATCTGTATTTTCTCATTTGTCCATAAGGGACCCATATTATTTGTACTAGAAGAAAAAAAGTTATTTTTCTTCTTTTCAAAGATGTGTTTCCCTAGGGTTCTATATCTCACCCTCTCCACTCCTCTTCCTACATGCTATCTCCAAGGATCCCTAACACCCTCAACCAAGCAACCTCCCTCCCCTAACAAGCTTACTGCTCACACCACTCGGATCCTTGGTCAGTAGTGACCTCTGAAAAATGTCTCTGATGGCTTGCTTTTACTTTGGTGTTGTATTTTGTTTTGATTTTAAAAAGGATTTCTTATTTTTCTAACTTGTGTTTATATTTAATAATTACACAAGTAATCTAGGAATATAGTCACAGGATAAAAACTTGAAATCCTACATACAGATAAAGCTAGTCCTAAGCTTTCCCCACCCCCCGTATCTCCTCAAGTCCCATTCCTCTGTCTGTGCGCAGTTGGGTGTGTCTCCCTCCAAACTTTTTCTAGCTGCAATGGCATTCAGAGTTCACATCATGCAATTGCTTACAAAACCCAGCATGTGCAAAGAGCTACAGTTAGAAACCATTCTGGCGCTGGCCACTCCGGGATTCTAAGTTTTGGTCCATTGTGACCATGTGTCATCAGTCTGCTTCTAAGGAGGCTACTGAGAGAGTTGTTGCATGCTCACAAACTTCTGTTTTATTAATGCCAATGTCCCTACAAACACAGAGACGGCAGGTCTTCTAAGGAAGGAAAGCCCAGAAATTGCTACTTAGCATCTCTCAGGTCCCTCACGTCCTGCCCAGTCTGCACTGATCAATCTGGCTCGGAGGTGTCCTGCTCCTGCCGCCGCACCAAAGGTAATTGAGTTTAGGGGAGCGCATGGCTAGCCGCTCAGGGAAATAAGAATAAACAAGAGATGGTTCAATATGTCAACAAATAGCTTTCCAGTTCTTGAAAATAAACCTTGCCCTAGATTCTCAACAATATCCTCTCCCCCAGCCAGAGCAAACAGGCATCCAGATAACTGAAAAGAGACAACCTCAGGATAGAGAAATACCTGGTCTACTTTAGGCTCCTCTGCCTTCCCTGATCAATCAGGGGGAGAAACCCTCTCACTCCCTTGCTCCCCACCAGCCCTGACACTGAAAATGCCCACCCCACTCTTTATAAATAGAGGGAACAAAATAGCCAGCATTTACTGAGCGCTCATTCTGCCAGGCACTGTGCTAAGCACTTTACATACATTACATTATTTATTGCACAATAAACAAATAAAGTGGGGTTTTGACTCCCATTTTATAAATCAGCTAAAGAACTAGGGTAGAGAGAAAATAAAATCAAGCAACTTACCTTGGCTCTCCCAGCTGAGAGGGAGTGAAGCTGAGCTTGTCACTCGGGTCTGTCTGACTCAGCTGGTGCTCTTAACTCACGGGAGAGTCACACACTGTCTTCAAGTCTCTGAAGGGCTGTCATATGGAAGAGAGGGTAGGTGTGTTCTGGGTAGCTCCAAAGAGAAGGATTTGACTGTTAGTTGGGAATTACGCTTTCATTGGATGTGCTGCAAATTCCCCAAACAACATGTATATGCATGTCCAACTCTATAGGGAAAAGAACATCACAAGAAGTGCAAACGGAACTGCCTTGCATTAGGTGCCGTCCTGGAGGATCTGTGGAATCGGAGAGAACAGGAGGGATACCGAAGGACTGCAAATGGGCAGCGTCCCAATTTTCTAAAAGAAGGAAACTACAGACCAGTATACTGTAAACTCCAGAGCTGGAAGCTTGATGTCAATCCTCAGAGAGATTCTGCCGTGGATTATGAAGCAGGTAATTTATAAGCACTTAGGACGTAATTGGTGATACGAGGTACCTAGAGCTACTAGCAGAACTGTACAAATTAGACCATGTTCTCTGACTGGCAGCTATCGCAAAGGGAAAAACAGGGGACTGACATTGTGGTTACCAGATTTTTATTTTTCCAAGTAAAAGCATTAAGAAACCAGACAAAACCACCCCAAATTATCATTTCATAAAAAGAAAGGGCTTTCTTTAAACACCAAAAGAGAAGGAAACAATCTCAGAGTAAAGGACAGTCCTTTAAATGAAATAGATTTCGCTTTCCAAAACATTGACTACATAGTCCACCGGCTTTCTCATTGTGCTGTGGACTGCTCCAATTTTCCTGGAGGATGGGCACTTGTCCAAGGACCCGCTTTAGAGAATCACTTAGAGTTAAAATATCAATACAGACACGATCAGATACCTGTAAGACAGGAAGTCTTTCTGGCCAGAAAAGGGAAGAACAGAGTTTGACTTTAACCTAAGTGAGGACATTAACATGGATAAAAAAAAGTGTCCACAGGAAAGGAGCGTGAGAGAAATCAAACTTGCCAAGTGCGAATTCAAGCCCTGCTGAGGCGGGACTTGGCCAATGCATTTGGCCCGTGCCACCCATTGGACTACATGGCCCTCTTGTAGGAATATGTGCCTGATGCCATTAAGCATTTGTACCAAAAACCTGTTTCTGACTTGAAGTTCTCCAAGCAACCTTCAGACTATTACTTGTCTCCCCAGGGAGAGCTCCTAAAGGCAGATGAATTCAAAACTGGCTCAACCCCATTGCCAGAGTGGGGTTCTATAATGACCTAGACGGAGGTTGCCAGCCTTGATCCTGTCCTGTATAATATTTTTATGAACGGTATAAATAAGAGCACGGATGGAATTCTTACACAACTATTCTGGGGCGGAGACAAACCTCTATGATGAGCCTAGGAAGTCGGTTTACATTTTAAAATCCTGTGGTTTACAGTCTATCTCTCTGCATTTGGTAATTTTCTCTCCTGTTCTTTGCTGCCAATGCACTAAGTTCCTGCAATTTGTGCTCCTCGTGGAAAATACTTACTGAACATATGCTAGCTCTGAGCTCTGCACCCTGAAGAGCAGATAAGGTCTTCTATATAAACTGCTGAGCATGCGTCTCAATCCCGTCATCTCCCCTCAGATAACTGGTGTCAGTGTATAGACTTCCTGGATCAGAAAAGAGGACAAGCTGAAGTCCTCTTATTTGTAGAATTGGCCCCATTTCCAAAAGAGTTCAAATTGGCGTTTGACCACCTCTGTTGACGTTGACCTTGTTTCTGAAGGTGAAGGCAATGCAGTGATACAGTCCATGCCATACTCTCTCAAACTGCATTTCTCTAAGTGTAGTGGGGAACCTCTCCATCAGGCGCCCCCTGGGAGGACTGTTAAAATGCAGGTGCAGATTTGGGGAGGGGGCTCCACTTTCACAGTGTCAGATTCAATAGGTCTGGAGGGAGGCCGAGATATCTGCGTTCTGACCCAAGTGATTCTGAAACACCCCAGAATTCAAGAACCACTGGCTCAGGGATTTGTACGCCCTGATTTTAACATCAAACAAGTCCGGGTTCCAGCCCCAGCACTTCGAGTTACTTCACCTCAGTTTCCTCGTCTGTGAAAGAGGGATAATAACAGTACCTACCTCACAAGCACTTGGAATATTTTAAACAGAAAACATGGGTAAAGTGTCTGGCACCTAGTTGAAGCTTGGTAACCTCTCCTGGTCCTGCTTAATCGTGGGCCCTGCTGCCTGCCTTCTCAGTGTTCAGCTTCTGCCCCTGTCGCCACATGCTCACTCTTTCTAGGGCTGGGATTCAAACTTCCCAAGCGAGAGACTCTCATTGGTCCAAATTTAGTCACCACTGTGCTTTTTGGGCAGAGTTCTCATCCCGGGTTCCCTCATAGGCTGCTTGCCAGCCTATAGACTGACTACTCTTGGACCAGATGCCCTCTCCTGGCTCAATTGGCTATTGCCAGGGAGAAACAGGGTCACGTGGTACCAAACATAGCCACCTATTCATAAGAAACTGCTACTTCCCTCAGCTAGGGTCTGTGATGGAAACTGCTTAGAAGGGGCCCGTGGGTGTGGCAGGAATTCTGAGGCTTAGCCCATCCAGTACACCTAGGCTTCTCATTTATCCAGCCTGCCAAAGGAATGAAGTGTTCAAGTTCACTGAAGTCTCTATTTAATTCCGACTTTTCATCTCCATCAGGCCAGGAACACCAGTTTTCAAAAAACGAGACCACAGTCAAGGAAAAAAAAAAAACCTTAACCCTCAAATGAGACCGCCTGTTTCTAGAACACGTTTTGAGGTTTTCAAAGCACTTTTGCATCTATTTCCTCTGCAGAGCTTGCAAACTGGCAGCCACAGGCTGGATCCAGACTGCAGACGGATTTTATTTGACCCATACAATGTTTTTAACATTTTAAAAATTAGTTGCCAACATTAAAAAGTCAGGAGATTTCACATAAAAAGCTGGATTTCTGGACTCTCTGGGAAAAACAGAAAGACTTGGATCCTTGTTCTGACATGGCAACAATGAGCTGGAGCTGAGTAAGCTGCTTCCCGTAGATGGGGCATTGGCTCGCCAGGTTGCTTCAGTACCTACCGGCCACCTTTCTTTTTTCACAGTGACTTGCTTGGCCCCTGTAGGCATTTGAAGCCTTATTTAAACTCCATGGAGGGGGCCGGCCCAGTGGCGCAGCAGTTAAGTGCGCACGTTTCGCTTTGGCGGCCCGGGGTTCTCAGGTTCAGATCCTGGGTGCGAACATGGCACCGCTTGGCAAGCCATGCTGCGGTAGGCATCCCACATATAAAGTAGAGGAAGATGGGCACGGATGTCAGCTCAGGGCCAGTCTTCCTCAGCAAAAAGAGGGGGATTGGCAGCCGTTAGCTCAGGGCTAATCTTCCTCAAAAGAAATTTAGAAATATAGACTCCATGGAGTAGGTAGAGAAGATTGTTAAGAGCACAGATTCTGAAGCTGAACTCTCTTGGTTAGAATCCCAGCTCTACCTCTTATGTCTTTGGGAACCTGGGCAAGTGATTTAACCTCTCTGAGCCTCAGTTTCTTCATCTGGAAAATGGGAATGATAATAATAATGCCTACCTCATAGGGTTTATTGGTCCAACTGAATAAGTTAAGGCATATAAAGTACTTAGAATAACGCCCCGCACACAGCAAGCACTAAATAAGTGTTAGCTTCTTTCATTGTTCACAATTCCCTAGCTGCTTTGTTGATATCCAAAAGATTCTGAAAACTGAAATTTTGTGGCAAGCTCATCTGGTAGCATAATTGGGCCTGAATTGGTATGAAGCTATTCATTTATTCCATTTAGAAATATTAATGTGGGGGCTGGCCTGGTGGTGCAGCGGTTAAGTTCAATGTTCTGCTTCGGCAGCCCGGGGTTCGCTGGTTCGGATCCTGGGTGCCGACATGGCACCACTTGGCATGCCATGCTGTGGTAGGCATCCCACATATAAAGCAGAGGAAGATGTGCACGGATGCTAGCCCAGGGCCAGGCTTCCTCAGCAAAAAAGAGGAGGATTGGCAGCAGATGTTATAATGCTCAGGTCTAATCTTCCTCAAAAAAAAAAATATTAATGTGTATGATCACACGATGCTGCCCCAGATCCCATAAGGGGTGTTATATAATATATGTTATATGTACCATATTGCTTTTCTAAAATCCAAAAATTCTGAACTTCAAAATATATCTAGCTCCAATGATTTCAGATAAAGGATTGTGGCCCATATTATTATTAGTTTGTATACCCACTTGACAGATGGAAATACTGAGCTCTTGAGCACTAAGCAACTGGCCAAAAGTTCTGCATCTTGGAAGCAGAAATAATAATAAGCAGGAATAGTACTGTGGTATGCGTTGGGCTCACAAGAGGCATGCTGATGCAGGACTCTAGTGGCTACCAGTCAGAGTCCCCTAAAGAACTGAAGAATGCCACCATTTACGGAGAGTGACAAGCCTTTCCCTCAGTAGCAATCTTGTGACTTTGCATTAATCTTCACTAAACACCATTGGGTTAGGATTAGGATGGGGATTATTGTCTTCATTTTACAGAGGAGGAAACTGAGGTCCAGAGAGGGGAAGTGTCTTGCCCCAAATCACACAGCAAAAGACAAGCTGAGCTGGAACAAGAAACCAAATTCTGTACTTTTTCTTCTTAAACCCCAAGGCCAGTCCAACAAGGACATATGCTGAGCTTTCTACATACTGACCCCCATTCTCTGCAGACAATCCTAAAATTTTCAACATACCTGACAAAAGGAGAGTGTCCCAAGATCTCAGCAAATACAAAAGTGAGAGCCCATGCCTGGGTGGACCTCATCCTCCCCAGTACCATAAGCAGCAGTAGACACCATGCAGTCAGAAGCCAGGGAGGGGAGATTTCTCAAATCCCAAGAAAATCACCGAGACCCTACTGTTTGCTCTTCTCTCTTTATTTTTAAGAAGCTGACATTTACTTATGCCAAAGGCCAAAAGAAATGAAAAATCTACTGGAAAGGGAATTTCATCAGTTATGAAGCAATATCTTAAAGAAACCTTTGCACAGTATCCGCTCCCTTGTTTGAAATGCAGAAAATAGAGCACTGCTATTTCATATTGTTAGCGCAACCGAGACCTGGGAATGAAAACACCATCCCTAGGATCTTGCCAGCTTCCTGCCTCAGCACAGGGGAGCTTTCCGACACCACCACCAACTTAAGCAAGTTGGAAAAGAGAAGGGAGCCTGTGCCCCAGGTGACCTCATGTCTCTCCTAAGCTCATGGCTTGAGTTCCTCCTACCAACAAATCCGCACTTTGATCACACACCCACAGCGACCCAGATCTTTGAATTCAGCAATTCTTTCTCAGGTTTCAGCGAGGCATTGGCAGCCTGAGCTATTTTGGGACACTTTCTCTGCTGTGGATGCCACTTTCGGAATACGCCAGGAACATGCTAAGGACCTGGAGCTCTCCGTCCTGGACCCGTTTTCGGGATTGCTTGCTCTCTCTCTTTCTCTGGGCTGATCGTTTGGAGGACACACATTCTTGCCAACCTAATCCCAGGAGCCTGACTACCTGGCCGGGCCACAGGCTCCAAGAGGCAGTGTGGCTGCCAGCACCCTCCCGGTAAGGGACATGGAGGCACCAGGCAGCCTGGAAGGAGAGATGTCCTAGGGGGTGGTCTGAGTTTGGATGCGGACTGAAAAGACAAAGGGAGGGGGTGATCAGATTTTCCAAACATCTTAGTCTTACGATCATCACTTCCTAATCTGACGCGACTGACTCGGCAGGCATTCTGGAGCCTGCGGTCTCCATTTTCCTGTCCTAAAATCCTCTGCACCTGTAAGTACCAGGGCTCATTGCTGCTCGTGCTGTCTTTTGGGGAGGGGGAGGGGAGGGCCAGGCCTGGGGAAGGTCATCAGTATCTGAGTCAGGTATGGGCAGGACCATGGTGTTGGAAGAATTCCTGACACCCCCACCCCACCCCCAAACTGCTTCTTAGTTTGGAAAATGAAAACGCCTGTTTGTTCCTTCCCAAGCCCCCAGCATACCAGAAACTCCACCTGTCCTTCGGGGTCTTCTGTTCATCAGTGCTGTGCACACCTGATTTCTCATGTTGGACTTAATGGGAGAAGCATACCCTCAGCATTTGAATTTCTTAAACGCAACCACAGCTACTATTGTGGGCATAGCCCCTGCTGGCTTCTTCATCTTTTATGCAGCAATTTGCTGAAACAGTGAAAGATGTTGTAAGCAGAAGGGTATAAATGAGAATCTAGAAACTCTTCCATGCTAAAAAGGAAGAGCAGTGTGGTTTGGGTTGATTCTCAACGCAGTTAGAAATGCTGCCACAACGGGGAAGCTCCATGCTCTGCGGAGAGATGGCCCCTTCCGATGCCTTCCTATTTTAATGGGAGCAGAAGCCCAAATAGCTACAGGCTCCCCAGGAAAGGAGCTTTTCTGATGCTTTTATTTACCACTTTCCTGAGAGACTGGACACTGTCTCTGGGTGCCTATCAGTTCCTGAAGCAGCTCCAATGGCTGCTCCAAAGGGGACATTTTGCCCTGCTTTTGGGGACTGCTGGAGTTCCCTCAAAATAGCCCAGGACGACAGAGCCAGGCCCTGCTACCTACCCTCCTCCCTCAACACTGAGACCCAATCACCCTTAGGGTACAGAGTTTCCTTGGAGGCCAGGGTGAGGAATGTCTCCGATAGCAAGTCATTTGGAAAACCTGCCAGCCCCTATACTAAAAACAGCGTTTAACTGGGCATTCGTAATGACTTCCTCAGCCATGAATAAAAACAGGACAAGGCCAGCAGGTCTTGCCCTTCTATTTCCACACAGCACCATAGAAAGAATAATGTCTTAAGCAGGGAAAAAGCATAAGATGTTCATTAGGCCAAGGCTGGCTACCTTCAGTTTCTCAGATTGCAGAAATAAGTGGCTTCGTATTTGTATTCTACTAAGAGTGCCAGGTCCGAGGAGGCTTGGAGGAGAACAGTGTTAGTGCCAGTGCTGGAAAAGTCAAAAGAAGAAATCCACCTTGTGTCTGGTGGAGACTGGAGTAGTCCTCAGGCTACAGAAAGAAACTAGTCTCAGGAGGAGTTTGGCTTTGCTTTGACTACTCCCTGTTCGTGTGGTCTTTGGTAAATCATGAAGTTTCTCAGCCCTCCTCCTTCTGAAGAGCTCTGAGGAAACGATGCGTGGATCACAGAAGTTCATTGTCCAAAGACTTTTTTGTCAAAGCCTTGAGTGTTGGGTGAGGGGAGGGAGATTGTCCTACGTGATGGATTCTGATTATAACCAAAATAATCCAGGTTCTGGCTTGGCAGTAGCCTGAGTTTTGTGTCTCCCTTGTGGCATGCCAGGAGTATTAAGAACTTTCCCTTGCCCTTCCAAATCTCTCTCCCTATCCACTCCCAAGGGCTTGAAAATTCTTAAGTACATAATTCCTTTGACTCAGGGCTTTGGCATCAGTTAATATGTCAACCTCTTGGGAGGGTCGACCTGTTAAGCTTCATCTGGATGCATCCCATCCTGCCAGCAGATTCTGATAGAGGGGAGAGGAGAGAGGAGGAACATGAGATCATTGTAGGTATGAAGGTGAGCCACAAAGCAGGAGTCTGGAAACAGGACCCGGGTCAAGGCCAAAAGTACCAAGGAGCTCCATCAGTAGGAAGGGAGGGTTCCATTCTTGCTAAAATGGAATACAAGGCAACTTACCGAGGCAGAGACTCAGGATTTGGAATAAAACAAAGACCCAGTTAATGAAATGGGTACAAGGAGGAGGAAGTATCCCACCTATTAGAGTGGGACAGGTGACATGGAGTTCCCTGCACGGGCACCCTCAATCTGTTACCTGAGCCACCGAACTAGGGCTCTCAAAAACATTAAGAGGCCTCACTGCAAAGAATCTAACAGATCGAGTACTCTGTCACCCCTCAACCGTGGCATTACTCCAGCCCAAGAGAGTAGGTTAAAGGAGGGGAGTACACAGCAGCTTAGACATTGAGACCCTGCTCTCACCCTTTCCTTCCTCTAGGACCAGCATCAGCAATGAAGTCATACCCGAGAGGATTCATGATAGACACAGTGATTTATCTTGTTCACAAGAGCTGTAAGGTGCAAAGAGGGGTTGTCTATGCAGAAGCACAGGCCAAGGGTGAGGCATCCCCACACCTTACAGCTCTTTTCCAGGGCCCAGTGGACAGGGTTTTGGAGGAAGACTACCTGGGTTTAAATCCTGGCTCTGCCACTCGCTAGCTGTGTGTGGCCTTGGACAAGTCACATAACCTATCTGAGCCTCATCTGTAAAATGGGCACAATAATAGTAGAGTCTATCAGATAGTGTTGTGAAGATTAAATGAGATGACGCACATAAGGCTCAGCAGGGTGCCTAGTACAAAGTAAGTGCTTAACAAAAATCAGCAATGATTAAGATTTCCAGCTCTCTGCTGTATGCATCATCATTTGAGAATGGGTTATAGCTGCACATGGTCCTGCTCAGTGCAGGTGTAACACCATCAGGGTTTCAGGGGCTCCCCATCTCCTTCATTTAAAGTAGCCCTCTTCTCCTTTTCCTCCAGCCTCCCTAGATAAGAGTGTCCCCAGACCTTCCCACTCACTAGTTCTGCATCCACTCCAATCCCCAGCTGATGAAATAGACGGATTCACTGCTATGGAGTCATGAAACCTTTTCATCGGCTTTCCCCAACCACAGACTGAGCTCCGCTACCCGTTCCCTAGTGGTGAGATGGAACCACTCCTGGGAGGGCGGGGTCCAGAAGGGTGCAGCTCCCGAAGCACTAACAAAAGGAAAGGAGTCTCACCTAAAACTGTGTGTCTCTGGATGCTGTAAAGCTCACAGCAGCCGTGGCGTCAACACCTAGTCATGCCCACTCCCACTGTGGCTCCCTGACCCTGTGGCTCCTGGCCCACTGTTGCTCTCCTCCTCTAACAGCCCCCCTCTCTCCCTCCCTCGGGACACTCCCTTGTCTGGGCCCCAGGGTGCTGCGGCTTCAAGAGGCTTTCCTTTGCTTCCTTTCTCTTCTTCCTCCCCGCCCTCTCCTGAGGATACAGAATTCACTCTTTTTCAAGGGGTGTGGTGGCAGAAAGGAGCTCTGTTGTCTGTGCAGGCATGCCCTCAGCGTGCTCTCTGCATTCTAGCCCTCCCTAATTCTCTTCTTGGCAGGGGGGAGGGGGAGGAAGCAACCCTGGGCACGCTTATGGTACCTCTAGAATCAGAAGACAAACCTACATCTTCTCAAAGACTAAGCAAGAGTGGTTCTTAAAATTTTTAGTACGGCAGTTTGCTAAAATGCATATTCCAGGTACTATCTCCATATAGATACAGAGTCTCTGGGTTTGGGGTTCATCTCTGGAATCTACATGTTTAAAAAGCTCTCCTTGGGCCACACCTTAAGAAAAAGTGTGCTCCATCTCGCAGAATAGAGGCAGGAGGTGGAAAGGAAAATCACAAGGCTCTGATTCCTATAACTAGCCCCAGTCTTACATCCTGACTCTCTCCCGGATTCCTTCTGAGTCCTGACATTTTCTTATCCAGGCAGCAGTTCCCAGGCTGCTTCACAAAGACCCTCAGCAATTTTAAACATCTGGACTGCAGACCTAAATCAGTGATGCTACCAGTCTGAGGTGCAAAATGAACAGAGTCCATATCTAGAGGCATTCTGAGCTCACTGGGGTTACAGAAGACCTCAGTGGTCAATAGCATGCTGAAGCCACACCGGTAGGCTTTGACTGTCAGCCCAGGCCTCTTATAAGCTGTGTGACCTTGAGAACTTAATCTTTCTGTGATTTGTTTCTTCATCTGTAAAATGGGGATAGTAATAACACCTACCTTATAGTGTTGTTCATGTGGAATTATGAGTTATTTCATATAGCATGTTTAGAACTATGCCTGGCCTACATTAAGCACTCAGCAAACATTATCTGTTACTTCTGTTACTATAAATATTATTATATATATAAACAGGCTCTATAATATTCATGAGGAATAAATGAGTTCATGTGCATAAAGTGTTCATAACCGTTATTGATGTGGTCCCAGGGATTTAACAGAGAAATCAGTAGACATCCTCAGGGTTTCAGGAGAGACAAAGACCACCTTGGATAAATAGATCTGGGGGAGGAGTTCGTCAAGGGTCATTCAGAGTGTCAGAAAGAAGATGGCAGTTTAGGGTCTCTTACATTCAGAGTGTAACGAAAGCTCTCATGCCTAACTTGTTGCTATAGATTTACGGGATTATGGGATTTGGTTATGGGACCTGCTGGGTCTAATTAAAGTTTTAGGACTCCTAGGAGACCGGCTGTGGTTCGCACAGACTGGATCTTTACAAATGCTCTTGCTGAGTGTACTCCCAGCTCCGTGGCACTGAAGACTCAGTTGCTTGCACTGAATGCTCCAGAGGTCACTGCATAGCTTTGGTATTTGTCCTTTCTGTCCCAGGTCCTCAGTCATAAATGTATTGAATTTCATTAGAAGACACTCCCTCGCTAAAGAACTCAAAAGCTGAAGTGATTGTCCTTCCCTGGTTTGTGGCCCCCGTGTGACATGAGTTCTGCACACAGAGCAGCTCCCTTTCCTGACTGGGGTGCAGCCGTGGAAAGGGGGCACTGGTCCTGAGTGGAAGGGACAAGGTTTCTGGGAGGGGCTAGAAGAAGGCCATCTTCTCACCCAGGCTGGTGTCCCCCTCAACCTCGCCCCTTTCATGCTGGGGCTCACCTGGCTCTGTTCCCAGCCCTTGCCTTGGAGGAGTAAATGGGAGAAGAGACACTCAGTCAGGTCCCACAGGGTCACCTAATACCACTCGGACCCTGGTGGCTTCTCAGCCCTCATCTCTCACCCTGCTTCCTGCTGGACATGTCCACCTGGAAGTCCCATCGGCATCCCAAACCCAACACGTCCAAGCCAAACTTGTCACCTGTCTCTACTTATCCCCCTGCCAACTAATAGTCTTGTGTTCCTGATCTCAGTTAACAGTATCACCTAGCTGGAACGTCAGGGTCATTGTCACCTTTTCCCTCTCCTTGACCCTCCATGACACCCAGCGCTGTGGTTTCTACCTGTTGACATGTCCCCAGAATGATCGCCTCCTCTCTGCTCTCACTGCCGTAGTCCTGATCCAGAGCACTTGCCACTTCTTGCCAGAACCCTTGAGATGGCCTCTCAGTCAGTCTACCTGCCTTTAGTCTCTGTCCCCTCCAGTCCTTCCCCACCCTCATGCCCTAAGAATTGTCTTATCAGTCTGTCGCTCCTCTGCCTTAACAGAAACCTCCCATGGCTCCCTATTGCTTCAGAACAAAGTACAAAACTCTCAGCTTGGCCAACAGAGTCTTGAATCAGCTGATCCCAACCTCCTTTTCCACTCTCCTTCCACTGCTGCCAATTGCACATCCCACTGCCGATTGTTCCACTCTCCAGAACACGCACTTTCATGCAAATACTGTCCCTTCTGCCTGGAATGTCCTTCCCCTCCTTCCACTGCTCCTCTTGGCAAAACCTTCCATCCCTCAGGATCCAGCTCCAACACCCTTCAGCTGTGAAACCTGCCTTAACTTCCCCAGGTACCAGGCCATTCACCTTCAGTGCCCCCAGACTCAGTTATGTTCCTCAACTACAGCACCCACTGGACCATGAGTATTTATGTCTGCCTGGGTCCCTCCCAGTAGATGGGGAGGTCCCCTAAGGTTGCCTGGGACCATATTGGGTTCTCCTTTGTTCTCAGTAACCTCCAGGCTTGGACACAATAAGCTATTGGTTTCCTCATTTGTAAATTGGGGATGAAAATAGTAGTTCCTACCTCCTGGAATTAGAAGGATTAAATGAGATATGAATATAATATTCGTGCAGATAATGATAATGAAGATGGTGATGATAAGAAGAAAGAATAGTTAGCATCCATTTGGTGCTAAGTGCCAGACACTGTCCTAAGCTCTTTACATGGATGAGAGTCAGCTAAACAGATGAGTTAATCAATGGAAAGTGACCGTGTATGTATGTGTTGTGTGTGTGTATGTGTGTATATATATTATAAACATCATATAGATGGCATATGTATAATATATATACTCCACACTGTGTCTGGCTTTTAGTGGAAATTCTAGTTTTTCCTTTATTCCTCCATCTTTCTGTCCTTCATCATTAGCCCTCACTACCCATCACCCACAAAGGGCTGGGGTAGGAGAGAGGTGAATGCAGAAGGGGTCTCTGTGTCATTGTCCCTGGTCACAGAGCAGTTATTGGAAGAGAGCGAAGCTCTTGCAGTTGCCTTTGGACTTGGTGTCTAAGCTTTGTCTCCCTATTCAAGTTGTCATTTCTTTGACGGCAAGGGCTATGCTGTAGCCCTGTTTGTGGCCTCCATAAGCACCAGCATGATGGTGGGCCCTCAATAAGCTCTTTTAGGCTGGGCTTGGCTTCAGAAGTCCTAGTTTTCAGTGATTGCTGAGGCAAGTCTTGGAGCCATGGCTGACAGGTTCTCATGAGCACAGAGAGAGCAGCAGCTGGAGCCACCCGGCAGCAGCCCTTCTGGCAGCGCCCTGCTGGGGATGGGGCCCCAGGCCGGGAGACCGAGGACCTGCATCCAGGACACAGCTCTGCCACCGACTGGCCAGGTGACCCTGTGTAAATCTCTCTGTTTGCCTGGACCTCAAGGTCCTCACCTGTAAAATTCTGCCCCTCAGGGCTGTCTAAGGATGCGTGGCATGACAGCTGTGAAAGTTCTTTGCCAAAAGGCTGTGCAGAAGTGAGGTGTTGCTAATTTCAAGTTCTGGGGCTCCACTCAGTAGGAAACATTCAGGAAGTGGGGGTAGAGGGAGCGAGCAGGAGCTTGTGTACCCAGGACACATGGGGGCCTGTATTTGTTATCCTCCTGCTTAGCAGTATTAGTGATTCAAGCTGGTGCTGCCTGTGGAACACTCTGTCCTTCGGGATCCTCAGGGACAGGAGAGGTTGCAGAGCAGTGAGGCTGAAGCCAGAACACAATACAGTGAGAAATAGAGTGATAGCGATGAGGCGCCACGCACACAGGTTCATACGTATGCATTCACACTCCTGACGGCCCCCAACGCTGCCGCACAACAGCAGCTGGAGCTAATTACAGACAGACAGTTCCTTCTCCAGCTCTTTTTCTTGAAACCGTCAACCCACCCCCAGCCCACCCCCCGCCACCCCTGGGGATTGCCTGGGCTCTCGGAAGGGGTGTTGCTGGCGCCACAGTTAAGTACCTAAAAAGAACGTGGGGGGGCTGGGTACAGGGGTGTAGGAAGCTACCATGTGGCTCCCCATCTTGAGAGGGTGGGTAGCGAGGAGGGGATAAGTTGGATAGAGCTGGCTGGGATACAGATGCAGCTTTGTGTTAACAGATGTGCTCTCCTGGCAAGAGAGCCCAGGCACTCAGCCCCTCCCTTCTCCTTCATCTGAATCCACCCAGGGATCCCCTCTTAACCCTTCTCCCTCTTAAATCCCCAACTTCCTCTTCAAACTCTGTCTGGCATAAAGCTCCATAAATGTTGAATGAATGGATGGATGAATGAATACATGAACCTTCCTCAAACCAATACCACTCCCAAGCTCTGTTCCCACCTCACAGACCATAGTAACTCCGTAAGCTCTTTCCTCTGCTTTTCTTTCCATATTCTCCCTTTGGGTAGTTGCAACCTCACCTATATGCTCCTAACTCCCATGTCTCTCTTTCCAGCCCAGCCCTTGCCATCTGCCTGAATGTTCCTCATGCTCCTCAATCCCAGTATGCCCCACATTAAATTCTTCAGCAGTGGCCTCCCCAGGGTTTTTCTAGCAGTGAGTCCTGGGTCTGTCCAGGGGGTTGGGGAGGGAACGACTTGCGGTGTGGCCCCTAGCAGGAGAGGGGCAATGAACCCATTTTAGCACAGTCCCTGGGGCACACTCCTGATCCCAGGGCCTCTCTTCACACCAGAATACCAAAGTCCTTCCCTTCACCCTCTTAATCGTCACCCCCAAGAAAAGCCAAATTGGGAAACTTGGTGGCTAATTGCCCAATCTCGGCTCCTAAGATTGGAACCAAGCAAGTTGTTTCAGCAAAGAGAAGTCCTTGAAAAGGAACCAATGTGTGCTGGGGAGTATTTCTTCTCCAACGCTCTCCTTCCTAACCCCACTCTCATTGCTTTGCAATCCTAGTACCCCCGAGCCTGCCATTCCTCACCCAGTAGACACACATATACACACACTCACGCGTGCGCGCACACACATACACACAGCCCTCCCCTCACTCCCCAGCTCCATTCCTCTGCATTCTGGAGCCCTGTCCCCAGGCTCACTGCAAAACCCCCAGGTAAATATTGAACCAAGATTGGTGGAAACTGGGGATTTCATTCCATCAGAGCAGCCCTGGAGGGAAGACCCAGAATGTTTACTGAGAGTCCACACTCAAATTCTTTCCCGGCCTTGGCAAGGATAAAAGCAAATAAAGCCCCCCTTTCCTCCAGGCCCCCCTAGACTTGGAGCGAAGCCAAAGGAATGGGTTACAGACACAGTGGCCTTTGGTTCCTGACAGCCTCAGGGCCTGTGAAGGCAGAACCCATGCTTCTTCCTTCCTATTCCCCAGGGGTCCTGAGTACCACATACCAGGACAAATGCAAGGTGTGATTATCCCCAACCGTGTTATGGCCACCTCTAGGCATTTTCAGGTTTTAAGGCAAGGTGAAAGCTTTATCACCAATTTCAGTCTGACACACAAAGTGTGAAATAATTTATTTAAAGCACTCGTGTGTTTAATTTCAAAACATTCATTTCTTCATTCAGCAAATATATATTAAAAATTTCAAAGAGCTATAATCCATGGTTCCTGCCTTCAAACTGCTTCTATTCTAGTTGGCGGGGAAAAAGCCCTGCATACAATGGTTAACTGACAGTAAAAAGCCATGCCAAGTACCTTCCCATGCCTGGTGTGGCCCGTGTGGCTCTTGCAGTCCCTTTAGCAGTACTGAAATTTCCCACTCTATTGCTGCTGTCACTACTATTGCTCTCTTCTCCAATATAGGATGGTGGCTAGATGTGTCTCTAGGGTGCCTGGGTTCATATCTGAGTTCTGCCATTCACTAGCTGTTTGACCTTTGCCAAGTTACTCAGCTTGTCCGAGCCTGGTGCCTCCTCTGTAAAATGAGGATGATAATAGTACCTACTTCACAAAGTCATGGTGAGAATTAAAGGAGTTAATACCTAGCACATAATAAGTGCTCAATAAATGTTAGTAATTACTGTGTTCCTGATGCACCTACTGTCCTTTGTTCCCATCAGAGGTTAGGATTCTTATTGTGCTCCCAAAAGGAGTTCGTAGATGCCTATTCATTCATCCATTCAATCAACGAGTACATGTTGAGCGACTACAAGTCCCTGAGCTAAGCCCAGGTCATAGAGACAAATAAGACACGGCTCCTGCCTTTGGGACTAAACAATTCACTCACAGTAGTCCTGGGTTAATAGTGCCCTGAAACACTTGGAAGAAGCAAACACAAATCCTCCCTGGAGAAACGCACCCTCCATCCTGTTTTCAGCAGATTATCACGGATAAAGTCTGACTGAACATGAACGCATAATCCAAAATTACAAAGTGCACAATGAAGCCAGAAACAACAAAAACAGAATTCGATCCTCAAAGATTCAGATATTACAGTGATGCGATATAAAATCTAAAAAAGTTTTATATATATGAAAAAACAGAACAAGATTTTGAAAACATTAGCAAAGAACAAGATACTGGCAGAAAATAATCAGAGAAAGTATCATCTTTGTATAGATGGCAAAGCGAGGGCTCAGAGAAGGAAGTGACTCTATCCATGTTACCCAGCTAACAACGAGGGACTCAAGTCAGGTTCTTGGTGTCTAGTTTTCTTCTGGCAGACTCAAATACCAGGGCTGTAGCATTTTTTCCCTAAGTCAGTCAATGAATGAGATGAGTACAAAGCACTGTGACTGTAAGAACTACAAAGATGAACACAATAGAATCGTTGCCCTCAATTAGCTTAAAATTCAGTAGAGAGATACGACCACACACATATAAAAATAATCATTGATAGGGGCTGGCCCCGTGGCCGAGCGGTTAAGTTCGCGCGCTCCGCTGCAGGCGGCCCAGTGTTTCGTTAGTTCGAATCCTGGGCGCGGACATGGCACTGCTCATCAGACCACGCTGAGGCAGCGTCCCACGTGCCACAACTAGAAGGACCCACAACAAAGAATATACAACTATGTACCGGGGGGCTTTGGGGAGAAAAAGGAAAAAATAAAATCTTAAAAAAATAATAATAATAATCATTGATATCAGGCTGTGTGGTAGAAACTGCTCCTGGTAGTCTGGACTGGTAGGAGGTGAGACTTGAGCAGGTCGTTGAAGGGCAGGGAAGAGGTGGATCTATGGGGAAGAGGAGCTTTGGATTGGTGAGAGGGGCAGAGAGAGACTGGGAACGGCCTGACCGACGTCATGGAGAAAATGATCCTACAAAGCAGTTCAGGGAACAGTGAGTTCATTTGGCTAGCACACTGGATACATGTAGGGGCAGGCCTGTGTAGTTGCACAGGACCGGGCACTCACGAGGGCCCCATGCGTGGTTTAATGCACTGCTGTCACTGTCTTCAAAGTCAATAATTTTTTAACATTGGGCTCCACATTTGCATTTTGCACCAGAGCCCACAAATGATGTAGCCAGTCCTATATAGGAGAATGGGAGGAGGTATGGCTGGAAAAGCAGGGACACTCTTGGGAAGGACCTTGAATGCCACTTTGATATTTGCTCCGCAGACAATGAGGAATCAGTAAAAGTGTTTGAGTAGGAGAGTGATATGGTGACTGTGCTTTTAGAAAGGCACATGGGGGTGGGGGTACAGATGGATCGAAGAAAGGAGGGATGGGAGTTGGTCAGGAGTGATAAAGCAATGGGGCCCTGGACCGGAATAGTGGCAGAAGACGTGGAGAACACAGGGGTCTTCACTTTATTCAGTTATCCATTCTGCAGATGTTTACTGAGCATCTGGTATGTGCCAGGCTTTGTGTTAGGGGCTGGAATTCAGGGATGCAGAAGACTCCACCCCCACCCTCAAGTCACGGAGGCAGATAAGTTAACAGACCATGCCAGCCCCTTGTGCTAAGGGCTAGGAAGGGATTAAGTTTAGGGTGTTGTGGGAGCCCAAAGGAAGGGTACCTAACCCAGACAGGGGATTCAGAGAAGATTTCCAAGAAGATGTGATACCTGAGCTGCCTCTTGAAGAGGGAGTAGAAATTTGCCCCATGGATAAGGCACAGAAGGGCACTCCAAGAAGAGGAAACAGAATGCGTAGTATTATGGAACATCCACTGCGTGCCAGGCACTGTCGTTTAGGCTGAGAATCCTTGTTCTCAGTCTGGTAGGGGAAGCAGACAACTAACCAGAGAATAACCAGATGATGTGGAAAGTGCTATGAAATAGATGCTGTGGGAGTATGGAGGAAAGGCATCTAAACCAGATCCGGGAGGTCAGGGAAGGCTCTTCCTTAGAGGTGTCTTTGGAGCTATGTGTTGTAGATGAGAAGGTGTTAGCTAGGTGAAGAGAGGGAGGGAGGAGAGGCCAGGTAGTGGGAAAGATGTGTGCAAACCTGCAGAGGTAAGAAACTGTCAGTGGTCTCAGAGAATTGTAAATGATTCCCTATGATTCAATTATGGAATGAGCATAGAAGGAGCATGGGATGATATGACCAAAGAGATAGGCCTTAAATGCCAAGCTAAGGAATTGGGACTTCATCCTATGGAGCAGTAGTTCTCAGGCTTGACTGCACATTGGAATCACCTGGAGAGCTTTTAAAACCCACTGATGACTAGATCCCACGCCCCAGGACTTGGATTTAATTAGACTGCGGGGGAGGTCTTGGAATTTTTTAAATCTCCCCCAGTTTATTCTAATGTGCAACCAGGATTGAGAACCACGGCTTTTGGGTGGGAATTCTCAAATTTGAACACTCACCAGAATCAGCTGGAGGGCATGTTAGACATAAATTAGGGGAGCACCCCCAGAGTTTCTCAGTCAGTAGGTCTCTAATAAGTACCTACTCTGAATTTTCAGAGATGCTGTTGCTTCTGGCCCCAGGACCACACTTTGAGAGCCTCTGGTCTCAGCAATTGTGAAGCCAGTTACACTTAAGCGGAGGGGGTATATGAAATGACCTGATTTGTGTCTTAGAAAAATCACTCAGACCACCTTGAGGAGAATGGTCGCAGGGGAAGGAAAAGGGAGGTGAGGAAACAGCAAGCTGTTGAAGGTGTCAAGGCAGAAGACTACGAGGGAGTCCTGAACTAATGCAGCGGCAGAAGGAATGGGGAAAATGGATCAAATCTGAAGAATGCTTAGAAGTCGACTTGGCAGAGCTTAGTAACTGGGTGAATGTAGAGGTGAGAAATAAGGGTGTGGGAGAGACAACTCTTGGGTTTTTGCCTTGGGCAACTTGTGACTCCCATTGTACTGGGCGTGTTGTTTACTGTAATCCAAAATTCACTTTGTTACCAGCCTTGGGGTGGGAGGTTGGGGAAGGAGATTTCCTACCCTCAAATCTCATAACAATAGTCCCAGGAAATTAAAAAAACATCTCTCACTGTCCACTCAACCCCTACTTTCAGCACCATGAGTCCTCGCTTGACCCTAATCAACTTGGGATTCTCTTCAAAACACCTGGAAAGGAAAAGGAAGACGGTGATCACCCTGATGTGATGACCAGCCAGCCACCTGAGTCCCAGGTAAGGGGCCTGCTCCTCTGTCATTACGCCAGGTGTGTTCATGTCATTCGTTCGTCATTTTAATATTTATAAGGCAGCTGCCTAGAGGGTTTTTCAAATATTCACAGAGGCCACGTTTCACATGCAGGTAAAGAATTCATACCCTGCTCTTATATAACCGGGAAAACAAATGCAACTTAAAGGGCAGCCTGCAAAGGCATTCATTCTGCATGGATTTAAAATGTGTAAAAATGACCAATTTTCCAGTACATCATCGGTCGTGACTATTTGTAAGTCTCCTCCGTGGGCAAGTAGACTGCCAGCAATCAGCAGGACCAGCAGGATGATGGATGGGATAATTGTCCATTAGAGCACGGATAACTCTTGTACTGTAGGAGGGTGCGACAGAATACAGACGTGATAGATGGAAGAAGAGCGAGCTAATGTGACAGGAGTTGCAGCTCCACTTCTGGTAGTAACCATTCTCTGGCTGCATCGATGATTAATCAAAGACATGTTCTCATTTGAAACTCTTTGCTCACCGGTGCACAATCCCTGCTTTGGGTTAAATTTAATAGCATCATTAAAAACTGCTGTTCAAGAAACTCAAATTACTTTTCCCCAGAAGAAATCATGCCACATTAGAGGGTGCTTTTGTGAGCTCAGGGGCAGGGGCCATGGAGGGCGTGTGCCTGTGTTTAAATGTTTAATATTGGAATCCTCAATGCCTAGCACAGGGGCTGACACATACAGAGCACTCAATCAATGTTTGCTAAAGTAAAGTGAAATGAATTAATACATTTGTCCATTCATTCATCTGTTTATTCCTTCAACAGACATTCATTAAACATAGGAATTAAGAGCTCTGGCCCGGGAACCAGATGCTTCAGGCTTCAAATTCTAGCTCCAAGCAGCTGTATGAACTTGGGCAAGTTACTTAGCCTCTCTGAGCCTGACACCTCCTGTATAAAATGAGGGAAAGAATAGCACGTGCGCTCAAAGGGCTGCGTGAGGGTTAAATGCGTTAGTGCATGTAAGTGTTTAGCACAGGGCCTGGCCCATAGTGAATGCTCACTAAAGGGCAACTGTTATTATTATCATCGTTGTTATATATACTAGGCTAGGCCTTTCTCAAGTAAGCAGGTCCATATAAAAGGCACAAAATCTCTTAAGAAATGACAAGGCTCTTGGCCAAAGCTGGTTTTCATTAAAGTGGTTATTTATGGTTCCCAGCCCAGAGCCCTGCTGCCCTAGGCCTGCCATTCCTGGCCTGGTGCCCTCCTGTGGCAGCTCAGGCTGTCTCTAGGCGGGTTGTGCTCTCTAGAGAAGCCTGAGACATTGCGGAGCGGGAAGGTGAGGGAGGAAGGTAAGGCCTGGCAGGGATCCAATTAACCATCAGCATGCAACCCCCCGCCATGCCCCCGTCTTGTTACCTCCCTTGGGTGTCTTTCTGTGCTTTTGTATAGCTCTTCTTGGCAAGATTTCTACCTACTAATTGCCATTTCTAATGTTTACTCTCTTGGCTCAGTTGAACGAGATTGTCATTAATTTTAATTTTAATTTTAATTTTAATTTCAAGGCACATAGTAGAGAACATTTGACTTGGAGGGCAGGCAGGAGGTAAGGGAGGCAATACAACTTAGTGACTAGGAGAGGATTTTGGAGATGGAAACAATTGGCCACTGAAGAGCTGTGTGACCTAGGGCACATTACCTAAGGTCTCTGAGTCTCAGTTCTAGAAAAGGGAAAGTGAGAATAATAGTTGTCGAGACTAAATGGAAACCATCTAGTATGGTGCCTGGTGCACAGTAGTGCTCAATAAATGGTGGCTATGACTATGATTCTGGGGTCCCAGATGTGGCAACAGAAGCCCAGAGAGGTTAGGGGACGATACATGTAGCTAGTTAGTGGTAGAGGCTTCTTGCTCCTTATTCTCACTACCAAACTAGGCCTGCCCCTTTCAAGGCCTTTACAGTCTCCCACTTACACATACTCGGATATACCAATTACAGTCATGCTGTTTTTTACACGAGGTAAATTTAATACATTAAATTCTGCTTCCCATATCCATCTACCTGGAATGTCTCACGAGCAGCTCGAGGGCAGGAGCTATAGATTGTTCATCTAATATGTGCTCAACAAACGCTGGGTGAGTGCTGGTAGTTGAGCTAGCCGTCAATAACCCATCCGAGTTGTGTATGTCCCACAACTCCTGTGTTGCATTACAAGCGGTGCAGAAAAGTGGAACGGATGCATTGGACTCACACAGGCCTGGGTTTGAACTCTACAGTTGGAAACTGGGTATAAAGCACCTATCAGTGCTGGAAAAATGCAGTGCCGGATAAATGGTAACAGTACTAGCAGTACTGATAACTATTAGCAAAAAGTGCAGTAGGAAAAATTCCCTAAGGGTTAATTTTGTTTTGTTTTTTTTTAAAGATTTTTTTTTATTTTTTCCTTTTTCTCCCCAAAGCACCCCCGGTACATAGTTGTGTATTCTTCGTTGTGGGTTCCTCTAGTTGTGGCATGTGGGACGCTGCCTCAGCGTGGTCTGACGAGCAGTGCCATGTCCGCGCCCAGGATTCGAACCGACGAAACACTGGGCCGCCTGCAGCGGAGCGCGCGAACTTAACCACTCGGCCACGGGGCCAGCCCCAGGATTAATTTTGTTTTTAAGGGCTATGAGGGGCCCCAAATATGCTACGTGGAGGAAGTCCATTGTAGCTGAATCAGGTGAGCCCAGGTTAAAATGCCAGCTCCCCACGTAGCGATTGTGTGATCTCGCATTCCGCTCCCTGAGCCTCAGTCCCCTCATTTGTAAAATTAAGATAATGACAGTATCTGCCTCACAGCTTTGTGGCGAGGATGAAATAAGACACGGTATGCAAAGCGTACCATAGCACAGTACCTCACACATAATAAGGACTCCAAAAGGGCTATTTTATAAATTAATGAAGGTGTGTTATCAATAAAATGGCATGAAAGAAACTCCAGACATCCTTTAGCATCTGCATGAGATTTGAAGGAAAAAGACAGAACTCGGATAAGAGCTGGTTAAACCACCTGTCTCTTCCCATGTAATACCTAATGCCGGAAACGCTAGAAAATTAACGTTATCAGAACAAACCATTCTCAGTGAATGCACAGAAACAAGTCGCTGTTTCACAACATAACCACACAGTTGCTGCAGCTCCGAGGGTCCCTCAGACTGTGATTAAGTGTTGAAAAGGACAAGTCCAACACATATGGAATAGTCAACGTGTCACCTCCTCCCAAATGGGTAGAAACAAATGCACCAATAACCAACGAACCCAAAACAGAAAAACTGAGTCAAAGCAGTTGAGAACCGATCACAGTAGTGACCTCACTGGACAGATCCTTCAGCTCTCGACCCTGGGTTTGCCTGCCAGACTGGAGACCCTCTCAGGCTGAGCAGCTGACCCTGGCTCAGAAGTCTGCTATCATGATGTTGCCACATGTCCTCTCTCCTCTTTATGAGTGGAGGGGAGACTGGACATGATGCGATGGGACCGGCTCCCAGCCTAGGATGCAAAATCTGCCTTTTCTCCTCTTTCTGTTGCCCCCCCCCATTCTTGTTTGGGCATGCACTGAGAATAGCACTCAGGATTCCTGCATTCTCTGACTCCTTTTTAGTGTTTGGATTGGCTGTTCGCCAAGGCAACTGAAGAGCATTTTCAAAGAGTAGGTGAGTTTGGGGAAGATCTCTTATCTTCTCCAGTATTTTCCCTCCCCACAAATTAAAGCAGTCAGAGACCCCCTTGGAAAGAGCACACAAGTGCTCCCAGGGCTTCCAAATTAAAGTTCCTACAAGACCCTCAACAAGGTGGTCATTTTCAAGGGAAGAGTACCCAGGTGGGCTAGCTGCTTTTAAGAAATTTGAGAAGTGACACACAGGTTCCATTTCTGATGTGAAAACCACTCTATGTTCCTTGTAAGCAACGGTTTGATGTGTTATAGTGCAGTCATGGGTGTGAAACACCTGGTATTAACCAGAATAGGGGTGACTTGCTCACAATTTGGGAGGGCAGGTAAATATGGCTTTGCCTCCTGGTCTGGTATCTGGCCCAGACATGCAAATTCCTGTCTGCAAACTTATTCTTCCCTGTCAGAATTCAATAGGTTCATATCAGTAGCTGGCAGAAGTCCGTCTGTGGTTACAGTAAGTGCCACATGGCGACAGGTAAGGACAGCAGAAGGCTGCCAGAAAAGGGAGCCCAGCTTGTCTGAGGGGCAGGCAATCTGGCTTGCCAGTCAGGGGAGGAAATAGGCTCTGGTCCAGGGCCAATATTGGAGGTGCAGAGAACGGAAGCGGAAGAAATGCGGAGAGGGAAAAGGAGAGGACAACTACCATGTGTTGAGCACTTACTCTCTGCCAGGCACTATGCCAGGTCTGGGTATGTTCTCTCATTTGATCCCAGCAAGAGCCCCCTTTTAGAGAAAGGGAAAAACTGCAGCCATACGGAAAAGACAGATCAAAAGCAGGAACTGGGAACAGCACAAATACCAAAGTACCCAGAAGGCAAAGGAGTTGGAATCAGTCGCCAAGAAAAATTCAGGACCCCAAGTTCTTTATAGTCATGGCGATTGGGATTACGAGATTTGCAGCTAAACCACTCCATGATTCAGCTGACTCCCTTATTGGGCCAGCTCTGCCTGTCACACCTCGAGGTGGCTAGTAAGGGCTGGTTTGGCAAGGACTTGGACCAGAAGAGGGATGGACAGGTGTCTGCAATAGATTCCTTCCAAGAGTAAATTAATAGCCAACATGCCATAAAGCTCCAGCTAGCATGCTAGCGAGAGAAGAGGATCAATGATTTGCAATAGAAAAATTGGCGCATGAATTTATCTCTGTTTATACAACTATAATCAATGCTAATCATTTCCTTGTTTGGAACTAAGATGTTCTGCCATCATTAATACCTGTTGATAAATGCAAATATGCTTGAATTTCATTAGCAGAGACCCATGCTTAAGTGTACTGACAACTGCAATCAAAGCGCGGGTCCTACTGAAACGAACACACAATAGAAGTCAAAACAGAACTCTGATTCATAAATTGTTTCAATAGTCTTCCCCCACAGACAACATCAGCCCTCGTTTGTTCGTGAGCCAAAACTGTCCTTGGCTCTGATCAGCAGTCAGTGAACAAATGACACTGTATTACAGCATCCTGCCACTAGAGTGTACAACTCACACACGCGTGAAAAGCAAGCAGCTCTCGCCGTCAGACCGCCATGCCCACAACCAGAAAAGTCCAAGCGCATAAAAAGACTTAGACCCTGCTTGGTCCTTTGAAGGGCTAGAAAACATTTTAAAGGTGAACACACATCAGAGAGATCCATTTACACTGATCGGGCTGTGAAACGAAGTCAGAGGGGTTGGATGAGAACCTCAAACAATGACAACACAGTTGCATTCCCAGCTGTGTTAAATGACCAGCATATCATGATTGCCTTTTCACGCAAATGTCAATGACATAATCCTAGCAGGCTTGCAGCTCTCTCACTGGTGTAATAAAACAATGACCCAATTATTTTGGAGGGCTGAAGCAGCAGATGTGATGACTGGGTGTGTTGTGCAGGGCTCTGTGTGTGATGGACGGGGCACAGTAGGGCAGCAAACTGTGCGCCGAGGATTTGAAACCCGCCTCCCGAGCCAAAACTCCTGCCATTCATCTGGTCGGAAAAAAAATAAAGCCATTCAGCATGAAAGTTCCCACTTGTTCTCATGACGGAGGCCAGTTGGGAAAATGTGGCGCAGCACTGATTGAAGCAAATTCTGTTTAAAAAACCAGCCGGTCTGTGGGTATTTGTTTATTTATAACTCCCCCCTCCCACTCCCCCACACCCTGCCTGGTTCTGCAAAGGGTTTGAGATGAGATTTGAACACTGAAAGTTTGTTTAAGTCCTAAACAGGTCCAGCTACTTTTTAGAATGACAACAAAATGAAGCCCTTCGAATGAAGTGCCTTGCTCTAGAGACACGGCCTCGGCTTTCCCAGTCAGAGCTGGACCTCCTTGTATTCCGTGGTGAGAGGCACATTTGCATCAGACCACCCTCGTCCCCAGCGCTATGTTTTAAAATAAACCAGGGAAATAAACATGAGCCCATAAGGCTGAAGCCTGAAAAAATAAAGGAACATGGATTCGCTCCCTCCCTCACTCATTCACTCAACAAATATTGATTGGTACTTATTCTGGAACACACTCTATTCTAGGCACAGGAGAATCAAAAGTGCAGAAGACCCAGTCTCAGCCCCTGAGAAGCTCCCAGCCCAGTGGGAAGGACAGACAGTAAACGAGCTCCTATACTGCAGCGTGCTCAGTGCTGATTCAGTTCGCAGGCTCACACTCAGACTGCCTTAGGGTCAACTCTTGGTTCTATCTTTCACTAGCTGTGTGACCTTGGGCACTTTACTTAACATCTTGTATCCTCAATTCCATCATCTGTAAAATGGGGCTAATAATAGAATTGACGTCGTTGGGTTATTATGAGGATTAAATGAGATAATGTGTGTAGAACACTTAGAACAGTTCCTGGCACATAGTAAGCACCCAGTTAAAAGCTGGCTTTTTATGCTTTCTCTTCCTTTTGTTTAATTTTTGTAAGACTCTGCGTCTGGTGATGAGACTCCAAGGACTGGTTTCTAAAACAAAACTGCTTTCAACAAACTCCTCCCTTTAGCCTGATTTTTTTTTTCATTTGGAATGACACAGTTCTGTCATGATTTTTCCCTCAACAACCATATGTCTGGCAAGAACCTCAGGGAAAAAATATGTCCCAGATGGTTTTGTTTATGTCAGCCTACTATGTGCCAAGCACCCCTCTCGATGCAAGGGACATCTTGCCAAGCGATAAAGACGAGATCCCTGTCTTCTTGGAGTTTACATTCCAGTGGGAGAGACAGACCATAAACAGATAAATATAAACAGACATAATTACCCACAGAGGAGAATGTGATTAAGGAAGTATTGCCGATAAAAAGAATATTAGGGAGGGGAAGGAAGGAATTAACATAGGTGGTCAGAGAAGGCTTATCTCAGGAGCTAACATTTAAACTGAGACTGAAAGGTGAAGAAGAAGCCTCCGATGTCAAAAGAGTCCAGGCAGAAGGAACAGCATGTACAAAGGCCCTGGGGCAGGAAAAGACTTTGGGAATGCTCCAGAAATCAAAAGAACAATGTGGCTGAGACATACAGCCCTGGCAGGGAGGTAAAGCAGGCAGGATTATTATACGCATTTTGAAGATAAGGAAATGGAAAGCTCAGAGAGATTAATGGACTTACCCACAATGCCTTGCACATAGTAGGCGCTCCATATGTTGTAGAAGTCTCAGTCAGTAGGGCGGGGCTGAGGCCCTCTGCCTTCCAACTCCGGACTGAGATTTCCCACCACAACTAGGAATCAGCTACCCAGAAAGACTGAAACATACAGTCTTTTTTGTCGGTGAGTCATAGGCAATGCGCATTAGAGTGTGGGGTCGAGTGGCCCCAGCTGCCGCCTGAGTGTAAGGGGGGGAGCGGTGGGCTCAGGCCGTGGCTGAAGCTTTTTAGCATGTTTATGATGAGCTGAAAGCACTCACTGCTTAATTTAAAATACCACTCACACATACACATACAATTCAGCAGCTGGGGGAGCTGCCAGGAATTGAGGCTAAGTGTAGAAAATTGGAGGATCAGAAATATCGGGTACCCAGCCTGGTTTCCCAGCTCCCACGAGCTGTCTCTGACCCCATGCAGTCCCATCTTCCCTAATAAGCTCCTGGAGGTCAAGACATGGCTGGAGGCAGCAGCGGTTTGGGGAAGGGAGGCCTCCGCAGGCCCCTTTGTGCCAGCCACATGAGCAGTTCTACGTGGTCTTAAGCTTGCCCGCCTTCCTCCTCATCCATGCCTATTAAAATGCTCCTCAAAGCCCAGACCCACTCTCCCGGTGAAGCCTCCCTCTGCAGCACCTCCCAACTCTCCCCATCTTCGTGTTCCTGGAAATCTGACAGTTGGGAAAACTCATTTGGCCGTGATCGCGAACTGGCTGGGCTGGCTGCTGTTTTTTCCGGTGCATGTATCTTGTCTCCCCAACCACACGGGGGCCCTCCGCACACACTTGAGGAACTGAGTTGCTTTCTTCAGTATTCCCGCAGCTCTCAGCACAGTAGTATGTACACACTGAGAGGCCCATGTGCGTTTGCTCATGGGTGGCGTGGTAGTATCGTTTGAAAAGCCTTTTGAGTAGAGTACCTACTCTTAATTGAAAAACAAGAACTTCAACTTGACAAAAATGTGAAAACCCTCAGGAGTGTCCAGTTTCCTTCCCATCGCTCCCCTACACCCAGGACCCTCTGCCCACAAACTGGCTGAACCTGCAGCCTTCTCCATCAAAATGCCCCGCAAGTCATCTCTGTGCTCACAATATCCCTTCTGACTGGGAGGTCCTCTCTCCCAACTCTACCCATCAAAACCCCAACGCACCCTTCAAGGTCCAATCCAAACGCCATCTGTGCCAGGAAGCCTTCCCGGGCACACGTCATTGCCTTGTCCCTGAGCCCTCCTAGCACCTTGTGTCTACTTCTTTTATGCTATAGGCTGGTGAGCTAAAATTACCTAGGTGTAAATCCCAACTCTGTCACTTCCCGAGGCAACCTCAGTTTTCCCTTCTGGAAAAGGGGATAACAACCTGCCTCCATGGGATATTAGAAGTTGCCAATAAAATCGTCTCTGCAGCCCACTCAGCACAAGACTTGGCCGAGGGAGCTCAGGAAGTGTTACTGGTCATCGTCATCTTCATCGTCTCGGGAAGCAGGGTGAAGAAATGGTTAAGAGTGTGGGCTTTGGAACAAGACACATCTAGGTTCCAGGCTTGCCTCCGTCACTCCCTAACCGTGGGACCTTGGACCAGTCACTTCCCCTCTGAGGCCCAGGTTCCTCCTGTGTGAAATGAAGTAATAATAGTTTCCCCGCCTCCATCAACTCTGTTTGGAAGGTTCAAAGACATAAGGTACGCAAGGTAAGCCACTGAGCACAGGCTCCTCACATCAAAATCGCCCATTCAGGTCTACACACCGCTCCGACCTATGAAACTCCTGTCCGGACGCACACAATATTTGACTATCTTTGAATCTCTCCCTTCCTAGCCCAGCCCAGAACCTCTGCAGCTGGCAGGCCCACAATAAATCATTGTTGAACTGAATTGAAAACCCAAACCAGATGTGCCTCCTCCCCTGTCAAATGAAGCTTTCAAGCTGGTGGGTTGGGCCTGCTGCCCCTCCGGCTCCCCCTCCCTCGGAGCTCAGCCGCCGCCATTGTCTCACCGGGCTCTGGGGGATGCGGCAGGGAGGCAGGGAGGGAAGAGCACTGTCTGCTCCTGGGGACTCGAGCCAACTGCCTTTGAAGGTCGCTGTCCTGAAGTCTCTGAATGAAAAGAGGCGGGTTTGATCCCTGCACCCATCCAGCGCCCAGCTGCTGCGGACACCCGCCTCTCCCCCAACACCAACAAATGGAAGTCAACGAAGGTGGCAGGACAAAGCTCCCTTCTCCTTTCGCAGCGATGGTGACACTGAGCTTCAGAGAAGTTCAGCTCCGAAACCGTGGGACTGGGCTTCAAGGCAGAGATCAGCTGGCGCCACAGGGAAGCTCTAACCACTTGCCTACCCTGCTTCGAGGTTCGTCTTGCTTGGGAGGGCCAGAGGCATGTATTTATCACCCCCTCCCCGGACTCCCGGGAGCAGAACAGAAGGCTTTACTGGGGAAAAATAGTCCGAAAAGTACAAATCTGTTTTAAAACTACAAAAAGAGGCCAGTGTCTTCCGTGTTTCTGAGCCAGAGCTGTGTAGACAGAGCACAGGGTGCAGTACGCTGTCCAGCACAGGGGCGAGGTGAAGAGCCAGACACCAGAACTCTGGCTGTGTCACATACTAGCCTGCCTGACCCTGGGCAAGTGACTTAACCTCCGTGTGCCTCTGTTTTCTCATCTGTCCCAAGATGCCAATAACAGGACCTCCTCACACGGTTGTCTATAAGAATTAAGTGAGCTGATGTTGGTAGAGCACTTACCGTGTGCCTGGTGCACGGTAAACACTATACGGACTGTTTGTTAAATAAAAATAAATACATATCTCTGTCCCTTTGTAGCAGACTAGCCTAGAGTCAGGATAGTCAAGTGGTTAGAGCATGCCTGTGGACCCTGTTGAACTCTGCTTGTAAGCCCAGTCTCATGATTTCAGAGCTGAATCTCTCTGAAGCACAGTTTGACCATCTCTCACGTGGGGATGCTAACAGTCCCAGCGCCGAAGGCTCTTGCGAGTTTTCAATGAGACAGCTCCCAGTGCCTGCCATGGCAGAGGGAGCAAGCCCCCACCAAAGACAGGGTGCTCCTCGTCTGAATCTTGGAGGATGCTGCCTCCCATTGTTTGCCTCTTCTGGTTAAGTTACTACATGATCTGTAGTTTTGGAAATCCTGCCACAGTAAAGGAACAATTTCATCGTGTTGCCAATGAAATTCCCAAACATTTTATTCGAGAGGCAGAAAAGGGAAACATTTTTGGTCATTTCTAAACCACTCAAGCATGGGCATCAGTTTCTCCACTCAGCAAAGCTGAGCCCCAGAGCTGCAGAAGTCACTGTGCAGGACAAACTCGAAGGCAGGAGTATTTTCCTGCAAACAAAAGCCATCTTTGTCTGCTGCCCAGCTTTGGGAGAAAAACTACCTCAACCCAGGAGCTTGGAAAATTCTTGAAAGTTCTCATTTTATTCCAGCAAATCCAACCGAATTGGCAAGACTCCTGGCCATGTGAACCTGAGTCAGAATGAGTCGCCTCTACCCACCCCCTCCCCACAGCACCCAGAACCCAGCAGGGTACACTGGGCATCAACACACATTGGTCGTCGATTCCTCCATGGGAGCCCCAGATTCCATTTCCACAATGTCTGCCTCATTGCCAAAACACTCGGAAAGCTGCACTACAGAACATTTTGAAAACAGGAAAAAAAAGCATCCATCAACTCACCACTCTAACACAACTCTTAATTTTGTGTGGAAAGTTCTCTTCCAGTCTTTATCCACGTGCAGACATATTTTTACAGCACTGTAGTCATAGGGAAAAACTGCAGCAGCTTCAGCCAAGAACCAGATACCATACAGCTCATGTCACTAAACTTTCCAAGTGAGAGCTTTTTCTTCCCTCATTCACTCCATTCATTCATTCAGTCATTCATTCAACAAACATGGATATCACCAGGCTCTGGTGCTCTGCCCTGAGGAGTATGGAGATGAAGATGACTAAGTCATAGTTCCCGCCCTCAAGTAGCTCCCAGTTTAGTGGGGGAAACAGACAAGTCAGCAGGAAATTATAGCACATTGTGATCAATGCATAAATGCTGTGAAACCTCAGAAAAGAAGCATTAAAGGTGGGCGGGAAAGGGGTGCGCGGGACGAGGGGGGCCAGGCAGAACATATACAAAGGCATGAAGTCAGAGGAAAGCAAAGTGTCATCAAGTAGCCGAAAATAGTTCAGAATGGCTGGATCATAAGCAGATGGCAGTGGACGCAGAGACAAAGGAGGGGGGTGGCAAATCATTAAGATCAAAGGTTTCGGTTTCATTCTGAAGGCTGTGGGGGAGCTTCAGAAGGATTTTAAGCAAAGTAGTAGTGCAGTCAACTGTACATTTTAGGAAGATTGCCCCAGCAACAGAATGGAGGGTAGACGGGAGAACATGAGATAGGTAACGGGGGGACCATTTAGCAGGCTGTCACAGTCATTGACCAAGATAAGGAGGGTGTAAAGGAACGAGATGGCTTCCCCACTTACACGCTGTGTCACCATAGTAGGTGACTTAACCTCTCTGTGCCTTAGTCTCCTCTTCTGTAAAGCAAAAGTAACAATAACATCTCCCTTGTGGCGCTGCTGGGAGGAGCAGATGAGCTACTGCACGCGAAGCGCCTGGCGTAGTGGCTGGTACCCAGAAGACACTCAAGGATGTTGGTGTCCCTTCCCCTCATTCCCTCTTCTTCCACCTCACCCTTCCTTAAAGGCTGGCACGGTATGGAGCATGGAAGTGGCCGAGGCAGGATTCTAACCCAGACAGTCTGACTCCAGAGGGCAGTGGAGAAAGTTTGAAAGTGCCGTTGTCAGGACAGTTACTTAGAAGGATTGTTTAGCCGAGTCGAGGGCCCAGCTGAGGTTGGAAACTATGACTTTCGAGTGGGACTAATCAACAAAGTGATGGGATTTTCTCCAGCAGTGCTCCTCCATCTGGGTGTAAGCACAGAGGAGCAGGCTGTCAGTTAAATTTATCCAGGCTTGGGTTTTTGCCTAGTGTTTGTGTCAGAAAGATATAGGGCAAGGGAGTTGAGGATATAGGCAAGATCCTGAAGTCTAAGTTCCAGGAGTAAGACAAACAGACCTGGCTTCAAATCTCTTAGCTGTCCTGTCCTAGCTGTGGGACTTTGAGTAAGTCACTCAACCTCTCTGAGCCCCAGTCACCTCATTAAAAAAAGAGAAACATACCTGTCGGATAAAGTTACTGTGAGAATTACATGACATTTTTGAAATGATGTGGTAAGATGCTTGGGATGTGCCTAGCACATATATATTCATTGTTATTTTTATCATCATCATCATTTTCCAGGATGGATGGGGAAGGAAGTAAGGTGAGAGGGGCTGACGGAGTGGGAGGACGAAATGGGCTCAAGAGCCTGGAGATCCTCCTGAGGTAAAAGGATGAGCTCTGAGGCCAGCGGGCAGGATGTGGATGGTGGAGGGTTCTGAGATGGAGCGGTTCTGACCGATGATGAAGCATGGCATGGCTAGGATGGGGGTGTGTCCTGCACATGGATCACGGATGTCGAACTCACCCAGAATGATGTCAGGACTTGGGGTGGAGAAGAAGACAGTGAGCCAGATGCCGAACTCTTCGTTGAATGGGTGAGGGAGGTGGTTTGACCAGGAGGGGGTGGTTAAAAAGAAGAGTCGATGAGGAGAGGAGAGAAGAGGGTGCTGTAGGCAGATGGCATAAGAAGGAGGAGTTCTTGGCCGCAGGCGGAGGAGTAACGGTCTGGCAGCAAACAGGGGAAGCCAGAGCATAGACCCCACCTCCCAGCCCTAGGGCGCCTGTGGTGTGGGAGTGTGAGCAGTGCCCACTAGAGGGCACTGCGGGCAAAGCCGTGAGCGCCTCCGTGGAGACTCAGGTTTCAGCGCTGCAGGCGCCGAGGTAAACAGTGTTCTGTGAAGTTTACTCAGAGTGTGGGGCGAATTGGCTCCCGTGGGGTGGGGTTTCCAGAGGGTACGGAAAGGAGTGGGAGAGGGCAGTAGTAGGGAGACGACTGAGTCGGGGGTGGGGGTGGGGAATGGGAGCACAGAGCAGAATGGGGATGGTATGGGAGAGGACAGATGACTGGCAGGCAGGCTCAGTCTGGGCTGTCGCCAAGGACTGGGGGATGTGAGGCCTGCGGGGATTAACTGTCCTCAGGCTTCCAAATGGAGCTTTTTTCCTTTACATCTTTTGTTTATTATAAAAGTAACGCATGCTTGTTTCAAACAATTCTAATCATTATTGAAGTGAAAATCCGCCTCCCCTATCATGTTCCCCCGAGGTAACCACTGTTGACAGTCTGTCTATCCTTCTAGATATTTCTCCTATGTAAAACATATAATATCATTTAAAAAAACCAGAGCCCACTGTACTAATTCTTCTGCAACTTGCTTTTGTCGCAATACTATATTGGAGACATCATTGCATATCAGTATATAAAGATCTAGCTTGTCCTTATTTGTGGCCACATCGTCATTGTCATCATTACAGTATGCAGTAGACATAGGACTGAGTAGCAATTATTGAATGCTGTGCTCTGTGTACTAAGTATTTCACGTGGATTATCTCCATTACTCTTCACGACTTTATGAAGGAGGTATTAGTTTTCCCATTTTATAGATGAGAAAATGGAGCCACAGAGAGGTTTAGAAACTTGGGCAAAGTCACACATCTCATGAGGGCTAGAGGAGGAAGTCATTTATCTCCTTTACTCTTCACAACTTTATGAAAGAGGTATTATTTTTCCCATTTTACAGATGAGAGAATGGAGGCACAGAGAGGTTTAGAAACTTCGGCAAAGTCACACAGCTCACAAGGGCTAGAGGAGGAAGTCAAACCTAGGCAGTCTGACCACAGAGCCCAAATTCTTGATCATTACATAGTGAAGCTTAGTCTGTCATTACTTGGATGTACTATAAATTATTCAACCAGTCCTCCACTGAGGTCATTTAGGTCATTTCCAATTTTTTGCTATTTACAAAAGACGTTTAAATGGATATTCTTATACATGGAGCATTTCAAAAGGATAAACTCCTAAAAGAAGACTTGCTGGGTCAAATGATGTTTCGAGTTGCTCTCCGGAAGTTGGGCTAATTTAGACATGCACTGAGAGTGAATACACATGCGTGTTTCACCATATGCCCACAAACGCTGGGTTTTAGCAACCTTTTCATTTTTGGCCAATCTGAGAGGTAAAAGATGACACTTCAATCATTTCAATGCTGTTTGAATTTACATTGTTACTACCTAATTTTTACTGCGGTTGGGAACCTTTTCTATGGTGTATGCCTTTTGTGTCTCCTCTCTGACCTGCCTGTTCCCTATTCTTTAGCCATTTTGCTAGTGGATTGTTCAACGTGTTTCCGCTGACCTACAAAAGCTCACTCATTCATTCCTTCAACAAGTATTTTCTGAGCACCTACTGTGTGCCAGCCGCTGTCCTTGCACTGGGAATACAGTGGCGAATACAGTGGCTGACGTTTGAGTAGAAGAAAGAGATAATAAGCAAATAACTAAATGACGTAATGGCTGATCTTAGTCCTCTGTCTTTCAACTTTGCCTGAGACATCTCTCGCCATCCCGAAGTTGCTCAATTGTTGCACAGTCCAATCTGTCATTCTTTTTCTTTAAAGCTCCTAGGGTTTTTTCTTGCTTTGCAAAGACTTCCTACCTCAATATTTAAAACATATTCTCCTGTACTTTCTTCCAATCTTTCAGTGGTTTCTCTCTTTAAAATCTAAGTCTTTGGCTAAGCTGAAATATATTTTGGAATAAGGAGTGAGATAGAGATCCAGCTTTATTTTTTCGGATGGCAGGCCAGCTGTCACAGGAAATGGCACCATGTATTGAATGGGGCGTCCTTTTCCCCAGAGAGGGTGAAGCGAAGCCCACAGAAAGGAAGAGCCTCAGCTCAGGGTCACGTAGCAAATTAGTGGTGGCAGAACCGGGCAGAAATTTAAGGTTCCAGGGGTTGCTGACTTCCATGGCAGCAATACACAACTGAGCTCGCCATGGCTCCATCCGCTGGTGCACTTGACCCCCCCTCCCTGACCCTCGCCAAGATTCACTGTCTGCGGCCAAGGCATCTTCCCTTTCTAATAAGCCCCCTGACCTCTTGCTGAGAGATGGGAGTGCAGCGACCCATGGTAGCTCTGTTCCTTATAAATAGGCGAACACCTGCTGGTCTCTGCTGAGACACCTCGCATTGAGGCAGCTTGGGCTGCAGAGAGCTGGAGGCAGAGGGCAGACAGATTTGTCATTTAGGAACCAAAATAGGAAGTGTCTATTCTAAATAAAGAAATCTGGCGTTGTTTTCGTTCAGTCGCTGACGGAGCAGCTGCCGTCCCGGGAGCCTTCCAAGGGGGCTGCCTCGAGTTATGCCAAAGTGATAAACTGGCGGTTTGGAGACTTCTGGGGCTTGCTCTGAGGCCCCGGCTAGAACCGGCCTCGAGGCCAAAAGGTTTTCTGGAAAAGGCAACTGTTTACCCCACCTCCAATGCAGCTGGGCCTAATCTATTGCATTTGGTGTTTCCTCTACAGCTTTTCCCTTCTCCCTCTACATTTCCTGGGGCTGTGGACATTTTCTCAAGCCCCAGGAGACAGGCATGCAGGAAGGTGTCTTCAGGGAAAAAGAAAAGAGAAGCGGGAGTTGGAGTTATTCAGGCTACTTGGGTTGACTATTTTTTTATAGCTCATATTTTCCCTCAGTTACCAGGAGATTTGCGGTCAAAGTGTTCGAACAAAATAGGTGGATAATTGCCTCCATTATTTCACTTGCCTTTCCGTGGATAGACATAGCCGAACAAATTGGTGAGTTGTTATTGTCCTACTAACCTTGGTGGGTATTTTGTTGCTTCTCTCCTAAACCCTGCTGTAAATTTACTGCTTGTAATAAGGCAAAACAACCTTTTAGCACCCGTCTGCCTCCCACCTCCAGGCGGAGTGGGCGGCCAGCCTCTGCAGTGAGATTCAAGGGCCTTCTGCCCATTTCAAGGACCCCTCCAACCGGTCACGTTGATGTCAGATATTGTCACCACCCACACAGTGGAAAGAGACCAGAGTTCTACCGCCAGCTCTGCCATGAGTCACTGTGTGACCCGAGGCAAGTCACTCTGCCTCTCTGGGACTCGGCTGGCTCCCAGTAAATTGAGAAGGTCTATCTAAGCGGATCCCTACCCAGGCTCCTCCTCAAGATCGCCAGTGGTGCTTATTAATATGCAGATTCCAGGCCCCATTCAGACTTACTGAATCAGACTGCCTAAATGGTCAGAGCCACTGTATCTGTATTTCAAGAAAATTGCCAGTGACTCCATTGTGCAGCCAGGTTTGGGATCCAGTGAGCCAGGTGACCTCAGGGCCGCTTCCACCGCTGACATTAAGTGGTTCCATCCCTCCCTCGGCACTTCAGTGTTCTCTCTCTAAGAGAGGTGCTTCCCTTCATCCCCCTCTGCAAAGGCGGAGCGCATTCTCTCCTCAGGAGCCCTGAAGGCTTTCACCACTTGTTTGTCAGATATTAAGCAGTCACCTTTGAGGAGAGGACCCAGAAGGAAGGGGCACACACATTGTTGATGCAGAAGGGGGTCAGGGGAGAGAAAAACAGCAGCAACAACAACGGAAAAATGGGGGGCTGGATCTGTCTGAAGGCCAAGGCAGTCTGAGACCCACTGAGGACACAGAGGGCGTTGACATATTGTAGGGACCTCACCTGAGCCTCGTTTTCTCTGGGGTCATCTCTGCAACACAATGCAAAGAGGTACAGCCATGCTAGGAAACAGCCTTCCTGTTAGTTGGTGAGGTCTTATGGCTCCTGAGGTTGATACCAGCAAGTGAGGGTGTGAACACGTCTCTCTCGGCCACTGGGGCCATCTGACCTCAGTCCCCGGGCCCAAACATAACTTGAAACAAGAGGCCTGTGAGAAGCACTGGACTTTGACATCAGGACCCTAGAGCTTTGGGGAAAGCTCTGAACTAGAGCCCTCTTCTCATAGCTGCCATCCTGCCCTCGCTTGGTGATCAAGAGCCCCCACAACCTGCTAGTTTTATCCCCCAACTCTGCTGACCTAGATCCCTGACAATCCAGCTCTGTGCTTGAGTCCACTTCATTATTCATTATTCACTCGCCTGCTATTTACTAAGCACCTACTCTGACCTGGCACTGGGTTAATTAGGCCAAATGGCAGCAAAACAGACATGGTCCTGGCCCTCAGAAAGCCAACAGGCTAGCACAGTAGTTTTCAACCTTATCAGAATCAGCATCTCTCTCTCTCTCTCTCTCTCTCTTTTTTCGGTGAGGAAGATTGGCCCTGAGCTACGATCTGTTGCCAATCTTCCTCTTTTTACTTGATGACTCCAATTCCCAAAGCAACATCACAATTGTCAACATTATTTTCTGAAATGGTGAAGGACTCTAGGTAAGGCTCTGAAAAAAAATCAATCGTCCATCTCTTTACACAATAGTTTCATTAAAACTGTGGGGTCTGTGGGGGGAAAAAACCCTTTGAGCATACATGTAAAATATTTATAGTATAAGTTCGGATCATTATAAATTAGGTTTTCACCTCCATGGAAATCCAATAGAACATTCAAAAATCATGCGGGTGCTGGACTATTCTTTGTTTTGGTGGACTGTCCTGGGCACGGCAGGACACCCAGCATCCGTATTTCCAGTCCACTAAATAACCTCACAAATTTTCCAAAAGTCCCCTAGGGGGCAGTATTGCCTCAGTTGCAAGCCGCTGGTCTAGCCTTCAGTTCCCATAGGGCTGGGGCTTTGTCTGGTTCTCCCCAAGCTCCCATCCCCTTCATGCCTGCCCCCAAAGAATGGACTCTCCTCCTTGATACCAGTGCTCCGCCTCCGCTTGATCAGTTCAGCTAGGCTGGGTAAGACTGCCGTTCCCACCAAAGCCAGCTGCTGGTCTAGATTGCAACATGTTGTTGCCTTTAAGTGCTCCCACTGAACTTAGCTCCTGCAGCTGGGGCTCCTACCCCATCGCTAGGGTGCCGCTACGTGGAGATAACCAGTCCTTCCACTCCGCACCCCAGCCCCCCACCCCCTCCTCCATCCCTGCACCCTAGCTGTTGATAAGCAGTAGAACAGGTCCAAGTACAACCAGGTTGGAACTTGAGTCTCACCAGATCCCTGTGGCCTTTTGCTGCCGGCAGATAGATTCCCTTAGGATATTGAAAGAGGAAAGAATTCTCTTCTGCAAATATGTAGCCAAAGACAGTCAGCCACCCTCGGGGCTTGCTTCTACCAACCTTTAGACAGCTTTCTTGTCAGCGTCAGAGCGATATCCTCAAATCATTTGAGAAGCCTGCCCAGTTCCCTGAAGGGCCCTGTGGCCGAGAGTATGTGCTCTGGAATCAGACAGACCCGGGTTGAAGTCCAGGGTCTACCTCATACTGCTGAGGGACTTTAGGAGTTTCACTTAGACTCTCTGAGCTGCAATTTGCTCATCCAGAAAATAGTGATAATAATAGTACCTACCTCCATAGTGTTCTTCTAGGGATGAAACAAAATGAGTGCCTTTAAGATGCTTAGCAGAGTGTCCGGCAATAGTAATCACCCAGAAAATGATAGTTACTGTTGCTATTCTGGGATCACATGGTGTGCGCTGAAAACTGGCTCCTGCTGACTTCATTTGTCCCGTCCTACATGTTTCCATTTTATCTTTTAGAACAAGTTAGACATTCTTGTGAGGCTGACCAGTATGGGTCTGCATCCTGGGTTGAAGTTCCATCTTATGAGAAAGACCAAGCTCGTAAAATCTTCAACTCTCTTCACCCAGCCAAAAAGAATGTATTTTCATTTTTTCTGTCCTGTCTCATTGCACAAAGAAAATCTGAGACGGAGTCATTGAGCAGAGCAGGATTGGGGAGCAGGATTAACTAGGAACTGTACTTAAATACAGCACCCACTTTCTTAGGAAAGTCAAGAATGGTCTGAAAAGATGTCTGGTGAAGTTGGCCGCATGGTTAATCACCTCAAGCCGTGTCTGCAGGATGTCAGAGCTTTTGGAGGAAAAGGGGAAAACACAATCAATCATGCAGGTGCCAAAGAGAGCATTGAGCTCCTGGGCAGGGATGGTATTAAAAAGTCATCTTGGTGCATGCAGCTAGATTAAGGCAACAGACATTTTGAAGGTTCTAGCTTGTTTACTTAGCATTAAGAAAGGGTCTTGAGCAATCCAGAAAGCAGTGAAGGGAACAAGCAAAGGTTTATCGAGCAGTCAATATGTATAGGGCACCTACTATGTGTGTGGCACTGTGAGGGCTATAGAAAGCAAAGGAATGTAATAATCAGTCTAGAACGTTCCCTTGAAGAACTTGCTACCCAATCCGGGAGTGGAAGTAGCGTGGGGAGAAGAACAAATCCATAGACAAAGCATTAGAAAGCCCTTCAGCTGGGGCTTTCTGAGTAGGCTAACGTCCTTTTAGTTGCTGTAATTATAGTCTCACAAAATCAAGCAGACAAGATTTCTGCCATTTGGTAAAAGAAAAAATACAGTCAAGCTGATTAAGGTGGCTGTTTGACTTTACAAGGACTTACACAGAGTGGTTCTGAACCAGGTTTGGTGTCAGGCAGATCTGGGTCTGAGTTCTGGCTCTGCCACTTTACTAGCTGTGTGACCTTGCCCAGGTTGCCTAACCTCTCTGAGCCAGTTTCCCCCTTGTGGAAATTGAAGGTAATAACAGTACCTTCTTGGAAGAATTGTTGTGAGAATTAAAAGAGATACATTATGTAAAGCACTTAGCACAGAACCAACCACACAGTTAATGTTCCCTAAAAAGGTAGCTTACTATAATCATTAAAAGAGAGAAAAAGACTATTGCTAGCATTGGCCAAAGACATCTAGAAATTTCGAAAGAACATTCCACCGTCTCCCATTAGCAATGGGAGCGCTAGTATTCTCGGGGAAGAGCCGGCCAGGCCTGGTCAAACGGTGAGGTGAAGAAAGTGCTGCAGCAGTCCTGCGCCAGCCACTCCTCCCCCAGGTTGATCTGGCGTTCATGCTGCCACCTACTTGCCCAGAAGGGGCTCCCTTCTGCCATTGAGGCCCCTCTCTGGGAGCTCTTGGTCATCCAATTTCAATATTCCATTCTCAACCTCCCTTTGCAATTTGGCATCCTACATCTCCTTCCCTGAGGTACAACAACACTAGAAAGGATAGGAAAATGCTAATGTGACCTTTTAAAAAAGAGTGAACTGTATGTAAAAACCCAACAGCGCCTCTTGGAAAATACGTGTACACAAAACCCCACAAAAGGCTCTGACTCATGCTTGGGAGAAGCAACAGGCACACCTGAATAGATTTTTCTAATTTCACTGGCTAAAATTTGTCTGTGAGTCTCCATCGCAGTATGTATAGTTTCCACCCCAAAAGGAAACGCTTTGGGTTATTAGGAAAAATCATGATGGCGATTCCAACAGAATGTGGATGACAGAATTTGCTCCCGAAAATGCTACCATGTGTATTTTCTTGTTTCCTGGTTATTAATACAATACATTTTGCCTCTAAGTCAAATGTTTTTACTTATGCCAAGAAAAATCGTGAGTTACAGGAAATCTAACAGGCTTAATTAGTGAGGAGTTTAACTTAATCCAGTGGTTTTGCAATAAACCAGACCGAGTCAGGCTCACTCGCTGCATTTAATGGGAAGTGAGTGGTCAGAAATGGCCTTTAGCAACCTTGTTAGAGAAGAGGCACATGATGCGCACAAACAAGGCTGGTTCTCCCGAGGTAAAAATGACAGGCTGAGGTCACTGTAATTATCAACAGTGCTTTTTGCATGCAGGTTCCTATTACATGTGTTACCTGTTGCTTTCAACTTTCCGTAATTGCAGTTTGCTATGGTCAGACAGTGCTGTTTTTCCTTCTTTTTACCAAGCAGCCCACTCGGGAGAAAGTCATTCATGGCCCCCCGAGTTTGCCCTGTAAGTGTATTTTAAAAGGCAAAGTTTCTTAGTCCAACCAAATGAAAGCGATTGGAAAAGTTCACCATAGAAACGAGAGGCCTATTATGTGTAATAGCTGAGCTCTTTGCAGCCCGATCCTGAGCACTAGGCCACAATTTCAGATGAAAGAACCTGTAAAGGCTTCAGAAGACAGCAATGAAGATGATTAAGGGATTGGAAAAGAGGATCTAGGGGAAAAGGTTAAAGGTATTAGGATTATAAGGACGATTTAGCCCCCAGAGGAAACAAATGAAGGCTGACCAGCTGTTCTTCCTCGCTGTTGATGGCACAGAATAAATGAATGGCAGCACGAGGCACTTTAGGTTAGATGTAAGAAAGAACTTTATGACAACAAGTCTCCTTAAACACTAAAGGCCATTCATTCTTCACCCCTAAAACATTGGTAGAGCCCCAACCACATGTTGGACTGTGTGCGAGGCACTGGAGGAGGTCACAGCCTAATGAGGGAGATACACCAAATAGATCATTACCAGACAGTGGGAGGCATGCTATAATAGAAGGAATTTGGGATGGCTTGGATTTTAAAAGGGCAATAGGGCGCATATAGCATAATATTATATGTCACCTCTGGTGGGGTCTGAGGCAGCACCAATAATGAAGTACGTTGATATTTCTAGAGAAAAACAGGAATATTCACACAGGGTGTGATAAATCAAGACTAAATAGCCTTATGCCAGTTCAAGTTTTTCTGCCAAATGAATTTGCCACAAACTTACAAAACACTCTCAGTTTTCAGAGCTTTTTGGGTTTTAGAACGATAGATATGGGACAGCGGATCTGGCAAAGGGGAGTCTGGTCCAGCAGTAGGACTTGGGAATGACAGCGGACTTGTGGCCACAGCCAGAGCATGTATTTCTAATGTTCTAAGGTGTCCCAACTCTGCTGCCTCAATACCATAGACAAATGTGGGGAAGATGGCTCTGTGTGTGTGTGTGTAAAGCATGGGGAACCTCCTCATTCCTCCTCAGGTCAAGCCTCACTTTTAGAACCTGTATATAAAGTAGCCCCTGGCAATGTATCTCAAAGGAATTGACCAAATAGTCAAATGTTATTGCTATGGTTTCAAATATCTGGCCCGAAGTCCCTATGAGCACGCCCACAAATTTTCAGAATAAGCATCCTCATGTGGGGTTTGCAAAGTGTGGTAGAATGAGCGTGGGGCCTCTGGCCTTCCTTTTTTTTTTTTTTTGAGGAAGATTAGCCCTGAGCTAACATCTGCTGCCAATCCTCCTCTTTTTGCTGAGGAAGATTGGCCCTGAGCTAGCATCTGTGCCCATCTTCCTCTACTTTATATGTGGGATGCCTACCACATCGTGGCTTGCCCAGCGGTGCCATGTCTGCACCTGGGATCCAAACCGGTGAACCCTGGGCGGCGGGAGCTGAACATGCGCACTTAACCCCTGGGCCACCGGCCATCCCATGGCCTTTCTTTTTAACCTGTGTTCTGTGAAGAGCAGGGGCCGGGAGAGACTGCTACTCTGCTTCCTCTCTCACACCTACTCCAGTGGATGGCAGAGCTCAGCTTGGCAAGAGATAAAGACAGCTGGAAAGCCTACAGGGAGGGGCACCTGAGCACCTGGTTATCTGGATTGGGAAACACCCAACTACCCTCTGCCAGCCAAACAGCTTCACTTAGGGGCTAACCTCCCTTGAGGGGGAACACCCAGTGAACCCTTCCACACCCTCAGAAGTTGTTTGCTTCCTGAAAAAAAAGGGGGCAGTCCTTGAGTTCATTCTCATTCTGTTTCCGGTCAGAAAAAGGAGACGCCCCCCTTCAGGGGCCATTTTCTGCTACCACCTACCCACAACCACCACCTACACCTAAAGTTCAGAGAAACTAAGGCCCTCTTTTCATATTTAGACTCCCACAAAACCATATCCTCTGCCCTGGTCCTCCTCTCTGCCCTCCGGGAATCCAAGCCCACATCATTTCAGGATGAGCTCAGCCTACAACCACTCCCTCTGAGGCCTGGCTTCCCAACCTTGGTCATTCCAAAGCGCATATCTGTTGCAACACACAGGGCCCACCCTAGGCAAAACTGAGCCGGGGACACAGCCTTCAGTCCGCTGATTTCCCAAACCCCCACGCCCTGCCTCTGCTTGCCTTCCTCTTCCCTGGGGAGTCTGCTTCCTATAACCCTTCCTCTCCTCTCCCTACAGGAAAGGCTCTGATAAAGGAATTCGCACTCAGATATAAATAATAAGCCTTCCTTATCCACGCACACATGCCAGACCATCCTTTGCAATTGGACTCAAAGAAATCGTGCACTGACAGTAGAGTTTGTGGCATCACTCATAGGCAAAAAGGAAATATCAGAGGGCCTGGGGAGCCTTTTCAGAACCCATCAGATTATGATGTGGGGCCACCCAGTCAGCTCTCATCTTCCTTATGTAAGGTGGACTGTGGCAACACTCTTCAGAGGAATGGACTCTATTCTCTGAATTCGAGTCAGGTGGTGCAGTCAGACATCAGGAGGGAATATCTGGAACTGGGACTGACCTGGAAAGTCTGAAATGTAGGGTTGTCAAAGCTTGAGGGTGCTGGAGGGAAGGGGTTGAGGAAGGAGGGGAAGATTTTGACAAAAGAGCCATGTTGGTGAGAAGAAGGAAAGAGAAGCAAGGGAAGACACAGTGGGGGAAGAGAAATCTGGATGGCAGTGGAGGTGAGCTAGAGGATTAGTAAAAACAGATTTAAGAAAACAGGTAACACCTTTTGAGCGCATATTTGGTATGGTCGCTGTAGCTGTGTTGTCTCATGCCATCCTCACAACAGCCCCAGGAGGTGAGAACTGTTATTAGATCCATGTACAGGGGAGGAAACGGAGGCTCACTGAGGTTAGGTAATTTGTAGCAAGTCACACAGTCAATGAATGATGGAGCTGGATTCAAACACTTGTTGGTCTGATTCCATATGAGGGAGGGGCCAAGCACCTTTTGGTTGTAGGAGGAGCCTCCCATGTTGGTGTATGTTGCAAGAGGCCCCCAGACAACCCGTTCCCCTCACCACAACACAGAAGTACCCACACAGCTTCCACAGGGACCACCTGCTTCTGGGTTAAAGATTGCTTTTAGGGAGGGCACCGTTAAAATGTAAATATGCGCTCTGGAAAAGGTTAGTACAGCCCACAAGTTGGGGGAAAATCCTGCCCTGTTTCAAAGTCTTAGAGGAGTTGGGAAGGTTGAAGCTCTCAGCAAAATGCGCTTCCTGTAGGAGCCATAGCAGAGGCTGCAGGTGTGAATGGCACTGTGGCACTGAGTCCCTGAGATACACAGGGAATCTGAAGACACCAAAGAGAAGACAAACTTGACTTCATAGTTTTACCCAGAGCTGGTCCCGCCCTCCATACACACAAAGAAGGGGAGAAGCCATTGGAATCCAACAGCCTAGGGTCAAATCTTGGCTTTGCAACCTGCTAGCTACATGACTTTGGGCAGGTCACTGTTCTGAATTTCCGTTTCCTCATCTGTAAAATACAGATAGACATAGAAACACCTACTTCAGACATGAGATCCTGTAAAATGTTCTGCATGATGCCTGGCACTTAGTAGAAACTCATTAAATACCAAGTCCATCTGCCCGGCTCTCACCACCTCTTGGCAGTAAAGGGAGACTGAATCTTAAAGCCCCGGAAATAGCCTCTGAAGATAAGTGAGGCCGAAGACATTCACTGCTTCCTTCAACACATAAGCCCTGAATCCCTCCTTTATGCCCTAGTGAGTCAGACATGAATAAACCAATCCTTGTTCTCAAGGAGCTCACATTCTAGTGGGCACAGGTCCGACACACTATGGCCACATGATGGAATGCGTCATAATAGACGCAGATCTAGGAGCGCTAGCGGGGCGCCTGAGGGCATTGAGAAAGCTTCACAGAGAAGATATTTGCGATGGAACTTGAAGGAAAACCAGCAATCATTAGGCAGATAAGGAAGCAAGCATATTCCAGGCAAAGGGAGTAGCGTACATTAAGGAACACAACATGGCAGGTTTAGGTGGAGCTGGAAAAGCAAGGATCGGTGAGAATAAACTGGAGGAGGAGTCAGAAGGGAGAGGGCATGACTAAGTGACATCTCTGAGCAGAGAGACATGATATTCAAAATTTATAATAACCAGTGTATCGTGGGCATCAAACAGTTAGGAAAGACCCAGTGGTCATAAATAATAAGTAAGGCCACACTGGGGCCTCTAACGAAAGGATTCCTCATATTTAGAGTAGTTTTGGCAACTGAAGTAAATATAGGTAGATAATGAATGCTTATGCTATATCTGACATTTCCATGCCGTTTAAACATTTAGTTTGACAGTAACAGTAACATCTGACATACAAGATATGTGTACAGTGGCACGTAATACTATTTTACAGAAGCAATTTTGTCAATTGCACGCGTGTCTGTATATAAGAGATTCTTTGCTATCCTGCCAAAACTTGGGTACCTATTCAGTAGACTATGAGGGAGGAAGACTCTAGTATCTTTATAGCTCCCCTGAGCATGCAGGCCACAGCCACACACATAATATGTCCCTAATCAATGTTGAATTGATGTAATGAAGTCAGTCGAATTGAGTGTTTTCCCTTTGAAATTTGATCCCTGTCAGTTTCTTTAAAATGTTTTATTTAATAATTCTAATTAACTCACCTCTTCCCCTTATCCTATTCATGGACTTTGCTAATAATGACAGATATTCTTGGGTTAGAGAAGGAATGTTTTTTAATTATCTTTGGCCTCCATAGAACTCCCTCTTAGTTAATTATCTTCTGATTCTCCCTGACTCATCCATGGTCATCCCACACTATAGTCTTATGCCAGCATGGATTTTACTGTCTGACCTGTTGTGTTTCTGAGCCTCCCAAGTGAGAGAATCAGTAATGCAGACTAGCTACACAATGAGGTTATATTAATCATTTATTTGTAAGTGAACCAGGTCACCTTTCACGTCAGCTCTCCTAACATGTCAATTTTTAACGCATCTAACATGAAACAGCCCAAAGAAATCAGTTCCAGCTAGGTAAGGTCCTGTAAATAAATCGTTTTTAGAAAATTGGTAAGAGCAAAAATGATCTTTTTTTTCCACCACATTTAGTCCTAACCGAATCATTGGGACCAAGGTCATCTCCACCTGCTTTTGGGCTGTGAGGGCAAATTCAACATTGCGTGTGTAGGAAGTGAGAACCAAGGGTTTAGGCTTTGGAGCCGACTAAGCCTCTGTTTAAATTCCAGCTTTACCACTTGCTTGCTGCGGGCCTTTTTAACTTCACCAAGTCTGGGTAAGTTGGGGATAAAAATACCTACCTTGCAGGGTGGTTGTGGGGATTAAAGGTAAGGTATGGGAAGCGGAACATGCTTAGCCCAGTGCCTGGCAGTGAGCAGACACTCATTAAGTGATAGTTGTTATTATTATTGTTACTGTGAGTCCATTATAAAACAGCAAGAACACGAGACCATGAGTCAGGAGCCTGGGTTCTGTTTCTTAGTTGTACCACTAATGAGGCAAAGACATTGTCTCCTTTCTGGACCTCAGATACTTTGGAAAATGAGTAGATTTGCTGACGGATGGCTAATGTGTCACATGGGTTCCACCAGTCTCCTTTTCAACGTCTATGACAGGCGTCAATAACCAATCACAGCACTCTTTCCTGATGAGCAAACACATCAACTGAGCATCATTCTCAACACCGGGTCTCAAATAGCCTCTACTGCTCAATTAAAGTTGGCAAATGAAATGAAGCTTATTTGCCTTTCCTGAATTAAATAGCCTCAGATGTATGTTTTGGTACATTCTATGGCTTTGTGGAAGAATGGTCTCTGATAATATTTGCAGGCCAACTTTGAGGTGAAGTGAAGGATTCCAGGTTCACAGAGTGACTTCTCACCTAACAAGAGGGAAACACATAATTCAACCTACTGGTGTAATGCGATAGGACCAACCCAGATTTATGTCTATTTCTTCTGCTGTGTCCTAGCTTTGTGACCTTGGGCAAGTCACTTAACATCTCTGAGCCCGTTTCCTCATTTGTAAAAATGGACCTAAGATGATAATATAAACCGGTAACATTAGGGAAAACTGAGTGAGTGTGTAGGAACCCTGTACTGTCTTTGCAACTGTTCCATAAATCTAAAATTATTCCAAAATAAAAAAGTTTATTTTTAAAAAATGGGCAGAAGGGCACAAACTTGAGGGACTGTGAAGATTAAATGAGATAAAATGTGAGAAAGCACGTAGTTTGGTGCTTTCTTTTTTCCCTCCCAGGCATTTCCCTTCACCTACACATTCAAACTTGCCGAACCCCTGAGGAATCAATAGGTATGCTTTCTGGACTGTGATGCCGGCAGCTCACCTGCCTGATAGCATTGCAATTCAGAGCCTTGCTGCCAAGCCGAAGCCCTGCAGGCAAGAAGGTTGGGTTTACACAGTCCTGGGAACCACTAAATGTGTCACACATTGCCAGAAAGCAAAATGCCCTGCATATCTTTGTTGGACTCTGTGCATATGTGTGTGAGAGGGCAGGGGGGTCCACAGGGGGAGGCAAAATAGGAGAACTGGGTGGAATCTGGATAAGACCTGCAGGTAGAGAGTCAAGGAAGCAGGTTCATGCCCATTTTCACCCTCACGCTTAAAACTTTTTCTTGTCGGCTTTGGGTGAAAGCACTGTTTCCAGATAGACTCCAGTATATCCAGATAAGTTCTCTGGGGAAAGGCAAGAGGAGGGGTATATATTCAGCCATTAGGTCCATGCTGGTCCCAGGCCTACTTTCCTCCAAATCCATCCCTCCCTTTTCCCTTCTCTGCTCTAGCAGGATGGGGTGAGGAGAAGGAAGGGGGACGAGTTGACTCTTCAGGCTCTTTCCAAGGCTCTAGTGGGATTGGCCAATGGAAGGCACTGGTAGAACATTGGAAAGCAGGAGGAAGAGAGAATCTAGGCTATTTCTCTCCCTCCCTCTCTGCTTTGTGGGTTGTCTCCAGCAGTGATTGTGTTTCTCTTGTGGCTCCAACACTGCTGACCAGGTTTACTGTGGCTGCAGTTTCCACCAAGTGACCCAGCCCCTAGGAGCTCCCTGCTGTGGCTAATCTCTGGGTTGCCTCATTGTCCTCCACTTGGCATCAAAGCTCTCTCATCAGCTGTGTAACCAGTTCCCCACACTGAATTCTATCTCCCTTAAATACTCTGTGGTTTCTGTTGTCCCAGTTGGACCAGACTGATCAATCCTCCACTAGCCAATAGCAAGGGTTCCTCCTTTCCACTAGCCAGTTTTCATTTTGGCATGCAAGGCTCTAAGAGACTCATCTGGAAAATCAGTGGGAGATTAGGAGAGTGGAAGAGGTCTGGGGAATTAGAAATGGAGGTCAAGCTCAGGAGAGTCCGGACACCTAAGAAGTCTCTGAAACTAGAAGAGAGCAAGAACAGAAAAGCAGCAGAGGTAGTTTTGTGGCTTCTTGTATTTGCTGGGTCCCAGCCCATGAGTACTTTGGGAGTCTTCTGCTTTGGAAGAGAGCAAATCACAGCCAGGAAAGAGAGGAGAGATTAGCCCTCCTCCCAGCCCAACCTCCAGTCAGCTCCAGGAACATGGAAAGAAAAAGAGAAAAGCTCCAGGGTTTGGCTTGCCTGCCTGTAGGTGGCGGCTGCACTCCAATCAGATGGAGGAGAACAAACCCAGGAGTCCCACTGATCCGATTAATCAGGCTGTCCCAATGGGCAGTGATCGAACTGTCCCAGGGAAAGGATTTGCTTGAGGCTGAGTGGCAAGGATGTGAACAGCAACAGAAACCACGTGGGATTGTCCCCAGGACAGGAGTCACTTCACTTAATTTCCTTGAAAATTGTGTTTGGGGCTGTGTAGACCCAGCCACAGTGCCGCAGTCTCATTTATCAGCCACTAATTGACTGTGTGACCTTGTAAAACAGGGAGAGGGCAGTCTGGTCCCGTGCTTACCTAAAAGGACACATTGTGAGTACCCAATACACATCAAACTGTAATTCTAGCTCAGAAGAGATACAAGAGCAGAGGGTGAGAAATGCTTGCTGCTGGTGGCTGAGAAAGAAAGCAGAATGGAGGAACTACCTTGTAGTGCTCGAGAGCATGGTTTTAAAGAAATTATTGTTAGTTTGGTTATCAATGACAATGGCAATACTGTCATTGTATATGAAAATATCTCTGATTTTTTGAGATGCATAATGAAGCATGTAGAGGTATAACTGATAGATTGCTTGGGATTTCCTTCAAAACATTAAGTCAAAGCATAAAAGAGAAAAAGAAAGGGAGATAAATAAAGCCAACATGAAAAATCTTGGTAGCTATTGAATCTGGATAATGGGTACATGGGGTTTATTATTGTATTCTACTTTTGTGTGTGTTCAAAATCTTCATAATAAATTTTTTAAAGCATACATTTTAGAGTCAGACTTGGGTTCAACCACATTCGTTCAGGCAACAACTATGTATGAGTAATGCTGGATGCCAGGCCCTGTATTTTGAGTCCACGGTGGTGGATGGAGGGAGCACAAAACAGACCAGGTCAGGATTCTGAAATGTAGGAAAGGCATTTAGCTATCAGGTGGCCAGAATAAAATGACAAATGTCCACTTCATCTGTTTATGCTCTTTCTAATCCGTCTATTCTTTTTCTAAAGCAATTTCTGCTAGAAAGGCCAGAGTGCTCTCTGATGAATTCTCCCATGATCCCTGGAGGCAGGAGCCACCCTAACCTAATACTCTCAGGATACTGAGCTCTCTTTTTGCAGCCTCTGCTGCTATAGCCAGGGGCTAGGCACGTAGGAAGCCCTCCACAGGGAGGACCACTGCAATATGGTGTGGGCTGTACTTCCAGTGCCCTGAACAACTCCTATAGGCCCACCCAGTTCTCACTGCCAGGAGATTCCAAGGTCTCCATGGAACACTCTGGAGTCACAAACAAATTGCCCTCTCCCTCCCTCATCTGTCTCTCTTCCTCCAACCTGCCCGGGATTGTGCAATTGAAATCAGGTGCGAAATGAGGCTGTCTCAAAAGTTAGACCTGCATTTGAATCCTGGCTCCACCAACTTAACTATCAGTGTGACCTTGAGCAAGTCACCTCCTTGCTCTGAGCTTCCATTTCCTCTTCTGTAAAATCGTGACAAAATGGTGCCTCCCTCACAGAGTTGTGTGAGAGTTAATGAGGAAATGCATGCAAAGTGCTCACACAGTGCCAGGTACGTGGTAAGCCCTGGGCACTGCTATTGCTGAGGGAGAGGGGAAGAGTCCATCCTCTTCTCTGTGAAGGGAGGAGACAGGAGTTGAGGTCTCTCTGAGCCACAGCTTGATGATCCAGCATGCAGGGCTCCTCTTTAACGTGGGCCCTTAGGCAAAAGACCCCATGCACCTCCTCACTAGGCTAGGGAGAACACAGAGAGCCCAGATGAGATGGAGATCCCCTGGCCTGGGGGCACCCTAGCATTTTAGAAGCGACGCAAGAAGGAAACCCAGTTCTGAGCCCACACCAAAGGTTTCAGGCTCACTACAACAAAGTCCCCCTGAAGCAACACACACATTCCTTGTCTTCGAAGCCAAATGTTTTGCCTAGTTTCCAACAGTTATCTAGAAGTTGCTCTTGAATTGAGCAGGTTCTTTGGCCCTGCACTGTTCTAGATCCAGAAGGCCCAGCCACTCCCTCAGGATCTGGGAGTATGAGCCTGCGACAGTGGGCAATGGGCCCGCACCAACTGAATCAATCAATCACACAGCCCCCAGCTGCTCTGCCAACTGGACATACAGAGGGCTGGCCTGCTCTTCCCGAAGGCCAAGTCAAATGTCACAGAAGAAGCCTTGTGGTACAGTCTGCAGATTCCATTTTCCAGGTGAAGGGACAGAAGCTCAGAGAGGTTAGGTGGATCATCCACCATGGTCCAAGGCATGCCAGAGAGCTGGCAAGGGGCTCCAGGCCTCCTCATCCTCCCAACTAGCATTCTTGCCCTTGGCTCCCTGCTGTCTCTGAGTGTAGCTTTGTGGCAAGCAGCTCTCAGCCCAGGGTAGGCAAGGGGGACGGGGAGGAGAGAAGAGGGATGATTCCTGGAAGAATCCCCTTAGCAAGAGCAGTGTGACTTCGCCATGGTCATATGTTTGTTTTAAATAAACACATGTTGAAGGTTTCATTTAAGTCATTAATGGGGAAACCAGTAAGATATCACAACTGGTGCCAAAGAGAACTCAAAAGAGAGCACATTTAGTCAGTTAAGGGATGCTAAGATGAATTTCCATATGAATGTAAAACAGGAGAAACTGGTCAATAGTCACAGCAATAATCAATTGTATTCCACCAGACACCGGACCTATACAATCCCCAGAGCCTCCAGAATTACACTGAGAGGATATCCAGTAACTCCTTTTGCTCACTTCAAAATCTATTATAATTTGCGCTATACCTGGAAATTGCAGAGGTGTTGGGGGTTCTTGACCTGGCCATTGCTTTTAATGAGGCAGAGGAAACTTTAGAAGCATGAGTGGAGGGACATGAGTGGAAAGGGTACAGGCTTGGGAGTAAAGGAAGGAGGGGCTTGAAGCCTGGTTTCTGCTCTTCCTAGCGGTGTGGCCTTGGGCAGGGGAACTCATCTTACTGAGCTTCAGGCTCCTCACCTGTAAAATGGAAATAAGGAATGGTAGTATCTGCCTCATATGGTTGTTGTGGGGATCAAGGATGAAGATAAAGCACGTGATACATAGTAATTGGTCGATAATCATAATAGCCAACCTTGAATGGGTGCCTGCTCTATGCCAGGCACTGGCATATGCAGTTTACATGTCTTAGTTGATTTATTCCTCACAACAACTATGAGGTAAGTACTGTTATTAGCCCCTTTTATAGGTGAGGAAAGTGAGGCTCAGGGAAGTCAACTGACCCAAGATGACCCAGCTAATTAGTGGTGGCACCAGTGTTTGAACCCAGGTAGTGGACTTCATAGCCAGAGCTCTTAAGTTCTCTACTGCCTCCCTGTTTCACGGGAGATGTGGTCTTTGGTCTGAGGCAGGCCCAGAAATAGAAGGGCAAATGCAAATAGTGCACATGTGGTCTGAATCCAGGAAGGAAGTTTCCTGCAAACACATGCCCCGGTAAAGAAGGTTCAGAGGAAAGGCCAAGGCCCGGGCCCTCGCAAGTGTTACACGTGTCTCTAGCCTTACACTTCCTATTCCACCCACAACCTCCTCCCCCAGCTCACACACTCACACTCACACACACATCTCATCAAACCTTTTGAGTGATGCCTCCTCAGTGCTTCCCAGTCTTTTTCATTTCATGGAATACATAGAAGAGTTTATTTTTAAGGCCCAAGGGCCCTTGCTGCCCCAGGCCTTTCCCAGCCCCTCTGAGGGCTGAAGCGATCAATAGTTTGGTGTATCAATTGAGTCAATTTGCTGTAACTCACAGGTACCTTCTATATGCTCCAGGCACAATGATCTGACTATAAATTTCTGATCAAACAGACTAAAAATTTGTGGAAAGTTGAACACTTAAATCTTTCACTACATTTAGGGCTTTGGACCCCATTTCCTTCCACTTACATTCGAAGCTGTTAGATGAATAATTGCCTAATATTTAATGTGATGTCATATATTTTTAAACATGTTATTTTAAATGTCTAATCAATATGAATTCATTTATCATTCTTTCCTACATACATGGATTATAAGCTCACCTGTGATTCAGGAGAATGTAAAAAATACTTCCATGGGAATTTTATCTTAATTCAGTATTATTGGTCTAAGTGAAACATTATCTGTTTGCTCTTCTGAACAGAGAGTTCATTGATTATTGTTCATCAGAGGAGAAGCATAATATTTTTCGTATTTTTTTCAGTCTTTGACAAAATCATGGGTAAAAACTGGCCATGTTTACATAATGCCAAAAGATCTGGATGAATCAAAAAGGAGATGGTGAATTGTTCAATGACTAGGCTGTTTGGTCCATGTACTTCTTGCCAACATCTGGGTGTTTGGCATGAGAGAGTTGACAGTGTTTCCTTCTCATCTACATGTTATGGCTTTGTGTATATGGATGGCTTCTCCCCAAACAACTTGGATGCCTCATTTATGAGGGAATATATGGAAGCAGCTAGAAGTTAAAAATGGAACGGGTCGGACAAAGGGAAAATTGTGGCAGAAAACATTCCTAAAATCGTTCTGCCACTACCATGGAGTTGTAGTCCAAGCAAATGAATTTGCAAATTTTTTACATTAAAGCAGTACCGGGAGGCAGCAACCATGATGTAGAAAATTGTGGCTACTATAAAAATAAACCATTGAAAGGCAAAGAGAAATAATATTACACCACTTATCAGAACACTGTTTATTTATTATCATGCTCTTATTAATCCATTAATCCATGTTCACCGTAGACTGATGTGATGCCCCTGAGCATGATAGTTGGGGAAACAATGACTTGCCCATGAATTCAGCAGTCCAGGGCCCATGTGGCAGTCACATGTACTCTTAATACACTATTCAATTGTAGCTCTGAATTGAGTTAGTGGACATTCATAACCTCAGTGTGACTGTGTGGAAAACCAAAAAAGGGGATTTCATTCTATAAGAGCAAATCCAGACAAGCTCGGTAGAAACACTGAAAAATCAGCACAGAAAGGCAGAGCTTTCAGCACACATCTGAAAACTGCAGATCAGTAGAAAGTAACTTAAAATTGTAGAAAAAAATAGGCAAGGAGAAAGCTTCACAGTGATTCTCTCCACTTCCCACTCCAGAGTGAACCCGTCTCCTTTTGAAGTTGAGACTATTCTGAAAAATCATGTTCTGGGTGACAAAAAGTGGATAGGAGAGTGGCAACCAGCTGCTGTTCACCACTGAGGCTCCAGAGTAAATAAGTCTGCAGTCATGGGAAAGAGAGGCATATGCAGAAAGAGTTTATAAGGGAGACTCAGGAAACTTCTTTCTTGAAAGCCCTTATGGTCAAAATCTAGATGAAAAACCAATTTCACCTTCTTGAATTGATTGATAAGGTGGTTTGACTGCATTAATCAGCTGCTTGGCTAGAGGGACCAGACAATTTAGTGAATGCAGCTCAACCCCCCAGAAGCTAGGCATGATCCAAGAACTCAACAGAGCCACCTTTATTGGGTTGTATGACAGAACATGCAATTTCTATTTAGCCCTGTGCTTTTGGAGTCTACAGCAGACCCTTTGGCATGTTCAGTTTGCCTAGCTCCGAGATATACAGGATATCTGATTTGAGAGAAAAGATTTAAAAAGCTCCTTCCATGTTGTTACTTCTCAAACATTTTAGTTAAAAGCACTGCTGATGTTCTCATTGTTATTCTTCTATGCGATGAAATAGATAATCAGAGTTATTAGAATATATATTTTTCCATGCAACTAAATATTATTTTCACTTCGAAACTTAAAAAGAGACAGAAAGCTTGTAAACATTTTATTTTTTAACCTGAATTGACCCTTGTCTTTCTTTAAAAAAGGTTTCACATGGATCTACAAGGACCCCATGTTGCGTATGTTAATGTACCTTGTAGAAATTCAGCAAGTATTAATTGAATATTAAATCCTATCAGTTTCTTTTCAAATGATTGTTTAATGTGGGCATGTATTTTATCTATATATCAATGTAGCAATGTTTCTCCATGGGGTCAAATTTGTATTTCGTTCAAGTGAAAAAAACAACTATTGATTAATTGGGGACAGACACACTTCCAATGCTCTGTGGTAAACAAATAAGCTGACTCAGTGTTCTTGGTGGAACAAAACTTTCTCTGAGAGCCGGGAATCAAGTAAACACAGGGTGTGTCTATGCTTCTTAACCTGTTCTTTCCAGTTGGAATCATGGTCTGCAATGACCTGTCTCTTCCTTCCTCCCTTCCTTCCTCCGTTCCTTCCTTCCCTCCTTCCTTCCTTTCTTCCTTTCTTCCTTCCTTCCTATCATACTCTCAGCATAGAGCTTCTCACCTTCTGGCTTTGAAGATTGAATACTCCTGAGGACATGGTGAATTCCAGATTAAAAAAAAATGTGTGTATATTTTGGCTGGAGCTACTGGCTGCCACCATTTGCAAGAGAATGATAAATTTCAGTCACACCCTTCTTTGTGGGAGCATGTCAATTTGTGGCAGAACAAAGTGACAGAAGCAGGACAAAAATCCCAGACCTTTTGACTCCTAGTCCAGTGCCATTTCCATTGTTACAAGCACCCTCACTCGCTGATAAAATGCTTTGGCACTTGGAAGTAAACCAATGAATATTTTTCAAGACATATGCTACAAAAAACTAGCCAGTCGTTAATACAGGATCCTGAGTCAACTAACTCCGAGAAATGCTGCATGTTCTATCTCCCCTTGGAGATTTGCAGTGCATTTTAGCATTTTAAAGGCTCTAAGAAGACTTGCAGTAAAGAACCCTGTTCAATTTTATTTACCTCAAATTTTTCCAACCTTATTTGACTATGGATCCTTTTTTATCCCATTGAATGCCTATTAACATCTTGTAGGGTTCCATAGCATGTAATTTGGGAAATACTAGTAAAATAAATCAGGAACATGTGGATTAAACTGTGGATTACTATGCTTTGGACACTGCTTAAGAAAATACCACTAGCACTGGAATCCAGCCCTTCTAGCTTCCTGGCCAGTTCACGCTCTCCCCACTGCATATGTCACATGCTTTCCCCATGGTCTTTTTTTCTCCCAGTTGCTGACTGTTGCTCAGATCTCTAATTAGTTACTCTCTTAAGAAAAGTACCTTGTTAATCTAAGGCAATTGTTCTTAAACTGTGGTCCCTGGATCAGTGGTATCAGCATAACCTGGGAGCTTGTCAGAAATGCAAATTCTTGGGACCCACTCACTTCAGACTGACTGAATCAGAAACTCTGGGGGTGGGGCCCAGCAAGCTGTGTCTTAACAAGCCCTCCAGGGGATTCTGATACACCCTTAGGTTTGAAAACCACTCATCTTCTAAGGCAGGGCTTTAAACCACTTTGCTGACATCTGCTATTATTTCTTCTTTCCTCTTATCACTCAGAAAATAGCTGAGATAAAGTAAGGTACATCCCAGGAACACGTGCCTACATAATAGTCCCTTCCTTGCGTCTCTCCCAGATCAAAAGGTAATTCCTTTGGCAAACAAATAATTCATTCTCTCCTTTGATATATTCAGTTTACAATGAAAAGCTTTGTATGAAATATGTAAAGATTATCCTTGAGCCAGCCTATCCATGCTAAGCAGCTTGCCCCGCCAAGTCATTGCAAAGCTAAAACTTCTCAAAGACACCAGACGTATTAGTCTCTGAATAGTAAATACATTTTAACACACGCAAGTTTTGAAGGAAGGTTACACAGTGAGTTCTTCACAATCATGTTGATCAATAAGCCAACAAATACCTACTGAGTGCCTATTAAATGCAAAGCACTGTGCTCCGTGTTCTGGGCTTTCATAGGAGAACACAATGTGGGCCGCTTGCACTCTGGAATATTACAATGTAGTTTGAGAGAGACAGCTATCATATCAAAAGCTGCCCAACAAACCAAAGCAGAGACCAAAAAGTGCCAGAAGAATGTTACTAACTAATATGCATCTAGACTAGAAAGATATATCATTGAAAGAATATTGACTTAAGAGGCAGGAAATGTGGTTGTAGTTCTCCTTCTTCCACTTAATAGCTCTGTGACCTTGGGCAAGTCACAACTTCTCTGGGTTTTAATTGATATTCTGTAAATTAAGGGTAATCATACCGTACATGCCCAAAGGCAGGGAACGGAAACAGATGCACTCTTGACATAGCTTTCAGTTGAAGATCCATGACTCTAGGCGGTCTCAAATTGAAAAGTCTGCAGGTGCAAGCAGGGGTGAAATCAGCCATGGACCTAGACAGTACTTGCCCCACCCCAGAATTGTCAGGTCTTCTGATTTTTCTAGAGAAACAGAAATACACATTTTATGTGCAATTTACCCATTACAATTTTTTTGGCAGGTAATTCTAAATTTTTTAATTGGGCCAAACAAAACATGTCTGTGAGCCACATGTGGCTTATCATATTGCTAATTGGTAACCTCAGGACTAGACAGGTCATTTAGGTCTTCATAGGGAAGGTGAAACTGTGGGGACTTTTGCTGAGGTTGAAATGAAATGGTGGTATCAGTCTAATTGTTAAGATGCCTCCCTTCAAACAGAGTCAATATTTTTTTCTCTCCACATCTTCGTTTAATATTGCACAGGCATGGCTGCAGTGAATTACAAACCCCTTAGATCATTCCTCCTTAAAGCTTTCCCTGACCACCCCAACCCCTGGTGCTCTCTCCCTCCTTTGACTTCCCATAGCAATTTTCCATGCAATTCATTTGGCAATTAATCACACGGTGCATTGTGGCATCTTTTCTATTGTGGTCTTGAACTGCTATCTAAGCATGTTATAATTATTTAAGTTTCCACATGTTTGCATCTTCTCTTCCCTCTAAGTTAGTAAGCTCTTGGAGGATAGAGGCCAGATCTTATTCCTTACAGTGCCTGGCACAGAGTGGAATATTAATATATTTTGGATTTAATTTCAAAGGAGAGTAGTAGAGAAGGGTAGTGTACCTAACGGTTTCTCTCAGCTGGTTTTTAAATTTCCTCCTCTCCAATACAGTCTCTTTATCGTATGTTCTTTATCCTATGCGAACTGATAAATTTCTGCTAAATAACAATAGCTTCAATAAAGTGAAAAGATAACACATAGAATGAGAGAAAATATTTGTAAACATATATCTGATAAAGGACTTGTACCCAGAATATTTAAAGAATTATTACAGCTCAATAAGAAGAAGACAAGCTAATGTTAAAATGAGCAAAAGGTTTCAATAGCCATTTCTCCAAAGAAGATATAAGAATGACCAATAAGCACATGAAATGATGCTCAACATCATTAGCCATCAGGGAACTGCAAATCAAATCACAGTGAGATACCATTTCACACCCTTTAGGATGGCTATAATAAAAAAGACAGATAATAACAAGTGTTGAAGATGTGGAGACGTTGGAACTCTCATTCCCACCACTGACAGAAATGTGAAATGGTGCAACTGCTGCAGAAAACAGTTTGGCATTTCCTCAAACTACTTATTATAGAGTTGCCATAAGACCCAGCAATTCTACTTCTAGGTATATACCCAAGAGAATTGAAAACATATCTTCACACAAAAAATTGTAAATGAATTTCATAGCAGCATTATTCATAATAACCAAAAGGTGGAAAATAACCCAAATGTCCATCAATTGATGAATGAATCAACAAAATGTAGTATATCCATACAATGGAATATTATTCAGTCTTAAAAAGAAATACAGTGCTGATATGTGCTACGACATGGATGAACCCTAAAAACATGCTAAGTGAGAAAAGCTAGTCACAAAAGACCACATATTGTATGAGGCCATTTTTATAAAACATCCAGAAGAAGCAAATCTACAGAAAGTAGATTAGTGGTTACCTGGGGCTGAAAAAGGGAAGCAGGGATGGGAATGGCTGCTAATGGCTACAGAGTTCCTTTTCGGGGTGATGAAAATGTTACAAAATTAGATTGTGGACATGAGTGCACAGCTCTGTGACTATATTTAAAACCACTGAACTATACGCTTTCAATGGGTGAATTTATGGTTTTCTAGTATGTGAATTATGGCTCAATAAAGTTTTTAAAATAATAATAATAATCACTAATATTTATGTAGCACCTACTGTATGACAGACACTCTTCTAAATGTATTAACTCATTTAACCCTCACAAAACCCCTAGAAGAAAGGTACTTTTATTGTCCCCATTTGAGAGATGGGAAAATCGAGTTACACAAACATTAAATGATTAGCCTGAGGTCTCACAGTAAGTATTGGAGGTAGGATTCTAATCCAGGCCATCTGGGTTTAGAGTGTTATGTTCTTTAACACAGTGCTATATTGGACCAAAATAGTGAACGCTTGGCATTTCTCCATTATTCTGCTGGAGCTCTGAGGGAGAGAGTCTGCACAGACTTGGGCTACACTGGAAGTGAGTGTAGAGAAAGTTAACTAGCAAATAAAACAGAATAGCCTACAGAAGAAGTAAGAGGAATGGATTTATAGACACTCTCACTCTGTGGTAATTTTGCAACTCTTTCTCCTGCCCATCACGGGAGGAGTATGCACCTTGTACCTAGTGTGTGAGGGACTGTGTCCGATGAGCTGTAGGGAGCGAGGAGTGTTGGAGTTATCCTTACAGAAAGGATTTTACAGTGATTCAGCTGGCCATGCCTGTTGCTTTCCGGAGGATGGGGCCCCTGTTCAGTGACCCATGAAGTACAATGGAGATGACTCATATTTTCCTCTTGGTTCCAAGGAGTACATGAAGTTATCCTGTCTGCCTGTATCCCCTAGATCTCGAAGTTTCGGAAGATAGCTAGGTTCATTCATTCAAGTGCAAGTATTTATTAGGCTAAATGCAAGGGGATACAAAGTTGATAATAATAACCATTTAGTGAATGTTTACCATGTGGTATATCCTTCATGTACTGGCTTATTTAATCCTTAAAATATCCCTGTGGGGTAAGTACTATTATTATCATCCCCATTTTACAGATGAAGAAACTGAGGCTCAAGGAGATTGAGATCATACAACAACTAAGAACAGAGTCAAGATTCCAACCCAAATCTCTTAGACTCCAGTGCTTTTTTTACAATATACTGCCTCCAACAAATATTTAATGAGCCCACGCTTATACAAGGCACTATAGGAGAGAAGGCAATACAAGTGTCCTGTCCTCAAAAGACTTATAAACCAGCTGGTAAGACAAAATATAAATACAGTCAAAGTTAAATAATGCTATAATAATAATACAATCATAATATAATAATGCAGTTATATGCACAAGTATGCGATATATATAGTAACAATACAACATTAGAAGAGATAACTATGTCTACTATTCATTAATATTTACAGTTTGACAGGCTCTATTCCAAAGGCAGTATTACAAGTATTATCTCATTTATTCTACTTTATAGGTGAGGAAACTGAGACAAAAGGAGGTGAAGTCATTGGCCCATGATCATATAGCTTACAAGTAGCAGAGTCAGTATGCCTCCAAAGCCTATCCTTCTAGTTCTTACATTGTGTTTCCATGATCAGTATGGAACTATCATAAGGATATGAAAAAATGCCATGAGAGCCCAAAGGAGAAGGCCGTTAATTTTATCTGGGGCAGTCAGGAAAAGTTTCCCAGAGGGTGCAATGGTTGTGCAGGGTCTTAAAGGAGGGTAGGAGTTTACTGGCAAGCTAAGAGGAGTATGGATGTTCTATGCAGAGGGAACATCATGTGCACCAACATCTGCAAAGGACTAATGTATCTGAGGAATGTTGAAAAGTTCCGCATGACTGGTGTCTAGGGTATGTCGGGATTGTGAAGAGGTGGGGAGAAGCGGTGATAATGGAAGATGAGATTGAAGAAATAGGCTGGGTAATCAGAGAGTGACGGGCCTCATGTACAGTAGAAGAATTAGTGAAAATGAACTCAAATATGATGTCTGCTATGAGATTCTCCCTCTTTATGACATATGTCTGATTTTTAAAAGGCTCCTCTTCCTTTCTCCAAGCTGGGGGAATGAGTTTTGCTAAGTAAGGATGAGAATTCTTGGGGGTAAGAGGGTTTGAAAAGTGTACTCTTTGGAAAGGATATAGGCCATGGTGGGAAGGAAGATTGCAATGGGGAAGACTTCTGGAAGGAAGAGCCTCATACATTCAATTGAGAGAGAGACAGATTCCCTTCTCCAATCAACCATTAGGTTGAGCACAAGTATAAGTTACTCAAAGCCCACTCACCCCCCGTATAAACACACAGTAGGAAGAGGGATGGTTCTGAGATCAGGAGGAAGACGCTACTAATTGGAGTGTTTCAAAAGTTCCTCGTCCCAGATACAGCTCCTTAGTTGTCCCTTCATTCCTGGGTCTGGGAGACGCCTTTGTTTCCTTTGCCACTTCATTGTGCAAAACTAAGGAAGTTCTACTGTATTTTCTAGGCAATAGACCACCAAAGAAGGTTTATAAGCAGGGAAATATTAGGAGGCTCAGTGTTGGGGCAGATTGAGGCCTGAACTACAGGAAGGACGAAACTAACTAGAAGCAGGAAGCCTGGTCCCGTGAGAGAGGACATGGAATTTAATTAAGAGCAGCCTTGTCAGTGGGAGTTGGGAGAAGGGCCTTGATTTAGGACAGCCTTCTGCGGTAAATTCATAGGAACTAGGTAACGGATTCAATATATAGGAGGGGGAGAAGGAGAGAGGGCTCTAGGAGATAGCCAACTAATTTGACAAACTAATTACCAGTGGGAGGTTTATTTACACTTGTCTACTTTCAGTGTAGCCTTCTAATGCTGGGGAGCTTGCCTTGCTTGTCTGACTGGGTTGATAGACCAAAACCAGCTATGGGTAGTACCTTTCCTTCTTATTTCCTTTCTATTTTTCCCGATTTAGTCTAGTGCTCAACTCTACGGTTCTCCCCTGCCTCCTTTGTAGTTTCTCTTCTGCTCTTTTAAGAAAAGGAATCAGAAAAGTCTGAAAGTGCCATTTCTGTACCCCTCCTCCATGTCTCCCAGATCCTGGCAGCCTTTGTTTCTTGTTACTGATGGTGGTGCTTTGGTTGCTGTTTCTTTCCTTTACAATTGGGACATTGCTTACTCGCACTCTGTTTGATAAAGTTCGTCGTGACCCACTGTGCTTTCTCTTCCTAGACCTGTACATAATTATCTTGTGTTTGTGTGTAGTTTGTTTCTTCCCCTCTGTTTTTTCCACATGGCCTTCTGAATTTTCACTACAGTATTTAAAGGCAAAGAGAGAATTCTGACCAAAGCATAGGCTTGGAGTGAATAAAGAATTCTTAGCAAAGAATTTTTTTCATACTATCAACAGCACAGGGGAGCCATGGATACGGATCTGAATCAGATTAATCTTCCTAAAGCACATCTCTGATTATGTCGTTGTCCTATTCCAACATCTTTCATTGTTTCCTCAGGTTGATGGAAAGAAGTTCGAATTTCTAAACCTTGTGTGTCATGTTCCCAACATAATTTTGCCTCCTTAAATCCTGCCACTCTCTTACATGTTGCCACACTTTCCCATGTTTGTACCTTCACTCATATTATTAGCATTCTCACCCTGCCCCATTCCCATCTGTCAAAGTGCCAACTGCTCCTTAGTGCCTAGAAGACCTGATGATGGTAAGGAATCAGACCTGGCTTTCAAACTCAGATTTACTACTTACTGACTGAGTGATCTTGGGCAAGTCATATCCCCTCACAGAGACTCAGGTTCCTCATCTGTAAATGCAGATTATAATAATCTATTCTCAGAGTTGTAGTGAGGAATAAATTATACAACATATATAGCTATATCTACCACAGTGTCCCTCACACAGTACACGCTCAATAAACTATTGAATGGATAAATTTCAGGGGGTTCACAGACCACTCAGAGGCCATTGATGAATTTCAAGTTAGAAATCCCTGAATTTTAATTGATCAGTATTGGGAAATCTATCTAAATGAAAAATAATGCTTTTGCTTCCCCCATTTACCACTACTTTCTTCATCCCTCAAGAGTATGTTTGTGTATGCACGTATGTGAACATGCGCAGGCACATGTGTGTGAGAAAGCGTATGTTGTGTGTGAGAGAGAGAGTGTGTTGAGGGGGTGGATATTTACTTCAGCAACTACATTTCAGAGGGAGTTGAGTAAACAAGACTTGTTTTCACAATAGGTAAAGTCAGGTGCCAGGGAAGGTGAGTCACTCTAAGGAAGGCCCAGAGTGGACCCAGAGGAGAAAAAGAGGACTGTGCAGAAAGCCATGATTGGTTGCAATGTTCTCTAGTTCTGAAGTCACAGCTTGTCACTGAGGGAAAGTGAAGAGTCGCTTGAAATGAAGGCAGCAGGCTGACAGAAGACTTCAGCGACTTACAATTTAAAAGAACACTAAAAGAACAGTTGAAAGCAGATCCCTTTTTTTTTGTCCCTCATGGAGAATTAATATCAGATGAAAATCAGAATCTCACCAAACCATTTACTAAGAAAGTAGGCCATGTAAAGGCTCTCCCTAAAAGCTATCATGGAAATAGAAAGCAATCAAGAATGGAACACTAGAGAACAATTCAAAGGTACAGTGAAAAGGGGACGGGGGTGGCATGATACAGACTATCATGAAAGAGCAAGCCTGTTGTTGAGAGAAAACCAGGGAACCTCAAAACATCATCTGAGTGGTGAGCACAATGATGGTAACAGAGAGCCAGAGAGAGCAGGGAACATGAAGAAAAAGGTGTGCTTGCTGTTAGGAGAGGTCCACGTTCCTCCAAATTGGCAGAGTCAACAGTGCTGCCATTTCAGTGTCTCTCAGGACCACTCAATGTGTCTTCCTAGAGAACAATTCACAGAAGGGAACTGGGTAGCTCCCAGGGCACATTGGATTGGCAGTTGTGGACATAGTCATACCCACCATGGGGTCTTCATAAGCAGTTATTAATGAAAATGGAATTGCCTGGGGGAACTATAATTGCTCTAATCAGTATGACTATTCAATTCAATAAATTCAACATAATATTGAACCACCTGGAATGTGTTCTGTGCTGTGCTAGCTCATACAGGATCATTCACTCATTTATTGAGCACCTATTCTTTGCCAGGCTCTGTTGTGGGTTCTGGTGATATAGCAGTGACCAAAACAGACAAAAATCCCTTCCCCACAGGAGTTTACATACTAATGAGGTCAAAAAAGAATAAAGCAAACTAACTGCTACTGAGCGTCTCTTATATATCAGGTGCTTGACATACATTATCACATTGAATCCATACAGCAACAACCAAGGACAAAGAGTATTATCACCATTTTATGGAAGAGGAGACTAAGGTTCAAACAGATGAAAAACCAGACCAAGATGACACAGCTTTACATCATGGCAGAACTAGGCAGTGGGAGAACTCACATTTGAAGCCACACGTCTGTCTCATTCCAAAGTTCATGGATTTCTCCTCTTTACCTTTTTGACCTTCCACAGACCCTTAGGGTCAATTTCATCACCATTAAGATTTAACTTTTAGAGACTGCTGCCTAACAGCCGTTCATAAATGCCAGGATTACTCAAAGTTCAGTGGGTGCAAGTCAGAACCTGGGGCTATACAGATGACAAGACATAACATTTGCCCTTACCTCCCTCACTGAGTCGGTGGAGAGGCAGTCCAGCAGAGCACTTAAGAGCCCAGGTGCTGGGGAGAGACCAGGTGGCTTCAAATCCTAGCTCTGCCTCTGCCTGTTACTGCCTGCATAACCTTGGGCAAGTTACGTAACTTCTCTTTGCCTTAGTTTTTCCACCTGTAAAATGAGGATAATAGTACCTTCCTCGTGTGGGGGGAGGATTGTGAGGAGTGAGGAAGATAATAATAGCAAACATTTAGATACCGCTTATTATGTGCCAGGCACTATTCTAAGCACTTCATACATGTTAGCTCTTTAATGTTGACCAACAGTTCTCAAAGTGTGGATCAGGCACCCCTGGAGATCTGTGAGAGCAAAACTATTTTCATAAAAATACTAAGGCCTATTTGGCTTCTTATACTTTGATACTCTCACAAGTATGTGTATAGTGGAGTTTCCTAGAGGCTGTATGATATTGCAACAGATTGAAAGCAGAAGCAGAGAGGAGATCCAGCTATTTTCTATTAATCCAGATATTAAAAAGATTTGCAAATGGAAAACAATGCTATTCTTCTCACCACATTTTTTTTTGGTTTTGGAAAATATAGTTATTTCTCATTAAAAATGTTACTTTTATTAACATATGTAATGGGTTTAATATTGCTATTTTAATAAATTGATGAATTTTTTAAGTTTCTCAGTTTTAATTTCTAATAAGGTAAACATTGACAGATATAAGCCAAATAAACAAACACTCTTTGGGGTCCCCAATAATTTTTAAGTGTTTAAAGATCCTGAGGCCAAAAACTTTAAGAACTTGTGATATACATAATGCCTGAGAAGCCTTTAGCACAGTCTCTGGCACGTAGTAAGCACTCAAGGAATGTAAGTAATTATTATTATTACACATATGACCATAATAGACACTGGATGATGAATGTCTTAAAAGAAATGCTACATGCTGTGGAAGTTCACAGAAAAGAAAGCTCGCATCCAGCTGAAGGGTCCTGGAAAGGCTTCATGAAGTAGGTGGCATTTGACCTGGGCACTAAAGAATTAATAGGATGGTGAGCAGAGAACCTTGTGGAGGGGAGTTGATTCCAGGTGGAAGAGACACTGAAGCAGGAGAGCATAGGGTGTGCTCTGGAAACAAGGAGTGGTCAAGTTTGGCTGAAGACAAAGCTTTGTCAAGAAGAGTGATGAGAGAAAGGGCTGGAAAGGAAGATCAGTGAGTGCATAACTGTGGAGAGCTTGAATGCCAGGATGAGGAGTTTACCAATTACTCACTAGGTAAGGGAGAACCAATAAGGGTCTTTAGCCAAGGGCTAAGGTTCAGGGAGATGACTAGCAGCTATATTTAGGATAATTTGGAAAGGGAGAGACTGGACATAGAGTGACTGGTTAGTAGGCTATATTATCAGTCCTGGAGACAGGGGACTAAGAATCGAGCTAGGGTAGTGGTCCAGGAGATGGAGGAAAAGGGAAAGATGTGAAAGAATATGGACATCTATTAAATATGTAATTATTCAATGAACTTCCATGACCTACTCTGTTTCTGTCTCCAATGTTAAGGACCTCCCCACTCCCGAAGATAGGTCATGATGGAAATATTTCACATTTATGGCTCCAAAGCTGTGCCACAGTGTAGCCAAAGAAACTGGGCAGAATAAGTATGTAAGATTTCGAAGCAAATGTCCATAAGGAAATCAGGGTCCTGGAGAAAAGGACAAAAGTGGAGAGGTATTGGACATGAGGGTAGGTATTAAAATCCAGACTCCCTGTACAAATCAAGATTGTTCAGTTCTACGGCTTATGCAATCTAGGGGAAAGAGAAGTTATGAGATGAGCCCAAGGCCAAATGACAAGTATTTTTTCAAACAAAAGGAAAAGAAATGTTCCATCCATCCCAAGTAAGAAAATGCTGTAAGCGCATGGCACGTGGACAGGGTGGGGGTGAGGGGCAGGATTAGGACATAATAGTTCCAGCCTTTTGCCCAGTTAATTAATGGTTTGGTTTGGGTGTTGTTGTTTTTTTGTTTTCTTCATAAAAAAAAAAAAAGAAAGAAGCCAAGCTATTCAAGGATTTACTGCAATGTTCCCTTAGTTCTCAGACCGTTCTTTCTGTACTGCGTAAGAGATAATGAAGTTCCTGGAAAACTGTGAGCATCTGTGCTCTGCTATGCAGGTCGTTTCACAGCATTATGAAGAGGTGGGACAGGTGCCTCACAGACAAACAGAGAGGTGTTAAGGTTCTTGTTATGCCAAGTGGCTAATGCATATAGCTTTGCTGGGCAGGAGTGAATTTTATTCTCATTTCTGATCCTGTGAAGAGTCAGTGTAGGTAAAACATTCTCCTGGCAAGATTCCAAGATTGGATTTAAACAGTCCTCTTCTGTGAGGGAGGGTCTTCAGGGCTAGGGGAAAACCTTGTGAGTCCCGTTCTTCTTAAAGGTTTATTATTATGACTACCTGCTAGTGGCTCTGCTCCACCTTTACCCATGGCCCACCACCAGCATTGTGCTGTGATTAGGAAATCTAGAGTGGGAAGGGGTTTCTGTGTCCCTAGGCGGATCTGGCAGACTTGTCTACTGGGCTGTGAAGTACTGAAGGAGAGGCAAATGACCATACCCCCGCCCCCCAACAATAGGAGAAAACAGTGGCTAACATTTATTGAGGGCTTACCAAGTGCCAGATGCACTTGACTCGAATCCTCTCACTGAAACCTCACCACAACCCTGCCAGCAGGCACCATGAGCATATTGTGGGTGAAATAGCAGTCTCCGAGATTTAAATAACTTGTTCAAAGGCACACGGCTAGCCAGTAAGTGGCAGAGCCAGGATTTGAATCCACATTTGTCTGGCTGTTTCTATTATGCCTCACCACCACTAAAAGAGTCTTTTTTGTTTTCTCCTGAGTGCTTGTGCTGCCTCACAGGGCAGGACATGTTTTTGGTGCCCCAGATGATCATAGCACCGTGGATCTCTCTGTGTCACCTTATAGAACTCTCCCTCATCTAAAGGCCTCTGAGGTGCCGTGTCAGCCACCTGAGGAAGCTCCCCTGAACCCTTTGGGCTGATAGAATCTCAGATTCAGGTCATTTGGTCCAGTGCTTCAGCTCATGTCGACTCCTCTCTCTAACATCCCTGTCTAGAGGCAGGCTAACTTCTGCTTGAAAACTTCCCATCAAGCCTGGCTTCATGGGCATAGGGGTATTTCATTTTGCACTGGGCCCTGCGAATTATGTAGTGATCCTGCTTCCAGTGAAAAGAAACTCATTAGCTCAGGAGGCAGCCCATTCCATCTTTGGACTGCTCTGTCTCTTATCAAGGGCATCCTTATGGTGGGAAGAAATCTGTTCTCCACAGCTTCTTTCTACTGGCTTCAGAGACAACAGATTTAAAATTTCTAGCTCTGCAACCTCCTTACCATGGCTGTAAGCAAGTTATTTAACCTCATCTCTAAAATGGGAATAGTATTACTTTCTTTGTAAGGCTTTTTTTCTAAGGACAGATAGGCCGGCCATAACACATTGTATGTAGTCAATGAATGTTAACTATAATTAATGCCATTATTACTTCTAGCACAAGCACATTGAGTGTAAAGAACAGAACATGGTACAGAACACACATCCTGATGTGTTCCTTGCCTAAATTGGGCAAATCACTTGAAGTGTCTTATATTTTCACTATTCTTCTTACTTTCCATGCTAAGAAAATTTGATATCATTAGCCCACTTATCATTAAATCTTTAAAGTAATACAGCTAGCCTTCTAATTTAACAAAAAATATACTTCTCAGTAGTAGCTGTAGTATTTTACCATAGGATTGCTTAGTGTTTTAGTTTTGTGTAAAAATTTCCCACCCCTGATCTCATTTGCATCTCACAATAACTCCATGACGTAGAGCGGCAGGCAGTAGTTCATTCATTCATTCATGCCTTCATTCATCTATTCAGCCACTATTTAGTGAGACTCTATGCTAGGCTCTGTATTAGTGGCTGGGGATACCATGGTAAACAAAGCATACCTAGTTACAACCCTCTAGAACTTATATTCTAGTATATTTGCAGATGAGAAAACTGGCCTTGGTGTTTAATCTGCACAAGGTCACACGTTTAGTAGGAGGTAGATCCGGGACTAGAACTAAGGTTGTCTAATGCTCATTACAATGTATATTCCACTCTCCCGTTCTGTCTCTTGTTCCCCTGCATCCATTGCCTTCCTTACTTGTGCCTCCTTCTCATCTCTAAAGCACCTTGAGTTTGCTATTATTCTTTCCAAGCACCACTTTCAGTCTTGCCATTGCAATTTCATCACACACAGTTCCCACTAGTCTGGTGGTTCAACATCAAGTCACCCGAGTGTCCCTGAGCTGTTTGTTGAGCTTGATGTGTCTGGATAACCTGTCAGTAACCCAGAAACAACTAGCCCTGGTGATCTAGCGGTTAAGATTCGGTACTCTCACCTTCAAGGTCTATGCTCATTTCCAGGTCAGGGAACCACAGCACCCATCTGTCCATCCGTCAGCTGTCGTACTGCGGCGGCTGTGTGTTGCTGTGATGCTGAAAGCTATGCCACTGGTATTTCAAACACCAGCAGGGTCACTCATGGTGGACAGATTCAGCAGAGCTTCCAGACTAAGACAGACTAGGAAGAAGGACCTGGCCACCCGCTTCTGAAAAAAACTGGCCATGAAAACCCTATGAATAGCAGTGGAATGTTGTCTGATACAGCACTGGAATGTGAGACGATGGTGCAAAAAACTGGGCAGGGTTCCAGCTCTACAGGGTCTCTAGAAGTTGGAATCAACTCCATGCCACTAACAACCACCAACCCGAAAGCAGGAGGACTAGGGGCTTGCATTGCTTCACTCAGTCTCCCTGCTCTTTCCTGGGGCAGCTTAACCTTTTTTTGGCTGGCTGTTAGATAACATATAATTTCCTTTTTAAAAGGCTGAAGTGCCTCCCAATTGCCCATGTATAATATCAAGTCCAAACACTCTACCTGGCTTTGTAGGCCCTCCATATTGTGGTCCCACCCTACCTTTGAACCTTATCTCTTTACTCCCTCACCTTTAACACATGCACTCCAAGCTCATTTCCTAGCCTATGGCCTATCCATGCACCTCATCACTCTTGTTATCCCCATCCCACAAACCTAGAAGCTCTCCTTCGTCCCCTCCATCCAAAACAAATCCTACTCAGCCTAAGTCCTACTTCCTTTAGGAAACTTTCTTTATTGGCTCCAGGTCTCAATGATCTCACCAATAACTGAATAGTCCTACATCTGCATTTAAAAAATTAATTGCCCAAGTACACACTAGAGAGGATCTCATTTGATAGTCCTTCATTTGAAAAAGTCCTGGAGATTTTAATTGGCCTCATGCTCAATACGAATCAATAGTGGTGGTGCAGTTGCAAATATATAAATAAATAGCTGCGGGATGCAACCTCAGGCTAGACTGAAATATCATGCCTAGACTGAGAGAAATAATGCCTCTACTGGGCTCATTAATTCAATCACTCATTCATTCATTTAAAACACATTCATTTCTTTGCAAAGTGTATATCCTTTGTCTTAGAAATTCCACTTTTAAGAATCTATCCTACAGAAACACTTTGCAGCATTGTAGGTGTCTAGTAAGTTTTAAGATTTTCTCTTTATCCTTGATGTCCTGAAGTTCCACCATGATGCATCTAAAACTTACCAATTTGTCTTCATTTATTCTGATTAGCATTAGGTACCGGATTTTGACCTGAGGACTCATGTCTTATCATTTCTGGAAAATTGTCAGCCATTTCTCTTTGAACATTACCTCTTCCTATTTTTTCCTTCTGGAATTTCTATTAGATGTGTGTGGAGCTTCTTATTCTATCACCCATATCTTCTAATTTTCCTTTCATATTTAGCATTTTTATAATGTTTTGCTATATTCTGTGACTATCTCAGCTTTATTTATTTCACTAATTCTCCCTTCACTTGTGCCTTAAGTGTAGTTTAACCTGTCAGTTGACTTTTTAACATTTCAAAGTGACTAGAACTAAAGTCTTCCAATGCTCATCCATATTTTCTATAATCTTCATTTCTAGAATTTTTCTTTTATGTGTATATATATATACATATATATATATATGTATATATATATATATGTTTGTCCTCTGTATCTGTCAGTCTTTTTTTTTTTTTTTGAGGACGATTAGCCCTGAGCTAACTGCTGCCAATCCTTCTCTTTTTGCTGAGGAAGACTGGCCCTGAGCTAACATCCGTGCTCATCTTCCTCTACTTCATATGTGGGACGCCTGCCACAGCATGGCTTTTGCCAAGCAGTGCCATGTCCGCACCTGGGATCCGAACAGGTGAACCCTGGGCCTCCAAAGTGGAACGTGAGCACTCAACTGCTGCACCACCGGGCCGGCCCCTGTTTCTGTTTTGTTTGTTTGTTTTGTTTTTTAGATTCCACATATAAGTGAAATCATGCAGTATTTGTCTTTCTCTGTGTGACATTTCACTTGGCATAATACCCTCTAGTTCCATTCATGTTGTCACAAATGGCAGGACTTCATTCTTTTTAACGGCCGAGTAATATTCCATTGTATAAATATGTATCACATCTTTATCCATTCATCTCTCAATGGACACTTAGGTTGTTTTCATATCTTGGCTATTGTAAATAATGCTGTGATGAACATAGGAGTGCATATATCTTTTTGAATTAGTGTTTTTGTTGTCTTCAATTCCACCTAGAGGTGGAATTGCTGGATTGTATGGTAGCTTTATTTTTAGTTTTTTGAGGACCCTCCATACTGTTTTTCATAGTGGCTGTACCAATTTACTTTCCCACCAACAGTGCATGAGGGTTCCTTTTTCTCCACATCCTCACCAACACTTGTTATTTGTTGTCTTTCTGAAAATAGCCATTCTGATAGATGTGAGGTGATATCTCGTTGTGGTTTTGATTTGCATTTCCCTGATGATTAGTGATGTTGAGCATCTTTTCATGTGCCTATTGGCCATTTGTATAAATATACGATATTTTAAAGTCTGTTCAGATTACCGTATTATCTGTAGTTCCTTGGAACCAAAGTCTCCCATTTCTTTTTTTTTTTTTTTTGAGGAAGATTAGCCCTCAGCTAACATCTGCTGCCAATCCTCCGCTTTTTTTTGTTGAGGAAGACTGGCCCTGAGCTAACATCCATGTTCATCTTCCTCTACTTTATATGTGGGACGCCTGCCACAGCATGGCTTGCCAAGCAGTGCCATGTCCACACCCGGGATCCAAACTGGTGAACCCCGGACTGCTAAAGCGGAATGTGCACACTTAACCACTGCACCACCAGGCCGGGCCATCTCCCATTTCTTGTACATACTGACTAAGTCTTATTGTAGTGGATTTCTTCCTGTGCTTTATAATTATTCATGTGCACTTATCTTCTGTAGGAGCTATATTCTGAGGGAATTTGACTCTGAGTTGTAGAGGTGACCCTATGGGCAGTTTTTCGTTTGCTTCTACCAGAGTTCTATGGCGTTCCAAGCTCTTGATCAGTTTTTATGTTAAATTCTCAGCTCAGGGTTTCTGAACTATGTGGGTACCGTGAATTTGGGTCTCATAACAGTGTGTAGCTCAGGTTTAGATTTTTAGACTTATTATGGATGAGTTTATTTCTATATCTTGTTTGTAGAAACACAGTATAGCATAATAGTTAAGAGCATGGACCCTAGAGCCAGGATGCCTGGCTCTGAATCTTATATCTGCCGCTTCCTAGCAGTGTGACCTTAAGCAAGTTACTTCAGCATTATATTCCTTATTTGTAAAATGAGGGTTATAATAGTGCCTACCTCCTGGGATTTTTATAAGGATTAAGTGAATCAATACATGCAAAACATGCAGAACAGTGCTTGTCACAGTGTAAGTACTAAATAAGATTTGTTATTATGGTGCCCCTGGCTATTTGGGAAACCCCGTTTCCATTCATAGATGAAGAAGATCTCTTTTGCTCCTTGTTTTGCTCAGGAAGCACAATTCTAACTCAATTCCAAGCCCTTCAAAGAATTCGAAGTGTAAGCTCCTAGGGTACAGACCTGGTCCCACCATCTCTGTGAGTTGTGAGATTTCAAGTCATGCTCATTGCCGTGATTTCGAGTTCCATTTTTGTTTCTGAAATCTGGAGGTTTTCCTTTCTTGCTCTTTGAGCTCGGTTAAATACTTTTGTGGATACATTTTATCCAAAGTGTCTCTGTGTTTTGAGTTGCATTGTTGATAATAGTGAACAATATTAGATAACATAACTCTTCAATAATAGAGGATTTGTCAAATAAATTATGGTACATTTTTCAAACAGAATACAATGTAACCATAAAAAAATAATGAAGCAGGTCTGTATAACTATATAGGCTGACACAGGATATAGCTGTGTTGTATTGTTAAGTGAAAAAAACAAGGAGCAGAGAAATATGTTTGTCTATATGAACTTATGTATTTTGGTGCATAGAGAAGGTACTGGAAGGATGCACACCACAAACTATTACCATGGGTACTTCGAGCATGGATGTGAGGGACAGACTTATATTTGTACTTCATTCTTCTTCCTTTAGTTATGATCTTTTAATAAGGTGCAAGCATTTCTTTTAAAAATCAAATAATTGGAAATAAAAGGCAAAACAGATACTACCTCTCTGATTTCAGCCCTCCAAAGGAAAGCATAACCAGCATTTACCAAGCATCTACTTGGTCAGGAGCTGAGACAGTAATGATGAATAAGCTTCATTCCCCACCATAAGAAGCTCAAGATCTAATGGGAAAGAGATGCATACATAAGCACAGAATTCTGTAAGAAATGTCCTCAAGGAAGTGGGGGAATAGCTAATTTTCTCAGAGGGAAGGACACTAAGGGAAGCCTCACAGAGGAGCTGGGGCCTGAACAGTGTGGAGGTGACCAAGTGGACAAGAGAGGGGAGGGCATAGTAGCAGTCAAGGGTCCAGTAGGAAACCAATGGCACACTGAAACAGGGAAAGTGAGGGGAGTTTAATGAAGGGACTGCTTACATCAAAGTGAACAGCATTAAGAGAAACCAACAAAGGATGGTGACGTACCCCAGGAGTCTTTACCATCTTCAGGCCTGAAGAGCCAAGAGGAGGGAGCAGTTACCAGAACCCAGAGAGTAGCTATAGCTATAGAAGATAGCTGCCAAAGAAGTCCATGGCCTGTGGTAGATGCTTCTAGAAAGACTCAACCAAACTGCTGATACTCCACAGAGAGGGAGCCAGGAGAATAAATATCCAGATGTTAATCTGCTTCCAATCTCCAGTCCCTTGCTAGTGCCTCCCATTGGCCATATCCAACAAGAATCCAGAGGACAAGGAAGCCAGTTCATACAGTTAATAGTCCGTAAAGGTCGGCCTCTGGGGCTGCAGAAAGAGAATGGAGGAGAATGAAAAGTAGATCTGCAGAGGGTACACGGGATCTCTATGTTTCTCTTAATTTTACTGTGAACCCAAGACTGCTCTAAAAATAAAGTCTATTAAAAAAATGTAGGGGGCCAGCCTGGTGACGCAGCAGTTAAGTTCGCACATTCTGCTTCGGTGGCCCAGGGTTTGCCGGTTCGGATCCCAGGTGCAGACATGGCACCGCTTGGCAAGCCATGCTGTGGTAGGCGCCCCACACATAAAGTAGAGAAAGATGGGCACGGACGTTAGCTCAGGGCCAGTCTTCCTCAGTAAAAGAGGAGGATTGACAGCAGATGTTAGCTCAGGGCTAATCTTCCTCAAAAAAAAAAAAAAATGTAGATCTGGAGGGGCAAACAGAGAATATTCCAAATAGACATTTTATGAAGAGAGAGTCATACGGGTAAAGGAATAAGAGTAAGAAATCATAAAGGGCACTTGAGAAGCAGAGAATAGTTTAGTGTGACTAAATTGTAGAGTTTATGGGGAAAACAAGGGTGGGGTGATAGAGAGTGGAAAATGTGAAAAGAGTATTGACAAACTGTATGAGTACCAAATTTTTAGATTTGCAAACTGATAGCCCAAGGGACAAAATTGGCCTGCAAAAGAAAGTCATTTGTCTTGAGTCTGAATGTGAATATCGTTAGATAACTATGTGGACTTCACAGGTCCCACCACTGATCATTGTCTACCTCACCTTTTTTATTATCTATTTGCCCCTGAAAACATTTTAGGAAAAATTCATATTAGAGCTTGTCCAGGGGAGCGCAAAGCATAGGGGTTTGGAAAGCATGTCAAATTAAGAGTTAAAGGAACTAAGCCATTAAGCCTTGGAAAAGAAATGACTAAGAAGGACATGATGGCTTTCTTCAAGCCAGCCAAAAGCTAACACAGAGAAGAGGGAGTAGATTCATTCGCGTTGTCCCTTCATTCACTTGACAAATATTTGTTGCATGTCCTCTACGCACCAGGCTCCGACCGAGCTGCTCCAAATAGCACGATTAGGACCAAAGGGCATATATTTCAGGAAGGTGGATTTAGACTCGGGATGGCAATTCTTACCCATTTTGACTCTCAGATCCCTTGAATCTGATAAAAGGTATGGGCCTTCTCTGCTGAAAGATATACCTGTACCACATGCACACAAATATCCACATGCAATTTCAGGAGCTTCATAGACCCAGTAAAGCCCACACATGGTCACCAAGCTAAGAATCCCTGGAGAATATAGCAGCCATCCAATGGATAGGTATGCAGCCATTGAAAAGAATGATGTAGACATAAGTGAGAAAAAAAGAAAGGTGCAAAATAGTGTGCATAGTTTTTAAAAAGAAAAAGATTATACACACAGAGATATGTATGTATGATGTATAGGCAACTTCTAGAAAAATACACACTAAACTGATAAAAGTGATTGCTTAAAGGAGGGGAACTTGGTGGCTGGGGCAGAGGGAAACTTTAGCTTTTACTTTGAGGAAGATGAGATGCCTTGGGCTAGTTTTAGCAGAGGAGTAACATGTGTTTCTCAAGGATTTGTGCGATAATTCTAGTAAAAGAAAACGAAGGTGGCTTAGAATAGGGTGGTAGCCGTGGAAGGTGGTGAAATATACTCTCCACTGTTTACCCTTTGATCATTTGGCATTTTGTATCATGTATATCTAATACTTATTCAAAAAATATTACATATCGAAAAAGGACCCCTGACAAGGATCTTTCTAGGAATTCAATACCTCCAATTATGGAGCATTTTGCTTCAGACTCTATGGAGCTTCCTGGAAGTCCTCGTGTAAACACTAAATCCACCACCAGAAATGTGGTATCAAGGAGTCCTGCACTTGGAAGGGGGGCTGCTTTAGATGATGAGGGTGATCTGTCCCCACCTGAAGATGCCAGGAGTCTCAGAACTGCCATTTCACTTATAATCATTCTTTATTTATTTGACAGATATTTATTGAGCATCTATTATGTGCCAGGCACTGAGTTAGGTACTGGAGATATAGGAGTGACAAAATAACACCCCTGCATTCCTGAAGCTTACAGTCTATTTGTGGAGATAGACAATAAACAAACAGGGAAATATGAATACCTCAGAAAATGATAAGTGCTAAGGAGAAAAATAAAGCAGGGTAAAGTGATACAAAAGCATGCAGAGGGGCAATTTTTAAATAAGGTGGTCAAGGAAATAGCACTGGTAAGGTGTCACTTGCACAGAGATGTGAGGCAAGCAAGTGAGTAAGTCTGTGGCTTTATGGGGAAAGAACATTTGAGTTAGAGGGAACAGCAAAGGCCCACTGGGAGTTATCTTGGCGAGTCTGAGACACAGCGAGGAGGCCATATGGCTGGAGCTGAGTAATCAAGGGGGAGAGTGGTAGGAACTGAGGTCAGAGAGGGAAAGGGGAAAAAGTCAGCTCATGTAGAATCTTACAGGTCATTCTAAAGACTTTGGCTTTTACTGTTAATAATATAAAAAGCCATTGGAGGGTTTTGAGCAGAAGCCTGACATGATCTGACTTATATGTTTAATGGATTTTTCAATGATGCAAGTAAGAAACGATTCTGGCTTGGACTAAGGTAGTAGCAGTGGAAATGGTGAGAAGTTGTCAGATTTTAAATATATTTTGAAAGATTTGGCTCACGGTATTGCTGATAGATTTGATGTGGGGTATGAGAAAAAACACGAAGTCAAAGAAGACTCCAAGTTTGGCCAAACATCTGGAAAAGTGGATAAAGAAGACTGTGAGAGAAGCAGGTATAAGAAAAAAAAATGGCTTTCCTTTTGGAGAATTTCGAATTCACATGCCAATTAGACAGCCTAATGGTCAGAAAGATGAGGAAAACCCAGTAAAAGATACTAAGAAAGAGTAGCCAGCGAAGTAGGAAGAGAATGAAGAATGTGTGGTGTGCCAGAAGTCAAGTGAAACAAGTATTATTTCAAGGTGGGAGTGATCAACTGTGTCAAATGCTGCTGTTGGGTCAAATAAAATGAGAACAGAAAAATGATCATTAAATTTAACTCTGAAGAGATATTGTTGACCTTGACATGAATCATTTTGGTGGAGTGATAGGGGCAAAAGCCTGATTGGAGAGGGTTCAAGAGAGAATGGGAGGAGAAGACTTAGAGTTAAGAAGCAAAGGCAACTCTTTCTAGAATTTTTGCTCTGAGGAGAATGAGAGAAATGGGGCTGTAACTGAGCTCAAGGACAGTTTTTTTTTTTTAACGTTATAGATATTGGTTTGGTGAGAGAAAAATTGCTGATGTCACAGAGGGAGGGGGAAATGACTAAAGCGATGACCTTGATTAGGCCAAAAGGGACAGGATCTAGTACACAAGCAGAGGAGTTAGCCTTCAGGGGAATTACAGACAGTTCATTCGTAGTGACAAGAGGGAAGGCAGGGTATGTGAATACAGATACAAGTAGGTTTGTAGATATGGTGATGGGAGTCCGTAGTTTTTCTCTTCTGACTGCTTCTATTTTCTCAGTGAAACAGGAAGCAAGGTCAGCAGCTGAGAAGGAGGATGGAGCAAGGGGTGTTGGGCATTTGAGGAGAGGGAAGGTATAAAACAGCCACCCAGGAGAGTTCAAGAATGACTGGACAAAGCAAATGTAGTGATATTGGAAGGTAGTACTAAGGGCCCCGTTGAGGTTGGTGGTCATGACTCTAAAGTGAGACTAGTCAGCACGGTTCTAATTTTTTATCCAATCTCATTCAGCTGCTGGGGCAGGTCTGGAATAGACAGAGTTGGATTTAACCAAGATTAGGTGTCTGTCCCTCAAATATGGAGGCAGAAAGAGGCAAGGGAGGCTAGGATGTACACAAAAGGGTGAATATAACAACAGACATAGAATCTAAGCTGTGCAAAGAAGAAAATGAAGATGCTAGGGGCTGTGGGACACTACTCTACCGCTCAGCACATAATTGTTCTCTTGTTAATTTTGTCACATAATGGTTAAAAAGTGTCCATTCCTGTTAGCAGGTAGAGGGCACCAGTGACTTTGTAGCAGTGTTCTTACAATTGTGTTCCTCAGAACCACTAGCCCTTCACTACCATTCCTGTGTATGAAGTCACAGAAACTTAGAAAAACCCTGTGTACCCCATCCCTCTCTTCGAGGTTCACATTGCCTGTTAACATATTAAGGACTCCAAATATTCCTGCCATTGGGAAACCAATTTGACTGATCCAGTGGTTCACAAGCTGGCTTGTTCATGGGGCTCTTTCTTATGTAGTACTCTCATCATTCATCCCCAGGGATTAATACGCCATGGAACACACTTTGAGAAATAGTAACTTAGGAAGCATGTTGGGGATGGGAAGCTGAGTTTTAGGCAAAACCCACACTGTGGCCGTTCTCCCAGGCAGTCTGCATGACAGGAACCCACGCCATCCCCAGGCCGTCTCACAGCGCTACAGCTGAGCTGGCCCTTAGAGACTTGGGTTCTATTCAGTTCCCCTAAAGCCAAATAAACCTAATATTGTCAGTACAGCTGTTTTCCTAGTTTTCATTCAGCTGCAGCTCTCCGATGTTATATCTTCAATAATTCAAGAGATATTATTGGGCCAATGCACTGGAAGTAGCATGAATGTTTATTAACTACTTCCTTGCATCAGACACTATGCTTGGCATTTCACATACATTTTCTCACTCACTCTTCACAATAAGACGGTGAGAAGGCATATGTTATTAAAAAACATCCAGGAAAATCACTAGTAACCAGTCTTCTTCAGAAACTTGTTGCCTGGAAGAAGAGAAATGGGCTGAGATTGTAACAAGCAATGTGTTTGCCACAGATTTGAAGCCCTAGGAACATTCATAGAATCAGGATGTTTGAGCCAAAAGAGACATTGGAGATCAATTTAAGATATTAGGGAGAGGTTATTGCATTCTTCTCAAAATATATTACGTAAATTGTCTCAGGAGACAGGGATTAAGAAATTTTCTTGCCATAACTGCTTTGATTTAAATCAAGCCATATAAAATGATATTGTCACATGAACTACAGGCTACAGATCATGCTGCAAGAATGCAATATTGTAATTGGTTATCGGCTGGAATTGCAAATGAACACTTGGAAATTAATCTGTGTTTCAATGTTGTGGAAGCCTGATTTCACCTGAACACAGTGGTTCTCAAACCTGAATGTGTATCAGAATTACTCCAACTACTTGTTTTAAAATGTGGGTTCCTAGACCCCATCTTCAGAAATACTAATTCAGTACGCCTGGTATAACGGCCAGGAAATTGGCATTTTTAACAAGCTCCCTGGGTGGTCTACCAATATCGGCGGCCCACAGACTGCCTAAAATCTGAGAAAAACTTCCCTAAGGATAGTCTCTTCTTAATCAAGGTATGAGCAGGTCAGTGTCAACTAGTTAGCTGGGGCAGTTTCCCTGCAAAGAGACCAATTTAGAAACACGGGAATCCCTACTGTTTCTGGATCCCTGTTTTTCTACAGAACCTCATCTTAATGTGATAATGAACTCTTAGAGACATCTCTTTCCCTGTGACTTGATGATGGAGGTTGAGGCTCAGGAGAAAACAGTAGGCACTATGAGCAATCTTTCTGGGACATAACATTGAAGTGGAATCAAAATTCCTCCTGTAAGCTCTCAAGTGATTAGAAATTCTGTACACCCAGAAGTTTGTAGCATTCACTATATTTTGGTCACTTATATAGTAAAGAAATGGGCATGGCTTGTAGGCTATGGAATGCCTATTCCCTGAAGGGATCTTGGTCCTTAGCCAAGATCCCATCCTCAGTTTTGCAGGTTCCAAAACTCAATTTTGTCATTTTTAACCAGGGAGTCATTAGGCTCTGGGGAACAAATTTCACACAATCCAAACTCATAAGGCATGGTTTAGAAAACGAAATGTCAATTTATTAATTCATCTTGATAATTAACTACAAAGTACACTTACGTCAATCAGTGCATTCTCTTCCCAGTAGGAAATCTCTTTAGGAAACCAAATAAAGGCAGAAGACTGTTTGGTGGAGGCAGACTGGTTTAGTGAAAAGAACCGGGGTTTTGGAGTCAGGTAGATCTAGGTTAGAATTAGGTTGGATTGGAGTAATGCGAGCCAAACATACAAGCCAAACATCCTTAGCCACCAGAAGCTAGGAAGAAGCAAGGAATGGGAACTCCCCTAGAGCCTTTAGAGGAACAAAGGCCCTGCTGACACCTTGATTTCAGACTTCTGGCCTCCAGAACTGTGAGAGAATAAATTTCTGTTGTTTTAAGCGCTGAGTTTGTGGTAATTTGTTACAGCAGCCACAGGAAACTAATACCACTCATTTAGTTTTATGGACTTGGAGAAGTCACATAACCTCTTTGAGCCTCAGTTCCCTCATCTGAAAATAGGGCTAATAACAGGCCCTGATGAGATCAGAGTGCTACTGTGAGGATTAAGTAGACAATTTATGTAAAGCACTTGGTTCAGAGTAGGGGCTTGGTGTACAGTGGCTGTTGCTGCTGGTGAGTGAAGAGGTGGTAGAGGGTGTGGGATGGTCTGAGAAAATGGAGTCATGTAGTTCATGCAGCCTGATGCAACCACCTATTCCCCTATCGAAGGACAATAAATGTATCAGCAGGTCAGGGCACGGGGTGAGAAGAACAACTTCTCTTTCTAATTGTTGTTGTTGTTGTTTCTATAATGGTCAAATAACTTGCTTGCACGTGTCATGATGTCGTGAAACCCTTCTTAGTTTTGATGGACTATCCCAACCTTAGCATTTCCAAGACTACAGTAGTGTTTTCCACTGGTGACATTTTAGAGCATTGCTTCTTAATCACATAGAGGGAGGTCCCTTATCCTATCAGTAAAGGCTTTTTTTTCCCTTTTTTTTGTGGGCAGCCCATCCCATTTCTACAGTGGATGATTTTCTTGTCAGCTTAAGTACCTGAGAGTGGCATTTTTCTATCTTATTGCTTGACCTTAACTTTAGAGTTGGGGGTCCTATGCCCTTTAAGTTCATGGCCTTCTGTCTCCATTTTTCAGAACCCTGTGAATTCATAGTGCTATGTCTACTTTCTCACCAACTTGTTTGTAAACAGAATTCTGTAGTTTCTGTGTCTGACAGCCTCGACTCCCACCCACACAGCCACAACCAGTGCTACCTCTAGGAGGCCAAGGAGACTATGCCCTATTCATCTTTGTAGGTAATGCCCAGAATACTGCATGGCATATGGTAAAGATTTGTTGAGGTGGTGGAAAACAACGAATAAATCTTGGCCCTGGAGAGAGGCAGACCTGGGTTCAGACCCTAGCTCTCCTTTCTGCTAGCTGTGGGGCCTTAAGCAAATTACACCAGCTTTTGGTAACTCAATTCCTTCATCTGCAAAATGATGATGATAATAGCATCTACATTATAGTATTTTATAATAATTAAATGAATTAATATATATAAAGCCCTCAGCATAGTACCACATCCATAGTGAATGTTTAGTAAATGTTAGCAATGTATAAAGGACTATACGAAATAATGAATGAAGGAATGTATGTTTTCAATAGGAAGTTTGGTGAGATCTTCTCTGACCGCCATGTTTAAAGTTGTAAGATCCTCCTCCCCATTCCCTATCTGCCTTCCTGGTTTTATTTTTCTTTATACTTTGAATACTACTTGACATTATATATTATACACATATTTATATATAGCTCCAGGAAATCTTTAGTGCCTGTAAGAGATCCAGAGAAGGATGAGAGAACAGCCAGTAAGAATTGGTGAATACTTCATTTACCATATCTCTTACCACATGATTCCTATCGTTGGGAGTACTCGAAAGCTAAAGTTTATCAGAACAAACCACTCACATTGACTGCATGGAAGGAAAACAACGTTTCATATCATAAGAGTAACAGTTGCTCAACTTCAGAGAGTGCTTCAAAATATGATGAAGTGTTGAAAAGTGTAGAGTTGTCAATAGAAGCTATTGCCAGCAGTTATTTTAAATTAAAAATACTTTCAGCATTCTGGTTCTAGTGCAGAGTATTTGAGTTATTATTGTTATTAGAGAGAGCCTGAGCCAGGAGGATTGCATAGACAAATGACAACATTAAAGGAAATCAGATGAAGTTTCACACATAGGAGAGTTGCACAGGCAATCAAAGCAAGTTTTACTTCATATAACATGCTTTAGGTAGCAGTGTAGGGATGACAGGGGAAGGGAGGAAGGAGAATTGATATGCTGCAAACTAGCGAGAATCAGCACTTGCTCAAGATTCTGCACATGAGTGGCTATATTACAGTTATCCTGATTTCCTAGTTTTCTGGTCTCCCATTGACTCATTCATCCAACAAAAATATATCGAGTACCTACTACGTGCCAGGCACTGTTCTGGGTGTTGTAAATATAGCAGTAAGCAAAAACCCTTGCCCTCTTGGAACTTGCATTCTAGTAGGAATCGGCACACTATGGGTCCCTGGCAAAATCTGGCCTGTCACCTGTTTTGGTAAATAGTTTTATTGGAACCCAGCCGTTCTCATTTTTTTATGTATCATCTATGACTGCTTTTGCAAAACAACAACAGAGATGGGTAGTTGTGTCAGAAATTATCTGGCCCACAAAGCATAAAATATTTACTATCCGGCCCTTTACAGAACAAGTTTGCTGGCCCTTATTCTAGCCGAAGGAGACCAACGATCAAAAAAATATATGTAGAAGGATCTTTTTGAATACCATGTGTACTCAGACAAGGGAAACAAAAGAAAAAAAAAACAAGTGAGACTTCATCAGACTAAAGAGCTTCTGGAAGGCAAAGGAAACCAAGATAAGAATGAAAAAACCACCCACCAACTGGAAGAAAATATTTGTAAATCATATATCTGATAAGGGGTTAATCTCCATAATATATAAAGAGCTCACACAAATGAACTACAAAAAAACAAACAACTTAGTCAAAAAGTGGGCAGAAGATATGAACAGACATTTTTCCAAAGAAGACATGCAGATGCCAATAGGCACATGAAAAGATGCTCAACATCACTAATCATCAGGGAAAGGCAAATCAAAACTACACTTAGATACCATCTTACACCCAGTAGAATGGCTATAATCACCAAGACAAAAAACAACAAATGTTGGAGAGGTTGTGGAGAAAAGGGAACCCTCATCCACTGCTGGTGGAAATGCAAACTGGTGCAGCCACTGTGGAAAACAGTATGGAGATTTCCCAAAAAATTAAAAATAGAACTACCATATTACCCAGCTATCTCACTACTGGTTATTTACCCAAAGAACTGGAAATTAACAATTCAAAGAGACTTATGCACCTCTATGTTCCTTGCAGCATTATTCACGATAGCCAAGACGTGGAAGCAACCCAAGTGCCCATTGATGGATGATTGGATAAAGAAGATGTGATATATATATACAGTGGAAGAAGATTGCTTTGCAATCAAGCAAAAGTGAGTTTAAATCTGGATTCTGCAAATGACCAACTGGATGACCTTGAACAAATCAATCTCTATGAGCCTCAGTTTGCTCATCTGTCAAATGAGGCCTCACAGGTGGTTGTCAGGATCAAATGAGAAAATGGGCACGAAGTATTCAGTACAGGGCCTCGCACGTGGTAAGCATTCAAAAAGTGTTAGCTCTTATCAATAATAATTCCTAGGATTATGGTTCTCAATTTTCCCAGCTCTAGAATGTAATTTAATAGCACTATAGCTCCCATCCACTATTGCTCTGTTGTCCTAATTTGTCCCTTTCAAACTAAAAAGGTGAAAAAAAAATTCTTAGAGCCAATAGGTTGAGAACACTCTCTCTACATTTTATAGTCCATTTGAGCTTTATGCCCAGTACAAAAGAATTATGGAAAAAGAACTAGCAACTCTAAGTATGCCACAGATTTTAATATGTCTGACAATGCCTCAAAGACGGGTGCTCTCAGCCTAGGGTGGACATCAAAATCACCAATTTTTATTTTTAATTTCATTAAATATATTCTTCTTGTAAAATGGCAAATAATTTTTTTTCAAAATACTCATACTTGCATTTGCCTTAGAAATAATTCTCCTATTGAAACAAATCTCCAGTGTGGAGACAGGTGGCCAGCCAAGTATGTTTTGCAAAAATTATCCAAGTGAGTCTGGTAAGCACTTCCGCTCTGAGAGAGGGACTGGAAGGTGAGTTTGGGGAAAGAAGTCAGGGCCTCCCTTTGAGAAGAAATCCAAGAAAGGTAGTTATAACCACTCTGCCTCTCACACAAAGTGGGTATGTAGAAACTTACCCTGCACCGGCTGGGGGAAAGCATAGTGTTTTCTCCTCCATGCATTAACCACAGGGGATTTCCCTCCTACAGTTACACAAGCATCACCCTTGACACACCAACCGGAGAACTGTGCTCAGTGAGAACACAAGATTTGTCCCATGCTTCAAAAATGCAACTATATTTACTCACTGGATTAAAAACATGTCATGCCTAAAGATCAAATACTGTTTAATGTCTAAAGCAAGAAAGAATGATTAGCAAATAATTTAATTATTTTTTGTTTACACATCTGTTCCCAAAGCTAATTGTTTGCTGGCAAAAACTGTTTGGCCTTGATTATGATCATTAATGAGCGTGCTTGCATTTCAAATCAAGGAATCAGTTTCTCAAAGGCTTTAGTCAAATAAAATAAAAACAAATAATTCTCAAAATAAAAGTGTACAACAAAAGTAAAGTATAAAAAATAATACTTTATGAAGTTGTTACTTTTACTTCCTGACATATATATCAACAATTTTACAAATTATGATTGTAGTTTGAAATATTGTCATTTTTTAAAAAGTAGCCTTTATATTTTAGAGCAGTTTTAGGTTCACCATCTAATATATTTTACGGCAACTATTGATATATATAATACAAATATATATATTACATATTATGAATATATAGTATACAAATGTATATCACATATACATATATACAAATACATATTATATTGTATTTATACATAAATATACATAAGTATGTATATTACATGTTTACATATTACAATTACATATACAAATACAATTACATATTGCAATATATACATAAATTGTACATAAATATATATATAATGTATGTAACATATATATGTATGTTAGGTACTCCTACATTACTTTGGAGGTCCATCAAAAGCTTAGATATTTCCCATGTAGTATCTCAAAAACTTTAAATAAATTTTCACATAAATCTTTCACAAATAAATAGAATGTCAAATTTCATATACACATGTGATCTATACTAATGTGTAAATACTCAGTTCTCATTTTTCTAGTAGCAAAATTCTTACTAATGAATTATAGCCAAAGAAATAAAGACTTTTCAGGACTGGCCCCGTGGCAAAGTGGTTAAGTTCTTGCCTTCCGCTTTGGCAGCCCAGGGTTTCACCAGTTTGGATCCCGGGCGCGGACATGGCACTGCTCATCAGGCCATGCTGAGTCAGCCACCCACATGCCACAACTAGAAGGACCTACAGCTAAAAATATACAACTATGTAATGGGGGGCTTTGGGGAGAAAAAGGAAAACTAAAATCTTTTTTTAAAAAAGAAAAGAAATAAAGACTTGAAAAATAACGCTTCAAGAAGAAATACTAAATTCATGGAGCTATTGCTTTCAATATTTCACTTCAAGGATGTAAAATTTATAATATAATTAGGCATATTGACTCAAAAATCAGTTAAAGCTGATTCTGATTTCCTTCTGATCTCTTGCTAACTATGTGGCCTCGAGCAAGTTACTTCACTTCTCTGAGCTTCAGTTTTTTTGTGTGCAAAATAAGGATAATGATAGCGCCTATGTCAGAGGGTTCATGAGAAGATTAAATGAGACAATACAACTACAAAATTTTTAAATTGTCGGCACGTGGTAGGTGTTTAATGACTGTTATGATATTTTCTCATTATTTCTACTTAGAATGTAAGCTTCATGGTGGCAGTTTCTTTCCCGTCTTCTCTGTTGGATTCCCAGTGCCTAAGATAATGGGCGCTCAATAAGTAATTGTTGGGTGAATTAGTTTATGTGACAGCTATCTGAAGGTCTAGGGGAGCTGTTTATTGATTGTGCCATTGCTTCTAATCACACTTAGCAGCTGCACGAGTAATTCAAGTGGAATTTTTTTATAATAATTTCGTTGACATATAATTCCCCCATTTAAAGTGTACAATTCAATAGCTGTTAGTACTTTCACAGACATGTACAACCATTACCACAGTCGATTTTAGAACATGATTATCACTCCAAAAAGAAACTCCATACCCATTAATAGTTACTCTCTATTAACCCACAAACCCCCCAGCCCCCCAGCTGAAGGACACCACCAATCTACTTTCTGCCTTTGTGAATTTGTCTATTCTGGACATTTCTTAAAAATAGACTCATATAACAAGTGATCCTTTTTGACTGGCTTCTTTCATTTAGTATAATATTTTCAAGGTTCATCCATATTGTCACATGTCATCGGTCATCTACTCCTTTTCATGGCCATATGATATTCCATTGTGTGGATATGCCACATTTTGTTTATCCTTTCATGAGTTGGTGGACATTGGGGTTGTTTCCACTTTTTGGCTATTATGAGTAATACTGTCATGAACATACAAGTTCTTGTGTGGACATAAGTTTTCATTTCTCTTGAGTACATACCTAGGAGTGAAATTGCTAGGTCATATGGTAATTCTATGTTGAACTTTTTGAGGAAATGCCAAATTATTTTCTACAGCAGCTGCACCATTTTATATCCCACCAGCAGTGTATGAGAGGGCGAATTTCTCCACATCCTTGGCAATACATGTTATCATCTGTCTTTTTTATTATGGCCATCCTAGTGTGAAGTGGTATGTCATTGTGATTTTGATTTGCATTTCCCTAATGGCAAATGATGTTCGGCATCTTTTTATGTGCCTTTTGGATATTTGTATATCTTCTTTATGGAAATGTGCATGAAATCTTTTGCCCTGCCCACTTTTTAATTGGGTTCTTTGTCTTTTTATTATGGAGTTGTAAGAGTTCTTTATACATTCTGGGTACAAGTCCTTTATCGGACATATGGTTTGCAAACATTTTCTCCTATCCCATTCCATGGGTTGTCTTTTCATTTCCTTTGATTCACAAAAGTTTTTAACCTTGATATAGTCAACTTACCAATTATTTTCTTTGGTTGTTTGTGCTTTTGGTGTCATATTTAAGAAATATTGCCTGATCCAAGCTCATGAAGATTTACATCTATGTTTCCTTCTAAGAGTTCTATAGATTAGCTCTTATATGTGGGTCTTTTACCTATTTTGAGTTAATTTTTGTATATAGTGTGAGGTTGGGGTCCAAATTCATTCTCTTGTATGTGGATATCCAATTATCTGAGCACCATTTGTTGAAAATACTCTTCCTTCTTCATTGAAATGTCTTGGCACATTTGTTGAAAATCAATCAAACATAAATGCAAGGGTTTATTTCTGGACTCTCAGTTCTATTCCATTCATGTATATGTCTATCCTTATGCCAGTACCAAACTGATTGCTGCAGCTTTGTAGTAAGTTTTGAAATTGGGAAGTGTATGTCCTCCAACTGTATTCTTTTTCAGGGTTGTTTTGACTATTCTGGGTCCCTTGCATTTCCATATGAATTTTAGGATCATCATGTCAATTTCTGCAAAGAAGCCAGCTGGGATTTTGATCGGGATTACTTTGAATCTATAGATCAGTTAGGGTAGTGTTGCTATCTTAACAATATTGTCTCCTGAGTCATGAATATGGGATTTCTTTCCATTTACTTATGTTTTCTCTTATTTCTTTCAACAATATATTTTTTAGTTGTCAGTGTACAAGTCATGTACTTTCTTGGATTTAATTTATTTCTAACCATTTTATTCTTTTTGATGCTAGTGGAATCAATGGAATTGTTTTCTTAATTTCATTTTTAGTTGTTTCATTGCTAGTGTAACGAAACACAGCTGATTTTTGTATATTGGTTCCGCAGCTTTGCTGAACTCCTTTATTAGCTCTGGTAGTTATTATAAATTCTTTAGGGTTTTATACATACAAGATCAAGCCACCTGAAAATAGAGAGAGTTTTACTTCTTCCTTTTCAACCTGGAGAGCTTTTATTTCTTTTTCTTGCCTAATTGCCCAGCAAGAACTTCTATTACAATGTTGAATAAAAGTGGTGAGAGTGGACAGCTTTGTCTTGTTCCTGACCTTAGAGGGAAAGCTTTCAGTCTTTCATCATTACGTATGATGTTAGCTGTGGTGTTTTTGTAGATGCTCTTTATCAGGTTGAGGAATAAGGTGAAATTTATTTGAAACGGGAAGACCATCACCAATGATGGAAATCTCAGGCACAGTTGTATTTTCTCTCTTCTAGTACGTCATGATTCTTCGGTTTCATATTCTCCAAAGATGGGGAACTTGCCTTAAGGGACAGACCTATACCTTATTCTGGGTTTCAAACTGGGATCATTTCATTTCAGAGGAAAGTCTTTTGAAATATAGCCTACTGAGAGTTGTACAGATACTTAACAATTAATTTGTAAAACATAAGATAGCAGGCTTTTGTTGAGCCATAGCTTTATATTGTTTGATGAAGTCTGGGATCTGCCAGTACATCTCATCTTTGCCTTACTCTCCCTGATGGGGGAATGGGAATGGGGAGAGAGCAGAGAGGACTTATACATGATACCTAGAGAAGCAGTGGCATATATGATAAGACTGCCTGGGTTCAAATACTTGTTCTGCCACTTACACCTTTGGCAAATTATGTAATCTGTATGTGTCTCAGTTTCCTCATTTGAAAACTGGGAATGATGGAAATAATAATGATGATGATGATAATAATACCTACCTTGTAGGGTTGTTGTGAGGAATAAATGAGTTATTACGTAGAAAATACTTAGAACAGTTCCCAGCACTATAGTAAACTCTATTTATGTACTTGCAATTAGGCTATGGTGTCTAGAAGCAGCAACATGGGTTTAAGAGCCAGATAAATCCAAGTTGAAATCCCTGCTCAACTGCTTTTACCAGCTATGTGCCCTCTGACAAATTATTTCATCTCTCTAAGCCTTTTGGTTTAGCTATCTTACAGAAGCTACCTTACAGGGTTATTAGAAGGAGTAAATTAGGCAATTCCTGTGAAATACCTAGCATAAAATAGTCATTGAACAAGTGGAAACTACTGTTATTGTTGCTTTATTTATATTTTCTTATTTTAAGGCCAGTGAGGTCTTATCACTGAACTTCTCCCGCTCATTTAATAGTTCAGGCCTGGGGATGGTAAAAGCAAATTTCATAGGCAACTTTGGTTTACTAAAAAAAATTGTTTCTAAAATCACAAAATTAACATAAACTTGTAAAAAAATTCAAATTTTACAAAAAGTGTGTGTGAAAAGTAAAAATCTGTTTTTGCATCTATTTTTCCACCCATTTTACTTCTCTTCCCAGAAATAACAATAACAACAGTTTGGTGCATATCCATCCAGACTTTCTTCTATGTATATCCATACACATGAATATATACATGAGAACATATACAGACACACATGTATTTCTACATAAATTATACCTTACTATATATATTATTCTGTGACTTTCTAATTTTATGCAACAGTATGTCTTTGACATCTTTCCATTTGAGTACATAAAGATCTACCTCATTTTTCTTAATGGCTATTGGGTAATCCATAGGATGTATGTGTCACTTGTGTACTTTAAAGAATCTTCAATCATTGCTCTCAGGATAGCATCAGGAGTGTCCAATTACAGTATACTTCTTTCTCAAAGCCTGTATTTAACAATGTAGCATGTAAATGTGCATTTTAAGGCAAATTCATAGTTTGCGTGGATCATGAGTGTTTTGTTGAATTCTCAGCTGTAGGGACAGAATGGAAAGCTAAGCGTTCGGGCAGAAAGGAATTTCTTTATTATTATTATTATTACTATTTTATTGAGGTCACATTGGTTTGTAACATTGTATAAATTTCAGGTGTATATCATTATTTTTTAGCTTCTGTATAGACTGCATCGTGTTCACCACCCAAAGTCTAATTTCCATCCATCACCACACATATGTGCCCCTTTACCCCTTTTGCCCTCCTCCTGCCCACTTTTCCTCTGGTAACCGCTAATCTATTTTCCTGATCTATGGGTTTGTTTATCTTCCACATATGAATGAAATCATATCGTATTTGTTTTTCTCTGTCTGACATTTCATTTAGCATAATACCCTCAAGGTCCATCCATGTTGTCCCAAATGGCATGATTTCGTGTTTTTTGTGGCTGAGTAGTATTCCACTGTACATAAACATATATATATGTATATATATATATATATATATACACATATACAAAACATCTTCTTTATCCATTCATCCATTGATGGGCGCTTGGGTTGCTTCCAAGTCTGGGCTACTGTGAATAAGGCTGTGATGACCATATGGCTACACATATCTTTTTGAATTAGTGTTTTTATGCTCTTTGGATAAATACTCAGAAGTGGAATAGCTGGATCATATGATATTTATATTATTAATTTTTTGAGAAATCTTCATACTGGTTTCCATAGTGGCTGCATGAGTTTGCATTCCCACCAGCAGTATATGAGGGTTTCCTTTTCTCCACATCCACTCCAACACTTATTATTTCTTGTCTTTTTAATAATAGCCATTCTGACGGGTGTGAAGTGATATCTCACTCTAGTTTTGATTTGCACTTCCCTAATAATTAGTGATGTTCAACAGCTTTTCATGTACCTGCTGGCCATCTGTATATCTTCTTTGGAAAAGTGTTTGTTCAGCTCCTCTGCCCGTTTTTTGATAGGGTTATTTGTTTTTTTGTTGTTGAGTTGTATGAGTTCTTTACATACTTTGGAAATTAACCCCTTGTCAGATACATGATTTGCAAATATTTTCTCCCAGTTGGTGGATTGTCTTTTTGTTTTGTTGATGGTTTCCTTTGCCATGCAGAAGCCTTTTAGTTTGAGGTTGCCTCCTTTGTTTATTTTTTCTTTTGTTTTCCTTGCCCGAGGAGACATGGTATTTGAAAAGATACTGCTAAGACCTATGTCAAAGAGCATACTGCCTATGTTTTATTCTAGGAGTTTTATGGTTTCAGGTCTTACATTCAAGTCTCTGATCCATTTTGGGTTAATTTTTGTGTATGGTATAGGATAATGATCTACTTTAATGATCTACTTTCATTTTTTTGCATGTTGCTGTCCGGTTTACCCAACACCATTTATTGAAGAGACTTTCCTTTCTCCTTTTATGTTCTTGGCTTCTTTGTTGAAGATTAGCTATCCATAGATGTGTGGTTTTATTTCTGGGATCTAGATTCTGTTACATTGATCTGTGTGTCTATTTTTCTGCCAGTCCTATGTTGTTTTGATTACTACAGCTTTGTAGTATAATTTGAATTCAAGGAGTGTAATACCTCTAGCTTTCTCCTTTTTTCTCAGGATTGCTTTGGCTATTCAGGGTCTTTTGTTGTTCCATATAAATTTTAGGGTTCTTTGTTCAATTTCCATGAAAAATGTCACCAGGATTCTGACTGGGATTGCATTGAATCTGTAGATTGCTTTAGGAAATATGGACTTTTTAACTATGTTTATTCTTCCAATCCATGAGCATGAAATATCTTTCCATTTCTTTAGATAGGTTAGAAGGAAAAGCGAGTCACTCAAATTATTACCAGCTTTCGAGTTTTTTTTTTTTTTCCTAGCGGGTTCTAATTTTGAGAGACTAAATGAAAAAGAAGACCAGAGTGGAAAATCAGTAAGTTCAACAAAGACCTTGGGAAGCTTACTAAACACAATAGTAACTTTTGATCTGGTGGATAAAACACTGAAGTAACTATAATAATTAATCTTTTGTACTGAGAAGTTACTATATAATTACTCTTTTGGATGAGAAACTAGCTTGAATAATTTAGAAATGCCAAAAAGCAATAGCCATGTATTCAAAATGATCGCATTTACATAAATAAAACCATGAAGAATAAATTAAAATTAATGCTTTCAGAATAGGCGAAATACATTGTGTCAATTTCCAACAGCCCCAAACTGTCTATGTGCTACTGATGGAGGTGTCAGAATTCTGGGCAAGTATTCACAAAGTTCAAAAGTGTCATAACACTGAAGCAATGTGGTTATAAGAGAAGAAAATGTGTATAGATCGAATCATGGAAATGTCACTCACTGTAATATCTGAGCAGGAGGTTGCAATCAAAGCAGTTAGCAATTAGAAAGTACAGGGCCCTAACTCCCACAGAATTTTTGATACAAGCAGCTCTGACAGCACACAGAACTATTGTAAGATACTTTGTGAGAAAGCTTTGACAGTGGTAATGCCTGTCTTAATGTCATCTGGAAACAGCTGTTTTTCTCCAAAAGACGGCAATATGTCTAAGTCTGACAAATACAGATAATAAGGTGCTTAGCTATCATTAACAAAATTATGCTTTCCTTATTGACAGAAAAGATTTGTTCACATTGTGAGAAGAGTACATTACAGAACTAGTGAAAAGCTATTGAAGAGTATCATATGGATGGCTGCAAAGCATTGATTTCCAGCCCTGAATCTGCCACCCTCTAGGGTGTCTCCAATTATCCTGAGGATCATCATGAGCCTTTTGAAAACTTCTCAAAACAAAATTAAATATGAGGCACTTTAATTTTAAAAAATTATATGCCATACAGCACTTTCAGGAAAAGGGGGAGATGGCATAAAATCACGCTAACAATAGCAGTGTGTTATAAACGCTCACAATATTGGGAGCCAATGATGGTAAGGCTGATACATTATATGGATTCAGCAGTCGTTTTTATGAATTCAGAAACTGTACCAAGGCACGTCATCAAAACAGTTATAGTCAAACGCACGGATTTTCTATGTGTTTCAAAAGTGGGCACTCACATAATACTAATCCATGAATTCTGTCTCTAAGTTTTGGATAATTTTTGTACTTAGGAATTTCCTGAATGTCTGAAAATATGTTCCAATGCCAGCAACAAAATCATTCGTTCATGGAAGAAATATTTATTTGGAGCGTACTATATGTCAGGTACTGATGTACACGTTGCCTGGTAGACTGTTTGCATCAGCCATGTATAGGAGAGCCTGTTTTCCTGAGCCCTTCTAATAGCATACTAGAAAGTATTTTTAGCAATATCATATAAGTGAAAAATTTCCTCTTACTATAGTTTACCATTTCTTATTTTTTCATATGTTTATTGACCATATGAGCATTTGTAGCTCTTTTTTGAATAATCTCATGTCCTGTGTCCACTTTTCTATTGGTCTTTTTATTATTGATTTGTAAGGGCTCTTTACATATTACCATGCAATCTATCTGACATTATTATCTTTGAGTATGAGCTTCTAGAGACAGCCAAATTTGCTCAGTAACTATCAGAGTTGAAGTCAGCTGATGTTGTTGAATGTTTTTATAAGGTCTATGAGTATCCTGGAATCATTTTGATGCTGTTCACTTCTCCTGTTTCTGCATCAAATCTAATTTTATGTACACTAAACCAGGTTATGCCACAGCCAAACAGATTTCTGGAGTGTCCAACAAGCAATGCTGTTCAGCAGTCAAGAGAGAAAAAATCAGACTATCATCTTGCCAGTGATTTAAAACAACACAAAACATAACAAAACCAAAAGATGTTACTATAGTTGCCACCATCAACTTCCTCATCATTCTTGATTGGTATTAACAGTAGCCTCTTTGAAATATTTCAGCACTTTTTTGGTACTACACATATTTAGATAGGACTTTGCTGGCATCTAAGGCACACTCTATCACCCTGCTTTAAAAAATCTTAGCAGGCATACGCAATTAGGCCCTGGAGAGTTGTGGATTTGACAGTAATACTGACCTTTTCACCAGAAATGGCAAAAGCTGATTTGCAGCAATACCAGTGCGCTCAGCAACTTAAGCCACCATCATTGATGATAGATAAATATGAAAATTTCCATATAATTCTTTTATTTCTGTGACTGAGAGTCAATAAACATTTGCTAAGTGCTTAATAGGTGCCACTTGGTTTTACATACAGTCTTTCTTCCAATCCTCACCATTGATCTATTATATAGATATCCCCATTTTAATATGAAGAAACTGTAACTCAGAGAGGTTATGTGATTTGTTCGTGATCACACTAGTAGCTATTAAGTGGCAGAGATGGAACTTGAAGCCAAAGTTTCCAGCTCTAAATCTAGTGTTTTTTTGATTGTGACACAACTGCCCTCCTCAGCAAGACTGGCCAAGACATGTGAATGCTCCAGGCAGGCTTATGTTCTGGCGTCTGTTCAAGTCAATATTTTAAAAATATTTGCTCAATATTTATGTAATGAGAGTAGGGAGAGACTGAGTTTCTGTTAATAAAAGTGTATACCTTTTTTATTATATTCAAAATAAAGACTTGACCACATATACTCATCACAATAACAGCTACCATTTATTGAGCACTTATCCCAGGTCAGGCACTGTGCTAACCACTTTACGTGCACTAGCTCATTTAATCCTAGGAGGATGGCATCATCATCATCATCATCATCTTCATTTAATATGTGAGGCCCAAAGAGGTTAAGTGACTTAGCCAAAGTCACACAGTTAGTAAGGAATGGAGCCAGGATTTAAGCTCAGGCAGGTTGACAGCTGTGCCTATGAGCTTAACCACTATGTTTCACTGCCTTCAACTATAGCAAAAATCCTAAATTGGCATTTTAACATACTGGTTTCTAATTTTTATTTCTTTAGTTTATTTTGATTTGTCACTCAAAACTGAATATGATAGAGATAATTTACAGGGAAATAATTATAAAATCACATTTAAAAGATTTTAGAATTTCCTCCTTGGTTCTTTTTGGTTTTCTTGCTAACAAACCATTACCTATTTTTCTGTAGATCTTGTTTTGTCTTTAGTTTACTTTTGCAATTTCCCAAACCAAGCAACATTCAGAGAGGTGTATTAGAGGATTTAAAATTTAAATGAAATAAACCTCTCATTCCTCATAAACAGCACTATGGCATATACTATTTTGTTTCAGAATCTCAGCCTATCGTGGAGAGTTGCTCACTTTAAGCAACTCCCAGTTTGTTAATCTCACAGTTGGTGGCACATCCTTTAACATGCACGTGCTCCTCACGAAAATAACGTGGTTGGCAACAGTGAAGACTGGCCTATTTTTGCTTTTGATTTTTCACTCAAGGGCCCCAGCCTCCTTAGTGAGAGAGGTGGCCAATTTCCATCTCACCAATTACTTTGGGAAGCACTGGCAGAAACCCAAGATAGTCGGCACCATATTTATGATTTATCCCAGAGATTTTTTTAACACCCCTCTTAAATTGGCATCCCAGTCTGTTGCCTGGCTGGCCCATTGCTTAATCGTCTCCGTCTCAGAAAGCTGTGGAGGAATTGATGGATCTAATCCAGTTTTCACAATGGTATGCAGGACCCAGGAGTTGAACAAGGAAGGTATGGTTTGGGTACATTCATATTGGTTCAAATATTAAAAGTCAATTTTCCATAAGTTTTAGCTGATCTTGGTGGGCATATAGATTCTAGAGCAAAACCTGTTTGGTGGGTTTCTTCACCTCGCTATTTGTAAACAGGTGAAACCTGATTATAATGAGTGTCAGAGGGCAGCCGTAGCCTGCAGGTTTAATAGTGATGTTGACAGCTATGTAATTACGATGCAGTTTTATTATAGTGCATTTCATATGTATAATTATAATGAAGTTTGGATAATTTAGAAAAATGACTGATCCTGAGCAATGTCAGGTCATCTACAATCTGAACTTCACCTTTGTGTTAATTAAAGCAAAACCTTCAAATAGAACTGGAAATGAAGGGTCACACCTGGTGAAAAGACTCCCCCACTCTGGCTTCCAGTTTGTTGACTCATTGTGTGTACTTCTGTGGAAAACTAAAAACTTTATTGACTTAGTACTTCTGGGTTCAAGATCACGCCTCTTCTCCACCCTCCTCACCCCACCCCCAATTCTTCCTGGGCACAGTCTGCTTTGGATCTTAAAATGTCTCTGACTAGGACTGAGGGTTGCGAATCAAGAGTAGGGAGTGTCGGTAGTTTTATGTCTTGATGCCTGAAAAAACAAAGCCTCCTTCAAACGCTGAAGAGAAATGCACATGATCACATTTTGGAATTTCAAATGGGAACATATAGTCTGAAAATGAAACAGAATATTTGAAATCAGGACTGCCTCAGAAAACTTGCATAATTATAGCTATCATGTATTTTGAGCACTTACTATGTGCCAGGCACTGGGAAAAGTACTTCTTTTATACATCATCTCATTTAATTCTTTCAACAACCTGAAGAGGTAGGTCCTAGAACCCCCATTTCTGTAGATGAGGAAAATAAGGCATAGCAAGGTTTAGACTATTTGCCCAAGATCATATAGCAATCAAATGGCAGAGCTGGGAATCAAATGCAGTTCTAACTCTGAAGGCCTTTCTCTTAACCACCAAGGGACACTTCCATTCTCTTAGATGTTCAGGCTCTAAATAATTTCTTTGCAGAAGGGATTCAAAGGTAGGAGCCAAATCAATACTTCCATCTGTGTATGACCTGCACAATTTTTGCCATATCCAAGGACAACATAAATTACAGGTAGGGTGTTCAGACATGCTCTCTCTCATTCCCTGGTGGTGGCAGCCTTCCTCACTTTAGCCTCATCCCCATAAGCCAACCCAGGATCCATTCTTGGCCAGTAAAGTTGGTCTCTGGAAACTGAACTGCCATGGCTGTACCTACTTTAATCTCATCTTAAGCAATAATAATCATGAAATCATAGGTTGGATGTTAGATGCATTTTTAAATGCACATCAAAATAAATCATGTTTAGGCCCCGTGGCCCAGTGGTTAAGTTCACACACTCCACTTGGGCAGCCCAGGGTTTTGCCACTTTGAATCCCGGGCGCGGACAGGGCACCACTCAACAGGCCGTGCCGAGGCAGCATCCCACATGCCACAACTGGAAGGACCCACAACTAAAAATACACAACTATGTACCGGGGGACTTTGGGAGAAAAAGGAAAAATAAAATCTTAAAAATATAAACAAATAAATAAGTAATGTTTATCTGTGAATACCTAAAATTATCTAGTGTACCACCAGGGAGACATAATGTCTTATAGGAAATCGCTGATCTGGATCATCTTAAGTGACCTTCTAACCTTGACATTCTATGAAACATTCAACCTCTAAAAGTAGTTCAAAAAGGTTGAGATGGGTTTGAGCAGGATGGCACTATGCCAATCCTTGCTCATTTTCCTCTCTTGCAGGCTCCAGTCTCTGCTTACCTGTCCTTCATTTTCTGTGAGATTTTTCACAGCTTTTCAGAAGAAACTGTACACTTTCAAGAGAACAAGCTGCTTCTATTTCCACAACTACTGATCTTCAACCTCCAGCTCAGGTGTCACATCCTTAGAGAAGCGTTCTTTGACCACCCAATCTGAAGTAACCTCCTATAATGTTACCCTGTCTTATTTTTCTCTTAGTACTTATCACTATTTGAAATCATCTTGTCTGTTGACTTGTATACTGCCAGTCTCCCTACTAAATCATAAGCTCCGGGAGGTCCCTGGCGTTTAGCATAATGCCTGGCATGTGGTACAGGCTCAAGGAGTATTTGTCAAATGAATGCACATGATGAACTAGGGATTCTAAAGTTAGGATAGAGTTGTGGAGCTGATGAAACAGGCAACATAAAGAAAGCTGAACTTTGGGTGATGTAACTTATCCAGCAAGTTAAAGTGGGCAATGACCTAAGGAAGGTGTAAAACTGTCCGAGGTACTTACACCACTCATTCCTTCTTGAGTACTTACTGTGTTCAGGGCATTGTGCTAAGCTGTCCCTTGTGGACTGGCTACTATTGAGCTCTGGGGCCTATGCCATTAGTAAGCCCCAGTTCCATTCAGGTAACTCATGTTTACTGAGTGACTACTGTACGTCAAGCACTATTCTATGCTGGGAAACAGCAATAAGCAGGACAAAGTTCCAGCCTTCTAGAGGGTCCAGTCAGGATCAGGCACACATCTTTATATAGTTCTTTATCTCAGATGGTGTTTCCTAGTGATCCTTTACCTTTCTAGCAAAACCAGATCTCTGCTCTCAAGGTGGTCCTAGAATAATCCATCCTGACCCTCTTATATTTATAACAGCTACCATCCATGTATTGAATATGCATTATGTGTCAGGCACTGTGCTTTACATGCATTATATGATAGAATCTTTCCAAGAACCTCCTGAAGAAGGTACTATTATTACTTCTATTTTATAGAGGAAGAAGTCAAGGCTCACCGAGATTAAATGATTCACCCAACGTCATGTAGTGATTATGTGGTAGAGTGGCTTCAAAGCTAGGCAGAGTGCCCCCTGGAGTTGTGCAATGCAATGAACCTCCACAGTCACTGTCCTTAACCATGAGTGTGCAATGGTGCCTCTTATATTACATATGGCCTCCCTTTACTTAGGAAATCTAGCTGTTGAAGGTTCTGGCAATCCAGGCAGTCTCAGGTATAGGGTTTTCCTGAGGAGCTGGCAGTGAGATATGTAGAAATGTCTCAAGATCTGCCCGTGTGGACCAGAACGTGAGGCACCAGTGGATATATGTAATGAAGTAGTTGCTACAGTTCATTACACTCTAGGAAAACACTGACTCTCAGTAAAGATCAAATTATTGAAGATATAGTTCAAGAGGAAAACAGTATATACTTGGACTTCTTTAATGTGAAAATGATTAAACACAAAGCAATTAAAGAAAAGCTGAGGAAAACAGCCAGTGCATTTGCAGTGAAAATATTAAAACGATATCTCAATATAGGCAACTCAGATTAGGAAAGTAAATATATTTGTGCTATCAGTTTTATCAAGATATATCCTTTAGGTTCAATATAGAACTAAAAGCTATAAAATATATTTTATTTTTACAACGATTCTGCATCTTACTGAAATATATTCATTTGTCTAGTGCCTTTTCAAAGCAATGTTTCTCACCTTATTTCATTTTGGTCTCATAAAAACCTTGTAAGGTAGAGGAGGGAAGGTATTATCTTCATTTTATAAAAGCGTAAATTTATGATACAAAGTGGACAGGTAAGTTACCAAGAACACCAGATTAGCATTGAAGCAGTGAAATTTGGTTCACACCACCAGGGTGCAAAAATGTCACATTTCTTTATATCCCTACAACAAATGAAATCTTCTCTGAGCCTTCCACTTTTCCAGCTAGCTAAAAATTCAATCCCATGGGTTTTAGAGCCCCTCCCTCTGCCAGGGTTGTTGAAAGCCCCAGCAAATCATACACAGACCAGAACTTTCAGGGCAGGCCCTCTGCCTGTTGTCTATACTGATATGTTTATCATGCAAATGCACACGGCCTCTTGTAGGTAGATGTGCCAGCTGCTTCTGTGCCACCCTTGGACATTGGTGGGGGGTGTCTTTGCTGAGGTTGGCAGCCTCATGGCCTGGTGTCCAACCTCTCTGAAGTGTACTATGCAGCCATTCTCCTTTGAGATCGTGCCTCTTCTTTGGGGCATTAAAAGGGAGGAAGGGTAGTCCTTGCAGCTCAAGAGATCTGCCATTACTCCCATCTCCTCTCTAGTCTTAGACTTCTAGAATTTCTACGTCAGACAGTTTCTGCCACCTCTACTCAAACGTATTCACCTCTTAACTCTCTGGAACAGGCCAACAGAGTTTCCCTCAATGAGTCTAGACTTTTGAAATGAAAAGCTCTAGATTCAGGTGACCTTCTAGGTGCCTGTCAACTTCTGCTTTTGACATGCAACACAAAAGCTCCCAAGACAAGGGAACAGAAAGGCTTGGCTATGTTTTGATTTGTGGGAGGGAAAAATACCTACAGCAGCAAAAACAAATTATAAGAAAATTGGTATCTCAATAACTAAGCATGGCAGAAACTTTGTTACAATTCTTATTGGTAGTTTTTTTGTTTTAGGCATGTTATTTGTAAGTTAGCAGTAACCATGGATCTACATTTTTGCCATTGATTTCAATTCTGTGCGTATTTATTGAACACACAATGCTCCTACTACTGTACTATGTATTGTATGACATATGTAAGGAGAAAAATATACGGTATTTGTCTTTGGTATGTAAGGAAATGAATCCACAATGTGCTCTTTGACAATCTGTTGATGGTAACTTTCAGATCCTACTATCCAAGGAGCTAGGATATTTCTTTTCTAAAGATTATGCCCTTTACAGAAAGTTTCCTCTTTTCTTTCTTTTCTCCTGGCATTCACTCAAGATACACTATATGCTAGTCATGGGGTGAGGGATATAAAGATGGATGACACTGTCCTCGTCCTTAAGAAGTAGAAACTAGGTGGAGAAAGAGACTAGACCAACAACATCAGACTGTCCTAATAGAGGAGGCAATATTTAATTTAGGATGTAAAGGATGAGTTGGAGTTTACTAGAAAAGAAGTGAGGTGGAAAATTCCAGAAAAAAGTAACAGCATGGGAAAAGAATGGGATAAAATTCCCTAAAATAAATATCAGGAAATGAAAGGACATAGCATGCTCAAGGATCTTTAATAATTTGACTAGCGTACAAAGTGTGTGGGGGGTAATGGTGAAAGACAAGACTAGAGAGCTAGTCTGGGATGTGATTGAAAATGTTCCTATATGCAATGCTAAAGAGTTTCAGATTCTTTGTAAAGGCAATGAGAAACCAACCAAAGGTTCAAATAGGGAAGTGACAAGATCAGAATAGCATTTTTTGAATGCTCCTTCTAACAGTGGTGTCAAGGATGGTCTGGAGGAGGAAGAGACTGGAGAGAGAGAGACATAATAATCAAGTGGCTCTTGGTAAGAGTTGATGACATAAAGCAATGGAAGTGAAAATATATTTGAGGTAATATTGATGGACTAAGTGTAAAAAGTGAGGGATAAGTGAGAGTTAAAGATTACTCCCAGGCCTGGGTAATCAGGCAGATGGAGACAACATTAACTGAAATAGGGAATACTCAAGAGGGCCAAGGTTGTGTATAATGAATTCTGTTTTAGAGATGTTGAATTTCAGGTGTCTTTGGGATATCCAGGTGAGTCTAGCTGGTAAGCCAATTGAAAAATCAGTCTGTAGCTTGCTTAGAGAAGTCGGGGTTGGAGTTAGAGATTTGGGAGTGATCAGAATACAGGTGTTGATTAGACCGATGGCAATAAATTTGGAGCAAGATAAAAGGCTGAGGATAGGGGCATGAGGTAGCTGGAGTAAAAGAAGATCCCAAAAGAAACTGAGAGAAGTAGCAATCAGATGAGAGCTAGAAGAGAAAGATGTCATGGAAGACACAGGAGAAGAGTGGTCCTAGAAGGAAGGAGTGGCCATGTGTAACAAATGCAGAGTAGAGGTCAGAAAGGACAAGAACTGGAAAGGCCACTATGAATTGGGCAATTTGGACATCACTACTGGCTTTTGTTAGAGCAGTAGTGACAGCATAAGCCAGACTACTGTGGTTTGAAGGCTTAAGAGGAGATAAGGAAGAGGGAAACTGTATATGAGGCTTGTACTGCCAAGAGGGCTGGCAGTAAACAGAAAGTGAGAAATAAAATGGCAGCACAGTAGGCAAAGTTAAAAGATTGTTTAATGTGGGAGAATGCCTATCGCAGAGTGAGAGTGGAGCTCTGAGAGAAGAGAGGGCTCAGGCAGGGAGTTGAGTCTCAGACAAGGTGAGTGACGATGATTGCCAGTTCAGTACTTCTCAAACTCTGTGACAAAGGATCAGCTTTTTAAATTTCCAATCTGTCACAGACTGGTACTTCTTTAAAATATAACAAAAATGAATTACTAGAAAAAATACAGTGAAAAACAAAGACATTCAAAATACAAGCCCCAGTTTTTCATCATTAGAGTCGATGAAAATACAATTACTTTACCAAATTGCTATAAAATCTCCTAAATTCTTACTCTCAGTTTCAGTGCTTATGTTGTTGTGGTTCAGTATCGAACAGTTTTAGGATTGGAAGGGATACACCACCATACCCTGAGTAGCACTATTCTAGACTATAGGACCTATAAAGGAGGAAGGAAAGCGCACCCTTTCTTCTGAGAGAGAACAAGGAAGCAAGAAAGGATGGGAGAATAGAGAGAACACTTAGAAGTAGAATGGAGAGTTGAGGGAATTCCCAGCTGAAAATCATTGTTTTGTAGCAAAGTGGGAAACCTGACTTTCTGAAATGAGTAAAGGATGAAGGAGATAGGGTGGGAGGGTTGAAGGAGTGTAGTAATGTGTTGAAACAGCTGTTGTGGGAAATGAGAAATGGAACCGAATAAAGATGTATAAAAGAGTTGTAAAACAATAGAGAGAAGGCCAAGATAAGGTTGGAAATTATAAATTTGTTATGGAGCCAATCAGTTCAACTTTGTGATTTCCCTAGCAGTTTTGCAGCCTCAGAGCAGGGGTGGAGAAACATATGGTGAGGTTCTGGTAATATGGTGGGCTACGTATGCAAACTGACTCTCCCACAGAAAACAACTAAAAATGCTCGAAAAATGCACCAGACATCTTATTAAGTGTTCCAAAGAGCTGAAAAGGTAGTAGGGAATTATAGGCCCAGATCTAAGTGAAGGCAGAGAGATGAAGTTACTTTTTCGGGAACATTCACTCAACTTAATTTAAGCTTCAGAGAAGGATCCATAAGCAAAGTGAAAAGACAAAGCCAAGAGTCTATCCAAGGTGGGGAGTCTAATAAGTTTCCTCTCTAGATAAAATTGGAATGACAAGGAGGTAAACCATCAGTGTACAGGTGAGCCAGAAATAACCCCCTGCACACACACATATACATACTTAAGGGGACTCTGAGGAAAGCAGCCTTGGTACTGATTGGAAGGGGGAGGAAGGCACCTGCCCTGAGAAGTTGTAAACACAGTCTCATCTGATAAAGATTTGCAGCCTAAATTCACATCGCCCAGATGCTCCAAAATACCCCAAGCTCTGAATTTAGTTTAAAGTAGACCCAGACTGGTAGTGCCGCCAGGCACCTAGCAGAATGTAAATACTCTCTGCAGGAAGCCACCGTCATCCTAAACCTCAAAATATCCCCACAAATAACTTTACAAAGACATGAGGAGATCTTAATTAAAAATCACTAAGCATGCAATGAAATGAGGCGCCATACTTAAGATAAATAGGAAGTTCAAATAATGTATATTTAAATCCAGAAATATAAGTAATTATGTTTAAATATAAATGGACTCAATGCTTGTTTAAAAGATTGTCAGACTAAATTTAAAAAATCTAACCATATGCCGTTTATAATAGTTACATTTAAAACATAAAGATACAGAAAGATTGACAGTAAAAGCCACTTCACACAAATACTAACCAATAGAAAGCTAGTACTGCTATATTAGTATCAGACAAAATAGATTTTGAGGCAAAAAGCACTACTAAAGATATAAAGGTCATTTCTTTTCTATAAAAATACAGTCCAATGGGCAGATGTAAAAAAATTAAATTTACATGAACCTAATAATGGCCTTAAAATAAATAAAGCAAAAATCAACCCAATTACAAAGAGAAATAGACAAGTTCATAATTATAATGAGAGATTTTATAGCACCTGTCTCAGTAATGATAGAACAAATAGACCAAAAAAAAAATCACTAAGTATATAGAAGATTTGAATAACAGAATTAGCAAAATTGATCTAATAGTGTATAGAACACTGAACCCAATGATTGTAGAATACCTATTCTTTTCAAGCCCACAGAGATTGTTCACCAAAATTGACCATATACTGGGTCATAAAGCAAAGGATTAAAATAATATAAATGATATTCTATGATCACAATTCTATTAAGCCAGAAATCAACAACAAAATGATAACTAGAAAAGCTATATATGCTTGAAAATTTGAAAACATACTTTTAAATAAATAATGGGGCAAAGAAGAAACCATATTGGAAATTATAAAATATTTTGAACTGAACTAAAATGAAAATACTACCTATGAAAACTTGTGGGATGCAACTAAAGCAATACTTAGAGGGAAAACTATACCCTGAAATGCTTTTATTTGAAAAGAAAGAAAGACTAAAAATGAAAGAGCTAGGCATCCATACTAAGGAGGTAGAAACAGAACAACAAAATAAGCCCAAAGACAATCAAATGAAAGGAAACGTATAGTGAAGTTGATCGAGGATTAGAGGTTGGCAGAGCAGATATGGTTGAGGGTAATAAATATGAGAGAATTGAGAAAACTAGTAAAAGTGCGGTCAAAATGATTGGTAATGGGGATCAAGCTGAGCAGAGAAGGGAGTGAAGTGGAGGTGGGGAAAGGAGGGGATGTCAGGAAGATTGGAGAATAGGGATGGGTCTAGGAACATGAGGTCACAAAGACATGAGATCACAAAGCAATTTAATGGGAGTAAGGGAGTGGGAGGTGAATACATAGGAGTTTTTGATTCACATAGAATTTTAAAGTGAAATATTCTATATGTGAAAGAGTTTTAATTGAAGAAAATATTTTATGTGTGACCACATAAGTGAGTTGCTGAAATGAGGTGGAGTACTCTTAATTATCTGTTTATAAGTCTATCCTTACTCAATGAGGTTTGTAAGACCTCACAGGATAGGAAACCACCTAACTCATCTCTACATCCCTATTATGGGGCCTGGCACACAATGGATGCTCAAATGCTTGTCTACTCTAATACAGGCACTATGCTAAGCACTTTGTTGTTGTTAGTGTTGTCAAGTCAATTCCAACTCCTAGCGACCCTGTGTACAGCAGAGCGGAACCCTGCCTGGTCTTTTTGTGTCATCCTCACCTTCCAGTGATATATCAGACAATGCTCCGCCACTATTCATAGGGTGTTCATGGCCAATTTTTTCGGAAGTGAGTGGTTAGATCCTTCTAGCTAGTCTTAGTCTGGAGGCTCTGCTGAAACCTGTCTACCATGGGTGACCCTGCTGTTATTTGAAATACTGGTAGCATAGCTTTAAGCATCACAGCAACACATAGCTGCCACAGTTTGACAACTGACAGGTGGGTGGTGTGGTCCCCTGACCAAGAAACGAACCTAGAGCACATTGGTAAGAGTGCTGAATCTTAACAACTAGACTACCAGGGAGGGTGAGCCCTTACACACACTCTTTTATTTAATCCTTATGACAATTTTATGAGGTGTGTACTGATATGCAATTTAAGAGATGAAGACAGTGAGGTTCTGTAACTTGCCTGAAGTTGTACAATGAATGAACAGGTGCTGTGCTAAAGGCCTGAGAGTAGATGTTTACTACAGCCCCAGCCAAGCTAACCCAAAGTAATCACTAGGCCCTGTTGTGATTCTGGAGAGCAAAAGTGTGCTGAAGCAGTAAAAACATCGTGACATCTAAATTTTCACTGGAACCCCAAGGCTGATTATAAAATGAATATCCTTCCTCTTTGCCTCTCAGCTGTCCAGTTCTCTCACCCCATCACTCTTCAATTACCACCAAAGCCCACGCATTTTATCGCCTGTCTTCTCCCTGTGCTCATCATTTCTATCCAGCTCAGTCCTCCCTCTTCCCTGGCTGATGCTGTCTTATCTATCTTCCTATTGATGAGATTAGAAAGAATAATAATTGATGCTTTGAGATCTCAGTGTTTGTGCTTTTCAGGATAGAAGTATTTCTTGACTAATTCATCTTTCTATGAATTGCTTGTCAGTGTACTTCACTGAAGACTTTGTAATGATGACCATCAAAGAAATGATACTAATAATGATAATAATAATAACAACTACTTATAATAGCTCTTGAAACTATCTACAATTAAAGAAAAGCACTTCTTTGACCCAACATTCCTCTCTAGCTACCGCCTCATTTCTCTGCTCCTTTTTGGAGCTAAATGTTTCAACACAGTTGTCCATATACACTATCTGCATTTCCTCACCTCCCTATTTACTTTTCAACCTGCTCTTGTCTGGCTTCTGACCCCTCTCCTCCAATGAAACTACTCCTTTTATCGCAACAAGCAACCTCCATATTGCCAAATCCAATAGACACTTCTCTATCCTCATCTTACTTGAACTCCCTACAGCATTTGACTTAGTTAACCATTCCCTCCATCTTAAAACGTTTTCTTCCTTGGATATTGTGACAAGATACTATTGGTTTTCCCCCACCTCACTGGCTGCTCTTGTTTAGTCTCCTTTGCAGATGTCTCCTAATATTGTGCTATATTAGGACTCAATCATGGGTCTTCTTCTCTTTTTTTAAAATATTCCTTCTCTATGCCATCTCATCCAGACAATGGCTTCCAATACTATCTATATGCTGATAACTCCCGAATTTATTTCTCTAGTCAAGACTCTCATCTGAGCTCATGACATGCATATTTAACTATCTACTTGACGTTTCCGTTTGGATATCTAACAGATACCTTAAACTTACTATGTCAAGAACTCCTGACATCCCCTCAACCAGCTCCTGCCCATATCTTCTTCATCTAAGTATGTCACCACCACTTATTCAGTTACTTAAACCAGAAATCTAGGCATCATCCTTAATTCGTTCCTTGACCTCACCTCAATGACATATCTATCAGTAAGTCTTATTGACTCTATCTCCAAAATTTATGTAGAATATCTCCCTTCATTTCATCTTAACTGCTACCACCTAGGTCCGGGCCTGTCCTGGATTATGGAAGTTTCCTGACTGGTCTCCTTACCTCCTCTTGTTCTCCTCTAGTATATTCTCCACAAAGCAGCAAAACTGATCTTATTAAACCCTTCAGTGGTTCCCATTTGGCTCTTTGAATAAAAGGCAAATTCTTTGTTATGGCTATGCATGATCTGCTCTTGCACATCAATAAGTAAATAGAAGACTTGAACAATACTGTACACCAACTAAACCTAACATACATTTATAGAGCATTCCACCCAATAACAGCAGAATATGTAATCTTCTCAAGTGCATGTGGAGCATTCATTAGGATAGACTATATGCTAGGCCAAAAAACAAGCCTCAAAACATTTAAAATAATTGAAATCAAACAAAATATATTCTCTATGACAAAGAAATGAAATTAGAAATAAATAACAGAAAGAGATTTTGGAAATTCACAAATATGTGAAAATTAAACACCACACCCCTAAATAACCAATGGGTCAAAGAAAAAAATCACAAGGGAAATTAGAAAATATTTTGAGATGAGTGAAAGCAAAACCACACCATACCAAGTCTTATGTGTTGCAGTGTTATGTGTGCTTAGAAGGAAATTTATACCTGTAAGACCTTCATTAAAAAACAAGAAATATCTCAAATCAATAACTTAACCTTCCACTTTAGGAAACTAGAACAGAAGAGCAAATTAAACCCAAGGCAAACATAGGGAAGGAAATAGCAAAGATTAGAACAGAGATCAATGAAATGAAGATTAGAAAATGATACAGAAAATTAACAAAAATTGGTTCTTTGAGTAGAATAGCAAAATCAACAAGCCTTTAGTTAGACTTACCAAGAAAAAAAAATAGAGAAGTCTCAAATTATTAAAATCAGAAATGAAAGAGGGGACATTACTATATTCTTTATAGACATAAAAAGGATTACAAAAGAATACTATAAACAATGTATGCCAACAAGTAGATAACCTAGATGAAATGGACAAATTCCTAGAAACACACAAACTACCAAAACTGACTCAAAAAGAAATTGAAAATCTTACTAGAGCTACAACAAGTGACGAGATTGAGTCAGTAATAAAAAACTCCCAACAACAAAAAAAGTCCAGGACCAGATAGCTTCACTGGTGAACATGACACTTTCAAAGAAAATTAACAACAATTCTTCTCAAACTCACCCAAAAAAATAGAAGAGGAAGAAAACCTCCCAACCCATTCTATGAGGCCTGTATTATTCTGATATCAAAACCAGACAAAGACATCACAATACAACTCAGAACAATATTTTTTACGAATATAGATGCAAAAATCCTCAACAAAATACTAGCAAATTGACCCAGCAACATATAAAAAAGGATTACACACTATGACCAAATGGGATTCACCCAAAGATTGGAAGGTTTTTTTAACATCCAAAAATCAATTAATATAATAAACTATATCAACAGCATGAACTACAAATATAACATGATCCTTTCATTAGACACAGAAAAAGCATTTGACAAAATCTAACCTTTCATGATAAAAAACGCTCAACAAATGAGATATAGAAGAGAGCTTCCTCAACCTAATGAAGAGCATCTATGAAAACCTCCCAGCTAACATCATACTTAATGATGAAAGACTGAAAGCTTTCCTCCTAAGATGGAGAACAAGACAGGGAGGTCGGCTCTCACCAATTCTTTGCAATATTGTACTGGAGGTTTTAGCCAAAGCACTTAAGCAAGAAAAAGATAGCCAGATTGAAAAGGAAAAAGTCAAAATAGCTATTTGCAGATGACATGATCTTGTATATAGAAAATACTAAGGAATCCAATTTAAAAAAACTATTAGAATTAATAAACGAGTTCAGCTAGGTTGTTGGATACAAGATCAATATACAAAAATCAGTTGTGTTTCTATACAATGAACAATCCAAAACTGAAACTAATGAAACTATTCCTTCTACGGTAACATTAAAAAGAATAAAATACTTAGGAATAAATTTAACGAAAGAAGAGCAAAATTATACTCTGAAAACTACAAAACATTGTTGAAAGAAAGTAAAGAAGACCTTAATAAATGGAAGGAAATCCTATGTCTATAGATTGGAAGACTTAATATTGTTAAGATGTCAATATACCTCAAATTTATCTACCTTCAATGCAATCCTTATCAAAATTCCAGTTGGCTGCTCCTCAGAAACTGACAAGATAATCCTAAAATTAATATGGAACTACAAGGATCCCAGAATGGGCAAAACAATCTTGAAAAAGAAGAACAAATTTAGAGGAATCACACTTCCCAGTTTCAAAACTTATTACAAAGTTACAGTAATCAAGACAGTGTGGTGTGGCACAAGGATAGACATATAGATCAATGGAATAGAATCAAGGGTCCATAAGGAAACCCTTACATTTATTATTGATTGATTTTTGACAAGGGTGCTAAAACCTTCAACAGAGCAGGTCAACAGGGACAGAGGAGTCTTTTCAACAAATGCTCCTGGGACGACTGATTATCCACATGCAAAAAAATGCATTTGGACTCCTTCCTCACACTGTATACAAAAATTAACTCAAAATGGATCAAAGACTGAAATATAAGAGCTAAAATTATGGAATTCTTAAAAGAGAACATAGGTGAAAATCTTCCTGACCTTGTATTTGGCAATGGTTTCTTAGATATAATATCAAAAGTATAAGCTACAAAAGAAAAAAATGAGAAATTGGACTACACCAAAATTCAACGTGTTTTTGCTTCAAAAGACTCCATTAAGAAAGTGAAAAGACATCCACAGAATGAAAGAAATATTTGAGAATGATAGGCCTGATAAGGGATTTGTATCCGGAATATATAAGGAATTCTTATGACTGAATAATAAGAAGAGAAATAACTCAATTTAAAAATGAGCAAAGGATTTGAATAAACATTTCTCCAAAAAAGATATACAATTGGTCAATAAACACACGAAAAGATGTTCAACATTGTTAGTCCTTAGAGAAATGCAAATCAAAACTGTGATGAGATACCACTTCATACCCACTAGGATGGCTACAATAATAATTTTTTTAAAAAAATAAAAGCAAGTGTTGGCAAGGATGTGGACAAAGTGGAACTCTCATTCACTGCAGCTGGGATCTGAAAATGGTGCAGCCAGTTTGGAAAACAGTCTGCCAGTTTCTCAAAAGTTACCATATAACCCAACTATCTGACCACTAGGTATATACACAAGAGAAATGAAAACATACATCCACACAAAAACTTGTACAGGAATGTTCATTGCAGCATTATTCATGATGATGTAAAAAGAAACAACTGAAATGTCAATCAGTTAATGAATGGATAAACAAAATGCAGTATATCCATTTAATGGAATATTGTTGTTGCTAGTGGATTCCAACTTGTAGCAACTCTGTGTACAGCAGAGCGGAACCCTGTTCGATTTTTTTTTCACCATCCTCTCCCCTTCCAGCGCTATGTCAGACAATGCTCTGCTGTTATTCATAGGGTTTTCACGGCCATTTTTTCAGAAATGAGTGGCCACATCCTTCTTCCTAGTCTGTCTTAGTCTGGAAGCTCCACTGAAACCTGTCCACCCTGGGTGACCCTGCTGGTATTTGAAATACTGGTGGCATAGCTTTCAGCATCACAGCAACAAACAGCCACTGGGGTATGACAACCGACAGACAGGTGGTATGGTTCCTTGACTAGGAAGTGAACTCGGGCTGTAGTGGTGAGAGCACCAAATCTTAACCACTAGACTACCAGGGCTGGCTAATGGAATATTATTCATCCATAAAAAAAGAATGAGGGGCTGGCCCGGTGGCGCAGCGGTTAAGTTCGCACGTTCTGCTTCTCGGCGGCCAGGGGTTCGCCGGTTCAGATCCCGGGTGCGGACATGGCACCGCTTGGCATGCCATGCTGTGGTAGGAGTCCCACATAGAAAGTAGAGGAAGATGGGCATGGATGTTAGCTCAGGGCCAGGTTTCCTCAGCAAAAATGAGGAGGACTGGCAGTAGTTAGCTCAGGGCTGATCTTCCTCAAGAAAAAACAAGAAAAAGAATGACATACTGATAGATGCTACGACATGGAGGAAACTTGAAAGCATTATGCTGAGTGAAATAGGGCAATCACAAAAGGACAAATATTGTATGATTCCATTTATATGAAATGTCCAGAATAGGCAAATCTGTAGAAATAGAAAGTAGATTATTAGTTTCCAGGGGCTGGGGGAGTGGGAGAGAGTGGAGAGTGACTGATAATGGGTGTGGAGTTTCTTTTGGGGGTGATAAAGGTATTCCAAAATTGATTACGTTGATGGTTGTTGCACAACTCCATGAATACACTAAAAACCATTCAATTGTAAAATTTAAATGGGTGGATTGTATGCTTTGTGAATTATCACAATAAAAAGAAGAAAGAAACAATCAGAGATGTCTGGGGGAATCATAGAGCAGGGTGTAGCATGGAAAATTTCAAGCTCCTTAGAAAAGCCATATGCCACCCAGAGGCATCTACCGTAGAAATGGCAGCATGAGGGTTTTAGAGAGAGGCCTGTAAAGTGGCATGGAAGAAATCCAGAATTCCTTATGGGGTCCCGTGGAGGATGCAGAAGGCAGCTGAGAATTAAAAGGCCCCATACCCGCCAGGCACTTGCTGTAGCATAGAGCGAACAGCCTCAAAGTCAGAGGCTGGATGGAGGATGTGGCTGAAGTTTAGAGGGTTAGCAGCCCCCTAGGAGATGAGGTGTGAATTCTGGACAGTAAGTAATGAGAGACGGCTGAACTATCTGATATAATCATTGTGAATTGTCCATGCTGACAGAATAAGCTGTAAATTATTGACATTTAAGCAGTGGATAGAGTGAGGCAAAATGAGCTCGACTTCAGCCAGGATCCAGCAGAGGTTACAGGGCTCAGATTTCCCCTCCTCACTGCCATGAGTTTGAATTTTAAATAGAATATTTGCACAAAAGGGACTTTTCATTCAGAACACATTTTTATATTTAAATTGACAACGTTAATCTTCACCCTGCCCAACCTGTGCCATTAGGCAACTGGAATAGGTGCTCCAGAACATGATGATGTTAGTTATAGAAAACCAACTGTGTGTTTATAATTAAATTTGGAGGTGGGTGCAGTTATAGTACATACATTTTCATACTCCATTATATACACAGAGGATAACAGACGAAGTCTTTAAGGAAGAGAGAAAAGAGAAATAGAAGTAAAGATTGTCTAAACTATGATAGACACCTTCATGATTTGGTTGCTCAAGATTCCTCTAACTGCCCCAAATAATAGTCTTTTTTAGATTTTTTTTCTCCTTTTTCTCCCCAAAGCCCCCGGTACATAATTAAATATTCTTCGTTGTGGGTCCTTCTAGTTGTGGCATGTGGGACGCTGCCTCAGCGTGGTTTGATGAGCAGTGCCATGTCCGCGCCCAGGATTCGAACCAACGAAATACTGGGCCGCCTGCAGCGGAGCGCGCAAACTTAACCACTCGGCCATGGAGCCAGCCCCTCAAATAATAGTCTTTTTGATTTCTCCTCCCTAAAAAGCTTTCCTTTCCAATCCACAACTAGTTATCTTTGTTAATTCTTTCACGTTCAGTATAGGTATTAGCATATCTAAATCTCATTAAGGAGTTTGCATAACTTTGTCTCAAGGAAATAAGTAGCAAAACAACACTCAATTCTTTTGCACTCCAGTTGACAATAGAAGATATAAACGAAACAACTAGAAAATCGTCCAAAGGAAATCATGGTACTCTGGCTCATTAACGTGTTCATCAGATCAAGAAAGGATTCAGGAGGCAAGTATCTGTTTTGTAATCAGGAAAACAAAAGCTGATTTATCAATTTGAATTGAAAAGTAGGTTAAGGATTTCAGTATTTATTCACATATTCATTCAAATATAAAAGGGAACTCATCACCACCATGTGTTATATGTGTACAAGGTTAGATCAAAGTGGTGGCTAATAATATTACATTCCACAGTTGTTCAGGGATGACAGTTGAGAAAGTTTGATGACAGAGGATAAAAATAACACTTGTTTGGGCATAAATGGAAGTTTTTTTTCATTGAACTATGTGAACGTTCCTCATCTTACCCACACCCCCAGAAAACTAAGTAATTTTGCAACATTAACAAATGCTCACTACCTTATCAAATTATAATTATTCTTTTTTTCTGAAATGAAAAATAACTATACTGTGAACATGGGAATAAACTGAGGTAATGATAAAATAATCAGTTAACTAGTGGATTTAATTCAATTTCCAGTTTTACCACATGGTAAAGAATGTGCCTAACCTTTGTTCAAGTAGCTTTTCAAAAGCTTATAACAAATCACTTGACAAGAGTTAGTTAACAGCAATTTGGAGGCAGATGCAAAAGCAGAAATGCTTATGGTTTGAATGTGCTTTGTTGACGAGGAGACTATGGCCTATTTACTTTTGTGTTTTTAAAGAAACATGAAATCTTTAGCTCCCTGCTTGATAGTCAGTTACAAAAAGCAGAAGGCATCTTACCGTTTCCTCTGGAGGGAATTATCACTACAGTCCAGTATCAGCAGTGGGTAGAAACACATGTGCTCTATCATACTTTGACCTTTACACTCCAAGTCAAGAGAATCCTAGGCAAGGTCAGTTTTCCCATCCACTGTGCACTTTGTGTAGATGTTAAAAAAAAATTTTTTTTCACAGAATTTGATCCATAGATTTCATTCACGTTTGAATGAAATATGTTTCTTTCTATGCTGGTGACTTTGCAAGAAAACAAGGCCAGGAGAGGCATTTCCTCAAAGGCTAAAAAGAGGCATTACCACCACAACTACTACTTGCCAGGGGATTTGCAAAGCATCTTGAGGCTCAAGATGGGAGGCGAGCCAGCCTCAGGAGAAGTTAACACGGAGAAAAAGGTTAAAGTGTTTTTCCCCCTTTTAGCCAGCCAATACAACAACGTACTTCAAATAGTAACTCGTAGTGATCAGGTAATAATGTATTTTCTCAATCATCGTGTTTGGGTTTGCCTATTTCCTTTATGCTTGTGAGGTTTGGAACTGGAATTTAAAATCCTTTGGGGGAGCTATTTTTGTAGTTCAGCTGGGATGTCCTTGTCTTAGGGTTTCCCATTGCATCAGTCCCTTAGCCTGGTACGATAGCCATGATAGTGCTTTGTCTTTTAGATGAAATGCAGAACTGAGGACATGACTACTGGTGCTTATTAAAGATTCCTTGCTATTTTCACAAGAGTAGGGGCGTTAGACTCTTGTCTACTGGCCAAATTCTAAATCGGGAGATTACATTCTGCCTTCCTAAATTCCCCCAGCAGAAGCAGCCATCCATGGTATCCTACTTCGCTTCCTCTGCTAAACTGTTGTGTGATGTCATTAAATGGCCCCGGTTTTCTACTCTAGAAGTGTTCACATCTTAGTGGAATGGTGAGTAAGTCGGTACCTACTGTCCGACTGTATTTGACCCAATTTCAAACAAATTAAAAGGTAGACTCTGATAATTAAGAATAACGTATAAAACAAAACAAAGCACTCTAACAGTGTACTAGTTGTCATGGAGCATTCCTTTTTAAACCAATCTGCTTTCTCTTCTGCAACATAGCCAAAAAAAAAAAATGAATGCATTTTGTTTTACTCCACTAGTGGTTGACAATGAATTATTTGCCTCAAACAGGAGGATAGTTCTAATAGTAATGATGAGGTTTGAGAGGGTGAGATCACATATCACAAACCGCTTAACCAATCTCTTTTGTCTTTGAGTTGCATCTAACTATTTTAGACACTTGATCTATTTCACAAAATGTTTTTAAGGAGATTCTTTATCTTTCCTTGGTAACGTTTTAGTGTTTCTCAATCTTTCCATAAAAACTAAGTTCTTATTTTTGTTTAACCTCCGTTCCACCTACTGTGATTTAATGTCACCATCTTTTATACATCACTAACCTTGCTATCACATATTGGTAGTGAGAGGCAGTATAGCACAATGGAATCAGACATGCCTGCGTTCAAATCCTGGCTCTGTCACTTTCTAGGTGTGTGATGTTGAGCTAGTTACTTCTGAGGTTCAATTTCCTCATCTGTAAATGAGCAACCTCAGGGGGTTACTATGAAGATCAAAGGAGATAATATATTATTTCCAAGGGTTATGGGGTAAGATGAGACATGGTACCCGGCACCCAAAAAGTGCTCGATAAATAATAGGTATTTATCTGGTTATGTACATAGATCTGACTTAATTCACAAACTCCTTGAGAGCGGGAAGCATACTTCCTGGATTTCAACATAAATACGGTGTTGTGCATATAGTATGGCACAGAGGCTCAATATTTATTGAATGAATAGACGTTTTTGTTTTCCTGAGTGGAATGACCAGCCCTCAACTATTTATAAGATCCCACACATTTAGCTCAAAGGTGAAAAAAAATCAATCTTCTGATGTCTCCAAATATGAAGATACCTGACTTCCTCTAGATGTTTTGGCATGGTATAGACAACAGAAATAACTTACACTTTCTTTTTCTATCAGGTTCATTTCTGTGAATTTTCACGTTTGGTTATTGTCTTAGGTGCCCAGAATGGGACTGACTCAATCATCCGCCTCCTCATCCATCCAAGCATTCTTTGAGAATTTTTTTTAATGAATACTAACAACTATCTAATTATATACCTGAACAAAATCTTTCAGCTTGTGACTAAGTACACTACCTGCCCTATTTACCTGTAAGATCTGTGCTGACTACGGATATATGAATAATTGCTTTGTTCCCAAGCCAAAACAAACACAAAAACCCCTATAACCCATCGCCGAAAGTTCCAGAGGAAAATTAACGTCTCTGAACCAGCGAGGTGTTGATTAGCACTTTACTTTTTGCCTTTAAACTTTTTCATGGGGCTGGGAGGGAAAGTTGGAGAACAAGTAGAGGATATACAGATTCAATTGGGCTTGAATATCTGTCCATAAGGAAAGAATCTTCTCTTTTACCATAATCTCGGAAAACCCCTGGTGCATGCTTAGACTCGTATTAAAGCCACCGCAGTGTGGCCATTTCGCCGACTGCTTTGTACACGCTTTATAGGCGCGGGCTCAGGTGTGGAGCTCCGAGCACCTGCTTGCGCACACTCTGGCAGTTCCGAAACCAACGTATTTGAGGCCGGTGGCTCAGGTTCCACATAACTCGGCTCAAGTGTCACTAACACTATGTGCAGCGCCGGTCATCGAGCTGTGCTTTGGGACTTGAACACTACTTCGGACTTTCTTCTTTTCTCCCCCACTCCCCGCCACTAGTTCCCCTCCTTCCTCCCCGGCTGTGCCCACCTCCTCTCTTTGCTCCCACTCTGCTTTCTCGTTCTCGCTTCCTTCTCCTTCCTTTCCACGGGGCTTCCCGTCTTTCATCCTCTGCCGGCCGCAGGGCTGGTGGCTGCGGCTCGGAGGAGGCGCGAGTCCGGCGGGACAGGCACGAGGTGCCCAGTCGCGAAAGCCCGGGGCGCGCGCCGAGACGGGGGCGCGCGTGGGGCAGCCGCGTGGCCGGGCCGCCGGGCCGGGGAGCGGCGCGCGCGCGCCCCAGGAGCCCCTGGCGCGCCCCCGGCGGCCGGGGCCGCAGCGTGCTCGCCCCCGCCGCCAGCTCGCCTCACTTATGGGTCGGAAGCGCTGCGTGGGGGAGACTGTTACAAGATGGCGGCGGGTTGCTGCGGGGTGAAGAAGCAGAAACTGTCCAGTTCGCCCCCCTCTGGCTCGGGTGGCGGTGGTGGCGCCTCCTCCTCCTCCCACTGCAGCGGAGAGAGCCAGTGCCGAGCCGGGGAGCTGGGACTAGGAGGCGCCGGTACGCGGCTCAACGGGCTGGGAGGTCTAACCGGAGGAGGTAGCGGCAGCGGCTGTACCCTCTCTCCCCCTCAGGGCTGCGGCGGCGGCGGCGGGGGGATTTCCCTGTCGCCACCTCCGAGCTGCGGAGTGGGGACCCTACTTTCCACCCCGGCCGCCGCCACCTCTTCCTTGCCCTCCTCGTCGTCCGCCGCCTCGTCCTCCTCGCCCGGCTCCCGGAAGATGGTGGTGTCAGCGGAGATGTGCTGCTTTTGCTTCGATGTGCTCTACTGTCACCTGTACGGATACCAGCAGCCCCGGACCCCCCGGTTCACCAACGAGCCCTAGTGAGTACCGTGCCCTCCGCCGCCCTCTCCCTTGCGCTCGGGATGGGGCTCAGAGTTGAGGCAAAGTACGAGTCCGCCTGCCCGCCGGCGGCTGCCGCGGTCCCCGGAGCCGCGCGAGCTCAGTCAGGGCGCCCCGCGCTTTCTGCCCTCCGGGGCGGCCACCCCACGCTCGGAGCAGGGTGCTGCTGCAAGAGATGTCGCACTGGCCCCCAGAGGTGTTCACTTTCTCTTTGCGATAACTTCGAGGAGTTGTGACCCTTTCCTTCTCTCCTTCGCCACCCTGAGTCCCCAGCGCCCCGGTTCTGGAGCTCCGGATTACTCAAGGTGTTGACCTCTCCTCACTTTGGTTTCCATTACCCCATGTGAAAGCCCCGCCAGTCTTCCCGCCCCACGTACCTTGCCCACGGAGAGTTACTATCCCATTGCAGGGCGAAAAATAGCAACTCTCCAACTTCTGTTCTGCTAGTGATAGAACTTAGCTCCGGAGCTTGTGAGGTTACCCATCTTTTCCTTTGGGTTTCCTTGTGTCCTGGGGAGGGAGGAGGTTTTTTTAAAAACACGTTTTTCCTTACTACCTATTTTTATCCGAACACACCCATTAAAATGTGTTTCTAGTGAAGCGCACCGCCGGCTCTCTCACATTTGAAGTGAGACCTTTTTTTTTTTCATTCCACCGTCTGGGTAATAGCTCATTCAAAAGAGAGCTGTCCCCATAGAGCCACTGTCAGTTTGTACATTAAGCGTGCATTCGCTTTTGTGTCGACTTCACTTTTAAGAAATCTATGTTAGGCTTGATGATTTGAGAAGTAGTTAATCCCAACAGTAAGTGTGTAGGAATTTTTATGGTTTCCTTTGGTTTTGTACTTTTAGTTATTTTACCCTTTAAGTGTGTGGTTGAAATTGTTTAAAATAGCACCGTTACGGCTGAAAGCCAGGTTAATTCTAATCCCTGTCCATTTGGGTGTGTGGGAGATGGGGCATATGTTTTATTTTTTAATGTGTAAACTGAGTGTAAACTGACTTTTTGAGTTAAATGCTAGACAGAATGTAAAGCCCAAGGAAGGGCAGAATGACAAAGAGGGCGATTGTTTTTATTATGAGTACTTAGCGTCAACAAGGAAAATAATAGAGCAAAATTTCAGTGAAACTTACACTGAAAAGCATCAACTCTTTTTCTAGCTAAGACAAGAGCCCCTTGTCCCCATATCATAAATACCTGAATCGATGTTCTTTTTAAACTTCTTCTTTTCATTTTGTGAGATTAGGGGATTAGACTACTACTGGATAAGTATTAACACTTCTGCCTAGACTAAAAATATTAAATTAATATGTGAAGTGGAAATTGCAATAAAGTGTCGTGGAAATTGTAAATCTGCATTGTTTGTTTTCTTTGGCTTTGATGCTTTAAGTGTATTTAATTTTGTATTTTTGCCACACCTCTGTGGTCTGTGCATTTTCTTTCAGACTTGGTTCATCTTGGAGCATTGGTTCATAAGAAATGCATGAAAGAGCATCCAGACTGACGCTTGGTCAAATAAATATCTTTATAAGTTTCATAGTTTTAATTCTAGGAGCTTAAATCCTAAACCCACAACTTTACTTAGCCAGTTGGTTTTTTGTTTAAGACGTAAAATTCATTTTGAAAAGACTGCCATGTGAAAAACCTATGAAATATTTATTAGCTTGAGTCACTTATTTGTGACTTTTCTGGCTTCTCTTGGATGTCTCTGATGTATTAAAGCCAGTCTTGGGATGATACATAGGTTGGCTCTGCAAAGTCATGGGACTGCAAAAATTCACTCCTGTTTAGTTACGTGAGTTTGGCAAAGGCTGTTTTACTATTCACACTCCATTGCTCCAAAGCATATGAGAACACACTTTCAGGAGGTGCTATTTTCACACATTTTAAAGTGAGTTTGGGCTAACTGAATGACTATAACAAGAATTTTAAAAGGAAAGTGAGCTTGACCAGTTCATACAAAAAATGCTTTTGAAAATGTCATTTAACGGTGGCTACTTTACACACATATTTAGGTATTATTTCTCTCCTGATACCCCATCCACTAGATTTTTTTTCAGTGGAACTAAACGGATAAAATAAGACACACTTTTGACCACTGTGGGTATGTTGAAACGGTGTAAATATTACTATTATCATTTAGCAGGCCTTGAATGTGTTATGTATTCTACAAAACAACTAATTTAGAAGAGACGCTGAACATGACCAGGGGGAGAATGAAAGTTCAGTTAAGTGGAAAGAGGACAGCATCTTATTTTCATTTATCTTAAAGTCATTTTTGAGATGTACTGTGGAAAATTCAGGAAATTTTCTTAAAAGCAGTGTTTGATTATGGGAGTGAAATAACTATGATCATTCGACAGTGCCTTAGTACCCACCACACGTTTTCTTTCTGACTTACATATTTAATAGCATTGTGTAGTTATTAGTGTGGCTTTGTGCTGGGGGCCATAAGACATAAATAGACATAGTGCTTTTCCCCCCTCAGAGTTATTAGTATGGTGTCGTGAGCAGTGGTGTTTCAGGTCCTGTCTCTGTCCACCAGAAGATGTGCTTTTGACAGTTTCAGATTCTCATGTGCACACTCTCTTCATCCCTTCGCAGGCCATTTCTGTCAAAATGTCTGTAACTGGTGAAACCTGCCTTTTATAGGTTTAGAAGTTCTAGCTTCATCAGTTACCCTTGCGTTCTGAAAGGTGATTAGAAATTTCCGGTGATCTGTGTGTTTCAGGTTTTGGGGGGAGGGGTCAGCATAAGAACAGGCTGGATGAATACAAATTCTTCCCTGTTGCTATTTGTTGGAGGACGGACCTGACCACGGAGAGGTAGCAGGAGCAAGAGCTTGGGAGGACAGTGGAAACTTGTTTAATGGAAGGCAGGTAACATTTGTGTTAAAAGTTAGGAATGCATTACTAAATCCTTGGTCTTGGTTGTAAAGGCACATTTGCCCACAGAAAAAAGATTCAAGACATGATAAAAACATGACTTTAGGTGCATTTTACTATTCAAAGTCAGAGCTCTTGGATTTGTAGGTGGGAACCAGGATAGGCATGTTATAGGAAACCATTTGCTACTATAAAAGGATCCATTGCGCCAGGTGTTGAGCCAGTTCGACTCCAAAGCAGTCGTTCTCAACCTTGGCTGCACATTCGAATCACTGGGGAATTATGAAAAATGGATGCCTGGGTCCCAACCCCAGAGATTCTGATTTAATTGGTCTTGGATGGGGCCTGGGCATCAGGATTATTAAAAGCTCCCCAGGTGATTTTAATGTGCAGCTGAGGCAGAGAACCACTGGTTATATTCAACGAGGCCTTTCTCCTGAGATTTGGGTTAATTTCGTCTGGGGTGGTGCCTAGGAACCTGAATTTTATGAGCAACTTGGGTAATTTTGGTAAACAACTGATTTGGGAAACACTCACAGTGTGGTCTGCGGAAGACATCACCTGGGAACTTTTTCAAAACATCGGCTCTCAGGCCCCACCTCAGACCTGCTGAGTTAGAATCTGCATTTTAACAAGCTCCCCAGGTAATTCTTCCATACATTAAAGTTTGAGGAGGAGTGGTTCTCAAACTTTAGAGTACATCATAATCTCCTGTAGTGCTTGTTAAAACACAAATTGCTGGGCCCCATTCCCAGAGTTTCTGATTCAGTCAGTCTGGGGTGGGGCCTTGAATTTGCATTTCTAACAAGTTCCCTGGTGATGCTAATACTGCTACAGTTCCCAGGACCACACGTTGAGACCCACTGAGTTAGAGTAGTGAGGTCCTGAATAAAGTACTTGAGCGACTGGAAGGGAATGGCAGTTTTCACTGCCAGGTTCCAGTGTAAAACTTCCTGCTTCCATGTCACTATCCTTTATCACATTCTTTCTAACTTAGCACCAGGGAGATTGAATGCTGCCAAGATCATAAGAAGAGTCCGAGGTTCTTGGGATGGTTTCAGTCCGAGGTGGGGCGAGAGGAGATGACTCTTGGAAACCTGTGGTATGATTTGAGGTCTTTTTTCATAAATTGTTAAATGTGGGGGGCACATTTTAGGAGTTGAAAACAGCACAAATAAGATATCTTAAAGTGAGTTGTATTGATTTTAATAAGTAAAGCCCCTTCTGTTCTCACAAAAAAGCTTTGATGATTAGTTCAATAAATAACATGTTGTGATAAGATTTTAAAAGCTTTTACTTACCCTTACGCTAGCTGGATTGCATTTTAAGAATTTCCCTCATTAACTAAGAAATATAAAAGGATCCTGCTAAGGCACTGGGATTGTTCACTCTTATATCTTTAATGCTGTGTTGCATGTCACGTCCCGTGAACTTTTTATTTTAACCTTCTTACCACCTTTGAAGTTAATGTAGTACTACATTTTGTATAGACCACAGCACATAAGAGATCGTTTACTATTAAACATCAATACGTGTGGTTTTCCATTGCAGTGAATAAAATGTATTTTTAAAAAATCCACTCCTGGACGTGCAGACTTTGAGGGACTCCATCAGGTGTTTTAGCAGTTAACTCTTTCTTGCCACAGTAGTCAAATTACTGTTTTTCAGCTTGCTTGAAGGGATTGGGTTGTTTTCAGGAGGTGAGGTAGGCACTTTGTTTCAGCAGAACAGTAACAACGCTATCATACATTAGTAGAAAAGCTGATTTGATAATGCAGTTGAGGTCAAAGGGATATTAAATCAGCATTTTAAACGCAAGCTGTTATATCTCTATTATGTCTTTTTTGATGAACACTGACCTGAATAGCCGGAAGGTGTATCTGTCTATTGCAGATGATGCTACTAGGCCTTTACAGATTTCCTTATCCATGCTAGCATAACGGTCATGATGTATAGCTTTTCTTAAAAAAATTGTCCGAAAAATTGTTGGGTTGTTTATGGGTTGTTTTTCAACAATGTTGCTTTCCATTGGAAGGCAATCTGGTGTCTTATCTTACCGATAGAAAAGAAAGCAGGCACGCCCCCAGTTGTCATTTATGCTGTAAAAACTGTCAGTAACTGAAATGGAAGGATGTAGAAATACAAATTACAAAATTATTTTTATATCCATGCATAAAGGTGTATGTAGGGCAAGGTATATTTAGTTAAAAAGAAAAACTCGATGCTTATTTTATCCTCTCCCCCATATGGCCAAAGAGAGTGATAATCTAGCTCATAATTTTTCTTGCTTATGAATTGTGTTTGTGCTGCGTTCAGGTCCCAGTTAGTGGGTGGCAACCAAGAATGAATCTCTGCTGGGATCTCAGTCCAGTGGGAAGAAAGACCACTACTGAGAAAGTGAAAAATGCTCTGTTAGCCCATGCACGAGTTGGTCTGTTCTAAGAATGTGTTTCTCAGAAACATACTAACATTCACATTATTGTCTTTAAAAAACTGTAAACTCTTTGAAATTGTATTTGTATGAAAACGCTATAACCCAGTACTGCAATGGATTATAATTTTGAAGTCACTTGTGCTTCCCACGTATAGATCATTTTACTTTTTTGAGCATCATATATGTGTGAAACACTACAACTTGTGCAATGAGATTAGTCAGAGTTCCCTATTTCAATAGGCTTTATTCTGTTCTCTCGATGTCACACATGCTTGCCTGTTTTAAAGCAGCACAATGACCAGGGCTTTTACATTTAAATTTTCTTAAATAGTCCCTTTTTTTCGAACTTGTGTAATAATGTCTCTTTTTGATACTGTTCTGAATCAATTAAGCTAAGTAAGTGAGGACCAGCAGTAAAAGCCAGGAGCTGCCAAGAATGGACCCTCAATGTGTAAGCTGTCTTTCCACAATCAGTAATTGGGCAGTTGCTCACAGGACACTGGAGACAGTGTGAGAAGCCAGTGGTTGTGTAGGTAGGAAGAGTAGATTCCCAACAGTAAACTTATTTAGAGTTGAGCTTCTGGAGTTAGTGTTACTAAGAGCAAGAACGAGCCACAAGCTTATGTAGTACAAAGAAAAGAGCACAAAGGAAGAAGTATGGTGTAATAGTATAGTTGGTTGGGTGGAGCGTATTTTACGTTTGGTCCAACTATAAGTGGCATCTTTTCTGTCAAGTGTGGGTGTATTTTATACAGCTCTTAATGTATCATACTTTCAGACTTGCTCAACTTTAAAGATGTTAGTGTTGAATAGCTGAGTGGAAATTATATGTCACTGGGGAAGAAACTTATTTTTTTTTTAGCTTATACATTATGCTGAGTTCTATGGTTGGAAACCAGAGAAAGAGAAGAAATAGTTCTATCCTCACAGAGCTTACAGTCTTGTTAAAGATGTGATGCAAATAACAAAGTTGCTTAAAATGCTTACAAAGCAATCTATACATGATTGTAGATGAATTAGATACATGAAAAATATTGTACATAAGCATGGTAATCACATGGAATAAAGGATTGGTCAGGAAGAGGGCTTTTGGGAGAGGATAACTTTTGAGGCAAGTTTTTAAATGGCAAAGGTACAGTGGTTATTGGTGAAGAGTGTGTATGACCAGTAGATCTTGAAGTCTTACTTGGTTGTTCTCCAACCGGTTGCTGCCACCACCACACCCCTTGCCACGGTACTTGGGGATTCCCGGCAGCTGTCTTTAGTCAGCAACTTGCACTCTCAGCATTCTCCATACCACTCCTCTTGCTCTGGTCTCTAAGATCATAATGCTTCAAGGAAATTAAAAGTAGACTTTGGTCTTGGGAACCCTCTGGGAAGGCTGGATAAGAGATATTGTATCTGAGTATAGTTTCTTGTATTAAGAAGACAACAGTACTTGCAGGAGAGTCCTCTGGAATGTAAGATGAATTGGAAGGAGAAGCATCAAGCATCTCAAGGTAGAGGAGACCAGCGAGGCTTTAAGGTTATGAGGGCAGTAGAAAAACTGGCATTGGAAAAGTTGGAAAGCTGCCCCAGGGGCAGAGTTTGTGAACATAGGAACACTGCAAAATCAAGAAGTGGAAGAAGTTAGCATATGCAGGGACTCATACTCTGGGGCCAGGCTTTGTGTAGGAGTAGAAAGATTGCAGCTCACCTGCTTTTTGGCTTTCATCATTGTCTCTTCTTTTCTTGGCTCTGTGCCTAGCTATTCTTGTGCTCAGGAAAAGTTTGTTCAACAGCTCTGTTGGAATAGCTATGAAATTTGATCGCAAATGTAAGAACCTCCCCCTTCCCCTCTTCACCTATTCCCAAATCTGTCTAATATGAGAAAAAGGGGAAGACATTGGTTTATAGAATTTGGATCAAGTATAAAGATAGCTGAGATAGCTTTTGGATGAGGACCTGAAATTAGGTGATTATATGGGGTAAAGAGGCATTGGTGAAAAAAAATCTTCCAAATTCCCATTGCTGTGGGAAGTGAAAGGGAAAGAGGCTTTGAACATAATTCAGAGTTTATAAGCCTGAAGAACCAAGAGGATGGTGGTGCCACTAAAAAGCATGGGCGATGGGAAGAAACAAAGGCAGTCGTGGGCTGCATAACAACGTTTCCGTCAATGAGGGACCACGTATATGACAGTGGTCTCATAAGATTAGTACCATATAGCCTAGGTGTGTAGTAGGCTATACCGTCTAGGTTTGTGTAATTACACTCGATGATGTTCACACAATGACTAAATCACCTAATGACACATTTTTCAGAACATATCCCTATCATTAAGCAACGCATGGCTGTAGTTGGTCAGGTGAAATCAGATTTCTTAATATGTGTATTTCAAGTACTGACAGTTACCAAATGTCATTTCTTTTTTAATTAGCAGAACCACAAAGCAGCAACAGAGCTATTGTGACGATTTGGTTGGTCTCGTGCGATCTCTCCAGCCTCCCCCAAGCCCCAATTGTGACTTTGAACTGCTCAGATGGGTAGAGATCAGTGAGAATTTTCAGCTCTGTGTTGCTAGTAAAAATACCTGACAGAATGTTGGGTTTCCCTAATGTAGGTTTATATGTTTTCTCAGTCTTTGGGCTTATCAATTTGTAGAGCAGTCAGCAATTCTTATATTTCCTTATGTGTAATTCAGAGCAGAGCATTCAGCAAAATAGGGCCTCATGGAGTACCATCTCAGGAACTTGTAGTTTCAGACCTTGGATTAAAGGAAATTTCTGAAGAACTGGAAGTACTGTCTGGTACTAGATTCTAGGTCCAGTGTCTTTAAGCTTAGAAAGTAAAGAATCAAGCTGAAGCTGTTTTTTCAGCTTTGCTCAACAGTGAGGGATGGATGTTATCAATGGCCAAGATCAGTTATATTGCTTTATGATCTTTGTGTTCTTCAGTGGATGGGCAAATGTGAAAAGTTCTGCTTGAGTCCAGGCCTACTAATACTAGTTTTTAAAATAAGGTCTGTGATAGTCTTGATGATTCTTGCCTTTTCCCTATCTGTTTCATTTTACAGATAATCCACACTGTGACCCAAAGCCACATGCAATGCTGGGAGAGCACAGTTGACTGTATTATGCAATATCCTGCCAGAAGATGCTGACCAGCTCTATAGTAATGGAAAGTAGAGAGATTGACTTAACAGCCTATATAGCTCGCCTTGCCATTCCATATACTTTCTGTAAGCATATGACACACAATTCTAGTAACATATCTTATATTGAGATCTTGGATTGCTGCAAGGTGGTAATACCAGATTCTCTTCTTTGCTTCAGGCATTAGTGGATTTTTGAGTCATTCTCATAGAATGGAATATATGAAAAATCGGTTGGTACTGTCAGCCTAGAGGTCCCACAGCACTGTGTCTGCCTCAAAGAAATGCTCATGTGCTAGTCACATTAGTGTGCTTCTTCTCTGTGACATTATTATTGTTTATGTAGCCTAGCAACCAACGATTAGATATAGGTGGTTTGGGGTGCAAATAAGTTATATAGCTGGTAAAACTTGGACCTCAGGACATACCTCATTGTAGTAAGACAAAAACCTTTTGTATCCTGATTTTGAACAATGGTGAGGTAAGTGTTTAGATGATGGGTGCTTTTTATATATCCTTTTTTTATATGATAAGTGGAAGATGGCGTTGATGATTTATTCACTAAAGAAGAATTTCATGAAGTCTTCTGGCCTTTTTTCTGTGTTAGTATTGCTCTCAATACATTTCATGGAGTTCTCCATGATTGAAACAAACAAACAAAAACTCACCATACTTCTTTTGCATTACAAACAGAAAACTTGCCACTAGCTTGGCAAGGTACTTGATTTTGTGGAATAGCTGTTTGACGTTAGGAGTAGGTGCCGGGCAGTCAGTGGTTAGATTTTTTTGTTCTGTTCATGGATCCATCTATCCCACGCTCATCAGTTCAAAAAACCCTCACAAGAACAAATGGGAATGATACTGCTTCTATTTCTCTGACGCTAATGAGGTGATATGTGGATTGTGGTGTATTTTACTCCACAGGCTCCTCTAACCATTGCCGTTTGGCAAGTTGTTTTGCAGAAATCCACTCTTCCACATTGAAAGCATTGGCGCTGTGGAGAAAGAGAGTCGCACAGGGCCGGAGGCAGGAATAGAGGACACATGGGAGTCAGGGAGGGAGAAAAATGAGATTGTGCTTGAGTGAGGTGAAGCCTGAATTCAGGGCAGAAAAAGGAGATTGAGTGCTTGGTCTGGAGTAGGACTTCTCCAAGAGGCGTATTTTACATTATACAAACCTAGATGTGTCCCCTCTTTAGAACCAATGGTCATGGCACTCTTGATGAAAAAAAATATTCCTATCAGAAACAGATGTACAGCGTGAAGTTTAATAATGTAAGAGGACTTGCCTATGGGTCCCCTGAGCACTTCCAAGAGACCACGTTGAAAACCATTCATGTGGTGTCTTCAGAATGAGGCCTCTAGGTAAGTTGGGGAGCTCTGGGACAAGTAGCTTAAATATACCCCAAACAGATAAGTGTAGCCACTCTCTGGTCATTATCCTTTCTCTTTTTTCTTGACTTGTCTGTGAGTAATAGTTATAAATCCTCAGGTATTTAGATGTGTCCTTCTTTTGGGCCTGTGTATTTCGGTATTAATAGCCTCTACTTAGATGTATGAAGTTTCTTTTATAGAGCTTGCTCACAGTTATTCTCCATAACAAAGATTATGGAGCAGACAATATTAAAGGATAGACCCAGCTATAATTTCTGACCGCAGAATACAATCATAGGAGGGCATTTTGTTGAGCATACTTACCTCTTCTCTACCTTGTCTCCAGTGTCTCTGAACAGGACCTACTATGGTCAGTCTAGCTTGCAAATTATATTCTCATGGATAACTGGAGTATCAGCCACTTTCGGTTACTCGGTTTTTCTTTAATCATATAGGTGTATGGTACTTTTAGCAAATTAATTAATTAATTTTTGTTGTGGTAAAAAACACCTGAGATCTAGCCTCTTAACAAATTTTTTTAAGTGTACAGTGCTGTTAATTATAAGCACTGTGTTTAGATTATTTTTGTAAAGGTACATGGTGGTGGTTCTACCTAAAGCAACCAATTTTTCCTGGGAATTTGGGGAATATTTTAAAAATTAATCTTATGAATATGTAATAGAGATGCACAAAGCCTATTTACAAGAGAGCCTAATTTAGGCTTTGAGGTATTTATTTTTCTAAATTTATTGAAAATTATGAATAAAGTAGACTAAAGGCATTAGAGTCAGAAATAACCGTTTTTAAAAATTGTTTCAAACTAGTAGCATTTCAGATAGTATTTGACCTGGAATTTATCATTGCTTTATTAGTATACTTAATACCAACTACCTGTATTTGAAAAGAACTTCATTTTCTAGCATTTCTTTTAGGTGGTTGTTCTCTGTTCTTTAGGGCTTTCTAATGAATTTGCAAATAATAATATAAGGAAACGTCTTTGACAGGTAGGAACTTTGTCCCATTCACCTACTTTTAAAGGTTGAAGAACCAAGGCATTCAAAGAAAACATTAGTATTGACAGTTGAACCTGATGTTTCTGAGGAAATGTGTTTTCTTGAGAGATGGAAAACTGGAAGACACCTTGCCTAATGGGATATGATTATAAGTAAGACCTTTAAGTTCACACATGTATATATAAACCACTTTAGTTAAGCACTTCTTGGAATTGTGTCCTATAGTGTACACACTTGTTTTGAATGAAAAACTCACAGCTAAATGTGGTAATTTCATCTGTAAAATAATAGACATGGTCAAGTCATGGGTGTTGAAAGTTGTTTATTTGTCCTCTTGTGTACACAACTAGTATGAGGTTCTTTATGATTAGCAGAGGTGCTGGCCTTTTTTATGTATTATCACGAAATTGTAATGCATTAATTTGGATTTTGGAGCAGGTTCCAACTTCTTCCATTTAGAGATGGCTTTGCAATTCTAAAGAAGAAAGTAGAATTTCCACTATGATTATCCCTTTGCTTATAGACATTTTAAAATGAGTATTTGTTCAAGCTTCAAGATTCATTTTCCAGCATTATCTTAAGACAATGTGTTTTACATCAGAAACGTATCTCTTGTTCTAAGCTGCTACTGCTCTTCATATTATGTTTAGTATATTTCAGTTCAATAAGTGATATAGTAGCTGTTGTGGGTAGAACACTTTACTGGGCTCCTTTTTGGATGTGGGTGAGAGGTCTATAAAATAGGCATAAGACACGTTTCCTGCCCTTAAAAAGCTTGCAGTCATATTGAGGAGACAAGATTCATGAAACAAATAATGAAGCTGTGTATGATTTAGTGGCTGAATCAGTAATAGAGACAATGGGGTCTGTAGAAGTTTGGACAAAGACTAATGTGGGCGGGAGTTATACTGGGGGGCATCATGGACAAAGTAGGATTCAGGTTGGGTAGACCTTTCGTAGATGGATAAAGCATTCTAGACAGGAAAACAACTTAAAGACACAGAGGTCAGAATGAGCATTGTACAGTAGTCAATGGGTACCAATCAAAGGTAGATTGAAGTGGGGGAAATCCTAGCAAGAAAGGGGACCCGTCAGGAGACTTGTAATTCAGGCATTGGGAAATGAAGGTCTGCCAGTTGACAGTTTTAAACTATTAATGGCCTGTGAATTGCCTCTTTCTTGGTAAAGTTTCTCTTTTGTCCAGTTAATTATGCCTCAGCAGCTCCTTTAGTGTCATGAATGTCATGAAGCCTGGACAAGAGACTGGGAAATAACACAAGTGGGAGTCTGCTGTGTAGACAAAGTGCTTTCATTCATCAATAGACGTTCAGCATAAGTCAGTTAGATTAACACTGGTTACATCACCCTTTGCCTGAGTGCCTTCTATGTTCGGTCTTTTTTTTTTCCTTCTGAACTTCGATGCTCAAACATGAAGTGGGTAAAATTGAGTAGCTGCAAAGATTATGTAATTAAAAAAATAAAGTACCCTAATTATTATAGATAAAATTAAATGGCTTTAAGCCACTTTTTTCTCCCTAAGTTAATGAAGACATTTTACTTGAATGTTGCAAATGTAACACACATAAGGTAGGTACTAGGAATTACAATAATTATAGGAGGATTGTGTATTAATTATTGAATGATGTCACTTATTAAATTAGCTTAAACATAGATTAGTCTAATGAGTGTGTTCCTTAGGGTTCTTAACATGCCCTATTCAAGAATGCTACAACTTTATAACCAAACTCTTTAAAGGTTTTATCATATCATTTAGAAACAAAATTCTAAAAAGTTTCCTAAATTACAACAGAACAAAGTATTTTTATTTTATGTTGAACAATAATTACCTTTTGAAGAAAAAAACAGCAAAGTTCTGTCTTTTGTTGATGATTTGTCTTTAATTATATTAAGACATAAGTTTAGAACCCCAAATTTCTTTTTCAGTGATCGCCGTAAAATTTTCTTTTATTTTAGAAACTCTCTTCTTTTACTCTCCAGAATATGTTTAAGAATATAAAGCAATTATTTCCTAACTATGAGAGTGATCTCTGACAGGTTCTAGTCACATAAGCATGAACGTTGTGCTGGCATACTCAGGAAGTAAAAAACAACACTAGCACAATGTGCATGAACAGTGTTCTCCGTGTAGTTGCAGTCAGTTTGTAAGTAAATGAGCTCTCCCTCATGTCATAGCCTTTAATTATGAATAATCCGTATTTTGAATTATATGTTATTACATTGAGGTGAAGAAATATGAGATGTTAAAAGAAAATAGTGATGGAGAAATATTTTTGAATCAAAGTTTTTGAAGCAGAGATGGATTTTGACTTTTGTAGGTGATCATAACCCCTGCCACATAATAGAGTCGAAGGCCACATAATCCACCACTTTTTAGACAGACCACACATTGGTCCCTGGTCACTCTCAATATGCTTAAAATCTTTATTAACAAAGGTGAATACCCTCATCAGGGGGAGGAGAGGTAATTTTGTTTACACAAGGTTGAACCGTTTAGATGCCAATTTCATTTTTCACAAGCTTCGAACAATAGGCATGGTAAATAGGCAGTGCCCTCCATAGTGCAGAGCACGATCGAGGAAAAGAAGTCAGTGATTTTCCGTTTTGGCTGTGGCAAGAGGACAAGCAAAGGCCATTTTCAAGTGAAAAAATGAGTATGGGTCCAAAGGGTCCTGGTTCCTGTCTCCACTGGGCTGCTCTTAAAACCTTTGCTGTTTATTTCAGTTCAGTCTAGAGAAATTCAGGTCAGTTTTTACAGAAAAGGAGCGTTTTAGTCTTGAAGCTTTCTTTCACTTTCATGAAAAGTTACAATTATTCACCGTCCCATAATAACCATTCATTAACCCTTTACTAACTTAAATAATTTGCACCAGCTCATCAGGGCCACTGGTGCTTTCCTGTTCCCAGAATTGTTATATTTCTTTGAACATTTTTGACTTCCAATCTCTCCCACCCCAAAATTGAAGTAAAAATCTAGGAAGATCCTTCTCTCCCCCTTCCTCAGTAATTTCTCTCTGGAGCTTTGCCGTTTTTGAGATCATCAGTCTTGAATAGCTGAAGTTTTGGTAGCAACTGCATTATAGAATTTTTTCCGCTTAAATTCTAGCTATTTTTACCACTTTACATTATCTAGAAAGTTATTTACTGGCCCTGTTAGTTTTCCAATTTGGGGAGGTGGCAGGGTGTTGAGGCAGAGAGGCTGTAAATTTTTGACTTCCATCTTTTTTCAGACAATGGATTTGAATATCTAAAGGAGTGTGTAAACATGGTTTAACTGGCCTGATTTTGAATTCAGGGCAGTGCCAGATCTCAAAGATTTCTCAAAGTTTTTCTTTTTTTTTTTTAATCTTTTTTGTTTTTTTGAGGAAGTTTAGCCCTGAGCTAACTGCTGCCAATCCTCCTCTTTTTGCTGAGGAAGACTGACCCTGAGCTAACATCCATGCCCATCTTCCTCTACTTTATATGTGGGACGCCTACCACAGCATGGCATGCCAAGCGGTGCCATGTCCGCACCGGGATCCAAACCGGCAAACCCCTGGGCTGCCGAGAAGCAGAACTTGCGAACTTAACCGCTGCGCCACCGAGCCAGCTCCTCAAAGTTTTTCTAGGGAGGTTTTAAAGCAGGGAATAAGTGAGGTGTTCCATTGTGCTCCTTCCTGTGCCTTACCTGGAACTGGGTATCTTTTTCTCTGTGTGTATAACTGACACCATAAAATCTTGGTGGATTTGTTTGCTACCGTTTGTTCTTTGGGGACTGACCTGGCTATATGTAGCTGCACGCAGGAGGGTAAGAACATGTGTTTATGGTTCTCAAAGAGGTATGGCATGGGCTTTGGTCACCTGCTTATCTTTCCCTCATGATTCCACTCCTGTAGGCGATCGGAGTGTTTGGAAGGCTATTTGGTGCTATTTACTTATTCTTTTCCTGCTGTTTTGTTTCAAACTAGGTTCCCATATGTTTAGATAAATGCTTCTTTCTTTGCTAATATTTCTACAGTCAGGAGTTTTTAATCTATTGCCTAAGAATGGATTTTAGGGTGTCAGCAAACACACTGAATATCATACATTTGGTGAACAAGAGGAATACTGCTATTTGTTTTTATGGAAATTGTTGATGTGTCTGTTCTCACATTAATATAATTTAGATGAAGAAAAACAGATTTGAAGAAGCCTGACCCAAGGGATTATAAATTATCCTGAAAGCACAGATAATATTTTAGCATGTAATTTCCCTCATAAAATGTTTTATGGCAGACTTGTTTATGTCATAGATCTGAGTCAAAGCTGAATTCAACACATTAGTCTGTAACTTATCCAAAATTAATATCTTCTGGCTAAGAACCAACACTGCTTTACGACTCTTAAACCATTTCCTTATATGAAGCACCAGCAGTAGAAAGTTGCTGTATTTGGGGGGCCATTTTTTTTCAAAAAATTTTTTTTATCCCTTCTTGAGTTATTGCATAGTTTACAATGCAAAGAAAACATCACGCATAGTCAGATGAAAGGATGGACTTACTAAGTTAACAACTCATTCATACGCATTAGGCTTAAAGTACACAAGATTCAAATTTATCAAATTAATGTCTTAGCAAAATGAAAAATTATTTAATCAAAGACTTTAGTGGTTGCTCATAAATTCCTGAAATTGCAGATTTTAAGTCCATGAATTCTAAAGAGACATAGTAGTGAAAATTTACCATGTTGTAAACCCTTATTGTATGCTCATGCCAATTTTTTTTAAATACATACGGAATAGAACAGTGAACCTCTGAATGAATGATAGCATCATAAATATCACTGAGGCTACTATTGTTGATTTTTATAAGTGATTTCCTCTATATTAAGGATCTGCTCAATTTAAATTGGTTTTCTCAGAAAACATCTTAGTGACTTTGTAATCACTCTTATAGTGTTTTAAACATTAAGTCAGTGATTCCCAACATTTTTCTTCCTATAACATGACTCTCTGCCCTGCAGCGTGACCCCCAAACCGGGAGTCTCATGTACAATTCTAGATGCTACTTTAAGAGGGGCAGGGCAGTTATATGAAAAGCATTATGTGTTCTCACTGTCTCACCCCCCTGCCTCCCTCCCCCACCTCTGTCTCTCTCTAACATACACACACAAAGGTATAAGCAGATTGTTTTCATATCATACCTGCAACTAAACTCATTCAGGACCTCCAAAACTCTTCAAATGAAGAACCACTTATAATATGTTTGACGTCTCCTAGTTTAGTATTAGGATAATGCTACAATTGTCAGATTTTTTCGTAACTTGTAATTTGGTTTGGCAATATTATAATGAATAATCAATTGTGTGATAAAATAGTAAATGTTCTATTAAAATGAGTTTTTTAAGTGATTATTTATAAAAGTCAAGACTTAGAGCTTATAACCACCATCTTCCTCATTTCATCTAAGAAATACATTGAGACCTTTTCTTGACAACTTTTCATCTGTTATGACTCTAGGCATTGAACTAGATGCTATGCCTTCAGTCCCACCGTGACTCAGATAAGTCATTGTCTCTCATATTCTTTTATTTAAAATTAAAATATGTGAATCTTTAAAAAGGAGATATATTTTTAAAATACTTAAAATGCAGCCAAGTGTTGATAACAATAAATGCTTTTTTTTTGCATCTGTTATCAAAAAACACATTTGTTTCCTTGTAGTCACCAAAGGTAAAATGGAATGTTAATCTAGGCTGATCATATTTTCTGTCTTCTAATTTTATAGATGTTCATGAATACTTTAACCTAGTAATTTGTGTGCAGATATCACTAGGGATCCCACATATTTTGCTGGGACATTATAAGAGCTGAAGGTTACAGTCTTTTTAGAAAACACCAGTTCCAGAATAATTTTCAATCTCAAGTAAAGAGGGGATTTCTGGAATATTGGAGTGAGGACCTCAGAAAATCTACTCCTTGGTAAAAGCAACGTGAACACTGGCAAAAATTTTCAAAACCAACTTTTTCGGAGTTCTGGAAATTAACCAAAGGCTTCAAACAACCTGAGGAGCATTTATTCAATAAAAACAGCTGATTTTTGGTAAGAACAGTGAGCTTTATTGTGCTTTAACTTGCCCTAATCCTGTTTCCCCTTCCCCAGTTCCATAAGGAAACCAGCAACTTTGCAACTACAGTAGCTATGAGAACCAGGTCAAGTTCTCTAAATATCCTTATCCCCAGAGAATTGTCACTATTTGACCTGGCTGGCAGCTCCCTGGAAAGGCCCTGTTCACAAAGCTTGTCTTTATTTGACCTGACTCATCCTAGCTCAATGGAAAAGTTTTATCCTTAGGGCATTTGCTGAAAACAATCAGGGGCAATTATTGAACATTGCATCTGCCTGAGGTAGTGATACCAGGAAGGGCAAATAAGAGGCTGGCCAAAAATCTTAAAAGGAGGATCTGGGGTTGAGATGGGGGGCTTTAAAAAGCTCTAAGCTATTCCTGGGTGTCTCTAGAAGGCCATACATATGTGCAGGGCTGTGTACATGCCCAGAAAAGACCTGAGGAGGTCCTATTTGCTCACCTCTAGCTGACCTTGAGAACTTGCAGAAACAGGAAATGAAGGCTAAGGCAGAGTTTTAAACTGCTCTAGCATTGAAAGCATGCCTCAGTACACATACAGGGTCCCTTGGCAAAGGGTAAAACATCCATTGGTTCAAGACATTTTGGAAAATCTCTGTCCAATCATTAGCTGTCTCCTAAGCTAACTGAGCAGAGTCTTCAAGAGGCCATACACAACAGGGAATACAGACTTTACAGAATTAGTCTAGGAAAGTCACTAAACAAACAAAATACAACAAAACTTGGGGAGGGATCTGACTTCCAAACTTGCTACCTTATATCTAAAATGTCCAGTTTTCAACAAAAAATTAAAATGTAAGCAAAGAAGTAGGACAGTATGGCACATATAGAGGGAAATAAACACTCAATAGAAACTGTCCCTGAGGAAGCCCAGATGTTGACAAAGACAAAACTTTAAATGAACTATTATATTCAAAGGAAATCATGTATAAAGAATTAAAGGAAAATATGTGAATGTCTCACCAAATAAAGAATATCAGTAAAGAGATAGAAATTATTTTAAAAATAACTAAATGGAAAATCTGGAGTTGAAAATTTAAGTAACGGAAATGAAAAATTTACTAAAGTAGTTCATCAGCAGATACGAGCTGGCAGAATTGAGTCAGCAAACTTGAAGATAGATTAATTGAGAGTATACTATCTTAGGAACAAAAAGAAAACAGGAATGAAGAAAAATGAGCAGAGCTTTAGAGACCTGTGGGACACCATCAAGTGTACAAACATGCATGTAATAGGAATCCCAGAAGGAGAAGAGGGGGATCAGAAATAATATTTGAAGGGCTAATTGCTGAAAACTTCCCAAATTTGATGAAAATATTAATCTGCAACATTCAAGAAGCTCTCCACCGTCCAAGAAGCTCAGTGAACTCAAAGTAGGAAAAACTCAGAAGGATCCAAACCTAGATACATGATAGTCTTTTTTTGTTGAAAGACTTTTGTTAAAAGACAAATTTTTGGAAGACAAATACTAAGAGAATTTTGAAAGCAGCAAGAGAGAAGGGACTTATCATAGACAAGAGAATCCTCAGTAAGATTAACAGCTGATTTCTTATAAGAAACCATGGAGGCCAGAAGGGCAGTAGGATGAAATATTCAAAGTGCTGAAAGAAATGGATTGTCAGCCAAGAATCTTATATCTAGCAAAACTATCCTTCATGAATGAAGGAGAAATTAGGACACTCCCAGATGAACAAAAACTGAGAGAATGTGTTGCTACAAATCTGCTCTACAAGAAACAGTAAAGGAAATCATTCAGGCTGAAATGAAAGGACACTAAATAGTAACTTGAATGTACATGAGGAAATAAAGAGCACTGGTAAAGGTAACTGTGTAGGTAAATATAAAAGACAATGTAAAGGTATCTTTATAACTCTTTTCTTATCCTATCTGATTTAAAAGACAGCAGCATAAAGCAATAATTATAAAGCTATTGATGGGCTTATCACATATAAAGAAGTAATTAGAATGACAATAGGTTAAAGGAGGAGGGGTGGGAACAGAACTATAGTGGAATAGAGATTTTGTGTACCATTGACATTGGTTGGTATTAATCTGAAAGATTCTTTTAAGGTAAGATGTTAATCATAATTCCCGGGGCAGCCATTAAGAAAATGACTCAAACTAGAGTAAAGAATTGGTAGTTAGCATTAGAAATCTCAGTGCTTTGGCATGCAGGTTAGATTCTGGAAATGAGATTATAGATTATTTTCAAAGTTAAGTTTTATTTGAAAGTTCCTTTCATATGCTGTAAACAGGTACAAGTATATTGCCTACGTAGAATATTTTGGGCTCTTTCTAGATAAACTTTAATAAAATACTAAAAAAATACCCTTCATAATCACCAATTCTCAGAACATTCTCGTGAATTAAGAATTTGTTCTTCTTCTGGTTTTTAAGATGAGAAGACTATACCAAAGAGAATTTAAGCCTTGCCAGTTTCTTCTTTGTATGATTTCTAACATTGTGAGAGCAGGAATACTCAAGCATTGGTTTTATAATGTATCCCTCCTCTCTCCTAAAAGTGCTTAATGGCATATATTTACTTTGATGTTAAAATTAATATGTTTAAGAATTTTATGACACCTCTCAAGGAACTGAAGACAGTTAAAAATATCTCTCTGAGCTTGCTTGCTTCTCTTCAAGGACTAATTGCAAGAGACTTTCAGTCTGATGTGCAGTATCTGTCACAAAATGTGACTATCTATTGTCCAGAAAGTTGTTTTTAGCTCAGGTAGAGTTTCTTACAAGACAGCAGAAATTTTTTTTCTGAAATAAGTGACATATCAGTAAAAAAATGTTGAATCACTTTTATGGAAATTTATGAATTTTAGAAGTGAGTTATCTGTCAGTGCGCAGATTAAATTAATCCTTGAAAAAGTTAATTCAAATAAATATTTCTTAAGAGTTTGTGCTCAAGGCACTGGGAGATTCAGAGAGAGAGAGAAGATGTGGTTCCTGCCCCTATCAAGGCTTACTTTTAAGGACAAGTGTGAAAGGTTGTAATATGATGAAAAAAGATTGCCTTTTATATTAATGCTTACTTTACAAATAATAGAGAATTTTAGTAGAGTTGTAGTATAAACTAACCTTTTGGAATTTCCATAACCTAACTCACCTAATGAAGTGCAGAATAGACTAACAAAGTTCTAGATAATAAATTCCATTATAACTTATAATATTGGTGAATTGTTCCTGTGGGGAGAAAATCAGCTCTAATTTTGACTTGCTTTCAGTTTTGTTTATTTGAGGAAGAAGTCATGTGGCAGACAAAATGATTAAAAACTCTGAACAGTTTTGAATGGATCTTGAACCGGCTGCAAGTATAGCACGAAACAAGAACTGCACTGCTTCTGGGGGGCTGGCTGTCAGGATCAGGGATGTCCAGCAGACAAAGCAGGATTCCTTGTAAGTAGGAAGCTATTGAACTGGTGCTCTCAGAAGGGACTGCCATCTTCTTCTCTCTCCCCCTAGGGATCTTTGTCTCCTTATTTAGCATTTGTTTACCAAGTTTAAAGAGAGAGTAGCTTAGCAATTTTGTAGTAATGTTTCAGCTTAGAAGCAAGCGGTATAAGGTTGGGGAGGGGAGAAAGGATGCAGTTCTGTATATAGATAAAGAAGGTGCTGGTTTCAACCTGCTTAAAGTCGAGCAACATCCTCAAGGGATAAGGCTTGTTAGTTATGATAGTATAATTCCTTTCTGTAATATACTTGTTAAAGTCTTTTGTTTGCCCTCACAACAAACCCACTGTACTATTTTAAGCAAATTAGTTCAGTTATAAGTTAAATTCTATTTTTAAAGTTAATTTTTAAATTATGAAATGTTAATTAAATGAACTCTCCTCAAAGACGATTGACCTAGATATTAGTTACTGTGGGAATAATGAGATAGATAAGGCTTTCCTGCCCTTAAGAAGTCTATACTCTAGTAAGAGAGCTAAGTTATGCACTGAGATAACTGTAATGCAAATAAGTAGGTGCCTTATAGAGGGACAAATAAAACCTATACAAGTTAGGGAATGATGAACACAGGCGGCAGATTTTACTTAAGATGACTGAAGAGTCATCTGGTTCACAGACATACAGATATTAAAATAAGGAAATTTATAAATCACCCATATTCCCACAAAAAATCTTGCCTTCACTAGAATAAGCCTGCATCTTCTTGAGCATTGATGTCTATGGATAGACAGTTGTTGACCTGGTTGTGACTTATACTAATAAGAAGTTAGTTTTTTAAACATCATTCCAGGGACAGAATCAACGGTGAAGAATCCTTCTAGGTCTGGGGTTTTAAGAATAGGTCAAAAGGATGGGTCAGGATAAGAGGTCAGATTAATTCAAGAAAATCAGTATCCCTAAATATGCCAGACAGCTAAGGTACAGCTAATGCTGTGATCTCTTGACCTTGAGTAACTAGCTCACAGTCTAGCAGGAGAACCAAGAATGCTGAACCAGTGGAAGAACCTATCTCTAAGTCCCACCCCATAATCCCTGGGTCTTCTAAACTGGGTGAAGGGGAATACACCAGATGGAAGGGATACTTTAAAACCTTCTGGCAGGAACACTGTGCTCCTGGAATGAATTTTTTTTGAAGAGGTAGTACGTGCACATGGTATGAAATTCCAACATCACAAGAGGACAAGGGGATGTAGATTTCCCTCCCACCCCGGTCTCCCAGCCACCCAGTTCCCCTCTCCAGAGGCTACCACTAATTTCTTCTGTATTTTACAGAGGTAGTCTATGCGTATACTAGCATTTATGTACATATACTTACCCTTTTGCACAGAATAGCATACTATTCATCCTTTTCTATACCTTTTTTTTTTTTTTGCAGTTTAGAGTCAGTCTTGGAGATACTTCCACATCAGCATGCCTAGAAATGCCTAGTTCTTCTGTTTTTAATTTTAACTTTTTTATTTTGAAATAATTATAGACTCACAAAATGTTACAAAAATAGTACAGAGAGATCCCATGTACCTATCATGCAGCTTCCCCCACTGGTGTAATATCTTACCTAACTATAGGGTATTATCAATACTAAGAAACTGCCACGATATAATTAACTAGACTCTGGTGCCTGTTTCTGTTTAGTGCCTGCAAGTTATTCCACTGTATGGATGTACTGTAGTTTATTTAACTAGTCATTTATTGATGGACACTTAGATTGTAGCATTGATGGTATAGGGAAAGACAGGAGACATGTATTCAGGGCCACTGCTAGCACGTACTTTGCCTTTGTGTGAACTAGAAAAAAGTGCCCTCTGGGTGGATGCAGCACCATAGGTACATGGCTTGGAAAGCAGAATACAATCTGGATAACTGTATTTAGCACCTCTACATGTATATCTCTTTGCACATAAGTTAGAATACATATGTAGGATAATGGAGTATAATTTAAAATCGATAGCTTGGCACATCCTTCCACCCTTGACCCCTACCTTTAACCCTTGTCACCCCTCCCCAATACCTCAGCCATCGAATATTTTCTATCATTTGTGCACATGTCTATCTCCCACATTGGATGGTAAGCTCTTTTGATACCAAAGAGCACATGTCTTCATCTGTGTATCTTCCTTCCCTTCCCCTCCTCACTCCACTACCTACCTAGATAGAATATTGTTTTATATATGTGTTGAGTAAATTTTTGTTTAAAATTTGGGAGCAGTGCATTTTTTAGTCTGCCCCTCGACACTTCAAAAGGCCTTGTAAAATTTTTAAGCCAAAATTATTTTGAATTAAAATACCCACACATACCACAATTGTAGGAGAGAAAAAGAGTGTGTCATGAAGTCAACCAACTAATAATGGGGTACTGAAATTCAAAACATTAAAAGCATTATAGTATTGAAAGGCAGAAAACAGAGTAGCTGAACTCCTTGTGAAATTGTAAGCAGGTTATTGGGTTTTAGTTCCACTGAATACTTAAAAATGGGAATAAGAATAATCGTTCTAAGGGTGTTTTAAGAATTCATAATGTGTATAAAGAAATGTATACTGTTACAGATAAAAGAAAGCATTTTAAAGCTCTATTCATGGAGAACCTAAAGTATTCTATATGTATTATATGCTTGTGTTCAATAAGTACCATTCTTAGAAGTTGCATAAATCTTGTGCCCTAAAAATACCTAATTTCATCGGGTCTTAACTTTATACGCCATTGATTTAGGATGAAAATTGTCCATTTTTTACCGCTGGCCTTTTCCTTACTGTTAAGCACTAGAAATGTTTTATGAAATTGTAATTGCATTAAATATTTCATTAAAACTTATATCGCACACAAATAAGAATGGAAACCTTTTTTAATGCATCTTCTATTGTATAAACTTTATATTAGCAATGTAACTAAATAAAATTAGCCGACTAACCATACAACCTAATTGGCATAAATCTTAAAGAAGTGACAAGTAAAATAGATAATAGTAGTTGCAAAATAGCTTGATTCTGAAGATTAAGCCCATGGCATAAGCACTGAATGGACTTGACACCCACATTAGATGATTATGTTTGCTTGTGTATAAAATTTAAGAAGGTAAGGGTTGGGGAAGTTGTGCTGAATAAAACTGTGGGGGAAAGTCTCTTCAGATCTTATGTTCACAGTGAATTATCAAGTGAAAGTTGCTTTGCCAGCAGCACATAAATATTTTTTCATTATAGACAGTGACTGTTCCTGGAAGAGGATAGAAGAAAACATTTGTTTTCCTTGATTATTTGCTGTAAATAACTTTTTCGTAATCAAATCAACAACTATTGTGGGTTTTTTGTGAGATAGAGCCTTGTTGTATAGAGGCTCTCTTATCCTGATGTTAACTATAATGGGTTTTTACCTGTATTCCAGGAAATAAAGCAAGTTGGATTGATTCCATTAGGTTTTATTTTTCAGCTTTAGTGCTAAAATCAGATTGTGTGCAACTCTGAATCATGGTTCTATAAATTCTTGGCTATACTAAGTAAATTACAGTATATCTTCTAGTACAATTATAAGAATGCTGTAACATGCAAGATCCTTTTCTTGAGTGTTTTTATGATTAAAGATTAATTTTCTCCTGAACTTGGCTGGATAGCTTTTCATTCAGCTGGTATTGAAGGTCACTGTCAACTACCACTTCAGTGTCATCTACGTATTGACAGTTTACTGTGGACTAATAGGAGTTTAAAGAATAGTTTGGTTTGGCAAGCTTTCTTAAAGGAATGAATAGAATGGACACATTTACCTTGTAATTATGTGTGTTTATGTACACATACATTTCATATTAATCTTGGTCTGTAAACTTCCAGTATGAATAGAATAACTTACCAACTTGCTCTTCCACTGGGACATATGCAAGTAAACCATCTTTTCTACTTAGCGGGTGGCTATTTCTGTGGCTACGAGATATGTTTTTTAACATAAATTGATGTAATTAAATTTTACGTAAATATGTAATCGCCTTTCATTATCCCTGCTTCTGTAAGAGACCCTGATGCAAATAGTGCAAAATAGTAATTTCCTTGCCTCCTTTTCTTGACTTTTCCCCTCATTCTGTGAGCTGTCTGTGTGCATTCCTTACCTTGCTTCAGTGCCTTCACTGGAGTGGCCATACTCCAAGCCAGTAACCGAAAGAGAGGAAATGGCCACATGTGGATAGTGGGGAGTTGAGTATTCATGATTATTAGACGTGAAAATGGGGAGGCATATTAGTCATGTTGAAGTTAATGAACTTATTCGTTGGGGAAGGATTCATGGAAGATTTTATTTTATTTTTCTCTTCTCCCCAAAGCCCCCCAGTACATAGGTGTATATTTTAGTTGTGAGTCCTTCTAGTTGTGGCATGTGGGATGCTGCCTCAGCATGGCCTGATGAGCAGTGCCATGTCCGCGCCCAGGATCCTAACCTGTGAAACCCTGGTCCACCGAAGCAGAGCACGTGACCTTAACCACTCAGCCACAGGGCTGGCGCTGGAAGATTTTAAACTATGTTTCAAATCATAAGGATTTAGAATTTAATGTTGGGGGAGAGGAGTAGACATTCCAATCAGTGAGGATTATAAGCAGAGCTGATTGAGTAGTTTTGTTCAGGGAACCATCAGGAAATGAGGATATTTGCGAAATCTTGAATCAGGAGAGGGAAGAGCGGAAAGACTTGAAATTCAAGCATCTGTTCATTCGTTTTGACTTGATTTCTGACCTATTGGGAAATTATATGCTTGAGTCAGAGTGAGAGATTGGTCACATTTAAAACAGAGTCATTGTTGAAGGGAACATTGGAATGCTTTAGCCCAGAGGGGACTCTGGTCTTCATAGGATTAGCTGTGAAGTTAGGTTTGAGAGGCAAGAATCGGTACAAATAATAGTACGGGAAAGAAATGGTATAGTTTGGCATTTTACTGAACAATGTTGTGGGTGGTGATGTAGAGGTTCATGTTAGGCTCACACTGTTCATCCAAAGAGAAGGGGTGTGCCATTACCCAGTGGATTTTGGAGAACTCTGTCAGCTGTTCACTGCTGAAGCTCTGAGGAGTAAGGTCTATATTTTTGACTCCAGGTATACTTGAGAGATCTCCCGTTTTTTCTCAGCTCCTGAGAGAGCACAGCCTGACTCCTGAAATTCTGGTAGAGCTTGTGGAGAGAAATCAAGAGAAATAACATTTGTTGACACCTTATTATCTGCTGTGCACTCTGTTGGGTGTTTTACACACCTGCTTTTCTTCCTTGTTTCTCCACCAAATCAAATCTTCTGTAAGGGTATATATGTGGGTGGGTGGGTGGGTGTGCTGACAGAGAACTCTCTACCCTGTCAAAGCCTTTGTCACTAAAAAAAGTCCAAAAGCCATGGTACTCCTTCAACTCTTTGTCCAGGAGCTTTCTAGCCTTTCGCCTTCTTTTTACTCTACTTTCAATTTATACTATCTGGTGGCTCCAAGCCACAGGTCTTGAGCTAAAGTACTTTCCCAAGTCGTGTTCCTCTTCTTTCTTGCTTCCCTGAACTCCCACATTAAGTGGCCTTCCTCTGTGCGCCAATCATTTCTCATTCATAGCTATTTTCTTATCATTTGCTGCTTTATATTAAGTTCTATTCATGTGTTTCTCTCCTTCACTGACTAGACCATAAGCTCCTGAACAGTAGGGAAGACCTTTTTTATTTTTGTTCCTCAAGGCATATCACATAGTAGAGAAGGTGCTTCGTAAAGGTTTATTGTACTAAATTGACCCTATCAACTGCAGTCTGGCTTCTCATCTCTGTTTATCCTTGTGGGATGGCCCTCCACACTCTCTAGCCCATTCTCTCTGTTGAGAAAGAATGGGACAAGGAAAACCTCTTAGCTTTCTTTGTAGTCTCTCTTAATACAGATAAATATATTCCCTGAATACCTAGTTTTGACTTGTCTCCGGATAACAGACTGAGTCCTCCAAGGGCATAGTATTCCCAGCTCTAACGCTTACTACACAGTGCCATGCAGACTGGTATCTTGGAAGCTTGAAGTACAGGAAATGGTTGAGGTGAGGAATTCTGAGCAGCAATATACAGACCAATTTCTTCCCCAGAATGATGATACCCAGGAAACCAGGGAGCTCTTGGTTACCTAAGAAGGTGTGAACTGCTCCAGAATGAAATTAGATCAGGTTATGCTAATTGCTGTCACTCTGACTGAGGCCTGATGTTTGGACGTGTTCTCTCTAACTACGACAACAAGGTAGCCTCTCTTTTCCAGAGTTCGAGAGGAAACCAGAATGATTTGAAAGTTCTGACTCCACTAGGTCTGGAGATATAGCCATTTCCCTGAAGTGGGAGATCCTCTGATTCAACAGCGCCTCCTTTGTCTCAGTCACGTTAGATTACTGCACCAGTTAGTGTGTCTCTGCATTTTGACTTCTGTTTGGGAAAAGCGTCTCCAGAAGGAAAACTGACGCAATAGTAAGAGGTGGTTGATCCTTCATCCTCCTCTTTTGACATCCTACTCTTGAATTCCAGTAGACGGCATTCTTTTATCTTTCTTAAACCTGCTACCTTCACAACTGTGACCGACTTGATAGCAGGTGTCATAATTGACAAAATCACTTGGCAGTAAAGTCATTAACTCTTCTAACCGGCCCCATGTTTTATAACCAGTGGTTATAAAATTCTGCGTAGTTGTCCATTGGATCACAAGAAACTGTTAACTCATGAACATGACTTAGTATTGAAGGACCTTGTGTCCCTCCTTACCAGTGAAGGTAATGAAATGTCCAAAAGAACTCTTGAACTGGTATTAAAATGCAGTAGTAACTAATCTAAGATACTCGAGGTAAGCCTGATCATCTTTTACCAAGGTCTCCTGATTTTGGCCAATGAATTTATGAAACCATAAGGATCTTGTGGGATGGTAAGAACGAAAAGATGACCCTAAGTAACTTTTCATGCATGCTCTAAGTTTTCTAGGGGTCATGTGCCCATACAGCCTTCATCATTCAGGGTGAGTCACAACCAGAGACTGTATGAGGGTATTGTGAAACTCCATGCAGTTCTTTAGCCATGCTGGTGTTGGGTTCTTTTAAAAATAGACCATTTCCAGACAGTAACCATATATTCTGGATTTCCCAGGACAGCTCTGACTTCAATTTGTCCCATTGTGTCCATAAGTATACTCATATTCATCTGACTCTGTGCCAGTTTTTGGTTTGGAAAATATAGACACCAGACATGTAAGGACTTCCTTCTTGCCAACTGGAGAGTCCATCACAGCATAGCCTTACTCTTCAATGCTGCCATTCTCGCTGCCACCAATTTTCACCCACTGCCAGCAATCTCTACTTGTATTCCCATCTTATTTCCTCCCCTTGCTTGAACCCTTCATGAGTTAACTTATCTCTGTTCTTTGGCATCTCCTTGCTCTGGAGTCCAGCAAATGGTATATCCTTACACTCTCACCAAGCTACCTGTATCTTAGCATTTGGGTATTACCCTTTTGAAAAACAGCCCAGTTTCTTTCTTCCCAGGGCATTCTTGGAGGTTGAAAACTGTTCCTGTGAGATACTCATCCTCACAGCCTCAAAAACAGATCAGTAAGAAGAAGCACCACCACTGCCATTTATTGTTCACTGCGTATTAGAACTTGGGTAAATTTTTAAATCTCATTTAATCCTTACAAGCTGTGAGGTTGGTGTTATTCCCTTCTTACAGATAAAGAAACATGCTCAGAGAGGGTAAGTTGTTCAAGATCCCTACTTCGTAACCTCCGTTTGGAAATCCTTGTGACATTCCAGATAAAATATTAGTTGTGTGCATACCAGACTCAGAATTGTGGATGACCTGACGAAGCATTCCAACCCCATATTAGAAAAGAATCTTTACCAGCAACAAACACATAGGTATAGAGATTAGATTAGTGGTTACCAGAGGGGAAAGGGGAAAGGTGGAGGAGGGAAGGCAAAAGGAGTAAAAGGGCACATGTGTACTGTGACAGTAATTAGTCTTTGGGTGGTGAACATGATGTACTTGACACAGAAATTGAAATATAATGGTGTACACTTGAAATTTATATAATGTTATAAACCAATGTGACCTCAGTAAAAAAAATTTTAAGAACCTTAGATTAGGGGCCGGCCCCATGGCCGAGTGGTTGCGTTCACACGCTCCGCTTCAGCAGCCCCAGGGTTTTGCCAGTTCGAGTCCTGGGCGCTGACATGGCACCTCTCATCGGGCCATGCTGGGGCAGCGTCCCACATGCCACAACTGGAAGGACCCACAGCTAGAAATATATGACTGTGTACCAGGGGGCTTTGGGGAGAAAAAGGAAAAATAAAATCTTAAAAAAGAAACACACTTAGATTAATATGAAAAAAATAAAAGAATCTTTACCTTTATACTTCCCACCACCAGGAAACGTATATTTCTGTACTCTTGATGGGTGAATTTTTTTTTACCTCCTTGTTATATACCAGTAGTCCTCAAACTGGAGCATGCATGCAAATCACCTGGAGGGCTTATTAAACCACAGATTGCTAGCCACACTCTCAGAATTTCTGATTCAGTAGGTCTGGGGGGGGCCTGAGAATTTGAATTTCTAACAAGTTCCCAGGTGACCCCAGTCGTGCTGGTCCAGGGACCAGACTTTGAGAATCACTGTTATAGACTAATCATTTTTTATTCCACAAATTGTTATTCAGCATTTGCGTTCTAGGCACTGTGCTAAGCACTGGGCATATCATAGTCTCTTTGTTCTCATAAAGCTTATAGTCTAGTAAGGGAAACAGATGACTGAACTAATTTTTATCTGAGATGATTAAACAGAGATTGACATAGAGAATAATAGAGTTGCTATCCTCTACTTTAGTTACGTTGAGGAAAAGTCTCTTTGAGAGGGTAATATTTACTCTAATACTGAAAGGATGTGAAGAGCTCATTAAGGCTTTCAGCATTGGCTTTTCTCAGCCCTAACCTCTGTTGCTGTCACTGGTGATGACTACCTTGGGAGAACTCCATGAATTTCAGACTGACCTCTGGGTAATTCATTCCTTGGCACTTTCTGTGGCCTTGGCCAAGCTTGATTGCATACTTCCTCTATGACTATTTCCCTCCTCTCCACTTCAGCCTCCCCCCACCCAATATAGATACAGGGTCAGAGGAATTTAAAGGGTAGGCTAATTTTGTCTTCTGGCTCCACCTAGGTCACATTCCTTGGTATCTGATGGCTTGAGAAGAATACCTACCAAGGATTAGGCCTGTGAACCTACCATTCATGGCCACAGCCTTCACCTTATAACTATTTATCAGTGACATTTTAAGATTCTGTTTTATTTGCCCGGAAAGGGGCAGCAGTATCGGAATCCTCCCTAGCTACCCTGATGTTGGGTTTATTTAGAGAAGATTCCCAGATTCTTGCAGTCTGAGAGGACGCTCTCTGCTTTCTAGAAGTCTATCAGAGCAACGTAAAACCAAACCTTGTTTCTAGTTGCGTTGACCAAACCTGGAAAAATTCAGGCATTTGAAGATGGCTCTGCTGTCAGTTGTCCTTATCTCTTGCCCCCAGATTTTTAGCTCTGAAACTTGACAACTTACTCTTTTTGCTCTGAATCTGCCCTGCCATGATTTAACTAGCTTTTGCTTGGAGCCCTCCTGCCTCTGGAACCATTTCCTTGATGTCCAGTTTTACTGTTTTGATTAAACATTTCTTCTGGTGTTCTGTTCCTATAGAGGAGAAGAGACTCTTACCAGGTCTTTGTCTGGGAACTTTCGGATAGAGTATTTCTTTTGGCCTAGGTATATTTTTTTGGGATAACAGACTTCCTTAGTCACCTCCCTGTAAACCCCTGAACCTGAGGATGTTTATCAGATGGGGAATACTGGAAATTGACTTTTCTAGTTGCCAAGGATATCCTGAGTTTACTTAAGAAATCTTTTAAGCAGTCATTCAGTGTATGCTTAATGGGCTGTGAATGTCTCTTGTACCTACTTTGCCCCTAGGGGCCAGATTTAACTACTTTACCCAGACTAAGAATCACCTTTGCTCTGTGGTTCAGATCTGTGAATGTCTCTTCTACCCACTTTGCCCCTAGGGGCCAGATTTAACTGCTTTACCCAGACTAAGAATCGCCTTTGTTCTGTGGTTCAGATTTTTCTTACTATTAATCTGGTTCCTGATGGTATAGAGTGGACTAGAATTTTTTGTTAACCCATATATCAACCACGATAATGACTGAAATAACAAAAAAAGAAATTGTGTGCAAGCTTATTCATATCTGGAGATGATAAAACTTTTGTGTGGCTTTGGAGTCAGCCCTGGTTGATAACATCAGGTCTGCCCCATACTAGTAGTGTCTTAGGCTACAGTAAACCAACCCCTCAGCCTCAGTTTTCTCATCTGTAAATGGGGATAATAATGCCCCTTTTTTTAATAGGGTTGTTGTGAAGAGTAAAATGCATGTGAAAGCATCTAATCGCGTTTGTCTCATAGTATGCTCTCATTGAATGTTAACTCTCACTTTCCTCCTTAATATTTTTAAAGTCTTGACCCACTTGCTTGAGTAAGGCACAATCTCTCATGGTGTACCCATCAAGACCAGAATCTTCCATTTCCCCAGACACGGAATCCATTCAACAACCATCTGAGAACTTATAATGCTTACTATAACAAATTATAAAACTAATTTATGATACTCAATTATCCTTACTTCTCCCAGGTATCCAAGGAAGAAAATTAACAGTGATTGAGGGGCTACTTAGTAGAAGTCTCATTGGCCAAAAATGATGACAGCTTTAGTAATTATACCTTTATTGACATGGCATTATAACACTTGGCAGTTTCCATGACCTTTTAAATGGCTAGTGTCCTTGGGTCCCTGTAGCAGTCCATCAAGCAGACAGTGCACTTGTCCACATCTTACATTTACATGTCTGAAGATGTGGGGAATTGGATGACTCCTTCACGGTCTTCTGACTAATGGATAGTGGAGTTGAGCCTTGGTCCTGTGTCTTTGGATGCTCCATCCCTATTTCTGTCCTTCCCACCCTATTCCAGCACTTTTATCCTACTATACCACATTGGTTTGAACTCTGAGGTTCTGGTATATGATTTACCCACTCACCAGAATTCTAAGAACAAAGCTGCTCTTAGGTTTCCCCCTGATTTTATCCCTGAGACATTTATCTCCTTCAGAGATCTCTCTAAACTGTGAAAGTTTTAAACTCTACCTAAGGGCCTGGGAGAGCGGTTTATGCCTTTGATATAAATTCTGTGTGCCACAGTTAGATGTCCACTACACATTCAAAACCAGTATTTCTTGGGCCGAGACCCACAACAAAACTTTCTTTTAGTATGATTCTCACTATATCTTTTAGATTAAATTATGTCATTCAGCCAACAAACATATATTTAGCCCTTACTGTGTGTCAGGGGCTAGCCATACAGCCATGCAAAAGACTAACCATCCTCTTGGAGCTTACGATATAGTGGCTAGACAATAAACACACAGGGAGTGATATGTGCTGATGTGTGCAGTAAAGAAGAATAAAGCACTTTTAAATTTTTGCTCAAACCATAAAGTTACTAAATTGCAGTAGTTATCAGTGACCTCTGGTAGACTCTCTAAAAGAGTTATTAGGAAGATGAACTCAGGAAAGGACCGTTGTCTCTGAGAGCCCTTAGCAGTTCCTACTTTCCACTCTTTGGACTAAGACCTTGCTTTTTTGTATGGTTGTGAGCAACCCCAATAGAGTTGGACTGTAAGGACATGGCCCAGCACTTAAAGACAGACTTTAGAGGAAGGCTGTTAGGGATAAAACATTTTTGGAGAGACAATCCCACAACAAATACTTTTAGAGTTGTGTTTATCTTTTATTCTTTAAATGTAATGTCTTAACATATAGTGTGTTACATGAAGAACATTGAAAATAGATGGATTTTTAAATATTCAACTCTACTACATTTAACAAAACAGTATAAAAAAGCAGGCTTCTCAGATGCTTCTAGTTTTATGGCATAAAACCGTAGAATAAGTTTTTTGGCATAAGTGTTTTAAAAGTTTTGAAGAACAGGGAGTCTGCAAGTTGGAAAGAAGCCATTCTTACCATGAGGCAAATATACTTGAGTTTAATTTTTAAACTATAACTGCCGTTTGACCTTAAATTAAGACAGTCTGTTTCCATTGTGGTGTTTTACTGGTTTAACAATGAGAACATTTAAAGCAGCTGCCACCAATTAAAATGATTCATAAATGCTGGTTGTAAATAAATATTCTTGAAGTTTTAGCTCAAGTCAATTTTTTTTGTTTTTGTTTTTAGTGGCACTTTCTTTCTGGAAAGCAATTTGGTAAAATGCATCAAGAGCTTTAAGAAATGTTTGTACGCTTTGATCTGGTAATTATGTTTCAAAAAATCTATCCTTAGAAAACAAATCTGAGATATGGATAAACTTTAATGCACAGAGACGTTCCCCACAGTTTTAACAAGAAGGAAATGATTACCTAAATTATTCCACCCATATGATGAAATATGGAGCCATTAAAATATTCTTGAAAATCTTAACCATTTAAGAAAATGTTTATGCAATTTAGCTGGAAAACAAACTATACAAAAGCTTACAGTACCATCTTAACTACATGAAAATATTTCCGTAGAAAAAGACCGTCAGGAGATCTTGTAAATTTTCATTTTCTTTGGGTTGCAAGATTGTGTGATTTTTATTTTCTTTTTATTTTTCTGTATTTCCCCCCAATTTTTTTATGTGTACATGTATTACATTTATAGTGAATAAAAATTTTGTATAAATGTTTTGATCCTTTCTTTCAATGAAATACTTTTTAGTAATACCCAGTCCATTTATATTATTATGAAATAATTTTTTCAAGATATTCATCATTAGAGCATTTCTTCTTTCTAGTGTTTTGTTTTTAATCTTGTTTATTTTAATTTTTATGATATACACAGTCACTGTCAACAGTTTTATTTATGCTAGCTCTAATTTCCAGGTGTTCTTCTTTAAAGCCAATGATTCAGTTCCACATTGGAATACTATTTTCCAGCTGGTTTAGTATCAAACAACACACACACATTCTTAGTATGTGGTTAAAGAGAGTTGGCCCTGGAGCCACAATGCTTGAGTCCAAATCCTGGCCCTACCGCCTAGTAGCTATGTGACCACTAACAAGTTAATTGCTCTCTCTAATCCTCAGTTTCCGTCCCTGTAAAATGGAGGATAATAATAGTATTTACCTCACGGGGTTGTGATAGAGATTTAAAAGAGTTATAACATGTAAACACTTGAAAAAGTCCTGGCACATAATAAATGTTCAGTAAAAGTTATTTTTAGTAGCGCATATATACTTAGATATATATATACACATACACAGAAACATATACAGATTGTCATGATCATTTGCAAAATGCTACTTTTTGTCTGTCTTATTCTTTTGTACAGTTGTAATTTAAAAATTAGGATTTTTGTCTTATTCTCAGGTAGAATTTTCCTTTTCTGCTTTGAACTTTTTTTCAAAGTTCCCAGATTTTCAGCAACAAAAACCTTATTGATTTGTTTTCCAATCATATTTTCCTCTTCCATATGTGGAATTGATGATCATTCGGGCTGGATGGAATAAAGGTTGGTTTTGTTCTAGGTATAAAAGAACTTCCATTTACATACAAATAATTGATGCAGTCATTACCAGTTATTTTCATTTATTGTTAATTAAAGTACCACTTTAGTAGAGAAGGAGGGGGATGGGCACGTAAGTGTGAGTGTACCCCAGAGTAATAAAACTACATTTATTTCATTTTAAACTATAATCCCGACATCTCTAATTCAAACTGATCTTCTCAGACATATTTGGGGTGAAAAGAGAGCTATCTTTTAGTGAATCATGCATTGGGCTAGATGCTTACATATATTATGTAATTTTGTAGTCCATATGAGAACTATTTTATTATATGTAAAAACAATCATCTGGCATTTTTTTTTTGTCTTACAATACAAAATGAGGAATATGTTCCTATAGAAAACAATTTTATTTTAATTGATTAGCTGTTCATTATAGCTAATTACATTAATTTTGCCACTGCTCAGTTTCATTTCTTTGAAGAAAAGATACTTTTGTGGTATGTTTACATTGGCAGAATGAGCAAAGATGCTGGCTAAGTTTGAAGGCATGAAGCTGGTCACTGAAAGACTCTTTTCAAATAAAAAGATTTTTCATCAATCTTGCAGTATTCAACTGAGACACGTATAATCCAGACATCTGCATCTTTAAATGGAAATTCGATTAGTGTTTAATGCCAAGAAGTGAGGGAGACGTAGGCCCAGTGGGAAATTACATTTCCCCTGGTTTTTGCTTCTACAGCCGTATAGAACCCTGGATTGAGTATGTGGTTCCATATGTGCATTTCAGATCTGGAAGTAGAGAGACAGCCCTAGTTTAAAATAAAACATTTTTTATCTGTGGTATTTGTCCAAAAAGCACATGTTTGGAGTATTGTTCTTGGTGATTTTAAAGAAGAGGACTAGGTAGACTCTAGGGAAAAATTAGCCTTCAGAGATGAGCATGTTCAATAGCTCAGGTGGCAAATCTTGCTTTCTTGTCGTATTGATGTGATGAAGCTGAGTAGGTCACCATCATTTCCAGACCCTAGATGCCACCTTTGGCTAGTTTTTAGTCTGCCATGTACCTAGCAGTTCAACTGGAGACTTTTTAAACCAGAGTATTTAAATATACAGAGGAAGTTGTTGTACTTGTGCTTGTTGGTAGGTCTGCTGTGTTGTTTATCTTCCCAGGGAGTTTGGTCCTTTTGTTTAGCTTCTGTTTCATTTGTTTACAAAGTTACAGCCTTTGAAGTAGGCAGTTATATAGGACTACCTAAAGAGAAGTGTAAAATAAGAAAGTAAACAATTATTCTTCTCATTTCATTACCTTATTACCTCAGTTTCTCAGCCAGTGTCATTCCTGGATTTTGCTTTTTTTTATAGGCTCTGCACTGGCTTGCTTACTGCTATCCTAATTTTCTGTGGAAACTTAGGTTTTTCTGTGCCTCGCAGATTAGAAGCTGGCTCAATTTACTTTCTGAACATTTAACTATCCTGGTGTTGCCTGATGTGTTAATGGGAAATTTAAAAAATAATTTTATATGCTAATTTAAGGCACGTATCACATTATATTTTTCTATTTGTTCCATGATAAGAGAACTTTGCATATCTCGTTTTCTTAATGTGGAGTTCCTGTCCTTAGGTGACTGCCCTTCTATAGATATGACGTTGTGATTACAAGATTTGTACTATTAAGACTATGAGAAACTCAGTGTTGTCTGGTACGTAGTGAGGTAAATAGCTGTGCCATAAGATTGTTTGAATCGTCATTGCTGAAAAAATAGCCCTTTAAAAATAGCAATAACAAAACACACATACATCAGACATCATCCATGATTATTAATAACTTCCTCAGGGTTTTTTCGGTGCTGTAAATAAGATTGTTCAGATTGCATTTACTTTTTATTTTTTAAGTGTGGAAGGAGAATAAGAGGAGAGAGCTATTTTTGGCATGGGCTTAAAGAAGGAAATATCAGTGTGACTGGTAACTGACACTTTTGTCAAGTTCAGTTTTTACCTGACTGCTTTGATTTTTGTATTTCATTACTTTGGATTTTAGAGCTCTTGATTTGATATTTTTTAAGAGTGACATCTCTAACCTTTTGTTCTGAGCAGTGTGTTACCCCTGAAATTGGTTGAGTCACTTTATAGTCTTCTAAGGGCTCACCACCTGTCAAAGCTGAAGAGATCTGTCCCTTTTGCTTTCTGCTTCCTGAACCATTTTTCTGCTTGCTGTAGTCTTCTACTATTTGTGGTAGGCTTTTTCCACATTTAATATGTGAAACCTACCACAGAGTTTGACTCTTCAAGTGATTCAGTGTTAAAATGCTTTGGGACTTCCACTTTGGTCCATGACGGAGTAACTCATATAAGACTTGTTCCCTTTTGCCTCACATATCCTGCAAACAACTAGGAACTGGACAAAATATGTGGAACAACTGTTTTCACACAACAGGCAACAGGTAGCACATAACTGTGGTCACTGAGGAAAAGGGAACAAAGTGAGCCCTATAGTCACCCTGGCTTTTTGTGTACAGTCAGTTTCTGGACCATAGCATTGTGAGAGGGAACCCAAGCAGAGCCTGAAGTTTTGTTGAATTAATGAGACAGAGATGGGAACTCAGGGAGGCCTAGGAGAAAGGAATTTGTAGTGCAGAGTACTGGAGTGAGGGGCAGGGGGCGCGGGGGGGGGGGGGGGGGGTCAGCTACTCAGAGAAAGAGCTCTAGAAATCTGCATAAATGTTCCCTTTATCTGTGGCTGAATGTGAATCTATGCATGTGTTGAGAGAAACACCATGGGGCTGGGGAAAAACAATTCCTCAGGAGGGGTAAGCTGAAAATTTACCAGAGCTCATACAGGAATTGGAGACATTTGAGTTCCTACAGCAAGAGTTGAGAGACCTTGTTGCACACCCAGGTCATTCAGTAGAGACCCCAGAAGATCACACCTTAGTAGTAGGGCTAATGTAGCCCTACAGTAAAGGGTACTCTGAACCCAAACTAACAAAACTTAAAACCAAGCCTTGAAAAATAATTTATCTACCAAAATTTTAGATGCATGACAAAACAGACTTTAACACTCTTTGAAGGAAGACAGTAAAATCAAAATGCTCAAGAATATAATGATTATAATATCTAACATCCAAAACATTACTAGACATTCCAAGAAGCACTAAAATGTGACCCATGATCAGGAGGAAGTCAGTCATTAGAAACGGAACCCAAAATGATGGTTATAGAATTAGCAGACAAGGACTTTAAAGCAGTTATGAAACTATGTTGAACAATTGAAAGAAAAACATCAATATAATGAGGAAAGAAATTGAAGACATATAAAGAACCAAACAGAACTTCTGGAGCTAACAAGTATAGTATATGAAATGAAAAATTCACTGGATGAGATTAATAGCAGATTAGAAGAAAAGATCAATGAATTTGAAGACATAATAGAAATTATCCAATGTGAAACAGAGAATGGAAAAAGCTGAACAAAAGAAAGAGCACCTTAGTGAACTGTGGGGGCAATACCAAGCCGACTAACATACATGTAATTGAAGCCCCAGAAGGAAAGCAGAGAGAAGAATAAGCAGAAAAAAATAGTTGAAGAAATAATGGCTAAAAATTTCTAATTATGATGAAAACTGTAAACCAATAGATTCAAGAAGCTCAGCAAACCCTAAGTGGGATAACCACAAAGAAAACCACACTAAGGCTATCATAATCAAATTGCTGAAAACCAGTGGTAGAAGGAGGATTTGAAAAGAAGCTAGAGGAAAAGAAGACACATTACATACAGAAGAACAAAGACAAGAAATCATATAAGTCTCTTCAGAAACAATGCAAACAAGAAGACAATGCAATGACATCTTTAAAGTACTGAAAGAAAAAAGTATTGTCAACCTCAAATCCTATCTTCAATGGAAAATATCTTTAAAATATTCAAACAAAAATAAATGAATATGAAATATATTTTTCTCAAACAAAAACTGAAAGAATTGTCACCAGCAGACCTGAACTATAAGAAATACTAAAGGACATTCTTCAGGCTGAGGGAAAATGGTACCAGATAGAAACTTGGATGTCTACAAAGTAATGAAGGGTGCCAGATAAGTGCAGTAAGTGTAGGGTAAATAGAAAAGACTTTCTCCTCATTTTAAAATTTCTTTAAAAGTTAAGTCATTGTTTAAAGCAAAATTAATCTATCATGGAATTTATAAGGTATGTAGATGCAAAAGGTATGACAATAGCACCGAGGGATGGAAGGAGTGAAATGGAAGTATCCTGCTAAGGTCCTTATCTTGTATGTATAGTGATGTAATATCACTTGAAGGTAGATTTCAGTAAGTTAAAGATGCATCATATACAAACTGGAACAACCACCAAAAAAGGCACAACTAATAACCTAATAATGGTGATAAAAAGGAATACTAAAATATATTCACTTAATCCAAAAGAAGACAGACAAAGATGAGCAGAGAACAGGTGGGAAATACAGAAAACAAATATCGGGTATAAAGATGGTAGACCTGAACATAATCATATCAAAGTTACATTAAATGTAAGTAGTCTAGATATTCCAATTAAAAAGTTGCATAAAGGGACTGGGCTGGTGGCGTAGCAGTTAAGTTCATGTGCTCTGCTTCAGCAGCCCAAGGTTCACCGGTTCAGATCCTGGATGAGGACCTAGCACTGCTTATCAAGCCATGCTGTGGCAAGGATCCCACATATCAAACAGAGGAAGATTGGCACTGGTGTTACCTCAAGGCCAATCTTCCTCAGGAAAAGCAGGAGGATTGGCAGCAGATGTTAGCCCAGGGCCAATCAAAAAAAAAAAAAAAGGCTGCATAAAAACGCAAGACCCAAATATGTACTGTCTATAAGAAACCCACTTTAAGAATAAAGATACAGATAGGTTAAAAATAAAAATATGGAAAAAAGATACATCATGCAAACACTAGTCATAAGAAAGCTGGAGTGACTATTAATATGAGACAGATTAGACTTCAGGACAAGCAGAATTACCAGAGATAAAGGAGGACATTTCTTAATGATAAAGTGGTCAATTCATCAAGAAGACAACAATCTTAAAAGGTGTCTACTCCTAACAGAGCCTCAAAATACTTGAAGAAAAATCAGATACAACTGAAAGGATAAATAGACAAAACCACAATTAGAGTTGGATATTTCAACACTCTTAACTCTATAACTGATAGAACAAGTAGACAGGAAAAATGAGTGAGGAGTTAGAAAACCTAACCAACACTACCAACTAACTGTAGCTAATTGACATTTATAAAACACTGGACCTGACTGTACCAGAATACATTTTCTTTTCAAATTCACATGGTACGTTGGCTAAGATAGACCACATTCTGGGCCAGAAACCAAGCCTGAATACATTCAGAAGAATTGAAATAATACCAAGTATGTTCTCTGACCAAAATGGAATTAAATAAGAAATCAATAACAAAATCTGGAAAATTCACAAATATTAGGAAAGTACACAGTATATCTCTAAATAAATCATGAGTCAAAGAAGAAATTATAGGGGAAATTAGAAAATATTTTGAACTAAATGTAAAACACAACATTAGAATTTGTGGGATGCAACTAACACAGTGCTTAGAGGGAAATTTATAGCTGTGAAATATGGAAAATCTAAAATCAACAATCAGAGATTCCACCTTAAGAAGCAAGAAAATGAAGGACAAATTCAGCTTCAAGTAAGTAACAGGAATCAAATATTAGAAGAGTAGAAATCAGTAAAATAGAAAATTAGCAATAGAGAAAAATCAATGAAACCAATAGCCAGCTCTTTGAAAAGATCAATAAAATTTTAAACCTATAGCTATACTAATGAAGATAAAAAAGAGAGAAAAGATACAAATTAACACAAATTATCAATATCATGAAGGAAAGAGTGGGCATCATTACAGATCCTACAGAGATGAAAAGGAAAAAAGGGAATGTTGTGAATAACTTTATGCTAATAAATTCTACAACTTAGATGAAATAGAATTCCCTGAAAGAAACAAATTACCAAAACTGACTCAAAAAGAACTAGAAAATCTAAATAGCCTTATATTTATTAAAGAAATTAAATTTGTAGTTTAAAGTCATCCCATAATTAAAATATAAACTCCAATGACTTCAACGGTGAATTCTGTCAAATACTTAAGGAACAAATAAACCAAACTTGTAGAAAATGGAGGAGGATAGAATTCTTCTCAAATCATTCTGAGGCTGACTTCACTGTGATACCAAAAACTGACAAAGATATTACAAGAAATCCACAGACCAATATTCCTCAAGTACATACACACAAAAACCCATCACCAAATATTAACCAAAAAACATGAACCTCAACCTTTACCTCGTAGTATATACGAAAAGTAATTCATAATCGATCATAAACCTAAATGTAAAGCTAAAATTATAAATCTTCTGGAAGACAAGAGGAGAAAATCTTCATGATCTCCTTTGGATAAAGACCTTTGGACCTTCTATTGGACACAAAAACATGAACCAGAAAAGGAAAATTCATAAAATTAAACTTCATCAAAATAAAAAATGTGTACTTTTCAAAAGATACCATAGAGAAAATAAAAAGACAAATGACAGACTAGGAAAATATTTGCAATGCATATATGTAATAAAGATTGGTATCCAGAATATATTTTTTAAAAGCCTACAACTCAATAAAAAGAAACGATCCAATTTAAAAATGAATAAACAAGTTGAACAAGTACTTCCCGAAAGAAGATATGTGAATGAATATTAAGCACTTGAAGAGTTGCTCAATATTCTTAGTTATCAGAGTGCTGCAAATTGAAACTTCAATAAGATACCCCTATCCATTAACTTGAATTAAAAAGAAAGACAATACCAGATGTTGGTTAGGATTTGGAGCAGCTGGCATGCTCATACAATGCTGGTAGGAATGTAGTTAGTACAGCCTCTGGAAATTGGTACAGCCAATTGGAAAATAGTTTGGCAATTTCTTATAAAGTTAAACATACACCTACTCATAGCTCAGCAATTCTCTTTGTAGGTAGTTACCTAAAAGGAATGAAAACTTATGTTCACACAAAAACTTAAATGCAAATATTATCGTAGCAGCTTTATTTATAATAGCCCCAAATGGGAAGCAACCCAAATGTTTATCGGTGGGTGAGTAGATAAACAAATTGTGGGATATCTATTCAATAGAATAGTACTCAACAAGAAAAAAGACCAAACAGCATGAATGAATATTAAAAGCATTATTCTAAGTGAAAGAAGCTAGACACAAAAGACGACATATTGGATGATTCCATTTCCATGAAATTCTAGAAGGCAAAACTGTAGTGGCCGAAAGTAGGCTAGTGTTTGCTAGGGTCTGGGAGTGTAGGGAGGAGATTGATTGCAAAGAGGCACGAGGGAACTCTTTGGGGTGATGGAAATGTTCTGTACCTTGATTGTGGTTTAGGTTACATGTATGTATACATTTGTCAAAATTTTTTGGCTTTTACACTTAAAATGGGTGCTTTTATTGTATATAAGTTATACTTTAATAAAGTCGATTTTTAAAAGAAGCACTTTGGAGGTGAAGATGTCAATTCCATGCAACAAACCCCTCCACCTCTTGGGTATTTCATAGTAGAGGTTCTTGAGAGGTTGAACTGTTGTTCTGAAAGGTAAAAGAGGAGGGGGAGGAAAAAAGGCAAAGCCAACATAAGCAGCCCTGATACAAAATATGGTCTCAGTTGAGTACTTTGTCTCTAGATCCTGCCTTTCTTCTTCCCCTTAAAATGAGAAGGGCTTGCCGAATTCGTGCTACAAAGCTGAGTCTATCCAGCTCCTTTCTCCCAAAGGATCAAGTAATCCAATACAAGCACCTTCAAATCAAAACTGTTACCTTTCTAAACCCACAAAACACGTGAAAAAGAAGTATATCACAGTTTTATTGCCGCTCTTACTTATTAAGGTGGCATGTTACATCAGATCTCCTTGGAATGGGAAACGATAAAAATCTAGAATGCAGAAGCTGGATAACTTTCCAGCCTTTTTTGTATATTAGGGTTTAAATCAATCAGCATATTTATTTCCTAACTACTCTATTTTTGGTGATTTAATGGGTTCTGAGGATAAGACAAGGTGGTAGAAGACAGGTCATTAGCTGGGAAGGTAAGATATAGGTACAAAACCCAAAACAAAACAAACAAAAAATCCCATAGTTGATTCCCTGACTGTCCAGCATACAAATAGTCAAATGGAAGTACTGAAATACAGTTCCATAAAAATTTTTAATGGCATAAAAAATGGGTTGACTATCAATCAATATTCATTCTAAAATCCCTGATCTACTTCTCCTAGTTCTCTTAGTTTTGCTTATATTGAGTTTAGAAATCTTAACACTTCAGGAGAAGGTCACCCTTTTTTTCCTGGCCTGTTTTATATTAAAGTAATTCTTTTCATAGTAAAGACCGAGTCTCAAACCTTAAAGCTCTTTGAACAAATGGTTTTAGAATAGGAATTCCAAATAGAAATTTCATTTTGGAAATCTATAGCAATTTGTCATTTAAAATTTATTTTATGAGTTAGATTTTCAGATAATAAAGATTTGTGGTTTGTTTCTGTTACCAGAAGAAAACACATAAGTATTTCATCCTTAAAATGCTACCAGATATTAAATTTAAGACCCACTGCAGTATAAACTAAGAAAATATGTGCAAATATAGAATCTTTTTCCCAATGCAGATAGTCTTCCTCATCTAATTTGAAGCTCTAAAAAACAAAATAGTAACAGACTATCACACTGTATCAAATCTGAGACTGAAGTTTTTAAAAGGTTTACTGAAAATTGTTGATTTGGTCTTGCTAAAAGGAAGAAATAGTCCTTTCAGTTCAAAAACTGGCAGAATCAAGCTAATCCTTTAAAGTATGCTTGTGATTTGGCTGGTTGTATGTCAGTGGTGATTACCCTTGATTTACAAGACACACACTTTTAACCTTCCCAATCATCTGTAAGATTTTAGACTGCCTCTCTTCCTCTAGCATTTGCCAGTTAAATTAACATTATAAAAATGGGAGAAAGAAGAATTTTATCCTGCTAGGATAAAATTTCTAGGAACACCAGGCAGAGTACTGAAAGATTGGTAATTCCTGATTCCCACTTTCAGACATTTGTGGTCTTCTATACTAACCCTTGCTGTCTGTTTAAGCAGCGTCTCTTTATTTTCCTGAGCCCCATGGGATGCAGGCTTCTTACAGAGGTTGGAGAGAGGAGTGTGGTATAAGGCTATAATGGTGATTTAATGTGTTTTCCTTATCTGCAGTAAAGGATTGGTGTGGATGAGAAATGCATTGAAAACCTTACCTTCTCCCCACCCCCCATTCTATTTACCCCCTCCTATTCCTCTCCTTTCAGGGCTTCCTATCAATTTGAATTTCAAATTATCTGGAAGCCTCATTCATTCATTAATGATTCATTCATTAAAAAGCCTCATTATGTAATATGAATTACTTAAACATTCAGATCAATACTTAGCTAAATAATTGTTAACCAATGGTAAATGGAAATTTTGATATGGTGGAAATTAGTAGATATTAGATAGAACACCTGAGTTTGATGAAGACTGGCTATACAACAGGAAAAATGAAGCAAGAAGGTTGAGAGGGAATCAGAAAGTGTGTTGGATGAGTGGATAAAGAAGATGTGGTGTACATACACACACACACACACACACACACACACAAATGAACTACTACTCAGCCATAAAAAAGACAAAGTCATGCCATTTGAGACAATGTGGGTGGAGCTTGAAGTATTAGGCTAAGCAAAATAAGTCGGACAGAGAAAGACAGATACTGTATGATTTCACTCATATGTGGGAGAGAAACAAACACATAGATAAAGAGAACAGATTGATGGTTACCAGAGGGGAAAGGGGTAAAGGGGCACATATTTATGGTGACAGATAAAAACTAGACTATTGGTGGTGAACACGATGCAGTCTATACAGAAACTGATACATAATAATGTACACCTGAAATTACACAGTGTTGTAAACCAATATGACCTCAATAAAATAATTTTTTTAAAAAAGGGTGTTGGGAAGCCGTCAAAGATAAACTGGTAGGTTTTGCTATGGGATTCTAAATGGGAGTAGTATAGAAGCTTGTAAATTTGGTCTAGTGTTTCTAGGCTGATCCAGCATTTCCAGTTTGTTCTGGTATCTTCTCAGCTAATTCTCTCCCCTCCTTGGAGGAGGAAGAGGAGGAGGCGGAGGAAGAGGAGGAGAAGGAGATTTGTGCTTATGCTCACCTGTGTGGTACTGTGTAGTATTCTTGGGATTTTCTTATTCTCTGGTATTTTAGAAGACATCTCACTTTGTTACTCACAATTTTCTTTTTCCTATACTGGGGGAAAAAATTAAATTGGTAGTAAGAAAATATGGAGGACTAGTTAGGTTCTAACAATAACCAGTTTGGTGACTCTGCACTTAGTCTGTCTGGATCACTTTTGGTTTTTCACCTGTAGAATGAAGAGGAAATAGGTAATCTCTTAAAATCTCTTTCTGCTAATAACCTTAGATACCTTATTATATAAACTTTGAACTATGTGGTAAAGTCTTTTTTTGGGAATTTGTGCTCCCACAAAATTCATATGTTGACCCCCCCCCCCCCAACCTCCAATATGACTGTATTTGGAGGTAGGACCTGTAACGAGATAAAAGGTTAAATAAGGTCACAAGGATGGAGCCCTGATCCAATAGGATTAGTGTCTTTATAAGAAGAGATACTAGAGAGCTCTTTTGCACACTCGCTGTCTCTCTCTCATTCTGAAAGCTTAGAGGAAAGGCCATGTGAGGATAAAGCAGGCATCTACAAGCCAGGAAGAGAGCTCTCGCTAGAAACAGAACCCTACTGGAACCTTGATCTTTCCAGCCTCCAGAACTGTGAGAAAATAAATTTCTATTGTTTAAGCTGCCTATTCTGTGGTATTTTGTTATGGCAGCTCAAGCAGACTAATACAGGATTTAACCATATTGAGTACATTTTCACAAATTGAATCTTCAGTTTATATAATTTGAGAATGAGATATATAGCTTCTTTGTGTAGAAATAGGACATGAAAGATTTTAACTTAGTGGTGGAAGGAAGACTCCACCATTTCTGTTTTTCTCTGAGCTTCTAGATCCTGGGAATTATGGTATTGAGTTGGATGTTATGAGTAATACAGTTGGATGTTTGAGTCAATTTGCTGAGGAACCTGAGTACAGTTAAGAAGCCATCATTATTTGATGGCAGAAGAAAAGAACCAAGCCAGAGGGCTTACTCTCTTTTCCTGTATCTACCTACAGTGTAAATAAGCTTGTGGAATTACTCTTATAGTAATTAGTATTATATTGATGGGGACTGATATTATATTGTTAACGTTACCACCTAAAAATCTCATTCTAAAGAATTTCATTCTAAAGAAGAGCAAATTGCCTAAATGGGGACTTGCAAATGTCTGAGGCTTTTCTTTAACCACTGTTTTTGCCTTGGTATGACAGGGGAGATAGGATTTATGGTAAAGTATTGTTAAGTAAATATACATTTTTCATCGTTGTACCCCCTCCCACAAACATATTTCTAATCTGGTCTGCATCAGTAGGATAGTCTTAAAAGAGAAGCTTAGACAACTTGGGATGGGGAGTCTCCTCTTCAGATTTACACTGCTTTTCTGTACTTTTGCTGATTACATGCAACTACATTTCCCTGAGAACTACTATTGACTTGATGGTATTGGCTGCCAGTTGGCTGGGAGGATTCACCTAGATTAGGTGATTACTTCCTGTTCCTGTCTACAGGCTTGGAAAAGTGGAGAGAGTTAACTTTCTTCCAAAGGTTTCTCAGAACATAGTGGTACAAAATGTTCAGAAGGAGGAAAATTCCTTAAAAACCTATGTCTGGTTACCCTCAGATAAACATTTCCATTAATATTTAATTTCGTTTTGAGCCCCTTTCTAGTTTGTAGAGTTGTTTTCAATGTATGTAGGTGGCCTTAAACTGTATGGTAAAAGTATTTTCCAAAAATGTTCAATCTTTGTCTTACTGTGAACTGTTTTCCTTATTTTCTTGTCATTGAGCACCTCCTCTCAACAGGCTCAAATCCCTTTTTCTGCTTTGACCTGTCTCTGAATTTGCTGATGTCTTATGTCCTTTTGGGAACTCATACATGTTTTAATAACACATTTAAGAATGAAATTGCCTATTTCTTCCCTCTGTGTGTTGGGAAAAGAAAAAAAAATTGTCGCTATTTTTAGATAATATGTATTGAATGTTCCAATAGTCATTGCCCTGTGCAAAGTAATTATCAGACACGAGATACAATCTCTTGTACTCAGTGATGCTTATTCTGTTTTAGTCTACTTTAAAATGCTTAACTTCCCCAGTTCTTTTCCTCATGAAATGTTGCTTTTAGTTATTTGGGTATTTTTTTAAGTTCCATGTATGTGTTCCTTATAACAGACATTGGATGAACATTTGTAAATGAGAAATTAGAGTCCCAGATTTTGAAGGAATAGTTTTATTCTGTCTACTAAAAGTCTGATTTCTTCCATCTTCAGGCATCTGTCCTAAACACAGTGGGGTTGTCAAGTAGCAATCCCTCCCATCTTTGACACAGATACTTCCCCGCAATACCAACCCCCAAAGTGGATGTTACCCGGGGCAGGTAAGGAACAGGGAAAGTGCAGAAGATTCTGCATCTGCTCTGCCTCTTATGAGGGTTCTTGAGAACACATATTCAACAGTGCCTAAAATTCATAAAATGTTAAGTCTGGAAGAGACCATAGCAAGTTATGAAGACTGTCAGACTCCTTCCTGTTCCCTAAAACTGGTGTGCACTTTTACATCTCCATGCCCTTGCTTATTATAGAGTGCCTTCTCTCCCAGCCTGCTTGGTAAAAGGCAGCTTATCTTCTAGCACCTTACCCCCTGAAGTAATCATCCCCATCATCAGTGATAGTATGGCATAATAAGAAACTATATAGAATTTTCCTCCACTATGTGTTTGAATGCCCTCCAACATATTTCATAATATAGTGTTTAATTGGTATTCTTTTTCTATTTACCCTACAAATTTTGAATGTTTGAGTAGATAGGATTATAGTAAGAATGATATACATATATATTTTAGAGGGATAAATGAGAGAACTGAAGGTAAAGTACTTTTAAATGCCTTTCATTTCTAGTGTTTTTGATAGGAAATGAATTCACTCACACTTTTAGGTATCTCACTCAAGTCACTGAGGAAGAGAATATAAAACTTACTGTGTTATTGAGAAGCCATCATGGTATTTTAAAGACATGTTATTATATTACAGTATGATTCACTATGTTTTGAATCTGTCAAGGGGCTTGTCTTACGTAGAGATATTTTATATAGCCGTTGTTATGGGAGAGGATTGATGTCTTACTGTCCATATAATGCTTGCTGATGTTGACTCTACCACGTCAGAAAGGGAAAAATGAAGAGGTGAAATTCGCTTTTAAAGATAATATGTGACTTTTAGTATTTGTATGAGTAAAAGAAGAATTGGTGAGAAAATAATCCCATCTAATTCTTGTCTTCCTAATCAACTACTAGTCAAGAGCAATTAGAGAAAATTTTCAAGTGGAGCATTAGAATCTTGTCTCGAGTTAGAAGATGTTTAGTACATATGATGTAGAAAGCAGAAAACCTGGAATTTTGCTTTTTATTTTAGTACCTTTAGCGTAGGTCATCCAGCACGTAAATACTAACGTCAGCAATAACTTGGCCTTATACTTTAGTCATCTTCTTCAATGTCTCTGGGCATTTGCCTCTTGGAAGAAGGTATTTCTTAGTACTGCTCCTCCCTGGTTTGTATATGTTAGTTATTTGGGAACCTGTCTGCCATTGTGGCTGCCTGTCAGACTCAGCATAATTTAAATGTTTGAGGTGGGTGATTGAAGTACTCGAACAGGATGTCTTTTCACCCAATTGCTGATGACTGACTAGAGAGTACTTTATAAAGAATGTGTTCTCTAGCTCAACAGCATTCTACAAGAAATATGTGAAATATGATACGTCCCCCTAAAATTTAAATTTTTAGAGAGCAGAAATGTATTATACTAATAATACTGTGAATGTTTATGTTAACACAAACTATCCCTAACTGTGGGGTAGTAATCTTTTTACATAGTGTCCTAAAATGAGTAAATTAATTTATTTAATAAAAACTGACATATAAATTGCTTCTATTTAGAAAATAATTGTTTTTAGACTTAACCATTAATCGAGGCTGTCAGTGGTTTGCTATAGAACCCAAACATCTACTGCATTAAACTTCATTTAAAACTACATTACCTTCTTGATGCCATTTTATTATAATTGATACTTTGATATTTGATGCTTGAGAGATTATATTTATTAGCAACAATTTTATCTAATAATTAAAATAAATTTTCTGGTTTCAGAGTATTGCTTTGTTAATATTTGCTGTTGCCCTTCACCTCTCTGAACCCTACTCATTTTTCTATGCCAAACTGAAGAAGACCAAACTCAATGAATTTTCTTCTATCCCAGTAGCTTTATTTATGGCATTTTGAATGTGGTTTATAGCACTTACTTCCTTTTTTCTTGTGTTAGCTTTGAACATGCCTGCCTCCTGTTCTGGCTCCTAGAGAGCAACAACTATGTTTTAGGCAACTTTGTATCTCTTGTAACACCTTTCACAGTACTTTGCCCTGATATGTTCAGTAAGTATTTATTGAAATGGTTGATTTTTCCTGCTGATTTTCTAAGCTAAACTTACCAATCAATCAGTAACTTGAGGTTTAAATGAGGAATCAGGCAGTCAGCCATGATGGTTAAGGCTCTGTAGTCAAGATTGCCCAGATTTGAGTTCCTACTTCATTATGTGTTAACTGTGGGACTGCCTGATCTGTAAAACAGAATGTTAGTATCAACCTCCTAGAGTTGTTAATGAGGATCAACACGGATAATTTGTTTTAAACATTTATTGTGCTTCCTAACATATAGGATACACTCAGTACAATGTAGCTATAGCTCTTGCTAAATACAGTCCTATTGGGCTAGACTCAGCCACTTGAGAGCCTGTCATTTGGTCTTTATAGCTCAGGCACCTAACTTTGCATATAGTAAATACTCAATAAATACTTGCTTGAGTTGAACTGATTGATTTACCCTATTTTTATCTTCCAACAGCCCACTGTTTGTAACATGGAAGATTGGTCGAGACAAAAGATTGCGTGGATGCATAGGTACTTTTTCTGCCATGAATTTGCATTCAGGACTCAGGGAGTACACACTTACCAGGTGAAGACCAATTTTTGTTACCTCTGCTTCTACATTAAAAAAAAAAAAAACTTATGAAACTTGAACCTGATACTTTAACTCCTTTTTCTTTACTAAATTGTCAACATTCTTGACTCCTTTCATGTCAGATTTTTTCTTCTCTTCAACCAATTGCCTTATCTCTGGTAAAATGTTATTGATACATATTATCATAATATGAAATACTGTGATTACATGTATTCTGCCATAGATATTTTGAAGTGGTTTTTTTTTTCTTTCAGTGGCCAACTTATCTTGTATAACTTGAAAATCAATGACCAAATGTCCATGAGTTACCAAAATGTATTATCTCCATAATAAGTCATTGAGACTTCTCTGTTAGGCTTTTTAAAAATTGTTAATGTCTATTTCTTCTTACACATTTTGTTACACTTCTATGTACTTTTGAAATTGAAGGGAGAACCTACAAAGAAAGTGATAATCATTCACGTTCACACTTTACTCAGAATTAATTGTAGCTTTCTTATTTTGTTTCATCTAACACAAGGATAAAGTAATGAATGCCTCATTACAGTTGTTAAGGCTTTGTTCTTAATTTCTGAATCAAAAAAGCTATCTAGCATGCCATCTGATTTTTTGGTTCACGTTTAAATTCCTAGCAAATTGTTTTCCAAAATTATTTCAAAAGAAGAAAATTCCTTAAATAATAAGCTGTTAATAAAGGAATTTCCTGTTTTTGTTCACATTTCAGGGTGATTATCTAATACAGTTTCTATAGTTTAATATGCACAGTGTCTGTCCAACGAGAAATTGGTCCCTGCTGACTATTGGTACTTGGGGCAAGTTGTTTAACCTCCAATAGATAAAGTAGTGATTAAAGTATTTTGTTCTATATATTTAATAGGGATGTTAGGGGCATGAAGTAATAATCACTTCTTTTCTTCAGGATTAACATTGTGGAACATTCATTATTTTACTGTAGAATTGCATAAATGCAGCTCATAGCATCAGTTAATAAAATGCTGGTACCCAAGTTTAGTATTCTTATATTTGAAGGTGTAGCTCACAGCTACAGGGTTTTCTTAGGTTACAGTGAAGCCCAGAAAGAAAAGCAAGGGCTTGGAGGGTCATATTCATTCTTAGATTGTCACAGGTATTAGAAATTGGGTGTTTGGACTCCATTAAATAACATACATGAGGTAAAGGGGTCAAAACACATATTCTGGAAATAACTTCAACTTGCTAAAGATAATGTAAATGCTAGTGTAGGCATATTAGATTTTTTTTTCCTAACATGAAATACCATGGGCTCATTTTGGGACTTCAGCAAATTCTGCCAGCGACTACCTCTTTGGGACAGGTGCATATGAAATTACTCTTTTAACAGCTAATCAAAGGCAATTTATTATACATTTTCTAAAATACGTTGTTATGAGGACCACTTGTTTCTTGGTAATGCTTGAAGAAAGGATTCTGTGGCCACAGAAATTTTGAGAACAGTGTTTAACAAATTTAAATAGCTCCACTCACTGTAGGACTTTGCAGAACCTTTTATGTTAATGGTGTTGTGAATCTCTATGAGAGAGACAGAATGCAGATTTTCCCAGCCTTAAACTTGTTTGACTGCAGAAAAGCCTTTTTATCCTCCCTCCCCGGTGTCTTATGCCATTCGGGTTCCAAGGAACACATTTTCGGAAACACAAGTCTGTTAGAAAATTTCCATTTTTCTTTAGAGTTGGGAAGTCTGAGTTGATAGTATAGACACCCTTTGTACTTTCTAATGAAATTGTGCCAGAAATCCCAGTTTCAAATATTATATACTTTAGAAATCCTTAGTAGTAGTAACTAGTAGCAATTTGGTTTTATTTAAAGAAAATATGAAATTCTTTTGCCTACATTGATAAGAAGGGATGAAAATATCCAACTTGTCTGGTCTTGTGGATCTGTCTCCTAGGATAATTACCAGAAGAATTACAGTATGTTTTTCTGACAATAATGTGATTCTCAATGAATCATTCAAATAGTTGAACTTGGAAATTTGCCTACATTTGTATACCTGGTTACTCTCATTGCAGTCTATGGCTCTTCCTATTTACTTTTTAACTTTTTTCTTATGTTTCTATCCGACTTCTTGAAATTGTATAGAGCACATTAGAGAGATGTGTATGTTTGTGTATGTATATACATATATACATACATGGTCTTCTCATTTTTGTTTGGCTTAATTTGTTTTGCTCAATATGATAGTAAGAATGAAGTTATTTGGAAAGAATGAACAAAAGAAAACAAGTCTTAAAATATACAGTTGCTCTTTCTTCTCAGTTCATTTTAGAGTCAAAACTGTAAAAAGTTGCAATATCATATCTTTCAGTCTGCTAGGGCACTTATCATTTCTATATGTTGTTGTTGTTGTTATTAATAACTACAGCTTATGAAGAGCTTAGTACATGACAGACACTGCAGAGGAGCTTTATATGCATGGGCCTCACAACAACTCTTTGGTATTAATATCCACATTTTAAAAATGAGGAAACTGAGATTTACAGAATTTAAATAATTTACCCACTCACACATCTAGTAAGTAGTAGTACCAGGATTCAAACACAGGCCATCTGACTGTAAAGTCCAAGCTCTTAACTGCTATATTTAGAATAAGACAAAATAAGCTTTACTGAGAATTTATGTTTTGCAGCTTTGTCATGAAAATAATGAACTTGAAAGCAGGTTACTATAAATTGTACAAATCATGGATCAATAATTCTTGAAAAATCCTAGTTAGGAGTTAAGATTGAAATTTTGGAACATTATTTTAAATTCTGGAAAATCTGTAGATGAGATTATAAAAAGTATATAGCTCAGGGTTATATAGACTAGTCAGAAGAAAATTGACTTGGAATAATGTAGAAAAGAATAACGCTTATTACAAAAATATGCTACTGTGTGATATGAAATTGTATTCTTTGGCTACATGTAAATAATGGACTAGACTTCAAGAAGAATACAGTTTTCCTTAACATAACAATTGGTGATTCTTGGAGTCTGGTCTTCCAATCTTAAAAACCCATAAATCACAAAATTTACAAATGGAATCAAATTAACTTGAGGGTTGAGGATAAAGGGGAATGAGAAAGTAAAATAAAAAATAAACAGTGAAATTAAAGACTCACCAGGCAAGGTGTCTTTTTAAAAAAATTAGAATATCTGGTTCTTCACTGTCTTTGTTTGTGATTAGATAGACTATTGTTTAGTTTTCAGAATGTTACTCAGCTATATATCCTTTTTTTATTGTAAAATATACATAACATGCAATTTACCAGTGTAACCAATTTTAAATGTACAGTTCTCTAGCCTTAAGTTCATTCACATTGATGTTCAGCCATCCCCGCCATTCATCTTTGGAACTTTTTCAACTTCCCTAACTGAAACTCTGCACTCACTAAACACTAACTCCCTATGCTTCCCTCCCCAGTCTCTGGCAACCATCATTCTACTTTCTGTCTCTGTGACTCTGACTCTTCTAGGTACCTCAGATAAGTGGAATCATACAGTATTTATCTTTTTGTGACTGGCTTATTTCACTTAGCATAAAGTCTTCAAGGTTCATCCATGAGTAGCATGTGTCAGAATTTCCTTCCCTTTTAAGGCTGAATAATATTCCATTGTATGTATCTACCACATTTTGTTTATCCACTCATCCATCTGTGGACACTTGAGTGACTTCCACCTTTTGACTATTGCAAATAATGCCACTGTGAAATGGGTGTACAAGTATCTGTTTGAGTGCCCTTTTTTCTTTTTAAAAAACTAATGGTTTTATAGAACGCAGTGATCTAGTTTGTTTGTGGTCTCTTAATCTCTAAAACCTAAATCTAAAAAATGACCAGGTACTTTTTAAATGCCTATCCTGGATTAAGTTTTTATTTATAAGCATTCTGTTTTAAAATTAAAATACTTGCCACAGTCACGTGATATGTTCTCCTAATTGAAATTTTGATTTTAGACTGAAATAAAAACTTATAAATAGGCTGAGGATTTTCTTCCAATTGTAAAAATGTATAATTTCTGTGCAGATAGCAGGAAAACTGTGAGAATTACAACATGGAACTATTAAATAGACTATTCTTTCCTCGTCCTTGGAGACTCTGGGTAAAAGCAGGAAAGACTATAGCAAATAAGAAGCAAGATGGAGAGCTCAGAATTATTGATAGTTTATTCATGGTGACAAATTAAATTTCACAAGTTACTGTATTCATTTGTGGTCGAAACTTCAAAGTAGGAACATTCTTTGTCCCCATTGAAGAAGAATAATTTCTAGTGTTTACCAAGCTACTTGCATTTATGGCTTTTATGTATTGGAAAGCAGAGACAAATTTATTTTCTTTCTTTTAGTACTTTATATACTTTTATAGAGAAAACAATAATGACAAATATAGGTAAGCACAAACATCTTAATCAAAGAAGATTCCTTAAAATTTTGGCTAATAAATTGTCCAGCAAAATGTAAGTCTATTTCTTTATGTAAATTCAAGTTGGTGGTAGTTTTTCTAGAATATATGTGATTAATAGATGTGTTCTTATTTCGTAAAACAGGAATGTAGTGTATCATCACACTTAAAAGACAGTCTTTTCTTCTTGTTTACTTTGTTGTATTTAGACCTCTTGGCAATGAAATAATTATGCATGTGTGGGCAGTGTCTGGAGATTGATTCTGAACTATGCTACTTTGTTGCCCTGCTTAATTCTGAGAAATTAGCAATAGAGGTTTGTTCCTTTCTAGGGAACAGGGAGACCACATAAAAAGTGATGTGTATTGTTTTGTTTTGTGTGAGTGTGGGGGGGGGTGGGGGTGTGTGTGTGTGAGAGAGAGAGAGGATGAGACAGAGATTGTTTGCATGTTACAAGTGTTCACTTACTATTAGGATTTTTGAGATATTGGAAATAGCTAACAGACCTACTTTATTACTTTCAAAGGTCCTGGCTAGATTAGGTACTTCTGAGTGAGTAGATTCATTGTAAAGCAAATTTGCTTTTATATTTTGGTGGTGTAATCTGGCATTTTTCTAAAGCAGTGTGAGTTTAAAACCGTTGTAAGCAGTGTTATTGTATTTTTTCCCCTCAGGGTGGACTATTTTGTGATCATTCCTATTCTTGATTATTTTAGGTAACTTGACTTGGCTCATTGTGAATAATTAGTTTAAACAAGACCCCTCCCCCACTCCTTGTTGAGTATTAGTCCTCATGGTAGCATCACCCAGACTGATTTTTCTTATGAAAAGAAAAGCTGTACATGAGTCACTTCTGACTGTACACTATTGTCATGGAAGCTCATTCTGGAGATGTTAAGGCCAGAGTATTTTTAGTAAGTGTGTGTGGCAAGACTTCTGGCTAAAATATGCTTTTTGGAGAAATAAATTAGATATATCAAAAACTCTCTGCAAAATTAATTAACTTAGTTTATGATCTACATTTTGTCGCTTTTTTACAAAAGGCAGGATGGCCTGAGTCCTAAAACTTATACTTAATTTGTTAGTTTCAGTGTATAAGTTACCAAATGGGAAATTAAGTGTTTGTCAAATTTTATAAGCGTTTAATTTAGGATATAGTTTGGAACCTACATTGTTATATGCCCCTTACTCAGAATTATCCATAGGCTAGGACAGCTAAATATAATCTGTGGAGATCTGGAATCTTTATTTTAGCTCCAAGTTTAATGCACTCCTTCATTAGCCCGTGGTTGTGCTAATGTGCAGAGATGTGGCCCAAAAATGGCCAGCAGAATGTGGAAAGAGAAACTAAAGCGCAAGAACCGTTCTCAGTGTGGGTCATGGCTCCTGAGTGATAGAGAGTTATCTGAATTCATATAGCACTTACTGCCACAGAAATTAAGTGCAGTGACTATATCAGATTCTAATTCCTTATCACATCTTTCAGATCTTCAGAGTCTCCGGTTGGAATCCCTGTGCTGCTTTGATTAAGAGCCACAGGCACAATGCCTTTGGGTAGAAAAGCAGAAAAGGCCATCTGTAAAAAGGTGAAGGTGGGAGAGAAGCCGAAAACGGGCTTTTGTGGTGTCAGAGCTCTTGGTTCTTGCGTTTCATTAGGAGAGGACAAACTACAAGAAATCGACTCTATTCCTGCATCTGTCTAAAAACATTACCCTTTTGCTTCTAGGAGGCTGCTATCTCCCCCTTTAATCATGTTTAAACAGTTCCTCCTGCAAATCTGATCTAAATTTTGCCTTAAGAGTTTGTAAAATAGTAGAAGAGATAAGAAGTTATAAAAAATAATTATAGTCCTAGGTAGAAAGTGATTTTTGCCAAAGGGACAGAGGAATGATACTGGTGAACAGATACCACAGATACCCTACATCAGTAATAAAAACATAAATATATTTAAAGCAGTTTATGAAATTATTTCATTTTGTCCATCCCTTGTTTACTTTAAGTAAAAGAAAAACATGTTATACCACTTTTTGGTTTGTTTTTATCCTACCTGGACAAAAAAATTCCAAATCGCAGGGAAATGTATAAATTGTTATTATCACAGTGACCACATAGAAGGTATTGGGTATTTTGAGAGATTACTAACATGTATTTTGAAGGGGAAAATGAACTTGCTATGGGAAAAAAGAAAAACCTAAGAAATAGAGCACACTTACAAAAGTCTGTGTGCATGCACATACGCACAGTTCACCAAAGAGCAGCCAGAGCCACATGGATTGTAAGCCCTGATGCTTAGCAAATGGAGAAAATGAAAAGTTAATAGTTTAGATTCCACTTTTCTCTTGTCCCATTAGAATGAATTCATATTTTGTTTCACTACAGTAAACTGATATCTACCTCCTTTCCTGAGCATCATGGCTTGAGATAGTCTTCACTTTTTCAGATGAAAGACTGAACACAAACGTTGTATGAAATCAGTATTATATTAGATGTAGTCTAAAATTATACTGTAGGCATTTAAGAATATTTTTACTTTTGTCTGAACATTTGCAAAATAAATGTTCAGCCTACTTGTAAATGTCTAAAGTATTTGAGTCATTAGGACCTGAACGAACAAGAGAACAGGTTTGTATCTTAGTGTTCTGGAAGAATAAGATGGTTCCACCAATGTATGCTCAAGGCAATTATTCCTGTCTAGAATATCATGCAAATAATAGCTGTTACCACTTCTAGGGGACAATGTTGCTGGTAATTTGAGTACTTCAAAATAATTGAATGTTGAAGTTTTTGTCCAGCAATTTAATATTAAACTTTTAGTTATGATTTTATGAGCATGGGAAAATACTTTTTAAAAGATTTCCTTCAAAAAGCAAAAGGAACAACGCCCTCCTCTGTGATCTTTGCCGTTCCCTGAAACCTTGCCTCAAATACGGATATTCAAAGTAGTAGCCCTTGGAAAAATTTCCTTTGCCTTATTGATAACAATTTGATGTTCTTGGAAGGCTGAATACTTATTGTTAGCATTTTATCTTGTGTTATACATATATTTGTTTTAGAAACAGCTTCCGGATTCTTTTTTACATTCTCTCTCACTTTTTTAAAAAAAACAGCAAACATTCAGTATAGAAGTCTTGTCCTAAAGAGCTACATTATCTCAGCAACTTCTTGTTAACAAAAGACATTAATACGTGGACAAATGATAACTTAAAGTTCTTTTGGAATAAGAATTTCATAGGTGCTAAGAATTTTTAAACATGGAAAACAGTATTTAACATAGTCTGTTGAGAATGAAGCTCTAATTATTGTTAATACAAATGTGCATTTTCCAGTATGTTTAAAATTATAAAGTGAAGAAAATACATTAGATTCATAAAGTATAGATTTGCAATTGGTCACATGTTCAGAAAACTCACTTTTATTAATTTTACAATTTTGCTTCAGCTCACAAAATTATCCTGTAAATAAACATGTAGAAACTATAGGCTTCGTCATTCAAATTAGGTTAGCCTGTTATTGTCCCCATTTTTAACCCTCATTTTTTAATTTATACATTGGAATGCCAACTTTTGTGTCCTTCCTAGTGGTGAAAGAGAAGATTAGAAAAACCCATAAAATAAATTCTTCAGAAGCTTTAATTAAAAGGATTGCCCACAACTCTACTTCCTGTTGCTGTACCTGGCTCCTTTCAGGACTGCACTATATAGTCCACAAAGCTGATTTAAAAGGTTCCAATTGTTGCTACTTCACTGAGGATGGGAGGAAAGAGAATCTATTTTAAATTCTTCAAGGCTGCTTTAAACCTAAGCCATTCTGCTAAGAGGACCTTCTGTTGCCCTCTAGCTAAGGGGGATTGATTTGCTTACCTAGGTCTAGAGAAGTCTGCTAAGCCTTTGAAATGAGTGGAGCTGTGTTGCATATGAAGAGCAGTAAATAACCATACACTGCTGGTCAGACTTATACTGCTAGTGAGGTCATGGGTTCAACCCCCATTTGGGCCAGTTCACTTTGTTTTGGTCCGGATCACAGACTGCACCCTAGACTCCGGGCAGGTGTCCGGGGGCTCAGGCAAGAGCATGTGAATGATTTAGTACCACACCAAATGCATCAGCATTGTCTTAGCATATGACCTGCAACTTTGAAGAACCCAAAACTTAGTCATCTCATGATAGCTAATAGCTAATAATTCTAATTCTAATCTAAATTGCTTTGAATGTAAAACAAAAATGAGAATATTAAAAAATGTTAATTTCTTTTCAGAAGCCCTCTGAAGAGACCCAGTGTGACATTGGGAATAAAGCTCTTTGGAGTGGCAGTTGAACTGAGAACACAGGTTGGGTTTCAACGGGCCTAAAAATGTTGTGGACAAAACAGGAGATTACTGGTTGGATTCTTGGCCTCAGAGCAGTCTGGAGAAATTGTTTATTAGTTCCCCTTTCCTCAGTTTCTACCTTTAATAAAGGGTAGCAGCTAAGGATGAGAGTCATCTCAGATAACAGTGGATTTTAGATGAAGCAACTCTTAAGTACTTCAGTGGTGAAAGGATGCGTATGTTAAATCCACAAGCTTGCAAATACATGTTACAAAATGTAATTGCTGTTTTTAAAAGTACACTTTTTTTAAAAGCTGCATTTTAAAGTTATCATCTATAGTGTATTGGGATGCTTCTGTGCCTCATGTGTCAGCTCAGTAAGGTGTGTGTTTATAGTCTAAGCGTGTGTGCCCTGCCAGGTTGTTGCATCTTCCTCTTCACAGCTTTTAGTATTGCTCAGAGCAGCACTCGTACCCCAGTAGCCAAAATGGGCACAAAAACACCCATTGGCATGACCAAAGTCTCCTCATTTATTTGTTAATCCTTATACTTGAGACAAGAAGCACCCCCTATGTCTATCCATCTTGCCTAGAATAAAACCAAAGTCATTCCAAAACTTATATTTCACTCAGAGTAAAGTTAATGTCCTATGATGCCACCATGCTTTCATCCTTCTTAAGAAGCACGGCATACAAGGCCCTAACCTCACACTCCAGCCATGCACAATTATTCACCACTTCCCGAATAGAGTCTTTCCTGTCTCTCTGGCTTTGAACATCTTTTCCCTGCCAACCACACCTCTCTCCATTTCCACCCAGTCAACTCCTACTCGTCCTTCAAGACTCAGCTTGCTCATTACTTCCTCTATGAAATTTCCTTGACACTCCCCAGCAAAACTGGTCAGTCTCTGTGTTCTCACAGCACTTTGTTCAGGCCTCTATTAACACGTAACACACGGGATTGTAATGATTAACTTTAGATGCTTGTTTCTCCCTTTTGAACTCGTCCTCAGCAGTAGTTTACCAAGCCACATCAAAGCAAATAACCAGAAACAAGTCTGATCACTTTGTATCAACTTTACTTGATCCTGATAACCATTTCTACTCTCTTCTCTTTCTGTTTGCTTCTGTTAGCTTAGGTTTGTCACTCTTTCTTGGTGCCAGTGTACTTGAGCCAGTAGGAATTGCCGATGCTGATTGGTAGTGAGAGGAGTAGTTTAAGGCCAGTTGGATTTAGACTGAGCCAGGGGGCAGGGATCCTTATCCAGTACACCTCAGAAAACAGGTTAACATAAGGGTGATCTCTTGTTATAAGTTCTGTAAGTGATTGAAGAAGCCCAGTGTAAATTGGTGCTCACCATGGAAGCAGAGAGCTGGAAGGCACCCTTAGAAGTCATCTAGTTAAACCCCTATTAGAGACTTTTCTCTCTCTGAAAATCTCCCAAGCAATGCGCATCTAGCCTCCACCGGAGTATTTACATTGACTTAGGACTCACTACCAGTTAAGTAGTCATTTCATTTTCAAACACCTCTAAACCCACTGCCACAACTCCAGTTACCACATAGCACTAGTTGGAGTGCCAGAAGTCAAAGATTGCCTATATTTTGCACTTTATTCTGTATAGAAAGCCACATTAACCAGCAGTGGTTAAACTTACCCTCTGAGTAATGTCTGAGTCTTTAGAAGTTTAGGAGTGGTAAGATACACAGCTTGGCAACCAACTCCCGTCCACCTACCCATAATCATTTTCACTGGCCCCTTATTGAAACTTTGAAGCTGCTGCTCCCACAGCTTCTCTCACTGCCTACATTAGACTGCTGGAGGTGGCTGGGCCACAGTTCATAGATTCTGAGATCGAACTGTTACCAGAACTTTTAGTACCCCCAACGATTGATCACACAACTAGGAACTAGGGTTAGAACGCAGGTCTTCTGACATTGCCTGGGACTGCCACTACAATTTCCACAATAGAAAGGATCCATAAACAGATGTAAATTTATTTATTTAGTTTTATGTTAAGTATAGTTTCAGCTATAATAAAATAGTCATTTTGTAATGTAAAGGCTTACTCTCAAGTTATCTGCCTTATATCAAGTTTTGGGATATTTCCATAAAATAAAGACTACCCTTAGAGCTGTTCAACCACCACTTCAGGAGTAACAGCATATCAGTATTCAAGAAACCCAAAGCAAAACCCAAAGCAAAAAAATTAAATTAAAAAAATATATACATATAGGGACTGGCCCGGTGGCGCAGGGGTTCAGTGCGCACTTTCGGGTTGGGTGGCATGGGGTTTGCCGGTTCGGATCCCAGGCGCGGACATGGCACCGCTTGGCAAGCCATGCTGTGGTAGATGTCCTACATATAAAGCAGAGAAAGATGGGCACGGATGTTAGCTCAGGGTCAGTCTTCCTCAGCGAAAAGAGGAGGATTGGCAGCAGTTAGGTCAGGGCTAATCTTCCTTAAAATAAATAAATAAATAAATAAAATAAAATAAAAATATATATACACACACACACATATTGTATAGTGACAGATAAAAATTAGACTACTGGTGGTGAGCACAATGCAGTCTATACAGGAATTGATAAATAATAATGTATACCCGAAATTATACAATGTTATAAACCTTTATGATTTCAATAAAATAATTGAAAATATATATATATACACACACATATACATGAAGTTTATTCTTATCTTAGATTTCGCTTTTCCTCAAACATGCGTCCAACATATGACTAGTTATATTTCCTAATCACAATAATAACTTTTATTCTTTGTGTGCACTAGACTTGTCCTAACTATTTTATGTAAGTTACCTCATTTAATCTTTTCAACATCTGTGTGAACTTGAAGGTATTTCACTTATATTACAGTTAGGGAAAACCAGGGCTTATTAGAGAGGTTAAGTAACTTGCTGAATGACAGCTAATACATGACAGCACCTGAATTTGAGCCTGATTATGTCTGACTCCAAAGTCTGTTCTCAACCACTAGGCTATACTTCTCCCCTCCACTTACATCACTCTCTTCTCCCTTGAAAGCTTCTTATGGCTATTTGTTCTACTAATTCAACTAACATCCCCTAGTCTCAGCTCACAGGAAAAACACACATTGAATAACTTTTCTCTTCATCTGGGACTCAGTTTGTTAACTCAGTATTCCAGAATCTGTGTCACACCCCCAGTCTGTTAATTACAGTCTTACTCAACTTCCCCTGGGTTCTCTTTCCCTTTAGAATCCTGCAGTACACTGTCTCCCTCATGTGCCGTTTTTCTTCACAGCTGTCCTCTCAGTCCAGTGTGGTGTTCTGAACTCCCATAGTCCCATCAGAATTGATCATTTTCTCAGGGATACACACTCCCCAAGCTTTGATTTCTTTCTGTGCGATACTTGCTTTTAACGTCAGTGAGTTACTAGTAGTGGGCATTCTAGTTCAGCCTTCAGGTTTCTAGCTGGACATGCCCCACTGAAATCTACCAGGACTTTTGAGGGGCTTGGGAAGGCTTCCCCATAAGGGACGGTAGACGAGAGCCCTGGCTCTGCTCTTCTCTGCAGCTGGTTAAAGGGAGACATCATTTCAGGTATAAGAAGCCAGTCTGTTCCTTAGAAATTATAATTAAGGAAACAAATTCCAAATTTCTAGGTAATTTAGACCAAATTTATTGCCTTAGTTTTCAGTTTTACGATTTGAAGTTCCTTGGGGCAACTTGTAAAATAAGAAACAGCTGTATAAATGGAGGACAAATATATCCATGACTGACATTTTTCTCATAGAAATAAAAAAGGAATTTCAGCAAAGAATTGTATGTATTTGGTCATGGACTCTGTCCGTTTTAGAGTTCTTACAATCCTAGGGTTTAAAAAAATAAAATTATCCAGATTGTGTCTCTTTCTTACTGCAGCTGGGATTTGGGGATCTGAGTATTTGAAAGACAGGGAAGATTTTTTAAATACTTTTTATTGAATACAAGTCTTTTATGGGTGCATTATTTATCTTTTTAAATTTTGAGGTAAATGGTAATGAAAACTTTAGAACCATAAGCATTGTGAATATCTTCTATTTTTGCCCCTGAACCATTTAAAAACTTTTTTTATCTGAAACAAATAATATATCATTGGAAGTCTGTTTGCAGGATAGGTATTTTAAAATTTGTTGGGAAAATACCTTTCAAAATTTTTATTCATATACTGCCTGTTAATTACTATAAAAGTAATAGTGGTGTTGGTTGGTTCATTGTCCATGTCACATGACTCTTAATAGGATTTCAAAGAATTTTGCCAGCATAAGAAGTAGTCACTTCACATATTCAAGTCCCACATGCCAGAGACTCATCATGGCAATGTGGCAAATTAATGATGCAGTGGAAGAGAAACCAGCAAATAGCTGGAGATGCTAGCCTAGAAATTAGTAACATTTTTGGTCTTTGGGATCTCAGGGAAGCAAAGCAGTGCTGTTAAGTGTCATTTGTAGGCTTCTGTGGGCCAAAGAGGTAGGAGGAAAGGGTGATGGGGCCTGGTAGAGCAGAAATTCTGCCAAATAGTCGAATGTCAGAATTGATTGCTGCTGTTCTGTCTCTCGTCTAAGGTGTATCTCATTTTCAGTTCAAGCCTAAGAAAACCTTCCAGAAAGAAAGTTTTAAAATTTCAAAGCAAATAAATTAGTAAATGCTCGTGGCTCCACAGTTTCATGTTGCAGATTTCTTCTTCTGTTTCCCAAAGGATTCACCCAGGGTTTTTCCCAAACCCCCCAGTTACTGCTTCTTATTTTGTGTGCTCGTTACATGCTGCTGGGGCCTCTGGTGCAGCACTTGCTTTATCTTGCCTTGCAGTGTGCTTGGTTTCTTACCTGATTGTCTTCCCTACTTAGATTGGCAGTCTCTTGAGGGCCTGGGCTAAATTTTTCGCGTCTTTGCATCCCTTAAGTAGCTGTGGGGGATTAGGCATAGATCAAAATAAATGTTTGCATAAGAGAGTCAGTTCCCTTCGTATACTGAAATTTGTTTACTAGGTGGCTAAGATAATTAAAGAAAATGTTAGAAGCCACAGCCAATGCAAGGGAAGTGAGAAATGAAGATGAAAGCGTCTGTGAAAATGCAAATCATAGGAAAATAAAATTATTTTGCAAAAGCCATGTACTTTCATTTTTAGGAACCTAGACATAACCTAAGGTGAAACACTTCTGTACTTTGTTTTCTATTTATAATTTTAGATCAAGAAATTTTTTACTCATTGTTTGCTTTATAATTGCATAAGTTGTCATTTAATAAAAGACAGGAACACAATTCTTAGGGGAGGCTTTAGGTAGAGAAAATATTTATGATATTCTCATTGCAACCGTTAAGTTTTACTATTATAAAAACGAAACAATTGAAATAAAAGTTAAAATGTGCTTCCATGGAAAAACCTATATGTACTAATTCTACAAATGAGATGAATGAAAAACAGAAATAGCCTGTAGAAAAGAATTGAGGGTGATATTTAGCGTACTAGATATTACCTGTAGCACACAATTGCAACTTACAAGCATTTTGTGTGCCACAAGACTGCTTATTAGAATTGTTTCATCAAGGACATTTTATTCACAGTGGCACTATTGTCCATGTTATTTTTTTAATCCTCATAAGAGAGAGATGGCCATTTCTGTGAAGTTTTACTTGTAGTTCCTAGTCTTAAAAAGGTTGGGTGAGTGGGTAATGGTTTGTCAGAAATGGTCTTTCTGTGATGGCTGTACACTTTGGGGTGACCAAAGTTTCAGGTGAGCAATCGCAGGTCATGACTTTACATTGTACCGTTTATTAATATCTAGTTAATTATGCTTGATTCTGTTAATGGATGAAACCACATAGAGAAACTATGTTGACATAGAAATAAAACTTGAATTCAACAAACAAAACAGTATTTCACCTCCTTTTCCCAAGGAAGAAGATTTGGGCTAGGGATTGGCATAACATTTTGATCATTATATTTAGCAAGTTCAAAAGAGTCCTTTTGAGAGATGCAACGTCTAAGGGCTCCTGTCTGCAATTATCAACTGTAGGAATATTTGCCCCAGAGTGGATGCCACCTGTTCTAAGCCCGACTTTCATTGTCATTCCCCCTGCAATAAATACCACGCAATGATTGTGTAATGAATAAACAGTTTGGGGATTAAATAGAATGCTCAATATACTAAAGCTCCGTTGCAGTGGGAAAAAAGTCTTTTTGATATGCATTTGACAGGAATGTGTTAATTCCAGTAAAACATCTGGTATAAAAAAGTTGTGAATACAGGACATTTGAGGGGGTTACAGAAGGAGAAGGGATTTACTGTGCTTAACAATTGCCAGTAGTCAGTCCACTTCCAAGTTGTGATTTTGTCAGACTTGGAAATGAAGTGGGATCAGATCTCCTCAGCTCTTCAGTGGGAGAAGATCCAAATCCAGCTGCAGCACGGAGCAGTTACTGATTAAGAACTAAGGCTCTGCCCAGTGTCTCCTAGCTAGTTTTCATTAATATGCTTAATATTGCCCTTTTTATATTCTGGGTAAAGGAAAAAAAGACTGCCTTTGTGGTTTATTGGTTGAACTTGTACAGCTGAATCTACTGTAAAAGGTCTTTCTTCATTGGCATTATTTTGCTACATATATCAGTGTTCTTGCTGTTCTACTTATTTTCTTAATAAGGTAATTCAAACTTAGAACAGTTACTATAGCTTCAAAGCTTGATTGAAAGATGCATTCAGTATTTTCTCTAAATAAGCAGCAATTATAACAACACAGCTGTAGTTAAAGATAGAATTTATATAAATCCTGACAGTCTTGCTTCTCAGTTACATCAGGCTGAAAGAAGGTTTATTCAGTTCAGTTCCACATTTACTGAGCACTTAACTCTGAGTAAGGTGCTTTACTGGGTACTGTGGAGCTACAAAGATGAACAGTACATGATATCTACCCTCAAGGAGCTTGTAGACTTGTAAGAGAGATCAACATATGCACAAAAAACCTTAAGGAAAAATGTATCAAGTTCTACGTTCGATGTTGGATGTATAAATAACACTACTAGAAGAGAGAGAGATTAGCTCTGGTTGGATAGACTGAGGAAGGTTTTACAGAAGAACTGACATTTAAACTGAACCTCTGTGGACATTTAAGACTCAGTTTCAACATTCAAGAGTGAGGATGTGGAGAAGGTATGCATTATGTGTCCAAAAAACTTCTTGAGCCAAGTGCAAGGAGACAGAACAGCGTATGTTGTTTGGGGCAGAGTTGTAAGTAACCCTGTGTAGCTTGAACTCTAGGCGAGGACATGGGAGATAAAATGATGCACTGGGGCTGGATTTTTTCTAAAGGCATTGAATTGCCATGGAAAGATTTTCAGCAGAGTGATAAAGTCATCAGGGATGACTCTGGCTGCTTATGTATAGGATGGAATGGAAAGGATAGAGATGAGAGACAGAAAAGTTAGGAGGCTAATTTTAAGTATTCCAAATGAGAGATGCTACAGGCCTGAATTAGATTAGTAGCAGGAAGGATATAAAGAGACATGTAGCAGAGACATGGTAGTTATACAAGATGAGGCTGTGCATGGGCAGTAAGGCGAAGGGAAGAGAGTTGATGATGGCTCCAAAGGCTCCTTCTTACATTCTAGGGAGACGACACAATGAGAAGGGATAGGCAACACAGGCAGAGCTACACGTTGAACACGTTGCTTGAAAAGGAGTTATTTTTAATGTCAAAGTAATTTTGACTTTAATCTTAGGTCATCTTTTTTCTGAATTTGAGCATTGAAGGTTTTGTTTTTTAATTAAGAATTTATTGAAAATTGTGTCCTTTCAGGATATGATAGGGTGGAGTATACTATTTAATAAATTATATTAGATAGTATTCTTATTTAATATATTATTTTATGTAAAAGTATAATAAAGAAAATAGAGGAACAAGACCCTTGATATCATTATTTTCTTTTAGCCCGTGCCACAAAGCAAAGCTTAGAAAATAAAAGATGAGTTTTATAGGCTACCACTTGCTTGAAGAAGCATTGGTGTTGTAATATTTGTTAAAGTACAGTTAAACCCTCAAAATTCCTCTTTCTAACCAAATATACATTTTGTGGATGAGAAATCTATAAAGAAATAAATGTTTGTAAACACTGGGCGGTTGTTATGGAATTTAAATATCTGTACTTATTACCTAAGAATGTCTGGGTTTCGAGGCTGAGTTAAAATAGATTCCAGGCTTCCTTAAAGGTAAACAACACATCTGTTGATTTGTCTAGGACAATGGAAACTGACTGAATTTTGTATTATGATAAAAGTCAGCATCTTCTCTTCCATCGATTTAGCAATACTTTTTGGTAATCTTTTCTCCTTTGGGGAACTTTCCAGATGTTTTGTGAATATGATTCCAATTTAGAAGAGTTGTTTTTATATTGTAGCTGAATGATGTCCTAACGCAAACTCTTAGACTGGTGTAATTCTAGCCAAGGGGTCCTCTGAAATGTGTGTGGGAGTGCCCTGTGACACTTTGGCTTTCTTGACTTGCCTAGACTCTCAAAACTGTCTGTGGGGCCTGTTTCCTGAAGTTAAAGAATCCAGTCCCTATTGTAGTAATTTCCATTAACAGAGAAAATAGCATTTCCAGGTATCAGCCAGGCTCACTAAGTTTTGAGCAATGTACATATAGTGCAATGAAAATGAACAGCTGGTACCACAAGATGGTTTAGATGGTTCCTTAGGTACAGATGTCAATTTGTATTTCCTGAAAGGAAGAGAAGCCCTGAAATTTAGTGAAAATGACAGGGTGGTTGTGGTTGTACACATTGTCAACAATCCATTTTCAAATAAATAATTGCAAACATTTATTTTAGTGCTAATGTAATAGTCTAGCATTGGGTAGTGACACAACTTTAGACAAGTGTCCAATTTCTATTATGACATTTATTTCTTAATATTTAGAAAATTAATAGTCAATGCTTAGTTTTATCCAGGTATAGATTATGCCTTTTATGATCTTCCATAGAAAAACCCTCCCAAATTGGAACAACTGAAAGTTGCCTCACTCTGGACAGCAGTTCTTTTGTGTCCTCTGTTTGCAGACTACCTTAAATATTTGCCCCAGTCAGGCATAATTTAAAAAGTAAAATTCTCATGTAAAGAGAGTCACAAGCTTATGGTGTCCAGTTGTAGGTGACTTTTAGACTGTGGACACTCTTGTCCCTCTCGATTAACACTGATGATACAGAGGTGACAGAGATGACCAACCCAGTAGATAAAGAGACTTATGTTTTAAAAGAGAGTATAGACTTTCTTGCCCAAGACCATTTTGAAGAACTTTTTTCCCTATAGAATTTACTGGCTAGCATTTCATTTTTGTTGGAACAGTGACCCATGATTATTTTATTCAGTATTCTTGTGGGATACCTACAGTTTTAGTGTCCCAAATTTTCTTAAGCAAACACATTTGGTGGTTCTGGTATTTCCAAGGTTTCTATAGAAACTAGAAATCTTGGAGTCTTTTTTTTTCATCTTATAGCTCTGATTTCCAATTCTATATATGAAAGGAGGGAGTCTTACCACTTGAAACCAAGCAAAATTAGTGGATTATCCATCCATGATGTGCTAATTCTGTGTATCTTGTGCTTAAGGGAAACCTATACGAATCCAGGAGCTTACAATATAATTAGAATGTTAGACCTATCCTTGGGATGAGGTAACTGGGCCTATAAGGCAGTGAGCCATGCTCACAGAGGGAATGGATGCGGGGAGCTGGAACACTGCCCTCTGCTAGTGAAGTGAGAGCCCAGTATGGAGGTGTGAGGCGTAACAACCTCCAGGAATGCTTCCTCTGGACGGTGATGCTACTTTGTTGGGCTTCCATTTGATGTTTGTTTCATAATGACTGAATGTTTAGTACTTAACTTATAGGTTTCCCAGGGGCTTTGTGGCTTTGCCTTTTATTTTGTTTGTTCTGGATTGTAGGTCTAAAACCTCAGGGATATAAGTTTTTTTTCCCCTCTCCTTCTATTTTACAGCTAGATATAACCCAAGGTATTAAAAGTTTGTAACTTGTTTAGGTCAGATAGTAAGTGATTGACCTCAGGAATCTTGGGCTATATTTCTGATTCAGTTGTTAGGGACCTACCGTAAGACTTGTACTCAGAGGTCTTTCAGTGTGACCGCGACTAGGCGAGAAGCTAGCGACACCAAAGTGGAAGTAAAAGCTCCCAAATTCAAAATAATTGTGGGAAGTCCAATATGACCAATAAAGAATGAATGAAATATTTATTTAAAAATAGTTTTGTTGGGGCCGGCCCTGTGGCCGAATGGTTAAGTTCGCGCGCTTTGCTTCTACGGCCCAGGGTTTCGCTGGTTTGAATCCTGGGTGCTGACATGGCACCACTCATCAAGCCATGCTGAGGCGGCGTCCCACATGCCACAACTAGAAGGACCTACAACTGAAAATACACAACTATGTACCGGGGGGCTTTGAGAGAAAAAGGAAAAATAAAATCTTTAAAAAAAATGAATAGTTCTGCTTGTTTTTGTGACACAGATAACTCAAAATGGGCTAAGAGAGTGTTATTAAGTAGAAGTCTTCCAGAGACCTGCTTTTTCATATACACAAAAGATTTGTGATTATGATGTTACAGTGCACATTTAGATGTTTAATTCTGAAGTCCTGAAAATAGTTTCCTTTTTCAGCAAGTCCTGTACTTCTCTTATAACCTTAATTGCAAAGTTGATTTGCTTAGCGTAGCAGACCCTTCTTTTCTAGTCAGCCTAGGTCTGTTTGAATTAGCACAAATTTTGAATTAGTGGAGCTCAAATTAATCACGTTTTGTTCTGTTATGAAGAGTTTGTTTTCCATCACTGATAATTATTTCCAAGAAAGTTAAGTCCACAGAAATTATTCTCTCAGTTGCCTTAATGTTGTTTACCAAAGTCTAAGAAGTGGCTTTTAGTTACATGAGGGTGGGAAAGGACATGGCAGTGGCAAAGGAAAATGGGGTGCTATAACCTGGTCTCTCAGATTTGTGGAGCAGGCTCTGGGCAGCATTCTAAACCAATATTAGTCCTTGTAAAAGGCAGACCAGACCTGGGAATTTTAAAGTATAATGTGATTGAGAGAATGTGCTGGTGCATGCTAATACTTTAACCCCTATCAGCCTGGTAAGTTGTGAGAACCTCTCAGTTGGCAAACATTCTGACAGCCCCACCAGAGGCGCACCAGAGGTCCATTCGTCTCCCCCAGAGTCAGCCCTTCTCGCACTAGATCATTCTCATTGCGTCAGAGGGTTGATTTTCAACAAGTCCCCTTCCTCCCTTAGACTGTTACTCACCTGAAATCCCACAGAGAACCGGAAGAGTGGGCAGAGGATTTTTTTAAAGGATTTTTCATTTGTGAACTGATGTCTGATTTCCTTTATCCCATGTTCATTTAGAGAGACTTTTCTTGCACTTCTTTTTTCTATGCCTGCCCTTTCTGACTTGTGATTCAGCCAGTTCATAAGATGTTCCTTTATAAGAAGGTGTTAAAGGCATAAAAATAGACTAGTAATATGAGTCCCTATATGTTTCAAACTATAACAGAATAGTAGTAATAATCACCCCACAAACATAAGAGGCTATTGAGGTCCTTCAGGATGCAAAGCATCTGTGTTTTCCTCAGGGAAAGGGCCTGTGAGATCAAAGCAAGTCTGTAACTCTGTCGTGGAAGTAGATTATTATCTATTTATAGCAGTCTATGAGTTTTAGAGAGAAAAATGTTGGCAAACTGTGCTTCAGCACTGTGAATGCACAGTAATCTAGCTAAAGGCTAGAAGACCAGTTACTACCTCCCAAATGAACAGCATTTAGTACAGATTAAACAGGGGAAAACACACTTCAGTGGACGGCTTTTAAGTTGGTGAATAAAAGGATATTTACAGTATAGGAGAACGTTTACTGTTTAATAAACAGTAGGGCCATTTAATGTTTATTATATTGCCAATAAATGTTTATTAATTATGAGACTCCCTTCCTGTATTCTTTCTTTCACTCATCAAATATTTACTCACCAGCTACTGAATTCTAGGCACTGGGTATACAGTGATGGGCAAAAATGAGCACGGTCACTATACTCATGGAGCTTATGGTCTAATGAGGTTATACGTATAACACATACATGGGGATAGTCAACAATTTAGTTTTTAATATGGGTTTCTATAGGGTTTTTCTTAGCCTGGTAGATTTTCTACAAAAATGCTAGCATCTACAAAGTTTAAAGTAGTAAGGCCTTGTGAGTTTAGTTGCCTTCCTCTTTTATTGCTTTTCCATCTCTAAAATGTGACTTAGTTTATGAGATTTGTACTTATCATTAGGTGCTCTAAGTTGTTCATATAAATGCCAATCATGTTATGGTAGTGTAGTGAAACTTCTACGAAGCCAGGTGTTCCACAGGACTGCAATGGAACATACTATGCCCCTGGATGTATACTTGTGCTTGGCACACCGCAGGCACTCAGTGAATATTTGCTGAATTAATTAATTCACATTCGTAGATGTTCTCTTCCATCAGTAATTATTAGGACTGCCACTTATTCATGGCAAGTTTTGCCACTGTGGGGGACAGAGTTACTGTAACATGACTGTAATTTAAATTGCGTGGCTTTTATCCATTGCATTTTTTCCATCCCCAAATGATGCTGTTTCCTTTTAGTATCTATTGTGGTTTTTCTAATATGTACTGTAGTACGGATTCAGCAATTGTCATTATTTCAGTAGCATATTGTGAAGCTTTTCCAACATATTTTATTACCCTGTGTGGTTGTCTTGTGGAAACAAAATCAAAGTAAGACTTTTCAATGTGAAAATTAAGTAATTTTTGATGGCAATAGAATGGAAAACTATACAAGTGAAATTTTTCTTTGCCTTTGAAAATTAGGTTTATCAAGATATAAACCAAATAAGAGATGAAGAGTTAACATATCCTTTTCTGTTTGATCTGGCTCACTTTAAACATATTTGTTGAAAGGAACAAAGTAAAATCTGTTCCAAGTTAAGAGACTGGAAGGTAGGTTGGATGAGAGTCTGAGAGCTTTAGCAGTACATCTCGAACCCCATATTTCTCCCATGCTGAATTTGCGCATGGCATTGTGTTTACTTGAAAATGGGCATTGAGGTTATCTTGCCCTGTCCAGCTTATAGTTTGACATATTTATACACACACGACCAGAACATACAGTGGCATTTACAACAGGGACAGATTCTCTAGTTGTTAGAGCTTGATAAAAGGGAGTTAAATACCCTCTTTTTAAAATGTATAACTTTTCTGCTGAATGATCCTTCGATGTAGCTCAGCAGCTAGGGAGAAATGATGGGATAGAACGGATTGGATTGCAAGGCAAAAAGAGCAATGAGGAGAGAGCGAGACCTATGAGGAGTGTGTAAGGATAGAGTGAGAGGAAGAGGGAGTGGGTTAGCAGTGCAGAGGGGGACAGTAGTAAAGACCACATTCACCCTCCTCACTGTTGGTGCTCCACTGCTCCTGTACCCTTATCTGCTCAGTTTCTAGATTCTGCGTGGCTTCAGCATGCTGACAAGTGCCAGGTGCCTGACAGTGTTGAGTTATGCTGGGAAGCTCACTGCTTTATTGTTCTAGCTATTCCCTCATGCCTTTGGCATCATTTTCTTCTTTGCTCCTTGAACATCCGTTCTGGAGTATTATTGGATTAGGACAGAGTCGGTCAACAACTATATGAAAGAATAATGGAAAGATCAGTGGATAGAGGGACAAGGGAAGTCAGGAGATGCAGCATATAGGTAGCCGTGTGACTTTGGACACGTGACTTTCTGCTCTAGTTCTCCCAAATGTCAAATGAAGGGTATGGACTAGATGATCTCTAAGTGCTTGTAGCTCTGACATTTCGTAACTTTGTGACTGTAGGGGGCCTTGTTGTTGGAGGACACCTATTATGGTTTCTAATATAATGTAGCATTAGCTTTGTCTACTTCATGGGGCTGTTTTGAGCATCAGCCAAGATAAAAGATGTGAAGACCCTTTGGAAACTCTTTGAAGAATCATATAAAATGAAGATGATATGAATGATTTAAAGCAAACTTCCCCCCAAGATATTACATCATGATAAAATTAAAATAGTTCCATTTAAATGAATGTCAGGCAAGTTACAGAGGCTTTAAAAACAGACATGTAGTTATGCTTCATTGTAGAAAAGTATGCCATTGGAAAGTCCACAAATCAAGGAACTCGTTCGATAACCATTTTCTGGTGAAGCAGCTAGGCTGCTGTGGGGAGTGAGGCACTTGACTTTTCTTCCCAACCCCCCTTCTGCTTTTCAAGGTTACCTGAAAAACTCTAGAAGGAAACAGGCAGTGGATCATGTACCTTTATCTGTCACTATCACCCATCTACTCCCCAAAGGCTGAAATAGAAAATTAAAACCAGTACAGAAGGGAATGGGTCATCTTGACCCAACAGCAGAGTATGAGAATGCATGGCTGCCTTGCGCACTGGCTTGTTACACTCCGCCGGTGGAGGCGGCAGCTGTATGCCTTTGTCTTAGCGTTCTTCTCTCTCCTCCTACCCCCCTTCTCTTCTTTCATCTCCTTCTTATGACATTTTACCATCCTTCCTTTCTTACGTTACTAGAGTAGAAAGAGGAAAGAAAAGAGGAAAACATCCAGAAGGTGGGGGAAGGGAAGAAAAGAAGAAAAATAAAGATGAAAAACATCTCAGTGAGGCAATGGAAAGGGCTGGATTCCTCCTCTCTTACTTCCTCAGTGTGACGGAGTTGATAAGTTTACTTTGTACCTCATCTTTAAGACTGACAACTCTTTTCTTTTGTTACGTGTAGTCCCCTGTCATTGATATCCGATAACATCATCAACAGGCCACACAATAAGAACCAGCCTGCTAGCTCTCAGCAGACCTGTACCATCAAGGGCTGGCAGTAGTTTTAGAAAGGACAGTAAAACAGTGGGTAAGCTGAACCACCCTAACGTGGCACATAAGTTAGAGTGACAACATATGTTTTGCAGTTTACTGAGTTCAATTTATAGATTTGATTACCATGGAAAGAAGGAAGGAAAAAATTGCATGACTCTTGCAGTGAGTATGAGAGAGCTTATTCATTCAGGTTGGAAAAGCAAAGTTAAAAATCAGAAACAGGCCCGCCAGCCTAGATATGTCCAAAACTAGTACTTTGGTAACGCTATTATGACTTCCAGCAGATTAAATTTCAAATTGTGGAAAGGCTTCAGAATAAGGGAAGGCTTAGTGTCCCACTAATAAGGCTTATTAAATTTAGATAAAACAGATGTTTTTCAATGGCAGCAGCTCTGAATCACCAAGATCAAAATGGAGAAAGAAGAGGAGAACAAAAACAAGCTAACACTTCACTAAAAGAGTACCATTTGTCTTAGTTTCGGAACCTCCTCACACTTGTAACCTAAAGCATTCAGTTAAACCCCAGGAAAAGAAGCATTAATTGGACAAAAATTCCTTAAAACTGGTTAAATGTGTATACATTTATGTTAATTTGCTAGAATTCTAGAAGTTAATTTGCTAGCATTCTAGAAGTGGTACTGTGAAAAGAGAATGGGCTCTAGAGGTAGGCAGCCCTGAGTTCAAATGTCAACTCTTACCTGTTTTGATGACATTTGGCAAGTTGCTTAATCTCACTGAACTCACTGAGTCTGAGTTCCCTCATCTACAAAATGAGGTTGTTTTGAGGACTCAACAAGATAATGCATGTATAGCACCTGGTTTACAGTAGGTGCTCGACAGATATTTGCTGCTTTGTATTCAAAGCACCTTTTGCTCATAGTGTCATGTCTAAGTGTATTAGAACCAGTCTTTAGAACTTGATTAGGAGCTTTAGATTAGCAGTCTCCAAAGAGGGGATGCACCCAGATGATCCATTGTGGGGTAAGAAGAAAAGATTAGAAATTCCCCCTATGATCGCTTTATCTAAAATATAAGAAAGTATTTAAACTCAACTAATGTTTAATCTATGGATTGACTCTGAGGCTGTCATTTGGTGTATGTCAGAGGGTCACTGTCACATACTCTAAATAAGGAATCCTAAGGAAAGCGTGAGAACCACGATTTGATGGGAGTTGATAGTGGCACACTCCTTCTTTCATTCACTTTTGGCGTACTGCAGTGTATTTCGCTTTATGTCTGCCTGGTTAAATAGATTCATGGTGCTTAGTATTATCTTCAACCTGTGGTTTCTTTGCAAGAATCTTAAGCCATTTGACCACTGTGCGTAGGTTAGCTAAAGCTAAATAAACTCACTCATTCAGGATGGACAATTGGCTTAAGAAGATTCCTGCAGAGGAACAATGGATTGATGATAATAGCAGAGGAACAATGGATTGATGATAATAGCAATAATACAAGCACAAGGCAAGGACAAGAAAATGGTGGAGCCAGCTGACACTTCTCCTACAAGTTACCTTGTAACTTTGTTGGCAATGTCATAAAGTAAACATGAAGATAATCTAATCAGCCTCAAGATAAGAAGGAAATTATCAAGAACATTATTTGAAATATGTATTTATACCCACTGTCTTTAGCAACAAAACTCACTCTGAGTATATATTATTCTTTGGATATATTAGCTAGTGATAGTAGTACATGTATATACTTTATAAATATACATATTGGGGATGTGTGCTCCAACTTCTTTAAACTGATAAGAATGCTCAATCAAAACAGTTTAGAGACCACTGGTTTAGATGAGGAAAGCACAGAGCCTCTCATCTCTCATTCTGTGTTTGCCGCTTAGAGAATGTTTTGTTTCCTAAGGATTTTGCTGTAGCATAACCAGTAGGATAGAGAATAATATATCTAAATCCATTGAAGACAAATTGAACACAAGAATGCATGCCTGCAGGATAATGGAAATTCTTGACGAAGAAGCACCTTGTTTGATGTAGTAGATCTGTTACTAGAAAAAAAATATGTGTACATTTGATTTTTGTAAATTTATCTGGCATTCTGGGTTACTTGGAACCAGTAAACCAGTAGCAGAGAGTGTAAACGTCCTTCCAGGAAAGAAGCTAACCTTGTCTAACCATTCCTCTTGTATGTGATTTTAATAAGTCTTTTACACATATCCATGTATTATTTTGTAATCTACTATTCTTATATCCTCCATGGCTCTTCACATAATAAAAGACTTATAGCAGGTGCTTAATAAATATTTTGAAAATGAAAGAAAATGAGACGAAGGCTTCTCAAAAACACCAGAACCTGGAAAGGTAGCCATTATCCATTGAGATGGCCACATTTAATTCCTAGAGAAGATAACTTGTTTAGATCCTCCCATATGAAAATCGAAGGGTCAATCTTAGTCCTGGGTCTCCCTCCCTTTCACCAGAGCTGTGATATGATGGCAGCCCTGGGGCATAAACTAACAAATATGCTGATGATCATTCAGAGTTCTTTGATGGCCACTACTTAACAAGCACCTAGTATTTGTGAGGTACTTATGCAGATATTATTATTTTATTTACTTGTCACAGTAACTCTGTGAGGTAGGTACAATACTATTATTGTCCTCATTTTATAGATGAGGAAATGGAGGCTGACACAATTTAAGAAACTTGCTCAGATGTCACACAGCTAGTATGCATTGGAGCCAGGATCCAAATGCAGGTATGTCTGACCTCAGAAACCAAGCTCTTGACCATTCTACCATGCTCTGTTTTGTAGGACTGTGAACTAGTGCCCATGTATTAATGATAACTCCAATATTTGCATTTTTAGGAGCTGTACATATTGGCACTAAGTCACAGGGAACTGTCATCATACCTTAGAGACATGCTTTTGATGGCCCTGGGGAAATAATACTTGTTCAGGGTTGTAGAGGTTTCTAAATTCTAAGAAAAAGGCAATAAAATTTACATTTAATTCGATTTGAGAAGTAGTTCGGTTTCATAGTACCCTAAGTTAGAGAACATAAAGATGAGATCCCTGAACACTTGGAAAGTCTATGTCAGGTTATTTTTGCATTAGATTCTGTTGAAAGTAGAGACAATTTCACGTTTTCAAATTTCCCAAGATGGAAATTGGTGGTGGTCATACTGTAATCTCTTTTCCAGACCCACAGATTTTTTTCTTGCCAAGAACATTGAGAGCCCTGTTCTAACACTGTATAGTAATGAATGACCCACTGTCATATGGAGTCTTAAAGATGAACCTGAATTCTGAAGAGAAAATTAAATTATGTTCATTATACCCTGGTAGGATATATTTTAAGAGATTTTCATCAGAAAAATAGTTTAAACAAAAAACTGTTTCTAGTAGTTCATTTCTTTTTTTTTTTTTTCCTGCTTCATCTCCCCAAATCCCGCCGGTACATAGTTGTATATCTTAGTTGCAGGTCCTTCTAGTTGTGGCATATGGGACACCGCCTCAACGGCCTGACGAGCGGTGCCATGTCCGCGCCCAGGATCTGAACCAGCGAAACCCTGGACCGCAGCGGCAAAGCTCGCGAACTTAACCACTCGGCCACGGGGCCGGCCCCTAGTAGTTCACTTCTGAAAACAGGATAGAGTAAATCCAGAAACTGCGGGGAGAGCATTATGAGGACATTATATGGAAGGAAATGAGGAATACCTGCCATATACACTGAACATTTAGCCATCTGTTTCTTTAGGTATCTTGTATTTTCCAGTTTTAGTTCTCCTCCTCTAAATCAAATTCACAACCTAGTCTCCTAATTTAGAGGTGAGGAACTTGTGGCTAGGAGGCAGTTTCTTGACATTATTGCTCTGGTCATCACAGCATGCAGCCCGGAGAATATTTTTCCCTCCTGGTGGGCAGCTATGGCTATCTCAGAAAGTAGAGGCTTTTAAGAATTTCAGATTAGAGCAATTCAAGAGCTTTAAGCTAATCAGAGGGCAGTAGGTGATAACACTCTAAAGCCTAAGTGAATCCTATAGGATAGGAGCCAAATAATCTATATGAAAACCTACAGGACCTATCGCACTTTATCTCCTTTTCCCTCTTACCCTTCCACTCTTCTTTCCTTGCTTTCTCTCTTTGTCCCTTTGTGTGTGTCCCTATTGTTTTTTCTCTTTCTTTGCCTCCCACTTCCTTTTCCTGCTTCTTTTTTCTCTTCCTCTCCGTCTTTATTTCTTTGAATATATTCCCTTATTCTTTTTCTTTTCTTCCTTTCTACCTCCTCTTCCTTTTGTTCCATCCCTGAGTTGTTTCCTCCATGCCCTGTTAATTACCCATCATATCACACTTTAAAATACATTTTAATGTTAATATTCATTGAGCGGCAAGTAGGTTGTATTTATTACTGTAAAGGGAAAAAACATCTCCCAGTTAAGTAACACTTTATGTATGTCTTACCATTGAAAATTTCCTTTTGGGTCACAGCCCTCACCAAAATAAGGTTCCTTTCCTCCTTCCTTCCCCGTAAGCATGTCCTTTGTCACTCCTCTCTACCATTAGGTTTGATGAATAGTCACTTTTTTGCATTCCATTTTATGTCTGTTATTTTTTTAATAATGGGAAGCTAAAATTGCTACTTAATGTGAAAGAGAGGTTATGGCTAATTTTTCAGATTTTGGTTTAGGATTCTAGTATTCTAAGTTTCTGGAGTTCAGACATGCCACATGTGCATTCTGTTCCAGAAACTCTGATGAAGAATGGCACAATTTCCAGATGATTGAAACCCCTCATGAAAAAACTGTTTTTTTATTTTAGACTAATGTATGCTTGATTTGCTTTTCTTCACCTATCCAAAGAGGGATTTTTAATTTTGGTTTTAATTACTTCCTTGTTGTGAAAAATGATTGCCTGTAATATGAAGCCCTTCTCAGTTTGGTAACTTTCCGCTGGTTAACTGATTGAGGTCATCAGTGTTTTGGACAGCGGAAGAATGAATGAAGGAGTGAGTGAAGGGCTAGCTAGCTACCTAGATTCACTCAAATCATTTCTGTTGCATGCTATATTGTTCATGATGAGCCTTGTAACATCTAAGGTTTTCTCTCTTTTCAGCTGTTTTTTTCCCTCATAGTTTCTAGGCACTGTCACAAACCCTTTGATTCTTTGATAGCTAAACTCTTAATTCCTTTTAATGTTCATTTTCATTAAAGTGCTATTTAACATTAGATATTAACTTTGACAGATGTTAATGCTGCTTCTCAATTAGGTGAAATGTATTCTTGAGAAGGTGCCAATTTGAATCGAATATATTTGAATTTGATATGTGAATTAAACTGTTGTTTAAACCTTTCCCATCCATCATATGGGTGATGGAGCAGCCGGCTGGTTTTGTACATAAGTGGGGGATTTTTTTCCTTGCAACATTTAAACATTAGAAAATGGCTTCCTATTGTAGCAATAAGAACCTCATATGAATTTACTACAAGATCTCCTTGTTTGTCAGTTCCTTAGACTGCCTAGAATTTAAATTGGCAGACACTAGTTTGGTATAAAATGCTTTCCATGGACAATATTAATATTTTAAAATCCTTTTCGCTCCTGCAGACTTCCAGTAGACAGGAAGTCTAGCTCTGCTTACTCTTTGGCTACTAATGAATGCTATTAAATTATTATTTATCTTCTTTAGGCAGAGGCACTACAGGTATGAGATCAGAATTGCCAGGCAAGGCAAGCGTTTAATTTTAAAATTAAAAAAATAATCCATTCAAAGGTGGCAACTAAAGTGTGGTTACTAGAAAGAATTTTGGACTTGAGTCAGACAATCTGAGTTGTATCCCCACCTGTGTCACTAACTAGCTGGGTCACCTCAAGTAAGTCACCACCCAGCTCTGGACTGCATATCTTCTCTAAAGGCTCAGCTTCCACATTGCATATTCTGTATACTAAAGAGAGTGGGGCTGAGGGAAGCTGAATCTGCTTGTTTAACAGCTGTCCACACCAGCCTCGCAGCTCTGAGGTCAGTCTCCGGCTGCATTTTTTATCTTTTTTATAATCCCTTAAATCCTTGCTAGGCTTTCATTGCTAGTTCTTTTCCCTAGGAATTTGCATTTAGAGATATTGAGAGCTTCCTACCTTGTGGAACTTTTCTATGCTCATGAATTTAATAAAAAGTTACTTAGAATTGATGAAAAATGCAAGAATTAAAAGTCATTTGAATGAGTGTTTCTGTAAAATCAGACTGTTTCCATCATGACAAATGTACCTTCACTGTTTCAGAGTTTTGAAGTTCATACGTTTGAGTCTCAGTATGGCAAGGCATGATTATCAGTTTCTCTTATTAACCATGCTAGCATTCTCCCACTTACTCGTTGTTCTAACATTCTCTTTTTTTAAGCCCAGAATGATTGTGCAACATGGGTCTGTATCACGAGGAAAGCTTCCTAGCCTGATCCTCAGTTACATTTTATGTACTTGAAAGTTTCATTGATTTGAAATAGTTTGAATTGCACTGAGCTAAAATTTACCTTTCAGTGGTTTGCTAGGAAGTAAATTAACAAAATGATCTTGCCTCAAAGTCTTGAGAAATTAACTGTATGGCAGCTTCAGCATGTGCATTGTGTTAATGTAAAAACTAGAGCCAGATACAAACAACACTTCATTAAAGAGAGGCCTAGCACTATAATTAAAAAGGCAGACAATAACAAGTGTTGGCGAGGATGTGGGGAAATTTGAACCCTCATGCATTGCTGGTGGGGATGTAGAATGGTACAGCTGCTATGGGAAACAGTTTATTGGTTCCTCAAAGAGTTAAATGTAGAATTACCATATGACCCAGGAATTCCACTCCTAGTTATCTGCCCAAGAGAAATTAAAAAATATGTCCACACAAAAACTCATTCATGAATGTTCATAGAAGCATTATTCATAGTAGCCGAGAAGTGGAAACAACCCAAATGTCCATCGATGGATAAATGGATAGCAAAATGTGATATATTCATGCAATTGAATATTATTAGGCAATTAAAAGGATGAAGTACTTTTACAAAATGTAACATGTCAAATGTATCAAATAAAAATAAATAAATAAGATATGAACTACTGATCCGTGTTACAATGTGGATGAAACCGCAAAGATATTATGCTAAGTGAAAGAAGCTGGACACAAGCGGCCACATATGGTATGATTCCACTTATCTGAAATGTCCACGATAGGCGAGTCCATAGAGACAGGAAGTAGATTAGTGCTTGCCAGGAGCTGTGGGAAAGGGAGAATGGGGACTGACTGCTAATAAGTCTGGAGTTTCTTTTTGGTGTGATGCAATGTTTTAAAATTAGATAGTGGTAATGGTTGTACTACTCTGAATATACTAAAACCCATTGAATTGTATACATTAAAAGGGTGAATTTTATGGTATGTGAATTATATCTCAATAAAGCTGTTATATATCAGAAACATTAGCAACTATGTTACTGTGATTACTTGGAATTATAAAAATGTATTTAAATTACATTTTTGCCAGGGGTTGGGAGGAGGAAGGAATGGGGAGTTAACGTTTAATGGGTACCCTGTTTCATTTGGGCAAGATGAAAAAAGTGCTGGAGATGGATGGTGGCAGCTGTTGCACAGCAATGTGAATGTACTTTAATCTCACATAACTGTACACTTAAAAATGGTTAAAGAGGTAAATTTCATGTTATGTATATTGTACTACAATAAAAAAATCTATAACCCTAAAAAATTACATTTTACATTTTTCTAATGTATAAGGCCTTTTTTCTCTCTCTTTGCCTTTTTTTCTTTTTTTGAGGAAGATTAGTGCTAAGCTAATATCCGCCACCAATCCTCCTCTTTTTGCTGACGAAGATTGGCCCTGAGCTAACATCTGTGCCCAGCTTCCTCTACTTTATATGTGGGACGCCTGCCACAGCATGGCTTGATAAGCGGTGCCTTGTCCTCACCCAGGATCCAAACCAGTGAACCCAGGGCCGCTGAAGCGGAGCACGCAAACTTAACTGCTACACCACTGGGCCGGCCCCTGTCTTTTTAACAGGAAAACTGAAAGTGTGTTTGGCCTTTTGGTTTTTATGCATGGGACTCTTCTGTTTAGAACTTCCTCTGTGTGTGTGTGTGTGTGTGTGTGTGTGTCGGGGAGGTCTGCACACACACATATGTATGTCTTTCTTTGGCTTTGAATGAGAACTTGAAAATATTTTTTAAAACTTTATTTGCCAGTAGGAAAATAAAAGAAGCCAAACCATAGGAAATTTATGCTGTTAAATTATAAAATACTGAAATGCTGTTCTCAGAGTGTGAATTATCACAGATTTCCTGACTTTCTTGGTTAATCATGGTTCCTTGAAAGGGAAAAAACGTTTATACTTTATATAGAACATCTCTATATCTTTCTATAAGCATTTTCCTTTGTATAGCAGGATAGAACAAGAACCAAAATACACTGAAAATACTCACATGAGGTATATTTGTACAATACAGTGGGTGAGTTTCAGAATACAAAGGAAGGGATGGAAAAACGAAATAAAAGGAAAATCCAGCAATGAGGAAGTCACTGAAAAAGGAATTAAATTATTTCCAAAGGCCATGGAACTTTTTTATGACCCAAGCAGTTTGTAGGCTCTAAGTTTGTAACCTCTAAGGATTAATCTGTGAAAGCATTTTCTAAGCCTGGATGCTATACAGGACGTTTGAAGATCGATGGCGCAAATGCCAGCAGTTCCGTTAATATACTGTACGATCAGAGGTGTGTTTGTTTTTCTTGACCAGGAAGTGGTTTCTTTTAAAAGTACAGGGAACACACAGTGCCTCTGTGTGTGTGTGCGTATCTGTGTCTGTGTATCTTCGGTCTATTGTACTGTGGCAGGAAGAATTATGGTCTTTCAGCATTTTTGTCCTTTACAGTGGGGTTTGTCTAGAGTTTGGCACTGTGGTATACTACCCTTGATTGCAGGACCCAATCAGAGTTGAGGTACTCAGAAATCCACTGATGTGATTAATGGTCTCCTAATCATACTTTTATTTCCTAGATTAGCCCTATTTCCTGTAGGTTCACAATTTTTGAGTCATATCTTGAATTTTTCTTTATAGGGGTCCTGAAATCCTTGTATTTTTAGTAATTTGCATGATTATTTTCATTTTCTTTGATTTCTTTTGCTTGAAGAAAATGAAATTTTGATCTTTTTTTTTTTAACTCTGCTGTTCTATGGCAACTTGCCAACCTAGTATGAAGTTTTTTTTACAACATAATATATATATATATATATTTTTTTTTTCCACCAGCACTAGATCCAGAAGTCTTCCCACAAGTTTCCACTAATCTGGTTTTTATTCTTCTCAAAAGTGAAATAAAACGTTCTCAGATTCTGCAAGTAACCGGGAAGTAGACTAGGAAACGACTGCACAGGAAATGTAGTTGATCATTCACTCTTTACAGCTGAGTTGATCACAGGATTGGCTAGTAAACACAATGTATTGAATGAAAAAAAACGGCAACTTCTAAAATCTTTGGGGCCTTTGCATACTTTGAAGATTTTCGGCACCTTTGGCACCTGATTTCTTTTTTATCTCTTACCTTTTTCAATTGATTGTTGGCATTTGAAGTTAGGAACTCTCATATCTAGTGATTGCTTTAATCTTTGCTTTGTTTTCAACAGTGCCCTTAAAGATAGCCGTTTTCCCCCAATGACAAGGGATGAGCTGCCACGGCTGTTCTGCTCAGTGTCTCTGCTCACTAACTTTGAAGATGTCTGTGATTATTTGGACTGGGAGGTAAGACTATAGAAAATTTTTAAAGAAAAATGAAGGTAACTCATGAGTAATTGTTAAAAATTAGGCCCAGAAATAAACTCTTTCAGCCCATTCTCTATTGTAATGGCGGTGAAGAGTAACATGGATAAATGAACCTCACAGCTGATCAATGAGAGATGAGTGAAGGACGGTTTTTAAAAGGCAAAGTGCCATGTGTTGTTTTAATCCCCAAGCTGAATGTGCTCTTCATTTTTATCTTATGACTTCACCACAGCACCTCATAAAGTCTGTTAATAAGTAGTAAGAAGGACTGATTGGGATTTATTTCTTCTATTTGCATTCCGATGCACTCTGCTGTAACCTGCCACCAAGCAGTTACATGGTCAGAGGATACATCTCAGAAACAAGAAACAAAAGAGCTAGGGCAATACACCAGTTGGGGAAATCAGTTTGTGGATAATGACAGGGTGTGGGTTAACTAGAGTTAAATCATGCTAATTCATCTTGACTACCTTAATTTATGCACTTACACTAACAAATGACATCAAGGTTATATCACGGGTATCTCTGCATTGCCATTACCAGAGTAGCCTATATCGATCATATTTTCATTCTTTGGTATGCTGGATTGGGTTTTTAAGGAAGTTCAGATGTTTTCACTGTGATTTTTTTTGGTGGTTGGGAGGAGATAGTTGAGTGCATATCTATGAAATTTTACACACAACCACGCCCACATTACTGAATGCCTACTGTATTCAAGTCAGTTTGCAGTGTACAAAAGTGCTAAGATTTGGTCCCCACCATAAAGCTTCACATAGTCTAATAGAGAAAAGAAGTATACACAGAGCATGAAGAAATAAGTGCTATAAGAATGAAACAATGGGAATTCAGTGATACACATAGCACTCTCTTACACACTCTCATAAATACATGACTGTATCATTGTGATATAGCCTGTTTTAGTTGTACTGCCTTTTTAGAATGACTGTCCCCTGTAATTACTGAGATATTTTGCCTTGTGAACAGATCACTGTCTTGATAGCTAATTAGACTTGAATTTTATTTTTGGCTTTGCCGTGATTCCTTGTGAGACTTTGGACAACTTACTCCACTGCCATTCAGCTTTTCCACATATAAAATAAGACATTCATAAAGTTCTTAATCTTCATTTGAAAAAAACCTCTATGATATAAATTATTGTTGTTAGGCCAGAGCTATATTTAAAATTCTTCAGAGAGTTGGATGAAAGAGTTCCTTCTGGGTTTTGTGGTAGGGTTTTTATGGAGCATTATCAGAATATGAAAACATCTTAAGGTTTTTTGTAAAGGAAAACATAAAATTTATTGCTAGTGTTGATCCTAGTAAAGTTTAAATGTGTAAAACCTTTTATAGAATTGAACTTTCCTAATTGATTGTTTTCTATAAGTTTATTGTTCTTATTTGAATTTTTCTTAAGGAGAAGTTAACCAGTATTATGGATATAGTCCCCAGTACTTTATTTTTAAGTAATCCCAAATCGTACCCCTTGCTTATTAACAAATATTACGGTTTGGGTGGTTCTTTCACTGTTTTAAAGCTACTGTTTCCTCTTCTTTAGCTAGAATTTTCTTTCTGCTTTCTGAGTTGCAGCATGCTGTGTGTGTAGTGGTGAGGTGGGAGTGATAACAGGGAAACACCTGAGATCTAGGGGACGCCTGAGCTACAGAAACACTTCTACCCTTCCTTACTTGCAGCCACTCAGTTGGAAGTACAGTCTTGGTGTCCATGTGTGTGCACGTGCATGTGTGGCATGTACATGAATGTGTATTGCATAAACGTGTGTACATGTGTTTCGGGGGAAGGAAAAGTGTGAGAATCTAAGTTATTAAATAGGTATGGGTAAGCAGAGAGTACACCATCATCTTCTTTAGCCCTCTTCAAGCACAGTCTACAGCTAAAACTAACCTTGATGTTATTGGGCTTTTGTGTTCATGAGATGTATCAATTTTCTGTTGGGAGAGTGGGAGGTAAATCACTTAAGAATTGGTACTGTGTACTCTTTCAGGGCATATTTATCCTCTCTGGTCACCATCTGCCAGTTTGAATTTCTAGACGATTCTGTATTGCTTCTATTTGATATTGTTTATTTAAAACATTCCTTAAGGGTTAAATACTGGTGTCTATTTAGTGATGCTTCTCTGTTAAAGTAGCAACAAAAAATACACACATATGTTTTTGTACTTTTAAAATATAAGCATTTGAAAGTGAACTAGGTACTGCTAGAATGGCTGTGCTAAGAGGAAAAGACTGTCCTTTTCAGTTAGCTCATCATAGTTTAAAGTATTTAGCATAAGAGAAATTTGTTCCCAAAGAATAAGGATGAAAATTACATTTTTAAGTACAAGAATGTGATTTGGGCTTTAAAAAAATGTACCATAGTCAGTGATTGAAAATGGAATGGTATTATTGTGGGAATGATGTTATAAAGGTTATCCTTAATAATTCTGAAAAAGCATTGCTACTTTAAACACAGAATGCCAAAGTAGAATTAAAGATATTTTGTAAAAAGTATATGTCAGTACAATCCCACTCCTAGGTATATACCCAAAAGAAATGAAAATAGATGTTGAAACAAAAACTTGTACACGAATGTTCATAGCACCACTATTCACAGTAGCCAAAAGGTGGAAACAACCCAAATGTCTATCAGCAGATGAATGGATAAACAAAATGTGGCATATACATACAATTGAATATTATTCAGCCATAAAAAGAAATGAAGTACTGATTCAGGCTGTGACATGAATGAACCTTGAAAACATGATGCTAAGTGAAAGAAGCCAGACATAAAAGGCCACATGGTGCATGATTCTATTTATATGAACTGTCCAGAATAGGCAAATCCATAGTGAGAGAGACAGTATATTAGTGGTTGCCAGGGGTTGGGAGCAGGGGGTAAATGGGAAGTGACTGCTTAATGGGTGCAGGGTCTCCATTTTGGGGTGATGAAAAGGTTCTGGAACTGGATTAATGCTGGTTGTACAACACTGTGAATGTACTTGATGCCACTGAATTGTACACTTTAATATGGTTAAAATGGTAAATTTTATGTTATGTGTATTTTATCACAATAAAAAAGGCATATATGCATATGCATACATATATATTTAAACCTATTGTCCACAATAGCATAGTAATTCTAATTTACTGATGAGGAAAACTTTAAAAATTTAAAAAATATAAAGAAATGCAAGCCATTCGTAATTACACCATTCTGAGATAACCACTGTTAACATTTTGGTATATTTCTTCCAGTTTTTTTCTGTGTCTTTGTATCAATAAATCTGCATTTTATTTATGTAACTGAGATCATATTGAATATACAGTCACTATTAAAAAGAGGATTATGAGGAAGTCTTTGTTTATGGCTTATCTTTGTATATAAGTTAATTAATTGTATCTCAAATTTCCTTTATGAGGAGTCAGTCTATATTATGAAAGTATATGTTTCATTTTGAGAAATTTCACACTGTCAAATAGGTACAATTTTTCTTCCAGTAATGAAGTAGCCTATTCACCATAAGTATCCAATTTTAAACTGAAATGCAAAGTGCTATATATGTTTATGCTGAAGGGGAAAACAGGAGATGATTACAGAATTTCAATAGAGAATTTTTAAGTCAAAGATTGGTAATGAGTATGTGTTATATAAGCAGAAGCCTCTAACATAGGGCTTTTCTGTTGGAAGTACAGTTTGAGAGTTGACCCCCCCACTGGTGAAGCGTGTTACTGCAGTAAAATTCCTGATTAAAGGGATGAAAATGCCCAGATCAAAGCAGGGAGAGGGCAAAGTCTAGAAGTCCCAAAGCGTAGAGGTAGGTAACTTTGGTAACAAGAGAGACATCCCTGTGGTCATGAGGATGAGGGATGTGACAGGTGGTAATAGCTACCTAATTTTCAAATGATCAGGAAACAAGTGAACTGCCACAGGGCTGGCTACTATCTTACTCTCTTCTTCATCCAAGGTTTTTAACTCAGCCTATTTGGGAACTCTCTTTTGGTAACATGTCTCTAATTTTATAATGGAAGTTAGTAGGAAAGTACAATTTACATCAGACTTTGTTTTCGACGTTAGAATGCTTCTGTTTGATAATGTGAGGAATGTTTGATAAATGGTTTCACAAGTGGATATAATTAATTTCAAGTCAATGTTGAATTGACAGAATAATCAGTAATGCTTCCGTATGTCATATTTCCTCCAAATAGTAATTATAACATTTAAAATGAGTGTCTATAGGTAGCCTCTCAAGGAGGCTGGGTAGTCACAAAAAACAACAAAACCATCCACAAAAAGCTATAAAGACAAATTGAAACAATGGTCCCACCCTTCTGAGAATTGCCAATTATTGCCCACATCATGATTTACTTATTGCCCTGGTAGGTATGAGAAGGATGAAGAGTGAATGATTTGGGGAAAAAAATTCATTACCTGATAAATTGAAATATCTACCTGCAAGGCTAAAATGGTTGTTAAATGAGGAAAATTGCTCCCCCAGGGAGAAATCCGAAGTGATCCGCCTTGTGTTTGAACACAAAAACTTATTACCATTGTTCTGTGTTCTTCAATTGACGACATTCTCTTAATTCTGAATGACAGGATGATTGACAGATAGTGTTTTAGAAAGAAAGAAAAGCTCATGCAGCATGTTGGGGTCCTTTAAAACGATATATAGCCTAGAACTGGTATAGTTACATTATTTGAGAGCCATGTTTCCTTTTAAAGAGCTAAAAGATAGAAAACCAATGACATTACAGTAGCTGGAGTTTGACTCGGTGGGTGATTCTAGGTGTGTCATGTTGTAGCTGCTCATTTTCAGAGTGATATAAATGAATAAGCTTTTTGTTTGTAGAAGAACTTGTATAGCAAGTATAATACCAGTGATCTTGCAGGAGCTCATGTAGCAATTTGCTGACAGAAGTCAAAATATTTTCTAAATTATAGTCAGACATCTTTTATTTCTGTGCTTGAGAGACAAGATCATTCTGAAGCCATGAGGAAGAAATATTTTCTGTATTCTAAAGTAGACCATTAAATCATATTTCAATAGATTAATGACATTTTCACAAACCATAAGGCACTTTTTGCTCTATCTAGCTCCCTGGATCACTGATATCTCACCTGTATATACAGCTGTCACTTGGGCAATACATTGTGGTGTGAAGACAGACTGTTCCTTTATAGCACTCAACACTTACATGGAATCAACCCATGCTGGGTGGGGTTGGCCAGCGACATTCTTGTGTGATGCCAAAAATCTGTCCCTGGGCTATAGAGCTAGACACCAAGCCCCTAGTCTCATTCTGTCCCTAAAGTACCAAAACATCTGTCATTGTACGTGAGCTTGTTGAACTCCTGGTACTCAGAGAGCTGCACTTCACTTTAAAAGCAACCTCCAAAACACACCTCTTGAGTGATCACAGCTCCATTTCTGATGGGTTTGGTTGCAGTTAATAATAGTGCGCTTTGTAACAACGTTTATGAGAGTAAACAGATGAGATGAATAAATTGGCTACCATCATTATCTCTCATGTATTTTAGAAGTTCATGTTCTCCTTTATCACCCCCCCTGCCCCTTAGGTTTACGTTTTTATAACTCCTCTTAATGTACCACTGAAAACAGAGTTCCCATTCATACACAGATGGTTAGCATGACTCACAAAGTCACCAAGTGAAATGACTTCTAGTTGTATATGTCCTGTCCACCCCCCCTTAGTGATGTTTCCCCAAGTATGATATATACCATGTTTTGCTTCTCTTCTAACTTAATTCCCACCTTTAAAAAAAAAAAAAATATATATATATATATATATGTATGTATGTATGCTTTATATGTCTAGGAAAATGCTTTCACAGTATTTTCTCAGGGACCTTGAGGTTTTTGTATAAGATGTCACTGTCATTATGATAATTTAGTCTTTGTCCTGATGCTCTACTTTTAATGTTTTTTCAAGTGCTGTGGAACATTGGGAAAGGAATGCTTCATGCTTCCTGGCTATCTAGAAAGAATTTGCTGTGAATCAACAATTCAGTGTATCAGAAGCCTAGTGAGGAAGCAAGCTGGTACAAAGTAAAGTAACTTCTAGAAGGTGATTTAATGCATAAAAATTTCCATTAGCTATCAGTGTTCTTACTGAAATGGGCTGTGTGGTCCATTTGCAGGCCTCCTCTAGTTACTTCCTGCTTTCCTCCCAGTGTGGTGTTTGGTGGGGGGAAGTTTTCCCGCTGCTTCCTCCAAATCCACAGGCTCTTACAACCCTTGCCCTAGTAGTTCCTCTCTAGTCTACTGTTTCCTGTACATTTTGCCTGTGTGTATCCCCAGCATCTGATAAAAATGAGTACTGAATTTTGAGAATGAGAAGACTTGAGTCCTCTTCCTGACTGCCACTACCCAGTTTAGTGGCCTTTCTGGATCTCCCTTTCCTCACCAGGAAGCTGGAAAGGTCGGACTAGACAATACCTCAAGTCTCTCTGGATGCTGACGGAGTGTAATGCTGTGACTTCCCTTCTCTAAATGGCCTCTGTTTCATTTTACTTCCAGAGAATGAGTCACCACTAGCCATTTAGAAATCATAAGAGGTCCCTAACTTTTAAAATGGCCATTGCCAACTTAAATCTAGGCAACAAAACTAAAAAAGAGTCCAGTTTTTAAAATTATACATTCTAGATTTCTTTCTCACAAAAGAATTCTCTTTAAGAAAAAAAATATTCTAAACTGTAAATGCCTGTTTTATTACTGTGTCATCCCCTATTTTACGTCAGTATTATATTTGTAAATCTAAATTAAGCAAATACATTAGAGAGTGATTATTCACTTTATGAACAGATATTTTTCTTTGCAGAAGGGCTCACTCTATGGTTTCCTTATTGTCTTTCTCATGACTTTAAGATTAATTCATTTATATAAATTCAACCCATATATAACTTTTTAGGAACAAATCTCTTTTGTAGACCAAGAGATACCATATTAAGTCAGATACTCAATGTACAGTTCTAACCTGTATAAGATTTTTCTTAGTTTCTTATCAGGCAAACAACATTATTTCATATTGGGTACATTTGCCAATAGGTGTTTCCCCCCACCCTTAGGAAAGCAAACGAATTCACCTCTCTAGATGTTAAGAAAATTTTATGACTTTAGTTTCCTTGTCTGTAAATTCACTCCCTTCTTCATTCCCTTTAAAAAAATGGTAGGAATGCATTTTTCTAACTTTTGATGAAAAGCAGGCTTTTTATCTAAAGGTCACCTGTGTTGCCGAACTTTCTTTGGAAAGCTTCAGGATGTTCAATTTTTAAGGAATGCCCATTATAATTAATCATTACAGAGAATTGGGTTTTTTTCCTTAATTGCACTCTGAGCTGTCACTTGTTCTCTGCAAAACCTTAGAGTAAGAACAGTTTCTTTCATTGCAAATGATATATAAACATGTTTGGCTTCATAGCTTTTCAAAGCACCTCTTCATTAGCCATGCTTTATTTAAAATCTTAACTAATTCTTTAAAACTTCATGGGGTTGGTTATTAGCTAGTTCAGGTATTTTAGAGCTGTGCGTCTGCTGTTAGTTAAAATAAATGTTATCAGATTGTTGTTCAGCAGCCTTTGTGAAATAAATTGGCAGGCTTGTGTTCCTGATAGACAAGATGTCTAAGACTCCTGCAGGAATCAAAATTGGCACTAATTGCTCCTTTGGTAAGCTCTGCCAAAGCCAAGAATTGGTCCATGGAGACTGAATTCATTTCTAAGCTAAAGGTGACTAATTTGCGGGGATTTTAGAGACGAGCAACACACATGCATTTTGGTCAAGGAGACCTTTGTGGGTTTTTTCACAAAATAACAGAAAAAGAAAAATAACCTCAGCTGAGGTAGATGATGAAGTGGAGTTTTTATAGTAGAATATATTAGAAAGTTACTCATGTCCAAGTGATGGCTTTGCAATCAATTATCCTTTTTGGTTTATTTTTCTAGGATTTCTTCTGCTTCTAAAATCTTCTCACTTAAAGGGGATTTGAAAGCAAGGACAGCTCCAGGAACTGGTCAGATAATGGATAAAAACAGCCTAACAATATATGTAGTCCTTGGTGGCACATCAGTTGGTTCAGGAGAAGATTATTATTATTATTTCTTTTTAATATCATGAAAATATTTTTTGTTTTTTTACTTGCTCAGTTTCTTTTTTTCTTTTTTATTGAAGTAAGATTGGTTTATAACATTATATAAATTTCAGCTGTACATCGTTATATATTTCGATTTCTGTGTAGATTACATCATATTCATCACCCAAAGACTAATTGTGATTCATCACTGCACACATGTGCTTAATCACCCCTTTAGCCCTCCTCCCCTCCCCCTTCCCCTCTGGTAACCACCACTCCAATCTCTGTTTCTATGTGTTTGTTTGTCGTTGTTTTTATCTTCTACTTATGAGTGAGATCATATGGTATTTGACTTTCTCCCTCTGACTTATTTCACTTAGCATAATGCCCTCAAGGTCCATCCATATTGTGACAAATGGCTGGATTTCATCATTTCTTATGGCTGAGTAATATTCCATTGTGTATGTATACCACATCTTCTTTATCCATTCGTCCCTTGATGGGCACCTAGGTTGCTTCCAAGTCTTGACTATTGTGAATAATGCTGCGATGAACATAGGGGTGCATGTATCTTTATGCATTTGTGTTTTCATGTTCTTTGGATAAATACCCAGCAGTGGAATAGCTGGATCATATGGTAGATCTATTCTTAATTTTTTGACGAATCTCCATGCTGTTTTCCATAGTGGCTACACCAGTTTGCACTCCAAGCAGCAGTGTATGAGGGTTCCCTTCTCTCTACATCTTCTCTGATACTTATTGTTTCCTGTCTTATTAATTGTAGCCATTCTGACAGGAGTGAGGTGATATCTCATTGTAGTTTTGATTTGCATTTCCCTGATAGTTAATGATGTTGAACATCTTTTCATGTGCCTGTTAGCCATTTGTATATCTTCTTTGGATAAATGTCTGTTCAGATCTTTTGCCCATTTTTTAATTGGGTTGTTAGGTTTTTTTTGTTGTTGAGATGTATGAGATATTTGTCTATTTTGGATATTAACCACTTATCAGATATATGGTTTGCAAATATCTTCTCCCAGTTGTTAGGTTGTCTTTTCATCTTGTTGATGGTTTCCTTTGCTGTGCAGAAGCTTTTTAGTTTGCTGTAGTCCCATTTGTTTATTTTTTCTATTGTTTCCCTTGCTCAGTCAGACATGGTACTTGAAAATATGCTGCTAAGACCCATGTTGAAGAGTGTACTGCCTTTGTTTTCTTCTCGAGGTTTAATGGTTCAGGTCTTACATTCAAGTCTTTAATCCATTTTGAGTTGATTTTTGTGCATGGCGTAAGATAATGGTCTACTTTCATTCTTTTCCATATGGCTGTCCAGTTTTTCCAACACCATTTACTGGAGAGACTTTCCTTTTTCCATTGTATGTTCTTGACTCCTTTGTCAAAAATTAGCTGTCCATAGATATGTGGGTTTATTTCTGGGCTCTCAATTCTGTTCCATTGATCTGTGTGTCTGTTTTTGTGCCAGTACCATGCTGTTTTGGTTACTATAGCTTTGTAGTATATTTTGAAATCAGGGAGTGTGATACCTCCAGCTTTGTTCTTTTTCCTCAGAATTCCTTTGGCTGTTCGGGGTTTTTTGTTGTTCCGTATAAATTTTAGGATTCTTTGTTCTTTTTCTGTGAAAAATGTTGTTGGAACTTTGATGGGGATTGCATTGAATCTATAGATTGCTTTAGGAAGTATGGACATTTTAACTATGTTAATTCTCCCAATCTAAGAGCACGTAATATGTTTCCATTTCTTTGTGTCTTCTTTGATTCCTTTCAACAGTGTTTTATAGTTTTCAGTGTACTGATCATTCACCTCTGTGGTTAAGTTTAGCTGTGCGCTGTGCCGATCGGGTGTCCGCACTAATTTCGGCATCAATATGCTGACCTCCCGGGAGCAGGGGACCACCAGGTTGCCTAAGGAGGGGTGAACCGGCCCAGGTTGGAAATGGAGCAAGTCAAAACTCCCATGCTGATCAAGAGAAGATTATTTTTTTAAGTCGCTAAGGCAAAAGTTGTCGCTAGGTAGTACTAGGATTACTGGTCATCTTTATTTTCTCCTTTATACTTTTCTAAGGGGATCTTTTTTTTTTGTAGTATGCTTGTACTGTTTTTATAAACAGAAAAAAATAATGCATGTTTACAATTTTAAGGGTTACAAAAGTAAAAATTACTGAGTAAAAATAGACCTGAATTGCAGCAATGAGGTTTTTAAAATTTATTATTTGGCCAGATTCTGAAGTATTAGTTGTTAACAATTGTTAAGGGTTAATTGTTATTTAGATGGGCACCTTCAAAACTTCAGACTGACTTCTGAGATTGGTGGGTGTATTGAAGTGATGCAGAATCACAACCTGGAGGATTCAGTGGGCAGATCTGGACAATCTGTAGTCTACGTTATTTTATTGGTAGTATCAGGATTGATGGAAGTGATTCATTAGGCTCTCTACAAATTCTCATGAGCCTTTATGTTTAAAATCTCAATTTTTCTTGCCAAAATAAGAATTATTCAGGAGGATAAACTTGGAGTAGACCCAAGTTGGGAGTATCTTCTTCTTTTATGTTGAATTTACTTTCACCGGGAAAAGGAAGAGTCACTGTCTTCACAAGGCTGAGCTGGAGGTGGGGCAGAAGGTACTGTGGGACTATGAATGAAAGAGGAGAACGTGCTGCATTCTTTTTTTGTGATTTTAGGAGAAATACCATATATGGTTTTTTCCACCACAGCATATATAAAATGCCAGACTTGGTCAGACCCATGGACTATCCAATGCAGTGTTTGTTTATGTCCTTGGTACCACAGGCTGTTTTGTGAGAGAGCATGTGTGTCTTCTACGATGCCAGGCTCTAAAGGTTAGGAGGTGTGCCAAACATCCTGAGCTCTTCTCATTAAGAACGGCGTCCTTTCATTCAATTCAATGCAACTGGCATGTTGAGCTTGGCAGGTCAGTCTTATGTGAATGACCAGTGATTGGCTGCTTTGTTAATTGCAAAGCATATTTTGCCAAATGATATCATCAACAAAGACATGTCAAACGACTTTTGATTCTTTGACCTCCTGATATTTTTTATTTTATTCAATGTGAACCCACTGAAAATCAGTGGAGTGAGCTATGGCCATACTATTACAGGGAAACCCAACATTTGGTTCTGAAAATGGGGAAAAGTGGGACAAACTGCAGCATTTGCTAAAACAGGATGAACCTGAGGAAGTAAATTGGTTTTATTGGCCAGGATGTGATTGGGGCAAATTTAGCTTTGAGGGTCAGGACTGTGGAGATAATTGTGGACCCAAATGGTCCAAGGCTTGCGTGGAGCCTACTCAATTTAGCCAGAGCACATTTTATCCTCATGGATGCTTTTAGCCAGATGACTTTTTTTGATGTTTCAGTATCTCCAGATTGTTGGCTTACTGATTAGGCTCACAAGTAAAAGTGAGGCCCTTTTGTAGTACTGCTAGTGGATTATAGGACTAATACTTGCCTTATAGACAGACTAGGGTATATTAAACTTTGACTATGCAATTGTGAGGAGCATAATATGGACCATGTATTATAATGGGGTGGGAGAGGGCACTTTTTTTAATGCTCCTGTGTTGAGAGTCACTGTATTAGAGGATAATAGTTTTAAATGAAGCCACGTTTCTAACAAGGGACCAGATAACAAGGATAAATGAAATCTGCAGACAGTCTAGAAGCTTCATTTTAGCCATTATTTATAATCTATTCTCCTACCAAACCTTTTATTATGTAGCAAAATTGATTAATTTGTGTGTATCTCTTCTCTCTGTGGCCACATGCTCTCTGATAGAGGAGTGAACAAATAGAGAAATGGACAAGAAAGGAAAGAGGATGGAGCCGAGGCCGGGTGGAATTGGGGATGCATAATCTCCAAACTGAATAATCAACTCCAGAATAATCAAGATATATTTTAGGGTCCTAACATTAATCTTGATATTTAATCATTCTGGGCGATGTTAAAAACAAAAGATTGTATAATAGTATTAATAAAAAGCACTTGCTATGAAATGATTCAGAATAAATATGGCTTTCTTTTTAGCATGAAATAGGGATCTACTGAACTGGTCTTAATATTCTCTCAGCACACACAGATACAGCTCTGTTTAATTCCATATCCTCTTATCTATAAGTCCTACATTTAATTTACTACTGTTCGAGTTGATTTATAGCTTTGCTTAGCAAAAGTACAGTCTTGATTAAAAGGATATTATCACAACTGATGGACCTTGAAAGCATTTTTTTCCTCAGACTTTTTAATAATTTTGAGAATGACCTGCAGACTCCCATAAGGCTAGATTTCAGGTCTCTAGTTTTTGCCCACCTGGCTGCACTTCAGGCAGTGGTAGTTAGGGTTATGTGTGGTGCCATAGCTTTCCATACACTACCTCCTTGTCCGTCCTTAGAAATGGAGTTACTGCCATAGAGTTTGAGAGCAAGTTTGCTTCAGGGAGTTCCAATTCCCTGGTTAGCTGATCTCTTAGCTAGCCGATAATTGCACCTATAGCCTTTGTCTCTTGGGATGCTGCTGGGCTGAATGATTCTTCAATCTTTCTAAGGGAGGATTTGATTATTATACGTAAGGGTTACATTTGGGAGTTGCAGCTATCACAGATGCCTCCCTCAAACGAAAGAGAATTCGTTTTGGCATTCATTTCAGTGGAGATGACTTAATTTGCAAAGCCAGTGATTTCCACAGGTTGGCCAGATTTGGTCATTCTCCACAGCAGGCCGTTTTCCATTCTACTGTTTTGATTGCACACATGACTATTTGGTGGCGTCTGTGGTTCTGGAAGTAAGGAAAATGCTGTTGCTCAACAGGTGGCAAAATCTATTATGCTTTGATTCTGCTCAGAACATTATTACCATTCTCCTGATTCCACTAGTTGATAAAATGAGTCACTCTGGTTTTGGCTTTATATCTCTGTGGAGTATATTTTTCACTTATCAAATAAGTTATTTCTCACAAAGAATTCACTTTAAAATCACCATACTTACTGTTCAATTTACAGGAGCTTTCAATTGTTCAGAATCGTAGGAACACGAAAAAGAATTAAGAATTGTAAATGTGGTATTAATTCAAAATGGGATAATTTTGATTTTTTTCATATCAAATTTCATGGTGTGGCCTTCTCAAAACACAAAAGTAAATCAATTTTATTCATGAATAATTTTTATTTTGGTCAACGTGTCTATTTAGTTTCATCTTAACATATATATATATTTCTCTTTATATAAAAGCTTTATTGAGATATTATTCACATACCATACAATTGGTCTTAATCTCTTTTAATTGCTAAATTACTAAGCTTTAAAATCTCTGAAAGTTTTGTTGAAGAACACAAAACGTACTCTTATGGAAAAAAGGATTTATGTGTCTAAATCACCTCCAATTTGCCTAAATCACTTTTTTTCCCAATACATAACATAGTTTGTTGGCGCTAGACTGGTTATTAGAGGTTATCTTGTTAATCTAGAATAAAAATCACCTGAGGAGCTGTTCTTTCCCCAAACTCCACTTGCTGAAGCATAAAACCTCCTGAAATTTGGATAAGCTGTGCAGCCCCCATCCCCACCCTGCGCCAGCTAAACAGCCTGATGAAGTCTAACACTCTCATCTCACAGAGAGGCAAACATTCCTCCTCTGACGATTTTGATTAGACACCTCAATAAACACCAAAATTCTTTTCAATTTTAACATGACACATTTTTGATAAATTGAGTTGAAGCTGCAAAATTCACTTCAGTGAATGATGGGAGCATAAATTATTTATACTGTATGTTTTTAAAAACAAATTATGAAGGATCTGATATTGTTGAAGGAAGAAATTTCAAAGTCACTGATCAGAAAGTCAGTACACAGAAACTGTCGCAGATTTGTCATTGTCTCAGTACTGTGTCAGGCACTGGGGAGATTAGTAGATGTCCTTTATCCTGGAAAGGCCTGATAGCTAAGCACTCATATTTCTTCTCCGCTGTCCACAGTCATTTCCCACAGGCTATGGGAGGCCTTAGCCTGTTCGTTTTTAAACAGCTGCCCTAATTGCATTTTCAGCAGAAGGAGACTCATAAGAATACTGATATTAAATAGATAGAAGAAACAGCCACAGAGATAGGCTTTAATAAAAAACGTGCTCAGAAGATCTGACAGACTCTAATGGATGGATGTGTAAAGACCTGGGGAAAGAATGAAATAGAATTTCCAGAGGACTTTTTATTCCCTGAAAACTTGGAAAATTTCAGGCTAAGGGCAAAAGAAGTTTTCATGGACCCCTTTTCCTCTTCTAGACCTTTGCGTCCATGCCAATGGAAAGAGTAAAGGTCTATGACTTCGCTCACTTGCTCTGAAAAGAAGCCTCTTTCCCGAGTGAAAATGTTTACCTGGCCTGACATCTGCCCTCCAGTGCCTTGGATGACCTTACATTCCACTTGGGAGTCATTGATCTAAAGCAGCCATAGATCTGGGAGAACAGAATGGATTTGTTGTCCTTTTGAAATTTTATTTATATTAATATTTACAAAGAAGTTAAGAACTTTTTGGGATCGTTAGCTCTATACACTATTCTATGTGAGATATGAGGGGAAAGGGCAGATTCCTTTTGATTGGAAGTTAATCAAAGAAAATGTATATTACTTTGTTAAACATTAGCAAGAAATTGCCCACACTTACATAGAAGACTACCGTTTTTAGGGCATCAACAAAAGTTTGTCTTTTTCACATAAAAAAAGTTGTCTCTTGGTTATTGTCTAAGAAACTGTGCAAAAATGCCCTGCCCGAAGTGATTTGAAATCTTTATTGCTCTTAAATTTAGCAGTAGTGTATGAGGGCAAGGATGAAGATAGACAGTGAGGGTTTGCCACTGGTCCACTTTAAGACATAATACATTTTTTTAGAAATGCTATCTGTAATGGGTGATGATGTAGGATCTAGTTGTTGTTGGTTTTTTCAGTCTTATCCATGTTTGCTTATGTACATATAATTCAAAGTTTTAAAGAGGCTAGACAATTTGAGAAGGGAGTCAATAGCCCCAGAAATTTCAGAACTTAATCTGAAGTGGTGATGGTACCTGAAAAACAGCATGGTTGTTTGCTGTCTCTTTGAAGTTAGTTCCCTTGGTCTAGTTCCTTATTTTCATGAGCCACAATTTGGGAGTGGGGACAAGATTCTTGCCATCGACTGTCATTCTACACACAGCCCCAGAGTGGTTGTTCTGGTTCGAAACAGAATAGCATAGCCAGGCGCACGTTGGACACATGCAAATCAATGTTTCCAGCCTCCATGGCCATCATAATGGCCTTCGAACCCAAAGTCAATGCTTTGGAAAGAGAAAACTGATATACCCGTCCAAAAACAAGGGGAAAGGAAGAACTGCATTCTCTTGAAAGTTAAATGATAAGTTTTTCTTTCTGTTTCTATGAAGAAGACTGTACTAATAAAACTGCCAATTTCTTTCAGGTGGGTGTACATGGCATTAGAATAGAATTCATCAATGAAAAAGGATCAAAACGCACCGCCACCTACCTACCGGAGGTTGCAAAGGAGCAAGGTCATTGTTGTACTTTATTTCATATGATCTGGTGAAAACTTTAGACAAATATACAATGCAATATCTGACCTTGCAGTTATGTCTGATAATCGATCAATGTCAAATTGTAAGAAATGACTCTTCCATCACTGCCACTGCAATGTCTGTATGAAATCGGTGAATTACTCACACAGAAGTTGAATCTTTGCAGAAAAGTTTGACAGCAAAAGCACAGAAAATTATACTTAAAAAAAGCAAAGATTTGTAAAAGTTGGGTTTAATTCTGGGCAATGGTTTGCTGTGAATTTGAAGTGCCATTTTACCATATTCCATTGTGCTCTAGCCTTGTGGCATAAACAAGCCTTTGGTTTGACAGTCAGCCACACAGTTCATTGTCAGTATCAAGTGTTTCATTCTTAGGTGGTTGCCATTACTCATTCTGCTACTATTAAGATTGTAGGTTTCCCATTAAGATTAGGAGCATAGAAAATAAATACACGAAGTATCAGTGTTTTCTCTGCTTGGTCTGCACTTCCTAATCAACAAACGTGTTTCTGTTTTGCAGATATAGCACAAACCTTTATGAACCACCACTGTAACACACAATAATTTTCCACTCTGTAGTATCCTGTCCTTTCTAGCCACTAGTAAATTATAGTTTCCTGTTAGTTAAAATGAATATTTCTTCTTTATATTATTAGCTTGTCTTCTCATCAGAAAGCGTATGCAATTTGGTTTTTTCGTGTTTGTTTTGTAAAAATGTAAATTACATAACAGCAAAATTTAATATCATTAAACCCCCAAACAAGAAAGTTAGTCTTTCAGGCAGCTATCTAAAGATTTATTTGGGTTGCTTTTGAAAATGTCTCCATCCTGTAGTTCCACTGACTTCTTACAGTGTACATATGAGAGAGAGGGCCTTGGATGATAGTTTACCATCCCCTGTCAGGACCAGAGAAACACCCTTGAGTGCTGCATACAATGCACTGGATGGACTGCAGAAGACCCCATGAGGAGCAGTTGTTACCATGACTTAGTGTGGGAGTCGGAAATACTACTGAGTTTGCAAAATGACATTTCGGCTTTTCCCTCCCTTTTAAAGATGTCACTGTTAGAGTACAATGTTTGTAGTTTGTTACCAAGACATAACTGAGCAGTTACTGCCAGCCTCTTAGACTCCTTGCCTTCAAATGTGGTTGCCATAAAGAAGCCAATGTTGTTAGCCATCATGGATAGCTAGAGTTTAAGGTGTGCGGTGGCGTACCTGCTTCTGTACAGGAGGACATCTTAGCTCTTCTGTGTGATTGTTTTTAGGACCAAAGGAGTTGATGGCATTTGGTGACAGTGATAGCTGACCTCTACAAAGTCATTTTGTATTTAACCAAAGGTGCTTGTCGCATGGCCTTGACTGATATTTTATCTGGTCTACTCTCCACAGGATGGGACCATATTCAGACCATAGACTCCTTACTGAGGAAAGGAGGATACAAAGCTCCAATTACTAATGAATTCAGGAAAACCATAAAACTGACCAGGTACAGAAGGCATTTTCTGGTGCCAGGCTAACCAGTACAGTTTGATGTGTATGCTGATAACCCTTTCACGTCTTTGGTCTCTCTAACTGTACTCGCTTCTCTTTCCTGAAACAGAGTGGAAATGAATGGCAGGGCCATACTGAGGGTGGATACAATGGAGCTCTGCTTGGCAGTAAAGCCTGTGTGATGTATGGGCCCGTCCTTCCCATCTTTAGCTCTGTGTGATTATTTGGGCTTTGTATGAGCAAGCTCTCTGAGCCTTTAGACTACGTTATTGAAGAAAGTTACCTGAATTAGCTATTGGCTAGCTTTTAACATTGCTTAGCAGAACCCCAGGATTCTGACAAGCAGTCCTCAAATTTGAATTTAACCTTAGGATTTTGGCAGTGATAGAAGTCTACCATGAAAGCTTGCTGAAAAACACAATTGAGCTAGATTCACAAATGCTAAATAAATTTCTGCATGGGATAATAGGGATACTTATTTAAAAAGGAAAATAACAAACATTTTAGGAAAATGGGTTGCTGTTTCCATTTATTTCAATTCCATAAAATCACATGAATGCCTGTAGTCTAAAAATGGCCCATTCTCAGCTCTGAGGAGTCACAAATTTGAAAATGCCTCCATCTCTGCTTTCCATGAGTTCAGCATGTACAAAAATAATGATTAACATAAAGCAGAATGTGATGGATCATATGAGATCATAAAGTAAGGAAAAAGGAATTCCAGGAGGGGCTGGAGGATAACAGAAAATTTCAAAAAGGTAGATTTGAGGCTGGGCTTAAAGAACAGGCAGAATATTTGACAGGTGGAGAGTCGGGGAGGAAAGGGATTAACTTAAACAGAACTTTGTGAGTCAAGGCATGTAGGTGGTGAAGTCCTGACCACGTTCTGAGGAATGTTCAGTAGTCTGACTTGGCTGGTCTTTCAGTGTACAGAGAGAAGATGGTCATGGGGCTGGCCTGGTGGCACAGTGGTTAAGTTTGCATGTTCCGCTTCGGCAGTCTGGGGTTTGCCAGTTTGGATCCCGGGTGCAGACCTACACACTATTTGTCAAATCGTGTTGTGGCAGGTGTCCCACATTCAAAGTAGAGGAAGATGGGCATGGATGTTTGCTCAGGGCCAGTCTTACTCAGCAAAAAGAGGACGATTGGCTGCAGGTGTTAGTTCAGGGCTAATCTTCCTCAAAAAAAAAAAAAAAAGGAAGACGATGGTCATTAGAGGAAAATTTTACAGCCCAGAAGCTAGGTTGAGTCAGATCATGGAGGGTCTTGAGTTCAAGACTAAGAAGTTTAGGCCTTATTCTATAGGCAATTGGTAACCATTGAAAGTTTGCAAACAAATGGATTTGGGCAAGTGTAAGATTGGAATTGGAAACAGGAAAATGAGTTAGGAGATATTGCTATTATCTAAGAATCTGTGGCAGCAATCCAGAAGAGGTGACATGGGAGCCTTAACAAGAGCTGTGGCAGTGCGGTGGGAAGAAAGAAGGGGACAGGTAAGAAAATATTGTGGAAGAAATGAAAGGAGTTAGTCATCATTCAGAAGTAAGGAAGAGGAACAAGTCAAGACTTTAATCTAGATAGAATGGACCAAGACGATCCTCTTAACCAAGGGAGGGACCACAGGAGGAGAGTCATGTTTGTGCACTGATTCTGGGTATGAATTGCCTCCGGGGATGGATCTGTATAGAAGTGTTCAGTAGGTCACTGAAAATGTACGTGTGTAGAGCTCATGGCCAGAGATGGTGATTTGAGATCATCTGTAAAGAGAACACAGTTGAAGCTATGAGGGTAGGGTTCACTGAGCAGGGACACAGCCTAGGGTCAAAAGAACCAAAGGTGGAAACAGGAAAATCCTACAAGGCAGGGACAGATGTGTAGTCAGAGAGAGAAGGAGCAGTCTGAGAGGCAGGGGAGAACCAAGGGAGTGTGGAATTGTAGAACCCATAGCACAAGAGAGCTTCAAAAGGGGAGTTGTGAGCAGTGTGATAATGGAGAGGTCAAGCATAACAAGAAGGGCCTTCTGAAAGAGCAGTGTCCAGAAGAGTGGAAGTAGGAGCCAGGGAGCACTGGGCTGAGGAGTGGTATGAGATGAGGGGTGGAAGGTAGAAAGTACACATTACTCTTCTGAGAAGTGTGGCAATGAAAAGAAGGCTAAAGATGGAGAAGAGGGTCTGGGATACCAGGATTAAGAAGTTTTTTGTTGTTACTGTTTTCACTTAATGGCAAGACCTGAGTAGAAGGGTGGACAGAGGGAAAGGAATGGTAAAAGAGGGAGTGATGGAAGATCCCGGAAGAAAAGATAGTCAAGTGAATGAGATGCATACATGATGTAATAGGTTGGCTTTCCCCTGTTCCTTCCTGTTGGAAACCAGGGCTGAGGGGGCAATAAAATTTCTAGAACAATTTGAACAAGGAGTAGTAGAGTCGAAAGAACACTGGACTCAGACTCTGGATTCCTGGGTTCTGATGTCAGCTTTGCTACTTATTTGCTGTGTGACATTAGGCAAGGCACGGCTTCTCTCTGGGCCTCTGTTTCCTGATCTATAAAATTATCTCTATGGTCCTGTCTAGCTCTGACATTGGCACGTCACATGTTACTTGATGTTAATTTTGTCTCTTCCCTGACTTTTTTCCAGGTACCGTAGTGAAAAGATGACCTTGAGCTATGCTGAATACCTTGCTCATCGCCAGCATCATCATTTCCAAAATGGCATTGGGCATCCCCTTCCGCCATACAACCATTATTCCTGACACTGAGCCGCACAACCAGTCACTGGGCCTCTCTGCAGACCTCTTCCCAGGAGACCCTACCCCTTCTTGGTCTAGCTATCTCTTTTACTGTACCATTTTATGATGATAGTTTCCGTTGCCATGGTGAGGCTTTCGACATCGTCAATTAAGATCATCATGGTAACGGGTAGGAAAATGGCATTTGTTAAGAAGATCCTGTTTTATTATTTTAGGTCATTGATTTTTTTTTTTTGCAGCATATAGAACTTTTGAGGTTTTCTTTCCTTACAATATGACACAGAATTTTGCTTTGCCATCTCAGTCAGGTTTGTGTCTTTCTGTCCTTCTTGCCTTCTTTCTTTCCTCTCTTCCTTCCTTCCTTCTTTCGGCTGTGGATGGAAGAAATTGTTCAGTTTTTAAGGATTTTGTTTAGGTTTTTCTTTAGTTTTCCTCAGTAAGATAGATAATTTTTGATAGGTAAGTTTGGGAGTAATTCATATCAAATTCAGGTATTTGTATAGTATTCTTGAATTTGTCTAAAATTCATTTTGCTATGAGAGCTTAGTATGTGAGTCTTCGCTCCTTAAGTATGTGTTTTTCCCATGGTTAAAATATATGGACTTTAGTTCTAGTATGGAACATTCGAAGCTCCATAATAGGGCTTGTCACAGAGAATGAGAAATCATTTACACCTATTGTGCTGGTTATCACAGGAGAGACTAGACTGCCTCATCACTTTGTAGAACCCACTTGCAAACTGAAACACTGTTTTAAGAAAGTACAAGCTACCTTTCAGATATGTTGCAGAAGTCATTGTGAAGAGCAGCAAGTATCAGGAAGAGAGCAGGTACAGAATTTAGTGCCTTTGAGAAGAATATAATTAAGTGGAATTAAGAAGAGTTAGAAAAAAGGCAATTTAAAGTAATATACTTGTAAAATTTTATTGTTTCTATATGCAAAACAACAGATAAGACAAATTCCTTACTCATAAGTATTTTTATAAGCTGAAAAAATTTATTTTGAGCAAATAACCAAAAAGAGACATCTGTCTATTATATATTAATTTAAATTTGTTAGCTTTAGGTCTCAGTAAGTCATGATTGGCCAGAGACAATTTTAGCTACCATTTAAAGAAATGGTAAAGATAATCTAGTGAAACAAAAGTTCATATATGCCATGATTTCAGATGTTTGTCATGGGGACAATACTGGAGTTTTAGAGATACTATAAAATAGCTTGAATATCTCTCTGCACTACATACTTTGGATAGAAACACACTTACTATGTTGATAAGATGTTATGTTACACCTGAAGAAATGGAGTTGGCATTTAGATATGATATAGTGAGAGCCCCGCTCATTTGCAGGGCCAGTCTTCTCATGATGCATACAAAGAGAACTTCCTGATGTCAATAGGAGGTCCATATGTATATCCCCAGGAAAAATGACAGATGGTTCTGGAGAAAGATCACCTTCATTTTATGGTAGTAAATGTGTGTGTGCGTGTGTGTGTGTATAAATATTTTTTTTCAAACAGGAAACCAACATATCAATTGATGAATATAAGAGTGGTGCAGGATATATAGTCTAAAACTATGAGATGTCACTGAATATCAAAATGGCATAGCTTATACCTATGGTTGCTATGACAAGTGACAGACTGCTAGTTCAGAATCCAAAAATGCTTTTGTAGTTTGTGAGGTAACTGACTGATCCCTTCTGCCGCCATTGTGGCACAGCTAACTGCTTTCGTTTTCCATGAAAGTCCTTCAAAGTCTGTTGGTGTTCCTTCATCCACAGCATCCGTTGTTGAAATAACCATTTTCAGTTGTGATGCCTTAACTAAGAAGCCAATTGTTAGCCTGAAATGCAATCTCAGTAGCCAGTTCCATTGAAGCTAGAGATTAGGCAGAGAAAGCTAGCTTTTGGGCTTTAGAAAGGGATTTTGAGTCCTTTCGTTTCTACTTGGGAGCATTTTGGAGCAGATTAGTCTTTCAGTATAAAAACTTAAGTGGCTACCTGGTGGAAACTTTCTCTTGCCCTTATAGGGAAACTGAGCACAAGCTGAATGATATTGTCTGCTGCAAAAAAAAAAAAAGTAAGCAAACTGAAGAGAGACAAAATAGACCAATATTGATCTATCTTATCCATCATCTCATCAGTTCAACAGGCTCCTCATGCTGGGTGAGCTCATGGTTAGAAGATTTTTTTAAAGAAAAGATCTATTACATACACATATGTGTGTGTGTATCCATATACCCATACATACGTACATACATACATACATATGTGTGTGTTTATGTATTTAACGGTGCTAATCAATCTTGAGCAGGTCACGTGACTGGTCATGCGGACTCTAAAATCATATCAGATTTTTTAAAATTCTTGATATATGCAGATGTTATACAGATTTTCTTACCAGTGTAATAATGTTATACTGAAGAAATAACCATCCTGCAGGCTTCAGAGGACGAGGTCAGCAATATTTCCCACCATGGCTTGGGGGAAAAGGATAGTTTTGTCTCCTTTTGTATTCAAATTAATGCACAGTGCATTTTGTCTCTAAGTAGCTGTTGACTAAAAGACTTTGTAGTGTCAAGGGTGTTATACAAACTGTAATGGTGTGCTTCAAACAAACGCTAGACCCTTTCACCTTCGTCGTATATTACAACGTTGTTAAATATGTGGTTTGACTTAACCTTGAACATGTTGAAATATGTAGCATGTGTTTTTAACTCAGACGAAGATTCTAATTGCACAGGTTGTGTTCTCGCCAGTTGTGGTTTATTTGTTCAGAAACACAAATGTGAATTGCACTCTTATCACCAGAATATTGTATGAGTTCAGTGATCTTGAAACAGCTCAGAAGTAATACTTGAACTTCATTTGAGTAGAACAAAGTTTACATAGCCCCCCTTTGTAATGTTAATTAGTCCCATTTATGTTTTCCGCTTTCAAATGCAACTGGGTATTTTTCCTCTTGGAAAATAGTATGTATTTTACTTTGGTATGTAGCAAAAGGCTTCCATTTCTGGAAGGGTTTTCTTGTTCTTGACCAAGGTCAGCCAGGTACCAGATTCTAAAAGAACAATTCCCTACCCCCCCATTAAGTGGCCTTCTGACTGCACGAGAATGTGCTACTGCCCGCTCCAGTCTCCCCCACCCGAGAGGTCGGTGTCATTGCTGGAGGAAGTGCAAGGCTTGCTCTTTACCCCACCCCACTCAAAGCGGTTAGCAGATTTGCAGTCCAGCGCATCCAGTCCCAATGCCCAGCACACCGGAAGTTTGTATACGGACCTCTTTTCATGTCTTCAAATGTGCAGGAAATTTGAAACTGTCATCTGGAATAGGTTCCATCTCTTATGTGTGTTAGATCAAACCAAAGAAGCCCCCAGCCATGCCCAAATGCTGCTCCAAAAGCCTGCCTTCCAGTCCTTACAAAAACCTTGCAGGATTAAATGTGTTAACTTTTTTATTTTTGTACAGTTTCTAAGTGATTTTTGCTAGTGATGTTAAATTGAATTAAGTTTATTTGAGGGGTGTGAGTACCTCCTCCATTTAAATAAACTGGTGACTTTCCTTTTATTTTTTAAAAGTGGAAACCCGTTGTGTGCCTCTCAATTTAAGGGTTTCTGATTACATTATTCTTCAGACCAGCATTGATCCTTTATATACAAAGATATGTTTTTCTTGTTTTTTATTACTGTTTCAGAAGAAAATAAACCTTTTATTTTGCTCTGGACCCAGTAACTGCGCTGGTACATAGACGCACTGAGAAAACAAACTTTTGTAACCACCTCTGACTGTTTTTGTATATCAAAGTTGATTACTTTTGAAATATTTGGATCTAGTTTCTAAGTTATTTTAGTGTTTTATATGTTCCCCGAAATTACTTTGAATCGGTCACCAGCATAATGAGTTCTTGGTGATGCAATGGTGAGACTTGTAATGAGCAAAAGCTACCTGGAGTAGCTCTTCTTTTCCTTCCTTCTTAGTGACTTGTTTTTTGATTACAGTAAGACATCACAAATTTCCTGAAACCCCTTCAAGTATAACTAGATCCTCCTTCCTTCTACATTTAATTGCTTAATAGTTTGAAGAAACTATTGGAAATGGGCATTTTATATGACATGTATGGCTTTAAAATATTAAAAATGAGCAAAAAGAAAAATGAGAAGGTTTATGTGGGTCTGTAAGGTATGGCTGTGGAAAGATATTGTAGTAGTTTTGACACTATTGTTATTACCTTTAAAAATCATTTACCCAATAAAATGTTAAAACTGAGTTACCATTTGTTGTTTCCTTCTTTAACCTGCCTCCTCAGAGGATCTTGGTATCGTGGGTACTTCTTACTAAAACGCTAACAGTTGAAGACTTTGAAATAATATCCTTGGGAACTGATAGTGATTTCTTTCCAAAGTAGCACTTGGGCAACCACGCCCGTCTGCAGCTGCCCCCTACCATGCGACTTGCCCGTGTCATCTTTTTGCCTGGCCCTCAATCCCGGCTCGGTGAGAGAGTCTAGCCTTTAGTGGACAGTCTGCCCTGGCCCACGGATCTGAGACAAGCATCAGACCTGAATCCCGGTGGCAGCTTAGCTATGCTCAAGCCCACTCCAGATCTCTTCCAAATCCGTATGTTATTGGGCATTTCCCCTTTGTGAGCTGGCAGGCAACGGTAGCAGTGGTCTCCAGCGAAACCACCTGATGCCATGAGAAGCCTTTCTTCTGCCATCAAGGCTTTGCCATTTTCTCAGTACAGAACAGAATCTGAAAATGCCCCTGATGTGGCCACTCAGAGCTTGTATACACTCATACACATACTAGGCATACCACACACTTGAACTGATACCAGTTACTTGTCCAGTTCCAAAGTGATATGAGGTGAACCCTATGCCCAGTGTGCATTTGGGGAAAATGTCTGCATAAGGGCAGGACCAGATAAGAGCCTGCATCAAGAAAGGAACCTCTTGGTGCGCTGCCTCTATCAGCTGTTGCCTTATTCTCTTTCCTATGGCAAGGCTACCAAGGGCATTGTTGAAATACCTCTGGCTCTTTCTAAATCGTTTGCTGTCTCAGTTTCATCATCGTATTTCAGGATTGATTGCTAGTGAATATATGCAGGACAGATTTCTGGTGCATTGCCCCAAAGCCCCACTACCCATGTGAATTTGATGACATGTGCTTATATCAATCACAGTGGCTAAAAACAGCCATCTCAGATCCTAGAGGACTAGTGTGGTTTTGAATAGTGCTCCATTAAGGCAGCCATCTGCTCAGGGTTTATCCAGTTTCATCATTCATGTTTAATGGTACATGGGATTTTTTAATGATTTAGACAATATTAATAGTTCAGGTAGAATGAAGTACTTTAACGAGCCCACAGCATTCTTTTTTATGGCATTAGTGGTTAACTCAATGGTTTGGACAGATTTCAACTTCAGTAATCACACTCCACCTACCTAAATTCTTCCCAGAGTTTCAGCATTTCCTCTAGATTTCACGCCCCACTGGGCACCTTTTAAATAGCGCCACTGCTTCAGAGGGCAAGCACAGCTGTGTGGAAGGAGGCACTTCCTCCCTGTTGATGGAAAATACTATCATATCCAAGGAGTCCTGGCACTGTGAGCGGGGGGAAGTCTGCTGCGGGGCCATCACACCTGGATTCAGAACTGCCGGCCAGGAGAGCCGGTGACTGCCCATTCAGAGAAGGGCTTCTCCCACTTGCTGCGGCTCGGACAGCATGAGCTGAGACAAGTGCGGGTTTGGGCTAAGCTCTGATGGCTCCCCATCTGTTTGCTCAGGCTTTTCACCTGCAAGAGGAATAGCTGAATGAGAGGCTGCAACTGAGGCACGCCCTGGGTATACTGCTTTGGCTCCTACATTCAAAGGCCTTCCTTGTTCTTGTAGCCTATGGTACAATCGCCTGTTCCAAACCCCAAGCCTATGGAAAGAAACTGTTCAAGAATCGGAGGAAATTGCCTTAGGTCCTAAGCAATGCTCTGAAACCAGTAGACCTCCTCATCCCAAGAACTTGGTTACAACTGCGTTTAAAAATGGCCCTTAATATATTATGTCCAGAGTGTATTGACTGTGTATCTGAAATTGTTTAAATGGACCGACCCAGAGGGCTGGTGGAGGGTGTGCACTTTATATAAACAAACACTGACCTGCACTTGCAGATTCCATCAAGACAGATGAGCACATTAGTTGGACAGAGGTTAGCTGTAGGATGCACTGAGTCTGGAGCACACAGCTGGGCAGTGGCTGCATTACGTGCCTCTGTGCTCACCCACTGCCCTGGCGTCCTTGAGCTCACGCGCTCATTCTAAAAGGACACAGCCAAGTCATGAGGGGCTGGTCATTTGTTCAGCCTTTAGTCTCCCTCCATGGTGGAAGAATCTGCTTTTTAATCAAAATCTTAGCTGGCATCTCATCATGTTAAAAATGGGAGATTAAAAGCAGTATTTCATTGTTATAAAGTACAAATGTTTACCAGTTACAGAGTTAATGAGAACGATGAGGCTGTTTTGATGACTATAAATGTTGTAATTGGGGTGATAGATGACAGTTGCTGTTACAGTCTCAGCACCCCATTTATTTCTGTATTGTTTTGGCTATACAACAGCAAGAAGGTGCTGATCTGCACAGAGAAGAGGTGGTATCTTACGTGTATAGTTTTATGAGAGTGGGAAGGTATAGGCCTAAACTGTCAAGTCCCAGCGCAGTCACAACCTTCTGAACCAGGCCTGACAAAGCCTGCAAGAAGTTCAGGCAGGGAGGGGAGGGGAGTTGCAGGAGGTGAAATGGGTGAAGGGGATTGAGAATTCCAACTTCTAGTCATAAAGGAAGTCATGGGGATGTAACGTACAGCATGGGAAACGTAGTCAATAATACTGAGTAAACTTTGTAAGGTGACGGACAGTAACTAGACAATGTGGGGACCATTTCGTAGGGTATACAAATGTCGAATCACTATGTTGTACACCTGAAACTAATGTAATACTGTATGTCAATTATACTGCAGTGACAACAAAAAAGTTCTGGCAGGCAAAGCATCACTCCTGAGGTTTGAACAGAAATGAGTCAACCTGATGGCGCCTGCTAACCCACTGGTGGTCTTCGATTGCCACTGTGAATGTAACACATTAGGTGTTTTTGCGGTTTTATTACAGTTTTTAAATATTATACATTTAAATACACATTTTTTGAATCAGGTGTTTATGGCAACTTGGATCAGTTTCAACAGAACACCAGGTCCCACAGAACAATCTGAAAACCACTGCTGAAGCCCCAACGTGCCCAGTTATTTTGAGAACCTTTGGCAAGCCATCATTTCATCTCCTTTTCCATTTTGGCCTTTTCCTCCCAAATGTCAGGCTCAACGTGATCCATCAATAGTTACTGAGTGCCTGTCCTCCCCGAGGCATGGCACTGTGCTTGGTTTCAGCATAATGATAGTATAATTTTAGGAGAGAAATTAGCAGTCCACTCTGAGCTAAGAGTTGCGAGGAGCGTACGTTTATTCTAATTGGGAAAAGTCATTCCGACTGGGGCCCGGGCACCATAGGGCTGGCTTTATAGAGTTTCCCTAAATGGCTGCCACCTCAGAGTGACATTAGAGCAGAGTTGTAGCTGCCTTTGTTGGAAAATGGCATTTCTTTGGCCCTCCAACGTGTCAGCAGCAGAAAACACCCCACACTGGGCACAATCAGGATTTCTTGAGTGGAGGAAGAGATTGTTTCTGTCCCCACAATGTGGCTGTCTTGCTCCCTAACAGGAATGGGCAGGGGGGTTGGGAGAGAAATTACATGATTGTGTAAGAAATAGGTTTATGTACATACAGAACGGCATTTGGTGGCTGAAGGTTTTGTTTCTTACTGGGAAGCTGCCCTCTGAAAGGCATCAGGCCCTTCCCATGACCAGGAGGGAGAGAGAAGCACAGATAGAGACTAGGCCGTTTGCTCTAAGAGGCTGCCTTGAGGCCTAAGGAGCAGCAGAAAGTTTATAGTATGTCTACTGGTTGAAAAATTACCCCATAGGGAAAAAATTCATTCATGGGACAGGAGGAGAGAGAGGATAGTAGGGGAAACCCACCCAGAGAGGGAAATCAGAGTAACCTTCTGAATCACCTGCTACGTAGAAACAGCAGGAAGACAGTATTAAATTTGGATATTATGAAACAGGAAACACAACTGGTACACAATAGAATGTTTAAATCACATTTTAACTGACAGGAAGCCGCTGAGAGCTGCAGCCATTGCCTGAATACCAGGCAGATTTGAAACTGGGAGTTGCTATAGTCACTTTTCATCAACTAATATTTCCATCTAAACAGTATTCTGGAAGGATTCAAGGTTACCATGCGTCAACATATACAAGTGGATTTGTGTCTATCAGCATAGAAGATAGGGGTTGGCTAGACACCTGCATGGGGAAACCATATTCCCCAGTCCCACATATCCTGGCAGAGTGGAAAGGGTGTCTTGGACTGGAAAGAGTGGAAAACCCCCATCTTTTTTGAAGGACAGTGCTAGTGTGAGTAATGCAAACATTTCCCTAAACTTTCTCTACTTCAAACATTCAAATGAATTCCAGGAACTCTGCATGGAGACATTGCCACCCCGCTGGCATAAGTCTTGGCAATGGCCCCTTTCCCAGAATTGTGGTCAGAGACAGTGGTGGGTGTCCATGGTGACCTCTGTACGTGAAGCCATGCTACTTTGGTGACTTGGTTCTTGTTTATCTTGCCCAGCATATGTGGTTCATGGTACTCATGAATGATGGGATTTAAAAGGGGAACACGGGGTTAATCTAGTTCAAATAGGATGGGATTGCTTCTGTGGGGTAGATGGGCCTAATCGGCCCCTTCCTCTCCCGTTTTGGTTTGTACCACTCCAGAAGAATCTGTGGCCTTGGAAAAGGTCAAATAGAAATTGCTAATTGTCAGCCTCAGGCTGGGAAAGTGCAGGCAACATCCTCTGCTCTCAGGAAGGTTACGCTGTGAGTCCTGCAAGCAGGGTGCACAGGGCACCTGAGAATTAAAAAAAAACAAAACTTTCTTTTCACCTCCTTTTTTTTGACATTTTCTTTTATTGAGGTGAGAGTCACATAACATACAATTAACCACTTTAACGCACACAATTCAGTGGTATTTAGTGGATTCACAATGTTGTGCAACCACTGGCTCTCTCTAGTTTTAAAACTTTTTCATCACTCCATAGAAACACCCCATTTCCTTTAAGAGGTCACTCCCCATTGCCCCTTGGCCATCCCATAAGTAACCTCTAATCTTCCTTCTGTCCCTCTGAATTTGCCTGTTCTGGATATATCGTATAAATGGAGTCATAGAATGTGTGACCTTTTGTCAATGGCTTCTTTTACTTAGCATACTGTGTTCAAGGTTCATCCAAGTGGTAGCATGTTTCAGTACTTCATTCCTTTTTATGGTTGCATAATATTTCATTGTATGTATATGCCACAATTTGTTCATCCATTCATCCATTGACGGACATTTGGGCTGTTTTGCTTTTATGAATAATGCCACTATAAACATTTGTGTCTAAGTTTGTGTGTGCACATATGTTTTCATTTCTCTTGGGTATATACTTAGGCATGGTATTGCTGGGTCATATGGTAATTCTATATTTAACTTTTATGTTTTTAAAGATTGGCACCTCAGCTAACATCTGTTGCCAATCTTTTTTTTTTTTTCCTTTTTCTTCTTCTGCCCAAAGCCCCCCAGTACATAGTTGTGTACTCTAGTTGTAGGTCCTTCTGGCTCTGCTATGTGGGACGCCACCTCAACATGGCCTGATGAGCAGTGCTAGGTCCATGCCCGGGATCTGAACCAGTGAAACCCTGGGCCACCAGAGTGTAGCGCGCGAACTTAACCACTCTGCCACGGGGACGACCCGTATATTTAACTTTTTGAGGAACCATCAAACTGTTTTCCACAATGGCTGCACCCTTTACATTCCCACCAGTAATGTGTGAAGGTTCCAATTTATCCACATCCTCACCAATACTTGTTATTATCTGTCTTTTTGACCATAGCCATCCTAGTGGGTATGAAGTAGTATCTCATTGTGTTTTTGATTTGCATTTCCTTAATGACGTTGAACACCTTTTCATGTGCTTATTGGTCATTTGTGTATCTTCTTTGGAGCAATGTCTATGTAAGCCTTTGCCCAGTTTTTGTTTCTTTTAAATTATTTACTTTATGTTTTTGGGGTTTTTATAAGATTGGCACCTGAGCTAACACTTGTTGCCAATCTTTTTTCTTCTTCTTCTTCATCTTCTCCCCAAAGCCCCCCAGTACATAGTCGTATATTCTAGTTGTGAGTGCCTCTGGTTGTGCCACGTGGGATGCCACCTCAGCATGACCTGACGAGCAGTGCCATGTCCACGCCCAGGATCCAAACCGGCAAAATCCTGGGCCCGTGAAGTGCAGTGTGTGAACTTAACCACTCGGCCACGGGGCCAGCACCTTGTCCAGTTTTTAATCAGGTTGTTTGTGTTTTTATTGTTGAGTTGTAAGAGTTCTTCATATATTCAGTATATTAAACCTTTATCAGATATATGATTTGAAAATATTTTCTCCCATTCTTTAGTTTGTCTTTTTCACATTCTTGATAATATCTGATGAACAAAATTTAATATTTATGAAGCCCAATTTATCTATTTTTCCTTTTGTTGCTAATGCTTTTGGTGTCAAATCTAGAAATCCGTTGCCAAATCCTAGGTCATGAAGACTTACCATATGTTTTCTTCTAATAGTTTTAGCCCTTATATTTAGTTGTTGACCTATTTTGAGTTAATTTTGGTACATGGTGTGAGGTAGGGGTCTAATTTCATTCCTTTGCATGTGGTTATCCAGTTGTCCCAATACTGTTTCTTGAAGAGATTATTCTTTTGTCCATTGAATGGTCTTGGCACCCTGGTCGAAAATCGATTGACCACAGAGGTTTGGGTTCATTTCTGGACCCTCAATTCTATTCCATTGGTCTATATGTCTATCCTTATGCCAGTATCACATTGTTTTGAGACTCTTACTTTGTAATAAGTTTTGAAAATGAGAAGTGTGAGTCCTCCTACTTTGTTTTTCTTTTTCAATATTGTTTGGGTTATTCAAGGATCTTTGAGATTCCTTATGAATTTAAGGATTGTTTTTTCCATTTCTGCAAAGAAAGCCATTGGAATTTTGGTAGGGATTGCATTGAATCTGTAGGTCTCTTTAAGGACTATTGCTGTCATTAACAATAAGTCTTGCAATTCATGAACAGGAGATGTCTTTCCATTTATTTGTCGTCTTTAATTTCTTTCAGAAATATTTTATAGTTTTCAGTGTACAAGTCTTTTCTCTTCTTGGTTAAATGTATTCCTGGGTATCTCTTTTGGATGCTATTGTAAATGGAATTGTTTTCTTAACTTCCTTTTCAGATTGTTCCTTACTGGCATATAGAAACACAACTGATTTTTGTGTGGTGATCTTATACCCTGCAACTTTGCTGAATTTATTTATTAGCTGTAGTAGTTTGTGTATGTGTGTAGTAGTCTATGGGATTTTATATATATATATATATATATATATATATATATATATATATATATACACACACACATATATATAATTTATATAAATTATATATAAGTATATAATTTATATATAATATAATTATATATATAATCATATCAACTGCAAATATAGTTTTACAGTTTTTCCTTTCCAATTTGGATGCCTTTTATTCTTTCCCTTGCCTAATTGCTGTGGCTAGGACTTCCAATGTTCAATAGCAGAGGTGAAAGTAGGCATCCTTGTCTTATTTCCGATCTCATGGGGAAAACTTTCAGTCTTTCATCATTGAGTATGATGCTAGTTGTGTGGGTTTTTCATAAATGCCCTTTATAGTGTGAAGGAACTTGCCTTCTATTCCTAGCTTGCTAAGTGTTTTTATCAGGAAAGGGTGTTGATTTTTGTCAAATGCTTTTTCTGTATCTATTGAAATGATCATTTTTTTCCCTTTTGTTCAGTTAAGGTGGTATACTGCATTGGTTGATTTTCTTATGTTGAACCAACTTTGCATTCCTGGGATAAATTCCACTTCGTCATGGTGTATAATACGTTGAATGTGCTGTTGGATTCAGTTTGCTGGTATTTTGTTGAGAATTTTCCTGTCTCTGTTCAAAAGGGATACTGGTTGGTGGTTTTCTTTTCTTGTGGTATCTTCTTCGTCTGGCTTTGGTATCAGGGTAATGCTGCCCTTACAGAATGTATATTTGTATAAAATGAATGGCCTGTATAGAATGTATTTTTTGGAAGACTTGGAATAGGATTAGGGTTAAATTTTTAATATTTGGTAGAATTCGCCAGTGAAGCCTGAATTTTTCTTAGTTGGGAAGTTTTTCTTTAATGATTCAATCTCTTCACTTGTTATAGGTCTGTTTAGATTTTCTATTTCTTCTTGAGTGAGTTTTGGTAATTTGTATGTTTCTAGGAACTTGTCCATTTCATTAAGACTATCTAATTTGTTGGCATACAACTGCATATAGTATTTATAATCCCTTTAATTTTTGTAAGGTTGGTGGTAACATCCCTGCTTTCATTTCCAATTTTAGTCATTTGTGTCTTCCTCTTTTTTTCTTAACGAATCTAGCTAAAGATTTGTCAATTTTGTCGATCTTTTTAATGAACCAACAATTGGTTTCATTGATTCTATTTTTTTCCTATTCTGTATTTCATTTATCTCTGTTCTAATCATTTTTTTCCTTCCTTCTATTGTCTTTAGGTTTCGTTTGCTCTTCTTTTTCTAGTTCTTCAAGGTGTAAAATTAGGGTATTGATATCAGAGCTTCCTTTTTAATGTAGGTGTTTACACCTATAAATTCAACTCTGAACACTGCTCACTGTATCCCACTAAGTTTTGGTATATTGTATTTTCATTTTCACTGCCCTCAAAACATCTTCTAATGTCCCTAGTGATTTCTTCCTTAACTCATTGGTTGTTTAAGAGTGTGTTGTTTACTTTTCACGTATTTGCAATTCTGTCAGTTTTCCTTCTCTTACAGATTTCTATCTTCATTCTGTTTGGTCAGAGAATATACTTTGTATGATTTCAATCTTCTTAAATTATTTACTGACAATTGTTTTATGGTCTATCCTGGAGAATGTTCCATGTACATGTGAGAAGAATGTGTGTTCTGCTCTTATTGGGTAGAGTATTCTGTACATGTCTTTTAGGTCTAGTTGTTTTATACTGTTGTTCAAGTCTTCTATTCCTTATTAATCTATTGTCTTAAGTGTTCTATCCATTATTTAAAGTGGGAGATAGAAGTCTCCACCTATTATTGTAAAACTGTCTATTTCTCCCTTCACTTCTGTCAATGTTTCCTTCATATCTTTTGGGGCTCTGTTGTCTGGTGTGTCTATGTTCATAATTGTTATATCTTCTTGATGAATTGATCCTTTTAACAATAAAAATGCCCTTCTTTGTCTCTTGTAACAATTCTTCACTCAAAATCTATTTTGCTTGGTATTATATAGCCACCCCAGCTCTCTTTCAGTTACTATTTGCATTGAATATCATTTTCCATCCTTTCACTTTCAACCTATTTGTGTCTTTGGGTCTAAACTGAATCTCTTGTAAGCAGCCTATAGATAAATCATGTCTTTTTAAAATCCATTTTTCAAATATCTACATTTTAATTGGTGAGTTTAACCCATTTACATTTAAAGTAATTATGGATAATGGAGAATTTTTGTCTGTCATTGTTCTATTTGTTTTCTATATGTCATATCTTTTCTGTTCCTAAGTTCTTCCAAATCTGCCTTCTTTTGTGTTTGATGAATTTTTTTTTGTAGTGTGCCACTTTGATTCCCTCTTCATTTCATTTTCTGTATCTTTCTTTATTTTCTTACTGGTTACCATGGGGATTATAGATAATATCCTAAGTTGATAACAATCTAGTTTGATCACCTTTTTCTTTTCCTTTTAAATAGACTGTAATTTTAAAGCAGTTTTAGGTTCACAACAAAGTTGAGCAGAAAGTACAGAGAGTTTCCATATACTCGCTGCCTCCCCTGCTCACCTCCCTACACAGCCTCCCTTCCCATCCTGCAGCAGAGTGGTACATTTGTTACAATTAATGAACCTACACTGATACATCATCATCACCCAAAGTCCACGGTTTACATTAGGATTCACTCTTGATGTTGTACATTCTAAAGGTTTTGACAAATGTATAATAAAATGTATCCTCCATTATTGTATCATACAGAGAGTTTCACTGCCCTAAAAATCCTCTGTGCTTCGCCTATTCATCCTTCCCTCCCTTCTAGCCCTTGGCAACCACTGATCTTCATCATCTCTTTTTAATAATTATAAAAGCTAACACTTACTGAGTGCTTATGTGAGCTAAGGACCATATTATACACTTTTCAACAGCTTTATGAATTTCCCATTTTAAAGAATAAGAAACAAGTTCAACGAGGTTGTCAGTTATCAAAGGCCACTTAGCTACAAAGTGGCAAAGCCAGGATTCAAACCAAGTTTGTCAGGCTCCAGCTTTTTATCATTCACTCTGCTGTCTTGATGAGGATGAGGATGATGGTGACAATGGTGGTGGCAGTGGTGGTGGTAATGGTAGTAGTGGCAGCATCTAACATTTGTGGAAGCAGTGCTTACAATGTGCCAGGCACTGTGCCAAGTGCCTTATCTATTCAATCTTCACACCAGCTCTATGAAGTAGGTACTACTATTACTGCCATTTTATAGACGAGCAAACTGAAGCTCAGAGAGGTTAAATAACAATCTCTCTCAAATGTGCAGAACATACAGAGTGTAGGCTAGTGACTGCCATTAAAGACTTCATTTTGACCATCTACCATCTCTCTGTAGGGCTGGAGATGGCCAAAACATAGGACAAGGTCTTTCCCTGAAAACTGATTGGTTCGTTGGATTTTTGACGTTCAAAAATCCAGAGACTTAGACTTGCTGTTATTTGACTCCTTCTCTTACAAGGGCACATGGGGTCTGACAGCACTGATCTCAAGGTCAGCAGACTCTGCCCTTGGCTGTCCAGCCTTGGTTATTGTCTTCCTTGTCACAGGAGGTCTGCCCCTAGGCTTCTGGGTACACAACTAGGGCTCAGAAATAGCCCCCTAATCGGCCTCATCAGCTTTGAAGGAGGCCACTGCAGGAGGGACCTAAGTAGGCCAACACTTTAACCCAGTTACATGAGGGCAGCTGTAATCCAGGCTGATCATGTCTTGCTAAGCTCTCTGATGGGGGTGGGGGAGAGAATGTCCAAAAACTGCTTCCTGTGCCCAAGTATCCCTGGATCTCATTGCAGACACTCCTTCCCCTTCTGGAAGTACTTGGCATAAAGGCTACAAGGGCCACGCTTAATTAGAGTGGCTGCCAGGACTGAGGGAAGGTCAGCGGCAGTTTCCAACTGCGGGGAAATGTCCATGGCTTAGGCTCCCCTAGGTCAAGGTGCTGCTTTTCCTTGAAAGGCCCACTGCCTAATCCTTTTTCCTGCTTGTTGGAGGAGGTGAGAAAACCACTGTCTTCCTCTGTGTGGGCCAGAGAGCCACTCACATCAACTCAGGGAGTTTAGGACAGGCTGGGCTCCTTCCTCCCGCCCTCCTCCCAGCTCACCTCTGGCAATGGCTATCCCTGGGAGTTCCCTAGGGAAGCAGGGTGAGCTGTGTGGCCAGGCTGTGGTTGGGAAATAAAGAAACCAGAGCTTTTGGGTATGGCTGGCCTGGCTTGTCTGGCTCCCTCCCCACCACTCTTTCTGGCTTCTTCCTTCCCTCTCTTCTTCCCTGTCAGTTGGCATGGTGGAATTCCTTATGCAGGTACACTCTGCTTCCTTCCTCTCATGTCTCACAAACCATCTGTCTCAGGAGACAGCTCAACAAAGTAGGCCCCCCTGTGGTCAGGAAGCAGAAAGCTTGCCTGGTGTAAGTGGATGCTGGCAAGGAAGAGAGAGAGGATGGAGTGTTAGAATGAGGCTGTATACTAAAGGTTTGTTTATTAGTTTTTCCAAAGGGGTTTTCTCCACCAGGAGGGTGACTCTCATGGGGAAGGGGAAGAGGAATCAAAGGTAACAATTATGGCATTTCAGCAACTCTAAGACGCCTCAGATTGTAAGATGTCCACTATTTTATGTATCGCCGAAAAATAAAAATAAGTTGCTGATTAAACTATGTCATTCTATTGATTGTAAGATGCATCCCAAATTTAGAGATGTTAAAATGTAAAAAAAAAATCTCTTAGAGTCAATGAAATACAGAAAAATTCCTTAAAACTGAGGTATCACATCTCCTATATACCCCACAGACCCCACCACACAGGCACATGAGTGAGCGTAGTCAAAATGCCAACTAACCTCTGTGCTCTGGGAACACACATAGCAACCGCACTGTCTGGAAATAGGACCCCTTACACTGGACAGGATGTTATCGTTTACAAAGCCCTCTCACACCCATTTATCTCACTGGATGTCTCGCAGCTGCCCTGGAGTTCACAGCGAGGTCTGACTTTGCCAAGGGCATCTGGGACCTCAAAGGGGACAGAGAACTGGGACTGCAGGGCCCATCTGTGGAGTCCTGCCATAACGCTTTCTCCACTATGACAGGACAGCCACTATCTAGGAAAGGGTGAAGGCTGAACTAGTGAGGAGATAAATAAGTGGCTTTTAAACCTTTTCCCGATGAAAGTATTTACAGAACCTCGATGTACAAAACAGAATAAAATTGGAGTTGTTCTGGGTGAAGCAAAGGGAAAGGCCAGAACCCCACCCACTCTGCCCCGACTCATCCCTCATCCTGAGGTGGCCCCTGAGGAGTCCCTAAGACTCCCTGAAGCTTTGAGGAATAATTTCCAAACCTCTGGAGTAAGGGGGCTTCAGTAGAAGAAAAAGAACAGTAATGTTCTTTTTCTTAAGCTGGATTTAGACATTATTCTTCATACCTTTGGGTATGTCTTAAAAATTTCATTTAGGGGGCTAGCCCTGTGGCCAAGTGGTTAAAGTTCCATGCACTCTGCTTCGGTGGCCTGGGTTCATGGGTTCCAATCCTGGGTGCAGACCTACTCCACTTATCAGCCACACTGTGGAGGCATCCCACATACAAAATAGAGGATGACTGGCACAGATGTTAGGTCAGGGCGAATCTTCCTCACCAAAAAAAAAAAAGAAAAAAGAAAAAATTTTCATTTAAAAAAGGCACTAGTCTAGATGGTCAGGTCAGAGATGACACACAACCTGGAAACTTAAAGTAAAAACAAAACAAAACAAAAGTTTGCTTTGAAGTGTGAGCTCGGGTGAGGCCTGGGCATCGAGGATTTGTTTTTTAAAGCTCTCCAGGTGATTCTAATATGCAGGAAAATTTATGAGCCCCTGTGTTAGTGGTACCTTGTCAGCTCCAACATTCTGGAAATCTGAGGGTATTTCCTGGAGTGCACAGGAAGGGCCCTCCATTCTCAGGGGGCGGATTACTGGAGGCCCCAGGGTCTTTTTAAAAATGTGTTAAAATAGCATAGGGTGTGGGGTTCCTGGGGACTAGGGAAGGAGCAGCTGAAGGGACAGCAAAAGCAGGCAGCCCCTCTGCAGGACCCTAGATGGAGAGGAGAGAGGCAGAAGGGACCAGGGAGAATTGGTGGCCAGAGCAGTGGTGCAGCTGGGGATGGCTGGTTGGAGAGGAGAATACCTACGTAGCTCGTGCTATTGGCCCTGTCCCGTATCAGAGCTTCGTCAAGGAAGCAGCCACCCTTCTTGCTAAGACCTACCTCATTGTGAGGCCCCAAGGCTACCCGCTGGCTGAGAGGCAGGAGGAGCTGCACTGAAGTTAGGAAGCCAGCTGCAGAGGGCAAGCCCTGTGGGTCATCCATTAGCAACAGGAGCAGCCTTCCCTACTGCCTCCCTGGGAGGCACTTAAACCTCTTTGCCAAGCAGCTCAGACATCCCAGATGTGCAATCTAGATGCTGTGTAAATGCTGACGGAGAGGGGCGGGTACAGGCAGTAACAGAGAGTCCTTGACTTTGGGCTAGGCCGGCCTTGCCTGTTGCCAAGGTTAGCAAACCACGCATCCTTTGAATAAGCCATTGCATTTGTCACACTGACATCTGTGTATCTCTGTTCCTCCACTGGCCTTGGCAAACAAGGACAAGGGGAAAACTCACTGGGGGATCAGGTTGTAACCATCCCAAGCTGCTCCCTACCCTTCAGAGGGGTGGGTGACACATTCCATAGGCTGGTAGGGCTTTTGCCATGCAAACACCAACTGACTATGTGCCCTGGGAAATGGAGGGGTGACCCTGTTGGGGATGAATAGCTACCAAGGACATGGAAAAGCAGTTGGACACCCTGTCCACCCCCTGCTCAGAGGTCTGGGGCAGGGTCGGGTGGAACAGATGCTGTGGGTCTCAGGTCTCTTCCCTCACAACACCGCCTCCTCATCCAGGATCCCAACTACAGAGAGTCCTGCAGAGAAGCAGGATGGGCCCCTCAGCAAGGACGCCCACAGGGTGGTGCTCGGGGTGCCTGGGCAAACAAAGGCACACAGCCCCACCCAGAACTCACAGGATGGGTGCTGGCTTTTGTGGCCAAGGTTTGTCCCTCTGGTAACAATGATGCCTCCCACCATTTTGTAGCATTCCAGGCTAAGATCACTGTTCTTAGCACCTTCGATGAAACAAGTCCTGCGCCAGGGGCTGGAGGATGGATCAGACCCCACCCTGTCCTCAAGGAGCTCAACATCTACAGAGGGAGAGAGAGCCATAATGCGTTACATAGTACGGGGCAAGTGGCAGCCAGGAGTGAGCTCTAGGTGCTGTAGGAACCAAGTGGAGAGGTACCTAATGCAGACTGGGGCTCACCCGAGCTGAGGCCAGAGATGACAAGAGACAATGGGGAGCTGAGAAAACAGTGCCAAGAAAAAGACAAAGAAGCGGGAAACGGCATAGCATGAAAAAGTAGAGTATGTTCCGGCTGGAGCAAAGGGTCTCTCCCTGTGTATGGTTCTTGGGGGGCATAGGGGAGAGGAGATGAAGCTAAAGATGTTTCAGGACCCAGGGAGTGATGCAGTCAGATTTGCATTTGAAAGATTGTTGCCTTCAGTAGGGGGTACAGACTGGAGCCAGCAGGGGAAGACGTACTAGCCCAGGGGACAGGACGCCATGGCCTAGGTCATTGGTGTTGAGCTCTTCCTGAAGAGGGAGACACACAGAAAGGCCACGGGACCAACTTCCTTCCCTTCCCCCCAGCAGCCTCTTTCCATCCTTCCCTCTGGGCCAGCTCTCGCCTGGTCCCTTGCGCCCCCGCCTCCTTTACCCCTATGCTTTCAGCTCTGCTCTGAGGCTCACCAGCAGCAGAAGAAAAGACAGGCTTGACTCCTCTGCTTTGCGCAGTTGGGGTCTCACCTCCCTCTTTCTTGCCTTCTGCATCACTGGCAGGCTCTCCTCCCTTTTCCCTCGGCTGGGGGCGCTGGGTAAAGTCTGCCCCATGATCCCAGCACCCCAGACCAGCAGTGGAGTCTGGGGTAGAGTGTAAAGCACATGGGCTTTGGAGTCTAACAAAACGGGCTTCACCCCCAGCTCCCCCATTCGTTTACTCTGAGCCTCAGTTTTCTTACTTTCTGCCTGTCAGACGGGGACAGCATCGCCAGTGAGCCCTCCATGCTTTTGGGGAGGATTCCGGGAGCTGATGTGCCTGGAGAGATTTAGCACCGCCCCTGGCACACGGCTGTAGTCATTGTTTTGCAGATGCAGAACCTGGGGTGGCAAGAGAACAAATGACTTGCCTGGGCCCAGCCTCATTTATAGCCTGGGGGCCCAACTACTGGCCAATGAGGTGACGCACCTGCACTAGGAGCCACTTTGGCTAGCTGTGTCCCTTCCAGAAGCAGCAGCACCAGCAAAACACAAGTAGGACCTCTGGTGTAAAGGCAGGCCGAGCTAATGATGGTCACCACGGCTGCTCGACATGGAGCCTTGGACAGGCAGGTCCAACTGGTCCCAAAGGGCAGGGTTATCTTGTTCACTCCTCCCTGTGAGACAGTCTGACCCGTGCTGGGCACAGGCCTATGCTGAACAGTGCTGGCACAGAGCCAACCCTCAGGAAACCTGGGATGAGTGCGCCTGAACACATCTGGTTTCAAAGTTGCCTTCTCTGTCCCTGGCCGTCCTGGTGGAAGCAGGCAGCGTGGGAATTCAAGGCCATGTGTCCAGCCGCACGGCTCCCAGGGCAAAGCTGTGCAGAGAGCAAGTGCCCCTTGGGGACCCTCCACGGTGTGGAGGACCAATGGCCCCTTTTGTCTACTTTTCAAAGCAGAGCATCTTCTGAGAAGGTTCTGGGAAGCAAGGCCAAGACTCCTGGATTCTCATAAATCTTTTAATAACAGTAAATGAAGAAAACATTTTAACAGTAAGTCCCATGGTGAGGGTTTCTTTTCATTCAGGGATCTCCAACAACAGAAACACCTAAGACTAAAATTCAGAATGCTAAGTACACAAATTAATGACAGTTTATTTCCAAAGGGAACTGCGGAAATCATTTCGGTACAATCAAAAGGTTTTACAAAACAGAGAAAACACATTACAAAATGCTCCAAGAAGGGAGCAAACTGGTGAGGGCACAGAGCTCCCAAGAACCAGCTTGGCAGAAACGCTCCCCCTGCTGCTGTTTAGGGGGATGACAAAGACTGGTTCTAAAGGGAGCCACCGTGGGGGGTCGGGGGGAGGGTCAGGGAGGGTCTGCCCAGTGCATAGCAATCCCATCTTGGGAATGAGGAAGGACGTGGGGTGGGGGGAAAGAGGGACAGAGGCATTTGTCGATTTCCTGACAGAAATAATTACAGCTCGGACTATCTTATTCTCTCCACCACAATAACACCACTATAAATGAAGAATTCTTTAAAATATTATATAAAACTGACACCGAAAGGAAGCAAGTTTCCCAAACAACAGCTTTGCTTGAAAGGACTTTTGTTTCATTTGTTTTGTGCCACGAGGAGCAAACCAGTGTACAAAAATGTCGCAGACAAGAGCAACAACAAGCGACTGGGTTTTCCTGAGCACGGACTGGCTCACTCTATGTACAGAAGAGGAACGCGCACTCCCTCTCACGGACTCTGCCCACCTCCGAGATGGCGGGGCGGGGTGTGCAACGGGGACACCCCTTCCCAGTCTGGGGACTGCCCAGGAGTGTGCGAAAGACTGCGGAACACCCTCCCTTATGCCTGCTCCTGATTCATCCAAACCAGCACCAGCGTCTTGTCCTGCAGTGTCCCGCATGGCCCTTCTTTTCTCCTCCCCCACCTCCCTTTCAGTCTCTGAAGAGGACAGATGACACTGGCTCAACGTCTACAAATCCAGAGAAGTCTTTCTGGCCGAGGGAGGGGGAGGAAGGGCCTTCTGCCACCCCAAGGCGCCCAGTTCACTCCCGGGGTGCCACGCGGGCCCAACACCAGGGCACGGAGATCTGCTGACAAGCCGCTGTCTGTGCGGGGCTGCCCCTGCTCCACAAAACACTGAATTATCAACGAGCACAAATGACAAAACCCTGACAGAGGCTGCAGCAAAAGGGATGACCTGCTAGCTAGACTTGAGGTACAGGACGGTAAAGTGCGCCGAGCACCCCACTTATCCCGACCACCCTGCAGGCAGCTTCTGTGAAGACTAACAAATCCAAGGAGGAAGAGAGAATGTTGTCTGGGGGAGACCGAGTCCGAGGCTGTCTCGCAAGCTGATGGAGGAACATGTCACTGGGCCTCCGGGAAGAAGATGGGCCAGATCATCTTTGGTGTACAGAACCAAATACTAGCCGGGGGCGGGGGGGAGACTGCCAGCAAGCATGACCATCTCTCTACAAGTTAACCAGCTGAACCAACTATTCTCATTGGCCCAGATCCTTGGCTAAGGCTACCCGGGGGCTTGAGGCAGCACTCCTTTCCCTTCCTGGGGCTGTTTTAAAAGCAAGTGTCCACTTCTACAAACACTCTCTCAGACAGACACTGAGCTCCCACACACTGGCAAGTGGCATACGGAAACTTGGCCAAGGTGGTTGGGGAACCTCCGTGGCACTGACAGAAAACCCCTGGGGAGGAGCTGGGAAGCCCGGGCCTGCTGGTACAGGGGTCACCCTCCAAGGCAGGCTGCCGTGGGTCTGTCCAGGTCACCTCCCCACATGGGCTTGGCCCAAGGTACGAGTGAGGTACAGACCACTTCAGATGCCTGCTGCTCCCCAATGCCTCAAATACAGGCCATGAGCCCCCGTGGAGCCCAGAGACAGGGCTCAATCTCTGTTCCTTCCACCTGCATGTTTCTGAGCCAGTCTGCCCCCAGAAGCCCTGCAACCCCCCTCACTTCCCCCTTCCCCTGACAGGTGTATCTGTCTTTGGCCTGGCCGGGCCAGGCACATGGCTTTCACTTTCTTCTTTCCTTCCAAGCAGCAGAAAGTGTCAGCCAGAATGGGATGCTGAGCCGTTGCCAGGGCAAAGGCAAGCTTTTAGAGGCATGCCAGTGTGAAGAAAACTCAGGCTGACTGGCAACGGCCATGCCACAGACACAGGGAGGAAGAGAGAGCGTGCAGAGTCACTATGTCACTGTGGCATTCCAAAGCTGAGCATCTGCCCCACCCACGCCGCTGACTCCCAGCTCAGGTACAGATCATCTGCCTCCAGAGACTCCATATTCTGATAGGGGACAGGACAGGCCCCCAGGGGCTCCTCCCATGCCCTCCTTCCAACCTTTCCTTTTGTAAAGAGGCCAAGAGGCATTGAGGCCTTGCATATTTCCTCATCAGTCATTCCCACACACAGCAGTGTGATGATGGGCGGGGCGAATCCAGCCACTCAAGAGGTGCCTCTTCTGGCAGGCAATCCCAGGTTGAGAAGCACTAAGAAAAACTTGGCCAAGCCCTCAGAGAGGGCAGAAAATGAAGGTTACACATCACGAGGAGCTCATGAGGAGGAAGAGCGCACAATGTTCTCCCACTCACTTCCCCACACCCTGGGGATTCATCACCTCAATGCTAACAGGCCTCTGCAAATGGGCTTCCATGGTGGCTTCCCTGGGCCTAATCTTGCTCAGAGAGACTCTCCTGCATTCTGCTGCTTCCTGTATGTCCGTTTGCTAAAACTGTGACCACTGAGGCACTGAAGCTCAATCTAGGTCTAATACAGTAACACCCAAAATACTGGAACTGGCCCAGGGCAACTGGGTTGCCTAGAGTGGGAGAGGGGAGGCCCATCACAGGAAGTCACAACCATCTTTTCTTTTCTTAAGCAAATCTGTTTTTCGTAAGAGGCAACAAGGGGTCAGCAAATGCTCAGCCACTGCCTCCCTTCTTGAGGTCCATGCATGACTGAGCTCAAGTCTTTCAACAAAAGGCCTTCCTTTCAAAGCACCTGAACCTCCACCCATGGGGACCTGATTCCTTGCTACCTCCCTTTCAACCTACACATGGGCGTCGGGGATGGGCAGGGCAGGGAGCCTGTGACGCCCCCCACGCTAAACAATTCAGCACTGAGTCTGGCTGCACTAACGACATGTGGCCCCGGAAAAACAACACTGGAAGGATTTGTATATTCCCAAACCCAGGATGCTGACATATCCTGTAAAACCACAAAATGGATTGACAGGAGCCCCTCCAGAGACACGTCCTGATGCAAGCATTCTCCAAACTCAAATATCCATAAACAAGTGAGCAAACAAATAAACAAAAAGCAAAGAGCCCAACTCCAGCTCATCCTTCCCTGAAGCTGCCTTTAAAAAGAGAGAGAGAGAACATTTAAGGGGCACTCAGGATTAAAATGGCATCTACTATCAACATTAAACTCAAATGGAGCATATGATTCAAATCACAGTTTTCTCAAGTTACCACTTCTGTTGATTAATTCCTGTGCTCACTTCTGAGTGGGATATGGGTCAGTTCCCAGCTCTCATAGGCAGGATTTACCCAAGGTCCTACCTAGTATTAGTCGTGGGCATTGTAACCTTGTTCACTTTGGAATTGCCACTGCAACAGCTCTCCATCCCCTCAATGGAATCTAGCCCTTGGGCTGGGGAGCGCCCCCACCTCCCACCGCAGGCAGCATCCTGGAGGGAGTGGCTGGTTGGCTGCTTGCTTTGAGTCATGGGACACCAGTGGGAAGAATCTGGCCAGTTCTATTTTGGCCATGAGCTGGGAAATCCCTTGGCTCTAGGCTTGCGGCTGGTATAGAAACAAGGCCTCAGTCCCCTTACAGTGGGGGCCGTGCTGGAGACAAAAGGGGACCCAGCAATAAGCCTGGAGGTCCCTGGCAGTGGAGAAATGAAACTCAACCCAATCTCATCACTTCGATGCCAAAAGAACTACTGCTTGTTGTTCCCTCTCTCTTCAACCAGCTGTTGTTAAAGCACCAACAAGCAGAGTGGAAGCTACTGACTACCATCTCCCCAAGTAAGGCCACTAGGAGCAGGGAGAAAGAGCCAAAGGGGAGGAGGAAGAATCCAGTCCTCAGCACGACACCCCAGGCTCCAGGAGACATCCTGGGGGGAAGAGCTGGGGAAGGAAGAGTGGTGGAAGAAAGGGACAGAGAAGAGGAAAAAAGAAATACACCAAACATCCTATTGCCCTCTCCCATGATTTCATCAAGAACTGGGTGTTCTCCAAGTCAAGTCAGGACTTGTTTCCTCAGGGAGAAAAAAAACAAAAAACAAAAACACAAGCACCTTCAGTCTATTTTCTTGGCTGGAAGCCGGAGCAAATCCAGCAGATATTTACACAAGGGCCCAGCCATGTATGAGAACAGGATAACCAGCTTCCCGTGGGTCATGGTCATGAGAGTCTGGTGTCCCGAGGCCCAGATGCGATACCAGGGGCCGTAGAATGGGTCTGAGATGGCCGGACACAGCATGTTGTTCAAATTCACTTCGGTGACCTGCAGGGACAAGGGAGGCAGAGTGAGCGTTCGCCATCCTTAGGCTTTCTCTGGCTTCTGCCAGTTCAGCCATCTCTACCTAATGGGGGACTAGACAAGGAGGGATTGACAAATCCCCACCTGTTCATAACGGGATTTCTCTCCCCTAGGTTTGCTGAGTGGGTCAAGGCTAGAGCCCTGTGGAGGTGATGGCGGAGGCCGTCCAGTGGAAAAGCTGTTTGGTTTGGCTCAGTCTTGCCTTCTGGTTAGGCCCAGAGCCTGTTGTCATTCCTAAGCCTCTACTTTGTGCCTAGTCCTCAGAGAGGTGTTATGGGATAAAAGAGCAGTCAATGTTATGGTCCCTGCATCCACGTAACTGGCAACCAATCAAGTTGGGGTGATCAGTCTAGCACGTCTGACTTCAAACGAGACAGTGCTCATTGGATTTTCCCCACCATGAAATGTGAGGAGTGTAGGGGCTGAGTCCTCAGAGATTTCATGAGGGATGTGGCACCTGAATGAACTCATAAAAGATGGATGGGGGTCATGGTGAGGAATGGAGTGAGCAGAGCCTTCCTTGTAGGAGGCTTGGCCTAAACCAGGCCCAGAGGTGGGACTGAGCATGGTATGCACGGTGACATGAGGACACTGACTCCTCTGGAATCAAGGAGTCCCAGTGGAGAGCAGTGAGAGTAAGGGTATGAAGGTCACCCTGCTTCCTCCCTAGAGCGCAGGAAGCATTCACACCTTGGCAAGGAGCTCAAACTACCCCCCAGGCAAACCAGAGCAGAGCAATACACCAGGGTGGGAAAGAGAAAGTAACTGCTTCTCCAAAGGCATTGGTGACATCGGTTACATGCCCTAGTCCTGCTAGGTCCCGCGAGGCTCCACATGGCTAATGCTACATTAATGCCGCTTGCACACAAAACCAGACATGCCACTCCTGCCCTGAGGACAGCCACGGCACCTGCCTTCCAAAGCCCTTCAAGCCCATTCACATTAAAAACAAGTCCTCACCACCTCTCAGGGAGGTTGGGGCTTTTGTACCATGTCACAGAGGGGCTGGGAGCTCTCTGCCCCTGAGGGGGAGGTGACTCACCCAGAGCAGTGGCAGAGCCAGGACTTGAACTTGGGTCTCTTGACCTCCAGCCCCCGCCCCAAGCTCTTCCTACTCACTTTGCCACCAACAGACATCCATGGACTCAGCAATCCCGGGCCCTGGTTAGCTCAACTACCGAGTGCAGCCACCATCCACGCTCCAGGGAGCTCTGGACACCCAAACAATGCCACGAGGGTCCCCCAACACCGCACTCCCACTGGCCACACAGCCCAGAACCTGGGAGTAGGCCCAGAAGGGACCCAAGGTCAGAAGCCTCCCCCAGGCCTGGGGCCAGGGATAGGGTCCTGCCTCCTCATGGGGTCCGTAGCGAACCACTTTCCAGTTGCAGCTCACTGTTTCCAACCCAAGTGGCCAGGAGTGAAGGGCATCCTTGCCTCCCCAGGTATGAAAGAAACAGTCATTACTGAAGGATTCAAAAAGCCCTTTGAAGAGGCCAAGGCTGTGGATCATAAATCAGCAACCCAGACACAACAATCTGATGTCCTGGCCTTTGGCATCTTGTATTTTCAAAACAAAACGATATACCTGCGCCAACCAGGATTATCAAGATTTATGGAGAACTCCAAACAGAAGGGATAGAAGGGGATAGAACCAAACTTACCAGGCCCAGGATCTGCAAGATGCTGAAGTGATAAAAGAACATAAGGCCAGTTGAGAGAAGGGCCCACTGGAAACTGCTGAGGGGCTCCGGGGTGTAAGCACCTGGAGGAAAAGGGGAGACAGTGAGACAGCAGGGTTGGTGATCCACTTCTCCTCCTGTGCCCCATGAGGCTACAGGTGGCAAGGCCACAGCTGCTGCCTGCCTGATGACCCCCTTTCCCTGGGTACTTCAATCAGCCCCCTCTCAAACTCTGTCCTGCCACGTGATGCTGGGGCCATTACAAAGAGGGGAATTTTTTATTATAGAAGTAATACATGCTTATTAAAGGAAGTTTAGAAAATGGTAAAGAGTAGAAACAAGATGGAGGAAAAGAAGAAAAACATCCCCAGCACTTTACTACCCGAATACAACCACAGCTAACACATGGGTGTGTCTCCTTGGTTATTTTCTCTATGCCTTACAAGTTTCTTTTCTTTCTTTTTTAACTACTAATTGGGATCTTCCTGTATATATAATTGCATATCCTTCATTTCCACATTTATTTTAATCATTCCCTCATGTTTCTAAAGAGAAATGTCATTGAGGAAGCATGGTATGGTGCTTGAGAATGTTAACTTTGATGTCACATAGATTTGGTTTCAAATCTGGATTCTACCACCTACTGGCTTTGTGACCCTGGAAAAGTTGTTTAAACTCCATCAATCTCAGTTTCTTTGTCTGTAAAATGGGGATAATAGTCCTACCTACTTCTTAGAGTTGTTGTGAGGAGTAAAGGAAATAATAAATTGAGAGCTCTTAGTACAGGACCTGGTACAACGGAAGTGTTCAATGCGCGTTAGGTGCTATCATTGCCACATCATTATTCAAATAACTAAAGAATGTGCTATATCCAATAGCTGTGCCATTTCCCAACTGTTAGACAACCCCCTCTCCCGGAAACAGCAAGAAGGATATATTATCCCTCCACGTCACTAGGAACTACCATCCCAGTAGGCTTGGACGTATTCAGAGATTGCAGAGTAGGCTTATATGATGTTGTCGGTGTCACTCTGAATGTGGACTTGAAGGGGGGTGCTCTAGAATGAAAGGAACTTGGAACCCTCCACCCCAAGCAAGTAGATGCCCACATTACATCCTGGAGTAGTATTTTCCCCAAGTCAGTCTTTCACTGATTCATCCATTCATTCACCAGTTATTAGGCACCTATTATATTCCAAGCCCAGTGCAAAGCTTTAGGGATAGGAAGATAAAGAAGACAGGCTCCCTGCAGGCTCGGACTCAGTCTGATGGGAGAGGCAGACAAGCCAGTCAACAATTAGAATCCAGTATAATGGATGCGATGATCAAGGTCTGTGCTACATATTAGGGAAGACAGAACTCAGCTTGGCGCGTAAGGTGTGGGAACAAAGACTGCTTCTTGGTGGAGGGGGCACAGAGCAGAGTCCTGAAGGAAATATGGGACTTAAGGAGGGGCCTAGGCATTCCAGAGAAGCAGCCTGCATGAAGGCAGATATGGGTGAGAGCAAGGCAATTCAGAGAACTATAGGTAAGAGTTGGGGCCACAGGGAAGAGTGTGATGGGTAGTGAGCAAGACTAAGACTCAGAGGTTGGCAAGGCTGGTCTGCTCTAAGCTGGGCCACATAGGACTTTAGTGGTCAAGCTGAGGGCTTTGGGCTTCATTCTGTGCTGCAAGGTCATGAGCCCAAATGCCTTAAGTCTCAGGGAGGTAACTGGGAGCAGGGGCGTGGCCAGAGACTAAGGGAAATTAGGGATGCGGGAGACTGGCCAACTGGAAAGACCCCATGCCCTTCTAAAGAGGGTGACTACCCCATCCAATCACTGCCTTGCAGGGACATGGGCCAAGAGTTGCCAGTTTTTTCACTTTTGCAAGAGAAGACAGAAATATGAACTTTCATGTGAAATTTCCTGATTTTTAAATGTTGGCAAATAATTCGAAATGTTTTAAGAATATTCAATGGACCAAACAAAACATGTCTTCTTGGATGGGTTTCAGCCCATGGGTGGCCAGCTTTAAGATCTGCTTTGGAGCCACAGAAAGCAGGAGAAGGTTTGAAGCAGGAAAACGATGTGATCAGACATGTTCTTGAGAAAGATCACCCTGGCCAGCATGCAGGGGATGGACCGGAGCAGAGAGAGCTGAGGCAGGGAGACTGATAAGGAGACTGCCGCAGGACCTGAAGAGGGAAGAGGATGGATGGCTTTTGAAGAGAACAGCAGTGGGGCGGGAGAAACCTGGAGGAAAAATTCACCAGGACATGATGGAAGACCGGATGTTGGGGAGGAAGGGTAACAAAGGATCTAAGAAGCTTCCCGGGTTCTAGCTTGGGCATCATTGGGTTGATGGTGCCATTTACTACGATGGAGAAGAGGAAAAGACAGATTGGGGCAGAAGGTAGGGAAATTGTGAGGCCATTTTAGACATGTTGAAATTGAGGTGCCTGTGGAATACCCAAGTGGAAATGTCTCTTAGACGGCTGGATGCACTCTGGGAAATACAGTGTTAGGGTGAGCATGTGGGGACTGGAACCCCAGAGACGCAGGTTTTCAAATCCTGGCTCTTGTCACTTATCAAATTCAGGGCCTTGGGGAAGCGTCAGTGTCTCCTGAACTCAGTTTCACTCATCTATAAAATAGGGTGTCGCTGCTTACTTCACAAGTTTGTTGGATAGATGAGATGAAATGATTTAAGTCATGACTGTGGTGCCATATTTGGGATTTAACAAATGATGATTGTCTTTATTATTATATGAGTCGCAAAGTCAGTGGAAAGGATGGGGCTGAACATCCAGATGTAGGTGTCATCAACACACAACGGTAACCGAAGTCACAGGAATATACGGAGACTGAGAAGAAGAAGAAGGCCAGAGGCAGAGGACCAAGGAACACCACTGGGGGCCTGGCGGTGGACAGTGTGGAGGGGAGAAGAGGAACAAGATGGGGTGACTGAAGCCAAGTGGGTCTTCTCCAGGAGACGCTCAGACTTGCTCTCTGAACAAGAGGGAGGCTCACAGCACGTCTGAGTGAGAAGGCCCTTTGAGGGCACTGAACTCATCCCTCCATTTTGTAAAGGGAGAAACTGAGGCTGGGAGATGGGCAGCACCATAGGAAAGTCATAATAGCAGAGCACTGAGCTCTCAGACACTGCCAGGGGACTCATTGCCCAATGCCCCTGTTGCCACTTGTCCAGACCTACATCACACCAAGTTGTACTGTCTCTTTCCTTGTCTGTCTACCTGTCCAGACGAGAGTGCCTCGGGGTCGAGGGCCTGGTGGGACTTGTTTCCGTGTTCCTAGCATCTGGCACGGTACTTGGTTTGTGAAGAGGCATTGAGCTATGCGCTTATACATTGTGCGCTTTCCTTTCTGCTGAATGAGTGGGAACCGGGCAGCACGTTGTCATCCCTGGCTGCTGGGGATCTAAAGGGGAAGAAGAGGGGACCTGGAGACTGACAGCTGCTGAGGCTGGCACTCGTGCCACTCTTCAAGCCGTGAGCCATTTTCCGCAGGTGTCCCTTCCCTCCATCCTCTGCTTGGCTCCCCCTAGTGCAGCTGGGCAGTAGTGACAGGCCCTGTAGGCTGGGGGTGGTGGCAGGAAAGGGATGATGGGAGGGGAAGTGTCATTGGCCGGGATGCATCCCAGCCACAGACCTGGGGGAATGCTGGGACAAGGCCTCAACCACTGGGCAGCCCTCCTCTCCTCAAACTCCTTCCCTACCCTGCCCTAAAAGCCTTGACCCCGTCCGGACCTATGCTATGGAGGCAAAGGAACACCAAGACACCACCAGGGGTCCTGTTTCTCAGGGCTCTCACTGCCTCTTGCCCAAACCCCACTTTAGCACCATTCATTCTGCGTTGCATCATCTGCCCCACACCAGATTGTTCATTCTCTGAGGGAGGGGCCATCTCAGAATCACCTCTTCACCTCCAGCACCTGGTAACCGTAGGCACTCAAAAAATAACCACTGTATGGGAGAATGACCAGCACAGACTTTCTGGAGAATCGTAAAACTATAACCCTTTGGCTCAATAATATTACTTTAAGGACTACCATGGAATACCAAAAAAAACCCCAACAAACCGCCCTTATTTGCACAAAGATATTTACACCTGTGCTACCTATAATATTGAGAAACTGGAAACAAACCAAATGGGGAGAAAGTTAAGTAAACTCTGCTACCTCAATATTGTGTAAGAGTCCACTGCCATTCACATGACAACCAAACTATGCATCTGTGTGAAAAGTCCCTGGCTAGTAATGGCAAGTGTAGAAGACAGAACGCCAGCCCCACGTGGATGATGGAAAAGACAGCTCAGTGGTTTAAAATACATGCCTTGGGGTCAGACAGGCCTGAGTTTGAGTCCTGCCTCTGCCACTGCCTCCAGGGGTGACCTTGGACAAATTGTGCTGCCCCTCTAAGCCCGTTTTTCTGGATGTAGGCTGGAGGTAACATCTACCTCTCGGGGCTGCTGAGTGGAGTAAAAAGTAAATACAGCAGCCAGCCTGGCACACAAATGGAAGCCGCTATTTTTATCATGGCATCACAGCCATCCAAAATCTCAGAAAAGACTGGAAGAAGACAGGGAATTTTGTAAGGAGGTGATCTCCTCTATGAAGGGGGACTGTGACTCTGGTTTCCACTGCCTCTTCACTGTTGTTGGTTCTTTTCATTGCAAAGATGATCAAAATTTCAGTGTCTTTGAAAAATTTTTAACAAGTACCCTGAGAATAGATGATCCAGTCTACATAGGTATTTGCAAATTGTATGCAAACACACATCATTCTTTTTTCTCACCTGGATGTGGCCCTTGGGATAATCCCAGTGAAAAACCAGTTTTCTTCTAAAGGAAAATAGAAACTTAAGCACTTTCAGAAAAATTAAACGCATAAAACTTTCTTTCAACTTTAAGGAAAAATGTGATATTTTCTGCAGCATCTTCCATCCCAGGAGGGTAGAAGCATTTCAGTTCTAAAGGTAGGGGGAAACCAAGGTAATAGCTTTTTCTGAGATCGATTTCTGCCAGAAGGAAGCTTTATGAATGCGAGGGAAGAAGTCAACTGCAGCATCAGCAGCAAAGACCGATTCCCAGAGGCCTCCCCAGGGCCCTTTCTCTCATCCTATGATCCCACCCAGAAAGGACTTGCACCAAGGAGATGAGACTGGGCAGGTGGCACCCCATTTGCCAATCTTCTTCTGCTCCCTTCAACTCATTCACTTCTATATGTTACCCATTCATTCGTCATCAACTGAGTGTACCCTGGGCACCACGCCCCATGCTAGGCAGTGGGGCTAAGAAGGCAGAGAGCCCCTGCCCTTGAGCACTCCCCTGCAGCTTACAAGTGAACGATGAGATGGTGCAATAGGGTAAGCACAGTAAGTAAGGGGACACTGAGGAAGGGTAGTTGGAGAAGATGACAGCTGAGGTGAGTTGGGGAAGGAGCTTGAAGGAAGGAAAGAACATTCCAGGCAGTGGGTACAGCCTGAGATAAGGTGTGGAGGCATGAAACAGCATGCAGTTTGCATGCAATCACAAGCAGGTCTGTGTTACTGGAGCACAAAGTGGGAGGGGACACATGTCAGGAGATGAAGCTGGAGAGACATGCAAGTGGGGTCAGGTCATGAAGAGCCTTGTTTGCCATGCCAGGGAACATCACTTTTTTTTTTTTTTTTTTTTTTGGAGGAAGATTAGCCCTCAGCTAACTACTGCCAGTCCTCCTCTTTTTGCTGAGGAAGCCTGGCTCTGAGCTCACATCCGTGCCCATCTTCCTCTAGTTTATACGTGGGACTCCTACCACAGCATGGCTGCCAAGCAGTGCCATGTCCGCACCCGGGATCCGAACCAGCGAACCCCGGGCCGCCGAGAAGCAGAACGTGCGAACTTAACCGCTGCGCCACCGGGCCGGCCCAGGGAACATCACCTTTATCCTATACACAATGAGAAGCCGTTGAGAGATTTTAAACAGGGGAGTGCAAGGTCAGATTTAGGTTTCAGCTGGCTAGATGCTCTGGCAACAGTGTGAAAAATGGACTGGGGGGGACAAGACCGAAGACCGGTTCAGACACTGCTGCAGAGATATAGATGACTTGGCAATTTGTCAGACATGAAAGAGACACTAGGGTGAGTCCCAGGTCTATGACTTCAGTAAGCGAGAGGAGCTGATTTAGGGGAGAGAAGAATTCAGGTTGGAGCAGGCTGACGCTGAATGCCTATAGGATATCCAAGCAGACATCTCCAGTAGGCTGTGGATGTCCAAGTCTAGAGCTCAGGAGAGGGAGATGGCCTGGAGAGACAGAGCTTGGGGTATGGATAAGATCAACAAGGAAGAGCCCACAGAACGAGATTAAAGGACCAAGGACAGAGCCTGGGAAACAGCAATATAGTCATGCGCCATATAACAATGTTATGGCCAATGCCAGACCATATACACGACAGTGGTCCCATAAGATCAGTACCATATAGCCTAGGTATGTAGTAGGCTACACCATCTGGGTTTGTGTAAACACACATTGTGATGTTCACACAATGACTAAATCACCCAGTGATACATTTCTCAGAATGTATCCCCATCGTTAAGTGACTCATGACTGTATGTAGTTGCCAGAAGAAAGAGGATCCATAAGAAGACAGGATTGAAGACAAGATTAAAGGTGCCACTAGCCACATGTGGCAATTTACAGTTAAACAAATTAAAATTAAATAAAATTAGAAATTTGGTTCCTCAGTCATACCAGCCACATTTCAAGTGTTCAATAACCACACGTGGCTAGTGGCTACAATATAGGACAGTGCAGAGCTAGAACATTCCCATCATCACAGCAAATTCCACTGGGAACACACTTCTCGACAGAGGTAAAGACAAACACTTCTCCTGGGTTTGACAACATGCTGGTCACTGGTGATCTTTGCTATAGCAATCTCAGGAAAGTAGTGATGCAGGACCTGGGTGATGAAAGATGAAGAAAAGTTTTTCAGGGGCACAAAATAAGGAAGAGAATTCCAGGAAAAGGGAACAGGATATGCAAAGTCACAGAGAAATCATTAGCTAAATTCCCAATATTTCAATCACTTCTCTGAATGTCTCCTTCTTCCTTTTGCTCTTACCCGACCTACCTCTTCCCTCGAGGAGCCTGCTTCATCTCTAGTCCTCTAAAGGAGTCACTGATTTTTCTCCTTTGGCCCAAGTAGGTAGAGTATGTACCTTCTTTCTTTGCATTGCTGTTTCCAGACCACTGGCCCTCCTTTCTCTCTAAAACCTCACAACCACCATAGTGTACCACACACTACCTTTCCCTTTTACAGTTGTCTACAGACAGATGGGTCATGGCCCTCAATATTCCTTGAGGATATTAGTACTTGGCTCAGTACCACTCTCTCCAAAACCATTCCTAACATATTTCTTGATAATTTCAACATATGCCTAGATGAACTTTGTAGTATCCTGACCTCGCAGTTCCTTTACCTCTCCTCAATGACCTTGTCTTCCATCACACCTCTGCCACTCATTCTCATGCCTGAGACCTTTTAATTACGAATATCCACAGCCTCTCCATAAGTCAAGCATTCCCTCTTCAACCACCACTTCTATCTTTCCAGTTTACTCCCTCTAACCCTGACCTCAACATTTCTTTGACGCCACCACAATCTCTGATTCATTGGTCCTACCATCATTTTGCTGTCCTTCATGACCTTACATTCCATGACCCATCATTCTAATTCTCCCTGGCATACACCTTTGACTCCACTGTGCCTCTCTTTATCACACTCATCTTGAAAAAGCCCAGCCCTGGTTAAATCCCAATCTCCTCCCCCTCCTTGCTTGTACATACGCCATTGAACGTGGCTGGAGAAAAGCAACAGTGCTGACTGTTCTCACTTCAAATTCATGATCACAAACCTCAGGTGCATCGTTCATGCTGCCAGGCAATCGTATTATACCTTCCCAGTCCATTCACTTCTCTCAGGCTACAACTTAATATTGTCTCCTCTCTTCTCAGATCTTTAGTACTTCTTTCCCATCCTCACCCTCAGATGATGACCTTGATTCCTACTTCACTGAGAAAAAAACAATCAGACAAAAAACTCCCAGAAGCTCTCATGATCACATCTAACCACCCATCTGCACCAGTCATACAATATGCTCTGCCTTCACCCCCGTTACCACGGATGAACTGCCTAGGATCCTAGCCAAGGGCAGCCCTCCCAATTGTATCCAGAGCCGGCCCCTCTCACCTACTCAGTCTCACTCCTGCAACTGTTTCCTTTTTCTCTTACGTCAACAATTTCTTCTTCTCGGGGCCGGCCCGGTAGCCGAGTAGTTAAGTTTGCACGCTCTGCTTCGGCGGCCCAGGGTTCGGATCCTGGGCACGGACATGGCACTGCTTATTAGGCCATGTTGAGGCAGCGTCCCACATGCCACAACTAGAAGGACCCACAACTGAAATACACAACTATGTACTGGGGGGATTTGGGGAGAAAAAGAACAGGAAAAAAAAAAAGAAGATTGGCAATAGTTGTTAGCTCAGGTGCCAATCTTTAAAAAAAAAAACCACCAATTTCTCCTTCTCTACTGGAGTATTTCCATTAGCATATAAACTAAACATACTGGAAGAGCTCCCATTCTAAAACAAATAAACACTTGACCTCACCTCCCCACACAACCATCTCATTCCTCTGGCTCCCCTTTACAGCAAAACTCCTTGAAAGAATTGTGTGCATCTGTACTGTCCAATATGGTAGCTCCTGGTTCGTGTGACTGTTGAGCACTTGATAATATTGTGGATATGTTGGGTTAAATAAGATATAAGATATATTATTAAAATTAATTTCACCTGTTTCTTTTACATTTTTTTAGTGTGACCACTAAAACATTTGAAATTACTTATGTAGCTAACATATTTGAATTGGAGAGCACTTGCTTATACTCCCTGTCTGCAATTCTCCTCTTCCCATTCTCTCTTAACCCGCTCTAGTCAGGCTTCTGCTCCTGCCTCCCCACCCCCTACTCCACCACAACAGCTCCCACCAAGGTCACGAATAACCTTATCATTGCTAAGACCCAATGGTCAATTCTCAGGCCTCATCTTACGTACTTCAAACATTCTTCACTTGGTTTCAGGGATCCTGCCCTCTTAGTTCTCCTCCTGCCTCACAGCCTGCTTCTTCTCAGTCTCCTCTACTGCTGCCTCCTCACCTCCCTGATCTCTAAACAATGGAGAGGATTCAGGCTGCAGAACTCAAGAGTTTTTCTCTTCTCTGTCTATTTTCATTCCCTAGGTGATTTCAACCAATCTCATGGCTTTAATATGATCTACATGCTGATGACTCCAACATTTATATCTCAGTGTGGACCTCTGCCTTGAACTCCAGGTTCACATAGCTCACAGCCTACTCAATATCTGCACTTGGCTAGCTAAGTGGGCATCTCGCTCTTAAACCTGACTTCTGAACTTGGCTCCTATGGTACATGGTTACAGTACGGGCTCCCAATATCCACACCCTTATGTATTCTTCTCCCACACTGATTTGGTCATGTGGCCCACCTGGCTCAGCCATATAACTTGCTTTGGCCAATGGGACATCATCAGAAAAGATGCAATCAGAGGCTTGATAAGCACTTGTGCAGTGGGGCTTGCCCTTTTGGAATGCTGCCCTGAGACTCCCATGCCATGAAAGGCTATGCAGATAGAGAGGACCAAGGGAAAGATGGCTTAGTCTGTTTGGGCTGCTATGACAAAATAATATAGACTGGGTAACTTAAACAACAGAAATTTGTTTCCTCACAGATCTGGAGGCCAGGAAGTCCAAGGCCAAGGCACTGGCAGATTCAGTGTCTGGTGAAAGCCCACTTTCTGGTTCCTAGACAGCCATCTGTTTTGGTGTGTCTTCACACAGTGTAAGCGGCTATGGAGCTCTCTGGTCCCTTCTTATAAGGGCACCAACCCCAACATGAGGGCCCCACCTTCATGACCTCATCCAACCCTAATTACCTCCCAAAGGTCCCACCTTCAAACACCATCACATTGGGGGTTAGGACTTGAATTTGGGGAGGGACACAACATTCAGTCCATAACAAAGAATGATCCAGTCAACCCACACAATTGTGAAAAATAATAAGTCACTGTTTTAAGCCACTAAGTTTTGGGGATGTTTAGTACACAACAATAGGTAACTGAAAGAGCACTTCCTCTCCCCAGCTCCCCAAAAAGAGCAATAAACAAGAAAAAAATCCCTTCTTCTAGTCTTCCTTATCTCAATAAATGGTCATCCATCTAAGTTACTCACGTCAAAAACTCTGGAGTGACTCCTCTCCTCCTCTCACACTCCTCATCTGGTCCATCAGCAAATCCTGCTGGCTGAACTTCAGTATGTATCCAGAATCCAGTGACTTTTCTCTGCCTCTACTGTTAGTACCCTAGCCCAAGCTAGTATCACCTCCTTCCTAGATTATTACAAACATAAGTTAGGTCTTCCTACTTCTATCCTTGTCCCCCTACAGTCTAATTTCAGCATGGCAACTGGGTGATCCCCTGAAAAATTAATTCAGACCATGTCAGTCCTCTGCTCAAAACCCTCCAAATGGCTGCCCATCTCCCTAGGAATAAAATGTCAAGTCCTTACAACGGGCTATAAGGCCCTATATATGATCTGCCCCCTCACCTATATCACCTCGCTGATCTCACCTCCTACTACTTTTCCCGTCTTTCACACAGCTCTAGACACACTGTCTTACTTGTTATTGCTGGAACATTCTAGAAACACTCCTGTCTCAGGGACTTTACACTTGTTATTTCCTCTGCTTGGCATATTCTTCCCCCAGATATCCAATGGCTCAACCCCTCGCCTGCAAGCCTTCACTCAAATGTCACATTCTCAGTGAGGCCTTTAAATGAGACCACCTCATTTAAAATTGCAACCCTCTCCACCCAATCAGCAGCCCTATGCCCGTTACTTTGCTTTATCTTTTCCTCTACGGCACCTAACATCATGTGACTTACTACATATTTTACTTATTTCTTTACTGTCTCCTCCCACAAGAATGTAAGCACTGTGAAAGCAAGCATATGTATCTGTTTTGCTCACTGCTTTATCCCCCAAACATGCCTGACACAAAGCAGGGTTTAATAAATATTTGCTGAAAGAATGAAGCGAGCAGCCTAGTATGTTTAAGAACTTTATACAGTTCAGTATCACTGGACTATCATGTGGGAGAGAGGGATAAAGAGGAGATGAGGGCCAGTTTGGGAAGAATTCTGTTTGCTCCATTAGATACTCTGGACTTTACAAATCACCTCGAGACCTTGTGAAGAGGTAGGTTCTGATGCAGTAGGTCTGGGGTAGGGGGCCTGAGAGTCTGCAATTCTAACTAGCTCCCAGGTGCTGCCAGCCCTCAGACCACACTTTGAATAGCAAGGCACAGAGCTCACGGTCTGGCTGCTGATTAAAATAGGGCGCGACTGAAGAGAGAGAGCCCAGTGAGGAGGCTGTTGCAATAGAAGAAGTCAGGGATGATCCAATACGCACTAAAGTAGGAGTAGTGGGAATGAATTCAAGAATGATCAGGAGGTCGAATGGACAAGATTTGGTCTTTGCCTGGATGTGGGGAGGAAGGAAGAGTGGAGGGCCAATGATTAGATTTATGGCCGTGGTAATGAATGAACGGATGGTGGTACCACTCAATGTGATGGGGAACATCAGAGAAGATACAGGTCTGGAGAGAGGGAAGAGAATGACAAGCTTAGTTCCCAGCAACAATGCCATCCCATCTTTGGTGCCCTCTAAATCAGATACCTGTATTTCTAGCTTTTGCAAGCCTTAGTCGCCCAGAAGATACATCTCTGGGTGGCACAATCTCAAGATAGTCATGGATACATGATTCCCCATTCTCAGCTATTGAGTGCACTCTCAAGTCAGGTTTCCCTTCATCCAGGCATTTGACCAAATTCTGTTTAGTACACAAGGAAGTAGAGGATGTGTATGCTTGGGTGTTCATGTGGAAGGTCCATCTTGTTGACCTGCTACCCTGAGGGGCTGGAAAGCCCACTCAGGCCAGGCTTCACCCTCAAAGCGCCTAGTAGGAGCTGACTGCGCCACTCAGCCTGTAGTCAAGGCAATTTAAAGACCCACCTTCATCCATGAGCATCAGAGATCCAGCCCTCTGCCATCAGCACAGAGTGAGGATCCTGAGTTGGCAAAGAATCCAGCAGGTGGACCAGGCCTAGCAGAATAAGCACTGGAGCCCCGAGACCCAGGTCTCAGGTTCTACTCTTACCAAGTTGCTGTGTGACCATCTGTGTGGATCATAACCCCTCGACACATCAGTGTCCCTCTTGCAGGGAAATCCCAGGCCCTCCCCACCTTGCAGGAGCCCTGTAGGAATAAAAGAGCTAAAGGAACACGGAGACACTGTAGAAAAAGGTGCTATTTAAACATAACACACCATTGTGCCTCACACAAGTTATGCAGTTAGTACTTTGCTGGGTCTCTGGTGAGCTTTCAGCAAGGGGGAGCCAAGTCTGAGATGATTTGAGGCAATGAGGCTTCCCCTTCAGTCTGTAACAGAATCCCCTAGGGGGTGACTCTTAAACTTGAGAGAGCATCCGAATGCCCTGGAGAGCTTGTTAAAAGGCAGCTTGCTAGGCCCCACAGGCCTGGCAGGGCGAGGGTGTGGCGGGGGCGGGGGGAGGGGGGACGGGCGGCGGGGGGGGGGGGGGGGGGGGGGGGGCGCGGCATGCCTGGAATCAGGAAACAGAGAATTTGCATTTCTACATTTCTAATGGGTTTGCTGGTTAGGCTGCTGCTGCTAGTCCAGGGACCACACTTTGAGAACCCCTGTCCTAGAGAACTCGCAGAAAATGCAGATTCTTGGGCCCTGCTCCCAGAGACTTGAACCCAAGCAATCTGAGTGGGTCCTGAAATTTCCATTTTGGTAACGAGCACCTCACATGATTCTGATACTAGGTCATCCAACCACACAGGAGAAACATACTGACTTAGGGGAATTCCTGGAGGTGGAAGATGTACCTAGAGGCCTGAGGAAAGCTACCAGTGGAGGGGCACAGTCTGGCCAGGCGCAAGGAGCAGCGTCTCATGGAAGCTGATAAAATTAAGGTGGAAAATACTTGACTTAATCCTGTGCTCCTACAAAGCATTCCTGAGCCCCAATTACTTCCTCCTCAGCAGGGGAAATCCCATGGTCTTCAGAAACTCACCTACCCACCCTCTTGCACAAGGCTCAGCTGTTGGCCAATTTTTCAAATTCTCCAGCTCTTTCCTCATCCACTAACCCCCTGGGTGCCTTCTGTCCCTTATCCTTTCCCCTGCCCCTCGCCTGACCAGCAAAGTTAGAACTGAGAAGCCAGTGAAAGGGAACTTCCCCAGCATCCTGACACAATCCTAGCTAGGCAGGAGGGGCAATGGGCTAATGGCGGGGAGGACACAGGCAGCACAACCTGGAACTGAGGTCAGTACTACCTCGGGGCCACTTTCAAGCCATTGCTGGCCAAAGTGCTCTTGCTTTAACTGTCCTAGAAAGCAGCACAGGGGCTGTATGCCAACCCTCATCTTCCAGGAGAGCGCCTTAAAGCCCCTCAAGAGAGAAGTGGCTTGCCTGGAGCAAACAACGTTTGGGCTCTTACATCCCAGTTTCCGAAAATGTCCCCAAAGGACATCTGAATTGCCTGTGCTTCAAAGACCCTTCTTCCCCGTGTCTAGCCTGACAGTCCACTGCTTCCCAATTCTGAAACAAGAGCTCCCTCTAGTGAAACTGAAAGGGGTTTCCAAGCAGCCTGTAGGCAGGGCTTCTTAACCTTCCTTGTGCCAGGAGGGGACCCCTCTGACAGCAGGTGGATACCGACACACCTCTTCTCGGACCAATGTTTTAAATGCATAAAATAAAAGGCAAAGGGTTACAAACGAAGCCAATGGTATTAAAACAGAGTTATCAGGACTGGCCTAGTGGTGCAGTCGTTAAGCTCACGTGCTCTGCTTGGGCAGCCCGGGGTTCATGGGTTTGGATCCCCGGCGCAGTCCTACATATTGTTCATCAAGCCATGCTATGGCGGTGCCCCACATACAAACTAGGGGAAGACTGGCACAGATGTTAGCTCAGCAACAATCCTCCTCAAGTGAAAAAAAAAAGAGGAAGATTGGTAACAGGTATTAGCTCAGGACCAATCTTCCTCACCAAAACAAAACAAAACAGTTATCAAAATATTTAAACAGATTTATAATATAGTACTTATGTGTTTCTTTACTAATGTGTTTAACAATAAGACCTAGCAGCAAGTCTAACAACTACCATAATTTCAAAGCAGTGATGAGCACAAACAGTATTCTGAGGTGTCTGCAACTACTGTAAGGTGATAGGAAGCCATCTGTGATTGCTACTGACAACACAGTCCCAGGTATGGCCAGTATCACTGGTGCTCGTTGCCTGCATTCATGTGCCACATTTCTGCTACAGGTTAGTGAAAAGAAAGATGGGATATTTTTTCCCATCCAAGTTAATGGACCCCTTAATTCCTATTTTCGACCCCAGGTTAAGAACCCCTGCCTAAATAAAACAATCACACCCAACCAACCAAAACCCCCCCAGGGATGAAGAAAGGGGGGGTCCTGGAGCAGGAATTGCATCACTAGCCCTACAGGTCCTAAAGCTGCACAGGTGCACTCTCCTCCACCTGTCCCGAGGCTGATTTCCCCCCAAACCATCCTGCTGGAACCCCCAGAACCTCTGGAGACCTGGCCCCCTCATCAACAAATCTTTCTATCCCTGCCACCTCTGCACAGAAGGGCCCTTGCACCTCCTCACTGTAAGGAGGCCTGGCTCTCCCCTGGAGCCACTCCTTCTCCCCTGGCTGCTCTGAGTAGAGGCCATTTGTTCCGAGCCTTCGATTCTCACAGCAAGCCTTCCTGGGGAGAAGGGGAGCTGAAGATTCCTCTAGCCCCCTCGTCATTGCTTCTACATGTTTTCTCTTCGCTTTTCTCCTTCTTTCAAGCTTCAGCTTCTGTTCCTCGTGACTGTGACCTGTTGTCCTCCAGGTCACTATCCGATTCATCCCAGATCAGTCTCACTCGGCTTACAGTCTTCCTCTGTTCTGGGTGATTTCAACATCCGTGCAGGCGCCACTGCCAACACCCTAATCTCGTGGCCTCTTGAACCTCCTCAACTCCACAAACCTCTAGTCCACTTCACCACCCACAACCCGCTTTGGTCAACACTCCCAACTGCCCCACCTATGACCACAAGCTTCCAGAGGTTCAGCTTTCATATCCTCATTCCTACCGTGCACGTGCCCAGAGACCTCCTTATGACCTCTGATCCCTTGATGCCCCTTACCTGTCCCCATGGATTTCCTCCTTGTTCTGAAGCTCTCTCCCAGCCTCACTTCCTTCCATACCAGCTGGGACCCCATGAGCAAACACTTAAACTCTTGCACTAGCACCCTCAACTCCCTGGTGGGCAGAGCGCCCTCTTCTTCCCTCTCACCCCACACTTCTACCTACCCTCTCACTAGCTCATCCTCAAAGGGTGGATTGCTAAAGGTGAGAACCCAAGAAACTGCTCGGACCACATTTTATTAGGTTAGCAGGCAGAGTCGTGGTACATTAGCAAGCAGAAAACAGACTAATCATAGCAAAATTAAATAGTGGGAACTAAGGGACAGGCACTCTTGTAAGCACTTTACATACATTAACATTCAATGCTTATTACAACCCTTCGGGGAAATATTATTATTCTTATTTTACAGGTGAGGAAATTGAAACACAGAGAAGTTAAGGAACTTGACCAAGGCCACACAGCTAGTAAGTGACAGAACCAGGACTTGAAACCAGGTAGTCTAGCTTTGTAATGGGCAGCACACACTTTTCATCATGCACATCTCAGAGAAACCTGTCTCTTTGGACAGTCAGGCCTGCTCACATCCTCCTCTCTCCTGTAGCTTCTCAGTGCCTTTGATGGGGTAGGAAATAAGCTTGGACCCGCTCTACAGATCTGGCCACCTTAGATTCTCAGAGCACAGAGCAGGAAGCTCACTTGGGCCTCGAGGCCAAAGCTGCAAGCTCCAGCCTAGCTGCCAGAGGAGCTCTGCCTGCGTTGCACGTACTGGGCACCTGCTCGGCCAATCAGAAAGTGGCACTCTGTTTCCCATTCCACTATCGTTCCTTGGGTGACCTGCCCTTGGCCAGAGACCCAGAAAGAGGAAAGTGGTTGGCAGGATTACCAAAACTCTGTCCTGAACCTCCAACGTGCCTCGCTTTCTGGATCGTCAACACCATTGACCCTACTTACAAAGCGCCAACCTTGGATGGATCCCTCAAGCCAGATGTTCTGCTCCCCGACTGAGGAGAAAATGGGTAACCACACAGACCAGTGCCAGGAAAATACAAGGAAATCTGTTTCAGGAGGGCCCCCTCAGAGCTAATCACCAACCTTCCAGAGCTACCCTGTCCAATATAGTAGCTACTAAAGACATGCAGATATTTCCATTTCAATCAAGTCCATTAAATTTAAATCAAATGAGAAATTCCTCAGCCTAATGCCTCAGTCACACTAGTCACACTTCATCTGCTCAGGAGCCACATGGAGCTTGTGGCTACCACACTGGACAGAGCAGAAACAGCATATCTCCATCGTCACAGAGAATTCTATCGGACAGCACTGAGATTCCAGACTTACCTCCTTCTCCCATTTCCCGCAGCACTTACTCCTCTTGTCATTACCCTTCTCGATCCACCATAAAGCCCTTTCATTCTAGGCAGTTGTCATCACTTGTAATTCATCCAGACCCCTTTTTCCCCAGTGGCTTCAATGCTCCCCTGTCACTACTTGCCTTCATCTTCGCACCTGGACATGCCCGGCCTTGGGCAGAGAGGAAAGGGGAGGAGGGGTAACAGGAGGAGAGGAAAGAAGGGAGAGAAATCCATCCCCCAGCTCTGCAAGGCCCTTAACCCCTCCTTGCTTAACGCCCTTAACTTCTCCTTCCTTCCCATCCCCACTTCTTCAAAGGCCTTACTTTCCTGGAACTCTCTGAAACAATGTAGCACTCTTAATCACTACTACTTTAATGAAAATTTCTACTGCCTTAGACTTCCCTGAACAGCTCCAGAATATTCTACCCAATTGCCTCCTGGACACCTCAGTCTGGACAGCCTAGAAGTGCCTCAAATTCAAGTGAAATCATCTTCTTCCCTAAAACATGCTCCTCCCTTCTGTGCCCACCTCCTCCCCAGACAGCCAGGCCCAAATCCTGGGGCCTCATAGACTTTGCCCTCTCCCTTACTCCCATAGCATCTTAATTATAATAAACACTATCAATGTAATTATTTCTTATTAATTTAAATTAAAATAAAAAATGATCTCAATTGTATAGCCTCACCTCCTGAAAAGATGAAAAGACAAGACTACTGCCACCTAGTGGTGAAACTCAGGTAAACAATTAGCGACAGCAGTTGAAACGCTCAAGGCAAATAAAAAGCATAAGAACATTCAGGAAAATGTGCCTTAGGTGGCCTAGGGAAGTCAGACACAGCTCCAGAGAGGAAGGAGTACCCTTGAGCTAACTTGTAAAGGAAGACGTGGAATTTGCCATGTTCCAGGTAGAGACGCTGGTGTGAGCATGGATATGGGGTTGGGGATGGGGACCGGTGGGACAATTCTGTCAATAGATTTGTTCACGTAGAAGGTAAAATAATGGGAGTTGAAGTCTAAGTGATGGGAAATGAGGTCAAAGAGACAGGCTAGGATCAGCTTGCAAACAGTCTTGAATGCCATGTAAAGGAGTTTGGTCTTTATCTTGGACAGGATTTTTAGGCAGTGGCACAAAATCTGATCAGATTTGCTCCTTCCTTAGAAAGGTTATTCTGGAGTCTGGATGGAGGATTAGACTGGGCAGGAGGTAGAGAGCAATCAAGGGACAAGGAGATGAGAGAGAAAACAAACTAATCCTGGCAATAGAGGCTGAGAGCCTGGACTAGGGCAGGGATGGTGGGGATAGAGAAGAAGGGCCAACTTTGCAAGCATTTTGAGAATGTGGATCATCAGAACTTCTGAACTGATAGGTATAGGGGGAGAGGCAGAGGAAGGGATCCAGGAAGTTGCCTAAGTTTTTGGCTTTGGCACTGGATGGATGGTGGAGCCACTAAGACAGGAAATAGAGGAAGAGGAGCAGGTTGGAAGAAGGAGTATGGAATTGAGGAGTCTGACTGTAGACATGTTTCCTTTGAAGTACCTGTGGTGGTTCTGGAGCCTGCAGTTAGATCTATAGATGAGGAACATCAGGTTCTCTGGGGCAGGCAGAGCAAAGGAGCCTGAGGAGAAACAGCCAGAGAAGGAGGAGAACTAGGAGAGACGGGTGTCATGGAGCCCAAAGGAGAAACGAGCATCTAAAAGGCGGGATGCCAGCAATGTTAAATCCACCGACAAACATGCACTCAGGATGTGCAAGGCTCTGTGGCTTAAGAATTGAGCAAGACACAAGCCTGACCTCAAGAGGCCACAGCCTGTTAGAAGACAGGTGTGTAACTAATGAGAGGCAGTATAATGTGGTTAATGATAAAAAAAATAATAATAATAATAGAAAAACAGTATACAGCACTTACCATGTGCCAGGCACTGTTCTCTATGCTTTACATATACAAGCTCATTGAGCCCTCAAGGCACCCTGTGAGGTAGGTACTATTCCTATCCTCGTTTTACAAATGAGAAAACAGACGCAGAGAGGTTAAGGCACTAGCCCAAGTGCTGTAACCAGGATTCGAACCCACAGTCTGTCCCAATCCAGTGACTACATGGAGAAGCAGCATGGTGTGGTGGTGATGTCTGCCTGCCTGGTTTCAAATGCCAGTTTAAACTCTAGTGCAGGGGCTCCTAACCTTTGGGGGGTCATGGACTCCTTGGGCAGTTTGTTGTCTACGATTTAGAACTGAAGGAAATGCCATATTTCAGTTGGAGTTCATGCAAATGAAGAAGTGATTTTCTTTTCTCATCCAAGGTCATGGGCCCCATAAGTAGATTTTGTAAGGATTAAATGAGATCAAGATCGTGCATGTAAAACACTTACCCAGGGCCTACAGTGTGTGGTTATATAGTCACTCATTCGTTCAGCCGCCAAATATCAAAAACAAAAGAAAAATTCCTGTCCTTAGGGAAACGGGCATGTCAACAGACACCTACACTGCAGCGTGAGAAGGACAGCAACAAAATCGTTACAGCGGGCTGCCTGGAGAAGGTGACTGCTGAGGTGAGTTTTGAAGAATGAATACTTTCCAAGCCAACACACTAGAGATGGGCATTCCTGGCAGAAGTCACTGCATTTTCAAGGGCACAAAGGCATGAAAGTTGCACAGTAAACTCAGGGGACCTGAAAGATGTGGGTATCATCAGAGTACAAACTACAAGGAAGGAAGGAGCATAAAGAGATGAAGCTGGGGAAAGGGCAGGGCCAGGTCATGCAGGGCCTTTCATGCCAGGAGCATGCCCTGTGTTTGGGGGACAAGGGGGAAACACTGAAAGTTTCCAAACAAGGAAGTGCTATGATCCTATCTGGGCTTTAGAAATAGCTTTGGAAGCTACAGACGGGCTGTTAGGGATGGGCTGGGGAGGCCGGAGGCTGGGAGATCACACGAGCCAACTGACAAGGGATGAGTAACGCTCAGCACAAGGTGGTGGCCCTAGAGACAGTAGGAAGGGGATGGACTTGAGAGAGATTTAGGAGGTAAAAACAGAACATGGTAATCTCTCTACACAGCAGCCAGCGTGACCTTTTCCATGAGCTGATCTGATCATGCCAGACTACTGTTAGGACAAATGAGACACCATCTGGAAATAAAGTCGGATCCTTATCTCACATTGTACATCAGGATAAATTCCAAGTGGATAAAAGCTTTAAAGGTCAAAAAGAAATGGAACTATTAACAAAGTAGAAAACAATAAGGGATTTTTTTTTTCTTTGCTGGAGGAAGATGAGCCCTGAGCTAACATGTGTGCCAGTCTTCCTCCACTTTTTATATGTGGGTCGCGACCACAGCATGGCTGATGAGTGGTGTAGGTCCGTGCCTGGAATCTGAGCCTGCAAATCTGGGCTACAGAAGTGGAGTGCACCAAACAACCATTATGCCATCGGGCCAGCCCTGGGACATGTTTTTTTTTATAACCTTGGAGTGGGGAAGGACTTTCTAACCATGACCCAAAGTTCAGAAGCCACACAATAAAAGAGAGATAAATTAAGTCACATAGAAATGTAAACAGCCCACAGGGCAAAAATAAATCGTAAGCAAAGTTAAAAGACAAATGACAAAACTGGGGACAATATCTGAGGCTCATATCACAAAGAGCTAACTCCTAATATTTATATATAAAGAGCTCCTAGGATTCAATTTTGTAAAAAGACCAAGAACACAAGAGAAAAATGAGCACATGAGAGGAACACAAAGTTCAATTATGAGGAGATCACATGCCAATTTAAACAGATAAAAAGATGCTCAGCTGCACTCAAAGTAAAAGAAATTCAAACTAAAACTGAATTGATACACCATTATTTTTACCCATCAGATGAGCAAAACTTGAAAAGTTTGGAAATATACTCTTTTGGTGAAGCTGTGTGGAAACAGGCCCTCTTACACATTGCTAGTGAGCATTTAAATTGGTATCACTTGGGGCTGGCCCGGTGGTGCAGCAGCTAAATTTCACACGTTCCACTTCTCAGCGGCCCGGGGTTCACCAGTTCGGATCCCGGGTGCGGACATGGCACCGCTTGGCACACCATGCTGTGGTAGGCATCCCACATGTAAAGTGGAGGAAGATGGGCACGATGTTAGCTCAGGGCCAGTCTTCCTCAGCAAAAAGAGGGGGATTGGCGGCAGATGTTAGCTCAGGGCTAATCTTCCTCAAAATAAGTAAATAAATAAGTTGGTATCACTTTTACGGATTGGGAAATATCCATCAAAATTACAAATGCATATACTCGTCGATTCAGTCATTCCACTTAGGGAGATTTATCCTATAGATATACCTGCACACATGAGAAATGGCAGAGGGTACTCTCAGTGCACGGTTATTTACATAAGCAGAAGATCTGAAACAACCTCAATGTCTATCAATAGGAAATCGTGGTATAGTGTCAGAGCCTTGTGTTATGTGTAACAGCAGAACCTCGGAGCCATAGCACTGGGTTCAAATCCTGGGTCTGCCACTAATTATCTGAGAGGCAGTTTCTTCATCTGTAAAAGGGAGGGAACAGGAGCACCTACCTAAGAGGATTAAATGAGTTAATATGTGTGTGAAGAGCTTGAAACAATGCCTGGCACGTCAGAGTGCTATGGAAAGGGTTGCCGTTTTTGTTATGCTGTATTTTATCATCCACGCAATGGAACACACGCTGCTGTGAAAAAGAATAAGGAAGCTTCCTGTGGGCTTACCCGGAAAGCTCTCTCAGAAATACTGCTAAGCAAAACAGCAACAACAACAACAACAAAACAGCTGTGTCTTATGCCATTTGGGGATGTGTGTCTTAAGGATGACAATAAAACATTTTTAAAATTTACTTATATATGCAAAAGGAAACTCTGGGAGGATATGCAAAAAACAAAAATAGTGATTACCTGTGGGGTTACAGGGGAGACTGGGTAGATGGGGGGGGGGGAAGGGGGAGAAGGTGATTTCTCACAGAATGGCCTTTTGTATCTTAGATGTTGAATCATATAAAAGAATTATATAAGAAAAGAATCAATAGGAAAAACAAGTTGATGGCATGCCCTTCTTAAAATCTTTCAGTGGGCTTCTACAGCTCTTAGAATAAAGGCCAAACCGGGGCAGTGAATCCAGGATTTCATGGATAGTATAGAGTTTCTCTTACAAACAAATACATTTTCGAAAAAATCAATAGATTTAAGGATATATATCACATATATAATAATACAGGTGCTTACATGGACAAGGCAAAAAATGGCATGCCCGAAGAACTAAAGTTTAGGCAACATTGTGTGGACTATTCTTTTATGATGCTTAGCTGTGAAGGGAAGATGAAAGAGAGATGTGTGGGGTTGAGAGAAAGTTTTTCAGAATGGGAAGACTTCAGCATCCTTATTGGCTAAAAAGCTGAAAGGGTTGAAAATCCAGGTAAACAAGTAACTACCTAATGGCCTCAGGTAGGGATAGGAGGTAACCACACCAGGGTGTGACTGGCCATGTTCAGAAGGAATGCCACTTCCTCCAAGAGGGGAGGGAAAGGAAAGGAATGACGGGGGCGGGTAAGGATGGTTTTAGAGTGGAGAGGAGTAACTGAGGGAATTCCTACCTGGAAAGCTCTATCTTCTCAGTTGTTTGTTGGGGGAACATCTATTGGCAATGGGGAGGACAGGCAGTTTGAGGAGGGTGGTATAGGTCTAGCGTGTGACTTCTCAGCGCAGTGTGTAGAGGAGCTGATCAAAGACAGAAAATAATTGAGCAACTACAGCAGAGACCATGATATTTTAGTGGCCCAAATCTGAATAGCTGGAGAGATTTTCTCCAAGAGGCCAACACTGGGCACCGGGATTGGACACTAATCCCAGTGGAAGGGACAAGGGAGTGAGGCACTTCCAGGAGCTGGTAAAAGGAAAGTTCCAGTAATTGGTCATGGTGGTACAAGCTGACTGGAAAAAAGAAGAGGCTGAAAGGAGTGGATATTTGGGTCAAAGAAAGGGACACAGAGGATCACGATGTCAGATAGAGCAGTTTTAGGGGAAGGGGGAAGGCAAAGTCCAGGTGGCTGAAGCAGGCCGGGGGGGCACAGGCAGAAATCACTGCAATTAAGAAGCCCAAACCTTGAGAAGCTGGGGTGGGATGAGCAATCCTCACTGGAAGTCTCTCGGGATGCTGGCTAGAATTGTAATGAAAATGTTGAGAGCCGCAGCCAAAGGCATCTAGGAATCAGGGGCAAGTGACCAAGAGGTTAGGTGGTGGTGGTGGTGGCAGTGATGCAAAAAAAGGTCGAGAGAATGGTAAAAGAGAAAGCATTTTCACAGAAGGTAGAGATGAGCTTTTGGTCTGGAAGAGACAGTGGGGAGCGGGGTAGAAAGAGCAGCCTCCATCAGAGGAAGCTTCAGGCAAGAGATAGGAAGACTTTGTGTTCTGTGAAGAGCTCAGTGTGGGGTGGGGGTGGGGGTATAAAAATACAGTTCTAGAAAGCCAAAGGCAAAGAGTTTGGAGGAAAGGAAACAGAGAAATAAAGAGGCAGGCCGGAAGAAGACGAGTAGCGTGGACAAGGGAGGTCAAGTTTACTATGGTGGTGCCAAAAGACAGCAGCAACAAGGGAAGAATGGGATTCCCATTAAGCACCATCCAACCACCCCCTAACCACAGGAAGAAGCAGGACCTTGCCTTTCAGGAAAATAGGGTTCCTTGGCACTGAAGGTTATCTATGGGAGATCTGTCTTGCCTTGCATAAAAACTCCTGAGCCAGTTATCTCTGGAAAATTACAAGAGACTTCCAGGGAAGAGAAGCTCAAACCCTCAGCTTTTTTGGTTTATAAGGAAGAATCTTTTCACTGCTCACTCCCGGTCCATTCGCCCTCTGCGAGGCCCAGGTCCAAGGCTCAGACAGAAAGTGAATTCAGACTTAGGAAATTGAGATTTTCCTCTAAAAGCTCATAATTTCCCCGAAGTGAACAGCAGATGGTAGCAAAGAGCTGGAAAGAAAGCCAAGTCCATAAAAGAGCCCAGAAATGGTGAAGAAGGGAAGGAGAGCGGGGCTTTGGACATGATACCAGGCAACCACAGCACCCTCCATCGCACTGATCACGCTGTATGACAATTGTCGACTAGCCCCACGGACGGGACTCCCTGCGGAAGGACTGTGCCTGTCTGGCTCAGCTCTGATTCCCTAGCGCAAGGTTCAGCACACAGCAGGCGCTCAACAAAGACGAGTTGAGTGCACGGCTCGGGGGAGGGAGAGCTTGTTGGGGGAGAGACTCCCAGCCTGTCATGGTGGCGAGACAGACATCTGTCTTTTAGGACAACGTGGTGTGTGGAAAAACGTGCTGGTTTGGGACGGAATCTAGGCTGGATGTTGAATCCGGGCTGTGTTAGAAATGTGTACCTAACATTTCTGAACCTTGATTTTTCTCCTCTGGAGAGGGAGGATTTTTCACCAGGCTAGTTGTGATGAGAAAACACACAAAGTGTGTCTAGCACAGTATCTCGCACACAGGAGACACTCAATAGAAAGTAGATGTTGATATTTACTGTGGTTATTATTACTGTCACTATTATTACACCTTCTTCTCAAGGCTAGGCACCAGAGTAGAGGGGAAAGCATCACTAACGGTAACAAATACATTGGAATTAAGACTTGGAATCCCTACTTGCTCAGCTCAGTTCCCCCAAACAGTGCAGCAATAGATTCAATAGAAGGCCACGGCGGAATCAGCCTCTTCTAGAGGGTGTGGCTTCCCAGAGTGTGTTTTTTTTTTCCAGGGGTGGAGGATGGCTACTTGGTATTTCCCATGTCAGACCAGGCTAGCCCAGCTACCTGACGGATTTTTATAGGCACCTCAGAGCACAAATAAGTTTAACTAACAGCCACATGCATTTGGCCAGAACTTGCATCACACACCTCAGAAATCAGGAACAATGAATGGTGGAGCTCTGGAGCCCTGGGACAGCTTCCTGCCTGGTTCCCTTTAGAATGAGAGTATCTCAGAGAGCTGAATATTATTGGGAAGCTGTTTCCTGTGCCACAGGGGACAGACCTGAGAAATGGCACAGGTCTCCTGGATATTGGAACTTCAGATTTCCCTTAAAGCTCAGCGGAGAAAAGAGTACATTTAGACCAAATTAAAAAGAACTACCCTTTGACATTGTGAGACCCCCGTGGCTGCACAGGGTAAAAACAGTCTCAAAGAATATTTAGACAAGTCCTAAGAGTCCTAATTGATAGAAACCAGGGAGAGGGGGCAAATGTCTTGACTGGTAGAAGACACCATGGAGAGCAACCGTGCCCATCCTCCAGTATGTCCTGGGGTTGACCAGTCCTTGAGGCTCTCTCATGCCAGAAGCCTTAAGATTTGCTGGAAAATCCAACTTAGAGGAGGCACAACTTCCAAACCATCTTCCAGTGGGCTCAAGGGCCCGTGTGGCCTCATCATGTCATTTTTAATGGGATAGAGGTGAAACCTGTGCTGCCTGTGGTAAGGTAGGGAGCGTTAGTCTCCCAGAAAAGTCCCAGGAACCAAGATAGAGAGGCTGGCAGCTAAGAGAAGAGGATGTCTTCCAGGTACAGGGCCTTTCAGGAAGGTAGGAACACAGAAGGAGGGCTCTAACAACTCTTCTAGAAGAGATAGGAACTCCCCTTCCCTTTTGTCTATCACACAATAGAGGGAGGGGGTCATTTAAGGGTCTCTGTGAGGTCATGAATAGATCAGTTTCCTTTCTAGGCTGTCTCTACCAGGTTGGCGGTCTCTCCCTCTGACCAAATGAAGGGTCTCAATGGTTGATTTTACATGGAGGTAAAATCAAGCTACTTCGTCCTTCAATCCCACAGTCTCACAGTTCCCAGACTTCTTGCCCCTTTCAATACCTTCTTTGGTTCTGAAATGATGGACATAATGAGCAAGAGCATGAGGCCCCTCTCAGGAGGGCTGAGTGCTTCCTCCTCTCCTTCCACCCTATACTGCACACTGAGGCAGGGGGAGGGTACAAGCACAAGCGAGTGACAGGGGGGCTCCAGGTAAACCCAATGCCACCACGGACAAAGAGCCCAAGGCCTGGGCCCTAGGACAGGCCGTCAGCGGCACCAAGCTTACCCACAGAAAAGATGGTTCTAAAAAGCCCCCAGACTCTTTGCAGGCCTCATCCATGCCCATTTTCCCACTGCCTCGTGTCTGGCATAGAGCATCCTGCAGAAACCCAGCCAGGCAGCAGCTCAAGATCGTAGTAAGCACCCAAGAGGCTGTGACTCCCCAAAACAGAAGGGAGCGGCAAGTTGTAGGGGTGACGCAGGGGTGTGGTCTGCTGGCCTTACCTCCTTTCCACAGCAGGTAGATGGGCACCACGTAGAGCATAACATGCTGAATGTAGTAAATCTCCAATTCAAAGGGGAGCTGTAAGGACAGAGGGAGAGAGGGCTTTCAGAGCAGGAAGCACTCATTTCAGTAGATTCTGAAGTTGGACGCCCTTGCTTTTTAGGGCCTACGTCGTAGCAACCCCATGCATTTCACCCCTTCAACTCCCTTCACAATTAGAGAAAAAAGAATGAAATGAATATACTTATGACCTAGACTGGCATCATCCAAAGTGTACTTTGCAGAGATGGTGCTTGAAAACTGCTCCACTAACAAAGTTTGGTGAAAAATCTAAGAAATGTTGCATACAACGTATCCCCTTGGAGGTTCACCGTGTATGTTAGTGGGATATTAAGGACCCAGGTAGTCTCTACAAGTAAGAACCCTGCTTAACATTGTTTATCCAGTGTTTCCCAAGCTTATTTAGCCAGTGCCGTTTTAAAAAATAACTTAGTATTCTGCAGAATATACTTAAAGAAACATAACCTTATCACTTCCTGCTCCTGGTGAGTAGGTGGTGGACTATTTAAAAGTTTATTTCTCATTTGACATGAAGAACATATGGGGTAGGATTTATTATTCCCATTTTCCAGATGAAAAAAAAATTAACTGCTAGGTCTGGTATGATGTAGATCCAAGAATAAAGAGTTTCCCCACTGGATATTTGGGATCAGTCCAGAGTTAGCCCTACTTTTGGGTGAAGACCAAACAGCTGGGCCAATTCTGGCATTGCTTGCCAAAAAGAAAGTCTGTCCCCACACCCCTCCCTCCAACACACCCACTCATTCACTCCTGTTTCCCACCTCTCTTAAAATGGAAGCTCTGGATTACCAAAGCAGAGTGTGGTTTCAACCTGGCAAGGGGACCACACTGGAGAGCTTGGCAGCAGGCGGAGACTGGAAACGGCTGGGTAGCTAACTCCGTTCCAGGGGAAAAGAAATGCAGCAGCTGGCAAGAGGCCTGGCCTCTGGGGCTTACACAGCCCTCAACACACACACACAGACACACACACACACAGACACCCCCAGGGAAGCCCAGAGAGACGAGGACACCCAGGGGAAGGGTCAGCTGCCTCCCTGTTTCCGACATGGCAAGCGTGAACCAAGACTGTGTGCTAATGAGAGGAGGCAGTTATGGGCTCCCCAGGCCCAGGAGTCCAAGCCAGCCGTGAGCCAAGGGCTGAAACCAAAAGATGGCAGGGCTCCCAGAATGGGAGCAGGGACGACTGTGGACCCTGGACAGAGACACTGGCTCTGGCTCTTGAAAATAAAATCCCATACAGAAAGAAAACTTCCCACGGATCCAGATGATGCTCTATGATTATTTTATGCTTACAGAGGGAAAATGTAAAAATCCCAGAAAAAGAGATGAGGTTCCAAGCATCTCTGTAGAACATGTTGGAATAGCTGAGAAAGGTCATGGGGCTTGACAATGGGCATTCTCAGCAAGAGGTAGATTTGGGGGCCTGAGAGGCCCACACTGGAGACCACAGTAATGTGGTCTGGGATCACCCTACCATCTTCAATGTGGGTACTGCTTCATGCTTCCTCTAATGTTTTCACACCTATGATCTACTCAATCCTTTCAAAAACCCCATGAGATGGGCAGGTAAGTATCACTACCCTCATTTGACAGAGGAGGAAACTGAGGTGCCAAAAGGTTAACTGACTTGACTGCGGTCACCTGGACGGCAAGCAAGGAGAAGGAAAAGGCCCCAGGAAGGCTCAGCTCTATGGCTGTAATCTGAATCTTCAGGTACCTGAGGGACTTAACCTCTCCCCTCATGGGCCTGGGAACCCAGGCTGCTCTCCCACAGCAGGGAGCAAAGAAGTGGGCCAAGGGCCGCAGCCGCTGGTCCCAGCCAGGTCCTCAAGCAGTATCTCCTCCACTGACCTCTCCGACTCCAGCAACTGGACTCACAGTGCCCACTGGCTTCTCCTCCCTTCCAGCCCTCCTGGAAAGCCCTCCCCACCCGCACGTCCAGGGAGGCAGTTTAGCACCGCAGCTGCAAGCAAGGACTTTGGAGTCTGTCAAATTTCTGTTCCAGATTCGATTCTGCCACTAATAGCCCTGTGGCCTTGGGCAAGTCCCTTAACCTCTCCACCCTAGTTTTTGGCAGTAAAATTAAACTAATTATGCTGTTATAACATTGTTTTAAATTTTTTTTAAATTTCAATATAACAAACATTTGTATAGTACTGCTTGTGTGCCAGGAACTGTTAAGCAGCACTTGTTAACTATTAATTCACCTAATCCTCGTGAACAGCTGTACTGTTCCAATTGTCTCCATTTGAGAGATGAGAAATGGAGGCACAGATAAGTTAGATAACGTCCTCAAGAGCACACAACTCATTCGGTGTCAGAGCCAGGATTCAAACCCAGGCAGTCCTGCTCCAGAGTTTATAGTCTTAGCTGGTACACTCTGCTACCCCGCCCCCAACCATCTCCCCCTGCCCCACCCCCAACAAAAAAAAGCCTGACACCCAGGAGATGTGCAGTGGAGAGGAACTGTTATGGGAGTGGTAAGAGTGGCACATTAGCAGCACCAGGGCTAACACTTGTCCTTACTGTCCCTCCACATGGGGCCCAGCCTCTCCCTGTTCACTTGATCTCCCCTTCACAACCTGCGGGCTGTGGCCCCAGGACCCACACCACACAGTGGCCAAGTTTGATCTGCAGTACAGGCCTCCAAGCTTCTGAGGGTCTGGTCATGAGCCCACCACGGCTCTGCAGACACCTCGGGCACAGACCTCAGTTGGGGTGGCTGGGAGACTGCCCCCACCAGTAGTGTCCCTCTTCTGAAGGCTGCCTCACCCCCTACTCCAAGAGTTCCCTACCTTGGAAGGCCACAGAGAGCATTACAGCAGGTGGAGGCACAACTGACTGCAGGACCAGGGAGGAGAAAGAGGATACAGGCAAGGGAGGGAGTGTGGGAAAAGAGAGAGAGGACAGGAAGGAGGAGCAACATCAGAAAATGCACGCAGGTGGCAGGGAGGAGGGAGCTGAATGGGAGCAAGAACCTACCACTGGTTATTTCACGAAACATAGTCTTTATTAAGTACTTATGCACCATGCACTGTGTTAAATACTTTTATATGTGTTATCTCATTTAATTATTACAAGTTTCCCATGAAGCAGGGACTATGACCACCCCCATTTGACAAATAAGGAAACTGAGGCATGGAGACATTAAATAACATCCAAAGAAGAAGCGGCAGGGCAGGGATGAGAGTAAAGGGCATTCAGCAATGGAGAAGAAAAAAGGTGGTTTTCTTTACTGAGCACCGAATCTGTGCCAAGTTCCAGGAGCGTTCTCATGAAACCTCCCTCACCCTCCTTTCCCCATTTTACAAACACTATCTGTAAAATGGCATACTTCCCCCAGAAGATGTTCCACTTGGCTAATTCATTTCTACCTGACAGAACTCACATCTGGAACTCTAATGTACATATCCTGGTTCCCTTTCTGCTGGAGGATTCCCGAGGCTTTAGACAAAAAGTCTTACATCACTGCAATTGGAAGTCAAAAGCAATAAAAACGTCAAGCTACACAGGTCATTAACTCCCTTCTCACATCGAAGTCAACATCTTTTTTAGAATCAAAAGAGCAGAGTAGTAAAATTCTGCAGGTCTCTGGAGTCAGAATGCCAGAAACATTAGGTATATGGACTCTGACCCTGGCAAGATCCCAGCTTCCTTCCTCCCAGCTTGCCACCCCGACAGCCACACCACCATGCCCTGCCATGGAGACCTCCAGTCCCATTGAGCCCTACATCTTTGGCTACTTCAGCCATCCTAAGAAGCCCAAGACTCCCAGGTCACTGCCCAATATCTGAACTCTAATCCCTCTATAGCTCCCCATCTCTCACCACTCCCCATTTCTTCAAATCCTTCCATTCAATCCTCTGAACTCACTCACTATCATTAGCAAAATCCCCTATATCCTCAAACTCTCCTCTGAGTAGTCCCTTTACCTTCTGTCTTTAATGAAAATCTGGTACGCCTCTGAGGACACTGCTATCCCAACCGCCCTCTCAAGAGGTGGCTGGTTTTCCTCCCATGTCGCCTTGTACCACTGGGCCAGGAGGGGTTCTGTCTGCCCCTCACTGCTGCTCTAAATTGCTTTCTATTCCAGACCATTCTCTCTGCCTCCTTCCTGACCACTTCTCAGATCTGAATCTCACGTCCGTGGACTCTTCTTGTGGCAGTCATCTATGGACCCGCTCCACGTGTATCCCCCTTCAGTCCTTGAAGACTTTCCCTCCTGCCTTCTTGTCACTTCTTTCCAATGCTCCTTTGTCAAATTTCCTGTGTTTTCAATATTTAGCAATAGCCCAGTCACTCAAAGTCTTGACCTCCATTCCCCTCAAGATCTCATCTCCGTCTTAGGTCAGTCCTATATTCCCATGACCGTAGCTGTCATTACCAATACCTGCGACCTTTACACAAACTCTTGTCACGCACCCCACTCTCCAACCACCACCTCCTATCATCTATCCAACCCACTCCCCCTCAAATCCCAACTCTCACAATTTTCCAACTTCACTGGGACCTACAGCCAATTGATCCTACCACCTTTTTACTGTCCCTCACCACCCTGATGTCCTCACTTCTATACTTATCCATCACTCCCTTCCATACGTCCTGAACTCTCCTGACACTCTCTCTCCTTTTTTCCTACTTGCCTCACAGAACCAACCACATTCTCAGTTAAATCCAACTCTCTGCTTTCACATCCTTAAACCATGCAAGTAGGCAGGGCTGAAGAACAATATAAAGCTATGCTGTTAACCCTTTAAATTCATGATTGCAAGTTTTATGCCCTTAATGAGCCTAAATTTAGGTCCCTAATGAGCAGGCCTTAATGTGACTCTATAATCTGACTACAAACCCAAGTCCATTCACTCTCCTCTATCCTAGACAACAATTTCACAACTTCTCCCACTGTCCTTAAACGTTCTTCCATCCTCCCTCTCAGCTGGTGATCCGGCTTCTTATTTCATTGGGGAAAAAAGGAGCAATTGGAAAAGAACATCCACCAGCTCCCACCTCCTCATCGCCCTGCTCCCTGCACCCATCCCCACAGCTGCCTTTTCTTCTGCTGCTCTGCAGGAACCACCCGTGCTGCCAGCTAAGGCTGGTCCCCAATTTGTGCACGACATCCTATCCTTTCTTGCCTACTCAAGTACATCACACCAGCAACCGTCCATTTTTGCGATGGATCATTCTCATCAGAAAACAAATAAGCTACAATACCTTTCATCTAAAGAGTAAAATTCTTGACCCCACTTCACCCTCTGGCTATCACCCCCATATCTCTGCTTCCCTTTATAGCAAAACTCCTCAGAAGATTTGTCGCTTCTTGGTGCCATCATTTCCTCTCCTCGGAATCATTCTTCCAATCACTCCAATCAAATTTTCACACCTACCACTCCCCCTAAATTGCTTTTATTGAGGTTATCAATGACCTCCATGTTCCTAATTCCAATGGGCAATGACCATGGAAGCTAGCCCATATGGCATCTTTGTATGAATTTTAAATAGCCACCCATTCTTCAGCCCGGACTCATCCACATGCCAGGGTGTCAGGGAGATTTGGGGTACGGTCATTCCCTGTGCAGTTAACAACCTGTACAACTATACCTGCTGGTCCTGGTCAATTTTCAGGCCTCATATTACTTGACCTATCAGCAGCAGTTAATGCAGTTAACCATTCCCTCATCCTTAAAACACTTTCTGCACTGGGCTTCTACAATATGGCTCTCTGCCCTGCCCCTACCTCAATGCCTCCCATTCTCAACCTCCTTTGCTGGATCTTCCTTATGTCCCTCACTTCTAAATGTTGGAGGGGCCCAGAACCAAGTCTTTGGCCCTCTTCTCTATCTACTTTCACTCACTAGATAATTTTATCCAAGTTCGTGGTTCTAAGTACCATCTATATACTGATCATTCCCAAATGAATATCTCCATCCTAGAGTCAGGCTGCAAAGATTGAAATTCTGGCTCCATCATTTATTTGCCATGCACCTTTGGGCAAATCACTTAATCTTACTGAGCTTCAGTTGGCTCATCTGTAAAATGGGAATGATAATAGTATTTATCAAGTTGTGGTGAAATTAGGTGAAACAATGCAGGTAGAGCTCTTGGCCCATTGTTGGCATATAGTTTCTCCATGGAGACTTCTTTATTTCTCAAAGGAATGTCAACACTGCTCTCCTCTTCTCACCCATGACAGTCCTAGTCTTACTCTCATCCAGTCAATAAAAAAAAATTATTGAGACACTAGTAGGTGATAGGTAATGTGCCTGGCTCTGGGTTTACAATAATTATGAAGACACAGTCCGTGCCCTATATGAGTTCAAAGTCTAGCTGAGGAGGCTAGCAGATAAAGGGATAACAAGAGTGCAGCAAAAGACCATGGAAAGCCCTGTAGATCAAGCAATGGATAAGGTTCGATTTTTCTTTTAAAGCAAGGGAGAGTCCTGTATGATGCACGGTTGTGTAGAGCTCCTGCTGGAGGCTGTATGCAGGGAATGCTAATGGAGGCAGAAAGACCAGTTAGGAACTGGCAATAGCAATGTCTAAATGAAGCTTAAGGCAGAGGCAGTGAGAGAAGAGAGGATGGACAGATTTGAGAGAAGGTAAGGGAGTTGATTCACCAGGACTAAGTAATTGATTGGATAAGGGGTACGCAGAGGAAGAGGAGGAAAGAAGTCAAAGATGATCCCCAGGCTGAAAACCTAAGTGGCTGGTGGGATGTCAGGGCTTCACCCTAAGTTGGGGCCTACAGTCAAGGGAGCAGGTTGGAGGAGGTGGGGTACAAGAAAAGAAGCTGGGGCCATGCTGAGTTTTGAAACCAGTGTGATGGCCTGGCAGAGATGCTCATAAGTCAGTGGGAATGTAGGTCTGGATCTCAAGGAGACTGGAGAGGATGAGAAGAGCTGAAAGTCAGGAAAATGACACACATGCTTAACTGTACATTATAAAATAGACATAGATAGGAGATTTCTAAAAACAAAAATAAAAATAGAAATACTATATGATCCAGCTATTCCACTTCTGGGTATTTAGCCAAAGAACATGAAAACACTAATTCAAAAAGACATATGCACCCCTATGCTCATTGCAATTTTTTTCAAAAAAAGATTGGCCCTGAGCTAACATTTGTTGCCAATCTTCCTCTTTTTTTCTTCTCCCCAAAGCCCCCTAGTACATAGTTATACACTCTAGTTGCAGGTCCTTCTAGTTCTGCTATGTGGGACGCTGCCTCAGCATGGCTTGATGAGTGGTGCTAGGTCTGCGCCCAAGATCCGAACTGGTGAAACCCTGGGCCACCAAAGCAGAGCGTGAGAACACCCTTGGCCATGGGGCTTGGCCACTGTTCATTGCATACTATTCACAATAGCCAAGACTTGGAAGCAACCCAAGTGACCATCAACAGATGAATAGATAAAGAAGATGTGATATATACAATGGAATATTACTCAGCCATAAAATGATGAAATTGTGTAATTTGTGACAACATGAATGGACCCTGAGGGTACTATGCTAAACGAAGTCAGTCAGACGGAGAAAGACAAATACTGTATGATTTCACTCATACGTGGAAAATGAAAAATAAACAAACACACTCTGGTTACCAGAGAGGAAAGTGGTAGGGAGACGGTGAAAGAGGTAAAGGGGCATATGTGTACGGTGACAGACAGAAACCAGACTTTTGGTGGTCAACACAATGCAGTCTATACAGAAGTCGAAATATAATGATGTACACTTGAAATTTACACAATGTTATAAACCAATGTGACCTCAATAAAATAAAAAAAGACATATAAGTGCACATTATAAAACACAAGCACGGAAATGTAAAAGGATGAAATCCTAAAATGCATAAAAATGCTAATATTTTCTTTGAGCACCCCCATTGGACCATCTTATGGACCCCACTTTGCAGATCCCTGGTCCTCAGCACTCTTTCAAGAAGACTGAATGGGTGGAGAGAGATGGCAGCCATAACTCAAGGCGGGGATGAATGGGGAGAAATAACTGTAAAGAATGGGAGAGACTGAACATATTTAAGGGCTGAGGGAAGGAGTCAGTGGAGAGGGAGAGGCTGAAGAATCAAGAGGGGCAGGAGGCACTGGACAGTGAGAGGTCTTGAAGCAGGCAGGAGGCGATGGGACCCAGAGCACAGAGAGAAGGGTTAGCTGGGCTCCAGGAAATGAGGAGGGAAGGACAAGCTGAAGTGAGAATAACTGTACAACATAGGGGCATGCTGGAAATCGAGAGAGCTCCCAACTTAGGAGCTCCTACTACATGGCTGGAGGCTTGGCATTACCAAAAGAGTCTATGGCTAATGATGAGATACCAAGTGAGGATAGGTGGTTACAAAGAAAGGACTCTGGTCTCAGCTCAGCCCCAGACTGCAGCCTCTCAAAAGAAATGAAGGAATTGGAAAAGATAATTGCTATGGTCTGAATGTTTGTGGCCCCCACCAAATTCATATGTTAAATTCTAACGTGGATATGATGATATTAGGAGGTGCGGCCTTCGGGAGGTGCTTAGGTCCTGAGGGTGGAACCCTCATGAATGGGAACAGCGCCCTTATACAAGAGGCCCCAGAGAGCTCCCTAGCCCCTTCTGCCATGTGAGGATACAAGAAGTCTGTGACCCAGAAGAGGGCCCTCACTTGACCATGCCGGCACCCTGACCTTGAACTCCTAGCCTCCAGAACTGTGAGAAATATATTCCTGTTGTTTATAAGCCACCTAGTCTATGGCATTTTGTTATAGCAGCCTGAAAAGACAAAAACAATACTCCACCTTCCTTAGAGGGGAAGGGATGTAACCCACTGTTACTTCTGCCTTCGGTAATGCTCCTGCCAGCCAAGTTTGGCTTTGGAACACTTTATCTTCACTAACTGACCACAGACTTTTACTGTGGCCTACTGGTCCCACAATCTCCTTGGAACTAAATACCACTTGTTAGAGGAGCCACAAAAGAGATGCCCACGAGCTAAAACAAACCACAGCACCTTCACAGAACAGAAGACCATGCTGCCATTAAAAACAACAAGGTGCCCTAAAGAAACACTCTGACAAAGCCAGAATGTGGACCCTTCTACAACACAACTGGCCCAGGCTCATCAAAACTTCAATGTTGTGAATAAAGAAGGTAGGGGAACTGTTTCCAGATTTTAAAAAATAAGTAAAAACTGAAGAGATGGAACAATCAAAACCAAGCTTGAAACTTAATTGGACCCTCATTGTTTAAAAAATTAAAAAAAAACATTCTTGGGACAATTGGGGAAATTTGAACATAAACTGATTATTACATAAAGTACACGATATTATAGAATTGTTGGTAATCTTCTTAAGTGTGATGATGGTATCGTGGTTGTACAAGAGAATGTCCTTCTTCTTAGGAGCTGCAGGCTGAAGGATTGAGAAGTGAAATGTCAAGATGTCTGCAACTTTCTTTGAAATGACTCAGCAAACTTACACAGATAGAGAGATAGAGGTAGAAAGTGAATATGGAAAAGGCTAATTGTTGACCTAGCTGGAGGGTAAACAGTCATCCACTACACTATTATTTCAACTCTTCAGTAAGCTTGAAAATTTTTATAATAAAAAGTTGGGAAATTTAAAAAATTTAAATAAATTTAACTGAGGTAAATGTGTATGAACTAATATGGCAAAATCCTAGGATACATTAACTGAAAGAAAAAACAAGTTGCATTCATTTTGGAGAACAATTTCTCAATATTTATGAAAATGTTTAAATATCCATTCACTTTGACTCACTAATTTTACTCTAGGAACTTATCTAACACAGACACTTGCACACAGCACAAAGATATACACATAAAGATGTTCAGTGCAGCATTATTTGTAATAGCAAAAAAGCAACCTAAACGTCCATTAGTAGGCAAGTCATCAAAAAATATTCTGGAAGACTAACTATGCAACCTCTTATTTAAAAAAAGGAGGTGTAACCATTTGTCGGTGAAACTGAGCAAATCTATAGTATACAAAGTATGATCCTTTTTGGAGGAAAAGGACAAGTTAGTATTTGTACTTTCAGATGTATGTAAGTGTAGAAAAAAAGGACCGGGATGATATTTATCAAACTGGGCAGGAGAACAGGGTTGGCAAGGACAGGCTGAGACAGCGAAGGTGAGCCTTGACATTGGATCCTAGATACTCATATAGCTGCATTTTTACAGCAAATGAATGTCTTCCCTTATTAATCACGTAGCTAAAAGTTTTTAATAGTCGAAGAAAAGGTCAAAAAATAACGTAGCCAACTATTAGCAGTAATTGTCTCTGCGGAGTCAGGGGAGAACTCTCATGTTATATTCTTCATATCTCTCTATTGCAGGAATCCTTAACCAAGAGGATGTTTTAGGCTATTAAGGATGATTACTGTGATTTCTTTTCTAGTCTTTCAAAAGCTGCTCTCAGAGTATCTCAGCATGTAAAGAAAATAACTTGTAAATGGGGGTCTATAGACTCCCAAATCATTTGTCCTCATTGTATCTTCCTTTGTGACCCCACTCCCACCCCCAGTTAGGACTGATGCCCACAGCCCCACCAGGCGCATGGTATTCCATCTCATTCTCATGGTTTGATGTGGAGAGAGAGAGAGTGGTGAGTGACTGCGGTTAGAGGGAGACTGGTCCTTCCTCTTGGAGTCCAAACCCTAAGAGGGCTACTCCTGACTTCTTCCTTGGTGCTCAGAGCCCTTGACAGAGCAGGAGAACAGAGTTGTGGTTGTCAGGTGGCTGCCCCCAGCCAGCTCCCTAATGTCAAACAAACTATTTTGAGCCCTTGAAAGATGCTGTTTGCTCTGGTGGCACAACTATTTGTGCAAGTGTATTTCCTGGTGTGAAAGAAATAGCAGCCCAGACCTGCCTGCTTCAGCCAGGCAAGCCCACAGAACTTCACTGAGTAATAATTTGGGGTCAATCAGCCACTGGATATGCTGCAAGGCCTCACTGTTTCCTTTAATCACAATGAAAATGAAACCTCCTAGCTCCTCTCCTCTCACCTCTAACAGACTTAGGAGCTGCTGCCTGTCATCCTGGGAAACCACAATATGCCATTCTTTAGTACTGTTGCTGGTATCAAAAGTCATTTCTGAAAAGGCAGGAAAGAAAGCTCTGGTGTTCAGACCACCTAATAATCATAATCATAATTGGAGCTAACATTTGAGTGTTCCCAGGGGATATGTCATAACTAAGTCTATTGCATCATCCTGAGCTGTAATGAGGAGGAGGAGGAAGATAATAATGATCATAAAGGCTTATACTTTTTGACTCTTATGGGCTGAATTATGCCCCCTCCATTCATATGTTGAAGTCTAATGCCCAGTAGCTCAGAATGTGACTGTATTTGAAGATAGGGCCTTTAAAGAGGAGCTAAAGATAAAATGAGGTCCTACGGGTGGGCCCTAATCTAATATGACTGGTGTCCTTATAAGAAGCGGAGATTAGCACACAGAGAGACACAGAGGAAAGACCATGCAAAGACACCAGAAGAAGAAAGCCATCTACAAGTCAAAGAGAAAGGCTCTCAGAAGAAACTAACACTGTTGACACCTTGCTCTTAGACTTCTAGGCTCTAAAACTGTGAGGAAGTAAGTTTCTATTGTTTAAAGCACCCAGTGTGTGGTATCTGTCATGACAGCCTGAGCAAATGAATACACTGACCAACGATATAATATGAGCCAGGTGCTGTACTAAGCACTTTACAACTATTAATGCCTTTCATCTTCCTAACACACTTGTGAGGTAGCTTCTATTGCTATTCCCCAACTTTAAGATGAGGAAATTGAAAACAGAGAGGTTTTCCATAATCCCAAAATGCTGGAAACAACCAAATTTCCATCGCAAGGAGAATAGAGATAGACATTGTGGTATATTTATATGACGGAATGTTATACTACAGTGAAAATATAACTATAGGTATACTCAATAATAGGGATGAATCTTAGTATATAATGTTGAATAAACTAAGCAAATCCCAGAATTCTACATACAACATAATGCCCTTTTTATAAGGGTCAAAAAGCAACTAGAATTAAATATCTTATCTAGGAATATATATCTCTGTGCATATGAGAGAGAGATAAAACTATTTTTAAAAAGAGCAAAGGAATAATAACGAAAATTCAGGTTAGTGGTTCTGTCAGATTGGTAGGGAGGTAGGGTACAGGACGGGAGAAGCACATAGGCTTACATCTCTGAGTTATTATCAACATGGCCAGTTCTTGGGTTGGGTCCATAGTTATCTATGATATTACCAATGTATAAATAAATGCACTCATGAATAAAATTAAAGCAGGTAATGCATGGACTAATGGTGGAGTTTGTTATGAATTGGGGATTATACATATGATTAGCCCAACTGTGTGCACCCAAGGTCTGTTTAAAAAGGAAAAGGGGTGAGAGTTCAACTAACCAACCTGCCCAAGGACTCAAGGCTTATTAAATGGCTGAGTAAAGATGTGAACCCAGAAAACCTGGCAGGAGAATGCATAATCTTAACCACTGTTGTCTGTTCTATAATCCAGGCTGCTTCCCTGATGGAAAAGAAATAGGATCTACTATGAAACCTGAAAGCCTTACCCTATCCAGCTACCATGATATAGGCGCTAGCCATCAAAGTGAACCCACGGGGCTCTGAAGTCACTAGATGCAGATTCACCACTTCTTCAGACTGAGCCAAAGCCTGAATTTCATGTGGAAAAAAGGATAGACGCTTTGAGTATACACAAGAAGGTCTTCAGGATTTACATTTCCAGCCCTAAACACATTATTTGACTTTTTACTCAAGGAGGGAAAGTAAACATTTGCATGGCTCTCTCCACAGATCTCAGGGGAAAGGCTAATGACAGAGATGGCTCAAAAGGCCTAAAAGGAACCAGGACAGCTGCAAGGCAAAAGATAATCAGCTTGTGTGAGGAGGTCAAACTTGGCCTACAGAATGACTTGCCCAGGGCTGGCCTTCCTGCTTAGGTGGAGTGACAAGGGGCTCCATGAAGGCCTTGAGCACCACTGACAGGACTAAGGCGTCATTCTCCCGTCTTGGGTTACATATTCCACCCAGAAAACGTAAGCCATGTATAGTGGGAGGTACGAGAGGAAAGGGACCGAACTCCCAAGTCCCTCTTCAGCCCAGGCAGTCTACGGTACCATCCATCTATATTTTAGGGCCTTCAAAGGACTTGAGCATCAGATGGCTTGAAATAAGGCCAACTCCACACTAGCACTAGATCAAACAAAGGGACAAAAGCATCTGAGATGTGGCTCTCAGCCTAGTCAAAGCAGTTCAAGGGCACTCAGTACTCAGCTCACCAACCCTTGCCAATCAAGCTGGGAGTCTGGTTAATCTTCTACTCCTTGAAGGCCCTTGCTTGAAGGCACCCAGGAGGCCAGGCAGCCATTTGTAAGGCCGGCCTCCCTACCCTGCTGTCTCCAACACCTTCCCCTAACAAGGCCCACCACCTCTGCTACAAGCTGGAGCCAGGTTCATGAATCCCTAGATCAAGATAAGGCAAAAGGCACATGACCCCTTGATGCCACCAGAGATGGTACTTGACCACCTCCTGACATGAGCAGACGCTGCTCACTTCTCTTTCTACTTCTCTTCTGTTTAACTTTGCCGTTCTCCATCTCTTCCCAGGCTCCAAGCCTACACCCAGGTTTTCTGTCAGCACTGGAGGATGATACACTTGGACTTGCAGCAGCTCTTGGCTAATTTAACACACAGAATGTACAGAATCTTTATTTTCATGACAGATTTTGAGAGAATCTTCTTTGGACCCATGGGATGAGGCCCAGCATTCTGTGTTTTAATAAAGCTCCCTAAGGTAATCTGGATGCAGGAGTGCTTAACTTATACTTGGAAAAATACCACAGTAGAGCAGGCTCCAAAAGTCTAAGGGGTAGGTGTGGAACTCAGAATATTTTCTCAGAAACGACTGGCAGTTCCCAAGAAAATGTACTGATAAGGATAATGATGTGACTAGTGTTCAAAACAACAATAAAGATAACAATAACAGCAATAATAATTAATAATTGCTAGTACATAGCACTTCTCTGCCAGGCATTGTCCTAAGTATTGATATGTATTAACTGGTTCTTATAACAACTCCATAAAATAAGTTCTATAATCTCCCTTTTACTGATAAGGGAAGTGAGATATAGAGAATTTAAGTAACTAGCTCAAGGTTACTTACAAAACCTGGATGTAAGCCAGGCAGTCTGACTGGAGTCCACATTCTTATCTGCTGAACTACACTACCCTTGATGTGTGTTGAAGCCCTTTACATTACAGAGGGAGGCCTTGACTTTGAAACTTGATTTACAAATGACTCAGATCCATGAAGATTTGACCCCCCCACTATTGAAATATTATCCTCTCTCATCCACCCCACCCTGTGAGTCCAGATCTAGAATGTTTTAATTATACTGCCCTGGGAATAGATCAATACTGGAATCTACCTCCATGATACCCCAGACACCAACACATTCATTCAGTCAAGAAATATTTATTGAGCATCTATTATGTGCCAACTATTATGAACAAGATACAAATGGTCCCTGCCTTGATGCAATTTACAGTCTTATACCCAGCTCATTCGAAATGCTGATTTCTAGGGTTTAGAAGGGCTAAGAAATCAAAAGATGATTTAAATCAATGTTCTGAGGGCTCATGACCACTAATATTAATGTTTTGTTAGCTACATGATGGGTTAAATGGGCTTTCTGATACCTCATAGAAATTAGCACAACAGTAGACAGAGACATCATAGGTATTTGTCAACTTAGGGATATTTTAAGACAGCACTGAAAACAGATAGATGGCCAAACCAATGAACAGTATTCAAATGTCCTTCTGACAGCCCCCAAAAGTAAGGATACAGCCATAAAAGGGTTGGAAAACAAGACCCAGACTTCCATTCCTGGTAATAACCAGGGTTAATACTTAAAGAGATTGCCCACTTAAAACAGCCCAAAAGTCCTGGATAAAATATTTTTAAGTTGTTTTTAAAAAAAAATCTATGAGCTATGATGTCTGCAGGGAATTTTCTGGCCAAAGACTGACTGAAGGTAGGAATCTGGAGAAATAAGTGGGACATTACATCATCTAGTTTTTACCAAAAGGAGATTTGCCAAGCCAGGTGAATTTGAGCTTTGATTTTTCACAGCCTAGAGGGGTACCAGGAATGGGAGAAAAAGGCCAAGATTTCCTAAAGAGTCTAATGAGAGATAACCTTCATAAAGCTAGAACCCATAAAAGCTACATTTCAGTGTAAATGTGTACTAGAAATACAAATTACTCTACTCCTAGAATGGTAAAGAAAATTCAGTCTGAAATCTTAACACTGAGTTGGGATAGCAGGGGAGAGAACTAGTAATCTCCACCAAAACTTGGAACCACAAGCCAGCCCTCACGTGGGTTTGCAGCCTAAACTAACACTACTTGGGTAATCCAAAAACATTAGGTTGAGAATTTTATTTAGCATGATTTCAGACTTGTAGCCCTCAAGTGCCTGGGAAGAATGAAGACAAATCCTTTCCAGAGGAATCCAGGACTGAAAGAATTCCTACAAATAAAATCTCAAGGACAATAAGCAACATTCAAGTAAAATGAGGACAACAATAATATTTAAAACAAAACCTAAACAGAGAAATAAGCCAAGAACCAGCAAAAAGAGAGCTTTAAGGATCTCAGAATATAATCATTTGTTATAGACTATGTTTAAAAAAATGAAAAATATAATAAATTGAAATTAAAAGTACCATTGATAGTTTCAATTGATAGGTTTAGTTGCTGATTAGGCACAACTAAAAATATAAGTAAGTAACTGGAACATAGAGCTGAAGAAATTATCCAAGATACAGCATAGTAAGACAAAGAAGTGGAAAATGTGAAAGAAAGATTAAGAGATGTGGAAGATAGAGTAAGATGGACTAACATAACTCTAAATGTAGTCCCGAAAGAAGAAAAGAGAATGGGACAGAGGCTATATTTGAAAATATAATAGCTGTGAATGTTCAGAAACCTGATGAAAAACATCTATCAGCAAATTCAAGCAGCTCAAAGACTCTCAAACAGAACAAGCAAAAACAAATCAACAATGAAACATATCTTACTAAAACTGCAGAACACTGAAGACAAAGAGAAGATCTTAAAAGAGTCCAGAAAAAGAAGAGAGATTACTTTCCAAAGGGTTAAAATTAAGACTGGCCAGTGACTTTTCAAAGCAACACTAGAAGACAGAATACAGTAAAATTATATCTTCATTGTGCTGGGAGAAAAATAAATATGAACCTAGAATTTTATATCCAGTAAAAATACGATATCTTTCAAGAATGAAGGAGAAATGCAAACACTTTTAGACAAAGAAAAACCAAGAGAGTTGCTATCGGCAGATCATTTCTAAACGGAATTCCAAAGAAAAGATTTCCAGCAAAGGTAAAGTAACGTCAGACTTCAATAAGGTCTGAGATGCAATAAAACATAGAGAGCAAAGGAAGTGGTAAATATGTAGGTAAAACTAAATGAACATTTATTATATAAAATAATAATGTCTTGTGTTATTTTTAAAAGAAAAGCTAAAACAGTACAGAATTAAAATACATGACAACATAAGCACCTAAATTGAGGATGATGAATAGAGTTAAAATATGATAAAGACCACATGCAAAAGAATGAAGTTGTAACCCCATCTCACAGCATATACAATCCTAGGGATATATCCAAAAGATAAAAAACATGTCAATACACTCTTCTCAAGTGCATATGGAACATTCTCAAGGACAGACCATATGTTGGAAAACAAGACAAGCCTCATTAAATTTAAGACTGAAATCATATCAAGCATATTTTCTGACCATAATGCTATTAAACTAGAAATCAACTACAAGAAAAAAGCTAGGAAAGTGACAAACATGTGGAGACTAAACAACATGCTACTTTTTTTTTCTTTAATATTTTTAAAACTTTTCCTTCTTCTCTCCAAAGCCCCCCAGTACATAGTTGTGTATATTCTTAGTTGTGCGTCCTTCTAGTTGTGGGACATCACCTCTGCATGGCCTGACGAGTGGCACCATGTCCACACCCAGGATCCGAACCTGCAAAACCCTGGGCTGCTGAAGCAGAGCACTCGAACTTAACCAGTCGGCCCCGTGGCTGGCCCCAACAACATGCTACTCTTAATCTCCAAAATATATAAAGAACTCACACAACTCAACAACAAAAAAACAAACAACCTCATCAAAAAATGGGCAGAGGATATGAACAGACATTTTTCCAAAGAAGATATACAAATGGCCAATGGGCACAGGAAAAGATGTTCAACATCACTAATCAAAAGGGAAATTCAGGGGTTGGCCCGGTGGCACGGCAGTTAAGTTCGCACATTCTGCTTCGGCAGCCCAGGGTTTGCTGGTTCGGATCCCAGGTGCAGACATGGCACCGCTTGGCAAGCCATGCTGTGGTAGTCGTCCCACATATAAAGTAGAGGAAGATGGGCATGGATGTTAGCTCAGGGCTAATATTCCTCAAAAGAAAATGGGAAATGCAAATCAAAACTACACTAAGATATCACCTTACACCCGTTAGAATGGCTATAATCACCAAGACAAAAAATAGCAAATGTTGGAAAGGATGTGCAGAAAAGGGAGCCCTCACACACTGCTGATGGGAATGCAAACTGGTGCAGCCACTATGGAAAACAGTATGGAGATTTCTCAAAAAACTAAAAATAGAAATACCATATGACCCAGCTACCTCACTACTAGGTAATTAACCAAAGGACTTGAAACCAACAATTCAAAGAGACTTTTTCACCCCTGTGTTCATTGCAGCATTATTCACAATAGCCAAGACATGGAAGCAACCCAAGTGCCCATCGACTGATGATTATATAAAGAAGATGTGGTATATATATACACAATGGAATGCTACTCAGCCATAAAAAAAGACAAAATCATCCCTTTTGCAACAACATGGATGGACCTTGAGGGTATTATGTTAAGCGAAACAAGCAGAGAAAGACAAACACCACGTGATTTCAGTCATATGTGGAAGATAAACTAACACACAGAAAAGAGGACAGATTAGTGGTTACCGGAGTGGGAGGGGGTTGGGGGATGGGCACAAGGGGTGAAGGGGCACATTTATATGATGACTGAAAAGTACTAATGTACAACAGAAATTTCACAATGTTATAAACTTTTATGACCTCAATAAATGAAAGAAAACATGTTAGTACAAAAAGTTGTATATGAATTTTCATAGCAGCATTATTCATAATAGCCAAAAAGTGGAAACAACCCAACGTCTATCAACTAATGAATGTATAAATAAATATGAATATTTACATACAATTGAATATTATTAGGCAATAAAAAAGAATGAAGTACTAATAGATGCTACAACATGGATGAATCTTCAAAACATTATGTTAAGCAGAACCAGACACAAAAGAACAAATATTGTATGATTCCATTTGTTTGAAATGTCCAGAACAGGCCAATCTATCACTCATTGCTTAGAGCTGTGGGCGGCCGCAGTGGGGTCATGGGATGATAGCTAAAGAATACAGGTTTCTTGTGGGGTTAGTGAAAATGGTCTAAAATTGATTGTGGTGATGGTTACACAACTCTGTGAACATACTAGAAAACAATGGATTGTACACTTTTCAGGGAATTTTATCTCAATAAAGCTATTACCAAAAAAATGTTATACGGTCCTTGTATCATTTGAGAGAAAAGTAAATAAGTATTTTTGTTAACATTGGTAGGGTAACCATTAAAAAAACCCGATAACTGAAATAGTGTGTATAACATCTAAACCAGTAGAAAGAAAATAAAAGAAGAAACTATCCAATCGATGCCCCACAAAAGCCAGAAGGAAAAGAAGACAAGATAAATACTGCAACCTGGAGTTTATAACCTGCACCAAAAGGCAGCAGTCCAAGTGACCCCCAGCAGTCACATTTGCGCTGAGAAGCAGGCTCTCGCTGTGTGTGCTGGAGTTTAGGACGAGTGGAGCCTCGAGCCCTACCCAAACCCCCTCATTAACAGGGTCCCTGGAAAGACACATGCTCCTCTGTAAGGACTGGATTAAGTCAAGCAAATGCCACCTTGGGATGAAACATCCTCCCTTTGGCCACCAGGGACCAAAATTATCCCTCCAATTAGTTGAGGCCTATAGGTCCTAGATTCTAAAGGAAAATGAGTAAGTCTGTTGCTGAGATGTCATTTGAATTTTGGCACACAAGCTAGTTTGAATTATTAAGAATGTAATGTATTAGAAACCCACCTCTAGTGGATCGATGGGTGACTTGCGCTCATTGGGCTCAGCCCAGGAAGGCCTGGCTGCTTTAATGAGAACCATGAGTGCACCTGGCGCACTCCATCATAGACAGCGTCCTTGGATCTCTCTCTAGGACAGCCTGTAGTCACAGGATACATATTTGTTCGATGGTTATTCCACCTATTGGAACTAACTGATGGGAATGCAGTGTCTCCCTTGCCCAGAGAAGGTGAAATTACCCCCAACTCTGGCTGGAGGGTGCGGATCCTAGCTCTCCCTCTATCCTTGACTCACTGTTCCTTTTTCCCTCCTGGCTCGCACCGCAGGGCAGAGGAAGTGAAATGCAAACTTATCTGGAATGACCGCTCTCCCTTAAGGGCCTACTCAGTTAAAGGAAAAAGAATCTTCTCTTGCTTCCACCTTTGGAGGTAGGAGTTCAGTCCACACTGAAACACCTTGCCAGGAATAAAGTTCAAGGCAGTATTTTCTCAGGACAGCTCTGGCCATGCATCTGCCGACAGCACCCCCTGACCTCTGCTTCACAGGGAAAGCTGCCACCCCTTTGCTCAAGACGAGAAACAGAACAGGGCCCATCCCTTTGGCCCAAGTTGCAGCTGACCTCTGGCCTAGTTTGGAGACTGAGAAACAGCAGTTACATACAGTGAATGCGGTATGAGGCACAAATGGGAGTGCCCCAATTCTTTCAACACCATCTAGATCACCTACAAATTGGCCTTCTTTCTAATCAGTCCTATCTTGAACACCCACTCCAAATAGAAACTTGTGTCCTCCCACACCTCCAGCAAATACACACACACACACACACACACACGCACGCACGCGCGCACCCCTAAAGCCCTCTTCATGAATTCCTGTTTCCATTGTTTGTCTTTCAGTTTGTGCCTCAGGCGAACGGAGGTGGAGAGCAATAGCTAATATATACTTGGAAAAGAATTCTGGAAAGGAGAAAGCCATGGATAAGCCTCCTTCCCAGCTAAAGCAAAGCACAAGCTCAGCAGAAGATGTCCCTGGGGCCGGCCCCATGGCTGAGTGGTTAAGTTCGCACGCTCTGCTTCAGCGGTCCAGGGTTTCGCCGGTTTGGATCCTGGGTGCGGACATGGTACCGCTCGTCAGGCCATGTTGAGGTGGCATCACACATGCCACAACTAGAAGGACCCACAACTAAAATATACAACTATGTACTGGGGGGATTTGGGGAGAAAAGGCAATTAAAAAAAAAAAGATGTCCAGACGGTTCCTAGAGCCAACAGTCTGGAACCATCACAAGGCAGGAGCCGCCGTGAGCCCAGTGCTGAGGATTCCTCCCTGCTTTCAGACTCATTGGAGGGGACTTGCTGGAGGAGAGAGGTGTGCTCTGGATGAGAAGGGAAGGGAAGCAGAATTTCCCCCCACCCTTCCTCCGCCCCTATGGGATGGCCCCCAGAGGGTAGCCTGTGGATCAGGCCATACGCAGGGAGTACACAGGGAGCTTCTGGAAGATTCATTCTCTTCTCTTCCTCTCCATTCACCCACCAAATAGCCATTTCTAAGTTACCGTCACGTTAGAAAAACACACTCCTGGTCTACACGGACATGTTTAGCTTCTTTAGAGACCCCCCTCCCCACCGAACCCCCCTCCTATTTTGGGCCAACATAATTCACAATTCCCAGAAATGCCTGAGAAGTGGCATATGCACTTCTGGTGCTAAGCCTGGCTGGTTTTACAGATTTTCATTTAGCAGGTGTCTGTTGCTAAATCAGTAGCAGCTGCTAATTGCTTTTCCTCCCTCAAACCTTCAGACAGAATGAAACATCTGGTGTTCTCTCACTTCAGGTTAAAATCAGATACCTTATCACCCCTCCTTTGGGTTCCATTTTTATTAAAAAGCTTTCAGCTGATGCCTGGAACAGGCAGCAGAGAGCAAGGCTGTCCCAGAGGAAGAGAAATGATTCTAAGAACAACACAATAGGATGAGCCAGCCTCATGCCCGAGACCTGATGCCCAGATGGAGGGGTGCTCAGACCAGTCCCCAACAAGGTGGAGCTTTAAGCTCATGACCACCCAGGGAACCTGGGGCTTCATTTCTTGAGCAAGGGCTCTGAGGAGCCCATCCCCCTTTTGCTTGCAGTGGGTACCCCTCGCTTCCCTGAATCAGTTCCAGCACTGGCAACCCCCATCCCAGCTAGCTCTCCTCTCTCTTCTGGCTGAGGAGGGGAGCTATTTAATATGCACATGCTTCTACCACAATGAACAGGAATTGCGGGGAGAATAAACTATATACAGTGGAGGGAAGCTATAAGGACCCTATCATTTCCAGCTCCACTTCCCAATTTATACCAGTGTTCTCTTGTAGCTTTTCGAGACACTTTGAAAGTTGTTTCATTTTTATTTTTGCTTCCCCCCGCAAAAAATCATTTTTCTGGGCTCCAAATATGCCTCTTGATTCTAAGTCAAAACTATTCTTAAAGGCATTATTAATGTTATTATATTAGTCATAAATATTAATACATTAATTATAAATTATTGGCTTTAATTAAAATAAATTTTTAAATAATTTAATAAATTATTGATTGTAAATTAACATATTGATTATAAATATTATTAAATATTATTAATAAATAAGCATCTGAGCTGACCTTTATTGAGTACTTACTACTATGTATCAGGCATTGTGGTAACACTTTACATGCATCACCTTACTGAAGATTTAGAAATTATGATCACCCTCATTTTATAATATGAACAGGCTCAGAGAACGACTATTGATGATACAGAAACAAGACTGGAAGCGCAAACTGGCTGGATTAGAAGCCTGTGCTCTGCTGACCGGGTATTGGAGAATATTAAGGAATTATTGTTAATTATTGTAGGTATGATAATGGCATTATGATTACATATATATTACAAGAGTCCTCACATTTTAGATATTCATAATGAAATATTTGCAGTTAAAATTACACGAGATTTCCTTCAAAATCCTTCAGGGATAAGTGCTTGGGGGAGGGAGCAGTTTGAGGTGAAGTGAGGCATACCGATTAAAGAAAGAGACTGGCTATGAGTGATAATGGTTGAACTGAGAGATGGACACATTCAGGTATTTTTTTCTACTTTTGTATATATTTTCAATTTTCTATAATATAAAATTACAGATATATAAAATACAGGGACCCAGAAGGCATCACCGTCCCCTTGGACTTCTAAACCCTCAGTTTGTCTTAAAGTCTCAAGTCACCTCACTACAGGTTCCAAGGTGTGTGGAACATAAGGGGAGGTTGGGAGGACAGCTGTTGAGGTCAGAAGAGAGCATCCTGAGGGCTTTGCCTATTTCTCCCTTCTGTTTATGTGACTGAAGACCGCATGCATCTTTTCAGTGGCCACCTAACAAAGAATTATTTCATTGAATCCTCACAATACCTATGATGTAGGTAATATTATTATTCCTGTTTTACAGATGAGGAAACTGAGTGAAGTTAAGGAGCTTAACTAAACCCTGAAGTTTCTTCCTAAGAACAGCTGCTACCCAAGGAATCTAGGATAAATAAGACATATATTTGGTCTTTGTCCCCATTCCAGGCACAAAGTTCCTAAGACCCTTGAAATGTCCTGAGTGATGAGTGTCTTCTGTTACTCAAAAGGAGCCACTTTTGAGCACACTTGAGTTTCTGCTCATGAGAGACTTAGGGTGGAGCCCCTAGATAGCCTCAGGATGGGGCTGGTCACCAGGAAGTGATTAGAGGGTGGGAATTTTTAGCCATGCCCACCTGCCTCTGGGAAAGGGTGGCCACCAATCGAGCTCTACAGAAACTCTTGAACAAGAACAATTGATGAGCTTCTGGGTTGGTGAACATATCCACAGGCCAGGAGGGTGGCACGCCTTCGCTGCATGGGAACAGAAGCTCTTGCACATGGGACACTTCCGGACTCTGCCCTGTACACCTCTTCATCTGGCTGCTCATCTGTATCGTTTAAAATATCCTTTCTAATAAACTGGTAAACATAAGTAAATGTTTCTCTGACTTCAGTGAGCTGCTCTAGCAAGTTCATCAAACCCAAGGAGGGGGTGGCGGGAACCACCAATTCATAGCCACTCAGTCAGAAGCACAGGTAACAACGTGGACTTGGCATTTGAAGTGGGGGCAGTCTTATAGGACTAAGCCCTTAACCTGTGGGATCTGATGCTACCTTCAGGTAGATAGTATCGGAATGAGTTAAAGTGTAGAACACCCAGTTGGTGTCACAGAATTGTTTGCTGTGGGAAAACACCTCCCCCTTGCCTCCCTGCCCAACCCCCCCACCACCCCCCCACACACACACACATAGAGCATCCCATTCAGTACTTATGCAACCAGGGCGGTGGAAAGAGCACTGGTCTGGGAGTCAGGAGACCTAAGCGTTGATTTTAGAGTTGCCACTTACTGGCCATACAACCTTGTCATTCCCCCTTTCTGGGCTTTAACATCTGTGAAATGACACAGTTGGACTAGATAAATTTCTAAGGACCTCTGCAGCTCTCAACTTCTAAGGTCTAGTTGATTTTTTAAGTCAAGTATTTGGACTGTACCTTTACTTCTATGAAATTTCCTTTCTGTTCCTTAGATGCTATCATTCAGGACCTTTTGGAATATTGAAACTGTCACCCAATATAGCTTTGCTTTCCAGCTTTGGAACACATGCAAATCTGACACTTCAGTCACCTGTGCCTTCATCTAAGTTGCCATCAACTCCTTAAATTAGTTCAACAAACCATTAAGCCAGATAACTGCACTGTCCACTCTCAAGTGCACAGTTCTATATCTTGTCATGAGCCACTCAGTGAAATGACTTACCAAAATCCAGATACACTCTGGCTTTCCCTAATTAACATTTGAGTAATCTTATCCAAACAAAATGTGTATGGTTTCACAATAATGTATTTTTGGAGGCCTGTGCTGGCTCCTGGTCCTGTTCCATGTGGCCAAAGACCAACTGCTTCATACAGTGTTCCTCGACTTGGCTAGATGCCATTGTGCATGGGTATATCATGCATCTAGAACTCCTAGCATTTAACTTTTAATCCTTTTCAAAACTCAAAATAAATATTCAACTTCTGCTTTGGGTACTCATCTATTTATGCTCTACGAGTTTTAAAATTCACCTGCAGTGGATTTCACTTCCTAACTTCTTTTAGTAACTTTCTTTTTTATTGAGGTATAACTTACATAAAATAAAGTGCAAAATATCTGAACTTCCGTCAAGCCCTATAATTTAGGCCTCATTTACAATAGCTGAATGCCTGACTAGGAAGATGTCCATCTTTACCACTGTTCAAAGATAAGTCTCTTTAAGGAAAGAACAGAAGAGGAATAAAAGCTGAGTAGTACTGAGTTGCCTTTGTTCCTTTGTACACTATATGTTGGTCCTTTTGCTTTCTCTCAATCTTGCTTTCCAGCCCTTCTCAAACGTTCATGTGCACACTAATCCCCAGAAGATCTTGTTAAAATGCAGATTCTCATTCTGTAGATATGGGATGAGGCCCAAGAGTCTGAATTTCTAACTAGTACCCAGGGGAGGCCAATTCTGCTGGCCTGGGGACCACGTTCTGAGTTGCAAAGACCCAGGGTACAGTGAGGAAGCTGGGGTGGTGCAGTGGGAAGAGAATGAGCTTTGGAAACAGAAACCTGGGTTCTAATTTGCAACTTCTCAACCCACTAGCTGCGTACCTTTGGGTGGATTGCTTAACAACTCTTTGCATCTCAGTTTACTCCTCTATATAAATGCAATCACCTACATTTCAGGGCTGTTGCGAGGATTAACTGAGATGAGGGAAGCAATGAGTCTAGCACAGTTCTGGGCTCTCCTCCATACAGAGGCTCTCACAATACACAGCAGCTATTATCATGAATGTCTGATTGTGCCTGCCATTCCCTACCTTTGCTGTTATGAACCCTAAAATTTCAAATTCAGCCATGCCATACTGGTGTGTCTAGTATTCTAACCTACTCTTATGGACTGCATGTTGTTGTGCCCCCAAAATTCCTATGTTGAAGTTCTAACCCCCAAGGTGATGGTACTTGGAGGTAGCACCTTTGGGAGATTAAGTTTAGATGAGGTCATGAGGGCAGGACCCTCATAATGGGATTAGTGTCCTTATAAGAAGAGATGCCAGAGAGCTTGAGGGCTCTGTCCCTGGCCTGTGAGGACACAGCAAGAAGCCAGCCCTATGCAAGCCAGGAAGAGAGTCCTCACCAGAACCCAACCACGCTGGCACCCTGATCTCAGACTTCCAACCCTCCAAAACGGTGGGAAATAAATTTCTGTTGTTTAAGCCACTCAGTCTAGGGTATTTTGTTATGGCAGTCAGAACTGACTAATCACCTACACTAAGCATACTAGCTATCCCATAAGCATTTATTGAGCTCCTACTGTATGTCAGCTCTGAAGTATCATTTTATTTCCCTCTGCTTCCCTCATGGCAATGCAATATCATTGTATTTTAACAGACACTCTATTAACTTTGACTGTTCTTTTAAATATGCTTAAGATTCTATGTTTTAATTTGAATGTAGAGAACTTGGAACCCCTAAAACCTCACAATGCCTTCCTTGGGAAGAAGTGGCATTTTCTCACCCTAAGCAATTCCAAACTCTGAATGACTAAGTACCTCCACTTCAAGAAACATCCTACTACCCTCAGTTCCCAACAATAGACATTCATTAAAGGTCACTGAAGGAACCTCCTCAACCTGATAAGGGCATCTGCAAAAAACCCACAGCTAACATACTTAATGATAAAAGACTGATGCTCTCCCCCTAAGATGAGGAACAAGACAAGGGTGCCCACTCTCACCCCTTCTATTCAACACTGTACTGGAGGTTCTAGCCAGAGCCATTGTATAAGGAAAAGAAATACAAGGCATCCAGACTAGAAAGGATTAGTAAAACTATCTCTATTCATAGAAGACATGATCTTGTCTGTATAAAATCTTTAAAAACACACACACACAAAATCTTAGCAGTAATAAATTAGTTCTGAAAGGTTGCAGGATATAAGATCAATACAGAAAGAGGAACTATTTCTACAGTGTAGCAAAGAACAATCAGAAAATCAAATTAACCATTCTATTTGCAATACCGTCAAAAAGAATTAAAATATATAGGAATAAATGCAACAAGTACAAAACCTATACTCCAAAAACTATAAAACATCATTGAAAAAAATTAAAGAAGACCTTAATAAATAGACATCCTGTGTTCATGGATTAGAAGACTTAATATTGTTAAGACGGCAATATTCCTCAAATTGGTCTACATTCAATGCAACCCCCATAAAAATCCCAGCTGGCTGCTTTGCAGAAATTCATAAGATGATCATGAAATTCATGTGGAAATGCAAGGGTACCAGAACGGCCAAAACAATCTTGAAAAAGAAGAACAAATATGGAAGACTCAGACTTCCCAGTTTCAAAACTTTCTACAAAGCTGCAGTAATCAAGAAAGTGTGGTGCTGGCATAAGGATAGACATATACATCAATGGAATAGATTTGAGGATCCAAAAATAAACCCTTACTTTTATTATGTTTTTTAAATTTTTTGTGAGGAAGATTGGCCCTGAGCCAACAACTGCTGCCAATCTTCCTCTTTTTGCTTGAGGAAGATTATCACTGAGCTAATATTTGTGCCAATCTTCCTCTATTTTATGTGGGAAGCTGCCATAGCGTGGCTTGACGAGTGCTGCTAGGTCCATGCCCGGGATCCGAACCCATGAACCCCAGGCCACCGAAACAAAGCATGAAAAGTTAACCACTATGCCACCAGGCTGGTCTCAAACCCTCAGTTTTATTTTTGATTGAGTTTTGACAAGGGTTTCAAGACATTTCAAAAGGAAAGAGCCTTTTCAACAAATGGTGCTGGGACAACTGGATATCCATACGCAAAAGAATGAATTTAGCCTGCTTCCTCACCCTACAGTCATGTGTCACATAATGACATTTGGTTTCAGTCACTGATGGACTGCATATACGATAGTGGTCCCATAAGATTAGTACCATTTAGCCTAGGTGTGTAGTAGGCTATACCATCTAGGTTTGTGTAAGTACACTCTATGATGTTCACACAACAAGGAAATAACCTAATGATGCATTTCCTAGAATATCCCCATCGTTAAGCAACACATGACTGCGTATATAAAAATTAACTCAAAATGGATCACAGACCTAAAAGTAAAAGCTAACACCATGAAACTATTAGAAGAAAACATAGTTATAAAATTTTGTCATCTTGGATTAGGCAATAGTTTCTTAGATAGGACACTAAAAGCAGAAGTAGCCAAAGAAAAATTAGAGAGAGTAGATTTAAGTTTGAAGATTTTGTGTTTCAAAGGACACCATCAATAAAATGCAAAAACAACCCACAGAATGGGAAAAAATATTTCAAATTATACATCTGATAAGAGTCTGGTATGCAGAATACATAAGAACTCTCACAACTGAAAAATAAAAAACAAATAACCCAATAAAAAATAGGAAAGGACTTGAAAAGACATTTCCCCAAAGACATACAAATGGCCAACAAGTACATGAAATGGTGTTCAACATCATTCATCATCAAGGAAATGCAAATCAAAAGCACCATGAAATACCACTCCACACCCATTAGGATGGTTACAGTAAAAAAAAAGTCAGACAATAAAAAATGTTGACGAGGATGCAGAGAAACTGGAACCCTCATACATTGCCAGTGGGAATATAAAACAGTACAACTGCTTTGGAGAGCAGCCTGGCAGTTCCTCAAAAAGTTAAACATGGTGGGGCTGGCCCCGTGGCCGAGTGGTTAAGTTCGTGCGCTCCGCTGCAGGCGGCCCAGTGTTTCGTTAGTTCGAATCCTGGGCGCGGACATGGCACTGCTCATCAGACCACGCTGAGGCAGCGTCCCACATGCCACAACTAGAAGAACCCACAACGAAGAATACACAACTATGTACCGGGGGGCTTTGGGGAGAAAAAGGAAAAAATAAAATCTTTAAAAAAAAAAAAAAAGTTAAACATGGAGTTACCACATGATCTAGCAATTCCACTTCTAGGTATCTAGCCCAAAGCTGACATTCAAACAGATACTTTTATACTAACGTCCACAGCAGCACTATTCACAACAGACAAAAGGTAGAAACAACCAAATGTCCATCAATGGATGAATAGATAAACAAAATGTGGTATATCATATAAAGGAATATTATTCAGCCATGAAAAGAAATGAAGCACTAATACATGGTCCAACATGGATGAACTTTAAAACTTTATGCTAATTGAACGCAGTCAGTCAGAAAAGGCCACACATTGTATGATTCCATTTACATGAAATGTCCAGAATAAGCAAATCCATAGAGACAGAAAGTAGATTAGTGGTTTCCAGGGCTTGGAGAGGGGAAAATAGAGAGGCACCACTGATGGGTACAATGCTTCTTTTGGGAATGATGAAAATATCCTAAAATTAAATAGTGGTGATAGTTGTACAACTCTGTAAATACACTAAAAAACACCCTGAATTGTACACTTTAAAAAGATAGATTTATGGTATGAAAATTCTCTCTCAATTAAACCCCCCTCAAAAAAAAGATGACTGAAGGGTTGGAGAAAAAAGCAAGTACTCATTTGCGTAGTGCTTTTAAACTTTCAAAGCCCTTTGCTATCTCTCGTTTTTCTTTCGTTCTGTTATCTTTTCTTCATAACCTGTGAGGTAGAGAGAGCAGACACTACTAACTCCATTGGAGAAACGAGGAAATTGATGCTCGATGAGGTGACATCAACTTGTTCAAAGCCCCAAGTCCCAGTCAGTGGCAGGGAGGGTACACAGGAGGGAACAGGGCACACAGCAGAGCTGCCCCGGCTGCACATCAGAATTGCCTCGGTGCTTTCTGAAAATGGGTATGTTTTGAAATCGGCCCTGGTGATTCTAATGTGCAGCCAGGGTTAAGAACCACTGGTCCATGGACTGGAGAGAGGGAAATAGCACTTGCTTCCAAGTGCTGGAGGCTGTTTCTTCTAAGCTTGTTTTAGGAAAACAGAACCAAGGCAAAGAACTAGCAAGTTCTGGAGGCAAAAAGCCTACTTTCTGGCACTCTCCCTGACTGCTGCCACTCCCTCCATGGGCTGAGGGGCTTGGACCTCACTGACAAACCCAAAGGTCTGGACATTTTATTCAAATAGGAAGAAAAACCAGAAGTGAACCTAATTCACCTGTCAAGAGGGAGGAGCGAAGGCGAGCCAGTTCACTCATCAAACAGGCTGTCTCAGAAACCAATGGAAAAAACAAAGGCAAGGTTAGTCAGTGTGGAAAAGAAAGCCTCCCGAGGAATTTTAATCTCACTCAGGAAGGCTAATGCAGAAACAAAGCCCCCTTCACTCCACCATCACCCAGCAGCTCAGGGAGCTGGGGCCAAAGCGCCGGAGACTAACATCAAAAAGCACATGCTGACAGGAACCTCCTCAATTTCTCAGATAATATTAGGAATAGTAGTAACAACATGCGACACTGAAACAGCACTTACTATAGCCAAGCGCTGGGCTAAGTGCTTACCCTACATGATCTCCATTCACCTGAGCACCATTTTACAGATAAGAAAATGGGGTGGCAGAAGTTAGGTCACTTATCCAAGGTCACATGGCTATAAAGGCAGATGAGGCAGCCACAAAACCATAGAGAGGCTGGCTCCAGGGTTAGCACTTTTGACCACTACACTGTACTAACTCTTAACTTCTACGCAGACACAAAAAGACCAAGAATATGCTGCGAACGATGTTAACAGTTGTTGCTGCTCAATGATTTCTGTTTTATTTTGGTGTTTTTCTGTATTTTCTACTTTTTTTCTTATTATCAACATATACTACTTTTGTAAAGAAAACATTTATACATTTGTAAACACAAAGGCACAAAAGCCTCATGCTTTCTGTTGCTGTTTTTAATTTATTGAAAAATAAGCACCATTGCAATGGTGGTGATTTTTATTTTTTATTTATACTTTTCTGTATTTCAGAAATTTTCACCAGTAAATATGTCTTTTGCTGTAATCAGGAAAATATCATTATTTCAAGTGGTTTAACAAATAATTCACCTGGGAAAAATATCATCTATCATCCCTCTGTCTTCACAGCCAAGATCTCAGGACATGTGTAAGAGAGTTCCCCTGGAATTGCTCTGAGGAATACAGAGGTTCAGGCTGGCTGACTAATCCATTTATTCTATCTGTGGATACCTACCGTGGGCTGGGTACGAGGCCCCGCAGGGGACAGAGGCCACAAAGATAACTATTCTTGCCCATAGGGTATAGTTATGCTGCAGTGCTGGGAACCTGGGGACAGGGTGAATGCACAGTCCAACCAAACTATGGAGTGCTAAGCAGCTATTAGAAAGAATGAGATTCATCCATAACTGAAGAGGTTACTGATTATCTACTGTCAGGTTAAAGGAAAATACACTGGAGTAATGTTTACAGTGTAATGCCAATTGTGTAGGAAGCCTAAACCCAAACAAATCAACACCTAGAAATATGAAGATCCTTATCTGCATTTATGAACAAAAGAAAAATGTGGAAAGACACACAAACCTTTAACACAATTGACTTGAGTCCTATTCCCTTGAGGAATAGGACTGAAAGTTGGTGGGGTAAGATGATTAGCTTTCTCCTTTTACTCCTGAATGGCTTTTTAGTGAATATGTACTATTTTTGTAAAAAAAAAATTAGAAAAGAGGAGGAAGGACGACCATGAGCTTTAGCATCAGAAAGACCAAGTTCTCACAACAGTTCTGTCAATTTCTGTGTGTCTCTGTGCAAGTTATTTAACTTTCAAATGGAGACGCTAACCGATACCCATGTCAGAGGGTTTGTGTGAGGATCAAAGACTAATAATTAACAGTTAACGCTGACTGAGGGCTTCCTATTTGCCAGGTGCTGTGCTACACGCTTTATACACATTAACTAATTTAATCCACAAAAGTTAAGTAACTTAGAGAAGTTCTCTCCCTCTCCCTCCCTACTACCCCCCCACCCCGCTGGTTCTCTCTCTCTCTCTCACACACACACACACACACACACAGAGTGGTACAGCCAGGATATGAAGCCAGAGAACCTGATCTCCAAGTCCATACTCTTAACTACGCTAGGATGAGCTATCTGTGAAAGCTTTCCTTTGCAAAGTCCCATGCACCAGTAAGGAATTCTTATCAGGAGAACCAAAAAAGATAAGAAATACACACAAAATCTAAACACTATAAGGGCTAAGAGATGTGACAGAAGCAGTGACCCAGGATGTCTTGTGGTGATTTGCACATAAGTGGCAATGTCTATATATACAACTGAATTCACGACTCTCCATCCTGCTCTTCAGAATCTCAGTGAGGAGCTTACTGTGTCCTACCTCCATGACGCTGGCCAGGGCATTCTCTTAGTTGAACTGCCTCCGTCCTCTGCAATTTGCATGCATATTCTAATTAGTCTTCAAGGCTCAGTTCAGGCTTTATTTCTCTGTGAAGCTTTCTGGAGCACTTAATGATCTCTCCAGGAGGCAGTGTGTTAGAGTGCAAAGTGCACAGGTTCAGCTTTAGCACTTACAAACGTGTAACTCTGAGCAAGCCATTTCATCTCTCTGAACCACAGTTTCCTTATATGTAAAAGAGGGTTCTTGCGAGAATTAAATAATAACATATGTAAATTACCTGGCACACAGTAGGTGCTCAATAAATTCTAATAATAATCCTCTTCCCATCTCTTGGAACTCAGAACAATCACAATTTAGTAATTATGCCTGAATTTCCTTGTGATTTTCCTTTTTCATGATTTTGAGTTGAATACCGTCATAACTTTTCAGGCATTTATCCCTTATTTTTCTAACTAAACTGCAAGTTTCTTGAGGGCCAGGAATGTACCCTGGCTGCTTCTGCATCCCCTGCAGCATACAGCACAACACTTGACATAGAAAAGTGCTCAATAAAAATCTGTGGATTGACTAGTGTGACTAGGCTGGATCCATGGAGGACGTAAGACTCTCAAAGATCAATCTTAAAATAAAGGTAGTAATTAGACATATTCTAGCATAGTCTCTCTAATTTGGCTTGGACCAGGAACCACAGACTCTTCTCAACACGCTCCATGTCCTCACACCCTTTGCATTCATCTGATCAGAAACATATTGGCCTTTGTAGGTTGAGGCACAATTTTGCTCAAATCAATTCTTCATAAAGCTAAGGCCTCTTCTGAAGCCAACTTTTTATATTTTAAGTACTCTCAGGAAAGCAAAGGGACATTCTGTCCCTAGTCCAGGCCCCAAATCCAAACTATAACTTTTTTAAATAGCTCAATTTTCCAGTCACAGAAATAACTTTTCTAGGTCGATTAGCACATCTCAATATGCCAATTAGCAAAGAGTGAGATTCTTAAGCGTATTTGCATGGGTGACAGCAAAGTTTTCCAAGTAGCACACACGGGTACAAGGTGTGCCAGCGGCAAAGCTGCATTCCTAGAACATTGAGATAATGATTGAGAATGATGGGCTGCCGCCCTAGTAATGAAAACATCATTACTAACCTCTTGCATTCAGGCTGAGAGTTAAGAACATTTAAAAGAACCAGTTAACAGAGAAAAAGGACTGGGCAAAAGGAGAGGGGTGGTAAAGGAGAAAAAAAGGAACTAAAATGATAGATCAACACGGACACATAAGAATGAGCAATTTTGATAAATGAGATAATAATATACTTGAGGTTTCGGGCCTTACAGAAGAAAAGAGCTTGATAAAAAGAAGCGTTATCATTCTTCTTATTATTCTAGTAGCAGACAGACGGCTGCAAACATAAATATAGGCCAAGCTAGAGTGCTCGGTCTGGGAAGGGGGCTGATACAGTGTCTTAAGTTTCTTTTCCCTTTCCAACCTCCCTTGCTCAGAACACTCCACATTCAGAAGAAGCTCTCACGGGCCTTAGAGGCAAAAGGAACAGGGCTGGGGATCAGCTTGGGCCCACTGCCTCATTCTGAGTGCCAGATCATCAGCTTTGCAAGGTAAGAGCTGTAACTGAAAAGCTAATACGTAACCAGGTTCTATGGGCATCCACCTCTTGGCTTTCACTTTCCAGAAGGTGGGTTAGCCTGGAATGGATGATATTCCTTGCAAATTCATAGGCATAGATAAGGAACCAGACATCACCCTCAGGCCAAAAAGTCACTGGCTATAACAAGGAGCTGGAGAACTAGGCAGTATATCTACTCTCTAAGCCACGGACTACCGACAGCTTCGGCGGGGCTATCTTCACATGGGGTCCATGGATGGACTTGTGGAGGGAGGGGAAGGAGGTGGCAGTCTGTGTCCCTCCAGAAATTCTATGCAAAATTGTGTTTGTGCATTTACCTGAGAAGAGGCACTATAGTCATCTTCAGCTTCTCAAAGAAGTCTAGGACTCAACTTCAGATGAAGGGACGCTAAGAAGCATTGCCAGCATCTTGACTCACTAGCATTCAAACCCGCCCTGAATTTCAGCCATACGATAGGAAGAGAGCTCTGAAGTCTGAGTCAGGAAACTTGGGTTCTAGGGGTACCCACCTTGGCTTCTTAAGCAAGTCATTTATCCTAAATTCCCCCTCTCAAAGATAACATTAGACCAGACAAGCTTTCAGCAACTTGCTAGTCTAATAATCAATAGTGCCATGATGCACTTCCCCTCCTTCCTTCCAAGAAGCAAAAGAGAAATCACCCTTAAGACATTTCATCTGAAGCCAGAAAGAGACTTTCCCCAGAATCCTGGCAGCAAAGAGCACTTACTTGTAATATGGGCCATTGGAATATACGTCCCTTCTTCTAAGGTGTCAGCTTCTAAGCTGGAGAACCAGGAGGAACTGGGACTTGCGCATTCTCTGGCTGGTCTTTGAATCCTGGTGCCAGTGAGTCACAGGACAGAGCACCACATGTGGAAATTCACTGATGACCCCAAATCCTTGAATTTACTATGGCAACTTCCTCCAACTCCCTCTCTCTCTGTCGTTACATGTGTGAGTGTACATATGTCTATATTACTTGAATACACACTAATTAGTTCATTTTATTTTCCTTGCTTCCTCATTATTGCTAATGAGCAAAAAAGGGGGAGGAAAATAAAAAGATAAAGGGCTAAGAAGGAAGGGGAAAAGAAGTCAAAAGCTGGCTTCCTGCCTAATTGGATCATTAGGCTTAAGAAAGAGTTGCCTATCTTCCTGTGTCTTATGTCAAGTCAATCGAGATCAACTAAGGGGTTGCAAAGCAAAAAGTTCTGAAGGCCAGAAGTAGCCCAGGAGGGGTCCCAACCACTTAAAATAACCCGACCAAAACCAACCGTCAAGACACATGCAAATGGAATCACAGCCTCATTTTAGAAAAAGAGCGCCAAGATTATTCACCAGAGTGAACGGAACTGCTAGTTAAGAGAGAGCTCATCAAAGAAGTGTCAATGTTAAGGAAAGTTACTTGAACATTCTTGATAAGCTGGTTGGCTATAAAGCTTGACATTTATTTGAAAAGTATTACGTGTTAATATAACAAATATAATAGCAAATCTGTCTCAAGAGAGAGGAAGAAAGAGGAGGAAAGAAGGAAGGAAGGAAAGAAAAAGAAAGAGAAAGGGGGCAAAGAGAGAGAGAGAAACATTGTGTCTGCATAGAGTAGTATAGCTGTTATGGGCTGAATTCTGTGTCGCCCCCCCCCCCAACAAATTTGTATGTTGCAGCCCTAACCCCCAGTACCTCAGAATGTGACTGTATATGGAGTTAGGGCCTTCAAAGAGGTAAGGAAGTTAACATGAGGCCATTAGGGTGGGCTCTAATCCAATCTGACTGGTGTCCTTACAAGAAGAGGAAATTTGGACACACAGAGACACCAGGGGTGTGCGTGCACAGACGGACAACCGTGTGAAGAGGCAGCAAGAGGGCAGCCATCTACAAGCCAAGGAGAGAGGCCTCAGAGAACAACCACCCTGCTGGCATCTTGATCTTGAGGATAATAACACTACCTTGCCTCCTAAGTTTATTGTGAGGATTAAATAAATTAGTCCATGTAAAGAATTTAGAACAGTGCCAGGCACACAGTATAAGCACTTAAGAAGTGCCAGCTGCTATTACTGCCGTTGTTGATGTTAAAGAAACATCAGCAGGCCTAGTGAAGATATAGACCCTTGGTGTAACACAATACTGATTGAATAGTAACTTAACCACTGGCTTTCTAACTGACTTCAGGTATGTGAATGGGCCTCTGTTTTCAAGCTTGCACAATGGGAATAAAGCTGTCTGTTTATGCTCAGTGCTTCTCCAAGGAGATTATTTGGCTTTCCTTGGGGGAAAGGTCTCACTAGGAAGAGCTGAAGGTGACCTGTGTAGAGGAACCATATCCACCTCAGTTGATAGCAGAGACTGGCCAGTGTTGTGGGCTAGAAGCACTCAAATTCAGGATCGCTGATTCTATAAGCCCAAGGGGAAATTTTCTGGTGTGCCACCCCTTCCTGGAATCTGAAAGAGCTGCAGGCATCTGCAAGCCAAGGAGAGAGGCTTCAGAGGAACTCAACCCTGCCGACACCTTGATCTTGGGAATAGTAACAGTGCCTTACCTCCTAGTTTATTGGAGATAAAAATGGAGAGATCAGTTTTCCATCTGCCTGATCTCTCTAGCTCCTGAGGAAACAGTAACAGTGTGACCAGACAGAGGGATAAGACAGCGTTAGATCCACTTCTCTGCCTCAGCAGGTTACCTCCACAGGCAGGAAGTAACTTCTGCTCTAGCACGGTTCCACATCCCTGAGCCAGGAAGGAATATGTTTGTAATTTGTTTGATTTGCACTATTCTTTGGTATTATCCCCCAGGGCTCTGAGACCAAGGCAGGAGTTCTGATTCTATAGTTCACTAGGTGAAGTCATGCGAGTCATAGATTGTGGGGGATGTACAAGGAAGAGTGTAGTACCCATGTCAGCAGCCTGTGCCTGCTGATCCCAGCTCACAGGGGAACACTGAACTGAATGTGCCTGGCCTGTTAGGCCAGAGACCATACTGCCTGCCCTCCCCCAACCCTGGCATTTCCATTTTCAAGAGCTCGAATGGTCTATCTATAAGGTGCTTTGGGTTCTTTGGAAAAAAGGGGCTAGGCATTATGAGCCACCTGGGTATCCTGTTAAAATTCGGTGTCCAGGGGGCCAGCCCCATGGCCTGGTGGTCAAGTTTGGCACTCTCCGCTTTGGCGGCTCAAGTCTGGTTCCCAGGCATGGACCTACACCATTCATGGGGGCCGTGCTGTCATGGTGACTCACATACAATATAGAGGAAGATCAGGACAGATATTAGCTCAGAGTGAATCTTCCTCAGCAAAAAAAAAAAAAAAAAAGCAAAACAAATAAAAACTGCAGCATCAGATGCAGTAGGTCTGAGGTGGAGCCTGAAATGTCACATTTCTAACAAGCAGCACCCACGTGATGCTGGTCCTTGGACCGCACTTGAGTTACATGCTTGGAGTAACTTTGAATTATAAGCGCCTAAGACACTGATTCTCCAAGGGTGGTCTGAGGACCCCTGCAATCGGCATCACGTGGGGGCTTGTTACGAATGTTCCTTCCCTGGCATCACTGCAGACCCTCTCAATCAGACCTTCCAGGGGTGGGGTCTGGCAAGCCTCATATTTTAGCCATTGCTTCAGGTGACTGCTATGGACATTGTTTCAGAACCACTGCACAAAATCAGTGGTTCTCAACTGCAGCTCCATGTTAGAAGGGACTTTTTAAAACACTATGCCCAGCCTGCAGCACAGATCAATAACTCAGACGCTTCAAGGGTGGGGCCAGGGCATCCGTGTTCGTTTGTTTGTTTTTCATCAGTTTTTTTTAAGTATCCCTAAGTGAGCCTGGAGCATAGTGAGGGTTCAAAATCACTGCTTTAGATGATTGCTTCTCTTTTAATTTCCATCGGTATACAATATGCACCTAGAAAAGTATAATGATCATAAGGGTATATATGAATATTTGTGGCAAGGGAGTGGCTGAATCCTCAGAGACAGTGAAGTGTAGCGGTGGGTGTAGGGTCTGGAGGCTTGGGCACTGCTCCTAACTCTGCCCTAGAATTTGTGTGACTCCCTGAACGTCAGTTTCTTCCTCTGTAAGGAGAGGCCATAATACTCGCCCTATCTACCTCACACAACTGTTATGTGAAAAAACCTTGTGAACTATAAAGATTATCATTTTGATATTTAAACTATGATCTTAATGCATGAAGCAAAGTTAAGTCGTGAAAATAGAAAGCAATAAGAAGGATATTACAGATGATTTCTTTCCCGAGCTTTCTAATGTGGCCAGCTAATTCCTCCACAGTCACACATGTGGGAGTCTGAGGACAGGGACTGCCACCCCAGCCCCAATGCTCCTGCTTCTCTCTCTGCTGGTTTATCACCCGGCCCCCTGCCACAGTGGGATTCTAAGTGCTAGCCTCAGGGTGTGTGTGTGGCCCAGAGTACTCTGTGGGTTTGGGTGAATGGGGAGGAATCTGATTCTTGTCCAAGGAGCCCCTTATCAAGGCAGACAGTCTTTGGGAAGATTATTTGGGGCCAATGTGGTTGAGTCCACACTAGAGGCCCTGAGAACACCTGGAAGCCTCTGTCTAATGGGTGGGGCCCCCAGCCTCCGTTCTCTCCACGAAACCTCTCCGAGAGCATCTATGGCTTTTTCGTTCTGTCCTGGTTCTGGCCTAAACTCTTACCGCAGCCCCAGAGTTTCAAAAAATACTCCCACCCCTATCACGCTCCACTGTATCCAAACAGGACTGCATCAAACCTCAACGTGAAACATAAAGATATTTTAAAACTCACATGGGCACAGGAGCTAAGGATGAGGACAAGCACTGGATAATGAAAGAGTGAGCAAATGCAATTTTGTATGTTGTTGGTACGTTCCTAGAAGAGAGAACTTACCAGCCGGGTATTTACCACAGGAAACAGCAGGGCCAGAAGAGCTCCATTCAACATGTGCATCTGTAGCCTGGAGAGGAAGAGAGAGAAAGTCCAGGTCACACACAGCCTCTGCTGCAAAGGCAGACAAAAATGTGTCAGGTTATGCCATGCCATATGGGCAAGCATGTAAACAGGTGGCTCTCTGTGTAAAATGGCGCGGGAGTTGGCACACACGTGTAATAAATTAAAAGCAGCATATTTTGCATCAAGTGCAATGTTCTGAAGAGCACCACCACAGCCTCAGAACCCCCGAACGCTTCCCAAACACACTTTGGTTACAACACTTGATTACACAATGAGTTCTGTGCTCCCTAAACTTTCAGTCAGTCCCGATCAACTGCTTCAAATGCTGCAGCTCAGGTGGCATTAGAAAAAGGGAACTGGACGGCCAAGTGCTCTGTTATTACAGTAAGACCTACTTTTCACAGCACGGCTGCTTATTTACACAGCCACGTCCAATCCTTTTCCCCACAGAGAGACCTGAGCATAAAACAGCCAGTACAACCAGTGAGCCAGCTGCAGTATTTCGCAAACTGTTTGCCAACTTTCTTAGAAACGTCTTCAGGCGCTGCTGCAGGGGTGGGGAGGGCAGAAGTGGCAGCCTTCCAGGCTTTCTTTGATCTATTTTATATACTGGGCTCTGTGACTTAAAAGCAAAACCAAAAAAAAGAAGAAGAAAAACACCGGTCTGCAGCATGGGGTGGTGACACTGTTTCCCAATACCAAACTTGTTAAAACACATACTAGAAACCCTTGATGAGTCAAGAACCACCAAGTCAGGAACAAACTCTCCTTGTGAGGGCCCTGGGGACTGACTTAAGCAGCTTCCTTCATCACTCAAGGCAAGTGGTCCTTAACTACTAAGGGAGAAGCAAAGAATGACAGTCTGTTCCTCTTGAAGAAAAGCTGATTTGATGGGTCATGTGTGACCTCTGCTGAGTCAAAAACCACTGTAGAGTCAATGGGCCTCGTAGACCTCAAGACACTAGCTTGCTCACTCATAAACTCTCTTACTCTCTCTCTTACACACTCACTCACCCAGCAGCTCCGGGAAACCAGAATTTCCCCTGTGCTCTGAATAGGAAAGCAGTCGATACCTCACAGACCCCCTAGACCTTTAGCTCTTCTCTTGGAGCTCACAGATGTGTGCCTAAGACTAAGCGACACTACGAGAAGACCCAAGGGAACAGCACAGAAGCCCCAAGGCTGTTTTTCATTCTCCCCAATCTGTTTCTTACTGCTGCTCCTTGTTACCAATGCCATGATGATGGCAATGATGTGCACTTCATATATTCTAGTCAAGTATCTAATTAACTGCTTTACATAAACTCTCCTGCTTCATTTTTACAGCATCTTATGAGATAGGTACAATTATTTTTCCCATTTTGTTAATGAGGAAACCAAGGTCAGAGAAGCAAAGTGACCTGGTCAACGCCACACACAGGAGAACAGAGCCAAGATTCAAACCCAGGTTTATCTGACTCTGGACCACAAACTCTTATTATCCCCCTCGCTGCTTTCTATCAGAGAGTCCCTCCCTCAAAAATATGACCTTAACTGGAGAGTCACAGATGCTCTTTTTCCTTCCTTTTGGTTTCAGGAGTCTCTCTACCGCCTCCTTTATCCCCTGCCAGAGGCTTAATATGCTTTCAGGGGATGACAAAGGGGAGAATGCTCTTAGGCCACTGTGCCAGGCCATCGCAATCCTACAGTTTAACAGGGCTTGGCTCATTCCATAAATGGGAGGACGCAGACCAATGCAATGTCACTCCATCCTCCTTGGGCTGGCTTTTATAACAGAGTCATTCAAGAGGACAACTCTGTCTTCTGAGAAACTGACTGCTGAAAACTCCGGCTCAAGCCTCAGCGCCTAGAGCAGGGGTCATTAACAGCCATTCCAGGCTTGGGGTGAAATAGAGTCTGGCCTAACTCTGCCCCTGGACCCTCCTATGTGACAGTCACAGCATAAACACTCACTCTAGGAGAGGAAAAATCACATGATAATCCAGGAAAAGCTGGACCCTGGTGCTATGCTTTGCCATTGGCCTTAGAAGAATGTTGGCATTTACACAAGGCCAATTAGATATCTGGGCACCAAAAGTTAAGTCTTGAGGATGATGGGACTGATCCCAAGGGACCATGGAAGGCCAAAAATAAAGAAGATAAAACCAACATCAAGATTCAAATGACTAATAAATTCCTAGATAAAGACAAGCCTTGTTACTAATAAATTCCTAGATAAAGACAAGCCTTGTTACTCATAAATTCCTAGACAAAGACAAGTCTTGTTATGGGTCCTCAAAATCCAGTTGCACAAGATATATATACGCAAAAGGGTGAATTATGCTTAACATATAAAAAGATCTTGTATATCAATAATTACGAAAAAATCTAACGTATGTTGAGCATTTCTATGTGCCAATCACTGGGTGAAGTAGTCAAAAGCAGCATCTCATTTAATCCTCACAGTTTTTATTATAATTCAGTATCATTTTCTTCAATTTCATAGCTGAGAAAACCAAAGCACTAAGTGATTAAGTGACTTGCTCACACAGCTGCACTGCCCTCTACAAACCCGGAGCAGAGCTGAAGAGGTAAGCAACTGACAACATCAGAGGCAGAGGCTTTTGTTTCTACTTTATGCCCACCTCCAGTGGGCCACCCAGATTTCTGCTAGGTATGGGAAACGGGTAATGGGCAATTAGAAAGTCCTGTGAGAGTTCCCTCATCTGTACAATGGGAACAATAATCGTACCAACTCATAGGATTGTTATAATGTCAGTATTTATAAAGTGCTTAGAAAAGTACATGTATATAGTAAGACTCATATACATGTTTCCTTATAGTAAGACTCATATACATGTTTCCTAAATAAATAGTGAAGAGCTCACCTAAAGCCTCAAGATTAAAAAAGGAGGAAGGGGAAAAGAAAAAAAAAGGGAAATCATGTGAGAGAGTTGAACTGTTTCAAAAATTCAAAGTATGAGAAAGAGATCCATAGAAAGCAATAGGACAGATTAAAGGCCAGAATCAAAAACTAGAGCTTGGAGATGGATTCATCTCCAGTTAGTCATACTTACAAATCTCCTTCTTGCTGACTCAAACTCCTGGCCATTATCATTGTCACAAACATTTTTGTCAGCTTTGTTGTTTTTCTATAGGATACTGTGTTAAGTTATCTTAGTTGGTAAGAACCTGGCGCAACATGGCAAGTGTCATGGGTTTGATTCTCTTCCTGTTCAGTTAATTCATTAAATTTGGTTCCACAAACTAATCAATCCCTTACTGTGTGTCTAACATTGTTCCAGGTGATATAGGGAAAAGGAGATCAGTATAAATAAGACATAGAATCTGCCTTCCAGAAGCTAACAATGTTACTAGAAAGGCAAGAAATTAAATAACTAAAGAAAATGCAGTATAATGGTTAAGAAGATGGGGTTTGGAATCAAACCTCCATTCAAATTCCAGCTTTATATCACTTACTGGCTGAGTGACTCTGGAAAAATCACTTAAAATACGCATCAGTGTCCTCAATTGTAAAACAGGGCTAATAACAGTACCTAGCTGAAAGTGTTGTTGAGAGAATCTAATGAGATAAGACCATGTAAAGTGATCAACATAGTGCCTAGGACACAGTAAGACAATACATAGTAACTATTATTATCCTTAACAAAGTAATGTAAATGAATATCACATTATTATTCATAACAACAAATGAAGGTATTAAAAACCTTCACAAGATGGCTTATATTTCAATTTAGTACTTGATAACAACCAAGAACCAAAAGATATGGAACAAATGACAAGTTCTATGAGTGGCTGGAAAGAAAAAATCACAAAAGAAGAATTCTCAAAGGAAATTATAAAATATTTTGAACTGGACAAAAATAAAAATAAATATACCAAAGGTTCGGATCCTGGGCGCAGACATTGCACTGCTCATCAGGCCATACTGAGGTGGCATCTCACATGCCACAACTAGAAGGACCCACAACTAAAAATACACAACTATGTACCAGGGGACTTTGGGGAGAAAAAGGAAAAAAGAAATAAAATCTTTAAAAAGAAATGTGAGAGATGCTTAAAACATGAAATTCTTATATTAGAAAAAAAGAATGGGCTCCAATCATTAAGCTAAGCTTCCATCTTAAGAATATAGACAAAAAGGAGCAAAATAAACCCAAAGCAAGCAGAAGGAATGAAATAATAAAGACAAGAAATCAATGAAATTAAAAACAAAAACAATAGAGAAAAATCAATGAAAACAAAAGCCTGTCTTTGAGAAAAATCAATGCAATTGATAAAGCTCTAGGTAGAATGACATGGATAGAAAGAGAGATGACAAAAATTACCAAAATCAGGAAGGAAGGAAGGGATATCACTATAGACCCCCAGGAATTAAAAGGATAAAATAAGGAGATACAAACATTTCTATGCAGATAAATTTAACAAGTTAGATAAAATGAAGAATTTACTCTAAAATGACAAATTACCAAAACTCAAACAGGATGAAATAGAAAAACTAAACAGTCCTATTAAAAAATTTGAATATATACACAATGGAATATTATGCAGCCATAAGAAAGAAGGAAATTTTGCCATTTGTGACAACACGGCTAGACCTCGAGGGCATTATGTCAAGTGAAATCAGTCAGAAAAAGGCAAGAACTGTATGATCTCACTTATACGTGGAATCTAAAAAGCAAAGACAAGCAAACAAAAAAATCCGAACTCACAGATACAGAGAACAGATTGGTGGTTGCCAGAGACAGAGGGGATGGGCAAAATGGGTGAACATGGTTAAAAGGTACAGACTTCCAGTTATAAAATAAATAAGTCAGGAGGATATACTGTACAGCATTGTGACTATATTTAATTATACTGTATTGTATATTTGAAAGTTGCTAAGAGAGCAGATCATAAAAATTCTCATCACAAGAAAACAAATTTGTAACTATGTGTGATGGTGGATGTTAACTAGACTTATTGTGGTGATCATTTCGCAATAGATACAAAGATCAAATCATCATATTGTACACCTGAAGCTAATATACTGTTATATGTCAATTATATCTCAATAAAAAAGACATTGGGGCTGGCCCAGTGGCATAGCAGTTAAGTTTCTACACTCCCCTTTGGTGGCCGAGGGTTTCCCGTTTCAGATCTCAGGCGTGGACCTATGCACCGCTTATCAAGCCATGTTGCGGTAAGCATCCTGCATATAAAGTAGAGGAAGATGGGCACAGATGTTAGCTCAGGGCCAGTCTTCCTCAGCAAAAAGAGGAGGATTCCCAGCGGATGTTAACTCAGGGCTAATCTTCCTCAAAATAAGTAAATAAATAAATAAATAAATTATTAAAAGAATTTGAATTTGTAGTTAAAAATCTTCTAAGAAATCTCCAGACTCAGATGGTTTCAGTGACCAATTCTACCAAATATTTATATAATCTTGTCCAGAAAATAGAACAGAAGGAAACATTTCTCAACTCATTTTATGAGGCTATTACTACCCAGATTGCAAAACTAGACAAATAAAGAAAAAAAAAAAGAAGAAAGAAAACCAAAACTAAAACTATATCCCTCACAAACACAGACACAAAAATCTTCAATAAAACGTTATCAAATCAAATTCAGGAGTATAAAAATAATAATAATCTATGACCAAGTGGAGTTTGTCGTGGTAATAAAAGGTTGATTCAATATCTGAAATTCAATTAATGAATTCCACCAAACTAACAGTGTAAAGAATAAAAAGTGCATGATCATATTAACTGGTACAGAAAAGGCATTTATCAAAATTCAACATCTATTCATGATAAAAAAAATATCAACAAACTAGAACTAGTAGGGAAATTCCTCAATCTGATAAAGGACATCTAAAAAATATTATGCCCAACATTGTACTTAATGGTGAAAGACTGAATGCTCCTTGCACTAACATCAGGAACAAGAAAAGGGTGCCCACTCTCAGCACTCCAATTCAACATCATACTGGCAGTCTTAGCCAGTGTAGTAAGGCAACAAAAATAATAGATATTGAAAAGAAAGTAATAAAACTGCTATTTGCAAAGAAGATGATTATATGTGTAGAACATCCCAAGGAATCTACAAAAAAGCTCCTAGAACTAATACGTGATTTTAGCAAGGTTGCAGGATTGCAAGATCAACATGCAGACATCAATAACATTTCTACATAATAGCAGCATAAAATTGGAAAACAATTTTTTTTAGATTGGCACCTGAGCTACCATCTGTTGTCAATCTTCTTCTCCCCAAAGTTCCCTCAGTACATAGCTGTATATTCTAGTTGTAAGGTCCTTCTTGTGCTATGTGGGAAGCTGCCTCAGCACAGCTTGATAAGCTGTGCCATGTCTGCACCCAGGATCCGAACCAGCGAAACCCTGGGCTGCCAAAGTGGAGCATGCAAACTTAACCACTCAGCCATGGGGTCAGCCCAGAAAACAAATTTTTAAAAAATACTACTTATAATATCTCCCTCTAAAACTCAAATACTTAGGTATAAATCTAACAAAATATTTACAGACTCTGTATACTGCAAACTGCAAAATGTTGATAAAAGAAATCAGAGAAAATCTAAATAAATAGACAGATAAATGACATTCAAAGATTGAAAGCCTCAACATAAGAAAGATGTCAATTCTCACCAAAACAATCTATAGAGTCAATGTAATTCTGATCAGATCCTAGCAGGATATTTTGTAGAGACAGGTAAACCGACTCTAAAATGTATCTGGGGGGCTGGCCCAGTGGCGTAGCAGTTAAGTTAGCACATTCCGCTTCTCGGTGGCCCAGGGTTTGCTGGTTCAGATCCTGGGTTTGGACATGGCACCACTTGGCACACCATGCTGTGGTAGGCATCCCACATATAAAGTAGAGGAAGATGGGCACGGATGTTAGCTCAGGGCCAGGCTTCTTCAGGAAAAAGAGGAAGACTGGCAGTAGTTAGCTCAGGGCTAATCTTCCTCAAAAAAAAAAATTTATTAAAATGTACATGGAAGGGAAAAGAAAGTAGGAGCTAAAATTATGTGGAAAAAGAAGAAGAAAGATGAAGGAATCACATTACCAGATTTTAGGGCTTACTATAAAGTTATAGTAATGAAAACAATGCAATACTGGCCAAAAAAAGACACATCAATTAATGAAACAGAATAGTGCAGAAATACACTCACATTGGTATAGTCGTTTAATTTTTCACAGTAATGCAAAAGCAAGTCAGTGGAGAAACCACAGCCCTTTCAACAAATAGTGTTAGAGTAACTGGACATCATATATGAAATAATGTACTTAACCTAAATCTCACAACTTACATAAAAGCTAAGTCATAAATCTAAATAAAAAATGTAAAATTATAAATCTTTTAGAAGGAAACATAGGAGAAAATTTGACCTTTATTTAGGTAAATACTGCTTAAACATGACAACAAAAACTCAATATATTAAACAAAAAAATATGATAAACTGAACTTAAAATTTTAAAATTTCACTCTGTGAAAGACACTTTGAAGAAAATAAAAAGACAAGCTACAGAATGAAATAAAATATTTTCAAATCACATATCCACCAAAGAGTTTTTATCCAGAATATACAAAGACTACTCACAGTTGACAATAAGAAAACAACCAACCCAATTAAAAAATAGGTTAGAAAACTTGAACAAACACTTCACCAAAAAAAGATACATGGATGGCAAATAAGCATATGGAAAAATGATCCACACCATCAGGGAAATGCAATCTAAAATCACAATAAGATATAACTCTTCACCTATTAGAATTGATAAAGTAAAAATACTAAGAACAGCAAATGTTGGAGAGACTGTGGAGAAACTGGAACTCTCATAATACACTACTGGTGGAAATGTAAAAACAATTTGGGAAACAATTTGGTGGTTTCTTCTAAAGTTTATGAAAAGTTTTAGAAGTTAAAAATACTCTTATTGTATGCCCAGTAATTCTGCTCCTGGAAATTTACCCTATTGAGATGAAAACTTAGGTTTACACAAAAACCCTTAGACAGATGTTCACAGCAACTCTATTCATAGCAGCCAAAGTCTGGATCAGCCCAGATGCCCCTCAGTGGGTGAATGGATAAACAAACTATGGTTCATACATACCATGGAAAACCACTCAGCAATAAAAAGGAATGAAGGATTGATACATGCAAAAACTTGGATGAATCTCAAAGGCATTATGCTGAGTAAACAAAGCCAGTCTCAAAAGGTTATATACTATAGGTTTCTATTTATATGACATTCCCAAACAACTAAACTATAGTGAAGGAGAACTAATCAGTAGTTGCCAAGGTTTAGGGATGTGAGAGGCTATCACTCTAAAGTGACAGCATAAGTAATTTTTAGAAGTGACAGAACTCCTCTATACCCTGATTTTGGTGATAGTTACAGTAATCTATACATGCGTTAAAACTCATGGAAGAGAGAATTCTGAGATGTCAGAGTAGAAGCACCAGGAATCTGTCTCCCCACCAAGACAACAATTACATGAGCAAATCTGTCTGATGTAACACTTTTGGAACCCTGGAGTCTACTGGAAGCTTGCAACTTCCAAGGGAAGGCTTAGACAGTAACTCATGGTTAATTTCAGTCCACTCCAGCTCTTAGCTCTGCAGCAGCTATCCATCTCTCACCTCCCAGTCAAGTAGCAGGCAGCTGTGCTCATGATCCTGGAGCAGTTTACACACAGCTTGTGGAGGCCAGGGTGGGCAGTAAGATCCTGTCCTCCAAAAATTGGGGATCTGTGCTCTGATTGATGCTTCTGATAACAGAAGGTACAGACAGAGACAACCAGCCATTGTCGCACACGCACCCCATTGTTAAAAGCCCCTCCCTCTCCAGTTGATGTGACTTCTAAGGAATTTAAAGGACCTGCACTTTTGCCTCCCTTCATTTTCCTTTTTCCCCTTTGAGGAGCCAAACGTTAAAGACTAGGACACTCAAAAGCACCTACATATACAGGGGAAATGAGAAAATCACTCCACATGCCGAAGGAAAGGCATAGGCTGAGAAAAGACCCAAGAAGTCCTTAAATTTACTCCTCAGGCTAATCCTCATCTTTGAGACAGCCTATAATAACCAAAAACAAAACAAAACAAAAAAACAGCAAATCCTGGGAAATGGGGAGAATCTGACTTTCAGAGTTATCACATGATTAAATTCAAAGATTCAGTTCTCACCAAAAAAATCACAAGGCATACAAAGAACTAGCAAAGTATGGCTATTAAAAAGGAAAAAAATAAACCAAAAGAAAATGTCCCAAAGAACGACCAGATGGCAGATCTACTAGACAAAGACTTTAAAACACAGACTTAGAGATGTTCAAAGAACTAAAGGAAGACATGGAGAAAGTCAAGAAAATGAACAAAATGGAACTATCAATAAAAAGACAGAAAACCTAAAAAAAGTAAAATGGAAAAGAAACTCCAGAGCTGAAAAGTAAATTAACACAAATGAAAAATTCACTAGAGGAACTGAAAGGCAGATATGAGCAGGCAGCAGAAAGAATCAGGGAACTTGAAGATAAAACAATTGAAATTATCAAGTCAGAGGGACAAAAAGAAAAAAAGATTGAAGAAAAGTGAACAGAGCCTAAGGGACTTATGCAACACCATCAAGAGGACCAACATATGCATTATAGGAGTCCCAAAAGGAGGAAAGAGAGGGAAAGGGGCAGAGAGATTATCCGAAAAAAAAAAACCTTCCCAAATTTGATCAAAGACATGACTATACCCATCCAAGAAACTTAACGAATTCCAAGTAGGATGAACTCAGAGATCCACACTGCAACACATTGTAATCAAATTGTTGAAAGACAAAGAATCTTGAAAACAGCAAGAGAGAAGTGACTCATCACATACAAAGGATGCTCAATAAGATTATCAGCAGATTTCTCATCAGAAACATTTGTAGCCAGAAGGTAGTGGGCTGATACATTGAAAGTGCTTAAAGAAAAAAAAAACCTGTCAACCAAGAAGCCTATATCCAGCAAAACTGTCCTTCAAAATTGAAAGAGAAATTAACACATTTCCAGAAAAACAAAAACTGAGGGAGTTTGTTACAACTAGACCTGCCCTGCAAAAAATGCTAAAGTGTGTCCTGCAGGGTAAAATGAAAACCTACTAGACAGTAACTTGAAGCTGTATGAAGAAATAAACATCCAGTAAAGGTAAATACGTGGGCAATTACAAGAGCTAGCATCATTATAACAACAGTTTGTAACTCTACTTTTTGCTTTCTACATGATTTAAGAGATTAACACATTTAAAAACACACACATCAGTCTAAAAGCTAGTATTATTATAACTGGTTTGTAACTCCACATTTTGCTTTCTACATAACTTAAGAGACTAATGCATTTAAAAATGATTACTTTAAGTTGTGGGGAACACCATGTATAAAGACATAATTTTGTGACATCAATAACTGAAAGGGGTGGGGATGAAACTGTAAAGGAACAAAGATTTTGCATATTATTAAAATTAAGCTAATGTAAATTCAAAGTAAAACATTATAACTTTAGGATGTTAAATGTAATCCCCATGATAAGCACAAAGAAAATAGTTATAGAATATACACAAAAGGAAATGATAAGAAAATTATATTGTAACACTACCAAAAACTCAACTAAACACAAAAGAATACAGCTAATGAAAGAAATTAGAGAAAAAACTTATAAAGTGTATAGAAAACAAGTAGCAAAATGACAGAAGGCCCTCCTTATCAGTAATTATACGTTAAATGTAAATGGATTAAACTCTCCAATTGAAAGACAGAGATTGGCAGAATGGATTAAAAAAAACTGTGATCCAATTATATGTTGTCTACAAGAAACTCACATTAGATCCAAATACACAAAAAAGGTTGAAAGTAAAAGGATGGAAAAAGACATTCCATGCAAATGATAATCAAAAGTGCGCAGGGGAGGCTATACTAATATCAGACAAAATAAACAATAAATAAAAAAAATTTACTAGAGACAAAGAAGGTCTAGATCTAACAGACATACACAGAACACTCTATCCAACGAGAGAATTCACATTCTTCTCAAGTGTACATGGGACATTTTCCAGGATAGATCATATGTTAGGTGACAAATTAAGTCTGAATAGATTTAACAAGACAGATGTCATACAAAATATCTAGCGACAACAGGATAAAGTTAGAAAATCAATAACTGCAGTAAAATGGGAAAATTCACAACGTTGTGAAAATTAATTGACACTCTTAAAACAACCAATGGATCAAAGAAGAAATCACAAGGGAAATGAGAAAATGAAATGCAAATCAAAATCACAATGAGATACTATCTCACATCATTAGAATGACTACTATCAAGAAAAAAACAAAATAACAAATGTTGGCAAAGATATGGAGAAATTAGAACTCTTGCACACTGTTGCTGGGAATGTAAAATGATACAGTTGCTGTGGAAAACATTACAGCAGGTCTTCAAAAAATTAAAAACAGAATTACCATATGATCCAGGAATTCCACTTCTGGGTATATGCCCCCAAAAACTGAAAGTAGGGTCTCTAAGGGATGTTTGTACACCCATGTTCATAGAAGCCTTATTCCCAATAGCTAAAATGTGGATGCAACCCAAGTGTCCATCAACAGATGAATGGATAAACAATGTGTTATATACATACAATGGAATATTATTCTTCCTTAAAAAAGAAATTCTGACACCTGGTACAACAACTGATGAACCTTGAGGACATTATGCTAAGTGAAATAAGTCAGTCACAAAAAGACAAATACTATATGATTCCATTTATATGAGGAACCTACCTAAAGTAGCCAAAATCATAGGGACAGAAAGTAGAATGATGGTTGCCAGGCGCTGGGAGGAGGAGTGAATGGGAGTTATTGTTTACTGGGTACTGAGTTTCAGTTTTTACAAGATGAAAAGAATTCTGGAGAGAGATAGTGGCGATGGCTGCACAACAATGTGAATGTACTTAATACCGCTGAACTGTATACTTAAAAATGGTTAAGACGTTACATTTCAAGTTATGTGTATTTTACCATAATAAAAAAATGGAAAAAATCGCTTAGAACTGTACACCAAAAAAAGTTAATTTTACCGTATGGTAATTGAATAAAATTCAAAAATATATGAGAAGCAAAACACTGAATTCCCCCAGCCTCAGCTTTTACGCCTAGCAAACAAGGGATCCAAGAGTCTAAACCTTTTAAACAATGCTTTTTCACATTTTTGTACATTAAAGTTTTCAAATATATATAAAAGTACAAAAATAATATGAGAACCTCTGTGCCCACCATCCTGGTTTAACAACTGTGAACATTACTGATTCAGTTGAAGCCCTGCATACCCTTCCTGAATACCATTCAGCTCCTCCACTCCCTAACCAGAGGGAACCTTTCTTCTGAAGTAGTGGGAGTCCTTCCTGTTAATGTTTTTATACATTTATTACATTTGTATGTATCCACAAACCTTACACATTGTTGTTTCATGTTTATCCCATTAAACGATATACTATATATATACATATATATACCCTTCTGCAAATTACATTTTTCACTCAACATGGCTTCTTCTAATTATCAATGTTGATAACTATAACTCTATTTCATCTGTTTTTCACTGTTGTATATTATTCAATTGTATAAATATATCAGAAGTTATTTGGGGCTGGCCCTGTGGCCAAGTGGTTAAGTTCAAACACTCTGCTTCAGCGGCCCAGGGTTTTGCCAGTTCGGATCCTGGGCATGGACCTAGCACCACTCATCAAGCCATCTGAGGCGGCATCCCACACAGCACAGCCAGAAGGACCTACAACTAGAATATACAACTATGTACTGGGAGCGGGGCCTTGGGGAGAAGAAGAAGAAAAAGAAAAAGAAAATGATTGGCAATAGATGTTAGCTCAGGTGCCAATCTTTGAAAAGAAAAAGTTATTTATACACTGTTACGTCAATGGACATCTGGATCTAGTCTTTCCACTTCAGCCAGCAACTACATGGAGATTTACTGTCTATGATTTGTATTATGAAAACAATTGATCTATTTCCACCATCCCAGAGCCCAGGGCCCTTCCCCTCTGATACATCTTCTGTTTCCATAGCCCTTGGTTGAAAGTGTACAATTTTTTTTTTTGAGGAAGATTTGCTCTAAGCTAACATCTGTGCCAATCTTCCCCTTTTTTGGTGAGGAAGATTCACCCTGAGCTAACATCTATTGCCAATCTTCTTTTTGTATGTGAGCTGCCACCACAGCATGTCCTCTGACAAGTGGTGTAGGTCACCACTTGGGAACGAAACCTGGGTCGCCAAAGCAGAGGGTGCCAAACTTAACTACTGGGCCACTGGGGCTGGCACTAAAAGTGTACTTTTTTTGCCCACTGTGTGAGGCCCTGGAGCACAAGCCTGTCACAGAGCAGGGAATGCAGTCAGGATCTTACATTTTTTTAACCCACTTTTAAGAAAGCATGACAAAAACTGCTGAATCTAAGTGGAGGTAATACAAGCGTTCAGTCTACCGCCCTATTCACATTTACATCTGTTTGAAAATTCTCAGAATAAAAGTTGGAAAATAAAAAACAAAGAAAAACAAATAAGTATAACAGGAAAGCTTGGCTGGCTTTGTGTATAGGCACAAAGATAATTCCCTGGTTGCAACTGGTGGTTTCCCACTTCCTTGTTCTGGACCAAATGGGGCCACACAACTGCAGAGGCACCAGAACTTTTTTTCCTTAGATTTTCAGGAAGTTGGCCAAAGCCCTCATCTGGAAGGTGCTCAACTAATAACAGGAGCTACTTATCTGAAAGCAGTTTTCATCCTGAAATTCTACTTATCTGAATGAAAGCAATTTTCATTCCCTGGGACCCTAATTCTAACAGTGACGTAAATGCATGGATAGTAAAGTGATAAGATGAGATGGTCAAATAAGAGGGCACTGTTTAAATACATCATATTATGTTCATCCAAATAATGAAATACTATGCAGTCATTAGAAATCATGCTTAGAAGAATACTTAATGACATGGGGAAATGACCAGGGTATATTAATTTTTAATATATTATAAAGTAGCATACATAGAATAATCCCAATTTTACTTTTAAAAATGGGTATTTACTCACAGAATACTGGGAGGAAATTTCAGTGATGCACCACATAATGATGTTTCTGTCAACGAAAGACCGCATATACAATGACAGTCTCCTAAGATTAGTACCATTTAGCCTAGGTGCATGGTAGGCTGTATCATCTAGGTTTGTGTAAGTACACTCTGATGTTCACACAACGACAAAATGACCTAACAGGGTATTTCTCAGAACGCATGCCCACCGTTAAGAAACACGTGACTGTATACTATCATATTAACAGAGGAATTATCAGTTATTCTTATTTTCTTCTTTATTGCTTTCTGTAATGTTTGATGTTTTCCTTACAGTGACCATGGATTACTTTTATAATGAGAATGAAACATTTCTACTTCTTCATTACCCACTGTATATATCTTGCCCAAACCTTATTTATTATGCTACACTGCTTTTTATTTATTTATTTTCTGGAATTGCTTTTGCCCAACATACAACATAGTAGATTCCTCACTTGGCTTCCCGTAATGACTGGGTGGGCTGAGAAAGTAAAAAAGAGGCCCAAAATGGTCAGTCCCCATTTCTCTGCTGAGTACTGCTTTCCATGCTTCCCTAGATGGGAAAAGTTATCTGAATCTCCAGCATTTCTTTTACCCAGACATGACATGCATCCAAACAAGAGTTTAAAGCAGAGCAGCCTGAGAGAAGAAAAAAAAATAACAGCAGTCTCTCCTCTAGAAACCTTCAGAGAGACTTCCAGGAGAGGATTTGGGGAAATGAAAACACTGAATCAGAATATGTGGACCAAGACTGTAGAAGCCAAAGCTCCCAGGAGAGAACAAAATTGAATATGTACACGTGGGGAGGAAGGCGCTTCTATTGTGTGTGGAAGGGGAGGAGTCCTGTGAACAGCCTGAAGGCTCCTTCCCTCTTCTAGGCATTAAGGAAGTATGTGAAAGCCAGCAACCTGCCAGTTAGATGGCTCTAGGAAAGCAGACACCAGACCAGCATTCCGCATAACAAAGGGAGTGGGTCTCCCTGAATTGCTGCTTACTCATTATGAATCTTCTAGTTTCCTAGTCTCTTTCCCTTTTAAATCTGCAGCATTCACGTGTAGGGCTTTCTCTCCCTTGCCAAGAACTGTCTTAATAAAGCTGCTCAGTTCAGAGTCAGTCCCCCAATCGCCTTTTTCAGTAATGAGTCCAAACCTAAGCCAAAAAGCAGGTACATCCAAGGTGAAGGTGCCAAAAGGCTGCTCATTTTTGGGTTCCAGAGCAGCTGATCAGTTGAGCACTGAGAAGGGGGTGCTGAGATGGTAAAACCATTCCGACACATTACAACACAACAGGTTCAACCTGAGCCCATCTTGTGAACTCAGGACAGTCCTAGAGATACACGTCTCCCTGGGAAAAGTCCTGTTGTTTAAAAATTTGAGAGTACAATAAATGGGAACTAGAAAAAGAGAGGGTCACAGGGCTACAGAACTCTCATAATATCATGTGGCCCAAAGGCCAATGGGGCATCAATCTTGCAATGCCAATATCATATGTCAGGCTGTCCTAATTCCCCTCACCCACCCCCATGCTTCTCTCGCCTACCTTGGTTCACACGTGGCCTACAGTCCTCTCTCCATCCAGCAATGCACCCCCTGCTCTCTGCAGCACAGATGAAATTTCATCTCATCTCCTTCAAAAGCCTCTCCAGACTGAGTCAGCAGATACTCATGACCAAATAATCCCACTTACATCAGAGATCCACTCCTCTCCATGTGTAACATGAAAATGAGCAGATTTAAGGGTTTCAGCATGGGGGGTGGTGTACTGTACACTTCCTGAGGCAGAGGATGTGCGCCAGCTCTCTGCTATGCACTTTTCTTACGAGGGTGGGGTGGGGGAACAGTGCTCTGCCATATAAACTGCAATGCTTAGTGACTCACTCCACGAGTCCCCCGCCCTTGTAGCACACACTTGGATAACCAGGCACGTTAAGCAGTGGGTGTTCACAGGCAGCCAAACTGTCTGATCACAACTCAAAGCCAGGGAAATCTTAACAGCCATTCCCTTTTCCTTCATTTATTCCTTCAAAATACCCCAGTTCAGAGAGAGGAGAGTCCCAAAAGACCGGCTTCTCTAAGAGGCTCCCAGTTCCTTGTGAAACCAAGAATTTTACCCTCTTCTACAAAGAGCATCCAGGATGCCAAAGAGCAAACTGAAAACTAGGATGTTGATTGCACTCAGAACCCTCTGTGGGATCCAGGGGGGCTGGGAAGGAGGAGGCCATGCTTGCCACAACATGGTGAGGACACCCTCCCTCCTTCAGCCTAGCTAGCAGACCCAACAGAAACAGGAAATTTCGAACCACCCCGGGCTGCCCAAGGCTGCCCCCAGACACAGGCCTGCAGTTCACATGAATGGTGGCATCTTCAGCCCCAGCCCTACCTATCAGCTGTGATAAAGAGAGCTTAGCTTTGCTCCAGCTTCGGCTTTCAATGGGGGGGATAATATAGATGGACCCTGACATAGTACCTCTGCTCCACGAACAGCAGTAAACACACCAGACACCTGCTCCCCTGAGCAGATGGGAGGCTATGGTCAGACTTCAAGCTCTTTCTAGGTCTTGGTCAAGCTGAGGGCTGCCAAGGCTGGAGCTGGTAAGTAGGAGTATCCTCTCCATACTACTGAGAGAAATGTGGCTTGGGGTCCTGAGAGCAGCATTATTTCCAGAAGCAAAGGGCTCAGGTCTCCAGCTGACAAGTGAGTCCTGATGGCATAAGAATCTTGGCAAGGAGGTACAGAAACAGCTGACACACTAGTGGCTGCTCTTTTGTATAGTGAGTCTGTTATGGTTAATAACTAAAAAGCTGGGATTTTCTAGACGTGGGAAGAGACCAGATCATCTACAGGAAGCATCACCAGTGACCAAGAAGAAAGGACTGACTGCCTTTTAAGTTGCATCTGATATGAACACTTCTGACAGCTGCAGATGTTTCCCAAGCCTCAGGAGAAATAGAAAATCCCTGCTCTGATCCTTATGCCAAAAAGTGTGGCTATGAACTCTGTATATCTCTATCCCTAAAGACCACAATGATGTCACCAGGACAAACTGCAGCTTTCCAGAACCTCGCCCCTACTAAGGTATTCCTTTTAAGTACTGGAGAAATCTATCCCACTGCCTTCAAAGTTAGTAACAAGGTCACTATCCTGTTGTACACGTGTAATGTCCTCCTCCTTCCCTCCCTTCTCTCCCCTTCCCTCATCTTTCTTTCAGGGCTAGGTTTAATTGTTCTAAACTCAGGGTCAGCAAAATATAGTCCTCCTGTTATATTTGGGGTGGTTTTTTTTGACTTGGTAAAATATATATAACATAAAAATTTACCATCTTAACCATTTTTAAGTATCAGCGGCATTAAGTACATGCACATTGTTGTACAACCATCACCATCATTCAGCTCTAGAACTTTTTCATCAGGTCCTTCTGCTTTTGTAAATAAAGTTTTATTAAACATAGCCAAACTCATTCGTTTACATATTATCTAGGCTGCATTCACGCTACAACAATAGTTATGTAGTTAAAACAGAGATCATATGGCCTACAACATCCAAAATATTTACTGTTTGGCCCTTTACAGAAAAAGATTGCTGACCTCTGCTCTAAACCAAAAGACACACTAGATTTCTAGTTTAAAATAGCACTTGGCTAACAGCCACTCACACAACATCTCCCAGCTTTCCACTAAAATACCTGCAGAGGTACAGAAAAAGATAAAACTCCCCAAATCACTGAAAACTTAGACTGATGGTCATCCTATTACCAGAATCTGGGAGAAAACTCTATTAACAATAAGGCTAATGTTGAAATGAGAAAAAACAATCTGTGGCCAATTCATGCGGCAGCCCCCAGAAACCTGAAACAAGGTAAGGAGACACCAAGTCCTTCTGCCATTATCAGCCTCATGGCTTAGAAATCGACAGTTCATCTAGTAACCAGCAAACTGGACAACCATGCCTCTACTACAGGGCGACTGCTTGCAAAGGAAATCAACAACTCCCAAATCTGATCTACATCCATTTGGAGACTCCTACTCTCAAAAAATCAAAAAGGCAGCATTGATGACATTGGTGCTGGCACACTGTGCCCTAGGAGTGCAAATCTTCACAAGCAAAACTCAGGTAGCAATGCATGTGGGAGGTTGTAGTTTTTCACATACTTTATTTGTTCAGAGTATCAGAGAACCTAGTAGTAGGGGTAAGCAATTCCACATGGGTCCAGCAGAACCCACTAGATGAAGCTGCTAGACACTGGGAAATGGGCTAGAAGCTATGTGCGTCAATCTGACCGCCAAGAGTGGAGCTGAGAAGGGGTTCTAACCAATACCAAAGAGAACATGAGAATAGTCAAAGGCAATCTACATATGCGGTTGTTTGACAAATCATAAATAAATCCTCCTTTGAATATGTAAAATTATACCCCAAAACCAGTATGGTTAATATGAAAACTTCTGGCAGCAGAAGGGAAATGCATATCATTCTGAAGACTTGGAAGAAGCACAAAAGTCTGAATTTGGTGTCTGAACCCGAAGAAATATTTTACAAAACTGCATCCTCAACAGAATGTGAGAAAATATGGACTCTATGAAACAGGTATGGAAAGCCATCAAAACGAAACATATTGAGAAGGAAAGACAACAGTGGCGTGAAAAGAGAGCTCAGCAAAGCAAGTAAGAATTACACAGAAATTCATATTGTAGCAGCAGAATTAAATTCCACATTGGAGATGGCAAGAGCAAAATTGATCAAATTCACAGTACAGAAGCCAAATCTGAATCTCTTGCAAGCACGCAGAGGAAAAGGAAAGCTGACTTCAGAAATCCAACAAAGGTGGTTAGGAGGAACACTACTAATATAACATACTAAATGGGGAGGTCAAAGGAGAAAACCCGAATGAACTTCTCAACCGATTCTCAAAAAGCATCAGCTAAATTCAATAACTGTTCCTGATTTTTAAAAAAAGACTTACTAATTTAAGAATAATTCCTTATCATTATAAAGGACATCTAATCGAAACCAACAACCAACATCAGAGTTAATAGTGAAACACTAGAAATATTTCCACTAAAATCAGCACCAAAGCAAGAATTCCTGCTGGTACCACTATTATTTAACATTGTCCTGGAAGTTCTAGCCAATACAATCAGGCTCAAAGCAGGGGAAAAAAGTTTTGCTCTTTAAAATAAGATAAAGTTATCATATGGGAGTTTACACCATTAATTTCCAAAATAATCCAAGGGAAGCAAGTGAAAACTATTAGAAGAGTTAAGCACGGTGGCCAAATATAAAGTAAACATATGAAATCAAATCTTTCCAATGTACAAATAATAACCAGTTTGAAAATGTAATAAAATGATATCATAAATGACAAACTGTCCAGGAATGACTTTAGTGAGAAATATGTGGGATACACACACACACACACACACACACACACACACACACACCCCTAAAGAACATAAAAGAAAACTTGAATAAATTAAGAAATTTACCATGTCTTTTCCTGGATGGGGAGACTCAATATTGTAATGACATTAATGAAATTTTAGGTTTAAAGTAATTCCAATCAAAACTAGTAGGATTTGAGGGGAAATATGACAAAAACATTCTAAGTTCATTCAGAAGGAAAGAAATGGTTCAGACTAGCTAAGAAAAAGGTATGGGTAAATTAAGAGGCTGGGGAGAATAGCAAAGAGAAATCTGACCTGTTGGCTGTTGCTAATAGAAGAGTACAAAACTGGTGGAGAACTCAACAGAGACATCAATGGAATAGTACAACAAGCCCCCAAAATAAACCCTACCATACATAAGAATTTATGTATGATAAAAATATAACAACAATAATCATAGGGAAATAGATATTCAACAAAGGGTGCTCAAATAAACCACAATTTGGGGGAAAATATAAGTTCTAACCTTACCTCATACCATTCACAAAATGAATTCTAGATGAACTGACAGCTAAATATTTAAAAAATGATTGAAAAACTAGATTTTTTTATCTGATCTTAGAATGGGAAAATTCTTCATAGCACAGCGATATTTGCCACCCCAAAATGTGTCTCCTTGGCTTGATCGGTATTGGTATCCTAGGCTGATTATTTTTAAGAAACAAAAGACTCAGGGAGAAACTTTGACCTTCTCCCATAATTGCCTACAAGAATTTAGATAGATGACCTGTTCAAGGAAGGAGCTATCACCATAGATAACTATGGTAGAGCATGAACTAGATGTGGTAGATAGGGAGGAACCCAGCAAGACCTGTTTGATCAAAGTCCTCTCCATGTCCCATTGTCTCTGCAAGGCATGGCAAACATTTGTTCACCAGATATCTCATTCTTGTGAATTCATTCTTCCCTTTGAAATCTCAGACACTCAGCCCCTTCTCCTTAGTCTAGAATAACATATATATACCTCATTTTGCCTGACTGTTTTTGAAATCTCTTATATTAATGTGGATTTCCCATGTGTACATAATTAAATTTGATTTTCTTCTGTGACTCCGTCTTATGCCATTTTAATTATTCCACCAGCCAAAAGAACCAAGGAGGGAAGGCAGGGGAAGAATTTTTCCCCTTCTTGACAGTAGCAAGCATAAAAGCACTGGAAGAAATTACCATGGTCTAAAGGCAATCTAAACCAAATTGGTCTAAAACCAATCAATTTGACCAATAAAAACTTAAAATATACATCAAAAGCATCATCAACGAGTTAAAAGGCAATCTAGGGAAAATATTTACTGCAAAGGTGATCAAGAATTAATACTCTTTATATATGGACACGTCATACAGATCAACAAGAAGAAAAAAAAACCTGTATAAAAACTGGGAAGAGAACATGAAGTGACAATTCACAAATTAAAATATATAATGAGTAATAAGCATAATACATACATATTTAGAATTTTCTACAATGAAATTTGAAGGGAAAAAAAAACTCAGGAAAAGAGCAAGGAGAAAGAAAAAAAGAAGCCACCAGCGAGACGTGGGGGCAACTGGGGAGTACCTGGCTACATTGCAAAATGGCCCTCTTTACTCTCCCTTAGATTTTCAAAGGGCACCTTATTTATTAGGAACCTGTGAGGCAGGTTGGTTCATATTACGGAACTGGGTATGCTCCCTAAAGGTAATTGAGACAGGTAGTTTTTTTCAAAGTTAGTAGTAGGATAATAAGCACAGGATGGTCCCTAAGGATATATTGGTTTTACCCTAACCTGAGTGAGAGAAAGAATTCTGTGCCTTGGACACTGAAGGTACTGGTAGATAGCTCTTCAGGAAAGAACCACTCAAAACAGCCAAATGAGTAAAAAGAAAATGGCTCAGATTCAAAGAGACACAGAACAGCACAGTATGAACAGACACAACACAACAAGTAATTCTGGTGCCACTATATGAGCATCCACAGAGATGAGGAGCCAAGAACAGGATAAGAGGCCTTCAGAAGCCAAAGGCTGCCAGGCTGCAGTTCCAAGAGTTGGAGATGTTAAAGATCAAAAGAGTACCATGCCCAAGGTCACTGTGGTGGTGGGCCATGTAGAAACCCCTTTCAATCTTAGACCCACGGTACAGATGCATGCATTCCACTGAGGCAGCATTTCTAGAGCAGTATTAGCAAGGCCCATGTCAACTGAGGGGCATATAAATGAAGCACACTGGGACCCAGCCAGAAGACCGGCAAACCCTCTTGTCAAGTGCACCAAGGGAACCCTGTGGAGAACCCTGCCCCTTCCCCATCACAAAGAGAATTGCCAGCCCTTGCCCAGCATGAGACATGCAGCCTAGCGGGCACACCATACCCCTTTCCTGCAGTGACTGGGCATGCCTCCACGAAGCACATGCCAGCCTCTGCTTAGCTGGGAAGCAAACAAACTCATGTGTTGCTGGCACAGCAAAGGGCTATTAGAAAAAACAGGAGATGAGTATACAGTGCTAGTCAATGAACCCACAGAACACAGTGGCTTAAAGACCACAATAGTGACCATCTGTCTACACTCAGATTTATGGGATTTTAAATGGGATGCTTTCATGGTTTTAACCCCTTAAATAATAATAGGATAGCAGAAAATATTCACTTAAGCAACATAAGGTAGTGATTAGGAGCACTGGCTCTGGAGTCAGAGAGATAGTGGATCAAATCCCCCCTGTACCACTTACAGGCCACTTAAGTCACTTAACCTTTCTGAACCTCTGTTTTCTTGACCTAACTGGGGATACTAGTTGTACCTCCCACATAGGCTTGTTGGAAGCATTCAATGAGATAATCCATGTTAAGTGTTTCCCACCATGCCTAGGCACATAGCAAACCTGATTTATGAGCATGAGCAGGAAAAGGAAGAATGGGAATCCAGACCCTGCCACTATGTAATCTTAGCCAAGTTATTTAATATCCCTTGGCCCCAACTGCTTTATTGGTAGTGTGGATAATGTATTTCCTATCTCACAGCATTATTGGAAGGATTCAACGAGATCATTTAAGACAATATACTTTGAAAACAGTAATGAGCTATACTAATGCAATGTGGAGTTGTTATTTTAAGAGATGTCTACTTTCTAAAATAGTGATTTTTAACATCACATTGTACATGGTATTTCCACACAGTGGAATAATACGTACCCATGAAAAATGATGTGCAAGGTAAAAACTTGGATAAATCTCCAAGGAGTTATGCTAAGGTAAAAAAAAAAAACGCCAACCCCAAAGGTGATTGCTGTATGATTCCATTTATATAACATTCTTGAAATGACAAACTTATAAACATGGATTACAGATTAGTAGCCATGGGTCAGCGATAAGGTACAAGTGGGAGGGTAGTGGGTATGGCTATAAAAGGGCAACAGGACCCTCGTGCTAATGGAACTATTTTGTATCTTGACTGTATCAATGTCAATACCCTGATTGTGATATTGCACTACAGTTTTGCAAGAGGTTACCCCTGGAGGAAACTAGGTAAAGAGTATACAGGATCTCTCCATATTTTTCTTACAACTGCATCTATATTATGATATGATGCAATATGATATGAAATATTATATATTATATAATTATTTCAAAATATAAAGTTTAATTTAAAAATGATGTGGACAATGAGTTTATAACTAAATGGAGAAAAACTTATGATATCATTAAGTGAACAAAGCAGAATAGAAAACTATGATTAAATAAGACAAAAAGTTTGGGGCTGGCCCTGTGACCGAGTGGTTAAGTTCACACACTCCGCTTCGGCAGCCCAGGGTTTTGCTGATTCGGATCCTGGGCATGGACATGGCACCGCTCATCAAGCCATGCTGAGGCAGCATCCCACATGCCACAACTAGAAAGACCCACAACTGAAAATACACACAACTATATACCGGAGGGCTTTGGGAGAAAAAGGAAAAGATAAAAATCTTAAACAAAAAGAAGAGAAAAAGTAAAAGAATAAATGCACATCTTGAGACATTAGAAAAACAACAAGAAGAGGAAATCAATAGAGAAGCTGAAAATTAAGTAACATATATATAATATATATATAATAATGTAAAAAAGGATAAATATATGCACAACCAGGTTCTATAAAGCAATCAAAAATAGGTAACATGCTTACTAACCTGACCAAAATATAAAATATGGGGCAGAACACAACAACAGACAAGATTGAGCTCAAGAAAGAAGACATGCCTACAGACGAGAAGACAGTTTTTAAAATTATAAAATAAGAGGATACTACATGCTCAACTAAATTCATGGCAACAAATCCGAAAACTTAGAAGAAATGGATAATTTCCCAGCAAAATACAAACAACCAAAATTGACTCAAAAAGATTCAAATAGATTAATTATCATATTAATTATGAAAGGTGATTAAGGGTCTACCAACTGAAAAAGGCACCAAGACCAGACAAGCTTCACAATTGAGCTTTATCTAATTTCTAAGGGTAATTCTAAGGGTAATTAGAGTATTCCAGGCCAGAGGAAAAAAAGGAAACTTCTAGAGCTCATTTTACATAGCCACCATAATTTCAACCCTTAAACCTGACCAAAAAAATCCAAAAGAACGGCTCCAATCTCACTCATGAATACTGAGGCAAGATTCTAAATAAAAGATTGACAAATAGAATCCAGCAATGTAATAAAATAATAATACACTATGATCAGCAGGGCTTATTTCAGTAACTTAAGAGTGGTTCAAAATTAGAAAATCTATTGACATAATTCACTATATAAAAAATTAAATGGAAAAAAATACATGATCAACAGACACTGATAAAGCATGTGATAAAATACAGCAACCATTCCCTTTTAAAATTTCTCTAAGTAAATGCAGAAACTATTTAAATATAATAGACTATTTAACAAACAGCAACAGCAAATATGGAGAGACACAAAAAACATTTCTATTTAAAACTGGTTTTAGACAGAGTGGCCCACCAGCACCATTTTTATGGAACTCTGTCTTTGAGTTTCTAGCAAAAGTAAAAATAGAAGAAAATGAAATAACTGGTATAACCATTCAAAAAAGGGGTAAAATTAAAACAAAATTTACCAGAACTAACAAGAGAGTTTGGCAGGATAGCTAGATATAAGAAATATTTTTAAAATCAATAACATTTTCCTTTTCTAGCAATAAGTATTTAGGAATAGAAAAGAGGACAATATTCCACTCATAATGGACAAAAAAGCTATTAATTCTTTAGGAACAAATGTATCAAGAAAGGTGTAAAACAAGATCTGAACAGATGGAAAGAAATATCATTTCTTAGATTAAAAAAAGCTACATAATGGGCTGGCCCCGTGGCCGAGTGGTTAAGTTCGCGCGCTCCGCTGCAGGCGGCCCAGTGTTTCGTCAGTTCGAATCCTGGGCGCGGACATGGCACTGCTCATCAGACCACGCTGAGGCAGCGTCCCACATGCCACAACTAGAAGAACCCACAACGAAGAATACACAACTATGTACCAGGGGGCTTTGGGGAGAAAAAGGAAAAAATAAAATCTTTAAAAAAAAAAAAAAAAAAAAAAATGCTACATAATATTTTAAAAATCAATTCTCACAAGATTGAAATAGAAACTTAATGCAATTTTAATTAGAATCCCAATAGGGTTGGTGGGGAAAATTGAATGAAAGTGATCTTAAAATTTGTACATAAGAAAAAATGCCAAAGAATAACCAAAACAATATGTATTTTTAAGCTAACGCAATCAAATCAACACAATTTGGGTGCACAGACAAATAGAAGAAGCAGAAAAGAGAATCCATAAATGGATCCTAATATATAAAAATTTTAATAGGTGACAAAGATGGTAGTTCAGTTCACAGGGAAAAGTACAGATTATTAAATATATTATACCAGTACAACTAATTATCCATCTTTAAGAAAATAGTCTTAACCAAGACTGAGAATCTAGAAGCTATATAACAAAACATTATGAAAAAATTTTGAAAATTACGTGGAAAAATATACCAGCAGCAAAGTCAATACATACAGACTTGGGAAAAGATATTTATACTGATGATAGAAAGCCAATACCTGAAATAAACAAAGAGGTCTTAAAAATTAAGAAAAATATAAAAAATTCACAGGAAATGGGTAGATAATATGAACAGACAATTCAACGAGCAAATTTAATTGGAAAAGAAAAATACGAGATAATACAGAAATTCATTACTAGCCAAGGAGATACATCCATTAAGTTGTCAAAATTATGAAAGAACCATAACGCCTTATGCCAGCAGGGATATGAAGAAAAGAGTAATCTCACATGTTACATAAAAAAGGGCAAAGTGAATTATAACTGCCTGTTTTTGTAAATCAATATGGAAGTATTTAACATAAATATATATATTTATATATAAACAGTTGTATGTGCATATATATATAAAATATTATTAAATAAGGGCATACGCACAATGATGTTTATTTCAGGATTGATTATAGTGGCAGAAATCTGGAAAGAATACATGTAATTGTTCGTAATAGGGGAATAGCTAAATAAACTATTATGAATCTATGAAATATTTTGCAGCCTGGTAAAAGAATAAGAGCTATACTAACAGACTTTGATAGATTCCCATGAGATATTGAGTGAAAAAAGCACGATGTATTAAAACATATACAGGATTCTATTTTTGTAAAACAAACAGTGAATAAAAACACCCAAATATTCCAAAACCCATTTGTGTAGGTGTGTCCCTATGAGTATGGAGAAAAATATGGAAGGGTTCATACCGGTTTGGTGATATACAGGGATGGTGAGAAAGGTAGGGGTAGGGGTCAAACAAAACAAAGGGAAAAAAACGGTCCACTATAATAAAAACATAAATCCAGCAATCATATTCATGTATTTTATGTGTATAAATGTATATACAAATTAAATTAAATTTAGAAAAGATACAGTAAAAAAACTTATCTTACGATGTCTGCTTACTACAAAAAGAAAGGCAATAACCAAAATTATCTCTTGGTGGTAGGATTCGGAGTGATGTTTGTTTTCTCCTTTATGTGTCTCTGCATTTTCCATAATGAGAATTGTTCCTTTTATAATAATAAAATAAAACCAATAAATGTTATTTTAAAAACATTACACTGAAAAATTGAGCTCATTTTGGGAAACCAAAGGAGGGAAACAGGGTTAAATGCCCCTTCTGCTTAGGGGCTGTGCAAGTATCAGATGTACAAAATCAAGATCCATTCCCCCTCAGCTAGCAGAAAGCTACTCACCTAAGGCAAGACACTAAGTGGCTATTCTAAGGAGCTATTTGAAGCAGCAAATGGGGTATATTTTCCCCCTACCTAACACTTTAATGACTTAAGTAAATCAGAAAGCCATTTAAACCACTCTCAATTATCCAAGGATCTGCTGGGCTCTTTACTTCCTGTCCCCTCCCTCTGGCTTGCAGCCATTTGACTGCTCAGGAACAGCTCCAAAATGGAGGTCAGGGAAGGGGAAAAGAGATGAAATTAATTTGGTCGATTTAGCTTCTCATGAGCAACTCTAATAAAAGGCTTCATAAGTGAGATGGTCACAACTCACGGTTAAAATGAGGGTTCTGGGACTCTTGAGAATTTCATTCAAGCAAACTTGCCTTCAGATAAACATGATTTGCCTGTAATACACTTTAATGGATTTGATGCTTGTTATTTTTAAGAAAGTCAGGACTTGTAATAAGGTGATATGTTTTTCTCCTCACTTTAATTTGCGCTTTCAGAAAAAGAAAAACAAAATCAAAACACAAGAATAAAGCCCTTCCAAGGGAAGAGCAGCAGGACCACAATGCAGAGATTTTGGCAAGGAGGGAAGCTGTCTGACCCCAGGTTGCTCTCAAGAGAAACGTTAGGAGGGCAGCAACCTTCTAAGGGAGCATGCCTCATGCATAACCCACCACCACAAGGAATCGCTAAAAAGGATTGTCAGGGCTTGACAAAAATTACTCCACATATAACACTTCCATGTTTCCCTGTGCCCTCATAGACTTTTGTCCCTCAGGAAGCCCAGAGACAAAGTGGTGCAGGTCCAAGGCACTCACAACAATGTGCTCATCATCCTTTGTTATCAAACAGACAAAACAGTCTGAATAGCAATGGCAACAGAGCAAAAAACAATTTTCCCTTACTTGAAGACGACGATGGCTCCCGGACATGGAGGGCAGGCCAGGAGAAAGATCTGCAATTGAAAAAGAATTAAGTCTGGTTATGAAGAGAAATGCTGGATGCAGTGAGACAATGTTACTTTCATAATAATCATAATAATAATTAATAACCAAACTCACACAAAAAATGTAATATAAAAATTTAAAAGGCAAGCAGGTGGTTTTCTAAACATGTTTGTGTTTGCACATGCATCTACGTGTTTGTGTGTGTGCGTGTCATAGTAAGGGGGGAGAGGAAGAGAGATGGAGAGTGAGGGAGTGTTTGAGGGTAGGAGAAGGGGAGAGCTTTTCTTAGGCCCTCTAGAACACTTCCTCTAAACCTCTAGAACAAGACTCAATTTTTCAGCTCTTCAAGTTCAATATGACACAGGTAGCCAGTCTCAGAAGCTTTTAACCCAGGACAAATAGAAATAGATTCTGAGCATAGGACAAGTACACAATACCATCTGATGTGCTTCCCATGGGGGAAGGGGGATTAATCAATATCCAAGCACTGCCAGATTTAGTAAATAAAAATACAAATGCCCAATTAAATTTGAATTTCAGATAAACAATGAATAATGTTTTAGTATAAGTATATCCTAAATATTGCATGAAACATACTTACACTGAAACATTATTCATCGTTTACTTGAAATTTAAATTTAACTGGGCATCTTATATTTTATCTGGCAACCCTACCAATATTGCCAACCCAGGCTCCAAACTTCTCTTCGATTTTGAAGGGGAGCAGAATTTGCCATGCCAAGATATGTCTCTTTGGCATAAGGATTATTTTCTTTTTTAAATATAACACATCTCCACTGAGTGTTCCTAGAACAACTTTAGGGTTGTGTTTTCTTTTTTTTTTCTGGGAAAGATTAGCCCTGAGATAACACCTATTGCCAATCTTCCTTTTTGTTTTTTTCCTCCCCAAAACCCAAGTGCATAGTTATATATTCTAGTTGTAGGTCCTTCTAGTTCTACGTGAGCCGCCACCACAGCATGGCTACTGACAGAAGGGTACGGGTGGTGTGGTTCTGCAACTGGGAACCAGATCCAGGCCACCGAAGTGGTGAGAAGGTCAAACTTTAACCACTAGGCCATCAGGGCTGGCTTGGTATAAGGATTATTTTTAAGAATCAGCAGACACAGGAAAAGATGTAAAAACTGAGTATAAGTTACCCTTTTGCAGGAGACATTTACACTTATAAGGGAAAATCTCTATTTGTACGGGTATCTCCCTCTCTGTACTGTACCAGCAAGAGAAGGGTGACTGAATCTCTAGAAACTCTTATCAATGGAGAAGGCAACGACCTACATCTGCATAACAATCATACCCTCGGTTACTGTGCTTTTCCTGATAGCCTCCCATAACTGCACCCTCCCACGTCATCTTTTGTCTTTAACTGGAGATGGTATTTAAGGTAGTGGCTTGGGCCAACTGGGGGAGCTACTCAGTTTTCCTGGGTCTCCCCTGTGTATACAGGAGGTATACATGTTATTAAACTTCTGTTTGTTTTTCTCCTGTTAATCTGTCTTTTGTTGCAGGGCAGTCTCAGTCAAGGACATAGAAGGGTAGAGGGAAAATTCTCCGCCCCCCTCCACATTTGATTGGTTTGTTTCTAAGCACGACTATGTGGTTTTACTCTTCTATTTTCCTCCCAGGTCAAAGCAAATGAAGAGAACCTTGTCCTTCTAAGAGACAAATCAGTTCCATCCTACTTGGTTTTACCTAGGCCTGGGTTAGAGCCTTCTAAAACCTCCACTGTGGCAGTTTGACCTTCAAAGCACTGGTTCTCAAGAGGAACAAAGAAACCCCTGAAGAGCGCTTGTTAAATATGCAAATTCCTGGGTTCCTCCATTAGGAATGATGATTCCAGAAGTCTGGGACTCCAGGAATCTGCATGCTTAACTAACACCCCAGGAGATTCAACCACTCTTGGCAGCCAGACATGCTAAATGTTTGACCTTGGCCTGAACTACTACAGGATCAAAAACACTCAGCAGGACTGAGGATTGACAAAGGAATGAAAGTCGTGTTTGTGAAGTTCCTTCACCTACAGTGATTTAATGGTACGATTTACAAAATCATTGATATGTGTCCCTATCTTGTTATAGGCACTTATTAATATAGATTATCAGCATTATGGACTTGTTTGGCTTCTCTATGTGTACATTCTTAAGCATTTGTTTCTTCAGTTCCATCAGAGTCTACATTTAGAAGGAAAGGGTACTATAAGAAAAACTTCTATAAGGAAAGACATATCTTGAACCTGCTTGAATCCCTGCCAAGATGAAGCGAAGGAAGAATGAAAAAGAGAAAGGGTCTTGAAAGGAATACAGCCAAGAGTCCATCCCCTGCACAATACCTCATCAGAGAACCCCTCCGAGGTTGTGCCTTTACCCTCTGTGGACCAATTTGATTAAAAGTGAAAATCCAATGACAATTACAGGTCTACAACCCTTTATCAGCAATCACCAAATTCAAAAAGCTCTAAAAACTGAAAGTCTGCTTTTTTCAAAGCTAATTTGGTAGCAAAACATGATTTGAACTGAGCTGTGGCTATTTACAGACTTTATTTATTCCACTTATGGTGAATATTCATACATTTTCCATAAAAATAGTGTATTGATTATGGGGTGCTGTCCCAGATCCCACTGGGGATATATGTTAAATACTCTACACGCACCGTATTGCATTTCTAAAATAAAAATATTCTGACTTCTGAAATACATCTGACCTTAATGGCTTAGGATAAAGATTGGTGACTTGGAATTTCAATCATCTAAACATTCATTGACCTATCTCCAATTCCCCATCCCAGCCCTCAGGAGCAGTCCAAGAAAGAAAGAAACAAAGCTGGTATTCTTTACCCCGACCCAGCAGTGAAGTTACTCACCTTAGGCAAGAGATCAAGTTGGAGGCTGTGCATAGTTACCCAGCATCAGTCCCATCAAAGGCTACCCTCAGAAGCTACAGTACACAGAGTGGGCAGGGGCTCCCAACCACTTTGGGGAGGTCCTCAATACTTCTAGGGTCCCCGCAGAGCCATGCCAGCAGCCTTCCTGACCTTCTGGAATACCCAAGATACTTCCAACATGCTAAACAGAGAGGTAAAAATGCGCCACTGGGCCCCATAGTTAACTCGTGCTTTTCTAGACGCACAGACAAGAGGAGATGAGCAGATTCTTGAGGGCAGATTTCCTTATAAAAGCTCCATTTGACTGGTTCTGATCCATGACAGCCCTATGCCAGAAGCCCAGAAACCTCCTAAAGGAAGCAAGTCTCCAGTTCCAACCCAGTAAGTTCTCGGATTATCCTCCATTCAATTATAGATCTAACTCCTTTTGAGGCAGCTAATTTAGACTTGATTGTAAATAAGTTTTCCAACAGTTACTTTCATGTGGCCACGTCATTCCAACTAGCGCTTTGACCTTTCTCATCTGATTGCCTGTCTATTTCCATCACCAGGATAAAAAGTATCTTTTTCAAGCAATCTTTGAATCAGATACATGTAGACATATCAAATCAGCAGATTTGAAAAAGGACCCCAAATTCATCATATTCCATTTCCAGTAAACTCATGGCCTCCTTTAGCAACTTCAAAGATATTACGTTGAACCTCCCTGCTCTGCCATGCTGGAGCCACATCCATAATCAGCATTAACCAAAGAAGCCACGTGAAAATGGCATTTTAATTCAGAGGTCCGAAGGCCCCCAGCCCTGGCCTGAATATCTCTGCTCTTCTCCCTTGGTTAGCTGCCAATCGCCTCCAAATTTTGGTAGCATGTGTTTTGGACTAGCAGACAGAAAGCTAAACCATCCCTTTAGCTGCAAATAGAGTGGGAAGAGAGGACTCTTGCAAGTGCAAACAAGGACGGTAGGAAGATGAGAATGCATCTGAGCATATCTCGGCACCAACCTGGCACTTTGTATTCATGCTGAAATCTGCCCAGCTCAGCACCTGAAGAAAAGGGCATGGGCAGGGAGCATACAGAGAAATGCCACAAAGCACTTCCATTTTTCCATCACCTGGGAGGTAAGCAGGGCTTTGTTATTAAATCCCATTTTACAGAGGAAGACACCCAGGGAAAAGGCTCTGACAAGCTTTCTAACAAAAACCCAGGTCCCCTAACTTCCAGATCAGAACACTTTCCATCTCACACCTGACATAGTCCAGGCCTCACGAGTGTTTCTCTTCTTTAGACTCTAGCCCTGCCCCTTGACCCCATGGCACACAGGCAGTCAGCCCAATGGCTCCACACCTGTGCCACCTCACAGCTCACAAGATCTACTCTCTACGAGGTGAGACATCTCAAAACACAAACCTAACTGTGAAACCAACAGGGGGCCAACTTGCTTTACCTATCCACAGTTAGTTGGCTGTTTGAAAAGGTAGTTAGATAATGCATTATTAAGGCCCACCCTATAGATAACATCTCTGATGCTTGGGTCACCATGGTAACCGGTGGGGTGCTTAAGTTTTTCAGGAACTGAGAATGGACTTCAGGCCAGTTGACACCACCAACTCATCAACTGGGCCTGCAGGGATGACTGATAGGTGACCCTTTGATGTCAAGGAGCTGAAAACTCCACCCTCAGATCATGGTAACGCCACCATTTTGTGAACATGTGTCCTATGAGGAGCCATGAAGCTTGACTACACTTGTGCAGGTCATCAATTACCTCACTCCTCCTTATCTCCCATCATCTATTCCTACACTTCAGATCACCCCGCCCCTTTATCCTATAAACGTCTCTAATTCCATTTGTGGGGGAGGCGGATTTGAGATTTGTTCTCCCATCTCCTTGATTGGTTGCCTTGTAAATAAACCATTTCTCTGCTGCAAACTTGTAGTCTTGGTGATTGGCTCTTCATACAGGCAAAATGAACCTGATTCGGTAACAGTTGGGCAGCAAATTATATTTACACAGATGGGTTTCAGAGTCCAGCATTCCCTAAAGACAGGCTTGTCTTAGCTCCAACTGCCTCATTCCCAGGTCAGCTGGGTGCTTGCAATTCATGAACCCTTACAAAACTGAGGTCTTTTTTTGGCTGTTTTTTTCTCGGAAAAACCCACAGGTTCCATTCTAAACCACACTCTCTCAGCTTCCTCAGAAAAGTTCACTGTACTACTCAAAGGTTCTCCTGTCCAGAAACTTGTAAATTCAGCTCTTTGCTAAGCACCCAGTCTAGGCACCAGCAGCTGTACCGGTTCATCCTCTACTGCTGAACCGCTCTGATTCCAGGCTCCCAACTTCCCTACTCAACAGCTCAGCCACACTTGTCCCACTTCCTTTTCCTTTTCCATAGTCATATCAGCCCCAAGTTCACTGGCATCATTGTCCAGCCTCCCATCAACTTCTGCTCCGCCTCAACATTCAAGTCAATAAACTCCCATTTTCATAATGCCTAAAGAATTTAATTTTTGTTCACAGGAAGAAGTGCTAGTATTATGGGAAATGTAATTGGGAAGGAGGGCCAGTCACAACAGACCACCCTAAATGAAGGGCTAGCCACATTAAGCAGTGAAGGGGGATGGGAAAACTAAATGAAAGGGAAACAAGAGTGCGAGAAGGACAGGAGAGAGGTGTTTGGCCTGACACAAGATCTTCCCAGGCCCAGCCCTCTTGCTCCAGTTCTCCTGGCTTCCCCTCCTATGACAGCACACAGCTATTTGGGGATTCCTATGGACAAGTACTTATAACCATTACCCAACACAGGAAAAATCCATTCTTTGGGCTGCCCAAAGTCTGGCCGGGGCTCTATTCACTACTGTTCACACTTTGGGGCACTCATCGTCTCTCCCTGGACCACTGCAATAATCTCTTTACTGGTCTCAGGCCTCCAAGCACACTGATACAAGAGGGAAAAAATGCAGCTCTGATCGGCCATTTAAAATCCTTCAATGGCTCGTCAGTAACTACAGAAAAAACTCAAACTCCTTAGCATGGCAGGCAAGGCTTTCTCTACTCCAGACCCCATCTCTCTCCAGCATAGTGGCCTCATGCATTAATGCAAACTATATCCCCAACAAACTCCATGTCATAAACATGCTTCCACACCCTCATTTTCTAATAGCTTCATTTTATTCAATTATACGGATGTGCAACAATTTACTCAACCCATCTCCTCCTGTTGCCCATGTAAGTTATATCTAAGTTTTCAGATCCTTTGCTATTTCCTCAGTCTATGTTTGTAGAAGGAGAATTTCTAGGTCTTTAAAAGGAATAAACATTTTAAGGCTTTTAATCTATCATTCTAAATTGCCTTCCAGGAAATTTCTTTGAATTTATTCTCCTGCCAACAACAAATGAGAATGTTACATATGGTCTGCTACAACCTAGCCAACAGGTCATTATCATTTTTCAAAAGACAAAACACTGCAGGAAAGCAGACTTTGCTCCCCCCTAAAAATGTCTCTTTGGCATAGGAATTATTTTGAGCTGGTTATGTTTTAAAAACTAGCAGACACAGGAGAAGCTCTGAAAACTGAGTAGAAGTTATCCTTTTGTAAAAGATATTGACATTTATAAGGGAAATTTCCGTTTGTAAGGGTGTCCCCCTCTCTGCCTGCACCAGGAAGAGGAGGATGACTCAATCTCTAGAAACTCTTATCATTGGAGAAGGCATGGACTTAGATCTTCTGCATAACCACCATACCCTTGTTTACTGTGCTTTTCCTGGAAACCTCCCATCATTGCCCCCTACATCTTCTTTTGTCTTTGGCTGGAGATGATATTTAAGGTGGTGACTTGGGCCATTTTGGGGAGTTACTCAGTTTTCCTGGGTATTTCCCGTGTATATAGGAGGTATACATGTTATCAAACTTCTGTTTTTCTCCTGTTAATCTTTTAATTTTCTTTTGTCTCAGCAAAGAACCTAGAAGGGTAGAGGGAAATTATTTTTCCTCCCCTACAACACAAATAGCACAACTTATTGCTTTAACTTGCTTGTCTCCGATGACCAAAGATGCTGAACTATTTTCTAACATGTTTTTTGGCTATATTTCTTCTTTTGGGATGTGACCATCTGTGGCCTTTGCCTATTTTTCCACTGGTATGTTCTTTTTCTTATTGAGTTGTAAGAGCTATTTATGTTTTAACAACATTTAATACTGACTATTTGACATTCATTGCAAATGTTTTTCCCAGGTTGTCATTGTTGTAGCTCTGCCTATGGTAGTTTTTGATGTACAGAAGCTTTTTTTTTATCTTTACGTAATCAGACGTACTTGTCATTTCCTTTATGGCTTCTGTCTTTGATGTCATGCTTTGAAAGTCTTTTACAAAAGAGTCATCTATTGTTTTCCTAATATTTTCATAATTTTATTTTTAAAAATTTAAATCTCCACTATCTAGAAATTGTATCATTGCTAATCCTATTCACTCTTCCAGAATGGTCTTCTCACCTTTCCTCTTCTGGCTAATTCTTATTTACCTTTCAAATACAAAACAAAGCATCATTTTCTCCAGGAACCCTTCAGTTTAATGGCCATCCTCTATCCTCCCATTAATTCCTTCTGTTTGCCTCTTTCTGAGAAATTACAACAGTTTGTCAGTATAAGGAGTTTACAAAGAGCCTTCCCTCAAGAATTGAGGCAAAATGGAAATAAGAGTACCTACTAAGAGTTAGGCTTTAAAATCAACATATAACACATTAATAAAGTTGTAAGGTCATCCTAAAGCCAAACTGTTCCCAGACTTGAAAGACCAGATTTCAACGTGCTTGAATTATACCTAAAAAAACCATGGGTTTGGTCAACCATTGAGGTATAGAACAAAGAGCGTCACAAAGGCATATTTGGCAGAATCCACACCCAAGCACTACCTAGGAGCCAGAAAACCTTAGCTCATAAAAATCAAGTTTTCTTGTCCCATTAGCAAACTGATCCCTATTAAGAGGATGGAAGCATCACTAAGTGGTTAAGAGTGTGGGCTTTAGAGTCAAGACAGACTTGGGTCCACATGCTGGTCCTGCCACTCACCAGCACTGTGACCTTGAGCAAGAGATTGAAGGCATTTTCATCTCTAAAATAGGGATAAAAATAGTACCTATGTAATTCACAAGGTTTTGAAGAGGATCAAATGAGATAAAGCAAGCAAAGCGCTTGGCACAATGCCTAGCACATAGCTAACACTCAATACACAGTAGCTATAATTATTCTGATCTTAATAGAAAATCCATTCCTACTGTGAGCTACATCAGCAACAGCTCATATGAAACTTTCAATTCATCTAACTTCACTTGTTCTAATTCCACACTTGCATAATAAGATTCTGATATATTATTTGACTTCCCTTTTCCAGCTACTTACAAGAAGAATACTTAACCAATCTAGGCTCAGTTTCCTCATCTATAGACAGGGATTACAATAGTACTATCTTATTGGGTAGATGTGAGGATGAAATGCTTGAAGTGCTTGGTTCAGTGCCTCGCACACTGTGAGGAATAAAATAAGTATGAGCTATTGATAGCATCATCCTTCTAGGATGCCCTTTCTCTTCTCCTCTCATCGCAAATTCTATCTAAGCCCGTGGCAAGCTCCATTTCCTCCACAAAGCCTTCTCCAATAACTCCAGACAACACTTCTCCTTTTTTTGCAACAGCCTATAGAACACAGGTGCTTAGATTTTATTTACTTGGGATATTAAATGCCTCTCTGTTGTTACACAGTGCTATAGGAGATTGAGAGCTAGGATCTGATTATCAATCTTTCCCTACTTACAAATCCTAAATTTGCATTGGTGAGACATTTTATAAAGTCCAAAGTCATTTGCAGGGTAATCAAGGCCCTCAACAATGTGGCCCCTGGATGCCTTGCCCGTTTTATTTCCCACGATGCCTCAGGTTTTCACTCGGAACCTCAGTTTCCACATTTCTAAAATGGAAAGAATAAAGTACTTGCCTCCAATATCTTAACGTCAACTGTTATTTCTATGCAGATGCCAAATGCTTTCTGGATATTTCCATCTGGATGTCACACAGGTACCTCAGACCAACATGCCTAAATCTGAATTTGTCACTGTCTTTCCCTAACCTCTTCTCTCTCTACCTGCGCCCTCAAAAGATAGGAGAGAAGAGACAGCCCTTCCATACAGCAGAATTCCAACTGATAAAGGTAGAAGGAATGAGAGAAACAGAAAATCACCATTAGACAAACACTGCAGCAATAACTGTTGCAGTCAAAAATCACTGATAGATGCTATGATTAGTAATTAGTATTATCATTTTGCAAGCAAGATAATTGTTAATTACAAAGGGAAAAGAGTAACTTAACAGCAGAGAGATCTGCCAGATACCACCTTAACTGACCGATCAAGGTTAATATCACCAGTAATAAGTCATATCATATCATCACGTACCTTCTGATACGATGCACCAAGAAGGATACAACATCACTTCTGTGGTATTTGTGCCCAGTTGCTCAAATCTAATCATGAAATTGCCCAAATCTAATCATGAAAAAACATCAGATAGGTCCAAATTAGGGACATTCTAGAAAGTAACTGACCAATCCTCTTTAAAATTGTCAAGGTAATAAAAGACTGAGGAATTGTCATGAATTGGAGACCAAGAAGACACGACAACTAAAAGCAATGTGGGATCCTGGAACAGAAAAAGGACATTTCTGGAAAACCTGGTGAAATTGGAATAAAGCCTATAGTTTAGTTCATAGCACCAATGCTAATTTCTCAGTTTTAATAATTTTACCATGATTATGCAAGATGTTAACATTAGAGGAAGTTGAGTGAAGGGTATACGCGAATTCTCTGTAGTATCTTCACAACTTTCTGTAAGTCGAAAATCATTTTAAAATATAAAGCTAAAAAAAGTACTGTTATCCAATCACGTAGCCTATCTTCAGACCTCAGAGCTATGTTTGCTGCCTCCCCTCTTTCTCAGCCCCTACATGCAGTCAGTCCCCAAGTCCTATCATCCTGACACTTTTAACCTTTGCAGTATATCTCGAATCCATCCTCATTATCTTTTTCCCACCTCAGTCCCTATCCTTTCCTTAAAGGACTAGAATAGTTTCCTAACTTATCTGCAGTTCTCCAGTCTCTCCCCTTCCTCACTCTAGTCCCTACAGTATTGTCACATTCCTATTCTTAAAATAGAGCCCTGATCATGTTACAGTCTTCCTTAAAAATTTCAGATGACAGATTCAAGACAATCCCTATCAGAATCTCGGCTGACTTCTTTGTAGAAACTGACGAGCTCATTCTAAAATTCTTATGGAACTGCAAGGGACTCCAAATAGCCAAACGAATCTTGAAAAGAAGAACAAGTAGGAGGACTCACGCCACCTGATTTCAAAACTTACTACAAAGCAAGAGTAATAAAGACAGTGTGCTACTGGCATAAGGATAGATATATAGACTAATGGAAGAGAACTGAAGCCCAAAAATAAACCCTCAAAAGTGATTTTCAACAAAGATGCCATGACCATTCACGGGAAAGGAGGAGTCTCTTCAGCAAATCATGTAGGGACAACCGGATTTCCACGTGCATAAGAATGAAGTCTGTAACCCTAGCTCACAACCATATATAAAAATTAACTCAAAATCACTCAAAGACCTAAATGTAAAACCAAAAACTATAAAACTCACAAAAGTAAACCAAGTGGTAAATCTTCATGACCCCAGATTTGGCAATGGATTCTTAGATGTGACAACAAAAGCACGGGCAACAAAAGAAAAAACAAAAGAAAAAATAGGTAAACTGGACTTGACCAAAATCAAAAGCTTCTGTGCTTCAAAGGACACTATCAAGAAAGTAAAAGGACAACCTAAAGAAGGGGAGAAAATGTTTGCAAATCCTATCTCTGATAAGGGTCTAGTATCCAGAATACATAAACAGCTCTTAAAGCTCAAAAATAAAAAGATAAATACCCAGTTAAAAAGTAGGCTAAGAGGGCTGGCCTGGTGGTGTAGTGGTTATGTTCACACACTCTGCTTTGGTTGCCTGGGGTTCGCAGGTTTTGATCCCAGGCACCGACATAGCACCAAGTGTCAAGCCACACTGTGGCAGCACTCCACATAGAACAGGAAGATTGGCACAGATAGTTAGCTCAGCAACAATCTTCCTCAAGCAAAAAAAGGAAGATTGGCAACAGATGTTAGCTCAGGGCCAATCTTCCTCACAAAAAAAAAAAAAAAAAAAGAATAAAAAAGTGGGCTAGGGATCTGAATAGACATTTCTCCAAAGAAGACATACAAATGGCCAATATGCACATGAAAAGGTATTCAACATCATTAGTCATTAGGGAAATAAATGTAAATCAAATCCACCATGAACTACCACTTCACACCCAAATGCCAGGCGAAAATCAATAAGACAATCACAAATGTTCATGATGATGTGGAGAAACTGGAAACCTCACACACTATTGGTAGGGATGTAAAATGGTGCTGCAACATTAGAAGAGAGTCTGGCAGGTCCTCAAAAGGTTAAACACACAGTTATCATACGACGCAGCCATTCCACTCCTGTGGATATATCCACAGGAGACATGTCCACAGAAAAACTTATACCTGGATGTTCACAGCAGCATCATTTATAGTCAGAAGGTGGAAATACCCCAAATACTCATCAATGGACAACTGGATAAACAAACATGGCATATCCATACAATGGAATATTACTTGGCTATACAAAGGAACGAAGTACGGATACATGCTACAAAATGGATGAACCTTAAAAATGCTATACTAAGTGAAAGAAGCCAGTCAAAAATGCCATATATTATATGACTCCATTTTGTGAAATGTCCAACAGAGGCAAATGCATAGAGACAGAAATCAGGTTAGTGGCTGCTTAGAGCAAGGGAGGTAGGGGAAGGACAGGCAGGGGAGTGACAGCTAAATGGTTTCGAGTTTCTTTTTGAGGTGATGAAAATGTTCTAAACTGACTGTGGTGGTAGCTGCACATACCTGTGGCTATACTAAAACCACTGATTGAACACTTTAAATGGGCGAATTGCACATGAAGTGAATTTTACCTCAATAAACTATTTCAAAAAAAAAAACAAACTTCAGATCGCTCCTTATTGCTTGTTGAATAAAGTCCTAACTCCTTAATTTGGCACTCAAGTCCCTCCCTTCTCCATCATCATTTGACCCCCACCCAGCATTATCGCTCACTGCTCTTTTTCACATGCCTTTCTATCAAACCAAAATGAATTATTCACCCTTCCCACATACCCCATGCAGTTTCCCATCTTTGTCTCCCCTTTTGCTGTTCCTTTCCCCTAGAACTCTCTCTGCACAACTTATCTTTACGTGTTTATATCCTGCTCCTCTCATAAGGCCCAGTTCAAATGCTCCCTCCTATGCAAATCTTTCCATGTTCTTCAACCCTTACATAGTAAGCCCTCACAAAATTATTTACTGAAAGAATGAGGGTAAGTAGTTCTCCCATACAATGGCTGCCACTGCCAGAGAATAATGCTCCCAAGGCCACAACTGCACTTCTTTCTTCCTTTCCTAGTCATAGAAGCTGTTCACTGCTTCAGCCCCCTTATTAAGTCCCTGAGAATGATTCCAAACTGCTACTCTCTACCTCTCCCAAAACCCTGTCCTCGACAAAGAAAGCATTGACATTACATTATGCCAGGGCTGCCGAGTACAGTTGTGTAGGTTGTGCACTGCACAACCCTAGTGGCGCCATTCAATTATAGTCTATGTGAATGGCACCCTCTCCTAGGGTTGTGCAGTGCATAGCCATTCGTGGCAGCCCTGCTTGGAAACATCACTAGAATTTGGGAACAAACCCAAAAAGAGCACTCAGTGAGAGAATCATTGTAACTATTTTGCTGTTAACTATATTTGCTATTTCCAAATCTTATCAAGAAGATTAACAAGAAACTCAGAAGAATAACATGGTCATAGCACACAAACAGTGTTTGCATGGGATTAGAAAACAAGAACATCCAAGAGAGAAATTGTCACTGATGTTGCTCCAGCAGTAGTGAGAGAAAAGGATACACATCCTGGTGAATACAAAGATGTGATGTACTGTTAAAAAAAAAAAAAAAGAAAAGAAAGAACAGGCCCCAAATGGCCTCTACTACAGCAAACCAAGACTTAATTACACTTTTAGCCCCTCCCAGGAACATGACCTTTATACAAGTCAACATGAAACTTCCTGAGTTGCAGTGGTGAGGTAATCTGCACACAGAACCCCTGCCATTTCCTTCCCCCTAATATAAGATGACTCGGCCTGAAATAATCCTCTCTTTGCTGTTGTTACTAACGCCCTCGTCCCACCCTCCTTCCTATAAAAACCTTCCACTTTTCACAACCCCTCAGAGTATCGCTCCACTTACTAGAGGAGACGCTGCCCAAATCATGAATCACTTAATAAAGCCAATTAGATCTTCAAATCTACTTGGCTGAATTTCGTCTTTTTAACAGTATCTACATGGTCTCTTTCATGAGACCCTTCAACTCCGTTAGGTTCCAATTTTAGGTTATCAGACAAGCCTCTGTTTGCTTTGGCTTCAGGAACCTTGCTATCAGGAAGGGTATGGCCTGGCTGACACAGTGTTTTGTCTCTATACAGGTCTCTCTCTCATCATTCATCCACCTTGTGGTTTGTCAAGAACTCTTTTTTGTAAGGTTGGGGAGTGTGAAACCAACATCCCTGAGTAAGTTGATAAAAATCAGGTTCTGAATCCACAAACCAAGTTGCAGCCTCCCTCTGACTACCAGCTCTAAAGTGCAAGCAATCCTCTCCAAAAGGACTGGAGACATTGGCTGTGAAGACAGGTGAGCTGGTAGCAGAGTCCAAATATGCTAGATAATAGGTTTGTTCCTTCTTTTGTTCCCTTCCAGTTCAGTTCAGCCTCCCACTTTCATATTTGCTCTACCCGGCATATTTCATTCCACTTCCATCTTCTCCAGAGATTTCCCGGATAACGCATTCAAATTGATCATTCCTTTTTCTGAACTCCATTTGTACTTAACTGGTACTATACACTTATTGCTCGGTTAGCCTCCCACTGTCGTTAATAATAATAATAATGGCAAGAACTATTCTTTATTGTGTGCTTACTATGCGCCTTACATGTATTGTTTCATGTATTCCTAACAATCCCATGAGATAAGCGCTATTCCGAACCCCACCCCACCTCCATTTACACATAAGAAAACTATGAGCTACCAAAAGCTTAAGTAACTTGTCTCAGATCACAAAACTAATAAGTCAAAGAATCGCCTTGAATCCAGAACTGTCTGATTCCAAAGATCGTGTTTGTAGCCAATACTCCCTTTTGTCTCCCTCATACGATAATTTGTCTTTTGAAGAGCTTCCTCTGCCTCCACTCCCCAAAGTGTCTAACACAGTGTCAGACACATAAAAGTTTCCAAGGAAACATGTGCAAGTGTGACCCTGCTCCCTGGCCAGACTCCAGCCCAGGACACAAGCTGGAAGAGAAGGGAAAAGGAGCAATGAGCACAGAGAGGCTTGACCTTTCAGGGAGCCACAGGAGTCCTCCTCCTCTGACCCATTTAAGAGAGGATCACGCTGCTGCCTTGATCTCAATCCCAGAAAAATATTTAGAACAGGATGACCTGGTTGTCTTAAAAATCTTCCAGACAACTCTGAAGGAACAGAGCCTAGGTCAACCCGTGGAGGGATGGACGGTATCCAGTTCTCTGCAGGAAGGGGACCAACTGTGTCAGGGTCACAGCCATGTGGGCCAGCACATGTTTTCAGAACTCTGCCGCCGAGGAGCTATGTGACTATGGTCAAAGATTTGGGGGCAGACACAGGAGGGGATCACGAGTATTTTTAAAGAAGAGAGGGGTTTTTTTTTTAAATTTCTTTAAGACTCTGTTTTCTTGTCTTTAAAAATGGGAAATAAGAATACCTATCACTTGCAGTGCTGCTAAGCTATAAAATGAGAATGTGAAAAAAGTACCTATCACCTAGTGCCTGAATCAGCCTGTCCTGCTGGCTGGCAGATTACCCTAACTCTCAGCAGGCCATTTTGTCAGATGAAAATTCTGGTGGGAAAGAAGATGAAAACTGCCGTCAAGAATAAAGGCTGAGGGTTAGTCTGCTTCCAATCTCCTTACCCACACCTCTGTATCAGAAAATTGAGGAAGGGGACTCATCCACTATTTTGGAAGTGACGCATGTAAACTCTGTTCTTTTCCTCACAACACTCATCACCATTTCTAATTTTACAATAGCTGTGTTTTTTTAAATGTCAATCTTCCCTGCTAGACTGTAAGCTCCGGAGGACAGTGGCTGTGTGCTGGTCCTTATGCTAGATCCAGAAACTAATGCAGTACCTGGAACATACAAGATGTTTATCAGATATTTGCTGAATGAATAAATGAAACAGATGTCTCCATGGTATAGGGATAGACTTGGTTATCTAATCAAAAGTCACTTTAAAATACTCAAGCCTTCTTTATGCATATAGTGCCTCTCAAGATTTCCAAGAAACTGGTAATGGTGGTTTGTTTCCAGGGAGAAGGAAGAGTAGATTAGGGGTCAGATGCCAGAGGGAATCACACATGCTATTCTATTCCTTTCAAATTGTTTGGTTTTTTTAAATAACAACGAATCAAACATAAAATCTGAAGAGCTAACATGCTTACAGTGGTTATCTCTGGGAAATCAACTTCTAGGGGACTTTTATTTGCTATGTGTCATATTCTCATGATGTTTCAGGTTTGGATCATGTGTTGCTTTTATGTTAGAAAAACACACTAAAAAGGCAATTTCACAAGGAATAAAAATATAGTGCCTAACTCTGCTAACCACCTGGCGTATGAGAAGGGAGTTGGCTAGAAGTTGGGTCAAGTTCAAAAACCCATAAAGTTCTGTCCAAACTGTACTAAAGAAAGTGAAACTGCTGTCCCTCCCCACAGATAAGCTCCTTCCTTCAAGCAACTGGAAAGATTTATTTTAATCCCTGAGACTGCCTCAAGCCACTAGTACAGCCTAGACACCAAGCCAGCTAGATAACTAGATATTTTTCTGAACGGACGGTGCCTCTCTTTTGTATGTGACAGCAATGACGGGTCAGTCACAGTGGGCCTCTTTAACTCATCAAACGTTACTGGTCCCATCTCCTAGGCAGGAAAAACTAAGGTACAGAAAAGTTGATCATACTTTCCTCACCTGTCTCAAACAGCCCAGAATGAAGCTGTTTGGCTTTGCTACTAAAACTCAATGATTCTTACTACTGAATGCACATTAGAATCACCTACGCAGTTTATTTATAATAAAATAGCAATTCCTGGGGCCCACTCCTCAAGACCCTGACTCAGCTGGTCGGGGCTGGGGCCTGGGCAGTAGTATTTCAGAGAGTTCCAGGTGATTTCAATGTAGAGCCCACAATGCTACCCACTCCTGACTACCCCACTATCCATAGAGAAAGAGCCCTTAGGTACTATTCTTAAAACTCTTCTTTAAGCACTATATTCCCCTCAAAAAAAGGCAAGCTGAAGAAGCCTGTAACCAAGACAACAAGCTGGGAGCACAAAGAGATAGGTCTTCTGTGATTTGAAACAAAGGAAGCAGAAGAGGAAAAGGAGAGGAGTCTAAAAGCAGGCACTGAGAAATGGACAGGAAACTAGGGAACAAAGGCCTGGTGTGTGAGAGCACCTGAATGCCAGCCCTTAGAACTCCTGCTCCATCATCCAAACTGGGTACCCCGACACAGATGCCCTCAAGACAGACAGCAACCCTGAATTAGCAAATCCAATACTTAAAAACATGCTTTCTTCTTAAACTTCTAAAAAACATGGGAATGTCTGCTTTTGTAGAGGTTACAAAGCATTTTCTTTTCCTCCAAGCCCTCTCGCTTCCCCACCTACACCTGATCCTATCATAAAGCAGAATGACAATGAATGTGAAACCCACATGTGCTTGGACTTTTAAAAAGTGCTCTTCCTCCGTATGTGCTCTGACCCTGGAGCTCAGGTTTTGTTCCCAGCCAGAGAAGCACTGAGATGGATGAAAGGGCTGGGGACGCTGCAAATTGAAAGCCACGAAGTTGGCCTTTTGTTCTCTTTTTCAGGCAGGGGCTATTCTGGAAAGCAGACATCAAAAGAAAAATTCAGCCTGTGATGAGCTGAAATTGGACAAAATGTGATGAGGCATACATGAAAAAAAATGAAAGAAAGAAAAGAAAAGGGCCTTTCTTTATCAGAAGGGACTCTGTTCTGAAAACTGCCTCAAATTACAGCACTTTCCACATTTGGTTCACTCCAGGAAGCTTTGCATTGTACCTAGAACCAAAACGTTTTTTGCCCCATGTTATGAGGAGAAATTGAGGCAGATGCAAATGGCCCAGAAGTGGGTAGTTTGGTAGTGACAAGGGTGAAGGAAATACATGACTTCAAGAATAGCTCTTCTAGGCTCATTCCATTTCTGTCAGTCCAGGCAGATGTGAGTTTATTCAGAGTGACATTAAAGAGCAAAACTGCCATGGAGCAAACTACTGGTAGTTTGAGGGAATACAAAGGTATACATTACCTTTTCTTCAAGGGACGCGATGAATAGCTTTCCTTTATTATTCATTATGATATTGGCCCACCAATCTCTGAGGACTTTGGGTGGCCCAATGGAAGGATGCTTGGCTCTCACAAGCCTTTGAGGTTGGCTTTTGGGCTTATGCTGTTTTTAATTAGCCACCTGCTGGATATTTTCTTCATCACAGGGAGAAATAACCAGCCTGATGTGGGACTCCTGGAGTAGGTCCTACTAGAAGTGGAGAAATGAGCTATGCCGTCCTCTCAAGCCAGTCACATACCTTCCACAAGAATCTAACCCTGGGTCACAGGCTTACACCCGGAAAAGCACTGGTTAACCTTCCTCTCCAGTGGCCTTTCTCCTAAATGCCTTTGAACATTACTTAAGTGACCCCATTAGGCTGGGTCCTTCAATTCAGTCCTACGGCAGATTCTATTCTGAGCAGAAGAAACCCACAGGAGTCATAACGAGAAGTGCAAATAACATCAAGCAACAGGTATTTAAGGTACTATGTAATTTTTAATAGCTGGGGCAAGGCCCCAAACCAAAAGGCCTTAAGGCTCCTCCTAGCTCTATAGGAACTACATAAAACTAACAACAACATTTATCAAACCACATGCTTACCAATTAAATGCTTGATGGTATAAAAAATTCTAAATGATATTACCACCACACCAGCAGAGTGATTTCAGCAAATCGCATAATCAAGAAATACCCACTGAGCATTCAGTCATGTTCTACACTCTCTACACATGTGGAATCCTAGAATAACGAAAAGCTATCTGTTATGTCTCAATTCTGTACGCAGTGCCTAGGGTAAGCTGTACTCCCTTAGCTCTCCTCCAGGCCCAGCACTAATGAAGCAAACCTAAATTACAGAATGCACTTTCTGCATTACTTCACCCTCCTGTTTCCCCCAATAGATTACCACTAGTGACCCTGGTCAAGTGATTTGAGACTGTCCCAAATATCCACAGAAAGACAAGATGTTTCACCGCATGCAGACTATTTATAGAATGTATACCTCTGGAAGAAACCACAATAGCCTGGGAGTCAGAAGCCTAGGCTCTGATCCCAGAACAGCTGCTAACTAAAGTAGGGACCCAGGCAAAAAACTTGTGAAGGGGAGTAGAATTTGTCACCCGAAAATATGTCTCTGTAGCACACGGATTATTTTAGGCTGGTTATTTGTAAGAAACAGCAGACATGGGAGAAGCTCTGAAAATCAAGTTGAAGCTACCTTTGTAAAAGACTTACATTTGTAGGGGGGTCTCCCTCACTGTACCAGGAAGAGAAAGACGACTCAACCTCTAGAAACTCTTACCCATAGAGAAAGCAACTACTTAAATCTTCTGCATGACAACCATACCCTTGTTTACTGTGCTTCTCCTGGATACGTCCCATAACTGACTCCTCCACACTCAACATTTTCTTTTGTCTTTCACTGAAGATGGTATTTAAGGTGGTGGCCTTGGCCATTTTGGCTAGTTACTCAGTTTTTCTGGGTCTCTCCCCTACATACAGGAGGTATACATTTTATTAAACTTTTGTTTGATTTTCTCCTGTTAATCTGTCTCATGTCAATTTGATTATTAGACCAGCCAGAAGAACCTATCAGGGTAGAGGAGACATTTTTCCTTCCTGACACTTGCCCTCTCTAAATGTCAGAGCCCACATCTGTAAAAGAGAGTTGGACCAGATTGGTGCTTCTCTGCATGGTTTAGCAGCCCACGGGTATGTCTCATCAGGTGAGAGAGGTGAGGCAAGTGATTTATTATGAATAATAGTTAAAGTACTGAAGTTTGCAAATTATTTGCACATATATTCATTTGTACATTATCCCTCTGATGATTCACTCTCTCACTTGCATTCTGATATGCTTTCTTGAGTCAGGGAGCAAAGGTGAGTTACAGACACAGCAGTTGGGAATTCTGCATAACCCAAATATTATCTTCTTATTGATCCACCCCTCAGCTTAGTCTGTTAAGTATACAAAGACCATCCATCATGGGCATAGCAGCTACAAAATGGCTGAGAATGCCTGGACTAGAACATTCATTCACTTGCCATATAGTTATTAAGAAACTGCTACCCACCAAAAGCTAAGTGCTGGGGATAGCACAGCTGAGTAAAACAGACATGGTCTTTACTTTTGTGGAGTATTCAGGCTCGCAAGAGGGAAGAGAAATGACATAAGACACAAATTACACTATAATAAAAACTGCGATCAGAGTTTTGAGAGCCTATAACAGAGCCACCAATTGGTCGGTAGGCAGGGGGAGGAGCTTCCAGACAGAGGGAAGAGCATGGGTAAAGGTTTAATGGCCTAGAGGTTACAAAGAATTCAAAGTAGCTCCTTTTGCCTTGATAATATAGTGACGGGGGAAACATGGCAAGAAATCATGCTGGAGAGGGGAGCAGAACCCACATCACATAAGGCCTAGGAAGCCATGTGAAGGAGTTTAAATTGTTCCCTCCAACAATAAATCCCTATGATTCTGCTCAAAGAGCGAAGCTGGGATGTGTGCCTAGGATCACAGGTCTGAAACCCTGGTGTTTTTCGCCTAAAAACACTATTTGGAATCCTAGTTAGGGGCTAGGGGGTGGGGGACTGTACATACTTCCATTCTACTTTAGATTAAACAAGCTTTTGCCAGCTGGTCTGGGAACCTGACCCCCAAGAATATTGTGTCCATGGGAAAATAGAATCTGAGTTCTAAACAGACTTCCAAAGAAACTTATGAAACAAAACCCATTCCACCGATGTTGGGGAACGCCTGGAAAGAAATTAATACAAGGCCCTGCTTTACTCCATAGAGCCAGTATTTGAAAAAAAAGACTGAACACTATAACCACCATCTTAAAATAAACACAATATCCTCATTTTGATTAGTAGGGTTATATTTAGGTACAACCATTGAGTGGTATCATGTAGTGCCTATTTATATATTTAAACTACCACAAAACCCCAAATATGTTGGAGATGACTTGCTATTTTCACTCTAAATAAAGACAACGCAGGAGTGGTGAAGAGGGTGGTCTCTTTAGAAGGAAACATGGATGCAAACCAAGACTGTAACTTACAATCTTCCTGTGTCCTGACCCAATCAACTCTCAATTACCCAGGCAGTAATTCTACAGATATTTGAATGCTAAGTGCCATCTAATTTTGCATGGTGGTATCTCCATTTTTCTTCACTTTCCTTTCAACAGAGGATCCTTACCTGTTTGCATTCCGATAAACATCCTCTGACACCTGGAATGCCCCACTTTCCCCACTCACTCATTTGGTCTACTCATTGTGAGGGAAATGGAAGTGTCGGGAAAATTTCCCAGAAACACCCTCCAAATCCCATCAGGTCATTTTACAGAGTTGAGTGTGCATACATATCACCTGGAGAGGAGTGGGTTAAAATTTACATCCCCAGGTCAATTTCCCTCCCCCATATCTAGATTCAAGAGGTCTGGGGTAGGGCCCAGCAACCAGCATTTTTAGCAAGCACCTAATGTGACTCGGATGCAACGAGCTCAACAACCAAACTTTGAAAAACCCCACTGTAGATATTTTAGTTAGCTGAATCCAAAATCCTGAACTGAGAATAATGGTTGCCAATCAGAAAGCTGTGTGGTTCCGATGTGGAACACTGACGGGGTAAAATAGATGGGAGAGAAAAACACAGCATCCTAGTCAACTTGCCTCCAACTGTATTTTAGTTTTTTAAACTCCCATATTTTTACTTCAATCAAGCAGATGGCACTGCCTTTTCAGCAATCTCCTACTGGCACCAGAAAAGAAATTCAACAGGGACCATTTAGAAGGAAGGTATAAAAGTGGAAGGAGAAATAATGTTCATTTGTTTGGCCCTGCCCCAATTTCTTTCAGCCTCCTTACCTCTTCTGCTAGTTGGTTTCCATTTCTGGAACTCAGTGCTGCTGTGGCAAGGAAGAGAGGCCAAGGTAGGGCCACCTTCTATTATTCACATTAATGCTTTCCTCTATTACATGAAAAATCAAGAGTTGACTGGAAAGAGGAATAAACGAAAGGCAAATATTCTACTGAGGGGTTAAATAGGATAAAGAAGGCCCCCTGTTGGATGAAACTTGTGAGGCGATAAATGAACATTCAGGATCCCTGCCTCTTTTCATTCTCACTGTTTGCCAGGAACACAGATTTAAAGCCCATAACGTCAGCACTGAACTTGAGAGAAATAATCAGGTGTCTGTGTTTTTCCACTGTTCCCCATAATACCCAGAACAATCTTCAGCACTAAATGTTAACCATAAATGTTAAGAAACTGTTGTCGATTCAGTCCAAAAGTCTACAGTTGTAAAGGTAGGGGCCCAGATCTGGTCTGACAATGCATTTTATTTTATTGTGGTAAGAACAGTTAACATGAGATCTACCCTCTTAACAAATTTTCTAAGTGTACAATACCGTATTGTTAACTACAGGCACAATGTTGTACAGCAGATCTCTAGAACATGTTCATCTTGTATAATTGAAATTTTATGCCCACTGAATAGCAATTTCCTAGCCCCTGGTAATTCCTCCCTCCCAGCCCCTAGTAACCACCATTCTACTCTCTGATTCTACAAGTTTGACTATTTAAATACCTCATATAAGTGGAATCATGCAGTATTTGTCCATCTGTGACTGGCTTATTCCACTTAGCATAATATCCTCAAGGTTCATCCATGTCATCACATATGACAGGATATCCTCCTTTTTTAAGGCTGAATAATGTTCCATTGTATGTATATACATTTTCTTTATCCATTCATCCATCGATGGACATTTAGGTTGTTTCTACATCTTGGCTATTGTGAATAGTGTTGCAATGAACATTGGGGTGCTAACATCTCTTTGAGATCCTGATTTCAATTATTTTGAATAAATACCCAGAAGTGGGATAGCTGGATCATATGTTAGTTCTATTTTTAATGTTTTGAGGAATCCCCGTAATGTTTTCCTTGCCAGCTGCACCATTTTGCATCCCCATCAACATTATATAAGGACTCTAATTTATCTACATCCTCACCAACACATCTTTCTTTTTTCACTATTCTCAAAAAAAAAAAAAAAGACAAGTAGTAGTCTGACAATTTTTATTGCAAGAAAACAGTCCTACTTAAGCTGGCTCAGGAAAAGGGAGGTTTATGGTACGGAAGCAGGTGTCCCATCAGAGTCCTAGTGCAGGACATATCTCAGCCTTGGCAGAACTAGAGGATGGTTCTGGGTTCAAGGGGGTTGTGTGGAAGAGCCGCTCTGTCTCTCAGGGCACCTCCACTCCTCTCTTACTGACTTCCTCTGTTTACTCATGGTTTCTATCTACCCATAACACCATCTTGGACGTGGCCTGACATGATTGCTCCCCTCCCCATCATCTTTTGGCTCTTAACCCTGCTGCAAACTGCCTTATTTACTCTCTCAGCTTCCTAATTCTAATTTCCTAGGAGAGGAAGATGAATGGCCCAGCTCATCTTGTCAAGCCCATGTTGTTCACCAGGTGATGGATGGGCTGTTTGGGGGACAGGTGGCCACTCTTAGTCCAATCAACCCTAGCCAGGGAAGCAGGGTCCTTAGCACAGTTCATGGCTGCTGCCCCCAGCACAGCTGGCACATCTGTGAAAGGGATATGGACCAGAAGGTATATACATGTACAAGCCTGATGCTTAGCATGTAACTTGAAAGATAATGACATGTCCCCTCACAAGCTTCCAACACTCATATTCTTACCTTCTTAATTAAGAAAAAAAGTGGCCGGCCCGTTGGCCAGCGGTCAAGTTCGCATGTTCCGCTTTTCGGCGGCCCGGGGTTCGCTGGCTCGGATCCCGGGTGCAGACATGGCACCGCTTGGCACGCCATGCTGTGGTAGGTGTCTCACGTATAAAGTAGAGGAAGACAGGCACGATGTTAGCTCAGGGCCAGGCTTCCTCAGCAAAAAAGAGGAGGACTGGCAGTAGTTAGCTCAGGGCTAATCTTCCTCAAAAAAAAAAAAGAAAAAAAGACAGCATCTGACCCCAACCCAAACGTCTTAGCCCTCTACGTCTACTAAACTAACTTCTTTAAACCAGTAAAAGAATGCAAATATGTTGTGTCACAGGGAAAAAAAGACCATGCTGCCAAGTCCCTGAGGTAGAGAGGCAAGGAGAAGAGAGCAGGAGATAGACAATTCCTGATAAATTGACACCACTGACCTTTAGCCCATCTCTCAGCAGGCCTTCAGTCAGTTTGCTTTACACCCTATGATCATCTTATCTTCCTCTAGGTTTCTGCGAGCGCAATGTGAGGTCAGTGTTCAATGTTAACTAGAACAAGGCAAGCAGCGTCACAAACCGACAGATGGCAATTGAGAGCTTATCATTCTTGGATTATTTCATTCCCTAGAGTGGTACATGCCAGGGAGGGAAGCATGCTATTTTGACAGCCACCTAATAATGGCTGTCAGACACTTCTACTACTTCTTGGCTAAACCTTCCCCTAGATAACCTTCTTTTCTCCTATCAATTTCCAGTTGCAACAATAGTAAATGCCACACCTGATAAAGTCAATAGGAGCTTTGCTGGTGACAAGCGCCTGGACAGAGGAGAAAACAAAGCAACACTGAGAACCCACACATCAGAACAAGAAAACCTGGTGGTAGACATCTCGCAAAATGAGTAACAGATGAAGAGGAATTAAAAGGTCACATTGCCTTGAAAACAATGTTTCTCAAACTCAGAGCAGTGCCTACTAGAGTTGAAGGGATTCCAGACAGGGTTTCAAAGACCAGAGCTGCAAACTCTAAAGACAAGTGAAAGAATACGATATGCAGTCTTATCTCGCAATCATCCCTGAGTAGCTTAATTTAACTGTTTTCCTGTAACTCTTAACAATATTGATTGCTTTTCATCTTATTCCAGGTAAGTAAGTTATGGTAGCTCTGGAGGGGGGAGAAGACAAAACGGTGATCTGTTTTTGGCACCCAACAGTGGTTATCAACCTTTTGGTCCCATGTGCCATCTATCATCCCTTCTTCAAAATAGCCCTTAAAAATCCCTTACACTTCTTTCACATGAGGGCTATTATGTCGCTGTTAAAAGGAATGAAGTAGTGCTATATGCATTGGCATCCAAATATATTTTCAAGTGAAAAAAGTTTCAGAGTATAAGGAATCATCCCATTTTTGTAAAAAAAAGGAATGAAGTAGTGCTATATGCATTGGCATCCAAATATATTTTCAAGTGAAAAAAGTTTCAGAGTATAAGGAATCATCCCATTTTTGTAAAAAAAAGGAATGAAGTAGTGCTATATGCATTGGCATCCAAATATATTTTCAAGTGAAAAAAGTTTCAGAGTATAAGGAATCATCCCATTTTTGTAAAAAAAGAATGTGTAAAGAAAAGGAACAAATGCTAGCTGTTAATAATGATTATCCCCAGTAGATGGGATTATGGAGGATTTTCACTTTCTATTTTTGCCATTCCTCAATTGCTTAAATTTTTCTTACAAAATATTTTTTGCAGTCAAGAAAAGGATTTTTTTTTTGAGGAAGATTAGCCATGAGCTAACTGCTGCCAATCCTCCTCTTTTTGCTGAGGAAGCCTGGCCCTGAGCTCACATCCGTGCACATCTTCCTCTACTTTATATGTGGGACGCCTACCACAGCATGGCGTGCCAAACAGTGCCACATCCACACCCGGGATCTGAACCGGTGAACCCCAGGCTGCCAAAGCAGAACGTGGTCACTAAACCACTGCGCCACCATGCCGGTCCCAAGAAAAGGATATTTTTAACCCCCACCAGTTCATCAATAAGTGGTTCCAACAAAACTTTAGTTTTCACTTCCAATTTGAATAGGTTTTAGAGAGGCCGGAGAGTAGAAAGTAACAAAGAAGCGTCTCTGGGGTTAGAAGAAAATCGTTCACTGTTCATGGTAGTCAGTACTCAGTAAGTAAATCCTGCAGGTAGGACAGAAGGCAGTGCGGCACAGAGGTCAAACGCAGGGGCTCTGGAGTCCTGGTTCGAGTCTCAGCCTACCACTAACTTGTGCTAAGGTTCCTCCTATGTTGACTGATCTTATGTATTAAACCCTTGGAACATGTCTAGCATATGATGTGCTCGAAAAGTGGTAGCTATTCTTACTTTTAATGGGGGTGCCAAAGTGTTAGAATTGAAAATAATTTCCACTTACTTTTATTTATAATGTCTGCAATTTAATTTAAAATGCTTTCAGCATAGACACTGTGATACATTTGTGTGTATGTTAGTTTTATTCTATACTGTAGGGCAGTTAGTTAACATGCAGTGGTGTGCTAGAAGCCCAATAGCACTAGCTAGCAAGAGTTGATTGTGCGTGTCCCTTCCCGACTCCTTTGTTACTTTAGTGAGGACAGACTGGCTGCTTGAAATGGACCATGGAAATTGGCAAATGATATAAATCAGTACTTTAAACATTTACCAGCACACCACTGTTAACATTTGAGGAATTCCAATTGAGAATACATACTTCAGGGGTGATTAGTTAGCAATTGGAATCGCTAATCAAAGCCCACAATCAAGAACTCAACAACAAAAAGACAAACATTTTTAGTTTAAAAAATGGGCAAAGGACTTGAACAGACATTTCTCCAAAGAAGATATACAAATAGCCAATGAGCACATAAAAAGATGCTCAACCTTAGTCATCAAAGAAATGCAAAACAAAACCACAATGAGATACCACTTGACACCTACCAGGATGGCCGTAATTTTAAAAATGGAAATAAGTGCTGGAGAGGATGTGGAGATATTGAAACCCTCGTCCATTACTGGTGGGAAGATAAAATGGCTCAGGCGTTGTGGAACAATTCTGCAGTTCTTCAAAAAGCTAAACATAGAATTACTATCTGACCCAGCAATTCACTCTTGGGTATATACCCAAAAGAATTAAAAACAGAGACTCAGATATTTGTACATCAATGTTCACAGCAGCGTTATTCACAATATCTAAAAAGTAGAAGCCACCCAATTGTCTATCAATGGATGAATGGATAAACAAAATGTGGTATATACGTACAATGGAATATCATTCAGCCTTAAAAAGGAATGAAGTACTGGGGCGGGCCTGGTGGCCAAGTGGTTAAGTTCCCACGCTCCGCTTCGGCGGCCCAGGGTTTCGCCAGTTCAGATCCTGGGCACACACCTAGCACCACTCATCAAGCCATGCTGAGGCGGCATCCCACATGCCACAACTAGAAGGACCCACAACTAGAATATACAACTATGTACTGGGGGGCTTTGGGGAGAAGAAGAAAAAAATAAATAAAATCTTTTTTAAAAAAGGAATGAAGTACAGATACGTGCTAGAACATGGGTGAACCTTGAAAACATTGTGCTAAGTGAAATAAGCCAGACATAAAAGGACAAATATTTTATGAGTTCACTTCCAAGGGGTACATTCATAGAGACAGAAAGTAGAACAGTGGTTCCCAGGGGCTAGGGGAGGAGGAAATGGGGAGTTATTGCTTAATGCTTAACGGATACAGAGTTTCTATTTGGGGTGATGAAAAACTCTTGCAAATAGTGATGATGGTTGCAGAACACTGTGAATTAGTGCCACTAAATTGTACACTTAAAATGGTTAAAATGGCAAATTTTGTTATATATATTTTACCAAAATTTTAAAAAAGAATAATGTAATATACCAAAAACCATTGAATTGTACACTTTAAATGGGTTAATTGTATGGTATATGAATTATATCTCAATAAAGCTGTTTGCTTTTTTCCTTTAAAAAAACCCCACAAGGCCAGACCCATGGCTGAGTGGTGCAGGTTCCACGTGACCCGCATCAGCAGCTGGGTTCAAGGGTTCAGATCCCATGTGTGTACCTACTCCACTCATCAGCCATACTGTGGAGGCATCCCACATACAAAATAGAGAAAGACTGGCACAGATGTTAGCTCAGGGCCAATCTTCCTCACCAAAAAAAAAAAACCCACAAGCAAATCATGGGGAAATTTTGGTGGTGATGGAAGCATTCTCTCTCTTGATTACGGTATATACATTTGTCAAAATGTATATATGCAATATACAGTCACGGAACTGTATCCTAAAAAGGGTGAATTTTACTGTATGTAAAATATACATTAATTTTTTTAAATGGAAAAAAAAGCCACACTCAAATGCTTTAGCTATGAAATCCTTCAGATGGTTTGTTAATTAGAACAATGAATACTAAACATGATATTTCAGAGCCAGCCCTGATAGCCTAGCAGTTAGTATAGCATGCTCTGCTTTGGTGGCCCAGGTTCAGTTCCTAGGCACAGAACCACACCACTTGTCTTTCAGAAGCCATACTGTGGCAGTGGCAAGAACTAAAAGAACTTACAACTATACAAAACTATCTACTGGGGCTTTGAGGGGATAGCAAAAAGGAGGAAGATTGGCACAGATGTTAGCATAGGGCGAATCTTCCCCTGCAAAAAAAAAAAAAGAAAGGAAGAAAGAAATGCTATTTCATTGGGGAACTTCTTGGTGTTCAAGATAGGTGGATCAGTTAGAAATATTATTCAGGCACTCTCACCTTCGCATGAATTGGATGTAAGACTCTGGTTGGCCCAACATCCCTCATCCCTTTGGAAGGGCACCTTTGGCTCAGGAATCCCAACAAATCTTATGTTCAGACACTTAACAGAAGATTCAGGTGTGTCCTTTCATTAGAAGGTAAGCTGAATCCTACCACTAGAATATTGCCACGTCTACCTCCAGTGAACCTTTCACACAAGATAGCGGTTGGAAAGAATAAGGGATGGAATATCTCTGGACATACGGATCAGGCTTTATGACTGTTTTGTGCCTAATTACTAAATGTTTGTGGCTGAATTTGGTTTGAATTGCTTTCACTGTAATATACTTATCATGGGGAGGAAACCTATCGCCCTCACCTACCTCTAACTATTGGAGATCAGTGATACCCACCCAAATAGAGGCTAAGAACTGTGGACAACCAAATTGGTCAATTACAACAAATATGTTTTAGGACTTCTATACAAACAGGGGTGTGTCTGATCTGAGAATTCACATGAAGTAAAATCAAAACCGAAGAAACAAAAAATGATCTCCTTTCCCATTTTGGCTGTATGGCTAGCAAGGGTGAGGAGATGGGAGCTGTTCATATTTGTTGCTTATTTACAAGATAATACTATTAAATGGATCTGTTTCACGGAAAGATTTCCCACTTAATCTGTTGCTCGCCTGGGTGTTTTACCCAAAGGGTCAGAGTCAAACTTCATAATATGGATCCAGGAAAACCAATGGCACTTAGCAGTGGCATCTCTTTAAATCAAGCTGAAAGTTAGGAGCCAAATATCAGTTTCGGGTGTGTCCTCCAGCCTCAGAGGCAATGGGATGAGTTGCTGCGAAGCCTCAGGACCTGAGCCCAAGCAATAGGTAACCTCAGAGGGTGGGTGAGCGTAGGAGGAAGGCGGTTCAGCCAGCAAGAGAAGGCAAAGGCCAGCAGAGGGAAGCAAGCAAGGAGTTCATCCAGCTCTTCTTCTTTTTTTTAAAATCTTATTACCCTGTATTGTCATCATCAAAAGTGACTGTACACAACTTCTTCAAATAAAGTAGGGAAAAGCTGCTGGGAACCCGCCTACTAACCAAACTAACAGAGTTGCTGCTACAGCACTGAGGTCTTAGTCTCTGGGGGCCTAGATCAAGGGAGACCACGACACTGGTTCCATTTCCCTGAGTATTTTATAAAGCACCATATCCAGTCGTTTCACTCAAAGGAGGTTGTATCCTGTAAAACAGGTAAACTGCTTGAAGCAAATCTAATACCTTAAAATTAAGTTTTAACAACCAAGAAACTTGAAGGCTAGAATTCACACTACCACAGGATTTTTTCTAAGAGGCTCTCCATGGAATTCCTCACTTTTGCAACGTGCCCTTCTGCACTTAAAGTAGGATTTAACGTATAGATTTGTATCACAAGTGATTTTCAAGAATATATCTCTTCTCATTCTTACAAAAGAAATAGCAACAGAGATGAGTAAATTTGAAGGAGAGAACATGGGTAGCTCTCCCGGGGGGTCCTCTTAACATTTAATTTTGATATCTATGAATATATGTCCGAGCTGGTTGCAATGATCCAGCCCTGTTCTTGTTTGCAAGAGTCACTTGTTAGGACAGCAGACTCAGAAACTCCCTCAGCCTTGCCCAGGGATTTCAATGTTGGTGCTACACATCCCTCCCCTCTGAGCCACCCGTGACCCCTCATCCACACACCACACGCGTCCCTCTCAGAAACTCTGGCCCGGTTAGTACAGAAAATCAAAATCTAGACTCACTGAATCCCCAGAACACAACTCTTCTAAGTGAAAGCTAGTCAGTTTTCTACGGAGGGTGATAGTATTACTGATTTCCAGTGTTATTTCTGAAGATTAAGAGATCACCTGGAAAGCTTTCCTTAAAGCCAGGCCAAGAGAGCATCTCAACAGGTCTCCCCACCATGACCCCTGAGTATGGAATGCAATTTCCCTGACTCAAAAACAATATCCCCTAGCCACCCACCCACTCACCTGCAGAGCGGAGAGGCCATTTTCCCAGGAACTTACTCGTGAAAAGGCCAGGAGGAAGCACTGTCATCAGTATCTGCCCCCACCCCACCTCCGGCCTGCAGACAGGGCAGAAACCTCTCAGAGAAGTGGCAATTACCTTAGGCTTCCTCAGCAAAGGCAGCGCTAGAGCGTTCCTCAGTCATCTGATACCTAGGAACCCTCTTTCCATCAAGAAAATCTTTCTTATTAAATCCGTCACACGCACTGTCTCTTACTCTGAGGCTATGTGGCTTCAGGAAGGCAAAAGCAAGCATGCTGAGGGATGGGGAAAAAGGACATTGGATCAATAGGCTGAAACTTGAGGTTATTATAAACATAAATGGACTGCCTTAATAATAGTAACAACGACCTTTTATTGAGACCTTACTAGGTCCCAGGAACTGTACTGTACACACAGTGCCTATTCCTTACAACAACCATGCAAGGTAGGCATTATTACCCCAATTTCACAGACAGGTAAACTGAAGTTCAAAGAAACTCACCCAAGCTCAAATAGCTAACAACTGGCAGAACCAAAATTTTAATCTACTAGTGTCCGGTTCTAGTATCCAGCAGAATTAGTGGCAGATAGTACATTCTCAGTGAATAGTGTGTGTTGCAAGAACCCATGCTCTTAACCCTTAAACCATACCACATCCATGATCAGGATAGAAAACATCAAAGACATTGATTTTTGCAAAAATCTTAAGTGTACAGCTCAAGGCAGCTTTTTTTTTTTTAATTTTCTCCTTCCCACCCACGGTGACTGGAGGCAAGCACTTTTCTCTTTCCTTGAACCGGGCCACAGTGAGGAAGCTGCTTCACTACGCTGGGAGAGAAGTGCTTCTCCCAGTTATTCCAGCTGTATCTCAACTGCAGGAGGTGAGGTGAGGCTCACACAGGGCCACCTTTTCTCCCAACAACTGGCCCCTCAATTGTGAGTGGAAGAAGAGGCACTCTATTCTCTCTTTTTTTTTTTTTGAGGAAGATTAGCCCTGAGCTAACTACTGCCAGTCCTCCTCTTTTTTTGCTGAGGAAGCCTGGCTCTGAGCTAACATCCATGCCCATCTTCCTCTACTTTATATGTGGGTCGCCTACCACAGCATGGCATGCCAAGCGGAGCCATGTCCACACCTGGGATCCGAACCGGCAAACCCCAGGCCACCGAGAAGCAGAACTTTGGAACTTAACCGCTACGCCACCAGGCCAGCCCAGATGCACTCTATTCTCAATTGCAAGGCCTGCTGACACATGGAGATTTAACCATCAGCTGTCTCCCAAGGCCCCACCCGGCTCAGTGGTTTCTGAAGACTTCCAGTCAGGACTTAACTAGAACATGTTTTCCCAAAAGGGAGGTTGTTTCTGAGCTAGGCTGTCTCCCTGAGGCAAGCTGGGCCTGGAGGTTAGGAGTCCAGGTGGGGTAGAGAACGGGAGTGGCTGCCTTAGCTGGGCATGTTGGGGAGTGTGAGCAGAGGGAGAGTCTCTTTGATAGCACTTTCGTTTTTCCTAGAAATGAGTCCAGAGGCAGATCTTTAGAACAAAGACAATTATCAAGCCCATCTGCTAAAGTTGCAAGAGAGTTATGGAAACATAAGCAATGTAAAAAGGGACAGGGTAGGGGCAGTAAGGTGCAGACAAAAGGAAGAAATATAAATGTTTGACTTACTTGAAAGTCTAAAAAAAAAAACAATGAGGGGCCAACCCAGTGGTGCAGCAGTTAAGTTTGCACGCTCCACTTTGGTGGCCCAGGGTTCACTGGTTCGGATCCCAGGTGTGGACCTACGCACTACTTGGCAAGCCATGCTGTGGCAGGTGTCCCACATATAAAATAGAGGAAGATGGGCACGATGTTAGCTCAGGGCCAGTCTTCCTCAGCAAAAAGAGGAGGATTGGTGGCAGATAGCTAATCTTCCTCAAAAAAAAAAATGACATTAAAAATATTCTAACAAAAAAGTAGAAATTTGCGACTGGCCCTTAAAGGAGCAGGCAAGTGGGAACAGAATGGGTGACTTCCCAGGTTGTTTCTCAAGGATCAGAGAGCCATGCAAGACACATCTTTCAAGGCCCCAAGGCCACAGAGGGCAATTCTGACTGTGGCTAAGCAGCGGTGACCAGCCTGTCTCCCCTCAAACGGCGGCCATTCTCTCCCACCTCCCAACTACAAGCCCTTGGCGCTTGATGCTGGCGTGTATCTAAGCCACAGGAAGGCACACAATAACAGGAAGCTAATGTGAAAATAAATCATTTGTGTTTTCTGATGTGGCTGGGTTTTGATGGAGTTGGTGAATCACTACTGCCCAGCCCTATCCAATAAAGGAGGGGCCAATAACTCACATCCTCTCCCAGCAGCTTGCATGCACGCCCCTGGCAGAGGTGACCTTGCAACTCCACTCTCATCAGTCACTCCTCCTCATGAATTTTTAATATTTCCTTATTATTGACCGTATCATGAGTCCAAGCATCTCCTCTTGGTATTACATACAGCTTGCCACGCACTGCCTCCACCCTACCAACCCGGCACTATCTCCTCTTCTCCCAACACACATCTCCCACTGGGGGCAGTTTCCATTTTGAAGCAAATTCACAGCTTCCTCTCTCTCCATGGTCTTCCCAGGATCTGGGCTGCCTCTCCAAAATTCCAGGCAGCCACAACATCAATGTAACTGTAGATTACTTTAAATACTGAGCTTCTCTTTGCCATAACAAAGGGACTGTACTTTTAAATATTGCATATGATCCTGCACTGTCCAATATGGTAGCCACCACTACATGTAGCTATTTCCATTTAGAGTATTTAAAATTAAAGAAAATGAGAAAAATCAGTTCCTCAGTTGCAGTAACTGATGAGGATTTTACGCTGGTTAATTTTAAAACTGCAGATGAGAAGCAGGCTCCGAGGACTGGAATTTGCTTGCTCTTTGAGAGATACTTGCATTTGTGAAGGAAGGAGGGATGACCTTGTAGGGACCTGAAATTGGCCACCCCAGGATATGTCTCTTTGGCATCGGGATTGTTTGGGGCTGATTGCTTTTGATAAACTGGGACAGGGAAGGAGGCTCTGAGGAATGGAACTTGCCCTTGTTGGGACACATTTACATTTGTAAGGTAAATCTCTATCTGTAAAAGGTGCCTCCCTCTCTGTACCAGGAAGAAGAAGAGAGATGACCTTGTCCCTAGAAACTCTTAATGGGGAAGGCAAGAACTTGAGTTGGTTGCTGTCTGGCAATCTCATGTAACTGATTTAGGGTGGTGGCTTCTGACCTTTACTTAATCCAATTTGATTCTTGTCTAAAAGTCATGGGATCACCCAGTGACCAGACCCCACCTGCACTGATAGCATTTTAACTTTTTTTCATGTTCTTTCCTTTGTCTTGTAAAGAGATGACTCACATACCCATGCCTTACAAAATTAGCACTAACCCTCAACTCAGGGCAGCAGCAGTGGCTCCTCCTGCCCATGGGCCCTGTCCCCACGCAGCAGCCTGACTGCCCATGGGTCCTGTGCCCATGCCGGCAGCAGCAGCTCTGACTGCCCATGGGTCCTGTCCCCATGCTATTCCACACTATTCTCTAAATAAAAGAGCACTACTGCCAGATCTTGAGAGTCCAAGAAATCTTTCTTTCGACTCCTCGGCTCACCGACCCCGCATCAGTAACTACCTATCAAGTGCGCAGTAGCCACATGTGCCTAGCGGCTACTGTACAGCAGAGTACAATTATCAAACATTTCCATCACCACAGAAACTTCTACTGGACGGTGCAGTATAGCACCATACTATCCATGCAAGAGACGAGCAGCCTAAGGCGTGCTACAATTGTTGTGCATTATCACTTGGAAAATTGGAGGATCCAGATTTCAGAAAAAGGAATACACAGGACTTAGGGATATAGCCCATCTTAAGTAACCAGAAAAGCATTCCTATCAGTGATCCCAACCAGTTCTGGGAATATCACAGATAACTGTAATGTCGCAGCTTTTTTTTTAAAGTTACATGCAGCAGACCTCAGGAACCTTTCAACAAAGCATGAATAGAGTAGTCAGGCCACTGTATGCTAAGCCCTCTGCTATGTGAATCTGGAGCCGATACAGATAACATGACCCAGTGCCTGCCCTGGGAAGAAAGCTCATACACAGAAAACTACAGTAGGTCGAAAGAGAGGAAGGCTAAGAGAGGCACTATGGGGCAGAGAGATGAGACGAGTGGGAGGCACAAGGCAGGACTGCATGACCATGGAGACGAATTCAAACCTGGATCAGGCCCTAGAGGAGGAATAGAATTTTGACACAAGGAGCGCAGAGGATGAAAGGGGAAAACTGTATGAGCAAAAAGGGGGAGCAAATTAAGGCCCAGGGTACATTTACGGATGAGTGAGGCAAAGAAGAACTATGACAGCTAATCAGCAATCATTTGAAATTTTTTTCCAACCACCCTAATAATCAAAGAATTACATATTAACTTAGTTGCCATTTTTAAAAATATTTTGCTTTAGTGACAGTATCTGTTGGCAAGGAAGAGGTGGGTATGTAACACTGCTGGTGGGAATGTAAATGGGTACTACTCTTTTGGAAAGCCAATATCAAGCTCCTTAAAAACATTCATACCCCCGAGCCAATAATTTCACTTCAAGGCAAATGGCCTACAAGATAATCTGAAATACAAAGATTTATGCACAAAGCAGTATTTTTGCCATGTTATTTATAATCGAGAAAACAATTGGAAATGATTAGGTAAATAATAATTTAGTTATAGGATGGAGTATTAGACAGCCATTAACAATTATGTTTCTGACAAGTTTCAGATGACATGGAAAATGTTTATGAGAATGTTAGGTGAAAAAAATCAGAGTACAAAATTAGTAGCATAGAATATATAGCCACAACCATGTAAAACAATATGAATAGAAGGAGGAAAATAAGCAAAATTATTAACATTTGGTAGCAGGACTATGGAAGATTTTTATTGTCTATACCAGGGCTCAAAGCAAACTATGGCCCACAAACCAAGTCTGACCCACTGACTGATTTGTATATAAAGTTTTATCGGAACACAAATACACACCCTCGCTTACATATGGTCATTGTCCGTGGCTCATTTTATGCTACAAGAGCAGAATTAAGTAGTAGTGACAGAGACAATCTGGCCCTTTACAAAAAAACGTTTGCCAACCCTTATATTTTCCAAATTTTCTATAACGAATATGTTACTTGTGCAATCTTTTTCTAAAAGGTCTATTTCCACACTGTGAAGGGCCACAAGGAACAGGCTAACAACCTCAGATTTTATTTTGTGAATAATTGGGAGCACTAGAAATTTCTGAGGAGACTGGGACATGAGGACATGATGTGACACAATGCCCCCCAGCAAAAAACAGAACACCAGATCATTTAAGAGGATGGAATTTAAACTGTATGCCAGGCAAAGTCTGTGATTCATTAACAGCTATGATTCTGGGCCACTCCTCATTAAAAGGGGAAGATTAACTTGAGATTTGACTTATTATGGTTTTCAAACTTCCCCCTCTGAATAAACCCTATGAAATGGCCTCCTCCCTGTAGGAATGACCAATCAAATTTTTCCCTCCAAAGAAAGGAGGGGGCCACATGCAAATGTGTGACTTTTGCCTGGAGAGGTAGTTTGAAAGTTTAGCGTGGTATTCCTGTCTTCTTGAAGTCAGTCCTTCATTTTCCAAGCTTTTTCCTGTCTCCTACTTTACTTTCCTGTTCTCGAAGAACACAGGGAGATAACATTGGGTTAAGAGAAAGGAGGGGCAGGGAAAGGTACAAAGGAGAGAATGGAAGTATTTGAAACTTCTGTCTCAAGAGCCCTCAAGGAACCCCTAGATCTACCCACCCTTAGAACATGGTCAAGAAGACCCTAAAACCTATCTCCAAGGAATACGAACCATCTGTTTGGTTTTATCTTCAGAAAGAAGAAAGAGCTGTCTCAGAGAAAGGCTCTATATTCACAGGCTTTCTCCAGATTCTCTATGCCTCCACCACGTGCCTCAGGCCTGCTTCCCCAGATGCACTGCAAAGAACCAGTTCATACAAACTACTGTTTATTGTTTACTCATTGTCTCAGGCATGAACACAGTGAAAGGATGGAAACAGTCAGAAGAGTAGTTTCCTTTCAAATAAGCACGCTGCCAATCACAAAGAAGATTAATCATCTACAGAATGAGCGACTCCCAACAACCACAATTTCAGGTCTGGAAGGAATAAAAACACAGTCAATAGGTCTCTGGGTTTTTTTTTTTCTTTTAAACACATGACTGTTTTTGGATTTCAGCAAATTAAAGCTGTGAATTTCATTTGGGGTACCTTATAAAACAGAGCAATTTGCATGTAACTCTGCTGGCTGTGTTTTAAAAATTTATTTATATTGTATTGGTTCAAGAGAGAGAAGACAGAATGCACTGCGGTGCTCAATTATTTAACAGATCATCCTTAACATTTATATGTTAACATATACCTGGTGCCAACAATTGTTCTCGTGAGCTTTCTGAACCATTAAGCTGTACTGCTGTCCTTCTTCTAAATCAAATATAAGTAATTTGTTGTCATAGCTTCTTCCCACTACAAAATAGTTCAATACAGGCTTTGTTTCGGCAGGCACCTATCTGTCTACCAAAAATTGGTCATTATCTTCCATCTTCTTGACAAACGTCTTATTAAATTTAGGTGCCTGGCTTTTACAGCTATCAGGAGACTGCATTTCTGTGGCACTTTCCAGCACCTGTATAGGAAAGGGGCTTATAGGACACCTCTGGAACTGCCTGGAAGCTAAGTCACTGGGTGACAGCCAGTCTCACTAGTCATGACGACAACAATCCTTTGCATTGTTACCAAGCTTTACAGTTTACAGAGTGCTGTCACCCACTTTATTGTGTTTGAGGCAGTACTAGGTTATGCTTATATGCTTCTTTAATTCCCCACATCAGGTGGATTATTTAACTGTGTACATCACTAGTAAGTTTCACTTGTTCTGCTCTTTCTTCTCTAAGGTTGAGTTCTGTTTTTCTACTCTTTTGATGTAGTATATATTAAGCTACCGAGGGCAATCAAGTAAACCTTTGGAATTGCAAATAGAAGTAACAACAGAAGCACAGCATATCCTTTTGAGAGTTCCTTGGGCAATGACCCACTGACAGATATTAGCTGTTTAGACAAACACACATGACCACCCCAGAGTCAGCACCAATCTTAATGCTAATCTCACATTTGTAGGGCATGTTACAGTTTACAAAGCAGCTTCACAGAAATGATCTAATTTGGATTGTGCCTCTTATCCACCCATCCCCTCAATATACATAAACCCAGCTGGATCAGGGTGTGAGTACCTCAAATCTTCTTCCTTGCCTTGTAATTTATCCATTTTTAAATATGGATGAATAATTGGTGTTTCCAAATCCAGTTCCTTCAAGCCCTGACCTGTATTTCATGCTTCCATTGTCTGTAAAATCTAGGGCTCTCCCATTCGGTTGGAATTTCTTTGGCACTACACTTTTGTGAGAAAAGCAAATTTGAAGGAAACAACCAGAGGGTGGGAAGGAGATTCTTTTGACATTAGCGCAGATCTTTAAAAAGAAGAAAATGGGGAGAGGGAGATGGATTCTCAGGAACTTTCACCTTTCTTTCTACATTCCTGTGTTTGTAAGAATTTTAAATTTATGATATGTTACTTCTATAAGCAAAAAATAAAAGCTTATTTTAAAAAACAAAGAAGGAGTATTATTGCATTTAAAGAAAAGGCCAGCTGAAAACAAGGGGTCCTAGCTGCCTCACTTTACCCCTTCTTTGAAACTCTCTAGTGAAGAGGACTAGCTCCAATTGCTTATTTAGGAAATACAATCAGAATCAGGGGCTGCCCTAACAGAGCCTGAAAATGAGATTTCACAGTACCACTAGGCTCACGAGCTGGAGCTGAAAAGTTCGATTCCCACCCAAATGCGACCAAATGTAATTTGTCTCTCTGTATGACTTCCAGCTTCATGTAGTCTGATCTATTTGAAAATCTAATAAAAGGTGTAGTCGTTGCCATCATTTCTGTTGCTGGATACTTGTGAGCACTTGTCTCCCACAGACTTTATTTTCTTTCTGCAGCGAGTGGAGGAGCTGATGAATTATTTAGAACCCCTTTGCAACTATTATCTCAATTTCGGCACACCTCGCCCCTGTCAGGTACAAGTGAAACGAGTACTACCCACATAATTACAGCCATTGAATCTGAAAGGCAGAGAGGTAATGAGATTTGGGCCAGGTCCCACAGAAAATGCTAGGTAATAGGAAGAAGAATGCCTAAGGGTCTGAAACCTGTCTGACCAACCAAGAGTAATGTTTATAAAGCCCAAGAGAATTAAAACTCTCCTTGTGAACCTCTCACCCAACCCAAAAGGAATATTCGCTTTCAAAACCTTTTTAATGATAACAAAAGCCTCTGGCACTTGAGGATATGAGGGTGTTAATTTTGTTTGGCAAAGTCAAATTGCTTTAAGAATTTAATTCTATAACTGGGAAGGTGCAATTCTGATTTTAAATGTGTTTCTTCCCTGGAGCTCAAAATCCAATTTACCCACCCAACCTAGAGGGATGATTTGCTTTCACCAAGTCACCCTTATTCATCTATCTACAGGCTAAGTTACAATAGGAACCCCTATGCTGAACATTTGATCAATGAATGTAACAAAGAAAAGTAAAAAAGTAACTTACCACACCTAATAACATAGCTTCAAAATATATAAAGTAAAAGTTGACAGTACTAAAAGAAGAAATAGATAAATCCAGCTTTGTGGTGCTAAATTTTAACAGTTTGCCCAACAATTGATAGAGTAAGCAGACAAAAAATTGGGTAAGGCTGTAAGAGCAGCAAAATTAACAAGGTTCATCTAGTGGACATTGGCCTCATGCTGGGCCACAAAGCAAGTCCCAACAAATTTCAAAGAAACCACACTGATCACACTGTTATTTAGCTAGAAATCAACAACAAAAGGGTAACTAAAAAAAATGTTCAAAAAATTCTTTTAATCCTTCTAAACAGACCATGGGTTAAGAAATCACAATGGAAATTACAAAATGCTTAGAACTGAACAACATAATAAAATACTACATATCAAAATTTGTGGGATCTAGCTAAAGCAGGAGGTAGCACAAAATTTCTAGCTTAGAATGTTTAAAGTCAAAGAAAGCCTGAAAATAAATGAGCTAAGCATACAACTTGTTAGAAAAAGAATAAGCGATAAAACTCAAAATATGAAAGATACAAATTTTAAAAATTAGCAGAATTTAACAAAATAAAATACTAACATACTATAGAGAGGATTAACAAAGCCCAAATTGCTTCCTATAAAAGATAAATAAAACAAAAACTTCAAGTGAGATTGATTTTTTTAAAATAATATTATAAATGAAAAGGAAGATGCCTGTTTAAAATTTGCAGCTTCTTTTTTTTGGTACTTAAAATAAGTCATTTGAAGTAAAAAAAAAAAAACAGTTCACTCATTTCTCCCACCTCCCACCACATTCCCACTCCCCTCTCCTCCTCCTCACCCACCCCTGCCTCTAGCAACCACCAATCTCTTCTCTGTATCTATGAGCTTAATTGTTTTTTTTAAATTCCACATACAGGAGAGATCATACGGTATTTGTCTTTCTGTCTGATTTATTTCACTTAGCATAAATACCCTTGGGGTCCATCCATGTTGCCACAAATAGCAAGATTTTATTCTTTTTTATGATAGAATAATATTCCATAGTGTGTGTATGTGTATGTATATATATATCACAATTTCTTTATCCATTCATCCATCGATGGACACTTAGGTTTTTTCCATATCTTGGCTATTGTAAATAATGCTGTAATGAACATGGGGGTGCATATATCTTTTTAAATTGGTTTTCATAGTTATGTAGTGTTTTCTGCAGTTTCTTGTGTTGAGGCTACTAACAATTTTAAACCAATAAATTTAAAAATTTAGACAAAATGGTCACATTCCTAGCAAAACATAAACTACCAACACTGATTAAAGAAGAAATAGAATACTTGAAAATTCCTATCATCATGAAAGAAACTGAATCAGTAGTAGTTCAAAATCTTCCCAGAAAGAAGACACTAAAGCCTAGATAGTTCTACCAGCAAGCAAGCATGCAAGAAACAAATAACTCCAATCTCATGGAAACTACCGCAGAGTTCAGAAAAAGAGGAAGCACTACCCAACCCTTTTTATGAAGCTAGCATAAACTTATTACCAAAAGCTGACAGGGACAGTATAAAAAAAGGAAAACTAGAGCCAGATTCCTTCACGAACACAGTAGTAACAACACCAAATCAAATACCAGCAAACCATACCCAGCAACAAGAAAGATAATGCATCATGACCAAGGAGATTTGATTCCAGTAATGCAAAGTTGGTTTCATATTAGAAAATCAATGTAATTTGCCACATTGAAAAATTAAATAACAAAAGCAATACGATCACCTCAATAGATGAAGAAAAAGCCTTTGATAAAATGAATCATCCATTCCTGATTTTAAAAAAACAACTCAGCAAACTTCAAACAGAAGGGAACTTCTATAATCTGATAACGGGTATCAATAAAAAAACCTACAGCAAACATTGTACTTAATGGTGAAACCCTGAAAGCATATCCTTGAAGACAGGGAACAAGATAAGGGTCCTCGCTCTTGCCACTTCTATTAAACATTATACTAGAGGTCTTAACCAGAACAGTACAAGAAAAAGATATAAAAAATACAACAGCTATAAAAGAAGAGACAAAGGTCTCATTATTTGCAGATTATGATTACCAACATAGAGAACCAAAGAATCCTCAGATAAATTATAATTAATGTAAAAGTATTTAGCAAGGTTGCTGAATACAAAAATTATGAACAAAAATCAGATGCATGTCTAGACACCAGCAACTAACAATTACAACTTGTTAAGTTAAAAAAGAAAAAATAAATGACTAGAGACTGTACAGGCTAGTTGGTGACGCCCCTGGACTCTGGTGTCAGACTGCCTGGTTTCCAAACCTAGCTCCACCACTAGCTGTGTGACTTTGGGCAAGCTGTTCAGTTGTTTTGTGCCCTACCTTTTAGAATTCTTCTGAGGATTACGTAAATTAATATGCATAAAGCACATAGAACAGTGCCTGGTGCAAAGTAAGAGCTAAAAAAAATGCAAGCTGTTATTATTACTATGAAGAAGTAGCTAATAGGCCTATTGCCCGGAGTTCCAAGGTTCTAACTGTTGGACTCTAAGACATCTCAAGGGTAAAAAGTCAGGGAGCCACCTGTCACAGGAGCCAATGAAACTCAGCCATGTTTTCCCTTCGGCTGGGCACTGAGCTCCCACACCCAACAAGCAGCTCATTACCCATACACCCCGCTGTTTACAGAGCAATTAGTGGAAGCACACACCCTTTCTCTGGAGATTTACACCCCAATCTTACCAACCCTTTAACTGGCAGCAAAAATCAACAACTTCAAGCTCCCCATGAGAATGAAATCCACAGTTCCTGATGGCTACTCTTCATCATCAAAAGAAAAGGCACACCTCAGCTCCTTAGGGCAGACTAATGCCAGGAGAGCTTCCTGAGGCATGAGAAGAGAAGTGGTTGTTACTGGCTCCATTTCTTGGGGGGAAGGAGGAAGACAGTAACTATTATTTTTTGAACACCTACTATGTACCATGCACTTCTCTTGAGGCTTCACAAATATTAACTCATTTAATTCTCTCCATACCCTGATGGGGTAGATAGAATTCTTAAGGGGCTGGCCCGGTGGCCAAGTGGTTAAGTTTGCGCACTTTGGCAGCCCAGGGTTTCACCGGTTCGGATCCCGGGTGCGGACACGGCACTGCTCATCAGGCCATGCTAAGGAGGCATCCCACATGGCACGCCCAGAGGCATTCACAATTAGAATATACAACTATGTACTGGGGGGCTTTGGGGAGAAGAATTTAAAAAAAATTCTTAAGCCCCCTTTTACAAATGGGAACAAGGGTGGTCGTGATTAGGTAACTTGCTTGAAGGCACACAGCTCATGAGCGATGGAAAGTAGCTTCAAACCCAGATCTCTCTGACTCCAAAGCCTACACCAAGCCAGAAAAGAAGTACTAAAAGAAGCTACTTCCTGAAACAGAGGGAAGTGGGTACTACGCGTATGAAGCTATGGATTTCAATTCTCCTTCTGAGACCAGAGGCCAAAATTAGAATGGGAATGCAAATAATCATTATGCGAACAGAAGACTGAAAATCAGCAAACCAGCAGGGTATCCAAGTTAGTGTTTGTGATGTAGCCAGATGAAATGCTGGTGCCATTTCATGGCATGACTGAGCAGTATTTTTAAAAAATACCCACAGAAATACTGCCGCTGTGTGGCCTCATTTCACCCACTCTTTTTCTGAAAACCAGGATATTCACAGCCAGAAAATGTACTCCTATCGGCTTACCCAGCCCCAGGTGAAGAATAGGATGTGCATGCAGCTTGGTTTTGATGCCCCGGGGCTTTTAACTCCTTCCATATGGCAACGCTGCCAGGCTAACAGACTCGACTGCCCACAGGTGATGAGTATCCCAAGGGTTTTAACCTGGGACCAACGAGCAGAAGGCTAACATTTGCACAGCACTATGTGCCAAGCACCACTGCCGTCATAGCCCACCTGTCAGGGCTTCCCCTTCTGTCCCCAGGTAAATGATTTTGTCCCTCCTAATGGGAGTACCTAATCTGAACAGGCAGAAGAGGAGAGAAAAGCCTGGCTTTCGGGGCAGCCTTTCAGAGCCCTGCCTGATGCGCGCTGATACACAAACCATCCAAAATAAGGGCTTCCAGGTTCAAGACACACACCCACACACTCCAAGAGTAACATAAAAATATTTTTAAGATCAAAGCTACCGTTCTAACTACAGCATCACATAGGTCTTATAGATGATTAACCTTAAGTGTTCTTGATACAAGATGATTTTTTATGACAAAACAGATAAATGAAAGGTAAATTATACTAGACCTAGTTCTGTATCTCTGCTTTGAAACTCTGAAGGGAGATAAAAGTTACATGCACAACCTGCTGTTTCGATTGCTTCTCTTCTAGAAACCACTATCTCCCAAAGCCTTCTTGCAAAGTAGAACACAAATTCTAGTAAATCTAACATAGACCAATAAAATATAAGCACCCCACATTGAAGTGCCCTGTTACCTTTCAGTCTTTATTTGATCTTTAAAAATACTTTTAGAGGGTCTGGCCCTGTGGCCGAGTGGTTAAGTTCACGTGCTCCGCTATGGCAGCCCAGGGTTTTGCCAGTTCGGATCCTGGGCACAGACATGGCATCGCTCATCAAGCCATGCTGAGGCAGCGTCCCACATGCCACAACTAGAAGGACCCACAACTAAAAATACAGAACTATGTACCGGGGGGGGGGGCGTTTGGGAGAAAAAGGGAAAAAAAATACTTTTAGAGATTACAAGGCCTGAAATTAAATAACAGCCACTTTAAGAAAGCTAGTACTTGGGGGGGTGGGAAGTTGGGTGAAACAGGTGAAGGGGATTAGGAGGTATAAAATTCTAATTATAAAATAAATAAGTCATGGGATGTAATATACAGCATAAGCAATAGAGTTAATAATATTATAATAACTTTATATGGTAACAGATGGTTATTAAATGGTTATCATGATCATTTCATAATGTATATAAATGTTGAATCACTATGTTGTACACCCGAAACTAACATAACACTGTATGTTAACTATACTTCAATAAAAATAAATAATTAAAAAAAGAAAGCTAGGGGCCGGCCCTATGGTCCAGTGGTTAAGTTCGCGTGCTCTGCTTTGGCAGCCCAGGATTTCGCCGGTTCGACTCCAGGACGCAAACATGATGCTGCTCATCAGGCCATGCTGAGGCGGCGTTCCACATGCCACAACTAGAAGGACCCACAAATAAAAATACACAACTATGTACTGGGAGGGCTTTGGGAGAAAAAGGAAAAATAAAACCTTGAAAAAAAATAAAAGAAAGCTAGTACTTTCTGATGTGGGTGAGGAGCTAATTGAAAAGAAACTCCATTTCTTTATAAATTCCTGAGGGAAAACTGAGACAATGTGTAACTGTCCAAGCATAGTTAAGCCATTTGAGGTTAACTGGCCCATCCAGAAAGCTCCTGGGAGCACTGTTAGATTTTCCCCACTTGTGCATTTCTGATGCATTTTGTGCCTTATCCACTTCTGACTTTTCCATTCTGCCAGGAAGCGAGAAATAAACCAAAGTATCACCAAATGTCAAAACTAGAAGCGAGCTTAGCTTAGATATCATCAGGTCCAACCCTCTCATTTACAGATGCAGAAAGAGAATCCCAGAGAAGGGAAATGACTTAGCTGACCCCGCAGTGCTGGCGACTGGCAGGTCTCCTGATACAGTCCACCCCATAGTAGAACAGACCTGTATGCAAGACTCTTTTCTTCTGACTAGTTCTTTAAATAGGCTTGCAGAAAATTGGCAGATTGTTCTTCATCAATACAAAAAATGTAATTGGTAATCTTTTTAAATGATAAACTCTATTAGCCTAGTAGTTAATGACACTGGCTTTGGAGTCAGCCAGACTTAGATGTCCACACCAGCTTGGCCACCTTCCAGCTGTGTGGCCTCGGGCATGCTACTTAACCTCTCTGAATCCTAGTATACTCATCTGTAAAATGGGAATGCCAATAATAGCATCAATCCCACAGGGTGCCTGGTACATGGTTAAGTGTTCGTTAAATATTAGTTGCGACTATTACCATAACCTAGCACACCAGAAGGCAGAGCTGTCAGGTCCCTAATGATGTCTGTGTGGGGAAAGAGCTCTGGGAAGAGAAGTATCTCTACCGCCAATTACTCCAGACTCTTCAGAGAAAGCCCCAGACTTGGAACTGAATTTCGGACTTGGGAACTGACAGGGAACGGGGCAAAAAGACCCAGCCCGATGCTGGCTAGCACCACTAGGCACCTGCCCCACTGCACTAATTCTCAGGCCCGCACACAAAAACAGGCACCTCCTGCCTCTAAGGTAAGTTTCACAAAAGGTTAAAAAAAAAGGAGCAACTGAGGCAGAAGTCATAAACACACAAAGGTTGGGAACGCCCCTTAGAGTAGAAAAGTGAGGGCCCAGAGTCAATGGCTGTTTCAGTCAAGGGTAAATGGGCCATCTGCAGGTCTCTTGGGCTTGAGCTATAATTCCTGCCATAACCAGTGCTGGCCCTCGCCAGACAAAGTGTTATCAAACCCCACTCCTCAACCATAAGGAAGCCCAGAAGCAGAAACAACAAATGGAACTCTGGGTAAAGTTTTAACATGGGCCATTAGGTTCACCTGTCCTTCATCTGAGTGACAGAACAGTGTAAAAGGACCTCAAAGGGAGGCGGCCTGGCATGCCAGCCTGGCTCTGCGATTCCCAAGTGCTGTGACCTTGGGCAAGTAGCTTCCTGCTTTGGGCTTCAGTCGCTGGCTGCAAGATGAAGGGCCTGAACTTCAGGAACTCAAAAGGCCCTCTGACCACTAGCATTTTCCTGTTTAAGTTCTGCACATAACTTGCCACCTAAAAATGCAGTAATTAGACTACAAATGAGCCTTGATAATAAGCTCACCGGGGAGCAGAAACCATATCTGATATTTCTTGTGGATTTCACAGTCCCTAGTATGATGCTAGACCCAGAGTAATCGCATAATACATGTCAAGGGATACAGAGTCACTGCACAGCGCCCAGCATATCATAAACTTCTCACGTGCCAGGCAGTTCTCCTCGAACCTCTCTCCCACTACGTTCCTGAATATGTCAGATTTTACCAGTCCTAGGCTTTTAATAAAGAGAGGCATTGCACAAGAAAACAGAGCTCCTTGTCACTTCACATGACAATGATTGAACACCTAGGTGCCAGCGCTCTGCTCTGTCCTGGAAAGGGGGCAGACCTGGGCTTAGTGCTGGCACCTGTCCTACAAGCTGTACGAGTCAGGGTGAGTCAGTGAACCCAGCCCAGTGCGAGGTCTCATAAATGCAGCTACTATTATTAAGGAACTCCTGACTCTTACATCTTAAATCTTAGATCTCTCCTAATAGGCTAGCAACTAACTAACATGCAATGGGATGAGCACTTTACCAGTGATTACCCACCCAAGGGCTTTGGGAATACAGACGAGGGAATCTATGTACTGAGATATTGTTACACACACACAAACACACAAGCTTCTAAGGGCCAGTTCAGGCTTCAGAACACATTTCATCCAGTCTTCTACACTTGGATTCCTAATTCTGGCTACACATTAGAATCACTTCAGGAAGTCTTAAAAATGCTAATGTCAAGGCCCCAGCCCAGAAAATTATATAAGAATGGGGTAGAGGGAACAGGCATTGTTTTTTGGGGTTTTTTTTTTTTTCAGATGTACATCATAATATATTTTGAATTCTGTGGAGATTACATCATGTTCACCACCCAAAGACTAATTACAAGCCATCACCACACATGTGTGCCTAATCTCCCCTTTCACCCTCCCGCCTCCCTTCCCCCCTTCCCCCATGGTAACCACCAATCCAATCTCTGACGCTATATGTGTGTTTGTCGCTATGTGTTTGTCGTTGTTTTTATCTCCTACTTATGAGTGAGATCATAGGTATTTGACTTTCTCCCTCTGACTTATTTCACTTTGCATAAAGCCCTCAAGGTCCATCCCTGCTGTCACAAATGGCCAGATTTCATCATTTCTTATGGCTGAGTCATATTCCATTGTGTATATATACCACATCTTCTGTATCCATTTGTCCTTTGATGGGCACCTAGGTTGCTTCCAAGTCTTGGCTATTGTGAATGATGCTGTGATGAACATAGGGGTGCGTGCATCTTTACACATTCATGTTTTCATGTTCTTTGGATAAATACCCAGCAGTGGAATAGCTGGATTGTATGGTAGTTCTATTCTTAACCTTTTGAGGAAAATCCATACTGTTTTCCAAAGTGGCTGCACCAGTTTGCACTCCCACCAGCAGTGTATGACAGTTCCTTTCTCCCCACATCCTCTCCAACACCTGTTGTTTCCTGTCTTGTTAATTATAGCCATTCTGACCGGAGTGAGGTGATACCTCATTGTAGTTTTGATTTGCATTTCCCTGATAGCTAATGATGTTGAACATGTTTTCACATGCCTGTTGGCCATCTGTATATCTTCTTTAGAGAAATCACTGTTCAGATCTTTTGCCTATTTTTTAATTGGATTGCTGTTTTTTTTGTTGTTGAGACATACGAGTTCTTTGTATATTTTGGATATTAACCCCTTATCTGACAAGTGGTTTGCAAATATCTTCTCCCAATTGTGAGGTTGTCTTTTCGTTTTGTTGATGGTTTCCTTTGCTGTGCAGAAACTTTTTAGTTTGATGTAGTCCCACTTGTTCATTTTTTCTTTTGTTTCCCTTGCCCAGTCAGACATGGTACTTGAAGATATGCTGCTCAGACCAATGTCAAAGCGCATGCTGCCTATGTTTTCTTCTAGAAGTTTCATGGTTTCGGGTCTTACATTCAAATCTTTAATCCATTGTGAGTTGATTTCTGTGCATGGTGTAAGATAATGGTCTACTTTCATTCTTTTGCTCGTGGCTGCCCAGTCTTCCCAACACCATTTATTGAAGAGACTCTCCTTTCTCCATTGTGTGCTCTTGGCTCCCTTGTCGAAAATTAGCTGTCCAAAAATGTGTGGGTTTATTTCTGGGCTCTCGATTCTGTTCCATTGATCTGTGTGTCTATTTTTGTGCAAGTACCATGCTGTTTTGGTTACTATGGCTTTGTAGTATATTTTGAAATCAGGGAGTATGATACCTCCAGCTTTGTTCTTTTTCCTCAGGATTCCTTTGGTTATTCGGGGTCTTTTCTTGTTCCATATAAATTTTAGGATTCTTTGTTCTATTTCTGTGAAAAATGTTGTTGGAACTTTGATCAGGATTGCGTTGAATCTATAGATTGCTTTAGGAAGTATGGGCATTTTAACAATGTGAATTCTTCCAATCCAAGAGCATGGAATATCTTTCCATTTCTTTGTGTCTTCTTCAATTTCTTTCAACAATGTTTTATAGTTTTCGGTGAACAGATCTTTCACCTCTTTGGTGAAGTTTATTTCTAGGCATTTTATGATTTTGTTTCAATTGTAAATGGGATTGTATTCTTAATTTCTCTTTCTTCTACTTCATTCTTGGTGTATAGAAACGCCACTGATTTTGATACGTTGATTTTGAATTCTGCGACTTGACTGTATTGATTTATTATTTCTAAAAGTTTTTAGTGGATTCTTTACGGTTTTCTATATATAAAATCATGTTGTCTGCAAAGAGTGACAGTTTCACTTCTTCTTTTCCAATTTGGATCCCTTTTATTTCTTTTTCTTGCCTGATTGCTCTTGCTAGGACTTCCAATACTATGTTAAATAAGAGTCGTGAAAGTGGGCATCCTTGTCTGGTTCACATTCTTAGAGGGATAGCTTTCAGTTTTTCTCTGTTGAGAATGATATTAGCTGTGGGTTTGTCATATATGAGCTTTATTGAGGTATTTTTCTTCTATACCGATTTTATTTAGAGTTTTTATCATAAATGGATGCTGTATTTTGTCAAATGCTTTCTCTGCATCTATTGAGATTATCATGTGATTTTTATTCATTTTGTTAATGAGGTGTATCACATTGATTAATTTATGGATGTTGAACCATCCCTGCATCCCTGGAATAAAGCCCACTTGATCAGGCATTGGTATTTTTTTAAACGCTTCCTTAGCGACTGTAAGATGCAGCCAGGGTTGGAGACTCCTGGCCTCCACCTTCTCCATCTGCACTTCTACTCCCAAACTTAAGTGACAAATCCAGCAAATAACTGGGAGGCCTGCAAGAGCCATAGAAATTTCATTTTGGTCACTCATCAGACTATTCTCTGAGCCATTAAGATAACTCTGCCACTGCCAAAACATTTTTGGCAACTAAAACTTCAACGAAAAGGGGCTTTCTTAACCCTCAGTTAGAGAAGGCCATTAGCTATGCCCCAACCATTCTATTTATTGGATGCTTAACTGGCCTGAGACCTCAGCCTTTTTGAGAAGCTTCTCTACCCTTAAAATTGATATGTATTGGGGCCAGCCTGGTGGCGCAGAGGTTAAGTTCGCACGTTCCACTTCTCGGCAGCCTGGGGTTCACCAGTTCGGATCCCAGGTGCGGACATGCTACCACTTGGCAAAAGCCATGCTGTGGTAGGCGACCCATGTATAAAGTAGAGGAAGATGGGCATGGATGTTAGCTCAGGGCCAGTCTTCCTCAGCAAAAAGAGGAGGACTGGCAGTAGTTAGCTCAGGGCTGATCTTCCTCAAAGAAAAAAATTGATATTATTTTTTAATTTATTTATTATTGAGGTCACATTGGTTTATAACATTATATAAATTTCAGGTGTATGTCATTACATTTTGATTTCTGTATAGACCACATTGTGTTCACCACCCAAAGTCTAATTGCCATCCGTCACCATACATATGTGCCCTTTTGCCTGTTTGGCCTTCTCCCCTCCCTGCTTCCCCTCTGGTAACCACCAGTCTGTTCTGTATGTCTCTCTGTTTGTTTGTTGTTGTCAAAATTGACTATTAATTTGTCCCTTCTTATCTGCCCTACTCCCTGCCTACACTGATGTTTACAGTGGAGATCTATGAGTGCTCTCCACTGCCTCTGTAGCTCAGCACTCAGCCAGTCTCTCCCCTTCCACCCTCTCCCCCACCCCCCTACACACACACACAAACACACACACACTGGTTTGCTTTTTTAATTCCTTCTTAATCTGCCTCTGCTTGCTTCTTGTCCACGTCACTATTCCTCTACTTACCCCTCCCCTTTCAACAGAACCTCTTGGCCATGGGGCAGCTGCCTCATTCCCGCAGTAGTCTCTCCAAGCCCCCTGCCTCACCTCCACCAGCCACACAGGCACAGCATCCCAAACACATGACGTCGTCTCAGTTGCCAAATCTTCTCTCGTGAGTTGGCTTCCTTCACCCACTGACTCTCTTCTACTGAAACTGTTCTCTCAGGCTGCCAATCATCTCCTTTCTTTCATTTAAACAGTATTTTTTCTTAATTATTAAAGAAATGTGTACTTACACAAAATTCAAACAATACAGAAATGTGTTAAGTAAAAAGTGAGAGTGCCCCCTTCCCCTAATCACTCAGGAATAACCACTATTTGATATACTTCTTCTAGACATTTACAATGTGCTCCTAAACATGCACATATAAAAGAGTTTGTTTTCTTAGAAAAATAGGTTTCTATCATACATATTGTTCTGCAACTTGCTTTTTAAATTTTAACAATATATTGTGAACACCTTTCAAATTGAACACAGAGATTAGCCTCTCTTAAATGCTGCACAGTATTCCACCGGCCAGATTCACCATTCTGCTCCCGGTGGGCTGCTGCCCAACATTCTCTGTTTATCAAAACAGACGCCATAAATGTCCTTGCACACAACTCTGCACACAGGAACATTTCAAGGGCAACTATTCCGAAGCGGGTGGAGGGCTGGCCACGGGACCAGCCTGTACTCACCAATTCCAATTGCCTTTTCTCAAGTCCTCCTTAGTCTCAACCTCTTTGCATCACATGACATGGAGGACCTGCTCCTGCTTCCTGACGCTTCTTCCTCTCTTGGGTCTCCTTGCACTTCCTGGATGATTGCTTCACTGAGTTTTTTTCTACCCTCAAAACTAGGCACTCTACAGAATAATTTCTTCTTTCTCTTCCCTAGCTTGCATAATAGTCTCGTCTTCTCCTCCTTTATCTTCTCTAAACAAATGCCTCCTAAATCTATATTTCTAGCCGTAACCTGCATCTCAACTGCCTGATGGACATTCCAGCCTCGATGTCTCAAACATCTGAAACTCAACAAATCCAAAAATGAACTCATGACCTTTTCCTACAAGCCTCAGTTTCTTCATCTGAAAAACAAAGGGACGGGACTAGACAATTTTTTTTTCAAAATGAGGAGTCTAGTATGCACTGGATGCTGTGGGGAACAGAACACTAATAAACACACAGACCTTGCATTCAGGGAACATACAATCGAAGGAGTGGGGAAGATAGACAAACAATTAATACAAGGCGGAATGACATGCTAAAATAGACAAGAGTGGCTAAATCTGGCATGAAGGTTGAAGAAAGCTTCACGAGAGGGAGTGTTTGGGCTGAGCCTTGAATGAGGACTAGCAACTCAACAGGAAGAGGAAAAAAAAGGAATATTTCTGACTGAAGGTACAGCATGAACAAATTATAAACTCAAGAGAAGCAAGGAAGTGCATGGTGTACATGTGGAAGAATGTGCTAGAGGACAAGGCTGGAAAGAAAGGTTAAGACCAAGATCAGAGAAGATCCTGAATCTTATAAGAGCTTCAGGTTTTGTCTAAAGGGTTTATGTATTTGCCTGCCCTAGTCTATGTACCAACTCCAACAGATTGATAGTAGCTGCCTAAAATGCTATGCTAAAAGGGATTGTGAACCGAGAGGCAGACTTGTTGGGATGGCATGCCTATGATTGATTAGCAAAGCTGGCCCAGGGCACCATAAGGTATATGCATAAGGTGTAAGGCAATAGGGAGTTACTGAAGGTTTTTAAGCAAGGGAATGGCATGACCAAACATGTGTTTTACTTGTATCATTCTTGCAGCAGTGTAAAGGATGGACAAAGCAAGAAGATAACTAGAGAAGGGAATATCAGTCAGGAGGCTGCCCTAATAAGCCGTATAATGATAATGAGGAGGAGGAAGAAGTGGAGGAGGAAGAGGATAAACAACCAGATGAATTACAGCAGAGGAATAAAAAAGCAGATGGAAGAGATAATGAAAGACAGAATCAAAATGACTCAGAGATTATGATGATGGAAGGGAGCAAGAGGGGGGAACAGAAATGTGTCAAGATTTCAAGGGATTTAACCTGGGTCACTTCGATAGACTGCAGTGACATTAACTAAGATAGGAGCATTGAGGGAAGAGCATCATAATGCCTGCTTTTCATTCCAGATCCCCCAACCACTTTACTCGGGATTCATGGCTTTCAAGTACCCTTGAGTACACTGGGAGGAAAAACGCGGGACATGCATTGCCTGACGGCCCCAGCATTTATGTAACCCTACATATAAACCTACTGTTCTTCCTATTGCCAGATCACCAAAGAAATATCCATTAATATCTGATCCTAGAAACAATGGGCAAATAAACCTTTGAATGTTAGTGCTCTCAAAAGATGATTAGGCACCGGCCCGGTGGCGTAGTGATTAAGTTTGAGCACTCTGCTTTGGCAGCCCAGGGTTCATGGGTTCAGATCCCAGGCCTGGACATAGACACCACTCATCAAGCCATGCTGTGGCAGTGTCCCACATAGAAAATAGACGAAGCTTGGCACAAATGTTAGCTCAGGGACTATCTTCCTCACCAAAAAAAAAAGGTCCTCAACAGATGAATAGTCCAACTTAGATAGCGTTTTCCGTTTACAAGCCATGTTCACATACCTGATTTCTCTCCTGCTTACCCTATGAGGTATGGGTAAAGATCATCCCTATCATACAAATGTTAACAGCCATAACTCATATTTATTAAGCACTTGCTATGCACCAGACAATATTCTAAATATTTGACATGGGGCCGGCCCGGTGGCACAGTGGTTAAGTGCGCACATTCCGCTTCAGCTGTCCGGGTTTCGCCGGTTTGGATCCCAGGTGCAGACATGGCACCACTTGGCAAGCCATGCTGTGGCAGGTGTCCCATGTATAAAGTAGAGGAAGATGGGCACGGATGTTAGCTCAGGGCCAGGCTTCCCAAGCAAAAAAGAGGAGGACTGGCAGTAGTTAGCTCAGGGCTAATCCTCCTCAAAATAAACAAATAAATAAAGCAGAGGAAGATGGGTATGGATGGTAGCTCAGGGCCAGTCTTCCTAAGCAAAAAGAGGAAGATTGGCAGCAGATGTTAGCTCAGGGCTAATCTTCATCAAAAAAAATAAAATAAAATAAAATAAATAAATACTTGACATGTAGCCACGCATTTAATCCTCACAAGAATGCCAGAAAGTAGATACTATTATCCCCAATTTACAGGTAGGAAAACAAGCCTGGGGATGTCAATTAATTTGCCCAAGGCCACACAGCTAGAAAGCAGCAGAGCTGGGATTTGAATCTGGCCAGTCTGACTCCAGAGCCTGCGCTCTTAACTACCGCTCTATTATGTCTTATTACAGAAGATCAGGCACAGAGAGGCTACGTGACTAGCTAACACTACCAGGCTCTGTCAACCAGTGAGTGATGAAACCTACAACCAACACCCAGGTCTGGCTAATGCTTAATCCTGCGCTCTTTCTACCACTCCACATTGTTTACCAAGATGAATGGACCTCTCCCACTGGGCTGGCAGATTTTGACCTTTCGCCTCTTTGACCTTTGTCACCTCTGCTACACAAATGCTCTGGGTTCTGTTAGGGGTCTCTTGCTGTGGAGCCTCATACAACGCTTCCCTAGGATCAGATGCAGGTCTCCACTTGGAGGAAAGAAGTGATGACCTCAGATCCCCAGCTGAATGGGTCCCATTTCCAAACCACCAAGAGCTGGCGGCAGATCACACTGGCTCTACACACAGATTTGGTGAGCACACATCTCCCTGGACCCCCTACCCAGGCCAAGAAGCAAGCAAGGGTGGCACTGGGGCCAGGCTTCTCTGTGGAAGAGAAGAAACAGAGAGAAAAACACATTGAAAGAGCAGTCAGGTAGAGAGGTGGCCTGCAGCCATGAGATCCTCACTGTCAAGGCTGCGACAGACAACGATGCTCAAAACACTCAAGATTTTTGTTTCTCTACTAGTGGGCAAGAATAAAAGTCCAGCTGCTTTATGCTGGAATGGTTAGGGCTGGAGGAGGTCATGTGCGGTAGTATAGAAAGACAGTGAACTGGGAGTCAGGAGACCAGGCTCTGCTTCTATTTCGCTGTGTGACTTTGGGCAAGTCACTTCACCTTTCCGGGTCTGTTTGCCCATCTGAAAACACAACGGAGGTGGCGAACTAGAGGACCTCCGAGGGTCTTTTTCAGCTCTGACTTGACATCATTCTGCATTTCAAAAACCTGAGAAAGTACGGCTAGAAAACTTTCTTCAGTATCTATAGTCTGCCAAAGGGAAAATCGACTAGAACCGAGGGAAAGAAGAATTAGATAAAACAAAAATGACCTTTGTGGAAGGCTGCAAATTAGGTAATATACAGGCAGTATACTTAGCACAGTGCCTGGAGCATAATTAACATGATCAAAAATGTTACAAGTATAATTATTACTCCTAATTTTTCAGCAAGTGTACACATATAATCAAAAATTATAGTGAACTCTTCCTCCTAAATTTGACAATTTTTTGCATATCTAGCTTTGTTCCAGGTTTACAGTGTTTAAAAGGTCTGAGGGGGACCCTAAATGAGCAGTGGCACCAACTGTCCTTAATGTAGATGGATAGTTATGACTGGAAAGTGAGAACCCAGCCCCAAAGGAAAATAAAGAGAAAATGTAAGTGGGAGGAGCCAGGATTAATCCTGAGTTCACTGCAAACTGACCTTGGAAAGGGGGATGAAAAAACAACTGGTGCGGACCACAGTGTACTTTGCAAATTGTTTTTCAGAACAGACCCAAAGCAGGGAGTCAGAGATTTGGGAAGATGATCCTAGCCTGGTTTCCACGTGTGTCCATCTGAGCAAACACGGCACCGGCTGTGAGGTATGGCCAAACACGGCCAGTCAGGAGGCACCGTGACGCGGCGGGCTTCACATTCCTCTGATTCCAGAAATCTAACGCAGCCTTAGCCTAAAGGTCACCCCTACCTCCTAGGTCCAAGACAGCACTCCCCTGAGAGCCCCTGGGAGGACATCCACAGGGCTGAGGGGCAACCCATTCTCTTCGCTCACTGGCCAGAAAGCCCACAAACAAGCAGGGAAACCTGACCTTGGCTTGGGGCTGGCTGCAGGGCTATTCTGAGGAGAGCTGAACTGGAAGGTCCAGGGAGCTGCTGTGCGGTGGAATAGAAATCAAAGGTAAAACCAGCTCTTTTCCTCCAGGTGCCCTGAGATTCCTCCAAGGACTGGGAGCTCGGGGGGGGGGGGGGGGGGGGGGAAGGGAGAAATGCCCACATGAAGCAGCAGCCAGCAGCAGGGCAGCCCCAGGAGCTAAGGGCAAAAGTGCTGAAGGGAACAAGGCCCTCACGCACATGACCCTCAGCACCATTCCTGCAGAGAGAATCAAGGGCTGGACAGGCACGTGCACACTCAAGTGCCTGGAACTTAAAAAAGGAAACTCTTAACAAATGCAAATTGACAAGGAACAGGTGGTGATATGAAGAGGCCCCTTTGTTACAATCTCCCCCTAGGACTTGGAAAGAGTGACCTTCCACAGCTAATTTCTAAGTGTTGCTGTTTGTTTTAGAAATGCCCTCCAAGCCAGCACGTCCCAGGGAACTGGGATTATTATTACAGAAAACATGACCTTAGCCTTCTCATTTCTCAACTCTAAGACTAAGGTACTGCTGACTTCCAAACAATGCTTGGGAATATGCATGGAAGCTTTCCAATGGCCTTGGTGGGGGGGGCAACCCCACCCCGAGGCTGTGAAGTCACATGACCCAGGCCTGGTCCCTGGAAGGCTGCACTTAAAGGAGGCCTTCCTCTAGTGACTGGCAGCTCAGGCCCCAGAGGAGGTCAACCCCAAAAGAGAGTGTAGCTGGGTCTTGAAAAAGAGAGAGGTTTCCCATATCCCAGAGATATAGGAAGAAGTGTCTATTTTTTTTTCTACCCAATTGCTGATGTGTAAGGCAAGGCACGATGAAAATCGACTCCCCTAAGCGGCATATTTTCCACCACACTGTGCTGCTCCTTTAGCAAAGATACTCGTCTACTTTAAACCTCTTTCTCCTAGGAGCTCCGGGAGCTACCCTTTCTCCTCCAATAATTATCTAACCCTGATAACGGGCGGCACTTGAGAAAGTTGCACTCCCCTCACTCAAAAGAAATTAGTGGCGAAAAGTGAAGACTAAACGCTCGCACCTGTCTCTGCCCAGCCCCAAACCATTCCTTTCATACTTCTGTCCTGCGCTCACTGGTTTCCTAGGCTACCAATCTCAAGATAGCTTGCACCCTGGAGCCAGCCCACTGATGAAGAGCAGTGATAATGAAGGTGAGAGGTCCCTAAAAGCCAAGCTTCCTACCACGGACAGCCAATCCTCCAAATTCTTCAGAAAGAACTGGGTGATTTGAGGTAACTTTCAAATTACCCAAAGCTGTCCTTAGGCCTCAAACAGCCAGGGAACCCTACCCCACAGACATGACATGGGTGCCAACTTCGCTGAACCAATCTTTTTGCCCACTGCATGAAACAAAGAGGCCAGGGAAGCTTTTCTTGGGTGAGATACTTAAAGCTATCATCCTATATCTAATTCCTATCATCCTGTCCCAACGTAGGCACCCAAGCTTGCAGCAGCAGCCGCCATGATGATAATGATGATGGTCAGTGCATCACCATCATCACAGCTAAAATTTATTGAATGGTTACTATGTGCCAGTACTACCTTAAGTGCTTCATTAGTCTTTTCTCATTTCTCATTTCTCAGTCACTTCTCATTTTCTCATTTAATCCTCACAACAGCTGTGCAGGGTAGGTATGATTGTTATTGTTTTACAAATGTGGAAACCTAGGCTCAGAGAGGTTAAGTAACCTGCCTAGGGCTACACAGCTAGTGGGAGGATTTGAACGCAGACCTTTACCATCCGAGAATCTGTGCTCCTACCCAGTATGCCCCGGCTGCCTTGATATATAGCAGGAATAACACCACTGTGGAAAAACTGCTAACATTTATTCAGTGCTCACAATGAGCCAGAATTTCTGCTAAATGCTTGATTTAAATTATTTCGTTTAGGGGCCGGCCCTGTGGCCGAGTGGTTGAGTTCGCACACTCTGCTTCAACTGCCCGGGGTTTCGCTGGTTCAGATCCTGGGCGCAAACATGGCACCACTCATCAGGCCATGCTGAGGCAGCGTCCCACATGCCACATCTAGAAGGACCCACAACTAAAATATACAACTATGTACCGGGGGGCTTTAGGAGAAAAAGGAAAAATAAAATCTTAAAAATAAATAATTTCATTTAATCTTCACCACAACTCTATTAGGCAGCTAGTAGTAGGATTCCCATCTTCGAGGTCAGTGAAACTGAGGTTCAGAACAGTTAAGTAACATAGCTAAGGTCACGAGGTGATGGTGCTTAAATACAAAACCAGGAAACATGATCCAAAAGCTTAACCTATTAAGCTGAACTTGCGTTAGGAAAAGGAGGCATTTCAACTGCCCTACTTCATCAGGCTCCCTGCTGTGTCCCAATCCAAACCTACAGTGTCTCAGCGAGAATTTAGCAAGGAAAAGCCAGTGAGGAAGCCTGTCTGGCCCTTCCGTGTACTGTATATGCCAACAACTCCAATCTGACTAATCTATGCAAAGAAGATCGACTCTTTCTACAAGTGTATCCTCACTCCCGTTCCCTCAACTTGATTTCTGAAGAAAACACCTCACATCCAGCAGCTTCTGCTCACGCTCTGTCCAGAGCATCTAACAGTGTTTACCCAGAGCTCCCAGAGCCATAGTTAAGGACCTTAATGTGCAATCTGGCTCTGCGCCTTATTTAATCAGCACCTGAATGAAATGTCTCTTTGCTAGCAACAGCCAGAGCACAGTCAGTCAGAGTCTTTCTGCAAACACAGCTGGTCGATTGGCACAGATGATTCAATTCACAGGCAAAATACACCCTGAGTTTATACCATCGCTGACGTGTGATGAAGACAGGGAGATTGAAGGCACCGGGATGCAATTAGAATGGGCTCATGCTTCCATTCTCCTCCAGATAATCTCGCTTCTCCCTCTTTTACCCACCGAAACACCTGCCCACAGGGCAGAGCTTGGATTGTTTCTGCCAACAGGCCGATCGTCTCTAACCTCCTGGCTCCTGCCATCCATTCCCTTCCCTTAGAACCACCCAGCCCAGGACAAGACTCATCCTACCCTTCCTCCCTCTGGCATTTCCTCAGGCAGAAAGAAACCAGAGCCAACCAAGGGATCCCCCTACCCTCCCCTTCAGGACCACAGGCTGGCAACAAGTCCAAGTTCCTAAACACACCACGCACAGACAGATGTGCAAGCCATGCCCTGTTGAGCTGGTAGCTCTTTCCCTGGAAAAGAGCTGAGTAAACAGAGAGGGCTGGTGCCAAGAAGAGGAGGACTCATCCCCAGGCATTTGGATTGAACTGCTGTATCCACGCACCTTGGAGGGAGCCTTACACTGGGGGTCAGCCAGTAGGGAAGCAAGACACTGATAACTCCAGTTCTGTGGTTGGGCGTGTGGGGGAGGTGGAAAAGAGGCCCAAAATTGGGCAAGGAACATGGGAAAGGCCACCTGCTCAACAACATTGTGACACACCCACCAATTAGAGATCAAGTTGGGATAACAAGGCCCTTTTTAAAACTCATTCTCCAGGGGGGCTGGCCCCATGGCCGAGTGCTTAGGTTCGTGCGCTCCGCTGCAGGCGGCCCAGTGTTTCGTTAGTTCGAATCCTGGGCGTGGACATGGCACTGCTCATCGGACCACGCTGAGGCAGCGTCCCACATGCCACAACTAGAAGAACCCACAACGAAGAATACACAACTATGTACCAGGGGGCTTTGGGGAGAAAAAGGAAAAAATAAAAAATCTTTAAAAAAAAACAAAACTCATTCTCCAGGGGCGGCCCCGTGGCTGATTGGTTAAGTTCTCACGCTCCACTTTGGTGGCCCAGGTTTTCACTGGTTCAGATCCTGGGCACCAACATAGCACCGCTCATCAGGCCATGCTGAGGCGGCGTCCCACATGCCACAACCAGAAGCACTTACAACTAGAATATACAACTATGTCCTGGGGGGCTTTGGGGAGAAGGGAACACAAAGAAGATTGGCAAAAGATGTCAGCTCAGGTGCCAATCTTTAAAAAAATTAAAAAATAAATAAAATAAAACTCATCCCCTCCCCCATGCCCAGATGAGTCTATGAGCCATTCACACTTCAGTATGAACCTCTTAAATGGAACAGTAGTTCTTCCTACTTCCATTATGGATATCACCTGCTCTGCTGAAATGGGCATTTTGAATTGCAGACGGGATTGTTCTGGAGCTTGGAGAATTTGAGAAGGAGGCAAGCTCGGATAGCTGGGTCAGTGGAGAGACTTGGAAGCAGGGAAGAAGGAACAGGAAAAAGAAGCAGGGAAGAAGGAACAGGAAAAAGAAGCAGAGGGTCACATTGCATCAGTTCTGCTGTGGACCTTAGTGAGGGCAGCAACCATCCTATGAGCCACTAAAAGTCCTCTCGTGGTCATAGCGGGATGCCTGCTATCTCATTTCCTGTATTTAATGTCTGCTCACTCTCATCAATGGTCTGTGTGTCTGTCCTTGACAGGGTGGGCCCTCCTTGGGACAGCACAGAGAACACAATTCTCTATCTCACAAGCCACCTATCAAGGATTGGTGAGCAACTGCAGTTGTCTTATCAACAGCCCAGAAATGACAGAGCATTCCTAGAGTTTTAGTTGGTTTGCAAGGGGAGAAATATGAAGAAATCTTCCAGATAGCAATATGCAAATAACTCAAGGTTACAGTTGAACCGCTTTCCTGCGAAAGAGGAAGCAACTGTGTGCCCTTTCACAAATCGTTTCCTATGCCTAATATTTCCTTCCTTCCTGCAACACCCAACGAACTCCTAGTCATTCAGTTATACATGTTTATTGAGCACCTGCTATGAGCCAGGCCCTGTAAGAGGCACTAGAACAGAAAACAGGACAAACAAGGGTCCGTGCTCTCATGGCGCTAATGTGTCTCCTTCATGAGCCAGCTCAAATGTTGCCTCCTCTAGGAAGCTTTCCTTAATTGCACTAGGAAAAAAAAAGACTTTATCCTCTATGCTTTGTTCAAATCTGTTACTGTAATGTTATATTGTAATTTAGTTGATCTCTTTTTATTGCCTGTCTCATCTAAACTGTGTGCAACATGAGGGCAGCACTAGGAAAAAAAAAAAGACACTCTGTCCTCTGTGCTTTGTTCAAATCTGTTACTGTAACGGTATATTGTAATTTAGTTGATCTCTTTTCTTGCCTGTCTCATCTAAACTGTGAGCAACATGAGGGCAAAGAATGTTTCTTATTTGTCTCAGAATCTCCAGCGCCTGGCAAAATGTTTGACACACAATAAGCATTTGATAAATGTTTGCTGAATGAATGGAAGAATGGATAAATTCCCATGAGCATTTAAAACAAGAGTCCTGCAAACAGAGAGTTAGGGTGCAATAACCATGTGTCAATATTTCCTCTTGTTTGTTACCAAAAATCTTAGAGACTGGAAGGAAGGGAAGGGACGTAGAAGGACTGGAAGGTGATGAAGGGGGCCTGGCTGAAATACTCCATTGACAGAACTCCCAGTTACCAAACAAGCCACTGGAACTCTAAAGCTACCTTAAATATTCACCTCACAATAATTTAGGGCTCTCAACCTCTAATTTCAGCCACATTATTTAACACCTACAGAAACACGAGGTGCTGCCAGAAGACTAAATGCCCTGCCCACAGACCACCCAGATTCATGCCAGTCAGGATGAGCATTTGAACCAGCTTCCCATCTAATACTTTAGCCACCAGATAATATCTCTCAAAGTGGGGTCCAAGGCTCACAACATTGCAGAGTTCGTAATAAATAGAGATTCCCATCCTCGCCCTACACCTTCTCAGACTCTCCTTGTAGAGAGCCAGGCATTTGCATTATAACAAGCTTCCAAGGGAATCTTTCACAAAGAAAGTTCAAGAATCACTGCTCTTCACACCCAGTCTCTTCATGTCCACTCAGCCAGTTACTGGCAGAAAACAAGCACCTAAGACTAGATATTCTCAATTTAACAAAAGATGAAAGACCATGGAGGTGTTAATTAACTCAACTGGGAAAATCCTTTCACAATGTATACATTTATCAAATCATCATGTTGTACCCTTTAATATCTACAATTTTCTTTGTCAAATATACCTCAATAAAGCTGGGGGGAAAATAAAGTAAAAAAAAAAAAAAGATACAAAAGACCAGGATAAGCTGAGAACCCTGGCTCTTCCTGCAGAGAGTATTTCAATGAGGCACGATGACAATGAGCTACCCACTGAAAAATACGGATGGGGAGAAAGAGGTGGAAAGTGAGTCACTAGCCTAATAACACTTTCTTAAATGTATAGGATATTAAAGAAGGAAAAGACGAAAGTACATGTCCACATGTCTACCAAGGGATTAAGACCAAGATCCAACAGCATCATTTCCTCCTTGGGATGAAAGCGAGCAGATACTTTGGGCAGAGAGCGGGCTGCAGTTCTAATAACCAGCTCTTTGTGATGGAAATTCAACTAAAAGATGTGTGAGCTGGCGCTGAAACCACCTCTCTCCTCTGGCTATTTCAAAAAACAGACAGGAGATTCTCCTAACGGGCACAAGAGGCATAGGAACTGTGCCCTTGAGACCTCAAGAGAATGCAGACAGGGCCACCAGAGGGAAAAGAAAAAAGTGCAGAAAAATTTCAGCTCTGTCAGTCAGTCAGCATTATCCAGGTACACATTAAACAATTAATGTGCATGTACAGTATTGTATTAAACTCTGCAGGGAATGACAAAGAAAAAAACACTATTCTGTTCCATAAAAAAAAGTGTTCACGATAATGGTAGAGACTAAACAAAATGCAAAAACAAGCAACCCAGCAAACACTTACAAAATTACCTGCATGTGTACAAAAGTTTATGTTAAAGAGCCATATAGTGGGGCCAGCCTGGTGGCATAGTGGTTAAGTTCATGCGCTCCACTTGGGTGGCCTGGGGTTCGCTGGTTCGGATCCCCTGTGTGGACCTAGCACTGCTCATCAAGCCATGCTGTGGCAGCATCTCACATAAAATAGAGGAAGATTGGCACAGATGTTAGCTCAGGTCCAATCTTCCTCTCTCTCTCTCTCACACACACACACACACACACACACAAAGAACCATATAGTCTGAGGAGTGTTCAGAGGGTTGGGAAAGGAGGACAAAAGGTCTAACAAGAATGACTGGAATAACTGGAGTCAGGTCAGGGTCATCTGGAAAGTTTCACAGAGGAGAATCTTCAAAGAGGAGTACCTACAGAAGGGAGGAACACATGACAAATCCCACAAAGACAGCACATCTATGGCAAAGGGACAAAAATCCAGGGACCCTGTGGGTCGCCCCTTGAATAGGAGCCAGCAACATACTGTTACTTAAAAGCAAGCCCTATGCTGGGTTCTATAAGCAGGTGCATGGCAAGAAAAGGCTGAGAAGTAAATCTTTCCTCTCCGCTGGGTGTGGGCTGGACTCTGGTAAGAGTCACAGCGTCCAGTTTTATAGGCTGTGCATTAGAAAGGCACACAGGCAGGGGCAAGGATCCAGAGAAAAGCAACAGAAATGATGACGAATGGATTCTAACAGCTACCAAGAAAGGTGAAAAGGAGTTGAGGTTTGTCAGTTTCTGAGTCTGAGGTAAAAATATATTGGTCATCTGCCAGCTATGAACAGCTTTGCCCAGCTTCTCTGTTTAAGTGACCACATAGTTATTCAGAGGATTAAAATGTTTTGTTTCCATCTGGTACGTTTCCTGGAGTAGACAGAGACAGGAGAAGGTTAAATAATTTGCTCAGGTTCCTGCAGCAAGCCATGAGCAAAACTAGCATCATAATTTTAAATCCCAGGGCTGTCTGTGGGTTGTTTAATCCACACCACTTCTCTTTATAATGGACGCCCCCAAAAGACTGTAACAATGAAAGATGGAAAAATTCTCTGCAAATTTCCTTGGGGGGGGGGAATAAAACAAACTAAAAAGGAATGTCATGCCTCACTGCTGAGGCCCATATAAACGTCATCCCCTTGTGTCCCCCTGGACTGATGACACAGGACACAGTTCATCTGATAAGCTGTCAGCAGATGGCTGGATCCCTCATTGTACCCATTACCCACCCAAGTCAATTCCAAGCAGGAGCAATTATTAGTGCTCCAGACAACAGATGGGGGTGAGGAGATGTGGCTGGTCTGAAATCAAGTGTGTGTGTGGCGGTGGGGGTGGGAGGGTACCAAAACCCTAGTTCTCCAATCCATCAGGTTTTCTCTAAAACAAATCCATCACAGAGCCAATGGAACACACCAGTGTATATTCAGTTAGTCCCAAAAGGTGCCACAAAAAGCTCAGAACTGTTTTGAATATGTGCCATTCTACACTTTCAGGAAGGAGGAAGTAAGAAAAACAGTGAACCAAAAAGCAGGAAAGCCATATCTGGTAGAAATCGGACTTCTAATACAGTATTGCAAAGAAGAAAGAAAATCAAATAGCAATCGCAACTTTAAAAAAGGATGGGGCTCACTCAGTATTACTGGCTAAAAACCAGTGAATTGGGGCTCCAAGGTCAATAGCATCAATTATTATTTGCCAAACGGCCAGCCTGGATGCAGCCTGCCTTGGGCGCACAGACATCCAGGGTTAAACATCATATGTTGTGCCGCACTGAGTTCAGCGCCCAGCCAGGAGATGTTGACAGACACATACAGAACCAACAGGAATTGAACAGTTGGACAAGACATCCAAAATGGGATCTTTTTGTTGAGTTCCTCAGACAGAGACAATATAACTGGACGTTAGAGAGATAAAGGACCACTAATTTAAGACCACCAGTCTTTACAGATACAGTCAAATTCTCTGGAATTCTAACCATTCTGCTGAGAAACTGTAGATTTTAGGACTTAAATATAGCTATGAGAATCTCTTCCTGCTAAAGCCTAGATTCCCACTGCAGCAGCTCGTTTTAAAGCCACCTCTGCCACTAACTTGCTGCTGGGTGATTTTCGGTAAACAGCATAAGCATTCAGTAAATTCATTGCCTGTCACCTATACCTGCCAAAATAATTTGCTCAAGGGGACTAGCCATGCTTGAAGAAATACTTATTGGTATAATTGGTAAACACCACTGATATTCAGCAAGGGGTTTAACGATGGTGGGTTAATCTTGGTACTTGCCAATCCTGAGAACCCTCAAGCATCTCCGGCTTAAGCTATGATGTGAGGAGATGCTGCTTCACTCATACAAGCTTCCATCAGTCCACAGTCCCAGGGCCCTTGAGAAATCAGATGAGACCAAAGAGAAACCCGACAGCAGGAATATTAATCAAGCACAGAACTCAGACACAAGAACTGCCCTTCCTTATGCATCTAAAGTTGGCAGTCACCCAAAGGCAGCACGGCTATCATAAGGGTCTATGTTTCAAAGCCTTGGAAATAAACATTTTATAGACTGAAAAACGGGAGATGGGGAGATGAACCAAGTTCCCTCCAACTCTTCTATTTCCTGGCCTAGAGCAATACTGTCCTTGTTACAGACAAATTGACACTGACTCTGAGGAACAGGGTTTTTCTATGAAGCCAAAATTGAGTCATTCTGTTCAGAGACACATATCAGAAATGTTTCTGCTAAGCTATCCCTTTCATTTCAGCTAACATCTTCCCTTCCTTATCAGGACCTCTGAACTCCATAGAATTTACTGCCATAATATAGCTTAGTTCAGCTAATTCACTTGCCAAAGCATTTCTTTGTACTCAACGTCTCCCCTTTGGGATATACAGTCATGGGAAATATTTCAACATCTCTTTCTCCAGAGCCACGCTAATCTATCACAACCAGAAATAAGATAACGCATGTGAAAGTGCCTTATAAACAGTAAAGTGCTAGATAAACATAAGGTATTATTAACCATACTTAACTGTCATTAGTCTTTGTTGCAACCAAGTCAGAAAATTGTTTCTAATCATCTGTTGTTAAAGTTTTTTGAAGGACTCACACCAACTTTAAAAATCCATACATTCCTGCTGCCCAGGAAGAACCGCAAGTAGGGTATAGGATGTTGGATTCATCAAAGGCTACCCTGGTAAGCCAGAGGTCACTATTTAAACGACACAAAGCAGTGACTTAGGAGTAAAGGGCAAGGGAGCATAATCCTGGGCGGGCTCAAGAATTCCTCAGCATGACTCCGTTCTCCGCCCCCGCCCTATAGCTTCAAAGTTACAGCTAACCGCTGGACAAAAGAAAAGCCCAGGTGACAGGAATCAGCCCATAGTCCCGCAAACGTCCATCTCTCTGCAGCAGCCAGCCCCAAATGCCATCATCATCTACACATGTCCCCAAGGGTGGCCTGTTCAGGTTTATTTTACCGGGGAGACAAAGGGAGCAAAATACAACCAAGGATGAAAAGATGAACAAGGCTACCTGACCTCGGCCAAGAAGAAACTAGCTCCATTTTTCCGCAAAAGGAGGCCAAAAGCACTCACAGAACAGCTCTGTTGCAGCCACAGCCACTGCTTATGGAGAAAAGAATCGCAGGACATAGACTGTCAAGAGCTAGGAGTGCAACTCTGCCTCATTTTGCAGATGGGCAAACTGAGGCCCAGGAAGAATACTTTTGCCAAAGTCACACAACTACTTAAAGCCAGAACTAAGTCTCCAGAGTCTTCTAAAAGCCTCTAAAAGCCTTACCACTAAAAACCACGGTGCTGCCAGGTTTGACATCATCACACGAGCAGCAGCCCCAGTCAAGATGAATTTAGTCCTTTGTTGACCTTCTAGATATGTGGTTGCCCGAGGCCTCAACACCTCTTTGTAGAAGAGGCACCCTCTGACCCTCGCCACCTGCCATCCAAAAAAAGCACTCCTGTCCCAAGAGCCTCGCACCATGGCGGCTGAATGCGTTGTTTCCTCTCTTTAAAAAAAAGCCCATTCATAAAAATGAAAGACGCTCAAATTTACACAGAAGGTCTAGCTGGGAAAGCCCTGGGCTTTCTGTGAATGGCATCACTTCCCAAGAAGCCCTTTCTTAAAAAAATGCTGCCCACTCCAGCCCTGCTAGATGCTTACAACCACTCAGTCAAGAACAGCCTCATTATTCCAAAGCTATCCACACCTCTTTGCCACATCTGCAAGATGGGAAGGGGCTTGAGGGCATTCACCAAATTTTACAGATTGGGAAACTGAGGCCAGGAACCTGCAATCAAAGCAGTTCCTAGAACATAGAGCTAGAAAGCACCCAAGCCACAAGTAGGCGTGCCATGCGGATCAGCCGCGGCCTCCCCACAGACTGCCCTGCCATTCCACTGACAGCCTGCAACCTCAAAGAGGACAGGTTAGTTTTCCAACCCAGATGCTAATTCATCTTTTGGCTGCAAGCAAGCAAGCTCCCTTCCCTGGGTCCCACCCGGGCTATCAAACGGAGATAATAATCTCAACCTTCTGCCCCACACAGGGTTGTCACAAGTCTCCTGAGAATAACCTTCTACAAATATAAAAGAAATAAAGATGCTAATGATAGGTTTCAAAACCGTCCCTGAATAAAACACACCAGGTTTTCCACAGCCTGAAATCTAAAAAAGATTTTCCCTTTCTCCTCTTCCTCCTCCTCCATGATTTGTAGTTTTAGAACATCTCTCCACACAGGCTGAGTACAGAAAGACAATCTCACTCTTGGTCCTCACCCAGATTATTTTTATGTATCTGGCAACTTTCCTTTTCAATGCTATTTGTTTTTCTTAGCACCACTAATGGGAGATAAAGAAATTAGCTCTCTGAGCACCCCTGGACCATGACCACAGAAGACAGAATAAGAGTGGTAAGATGGAGAGGCTTGCAAAAAATAAATACCCTCTCACCACGGATAGAAATCACCAGCCCAGAGTTCATGAGTCAGCCTGGGGCCTGTCTCAGAGCGCACTTAGTGGGAGCTTGGTGCTGCCCCACCGCCCCAGCACTCCAAGGCGGAGCTCACCCTAAGAGCAAGACCTCCCAAAGGAAAGAGTCATTAAGAGAAACCCATAAAAGTATTTCCCCAAAGTACCACGGTGGAGAGGAGACAAGGAACTTTAAGTGACCATCTCCAAGAAAGAGTGTCACCAGGCCTCTGGGAAATTAACTGCAGCAGGGGCATGGGGGCTGGGCCATGGTCCCCAGATGTGATTCAGAAAGGGCACCTGGCTGGGTTGGACTTCCTGCTTGTGAAAGGCCAGGCGGGGCCGGGCTAGGAGGGGAGGAACAGGCGGCCTGAGTGTCAGTCGTTCCTAGGGCTCCGGCACTGTGTTCCTCAACTCCACTGTGGGGCTGACACATTGTGCAAAGGTGAAAGAAAGCCAAATCTGAAATCCACACAAAAACAGCCATTCGTTGCAAAATCATTTTTCAGGCTCCCACTTCCCGCAGGGATAAGGTGCTGTACACTGCCAAGTGTCCTGAGCACACAAATGACTCTTATCACTGAGGCTGCCCAGGAAAAAGTCAACACACTCACATGCATCATGGTGACCAGGTGACAGGGGTTGAGCAGGTAGATGACGGTCTTGGTGGCGAACTTAAAGCCCACCTCCACCCCGAAGGTCAGGCACAGGGCTACTAAGAGCAGATTCTTGCTCAGGCTCTCCTTGCCTTCCTCTGGCCGCTGGGTCACCTGCTCTGGCTGGCAGCCACGGCGGCCACCCCTACCGTCCTCCTTCGTCTGCCTCAGGATGTGCCGCAGGGCCACCAGGATCTCCAACAGAGCCAGGGTCAGGACCACCACACTTTCCAGCAGCCGCTGCTGCCAAGAAAGGAAGGCAGCACAGTCGGGGCCCCCATTGCCTGCAAAGCTGGGGTCCACGCCCCCATAGAGCCAGTCCAGGAGACTTTGGTAGCTATACCGGGACATGATGCAAAGTGGTTCCCCTCGACCACCGTGCAGGAAGCAAGAGCGAGATGGAACACGACCCCAGAGGGTTGCCCGGGTGGTGGGACATGTACGAGGGCACACCCCCGCACTCCCCTCCAGACACCGGGGCACCTAGAGCAGGGCAGGGGAAGCTACACGCGAGGCCCGGGGTAAAATGCTGGCTCTAACTTGTCCCCACGGCTGTCTGGGGAGCCCCCCGCGCTTCTCCAGTGGCCACCAACGAGGCAGGGTTGAAACGAGCCGTTGGCCAATCTAAAAGGAAGGAGAGGAAAAAAAAAAAGGTCTCAAAGAGGCAATTGCATCGGGAATTACGAAGCGGGGAGGGGTAACTAGCGAGGGAAGAAAAGGGGAACAGGGGCAGGAGCGAAGCAAGCAGGGGTCAGGGGAAGCCGGAGGCCGGGAGGGTCAGGGCGAGGGCCGATCGGACCCGGCAGTGCCGCGGGAGCGAACCGGGGGCAACCAGGGTGAGAGCGAGGGGACACGCAGAGGCCAGGAGACGACCTAGCGGGGCCGGGCAGGCGGGAGGGGAGGTGCGGGGGGGTGGGGGGGGGGCCGACGGGGATGACCGGGACGCCGGACTCCGCGTCTCGCGCACTCGCCACAGGGGATCTCTTACTCCTGCAACCGCGTGGCCGTCTTTGCCCCCAGCTAGGAACTTCGCTACCGACGGGCCCCTCCAGCCAATTTAGAGCCGTCCCGGTCCAGCCTCCCGCCCCCAGGTACACCCCCGAGCCCCCAGCTCCACCCCCGGGCCCCAGACGCCCGCCCTCCGGGCAGCACCTCCCCCAGCCCGCGGCCCGCCCGGGACCGGCCCCCCTCGCGCAGGCAGGGGAGGGAGGAAGCCGGGAGGGAGGGAGAGAGGGCGGGAGGCCGGGCCAGCCAGGGGCTGGGCTACAGCCCGCGCCCTCCCTCCGCCCCGGCGCCGCATCTTCCCGCGCCTCCCGCCCGGCCCCGGGGACGGGCCGCCGCGCCCCTCGGGGCTCCACTCACCGGCAGCGCGGCCCGCGGCCCCGGCTCGGGCGGCCGCTCGGCTCCCGCGCGCCCCGCGCCCCGCGCCCGGCTCCCCTGGCGGCCGCAGCAGCCGCCACGGCGCACGGCTCCTCCTCCCCGTCTTCCTCCCCCTGCAGCCGCCGCGCTTGCTTCCTCCTTCTTCCCCTCCCTCTCTCCTCCCCCTCGCCGTCGCCAACTCCCTCCTCCCGTCCGGCTCAGCCTCTCGCCCCCCGACGCCCTTGGGCCACGGCCACCCCGCCTCGCCTCCTTCCCTCTTCAGCCTCCCTCACTTCCCCCACCCCTTCCACCATTCACACCTCCCACCCTCCCTCCCCAAGGCTCTCCCTCCCTTCTCCCTCCTCCCTCCCCCTCCTCGAGGCTCAATCTCCGCCTCCTTCCCCTCCTCTCGGGCCTGCCTCGTATTCTGCACTCCGAGCCTGCACGCGTGCACATCCACCTTCCTTCTCAACCGTATACAGAATTCACCTCCTCTGTGAAGCCTTTTTGATTGACCCGGTTCTCTAGGGCGTTTCTTTGTACACCGGGCACATAGTAGGCGCTTAGGCGGCCCTCGCTAAGTTCTGTGGGAATGAATAAGCCTGTCTAGTGATGAGCAGCCGCGCAAGCTTTGCTTTGGGGTGCTTGCTGGGAATGACCTCCTCTTCGCGTTTCCTCCTTTCTGCCCTGAAACGGTGGACTCATGCAGGACCAGGAAGGCATGTTCTCTCACATTTCTAGCTACAGTCCCACTCCCCACTTCAGTGCCTTAGACAGAGGCTATTTCCCTTTTCCCAGTTCTTCCCGTTCCTGCTTTGCTCTGGTATCTTTCTCTCTTTACCCCGGGCCTCAAACTCACCCCGGCCACTCCCTCCCTCCCTTCTCCTGCCACGCCTTCGATCCGTCGCGGACTAGCTGGAGGAAAAGCAGCTTCCCTTGACCTCTCGCCCTCCTCACTCTGGGCAGGGGAGCAGCTGCCTCCCGAGCTGCACATGGCCAAGAGCCCTGCCACTGAAAGGCCAGCCAGGACAAAGTGGGTGTGGAGGTGCCCGAGAATTGGATAAAGGCGACTGATTGAAACAGGGTCCCCTCTTCCCTGCTTCTTTCTACCCATAGACTGTGATTTGCTTTTCTTGGGACAAGGAAACAAGAAAAGGACGTTCTCCAAATCTACTTCATGTTGGTTTCATGTTTGTTGAAGACTCACAGTGAATTAGGAGAATATCCAGAAAAACACAGGCACCTTGCCTAGGAAAGACTTTCGGGTGTTGGCTACAAGCCAGGCTCAAAACATAAAATACAATCTACTGTATTATCAGGCCATTGTCCTCCCATCCTTTCCAAGTCTGGTTTTCCTGACAAATATAGCCTCAGAGCCAGATAGCCTTGTCTAATTGCAAGCTTTGTACAGCATCTACCATAGGCCTGACGCTCTTTAAGTGCTAATTAATAAAGAACAACAACAAACAAGAATTGATTCAGAGGCTCACTCGTTCATTCTCCTTAGGTGTTTTGTTAAATCCTCTGCAACATAAGCAGGGAACATTAAAGAGAAAGCTGTGGAGTTCCTGGTAATGACAGGCAGCATCCGGAGACCTCAAGTTGCTATCTTCAAGGAAGTCAGGATGAGGTTATAGCGCTCAGTAAATGGCTTCATTAATCCCTCCAGTTTCCATGCTGAACTTCAGTTGGGACTTTGGCCTAGAGGGTCCATTTGTTGGCAAAATGACCGTCTTTAATGACTGTAACCAGGCCAGCTTCCTCACCTGAGCCACAAATTCCTCTTTTTCATAGACAGCATAGCCAAGTGTTTTTAGGACCTGAATTCTAATTCCATTTATGCCTTTTACTTGCTGTGTCACCTTGGGCAACTTACTCAAACTGTCTGTGCCTCAATTTCCAACTATTAATTGAAGGGCTATCGATTATCTATTATCTGATTCCTAGGATTATGCACATTTAAATGAGTTGAATTATGTAGAACAATATAGTATCTGGTGCATAGAAAATGCTCAATAAATGCTACCCATTCTTGTTACCCAGTTCTGCATCTGTGCATGCATGCTTGCACATGTGCAAACACTCAAATTCAGGGCCCTCCTCCACATCAGCGTGAACAATTCTACCCATCCTTCAAAGCCCACGTGAAATTGCACTCTCCCCAACCCCACCCCCAGCTCCCAGGGCTCTCTCCCGCCCCTGAACTTCTATAGCAGTTGTTGCCTGCACTACTCATTTTCTTCTGAATCACATGCTGCCTTCCATTGTTCTCTCATTGTTAGTCCTGTCTCCCACATTCGGATCTTTGACAGCAGGTGATGGGTCTTAATCTTTTCTAAACCCCCCACAGCACCTGGCAGAGTGGTAAACATGGTAGGCACTAAATAAACACTAGGAGATTGTTGTCCCCATAGGTAAAAGGCAAGCAATAATTGAGCTGAAATGGCATGTCGAATTTTAGAAACTCAGAAAGCTTCAGACAAATGTCCTGATGGTTTCCTTGCTGGGACGCAGGCCAGAGGCTTCCTGTCTCCAAACAGTAATGAGAGCAAATGAACTTTGCTTTTTAAGTAAAGCCTCACAGCACACAGTTAAAAGGGAGCCTAGAATCCAGACTTCGTTCAGTGAGACCTTGGGGAAAATCCTCTCTCTGTGCTTCAGTGTATTCAGGTAAATGAGGGGGTTGGACTAGAATGGTTTCTAAGATACCTGCTGGCTTTAATATTCTATGATTCTAGGGACTCAGCCTTTTCATCAAGTCATGTTTGAATCTTAAAGCAGGAAGCTAATCTACCCGGTTTGGTGAAAGGTGCCGCTTCTCTGCCTGTTGAGACAATACTCTACATTCTTTTGTCCAAAGTGCCTTCCCAGCTGTGAGCTCAGCTGACCTCCTGTGGTGTGCAAAGAGTCAGAAATTATCACCTCTGTTACCGTGGACAAACTGAGACTCAGAAAGGTGAAGTGACTTACCTACCGTCACACAAGTTAGTGGGCAGAGTGAGGACTAGAACTAGGGGTTCAACAGCGTGTGCCAGAGCAAGCTCTTTCTCTTTGACGTGGCCACCTGACCTTTTCTCCTCTTGCACTTTTGTGTTCTTTGAATCCACTCCTGTCCCTCTACCCACAATCTCACCTGAAAGTCCAATGCATACGTGATCACCCCACAAGCAAAAAATAATGCACAATCCCAATATTATATGAAGCGTTATCAGTAAAAATAAACTGCATGTGGGTGCATGTGGAGGAGAATGAAGAGAGAAGCCTTGTGTCTTCATCTATCTGCTTACTCCTTCTTTTTCCGCCCTCCTTCAACACCAGCATTCATTCCACAAATATTTACTGAGCCTCTATTATGTGCATAGGAGTATGCTAGACATGTGGGCAATCTCTGCCTACAAGGAGATCAAAATCCAGCAAGGGAGACACGACTTACAAACAAGGAAGGTTAGATAACAATACATGAGGGAGGTACAAATACAAGCCAAGCAGGGAAGAGCTGTTGGCACTAGAGCAAATCTTGCATGTATCAAGTGAGCTGCACAGGCAAGGAGGGCAAGAAGAATTCAGGGGTATTTCAACACCAGGTAGACTCATCTATGGGGAGAAAGGTCAGCATGGCAGTGAAGGGGAACAGAATGTGCCCCCCAAAATATGCCTCTTTGGCATAAGGATTATTTTAGGCCGATTATTTTTTAAAAAGCAACAGACATAGGAGAAGCTCTGAAAACTGAGTAGAAATTACCTTTCTGCAAGAGTCATTTACATTTCTAAGGGAAAATCTCTATTTCTTAAGGGTGTCTCCCTCCCTGTACCTACCAGGAAGAGAAGGATGACTAAATCTCTAGAAAGTCTTATCAGTGGAGAAGGCATGGACTTAGATCTTCTGCTTAACAACTGTACTGTGCTTGTTTACTGTGCTTTTTCTGGAAACCTCCCATAACTGCCCCCACTCCCAACATCTTCTTTTGTCTTTAACTGGAGATGATATTTAAGATGGTGGCTTGGGCCATTTCCGGGAGTTACTCAGTTTTCCTGGGCCTCTCCCGTGTATACAGGAGGTATACATGCTGTTAAACTTCTGTTTTTCTCCTGTTGATTTTTCATTACAGGGGGGTCTCAGCCAAGAACCTGGAAGGGTAAAGGGAAAATCATTTTTCCTCCTCCACAGCAGTTACCGTTGGCTGGTACTGACAGGCAAGGAGGAGGAAGCCTTCTGGAGTGCTGACAATGCTCTGTGTTGATCGGGGTGGTATTACATGGGTGCCCACATATGGAAACATTCATAGAGCTGCACACTTTAGAGTTTTGCACTTTTGCATATATCAGTTATACCACAATTTTTTTTAAAGTTCAGAAAAGAAAGAAAACATCTGGAGCTGGAATTTCCAGGAACATCTTCATGGAGGAAGAAGTGGTGTTTGACTGGAGCTGTGAGTGAATCTAGCCCAGTGGTTGTCAGCTCTGGCTACACTTTAGAAGCAACTGGGAGCTATTTAAAAACACTGATTCTTGGGGCCCAGTCCAGACCAACACAATCAGAAGCTCCAGAAGTAGGGCCTTCGTATAAGCATTTTTTTTTAAACCAAGATTGAGAACTACTATGGGTCTGGTCACTACAGAAAGAAAATTTAACTAAGGCTGGTCAACCACCATTAAGTGGCTCAGTGGTCTTGCATATAGTATCTCATTTAAACCTCATGACAAACAACCCTGAGAGGTGGGTACTATTGTTGTGATCCTCATTTTACAGATAAGAAAATAGAGGCTCAAGTCGTGCTGCCTGTAAGTATCAAAGCTGGGACTTCATCCTAGATCTGTTAACTCTAAAGCCAGTGACATGAACCTATACACAATATTGCCTATCAGTAGGTCATGTCACTTAGGGAAGCACAGGCAGAGGCTCTTGATAGGTGAGCCGGCTGTCCATGAAGAGATCGCTGCTCTTTGAATGTCCGGTTTTTTTTATTGAGGGTTAACTTACATACGCTAAGATGCATTTTTAGTCTTAACTACAGCTCCATGAATTTGCATACAGCCCTGTAATCACTACCCAGATTTTTGGGACACCCCCTACTCCAACACTCCCCACTCCCAGAGGCAACCATTGTTCTGATTTCTATCACCATAGGTTGGTTTTACCTATTCTTGAATGCCACATAAGTGGAATCATGCAGCATGTACTCTATTGTGTCTGGCTTATTTTGCTCACCCTTCTGTCCGCAAGGCTCATCAGAGCACTTCCTATATCAGGAAATGAATACAGAGAGTGTAGGAGATGCTAAACTAATGAGACCGGGGACCCATCAGGGCTCAGGGCTTTAATTGCAGATCTTGGAACTGCTGTGACCGGGAAGCCCTTCTCCACCCCGTCACTATAGTTCCACCCATGTTCCAACAGCTGATATTAACAATGGGGCCCCCATGTTGTATTTCTGTTGAGTTGTGCAAGACATTTGGAATACATGAACCTCATACAATCTGGAAAGCGGGAGAAGACAGCTTCCTGGAATCAGAGAAAGTTGTGTGCCGCAATGAACTTGGCCTCTGGACTCTCGGAGCCCCAGGAAGACTTCTGGTCCTCCCAGTTTCAGAAAGGTCCCAAGCATGATTAATTCTTGGTGGGAGGGGAGGAGGGCATTTCTGGTGCAACACTGCTTTAGGCAAGGTCAATAAAGTCCTCATATTCCCCTATACTCCCCATCAAAGCTGAGTCTAGAATGCCATAACACAAAGTGGACACAACTACTCTCCCTCTCCTTCCCTCATCCTTCCACCCTGAGCTAATGCCAGCCTCTTTCTTTATTTTGTAGGCAAGTCCAATTTCTAGATTTTCTAAGTCCATTGCTATGTCCTAGCTCTTCTTCCCATAGTAGAAAACATACAACCATTTTGAATGGGTTTAGTCACATAGACACAGCTTTGCTCTCTCCATTCAGGGTCTCCAGCATGAGGCGACAATAACTTGAGCTCTCACAATGTGCAGAGTTCGTTAATCAGAGCTGTGAGAGGCAGAGAATCACAGTCCTTGTGTTCTATTTCCTGGCTTTATTTTAAGGGTTTTCTTCTGTAACCTTGAACTTTGACCTTTGAACTTTATTTGTAAGTCTCCTGCACTCTCCAGACATCAAGCTAACTTTTCCACACAGTTCCCTAGTATCTAGTGGATTTTTTGTTTGATTGTTTGCTTTGTTGTTTGCCTCCCTGACTTCTAACCTACTTGATCCCTCTAGAAGCGATTTTCACTTGCTCCCCACTGTATCACTTAATAAGTAACCTGACCCACTAGTTATGAAAAACTATGTTCAGAGAAAAAAAACAAACAGGTTCTAGCTTCAGGTCCTTGGCTTGCCATCCAGCTGACTTTATCTCTTGCTTTCCTTATATTTGGCAGAGAGGTCCAACCTCTCCCTGCTTCACGAGAATATACCCAGGGCAAATAAAGTTATACACATGAGGCTCTTTGCAATCTTGCTGATATATAAATTCAAAAGATGATTACTCTCATTAAATCTTAAATAATGGGAAAATCATGCTTTCACCAGGGAAGCCACACATATCAGGTACATACTAAGGAAAGAAAGAAAAACTTCAGTGACAGCACCACAAAAGAGTCTTTGGTTTGGGGTAAACTAACTTTGAACAGAAACTGACCTTATTAAACCTTTTATTTGTAATCTAGAAAGCCCAAGCCAAGTTGAAGAAAAGTTCAAGACTAACAAATTCCTCCTCAAGCTTCTAAATGTAAGCCTTACTTTAATTGCATTAATCAGCTATCAGCGGGGAAATGTTTTCTTGGTTTGTAGTCCTAAGCTACCACTTACTCTGTCATCAGAAATTCAGTTTGGCATTATTTGGGCACTTAAATCATGAAGTGGTCAGGTGGTTGTCTTTTTTCCAAGGGTTCCAAGAAAGGTCTGTGGGTAAATATCGCAGGCTCAGACAAAACTGAAACCTTGCTGTGGCATACTAGGCAAAGCAGGGAACTCTTCAGGACTTGGGCTGCTCACTCTGCCCTTGACACAGCCCTGGGCAAGCCTGGCTGGGCAACAGTGTCATAATATCATTAAAAGTACAGGAGGAGACGGGCAGAACCAATGCACCTGGGTTGGATTTGACTGGCTTGGGCTAGCCACTCCCTTTCTTTGGGCCTCAGCTTTCTCATTTGGGATCAGAAAGATTTCAGTCACTCACCTCTAAATTCTCTTCCAGCTTTAATATTCCTTGAAAATAATTGGGAATGTTGGAAAGAACTGGCCTTACAAATTCAGGCTGCAGTTTGGAATCTTGGATATCTGGCTCATTTGTTTCTTTTCTATCCATACTGTAATACAGTAACAAAGGAATCGCTCCATTGAAGAGAGACATAAGCTGGTTCATTCTAGGCTAAGCTCTTCACAGGTACATGGAGGATGGAAGACCCAGCATCTTCCTGAGAGAGGCTCATTTCTACTTGTTGTATTTCCTCACATCCTTTATTATTGTTGTTTTTTTAGTAAACATGTATGGTGGGCCACCATGTGCTAGGTAATATGTACAAACAGGTATTTTATAGCTAAAATTTCACAGACAACATGTATTTCGAGCACTAGAATGTGTAAATGCACATCCCTCATTTTTGCGGAAGTTGAATATTGCAAGAAACATTTTAAGACCCTGATGCTGAAACTAACATAAAAGCAAGTATCGACTTTATTTCATGAATCAATATTTCAATAACAAAGTAAATGAACAAATTGGACCTGAAGTCAGGGAGACGTAGGTTCAATTCCTTGCCAATGTTGAGCTTTTGCAACCCCAGGCAAGTGACTTAACCTCTCAGAGCCGTTTTCTTCATATGTGATATGTTATTCACAGTATCCACCTTGTGGGGTGGTTGTGAGGATCAACGAGGTAATATATATGGAAAGTAGCTAGCGCTCTGTCTGGCAAATAAGTCACTCAATAACTGTTTGCTTTATGGATTTTCCCTCTTTTCAGTTCCAGATATTTGTGTTTTAATCCTAAGGCAGAAATCAAATCTACCCCAAATGGGTCAAGTGGGCCAATTTTCTGTAGAATACCCTTTCACTTCTACAGCCTCAGGTGGAACTGACATCCTGTCCATCCACAACATAGCAGGAGTGTTATTAGAAACCATACACTTTCCTGCAGGGGAGGAAGAAGAAAGAAAACCAAGCATCTGGTACATGTGCGATTGATTTTGAGATGTGGGCAAGCTGGCATTTGTGGTTGCTCTTTTCCTGAAGTGCAACGCTGTCAGAAATCAATATGCTGAAAGCAGTTTTGGAAAGCTAGCTCGGGAACCCCTGGAGGATTCTGAGAGCTGTTCCTGCATCCATTCCAGCTCCAGGCCCGTCCCCACCCTAACCTGGTACTCTGTAAGATAAGCAGTCAGAGTACTATCTCATCCCTGTTATAGTGTAGATAAAGCTATCCGGGGCCCCTTGTGGGGAGGCCAAGAGCTTTGATTCATTGTTCTTGCAGTGGAGTCAGATCGAGGAAAGGAGATAGATTTCATTTGACTTGAGGTTACTAAGAGATATTGATAATAATACCCCCTCCTGGAATGGGTTAAAGAGTGTACAGGGCCAGGTGAATTTGTATCTCTTCTGAGAATTCTTGAGTGGAAGCATAGCAGTAGTAATCAACTTCCAAATTTACACTTAGATCTCAATCTACACCTGAGAATAATGTTATTAACGACAATAAAAATAATAACAGCTATCATTTATTGAGTAGTTATGTGCTAAATTATCTCGACCCTGGGGCGGGAAACGGAGGCTTAGAGAGAGAGAGAATAAGTAATTTGCTTATAGACCCACTGGTAATAAGAGGAGGAAGGGTAAGTTTCCAAGCCAGATCTATCTAAATGCAGAGCCGGAGCAGCTAACCCCTACACCACGCTGCCTCTTGCCCAGCGTTTCACATGACCTGCGGCATGTTCTTGCAAAATCACTGACTAGGTCTGGAGGACTAATCTGTGGGCAGGAGCACAGTCTCTACCATCTGGAATTGGGGAGTCGAGAAGCAAACGAGCCAGACAGAGTGTGAGCCCAGTACCTCAGCCTCCTGATCACAATATTTTAATCATTTGAGCACTTGGTTATACTTCCTACCATTAAAGATGTGTAGACTTTTTTACTTGCTGCTTCAAATCAGAAAGTGATTTAGCTCTTTCAAGGACTCATTTGGAATAGCTGGCATCTGCTTTCAAAACCCTTGGGGATTGAATATCTTCAGAGCAGTTCCCTCTTAGATAGGGTTCTCCGGATAGTGATAGATTTGTTTCTAAGGAAACAGAGACAATAAGAACAGAGGAATAAGAGATAAGAGTCCCCATTTTGCCCTTGGGTTGACCCCTAGCAGGCTAATCACATATATACACATGGGATTCCAAAAATGAACATTTTAGACTCAGATTCTTAGTTTATCTCCATACTCCCCAGCCTCTTCCCAGAGCCTCCCCGACTTGGCACTGCCCTTTGTGGCACAGCCTTAAGTTCAGGGCCACTTCCTGCTGCCTTCCTCCATCTCATCTCTTCCTCAACCTTCCATCTGTTCTTTCATCCAGATTTCATCTCCAGATGCCCTCCTCCCACCTGTGAGGGATACGCCGTGTGGCATGCAAGTGATCCACATAGTTCATGAGATACTGTTAGTCCACAGCACAGTTATAGATTCCATCCCTTTCCACATTTGCTATTTCCTCTACTCTGGCTTAGAACAGTTTGCAGGAACTATATATAGAGAAAGGTACAATTTGTCATCAAGGCAGGTGAATAGTAAGATGCAGTGACCACGTGAGACTCAGATGGAAGCTTTCTATTTTCTCCTTTGGAGTGGGCCATCTCGGACACAGCGTTTCCTGGTTCTTCAGAGGTTGTATGGCATAATGTTACCTGAACTTACCCATGCAGGTGAAGAGTGAAGGGGTTCACTAAAGTAAAATCTAATTGGACTTTTAAAAGCAAATATAGTACAACATGATGCCTACAGTTAACAATACTGTATTGTATACTTAAAATTTTGCTAAAAAGGTAGATCTTATGTTAAATGTTCTTATCACAAAAAATAAAGAAGGTAAAAGGAAACTTTTGGAGTTGATGGATGTGTTTATGGCATTGATTGTGGTGATGATTTCACGAGTGTATACTTATCTCCAAATTCATCAAGTTGTATACATTAAATATGTACAGCTTTTTGTATGGCAATCATACCTCAATAAAGTTATTTTTTTTAAAAAGTAAATAACTGAGTAAAGGGCACACAGGATCTCACTGTATGATTTCTTACAACTGCACATGAATCTATAATTATTTCAAAATAAAGAGTTTAATCTTTTAATTTTTAAAATTTTTTTGAGGTAACATTCATATAGAACATTATATAAATTTCAGGTGTACATCATTATATTTTGACTTCTGTACATATTACATCACGTTCACCATTCAATGTCTAGTTGCCATCTGTCACAGCACAAATGTGCCCCTTTAGGAGTTTAATTTTTAAAAAACAAATAGAAGAAGATCTTTATATATAGGATTTAATATGGAGTTTCTAAGAGAAAGAGTTCAGTGGATCATTGGATCCAAAAAGTTCTGTTTCCCTCAAAGGTCAAAGGAAATTTGATTCTGGGTGCAGAAATCATGCCCTTATTACTATTCAGTCGTTTTAAGGTAACAGAAGGAAAGAAGAAAAACGAGACAAAAAATACAGAGAGAAAAGTGAAAGATTTCTCATGGTGTTGCTTATTCTCTTTTTTGCCCTCAATGTCATTTTTTCCCCTTCAGTTGGGTCCACTGCAACAACTGAAGCTTGTTTTAATGCAAACGCATCATCTGGTTGGGATGGTCATGTCAACTATAACCAGAAGGGATCTCCCCAAAATGGTGATTCTAGAAAAAAGGATTTATCAGCCTTCTAGGGCCATTTGCGTCCTCTGGGCCTCTCCAAGCCCTGTCAGCCTCTCTCTCTCTCTCTCTCTTTTTCCCTTTCCCATCACATCATGAAAAGATTGGATTTCATCCTGTTTTCTATAGGAGACAGACAAGGCTTGCCTGGAAAGAAAACATCCCTGGAGAGATTAAACTCTGACTAATTCTCATTTCCAGCATCTAAAGGCAGAGGATTAGATTAAGAAATAAATAACCATAATACTGTGCTCCAATTGCACTACCCGAGCTCTCTAATATATGGCATTTTTATGGACGCTGGCCAAGGTGGTTCTTAGAAGCTATATTGGTCGAAGGCCCTGTACACCTAGGAAGAGGACAAGAGGAATAACTTAGACTTAGAGCAAAAAAAATGACTTCTGGCTTTTCTTCTTGCTCGCGTGTAAACATTCAAAGTCGTAAGTGTCATACTGAAGTGTGTGTTTGTGCAAGCTGGCGAGGGGGGGAGGGCAGAAATTCTATTTTGTTGTAGCCAGTACACATGACTAAAGGGGCCAAATAAGTAGGACCAGGCTGGGTTTTCACTTCCTGTTCCTTCTGACAACCCTCCAAACGCCTTTCACCCTCCTTCCCTCTTGTTTTTAGCTTCTTTCTCTTCCTTACCCTGTCTCCTTCCATTTCTCCTTTTCCCCGGCCCAGAAAATTGTGCTTACTTTCAAACACAGCCTAAAAGTGTTTGAATAGTGCCACCTGACTGGGAAACTTGGCAGGTGTTTCCGTCAGTGTCTCGTCATCGGCCCCTCCTACTCTGGGTTGGCTCACATCTCTGGGGCGAGACATCCCAGCGACACTGAATGGCTCACAGAGTAACACATCTATACCCAGCTGCCTTGTGACTAGAGGAGGGAAGGTGGGCAAAATGACTTGCCTGTGCTAAGGGGACTTCCTTGGCTGTTCTCCAACCCTACAGAGAAGCACAGTTGCAACAGGGTGGCTCTGACATTTCCCTGCTTTCCACCCTCCTTCTCACTCCCATCTGCCAAGATTCTTGCCTATTCCTTTGGGCAGGTGTAAAAACACCTGCGAAAATGACTATAGCTTCTTGAATTGCTATAACAAGCAGTGAGAGCAACATTAGAGGTCTGTAGAGGATGAGAAAGGAAAAATGGAAGGGAGATAACTAGTATTCTCTACTCATTAGGACAGTCTTATAAATAAGAACAAGCAGTCACTGGCCTCTCTTATGGAGTCCCATTTTTTTTCATATAGTGACAAACGAAATCAGAAGGCTGAAGGGAGGGCTTTTAGGGAATCAGAAGATAAGCTTAAGTCAAGTTTCATAGATTTATTCCTTCCCCTAATCAAAGGCAAGTAAAAATGGTGGCCTGAATCCTAAGTAAGACAGTTGCCTGAGTAGGTGATGGAAAGCATAATACCAAGTGCCTGGAGATGCCTAATGGGTATTGTCTCGGTAGCACTGTAGCATGGTGTTTGAGAGTAAGAGGCTTTGAAGTAAGGGAGAGCTGGTTCAAATCCTGGCTCCTTCACTTACTAGCTCCACTTGTGCCCTTAATCTCCTCTCCTCTCACCTGCTTAAGAACATGGCCCCAGGAATTCTCACTCTCTTGCATCAATAATTTCTTCCTCTCTACATGATGCAGTATCTACAATTTTAAAAATAAAGTCCTTCATTCACCCCACATTCCCCTCCAGCTTCTGTCTCATTTCTCTTCTCCCCAATACAACAAAATTCCTTGCAAGAGCTGTCTATATTCACTGTTTCTAATTCCTCTCCACTTCTCTCTTGAATCATCCCCAATCAATCAGGCTTTTGTCTCTATCACTCCGTCAAAACAGCTTCTCTCAAGCTCACAAATGAACCTCCATGTTGTCAAATCAAATGGTCAGGTCTCAGTCCTCATCTTGTTTGACATTTCATCACCATTCTAAACAGTTGAACCCTCCATCCTCCTTCAAACACTTTCTCCCCATGGCTTCCAGGACACCATTCTATCACCAGCCACCTCACTGGCTGCTCCTACTCAGTGCCCTTTGTTGATTTTTCCTCTCATTCCCAACCTCTAGCCATTGGAGTGCCCCAGAATTCACACCTTGGATTATTTCTCTTCTCTATACTCTTCCCCTAGGACATCTCATCCAGTCTCTTGGCTTTCATAGCCATAGATACATTGAAGATTTCCAAATTTGTATCTGAGGTTCAAACTTCTCTCAACTCAAGATGCATCTATCCAACTGTCAACATTCCCTCTTGGAGATCTAATAGGCATCTTAAATGTAACACATTCAAACAGAATTCCTGATTGCCCCTCCACAAACCTGGTTCTCCTCCAATCTTGCCCATCTCTGTTGATGGCAGCTCCATCGTTCCAACTGCTGAAGTCAAAAACCTTGAAGTCAACCTTGACTCCTCCTTATTCTCCCACATCCCATACTCAAGAAATCTGCAAAACATATCAGACTTTTCTTCAAAATAGCATCAGAATCAGACCAGATCTTCCCACCTCAATCACTACCACCCTGATCCTGGCTGCCATCGTCTCTCACCTGACTACTGCAACAGCCTCCCAGCTGGTCTCCTTGTTTCTTCCCCTAATCTCTTAAAGTCTATTCTCACTCAACCCAGCAGCTGGAGTGACTTACTTAAAATTTAATTTAGATCATGTCGTTCCTCACTGAATATTCTCCCATGCCTCCCAATCTCACTGAGCATAAGAGCCAAAGCCAACATAATGACCTGCAAAGTGCTAATGATTTAGGCCTCCTTAACATTCTTACTATTTTCCCATTCCGCTCCACTCACACTAGTCTCTTTGCTGTTCCTTAAACATGCCACACATGTTCCCACTTTTGGGCCATTGCGCTGGCTATACCTCTGCCTGGAAAACTCTCTCCCTGGATAGCCACATGGATCACTCCTTCACTTTCTGCAGGTCTCTGCTCAAATGCTACCTCCTGAGAGAGTCCTTACTCACTTCTTTGTTTCCCTTGCGAAATATCACAATCTCCTATATTGTAATTTTAGTTGATTAATGTCTGTCTCCCCCCAGTGTAAACTTCTTGGAAACAAAGACTTTGTTTTATTCACCACTCTACTCACCAGCACTCAGAATAGTGTCTGGGCACATAGTACTTGATTGATATTTGCTAAATGAATGAGCAAATGGATGAATGAATCTCTCTAACAAGACTCTTCCAAACAGATAGTGTCATATAAAACAAGCCCTCAGTAATGCTTCGGCAAAGTAGTTGAAAAGACACCCCAAATAAAACGGATACATATCTCAGTAAAGAGTAGCCTTTGTATCAGAATAAACATTGACAGCTCTGTACCTGCTTTTTATTTCTGATCCTCATGCTTGGAAGTAGGGATATGAATTTTTACTTTACAGATGAAGGAAAAGATGAGGCTCAGAGAATTTAAGTAACTTTTCCAAGGCCACCTAGTTGGTAAAATTCATCCTTTCATCCTTTAATTTGCTCATTCCTTCAACAGATATTTATTGAGCACTTACCATCTGCCAAGCACAGTTCTAGGCACTGGAAATACAACAGTGAACAAGATGCATGAATTTCCTGCCCTTCGTGGAGCTTAAACTCCAGTGGAGTCAGTGCTCCTATGAGCAAAAGACATTTAAATGTTGCTTCATTGACTTGATCCATTGGTAGTGGATCAGCTGATACCCCTAGAACAGATCTTTTAAAAATGCAGATTCCTGGGGCCTGCCCCATGGCCGAGTGGTTAAGTTCACATACTCTGCTTCGGTGGCCCAGGGTTTCGCCGGTTCAGATCCTGGGTGTAGACATGGCACCGCTACTCAGGCCATGCTGAGGCGGCATCCCACATGCAACAACTAGAAGGACCCACAACTGAAAATACGCAACTATGTACCAGGGGGCTTTTGGAAGAAAAAAGAAAAATTAAGAAAAATCTTTTAAAAAATGCAGAGTCCCATCCAGTAGGTCTTGGGCGGGGCCTAATTTTCTGCATTTCTAAAAAGCTCCCAGAGAAGATGTGGAGAAAAGGGAACCCTCATACACTGCTAGTGGGAATGCAAACTGATGTAGCCACTATAAAAAACAGTATGGAGATTTCTCAAAAAATTAAAAATAGAAATACCATACAACCCAGCTATCCCACTACTAGGTATTTATCCAAAGAACTTGAAATCAACAATTCAAAGAGACTTATGTGCCTCTATGTTCATTGCAGCATTATTCACAATAGTCAAGATGTGGAAGTAACCCAGGTGCCCATTGACTGATGAATGAATAAGAAGATGTGGCAATATATATACAATGGAATACTACACAGCCATAAAGAAGACAAAATCTTCCCATTTGCAACAACATGGATGGACCTTGAAGGTAATACGTTAATTGAAGTAAGCCAGGCAGAGAAAGACAAACACTGCATGATTTTGCTCATATGTGGAAGATAAACAAATACATGGACAAAGAGAACAAATTAGTGGATATCAGAGAAGGTGGTTGGGGGATGAGCAAAAGGGGTAAAGGGGTACATATGTATGGTGATGGATAAAAATTAGACTATTGGTGGTGAGCACGATGCAGTCTATGCAGAAACTGATAAATAATAATGTACACCTGAAATTTCACAATATTATAAACCATTATGACCTCAACAAAATAATTTTTTTTTTTAAAGATTTTTATTATTTCCTTTTTCTCCCCAAAGCCCCCCGGTACATAGTTGTACACTCTTTGTTGTGGGTTCTTCTAGCTGTGGTATGTGGGACGCTGCCTCAGCGTGGTCTGATGAGCAGTGCCATGTCCGCGCCCAGGATTCGAACCAACGAAACACTGGGCCGCCTGCAGCGGAGCGCGCGAACTTAACCACTCGGCCACGGGGCCAGCCCCCAACAAAATAATTTTTTAAAAAATAAAAAATAAAAAGTTCCCAGGTGCTGCTGGTACTGCTGGTTCAGGGACCACACATTGAACAAGGTCCTAGTGTAAAACACACTGTCAAGGAAATAGGAATGCCTACTTGGCTCCTGTCCTTTCATATAACACAGCCTAGACAGAGGGTTAATTACAGCAGATGGAGCAAACTTCAAGGTACCAAGGCTTAGGATTTCCTGACAGGTGTGTTAAACAGGGCACTGAGAACTCAGAGATGCAGCTGGGCAGGGAGCATCAGGGAAGGTTGCAAGGCCACAGCCATTGGAGAATTCCAGTGCCTGGGGAGGGGGAGGAAAAGGACTGGAAAGAACAAAGCAGACTCCCAGTTACAGAGGATCGTCAAGGCCCAAACAGAAGCTCAGGAATAAAAGGCCAGAATCAGAGCAGAGATAGAAGATAGGGGCTTAGACTCAGAATGAAGGTTGAAGTCATCACCACGTATCATGGCAGGACTTGTCTTGAACCTAGCATTGAATTAGAGATCTTTAAATTGCTAGAGGGCAGGATTGGTCCCACAGATGGGGCAGAACTCACTGGGCCTGTAGATTGGGGGTCAAGAGTCTCCAAGGAGGAACCATGGAGAGAGGAGGGCTTTAGGTACAGGGAACCAAGCAGATCACATGCTGCTGCTATGAGGAATTCACCAAGAGGCAGAACGTGTATTGGGCTTTGTTTTAAATGACATGGTCCAAAATGGGGAAATTTAATATCGATTACTGGCCAGGGATACTGAAAAAAAAACTCTGATTTCTCTCTTATTTGTCAGGCTAGAAAGCAGTTGGATACAAAGAATATTAAACTAATATTGGGAAGGCAGAGATAGCAAAGAGATCTATTGCGAGTGAATTGATGGAAGAGAATGACAAAAGAGGACAAAGGGAATCTGGTGTTTATAAAACTATGCGCTTGATAAGATAAGAGGAAATGCAGGAGGAACCTGAGGAAGCCAGAACCTAACACTGTAAATGTCACACCAGTCTGTGTGCTCCAAGTGACCTTTGAAAAGAAGGTGACTAAGCCCCAGGTTCCTGGAAACTCACTGAGCAGAGTGGCCAAGAGAGTCCGACATCTCTCCTTCAAAATGAGCCCAAAAAGCAGGGTAGCCCTACTGACTCAGAGCTGTACACCGGGAGCAGTATGGACATGAGCATGGCTTCTGGAGCCAGACAGGCACAAGTCCAAATTCCAGCTCTGCCAGTTAACTTCTCTAGCCCTCATCTCCTCATCTGTAAACAGGGATGATAATAAAATCAGCTGCATCACAGAACTGTGGTAAGAATGAAATTACTTGATGCACATTAAGTGCTTAGAACAGCGCCTGGCACATTGTTAGTGCTCCATAGGTGTTAGTTGTTCCTGTTGTTGCAACAAGGAAGAGCTGGAGAGGACATGAGAGTCCAACCTCTTCATTTGCTGGAAAAGGAGCATGAGGTCCAAAGAGAAGTAGAGAGTCGCTGCAGGTCACCAGCAAGCTCATAGCAGGGCTAAGAACAGAAACCAGGTCTCCTGGGCTCAATGCTCTTCCCTCCACACATTGACTTTCAGAGGAGTAGCTTCCTAACTTTGTAGATCACAAATAGATTTTACACTGCAATGCATACATATACACACATGTACATAACTTACACAAAATTTACATGAAGTAATACTTTGACATACTACAGTTACCCTAATATTTCCCATTCTATTCTTCAAAACCAAAAATAATAATGATAATAATTGGGGGGAAAAAACCATCAGGGTCAGGAGCCAAGAGTAGGAACAGAACAAAGCCAGCTGGAGAATATCACACCTATGAGGGATGACACACTTAAGAGCCTGTGAGAGGCACTTGGATGCCTATCAGACAGAGGACAGAAGAGGCCAAATCTGCCGCAGTTGCACTAGGTAACCATACCCCTTTCCTCTAATCACAACATCACACTGTTCCCATTCTAGAGTAATCAGAAGTCTTGGGCGAGAAGGACTGATGAACGGACAGAGCTCAAGTCCCTCTGGCTACAGGACTTGCCTGAGCTGAGGGGCATGGGGAAGCACCCTGAGATTGAAGACATCAAATAGGACAAGACTGGATGAACATGATGTGATAAAAAATTGGCTAGAAAACCAGGGATGCTGCCCACATGACATGATTTAAGGGAAGGGAAGAGACAGAGATTTGAGCTAATCTAAAACATTAATTGGAGAAGAAAACATTTCCTGTTCAACCCCCTGTGTTCAGACTGGTCAATAACCTCTTTATATTTGTAGTGGCCCTCACAAATATATACTCACACATAAAGAGAAGCAACATTTTTATTAATAGAGAATTGACTATATAAATTACCACAGAACTATATGATGGATTGCCATGTCACAGTTGAAAAGTATGAAGTATATCTGTATATGCTGACGGAAAATTTCAAACGTATTTTTTTCTTGACAAAAGAAAAATACACAGGAGTGTCTATGGCTTTGGCTATTCAGGACATTTCATATGAATGGCACCATGCAATTTATAATATTTTATGTCTGGCTTCTTTCATTTAACAACCTTTTTCAAGATTCACCCACGTTGTAACATGTGTTAGTACGTCATTCCTTTTTACAGCCAAATAATATTCCATTGTCTGGGTATACTGTATTTTGTTTATCCATTCATAAATTGATGTACATTTGGGTTATTTCCAATTTGGGGCTATTTTGAATAATACTACTATGAACATTCATGCACAAGTTTTTGTGTGAACATATATTTTCAGTTCTCTTGGGTATATACCTAGGAGTGGACATGTTGAGCCATATGGTAACTCTGTACTGTATTTAACTTTTTTAGTAACTGCCAACTGCTTTCCAAAGTGGCTGCACACTCCCACCAGCAATGTATGAAGCTTTCAACGCCTCCACATCCTCATCAACACTTGTTATTATCTGTCTTTTTAACTTTTTTTTTTAAGATTGACACCTGAGCTAACAACTGTTGCCAGTCTTCTTCTTTTTTCTTTCTTCTTTTTTTCCCCAAACCCTCCCCAGTACATAGTTGTATATTTTAGTTGTGGGTCCTTCTAGTTGTGGAATATGGGATGCCACCTCAACGTGGCCTGATGAGTAGTGCCATGTCTGCCCACAGGATCTGAACCAGCAAAACGCTGGTCCACCAAAGCAGAGTGTGCGAACTTAACCACTCGCCTACGGGGGTTGGCCCCTAACTTCTTAATTATAGCCATACTAGTGCATGTGAAGTGGTATCTCATTGTGGTTTTGATTTTCATTTGCCTAACGATTAGTCATGTTGAGCATCTTCTCACGTTCTTATTTGACACTGGTGTATCCTTTTTGGAGAAGTGTTCCTTAAAATCCTTTATTCATTTAAAAAATTGAGTTATACAAAGTTGCGATTTCAAAATAGAAAAATATTTGTAAAGTCTCACCTTGTGGGCACAATTTTATGTAATTCAATCCCCAAATTAAAATTTGTCAAGGATGACATAATTTTAAAGATGATGGCGTTTTAAAGAGGGCGTTTTAAACTGTACTTAACCATTGCCACATGATTGTGACTCTAACTGGTAAACAGAGATTGCTACTGGACTTTTTCAGAATTATTCTTGCATTATTGGAGTTTTGAATGTTGTAAAATCTTCATGAAGACTCTTTGGAATAAAATACAGCTACCCTCTAAGATCAGAAAATGCTTCTGAAAGCAAACATTGTGGTTACACTTTTAAAAATATTTTTATGATGTCTGACATATACTACATTAAAGCATATCAAATGTCCTAATCACAAGAGAACAGCTCAAAGAAATTTTATGTCTGTATATACCCATGTAATCACTACGTGGATTAAGACATGGATCACTTCCATCATTCCTCATGCCCCTTCCCAGTTTACACCCCCACGTCAGGAGGAACATTGTTCTGACTTGTACTACCATTGATTATTATGGCCTATTCTCAACCTCCATTTAAATGGAATCAAGAAGTTTATCTTCCTTTGTATCTGACTTCTTTTGCTTACTGTAATGTTTGTGAGATTAATTCACACTGTTACATGTAGGGTGAGAAGGGAATTTGTGCAGGGAGAAACAGTGATAGCGGAGATGGGAGTTTGGTTACATACAGGAAGATTAAGGATGAAGGGGGTCAGATTTCTCACTGTCAGAGAAGGGAGTTACAAACAAGGAAAAGGACAGAGCCAGAATGAACCTTGTGGCACGAGATTGGACTTGGAGGTACTGATATGAACTTGTTACTTCTTGCTGTAACAAATTACCACAAATTTAGTGGCTTAAAACAACACAGATTTATTCTCTTAGAGTTCTGGAGCTCAGAAATCTAAAATCAAGGTGTCAGCAGGGCTACACTCCTTCTGGAGGCATCAGGGGATAAACTGTTTCCTTGTTTTTTTCAGCTTCTAGAGGTCATCTACTTTCCTTCAATTACGGTCTCCTTCCTCTATCTTTAAAGTGCATTACCCTAACCTCTGGTTCCATCGTCACATCTCCTTTTTCTGTCGTCAAATCTCCCTCTGCCTTCCTCTTGTAAGGATACTTGTGGTTATATCGGGCCAACCCAGATAATCCAGGAAATATCCTCATCTCAAGATGTTTAACTTAATCACATCTGCAGATTTCCTTCTACAATGTAAAGGAATGTATTCACAGGGTCTGGGGTCATTATTCAGCTTACCACACGTGGTGTAAGTATATGCATGACTAGGTATAGAAATAAATATAGAGGTAAGTGTGTATGTGTGTGTATATACGTTTGTGTATGTTTATGTATATGTATACATGCACGTACAGATCTTGGCTTCTAAACACTATTCTCCAATAAAAGAAATGGGACTCCTTCAAGAAATGGCTGATTCCAAAGCTGTGGCAGGAAAAGTACAAGATAAGACTGGAAAATGTTATTGTGCTTTTAAAAAGCAAGCAAGTACTCAAAAAATAATAGAGGCATGTTAAAAGATATATAAGCCAGCTTGAAGGGTCTCTCATCAGCAAAAGTGGGAAATTTTATGCATTAAAAGAGACAAGGAGAGTAACTGATTGTAACACATTGAATTAAATAGAAAACTATGAGTCTGTACTGATATAAGGAAATAAATGAGGAACTGTAAAAATACCCTGAATGGGATTAATAGCAAATTAGATACTGCAGAAGAAAAAAATAGTGAATTTGAAGACATGCCAATTGTTTTAGTTTTCTATTGCTATGTAACAAATTACCACAAAACTTAGCTGCTTAAAACAGTGTGCATTTATTATCTCTGTTTCTGTGGCTCAGAAATTCAGATACAATTTTCCTGAGTCATCCAGTTTAGGGTCTCTCATAAGACTGTGAACAAGGTATTGGCTGGGGCCTTGGTCCTCTCAAGGTTCAAGTGGGGCAGGATCCACTTTTGAGTTCACTCACTGGTTGTTGTCAGAATTCAGTTCCTCACAGACTGTTGGGCTGAGGGCCTCAGTTCCTTGCTGGCTGTTGACCAGAAGCCACCCTCAGTTTCTTGCCGTGTAAACCTCTCCATGTGAAAGCTCACAGCATGTCAGGTTGTATCATCAGAACAAGCAAGCAAGCAAACAAGTCAGAAAGAGTACAAACAAGGTGGACATTACAATGTTTATAAATTAACATTAGAAGTGACATCCCTTCACTTTTTCTGAATTCCGTTTGTTGGAGGCCAGTCACTAGATCCAACCCACACTCAAAGGGAAGCGATTACAGAAGAGTATGAATACCAGGAGGTGGAGATTATAGTCAGAAGCTGTCTAGAACCATCTGCCCTCTGGCCCTCAGTCATTCATGTCCCTTCCACAGGCCAAGTATACTAACCCGCTCTTCGGGTTCCTTAAAATCTCATCTCATTACAACATCAACTCAGCCCAAAATCTTTTTATCTAAATGAGATCCAGGGTGCTTGAAGTTCCTCAGATTTATTTCCTTATATATAATTACCAGTTCCTCTCAATATGAAGATCAGTAAAACCAAAGAGACAAGTTATCTGCCCCCTAACTCCCACATAAACACCCAACAGACAATGGTGGAACAGGCATGGGATAACTGCTATAGACTTCCCTGTTCAAAATGGGAGGAAATGGAATGCACAAAGGAGTCACCGGCCCATAGTAATTCTGAAATCTACCAGGCAAATGTTGGAAGTGACAAGTTTTGAGGCTTGAGAATAATTCTGCATGGCACTTGTCTGCACCCTCTGGGCTCTTGGTTTCACCCTCTGAGTCTTCCTTCCTTTTTCGGGAAAGGTAGCACATGTTTGCAGATGAGTAGTTTTCTCAGTCTACTTACTGCCGGTGGAATTGTGGCCTGTCTCCTTATTTTGTACTGTCTCTTTTTCTTTGGTCGAAGCCAACAGTGTTTCTGCTGATAGAGTTTTCTCAAAAACTTTGCAGGACTTCTGTGAATCTCATTAGAGTTTACTACATTAGACAAAAAACATAATTAAAAATCTCTGTAAGATAATCCCTTCTCTACCTTGGAACGCTGCTGAGCCAGCTGAGAGACAATGCCCTTAAGTTTCTTGGAGCCCCTATTGTTCAATTAGAAAATCTGTGAAGCAGACACTTAATTGCTTTAGTGAGCCCTTGGTGTTACTGAATAATACCCTGACTTCTTTGATCTTTCCAAGGTCTTAACAAAAGGTCATACAATTACACATTTAGACCATTTCTCCTGACAGTGCTGGGAAGCCATTCATTTTTTTTTGGTTTGTTTTTTTAACCCTCTCAGCACATAGTGTGTACCTTTAATCAGCGTACTCTTATAATTGTATTTCTGGAAAATCTTAATTTTTCCTCTAAGAAAGGGCTTTCCTATTACCTCCTTTATTTTGTTGTTCTGAAACTTCATTAAGACATATGTAAGAGCCTGTCAACATAACTCTCATGTCTTTTGTTGGCTCTTTCATGGTTTTATTCCTTTTTTTTTTTTTGATACTGCATTCTGGGTGATATTCTCTATTTTAGTTCTTTAATTCTCTATTTAGCTGTGACTGTCTTAAATATTATAGTGTCTACTGAGTTATTTAAATAACTACGTATATTTTTATTTACTATGATTTAACATTTCCACTTATTAATCCATATGTGTTGAATAGAGTTTCAAATTTTCTTATTTGTATGGATGCTGTACTTTATCTCTTTGAGGACTCAATGTGCTTGTTTAATAGCATTATCTGTTGCACTCAGATTTCTTCTAGAGTAACACATCTTCTATTGTTTATTTCTTAGTTGTCTTTCTTTAATATTTGGATTTTAGAATGTTGGTTGTGGATTCACCTTGAGTGCTTCTGTGTGTGCGTGTGTGCATGTGTGTGTGCATGTGTGTGTATGTTTCCCTCCCTCTCTTTCTCAGCTCCCTTCTTCCTTGCCTGGTTGATCTGCACTTGCCATCTTCTGACCCCCTGTGGTTATCATTCAAGCCAGGTTATAGTATCTACCTGAGAATTCTTTCCTGTGGTAATATTAGATATAGTACAGATTTGATATCCAATCAATAATCAATCTGTTCAGGTCTTGCTTATGGACTTAGAACTGGTTTACCTGCCTCTCTAAAGTGATCAGGTTCATATAATAAGCCAGGGCCCCAGACAGTGATCAGTTCAGGCTTTTCAGCTGTTTTCTTGGATGGGGGTGTGTCACCTCAGGTTTTGTTTTGAGTCAATGAGCCCACACAGTTTTATTCCCCGTCTATGTAGATATTATGTTGGACCCTCTCTATCCACTATTGTGGTGTCCATTCGGATATCTCTTTTTTGGCAATTCAATATAAAACAAAACTTGTATTTATGCTAGGTTGGACTTTGTGTCTCAGCACACTTCTGCCTTATTCCAGTGGCAAAGATTCCAACTGCTATGTTGTTTCTACAGGGACCAGTACCCTTTGTAGCTAGATACACTTGAGTATGAATCTCGGTTATGCCGCACACTAGCAGCATGACTCATTATATTCATCTGTACAATGGGGGTAGTCGAGAACTAAAAGAGATAATACATGTAGTGCCACTGGCACCTAATACAGGCTCTATAAACAAGGGGCTGCCTCCACCCAAGTGATGCTTGAATTTTTCGACAGCCCACAGCAAAGCATTTTTTTCCCCTCAACTTTGGTCAATTTCATAGTTTCTGTACGTGGGACATCCAGATACACCGTAGCTGAGTCCTCTCTTTCAAGATCTCTCACAGGCTGCGGTCATCTCAAGGCTTGACTGGGGAAGGATCTGCTTCCAAGCTCACTCATGTGGCTGTTAGCAGGACATAGTTCCTCAGGGGCTGTTGGACTGACAGCCTCAGATCATCAATGGCTATTGGTCAGAAGCTGTCTTCATTTCCTGCCACATGAGTCTGTCCGTAGGGTAGCTCACAACATGGCAGCATGCTTCATCACAGTAAGCAAGCAAGAAGAGCCAGAAAGAGAGAGTGAGAGCAAGACAGAAGTCACAGTCTTATAACCTAATCTTAGAAAAGACAACCCACCACTTTTGCCTTATTCTATTCATTAAAAGCAAGCCATTAGTTCCAGCCCACACTCAAGGGGAGGTGACTACACAGGAACATAAAAACAGGAGGTGGGGATTATTGGGAGCCATTTTAGAAGTAAACTATTACAGCAATAGAAACTAATCAAAATGAAACACAAAGAGAATAGAGAATTTTAAAAAATGACAGAGCATCAATAAGCTATAGGACTACTTCAAGTGGCCTAAAATATGTGTAATTAGATACCTGAAGGAAAAAGAGAAGTGGGGAGAAAGAAAAGATATTTGAAAAAACAATATTCTCAAATTTTTCAAATTTGATTAAAACTATAAACCTACAGATACAAAAAGCTCAACTAACCTTAATCAGAAGAAATACAAAGATAACTACGCCAAGGCACATCATAATCAAATTGCTCAAAGCCAGTGATAAAGAGAAAATTTTCAACACAGCCAGAGGAAGAACAACATGTTCTGTATCGAAAAACAAAAAAATAAAGAAGACAGCAAATTTTTCGCGAGGAACAACGCAAATGAGAGGACAGTGGAGCAATATCTTTAAAGTGTTGAAAAGAATTGTCGACTTCGATTTCTGCACCGAGTGAAAATATCTTTCAAAACAAAACATTGAGTCTCATCACAAGAAAAAAATTTGTAACTATGTATGGTGATGGATGGTAACTAGACTTATTATGGTGATCATTTCACAGTGTATACAAATGTTGAATCATTATGTTGTAAACCTGAAACTAATATAATGTTGTATGTTGATTATACCTCAATAAAAAAGCAAACAAAAAACCCCACATAACATTGCTGAAACAAATTAAAGAAAGCATAAATAAATGGAAACACATCCTGTGTTCATTGATTAGAAGACAATTTTTTTCCTTCAGATAATTATTTGAAATAAATTGGGAATGGTTAACTACCATATTAACTGTTCACTGAACATTTTGAATGTCTTGTTTTTTCTGTATCTGAAATGACTTTTTTGGGGGCCAGCCCAGTGGTGTAGCAGTTAAGTTAGCACATTCTGCTTTGGCAGCCCGGGGTTCACTGGTTCGGATCACAGGTGTGGACCTACACACCGCTTAGCAAGGCGTCCCACATATAAAAAAGTAGAGGGAGATGGGCATGGATGTTAGCTCAGGGCCAGTCTTCCTCAGCAAAAAGAGGATTGACAGCAGGTGTTAGCTCAGGGCTAATCTTCAAAAAAAAAGACTTTTTCTCATTTTCTTCTCTCATTTGCACATTTCCCCTCAAAATCTGAAAACTTTCTCCTTGTTGCCCACTAGACAGCAATTCTCTTTTCTTGAAGTTCTCTCTTTCACGAAGTCATGGAAGTAAAAGCACATTTTGTAAGGAGTATCTCAGCATTGTGTAAACAAAAGGATTCCAAGTTCCAGCACTTGAAGCAACAATGTACAATCAGAGAATTCTCAAGGTGAAAGATACTTTTTGTATCATTTGCAGATACAGTTAAAACCAGACCGTTGCTAGAATTTGTTAAGACCGTTAACAGCAAATACCTCCCATTTTCAATTCTTATATTCAATAGCTGGCAACTTTTCAGATAGTCCTTCTGGTCTCATCTGGAGGAAACTCCATCAAGTCACCAAATATACATTGGAATTTTCAGCTACTACTGGGGATCTCTTCCTTCATTCCAGGAATATTTATTAGGGATCGATCAAGAGTTGGCACTGAGATTTAATGGATCCAATTTCTAGGTGTCAACTCTTCCCTCCCCCAGTTTTATTGAGGTATAATTGACAACAAAATTGTATATATTTAAAGTGTACAACGTGATGATTTGATATATGTACACATTGTGAAATGATTACCAAAATCAAGTTAATTAACGCATCCATCACCTCATATAGATACCTTACTTTTCCCTTTGGTAAGAATGCATAAGAGAGCTACTCTCTTAGCAAATTTCAAGTATACGATACAGTATCAACTGTAGTCACCATGCTGTACATTTGATCCTCAAAACTTATTCATTTTATAACTTAAAGTTTGTACCTGTTGACCAGTATCTCCCCATTTCCCCCTTCCCCTCCCCCTGGTAACCACCATTCTACTCTCTGTTTCTACGAGTTTGACTATTTTTTTTAGATTCCACATGTAAGTAATACCATATAGTATTTGTCTTTCTCTGTCTGGCTCATTTTACTTAACACAATGCCCTCTGGGTTCATCCATGTTGTGGCAAATGGCAGGATTGCCTTCTTTTTATGGCTGAATAATATTCCATTTTGCATATACATATGACATTTTCTTTATCCATTCATTTGTCAATGGACACTTAGGCTATTTCTGTGTCTTGGCTATTGTAAATAATGCTGCAATGACCATGGGAGTGCAGATATCTCTTCAAGATATTGATTTCATTTTTTTTTTTTTGGATACATATCAAGAAATGAGATGGCTGGATCATATGGTAGTTCTACTTTTAAATTTTTTGGGAACTTCCATACTGTTTTCCATAATGGCCATACCAATTCACATTCCCCCCCCCCAGCAGTATACAAGTGTTCCCTTTCCTCCACATCCTCGCCAACATTTGTTATCTCTTATCTTTTTTGTGATAGCTGTTCTAACATGTGGGAGGTGATATCTCATTGTGGTTTTGATTTGCATTTGCCTCATGATTAGTGACGTTGAACATCTCTTCATGTACCTTTTACTCATTAGTATATCTTCTTCAGAAAAATGTCTATGCACATCCTTTGCCCATTTTTTAATCAGATTATTTGGGGGTTTTGCCATTGAGTTGTATGAGTTATTCATATATTTTAGATATTAACCCCTTATCAGACATACGGTTTGCAAATATTTTCTCCCATTCCATAGGTTGCCTTTTCATTTTGTTGGTAGTTTCCTTTGCAGTACAGAAACTTTTAGTTTGATGTATTCCCACTTGTTTTTGCCTTTTTTCCTGTGCTTTTGATGTCATAGCCAAAAAATCATTGCCAAAACCAATGTCAGGGAGCTTTTCCTCTATGTTTTCTTCTAGCACTTTTATAATTTCAGGTCTTACATTTAAGTGTTTAATCCATTTTGAGTTAATTTTTGTGAATGGTGTAAGATAGGGAGCCAGTTTCATTCTTTTACCTGTGGTTATCCAGTTTTCCTAACACTGTTAGAAAACTTAATATTGTTAAGATGTCAATACTACTCAGAGTGATCTAGAGATTTAATGGAATCCCTATCAAAATCCCAAAGCCTTTTGGCAGAAATGAAAAAAACCCATCCTGAAAGTCATATGGAATCTCAAGGGACCTGAATAGCCAAAACGATCTTGAAAAGGAACAAACCTAGAAGACTCACACTTCCTGATTTGAAAACTTACTATGGAGCTATAGTCATCAAAACAGTGTAGTACTGAAAAATATAAAATGTCAGGATACTAGAAAGCGTTTCAGCAATTATTTCAAAGTATCCCTCAAGCTTAGAGCAATTTCTAGTTCATAATCACAAGGCAAAAAAAAAAAACCAAAAAAACCCAGTGTGGTACCGGCATAAAGATAGTCATATAGACCCACTGAATAGAATAGAGAGAGATCAGAAATGAACACTTGCATAAATGGTCAAATGATTAGTGCCAAGAGTATTCGATGGGGAAAGAACAGTCTTTTCAACAAATGACTGCTAGGAAAATTGGATATCCACATGCAAAAGAATGAAGTTGGATCCTTATATAACACCAAATTGCCAATTAATTGCCAATTAAAGAGACAAATTACCAATTAATGAGAGAGTTGACATCAATATAGATATTAAAAGGAAAATAAGAGAGGCTGGCCCCGGGGCCGAGAGGTCAAGTTTGCGCACTCTGCTGCACGCGGCCCAGTGTTTCGTTGGTTCGAATCCTGGGCGCAGACATGGCAGTGCCCATCAAACCACACTGAGGCAGCATCCCACATGCCACAACTAGAAGGACCCACAACGAAGAATATACAACTATGTACTGGGGGGCTTTGGGGAGAAAAAGGAAAAAAAATAAAATCTTTAAAAGAAAAAAGGAAAGTAAGAGAATATTATGAATAACTTTATTTCTAAAAAGTCAACACCTTAAATGAAAAACACAAATTCCTTAAAAGATACAATCTATGAAAAGTCACTCAAGAAGAAATAGATAACCTTAATAGCACCGTATCTATTAAAGAAATTGAATTTGTAGTTAAAACCACTCCCACAAGGCAACTCCAGGCCCATATTGCTTCACCGGTGAATTCTACCAAAGTTTTAAGGAAGAAATAGTATAAATCCTACCAAACCCTTCCAGGAAATTGAAGAGGAGGGAAATCTTCTAAACTTACTCTGTGAGAACAGTATTACCAAGGTTGGTCCAAGAAAAGAAAGCTATAGACCAATAGCCCTCCTGAACCTAGATGCAAAAATTCTAAAACAAATTTTTGCAAATTGAATTCAATAATATGAAAAAAGGATAACACATTATGACCAGCTAAAGTTTATCTCAGAAATGTAGGATTTGTTTAATATTTGGAAACCAGTCAGTGTAATTCACCATATTACCAAATGAAAACTCATATGATTATCTCAATAGGCCAGCCCTGGTGGTCTAGTGTTTAAGATTTGGTGCTCTCAACACAGCAATGCAGATTCGTTTCCCACTCAGGGAAGCACACCACACATCTGTCATTTGTTGTACTGTGGTGGCGATGTGCTGCTGTGATGCTAAAAGCTATGTCACCAGTATTTCAAATACCAGCAGGGTCACCCATGGTGGACAGGTTTCAGTGGAGCTTCCAGAGTAAGACCGACCAGGATGAAGGACCTGATCACTCACTTCCAAAAAAAATGGCCATGGAAACCCTATGAGTAACAACAAAGCATTGTCTGATATACTGCCGGAGGTTGACAGGACGGTGCAAAGAGACCAGGCAGAGTTCTGCTGTGCTGTACACAGGCTCACTAGAAGTCAGAATCAACTCAACAGCACTAACAACAACTCAATAGATGCAGGAAAACAATTTGATAAGATCCAACATCCATTTCTGACAAAGACTCACAGCAAACTAGCAATGGAAGGGAACTTCCTCAATTTGGTAAAGAGGGTATACAATAACATCACGGTTTATGTCAAAGGTTGAAGCTGCATTCCACAGGCAGAATTTATTCTTCCTCAAGGAAATAGCAATTCTGCTCTTAAGGCCTTTTAACTGATTAAATCAGGCCCACCCAGATTATCTAGGATAATCTCCTTTACCTAACGTCAACTGTGAACATTAATCACATCTACAAAATACCTTTGCAGCAATACCTATATTTGTGTTTAATTCAGTAATCAAGGACTATAGGGCCAACCTGTGGCCTAGTGATTAAGTTTGGCATGCTCCACTTCAATGACGCAGGTTCAGTTTCCGGGTGTGGACCTACACCACTCATCAGAGGCCATGCTGTGGCAGTGACCCCATAAAAAATAGAGGAAGATTGGCACAGATGTTAGCTCGGGGTGGATCTTCCTCAGCAAAAATAAAAACAAAAGTCATTAAGGACTATAATCTAGTCAAGTTTGACACAAACCCAACCCAAATGTCCATTAAAGGTGAATGGAAAAGCTAATTGTGCTATAGCCATTCAATGGAATACAATTCATCAACCAAAGGGAATGAACTATTGATACAGGCAACAAGGATGAAGCTCAAAACAATTATGCTGAGTGAAAGAACTTATACACAAAAAAGGTATATACTATATGATTCCATTTACATAGAATTCTGGCAAGTACAAATTAGTTTATAGTTGACAGAAATTGGACCAGTGTTTGCCTGAGGACATAGGCAGGATAGAGAGCAGGGTGAGGCAGGAGCAAGGGATTGCCAAAAGGCTTGAAGAAATTTTGGGGGGTTCGTTGGTGTATTCATTATTTTGATTGAGTTGATACTTTCATAGGTATATACACATGTCAAAGCTTACCAAACTTTATACTTTTTTAATACTTTAAATATGTGCAATTATGTTAATTATACCTCAATGAAGCTGTGGAAAACTAAAGCAAAATGCTAATTGGACACTCTCAAAATTAATCTCACAACTCAATAATGTGTTATCACCTGCAGTTTGAAAAACACTGTGTGGGAGGCTCTAAAGAACACTGCTTTGCTTGTTGGTTTACTTGTTTGCTGTCCACCATTCATCCTCTTCCTACATGAAGGGAGATCTGAGATGTGAGATATTGGTGGGACACAGTACTCTGACTCAACTACAGAAGGTGGAGGAGAGAGGTCCTCTCGCCCTCTTCTGGATGAAGAATCTGGAGCAACTGACCAAGAGCCGGGGATGATTATTATATAGTCACTGTAGTTTTGACAATGCCCAGCCTCACCAACAGTGTCCTGGCAAGACTGTTCCTGTAGGAGGAAAGGTGCATGTTTCCTGGTGGCTTTTGGGATCCCTTTGGTTCATGTCATCTTCTGAGCCTTGCCGTTCAACCTCCCCTTGATTTTGGGAGCCCCTCCCCAAACATCCTTTCCAAAAATTTATTTTATGTTTTATTTTGTTTGATTAAGTTAGCTATAGTTGGTTTCTGCTGCTTACAATCAAGAACTCTGATAATACAGGGAAGAAAGGGGAGAGTTATGGAGAGAAAATTCTGGAAAGCCCATCAAACCTCAGTCAAGCAGGAACCAATTGCTTATTTTGTTTAATAAAATACAAAACCACTGACATGAAACCCTAGGGTAGCTTTACTTAGGGTTAGGGAAGAGGAAAATGTATTCAACATTTTTTTTTTTTACAATAAATAGAGCCTGCTAGTTTGCTCCAGATGCCCAGACTATGATCCATCTTCAACGACTTTTCGCATAGGGCTAGCTTGGGTGGGTGGGCTTTGCGTCTGTTTTTCCTTTCTGTTGTCAATAGAAACAAGGTTGGGTTTACAGAGAGTGGAGTGAGTGGTAGTGGCTGTTTGCCATAGTTGGGTAGTCGGAAAGATGGCAGAGGGACCCTGGATTTGGGTCTTCCGCAGTGTGACTCAGGCATGAAGAAAATCTCCGTTTCCTAATCTAGGTTTCTTTATTCTTCCCTCTGACAGTGGGACATGCTTCCAAATCCCCACCCAACAGCAAGAGGGCTGTGAAATCTAGAGAAGTGCATACCTTTGCAATGAACGCCAGGCATAGAAAATGGAGACATTTGTATAGCACCCCGTGAGAAACACACAAACAGGCTGCTTGCAGGCCCAGATGACTGGCCTGGGGGCTTTTATGTAATCTTGGTACACTGTTTAGGAAGCTCTGAGCTAAAGCAAGCAAGAACAAATTCTCTGTCTGACCATTTCAAGGCTGCCGCAACCTGTCCCAGCCTTCTTCCATTCCTACCTGTCCCTACCCCTCTATTTAACCAAGTCTTATTCACTCTAGGCCACTGATTTTCAAATTGTGATCCAACAAAAGGCTCTAGCATTTGACAGAAGTGAGACTCAAGCCAGGAAAGTTTACAAAACACTGCTCTGGCCCACAGTGATCTCTTCCTCCCTTGACTTTGCCTTGTTTTGTTTTTCATAGATCACATTCAGCTTTATATTTAACATTTCATAGAGTATATCTTGTCTTGGCTTCCCAGTGAGATTGGAAGGTTTTGGAAGGCACAGCACCTAGCTCATTGCTAGCACTTTACAAACACTTATTGGGTGAATCATTAATGCGTGAATGAAAATAGTTAACATTTATTGATTACCATTTGCCAAGCACCTGTTAAGGAGTTTGCATGCATTATCTCATTCAGTCCTTATAACAGACCTATGAAGTGGGTGTTGTTAATATACTCATTTCACAAATGAGGAAAGTGAGGCTCAGGAGATAGAAGGGGCTTATCCAAGGTCACACAGGCAGTATATGGCTGGCTGGTATTTGAACTACTACCAATCTCAAAGGTAGCATGTTTCAGAGAGGAAGAATGTTAAGGACTTTTAAGACTTACAGTTCTGAGATACCAGATATTCTCTGACAGGGCTGACAGGTGAAGTGTCAAAAAAGCAGGGAAACTCAGTTAATTGAATTTTTTTGAAGGAAGAAAGAAATGGAAACTATCATCAAATTAGGGACATTGGTTTACTCTCTCTTGGTACCCTCCCCCCATTAAAGCCCTTTGCCAGACACACAGCAAGTTTCTTCTGTTAAGTGACAGCGATAATCCACATTCAGTCTCAAAGCCCTAATTAAGCAACTAGTTGTAAAGGAGCTTTCTATGACTCCCAGATACTAACAATGTACACGTGAACCAGCTATTTATGTAGAAACTAGCACAGTGCCTGGCACATACTTAATGAAACATAGGAATATTTCATACTGTTACTGGTGTTAATATAAAGAATATTTATTGAATGCCTAATATGTGCAATGTTCTGGGTGATTTCATAATTCCTGACTCACATAATCCTTACAATGATCCCTTGAATTAGATGATTTTACTGCATTTTAACAAGTGAAGAAACTAAAGCTCAGAATGGTTAATATTTCCTCAAAGCCACACTGATCTGATACCAAAACCCATGCTCTTTATAATACCCAATACCGATAAACAACATGTATGTTGATACGAATAAATGGACCCAGAAGGAAAACAGCAACCAGTTCTTACCAATACCCTAGAAACGATGCCTCTGGTTTGAACTCAGCTGAAGGATGAAATCCATTCAAAGATCTCAGTGACCCCTCCAGCAACTCGATCAGACTTCACAGATGATAGCAGCTTGGAGAGGAGATATTCTACCCCTCTGGGAGCCACAGTCCACTTGAGGTTGGCCCCAGGCTCATTTCACAGCAGACCATGGGACTCTGTCCTACCTAGTTCATCAAGAACCTTCTTGTTTGGTTACAGCCAGTTTGGAACAATCCAGTGAACCAAGGAGTCTTTAGGGAAAAGGAGATAAAAAAAATTGTTCATTCATAACATAGTCCTCTGGCAGAGACTGCTTGTTGACTCCCCACAATATCTATTCTCACGTTTTCCTACGTGATACGATAGCCTAGGTAAAAATTGCGTTTTCCAACAGCCCTTGCAGCTAGTTGTGGCCTAGTGACTGGTTTCTTAGCTAATAGGTCTCAACTGGAAGTCATACGTGCAACTTCTGAGTTGTGCCTTTAAAAGAAAGAAGCATGCTTTCCACTGCCCGTGAGTTGGAATGTTAACAGCGTGGGGAAGCTACAAGATAGAAGGAGCCTGTGCCCTTAACATCTTCAGACCTCCACACTAGCCCTGGACCACCTATTAGACAATTAAGAGAATGAAAAATAAATTTCTATCTTGTCTCAACCACAATATTTTGGGGTCTTTTATTAGGACAGTTGAGCATGTAACTAACTCATAGGAATACTAGTGGGAAGATTGTTCTGGAAGGTTGGCTACTTTGGGTGTTTTGCTCTAAATGTTTAGAGACAGAAAGGTCTTTATCTGTCATCTCATCCAAGGTCCTTCTATTTCAGATGAGACACAGAGAAGCAGAAAGGACTTGTCAAATACTATCCATTTAACTGGGGTTGCCATCTGTTACCAACCAGGGAGGCTATCCTCTTTATTTTTGTACTTGGCATTATTAGAGGCCAACAATAAGTGCCCTTTCTAAAAATAATGAACTCAACTTGTCCTTGTTTCCAGATAGGCCAGTTTCTAAAAGCAGGTCTGTGGCAGCCCCTTGAAGGCCAGCATACTGGTGGACTGTGGTGGCTGATGTTTTTAAAAACCAACCATATTATGAAGCAGTAAGTTGAACTGTAAAATAGTGACACACAATTTGTTTAATAATGAGTTTTTTTAATTGCGGGTTTTTTTTCTGGGAATCAACGTAAGTGCACAACAAAATACCCAGTTCTGACCTTGTCATAGTGGGGAGTACTTGGCTGAAGCAAACACTGAGTCTCCAAGGTCGGCAGTTGTACAAGCATTCAGAGTGTACATCAAGCATCTATTATATGGAAAGCATGCTTTGAATTAACTCACTTGTGTAACAGAGCATCAACCCAAACAAATATCAGTGTCCAGTACCCTGAAAGGTCAGGTAGGCGGAGGAGTCATATTTACCTTCAGCAAGCAGGAGTGAGTGGCAAAGATGGACTATGAGGACAGAGAAAGAAGATTTGAAAAAAAGATCTGGTGACAAAAGATGTCACAGATATGCTGCATTCCTCCATAACAGTGACAACTCCTCATCTTGCCATTTTTTGGTGTCTCTTAAGAAGTACTAAGTAAGATTAGGACCAGCTTTAGAATGATTGTTGGAGGCAGGGTGTAGTAATGGCTCAGATCATGGCCTTTGGAGATGGATAGACCTAGGTTCGAATCCTGACTCTGCCACTTTAATAAAGCTGTTTTTCCTTCCCTTCTCCAAGCCTCGATTTTCTTATCTATGAGATACAGACAATACCCCCGGCCTCACTTGGTAATTGCAAGGATGAAATAGGCAATGGTAATGTCCAAAGCACTTAGCACAGTGACTGGCATATAGTAAGCGCTCAGTTCATATGCTGTACCATTATCATGGTGTTTATATGTGTTGACAACACTGAAACCTACTTGAACGGAAGGCATAGGAACCCCCAAACAAAGGCTTCTCATAGTACAGGCAGCAGTTCGTGTCTGTTATGGTATAACAAATTTACCCAGTAATCATGAGGAAAATTCAGATGACTGGGTTCAACTGCTAGAGATTCTGACTCAGTAGTCTGAGTTGAAGCACTTTTTAACGAGCTTTCCGAATGATTCTGGTAGATGCGTTCCAAGGACTGTTCTTTCAGAAAGAGTGGCGTAGGGTCCTAGAATGTATATATAGGACCTGGGGAAAAGCTGGTAGATGATTTCAACAATCAAGCAGTTCTTGGCTAAACACTGTAAGACTGACAAGATCCTAATTCACCCTCTTGCTTGGAAATGGAGGGTGAATGGCTCACAGCTCTGGACTCTCGGGGTTCCATTAGGCCATATATGTTTCAGAGTTAAAGGAAACAGTGTACAACTTAATTTTTTCGGCTACTTCTACCTGCTACTTTCTAAAGGCTCTCTCTCCTACTCCCCCATTGCAGGAGACAAAAGTGATTGCTGACCACACAAAAGGGAGGCTGTTACAGCTATGGTTGATTAAGCTGTTAAGTGAGGAGCACTCCATTTAACAATAGTCTTGTTCTCATCAAAATTAGAACTGTAGAGTGGCTGATAATGGGCTAAAGAACACATCATCTCTGGCTGGCGCACACAGCCCCTACAGTTCAAAATCCCAGGCTCCCTTGATGACCATCCGAACTCTTCAACTAGGATAGTTGCTCCTTCTACACTGAGATCAGACGTAAGGACAACAGCCAAACTGCCCCGCCTCTTTGCACAAGACTCCATAAAATGATTAACTTGATTCAAAACACACACACACACACCCACACACACTTCCCTTTTATTTGGCTAAGGTGGTGAGAACAAGGGTGAAGTTGCTACAAAAGGGTCTGTAAAGCTTTGAGATTAATGAGGTTTGCTTTAGTACCACCCCAGTCACCTTCATGATGAATAAAAGGTGACAGAGATAGCAAGCGTCTCCTAGAGGCCGTAACTGAAAAAAGAAATCGCTAATGTTGGGGAAGAGATTCTGAGGTAGGGGGAATTTGAGAGGTCACTTGTTCTTTGAAGACTTTGGTTTGTTCGAGGAGGCTTTCTCTACATTGTGAAATGGATCTACAGAATAAGAGCTGCATCTCCGTTGAGGTTTACCAACCCCAAATCATCTCCCTTAGTGGTTTGGTCTTCAGTAACAAGTCACAAGCTACACCTTCCCTTCTCCAGCAAGCCCATTAAAGAAGCTGCACAGAAACCTAAAGGTTTTACTTTTTCCAGAATTTGGATTAAATTACATGCATAGGGAGCCATTGGCCTTTCTCCATTTGCTGGAAAGGGGTCAGTGACTCACAATAGTTTGTAAACAGTTTGCCTGTTTAATTCTGACATTCTCTGAAAGTCTACATTCCATGACTGCAGAGATCTGGTATTTCACACAGGCTACCTTGCATTATCTTTCCAGTGCGTGCCCTGTCTGCTCCAGCCGGAGACCATATGACGCTGCACCCCACATTTGTTCACTGATGATACACAGGCAGCAGAGCACTGGCCTAGGAGTAAGGAGACCTGGGTCCCAGTCTCAGCTTTGCTGCCAATATGCTGTGTAACCTTGAGCAATTTCCTTCCCCATCTGAGAATCGATCTCCTCATCCGTAAAATGAAGAAGAAGACCTCTAAGTGTCCCTCCAGCTCTGCCATTCTATGAATCTTAATATAAAGGCTTAATCAAATGTAAATTAGTCCTACCACATCAGCAACCCCTAAGCTTGTGGTTCCTAAGTTCCAGTGTGTGTCAAAATCAGCCAGAGAAGAAACTCCAGTTTTGGAAATTTATCCTACATCTGGAAAATGATGCAGGTACAAGGTAATTGATTACATTCCTTGATTGTATTAATTAGCAGAGGATTGGAAACAACCCATGTGGCCATCAAAAAGTGACTGGTGAAATAAGGTCTGGTAACTCCAAATAATGGAATACTATACAGCTGTGAAAACTAGTAAGGAAGTTCTATATGACAGACACGGCAAGATGTTTAAGTTACGTTAAAGATGCAGAACAGTGTGTAAAGTGTGCTAACATTTGGAGGGGGAGTGAAAAATATATATCTACCATTGTTTGATATCTGGTAACATATCTGATAAAGAAACTGAAGGGATTCATAAGAAATGAGTAGCAGTGCTTACCTAGGTTTGCATGGCAGATCAGGCTGGAATAAGGTGGGAACCGGACAGCCGAGGACAGGCATGAAGAAAGACTTTCAGTTTATTCATTTATATATTTTTCAAGTTATGCACCAAGTAAATGTATCATCTCTCCAAAAATTACGTAATAAAATAGAAAGACAGAATTCTTTTGGGAGCTAGTTAAAAATGCTGAACTTAATGAGTCAGAACTCCAGGGGTCCAGAATCTGCATTTTCAGCTAGTTCCGCTAGTAGATTCTGATGTAAGGGCGAGTAAAATATACTTAGAAAAAACCTGGCCTAAACACTTTGCAAAATAGGAGGGGTGGCAAAGATGTCTGTAGTGTAAGGTAGGGCCTTCTCCTTAACAATTTCTCTACCAAGCAGCCCCACATCGCTCTGAAATTATAAGGCTTCCAAATCGATACCTCACTTTCTACCTTCCTACATCTTCCAGTGATGTGACCAAGCCTTCTGTGAGAAATCCTGATATGTCTCGACAGTGGAAAACATTCAGTCTCCAGCACCTACATTTGTGTGGCTTTTCTTTCTCACAGGGTCAGGCTAGCAGGACCTGCTCATTGGGAGGAATAAGGGTTGTTGGGAAAGAGAAAACCCTCTCTGAAAGATGAGATCAAAGAGTGATTTCACTTGCCTTGCACTTCTGCTGCCAGCTGGCCTGCAGAGCAGTGCCTTTGCAGAGCCAGCCACAGGAGCAGCAGCAGTGGTGCAACCACCTCCTCCTATTAAGTGGAGCTGCTTGTGGATTTTGAGTCAGTGTGTGGGCAATATGCAGGTTTTGCCCGGAACTGGCTTACCTTTATCCTTTGTCTGAGCCAATTTGATGCCCTTTCAGAAATAAAATAAGCAATACTTATTGCTTATGTGTGCTAAGCACTTGCCGTGTTATCTTACCTATTTTTCCAACTCTGCAAAGTAGGTGCTGCAGTGTTTTTATCTCCATTTTACAGATATGGAAACCGAAGCTTATGTAGGTTAAGTGACCAGCCACGGGCCACACGGCTAAGAAACAGCACAGTTGGGATTTAAATTCTGGCAGTCTGATGCTAGAATCTGTGCTCCTAATCACTTCATTTTATTGTCTTTCTTTGGTGGTGGTAGGAGGGTCATCCCTACTCAAGACCCAGCCACCCAATAAAAAGTTTCTGCAACTCTCGTCTCAAGAGCTCAGGGAATCCCCATAGGCTCTGCCTTTGACTCACTGTCTGCTTCCCTCTTGCTCTGGTCAGCTGTGCCTGGTTTTCTCACGAGCATTGAAGAGTCCAGATTCTCTCCCTTTGGTCTGCCCTCTGGGATTGACACTTCAGTTGGACTGTCTGCCTGGTTTTAATTTTCAGCTTCTGCCTTGATCACTGGCTTTCAGATCACCTTTGGCTTCAAGCTCTGAAGCCCCCAGGCAGGTCTAACCCCAAGCTCAACCCAGGCTCCCAGCCCAGGCCTCTAGGACGAGTATAGTATTCTGGCATCCTGTTTGTCCTACCAGGAAGAGAAGAACAGACTCTCTTGGTCTCTCTCTCAGACTTTTCTTTCACAACTAGCTACTTCTGCTGACTCCCCACCCGCAGTGATGTGCAACAAGGTCTCCCAAGACTTGTCAACAAGCTGACTTCCTCCAGCACAGCACAGAGGAGCCAAGCCAGCAGTAATGGCTCATTGGTGGCCGAGGATTGCATTCTGGAGTTATAACTGAATTTGATGGTATTTGCTGACCCCCTCTACTAGCAGCCGGGATACAGCCAAGGCAGTGTGGAGACAAGAAGAGGAAACGTTTACTATGACAACCATAGTTCATGCACTTTTCATTTTTTCAGGAGTGGGGACGAATTTGCACCAAACCAACCCCTTGTTATTGCCTTGTTCCACAGCAGGGTGCATTTGAAGACGGTTAGCTATGGTGGAGGAGAGGTGGAGTATTTGGCCACATAACAGAGCAAAACAAACTGGTCCAGCCTCAGAGTGAACTGGAAGCTTTAATCAGTGGTGTTAACCACTCCCACGTAGGGAGACAATAACGCTGGCTCATTTTTGGGAGGGGACTTGCTTGGTTCTGATAGCTATGGTGAGAGCCTAACATGCTTTGCTAATTTTTATTTTTTAGCATCTCCTTGTCATCAGCCAGTCCTAGGGGGTATGTGGACTTAGACCATTTTATCTCCTTTTGCTGCTTTTGACCACATCCTTCCCCTTCTCAAAACCATTCAGCAATTCTCTCATCGGAACACCAGAAAAACTGGGTCCCACCCACGATCTGTTTACATGGCACGGAGAGAACGGACTCTGGAGACTGAATGCCTGAGTTTTGCATATCAGCCCTGTTAGCACAACCTGTGTAACCTTCTGCAAGATACTGAACCTCTCTGTTTCCCAGTTTCTTCCTCCGTAAAATGAGAATAATTATACCACCTATCTTATTGGGTTGTTGTGAAGAATAAATGAGATAATATTTGTAACGCACTTGCAACAGTGTCTGAGTATAGTGAGTACTCTGTAAATGTTTGTTAAATAAATGAATAATAAGTATATTCATTCATTAAACAAATACCTGTTGAGTATCTATGAGCTAGCCAGGGGTTGGCAAACTTTTACTACAGAGGGCCACAATGTAAATATTTTTTAGGCTTTGCAGGCCATATGGTCTCTGTCGCAGCTACTCAACTCTGCCATTGTAGCGTGAGAACAGTCATGGACAATATGTAAATGAATTGGTGTGACTGTGTGCCAACATAAATTTATTTACAAAAACAGAATTTGGGCTAGATTTGGCCCACAAGCCATAGGTTGCTGACCTCTGTGTTACGGAATGGGGATGCAATGGTATGCAAAACTGACCCACTAAATCGTCCCGCCTAGTATGGGAGACAGAAGTTAAATAAATAATTTCATACCTTATCAATTAGAGCAAGTATGGGGGTTGGAGTTGGGGTTGGGATGGGTCTAACATACTCTTGAAGATCAGCAAAGACTTGTCTGAGGAAGTGGCTTCCAATTGAGGATAACGTCACACTTAAACAGGTAAATGCGGGCATGGGGAGGGGCATGTGTGAGATGGCCTCAATTGACATCACCCTCAAAGACTAAGGATGTCCTAAACAGCCTAAATATCCCCATCTTACCCTTCATTTAGTCCATGGAGAAATAGCTGAGGTCTGTAATCTAATCTTTTCTTGAGTTGTTTTTAATTTCAGCATGTATAATCTCTGGTGAGAAGAGCAGAATTGTTAAGAGCATAGACTATTGACAGACTGCCTGGCTCCACATACTAGCTGTATAACCTTGGGCAAGTTACTTAACCTCTCTGTGCCAAAGTCTCCTCTGTCTGTGGGATGAAGATGACAATGTTGGTAGCATCCACCTCGTAGGGTGGTTATGAGGATTAAATGAGCCAATACACTTAATCTATTTGGAATAGTCTGGCTCATGAAAAGCATTAATATATGTTAGCTCTTGCTCTTGTTGTGGATTATGTGTTCCATACTTTTTGCAGGGCACTAGATTTTCCTTTTCTTCCTGCTAACATTGCCTCCTTCATACTCTGAGGACTACCACTCCAATAAATTCTCTTATTTCAGGATATAGTTAACAAGCCAAACAATGGTTAACTTGTATTGAGCACTTATGTTCCAGATTCTATGCTAAATAGTTTACGTACAAATCTCATTTAATCTTCAAAATCAAAGTCTTAATAATCCATTCAAATTGAGGCTCAGAGAAGTTAAGTGATGAGAGACTGAATATACAAAGGGACAGTGTCCAAACCATATATAAAAATAGAACTTTGACCCACGACTTGCAGCAAATGCCCAGGAAACCAACCTCTTATCTACAATAACCAGGCCAGGGAGGCGGCCTGCTACAATTCAGGGCTGGAAGAAATCAGACTGCTGTCTCTAGTAACAATCCAGGAAGGCAAATTATACTTCCTGTAGCAATCGACCCAGTACTTGATTAGTACCTGACAGCTTCCCTAGTGTTTGTCCTGACTTCCAACTTAGGACCAACCAGAGAAAGCCAAATATACACCTCTAGCCAATCCCACAGTATACCCTGCTTCTAGTTAGCCCGCCTACAGCTTCCCCAGGCCAACAGCTTCCAATCAGGGGAGACTGAGCCATCCCTTTTTCCACTTTAAAACTTTCCCACTCCTCTGCCTGCCTTTGAGTATCTGCCTAAGCCTGAGTGACGGCGACTGACTCTTTGCTACAGCAAGCTCAGAATAAATAGCCTTTGTTTGTTCTCACTTGGTTGGTCTTTGTTTATTTTTACAGTGACATCATAAGGGTCATAAAACAAATAAGTGGCAGAGCTAGGATTCAAAAGCTGGTCTATCAAACTCCAGAATCCCGAGTCCTTAACTAATATACCATACTGTCTCCCCACACACACTTTCAGGATGTTTTTGAATTATGCATTTTGATGGCATCTTCTTTACCTTTTCCCATTGAAAAGAGGCAATCTGTTTAGGATTCCCTTATGCTGCAGCCCTTGCCTCCAAGAGAATTGGAGGCTCCCTCTCCGTACCTTCTCTAGCTTATTGCATGATTGGAGGTGCAACCTACATACAGTAATTCCAGGGCTGGAAGCACCCAGGGGAACAATATCTGTTTTTCTCAGGGCTGGCACGATGAGTTGGCAGTGTCATCAAGATAAAGTCCTAACGTTTGTTGGATTCTTATTATGTGCCAAGCACTGTGCTAAGTTTATATGCATTAATTATCTTATTTAATCTTCAGAACAACATTGGGAAGCAAACAATGCAATTCTTCCCATTGTGTGGGTGATGAATCAGAAGCAGAGAGAGCTCCAGCAATGTTGGTATGACTTCAGGGGATGGAGTAAACTTCTTTGCTCCCCAGAACTCTTTTGGATAGCTCCCTTCCTACCAGCATTCCCGTTATGAAAGAAGTACTGGTTTTATCAAAATACAAATCTCCCTGGAAAAGATAATACATTCAGCCTTCCCAACCCTTCACACTTCAGTTATAATTACTACACCTCAGTTCCATTTATGAGAGCCAGTTTTGACAGGCAGAGAAGTGGAAAGAGCAAGAACATCCTAAGTGAGGGAGCAGACTTTGGGACATTTACTGGCTAACATAATGTGGGCAAGAGCCAGAGAGCTGGCCCTAGGTTCTGTTTCATTTCTGGTATCCTTCCTGACTGAGAACAACATCTGAGGCCTTCCCATTTCTATTTCCCAAGTTTTCTTCTAAGCTCTAGACCAGGCCATTCCCTCCTTCTGGTATCTTTTTCTGCTTGGTGAGAACCAGATCATCAGACATTTCCCTTAAAGGTCCTTCACACTATCACTTCCTCCAAGCAGCCTTCTTTGTTTAATGTTAGAGCTGTTTTCCTGAGAAACCAGAGCAAACCATTGCCAAAGCTTCTCATTCAGCCTGACCACTCAGCTCTTATCAGCTGAGGGCCACAGCATACTCCAGTCTGCGTATTAATGGAACTTCACAAAGCCCACAAGCTGACTGGATGGACCTGGTGTGAATATAACCCAGTTGTCTCATGTAGTCAGAGTGTAAATTACCACTTTGTCTTCAGCCCTCAGTCCATTCCTCTTTTAAGGCCTCTTTTAAGGAAGTTTACAATTTGGTGATCTGGAAAAATCAGCTATCACTCAGTCAAAGCAATTGAAAAGAAAGAGAAAACTAACAAATTAATAGTCTGTGTCTCTATTAGCTAAGCCTTTTCTCTATGGTCCAGAAACCATCCCTGAATTGGTGTTTTCATAATAACTGGCTTCCAAGGTTACTGCCTAAATTAACTGAGGGAAAGAGAGAGAGGAGGTCAGAGAGAGACGAAAGAGAAGAGAGGAGTGTCTAAAGAAATTCTCCCTGTCTGTCGCATCCCACGCTGTCCCTACACCAAACCTCAAGCCCTCCCTGGGACTAGACAGTTGAAGGTGCCTGTGGGTTAGAAGGGAGGGGGCAGCTCTTCCAATTCAGCCTGAAATGTACCAACACTCTTGTAGATCACACACCTTCTGTGACATGTACGTAAAAACACCATTTCAAACATATCCTTTCTCACGTTGACTTTAACCGCTATCCCCACTCCCAGAAGTACCCAGTTCTCTGGCTCTGTGTTCCGTAGGAAGGTGGCTAGGCCTATGAAGAGCATTTAAGTCTGCTTTCCCACTCACCTACTCCTTTTTCCCAGCCAGTATTGGCTTCCCTTAGGACCAGCTCCAAGAGTGGTCTAAGCCAGGGATCTGTGAACTCTTCCTGTAAATGACCAGACAGTAAATATTTTAGGCTTTATGAGCCATATGGTCTCTGTCGCAGCTATAAAATTCCGCCATTGTGGCATGAAGGCAGCCATAGATGATATGTAAATGAATTAGCAAAGATATGATCTGATAAAATTGTATTTATAAAAACAGTAGTGAGCTGGATTTGGCCCTCAGGCTGTAGTTTGCTGGAGATCATGAATGTGTGACCATTGTTTGAGTCTCTGATGAGTGTCTTACAGGTTCACAGGTCACAACTGTGAACACCACTGGTTCCAGTGGGAGCAGAAGCCACGCTAGAGAAGGATGCAGGGGCTTAGATCCAGTGTGGCCTGACCTCCAGACATACTCTGACAGTGCTGTTTTAAAACAGAAATCCTGATAGGAGTTTGCTTCCTTATCTTTTTCCTCTACTTCCTAAAAGTAGAGTACGTTTTTTGATTGAGGAGGAAGGTAGGAGAAAGGAGGAAGATAGGGAGGTTTCCAGTGATTTGAGGTTGCTGAGAATTGGATTCTAGTTAACTGAGGTCTGTCTGCTTCCAGGGTAGCAGCAGAGCAAGCTTGCTCACCAGTCAGGCTTAGCATTGCCAGGGGGGCCAGCCTGGTGGCGTAGTGGTTAAGTTCAAGTGCTCAGCTTTGGCTGACTGGGGTTCACAGGCTCGGATCCCAGGTGTGGACCTACAAACTGCTCATCAAGCCATGCTGTGGCGGTGTCCCATATACAAAGTAGAGGAAGATTGGCACAAATGTTAGCTCAGGGTCCATCATCCTCAAGCAAAAAGAGGAATATTGGCAACAAATGTTAGCTCAGGGCCAATCTTCCTCATCAAAAAATAAATAAATAAAATAATTTTGTTTTAATTAAGCATTGCTAGGGCCAGTGGACTTTCCCATCAGTGTCCAAAGTTTGCAAGTGGCTTGATCACAACTCTTACAGGCCTAAAATATGTCTGAGTCTCAATGTCCTTGGGAGGGCTTCCGTAATGTGCTGGCAGAGGGCGTTGCCCCATAAGGTATGAATAGTCAAGAGCTAGAATGGCAAATGGGTTTTGCTTTGTGTGGCAATCCCAGCTGATTGGTAGGTAGCTGCTGTCTTTTGAGAAGGATTTTGAGGCCACAACTGGGGTGAATGGGAAAGTGAGTTCACTTGGTTAATGAAGCCTGCTATGGGCATGGGAGGAAGGAGGAGAAGTAGACAGGCACCAGCTCTGCTCCAGGCCGGGCGAAACTGGGAAGGATATCTAAGAAATGCAGGCTATTTGCTGAGTCCTATCTGCTAGTGCCTGGCTGGCTGGTGAGAGACATTCCTTCAAACATCTGAGTAAATCAAGTGACTCATTGGGAAGGTGGCCCAGTTAAGGCCTATTTTTGTGGCTATAATCCTGTGGTACAATCTAGAGCACACTCCTGCCCAGGGTGTCCTGTAAGGAGGGCTGTGTTGCCTTTACTGTGGGTCATCTCTATTCATGGTGCTAGCACTAAGGGGTGCAGACAGAGGTGGGGAAGAGAGAGTCCTAGCCACTAAGGTTTTCGTAATCTAGTGGAAGAGATTGATATGCAAATTAGTATCTAAACCATAAAGCAGATTGAAATACAATCCTATAAGAATATAATAAGGAAAATGCTGTGAAAGCCCAGAGGAAAGAAATGAGCTTTAACCCATAGGAGATGGGGTTGGGGCCTCGGAGGGAGACCATGCAAGTCTCTATGGAGGAGTTAGCCTGCGAACCAGGCCTTGAAGGATGAAGTAGATTTGAAGATGTAGAGAGGACGTTGAGGAACTGTGGTCCAGTGGTTCTCAATCTTATTTACACGCCCCAACACACCTGAGAAATATGATGTGTCCCATCCATTCATCCATCAACTATTTTTGGCCTTTACGGCGGGCATGGTTGGAGCCAGAGGCTGCAGTTGTGTGGCCTAGCCTCTCTCCTTGGCGACCATGTTTCTTGGAGGAGAATCTCCACTCCAGTCTCTCATTCTGCTAACCCACCCTTCGCACTGCAACCAGAGCCTGTTTGCTTGCTTTAGTTTCAATTTTTAAGCTTTTTATCTATTTTTAATAGGAAATAAATATACATCATCCAAAGGATGCAAACCGATATAAATAAAAAAGTAAGTTTTCTTCCAAAACCCTGTCTTGTCTAATCATTGTTAACAGTTCCTTATGTATTGTGCAGGAGAGAGCCCATGTAAACACAAGGAAATATGCACATACTCTTATCACAAATGGCAGCATGTCGTACACATTGTTCATCATCTTGCTTTTTTGTAGAACCATACATCTTGGAGACACTTTCCATAAGCACATAGAATGACTAGCCACTTTATAGCTGCATACTGTTCTTTTGTATGGAACACCATCAATTATTTATCCAGTTTCCTCTTGACAAGATATTTAGGTTTTCCATAATCTTTTGCTAATAAATAATCTTTACACATGTGGGAATATATCTGTATGGTAAATTCCTAAAAGTAGACTGACTGCATCAAACAGTGTGAGCATTTGTAACTTTTATACATATTGCCAAATTGCCCTCCACAGAGATGTTCCAATCTACACACCCACAGCACAGTGAGTTATCAAACTTTTTCTTATTCCTCAATCTGATAGATGAAAAACAAGATCTCACTGCAATATTAAATTGCATTTCTCTTATTATGATCAATGTTGAGCATCTTTTCATATGTTTAAGAGACATTTGTTTTTCCTTTTCTGTGAACTGTTCACATCTGTTGTCCGTTTTTCTATTGGCTTAGTGGTCTTTTCTTTATTAATTTTCAGCAGCTCTTTATATAGAAAGGATATTAGCTCTTTGTCATGTCAGTCGCAGGTATTTTTCCCAGGTGAGCACAATGGAGTCTATGCAGAAACTGATATATAATAATGTAATCTGAAATTACACAATGTTATAAACTAATACAACCTCAATAAAATAATTTTTTTAAAAAGAGCCTTCATTTTAGTCATGATATTTCCTATAATTTCTCCCATTTCTCAGAGCAAGTATTGAAGTGACTTTATTGAGGATGTTTTCCTTCTTCTATGTACAGCCTAGGGAAGTTTCTTTCCTTCTTGTCTCGCCTTTTGTATTCTGGATCTTATTTTTGCTACTCCTTGCTAAGGTATTACCTGGTTAGTGATTATCTGCCTTTTTCAAGTCAAAGAATCTTTTAGAATCTGATTAAAGCTCTGTACCCAATGCCCAGAAGTATATTCACATATAACATATCTATAACTTTACATTTACTTTCAAGGAGTTTACAACCCTTCTGAAGAGTAGTTTTTGGACATGTGGCCCAAGGAGAACCTGTATCAGAATCTCTTGGGAACCTTGTTTAAAATGCAGACTCCTGAGCCCCTACCTAGAGTGAGGGAACCAGACTCTTTGCAAATAGATGGGGCCATGGAATCTGCATTTAAAAACATTCTGGTAGGGGCTGGCCCATGGCCGAGTGGTTAAGTTCTCGTGCTCTGCTGCAGGCGGCACAGTGTTTGGTTAGTTCAAATCCTGGGCGCGGACATGGCACTGCTCATCAAACCATGCTGAGGCGGCGTCCCACATGCCACAACTAGAAGGACCCACAATGAAGAATATACAACTATGTACTGGGGGGCTTTGGGGAGAAAAAGGAAAAAAATAAAATCTTAAAAAAAAAAAAACAGTCTGGTAATTCTGATCCATAATAAAGCATCCCACAACCTAGGGGAATCTATGGATCTGGGTGAAGACCCCCTAGTTTGTCTCAGTCCCCAAGTAGAGTGTTTAAATTCTGATAGGAAAATTCAAAAGAGGACAAACCTCAGGATTCAAGTCTCAAATGAAGCTAAAAGGTGGGGTGACTGATGGGGAAAATGAGGCTTCTGCACTGAGGTCTCTCATTATACCATGTGGTCAGTCAATCATAACAGCATCCCGCTGTGCGTGTGTGTGTGTGTGTGTGTGTGTGTGTGTGTGTGTGTGAAGGAGAGGGAGAGTCACAAGTGGAGCTAGCTTTATCTTTTTTGGTGTGTAGATCAAAAATGACCTTTTCAATATTTCTCCCTCCTTCTCCCTCTCTCCTCCCCTAACTCTTTCTTGCTCTCTTCTTTCATTAAAGTGCAAACAAAGCACATCCTCACTCCAAGAGGACAAACTGCTGTTCAAGGGTAAAGTGCTTCATGCGCAGAGCAGGCTTTAGTAGAGGTCTGAGTCTTGCTGGAATAGGCCGTTTATACCACTGACTGGACTAGCATTTGATTTTTCTCACAGAAGAGTGTGCTAAAGGGAAACAGTCACTTGGTTGTCAAGACCTCAGCTCTGGCTTTCCGGGGGCCATAGGACCATTCCTTTGTATTGGTGGCACTTTTCCCTCCTATAGGCAGCCTCCCCAGGGGACCCACTGGCCTCTTTTGTTGTCCAATGTCTGCTAACTATTTCTTCTCATAAAATACATATGAGACAAAATGTGTATTTGGACAAAAGCACCAAACACACAATGTGCATAGAGTGTTGGGGGTCCGTGAGGTTCCTGAAGCCCATCCATGAGCTCCTTAGGGTACTACTTCCCAAACCTGAGCATCTGGGTCACTCGGGGAGCTTGTTAGAAAGCCCAGGACCTATGCTTCACTCCAGACCTACTGAACAGGATCTCTGGGCCCCCCTGCCTGGACAAGTTCCCCAGATGGCTCTGATACACACTGAAATGTGGGGCCCACTAGGTCTGAATTAACCCCTGCTAGAGGGTTCCTTCCTGTGTTAACTGGTGGGATCCTTCAGTTCCCATGGGAGTCTTCTCCAAGGGAAATCAGTGATTTCAGGGGAGTACCAGACACTGGGGGCCATCACATGGGCCTAACATGTGAGTCTCCAAGAAATGAGGCTAACACACTGATTTTGTTTTATTCCCAGATCAGACTGTATCAGGGAGCACACTGGGAGGCCGGGTTTGCTTGGGAGATGAAAAAACAGGATAGTCCAGCCTGAGAACTATTCAGTGATTCTCTTTATAGATACAGTTTATCTAAGCCCTCTATACTATAAACATGGGCTTGGAAATTGAGGTGGACAGCCCGCTGCTGCTCAGCAGGGAGAGGAAGCTCAGGTGAACCAAAGCCTGCTTAATAGCAGAGCAACTGGCCGTGGCACTTTCCTAGCTGAGTCATGTAGAGCGAAGCAGTAGGTTGAAGGATGAAGAGCAGTTGAAGATTTCCGAAGGGTGGTTGGCTAATAAACTAATTGGAATTTCAAAGATTGAAGCCTAAAGCCCAAATCAATTTCAAAAAGCAGCCTATCTTGCTAACACTCACCTCAGAATTCTCAGAATTTATAGTGTCTCTGTCTGCCTGAAATGAGATGAGAGTACTCTAAATCAGAGAAGGATCCTGAATGATCTTTGCTATGGATCAGTAATGCCAGATAACAAAAGGACTCCTCCACCTGGTTCAGGCATCGATCTCCTCGCCAAATGTTCTTATTCCTGAGGCCTGAACTGAGACCTACTTCCTAAGCAGGCCTCTCTAGGGGAGGCAGCTCATTCCCTCACAACCTACCATGTCCAAGCCAGGGGCTGGGATAGATGTCCTCCTTGCTCTCCAGCACTGCTTCCAGACCACTACTCCTCCATCTTCATGTCAAAACCTCTACTCCTTTGAAGATCCTTCTAGCCAGCAATGCCATGTTTTCCCCTTGTGCATTACGTCATCTTCCAAGGTCCCCATTATTTAACGAGCATGTAGGCACCTGCCTTTCTGTCTTCCTCTCCATCCCAATCCTGTCATCTTTCTGGATCTCCACTCAGCACTTCGAAAACTCAGTCTACATTCTCCCTACAGCAGACAAAGTGATATTTTTAAAACATAAATTGGGTCATGTCTCTCATCTGCTTAAAATCCTCCAATGGCTACCCATTGCTCTTATGACAAAGTCCGTATTTCTCTCTGTGTATTTATCTGGCTTCCACCTACTCTGATCTCTTTTCTAGGGTTCTTGGCTTCTCTCACTCTGCACTAGCCAACTCACCAAGCTCATTCCCTAAGCTTCCTTACATTTGCTCTTCCTTCTGCCTGGGAAATTTTTCTTCCAAATTTTTGTGTGGATGACTACTTCTCATGCTTCCAATTCACAGCTGAAATGTTGCTTCAGAAGGGCATTCTTCGCCCACTCTATATAAAATAACTCCACCCCACCCAGTCACTTTCTTTCACATTATCCTATTTTATTATTTTCATAGCACATATCATATTCTTAAATGATCTGTTTACTCGTTTTTGTGTGTCTCCCCAATTTGAATGTGTTAAGAAAAAACGCTTGGTCATGGCTGTGTCTCTAGCACCTAGACTAGCTCCCTGCACATAGTAGCTGTGGTAGGCAGCCTCTAAGATGGCTCCCCTGATCCCCTCCTCCTCTTATTCACGCCCTTGTGTAATCCCCTCTCCTTGACTGTGCACTGAACTCTTACTCCCTTCTAGCAAATAGAATGCGGCAGAGATGACGATGTCACTTCAGAGATTAGATTACAAAAGACTTTGGCTTCCATCTTGAATGCCCTCTCTCACTCTTTTGCTCACTCACTCTGAGGGAAGCCAGCTGCTATGTTGTGAGCTGCTCTTTGGAAAAGTCCATGTAGCAAGGAACTGATACCACTGGTCAACAGTCAGAGAGGCTCTGAGGCCTGCCAGCAGCCCTGTGAGTGAGCTTAGAAGGGAATTGGAAGGGGATCCTCCCTTAGTCAAGCCTTGAGATGTAGCCCTGGCCAACACCTTGATTGCAGCCTTGTGAAAGACACTGAGATAGAGGCAGCTAACTAAGCCGTGCTCAGATTCCTAACCCACAGACCCTGAGAGATAATAAATGCTCATTATTTGAAGCCTCTAGAATTTAAGATAATTTGTTGCACAGAAATAAATAGCTAATACAGTAGATTCTCAATAAATACCTGTTGAATTAGTGAATTCTTGGTGACCTCAACGTCCATGTGACCTCCTCAATGACCCTGCCTTTCATCCCACTTTAGCCGTCCACTCTCTTGGCCACATTCTTGCCCTTATCATCATCCAGAATTGTTCCACCTCTGACATCATAAATTAAGACATCCCATCCTGTGACCACACCCTTCTACCTCTCCAATTCACTCAGTTACCCCCAGTATACTAGTTCTTCATCCTCACTGGGACTCAGTCCACAGACACCATGTCACAGGTTGGCTTCCTCAGGAAGTAAACTCTCAGAGGGAGTTTAGTGTGCAGAATGTTTATTAAGAAGTGTCCTTGGGGTCTGGCCCGGTGGCTGAGTGGTTAAGTTCACACACGTCCACTTTGACGGCCCAGGGTTTCGCCAGTTCGCATCCTGGGTACAGACATGGCACCATTCATCGGGCCATGCTGACGCTGCAGCATCCCACACAGCACACCCAGAGGACCCACAACTAAAATATACAACTATGTACTGGGGGACTTTGGGGAGAAAAAGGAAAATAAAGTCTTTAAGAAAGAAAAAAGAAAAGAAGTGTCCTTGGGATTATTACCTATATAAAAGAGGAGAAGGAAGCAGAATTGGGCAGAAGTTGGGACGCAGTGCAGGCCCGCTGACCACCTTGATCAATCCCATGAGGAATCCCTTAAGTGTTATTCTGAGTTGGGCCAAGATGGCCAGGCCTTTATTCCTCTGTCTCAATCAGTCACTGGATTTGGGCCACTGGGGAAGGGGTGTGCCTTTGAGTAAGGCAGCTAGCATTCTGCAGCTGTGAAGCAATCTCTGAAGGGCCTGGCAGCACAGCTGAAGGCAGCTTGTGACAGTGTTCCCAGCAACTGAGGCAACAAGTCTTTCACTGAAAGGTGATCTGGGTTGCACATTGCAGTGTATATCACATCTCAATCTATCAGCCTCCTCCCTGTCCTTATTTCTTTCTCTGCTCAGCTTACATACCATTGTGGAACACTCCCAACTTTACACAAGCCTTATTCTGCTTTCTGTATGAGCTGCCCAGGCAAAACCTCCAACCTGGAGTGAATTCAAGTAACGTTCTTCCCCACTCTTGCACCTGGGCTGCTGAACATAGAGAAAATCAAACAATTGTGTGCATTGGTTTTTCCGTAAATCTGTAGTCTCCAAATTCAACTGGGTCCTCAATGCTGTCTGTCAGTCCTAATATGTTTCCCTTTTCAGCATTCTCCCACTCACAACTCCAGCTATTTTAAATCTTCTCTGTATCCTTCAGAGCACTGAGCTCCCTACTTCTTCCACCCTCACCTGAACATTTGGCCTCATCTCATCTTCAAGGAGAAAATTGGTATCAGAAGAGAGTTTCTACAACTTCTTTCCAACAAATCTCTGGGTAGACAAGATCTATTGATTCTACCTCCCAAACGACTTTCAAAGCAATTTACTTCTTACCACTTCTACAGCCACTCTCCTATTTCAGGTCACGACCCTCTTACATTTGAATGGCTGCAAGTGTCTTCTAACTGATCTCCTTAACTCCCATTAAATTCAAACATCATGCTTACTTTCTTCTCTCTGCCTTCACAATAAGTTTCTCTGTGCCCAGAATACTTTTCCTTTTCCATCAACCCCTACATCCTGGCTAATTCCTCCTTTCTGTTCAAGTCACAGCTTAACTGACCCTTCAGTAAGAATATATTTGACTCTCCAAACTAGATTAAGATCCTCTACTAGATGTTTTCATAGCACCCTGTAGTTCTTCTTTCATAGCATTTATACACCTTGTATTAGTTATCTATTGCTTTGTAACAAATTACTCTGAAACTTAGCGACTTGAAACAACAAACATTTATTATTTCACAGTTTCTGTGGGTCAGGAGGGGCTTAGCTAGGTGATTCTGACTTAGGATCTCACATGAGGTTGTAGACAAGATGTTCACTGCAATTGTAGTTACCTGAAAGCTGGACTGGGGCTGGAGGATCTGCTTAGAAGGGGGCTTACTCACATGGTTTTTGTCAGGAGGCCTCAGTTCCTTACTATAGACCTTTATGTAGGACTTCTTGAGCATCATCACAATATAGCAGTGACATCCCCCAGGGCAAGTGATCCAAGAAAGGAGGAAGGAAAGAAACTATAATGCCTCTATGACCAAGTCTCAGAAGTCACACATCATTACTTCTGTCACATTCTATTTGTTAGAAGTGAGTCACTAAGACCAACAACCCACACTCAAGGGGAGGGTAATTAAGTTCCATCTCTTGAAAGGAAGAGTACATAAGGATTTGTGAACATATTTTAAAATCACTATACACCTCTTTATAATTGTGTGTTTGCTTGTCTGTCTTCACCAGACCGTAAGCTCCATTAGTACAGGTGCCACGTCTTTATACTTCACTCTTGTGTCTGCAATGTCTAGCACAGTGCCTAGAGTGTAATGGAAGTTCAATAAATGTTCGATGAGTGAAGGAAAGAATGAATTAATGAATTGATAACTCTTATTAGAATGGGGGAGGAGACACTATACAACAATGCTTTATGAATCGTTAACCTCTAGATCAAATTAGGGTATCAGATTAGCTTTGGAGAGAATGGCGTCCAAATGGGGAAGAGTTATATCACAGGAATAAAAACCTTGATGTAGGCAGTGCTGGCTCTGCATCCAACACTGAGAAGTTGTTTTCTGAACGTCTTGAACCTTAAAAATAGTTCCCGAAGTGCCATGGGGGAAGATGGAGCTCTTTTTTTTTCCTCTCCAAAGCCCCAGTACATAGTTGTATATTCTAGTTGTAAGTTCTTCTAGTTCTTCTATGTGACCCGCTGTTACAGCATGGCTACTGAAAGAGGGTGGTGTGGTTGGCGCCTGGGAACTGAACCTGGGCCTCTAAAGCAGAGCAAGCTGAACTTTAACCACCATCAGGGCTGGCTCGAGGATGGAGCTCTTTTTTCTTTTCTGCTTTTTCTCCCCACATCCCCCCCCAGTACATAGTTGTATATATTTTAGTTGTGGGTCCTTCTAATTGTGGCATGTGGGATGCTGCCTCAATGTGGCCTGATGAGCGGCGCCATGTCTGTGCCCAGGATCCAAACCAGTGAAACCCTGGACCACTGAAGTGAAGCACGTGAACTTAACCACTCACCCACAGTGCCGACCCCTTGGAGCTCTTTTTTGCCTTCCTTCTGGTAGGGAGATAAATGGTAGAATCAAGACTTTGGCGTTCATTCTAGGACCTGCCAAATTCTCTATTCTGGAATTGACTATACTCTGATTCATTAGATCACAATGAGATGAAATTGTCAGAACACCAAGAGGCCAAATGCAGTCTCTAAACAGTCTCCAGATATCAACAGCACTGCTTCCAGCCTTCTGCCTGAAGGTGGGAATCAACAGGAACTCCAATCGTGCAAGCTGTGGCACCTAGTTCTTGAAGTTGTTGTTGTTGTTGATAGTGGTGGCAGAGATTTCCTCACCAGGACAGGTCCATGGTGTGGTTCTGGATATTGTTTTTGGCTTCTTTGCCTCGAAGCTTATTCTCCATTCCTCTCAATTATTCTGCAAACTATAAAAAATTCATTCTTTTCTTAAATCAACTGGAATCAGTTTCTGTTACTTGCAACTAAGAACCAGGACTAATATGGAGAAGCCTAATGATTTGCCCAAAACCATCCAGTCAGCAAATGGTGAAATTTTGCCTCAAACACCTGGTATGTCTGACTCCAGGGCCTAGACTTATAACCCTTCTCGTTCTTCCTCCTGGGCAAGGCTTTCTTTCCAAACAGCAAGCCTCCCCACTCTGTCGGGCAAGCCCATAGCTCAACTGCCACCCTGACATCGAAACATCAATTCAACAGTCTGACAAAAATTACAGTGTCCCTAGTCTGCAAAAAACAAGTCTAGGCTCTTGGGGTTGGGCTGGAATGTCACACAGAGGTGAAAAGGTAACGTGTTATTCCTTCATTCAAGAGAGCAAGTACACACTCATACTTTAAAAACAAAATAGGCTAAATCAACACCATTAAGGGGCAAGAAATTGTTGTGGGGAAAAGAGTTCCTAGAAGGAAGAGATAATATCCCATTGAGGAAACCAGGAAAGGCACAAGAGGGTGGCATTAATCCAAACTGTGGGAAACTCTACAGGAGAAACTACTCATATTGTTCAACAAATAAATTACAAAAAAATAAAAGAAGAGAAAGAAGTCACGCCTAGAGACTAGTAGATATTTAAGAGACTTATCAAAGACGCTCAACATCCCTAATCATCAGGGAAATGCAAATCAAAACTACAATGAGATATGACCTCACACCTGTTAGAATGGCTATCATCAAGAAAATAAGAGATAAAACAATTGCTGGCGAGGATGTAGAGAGAAGGGAACACTAGTACACTGCTGTTGGGAATGTAAATTAATACAGGCAGCATGGAAAACAGTATGGAGGTTCTGTAAAAAATTTATAAAAGAGCTACCACATGATCCAGCAATCCCACTTCTGGATGCATATTTGAAGGAAATGGAATCACTATCTCAAGAGATATCTGCAATCCCATGTTCACTGCAACATTGTTTACAATAGCCAAGACATGGAACCAGTCTAAGTGTCCATTGATGAATGAATGGATAAAGAAAATGTGAGATATAGTATATAGATATATAGATATAATGGAATATTATTCAGCCATAAAAAAACAAGGAAATCTTGCCTTTTGTGACAACATGGATGGAACTTGGAAGTTGAGGTCATTATGCTAAATGAAATAAGTCAAACAGAAATACACAAATACTGTATGCTCTCATTTATATGTGGAACCTAAAAAAAAAAAGCCAAGCTCACAGAAACAGATGGTAGAATGGTGGTTCCCAGGGGCTAGGGGGTGGGGGAAATGGGGACATGTTGGTCAAAGGGTACAAACTTCCAGTTATAAGATGAATAAGTTCTGAGGACCTAATGTACAACATGGTGGTTATATTTAACAATACCATATTATACACTTGAAAGTTGCTAAGAGAGTAGATCTTAAATGTTCTCACCACACACACAGAAATGGTGATTATGTGAGGTAATGGATGTGGTGGATAACTTTATTGTGGTATCATTTCACAATGTATAAGTGTATCAAATCATGTTTGTATGTATGCATGTGTTATGCATTTATCTAAAAATGGGTCTTGACACATAGGGAAGATTTTTAATAGCCAAAGAAAGGGGCTGGTGAGGCAGTCTTTTTACAAACAAAGGGAATAGCGTAAGCAAAGGGGCAAAGGGGAAGTGTGGGGTGCATTCAGGGAATAATAAGTACGTGGTGCACAGAGGGGATGGGGGACATATCTGAAAAGGTAGGTTGGGGATTGATCGTAGAGGGTCTCAGATACCTCAATTCAGCAGGCAACAGACCACCATTAAAAAAAGGTGGTAGTGGGATGACAAAAAAGATCATAGAATCATCTAGAACTGTAATACTGGAAGAGCTGCTGGGTAACAGATATGTAATTACAGAGAATGTAATGAAGACGAAGAGAGAATTAGACAACTTGCCAATGGCGTGGCTGAGACAAGTTCAGTCTTCTTACCTCTCAGGTCTCTGGTTTTCAACCATACTTTGCTCCTCCCAACAATTGTAAGAGATTTTACGAAGATGAATTTGTCAGGTTCTAATCTCAAGTTTGCTATTAACTTGCTACGGGCAAGTTACCTCATCTTTGGATCACAGTTTCCTCTTCTGTAAAATGTACGTTGTGACACATGATCTCTAAAGTCCTTCTTCTATCTCTAAATTTAGAATTAAATTAGAGTTGAGAAAGTTTGGAACAATTTCAGTTTGATAGTCTAAGACAGAGACTGATACTTGTCCCCCAGTATCTCTTTTCTTTCTTCTTTATTACAGAGCCCATAACTTTTAACTGGGAATATGGCTGCCAGAATAAATTTTGTATTTCTATCTTCCCTTGGAGCTATGAGTGGTTATGTGACTAAGTTCTGGCCAATGGGCTATAAGCTATGTTTTGGTGGTGGATACAACTTTCAGGAAGTACCCTTCAAAGGAGGATACTTCTGTCTTTCTTTCTTTCTTCTGGCAGGAATGCAGACATGATGGCTGGAGCTGGAGCAACCATTTTTGAATGATGATGTGACATTGGCCCACGCACAGAAACTGTGCGTGGGGAAGTGCCAAGCAAAAGGGTGGAATAACTCTGGATCCCAATGATTGTAGAGCCTTTGCTGGCCCTGGACTTCATATGTTAACATTCACAAGAAATAAACATCTACCTTCTGTAAGCCACTGTCATTTTGGGTGTTCTGTCACTTGCAGCTGAACCTATATTACAACTGATACAGAAGATAACTGATGTAACAGATGAAATTGACAGCCTGAACTATCAGTAGGTTGGCAGCAGTGACTCTGGGAAAGCACAAATGAGTTGAGGGTTATTCCAAGGTTTTGAGCCTGAATGACCATTGTCAGAAATAGGGAAGTTAGACAAAGAGCTCATTTGAGAGAAAAGATAATGAATTTGGTTTTAGATAGGACTAGAGGCTTCATCAAGAGATCACATGAGCACTTAATGTGCAAAAGACATATACAGGCTCTCAGAGACACATGCATAAAGAGGAACTCAGCCTTCCCTCAAAGACTCCCCCAGTTACTTTTGTGAGTCTCCATTGACATTTCACTGTAGTCTTAGAAACGTGTCCTCTCATGTCCTTTCACTATAGGTTTCTTATCGAGGCCTCTTGTCATTGCTTCTGGCCCCATGAGAACACTCTGGATCATGCACAGCTGTCTTCTGCTGGTGGCCATCCTGAAAGGCACTGTTGTCTAGCAGAGTGGTAGGCAGGGGGAGGGTTAGTCTTTCTCCAACTCTGTGACTACTCACTTTGTCACCTAAGCCATGAAGCAGCACACCTTATGCCCAGAATCACAAAAAGTACATGGCTTTTCCAGCACCTGGATCTAACTGGACTCAAAATCAATCTCTTCGGAACCACTAGAGCACAGATCTAGTAATTGTGGTGGACAGACTCTAAGATGGCCCTTAATAATCCCCATCTCCTGGTACATCCTTCTGTAATCCTCTCCCCTTGGGTGTGGGCTGGCTTAGTAACTTGCTTCTAACCAATAGAATATGAGAGAGGTGGTGGGAAGTCACTTCTGTAATTATGTTACATTAGATTTTTAACTCTGTCTTGCTGAATGATTCTTTCTATTGACTTCACAGCTTGCGTCCTTTGATAAAGCAAGCAACCTGTTGGAGAGACCCACACGGCAAAGAACTGAGAGAAGTCTCTATTCCACAGCCAGAAGGGAACTGAAGCTCTCAATCCAACAATCCTTGAAGAACTGAATCAAGCCAACAACCATGTGAACTTGGAAGGGGACCCTTTCCCAGTCAAACATCCCAATGAGACCCAGGCCTGGCTGATACTTTGCAGCCTTGTGAGAGATCCTGAAACAAAGGACCCAGTTAGGCCATACCCACATTCCTGACTCTCAGATACCGTGAGATAGTAAATGTGTGTTGCTTTCAGCTGTTAAGTTTATGCTAATTTGTTATGCAGCAATAGATAACTCATACAATAATATTCCTTCCATTCTTTTCTTCTCTCCTCAGGCCCCTGCCTCCTCCACCCAAAAATCTCCACCACACATACCAACTTATGAAAATATATGTCTTTAGAGATCGCCAGCCCACTGGTTCTGCAATCACAGAGTTTTGGCATCATATTTAGGACTACAACCTGGCCAAATAAATGATCAGATGTAAGGTTTTATCACTCCCTTATCTGTTGTATAGAACAGCTTAATTTAACTCTAGATTCACCTTCTGACTTATCACATTCTTTTATCTTGGTGTGTTCAGTTTCTCTAGTTATCCTGGGCTCCAAGGAAAGTCATTTATAAAGTCTCTAGCTGCTCATAGATGCCTCTCGCAGAGACTCAACTGGTTTATTCAGTTGGCTTCAGTTCATAGAGCTATTTATGGCTTAGTTTTGACTTTCTAGCCTCCAGGAAAGAGGATTCCACTCTGGGTCTTTCGGACTATCCATGTCTTCATTCTTCCTCTGGGCTAAGTTTTCCCATTCTGAAGTTATTTCTAAAACTTTTATGTTCTACCACGAGCCTGCCTCCATTTCTGATCCATACTTTATTTTCATATGCTTTAGCAACCTATAACTTTCTTAATCAGTCACCCTCAATTGAAGGCACATGTACTTTTATATAAAAAATATATATATTTTTAAGATTTTATTTTTTTCCTTTTTCTCCCCAAAGCCCCCCGGTACATAGTTGTATATTCTTAGTTGTGGGCCCTCCTAGTTGTGGCATGTGGGATGCTGCCTCAGCATGGCTCGATGAGCAGTGCCATGTCCGCACCCAGGATTCGAACTGACGAAACACTGGGCTGCCTGCAGCAGAGTGTGCAAACTTAACCACTCGGCCACGGGGCCGGCCCCTATAAAAAATATTTTTTAAAATTTTAACATTTTTCATAAAACTCTATACTTTGGAAATATAGTTATTTTTGATACATCAACACTTTTTCCATCTCTTCCTAATAGTTAATCCTTTTTTCTTAATCTATCTGCACAGTGCAAAAAAATCCAGTTTTTTGCAATGTATGCCATTTGTTTTTCATGTCTGCATGACACCAAATATCCCACCTAGGTGGGTGGGAGATATATGCCATACAGTATTTGTAATCCATTTCCTTGCCTCCATGTAAATCCTATGGAAACATCGTTCTCAGGAATTTTTTCTGGTCTAACTTCAATTTATTCAACAACAAACATCCATATGACAAGCATTGGGGATGCATCTACTATGAGCTAGGTGCTGGGGATACAAAGACGACTAAGGCATGAATTTTATCCTCAAGGAGCTCACAGACAAGAGCTCCCACTTTTGTGTGCGAGAGACAGACAAGTAAGCCAATATTCGTAATATTGTGTGACAAGGGCTGTAATCAACGGGTATACAAAGGGCTGTGGGGGTACCCTGGTGGAAGTGAATAATCTCCCTAGGTGGGTTGGGGAAATTTTACCTAAAAGGTAGCCTTTGGGATGAGCCTTGAAGCCTGAGCAGAATGTTTGCATGTGGAGAAGGGCAGTAGTGCATTCCAGGCAGAAAGAACACAATATTATGCATGTCCAAGAAGATTTCTATTGAAAACCACTTTTAAACAGAGCTTTAAAAGATTTTAAAATTGATTTCAAGTAGTTTCATTATGCCCTCTCCTAATGTTTCGGAGCTACTTCAAATGATGAAAAAATATTTATTAGGTTTTGAAGTAGATGGTAAGTATATTTTTCAACCCCCGGATTAAGACATGTGACCTGAAAAACACAACTGCAATTTCGGGAAGAATAGAAGCAAGTGTTTGAATTTAGATCTGTCTGTGAAAATCAGGTCAGAACACATGTTCTCTTAGATATTAATGGATAAAAACTCCAGGTAGAGAAATTTATGATTACAACCCTTAACAACCAGAGAACTAAATGTGAATGTCTGAAGACAACTTCATGGAATTCGCCGGCTCTTTGGAACCAGTCACATTGAGAGCTCACTGGAGGCTCTGCAGTGGGAGTACAGCCATTCTGATAGCCTCTGTATCTTTTGGCTGTAACAGACACTCTAGGTAGCTCAGGGGAGTACAAAGTGTTGAGGGGAATGTTTTGTGGGATACTGGGGTATCTCACAGAAATAAAGGCGGAGTGAAACAATCAAGGCCTGGGAATAGCAGAAACCAGGGCACCTCAGTAGCATGCCCTCGAGGAGTGAGCATCACAAACCCTGGGAGTCCAACTGGCTTGAAGTAGGCCTTAGTGACCTGGGGCAGTTCCTGCTTCTCTCTACCCGGTTCTTATCATATAGGAATTTGGCCCAGCGCTGCCAGATCCAGTAAAGCCAGAATTGTGGGTTGTTATATGACATTCCCTGGTTTTTAAATATTGGCTACTAATCCACATTAAAAAAAGAATAACAGTATAAGGGCCAAAGAAAACATGTCTTCAATCTCTGCTCCAACATGTTGCCATTAAAGTGACAACTCCAACAGCTTATCCTCTCTGCCTTGGTCCATTCAAAGCTCCTGTTTCCTGGAAAGAGAATTTCATCAGCCCAATCCGAGCCAAGGATCTATCTCAGATTTATTCAACTATGACTGGAGGGCAGAGTGACTTAGCATAGGCATGGCTGTGAGGAGGAGCGGTTCTGCCTTTATGTATAAAATGGGCCATTCCCACTACTCAGCCATAAAAAAAGACAAAATGGTCCCATTTGCAACAATAAGGATGGACCTTGAGGGTATGACATTAAGTAAAATAAGCCAGGCAGAGGGAGACAAACACTGCCTGATTTCACTCATATGTGGAAGATACACAAACACATGGACAAGGAGAACAGATTAGTGGTTACCAGAGGGGAAGGGGGTTGAGGAGTGGGCATAAGGGATAAAGGGGCACATATGTATGGTGATGGATAAAAATTAGATTATTGGTGGTAAGCATGATGCAGTCTATACAGAAATTGATAAATAATATTATACACCTGAAATTACACAACGTTACAAACCATTATGACCTCAAAAAATAATTTTTTAAAAAGGGGTCATTCTCAGGGAATAATAATCGTGACTAGCACATATTGAGTGCTTACCATGTGCCAGGGGCTGACGGAAGTATTTAATGTATATTGTCATTTAAGCCTCACAACAACCTACCGAGGAGTTATTCGCATTCCCCTATTACAGATGAGGAAACTGAGGCTCACAGAGATTATAAGTGTCGACGAAAATAATCCATAACCAATCTATAAATGAAAATATGGGTGAGTTTATTCTGAGCTTAAATCTGAGGATTATAACCTGGGGCCTTTCTTCCCGAAGGAAGGGCACCAAAGAAGTGGGGTGCACAGACTGGTTATATACCCCCAGAGAGGATGTTTCACATAGGATTGAAATGTCCCTTTTACAATAGTCACGAGACTGCTCTGTCAGCACAGAGATTGACACAGCAGGTAGGTCTTCTGTCTCAGCGAACACAGCAGGGTGGCAGTCTGTTGTCTCCAGCTGAGTGGTCACAGGTGAGCTGGGTGGTCAAAGGTGAGTGCAGCAATCAGTTCCTAGCCTAAGGAAAAATGCTTATCCTTAAGGAAATGCTAATGTGGGGGGAAGTTGCACCTTTATCTCAAGGGCCTTTGTTCTGGCCATAGGAAATGTCTAAGCAGATATACAACGCATGCTCAATAGCCACAGTCAGGCCCTTTTGGAAAAAACAAAGTCAGGCCGAATTAGGTTTATATCAAATGGCTTCCTCATATACTACAATATATCCTATTGCTTGCCATTTTTATTTGTCATAAGGGATTTGCCTGAAGTCACACAGCTAGTGCTGGGAAAGCCAGACAGTCTGCTCCCTGATCCTGTGCCCTTAACCACTTCACCATGATGTCTCCTGAAGAGAAGAGAGATCAGGAACCAGGCAGCCACCCCACTTGTTTGATTGGGCGAGAAGTTTCAGGAAGCATATGCATGACGCAGTTAGAGATGAAGGGGTCATGGGTCTACCAGAGTCTGACATCCAGGAAACTGACTCTCGGGCTGGAAAAGTGACTTGCCTAAGGTTGCGGAGCTAATAACAGGCTAGGAACCCTCCAAATGCCCTGCCCTTTTCACCACAGCCTCCGGTTCTCAGCCAATCAGCCTCAATATTCACACTCCCCAACACCTCAATTACATTTGTGAGGTCCCATAAAAGTACTCCTCCTTTCTTTTTCATTCAGTTCAGTCTCTCAGCTGCAATTCTTTTTTTTAATGCTTTTTTGGTGAGGAAGATTGGCCCTGAGCTAACATCTGTTGCCAATCTTCCTCTTTTTCTTCTTCTCCCCAAAGCCCCAGTACATAGTTGTATATCCTAGTTGTAAATCCTCCTAGTTCTATGTGGGATGCACCACAGCATGGATTGATGAGTGGTGTGTAGGTCTATGCCCGGGATCCCAACTGGTAAGCACCCGGTGGCCAAAGCAGAGCGTGTGAACTTAACCACTACCCCACCGGGCCAGCCCCTCAGCTGCAATTCTGTATATCCACCCTTTTATCCCAGATCTGCCTGTTTATTTATGAAAATCAAGGGATGCTATAGAATACCCTTTAGGGCAGGAAGCACACCGTTTTCCATCTGCATTACTTTTTTCCATTTGTCAGAGCTCACCAGTCATGGACAAAAATCAGCAGCTTTCCAACATTGGTCAGGATAAGTCCAAAACTGTAAATAAATACTCAGAGGTTAAACTCTAGAGGCCAGTGTCCACTGCCATCCTTGCCACACCATCAGGCTAACCTTGGGTTGAAAGCACATGCTTCCTACAAATCTCAGAAATGAGCAGAATGGGTTCAGGGAAAGTGCGGGTGCTTGGTCCAGCCTTGACAACTGGCCTGGAACTTCAAAACATGCGGGAAATCTCAGGCCTCATGGTCCATTCTGCATGCTATGGGGAGATGACCTTGGGCATCAGGCTCTCTGAGAGAAAACTGTAGAGAAGAAAGAACCTGAGCTTGGGTCAGACTGTAGAAAGCAGAGAGTGGAGGAAAGGAAGAATTGAAGTTAGGCAACCCTTTCAAGTCACCTACATTGCCTGCATCCTTGTGTTACCCTCTTTATTAAAGCCTCTGGAATGAATCCGTTATAATCATTCCTACTGACGGATGCTGGCCCTTCCCAGGGAGACTGGTGCTCTCATCAGCTAACCTCACGTTGGACTCTTGTATCCCTAGAGAAGCTGTGCACGAATCGCCTTTAGGAAATTCAAGAATCCTCTGAAATCAGGGGCCAGCTGGTGGTGCAGCGGTTAAGTTCACACGTTCTGCTTCGGCAGCCTGGGGTTCATCAGTTCAGATCCCGAGTGCGGACATGGCACCACTCAGCACACCATGCTGTGGTAGGCGACCCACGTATAAAGTAGAGGAAGATGGGCATGGATGTTAGCTCAGGGCCAGTCTTCCTCAGCAAAAAGAGGAGGATTGGCAGCAGTTAGCTCAGGGCTGAACTTCCTCAAAAGAAAAAAAAAGAATCCTCTGAAATCATATGCAGAATGTTGTGGATATGTGCATTTTTCTAAGGAGAGCAGTCATAGATCTGATCAGATAGTTAACAGGTCTATGATCTTTAAACAAAATGTATAAACCACTTTGCCTGGAAGCCTTAAGGTGAAGGAATGCACTTCTAATCGTGTCATGACAGGAGCAGTGAGCTAGGGTGCAGGGCAGCAATTTTCCCAGAGTCCTGAAAAACCACAAGGAATTCATGAATAAGGTCACAGAGAGTTGGTCTGGGAGAGGTGGGTCGTCTGGAGACAGATGGGAGGAAATAGGAGAGGAAGGCAGCAGCAGAGGCCGCAGAAATGTCAAGAGATTTGAAGGAGGCTGTAATCAAGTCAAAGCCAGACATTTTGAAATAACTCGAGCAGAGGAGCCTATCTGAGAGTGCTCTGCAGAGCTCAGCCGAATGACAGAGACGGGATCTGAATGGCTGGGAGCAGAAACCGTCTTAAAGAAGATTTGTGTTTAACTGCGATATTTAATATTCCTTTGCAAGGCAAAACAGTAGCAATCAATGTGAAAGTAAGGGAGCAGCTGCTGCTTCCCAAATACTGTCAACAAGATAGAAAATGTGCGAGGTGTTGTGAATAATGGCTGTAATTAAAGCAGTGCAGCAGTTCTGGTAGGATAAGCAGGGTTCCCAGGGTTATGATTATCAAGTTCAGTCTCAAAAGCATGGCCACTGTGTGTGTGTGTACATGTATGTAAGTGCATGTGAATGTACACATTTGTGCCTATATGCCTATGTATACAAATGTGGAGAGTTGAAAGAAAAGGATAGAATCTGGAGACAATATCATGGAGAGAAAGGGAGAAGGTGAGATAGATGAGACTTGATGGCAGGGAATGAAAAGAGAAGAGGAAAAGGGAGAAAATGGAGAAGAGAGAAGGAGAGAGGAAGGGTTGGCTTTTCACTCTGTGGATCAAGGGTTAGCAACCTACCTTACCTGACCACCTATAAAGTAGGTACACGCCACACACACACTATTAATTACTTTTACTACATACTATGTCTTGCAATAACTTTTTCTCTCTCTCTCTCTAATTTTCCTTACTTATTTATTGCTTCCTTCACTGAACTGTAAGGTCCATGAGATCAATGACCACATCAGTCTCATTTACAACTTGCAGTAGTCAGTTTAGGCTAAGCTATGCTGCAGTAACAAACGACTCTCCAAAACAAAGATCTATTTCTTGCTCACCTTGCATGTTGGCTGTGGGTTGGTTATGGCTGTGCTCCATGTGTCTTCACTCTGGGACCCAGGTTCACAGAGTAGCCCCTATCTGAGACATTGGTGTTCTCATGGCAGAGAGAAGACAGACCATAATGTTATCATTCTACGGCTCTGAAAGCATCTGCTTGGAAGTGGCATAGTCACTTCCACTCACATTTCATTGGCCAAAGCAGGTTGCATGGTCACTCCTGAATTTAAGTGGGGATGGGGATGCATAAAACACCCTCAGGCATAGGGGACAAAAAATTTAAACAGCAATACAACATGCTGCACACCACATTCATCCTATAAATGGCGCCCTGCGGCCCTTGGCTGTTGGGAAGCTTCGTTCTAATGTGTATTGTGATACTGGCCAAAAGAACTTCCTCCTGGTTCATATTATGTGATATAGAAAATTGATATTTTCTCAATCTTACGTAATGCGTAAACAAAAACATCTCTAGAAAAAATTGCTCTTTTCATTGCTTTGTAGCACACAATCCAAGTGAAAATCATGTGCTTTTTATGCAAAAGCAGCTTTAAGAAAAGTCCCCTATCCCCCTTTCAAACAGATTGCTTTCTTTAAACACAGAAATTTCAAAACTGCCGCTAGGTGGGGAAATGGAACGATAGGTCAGGCTGGGATAGGGGCTTCGGAGCTTTCCAAACAATTCAGGGAGGTGGAGCTATCACTACTCTTTCAAAGTCTAGAACCCAGAACAGTCTGAACCATGGGAGAAACGCTGAACTATGAGGCATCTAATCTAATAATGCCCGACTCATCATGCCCAAAGCTGAACTTCTGATATTCCCTCCCCCTGAAACCTGCTCCACCTTTTCAACCTTTTCCATTTAATTAAATGGTAACTCTCTCTTTCCAGTTGCTCAAGACAAATTGTTTGGAGTTGTCTTTGAATGTTCCCTCTGTCTCTGTCTCTCTCTCATACCCCACATCCAACTGGTTAGCAAATCCTGTCAATTCTGCCTTCAAAATATACACAGAATGTGATCGTGTTCTATCATCTCCACTGCTATCACCTTGGTCTAAAACATCATCATCTCTTGGCTGGATTATTGCATGACCTCCTCTAACTGTCAGCTATTGCTATATGATATTGCCAAACAACCCCCAAATGTTAATTGCTCACAGCATTTATTTTCCTTGCTCATGGGTCTCTGGGTCAGTGGGAATGGCTCAGCTTCAGGCTAGAGTCAAGTTCACATCCTTTCTGGGTAGCTCTTCATTCTGGGACCAGCAGCCAGCTGGGGCATGTTCTTCTCACAGCAGATGGCAGGTGCACAAGAGGCCAAGCTAAATCAGGCAAGAACATTTAAAATCTCTGCTAGCATCATGTCCACTGACATTCCACTAGACATAGCAAGTCATGTGGCTATGTTCAGCAGCAACGGGGTGCTGCAATATATTTTGCCTGCTCTAGAAGGAAGTACTGCAAAGTCACATGGCAAGCAGATGCATATACAATGCAATGACAGGAACAGAGTGAAAAATTAAGAACAATAGTCCAATCTACCATACCTCCTAACTGTTCTCCTTGCTTCTGTCTTTTTCCTTCTAGAGTCTATTCTCAACATAACTCCCTCCCTCACCTTTTTAGGGTCTTTGCTCAGATGACACTTTCTCAGAGAGACCTTCCCTGTGCACACTATTTAAAATTGTAACCCCCCAACCATCCCAGCACCTCTACCTTCTTTTCTTCTTTTCTTTTTCTCCAACAGCACTTGTCACCTAACATGCTGTGTATTTTGCCTATTTAGTTTATTATCTGTTTCCTTTGAATAGAATGTAGGCTTGCTGAGGACAGGTATTTTGGTCTGATTTGTTCACTGCTGTATCTTGAGTGCCTGGAACAGTGCCAGGCACACAGTAGCCCTCAATAAACACGAAATGAATGAATGAGCTATCAGTAGTAGGAACAAGTTGTTGGCGAGGCTAAGAATGGGAAGAGGTTGGGCATGGCAGTGGAGTGTGGCACTTTATGGCAAAGACCCTGCCACTTTTGAAAAGGAAGAAGGAGGAGATAACAAAAGCACCTCTGAGGGAGAGGAAATAAAGCATCACTTTATTCTTGGCCATTTAGGGTTTATAGGCAGTGAGTGACATGACAACTCCTGAATAAATGCCTGCCATACCTTTAGGCTGCCTCCTTCTTATCTGGACCCCCCTCCCCCCCTCACCCCCTACCCCCGCCCCACATTCACATGCTGAGAAGCAGAACCAGGATTACAAATTCAGGTTTCCTGAGTTCCTTTTGTCCACTCCCCTCCCTTGACGCTACACCCCAGCAATCTTCAATGGCGAAAGTTTCACTTGAGGGAATGGGGTCTGCCAGGCTGCTTGATTTTCCCTGTGTGAGTCCCAGTGGGTTCCTGCCCTGGGATAAAGCCCTGCTTGAGGTGCTTCCCTGGTTTCTGTCTCACAAGAAAGAAGCAATTCCATGCAAGTAGGACCCAGGGTCAGCCCTAGAATCATGGTCTTCTAAGTTATTAGGGTCTGGGAGACCTGGCTGAGCTACTGGAAGGGGCACTGAAACACTTAATTGGATCCAGGCCTGGGAATGGATTCCAACACTCAGAAAACTTCTTGAAGTGGGATCAATGGTTACAGAGTATTAGCAAAATACCTGTAATTTTTGGCTTTTTTCATCAATTTGTGTGTGTGTATACAAACATATGAGGTAATATATTAGCGTATCTCTGTAACATAATATGAATGGTGTGTATATTCTATATATAAACCGTGTGGCAGTCTCCAAAGATGGACACTATTAATTAATTATTTCCGTGTACCTGCATGCCACTCCATTCATCAAAGAGGAGAGTCTGTTTTTTCTCCTCTTGAAGCTGGTCTGGTCTCATGTCTTACTTTGTTTAGTGGATGTGGTAGAAGTGATGGTGTACCCAGTTCCAGATCTAGTTTTCCAGAGGCCTGAAAGCATCTGCATTTTCTCAGGGGCAGCCAGCTACAGTGTGAGAAGCCTGACTACCCTGAGACCACCATGCTGTGAGGAAGCCCAAGCTAGCCACATGGAAAGGCCATGTGGAGGAGAAGCCAGGCACCCAGTAGACAGTGAGAACTGAGGCCCCAGACATAGGAACCCATTGAAGCCATCCTGAGCAGACCAGCTGTTTGAGTCATCCCGGCTAAGGCTCAGATACTATAGAGCAGAGACAAGCTGTTCATACTGTGTTGGGATTCCTGACCCACAGAACCGTGACAAGGAAAATGGTTATTGTTTTAAGCCATTAAGTATGAGAGTAGTTCTGTAACAATTGCCGACGAAAATAATCCATAACCAATCTATAAATGAAAATTTGAGTGACTTTATTCTAAGCTAAAATGTGAGAACCATGGCCTGGGGCCTTTCTTCCCGAAGGAAGGAAGGGCACCAAAGAAGTGGGGTGTACAGAGTGGTTACATACTCTCAAAGAGGATGTTTCATATATGATTGAAATGTCCCTCTTACGACAGTCACGAGACTGCTCTGTCGACACAGCGATTGATGGACACAGCAAGTAGTAGGTCTGCTGTCTCAGTGGACACAGCAGGGTGGCAGGTCTGTTGTCTCGAGTAGGGTGGTCACATGTGAGCACAGCAATCAGTTCCTAGCCTAGGGAAATATGCTTATCCTTAAGGAAATGCCAATGTGGGGGGAAGTTGCACCTTCATCTTAAGGGCGTTTGTTCTTGCCATAGCAAATGTTTAAAGCAGATATACCATGCATGCTGGATGGCCATGTCAGGCCCTTTTGGAAAAACAAAGTCAGGCTGAATTAGATTTACACCGAATGTCTCCCTCATATACTCCAATATATCCTGTTGCTTGCCATTTCGATTTGTCACAATGGAACACTTCAACAAATGAATGTACGTAGTGAGAGGCAGTTTAGCGTCGTGTCAAGTCCGTGAACCCTGGATAAAGGCTGCCTGAGTACCTGCTGCGGGACCTTAGGCAAGTCACTGAATCTTTCTGTACTTCAGTTTCCTTGCCTCTAAAGCAGGGTTAATAATATCTCAAATCAGAGTTGTGATAATTAAGTGAGTTCATGCATGTAAAGCCCTTTGAACTGTGCCTGGCACATGATAAATCCTATCTAAGTGTTAGCTATCTTTGTGATGATGATGACGATTTGTAATTTGCATTATGGGTGCATCTGTTTCGTTCACATTTACTCTCTTCTATCCCTGGGATCCCCAAGGAACAAAAAGAAACCAAGCAGGACAAATAAAAGTACTTCCTCCCCAGCTATCAACCTAGGGCCTTTGCACATAGTATGCACTCAGAATCTTGTGATTTAATCGAAGGCCCCAAATTATTTCTGGCCAGTATAGGAAAGAACTAGAGGACTGTGCAGCCCCCAGCCAATTTTCTTCCGTATTTCCATTTTGCGTAGGCAGATGTTCAAGTTTGCATTCCTTAAGCACACATCCACAGGCTGTCATGACAGCAGGGGGAGAAGACAGCTCAGAAACCGACTGTGAGGCAGGGGAAGCCAGTTTAGAGAAAGGCATTGTTGGCAGATAATCTGCAAAGTGGATAATTCACCTGAGGAATCAAGGGCCAACTTTAGTAAATTACCACTTCCCAAGCACTCCCAGTGGCCTGAAAGCTTCCTGTGGCCTCTCCAAGTACCTACCACTGCTGGAGGGGAGTCGTGTGGGCCCTGGGAGGATTGGCTTCAATATAAAATAAAGTAGATAATAAGTATTTCCGTGCTTCTTGTCACTCTCATGGAAATGCAAGCTGCCAAGGCTGAGGGGAGGTGGGTGTTCAGTGCTCGTCTGACTAATCTGTAAATCAGCGTGATGCAGCCTGTGCCCAGGTAGTAGGAGGCAACTTGGGGGAAAGAGCTGGGCCTCTGAACAGTGGTGTGCAAGTAGGGGTTGGGGGGCTCTTGGAGAGGCACAGGGGATGTGCCCTGAGCTGGAAGTCAGTGAGAGGGAGAGAGCTGGAGTCAAATATCAGGGTAGGCAAAGTCCTTCCCCTGCCTTTCCCGTCCCCTCCTGCCACCTGCAACCACTCTCCTCATTTTCTCCACTGCCTCGCCACTTTCCAGGTAGGGTGTCCTGCCTGGGTTAAAACTGCCATTTCCCTGGAGAGCTGAGCCCATTCTAATTGAAGCTCCCGTGAGCAAACCCAGATCAGAGAAGCAAGAAAGAGCTGCCTGTGAGGAAGGGCTGCGAGGGGTGTGAGGCGAAGGAAGCAGGAGAGTCCTGGAATCCAGCTGGTGTCTGGAGAAGCAGGGGAGGGGGTGGGAGACGGGCTAGTTTGGGCAGCTGCCTGGCTGCTGGAGAAGCTTCACGAACCTGGGTTTACACAGACTGCTAAGGCCCCAGGGTGCTGGGGAGGGGTTGTAGGTAATAAATGCCAGGCTTGCAGGCTGAGAATGGTGAAGGGGCAGTGCTGGGAGCAGAAGAAACAACAAAAACAAAAGAGCCCTCTCTCCAGGGAGCTACCAATTGCTCTGTCGCTTGACTCTCTGTGCTTTCCAACAGGGGCACTGTCTGCCCGGCGTATGATGTTGCAAGGATCAAAAATAGCCTCTGGTAACTGCGAGAAGATCTGTTTATAGAGTTCCGGCCTTCACACCACCTGTGAGTTACACCCAACCAAGCGATCTTTTCCAAAGAATGAATTCGTTCTTTCTCTGAAGGGTTCACTGGCCACAAAAGGCGGATGGTTTTCTGTACATCTCTCTCCTCCTTTGGAGCGACGCCTTCCATCCCTCTCCTACCCACACGAGCCTCCCGCTGCCAGGCCTGGGTGTGCCCTCGGGCCCTGAGCACCTCTTCATTCCCTCCCCTCTGCACAGCTTACTTGTTCTATGTCTCATTCTCTCCCCCTCTCTCTGTGGCTACAGCCTAGCTGAGTAACCTGAGCCAGTGTTAGCAATCCTAAATCCCTTCCCAGGTCCTTCTGATGCAGACCCTCTCCCCTTCATGTTCCTGGAAACTAGCATAACAGCACAACGGTGTTGCCCCTCTCAAGTAATACGTTTTCATTTCGAAAGGGGAAGACTAAGCTCTTTAACCTAAGAAGTGACTGATAACATGAATTTCAGATAAGCAGGCCTCTGGGGAGCTATTTTTGAGGCATAGGGGCTTTCTGTTGGCAACTTGTCCCACCAATCAGTGCTGGCAGCTACAAACCTTGCCTATGTCTAAGACCAGACTTGTGCCCTTAGAGTGGGAGTCTGAGACTCAGACACAGACTGAGTGACTACAGGAGCCAGGTGGCAACAGAAATAAATCTAGTGGGTGTGGTGGGCTAGTCTCCGTGGCAAACTGGAGAGGAGAAACACATCCAAATTATGAAACAGCAGTGCAAAGGGAGATAATAAGCTGCAGCTGACAGCCTGCCTCAGTGCCCAGCAGATAAGAGGAAGTGGTGGGACAGAGGCGAATTACGGACAGAGTGCATGCTCTGTTTAAACAGCGCCGCTGCTACTCAGCTCCAGCCCACTGTTGCTGCATGTCTGACTGCATGAGTCGGAGAGTTGGCGGACTTTCCAAATTTTCAAGAGAAACCAAAAGAGCTGATGTTTTTAAAGGGAAAATCACATTGCTTTTTAATATATTCTAGTTACCAAAAAATAATTCTCAAATATTGAGAATGCTGAGCTCATCTCAAAACACATCTTTGGGATGCCTTCAGCCTGCGGGTCACCTCTGCTGGAGGCCATCAGAATATACTACTCCAGGCATTGAATCGGTCCAGAATATTTAAGCTGGGGCAGACGTTGGCCTGGCACTGACTATATGTTCATGATTAGGAGCCCAGGGAGCCCCCATCCTAGAGGTAACTTCTGTATCTCTTTTAAAAATCTCACGAAAGGTGTTCAAGTAAGGCTCCTAGGTGGAAGAGTCCTGAAATTTCGCCTGTAACTAAATTTAGTCACTATTCAGTTACCCATAGAAGGATTGCCAACTCAAGGGATTAGTCATGTGAATTTTGAAGCCTGTGCCTGTTTCCTCTGACACTTAGGATGCCCCTGAATGCTGCCTGCCATTCACCCACACTGGAGTGGGCACAGAGTACCGAGCCATGCACACAACGGTTAGGAAAGCAAATCTGCACTGAAGATAATCCTGGAATCCATCCCCAAAGTCCATATTCTTGTGACTCTCTGGCAGAACAGATAAGAAGGAATCCCCTCCTGGCTTTAATTTCATCTAATTAGTAGAAGTTGGAAAGGGGAATTTGCTTGGGGCTGTCTATGCAAAGTTCTCATCTAAAGTCTTCTCAAGTGATCCATAAGCACAAACAGTATCCATGGGGCAAATGTTTATTCTTTGCCCCCTTCTTTTCTTCTTTGCATTCCTTTCATCTTTAGAGCATTATTTATTGAATGCCTTCTATGCACCAGGCACTGTGCTAGTCACTGAATATAGAAAACAAGACAGCTGCACCCCCTGGCCTCTGGAGCTAGTGGAAGCTTGGCAGACAGGGAGAAGGGAATTCACTGGAATACAATCTGTGACACATGCCTGGACCTACCGAAGCTTCTCAATACAGACCTTAGGAGATGTCACCATATTGTGAGACTGTGGCACCATACTATGCTCTGTAAGAGAGAAAACATGGGCCTTGGAATCTAACGAGCTTCCCTTTGAATCCTGACTCTGCCACTTGCTGCATGTGTGACCTTAGGCAAGTTACTTACCATCTTTATGCTTCAGTTGCCTCATCTGTAAAATGGGGGTGATAGTAGAACAGTGGTCCCAGGAGTTCCAGTTACCCACTGTCAACCATGGTCCAAAAATAATGCTACGTCACAACGTCCACGTCATTCACCTCATTTCATCTCATCACATAGGCACTGTGTCATCTCACATCATCCCAAGAAGAACGGTGAGTACAGAACAATAAGATATTCTGAGAGAGAGAGACCACATTCACATAACTTTTATTGCAGTATATTGTTATAATTGTATTTTATTATTAGTTGTTGTTAATCTCTTACTGTGCCTAATTTGTAAATTAAACTTTATCATAGGTATGTATGTGTGGGAAAAAAAATAGTACATACAGGGTTCAGTACCATCCAAGGTTTCAGGTATCCCCTGGGTGGTCTTGGAACGTATCCCCCGCAGATAAAGGGGGACTACTGTACCTACTTTGTGGGATTATGTGCTTGGCAGAGGGACTGGCTCAGAGTCCTCAGAAAACACTAGATGCCCTCCTCTCATTCCTCATAATTTGAAAGTGATACCACTAGTCCTCCATTCAGGATCTGCGCTTCTGAACTATTTTTTAGTGGTTGAGATGGGTAATGCTGACCCACCCATTGTTCTTAATTTCTCTTTGCCATCCTTCACACTGGCCCTGGTTGCATTTAGTAAAAGTTCAAGAATCCTGGCCAGTGGTGTGCTGGAGTCAACTTGCCCCAGCTCACAAGAACTGTTTGAGCATGTTTCCTTACTCTGTGTTTAGATGCCTCTTGTTGATAGCTGGAAATTGGCCATGGTGGGAATATTTACAACACAGAAATTGGCAAACATTACAAATCAGGGCTGTCGCTCCCCAAGAGCTGACTGATAAATGTTTACCAGCACCCCACTGCCTAGGACTAGCTGGAAACTAACTAGGTTATCTGGTCCTGTCTCTGCTTCAGGGCTATGACTAGGGTGCCTAGGCTGCAAAATGTAAAGTGGCACTGACGCTAAAGGTCATGTGCAGGCAGGCATGGCACACGGTCCTGAGAGTGAATGCCGTCTTAAGTGTTGTGCCCTAGGCACTTCCCTTGCCTCATTCTAGTCCCTACCCTGCCTTGTTTCTATACAATTATGCTTTCAATCAATATTTATTGATCATCTACTATATGCCAGGTTCTTGTCTACAAACAACATCCCTGGCTTTATAGAGCTTACATTCTAATGCGGAAGGGCAGGAATCAATGTGATAAATAATCAAACCTATAGTATGTTAGGATAGTGTGAAGAGCTAAGGCAAAAAATAAAGCCAGGAAGGGATCCAGGAAATGTTTTGAGGTGAGTTGTAGTTTTAGATAGTGGGGTCAGGGTAAAGCTTCACTGAAAAGTGACCTTTGAGTAAAGACCTAAGGAGGGTAAACAAATTAAGACTAATGATTTTCTTCCACAGTTTGAGAGCTCTCTAAGCAAAGAGGATCCACAAGCTTCCAGCCTAGGCTCACACATTGATCCACTGATGCACGAGTCCAACACCTATTGATTGAATGCCTGGTGCCAGGCAGTGTCCTTGCTGAGGATAAAACAGTAGCTAAGACTTACTGCGTGCTTACCATGCGCCCGGCACTGTTCCAAGCATTTTGCGTGCATCAACTCATTTACTCATCCTAACAGCTCCAGGAGATAAGTACCATTATTAGTTCCATTTTACAGTTAAGGAAACTGAGGCACACTTACAGGGATAACCAAAACGTGGTACCTCTTCTCAAAAAGCTCTCAATCTGATAAGGAATATAGATATACAAATAATTATAATGTAACCTGACTGAAGGAAGAACAAGATGTTATGGGAACACAGAAGGGCCTTATTCCAGAGGGTGGTAGAAAAGATTTCTCCGAGGAAGCCATTGTTGTGCAATGAGGGATATTAAAAGAAGCAGTTCACCATCAAATTCATCGTAGGACTTGTGGAGAATACTGCCCACTACATCTTACAGTATCTTCTTTTCTGAGAACCCTCTGAAGGTATTTCTCTCAAATCCCACAAAAAACTGAGCTTCTTTTAAAAATGGTGGCAGGTGGGGGGTATTTGTTTAACCTATGGACAATATAAATCCTGTAACTCATCAGGTTTCTATCTTTGCCTTGGCTGCCAGCCATCTTAGAAATAAATTTATGGCCTACCTCTCTAAGAACAGAAGGATCTTTTCGCAGGCATTTTTTTTGGTTGACTCTTGCCTCACTGTATTTTTGTTTCTTTTTCTAATTCTGATTTTCTTTGTACTATGATTTCATCATTTATTTGTCTTTTTCCCATTTTATGCATTTTGAAAGCCGTGTCAAATACTTTTCAGGATAAAGTATAATATAAAAAGTAGATTAGGGGCCAGCCCGGTGGCGCCATGGTTAAGTTCGCACGTTCCACTTCGACGGCCTAGTGTTCGCCAGTTCGGATCCCCAGCGTGGACATGGCACTGCTTGGCACGCCATGCTGTGGTAGGCGTCCCACGTGTAAAGTGGAGGAAGATGGGCACGGATGTTAGCTCAGGGCCAGTCTTCCTCAGCAAAAAGAGGAGGATTGGCAGTAGATGTTAGCTCAGGGCTAGTCTTCCTCAAAAAAATAAAAAAGTAGATTAATTATAAGAGACAATGAATTTTTGTTGCAGGGATTCACCCTGAGCTAACATCTGTTGCCAGTTTTCCTCTTTTTTTTCCCTCCCCACAGCCCCAGTGCATGGTTGTATATCCTAGTTGTAGGTCCTTTTAGGTCTTCTGTGTGAGCCGCCACCACAGCATGGAAACTGACAGATAGGTGGTATGGCTCCCTGGCCGGGCACCGAACCTGGGCCATCAAAGCGGTGAGAGTGCCAGACTTTAACCGCTAGGCCATCAGGGCTCGCTCAACACAGTGGATCTTGAAGTGAGTCTTAAAGGATGAGTTTATCAGATGGGGAGAAAAGGACATTCCAGGCAGCACAAATAGAAGAAGGAAGGCATGAAAATGGATGATACACATTGGTGAAGATAAGCTGGGCAACAGAGTGGCTCCCAGCAGAGCCTGTGGAGTCAGACAAACCGAGGTTTATGACTTTATACAATGTAGTTACGCCTTGGTTTCTTTCTGTAAGATGAGATTAATACTAGGGATAGAGTGGTGAATAGACAGAGATGGTGGCCTTGCTCCTCATGGAGCTTACAGTCTAGTAGGAATAACAGATGTAAGATGCTTAGCATATTCAGCAAATGCTAAATAAATAATATAAATAATCATATAATAATAGTACAAATAGTGTTGCAGTTCAGGGCATGAGAACTATGGGACTTCCTGTCTGAGCTGCAACATAGAGGTATGGAATGTGAAGACAATGACACTGGAAAAATATGAAGGTGACAGAGACTTAAAAGGCTTTGAATACAATGCTAAGGAGTTTGGAGTCATAGATTCTTTTTTTATTGAGGTACAATTGACACAGAACACTGTGTTAATCTCAAGTATACAACGTAATGATTTGATATTTGTATATATTACGAAATGACCACCACAAGTCATCCAGTCAACACCTGGCCCCATACATAGTGACAAATTTTTTTCTTGTGATAAGGACTTTTAAGATCTACTCTCCTAGCAACTTTCACATATGCAATACAGTATTTTTAACTATGGTCACCCTGCTGTACATCACATCCCCAGAGTCATATTTTTTAAGTGTGTGCACATGCGCATGTGTGTGTGTGTGTGGTGGGGACGGGAAGAGGAGTGAGATGGTTTTTTACTTTGAAAAATATTGAGTCACTAAGTTCTTTTGCCTGAACCAAATCTCTCTTCCTGTAGTTTTTATGCACATTTCTTTCCTCCTCCTCCTCTTCCACCTATTACTACTCCTACTAGCTCTCATTTCTTGAATGACTACTATACTAGGCACTCTGCTAAGTTCTTAACCTGCGCTTAATGGCACCTACCTCACAGGGTGGTGAAGATTATTATCTCTCTTTTATGGATGTGAAAACTGAAGTTTAGAGAAGTTGGGTAATTTACCCAAAGTCACATGTTTAGTAAGTGGTGGGGTTAATTTCTGAAACCTAGGTAACTGCAATAATGATCGCTATTTAATAATGCAGGCACTCACTCTGCATATCTTTGTCTTATTTCATCCTCATGACAACCTTGTTAGAGAGTATTATTATCCTCATCTTATAGAGAGATTGAGTCTCAGAGAGGTTAAGTAACTTTTCCAAAATCACACAGCTTATATGTAGCATAGCTCTACATTCACATTTTGGATAGTACTGCTATTTAAATGGGCAGATTTCCAAAGTTTGTACTTAAATTCTAGGTGCTGTAACTTTAATGCTTTAGGTCAAGAGATAGACCAACTTAACAGTCATTCTTGTTTTCATTGGGCCACCCTTTCCTTCCGTTACCTGGGAAAGAACTATAAGCAACTATTGAAGTTGACTCCCCTTTGAAACAGCTTTGCAACAGTTCCTGAGGCATCTGCCTTTCAACAGAGGTTAGAAACCAGAGCTCATACCCAAATCAGCCTTGTTCCCTGCCCTTCACATACACATACCACTTTCTCCCAGATACCCCGATGCCGTAAGACAGACTGAAGAAGGGGCACTGTGTGCGGGGAGATTTGGCCTGACTACCAAAGAAGCTAACCTCAGCAGAAACTAATGAATCTGGGCTTGACAGGTATCTTTCCAAACACACACAAAAAATCATTATAAAGTGTCGCTGTCTCTTGAAGCCTCTCGGCCCAGCTCCTGATTCATGGGCGATAAGCTCAGAGTTGCAGGCCCGCCACCTTATTGCCACACAAAACATTAATCTTCTGGGTTTTTCCACCGTGCTGACAGCACAGGGTAATCAGACAGAATTACAGCTCTGAGACATTCATGATCATGGGATTTGCACCAAATAAACTGCTGAGGCTTTGATATCAATGGCTGACTACAGCTTTTCTTTTCCTCTCTTTTTTTTCTGTTTCTGGAAGGCCAAGGGCACTTTTCTACGTTTCTATTCCACATCTATTTCTTCAGAAAGCCTTGATTCTCCATTAGCAAGAGAAACTTGTTTGCACTACCCAGAGACAGCATTTGCAGATACTGGGACAACGAGGGGCCTGGTATTATTAGCCCTGGCTTGTAGGAGCCTACCTCCTGGGCTGCTTGCTGAATGTGTGGGCAGGGGGTGAACAGGGGATGGGGGCCGAGGCTGTGCTTGGGAAACGCCAGGCCTGTGTAAAGTTGGAATAGGAATGTGCTTGAAATTTCACCGTGTATGTTTGATTTCTTTGGCTTCAGGTTCAGTTCCATATTTGAATGCACATGTGCTTGGGAGAAGCACATTAATATATTTCAGGGAATGAGTTTGCTTTTTTCAAGTATGTAACTAGCTAAAAGCAGGGCTGTTTTTCTTGTAGCTTAATGTTTTCAAATAGGTAGCACCACATTCACATGATTCAAAATTCAAAACTACTTCAAAGGGATACATAAAGAAGTCTTCCTCCCACCCTGTCTTAATTTACCCCACTCTTTGTCCAGTCCTCGTGCCTCTAATAGGTAGCCATGTTTATTAACTTCCCGTATAACCCTTTAATATTTGTGCAAATATAGGTGGATGTCTTTTTCATATTTTCCTTCTTTCTTCTGTGAAGATAGGATAATATATATATGCTTTTCTGTACTTTGCTTTCTTCACTGTAGTGTATATCATAGAGCTACTTCAGTATCGGTACAGAGATAGCTTCCTCAGTCATCTTTTTTAACAACTGCATGATACTACATTGTAAGGATGTACCACAGTTTATTTGTCCAGTTCCCTGTAGATGACCATTTGGATTGTTTCCAACCTTTCACTGTTGTACACAACGTGGGCATGAATAACCCTGTACAGGAGTTGTTTCATAAGTGTGAAAGTCTACCTGTAAGAGAAATCCCCAGAAGGGTAAATGTTTTTAAACTGTTGCGAGATGTTGTCCAATCGCCCTCTATGAGGGTCGTACCTTTTTGCATGCCCAACAGCAAAGGATGGGAGTGCTCGTTTCTGCCTGCTTTACAACAGAGTGTTGTCAGACTTTTGGATTTTGGCAAATCGTCTAAGAGGGAAATAGTATGTAAGTGTAGTTTTAATTTACACTTATTATAAGTGTGGTTGAGCACCTTTTCATACGTTTAAGGGCTGTTTGCTTTGTATTCATTTATTTGTTTCTCCATTATACCTTCTGCAACATTCAACAGATAGTTTTTGAGCACTTACTATGTAGCAGGCACTGTGCTAGGTGTTTGGAATACGTCAGTGAACAAAGAAGACAGTGATCCCTGCCCTCCTTCGAGCTTACACTCATTCACCCATTGTTCCTTCATTCTGCAAACCCTGAAGCAGGCACTGGGATACGTAGATGAGTGAGACATAGTTCCTCCCTCAAGGTTCAGTTTGGTTGGACAAGGAAAAGGTCTATTACACTATGGTGAGGTAAACGCCAGGAGAGAGGTGTGTACAAAGGGTTAATGGAGCAAAAGAGGCAGCATGTCACTGACATTGGAAGAATACAGGAACCCAACTTCGAGCGAGACTGGGAGGCAGCCAGGCTCAGAAAGAGGCAGCAAAAAGCACAGAAACATAGAAACTCATGTCACCTTTGGGATTGAGGGATAGCTCCTTATCACTGTTATGGGACAGAAAAGGTAAGGGAGAGTGGCCAGAGATGTAGTTTTCAAATTTGGTACTCATATTTTTCATATTTGGCACTCATTAAATAGTTATCTGTTGGTTGAATGAACAGATAAAGTTTAGGTAACACACTAGAGTGCTATATTTGTTATCTGACTGTGTAACAAATTTCCCCCACATTTGGCGACTTAAGACAACAAACATTTATTATTTCACATAGTTTCTAAGGACCAGGAATCTGGCAGTGATTTATCTAGGTAGTTTGGGCTCAGATTGAGATCAAGCTGTTGGCTGGGCCGGTCGTCTCAAGGTTTGACTGGGGCTGGATAATCCAGTTTCAAGCTCACTCACATAGTCGTTGCTAGGCCTCAGTTCTTCATTGGATGTTGGCAATATGTATCTCAGGGGATTGCCTGACACATATTAAGTACCAAATAAATACAAGCTACAATTATTATTACCTAAAAACCATGAGGAGTTGTTGAAAGATTTTAAGCAATTGAGTGACCTAATCATTTCTGCTGTTTCCAAACCCTCCTTCCAGCTTTAGTGTGGAGAGTGGACTAGAGAGGAGAAAAGCAGGAGGGAAGGAGGCCCATTAGAAAGACGTTACTAGTGTGAGATGACAGTAGCCTGGATTAGGGTGATCATGACAGAAACAGAGAGAAATGGATTCATGCAAGGTATACTCTAGAAGGAGAGCTATCTACATATCAGTTAGATGTAGGTAATGATGGAGAAGGAGATAGGGAACACAGGAGGAGGAGCAAGGTCTTTTGTTTGTGGAGGTGAGGTGAATTAGGACCTTGTAGAGTTTGAGATGCTTATAAGACATCCATGCAGGAAGGTCCAGGTGGCAGCTGGATCTATGGGTGTGGAGCTCAGAAGAGAGGTCTGGGCTAGAGATTTAGGAGTCATCAGCATATGGGTCACTGAAGCCATGGGTGTGGATAAGATTACCCAAGAGACAATATGTCTGGTGAGACGAGAAGGCTGCCTAGGAAAGAACCCTGATGGTCACCAGCAGTGAAGAGAAGGATGGAGGCAGAAGTGCCTGCAAAGGAGAGGTAGAAAGAGTGGCCAGAGAGAAAGAAGAAAACCTGGAGGATGTGGTGTCTTATAAATCAATACAATGTCTCACGAAAGAGAGAAGGAAGACTCAATAATGCCAATGCCGGGCTGACCCGGTGGCACAGTGGTTAAGTGCACACATTCCGCTTCGGCAGCCCGGAGTTCGCCGGTTCGGATCCCAGGTGTGGACATGGCACTGCTTCGCAAGCTATGCTGTGGTAGGCATCCCACATATAAAGTAGAGGAAGATGGGCATGGATGTTAGCTCAGGGCCAGCCTTCCTCAGCAAAAAGAGGAGGATTGGCAGCAGTTAGCTCAGGGCTAATATTCCTCAAAAAAAAAAAAAAATAATGCCAATGCTGCCTGCTAAAAGAAAAAGGTCATGGAAGTTAAGAGCTGAATTTACCAAGAAAGAGGTCATTGGTGATCTTCATGAGAGTCATGTCACTGGAATTTGGGGAGGGGTCCCTGTCTCAGCCTCCTTCTCTAGGCTATGAGTGTCCCACCACGGCATTTATAGACCTTGGTGTTGAGTACCAACTCCTCTTCCCAAGCAGAAGGTTTGAACTCACGGGCGTCAGCTTCTTAGAGAACTAGACTCAGGGGTGGAATTCACGGGCACTGGGGTACTTCTGGACCAGGATGATAATAATAAATAGGAGCCAAGATTTATTGAGTACTAAGCACTTTACAAGGATAATCTCATTTAATCCTGACACCAACCCTATGAAGTAGGGACATGGCAACAGCGCTTACTATGTGCCAAGTACTATTTTAAGTACTATACATAAGTCAACTTTATTATCTCCAGATAAAAATCTAGTGGCCCACATCACAGTGTAGGCCCAGGCCGAGCTGAGTTAGGCCAGGATCAAGGAAGAGGTAAACGAAATTCCTCAGTCATTGGAGAACTTCTGCTGCCTCTGGGCTCCAGGAAAACTCTTCTCTGAGGACTGTAGAGTTATGAGGACATTTTCTTGAGTGGATTATTAGGGCAGACCTGTCTAGAGGAGGGGCTGTCAGGTCAGGGGATGTTTTAGAATATTCTGCAGGAGACCATGATAACTTGCCCCAGGGGACCATCTAAGATGATACTCATTAAGCGCCGGAAGTCCCCTAACCATGGTCTTCCATTGCCCTCATTCTTGGGTACAGAGGAAGCTCTGGGTACCACAGAAATCTAATTACAAGAAAACTCAAGCCCCTCTAGGTTAGGGAGCAGTGAGAGCAGATTGCCATTTTAGATGGTAGCAGTGCGCAGACTGCAGTAATCCCAGCTGCTCTGTTAACATCTCCAGGCACACACAGGTGTCCATATGCCAGGCAGAGGGCACATCTGCTGGGAGATTTCATTGCTCTCAGTTCCTCTCCTGTGGCATTAGGCCCATTAAATCACAGGAAGGTATGAGCAACTCATCCCCTCCACCAGACCTTGAATTTCTCAATGGTAGAGATGAAATTTTGTTTACGTGGTGCGTCTCACGACTTCTCAGGTTCTAGCACGATGCTAAGTTTATAGTAATCCTCAATAAATATTTGCTGAATTAATGAATAAGAGAAAGAATGAATTTTTCCTAGGGTCAGCCCTTGTCTTGGCTTAACTCTTATTTATATTCATAACCAGACTAACCTCCCTAGCCAGCAGAGCATCTGTTGCTTTTTCTAAGGCAGGAATAACAAACAGTCTGGGAGGACTAGATCAAGTTGATTCAATTCAACAAGAATTTAGCAAGCCTGCTATGAACTTAGTACTGTGTCACACGCCCTCTCAGAACAGACAGGAGCCTATTTAATTCAAAGGTCTTAAAAATATTGCAGACATACAAAAAGGTATAAACGGTACTATGACAGACACCCTTGTGTCCATGACCCAGCTTCAAAATTAAGACATAAGCAGTATGCACAGCCCCAAAGACTCTGAAAGTCAAGAGGCTGTTTCTTTTTAAGTTTCGCATCAAAATTCTTTTGGTGACAAAACCTATCCTGAACTGACCTGAGGCTATTTCATGGGGTGCACCTGTCCCACAAAGTGTGACAAATCATACGTTTTGCTGCAGAAATATTAATGTTTTCTTTTTTTTTTTTGAGGCAGATTAGCCCTGAGCTAACTACTGCCAGTCCTCCTCTTTTTGCTAAGGAATCCTGGCCCTGAGCTAACATCATGCCCATCTTCCTCTACTTTGTATGTGGGATGCCTACCACAGCATGGCTTGCCAAGTGGTGCCATGTCTGCACCCAGGATCCGAACGGCAAACCCCGGGCCGCCGAGAAGCAGAACATGCGAACTTAACCACTGTGCCACTGGGCTGGCCCCTAGAAATATTAATATGTTTGATCATGAGGTGTTGCCCCAGACCACATTGGGTCTGTTATCCAATGTGTGGTACATATTTGTATTACATTTATAAAATCCAAACAATTCTGAATTCCAAAACACACATGGTCACAAGGTTGGTAGGTAAACCATTGTAAATATGTGATCTATTGGGCCCCAATTTGGGGCTTGGTTACTGAACAGTGTTTGCCAATGTTCCCCAAAGGGAGGGAGGATGGAAACTAGGTAGGCAGCCAAGAGTGTCTGGCATACCTCATTATCCTCCTCAGGCCCCTAAGCCCCCACACCTACACCTCTTCCTTAGACTCCGCATTTCTTTCAGCCTCTGGCTTGCCTAACTCAGTGGCGGCCTCATCCTACACAAACTTCTAATGCCAACATTTGTATATTCGTCTCGGATCTTCCCCATCCCCCAGATTCTATGCCTTCCTCTCCTATCTCTTGCCCAGCTTTTCCCTCTCGGTGTTGAGATCCTTTCTTTCTCACGTGCACCTTCCATCTTTCTGCTGTCTATTCATCCTGGTTCCTTGAGTCCTGTATCACCAGCTCCAGACCCATTATTCCTTCTCTTTAGTATTTGGAGCAGCTCTTTCTCTCTGGGGCCATTGCGTTTGTCATCTGTATATATGTCTCTTTTTCCCCCTTATCTTCCAGTTTACTTCTAAACTAGGCATACTTATATTAAAAATTAAGCCAATTTAAAGAAAAATATTAAAAACATTAGATAGTAGTATGCTATGTTATGGCTAAAATTCATGACGGCAGTATTCAAGTGATTGTGGGAAATTGGTTCAATACATCTGTTTTGAATGAAGGATTTTTTTTGAGTGATGTGCCATCTAGTGGTGAATGGAGGATGACAATCCTTCTGGTCTGAGAAAATACAGAAGATCTTTAAAAGAAAAGCCAGTTTGACCCTCAACCACCCTGACAGGTCCAAAGCACTATCCTATGAAAATGCATGTACAGCAAAGGTCAAGTCCCACCTGGAACATAGCTGGGTGTGATGTGTGACTTTAGCTTGGTGTTGTTGAAGGATGTAACATGAATGTATATGTATATGTTTATATATATATATATATGTGTATATGTATACGTTTATGTTTATGTATACACTTCTCGGATGACTTGATAGCCAAATTCAGCAACTCCACAAATGCTCCTTAAAGGCATCCCAAAGGCCTTTCTACCAAGGCAATGTAAGTGACTGCCTTGTATCATACCTTCATTCTGGGAAGCCACATTAAAAGAGAATTAGTGCTGTGCAAGGAAGGAAATTGCTGTCTGAGAAGGAGACAACTTTCAAATCATATCTCCCAATTTCATAAATCAAGTTTCTAAAACACTCAAGTCAAGACATTTTTATTGGTAGTCATTTGTTCATCCAGCTAACATTTATTGAGCCACAAAATAGCGTCTTAAGATTACTCCAGGCCTGTTAATATATACTGGCATTTTTATGAAAGAAATATATCACCAAATCAAGAAATATATACAGGGGCCAGCCCGGTGGTGTAATGCTGAAGTTTGCACACTTTGCTTCAGCGGGCTGGGGTTCGCCGCTTAGGATCCTGGCCACAGACCTACACACCACTCACCAAACCATGCTGTGGTACATCCCACATAGAAGAACTAGAAGGACTTACAAGTAGGATATACAACTGTGTCCTGGGGTTTGGTGGAGAAAAAAAAAAAAGACGATGATTGTCAGCAGATGTTAGCTCAGGGCCAATCTTCCTCACCAAAAAGCATACCTTAAAAAAACAAAGTGAGGACGGCCCTCTGACAGAGTGGTTAAGTTTGTATGCTCTGCTTCAGCAGCCCAGGGTTTCACCGGTTCAGATCCTGGGCACGGACGTGGCACTGCTCACCAAGCCATGATGAGGTGGCGTCCCACATAGCACAACCAGAGGGACCTACAACTAGAATATGCAACTATGTACTGGGGGGCTTTGGGGAAAAGAAAAAGAAGAAAAAGAAAATAAATATATACAGTATAGCTAGCTGGGCACATCCCAGATATAGAGAATTCCAGGGAACCTAGAAATGTACTCCCTCCCATGCACTTCTCTCCAAGTCGGCCAAGTTAGAAATTTTAGCTGGAGTAGCAATAGATAAGTAGAATTTCAGCAATTATTTCTTGTTGAATTAGTAAGTCCTCCAAGGCCTATAGCTGCTGTTTACCAGTAAAAATAATGTATGTAAATAAGTACTTGAAGAACCTCAAAGAAGTCATCCTTTAGAGTGACCAACCATCCCAATTTGTGTGGGACTGTCTTGGTTTTAGCACTCAAAGTCATGCATCCCGGGAAACCTCTCAGTCCTGGGCAAGGTCCAGTTGATCAGTCTAGCTCCCTTAGGCTCTTCAGAGGATTGATCCTGAGCAAATGATCCACCATCCAAACAACCTTGAAGGAGAGTAATAATTAGGCTGTGTTGGAGTGGTTGCTAAAAGCTATTAACTTAGATTTTACCATGCTTGAACAATCTTACAAGGCAGATATTATCATTATCCCCACGTTACAGATGAGGAGGCTGAAGCACAGAGGCAAAGAACTTAGAACTTACCTGAGATCACTTAGCCAGCAAGTGGCAGAGACAGGATTTGAACCCAGACCAGTGCAGCATGAAATGCTACATCATTAAACTGTGCTTCTCTTACTCAGACAGGCTACTCAGTCACAGCAGCTTATGGGCTGCCAGACTCCACCCCTGGCCCCAAGTCATTCAACAAGGGAAATCTGGAGTTACCCAAAATCTTGATATTTCCTTAGACCATTTTGGCAACAAACTTTCAAGATTTTAGAAGTTTAAACAAGTGGATGGATAAAGAAAATGTGGTCTATACATACAATGGAATATTATTCTCCCTTGAAAAGGAAGGAAATCCTGCCACATCTACAACATGGATGAAACTCGAGGATATTATACTAAGTCAAATAAGCCAGTCACAAAAGGACAAACGTTGTTATCATTCCACTCATATGAAGTATCTAAAGTAGTCAAAATCATAGAAATAGTAAATAGAAAGGTGATTGCCAAGGGCTGGGGAAAGAGAGAAGAGGGAATTAATATTTAGTGCGTATAGAGTTTCAGTTTTGCAAGATGAAAACTTCTCAAGATCTCTAGCACAATAATATGAATATAGTTGACACCACTGAACTGTATACTTAAAATGGTTAAGACGGTAAACTTAATTCTATGTATTTTTTTTACCATAGTAAGTAAAAAAAGAAAAGCACAGTTCTGAGCCCCACTCCCGAGCTACCGAGTCAAAATTTCAGGGGTTGGCGCTGTGAATGTGCATTTTAAATAAATTCCCCATGTGAGTTTTATCTCCTCTAAACTTTGAAAACTACTGACAAAAATGTGTAGTAAATCCTCTCTTCACTGCAACAAATTTGATATCATGATCTTAGCTTCCCCCTTTCCCCAAGAATATTTATGTGCACTTTCACTTGCTGCCAGCCAGTGTGCTTGGAGAATGTAAATTCATTTTGTTATTAGCCAAAGCAGAAAAGAATCCAAAAGGCAAATGTGCTGCAAAAGAAGGTCATCCAGTCCATTTCCAAGCCAAACAGAGATAACTTGGGATCCAGCAGTTTTCGATTACCCGTGACTCTGATCTTCTCCATTTGAGTGGCTAATTGAAAGCTGGCTATATGTATGCTTGCAGAAATTATTATTTTAAATTGTTCACATTAGATAAATCTCAGCCTCTGGTGCAGTCTGTAAGAAATGGTGGTGAGAATATTAATGAGCACTTTCCCTAGAATGAAATTTTATAACTTCTAAACAACCATGAAATCTCCTGTTTTCACTGTCACTAATTATGGAGCTGCTGAGCAGGTGCTAGCACTATTCAAGGTCAGTGTCAGGCAAGGGATAAGAAATTTAGCTCACATTTACTGAGCACTTACCATGTGCTGGGCACTGGGCTCAATTCTTTCTGTGGAGGAACTCATTCAATCCTTAACCTAGGCCTATAGATAGGTGTTATTGTTATTTTCTTCTTTGTAGAAATGGAGGCTCAGAGAGTCTCAGCAATTTGCTGAAGACCACACAGCATGTGAGACATGGAGCCAGCCCTGAAACCCAGGGATTTCTGACTCTAGAGCACATCCTCTTAACCATGACACTATGGTCCTTCTTGCATAGAGTCTTCCTCTTCTCACACTTCCTACCTACTGGTAGCTTCTGCCCCAGACCAGTAGTGCTGTCAGACAAAGGGCATTAGATAAGGAGCTTCATATAGCTGCTTAGAAGTTAACTTTTCACCTTGTCTCTGGTACTTGGGCTTTGTTCCTAAGATAAGTACGCATTGAAGCCCAGACTTGATACCCGGCTCGCTGCCTTGTTACCTACCCTGCCCTCTGTCTCAATTCCAAAGACTGGAAGCCTGTTTTTAGTTTTTCCAGTCCTTCCCTGACTCTCCAATTACCCTCTTTTCTTGGATTTGCCTGTTTGGACATTCCTAGATTCCTTGTTGCTGCTCTGCTCATGATATGGATACCTCATTACCTCAGTTGGACCTCTCTGTTGCTGACTTCATAGACTCTGAAAATTAAATTACCATTGAAATCACAGTCTACAAAAGTAGGCTAGGACCTGTGTGCTAAACCTAAACAGGGTTTAACTGTTAACTGCCTGACAAATCGAAAGATTTATGTAGGACCCAAAGCCTCCTAACATAACAGACAACATGTTCAAGATGCAATTGAAAACCAACCATCATACCAAGAACCAAAAAAATCATAACTTAAATTAGAATCAACTGACAACAACATTGAGTTTAATCAGATGTTGGAATTATCTGACAATGATTTTAAAGTAACCATCAGAAAGATGCTTCAATAATACAAATTCTCCTGAAACAAAAGAAAAAATAGAAAATTGTGGCAAAAAATAGAAGCTACAAGAAGAGTCACATGGAAATTATAGAACTGAAAAATACATCGCAGAAATGAAATATTCACTGGATAGACTCACTAGTAGTGGGACAATGACAGAGGATAGAATCAGTGACCCTGAGGACAGATCAGTAGAAGTTACCCATTCTGAATAACAGAGAGAACACAGACTGAAAAAAATAAGCAAATTCTCAGGAACTGTGGGACAATAACAAAAGAATCCAACATTTGTATCATTGGAGTCCCAGAAGGAGAGGAGAAAGAGAGTAGACCTGAAAGAGTGAAAAAATAATAGCTGAACACTTCCCACATTTGGCAAAGGACACAAACCTACAGATTCAAGAAACTGAGCAAAGCCCAAACAGGGTAAACCCAAAGAAATCCATGTTAAGACACATCACAATTAAAATTTTTTTTTAAGATTTTATTTTTTCTTTTTCTCCCCAAAGCACCCTGGTACATAGTCGTGTGTATTTTTAGTTGTGGGTACTTCTAGTTGTGGCATGTGGGATGCCACCCCAGCATGGCCTGATGAGCGGTGCCATGTCTATGCCCAGGATTTGAACTGGCGAAACTCTGGGCCACCAAAGCAGAGCATGCGAACTCAACCACTCGGCCACAGGGCCAGCCCCAAAACTTTTGAAACTAAAGAAAAAGAAGAAATCTTGAAAGCAGCCACAGGAAAAACGTGCATTACCTATAGGAGAATACCAATTCAAATTATATCAGATTTCTTATCTAAAACCAGGAAGGCAGAAATCAAGTGATACAACATTTTTCAAGTGCTGGAAGAAAAAAACCTGTCAACTGCAAATTCTATATCTGGCAAAAATATCCTTCAGGAATGAAGGAGAAATGAAAGTAATTTCAGATGAAGGATAACCAAAAGAATTTTCACTAGCAGACCTACTCTTAAATATTAGGCTAAAGGAAGTTCTTTAAATAGAAAGAAAATTGTAAAAGAAGGGATCTTGAAAGATGTTCAACATCACTAATCACCAGGGAAATGCAAATCAAAACTATACTAAGATATCACCCTACACCTGTTAAAATGGCTATAATCACTAAGACAAAAAACAACAAATGGAGAGGTCGTGGAGAAAAGGAAACTTCATACACTGTTGGTGGGAATGCAAACTAGCACAGCCACTGTGGAAAACAGTATGGAGATTTCTCAAAAAACCGAAAATAAAAATATCATATGACCCAGTTATCCCACCACTGGGTATCTATCCAAAGGACTTAAAATCAACAATTCAAAGTGACCTTTTCACCCCTATGTTCGTTGCAGCATTATTCGCAATAGCCAAGATGTGGAAGCAACCCAAGTGCCCATCGACCAATGATTAGATAAATAAGATGTGGTATATATACACAATAGAATACTACTCAGCCATAAAAAAGACAAAACTGTCCCATTCGCAACAACATAGATAGACCTGGTGGGTATTATGTTAAGCAAAATAAGCCAGATGGAGAAAGACAAACACCAGATGATTTCACTCATATGTGGAAGATAAACATATGCATGGACAAAAAGAACAGTTCAGTGGTTACCAGGGGAAGGGGGCTGGGGGATGGACACAGCGGGTGAAGGGGGGCACTTATATGGTGACTGACAAGTAATAATGTATAACTGAAATCTCACTATGTTGTAAACTACTATGAACTCAATAAAAAAAGAAGGGATCTTGGAGCATTAGGAAGGAAGAAGAAACAACAGCTAGAGCAAAAATATGGCTGTATATATCAGATTTTAATTTTCCTCATTAGTTTTATAAATCATATTTGACGGTTAAAACAAAAATTGTAACACCATCTAATACTGAGGACAGTGATAATTAAAAGAAGGGAAGGTGAAGGAGCCTAAATAGAAATGCAATTTCCACACTTCACTTGCAGTAGTAAAGTGTTGGTACTAATGGACAGCATACCAGTAGATTGACATTATTAATCACATATCTATATTCTAATATACAGAAAAACTACTATGAAAACTAAACAAAGAGATATACTCAAAAACACTATAAATAAATCAAGATGGTGGCTGGCACCATGGCCAAGTGGTTAAGTTTGTGCACTCCACCTCAGCAGCCTGGAGTTTCGCTGGTTCAGATCCTGGGCTCAGACATGGCACCACTCCTCAGGCCACACTGAGGCGACATCCCACATGCCACAACTAGAAGGACCCACACTAAAATATACAACTATGTACTGGGGGTTTTGGGGAGAAAATGAAAAAAAAGATTGGCAACAGTTGTTAGCTCAGGTGCCAATCTTTAAAAAAAATCAAGATGGACTCCTAAAAATATTCAAGCAAACCTCAGGAAGGCAAGAAGAGTAAGAAGAACCAAAGGAAACAGATAGAAAACAAATAATAAAATGGAAGGCTTAAGCACTAACATATCTGTTATTACTTTAAATGAAAATCGTCTAAATAGACTAACTAAAAGATAGAGATTTGTAGAGTGGATAAAAAAATATAGCACACCTATATGCTGATTACAAGAAACTCACTTCAAATTCAACAATATTGATAGGTTGAAAGTAAAAAAAAATGGAAAAAAGATATACCCTATAGACATTAGTAAAAAAAAATAGGAGTTGCCAGATTAATATCAGATAAAGTAGACGTCTGAGCAAAGAAAAGTACTAGAGACAATGATGGACATTACATCAAAATAAAAGGATCAATCTGCCAGGCAAACATAACAATAATGATGTATACAAACAAAACAACAGAGTCTCAATACACACAAAGCAAAAGCTGGTGGAGCTGAAAGGAGAAATAGACAAGTCCATATTTATAGTTGAGGACCTCAACACTCTCTCTCTGAAACTGATAGATCTACTAGACAGAAATCATCAAGAATCTGGAAAAGCTGAACAACAAAATCAACTAACAGTATCTAATTGATGTATATAGAACACGCCATCCAACAATAGCAGAATACACATTTTTTTCAAGTACCCATGGAACATTCAACAAGATAGACCATATCCTGGGCCATAAAACTAAACCTCAAAAAATTTAAAATAATTCAAATCATACATAGTGTATTCTCTGACAATAATGGAATCAAAATATAAATCAACAACAGGAAAATTTAAAAAACACACTTCTAAATAATCCATGGGTCAAAGAGGAAGTCTCAGAGAAAACAAACAAATATACAGAACTGAATAAGAACAAAAATACAATATATCAAAATACGTGGATTATGGGTAGAACAGTGCTGATAGGGAAAGTTACAGCATGAAATTGTTTACATTATATGTAAGAAAAATTCTCAAATCAACAACCTAAGCTCCAAAATCAAGAAACTTCCAAAAAGGAGAGAAAAGTAAACCTAAAACAAGCATAAGGAAGAAAATAATAAAGATAAGAGCAATAATCAATTAAATTTAAAATTGGAAAACAACAGAGAAAATTGATGAAACAAAAACCAAATTCTTTTGGAAAAAATTAATAAAATTGATAAAACTTTAGCAAGATTGACAAAAATGAAAAGAAATACACAAATCACTAATATTAACAATGAAATAGGGGCTATCACTACAGATTCTACAGTCATTAAAAAGATAAGTGGATACTTGGGAGGTAGGCAGAGCAAAATGGTGGGGTGAGCTGACCCGGGACACTCTCCCCTCCAAACTACAACAAAGGACTGGAAAAAAAACCCCGGAATTTCAGCTAATAAACCTAATGCCAGGACTCAGAGACCTATAGCATCAAAAGACGGAGGACGGAGACGCTGCTGCCGGCCTCGGAGGAGCTGGAAAGCGGTAGGAGAGAACTTCGCTCCCTCCCCTAGTGTCTGGGATCACTGCCGCAGGTGTGGGAAGGAGCGGGGAAGGGGCTGCACAACCGGGGGATCGTCTAGGACTCCCGCCACCGGTACAGTGGAAACCCACTCACGGGGGAAAGCTTCCATGTGCGGGGACCCCATAAACCCAGGGCCCCGGGAGACCAGAGAACAGAACTGATCCAAATCCAGATCGGTGAGCGAGAAAAACCGCCCCTCTCCCCGGCAAACCGCGCTGGGCACCGCCATCTTGCCCAAAGGCGGAGAGCTCAGAGCGTGTGGTTCTCGACCCCATCTAGTGGTGACAGGCTGTAACTGCAACCGAATTCTACCACCATGTGAAAAAACCACTCCCCTACCATCCAGCAATTTATAAAAGCCCCAGACCAGAAGGAAAACAATAAAAACACAGAATTAAGTCCTGAGGACTTGGAAATAGGTAAACTAAGTGAAAATGAGTTCAGACAGCCATATTCAGAGACAAAGATAGAAAAACAAGCCAACGAGTTCTGGAGTTACTTCACAAAAGAGGTTGAAATTATAAAGAAGAATCAAACAGAATTACTAGAGATGAAAAACACAATGGACCAGATAAAACAGAATACGGATTCCCTGAATGCCTGGGTAGACTCCATAGAAGAGCAAATTAGCATAATCGAAGATAGACAGGCTGAATGGCTCCAGACAGAGGAAGAAAGAGACTAAGGATTAAAAGGAATGAGGAAAGTATTAGAGAAACAGCAGATTCAATGAGGAGAAAGAATTTAAGGATCATAGGAATTCCTGAGAATGTGGAAAAGGAAAATGGAGCAGAAAGTATGCTTAATGAAATTATAGAAGAGAACCTCCCAAGTCTAGGGATTGAGGGAGAAATGTGTGTGGAGAAAGCTTTCAGATCTCCTAGATTTGTCAATGTAAAAAGACCTACTGCAAGGCATATAGTAGTACAAATGGCAAAAATGAAAGACAAAGAAAGAATACTCAGGGCAGCAAGACAGAAGAAAATAACCTACAACGGAATTCCTATCAGACTTTCAGCGGATTTCTCTACAGAAACCTTACAAGCTAGGAGAGAATGGAGTGACATATTTGAAACTTTAAAAGATAAAACTCTTCATCAAGAATACTCTATCCAGCAAGAATATCCTTCTGATATGAGGGAGAAATTAAATCTTTTCCAGACAAACAAAAGTTAAGGGAATTTGTAACCAAAAGTCCTCCACTACAAGAAATCCTCAAGAAGGCTCTCATACCTGAAAAAAGGAAAAAGGGAGAAAGGGATCACAAACCACAGAGTAGGGAGACAGATAAATAGAACCAGAATAGGATAGCAAATATTCAACTATAGCATTAGGATAAAGCTAAGGAAACTACCAAAGCAAAGACGATCTTATCACTCTAACCACAAACTCATAACTCGAGTTGGAATAAGAAATGAAAATAATAATTTAGGAGGGGAAGAGCAAAGGGACTAAATCAGTCTGGGCCAAGTAAGTAAGAGACCACCAGAGAATAGGCTATATTATACACGAGATTCTAAATACAAACTTCAGGGTAGTCACTAAACTAAAAAACAGAACAGAGCCACAAAGCATAAATAAGGAAAAATCTAAGAAAGCCATCATAAGAAATTGCAGTATCAAATGGGTAGGCTAAAGCACACAGGAAGAGAAAAGCAGGAAAGCCAGATAATGAGCAACAGATTGACAGCATTAAGTCCACATACATCAATAATCACTCTCAATGTAAACGGACTGAACTCTCCAATAAAAAGACACAGAGTGGCAAAATGGATTAAAGAACAAGATCCAACAATTTGTTGCCTCCAGGAAACACACCTCAGTCCCAAGGACAAACACAGGCTCAGAGTGAAGAGGTGGAGGACAATACTTCAAGCTAATAGCAAGGAAAAAAGCAGGTGTTGCAATTCTTATATAAGACAAAGCGGATTTCAAAATAAGACAGGTAAAGAGAGACACAGAGGGACAATATATAATGATCAAAGGGACACTTCATCAAGAAGAAATAACACTTATAAATATCTATGCACCCAACACAGGAGCACCAAGATTCATAAAGCAACTATTAACAGACCTAAAGGAAGATGTTAAAAACAACACAATAATAGCAGGGGACCTCAACACCCCACTCACATCAATGGACAGATCATCCAGACAGAAAATCAACAAGGAAATAGTGGAGCTAAATACAAAACTAAAACAATTGGACATACTAGACATATATAGATCACTTCATCCTAAAACAGCAGATTACACATTCTTCTCAAGTGCACATGGAACATTCTCAAGGAGAGACCATATGTTGGGAAAAAAGGCAAGCCTCTACAAATTTAAAAAAATTGAAATAATAACAAGCATCTTCTCTGATCATAATGCTATAAGGTTGGAAATTAATTACAAGAAAAAAGCTGAGAAAGGCACAAAGATGTGGAGACTAAACAATACACTACTGAACAAGCAATGGATCATTGAAGAAATTAAAGAAAAAATCAAAAAATACCTGGAAACAACTGAAAATGATAACATGCCATACCAACTCATATGGGATACAGCAAAAGCTGTATTAAGAGGAAAATTCATCACAATACAGGCACATCTTAACAAACAAGAAAAATCCCAAATAAGCAATCTTAAACTACACCTAACTGAACTAGAGAAAGAAGAACAAATAAAGCCCAAAGTCAGCAGCAGGAGAGAAATAATAAAAATCAGAGCAGAAATAAATACTACTGAAACGAAAAAGGCAGTAGAAAGGATCAATGAAACAAAGAGCTGGTTCTTTGAGAAGATAAATAAAATTGACAAACCCCTAGCCAGACTTACAAAGAAAAAAAGGGAGAAAGCTCAAATAAACAAAATCAGAAATTAAAGAGGAGAAATAACAACAGACTCTGCGGAAATACAGGGGATTATAAGAGAATACTACGAAAAACTCTATGCTAACAGAATGGATAACCTAGAGGAAATGGATAAATTCCTGGACTCCTACAATCTCCCAAAGCTCACTCAAGAAGAAGCAGACAATTTGAACAGACCAATCACAAGGAAAGAGATTGAAACAGCCATCAAAAACATCCCAAAGAATAAAACCCCAGGACCAGATGGTTTTCTTGGGGAATTCTACCAAACTTTCAGAGAGGATTTAATACCTATCCTTTTCAAGCTATTCCAAAAAATTAGGGAAGATGGAACACTTCCTAACACATTCTATGAGGCCAACATCACGCTGATACCAAAACCTGACAAGGACACCACGAAAAAAGAGAACTACAGGCCAATATCACTGATGAACATAGATGCAAAAATTCTAAACAAAATTTTGGCAACCAGAATTCAGCAATTCATCAAAAGGATCATACATCATGATCAAGTGGGATCCATACCAGGGACACAGGGATGGTTCAACATCCGCAAATCAATCAACATGATACACCACATCAACAAACTGAGAAATAAAAACCACATGATCATCTCAATAGATGCAGAGAAAACATTTGACAAGATCCAACAGCCATTTATGATAAAAACTCTGAACAAAATGGGCATAGAAGGGAACTACCTCAACATAATAAAGGCCATGTATGACAAACCCACAGCCAACATCATACTCAATGGGCAAAAACTGAGCACCATCCCCCTGAAAACAGGAATGAGACAAGGATGCCCTCTATCACCACTCTTATTTAACATAGTACTGGAAGTCCTGGCCAGAGCAATCAGGCAAGAAAAAGGAATAAAAGGAATCCAAATAGGGAGGGAAGAAGTGAAACTCTCGCTGTTTGCACACGACATGCTCAGTATGGAGATTCCTCTTATATATAGAAAACCCCAAAGAATCCATTGGAAAACTCTTAGAAGTAATCAACGACTACAGCAAAGTTGCAGGGTATAAAATCAATTTGCATAAATCAGTAGCATTTCTATATTCTAATAATGAACTAACAGAAAAAGAACTCAAGAACACAATACCATTCACAATCACAACAAAAAGAATAAAATACCTCAGGGTAAATTTAACTAATGAAGTGAAGGACCTATATAATGAAAATTACAAGGCCTTTCTGAGAGAGTTGGACGATGACAAAAGAGATGGAAAGACATTCCATGTACATGGATTGGAAGAATAAACATAGTTAAAATGTCCATTCTACCTAAAGCAATCTACAGATTCAACGCCATCCCAATCAGAATCCCAATGACATTCTTTACAGAATTAGAACAAAGAATCCTAAAATACATATGGGGCAACAAAAGACCCTGAATTGCTAAAGCAATCCTGAGAAAAAAGAACAAAACGGGAGGCATCACAATCCCTGACTTCAAAACTTACTACAAAGCTACAGTTATCAAAACAGCATGGTACTAGTACAAAAACAGGTGCACAGATCAATGGGACAGAATCGAAAGCTCAGAAATAAAACCACACATCTATGGACAGCTTATCTTCGACAAAGGAGCTGAGAGCATATGATGGAGAAAAGAAAGTCTTTTCAACAAATAGTGCTGGGATAACTGGAAAGCCATATGTAAAAGAATGAAAATTGACCATCTTTCTCACCATTCACCAAAATAAACTCAAAATGGATCAAAGACCTAAAGGTGAGACCTGAAACCATAAGGCTTCTAGAAGGAAACGTAGACAGTACACTCTTTGACATCAGTATTAAAAGGATCTTTTCGGACACTACGTCTTCTCAGAGACGGGAAACAATAGAAAGAATAAACAAATGGGACTTCATGAGACTAAAGAGCTTCTTCAAGGCAAATGAAAACAGGATTGAAACAAAAAAAACCCCACTAACTGGGAAAAAATATTTGCAAGTCATATATCTGACAAAGGCTTAATATCCATAATATATAAAGAACTCACACAACTCAACAACAAAAAAATCAAACAACCCAATCAAAAAATGGGCTGGAGACATGAACAGACATTTCTCCAAAGAAGATATACGGATGGCCAATAGGCACATGAAAAGATGCTCATCATCGCTGATCATCAGGGAAATGCAAATCAAAACTACACTAAGATATCACCTTGCACCCATTAGAATGACAAAAATATCTAAATCTAATAGTAACAAATGTTGGAGAGGTTATAGAGAAAAAGGAACCCTCATACACTGCTGGTGGGAATGCACAGTGGTGCAGCCACTATGGAAAACAGTATGGAGATTCCTCAAAAAATTAAAAATAGAACTACCATATGATCCAGCCATTCCACTACTGGGTATCTATCCAAAGAGCTTGAAGTCAGCAATTCCAAAAGTCCTATGCACCCCAACGTTCATTGCAGCATTATTTACAATAGCCAAGACATGGAAGCAACCTAAGTGCCCATCAACAGATGAATGGATAAAGAAGATGTGTTATATATATACAATGGAATACTACTCAGGTGCAAAACAGAACAAAATCATTCCATTTTCAATAACATGGATGGACCTTGGGGGAATTATGTTAAGTGAAATAAGCCAGTTAGAGAAGGACAATCTCTGTATGACTCCACTCGTATGAGGAATTTAAAAATTTGGACAAAGAGAACAGATTAGTGGCTACCAGGGGAAAGGTGGGGTGGGGGGTGGGCACAAAGGGTGAAGTGGTGCACCTACAGCATGAATGACAAACATTAATGTACAACTGAAATTTCACAAGATTGTAATCTATCATTAACTCAATAAAAAAAAAGATAAGTGGATACTTTGAACAACTATATTTTCATAAATTTGACAGTTTAGAAGAAATGGACTCATTCTTTAAAACTCACAAACTATTGAAACTTAACCAAGATGAAATAGAGAATCTCAATAGCCCTATAACCATTAAAGAAATTTAATTTATGATTAAAAAGCTCCTGAAAAGATTTTTCAGGCCCGGATAGTACTACTGGAGAATTCTACCAAACATTTAAGGAAGAATTAACACTAAATTTATACAATCTCTTCCAGAAAATAAAAAAGCAGGGATCACTTCTCAACTCATTTTATGAAGCCAGTATTACCCTGATACAAAAACCCTACAAAGACGGTACAAAAAAAGAAAACTACAAACCAAAATCTCTCATGAATCTAGACATAGATATCCTTTAAAAAATATTAGAAAGCCAAATCCAAGAATGTATAAAAAGAATTGCACACCATGACCAAGTGAGATTTATTCCAAATATTCAAGGGGGAGGGGTTTACCATTCAAAAACCAATCGATGTAATTCATCGTATAGACAGGCTAAAGAAGAATAATTATGTGATCACATCAATTGCTGTAGCAATAACAATTGATAAAATCCAACACCCATTCATAATAAAAAAAAAGAAACTCTGAGGAAGTTAGGAATAGAGAGAAATTAGCTCAACATGATAAAAAGCATCTACCTCTTTATCTCTCTACAGAGATAAAAACATAAAGCTAATACTATACTTAATGGTGAAAGACAGAATGCTTTCCTCCTAAGATCAGGAACAAGGAGAGCATGTTGTCTCTCACCACTCTTATTCAAGATGGTACTGTAGTTCTAGCCACTGCAATAAGGTAAGAAACAGACATTAAAAGGCATACATGTTGGAAAAGAATTGGTTTTATTTCTCTTTTCACGACATGCTTTGCTATGTAGAAAATAAGGAATCTACAAAAAACAAAAAACATCTAGGACTAAAAACAAATTCAGAAAGGTTGTGGGATACAAGATCAATGTGCAAAAATCAATAGTGTTTGGATATACTAACAATGAACATAAAGAAACTGGAATTAAAAACACAATAGCATTTACAATGACCCTAAAGAAAATGAAATACTTAGGTATATACTTAACAAAATATGTACAAGATCTGTATGCTGAAAATTACAATGATGAGAGAAATCAAAGAAGACCTAAATAAATGGGGAGACATACCATGTTCATGAATTGACAGACTCAACATAGTACATTCTCCCCAAATTGATGTTTAGGTTTAATGAAGTCCTATCAAAATCCCAGAAAAGTTTTTTGTAGACATAGACACTTATTCTAAAATTTATATGGAAAGGCACAGGTGCCAAAATAGCTAAAACAATCTTGACAAAGAAGAACAATGTGGGAGGATTCACACTACCTGATATTAAGGCTTACTATATTGTTATAGTAATTAACAACAGTGTGATATTGGTGGAGGGCTAGATACATAGACCACTGGATCAGAATACAGATCAATAAAACAGAATAGGGAATCTAGAAACAGGCTCACACAAATATGTCCGATTGATTTTGACAAAGGTACAGATGCAGTTCAATGGAGGAAGAATAATGTCTTCAACAAATGGTACTGGAGCAATTGGAAATCCTACAGCAGAAAAACAAAAAAACCCAAAACCATCCTCAACCTAAATCTTACAGCGTATGCAAAAATTAACTCAAGATGAATCATAGACTTAAATGTAAAATGTAAAACTACAAAACTCTTAGAAAAAATCATAGAAGACAATCTCTGGGATTGAGGGCAAGGGAACGAGTCTTAGACTTAGTCCCCAAAGCACAATTCATAAAAGGAAAAATGGATAATTTGGATCTTATCAAAGTTTTAAAAAACTTTTGCTCTGTGAAAGCTCAAGGGAGAGAACAAAAAGACAAGCTACAGATTAGGAGAAAATATTTGTCAACTGATATCTGACAAAGGACTCATATCTAGGAAACAGAGAGAGCTCTCAAAACTCAACATTAAATAAATCCAGTTAGAAAATGGGCAAAAACAAGTACAGACAGTTCACTGAAAAGAATATACAGATGATAAATAAGCATATGGAAAGATATTCTGCATCATTAACCATCAAGGAAATGCAAATCACAACCACAATGAGATATCACTACATACCTATCAGAATGGCTAAACTAAAAAATAGTGACAACACCAAATGTTGGCAAGGATGTGGAGAAACTGGATCACTCCGACATTGCTGGTGGGAAAATAAAATGGCACAATCACTCTAGAAAACAATTTGGCAATTTCTTGAAAAAATTAAACATGTTCTTACAAGGTGACCTAACAATGGCACTCTTGAGCATTTATCTGAAACAAATGAAAATTTACATTTACACAGGACCTGGACATGAATGTTTGTAAACAACACAAATGCCCTTCAACGGGTGAATGGTTAACCTGAGGAACATCCATACCATGGAATACAACTCAGCAATAAAAAGGAACAAATTACGGATACAAGCAACAGCATGAATGAATCTCCAGAAAATTATCCTGAATGAAAAAAACAATTCTAAAAGTAACATACTGTATGATGCCATCCACATAATGCTCTCAAAATGACAAAATTATAGAAATGGAGAACAGATTAGTTCCTGCCCAGGGTTAAGGAAGTGGGCAGGAGAAGGAAGTGAGTGTGGTTATTAAAGGAACAATACAACAGTTCCTTGTGATGACGTCGCTGTTCAGTGTCTTGACTGTGGTGGTGGATAGATAAACCTACACGGGTAACTAAACACAGACACACACACACACAAGTGAACACAAGTAAAACTAAGGAAATCTGAACAGTATTAGTGGATTGTATCAATGTCAATATCCTGGTTGTGATATCATAGTTTTGCAAAACTCTGTATTATTTTTACAACTGCAGGTAATTCTGCAATTATCTCAGTAAAAAAATTCAATTTGAAAGAAGGCCAGCATTGTTGGAGCTTAGTGGATGAGCACTTAGTGGAAGCCCTTGGAGGGGAGTCACATGAACTGATTCATATTTTAACGAATCCTTCTGGCTGCTGTGTGGAGGGGCAAGGGTGGGAGCAGGGGGACCATTGTGGTAAACCAGCATTTCTGTATTGCTACCATTGTAGCAAGAAATTCTGGTAGTTTGGATTGGAAGCGAGTGAAGATGGAGAGAAGTGGGTGCATTCAGGATATATTTTGGAGGTAGGGCTGACAGAAGCTCATAGCTGGATGGATGACTATGAAGTCCTCGGGCCAGAGGATTTTCCAGAAAGGGCCCAATTCTACTGTCTCTGTTATTCTAGCTTTTCAATGACAGTGTCTTCTCAGTGGCTTGGGCTGCCTCCTGAGTATGGGATAGGAAAAATGTAGCTGCTTGAAGAAAGTGGTCTTCTTCTGGCATAAGCTAAATTTTAGGGTCTGCCTTGGCTTCTCTTGGATGCTGTGATCTAAAGACTGGGGGTGTTGGGCTCCTAAGAACTGTGCTCCTGGACCTCAAAGTGCGAGTTGATCACTAATGGCTCTCATTTCCACACTGGGAAATGGGCTTTGACTAGCACCACTTCCTGGAGATAGATATAAAGGGGGAAGTTATGAGGCCTGGATCCTCCTTGGGAAGGATGCCATAGATTAGGCTTTGGTTTTGAGGGTGTAGGTTCTGGCTGGGTTGAAACTGGGGTATAGGCAAGCAGGCCTTTTGGAGGCTGGAATGCCACAACTGGGCACCAGGCAAATAGCTTTCCTCTTTTTTTTTTTTTTTTTTTGAGGAAGATTAGCCCTGAGCTAACTGCTGCCAATCCTCTTCTTTTCATTGAGGAATACTAGCCCTGAGCTAACATCCATGCCCATCTTCCTCTACTTTATATGTGGGACACCTACCACAGCATGGTGTGCCAAGCGGTGCCATGTCCGCACCCGGGATCCAAACCAGTGAACCCTGGGCCTACAACTATTGTTGTAGAGGAAGAGGCAAATGGATTTTGATGGGCAGTCTCTGCCACACATGACTGTGTGTGTGCTTTGGCCTAGGTGCCACTTTTACCTTCTCTGCCCTTCCTGATCTATGTCACAGGAGTTACTAACTCAACTGTCTCTAGGAGCAAGGCAGGTAAAATAGTGAAACAGCCTTAATTAACTGGTGAGCCTGTGACCCATATCAAAGAATTTGCCCCTGTTTGGCTCTAGCCAATTGTTGCCAATTAGGATTTTAGGTTCAGGGACGCTGGCACCATAACAGGGGCATCCACTGGTGGTGTCCACTCATGCAAAAGTGGGCTCCAGTCAGATGTACAGCAGAGATGCTGAACTAAGATTTGGGACATGAGACTTCTCAAGGCTCCTGAGGGTACCCAAGGTATAGGACAAGACCTAGACATTTTCTGTTCCTCTTTGCACCTTCCACACCTTCCCCCCCCCCACCCCCGACCCTGAGCTATTCTTATAAGACAAGTGAATTTTCAGAAATAGACATTGTGCTCCCATAGGTTTAGTACATGCTGACTGTGTGGCTTATTGTAAGTAGCCTATATGATGCCTTTAGCAACCAGAAATCTCAAGCACCATGGAGATTTCTAAATGAGGATTCGAAAAAGATGGCCCCTTTGGGCAGATGAATTAGAAAAAGAAGTCCACCTCTTGGTGGAAGCAGCCCTGTGCAGGGCACAAGGCTCGGTGAGGAGAGGACGGGCTGAATTTCAGTCCCACATTATCTTAGCCTGGCACCTTAATGTCGGGCACAAACCCTGCCGCCCTGGTGCCGTAGCTAGTAAAAGCTTAGCTGTCCTGCCTGCTGTCGTTGCTGCTCTGAAGACACCAGGGGGCAGCCAATTACATAAATTCTGCCTTCTTTTGAGCTCCGCATGGGAGGATCTGATACGCCCAGGACATGTGGGGCAGCCTTCACGTTCAGGTAAAATCTGTAAGCTCCCAGAGGCTCCTGGGCTCAGCTGGTCTGGGAAATTCATTGCACATTGATCCCTTTGAGACTTTGAAGAATTGTGCTGCCGGTTCATTTCACCCCACCTGTGGCAGCTACTGCTTAAGGAGGCAAAACAAACCCAGTTTCATGCAGACTTGATTATATGTTGGCAGGTAGAGCCATGGGATATTTCTTAAAGCAGTTTGGAAATCTGAAAAATTCTAGCCTAGACCACATCATTCCAGCATAATTTTAATATATTCTTGCTTGCCAAAATGGTGCCTCTGTATTGTCTTGCTGCCAGCTGGCAAACAGGGAGTATGATTTATGCAGTGTTCCTTTAGGACCCTTAGAACCCTGTGTTTCCAGTCATAATTATACCTGAGCAATCTGAGTCTAGTGGGTTCCCTTGTTAATCTGTCAGGTGGCAGTACTAAAGGTGGTGAAGGGACAGGTCAAGATGATTGTGAGAATAGTTCCCAAGCCTCCTTGCCTGGCACTGAAGCACAGACCAGAGGATAAGAGCTGCATCTGATGGGCCAGCCCTATGGCAGAGTGGTTAAGTTCACTCGCCCTGCTTCTGCGGCCCAGGGTTTCGCCGGTTCAGACCCTGGGCGTGGACATGGCACCGCTCATCAAGCCATGCTGAGATGGTGTCCTACATGCCACAATTAGAAGGACCCCCAACTAAAACTACACAACTATGTACTGGGGGGCTTTGGGAGAAAAAGGAAAAATAAAATCCTTAAGAAAAAAAAAAAAAGAACTGCATCTGACTGGGTAATATGTATCTGGTATCCCCTGCCCTAGGAAACAGGTCAATTCAGTCCAAAGGGATGGCAGAAGGTAAGAGCATCAGGCTATGGGGAAAATAACAGAATTTGAGAGAGCTGGCTGAGATCTAGATGGAGGGACGTGGCTAAAATGGGGCACAGAAGCAAGAGACAGAGGGGAGCATTCTGAGCGTATGTGCTGAGTCAATTGGGGCTTAGAGAACCAAGGTGCACAGAAATAAGACTGCTGAAGTGGAGCTGAAGGAGTGTAATCAAGAACACAGGCATCCAATGCCCCCAGCTGGGTTGTCCTGTGCCTGTACTCTGGACAGACTGAGCCTAGTTAACAGGGCCAGGATGGAGAAAATAACAGTGAGGCACTCTGTACTTCTCCTCTAGGCTATATGGACACTCTATCCTGTGTAGAGGGAGTAGTGGACTTGTTTTGCCTTGTGCCCTGGCAAAGTATTCTGCACATCCTCCTTTCAGGATAAATGCACTTCGGGGGGCAGCCTGGCACCATGAATTGTGAACGTGTGTTATGAGCTTCAAACCATTAACACGCAAAAGGGCTTTTAGCAATCAAGTCTGGCTGTGCAGCCTCTGACAAGGCTGGCTTTCCAACAGAGGGCAGCATCCGCTGGTTATACTGCTCCATTCTGGGACACACCTAGTGACAGCTTTAGGGAAATTGAGAGGATGGGGGTGGTGGTCTGGAAAATGGGAAGGAGGGTGAATTTCCTCAGGTGTCATCTTCTCTTACAGTGTCATGCTGTACCTGGGACTCAGCTATTATTGAGTATCTCTCCACTGAGTATGGCAAAGAACCACAGAAGGACCAAAGAGGGTGGTGGGGATTTTGGCTTTCTTTCCAAAGAAACTTGTGTAAAAGAGTGATCACTTCTGTAGGAAAAGTAGGTACCAGGATTGCTTGTGGTGTGCATTTCTTTTCTGTGGTACGTAAAAACACTGGCTTTGTCTAGTTTTAATCCCCCCAATATGGTTTATCTCAATATGAGCTCATCTTCCTTCCCCTTTCCAAGGAGGCCCTCCTCAAGTTCCCCTGCCCTTAGCTGTCTCACTTCCCTTTAGAAGTTCCAACCCAGTAGCTGCCTCATTTCACTTTGGTAAAAGGAGTAACCAGCAATGGGTAAACTGGCTCAAACCTTAATTGCCCTCCCTGTCAGAGGCTCAAAACTGCCTGGGTCCCCTCTCCCCAAGATCAGTCAGCAACATAATCAGGATCTGTGTGTCTGCACGTGATGGGAACGCTTGGAGAGGGCCTTGCATAAAACGTGGTTCCCCTTTCTGACCAAGAAAACCCAGACAAGTCTTAGTCACTCACTGATAACACAAGTAAGAAGCAGATGTGATATTTGGCCAGAGGTCTTTTTTATATATATTATTTTTATTTTCTATTGAGGTTATGATAGTTTACAACCTTATGAAATTTCAATTGTACAATATTATTTGTCAGTCATATTATAGGTGCATCACTTCACCCTTTGTGCCCACCACCCATCCCCCCTTTCCCCTGATAACCACTAATCTCTTTGTCCACGTGTTTGTTTATCTTCCACATATGATTGGAGTCACACAGAGATTATCTTTCTCTATCTGGCTTATTTCACTTAGCATAATACCCTCGAGGTCCATCCATGTTGTTGTGAATGGGACGATTTTATCCTTTTTTATGGCTGAGTAGTATTCCATTGTATACATATAATACCATATCTTCTTTATCCAATCATCAGTTGATGGGCTTCCATAGGTTTTAGGTTGCTTCCATGTCTTGGCTATTGTGAATAATGCTGAAATGAACATAGGGGTGCATGGGTGTCTTTGAATTGCTGATTTCAAGTTCTTTGGATAGATACCCAAGAGTGGGATAGCTGGGACATACGGTATTTGTATTTTTAATTTTTTGAGAAAACTCCATACTGTTTTCCATAGTGGCTGCACCAGTTTGCATTCCCACCAGCAGTGTATGAGGGTTCCTTTTTCTCCACAACCTCTCCAACATTTGTTATTTTTTTGTCTTCATTACTTTAGTCATTCTAATGGGTGTAAGGTGATATCTTAGTGTAGTTTTCATTTGCATTTCCCTGATGGTCAGTGATGATAAGCATCTTTTCACATGACTATTGGCCACCCATATATCTTCTTTGGAGAAATGTCTGTTCATATCCCCTGCCCATTTTTTGATCAGGTTGTTTGATTTTTTGTTGTTGAGTTGTGTGAGTTCTTTATATATTATGGAGATGAACCCTTTCTCAGATATATGATTTGCAAATATCTTTTCCCAGTTTGGTGGGTTGCGTTTTTGTTTCAATCCTGTTTTCCCTTGCCTTGAAGAAGCTCTTTAGTCTGATGAAGCCCCATTTGTTTCTTCTTTTTATTGTTTCCCTTGTCTGAGATGACACGGTGTCCGAAAAGATCCTTTTAAGACTGATGTCAAAGAATGTACTGCCTATATTTTCTTCCAGAAGTCTTATGTTTTCAGGTCTTACCTTTAAGTCTTTGATCCATTTTGAGTTTGGTTTTGTGAATGGCATAAAAGAATAGTCAGTTTTCATTCTTTTACATGTGGCTGTCCAGTTTTCCCGACACCATTTGTTGAAGAGACTCTCTTTTCTCCATTGTATGTTCTCAGCTCCTTTGTTGAAGATCAGCTGTCCATAGATGTGTGGTTTTATTTCTGGGCTTTCAGTTTGACCAGATATATTTTGAATGCAAATCTAGTTATAACATTGAAGAGTCTTTTTTTTTTTTTAGACTTTGTTAATGTGTTTTGTTTTGTTTTTGTTTTTGTTTCTCCTCCATTTATCTGTTTATTTTTGGATATACATCATAATATATTTCGAATTCTGTGTAGATTACATCATGTTCACCACCCGAAAACTAATTATAGTGCATCCCCTCACATGTGAGCCTAATCACCCCTTTTGCCCTCCCTCCTCCCCTGAAGAGTCTTATGAACAATAGGCACTCGATGTTCATTGGGAGGCAGTGTATATAACACAGTGGTTAAGACCCCAGCTTCTGATGACTGGGTGTTTCTTTTTTGGTTTGGGTATGCGTGGTCAAATATACACAACATAAAATTTACCATTTTAACCATTTGCAAGTGTCCAATTCAGCAGCATTAAGCATATTCACAATGCTGTGCAACCATCACTACTATCCATTTCCAGAACTTTTTTATCAGCCCAAACAGAAACTCTGTCCTGACAACTGATTTTGAATTCAGGTTCTACCTCTTAGTAGCTGTGTACAAATTCCTTAGGGAGTTCAACTTTCTTATTTATCAGATGAAGATAATAATGGTACCTACTTCATAGGAGTGTGTATGTGTGCACACATACATTGTGGTATTAATTAATATTAATATCAATTGATTGGTTAATTGATTAATGTTTATTGCATATTTATTGAGTTCTTACTCTGTGCTTGAGCTACTAAGTGACAGGGCTAAGATTTCAAACTCAGATTGGCTTGACCTCAGGGCTGGCATCCGTACTGCTTGTACTGTGAGGATTAAATGAGATAAGGAATGTTCAGTGCCTGCCACATAGCATTCCCTCCACAAATGCTAGCCTTTTTATTACTATCATTACTGTTATCAAATTGAGTTTGAAACTTATGCCTCCTTCGCCTCTCTGGTGATGGTAGGTTGCTCTGTCATCCTATACAGGGAACGTTCCAACTGTAGCAATAAATCTTCCTCTACGCTTACATAGAAGAAAGAGGTGGGAAGCCTCTTTGATGTATGTGTGACTAACCACATAGGCCTGCTACCTACGAACTGCCACCCCAGCTGCATTACTGGAGGATGCCCACCTCCTTCTCCATTTCTCCCTCATGGCAGGCCTAGGACCTGGGGCCTGGCAGGGCCAGCAGTGACAAAGACCGACTTCCAAAAGGTGAAGAAGAACCAAGTGAAAATCCCTTTTAACCACTGCCTTCTACAACTAGTCTCAACTCCCCACCACTCCCCACCACCACCAGGACCACCCCAACCCCTCTCAGCAGTAGATGGCAGTGTCAAGGGAGAGAAAGAAAGGAAAGAGAACCGTATCCTACTCTGCCAGTCCTGCCACCACTGAAGTTTCCCCACCTCACCCTCTCGCTGTTTCAGTGTCAGTCTCTTGGGCTGGCCAGAGGTGAGAGAGAGGAGAAAGGGGAAGGCAGGCAGAAGGGGAGAAAGTGGGGCAACCCTGGGGTCTGTTCCCTACCTCTTGCTCATTTTCCGGTCCTCACCTAGAGCTTCTCCTCCAAATGCACAAGCTTATTGCATATCCCAGAGTTCTTTCCCCAGCAACTCACAGCCTTCAACCTGCTAGTCTCCCCATCTTCACCCCCTCACCCTGCCTCACCTGAACTAGAGGGGTCATTGTCCAGCTCCAAACAGAGGGTAGGAGAAGGAGGTTATTCCTGTTCCTGCTGTCAAGATCGCGTGCGATCTTCAAGTTGTGTATCTGGATACTCCCCTAACACTCTGGCTCAACAGGAGGGATGATTCGCCATTTCTAGGCCACATCTCATGTTTTCTTATTTCCATGCCTTTGCTTATGTTGTTCCATCTCCTTGAAACACCCTACCAGTTTACTGCTATCGTTCGTCTCACATTCCACTGCTTTCTTAAAGCCTTCCCTGGCTTCTGCTCCCCAGACGTGGTATCTTCCTTTTTGATTTTCACTATCCTTCGTGTGTAACCCTCCAAGTAGCGCTTGAAATAGTCTGCCTCTTACAGTCACTCAAATTAATATTTTATCTCCCCTGACAAGATAAATAACTTTCTTAGAGGCAAGGACTCTGTCTGAATCACATTGGTAGCCCTGCAGTGCCTTGCACACAGGAGACATTTGGTGAACACTTGATCCTAGTTGAAAGCACTTTCCGTCGAAACATGGGTAGGTTTTGATTACTTTATGGATTTGGGAGGATGACACTAGGGGCTCAACCGCTATGTGAAACAGTGCTTCTGTTTACGGGAAAATGCAGGCAAGCTGTAAACAACATATTTCAACATGCACACCATGTTTATAAATTGGGGATGGCCTAGATGGATAGCAGGAAAAGAACGCCGCAACTGGTCACCTACAAGTTAAGTCTTCCACCAGCAGAGGGCAGCGTGGGTAGCACCCAAGCTAAAACAGTCTTGAGCCCAAGTTCCTTTTCCCAGTCTGATTGTCCTTTGGTCAGTGGAGGAGATGGGGTATTCTCTAGAAACAGGCAACAGAACCCCCTATCAACTATGCAGATATTCAGGGTTGAGATGGGAGGTGGCTCTGGAACCAAAAAGGCGGGATCGCCCCTGTATACATTAAATTCCCTTCCATTGGATCTAAGTCACTACAATTCTTTACATTTTGGTAGTATACAGTCATGCTTTGCTTAACGACAGGGATACATTCTGAGAAATGCCCCATTAGGCAATTTTGTTACTGTGTAAACATCATAAAATGTACTGAAAGGGAAAAAATTTGCCACCTCAAAATGTGTCTCTTTAACATGAAGATGATTTTACACTGCTTATTTTCAAGAAGCAAAACACTCAGAAAGTTTTTCTTGTTACTTCCTCCTTAACTGCCTAAAAGGATTCAGATAAGAAAACCTGTCTTGGGAAGCTATCACCTTAGCATAACATGAACTAGGTGATAGGCAGGGGGGGAACCTAGAAAAGCCTGTTTGTTGGGTCCTCCTCTATGTTCTTCTCTGTTTGGCCAAAGAAACACTTGTTTTCCAAATTTTTGCTCCTTTTCACCTACCTGTGAATTGCCTTCGTTCCCTTTAAAGTCCCTGACCCTCCCCACCCCCGACATCCACTTTTGTCTTTAGTTGAAGGTGCTGTTTAAGGTGAGGGCTTCAGCCATCTTGGCACGTTACTCGGGTTTCTTGGGTTTTATCCCATAGATTCATGTTATTAAACTTTTATTTGTTTTTCTCCTGGTAATCTGTCTCATATCAATATAATTTGTAGACCAGCCAGAAGAACCCAGAGGGGTAGAGGAAAATTTCTTCCTCCCCTACACTACTTATACAAACCTACACAGTATAGCCTACTGCACACCTACACACCTGGGCTATATGGTACTAATTTTATGGGACCGCTGCTGTGTATGCCATTCGTTCTTGACTGAAACGTCATTATGCAGCCCATGACTGTACTATACATTAAAGTGACAAATGACGTAACTTGTAGCAATCATGGTTTTCAGCTATGCCCTAAGATCCTATTTTTGATTGGATTTTCATAAACTTTTACTACTGGAAGACAATTTAAAGGATTAGTAGTCTAACCACTTGGGGCCCTTTGGGGGTAAAAACAACCCTTTAAATTAAATATTTCAGGCATATAAAGAGTATAGAAAATATAACCAACGCTCGCATACCTACCACCTAGCTTAAGAATCCAAACTACAGATACAGCACTGGTTACACAGGTGCACTTTGCGAACATTTATTGAGCTGTTCCCTTTTATTTTGTGCTCGTTTTTTGGGGGAGGGGGGTACATGTTACATGTCAACCACATTTACAAAAAAACTAACAGATACAAGTGTAGCTTCTGTATATTCTCTTAACCTCAACCCCCTACTCGGCAGAAGTCCTGAATGTAGAGATTCTCAGACCCATGCAGGTTTTTGCACTTTTGCTACATGCGCACGCATCCATAAACAATGTATAGTGCTCTTTTGCATCGTTTTAAACTTCATATCTAAGTTTATCCTTCTTCAGTTGGTTTGTTTTGCTCCACACAGCTTTATGTCTTATTGTAATCACTAGGAATACATTAGAAAAGAAATGGTTGTGACATATTTGTCTACATTTATACCTGTGATTGCTTTTCTTCTGTTCTTTGGGACTATCTACTTGAAACTTTTGAAGAGATGATTAGACTTGGGAGAATCAATCACCTTGAAGGAATCTCTAGAAAACAGCCCCTACTCCCCCTGCCAGGCCCCTACTGTGCACCCAAGGCTGTACCCCAAACTTGCTTGTTCAAGGCTTAAAAATATTCAACCAGTAATTTCAAACAGGACTTCCAAAAAGACATCTTTAACTTCTCTGAAATGCAAAGTTGTGTGGAGAAGGTATTAGCATGCATATGAAAATGTTGCACAGGCAACTCTGACTTCTTATGAAACGTTAATGAGTTATCATCTTGGAGTTCATACCTATTCAGTTTTGCATCTTGATTTTTTTTTAAGTTTCTCTTCTCAAATAGGGGCATATGCAGGCAAATTGAAGTAAGTTAGGAAAACCTTTTGCATATAAATCTTGATCTAATTTTCCTATTAAGACCCAAGAGAAAAAAACTCCACAGATAACCCTCCCTCTCCCCTTCTCCCCAACACTTGTACCATTTGTTTTATGCAAATGACTGATTATCAGAGTCAAGTCAGTTTATCACACGACTTCTCTGTCCTTCCCCAGACAAAGATATAGCGGACTAACACTGCTCTTCTTAGAAAGATTTCCAATTTGGAAACATGTGATTATTTCCAAATGTGTTTTAATTTTGTCTAAAGATCGGAAGTCCAGGCATTTTTCAGAGTACCGCATTTTTCAAAGAAGAAAACCTCAATTTACAGGTCTAGAGACCCTTTGAGCTACATGAAAACATATGACTCTATCTAGTTGTAACTCGAAAAAGCAGTGTGTAGCTCTGTCTTTGTTTTCTTAGTCACTCACTGTTATATTTCAGTTTTCACCCTTTGCTCTCTCAAATAATACAACTCTCATCAATAGCTGTTTGATAATAACAATGAACAGTCTTTTTATCTTAATTTCATGCTTCATTGTTATTATGTTATTACTTCCTCCCACTGTTTTCTCTTACCTCCTACTTATAAACTTAGACTTTCTAGAACATAAACTTTCCATGAAGGTCACCGCCAGACCACTTGTATCTGCCAGTGAGGTCAACTCAGGGCTCCAAAGCACTGCAGGAGGCCACATTTTTCCTAGGAGCTGCCCATGGAGCTTTGAATTGTCTGCGGTTTTCAATTACTTGTGCTATTCTTCTTTCCATCAGCATAGCTAATTGAGCTGGCTCTAAGTCTCTGGAAAAAAGGCTTTATAATGAAGAGCAAAGGGCTGGCCGACTTGTTTCATGCAACACAGCTAAAAAGCTATACAGGAGAAGCTTAATAGGGTCATGATAATGTGTTTCTTTTCTTATATGCATTCCAGTTTTATAAAAGCTTTGGTTTCTAAAATTCCTTTTAAAATGAATGAAGATTTCTAAATGCAATAGACTTTTCACTGAAAAATCAGGTAATCCGTATTAACTTGATCTTCAGTTTTATTAGTCATACGAAATCATGCAATTTCTCATTAAGCTACTTGGAAGTTGTTCACCTTTCTTTCAGGTGCTGTTTGTCTAACAGAACTTGGAAGAATCCCTTTTGCACCCAAGATGTCCAAAATGTGTCTTGTTGCTTTTCCCTCAAGCCTGATTTCTCCTGTGTCCCCAGTTCTAATAAACAGCACTGCCACCCGGCCAATCAACTGAGTCAGAACCATCTCCCTCATCTCTTTCATTTCATCGGTTACAAGGTCTTCTTGCCTACCTCCTAAATAAATGCCCCAACTCACGTGCCTGGCTGTCCATTTTTATTCACTTCCATTGCCGTGGCTTTGGCTCAGGCCTCTCTCTTTCACCTAGAATATTGCATAGTGTTTTGACAAGTCCTCCTCCTATTAGTTGTCTTCCTCTCCAAGGAATTAATTAATTGTTAATTAATTCTACTGCCACGGTGATTTTTCTAAATGTAAATCTCATTTCGAATCTCCTACCTAAAAAGTTTTCAATGGCTCCCTATAATCTGTTGGATAAAACCTAAACCCTTAGTACAGCATACAAGACCCTTCGTTATTTGTCCTCTGTTCACTTTTCCAACATCACCTCCAACCCTTTCCACATGCCCTAGGTATCCTGAATTACTTACAGAGCCCCTACATATGTTGTTTTGTGTGCCATTGTCTTTGTACATGTTGTTTGCCCACGATAATGCTTCTTTATTCACCCCCACCCCCACCCCATCCCCAGCAAATTCCTATTCTCCTTCAAGACCCAGCTCAAATGTCTTCTCTGTGAAGCTTTCTGAGATCCATTCCTTGGCCCTGATAGAAAGTAGATGTTTAATGAATGCTGATGAATGGGTAAATATATTCAATGGATGAAAGGTAGTGCATGGGGCCAAGGGTGAAAAGGTCAGGAATGAGAACTCCAGGGCATTGAAGCATGTGAGCAGCTGAGCCAGAGAGGCTGGATTAGGGATGAAAACGAAAGTCGCAGAAAGCAGAGGGATAAACAAAGGTAAGTTTGTGGTTTTCCTGGGTCAGAATGACTTTCGTATACTTAGTTAATTCTTTCGCAAAAAGTGAAACATGGTAACTACTGAGCTGAAGCTTCCCGGAGAGGAAAGGCACTAAGACAGGCCTTCCTAGAAAGAGGAAGGAAGATAACGTCATATTGAGATACACATTGTCTTTGTTGTTATTGTTACGAATAGTCATATGTTTTCACATAGCCAAAAAGAAATACACACCACAAGCAACCGTACACGTGTTTATTGTTCTAGTATCTCCTCTTCCTGTTAACATGATCTAGAAAGATTACTTTTCAACCCAGGAATTTTGGAAAGAAAACTAAAAGTCCCTGAGATCCTACAGTGTTTTCACTGCAATTTTTAACCTGCATTCAATGTAGGGAAGAGATGTGCAATCATAGCTCAGCCCCTAGATGTTCCATGACATGAAAAGAAGAAATAGGTACAGAATGGTGGGGCTAGAAGCACACTTGCAGGTCATTTGGTTCAACTCTTGTGTATCTCAGATGAGGAAACTAAAGTCCAGAGAGCTTGGGTTAGTAGAAGAGCTAGGATCAGAACCCACGTTTTATGGCCCTCTTTGCAGTAAACTTTGTTCATTACAGCAAATTCCTATTCATTCAACACAGTTGACCACCTGCTGTGTTCCAGATGTTGTGCAATGTCCTCAGGATATGGAGATGAATAGACCATGGTTCTGCTTTTCTTTTTAAAAAGATCTGTTTTTAATTTTTCCTTTTTCTCCCCAAAGCCCCCCAGTACACAGTTGTGTATTTTTAGTTGTGGGTCCTTCTCGTTGTGGCATGTCGGACACCGCCTCAGCATGGCTTGATGAGCGGTGCCATGTCCGCGCCCAAGATTCAGACTGGCGAAACCCTGGGCCACCGAAGTGGAGCTCGCGAACTTAACCACTTGGCCATGGGGCCGGCCCCTAGACTGTGGCTTTGGTTCTTAAAACACTCACAGTCTAGTGGGGGAGACAGAGAAATAGACTATTTACAGCGGCATGGAGCATGAATGAGAGTATTGTGCCTAGGATATTATGGAAGAACAGAGGAGAAACATGTAGCAGAGTTTAGGGGTGAGATGAAGAGAGACATCAAGGAAAGAAGTCTTCCTGGAGGAGGTGAAACCTGAGGTATCTTAAAGAAGAGGAAAAGTTAGCTAGAATTTATGTCTTCTCCTGACTTCTCACAGCCTGTATTGTTTTACTCGTTTAACACAGACTCCGTCAGAGATTCATGAAGTTGTCTTGCCTTCCCCATAAGATTGTAAGTTTTCTGAAGGAAGGAGCCTGTCTTAACTTTGTGTATTACCCCATACGGCCTCCTTCCTGTGTACATACATGGTAGGTAGTAAACAAATATTTGTAAGAGGATGGATAAATGAGTGAATAAATAATTATGTTTACTGAGAACTTATATGTTTTAACTCATTGAAACCTCACAAAAAATTCTATGAAGAAAGAACTATCATTATCTCATTTAACAGATGAGGAAACGAAGGCAGAGAGAGGTTACTCATTATGTAGTAAAAAGAATGAGGAATCAAAAAGCTTGAGTTCTAGCCTTCAATAGGAGCTAGACTAACAACCATTTTGGGTAAATGGCAGATGTTTAAGTCTCTGTTTCTCCCTGATTTTGTAGCATAATCAGACTGGACTAAATTACACAGTACTTCACTGGTGGGAAATGACTGGTCTGAGAAACAGCTTGGCTTTAGAATTATAGGACAGCAAGGTTATTTGAACATACCTTTGGTTTGTTACTGTCTAATTTTTTTTTTTTTTGAGGAAGATTAGCCCTGAGATAACATCTACTGCCTATCCTCCTCTTTCTGCTGAGGAAGACTGGCCCTGAGCTAACATCCGTGCCCATCTTCCGCTACTTTATATGTGGGATGCCTACCACAGCATGGCTTTTGCCAAGTGGCGCCATGTCCATACCCGGGATCCAAACCAGCAAACCCCGGGCTGCCGAGAAGCAGAACGTGTGCAGTTAACTGCTGTGCCACTGGGCCTGCCCCATTACTGTCTAATTTTTACATTCTAACCAGTTAGGAAGTCAGCCTGCCTTCTTCTTCCTCACCTACAGTCAATGATTTTCAGCTGCTACCAAAAATCTAAGAACATAAGTGTTGCCCAAATCTCACTTGTCATCACCCAGGCTGACTGGAGCCCACCAACAGCCTGGCTTAAGGGGTGGTGTCCTGGTAGATCTGCTTTCTAAGCAGTTGGCCCAAGTTGGTTTCAGGCCAACGTAGCAGCTGCATTTCTTTTAGGTTAAATACCACAATGAGGCAAAAAGCTGAAATCTTGCAAACATCTCATGGAGATGTCTGTCCAAAGAAAAGATACAGAAACCCAAGGTTTAATAGGACTTTATTTTACATTTCTAACTATTTGATCATGGGTTGGCTTTGCACTTTGTTGATTTGTTTATTTAGAGTTAGCATAAAAATTCATATTCCTCTGCCAAACACATCTGGCATGTCACACTCTGCCCACTTATAATCTCACAGACTCCCCAACACAGGGCCAGGACTCTAGCTCTACTGATCTTTACACAGAATTCCTGCAGGGCATGTTCAGCCCTGCTTTCCCTGGACCATTCCCTTGACCTTTGGGGTCCACCTGCCTGGCCTCCAGCAATCCCTAATAGGCAGCTGCTATTAAGAGCTTTACTTGTTAATCCCCTATGCACGTCTGTAGTGCATTTGGTCTGCTCCCTACAACGTCCCTTTTGTTTGCATGCAACGGGGTGTGTCACTGATTCAAGAAGGGCTAGAATCCTGGGCAAGTATCAGCAAAGTTCCCAAGTATCCAAATGCTGAAGCAGTGCACTCAGAAGAAGAGCAAACATGTACGGACAGAAACATTGGAATGTCACTGGCTTTGATATGTGAACAGGAGTTTGCCAATGTCATCTAAGCCAGTTAGTATTCAGCTCTGGCATTGATTTGCTGCCAAATCTTCAGTTGAAACATGTAGAATAACCATGATTTCTAACATTGTGATCCTATTTCTTATTGTTGCTTTTTTCACCCTAAAATACAAAATGGCAACTATTCTCAGACGGAAAGGGAAGAAAGTTAGGAAAGACAATCAGAGGTGGTAAGCGGAAAATAGAAAGCAGAGAGAACCACTTAGAAGGCAAAAAGAGCACTGGACAGTGGATCAAGAGACCTGGATTCTAATCACAACTCTTTCATTAACTGGCTCTAAGACCTTGGGCAAGTCATGTCCCATCTCAGAACCTTCAAGCCCTCATTTCAAACATCTTTTCAGGAGCAGAGCTTTTTCAACAAAGGAAAAGTGAAATTGGGCTAAGTATTAACTGACATTGAACAATTACTGTTAATTTTATTCAGTGTGGTACTGTGATTATGCTTTTTTCCAGTCTTAGTGAGTTGTAATCGACATATAACATTGTATCAATTTAGGGGCCGGCTGGTGGCACAGCGGTTAAGTTCACATATTCTACTTCGGCGGCCAGGGGTGCATCAGTTCAGATCCTGGGTGTGGACATGGCATCGCATGGCAAAAAGCCATGCTGTGGTAGGCTTCCCACATATAAAATAGAGGAAGATGGGCACGGATGTTAGCTCAGGGCCAGTCTCCGTCAGCCAAAAGAGGAGGATTGGCAGCAGATGTTAGCTCAGGGCTAATCTTTCTCAAAAACAAAACATTGAGTCATGGGGCCGGCCTGGTGGCACAGAGGTTAAGTGCCCAAGTTCCACTTCTCGGTGGCCCAGGGTTTGCCGGTTTGGATCCCGGGTGCAGACATGGCACCACTTGGCATGCCGTGCTGTGGTCAGTGTCCCACATATAAAGTAGAGGAAGATGGGCACGGATGTTAGCTCAGGGCCAGTCTTCCTCAGCAAAAAGAGGAGGACTGGCTGTAGTTAGCTCAGGGCTAATCTTCTTCTTCAAAAAAACATCATATCAATTTAAAGTGGTTTAAAGTGTACAACATAATGATTTGATATATGTATATATAGCGAAATGATTACCACAATAAGTTTAGTTAACACATCCATCATTACACATAGTTACAATTTGTTTCTTGTGATGAGAACTTTTAAGATCTACTCTCTTAGCAACTTTCAAATATACGGTACAGTATTAGTAACTATAGTCACCATGCTGTACATTACATCTCCAGGATTTATTTATCTTATAACTGGAATTATGATTATGCTTTAAAAAAAACACTTAATCTCTTAGAGATACGTACTGACTTATTTATTAGTGAAATAACATAATGTCTGATATTTACTTTAAAATTTTGCTTTTCTCCAAAAAAATTTTTTTTTTAATTTAGGGAGAGGGTTGGCTAGATGAAACAAGAATAGCAAAACATTGATGATTGTTAAAACTGGGCAATGAGTACATAGGTTTATAGTTTAGTTTATAGTATAGTTTATAGTTTATACATATAGTTTATAATACTAATCTGTCTAACTTTTGTATATGTTTGACATTTTCAGATAATAAAATGCTAAATTTAAAAAGATAAGAGCTCATTTGTTTCAACGGAAGAAGAGGCAGAACGTTGAAAATGCATGAGGGGCCAGGGGAGTAAAGTTAGTTAGCATAAGAGTTACATGTATTTTAACTGTGCTTATTTTCAGCAATCAAATTAGCCTTATGAACAATATATGAAGACAACTATTACGTGAGTAAAATATGGGTTTTGCATGATATTTTATTTGGAGACTGTGAGTCAAAAGTACTGACGCTTTTTACATGCCATGGAGGCATAGCTTTCTTTTACCAGACAGCAGCACTACTTTCCATCCTGGCCAGGCCAGTGCCTGAAAACAGCTGCTTTCCACTTACTGAATGACAGCATCCACTTTGGCCGTGTGATCCAGTTGGAATGAAGAATGCTAAACCTCAAAGTTGATTGAAAGTCACCACAGGACCGAAAGGAGGGGTTGTTATTGACTCAGGGATAGAAATTGAGCAATGAAAGGACAAAATGTGTCCATGAGATTATTGATTACAAAGTAAACTTGTGACTCAATCTCCCACTCAGGTTTATTCAAAATGTTGCAAGTTTGAAAAAGCAACCCTTACAATGTAAACTTGCAGAATTTGTGGTCAGCAAATCGTGTATCCTGTCGCAGGCACATCCGGAAACCGTCTTTGCCGGAGAGAAATACACTGGTTTCTTGGCCCTGTCTGTACTCTCCCTGGCTAAAAGTTACTGTTACCCCTGCTGCCTCTGGGCCAGGCTTACTTGAGATTGGGCCTTGCCAAAGTCCGGGGTGGAGTTTGGTGGGAAGGCGGGGGCAGGTGAAAGCAGGCCAGCAAGCTAGTTCAGTCACACATTCTTTCCTTGCCGTCATGCCCTGCAACTATTCTAGTAGGCTTCTTTTTTTTATTAAGATTATGATAGATTACAACCTTGTGAAAGTTCAGTTGTACATTATTGTTAGTCATGTTGTGGGTACACCACTTCCCTCTTTGTGCCCTCCCCCCACCCCCCCTTTCCCCTGGTAACCACCCATCAGTTCTCCTTGTCTATATGTTAACTTCCACCTATGAGTGGAGTCATATAGAGCTCGTCTATCTCTGTCTGGCTTATTTCGCTTAACATAATACCCTCGAGGTCCATCCATGTTGATACGAATGGAACAATTTTGTCCTTTTTTATGGCTGAGTAGTATTCCATTGTGTATATATACCATATCTTCTTTATCCAATCATCAGTTTCTGGGCATTTAGGTTGGTTCCACGTCTTGGCTATTGTAAATAATGCTGCGATGAACATAGGGGTGCGTGGGACTCTTGGGATTGCTGATTTCAGGTTCTTAGGATAGATACCCAGTAGTGGGACGGCTGGGTCATAAGATATTTCTATTTTTAACTTTTTGAGAAATCTCCATACTGTTTTTCATAGTGGCTGCACTAGTTTGCATTCCCACCAACAGTGTGTGAGGGTTCCTTTTTCTCCACAACCTCTCCAACTCTACTAGGCTTCTTAATGTTTGATGTTTGTAAGGATGTAGGATGCTTTGGCTGAATCTGCCATTCTGGTCCTCTTGGTCACTATTGCCTCTCTTGGCCGATGAGCTCCTAGCTTCCCCAGGCCTGGCTTCCTGCAGAATTCCCTACATCTTAGCACAATAGGGGAAAGACATGGCTCTTATATGTGGAAGAGAATAAGAGGAAAATCATAATAATCACCAGCATTCATAAAGCACTGACTCTGCCAAGAATTGACTCACGTAATCCTCACACGACCCTATGAAATAGGAACTATTATTATCCCCATTATACAGATGAGCAAACTGAGGCTTGGAGAGGATAAGTGACATGGCTAATGTTACATGGTCCATAAGCCATAGAGACAAGATTTGATCCAGGTCTATTTCATGCCTGAGCCCACGCTTTTAGCCACCTCGCTGTATACTGCCCTCTGAAAGAATGCCCACTGAACTCCCATTTGTTGAACTATGCTACAGTCGCTCCTGGTGAAGAAGACTCACGAACTTGAACATCAGGAACTGTGGCTTATTCTTTTTATATGCTGCCACCATGCTTAACCCAGTTCCTTACTCAATACACGTGTTAGTTAATTAGAAGAGTGAGAAGAACAGATTTCCCTCTAAGACACTGTTGAGTAACTCTTATTTTCAGAGCCTAAACACTTCTGGGGTTTAGGAGCAGTGTAGAGGCTAAAGATATGCTTTCATCTGTGATCTCAAGTCATGAGTCAGTGAGTTAGAGCATACTCCTAATTTGGAGGAAATGTTTACAAACCGGAAAGAGCAATGTTGGTGAAAGAAATAGAACTAGAGATGGAATTCCTCTCCTAAAGACTCACCATTTGCATGGGAGGGGGATTTTGGAAGAGCCTATTTCCCTAGGTTTCTTGTAGACAGAATCACTGCAGTGGTACTCTTGCAGAAATTACAACCACAGGATTGCTCAGGGGAGGGCAAGCAAAAGAAAGGAGCAGAGTTGGGTGAAACTCATCAGAAAAATCTTCCTGGACAAGGCGACTTGAGATGGATATTGAAGAAAACAACAAACAAACCACAGCGCTGGGTGTCATGGAGGGTCAAGGAGAGGGAAAAGGTGACAATGATCCTGACATTCCAGGGAGGTGATACTGTTAACTGAGATCAGGAACACAAGACTATTAGTTGTCAGGGGAATAAGTGGAGACAGGTAACAAGTTTGGCTTGGACGTGTTGGGTTTGGGATGCCGATGGGACTTCTAGGTGGACATGTCCAGCAGGAAGCAGGGTGAGAGATGAGGGCTGAGAAGCCACCAGGGTCCGAGTGGTATTAGGTGATCCCGTGGGACCTGATTGAGTGTCTCTTCTCCCATTTACTCCTCCTTTCTTCTGGCCCCTCGCAGAAACCTTGTCCCTTCCCCTCAGGACCAGTGCCCCCTTTCCAAGGCTGCACTCCAGTCAGCAAAGGGAGGTGCTCTGTGTGCAGAACTCATGTCACACGGGGGCCACAAGCCAGGGAAGGACAATCACTTCAGCTTTTGAGTTCTTTAGCGAGGGAGTGTCTTCTAATGAAATTCAATACATTTATGACTGAGGATCTGGGACAGAAAGGACAAATACCAAAGCTATGCAGTGACCTCTGGAGCATTCAATGCAAGCAACTGAGTCTTCAGTGCCACGGAGCTTGGAGTACACTCAGCAAGAGCGTTTGTAAAGATCCAGTCTGTGCGAACCACAGCTGGTCTCCTAGGAGTCCTAAAACTTTAATTAGACCCAGCAGGTCCCATAACCAAATCCCATAATCCCGTAAATCTATAGCAACAAGTTAGGTGCAAGAGGTTAGTCAAACGGCGAATGCAGGTAACACGTATCCAAAATGGTAGGAAATGGTTCTTACCCCCAATCCAAGGTGCTGCTTTAACTGAGATTTGTCCTAGTTACCATCACCTGAGTTGGGGACATAGAAACTAGGAATGTACCTACGTACACACACATGCGCACACGCATGCACACATTCCTGGTCACTGCAGTGTCTGCTGTATTTTGCTCTAAAACAATTCCTAGACTGTGAACTAACACTGGGCAGGGTTACTTAGGGTTTAGCCTAGGGTCTAGCTACCTCAAGGCCTCTTCCCTCCTTTCTTCCTTTTAGGAGCAGTACACATACCTGGGGCCCTCTCCCCATATGTCATCTGAGGACAACCCAGAAATTCTGGAAGCACCACCACTAGAAACAGTAGCTGCTCACCCCCCAATGTCCCAAATATCCCCCAAGTTTCCACACTCAGTTCTTCCCAGACCCTTCCCTCCGAAATGCTGTCCCTGAGGCCCGTCTCACTTTAGGCAGTGCATAACTGGGCGTCGAGAGCGACGGATGTGAAGTAACCCAGGAGCTGCCAGTAAGATTAGCTCCCAGGCTCCAATATGCTAAAAGTTAGCCTTCCCTGATGCTGAAGGCAACCATCAGGAAGTGAGCTATATCCTCTCAGGTCCCCAAAAGCTTGCAGGGAGCCCCCAGGAAACTCCAACTTGGCCTTAGCCCCTGATGCTTGACCCTGTCCTATGACCTTTGACCTAATCTTATTTTCAGAATACTCTATCCAGGATGCCCTTGGTCTCTCAATAATTTTTTTTGTGATGTCCCTGGGGTCCTAAAGACAATCACTGAGAATTTCCTCAGGGAGGTAGGACAGACCCCAGTTAACTCCAAGACTTAAGAACCCCTTGCCTTGCACGGGCTTTTATGTATATTCAGCTAGTCTCCCAGACCCATGAGACCTAATTCTGTTCCTTTTTCTGAATCCAGGAAGAGGGTGGCTATGGGTAGGTGCTGTCTCAGAAAACCCTCAGGTCAGGGGAAATCTACCTGTTGGGTCCCATAAGTCTGAGGGGCCTCTCCTCTAGTCCTTGCTAAAGTCATCTTCAATGCACCCTTGCTTCCAGAGCCTAGGAAATGAGCTATTGCAAACACTGTTCTCCCCAAGTATGAGGGTCTCAGAACTCCCAAAATCTTCTCCTATAGGCTCTTGGATCTCCTGGTCCACAAAAGCCATTTTCCAATGGGCCTTTGAGGGTTGGCTAGCAGGGAAGGACTCTTGCAGCCAGGGTGCCCAGCTGCATGGCCCTGACCAACAGAGAGCAAGCGAAGTCAGGTTCCCCAAGCCCAGTGGAGTTATTTCTGATCCTGCCCTGGAGAGAAGCACCAGAGTTGGTTTCTCTCTCTGAGAGGGGATGAGTTACCTGCCCACTGACACTGTGGGGTAAACTTCTCCCCTGCCTTTTATCCCCACTGTGCAATGGCCAGCCATGGCCCCCAAGTTGCTGTCATAGCTAATTATGAGTCTCAGCTTGTTCCTGGAACAAACTATTAACTAAGGTGGGGAACACAAGACTATTAGTCCCTGGAGAATGGCCTGGAGTCTCAAGAATGCCAGTATCCCAGGGAGCAGATCCAGGGATGGGGAACTTTGAGACTCCCAGGGAGAGTTTAGAGGCTACTCTGGGGCCCTTCATCCTGTCCCCATAACCAGACCAGGATGCGGGATCTAGGAGAATGAGCCATTCTAAACGACCTTTGGGGCTTGCAGGGGGCCTGGGAGGCAGCTGAGGTCAACTTGACACCTACCCTGGGGAAGCCCTGAAACTAGCATAAAAGAAACACCCCCAGCTGTAGCTGTTGTTAGCCTCAGTCATGAAGGCCTTAGCCAAAGGTGACAAATCTCCCATCATGTAAATAAAAAAAAGCTGGTGCTTAAGGTCCCAGCCTCTGGAGGCAGATAGACGTACTTGTGAATCCAAATTCTGCCACCTTCTAGCTTTGTGATACGGGGGCAAGATACTCAACCTCTCTCTTAGTTTTCTCGTGTATAAAATGGAGACTATAGATGTACTTGGCTTACAGGGTTATTGTGAGTATTGACTGAGTTGATGCATGTTAAGTCTGCAACGTAGGACTTGACTGTAGCAAGATTCCAGAAATGGTGCTTGTTTTGTTGCTATCACAGATCTCATCGGCCTGTTCACTGGGATATAATAGAGAAAGAAGAGGCCAGGGGCCAATTACTAAAAAGGCCAAATGGCCTGGTACCCAGGCATCATCAGGCCACCTTTGAGAACATTGATTTCCAGATACTGTTTGTCACAGAGTCCTTGTTTTCTCCCATGTTCCATGAGACCTGAGTTGTGGATCTCTCCAGAACTGTGGTGGGATGTGTGGAATATTCATTTATGTTCTTTACTCCTACTCTACCATCATTGAATTTTGTCACTTGTAGCCCAAGGGCTTTTTCCCAAAGGCCAGGCTTCTGTTCTCTCCCTTAGTGCATGTGACCTGAGCTGTGGGTGGGTTCTGCTAAGGACAGATAAGATCTGGAATACTTAGTATAAGCACTGTTTTCAAGTGAGTGTATTAGGACAAGACAGGTGGGTGGCACAAGCCAAGGATGATTTGTTGACATTTGCTGGCCAAGCCAGGCTGGTCCTTAGGACATTGCTTCAGCACTAACTAAGCAGGCTTAATGATACAGATTCCTTGATGCATCTTCAGAGACTCAGATCCAAAGTGTCTGGAGTAGAACACAGGGTTGCATAAACTCCCAAGATGAGTCTGATGCACGGCCAGGCTTGAGAAGCCAGGCCTATCTGAACAACAATAATTCTCACATTTCAGTGAAGACTGGATTCACTTGGTGGGGTGGGAATTGTTAAAATGCAGATTTCTAGGCCTAGCCCGGTAGATCTTCTGATCTAGTGATCTAGATCTTTTTATCCAGTACTTGCCAGTAGGCATCAGGAATCTGCACTTTTAACCAGCACCTCCAGGTAACCCTGGCCTAGGGGAAATGACCGTTCCCTTTGTAATCATTCCTGACTAGTACAACCCAAAGGTTCTCCAGAAAAGGAAGGCACTGTATCTCTTTTATGTTAATATATAATCTCCTAAATCCTTTTGAGAAACTGTTGAAATATTTTCTCTTTCTCTTGATGATATATAACAAAAACTGATTCTTAGCAAAAAACATGTATATTTTAGATCCTTTTATTAGTGAAGATTGTATTGGTTATTTATTGCTTCAGGACAAATTACCCCGAAATTAAAACAACATTTATGATCTCACGGTGTCTGTGGGTTAGGAATCCGGGCGGAGCTTGGTTGGTTGCTTCTGGCTCAGGGTCTCTCCCAAGGCTGCAATCCAGGCCTGGGCCAGGGCCTATGGCCTCACTTGAAGGCTCAACAGGGGCAGGGTCTGCTTCGAAATTCACTCATGGGATTGTTAGAAGGATTCAGTTCCTTTTTGGCTGTTGGCCAGACGTCAGTTCCTTGCTGTGTGGACTTCTCCATAAGGCAACTCATAGCTCACAACATGGCAGCTGGCTTCCTTCAGAGTGATCAAGGGAGAGAGAAAGAGAATGAGAGTGAGAAATGCAGCAAGAGTAAGCAAGGCAAAAGTCATCCTCTTTTTGTAACCCAATCTTGGAAGAAAAATCCCACCACTTTTGCCATATTGTGTTACTTAGAAGCAAGTCACTAGGTCTAGCCCACAGAGGCTTCCTATCACAGAAATCACACTTTAAAGTACATTTTAATGCAACATTTAATATTATTCAAATTATAGGAAAAAATTGATTGATCTTATTTGAGTGATGCATGCTGTTTAAAGTATGCAAAACAAAACATGATTTATTGACAAATGCATCTAAACACGACATTCCAGTATGTTTTGTCTGGGGACTGAATGTATATTAAAATGTCAAAAGCAATTTAACTACGTGTGATGACATTAAAAATAGACAAAAACTGCTTTCATGTCACGATGTTTGAAATTCTTATATTTTGTACTATAAAAATAAATTCACTTATTTACGTAATTTCAGTATTTTGTTTCTAAGTGATGACATTGGAAAATAATACTGTCATTTCTCCACATCTTCTACACAAACAACAGAGCAAATGTATTTATTCTTTTTCCCCCCAATAAATGTAGAGCCAAATTGTATACAATTATCACTAGACTTCCAGTTTTGCCATTGATTTTCTTTTTTTTGAGGAAGATTAGCCCTGAGCTAACTGCTGCCAATCCTCCTCTTTTTGCTGAGGAAGACTGGCCCTGAGCTAACATCCGTGCCCGTCTTCCTCTATTTCTATGTGGGACGCCTACCACAATATGGCATGCCAAGTGGTGCCATGTCCACACCCAGGATCCGAACCAGTCAACCCCAGGCTGCCGAAGCGGAACGTGGGCACTTAACCACTGTGCCACTGGGCTGGTCCTGCCATTGATTTTTGAAGCAAGAGAGAGAGCTTAGCGTACACTGTATGGTTATTTTGCTCAGATGTTGTTACTTAAGAGTCTGGTAAAGAGCAGCTTCAGACAGTGTCTTAGTCAGCCAGGGCTGCCATAACAAAGTACCGCAGACTGGGTAGTTTAAACAACAGAAATTTATCGTCTCATAGTTCTGGAGGCTGGAAGCCTAAGATCAATGTCTCGGCCAGGTTGTCTTCTGAGTCCTGTCTCCTTGGTTTGTAAATGGCCATCTTCCACCTGCGTCTTCCCGTGGTCTTCCTGCTGTGTCCAAATCTCATCTTTTTCTAAGGACACTAGTCGTACTGGGTTAGGGCCAACCCTAATGGCCTCACTTTAACATAGTTACTTCTTGAAAGGACCCTTCTGCAAACACAGTCATATTCTGAAGTACTTTGAGTTAGGACTTCAACATAGGAATTTGGGGGTAACGTAATTCAGCCCATAAAAGACAATTTTCAAAATTGCTACCATTCTTATCATCCTTAGTCACTTATATTTCAACAGCAATCTTCTCTTATGCTTCTTGTCTATTAGGCAATAATCCACTGTAGGCATAAATGGAACAATACTTGACTTTAAACAAAAACAACTTAAAACTGTACAATCATCAAACCAAGAGGTCAGTAGTGAAGTGATAAACGAGGTGAGCGATGTGTTTGAGTGTCATTGTCCAAGATCCACAAGCTGCCACGTGGGCTCACTAGCTATGTCCTGGAGTTTATCAAACTGTTTTCTTTTAAAATGAGTGCTTTTAAATAATTTTAAATATTGACTTTGTAAATAGAAATTGAAAAAAGATGCCATTACTGCCTTTAATGATGTAAAACCCTGGGGTTTGTGAACCACCTCTTGGGAAATGCTACCTAAATCCAGACTTAATATCTGCTGCCATAGCTCAGAGTTGCCCAGGGTTCGTTAATCACAAGCTGCCTGCCCCAGCTCTGGGCTTGGCACTGTACAAGAGGCAAGAGGATTTCACCGATGTCATCTCATTTAGCTGCTCTAACAAGGAGTCGGGTTAACTCTTGAATAACATGAACCTAACTCAAAAATATCTGAGGAAGGTTAACAGTAAAACATAATAAGGCACCAGGGTCGGCAAGTGCTATAGCCCCTCAGCAAGCCCAGAGGACTCCCCATTTAAAATGTCAAAAAGTCTCCACCTTTTCCCCCATCCTCCTATAATTAGACTTGCTGTTCTTCGAGCAATATCATTTGAGAAAAACAGAGAAAAATAATTATTCGATTTTCCTTCTGCTTCATTTAATTATTGGTTTTGCTACAACCACTTTCTGCTGTTTTCTTTGGCCAAGATTCAGCATTTCACCACCATTAAAGGTTAAATTAGCTTTTGTGGGCTGGACTTGGAACCTAGTTATCACTTATTCTTGGGAAAATGGGATCTGAGTTCAAAATAACTATTTACTAAGATATTTTTGGAACAGGCTTTATTTGTAAGCTTGGAACAGCTTGTGTCGTGTATGACAATTACCAATTTAAAAAGAATAGAAAGGCAATCAAACATATTTAACATTAAAATTCTACTGAGCATGGCTGATTCTTTCTTTGAGGGTTCAGAAAGCCTTTCAGGATCTTGCTCTTGTTGTAAACAGCTGTTAAAATGCTGCTGACGTCATAGGAAAGTGAGCTGACCTCTGCACTTCCCTAAAGTGGGGAACCTGCTGCCTGATGAGCTGAACCTGGTCCCTGAATTCCACAACCATTTCAGTAACTGCCAATTTTCCTGAAACTGAGAGAGAGCCAATCAAGTCCATCTGTCCGTGCTCACTTGAGTTGGTTGCAAGCACTTTTCTGGCTATGGGATAAGATACCAAAGGCTCAGAAGACATAATTTCTGTTCAAGATGTTATCTTTATAAGTAAGCTTAGACTTTATAACGGACAAGTTTTATACCTTTGTATCCTCTAGCTTTCTTCAGTTGTGTTTTGGGAGATCTAGGACCTGTTTCTTGGTTGGTGTTTCCTTTCTTAGTTGTGTTTGCTATCATCAAGATCCATGGCAGACAGAGTAGCAGCACGTTTTGGTAGGGGTTTGGGAGGCTCATATTTGAAATTGCAAAACCAGTTCCCAAAACTGCATTAACAGAAGTTACTCAGCTCATTGACTGGAAGTTTTCTTAGATGATCCCCACAGCTAAAACACTGTGCCCCATTAAAACACTCCAGTACATTCTGTGCTCAGTACGTGATGGGTACAGGACACTATTTACTGGGTACAGTAGGTTCTTATATTCACTTGCCAAACACGCAGAAATGTAGACAAGATGATCGAGGTCTTAGGCAATGTGACAGCTGTAGCAAGTATGGCGTAGGCTGCATTGTCCAACAAAGCGAAAGCAAAATTGGACACGCTTGGGAGCATATTTCAGAGCTGAGCCAAGAAAGGCGACTCCCTTCCTAGAAGCTCTGAAACCACGGCAACTATGGTTATTGAGTCACATTTTCTGAAATATACTATGTAATGGCGATGTTAATTAACTGATTGTGTGGGGGTGGTGTCTCAGGAAACTTGGAATCTGACTTCCAAACCCAACCTTGTGAAATAAAGCTGAGTTGATTTGAGGGCGGTATAGGGAAAGGAGTGGCAACAGATAGAGTAAAAGGCACAAGGAAGGAAAAGATTAGGAGGAAGAAACAGAGAAATACATGAAACCACACGGAGGTCATTCTTTTTGACTAAACATTTAATACAACTTTTACACAAGAAATTACTTAAGCCTCTGGAATCAGAAATGCCCTTTTCTTTTTTCCTCAGACTGGATGTTGCATGGTGATCCAAATTAGAAGTTTTCGTGATTGTCTTCGAATTAAAATGTAGCTGTCGTGACCTCTTTGAAGTCTCTCTCAAGCATTCAGTTAGAAAGAGCCAATCTAAGTGATTTGGTTTTAAAATAAAATATAAAAATAATTTGCTGAATAATTAATACAACTTCCAGTGGCTTTTCCAAGAAGTCCCCAGTGCAGGCTGGGAAATGTTATTTTCTGCATCAAAGGCATCCCTGAGCTGCTGGGGCCGATCTGCAGTGCGAGTTGCACAGTCCTCGTGTGGTTCCTATTGATGTGGCATGGCGTTCTTTTAGGTTTAAGTACTGGTGCCTTGTCAGTTCTTCGTTAGTTCATCCTGTATTTTCAGCTCTGTCTACTGAGAGAATCCCAATCTAAAGTGCGCTCACAGACAAGAGTTTTACAGGAGAAACACACCTGAAATATGGGGCACTTTTATCTGAGTCACGGTTTAAAAAGCAGCACAACTACAGTTTCAAGAATGATCTCCCATTTCGAATTTAGAGCTCACATATTGCCTTGTTAGTTTAAAAATGCACTGAGAGAAACGAGGCAATTTCACGCATTTTGCCACTAGTGGGCACCAGCGGTGCAGTGAGAAATCAGATAAATTTAAGAAAGCAGCTTTTCTTTCACCAGGTTGAAGAAATAAAAAGTATTTTTGGTAATTTTGGGCTTCCTTTAGCTTTTGTATTTTTCCTGTTCAGATGATACGTAAAGAGACTTTAGGCTTGATCAGTACCTTTCCATTCCCATATCTGAAACAGAAAGGAATTGCTGCACTTCCCAAGGAGGCAAGATGAATACAGACAACTGCTTAGCATTTTCTCAGTGCTCAGTATGCATCAGGGACTATGTGAAGCAATTTACATGCTGTAGCTCAACTAGTCCTCACGCGAATCTTAGAGAGTGGATGTTATTATTATCCCCTTTTACCAGTTTGAGAAAACTGAGGCATAGAGAGGTTAAGTAACTTGCTTAAGGGGACAGTAAGTTGTAGAACTGAGACTCAAACTCAGGTCCATTTGATTCCCAAGTCAGGGCTCTTATCAGATACCACAAAGCATCTATATGCTGTCTTTATTCTATAAACTTTCTATTAGGTTGTGGTATAAGGCAGGTTATCCTGTCTATGTGTGACTAGACCTTTCATCAAAATCAGACTGTCTCAAACTGTGGTACCAGTATGCAATTAAATGGGAAGAAGAAAAAGCCAAACAATTAAACAACAAATAATACAAAGCTAAAAACCCCCAGATAGGGAGGAGTCTCATGGAAAAAAAACTTCCCCAGTTACACTTCCAGATGTGGAGATCATAGGGTACTCAAGCTCTTCATCCAGATTCCACTCACTTAACCTGACAGTCCAGAGATTTGATGGCTCGGCTATCAGGGAGAGCCAGTGTCTTCAGCCCTGGGGATGGAAGCACCAGCACCTTTGCAATGCTGGAGAAAACTCCCCCCAGTCTGAGACATCTCCTTTAAGGAATCAGGGCATCATGTGCAAAACATCTACAAAACAAAGCCACATCATTTATTTTGCAGTAGCGCATTTCACTTCCAGGGCTAAATAACAGAGGAACAAAACCATAGATATCTTTCTTGGCTCCCAACCTTGGAGGAAATGAATTTACAAGGAAGGAAAATAACAGAAGTGATAGTAAAGCAAGCTCTCAGTTTTGTATGAGAATAGAATATGGGAAGTAACCTTAATAATCCCAAACGGCTGAAAGACCAAGAATCACATGACTTTGACCACGATATACAGGCGATGGACCTTCCTGATTATAGCTTTCTGTAGCTACTGTTATAACAACTTTGCACTTTAAAAAATTTTAGTACCTTTTATATAACAGAGACTTTCAATAGTAACATATATATATACTCCAAGTGGTGCGCTCAGAGCTTTACCTGCATTATATTATTTAAACCTCACAAAATACCTTCTCAGCAGTTACTGTTATTATCAAAGCAACAAATGCACATAGTTGAACAGATAGTACAGGAGTCCTACACTGAAGACAGAGCAACCTCCACACTTCCCAGTCCCTGTGCCCCTCTCTAGGAGGCAACCACTCTCATTTTTCTTGGTTAGTTTTTGGGTTTATTTTGGTATTTAACTCTAAATTCCTGAATTACAGTTTATAGTGCTATTTCTTGATTTTTCCATTTTAAGCATTCTCTATTCACTTCCTGTATGGAATATAATGATTTAACTCCCTTGCAACCCTTCCCCGTCCTTGCATATACATGTCTCTCCTGTTTTTCTTGTAGTTAATAATGATGTCCTTTTTCACTAGGATAGTTTTTATGTGTTTGTCACTACTGATCCAACCCCAAACTTACCAAAAGGACTCTGAAACTTCTCAATATGGTCAACACATCAGGTAATCTGATGGTTCCATCTTTTTCCTGGACGTATCCTTCCAGAACCCTCCATCTACCTGTCTCTAGCCTGCAGCACAGTTGTCTTCCTGGGCTTTCCTTTCACCTTTGTCCTGGGAATTTTCTTCATCAGTCTCCTGTGTAGGACGCTGTTTCTTGGATCCCCTGTCTTCCCCTGACTGCTCCCTTGTCTTGATGGAGCACATATCCCAGTGGCTTCCTGAGAAAGGGTTGATGGGAGGTAAATTTTTTGAAACCCTATCCCTGGTATGCTTAAATTTCATGACAATGTGCCTTGCCATGTGTCTTACAGTCATTGTACTGGATACATAATTGGCCCTCAAATCTGGTAATTCATTTCCTTCAGTTGGGGAAAAGAATTCTTTTATTCTGTCTTTAATTATTTCTCCTCCTCCATTTTTTCTGTTCTCTCTCTGGGAGCTCCTAATGGATAATGGCTCTCTCATTCTCCTATCTTGTCTCTATTTCCCACCTCTTTGCCATTTTGTTCTGCATGCTGGGAGATTTATTTGCAGACTTTATTTTATTTTTTTATTTTTTTGAGGAAGATTAGCCCTGAGCTAACATCTACTGCCAATCCTCCTCTTTTTGCTGAGGAAGACTGGCCCTGAGCTAACATCCGTGCCCATCTTCCTCTACTTTATATGTGGGACGCCTACCACAGCATGGCGTGCCAAGCGGTGCCATGTCCGCACCCGGGATCCGAACCGGCGAACCCCGGGCAGCCAAAGCGGAATGTGTCCACTTAACCGCTGAGCCACTGGGCCGGCCCCAGGAGATTTATTTAAATGTAGCTTCTATCTACTGAATTAAAAACAATTTTACTCTAATAGTTTGAATTTTCAAGAGCTCGTTCTTGTTCTCAGAGTGTTCCTTTTTCGTTTCGTTTCCAGCATCAGTGGATGTTTCATGTCTACAATGCATCCATGCATTTCTCTGAGAATATTAATTATAGGGTTTGTTTTGTGGCTTCATCTGTTCCCTGCATTGTTTCAATTTCTTCCCAGTTTCTTGGTTCAATGTTTGTTTTGGTCTCTTTTTTTCTGTTGAAAATTTTTCTCCAACATTTGATTATCCTTAACCATTCATTTGCGTATAGCAGTGAGGCAAGTGAACAGCTGTGTTTGGGCAATTATTGACTCGTGGGCCTTATGTCCTGAGGTGGACCAGAGCAATTCATTGACAAACCCTACACATGTCAGTATCTGTGGACCTTTACACTTACGGCGATCAAATTCCCCAGAGAGGAATCTTCCAATTTTCTGCCTGAGGGATATAAGCCTGACTGCCAGCATTAAGGGTGTTGATGAGAAAGAGGAAGGGGGTGCTGTTTAGTGTTCTCCTTACCAGCTGAGCCTGGTGACCCCACCTAAAATTCATCATCATCCTTGGGGCTGGCCTGGCAGCATAGTGGTTAAGCTCACATGCTCCACTTCAGCAGCCCGGGGTTCGCTGCTTCAGATTCTGGGTGCGGACCTACACACCGCTCATCAAGTCATGCTGTGGCAACAGCCCACAAAGAACTAGAAGGACTTGCAACTAGGATATACAACTATGTACTGGGGCTTTGGGGAGAAAACAAATCATCATCATCATCCTAGTAATAATAGCCACCATTTATTGAGGGCTTACTTCATCAAACACAAAGATTTGTATAGAAGCATGTTCTTTACACCATTGTTTATCATAGTGCAAAATAACCTAAATGTCTAAAATGACATTAATTTTAAAAATCATGGGGTATTGATACAATGAAATGGTAGGTAGCCATTAAAAACAATCTAATAGTCCTAGTTGTTGAGGCCAGCTACCTTCCACAGGGCTACTTAACAGAGGTCCCATTTCAGCTGAACGGGCCCTATTTTCACCTCCACTCCAGCCACCCACCTAAAGCTGGATTGAAGGGAAAATAGAGGGTGCCTTTTGGGAACTGCAGTGATGATGAGAGATGATCCCCATTCCTACGTCCCCTCCCTTTGGTGGAAAGGAGGCAATGATATACTGATCAAGGTTTAACAACCCACTGGAGGTATCTTTGTAGTGTAAACACTCCCACCATGGCCAATTTCAAGCTATCAATTTGATATTAACTGGCTAACACATTTCCTGAAAATTTAACAATCCATTTTATGAGTTTGTGATGAGCTGGCTCCAGCACACCACAGAAGGGAGGCCTCAGAGAATCACAGTGGTTAGACATTTGCTTAGCCACCAGTCCAGCTTTGAAGACCAGGCTTAGTGCCACTGGAAAGGGGTTGAGAACTTTAGAATCCAAGGGACTGCCAGGTGAAGAGAAGTAAATACTTTCTCCTTGAATTTCTGGTTCCTAAGAGGTATGGGAGCCAAAGCCTTGGAGGAGATTGGGAGCCACATGTTTTCCAGCTCCCCCCAAAACACACACATACACAAACACACACACACACACACACACACACACTCGCTAGAGCCAAAAGGCATATGCATTAGAGGAATGCAGAAGGAGGCCACAAGCTGGGAGATGCAGGGGACATGAGTGCCTGGTGGAGCTGCTCAGCACTGAGCTCCTCAGCAGCAGCTGGACTCAGGCTTGCTGCGGAGAGGTAGTAAGTGGTAGCCTCCACAGTAGTGAACTGATTTCTTCCTTTCTTCTTCTGACCCCAACATCAGAAGGTTAAGCACCACCACAAAGAAGGCAGGGCGAGGAGCAGAGGGACGGCGTGAGGAAGAAGAGAGCTGTCAACCAAATAGGAGATTAAAGTTGCAAAACAAAGGGAGCTAAGCCTTAAGAACCAGAATGGGCCTGTTTTAATGGCCAGAAGTTACTACAATATCATGGATCAGATTGAGATGGCACTAGGGTGCTCCCACCCCATGGAGGAAGGAAGTGTGAAAGGGCATAGTTGGGAATTTTGGAAAAATTAAAACCACTGCATGGTACATGGTGGTAATCTGAGAGCAGTGAATGTACAGCTACTTAGAATTTTCTTCTTTATGCTTTTGTGTGTGTGGTTATTTTTGTACAACTAACATGTATATCAATGTTTTTTGTTTTTGTTTTTTTTTGCTAGGAAAGCTTCTCCCTGAGCTTACATCTGTTGCCAATCTTCCTCTCTCTCTTTTTTTTCCTCCCCAAAGCCCCAGTACGTAGATGTACACTCTAGTTGTAAGTCCTTCCAGTTCTTCTGTGCGAGCCACCACCACAGCATGTCCACTGACAGTGGTGCGGCTCCACATCTGGGAACCGAACCTGGGCCACCGAAGCAGAGCACGCCGAACTTTAACTTTTAGGCCATCAAGGCTGGCTCTATAACAATGATTTTTTCATTTAAGGATCCATGTTACTGATGAGAATAAAGATGATGTCAGGAACAGACACAAAGACATGAAGTTAACAGAAATGCATTTTCTGGTGCACATTGAGCTCCTGGTAATGCAAGGTGCTGGGAAGAAAGCTGACTTCAAGAAGTCCTGGTGGGGGGGCCGGCACCATGTCCTGGTGGTTAAATTCAGTGTGCTCCACTTTGGCAGCCCGAGTTTGGTTCCCAGGCACAGATCTACACCACTCATCGGCAGCCATGCTGTGACGGCAACTCACATACAAGATAGAGAAAGATTGGCACAGATGTTAGCTCAGGGTGAATCTTCCTCCAGCAAAAAGAGGAAGATTGGCAACAGATGTTCACTCAGGGCCAATCTTCCTCAGCAAAAAAAAGAAGGAGAAGAAGTGCCAGGGGGCATTTGTGAAGAGCAAGGACCCCCTCCTGGAGAGAGAAAGTACCTAGGTCGTAAAGAGGCAGCTCCTTAATAGCTTTGATCCAAGAACAGAGTTTCCCTTCTCCTACTCATTTCTTGGGGGCTTCGGAAAGGGAATTTCTGATACAATATTAGGTCTTTAAATGGACAATTTAAAGCAACTTGAAGAGACAAAAGGCCCCATGCCCTATTGGCCTTATTACATCACTGGGGAGGAAATATTTGGTCTGAAAAGCGTAGATTTTTCTTCTGTAATTTATACATTACCCAGAAACCTCTTGGCTTCCTGGAATTCTTAGTAAAAATTCTATTTCTCAGCTACAGTGTTCAGGCATTGCTCCTAACAGCTTGCTTGACCGAAACTAACTGGTTTTGCCCCCCAGCAAAGGTAATGGCATTGCCTTTGGCAATACATCTGAAGAGCAAAGTGAAGTTGCGCTTTCAACAGGCTCCTTGCCAGTTCCTTAAAATCAACCAAAACTATCCATCCATTTTTAATTTCTCCTTTGGCAGCTACTTCAAGTGACTAAAAAATGTCCTAGCCAGTCTAAAAACAGCCCCAGGAAAGTATCCAAATTCTGTTACATCTAAAAGTTGTTATAGTGCAGTCGACCCTAAAAGGGCATCGTAAACATCATGCAGTTGTGTGGGGACATTCTGAGGTTTGAATACCATTTGGTTGACTGGCTAACATATTTCTGGGATTACCTGTGGCAAGGTAGAATTCACACACCAGAAGATAAGTAGTTCCTCACTGAATATCTGCTCTCGCCATTCCCAGGTGCTAGGCATTGTGTGTGTGTGTGTGTGTGAGAGAGAGAGAGAGACACACACACACACACACACACACACACACACACAGAGGCAGAGACAGAGTGACAAGGTGAGAATAAGTCCCTCCTTTTGTCTTTCCATTTGCTACTTACCACCCGGTGACTTGAAGCAGTGATAATTTCCTGAGGAGAGCAGCTCATCTTGCTCATATTTGCCTGTGGAGCTTTTCCAAAGAGTCAGGTAATTGCCCCAATCCTTCCCTTCACTTTAGTAAAAGTGAACGTGTTGTGGGTTTCCACTTTTATTCAGATTCTTAGGTCTTTGAGCCTGATTTCGCTTGGGCCCAGACTAATTACTGTTACGACCTGGGCTAGAGGTTTGTATAACTGATCTTTAGGCTCTAAATTCAAAGTCATTTATAACATAGTAGGTTATAGAAATTTGATTTGGAAAATCTTTAGATGACATCTAGAAAATATAATTTTCAGTAGGTTGATTCCTCTCCAGGTGGAAGATCTAGAAACCAAAGGTGTTGGGAATGCAAACAGATCTTCACTACATTGCACAAGAACCTAAGAATGGAAAAGGCTGGGCCAGCCCCCTTCTTCAGCTCACGAGTCTTATCTTTCACAGAGGCTCCAACGATAGGTTGAGGGAGGCCTGAGGTTAGCCTCTTGGATATCACTCCCTTTCCTCTAATAATCCATTGTGGGTTTGTTAATAGTGAATCTTTCTATGCCTTTTGGGGGATGTGACTTATATTGCCAGCTAGTACCATTTCTCATGGTAATGGATGCTCTAAATTTCCTCCCCACTGTGTAAAATCAGACTTCCCTTAATTTGGCTTAAACTCACCTCATAAAGTTAAGGGGGATTCTTCCCCTTTTCTCTTTTGGCACTCATTATTCGCTCCACAAGGCTCTTTGTGATTTTATAGCTTTCTAATGCATCTCCCCAACCCCAGCCTTTCTGATGGAATGGCAGCTAATCTTTTTAATCATGCCTCCTTTCTGCCATATGGCAGCCCCTCCCCCTCCTGTGCTCTTAATCTCTTTCTACAGTCCTCCAATCCCTCCCCTTCTGTTAGGTATGCCTTTTTGAAAGGGCAGTGACCCAAACTGTCCCAAGGGTATGGCTAATGGGGTGATTGCCCTGACCCCTGCACTCTGGGAGTTCCCACCCAGCAGCAGAGACCAGGTGGTTGGTGGGATGGGGATGGGGTGGAGTGGGGTGAGGGTGGAGCGGGTGGAGGGCAAATAAACTGGAGGCTTCACCAGCAGGAGGTAAAAAAAGATCAATGTGCTCATGAATACATTATAGTTAGTAGCTGAATTGAGGTTGACTGCTTAGATACGGCAGCCTCCCCTTCCTTTGAGCCCCCCCTACTTTTGCTCCATGAGACCCCGTCATGAGAACCCCTCACCTTCTTTGGCCTTCAAGCCTCCTCTCCATGTTTATTTGCCACATTCAATTTGGATAAACATACTTCCGTATGAGGAGGAGTATGTGGATCCATAGTTCACTGGGGGCGGCATGTAAATGAAGAATTATTCTGGCACAGACGCTAGTTATTTTGGACAAAGAGGAGACTGGTTCCTGGACCCTGATGGATAATGAACATGAACAATCCTTTGACTTCTTTTCTGCCAAGACAGCCCCGTGGACCTGAGCTTCTGTGCCTTGGGCCATGAGTATTATCTGCTCAAAAGCTGCTGTGAAAGATATGAGTCAGAAGACCTAGCAAAGTTTTCAAAGTCAGCCATAGTGCTGAGGATAACAAACTAACTGGTCCGAGCTGCAGACTGCATTAAGGATCCCCTGAAGGAATGCTTTTCAAAGTGACTCATGGTTTTATTCCCCAAATGATTGTCTGGGTTAAGCTTAGACGTGAGGATGAAGGTTAGTGAAAGCAGAGAAAGTAAGAGGGGAAAGTGAGGTGCTCCATATAAACACATAGAGCACACCTTTCAAGGACATCTCTTTCTGTCTGCTCCCCACTCCTTATACCAAGGAATTACCTAAAAAAAGTGGGAACAAAAGTGGTAGTACAGGGGAGGGCTATGGTAACATCTAGTCCACGCTGCTTTATGACTTACTTTGCCCGCTGAACCTGAGGTCTAGGCTTACATGTTAATAGAATTCCATTGAGTAAAGGAATCTTTCCTTCCTGGAACTTGGGCCGCATATACCAAGTGGGACTCTCACACATACACACTCAAGCGATGCCCCATGACATTTCTCCAACAGCTGCCTCTCCTAAATCATGGGATTGCACAATGATCTTGCAAAAGCAAGGAGCATGGCCAAAGAATGAATTTCTAAAGGAACTTTGCCCAGAAGTCATTTGACCTTTTCCCTGGCTTTCCAAAGAGGTCTTTGTCTGAGCAAAATAGTAGGATGAGGTAAGGTGGGTACCTTCCTATCCCACTAGGTTCTTCTACTTGAAAGATACTTGTCGTCTCTGGTGTACTCAGAATTCCTGAACTCTTCACTTTCAACTCTAATTTCTGCCTGCCAACTGAATAAATGATGTAAATTGCAAATTTAAGGTTCATATTTTCTAGTGAAATGTCCCCAGAGTCTTTGGCAATTATATATCAATGTTGGATTCATAATTAAGAATTACCACATACACCTAGTGTTCAGATGTGCAATTATCTGAGGCAAAAATTCAGTGTCCTTGAATCTAATGGGTGAATGATAGTGTTATCAGAGCCCATACATAAAAATACTCTCATATATCTGGGTTTGGAAAATCCTGGCTTTTCAGACATAAAATACTTGTTTCACTTACTGTACAATTCAGCTAAAATTTCCTCTATGAATCAGACCCAGTACCACCTCTTCCATGAGATCTGGATAAGTTCCATGAAATGCTAAGCCACGTGCTGAGTAGAAAGTTCAGATAGATTTTCCCTGCACATAGTAGAAATCATCCTGTTTATCTATTCTGGCTTGGTTGTGAGAAACAGCAAGTAGAGGAAGAGATCCTATCCCCAAAAAAGTGAGAACAAATATGTTTGCAGATCTATATTCAGCAGACAACGTGCCTTGTACCCAGAAGACACACAATGAGTGCCTGTTGACTTGAAGAATGGAGTCAAGATTATGGAACTTGACCCTGTTTACCAGCCACTGGAATCTTGAGGTGGCCACCAGGATGAAATGCAACACTCAAGTTATCACTAAGTTTAGATCTCAGAGATGCTGAACAAATCTTCAGAGCATCTAAGAAATCATGTTTAAATCTCTCTGCCTCCACCACCCCCCATCTCTGCAGTGAACACAACTCTGGAGAAGTAGAAGTTGAAAGACTGGTTGGCTTTCTCCTCTCAAAATTGAGAGACTTGAGTTCCATTTTTCTGTAAAGTTGTTCTAACACCTAATTTTAAAAGCAAGGGCCTGATCAAATGATGTGCATATTGGTTTGTCAACCAGCTAGTCTGGGCAATGATCATAGACACAGGGGCTGGGATAGAGGGGATCGAGTTTGTTATTGGAAAACCAAGAGGGGCTGGCCCCGTGGCCGAGTGGTTAAGTTCGCATGCTCTGCTGCAGGCGGCCCAGCGTTTCGTTGGTTCAAATCCTGGGTGTGGACATGGCACTGCTCATCAAGCCACGCTGAGGCAGCGTCCCACATGCCACAACTGGAAGGACCCACAACTAAGAATATACAACTATGTACCGGGGGCCTTTGGGGAGAAAAAGGAAAAAAATAAAATCTTTAAAAAAAAAAGAAAAGAAAAGAAAACCAAGAGTGCTGACCACACCCAGAGTGAAAACTTCTGGTGGAACAGGTTTCTAGAAATAGATTTAAGCCACTACCTGGGGGTTATTATAAGTATTCAATAAGATTACCTTTTCACCTTGTTATTAAAAGAAGTTGATCTTGTCAATTTGCTGTTTCTTAGTTAACTGAGGGGTAAGTCAAGAGTCACAAGGATTTATGAGCTTGTTTTACAGAAGAAAGGGAATACCTTCAAGGATCACCAGATAACCAGCCCACAGCTGCTGTCCACACCCAGAAGTCAGATTGCCCAGGGGCTTATCAGGAGTGAAAGAAGCATGGATTACCCCTTTGTTTCTCCCATTCTCCTCCTGCCACACCCCTTAGCTCTATAAAACCCCCTGCTTTCTTCTCTTGTTGAGACAGAGTTGAGAGAACCCATGCTCCCACCTTCTCATCTTGGCCATTTCAAAGAAAGCTTTCTCTATCTCCAAGCACTGATGTCTCAGTGTTTGGCTTACTGCACATCAAGCACACAAATTTGAGATTAAGAGGTTTGATATCAAGACGACCCTGGATTTTTCAAGATTGTCGTTTAGCAAGGTTGTACTTAGATTGTTCAGGCTTCCAAGGAAGTATACCCAGCAGTTTCGTAAATGTAGCAGTGTTTCTGAGAAATCTTAGAGGCAAAAAGGATATGGTACAGTAAACAAGGTATTCTTATCTTAATGGTAATGATTTGTAACTGGTCAACATTCCAAAGGGTGCCAATGATGTCCTCAGCCCAGGAAATGTCTAACTCCTGCCTTTTTGGTTATTTGCTTTGGGATCTACAATCCTCTTACGGCCCAAGGTTGTTCTTTTGGAGGTACATGGTCCTGGGCAATCTACCTGTAGGTCTCACTCAATGACCCCACCATTTTCATTTCATATTAAGGCGTGGAAAAGTAAGAATTCTTTTCTGCATTCCCCTGGAATCTTGTTTGGAGAGCTGAGGCAGGAGACTCCAGGGGACTACACAAGCAAGAACTAGCACTGGGAAAATCAGGACTGCTGTCATATGTAGGAGACAGAAGAGTCTCTTACTTACAACCCCACCATTGCCATGAGTACAGTAGAAGTGTGGGTATGAGTGTGGGCATATAACTGTGATCCTAAGAGGAGGTGATTGCTGCGTCGAGACTTTCACCATTAGCCTCTGTAAGTTGGGGCTAACAGCTCTGTCTGATCAATGAAGCATTATAAAACTCCTATATTCTCAGGGAGGGCCCGAAGCATTCTCCTCTACTTCCTCTGCATGAGCACTCCTGGGTTCTAATGACACTCACGGGAGCTTTGATCATCAAAGCCTATATCCTTTAACAGATCTGGCGTGAAGAACAGTGACTTGGACTAAAAGTAGCCCTAATTTAAGAAATAGGTATCAAATACTGTCTACAGTTTCCACGGGGCAGCTAAAGGGGAGAGACTGATCAATTACAAATCAGGAAAGGCTAGCCAAAAGCCAGACTCCTCCATCACAACCTGGTAGTAGGCCAAAATGTGAAGTCAAACAATAGTGTGACCAACAGCTGACTCTTTTAGTTTGCCCTGTTATGAAAGTCTGCCTTGGGTGATTCTGTAAGGCAGCTGGCAGGTTGAAAAAACCATTTGTCACTTTACCCAGGGAAGCCTGTAATCTAATAGCATCAATTCTGCTGGAAACAAGAGCATAGGGGCATGGCTGTTCTAGAGAAAGAACCTGAGCAGTGCCAGGGTGCTTGGCAGAGCCCCAGATACAGGTCATGGGTGCTGGTTCCTTAGTTGGTCTTATCCAGAGAGCAGAAGCCTGAAGCAGCCTTGAGTAGTTCCCACTACCTTGTTAACTTATGACATCCAGTCAACTATTTTGCCTCTCTAGGCCTTAATGTTTTCATTTGTAAAATGGGGTTAAGGGCAGCATTTCATGCCTTGAGTCCGTCAAGGCCAAGGTTCAAATCCCACTGTAACATTTCCTGTTTGACCTTGAGCAATTAACCTCTCTGAACTTTCAGTTCCTCATCCATAAAATATGGAAAATAATACTTATCGCGTGGGAGTTAAGAAAGAAAATAATGTGTGGAAACATAGTAGCCACTCAATAAATATTTGTTGAATCAGGAAATGAACGGTAGTGCCTGGCACATAATAGGTGATTTTTAGGTGTAGGTTCATCTTCTTTCTTCCTCAGCCAGATATGATTTGGAACCATATTGAGACAAATTCTTCTTCCTGAGCCACAGGATCCAGAAATTGTTAAGTCTACATCTTCTATGGTTTTTTTTTCATACATGCTATTCTGGCCAGAAATGTATATCTTAATTACACTGATGGTAAATATGTCATGGTTAAAAGAAAAAATACCAACTAATGTCAAGTTTACCCAGCAAATATTAAAAAAGAAGAACAATCTTTCTTTATGGAAAAATGTGCACATGTTCACAAATACACACATAAACACACAAAGTTCTGCATATAATCTCAAGGGGTCCATAGGCCCTCTAAAGCTCCAAGTTAAGAACCTCTGGTACACAAGACTAGAGAGGTAGGGCAACTGGTCAGATAGTTATTTTAATAACCCTGTAAAATTCTTTGCAGAAAATTGTAGGTGGATATAGATAAAAAAATAACATTACTTTTTTTTCAAACCTTCATTCTAAAAGAACCTTGTTTCACATTCTTAGTTCCCAGATGGGAACTTATTATTTCCTTCCTTTTTCTTTAAAGGTGATCACAAGCCTTCCCTGAAAAGATGAAAATCATAGCTAATTTGCAACATTTCCGTTTGTCTTCGCTTTCTTATGTTGAAGCTAGCAAGGTCTATAGTTGGTGGTCAGTAAGCATTTTAATTTAATTCTAAGTAATTTGATTGTATTATTCTGTATGTTAATCATTAATACTCTTTATGGTAGTCACTGTTTGGTTTCTTGAGCTGTCATGTATACCCCTACACAGCTATATATGAAGATCTATGCCCATTGACCCATTAGCATTATCCACACTCCATATATAAGGTTGTCCTTTGGTCTCTAGTTTCAGCTTGAAGCTCTTCGTCCCCCGGTCCTCTCAATGCCCTTCCTTAGAAAGAGCAGCAGCCCTAGTTCTAACGATGGCATATCCAGTATTCCATCTGTTGGAGTTTTCCCTGGCAACTGCAGTCTTATCTTTTAAAATCATGACTTGGCACATCTTTATAGCATTTTTTCTGTCCACCCAGGTTGTGGTTCTCCCACTTCAATCTATCACATTGCAGCTGTGTGAATATGAGACAGTCATCCACGTTGTCCTAGAAAGGCTGTGTTTAATGGTTATTGTTTCTTTGCAAGTAGACAGGCTATGTTCTGAGACCTGACCTGTCATTGAATATTTAGTACAGCTCCTGGATTGTGCTGGTAAAGCAAAGTTCCTTCATTATAGCTTAAATCCATGATGAGATTCTGGGCACACATGACTGCAATTTTGTCCAGGAGTCAATCCCAGAAGGTTTCTGATGGTGAAATTTGTTTCAGTGGAAAGCATGATAGTTACCCCAAGCAGCTTTTGTTTTTGAAGATAAGGATGATAGACTCCTTCCTTACTATATCAGTGGTCAAATGCATCAGACAGAATGTTCTGACCAGCTAAAAAATTTCGTTTGTGAGTCACTTCCTCCTTTGCTGTCTCTTACCAAAAATCCTCCCTCCTAAGCTCAAAATTTGTATACTGTCCTCCAAAAGTATGAGTGGCCCCATGAAACCCTGTTATATGAGAAGGAATGGTGGTTGGCAAGTAGCAACAAATCCATGATACAGCCACAAAGAAACACAGGCAGCTTAAGGCTTGCACTCAAAGAGCTTGTGAAAGCTGCAGTACCAGCCTCCAAGACTTTTGCCAGACTAGACTGTGCCAATCCCAGCCAAAGCTAAGCACATGCCTAGGAGTAAGAGGTAGAGAAAGAGACAAGAGGCAGTGCGCAACATCTCATATTCTACTTCCTTCTCTCCTTCCTCCCCTTTCCAGAGAGCTACATGTCAGAATATTTGCCCTGGAAGGAGAGAATTGATCAAAGGACTCTCTCAGATCTAGGGTCAGAACATTCACTCACATTTAAGCACTAAACTTTCTCTCTGTGGTTAAGGATATGGACTCCAGGGCCAGGCCCCTAGGCTCAAGTTCTGGCTCTGTGTCTTAGTAGCCTAGAGACTTTGGGGCAATTGCTTTACTTGAGAGCCCTTGCTTTTCTCATTTGGGATATGGCATGAATTACAGAACCTACCTCATTGTATTGTTGAGAGGATTCTCTTAAACACATTATATATGTATTTATGTATGTATGTTACGTACAGTCAGCCCTCCCTATCCTTGGGTTTCACATCTGCGGATTCAACCAACCGCAGATGGAAACCCACCCATGTGGAGGGCCGACTATATTAATTGTTCTATGCCATTTTACACTGCAAGGGGCTTAAACATCCGCAGCTGTTGTTATCCGCAGGAGTTCCTGGAGCCCATCCCTCACTGATACCAAGGGATGATTGTATATATGTGTGCATGTCTTAAAACAGTGTTTTAATAATAATAATTTATTAATAATATTTTTATTACCTGAGTTAGGGGCTCTTCCAGCTTGCCTTGTTCTATTACTGTCATGAGTTTTCGACATTGTCCTTGGACTTCAATGCCATGTTTGTTGTTCCAACAGTAGCTTCAACTTCATAGGATTAAACTTCACCTATTTAGGTCCCTGAGAATGTTCATAGAGCTCTTTCCCTAAATCCCTCTTGCAATGGTTCTAGGGGTCCCCTTGGGGCCTTAATTCCCCAGCAGAAAATAACCTCCTTAATCTACAAGGGAATAGACAGAATATAAAGAGGAAGAGACATGAAACTGACTAGGAAGGGGAAGGCTGCTTAACACATCAAAGGTCCCTCCATGCCAGTAGGAAGTAGAAGACCAGAGCGGCCCCTTTGGTTTGTGGTCTGTTCACTTTTTTCCATTCCCCACTTCTACCCTCTCTGTTTCCCTCCCTCCTGTTTCCCCAACCTTTGTAAAAAACAGTATGTTGGGGCTGCTGACGCAGAAATCTGGCTTGTGGTAGCTCTTACTGTGTGGTGACTCATGCTGTGAAGCAGTTATAATTTGCCTGGTGGGGGAGGGAGAGGGAGTTGTGTCAGTGTGTAGGCTGCAGGGAAATTGCCTGGGTGGTAGACACACTCAGCTAAAGCAGGAGATGAGTGAACTTTTCATGACATCCCCTAGGTGTAAGAAAGGAGCTGGGAGAGGGCAGAAAACCACTGCCCTAATCCCAACCATCAAGTTTGGAGTTTGGGGGCATCACAGAGGACTTTAGAGCAATGAGATTTTTCAGATCTTGGGGATTACAAAGCTCAATCTGGAGGATTTGTATGAAGGAGATCAAAGAGCAAAATAGTGAATGAAGTGTTACTGCTGTTCAGTCCTTTCCTTTCTTCTTTTCCTCCAGGGCCTCAAGCCTTTCTTGATGCTCAGTGCTCCTCTGAACAACTCTCTGCCTAGCTCCCTCTGCCAGGTAGATAGTGTCCCAGCCAAAGTGTTGCCTAGCATCTCCAAAGTTCATCACAGTGGAAACCATGAGTGGGAAGCCTGACCCACTCTGTGGCAAGGTCTCAGCTTCTGCTGGGCTGCCTTCTCTGTGGCTCCCAGGCATGTTCAGTGTCAAGCAATGAGGAGGAGATGTGGGCAAGAAGACATTCTTTTCTTTGTCTCTCACTGTGCATGGGCAGACCTCCCCTTCCTCGCTATCCAGTCACCAGGCTCTCCCATAAGTACCACCATCCACTTTCTCTGGCCCCCACTCATGACTTCAAACTTTGGGACAACTTAAATGTAGCTGTTGTCCCCAAGGAAAGTCAGGGATACTTGCTTTTGACCTTTTTTACTCTCTTCCCCTAAGAAAACTTCTCTTTATATTTATAATCCATTTTCTTAGGCCCCTTTCTGGGTGACTTAAGCAGATCAGATAATCAAATCTAAGTTTGAGTGTTGATGGCAGATAGATAATGGTTCATTCTGCTACTTTTCTCAGGCAACTTACACATTTTAACAGGACCTTTTAATACATTAGCCCAAGGGTTGGCATTCCTTACCTGTTAAGGGCCAAATAGAAAATATTTTAGATTTTGAGGGCCATTCAGTCTTTGTCGCAACTATTCAACTCTACTATTATAGCATGACATTAGCAATAGACAATTCATAAACAAATTGGAATGGCTATGTTCCAATAGATAAATAAGTTGAATTTCATGTAATTTTCACGTCATGAAATATTCTCCTTTTGATTTAGTCAATCATCTAAAAGCATAAAAACATTTTCAGTTTGGACATACAAAAACAGCTGGTAGACCAGATTTGGCCAGTAGGCTGTAGTTTGCCAACTAGTTCTTTGGCCCAAAGGGTTGATTCAAATGGGGGTTTCACATGCTGTTATAACTTGAATGGGATGGAGAGAGAGAGCTTTCTAGAATGGGTTTGGGGGCAACTGCACTGTCCTCTTCAAATCACACAAGCTGGGTAGAAATGCTCGTTAATTCATTCCACACATATTTTTGAGCAACTGCTATGTGCCAAACACTGTGTTGGGTACTATGTAATACATTGATGGAATAAAACAGATTCTGTCTATGCCTTTACAGAGTTTAAAGTATAATGGTGGAGATAGACAATCAACAAGTAAATAAGTCATTTAAAATTGTGATAAGTGCATGAAGGAAACACAGGAGAGCAGTTGTAGAGAATGAGGAGGGAGTATACTTTGAAATTGTGGTCAGGAAAGGAGGAGTTGTATGTGGAGATGTTTTTATTAAGGAGTTAGCCTGGTGAAGAACAGCCAGGAATAGGGGAAAGAAAGTGCATTCTGGGCAGAAGGCCCAGCATGTGTTAGGGGCCTGGGACAGGCAAGAGCTTGCCTTGTTCACAGATCTCAAAGGAGACAGTATGACTAGTAAGACTGGAGGAAAGAGGTCGGAGAGGACGTGGAAGAAGTAGGCAAAGGCCAGATTCCATAGAGATCTGTAGCCCATTGAAAGAGTATGGACTTCGTTGAAAGTGCAAGGAAAGCCCTTTTAGAAAGATTATTCTGATTAATGTGTGGAGAACAGACTGGAAGGAAGGAGAGAGTAAAAGTTGGATAATCAGTTAGTTTATCACAGTAGTATGGGCAAGAAGTGATGGTGGCTTAGACTAGGGGGTTAGCAGTGAAAATAAAGAAGAGTGGACAGGTACATGATGTATTTTGGAACTAGGAACTGTAGAACTTGCTGATTAGATGTTGGAGGTGAAGGAGATAATAGAATCAAGAATGATTTGCTGTTTTCTGGCTTCAGTAACTTAGTAGACAGTGGTTCCTTTCAATGAGATGGAAAAGACTGGGAAAGGAACAGTTATATTGAGGGAGTAGGGAAGAGGGCGCTAATAAAGAGTTCTACTTTGGACAGCTTAAGTTTAAGATGCCTCTGAGATCTCCAAGTAGATCTCCAAGCAGTTGGTGATGTGGGTCTAGCATTTTGAGGAGAGTTTTGGGTTGGGCATATGAATATGGAAGAAATCAACATACAGATGCTATTTAATGCCATGGGAATAGAAGGGATCACTGAAGGAGAGAGTGCAGATGGAGAAGAGGCTCCAGGAACTAGTGCTGTGGCACTCCACGATTTCGATACTAGATAGAGGAGGAGCCTTCAAAACAGACTGAAAGGGAACAGTCAAAGATACAGAATTTTTTTGATTGTACACTATCACAGAAGCTGAGACAGGAGATTGTTGGAGGAGAGAGTAGTAAACTGTGTTGAACACTGTTGGAAGATGGAATTAGATGAGGACAAAAAGAGCACTATTGAATTTGGTAACATGGAGGTCTTCAGTGACCTTGGCCAGAGGTTTTAGTGGGGTGGTAGGGCTAGACTTGCAGTGGCTGAGTTTAACAGAGATCTAAGGCATGATGGCATTAGCCCCATCAGGTCAGTTCCAAATGCATCACTTGGTGATCACTTGGTGGTTTGGCAGTTTCCAAGGCAGCTACTCCCTCAGGCAGCATTGAATGGTATGGGCGGATGGCATGGTATGGCTCCTTCCACTCTTTCAAGGTGGGTTTTAAAAGGATTAAATTGCTCAATCATCTACTTTTTGGGCGGGGGAGGGGGGAAGTTTGGCCCTGAGCTAACATCTGCTGCCAATCCTCCTCTTTTTGCTGAGGAAGACTGGCCCTGAGCAAACATCCATGCCCATCTTCCTCCACTTTTTATATGTGGGATGCCTGCCACAGCATGGCTTGCCAAGCCGTGCCATGTCTGCACCCAGGATCCGAACTGGTGAACCCTGGGCCACCGAAGTGGAACATGAGCACTTAACTGCTGTACCACTGGGCTGGCCCCTGCTCAATCATCTATTTATTCAGCAAATATTTATTGAGTGCCAGGCACTCTAGATGCTGGAGATATAGTAGAGAACAAAACAGACAAAACTTCCTGCCCTCATGGAGTTTACATTCTAGTGACTAGTAAAGCCAAGTAAACAGGCGATTACAATCAGGGTTATTTTGTACTATGACATAAGGAAAATACATTAGTCAAGGTAATTAATTCTAGCTGCTGTAACAAACAACCCTCACATCTCAGTGGTTCAATACAATAAAAGTTTATTTGTCATTCATGTCACAGGCCAATGCAGGTCAAGCAGCTATCTTGGGCAGCTGTCTTGCAAGTAATGACTTTCAAGCAATAATCCAGGCTTTTTCTGTCGTGTGGCTTCCCCATTCCATAGACCTCCTCAGAGTCGGCCAATGGCTCCTCTGTATTCTGCAGGCCAGTAGGTAAAGCCAGCCCATGGAGTATCACATAGCATGATTTATGGACAGACTTGAAAGTGATTAGAAGCCAATCTAATGGCAAGAGAGACTACCAAATGTAATTTTCTTCTTTGCCCTGTAAGGAAATGGAGTTAGTGAGAAACTATCCAGCTCTGCCGCTGAAGTGTAAGGCACTATGAGGGTTCAGGGAAGGAGCTCTTTTTTTTTTTTTTGAGGAAGATTAGCCCTGAGCTAACTACTGCCAGTCCTCCTCTTTTTGCTGAGGAAGCCTGGCCCTGAGCTAACATCCACGCCCATCTTCCTCTGCTTTATATGTGGGATGCCTACCGCTGCATGACGTGCCAAGTGGTTCCATGTCCGCACCCGGGATCCGAACCGGTGAACCCTGGGCCGCCGAGAAGCGGAACGTGCAAACTTAACCGCTGCACCAACGGGTCAGCCCAAGGAGCTCTTAATATTTACTTAAGGTGTCACGAAAAGGTTCCTGGATGAAGTGACATCTAGGCTAAAGACCTGAAAGATGAAGAAGAATTAACCTGGTGAAGTGGAGTTAAGGATGTTCCAAGCTTAGAGAATAGTAGGTGCCAATGATAGGTGAGAGAGAGCATGATTTGTCTGGAGGAACTGAATGAAGTCCACCAGGACCAGAGCCCAGAGCATGAGCTCAGGAATAGCGAGAGATGAGAATGAAATAGGAGGCCAGTGCCAAGGGTGGGCAGACCTTCAGGCTGACGCTTACAGATAGAAGAAGAGGCAAGAGTTCCTCCAGGGCAGCTGGTCGCTGATGAAGGCTCTGGGTAGAGGTCCTAGGGCAGAGGTTTCAAACTCAAAGGACTTTAGGGGCTAAGAAGAGGAGTTGAGAGTTTAAAACAGTAGAGAGCAGTGGTGTCTACAGGGAGGCAGAGTGTGCATGCTGGGCCTAAATATATTAAATTCAAAACAAAAACAAACAACAAACCAGTGTGCAGGACAAACGAACCACATCTGCTGTGGACCTCTGTTGGAAGGCTTCTAGAGAGTTCTTACAGTCACCGAGGAGTTCAGGTCAAAAGCAGGAGACAGGAAGGTTTCAGAAACAAGATTTTGCATCCAAGTCTATTGCTGTCAACACGCTGGTTCGCAAAGGCTTTCACACTTACTTTCTGCCATGTTGGTTAACTGGCTGGTAAGAGTGCAAGTTTCTTGACAACGGGCATGAGATTGTCTTATTTCATTTCAATAATAATAATAATAATTAAAATGCCAGGCACTGCTGTAAGTGCTTTATTAACCCATTAAGTCTTCACAACAACCTATGCGAGAGGTGCTATTATCACATCCAGTTTTAGATGAGGAAACTGAAAGTAGCCTCACAGTGACTTGCCCAATGTCACACAGTTAGAAAGTGACAAAGCTGAGATTTGAACCAAAGCGAACTGCCCCTGGAGTCTCTATTTTAGCTGAAGTCTTCCTCTCAACAAACATTATTTTACACTGCCTCTCAGAAAATATTTACTGGGCTCCAACTCTGGGCACTGGGCAAAATCCCGAAGCACGCGATGAATAAGACTAACCTCTACCCTCAAGGAGTTACCAGTCTATCACAGGGGCCCACGGGCCGAATCTGGCCTGCTGCCTGTTTCTTTATGGCCTGTGAGCAAAGAATGGTTGTTATATTTTTAAGCAGTTGAAAAGATAATTAAAAGAAGAGTATACGTATCGTGACACATGAAAATTATATACAATTCAAATATCAGTGTGCATAAAAAAAGATTCATTGGGACACAGCCACACTCAATTGTTTTTGTATCGTCTGTGGCTGCTTTTGTGATACAACCAGCAGAGCTGAAGAGTTGTGGCAGAGATTGTCTGTCCCACAAAGCCTCGATTATTACTACCTGGCCCTTTACCTCAAAAATGTGCTGACCTCTGGTCTATTGGATCACATAGATATTTCAGCACAATTTCAATACAAAACGAAGGAAGGCAGCATTGTTTGATGGGAAAAGTATGGGCTTTCACTCAATGGAGACCAACAGACTTGGATTTGAATCCCAGCTCCATCTCTATTGGCTGTGTAACCTTAGGTTACGTAACTTCTCTGAACACATTTCCCAGATAATGATGCTTATAATGCCTTTTTCACATACAATTGTGAGTACTAGAGATAACGTAGGTACAGTGTTTGCGCAAAACACTTAAAATGATAATACTAGTAATAATAATAACAATGTCAATAATGCTATGATAGTGGAGGCAAGGTGCAATGTGAACATGGTATGTGGACATCTGAAACATTTTAGAGGATTTGTGGAAAACTTCCTGGAGGAGGTGACCTTCAAATTGGCCTCTGGTGCCAGATGGACTGATTTTGAGTCATAATTCTTTGATTTACCAGCTGTATGACTCTGAGCAGATTACCATTGGAGCCTCATTTCCCCATATGTAAGATAGGGCTAATAACAAGAGTGCTGAGCTCACAGGGTCATTCTGAGGATTAAATGAGATGATGCATATAGAACACAGGGCTATGTTTGGCACGTGGGTAAGTATTCAATAGAAGTCAATCACTGTCATTGATGGTGTGGTGGTTGTCATTATAGTTTAGGGCACACGGTTTTGAGATAGAGAGACCTGGGCTTGTATTCGGGCCCTGGGCAAGTTACCTAACTCCCCTGAGTCTCATTTTCTCACCTGTAGGCAGAGGTAGCAACACTAACTGAGAAGGGCCGTTGTTAGGGTTAAATGTATGGCAGATAGTAAGTGCTCAATAAATGGTAGCCATTGTTATTAAGCACAATGATGGCAACAGTGAGTGCCTAATAAATATTATCAAATGGCCAACTAATTAGTGGGTTCAAAGTATTCACATTCACTAGTTGAGAGAGGAAAATTCATCGACTTCGGCTTTGACATCGTAAAGTGGATACGAAACTGTCTCTAGCTAAAAAGTTGTGATATCTTATGTGTACTAAAATCTTTTCAGAATTTCCTGTTATTTAGTAACTGCTAGTACTAAGCCGATATATAAATATGACTTACAAGTGTGTATAAAAGATATTAAGCAACATGGGGAAATGGTCCTGCTGGTTACTTTTCTCCATCAATAAATAACTCATCATTTGATGAAGCAACAGTCTCATTTCCCTAAGAAAATACCAGAAAGGACAGCACTCAGAATTTTTAAAAGCCCTGTTTGATGAGCCTTTGGTAAATATATATTTAGAAAATGATAAACCAAGACCTTAGGACAGATTCACAAGCCCCTTCTGGTTGTAGTTACGCAAGGAAATGGAAAACATGTTCCAAGGGACCGGGGCCTAGTCCAACGTTTACACTGATTGAATTTCCTAATCCCATTTCCTTCTGCAGCTCTTTCCCAGCCAGGCTAATGGCCTCCACATCAGACTGGCCCTCAGAAAAGTTTTGTGGCAGACCAACTTTCTCTTTGCCTTCTTCTGGCCTTCTTTTTCACTCTCTCTGCTCTGGGTCCCCACTATCTTCATGCTCTTCTCTAGTCCCCCCAAACCCCTCCCTGCAATGTCCTATGTGAAGTAGCTTTCCAGGGAATAGAGATCCCATGCCTTCCCTCCCATCAGAGCTGACCTGTCTCCTAGGTCACTTCTTTGGAGCTCTGCAATTGGTCCCTAAGACAACAGGAGATAAAACTAGAAAAGTTTAGCTACTTCCCACTGTCTCAACTCTGGCCTGCTAACATGCTCAGTTCGTTGCCCGAAAGAACAAGTTCGGGAGCTCTTCTTTGACACCCGCCTAGGAGTCCTAGGTTTCTTAGGGTTGGGGTGGTATCGCTGCATGAAATCCATGGTAGCTAGCAACTGGGCATTCTGCCCACAGCAGTGGGTTGGCTTGTGGGGTGCTTTGTCCAGACAGAGCAAAGTTCCTGCTTTGTGAAGTCAACTGGGACAAGACTGGAGTGCAGGTAAAATGAAGTAAAATGGGAATAATAACAAGACAAACCTCCCGGGATATTGCAATGATTAAGTAACACGTGTAAAGCTTTCAGAACAATGTCTGGCACCGTGTAAGTGTCCAATAAATGTTCGTTGCTGTTATTCTCACTCACTGAAGACGGGGGGCTGGCTGGCAAGGATTCTGATCCAAAACGGCTCCTGAGTACAAATGGTGCCTCTCATATGCTCCCCTTTTGGAGACCACTCGCTTAGTCCCTCCTGAGCGGTGCTCTACTCCCATTCAAGGACCGCACTTAGAGCTCCTGCTCCCTTCTTTTCCCCACTCACCCAGTCTCTCCTGCCTGCTTCCTGCTAACCTCATTTACCATCCAAGCTAAACGCCCCAGTGTCTTTTCTTTCATAATAACCCAAAGGTCATATACTGGTAGCAAATATGTGCTGTGGACATATTTGTTTGGCTCTCATGGTCATTTTTCAGTTGGTTGACAACACTTAAAAATCAGGTGATTTCCTGTAAAAAGCTGGAGTTTTAGCTTCTTCTTTTTTTTTTTTTTTTAACTCTTAAGATCCAGCAACCCAGGCCCAAATTCTAGCTGGCAAATATCTGTTGCCTCTGAGTGGTTCCTGTCCCCCTAAAGCTAGCCATGCACTCTTTGGTATGCCACTGTCCCCAGCAGACACTTCTGTCTTTTATTGACATTAGCCTTAGCCCTTCAGGGCCCACCAGAAAGAGCCTCAATGGCTTGTTAAAACTGGAGGCTGAATCAAGGGCAACAAAATACAGGCATATCTTCCCTGGAGGTCAGGGAATGGGCTGTGTTCACAAAACTCAGTTGCCTACCTCTACTTCCTGGAGGGAAGAGGAAAGATGTTCTTTTCAGCCTGGAGTAGGTTGCCCTTTACTGGACAATGAGCCAAATGACCCCTCCTAATGGAGAAAGGGGGAAAAATATATATATATATATATCCATATCTATGTAAATATATGCATAAATTTTGTATTTGCATCCTGCTATTAACTCATCTCTCCTTAAGCAAGGAAGTCCATATGTGTCTATTTCAACTAAGTGGTCTTTCTTCCCCAACAACTGAGGCTTTGTCCATGGAGTTTATAGGACCATGTGTCATTCAAATACTTTGGGCTGTTTTGTGGATACACTGATGAACATTCTCCTGGAATTCAATCCAGAAACTCTCTAAGAGCCTGCAGGGTGGGATTGAGAGAATACTGAATATTAACTCAGCCAAACTTCTTCAGAGAGGCAGTCAGCATCTAGGGGCAGCTGAAAACCCTGCCCAGTGGCCAGGCATGGCAGGAATGCCTGTAGGAGTACATCTGCCCAGAAGTGTCTGCAGCTTGCTTGAAGTCTAAAGAAGAAAAATAGCAGATCAGTTCTTCTGAGCTTGGGGGTAATGATAATGAACACTTATGCAGCTTACTACAGGTGAGGCACTGTTCCATTACCTCACAACAGTCCGATGAGGGAGGACCTCTTATTATCCCCACTTTTATCAATGGGGAAACTGAGGCACAATCAGTTAAGTAACTAGCTAAGGTTGTGAAACCAATGAGTATCAAAGAGAGGATTCTAACCCAGGCTGTTGGCCTGCAGAGTTTGTACTCCTAACTATTACATCCTGGTTCTCAGTAAGGTCCAGCAGCATCAGCGTCACCTGGCAACTCTTTAGAAATACAAATTCTCGGCCCCACTCCAGACCACCTGAATTGGAAACGCTGGGGATGGGACCCAGAAATCTGTGTTTTTAAGAAGCCCTCCAGGTGACTTTGACACAAGCTGAACTTTGAGAACCATGCCCTAAGGAGATGAGAAGTCCCAACAATTGTAATACAGCACTGCAGTTGCCTGCTGGAAAGAGCGGGCAGAGTATGTAGTCACCTGAATGGGAATTGAAAGGCCTTGTGGGGGAGGGGGCCAGGGGGGCGGGGTGTCGGAATCGCTTTTCCACCAACTTGTCCTAGCACCTGTGATTCCATGATTAGCCATTCATTCCTTTGGATTGTGAAAGCTTCCTGATTTAGACATCGTTATTAAAATGCAAATACCCCTGGTCAAAGGAAAGCCCTAAGCCAGTTCCTTCCGGACTCTTATGGAGAGTGACCGCTCATTTCTCTTTGCCTGGGACTGAAGGGTTTCTGGGGAGGCAGGAGTTTTCAGCGCTAAAATAGAGACAGTCTCCCCATGGTTCAGATCGGGCCAAGACTTCTGGTGCTAAAATCAGAAAGTCCTAGGCAAACTTGGATGAGTTGGACATCCTATAACATAGGAAACAGAGCTGCTTGTTAGGAGCATGGAATGGACTACAGTAGGCATTACCACACCGGTGACTTGGAAGCCACACAGCTAAAGATGCCCCAACCTTCAACAGGAGTTCAACAGAAAATGTTTCAGGGTCAGGTTTTCCCAATTTCAGCAAATGGATGGAGGTAAGCTTTTGCATCCAATAAAGACCCAAGGAGTTATTAGGGCACATAATACCACTGTACCAGACCCTTCTATAAAATTCAGTGCTGAAAGATAAAAGGTTAAGAGTTACTCTCCCAAAAGTTATATAGACTAGCCTATGGCCTTTGCCATAGCATGTGTGGTCTCAAATCACTATTATTTTTTTCCCGAATAAATTTATTTTGCTGGTAAAAAAAAAAAGTTGCATAAATGGCAGTACATATGTAAAACAGAAGATGATGCCTCCATTTAAAATTGCGGTAACAATTCTTAAAGCCATGGAAAAATGCTACTTAAGGGGAAAAGTCGGCAATAGAATGGTAGCTATCATTTTGAGGTAGTAGGATCTCAAGCATGGTAAGAAAACGTGCAGCACGAACGGCTGGGAGAGAAACGTGCTGCTATGGTAACACTGGCCACTGCTGGACGGTATGATTGCGCATGAGTGGTGTGTCTGCTCTTAATTATTTTCTGTAACTTCCAACTTTCTACATTACCACGTAATCAGCTAATAATCAAAATAATTAATGAGGAGACCAAGAAGAAGAAGACTTCCCCAGGCGGACTTGTTGGAGGAGAGTCACCCAGCGCGGGAGGCGCTGAGGGGGCTGGACCTTCCCCAGGGAAGACTCCCCAGCCTGCAGCTCCTGGAAAAGAGGTCCGGGGGCCTTTCACTGGGACCGAACAGAACACAAACAGCTCCACCAGGAAGGGGGGAGGGACTTCCGTTTTTCTCAAATGACCTGTGGGAACAAGGGAGGGGAGCTCACTTTTCCTCTGCTAGAACTAACCATTGCCTGATCTCGCAGGGGCTGTGCTGCTCTGTCTATATTCTTGCTAGCATCTGCCACATTTGTTACAAACTTACCTGGGAAGCTTGGCTGAACAATGTAGCTGGGCATAGGCTGAGATTAAAAAGTAAACTTTTGTTTTGGCCTTTTGTATAGCCTGGCTTTGGGGTCAATTTAGTTAAAATGATGTCCTGATGCATCCCTGGCGACATTGAAGGGGTAGATATTGACGGAAGGCTCTGGGGGGCCCGAGTGCCATTTTTGTGTGTTCCGGATGCTCTAGCAGGAGCTTTGGGAACTTTTGGAGAAGCGCTTTCACAAAGATGCAGGAGGGACTTTTCTGATGCCCACTCATCTCCTTCCCCGCTGGGGTGCGTACAGCCCTGGATCATAGAGGGCTGGCTTTGGAGCCCAGTGTGTTCATAGGATAAAGCCCAGGCTGAGAGCAGGGCAAATCAGTCAACTGCGAGGAGGTACTCAAGCAGTTCCTCTATTTCAAGAACCCCTCTTTCTCCCCCCAATCCCAGCACACAGTGTGAGAGTAAAAAGTTGTTTGGGGGCCTGGTATATAGCCTGGCCTTGAGGTGAATGTTTTACTCTGCAGGAGCACTTTCTAGGGCAGGGTCAAGGACCCTCATCAGTCACTGTCTGAAAGGGGATGCTTTCGGATGTTGATGAAGGAAGGCATTAAAGTTTCGAGTCCCCTTGGCTGACTCACTCTGTCCTCTCCCTAGAGCCACAGGAGAGCAGTGGGAAGGATTGCAACCGAGCCACCTGCCCAGGTGAATGCAAATACCTGCCCAGGAAATCATGCAAATACCTCGGAAGAAACCTTGCAGAGTGCTAGTCTGAAAGGATATGCAAAACCCAAAAACACACAGCTTGCTTTCAGAAGTCCCAAACAGTCCTCTGCTTTCCTTTCACCCTGCCACGCCCCCTCACCTCACCCCAAACCCTGCTTCCGACCCCCAAGGCCAGAAAGGCAAAATACAAGCCACCCTTTCACAGAGGGGAACCTTAAAGGATACAACAGGAAGTGACTGGCCATCTCCTTGTTATGTTTTCTGCAAGATTAACAATCACTTGGCTGTTTCTCTCCTACTCCTTAATGATCCGAGCAGTTCAGCTATTAAGTGATAAATCCTCTGTGTATTCATGACCAGCCTGTTTAATGCAGCGGCCCAAACTGAAACAATCAAGATAATTGAGCTACCTCGAAAGCATTAAGGAAGCCAGCTGCTGTGCAAGGCAGAAAACAAACTCAACTGGCAGCAGGAGCCCTGTCCCCCAGAAAGAAATGCTGAAGCAAGAAACCGAAGCGGATGAAGGGTATAAAATTTAGGAAGGGCAAGTGGAAAAAGAAAACAGGGAAAACAGCTTCCAGTTCCTCATCACCCTCCCACTTTTCTTTTGGCTTGTGTCCGGGCAACCAGCTGAAGCCAGCTGGCGGGGGATTTACTCCAAGTGGCTCAGCCAAGGTCCCAATCAGCTGGGAGGGGGTGCAGAGGGAGGATGGGCTAGTTACCTGTGAAGAGAGATGATCTGGATAGACGCCCTCCAACTCTTGTCCCTTCACTCACTGTCCACCCTAACGAATAACTGTTTTCTGAAATGAAATGCAAGGATTAAATTTGCTTGTTGGCATTCAGCTTTTTCTTTTGTGGATTTTGGATGCTGAATGGGCTTGGTTGGTCAAGCAGAGCATGTTTGGATGATGGACTTCTGAGTCTCCATCACTCGATGGGCATATTGTACAGCCAAATTCCCACTCGCTTGCTGCAGAAGATTGTACCAAGCCCAGTACCTTTGCTACAGGCTACACACTTTTAGAAGTGTTTCCATTGTGTTTTCCTAGAGAATCAGCTCTGGTTTAGCTGGACCAACATCTGAACAGATGAATCATTCACAGCCTCTTTATAAACAGGTTGCTGTTTGCCCTGTCAGAGCCTGACTCACCTCAGATGGCTGACTACAAAGTCACTCTCCGCTTCAAACTCCCAAGACAAAAAAACAACCTTATCCAGCAACACAGCATTTGGCTCATAAATCCAATAAACTCAAAATTTTCTCCTTGACTGAAGAGCAGGAATGATAGTTTTGTTTACCCAGGGCCGACCTGTTTTCCGAATGAACCACATTTAAGTGAGGAACTATCTGCTTGGAACAACTTTTTCTCATCCGACCTCCATTTCATCTCCTTTCAAACCATCATGCACACAGATTACAGATTGATCTTTCAAACATTAACTTCCTCACTTTTGATTCTGAAATAATTACAGACTCAGAAGAAGTTGCAAAAATAGTGTTGAGAGGTCCCTTTGTACCCATCATTCAGATTCCCCTCAGTGGTTACATTTTACATAATTATAGTGCATTATCAAAACCCGGCTCATTGTAATTTACTAGATTGCAGACGGTGCTCAGATTTCCGCAGTGAAAAATTAAATTGTCCAACACAACAATGAATCTTTAGTGCCCAAGGCTTCCAATTCCAATGTTTCCCTGCTGTTCAAGACCCTCTGTGGTCAGGCCCTACCCGACTCCGGCAGCCACAGTTCCCACTATTCTCTTACGCACACGCCTCTTTCTGCGGGGCTGCTGTGCCCATCGTTTGGGCCATACTCATCACTACCTCTGGGCTTCTGCTCCAGCAATTCTCCCCTCACTTCCCCTTTTCCAAATTGTACCCTTTCATCTAAGGCTGGCTCGTATCTTGCCTTTTCTATTAAACTTCCCTGAGCTACTCTAGCCCTCCTTGAACTTCCCTTATTCTGAGTTCATTATGGCCGGAAATGACTCTCAGCACAGGTTGCATAATTTAGCACGTGAGCTTCTTTTTTAACAGTCGTATTATTTATTTAATTGTGGTAAAATATACTTATAAAATTTACCATTTTAACCATTTTTGGGGGTACAGTTCTGTGGCACTAAGTACACGCACATTGTTATGCAACCATCACCACTATCTAGTTCCAGAACTTTTACGTCATCACAAGCTGAAACTCTGTGCTCCTTAAACACTAACTCCCCCTCCCTCCCTCCCCAGGCCCCTGGTAGTCATTATCTTACTTTCTGCCTCTATGAATTTGACTATTCTAGGTACTTCATATAAGTGGAATCATACAATATTTGTCCATTTGTTGCATTATGTTTTAAATTGTTTCAAGTCTTTTGCTAGATTGGAAACTCTTCAAGGGCCCAGGACCCTGCTGAAATAAGAAATCGGTAGGTAGGTAGATAGATAGGCAGATACAGAGATAGATAGAGATGGAGATATTCTTACAGTATCCAGCATAATTCTGGGTGATTAATACGTGTGGATTTTTCTCGCCTTGTCAAGAAACTAAACCCTTCATTTTTTTAAAACCAGGAATATTTTATAAGACGTTTCCAAGACCCTTTATTGTGGCTTTCTCATCTTTGGATTAGAAACACTTTCTGGGGCTGGGTCTATATGTGCTTAGGCCCAGTGGGTTTAGGCTGTGCTCACTGTGACAGGGCCAAAGTTGCCTTCCCTTTGGCCCATCTCCCAAGATAAATATTGAGCTCATTGAGGGCAGAGACGATATTTCTTTGATATTTCTTCTCAGTATCCATAACAGTGTCTCATCCCCAGAAATGTACTTGGATAACATTGTTAGGATGGGCAGAGGGCAAGGGCTGGAGGGGTGGGCGTTATGTGGTTGTCAAGGAATCTAGTGTGATAACCAAATGAAGTTGGGGAAAAGTTTTGCATGAGGTTATAGTGGCAAACCAAAGCCTGCAGGGCAAAATATTTCAGCTCTTGGTTTCTTCATTGGAGAAGAATGAGTAATACTAATAGCCAACACGAATCAAGTACCTAAATACATGCCAGACGTTTCTCTAGGCACTTGATACATATTATCTCTTTTAATCCTCACCATAATCTTAAGAGGTAGGTACTATTATTAATTTCATTTTGCATATGAAGAAATTGAGGCATCCAAGTGTTAAGTAATTTACCCGAATCAGGAATAAAAGTCAGGATTGGAATTTAGATAGTCAGTCTCCAGAGCCCACTCTCCTGGAGTCATGTGAGGAATTGAAGAACCTAGGAGGCTCGAGAGACTGAAGCACTTCTGGCTGGTGAGCTGAGGTGGTTAGAGCTCAGAGCCAGGGGAGGGGACTTCATGGATCAACTAGCTTTGCACCCTTCCAAGGACCAACCGTGGCTGGAAAATGGCTGCCCTCGGTCACAAATAGTTAGACTGAAAGATTGAGTGCAGCCTCATGCCTGCGGGCAAAACAACTCCAAACTCGTATCCCACTGCTAAGGGGTCATTGATGTCATGTTTGTATACTAAGGACAACATGTTTTTTTTGTTTGGTTGGTTTTTTGTTTTGAGGAAGATTAGCCCTGAGCTAACATCTGCTGCCAATCCTCCTCTTTTTGCTGAGGAAGACTGGCCCTGAGCTAACATCCATGCCCATCTTCCTCTACTTTATATGTAGGACGCCTACCACAGCATGGCTTGCCACATGGTGCCATGTTCGCACCCAGGATCTGAACTGGCGAACCCTGGGCCACCAAAGTGGAACGTGCGCACTTAACCGCTGCGCCACTGGGCCGGCCCCAGGACAACATGTTTTGATATTAAGGAGCACTGTGAACTTCTTGGAAGCTAAGGACTTTATAAACTCTGGGTACTGCGGGATTGTTATTTAAGGCAGGTCCCATGAAAGAGGCAGTGTGTTTCACAGGGCTCCCCACCCCCACCCTAGGGGGCACGTATATTTTACTGTAGGAAATGAGTGATGTTCAGCAATTTCTTTACCTAGCTGTGAGATTAAAATATAGTCCCTTGGGCACTCAGCCCACTTCATGTATGCAGGAAGTGACCCCCAAGTGGCTGGCCGGGTTTTAGAACAATATATATTCTGCAGGAATACTTCCTGTCACAAAGCTTCACTGAGCCCCTGAAGCAACAGAGTATAAACAGCTTTGGCTCAGGTGAAAAAAAAAGCCCCAGATGAAACAATGAAAATGCACTACTGGGCCAAGGGGAATACTTGGTGGGGCTTTGTGTCCAGGAGTGGGAGAGTAGACTGGTCTTCTAAGAGAGAAAGGCAGGCCAGGCATAGGGGGCAATTTAAGAAAAGCCTGCAGGTGGGGATGTTCACAGTGTATTTGGAGGACACTAAGGTGACCAGCTTGGTTGAAGTGGATGGTTCCTGTTGAGGAGCAGTGGTAGACAGAGTTGGAAATGTAAAGTTTTCTTAGGGAAGAAAAGCAGGCAGAGGGATTTAGATTTGAAACAGGCAGAAATAGTGTGATGTGACTAGAAAGCCTAGCTTAAAAGGCTTATCCCAGAGGCCTGCTGCTGGCGTAGTGGTTAAGTTTGAGCGCTCCACTTTGGTGGCCCAGGGTTCACGGGTTCAGATCCCTGGTGCAGATTTACACACCGCTCATCAAGCCATCCTGTGGCAGCATCCCACATACAAAATAGAGGAGGATTGGCACAGATGTTAGCTCAGTGACAATCTACCTCAAGCAAGAAGAGGAAGGTTGGCAATGGATGTTAGTTCAGGGCCAATATCTCCCTCACCAAAAAAAAAGGCTTATCCCATAATGACTGACTCCATCATATTGCTTTTGTGAAAGGAGAACAGTTCACTGAGGTCTGCTCAGACCACCCTTCTCTCTCTTGGCTCCTACCTCTTTCAAGTGCAAGTTATGACAGCAGTAGGATAAAGAAAGGACAGCCACAAGGCTAGTTGTGCTTCTCAAATGCTTGAGTTCCCTCCACAACACTATACCAAGACTCTTATCAGATACCTGCTGTTGTACTTGAAGTTTCCCAAGACTAATGTGACACAGGAAATACATTAGGCAAACACAGTCTTTATTCATAGTTATAGGCTTCCTTTTCGAATCCATTTCGACTATCTTATCCTAATGAGCTGAGCTGAACAATGAAGTAACCTCAGACCCCTATTCCCTTCTCTTTTAGCTTTAAACTTGGACCAGACCAAGAACTGAGCACAGTCTCTCGTGATTTCCTTTCTTCACTTCTTCCCGTTGCCCTGCTTAGCTCTCTTGCATTGAGTTTACTTACTACTCATGTGGGAGACAGTGGAGGAGAGAACTCACCTGGGAGAAAGAAAGCACAGACCCCTTTGTTCTTGTCCTGCCAAAGCCCCGCCCCACCAGAAGTCATTCATTTCCCATATTCTAACCTTGATGCATATCAGAGAGCCCCTCCCTGTCGATGGGTTGTGAGGCTATGTGGCCACTCCTCCAACTCACACACATGCAGTACCTCTTTCGGTTAAAGCCCGAGGTTTTACAGTGAGATATGTGGCCAATCAGGGGTACAACTGTCCCCTTCAAGGGAGATCAGAGTGTAGCTGGACCCCTCAGGGCAGGAAGAAGAGTGGACATTGGAAAAGTCCCTCCTGCATCTTTGTGAAAGTGCTTCTCCAAAAGTTCCCAAAGCTCCTGCTAGAGCATCCGGAACACACAAAAATGGCACTCGGGCCCCCCAGAGCCTTCCGTCAATATCTACCCCTTCAATGTCGCCAGGGATGCATCAGGACATCATTTTAACTAAATTGACCCCAAAGCCAGGCTATACAAAAGGCCAAAACAAAAGTTTACTTTTTAATCTCAGCCTATGCCCAGCTACATTGTTCAGCCAAGCTTCCCAGGTAAGTTTGTAACAAATGTGGCAGATGCTAGCAAGAATATAGACAGAGCAGCACAGCCCCTGCGAGATCAGGCAATGGTTAGTTCTAGCAGAAGAAAAGTGAGCTCCCCTCCCTTGTTCCCACAGGTCATTTGAGAAAAACGGAAGTCCCTCCCCCCTTCCTGGTGGAGCTGTCTGTGTTCTGTTCGGTCCCAGTGAAAGGCCCCCGGACCTCTTTTCCAGGAGCTGCAGGCTGGGGAGTCTTCCCTGGGGAAGGTCCAGCCCCCTCAGCGCCTCCCGCGCTGGGTGACTCTCCTCCAACAAGTCCGCCTGGGGAAGTCTTCTTCTTCTTGGTCTCCTCATTAATTATTTTGATTATTTGCTGATTACGTGGTAACGTAGAAAGTTGGAAGTTATAGAAAATAATTAAGAGCAGACACACCACTCATGCGCAATCATACCGTCCAGCAGTGGCCAGTGTTACCATAGCAGCACGTTTCTCTCCCAGCCGTTCGTGCTGCACGTTTTCTTACCATGCTTGAGATCCTACTACCTCAAAATGATAGCTACCATTCTATTGCCGACTTTTCCCCTTAAGTAGCATTTTTCCATGGCTTTAAGAATTGTTACCGCAATTTTAAATGGAGGCATCATCTTCTGTCTTACATATGTACTGCCATTTATGTAACCTTTAAGACATATAATACCGCAGTGCCAGACCCTTCCATGAAACTTAGTGCTGTAAGATAAAGTAATTATAGGTGACGTTGTTTGAGGGCTTATTATATGCGAAGTGCTCTTTTAAGTGCTTCACATGTATTAACTCGTTGAATCCTCATGCGGCTCTACAAGGCAGGTGCTATTATTATCCCTAGGTGATAGAAGCACCAACTGGGACCCAGAGGAGATGAGTGACTTGCTCAGAGAAAACAGCTAGTGAGTGGCAAAGCTGGGCTTTGAACCCAGGCATCGGGGCTCTAGAGTCTATGCTCTTAGCAACTGTAAGCTGGCCAGTCTGAGAATTAAATGCAATCATCAAGGCAGTTTACAATCTAATATACCATATACAATAACATTTTCTAGTCAAGAGAAATGTTCTCAGGATCCAAAACACATTCTGTCATTCGTTTACATCTAGACTCATAATGCCATTTATCAGCCATAAGAACACAACTTTCCCAACAATGTTAAAAATCTTATGGGAAAGTGCATAGACAGAGAAAAAGGCATTTTTCCTTCTCTGAAATGTTACCCTGTATGTGCCAATTATACAGGATTTACCACTTGTAAACTTAAAACTTAATTAGGAAAGAAATCATCCATCAAGAGAGTCATTGTAATATTACCATAAATGGAAAATTTACCGTTTGTGTAGTGAGACTCCCTTTTCTCAGAGAAGCATTTTAGACACTTCTCTCTCCCAACCAAATATAGATGGTCCCCCTTCCAGGACCCGGAGTGCTCCTTAGTTCCCTTTCTTTTCTCTTCCTCAGCTTAAAAACCTCCCTATTTCCCCAACCAGACTGTCTGAGATTCAGCCTCTTCCCTCTCTGGTCCCTACATTCCCATTACCGAAATACCAGTGTGGGTGTGGGTTTTGGTCAGGGTCAAAGCCTTCCTCCTCTCTGTGAGCAGAGCTTTCCACAATAACAACAGTTGACTTGCTTAGCAAAATTCATCACAGTTCATTCCCGGAAGTCCTGATCCCCCTGGCTACCCCTCTGGGTCAGTCCAACTCTGATGGGTTCCAAGATTGGCTCTGCATTGCTCTTCACTTGTTCCTCATCTCTCCCCTTGGGCCTCCTCCTCGTTCAGCTCAGGTTGGAATGTACATCTTCCAGAGAAGGAGACTCCTCAAGTGGAGCCTGTCCTGGAGCTGTTGCTGAGAAGGGGATACCAGCCTGGCCCCCCACAGGCTGAGGAAGAATGGACTTTGTTTTTTCCTCACTATTCTCCCGTTGAGGCCAGATTTTCTGCCCCACATTCACCCCCATACTTGCAGCAGAAGACTTGCTCGGAACTGGATCTCTGGCTGTGAATGATGCCCAAGCTTGTACTGTCAGAGGCCAAGGATGAGCCAAGACACTTTTGTTCCTTATATTCCTCTTCTTCTGTCTGCTTTTCTTCTCTAAGTTTCCCCCACTGTTAGTGAGGGGTGCTTCCTCCAATGAAGCCTGCCCCAGAACCACAGCTGAGCGCGGGGTACCAGCCTGTGCGCTTTGATACGAAGTAACAACTGATGTTTTATCGATCTCACTCTTTTGACCCCTGCTTCTAGGTTCCCCATTGACGTCATCATTAGCGAATTGTGAAGCCCCTGCAAAAGCCTTCTGTACCTGAGTTCGGCCTTTGAAAGACACCCAAGCCTGTACTGTCAAAGGCCAAGGTCTAGCCAGGATCTTTCTGTTTTTATCTATCCCCTTATGCCTGCTTTTCTGCTCTACCATTGTCTCCCCACTGTCTGCCAGAGAGGCCCCCTCAAGAGAGGGCTGAACTGTACTTGCTTCTGGCAACAGAGCGCTAGCTGGTGCCTTCCAAGGCTGAGTGAGAACTGATGCCTTTTCCTTCTCACCATTCCTCCTTTGCTGCCTGGTTTCATGTCCCACATCCATACCAGTATCAGCAACTGACAAAGCCCCTGTGACACAAGTCTGACCCAGAACTGGGGCTGCAGATGATGCCTGAGTCTGTAGTGTCAGAGACCAAGGAAAATACACAATCTTATTTTCCTTTCTATTCCTCCTTTTACGGCTGTTTTTCTTCCCTACGTTTCCCTGCCTGTCAGCCCCCTGCCATGCATGAAGAACAGGAGCAGCATGTGGGCGTGGGGCATCAGCCTCTGCACTGGGATACAAACTAAGAACAGACATTTTTTCCATCTCGTCATTCTCTCTTTGACCCATGCTTTTCTGCCCCACATTTGCCCCACTGCTTGCAGCGAGAGTAGCATCTTCAAGTGGAGTCTGGACTGTAGGCGGGGCTCCTGTGGCTGCTGCAGCTGAATCTGTGTCACTTGCCTGGGTCGTCAGAACCTCCACGTTAGCTACAATGTCTTTTTCCATGTTTCTCCCCTCCTCCAACTTTGCTTTCGTTTCTGGATCAGGTAAAGTGTTTACCTGGAGCAGAGAGAGCAGAAATAATCCAAGAGGCAAATGTGAGTCATAGTCAAGGCTAGCAAAAAGTCCCTTCTGGGAGGAGACTATCAAGCATCAGGTCTGGGGGCTGAAATTGAGATTCGCCCCAAGGATACCGGAAATAATTTAGAAAGAGAGCAGGTGGAGAGGAGGTGGTGAACAGGGTGAGGGTGTCAGACTCCTATTCTCGTTGGCAGCTGGCTCACTGATGCAGTGCTAGATTTACCACAACTTCCCACAAAATGCTCCACTTCAAGTAAGGTACATCTACCGGCAGCCATGGATGCCCTCAAAATACTGATGGGAGGCACGACTCTCAATCTTCATCAGCCTTCGATATCAGCACCGTCTTTGAAAGTAGACAACACTGAAAAAAGAACAACATCACAAAGGTATTTGAATAGATATTTCTGTTTGCACCTAGGGGTATAGAGACATCAGTCAAGGGTCAGGTATAGGCTTCAGTATTGTTGTTACCTTTTGATACTTAACAGATAACCTCGGGAGACCAGAGCATAGGTGAGAAAGCTGTGGTTAAGCCTATAAAATCAGAGAAAAAAAGTATTATCAAAGTGAGCACGACCAGGTGCCCCTAGGCGTCAGTCTGAGCGGATTCTTACCTGGCTATCCTAGAAATGCTCTGCCAGAGCTTCTTCTCAGGTACTCTCCTTTTGGTCTCGTGTAGAGGAATTGGTATACACACCAGTGACCCAGAAAGTCTACATAATTTGGTAACACAACATCTTTATCGATTGATGAAGAGATTCAGCTCCGTTCAGTATGGTATTAGCATTTAGTTCTCCCTCATTGATTTCTGATTCTTTGCAAGTTGAAAATCCAGGTCAGCTCTGGGAACCTCGTTCCAATAGCCAGTACAATCCATTCTTCGAATTCTAGATAAACAGAACTACAGAGCCAGTTCCTATTTCTCAGGTTCATAAACTGTCCGATCCTGCTACAAATTCCAGTGCTTTTTCAAGCTGTCTACTGTACCATATGTATGTGCAACATAATCTTGGAATGGGCTAATTATTTACATAATATCCTCTCTCTTTGAGCAAACTTTTTTTGTTGACCTTTTGACCAAAAAAGAAAAAAAAAATGGAATAAATCAAGGAGGGATCAAACTCCCTTTCTCTAGTTATGACTGACACAGAGAGCTCAATGAGGCCCCTGTGTTTTCCTTTGATAAGAAAGTGTAACCACACAGCAGAGAAAAGCAAGGCCTGGCATTGACCTAGTAGGGTTAGAAATGGAAAAATTGTTTTTGTTTTTTATCTGGAACGTCTTGTTCTCTAGAATAAGAAATGCGGCAGTGCCTATGTGAATGTGGTGTCCCCAGTTGAGATCAGGGAGGGCCCTCTGGACTTTCTCTTCAGTGCCACAAAGTGCCTAGAACTATTTTTACACAGGCAGTAGTCTCACCCAATCCTCTTTCAAGTACTCTCAAGGCAAGATTGTAGAAAGAGGAAGCACACAGCAAAAATTACATTCACCAATTATCTAGCATGGTTTCTACTTTTTAAAGATCTTCCCTGATACAATGGTGGTCTTTTTCACTGTTTGGTACATAGGTTAAAGCAGTTACAGGGCTAAGGGTAGCTTAGCTTGTGATAAATGCAGAGGTTATCACTAGATGAAAGCCAGCTGCCTGGCTGCCAAGAGGCCTCAGCAGGTGAAATTTATCTTGTTCAATGTAGTAGAGTCCAAGGTCGGTCCCCAAACTGAGAGTGGGTCTGCAGTCCAGTGGCAGATTTACTTTAACCAAACACATGGAGCCAGGTCTCTGTCTCTTTTTACATCTCTATTGTGTCTATCCATATTCACATCCATGTTCCTAACTGTGTGTGTATTTACGTAGGATACCTTGTCCCCTGGACTTCATGTGGAGGATGACTGCCTACTTCAGCCTCCTTAGCTTTCCCTCCTATGTGTTGACCCTTTTGTTCGTACAGATTTATTCGTTCTCTCAACAAATATTTACTGACACTGCTATGTGCCAAGCATGAGGCTAGGTGCAGGAGAGTATATATTTAGGTTTCAGGTTACTTAATTACAGTTACATTCCATTTTGGTTTCTCTGATGTGACTACCTTGATTGGAGTTTTATATGTTTCCAAACCTCAAGTTACGCTTTACAGAAACTCTCTTGGTTGGCTCTCATAGCTAGCTGATGACATTCCTTCTGTGGGGATTCTACTAGTTTAATTATCAGAGTCCAACTTAATTATTTACCCTTTCTGCAGGTTAATGTGGCCTCCATACTCTCTGACCCCCTCAACTGGCAATAAATCTCTCTGGCTTTTGGATAGGAAGGGAGTAACTTCTGATTCCAGTGCCATCCTTCTGCATTTTACTATCACCACTTCCTTTCCAACTTTTCAGTTAAGGGGTAACAACTGTTTGATGCTCATTTATTTGTGTTACATGAGAGTGAAATTTACATGTGTTGTGGTATAGGAATTGTCTGATGTCCCTCCTTTGATAAGCAGGAACCTACCATGATAGGCCTAATGGGCAGGGTCCTGTGAAGGGTGAAGTTTTGAAATCCTGATGTGGTTGAGAGTCAGGAAAAATAGCCCATATCATTTAGGATTCTTTCATTGCAAGTGACAAAAAAAAAGAGACTCAAACCAACTTAAGCAAAACAGACAATTAATAGCTCACTATAAGCTTAAATGTTCAGGGACAGAGGCGACTTCATGCACGGCTTAATCCAGAGTGCAAATTATTTCACCAGGAGCCAGCAGAGATACTTCCTCTGGGTTGGTTTCCATTTTCAGGCTCTTACTGGAGACCCCTGGTACCTTCAGTCTCACATTCCCTGATCCAGCAGTGGCATTCCCCTTCCTAGGAGAGCAATGCAAGTCCCTAAATTGAATCTTGTTGGTACAAATTGGCCTGAGATGGGTCATGTGTCCATCGCTGAACCAGTTGTGGATGGAATGCCCAAATACCGGGTCGCTTCAAATTCAAGAGGGAAGCTGGAAATTAAGAATGAAAGTATATAATCAGACATGGTTGTGAAGATAGGGAAGATGAGGAATGAGGATAGGGAAGTGAAAAAAGCCTAAAGCAATTCCTGAGTAGGAATTTAGGCACGCACATTATCTTTCAAAAAAAAATAGCTTTACTGAGATATAATTCACATACCATAAAATTCATCCTTTAAAGTGGCTTTTAGTATATTCACAGAATTGTGCATCAACCACTGTTACCTAATACCAGAACATTTTCATCACCTCCCCAAAACACCCCATGTCTATTAGCAGTCACTCCCCACTGTTTCCCCTCAGCCTCTGGCAGCCACTAATCTCTTTTCTGTTTCTATAGCTTTGCCTATTCTGGACATTTCATATAAATGGAATCATATAATCACATATAATCATATAATATGTGACATTTTACATCTGGCTCCTTTCACATAGCATACTGTTTTTAAGGTCTGCTCATGTTGTAGCGTGTATCCGTACTTCACTCCTTTTTATGGCCAACTAATGTTCCATTATATGGATATATCACATTTTGTTTATCCGTTCATCAGTTGATTGACATTGGGTTATTTCACCTTTTGGCTATTATGAATAATGCTTCTATAAATATTTGTGTGCAGGGTTTTGCTTGGGCTTATGTTTTCAGTTCTCTTGGATATATGCTTAGGAGTAGAATTGCTGAGTTGTATGGTAACTTTATGTTTAATCGTTTGATTAACTGCCAGACTCTTTTCCACAGAGGCTGCATCATTTTACATTCACACCAGCAATGTATAGGGTTCCAATTTCTCCATATCTTTGTCAACACTTGTTACTGTCTTTTTTTTTATTAATGCCGTCTTCGTGGGCATAAAGTTGTATCTCATTGTGGTTTTGATTTGTATTTCTCTAATGACAAATGATGTTAAGCATCTTTTCATATGTTTATTGACCATTTCTGTGTCTTCTTAGGAGAAATGTCTATTTAAATCCTTTGTCAATTTTTAAATTGAATTATTTTTTCATTTTTGAGTTGTAAAAGTTCATTTTATATTCTTGTTCTAAATCATTTAAGAGATACGTGACTTGCAAATGTTTTCTCCCATTCTGCAGGTTATTGTTTTGTTTTGTTAACAGTGTCCTTTGAAGCATAAATATTTTTAATTTTGATGAAGTCCCATTTATCTATTTTTTCTTTTGTTTGTCCTTGGGTTGTCATATCTAAGGAACAATTGTCTGATCCAAGGTCAAGAAGATTTATCTCTGTTTTCTTCTAAGAGTTTTATAGTTTTAGCTCTTACATTTAGGTCTTTGATCCATTTTGAGTTAATTGCTGTATATGGTGTGAGGTAAGGGATCCAAATTCATTCTTTTGCATGTGGATATTCCATTGTCCAAGCATAAGGCATTGAAAAGCCTATTCTTTCCACATTAAATTGTCTTGTCACCCTACATTAGCTTTTATAGCAGTTATTGTCCTTGATGTATTTAAATGTCTGAAAAAGATTAAACAGAGATATCTATAAAGTTCTGTGACAGCTTTTAAAACAGACATAACATACTTTACCTATTCCCTTCAAAATAGTCATTTTGGGAGTAACACTGAGATATGGGGAATAGTGGTGAAAAATCAAGGTGAACTCTAAGTATGTCACTAGCAAACTGACCTTAGATGGTATTTCCAAAGAGAGACCTCTAGGCAACAAGAGTATCAATTGAATGAGCATATAGCCTGCCAAGATGACTGCTTTTAAAGAAAACACCGATTTAGAATCATGCATTCTGTTCTCAAAAACAGAACAAAATTGCTAATTTGAGCCATTATACCCTAATAGTTAAGAGTATGGACTTTGGAATCAGACAACCCTGGGTTTGAATCCAGATTCCACCTCTTACTAATTATGTAAATTACTTTGTTTTCTGATCCTTACTCTCCTCATCTGTACTATAGGATAGTGATAGTACCTATTTCATTTTTATAAATTTTGTTTTGAAATAATTTCAAACTTAACAATTGTTTATATTTTACCCAATCTACTTCATTTACTTTATCATTCTCTGTATATATGTATGTATGTATGTATGTATGTATGTATGTGTGTGTGTGTGTATGTGATTTTTTTTCCTGAACCATTTGGGAGCAAGTTGGAGACATCATGCTCCTTTATCCCTAAATACTTCAGAGTATGTGTTCTAAGAGCAAGGACATTCTCTTACATAACCACGGTACATTTATCTAAATCAGGAAATTTAAAATTGATACAATAGTATTATCTAATCTATAGTACATTTTCAAATTTGTCATTTTTATCAATATTGTTCTTTATAGCTATTTTTTCCTAATTCAGGATCCAAAACAAGATCATACATTGAATTTAGTTGTCATGTCTGTTAACCTCCTCTCATCTTTAATAGTTCCTCAGCCTTTATATGTCATGACATTGACATATTTGAAAAGTACAGTGTATTCATTTTGCAGAATGTTTCTCAATTTGGGTTTATCTGTTGTTTTATCATGATTAAATTGAGAGTATGTATTTTTGGCAAAAATACCACTGAGGTTAAGTTGTGTCCTTCTCAGTGCATCATATCAGCAGGCGGATGACGTCATATTGCCCCAGTATTGGTAGTGTTAACTTTGAACACTTGATTAAGATGATGTCCACCAGGTTTCTTCACTGGAACAGTACTATTTTGTTTTGTAACTAATAAATCATTTATAGAGAGCTATCAATTGGTTTTCATAGAATCAAATGAGATGATATACATCAAGTATTGGGCACAATGCCTGGTATAAGTGTAAAAAATAGGCATCATTTTTGTTATTATTCCTACTATCATTGTTACTTTTATTCAAAAATATTTTAAGACCTAGACCTAGTATTCTACACCTTATGTGATTTGAAAAGAGAAGTCAGGAACATAGAACAATATAAGTTAAGGAAATATCAAGTTCAAGTGCTTGGTGCCATGTTGGACAAGATGACCTCTGTGACCATCCAGGCTTGAGATCCTACATTCTTTATGTTTCCTGAATTACGGACTGATTTCAGGACTCTTGAGAAGGCTGTTGATGCAATTTAATTAATTTTACACCTTCACTTCAGGTCATCTTTACTTCTCTCTATGTCGTGTTTGCAAGTCGTATCTTGCCCAAAGATGCATTTTGTTTGGCTCACATAGTGTTTTCTTTTCCCCTCTAAATAGTTGTTAACAATTTAAAATGGAAGATTTCATATAAAACCAAATTTCTAACCTCTCTTGAGAAACTGGAGCCTCTGAAGCTGCATTGTGCAGCCTGAGCAGGATAGAGGCTGTCCTCTCTATTCAGGAAGTGCACACTCTAGTTCAGTACAGTCCCCACCTAATCAGCTTCGCACCTTTGCCACCTGCCTGCCCTTTCCAGGCATTTGAGTTTGCAACATATGCTCTAGGTCTCTGTTACTCAAAATAAACTTTTCCTATCAACAGCATAGGTATCACCTGGGAGCTTCTTAGAACTACGGAATCTTGAACCCCATCTTAGACCTGTTGAATCAGAACTTGCATTTTAACAAGACCCACAGGTGATTTGTATACACATGAAAGTTTGAAAAGCCCTGGGATAGGGAATATGCTCTATCTAATCCAAATTCTTGGTAGGATATCAATTTTAGCCGGTTTCCATCTCTTACATAGTATGAGAGATGAGGAAGTAGAATTGCAAGCTCCTTGTGATGTATGTCTTCAATTTTACTAGATATCACTAAATTGTGCTCCAAAGTCGTTTTACAAATTTTCACTGCCATCAGCAGAGTATGAAGTTCCATTTTCCCATATCTTCACTAACACTTGGTGCTGTGGGACTTTTTAATTTTTAGCCAATCTGATGAGTATTAATTGGTATCTCATTGCTTTAATTTGCATTTCCCTGGTGACTAGTGAGGGTGAGCATCTTTTCACATGTTTATTGTCTATTTAGATTTCCAGTTTCGTGAAGCACCTTTGGGGTTGTATTTATTTTTTAAATGTATAAATAGGGGCCAGCCCAGTGGCATAGCGGTTAAGTTCGCATGCCCTCTTCCCTGGCCTGGGGTTTGCCAGTTTGGATCCTGGGCATGGACCTACACTCCCCTTATCAAGCCATGCTGTGGCAGGCATCCCACATATAAAGAAAAGGAAGATGGGCACAGATGCTAGCTCAGGGACAATCTTCCTCAGCAAAAAGAGCAGAATTGGCGGTGGATGTTAGCTCAGGGCTAATCTTCCTCAAAAAATAAAATAAAATAAAATAAATGTATAAACATATTTATACATTCTCTGGATAAGAATCCTTTCTTAGTTATGTGCATTGCAGCTATCTCCTCCCAGTCTATGAATCATCTTTCATATTTTGATATATTTTTTGTATAATAGTTTTAAAATACAATTAATTAAAATGTATCCAGAGTTTCTTTTTGGTTTGTGCTTTTTGTCTTTGGTTTAAGAAATCTTCCTCTACCTTGAGATCATCCTCGTATATATTGTACAAAAAATTTTGAAGTTTTACTTTTCATACATAGTTCTTCAGTCCATCTGAAATCTGTTTTGTATATGCTGTGAACTAGGATTATTCTTGGCTCTTCTATCGTCCCATGTTGGGATTATTATTGTAACTGCACTGAATTAGTGATTCATTTTGAGGAGAACTGACATCTTTATAATATGAAGACTTCCCATGCATGAACATGACATATTTTCCCATTTATTCTTCCTTTACGTACTTTGCTGATGTTTTACAATTTTCTCCATAAAGGTTCTGCATATCGTTTCTTCTTATAATTTCTAATTAGTTATTGTTTTACTTCTAATTTTGGTATGTTAGTCTTATATCCAGCATCGGTCCCACTCTGTTTTCAGTTCTAATTGTTTGTCTATAGATATCTTGGATTTTCTATGTGGCCAATTATATCATCTGTAAATAACAGTTTTGTGTCACTCTTTCTAACTCTTATACTTTATTTCTTTGCTTGTTGTATTGTAGTCACCTGAACTTCGAGAACTATGTGGAATAGAAGAAATCCTAGCAGTAATCTTTGTCTTGCTTTTATTTTAATGGGGAGGCCTCTAAAGTTTCACCATTCAGTCTGATATTTTCTTTAGTTTCTAGATTGATATTCTATATCAGGTTAAATCAAAGTTTGCTTCTATTCCTAGATTGCCAAAAGTTTTTTTTTAATCACGAATAGGTATTGAATTTTATTAAATATTTTCTCTGCATCTATTGAAATGATTATATATTTCTCCTTTATGTATTAATGTGGTAACTAAGCTGCTAGATTTTTTTTATGTTAAAATGTTCTTATATTTTTGGAAAGAACCCTACTTCTCAAGATTTTTTTAAATACTTTGCTAGAATAGATTTGCCAAAATTTTAGTTTGGATTTTTACATTTATATTTAGGTGTTTGGTCTATAATTTTTCTTATAGTGTTCTGACTTGGTTTTGGTGTCAAGACTCTAATAGATTTAAGAGTTTTGCAAGCTTTCCATCTTAAACAGTTATGGTAAAATCCACAACTGAAATAATTGGGGCCTGCAGTATATTTGGTGGGGAGCCTTTTACTTGTGATTCAAATTATTTAGTGGTTATTGGTTTATTTAAATGTCACTATTTATTCTTAGTGGCATTTTGGTAATTTATGTTTTTCTGTAAAAAAGACCATCTGTCTTCATATTTATTTGCACAAATTTGTTTATATTTATCTCTTCATGCTTCTAAATTTGCTACAGTTTATGCACATGTACCTATTCCACTCTTTTTCATACAAACAGGAAACAGAACAGCATTGAATTTTACAGCATCAATGCAGCAATACCTTCAAATCTCTGAGAGAAAATTATTTTCATCCTATAATTCTGTACCCAGTGAGGTTAGACTTAAGTCACTTTTAGTCTTTCAGGGATATGAAGGGACTTAAAGATTTTGCCTCTCATTCATCCTCTGATTTGAGACTACTAGAGAGTTTTCTCCAGCGAAATGAGGTAGTAAAACAAGAAAGAAAACGTGGGATCCAGTAAACAATGGCACCAACACTGTAAGGTAGTGGAGGGAAGGCACAAAATGACAGCTGAGCAACAGGCCTGGGGAACAGTCCAGTTTAGACCAGGCAAATGAGCAGAGGGCAGCTCTGAGAAGGAAGTTTCCAATAAATGAAATGAAATTGTTATATTATCTGATACACCTGGGGGACCAGCAAAAAATTTTGGTAGACATTTCACCAATCTGATGAAGCATTTTGATAGGTAAGTAGAACCTAAGGAAATGAAAAAAACTGTAGGAACTCTAGGAAAAACAAAAGGGTATACAAGAAAGGAAACATAATCATAGATCTATTTGCTTCAACAATGAAAGATATTTACACTGCCATAATAATGTAAATACTGACCACCGATTTAACAGAAATGAATTGGGAGGGTGGGAGATATGCTCAGGTATCAAAATAGGAACTCAATAGATAATGTAAAAAACTGATAAGAAAATAGCAATATAAGCTTACAGATTACATATAGAAATATATAGGTAAATATAAGAAGACCTCAGTTAAAAGTGTTGTAAGTGGTTGTCCCTGAGAAGTGTGACTGGAGGATGAAGAAGGGAAAGAGATTACCACTTTTCATTTTAAGACTTTGAGTACTATTTTATTTTTTAGATTTGTTCCTTTGTTTGTTTATGTCGTTACAGACTCAAGGATTCCTATTTTACCCATGAGTTCTAATCTCTTACTACCATTTATTTATTTTTAAATAACACTTTTAATGTTGAGATAATTTTAGATTCACGTGCAGTTGTAAAGAATAGTAGAGACCTCTTGCGCTTTTTACCTGGTTTCCCCCAAGATAGCATCTTGCAAAATTATAGCACACTGTCACAACCAGGACGCTGACACTGATCCAGTCAAGACACAGAACGTTTCCATTATCCTCGTGTTGCCGTTTTATAGCCACACTCACTTCCCTCATGCCTCCAACCTACTCCATAACCTCTGGCAACCACTAAACGGTTCTCTATTTCTATAGTTTTTGTCATTTCAGGAATGTTATATATAGAATCATACAGCATGTAACCTTTGGGATTAGCTTTTTTCATTCAGCATAATTCTCTGGAGATTCATCCAGATTGTTGTGTACACTGATAGTTTGTTCCTTTTTATTCCTGAGTAGTGTTCCACAATGTAGATGTGCCAGAGATTGTTTAACAATTCTCATGTTGAAGGGCATCTGAGTTGTTTCCAGTTTGGGCTTATTACAAATAAAGTTGCTATAAACATTCATCTACACACTTTTGTGTGAACATAAATCTGCATTTATCTGGAACAAATGCCCAGGAGTGCAACTGCTGGGTCATAGGGTAGTTGCATATTTAGTTTTATAAGAAACTGCCAAACTGTTTTCAAGAGTGGTTTTACCACTTGAAATTCTTACTAGCGATGTCTGAGTGATCCAGTTTCTCCACTTCTTTACCAGCATTTCATGTTGTCACTATTTTTTATTTTAACCATTCTGATAGGTGTGTGGTGATATTTCATTTGATTTTAATTTACATTTCCTTAATGGTTAGTGTTAAATATCTTTTCATGGGCTTATTTATCATCTGTATATCCTCTTTGGTGAATCTGTTCATGACTTTTACCCATTTTTGAATTGAATTGTTGGCTTTTTTACTGTTTATTTTTGAGAGTTTTTATATATACTAGATACCAGGTCCTTGTCAGATATGTGTTTTGCACATATTTTCTCCTACTCTCTGACTGATCTTTCATCCTGTTCACGGGGTCTTTTGAGGAGCAAAAATTGTTAGTTTTGATGATGCCCAACTTGACAATTTTTCCTTTCATAGGTCATGCTTTTGTTGTCAAGTCTAAGAGCTCATTGCTTGGCCCTAGAGCCCAAAGATTTCCCCCTTTTTGTTTCTAAAAGTTTTGTAGATTATATTTTAAAATGACATCTGTGATCCATTTTGGGTTAATTTTTATATAGGGTTTGGGACTTAGGTTGAGGCTCAGTTTTTTGGATGTCCAGTTGTTCCAGCACTATTTATCGAAAAGGCTGTCTTTCCTCCATTGAATTGCTTTTGTACCTTTGTCAAAAATCAGTTGAGCATATTTTTGGGTTCCTCGTTCCGTTCCATTGATCTGTGTGTCTATCCCTCCACAAATACAATACAGTCTTGATTGCCGTGGTCTGGTAGGTTGAATAATAGGCCCCTCCCAGATGTCCATATCCTAACCTGTTACTATGTTACCTTACATGGTAAAAGTGACTTTACAATTGAAAGGAATTGAAGAAGACATAAAGAAATGGAAAGATATTCCATGCTCATGGATTAGAAGAATAAACATAGTTAAAATGTCCATATTACCTAAAGCAATCTACAGAATCAATGCAATCCCAATCAGAAAACCAATGACATTCTTTATGGAAATAGAACAAAGAATACTAAGATTTATATGAAACAACAAAAGACCCCAAATAGCCAAAGCAATCCTGGAAAAAAGAACAAAGCTGGAGGCATCACAATCCCTGACTTCAAAACATACTACAAAGCTACGGTAATCAAAACAGCATGGCCCTGGGGCCGGCCTCATGGCCAAGTGGTTAAGTTCTCCTGCTCTGCTTCAGCCCCCCAGGGTTTCACTGGTTCAGACCCTGGTCACGGATGTGGCGTGGCTCATCAGGCCACGCTGACGTGGCATCCCACATGCCACAACTAGAAGGACCCACAACAAAAATATACATCTATATATTTGCAGGGGAGAAAAAGCAGAAAAAAAAAAAAACCCCAGCATGGTCCTGGCAGAAAAACAGAAACACAGATTAATGGAACAGAATTGAAAGGCCAGAATTAAAAACACACTTCTATGGACAGCTAATCTTTGACAAAGAACATACAGTGGAGAAAGGAAAGTTTCTTCAATAAACGGTGTTGGGAAAACTGGACATCTATGTGCAAAAGAATGAAAGTAGATCATTGTCTTACACCATACACAAAAGTTAACTCAAAATGGATTAAAGACTTGAATGTAAGACCTGAAACCATAAAACTCCTAGAAGAAAATATAGGCAGTACACTCTTTGACATTAGTCTTAGCAGTATCTTTTCAAAGACTATGACTACTCAGGCAAGGGAAACAAAAGAAACAATAAACAAATGGGATTATATAAGACTAAAAAGCTTCTGCAAGGCAAAGGAAACCATCAACAAAACAAAAAGATAACCCACCAACTTGGAGAAAATATTTGCAAATCATATATCCAACAAGGGGTTAATTTCCAAAATATGTAAAGAACTCCTATAACTCAACAACAAAAAACAAACAATCCGATCAAAAAATGGGCAAAGGCTATGAAGAGACATTTTCCAAGATATACAGATGGCCAACAGGCACACAAAAAGATGTTTAACATCACTAATTATTAGGGAAATGCAAACCAAAACTACAATGAGATATCACCTCACACCCGTCAGAATGGCTATAATTAACAAGAGAAGAAATAAGAAGTTTTGGAAAGAACACGGAGAAAAGGGAACCTTCATACATTGATGGTGAGAATGCAAACTGGTACTGCCATTAGGGAAAACAGTATGGAGATTTCTCAAAAAACTGAAAATAGAAATATCATATGACCCAGCTATCCCACTGCTGGGTATGTATCCAAAGATCTTGAAATCAACAATACAAAGAAACTTATGCACCTCTATGTTCATTGTAGCATTATTCACAATAGCTAAGATGTGGAAGCAACTCAACTGCCCATCGACTGATGATTGGATAAAGAAGATGTAGTATATATCTACAGTGGAATACTACTCAGCCATAATAAAAGATGAAATCATGCCATTTGTGAGAACACGGATGGACCTTGAGGGCATTATGCTAAGCAAAATAAGACAGAGAAAGACGAACACCCTATGATTTCACTCAAATGTGGAAGATAAACAAACAGATGCATAAGGAGAACAAATTAATGTTACCAGAGAGGAAGAGGGTGGGGGGAAGCCGAAAGTGGTAAAGGGGCACATATGTATGATGACAGATAAAAACTAGGCTATTGGTGATGAGTGCAATGTAGTCTATACAGAAACGGATATATAACAATGTACACCTGAAATTTACACAATGTTATAAGCCAATACGACCTCAGTGAAATAATTTTTTTTGAAAAGAGACTTTGCAGATGTCATTAAATTAAGGATTTTGAGATGAGGAGATTATCCAGGTGGGCCCAATGAAATTACAAAGGAGGCAGGAGGATCAGAGTCAGAGAGTGGTGACTTGATGATGGGAGCAGAGATTAGAGTAAATGCCATTGTGAGGAAGGGGCCACAAGTCAGAAATGTAGGTGACCTCTAGAAGCTGGAAAAGGCAGGGAAATAGAGTCTGCCCTAGAGCCTCCACAAGGACCACAGCCTTGCTGACGTCTTGACTTTGGCCCGATGAGATTGATTTAGGACTTCTGACCTTGACAACTGTAAAATAATAAACTTATGTTGTTGAAAACCACTAAGTTATGGTAATTTGTTCCAGCAGTAGTAGGAAACTAATGCAATGTCTTAAAATTGGATAGACTGATTCCTCCTGTTTTATTCTTGGTTTTCAAAATTGTTGCACCTATTCTAGTTCCTTTGTCTTTCCGCATAAATTTTATTTATTTTATTATTTTTTTTGAGGAAGATTAGCCCTGAGCTAACATCTGCCGCCAATCTTCCTCTTTTTGCTGAGGAAGATTGGCCCTGAGCTAACAACTGTGCCCATCTTCCTCTACTTTCTATGTGGGACGCCTGCCTCAGCATGGCCTGCCAAGTGATGCCATGTCCGCACCCGGGATCTGAACGGGCAAACCCCGGGGCATGGAAGGGGAACGTGCGCGCTTAACCGCTGGACCACCGGGCCAGCCCCTCCACATAAATTTTAGATTAATCTTCTCTATATCTACAAAAAGAACCTACTGAGATTTTGATAGGCATTTCATTAAACCTGTATATCAATTTGAGGAGAAGTGACATCTTTACAATTGTGAGTCTCCCAATCCAGGAATACAGTGTGCCTCTCCATTTATTTAGATTTTCTTTTATTTCATTTATCAGCATTGTGTAGCTGTTAGCATACAGGTCCTGTACATATTTTATTAGATTCACACTCAATTTTTCTTTTTTTTCTTGAACAATTATAAATCTTTTTTGGTATCCATTGATAGTGTATACAAGTACAATAGATTTTTTTCTGTTTATCTTGTATTCTGCAAACTTGAACTCACTTATTATTTCTAGGAGCTTTTTGTAGATTCCTTGGGGTTTTCTATGTAGACAATCATTTCATCTACAAATATTGGCAGTTTTATTTCTTCCCTTTTAATCTGTATGAATTGTGGTAGATTGTGTTTTTTGAGGAATTGGTCCATCTCATCTAAGTTGCCAGATTTATGTGTGTAGAGTTCTTTCTAGCATTCCCTTATTATCCTTTGATGTCTGCAAAGTCTGTAGTAATATCCTTTGTTTCATTCCTTTTATTAGTAATGTTTATCTTCTCTCTCTTTTCTTTGCTAGTCGTCCTAGAAGTTTGTCAATTTTATTGATGTTTTCAAAGAACCAGATCTGTGTTTCATTGATTTTATCGATTGCTTTTCTGTCTTAAATTTCATTAATTTTTGCTTTTAACTTTATTATTTCATTCCTTTTGATTGCTTTGTGTTTATTTTGCTTTCATTTATCTAGGTTCTTGAGGTGGGAGCGCAGATTATTGATTTGAGACTTTACTTCTTTTCAAATGTAAGCACTTAGTGCTATAAATACCTCTCTCGGGACTGTTTAGCCCATGTCCCACAGATTTGGATATATTATATTTTCATTTTTGTTCAGTTGCATGTATCTTTTAATTTCCTTTGAGATTTCCTCTTTGACTCCTAGATTGATTAGAGTTGTGTTGTTTAGTCTCCAAGAGTTTGGAAATTTTCCTGTTATTGATTTGTATTTTGTTTCACTGTGATTGGAGAACACATTCTATATGATTTCAATTCATTTAGATTTATTGATGTGTGTTTTATGGCTCAGGATATAGTACGTCTCATTAAGTGTTCTGCGGGTGCTTGAAAAGAGTGTGTATTCTGCTGTTGTTGTGTGGAGTGTTCCATAAATGTCAACTATATCCTCTTGGTTAATGGTGTTATTGAATTCTTCTATATCCTTGCTGGTTCTCTATCTAGTTGTTCTATCAGTTGTTGAGATGGGGTGTTGAAGTCTCCAACTATAATTGTGGTTTTACAGATGCTAGCTCAGGGTTAATCTTCCTGAAGCGAAAAAAGAGGAAGATTGGCAACAGATGTTAACTCAGGGTGAATCTTCCACAGGAAAAATAAATTGTGCTTTTATTTCTTCTTTAAGATATATCAGTTTTTGCTTCACATACTGTGGAGCTATCTTTAGTGCATACACATTTAGGATTGTTAGTCTTCTTGATAGCTGACACTATTATCATTATATAATATTCCTCTATATCTCTGATCATTTTCTTTACTCTGAAGTTTACTTTATCTGATATTAATATAGCAATTCTTATTTTCAGTTGAGTAATATTTGTGTGATACAACTTTTTTTATCCTTTAACTTTCTACCTGCCCATATCATTGTATTTGAAGTGAGTTTCTTTTAGATAGCGTATCGTTGGGTCTTATTTTTAATTTACTCTGCCAATATCTGTCTTTTAATTGGTGCATTTAGTTTCTTTACATTTAATTATTGATATGTTAGGGCTTACCTATGCTGTTTTATTTCTTTGTTTGTTTTCTGTTTGTTCTCTTAGTTTTTCATCTTTCTTTTTTCTTTTCCTGTTTTCTTGTGGGTTACTTGAACATTTATCAGAATTCCATTTGATTATCTTTGAATATATATATTTTTTAGTGATTGGTCTAGGTCTTACATTATATATACATAACTTCTCATGAGTTCCTAGGGTGATTATTTTATCAGTCTGAATGAAATGTAGAAACTTTACCTCCGGGGCTGGCCCCGTGGCCAAGTGGTGAAGTTGGCACTCCACTGTGGTGGCCGGGGTTTCGCCAGTTTGGATCCTGGGAGCAGACATGGCACCACTCGTCAGGCCACGTTGAGGTGGCGTCCCACATGCCACAACTAGAAGGACCTGCAACTAAGATAACAACTATGTACCAGGGGAATTTGGGGAGATAAAGCAGAAAAAAAAAGAAACTTTACCTCCTTTTATGTCCCTTTATCTTCTCCAGTTTATAATAAAATTGTCTTAAATGCTTCCTCTATATACATTTAGAACCACATGAGACAATGTAATAATTTTTGTTTCACCTATTAAATATAATTTAGAAAACTCAAGAAGAGAAAGCAAGCTTACTGTATTTACCCATATTATTTTTGCTTACTATGTTCTTTCTTCCTGATATACCAAGATCCCTTCTTTTATTGTTTCCTTTCTGTTTAGAGAACATTCAACAGCCATTCTTTTAGGTTAAGTCTGCTAGCAGCAAATTCTCTTAGTTTCCCCACATCTGAAAATGTCTTGATTTGCCTTCATCCCTTGAGGATATTTTTTGTTGCATATAGGATTCTGGGTTGACAATTCTTTTCTGTCGTAACACGTAAAATATTGTATTACTTCTTTCTGGCCTCCATGGTTTTTGATGAGAAATCAGCTGTCACTTAAATTGTTTTTCCCCATAGGCAAGGTGTTATTTTTCTCAGGCTGCTTTCAAGATTTTTCCTTTGTTTTCAGTTTTCATCAATTTAATGATGATGTGTCTCTGTGTGGATTTCATTTCAGTTACTTTTGTTTGCGGTCTGTTTACCTTCTTGAATCTGATCTGTAGGTTTAAGCCTCTTGCCAAATTTGGGATATTTATAGCTTTTTTGAATACTGTTTTAGCCTTGCCCACTTTCTCTTCTCTTTCTGGAACTGACGAAATGAATATTAGAAGTTTTGCTATAGGTCCATAGGTCTTTCAATGTCTGTTCTTTTTCTTTTCAGTCTATTTTCCCTCTGTTGTTCAGACTGACTAATATCTTTTGTTCTGTCTTCCAGCCATGGATTATTTTCTCTGTCCCCTGCATTTTGCTGTTGAACCCATCCACCGAACTTTTTTTCTTGATTATAGCACTAAGTTCTAAAATTTGTTTTTATTAAATTCATTATGTCCTCTATTTTTTTCTGAGATTTTCTATTTTTCATTTGTTTCAAGTGTTTTGTAATTGCTTGTTGAAGCATTTTTGTCATAGCTGCTTTAAAATCTTTCTCAGGTAATTCTAACATCCTTTTCATCTCAGTAATGGCATCTATTGATTGTCTTTTGTCATTCAATTTTTGAGATCATCTTGGTTCTTTTTTTTTTTTTTTTTTTTTTAAGATTTTATTTTTTCCTTTTTCTCCCCAAAGCCCCCCGGTACATAGTTGTGTATTCTTCGTTGTGGGTTCTTCTAGTTGTGGCATGTGGGACGCTGCCTCAGCGTGGTCTGATGAGCAGTGCCATGTCCGCGCCCAGGATTCGAACCAACGAAACACTGGGCCGCCTGCAGCGGAGCGCGCGAACTTAACCACTCGGCCACGGGGCCAGCCCCTCATCTTGGTTCTTTTTTAAAGATTTTATTTTTCTTTTTTCTCCCTAAAGACCCCTGGCACATAGTTGTATATGTTTACTTGTGGGTCCTTCTAGTTGTGGCATGTGGGACACCGCCTCAGCATGGCTTGATGAGTGGTGCTGTATCCGCACCCAGGATCTGAACCAGTAGAAACCTTAGGCCACTAAAGCAGAGTGTGTGAACTTAAGCACTTGGCGACAGGGCCGGCCCCCCCATCCTGGTTCTTTTTTTTTGAGGAAGATTAGCCCTGAGCTAACATCTGCCGTCAATTCTCCTCTTTTTGCTGAGGATGACCGGCCCTGAGCCAACATCTGTGCCTATCCTCCTCTACTCTATACCTGGGATGCCTGCCACAGCATGGCTTGTCAAGTGGTTCCATGTCCGCACCCAGGATCCAAACCGGCGAATTCTGGGCTGCCCAGAAGCAGAATGGGTGCACTTAACCACTGGGCCACTGGGCCAGCCCCCTATTTATGTTTGTTTTATATTTAATATCCAGGGTTTTTAGTTGTACTTAGCCAGAAAAATAGAGAAAAGTACAACTACTCCATCTTCTGAGAAGCAGAAGTACCCAGTCTTTTTTGTAAATATGCCCAAAATGGTTTTGATATACCTGTCTATACCTATATCTCTAAAGAAAGCCATCGAATGAATTTACAGCTAAAGTCTTTTCCCCTCCTTTTAGGAAGTAGGGATATTAGCAATCATTGTATTTACTTAAAGCTGTGCTCAAGTCACTAAAACAGGTGCTCAATTTATCTTTGTTGATGTTAATGGAGTTCCTATCACTAAGCTATTTCCTAAGTTACAAGTTGATTAATATTTCTCCTCTGTATTCTCTCATACTGTAAGATGTGCTTGGGGGAAGAATAACCTAGATAGAGTTGTTGAATGGTATCTGCAAAAATACTGGATACATTGGATAACTATCTGAAGCCCTAATTTTGAAAAGACATGATCTAGAACAGGCACTGATAACAATTTCTAGCTTTTATCAGATTTCACTGCTTATGTGTATACAAGTTCTGCTATAACATAATGATATGATTTATTTAATTGGAAAAAAAGGGATAGTTATATGTCTGGCATTTTTTATCAGACAACAAGCTCAAATGCCAGACTGTCTTTGTCAAAACCAGACACCTGGCAACCCCAGAACTTCACCAGGGAGGGCCAGATGAACTGGAGCAGGGGAGGCAATCTGGGAAGTTTCCAGGAAGTGAAATTCAATAAGCATTTATTGTGCAATGAGAGGACATCTGGACTAGTGTACAGGACATTGGTAAAGTCTAACAATAGGCGCCAAGTAAACAGCCATTGGCATCAGAGGGATCTCACTAGGGACTGTAGGTGTGTCCCCCAGTAGCCTGGAAGAACATTTGGCTACAACCAAAGCACTGGGATGATATGAGTATCAGGAAACAAGTAGAGAAGACTGAAGTTCGAGCAGAGACAACAGAGAGAGAGGAATGATGGGGCCCCAGGTCTAAAAAAAATTAGATTTCTGAGATGACTAAACCAAGTATGCAGAAATAAGGGAGCAGGTTGAAGACCAAGTTAAAAGTAACAAGGCAAGATTCTATCGAAATCTGAGTACAAAGAAGCCAGACTCTTCCTTCTACTCCAGCGACGTTATATGAACCTTGTATACCAACCCACTTAAGCCTGTGCTGTGATTGGGTGGAAAAATAGTGGGAGGCTTCTGCACTCACTTTGTCTCTAGGATTTCTTCATGTTTGACCCCATTCACTCAGCTATCCTTTACTCCTTAGTTTGTTGTTATTGTGTGTATTTATTTTGTTTTGTTTTGCCCTTAGTCTGATTCCAGACTTGAGCTCTTTCACTCTATTGAACCTACTGGAATGTTGCCTCCGTATCTATACATACTGCTCTGGCTTTGGGTCATGGCACCCTCCAGGACCCCTGGAAAACCTGGCTATGCTCTCTGGCTCTTCACACTATAGCCACAGGGAAATTGTGCTCTGTTCTGGTTCCACTAAAGTCATCCAGTTGGTCCTACGCTTTGCCCAGCCCCCATTTGACAGGAGAAAGGGATCCAATACAGACTAACACCACAGTTGGCTTCCTGCTGAGACACCAGAGCTACTGGCTTAGGGCTCCTTAAATCACTTTGACCAATGTCATTGGTCCCTGTGACCAGGATGGGGCTGTGTCTGCAGGTGGGATTTAAATGACCCAGTCAGGCCAACCATTTCACTTTCCTCCTACTATCTTTTTTTTTTTAAGATTTTATTTTTTCCTTTTTCTCCCCAACGCCCCCCAGTACATAGTTGTGTATTCTTCGTTGTGGGTTCTTCTAGTTGTGGCATGTGGGACGCTGCCTCAGCGTGGTCCGATGAGCAGTGCCATGTCCGCGCCCAGGATTCGAACCAACGAAACACTGGGCCGCCTGCAGCGGAGCGCGCGAACTTAACCACTCGGCCACGGGGCCAGCCCCTCCTCCTACTATCTTTAAAGCTCAATATAACATTTAGATAACACCACCTGAAAGTAATAATTGTTAAATCACTCTTGCACATTTTTGACAGCATGCTATACTTAATAGAAAAACTATATGTGACAATTATCAGGTTACTAATGCAGAGTTACAAAAACATTTCTCATAGAATGCCCAAGACTGACCTAAGACTGCACATGGGCTCTTGTCTTAATATGTCCAGACATTGGTGGGAAAGGCTGAATGAATAGGGGAAGGACAGCAAAAATGAAGGGGTGTATGTTTACTAGGAGCACCTAGTGAGCGACATTGAGGTCTAAGAATCAGTGAAAGTTAAGTAATTAAAAGCCTGTGCTGGGGCTGGCCCCGTGGCCCAGTGGTTAAGTTCTCACACTCTGCTTTGGCAGCCCAGGCTTTCACCAGTTCGGATCCTGGGCACGGACCTAGAACCACATATCAAGCCATGCTGAGGTGGCATCCCACATAGCAGAGCCAGAAGGACCTACAACTAGAATATACAACTATGTACTGGGGGGCTTTGGGGAGAAGAAGAAAAACGAAGAATATTGGCAACAGATGTTAGCTCAGGTGTCAATCTTTAAAAAAAAAAATATCCTGTGCTTTTGGAACGACCTTCCTTGCCATGTTACCCCAGCACCAAAGTACCAGAATCTTCCTGCCAAAGACTATGCTTTGTCTTGCCCATATACCCACATCTCAGCCAGGAATTCCAAACAGTGATTCTCATCTACAGGGCCTCAGCAAAGTTTTCCAGGATTGTCTCTTACTTTAGCAGGAATGATACTAAGTTCCAAATCTCAGACAAGCTAGATCAGCATCAAGACCTTATTCATCCCTTTTACCTGTTGCCAGGACTTGTTGCCTTGTTCTATTCTTTGACACCAAAACCTCTAATCTGGTTTCTAATCTTTGTAACATACTCATCGCCTGAGTTACAAGTCTATTCTATCCAGCAGTGTTCCAGAATCGCTCTCTATTATAATTTTATACTTTCCTAAACGTTTCTTCTTGTCTGAGTATCTTATTCTGGCCACCATCTGGCTCTGCTGACCTTTGGTCTCTTGACCTGGTTCCGGACTTCCGGCTTTGTCATAATCATCTGTTGCTGGGATCTTCACCAGACATGTCCTGCTTGTATATCTAGCTTTCTTGGACATCTGGGCTTGACTTCTGTTTTTCAGTCCTAGACCTTTGTCCTGGTCCTTGATATTGACAGCATCCATGTTCTTAGTTTTGACACAAAACCAGCGTGGCTTTGGTTGTGCAGTAGGTAAATTGCATGGTAGGCATGCTCCTAAGCCCTTTCAGCATTCATATTGATGACCTTGTCTCCTATTTCAGGGACTGCTGTCTCATTTGTACTTCACTCATCCCTTCTCTGTCTGTACTCTTAGGTTATCCCATGTTTCCAACTTTTCTAGATTCCTTGTCTCCAACAAATATTATCTAACTTCATGTCCCAAGTTCTTACCTATACACTTTTAATAAACTAGTTCATGTTAATAGTTATGTGACCATCCCTTCTTCCCCTGCAAATCTGTAGGCACTTTAAGTGGGGACCTTATCTAGAAAATGTTTTTACTTGAAAGAGGAACTCTAATTGGGGGTAGGTGGATTGTCAGTAATGTAGGCAGTTGGGGAGAGGGTTTTGGGTGCCTGAGGCTTTGGGGCTCCAATTCAATCACATTAGCCTATCTATTTTTTTTTAAAGATTGGCCCTGAGCTAACATCCATTGCCAATCTTTTTTTTCTTCTCTCCAAAGCCCCCCAGAACATAGTTGTATATTCTAGTTGTAGGTCCTTCTAGCTCTGCTATGTGGGATGCCACCTCAGCATGGCCCAATGAGCGGTGCCATGTCTGCGCCTAGGATCCGAACTGGCAAAACCCTGGGCCAATGAAGTGGAGTGTGCGAACTCAATCACTTGGCCACAGGCTGGCCCCACCCTATCTATTTTTTAAATTTATTGTTTTTCTTTTTAATTGTGGTAAAATAACACATAACAAATTTGCCATCTTAATCATTCTTAAGTGTGCAGTTCAGAAGTGTTGAGTATATTCATATTGTTTATGCAACGGATCTCCAGAACTTTTTCATCTCGCAAAACTGCAACTTTATGCTCATTAAACAGGCACTCCCCTTTTCCTCTTCCCCCCAGCTCCCGGCAACTACCAGTAGTTTATCCACTTTTGAATGGGGTTGGCCTCTGCTTATAACAGGCTCAATCTGGATATTAAAGGAAGACCACACTCTGTTTTTCTTTTTAATCCAAAATGATAGGTGGAAGTTTTGGTAGAGGTGGGGGACCAATTCTACCACTTCCATTGCAACAGGCAGGAATAACCTAAGTAACCCTGCCAGTGACCCCTAGTTTTAAAATTTGATGAACTCTCTGGGCAAAAATGAATGCTGTAGAAGTCCACTTCTTAATAAAAGATTTCCTTTGATCTTGAAGGTGCTATGATTTTTCTCTAAATTGTAAGAATTCAGCTAGTTATCAACATAGGTCTTTCCTCTCCTCTTTATGTAGTTGACATTTTCAGAATATAAATGCAATGAGAGAGGTTTTAAAGTGCTGAGCACATTTCAACAATATAAAATAACACCATTAAGTCCATTTGGTGATAGATAGGAACTTTACATAGCCTTTACATAGGTATTTCACAATTGAATTAAGATGAAAGGATAAATATCTAAATATCTCCCAGTTAGGACATGAAACGCCTTCAGCATTAAGCAAAGAAAAAAAATCCCAAGAAAACAGAGGGGAAGTTCACCTGCCTAGAGGGTTTGGCTTTTGAACCACTAATCCAGTGAGGGAAGCTCTCAATCACCTGCACGTTTTACAATCCTAGAATAACATGAGCAAATCCCTAGAGCCAAGAAAAGGCTTTAAGATGGGAACCGTCCAAAGATTTCACTTCCTCATACTTGCCCTGCAATGGTTTGAAAAAAATACCTTCGTCAGATATGTTAGCTTTGTTTTCTATCATTTTAAATTATATGGCTCGGATTTGCTTACCGTTCCAAGACTGCTTCTGATAGTAAACTCTCTCATATATAAATACTGCCTATATTAATTTTCTACTGGCACATGTGTGCTCCAACAGGCTCATTCTGACTTAATTTTCCAAAGCAAAGTCACAAATGCTCTCCAATGCCTATTGTTTCTTCACGCTGGGATATTTCGAAACATGAGGACTGCCTTCCATGGCCTACACTTTGAGACATGGGTGGCATCAGGACAGGGGTCGTTCAACAGAATGGGACTCACGAAGGTGAGGAATCAGATATTAAAAGCCAACACAGAGAATCGGTTAGAAGTCCAAGGAATTAGACAGGGTGCGAGGGCTGCAGTAGTTCTTAAAGAAGATGGGGAAGGATCTCAAATCCAGACAAACATGGTATTCAAAGAGCAATGACCATGAGTACCTCAGAACCTTCTTGTGTCTCAGCTTTGTTATCTATAAAATAAAGGACTCAGATTAGCTAATGTTATGTTTGAGTTGTTTGCCCCAAAAAGATATGTTGAAATCCTAACAAGCAGTATCGCAGAATGTGACCTTATATGGAAATAAGGTCGTTGCAGATGTAATTAGTTAATATGAGGTCATACTAGAGTAGGATGGACCCTTAATTCAATATGACTGGTGTCTTTATAAGAAGAAAAGAGAGACACCCAGGGAGAACTCCATGTGAAGATGGAGGCAGAGATTAGAGTTATGAAGCTGAAAACCAAGGAATATCTGGGGCTACCAGCAGCTGGAAGAGAAAAAAATCTCCCCCTAGGGGCTTTGGAGTGCGAGAGAATCAATTTCTGTTGTTTCCAACCATCCCAGTTTATGTTACTTTTTTACAGCAGCCTTAAGAAACTAACATGGTCAATAGCTAAGTTCTCTTTCTCCAGTAACACTTTTTGATTCTGATTTAGAAAAGCATTTCTGGAGGATATTGTAGCTTAATAGCACTAGACACATTTAATATCCACTGAAACACAGATGGATTTTCCAGGTAGCCTAACAAAATTTATGTTGATCATAACTTTTCAAAACTAATTTTGGAGAAAACCACATCTTGCCTAAAAGGTGACACTTTATTCAGATCCATGAGGAGAAAGCAATGTTTCCAGACTGACATGTTATGCTGCAAGAGAACATGCTTGTTCTAGGTCAATAAAATTAATGCTTTCTCAAAAGGCCTTAAGCAGGGGAAGAAAGGAATGTAAAAGTCTGTATGATGTCTCAGGTTGAAGTCAAAGAGGAAGCAAGAGAGGGAGGAGCCTAAATCTGCAGTCATGAAAAGAAAATTGGAGGAGCTAAGAGAACAGACTCCTTTTCATTTGAGTCATTAATCCCTTTATTAATTGAGTCACATAATCCCTCAAAAGACCAAATTCAGGACCCAGAATGAGGAGCATGGAATGTGTGCAGATATAAACAGGGAAAAAAAAGATAAGCAGCCATCTTTCTTTGCCTTGATTCATAATAGCAATTAATGACGATGACGATCAGGATGATAATTGTTGTGAGAAGCAATCTGCCATAATCCCTGAGTGTCCCCACATGCTGGTGCTGGCTATGCCAATAATGCAAAGCCCTGACTGCTCTTTACCTGGGCCATTTCTCAGAGTCATGTTTTCAGCACACAACCCTGAGGGATGAGGCAGTGTTTCTTTCTGGACAAAGAGCAGGCTTTCTTACTGCTTACTATAAGAGCTATGAATTCCCCAAGCTCAGTGTTCCTCAACAATGATGCAAGCCCACTATGCGCTCAGCACCTACCTGGCTTCCTGTGTGTCATCCCTGTGGGAATTGAGGGCAAAGGTAACCAATGCAAATATGCAGGTGCTCATGTTGCTTGCTGTGCTGTGAGTGAAACTCTTTAGCTCTGAACCATGTCTTCTGCCAGCATCCATGAACCTGTAGCAAGCTTATTTGTTAGCTTGTAAGTAGGGTAAAATCCTAGATCCTGACAATAATAAGATACGCTGTCCCCATCTACTGTGGTTACTAATAGTAGTAGATAATACTAATTTTATTTATTTATTTATTTATTTATTTATTTATTTATTGAGGAAGATTAGCCCTGAGCTAACTGCTGCCAGTCCTCCTCTTTTTGCTGAGGAAGACTGGCCCTGAGCTAACATCCGTGCCCATCTTCCTCTACTTTATATGTGGGATGCCTACCACAGCATAGCGTGCCAAGCAGTGCCATGTCGAAACCCGGGATCCGAACCAGTGAACCCCGGGCTGCCGAAGCGGAACGTGCGCACTTAACCACTGCGCCACTAGGTTGGCCCGATAATACTAATTAAAAAAAATAATAACAATACCACTTATCGAAGGTTTACACTATGCCAGGCACTACTTTATATACTTTACATAGATTGTCTCATGTCATACTCACAACAATCTTACTAAGAAGTCAAATGACTTACCCAAGGTCACATACTCTCAAGGTATCCTGACCATTATCATTACTGTTGTTTCTTCCTTGCTAACACCCTCCTTTATTTCTTATTTCTACCTTCTTATTGGAATTCCTTATTCCAATAAGGAATTGGATCGATCAAGAAGACTATCATGCAAAACTCACTCCCTTAGAAAGCTCTTTTGGATCTCACTTTCCTTCTTCTCAACTTAGTGGCTAATAGCCCAGACTCTGGAGCCAGTCTTCACTCACTAGTTGGATGACCTTGGGGCAAGTTATTTAATCTCCCTGTGTCTCAATTTCCTCATTTGTAAAATGAGGGATAATAACAGTACCTGCTGCATAGATTTGTTGTGAATCTCAAGTGGGTTAATATATGTACAGGGTTTACAGTAGTGCCAAATACATAGTAATATTTCAATTAAAATAGCCAGCTTTCTTCTCATTCTATTTTCTTTTCTGAAGGCAGAATATTCCTGAATCATCTTGTCTACCATATAAATTCCTGATTGATGGTGATCGTAGTAATCATCTTCACTGTCGTCAACATCTTCAATTGAGTGCATAGCATTTACAAGGTAGGTACTATGTTTGCATCAGAATAATATCCTGTTTCAATCAAAGAATCTATCCTATCAAAGACCCAACACTGCTACATGCAACAGGGAATGCAAAGCAAGTCGAAGGCATGTCCCTGGCCCTAAAGAACCTTACAACCTATCTGATGAAATGAAATTAGCACACATGAAATCATTAGAGGGGGATAGATAATGTTTGGTATGAGATTGCTAACATAAAATCATATAAGTACAATATGAATTTAGAGAAGAGTGACAAGAATGTGGCTAAAGCAGGCAAAGAAGTAAGAATCATACTGAGTCTTAAAGTGTGGGCAACATTTCCTCTGGTGGAGGGGGAAAAGGTGAAGACCTTACATTTAATACTTTCTAGTTTGTACAATGCTTTTCCATATATATAGACTCATCATATCCTTGTGGCAAGGCCTTAGGGTAAACAGGGAAGGCATTTTTATTCTAGCCCATAGGTGAATCCTGATGCACAGAGTGGTAAGTAACTTGCTCAAGGTCTAGAGTCAGTAAGTGGAAGCCACTTACAACTCCAGCTCCAGCAAAGCCTCTGCCTACGAGGAGCTTGTAGCCTTTTTTTTGGTGAGGAAGACTGGTGATGGGCTAACATTTGTTGCCAATCTTCCTCTTTTTGCTTGAGGAAGACTGGCCCTGAGCTAACATCTGTGCCAATCTTCCTCTATTTTGTATGTGGGAGACCACCACAGCATGGCTTGACGAGCAGTGTGTAGGTCCACGTCTGGAATCTGAACCTGCGAATGCCAGGCTGCCAAAGCAGAGCATGTGAACTTAACAACTACGCGACCAGGCCAGCCCAAGCTTATACCTTTTAATCATGACTCTCCTACACATATAAATTGAACACGTGTTAAAGATTTTATTTAAACTCATCATTAATGAGAAAACTGGTAAGATGCTACAACCAGTTTAAAGAAGTTGTCAAAGATGCACACATTTATATGGAGTAAAGAAACGTTGAAATGAATTTAAAAATAGATGGGAAACTGGCTTTTTCCATAGGGAGAGGGGATGGGAAGTCGACTGAACCTCCACTAAAAAGAATTTATTTGTATGTCTATGGACAAGAATTATTTTTTCATTGCTACCAGTTATCTACAACTTGCAGAGTTTTAAAATAGCTCAAAGAAATTGAAAGCCTGGAATTAGATAACCCGAAGAATCTGCTCTAAAAAATGCATAGGTTTTATTGGAGATACTCAGTAATCTTTTCCAATTATTACAAGTTTCCCTGTTCACCTGAGTTATGGACATAAACAGAATACAAATGAAGTAATAGCAAATAGCACAAGGCCACAGGATTAGAGGTGGGGGTTAGGGATACCTGGCACCATACCTTGGGCTCTCAAGCTGGTCTGGAGCTTTTTAGGTCCAGGAACCTAATCAAGGGTGAGAGAAGCCATTTTCTGTTAAGAAGAGTTCATTCAGAGAGGTCTGCTCTAAGCTAAGCCAATTTTGAGTTCAAGGGAGGCTTGAAGGTTGGGTTTCCAAGTTGCTTAGTGGCAGACAGTGGTGGGTGCATTCCAGGCTGGCCAATTTTATAGCACCCAGATTCAGAGATTCAGATCATCATTTAATTAAGTTTAAATCTAGCACAGCACATTTTTTTAAAAGAAACTAGTAATTAATTTTATGAGGTTAACATGGATACACTTTCCTTACTGCCAGGAACTAGGGGTACCAGGTGAGCAAGGAAGATGTTTTATTGATGTCCTAATGGGGAGCTTGCACAGACATGCACTTATGAAAGTTACATTCATATCCATATATGTGAATATATGGCTCATCTCTTAAAATGTAATTACGTACCTATACAAGGTGATACAAACATTAATATATAAACTTGGCCTTACGGGTAGGCAACCACCTACATGGTGTGATCTGAAGGATGATTTAAAAAGCCTCTCTACTCCCAGATGTCAGCCTAGTGATCTGCCTTAATTTATGACTTCCCCATCATTAATATTACTTCTTTGGAGAAAGAGTTAGCTCCAGAAGACACATCTTAAAATGCAACAGGATCTTTTAAAGAGGACTAATAAAAAAGTGGGATGAAAGGTCTAGAATGGGGGCCGGCCCCGTGGCCGAGTGGCTAAGTTCGCGTGCTCTGCTTTGGCGGCCCAGGGTTTCGCTGGTTTGGATCCTGGGCACAGACGTGGCACAGCTCATCAAGCCATGCTGAGGCAGCATCCCACATGCCACAGCTAGAAGGACCCACAACTAAAAATACACAACTATGTACCGGGGGTCTTTGGGGAGATAAAGGAAAAATAAAATCTTTAAAAAAATAAAAAAGTCTAGAATGCAGGCAGAGAAGGCAGGCCTAAGAAGAATGCCATGAAGGCAGCTCTGGAAAGGGCCACAGGAGGTGCCATGGGAGCTCTAGGCACCTAGAAGGAGGATTAGTGACAAGGAGGGCAGGAAAGGAAGACTGGAATCATTAGAAGACAAAACTGACCATATCACAGAGTTATGATGTCCCTGTAACAGTATACAATGATACAAACACATTAAGAATTACTCCATGAAAACAAAAGAATTACTCCATAGAAGAGTTTAATTTCAAAAAGTCAAGTCACATACTGTATGAGAGGCATCTAATTTTCTTAATGTTATTATGCTGATAAAAAGTATTTGCCTGAGAACTGATAGTCTTGGACAAAAGCTGCAAATCAGGTATTACCAGAAAACAAGAGTAGAAGTGGGGAATCTGGTCCATCTTTCAAGGTTAAGGACTTAAAATCAAATAGCCAGGAGGAATAGCAAGACCACCATCAGCATCTTGATCATCCTAGGGATCAAAGTAGTTGTTAAATACCCATTGGTACATTGAGCGGTAGCAAACGAGTAAGCACGTGCATGACCCTCCATCCTCATGGGATTTATAATGGTGTAGACAATTCCATGGCACAAGTACAGTAAACAAATTCAGAACTTGAAAAATTAATAACTTACATTAATTTATTAATTACATATTTTCACTGAGCGCAATTAAGAAGGTAAGTGCATTTGCCAGAGTTGAGCAAAGAAGCTTGAATAAGGAATTACTGTCACTTTCTCAAGACTTGACTGGTGGAGATAAGACTTTCAAGAGCTGTTTAAATGATGGGGAAAAATGAAGCTCATAGAACCGGATTGGGTACCTTTTAGTAGAATCTTCAAAGGTGGGAATTAAATGAATGGATAAATGACACATTAGGGGAACCTCCATTCCCTTAACCTCACATTTCCTTCAGGGAACGTACACTGGAGTGACACCCATGCTCTCTCTCCTTGACTCTCCCTTATGCCCTATGAAGTAAAGACTTACCTGAGTAATGAGTTTTTGAGAAGAAATTGAGAATGCTCTGCTCTGCCATTTCCAGGTCTTCTGTCTAAGGGTTTTATTGTGGTCTGCTCTTAGCTTGTGGGAGCCAGTGACTAGGTGGTTGAGGCTCCCTAATTCAGGGGTGGGGGAAGGTATTAGAAAGACAGTTGAGATCGCACAACTCAGTTATGTCCTCCAGTACAGTTTTGTAACTGACATTTTGATCTCCTATCTGACTCTAGTGTCTGTGTCTTAGTTACTTTCAAATTAGGAAGAGAAAAAGGAATGTTATTGATCTCCTAAAACCCAACAAAGCAACAGGTAAATTTATCAGAGAGTAGTGAAGAGGGTTGATAAGAAAGACAGACAGAAAACTCTCGCTAACCTCATAAAGAAGCCAAACTTCACTATCTTTCATTTTCCTTTCTACAATGGTCATCACAAAGATATGCTATTCAGCCCAGTGCTTCTGAAACTATCTATAATGAGGGGCCTGGCCCCAGGGCTGAGTGGTTAAGTTCAGCGCTCTGCTTCCGTGGCCCAGGGTTTCGCCAGTTCGCTTCCTGGGCGCTGACCTAGCACCACTCATCAAGCTATGCTGAGGTGGCATCCTACATACCACAACTAGAAGGACCCACAACTAAAAATATACAGCTATGTACCAGGGAGCTTTGGGGAGAAGAAGGAAAAATAAAATCTTTTTTTAAAAAAAACTATAGTGAAAAACCAGTGTTCCTTTCTTTCTTTTATTTAAAATTCCAATTCATCATGGAATGACGCTTTTAAAAAATACAGTAAGAGTGAATTACTATAAAATTATATTAAATAAAAACCAAAGACATACAAGATACAAGCCCCAATTTTTTAATAATTATGTTCAACAGACATAAAAAAATACTCTGTTACATTGCTATAAATATTTGTAAAAGCTAACTCTTAATTTCTGACTCATCTTATCACAGATCAGTAGCAAACAGTTTACGGACCAACACTGGTCTGCAGCCCACACTTTTTGGTAGCACTGATCCCTTCCCCTCAGTTCACAGAATCCTCATCCCCCTACGAAAATGAGACACAGAGTAGTACAGTGGTTAAGAGCACATGGTCTGGTAAAAGACTTCCAATTCCCAGTGAATGAGCGGTGGAGTCAATGTTAGTACTGCCCTCATAGTGTTGGCATGAGGCTTAAATGGGAATTTGTGTAAAGCACTTGACGGTGCGGAGGCTCTTGCAAGTGTTGAATAAATGTTATTATCATTCTGCACCAATCTTCATGTTGGATGGTACGCTTCTGCGTAGTGTTTTGGAAGAGACCTTAATGGGTGTAAATAAACATCCCCACAATTCATTCTTTGAGTGGGTCAGATTGCATTATCTTCTAATAATTGGGGTAAGTGGGTCTTTGTGTTTTCTTTTGCCCAGAGGCTGACAATCTGTGCAAGTGAGTGAAGAGGCTTGAAGACTGGCTCTCAAGGCTGCCTTGGTTCATCCTTGAGATGCAAACGTGACCCTCTTGGATAAGTTCTGGATAAACAGTTTAGTCGAGATCATAGTTGTAAATAGCCAAAAATGGTCATAGTCAAAGGTCTTCAGTGGATCACTATGTATGTCTCTGGGAACATTCGCAATATTTGCTAGTGTTGCTTATTGTTGTCTTCGAAAATACTGCTTCTGTTTCCTAAAGAAAAGAAGACCTAGAAGGCATTCAAGGAACTAGAACAACTTGGAGTCGGGAGGGGTGAGTTGGGGGTGCCCTGGAGCCTGTAATGTACCTGACTGAGTTGAGTCAGGAAGCAAAGTGTGCCAAATGGCCTTGTAACAGGGTCACACAGAGATTTATACTTGTCAGAGAAGTGGCTGACTGTTCCCATCCCCCCGCCTTGGCATTTCCTATTCTGCAATTTTCTAGTGCCAGCTAAATCCACTTCATTATTAAAAGAGTAATAATAAAGCTACACCTTAATGGCCTAGAACATTAACTGATTGTTTCCCCATGTCAAACAAACAAACATGCTTTTCAGAAAGGCAGAGCTAAAGAAAGTCTGATTTGCTCTCACTGTTCCAGTCTGTTCAGTCAGTAGGGCCAAAACTGAGGTGGTTTGGGTCATGGGGCTGTTTAGAGCGTGCCTCTGGCTTCAACGGTCCAACAGTTTCCTGTTCTGTGGTGAACTGAACCGACTTTATTTTTTCCAATTTGGTCTGGTAAGGCTACAAGTTTCATGTTCCAAATTTACTTTGAGGCACTGCAAAGTTGATTCCTGTGTGGTTATAAAGGGAATACTATCTACTGAGACGTACAGACCGAAATTCTTAGATATTAAATTTGTTTTTTAACAGAAGGAATAGGCTCAATGACATTTCTTGGTGGGGAGGAGGATGGTGGTGTAAATTCAGGGCTTCAACAGGTGGTATGTATGTTACATTCATCTCTGAATTTAATGATTATGAGGCCCCATGAATTCTCACAGATGGCAGGGAAGAGGGCCTAAGGACTACCAGAATGAAAGGAGATTTGTTACACTAGTATATTAAAAAGAAAGCTGAATGATGAGTAAGATATTCCTGCCCAGAAACAAGGCCATCTGGCAGGTCCTTAGCAGAATTGAAAATGCAACAAAGAATATTAATTATCAAATTCCTGTTCAAAATTAAAAGCCCTTCTTGTTCCTCACCTAGGGAGTAAAAACGGTGCATATTTACTTGGAATATAAACTGCAACTGCCTGTCTCACAGTCCTCACATTTTTTGAGATGAGCAGGGAGGGTTGCCATTTTAGCAGTTGAAATAAAATCACTCTCCCGCTGCTCTCACGCTCTCGCTGGGTGGTTTGTCATGCATTCGCATTGAAATGAGCCACTTCCTGGTGGGGAGCCTCACCTGGGAAATCTTGCTCTCTAGCTACATATTCAAATTCAGTTAAGGAGACAATGAGAAATATTAGAAGAGTCATTTAAGGGGAAGTTAGTCTTTTGACAAGACAGAACCAGAGTGTCCCCCAGGAGGCCTCATGGTTCCTTGTGTCATTTTCTAAGCAGGCACAGTATGAAGCAGCCACTAGTGAATGAGAACACCTTGGTTCTGATCCAATGGAGTCCTTGGATAGCTCAGGCCACAGTGAGAGAATACTTGGCTAAAATATCCTTGCAATCTAGAGCTGCCAAGTACACTATAGAATCCACAGATGTTCCTATGGCGTTTAGCCCCCACCTACACCCCCAATTTCATATGCCATAGATGATTCACCTGACTGTGTTCCTCCCACCATTTCAGCAATTTTTTTCGGTTCATTCATTTATGCTTCATATGAAGTGGCATTTAGTTGTGTGGGAGTCTTCTTTGGTTAATATGTGACAATCCTCTAAAGACTTTCAAGTCTTTATTTCTTTGTTTTTGGCTGACTGAACCTTCTCAGAGAGGATGAGTGAATGGTTTTAATATTCCTCTCTCTCTTGCCTCTTTTTGGTCCAGACCTCCTGAAGTCCTTTGACAGGTGATCCAGACCTCCAACCAAATTCTTGAATAGTCACTCCTTTTCCAGGGTCTTCATGATTCTTGAACTGGCCTAAGTGTGGGGTGAACCCTCTAGATACAGTAACTAGTACAAAGCATTTCTAAACTTTGCTTGACTTCCAGAGAAATTCAAGGGCCTCTTAAGCCATTCTTGGATCCAAAGATTTGGGATGAATATACTTAGTGATCTAAAAATAGTTCTGCAGCAGCAAGTGTAGCCACCTTGCTATGGAGATGAAGAGAAGAAATATTTATTATACTTAACCCTTATATAATGCTTTATAGTTTTCAATGTGTTTTAACATTGTCTCATTAAATCCTCCCAACCTGTGAGGTGAAAGAGCAGATATTTCCATAAAGAAACCAAAGTAAGAAGGTTAGGTCACATCCTCAAATGTATTATTCCAAATTATCTCAATTGGAAAAGTAATTTTAGCACAAAAAGGGATTTATTTGTTCACATAACTGTGGTACCTGGCAGAATTGAAAGGAGAAAAAGTTGCCAGGAACCAGGATCTCAGAGATTGGAATAAGGACTCAACATTGACAGAACTTTCTCTCCACTCATCTTTATTTCTTCTTGTCTCTGCTTGGATTCATTTTGTAGATAGGCTCTCTTTACATGGTGGGAAAGATGGTAGGTAGTAGCCCCAATCATATACCCTTACAACTCATGGTCAAAGTGAGGACTACTTTTATTTCAGACAATTTTGGATATGGATTCCAATTTGCTTAGCCTAAGTCATGGGCCCTCTCCCTTGGACGAATCATTTTTTCCCGGGAGATGCAGAGTTATGGTTGGGCCAGTCCTGGATCATGTGCCTACTCTTGTAGTCATACAGGGGTGGGGGCGAGGGTGGATCCCTGTGATTAACAGCTTCATCAGGAAGACAAGGAATGGGGAGAGAGTTCTCTAAAAGGAAGGGGATGATGTTACTTGGCAAAGAAGAATGGGAAAGTGCGTGGGGTAGACAAAACCCACAACTCCTGCCCACTACAACAAAATTCTGAAAAATCCAGGTCACTCCAAAACACCACACTAGGAGAGAGTGAGGAGAAACAAACTGGTTGAACACACAGGAGAATGTTTAAGGAATTTCAGAAGGTTATTTTACAGCCCTTCGTCATTATTTTTGAGAAGTTATAAAGAAGAGATAGACCTAGAGATATGAAAAGTCTTTGTGCAACCCATAACTGAGAAAAGGAAACTTGTCCTGGGGCTGGCCTGGTGGCATAGTGGTTAAATTCATGCACACTGCTTCAGTGGTCTGGGGGTCGTGGGTTCAGATCCTGGGTGTGGACCTATACACCACACATTAAGCCAGGCTGTGGCAGCATCCCACATACAAAATAGAGGAAGATTGGCACAGATGTTAGCTCAGGGTCAATCTTCCTCAAGCAGAAAGAGGAAGATTGGCTACAGATGTTACCTCAGAGCCAATCTTCCTCACCAAAAAAAACACACAAAAAGGGAAATTTGTCTTGATAACAGTGATATTTGGAAAGTTAAGAGAGCAGGAGTTCTCAAATATTTGGGTCTGAAGAGCCCCTTATGCTCTTAAAAATTATAAGAGAATACCAAATATATTTTGTTTGTGTGATTTATAGCTATCTGCATTTATTAAATTAGAAATTAAAACTAAGAACAAAAATATTAGTTTATTAGGAAAATAATAATGAATAGTAATGAATTGCATGTTAACAAAAATAGCATTTTATGAAAAATAATTATAATATCTACTGCTTCATCAAGGACATTCTTAAGTGAAATGGCATTTCTTCCTCTTTACATGCATAGTGGTAAAAAATGAAATGACTGATAGTATGGTTTCATGCCTCTGCTTTGATCCATGCCAAGGCGCCAGCAATTTTACCCACCTCTGCTTTTTCACCATCAGCATAAATACCAACACTCTGAAAAAAGCAAGTAATATTTTAGTGTTATTATGAAAGTAACTTTGACCTCTCCAACCTCCTAAAGGGGTCCTGGGAATCCTCAAGCATCTGTGGACTACACTTTGAGAACCAGAAGTGCGGCAGTAGAGGAGATCATCAAATAATCCATTTACCCATCTAGACCAGCATCAACTACTGGATAGCCATCAGCCCAGCTCTATATAAAGCAAGTCATTCCAGGACATTTTAATTTCTTTCTTTGATAGAAAAATAGGCCAAGGAGTTAAGAGAATAACTACCATTGTAATAAAATCACTTTGAAACTGTTTAAAAGTCTTGTTACGTTTTCACAGTTATCAACACCAAAAAGCATTTGTTAAGCTTGCTATTCCCTAGAACAGATCCCAGTTTCTTCTAGGGCTTTGAAATGTAAGCTATAATACATTGACAGAGTTCACTACAGGAATAAATATATAGGAGAAGCAGGAAGCGAAAAAAAAAAGGAGCTCAGATTTAAACAATTGAATTCATATGTCAAATACTCAGATCTAGTTTATTTTCACAATCTTGCCCATGATACCATCCTCAATAGCAAGTCATAAAGACTTGCAATATGAACAGCACGAGGGGACCACATCTGTCCAGAAGCTCACACCCCAAAACAGAGACCATGAGTGGGTCCTTATTAACCTGGAAGTAACATGAAACGTGGCGTTTCACAGGCTCAGCCCTGAGGACGATACATCAAATCCACCCACGATTCCAGAAAGAAATAGAGTAATATACGTTGCGTGTAGCTTTAACCAGGTTTGATTAGATTGGGACTGCATCTTGGGAACAGGCCAGGTAATTTTAAAAACTATATTAGGCCACTGGACAGAGTTTCGGGGCATAGGATCTCAAGAGGCAGAGCTTTGTAATTATAGATTTATTTGTGTGTTTGTTTAATGTCTGCCTTTCTCATTCACCACAGTATCCACAGAGACTGATGTAGAGTAATGTTCAGTAAATATTTGCTGAATAAATAAATAATTGATTGGTACTATGCGGACCTGCATGGTCTGACCTCTCCTACCTTCCCAGCCCCATCTCCAATCATGCTCCACCCGGCTCCCTGGACTCAAATCAGAGCGACTTTATTTTCATCTCTTGAATGCACCATACTTTCTACAGTAAAAGAGCCTATGTTGTTCTCTTTGCTTGGAATGGTCTCCCACCCTATTCTCTAATTACTCCTCATCTGTCAGGTCTCAGCTCTGAGTTTTAGGTTTAGGTTCCTTAGGAAATCCTACCTTGAGCTCCACGGCTAGAGCAAACCTGCTCATATAAGCTTTGGCAGGACCTAGCACAGCTGTGGGTTTCCATTTGTTTGTGTGGTTCTTTGACTGATGTTGGTCCCTATCCCTACCTGACTAGCTTGTAAATTTCCTGAAGGCAGGGACGAGGCCTGTTTTCAATCACCATTATAGGTCACAGCACAGTCCCTGGGGCATGGTAAGTGCTTCACTGTTACGTGTTAAATGAAGGAGAGAATAAATGGAACACACTGTTCCCTTGGCACGTAGGGCATCCAATACCATTTAGGATAGGGAAAGGACATTGGAGGAGCCATTACTTATCTTCTGATTTCTTCAATTCTTCTCACTCTATTCTCCTCCCCAGTTTGTTTGCTTTCTGTGGTTACTCAGCTGAAGTGGCTGTTAGAACACTGATAGGCTAGGATGATCCTTTAGGGCAGGGGTAGGCAACTCATGAGCCAAAATCTGGCCCACAGCCTGTCTTTGTAAATAAAGTATTATTGGAACACAGCTATGCCCGTTCATTTACATATCGCCTATGAGGCTTCTGCCCCACAGCGACAGAGTTGAGTAATTGCAACATAAACAGTTTGTCCTGTGAAGCCTAAAATATCACCTATCTGGCCCTTTACAGAGAAAGTTTGCCAACCCCTTTTTTACAGAAATGTATGGGATTTTTGGAAGCCCTATATCTGAGTTTAACTTCCCATATCTTGCTGGATTTCCTAGTTACACACTTATAATGAGCACTGTATATGAAGGCTTGACACAAAAGGATATTGGGCAACATATAGTCTTTCCACACAATCTTCACAGAAGATGTTCTTTGATTTGTGTTTGACTTGATTTGCCAGACGTGCCTCTTACAGAGGCTGCAAATTTTGAGTTCCTTGCATAATAAGAGCTAACATTTATTGAGCACTTTCAATGAACCAGGCTCAGTTCTAAGCACCTCACATGGGATTATCTCATTTATTCCTTACCACAACGCTATGGTGCACAGATGATTGTTATTATTCCTGCTTTACAGGTGAAGACAGTAAGGCAGAGAGGTTACACAGCATGCCCATGTCACACAGCTTGTGGAAGTACCTGAGCAAGAATTTGATTTGGAGGACGCTGACTCCAGAGAGGACCTGTGCTCTGAACCACTCCGCCATCCTGCCCGTCTGAATCCTTTATTCCGAAAGAGCCACCCTGTTGCTGAATTCTAAATACAAAGACAGTTCATGTGCTGTTGTTTTCAAGTGGGACCACTTAGAGTTTAGAGATTTGGAGGTGAGATGTGGAGAGGTTTTCAAAATTCCAGTGCTTGGCAGAGTGCCAGATATGTAAAATTCAATCAATAAATCTCTTTATTGTTGGAGGTGAGATGATGTTGAAGAGGAAGAAGATGAAGACAAAGAATTCTCTAGGAATTTCACCTCATCCTAGGTCATTCCCAGTGAATGAACAAATATTTCCAGGTATTGGATTCACTGCTTAGGGATCTTGATACCTCTGAGCATATGAAAGGAAATAGAAATATCTCAGAAGTTCTTCCTTGTAAACAAAATGGAAGACAGAAGCAAGCAGTAATTAATTAACTATAATACTGAATCAATAAGCTATCCTCTATAAAGTTTAAAAATAATGAGAACACACTTCACGAAATGAAATGTGACTGTGAAATCTAACCTATTTCAATCAGTTTTCTGACATGACTTAATAGACTTCATCAAAATAGTTCTGTCATGACTACCACACAGTCAATACTTAGCTCTATTTTTTTTTCTATATCTTTATTGCTCTTATGGACTCTGGTTAGTTCAGTGATGTACTCTGATGGACTATATCCTCTCCTCTTATAAAGTGGTCATATGATCTCAGACACGGGACCATTTAAAGAACAGATGCTCAAATTCCAACAAAATTGAGATCCCCCCCCCCCCCACCAACAGATAGGCCATATTGTGCTTCAGTTTGCGCACAAAGCTTTGGTTTTGCCTTCTGTGATGATATCTGCACCTTTCGGGGTCAGCATCGGGAGCAATACGTTTTGGTGTCCTCTATTCTCTGGTTTGTGTTGCAATGAACTAGCATTGTTTCAATGCCAGTAGTCTGGTTGTATTCCAGGATTTCGTTATTGGGGAATCGATCCTGACAATTCATGCCAATAATAGCTTGTAGCTGACTCCAACACACTGAATTTGGTAAGGTAACAAGTTTCGGGAACAACTGGATGAGATGTCCAATTCTCACTAACAGGCCCATGCTGTTTTAGTGATGGGAAACTTATGAACTTGCTGGAATTTTCAAGGCAGCCAGATTTATTCAATAGTTGTCATAGGCCAGTTCTGTTGATGGCGTTAAGGGTTTCTGTTAGGTCAAAATACCATGTGCAATCTTGATGCTCCTCCCTACATTTTTGCAAAATCAGCCAGATGATCCCGCCCAACAGAGGCATCTTGCTGCTTAGCATCCCATTCTAATTCCCTGAGTTCATGGTTGTGAGGTGCTGTGTTAGGAAGGATTTTGCCAGCCAGAGGAGCAGTAGGAATCTGTTTTTTCACTCTTCCATTCGACAGCTGTTTCTTGTGTGCCTACAATGTGCCAGGCTATGTTCTTAAGCACTAAGGATACAGCAATGGAACAAACCAGACAAGAATCCCCTCCTCTCGGGGTGCTTACATTCTTGTTGAGGGGAAAACAAATATAAGATGTCAGGTGATTATAATTGCTACAAAGAATAACAAGCAAGAGAAGGGAAAGAGAGAGAGAAAGAGAGAGAGACGAGTGATAAGTGTTAGAGGTATATGCTACTTTGGGTAGGGTAGTTAGGGTGGTTAACTGGGGTAGTTAGAAAAGCCTCCACATCCACTGAGACCTGAATAAAATGAGGGATGTTAAAGGGAATTGCACTCTGAGCAGCAGCAATGCAAAGGCTTTGGGGCAAGACAGTGCTTGGGTTACTCAAGGAACAGCAAGGAGGCCTTCGCTAAAGGGCTAAGGGTGAGTGGGGGAAGGGCGAAGTGGTACAAAATGACGTCAAAGAGATAACAGGGAACTAGATAATGTAAGGTCTAGTGGGCGAAGTTAAGGCCTTTGAACTCATGATACAAACTAATCTTGGTTTGACATTTTTTGTTTTAGAGTTTCCATTTGTAAACTGGACCATTGATTAATATGGCAACATTTTATTTAGATATTTGTGGTGGTAGAAGCAGCTGGCATATATCATAATAGCTCAGAAGTCTTTATTTTCACAGCAGACATGATTTGGAAACAAGATAATTAGAACAGGAACTGATACATGTATAGCGTAACAAAGTCATGTCTTGTTCAAAACAGACTAGCTCTGGGTGGATGGCTTTCTTTTTGGCATGATAATGTCTGACATTTTCAAAGTGCTTTCAGATCTGTGATCTCATCAGGCTCTCATAACAACCCCAAGAGATAGTGGGGACAGGTGGTGTTACTGATATGGAAATGGAGCGGTTTGATATGGTTTACCCCAAGATCACGCAGCATATGAGTCAGTATCAGAGCTGGAGACTCCTGACTCTGAATACACCACCCCCTCATCGCTGGCTAAAAGAATTATTAAGTAACTTTTTGACTCAGAGGTCAGAATGTTGAATCGACCAAATTACTAGCTTCTAGCCCTTACCTCCTAGCTCCCAAGGGTATAAAAATATGCACTACAGAATTGAGTAACAAATGGGGGCGGGGCGAGACCTTGCTTTTTTTTTTTTTTTTTCTCTCTCTCTCTCTCAGAGCAGAATCATTGACTGGAAGCCTATACACTTTGAAAGCATAGCTCTACTCTCAGAGAATGGCTGGGCATGTAGGACCCCAACACCTTGAAGATCACAATACTATGGGGGCTATCCTTTTCCCACCCTGGAAGAAACCACTCTGGAAGAGTATAGCAGCTCTCTCTCAGTCCCACTCGTCTGCAGATAAGGCTCAATACTTACATAATACAAGTTAAACTTCTGCCATCATATTCTTAGTTTAACATTATACTTATTAGCATCTTCCTAATGATATGTGTTAAAATGTAAAAGTACCCCCTCATAAAAATGGCCCTTTTTTATGGCCTTTACCATCCCCTTCAACAAATGGAATGGTGATTTGAAGAGAGGAGAGTTATTTTTTGGACATTATTGAGTAATTGAATGACAATGCAAAAGAAAGAATTCAGGATTTCTGAATTCCAGAAGTGCAGAGAGAATGCATGTATTGTTGCAGTTACATTTTCACAAATGTTGACTTTTCCTGTGGCCCGTCCTCAGTTTTCTTCCATCTCTCTCTATACTCTCTCCCTGGGCAAGCTCACCACATCCACAGCTTGTTTACCACTTGCACGCAGATGAGCTCCCCAATTTATATTTCTAGCTCAGACTTCTCATCTGACCTTAAGATGGGTATATCCAAATGCCTACTGGAGCTCTCCTCTAGGATGTCCCAAAGCCCCCTCAGACTACACATTCTCTCCAAACTTGGTCCCCTTTCAGCCTTCCCTATCTCACTGGATTGCCCTACCATTCTATCCGGTTGTACGTAGGGATCTTTTGATACCTCCCTTTTCCTCCTTGACTCTGAAACCTGTTTGTTTTTTGTCAAATTTTTCTTATTTTGCTTCCTAAAAATTTCCAGAATCCATCCACTTCTTTCTATCTCCATTACCACCATCCTACCATCACCTCTTAAACTACTGCCATAGTTCCTAATCTATCCACATTTACTCTATTCATCCCTCCCTCCCTATCCTGCCCCCACCCCCTGGCAACCACTGACCTTTTTACTGTGCCCATAGTTTTGCCTTTTCCAGAATGTCATACAGTTGGAATCATACAGTAGGTAGGCTTTTCAGAGTGGCTTCTTTCACTTAGTAATATGCATTTGAGTTTCCTCCATATCTTTTCATGGCTTCATGGCTCATTTCTTTTTAGCATTGACTAATATTCCATTGTCTGGATGTACCACAGTTTATTTATCCATTCACCTACTGAAGGACATCTTCATTGCTTCCAGGTTTTCGCAATTATGAATAAATCTGCTATAAACATTCATGTGCAGGTTTTTGTGTAGACATAAGTTTTCAACTCATTTGGATAAATACCAAACAGTGCGAATGTTCGATCATATGTTGAGTATGTTTAGTTTTGTAAGAAACTGCCAAACTGTCTTCCAAAGTGTATCATTTTCATTTTGCATTCCCACCAGCAATGAATGAGATTTCCTGTTATTCCACATCCTCACCAGCATTTGACGTTGTCAGTGTTCTGGATTTTGGCCATTCTAATAGGTGTGTAGTGGTATCTTGTTGTTACTTTAATTTGCATTTCTCTAATGATATATAATGAGAACATCTTTTCATATGCTTATTTGCCATCCATATATCTTCTTTATTGAAGCGTTAGTTCACGTCTTTTGTCCGTTTTTTTTTAATCGAGTTGTTCATTTTCATATTGTGAATTTTAAGAGTTCTTTGTATGTTTTGAACAACAGTCTTTTATCAGATACATTTTTTGCAAATATTTTCTCCCAGTCTGTGGCTTGTCTTCTCATTCTCTTGACATTGTCTTTTACAGAAGTGAAGCTTTTAATTTTAATGAAGTCATCTTATCAATTATTTCTTTCCTGGATCTTGGCTTTGGTGGTGTATCTAAAGAATCATTGCCATACCTAAGGTCATCTAGGTTTTCTCCTATGTTATCTTGTAGGAGTTTTATAGTTTTGCATTTTACATTTAGGTCTATGATCCATTTTCAGTTAATTTTTGTGAATTGTGTAACTAGATTCATTGTTTTTGCATAATGATGTCCAACTGTTCCAGCACCATTTGTTAAAGAGATTATCTTTGCTCATTTGTATTGCCTTTGTGCCTTTGTCAAAGATAAGTTGACTGTATTTTTGTGGATCTGTTTCTTGGCTCTCTATTCTGTTCCATTCATCTATTTGTTTATTCTTTTGCCAATATCACAGTGTCTAGATAACTATAGCTTTAGAGTAAGTCTCGAGGGTGGGTAATGTCAGTCTTCCAACTTTGTTCCTCAATATTGTGTTTACTATTCTGGATCATTTGCCTTTCCTTATACACTTTAGAACCAGTTTGTTAATAGCCACAAAATAACTTGCTGAGATTTTGATTGAGATTGTAGTGAATCTATAGGTCAAGTTGGAAAGAACTGACATTTTGACAATATTGTCTTCCTATCCATGAACATGGAATAGTTTTCCATTTATTTAGGTCTTCCTTGATTTCTTTCATCAGCTTTTTATAGTTTTCCTCATATAGACCTTGTACCTATTTTATCAGCTTTAAACTTAATTTTTTATTTTTTTAGGTGCTAAGGTAAATGGTATTGTTTTTAATTACAACTTACACTTGTTCATTGTTGGTATATAGGAAAGTGATTGACTTTTGTATATTACCTGTATATTCTGCAACTGTGTTGTAATTGCTTATTAATTCCAGGAGGATTTTTTGTTGATTCTTTCAGATTTTCTACACAAACAATCATGTCATCTTCAAACAAGATGGTTTTATTTCATCTTTCCGAATCTGTATATATTTTGTTTCCTTTCTTGTCTTATTGTATTAGTTAGGACTTCCTGTATGAGATTGAGAAGGAGTGGTGAGAGTGGACATCCTTGCCTTCTTCCTGATTTTAGTGGGAAAACTTCTAGTTTCTCACCATTAAGTACAATGTTAACCATAGGCTTTTTGTAGATGTTCTTTATCAAGTAGTGGAAGTTCTCCTCTATTCCTAGTTTGCTGAGAGTTTTTACCACGAATAGGTGTTGGATTTTGTCATATGCTTCTTTTGCCTCTATTGATATGATCATGTTATTTTTCTTCTTTAGACTGTTAATATGATGGATTATATTAGTTGATTTTCAAGTGTCGAACTGGAATACCTGGAATAAATCCCACTTGGTCATAGTGTAGAATTCTTTTTATTCATTGTTGGATTTTTGCTAATATTTTGTTGAGGAATTTTACTTCTATGTTCCCAAGAGATATTGATCTGTAGTTTTCTTTTCTTGTAGTATCTTTGTCTGGTTTTGGTATTAAGGGTAATTCTGGCCTCATAGAATGAGTTGAGAAGTATTCCTTCTGTTTCTATCTTCTGAAAGATACTGTAGAGAATTGGTACAATGTCTTCATTAAATGTTTGGCAGAATCCACCAGTGAACCCATCTGGCCCAGGTGCTTATCATTTTAGAAGGTTATTAATTAATGATTCAATTTCTTTAATAGATCTGGGCGTATTCAGATTGTCTATTTCTTCTTGTGTAGATTTTGGCAGATTATGTCTCTCAAGGAATTGGTTCATTTTATCTAGATTATGAAATTTGTGGGCATAGTCTTCATAGTATTTCTTTATTATCCTTTTAATATCCATAGGATCTGTAATGATGTCTCCTATTTAATTTTTAATATTAGTAATTTGTGTCATCTTTCTTTTTTCTTAGTTAGCCTAGCAAGAGGCTTATTGATTTTACTGATCTTTTCAAAGAACCAACTTTTGGTTTTGGTGATTTTCTCTATTGATGTCCCGTTTTCAATTTCATTGATTTCTGCTCTAATTTTTATTGTTTTCTTCCTAATGTTTGCTTTGAGTTTATTTTGCTTTTTAGTTTTTGGAGGTTTCTACTGATACACCCACAAGTTCAGAGATTTTTTTCCTCAGTCTAGTCTACTAATAAGCCCATCAAAGGCATTCTTCATTTCTTTTAGTGTTTTTGATGATTAGCATTTCTTTTTTATTCTTTTTTAGAATTTCCATCTCTCTGCTTACATTATCCATCTGTTCTTGCAACTGTCTACTTTTTCATTAGAGCCCTTAGCATATTAATTATAGTTGTTTTAAATTCATGGTCTGATAATTGCAAAATCCCTGTCACATCTGAGTCTGGTTCTGATGCTTACTTTGTCTCTTCAAAGTGTAGCATACCTCATAATTTGTTGTTGAATGCGACACATGATGTACTAAATGAAAAGATCTCTGGTCAATAAACCTTTAGTGATATACTGGTAAGGTGTTGGGGGAGGTCAAGTGTTCTATGGTCTTATGGTTAGGTCTCAGTCTTTTAATGAGCCTGTGCCCCTGAGCTATACACATCACCAGTGTTTCTCAGTCTTCCTCCCTCACTTTAGGTAGAACAGGATGGCTGGAGGTGGCTGGAGTTGGGTATTTACCTTCCCCCATGTAGAAAGCTAGAGGGAGCTGAAATTGGAGTTTTCCTTTCCCCACATGTAAGGCTGGAGCAAGCTGAAATTGAGTATGCATTTCCTTTCCCCAAGGTTGGTTAGGCTCTGATAAACCCCAATAGGTTAGGCCATTCCTTGTTAGGAAGAACAGAATGCTCTGGCCTATTTCAAAATAGGTATGTTGCCAATTTCACCTTACTCATGTGGGACTCTCACTCACACTCAGAGGAGCTCCAAGGAGGGGTTCCATGGGTGGGCCTCGCACCCACAATCCATCCCTGCCAGAAGCCTGAGGGGATTTTCCTCTTTTCTTCATTGTGAGAACCAGGTAGAGCTCCAGGACGTAACACTCACAAAAATGCAGGGTCCCTACCTAGGAGATTTTAACTCATAGACTTGTCCACAATAAGCCTACAGTAATTCATTAATTACAGTTCGGGTTTTCCTACCCTAATACTGGTTCCTGTGGCTGTTTCTGCTTTGGGTTTCTGCTTAAGTAAGTTGTGACTCTGTATCTGATGGTCTGTTCAATTTTGAGGGCATAATTTTGCCCTGTGACCTCACTTTTTTGTGGATCTAAGAAGAGTTGTTGATTTTTCAGTTTGTTCAACTTTTTACTTTTTATTAGGATGGAATGGCGACTTCCAAGTCTACATGCTGGACAGGAAACCAGAAGTGCCTGTTGTGTTTTTAATGCGACCTTTCAATGTAGATGTTATCCCTGTGATGCATAAAGATTTTAAAAACAAAAGAAAGTAATATGATCTACGTTAAAGAGAGAATCGCTTACTGAAATATTGGCAGGCTAGAAAGATAGGCACTTCATTGTGTATTAACTGCACAATTGATCAAATAGCTATTATTCTGCCCAGGTAAATGTTAAGTTTTCTGTAAGAAAAGGACTTCAACCTCAATGGGTAGAGCAATAATGGTTCACTCTCAGAAGACAGGGACTACACCGCAAGCCATTCTTTTTTTAAAGATTTGGACCTGAGCTAACATCTGTTGCCAATTTTTTTTCCCTTCTTCTCCCCAAAGCCCCCAGTACATAGTTGTATATTCTAGTTGCAGGTCCTTCTAGTTGTGGCATGTGGGACACCGCCTCACATGGCTTGATGAGCAGTGCTAGGTCTGAGCCCAGGATCCAAACCAGCAAAACCCTGGGCCGCCGAAGCAGAGCGTGCAAACTTAACCACTCAGCCACAGGGCCGGCCCCCAAGCCATTCTGTTTTGTTTGTTTTGCTCCATAGCTGCAACATCATCACCTCCTCTTGTACTATTAAAAGCTGCCACTGTTGGCAGAGTCCCCCATATGTGGAAGAGAGACTGAAGCGTCTCATAAGTGATGCAGTCCTCTCTATACCCATGTGTGTAAGGAGATCTAGCTGCCGTTTCTGTGGCCTTTCACCGTTTATAGTGATAAAGGTCTATTTCAATTTGCAATCTGTCTCTCCCAAACTTCCCTCCAACTCTTCCCTAACATGAGTCTTCTACTCCCATCAGGCCGGTCTCCAGACTCTCCTTGACATGCCATGTTCATTCCCAGTTTCTGCCAAGGAAACTCATATTGTCTCTTCTTCCACGGAAACACTCTGCAATCCTCTCTGCCCTCTTTCAGTGCCGATCCAGCTCAAATCCAGACTTCTCAGTGAAACTCTCTACTTCTCTGATCTTTTTGGACTTGTTCTGACACTTCTAGTCAGCACCACAGCATTTAGCCCACTTGTTTTATTTTATAGCTTCCTCTGATTTATGTATTCAAGTCTTGCTCCACAATAAGAGATTCTATCTTCTGTCTCTTTCATATCCCCCATGGCACCTAGTACAGTGGAAGGTGCATAGCAGCTTCTGCTTGTTGATGTCTTGCTTGATTCTTGTTTTCCATCTTGGCGTGTCTACTACTGTGGATATCTGAAATTCTATAGTAATGGGAAAATCCTCAGAGCTTTTCTTTACTTTGACTTTATGACATTTTCTTGGGGAGAGAGGCTACCTGTATGTACTTACCCACCTTGCACTCACTATGTACAAATGTTGAAATATGCATCAGATCTAGTATAGTTACACTTACCTTCATTCTAAGATGGCTTTTTTTGGTGATTCTGGTATTTCATTTGGTTTGAAAGGCAATGATGATACGGCTATTAAAGAAACTCTAGACGCAACTCTGAAGATCTTTGGATTGATCTAAAGATTGATGTTGCTTTAACACTATTTCTGCTTACTTAATTTCCAGAGACATCGATTTTATAATTTTGGTTTTCTGCTTTATCTAGATAGCAGAATTTATCACTAGCTTTAGTCATGTATCTCCATGAATATCTTAGGATGTTATGTAACATTTCCATCATATAGTCTAATATATGACCTCAGTAGTATTCGTAGTTCTTTTCTTGATCTTTTGCACATCATCTTGTGAATATTTTTCATGGCACAGACAAGGCTACAGGAGCACTTGAATCTTGTATGAATTACATGTTAATTGAAAAATAGATTGAAAGCTTACTCCAAAGACAAATTTCCAAGTTCCTTGTTGGGTTATTAGTCCTGGCTGCCAAAGATAAAAATGAACCTACTACACAACCTTCTTTCACATCCTTAGTGATAGAGAGGTATGGTCAGGATACTGATATCTACAATATAACTGGCCATATTGCTGCTACCATAAATCTTAAATGGATCTCATATGAATCTCAGCAAAAAACATGTGGCAAGCACCCAGGAAATTTGTGCTAAATATTTTGTTAGTGGTGATATAGTCTAGAAATCTTGATGTTCACTGGAATTTCTTCTGTAACTTCCACCATGCAAAAAGCATGAATGCCTGTTGTTCCATGTTGACTAAACAGTTCAAAGAAAATGAGACAAGGAGCAAAATAATGTTATATTTATCCAAGAGTTACAATAGTGTGAGTTTTCAGCAAAGAAATGGTTTGAAGAGACTTAGTTTCATAAAAAGAAACATTGGTCATTGAAAGAAGCAAGTGGTTCCCTGTAGGAAGTGTTAATAAAAGGGTATTTAGATAAAGGATATGGAGATAAAGCTAGACTACTCTTCTAAAGAAGCGTCCTTGTTGACTTAAGTGATTATCTGAGGAAGACAAACTGGGGAATTTACAGAGGAGGAGAGCTGTAGCCAGTTACTAAGACCTTAGATAAGATAGCTGGAAGGACTCTCCATGGAAACCACAGTGGAATTCCTTTAGATTTAGGAGGAGAATGATGGCTTAGGTTTGGATCAGTATTCTTCTATGATGGAAGTAGGTTTAAGAAGTCCTAGTTCTTATTAGAAGTAAGGCTTAGCGGCTGGCCCGGTGGCATAGTGGTTAAGTTTGCATGCTCCACTTTGCTGGCCCTGCACAGACCTACACACTGCTCTTAAAGTTATGCTGTGGTGGCGTCCCACATACAAAATAGAAGGAGATTTGCACAGACGTAAGGTCAGGGACAATCTTTTTCAAGCAAAAAGAGGAAGACTGACAACAGATGTTAGCTCAGGGCCAAACTTCCTCACAAAAAAAAAAAAAAAAGAAGTGAGGCCTAGAAAACAAGAATTATATAACACAAATATCCAGACTTTTCCAGCTGGTGAAATGAGATCACATGAACACTACCATCCAAATTTCATCAGCTGCAAGGCCCCACCTGCTCACAGAGGAACTTAACCCCATTCCAAAGACTCTCAGTTATTTCTGGCCATCCTCAGCAGGAGGGTTTACCCCACGTGCTTGTAACAAGCTCATTCATATTCTTACAGTCCAGTCTACTAGTCAAGGTACCTCATCACTGCCTCTGTTGCTGATGCCTTTTGTGCAAATAGCACCGAGCTTCCAGTCCTTGAGATACTGAGATCTGGGACCCTCACCCAACTTAATGTTAATTTTGTCACTTTGGCCCTAAACAGCATTATTTGAGTGCAGAATCACAGAAGGTCCTTCATGAAAATGATTCCTTCTGGTTTTGGCTCTATCTTCCCCATTGGGCCTCAATCCAAAAGGCTAGCCAGAGTGCAACACTCTTTCTCTCTATTCTTTCCCTCTCTCTCTCTCTTCCAAGTGATCCAGCAAAAAAAATCCAACCAACAAAAACCCAACCTATCACTCTTCCTTCAGCCCAAACCGCAAAGTCTCCATGCATATAGACTTATGCTAACAGGTTAAAAAATGGATAGGAGAAAATATCATCTGATTTCTTTCAAAGTGCTAGCACTAGTTTCAGTCCAACCAAGATACTCTATTATACACACAATCATGCACCACTTAATGATGGGGATACGTTCTGAGAAATGCACGATTAGGTGATTTCATCGTTGTGTGAACATCATAAAGTGTACTGACACAAACCTATATGGTGTAGTCTACTACACACCTAGGCTCTATGGTAGTAATCGTATGGGACCACCATCCTATATGCGGTCCATTGTTGACTGAAATGCTATGTGGCGCATGACTGTATAATGAAAACATAGGCTATGTTTCTATTAGGGCCAGAGTGGGAATAAGAAGAGCATATCAGAGGAAGAAAACAGTGGTATAAAAGGAATCACCACTTCAGAAAGAGAATTCAATCTTGAAAGAGTCAGTAACTCCTTTTGTCCTTCTTTCTTACTGCTCTCTTTCCTTTTTTCAGGTTTAATTTCAATACTAACCTAATTCAAAAAGTCAAACACTTTTGTTCCTTCATCCTTAGATCCAGAAGAATTAATTAGTATTTAGATCTTTAGATCCAGAAGTTAATTAGTATTCATGGCTGAACAACCACTAGTTAGGATGATTTTTCATCACAGAATTCTATGGAAAGTGATTGATGACTTTGAGTTCGGCAGAACTCTTTGCCTTAAATTAATTCTATTTCATATCCAAAGGTGAAGCCTTCTGTTCCATAAATCAGTGGAATATCTTTCCAGGCAAAGCAGCCTTGACATGAAGACAATATCACTCTCAAACTACGGTTATTGCCACAGTGAAGTGCAGGTAGCCCTTTTTAATTAGTCATCTCACTATGAAGATTTTCAAACCATAAAAAAGAAACAAATAGTTGAACTCTTACCCCATATCTTGAAGTAGAAGTATTTACAGACTTGATATGTTAGATATTGTTACCCATGAAGGAAATGACAATGAACCCCACTTCAACTGGTATGTTGTGAATTGCCAGACAAAAGGGGAGAGAAGGAAAGTTCCAGAATCTGTGGATGAAGACTTAGGGGATCTTAAAATCTTAAGAAAAATTGTTGAACATCAAGAGTTGCTGACAACATAGAGAAGAACCTGGGGTTGGTAAAATATAAAGAGTGGAAACTGCTATAACGAGAAAGCAAATACAGCAACTACAGGAGTGTTTCCTAATTGGGGAAGATTCTGCCTCCTAGGGGATGTTTATGGCATCTAGTGGGCAGAGACCCAGGATTCTGGTCTTATAATGCACAGGACAGATCCCCATAACAAAGAGTTATCTGACCCCGAATGTCAATAGTACCAAGGTTGAGAATCCCTGCTCAAGAGCCTCTGATGTTCTACTCTGTTAGACGTTGCATGTGGAAATGTGGCTCTAATTTTATAATTGAAGTCAGTGAATAAAATTTGTATTTGCAGAGAACTTTGTTGGAATGCATAAAGTGAATAATTCTTTCGGTGTTATGTAGACATAAAGTATGAGATTTAGTCTAAGACTCTGTGCAAACAAAATGAGCTGGAAAGTTGAGGCAACTACCCATACTATTCAAATCCAGTGATATCCTCCACTTACCACACTGCTATTGAAAAAACTTCGGCTCACTATGCACAGATTGGTAGTCTGCACTGAATGAATTTACTGAATATTTACTTGGCACCAGTATATGAGTTTCAGGAATCAAGAGAGGCTTTGGAATGAGCCTGGAGGTGGGAAAGGAGAAATTAGAAACAAAATGCCATTTCCTTCAAAGTCTACCTCTTGTACATGGCACCTTTTCACCTCCTTGTCTTACACTAGAACAGTGGTACTCAACCAAGGTCACTCCCCCAAGACATTTGGCAACATCTGAAGACGTTTTTTTGGGGGGGTCGCAACTTTGGGGTAGCGGTGCTACTGGCATCTAGTGGGTAGAGAACAGGGATGCTGTTAAACATGCTACAATGCATAGGACAGCTCTCCAAATAAAGAATTATCCAGCCCCCAATGCCAATAGTGCCGAGGTTGAGAAACCCTGGACTGGAGGAGAAACAAACAATCTTCCAGGTTGATCAAAATAATTTCTTACAACCAGAGAGGGTTCTAGTTATCTTAGCACATCTCCTTTTAAAGTGTGTGTGTGTGTGTATGTGTGTGTTTCACCAACCCCCCTTTATAGCTACTGCTTTGGCCAGATTACTGTTCGTGTTGAAAGACATTTCAGAACACAGGTGCACTTGAGTAATATCAAACTTCTTACCCTAGCCTATAAAACCTTGAAAAACCAGGCCCTCCCCACCTTTCTGTCTCCTTTCCACGCCCCTCTGCCTTTGGTTCTCTTGACCCATCTTGCTGCACAAGGCTCAAGCCCAGACTGGCTTTATGACCTTTGCACTTGATGATCCTTCTGCCTGGACCACTCCTCCCCCAGACCTGGGCATGGTTGGCTCCCTTTCATCATTCCCATCTTAGAGCGCAAATGTCACCTTCTCAGCAAAGTCTTCCCTAATCACCCTATAAAGTACACCTCCAGGCAAAACATGCTGTTGATCTCATAGTTTTATGTTGTACATAGCACTTACCACTTTCTGAAGTGATCTCATTTGTTTGTCTTCTACATTAGCACACAAGCTCCCTGGGAGCAAGGACCATGTCTCTGTAGTTCAGCTTGTATCTGTGTGCACCATATTCAGTCTGGCACAGAGTCAGAGTTAAGTAAATATTTGTTGAATGATCGAAGGGATGGATGAATTAGTTGAGTAAAGATTTAAAATTTCCGGAAATTCTGAATTTGTAGGAGACGTTGTTGCTTCTTTAGCCTTTAAAAAAATGGAAATTGAGAGGTAAAATTTCAAAATACGGAATATTTTAAAAGAATCATTTATAGTTTGAATGCTTCATCACTTAGGAACATATTACACAGGATGTAAATTTCATTAGATCATAAAATGGTTATACTTGTTATATTGCATGTAAATGAAGAACTTGTTCAAGCAATAATGAATTTAATATTGAATTAAAAATAATTTAAATTTTATTGTTTAGATTTTTTCCCATTTAAGAGAAGCAGAAAAACCCTTGAGGAGATGAAAACATCAAAGCTGAGGCTGTCAAGTTTTAGGACTTAGGGTCCCAAGCTGATAAAGAAAACATTCACTCTTAGAAAATGAGCCAAGAGAAGTAAGTAAGAAAAGCATCGCACAACTCACTGAAAATGAATTTTACCCCCAGGGAACTTTATCTACTCAGTTTTATTTTGTGAGATATTACTATCAGCAGTGTCTTCTCTGATGCTTCATTTTATAAACTTTTGAAAACAGAAAGTTTATAATCTTTTGCTTTGTCCTTTCAATACAGAATTTTTATCATAATTTATTGAGGTGAAATTCACATAACATAAAACTAACCATTTTAAAGTGAACAATTCTGTGGCATTTAGTAGATTCACAATGTTGTACAACTGCCCCTCTATCCAGTTCCATAACTCCACAGTAAAATCCCATACCCGTTAAGCAGTGTCTCCTCTCCCCTCAGCCTCTGGCAACCACTATTTTGTCTCTACGGATTTATCTATTCTGGACATTTCATATAAATGGAATCATACAATATGTGACCTTTTGTGTCTGGCCTTTTTCACTTGGCATGATGGTTTTTTTCTTTCTTCCTAAAGCTCCAGTACATAGTTGTATATCCTAGTTGTAAGTCATTCTAGTTCTAGTCGGACACCGCCACAGCATGGCTTGACGAGTTGTATGTAGGTCCACACCCAGGATCTGAACCAGTGAACCCCAGGCCGCCAAAGCAGAGCGTGCAAACTTAACCACTCGGCCATGGGGCTGGCCCCTTGGCATGCTGTTTTTAAGGTTCATACATGTTGTAATATGTGTCAGTACTTCATTTTTATGGACAAATAATATTCTGTTCTATGGCTATACCACATTTTGTTTATCCATTCATAAATTGATGGACATTTAGGTTGTTTCCACTTTTTGGCTATTATGAATAATGTTACTATGAACAAGGGTGTACATGTATTTGAGTACCTGTGTTCAGTTATTTTGGATGTATACCTAGGAGTGAAATTGCTGGATTACATGGTAACTCTATGTTTAACTTTTGAGTAATTGCTGAACTGTTTTTTTTTTAAAGATTTTATTTTTTTTCCTTTTTCTCCCCAAAGCCCCCTAGTACATAGTTGTATATTCTTCATTGTGGTTCCTTCTAGTTGTGGCATGTGGGACGCTGCCTCAGCATGGTTTGATGAGCAGTGCTATGTCCGCGCCCAGGATTCGAACCAACGAAACAATGGGCCGCCTGCAGCGGAGCGCGCGAACTTAACCACTCGGCCACAGGGCCAGCCCCGTGCTGAACTGTTTTCCACAGCAGCTGCACCATTTTGCATCCCCACTAGCAATGTAGGAGGGTTCTAATTTCTCCAAATCCTTGCTAATCTTTCTTCTTTTTTTTCCAGTTTTATTAAGAAATAATTGACATACATCGCTGTATAAATTTAAGGTGTACAACATGATGGCTTGATTTACATATATTGTTATTTTCCTGTTTTTTAAAATAGCCCTCCTAGTGGGCATGACGTGGTACCTCACTGTGGTTTTGATTTACCTTTCCCTAATGACTAATGATGCTGAGCATTTTTCATGTGTTTATTGGTCATTACAATGTAGATTATTTCTTTTCTGGTTATTACTATTTTTATTGAGGTAACATGAGTTTATACTATAATGTAGATTATTTCTGACTTTAGAATATTTCTGAACTTTTACAGTTTCTTTTATATAGTGCAGAAGATAGAAAGATAAGAGGCAAACAGGAACGAGAGAGCTAGTATTACAAAATTATATTTGGCAGATGCCCCAAGTGTCTTCCTGGCCCCAACCCCTGAGAATGTCACATTTTCCACAACACCGGAAATTTCTTTTCTGATATCAGGTCTTGCAGGCCTTGAATATCTGCTGATACTGTTAAATAAAATAGCAGAAATGTCATAAAAGTGGCAGGCAGGAAGTAAGGAAGGCAATGGTAGATGGGTCAAGCTGACTATCAACTTCATGGATCCACTGGGTAAGAAGGAGGTTGCAACCTGGAGTGGACCTTTGTAGAGTAGATTGAGCTCATGTGGATAATCAACAAATGTATTGGAAAAATTTGCTTTTTTTTCCTTAACAAATTAGGTAAAGGCGAAGAAATCATCTTTTCCTTCAAAATTTCTGCTTGCTTTCTCAAACATGTTCCCCATAAATTAAACAGATTGTATTTTCCTGTTTTCCTTAGATATTCTTGACGTTTTTCATCTGAGAAATTCAGAGCAGTTTAATAAGTGTGGTTATGGTAATCTTGCTTATGGTTGCATTGTCAAACTTCTGGGAAATGGATATGAGGTAGACAATGTGGCCAGTTAGGATGAGCTTTGAGCCAAGAGTCCGGAGATCTCTGTTCTAGTCCCCAGTTCAGAAATAACTAGCTTTGTAACCTTGGATAAATTATTTAACCTCTTGGAGCCTCAGTTTCCTCATTTGTAAATAAATGAATGATTGGACTTTAGATTATCTTTAAAGTCCTTTACAGCTCTAAAATTCTATTTGAGAAGTTCATGTGTTATGTACTTTAAATTTCAAAGGCAAATACATACTCCTTCTTTGTTTGCGTGTACAGAAATTAAAACCGCAACCTCAGTTCAAACCCATATCGACAGAATAAGTTAAAAAAGAAAAAAAAAAAAAGGCCCAGGGACACAGATTGCCAAGTTCTGAAGCCATGCCTCAGTACACTAGTACGTGTGAAGATGTGCCCTCTGCCCTGAGGTTTCTTAATCTATGGTCTGCAGTGTGTGTCGTAGATGTTTGTTTATCAAATATAGCGCAACTGGCTCAGACAGGACATAGCACTATTTCCTAGTCAGCGGCTAAAACATTTCTCGTCTCCTGAGCTTTTCCAGTCTTAAACTCCATAACTTCTGTGACTTCAAATGAGGACACTTTGATTTTCACTTAATCCGATGATGCATTTTATTTTTTGCAGGAAGATGCTGGGTTTTGAAACTACCCCCCCCCCCCACCTTCACTGGTAGGAAAAGTTATAATAAATGGTAAGATGATTCTGCCCTGCTACCACAGAAGTCTTCTTCCAGGCCTTCTAACACAGCACCCAGGGTGTTGTGGGTCATCTCATTGCCAGGCGAGTGTGATCAACAACTTTAGTCCTTGATGAGGAGTCAAAAGTTTAAGATCTATCTGGGAAGGGTTACGTTACATTTGGTACAGCATAGCATGAGGTTGTCCACAATTTTGGGATTGAAATACAAAGCCAATGGAAAGGGTGAAGCTAGTCATCTCAGGTGAGAGTAGCTGACATGGTATTTGCGTTAGTATTTATTTCCAATTTTAGAGGTTTTCTTACGATAAAAACTGTAGCAGGTAAGATAAAGGCTTTATCAGAATTTATGATCACAGAACTTTCTCAGGGGACTGATCTGATCTGTATTATCTGAAGACCTGTTCTTGATATTTTATTACCTCTTGGCTATTTCTTTTTTGTTAATTTACAGGTATACTTTGCATCAGTGCTTTTTTGGGGTTTCTGTATTTCACCTTTCTTTCAGCCCTAGGTCAGCTTGTTTATTTCCAAAAATGCAGAAGCTTCTGCAAAATGCTGGGAAACAGGGTAGAGTATGAGGTGTGAGGGAGGGAGGTGTGATTGAAGCCGAAGGGACTTTTATGGTTAGTGTGTTCTGTTCAATTAAGCTGTCTCTCCCTGGATATTTTTTTCCCAGTAGAATGTTAAAATACCGTACTCCTGCCAAAAAATTCCCCAAACTCAAATCCTAAACAAAAGAAACACCTTCTCTACCCTGATTTAAACACTATTTTGTGTTGGTGACTATTTCAAGAATCATTATATTTAATTTAATTTAAAATTTCTTTTGTGATTTTACAGCAGATCAATGAATGCGCTTGTCTTCTTACTGGGGTCTATTTATCAATGAGGCTATTACTACAAATTATTGTTTTCAATTTCTTCTGAAAATCAGCGAAAAAGTGTTTTGGTGATATGAGTTAATTACCTTGAAATGTATCATTTGATTCAGCAAGTCTACATCTAGGAGTTTTTCTAAGAAAGTAATTAGAGAAGCACACAAATTTATATTCAAGGATGTTCATAGCAGCATCATTTATAGTACTGGAAAAATTTAGGAACCAATGTAAATGTCCCACAAGCAATAGGGGACTGGTTAAATAAATTATGTGACACCTATATGTTACAATATTATGCAGCTCTAAACATTATTTTTAAAGAATTTTTAATAACATGGGAGAGAGCTCATGTCAAATGTCAAGTGAAAAAAAGCACACAATACTATATATACAGAATGGTTCCAATATTGGAAAAAATATAAATAAGAAGAAACTGGTAAAAAATAGATGAAAATACTAATAGTGGCTCTCTCAAGGCAGCAGAATTGTGGATTTAAAATCATTATATATTTTTGGTGTTTTCCATACTTTCTATGATGAATAGTTATTACTTTTAGAAAAAGATATAAAAAGTTATTAAACATTTTAATGAAAGCAAATTAAACAACAATGAGATAGCATTGTTTGCCTATCAGACTGGCAAGATTTTTAAAGATTGATAAGATTCAATGTTTTCAAGAATATGAGGAAAATAGCACTCTTATACACTCTAAATAGGAGTGTAAGTTGGTTTGGCATTTTTAAGAGACAATTTGATGGTATCTTTTAAAATTTAAAATGTACATACTCTTTGACCCAGCATCATTTCCACTTACAGGGCTCCACTAGACACTAGAGATGCTTGAACAAATTTACAAAGATATATGCATAGGGATATTAATTGGAGTATTGTGAAAAATTAGGGAAGAATCTCGAATGTTCATCAATAGGGATATGACTAATACATTATGGCATATCTATATCACCGAATACTGTGTAACAGTAAAAAAAGAATGAGGTATAATTCTTTAGATATCTACATACATAAAGATACGGAATATCTTTAGATATCTTTAGATATCTACAAACATAAAGATATGCAATGATGTTTGTGATACATTATTAAGTGAATAAAAGCAATTTGTAGAGCAATATGTAGAATATATTCTCATTAAAAAAAAAATAAGTATAGGGGCTGGCCCGGTGGCACAGTGGTTAAGTTCGCATGTTCTGCTACTCGGCGGCCCAGGGTTTGCCCGTTCGGATCCCTGGTGCAGACATGGCACTGCTTGGCAAGCCATGCTGTGGTAGGCATCCCACATATACTGTAGAGGAAGATGGGCATGGATGTTGGCTCAGGGCCAGTCTTCCTCAGCAAAAAGAGGAGGATTGGCAGGAGTTAGCTCAGGGCTGATCTTCCTCAAAAAAAAAATAAATAAATAAAAACAAAAAAACACAAGCTCATTATTAAAAAAAACAAAAGTATATGTGACCATCTACGTGCCCAGGAAACATTTGGAAAGATATCAGATTGTTCACAATTGTTATCTCTGTAGGGTGGGATCAGAGATACTTTTACTTTATAGACTTCTGTTTGGACAAAAGAAGTGAACATGCCCTTTTTTTGTAATAACAAAATAATAAAGAGACAATCTGCAGAAAAGTGGGGCTTATTGTGTGAAAATTTGCCCTATAAATAGCCCTTCAGGAATATATTAGTCCATGTACAGTGATGTCCAGCTACAAAGAGTTTGGACACCTTCACATAGGGCCTAATTTGCACCATGGCTCAATAAAGAGAGAAAACAGTCACAAGGAGGAACTGATTCGTAAGCTGATCTAGATTGCCATACCTAAATTTTGCCCAGTGGCAACAAAACCAGATTTCCTGAACTCGTTCATCAATACCATTGAAATGAGCTTGTAGAAAGCTGAGGTTAGCCACTGATTCCCAAAGCTGCCCATATAAATGGTGTGGATTAGATACATATTATAGCTAAAAGTGACTCTCAAAATCTTTGAGTTCACCTTCAAGGATTTGCTTTAAACGTCTTTTCATAGGAGAGGTTCCCCCTGGGTCTAATACAGAAGTCACATCTTCCAAAAAGAGACTTTGCTTCTCTTTTAGATGGGTTTATATGACAATGAGATGGACATGTGAAACATTACTTATTCAGCCATATGCACATTTTCGTTTGACATAATAATGGTACCTACCTCATAGATTTACCTTGAGGGTAAAAGGAAATAATACATGTAAAGTATTTGGGGCAGTGCTGGGCACATGGTAAATATCCAATAATTGGTGACCATTATTATTCAAACATGTTGCTAAAGATTTTCCGTTTGAATAACAATAACTTGGCCTGTACTAGGCGCCGTATTTGGTCCAAATGAAGGAGACAGTTTTGTTACAGCATTTTAGTTTGAAGAAGGATTGCTTTGAATAGATGTTCAAAGGTTTAAGCAGAGTGAATATCTGGGTATAATGAGGGGGTTTGCCTACTTCATACAAGGCTTTAGCGAAGGGTATATTTAGAGGATGGAAGGGAACGGGGCTTAGCCTGGAGGTCAGAGAGTGACTTAGGGAAGAAATTGAAGGTGGTGGTTGCAGACCACTTCTCAAGGAATTTAGTCCTTGGCTTTAAAGAAAGTCACTCAATAAATAGGAGAATCTGGAGAAAGACTGGTGTGGTATAAAGGAACGATGTGAGTTTTGGTTCTAGCTTCCTTTTTCTCATCTGTAAAATGAGGAGGTCGAACTTGATAATTAATAGCCACCATTTTCTGCACACTTGCCATAAGCCAGGCATTTTATGAGCATGATTTCATTTAATGCTCCTTCAGAAGAGCCTTATGCATGAGGTACCATTATTATCCCCAGTTTACAGATGAGGAGGCTGAGGCTCTGAAGAGGTTATGTAACTTGGTCTAGGGTGGTACAGGCTCAAAGCCCATACGTACGGTTTCCCTCCTGCTACACTACCTCTCTGTGTCCTCCCAGCTCTAATAGCCAATGATTCCGAGTAAGAGACATTTAAAAATTTTGTTGTCATTTGACTTGTCTTTTAAGAATGGGAGAGGAAATCAAATTTTCCCGTATGTAAAAGAGAAAGGAAAATAAAGAGAGATTGAAGGTGAATTATGATATTGATGACCTATCTTTTTCCCTATCATTACTGGGCTACAATTACTACAGAAAGTGGGCAAAAATATATACCAAAAGCAACTTTCTGGCAGATTTGATGACAACCACAGTCCATTTCATTTGCCTCTGGTCTTATGGATAATATGAATATTTTATTCTTTTTTTTCCCCCTTTTTGAGAAGGTTGCTAAAGAAGTTTGCAAGGCTACTGCAGAGGCTTTTATTTAGAGGATACGAGTTTGCTTTTAAAAAGACAGAGAATGAGTTAGTGAGAGACACGAAGTCAAGTTCCATTAAAACTCTGCTGGGATTTTGATTCGGACTGTGCTGACTTTATAGATTAATTTGGGAAGAGTGGAGTCTTTACAATTCTGTCTCTTCCCATCCAGATGCATTCGATATCTTTCCATTTGTTTTGGTTTCTCAATTAATTTAAAAACCTGTAAAATGTATCAGAATGAAAAGAAACTGTTATTCAAAAGATAAAAGAATCATTTCTCAAAAAATAACTTGTAGATCCAGCTACTCTGCCTTTGACCAGTTTTGAAAATAGTAGCTTAGGTTATTATTTATGCTCACAGTGAGATCATCTTCTGCCTAGGTTTCTGATTTCACCAGTGTTTTCAGACGTGCCACTGAAGACAATATTTGGCCTGGTTATTGGGTCTGAAAAAAATAAGGTCTTATTAATGACAAAACATAACTTGTCTATGCAAATATTATTATAAAGTCCTGCTGCTTGTAGAGGGACCACAGGAGGAAATGATTATTTTACAAACCTGTGAAGTATGTTAACACGCGAAGGCTTGTTACACAGTCAATAAAGAACAGTTGTTTTCTGCCCTTCCATAAATAACCAATGTCAGGAGCAGCCTGGCTATCTGTTTCAGCTTCTTGTTACAGGGGAGTAAAATGAGAGAGGCCTGTATATCACTACCTGCTAACAGAGCTGTCCTGTTAAATTCTGTTTGGCTTCAAACAGTTTAATTTTCATGCTTTCAGGGCTTTTTATGTTGTATTTTGAATCTGTCAATTGTGCCGTACATTTTCCTCTTTCTCATTTCCACATGTTTATCTCTTCTGTTTCTAACTGGATTGGTGGTGCTGGGTAGGACTTATAACCCAGGAAGCCTGATGTCCTGGCAAGCGCCCTGGTCTGGGAGTCACGAGAACTGTGGTAGGAAATCCAGGCTCTACTACTAGTTAGTTGTGTGACTGGACAAGTCATTTAACCTGCATCTGTTTCTCCATCTGTGAAATAGGGTTAATAATCGCCTGTCTTCCTAACTAGTAAACAATGGTGCAAATGTTCTCTCTAAAAGGTCAGACAGCTGGCTGGGGGAATGTTTTGCTCCTGGGTCATAGTTCTGGAGGGTTTCTGATGACAAGAAATTAAGCAAGGTTTGTTTTGACCCCGAAAAAGTGAAAAAAGAAAAGCTAGAAATAGTCAACACTATTTCTATACATTTGGTTTCCTTTTTGGAGATGCAGCTCTTCTTTCCTCTTCATCCTGGGTGTGGTTAACTGTAGAGGAAAGGTGAGATATGGTATGTGATAAAGGTAGCCAGAACTGTCAGCATTAGTAAATAGCTTGTGATTAAGATCTTGAAAGTTCAAGTAGTTTCTTGGGCTGATAAATACATCTATCTGTATCTTATACACTCATGCACATGCCTAGGTATGTTCATATACATATTCATACAAACAAAAATGGATAGTTTCTGGCTGTCCTTTATACCTTGTAAAGTTGGAGGAACTTCAGTAAGCTGAGGAGTCCACGTTCAGAAGCAATTACCTGAAAATTGAAAAGTTCTGGGCTAAGTGACGGATAGCAAAGGAAATCAACAAAAGTACTCTTTAATTACGAGTTCTTTTTCATCTTGGTCCAATGCATTGATTTATATGTTACACTGGGTCTGTACTGTGTCTGTATTTTAATTCCACAACTAGACACTAAGTTTGTTGAAGGCAGGGATGATGATTCCTTCAATTTCTTTTGTGTACTGTAGATGACAGCGCTCTGTACACTGCAGGTACCCAGTGAATTATATAGCTGACAAACGATTACTTATTTCTAGTATTACAAGAAGATCTCATAAAATAAACGTGACAATTAAACTTGTTGTTTGAAGTCTTGAACTTTCTAGGTCAATCTCGAAAAAGGAAGTTACAAAGCTGCTATAGCAATATTTATGTGTTATTTAAAAGTGGGTGGGTCTTTTGGAAATTGGATAAGTAACCCCACTTCAGAGCAGCAATACACAAAAGCTGTAGCTTTATGCTCTCCAACTGTGGGCCTCCAACGCCTATAGTGTCACCTGGGATCGTTATTAAAAATTCACATTTCTCAGCCCCACTCAGATCCAAATCACAATATCTGGGGTTGGTAGCTTCAGGTACTCATTTTAACAAGCATCCCAGATGATTCGGATGCATACTAAAGATTAAGAACGACTCTAGCCTGTAATCTGAGGTGGTGAGACACACACACACACACACACACACACACACAAACGTTGTTACGTCCAGTAATTCTACAGGAAAATGGAAAATAGCAAGTGAAATGAAACGTCCATTACTAGCAGGAAGAGGAAGCTACTCCTCCATTATGCATCAGGGAACTGGAAGAAAACTGACGCTTTATTTCTTTTGGTGATATATTCTTGACCGTTTGTCGTGGCTTATTTGCAATTATGTTCTGTCCCTTTTGAAGTCCTGAGACAGTTCGCCAGAATTTTATTTTTAGCAGCAATTTCTTGAGTTTCTTGGGAACAGGATTTGCAGAACTGGCTCATAAGAGATGATCAGGGCCAGTAAGATGTCACAGTGCTGTGGTGACTTTTCCTTATCAGTGTGGGCTCTTCTGCCATTACACCATCGTGCAAATGGAAGGCATAAAGTGAAAAACCCTGCGTCCTTGTGATGGTTCATAAGCCGGAGGGACTGAGGGTCTTAACGCAGAGAGAGGCGCGATAGACGGAAGAGAGGCATTATCTCAGGCTCGGAGGAGCAGGATGCCTTTAATCAAAGAATGTTAAGATCTCTCTCTAAAGGAAGAGCCGTGAAGTCCAAAGATGATTATCTTTAGAGGGCAGCTGGAAGATGACCCGAGGGGAACTTTCATCCCGCTGTGGAGTCCAGGGAAGCAAGCACAGGTGCGGGCGTGGGCCGGTTCTGCACCTCTCTGAAATCTGATAGGGGCGAGGACCTTCCGAAAGCACCCTGGAGAACACGGCCAGCAGCCCAGCAGCAGCAGCTCGGAAGCGCGAGCTGGAACCTGCGGCGAGCCTGTGGGGAGCCGTTAGCCGACCCCGCTCGCCGCAGCACCCCTCCTTCGCCCCCCACCGCCCACGAGGCCCCGCCTCTGGAGTGACGCGCGGGCCAGCGGAGGCGGGAGCGTGGGTGGGCCGAGCCCGCGGCAGCCGGCGATTCGGCCGGCGCAGCCACACCACCCCGCGCCCCGCTCCGCCCGCCCCTCCGGGTGCGTGTTTTCCGGGCTCGCGCCGCGCCGCGCCTCGCCCCGCCTCCGCCTGCAGCCCGGGTGCGCGCGCGCCGCTGCGGCTTTTTCTCCGGCGTCCGCGGCGCGCCCCTACTCGCCCCAGAGCTAGCGGGCACGCGGCTCCTTTCCGCTAGCTTCCCGAGCGCGAGGCGCCGGCCGGCTGCAAAGACGCCGCGGGCGGCTCATCCGGTGAGTAAGCCCGGCTGCTGAGGCGGCGGCCCTCGCATCCCTGCCCTGGAGGACTCGGGGCGCCAGCCCCAGCGGCGCCACCGCCTTACACCTGAGCCCCGAGTAGCTGGAGAGGACGTTCCAGTTCCCTGAATCGGCTCGCTTTCTTCTGTAGCCGGGGCGATCCATCCGCCCGCCTGCCCCGGGGCCAGGGAGATTCCCGAGGTCTCTGTATCTTCTCCTTTGCTCAAGTCTGGGGTCCTCGACACCCTGGCCTGTCTCTTTCTGCCTCTCACCGCCCGCCCCCGAGGGCCAGAAGCATCTTCCCGATCGAGGTACTATGCTTGACCATGACCCTTTCCAAAGGAGTACATCAAGTGCTTGCCAGACCTCCAAACGACCTTTAGGGCGCCCCTAGAACTCAACTCCATTTTGTCCCCTCTGGGTCGCTCTATATCTGAGGGCTAGGGGGGGTCTCTCTGCTCCTGGAAGCATCCGCCCTTCGAATTTGAGGGATGCTCTGTCTTCCGATATTTTCTTAGCTTCCGTGGATCTTTAGGTATGTTAGAAAACGGCTGGCTTCTAGCAGAAGCATGCTCTTATTTTTTCCTGTTCTTTCTGTCTACATCCCTGTCCTCAGTGGGTGCTGTATATTTAGCATTAGCTTTATTCACTTCCTCTTCCTCTCATTTGAGTGCCTTACAGAAAGAACTGTGGCTGATGTCTTTAGAAAAATCGAGGAGAATATGATTCATTGCCTAACCTCCATCAAGGGGTTACATATTTTAAATAAGACGTCATTTCTCCTCTTCACTCCAGCATCTCCTCCTTCAAAGGCATTTTTTTCACCCTCTTGTAATGAATTCGCACTATCCGCTCTTTTCACCTTAAAAAAAAATCAATCATCGCTCTGAGAAAAGACGGTGAGATGCAGAATAAGGGCAAAATGGCATTTAAATGAATCCCTTTGAAAAAGTAAGCAGTCTGCTTTATTTGTTAATGGTTTAATCAATGCCTCAGTTTTCTCATCTACAAAAAGGAGGATGGTCCTTCTAGCGTTTTGATTCCAGGACCTCTGAATTCATGCTCAGTAACGTGTTGCTGCAAAATGGAGATTTAACCTGATTAAAACCCCATTTCCCGGTAGTTGCTTGTCACTTTAGTTTTTTTGTTTGTTTGTTTTGCCTCTAGCAAATAGTTTTACCTGTTCGTGGTACATAAGGCTGCATGCAAGTGCAGATGTAATTACGGTACCGGCAAAGATCGTATCCATCAAGATTTCAATAGTCTAAGTCCTCTTCTTTGAATTCTAAAATAGCTCATCTTTTCTGTTGAAGCTGCTAAAGTGTAAGATGTGCAAGACTCCTGTAAGAATTAACATGCTCTCTGCCGTTTAGGTGGATGATGAAACATTCCAGTGTTAGTATACTTGCACCACAGAATAAAGTACCTTATTGTTCTGATATGAGAAGCAATTTGACACCTAAAAATCCACAGAAGGTGTAATGCAACAGTTAAAAGCTCAAGTAAATTCAGTTTTTTCCCCTAAAAACCCTATTTAAAAAATAAGTTATTCAGATTAAGATTTTTGTTTGAGAGTTTTAGGTAGGAGCGGGATAGATGGGTGGAGAAAGGAGAGTCTTGCCCAATTCAGTGAGAAGAGAAATGAATCGGGACTCGAGATGCTCGGGTACCAGTTCCAGCTCTAGCTAATTGTGTAACCTTGAACAAGTCACTTTCCCTCTCAGTTTTTGCATCGGTAACAATGTCGTGATGGTTGGCAGAATGATCCAGAAGTCCCCCAATGTGAATTCTTTGTTCTTATACTGAAAAAAAAAATATGATGCAATTTGCATTAAGGCTGTGCCATAAATCCTTAGTTATACCAGTTGTTTAGAACGTTTTTCTCAAAGATCTGCATATACTAGTTCTAATCTACATATGCATAATTCTTAATTCATCCTTATCAAATGAATTACTATAGGTGGAAGTCTATGAATTGGGGAGCATTTTACAAACGGTATTGTTAGCTTCTGCCTGCAAGTGAAATGTGTGCCGACCACGCTATTTTTTTTTTTTTTTTTTAACGTTCATGACTTTTAGAAATTTGTAAGGGAATGTGTATGTACTGCCATGTAACTGTAATTGACTAGGCACTTTACAAGAATAGGCAGGTATCTCATGCATCCATTTATTCATTCATTTAACTTATCTTGTTCCTTCATCTCTTACTTTGTGCCAGGTCACAAGGATATGATGGTTAAGAAGACAATCCCTACCCTACGATTTTATAGTCTGGGATGGTGGTGATGGTAGTAGGGGTTGTGGGAGGATAGATGTATGTACAGCTTATTTTTATTAACAATGACAGCAGCAGTCAAATCATGAACATAAAATCGTGGGAATATTAAAGCTCCACGGGAGAGGAGAAGATCATAGTATTGATTGTAACCTGAGACTCTCTTCTTGGCATTCCTTTTTTTTTTTCCTTCTTTCTTGACTTTCAATTGCTGAGACTTTAGCAAAAATAAAAGCTATATTTTTCTACTCCTGCCACTGGCTGGTCTTATGTATTCTTTTCCTTCTTTCTTTTTTAGCTGTTTATTTTTAGATAGTTGTAGGAAATACTACCCTTTATCTAATTTTCCCCAATAGTAACATCTTGCATAGCTGTAGTATAATATCACAACAGGGAAATTGAAGTAGATATGATCCATCCACCCAATTCAGAGATCAGCAGTTTTACACGTACTCATTAGCGTGTGTCTTTTTAGTTCTATGCAGTGTTATCATGTGTAAATTTGTGTAACCACCACTATAGTCAAGATACAGAGCAGTTCAGGGGCCGGCCCGATGGCGCAGTGGTTAAGGGCGCATATTCCGCTTCTCGGTGGCCCGGGGTTTGCCGGTTTGGATCCCGGGTGCGGACATGGCACTGCTTGGCATGCCATGCTGTGGCAAGTGTCCCACATATAAAGTAGAGGAAGATGGGCGTGGATGTTAGCTCAGGGCCAGTCTTCCTCAGTGAAAAGAGGAGGATTGGCAGCAGTTAGCTCAGGGCTAATCTTCCTCAAAAAAAAAAAAAAAGATACAGAACAGTTCCATCACCACAAGGATCCATGGTGTTGCCCTTTTGTAGCCCCAGCCGTCTCTCTCCCTCCCTTATCTCTGGCAACCACTAATCTGTTTTCCATGCCCATAATTTTGTGATTGCAAGAATGCTATATAAATGGAATCATACAGTGTGTAATTTTTGAGATTGCCTTTTTTTCACTCAGCATTAATTCCCTGGAGTTTCACACAGGGACCCAATCTCGTATCAATAGTGAGTTCCCTTTCATTGTTGAGTCCTATTCCATGGTGTAGATGTACTACAATTTGTTTAACTACTCACTCATTGCAGGACATCTGGCTGTTCCCCCCCCACCCCCCTTAGTTTTATAAGGAACTGCCAAACTGTTTTCCAGAGTGGCTATACCATTTCACATGCCCACCAGCAATGTATGAGTGCTCCTCATCCTTGCCACCATTTGGTGTTGTCACTGTTTTGTTTTAGCCATTCTGATAGATGTGTAGTAATAACTTGTAGCTTTCACTTGCATTTCCCTAATGGCTCATGATGTTGAACATCTTTTCATGTGCTGCTTTGCCATCTCTGTATCCTCTTCAGTGAAATGTATGTTCATGTCTTTTGTCCATTTTCTAGTTGGATTTTTTTTATTGTTAAGTCCTGAGAGTTCTTTATATATTCTAAGTACTAGTCGTTTGTCAGACATGTAGTTTGCAAATATGTTCTCCCAGTCTGTAGCTTGTCTTTTCATCCTCCGCTCGGGAGTTTTGCAGAATGAAGGTCTTCAGTTTTCATGAGATCCAGTTTATCAGTTTTTCCTTTTATGGATCATGCCTTGTGTGTCAAGGGGTCTTATGTACCTTTCTTATTTAATTTTGTTCCTTCCTGTTCTGTCTAACATCCAGTATTTCTGTAAGCAGTGCGAGCATTTTTTCATTCAGTAGTTCTGGAGCTCAAATGTATTGTGTGAAAAAGTGGCCTTGATGGCTTAGAGTGTGACTACATAGTCGTCCTTGTTCTCACTATATTAAAAGGGCTTCCATCATTTTGTGCCTTTAACGTATAATTTCTGCTTTACCAAGCTCTCAAATGAAATGTTAAAATTAATATTTTAAACCTAAATAGACACATGATGTGCCAAAGAGATTTTTGGTTTCACTTTCTAAATTAAAAATATCTTGGCAGAACTATATAGTTTCTTATCAAGGTTTCTGGTAAGTAATCCAAAGGACAAATTTATGTTCTTATTTAAATATACTTTGAATGTCTGCTTCTGCATTTTGAGTAGTGAAGTTGTGGATCATGACCGTGGATCTAGTAGGCTTTTTCTATTCACCCTTGATTATCAGAATACTGAAGAGAAGACTGTTTTGTTTGTCTGTCTAGACTGCATGTTTTCCTTTTATAGTAGCTACTTAATGTTTACTTTAATTATCTTTTAAAATAAGCATTAGCTTTAAGGTGACAACAATTTTATATTTTGAAAAGTGTAGGTACTTGTGTTATGAGAACAACTTACAGGAAAAGGTTAGTGATTGATTTTGAGAGTATTCATTTCTGTGAGGTGGTACTGAAATTATTCCTTGTCCCTTCAGTGTCACCGTATTTCCTCAAATAAGTGTATAGCCAGGGTAGTGGATGCCTATTTGAAAAAGATCAATCATTGATGTAAGGCCGGGGTGGCAAAATACTGCCAGTGGCCAAATCCTGCCCACCACCTGTTTTTGTAAATAAACTTCTGTTGGAACACAGCCACATCCATCCATTTATGTATTGTGTAGCTGCATTCAAATACAGTGTCAGAGTTGAAACAGAGAACTTATGACCATAAAACCCTGTTTATTCTGTCGTCCTTTATAGAAAAAGTTTGCCGAGAGATAAAGTAACCTTATAAACTACTGAGTCTCTGTGTTACAAAGGAAATTTAACAAACTTTACTTTGACGTTTAGTAGCTTTTAGTTATATTTCCATGGGAAATTGTGTTTCAGAAGAGGGTATTCGTTTTCCTTACTAAGTCTGCGAGGCACTGTGGTCTAGGAGCAGCATTAAGGAATGGATGGAGAGTTTGGAAGGTTGATGTCGTTGTTGTCCTTAGTGTGGGTTATTTCAATGTGAATGGATGGCAACTAGTGAGATTCAGAAAGAGGCCTATGCAGTCCTGATGTCCTTTGAAGATCGTCTTGTGAGCCAGAGTGGTAATGAGAGAGCCAGGCGTGGCAGCGCTGTTGCTCTTGCTCCCGAAACTGGTGTGATCTTTAAATATATAGTAGGTTGAGCCTGTCAAACTGAACTTAGATTGTTGGTTTGTTCTTTTGTTTGCGCAGCTTCCTTTTGTAAGTTAGAAGTTGACACTTTAGTTCTTTGAAATGCCCTACGGGTGACATGGAAAACAGAAAGTTAGGACAGTTGGCTATACATTTGGAAAGAAATGAATCCCCACATCACATCATACACAAAAATAAATTAAGGATGGGTGTGAGGGGATATCTCATTAAGGTTGTGATTTGCATTTCCCTAATAATTAGTGATGATGAACATCTTTTCATGTGCCTGTTGGCCGTCTGTATATATCTTCTTTGGAAAAATGTCTGTTCATATTCTCTGCCCATTTTTTGATCGGTTGTTCTTTTTTTTGTTGAGTTGTATGAGTTCTTTATATATTTTGGATATTAACCCCTTATTGGCAATATGATTTGCAAATATTTTCTTCCAGTTAGTGGGTTGTCTTTTTGTTTTGTTGATGACTTCCTTTGCTGTGCAGAAGCTTGGGTGAAAGGGGGTAAAGGGGCACATATTTATGGTGATGGATGGAAACTAGACTTTTGGTGGTGAACTGTATAGAATGCAGTCTATACAAAAGTTGAAATACAGTGATGTACACCTGAAATTTATATAATGTTATATATATAATGTACAAACCAATGTGACCCCAATAAAAAACAAATTAAGGATGTATTTTAAAAATCTGAGTATATATTTTAAAAACTTCTGGAAAACATATGACACCATAACAGAGTTAAAAAGGCAAGTGACAGACTGGGGGAAAAATCTCCATATGCAGTACAAACTTTAATTGACTTTCACTTAACTGAACCACCACGTTAAATGATACTCTTCATTTCCTTCGTAAAGTACACTGTGCGCTGAGCACTTGCTGTTAGTAGATTCGTCTCCAGTAGGCCAGTGTGCTTGTGGACCCACCAGCAGAACAGGTGCTTCTATTATTGAAGGTACATATGCTGGTTGTTCTTGTTTTTGTAAATATGTAATTTATTTTCATATTTTATAACTTGATAAAATATGAGTAGTAGGAAATTGAAGTTCTTATGAAAATTTACAGATGATGTGATGTCTGAGATTTCCTTCTAATTATATGGGGAGGAGGAGGTGTGGAGTGCATAGAGATGTAAAAGAAAGACAATTCAGCATATATGGATAATTATTGAAGCTGAGTGATAGTTATGTTAGATTCATTATGACAAAAATTGGGTGTTTGGAAAAAGTTGATGAAAGCAAGTTATTACTGTTGAATTAGGTGTTAGACAATAAAAGATTTGTATAACATAGAGATAAAAATCTAAAAGGGTTCTTCACTCGTAGTGCTTTGCCAAGTGTCTTTTAAATTCTTTGAAGCTCAATGTTATCTAAGAATTCATTTTAAATTTTTTTATAATCAGTGTGCCTGGAGTTAAAGAAAAAGGTCATCACCTCTTGGCTGTATATCAAATGTTTGATGAATGAGTGTACATTTACTACTGATAAAGTGAAATGGAAATGAAATGTTTGTCATGTGCATATTTTTTATTATTACTCACCTTAATTGACCTTTTCAGTTAAGTAATCAACTGTTCCAAATAAGATTAGATAAAATGGCTTCTACTGTATAATATGCATGATATGTAAAGAGCTCCTACAAATCAAAAATAAAAAGGCACCCAATAGAAAAAGTGGCAGAGGGTTATGAATTGGCATTTCCCAGAAAAAGAAATCAAAATAATGAGTAAAAAAGAAAAGATGTTCAAATTCACTCTAGTAATTAGGGAAATGAAAAGCATCTTTCACCAAATATATTGGCAAAAACTATATCTACTTTTAGAAAGAACTGGGCACTGTCATGCACTGTTAGTGAGAGTGCAAATTGTATAGCTTTTTGATAAAGAATACCAAAATCCTCTCATTTTTAAATGTACATATATTTTGACCCAGCACTTCTGTTAGGAAACTGTTCTAGGGAAATATCTGCTCATATGTGTAAAGAAATATTTAAGATTTCACTGTGGTGAAACTAGTCATAACATTGAAAACTTGGCAGCAACCTATATGTCCATCAGTAGGGAAATGATTTAAAAAATAACCTGGTGTTCTATGCAATATCATGGGGCTATTAAAGGAAAGAAACCCCTCAGATAGGCCTATATAAACTGACATAGGAGTTCCGAAGTATGTTGGTAAAGGAGAGAGAGGAGAGGGAGGGAGAGGGCGGCTAGAATGGTCCATATACTGTGATTTCACTTATCTAAGAAAAACTACAAAACCGTATCGTGAGTATGGATAATACCAAAAGGTCTGATTGATACACACCATGAGTAATTATCCCTGCTTGTGGTATTAGAGGAAGGCAGTATAGGTATACTTTTACTTTTTTGCTCTATAGAATTCAATAGTGTAATTTAAATTTGTGATTACTACTTTGCTAGTAATTATAAAGATCAATAATATGAAACCTTTACACCCTGGAGGATGCTTACAATGCGATTCCTTCATTGTGCATTATACAGTGACACTGCTGGAAACGTAGTGCCTTGTACTTAGTGAGCAGTCAGGTATTATTTTTATAATTTTCTCCCTTTGTTAAAGTATTATTTGTACTTTCTGAATTTTCTATACTGAGAATATAAGTATAAAGAAGAATAAAAGCACCATCATCCCATACAAAGGGAGATCTCTTGTTAACTTTTGGGTATATAGGATTGTGCACACGTTTTTGTACACACATATATGGGTGCCTGCATGTGCACAAATATACACGTGTATGCACATGTGCAAACATGTATTTTCTTTCTACAAAAATGGGCTTTTATGGTACATAGGGATTTGTAACTTGCTTCCTTTAACTTGACACTATATTGTGAGCACCTTTCACGATCAGTAACTCTGAATAAGTGAAAAAGACATCTCAGTGGGAAAAGAACAACACTGTGCCTTGTAAATACAATGTTCTAGTTAAAATAACTGGTTTCTAGGACAAACTATAATCTTAAAAAAAAATTCATGGTCACCAAAAGTAAATAACCAAGGAATTTTTAAATTCTCAATGTTGAACCACTTCAGTTCTGTTTTAAATTTAACTATGAATGTATTATTTAAATTATAGTTACTAGTAATGATGTATAAGTGCAATATATTAAAATATCATTAGAAATCTTTTTGGGTGGAGTTTCATTTTAATGAAGATTTTAAAGCTGAGCTTTAATAGTTGCTTTGGTTCAAAGGAAACTAACTGCTCTGACTAATTTTTGGTAAAGGTGTGGGTGTAGTTGTATTCTTTCACAACTTACAAGAGTAAAGATAATCTAGGTAACTGTAGCTACACGAATCTTTGCTATGGTATCTCAGTCTATAGTATATAAAATGGAACATGGGGAGAACTGTGTTGGAGGCCCAAGTTTGACTTGGGCAAGCATGTATGTATTCTGCTCTCTTATGTTATCTAGAAACATTTTCATTAAGCACATTCACTGAAGGCTCATTATAACCTCTTCTGGGTTTCTACTGTGGGACTTAGAGGTGAGAATACCTTACTCGACGCTGCAGAGTTTTTAATGCCTTAATCATTTTCCATGAATTCAATAGAGTATTTAACAAAAGAAGATTCTACCTTGCAGACAGTGGTGTTGTGAAGGCCCTGTATGGCTGCTCACGTTTTGTTCTGGCGATTGACAGTATCCCTGTTCTCCGAGGCCGTGCATCTTGGCCTTTTTGGAATTGATTTTGCAGCGCGAGAATTTTTCTCTCCTAGGTGCTGTCAAGTTAGCAGATTTTACAGGAAAGTCAGCATAGAGGTACCCTATTTCTCACCTGATTAATGAGAGGGGCATGTGAGATCCGGCTGTTACAGAGGTGTCGAAAACATTAATGGCGGATTCTAGTGGCTGTAATGAAGTTAGTGCTGTGGAAGGCATGGTGAAATACCTGTTTTCTCGTAGGTATTTTGTTTATTACCTTTAATATATGCTTGAAGTATTTTACTACTGTAAAATAAGTAAGGATAGAGTTTTGAAGGACCACTCCCCTGGGGGCATCTGAATAATGAGTTGTCAGAGAAAGGCTGGAGAAATAGGCAGAGCTGCTAGCTGAGATGGTGATCATTCATTATGCTCAGAATACGTTAGTCATTTTGGCTTCTGAAATGAACTGAAAGCTGAAAACTTCCCTCAGACAGGAAACAGGAACTGGGTGAATGAGCTTAAAATTCAGTTGTGGCTTTGAAAATAGAAGAGAAGAAAAGCCAGAACTAGCACTAACATCTCATGGGATGAATCCAAGTCAAAAATGCTGTGTTCCACATGAGCACTGAAGATGCTAAGTTGAGAAGTAGCTTAAAAGAATAATTGGAAAATCATAACTTGACTGAGGGGCAGAACTGGCCAGAACTAGCTATAAACAATTGTTGGATGAATGTGTTTCAGACAAACAGAGCAGAAAAGAGAAAAGCAGGCAGGGATAATGGTATTCTTACACCTGGAACCACAGACACCTTCAGGATATGCTCAATCGCAAGGTTAGTCTAGAATGGGTTAGAGTCTTTGGTAAAATATTTGGCATTCCCTTAGTGCACAGGCAGTTCCTTACCGGGAGTAGGTTAGAATTTCTGTGAAGCAAGTAATTTCCATAACCTGGAAACTAGAAGAGGCAGGATTTAGGCTCACTGTCGGTGAATTACCGCAACCTACAGATGGGAAGCTATGTAGTGTTTATTTCCCCGAATAGAAAGAAATGTCATCATTAGCATATTCATTCAAATATAGTTACATGTTACACATTTTTAAGCAAAATGACTTTACTTGTAAGGATATTATACAACTCAAATTTCCCCCAGAAATTTTTGGATTCCTTTACCTAGATCTTTAGTTTAATTTTAGTTTCACTTGTACACATATTTACATTAATTTTAATATTCTCTCAGCCCCCAAGAGATTGCTGAGTATTAAGATGATTGTAGGGGAGTAGCTTTCTTTAGGAAATAGCCCTGAAAGAGTGGATTTCTTTACAGGCAGTATCCCTGTAACGTAGTTTGAGAAGAGACAGCTGCAAAATGGAGACCTCCATGGTAAATCCCCCGCCTCCATCTGTATTCCTGTTTTGAAATGGAATTCCCCCACCTCACTTTGACAGCATTTCTTGAGGGACTAGGTGAGTAGAACCGAATGAGGGATGATTCTCTACCCCAGGAGTACAAAATATTCAGTGGGGTTAAAAAGACACTTGCACCAGTTTTTTTTTTTTTTTCTCATAAAGCCCCGAACCCTAGAGATTGTAGTTTTTAAACCTCTTAGGGAGAAAGTGCCTGCTTACAAACTTGTTTCTAATTGTTCTCCACTGAGTGAGACTGTTGACCACCTCCCTCCCCGCCTTTGATTGAAGGCTCATGTTGCTTAGGGCCCGCTGGCAGGAAAGAGGAGGCGGATGCTATCCCAGGGCATTACCAAAGGAGCAGGAGGTGGCAGTGAGCATATGGTCTATACCAGAGTGTACTTTGAGTTTTGAAAACCAAGAATCTTAACCCCAGTTTGTTTGTTTGTTTTTTAAAGATTTTATTTTTCCCCCAAAGCCCCCCGGTACATAGTTGTGTATTTTTAGTTGTGGGTCCTCCTAGTTGTGGCATGTGGGACACCGCCTCAGCATGGCCTGACCAGTGGTGTCATGTCCACGCCCAGGATTTGAACCAATGAAACCCTGGGCTGCTGAAGCAGAGCGCATGAACTTAACCACTTGGCCACGGGGCCGGCCCCCATCAACCCCAGTTTGCACTTTAGACGTATTTTAAAATCAAGTTGTAGCCTATGGGATTCCTTAAGCTAAGAGTATGTTTAATTTACTATCACAATCTCCATCAGAAATCTGCAAAATTGAGTCAAACCTCTATTTGTCTTTTTTCAAAGGTGGGATTTATCGTTATATAACACATCCATGTTACTTTAGATTTTGACTTTAATAAGACACAAGCAACTCATTTGGAAGCACCTAATTTTGGTTGAAAGGATTGTTTTTCAACCTAGAGTTGATTTCTCTAATTTTGCATCGTTCCCACCTATTGTAATGCTAAGGGCATTTTATCTGTCCATTCTCTTTTAGATGTCATAACATTTTATAATGATCTCATGCTTTTGCATTGGAAGGAGTGATTAAGAATTTGGTTAGGATGGAAAATCAGTAGATTCTTTGCTTCTGCTGCTGACCTCTCCCTTCGGTGTAAAAGAAAATCAATGATGTTTCAAAGCTGCACAGTTCCATGCTTGAGTGCATAAAATCGTTCTGTGGAGTGATCTTCTAAACTTTTAGAATTTGTGTTGAGTTTGGTACTTGGCCAGGTCTGGGGCCATGTCCTGCTATTGCTAGACCTATTTTTTCCCTTGCTTTTACCGGCACTGCTCCATTGCTGCTGAAAGATCAGGATGTTGCGTGGCCTTGGCACTGGGCACTGAACCTCACTGCCTTTGTCTTCTACTTTCAGACAGAGCAGGCGGGGAAACCGTAAGATGGAGCGCTGGGGAGCATTTTTTTTTTTTTGAGGAAGATTAGCCCTGAGCTAACACCTACTGCCAATCCTCCTCTTTTGGCTGAGGAAGACTGGCCCTGAGCTAACATCCTTGCCCATTTTCCTCTACTTTCTATGTGGGACGCCTACCACAGCATGGCTTGCCAAGCGGTGCCATGTCCACACCTGGGATCCGAACCTACGAACCCAGGGCCGCCGAGAAGCGGAACGTGCGAACTTAACCGCTGTGCCACAGGGCAGGCCCCTGGGAGCATTTTAATAATACCTTTCCTTATTCTTTAAAAATCTGTCCTGTAAGACACTGTCACGTAACTTCAAGATATATGGTAAAAAGGAACTTTTATTTTTGAAACTTCCTCTGTGTTGACCTTAGATTTGCTTTTGAAGAGGAGCAAACACATAAGAACGCAAACCAGCTTCTTACCTTTCACTGCTGCTCACATTGGTTGCAGATGCTTCAAGGAGGGTTGAATTATAACCTAGTTTAAAGATGATATGTTTTAGATTAAGTATTCACAGGAATAACTGTAAAGTGATGTCTTAAAGGCGAATTCCATTGCAGATGCAGCAGAAGTTAAATGCTTTAGGGATAAACGGGTGATATCTACAGTAGGAAATATCGGCACTGTTGAAATTGTAGCAAGTTTCTTGGCTGACCTTTGTGTGCGGATACACGACTCCCCTTCCTTAAACAGTATTTCATTGAGATGGGAAAAAGCCTCCTGCTCTGTTTGGGAGTTTTTAGTACTCTGGTGCTTCTCTTTAAATCTGTTTTTGAAATACTGGATTTGGATCTCATCCTATGCAAAAGTGACGTATATTGAGACATTTTAAATACTTAATGAAATCTCCAAGTAATGAAACTTCCATTGGGTGTGTTCCACAGTGGAACTAAGCTACTCCAAATTTTACACATGCCAGAGGAGTAGTATAACCAGAAGGCAGTTGTTTATACTAGCTCGCTAGTAGTCTGCAGATGAAATTGATCCAGGCGTTTGTTTTCTATGTTTTTAAGCTCTGCATTTTTCTTTCCTTTATTCTTTCTCAGAATCTAACTCTCATCCTTTGGCTCTGCATACTTTTCCTTGCCCCAATATTTGAAGGAAGTTTTAAAAAAAATCCATTTTTTAGGCCAGCCAGCTTATACCTAAGCAGTAACAAGTATAACTGGATAATCCCAGAGGGTAGCTATTATTATTATTACTAGCTTTTTAAAAAGTATATAATTGTCTGATTGGGCTATTATTATAGGGTTGAGAGTTGCCTCATGGGTGATCCTCCTTTCCTAGTCTGCCTATATGTCTGCTCTCTGTTTTCATGTCCACTTAAAATATTATCTATTGAATAATAAGCTCCATGAGGACAGGGCATAGTATATGCTCACTGAATATTTCTTAAACAAGTGCATGTGCTTGTACCTGTAACTGCCCAGTATTTGGGAAACTAGATTTTTAAAAATAGTACAAAGGAAAAGGGTTGTTACGGGCTACACTTGTTTTTAATTCCTTTCCTCATATAAAAATGTTATTATGGGGGCTGGCCCCGTGGCCGAGTGGTTAAGTTCGTGCGCTCCGCTGCAGGCGGCCCGCTGTTTCGTTGGTTCGAATCCTGGGCACGGACATGGCACTGCTCATCAAACCACGCTGAGGCAGCGTCCCACATGCCACAACTAGAAGGACCCACAACGAAGAATATACAACTGTGTACTGGGGGGCTTTAGGGAGAAAAAGTAAAAAAAAAATAAAAAGTAAAAATGTTATTATGGTGGTTAGTCTTCAGTAATGATGATTGCAAAACTGAGGAAAACAGACGCAACCATTTGTTTCCTGTTTCAGTGAGTCTCTGTGCAGTAGGGTGACATCACTTTCATATTTAGGAGAGCCCATATTAGGTAATAGTCTTCTTTTTGGTCAGCAGGATTGTCCCTGAGCTAAGATCTGTGGCAATCTTCCTCTATTTTGTTTGTGGGACGCCTCCACAGCATGGCTTGATGAGTGGTGTGTAGGGCCACACCCGGGATCTGAACCTGTGAACCCTGGGCCACTGAAGTGGAGCATGCGAACTTAACCACTGCATCACTGGGCCTGCCCCTGTAATAGTCTTTACAACTTTCTCTTGTCATGCTAGAAGGCATAGTGACCTACTACCAAAGAAGTTTTATTCTAACATATTCGTCTTTATATGTAGGGATCTCTTAACCAAATGGATTCTTTCTTCTAGATTTTTTAAATATGATCTTAATACGTGGATTATTTTTTAAAATAAATATTTCATTTTGGAATAAATTTTGGGTTTAGAGAAAATTTTTAAAGGTAGTTCAGAGGTCCTGTATATCTTTACCCAGCTCTGCCTAATGTAACATTTTACATAACATACCATTGGTGCAGTACTCTTAACTATAGAATTTATTTGATTTCCCTAGTTTTTCTACCAAAGTCTTTTCTTTTTCTGTCCCAGGATCTAAAATTGTTAGACATGTTTATTTTAGAAGACATGCATAGATAAAAAGACAAAACAAAATACTGGTAATCTCCCCCTATGCAGAGATAATTACTGATATTTTTAGTGTATATCTTTCCATATTTTTTCTATAAAGTCTATTAATCCATTCCCCAAAAAACAATTTGGATTTCCCTAAAAGACAGGTTACAAAATGTGCTTTATATACCATTTTGTATTTGCTCTTTTACACTTAGTATAACATTTACCCTTTTTGTGAACATCTTCCCATGCCTGCTGTTTTCAATATAGTTATAGTTCAATCTGTTCCCTATCCTTAGATATTTTGTTGTTTTCATTTCTTTGCTCAGTTAATTCTTTGACTTAAGGCCAAGCTATGCATGTGTTCTTAACCTGTTCCCCCCAACAAACCTGAGAAATGATACTCTCTTATCAGTAATAATGGCTCATTAAGCCAGTGATTCTAAATATGTATTAGGTTGAACCATTTGAAATTGCTGTTTTTTGTGCACACCAGATTGACTATTGTCAATTTTATATTGTTCGACCCTAGTTTGAAAAAGCTTTCTAGGTTATTCTGATCCATTCCCCCTCTTCTCACTCCACTGAGACTCCCTGGCCTCTCTGCTGAGAATCTCAGGTCACCTGCATTTAGAATGGTGAGCGGACTCTGAAACATTTTGGCCAGGCAAAAATGTTGACAAACTCACCTTCCAGGTGTCTCTGATAAACACAACATCCTTAAGACCTTTACCCATGTTGATGACATGTGCAGAGAACTTGAACTCCGGTGAATTGCAGTTGCCCGTCAGTATATTGAAAATCGACTCTGGAGCTTTCAACCTTAGCTCTGCGAGATAGCCTGATGCCTCTGTCTGCTGGTTCCATGTCTGTATTGGATAGCCAAGGCCACTGGTGCCACCTAGTGGTACTTTTTAGAATAGCAGCTGATGTTGCTCTACCGCTCTCCAACATACCAAATACTTGAACTTTTTCTTCTTTTACGCTTGTCCATGTTTGTGGTCTCACTTCCCTTTTCTTCTCCCCACCTATGCCAGTGGCGCTTATGGATTTCATTCAAGGACATACACTAGCCATATAGTTTTGCTGTGATATCCTTGTTTAAATAAAGGCTTTGGAGTATGAGACATGAAATAAGTGTAAACACACTCAACAGACTGTTATTTGCCCTGCTTATGAAGTCATGCTCCCTACCCAAAATGGGCATAAAGTTCATATTGTGTCAGAATGTGGCACTTCTCATGTTTAATTTCAAGCTTCTCAATATATGGGAGGAAGCACTCCTACGTATGTCGGATGTGAAGAGGCATAAACTTCTACTTCGAGTGAAAAATTTAACTTGGAAATCTTTCTTTGGTTTCCTTTCTCTTTAGTATGACTTGTTACATCCCATGTTCATCCAAGAACTATTTAGTCAGCACCTGCTGTGTAGCTGTACTCGGCTAGGTTCTGGGGATTATAGTGGCGATCAGGACAGACATGACCTCTGCCTCGAAGGAGCTTACAGCCCAACAGGGGAACAGAAGCTTGAACAAATTGAAGCGCTGTGCTATCTGGGTGCTGGGAGAGCAGATAGCAGAGGCACCTGACACAACGGGGAGAGGTCAAGGAAGGCCTTTTAGAAGTGTCATTTAAACTAAGACCTAAAGGAAGCCAGGAAAAGGGAGAATAGAATGTTCTTGGCAGAAGGGAAAGCATGTGCTAGACGCAGAGGTGAGAGATTAAGCTTGGTGCTTTTGAGAAACTAAAAGAAGTTTGTGATGGCTGGAGCTGTGAAACCAACTCATTTAAGCCTCATGAGAGCCCTGGTAGGGAGCAGTAGTGTTAGTGCCTCCATTTTAGAGTTGTGGCAAATGAGGCAAAGAGGTTAAATAACTTGCCTGAGGTCACTCAACTCTAGTAAGTGGTGCAGCCAGGAACTGGACCCAGGCCATCTGGTTCCAGCATGTTGGCTCCTAACTGCCATAGTAGACTGCCTCCCAGCAGGGCATTGTGTTATATTGGAACTTTCTTGTCCACCTCTTTAGCCTTCGATGGAGCATGGCTCCTGATCCTGTTCCTCTGTGGTCTTTTTTCTGATCAGTAAAATCTTTCTTAGTAAACTGAATGTTAGACTGTACTAGGCACAGACTATTCCAAGAGCTGGAGCTTATAAATGAGTGAAAAATTCCTTAAGCTTAGAGCATCTGGGCTAGCCCAGAAATTCTCTGATTTGCTTTAGTCTTTTATCATTGACTGGGAATCAAATACCTCATTTGATATGCACCTCTAAGGTTGCTAACCTGTATTTTTCAGAAAATCCTAGGTGGCAAGTTATAATTGGTTGTATTTTTTTGCAAAAAATGAGTATAAGATATGTATTCCCCACAAGGCTAGAATTTTTGTTTGATTGCTAAAGTTAACTTGGCAGTATCCTTTTCTCTGACTTTTAAAGTTAGTTAAAGGGTAAACACAACTAAATAGGACTACAGTTTTTCAAAGTCATATAAATTAGACACCTATAAATGGAGATATCTTTTTACAGTGGATCTGATTTATCCTTCATGTACTTAAAATACAAGTGCGTGTTTCGTAAAATGAGGAATAGACTTCAGTTTGAAGTTATCAGTTAAGGTTTTAAACTAGATTTTAGAAGTTGGATTATAAATACTCAGTTGTACATAAACTATTGAAGATTGTTGTAATTTGATATTGTTGAAGCGCCTGGAATAAAGAGGGGTGTGTGTGTGTGTGTGTTTAATGGCACAAAGCTGGTGCTTTCATTTACTTGCCCATTTGTATGACTGGATTCAATCAGGAGTGACGACTCGGAAGTGTCTTTCCAGGAGTGAAGATCGGCCTCTGCTGGTGTAGCCGTACATTCTTGCCTTGTTCTCCGTGGGACCAGAGTTGGCGTTATTACTAGGGTCATCACTAGGGATGTTTTTGCGAAAAACAATAAGGGGGAGGGACACTCTGATAATAATTATGCCGAGACAACTGGTATCAACCAGGAGACAGACCCCGGCAAGCTGGGAAATGCGATCACCCTTGTTTTAACCAGTTCACACAGGGATCCAATTTGTGAGCTTCACTTCAGAAGCACTGGCTCGACCCAGTTGTGTTAACGAGCAGCCACAGATAGATTTTTCCTTTACATTGGAATAAAAACATTTATTTTCGAGTAAATGTGTTCTTGCATATTGTAGTAGAATCGTATGTGGAGCAGCTGTATTCTTTTTATAATTTTTGGTGTGGTGAACTCCGTGCTGCAAGGCCCTGTCGAGGTTACTGCAGGACACATTCCTAGCTGTGTGGGCCTGACAGGAAATGAGATTACTTACCAATGATGCTTTACCGTTTCCCAAAACATTTGGAGATGAAAACTTTCAGAAAAATAAATGGTCAGCCTTTTCCGCCTTCTTCTTGTGAAGTCAGCTAGTGCACATTTGTAATGCAATATCACAGTTGGTTGGAATGTCTGAAGCAAGACAGTCTTAGGTAAGCTGATAGCCTCTGACGTTGGAGGAGCTGGTCGCAGAGTTCAGGTTGTAAACAAGAGTGCCCTGATGGAGAGCTACCTTCTGAAATCCCCTCCCTTCATAATCCCTCTCATCACCTGTGTGGCGAGCAAAGCAGTGATAGCCATCTACTGCCTTTTGCTTGTGGTACATTTTCCAGGGGCAGGCCTCAATTCCCCTTGGGGGACTGGCCTCGTCAGCTGGAAAACATTGTCCTTATGGGGTAGAAAAGTGCGAGTATGACGTGGTACCTATTAAATCTTACACAGATATCATCTGGCATGTGAGTTCATGTTTGTTTTGATAGGATAAGTGAGTGGAACTCTGGGCTTTACAGAAAGTATTTACATTTCCGTCGGTGCGGAACCCCTCATGAGTGGCTTTTTGATATTGTCTATTCACTTGCTCATAGTAGTCAATTTTTGTTAGTCGCGTTTTGACATAGGGGACCGCAAGGATGCTTAGCTTTAGGAGACATTTAACATTGTAGTTATAGCAAGAAAAAAGAAACTTTATTTTATTTAGCTTCATGGATGATATTATATGAGCAAAAGAAGTTTATTGTGAGTCTAGTTTAAAAACAGTAGTGTCTGTTCTTTCTGTAGTGCAGTTGAAGTCAGCTTCTGACTCAGTTTACAGTAGCACTTTGATATTGAGAGGGGCAAACTGCCTTATGGGTCATCTCCGTTGTCACTTATCAACACACACAGACACAGACATGCTTTAGAATTAATTCAAAGACTGCTGCTATATTTTCTTATTTATTAAATGATAAAAGGAAATATATTTGCTGTATAAGTTTTAGAAAATGTAGGACAAATATAAGGATAAACCTAAAAATCACATATAACTTTACAACCCAGAGGTGAACATTTTGGCTTGTAGCCTGGGTGTATTTGAAAGAGTTGATACTTGTACTTTGTTTCAACTTAAACCAATTTCACTTCGTCTATGTTGAACGTTTGCTCATATCCTTAAGTGTTCTTTGACAATGCTGCATCTGATGACTGTGTAGTATTTGATCTAGTGGATACATCATTATTTTACCAATCTCCTTTTGGGCATTTGAAGTTATTTCTAGTTTTTCTGTTATCTGTATCGCAATGATAACTATCGTCTCCAATTTTTATGTGTGCACCTCTGATTATTTCCTTAGGGAATTCCTAGAAGTAAAAAATGAAATTAAGGCCTCCTGATGCGTATTGCCAAATTGCTTTGCATAAAGCTTGTGCCAATTTACACTTCTGTAAACAGTATGTAAAATGCCTGTTAGTGTACATTTGGAAGCACTGAGTAATTTCTTTATTCTTAATTGGTGCTAAATTTGATGGAACCCCAGGACATTGTTGTCTATTTTAGTAAATAAAAATTATTTCTGGCAGAAATGAAAATGGGGATGTAATGTTGTAAACAGTACTGCAAGGAACTGGTGGCCCCAGTTTTTTATTTTTTTTTTGAGAATCATCGAAACAGACCATATTTTATTTTATTTATTTTATTTTTTAATTGAGTTCATAATAGTTTATATCCTTGTGAATTTCACTTGCACCTTATTTCTTGTTTGTCATCATATAAGTGCTCCCCTTCATGCCCTGTGCCCAGCCCCCAGCCCCCTTCCCCTGGTAACCACTGAGCTGTTCTCTTTGTCCGTGTGTTTCTTTACCCTCCACATATGAGTGAAGTCATATGGTGTTTGTCTTCCACAGTTGGGCTTACTTTGCTTGACATAATACCCTTCAGGTTCATCCATGTTGTTGCAAATGGGATGATTTTGTCTTTTTTATGGCTGAGTAGTATTCCATTGTATATATATACACCACATCTTCTTTGTCCAATCATCAGTCCATAGGCACTTTGGTTGCTTCCATGTCTTGGCTATTGCGAATAGTGCTGCAATGAGCAGAGGGGTGCATATGTTACTTTGGATTGTTGATTTCAAATTGTTTGGGTAGATACCCAGTAGTGGGATAGGTGGGTCATATGGTATTTCTATTTTTAGTTTTGTGGGAAATCTCCATACTGTTTCCCATAGTGGCTGCACCAGTTTGCATTCCCACCAGCAGTGTATGAGGGTTCCCTTTTCTCCACACCCTCTCCAACATTTGTTATTTTTAGTCTTAGTGATTATAACAATTTTAACAGGTGTAAGGTGGCATCTTAGTGTAGTTTTGATTTGGATTTCCCTGATGATTAGTGATGTTGACCATCTTTTCATGTGCTTATTGGCCATCTGTGTATCTTCTTTGGAAAAATGTCTGCTCATACCCTCTGTCCATTTTTTTAATTGGGCTTTTTTTTTGTTTTTGAAGAAGATTTGCCCTGAGCTACCATCTGCCACCAGTCTTCCTCTTTTTGCTGAGGAAGACTGGACCTGAGCTGACATCCGTGCCCATCATCCTCTACTTTTATATGTGGGACACCTACCACAGCATGGCTTGACAAGCAGTGTGTAGGTCTGCACCTGGGATCTGAATTGGCAAACCCTGGGCCGCCAAAGTGGAACGTGTGAACTTAACCGCTGTGCCATGGGGCTGGCCCCAAGGGCTGTTTGTTTTTTGTTGTTCAGTTGTGTGAGTTCTTTATATATTATGGAGATTAACCCCTTGTCGGATATATGATTTGCAAATATTGTCTCCCAATTGGTGAGTTGTCTTTTGGTTTTGATCCTAGTTTCCTTTGCCTTGCAGAAGCTCTTTTGTCTGATGTAGTCCTACTTATTTATTTTTTCTTTTATTTCCCTTGTCTGAGAAGACATGGTATTCAAAAAGATCCTTTTAAGTTTGATGTCAGAGTGTACTACCTATATTTTCTTCCAGAAGTTTTATGGTTTCAAGTCTTACCTTCAAGTCTTTGATCCATTTTGAGTTTATTTTTGGGTATGGCAAGTGGTGGTAAGGTTTTCCCAATACCATTTACTGAAGAGACTATCTTTTCTCCATTGTATGTTCTTGGCACCTTTGTCGAAGATTAGCTGTGTAGCTGTGCGGTTTTATTTCAGCTTTCAGTTCTGATCCACTGATCTGTGTGCCTATTTTTGTACCAGTACCATGCTGTTTTGATTACTATGGCTTTGTAGTACATTTTGAAGTCAGGGATTGTGATGCCTCCCGCTTTATTCTTTTTTCTCAGGATTGCTTTAGCTACTCGGGGTCTTTGGTTGCCCCATATGAATTTTAGGATTCTTTGTTTTATTTCTGTGAAGAATGTTATTGGGATTCCGATTGGGATTGCATTGAATCGTTAGATTGCTTTGGATAGTATGGACATTTTAACTATATTTATTGTTCCAATCCATGTGTGTGGAATCTCATTCCATTTCTTTATGTCATCATCTATTTCTTTCCGTAATGTCTTATAGTTTTCATTGTATAAGTCCTTCACCTCCTTGGTTGAATTTATTCCTAGGTACTTTATTCTTTTTGTTGTGATTGTAAATGGGATTATATTCTTGAGTTCTCTTTCTGTAAGTTTGTTATTAGAGTATAGAAATGCAACTGATTTTTGTAAATTGATTTTGTACCCTGCTACTTTAGTGTAGTTGTTGATTATTTCTAATGGTTTTTCTATGGATTCTTTAGGGTTTTCTATGTATAAGATCATGTTGTCTGCAAACAGTGGGAGTTTCACTTCATTTCCTATTTGGATTCCTTTTATTCCCTTATCTTGCCTAATTGCTCTGGCCCAAACCTCCAGTACTGTGTTGAGTAAGAGTGGTGATAGTGGGCATCCTTGTCTTGTTCCTGTTCTCAGAGGGATGGCATTAAGTTTTTCCCCATTGAGTATGATGTTAGCTGTGGGTTTGTCTCACATGGACTTTATTAGTTTGAGATAATTTCCTTCTATCCCCATTTTGTTAAGAGTTTTTATCGTAATCCACTGTTGGATCTTGTCAAATGCTTTTGCTATATCTATTGAGGTGATCATGTGGTTTTTATTCCCCATTTTGTTGATGTGGTGTATCACGCTGATTAATTTGTGGATGTTGAACCATCTCTGTTTCCCTGGTATAAATCCCATTTGGTCATGATGTATGATCCTTTTAATGTATTGCTGTAGTTGGGTTGCCAATATTTTCTTGAGGATTTTTGCATGTATGTTCATCTGCAACATTGGCCTGTAGTTTTCCTTTTTTGTGTTGTCCTTGTCAGGCTTTGGTATCAGAGTAATGTTGGCCTCATAGAATGTGTTAGGAATTTTGTCTTCCCTAAATTTTTAGAATAGGTTGAAAAGGATAGGTATTAAATCCTCTTGGAAAGTTTGGTAGAATTCTCCAGTGAAGCTGTGTGGTCCCGGACTTTTATTTTTTGGGATGTTGTTGATTACTGTTTCAGTCTTTTTACTTGTGATGGTCTATTCAGATTATCTATTTCTTCTTGATTCAGCTCTGGGAGGTTGTAAGAGTCTAGGAATTTATCCGTTTCTTCTAGATTGTCCATTTTGTTGGCATATAGCTTTTCGTATATTTTCTTGTAATCCTTTGTATTTCTGTGGTATCCATTGTAATTTCTCTTGTTTCATTTCTAATTTTATTTATCTGAGCTTCCTCTCTTTTTTTCTTTGTAAGTCTGGCTAGGTGTTTGTCAATTTTGTTCATCTTCTCAAAGAATCAGCTCTTTGTTTCACTGACCCTTTCTACTGCTTTTTTTGTTTCAATTGCATTTGTTTCTGCTCTGATTTTTATTATTTCTCTCCTTCTGCTGACTTTGGGCTTTGTTGCTTCTTTTTCTAACTCAGTTAGAAGTGTGTTAGAGATTGCTTATTTGGGATCTTTCTTGTTTGTTAAGATGGGCTTGTATTGTGATTAGTTTCCCTCTTAGTGCCACTTTTGCTGCATCCCATATGAGTTAGTGTGGTGTGTTTTCACTTTCATTTGTCTCCAGATATTTTTTGATTTCTCCTTTGAGTTCTTCAATAATCCATTGGTTGTTCAATAACATGTTGTTTGGTCTCCACATCTTTGTCCCTTCCTCAGCTTTTTTCTTGTAATTAATTTCTAGCTTTATAGCATTGTGATTGGAAAAGATGCTTGTTATTATTTCAATCTTCTTAAATTTATTGAGGCTTGCCTTGTTTCCAAACATATGGCCTATCCTCGAGAATGTTCCTTGTGCCCTTGAGAAGGATGTGTATTCTGCTGTTTTGGAATGGAGTGTTCTGTATACATCTATTAAGTCCAACTAGTCTAGCTTTTTATTTAATTCCGCTGTTTCCTTGTTGACTTTCTATCTGGATGATCTATCCATTGATGTGAGTGGAGTGTTGAGGCCCCCCACTATTATTGTGTTAGTGTTAATATCTCCTTTTAGGTTTGTTAATAGTTGGTTTATGTACTTTGGTGCTACTGTGTTGGGTGCCTAGGTATTTATAAGTGTTGTGTCTTCTCAGTGGAGTGTCCCTTTGGTCATTATTTACTGCCCCTCTTTGTCTCTCTTTATCTGTCTTATCTTGAAGTCTACTTTGTCTGCTATAAGTATTGTGACACCTGCTTTCTTTTCTTTGCCCTTAGCTTGGAGTATTGTCTTCCATCCCTTCACTCTGAGCCTGTGTTTGTTGTTGGAGCTGAGATGTGTTTCCTGGGGGCAGCATATTGTTGGGTCTTGTTCTTTAATCCATCTCGCCACTCTGTGTGTTATTATTGGAGAATTCAATCCATTTACATTAGGGTGATTATTGATATATGAGGGCTCAATACTGCCATTTTATCACTCATTTTCCATTTCTGCATTTCCTTAGTTTCTCATCCTGTGTATTTTGGCCTACCAATTGAGTTATGTAGGTTTTTATGCTGGGTTTCTTAGTTTTCTCCTTATTTATTATTTGTGCCTCTGTTCTGCTTTTTTGTTTACTGATTACCATGAGGTTTATATGCAAAATCTTGTAGATAAGATAGTCCATTTTCTAATGGCCTCTTATTTCCTTAGACTAAACCGATTCTGCTCCCCTCCTCTTCCCCTCGTATGTTGTTTTTGTTACATCTTATTCCATCTTGTGTTGTGAGTTTGTGATTAAAATGACAAGATTATCTTTGTTTTTGGTGTTTTCCGTTCCTTTATCTTTAATGTTATACTTGAGTATTTGCTAACCTGTTCTGATGTATAGCTACAATTTTCTGATTTTGTCTACCTATTTGTCACCTTGCTCTGGCCTTTGTAACCCCTTTCTTCCTTTTTTTTTCAGATATGAGGGCCTTCTTGAGAATTTCTTGTGTGTGTGTGGGGGGGGTAGTCTTGTGGCTATGAACTCCCTTAGCTCTGTTTATCTGGGAAAGTTTTTATTTCTCCATCATATCTGAAGGATATTTTCACTGGATTGACTATTCTTGGCTGAAACTTTCTGTCCTTCAAAGATTTGAATATATCATTCCAGTCTCTCCTAGCCTCTACGGTGTCTGTTGAGAAGTCCCTTGAAAGCCTGATAGGGATTTCTTTGTAAGTTTTTTCTTTTCTGCCTTGCTGCCCTTAGTATTTTTTCTTTGTCATTGCTTTTGCCAGTTCCAATACTATACGCCTTGCAGTAGGCCTTTTTACGTTGACATATTTAGGAGATCTGGTAGCCTATTTCACTTGGATTTCCATCTTCTTCTCCAGGCTTGGGAAGTTCTCTGCTATTATTTCTTTGAACACTCTTTCTGCTCCATTCTCCTTCTCTTCTCCCTGTGGAATACCTGTAATTCTTATGTTGCATTTCCTAATTGAGTTAGATATTTCTCAAAGACTTTCTTCATTTCTTTTCAGTCTTACTTTTCTCTCCTCCTCTATCTGGAGCATTTCAATATGTCTGTCCTCAATTATGCTGATTTGTTCCTCGATGATGTCAGCTTTAGCATTCAGGGAATCCATATTTTGTTTTATCTCATCTATTGTGTCCTTCATGTGTAATATTTCTGATTGGTTCTTCTTTATAGTTTCAATCTCTTTTGTGAAGTAGCTTCTGAAGTTGTTGAATTGTTTCTCTACCTTCTCTTTTAACTTGAATTTTTTGATGATAGGTGTTTTGAATTCTCTGTCATTTAGGTTATATATTTCTGTGTCTTCAGGATTGATTCCTGGATACTTGTCATTTTCCTTCTGGTCTGGAGATTTAACATGATTTTTGATACTGCTAGAGGGTGTGGCTTTGTTCTTCCACATTGTGGTATTATTTGATTGCTGTTATCACCTGTCACCACTTGGTGGGGGTCAAGAACTGTGTATTCTGAGCCTTCTGAGTTCTGCTGGGATCCCAGGTGCTGGAGCAGGGTGCTGGGTGGGTAGGGGGAGGGGGGCTTTCTTTCTCCTGCACACTCTTGGGGCCTTCTCGCTCTGCCCTTGCTATCTGCTATCCTAGGGTGTTGGCTTGTTCAAGTACCCCCTGCCATAGCTAGTCACCTCGGTAGGGGGCTTTCCCCTAGGCTGCAAGGACCTCAGCGATCTATGATGTTCCCACTAGAGTGTGGCCCCTCCCCACTTTCCTCCCTCTTGGAGGCTGTGTGCAATCCCCAAATCGTAGTCTTTTGGGGAGGGAGTGAAGCTTTCTCTTACCCCATTCCACCTCCTCTAAGGGTGGCTCCAGCACCTCCACTTCCCAACATATGCCTGCATGGGTCTCTCAGATGTCTTTTGTGTTGTGTGGATGTCCTCTGTTGCAATATGAATGCCCTTTTGTTGTACCGTTGAGGGGAGAGTTCTCCAGGAGAGTTCACTCCATCATGATACTGACGTTAGTCCTTGAAACAGACCATATTTTAGCTGTTAGAGTCTATATTTCTAAGAATATATTTTTCCTTTCTCAAGTAGTCTATCAAACTCAGCTTTAATGTAGGGGAAAGTCATAATTTTTTTCTCCTGAAATCATTGCTCCATGAATGCTTACTGTTCATTATGTTAGTGCTTCTGTGAGTATATTTTTAAGACTCATGTTTTTGTCGTCTTTAAAAACAAAATGTAACTGCTGGCAAGAATTGTACAAAGTTTTGAAACATTTGATTGTTGAACAGGAGTACTTTCTGCTCAAGGTCACTTAATGTAACAAATACTTGTTTCAAGTATTGTTCAGGTCTTTAGTGTTTTAATGAAAGCCTTATAAATTCAGAATCACCCATGTATCAACACACTTCTTGAATAGACTTGAAATGAAGAGACTTGGTAAGTCCAATGTTTGATATGTGATCTACTTGTCCAGAATATTTAAGAACCAGTTTCGTAAGACTGTTGGTCCTGAGTCAAGAATTACCAATGTAACAGCGATTTTTATCTATTAAAACTTTTTTCCCCAGTGTTTTTTTTCATAATAGTTAAGCTGTATCTTAAATGGATCTTAGAAGTATGATTTATTGGTATCTGCGACTTTTAAAAATTGTTGTTTTATGGGGCTGGCCCCATGGCCGAGTGGTTAATTTCTGCGCACTCCACTTTGGGGGCCCGGGTTTGTGGGTTCAGGTCCTGGATGTGGACCTACTCCACTTGTTGGCCGTGCTTTGGAGGCATCCCACATACAAAAAATAGAGGAAGATTGGCAATGGATGTTAGCTCAGGATGAATCTTCCTCACACACACACAAAATATTGTTTAAATGCAGTTGACACACTTAGAGCTTCTAAAGAGAATGTGTTTTTCCCTCTTGATACTGTTAATTTAATCCTAGGTAACTGAAAGGATAGGAATAGGGCACTTTTTTGTTGGTTTCTAATATTTTCACATTCATCTTAAGAGTAAAATTAATCAATACTGATTAGAAAGAAATTCTTAATTTTATTGTATAGGGAAGCGCATAATTTTACTGTATAGGGAAGCTTTCCTGACGTTCTAGAAAGTTGACCCTATTTTAGCTCCTATGGTCATTTGGAGGGGAGAGGGAGAAGAGTTTCTTTTTAGAGACTAGTTCACTACTCTCATTTTAAAGCCTATTTTGGCTCTGAAAGCCTACAACTTTGTAAGTAAGGAGTGGAGTTTGTGTAGTTTATCTTCCTGTCCCAGGTGTAGTCTGGTACTTACATTGTAGGTTAGGTTCTTGTTATTTTTATACACACACACACACATACACAATTTACATATATATGTGTGTATATGTGTATATATTTATATGTATGTATATATATATATATATATATATATATATGATTTGCCATACTAATGGTAAAACTAAATGTGTATTATGTGTCTGTATATATATATATATAAAATTTACCATACTAATTATAAGGGGAGAAGTTATATAACAAAATGGGTGATGACAGAATTCTTAGCTAGTGTTGGAGGATTTCTCTTGGCATTCAGACTAGGCTCTGTCTTTCAGCTTGGATAAAGACAATGGGTGTAATAAAAATAAGCATTGCTTTCAAACTGAGAAAGTGAAACCAAGAAATCATCCGAGAATACTGCAGATTTAACTATGCAAAGAAATGCCCAGTGTTGTCATGGATATGTGATTTATATGTTCTTCCAGCACTGAAAAGAATAATTTTTGAGTTATGAGTAGAACAAAGGATTTTCTGTTTGGCTAAAACTAATTATCATCGTCCTAAAATATAATGGTAGTTTTTTGTTATAAGTACTTTCCCAAAATATCTGCCGAAGATGGTAACATAAAAAAAAATCCTAGCCTAAAAATAGTTACAAATGAAGTGAAGGCTGACATTAATTGTGAAGGAAAAAATAATGACTTAAACCAACCTTATTCTCTGGCGAGTGTTAGTTTATTTCTCTTATCCATTCTAATAAATATTTGATGCTCTTTCCAAGTCAAAGTGAAATACAGAGATAATAAGACACAATCTTTGCCCTGAATGAGCTTACTGTGTAGATAAATGATTAAGATAAACTCATAAATAATAGAAGGTAATATAATACAAGTTTACAGCTATTAGAGAAGAGCTTTAGAAGTTCCAAAAAAGGCTAGAAATTTTAGCTTCAGGTGTAAATGAAGGTATTCCAGAAAAGGTGGCTTTTGGGGCAGAATTCTGGGCAGTAAGAGGGGCATAATAAAGTCTCGGAAGCAAGGGAACTTCAGAGAATGTGAATATGACAGTGTTTTTGAACAGGTAATAACTGATTTCTTGGGTGGAGTACAGGTAAGGTAGGTTTTTTTCCCTATTAAATTAATAAGATTAAAGTGATTTTATAGTAAAATATTCAATGCTGCTGATGGGAGTATAAACAGGTACAGCCTTTCTGGAGAGTGATTTTGTAGTATATGTCAAGAGCCTTTTTTCCCACGCCACCCTCCTACACACATCCGAAAAAGATCTATCTTTGACCTGGTAATCACACTTTTAGGAAATATGAGGGAATAATTTTTATAATCTTGAAGTGATAAAATGACTCAGAAGCCACAAGAGACTATTGATACATTTTATTACTTAAAACTTAAAAACCAATATTTGGCCCAGAGTACCCATAACAAAGAGAAAACCTATGCTGGGAAAAATATTTGTAATATGTCAGACAAATGGCTTATATCCTTAATATACAAAGGGCTCTTATGAATCACTAAGAAAAAATGAATACTCAAGTGAAAAAATGGGCAAAGGACCTGAACAAGTCACTCATATAAGAAATTTAGATATAGTGAAATATTTTCATATGTTCATTGAAAAACAGCAAATTAAAGCAGTGTTTCTTGTACCTGTCAAACAGTTCAATCCAATGTTGGAGGGGATATGGGGAAAGGGGCACATTAATATATTCCTGGTGGGAATGTGAATGGTGTATTCTTTTTCAGAGGGCATTAAAAGTTTTGTTTGAAATAAATTTTAGACTTTTACAAAAAAGTTGCAAAAATAGTACACCATTTCCGTGGACCCTTCACCTAGCTCCCCCTAATGTTAACATCTTACATAACTATGTTGTAGCATAATTTTCAAAACTAAGAAATTAATATTTGTACAATACTATTAACTGAGTTACAGACTCTATTCAAATTTCACCAGTGTTTCTACTAACATCTTTTTTCTGTTCCAGGATCCCACATTACATTTAGTTGTCATGTCTCCTTAGTCTCTTCTAATCCATGACAGTTCCTCAGTCTTTGACTTTTGTGACGCTGACAACTTTGAAGAATACTGGTTAGTTACTTTCTAGAATGTTCCTAATTTGGGTTTACCTAATGTTTTCTCATGGTTAGATTGAGATTGTGCAATTTGGGCAAGAATACCACAGAAGTGATGTGCCCTCAGTGTGTCATGTCAGTATACATGGATGTTCATGTGCCCTATTACTAGTGATGGTGACCTTCATCACCTGGTTAAGGTGGTGTCAACTGTGTTTTTCCATAGTAAAGTTACAGTTTTTCTTTTTGCAATTAATAAATATTAATACTTATACTTTATTATATTGTATTAATATGTATTTGGGGGAGATACTTTGAGACCATACATATATCCAGTTTCAACTTTAAACTTTCACTCACCACTGTTAGCATCCACTGATGGATTTTGCCTGCAGCAATGATTACTGTGGTGTTCTAATGGAGATTTTCTATTTCCTTTATTCCTTCCACATTTATTAATTAGAATTCTGTGAGGAAGATTCGTCCCTTCTCAATTATTTATTTTTCAACCAGTCATTTATTTGTGTTAGTATGGACTCATGGATATTTATTTTATTCTTTGGGATATAATTTAATACTACGGTTATTTATTTTGTTGCTCAAATTATTCCAGCTTTGACCATTGGGAACTCTTTTGGGTTGACCCCTGTGTCCTTTTGACATGTTCTCATCTTTTTTTTTGTTGAAGTACTTCCTTACTGTCTGGCACTCGAAGGTACAAGGCTCAACTTAGATTTTTCCTGCCCTGGTTCTGGAATCGACTACTTCTCCAAAGAGCCCGGGTTCCTTTTATTGGAGAATAGTAATTGGAAACCCAACATCTGGGTGCTAGGTTTGATCATTCCTACTGGGGTGTCTCTGCTTCTAGACCTGGAGGGCAATTTCGATAGACTAATAGACCAGCTGAAATGCTCATATGCTTTTGACCCAGCAGTTGTGCTAAAAATATATCCTATAGAAGCACTGGCATAAATATATTGCTAAAGATGTTCATTGCTATGTTTCTAATGATGAGAAAATAAAAAATCCAAAATGTCCATTGATAGGGAAGATTGGTTAGGCTTAATTTTGATATGGTTGTACAATGGAAAACCATAGGACTGTTAAAAAGTCTTAGGTAGATCTGAGTGTTCTGGCATGGAAAGACATGTAAGAGAGTCATTTCTTTTTTAAAGTCACAAACCTGTGTAGATAGTATGATTCAACTTTTGCTTAAAAATAGTGTGTGTATTGGGGCTGGCCCCGTGGCCGAGTGGTTAACTTCACGCACTCCGCTGCAAGGTGGCCCAGTGTTTCGTTAGTTCGAATCCTGGGCGCGGACATGGCACTGCTCATCAGACCACGCTGAGGCAGCGTCCCACATGCCGCAACTAGAAGAACCCACAACGAAGAATACACAACTATGTACCGGGGGCTTTGGGGAGAAAAAGGAAAAAATAAAATCTTTAAAAAAAAAAAAATTGTGTGTGTATATTAGAATATGCTTAGAAAAATGTCCCCCAGGGTACCCACCAAATTATTAAAAGCTGTTATTTTCTAGAGGATTGAATAAAAAAATACTTTAACTTTGCATTGTATAATTTGTAATGTTTGAATTTTTTTAAACAGGTTTGTTGAGATGTCATGAATATTTTTAAAACACTTTTTGTTTTAGGTTACCTAACTTTTCCGTGAAGCAACATTTTAGTCTATGATAGTCTGGAATTATCTCCATACTCTTGACACTATACATGATAGATTTTGGGTAGTTTTACTTAGATTATAGCATTTCTTTAATATACTTTAACGTTTATGAATTCAGTGACCCACAGTCTTATGAACATTTAAGGCTCCTGGACCACTCATACTCACACGTGTTCTTTAGTGGAAAAGAAGATTCTGGTATAGCTTAGATTCCGAGCAGTATCTTCTAGTGTTTGACTGGCTTAAATGAGTTTGGCTTTAAATGAGTCATTTTCTTGTTCTTTTATGATTTTTTTAATATCCATTTTTAAGTAAACAATTTTTATTTATGGAAATTTTGTAAGATATTAAATGAGCATAAAGAATACAAAAATATGTAAAAATACTAAAACATATAAAATTCACCTGTAATCCTACCACATGGCAATAACTAGCATTAATGTTTGGTGCATATGTTTTCTATGAATATGTACCCACTCAAATATATGTGTATATAGTGGAGTCATACATATTGTTTTGTGCCTGTGTTATTTCTTGATTTCAACATTTCTGACCTTTGAACTGTATTCTACTATGGCAGCTATCATCCAGTACTTGCCAATATATGACATGTATATTTATCTAAAACAAGACTTATGAAAGACCGTTGCTTAGGGAATTGTTTTGTAAGGGACTTACCAGAATTTCCTTTTAGATTTGAACACTAAGTGCTTATGACTTTGTTAGTATCTTCCACTTTTTTCTGAAACATTCTCTTTTAAACTTACTAAGATTGGTTCTTGAGACATTAAGTACAAGGGGAAGATGCATCATGCTTGAAACATTTCCAACAGATGCTATCACAAGTTTAGTATTGACTTGACTTCTGGAAGAATGTTTTCAAATGTTGGTCAACAGACTAACTTATTTACAAGAGGGCAAGAAGTAAAAACATTAATGGTTTGTTTTTAAGTCTTTCTCAAAATATGAGGGTTGTCTGAAGTTGAACAACACTGCTTTGTGTTTGTATCGCTTTTTCCTTAATCATTTTCCTGTTAGCTGCATGGACGCTGTTTTGCTCCCTGGTATTCAGAGGGCAAAGCTTTCTCAGTGCTGCCTCATTCCCTAATTGAAAGATGATAAACTCAAGATGCTGTATTATCTCCTTTTTCATGCCACTAGGTGATTGCTGAGTAGAAACAAACCATATTATATGCTTCAGTCTGTTAAAAATTAGCTATGCTAAAGATTTCCAACTTCCTTTTATTACAAATACTTGCATATCTGTGAACGTGATGACTAAAATTTGCATTGTGATTTTAGCCAGATCATCCCTATTCCCGATTGTCTGTAAGTAGAACGTGCATGGTGATAATCTGCTTTAGTTCTTTTATATTAAATTATTACTTCAATTTATTTTAATAGAATGACTTCAAGAGGAGGGTGCTGTTTTGTAGGGGTGAGGCTAAGAGAGAGGTGAGTGCAGGGTCAGTTCTTCTGTGGCGTAGAAAAACTTAATTAGGCTAGGGTAGAAAATGTGATTTGGTTCCTGTTTATTTACTGGGCAGCTGTTGTTTGCTTTCTTTTTTTGTGATGAAAGAAATGTCCTGTAAGGTTATAGGCACTGAGAAAAATTCTTTCTTTCTTTTGTATTAAAGAACCTCTGAGAGTAGCTTCATTTTGCCCAGTTGATGGAGGGCTGTGAGTCTGGAAATGAGTAGGAGATTGAAACTGGGGCTGTCATCCAGCTGAGAGAATTCTCTGATACTTTTGATGATCTTCTACCTTTTCCCTCTGGAGTACCAAAGATCCAAGTGTGGACAAGCCTTTGCAAATATTTGCTGATGAAATTATTTTCCAAATTAAGCAAACTAGTGGATAGTTTTGTGTCCTCTTCCCACCTATAGGTCTTTAAATGATTTTGTAGAAGCTTGGTTTATCAGTTTGATGCGGGGTCGGTGAGCCGAGGAGTCGAAAGAAAGATTTCTTAGACTCTTAAGATCTGGCAGTAGTGCTCTTTTATTTAGAGAATAGTATAGAATAGCATGGGGACAGGACCCATGGGCAGTCAGAGCTTCTGCTGCTGCCGCTTCTGCTGCCCCCGCTGGCATGGGGACAGGGCCCATGGGCAGGCAGAGCTGCTGCTGCTGCTGCCCCCGCTGGCATGGGGACAGGACCCATGGGCAGGCAGAGCTCCTGCTGCTGCCCCGAGTTGAGGGTTAGGGCTAAATTTAAGGCATAGGTATGTGAGTAATCTCTTTACGAGACAAAGAAAAAAGTTAAAATGGTACCAGTGCCAGTAGGGTCCGGCCATTGGGCGGTCCCACAACTTTTAGATAAGAATCAAACCAGATTGAGTAAATGGCAGAAGTCACCGCTCAAATATTATCTTCAACTAAAGACAAAGGAGGATTTTGGGGTGGGGGGTCAGTTACATGAGGTTGCCAGACAGTAAACAACTTAAGTTCTTGCCTTCCCCATTAAGAGTTTCCAGAGATAAGGCCATCCCCCCTTCCTCCTGGCGCAGAGAGGGAGGCATGGAGATTTCCTTCACAAATGCAACTGTCTCTGATCAAAGGGCAAGCAAATTCCACTCCTCGGAGCCTGCTGCTTATCTGTAGTTTTAAAAGTAACCAGCCTAAAAATCCTCGTCATAAACCGTTTTAAAATTAAGCAGCCTAAAAATCCTCATCAAGTTTATCTGAATTAATCTGTGGGGGAAGTATATATTTGTATATAGAAACATGATATTTTTCTTCCCCAACGTTCTCTTCGTGAGTTCTTTGGACTTAGTTATTTTAAAGATTGGCACCTGAGCTAACATCTGTTGCCAATCTTCTTTTGTTTCCTTCTTCTCCCCAGAGCCCCCCAGTACATAGTTGTATATTCTAGTTGTAGGTCCCTCTGGTTGTGGCATGTGGGATGCCACCTCAGCATGGCCTGATGAGTGGTGCCATGTCCACGTCCCGGATCTGAACTGGCGAAACCCTGGGCTGCTGAAGTGGAGCTCGTGAACTTAACTGCTCAGCCACGGGGCCGGCCCCTGGGCTTTATTTTAATATGTATATACAGAGTTTACCCCCTTTGTATTAATATTAAATGTTAGCCCCTGGGAGAAAAATAAGAAAATGTTTAATAGTGTGCTTTTTGTTTATAAGTAATCTTAACCATTTGTGTTCACACATGTACTCATACTGTCACCAGCACTCCCTCCCCAAAAGTGGATTGTGGATATTAACTTTAAGTTGGAATGTAGTTCTATTAAAACAAAAGGCATACTCTTACTCAGTTAGTGATAGGTCTGAGTATAAATCATTCTTTTCCTTCCTCCTAAAGGTAGCAAAAGAGAAAATTAATGGTCTGAGTTAATTACCAGCTAGTTAGTGTGGTGATTAGTTATATGGATGTTTGTTTTGCGACTTCCATGGAGGTGACTAGATTTAAAAATAAATTTGAAGGGTTATTCTCATCGTATGCAAGTAGTACTGAGTACTGACGGATGGAAATAAAACCTCAGTGTGTCTTCAGAGTCATAACATCATGCTCAGGACACCCCAGTGGTGTGGAAATGTAACTAAAGAATACCAAGTTACTGAAGGCCTTACTTTACTTTTCCAAGTATTCAGATGGTAAGGAGTTTTTCCTGCCTTGCCAAAAATAGGTTGATCCTCAACTGTAAACTGACCCTAAACCTTCACAGCATACAGACCTTGAAGAACATCACAAAACTGATGTGTATATTCGTTCAGAGAAGATGAACCTCCCTCCAGGGTTCCTCCTACACCAGCGCTGTATTTGAATTTGGAAAGAGCCTTGCATTGTTTAAAGGATATTATTCATTTTGGGTGTTGATAGGACAATAGGTGCCTGCAGGCATTTGGGGCTGGACATGTCTGGGTAGCTTGACTGACTAGTTTCCTGTGGTCAGGCTTTGTCTCTTTCTCTGAACTTGGTTCCTATCCTGACTGTGGAGGAATTAGAGGTGCAAATAAAGCCATGAAGAACCAGACTCCTGCTTCTTGCCATTTTCTTGTTCTTTTCTTTTTTTGTTGAGATATAATTGACATATCACATTGTGTATGTTTGAGGTGTGTAACGTGTTGATTTGATACATTAATATATTGTAATATGATTACCATGGTAACTTTAGCTAACACTGCTATCACGTCACATAACTATTGTTACTTTTTTGTGGTGAGAACATTTAAGATCTAGCCTCTTAGCAACTTTGAAGTATATAACACAATATTGTTGACGATAATCACTATGCTGTGCATTGGATCTCCAGAACTTATTCATCTCTAAAGTTGGAACCCTTTAACATCATCTCCCCAATTCCCCCACTCCCCAGCCCCTGATAACCACCATTCTACTCTCTGTTTCTATGAGTTTGGCTTTTTTATATTCCACATAGAAGTGATATCATGCAACTTTTGTCTTTCTCTGTCTCGCTTATCTCAGGTAGCATAATTCTCTCAAGGTCCATCCATGTTGCTGCAAATGGCAGGATTTCCTTCTTTCTAATGGCTGAATAATATTCTATTGTGTGTGTATATCTATATACCACATCTTTATCCATTCATCTATTGATGGATACTGAAGTTGTTTCCATATCTTGGCTATTGTGAATAATACTGCACTGAACCTGGAACTGCGGATATTTTTCAATATCCTGTTTTCATTTCCTTTGGATATATACCCAGAAGTGGGAATGCTGGATCATATGGTGGTTCTATTTTTAATTTTTTGAGGAACCTCCGTACTGTTTTCCATAGTGGCTGCACCAATTTACTTCCCACCAACAGTGCACAAGGGTTCCCTTTTCTCCACATCCTTCCCAACACATTCTCTCTTGGCATAGTGATGATAGCCATTCTAACAGGTGTGAGGTGATATCTCCTTGTAGTTTTTTACTGCTTTTTTTTTCCTCCCCAGATCCCCCCAGTATATAGTTGTATATTTTAGTTGTGGGTCCTTCTAGTTATGGCACGTGGAACGCTGCCTCACCATGGCCTGATGAGTGGTGCCATGTCCGGTCCCAGGATCCGAACCGGTGAAACCCTGGGCCGCCAAAGCCGAGCGCGCGAACTTAACCACTCAGCCACAGGGCCGGCCCCCTCCTTGTAGTTTTGAGTTGCATTTCCCTGATGATTAGTGATGTTGAGCACCTTTTCATGTTCCTGTCAGCCATCTGTATGTCTTCTTTGGAATAATGCCTCTTCAATTCCTCTGCCTATTTTTTTTAATCTTCCTATTTTCCTGTAGAGTTTTGACCACTGTTTCTTAGAATCAGCCCCAGTTACTTTTCTGAGATCTTAATAGCGCTACTTCTAGTCAGACACTCATCTCTAATCATTTCTTGTTTTTCCTTTGGTACCTGGCTCATGAGCTAAGGTGCACAGGTAATGTGAAACCGCACTTGAGTTTTTTTGTTTTTTAAAGAGGTTCTTTCCTCGTCATTGTACCCATTAATGTTGTCTCTTATTTCAGATTGAAATCACAAAAGATAGACGTGTTCTTCTTAAGAGAAAAAGAGGAAATCTGTAAGTATTTGTCCTTTAAAAATCTAAATTTGTAACTTTATCAGCTTTTGCAGAAAATTAAGTGACCATACTAACAGGCATCTTGACTCTTTTTATAGTGGAAAAACTCTGCCAGTATTTATGTTTGTGTTAAAAGGTCAATATTTGGAAAAGTAAAATTGGAAAACTTTTTACCCTGTACAACTTCTAAAATTTAAATCATCTGTCACTCATTTATAAAAGGGGAAGTGAAAATTAAAGTCTAAATAAAATCTTTTTCTTTGAATAATACCAAAAAATGGAGTCACAGATTGGAGTTCCAATTCTGACTACTGAGGCTTCCAGGCTGTGTGTCTTTGGCAAGCTATTTAACTTTACTTTCCCTCAATTTCCTCATCTGTAAAATGGGCTTAATCGTAAGCATCCAGTGAATGGTTAATTGTTATTGATGGAGTTAAATCTGTAGTACTGTATACTTTCCCCAATAAATTGAAATTTATTCTAGTCACTATTTCTCAAGCTGATTTAAATATATATCTGATCTTCAAAAATGTAAGTATTAGCAGTATCCTTCGCTGAGGCACCTACCTAGACTATTGTAGGGGAGGAAGACATTTCCTCTACCCACTGCGGGTTCTTCTGGCTGGAGAATGAATTAAATTCACGTGAGACAGAATAGCAGGAGAAAATTAAACAAAGCTTTATAACATGTATACATGGGAGAGGTCAGGCAAGCTGAGCAACTCGCCAAAATGGCTGAAGCCCCCACCTTAAATATCATCTTCAGCTAATGACAAAGGAGGATTTTGGGTGTGGAGGGGGAGTTATCATGGGAGATTACCAGACAAGTACAGTAAACAAATGCAGATTTAAGTCCTTGCCTTTGGCATTGAGAGTTTCTAGAGATAAGGTCATCCCCTATTCTTCCTGGTACAGAGAGGGAGACACCTTTACAGATGGAGATTTCCTTTACAATGTAAATGTCTCTTAACAAAGAGTAAGTAAATCCTACTTCTCAGTTGCTTTCCTGTCTGCAGTTTATTAAAAGTAACTGGCCCCAAATAATCCTCTTGCCAAAGAGACATATCTTGGGGTGGCCAATTCCAGGCCCCCCACACTATAATATAGAATAAAAGAAATACAACAGAACACTTAAAATTAGAATCATGGTGTTTAAGCCATGGACCTTGAAAATTACCTAGTCCAGTAGCTCCCAAACATTGATTTTTAGTCCAGTGCTGGCCAATGCAGAGTTTTTACTGGCCCATGGTGAAGTGAGGAAAATAAGGACAACAGGACATGAGTTTTTTAAAGCTAAACTTTTTCCACTTAAAGGATTGCTTCTTATTATAAGATATATCCTTCTAATTTTGGGGAGTTAAACATGTTCTGTATTTTATGAAATGATGGTGGTAGGAAATGGTAATTCTTTTGGGTTTGTTTGTGGCCATACCTGGCAAAAAATTGGCAGCTGTGTCATTCCCCTCACCACCCTTCTTTCTTTTTGAAACTTTTGCTGGCCTGTGATATCTTAAAATCTGAATCCACTTCCTCATTTTACAAATGAGGAAACAGATGAAAGATTAATTTGTTCCTAGTCTCAGCTCAGCAAGCTGCTGAACCAGCATCAAAACCCTGTATATGATGCTGCCTCTCTCGTATTTCTGGTCTTCCTAGAATTGTTTTCACTATAATTGGCTATAAACTTGGAACAGAAGATCTGGTAGTTCTTATGTGCTAATAACTATTGTTGAATTCCAAGTATAAAAAAATTCGAAAGACTTAATGTTCTTGTATAGCTAAGTACTGAAGTCTACTGATTAGCCTGTGTTAGAAAAATCTTAAACATGGTCAAAAATTTTTGTCAGCGGACCAGAATTAGCTGTCTCTGAATTCAGCTACTTAGGCAGCATGCCCAACCCATGATTGACAAAGGAGGTAAGATATCAATAAGGTTAATGTTTCCTTTGGAAACTAGACTTGGGTGCCGTTGTGAAGGCAGTAGTTTTCAGGCTTCTATAGTTAACTTATTTATCCACAGAGAGTCTGTTTCTCTCTCTCTCTCTCCCCACTCATACACAAATACACCCCTACACACATAGATACACATTTATTGCAATTGGCCTGCAGCCCATCTAGATATGTAAGAGAAAAATGCTACCAAAGTGTAGTAGGAATTGCCAGAAACATTAGCAGGAACATCTGGCCAGTTGTGTTCAGGGGTTTACAGCCACTTTGGAGTGTCTGTGACACTTTTAGAGACACCTCTTCATTTGGCAAAGCTTTGCCTCGGCTTTCCCCAATATGCTTCAAAACAGAAATGCTTAATTTCCTTGTCTTTCTTGCCTCATTCACCTTGGTGAAGCATGTATGCATGGACCAGATAAACAAATGAATGTGAAGAGAAAACAGAATGGAAAGTAGTCCCCACTCCTAGCATGGAGACATTAACTCTAGGAGTATTTTTCCATGGCTGCTTGTATTTGGCTTCACATGGCTTCCTTTAGTTAAGAATTCTTTCTGAAGTGTCAGACACACCCATAATGAAATGTTAAGAATAAACATGCATTTTGAATTATGTGCTGTCTTTGGAATATCTGTGCCTTCTCCTTTTTACTAGAGCTGATATTTGAGAGTTGACTGAATAGCCATAAGATTTTGGTCTGCAACAGATTTATCTCTGTGTTCTTTTATTAGTCTTACTTATAAGGGATGTTTAATACTGAAGGGTAGAGTGAACTTTTCTTTTTTTAAATAACACCATGAGGGGGCCAGGCCAGTGGCACAGCAGTTAAGTTTGCACGTTCCACTTTGGTGGCCCAGGGTTCACTGGTTTGGATCCTGGGTGCGGACCTACACACTGCTTGTCAAACCATGCTGTGGCAGGCATCCCACATATAAAGACTTTACATATAAAGTAGAGAAGATGCACACAGATGTTTGCTCAGGGCCAATCTTCCTCAGCAGAAAAGAGGAGGATTGGTGGCAGATGTTAGCTCAGGGCTAATCTTCCTCAAATAAATAAATAAATAAGTAAACCCCCATGATACAGTTTCACGTTATGGTGGCCAGGTAGCTGAACTGTAGTAACTTATTTGCCCATTTCGTAAGAAATGGTTTAAGACTACATTGCTGCATAGTTTTTAACATTATGAAGTACTGGAAACAACATAAGCAAAAAACTAACCAATTAAACTGGTTCCTCCTCTATCAAATGTGGGAGGTAGATTGTGTGGCACAAAAAGTATAGTTGTAAAATTCTCCCTGTAGGAAGTATTACTGCTGGTTACAGATATTTTTTGAACCTGCATCATGGTGGCAGCCCGCAGTTGTATTACTTTATTATAATAAATAGGTAAGAGGACAGAAGATATAGTCTGTATATTCCTCACTCTGCGAAACACATTTTTTATAACTGTAAATTAATTTTAAAGTTAGGCTCTATAACCCAATTATTTTTGATTAATTTATGTTAACATCAAAACCGTGTTCCCATTGGGATAAAATACCCAGTAAATGGAAGACCTTATGGACAAAATTAGTCTACACCATGATGCGGTGGGCCTTCTAATTCGGCAGCCAGGTTTTATCTACAGGGACCTGTAGCAGTTACTCTTTAGCAGCAGCTGTAGAATATTAATTGTCCTTGTGTTATCTGCTCCCCTTCAAAAACACCAAACCCTTTCTATTTCTCTCCAAATACATTCCTCCCAGAACTGAGTTTTTCTCCCTTTTTCATCATGTCTGATAAAGTTGGATTGTACATCCTGCTTTGTCAGTAGGTGCCACTTGTAGCATGATTTATCTTCAAAATTCCTTAAATGTACGCACTAGATTAAATTATATGCAGCCAAATCCGAACTTTCAAAAGCTACATATTTAAAAATCAAGTGTGTTGCGATTACTTATAATGAGGAATGGCTGTATAATTATACACAGCGTATGCAAAGTGTGTAGGCAGCAACACTGGCTCTTAGATCTCTTCATTTCGACACATGGATAGGATCCCAATTATACCATCCTGTGACCTAGAAAATTATCTGACACCTGAGGCCTGCCAAGGATGTTCTTAAGGTCTTATGGGAGGGAACTTGTGCTAGAGATGAAAGAGCATCTTCAACATGGCAGCTCAGGTGCTTTCTTCGCTGGGAAAAGCTGGAAAGAGGCTGACAGGATGGCGACTTCAGGAGTTAATGCCTTTCCAGGTGATCAAATAAACAGGTTCAGTTAATCTTGTTAGAGATGCACCCAAAGAACAGTCATAGTTGTGAGACGCTGCTAGTCAAACTAGCTGGGCACAGGTGCAGTGTGTTAATGTGTTGGTATGGGGCATCTATGTATTCTCCCTAGGTTTTGGTTTTTGTTTTGCTTTTTCTCAGTTTTCAATATATTTATTGTAATTACTATATACTGGGTTTAAAGTTTGATTGTACAAGCTATTTCATGTTGATTAGATTGGTCTATCAATTTGAGGCAGATGAGACTTACAAGGGGCAGAGGGGTATATATATATTTCATATGATTATTCAATCTTGCAGACTGATAGCAAAAGATCCTTCTAGTTACTCTTAATCCCTTTTATTTTCTTAAAATATTAACTTTTTAAAAGTTTTAATATTAAATTATATAGTTAATTATATTATAATATAACTCCTATAAAGTTTGATTTTTATTAACCAAATGCAACCATTCTTTAACATAGTATTTGAGCTTTCTCCTGTACGTTTTAAAGTTATTTGGAACATTTTAATTGTGTGTGAAAGGAAATAATGTTTTTATGAAAGCACTCCACCCCTTTACAAAAGTATCTTGGTGATGCAACATCTGTCTAGAAATAGGATCCTTTAAAGTACAACAGGTTGTGCTTATCTGTTTAATCTAGGAACTTTTATAATTGTTTTCTGATTTTTAATGTCTAGTGGATACAGCTAGTCCTTTTCAGAAGGCAAATTATCACTTTTTTGGTATTTAAATTACCCTTAAGTGATGTGTGTCTTGAAAATGTTATTTCTTAAAGTAGCACATCGTTAATTATTGATTTTCAAATTGATATTTTTTATATTTACATAAAGTTCAATGTCAGGCATAGGTGAAGTTCATTTGTCCCTACTGCGTGTGTCAGCTTGGCAGATGCATGGATCCTTGCTTGATTTAGTCCATTTTCTAAAACTTTTGAAAAAAAAAATGTCTTGGCATTAATCAACTTCAGTTTATTAGTTTTTCTCTTTCATCCTGAAATTGATGTTGTGTCACATGCTTCTGGGGGAGATGGATTTCTTCTTTTCAATTCAGACTTTAATTAGTATGTAACCTGTGTCTACTTTGTGTAACTAGAGCTTAAAATATCACTAATGCTTTTTGTGTTTAATCTAACTATCTCAGTGTTTGAAGTAACTGGAATGAAATACTTAACATTAAACTTGACCTCAAAACAAAAAATAAAAGAAAATTGCATCTGATTTTTCACCAAAACTTCTAGGACTTACTAGATAACTGAGGGGCTTTTTTGGTTTTTCCCCTGTAAAATTGCCTTAGAATGTAGAATGTGGGACAGATCGGTGCTCAAAATTGTGGCCAGAATTTCTTCATACACAGTTTGTCACTTTTACTCATTTAGATTATGTCAGGATGACTAGGATCACAGACGATATAGCTAAAAGTATGGACTTTAAAATTAGATAGACCTGGGTCAAAATCCCTAGGTAACTGTGTTATCTTGGGCAAATTATTTATCTCTCTGAGACTGTTATGTCATCAGTAAAATGAGGGTACTACCTCAAAGGAGTTTTCTGAGGGATGAAATGAGATAATGTATCTAAAGGGCTGAGCACGGTGCCAAGCCCATAGTAAATGCTCACTCAATGGTTATTAATCTGATTCGCATATGAAAGGTTAACATCAACAGGAACAATAACCATCCCGTAACTGAAGGTGACGCCCTGCCTTTTTCTGCCCGACATACAGATACATGACTTGATTTCAAGGTGGGGCCACTCAGAGTTCATGTCCTGCTAATGATGGGACAGCAGTGTCACTCTTCATACATTGAAGGACAGCACACCCTTCTGTTTTCTAAGCAAAATATTAAGCCAGGTCAGCAGCTGAGAATGAGGATGAAGGAGAAGCATTGGTGGTCTGATGAGAGAGAACAACGAATGAAAACCAGGAGAGGAAGCCAATGAATGGAACAGTGTAGTCCAGTGTGGTTTCTGCACAGCATTGAAGTCCTACTTGAGGGAGAAATCATGGATTTAACCGGGGCCATTCAGCACAGTCAGGGCTTTCTCCAGCCAAATTCAGCTGCATGGATACAGGTGTAGTTTAGGTGGAGAAGTGGGTTTAACCAGGTTGTGGTTTAGCTAAGTACAACAAAGCACGCGAGAGAGGCGAGTTGGGAGTGTATTTCAGGGACTGAAATTATTGTCCAGGAAATTTAAGCTGATAAGATGAAGGATTCTCCCAACAAGACCATGAAGTAAATAACACAAGCAGTACTGCTGTTTTACACATGATGCCACTGATATAGAGCTTTAAAGGGAGACGTCATATAACTTGTTCAAAGTCACACTTAACAGCAGACACTGAGGTTAGAAACCAGATCTCCTAATTTAGTTTAGCCCACTTACCACCCAGGATATCAGACTTTCTCCTCTTTAGAGAACATTTTCCCTTAATACAATAGCAGGGTGTTTAATCTTGAGTTGCCAAATCTTCATGTGCATGCGTCTCTTATAGTATAGCTGCATTCTAGTAAAATTGACTCTGAAATAATTCAATTTTGCCATTGACTTAGGTCATAAAAGTAGAGCAGCACTTTACACAGAAAGCATGAAAGCGTCTGCTACACTACTTGCTGTTTTTCAGATACATCCTGCGCTGTTCTGCCCCTGTCCATTCGCTCATCTGTTCATTCTCTCTTATAGGACTGTCCTCACTTCTCAATCTTTGTCACTTCATTTGGAAAACATAGCCATCTTTCACGCCTACCTCCAATACCCTGTTTTTTTCTGAAACCTTTCTTGATGGTTCTACTTCCTCCCTCATCTCTTTCCCCTCCCAAACTGGGTTCAGTTTTCCCCCTCTTTTGAACACCCTTAGCATTTTGCTCTGGCTGCTCTTATGAGATTTGTCATATTCTACCTTATATATTTGGGAACGGATGTCCCTGCCCTCTACCATACATATGAACACATACGCACGTGCACACACACATATAAAGGTTTGAGGGCATGTTATACTCATCTTTGTGTTAAGTGCTCAAAATTTACACGTAGTAGGTGTTCCAATCTTCTTTTTTTGAAATGAATTTATCAATAGACGTGAATGTAAGCCTGGAAAACCTTTGACATGGAAGGATTTTAAGATGATAGGCAAAACTGGGCAGAGGCTGGTAGTGTGCTTGAAAGAGCGCTGGGCTTGGGGCTGGGTCTCAGTTACAGCTTGCCCTGTCACTCACTCACTTCTGTTTGAGAAGAGGGATCAGATATATAAGTGGTTTAAATATTTAGCTGAAATGGAGGTTCTGATGAGTCCCCTCAGGGCCTATCATAGCCTCCCCCACCAAAGCAGCTCTGCTTTTGGTCTTTTGCTTTTATCTATATTTGTGTTTTCAGGTCCAATTAAGATTTTATTCAAATGGGTGACTCCTGCCTCCCTCACCACCACCAGAGAGAATTTGAAAACCCCTTGACTAAATGATCTCTCCAATCTCTCCTCACTTGAATGTTCTTTGAGCTTTCCTACTATGTGCGGTGTGTGTGTGTATGTGTGTGTTTACATGTATGTGTCTTTATATTATGAGAATTAAGTAGAATACATTTTCCTACCTCCAAGGCTTAAGGCAAACATGTGTAAAAGATTAAGTATATGTAACAATATGAATGACTAAAACACATATAGTGCAGTTAATTCAACTAGATTATAAACCAAAAGCTGTCTTCTACTTCTTAAATATCTTCAGCCTCAAGTCTGACAGTTTTTCAATTGAGGGTGAGCTGGTGGCACTCACCCCTTAGGGGTGTTTTATCAATTTGAAGACTTTTTTTTTTGTCTTCTAGTATTGTCCCTGAGAATTTATATGTTGAAATAAGTATTATTTTATTTTGAATTAATTTCCTTTTGGTACTCCTTTATATTGCCAGTAAGGAATTATTTTTTAAAATTATGTATATAGGTAGGTTATCATCTGTGACTATCTTTTAAGGTTTATAAAGGAGTATTGCAAAATTATTATAAGAAAGAGGTGTTGGGTTTGATAGGGTTGAGAACTACTGGTTTCTGTTCTATACTTAGGTGCTTAGCTCTTTGGAAATGATGGTAATATAATCAAGGGTCAGGATGAGTGGTAGACATTTCAAGTGAGGTAGGAAATTAGAAAAAGGAAAGATTATTATGAATTTGGGTAGTCATGAAATGTCTGATGGAAGAGAGGCTTGTTAGATGGAATCTTGCATGTTGACGGCTAGGCACTATGATAAACACCTGACATAACTTATCTTGAAGAAGTGACTGACCAGACTTGTCAGAGAGACTGAAAAAGCAATTTTTAGGTAGAGTAAATCATGGAATTTAAAGTTGGAAAGGCCCCAGAAAATCATCTAGGCCAGAAATTCTTATTTCAGGGTTGGTGTCATCCTTTAGGGTCATGGATGGATTTCGGGGAACTCATGAATTCCCTGAAATTGTGTACACCATTTTGCATATCTTTCTGAGGGGAATTGGGTTCATAGTTCTTTGGATTCTCAAAGGGGACCAGCACCTCTAAGAAGTTAAGGGTTGGTCTAGTCTGACCTGAAGCTCAGACGGATGGTTTTGCTCAAGCTTACAGATCCAGTTAGTGACAGAGATGGAGACTGAAACCCAGGTCATTGCACTTGTAGTTTCTTGCTCGTTTCACCACACTCAGTTGAAGACATGAACAAAAGCAGAGGCAGGATTAAGCCTCTTACGATTACACCATTTTATAGTAATTGGTGTAAAAACAAGCAGCTATTCTGAGATCAATGGTCTCTTTCCACAAGAGTTGCAGAAGGATGGGCTTCAATTTATCTCCTCAACGTGAACTATTATTTTAATTTTTATGGTTGAAATACACTGCCACTCACCAAAATGGCTTTATCAGCTGAAGGCAAGCTCCCTGAGAGAGATTATTATCCCTGAGGTTGTTTCTGCAGTTCTTTTCTGGTCTGCAGTGGCCCCCAGTTTTCCGCCTAATCAAATCAAAACTACTTTGCCTGATTTGTCAGATCCTGTACTACTGTAGCCTGTTTAGCCAACGTGTACTCTACGCCCAAGTCAGGCTAGTGTCGTTATTATTGGTACTCCCTATTCTCCCACAATCCTTTTATTCCTACCTCTGTATCTTTCTTCATGTGGTTCCCTGCTTGGAATGTCCTCCCTTCTTTCTCCTTCATTTCCAGATCCCCAGCATAAGGTCCAGCTTAAGACTTATCTCCACAAAGCCTCCCCTAGTCACTCTTGGCCGTTTTGCACTGCCTCTGAACTCCTGTTGCATTTATTGCTTGTAGCACACACCATAGCACTCATGTACTTCTGCATGGCTTTTCACTGGAAATAATTCAGTGGTCACCTTGGGCGTGCGGTTCCAGAAAATCCAGGGTGGGACTCTGGACACCCTGCATCCCTGCTTCAGCCCGAGCAGTTCCACTTTAGTTGTATATATGGGCAATTTGCGTGAGTTTTTGTTTGAAGAAGTGGCTTATCTCCACCTCTTCACCCAAAAAAGTTTGAAAAATGCTGGATCTATCTTGTGAGCTGATTGCCTCATAAATCTTAACTTGTAATGGGCAAGGGCCAGGACTTTAGACTTAATACTACTTAATACTACTGCTCCCAGGCAACTGGTGCAATTTCGAGCACAAAGTGAACACTTAGGAAATGATTTTATGATTCTATTGCTCCAGTTTTGGGGCTAGCAGATAGTGAATAGCATTACCTCAGAAATTTACCTTAATGAACAACTCAGAGTAATATTTCTGGGTTGATCTTTGAGAAATAAACCTAAATTGGTTGGGTTTTTTCCCTTTTGGATACAAAACCAGATCCTATTTCAAGCTGTCTGATTTACATGTACATATTTAAGAGAAACCTCATTATTGGCATTCCCTACTCTCCCAGAGTTCAGCCAAACTTAAATATCATATTCATGCATTCATGTAAGCATTAAAGCAGTGTTACTCAGTGGACTTACAGAGTGATGTGCAGAATACCAGTATACCTGAAAACCTAGAAAAACCCAAATTCAGAAGTTTATGGCAATGATGATTAAAAGTGGAAAATGCCAGTCTTTCATACCAGTTATTTCAGCTATCTGTATTGAATCAATTATATAAACTAATAAAGACCTGCATATTTAAATCAATGGTGCTATCAACTTGTTAATACTTTTTTGTTTTGTTTTTTTTTTCCTGCTCTCTGCCTGGTTCATTGTCTTCACCTACAGGTATACTTAATTGTCGGCTTCCAAAGATTACTAACTTTTATCTGTATCATTAAAATTGAACTGCCTTGGCTATTCTGCTACTCTTACTGCTGCTTCCATTATTGCCTTCTTCAGCAAAATAAGGCTTTCCGAAGCCAAAGAATAACAAGAAATAAACACCATTTTAGAAGCCTTGCCACTATGAAACTTAAGCTAAATGTGCTCACCATTATTTTGCTGCCTATCCACTTGTTAATAACAATATATAGTGCCCTTATATTTATTCCATGGTATTTTCTTACCAACGCCAAGAAGAAAAACGCTATGGCAAAGAGAATAAAAGCTAAGCCCACTTCAGACAAACCTGGAAGTCCATATCGCTCTGTCACGCACTTCGACTCGCTAGCTGTCATAGACATCCCTGGAGCAGACACTCTGGATAAATTATTTGATCATGCTGTATCCAAGTTTGGGAAGAAGGACAGCCTTGGGACCAGGGAAATCCTAAGTGAAGAAAATGAAATGCAGCCAAATGGAAAGGTTTTTAAGAAGGTAAAGCATTGTTGTGCTTTTTATATTTTTTTAAAGGGGAAGGTACATTTTACTTTATCATAAATCAAGTTCATTTTAAATATGCTGGCATTCTGTTATAGGGCTGGGTGACTATTCTCAGATGGTGCTCAAACTTCTGCATATTCACTTAAGGGCAGTTTGAGGCCTACACTTTGAATGGTGTTTTAATTGCTTGTTGACTATATACTAATATTAGAGACTGTCTCACTTTAACAGTTGATTCTTGGGAATTATAAATGGATGAACTATCTCGAAGTGAACCAGAGAGTGAATAACTTTGGTAGTGGACTCACTGCATTGGGACTAAAACCAAAGAGCACTATTGCCATTTTCTGTGAGACCAGGGCCGAGTGGATGATTGCGGCGCAGACCTGCTTTAAGTACAACTTTCCTCGTAAGTGCTTTGTGGTTTTTGAGGGGGAGGGAGGGCTTTGCTTACATGTGAAATTGTCCTGAAATCCTCTAGTTTTCAAAGTAGGTGTTCTTTAGTCACTTGTGTGCCTAAATAATGTCCATAGAACGATATGTAATGTTGTAGTTAAAAGACATCTGATAACTCCTGTTAAAGATAGTAATTTCTAAGAGCTGGTGTGAGAATTGGCAGCTTAATGGATAGAATTTAGACTTTTACTTTTCAACTGGAAGTTAATCGTACCTGAAAGATTTGGGGTTTGGGGGTATTTTTTAGGAAGTAACACAAAAAATGATTAAAACGGGCCGGCCCGGTGGTACAGCGGTTATGTTCGCACATTCCACTTCTCTGTGGCCTGGGGTTCGCCAGTTCGGATCCCGGGTGCGGACACAGCACCGCTTGGCAAAAGCCATGCTGTGGTAGGCGTCCCACGTATAAAGTAGAGGAAGATGGGCACAGATGTTAGCTCAGGGCCAGTCTTCCTCAGCAAAAAGAGAAGGATTGGCAGCGGTTAGCTCAGGGCTAATCTTCCTTGAAAAAAAAATGATTAAAACAACAACAAAATCATTGCTTAGGATAATTGTAATTCATTGCTTCACTTCGAGGCTTCTTATTTGACTTATTTCATTTTACATGTGAAATAAGCCCATGACAGCTTGAACTGGCATTAGATATGTTGGCCAGAAAGTAAAATTGGGTGTATTTCTGACTCTTTAGCATTTGTTTTTGCCATTGTACAGGAAATGATTTTTAAAAATTAACAGTTCAGAACAGTGCCCTGTCACGTACTAAGCACTCACTGCTTTGCTGAATGAAATAGACCATTGTAGGTGTAGTATAGCAATCAAGAGTTTGCATCTCAACAGCTCGTAAAAAGTGGCTGTTCTTAACCATGTTGCTCTTTTGGTTACCAGCCTAGAACTGAATTTCCAAGTCTGATCTAAGTTTAGCAATTGTCTTTTGATTCTAACTGATCTCGGTTTCAGTTTATATTTTCTTTGTCTGGTAGCTCCTAGAGAGTAGATCTTCTTGGCTCCTCCAGTTACGACTTGGAGGTCACCAATCAGCTTGGACATTGGACCCGCTAAAAAAGCTTCTTGGAAGGAGTAAGAACATGATTCATGGCTGATCTGACTTGAGATCCTCAGAATTTGAGGATTACCAAGGTCCTGTCCGTTCTTTGGTGCTGTGACCAATGAAAGTGTGTGTCACAGGGGTGGCCTAGCTGAGACAGCTCTGGCCTGAATTGAGAGTTCAGCCGGAACCTATTGGCCTTGAGAATCTTAATTGACTAATTTTTGGCCAGTTGTGGCACTGCCAGTGTTTCTAGGTTTCTTCAGGTTTAGAAAGTTAGAATCCTGAGAATTTGTAAGAAAAATTTTGGGCTACCAGGAAGTTTGAGGCAAGGTTGAAGGGTAATAGCAGAGGCTATGAAATCCAATTATAAAATGTCTTTGCATCTGTGAGTGTACCTATCCTTTAAGACTGACTTAAATAATCTATCTAATGAATGGTTGCCATTTGACTTTTGTCTCTTTTTTATTATGTAGTTGTGACTTTATATGCCACACTTGGCAAAGATGCTGTAGTTCATGGGTTAAATGAATCTGAGGCTACCTATCTGATTACTAGTGTTGAACTTCTGGAAAGTAAACTTAAGGTAAATATGAAATTTTCTTTTTATTCGTGGTACTGTTATCTGCCAGGACAGGAAAATGTTCAATAATTGAGTTTATTGCAGGCCCATATATAATAGCTGGATTTTCTTTCTGCTCAATAGGATGCGTTGTTAGATGTCAATTGTGTTAAACATATCATTTATGTGGACAACAAGACTATCAATAAAGCAGAATACCCTGAAGGATTTGAGATTCACAGCATGCAATCAGTGGAAGAGTTGGGATCCAGGCCAGAAAACTGTAAGTAGAGCAGTTAAAACAAATTGATTCATCTATTCAAGGGTTGTTATTTCAGTAGGTTAGGAAAAGAAGTGATGTGAGGGAAGACTTTGACGTTCTTTGATTTAAAAAAGTTTAAAAATGTTTGAAAACTATCAAGACCATATATGATTAAGGTTTTCCCTCGCTTTCTCTTCTCTTTTAAAATTCACTAAATAGTAGAGATGTACTCAGTGGCTCAGACTTGATGGCAGTTGCTGCCAGATTTTCTTTTTTCAGGTAACCTACTATAACCTTCTAATTTGGACCTCACAGAAGGAAAAGATCTCAGGCCTTCCATTCAGTAAACTATTTTTTTTAATGCTAAATACTAGTGATCTTAATGATGTCTCAGAGGATGCAAAGCTGTTTGCTAAGATTCATGCTAGAATTTATTCTACCACTGAGGTGGTAGTTGGTATTTCATTTGAAACAAGAAAATGTGCCTTGTAGCAAAATGTCAGTTGGTCATCAGGACAGGTATTTATTCCATTTAAATAATTTTTTTCTCATGTTTAATGTGAAGGTCACAATATTCTACTAGATGAGGAAGATTTCATCTTGGCAGGAGGAGATGTAGCTTGAAGCTCTGTTTAGCTTCTGAATGTTTGACCATTAGAGACTGAACACATGTTGCAATAACAGGGGTAGATTATAGCTCTCTACCCTGTGTGAGAATGGCGAAGAGGCTGAAATTTTACCCTACTTGCAAGCAAACAAGTGAGCCTGCCACAGTTTCTTGGAGACACAAGACTCCTGGTTCAGAGGTGAAGGACAGTCTTTTACTCACAACAATGGCCCTAGCCAGAGTATGAGCATTTGTGTTGCTTCCCTACACCCCAGTTTCTACAGGGCAATGCAAAGAGGCTTAGATGACACCTGCACACAGTGCGTTGTGTTATAGGAGAGGAACTCTGAGTTTAGGGAATCTGAATCTTTCTTAATGGTCAATAAGCATGCCTGCCCTTTGCCCTGGAGAGAGAGATGATCTTTATTGTACTGCACAGTAAGCATGCCTGCTACATTATCTTTGTCTTCCAAGGCTGTTGACTGTGCAAACAACCTTGAAAAGATAGTCCAGAACAAAGTCAGTCCCTCTGTTCACAAGATGTGCAAAAACTTGAGACTCATGCAAAATTGTCTTTCAACACCAGGTTGACCCTGCAAGACTGGGGTAAACTTGACTAGGAAGTCCTGATCGATAGGGATCTTTTTCCAATTCTGCTGGTTCACCGAAGGATGCAAAACTGTGGGAGTGTTGGTCCTCATAATTTTGTGTGAGCAATAGCTTGGTAGACCACATATCTCACCTAGTTCCACTCATCTCTACACTGGATAAGACATATATTTTTTGTGATACTTTCCCTTTGTAGACAATTGTTACGAAGTGAATTGTCACACTGGATGCTTAGACTGAAAAGAGCTTAACATAGTCTACTGCTGCTGCTGATTTAGTCATCAGAGGAAGGATGCAGTTCCTATTTGCTTGGTGTATAAACTTGTGACAATAGATATCTTTAAGGAACATTAGTATTATCCAATTTAAGCATAACTTTATCTTTGGTTATTTCAGTGGTAAATCACACTGTTTAAAACTTCTATTTTAACTGCCATATAAAAATGTAATTCATTTTTGTAAACTGATTTTTAAAAAAAACAGTTTATTTTGTAGAGCAATTTTAGATTCACAGCAAAATTGCGGGGAAGGTATGGAGATTTCCCATATACCCACTGCCCCTATGCACACACTGCCTCCCCCACTATCAACATCCCCCACCAGAGTGGTCCCTTTGTTACAATTGGTGAACCTACACTGACACATCATAATCACTCAAAGTGTGTAGTTAACATTAGGAATCACTGTTGGTTTGTACATTCTATGAGTTTGGACAAATGTGTGATGACACGTATTCACCATTATAGTATCGTCTGGAATATAAACTGATTTTTTGAAATCCAACAATCTTGTTAAACTTTTATTCAATTCTGATAATATATCTGTGGATTCTATCCATTTTGGTATATTCTGGGAAGGAAAGGAGGTTACTAGGTTAGCACGGTGACGCTGTCTTGAAGTGGAAGCCCCAGTGTGCTGTTTAAAACTTAGTGTGTTAGAATTTTAGAGTTGAAGCCACCTTAATGATCAAGTCAACAACAACCACAATAATAACAAAGGGACACAAGGAAACTCAGGAGGTGCTGGATATGTCTATTTACCCTGATCGTGGTGATGGTATCACAGCTGTTTGCATATGTTCAAATCATCAAATTGTATACATTAAATATGTGTAGTTTTTTTGTATGTCAATTATATCTCAATAAAGCTATTTAAGAAAACATAGGAACAGTTTGTATACACATTATCTCTTGTAAGTAGCACTGTTGTCTGTCCTACCGAGATGAGATAAATTAACAGCAAGAAGCAAATTTATGTCACATTAAAAATTTTAAATATTGACATACACAGTGTTTGTTTAGAGCACATATAGGCACTTAATAAATGGGGTGTTGTAATTTCACTCAACTGTTTGTTTAGTTAGTATTGTGAAATGACAAACAAGTTATGTCTGTAGTAGCAATTGTCTATTAATAGGCTAGAAGATACTTTCAAGTAACAACATTTGCAGTTTTTCTACTTCTTTTCTTGTTCCCTATGTATGACTGTTCTAATTATATTTATTGAAATGTAATTTGTTGTCTGTTTAATCTAAAAACTTTAAGCTCATATGTTACGTCCTTTTCATTTAGTTTTTCCAGTAATTCATTTTTACTTTATTTTACAAAAGCATCCATCCATAAATTAATAGGGGAAAAAAAGGTCCTCACAACAGATAGTTCGAGAAGCATTGCCTCTAGCCCACAGGTTGTCTGTTTCTCTAAATAAAGTTGGATTGGAACACAGTCACACCTGTTTGTTTAGCAGTTGTCTCTGGCTCCTTTCACTCTGCAACAGCAAAGTTGGGTAATTTTGGCAGAGACCATATATCTCTCAAAGCCTAAAGGATTTACTCTCTGCAAAATATCTTTGCAAAAAAATGTCTGCCAACCCCTGCTCAAGATGGCTGAATATAGTCTAATGGTAAGACCTCTCTATTTTCCTCCCCCAATCATTCCGTGAGCCAAGACAGCACTGGGGCTCAGGGCCTTTAAGATCAAACTTTCCTACCTTCAGACAGTGGGCTAGAAGAAGTGAAGTCTAGATACCATTTAGGTATTACCTTTGATAGGGAATGAAAGGTATGTAAACCCCTCTACATGGTCTCTGTCTCTTGGTATCCTAAAATTTCTGTCTAATTTTGACTAAAAAGAATCAAAGTATGCTCTGATGCAGATGGGGGAAGAAGCACTAAATCTGGAAGACCCCAAAGAATCCTCAAGCCAGATACATAACAAGTATTCCAAGTGCAAGGAGTGAGAGCGAGAGAGAGAGAGAGAGTGGGTAGCAGAGAGAGGGAGAGGAAGGATGTTTTGCTATAATTTTATCTAACTGTACTCTGAAAAAAGTGATTTCCTATGTCGATTTCAGGACAGTCAAAACAGTAGAAAAGGTAATTTTGGTTTGATGTCCTTTGGATTTTACTTGCTACTTGGAATCTAATCTTAAAATAATATGTTTGTGTATAATGGTTATCTAATTCAATGTCCATGATTGAATTATTTTAAAATAAAATGATTTTGTAAAAACTTTGCAAAAATCAAGTCCAGTGGTTTTCGATCAGGGGTGTGTATGAGAGTCACTTGTGGAGCCTTTGATCCATCCCAGACATAGAGAATCAGAGATTTCAGAACTAGGATCCAGACACAGTATTTTATTTAAGCTCTGCAGGTGATTCTCATGCTCACCAGTGGTCAAGAACCACAATCTAGTCCAACTGACTCATTTTAGAGAGGAGAACACTGAGGCCTGAGAGGCTTACACACGATCCTCTCATCTTCCTGATTTTCCAACGTCCTGGAAATCCTCCCACAATACTGCTCTGTGTACAACACTGTGGAGACGCACGAGCAGACAGGGATTAGGCTACACATCCAGAAAACGGGCCAAATTGAGTTTGAAATTCTGACTGCATTTAACTAGAATTTGATAACTGCTTTTCTTTTGATTATCAATAGACCATTTGTTTTCAGTCGTCTATCATTATGCAAAAATCTGAATATCATCTCTTTGTTTAGCAATTTAACTTTCAGACTGAGGAAAATGTGCTTTTTCATTCATTTAGCGAGCGTTCCTCCAAATAGACCAGCGCCTTCGGACATGGCTATCGTCATGTACACCAGTGGCTCCACTGGCCGCCCCAAGGGAGTGATGATGCATCACAGCAATTTGATAGCTGGCATGACAGGCCAGTGTGAGAGAATTCCCGGGCTGGGGTAAGAGGAGATTATTCAACTTTCTTCTTAGAAATTAGAACATGCTTGCCATTCTCTAAACTCAATCTATATTAAAATGATAAGGTTATTCACATTTGTAATTTACATTGCCTTTTTAAGAATGACTAAAATGTTTCTCTGATTTTGTTTTAGACCAAAGGACACATACATTGGCTACTTGCCTTTGGCTCACGTACTAGAATTGACCGCAGAGATATCTTGCTTTACCTATGGCTGTAGGATTGGATATTCTTCTCCACTTACTCTCTCTGACCAGGTGACAAGCTTTTCAGTATATTGGCATGATCATATAAAGTTACAGTGTTTGGCTGAGAACGTGTTACTAAAACATGAGATATTTTAATTCAGCTAAAAGTTTTTCCTTGACTTCAAAATGTAGCTGTAGTAAATAACCTTGTGGATTTGTTAGCATTGATTTATCTACGTATTTTCACATTATTTTGGCATTAATAATTACTTTTATCTTATATTTCTCTATTAGGTTTTTATTTTGCAGAGCTAGGATAGAGAATAGAGAATATAAATACACTGAGCCTTTTTGATATAGTATCCACAAACATTGGTGGGTTTTTTGGGAGATGTGGTGGTACAATTTTGGCCCAGTTTTGCTGTGAGTTTTCTTTAGAGCTGTGCCGTCCAATACAGTAGCTACTAGCCATGTATTGAAATTCGGATTAATTAAAATTAAATAAGAAAAATTCTGTTTTTCAGTTGCTCTAGTCACATTTCCAGTTCTCAGTAGCTACGTGTGACTAGTGGCTACCATATTAGACAACACAGATACCAAACATTTCCATCATTGCAGGAAGTTCTATTGCATAGCACTGCAGCATGTCCAAAGGCAGCCCTCAGCTTTCCACTGAGTCAGGGTTCAGTCCCTTCTCCCTGTTCTTCATAGCAGAAAGCCCAACAATGGGTAGGGTAACTCATGTATTTTAAGCCCATTCAAAATTGCACATCTAATACGTACTGTTGACAGTTCTGTTTAAATTCTTCTTTGGAATGGTTGTTATAGAAAAGCTTCAGCCAGACGTTGGGAAAAAAGAGCTTCTAAGGCAGCTGTGGGGTTGAGAATGCTCAAAGAAACTGAGTCTAGGTAGGAATGACTTCACTCTCTGTGTGGCTTCTGCCACGCCGATCACTGGAGGGCCAGCTGTTATTTTTCAGAACCCCACGCAATCCTACCTTTTATTTGAGAGGCTTGATGGAGCATGCATTTGGTAAAAAGATGTGCCCTTGGTGCTTATAGTTAGAAATTGTAATACTTTTTCTGTTTTTATAGAACTATCATTTTAGAGAGAGGTTAGGTAGCTTGTATAATATTAAGATAAAAATGTTAAGTAGATATTTTTGGATTTATTTGTATACTGGTTGACGAAATTTGATAAACACATGCATGTATAGACTTCTATGATCATCATCTGGATCAAGAAAAAAGGAACATTCCCTGTACCCCAGAATGTCCTGTGTGTCCCTTTATCCTCCCCAAGGATAATCCAACCAGCTTTTTAAGTGGCTTTTCTATGAGAAAATATTTTGTGTTCTAGTCAGCTATCTACCTGTACTTGCAGGAGCACAACCTGTTTGTCAGATGGAGAGCTGCTGTATTTAACCATACCACTCAGCTAAAAGTTGATATTTAAAATCTGCTAGCATAGTAATGCAGAGAATAAGTAAACTGTCAAATAAACTAATAAACAGGACTTGCTCTAGTAAAGTCAAAATAGACCTATGAATAAGACTGAGGCTTAAATTATAGAACAATTTTTAGAAAAATCTGCGATGATTACATTTTGATGCAATGTACTGGGTTTTTCTTATGTTTAGAGATGTTCTCAACATGTGAAAAATCTTTCAGTGAGCTTTGAGTGTGATTTTTTTCGCCTCTTGGGGAAGTTCAGCAGCCACAGACTGGCAATGCTTGCTTTCACTGCCTTTCTGAAAACAATAGCCTCAGTGTGCGGAAGGGGCAGTTGGAGTCTCTTGCTGGTCTGACTTTATTCGTGCCGTCTCTTAGGCCAAGTAGTACATTAGAAGCCTGTTACAAAACTGTCAGGGACATTCACACCTACCTTTTTAATAAACTTTATTATAAAAAGAGTCTCGATCTGAGTAGGAATCCAAACCCCAGGAATTTCCCTCATATAAGAAATCAGAAAAAGGGGGGAAAAACCAGGGGCACCACACTGGAAGTCAGCAGATGATACTGATGTTGTCATAACTAGAGTTAGTGTGATCATAATAAAGACAAGAACTGAAATATTAGTAAGAATAATAAAGAAAGCAAGTAAGGGCTCCTTGTGGCTGCTGCTACCCTGGAACCACTTTCTATAGCAAAACGTGGTCAGCAGCACGTGGAGGGCAGCTCCGACTTGAAGGACATAGGAGCCCATCTTTCTCTCTGCAGAGCAGCCCTCCCCGGTGTGCAGTGTGCATGTGCAGGTGTAGGTTTCCACTTGCAAATGTGCACACACATGCACATACATAAAGCACAAGGAGTTATTTTATTTCCTTTATCCATCTTTAAAAAAAGTAGAATAAAAGCAATTGAGTTCTCCCAGCAGAATCTTCTCTGTGACATTGCTGGTGGTTCTGGTGGATCACACTGCTTCTTAAGGCTGAGTTTCTTCTTGCCTGTGTTAGCCAAGGCTAGCACGTGATACATCTGAACTTACAGACTAATGAACTGCATTGTAGCAGATTCTTATTTTTATCTACCTTTTTCAGTGAGCAACTTTATCAATTTTTCTACCTACTGGTCTGACATGTGAAATCCCGAGTAGCACTTATGTATATAAGAAAGAAAGGAAGAAGAAATATATACACGTTTATGTATATATGTGCGTATCCCCACATGGTCACCTGGCAGTGTCTTTAGTGTTCTATCAATCAAAATGTTATCCAGTTAGTATTTCTATGTGATGTTAATTGACAGTCATAGTGGTGACTTTGAGGTGTGCCTTTGGCTTTTGGCTAATCAGCAAAAGTTAAAATTATCTTCAGTTTTGTTTCACTGTTCAATCTACCTTCGTTGAGGATTTTCTTTCTTTTTTTTTTAAATGGATGGTCTGTGCTATGTTTGATATGTTATTAATAAGAATGCTCAATTTACCAAAATATCCCATTCTCCTTTATTCTCCTTTATTCTGGATCAGAGTTTCTCCTCTAAGGAAGGCTTAAATGTGCTGGAAGAAACATTCTTTAGGGCAAAGCACTAAAGCAGTTACCCTTCAGACTTATAGGCTATGATAGTTGTAACAGATAGCAGAGCAGTAGATCACATTCCACGTGTAAATTTCTGTCTTTGTTATTGTTAATTGACTTATAGCAATTTTTGCTAAGTTTGGTTTCCCTGATCCTATTTACCTTTTTTTACAAAATGTAGTCCAGCAAAATTAAAAAAGGAAGCAAAGGAGACTGCACTGTACTGAAGCCTACACTCATGGCCGCTGTTCCGGTGAGTACAGAGTATAAATGTCATTAACTGCATGGCCTTGAACTTTTTAAAAACTAATGCTCTTAGATATTTGTGTCCATTTTAAAATAATTTTATTGTGGCCAGCCCGTGGCCAAGTGATTGAGTTCGCGTGCTCCACTTTGGCAGCTCAGGGTTGCACTGGTTCAGATCCTGGGTGCGGACATGGCACTGCTCATCAAGCCACGCTGAGGTGGCGTCCCACACGCCACAACTAGAAGGACCCGCAACTAAGATATGCAACTATGTACTGGGGGCCTTTGGGGAGAAGAAGAAGAAGGAAAAAAAAAGATTGGTAACAGATGTTAGCTCAGGGCCAATCTTAAAAAAAAAAATTTACTTTGATGAAATTATGGCCAATGTGTTCCTTCAAGCCTTAGATAAGTGTTGAGAAAGATGAAATGGCAGATTTCTGAAATGTGTGCCTATTAGTGTTTGCTGATACTTGAAAATTAGGTGATAAAAGTCATCTAGTTCAGGGGCTGGCCCTGTGGCCAAGTGGTTAAGTTCACGTGCTCGGCTTCAGTGGCCCAGGATTTCGCCGGTTCGGATCCTGGGTGTGGACCTAGTACCACTCATCAAGCCCTGCTGAGGTGGCATCCCACATAGCACAACCTGAAGGACCCACAACCAGAATATATAACTATGTACTGGTGGGATTTGGGGAGAAAGAAAGAGGGGGAAAAAAAAGAAGATTGGCAACAGATGGTAGCTCAGGTGCCAATCTTAAAAAAAATTAAAAAAGAAAATCACCTAGTTCAAATTACTTAATGCAGGAATTGGTCATAATATTTTAAAGGTAGAATATCCTGTAAAGATCATTTTGTTTAATCACTGAATTTAAAAAATGAGGACACCTAGGCTATCATCCTAGAGAGCTGAGCCAGCCTATCCAGGGTTTTGGAGCTGGTTAGTGACAGAGCTGAGTCTAGAATCCAAGCCTCCTGACTCTCTTATGGTGATTAAGAAAACTGTCATTTGAGAGAGCTCCCAAAGGAAAAAAGGCTTAATTCTAGGTATTCAAAACCCTTTTGTGAAATACTGTCTTTTACAAAAACAAGATGTTACATTTTATACCCTTGTAATGATACATTCTAAAATATTTAGTGCCATGTTTTAAAATTGTATAATCAAATATATTCTAGCACTTTCAGGCTTCAGAAACCCCAGCGGGAGTGTATATCACTACTGCTTGTATGATGACCAGACTTCAAATCTTATCCCAGTATCTTTCACAGAATTCTTTTTGCACATGGAAAGTCTGAGATTAGATAATGAAGTATTCAGTTCACATTTTTCTGAGAATTGCAGATGGAAGATGCTCTGTGGTTACTTTTAGCTTCTAATTACAAAATTACCAAATAACCGAAGAATTAGACTAAGTCAGAGTAGCCTTTGCCTTCTTATTTAGGGGTGCTATAGAATTCAGCAAGTTTGCAAACTGAAAAGAGAGGCTTCTGATGGAAAGCATAATAAAATGATGCTAATAATAGGTAGCATAGTACAGACATACCCCAGAGATATTGTGGGTTCAGTTCCAGACCACTGCAATAAAGCGAATCTTGCCATAAAGCAAGTCACAGGAATTTTTTGGTTTCTCAGTGCATATAAAAGTTAGGTTTACACTATAGTGTAGTCTATTAAGTGTGCAATAGAATAGCATTATGTCTAAAAAAAATGTGTATACCTCAATTAAAAAATGTTTTACTGCTGAAAAATGTTACCCATCATCTGAGCCTTCATTGAGTCATAATCTTTTTGCTGGTGGAGGGTCTTGCCTCAATGCTGATGGCTGCTGGTTGCTGAAGGTTGGGGTGGCTGTGGCAATTTCTTAAAATAAGACAGCAATGAAGTCAGCTGCATTGATTGACTCTTCCTTTCATCAATGATTTCTCTGGAGTATGCGATACTGTTTGATAGCATTTTACCCACAATAGGACTTCCTTTGAAATTGGAGTCAAGCCTCTCAAACTCTTCCGCTGCTTTATCAACTAAGTTTATGTAATATTCTAAATCCTTTGTCATCATTTCAACAATCTTCACAACATCTTCACCAGGAGTAGATTCCATCTCAAGAAACCACTTTCTTTGCTCGTCCATAAGAAGCAGCTCCTCATCCATTAAAGTTTTATCATGAGATTGCAGGAATTCAGTCACAACTTCGGGCTCCACTTCTAATTCTAGTTCTCTTGCTGTTTCCACCACATCTGCAGTTATTTCCTCCACTGAAGTCTTGAGCCCCTCAAAGTCATCCATGAGGGTTGGAATCAACTTCTTTGAAACTCCTGTGAATGTTGATATTTTGACCTCTTCCTATGCATCATGAATGTTCTTTTACTGGGAAAGATTCACTCTGAGCTAACATCTGTTGCCAATCTTCCTTTTTTTTTCCCTTCCCGAAGCCCCAGTACATAGTTGTATATTCTAGTTGTAAGTCTTTCTAGTTCTTCTGTGTGAGCTGCCACCACAGCATGGCTACTGACAGACAAGTGGTGTGGTTCCGTGCCTGGGAACCAAACCCAGGCCGCCGAAGTGGAGCGCTCTGAACTTTAACCGCTAGGCCACCAGGGCTGGCTCACAAATGTTCTTAGTGGCATCTAGAGTGGTGAGTATTTTCCAAAAGATTTTCAATTTACTTTGCCCAGATCCATCAGAGGAATCAGTATCTGTGGCAGCTACAGACTTATGAAATGTGTTTCTTAAATAGTAAGACTTCAAACTCAAAACGATTCCTTGATCCATGGACTGCAGAATGTGTGTTGTGTTCAGTTCAAGTTTCAAGCAGGCATGAAAACGGCATTAATTTCATTGTACATCTCCATCAGAGCTCTTGGGTGACCAGGTGCATTGTCAATGAGCAGTGATAGTTTGAAATAAATTTTTTTTCCTGAGGAGTAAGTCTCAACAATAGGCTTAAAATATTCAGTAAACAATGTTGTAAACGGATGTGCTGTCATCCAGGCTTTCTTGTTCCATTTATAAAGCACAGGTAGAGTAGATTTAGCATAAATTCTTAAGGACCCTAGGATTTTTGGAGTGGTAAATGAGCATTGGCTTCAACTTAAAGTCACCAGCTGCCTGACAAGAGTCAGCCTGTCCTTTGAACCTTTGAAGCCAGGCATTGGCTTCTCCTCTCTAGCTATGAAAGTCCTGGATAGCATCCTCTTCCAATATATGACTGTTTGTCTGCGTTGAAAATCTGTTGTTTAGTGTAGCTGTCTTCATGAATGATCTGAGCTGGATCTTCTGGATGGCCTGCTGCAGCTTCTGCATCAGCACTTGCTGCTTCACCTTGCGCTTTTGTGTTATGGACGCGGCTTCTTTCCGAAAATCTCATGAACCAACCTCTGTTAGCTTCAAACTTTTCTTCTGAAGCTTCCTCACCTCTCTTAGTCTTCACAGAATTGACAAGAGTTAGGGCCTTGCTCTGGATTAGGCTTTGGCTTAAGGGAATGTCGTGGCTGGTTTGATCTTCTATCCAGACCCCTAAAACTTTCTCCATGTCAGCAATAAGGCTGTTTCACTTTCTCATCATTCATGTGTTCACTAGAATAGCACTTTTAATTTCCTTCAATTACGTTTCCTTTGCATTCACAATGCCTTCCTCACTAGGCTTAATCATTTCTAGCTTTTGATTTAAAGTGAGAGATGTGCAACTCTTCCTTTTACTGAAACACTTGGAAGCCATTGTAGGGTTATTAATTGATCTAATTTCAATATTGTTATGTGTCAGGGAATAGGGAGGCCTCAGGAGAGGGAGAGAGATGGAGGAACAGCCAGTTGGTAGAACAGTCTGAACACATGCAACATTTATTGGTTAAGTTTGCCATCTTAAATGGGCTTGGTTTGTGGCATCCCAAAACAATTGTAATAGTGACATCAAAGATGACTGATCACAGAGGCCGGCCCAGTGATGTTGTGGTTAAGTTCCTGCACTCCTCTTCTGGAGCCTGGAGTTCACAGGTTCGGATCCTGGGCATGGACCTGGCACCACTTGTCAAGCCATGCGGTGGCAGCATCCCACATAAAATAGAGGAGGATTGGCACAGATGTTAGCTCAGCGACAATATTCCTCAAGCAAAAAGGGGAAGATTGGCAACAGATGTTAGCTCAGGGCCAATCTTCCTCACACACACACACCCCCCCAAAAAGGTGACTGATCACAGGTCATTACAACAAATATAACAATAATGAGAAAGTTTGAAATATTGGGAGAATTACCAAAATGTGACACAGAGATAGGAAATAAGCAAATGCTGTTGGAAAAATGGTGCCAATAGACTTGCTCAATGCAGGGTTGCCACAAACCTTCAATTTGTAAGAAATACAATATCTGCGGAGTGCAGTAAAGCAAAGCACAGTAAAACGAGGTATGCCTGTACTTACTATGTTCCAGGCACTGTGCTAAGTGCTTTAGGATGGATTATCTCACTTATTCCTTCCCAAGAATCTGCTAGATGGGTCCTGTTATCCCTATTTTATAAAGAAAAAAGCTTGCCCAAGGTCACACAGCCCATAGGTGCTGGAGTCAAAGCTTGAACTCTACCTCTCTGATACCAGCCTTGTTAACCACTGTGGCTGTCTTTTTAGGATTGTTTTTGTTGTTGTTTTGTTCGGAGAATCAACATGTTGGCTTTATTACCCAGTGTACAGGAGTCCCTAGTAAACTGTATCAGAGCACATAGTTAGGGAGGGGGAAAGGTCCAGGAGTCTAGGAAGTAATGTCTGAATTTGGGCCTGAAGGATAAAAAGGAGTTAGCTCATCTGCTGTGTATCCTCTAATTGTCCATTGTCCATTCTTCTTTACTTTGTGTCTTGGAAGGCTAACTTCTGTGGATGAATTACCAGGGTTTGTTTGCCTTTTGGTTTCTGGTTGAGTTCAGCCAATTGTTGGCACTCATGAGATCAGAGGACGGGAAGAGAGAGGGAGGTCTGCATACTTACTGCCTTTGCTCCTTCCCTGCTGGCCTGCGATTTTTTTTTTTTTTTGGCAGTTGTCAGGCACTCATTGGACAGTCTCTTTCCCGTTGGCTGTAAGCAGATCTTTCCCATGGCTACAGTTCTCAATCCAGGTTCCAATAACACTTCTCTCCTCTTACTTCTTCAGGCCTAGGGATAGTAAATGATCTCCCATGTCACTAGTCCATTGATGCTTCCCCCAGCCTTGTTGGTTTCCTTAGCTCCTCCCATTCCTCTGTAAATAGGCCTTTAAAAAAACCTTTTTATTGGCAATTGCTTTTGCCAGATTCTATTTTCTGAGTTTGTTCTTTTCTGGAGTCAGTATAAAAGATCCATTTAGTATTGTAATACTCACAGTGTGAGAATTCACAATAAATCACTACTTATAAGCAGTGAGTCAATTGAACATCATGTAATATTAGGTTGCAATAAATGGTGACTTAGTGTGCTAGCAATAAATCCTGCCAACTTGTCGTAACTGTATTGTGTTCCTTACTCATTGAGGCCTGTCTGTGCCTGTGGTTGAGATCTAGTGTTGGAAGGAGCACTGAAAGTGGTTCTTACACATCTGTCTCACTCTCATGCTTTTTTGTCCACTCAACATCCCATACACTTTTTTAAGAGGGATAGTTATGGGGTGTTAAAGCCCTTTTAGGAAACTTTTGGGGTTCCTCAGTCACAGATCAAGACAAATATTTCAGTTATATGATAGTGATTCCTTTTGTGGAAGTGGAGGAAACAACATTGGACCATGCTTGAATGCAGTAGTGGCCTTCCTCTCCTCCCCCCAGCTTTATTGAGATATAATTGACATATAACATTGTGTAAGTTCAAGATGTACAACATGATGATTTGATATATGTATGTATTATGAAATGATTACCACAATAAGATTAGTTACATCCATCACCTCACATGGTCACCGTTTATGTATGTGTGTGTGGTGAGAACATTTAAGATCTACTTCTGTAGCAACTTCCAAGTATATAATATAGTCTTGTTAACTATAGTCACCATGCTGTACATTAGTTCCCCAGAACTTATTCATCTTCCAACTGGAAGTTTCTACTCTTTGACCAACATCTCCCCATTCCCCCACCCGCCCCAGCCCTTGGCAACCACCAGTCTACTCTCTGTTGCTATGAGTTTGGCTTTTTTAGGTTCTACATATACGTGAGATCATACAGTGTTTGTCTTTCTCTGTCTGACTTAGCTCACTTAGCATGATGCAAGGGATGGTTCTGCTGTCCTCATTTGTCAATGGCTCTATTCGAATATCGAAAGAGCCGTCCATGAAGTTTTTCATTGTAGCGCAACTAAATTTACTTTAATTGCTATTTTAAATATTTAAAACTAGGTATTTGTAAATAGGTGTGCTTATGCAATAATTCTTGTTAATTTGTGCTAAATAATTTCAAGAAAACGTCATTTAATGATAGTCTGGGTTTTTTGTTTTGTTTTCTGTTTTGGGTATATTAGCTTGGGAGTCAGTTTATCCCAAAGCTCATCCTACTTCTGGATTTTCAAAGAGCTTTGAGCAAAAATACTATTCTTTTTTGTTATCTTAGCTTCTATTAAAATGGATAGAAATGCCTAAATTACAGTGACATAAGAATCTTAAGAAGCTGTAACGCTTTCTGCCATGCTGTATGGAGTCACAAGGTAGATAAAGAGAAAAAAATCAGGATTAGATTCAACACAGTTGGGTATTTCGATACTGTTTGAGAGTAGGTGAATGTATTTGAAAGAAAATAATAAAAAAAAAATTGTCTTGGGGCCGGCCCCATGGCCAAGTGGTTAAGTTTGCACACTGCGCTTCAGCAGCCCAGGGTTTCACCGGTTTGGATCCTGGGCATGCACCTAGTGTTGGTCATCAAGCCATGCTGAGGCGGTGTCCCATATAGCACAACTAGAAGGACCTGCAACTAGTATATACAACTATGCACTAGGGGCTTTGGGGAGAAGAGGAAAAAAAAAAGATTGGCAACAGATGTTACCACAAGTGCCAATCTAAAAAAAAAATTATCTTTCTGTGAGAGGTGAATGCATTATTTACCCCCCTGATTAACATTGTTTAAAATTTTAGATAGGCTTAGTGTATAGAACTGCAGAAACCCCTATACTTGTCCTTAGTCTTTTTGAAATAGTGAACAAGTCAAGTTAGTGAAGTGAATAATATGATAAAGTAAATATGTGCATTACACTAAAGACTTTTACCTAAGATGTTGTCAATAAGGTATCTTCAACTAAAGACTGTCTCAGTGTTGGTGTAAATTTTTGCAGATTATTGAATGTTTTTACTTACCTTTTAGGAAATCATGGATAGAATTTACAAGAATGTTATGAGCAAAGTTCAAGAGATGAACTATATTCAGAAAACTCTATTCAAGATAGGGTATGATTACAAGTTGGAACAGATCAAAAAGGGATATGACGCACCACTTTGCAATCTGTAAGTAAATTTTACAGACTCTGTAGTTTGAGCCTGTAAATCTTTTCAGATTTTTACATCTGGAAGATGAGTAAGTACATGGTAAGTTAATTTACTTTGAGCATCACCACCAGGATCATAAGGTTGGTTTTTCTCTTTTGTTCCCCTCTAAGCCTCATTGCTTATCCATCAAGCAGAGGACGCTGAACTCCGATCTTGGCAGTTTAACAAATTTTAATAATTGAGTAAATATTTAATATTTAATTATAAAATTTGGTCTCATGAAAAACTAAAGTAGACTTTTGAGTCAAGACACTTCAGTTTAAAAACAGTGTCATTTCTAACTAAAAAATTGATTTTCAAGATTTATTCTGCATCAAGTTTTCTGATTTATTGTATTCATAAAATAGTGTAGTAAAAGAGGAATATAACAGTTATTTTAATTTCTGGGGCATGGAGATGGGGAAGCATTTTTCATTGGAAGGTTGATAAGATAGATGACGAAATGTTCCAAAGATAACTTTAATTTTTTTTTCCTTTGACATCCTCATTTTCTTTCCTTTGCTGTGTGTCAAAGCACTTTCCCAACATTGCATGGGGTTTTTTTTTTTTTTTGCATTTTTAAGAGTTTATCTGGCATTTTTCAAGGTGTTACTAGTTGTTGCTTTGTTAACCTTTTATTATCACCATGGTTGTGAAATTCAGATGTTCAGTTAAAGTTGAGAAATCTTTCCTAGAGTTTATAAATTCGTGTCGCCAAGAATAATATATGCATGTATTAAAAGAATTGATCCCTCTTTTTATTCAGGTTACTGTTTAAAAAAGTGAAGGCTCTGCTGGGAGGGAATGTCCGGATGATGCTGTCTGGAGGAGCGCCGCTGTCTCCTCAGACACACCGATTCATGAATGTCTGTTTCTGCTGCCCAATTGGTCAGGGTTATGGACTGACAGAATCATGTGGTGCTGGGACAGTTACTGAAGGTAAGCATTTTTAATATGGCAAATAATTCTGTATCACTTCCTACTAATAAAGACAAAGCCCATTTCCATTACCTTTGGGAACAATGGTAATTTTATACCTCTTCAATAGTATCAGTTTCAATGCAAACCTACATATTTTTAGTTTTAGAAACTTTTTTAATTAAGAGTATCATGTGTGCCCGTTATTTGTAAGCCCTGTAAATATTTACGTCACCTTGTCAGTCTTCAAAACTCCTGTCACCCTGGTCCTTTAATTTTCTCTCTCTGAATGATCACTTCCTTGGAGAACAGCACTCTTGGAATAAATTGTCGCTTTTGTGCTCCCTCTTGGATCTACATTCCTGCCCTGACTTCTTCTTTGCTTTTTCTTCTGTTATTTTCGCAACCTATAGTAGGGTTTCTCAACTTGAGCACTATTCAAATTTTGAACCAGGTAGTTCTTTGTTGTTGAGGGCTCTCTTGCCCATTGTAGGATGTTTAGCAGTCAAATACTAGTAGTAACCTGCTCCCCCTAACTGTGACAATGAAACATATCTTCAAACATTGCCAAATACCCCTGAGGGGAAAATCAACCCCAGGTTGTGAAACACTGGGGTATAGTAATTTTTTTTATTCCTCTTTCGCTTTAAGCACATTGTGTCCAAAGTCAATGCCATTATCTCAGACCATCTCTTCATTGCTAAATTCTTTGTGTCATTGGTATTACCATCCTTAAAGTCGTTCAGAATATTGGCTTTGAACTCATCGGAATGTTTTTACTTAACTTTTATCAGCTCTTTCTTTGCCTTCATTGGATTGCTCCCTCCTCTGCATATACCGCCTTTGGCATCCCACCTTTTATACTTTACACTGCTCTGAGGTAACAGCCTTTCAACTTCTGTGCTTGCCTCTACTATATCACTTCTGATTGATCCTGTATACTTCAGTTAGACACATCCACCTCAAACACTGCTTCCTACCTGGTGACCTAGCTTTCAACACATCTTTAATCTGGCACCATTGTACCTGCCCATCATTGTTTTCCATTATTTCCCATGCATGTACATACCTGGCTCTTCTCTCCTGACAAGCTCATGTTCTCAGTCTTTCTTATATAGGCATTCTTGCTCTCACCTCTATTTTCTCTTCCCATCTCTTAGAATGCCCTTTTTGCTAAGAGTCATAGCCATTTTTTTAGTGCCCAACTCTTGAATTAAGTCATTCCCAAAGATTTCATTTTATGTTGATCTTTCTAGTCTCTGAGGTACTATTGTGCTCACCATCGGTACCATGCAATTTAGTATTTAAATATTCTCTAAATTGTTTCACATGCATTTATTCCTAGATATTTTATTTGTAAGCTCATTGAGGGCAGAGTCTCCTTATTCTTTATGTGGTTTCCTCACATGTTTAATTTAATTCTAAATACATCATAGGCTGTCCATACATACTAGATTATTGCTAGCAGTAATCACAGATTACAAAAGGATAATACAATCGTTGTTGTCATTATGGTGTTTGATAAAGCAGCTGACATTTATTGAATGCTTAGTTCGTGCCAAGAAGTCTTAAGCACTGTCCACGTATCATTCCATTCAATCCTCACAGCATGTCCCTATATCAAGTAGGACCTGTTACTATCTCCCTTTAATAGATGAGGAAATAGAGGCTTAGAGAGGTTAAGTAACTTGTCCAAGTTACACAGCCTATCAGTGAGTGGTAGAGAAGGAATTCCAATCAAAATCTGTCTTACCACAATCCTAGGTAGCTAACAGTGGAGCCAGATCTACTCCTTTAACAGATTTTTGTACTTAATTATCTAAAATATAGTCATGAGAAACAAAAATTAGATAACAACCTTGTGATCGATAGCACTGTTAAAATGAAGTTGAAATATAAATGATCACACTTTGCAGTCCTCTCTCTACAGCCTCTTCTTTTATCATATTTGACTGGCTCTAATACCACTATTCCTGGTCTCGTATTGGTGCAAGTCTGAAATGTGGTATGCTAATAATCTTTGTTGCTTGTCCTCCCTCATAGTTACTGACTATACTACTGGCAGGGTTGGAGCCCCTCTTATTTGCTGCGAAATTAAGCTAAAGGACTGGCAGGAAGGTAAGAATTTTATGACAAACACTAGTGATTCTGGACATGCTCAAAACCACTGTGAACCTCAAGACTTGCTTTCTTTAAAGTATTAGATTGCCTGCGGTAGCACGTGAGTCTTTGCTGTTGCTTGTTCCCTGTGCTTTCTTTGTCCTCAATAACATCTTTAGGTTCCCAAGAAGAAAAGAAAATTTCCAGGTTCTGGGCATGATGCTTCTAAACTTGGAAATACTTGATGGTGAAGAGGAAAAAATTCTTAGCGGGGCATTCCCTGGGTTTGAAAAAGGATGTATATCTTACCCTTTGAAGCTCGACTTTGCTAGTGAGGAGATTTGGCTGGGCAAATGAAACTCCAGGTTTTCCAGACCAGTTACTCTCACACACGCACACACACACACACACACACACACACACACACACGCACACCAAATTCCTAGCTCTTGACTGTCTGGCTATTTGTATAATTGAATTTTTATATGTAACTGCAAGGCAGACCACTTAGAGGAGACCTGGTGCTTTACAGACATCGGTGATAATCCTTTTTATGAATCAGTCGAAGGCAAAAGTCAGTTGGTCATCCTATGATGAAACTGTGAAAAGTACTAAGTGCGTGCATTAACTGCAAAGCAATTAACAGCTTAGGTAAAGAAAGTATAATTAAAAAGTTTAAGATTTCAAAAGAGAATATTCACCTTGGGATGGAGCCATAGACTGAAAATTTAAAGGGTCAGTGACCTCCTACGACATATCCTGTAGGTTGTGCAAACCCCAGAAAATGAATGGGCTTGATCTGACATAAACTTGACGTTCCTAAAAGTATTTCTCCTACGTGACTTTCTTAATATGTGCATTATTGTCAGTGGTCTATGTGCAGAACACCATGTCTTTTTAAAAACCACGTTTAAAAGCCACTTGCTTTCACAAGAGTTTATGTCTTGGGAATAAGTCATCCTTCTTTCTCCCATGATAATGCCTTTCTAATTTTACAATGAGAATCTGAAGAAAATATAGGTATTAGATGTCTATATGTGTTGGGCATCAGCATCAACATTGTTTTATTAGATGGGTTATTAGGCTGTAGAATCAGAGAAACAAGGTATAAGGTAAAACTTGGTAAGGAGAATTTTGCCTTTAATTTTTATTTTCCAATTTTCTACTATTGTGCTTTCATGTCACTTTTGGGGAGTAGGTCCACTTTTTGACATGCATTTGGAGTTAATTCCTTGCTCTGAAGGAATCTTTGCTTCATAAAATAGGAATGATCTTAATGTTTTACATACAATCGGTTTTGTTGTACTGAAATATTGAATAGTTTTAAGTTTATAAGAGCAGCTAACAGATTAAAAGAACTCTGATTTTACTCCTTTTACCACATAAAATCTAATCAACATCTCACTTTATGAATTTAGATTTTTGTGTATTTTCTTTAAGGTAAGCTTTATTCAATAATAAATAGATAAGGAGTAGTAGTAATTATTTTAATAGTTATTGTCAATTATTTCAATGTTTTAACTTTTAAAGTCATGACTGGCCATAGGCAGAGTTAAGAAAATAAAATCGCCCTCTTGTTTCCCATAGCCTCCCTTTCCCTCTAATTTATGGCCTTGCCTTTGGTAGGTACATAATATCTGCTCTCTTTGATTGAAATCTGCTTAGGAAACACCTGGAATGCATTGATGTCAACATGTTAGTAATTTACTCCTAACAGCTTCATGTATTACCCTTCTTGGGGGTGATTTTATTATAACAGAGCTCTGTGAACCCTAAGCTTTAATGATTTTTCTGTGTGTGAAATGTGGTGGCCTTGGGAAGGTTTGGGATGGGTGGTGGTTGTTGGTGGTTATCATTGAGCCTTCCCTGGTCCTCCTGAAACCATAGTCACCCGCTATCCTCACATAAATCTGAGTAAATATGAACTAATAGCCTCCTGTAAAGTGATGTAAAATTTGATCAGCAGAAAAATATTAGCAAAGGTGCTTTAAGAATTAATGTATGGGCTGGCCTCATGGCAGAGTGGTTAAGTCTGGCACGCTCCACTTTGGCAGCCCAGGGTTTGTGGGTTTGGATTGCGGGCACGGACCTACACCACTCATCAAGCCATGCTGTGCTGGCATCCCACATACAAAATAGAGGAAGATTGGTGCAGATGTTAGCTCAGTGACAATCTTCCTCAAGAAAAAAAAAAGAGGAAGATTGGCAACAGATGCTACCTCAGAGCAAATCTTCCTCACCAAAAAAAAAAAAGAGAGCGAGAGAATTAATGCAAGTAAATTTTGTTTTAGAACAATAACTAATTTGCTTATTGACTTCCAGGCGGTTATACAATTCATGACAAGCCAAACCCCAGGGGTGAAATCGTAATTGGTGGACAGAATATCTCCATGGGATATTTTAAAAATGAAGAGAAAACAGCAGAGGATTATTCTGTGGATGAGAATGGCCAAAGGTGGTTTTGCACTGGAGATATTGGAGAATTTCATCCCGATGGATCTTTACAGATTATAGGTCAGTGTATTCTCTTTTTGTGCTTTTCTTTAGTTTTTGTAACTTCAACATATATGAAAGGTAATATTGGTCGAGTCATTAATAGGGTTGATGATGCTATTGGTTTAAAATTTGGGCAAGTTATTTAACTTATGTCTGCAGTTCTCCGTCTGTAAAACAGGGACAGCAGTATGGATCTGGTAGGGTTTTTGTTAGGATTAAATGAGTTGATATAAATAAAATGTTTAGGGGCCGGCTCCGTGGTCAAGTGGTTAAGTTCGCGTGCTCCACTACGGCGGCTCAGGGTTCGGATCCTGGGCACGGGCATGGCACCGCTCGTCAGTCCACGTTGAGGTGGCGTCCCACATCCCACAACTAGAAGGACCTGCAACTAAGATATACAGCTGTGTAAGGGGGGTGGGGGTTGGGGAGATAAAGCAGAAAAAAAAAAAAGATTGGCAACAGTTGTTAGCCCAGGTGCCAGTCTTTAGTAAAAAATAAATAAATCAAAAATGTTTAGAACAGGGCAGTGCCTGCATCTTAGTAACTGGTAGCAGCAAGAGCAGCAGCATTGGGGGTGGGGAGGATGGGGGGCAGGAAAATAGAAGATTGGTAATGAGAAAACAAAAGTTGTTTGGAGATAGATATGTATTTTTTTATCGAGTACACATGGTTCTGTACAACCATCTACTGTAACATACTCTATTCTAGGCCTTCCTCACTATCTCCTCCCTCTTCCGAGGCAGTGTGAACACGCTCTTTTCCCTAGCGTCCATTTATATGGCTCTTACTAGCCCTGCACCTTAGAAAATTAGAATATCAACCCTTAACATTAATCTGTTCTTCTCAGAATGTCAATTGGTTCAGCATTGCCCTTATTGAGCCTACTGAAATAGACTTTTAAGTTCAAAAAGCTACTCCAAAATGGCCTTTATGCTATTCACTTTAATCAGGCAGAAGTTAAAATAAAAATTTGACCAGCTGATAGGGACCACTCTATTGGGACCCAGTCAGGTCCTTTGCGAGCTATAAAATTTCCTCAGTCATATCTCTAGTGGTCCAGTTAAATCTCTCTCTGGACCTTTGTCTGACTTGAATACAGTTAGAGATTTCCTGGGAAAATTAGTTCTTCATCTAGAAGTTGGATCTGCTGGTGAAATTCCCAGGAAACATGGTTCCCTTGCTTTTTTTTTCTTGATCCTTAATTGCATTGGAATCAAAGGTTGTTTCTGTTGGCATGTAGAGTAGGTTCCCAGGCCATGTGTAGGCAAGTCAGCACTCACACAAAGGTTGTAAGCCAAACTGATGGTTATTTAAGCTGAGCCATTCTCTGTCAACACATTATCTGAGCAGTGTCACTTTAACAAGATGATATCAAATATGGAAAATGGGGAATTAACATTTATTGACTGTGTTTTATATGCCAGACATTGTGTACATGCCTGTATGGGGTGGACATCATTATCCCTGATAAAATTGAGGGTTGGACAGGTCAACTGACATGCCTAGGATCACATAGCTAGTAAGGGGCAGAGCTACCATTCAAATCTAATGGTAAAAACACTTGTTTCTTCTATTAGTTCATTGTAATATTTAAGATTATAATAAGATATTAAAGCTTTCAGTATAGGGTGTAACATTTTAGCCAGTACTTCTTTAACTAGGCATTTCGTTTTTAACTGACATGTATGGGCAAGCACTATATATAACAAGCTCTTAAAAGAAGTATGTTTGTGAATAAAGATTAATGCAATGAGGTTGAAAGAAAATCAGAATTGTACATACCTTAATAAAACGGACTGTATGTAACTTAACATTCTTCATGACTTATAGATCGGAAGAAAGATCTGGTGAAGTTGCAAGCTGGAGAATACGTATCTCTCGGGAAAGTAGAAGCTGCACTGAAGAACTGTCCACTTATTGACAACATCTGTGCTTTTGCCAAAAGGTAACTTTCAAAAGTTGAATTCGTGTTTCATATTCTTACAGTAAAAGGATAGTTAGCAAAGCGTTTGATTATATATAATCATAAGGGAAACATCAGACTTTCATCAGAGTTGAGGAATGTCACACATTTCTGAAAATTCTTGAATTCAACAGTTTGAAGATCATTTGAGAGAATCCAGACATTTTAACTATTTATGGGACACCTACTATGTCTTGCTAAATACTCAGCTATGCCACAAAAGTTATTTCATTTAACGTCCATAATGACTGAAACTTAGCATAAGTAATTTTCCCAAGAATGTAACACAGCAAGTATCAGTTTTCTAAATCAAAAACCTGAGAGATTGAAGCATTTTCATTGTATGTTAATATAGTTTATTTCCATGGGCTTTATTACTTCCTTTTAAAAAAATTTAATTGCAGAAAACACAAAATGTAAAAGTTACCATCTTAATCATTTCTAAGTGTACAGTTCACAAGTGTTAAGTAGGTTCACATTGTTGTGCCACCAATCTCCAGAATTTCTCATCTTGTAAAACTGAAACTCTGTATCCATTAAACAATGCCCCATTTTCCCCTGCCCCAGCCCCTGAACTGCCACCATTCTCCTTTTTTTTCTGTGAAGTTCACACTCTGGATACCTCCTATTAGTGGAGTCATACAGTATTTGTCTTTTTTGACTGGCTTATTTCATTTAGCATAATGTCCTCAAGGTTCATGTATATTGTAGCATGTGTCAGAATTCCCTTCCTTTTTAAAGCTGAATAATATTCCTTTGTATGTCTAGACCACATTTTGTTTAGCCAGTCATCCATCAGTGGACAACTTGGGTTGTTTCTACCTCTTGACTATCGTGAATAATACTGCTACGAACCTGGATATGCAAGTATCTCTTCAAGATCCTGCTTACAATTCTTTTGGATATATATCCAGTTGTGAGATTGCTGGATCATATGGTAGTTCTATTTTTATTTTTTGAGGAACTGCCATACTGTTTTTCATAGTGGCAGCACCATTTTTACATTCCCACCAGCAATACACAGAGTTCTAATTTCTCCACATCCTCACCAATACTTGCTTCTATTTTTTTGGTAGTAGGCATCATAATGGGTGTGAGAGGATATCTTGCCCCTAGTGATTAGTGATATTGAGCATCTTTTCCTGTGCTTGTTGGACATTTGTGTATCGATATCACCTCTGATGAAATGTTAGTCAAGTCCTTTGCCCATTAAATTTTTTTCTTCTATTTTTAATTATACAATACAGTGTTATCAACTATAGTCACCATGTTTTCCATTACATCCTCAGACTCGATTCATCTTATAGCTGAAAGTTTTTATCCTTTGAACAACCTATGCCTATTTCCCCCCCATCCTCCAACCCCTGGCAACCACTTTTCTACTCTCTATTTCTATGAGTTTGACTTTTTTTTTAGGATTCCATGTATAAGTGATACCATGCAGTATTTGTCTTTCTCTGTCTGGTTTATTTCATTTAGCATAATACCCTCAAGTTTCATGCATGTTGTCACAAATGGCAGAATTTCCTTCTTTCTCATGGTTGAGTAGTATTCCATTGTGTGTGTGTGGATAATCATGTTTTCATTTCCTTTGGATATATACCCAGAAGTTGGATTGCTGGATCATATGGTAGTTCTATTTTACATTTTTTGAGGAATCTCATACTGTTTTCCAACGTGGCTGCCCCAATTTACATTCCCACCAGCAGTGTACAAGGGTTCCCATTTCTCCATATCCTTGCCAACACTTGTTATTGTTTGTCTTTTTGATAATAGCCAATTTAACAAGTATGAGGTAATATCTTATTGTGGTATTGATTTCTATTTATTTCCCTGATGATTAGTGATGTTAAATGCCTTGTCATGTGCCTATTGGCCATTTGTATGTCTTCTTTGGAAAGATGTCTGTTCAGAACTCAGCCCATTTTTTAATTGGATTTTTTTTTGCTATTGAGTTATAGGTGTTCTTTATATGTTTTAGATATTAACCCATTATCAGATACATGATTTTCAAATATTTTCTCCCGTTCCATAGGTTGCCTTTTCATTTAGTTGATGGTTTCCTTAGCTGTGCAGAAGATTTTTAGTTTGATATAGTCCCACTTGTTTATTTCTGCTTTTTGTTGCCTTTGCTTTTGATGTCAAATCCAAAAAAATGATTGCCAAGACCAATGTCAAGGAGCTTATCCCCCTATATTTTCTGTTAGGAGTTTTCTGATTTCAGGTCTTTGCCAATTTTTTAATTGAGTTAGTTGTTTTTTTGTTATTGAGTTGTAGGAGTTCTTTATATATTCTAGGTATTAACCCCTTATCAGATATATGATTCACAGATAATTTCTATAATTCCATAGATTGCCTTTTCACACTCTGTTGATTGTGTCCTTTGATACACAGAAATTTTTTTATTTTTGTTGTAGTCTCATTTATCTGTTTTTTTCTTTTATTGGTTTTGCTGTTGGCGTTATATCCAAGAAAGCATTGTCAAATCCAATGTCATGAAGCTTTTCCCTCATGTTTTCTCCTAAGAGTTTTATAGTTTTAGGTCTTATGCTTAGATCTTTAATCCATTTTCAGTTAATTTTTACATATGATGTAAGGAAAGGGTCTAACTCCATTATTTTGCATGCAGGCATCCAGTTTTCTAAACACCATTTGTTGAAGAGACTGTCCTTTCCCCATTGAATGGCCCTGGCACCTTTGTTGAAGATGATTTGACCATATATGTGAAGGTTCATTTCTAGGCTCTCTGTTCTGGTCCATTGGCCTATGTCTGTCTTTATGCCAGTACTTTGGCATATTACTTTTAATGAAACTGTAACAAATAAGAGAAATACATATTTGGAATTATCTGTACTGTTTCATTGAATACTTTGTGAATAATTGTTCTTAATGTTTTAATTTCTATTTTGTTTTATTTTCTAATTTTTTAGTGACCAGTCCTATGTGATCAGTTTTGTGGTTCCTAATCAGAAAAGGTTGACACTTTTGGCCCAACAGAAGGGGGTGGAAGGAACTTGGGTTGATATCTGCAATAACCCTGCCATGGAAGCTGAAATACTGAAAGAAATTAGAGAAGCTGCAAATGCCAGTAAGTAAGAAATTGCTTGTCTGTTGAAGTCCCTAAAAGTCATTTAATAATGTCTTGTACATTAACCTCTTGAAGATGTCTGTTTGTTTTAATAATAGAATACAGAGTTTTTAAAACCTGCCTCTTAAATATATGCAGTGAATTTCCATATTGGAAGGATCCTTAAATGTCATATAGTAGAATAACTTAATCTAGTTCTTTATCACATGTTACAACATCCCTACCAAGCGGTCATCTAGCCTGTGTTTGGGATGGTCCATCTTTGTTCATAGTAGGCCTTGGTGTGGATCTCTTGTTATTTATCATTGTGTCCGCTTACTTAGTGTGGGCCCTTGCAATCTAGAGGTCTCTGCCCTTCAGTTTTGGAAAGTATCTGTTTATCTTTGTTTGTTTGTTTGTTGGCTCTTCTTTCAGTTTTTCTCCTCCAAGTTCTGGGACTACTTTGATATGGCTGTTGGACCTCCTGCTTTCATCCTCTAATTTTATTATCGATTTTTCTTTTGTTTTCCATCTTTTCCTTTTTGTTTTATATTCTGGCAGAGTCCCTCAACTTTATCATCTCTTCTGTCTATTGAATTTCCAATTTCCAATATCAGAATTTTAATTTTCAAAGGCTCCTTCCTGCTTTTTCAGTGTTGTTTTAATAGCATCCTGTTGCTCTTTCATGGATGCAGTCAATGTGTTGTCTCTTATTCCTCAGAGGGTATTAACGGGGTTCCTTTTATGAAGTTTTCTTCTCCTGTTGTTTCTGTTTCCTCCAAGTTCCTCTTTCTGCTTGCTTCCATCAGAGCCTTTCATATATCTGCTGATCCTTGTCTGTCCATTCAGATTTGAGAATGAGGTACTAAAAAACCGGAAAGGTTACTGGGCTTCACTGAGAAGTTATTCAAATGTTAGTGTCTGGGGTCATTTCATTTCTCCAAAAAAGACCTCTCCAGTCTCTTGCCTGGGGGATAGTAGCTTGACTGCTAGTAATCTGGTGGCCAAAAAGAGGAAGTTGGAAAGGGGCTGAGGGTGGGGTGGGTGGGTCTTAATCTCACTGAATCCTTCCATTTTCAGTTTTACTTCCTCCCTCTATTATTGTATCTAGTGTTTTTCAGTCCAGAGTCTCTCTATTTCAGTTTTCCCCAAAAGGAACCTGTCTCCAGCCTGGCTGGCGAAGAGCAGGATGAGGGAGAGCTGTCCTCTGAACAGGCTTGGGCCAGCCCTCCTCTTTGCCATGGACCCCTCATCTCTGTCTTCAGAGGCACGGGCTCAGGAGCTCGCTTTGCTTCTTGTTGGCATCCTTCTCTGTTATCAGTTAGCTTTTAACTCTCTCTAAGCTTTCAACCAGTTACTGTTAGTCCTTGCTTTTTGTCTTCTAAAATTTTGTTGAACTTTCTCATCCAGCGGCCTCTTTCTGTCATTTTAGTTTTTTCCTTGTGGTTAATTCTCTTTAATTTTTAAAATTATTTTAAACTGTTTAAATTATTTTCCGGAGGAGCAGAGATAAACTGTGTACTCTTCATGTTTAATTGGTTAGTGTTAGTGTTAGTGTTAACCTGTTGCTTTCCCTCCTAAAAAATGAAAATATCATTTTTGTGATTATAGGTTGTATATTTATTATAAAATATTGGACGATACAGAAAATTATAAAGGACGAAGTAAAAATCACTTGATAATAGTTATCTTTGGTTGATGACATTACATTCTGGTATATATACTTAACCTATCAACATGATCAACGTTTTTCTAGTCACTAGATCTCAAATTGCATTAGATTTTTAGTAGCTAAATAGTATTCCACTATAGGAGTATCCACTTAAGTCCCTGTTGTTGGCCTTTCAGGATAAGTTCCACTTTTTTCCCTCCACTCTAAACAAGAATAACACATATCTTGTAGACTCAATTATTGTATAATTATTTTCTTAGTATGAATCCCTAGAAATGGAATTTGGGTCAAAGTAAATGGATATTATAAAGGCTCCCCCCACCACCGCCCTGTGTCACCAAATAAGTCCCTCTTCCCCCAGGAAAACTGGACTAGTTTATACTCCTATCAGAGATCACAAGCATACCTGTTTCCCTAACTAGACTACTATGATTTATTTTTTAAATTACTTAGGTCCCACTTTGGTTTAAAAATGTAATTTGTAATATTAGTTAGCAAGTTGATGTTGAAAAGCTATTTTTCCCTAAGAATATTCTTATAGTTAACTCTGGACACTATAAAGTTTTAAATAACAATTGCCTATTAGCATCCTCAGATTGAAAAGTAGGTTATTTTATCACCATAAAGACTGTGGCTTAATGTTTTTTTCTTAAAGTTGGTTTTGTTAATTATAGTATCGAATATCACACTCCTTATATTAATGTCACCAGACTACCAGAATTTTCTTTGATACAAATCCTGATTTTTTTCTTTGAATGTAGTATTTCAAAAAGTATCGCGGCTAATAGGCTGTTACTTTAAGGCACTCCCTGGATGTGCTGACGGAGTGGAATGTGACTTGAATAATTTGTCATTGCACATTTAACTGTGTAAAAGCTATAATGGGGAAAGTCAAGCTGGATCACAATTAGATGGAAAATGGAATAAAATTCTAGGACTCCCGAGGCCCCCATAACTTTCTTGTGCTTGTATTGAGGCATGAAATTAAACAGTTCCTGATTTGGATAATGAACACTAATCATGAGCTAAACGTATAAATCATAAGCTTTTCTGCGCCACAAAAGATTTATCTTGCCAACCTTTGGCTTCAAATCATAATTTCAGAGACTTATGCGAAAAAGCATAAAATACTCTTGCTTGTATTCAGCTGTATCTGTCTGAAATAGCAGGCCCCTTCATGTTTTAAATGTAAGTGCGAGCTATAGATAGTATAAGAACGCAAAGTTAATTGTTTTGGGGTGATTTGACAATTATAAATGGCTAGGAAAATCAACATTTGCTGCCACCTGCAGGTCACATTTCATAAAATGCCACATGTAAAATCATCTGTTTTTCCTTCCCCTAATTTTTCTCACTTGTTGGCAATTTATCCTGTTTATAGGAAACTGCGTGATTGCCCATTGTTCTCTATAGCTTGTGGTACTAGATAATGTTTAGGAGTTCCAAAAATGAAACCTCTAATGCAGCCTTTTTTTTTTTTGCTTTTAACAAGAATTTAGTTAGTAAAGCTTAAATATAGAAACTTTTATAAAGATGCTCAATTTGCTTGTGTGCAACTGAAATAGTGTGCCTGCCTTGTTGCCATTTTTGTCAGTGTTTCTGGACTAGAACCTATGTAAGTAGGGAAAGTAATATGAGATAAGAGGTTTTGGAGCCAAATCTATAGCTGAGAATTTAACTGTTTCCTTGAGATCCAGATGTGACCTTGAAAGCAGATGGGCTTATTTCAGGCACCTCTGTGTAACTGAGCTGTAATGTATCAAGAGCAGACATGGGTAATTTGAGCAAATTTTATGTTCTTTTACTATCCGTTCAGGCATTACTTTTAGGAAGTTGGTTCTAAGTAATTTGAAAGATTATTTTTCACACTCAGCTTTGTATTTTTCTCTTGTTCTAATGAGAAACTCACTAATTCAACCAAGCTTTCATAGAATTCAGGCTCGTATTAGAACAAAAACTGCCATGAATGTGAATTCTTTATGCTTGTCACTGAAACCAAATTATTTCTCGAGTCGGTCAGGCTGTTTAACAGTAGTTTTTTTAAGGAAAAAACTCCAAATATCCAGAGTATTTAATTTTTCCTTCAATTTAAGCTAAAATACACAATCCATTTCTTCACTTCTTGCAACATAATTGTTATCAGAAATAAGACTTCTCTTTTTAATACAGAAACTTAAACTTTTCCAAAAGCAAGAAGTGTTTTTTATTGAGGTCATAATAGTTTATAACATCGTGATATTTCAGTTGTACGTTATTTGTCAGTCATCATATAAATGTGCTCCTTCAACCCTTGTGCCCACCCCTCAACCAACCTCCCCCTGGTAACCACTCAGCTGTTCTCTTTGTCTGTGTGTTTATCTTCCACATATGAGTAAAATCATGTGGTGTTTGTCTTTCTCTCTCTAGCTTATTTCACTTAACATAATACCCTCAAAGTTCATCCTTGAGGACCTTGTTGTTCAGTTGCGAATGGGACGATTTTGTCTTTTTTATGGCTGAGTAGTATTCCATTGTATATATATATCACATCTTCTTTATCCAATCATCAGTCGATGGGCACTTGGGTTGCTTCCTCGTCTTGGCTATTGTGAATAATGCTGCAGTTAACATAGGGGTGCATAAGTCTCTTTGAATTGTTGATTTCAAGTTCTTTGGATAAATACTCAGTAGTGAGGATAGCTGAGTTGTATGATATTTCTATTTTTAATTTTTTGAGAAATCTCCATACTGTTTTCCATAGTGGCTGTACCAGTTTGCATTCCCACCAGCAGTGTATGAGGGTTCCCTTTTCTCCATACCCTCTCCAACATTTGTTATTTTTTGTCTTGGTGATTATAGCCATTCTAATGGGTGTAAGGTGATATCTAAGTGTAGGTTTTGATTTTCATTTCCCTGATGATTAGTGATGTTGAGCATCTTTTCATGTGCCTATTGGCCATCTGTATATCTTCTTTGGAAAAATGTCTGTTCATGTCCTCTGCCCATTGATCGGGTTGTTTGGTTTTTTTGTTGTTCAGTTGTGTGAGTTCTTTCTCTCTTACGGAGATTAACCCCTTGTCAGATATATGATTTGCAAATATTTTCTCCCAGTTGGTGGGTTGTCTTTTCATTTTGATCCTGGTTTCCTTTGCCTTGCAGAAGCTCTTGAGTCTGATGAAGTCCCACTTGTTTATTTTTACTTTTGTTTCACTTGTCCAAATAGACATGGTACTCAAAATGATCCTTTTAAGACTAATGTAAAAAAGTGTACTGCCTGTATTTTATTCTAGAAGATTTATGATTTCAAGTCTTATCTTCAAGTCTTTGATCCATTTTGAGTTTATTTTTGTGTGTAGTGAAAGGTAACGATCTACTTTCATTGCTTTGCATGTGGCTGTCCAGTTCTCCCAACACCATTTATTGAGGAGAATTTCCTTTCTCCATTGTATGTTCTTAGCTCCTTTGTTGAAGATTAGCCATCTGTAGATGTGTGGTTTTATTTCTGGGCTTTCAATTCTGTTCCATTGATCTGTGCGCCTGTTTGTATAAGTACCATGCTGTGTTGATTACTATAGCTTTGTAGTACATTTTGAAGTCAGGGATTGTGATGCCTCCAGCTGTGTCCTTTCTCAGGATTGCTTTAGGTATTTAGGGTATTGTCTTGCCCCATAAGAATTTTAGGAGTCTTTGCTCTATTTCTCTGAAGAATGTCATTACAGTTCTGAAAGGGATTACATTGAATCTGTAGACTGCTTTAGGTAGTACGGACATTTTAACTATGTTTATTGTTCCAATCCATGTGCATGGAATGTCTTTCCATTTCTTTATGTCATCACTGATTTCTTTCAATAATGTCTTATAGTTTTCATTGTATAGATCTTTTACCTCCTTGGTTAAATTTATGCCTAGATCTTTTATTCTTTTTGTTGCAATGGTAAATGGGACTGCATTCTTGACTTCTCTTTCTGTTACTTCATTATTATAGAAATGCAACTGATTTTTGTCCGTTGATTTTGTACCCTGCAACTTTGCTGTAGTTGTTGATTATTTCTAATAGTTTTCCAATGGATTCTTGAGAGTTTTCTATATATAAAATCATGTCATCTGCAAACAGCAAGAGTTTCACTTCTTCATTGCCTATTTGGATTCCTTTTAGTAGGCCAAAACCTCCAGTACTATGTTGAATAAAAGTGGTGATAGTGGGCACCCTTGTCTTGTTCCTGTTCTGAGATGGAGGGCGTTCAGTTTTTCCCCACTGAGTATGATGTTGGCTGTGGGTTTGTCATATATGGCTTTTATTATGTTGAAGTAATTTCCTTTTCTCCCCATTTTATTAAGAGTTTTTATCATAAATGGATGTTGGATCTTGTCAAATGCTTTCTCTGCATCTATTGAGATGCTCATGTGGTTTTATTCTTCATTTTGTTGATGTGGTGTATCACGTTGATTGATTTAGGGATGTTGACTCATCCCTGTGTCCCTGGTATAAATCCCACTTGGTCATGGTGTATGATCTTCTTAATGAATTGCTGTATTCAGTTTGCAAATATTTGTTCAGGATTTTTGCATATAAGTTCATCAGCAATGTTGGCCTGTAATTTTCCTTCTTTGTCTTGTCCTTGTCTGGCTTTGGTATCAGGGTCATGTTGTCCTCATAGAATATGTTAGTAAGTGCTCTGTCTTCCTGAATTTTTTGGAATAGTTTGAGAAGGATAGGTATTAAATCTTCTTTGAATGTTTGGTAGAATTTTCCAGAGAAGCCGTCTGGTCCTGGACTTTTATTTTTTGGGATGTTTTTGATTACTGTTTCAATCTCTGTACTTGTGATTGGTCTGTTCAGATTCTCTAATTCTTATTGATTCAGTTTTGGGAGGTTGTAAGAGTCTAAGAATTTATCCATTTCTTCTAGATTGTCCAATTTGTTGGCATATAGTTTTTCATAGTATTCTGTTATAATCTTTTGTGTTTCTGTGGTATCTGTTGTAATTTCTCCTATTTCATTTCTAATTTTATTTATTTGAGCCTTCTCTCTTTTTTTCTTTGTAAGTCTGGCTAGGGGGTTGTCAATTTTGTTTATCTTCTCAAAGAACCAACTCTTTGTTTCATTGATCTTTCTCCTGTCTTTTCTCTTTTAATTGCATTTATTTTTGGTCTAACTTTTATTATTTCCTTCTTTCTGCTGACCTTGGGCTTTGTTTGTTCTTCTTTTTCTAATTCTCTTAGGTGTAGTTTGAGATTGCTTACTTGAGACTTCTCTTGTTTGTTAGGGTGGGCCTGTATTGCAGTGAATTTTCCTCTCAGGACCGCTTTTGCCACATCTTATATGAGTTGATATGGTGTGTTTTTCATTTGTCTCCAGACAGTTTTTGATTTCTCTTTCAGTTTCTTAAATCATCCATTGGTTGCTCAATAGCATGTTTAGTCTTCACATCTTTGTCCTTTTCCCAGCTTTTTTCTTGTAGTTGATTTCTAGTTTCATAGCCTTGTGGTCATAAAAGATCGTTATTATTATTTCAATCTTCTTAAATTTGTTGAGGTTGCCTTGTTTCCCAACATATGGTCTGTCCTGGAGAATGTTCCACGCACACTTCGGAAGAATGTGTATTCTGCTGTTTTTGGTTGGAATGTTCTCTCTCTATATATAAGCTACATCTGGTCTGGTTTTTCTTTTAATTCCACCATTTCCTTATTGACTTTTTGTCTGGAGGATCTATCCATTGACGTAAGTGGGGTGTTAAGGTCCCCTAGTATTATCATGTTGTTGTTAATATCTCCTTTTAGGTTTGTTAATAGTTGCTTTATGTACTTTGGTGCTACCGTGTTGGGTGCGTAAATATAAGTGTTATGTCTTCTTAGTATAGTGTCCCTTTTATCATTATATACTGCCCCTCTTTGTCTCTCTTTACCTGTTTTATCTTGAAGTCTGCTCGTCTGCTGTAAATATTGCAACATCTGCTTTCTTTTGTTTACCATTAGCTTGGAGTATTGTCTTCCATCCCTTCAGTGTGAACCTGTGTTTGTCTTTCGAGCTAAGATGTGTTTCCTGGAGGCAGCACGTTGTTGGGTCTTGTTTTTTAATCCATCCAACCACTCTGTGTCTTTTGATTGGAGAATTCAATCCATTTACGTTTAGAGTGATTATTGATATGAGGGCTTAATGCTGCCATTTTATCGCTCATTTTCCAGTTCTTCTGCATTTCCTTTGTTTCTCATCCCATGTATTTTGGACTACCAGTTCGGTTAAGTAGTTTTCTATGATGGTTTTCTTAGTTTTCTCCTTATTTATCATTTGAGTCTCTGTTCTAATTATTTGTTGCGTGGTTACCATTAGGTTTGTATAAAAAAATCTCGTAGGTGAGATAGTCCATTTTCTGATGGCCTTTTATTTACTTAAACTAAGCTGATTCCATCCCTTTTCTCTTCCCCTTCTATGTTGTTATTGTTACATCTTATTCCATCTTGTGTTGTAGGTTTGTGGTTAATGACGAGATTATATTTATTTTTGGTATTTTCCTTCCCTTTGTGTTTAATGTTTTAATTGTTTGCTAACTTGTTCTGATAGAGAGCTGCAATTTTCTGATTTTGCCTACCTATTTATCTCCTTGCTCAAGGCTTTCTAACCCTTTCTTTTTTTTCAGGTATAAAGGTCTCCTTGAGGATTTCTTGTAGGGGGTGTTGTTGTGGTAATGAACTCCCTTAGCTTTTGTTTATCTGGGAAAGTTTTTATTTCTCTATCATATTTGAAGTGTATTTTCACTGGATGGAGTATTCTTGGCTGAAAGTTTCTGTCTTTCAAGATTTTGAATATATCATTCCACTCTCTCCTAGCCTGTAAGGTTTCTGCTGAGAAATCTGCTGAAAGCCTAATAGGGGTTCCTTTGTAAGTTATTTTCTTCTGCCTTGCTGCTCTTAATATTTTTTCTTTGTCATTGGCTTTTGCCAGCTTTACTACTATATGCCTTGGAGAAGGTCTTTTTACATTGATATAGGGAGGAGATCTGTTGGCTTCTTTCACTTGCATTTCCACCTTCTTCCCCAGGTTTGGGAAGTTCTCAGCTCTTATTTCTTTGAACAAGCTTTCTGCACCATTCTCCTTCTCTTCTCCCTCTGGAGTACCTATAAATTCTTGTGTTGCATTTCCTAATTGAGCTGGATATTTCTTGGATAATTTCTTCATTACTTTTTATTCTTAGTTCTCTCTCCTCCTACCTCTGAAGCATTCCTATATTTGTGTCCTCAAGACTGCTGATTTGTTCCTTCATAATATCTGCTCTATTGTTTAGGGAGTCCTGATTTTCTTTATCTCATCCATTGTGTTTTTCATCTCCAACATTTCTCATTGGCTCTTCTTTATTAGTTTCAGTCTCTTTTGTGAAGAAGTTCCTGATTTCATTGAACTATCTGTAGTTTCTTGTAACTCGTTGAGGTTTTTTTATGATAGCTATTTTGATTTCTGTGTCATTTAGATTGTAAATATCTGTGCCTTCAGGATTGATTTCTGGGTTCTTGTCATTTTCATCCTGGTCTGGAGATTTAAGATATTTTTTTCATACTGCTTTATGGCATGGATTTGTGCCTCTGCATAGTGATAATATCTGGTTGCAGCTTCCACCTGTTGCCACTGGATGGGGGTCAGGAGCTGTGTATTCTGAGCCCACCACAATCTGTGGCTTGCTCACTCCATCCACTGGCTGCTTTTCTGTCTGTGCGGTGTTCTGGCCAACCAGCTGAGCTGGTGTCCTGACTGGGGGGAGAGGCTCTTTCTTTTACCTTCACTATCCTAGGGACAGTCTTACTTGGCCCTCACTGTCTGCTCTTCTGGGGTACTAGCTTGCTGAAGACACCCCCACAATAGCTTAGTCACCTCTGTGTGGGGCATTCCCATGGGCTATGAGGGAACTCAGAGAGTGATGGTGTTTTTCTGGAGGGCTGCCCCTCCCCCCTTTCCTCTAAGAACTGCATGCAGTCCTGTGATTGAAGAATCCCCCAACCTATTTCCACTTCCTCCAGAGGGTCTAGCACCTCCACCTTCAGACGTATGGCTGTGTGGGTCTCTCACACATCTTTTGTGTTTGTCCTCTGTTGGAATATGAATGTTGTTTTCATTGTATCTTAGAGGGGAGAGTCTAAGAGGAGAGCTCACTCCACCATGATGCTGACATCACTCTCCTGTTTAGCAGTATTTTTTAAATATTCAGATGTTTGCTTCTTTGAAATTGTTTTAAATAATTGCATATAAAATAAAATTCATCTGTAGATTAACCTTACTGTCAATGGGCCTTCAGAATTTTAAGGATGACCTTGTATTAATCAGAAATAACTTGATGGAATATAATTTAATGAATTATAATTCTTGAACCTGTATTGATTGCCTCTGTGTCCTCATCTTCTTACATTTCTTTCAACTTGTGTTCTCTAACTCAAATACAATATGTGCTGCATCAATTCTTATACCATTTAAAAGTATGAAATCCACAATCCCCTTTTTGATTCCTATTTGAATGTATAATAAAGCTTATGAAAAACAGTTGTTCTAGATGCTTAATTTTCTGTAGAGTGAATTAATAAATATGTATGTATTTATTGAGGACTCTCACTGTAGCCCTATGGATGGAGCTTATGTTCTAGTAGGTGAGACAAATTGTAATATGTTGAATGGTGATAAATATTTTGAAGAAAACATAGTGTAAGAGGATATAGGGAGACAAAGGGACTTTTGTTTTGTTGTGAGTCATCAGGGAAGTCCTCTCTGAGGAGGTGACATTTGAGCAGACACCTGGATGAAGTCAGGAAGAGAGCCATGCAACTACAAAGGGGAAGACCATCCCAGGCAGAGGGAACAACAAATAGAAAGACTCTGAAGAGAAGGGTGTCTATATATATTAGGTTAAAAACTGCACAGACCCAGACTATCCAAGTGAAACAACGTATGTATGCATTGAGAAGTACAAAATGAAATTGTAAGATAGTGGTATCATTAATTGACTAACATACCATTAAATAAGTTTGCCTCATCACCTGCATCATCTAGGTAAATCCTGCAAAATTCGTGTTTTATTAATTGCTTCTCTCTCTCCCACTCTCCCCTGCTTTCCCAACTCTCCCCTCTCTTGCCCCACTTTCTCCCTTTGTCCTACCTCCCCCTTTTCATTTCAGTGAAATTGGAGCGCTTTGAAATTCCAATCAAGGTTCGCTTAAGCCCAGAGCCATGGACCCCTGAAACTGGTTTGGTCACTGATGCTTTCAAACTGAAAAGGAAGGAACTGAAGAACCATTACCTCAAAGACATTGAGCGAATGTATGGGGGAAAATAAAATGCTGCTGTCTTATTTACAGTTGTGCAGGAGGTGGCCTGGTGGTTTTTCGGTTCTAGAGTTTTAAGCCTTGTTGAACTGTCTGTTAGAATGTAAGGTATATCCTTCTAAAGAAATGGTAATAAAAAAAAACCCAAAGTGATTAAAATAGTCATCAAGTCTACTTTAACTTAGTTTTGCGTAGTTCTAGTGAAGCTGAAATTGAAAAGTTGTTTCCCTTTAGCTGTGTTATTAGTTTTAGAGCAAAAATTCTGCTTTTAAAAATTAGCATAAGGTATACTTGTTTTCTTAAAGAAAAATATTTAATGTTGAACACAATAAATTGCAGTTGGAATAGAATGTAGTTTGAGGAAATTTGCAGCTTCCAATGTCTGTTGTCTTTCTAGTGCAGAAAAAGCTTAAATATTCAGCATGAGAAAAAATCTGTATTAACACTACTCAAAGCAGAAGTGCCACAGGGCTTTAGAATTCTCTCCTGACCATTTATCTTGAAGGGAAACTTCAATCGTAATATAATATACAGACTCAAATAATACCTTGGAAACCATTTTAGGATTCATAATTATTGCCTAGGTTAGACATAGAATCATTGTAATATTGTGAATAATTACAGTGCCTGAAGTAAGAATAAAACAAAATAAACACACCAAAAAATATCTAGTAATATATTTAAAGGGAAATTGAACTGCCTTTTTGAAACTTGGAGGTCTATAAATCAGTAACTGTAATTATTTGAATGACTTAAGAGTAAAGTACATTTTTAAAACTGGTGAAACTTGCCTTTCTATGTTTGTTCCAAGTAGATGACTGAGACCAAGAGTAAAATGATAGAAAGTTAATCAGATTTTAATAAGCAGCATTTTCTCTGTTAGAAAAGGTGATGAAATTATAGATATTTCAAATTAATGACCCTTGCATAGCACTGAATCTGGGAAAGGATTTCGACTCTGAATTTATCTTTGATAACAGGGATTCATTTTTAAATGTACTCATATTAAATTACACTTGTAATTTAAGATCTGTTGATTTGATTCTTGATCAGTAGTTTGTATGTGAGAAAGCCTTTCATTTTGCTTTAATTTTAGCAAAGCGGGTTATGATGAATGACTTCTCCAATATCTTGTTGGAATCTATGAGTGATTAATTACCTTGCATGAATTTTGGGAAGTTAAAGGGAAGAACACACTGTTACCACTTTTTTCCTCTTGACGAGAAGACTTTAGAAACTGGAAGTGCTAGATTTCGGAGAAGGGAAGTTACTCAATAAGGGCCTGATATTCGTGCAGTAACTTGGCATGTGGGCTTCTTTTTGAATCTTTAATTAAAATTTGGGATTATATATCCCTGATAGATATTCACACTTGAACCATAGTTACTGTAAAGAGCAAAAATTCTTAATATCATTATTCTTTGCACTTTTTTCTTAATCATTTTATATATATACATATATATATGTTGCTTATATTGCTTTGTACAGATGTGGGCCACCACTGCAACAAAATACATTCTTTTTGCTCTAAAATATTTATAAAGAAGATTTTTAACTGTGTTGTGTATATGGTGGTAAAAAGGATAAAATCATCTGGTGTTATATAAGCAAGAATGAAGGTTTTTGTAAAGATTTCTGTTCAGTGTTCTGCAGTGTAAAATTCGAGGTGCGTTCTCCTTGAAGTTATGTGTATGTGACTATTCTCATTCTTTTCAACTTGCCTTTGAAGAGTGAAAAACCATTATTATCAAGTAGACTACTGTTCAGCTTCTACTGTTTCTGGCCCACTGTTGATCCTTTAAGAAGAATTTCCTTAGACTTTTTCAATATGTGGTTTTTTTCCCCATTTGGAATGATTTTAAACGCGTGAGTGCATGCATACTTGGATGTTTCCACCCCCACCAACCCCCATCTCCCAAAAGCTAGAACACTGCCAGCTAATCTGTTGTATGGGTCCTTTAGAAACACGTAATTAACACTTAAGGTTGGGTGCTGCTAATTCTTTGCGAAAATCCAAATATTGTTAAGGGACCAGGGAGATGCCACTGCCCCCTAATTTTTCATCTAAAAATATACATGTTTATGTAAACAGATCTTTCCATACTCATAGTGATTTTTCAAGTATTTGAGCCTAAAGATTTTGATCCTACGTTTTTATACCTGTTTAAATCGTTCACTGTTATTATTAGTCATCCATCAAATAAAGTTGTACTTAAAAAATTTACTACAATTATGTACGTTTCTAAGTCGAATACTTATGACTTGTTTTAATTACAGGAAAGTATCTTGCCTCCTTGATATTTATAATCCTTTTTTTTCTAAAATGGAGGTATAATTATATGACTTTTAAGAACTGAAATACAGATAAATGATTTAAAAAGTCAGAAGTTAAGGAGATTAATGTTTCTGTGGTCATAAAGACTGATTGATAATCCTTGCCTATATATTCCTGGTAGCATATGACAAATGTTTCTGAGGTAACAAGATGAGAACAGGTTAAAGATTTTGGGATTTGGAGAGAAATATTTTAATTTTTAAATGTAGTTAAACAAATTAGAATGTATTCATATTTGTACTTTCTGTTAAAATGCATGATTACAGGATTGTTACTTAGATTTTTGTGTTTATTCTTGGTGAAAAGCTTTGTTTTTTTCTTGTTTTTAAGTTTGCACTCGAATCTTAAGAAATAAATCCACCCATGTTATCAAGCCAATTTGTGCTTAATTGTGCGACGGGATAAAATCCACAAATTTGAAGAGTATTAGTTAAACATTTGAACACTTATTTTTAAAGTGTTCATCTCTAGGTTTATGGAATTTCACCAAGCAGTTAACCTGACTTGTATAAGACCCATCTATTAGTTGGGAGTTAACTTGGTACAGATAGTAGAGTAGAACCCTTTTGTAACATTGATATTGTGGGACAAACATAGGCATGTTCTATGGGTTATTAGTAGGTGCTAAGAAATAACTGTTACCTTTAGGCTAATTAAAATTTAGGGAGAATTTAACTTATCTGACTTCTATGAAAGTGGTTATAAAGTGATGTTAGAGCTGTAGAACCAGACTGCCTCAATCTATTCCCTCTCTTTGCCACTCACTAGCTATGTGACTTTGGGCAAGTTAACTAACATCTCTCAGCTGCGTTTCTCCATCTGGGAAAATGGGATTGGTTGATAATAGGATCTACCTAATAGGGTGGTTGTGAGGGTTAAAATGAGTTAATCCATGTAAAGTGTTTAGAACATAGTAACCTTATTTATGTTTAACTATCATAATCATTAATATTATATCCAGGCAGTATTCATCAGTCGGGTTAATGTATTGGCTAGCACACTCAGGACCTTAAAAGATTGCCCGTCCTGAAGACTTTGTGGAAAGAGTTCTGGATTTAGAGGTGAGGAGACCTGGCCTCATTCTATCACTAGCTTTGTGACCATCTTAGCTTTAGCTGCTTCTTCCCATATTTAAAAAGAAAAAAAGAATAGACTTCAAAAAAAGGCCCTTTGGAAAAAGAGAGGGATGAATGACAGAAGAAATCAGGAGTGTAATGGTCCCCACAGTCCATCATGTCAAGCTTTCATATTGGGACTTTGCTGTCCCAAGGTGGTGTGTTTTCTTTTAATGGTGCCCTAGGTCCCAAGTTTCCTGTAGGGATATGAGGCTGTGGATGATGCCATCACAAGCAAGAAGTTAGGATTCTACTAGGTTCCAAGCATCTTTGTCATTCTCATGTTCTCTTTGTTTAAAAATAAGGGTTGTGCACAGGTTAATTTAAAGCAGTGCTTTCAAACTTTGTTTTTACTGTGATCAACAATGCTGTGCACTCATGCTTATGTGTATATACAACAATATTTTATGACAGTATTTGTGTGAAAAAACAATACTAATGAGATACTCACTAACTTTCTATTTCATTTATTTAAATACTCGTTGTGACCCACCAAATTGATTTCATGACCCTGCAAAATAGTGCAAAATAGTGTCCATTAAAACTTTCGGTGAGGTTGGGAATGTTCTGTATCTGTGCCATCCATTACAGTAGCCACCAGCCACGTGTAGCTATTGAGTATTTGAAATGTGGTTAATGTCACTCAGGCATTGAATTGTTAATTTCATTTCCATGTTGGACAGCCAGCTCTGGAGAGCTTGCAAGCCACATGTTTAAAGTCAGCTATCCTACAAAGTCTGGAACAAAGCTGTCCCCTGCCCTCATCCTCCCCACTTCCTCTACCTCAGAGGCAACCATTTTCCATACTTAGTGAATTGTTTTGGTATTTACTGTCTTGTATCTAAATAATCTGCTTGTTTTGCTACTTCTCGGCTTTGTCATTATTTATTGACCTCTCACTATACAGAGGCACACTTCCCGTCTTCCCAATATAGATGTGTAGTTAGAGATCAGTAAGTGTTAAAATGATAATAACTATGCTATTCAGAGTTGAAACGTGTCGTAGGAAAACTGATTAATTTTCCTTTCCTACACTTTTAACCCCATGGATCTAATAATTTGTTTCTCTTGCATTTGCTTGGTTTTCTGTGTACTTGTTACTAAGAATTCAACCCCGGACTCTCCACCAACTGTGTCTCCTCTCAAGACTTGCAGATGACAAAAATTCTAACAATTTCATCTTTGGAAAGAGATCTCTTCTTGAACCTCTGACCTACTCCAATCTAGGTCATTCGCCCTCCTTTACCTGGTACAGGCCCGTTATTTTAGGACTTACCTTCACCATCACCCTGAGTGTTCTCTTCAGCTTTATCCTGTGTTAGATCTCCTTTTTCCTATATCCCATGTCTTTTTCTTACTTGGCTTATTCCGTGTTTTTGATGGAACCCATCTTATAGTAGCTCACTGAGAAGGCATATATGGGAGGTACGTTTGAGACCTTTAATTGATAATTTGGTTGGATGTAGAATTCTGAACTGAAAATCTCCCATCCATGTTGAAAGCATTATTCCTTTGACATTAAGCTTCAATGTTACTTTTGGTAGTTCAAAGCCATTCCGATTTCTCCCATGCCTTCTATGGGACTTGTTTTTCCATGCAGAAGTTCATAAAATCTTCTCTGTGTTCTCTGAAATTTCATGATGATGTGCTTTGGTGCAAGCATGTTTTTATTTATTGTGCTTGGACATTTCAATCCAGAAACTCAGGTACATCTGTTCCGAGAAATTTTCTTCTTTTCTTGAATTGTTTAATTGATTTGTTCCTCTCCATTTTCTTTTTTTTCTTTAAAGATTGGCACCTGAGCTAACAACTGTTGCCAATCTTCCTTTTTTTTCCCTGCTTTTTCTCCTCCAAATTCCCCCAGTACATAGTTGTGTATTTTTAGTTGTGGGTCCTTCTAGTTGTGGCATGTGGGATGCCGCCTCTACATGGCCTGATGAGCGGAGCCATCTCCACGCCCAGGATCCGAACCAGTGAAACCCTGGGCCACTGAAGCGGAGCGCGTGAACTTAACCACTCGGCAACGGGGCCAGTCCCTTCCATTTTCTTTGTTCTCTCTCTCTAGAACTTCTGTTATTCAAATGATGAATCACCTGAACTGATCCTTTAATGTTCTTATCTTTTTGTTCCTATTTTTCATCTTTTTAAAAATTCTACTTTCTGGGAGATTTCCTCGACTTGCTATTTCACCCCTTCTCTTGAATTTTTCATTTCTGCTATCATGTTTGTAATTTCTAACAGCTGTTTTTTGGTTCTTTTTATATTCCTTTTTTTTTTTTTTGCAACTTTCTGTTCTTGTTTCATGGTATTTTCTTTTAAGTTTTTAAGCTTTCTTAAACCTGCAGAGCCTGTTTACTACAGTTTACTTTTTTCTGCTTTCTTTTGTCTCTCTTCTTCAAAGGTTTCTTAATCACTGCCTGCTCACTTAAGAAGAAAGTTCTAGAAAGCTGACTAGAAGGTCTAAAAGTATGGGTGGAGCTTGTTAAAAGAACTTCTCTATAAGGTGATTTTGGCTGGCCCGTTTTGCAAATCCCACATCTGTGTCTTTAGATCGTCCCTCTAGGGCCAATTGGATTCTCCTGAGATGTCTCTTCTAGTCTCTTTTATGGAGGGTAAATTTTGAACTACCAGTGTTTTGGGGAATCATGTGCAAGAAGACGGCTTTGTGGGGGTTGTTTCTGCATGTATCGTGTACAATTGCTTAATTGCCCTGTCTTCTGTATAGAACCCCTGTCCTATGCCTAATGTCCCCTCAGTTTTCCTGCTTCAATCTTCTGCTGGGGTGAGAGGAGGAGCAGTCATTACCCCAGTGGTACAGATGAGGGGAGTGGTTGATGGATCTGTGTCTTTTTTAAGCAGTTGTCTCAGTCTTTGGGGTGCTATAACAGAATACCACAGGCTGTGTGGCTTAAACAACAAACATTTATTTCTCACAGTTCTGGAGGCTGGAAGTCCGAGATCAGGGTGCCAGTATCATTGGGTTCTTGGTGAGAGCCCCCTTCTTGGTTTACAGCAGCAGTTCTCTTGCTGTATCCTCACATGGCAGAGAGCAGAGAAAGCAAGGTGTTATGTCTCTTATAAGGGCACTAATCCCATTCATGAGGGCTCCACCCTCATGACATAATTGCCTCCCAAAGCATCCCCCCAATATCATCACATTGGGGTTTAGGATTTCAACATATGAATTTTTTGGGGGGCCACAAACAGTCCATAACAACGGCTTTCAACCAGTCTTTATTTTGGCTTTAGCCCCTTTACCTCCACTTTTGGAAGTACCTGGTGCTGCCATTTCTAGAGCCTTTTGGACATTCTACACAATGTAAATATGTTGGTTCTGCCACTGCTCACTTAGTATTCTGTTAAAATTTGATTTTTCATCAGCCTTCTGGCTTCCAAAATATTGGCACTGTTGTCATTTCTATTTCCCTTGTGTTTGTGGGTTTACCCCTTAAAAAAATTTATTTACTGTAGTTTTAGTGTGTTTTCTTTCTTTCTGGAACTCCTTTGTTCTTTACCCAGAAATCACCCCAAAGTTTCTTTATCAAATATGAGGCCTGTACCTAAGTTAAGAGGTGCTTTGCTACACACCAGAATAAACTTATAAAAACTGACAATAATAAGTGATGGTGAAAACGTGGAATAAAGTATGTGAACTCACATACATTGGCTGGAGGTAGTAGAAATTGATACAACCATTTTGGAAAGGTGTTTGACTATTCATAAAGCTAAACATACATTTAACCGTTGACCTAGCAATCCTACTCCCAGCTATACGCCCAAGAGAAATAAGTACTTCTGTCCACATACAAGAATAGTTATAGCAGCACTATTCATAAAGACCCCAAAACAAGTAAAAATTCCCACCAACAGGACAATGGATAAAGAAGTTGGTATATCCACACGAGGAAATACTACATAGCAAAAAGAATTCACTACTGCTACATGTAAAATCATGGATAAATATCATAGATAATTATGTTGTATGAAAAGCTACTCACAAAAGAGTACATTATGATTCCATTTATCTGAAGTTCAAGAACAGGCAAAACAGATCTATAGCGATATAATCTGGAATAATGGTTTTCTTTGAAAGGGGTGGTTATTCCCTGGAAAGGGGCATGAGGGAAATGTCCTCTATCTTGTTCATGGGAGCATCCTGACCAGAATCAGATATGTCTGTCTGGCAGGTACAATTGGTGGTACAGAGGAGAAGTTGAAGGATGGGTGTATTTAGGTGTGTTGGGGCAGAAGAAGATGAACCAATTATTCTGTCCAGCAGGTGCTAATCCTCAAAATGATGTCTTTGGAACAAATATGTTTACTTAAGGGTGCGGGAGAGCCTGAAAGGCTCATCTGCTGAGGGACATCCTTGTGGGCCTGATTGGGAGAAAGCTGACCTAGGCAGCTGTGAAGGGGCTCAGGCAACTTGGGTGAACTTGAAATACTCGAATGTAGGTCAGTATTCAATGTTTGTACCCACTCGTAGTCTCAGTTCAGCTTGGTTTCTGAGAGATATGTCATCTTCATGTATCTGAAGTTCATCTCTTACTTTTTTCCCACTATTACCACCATAGATCAGACATTCACCCTTTTTTACCTAGAACTATTACACCGACCTCCTAACTAGTTTCTTGGCGTGTCTTTTCTTTCCCTCACTGGCAGTTTGTTCCATCTTGTTCATTAACCTGCCAAACTTACCTGCCTAAACTTACCTGTTGATGCTATTCTTATTCAAATCAAAATGTCAGCTTGGTATTCAAGTCCCTGAATCAAAAGTTCTCTCTTTGCCGTCTTACCTATTTTTCCAACAGGAACCCTTCATTCTATTTCACCTCTGTGTTTTCTAGTATGCCAAGCTTATCCCTCCAAGTGGTTCTTCACCCTGGCTGCACTTAGGAATCACATGGAAGGTTAACAACAATAATAAAAGCAAAATAAAACAAACAAAAACCAGTGCCCATGCTTCATCCTCTCTCGCTGGCCAACAGTGGCCTTCCTGTGAGATCTGTAAATTCCTTTATTAGTACCTCTGTTTAGGATTAAACCACAAAATAACTCACAGAAGAGAGGCAGTCTTCACATTACCAAGGAAGGAGGCTCCTGCTTAACTGTTGGTTCCCCTAACCCTCTCCTGTTTGTATGGGATTGATTTTTCTTTTGCTTTGGCAGATGAGCTGTTTTCCTCGACACTTGAAAACCTGAGAGATTCTGAGAGAATGAGATATAGAATCAGGACGTTTCTTGGAGGACGCTCCTAAGGGTATCAAGAATCAGAAATGGGCTCTAGTGGTGGGGCCACTTGGAAGTGCTAAACATCAACTTTGCCCAATTTGTATTTTTGCCTTGGGGTTGTATGAAATTAATCAAACAAAAAGTGTCAGGAAACTCCTAGGGACAAAGGAAAAGGGAAAGGAAGAGAGAATGTGTTGAAATCTACCCACCCATATGTCTCTCCAGAGTGACTTTTTCAGCAGAAATCCGAAAACGATTCTTTCGAAGTCAGGTATTTCTTCTTGTGCCCAGCTCTTTGCTAGCCCAGGGAGTTATAAGGAGCTTAGAATCAGATATATATATACATACACATATTTCAGACATGTCCACATATATTTCCTTCTTTATGGCCAAAAGCTCTGCTTTAGCTGTATGTTCGACACTCCTTAGGATGGGGCACTCCAATGCCCATGTTCGATTTGGGATGGTGACTAGCATGCATCAACACAGAGAAATAGCAATGTATCTACCCAAGAGTGAGTGAGGGACAGGGCCAGAGAGGGAAGCTTTCCTGCCTAGACAGTGACTGTTTGAAGCATGAACTGTTTCAGGGAGCAATGCAGAGAAATGAATTAAAATCTGTCAAATTTGATCCCTAACCTTCCTCGAGGCTGCATCATTTCTAATCCAGATCTGCATTTCATTAGCCAGCAGGATTCATGATGGTGAGAGAATTAGCTTTTCTCACACAGTCCGAGTGAAGGAAAGGATATAGAGTCTTCTGATTCGTTTCAGCAGGAGTCTGTTTTCTCTGTAAGACAGGCCCCTTGAGCTCTGTTTGCTTGTGAATTCCTCCCTTTTGCTTATGATATAAACAATAGCTCTCTCGACCCCACCTCCTGGGGTTGTGGGATATCTTGCTTGGCCCTTGGTTTTACTCCGAGAAGAAAACCTTCAAACTGGCCTGCAGCTATGGGGATTCAGGATCCTGCCTCCAGGAGGAAGGCTGTATGACTTCATTCTCTTACAACTTTGGGACTTCCTTTAAAGTTTTCAAAGATGGATTGGACACTGGAACTTTGTTGTTGTTGCAGGGAAAGATTTGCCCTGAGCGAACATCTATTGCCAATCTTCCTCTTTTATTTTTCCTCCCCAAAGCCCCAGTACACAGCTGTGTACCTAGTTGTAAGTCCTAGTTCTGCTATGTGAGCCGCCACCACAGCATGGCAACTGACAGATGGGTGGCGTGGTTCTGTGCCTGGGAAACGAACCTGGGGTGCCGAAGCGGTGAGTGCTGAACTTCAACCACTAGCCATCAGGGCTGGCTCTGATCACTGGACTTTTCTTACTTGGCAGAGCCATTTCTGTTTTAAGGTCCTCTTAAGTTCCAATAAGATTTCTTTTCTCTTAAAACATGACACTTAATAACAAGCACTTCTGAGCCTTCTCTTGTTTAGTATTGCTAGGTGCTATAGGAGAGACAAAAGAAGGTCTTGCGCTGTCAGCACCCAACATCAGACTATAGGGGTGCATTAGAAGCTGAACTGTGAGCTTTAAGTGTATAGGAATTTGGAAAAGACAGAATCCTCTTAGGCTTCAGTTGTCTAGGAAGGCTTCCTTAGAGCCTCCAGTCTGAGCCTAATGCTGAAGAGGCAAAAGTTACTCTTACTACCTTCTAGCTAATAACGAAGAGTGTGTATTCATCTGCAGCAGTATCCCTTCTGTGCCCATCAGCCTGCAAGGACAAAATGGGGTGAGAGCAACAGAAATCTCATGGGCCATAGCTTGAGATTCTTTTTTTTTTTCATTTTCTTTTTTTTATTGCAATAACATTGGTTTATAACATTATATATATTTTGAGTGTACATCATTATATTTTGATTTCTGTGTAGATTACATCATGTTCACTACCCAAAGACTAATTACCATCCATCACCATCCACATATGTCCAGTCACCCCTTCCCCTTCCTCCATCCCCACTTCCCCTCTGGTAGCCACCAATCCAGTCTCTGTACCTGTGTGATTGTTTGTTGTTGTTGTTGTTATCTTCTATTTATGAGTGACGTCATATGGTATTTGGCTTTCTCCCACTGACTTATTTCACTTAGCATAATACCCTCAAGCTCCATCCATGTTGTTGCTAATGGCTGGATTTCATCTTTTTTATGGCTGAGTAGTATTCCTTTGTGTATACATACCACATCTTCTTTATCCATTCGTCCCTTGATGGTCACTTAGGTTGTTTCCAATTCTTGGCTATTGTAAATAATGCTGCTGTGAACATAGGGGTGCATGTATCTTTACACATTCATGTTTCCATGTTCTTTGGATAAATACCAGCAGTGGAATAGCTGGATTAAATGGTAGTTCTATTCTTAATTTTTTTGAGGGATCTCCATACTGTTTTCCACAGTGGCTGCACCAGTTTGTACTCCCACCAGTAGAGTATGAGAGTTCCTTTTTCTCCATATCCTCTCCAACACTGGTTATTTCTTGATAATTATAGCTGTTCTGACCGGCATAAGGTGATTATCTAATTGTAGTTTTGATTTCCATTTCCCTAATAATTAGTGATGTTGAACATCTTTTCATGTGCCTGTTGGCCATCTGTATATCTTCTTTGGCAAAGTGTTTGTTCAGACCTTTTGCCAGTTTTTAATTGGGTTGTTAGTTTTTTTGTTGTTGAGATGTGTGAGTTCTTTATATATTTTGTATATTGACCCCTTCTCAGATATATGGTTTGCAAATATCTTCTTCCAATTTTTAGGTTGTCTTTTCATTTTGTTGATGGTTTCCATTGCTGTGCAGAAGCTTTTTAGTTTGATGTAATCCCATTTGTTTATTTTTTCTATTGTTTCCCTTGCCCAGTCAGACATGCTACTTGAAAACGTGCTGCTAAGACTGATGTTGAAGAGCGTACTGCCTATGTTTTCTTCTAGAAGTTTTATGGTTTCAGGTTTCACATTCAAATCTTTAATCCATTTTGAGTTAATTTTTGTGTATGATGTAGGATAATGGTCTATTTTCATTCTTTTGCATGTGGCTGTCCAGTTCTCCCACCACCATTTATTGAAGAGATTTTCCTTTCTCCATTGTATGTTCTTGGCTCCCTTGTTGAAAATTAGCTGTCCATAGATGTGTGGGTTTGTTTCTGAGTTCTTGATTCTGTTCCACTGATCTGTGTGTCTGTTTTTGTACCAATACCATGCTGTTTTGATTACTATAGCTTTGTAGTATATTTTGAAATCAAGGAGTGTGATACCTCCAGCTTTGTTCTTTTTTCTCAGGATTCCTTTGGCTATTCATAGTCTTTTGTTGTTCCATATAAATTTTAGGATTCTTTGTTCTATTTCTGTGAAAACTGTTGTTGGAACTTTGGTAGGGATTGCATTGAATCTGTAGATTGCTTTAGGAAGTATGTTTCGATCTGCTTACTGGTGATTTAACTATGTTAATTCTTCCAATCCAAGAGCTTGGAATATACTTCTATCTCTCCAATTTTTTTCAACAATGTTTTATAGTTTTCAGTGTACAGGTCTTTCACCTCTTTGGTGAAATTTATTCCTAGGTATTTTATTCTTTTTGGTGTAATTGTAAATGAGATTGCATTCTTAATTTCTCTTTCTGTTACTTCATTGTTAGTGTATAGAAACACAACTGATTTTTGTATGTTGATTTTGTATCCTGCAACTCTACTATATTCATTTATTATTTCTAAAAGTTTTTTGGTGGATTCTTTAGGGTGTCTATATATAAAATTATGTCATCTGCAAATAGTGACAGTTTCACTTCTTCCTTTCCAATTTGGATCCCTTTTATTTCTTTTTCTTGACTGATTGCTCTGGCTAGGACTTCCAATACTATGTTAAATAAGATGGTGAAAGTGGGCATCCTTGTCTGGTTCCTGTCCTTAGAGGGGTAGCTTTTACTTTTTCTCTTGTGGGGGACTGGAATTGGCCACCCCAAGATACGTCTCTTTGGCATGAGGATTATTTTGGGCTGGTTACTTTTAAAAAACTGCAGACATGAGAGAAACTCTGAGAAGTAGAAGTTACCCTTTGTTAAGAGACATTTACTTTTGTAAAGGAAATCTCCATCTGTGAAGGTGTCTCCCTCTCTGTACCAGGAATAAAGGGTATGACCTTATCTCTAGAAACTCTTATCAATGCAGAAGGCAAGGACTTAAATCTGCATAATAACCTTACTCTTGTTTACTGTGCTTTTCTGGTAATCTACCATAACTGGATCCCCCCACCCCCCAACATCCTCCCTTTGTATTTAGCTGAGGATGGTATTTAAGGGGAGAGCTTTTGCCATTTTGGTGAGTTACTCAGTTTTTCTGAACTCTCCAGTGTATATGTGTTATAAAGCTTTGTTTAATTTTCTTCTGTTATTCTGTCTCATGAATTTAATTTGTTGTCTGGCCAGAAGGACCCAGAGTGGGTAGAGGAAATGTCTTTCTCCCCCACACTCATATTGAGTATGATTTTAGCTGTGGGCTTGTCATATATGGCCTTTATTATGTTGAGGTACTTTCCTTCTATACCCATTTTATTCAGAGTTTTTTATCATAAATGGATGCCATATTATATCAAATGCTTTCTCTACATCTATTGAGATGATCATGTAATTTTTATTCTTCATTTTGTTAATGTGGTGTATCACATTGATTGATTTGCGGGTGTTGAACCATCCCTGCTTGCCTGGAATAAATCCCACTTGATCATGGTGTATGATCTTTTTAATGTATTATTGTATTAAATTTGCTAGTATTTTGTTGAGGATTTTTGCATCAATATTCATCAGTGATATTAGACTGTAATTTTCTTTTTTTGTGTTGTCCTTGTCTGGTTTTGGTATCAGGGTAATGTTGGCCTTGTAGAATGAGTTAGGAAGCTTCCCCTCCTCTTCAATTTTTTGGAAGAGTTTGAGAAGGATAGGTATTAAGTTTTCTTTCACTGTTTGGTAGAATTCACGAGGGAAGCCATCTGGTCCTGTACCTTTATTTTTGGGGGAGGATTTTGATTACTATTTCGATCTGCTTACTTATAGCTTTTCATAGTATTCTCTTATAATCTTTTGTATTTTTGAGGTGTCCATTGTAATTTCTCTTATTTCATCTCTGATTTTATTTATTTGAGCCTTCTCTCTTTTTTCTTAGTGAATCTAGCTAAGTGTTTGTCAATTTTGTTTATCTTTTCAAAGAACGAGCTTTTAGTTTCATTGATTTTTTTTCTATTTATTTTTTGGTTTCTATATCATTTATTTCTGCTCTGATTTTTATTATTTCCTTCCTTCTACTGATTTTGGGCTTTGTTTCTTCTTCTTATCCCAGTTCCTTTAGGTGCACTGTTAGATTGTTTATTTGAGACTTTTCTTGTTTGTTGAGGTAGGCCTGTATTGCTATAAATTTCCCTCTTAGAACTGCTTTTACCATATCCCATAGATCTTGGCATGTTGTATTTTCATTTTCATTTGTCTCCAGGTATTTTTTAAATTCCTCCTTTGATTTCTTTGTTGACACAATAGTTATTCACTAGTATTTTGTTTAATCTCCACATATTTGTGGTTTTTCCAGTTTTCTTCCTGTAGTTGATTTCTAGTTCCATACTGTTGTGGTCAGAAAAAAATGTTTGGTATTATTTCTATCTTCTTAAATTTATTGAGACTTGTTTTGTGGCCTAATATGTGATCTATCCTGGAGAATGTTCTATGTGTATTCTGCTATCTTTGAATGGAATGTTTTATTTATGTCTAAGTCCATCTGGTCTGATGTGCCATTTAAGGCCAATGTTTCCTTATTTAACTTCTGTTTGGATGATCTATCCATTGGTGCAAGTGGAGTGTTAAAGTCCCCTACTATTATTGTGTTACTGTGTATTGCTCCTTTTATATCTATTAATAATTGCTTTATATATGTAGGTGCTCCTATGTTGGGTGCATAGATATTTACAAGTGTTATATCCTCTTGTTGGATTGTTTCCTTCATCATTATGTAGTGCCCTCCTTTGTCTCGTTACAGTTTTTGTTTCAAAGTCTATTTTGTGTGATATAATTGTTGCTACCCCAGCTTTCATTTCATTGCCATTTTCATGGATTACCTTTTTCCATCCTTTCACTTTCAGTTTGTGAGTCTCATTAGGTCTGAAGTGTGTCTCTTGTATGCAGCATATATATGTATCTTGTTTTTTTATCTAGTCAGCTACCTCATGTCTTTTGATGGGAGTATTTAGTCCATTGATATTTAAAATAGCTATTGATAAGTATATACTTATTGCCATTTTGTTATTTTTTTCCGAGCATTTTAGTAGTACTTCTCTGTTCCTTTCTTCTTCTCTTGCTCTCTTCCCTTTGGTTTGATGGCTTTCTTTAGTATCATGTTTGGGTTTCTTTCTCTTAATTTTTTGTGTATTTATTATAGCTTCCTGGGTTGTGATTACCATGAGGTTCATTTATAATAACCTACATATATCATAGCTTGAGATTCTAGATCAGAGATCTCCCAGAGATTCCAGATGTGCCTGAGATATTGATCCCCTCCACTCTTTGCGTGAACAGAGCTTCCTGGCAGGTTGCTTTCTTATCCATTTATCTCAGGGGGTCATATATGTTATCTATGTGTGCTACGTGGTGAAAACTATTGGAAAGCACAATTTCATATTTATCCCTCTTCTTGGAAAGCTTTGGTAACACATGGTCACAATGCTTTGTTTTCATGTCTGTAGTCCTGGGCAGACTGTTGGCTCTGTGAAGGTAGATAGACTACGTCTGTCTCATTCACTGCTATATCTCTAGTGCCTGCCACTGTTTCATGCCAGTCAAAAAAACAGTGAGCTATCACCTCACACCTGTTAGAATGGCTATCATCAAAAAGACAATAAATAACATGTGTTGATAGGGATGTGAAGAAAAGGGAATATTTGTGCTCTGTTGGTGGGAATGTAAATTGGTGAAGCTTCTATGGAAAACAGTATGGAGTTTCCTCAAAAAATTGAAAATAAAACTACCATATGATCCAGAAATTCCACTTCTGAGTATTTATCTGAAGAAAATGAAAACACTAACTCAAAAAGATATATGCACCCCCATGTTCATTGCAGAATTATTTACAATAGCCAAGACATGGAAACAATCTAAGTGTCCATTGATGAATGAATGGATAAAGAAAATGTGGCCTATATATATACAATGGAATATTATTCAGCCATACAAAGAGGGAAATTTTGTCATTTGTGACAGCATGGATGGACCTTGAGGGCATTATGCTGGGTGAAATAAGTCAGAGAGAGAAAGAAAAATACTGTACAATCTCACTTATTTGTAGAATCTAAAAAAAACTGAGCTTATAGATACAGAGAACAGATTGGTGGTTGCTGGACAGGGGAAGTGAGTGAAATGGGTGAAGGGGGTCAAAAGGTACAAATTTCCAGTTATAAAATAAATGTCATGGGGATGTAATGTACAGCATGATGACTATGGTTAATAATACTATATTGCATATTTGAAAGTTGCTAAGAGAGTAGATCTTAAAAGTTCTCAATACAAGAAACAAATGTTGTAACTGCATATTGTGATAGACATTACCTAGACTTACTGTGGTGATCATCTCACAATATACATTCATGCACTGCATAATGACATTTCAGTCAATGACGGGCCATATATATGAGGGTGGTTCCGTAAGACAAGTACCATATAGCCTAGGTGTGTAGTAGGCTATACCATCTAGATTTGCGTAAGTACACTCTGTGATGTTCACAAAATGACAAAATGACCTAATGATGCATTTCTCAGAACATATCCCTATGGTTAAGTGACATATGACTGTAGGTAAATATCAAATAATTATGTTGCACACCTGAAACTAATATACTATATGTCAATTATAATTCAATTAAAAGAAGAAAATATTTCATGAAGGAATGAATGAGAAAATCTAGACCTTGAAGTACAAGTGAAATTTGGATAATATGGAAGGGTTAAGGGTTTGCAGGGAAGACAATATGAATAGAGTCAGATATGGTCATGGCGTGTGCCAGGCACAATTTGGAGGGCAGCCGAGGGGCCCAGAACTATTTATGTTTTAAGGCAGGGGGAATTAGTAGGCCCCATCATGGCTTTTCAACATAATGTGGATGAATACAGAGCCACTGAAGCATTATTGCCCCAAAACAAAGTCAAAATTAAAACAAACACATGGTAGTTGACACAAGTGGTCTTAATTTTTCTCTTAGCATCTAATTTCAAGTCAAGCTCTGCCTACCCACTGTGGGAACCAATTTCTCACTTGGTCTGGGTCCCAATTCCAATTATTCCTAAATGTTCCCATATCATCCAGCTTCAGAGGCCTTGAAACCCCTGGTAAAGGATGCTGTGCCATCCCTCATGATGAAGGGGTGAGGGGAGGTGAACCTTGTTGTTTTCTTTACCCATATGTTGCGAATATTGCTTTCTACATGGAGAAAGTGTCTGAGTGGCTGTTTCCTACTCAAAACATCTCAAGTGTCATATCCTCAGCGATGTCTGCTCTGAGCTCTCTCAAGTTGAGTTAAATGCCTCCCTTCTGGGTCCTGCAGCACCGTATGCTTATTGTTAATGACAAAATAACCACAGCTGACATTATTGAGCATTTAATATGCTTAAGGCACTATGCTAAGTGCTTTACAAGCATTATCTTTCAATCCTTGCCACAAAATCCTATAATAAGCACTTTTATTATTTTATTGAAGTATAATTGACATACAATATCCTATTAGTTTCTGGTGAGCACTTTTATTATTATCTTCATTTTACGGAAGAGGAAACTGGAGCACAGAGAAGTTGAGTGACCTTGCTCAAGGTAACAGCTGGTAGGTGGCCAAGCCAGAACTTAAACGCAGGTTTTTCAGACTGGAGCAGCTGATCTTAGCACCATGTTCTGCTATTTGCCTCTAATAGGGCCTTTCTCATACTGTGTTGTAATGGTCTGCGTAGCCCCTACCCCGTAGAATTTTAGCTCCATCATGGCAGGAAGCAAGTCTCATCCGGGTCTCCCGTGCCTAACGCAAGGCCTGGCACAGAAACAGGCAATAAACGTCTAAGTTGAAAAACATTCTGAATGAAGAGATACAGAAACCTCCTCAGGCCTCCACCAGATGGTGCTGTGGGAGTCCAAGAGAAAAGCGTCTTAGAGACTTCTGTTCCCCCTCCTTTCCCACAGAATATCCCAAGTATCCATACTGTTTTCTTTCCTCTTCCAGACAAGACTGAGTGGGTGGGAGAAACATTTTGAAGATAATGTTTAGGCACGAATTGACACAAATTTGACAATTTAATTTTGATCTTCTGTTTTGGCCCCAAAGGGAAGGTTGACCTTACTGCACCCTTTCAGATTCATGCACATTTTTCAAAGATCTCAAGAGTTTTCAGACTCTTGTCACCATTAAAAAGCTAGAAATAAAATCTGAATCGCCCAAAGCGTTGAAGGAAGCTGTGCAGTGGAGTGGAAATGTTTCCTCACTGGCAGCCAGGAGACTTGGATTCTGACGGCTCTGCTATTAACCAGTGGGGACTTCAGGCAAGTCCCTTCTCCTCTCTGGACCTCCGTATTCTCAGCTGAAAAATGGGTTAGATAGCCTTCCAACACAGAAGCTGGGGTTTTTTCCTGCTAACCTCTGTACAAAGCGCATTATGCAGCAGTATTGTAGCATGGTGGTAGTAAAGATTACAGATTACTCAAGTCTCAGCTTGGCCACCTACAAGCTATGTGACTTTGGGCAAGTAACTTAACCTCTCTGGGCCTCAATTTCCTCATCTGTATAATGAGAATAATCCTGTAACTACCTCACAGGATTCCTGTAAGGATTAAGTGAGATAATGCATATAAAATGCTTAATACAGTGCTTGGTACACATAAGCTTTCAGTAAAAGCTATTATCACATACAGCTGATGCTCCCATGTTAGCAATTTTATTTAGAGTTTGGATGTTCATTTAGTAGTCAGCAAAATAGGGAGGAGGCTTTAAGTAATAAAATAAAATGAAAACAAACAATCAGGCTTAGCCATTTTGCAAGGATAAGGGTAAATGCACTTCACGGGTACAAGACAAGGCTAAATATGCAACTGAAGCCCAGGACTGCAAGAGTAAGCACAGACAACTGGAATCCTCATACACTGTTGGTGGGAGTGTAAAAAGATACAACCACTTTTGGAAAAGGTCTGGCAGTTTCTTGTAAAGGTAAACTACATCTTCCCTATGACTCAGGATTTCCACTCCTGGGTATTTACCCAAGAAAAAGGAACACATACGTCCACAAAAGGATTTGTATGAGAACATTCATAGCAGCTTTGCTTTAAATAGTCAGAAACTGGAAACAGCCTAGTATCCACCGGGAGGAGAACGCATAATGGATAAACAAACTGTGGGATCGTCATACAATGGTATACTACTCAGCAATAAAAAGGAACAGAGTCCTGATACATACAATGGCACAGATGATTCTCAAAATCATCAGGCTGAGTAAAAGAACCCTTATAAAAAAGAATTCATTCTATAGGATTCCATTTATATGAAGCTCTATAGCAGGCAAAACTAATCAATGATGGAAAAAAATCAGAACGGTACTTGCCTCTGGGGGTGAAGTGAGGGGACTGCCTGGGAAGGCACAAGAGGGAACTTTCTTCAGTGGTGGTATTGTTCTATATCTAGTAGTAAGTTAAGTTACACAGTTGCATTTGTCAAAACTCAGCAAATATGCAATTAATGTTTATGTATTTCATCAGACGTATATTTTACCTCAAAAGGAAAAAAGAATAATAAGCAAATATTGAACACTAGTTAAGGACAGATATGTGGAAAGTGCTTAGGAATGAAGTGCACTGATGTCTGCAACTTCTAAAAGAAAAAAGACAGTGGATAGAGGGACAGATAGGCAGATGGATAGGTGAGGGATGTGCAAAGCCAGTATAGGAAAACATTAGTGGTAGAATCTAGCTAGTAAGGAACAAGGTATCCACTGTAAAACTTTTTCAACTTTGCTGTATGTTTAAGTTTTGCATAATAAATTTTTTTGGGAAAAGTGTAACCACAAAGTTCCACAGCCTGCATGGAGTGAATTTGTTTCAAACTTAAAAGGCTTCATTGGAGGAAGGCAGACGTAAATATTTCCTGAGCACCCACTATATGCCAGGCACTGTGCCTGGCTAGGTGACGGACACGAAGAGGAAGAATACAGCACTTGCCCTCAAAGGATTGTAGGGACCATCTGACAAGCAAACACATCACTGTTATCCTACACTGTGGGGCTGTTAGGGAGAGTGAAATTTCATCTAGTTGAGAAAATATCTTAATTGTTCACAACACAAAAAGGAAATGGTAATTATGTGACATGATAGAGGTGTTAGCTAACACTATGGTGGTAATTGTATTGCAAATATATAAATGTATCACATCAACAAGTTGTACATCTTAAACTCACACAATGTTATACGTCAATTATATTTCAATAAAAAATAAAAAGAATAAAAAGAAAAAGTGTCTGCCATGGAAGACATGTTGGGTAATTATTGCTGCCAATATGATTGGAAAGAATCTTCAAGCCAGAGCAGAGTCTCGAAGGCCACACTAAGGTGATAATTTGGCAATCCAATGGGGCCCATTCAGGAATTTTAAGTCAACAAGTGACATCTTTAGGAAATTGCTGGGATAAAGGGGCAGCTGCAATAGATATCATTGCTTTAGAGGTGTTGGCAGGCAAGGGAGCTTTTCACGTACCTGCAATGAAGGCAGAGAGCAGTTGGAAGCATCCATAGGGAGGAGGGAGGTTTAGAATGACCCAGGACAGCTCTGAAACCCAAGGAGATGTGAGCTTGGTTTCGTCTTCTGGGAAATGGGAAGCTATTTAGTCTATGCCCCTCACCTACTTCTTTGCCTCATGCTGTGGTGGTTCTGTAAGGCTATACTGGTTGTTTATGTTCAGCATCTATTCTGATTGTTTGTCCATTCTGACTAGTCAGTGCCCAAGATGCTGCTGTTAAATATTTTTAATATCACTCCTACCCACCTCACAGGGTTGTTGTAAGATTAATTAATATAATGTGTGCAATATGCCTAGCAAATGCTTGGTGTTAGATAAATGAGATCAGGGACCATATTTGATGCTCCAGTATGTGGCGTGGATATAGGGTGACCTTAGCATAAGCCCACTAAGACCCCCAAAAAGTCTCTAAGGTAGGCACTTGAAGCCCCTGAGGTCCTTCCAACCCACAAATATTGTGATCTTTATCAAACCCCAATCCCCCCCAAATACTGCACATATTCCCATGGAAGAACTCAGGAGGCCCAGTTGGACCCAAGAACTGTTCCATTTATTCTTCCCCATCTTTTGAGAATGGAGTTACTGTGGGGGCTCGTGGCAGACCACACCCTCAAGATGGTGCTGCTATGAGTAGGGAGGGCGGGTTGCAACAACAGTGAGCTCAGACCACCTGGGATCTTCCTTTTTCAAATAAGGCTTTTGGCTGTAGTGCTTAAAGCTTGGATCCAGAGTCAAAACTCTCTCCAAACCAGAATTTTGGCTAGCCTTCATGTCCACCGCTCATCCTACTCCAGATCCTGGTGTTCTCCGCTTTTCCCCAGTTCACAAAGAAGTGGCTGTGAGAATTATGAAGCTACAGATGGTTTGCCAATGTGATTTATTCAGCTGTGTGTCTCTAGGACCCAGCACAGTGCCTTATACAGTGTAACATGTAATAAATATTTGTTGAATAAATGAATGAAAGAATGATTCTTTCTTGGTCTGTAGTTGGTGCTTCATGAAGCCTTCTTTCCTCCCCTCCCTCAGAGCCCATTGTGGCTTTGCCAGCCTCCTGGCCTCCAACAGTGTTTACCATCTGTGCCCGTCCTTTGGTAACTAGCCAAACTCAACTCAGTTCAATTCATTTAACTTCCATGGAGCTGTACTATTGGCAGGAAGCACTCACAGTCTCAAGGAATGGCCGAGAGCATTTCCTAGCCCATGGCGCCTCCATTGTACTTTTAAAACAACCTTGGCATGCAACAGAACCTTTTCCAAGGCTTTTTGAAAGTCTAAACACATGATTATAAACTACTTCCCTTTGTTAACACGCTTGATTACCATTCAGGAAATAAGTGAGTTCTGGACGATGGATAAACAGATGATTATTTGACAGGTATGGGGCAGGTGTAGAAGGGGGGTGGAAGGGTGAGGAGGAATGAGGCCTAATCCCTGTCTGATGGATTTGCAGTTTCATTAGTGTGGTGGGGAAAGGGGTTGGCATCCCAGCCATTCAGGGCTGGCCTGGGACTGGGATTTGAAGGGATGCCCAGCAGCCCCTTGAGTGAAAAGAAAGCCAGAGTCTCCCCACACACACCTGTTGTTTTTTTCTGAGGGTTGGGCCTTTTTAAATGGTATGACTATTCTCCATTCCTGTTTCCACCCCTTTCTACACATCTCCTGCTCCCCATGCCAGTCTTCTGTAAATAAGTAATTTGCCTTCTCTCTGGCAATTATTTCATTTAATGGAATTAGAATTAGCTTTGTATGTATTCATTAAAACATTATTTTTAATAGCAAAAACCTGGAAATAACCAGAAATCTTACAATAAGAGCTAATTTGAATATATAATAGTAGATCCATAGTCTGGAATACTGTGTAGACAATAAAATGATGTTATAAAAAATAGTAATTGACACGGAGAAAATTCACAATACGTTGTTAAGTGAAAAGGCAACAAAACAATGATGTGTGGTGCATGTGTGTGCGTGTGTGTGTGCAGGATGTGTGTGTGCTATTGGTAATCTTTTTCTTGGTGTTTTTCAAATTTCCTGTATTGAATGCTGCAGTCTGAGTTAGGGCACCACCAGGAGGGGTGCATTGTAAAGACTCTGAGAGCACAAACAGGGGTATCAAGCAAGGCTTCCTTCAGTCCGTGGATTTTGAGGAAGGCGAAAGGCACAGAGTATTGGAGAGCAACTCTGGCAATATGCTGTTTTTTAAGTGCAAAGGTGAGGAGATGGTGTCTATTGGTGGTGAGGACTTAAGGCCCACCAAAGAAGATTGGACTCTATTAAAGAAGCAATGTGGAGAAACTCTGGGTGTTTGAACATTGGAGTGAACTGATGGAAGTGGAGTTAAAGGAGAATTATTCTAGCCACAGCAGGGCGGGTTGGGTTGTAGGCAGGGAGATCTGCCAGGAGACTGCAGTTTGCATATTTGACCGGAAGTAACGAGAGCTTGGATGAAGCTTGTAGTAACAAAACCAGAAGGGAAGGAGTGAATGGCTCTGAGAGATGTTATCAACAAAGAATCAGAACTAGAGATTCAAATGTGGCCAAATATATGCCAGGTTGTAGGTGAAACCATATGAAAAGACATTTTCTAAGGAAATGGATGTTAAGGAAAATAGTGAGGATTGAGTCTTTGGGGATTCCAATGGTTAATGGGAGCAGGAAAGAAGAGGAGCCAACAAAGGAGACAGAATATGATGGGTCAGAGAGATAAGAAGAGAAACTTGAGAATGTAATGCCATGAGAGCCAAGGGTAGGACAGTTACAGGAAGGAGTGGGTGGTTGATGGTATCAAATGCGTCCTCGAGGGCAAAGATGCAAACTGAGCAGAGACACTTGAATTTGGCCAGGAGGTCATTGGTGAACTTATATACAGAGAGCGGTTTTGGCAGAAAATGCTGCACTGTGGAAGGTTCCAGGGAAGGGAGAGTTGGGGAAATGGAGGCAGCTCATGGACACCACCCATGTGACAAGAGTGGCTGTCAGGACTGAGAAGAACAAGGTCAAACTTCATCATTCTAGTCCTGCCACCTAACCACTTGAACTTGTTTTCTCTTCTGAAAACAGGAATAATCCTACTAGCTCATAAGACCATTGAAAGTAGAAGTTTAAGTGATTATTTTTATGCTATGGTGAAGGGGATTCTTCTCCACCCGCCCCCCTCCCTGGCCCAAAAAAACCCTAGAGATTTCTGGGCATGTTTTAACAGATAGGAATCTTTTAACTTAACAGTGCTGTCCCTAGGTTGGTTTTGCTTTGAGAATTCCCTAGCTGTGTCCTCCGGCATTAGTCGTGCCAAGTCATTTTAACAATTATTCTCTGAGCCTCTCTGAGCTGAGGACATTGAGGCAAAGTGACTAAGAGGGAGCCAGTGGTCAGGTTCACGTGGAATGTCTCTGAGACCTGTGTAGAGGCTGTTAAGTTAGGCTCTTTTTGAGACTCTGGATATAGTTTGGTACCAACCTCATCCCAACACATAGAAGGCTGCAGCCCCTGAGTGGATGGTGGGCTGAAGGGTGGCTGGGGCAGAAGTACCAGAAAACCTTTCTTTTTTAAACGATAACACCTGCAGACTGAATGGCCCCTGGACTGGATGCTCTTGAACAGGCAGCTTGATTTTCAAGGTGTGCATAAGGGCATATACTTTTCTTTCATTCCTTCTATGCTCACTTGGCAACCATATACAACCAGACCTGACCAGCACTACTTCATTTGTTTTCTACTCACTCTACAAATCAGTCCTTTGAGCACTTTTCCTTTGTGATGCCCAGTCTGTGTCCAGTTTAACATACTTTGGACTGATTTTTGTCTTAGTGCCTTGTTTTCCCCTAAAAGAAGATACCCTCTGGGGAAAAAATGGCTGCCTCACAAGCCGGCAGGGCCTAGATCTGTTACCAAGCCCTGGAGAGATTCAGAGCTGGGTTTTGGCTTAACTGGATGTTTCACAGGGACCAGGACTGGGGGTGGGGGGAGGGGCTGAGTGTGGGGGTGGTGAGCATATTTTCTAGAACTGACGCTTTTCAGATCCCGAGACATCTAGAGAGTATCACCAAGGGGCCTTTTTAATGTCCCTGCTCCTTTTAATGGAAGAACTTGGTCTCATTTCTAGGAAGATAGCTTACCTAGGGGAAACAGGGTCACACCATGGATGGTACACTCACATGCTAGGACATGCGGACCCCTCTAAAAATGTGATAGGTGATCAGAGCAGGGGTACTTCCAAGGAGGCTGATATTATCAGAAAACTTTGGAAGACCAGAGTCCTACTCTGCTTTGGTCTTCTTGCAAGTGCCGGACCATTCAGTCACCAAATTTTGCCTGAGCATCTTCTGAGTAAGATGCTCTTCTCGGGCAGGGGAAGGAATGAGGGCTAGAAAGATAGGCCAGGGTCCTTGTTCATGAGAATAATTGCCATAAGATGTGGACGAGCGGTCTTGGCTGCTTCGTTACTGAAGAGCTGACGGAACCCCGGGACAGGGCCTGCCTTGGGGGACCAGATGCTGTATCTGGGCCAAAGCTCCGCCTGCAGGGCAGGTCGCCAGAACTTGGAAGGAATTCTCTTCCGCAGCCCAGGGTCCAGGCTTGGCCCCAGCAAGCTACCCTGCCAGCCTCTGCTGCCTGGGGCCTCGCGCATTCCGCGCCCCCGCTCCCTCCGCCCCTCTCTCGGCCTCGCCCCCTCCCTTGTCCCCTTCTCCTCCCCCCACCAGCTGTCCCCTTTGCCCAGAGCAGCGAGACAGCCGGAGCCTGGGAAGTGGCGGCTTCGGGCCGGAGGGGGCGTGATGGGGAAGGGGAGGAGGGGCGTGGATGAGGGGATAAGGAGGCCCGGGCGGCGGGCGCCCCCAGCCACTGCGCTTCCCGCCCGAGAGCTGGGTGCCGCCGCCAACGCTCACTTGCTTCCCCTCGCTCAGGGGGAAAGGTCAGCAGCGTCCTGGAGCCGCCGTGTCACTCCCCGACAGCCATGAACTGCAGCGAGAGCCAGCGGCTGCGAACCCTCCTGAGCCGCCTGCTGCTAGAGCTGCACCACCGGGGCAACGCCAGCGGCCTGGACCCCGGCCCCGGCCCGAGCATGGGCATGGGGGTCGTTCCTGATCCCTTCGTGGGCCGCGAAGTGACCAGCGCCAAGGGCGACGACGCCTATCTCTACATCCTGCTCATCATGATCTTCTACGCCTGCCTGGCCGGTGGCCTCATCCTGGCCTACACCCGCTCCCGCAAACTCATCGAGGCCAAGGACGAGCCTTCCCAGGCCTGCACCGAGCACGAGTGGGCCGCGGGTGGCGCAGCGGCCGCCACCGACGCCGAGACTGCCGCCGGCTCGCCGGCCGAGGGCCGCCGCCTCGCCCCTGGGGGGCTGCCCGCCCTCACCCCAGGCACCGTCGGGGTTTAGAACCACAGCCCCAGCTTGCTTGCTTGCTCGCTCGCTGCGCCCTCCTCGTCTCGCTTGTCCCTGGGCGTGGCGCCCGCCTTTTCCTTTCCTCCCCTTCCAGGGTTTGCCTCACCTGAGGCCCAGACAATGATGAGAGGCCAGGAGACCTTCCAAGGCCCTCGAAGAAGCACCACACGTCCTGGCCACTTTCTCCCTCCTCTCCCTCCTCTTCCCCCATGCCTCCACACCCATCCCACACATCCAACTGCACTAAACTGCTTCTGCTCTCTTGTCTGCAGACAGCCCTGGCACCACGCTCCAGCCCTCTGGGAACTGAATCCAACACGTCGAACACTTGGCAATGAACTGAAGCAATGAAGTCTATCAGAACTCTGGGCCGTCTAACTGGCAGCTGCTCCAGGGACTGCCAGGGACTGCTCACTCTACAGAGCCAACGGGCTTGCCATCACTGCCAGGCTGGCTGCAGCAACTCCAGCTTCCTGTCGCCTTAGGGACAGAGACAAAGGAAATGAAGAGACCTCAGACATCTTTTCCCTCCCTCCCTCCCTCCCTTCCTCTTTCAGAAGGGAGCTAGCAGGACACTAGGACCAGTCTGTGGGATAGAATGGACTTAATGGGGACTGAAAGGGGCGGGGGACTCAAAGAGGAGGGAAGACCTATGACCCCTTCTGTATGGTTTTGTTGCATCCACTTGTCATCCCAAAGGTAACTTGCCTGATTTTTAGTAGCTTTGCCATCTTCTGCCATGGGTAAACATTGCTGGGTGCGTCACCCCAATACTTCCAAATGCCTCTCCTATGTTGATTCAGTTGTTATGGCAGCTGTCTGCTTCATCCATGGAACGTGAGGCTTAGATGTCCCCTCCTCTGTAACCTGGGGAATGTCAGAGGCAGGTAATAAAGGTTGTTTAAACAATAACCTAAGACTCTTTTCTCAAAGATCCCAGCCTTGAGACCCAGGACTATATAGAGAAGGAATCCTTTTTGCTTTTGGAAATGCTGTTTCGATTCAGGAGTTGGGTTGTTGTGATATCTGTATATCCAGTTCCAATGCAGTAGATGTCATTGTGGGTGAAGAAAATGTTTATATGGCTAAATGTGTTGTTTTTTCAAGTGTTTCAAAAGTTATGACTGCTTTGTTCCTTCTCTTCTTTTCCCTTAATTCTGAAGCACTTCCAAATATCACAATGCTAAATGAGGATTCCCCACTTTCATTTTGTTGTTTTTCAGGATACATACAAAAAACCCCTCTCATACCCATCACTATTAGCTATTGTCAAAGTTAATTTGTAGAAGCCACCTTTGTAACTCTCTCAAAGAAGTGGCTTATTAAAGAGAAAAAGCCATAAAATAGTGTAAATCTTAAGTCAGAGGGAAAGCGCTTGAATTAAACAGTCTTAACCAATGATGGGTAAAGTTAGAGGTGTATGTTTATTCTCCTCGTCTCAAGAAGGTCATGAGAAACTTGCCTACTTAGGGCTTAAATGCTCATACCTGATGATGGCTATTTGGGTTCATCAAACACACATAAAATCACCTCTTATCATTAAGTCAACTTGCTTAATGCCAGCTGGTTTCTCAGTAATAGCAGGACAAAGATATTATGGGTCACTTTAATGCATTGATATTACACAAGCTTCATTCAAGGCATTGGTTTTGACCTTGTAGCCCATCTGGTATTTTACCGGAGCTATTAATAAGTTAAATGAACTTACTTTCATTCCCAAGATTCACTCCTTGAAGATATACTGGCCTGGCCCCATTGGCTCCTCTCCAGTCCTAGTTCCAGCCCTAAAGTCACCCCTTCTCCTTGCAGGTGGGGCCAGGGATTAGGCAGCAGTCCAAGATGGTGACAGGAAGAGAGGGGAAGCTGTGAGAGCCATCTCAGGGCCAGGCAGGGAGGACTGAGTGGGATGTGGAGGGAAGGCACAGATATCCGGCCGTGCCAGGGGGATGTGCGGGCTCAGTCCCCAGCCTTGTATTTCAAGTATAACAATGTCCCTCATTTATCTGGCATAACTGGGGACACGATGTTGTTCTGATAATGAAGCATAATCAGTGCTTTAGTTGTTGAAACTTTATAAACATCTGTACCATTTTTTCACAGACATTTAAAAAAATATATTGCCAGAAAAATAAAGAATAAAAGAGAGCTGGGAGCAGCTGGGACAATGCCTACAATAAACATTAATGTGTCAGCTGCGGGAAACAAATCCCATTGCCAAAATATTCCTGCTGTTAAAAACATTTTAACCTTTTTATGATGATTAGGGTAGCCATTAGGAACATAAAGCGAGAGTAGCTACAGAACTCTCCCAGTGAGAAAAGTGAAGTGGCCTGGGCAGAGAGATTTGCTTTACTGCCCAGTTGTTTTTTTCGAGACTTTCAGGGTTGCAACTGTGTCCCAGATAATGAAGTTTCCCAGAAGTCTGGACACTCTACCAACCAGTGGGAGTGTCAACAGCACTGAAGTGATCAGATTGTGGTCAGCAAAAGATAGAGAGAAAAATGAAAAACTAGGGGCTTGGCCAACCCTCCGTTTTGATAATGTATTCCTGAATAGCACCAGCTGACCGTACAAACTGGGAAAATGTTGCCCTTCTCCTTAATGTGATTCTAATAATTAGAATGATTCTTCTTTCAACCCACCCAGTGGTCTCTTTCTCCTTTCTGTGTAAACAGGTCGTGTTTCAGTTCAAGTTCAGATCTTTCTCCATAGTAAGAATGAAGAAGACCTATGCTTCCTTACGCGTAACTTGAGGCTTTCAACACAGCGGGACTGGGAGATATTTTGAGTTCCAATGTCTGGAAGTATTCACCGACAGTGCAAAAATAAACAGAAGCTTCCCTTCCATTACAGACACAATTCTGTGTTGTTGATTCATTTTTCTAGAGGGATATAAATGAGGTCGTTCATTTGTTCGTAGTTACCATCTTCTTTTCAATTTGCCACCTCTTTCAGAAACCAGAGATCTTCACATGACTTGTATCAACAAAGAGAAAAGGGACTGGGCTGCTTTCCAAACAATCTTGCCTCGCGGCTAGAGCAAACGCACTGTGGTGTTGTGGACAGAACACAGGACCAGAAGCAAGAGAACAGTCCAGCCCCGGCTTTGCCAGTTAACGGGCTTTGTTTCTCAGGGTGAGCTGCTTAACCTCTCTGGGCCCGTCTCCACAGCTGTGGGGATTTGAGGATCAAGTGAGCTAACACATGGGACAGGGCTAGGAGAAAGACAGCAGCTCTAGTAGTAGAAGGTGTTAAGTTTATATTTTCCTTTTCCTTCCTTGGGGGCGTACCCTTGGGCAGTTGTGTGGGGGAAGAGAAAATTCTCTACTATGTAGAGTCTACTATTATTGTTCAAAGAAGGGGATTGCAGAGGTTTGGCCACTAGCTGCCAGATTTCTGAGCCTGTCTCCCCTGTTCTCAGAATCTTGGACGACTAGGTATCTGTGCATAACTGCCTCACCATCCTACCCCACTACCCTTTACCCGTAGGCCTGCAGTGCCCTTTAAATAAAATATGACAATAATACTGTATTTTCAGGGCTCCACCGGGACTGGAGTCCAGACTTTGAAGACACAGGTCAGGGATTGAGAGAGTGCATAAGAGAGGAGAATTAAGGGAAAGAATCACGGGCTGTAGGCTTCATGAGGGAGATAGGAAGAAGAGCTATCTAGAATGTTCTGTGAAGGTAAGGGAACATGACTGAGGACCACCAAGAATGAATAGATTAGAGTGGTCAAGAGCCAACCCTAGGTGAACTTGAACCACACACCAAAATGGCTTTGGGAGAAGAAGTTGGATGGGAGGTCAGTTTTCAGCTCCTTTGGTTACTTAACATAACCTATAGCCTGTCCAGGAAGACAAATAATGTGATTAAGGCAACCCTGCTTGCTGTGGTAGATCTCCGAGCATGGGACCAGGTGACCCCACCAGTCTCCCATCAGCTGTGTTTTGAGGGAAGCAGGGTCTTGGTAAAAGCTGTGACCTGGGCCTCTTTATCTGAAGAGGGTGCAGTCAGAGCAGACAAGGGGATACCTCAGATGCGTTTTTTTTTAAAAACTGTAGTAAAAAATACACATAGCATAAAATTCACCATCTTAGCCATTTTAAAAAGTGTGCAGTTCAGTAGTGTTAGGTACATTCACGTTGTTGTGCCACAGTGCTCTTTTAAGTCAGAGAAAAAGGCAAGCAGCTAAGTTACGTTATATAGAAGCAGTCGGGCTTAGTCATTGCTTCAGATGACTCCCTCTCCAGGGGTATTCACATTTTATAATAGATCGCTCAGGACAAAGTAAAGGTGAAACCCAAGGAAAGAATCTCTGGTTGTGGATTTCAGTGGACTCTCGTTGGAGAGAGATCTTGAAATGTTTATGTGTGTTGGGGAAGGTGCTTGGGGAAGGAATGTACGCAACTTCCCACAGCTTCTCAAGTCACATCCTAGTCTTGCTGTCAGATGCTCTTGGAACCGTGGGGAGGACTAGGGGAGCCATGAACGACTGGATTTAAGCGTGAATTTGCCAAATTCCCACATACCTGACCTACGAAATGTCCATTTATGAAAACACTTCAGGTCCCTGCAAGGACAGGGGGCCTCCCCTTGGCTCTTTTTCGGATCTAGATGTGATCTAGTAGGGTTGCTGCTCCAGCAGGCCTGGTGGAGAAAGAATGGAGACACGGGGCATGTTAATTTTGCTCCTCTTCTTGTGGGGCCATTCCTCTAGGGGCACTGTGGTCATGATCAGCCCTTGGCAAAACTATGGGGTTGGTATTTATCTCATTTTTTCCCCGTCCTGTTCCAAGCTTCCCCCTGCCATCCCCAGTCCCAGTCCTCCAAAACTGTTCCTTTCCTACTGCCAAGGTCTAATGATCTTATTCATTTACATCTAATCTGCTATTCATTGCAGTGATGTTCCAAGGAATGCATCTTTAATGGTGGCTTTCAGACACTGGGTGCAGAAGAGAGGGATGAAGGGGTCTTGTCCTAGGACTTTCAAATCTGATATGGGTAAGGCTGCTCTGGCAGTCACACCATATGGTAAGCTCAAGAACAGAACTTCAGCTTTTTCTTTATCCTCACTACTTCTGGGGGACGTTTGGAAGACTGAAGCCTTCAGCTATGTACAGAGGGCACCTGCACTTCCATGTGAATCTCCTAGGGTAGGGGGTTGGTTGTGGGTGGGAATGGAAGTAACTGGGGTAAGTGGAAGGGGAGAGCAGCCCTTGGCCTGCTCCCCAGTTAGGCCTCTGTCCATTGGAAGGTTAACTTAGCAAACAGGACACCGGAGAGGAATGGCTGAGGTGAGTGAAGGAAGAAATACTAGGATGGATCCCCTGAGGACTGTAAGGATGGAATTCCTTTCATTTTCCTGCCATCTCCCTATATCTCTGTACCAAACCAAGGCCATAGCCAAATGATGATCTGTTCTTGGAGGAGGCTGCTCTGGAGTCAGCTGGGTTAGTCTCCATCCCACGTCCCAAGTAACTGGTACCATCCCTCAGAGGTTTGGGCTTTCCCTCTGGCAAGTCCAGGGGGCTGGCCAGTTCAAGTACCCCCACCTTTTGACTTTCTCTGCCATCCACCAAAGCAGAAGAGTGTAGTGCATAGGCCATGGGCTCTAGAGCCAGACTTCTTGGGTCCAAATCTATGGTCTGCCTTTCATCAGCTGAGTAATGTCAGGAACATTACTCAACTTTCTCCAAACTTCCTTTCCCCATATGTAAAATGAATGTAAGAAATAGTACCTACCTCCCTTGGCTGTTGTGAAGATTGAGGAGCTCAGGGTAAAGGTTTAGTAATAGTAGCTTCCAATCTTGCCCCAATCCATAGTAATGGGGTTGTCATCTACACCACACCAATGAAACTGCTTTGTCATGGTCACCAGTGACCTGCATGTTGCCAAATCTAATGTTCAATTATGAGTTCTCATTTTCTATGACTACTTAGCAGCATTGATCACTCCTTTCTTGAAACTTTACTCTTGATTTCCATAACACCTCAGTTTACGGGTTTGCCTCTTTCTTCACTAGCCCTTTTCTTAGCCTCCTTTGCTGGTTCCTCCTCATCTCCTCAACCTCTTAATGTTGAATTGCCCAGGGCTTTATCCTGGGAACTCTTCTCTTCTCCATCTATTCTTGCTCCCTTTGTGATGTCAATGAGTCCCAACATGCAAAATAGCATCTTCCTGGGCAAGCCTAGTGGTGCAGAGGTTAAGTTCATGACCTCCACTTCGGCGGCCCAGGCTTTGCAGGTTCTGATCCCAGGCACAGACCTAGCGCCACTAGTCAAACCACGCTGTGGCAGCATCCCACATAAAATAGAGGAAGATTGGCACAGATATTAGCTCAGCAACAATCTTCCTCAGGCAAAAAGAGGAAGATTGGCAACAGATGTTAGCTCAGGGCCAACCTTCCTCACACACACACACACACACACACACACACCCCAATATGATCTTCATATATAAATACCATCTTTATAATGATGACTCCCAAAGTTATATTTTTTATCCCTGAAATTCATAGTCTGAGCTCCAGACTTGCATATCTGACGGCCTTCTCAATATCTCTACTAAGGTATCTAAACCTGTCTTAAAGTTAACATATCCAAGTCAGAGCTTTTGAGTCTCTTCCTCCAAAATTTGCTCTTCCACTTGAGAAAGAAAAAGCAACCCCTGCCATCTCGGAACTGGTCTGATGTTTATGTCTAGGCCTTACTGTTGGTTAGAAGCTGGCCCAGTGTTCATAGGTAGGCCATGTTATTCTCCTGTTGAACATAAACCGTCTCATAGAACACCAACATCAGATTAGTCTAATGACAAGACATGTCTCTATGACCAAGATGGAGTGAGACAAAACAAGACCATTTTATAATGTTATCTAAGTGTAGACAAAAACAAGATTACTGTGAAACTCACAAAATACCAAACATCCCCCTTTCCCAGCTAATCTGGCTACTATTTCTCTACCTATCACAGCTTTAGTCTCACTCTAGCCTTCCTTCATTCTGGATAAGATTTATTAAGATACCAATCCTAATAGCGTCCAATCCAGAGTGAACACTTGCTTCCTTGGACCCTCCCTAAAATCACCTAACATAAGCTACAACCCAATAATAAGTCCTTTCTAACAGGTTTTACTTAGATATCCATGGTTCCCCATGATGTAAATTCTCCCTTGCTGCCATGAGTAATAAATCTAACTTGTTCAACTACAGGTTTGTTCCTGGTGGTCTGTGGCTGGAGGGCATTGACGCATTAATCTTCCCCATTTTTTTTTCATAAATGGTACTACCACCACCCATCCAGTTGCTTATGCCAAAACAGGAGTCATATTGATTCTTCTCTTTCCCTCATCTTTCACATTCAATTTAGGAGCCAAGTCCTTTCCATTCTACTTCCAAAAGGAATTCCACACATGACCACTTCTCATCATTCCCACTTCTACCACCCTGGTATACTCTCTCATCACTTCTTACCTGGACTAACATAACACTCCCTGACTGGTCTTCCTGTCTTTACCCTTGCCCCCTGCAGTCAGTTCTTTACATGACAGCCAGAGCCATGTTAAAGCATAAAGCAGATCACGTCCCATTTCTGCCTAAGGGCTTCCATTGGATTACCCATACAGTTAGAATATAACCCCAACTCCCTACCATGGTCTCCAAGACTCCACATGATCTGACCCTTGCCGACTTCTCATCTCCCGATACCCTTCCCTCTTGCTCACTAAACTCAAGTTACACTAATCTTCTTCCTGTTCCTTGAACACATCAAGCTCATTCCTGCCTCAGAGCATTTGCATGTTCTGTTTCTTCTGCCTGCAATATTCTTCCTCCACATCTCATGGCTGTTTCCTTCTCATCGTTCAGGTCTCAGCTCTAATGCCACGTCCCCAGAAGCCTTCCTTGCCATCCTATCTATAGTTGCTCCTTTCTGCCGGCCCCTAGTCTATTCTCTATCCCATGACCCTGTTTATATTAACTTCACAGCACGAAGCACTGTCTAAAAATATCATGTTTGTTGACTTACTAGTTTATTCTCAGTCTCTCCCATGTAGGCTATAAGTTCCACGAAGACCAATTTAAAAAATTTTAGGGGCCAGCCCAATGGTGTAGTAGTTAAGTTTGCATGCTCTGCTTTGGCGGCCTGGGGTTCATGGGTTCAGATGCCAGGTGCAGACCTACACACCACTCATCAAGCCATGCTGTGGCGGCATCCCACACACAAAACAGAGGAAGATTGGCACAGACGTTAGCTCAGTGCCAATCTTTCTCAAGCAAAAAGAGGAGGATTGGCATCAGATTTTAGCTCAGAATGAATATTCCTCACACACACAAAAATTATTTTTATAACTTTTTTGAGGTATAATTAACATAAAAAAGTGCACACACTTAAAATATATGTGATTGATTTTGACATATGTATAGACCTGTGAAATTATCACCAAAATCAAGTTAATGAACATATCCATCACCACCAAAAGTTCCCTTGTGGTCCTTTGTGCCTTTTGCCTATTAGTCCAGACAATCTGGATCTACTTTTTGTTGCTATAGATTAGTTTGTGTTTTCTAGAATTTTATATAAATGTAATCATGCAGTAGGCACTCAGCATACTGATTTACTCAGCATACTGATTTTGAGATTCAGCCATGTTGTTGCATGTATCAATAATTCGTTTCTCCTTGTTATTGAGTAATTGTAGGGATGTGTCAGTTTGTTTATCCAGTACCCTGTTGAAAGATATCTGGGTTGTTTCCAGTCGTTCGCAATGATGAACAAAAGTTCTACAAACATTTGTGTGCAAGTCTTTGTGTGGATATATGCTGAATGCAGCGATTTTGTGTGTCTCATTCTTTGCGACATCTCTCATGTCCAGGCACTTGAGTAAAATTTATACAGTATGTGGTGGTTAAATATCTGTTGAATGAATAAGTGAGCCTTCTTTTTTAGCCCAGGCTGTGGACGCTTCCACTATTCACATGCCCACCCTAGAATCCTTCACCACCCTAAATTTTGTCCTCTTCCTGCCTTTCAAATCTGCAGCCCTGGGTGACCCCTTGAAGGTGACTGTTTCCACTCTTGGCTCGTTGGAGAAACCCTGCTCATCAGGTTCGCTGCCAATGCATGCTCTCTACCCTAAGCTGGCCCCTGTGGCTGTTCAACAATCCGTTCATTCCTCGCTTGCTGACTCCCTATCACATTCCCTACAGCAGCTGCTCCAAACTTCCTGCCCTCTCCTCAAGCCCCCAGCCCCAGCCCTCCCCCTCATTCTCAGGAGATGACTTCACCTCCTTCATTACTGAGAAGATTGAAGCCAACTGACGGGAGCGTCTTCGGCTTCTGACCCATCTCCACACAGCCATCTCAAATGCTTCCGACTCTCAGGAAGACGTGCTCCTTCACCTTGCCAAGGTTAAGCTCTCTGCCAGTGTGCTTGATCCTAGTCCCAACTTTAATGATATTAATAATAACAACAACAGCAAAAAAAGCATTTAGCCCTGGATACGGACCACACGCTAGGCTAAGAACTGACAAAAAAGCTCTGATTTTTATGGAAAAACTATGTCTTTCACATATATCATTTCTTTTTTTCTAAGCTTAAAAACATCTTTTAGAAAAGTATTGCAAATACTAAGCACTTGGCATGTGTTATCTAACTTAACCTTCACAGCCAGATTGGAGCATAGCGCTATTTTTTAAAACAGATAAGAAGACTGGGGATGAGAAGGGTTTGAAGTGCCTTACTTTGGGTCATATAGCTAGTAAGTGCCGAAACTAGGATTTGAGCTAAAATCTAAATCCAGAGCTCTCTCCTTCCTTCTTTCCTCTCCCCTCCCTCTTGCTCTCTCTCTCTTTCTTTTCCCTCGAAGTTCAGAGGGTTCTCGTAATCCTATTCCTCAGTCCGTGGACAATTATCATCCTTGGCCAAAATATAAAGCAACTATAGGAAAAAGTAAAATAAAGGGGAAGAGAGACACACTAGGAGAAGACATGAAGGATCTTGCCAAACTATGGAGTTTGAACTTCTTCCTGTAGGCAGTGTTCGCAAACTTTAGTGAGCACTCCATGGGTGCTTGTTAATAGGGTGGATGCCCAGGCTCCACCCTCAGACCTACTGGATCAGTAGCTCTGGGAGAAGGCAAAAGTGGAAGCATAAAAGACCAGTTAGGAGGCTATGATGGTATTCTGGAGGAGACGGCAGTGGCCTAGACTACAGTGGTGGCTATGGAGGTGGAGAGACATGGACAGATTTTTTTCATTGTGGTAAAATACTCTTAACATAAATTTACCTTTTTAACCATTTAAAAGTGTACAATTCAGTGGCATTTAGTACATTCATATGGTGTGTAACCATCACCACTATCAATTTCAGAACATTTTCATCACCCGGACTGGAGAAGTTGAAAAGGTAGAACCGGCAGGGCTATGTGTGAATACTGATGGTGAGTGAGAAGGGTGAGTCAAGCTCATCGGGTTTTGATGGCAAGCTGATGGTGATCTCAAGCAGAGATGAGACAATAAAAAGGGAGATCTTGCACAACCAGGAAAGAAGGAGACATGAAGGCAGTTATGGACATGTTGAATTTCTTAGAGACCTTCAGGGGCAGATATGAAGCAACCGGTTGGAATGGATCTGAAGCGCAGGTGAGAGTTAGGGCCAAGGGGCCCAGATTACATAATCGCAAATGCTTGCATGAAGCTCAGTACTTGCGAGATACTGGTCCAAATGCTCTATATACATGATCTCAATTAATCCTCATGTTACAGATGTGCAAATAGAGGCGCAGAGTAAATCACCAAAGTTAGTAGCATGTGACAGAGGGGGAATTAGAACTCAGGCAGACTGACTTTAGGGTCATTGCTCATAGCCATTATGCTATGCTGCCTCTCACAGAAGCCATTTCATCTGCAAATGGATAATACTTGAATCTAGGAGAGCAGAGGCAAGGCTGAGGGCAGAGCCTTAAGGAACATCTACCTCTATGGGGAGGGAGGAAGCATAAGAGGAATCCACTGAAGAAGGCAGAGAAGGAGGCATAAGGGAGATCACAGGAAAATGGAGACATTGTAGGGGCCAAGGGAGAGGAGCATGTCAAGAAAGAGGGAGTGTCTGATCCTGCAGATGTGTTGTAACTGAAGGGCTGAGAAGAGGCCATTTGATTTGCTGGTGACTGTTAGTGATCACCTTCCAGATGGCTGGTTAGTGGGGGACAGGAAAAACCAGAGGGAAAAGGTTAAGGAGTGAGTTGGTGGTAGGAACAGAAGGCAGCTACTTTGAACTATTCCTTTAGGACTGTTGGAAAAGAAGTGAAGGGGAAAGATAATTGATTGACAAAGTTTTGGAAGGAGTCAGCGTAGCACCATGGATCACACAGACAAATCAGACTTCCTGTTCTGCCAATTACTTCCTGAGTGACCTTGGGCAAGTGATTTAGCTTCTTAGCGCTCAGTTTCCTCATGATAATAGCAGGGCCTACCTGTTATAACAGAGTTCGGAAGTGAGCTAATGCATGTAAAATGCACACTGAAAGAGTTCGTACATGATTAGCTATTATTAGTAGTTGTTCAGCAAATGCCAGTGAATCTAGTCCAGTGATCTTGAGTATCCAGGAAACTTCCAAATCCAGCCTCCGCAGGGTCTTTGAGATCAGTGACGACCAGACTGGAGTTGCCAACTGCTGTCAACAGGAACATCCTCTGGGGTCAGACTCAGACTGAAGTCAAGTCATGGAGGTTAAACTCAAACCACAGCGGCTTAACATAGAGGGCCTTTCAACTCACTACTTCTCTGTACAGTGAAATGGGTACAGCTTGTGTGAACTCCATCTGTGAGGGACTAGGTAGAGAACCAGAGCTTTGAAGGGGAAATGACTTATCACAGACCCAATCCCCAGCCTGGTTTCTCTAAGCATCTAATGAAGCAAATAAAGCCTAAAGCTTCTTGGCATTAGGTATTTAAGGAGATTTGCCCACTTGCAAGATGGGAAATTTTCTCTCTTTCTCTCTCTCACTTGAAAGCCTCCATAAACTCCATACAAATATCATGTCTTTTTTAAAATGAGAATACAGGGCTGGCCCGGTGGCGCAGAGGTTAAGTTTGCACGTTCCACTTCTCGGCGGCCTGGGGTTCGCCGGTTCGGATCCCGGGTGTGGACATGGCACCGCTTGGCACGTCATGCTGTGGTAGGCGTCCCACATATAAAATGGAGGAAGATGGGCATGGATGTTAGCTCAGGGCCAGTCTTCCTCAGCAGAAAGAGGAGGACTGGCAGTAGTTAGCTCAGGGCTAGTCTTCCTCAAAAAAAAAAAAAAATGAGAACACGATGGAATGCATCCAATGCCAAAAGCTCCTAAATGTTGCTGAAGTTTTCTTTCAGAATTCTGAGTATATTAAAGGATCCTGCAAGATCTTAGAGGTCACAAGCATCTATTGTTAAGGTCTGTATCTCTATGCGCTGAAGAAAAATTTCCAGAATCTACATCCACCTCAAGTCATTCCTTGGAAGTTGCTTTTTTTTTAAAGTCTCTCCTCCCATCTGTTCCTCAAACTTTAGTGCATAATGACCCAAAGACAGACTTGTGGTTATTTGAGATCTCCAAGTTCAGGATCAACAGGCGTTTATCAGAGACATGCTTACCCCAGGGAAAATTCTGCTAGTGCTCAAGGCACACAGTGGCATTCATGAAGCCCATCTCCTGGGGCTGGCAACTAACGTCAGTGCCCACCTTACAGAGGCACAGAGAACAAGTGCTTACTGAGTGCTCTCTGAGCAACATGTAGGCCCCGGCTCCTAGAAGATTCCATCCAAAAGCAACTAACATAGAAAGAGATGTTAAACTTTTCCTTTGCGTTTTCCCTCTCTACCCCACCTAGTTTCTTTATCTCCCTTGTCTTTGTTCTTCTGCTCCTTTCCTTTGAGTTTTTGGAGTGACCACCCACAATTACAGCCCTTCCTGCTCTCTCACCTAGGTCAGTCTTAGAGATGTTTGCCAGTTGGGAAGACCTCTTTCCCATGGCTGAAGTTGCTGCCTGTGATATTTGGTGACACTGACTAGAGCTTCCCCACGTGGAAGTGTTCCAGCAAAGAACTGGAATTCAGGCAAATTGTCTGGAAGGGGAGATGTGGAGGCAAGTGGTTTCTGTAGCACATTCAGGGAAGGCTGCCACTGAGCCTTGTCAGCCGATCAGAAGGGAGTCCCAGGGTTCAGTGAAACAAGCCTGCTCTCACCTACCTATAGAAAAGTAGCATTTCTCCTCCAAGCTCAGACCCAATCCAAATATGACATGACAGAGCCTACTTCTCATCTTGTCCACTCCTTTGGGTAGCAGAAAGGCCCATCCACAGGCTGCTGGGGCCCTGTCTTCAATGTGCGCTGGTCACCCTCTGGAAAGAAGAAAAGATGTCTCGGATAGGCAGAGCTCTAGACTCTGAATGTAATGCGAGTTCTGTATCTGGAGACTCTCTGAGTGATTGGGCGTGGTCCTGTGACCCAAAGGCCTCCAAGCCCCTCCAGCCTGTGACTCTGGGTCACATTTAGAGTTATGCTCAAGTTTCTATACTTCCTCATCCTTCAGCTGCTCCAGGTAGGAAGTTGGTCTCCTCAGAGAGCCTCCTACTTATTTCTGAGAATCCCCAAAAGCGATGCCTCCCATGTGTGTACAAGCCGCTCTGTCAGCTGTACTCACTACTTTGTTTTTGTTCTTCTGCTCCAGAACCCATTGTGTACATCTGGTATTATTGCTGAGGGTGACCATCAGGAGAGTGTTGGTGTCCATGCCTAGGGACCTGTCTGGCACCACGTGCTCCTCTGTGAGCCACTGGAAAGCTGAGTAACGGGCAGAGCCTGGACAAACCATCCTGCCTCTAATTCTTTTCCATGCTGGGTTAGTGGGGCCCAAAGCTAGGCCTGCTTATGCCTACAGTCTCATAAAGTCCCTAGTGCATTGTTCTGAGCCTCAGTGCTCACACACTAGCTTACAAAGTCTCTGTTGGTTTCTGGCCACTCTTCTCAGCAGAGGGGCTTAAACCCAGCCCAGTGTGCCAGAAGGGGAACAGGAGCCTGGCCGGTCTCCCAAGTCAGTCTCCTCTCTGCTCAGCTGAAAACGCTTTTTCCCCAAAAGTAGCCTTGCAATCTGTTTTCTCTTCCGGGCAGGTTTGTAGCAACTGGGCACCACATCCACAGCATCTCAGACATCTCCACTCCAAGCAGAGTCTGTCATTGCTTTTACAGTTGCATAATTTGAAGGAGCAAGTTGCAGAAGGACCTGTGGTTGAAAATGTGTGTTTACTTCTATTTCTTAAGAAGGGAGAGGCTTGAGCATGTTTTAGTGCTGAGAGTAGAGTCAGGAGACAGGGAGGAGGTGAAGATAGAGGAAAGAAGAGGCGATAATAGCTGGAGGTGTTATCCTGGAGTGGAAGGCAAAGGGTAGGACCCTTGTCCCCTCACCTTTGTAACAGGAGGAGGAAGGGAGCACTAGATGGGGACCTACCTAGTCAGAGAGTTTAGGAGGGGTGGAGTGGGAAGTTTAGCGTTCCCACCTGATAGTTTCTACTCTTTCTGTGAAATGAGAGAGGGGGAGGTGAGGGATGATGGTCAGAGGTTTGATAAAAGTGAAGAATGTTTGAAATTGCTGTTGTGGAGGAGGTTTGAACAAGCTAATTAAGAAACCCAAGAGATTGTAGGGCGGCAGGAAGGGCCCAGTTGAAACTGGTAGTCATGATTGTATAGTATGTAACAGGCTGCCCAGTTGTGTATTTCTCTAGCAGGGCTTAGCAACAGGCGTAGAGAAAGTTTTCCTTTCTCTTAAGTGGAAATAACTATTTCTGCTATTTCTTGGTAATGGAAAAGGTACTGGAGTAGGACTGAAGATACGTGGCTTCAAGTCCAGTGTTTTATCCTAATGTGACCTTTTTACACCTCTTATCTATCTTAAAGGGCTGTCGTGTGAAAGAAAGGAGATGGAGAATGGCAAAAGTCATATACATGGCATGAAAAATGGTAAAACCAAAGAAAATGAAAAACAGCTCTGACATAAACACTTTGAAAGATAAATTGTGGGAAATTTTTTTAAAAAGAAAATATTTGCAAAACATACTACTATATGGGCTTACTATACAAAGAGCTCTTACAAATCAAAAAGAAAATAGAAAAATTGGCAAAAAGAATGAGTAGGCAATTAACAGAAGAACTTCAAAGAGTCCTAAACATAGAAATGATGTTCAACCTCACTAATGTAGAAATTAAAATTAAAACAAACAATAATTACTTACATTTCTCACCTATCAGATTTACAAAAATTAAAGCAAATCTGTAATAATTAGTGTTGGTAGAGGTGTGGAGATTCAAACATTCTCATACATTGTTAGTAGGAATGCAAACTGGCACAATATTTTTAACCCAGGAATTCCATTTCTAGCAATTTCTCCCACAGATATACTCACGCAAGTACACAAACATATATGTGTGGTGAAATCTACTGCTTCAAAGTTTTTAATAGTAAAAAACAAGCCAACAGACAAAAATCCTTGTACACAATTAAAATTTCCTTGAAAAGATAATTAACCATTGTATGTATTGTATATACGTATACATTAATTATTGTTATGTATTGTATATACGTGGAATATGTATTGTATATATGATGGAATGTTACACAGCTACACTAAAAAGAAGGCCATGGGAAAACACCCAGGATAGATGATTAAATGAAAAGAGTGAGCACAGAACTGTATGTGTATAGTTGTATCCCATTTAAAAATAGGTGGTATAGTAGAAAAATACGTGGAGAAATATACAACAAACTTAGCAGTGGTTATTCTTTGGGTAGAGGATTATAAGGACTTTCTACTTTCTGTCTGCCTGCAATTTTTTCCCAACATTGCATCATGAAAAAAATTCAAGCATACAGAAAATTAGAAAGACTTGTACGGTGAATGCCTGTATTCTCACCAGCTAGGTTCTGTCACCATCATTTTATTTTACTTGCTTTATCACATCTCTCTCCAACAATTCATCCTTCTACCCATCCTTTTAATCTATCTGATATCTTAAGGTATTTTTAATTAATTTTAACTTCATAGTAAGTTGCTGACATCAGTACACTTTTCTCAAAATGCTTCAGCATGCATATTATTTGCTGGATTTCAGTGTTTATTTACATTTTTTTTCCTTTTGTGATAACATTTATATGCAATGAATTGCACAAATCTTAAGTGAATGATTCAACAGGTTTTGACAAATGGATATATCCATGTAACCTGAATCTCTAGCAACACATAGAAAGTTATCATCATCCCAGAAAGTGCCCTCGTGCCCATCCCAATAAATCTTCACACCACCCCTTCTGTAACTTTGAAAATATTTAAATGAACTTTTATTTTTAGGATATTTTAAAATTTACAGGAAAGTTGCAAAGATAGTACAGAATTCTTGTATACATCCATGCCTAGGTTCCCCTATTGTTAACATCTTACATCACTATGGTTATTTGCCACAAGTAATGAACCAATACTGATACATTATTATTAACTGAAGTCTACACCTTATTCAGATTTCACTTGTTTTTCCCTAGTGCCCTTTCTCTGTTCCAGAATACCATCCAGAATACCACATTATATTTAGTTATCATATCTCTTTTGGTTCCTCTGGGCTGTGACAATTTCTCAGGTTTTTCTGGTTTTTGATGATCTTGACAGCTTTGAGGAGTACCATTCAGGTATTTTATAGAATGTCCTTCAACTGAGGCTTGTCTGATGTGTTTCTCATGGTTAAACTCTGGTTCTGTAATTTTCCATATTTATAGTAATCATATTTAACTTTTGTAAAGATATATATCTTAAAGACATGATGGTGGGTGGTGAGGAGAAGTGAGGTGGCTGATGATAAGTAACTAAAAAGAAGCATGTTTACTTTGAGCAACTTGGAGAAAATAAGCGAGAACGTGGAACGTTATGGTTGCCCAGGTTGGTCCAGGCTGACCATACCCAGGCATACCCTTGCGATGGCTACAATCTGCTTGAGAAGTTGGGGAGGGGATTTGGAGATGGGGGAGATTCCCCAAAGGGGACTGAGATCTTTCCATAACAAATGTCTCCTAAATCAAGAAGCTTTTCTAATCTTGAAGGATTGACTATTCAGCACCACATCAAGTGAGAATTCCTCACCACCTTCTGCACAGACAGCAGATTGAAGCTGGATAGAAACCAGTTTTGGGAATGCCCAAGCATCAACACAGTCTCAGCACTGGGTCTATTTTGGGAACATTTGGACATATTCTGCAGCATCATATTTATACTTTGGCAAAACAAGCAAAGGTTCAAAGAAATAATCCTTGGCTTCCTCCTTTCACCCCACATGTTCGTCTCTAGAATGGTATAGTCTGAGCAGAGATGGGGAGTGAGGGATGGCTGGTTAACCATTATAACACTTGGCCATCTGTGGGGGTCGACCTGGATTTGAAAGAGCAAGTGCCCATTATGTGGTTAATGGGAGCATAGAGGGATAAAGTCAGTGAAATGTGAGAGAATCAATATGCGGAATGCTTGACGATGGCACATTCACACATTTCACAGAGGAAGGAGGCTAGGGTTACATCAAGCAGATGCTTGATGAAAAAAACAACCTTAAGCATTTGCTATTTGCTGGCTGCCTTGAGCACCCCGAAAGGCCTCGCAAGCGGGGCTCGGTATCCTTTCTCCACTCTCTCTGTGGCTTAAGACTGCCCCCCGACCCCCGCAAACCCCTCCATTCTCTTCGGTTCCACAGGGACTTGGTGTGTGCGCGCGCGCGCTTCAGTCTCCAAGTGAACGTGTGCCGCAGGGGAATGTGTGCGCGGGGCCCACAGCGGGCTGGTGGAAAATGAGCAAACAGCTGGAGACACTCCAAGGCAAGATAGAATTCTAGATCCGGCACCGGTGGGGCATGAAGAAGAGCTGAGGGGGGTTGGAGACAGTGGAAGGAGATGGAATCTAGGAGCCTCTGCAGCTATTAAAGCGCGGCACCTGGTCTAGGGCTCTGCACACAAATGACACGTTAATTAATGTACTAATAATAACTAAGATTTTTTGAGCACTTAAATTTTCCCAGGAGCTAAACTTCATATATATTATCATCTTTAATCTGTCTCTCTTTTTTCTTTCTTTCTCTCCTTCCTCAATACCCTGTGGGAGGGATAATAATATTATTGTCCCCATTTTACAAATAAGACACTGAATCCCAGGGAGGTCAAGTAACTTGTCCAAGGTCACAATTAACAAGTGGCAGAGTTGGGATTTGAATCCAGGGCTTGTGCGCTCAATTTCTTCCCTTATGTGAAAGGCCTCAACGTGGATGGTCAGGGTTGGCAGGATGAGGGGGCTAAGTTCCTAGGTGACGTCTCCAGCTCCACGCTCTCCCTTTTCAGAGTCAGGCCTCCCCCCCTCCCCAATAGTATTCCTCCCATGCCTAGCCCCCGGGGCTTGTCCATGGCCAGGGCGCGGAGAAAGGAGCCTTCCACCGACTTCCCTTTAAAGCAGGGCGCAGTGGGAGGCAGAAAGAAAAGCCGGCCTGTCTCTGTCCCGCTCCTGGCCTCTGTGATCATCTGTGCTTCCTCACCTCCTCCTCCAGATTCTCACCCTCTTGTGACAAGAGGTACTTGCTACATCTGAGCTTAATGGCTCAAGGGGTGGGTGGCCGTTGCCGACGCAGCAGCAAGACGTGGTGCAGCCCGAGCTTCCACCGGGGCGTCTCCCGCTAGCCTGCTCCTGCGGGCTGGCTCCATCCGCCTGTCTTTCTTGCTCTGCTTTCCGCAGCAGCCGCTCCCATCTGCATGCATTCAGAGGCTTGCTGGCCTTCCCTTAGGTATGGCGTCAGAAAATTACTCCGTGAGGGCCTGCTTCTTCCCACGTTACTGGAGCGCCCACCAGTTCAGGCCGCTGCAGACAGCTGGCCGCAGACGCGCGGGGATTAGCGGCTCCCAGGCTGCGGCTGGCCTCCAGCGTCCGGCTCTGCACTGAGCAACCCCATCCTCTTCCACGCCTTTGCCTGCCTCTCTTTTTCTTTCTTTCGCTCTCACCTCTGTGTTGCTTTCTTTTTCATTCTCTCTTTCCTGAATTTCCATTTGCCAAGTGCTTTTTTTTTTTTTTTTTTTTTTTTTTAAGATTCCATGCTTGCTATCTGTCAATGCAAAGATGTATTTGGAAAAAAATTTCTCCTTCCTATTCAACCTCTGGAGTACAAACAGTGGTAACAGTTTGTTGTGAATACAGGCTTTCTTCAGACTTGAGGACCTTACCAAAAATGCAGACGTTCTCTGTTATTTGAACACTTGTGGCATATTACATATTCCTTTAGTAAATATACCGGGATAGCCACAATATCACAGTCTTGTGACAGAAATGAAGCATTTTGGTTTGATAGACAAGGGCGCATTTACCATATAAATGTTCAATTGTAGCTTGTTATTCAAAAACATGTCATGAGCTGCATTGAGTAGAATTCAGAGGAGGATCTGGGACCATAGGTGAGCGCTGTCAGATCCTCCTCTGAGTGTTACTCAATGCAGTTATGTAAGCACACGGACGCGTGGCCCCTTCCCCCACCAAATTTAAAATAAAAATAACATCATGCTAGCATGATACTCTGCATCTTTTACAAAAGCAATGCATCATGGTCAACTCTTCTGGCCAGCAGATACAGAGCTATAATTCATGCTCTAGTTCAGTATTTCAGCGTCTGGTTGCCTTATAACTTAATCATCACCGTTTTGATGGACCTTCGCGTTGTTTTCTTTCTTTATTTTGCCATTACCAACTGTAGTGAAAATCCTTGGGCACAGGGCTCTGCTCACTTGTAAAAATGACATATTAGCGTAAATTTCTGGAAGAGGTATTACCACATCAAAGGTTTGTTCACTTAAAATTTTTGATAGTTACTACTAGATTACCTTCCGAAATGGTTGTAGCAACTCACTCTTCTAGAAATTGGTGCGAGAGAGTTGCTGTTTCCTCATAGTCTTGCCAATATTGAATATTAGCAATATTTTAAACTGGTGCCAGTCTGAAGAGTAAAAGATGCTATCCTATCATTTATAATATTTTATATCCTTGACAGCCTATGCGGCTGGAAACTTCTCATGCTCATTGTCTGTATTTCCACTTCTGTGATATGCCTGTTCACAAGCTTTGCCATAATCTTTAGGTTGTTGGCTTTTTCATAGAAAACTTTGAGTTCTTTATATTATAGGGCTATTAACCTGTTTTCTTTTATTTAATTGCAGATATTTTCTCTCCGTGGGATTTTTACAGAGTCTTTTGCCCCACAGAAAGTTTTAAATTATGTTGTCAAATTTATCAATCTTTATGGCTTCTAAGTTTCCTCTCTTGCTTAAGAAGTCCTCTCCCACTCTGCAATGCTAAAAATATATATTTTTAATTTTCTTCTGAAGCTTTTATGTGAAAATTTAAATCTTTAATCCATCTGGAATTTATTTAATGTGTGGCACAAGGTAATGGCCTAACAGTTTGATCCCAGTTATCTAGCCAAAGTACATTCTTTCTCAGTGGAAAACAATGACTGCTTTATCTTATACTGTATTTAGTTGTAGCCAAGCAGGCCTGAGACAACTCACAGATGACCCGACCCAGGGCCAGTTCCATACAACTACCACGACAGACACGACCTTTTCCATTTATCTTAACTCTTCTGTTACTTCTTTTACTCACAGTATTTCTCAGAGTATTCATCGGATTTTGCTAAACAGTCTTTCAGATTGAGGTGGTTTCTTTCAAGTCTGTTTTCTAAAGCATTTTTTATTATCCATGGCTGAGTAATTTCAAATACTTTTTCATTACCTTTTGATACAATTACATAACATTCATCTCCTTTAGTTTGTGGATGTAAGGAATTATATTGATAGATTGCCTAATTTAACCATATTTGCATTCCTCAAATAAACCCTGCTTCATCAGAGTGAATTATTTTTTTACTACTACGTATCTATTTGCTAATATTTTATTGAAACATTTTGCATCTATATTCATAAGTAAAAGTGTTCTATAGTTTTCCTCTTTGTTGTATACTTTCATCGCATTTTTTAAAGGTTATGTGTAGAATATATTGGGGTTCTCTATATAAATGTGGGACAGTCTGCGTAACAGAAATTTCTTTTTAGAGGTTGGACAGAACTCAGAAATTTCCTTTTTTCCCCTCCCTATTTGGATTCCTTTTATTCCTTTTGCTTGCCTGATTGCTCTGGCCAGGACCTCCAGTACTATGTTAAATAAGAGTGGTGATAGAGGGCATCCTTGTCTCATTCCTGTTTTCAGGGGGATGGGGTTCAGTTTTTGCCCATTGAGTATGATGTTGGCTATGGGTTTGTCGTATATGGCCTTTATTATGTTCAGGTAGTTCCCTTCTATGCCCATTTTGTTCAGAGTTTTTATCATAAATGGCTGTTGGATCTTGTCAAATGCCTTCTCTGCATCTATTGAGATGATCATGTGGTTTTTATTTCTCAGTTTGTTGATGTGGTGTATCATGTTGATTGATTTGCGGATGTTGAACCATGCCTGTGTCCCTGGTATGAACCCCACCTGATCCTGATGTATGATTCTTTTGATGAATTGCTGAATTCTGGTTGCCAAATTTTTTTTTAGAATTTTTGCATCTATGTTCATCAGTGATATTGGCCTGTAGTTCTCTTTTTTCGTGGTGTCCTTGTCAGGTTTTGGTATCAGCGTGATGTTGGCCTCATAGAATGTGTTAGGAAGTGTTCCATCTTCCCTAATTTTTTGGAATAGCTTGAAAAGGATAGGTATTCAATCCTCTCTAAAAGTTTGGTAGAATTCCCCAAGAAAGCCATCTGGTCCTGGGGTTTTATTCTTTGGGATGTTTTTGATTGGCTGTTTCAATCTCTTTCCTTGTGATTCGTCTGTTCAAATTGTCTGCCTCTTCTTGAGTGAGCTTTGGGAGATTGTAGGAGTCCAAGAATTTATCCATTTCCTCTAGGTTATCCATTCTGTTGGCATATAGTTTTTTGTAGTATTCTCTTATAATCTGTTGTATTTCTGCAGAGTCTGTTGTTATTTCTCCTCTTTAATTTCTGATTTTGTTTATTTGAGCTTTCTCCCGTTTTTTCTTTGTAAGTCTGGCTAGTGGTTTGTCAATTTTATTTATCTTCTCAAAAAACCAGCTCTTTGTCTCATTGATCCTTTCTACTGCCTTTTTCGTTTCAATAGTATTTATTTCTGCTCTGATTTTTATTATTTCTCTCCTTCTGCTGACTTTGGGCTTCATTTGTTCTTTTTTCTCTAGTTCAGTTAGGTGTGCTTTAAGGTTGCTTATTTGGGATTTTTCTTGTTTGTTAAGATGTGCCTGTATTGCGATGAATTTTCCTCTTAATACAGCTTTTGCTGTATCCCATATGAGTTGGTATGGCATGCTATCATTTTCATTTGTTTCCAGGTATTTTTTTATTTCTTCTTTAATTTCTTCAATGATCCATTGCTTGTTCAGTAGTGTGTTGTTTAGTCTCCACATCTTTGTGCCTTTCTCAGCTTTTTTCTTGTAATTAATTTCTAGCCTTATAGCACTATGATCTGAGAAGATGCTTGTTATGATTTCAATCTTTTTAAATTTGTAGAGGCTCGCCTTGTTTCCCAACATATGGTCTATCCTAGAGAATGTTCCATGTGCACTTGAGAAGAATGTGTATTCAGCTCCTTCAGGGTGGAGTGATCTATATATGTCTATTAAGTCCAATTGTTTTAGTTTTTCATTCAGCTCCACTATTTCCTTGTTAATTTTCTGTCTGGATGATCTGTCCATTGATGTGAGTGGGGTGTTGAGGTCCCCTACTATTATTGTGTTGTTTTTAACATCTTCCTTTAGGTCTGTTAATAGTTGCTTTATGAATCTTGGTGCTCCTGTGTTGGGTGCATAGATATTTATAAGCATTATTTCTTCTTGATGAAGTGTCCCTTTGATCATTATATATTGTCCCTCTGTGTCTCTCTTTACCTGTCTTATTTTGAAATCCACTTTGTCTGATATGAGAATTGCAACACCTGCCATTTTTCCTTGCTATTTGCTTGAAGTATTGTCCTTCACCCCTTCACCCTGAGTCTGTGTTTGTCCTTGGGGCTGAGGTGTGTTTCCTGGAGGCAACAAATTGTTGGATCTTGTTCTTTAATCCATTTTGCCACTCTGTGTCTTTTTATTGGAGAGTTCAGTCCGTTCACATTGAGAGTGATTATTGAAGCATGTGGACTTAATGCTGTCAATCTGTCGCTCATTATCTTGTTTTCCTGTGTTTCTTTTCCTGTGTGCTTTAGACTACCCATTTAATACTGCAATTTCTTATGCTGAGTTTCTTAGATTTTTCCTTATCTATGATTTGTGACTCTGTTCTGTACTTTATTTTAGTGTCTACCTTGAAGTTTGTATTTAGAATCTCGTGTATAATATAGTCTATTCTCTGGTGGTCTCTTACTTACTCGACCAATACTGATTTAGACCCTTTGCTCTTCCCCTCCTAAATAATTATTTTCATTTTTTATTCCAACTCGTCTTATTAATTTGTAGTTAGAGTGCTACGATCGTCCTTGTTTTGGTAGTTTCTTTATTTTTACCCTAATGCTATAGTTGAATATTTGCTATCCTGTTCTGGTTCTATCCATCGGTCTCCCTAGTCTGTGGATTGTGTCCCCTTTCTCCCTTTTTTCTTTTTTCAAGTATGAGAGCCTTCTTGAGGATTTCTTGTAATGGAGGGCTTTTAGTTACAAATTCCCTTAACTTTTGTTTGTCTGGAAAAGATTTAATTTCTCCCTCATATCTGAAGGAAATTCTTGCTGGATAGAGTATTCTTGGCTGAAGGTTTTTATCCTTTAAAGCTTTGAATATATTACTCCATTCTCTCCTAGCTTGTAGGGTTTCTGTAGAGAAATCTGCTGACAGTCTGATAGGGGCTCCTTTATAGGTTATTCTCTTTTTTTTTCTTACTTCCCTGAGTATTCTTTCCTTATCATTCCTATTTGCAAACTTTACTATTATGTGCCTTGTGGTGGGTCTTTTTACATTGACAAATCTAGGAGATCTAAAACCCTCCTCTACACACATTTCTCCGTTGATCCCTAGATTTGGGAAGTTCTCTTCAATAATTTCATTAAGCACACTTTCTGCTCCATTTTCCTTTTCCATATTCTCGGGAATTCCTATGATCCTTATGTTCTTACTCCTCATTGAATCCATTATCTCTCGGAGATTTTCCTCATTTTTTTTAATTCTTAGTTCTCTTTCTTCCTCTGTCTGGTGCCATTCAGCCTGTCTGTCCTCGATTATGCTGATTTTCTCCTCTATGTTGTGTACACGGGCATTCAGGGAATCCATATTCTGTTTTATCTGGTCCATTGTGTTTTTCATCTCAAGTAATTCTGTTTGATTCTTCTTTATGATTTCAATCTCTTTTGTGAAGTAACTCCAGAACTCGGCTTGTTTCTCTATCTTTCTCTCTACCTCATTGAGTTTTTTGATTATAGCTGATCTGAATTCATTATCACTTAGTTTACCTAATTCCACGTCCTCAGAACTTAATTCTGTATTTTTATTGTTTTCCTTCTGGTCTGGGGCTTTTATAAATTGTTGGATGGTAGAGGAGCGGTTTTTTCTCATGGTGGTAGAATTCAGTTGCAGTTACAGCCTGTCGCCACTAGATGGGGGTCGAGAGCGGCGTGTTAGCTCTCCGCCTTGGGGCAAGATGGCTGCGCCCACTGACTTTGCTGGGGGGGAGGGGCTGTTACTCACAGGTGCCGGTCTGGGTTCAGATCAGTTCTGTTCTCTGGTCTCCCAAGGCCCTTGATTTATAGGGTCCCCGCGGATGGAAGCTTCCCCCGCCACCCCCGTCAGCGGGTCTCCACTGAATCAGCGGGAGGAGTCCTGGATGATCCCCCGGTCATGCGGCCCCTCCCCCGCTCCTTCCCGACCCGCGCTGCAGCGATCGCAGACTCTAGGGGAGGGAGCGATGTTCTCTCCTACCGTTCCAGCGCCTCCGAGGCCGTCTGCAAGGTTTATGATCTCCGCCTTCTTGGTATTGTAGGTCTCTAACGAGATGGCATTATGTTTATTCTCTGAAATTCAGTTCTTCCAATCTTTTGTTGTATTTTGGAGGGGAGAGAATCCTGGGTCAGCTCACCTCGCCATTGTGCTCCGCCCACCTTCTGAGGGTGATAAGTTTTAAAGACTTTGGATTTGGCTAAGGCAGTGGTTCTCAGACTTGAGTGTGCATCAGAATCCCCTGGAGGGTGTGTTAAAACAGATTGCTGGGTCCTACCTCAGAGTTTCTGATTCAGTAAGGTCTGGCGTGGGGTCCACTAAAGTGCATTTCTACCCAGTTCCTAGGTGATACTGATGCTGCTGATCTGGGAACCACACTTTGAGAAGTACTGGGCTAGAAGAGTGTTTCTTACCTTTTTGCTTGTTCATTTCTGTCCCAACACATCTGAGTGCTATGACACACTTCTGCTCATAGTAGTGGCTTGAAAAGGCAGGAATTCTCACCTAGACTGGAGACCAGGGTATCTGATTTTAAAAAGTACTCCCCCACCCTCAGATAATTCTGAACACCCTTCACTTGGGGAGAATTATTGAGCTGAAACATGACATTAATATTTTTCAAAAACTAAATTAAAACAGCATTGGAACCATACCAAAACAGATCATTCTTTCTTTGATGATGCAGAAGGCACTTAGGGATCTGATCTGCCTCAGGATGCAGCTGCATGTACGTGGTGGTCCTTTCTATTTTCTGACCCTCAAGGTGAGTCTCTAGCTACCACCAGTGGGAGGAGTAGGGGAAATGGACCTTACTGTCTCTCCAGCTGGATCGCCATCCACGGGTGGATAATTCTTGAAACCCTGTCGCCCACAGTCGTTTGCAGGTAGGCACTCCTTGCTACCTCATAGTCCACAATGAGGGTGCTGTCGATGTCCACAGATGGAGTAAGGCAACTATTTGCCTCTTTGGTTCCCTGTTCTGCTGCCACATTTGCCTTTCTCTAAAGTGTACCATATACCTTGGACACTGAAGAAAGTTTAAGCAGTTCTCAGAGCTGAGATGATTGACCCAAAGCCACACCAAGTTGAGAAGGAGGGTAGGCATTGTGCCCTTCGCCTAGCCACCTCATTCCCTTACAAAGGCACAAGGCCTCACCGCCTTGGTCCTTGGCGGAATCACGTGTAGAAGCTTCCCAGGCCTCCAGAGGCTGGCCATCCTTCACTGATTTACCCCCTTTCTCTATCCCTTCCCTAAGTCCTCTCCCTTTTACCCTCTTCTTCCCCCATGTCCCTACCTCCCCCTTTCCGGGAACATGCCCCACCCCTCCCTACAGAAGTGATCATGTCCCATGACTCTGCTGCCTCCCGTGTTTGCTGAATGTCATTGACCTTCCTTCTCTACCCAATTTCTGCTGAATCTGCAGATGGGAGGAGTGAGCTCAAGTCTTTCTATCAGATGTACATTTTTTTAAAATTTCACATGTTAGTTGAACAAGTCCAGTGATATAGAGGTATATAAAGAAAAATATAGACCTCTTAATCCATTCCCATTACCAATCATAGCCCCTAAAGCAACCAGTGTTAACGGTTTGGTGTGTATCCTTTCACACCTTTCTCTACGTTCTTAGAAATGTGTATGTGTGTATTTGCTTGTTTTCCCCATGGTAGATAAGACATTTAAATGAGATTATACCCTATGCATTGCTCTGCAACGTGCCCCTCCAAACAATATGTCAACACATTGCCTTTTGATCCTGTGAGTCGTGGGGTTGAATGAACTCTGATGTGTGGAAAGGAAGCCATTCACTCTAGACTGTGGCTTCTACAAGGATTAATTTCCTTCTCGACTCTCCTTCCCACAATCTGGTTTGTAAAAGAAATTCATATTTCTTTTTTTAACATAACTTATAATTTATTTCTTGTGAGCCAATAACCACGGCTTCATAGTGTATTCATCTGACCTCTCTGTTCCAGCTACCTAATGGTCATATGATTATTACAATATATCACCTTGACAGCTGCTTCCCCCCATTCCTGGCTGCCCCCAGACTGGACTTTATATGTTGGCAGTCATCCTTGTTGTTCCCTACCACATACTGTGTGCCCTTCCAATGCTCAGCTATCTTAGACAGACTCAGGATGCCCAGTTTCCGCAACTGGACCCAATCTCCGGTCTTTGACTCCTGGCACCGCACCTGTATATCAAGTGCTTTATTTGTCTTGCTAGGTTATTCTGGGCCACCTTATCCTTTGGATCAATTGCATATCTGTTAAGCCTGTTTCCTTCTTCACCCTGCCCCCTACTCTAAAGTTGAGGTCAGTGGACAGCTGGGGATTCTGCACAAATAACCGTAAAGGGGGAGTAAAGCTGGTGGAGTCCTTCCTGGTGTCATTTGTGGACATTGCCAGGAGAGCCACATGTTGGCTTCATTGCTTCTTTTGCTCAGGGCACAATATCTCCACACATCTAATAAAGTTAAGTGACTGTGAGGTCCATTTTCCACTGACCCACACTGGAGTACTCTCATGTTTTGGATCCAGTTCTCCCCCACTCCAAGCACAGGTACAGATTCTTACTTTCCACCCCATTAGGTGCCATGGGCAGAAAATATTGTTTCATTGTGGTCTTAATTTGCATTTCCCTGATAACTAATTAAGTTTAGCATCTTTTCATAGGCTTATTGGCCATTTGTGTTTCTTCTGTCAAACGACTATTCATGGCCTTTGCCCATTTTTACATTTGTTTTCTTTTTAATTTGTAGGAATTCTTTATATTTCTGGTTAGGAATCCTTTTTTTGTTTATATATTATAAATATCTCCTCCAAGTTTGTAGCATGTGTTTTCATTTTCTTTATAGTCTCTTTTGACGAATAGAAGTTCTTAATGTTAATATAGTCTAATTCATCAGTCTTTTTTATGGTTAGTGATTTTCTTGGGGTTTTGTTCAAGAAATTAATTACTACCTCAGAGTCACAGAGATATTCTCACATTTTATTCTAAAAGTGTAGCTTTCCACATCTACGTCTTCAATTCATCTGGACTTATTTTGTGTATGGTGTATAATAGGGATCTATTTTCTTTTTTAACGTATGGATAACTACTTGTCCAGACCAGTTATTACATAATTACTCCTTCCTCAATAATCTGCAGTGCCACCTCTTTCATATATCACAGTTCCATGTATGTGTGAGTGGGTCTATTTCTGAGTTCTCACTTTGTTCCGTTAGGTCAATTGGTCAATCTCTGCATCAATAGCACACTGTCTTCATTACTATAGCTTATAACGAGTCCCAATATTTGTTTAGGCAAATCTCCCCACCTGTCTTCTTCTCTAGGAGTAGTCTTGGCAATTCTTGGTACTTTGTTATTCCATATAAATTTTAGAATCAGTTGACAAATTCAGTGAAAAAGCCTGTTGAGATTTTGATTGGAATTTCATTGAATCCAGTGGTTTATTTGGGAAGAACTGGTATTTTTATGATTATTGAGTGTGCCTGGTTATGAACATGGTACATTGCTCCATTTATTTAGAGCAGTAACTTTTTAAAATAAAGTTGTATGGTTTTCTTGATTAAGTGTTGCATTCTTTTGTTCTAACAGTGCTAGGTACCTTATAGTTTGCATTGTAATTGTAAATCTTGTTTTTTTTATTACTAAATTTTCTAACTCTTTGTTGCTAATATAGAGATGCAAGTGAGTTTTGAATATTGATCTTATGGCATGTCACCTTGCTAAATCTCTTATAATTTGTAATCACTTGCAGATTTTTAAGGGTTGTTTTAGCGAAGATGATGGTATCATCTGCAAATAAAGACGTCTTAATTTCTTCCTAGTCCATATACTGTTAATTTCCTTTTCTTATTTTACTTTACAGACTTAGTCCTCCAGTACAATATTGACTAGAAGCAGTGAGAGTAGGCATCCATGTCATGTTTCTGATTTTAACAAAATGCTTCCAACATTGCCCCATCAACAATGATATTTGCTGTTGGTCTTGTTTTGTTTTGTCTTTAATAGATAACCTTTATCAGATTAAGGAAGTTCTCGGTACAGTTTGCTAAGAGTTTCTATTTTGAGTATACTGAATTTTATTAAATGTTTCTTTTTTGTACTTATTGAATTAATCAGGTTTTATTTTTCATTTTGTCTGTTTATATGGTGAATGACATTTATAGATTTTTAATGTTAAAATACCCTTGCATTCCTGAGATAAACCCAATTTGCTTATAGCATATTATCTTTTTTATCAACTTCTGAGCTTGGTTTGCTAAAATTTTTGTTTATAATGATTGCATATGTATACATGAGTAAGAATGACTTATGATTTTCCTTCTCATACCATCTTTATTCAGTTTTGACATCAAAGTTATATGTGCCTCATAGAATGAGTTGGGGTAGATTCTCCCTTTTTCTGTTTTCTGGAAGACTTAGTATAAAATTAGGATAGACTGTTCCTTGAAAGTTATGAAAGCATAACTAACATTTCAAATCATCTAGGCTTGTTGTTTGGTTTGGGGCAAGGATATACGTATATACACACACAAATATGTATACATATATTTCCATATCTGTGTGTATATGTGTGTGTATATATATGTAAACTTTATTTTGAAGTATATATAACATAATACAAAAAGCAAAATGTGCACAAATCATAAGGGCACAGCTTTGTGAATTTTTGCAAAGTGAACACACCTGTGTAGCCAGCTTTCAATGTAATGGAGGTCTAATACCTGGAGTGAATCTCATTGTATTCTCTCCATTAGTTTTGATGTAATAAAGTTGAAACCAATTGGAGGTAGATTTTTCAAATTATAATTATTATACAATTATTCAATGCTACAAAATATTTTCCAATATAAAATTATTTAGTCCATCTGAACTAAAACTTTCTATTAATTTACATACCATACAAAGACGTTCTTCAGGACGAGGGCAGAAGACCACATTACCTCAATCTCCTTGCAGATATGGTATGATTTCTCTATCTCTCCCTAGTGGCTGCATAGGCTTTCACTGTGGGTGGAATCCATTACATGGACCATCCTTAGTTAGTGAAGTCCAGAGCTTCTGTCCAGATGATTGATCTTGCTGTGTTAGGAGAGGAGGACAGCATGCATCCCTGTGGTGGGACCAAGTGTCATTGATCTGTGAAAGCTCAGGGTTTTAATAGTTACTGAATCTGAATATATTAGTCCTACATATGATTTAGTACAATTAATGGCTTTGTCCCTCCCTCTCCTGACTGGTTGTGAGTTTTACATATATAAAAATTAGATAATCTGGGGCTGGCCCCGTGGCCGAGTGGTTGGGTTTGCGCGCTCCGCTGCAGGCGGCCCAGTGTTTCGTTGGTTCGGATCCTGGGCGCGGACATGGCACTGCTCGTCGGACCACGCTGAGGCAGCGTCCCACATGCCACAACTAGAAGAACCCACAACGAAGAATACACAACTATGTACCGGGGGGCTTTGGGGATAAAAAGGAAAAAATAAAATCTTTAAAAAAAAAAAAAAAAAAAAAAAAAAATTAGATAATCTGAATAGGCTGATCTTGATAGGATGTATTAAGGGCCCTGTACTGGATATAGGCAATTTTTACAGGTTGGTACTGATAAGGTACTGTGGCTCAAAATAGAACTTAGAGCCATAATCTCATTCTTTTTAATGGATATATAATATTCCACTGTATGGATATACAACACTTTATTTATCCATTTATCAGTTGATGGACACTTGTGTTGTTCTGAACCTTTGCTATTATGAATAATGCTACTATGAATATTTGTGTACAAATTTTTGTGTGGATGTATGTTTCCAATTTTCTTGGGTATGGACTAGGACTGGAGTTGCTGAGTCATATGATAACTCTATGTTGACATTTTGAAAAACTGCCAAACCATTTTCCAAAGTGGCTGCACCAACAGCAATGTATGAGGGTTCCAATGTCTCCACATCCTTTATAACACTCGATATTGTCTGTCTTTTTTACCATAGCCATCCTAGGGGGTATGAAATGGTATCTCATTGTGGTTTTGTTATGCATTTCCCTAATATCTAATGATGTTTTTTTCCTTTGATCTATGAATTATCTTGAAGTGTTTTTTTTTTAATTTCCCAAGTGCATTTAGGATTTTTCTACTGTTGTTATTGATTTCTAAACGAATTGTGTGCTAGTCAAAGAATGTGATCTATATGATACCAATTTGGGTTTTTTTAAATAATGACCGTACATGACCATTTCTTTAAAACATCCTATGTGTTTAATATATGTTGATATTAACCTTTATTGTGTTTTTTACACCTCCTATATCTTTACTGATTCTTGACCTATCAATAATTGAGAGAGATAGCATTAAATTTTCCATTTTGATGGTGGATTTGTCCATTTCTTTCCGTAATTTTATCAAATTTTATTTCATATATTTTAAGGCTATGTAATTTGGTACATATAAGTTTAGGATTGCTATGTTTTCCTAGGTAATTTAATCTTTTATAATTATGTAGTGACCCTCTGTATCTCTAATAATGCTTCTTGTCCTAATGTCTAATTTGTCTGATATTAATATAGCAACTCTAGTTTTCTTTTTGTTTTTTCTTTTCATTAGTATTTGTTTTATATATATTTCCCTAACCTTTTACTTTCAACTTTTCTGTGTTTGTTTTAGGTGGGTCTTTTGTAAATAGCATATAGATACGTTTAAAAAATGAAAGGATCAATTTGACAATCTCTTTTATCTAGTCAGTTAAGTGCATTTAGATTTGTTGTGATTATTCACGTGTTTGAGCTTATTTTTTTTGTCTTAATTTTAAGTTATGCTTCTCCTGCCATTTTTGCTCTCACCATTTCTGGGGGATAAATCATATTGTTATTATTTTTCTTTAAAAATTCTACTGTTTTTTTTCTATTGGTTTGGAATTTGTATTCTACTTCTGTTCTGTTAGTGACTAGTTCTGAAAGTTTACCATGCATAGTTACCTGAATAAAGTCTAAAATTAAATAACATTTTACCCCCATCCCAATAAATGTAAGGGCTTTAGAACAATTTAGTTCATCACACTCTCTTCTATTGATCTGTGCACCTGTTTTTGTACCAGGACCATACTGTTTTGATTACTGTAGCTTTGTAGTATGTTTTGAAGTCACGGATTGTGATGCCTCCAGCTTTGTTCTTTTTTCTCAGGATTGCTTTAGCAATTCGGGGTCTTTTGTTGCCCCATGTGAATTTTAGGATTCTTTATTCTATTTCTATAAAGAATGTCATCGGGATTCTGATTGGGATTGCATTGAATCTGTAGATTGCTTTAGGTAGTATGGACATTTTAACTATGCTTATTCTTCCAATCCATGTGCATGGGATGTCTTTCCATCTCTTTATGTTTTCATCAATTTCTTTCAGGAAAGTCTTGTAGTTTTCATTGTATCATCACACTCTCTTGACTTGCATGCTGCTGTTATGCACCATTATAGTTTGGTTCTTTTTATAACCCCCAAAATGAGACATTTGTTTTATCAACTATACAGTGTTTAAATGAGTTTACATTCATGTTTACCATTTTATTTGCCCACCGTTCCTTCTTGGGTCTATAAATATTCATATTTTACCTTCAATTTGGAATGATAGTTTCCTTGGATACTGTCTGCCTAAGACACTCACTCCTACAGCAGAAAAGTTCTGATACAAAACACTGCCATCTGTGGTAGATGATGTCAAAGACTGAAAGTTTGGGATTTGTGTGGAATTCCTGGAAGAAGTTGTCTTAATCAGTGTTGCTATTCTGTACTCATAGGGTCCAAGGTGCTGAGTTGAGCAGTGAAGCAGGGAACCATGGATTTGGATCAAGCAAGCAGATGAGCATCAAACAAGTGCTGATGGAGCCAGGTAAGGCCAGAGTCTGCCAGCCAACCTTGGGGTGAAGAGGATGAGTCTTGAGTTGCTAAGCAAAGTTGCACTTAGTTATGATTCGGTTATGCCATTTTAAGCCTTTGATTCCAGAACCATTCCCATGTATCTTCTCCAACACCAGGGAATGACTCCCCAGGAAGCATTCAGCTTACCATCAGTTACTCATTTTGCCCACATTGGTGGCAAAAAAAGTGCTGGGACATGCTCACTTAGGTGTGAGTCTCCTATTCCTCTTCTCAATGGGTGGAGTCTGGGGTTTCCATATGCATAACTCTTAGAGTTGCTGCCAATACTCCAATCTGTCTTGACACAGTTCTTCCTCTGTCAGTCCCTAGATTCTTGAGTTCAGACAGATATAGCTGCAGTTACAGCTCCACCTTTCTCCTCCTCAACCTAACAATGAAAATTCAAGTTGTACATAGGGTCTGAACTTATAGTTACTAATAGTTCTTGGCTCTAAATGCCTACCAAAAACTTGTTCCTTTTTGCTTTCCTTCCTTCCTTCCCTCCTTCTCTTGCTCCCTGTCTCTCTATTTCTTTCTTTCTGACATGGTCCCTGCCCTCAGGGACTTTACAATACAATGAGAGGAAGACATGGATTCTCTGTCCGCTTCATTCCATTCACTCTTTGCCATCCTAACCCCTAGTGTGGTGAAGGTTTTCTAGAATACTAATCTATTAAAGTTATGCTCTGAGAGAGGATGAATGTTTGTGACTGTGAGGATTGTTTGCTTTACAGGAGTTCCCTTTTGAAGGGATTTTTTCTTTTTTCAAAAGAAAATTTGACTTGCTATCTCAAATTAAATGGACAAATACAAAATGAGTCTCATTAGCTCAAGCGTGAGAGACTTAAGTGGGATAATTCAGAGTGGGGAAAAAGAAGGAAAGAAGGAGGGAAACGAACTTCCAGGAACTCTGTGAAGCAGACTAGGAGTAAATTGAAAGAAGGAGAACAATAAAGAAACAGCACACCATCCTCTGGATTCCAAATACTGTCTTGATTAGATTTTTGGTGACAGCCTGGGGTGGCGGTTAGAGGTTGACACCTTGGGGCCTACTGTGTGGAACTGCTGAAGTGTGGGGTGGTAACCAGCGGTGCTTGATTCAAACCCTACTATGCAAAAGTCTGTAACATTTCTCCGTGGCAGCAGAACCATTAGCCAGTTGGTGCTGAGAAGTAGGGCAATCCACATAGTCCCAGTGCTAGGAACATCTTTCCACAGCATTTTCATCCAAAAAAGACTGACGTTCCCCCAGCACTAGGACTGCTGGAGCCTAGTTTAATCCGGAAGCTGGGACTGTGTTACTCTGTGGGTTTATAAAGGCGATCCCGGGAGGAAAGGTATTGCAGGAGATTTCATGGAACTGGTGCCCAGAACGAACAGTGTGTAACACCACTCTCTCCATGCCTTTCCTAACCAACATCACAGCCAGGCTCCATTTGTTGTTAGTCAATGTCTAATAACTGGCTGTCTTGAGGGGGGGGGGGGGTGGAAGCTCTGGTTGGCAGCATTTTCCAATTTTTATAGTGTAAATATTCCCATCATGGTTGATTTCAGGCCACCAAAGTGACTTTGCTGAACACAAAGCTGGGAGGAGATGTGCACAATCTGCTCTCATGAGTTAGATTGAGCTCATCACTGGATCTAGGTCTTCTCATACTGGGACCCTGAGCTGACTTGTTGGGACAAGCAGTGGGGTCTATGGTAGATGATGTTAGGGACTGAAAGCTCAGCATTTGTGTGGGGATGTAAAAAGTTTCCAGGGGAAGAGGATTAGATTGTGGGGAGTAAAAGGCAGCCTCTGGCTGCTCAGGGTATAGAAAACGCTGAGGAAAATATGGTAAGTTCTTGACTCTCTTACAAAGAGAGGAAAAATGTAGTGATAAGATTAGAGAAATGTTACCATTGGGCAATGGAAATGAGGAAATGTGTGATGGGATCATGCGAGCAGGTGAGGATCAAACAAGTGCTAGGGAACAGAGAAAAGCCAGGGTCTGCCAGCCAACTTCAGGCTCAGGAAGAGGTCTAAGGTACATGTCTCCTTCCATTTTTCTGTTTTTACTATCAAGTTGGGGAGTTGGAGATGGATGTGGAGTGTGGGAAGAGGGATAAAAAGATTTTGAGAGAGAAAAAGGATAGGATTGTGAGAACTTTGAGTCCTGAGCCAATGTCCTAGTGGGCCAGGCAGGAGTAATGGCACTTTAGGGTGTTGATGGCTTTATTAAAAAGAATTATACTCAGAAAAATCTTCATGGTGTTTGGAAAGCCAAGAAGGAACTGCTGGAAAACTCCTTGTTTTGCCACACCCCTCACCGCCCCCGCAAAGTAGTAAGGAGAAGCACACGTTAACAAATTGCACTGCAAGGAGTGGGAATGATTCCTTAAAGTTCGAAAAACATTCATGAATTCTTATTTTGAGAATAAATAGGCTCGGGGCTCTCAGACTAGGGGTAGCTGGGCTCTAAGAAATAATGGGTTCAATTCCTCAGGTGCAGTTCAACTTTTTCCCACCAGGTCTGTCACACTGCAACTCCAGTTTTTTTCCATGAGACTAGTGGGACTACAGGTGAAGATGCTCAGTTCACATCAATTAAATCGGAATCATTGAGGAGAGGCCTGCCACTGATGTTTAAAAAGCTATAGAGATGATTCCACTGCATAGCCAGGATTGAAAATCACTGATGTGGAATGGTGGAAGGTTTATGCCAAGATGAAATACAGAGTGAGTTTCAAATAGCTACATATTTTGGTTATTTTATGAATAGTATCTGGCTCATAGTCTCTTAGAAGACCAGACAAGGTTAGGTCTTGTGATCTGAGAGAAGAGTTTCCCATATCTGGAGTAAATTGTGTGAAGCCTGGAGTTCCTAAAGATCAGGGGAGTGGGCATTGGTGGGGTGTAGTAAGGGACATGGGGAGGCCAGGTATTAGTGAAGTGGTGGGTACCAATGTGTTCAGACCCAGCAGGTTTGATTTAAATAGGTGAGTTCTTTGGAACTAACTCTAGTCTCTCTCAGGTATAGACTAGGTATGGTTTAGCAACCTGCCAGGGAGCAGTATCTTCCAATCTCTTCACTCCTGCCCCAGGTGCCAAGGCAACCATCACATAGAAGGCAGAACATACCAGGGGAAAGTCCCTGACAAGTCTCATCAAAGGCTCCAAGGAGAAAGGAGCCCAGGAACAAAGTTGAGAGAATTATAACTTTGGAGATTCCTCTATTGTGCTAAGGACTGAACAGAGGTTGAAAGGGAAGCTGAACACTAGGAGGAAAAAGTCTGTCATAAGTGGGATACGGGATGTGTGAAAAGAGAGTAGCCCTGGACAACGTTACAGATGCTTTGACATTTTAGGGAACATTCTAAGAGGATGACTGTCAGAGATCCTACATTAGAAACATTAGGGAGCTTTTTATTAATGGCTTTATATCCATGTGTATTAATTAGGGATTTCTGCTTCTAGCTACGATGGAAGATGTTGTTGCAGAGTAATGCATAAAAACAATAGAAAAGCCATCTATTTGAAGGCATCAAGAGCTGCCGAAATAGCCAGGACTTGAGGATCCAAGATCCTGGAGAGAAGAGGACCACAGAGAGATGAGCCACTGCTTTGACCCTTAGGGCATTAGCTGACTCTTGGTGTAGGGCAAGAAACTGAGAATCTGGACCAAGTTCTCTGTCAAAAGTCAGAGAAGCCAGCAGAACTTTCAGAAATCTCATGGAGCTGAGGAGATAAAAACTGGAGTTTAGAGTTGCCAAGGAGCCAATATCCCAGACAGAGGTGAAGCACAGAGAAGTTAGCTTGGCACTCGGTGCTTTTTTGACTCAAGACATTTACCAAATTATGAAGCTGCAGAGGGCAAGAGGCTAAGGAAGCAAGTAGAAAGCCACTGAAAAGTAGACTAGAGTTTTCAGAAGTCCCATAATACAGAAGGAAAAAATCTTTGAGTTTAGTACTTGCCAACAAGGGAGAGTCCTAGTAGACCCCTCAGGTTCTAAGTTACTGAAGGCCTACATCCTAGGGGTGGGAGGGAACCAGGGGGAGACTGAGCCTTACAAATACCGAAACTCACTTCAAGTCAGCTTAGTCCCTGATTGGGTTAAGGTGAATTCTGTACCCCCACAGTGCCTATTAGAAGATAGGGTGACCCTCTCTAGAGAAAGATAGCATGATTCGGATTGTCTACAACCCTTCATATACAATTTCCAGCATTTCAGTAAGAAATTACCAGGCATACCAAGAAATAGGACCAAAAGAATAAAACCCAGACAATAGTAAACAGACTAACAGATACTAACAGTGCCATGTGGGCCATACATTTCCATTCCCCAGCATTTCCGCCCCCATCCTCCATCTCCTGCCCCTGCCTTCCAGACCTGGACAGCCTAAGTGTCTCTCCATCCCCTCTTCAACTCCAACCCTCACAAGGCCAAATGCAATCAGCCAGGGTCCCAAGCCTTCTGCCAAAGTGGCTGGGGAACCTTTCCCGTAGCCTGGGTGTGGGGCTTTACAATGAGTCTTTGTCTCCTGTAATTTTTTCCTTGTTTGTGGACGTTTCCATGGCAATCATCAAGCAGGCCACTAGGATACCTGCCTGAGAAGCCACCAGACACTCTCAATATTGATCAGTGCTTCAGTTCAGCAAAGGGCAGGCAACAAAAAGCCCTGGGTCAGTTTGGGTTCTCTAGTAAGCAGATACCAAGATGGAGTTAGGAGTAAAAGAGGTTTATTGAGGGTTAACACCTGTGAACGATAAAGACCGAGGAAACAGCATTGGGCAGGGAAGTCTCCAGACATTGATGCATATCTGACACTTGTGAAAGGAAAGACGGACAAAAGCAGAGCTATGCAGGCTGTGACGTGGATCTGAAAGTCTCGGCCAATCTAGGGGACAGCTGGAGAAAAAAGATGGCCCATTAGAGAAATCCTGCAAAGGACTGAACAGGCCAGGCTGTAGCATTCTCGCTGTGTTCAGTCATTGGCTAGAGACTGCCTCAGCAGGGTATGGTCTTGGCTCAAATACTGCAGCAGGTCTTGCAGGCACTGTAGCTGGAGGCTGTCAGCTAACTCTCCTCACAGCTGAAAGGTAAGTTCTTTGATGAAGGGCAAATTGAGTAGTGTCCCTTGCTGCCACAACCTCTAAGCCTTTCTAACCACCAGAAAAATGCCCAGCATGGTGGTATCTAGGCAGGTATCACCTAGTGACACTTCCAAGACAGGGTTTGCAAGTTGGGCTGGTTTCCTCTGCCTTACAAGGAGTAGGAGTGAGAATGGCTCCCACCCTGTGCTGTCGTATTTTTCTCTTCAGACATTAGCCCGAGTTTCACACTCAGTTGTGATATATATACTGAATATGCTTCTCCATGTTTACCCTTGGTTCTTGAAGCCTTCCAGCCAGGGAGGTAAGGAAATAAGATGCTAACAAGACATACAATGAGTGGGCACATATATACACTGGGTGTATGGGCAGCTAAGTCTCCTTCAGGCTTGGCTCTAAGAATGTACAACACAGCAATTATGCTACTCACTGCCACTTGTGGAGTGCCCGTAATTCTAATATCATAATAGTTAAGAATCATAAAGGCCTGGTTTTGAATCCTGTTATTGGCCTTAGACAAGTGACCATCTCTCCGAGCCTCAATTTCCTCATTTGAAAAATGGTTGTGGCAATAGTATCTATTTCCTAAGGCTATTGTGAGGTCAAATGAGGTGATAATGCATGTGAGGTGCTTAGCATAGCCTGCCATAGAAGTTCCCAATGATGGTTACCTATGTTGTTACTATGTGACAGGGACAGTACTGCTGTTATTTAATTCAAGCCTCATAACCTTGCAACGTAAGTATTATCATCTCCCTTTTATAGATGAGGAAGTGGAAGTTCTGGTAGAGGATTAATAAATTGCTAAAGGATCGCACAGCTACCAATTGGCAAGTCTGCAATTCACCTCCAGGTCTCTTTGACTCCAGAGTCCAGACCTTTTAGTTCACACCACACTACCTTCTAGAGTTTTCCTAGGCTGCTGCCAAAGGGGCTCTGCAGGCTAATAAGTGGCATGGGGCAGAAATGGGGTTTGGGAGTGTTTTCAGTCTTCTGTCAACTAGGTGTGAGAGCAGCAGTGGAATGAAAGCCATTATTACAGTGAACAGAAGTCAAAAGAACGCATAATCAGTAAGATATTTGAGTGGTTATATGCGAGGCTAATTTATATTCCACGGTAAATGATACATATGAGTTCACCTTCTGGCAAGGTATAGTTTTAGGGGTACCAAAGGTCCCTGTGATCTTCAAATCAAACTCCTCCCATCCCTCACACACAAAATATATGTCTGAAGAGCCAAGACGAGCGAGATATTGGAGTTATGGTAGTGTTGCAGCTGCTTCCAGACAAAATGCAACCACCCCAAGAGACAAAAGCCCATCCCCTCCAGAGCGAGCTTATGAGTTAACAAACTTAACTTCAAAAAGGAGGGTGGGGCCTGAGGATATTACTCTGTAGGCAGAGAAGTTTGGAGCTGGGAAGTGGGATTTGCGGGGAGGGCAGGATAGGTCTAATCTACAAGAAGCATAACAAGGTAGGGCCCCAGAAGGATAGGAGAAAGGGACACATGGAGGAAAGAGGTCACCTCGTCCCTAGTTTTACCACTGATCTCCCAGAGATTTGTGAGTGTATGTATTTTTTTAGCTACATCTCTCATTCTAAGGTGAAGGGCTTCCCAGCCACCATGCCTTCCCTCCCAGAGAGATCATTAATTTCCTCTCCAAGGGAGGTTATATTTTCTGGTTTCTCTCCCCTACTTTCTCCCCTTTTATTTTCAGATGTTTTGAAGCAATATTTCCCCAACTGTCCCTCCCTCTTCCCCCAACTACTTTCTCCTCTGTCCCCTTCTCTGGCCCTTTCTCCAGCAACATCCAAAACCAGTGAATTTTTAGCTGAGATTGGGCCTGGATCATTGGGAATCTTGGGTGCCACAGATGGACAGATGAGCTTAGCAGAGAAATGGTTCCGAAAGGATCTTTCATAAGTGACACAAAAGGGTCAGGGCCACAAAGAGCTTGTTGGCCACCTCAGGCAGCTCAGGACTCCAAGGCAAACAGCAGCATCTGTACTTGGTAAGTGTTGCAAACTCCTCTTGCTGATTTCCTGCCCTTGAGTGAGAGATTTGGAATCAATAATGTTACAGTCCATTTTTTCCCCTGGTCACAGAAAGACTTCTCAAAAACACATTTGCAAATTGCTATCCTTGCTTCCCTTTAAGATTCCCCTGAATCTCTTTTTATGGTCAAATAGCCATCTCTATCAATGTAATTTTAGTCTTTTTGCGGAGCTTGATAAGTCTCATAAAGGCAGTGGCAGGATTTAGAATGAGTGTCTGCTTGTGGACGGCAGTCCCTATCAATTGATTTTACCCTGGGGAGACGGAGAAGCCAATTATCAAGCCAAAAAATATAACTATTGTATTTGTGCAGTACTTTACACTTCTCAAAATATTCTCACATTTGTCGTCATTTGATCCTCACAACCACCTGGTGGGCCAGATAGGACAAATCTCCATTCAACAGCTGAAGAGAGGTCCAGAGTAAGTGAATCGCCTAAGGTCACAAAGCACATCAGGGGCAGAATGTCCTTAGAATACAGGCGTCCTTTGGATCTGACACCAGGATTTACAGCTTAGAGACCACCACAGCCCTTGTTAACCCGAGGGGGCTCATACAGAGATGTGTGGAGTGTTCAAGGAGGGAGAGAAAGGAAAAACACATGAAATTGACTTAAAATAGACTGAAATACAGTTTATGTGGTATCCAACCATGTTCAAAAGTGGTTCCGCTGGAATGCCTTCTCCGTTCTCCGCTTGGACATCTGAAACAGGGCAGCCTCCTGCCTATTTCAACTCCTTTTTATTGCCGCACATCCTATTCCCAGATTCTACCTAAAAACTAACTTCAAGAGTTGCTTTTGAAGCTCTGAACTTGAGGTGCAAGATAAGGAATGGGAGGAAAAGAGTGCTGCCCTTCACGGCCCTCCACGAATATCCCTGAGGAGGAAGTTTTTGATCATTTCTAAGTCTAGGTGACATCACGGACATATGGCACCACTTTTTGGAAGCCTAATTCTTCACCCCCACTAGAAAGTGATAGTGAAAATATTATGCTTCCTCTATTTCTCTGTTTTCCAAACTGCTAGTACAATCCATTAGGAAGTCATAAAAACCAATTCACCAGGCTATGACCAGCATTTTCAAAACAAATTAATAAAGGGGCCAGCCCGGTAGCCTAGTGGTTAAGTTTACATGCTCTGCTTTGGCGGCCCAGGGTTCACTGTTTTGGATGCCAGGCTCAGACCTACACACCGCTTATCAAGCCATGCTGTGGCTACATCTCACGTATAACAAATAGAGGAAGATGGGCACAGATGTTACCTCTGGGACAATCTTCCTCAGCAAAAAGAGAACAACTGGCAGCAGATGTTAGCTCAGGGCTAATCTTCCTCACCAAAAAAAAAAAAAAAGTGAAATAGAAAATGCTAGAAACACATTGCAAGTAGTAAGCATGAGTTTTATTTTGGACATAAAATTTCTGTTAGTTGTATTTATGCATCTGTATGGTGGCTTTTGACATTTTACAGTTTTTACAGTGGATTAGAGCGAATCTTTTGAAAGCCACTAGAGGTTGCATATACCTCAATCCCAGATTTAGGCTGTATCCTGACTCTCCATCTGACACGTTATTCCAACAACAGTCTACATTTCCCTTTTAGTACTTCTCTAGGAAGCAAGACTGACAAATATATATAGCCCACTGATAGTCACTGAGAAATCTTTTGTGCAGAAAGCTGCATTTGGCAAAGAAGGGCAAATATTTTATTAATAGAATACAGCAGTGTTTGGTAGTAAGTGTTTTGATGAAATAATTTTATTGTCCAGAGCCAACTGTTAAATCAAAAAGCCAAACATGCCTTACCATTTCCCCCTAAACGTGTGCTAAGGTTAGGTTAAAGCTTGTCCTTTCTACCCTATATTAAATCATATTACAACAAAAATCAGCAAATCAAGTTCTCCTCTATCAAACTTCCTGCCTAATTTCAGACAAGTCACTTCAGCAATATTCCCGAATGAAAGAACTCGGTACTTTCTTGGTTTTTATTTGACTTCTTGCTTCTTTCCCAAACGCTGCACTCACCCTTAACCTCATTGGGACTATCTTTTTAGACACACGATACATTACTAGGTAATTTTCCCAAAATAGGAAAATGTTATGCCTCCAATCACCCAAGAATATGCATGCTTAGTGTCTGTGGCTCATCCAGCCATATGAGCTAGCCACGAAATACAAACAACTTGATGACAGAGTTCGAGTCATGTGTTTCTAGCCTCTTAGGTGTACAGCCTTTCACTTCCATTAATGCCTACCAAATTTAGACCTAAGTAACTCCTAACCATTTTTATCTAGGCAAAATTCATTACTGTATTCAATCACTCTAAGAAGCCAATGATTGCAAGACTCAGCAGTATTTTATGTACCCCTCGGAAAAGAGAAAAAGCCAATTAAACTATGATTTGGCATCAATTTATGATCCATACCAATTTCAGGGGTATTAAATTGTGAAAAATATGTGCATCTTTGAAGAGATGAAATACGGTAGCTGGATTTCAAGGGCTGTTGCCTCTTCTCACTCCTCTCCAAGTGTCTGTTGACATATTTTTAAAGTAGAATTAAAGTTACAGGGACCATTCCTTCTGGAAATCAACTGTCTTTTGGTTTCACTGCCTACTAAATATAGCATTTTGGCTAGCTTCTCAAGGTTAAAATTTCCAACGTCTCACCAGAAACTTCACTGCTGCCCCAAACAGGTGATCTCAGCAACGTGAATATTTGGTAGGAAAAGAGGAAGAATAAAGTGGGCTAGTGAAAAGACCAAGTCCAAGTTGTCAACAATTGTTGTCAATATTCTCACTTTTTTTTAAATTTGAAAAACCTTACATTGTAAAGAAACAACTACCTGTTCTGGAGACTTAAAAAAAATCAAAAGACCTTAAAAACAAGCTTAGGAAAACTTGTCACAAGGCAGATTTTATTTTTTTTCAAGTTACAAAAATATGTGCATGTCAAAAATAGTCTAGTCCGTATAAGAGTAGTTCCAGCCATTTCAAAGTTATACAGTTTGGAAAAAGCAGTTCATATACAAGTCTTAAACCACACAACTCATGAATAGTATACAACCACTCAATTCATTTATTGCTAATTATATGCAGCTTTTACACGAGACTGTTCTCCATACAGGAAAGGGCAGTGTTTGGGCACTCTGTTGCTGTGAAAACTGTGGTTTTAAAAAGCCAATCCAAAATTAGAATAAGCTCACTCCTAGTAGAATAACGTGTAAGTTTTGATCAGTACTACAAGGTGTAGTCAAATTTCAGTTCCACCTCCTTCTCCTATTTAATTCTATTTTGTTAATATATCAGAAATATAACGTTTAGTTTGGGGCAAGAGTAAATGAATTACTGGTTTTCAAATTAAGTGATAAGAAACATTAACTTTGAGTTGCAATATAGAAACAAAGCTGGCCTATCTAGCTTAAAAGCATTAAAACAGTCAGTTCAAGAATGGAAAAACGTTTGCAGTTTAACCAGAAACCAAAGCTAGCTCTTTAGACGTTGAGACATAAAATGAATTAATTTGTTCTTTTGAAGTTTTGGGCTTATGAAGATCTGCTGTTCTCTATTTTTTCTTTAAAAAGACAGAGATAGCCACATAACAGGAACATGTTTTAAAACAGATCTATTTTCTCAATGCCATATGGAAGAACGAATCATAAAACTAAATAATTTTTACTTCAAATAAGTAAAAAAAAAGGATCATGCAGTTGACAGTGTAAAACACAGGAAACAAATCACTTACCTGGGCTGGGGGGGTGGGGGGGGGTAACGCATAGGAGACTTTTGGCCTGAAGTTCACACGGAAGACTTAGAAGTTAAGGGTGTCCCAAAGAGATAGCAATGGCTTTGTTTCCAACTTTCCTGTCAGACCCTGCTGCAGGGTCAGGCTTATTGCTGACATTTTACCCCCGTAAGTTATGGAATAAATTGAGATGTATACTGGTGATAAACATGAGGTGAACTGGGAAAACCTTTAAAAATCATTCTTAGAACAAAAGTGACAAGCATGACCATTTGGCAAGGATACTTAGTACCTTAATGACTTAAATCCTAAAAATAGGCTACATTTTTAGGAGGTAGAAAAGTACCAAAAATTTACCATGTGGCCACCCCTCTTAACTTCTGGCCAACCTTGGATCTCTACATTTCTCACTCCTCATTCTCCCATTAAAGCTATTAGTCCCGCTACCATCCATTACCGAAAGTTACAGACCTGGAGCTGCCAAGAAAAAGCTTTCTAAGTTTGGCTTTTAAGCCACTGAGTGTATCCAATACTCAGGTACCAACTGAGAACATTTTACCCCTCTCTAGTAGATTACTTCACTTCATGAGAAAACATGCCAACATACAAACATTACTTAATATGAAAAAAGACTACTGAACATCTCTACACGTGATTCGAACACATCAGAGTACTTATGCAAACCTAACTTAGTAACGTTTTCATTGAACTGATTTGGAAAGACCTTATGTTAAAAGTACATTAACAGTGTTTACTGAAAATAGGTATGTATTCTACTACAAAATTAACCTAATAACAAAAAAATGCTTCACTTCCTCCCAGAGAGTGATGTTGTGCTGATGTCCCATAGAGAGTATTATAAAAGGATTTTATTTTTGCAGTAGGCTGGGCTCACAGTGAGTATGTTAGTACAGAAGTCATGTGTTTAATATTACTATAAGAATGTCATTAATGAAATGTATATAAGGCATGTAAAAAATTAGCATTAAAGCTCTTAAGGGCAACGATTTAAACCAGCAGCTGCTAGAAAAGGTGCTGCTAGAACAATAAAAAAAAATTAAAGAAACTTGGTTTCAGCACATACTAGTTTATAGTGCTTCTGCAGTGAAATGAATTAACTCACATAAATTTCTGTTGCTGCTATTAATGGACCCAAGGAGAATGGAATTTTTCCCCCTTTAACTGCTAGCCCAATCTTGAAAACGGAAGCAATCACTTGCAATCTTCCACACAGTGTTGTTAGGAGTAGACTGAGCAGTCAGCAGGAAGGTCTGGTTGAAGAAGTGTTGTTTGTTGCCATCAAACTTCACAGTTCCACTGGTCACAACAAGAACTGTAGTCTGGGCCTGAGTAGCTTGCTCTTCACCCACACACAGAAAGAGAGGAGGTCAGTTTCTATCTTTAAATAAGCAGATTTTCAGGCTTAAACTATATTGCTTACAATTTAACACTAGAAAAAGTTTCATAAACTTCCCTTACCTTGAGCATAATCTTGAGTAAGCACAGCCAAAGGCAGAAAATTAAATAATCACTTCAAATATATTAAAATTATTATCAGTACAGAACGATTTTGCGTACTCTAAAGTTCCAAAATAAAGAGCTTATATCTAGCATAGGACCATTTGGTTTCCGTATTTATTAATGTTTCATTGGGTTTCTAACAGAGGTTTTTCATATTTTGCTTCTTAAGCTATTGTTCTTTCCAAAAACTGTAACGGGAAAAAAGTCACCCTCAACTACTACATAAGACACTTAGGACCCCACCTAGAGGTTAATCTTACAAACTGCATCAATCGACTTTGATTCAAATTCTGTCTTGCCAAACTCATCCTTTCACATAACAAATTTCTTCTGTGAAATTTTAATAGGTTGTAAGATAATCAAACACGTTAATCAGAGGTATAATTTTTCTCTGGAGACATTTCAAGGCACAGAAGACAACTATTTATTTAAGGAAAAAATATAATTGTTCCTCTCCATCAACAATCACATTTAGTCTCAAACTTCTAACCTAACTTTTAATAAGCCATCATCACACGATCCACCCAAACCTCCTAGCGCTCCTCTGCAGTGAGACACATCTAAAGGAGACCCCAAGTCTGATTTGACAACTGAATTTTTCATAACATTTAACTTGCTCAAAAAGGTAATTACTTCTACCTCTAAAAGCTGCTTGCTGCTTTTGGTGCTAAAGCTCCGTGCTCACTAAAGGAAAACAAAGGAAGTACCTTAAAAGATCATGATCTTACCATGAACTGGTTGGCAATCTAACATATTGACCTGGAACTCACTAGAAGGCAACATCTCAAAAAAATTGTTTAGAGCTTCCAGCCCTGTAACAACATTTCCATTCCATATTAAAGTGGCCTTGTCCAAATACAGCCTGGTTAGTGCCTAAAAAGAACAAAAAAAGGAAAGACTTTTGTTTCTGGGTATGCATTTTATAGAAATGGGTTGAAAAGTTACAGGTGATATATACACATTTTCACAGTTCTACCTCCATCACTACTCCCCTTGCCCCCTCCCCCTGGAAGACAACACAAACAAAGTGTCTGCCTTATAATCTTGGCCTTAAATAGCTATCACCCTACTCTTAATAAACTAGGCAACTAAATATTTTTTTCATATTTCACTTTAGCCAGAATGAGAAAACTTTGCATTCAAACTGGAAGAGAGTTTTAAAGTTTTGCCTTCTATATTAAAATGAATTAAATGATCACAGGTTTCAAGCACATGCAGCCCCAAATCAGTTTTAGTCCCCCTCTCTTTTCTAATTCTGAATGAAGTTGTAAGTTAGGCCCTACCTGTTCACTTCAATCCTAATGTTTATAGACACGTGAGTCATTTAAGGTTTGAACCAGTTAATGTTGTATGGGTTAGGAAGAATTAGTTCCTTTTACTGCTATTCGAATAGCATATTTAGTTCAAAAGAATCACAAGTACTTGCTACAGCAGAGTCTTCAATAAGTAAGTTAAGGCCCAAATAACACCAAATTCAACAGGTAACTCTGTAGTCACGGGAGTTAGTCACAGGAGTTCAGTGTGTCACAGGATACATTATTTGCTTAACTCTAAAATTTAACTTGGTTTAAAAGGCAACACATATCTTGACTCTGGAAATGAACTATGTTGCCTTTTTTGCTACTTTATTTTTGAAAGCAGCAAGGTACAATAAAAATCCATTGTCACATTCCTTGCCCCTGTCCCATGTCATCAAACATCAGTACCAGGAACTTCTTTCATCTTTTGCCTTAAAAAATAGGTTTTTAAAGATATTAACTTCTGTACCTGCAGCATAGAGAAAATTCTCTCAAACACATTAGTCCTATGCTAATAAGAGACCTAGGCAAGACTCAAGCACATACTGAAATAATTACTTAAAAGACATGGCTCAGGGATAAATCACAACGAAGAAAGCTGACGAAGTGAGAACTTGTTCTGCTCAAGACCGAAAGTATCCAAGCCGTGTGGATTGTGTTTGTGCATGCCAGCTATAGCTGTGAGATTTAATCAGAAATTATTAATACCGGAAATTAAAGGCGCAAATCAGGGAACATCCCCTGTAATGGGAGACCCCTTCACCAGCACTAATACAATTTTAACCATATTGGTTAAATGGTGGGACTAAGAAAAGGTAACATATTTAAGTAAACATATTTCGGGCCCCATGTTAAAAGCAGTATTTAAATTAATTCCCACTTACCACCCTAAAAGTAAAATGAAGTTTAGAGAGGTTAGCAACTTGCCTAAGGTCACAGAGGTAGTAAAGGCAGAGCTATGATTCCAGAGCCCACAGTTCCATTAATACCATACCAATCCTTCCATAAGCAATACACTTTTAAAAAATGAATCCACACGGGCCAGCCTGGTGGCGTAGTGGTTACGTTCACATGCTTTGCCTTGGCAGCCCAGGTTCCCAGGTTCAGATCCCGGGCACAGACCTGGCACCACTTGTCAAGCCATGCTGTGGTGGCATCCCACATAAAATAGAGGAAGATTGGCACAGATGTTAGCTCAGGGCCAGCCTTCCTCACAAAAAACAGAAAAAACAAACCAAGTCCACAGCTATCACTTATGCAAGTCAGATGAATGGCTGGTTCAAAAAAGAACGCATTTAAGAAAGAGCAAAGGAGTCTGTAACACTCACCCGTCTTCTTTTGTCCATTGTCTCATAGTAAATATTGACAAATTCCTCAGCAGCTCTACATGCCTGGTCTACGTAAGTTTTAAAATCCTACAAGAAAAAACTCATAAGTGTATTATCACCACCCCTCCAACCGCTCACAAACACAAAACCACCAAGAAAAGTTATTGATTTCATCTTGTAGCTCCACACACAGTCCACATTCTTCCATATAAATTAGGACATTTTAAAATTTAGGACTCAAATATTTCCAATTTTTGAATTTTTCACTATTTTTAGGTACATATCTTTAGAACATACTCATCCTTCATTAGTGAATTTTTTTCTCTCTTCATACATAAATTTATAATCTTTGCCCGACAACTGGTACTTTAAGTACTTTTGGCTTTCAATATTTTCCAAAACATTGACTTTAATAAAAATGATGTGGTCTGAATCTTAAAAACAAAAGGGGGGGGGGGCGGGACTGCCATTGAATAAGTTAGGCAAGCGCTGAGTTCTCAAGTGAAAATTTATGACCTCGCTCAAAAGCTGTTGAATGGGAAAAAAAACAGGATGAGAATAAAGTTCAAGAAACTACTTGAAAAACCAGGTACTTAGGAAACTTCCTCGCAGTATGTAAAAATTCACCGGCGTTTGTAAAAAATGGTAAAACCGAAGAAAACGCTGTTGGGGTTTTCTCCTGCAGGAAAATTAAATACCTCCTTCCCCAGCCATTTACCAAGCCCAGCCTATCATTTGAATTTTTGTCTCAGGTGATCGAAAGTTATCTAGAGAGGGAGCTAATCGAGCAAAGGAGACTGCAAACCATCAACAACAGACCCCAACATTCCCGCCTCTCGCTCGCTCTCATCCCAGGGTCCTTCCTAGGATCTGAAAGGGAGCGCACGGCCGCCGGGGGCCGGGGGTCGGGACAGCAAGGATGGAGAGGGGCTGCAGCGAGAGCGCCAATCCCTCAGTCGCCCCGTGACCACGTGACGCACAGCCAGCCCGGCCCCGCGTCCCTCCCCTCAGCCGCCCAAGCCCCGGTGCCCAGGAACCCTGCCGCGGCCCGGGCACTCACCACAGACATGGCCATCTGGGAGCCCGAAGCAGCCTGTTCAGGCAGTGGCCGCGTCACTACGTCCTCACGTGTCCGGCTCCCCGAGCTGCGGGAGGACCAAATATTTAGGAAGACAGCGAAACCCGCCAAACGCACGGAATTTTCTGCCCGCCCATTCTCTCCCGGAAGTAGCTCGGTCCGTTGTTAAAAGCACCCCGATGTTCCAACCTTGAGTGCACATTCCTTCAGTTCCGACCCTTCAATGCCTTCTGTATTCACTTGTTTGATACTTAGTTTGGAAGGAAAAAAAAAAACTTTGCTTTTGTAAACTGGATACTCTAAAGAAAGTATCCATTTTTCCAACGACGCGCCCTGGGCAAAGAACAAAAACAACTATTTAAACGGTCCAATAGGGGGACTTCTTTGCTCCAGGAGGCGGGGCCAAGACTAGCTGAAGACCAATGAGAAACGCCATGAGAGAACTACCGGCTCTCTGGCCTACAGGAAAAATGGGTGGAGCTTGAGAAAAGGCGCGCAATCGTATTGCGCATGACTGACAGAAAACGACTTCGAGTTCTGGAACGTTGTGGAAGAATGGATCCTAACTGAATTAAACCCCAAAGTCGCAGTAGTATTCCTAAAATTATTCACTATTTGGTGAATAATATTTGGCAGCCCCTCAAATGAAGACTAGTCTACAGCGCCGTTCGCCACCTTCCCAAACCTACTAACAACTGCAACCTACTAAAAACATTTAAAATTTTGTTGAGCAGTAACTACAAGCAAAGTACCTTTCTAGGCATTTTAACCCATATTCACTTCCTACTTACAATAACACTATCAAGTAATCACCTCCATTTTAGAGTTAAGACACAGACTCATTAAGTAACCTGCTTAGGGTCACAAACTATCTGGGGTTCAAGCTCAGCAGTTTTTAACCACTGACTTCACTCCCCAGCATCCTTTAAAACCGCTCATCTCAAAGCCCCCAAGAACTTCTGGGCGGTCAAATCAATTAGCCGTCCCCATGGACTTACCCTGAGTGGCTGCGTCCTGGCCGCTCGTGAAAATAGTCGCTCCTTTCACGGCGTCTTCTCCAGTCTTCCCAGTGTCCTCTGAATCTCCTCATACTTTCAACCTTAATTTCCCCCCCGGTTCTCCTTCCTTTAGCCCAGCTCTAGCTACAGCTACCTCCGCTGGTATCCTCTTTCCTCGGCTGCGCCCCCTTTTATGGACGGCGCTTCCGGGGTGTCTCCCCTTTAAAATCTCCCTGCCCTCGCGTGATCTCAGTTGCTCTCGTATGCTAATAAAGCTCAATGACGCCGCTCCAGCCCACGCCTCTTTTCTGAGCTCCAGTTCCACGTACAGAATTTGGTAACGTGCGCGCCGGAATGCGCAACAGGCTTTTCAAACTCGTATAGTCCCAAGTTTAAACTCATTATTTCCTCTATGCTTCTGATGTTCCATATTCTTTCAATCCTCTATGCTTGAATTATTGGAATCTTTTTATTTTTCAGTTCCCAGCCCCCCATCATTATAATTCATTCGTTCATTCAACGAATATTTACTGAGCGCATACTATGGGCCAGGCATTATGCAAAGTTTGGATATAGAGTGGTGAACCAAATATACATGATCCATACCTTCGTGAAGCTCACAATGTAATGGGAGTACTAGACAATAAACAAAACATTAATGAATTGCAAAGGAATTCCAAGTAACTTGCTCAGTGCTACTCGTTCTTTAAAACATCTGTCTGTCTCTCTCTCCTCTCTTTCTCTCTCTCCTCTATACACAAACTTTGATGGCTCTATTCTCATGTTTCCAGAATTTTCCTATTCAAAGACCTGCATTGGCCTGGTCTCACTTTACCTTTCCAGACTTCTCTCCCATTATTCACCAATATTGGCAAAGTTAACTACTACTGTTGCCAAAAAGGACTTATATTTACTGCTTTATAGGTGATTTCTTTTCTCTTTTTTGTGATTTCTTTTCTTGATTGAGAGTTTAGAATGTGTCTGGTGTTATGATTTCATTGAATCCTCACAACCTCTGGAGAGGGAAATATTACTATCTAGATTTTTAAGAATTTAAACTGAAGTTCAAAGAGGTTAAGTAAGTTGGCCAAATGATACAGCTAGTGGAGCTCCAATTTCAACCCACAACTGTCTGACCCTAAAGTCTTTGCTCTTAGGAAACCTGCTATATAAGCATTTGCTTATATGTTCTTGTTTTGGAATGTTTGTTCCCTCTATTTCTACCTGCCCTTCAGGAACCAGGGCAGGTGCAGCCTTCTCGGTGAAGCCTTCTCTCATTTCATGTCCCGTAAAACCCAAAGGATATGACCTATCCTACGGCTATGAGGAGTGGCTGCTGGTGTGGGGCAATAGTGCTGGGGACTAGAGGAGTGTTGGGAGTATTGAAAGGGACAGCTGAGGGGCTGGCCCCGTGGCCGAGCGGTTAAGTTCGCGCGCTCCGCTGCAGGCGGCCCGGTGTTTCGTTGGTTCGAATCCTGGGCGTGGACATGGCACTGCTCGTCAGACCACGCTGAGGCAGCGTCCCACATGCCACAACTAGAAGAACCCACAACGAAGAATACACAACTATATACCGGGGGGCTTTGGGGAGAAAAAGGAAAAAATAAAATCTTTAAAAAAAAAAAAAAAAAAAGGGGCTGGCCCCGTGGCCGAGTGGTTAAGTTCGCGCGCTCCGCTGCAGGCGGCCCAGTGTTTCGTCGGTTCGAATCCTGGGCGCGGACATGGCACTGCTCGTCAGACCACGCTGAGGCAGCGTCCCACATGCCACAACTAGAGGAACCCACAACGAAGAATACACAACTATGTACCAGGGGGCTTTGGGGAGAAAAAGGAAAAAATAAAATCTTTAAAAAAAAAAAAAAAAAAAAAAAGAAAGGGACAGCTGAGCTTGAGGTGGAAAGAAGGCTCAGAGTGTTCCACTGAATGTTTGCACAAAATTCTGTGCACTTTTACTGATGTGGTACAAGGGTGTGAGGCTAGGTAAACTGGTGGTGTAGAAAACTATGTTAGGCTCTGGTAGGTCAGGGCAGTGGATTTCAACTATATGTAAACTATGCTTAGGGGGACAAATGGGAGCCAGGTGAATAAGACACAGAATTGTTCTTCACCAGATAACTACACGTGTGTGGAAAGTGGGGAGAGTGACTAGGAAGGGTGTGAAAGGGCTTTGCTTGGAACAGAGAATGGCATCTTGGTAAAACACATTGTTGGCACCAGTCTGGGTTCAAATCCTGGCCATGCCACCGAGTAGTTCTTGGCTACTGAGTAGTGACCTTGGCTAAATTTTCTAACCATTCCTTGCCTCAATTTCACAATCTGTTGAACGAAAATAATAATATTCATACATATTTTATAGCATTGTTGTGAGAATTAAAAGAGTCAGTGCCTGTCATACAGTCCCTGCTTGAGGACTATTATTTTCCTACTTATGGCAAAGGAGATTATGCAGCCACCTATTTGAGGATATGAAGCTGGGACAGATTCGATAACTTTTAGTGTATTGAGAGGCATCAGTACAGTTCAAGAGAGAGTTGGAGGCCTGGGATAGCAGACTGTAGGAGCAATAAATTGGGTTGATTAGGATTCCTCGTGGCTGTGCTGTGTAGACCTAACGGAATTAAAGCTGTTCAGAGTTACCAACATCCCTGTCTGAATCTTCACCTTGCTCTGGACTTGAGAAGAACTAGTCTAGAACAATCAGCGAAGTGATCTGAGCAGTCAGCCCCTTGCTCTCAGGTTTCTAGCTGGCAACGAGCCTGTTCACATTAAGTCTCATGCTCTACGAACTAAGTTATCCGGGCGTCTTTGACCTGTTCACATTAGATAGTGCTGTTAAAAACAGCTTTATTGAGATATAATTCACACGCCATACAATTCACCCATTTAAGGTGTACAGTTCTGTGTTTTTAGTATATTCACAGAGTTATGCAAACATCACCACAAAATGTTGGAACAGTTTCAATGCCCCGAAAAGAAACTCCCTTCCCATTAGCAGTCAGTTGCCATTCCTCTTTCACTTTTGCTCCTGGCGCCACAAATCTACTTCCTGCTTCTATGGATTTGGCTATTTTGGACATTTCATATAAGTGGAATCATACAATATGTGGTCATTTATGTCTTAACATAATGTTTTCAAAGTTCATCCATCTTGTAGCAAGTATCAGTACTCCATTCCTTTTAATTCCAGAATAATATTCCATTGTATGGATATGTCAAATTTTATTTACTTGTTCATCCATTTATGGACATTTGGGTGGTTTCCATTTTTTGGCTGTTATGAATAATGCTTCTATAAACATTTGTGTACATGTTTTTGTGTGGACGTATGTTTTCATTTCTCTTGGATGGATACCTAGGAATGGAATTGCTGGGTCATATGGTAACTTATGTGTTAAAAACAAAATTAAACTGTGTAAATTTTGAAGACCTTATTGGCTTGATTCAATGATTCATGAATCAGGCAGCATCCAATCTAGCAGATAGAAAGGAGCTCTGAGGAGCTGTGCAAAATGAAAGACTGTTATAGACAGAAGGGAGCAGGAACAAGGAAGTCATACTAAGCAAAAAGTGGGTTGGTTAATGCAAGGTTAATTTCCTTTAGGGGATGGCAGAGGTCTATCAGGCAGATCACCTAACTAATACTGATCAGGTGATTCCTGATTGACTCTTTTAAGATTCCATTTCTGGGCAAGCCGAAACCGTAATTAAGTTAAGTCTTGGTTTGGTGATGTGGAGCTCAGCATAAGTGACTCCATGTTGGGCCTGTTGTCTTGTTTTAACATGTTTAATGTTTTATGGAACTGCCAGACTGTTTTCGACAGTGGCTGCACCATTTTACATTTCCTCAGCTATGCACGAGGGTTCCAATTTCTCCACATCCTCACCAATACTTGTTATTGTCTATCTTTTTTATTATAGCCACCCTAGTGGGTGTGAAGTGGTATCTTATTGCGGTTTTGATTTGCATTTCCCTGATGCCTAATGATCTTGAGCATCTTTTCATGAGCTTATTGGCTATTTGTGTATCGTCTTTGGAGAAGTATCTATTCAGATCCTTTGTCTATCTTAAAAATTAGGTTGTCTTTTCATTATTGCGTTTTAAATATTCTTTATATATTCTAGATACAAGTCTCTGATCAGATATATGATTTGCAAATATTTGGACTCATTCTGTGGATTGCCCTTCAATACTGTGGAGCTGTGGCGAGGGGTATGTGAATAGGTGAGTAGGTCAAGTTACAACATTACAAACCCTGCTGTCCTTGTGGATGTTCAGCAGTTTTTCTTTAATAAATGCTCCTCAGATTTTTGCAAGTGTTTGCTTAATTTCTAGTGTTCTGAAAAATTTAGTTTTGACAATTCTTGCCAGTGTTTTTATTGCTTTCATGAAGGGATGGATTTACAGAGATCCTCACTCTGCCATTCCAGAACCTCAGCCTAGAGAGTACTTTTGTGTATCTTTTAGAAGGCATTATTATAGTCTGCCTTTAATGATTTATACATTTATATTCTTCAATAAATTTTAAGTTCCTGGGGCTAACATTATGTGTTTTTCATATATTAAACACGTACTTATATGACTGGTGCTGAGTAAAAACCGTAAACAAAGTAGGTGGTTAAACGTGAATGTCCAAATGAAATTTCCTCCTCCTTTTAGCTTGCCTTTATCCCCATTCTGAATCTATTTTGAAGGAAGTGAAGGTGTGAACTAATTTCTTGTAAAGGGAACTTCTTCTTCCTGTCATGATAGAAGTGAGAGAATAATCCATTTTCACCTCATTACCTTTCAATTGCCTCCTCTATGGTGCATTCACAAGTCTTATCTTCAGGGGAGAACAATTCTCTCAACTCTCTGCTGGAAACTTCTTTTTCTTCCAGTAATTATTTTCAGAAGCAAAATGTACAATATGCCTTTTGTATTGGTTGAGCTCTCAGGTTTTGGAAGGCCTGGTATGACTCTGGCTCACCCAGTCTGCAAATTTCTTAGAAAAATGTGAATTATCATTGTGAAGATATCATAATGTAAGGTTCAGACAGGGGCATACATTTAATTAATAAGATGAGGAACTAAAATCTACAAATTTCCTTATCTTACTTGGCTCTATCAGAGAAGTCTCCTTCATACTAAACACCTACTTCTTTCTTATCTTCCACCTCCCATCTAATTTCAACCTTCTTCCTGCTCCCATGAACTCAGTAAAAACAAAACAAAACAATAAATCAAAAGTGCCCCCCAAAAAGAAAGAAAATGTTGTTAGGGGCTTAATGTAATCACTTGATTTTTCTCTATTCTTTTTGTCCTTAAGTGTATATTTTCCTGATATTAACATAGGTCAACAAAACTTGTTTTAGTATTTACCTGACATAACTTTTTCCCATCATTTTACTTTCAACATTTTGAGTCCTTATCTTTTGGTGTGTTTGTTGTAAATTACATCTAGCTGGATTTTTTTTGCTTGATAATATAATTTACCTAAAGTAATGTTCATAAAGTTATGTGTTCTGCTTGATGAATTTTGCAAAAGTATACACCCATGTAACCACTAACTACATCAAAACAGAGAATATTTCCAGTGCCCCAGAAGGCTCCTTCCTCTGCCCACCCAGTCAATGCCCCCCCAAAGGAGGGAACTATAATGACTTTTATGATCATGGGTAGTTTTTGTCAGTTATTTAATTTCATATAAATGGATTCATATAGCATGTACTCTTTAACATCTGTCTTCTTTCACTCAACATTAGTGTGAGAGCCATTCATGTTCTTGCCTTGTAGCAGTAGTTCCTTCTTTATTTATAATAGCATCAAACAGGAAACAACACAAATGTCAGCCAATGAGAGAATGGACAAATAAACTGATCTCAAGGGAAAAGAGTTCAATATCTTACCATTACGTATGATGCTAGCTTTTGAAAAATATCTTTTATTAGATTACAGAAGTTTCTTTCTATTCCTAGTTTGGTGTGTATGTTTCCTTTTAAAAATTGTGAGCAAGTGTGGAATTTTATCAAATGCCCTTTCTGCATCTATTGATGAGGATTTTTAGGCTGCTTAATTTTAAAATGGTTTCTGATGAGGATTTTTAGGCTGGTTACTTTTAAAACTGCAGATGAGAAGCAGGCTCCGAGGACTGGAATTTTGCTTGCCCTTTTGAGACATTTGCGTTTGTGAAGGAAGGGGGGATGACCTTGTAGGGACCTGAAATTGGCCACCCCAGGATATGTCTCTGGCATCAGGATTGTTTTGGGCTGATTGCTTTCGATAAACTGGGACAGGGAAGGAGGCTCTGGGGAATGGAACTTGCCCTCGTTGGGATACATTTACATTTGTAAGGTAAATCTCTATCTGTAAAAGGTGCCTCCCTCTCTGTACCAGGAAGAAGAGGAGAGATGACCTTGTCCCTAGAAGCTCTTAATGGGGAAGGCAAGAACTTCAGTTGGTTGCTGTCTGGCAATCTCATGTAACTGGTTTAGGGTGGTGGCGTCTAACCTTTCTAACCTTTACTTAATCCGATTTGATTCTTGTCTAAAAGTCATGGGATCACCCAATGACCAGACCCCACCTGCACTGATACCATTTTAACTTTTTTTCATGTTCTTTCCTTTGTCTTGTAAAGAGATGAATCATATACCTATGCCTTAAATTTAGCCATAACCCTCAACTCGGGGCAGCAGCAGGAGCTCTGACTGCCCGTGGGTCCTGTCCCCACGCACCAGCTCTGCCTGCCCATGGGTCCTGTCCCCACGCCAGCGGGGGCAGCAGCAGCTGCTCTGCCTGCCCATGGGCCCTGTCCCCATGCCAGCGGGGGCAGCAGAAGCGGCGGCAGCAGAAGCTCTGACTGCCCATGGGTCCTGTCCCCATGCTACACTATTCTCTAAATAAAAGAGCACTACTGCCAGATCTTAAGAGTCTAAGAAATCTTTCTTTCGACTCCTTGGCTCACCGACCCCGCATCATATTGGCAGCTATCTCCTTTATTCAGGTAATATAATAAATTACATGTGTTGACTTTCAAATATTTAACCAATATTCCATTATTGGGATAAACCTTACTTAGTCGTGATTCATTTTATACATTGCTGGATTCATTTTGTTAACATTTCATTTAGTGTTTTTGCATCTATCTTCATGACAGATGTTGGCCTGCAATTTCCCTTTCCTATTATATCTTTGTTAGGTTTTGGTATCAGGGTTCTGCTGGCCTCATTAAATATAAGTGTATTGGCTCTCTTTTTTAGTGTTTGCATTGTGTATATTCCCACCTTTATTACTTCCAACTTTTCTGTATCCAATTATTTAATCTGAGTCTCTTTTAAGCAGCATGTAGTTGCATTTTGTTTTCTATAAAAGAAAAATCAGTCTGATAATCTTTGTATTTTACTTGAAGAGTTTAGTCCATTTACATTTAAAATAATTATTGAATATAGCTGTTCTTCTAGCTATCATCTTGCTACTTGTTCTTTATCAAGTTACGCATTATTTTATAATTCCTTTTGTGGCTACTCTAGGGGAGGAAGACATTTCCTCTTCCCAAATGTCGGTTCGTCTGGCCTGAGAACTAATTAAATTCACATGAGACAGAATAGCAAGAGAAAATTAAACAAAGCTTTATGAGGAACCTTGGCCCGGGGCCTTTCTTCCTGAAGGAAGAAAGGGCACTGAAGAAGTGGGGTGCACATAGTGGTTATATACCCCCAAACAGGGTGTTTCACATGTGATTGAAATGTCCCTCCCACAATAGTCATAAGATTGCCCTGTCAGCACAGTGCTTGACGGACACAGCAGGTAGTGGTCTGCTATCTCGGTGGGCGTAGCAGGAGGCAAGTCTATTGTCTGGAGCTGGGCGGAGACAGGTGAGCGCAGCAATCAGTTCCTAGCCTAAGGAAAGATGCTTAATCCTTAAAGAAATGCCAAAGTTGGGAGGGGGAGGGAAGTCAGTGACAGGAGGTTACCAGAGAAGCACAATAAAATGCAGATTTAAGTCTTTGCCTTTGGTATTGATTAAGAGTTTCTAGAGAGAGAAGGTCATCTCCTTTCTTCTTCCTGGTACAGAGAGGGAGGCACCTTTACGGATAGAGATTTACCTTACAAATGTAAATATGTCCTAACAAAGGGCAAGTTCCATTCCTCAGAGCCTCCTTCCCTGTCCCAGTTTATCAAAAGCAACCAGCCTCAAATAATCCTGATGCCAAAGAGACATATCATGGGGTGGCCAATTTCAGGTCCCCACACTACCCTAGAGATTATAATATGAATCCTTGACTTACTCTAGTTCATCTTAAGTTAGTATTTTTACCACTTCTTGAACATGTAAGAACCATATAATGGTTGCACTCCATTTACTGATCTCTCACCTTTTGTGCTATTGTTGTAATATATTTTATTTTACTGTATGTTTAAACTTTGGCAGTTAATTTTCTTTTTTTTTTTCTGGCAGTAGTGCTCTTTTATTTAGATAATAGTGTGGAATAGCATGGGGACAGGACCCATGGGCAGTCAGAGCTGCTGCTGCCAGCATGGGGACAGGACCCATGGGCAGTCAGGCTGCTGTGTGGGGACAGGGCCCACAGGCAGGAGGAGCCACTGCTGCTTCCCCCGCTACTGCTGCAAACATGGGTGGAGAGTAGGGCTAAATTTAAGGCATAGGCATGTGAGCCATCTCCCCACAAGACAAAGGAAAGAACATGCAAAAAAGTCAAAATGGGATCAGTGCAGGTGGGGTCCGGCCACTGGGTGGTCCCACAACTTTTAGATAAGAATCAAATCGGATTAAGTAAAAAGGCCAGAAGCCACCATCCTAAATCAGTTACATGAGGTTGCCAGACAGTAACCAACTTAAGTTCTTGCCTTCCCCATTAAGAGTTTCTAGAGATAAGGCCGTCCTGCCTTCTTCCTGGCACAGAGAGGGAGGCATCTTTACAGATGGAGGTTTCCCTTACAAATGTAAATGTTTCCCAACAAAGGGCAAGAAAACTCCGCTCCCGTTCCTCGGAGCCTGCATCTCATCTGCAGTTTTAAAATTAACCAGCCTAAAACCCTCATCATAAACCCCCCCTGAACCCATTTGGCCCCGAAATCTTTTGGGGATATGGAGGATGGTCAGTCTTCTGTAACTACTTCTGGCTGTACGAGGTCATAGAGCTGTCCCTAAATGGGGCCATAGGGGTACAGGCAGGAAGTTCAGTAGACTGGAAGGTTGCACCTGTGGAGTCCAAGGCTGACAAGGTATGCAGAGCCTCTGGAGATGAGAGAAGCATTTGATGAGAGGTGGTCCAGGAGGTGAAACTTTGTTGACATGTGGAAGACAAACAGCGAAATAGACAACAAATTATAATAAGAAATACAAGCAATATGATTAACCCAATGAATAAGGTTTTGATAGTAGTCCAGAAACCTGGTCTTGACCAGGAGTTCAACCAATCATTTACAGATAGGGTAGGGACATGGATTTAATTTGGTGGCTCATATCAGATAGGAAGCCAGAGATATTTTGATGGTAGTCCAGAATATAGATACAACATTCAGTTTTTATAATGGCACAAGTGACCCCTGTGCTGCTGTCAAGACATCCAGTGCCATTTGGTTTTGGAGGACTGCCTTATGCATTTGGGATACTTGTAAATCAAGTGGCAAAAGGCTATGATGTGTATCATTTAATGCTTTCATAGTAAATTTGTTTAGAGCTTCCATGTGCCAGATGACACTTTCGATTCCTAATTGGGGAAGGAAAATTGAGGCAAGGTGGTCATACCAGTGGAAGACAGAGCAGGTCCAGCGCTGTTGCAGGTTGGGTAGGTTAGCAGGAGATATAGTAAATGTAGTTCTACCTTGCATCCAGACGAAGCATAGGGTGCATCGTCCAATCCATCCAGGTGGTAGCCAAGGCCATAAGTTGGAGCCACATAACCACTGAGTGCCATTACGGGCTAACCAACGTATGCTGGGCCGTCTATCCCAGTCAGTCCCAAAGCAATCAGTATTTCTTAAGGCTGTGATAAGAGACTTTACCTTAGAAACTCATTGTTTATGATCCACCCGTGACAAGGCAACTCTAGTTAGTATTTGGGCAGTAGTATTGAAGGAAAAAGGTTTGCTTGTGGCCAGGGAACTCCCTGGTATCAGAGATGGATGGCCACAAGGAGACATTATGATTAGTAATAGATGAATCTTATAGAAGAAAAGAGCTAGAATCTAATATCTGTGAATGCATACTATAGCTTCTACTGAAACATAATTTTTTCTCTCTAAAATCACGCTCATTTTTACAAAAGATAGCCAAATTAAGATTAACTGGTTTGCAAAATAAGTGTAGTTTCAATAAAACTTGATCCAAGTATTTACATAAGTGCAGCAAGAATAGCAATGGATTATATAGGCTCTTTTAAATCTGCTTTGCTGGAATTTTTGAGGAATCTCAGATTGAACTGTAAAGGCTCCTCGAGGACAGAAAAGCCAAGCCAAGGACTTGCCATCAGATTTTGCCTTCAGTATCTTCAGATTTGGGTGGACTTCTCTCTTCTTGAGGTCCCCCCAAATATTCTGAGGTTCCTTGCACCTGCCAGATAAGCAAGCTTCCTTACTTACCAGGCAAGATTGCCAGAATCTCTGTAAACAAGGTACCAGGCCCATATTTCCAAGTGGCTGTATTTCCAGAAAGTCCAATCTTTGTTCCTGAAAAGCTGTCTTGTCATATCTGAGCCTGTATGTTTCTCTCAAATATGACATTCCAGTCAAAGCCTTGGTAGCATAACCAGTGTGTCCTGTTATAAGGAGAACAGATTCTTATTGAACTTACGCAAATAACTATATTGCCACAAAATAACCATACTCACAAAGAGTTTCCAAATTCTGGAGGGATCAGGTAGGGAGAAAAAGATAAATGTTTCAGTTTTGCTCATAAAGGTATAATATCACTAAATTGCTGTGTCATAGCATAAGAGAAAAGAGAAAAAGATTTCCTTAAATATGAGAAAACAAAAGAACACATCAAAACTCAGCAATATTTCAAACAGAAGACATAAAAATTATAATCATCCTCATCAGTTCACACAGTTCTGTATAGTTGATTCTTGAGCTTAATCTTCTGTTAGTAGATCTATGAGCTCAGTTTCTCTGTTAGAATTTTGTAATTTCTTACCCAGTTCAGTTTTACAATCTGAAAGTTTACCAGAAACCTGTAGTTTAGAATCTTGTGTCATAATCCATTCCAGGGATTTCTCTGAAGATGAAACATATTTGCAAAAGCAAAAAGCATCACAGTTAAAACAGCAACTATCTGCAAATGGACAAAAGACTCAAAGGGCAATTGACAAAGAAACTTGGCTACTTCTGTGACATCCCACACTTTAAGGTAATAACTAGAATTATGACTGATAACCAGGACAGATCTGAATTTTAGGAATGTTATATAATTTTAAGATACCTATATTAGTAACATTTACCCACATAATACCACCTAAGAAAGTTTATCATCGCTTACTTTACAATGCTTCTGATGTAGTTTAATAGACCAAATAAGCCTAATTAGTTTAGCATTTTCAAAAGAAACCCTTCTATTAAGGACTTGAATATTTTTGACGAGAAGCTTGTCAAAAATATCAAAAGATTTTAAAACACTTGTTCAAACAACGTGCTCAGGTATCCATTCAAAGTGATAACAGAAACAATCAAAACTCTTAAGAGTGACCTCAGTCATTATTTTAACAAAACAGATTTGTCTTTTAGGTAGACTTACTCAAAGGAATACCTTTTATAACCTCTTTATCAAGAGCAGACCAAAAGTTCAAGAAAATTATCCTTTGAGAGAAAACCAAATTCTAATTTCTGCACTGGCTTATTTTTAACATTAAAACTCATTTACTTAATTGGATTTACTTTAATCTTAGTCTACTTGACCAGGCATACAACTCCTTTCAGAATTTCTCCTTCACAAACCTTCTACAACTTTCTTTTTGCTTTCAGAATTTGTCCCAAAGTCTTTCTTTTTTCCTTTCTAGTACATTAGGACAAATTTATCTTTCTTAACCCAGCAAACAAAAATACTTCCATTCTTTATACCCTCTTTACTGAAAACATACATTTTAACTTCCTTGTATACAGAACTGTTTTCCTTATTAATTTCCAGTAACTTTAATTGTATAGGTTAATTAGAACTTTCAACCCTTAACAGACCCTAGTAAACACTAAAAAGGTAAGCAATTATGAATTTTCTTTTATACCAGCATTCTAAACACTTCATAATTTCTAGAAACATGCCACTTCACAATAAAACACAAGGCATGCTTTTTAATAGACCCAAACGCTTTTAGCCTCTTTACAATAAGCCAAAAGTAAATAACTTAGGTATGTTTAGCAATAATGTTTGTGTTCTATCCAATCCAAAAATGACCCAGATACTCAGACTTTTATCATTTAACTTAACTTGGCAAAACTCAAGATTGTTACCAAAAAGAATTTCGAATCTGTTTTTTTCCCCCAAGTATACAGACCATAAAACAGTTATTGTACCCAAGAAAACCATGAGACATTAAACAAAACTGGTCATCATTTAAAGCTATTATTTTGCTGACAAATTTAACAGACAACGTGAACTTATTTGACTAGTTGACCCAGGCTGCATGCCTGCATCATATGCAAATACTGACAACTCTGACAACAAGACTATTTTCAATCAAGCCAACAAATTTAAACCAGCTTTCATTTACCAAAGGTTAATTCACATCACGTTAACTTGAAAGACATTGGATTAATTTCTACTCCATTTAGAATTTATGTAAGCACTTACTATAAGCCAATTAAACAGAGCTCGTGATTTCTCAGAAACTGGGTTGTAACTTAATGACATTCTAGATTGATCTACCTGTCCAACTGCATCACAAAGGCACAGAGAAACCCCTCAAGTTTTCTCCCAGATGGAGATAGAATGCATCTACAGGGTGGGTCTCTGGGGATGCTTGGGGGCGTTCCCCGTGGCAGTAAAGCCAATGTCTGACTGACGGCACCTGGAGAAAGGGTGCAGAGGCCGATTGCGGGTGTTGACATAGTTATAAGATTTAGTCAAGTCCCACTTAGCTGGGGCAACTTGTCTCCGAGCCAGCACAGTTGAGGCAGGGAAGCAGGAAACAAAGGCCTGGAACTGGCTGGAGGCTAGGGCTCCCAGCGCCAGGGTTGAGAGTTAAATCCCTAGCAAAAGGCTTATTTTTTCAATTTTACAGAAGGTCAAGGTTCTGCTCAGGTCCAGCCTGAACTTAACCTCGACTTGGTGACAACAAAGGAGGTGATGAACAAGACAGACAAAGAAAGGAAAAGAAGAGATCAGACCTCACCCTCATGGCCTCTTCCAGAGGGTTATCAAGATAAGAGTCACACAACAGTTCCCGTGCTGGGGCACACTACCCTAGCATGACAGTTCACAGAATGAATCACAGGTCTCCTACCCTCATAGCCAACTCAGTAGGTGACTAAAATACACAATGAGTCAACCACCAAGAGAGGGCACCCCACTTGGGGTCACCGGGGTGATCAGGCCTGGAAACCCAAAGTTGGGGCTCCCAGGGGTGGAGACTTTGACTCTTTAAAGATTTCTTTGTTTCCCAGTTGCAAAGCTCAAAAGGAGACAAAAATGGCCATTGTAACTCTAAGAGAGATGAAAGAAATGGGTCCATTACCTTGAAAAATCCCCCCTGAACCTAGGGCAGCGTCCTGCCATTGTTCCTACTGTGGGGTTCCTATAGTAAGGGGTGATGGGGGCGTCGCCCGGCATTGCATCCCTTGTATACCTTCCCTGTTATGCCTGGCAGTAACAGGTGCCTGGTGAATGGTCCCAGAGAGAAAAGAACTTTAAGAGAGATGAGAGAAAAGGAGCCATTACCTTGAAAATCCCCTCAATGGGGATCCTGTAGCAAGGGATGATGGGGGCATCCCTTGAACATATTCTCTATTCTGCCTGGCAGGAATAGATGCCTGGTGAATGATCCCAGAGAGAAAAGGAGAACTTTAAGAGAGATGAGAGAAAAGGAGCCATTACCTTGAAAATACCCCTATTGTGGTTCCTGTAGCAAGGGATGATGGGGGCATCCCTTGGACATCTTCCCTATTCTGCCTGGCAGGAATAAGTGCCTGGTGAATGATCCCAGAGACGAAAGGAGCCATTACCTTGAAAACCCCCCCAATGGGGTTCCTGTAGCAATGGATGATGGGGGCATCCCTTGAACATCTTCCCTATTCTGCCTGGCAGGAATAGGTGCCTGGTGAATGGTCCCAGAGAGGAAAGGATAGAGAAAAACAGTGAGGAATTTTCCACCAGTCTGGGGGACATTCTACCCAATTGCATCCTGGAGCCATTCTCCCAAGAAGTGGTTCCCATACTCAACCAAAGTTTAGAGTTTGGTACTTTCCTTGAACCGGAGTCATGATTGGGACTTTCCCGCAGTTCAGAGTGTGGTCAGGTGCCAGAGGGAGGGATCCCAATCCAGCCTTAGGAAAAGAAACCTTCCACGGGAGTCTTGGAGATTGGCGACTGTCCTAATGACTTAAGTGGTCGACCCGTGCCCATGTAAAATTTATATATTAGAGATAGAGTCAAGAAGGAATGGATTAATTCATTCTTCATCACCCTGAGGCTTAAGGTACTGATTCTCTTGAAGCTGAATGCCACGATTTGCCCCATAGAGTAGCCATGGGCAGCAAACGTGGATTCACACAGCCATCCAAGAAAGTTCCTGATGGAGAGGTGAATTTAGATCCATCTTTGAAAAAGAGAAAGGCATAAGGAAAAAAGGGCACTTACCAGAACTTGAGCTCACAAGCCTATGAAGCAAGTTCCCCATACGGGCCACGAGAAATGATGAGGGGTTGGTGAGCAGAGGAGTCAAAAGAAAGATTTCTTGGACTCTCAAGATCTGGCAGTAGTGCTCTTTTATTTAGAGAATAGTGTGGAATAGCATGGGGACAGGAGCCATGGGCAGTCAGAGCTGCTGCTGCCTGCATGGGGACAGGAGCCATGGGCAGTCAGGCTGCTGCATGGGGACAGGGCCCATGGGCAGGAGGAGCCACTGCTGTTGCCCCCACTACTGCTGCCTAATTTTTGTATTATGTATATTTTACCACAATAAAAAAACCCCTACAGGAAATTATTATCATCGTTTTAAACAGTTAGTGCTCTTTGTTCCTTCCTGGAGTTTCATGCTTCCATCTGTGATCATTTTCTTTCAGTCTGAAGTGTCCTCTTTCATATTTCTTGTTTTCATCTGCTGGCAAAAAAGTTTCAATTTTTATTTGGAAACTTCTCTCTTTTATTCAGGCGAATTTTATTTAACATAAAATTAACTATTTAAAAGTGAACAGGGGCTGGCCCCATGGCCGAGTGGTTAAGTTTGCGCGCTCCGCTGCAGGCGGCCCAGTGTTTCATTGGTTCGAATCCTGGGCGCAGACATGGCACTGCTCATCAGACCACGCTGAGGCATCGTCCCACATGCCACAACTGGAAGGACCCACAACGAAGAATATACAACTATGTACCGGGGGGCTTTGGGGGGAAAAAGGAAAAAAAATAAATAAATAAAATAAAATCTAAAAAAAAAAAAAAAAAAAAATTAAAAAAAAAAAAGTGAACAATGTGGTGACTGGAGTTAACAATACTGTATTGTATACTTGAAGGTTGCTATGAGAGTAGAGCTTTAATGTTTTCACCATAACAACAACAACAAAATAGTAATTATGTGAGGTAAAGGATGTGTTAATTAACCTTACTGTGGTAAACATTTCACAATATATACCTGTATAAAATCATCAGATTGTACACCTTAAACTTACACAATGTTATATGTCAACTATATCTCAATAAAGCTGGGGGGAAAAGTGAACAATTCAGTGGCATTTAGTATATTCACAATGTTGTGCAGCCACTACCTCTATCTGGTTCCAAAACATTTTCATCACCCCAAAAAGAAACTCTGTATCCATTAAGTAGTTACTCCTAATTACCCCCTCGTCCCAGCCCCAAGTAACCACCAATCTGTTTTCTGTCTCTATGGATATACCTATTCTGGATATTTCATATAAATGGAATCAGATAATAAGTGACCATTTGTTTCTGGCTTCTTTCACTCAGCATAATACTTTTGAAGTTCATCCATGTTGTAGCATGTATCAGTACTTCATTCCTTTTTATGGCTGAATAATATTCCATTGTATAGGTATACAATATTTTATTTATCTACTCATCCACCAATGGACATTTGGGTTGTTTAAACCTTTCTGCTTTTGTGAATATGCATGTGCATGTGTTTGTTTAGTACCTATTTTCAGTTTTTGGGGTATACAGTTTTCTTTTATTGTGGTGTCTTTGGCATTGACATCAGAGTAATACTGGCCTCATACAAGGAGTTAGGAAGTATCCCCTCCTCTTCTATTTTTTTGGAAGGTTTGTGAAGGATTGGTATAAGTTTTCTTTAAATGTGTGGTAGAATTCACCAGTGAAGCCATCTGGTCCAGGGCTTTCTTTCTTGGGAGGTTTTTAATTATGGATTTAATCTCTTTACTTTTTATAGGTCTGTTCGGATTATCTGCTTCTTCTTGTGTCAGTTTTGGTAGTTTGTATATTTTTAGGAATTTGTCTATTTCATCTAGGTTATCTAATTTGTTGGTGTACAATTGTTCCTGGTATTCTCATTCACTCCTTTTTATTTCTGTATGGTCAGTAATAATGTCCCCACTTTCATTCCTGATTTTATTTATTTGAGTGCTCTCTCTTTTTTCTTTGTCAGTCTACATAAAGGTTTGCCAATTTTGTTAATCTTTTCAAAGAATCAACTTTTGATTTTGTTTATTCTCCCCATGAATTTTCCACTTTCCTTAATTTATCTCCACTCTAATTTTTATTATTTCTTTCTTTCTGCTGGCTTTGGTTTTAGTTTGCTCTTTGTTTTCTATTCCCTTAGGTGTAAAGTTATGTTATTGATTTCAGATATTTCTTCTTTTTGATTGTAGATGTTTAGTGCTATAAATTTTCCTCTTAGCACTGCTTTTGCTGCATCTCATAAGTTTTGGTTGTTTTGTCCTTGTTTTCATTTGTCTCAAGATATTTTCTAATTCCTCTTATGATTTCTTCTTTGGTCCATTGGTTGTTCAAGAGCATGTTGTTTAATTTCCACATATTTGTGATTTTTCCAATTTACCTTCTGTTACTGATTTCTAGCTTTATTGTATTATGGACGACATGTCTTTTTATATTTTTTATCCATTAACATAGTTTTATAGTTTTTTTTATAGTTTTATTTTTTAAATTCTATACCTGAATTAAAGGTGATTTATGCACTACCATTAGAGTATTAGAGGATTCTGTATTTGTCTATATATTTACCTTAGGGCTTTATATTATTGTATGCTTTTGTATTCTGGTAAGCTGCCTCTCCAGGGAGTGGAAAAAGCCCTGATTTGTAGCATTTGATGAATTACATGGTGTAAATACTCCCACCATGGACAATATCAAGTTACGAATGTGATGTCATAGAATGGGAAGTTGGGAAGAGATGTGGCCAATCACCTGTAATAAGCTGATGTGAGTTGGCTCCAAAATACCACTTGTTTCTTGGCATTTCACCCTGCACATGTGCAGCTTAGGAGTCTCTCAACAATTTTAGAGGAATTCATATGCAGATTTTGGAACTAATTTCTCTGTGATTCTCTTCTTCATGTGATTTTTCCCTCAACTTTCAGCCACATTGGTAGCCCTGAACTCTACTTCTGTCTTTTCATTCCAGAAATACTGACACTTTCTGCTTAGTGTTTGTTCCCCATTCCACAAATTGGAAAAATGCCCTCTAAGAAATGCCTGGATGAATGTGAACTTCACCTCATCTCCATCCCATCATTTAAGGAGAGTAGCATATAAAGTCCTACCTGTGTTGGTTGCTTGTCAATATCTCCAAGCACTTTTTAAAAATATATATTTTGTATAATTTTTAAAATTGTTTCCAGTGAGACAGTTAGTAGGCTAAAAGATACTCCCTTATGGCTGGACTTGGAATTCTTTTTTCCCATCCAGCTTTTGACTTTAACTGAAGAGGTTAGTCTATTATGTTTATTGTGGTTACTTATATATTTGTTTTATTTCTACATTCTAACATCTTATTTTGATCCTTCTCATTGTCCTATTTTTCTCATTTCTCTTCCTCTACCTCATTTCTTGCTGCCATTTGGATTGATATTTTTAAATATGTGTCTGTTTAGCTCAACTACTTTTTTATTTTTCTATTTGGAAGTGACATGCTATGTTTCTATCCTTTTAGTAGTTATCCTAGAAATGCAAATTTAATAAAGTTTAAAATAAATCAATATATTTGCCATCCTCCCAAACAATACAAGGATCAAAGAACACTATAACTCTGTTTTCCCTGTTCTGACTTACATGTATTTCTTGTCCAGTGTTTTTGTTCTATATTTTTGACCCCACAAATTAGACATTATTATTGTTTTATGCAGTCAATGTTTACTTTGTCTTACTCAGATATTTACACTTTATAAATGTATTCAATCAAAAGAGAGGAAATGTAAGATTGGTCGAGGCAAATACATTGACAAAGGAGCACTCTCCTAGGATTCAGGATTGAGTGTGATGGAACTCAAGTACTTGGGATTGGCGCTAGTATTTCACTAAGTTTGCTAATCAAAGCTTGGTCCCAATGTCTCAATGATGACCTAGTTAACAAATAAGGTATAAATATTTGAATTTCCTTGATGCATTGTATAAGAAGGCTTCAATACAGCAGTGGAATTGGGTTCCCTGATCACATTGGAAATAATTGGTTGCTGGAGTGGTAGAGCTCAGGTGGTGGCATTGAACCATTAGAAATAAAGAAAGTAGGGAGCTTATTGAGATGGTGGCATAAGCAGACTCTGAACTATCTCCTCCCATGAACACAACCAGGTTACAACTATTTTTTGAAAAATTGCCCTGGATAGAAAACTGAAAACTGGATAAAAGAACCCCCACAACAAGGGACAGTACTGCCTAAGGTGGAAGAGGCAGAAATTCCTTCTGGAGAGAAAAAAAAGCCACCTTCAGGAGCAGCAGAGTTTCTCAGCTGGCCAGGCAGGAGCCACCCTAAGGTACACAGTCTTCCCTGGAGGAGTGAGTTCCTGAGCTGAGGCCAATACTGCTGTAAGCATCCTTCAGACTCAGCACAACTGAGACGAAGGTCTTACTATCTGGCTTCACCGGCTATTAACTGCAGCAGGGAATACCCCCAGAAAAGCTATTGGATGAAAGCCAAAAAGACCCTGGTCTTAAAGGGCCTGTGCACAAACTCGACCATCTCAGCAAACTCAAATAACCAGAGAGAAGGCCGACAGTCCTTTTGTGAAAAGAGACTCACTTGGTGGGCTCTGGGTGCATCTCAGTGAGAGGAGAGACCTCTCTGGAGACTGAGACATTGGTGGTGGCCATTGTTGTGATCTAGTCCAGGTGTGCTGACACAGACCCTGGCAGATGCCATTGAAATTCTTCCCCTGGCCTGTTAGCCCAGGGGCCTGTCACACCCACTAGAGAGCAGATTTAATCCAGTTCAGCCAGGGCAGGCAGCCTGCCCTAGGGACTGGCCCAGCCCAACAGCAAGCCCTCAGCTTACTTGTTGGCCTGCATTGACTGGGTGCTTTGATCCTCTATAGGCAGGCAAGGGTGTCTGCCTCTATGGGGCAGGGCCTGTGTGAGGACCAGGTGAACTGTGGGGGGCATTGGTGGAGAGGTGGGGGCCAGTGGAGTGCTGGCGTATGCTCCAGGGGGTTGGGAAGTGTGCACAGACCAGGACTGTGTTGGCGGTATGTCTGGTCCTGTTGCGGGGTGAGGCTTATCAGCGGTGGAAGACCTGTGCATCACAAATAGCCATAAAATGGATCAGCCCCACCTTCCAAAACCTGAAACAATTGAGTGCTCCTGTGCCTAGGGCCTGCCCTACTCAGCTGCACTCCTAAGAGAACTGACAATAACCTTATAGGCCTGAGGACTATAGCACCTGTAAGGCCCTCAGCCTAGCAACCAGCTACACTGGGTACCTACCCAGTTAACAGGAACACTGCAAGAGGAGTGTGCTGTTAGATCTTGTACCCAATGGTGCTGAGGCTCCCCAAACCAGATTTACAAACAGCTGGCCAGGGAAGGAAAGACTAGACTCCCTGGGTACCTGCAGTAAGAGCAACCCTGCCACAGCAGAAGGACACAAGTAGCCCACAAAGGGGTCACTCCTGGATCATTTGGACTGGTGGCAAGAGGAAGCACACTGCTGGGCCTCCAAAGGCATCTCTTGCATAAGGCCACTTCTCCAAGATCAGGAGACATAGCTGACTCACCCAATATATGGATATAAGCACAGAGAAAGAGGCATAATGCAGAGACAAAAGAATACATTCCAAGCAAGGTGACAGGACAAAACCCCAGAAAAAGGACTAAATGAAACAGAAATAAGCAACCTACTCAACACAGAGTTCAAACAAAAACTCATATGGAGGCTCACTGATCTTGGGAGAAGACTGGATGAACACAGTGAACTCATCAACAAAGAACTGGAAAACATAAAAAAGAACCAATAAGAAATGAAGAATATAATACTGGAAATGAAAAATTCACTAGAGGGACTCAATAGCAGAGTAGATGATACAGAAGAATGGATCAGGAGCTAGACGCAAGACTAAAGGAAATCACCCAAGCTGAACAGAAAAAAGAATTAGACAGAATGAGAACAGTCGAGGGAAATCTGGGACAATATCAAGCACTCTAACATTTGTATTATAGGTGTCCAAGAAGGAGAAGAGAGAGACAAAGGGGCAGAAAATGTATTTGAAAAAGTAATAGCTGAAAACTTTCCTAACCTACAGAAGGAAACAAACATCCAAGTACAGGAAGCATAGAGAGCTCCAAACAAGATAAGCCAAAAGAGGCCCACACCAAGACACGTTATAATTAAAATGTCCCAAATTAAAGATAGAGAATCCTAAAAACAGCAAGAGAAAGGCAACAAGTGACATACAAAGGAAAGCCCATAAGGCTATCATCAGTCTTCTCAGCCAAAACTCTACAGGTGAGAAGAGAATGGCATGACATATTTAAAGAGATAAATGGAAAAAAAAACTACAGCCAAGAATACTCTATCCATCAAGATTGTCATTCAAAATAGAAGGAGAGATAAAGAACTTCCCAGACAAGCAAAGATTAAAGGAGTTTATCACCAAGAAACCAGTTCTACAAGAAATGCTGAAGGGACTTATTTAAGTGGGAAAGTGATGACCATAACTAGGGATAAAAAAATTATCAAAAAAATCAGGCAATAACATCACTTCTAAATGTAAGAATATAGTAAAGGTAGCAGATCAACCATCTGTGAAGATAATATGAAGGTTAAAAGACAAAAGTACTAAAATTACCTATTTCAATGATAAGAGGCTTATGGAAAAACACACACAAAACAAGAGATTAGATCTGATTTCAAAACCATAAAATGTGGGAGGAGGGGAGTGAAAAAGTGGAGTTTTTAGAAAGAGGTCAAGCTAAAGAGTCTATCAACTCAATGTAGACTGTAATATACGTAGAATATTATACAGGATCCTCATGGTAATCACAAATCAGTAAACTATAATAAGTAAGCAAATAAGTAATACAAAAGAAATCAAACATATTACTAAAGAAAGCCATCAAACCACAAGGGAAGAGAGCAAGAGAAAAAGAAAGGAACAGAGAAAAACTACTAAAACACCCAGGAAAAAAAGTAACAAAATGGCAATAAATACATATTTATCAATAGCTACTTTAAATGTCAGTGGACTAAATGCTCCAATCAAAAGGCATAGGGTAGCCACTTGGATAAAAAAACAAGACCCGTATATATGCTGCATACAAGAGAGACACTTCAGATCTAAAGACACTCACAAACTGAAAGTGAAAGGATGGAAAAAGACATTCCATGCAAATGACAAAGAAAAGAAAGCGGGGGTAGCAATACTTATATCAGACAAAATAGAGCTTAAAACAAAAATTGTAGCAAGGGACAAAGAAGGGCACAACATAATGATAAAGGGAACAATCCAACAAGAAAATATAACACTTATAAATATTCATGCACCCAACATAGGAGCACCTAAACATATAAAGCAATTATTAACAGACATAAAAGGAGAAATAGACAGTAACACAATAATAGTAGGGGACTTTAACACTCCACTTTCACCAATACATAGATCATCCAAACAGAAGATCAATAATGAAACACTGGCCTTAAATGACACATTTGATCAGATGGACTTAGTGGATATATATAGTACATTCCATCCAAAAACTACAGAATACACATTCTTTTCAAATGCACATGGAACATTCTGCAGGATTGATCACATATTATGTGACAAAACAAGTCTCAATAAATTTAAGAAGATCGAAATAATTCCATGCATCTTTTCTGAGCACAAAGGTATGAAACTAGAAATCAACTACAGGAAGAAAACCAGAAAAGCCACAAAAATGTGGAGATTAAACAACATACTACTGAGCAACAACTGGGTCAATGAAGAAATCAAAGGAGAAATAAAAAAATTCCTGGAGACAAATGAAAATGAAAATATGACCTGCCAAAATCTATGTGATACAGCAAAAGTGGTTCTAATAGGGAAGTTTACAGCAATTCAGGTCTTCCTCAACAAAGAAGAAAAATCCCAAATAAACAATCTAATAGCACATCTAAAGGTTCTGGAAAAAGAAGAACAAACAAAGCCCCAAATCAGCAGAAGGAAAGAAATAATAAAAATCAGAGCAGAAATAAACATAACGGAGACTAAAAAAAAGAAAAAATTAATGGAACCAAGAGCTGGTTCTTTGAAAAGATAAACAAAATTGACAGACCCTTAGCTAGACTCACCAAGAAAAAAAGAGAGAAGGCTCAAATAAATAAAATCAGAAATGAAAGAGGAGAAATTACAACAGACACCTCAGAAATATAAAAGATAGTAAGACAATACAATGAAAAGCTATATGCCAACAAATTGGATAATCTAGAAGAAATGGATAATTCTTAGAAACGTACAAACTTCCAAAACTGGACCAAGAAGAAGTAGAGAACTTCAATAGACCAATCACCACTAAGGACATCAAAACAGCAATCAAAAACCTCCCAAAAAATAAAAGTTCAGGACCAGATGGCTTCCCTGGTGAATTCTACCAAACATTCAAAGAAGACTTAATACCTATCCTTCTCAAAATCTTCCAAAAAATTGAAGAGGAGGGGAGGCTTCCTAACACATTCTATGGAGCCAACATTATCCTGATACCAAAACCAGATAAGGACAACGCAGCAAAAGAAAATTACAGGCCAATATCACTGATGAACATCGATGCAAAAATTCTCAACAAAATACTAGCAAATTGAATACAACAATACATTAAAAAGATCATACATCATGATCAAGTGGGTTTCATTCCAGGGATGCAGCAATGGTTCAACATCTGCAAATCTATCAATGTGATACACCACATTAACAAAATGAAGAATAAAAATCACATGATCATCTCAATAGATGCAGAGAAAGCATTTGACAAGATATAGCATCTATTTATGATAAAAACTCTAAATAAAATGGGTATAGAAGGAAAATACCTCAACATAATAAAAGCCATATATGACAAACCCACAGCAAATATCATTATCAATGGAAAAAAACTGAAAGCTATCCCTCTAAGAACAGGAACCAGACAAGGATGCCCAGTTTCACCACTCTTACTTAACATAGTATTGGAAGTCCTAGCCAGAGCAATCAGGCAAGAAAAAGAAATAAAAGGGATCCATATTGGAAAAGAAGCAGTGAAACTGTCACTCTGCAGACAACATGATTTTATATATAGAAAAGCCTAAATAATCCACTAAAAAAACTTTTAGAAATAATAAATGAATACAGTCAAGTCACAGGATGCAAAATCAACATACAAAAATTGGTTGTGTTTCTATGCACTGACAATGAAGTAGCAGAAAGAGAAATTAAGAATACAATCTCATTTACAATTGCAACAAAAAGAATAAAATACCTAAGAATAAACTTAACCAAAGAGGTGAAAGATCTGTACACTGAAAACTATAAAACATTGTTGAAAGAAATTGAAGAAGCCACAAAGAAGTGGAAAGCTATTCCATGCTCTTGGATTGGAAGAATTAACATAGTTAAAATGTCCATATTTCCTAAAGCAATCTATAGATTCAACACAATCCCTATCAAAGTTCCAACAACATTTTTCACAGAAATAGAACAAAGAATCCTAAAATTTATGTGGAACAACCAAAGACACTGATTAGCCAAAGGATTCCTGAGAAAAAAGAAAAAAGCTGGAGATATCACACCCCATGATTTCAAAATATACTACAAAGCCATAGTACCCAAAGCAGCATGGTACTGGTGCAAAAACAGACACACAGATCAATGGAACTGAATCAGGAGCCCAGAAACAAACCCACATATTTATGGACAGCTAATATTCGACAAAGCCGAGAGCATACAATGGAGAAAGGAGGGTCTCTTCAATAAATGGTGTTGGGAAAACTGGACAGCCACATGCAAAAGAATGAAAGTAGACCATTCCCTTATGCCATGCACAAAAATCAACCCAAAATTGATTCCAGACTGGAATGTAAGACCTGAAACCATTAAACTTCTAGAAGAAAACATAGGTAGTACACTCTATGACATCAGTCTTAGCAGCACGTTTTCCAGCAGCATGTCTGCTGGGGCAAGGGAAACAAAAGAAAAAATGAACAAATAGGACTACATCAAACTAAAAAGCTCTGCACAGCAAAGGAAACCATCAACAAAACAAAAAGACAACCTAACAATTGGGAGAAGATATTTGCAAACCACAAATCTGACAAGGGGTTAATATCCAAAATATACAAAGAACTCATAGAGCTCAACAACAAAAAAACCAACAACCCAATTAAAAAATGGGCAAAAGATCTGAATAGAGATTTCTCCCAAGAAGATATGTAGATGGCCAACATGCATATGAAAAGATGCTCAACATCATTAGCTATCAGGGAAATGCAAATCAAAACTACAATGAGCTATCACCTCACTCCAGTCAGAATGGCTATAATTAACAAGACAGGAAACAAGTATTGGAGAGGTGGAGAGAAGGGAACCCTTGTACAATGCTAGTGGGAGTGCAAAGTGGTTCAGCCACTATGGAAAGCAGTATGGAGTATCCTCAGAAAATTAAGAATAGATCTACCATATGATCCAGGTATTCCACTGCTGGGTATTTATCCAAAGAGCTCAAAAACACAAATGCACAAAGATTCATGCACCCGTATGTTCACTGCAGCAGTAGTCACAATAGCCAAGACTTGGAAGCAACCTAGGTGCCCATCAAGGGATGAACAGATAAAGAAGATGTGGTATATATACACGATGGAATACTACTCAGCTATAAGAAATGATGAAATCTGGCCATTTGTGACAACATCGATGGATCTTGAGGGTATTATGATAAGTGAAATAAGTCAGAGGGAGAAAGTCAAATACCGTATGATCTCACTCATAAGTAGAAGATAAAAACAACCACAAACAAACACATAGCAATGGAGATTGGATTGGTGGTTACCATAGGGGGAGGGGGGAAGGGGGAGGGCAAAAGGAGTGATTAGGCTCACATGTGAGGGGATGAACTATAATTAGTCTTTGGGTCATGAACATGATGTAATCTACACAGAATTCGAAATATATTATGATGTGCATCTGAAAGCTATATGATGTTATAATCCAGTGTTACTGTGATAAAATAAGAGACAAATGTGAGGAATGTTGTTATGTATAATTGTATATGTAAAGCTAATATGTGAAGAAAAAATCAGAGCACAAAATATACAATACAACCATGTTAATAGGTGTAAGACAATTTATCATTTTCTTTTTCTTCTGTCAGCTTTGGTAAGTTGTATTTTCCTAGAAATTTGTTCATACATCTAAATTTTCAAAATTTACTGACAAAAAGTTCTTCATACCTTTTTTTACATTAAAAAATGTAAATTAAAAAAATAAAGAGGAGAAGGGGCAGAGCAAAATGGTGGGGTGAGCTGACCCAGGACTCTCCCCCCTCCAAACTACAACAAAGGATTGAAAAAACTGAATTTCAGCCAATAAACCTAATGCCAGACCGTCAGAGACCTACAGCACCAAGACGAAGGAGGATGGAGAGGCTGCTGCCAGCCTCGGAGGAGCTGAAATGGGGTAGGAGAGAACTTTGCTCCCTTCCCTAGAGACTGGGATTGCTGCTACAGGTGAGGGAAGGAGCGGGGGAGGGGCCACGCGACCGGGGGATCGTCCAGCAATCCCGCTGCCAGTGCAGTGGAAACTGACTGACACGAAAGCTTCTGTGTGCGGGGACCCCATCAAGCCAGGGCCCCAGGAGACCAGAAAACGAGAGCTGATCAGAATCCAGATCAGCTTGCGAGAGAAAACGCCCCTCCTCCCTACAAACCACCCTGGGTGCCGCCATCTTGCCTGAAGGCGGAAAGCTCAGAGTGCGTGGTTCTTGACCCCATCTAGTGGTGACACGCTGTAACTGCAACCGAATTCTATCATCATGTGCAAAAACCGCTCCTTTACCATCCAGCAATTTATAAAAGCTCCAGAACAGAAGGAAAACAATAAAAACACAGAATTAAGTCCTGAGGACTTGGAAATAGGTAAATGAAGTGAAAATGAGTTCGGAGTAGCTATCATCAAAAAACTCAAGGAGGTAGAGAGAAAGATAGAGAAACAAGTCAATGAGTTCTGGAGTTACTGCACAAAAGAGATTGAAACTATAAAGAAGAATCAAACAGAACTACTAGAGATGAAAAATATTATGGATCAGATAAAACAGAATATGGATTCCCTGAATGCGTGTGTAGACATCACAGAGGAGCAAATTAGCATAATTGAAGATAGACAGGCTGAATGGCTCTAGACAGAGGAAGGAAGAGAACTAAAGATTAAAAAAAATGAGGAAAATATCAGAGAGATAGCAGATTCAATGAGGAGAAATAATTTAAGGATCACAGGAATTCCCGAGAACGTGGAAAAGGAAAATGGAGCAGAAAGTGTGCTTAATGAAATTATAGAAGAGAACTTCCCAAATCTAGGGATTGAGGGAGAAATGTGTGTGGAGGAAGCGTTCAGATCTCCTAGATTTGTCAATGTAAAAAGACGTACTGCAATGCATATAGTATTAAAACGACAAAAATGAAAGACAAAGAAAGAATACTCAGGGCAGCAAGGCAGAAGAAAATAACCTACAAAGGAACTCCTATCAGACTTTCAGCAGATTTCTCTACAGAAACCTTACAAGCTAGGAGAGAATGGAGTGGCATATTGAAAACTTTAAAAGATAAAAATTTTCATCCAAGAATACTCTATCCAGCAAAAACATCCTTCAGATATGAGGGAGAAATTAAATCTTTTCCAGACAAGCAAAAGTTAGGGGAATTTGTAACCAAAAGTCCTCCACTACAGGAAATCCTCAAGAAGGCTCTCATACCTGAAAAAAGAAAAAAGGGAGAAAGGGGTCACAAACCACAGAGTAGGGAGACACATAGAACCAGAATAGGATAGCAAATATTCAACTATAGCATTAGGATAAAGGTAGGGAAATCACCAAAGCAAAGACGATCTTATCACCCTAACTACAAACTCACAACACGAGTTGGAATAAGAAATGAAAATAATAATTTAGGAGGGGAAGAGGAAATAGACTAAATTAGTTTAGGCCAAGTAAGTAACAGACCACCAGAGAATAGACTATATTATACACGAGATTCTAAATACAAACTGCTGGGTAGCCACTAAACTGCAAAATAGAACCGAGCCACAAAACATAAATAAGGAAAAATCTAAGAAACCCAGAATAAGAAGGTGCAGTAGTCAATGGATAGGCTAAAACACACAGGACGAGAAACAAAGGTAATACAGGAAAACCAGATAACAAGCGACAGATTGACAGGATTAAGTCCACATGAATCAATAATCACCCTCAATGTAAACGGATTGAACTCTCCAATAAAAAGACACAGAGTAGCAAAATGGATTAAAGAACAAGATCCAACTATTTGTTGCCTCCAGGAAACACACCTCAGCCCCAAGGACAAACACAGACTCAGAGTGAAGGGTTGGAAGACCATACTCCAAGCTAATAGCAAGCAAAAGAAAGCAGGTGTTGCAATACTTACATCAGACAAAACGGATTTCAAAATAAGGCAGGTAAAGAGAGACACAGAGGGACAATATACAATGATCAAAGGGAAACTTCATCAAGAAGAAATAACGCTTATAGACATCTGTGCACCCAACACAGGAGCACCAAAGTTCATAAAGCAACTATTAACAGACCTAAAGGAAGATGTTAAAAACAACACAATAATAGTAGGGGACCTGAACACCCCACTCACATCAATGGACAGATCATCCAGACAGAAAATCAACAAGGAAATAGTGGAGCTAAACGAAAAACTAAAACAATTGGACTTAATAGACATTTATAGAACGCTTCATCCTAAAACAGCAGAATACACATTCTTCTCAAGTGTGCATGGAACATTCTCAAGGAGAGACCATATGTTGGGAAACAAGGCAAACCTCTACAAATTTAAAAAAATTGAAATAATAACAAGCATCTTCTCTGAACATAATGCTATAAGGCTAGAAATTAACTACAAGAAAAAAGCTGAGAAAGGCACAAGGATGTGGAGACTAAACAATACGCTACTGAACAAGCAATGGATCATTGTAGAAATTAAAGAAGAAACCAAAAAATACCTGGAGGCAAATGAAAATGATAACTTGCCATATCAACTCATATGGGATACAGCAAAAGCTGTATTAAGAGGAAAATTCATTGCAATACAGACACATCTTAACAAACAAGAAAAATCCCAAATAAGCAATCTTAAACTACACCTAACTGAATTAGAGAAAGAAGAACAAACAAAACCCAAAGTCAGCAGAAGGAGAGAAATAATAAAAATCAGAGCAGAAATAAATGCTATTGAAACGAAAAAGGCAGTAGAAAGGATCGATGAAAGAAAGAGCTGGTTCTTTGAGAAAATAAATAAAATTGACAAACCCCTAGCCAGACTTGCAAAGAAAAAAAGGGAGAAAGCTCAAATAAACAAAATCAGAAATTAAAGAGGAGAAATAACAACAGACTCTGCAGAAATACAATGGATTATAAGAGAATACTACGAAAAATTATATGCCAACAAAATGGATAACCTAGAGGAAATGGATAAATTCTTGGACTCCTACAATCTCCCAAACCTCACTCAAGAAGAAGCAGACAATTTGATCAGACCAGTCACAAGGAAAGAGATTGAAACAGCAATCGAAAACATCCCAAAGAATAAAACCCCAGGACCAGATGGCTTCCCTGGGGAATGCTACCAAACTTTCAGAGAGGATTGAATACCTATCCTTTTCAAGCTATTCCAAAAAATTAGGGAGGATGGAACACTTCCTAACACATTCTACGAGGCCAACATCACGCTGATACCAAAGCCTGACAAGGACACCACAAAAAAAGAGAACTATAGGCCAATATCGCTGCTGAACATTTATGCAAAAATTCTAAACAAAATTTTGGCAACCAGAATTCAGCAACTCATCAAAAGGATCATCATACATCATGATCAAGTGGGATTCATACCAGGGACACAGGGATGGTTCAACATCTGCAAATCAATCAACGTGATACACCACATCAACAAACTGAGGAATAAAAACCACATGATTATCTCAATAGACACAGAGAAAGCATTTGACAAGATCCAACAGCCATTTATGATAAAAACTCTGAACAAAATGGGCATAGAAGGGAACTACCTCAACATAATAAAGGCCATATATGACAAACCCACAGCCAACATCATACTCAATGGGCAAAAACTGAGCGCCATCCCCCTGAAAACAGGAATGAGACAAGGATGCCCTCTATCACCACTCTTATTTAACATAGTACTGGAAGTCCTGGCCAGAGCAATCAGGCAAGAAAAAGAAATAAAAGGAATCCAAATAGGGAGGGAAGAAGTGAAACTCTCACTGTTTGCACATGACATGCTCAGTATGGAGATTCCTCTTATATATAGAAAACCCCAAAGAATCCATTGGAAAACTCTTAGAAGTAATCAACAACTACAGCAATGTTGCAGGGTATAAAATCAATTTGCATAAATCAGTAGCATTTCTATATTCTAATAATGAACTAACAGAAAAAGAACTCAAGAACACAATACCATTCACAATCACAACAAAAAGAATAAAATACCTCAGGATAAATTTAACTAAGGAAGTGAAGGACCTATACAATGAAAATTACAAGGCCTTTCTGAGAGAATTGGATGACGACATAAGGAGATGGAAAGACATTCCATGTACGTGGATTGGAGGAATAAACATAGTTAAAATGTCCGTTCTACCTAAAGCAATCTACAGATTCAACACTATCCCAATCAGAACCCCAATGACATCCTTTATAGAATTAGAACAAAGAACCCTAAAATTCGTATGGGGCAACAAAAGACCCCGAATTGCTAAAGCAATCCTGAGAAAAAAGAACAAAACGGGAGGCATCACAATCCCTGACTTCAAAACATACTACAAAGCTACAGTAATCAAAACAGCATGGTACTGGTACAAAAACAGGTGCACAGATCAATGGAACAGAATTGAAAGCCCGGAAATAAAACCACACATCTATGGACAGCTAATCTTTGACAAAGGAGCTGAGGGCATACAATGGAGAAAAGAAAGTCTTTTCAACAAATGGTGCTTGGAAAACTGGAAAGCCACATGTAAAAGAATGAAAATTGACCATTCTTTCTCACCATTCACCAAAATAAATTCAAAATGGATCAAAGACCTAAAGGTGAGTCCTGAAACCATAAGGCTTCTAGAAGAAAATGTAGGCAGTACACTCTTTGACATCAGTATTAAAAGGATCTTTTCAGACACCACATCTTCTCAGAGAAGGGAAACAATAGAAAGAATTAACAAATGGGACTTCATCAGACTAAAGAGCTTCTTCAAGGCAAATGGATACAGGATTGAAACAAAAAAACAACCTACTAACTGGGAAAAAATATTTGCAAGTCATATATCTGACAAAGGCTTAATATCCATAATATATAAAGAACTCACAGAACTCAACAACAAAAAAATCAAAGAACCCGGTCAAAAAATGGGCTGGAGACATGAACAGACATTTCTCCAAAGAAGATATACTGATGGCCAATAGGCACATGAAAAGATGCTCATCATCGCTGATCATCCGGGAAATGCAAATCAAAACTACATTAAGATATCACCTTACACCCATTAGAATGACAAAAATATCTAAAACTAATAGTAACAAATGTTGGAGAGGTTGTAGAGAAAAAGGAACTCTCATATACTGCTGGTGGGAATGCAAACTGGTGCAGCCATTATGGAAAACAGTATGGAGATTCCTCAAAAAATTAAAAATAGAACTACCATACAACCCAGCTATTCCACTACTGGGTATCTATCCAAAGAGCTTGAAGTCAGCAATTCCTAAAGTCCTATGCACCCCAATGTTTATTGCAGCATTATTTACAATAGCCAAGACATGGAAGCAACCTAAGTGCCCATCAACAGATGAATGGATAAAGAAGATGTGGTACATATATACAATGGAATACCACTCAGCCATAAAAAAGAACAAAATCATTCCATTTGCAATAACATGGATGGACCTTGAGGGAATTATGTTAAGTGAAATAAGCCAGTTAGAGAAGGACAATCTCTGTGTGACTCCACTCATATGAGGAATTTAAAAATGTAGACAGAGAGAACAGATTGGTGGCTACCAGGGGAGAGGTGTGGTGGGGGCTTGGTACAGGGGGTGGAGTGGTGCACCTGCAACACGACTGACAATCAATAATGTACTGAAATTTTACAAGTTTGTAACCTATCATTAACTCAATAAAAAAAATAAAAAAATAAACAAAGTACAATTATTACAATAAACCACAGGGACAGAATGGCAACCACAGTGTTTTGGAATGGAGGGAACTGTGGTGGTGGCTATCTGGTAACAGGATCTCTCAAACTGAAATGTATGGGAAGCCTACTGAAATGCTCCTTGTTCTATATAGGTGGACAAATTTTAGGTCTGTTGGAGAAAAATCTAACCTGAGTCACCAAAGTGGGGACTCACAACCTCTTACCCAGTTCTTAGACTTAAGCTTGTTAATAGAACAGGAGCTTCTCAACTGAGGAGGTTCTTGGACCCCTCTGAAGAGGCACGCTGCAATATGGCCACAGTTATATACCGCCAATCTTTCTCTAAGACTTCCCCGGCAGGGCCTGTAGCCTTGTATAAATATTGTACATGTATAGATATTGGCTCTGCTCCAGTGGGACAAGAGATCCATTCCGTCGTTATTTCCATACCCACAGAACATAACATAGAGTATGAATAGATATACCTAGTAACTGACAGATTCCGTACCTTGATTCACTGATTTGAAGGATGAGGGCTCTTATGGTAGGAAGTAGCCAAGTAGAAGCCGTCAGAAATTCCCTCCATCCCACATCAAGACAGTAAACCAAAAGTAATACAGCATCCCTGGAGGAATTGCAGAGAGAAGACTAGAGAGATGCAGGAGTAGTGATCTCTACCACATCCTCACTTAACTTATCTGATTGACTAGTACCAAAGTCAGACAAGTTCTGGAGAATGACATCAAATTATTACAAGCTTAATCTAGTGATGATGCCAATTAGAGCTGCAGTTCTGGATGTGGTATTTTACTAAGGCAAATCGACATAGCTCCTGGCCCTTTGTATGCAGCCATTGACCTGGGAGATGCTTCTCCCTTCCAGAAATGAAAATCAGAAGTAGGGACGATTATGTATCTTTACTGCCCTGACCCCAGAGCTAATCTAAATTTCCTGTTCTCTGTCATAATATAGTTCGGAGGGACCTTGACCGTCTTGCTATCCCCACACAACATCCTCTTTTTCATTACATGGACATGATCAGGAAGTGGAAAGAAACCTAGATACCTTAGCAAGACATATTCATGTATAGGGTGGGAGATCATTCAAGATCCTGCCATGTAGGTGATGTTTCTAGCGGTCCAGTCTGGAGCATCTTGAGAGATCCTTCTAAAAGGAAAGAAAAGTTGCTGTACTTTGCACTTCTCACCTTAAAAAAAGAGGCTCAATGCTTGGTGGGCTTATTTGGATTTTGAAGGCAATATACACTGCATTTGAGTATGATATTCTCACCTATTTAATCAGGTGCTATTTTGGGGACTGGCCCAGAACAGAAAAGGGTCCAGACTGTGGGGCAAGCTGTCTTGTCACTTTAGCTTTATATCTAGGAGAAAGGTCACAAGGAAGGGTTTGTGGAAAACAAAGTTTCTGAATGAAGCCTGTGGCAAGCACCAATAAGAAAATCACATTGCATAGAAGCAGAGGATGGAATGGTGGTTGCCCGGGGCTGGGGGGAGGGGAAAATGGGGTGATTGTCAAAGTGTCCAAAGCTTCAGTAATCCAAGATGAACAAGTTCTGGAGACCTAATGTACAGTATGATGACTATAGTTAACAATATTGTATTGCATATTTGAAACTTGCTAAAAGAGTAGATCTTAATTCATCTCACCACACACACACAAAGAAATTGGTATCTATATGGAGATGATGGATATTTAACTAGCTTGCTTGTGGTGATCATTTCGCAATGTATACATATCAAAACATCATGTTTTACACATTAAACATATACAATGCTTATGTCAATCATACCTCAATAAAGCTGTTAAAAAAAAGAAAGGAAATCACATCGCAGACCATAAGAGTTTGGAGTAAGGCTCCTTGACTGACAACTCTCCATTTGAAAAGCAGCTCTTGGCTTCTTACGAGGCCCTGGTAGGGAGTGAATTCCTGACCATGGGACGTAAGGAGATTATGTGATGTGCACTTTCCCGTCATGAACTGGGGGTTTTAACTGATTCACTGAATCATAAAATAAACATATGCGTCAGTATCCTGTTATAAAATTGAAGTTGTATATACAAGACTGGACACAAGCAGGTCTAAAAGGCATCTGTTGGAGCAAGTGATTCAGTACTTCCATAGTACTTGCTCTTACTGCTTCACCCTCTCCCTTCAACCCAGTCCTACGGCCTCTTGGGGAGCTTCCTATGAGCAGGCAAAGGACAAGGAGAAGTACAGGCCTGATTTATGCATGGATCTGCACAGTAGGACGTCACCAGCTGGAAGTGGATGGTCACTGCACTACCAGCCCGCTCTGAGTGGCCCTGAAAGACAGTGGGAAAAGAAATTCCTCCCAGTGAACTGAACTTAAGGTGGAATATCTAGTTGTACACTTGGTGTAGGATGACAAATGGCCTGAGGTGTGTATTTGCTGGTCAAGGACTTGGAAAGAACATAATTGGGCAATTGATGACACGAGATCTAGGGTAAAGATATGTAGATGGACCTCTTGGAATGGGCACAGAGTATGAAGATAGTTATGCCCTATCATAAATGTCCACCAGAGGGCATCTAGTCCCAATGATGTTCTTAGTGATCAGGTGAGAAAGATGACTCAGCCTGTGGATGTCAGCTAGATTCTTTCCTCAGACATCCTACTGTTTGCACAACTGACTCATCAATAGAAAGGACATGCAAGTAGGGATAAAGGTTCAGCATGGGTTTGGCAGCATAAGGCTCACTAAGGTTGATTCTGGCTACTGCTCCTGCTGGGTGTCCAATCTGCCAACAGCATAAGCCAGTATGGAGCTCCGAATATGGCACTGTTCCCTGGGAGGACCCACTGGCCACCTGGTGGCAGATTGATTACATCAGACTTTTCCCATTACAAAGTGGGCAGTTCCTTGTCTTCACAGGGTAGACACATATCCTGGTATAGATTTGCCTTTCCTGTTCACAGAGTTTCTGCCCAGCTGCCATCATGCATAGATTTAGAGAATGATTTATCTGTGCCGGAACCAACACACTGTGATGGTTAATTTTATGTGTCAATTTGGCTGGGCCCAGATATTTGGTCAAACATAATTCTGGATATTCCTGTGAGAGTGTTTTTTGAATGAGATTAACATTTAAATTGGTGGACTTTTAGTAAAGCAGATTGCCCTCCATAACATGGATGGGCCTCATCCAATCAGTGGAAGGTCTGAGTAGAAAAAGACTGACCTGCTCCAACCAAGAAAGAACTCTGCCAGCAGACTGCCTTTGGACTTGGTTTCCCTGGGTCTCCAGCCTGCTGGCCTGCCCTACAGGTTTTGGACTTGGACTTCCATAATTGCAGGAGCCAATTCCTTAAAATAAGTCTCTCTCTCTGCATATACATTACAAAGGGTTCCTGGACCCACTTCCAATGTGTGTGTGTGGAGGCTTCCCCACACCAACAAGTTCTCAGATGCCAGCAGGTGTCCCAGAATTCAACTCAATTCTGGCACTATCTACCCAGAGACAGTATCAGATTCCACAGGTAAAGGACTTAGTCCCACAAGATGCCCTCCACTTCAGATGCCAGTTACAAGCCCAAGTTGTTACCTGTGCTTCTGGCCAAATGGTTACAAACTGAAGGTTCCAGTGACCCTGTTGCAACTCAGGGTGTCAATCACAATTCCAGGCTGTTACCTGTGCTTCTGATCGATTAGTTATAAATCAGAGGTTTCCATGACCCCCTCCTGGGATTCAATTAATTTGCTAGAATGGCTCACAGAACTCAAGAAAACCCACTTACTCACTAGATTACCAATCTATTAAAAGGGATATTAAAGGATACAAATCAACAGCCAGATGAAGAGATACATAGGGCAAGGTCTTGAATAAAGGATCGTCTGTCCTCGTGGAGCTTCGGACCTGGCATGGTGGCACAGGGAAGGATTCTGGTTCCCCAATGTGGAAGCTCTCCAAAAAAGGAGCCAATGAGCTGTGCTTTTGGGTTTTTATGAAGGCTTCATTACATAGTTGTAATCGACTAAATCATTGGCCACTGACAATTGATTCAACCTCAAGGCCCCTCTCCCCTCCCTGGAAATCAGAGGGTGGGACTGAAAGTTCTAACCCTCTAATCACATGGCTGGTTCTCCTGGCAAGCAGCCCCCACCCTTGGGTGAGGTCCAAAAGTCACCTTCATTAACATGAACAAGACACTCATTTCACCTTTATGGCCCTGAAGCATTTTCAGAAATTGAGGGCAAGAGACCAAATATTATAACAAAAGATGCTCCCTTTGCTCTTATTGCTCAGGAAATTCCAAGGGTTTGGGGAGCTGTGAGCTAGGAACTGGGGATGAAGGCCAAATATATCTGAGAACTGTATTTTGGTCATCTGAATGACCAAATATATATATTTCTTTTAAATGACAATATCATAATATACACATCCTGTTGGTTCTGTTTCTCTGGAGAACCTTGACTAATACACCCACCCAACATTGCCTCTGACCAGAAATCCACTTTATGGCAAAGGAAGTAACACAGTGGGCTCACACTCATAGAGTTCACTTGTCTTACCATGTGCTCCATTATCCAGAAATAGCTGTCTTGATGGAATGTATGGTGGTTAGCCGAAGGCTCAGTTATGGCAGCAACTGGGAGACAACACCTTGTGAGTTTGGAGTGCTGTTCTACAGGACAGTATATGTTTAAAATTAGCAGTCCATGGTCAGAATGTATAGGTATGAGAACCAAGGAGTGGAGTTGGGAGTGGACCTTCTTACTATAATATCTGATAACTCAAAGAATGTTCTCTTCCTCTATCTCCAAGCTTGGACTTGGTGTATTTGGAGGTGCTAGTGTCTGAGGGAGGAATGCTTGCTCCAGGACAAATGGTCACGTTGCCAATGAATTGAGAGCCGAGAAATCACCTGGTCATTTTGGATATAGCATGCTATTGAATCAATGAGCAGAGGAGGGGTCAGGACATTGGCTAGAGCTACTGGCCAATTACTGGGAGGAAAACTGGATTTCTGCTACACAATGGGAGAAAGGAGGACTATTTTTAGAACCCAGGTGATTCACTGAGTTGTTACTATACTTGCTTGTGCAATTATACCAGTCAAATGGAAACTGGGGCAACCTAATAATATGGATAAGACCACAAAGAACTCATACCCTATAGATATAAAGAGTTTGTTTTTCCTACGAGTTTAAGAACGCTATCTAGCCTGGATGCTGGCAGAGGGTAAGGGGAATGTGAAACGGGTGGTAGAAGAAGGCAGCTTTGAGTATTATCTTAAGCAAACTACAAAAATGGAGATTATAGTAACTATGTTTTATGTTACCTTTTTTTTAACCCTATTTTTATCCCCATTACCTTATGTGAAGAGCACTATGGTAACTGTTGTTTTAGGTTTCAGGTAGAAATGTGACTGAATTGACATTACATTGTGATCATACAGTAGCTGGTGAGACTTTGTGTGACCCTGTGCTCGTGCAACAAACTCTTTACCTAGATGAAGGATAAGAGTGGACACAAGGGGCACAGGCAGTGGACTGTCTTGAATATCTTCCCTTCTCCTTGTTTCCTTTCTCTTTGTCTTGTCCCTTTCCTCCTCCAATTCCCTTAACTGTAGGTATTTACCAGGATTTCAACTATTACCTCTAAGCAGATGACACCCGAATCTATAGCTCACAATTATCCAGGCCTAAATCTGAAAACAATATTTGACTCAGAACTCTCTCCCACTCCCACTGCCACTGCCTTCAGATCAGTTTCTGTTGTCAATTCTACCTCTTGAATGTTTCTTTCATCCACACTCTCTGTTCTGGTTTCATGGCTACTATACTATATAGCTTGGTCATGAAGAGCATGGGCGTTGACCTCAATCAGATCTGGATTTGAATTTTATATCTGTCACTTACTTGGATAAATTCATTCCCTTATTCAATGAATATTTATTGAGCATCAACTTTGTGCCACGTACTGTTCTAGGCACTGAAGAGTCAGCATTGAAGAAGACTAAGCCCCTGCCTTCATGAAGCTTACATTCCAGTGGGGAAGACAGATGATAAATATATGAATAAAACAATAAATAAGATAATTTCAGATTGTGCCCTGATGAAAACAAAACAGGGTAATGGGAAACAAGTGTCACAGCAGGAGGAAATTTTAGATAGATTCATAAGGGAAGTGTGGCTAGAGAAGAGAAGAGGGTCCCAGACCAAGCTCTGGGGCATGCCAAGATTTATAGGTTGGGAAAAATAATAGCAAATGTGTTTATGATCCTTACTAAGTGCCAGGCACTGTCCTATGTGCATTACATGTAGTAATTCATTCAATCCTTGCCAGAACCCCAGGAGGTATCATTTTGCTCTTTATCATCATTTTACTAATGAGGAAACTGAGGCACAGAGAGGTTAAGTAACTTGCCCGAGGTCACACAGAAAGCAAATGGTAAAACAGATTTGAACTTAGGCAGTTTTGTTTTGGAATCCATGTCCTTAACTTCTATGAAGAATTCCTCCCCCCAAGAGGAAAGAGAGGAGGAAGAGTCAGCAAAAGAGACTGAGAAGTAATATAACCTCCATGACCTTCAGTCTTCTCATCTGTACAATGGAAATAAAAATAGCGTGTGCTTCACAGGGTTGTTGTAAAGATAAAATCTTATAATTCTTGCAAAATACATATTATAGTGCTTGTCAAGTAGTAGCCACTTGATAGGTGGCAGCTATTACTATTATTTCTTAGACTATTGTAATGGTTTCTTAACTTGCCTACCTGACTCCTCTCTTTCCAGCTGTACCTCCATCCAACCCAAACCAAACAACTGGCTCACATATTCCCATGTACCTCCATGCAGTGGTGCCATTGTGATCTTACATATTGCTCACCTGCTCAAAATCCTTCAATGGTTCCCAATTCTCTACAGCAAGGGTTGGCCAAATTTTTATGTAAAGGGTCAGGTAGTAAGTATACTTGGGTTTTGTTGGCCATATGTTCTCTGTTGCTACTACTCATCCCAGCCATTCTATAACAAAAGCATTCATAGAGAGTACATAATAAAGTGAGCATGGATGTGTTCCAATAAACATTACTAGCAAAACCAGGAAGAGGGCTGGATTTGGCTCACAGGCCATAGTTGGTTGACCCCTAGCCTACAGAATTAAATTTGGCATTCAGGACTCTACCTGCTTCTTACAACCTTGCCTCACACTGCTTCCAATTGTTCATTCAACAATCCAGACAACCAGATGATATTCTGTTCTCTTTGTTTGCACTAGTTCCTCTATCTGAATTGCTCTCTTCTTGAAGCTCTGTCTATTAAAATCCTATGTATCTGTATTGATTAGTGTCCGTTGTTTGCAAGCAGCAGAACTGACCTCAGCTGTGGTATAGACTGCAGGTGCTCATCAATATCAATGTTCTCCTCTTCTTTCTGGATGCTTATTTAGATTACATTTCTCGGCCCACCTTGCAGTGAAGTGTGAGCATGTAACTGAGTTCCGGCTAATGGAATATGGGCAGAAGTGATACTTGCCGTTTTCTGTAAAAACCTCCCATATTGGATCCTGTCAACTGAATGCAGAGAACTCCTGTCTTAGCTCAAGCTGCTATAACAAAATACCATAAACGTAGTGGCTTAAACAACGGAAATTTATTTCTCACAGTTCTCGAGGTTAGGACGTCCAAGATCAAGGCGCCAGCCCATTTGGTTCTTGGTGAGGATTCTCTTCATGGTTTGCAGATGGACTCCTTCTTGCTGTGTCCTCACATGGTGGAGAGAGGGAGAGAGCGTCTCTCTTGTGCCTCTTCTTATAAGGGCACTAATACCATTCATGAGGGCTCCACTTTCATGACCTGATTACCTCCCCAAAGCCCCACCTCCAAATACCATTACACGCTAGGGATTAGGGCTTCAACATATGAATTTTGGGGGACCACAAACATTCAGTCCACAACAACTCCTAAGACCTAGAAGAGAACAGAACCAAAGAATGGAAGGAGCCTGGGTTCCTGAGTAACTATGGAGCATAGTCCGCCTGCTGACCCACTTTGGATTGGACATGGATGAGAAATAGACATTTTTTAAAGCCACTAAGATTTAGGAGTTTTGTCTACTACTTACCCAAACTAACACACGGGCTAACCGAGGAATTTATTTGTAAGGCTCACAGAAGGAAAAACTAAACAAGAGGTTCTCAGAAACAAGGCACCTTCCAGGATTTAGATAGAGGGAACTAATGGACCACTTTTCCAGGGCACCACTGGCACTACGAATCAGCTCCAACTGTTTTCTGTCTTTGCATTGCTCAGCTCAAGATTCAAATTCCTAGAAGAACTCAGTGGACTTGGCTTAGACTTCATGCCCACCTCTTGACCATAAGAGCACGGGGCATTTTGATCGGAAGTCCTCAAATGCTGTACACAATGAGGGAGGGGAGTCTTCCGAAGGGGATGACATAGCTGGTGCTCGGCATGTCCTGAAAAGTAGCAGTAAACCTTAGGCTTTATGTGGTCTATCTATTGAATTCTTAATTTCAGTTATTGTATTTTTCAATTTTAGAATTTGCATTTGACTCTTTTTTATAGATTCTAGCTTTCTGATGAAATTCATCATGTTGTCCTTTATTTTCTTGAATATTTATAGTCCATGTCACATAACTGCAACAACTGGATCACTATGAGTCTGTTTCTATTGCTTGGGTTTTTTTCTTCTTGGGATTGTTTCTTGGTACGTCATTTAATTTTTTACTGACTGCCAGACTTTGTGCTTGAAAAGGTATATAGCCTCTGGATGATCCTATGTCCCTTCAGCGAGGATTCACCCTATTTTCTGCAAGGCAGGAGAAGGGTGAGTTACCTTAATCCAATCAGCCCCTGAAGTGACTTGAGGCTGGTTTGCAGCGTTTGCTAGACTCAGCCTATCTCTAGTTTGCCTCATTCCTAGGATAGAGCTCTCTAAGGGTCCCAAATGAGAGGCAGAGGGTGAACGTTTCTTAGGGATCTTCCTTCTTGAGAAGTTCTGAACTCCAATCTTTGTCTCCTCAGCTCCGTGAAACTTCCCAAAACTCCACTGTACTTTTTAGTTACTCTGCTTGACTTCTCATTTTTGGCCCAGTGCAACTTAATTGGCAGTTTCCTGAAGGGAAAATCTGTGCTGAGTGTCAGGCTCATTTTTCTGTGCTTCTCCTATCTCCAGATTGTGGCCACTTGAATCCTAGCTGGCCTTGGCAGAACTTAAACTTCAATTTTTGTCCCCCCGTCCTTTAATATTACCTAAATGTCTGGTAACTTCTCTGCCTCTTAGGAGCCACCGTCTACCCAGCGTCTGTGCCAAGAATTGCCAAATATCCTAAGGGAAAAAAAGCAACGTGCAGGAAATTGGGCTTACCCTGATGAGATTCTCTTCTTTCTGGGATCTCACCTCTCAAGTCCTGGCTCTCTGATGCTTTCAAAAATAACTTTGTCTTTTGGAATTTTGCCTGATTTTTCTAGTTCTCAGCAACAGCATTGGTCTGCTATTAGTTACTCCATCTTGAAGCAGAAATCCCTTGTGTGGTACAATATTTTAATAAGTATTAGGCCTCCAAGAAATTTCTTGTATATTTATCTCATTTATGTGGTCCATAACCGGATTCAGATGTTTGCAACACCTTAGATATATAATGTTTAATGATGATTATGATGATGATGATGATGATGATGTAGACAGTGTATATATCAGTCAGAATTCAGGGCAGGAAACAGAAGCCACTCTAAGAAGTTTAAGCAGGAAGGGGTGCCCCTACCTCTGTACTACAAAAATTGAATTATACAACCTGTTTCATTAAATATATCATATATCACGGCATACTTTCAGGCCAATAGATACACAGCATTTTTTTTCAGTTTAATCTAAAATATTCCATAGTATAGATGTGCTGTCATGAATTTAACCATTACCCTATTGATAGACATTCAGTTTGTCTCCAGGGATTTTTGACAGTAAAATTAACACTGCAATAAATGTCTTTGTGGCAATGAATCTTGATACTTTTATTTCTGTGCAATAGAATTTTCCAAGGGAGATTGCTGGGTCAAAGAGCATACATATTTAAAAACTATAATATATACAGTTAGATTATGTTCCAAAAAGTTCATAACAATTTACAGGAAGGAATTTAAAGCAGAGAATTGAGTACTTACAAAATTGCTGGAAGGTCTAAAGGAGTGGGTATGGGCTGGGTTTAAAAGAATAGTTAGAGAAAAATACTGAACGGAAACCCCAAGGGAGCTATTGCCTCTGATGTCAGCCCTAGAGCTCTGCCGGGATCAAGAACCTCTGTGCCGGAATTGTCACCTCTGCAGCTGCTGCAGCTGTGTCTGAATACCCTGGGAGCTAGATGAAGAGCATCCCAGAGCTGTGATCCAGCGATTAGAAACCAGATAAAGAAACTGCTGTTGCCGCCTTTGCTGGGGGAAACAGCTCAGTTCCTCTTGATACCAGGAAGCAGGAGAAGAAACACTGCAGAAACACCTCATATGTATAGACAGGAGTGCTCTTTCTAGCTGGTCAGCCCATTTCTACCGGCCAGACTTCACTTGAGGGCATCTACTTGGTGACATCTAATTTGCATGAAAAACCCTAGCTGCATGGGACTCGGGGGTGGAACGGAAGTGGAGTAAACCAATACATAGTATTAGCAGAGTCTGTAGTTATTATATAGTATTACTAACTACCCACTTCTGCATAATGTTGGGCAAGACACTAAGTTTTGGGTATTCTCTGCCTACCACTGGACCCTAGAAGTGGGGGAAATGACAGACAATTCACAAAACAGGAAATGCATACGGCTTACAAAATTACAGAAAAAAAACTTTTAAACAACTCACCAGGAATCCAAAAATGCATATTAAAAGTAGACATCATTTATTTAGCCTGTGAAATTAATGAATATAAATTTGAGACAACCTTAAGCTAGCGACAGAACAATAAACTGGACACTTATTTTATTCGTGGTTGGAGAGAGCATAAATTGGTCCAAATATTTTGGAATATAAATAGACCATATATGTCAAGAATCATTGCTGATATTCATATGCTCTGACCCATTAATTCCACTTCTGGGAATCTATTCTAAAGTAATAATCCTAATATACTGAAAAGAGACTTATACTAAAAGATATACATTGTAGCATCATTTATAATAGGGAAAAATTAGAAACTACCTAAATATATAATAATAAGGGAATGGTTGAGCAAATTTTGGATCATACACAAAATTAATTATTCCACAGCCATAAAACAATGCATAAGTGAAATGATAATAATGTTAGCCAGAAGCTTTTATTTTAATCCACTAAGCACTATAGGCACAATGCCTAAGGCCTATTGAACTTTTCAAGGACCAGCAAAGATGTTTGAAGCTTGATGAAATTTATTGACTTCAAAATATGAAAGTAACTACAAAATTAAAGTCAATAAACGTTTAAATAAATGTAAAAAAAGTAACACATCAGTTTTATGAATTACATCTTTTTGTATTGAGAAAAATTTCAATACATTGGAAAAAGTGTTGGTTAGATTGTATCGGTTTGTAAGAATTCCTGAGTATATATAATCTCTGCTAAGAAGTCATAACTAATAATAAATTTCAAAAGCAAAAACTTAAAAATTGCTTCAGATTTTTAGCAAAAAATATATTTAACGTAGGATGTGGGCACATGTTAAAGTGTATATGGTAAGATGTGGGGTGGGGCCTCCAAAAACAAGAGTCCTTTGGGGCTGGCCCCGTGGCCGAGTGGTTAAGTTCGCGCGCTCCGCTGCAGGCGGCCCAGTGTTTCGTCGGTTCGAATCCTGGGCGCGGACATGGCACTGCTCGTCAGACCACGCTGAGGCAGCGTCCCACATGCCACAACTAGAGGAACCCACAACGAAGAATACACAACTATGTACCGGGGGGCTTTGGGGAGAAAAAGGAAAAAATAAAATCTTAAAAAAAAAAAAAAAAGTCCTTAGAATTTAGCATGGTCTTAAAATACTCTGGCTAAGAACACCATGTTTTGAGTGCTTCCTGTGTACCAGATACTTAATATGCATCATCCTCTTTAACCCCCACAGCAGTGCTGGGCTGTAGCTCCATTGTCATTTCTTTCATAAGAGGAAACACAGGCTTCAGGGAACTTAATCAGCTAGCCCGAGGTCCCACAGCTAGGAAGGGTGGAGCCGGAGTCTGAAGGTGGGCTTGACTCCAATTCCTGGGCCCTTGGTGAGAACTTATGTATGTTATGGTATCAAATGTAAAAATAAGGAGCTTGCAAAATTGGATATGCAGTTTGATTCCAATTTTAGAAAAAAACAGTATTCGTTGAAAACAAAATGTTGTTTCTGATTTTTAATGTTCTGCATTTTCTAAAATATTTTTACAACAGTCGTGTAACGCATATTAATTTTTTTTTAATTGATTTAAGAGAAGTTTGAGATGGCTTGTATAATAGTGACATCCTGTGGCTATATGGGGTCATCATAGTCTCAGCTGTAATTTCAGCTTGGGAGCTGACTACTAGAGGGCAGCACTGAGCTTCATTCTGGTAAGTTTTCCAGGCCGAAAGCGGCAGAAAGCTGGGTCAGGATTCCACCTCTCCCCTCAAAACTGGAGAAAAACTAATCTATAACGCCATAAATAAATAGATAGATAGGTAAACAGATAGATAAATGAAACACCCTCCAATAGCTCCTTTGCATCCTGAAGCAATATAGCAAAGTTAAGCACCGAGCTCTGGAGCCATGCTGCCTGAATTTGAGCCGACTCCACCATTTACTAGCTGTGTGACCTTGACCAAGTCACATAACCTCTCTGAACTTTATCTTTCCCTCCACCTTTAAACTGAGGATAAGAATTGCCCCCACCTCTTAGGGTTGTTGTGAGAAATTAATAAAATAATACACTTTACAGTGCCAGTTGAGAGGGGGTGCTCAATAATTGGTAATTATTATATTGCCTGCTGCCCAAAGCTATCCTTCTTTTAAGAAGCAAATATATCTTGTTGAGTGCTATAAGCAGAGATAGCACTTTGTTATTGCTACCAAATTCACAAAAGAACTTTCCGTGGACTAGGGCTTATACAAAACATTTAAAAAGAGGTTGCAAATAGCAGTGCAGAGCCTGCCCTGGAATCAGGCAGATGTGGCTTTTTTTTTTTTTTTTAAGATTGGCACCTGGGGGGGCTGGCCCTGTGGCCGAGTGGTTAAGTTCCTGTGCTCCGCTGCAGGTGGCCCAGTGTTTCGTTGGTTCGAATCCTGGGTGCGGACACGGCATTGCTCATCAAACCATGCTGAGGCAGCGTCCCACATGCCACAACTAGAAGGACCCACAACGAAAAATATACAAGTATGTACTGGGGGCCTTTGGGGAGAAAAAGGAAAAAAATAAAATCTTTAAAAAAAAAAAAGATTGGCACCTGGGCTAACAACTGTTGCCAATCTTTTTTTTTCTTCTTTTTCTGCTTTATCTCCCCAAACCCCCCCTGTACACAGTTGTATATCTTAGTTGCAGGTCCTTCTAGTTGTGGGATGTGGGACGCCGCCTCAACGTGGCCTGACGAGCGGTGCTATGTCCGCGCCCAGGATCCGAACCCTGGGCTGCCGCAGCAGAATGCGCAAACTTAACCACTCGGCCACGGAGCCAGCCCCAGGCAGATGTGGCTTTGAATCTAGCCTGCGCCTGGGCAAGTTACCTGCTCTGCCTAAGCCTCATTTGAGGAAAATAATTACATGCGTCATAGAGTTTTTGTGATGACTGCAATGAGAGAGGGCCTTTCACGCTCGGAGCATAGTGGCTGGCACGTAGAGCTCTCAGCAACGGTTAAATTCTGTTTTCCTCCTTATCCTCAGTGGGGTTATAGGTGGCACAGCAGCCCTTGTGGCAAAATGTGAACATTTACCTAACGTTCTTTCTTGTACTTTTCCTCTCCCACTCTCACTTGTCTCCCCCCACCTCCCTTGCTCCCCAGATTCTCACATGACTTCCTGACTGCAAGGAGCTACTTGTCCAAGCCTTGTTCTGGATGATTAACTAGGAACACACCATTCTGGACCTATTTTTATAGCCCAGGCCTCAGCCCTGCAGGACTATTCATCCTGTGTCTCAGTCTCAAAAGGAATACGTAGATCCCAGGCCTAATGCTCTGGAAAGCCTTTGCCACTTTCCCACAATGTGTATAATTGAGGGTTCTCTGTAGTGTTTATCAGTAAAAACAAATCATTTAATGTTAAGAGACTGTGTTTTTGTCTTTGCAACTAAAGAGGGAAGCTAGAGAGATGTGTCTGGCTTCACTATCAGTCTTGTAGGAGGAGAGGGTGCCATTTTGGACTCTTTTGTTCCGTGGCTCCTTAGGAAGTAAAGATCATCCAGACATGAGTGAATTCTGTAAATTGTTAGGCTTGGATATTGGAAATGTAGAACAGGAACTGATACAAGTTGTAATAAAATCCAGTAGAATCCCATAAACATTCTGGTGTTACAGGTCAACAAGATCCCTGAGGGACAACATTTAACCAGTGCAGCTGATGTTTCCAACACAGTGGTTCTAAAAAGTCTGTAAGAATGATCCCTAAGATTGTACTCATGAATGAGTTTGGAACTTTTGTATAATTTTAGACTCATAAGGAACTCAAATGGTTTTGAATTTCTGTTCTAAAATCATCATCAGTTATACTGTCACTGAGGTCTAGAGATCCAATGGGTATTTTTGAGCCTATGGATAAATCCAGTGAGCCTACCCTGTGATTTCTTTTAAGAGGCAGTGACTGTTTAAGAGCCTTGACTCTAAAACTAGACCACTTATTTTCACAATTTGGCTCCACTACGTACTAGCCATGTACCCATGGGCAAGTTACTTGACCTCTCTGTGCCTTAGTTTCCTCATCTATAAAATGCGGATGATAATAATACCAATTCTGTAGGACACTTGTGATAATTCAATGGTTTGGTATATGTAAAGCCCATAGAGCAGTGCTGAGCACATAGTGAAGCCTCAATAACTGTTAGCTATTATCATTACATAGAGAGAGACAAGTGTTTATGGAACTCCTAATAAAACAATTACTTTAGAAGTTTTATTTATATGCTAATTTCCAGCTACTCCTACCTATAAATTTGGAATCTCATGTCTCTTCATGATTTTGGAGCATTCCTTGAATGATGGTCCCCTGGCCATCCTAGTCTTCATCAGAACTCTCCTATGAAGTATCCGCTGGGGGTCATACATGGCACCATGGCATCAGTAGTAGAGAAAGCTAGAAGGCCTTCACCTGCATGAATATTTTAGTTAGGTCACCCAAAATATTACAATTAGGGATTGTTTCCTTTGGGTAGCCACTATGTTTTCCTGGAGCCCCTGTTAGCGTGCAAGCAGCCTTGGGGGGACAGCACAAGAAGAAGGTTTAGTGGGATGTAGCAAGGATAAGCATGGGTTTTGTTGGAGCCAAATGACCTTGGGTTTCAATTCTGGCTCCACTGATTAGTGGCTGTGTGGCTTTGGGTAAATTACTTTAACCTCTCTCTACCTCTGGAATTCAAATAGTATCTACCTCATGGGATCACTGTGCACATTAAAGGAAATAGGGCTTCCAAGAATGCCTGTCACATCATCAGGACTCAATAAATATTATTGCCTAGTTTATCTGTCTTGGTCTCTCATTTACAAAATGAGGAGAATAATATCTACCTTCATGGTTGTGAATATAAAATGAGATAATGTACATGTAAAAAATGCCTACTATACTAAAAAAAGACAGATAATAATGAGTGTTGGCAAGGACATGAAGAAAAAAGAACACCCATATACTGCTAGTGAGAACGTAAAACAGTATAGCCTCTTTGGAAAACAGTTTCGCACTTCCTCAAAAAGTTAAACATAGAGTTATCACATGACCCAGCAATTCCACTTTTAGGTATATACCCAAAAGATTTGAAAACATATGTCTGTATAAAAATGTGTATGCAATGTTCATAGAGGCATTATTCATAATAGCCAAAACGTGGAAACCACCCAAATGTCAATCCATTGATAAATGAATGAGCAAGATGTGGTATATCCAATAAAATAGAATATTATTTAGCCATAAAAAGGTACGAAGTACTGACACATGCTACAATATGCATGACCTTTGAAAACATTATGCTAAGTGAAAGAAGCCAGTCACAAATGACCAAATATTGCATGTTTATATTTATATGAAATGTCTAGAATAGGCAAATCCATAGAGAAAGAAAGTAGATTAGCGGTTGGCACAGGCTAGGGGGAGAGGGAGAATGGGGAGTGACTGCTAAATGTGTATAGGATTTCTTGGTGGGGGTAATAAAAAGGTTCTGGAATTGGATAGTAGTGATGGTTGTACAACCTTGTGAATACATTAAAAAAAACACCAATTGTACACTTTAAAAGAGTAAATTTTATGGTATGCGAATTATGCCTCAATTAAACGATTATTTATTAAATGTCTGCCATATAGTAGTCCTCATTTAGTAGAAGTCATTTCTAGCCACCAACACCTCAGCTCTTACCCTAGGAATCTAGAACAGGGCCCTGTAGGAATGGTACCCACAACAGAGAGGAGTGCTAAGGAAGGGATGGACCTAAAGTATGGGGGTGTGCAGAGGGGTGGGGAGAAGTCGGAGGTCTCTCTTGGAAGGAAAGGCAGTGAAGGCGTTTAAGGAGAATAGAAGAAGGAGACAAACTTCACCTACTTTGAATGCTGCAGGGAGCCAGCCTGGATCATCTTTCATATTCTGGGCTGGCATCACAGCTGATGAATGTTCTGGCATTTAAAGCTGTCCTGGAGAAAGGGCGACGTGTGGTTATTAGACAGAAGGGAAAAAGGAAGAACACAGAGGCAAAATCCAAGGGCATGTGAGTCTGACTTTGAAAGGTAGGAGAAGGCAGTAGTCTGCAGGGGATGCATTTATCCAGAGGACTCTCATTGTTTGTTAATCTCTGGGTCAATGCATTTAGGTCAGCACTAACTCTGCTACAGGTGGGATCAATTTAAAGGATTAGAAGTGTCTTTCTAAATCCTAATCCTGGTCTAGGTCTGGGGATGCCGAAGAGTGATTTGCAAAAAGGTTTACTATCTCTCGCAATTATTTACCCCATTAATGGAATTTATCAACAGACTCCAGTCCTTGGCAGGATTATGAATGCTTAGAGGATGCACTGAAATGGATACACTGGGTAGTCACGCCAGAGGTTTGCACACGCAGACGGTAAACTGAAGACATTTGAGCGGTGAATTACATGGTGAGTAGTTGACAGCTCTTGTTTATTAGAAAGATTGTAATGGGGGGAAAACACAGCTCACTTGGGAGCTCAGACTTCTGACTGAGATACATCAGTTTTACTGCAATATGTAGCAACAAAAGAAAGAATGCAAGAGAGAAAAACAGAAGGAGAAAAAGGGGAAAAGAGAACTTTCAAGATACTTTAAATCATGATTTGGGCTCAAAGGCTCTCATCCAAGCTTTCATTTAGTTTCTCTCGTGATTCTTTTTTATTTCTTCCTGATGTTGTCTTACACAAGCTGTTAACTTGATTCAGGCTGTAACTGCAAAGATCAATCATCCGTAGTAGTCCTCGGCTTGACAAGCTAGGATGAGGAACCATTTTACTCAGAGCTATTTGTCATGGTCTTTCTTTGTCCATGTTTAAAGAACAGTCGTTTTCCTTGTGAAATCAGGCTTCCCACCAGATTGTGAAAGCTACCTGAAATGAAATGACGCATCCTTATGCTCTAGCTACTTTCCATGGAAGCCCGCTTCCATGCAGGTGTTCGAACTTGAGTTACCTAGGCAACGGCCCCAGAAGAGCTGTGGGTCAGTAGTATTCTATTTCCAAAATTTCATGCCTTCAAACTTTTAGTTATGTCCACATTTCCCATGAACCCCAGGGACGCCTTCAGCCGGCTTGTTTTGAAGACAGTGTCTTTTACATAAGAGCTTTATAATTTTGTCTTTAAACCCAAATCAGCAGGTGAAGGCTTAGAGCATCTTCCCTCCCTCCCTTCCTTCCATCTTTCCTTCCTTCCTGTCTTTCTTCCTTTCCCTGCCTTTCTTCTCGTCTTCCTACTTCTTTTCTCAGAATAAGTTTCCTTCTGAAAAATCTTGGGGTTGGGGTCAAGACTAAATCGTAGTGCAACGTAGAACTATCTGGTTCTCCAGGGGGTCCTAGCAGAGTTAGAAATACGACCCAATGTGTGAAATAGACCCCAGAAAGAATGGAGGGACAAACCTTCAGCTTGGGCTTGTTTAACAAAGGGCAAGGACAACCAAGAACAAGTAGCAAGAGCTACTTTCTGACATGTGGCTTGAGGAAGGATCCATGTTGTAAATATGCAAACTTGAAAAACGGTATTAAAAAAAGCAAAATTTTTATTCAATTTTTTATTGTGGTAAGAACACTTAACATGAGCTCTACTCTTTTACCAAATTTTTAAGTGCAAATACAGTTTTGTTAACTACAGGAACAATGTTGTACAGACGATCTCTGGGACTTCGTCATCTTTCATAACTGAAACTTTATACCCACTGAACAACAACTCCTCTTTTCCCCCTCCCCACAGCCCTCACCAGCTGCTATTCTACCCTCTACTTCTAAGAGTTTGACTATTTTAGATATCTCATGTAAGTAGAATCATGCAGTATTTGTCCTTCTGTGACTGGCTTATTTCACTTAGCATAATGTCCTCCAGGTTCCTCCATGTTGCTGCATATGACAAGATTTCCTTCTTCTTAAAGGCTTAATAATATTTCATTGTATATATATACACACCACATTTTATTTATCCATTCATCCATTGATGGGCATTTAGGTTGTTTCCATATCTTGAGTGTTGTGAATAGTGCTGCAATGAACATGGCAGTTCAGATGTCTCTTCACGATCCTGATTTCAATTCTTTTGGCTATATATCCAGAAGCTGGATTGCTAGATCATATGGTCATTCTATTTTTAATTTTTTGAGGAATGTCCATACTGTTTTCCATAGCTGCTGCACCATTTTACATTTCCACCAACAGCATACAAGAGTTCCAACTTCTCCACATCCTCTCCAACACTTGATATCTTTTGTCTTTTTGATTATAGACATTCTGAGAGGTGTGAGGTGATACCTCATTGTGGTTTTGAGTTACATTTTCCTGATGATTAGTGATGATCACTTTTTCATGTACCTTCTGGCCGTTTGTATATCTTCTTTGGAAAAATATCTTTTCAAGTTCTTTGCCCATTTTTTAATCAGGTTTTTTGCTATTGAGTTGTAGGAGTTCCTTATATATTTTAGATATTAACCCCTTATATAGATACAGGTTTTGCAAATACTTTTCTCCCCCTCTGTAGGTAGCCTTTTCACTCTGTTGATTGTTTCCTTTGCCGTGCAGGGCTTTTTAGTTTGATGTAGTCCCACTTGTCTATTTTTGCTTTTGTTGACAGTGCTTTTGTTGTCATATCCAAGAAATCATTGCCAAGACTAGTGCCAGGAGCTTTCCCCCTGTTTTCTGCTAGGAGTTTTATAGTTTTAGCTCTTGCACCTTTAGATCTTTGATTCACTTTGAGTTAATTTTTGTGTATAGTGTAAGTCGTTTTTCATGTGCATGTCCAGTTTTCCCGGCACCATTTGTTGAAGAGACTATCATTTCTCCATTGTATATTCTTGGCTCCCTTGTGGAAGATCAGTTGACTGTATATGCATGGATTTGTTTCTTTGTTCTCTATTCTGTTCCATTGGTCTACATGGCTGGTCTTATGCCAATGCCATACTGGAGTTTTGTAATATATTTTGATATCAGGAAGTGTGATACTTCCAGCTTTGTTCTTCTTTCTGAGGATTGCTTTGGCTATTCAGGGTCTTTTGTGGTTCCATATGAATTTTAGGATTTTTTTTTTCTATTTCTATAAATATGACATTGGGATTTTGGTGGGGTAATACTGAATCTGTAGATTGCTGTGGGTCGTATGGACATTTAACAATATTAAGTCTTCCAATCCATGAGTTGGGGCTATCTTTCCATTTATTTGTATCTTCTTTAATTTCTTTCATCAATGTTTTGTAATTTTCAGTGTACGAGTCTTTAACCTCCTTGGTTAAGTTTATTCCTAAGCATTTTATTATTTTTGATGCTATTGTAAATGGGATTGTTTTCTTAATTTCCTTTTAGGAAAATTCATTGTTAGTATATAGAAATGCAAATGACCTTTGTATGTTGATTTTTTTCCTGCAACTTTATTGAATTCACTTATCAGTTCTGAGAGATTTTTTATTTGGTGTGTGGAGTCTTCAGGGTTTTCTACAGGTAAGGTTATGTAATCTAGGAAGTGAGATAATTTTACTTATCCATGTCCAATTTGGATGTCTTTTATTTCTTTTTCTTGCTTAATTGCCTGGCTAGGGCTTCCAGTACTGTGTGGAATAGGAGTGGTGAAAAGGGGCATCCCTATCTTGTTCCTGATCTTACAGGAAAAGCTTTCAGTTTTTTACCATTGAGTATGAGGTCATCTGTGGGCTTGTCATATATGGTTATTGAGATATATTCCTTCTATACCTAGTTTGTTGAGAGTTTTTATCATGAAAGGGTGTTGAATTTTGTCAAATGCGTTTTCTGCACCTATTGAGATGATCGTGTGATTTTTATCCTTCATTCTGTTAATGTGGTGTGTCACATTTATTGATTTACATATTTTGAACCATCCTTGCATCCCAGGGATGAATCCCACTTGATTATTGTGTATGATCCTTTTAATGTGCTGTTGAAAAGCAAACGTTTTAGAACTTGGGATGGGTAAGCATTGTACTTAGAAGGAATGATCTGTATTATAACATAAAAATGCTGGCCTTATATCTAGAGTATACAGCTGATTACTTTGATCTGAGGAGCACCAAAAGTAAGTCCCTTTATTTTTCTTCTCAAAAAGTGGTTCGTCTCCCTTTGCCTAACTGCAACTAATGCTTGAAATTAAAATGATAATATTACAGATTAATTCCTTTGGCATAAACTTCTCCCCACCTCCTATTAAAAAACAAATACCATTGATTGGGGAGGAGTAGGGGAAAGTATCAAATATTATCAATCTTTTACATATCAGTAGAAATTATTTAAAGAGCCTCTTTTTCTAGAGTTATTTTTCTCTCCATTAATCGAGAGGGCAGAGAGACCTGGATTATAAGTTTGAAGAGAAAATACCTAATGGGTAATTTTGCCAAAGGTGGTTTCTGACCCAGGCCTAAAATAGAGCCTTTTCAAGAACATAGAAATATAAAACATTTCATTTGTGCTCCATGTTTCTTCTTCACTATTTAGTCAATAAATATTTGTTGAGTACCTATTATGTGTCAGGCACTGTGCAGGGCACTAGAGATACAATGATGAGCAAAAGGAAGCTGGGAACTTACAAATTTGACCTTACCTATGAGCCATGTTGGTGGACATTATTGTTTTCTTCCTCTGATGTACGTAGTTACTTTTCCTAGTGAGATTACTTGGCCAGGCCCTATATTGCCCCACTTTTTTTGTAGTTTCAGGCCTAGCACCAACCAGGTTCTCAACATATGCTTGTTAATAATGATGATAAGATAGCAAATGGTTTTAGGAATCCAGATTTTCAGTGTAGCATAGCTCCAGCATGTGGGCACTTCGCATTCTTAGTATGTGATAGAGGACTCTAGACCAAAATTAAAAATGATCAGGAACTGGATCTGCCAGATAGAAGTAAGTACAAACACTTGGGGGAATCTGACTCCAGTGAAAAGCTAATTAGAACAGCTAAGGCTAGAGAATGTTGAGTGAATTCAGAAAGCAGTTTGATAGTGCAGAGGTTTAGAAAAGTCGCTGCTTGGAAGAAGAACAGAATCCCAGGATCAATGTACGTCAGAGAACAAAGGGACTTGGAGATCCTCTAGTCCAGCTGAGGGAACAAAAGAGAGACGTAGAGCAGGGAACGATATTTTCAAGATCACATGGTGAGTCAGTGGCAGAAGTGACTCTCAATGCAGTCCTCCTTCCAAACAGCAGGGAAGAACTAATATCTATTGAAAGACCACTGTGTGCTCAGCATTCTATCTTATTTATTCGCTTTCCTTAAAGCATTAAATTTACCTCCATTTTGTAGATGAGGAAATTGCGAATCAGAGCAAACATGCCAAAGGTTATATTCCCAAGAATTCTGTTCTCAAAGGCTAGGATTAGCTTCATATAGAATACAATGTGACTGGTGGCCCCCACCCCAAGTTGTGCTACACTGAACCCTGAGTGAGGGGTGAGTAAGCTGTCCCAAGGCTGGGATTGAACGCTAGTGGCAAATTCCTTCCGGTTGGGTAGTGAACTTGTTTGCTCCTCCTACTTTACTCCATCTTTCCCCCTTGTTAAATAATTATTCTTAAACGGGGCACTAAGGGATTTTTTAAAACCACAAATGAATTATTCAAACTCAGTCTGGGTGGCATAGAAGGTATAATAATGATGGTCTCAGTGACTTCACAGATTAGGGGCTGTCAGCAGTCCATCTAGTACAGTGCTCAGTCAACTGGGGTGCAGATCCCCATTATACCATGGTGTGCCCTCAGGCAAGTTACTTACCCTTGTGAAGCCTCAGTTTCATGACCTGTAAATGAGGGTGATAGTCCCTACCTCAAAGGGCTGTGGTGAGTCTTTTTTTTGTTTTTGGATTGATTTTTTAAAATAAGATAATACATACAAAGAGTTTAGCTCAGTGTTTGATACAACTCAGTAAATCTTAGCCTTTGTTATCCAAGTGCTAATTTCTTGCTTAAATGTACCACTCTGGGAGAAAACCTATCAAACTAGGTGAGTTTGGGGGAGAAAGGGTGCTCAGTTGCTGTGGACAGGGCTCCGTTCCCCATATAGAGTTGCCCTCACTGTTGCCCACTCCTTGTGGTTGAAGGAGTGAGGTCCTATAAAGACAGAGATATCATACAGTTCAATATCCTTGTCACAAGACAGACCAGAAATAGGGACTCCACCTGTGCTACTCCAGAGAAGGGACTGCTCCTAGAGTGCCTTGGCTCCCAAGTTTTGCTGTGACAGATAAAAGATTGGGGCCAGGGGATGGTGGGAGGAGAAGCATATGGCTCTTGACTAGAGCTCAGCTTGTAGTGCCAGACTGGGAGCTCTCTGAAGGCTGAGTTCACATCTCACACCTCATCCATCATGAATCTCACCCTCATGCCTTCAGCATAGTCAGCACACAGAATAGATCTATTTCGAGGGAGGGAGGTGGGTCTAGATTATTTTTGAAGGTCTAGGAATAAATTTAAGGGCCTTGTGCATACAATCAGCCCAGAACCACCTTTCCAGCACCCCCAAAGCAAAATTGGAAGTTCCCCCTCCATGCTACACACTCCTCAGCCTCTGGCTCATCCTGTTTTGTGACATGTTTCCTCCCCAAGTCTTTCTTGACCCTCATTTTACCAGTTTTCACCTGTTTACAAATGTTGGGGCACACTATTGCGGCCGGTCTTTAAGATCAGGCAGGTGTGCCCCTGACTGGTCTCTTAAGGAGTCAGACTTTCTCATAAAATTAGGGGTGACAGTTAAGATAAAAACCAACAGGCCTGGTGTAGGCAGAATTATTGCTGGCAATAAACAACCAATTGGGCTTGACCAGTACCACCAGTGCTGATTATCAGCCTTGAAGAGAGCCATGTCATTATTTTGGTCTTTAGTTGGAATTAAAAATGTACTAAGGATTTTCCTCATTAGCATCTTCCATAAGCAATTAATACTTCTTATGTCTAGTGAGGTTATTCCTGACCTTGGATCAACTTTAACGTTTTGTTAATTCGTTTCACAAACATTTATTTGATACCTACTATGTGTGGGAACTTGACCAGGCATTAGGGCTATGAAGAGGACCTCTGGGAGCTCCCAATCCAGTGGGCTCTGTTTCCCATAGTTACTCTCATTGTTGCCCACCCCTTGTGGTTGAAAGTATAAGGTCCTGTAAATGCAGAGATATCAGATAGTTCAGTATCCTTGTCACACTATAGACCAGAAATAGGGACAGTTTATAAATCAGAGTAACACCTTCCCTAATGGGTATAAGTATGAGGCAGTCAATGGAAAAACAATGAACTCAACCTGGGGTTGTTAACTAAGGCTGCACAGAGTAGAGAACAGTTCAATTGGGTCTTGAAGGTAGAGTTCATCAGGAGAAACCAGAAGTAGAGTGTGGGAGGCGGGAGGAAAGTGTTCCTGGCAGAAAGAATGGCATTTTCTGAATCCTATGCTTGACAGACCATGTGGTATATGTCTGTAGAACTGCAAGAAATTTACTGTAGAATCAGGTGAGAACAGTGGGAGACGGCAGTATAGAGAAAGGCAAGGGCCAGATGAAGAAAGGCTTTGCATGCATCATCTTGAAAAAGTTCTCTGCATTTACTGACTCCACTTCATTAATTCCCATTCATTTTTTTAAAAAGTTTATTTTCTTAAAAATTATTTTATTGAGGTCATTTTGGCTTATAACATTGTGTAAATTTCAGGTGTACATCATTATATTTCAGTTTCTGTATAGACTGCATTGTGCTCACCACCAAGAGTCCAGTTTTTATCTGTCACCATACACATGTGCCCCTCTTTCCTTTTTGCCCTCCCTCTCTCCCCTACTCTTCTGGTAACCACTAACCTGTTCTCCTTCTCTTTTTTGACTTATTTTGCTTAGCATAATACCCTCAAAGTCCATCCATGTTGTTGCAAATGACACGATTTTGTCTTTTTTACGGCTGAGTAGTATTCCATTGTATATATATACTACATCTGCTTTATCTATTCATCCTCTGATGGGCACTTGGGTTGCGTCCACATCTTGGCTATTGTGCATAATGCTGCAATGAACATAGGGGTGCATATATCTTTTGAATTACTGATTTCATGTTCTTTGGATAAATACCCAGTAGTGGAATAGCTGGATCATATGGTGTTTCTATTATTAATTTTTTGAGAAATCTCCATACTGTTTTCCATAGTGGCTGCACCCATTCAGTTTTGAATCATTGTGGTCCCTCAACTTGCAGTCTTAATGTCTGAATCCAAATCCAATGGACAGATATCTTTCTATCTAGCTTACTTGACTTCTCAGCAGATTGTGAGACGTCATAAACACGTTTCATCTTCAAAGTTTCATCTTCCTTGGATTGTAAGATACTACCGTCTCCTGGATTTTGCTGTCTCTCTGGACTTTTCATGTAACTTTTCATTATGACCTTCTTTTTCTCTGCTGGACCTTTAAGCATTGTGGGTTCTGAGGGTTTTGTTCCTTGTCTCTTTCTTTACTCTGCAACTATCTTTTGTTGATCTTATATACTTCTGTGTCTTCAATTACACTGTATCAATTAATAACACTCAAATTTATATCTCTAGCTCAGCTTTCTCTGATGAGATCCAGTATGTCAAATTGTCAATTGGATTTTGCCACATGTATATTCTACAAGCATCGCCAGCTCAGCGTGTCCAATAGAATGCATTATATCTCCCACCTCTTCCTCTAGTGTTCCTTATCTCAGAGACTTATATAATTTTCCAACCAGTTGCCTAGATCCGAAAAGCTCAAAATCACCTTGGAGTCTTCCTTTTCCCCTCTTACCTGCTACATCTTGTCAGTCATCATGTTGTTATTGGTTCTACTTAATCTCTTTGATATTTTTAGTCTTGGTAGAATTCATCTCCATTCTTCTACATGTTCACTACCACTGTCTTGGTCTGCCATCATTTCTCATAAATTACTACAGCAGCCTCCAAACTGGTCTGCCTGCCTCCAGGCTTGCTCCCTTCCAACCTTTTCTCCACACTGCTACTTGTGTGGTTTTACAAAAAAGAAATCTGATTATTCCATTTCTCTCCTTAAAACCATTGTCTACAGAATTAAATCTAAAAACCTATGAATGGCATATATGATTCTTGGTGATTTAGGTCCTGCCTTGGCTGACATTACAGACCCAAGCAGAACAAAGGCCTTGGAATTCTGAGACTCTAACCTATCCTTTTATTTAACCTCTGGGTCTTACTGCATATTGTTCCATTTGCCTGGAGGCTCTTAGCACCAGCCCTCCTCCCAACCTCATTCACCTGGCTAACTTTTCTTTCAATACTCAACTCAAAGAGATGTCCCTCCTCCTTCTTCCTCTCCTCTCCTGAAATCTAGGTTTGGGGGATCCTCTCTGTTTTCCTCTGTCTGAGTTATTTCAGTCTTAGCACTGTTTACTCTGCATTGCCTTTATCTGCCTACATCCGTGTCTCTAAGAGGGCAGGATGATGGAGAAAAATGGACATACTTAAAACTACAATAATGATAATAATATCACTAATATAACCTAACAGTACACTAGACCCTGTTATAAGCACTTGCTGTATGTTAATCCACGTAAGTCCTCACAAAACTGTGAGGTGGGCAGCTATTACTGAAGTTGAATCAACAGGACTCAGTCATGGATTGAATGTTAGAGGAGAAAAGAAGGAAAAGTCTCAGTTGACTACCAGGTTTCTGACTGGAGCAAGTAGGTAAACAATGGATGGAGGTGCCGTCTACGGAGATAAAGAGTACAGGAAGTATAGGAAGAGGAGGAGTTTTGGTCAGGGTAGAGGAAAGAAACTTTCAGTTTGGGGACTGCCATTCCTTTGCCATTCTTTCCTAACCAATATTTCCAGAAGCTTCAGGAATAATGTGAATAACACATCTTTTCCTCTGATTGACAGGCATTTGGAAACATCACTGTCCATCTCGGGACAGCAGACTAACCTTCTGGTATCTCTTCATTATCCTGCTGGAAGCGGGAGGGCTATGCGTTTGGGACCCTGGCCTTTCTTTCACCTTATGCTCTGGTTTGCGGCTCCCAGAAGACAGCGAGGACACCATGGCCTTGCATCCTTCAAGCTCCTGTGGTACTTGTGCCTCCTGGCCCTCGAATCATTCCCACAGCAGGTGTGGGCACCCCCCTACAGGATAGGGGTAGTGGGCCCTTGGACCTGTGATCCATTGTTCTCAAAGGCCCTGCCTGAGGTTGCTGCTCGATTAGCCATTGAGCGGATCAACAGGGACCCATCGTTTGACCTGAGTTACTCTTTTGAATATGTGATTCTCAATGAAGACTGCCAGACTTCCAGGGCCCTCTCCAATTTCATTTCCCACCACCAGATGGCCTCAGGATTTATTGGACTTGCCAACCCCGGCTACTGTGAGGCAGCCTCGCTCCTGGGAAACAGCTGGGACAAAGGGATTTTCTCTTGGGCTTGTGTGAATTATGAATTAGATAATAAAAATAGCTACCCGACATTTTCTCGGACACTCCCTTCTGCCATCCGGGTGCTGGTAACTGTCATGAAATATTTCCAGTGGGCTCATGCTGGAGTCATTTCCTCAGATGAAGACATTTGGGTGCACACAGCCAATCGAGTTGCAAGTGCTCTTCGGAGCCGCGGCCTCCCTGTAGGGGTCGTCCTGACCACAGGACAAGACAGTCAAAGCATTCGGGAAGCTCTCCAGCGGATTCGCCAGGCAGACAGAATTCGCAGTGAGTGCTTTCTCCTGGCTGAGGCTTATATGTGGCTTCAGTGGAAGATATTACAATTTCCAAAAGGTTTCCTACCCTCACACCCTAGGATAGCACAGTACTCCCCAGTTCTTCATGCATTTACCCTCTTTCACTCATGCTCAGGCCCCAAGAGTGTCCTGCTTCAACAGAGCTTATTTCATTAACTGAATAAAGATACAAAGAACTCTGTGGTTAAAATACCCTTGGATGCCAACACCTGCTCTCAGCACCTGGGTGAGGAAGAATAGCATCAAGAATAACTTTGGCCACCTACCCTCCATACCCGTAGGACACCGGTAGTTTCAGATCAGCCAAAGAGGGGTGTTCTTATGGCTCCATTTTTGTCTGTTCTAGTCACTGAAGGGAGATTTGCCTTTGACTCCTTTCTGGGTACTTTCCCTCATCGGTGCCCAGTGTCCTTGTGCCGTCACATCTCACTTAGAACCTGTTTTCTCTGTACTCCAAAATGCACATCCCCCGTCTCTCCTCCACCCCTCAAATGTATGACTTCTCTCTCTGCAGCGCAAACTAGCTGATATGGAAGGACCTAGCTGATAGATGAAAGCATATTAAAATGAGAAGACTGCCTGAATTTTTACCTTTCTCCTTCCAAGGGAAATGTTATCTTCAAAGAGGATTCTTGCAGAGACAGTGGACAAGGTGTGAAGAAAAGGATTGCCCCACTGCAGCTGCCATCACCAGGGCGAGTTGGGTGCATTTTGGGGAGGACCTTCCTGGTCCTCTTGAATCAGTTGTCTTTTACTTACACATATCGCAAGCCCTTGTGACACTTGGTTCTGATTTTCTTCTATTCTAATTTTTTAATTTCCGCTTTACCTTTTTCTGGAAAGTGGCAGCGATTTGTGGGAACACTGCATTCCCCCATTGCAGCCACTCTACCACTGTAGGACAGATAGCTCAGAAACTACTTGTCAAACTGATTACTTCTAGGATTAGTTCTGGTCCCAGTCATTTCCTTAACATAACAATGGGCTTGTTAGAGAATGGTCCAGCTTAGCCCTGGCTTATACCCAGAAGCCCATTTTAAGTTTCAAGTGTCTCCAGTATTGGACCTTAATTATGATCATTATGGGAGGATGAGGGCAAGAATTTTTAGTTCCAGGAACTACAGTAGTCTGCTTCCAGCTCCAGTCTACACGATCCTACATAATGTTAAGCAATCAGTGTGGCTCTGATTACTTCATAATAGAGCTTGATACTTTCAAAGCAGAGCACAGAATTATTTTTAAAGATATAAAACCATTTCCAGGGAGGAGTCATGCCAGAAACAGGCTAATATATTTAATATCATAATTTTATAATATGTTACAAATCTTCATGAAGCCCAGTGTCTCCTGCAAGTTTACATTCCATGAGTGTTTCACATCCCACCCATTCTAAATAGTACACTCTTTGAAATGACATTTTGGCCTCTACCATGAAATGTTAAATAAATCCAGCCCCGGAAGCTCTTTGGGCTGTCAGACGGAGAAAAGTTAGGATTGAGTGCTCGCCACCCACAACTCCTTTGAGGCAGGGAAGTAGAAAATGTACATATTATTGCCCTACTATTAGAGATTCATTCCTGTAGGTCAGTGGTTCTCACTCTGCCTGCACACAGGAATTACCTGGAAAATCTCTTCAAAATGATTGGTGCCAGAGTGCCACCACCAGAGAGTCTGATGGTCTCCAGTTGGGGCCCCAGCAAAGATAGTTTAAAAAGCTTCTCAGGTGCTTGCGAAAAGCAGCCAGAGTCATGAACCACTGCTTTAAATTGATGAAAATGCAAGTAAACGTTCCTTACTTTAAGTTACAGCCATTGTTGTCTTAATATGACTTTGTTTAATCAGATTGTTTTCTTTATAGCAGTGTGGATCAGCTCACTAAGGGAATGGAAATTTTAAGATTGGGGGGAAAAAAGCATAGAGAGGAAGGTATGTGGTTATGCTGTAAAGGAAGACCCTGCGTAGGGAGGACAGTGACAGGAAGTGAAGTAGGGACTCAGAGTGTAGACTCAAAGCTCTGCACTCCAGAACTTTGCCTCTGGTTTCTGACAAAACATAGGCAGACTCAGATGAGGCGTGCTGGGACCTCAGCGACATGAGTCAGCATGTGGATGGGAGGGGAGCCAGGGAAACAGAGCCATCGGTTGGGCTGTGGCCTGACTATGACCTCTGGCAGCTCAGTGTGCAGTGTCCAAAGGAGCGTGTGGTACTCACACTTGGTACAGCCACTTGTTGGTATCTGAGGGCATCCCAAGTGGTGAGTGGGATGTGACAGAAGGAGTTGAGGAAGGAGAGTGAGTCTTAAAGTAAGAGAGACCTGTCGTCCACTTGATCATCCATTGAGAGCAGTGTCCCAGCCTGTGGGAGCATGAGAAGCAGGATCCAGAGTACGAACATAACTAGAAGATCAGGACTTTCTTTAGTCAAGTGGCCTGGGGGTCAGGGCACATATCTGGCCCCATGAGAAAATGGGAGATCTGTTGAGAAACTGAGCCGGAAGCCAATGAACTTGGACTGGGTCAACAAAGCAATGAGGAAGGTTACAACACACCAGGTACAGCACGTACCAGATCAAATTTCTAGCTGATTTTCTAGCCCCTTTCACCTGGTAGAACTGAGATTGCTAAAGTATTTCTAGCTGTTATTTATCTTGACCGAAAAGGCACTAAGCTTTTTGTGTGACCTCAGCTGAGAAGGACTGAGAAAGGCAGGGCCTGGCCTCTTCCCTCTTCTGCTGGATATGAGGCTCCTTCTTAACACTGTGGACCCCCAAGAAAACCTTCAGAGAAGGACCTTTTGTGATGTATTCCACGTTTCTACTGCATTCCACAAAATACAGCGGAAAGGGATTCCCTTCATTTGGAGAGGCCTGGCAATATTTGGAAGCAATAGAAATAGTTGGAAGATTGGTTTTATCTGATCTACTCACAATAACAGGGATCACAGCCCCATGTGGTGGTGGTAGTGAGCAACAGTGGTGGAAGGGGAGGGGAAGAAGGGGCGAGAAAGCAAGCTTATTACTGGTTGGTGTGCCACTTCTCTTTCTTGTAAATTTATGTTTCCAATTAGGAAATATCACTGGTACCTTCCTGGAGTCAGAAGGAGTGTCTTTCTCAGCAACAGGTCTAAACTGTGCTTACACAATACCAAGACAATGATAAAATTTAATGGTAAAGATGACAATAACAATAATAATAGTTGTAGTCCCTCAGGAGGGGAAACAGCAGGGGTGTTATTAGATGTTGCCATAGAGACTATGAAAGCAACCGTAATACCACTTTACATGTGAACAGCTCTCTACAGTTTACAAGGTATTTGCATATAGACAATCTTATTTAATCCTCAGGATTATCCAGGAGATAGGTATTTTCTTTCAAGTTTTACCACACCTGTGAGTCTCACATAACAAGCAGCTAGGCGTAGGGATTATTAACCCCAAAGAATGGGGTAAACAAAGTCCTAGAGAAGGGGGGATTCAACCTCTCCCAGATTCTCAGCTCATTTCCTTTAAGCTTCAGGGGCAATTACCAAGTATCTTTGTTTCTGACACAGTCAAATAGGAGAGATGTTAATCAAGGACAAAGGCTTCAATTGATGGTCAGAGCTGCTGTGTGTGGTTATGCAGGTTGTGCTCTGCACAAGGGAATCAAGCTGAGTGGTCATGAGGGCCCAAATCCTGTTCACTCTCTGCTCCTTACATCCTGAGCCCTGATGAAGGTTTTGATCCAATGGCACAAAAGAGCGTCCACTCATCAGGCAGAGCACCTGTGGGACTGCAATTACCCAGAAGAGGTTCTTTTGCTAATTTTCACAAAGGCTAGCAGGAGGCCCCACTAAAAAGCTCTTTAGAGAACTTTTCAAATGGCTATTTCAAGCCCTCCTCTTTTCTCCTCACTTTTTTGCCTATCAATGCTTGGCTGATTGGGAAATCCTTTCAATTTGGATTTACCAGGTTGTTGAACCATTTGGGAATTCCTTTAAATCTTTCCAAATTAGCAATGCTGCATTACAATATGATGTTCAGTAAATAGGGCTGTCCGAATGGCCTTCTCTTGTTCTTCCAAAATTAGATGCCTTATTGCTATCTTATTGCCAGGGACCTGGCTAGCCTCTTCCCATCTATTGAAGATTATTGTAAATAAAAAAGCCCAATAATAATAACAATAACAACAATGATAGTAGTTAACGTTTATTGAGTTTGTTGTGTGATAGTCATTTTCCAAGGACTTTGTATGGACCATCTTGTTCAATTCTTGCAACATCCCTATATAGTAAGGCCAATTATTATTTAATGCACTTTACTGATGACACTTCTGAGGCTGAGAGAGGTTAAAAAACTTGCCCAATATCACATAGCTAGTGTATGGGAAAGCCAGGATATATATTTCAGTTGAAATCAGTGTCTCTCAAACTAGGTGTATACCAGAATCCTCCGGAGGGCTTGTAAAAACACAGATTGCTGGGTCCCTCCTCCAGAGTTTCTGATTCAGGAGGCCTGGAGTAGGGCCCTAGAATTTGCATTTCTAACCAGTTCACCGTGATGCTGATGCGGCTGGTCCAGGGATCACACTTTGAGAGCCATTGGTCTAATGAAAGACTTATGCTCTACTGCCTCCTGTCTGCTTGGGGTACGCCCCTATAAAGCATACTCACTTGAGACCCTGTATTCCATGTATGGTGTATAATTCAGCTCTTCCATGTTTCTTTCTTAACTTTTGGGCCCACTGATGAAATTCTTAAGTGCCTCAAGGTACTGGGAGTTGGCCCTGTTTTCTTAGAATAGTGATACCAATAATACTATGGCCAAGAACCTTAGTGATGATAGGGAATTTGGTATAGGCGCATATAAGTAAACATAAATGGTGAAAGGACAACTTGTTCTCGTTAATGAATCCACTATCAGAAATGATAAAATTATTAAAGATCCAGCATAAGAGGAAATCTCTACACATCTAGGCTTCCTGCATTTACAAGGCCTTATCTATATAGCAGTTTAGGAAAAGTTGAAGAAAACATGTTGCAAGGTGTGGAGGAATATTAACTTATCTCAAGCTGAGAAGCAATGTGAAGGCAATAAATGCATTTGCAATACCAGTTTTATTGGGTATGAAGAAACACGACCTGTTGCTGATGGAATGGCCATTGAGTGTAATACGTGTCTGACATCCTGCTGAGCTGCTTGCCCTTGTTCAACACTGGTGGCAGCTAAGTAAGTGATGGTCTCAGGACTTAAGGTGAAATGTTTTCGGTGTCCTCACCCAATAGAAACAGCCACACAACACCTAGTGCTGTGTTCTTAAAGTGTGCTTTGAAGGCCTCCTGCTCTGAATTACAATTGTGGGGGCTGGTAAACATGCAACTTTTAGAGCCTCCCACTCTCTTCTTATGTAACCATATTACAGAATGAGAGGGGGAAAATTGAGAGGAAGAGACTATGAATCTACTTCTTTTACAGTATGGCCAGATGGGGATGGATCCTGGGGGGATGTGAGACTTGGGATAAATCACACCATATACCCTCCTCTTCCTTTGGCCTGCCTACCCTCTCTTCTCTCTCATTTATTAAAATGAAATAGGTTAAAATGAATGTTAGTGGCAGGAAATGTTATGAAAGGGTTAAAACAAAGAGCAAGGACAATAGCATGGGGGGTTTCTGTGGATTGGGAGCAATATTGTGGGCTCACAATACGAATATGACTCTTAAGGACTTTTTTAGCACTAGCTGGTAGAACCATTTCTATGTCACAAGGTGTGAGACTGGGTCCAGTTTTCTCTACTGAGGACTCCATAGCCAGTAATCCTTCAGAGGAACACATTTCTTTTATCTCAAGGAAATATTGGACAGAGTATTTCAATATAGTCATGTGCTGCATAAGGACATTTCAGTCAACAAGGGACCACGTATATGGCAGTGGTCCCATAAGATTAGTACCATATAGCCTAGTGTAGTAGGCTATACCATCTAGGTTTGTGTAAGCACACTCTATGAGGTTTGCCCAATGACAAAATTGCCTAATGATGTATTTCTTAGAATGTATCCTCGTCATTAACCAATGCATGACTGTATAGGAAGAGAAGTAGGAGTTGAGTGACTTAGTAATTGGCTTCTCTTAGAGTTTCATGACATTTCCTCCTGTTGGCATTGAGGGTGAAAGAGAGGGTTCTGGACAGCCTGCCACAGTGGGTACCGCAGTATGAAGACATAGCTGCTAGACAGCTTGAGTGGGGCTCAAGTAGCTCAGAGAAAGTGCTAATATCATATCCTGGTGAGATTGTCCTTGTTTTGGATATAGAGTGGCTTGACTGTTAACAATCAGGATGGAAACTTACAACTAAGGATTATTCAATGATCACTTGTTGACCCAAGCCTTGTCTAGGATTTAAGGTTTCTGTCCACTAATCCTTTCCTGACAACAACTTAGAGGTAAAACCCCATTTTAATGAATTTAATTTTGAGATAATAAAGCTATTTAGTAAAACCATGATGTAGAACAGATGCACCCACAAATCCCTGTTCATGAAGTGTTCAATCTATTAAATTAAGATGCTGTTGTTTGAATTCAGTATTTGTGCTTTCTACTTTAATCATGTTCAATGGCAAGATCTTGCCATGCACAAAATAGAAGAGCCTGTGATCATTCCCTCTTGAGGCTTCCATTTCCTGATCTATAAAATAATGGGGTGGAAGGGAGAGGGGAGAGATGGTCTCAAAGGGTCTTTCTAGTTAAAAAAAATTCTGATTCTTTGTCTAAAATGTCCTCAGTATGGGCCAATGAAAGGAAAATTAAGAGGAGAGATTCAGGTTGAAGGTACAGTCTTGAGCGTAATGACACTAAGCATTAAAGACAGGCATGGTAGTATCTACTTGTCCAGAAAATATCACTTCAAATTATTCTTCCACACTAATAATTCAAATATGCCTGTGACTCATTGCTCAAGGAAGCCACAAAAAATACCCAAGTGCACAACCTCTCTTTCTGAAATTTTCAAACATTCATCTAAACAATGGGCATTGGGTGCATAACGTGTACCAGGATATGGCAACAAACAAGATACAGTGCTTGACCTCAGGGAGCTCACAGTTTCATAGTAGAGGCTGACATAAATAAATAAGAGCGGGGCCGGCCCCGTGGCCGAGCGGTTAAGTTCGCGCCCTCCACCGTGGCGGCCCAGGGTTCAGATCCCGGGCGCGGACATGGCACCAGTCGTCAGGCCACATTGAGGCGGGGTCCCATATGCCACAACTAGAAGGACCTGCAACTAAGATATACAACTATGTACCAGGGGGGACTTGGGGAGATAAAGCAGAAAAAAAAAAAAGATTGGCCACAGTTGTTAGCTCAGGTGCCAATCTTTAAAATAAATAAATAAATAAATAAAAATAAATAAGAGCAATAAATCTTGTAAGTGCCATGATAAGAGTCAGTTCAGGGTACAGCAGGCCTCTAAACTAGTGTTGCAAGTCAGTGCCCTGGAAAAAAGTCTGTCAGATGGAGATTAGTGTGCGGGAAGCTTACTGGGAGAATGTTTTTAAGGACAACACTTGTAAGGGAGAGAAGGCAGTAGAATTGGGCAGAAAGAAGAATTGAACTGTCATACAGTTACAACAAGGCCTCAGCCAGTCCCAGTGGAGTTATGGAGCTGGGATGGCCCTTCAGAGTTGTCCAGAATTGAGGTAAGGAGTCTTGGCCTTTGTACCTCCATGTTGACCAGTCATTGGGTACAGGCTGCCACACAGAAGGGAGTGCAGTGTGATAATAACCATTTAACAGCCAGCTCTTCTGGGGGCTAAAAAAGCCCTGATTTGCAGCATTTTCTGATTTCCATGGTATAGTCACTCCCACCATGCCCAATTTCATGCTACCAATATAACATTAACTAGCTCACAAAATCTCTGAAAATTTACCCATAGACTCTTGTGAACCAGCACAAGCCGGCTCTAGCACACTACTGAGAGGATGCGACCTTGGGGAAGGTGGCTGTCCTCAGCTGAGGGTAATTCCCAGAGAGGCATCAGCTGTCATCTCCTAACACGTCCGCAGCTAAGAGGATGGGTGCTTCAGTCCTGAAGGGCGCATCTGGGTGGCACACTGCAGCACCCACTACCCGTAGTGTATGTTAAAGTATTTGCTGTATTTCAACCAACACAATACACTTAGTTCTATTTAACATTTTCCGTCCAATGAAGTAATATTAATATTCCTTTAAGTAAATTAAATGGAATTTTATTTCTAGGGGGTAACCTTGGTCAAGTCATCTCATCTCTGTTTTCGTAGAAGAAAGATGCCACTACTGACCTACTTGCCAAGGACACTGTTGGATGAACTGACCAACTGACTGAAGCACCTGAATGAACTCATTTTTTTCTCCTCTATGGGCCTGTTAATGGACTAATATGAGCAAACTGATTCATGTTTAATGATATAGCCAAATGTATCTCTACATTTGGAGGCCTTTGGTTCTAGTTTCTCTTTCCAAATCCAACCCTTGCCTTGTCAAACCTCTCTGGCACTCCATTTTCCCATTATATGATATGCGATTATGAACAAGGCACACTGATTTGCTCGTGTGGCTCATGAACTAGCTCCAAAGATATCCCTAGAGTATTTATAGGAAGGTTTGAGCATCAGAATACATGTAGAACCTCTTAGAGTAATTATATTGAAGGAACTAATGGTCATTTGAAAATTCAGGTTATGCTGTGTGTATGTGAGCGTGATGTGTTTAAATCAACTTCATAATTCATTAGTTACGTCTTTAAAAAAAATGAAGGGTACAGCTCTTGCTCAAAGGGGAAACTTTCTTGGGGTATTTAAGAAGTGTAAAGAAGGTTTTTGAAAATAGATGAAGCAATATGTAAATGCCAAAGACCAGTCACCTAATGTAGTTAAGTTACTCAATTGCTGAGATTAAAGGTTCCGTGGAAGCATGTATAATTAATATTTACCAGTGGCAATAGGACCTTTGCCTTTCTTCAAGAAGCTCAGAATACTTGCCAGGCATTGTCTAATTAAACTATTCAATGTACCTGTAAAATGCATTGGAATCTACATTTTAAAGATGTGGGCACTGAAGCACAAGTGGGCTTAAACTAAACTCATTTAGCATGCCAAGGGCGAAATTGGATATAAGACTTTCAGTCTCATGATCTAGCTGCCATTCTTCATCCGTGGCCTCCTCTAATCCACTCTATTCTAGCATAACCTTGCCAAACAACGTAGTTTCATAAGTCTAGGAAGAATTAAATTGAGTGCAAAGTAATTCCAATTATAGGGAAGTTAGGTTTTTAAAAGTTGAACATATTATCCATAATATTAGTAGCATTTATAGTTGAGTGTGAGTTAGCACTACTCATTGTCTATAATGGTCTTGGTAAGGGTGGGGACAGTTGGTCAAAATCTATTGGAACGTATCTTTGTAAGAGGTGAGCAATAAAAAGCAGCAGGGGCTATGGAAATATCTCCCATCTTCTCCTTTCAGCCTTCTAATTCTTAGGTATAATAATAGCTACTATTTATTGAGTGCTATGTGCTAAGCCCGTTATATGAATTGCTCTTTAATCATCACTACCCCCCGTGAAGCACTTATTTATTGTCTCCATTTTATGAATGAGGCAGAGAGAGGTTAAGTAATTTACCTAAGAGTATACAGCTAATAACTGGTGATGTTAGGATATAAGCCTAGGTCTTCCAACCTCAAAGCCTCTTCATTATGCTACCCCTCATTTGCTATAGTTGTTCTTGTTCCTTTCTGGTATTAGGTTCTGCAGCCTGTAGACGTGTCTGTCTTGTCCCTATGCCTAATCTAGAGTCCCTGAACGTAACTCAGCCTCAGCTCAGGGCTTCAACATCTTGTTCATCTTGGAGGCATAAGACAGAAATCATTTACAAATTTGTTATAATAGATTTATTTATGTCTTCCAATCTGTGGTTTTTGATACTGTATTTTACTAACGTATTGCTGCCATAACCTCCCTGCTTTGTTGGTTTCAGTCATCATCATGTGTATGCATTCGGCCTTGATTGGGGGAGAGACTCAGATGCATCTCTTGGAATGGGCTCATGATCTGAAAATGACTGACGGAACCTATGTCTTTGTTCCCTATGACGCCCTGCTCTACAGTTTACCTTATAAGCATACTCCCTACCAGGTCCTGAGAAACAACCCCAAACTCCGGGAAGCGTATGATGCTGTGTTGACCATTACAGTGGAGTCCCAAGACAAGACCTTCTATCAAGCCCTTACCGAGGCAGCAGCTGGAGGTGAAATTCCCGAGAAGCTGGAGTCAGATCAAGTAAGTGCAGATCCACAAGTTATCATGAGCAGAAAACCTCAACTACCAGGAAGGTAAATATTTTTTCTATCAAGTGCCTCCATTCCATAGAAAACCCAATCGATAGCAGGCAACCACACACAAATTAAAAACACCTTTTGTTTACAGAAAACATTTATAAAACAAAGACACATTGTTGGAGAATTTTTTTCGTCTTCAGGCAACCCACAATGACAGCGTACAACCATGAAAAATAAATAAAATATATTTAAGAACAGGGAAATAAAACTTCCATATATACTAGTGCTGTTCAAGGAGGCCTAGTAAAAAGAAGTCTTGTTTCTGACCCAAGTTTTGACCCAATTCAACAAGAAGACAAGACAGCTGGTATATAAGAAGATATTACCTTTATTATTGATAAAGCTAGTATTGGAGACTGCAGCTTCTGTCTGTAGGCATTTGAGCTTCCCAGTACTGAATCTGAGGATTAATCAGACTTCTCCATCTAGTCACCAGCATTGCTGGACTACCATATTCCTGCCCCGTGAGGGCATGACTTTTGTAAAGTATAAAGCCTGGAGGAGCATAATGCAGTGCTTGCTCCATGTAGGCAGCTCACTCCCAAGAAAAAGAAGTTAGGGGGTGCTGGGCTGCACATGCTTAGTTCTCCTTCCAAACTAACCAGTCAAATTAAGTCACTCCTTTGTGGGAAGGAATGAGTAAAGGGGTGAAGAGAGGTCAGGTGTTTTTTGCTAGGAGAACTATCTCTATAGGAAAGGAATCATTTGGAATGAGGAAGAATTCCTCCCTTTAAATGTACAAGAAATAATATTTATATGTGTATAAATGTATTTCAGATCCAAATCACAGCCGCTTAAGGGCTAGAGGAAGCAAAAGCAGTCGGGAGGGGAAGAAAGCAGGAAAAAGAACGGAGAGCAAAGACAAAAGCAAAGAGGAAAAATACAAAGAAGACAAGGAATATGAGAGGAAAACAAGGAGGCCAACGATGCCAGTTAGATTAGAAAAATACAGAGGGGAGTTTTATAGGTTGGAGGCCAGATGTAGAAGGCAGTCATTTTCAGAAGTATTTAGAATGATGCATAAATAAGTTTAAAATATCTAGCATTTTCTAGTATACTGTATTAGTTATAATGCTTATGGCTGCAAGTAACAGATAGCTCAACACAAAATGGCACAAGTAATTTTTTTTTTCAAAATTTGAAGGTATGAGAGCTCCAGAGTCAGTTAACTCAGTGGCTCAATGATGTTTATGAATGAACCAGGTTCTTTTCATCTTCCCACTTTATAAGCCACAGCACACTAGCTTGACCTCATGATCTGGTTGCTCTCATGGTCCCAAGATGGCAGCCACAGTTCCAGACATCACACACAGGTCTGTCAAACACAGAACTACCTACAGACAAAAATGGGGAATGTCTCTCTCTCGTGTCTCTTTTTAAGAGTGAGGAAATCTTTCCCAGAAGCTCCTCAAGCAGACTTATCCCCATACTTTCCTGGTCACAATCATGTCCCATACCCATACCTAAACCAATAATTTGGAAAGAGGAATGAGACCATCGTGACTGACCCTATGGCTGCTGGAAAAGTGTGAACAAAATTGAGATTCTGTTAGGACGGAAGAAGGCTGTCAACTGATTATGTCTAACACTCACATTCTCCACGATATTTTCCTTTTTATTCACCCTTTATTTCTTTATCCTGTGGACTGCTTCTGTATCTGAGTAAGTGATTCAGATGAAACTCAGGTTTATCTCTTTCTGTCCTGAGTATCAATAGCAAAAATTTTGCTGATTCTTGTTCTAATAAAAAATGTGACTAGCAGAGATATTAACACTTCTAGATTTGAACTTTATTGCCATTGATACGTTTATAATAAATCTTTCAGGAGGCACACACATACATTTAACTGAAAACAATTGGTTAATTTGGTCAAGAATTGCAAAAATCCCTCAAATTGCTAAGAATGGTTGCTCAAATCAGTTATTTAGTGTATTTATAGGCAAGCAACCAGATGGTGTATTTTTATATTTTTAAGCAAATGATATTGCTTCACATAGATGCAAAGTCATCATTTTACTTTAATCACAGGATTGAGGGAAGTAGGAATGGTGTGTGTGTGTGTATTGCACATATATATGAGCAAATGTTTTGATACAAAAAACTCAGAGCTTCTACTCTTAATATTTGATCCAATCTCTTTGAGCTTGTGGAAAACATAAGGTAATTAAAGGAAAAAAAAAAAAGAGAGAGACGCCATTAGTTTCGTTGCTAGGCAGCCTGTACTCTGCTTTAGACAAGGAAAGAGAGCTAAAGCAAACACTCCAAAGCCTATAAAAAAGCTTGTCTGGATGTATTTCCAGCCCTACTTTGGAGATGCCTAGGTTATACCTTCATAACCAAAGAATGGTAGAAGAGTAAGACAGTTATCTCCACATCCCTGATAAAAAAAAAACCCCTCCTTTTTCTAAATTACTTTGCTGAAAGTTATTTTTGAAGGCAACTCATATACCAGCAAGAGCTTATGATAAGGAATTAGACAGACTTGGGTTTAAATTCCAGCTCTCACTCTTACTAGCTGTGTGTCGTCTGGCAAATTACTTAGGCTTTTTTGAGTCTCAGTTTTCCCATCTGTGGAATGGGTCAGTGAGCAACATCTTCTAGGATTATTGTGAAAATTAAACAAAGTAACATGTTGAAAGTGAATAACAGAGAGCCTGGCTCATTGCTACATTCCTTTCCACTTTTTCTCCCTTGAGGCGAGGATGACGTCATTGGTCCATAGCGTCCTAGCATCTAAATTACAATCAGACTTCAGCTTCCTAGTCTCTTGAAGTTTTCTGATTACCAGCAAAGAGTCTCTCAGTAGTTCCAGCTTTCAAAATTATTTCACTTTCAGAATTCCAAATGATATTTTCTCAGATCAAATTATGAAGTTCAATGTTTGCTTATCTCTGGGCTCCTGTTGTTTTTTCTCCTTCAGTCAACAGATTAACAACTATTTATTGAGCACCTGCCATGTGCTACGCACTATGGTGAACTCCAGACAGGATAGAGTTTTTTGTCAGTGGTGTGTTAGAGCAGTTCACAAAAGCCAACTGTGCACATCTTTTCCCAACTCTGCATTCAGTGGCATCACGTAGGGAGCTTGAAATGAGACATTGGGAGTATTTACACCACAGAAACTGGTAGATGCTACAAATAGGAGCCTTTTTTCCTCCTCATAGAGCAGTTAAACATTTACTAGACATCACTTGTTTCTGCTCTTATGGGGCTTAAATTCTAGTGAGAGAGACAGACAGTAAATGAGTAAACAAATGTGCGAATAAGATGGCTGTATTTCTCCTTTGCCCAATAACTTCCAGTGGAATTGAAGTTTCTCTGTATGGGCTATATTGCCTATAGCAATGGTTTGCAACCTCTTTTAATTTATACACTTGCTTCTTTAAAAAGTAAAACAAACAAAAAACTATCAAAGTGATGCATGTACATATTTTTAAAAGTCAAGAAATGCTAAAAGGTTTGTATCAACAGCAAAGCAGTCCCTAGGCCTTCCTCCCGTCCTTCATCAGAAGCAACCACTTTTATATCTTTCAGCTCTTTATTCTGGTATTTACCTCTAAGTTTCTAAATACCGTACTGCTACTGGTTTCTTGATTGATCAATTTTGGACATTACTTTTTTACTTCCTATTTTAGTTGAAGATTGTAAGCTCTTATATACTTCCTTACCCTCCTTCAAACCTTCGATATAGTTATGTCACAATTTTTAGTTAAATTCATATTTAGTATTTTTAATATTATACATATGTAAATATCATTCATAGCTGATCCATGTGGCATAGTGCGGTAATAATTCATTTCATGTATAACTTTTGACTTTTACTGGAGTTAATAATTGCTTTATTTTTTCATTTGTTTCCCTTAATTTGAATTTCACGTACTGTCTGGTAAAGCTGTAGAATCTCTCAAAGCAATTTTATATGTGTTAAAACCTGTTAAATCCCTTATAGATTTCACTTGCTTTTCCTGCGCCTCTCTGTCCTCCTCTTGCAGTCTAAACTTGTTGCTCCCTGAGGCTGCTGCACAGCTTATGCTAGGATCTCTCTTGACATCACCCTGAAAACTCCCTTTCTCTTTTTTCTGTGCTGGATCTACTATTTCATGAATCTCATGACTCCTATTTTCTTAGTTTGCTCTCTTATTTTGGTGGAGCACATCCTCTAGCAGCTTCTGAGAAAGGTACACAGGAGCTAAATTTTTGAGATCTTGCATGTCTGAAAGTCATTATTCTATCTTCACTATTGATTGATAGTTTGAGTGTAAAAATCTAGGTTAAAAATCATTTTCCCTCAGCAGTTTGAAGACATGGCACATTGTCTTCTAATTTCCACTGTTGGTATTGAGAACTCCAATGTCATTCTTATTCCTGATCCTTTGATGCAACCTTTTTTCGTTCTTCCCTACCTCCCCTAGAAGCTTTGAATCATAATCCTGAGTGTCAGTATTCCGGGAGCCATGTTGGGGGAAGGAGACTGGGACTCTCATCCTTAAGCGTGAAGACTTTACTTCGTCATTCATTTTGTGCTCCACCTAACTCCCACCCTCTTTTGGGTCAATGTCCCAACTCTGGAATTGCTCTGAATCAATTTAACCAGTTTCCTGCAGAGATCTGGCTCTCCTTAGTAGAGGTGGGGATGGTGGACATCTAACTGTTCCTTACACAGACCTGCAAACAGCTCCCCCTCTCTTAGTGCTCTGCCTCAGCCCTCCTTCTATAGTAGTTGGTGCCTCTGATTCCTAAGCATTTCTGAGATTCTCAGGGGGCAAATCTGCTTGTTGCTTACCAATATTCCCCTCTTCAGGTACTTTGGTTTAATCACCCTGTACTCTGCTAAATCAGTTACCACCCCTGTAGCAGATTTTCATCTTCACATTCTGTGGTTCAGTGTTATAGACCTCTCTTGATATCATCAGAAATGGAGGTTTAGTGTTTCTGTGTTCCTTGTTCTCCTTGTTGTTTGGGAGTCAAGTTTGAAAAGAGGAAGAGAGTGAAGAGAAAAAGCTTGATTTCACTATCTTTAATCAGGAAGTCATAAAGAAAAAAAGAAGTTGCAAAAGGGTGTATATGATATTCTTTTATTGGTAGGTTTGCCACAGTCCATTAATTAATTTAGCAAGTATTTATTAAGCCCAGTTAATAATGTGGTAGTTAAGAGCATGGGCTTTGAAGGCAGACTGCTGTAAATTTGCTTAAGCTCTTTGTATCTTCTTTTCCTTATTTTAAAATTGGGAATAATAATAGTACCTACCTCATAGAGTTGTTGTGAGGATTAAATGAGTTAATAGACATAAAGAACTTGCCTGGCACCCAATAACTCCTCAATAAATGTTAATTATTATTATTAATGTTATTGTTACTTTTATTATTACTATGGGCACTGTTAATTATTATTACTAGGCACTCTGCAGGTGATATAATGGAGAACAAAATAGAAATGAGATCTTTCCCCCAATGAAAGGGAACAATTTTACCATTTCAGGGTGCTAAGGACACTGTTTCTAAAACTGAGACTCTATTGGTCACAAATTCAAGACTGAGACAAGGGACTTGAACACTTGACTTCCAGGATGAAATTACCAGAGCCCTGTGCTCCTCTTCTGAAATGCAAACATTAGCAGCTATCATGTATTTAGTACTTACTCTGCACCAGGTAGTTTACATAAATGATCCCATCAAATCCTCAGACGAAGACTACGAACTAGGTATTAATATCTCCATTTTATGGATGGCAAAACTGAGGCTCAAGGTAACATGCCTAAGGTGATACAGCTGGCAAGTGGCAGTGCTGGCATTCCAACCCAAGCCTGCTATCAAAACCTGACCATTTAACCACACATTAACCTTTTTTTAATTATACTATGTCTCGTGTCTAATGCTTTACTCAAAGTAACATTATTAAGTGACTAATACTTCAATTTGAACGGGTTTGTTGGATTGTTTTCCTCTGATATAGGAGGTGATAGGGCTTTATGAGGACCCATGAAAAGAGAAAAGAATGAAGAGATTAGGGAATGGGACACCAGTGACAAACTTCCTAATTTGGTCTCAGGATGATTGGGCAAGGATTATCACTTTGTACCTTTATATTTTGGCACAAAGTAGTCTTCTGAAATAAGGTTTTAGTGTCCGCACTCTTCATTTTTATTGTATTCCCAATGCTTGTTTTCAATGAAATTCTATTGACTACAAATGCATATTGCTAGAATACACATTTTGGATATTTTTTTTCCAAATGTGGCCTAATTTGGCTAAACAAAGGCAATTCTCTGAATTTCTCAGCAAGCCCAGAGAACCTTAAGCTCCTTGTACCTATTGTTTTCCATTACCCTAAATACGGGTGCCTGGAAGGAGGATGCTAAGCTAAAGGGGATGCAGTTAGGACTGGAGCATTCCAGGATGGGACCACCAGGCATGTTGTCAGAAAAGGTTGCCTGCAGCTCACAGTGGCTACAATTGTCTTTGCACCTCATTTTAAATAAAATCAAAAAAGCATTGTGTTCATGAGTATCATATCAACAGACTGGACTAGTGATTATCTCTTGGTTAAGTCCAAGCGTTGAGATCATGCATTATTGGAGGTACTCCCTTTAATAACAGGAATTCAATTACCTTTTGGTTTCTTGATCTCTGCATGTGTTCCTAGCTTTTTGTTCAAAAGTGATGTTGTCATTTTGTCCTTCAAGTGTTGCTTTCCAAGTCAGGTATGTTTTAATGTACCCTTCCAAGGACAAAATTCTTTGGAAGCCAGTTTTGTGTCTTTCAAGTACAGTCAATTTGAACTGATGATAGTCAGCAGCAGCACGAACATTTAAATTGAACAAATTCAAATGTCACTGCTCCTGACCTAGACATTATTCTCCTGGATACAAGCTCCGAAAAGCCTAGGGTAGAGCTAGCTAAAGTCACTGAACAGCAATCAAGGATAAGTTTCAATTATTCATTTATTCATCATTCATTCATTCATTCAAGTTCAGGTCTATACTGTAGGCAAAACCAATAGACTGAGTCATCAGTGGTTTCACCATTCTGGGCTGTAATGTCAACAAGGATATCTGTCTGACAGAAGTTCCTGCCGATCTGTCTTACTTCTTTGGAGCTGTAGTCAGAAGCCAGGACAGAGGGTTGTGGAAAGTGTCCTTTCTCCCCTTGTCCCACCTTCTACCTCTTTTTCTTCTCAATATTTGCAGTAGCTGCAACTAGAGCCTTTTGTGACCAATGCTAATGGAGTGTGTCTTTGACATAAGAACGGGCAATTCCCACTGATGAAGGGCACAATGGGTGAAATAGGGACACAAGCCAGCTAGAACACAAATCCAAGCCCTCGCAGTGAGAGTGGGTCATTGTGACAGACCCACTTTTCCAACTGAATGCTGTTGCTACAGCTATGCTCTTTCCCTTAGCTTCAGGTCCCTCTACCATAGTTTTGTGGCTCTGTGTGTGTGTGTGTGTGTGTGTGTGTGTGTGTGATATGTGGTGGAGGCTAGAGAATCCTGAAGAAAAAGCTTTAGGTTTCAGTCATCTTGGGGAGTTGCTGTCAGTCAGCTCTAACAGGGATCAATCTGAGAGCACAAAGGGCAGTGTAGCCCGGCCAGCTAACAACCCTGTAAGACGGGTCGACTCAGAGGTGAGGGTGTTATTTTTAAGAATTTCAGTCTTTGCTTTTGGCTGTAGATAGATGCAGTCTCTTACCCAGAAGTCTCTGTGCTTTTCAAAACAGAATACTAGCATTCTCCCTGCTTTCAGGGGCTTGCTATTCTGGGGCTTTTTACTATTATTGATTTTATACTCCACCTTTCAGACTTCACTTGTTGTCATAACATACAGAGCCCCAGAAAAGAGGCAAGCTCTTGCAGAAAACCTAAAGGCACTTAAATGGAGCACTGAGAATGTTAGGAGGAGGAGTTAGTGAAAACTCCTTAAGGGACCTCAGTGTGTGCCAGGCAACTAAGTGTGGCTGCGTTGGTGGCAGCATATATCATCCATTCACCATGCTTATTTCTATAGTGTGTGTTAAGGTGGAGTGGTGAAGGGAGATCATTGGAATAAAACTCAGGAGACTGAGTTATTGATTTCCACCCTGCTATTAGCTCTGTTATCTGGGACAAGGCTTTTGGCCTGGACAACTGGAAGAATGGAGTAGCTTTTAGCAAAAATGGGGAAGACTCATTGTAGATGGAGCAGGAGGATTTGAGGTAAAGATCAGGAGTTCAATTTTGAGTATGTTGAAATTAACATCCAAATAGAGATATTGAAGTAGGCAGTTGACTATATGAGTTTGGAATTTAGGAAAAAGGTCTGAGCTGGAAGTATAAATCTGAAATGTATGGCATAGGTGTGGTATTTAAAGCCGTGAGACTAGAAGAGATTACCAAAGGAGTAAGTGTAGACAGAGAAGAGGACCAAGGACTGAGTTGTGGAGCACTCCAATGTTAAAAGATCAGAGAGAGAAGAACCCATATACAGGCCAAACAAAAATGACTACAAGCTAAATTTGGTCCCTGGACTAGGCCAAGAGTTGGGAAATTTCATAGTTCAGAACTAGAAAAGACCACAGGGGACATCTATTTCAATCAAGAAATGGGAGACCTGGGTTCTAGTCCTGATTCAATGCCTAGGTGAATGAACTGGACAAATCACTTAACTTCTCTGGGTCTCCCTTTCCTATCTAGAAGGTAAGATAGCTAGACCAGATGATCTCCAAGGTTTAAACATTCACGATTCGGTACCCTCATTTTAAAGATGAAGAAACTGAAGCCCAGAGAAAGGAGATAAGTGACTTGTCCAACATCCTGCCATTAGGAACAGATCACAGGCTAGTGCGTCTTCTTCTATTCTGTTGTTTTAAACCCTACATGTGTATTAGAATCCGTGGGAGCTTTTAATAATACTGATTACTACGTCCCGAACCTAAAGTGTCTCATTTTGTTGGTGTGTTTTTGATACTCCTTGGGTACGTCTAATGTGCAGCCAGGGTTGAAAACCCTCTGCTGTACGTTAACAAGGCATGGCAGTGTCTTGCTAGCTGCTACACCTCTCTGTATCTTGACGTGTGTTTCCTACACAAAAACAATTCACTCAATTTGTTTTTCCTGAGGAAGATTAGCCCTGGGCTAGCATCTGTGCCCATCTTCCTCCACTTTATATGTTGGTTGCTGCCACAGCGTGGCTGGTGACTGGTGTATGTCTGTGCCTGAGATCTGAACTAGCGAACCCAGGCTGCTGAAGCGGAGCATGCCGAACTTAACCACTACAGCACAGGGCTGGCCCCTAAATTTTAAACCCTTTTAGTCACATAAACGTTGTTATAGGAGGATGGCTTTCTAGACCTTGTGAAACCAAAGCAGCAAGTATCAGCTTTTCCTGAACCTTGGTAATATGGTATGACCATAGCTTTCTTGAACTCCATCCTAGAAGGGAAATGTTGTGGAAAATCATGAAGCCATGGCCCGTGCGGGAGGAAGGAGGGAGGGATCGCTTACTCTTCCTCCCTATCTTTTTGGAAAAAATGATACAAGTTTTGTCCCCAAAGCGAACTTACAAGGTTAGTAAGCAGTACATCAGGCAGAGTACACAAATGCTGTTGCTTTTACCATATATATATAGCAGGCAGAGTCATGCTGTCCACCATAGCATCCTCAATGCTTAACAGTGGCTTCTCACCAAAGCTTTGCCACTTTGCACGCCAGTAGGATATAGGGTTTCTTGATTGAAACCCACATTCTCCATACACTACAACATTTGAATCTGTATTTGTGGGTGTGTATGTGTCAGTACGCATGTCTGCATGTGTATGTGTGGGGATATGTGTTTAAAACCATATTCTAGTGTTCACTTTCTCTGGGGAGCATATGTCTAGCAGAATGGCCATTTTGGACTAAGACAGGGCATAGACGTAGACTTTGGAGATATATTATTTATAGTCTTACCACACACACCTACCACTCTTGTAGTGCCAGCAAAATGGTTTTGCCATACACAATGCACCAGTAATTAACCTGGTAAATTTCCTTTGAGTGCCTCTTGTCTATTCCATACTTGTGTTTTTAGTGCTCTTTATAACTCTAAATCACTTTCTTAGTTTAGGAGCATAAAAATATATTGTGTATGACTTGATTTGCTCATAAAATTGTCATATTTGATATATTTAAAGATGCGAGGCCTGGGGGAGAAAAACAGAAAAATTCAGGGGAAAAACCAAGCAAGTCCTCCGAAAAAATTGTTTTTTTCCTCTGGGTCTTCATGCTCTCCTCCAGTCAGATGTGCAGCCCATAATAATGAACACAGGCTTGGAATACACTCTGAAATTGCTCTAGGGCGACTAGGGCTCAAGATAATTGTAATTTTTAAAAATAGGTTTCACCGTTGTTTGGAACCATCTACAATTCAATTTACTTTATCGCACAAGCCATGAATAATGCTGTGAGAGAAAATGGACGGGCTAGTGCTGCCAGCCTGGTTCAGCATTCCAGAAACATGCAGTTCTATGGATTCAACCAGTTGATAAGGACAGATTCAAATGGAGATGGAATTTCAGAATATGTAATCCTGGACACCAACTGGAAAGAATGGGAACTCCATAGCACTTACACTGTGGACATGGAAACGGAGCTGCTGCGGTTCAGAGGGACCCACATTCACTTCCCTGGTGGCAGGCCTCCTAGAGCAGATGCAAAGTGCTGGTTTGCAGAAGGGAAGATCTGCCGAGGAGGTAAGGAATGGAAAATCACTGGTAGTAACTTTGGCTCAGCTTGGGTTACGAGGGATCCTCTTTAGGGTAAGGCCATATTTTAATATTGGAACAATCATAGACTTGATCATTTGCACTCAGGTGACATAAACATCTTGGCACTCTGTGTAGTTAATTTAAAATAATAAGGACAATGAGAGGTACTTTGCAATCTTGAATAATCTCCACAATTTAAAAGTCACCCCCTAATTGTTTTTTTAAAGGATCCCACTCCCAAAGCGGTTACTCTAATAAGAGGAAGGCATGAGCCTTCTCCTTGGTCTTTTATAGGCTATGACCTGCAATTATTTCTCCTGCCAGCAAGATCCACTTGTCCTTCTCTTGATGTATCCAAATCCTGCAAATCAGGTCCCACCAGAAATACTGTATCTATACCCTCTCCTCTCTGAACGCCCATTGAACTAAAAGTCTGTACCTCACAGCTTAGCACAAAATTGCTTTTCAATTGTTTCTTGTGTATTGATTGTGTCTCCCTCTCCCAAATAGACTGCTCCTTGAGGGCAGGGACTGTAGCTAATAATTCTTGCGCTACCTGACGGTTTAACACAGTCCACATCCAATAAATACTTACAGTTTAATTGACTGACAGAACAGCTCTAGCTTGTGGAAGAGGCGAAGCTCCATCAAATCTCTGAGAGCCAGAGGGGAACTGTGGAAGAATCCATATTATTGCTATGCAAGTGTGCCCCACACCCTTCTAAAACCAAAGACATCTATTTGAAATGGACTTCTGTTTCTGTTTTGCTTTAATATGACATATCCAACTAACTAGTTCTTCACTTGTGTCATCATAGATTTCTCCCTTAAATCTTAGTAATCCATCCAAATATTTAGATTTTCCAAAGGCCAATTTACATCCTGATGGAAACACTAATTATCAAAACTAGACTCACCGATGAAGAACAAGTGCTGTTTTTCAGCCATGCCTCATGAGGTGTATGGGCTCAGGTGAATTCAAAAGGTCTTTTGTTTTTATAAAGGCAACATAATACTTACCCTTCACAGGTGAGATAACATTTTTATTCTCAAGAACTCTATTGCCATTCAACTTAAATTAAAGTACTCAAAGTTTTCCATTTGTGGACTTTTCTCTCCAAAGAAACACCCGGGTCAGCCTTAATTCGTGTGATTTGTTATTGTCAGAGTGGTGAGTGGTTTTGCTTCAGAACAGTGAAATTGCTTTCTGTGTCCATAAAGTCAACAAGACAGACTGTGCTGTAGAAAAATAGAATTAAGTTAGGTAGATGTGGCTTGATTTTAGAGTCACCAGAAAGCATGAGGAGTCCCTCTGTAGTGCCCTTTATTTACAGCCTCTCTTGATAATGCCATTCTTCCTCTTCCTCTTGCTCTCTGCAGGTATCGACCCTGCCTTTGCTGTGATGGTCTGCCTTGCTTTGCTTATAGCCCTGCTGTCTATTAATGGATTTGCTTACTTTATAAGGTACATTTTTTGTTCTTTTTGTGTATAAAATACAAGCCCATAATAGCCTTGTTAATATTGATTTCCAGGAAGTCATGTTTCAGTACAATTGCCTCATTACATGACCCGCTGATTTTCTTTTTTCCATAGTGATTTACCATCCCTACCGGCCCCATTTAGAGTGAAGTGTTTTCATGATGCCAAGAATAACTTCCTCAGCTGTGTTGTCAGTGTTGTTGCCTGTGAGTAGATCTGGCTCTCAACACTATCGTGAAATAAGAGAACTAGTACTTCAGGGTCTGTCTTTGCTCCTTTTTCCACTGGCAGAGTCCTATAGCTGCCTCCTTCCCCAAATGATATGGACTGGTAGAGAATGTAGTTGGGGTATTTTACACAAGTTCCAAGAATTAGGTAGACTTTGGCTAGGATCCAACATTTAGAAATAATGGTGCTAACTCACAGGATTGTAGTGGGGATTAAATAAAGTAAGGAAAGCACCTAGAACAATACGTGACTCATAGTAGGTACTCAACAAATGGTAAATCTCAACTTCCTCCCAGGCACATGGGACTCTCCTGCCGATTGTTGGTAGCCCAGGATCCTACTTTGACACTCATGCCTTTTGCCCAGGGTATCATATTCCAGATTTTTACTGTCCTTTTTCCTTGGGCAAAAGTTATCCTAGCTAATCATCAACATCATCATTATCATCATGTCTTTGTCTTCCTCCCTCAGATCCCTTAATAGGTGACCAACTACTTTGATGAACTAATTCAGGATCAGGGATGAATGGCTTAAGATGGCTTAATATGACACCCCTGTCTTATAATCTTTACATTTTAACAGTCGGACCCCCCCCCCCGCCATATTAGGATGATTTGAGGAAAGTGAAAAAGGAAATCAACCATAACCCTCCCACTTTACGCTTCCCTCCCTGCAAACTACACCTTTGTTATCTCTTTGTAAGTGTGGTTCTGACAACAATATGACACAAATTTGGTAGGGTATGGAGTGGAGCTATTTTGGTGAGTTCCAAGAAAAACTGTCTAGAATGTATTAAGTAGCTATGTAAGTTTGGACAGGACACTAAAGTTTTCTTGGCCAGAATTTTCTCATTTGTAAAAGGAAGCAATTGGATTAGATGATCTTTAAAAGCCCTTCCAGCTCTGATAGTCTAATGAGTCTGTGAAATCCTGCATTGAAACTATAACAGGTGTTACTCTTAGTGTTTAATATGTTGGCATTGCTGTGAAAAACCACTATGATCCAATCTCCCCAGTATTAGAAACTTGTGAAAGCCACACAGAATAGTAGGTAGCTTATGAATTATTAAAACACACTTGATAAAGACATTAGTGCAAAAGAAGTTTTTCTTTTAATTTCTGTGACTGTGAAATATCCCAGCTCAGAATTTAATGTCAGAAAAATGTAATGTCTTTAGCTTCTGCCAATGAATGAACTATTTAATTAACATCATTAGATACTTAGTGAAAATAAATGCCATCCAATCAAAAAGCTCCCCCCTCTAGGGAGATTTGAGGAGTAATAGGCTCTGGCTGCCCAATGCCAAAACATCCCATGGCAAGGTGGAAAATGGACTCACTCAGATGCTTATTTTGCTTGTCAACCCTCTGCCCCTCCTCCAAATGACTGGTCTCACTAGTCTTTCCTGTGGAATGGACTGGTTCTTTTGGCTTGGAGTGAGCCCAATCTGCAATTCTTGGGAAGGGAAGGAAAAAAGAAAAAAGAATCCTGGGGGTGGGGGGTGAGGGGATTTGTTTGGAGCTTGTAGACTGAAGGGCAAAGAAGACTGGAGAGGAAAATGATTGGAGAGAGACATGATTAGAGAGGAAAATGATTGGAGAGGAAAATGAGTTTGAGACAATTGGTGCTTCAAGTGGTCACAGAAAACTCAGAAATGGGAGAGAGGCACATCATTTCCCAGAGTCACTTGGTCCTTGGTTCTTCAGCTAACAAAGCACAAAAGATGCCCTCTCTTAGCTGCTTTCCTCCCTCTCTGCCCACCACGGCTGCAATCAGAAGAGCTGAGCGGCTGATGAGTTTCTGTAATAGATGGTGATTACTTGCAGGAGAGTGACTCTCTGTTCCTTCCTTTTCTGTGTGTTTTGATTGTTTAAGTTTTTTCAGAAAGAAAGCCGTGCAAAGAACCCAACCACCCCAAAACAAAGGATTCTTTGAACTCCTTCTTTCTCCCTACTCCTAACCAGATTGCCTTGCCTTTCTATAAAGCTCTCCCATGCTTTGTAATACTAATGATGATAATGATAATAATGAGCCCTTATACTTTATAGTGCTTCATGCTTTTCAGAGCACTTTCACATACATTATCTCATTTGATTTTCAAAACAACTCTATAAAACGAGTAATGCAAGGACTATTATCCTGTCAGATAGAGGAGCACACTGGGACATGAAGAGGTTAAATTATTTATCCAAGGTCATCTGGCTAATTAATGACAGAATCTGCACCACAACCCAGGTCTCTGGATTAAGAGTCCAGCTCTCTTTCTATTAGAGTGTATTCTGTAGCATGATTATTTTTACAGGTGTGCCTGCTTTAAGACAATTCACTACCCATATGAAACAGATAAGTTAGGGAGTGATGCTTTTCTTTGCCAAAAGATTCATGTGCTCTACCCAAGAATTCGCTACAGGGCTCTTTTAATTTTCTCTGCAGGGCAGCAGCTCCCACAGTGATAAGGGACATATTTGTTGGCAGACAATTAGAAACACATTAATTGTTTGTTTACAAACCAGTGGAATCACTGAGAAAAACTGCCTGGGTTGCTGGTACTTAAAGCTACAGTGACATTGTAGACTTCTGAGAGCAAGTTGACAAAGCGTTTTGATTCAGCGGTTGTTTTCCCCACTCTAGCACTTGGCTTTTAATACATTCCACAGGGTGACCATTAAGGGGTTATGGAAAAAGTGAAGCCAAACTATAGCTGTTAGAGCCCCCAAGACAAAGCAGAACAAAACAACTGCACAGCCTAGTCCAAGGTTCCCTCCAGGTCCTCAGGTTGCCCGGTCAGTTCAACTGAGACGACCTACCTGGCTGTGTGGGTAGATATCACAAACTCCTATGTGTCTAGTAATTGGTTTGTAGGAAATAATTACATTCACTGCAAATTAATGGGCATGTTTGGAGAGAATCAGCTTTAAACTGTGTCTATGTAATGCTCAGACAAGAGACCAATTCAGTGAAAGAAAAAAAAAACCCAGTCAGCCCACTTGTTTGGAATCATGTAGACAAAGCAACCAACTGATTGAATTTCTCCACTTTTCAACCTGTTGCTTTGGCAACGCATAGATGCAACTTTGAAAGACAAGTGGTCTTGTGGGCAGAAATCTGGGCCCACAGCCAGGGACCAAGGATTCTAGTCCCAGCTCTGCCTCAGGCTAGAGAATCTCACACAATTAGTTTAATTTTGTTTTGTTTCTTTAACATGTTTTTGTGTCTATAAAATGGAGATTAATGATTCTTGGCCCTGGTATTATTAGAATATATACCATGGCATATGAGAAAGGGTGTTGAGTTCTTTAAAAGTGTTCAGAGGGGATCACCATTTTATTAATCTGAAATACCATCCCCATGCAGCACCCTCCTCCCTTTTGATGCCTCTTCAACAGCCTTTTCATTTTTTTCTTTTGGTCTTTGTAACTCTGCAAATTGTGAGGACCAGTGTTGCTGCCTCCCTTTGCTGTGGGTACTATGGTAAAGAACCATGTGTGGTTGTTCTCTCAGTTATCTTGTATATTTTTAAACTCTTCTTTCACAGGGCAAATTTACTTTAGGTTTGCAAAACATCCAGCCTCCTGTGACCCTCTGATTTTATGCTTGTTTCAGGCGTCGTATAAATAAAATCCAGTTGATTAAAGGACCCAATAGAATTCTGTTGACTTTGGATGATGTGACGTTTATCAATCCCCACTTTGGCAGCAAGGTAAGGAGCATCCCTTATTTTTGCTGTACTGTCCAATATGGTATCCACAAGCCACAAGTGACTACTGAGCACTTGACATGTGGCTAGTCTGAATTGGGATGTGCTGTAAGAGTAAAATACACACTGGTTTTAGAAGACTTAGTACAAAAACTTCTATCACAGGGCAAATATCTCATTAAATTTTAAAAAATATTAATTACATGTCAAAATGATAATACTTTGGATATATTGGATTAAATAAAATATATTATTAAAATTAACCTCACCTATTTCTTTTTATGTTTTTTACCATGACTATTAGAAAACTGAAAGTTACGTATGTGGCTTACGTTATGTCTCTATTGGATAGTGCTGTTTTAGAACAGTTTTCTGGCAGTGATACAGTTTATTTTCACCAATGGTGTAGCTTTGGCTTCATACAGCCCTTCTTTGTATATTTGGACTCAACATTTGATTGCTAGTTCCTCAAGGGCAGAGGTACCTCTTTTTTTTTTTTAAATGTTAGCCCATAGCACCTGACATGGTGCTGATAGTATAATAGGAGCTCATAAAAGTTTAGTGAATGAATCAACTAGTGAAAGAGAGTTAAATCTCACCAGAGGTTCTGTTCCGTTTATTTTTGTGTTGTAATTGGTGATCTTCACTGAGTGTCTGCTACTATGTTCTAGCCCTGGGCCAGGCTTTGTGAGAGATAGCACGTAGTCTCTGTCTTCAAGGAGATTACAGTCAAGTCAGAGAGACAAATAATACCACACAAGAGAGTCAATAGATGCCATATTGCAGAAAAGACAGCAGAAATGTGGTAGAACTTCAGAGGAGACCGATTAATAGAGGAAGGCTTTTCAGAGACCCAGCACCAAAGGTGGGTCTTAAAGAAGGAAAGATAGGATTTGTCTAGGTTACAGGTCATGAGCTGGTAATCACTTTTGTTTGAACCTTATGGTTATAAAAAATAGTAGCCAGAATTTTGAGATTACACATAAAAATCCGGACTTCTGGATGTTCTTTAAAGGTTGGAAGATCTATCAACCTTGGGTATCATTGTAGCAATTGGCTGGATCTCAGTAGTAGTTTTGGAAGAGGTATGTTCTCTGCAATCTAACACAGTTCCAATCACTCTCTGTTGTCTTATACTCAGCCTATTTCATCACTTTATATTACCTGCCCGGCCCCTATAAGCATCCCGGGCAGAGAAAACAGCATAAACAAAAGCTTGGAAAAGAGAATGTGTGGGGAAGAGTTTCATCAAATGTAGCTGGTAATGGGAGTATGTGCCTCTTTACAGTCTATGTGGCCAAAATAAAGACATTAGCCTGCAAATTCTAGTATGGTGGTGGCAGAATGTAGGGAGAGGATGCAGACACATCATATTGTCCCCATGTGCTATTTATTTTTGCTACACGAGTGTACCGGATATGATAATTAATTATCTCTGTGACCAAATTGATCACTTGCCTAAATGTACTGAAAGTACTGCCAGGTGTCCTTTAAACTAGTTGGCTGGGTGGGAATGGATTTACATGGTAATACCGTGCGCAGTTGGATTCAAATAAAATGTTCAGCTGTTTGGTTTACTTCTCAATTACAACCAGAACTCTTACTTGTTTAAATCATCAGCTCCAATTGTAAGGTTGATATCATGTTCCTGGAAATGTATTACTGAATGCCAAAATTATCAGTGTGGCTGAAAGCTACATTCTACCCTCATGCCATAAAAACTTATTGATGTTAGTCCCTATTTTTGAAGCCACCAGAGGACACTGAGACTCACGGTGGTGAAGTTTGTCTGGATTTGCCATACTCAATACGCCTTGTATAAAATTTCCCACCTCAATTAGGAAGGGTAGATACTGAAGTTCAAGCTCTAAAGTAATCCCAATGGATAACCCAATACTAAGAAAACAGGCATTCAATTCTGTGACAAAACATTGTATCCAGAAATGAGTGATCAGTATTAAAAGCAGGTGTCTGGAAGTCATTGTCCAAATGCAGCAATATATAGTAAAGTTTTGGTCAAAAGCAATAAACGTATTTTTAAAATTCCTACTTCTTTGGTGGTATCCATGTCAAAATGGCAGTTCATGTCAATTGCCTAAATGTTTTGGCTCTAAAGTGTCAAAACAATAAACATAGCTCAATTTTGGACTGAATTACACTTTTCTTTGTACAGGCCCTGCAATATTCCAGTAAAGTCTATAAGACCTTTACCTATGCCTTCTCTCCTCCTGAGACACAAATGGTATTTGGGTTTCACACCATTTCTCACAAGATCATCGTAAATAGTAGAATAGTACAACCTTCAGATGAACAAAGTGCCTAGGGTTTTAAAATCTTGCTTATGATGATAGATCTTTTCTTTCACTTGTGCATAAATTTTGAAATAATGAGAGTAGAAAAAGCCAGTCATCACCACTTTTCACCACATGAGTGAGAAAAATGAACAGCAATAGGGATTGATAACTTTATAGGGAATTTTCTTTTTCCTTTTTACTATTTTGGCCAAGGTGGAAAAGGATGGCATTACCCTAGGAGAACATAGGTCTTGGCCTCCAGATCCCTTTGGCATTTGGCTTGTATCAGGGGTTCTGATGGGGAAAGATAGGGAAAGCATACATTTTCCTTAATTGCTGTGTAGTCACAAACTTGCAGCTGGCTGTGTCTAATCAGTCAAGAAGCCAAGCCAAGAATTCCATCCAAATGGAATGTCTGAAAGTGTAAACTCTTGGTGAATACAAAATTAATTCAGTCTAGAAAAATTGGCAGGTCAGTAGAAGTCAGGTCAGGAAAGGAAGTTTTTAGAAGAAAGTGAAGCTGAAGCCCAAACGTATGTGGATTTTGGCAGATTCTCTTGCTTTCTCCTTTGCCCTTCACGGAGAGGTCTATATCTCAATATACAGATCTAGGTGCTCCTGCTGAGATATGAAAATAAAGAATGAAAGGGAAGTAGATTCCTTCTGGCCTTGCTCTGTTGAGGAGAGTTCAAGTTGATGCAAGGGTCAAGAAGAGGCAAGCTTTACATCTTGTCTGAATCTTGAGCTGTTGGGATTTCAACACATTAGGGGCTGAGTATAGTTTACTATTGCTTTGGAGCTTTGCAGCAGTCTTGTCTTGGTAGAATGAACTTAACTCAGGGCTAAATCAACTAGTGATCTTCAGTTCATTAAAGAGCATTGAGGGCAGAGTATGTGAAAGTACTTAAGATTAATTTTCATTGGCAAGCAAGAGTGAAACAAAGCATGATGTGGTAGAAAGAACACAAGACCAGGTATTGTAACATCTACATTCTTCTTCCAGTCCCTATATCCCCCTCTAGGTCTCTGTTTCCTCATTGTAAAATGAGAATGGAGTTGGGGGTGGGGGCTGACCTAGACAATACCAAGTGTAACTGCTAGCTCTGAATTGCTATAATTCTAACAAAGGCACATTTGGAGACATGAAGAAGAGTATGAGGAACCTGTTGATTTATTATTTCTTCATGTGAAATAAGTCTGCTGCTTCAGTTGAAGATAAAGATACTCAATTTTAAAGGTTAACACAGATTGCAGATAACTCTTCCTCTTGTCATTCAACTGTGCACTTCCAAGCCCTCTCTTACTAGATTTATGTGCACAAGTTAACAAATCAAGGAATAGGGAATTTGGCTTATTTAAGCATCAGACTCATGAATCATGGGCAGATGATCTATTCACTCTCTACCATCTTATTGCTTTCTGGGATAGCTTCTGCCCTTAATCTTGCCTGCGCAAAGAAGGGTGCCATTCAAGATGGTATAACAAAAAGAGCCAGGCCTGAAAGTCAGAAGGGTGGGGCTCTGTCCTGGTTCTGCTCTTGATTTTTTCAAAATGTTAGATTTTTATCTTTTTCTCATATTTGTCTATAAAATGAGGGTTCCAGATTGAATTATGTCTGGCGTTCTTTCTTGCCCCCAAAATCTATGATTCTAATCCTTCCTAAGAGATGGAAGTACCTTTAAACTTTTACCTTTCTTTTGTGGTCTATGGAGGTGAAGCATGGTACCAACCCTAGCCTAAAAGAAAAGTGTTAGGGGATAAGGAAAATTAATCAATCTCTTGTTTACAGAGTTCAGCTCATGTAGTTATTTTCTTAGGAATTAAAAAAAAAAAGAAAGATAAGCACAGTATCCATACCATAGCTCAATGCTCTGTCCTAAATCATGAGAATCTTTTTCACAATCTTTCTTTCCTAATCCTTTCACAGAGAGGAAGTCGTGCCAGTGTAAGCTTCCAGATCACCTCTGAGGTCCAAAGCGGGAGGTCTCCGAGGCTCTCCTTTTCTTCGGGGAGTCTAACTCCAGCTACCTATGAAAACTCCAACATAGCGATTTATGAGGTAGGATATCCAACAGCTGTCCAATCTGCTGCTTTCTTGGGTTTTAAAATGAGGCAATGACTTAAGACTTAGTCTTTGGGCAGAAATTTTGAAGCTTTTGTTAAGTCTTTCCAGTTTTTTGTCTGTTATCCTCTTATGGACTTGTTTGCTTGACATTTCTGACGATGATTTTCCTCAGCAACTAATCTACTTATTTATAACTTCATTGACCTTTCAACTCCATGTATTTACTTTGCTTGTGGAAAAGAGTCCATGAGACCCAAACACTTAACCATATCACTCATTCCAGAAGATATAGATATAATAATAGAAGAAATGACTTTGAGTCAACTGTTTGTGATGGGATGTCTGGAGACATGTTTGGATAGAGTAGGGTTTGGTGAAAATCCTTACCTTCAAATTCTAGTTGTTCTTCATATACCTGTTCTCCTCTGAGATTATTGAAATCTCTTAAAAATTATTCATTTCTTTCTTTATCTCAGCTTGTATTGCCTCTTAGAGTAATAGGTTATCTTCTGCTGTGTAAAATAGAAATCTTTTTTATTTCACTTAAGTTTCTGTCTTTCAAGCTTTAAGAGGCCACCCCCGACCCCTTGTTCTAAGATACTGGAATTTGGCAACCAGAACAAATCTTGCATCAGTTGGAGAGATGAACTGTTTCTTCTCAGCAGGAAAGAGTTAAGCAGGGGGTAAAAGGGAAACTAGACTGCCTTTCTGTCCCTCCTCAGTGAGGCCTTCCCAGTGTGGTTCCCTTGTTTTGTTTGAAGATATTCCCAAACACTCTCAACTTCAATAGTAACTACAAAGAAAGTTCAAAACAGGACAGAATGAGTCTTTAGATTGTCCACCACATTGGATTTTCCAAGTGATTGCTCTCCTCCATTGGATAAATAATTGACAGGGGTCTAAAACACCCAGATTGGCATGGTATATATTTGCTCAGTGTACTTGAGTGCATTGACTTAAATTTGTGGTAGGAAACCTCTGGATCTTGCCTTGGACTTAATTTAATCAAAGAGAAGATTTGCTTCAAATGTAAACTTGAAGTATTGGGGAATTGACAGCTCTACTCTCTTAAAGACCAAGGATAAGATAATCACATAGCTTTTGAGTGTCAGATGGAATGGGCTGATGACTTTATAAATGTATTGACACTTCTAAGATTCTGAAGTAAATCTCAATAACCTAAGGCAGTCTCTTGGCTTTTCATTTGTAAGATGAGAGGGTGAACTAAATTCTTAATCTTGGCTGCTCATTAGAATCTCCGTGGGAATCTTAAAAAAATAACTATGCCCAGGTTCCATCCTTAATAACTGCTTCAGTTGGTATGGGGAGAGCCGAGGCATTGGTATTTTTTAAGTTCCCCTATATGTGCAGCCAGGGTTGAGAATTGCTGGACTAAGAGAACTCTAAGGCGTCTTCTGGCTTGGAGGTGCTATGATTCTCTGATTCTGTGGAAGAATTTATGTGTTGAGTTATGGTATGTTTTATTTGGTGGAGTTGGAAGGTTATAGTGTAGAATTGAGAAGGGGAAAAATAAACGTCTGTATATTACTGGCCTTTAAGAAGCTGTCAGATATTTCTTCATTTTGGAAAGAGGCAGAGAGTTGAGTTAGTTCCCATAATGACTGCTGGTCAGTCAGATCATGAGTATTTCTGAACTGTGTAGGCCAAAGGGGGCCTTTATCCACACAAAAGGAGGGTGTTAGTGAGAATAATACCACACTGTGAAGTCAAGATTAGGCTGATGGCAGGACGCAAAGGAAGACAGCTGAAACTAGGAAACTGCCTGGCTAGGGCTGAAGAGGACTCTGGGACAGAGTATAAGCTAACTGAATCAACAGATCAACCAAAGATGTCCAGTGTGCCTTCTGAAATGGCCCTCTATTAGGAGTGTTTTAAAGAAGATTCGTTATCTAGTTTCTGTGTAAAATAAATCAAATTTTCGTAAGAATTATTATTGGAAGATCTGGAAGTTCTAGATAATGTGCCTGGAGTAGCAGACACCTAATAGCAAAGGAAAGGCTTCTCTAGGATGTGCCGTAACATTGTACTACACTGAGACAAATGCACTCTTTGTACACACAGATGCAGAACCTTTGGAACTGCACAGGAAAATCAGCCCTTATTTCATAGATCCTCTTTGAGATGTGAAGGGTGAGCCAGATGATAAGACTGCTGGGGAGAAAGAGCTGTGAATGGCAGATGCAGTGGGAACATGTCATGATCTACTCTGATAACCTCAGTCTGAGGGAGAGTGGGCGGTAGTGCAGCGCTGACACGCTCAGCGAGAACCCACTGAACTCATCCTCCCTCTTCGTTCCCTGACTCCTTCTGCCTCTCAACTCTCCCTGTGTTTTTCTCTTTGTCTCATTTCTCTCTCTCCCCCTGCACACCCTCCATTTCATCTCCCTTTCCCAGAGGATTTTTTTCTGTTTTCCCACCTTCTTCTATATCCCTTATAACTCTCTTTCCACCTCTTTCCTTTCCACCAACCATCTTCTCTCTCTCATCACCGAATCAGATTGTTACAGCTGAAAAGGACCTAAGAAGGTATCTAAGTTGTCCAGCTCTGATAGTGAGGCAACTGAGGTTCAGGCCAATTCAGTGGGTGCCCTAAGACCACCCCCGATTCTGAGGCAGAGCCAGGTCTAGGACATGGTTCTCTGGACTCTTAGTTAATACAGCAGTGGCCTTAGTGCAAAGCTGAAGGACTTTAAATTACTTCTAAAAACTTTAGTGGATAGAGTTTGATGTTTCTTCCTCTTAATTAAAAAGTGAATGATGAGTGAAGTATTTTATCATTCTTTTCCTTAAAAGAAGAAACAAAACAAATAGTGCATGTGTGGTGAAGATAAAACCTGCCCATTTCCTCCCTTTTCCTCATTATTCAAGAAGTAGGACACACACAGACTCAATAAAAATTTGCTTATAAAGTTTGTGAGAATTATTTAAATCTTAAAACAAACACACACAAATTTCCCAAACCAAAGAAAGCCCATGAGAGGAAAGAGCAACAAAGTGGGAGATGGAAGACCTTGGTTCTGTTACTACCTAGCCTTCTTCCCTCTGGCAAGGCATTTAATCTCTTCAGGCTTCCGTTTCTTTATCAAAACATGAAGGGATTGGACTAGGGATACCTAAGACCCTTTCCAGCTCTCAAATTTGGTGATTTGGCAGGAAGAAAGCTCTGCTTAACTACCTGTAAAAGTTAATAAGCCAGAGAGAAGGCTAACCCATGTCTGTAATAGGGCTGACTTCAGGAAGAAGGTATCAGATACTGGGTATAGGCAGTCAGGGCTGCCAGTACTGATGTTCAGGTTGTGCACTGCACAAGGGCACCACATCTAAGAGGGTACTATTCACATTGTAGATATATACTAACTTATGTGAGAGTGGAGCAGGCGTGGGCAAAGAGATTCTGGCCTACCAGCCTAGTTCTGGAACAAAGTGAGGGGGGACCTTCTCATATCTGTATTTATACCAGCACACCCAACTATGCACATACATGGTCACTAGTCACTGATAAACATATGTGTACCTGGCTATGTGCTACCTTGGCTATGCCCCAGGAGTTTCTTGAGATTACTCCTTTCTCCTGCCTAATATTCTAGGAGGCCCAATTTCAGCTTCTCACATCCACCTCTACAGCCTGACTCCAAACCTGAAAAAGAGGCTTCATCTGGCAGGCAGGGCTTGGTGGTGTGCAGAGTGTCCATGCTGCTAGTGGGGTGTGTTCCCTGGTGTCTGGAGGATGTTTGAGTGAATGAGATTGCGGTACATGCATGCATGTATACGACCGAGCCTGCTACCCAACAGCACAGGGCTGCCACAGGTTGTAAAATAATATTATCACATAATTAATTGTTTTCACTTGAGGGAAAGCACCTCTTCTAATTAGCACAAAGGTGTCATAGAGGCTAACAGTGACCACGGGCTGAGTAATATAGTTGTAAAGGTGCTGGAAATGCTTTATGACGCACCAGTATATTCCACACGTTGGCTGATTTTGTAAATTCCCAATTAGAGTTTTATTCTTTCAGCTTACAGTTTAGCCTTTGATCCCTCTAAAGGGCAAAGAACTCTGAAGGCTAAAACTTCAAGCTCACGTCAGGTCCTCATGACTTCTACGATTAAGTAAGTAAGTGTGGGGTGGGACCTAAGAATTGGCCTTTCTAACCAGTTCCCAGGTGACTATGATGCAGCTGGTCCAGGGCCACACTCAGAGAATTGCTGGGCAAGAGACCAGGAAGGCTGCTTTTGGTGCTTTGACCGTTCCGCTGCATGTAGGTGTTGATGCTGGACTACCCTTCTGTTCTCTGTGGGCATTGAGCCTGGCTGGCATGGTTTCGTTCAGCTGCTGAAGGCCTCTGAGAGCCATTCCCTAGTTAAAGGGTATTGAGCTCCTTGGCTAGAAGATGCCCTCTAATACAAAGTGCGGCTGAGTAACTCAGACACCTGCAGCTCCCATTACTAGCTTTTGCCTCTGGCAGATCTCCAGATGCAGTGCCACATCTGGATATATTCCTTAATAATAAGAGTGGTTACACTCTCTTATGCTCGGAATTTGACTCCACAGAGCTCTCTGCTTTATTATCTCTACTTGATGACAAATTGGTGCAGCCTGAAGTGGAATCTCCAGGCTATAGGTAATAGATGTGAAAGCACTTTGGAGAGTAGACAGTGCTGTGCAAATGTAAGGTATTATTATTATTGTGGAGAAAAAGGAATCTATATTTGTATTGCTTTTTTAAAATTTGTGTTAGACAGAAAATAAATAGGGCTTGATGGCTGATGAATCCTTGAGGCTATCCGTGTAGAAAAAAATTATCTATCAGACATGGGTGTTAAAGTGAAGACAATAAAATAATTGTTGTTTTTGACTTGACAGCAGCCTTAGAAATAGCTGTTTTGTACTTAAAAAGTCAGAAATAGACTCCTAAAAGAGTCTAGATTACTCATATTACTATGGTAGTACATTTGTACATCCAAATAAAAAATATTTAATCTACACTTAAGCCAATCAGTTTATGATTAAAGCATAAGAGTCCCCTCAAATGGCCTGTCCCACAAGAGAAAAATGGACCAAGGTAAATCCAGGAAACATTTGCTGCCCTGCATCTCCTGCCCTACATCTCTTGCTACAGATGCCTCAAGGCAGTGAGAATTGCAACCACCAACCATCACCATTAATCGCAGGGCACCTGGTGCTCAGCTATGAATAAGCGAAATGACCTAGCGCTTTCTACAGTTAGTTAAAGGAGTCGTTGCAGAGAGCAGTATCATTCCTTTTCTGGGGTCTGCATACCTACGATTGTTTCCCTGTCTTTAGTTAATTGGAATTTTTAACTTTGACTTCTCTGTATGACCTCATTTTTAGGCCAGAGTACAGACTGTCCGTGGGGTGGAGGGTGAGAGAGGAGGTACAAAGCCTGTTTGGGTTGATGATCTAACTATAAACCCTTCACATGGAAGGGGCATTGCTCTAAAGCTGTTGGCAACTCAGTCTCATCACCATTCTTTACCTTTTCTTTCTAGGGTGATTGGGTGTGGTTGAAAAAGTTCCCCTCTGGAGATTTTGGAGACATTAAGTCCATCAAATCAAGTGCAAGTGATATGTTTGAAATGGTATGAGAAACCTTCTTTTATATACGTTCCTGCTAAACCAACCCTTTCTCCAAAGTAACTAACAGCAGCTGTAAGGAAGACCCCTTAACAAATCAGTGCAGGGAAACTGCAGGGTGGCTACTGGCTTGATGTGATCATATGATCCAATGGTAAAAGGAGGGGCTCTGGAATCACAGAGACATGGAGGACTCAATTCCCAGCTCCACCACTTCACAGTCATATTAACTTACGCAAGTCACCTAAACTCCCTGAGCCTCACTTTCCTTATTTGTAAAAGGAATATATTACTCTCTACTGCCCAGAGTTGGGATGAGAAGTAAAAGATTTAATATATGTAAATCATCTTGCACATTTCCTGACATATAGCTTCTTTGTAAAATGGCAGCTATTATGATTATTATTAAGTACACATCCCATAGTCTTTCAAAATCTCCAGTTTTCAGAACTGGAAAAGTCATCTGATAAGTTCTATCTACATAAGAAAAATGATGATTTCTTTAATCCCACCAATTATGTTCAAAGAGTCCTTTGGTGGTTTGTTTAAGGAAACAGCCTGTAGATAAGGCAGGGATGATGAGGATTCCTCCCAAACCGTTTAAAATCTTGGCTCCTCCTTGAGCTTTGAGTCCAGAAAAGATTTGTGGAGACTGTCTCTGGTTCCTTCAGACTCATGAGAGTGGGATTTTTATAAGGCAATGATCTATATCTTCACATTTATGTAGCAGGCAAATTCAAATCAATCCAACAGGTTTAAATGAGGCACCCGCTACATCCAGAGTGCCGTACAAGCAAGAAAACTAGGGAAATGGGAAAATGGAGGACATGTGGCCCATGAGGGACAGGATGTGCCCCAAGGGTCAGAATGAAATATTATGATTTGGTATTTTCCCTTACATGTGGTTTTGATGCCTGGAGCTGAAGGGAAAATAATGACAGATGAATGCAGAAGGGGGCCGAAGGTCAGAGCTAGAATAGGCAATTCCACACTGGTTTGATGATCCAGGATGCTAAACATGGAGCTAGATCCAAAGCATGGAGCCAAACAGGGCCAAACCTGGGGGAGCTGAGAAACTACAAGTATGGAAGTAAGAAGATAGGTATTGACCCTAGGTAGAGTGTATCTATGCTCTCTATTTTTGGGCAATTTTTAATTTTGATATAATTTCAAACTTACAGAAAAGCTGAAAGAATAATTCAAGGAATTCCTGTATACCCTACCTAGATTTAGCAATTGTTTGCATTTTGCCTAGTTGCTGTTCATTATCTATTTATAAATTTATGTATATTCTTTTTTCTGAACCATTTAAAAGTAAGGTCTAGACATCATGCCCTTTTACCTCTAAATACTTCAGTGTATATTTCCTAAAAACAGAGATATTTTTGTATATAACTATAAGTAGCAAAATAATAAAATTTAACGTTAAAAAAATAATATTATCTGAACTACTGTCCATATTTTAATTTTATCAATGGTCATACTACATTAAAGCTAATTTTCCCCCAGGCCAGTTTCCATCCAGGTTCACACATCGTAGTTGGTTATCATGTCTCTTTAGTTGTCTTTAATCTGGAACTGTTTCTCAGCCTTTGTTTTCCTTCGCCTTGATATTTTTTGAATAATTCAGATCAGTTATTTAGTAGAGGTTCCCTCAGTTTGAGTTTGTTCCGTAATCCTCATGGTTACCTTTAGGTAATGCATCTTCAGCCAGAATATTACAGAAGTGATGTAGTGTCCTTTTCAGTGCTTTTTATCAGGAGGCACACAATGTCCATTGTCCCATTATTGGTGATGTTAACTTTGATCACTTGGTTTACATGGTGTCTACCAGATTTTCCTATTGTAGAGTGACTGTTTTTTCCCCCATTGTGATTAACACATAATTTGTAGAGAGACACTTTGAGTCTGTGTAAATGTCTTGTTTTTCATCAAACTTTTGTCCACTAATTTTAGCATTCATTGATGATTTTCTAACTCTAGGATTCTTTCTATGTTTATAGGTTGGCATCATATTGTAAGCAAGAGCCTTACTTTCTCTACCATTTATTTATTCATATATTTATATCAGTGTGCATGTATGGGTTTTCATTTTATTCAATTTCTATTATCTACGTATCTATGTATCTATCTATGTATCTATCTATCTATCTACCATCTGTCATCTATGTAAAACTGGGGTGTCATATTAATACTTACAATTGTAATTGAATGCCACAGAATTCATTCTGTCCTTTTCCCTTTCCATATTTGTAACTCCTTTCTCCAACAGGGAGAAACCTGGCTCCCATTATTCTCATGACATCTTTTCATGTGTCCACTTACTGACTTGCCTGGCCATGACAGGTGCAGATAGTAACTCAACACTAGGAAGAAGGCCAGAGTTTTCCAGAATTTACCATGTGAAAGGCCCTCATTCCTTACTAGTGCTTTTATGAAGCAGGAGGTGGATCAGATCATGCTGTCACTGTGAGTTCAACACCGCCTTGACTACGTATGTGCCTTCACATCTTAAAAAGTTGGGACTGGGTACTAGGGGACACACTGGAAATCAGATCTTGGTGAACCAGGCATAGAAGGAAGCCCTGCACAATGGGAGGATATTCTTGAAAGGCAAACAGCTGGAGTGGGAAAGGCCAAAGGGCTGATGAGTTTCAACATCTTTTAGGGTCCCAACTTCTGCAAAAGTACATGCTGGAAAATCAGGCATTGTATCTCCCAGTCTCATGTTCTTCCCCATCATTTGAAACAGATTGGCATACTCCCTGTACCATCTAATACCTCGGCTACTTTGTTCCTTGCCATATAAACACTAATCATCTTCTCTTCATTCTGTCTTGACCATCCACTGCTACCACTCTACCTTGGGCTTTGTCATCATCTAGAATTGGTACTGAGAATGCTTCTCCTCCAAAGTCATAGATTCAAACATCACACGCTCTGACTATAGCCTCCTTTTCTTTCAACTGTGCCATTACGTCTGGTCTTCTAGTCTATTGATCTCTACTTTCTTCCAACCCACAAGCCCCTCTTTTATCTTCTTTTGTGTCCATCTTAGATTCCATAATCCACCATTTGAACACATTTTTATTTCTCTCTTTTCGGTCAGAGACACCTACAAAACTCAAATTCTGGATGATCCTAACTCTTAACTTTCTTTGTGCCTGCACTCGAATGGCCAAGTATTGTGGCAGAAAGTCATGCAACAAGGTATATTCTTTCTGTTATAAATTTGTTTCTTATCTTAAATGTCCCTTAACACTGTCCTTTAAGTCTATTATAAGTTATATAAGTCATTGGTAATATTTATTATATAAGCCATTGGTTAATTCATTTTCTACAACCCATGCTTCAAAGCTTCTCCATTCTCCTTAAACTTCCAATGTACTTCTTTTCCTCTATTTTTACTATTATCATCCTGGTCCAAGCCACCATCATCTCCTACTAGAGCTACTGCAATTGTCTTTTTTAAAAAGAGAGAATTTATTTTTTAGAGCAGTTTTAGGTTTACAGCAAAATTGAGCAGAAAATACAGAGAATTCCCATATACCCCCTGCCCCCACACATGCACACCCTCCCCCACTATCAACATCCCAAACCAGAGTGGTACATTTGTTTTAATCAATGACTCTACACTGACACATCATCATTACCCAAAGTCCCTAATTTACATTAGGGTTCACTCTTGGTGGTGTATGTACATCCTATGGGTTTTGACAAATATATAATGATATGTGTCTACCATTATAGTAACATACAGAATACAGTCATGCACCACATCACAATGTTTTGGTTAATGACAAACTGCATATACGATGGTGGTCCCGTAGATTCGTACCACAGAGCCTAGGTGTGTAGTAGACTATACCATCTAGGTTTGTGTAAGCACATGTTACGATGTTCACGCAGTGACGAAATTGCCTAGTGACACATTTCTCAGAACTTAACCCCATTGTTAAGTGATGCACGACTGTAGTTTCAATGCCCTAAAAATCCTCTGTGCCCTATGTATTCATATCTCCCTCCTCCTAGCTACTGGCCACCACTGGCAACTGTCCTTTAACTACTCTACCCACATCCACTTTTACTACACTCAAACCTTTTCTTCACATTGCAGTCAGAGTGGTCTTTTCAAAGTTGAATCTGATCTTGTCAGAGCTGATTCCAATTTGGGCCATTGTGAGTAAAACTGCTATGAATATGCCTTTCATAAGTCTTTTTATGGACACATATTTTAATTTCTCTTGGGTAAATACCTAGGAGTGGAATTTCCATGTTAAAATATACATTTAACTTTATAAGATACTATCAAAGCTTTTCACATTTTAATTTCCTGCATGCAAGTTATGAAAGGTCCCTTTGCTCTATATCATCATCAATATTTGATATTGTTAGTCTTTACAGTTTTAGTCATTCTAGTGGGTTTATGGGGGTATCTAATTGTGTGGAGTATTTTTATTTTTAATTATGATAAAAAGATAATGCAAAATTTACCATCTCCAAGTGTACAGTTCAGTAGTGTGAAGTATACGGTATTCTCATTATTTTGCAACAGATTGTCGCAACTTTTTCATCTTGCACGACTGAAACTCTGTACCCATTAAATAACAACTCCCTTTTCGCACCCTCTCTTCAACAACTCCTGGTAACCACCATTCTACTTTCTGTTTCTATGAATTTGACTACTTTAGACACCATATATAAATGGAATCATATTGTATTTGTCTTTTGGCTTATTGACTGGCTCATTTCACTAGGCATAATGTCTTCAAGTTTCACCGATGTAGTAGCATGTGACTGAATTCCCTTCCTTTTTAAGGCTGAATAATATTTCATTGTATGTTATTCATTCATTTCTCAATGGACATTTGGGTTGCTTCCCCCTCCTGGCTATTGTGAATAGTGCTGCTATGAATATGAGTATACAAATATTGTTCTCAGACGCTGCTTTCAATTCTTTGCATGTATACCCAGGAAGATTGCTGGATCATATAGTAGTTCTATTTTTAATTTTTGATGGAAACTCCATGCTGTTTTCTATAGTGGTTGTGCAATTTTACAATCCCACCAAGAATGCACAAGATTTCCAATCTCTCTAAATCCTTGCCAACACTTGTTATTTTCTATTATTTTTTTGATAGTAGCCACCCTAGTGAGGGCGAGGTGATATCTCATTGTGGTTTTGATTTGCATTTCTCTGATGATTAGAGATGTTGAGCATCTTTTCATAGGCAACTATAAACATTTCTGTACAAGTATTTTTGTGAACGTGTGTTTTCACTTCTCTTGGGTAAATACCCAGGAACAGACTAAGTGAGTCATAGAGTAGATGTGAATGTAACTTTTTATGAAATATCCAAACAGTTCTTCAAATAGGTTATAACATTTTACACTCCTATCAGAAATGTATGAATGTTCCAGTTGCTCTAAATTCTCAGCAACACTTGTCTTTTTGATATTTGCCTTTCTGGTATGTATGAAATAGTACCTTATTGTGGTTTTAATTTGCATTTTCCTGACGACTAAGTTGCTAAGCACTTTCTCATGTCTTTAGAATTCATTTCTATGTTTTATCTTGTGAATTGCAAATTTTTGAATTGTAGACATTCTTTCTTATGTTCCTGGTTATAAGCCTTTGGTCAGATTTATATTTTTACAATATTTTTTCTGACTCTGTGGCTGGTTTATTTTCTTCATGGTATCTTTTGATGAGCAAATTTATTAACGTCGATGAAGTCCAATTTACGATTTTATTTTATTTTATCTGGGGTCCAGAAATCCTTCCCTATTCCAAGACTCTGAATTTAAGACTATGATCCATCATGAAATAGTTTTTGTGTGTGAACTTAGATAGTGATCAAGGTTAATTTTTTTTCTGTAGAAATATCCAGTGTTCCAGTAATAATTGTTTAAAGAAAGCTTTCCTTTGTCCATGAATTAACTTATCCATTTGATGAAAAATTAACTGACTATATATATGTGTGGATATAATTTTGGACTCTCTACTCTGTTTCACTAACTCATTAGTGTACCCTACTGCCAGTATCACACTGTCTTGGTTCTCATAGCTCTAGAGTAAATCCTGAAGTCAAGTAATGTAAACTCCTCCAACTTGTTCTTTTTCAAGATTATTTTGGATAGGGTAGTTCATTTTAGTTTTCAATAAATTTTAGAATCAGCTTATCTATTACTTCAATAAAGCCTTCTGGAATTTTAGATGAGAGTTGTATGAATTTATAAATCAATTTAGGGAAAATGGACATCTTAACAATATTGAATCTTCCAATTCATTAATGTGGTATAGATCTTCATTTATTTAAGTTTTCTTTAATTTTTCTCATCAATATTTTGATACTATTACACAATATTGAGCAGAAATGGTAAAAGAAGACATCCTTCCCTTGCTCTTGGTTCTAGAGGAAAAGGATTTAATGTTTTATTATTGGGCTTGATGTTACCTGAAGGTTTTTTCACACATGTCCCTTCTATTTCTGATTTTCTATGAATTGTCATTTTTTAATCTTGAAAAGGCTTTTGTATATTCTTTGATTGCCTTCAAAAGTTTATTGTTAGATTTCAGGAGTTTCACTATGATGTGTCTAGGTGTAGTTTTCTTTGTATTTAACCTGTTTGAGATTCACTGAGCTTCTTGGATCTTTAAGTTGATCTTTGAATTTGGAGTTCGAGTGTGACGTTCCTAGCTTCTTTGTGTTTATCCTGTTTGGAGTTCAACGAGTTTTCTGGATTTTTAAGTTGACATTTTTCAACAAATTCAAGAAGTTTTGAGCCACCCTTTCTTAATTTGTTTTCTTCCACATTCTCTCTCATATCCTTCTGGAACTGAAGTTATATATGTGTTAGACTGCTTGATATCGTCCCAGAGAGTGCTGAGACTCGATTTATTTTTTTCCCAATCCTTTTTCTCTCTGTTCTTCAGATTGGTGTATTTTCTTATTGATCTCTCTTCAAGTTCATTGACTCTTCTCTCATCTCCTAAGGCAATCTAGTGAATTTTTTATTTTAGTTATCGTATTTTCCAGCTATTGAATTTTCACTTGGTTCATATTTATACTTTCTGTTTCCCTGCTGATGTCCCCTATCTGTATATTTACTTTGCATATATTGTCTTTTAAGTCTTCAAATATATTTGTAATATCTGCTTTAAAGTCCTTTTTCTGCTGATTGCAACATCTGTATCATCTCAGGGTTGATTTCTACTGACTGCTTTTATTTTCTTGAGCATAGGTCACATTTTCTTCATTCTTTGCACATCTAAGTCTTTTTGGTTGGTTGCTGAACATTATGAATGAGACATTTTAGAAACTCTGGATTCTGTTGTATTGCTCTGAAGAGTGAATTTTTGTTCTTGCAGGCCATTATCTTGGCTAGACTCAATTTTCAACTTCTCCCATGTGGTATGCGGCAACTAAAATCTCTGGTCAGTATTTTCAGGTTTAGCTGTTGCTTTTTTACTGGGTTCCTTGGGATTTCCCCCATGTGTGCAAAGATTAACATTTAGCCAAGGTTTTAGCAGATTTTATCTGTAGATTTTGGGGCTGAGCTCTCTCCATAGCACATTACCTTCAAGGAATTCCTCCCTAAATTTCTGGCTGTTCTTTTGGCTCCAAACTTTGCCTTGTGACACTCAAACCTGCCAGGCTATAGTTTCTGCCTCCAAATTGTGTGCAGTTTGGGGAGTGTACTCTCACAAAAAGCAGCAAGCACAAATTTTACCTATTTTAGTGTGTCTTTCAAGTTTAGCTTTACCTCCATTTCTGCTTTTGGTTACTCTCCACTGCCTTCATGGTTTTTTAAAAAAATTTTTTCTTTTGTGGAAGATTAGCCCTGAGATAACATCTGCCAATCCTCCTCTTTTTGTTGGGGAAGACTGGCCCTGAGCTAACATCCATGCCCATCTTCCTCTACTTTATATGTGGGACGCCTGCACAGCATGGCTTGACAAGCAGTGAATAGGCTGCACCTGGGATCTGAACTGGCAAACTCTGGGCTGCTGACTTGGAACATGCCAACTTAACCACTGCACCACTGTGCTGGCCCCACCTTCATGTTTTTTAAAAAAAATTGGTCCAAATTTTATATGTTTTTGGGGGGTTTATTGATTATTTAAAGACATTGTTCCAATGTTAAAGACATTGTCTTCTGTCTTTCTTTGTTTCTGCCTCTTCAAATATCTAGTAAATTTTTATTGTATGGTAGGCATTTTGTATAAAGACACTGTAGAGGCTCCAGGTAATATGTTCTACAAGTGAGAGTTTTCTCTCTTCATGTGTTAGGTGGGTAGGGGGAGGGACTAATCACATTAATCTAATCAGAGGTTGAACTAGATTGAAGCTATGCTGCAGTTCTAATTAGACTCAGTACACATCTAGTTCTACTATGTTTCTCAAGCATGCCCTTCCAACACCCTCAGAGTTCTATATTTTCCATTTTCAAAGATTGATATATTCAGACTGTGCTTCAGAGCTTTTGATCTTTACTCTATGGCCTCTACCCTCACCCCATGATGCTTCCAAAGTTGACAAATATCTTGAGGAGGAGATGAGCCACGTGTTTGTGGCTGGTCCTATTCCTCCAGTGAGACTTGCTCTCCTAAAGACTAGGAGACTAAAGGTGATTTCAGCCCACCTTATAGAAGATTTCTAATCTCTATAGCCCCAAACTCAGAAAATATACTATGGAGGAAAACCATCTCACATTTAGGTCTCCTGAAGTTTATTAATTGTCATGCCAGTACTCCACAATTGCCAAAAACTTTGCAGATTTTCTCTTTTCCTCAAGAAAGTCCTTCTGCTAGGCTAAGCCAAATCTTTAGTTTGTGCCAAGAATTAGCAAATGTCCCCAGGGAAGAAAATGGCTGGCAAGAATTTGCTTATCTCAGAAGGGCTCCTGCCCCTCTGAATTTTAGGTCTTTTTTTGCTTCCACATATTCCTATTGTCTCTTAAAATATGATAGCTTTGCATTTATTTGGATTTTTAAAGCTGTAGTACCAGGAATGGTGGTCTCCCATGACTTACTACATCCTACTTCATATTGGAAGTCTCTCTAATTGCTGTTAATATAAAGAAAAAGATACTTAAAATGGCCTAGTAGATCCTGCGTGATCTGGCTCCTCCTTGCCTCTTCAGCCTTATCTCATACCACAATATTTCCCTCAACCTCTCTGCTCTAGCCACACTGGCTTTTTTCGGTCCTTGGATTGTGATATGTTCCTAGCACAGAGCCTTTTTGCATGCCATTCCAACCTCTGGAATACTTTCTCTCCATTCTTTGTCCAGTTGACTCCACTTATCTTTTAACTCCCACCTCAAGTGTCACTTGCCAGGAACCCTCCCCCAACTTCTCAGATTGGTTAAAGCCCCAATTATACATACTCACATTATGTATCTCTTCTTCATAAAACTTATCAGAGTTGCAAGTTTATGTTTATTTGTGTAATTATTTGATTAAAATAAAAGGGCAGGGACCATATAATATTTTGTTGACCATTTGTCACCAGCCCTTAGCTCAGTGCTTAGCATACAGTAAAGTACTCAATACATGTTTGTTAAATTAGTGAAGTATTACTGGTGGGAAATGTAGCATCAGAAATCTTCCACTAGTACCTGTTTTGTATGTTCTACGTGACTATTGACCTCTGGGTGGCAGAGAGTAAATAGGTTGATACAAGAATCAGAGACCTTGAATAATAGCTCTTTACAACAAAATAAAATAAAATAAAATAAAATAAAATAAAATACAGGAGACAGACATGCATAGCCATTTAGTCCATGGAGGTATAAAATCTTATTGCCAAAATAGGTAGCAATTGCTGATATAGTTATGGACAGGCACTGACGTGGAGAATTAAATTTTCATAAGGGTCCATACCCACCATCAGGATGGTGTTGCGGCTGCTGTGCTGGTGCCCCAGGAACACCGGCACATGGCCCAGGAACACTTTTAGGTGGGCGAAGGCATCTTTAAGATCATGTAAGCTAGTGTTGACTCAGGAGCAGGTGTCTCTGGTGGCTGTATGCTTAAAGGTTTCATGTCAGATATAGGACTAACAAAAATCTTGGGAGACAGGACACATTCAACTCTTGAACATTTGATTGTAACCAGCTAGAGAGATATTATGGAAAAGGTGAAGTACATGCCTACCCAGTAAATGTTCAGATGACCATCTTGCTAAAGCAGATGCTCCAAACATCCTTTGTTTCTTGGGGTTTGCCAGAATATCAGTAGGACATGGCTGCGTGTAGGTATCTGCCTGCTTCCTATATGGGATCTTCTCTATTGTTGTAGCTGAGGACATATGATTGTAAAGATCTAGGGACAATCTAAGCCTGAAAGTTTTCCATGCTAGGGCTACTAGTGTAAAGCTACATACTGTAACAAAAAGACCTCAAAATATTTAGTGTCTCTGGGGCCGGCCCCGGGGCCGAGTGGTTAAGTTTGCGCACTCTGCTTTGGCAGCCCAGGGTCTCGCTAGTTCGAATCCTGGGCGCGGACATGGCACTGCTCATCGGGCCATGCTGAGGTGGCATCCCACGTGCCACAGCTAGAAGGACCCACAACTGAAAATACACAACTATGTACTGGGGGGCTTTGGGAGAAAAAGAAAAAATAAAATCATTTGTGTCAACATGTACTGTATACTACACCTTTAAAAAAAATTTAGTGTCTCAAATACAACCGAAGTTTAATTCTCATCCAAATAACAGTACAAGGTAACTGTTATTGGTTGGCAGGTGATTCTCTTTCAATATGGTGATTCAGGGGCCCAGGATATGACCAACTTATGGCTCTGCCATCTCCTAGGGCATTCATCTGCATTCATCTATAGAATAGAGGAAATAACATGGAGGCATGTATTCACTTCTTAAAAGCCTTAGCTGTAAACAGCACATATGATTTTCTCTCACATTCCATTGCTAAGTATTCAGTTATGTGGCTACACTTAGCTCTAAGGGAGGCTGGAAAATCTGGACTAGTTGTTTTCCCAATAAGAAAAGGAAACAGATTTGTGTTAAATAGCTACCAGTCTCTGACATAACCACTCTGTACTCTGTCTTCCAACAGAGGTTCACAGCCCAGTAGTTGTAGCTGCTTGGTCCATAAGAGATGGTACAGTGAAACCTTAGAAGAAGGTGCCCACTTTGCTATGTGTGGGCTGAATTTCCATGTCTGCCTTAGCTGGTTTAGGCTGCATTGGACTAAGAATTGTCATGGGTGCCAGGCTTTTATGCTTAGAAGACAGCTTTCGTGGTCAATAGCTGCCATTCCCATCAAGATAATTTAACCTCAGCTTGGATCACCTTGATGGAGAAGCAGGATCATATTCTAAGCCTGTGTACTCCGTCTCAATAAATGGCCTACCACACTCTCAATACTCAAAATGGAATAATCCTTGATTTCATCCTTTTCCTTATTCCTCACACCAAGTCATGTGATTTACAACTCCGAAATATATCTCAGATCTGTCCATTTCTATTCATTCACACTGCTACCACTCTAAGCCTTTATATAGATCTTTGTATATCTGTGTAAACATAGTTAGGGTAAGTTTCTAATAATTTCTTAATGGTCAAATTCACCAGATACTTTTCTGTCTTCATCATACCTGACCTCTCTGGTATTTATCACATTTTCCTGAAATTTTTTCTGGCATTTATTTCACTTTCCTGACACTCTTCCTGTGGTTTCATACTGTTGTTCTACATAGACTTTTCTCCACTTCTCTGGCCTCATTTCTAAGTTTTTATGTAGGATGTTCTTCCTTTTCTCATCTTTTAAATGTTGATATTTCCCTCTTCTCTTTTTATTCTCTATGCTTTGCTTGGGTTATCTCATCCACTCCCATTAATGTCATCTACCATTTACATGCTTACAATTCCAAAATCTACTTATCCAGATCAGACTTTTCTCCTGAGCTCCAAACCCTGAATATCCAACTGTCTTTGGAATAGTTCCACCTTGATGTCCCGCAGGCACCTCATTCCTTTTTTTTTTTTAAGGATTGGCACCTGGGCTAACAACTGTTGCCAGTCTTTTTTTTTCTGCTTTATCTCCCCAAACCCCCCCGTACACAGTTGTATATCTTAGTTGCAGATCCTTCTAGTTGTGGGATGTGGGACGCCGCCTCAACGTGGCCTGACGAGCGGTGCCATGTCCGTGCCCAAGATCCGAACCCTGGGCCGCTGCAGCAGAGCGCGCGAACTTAACCACTCGGCCACGGAGCCAGCCCCCACCTCATTATTAATATGTCCCAAACGAATTAATTAGACTTCTCCACCACCAAATACTTGCTTTGCCATCTGTCTTAGGTCAGATTCTCTAAAACCTGAACCTGAGATGGAGATTCTTGTTCAAATTATTCATTGAGAGAATGCCCTCAAGAGAAAGGGAATGAGGAAAGCAGGATAGAGCAGACATAAAAGTTCAGTAAGTATGTGATCTCAGCTGGAGACTGACTTCAGTATGATCTCATGAGGGAAATGCCGGAGTGCAAGTTATACCATGTGTCCCACCTTGAGGCTAGGGAGTTGGACTTTTGCATCATCCTCAGTCAGTCAGTCATAGGCTAGGTTCTGTGGGTGGGACCTAATCTTTTAGGTAAGGTGGCTCCCCTTTGGCTTGGGCTCTAGAAGAATTTTCCGGAGAATGAGTTATCAGCCAACATTCACAGCAGCTGGGGGATGCATGGTAAAGGGGATATGGGTGGGGCACCAATATATCCACTACTACACCATACCAGAATTCCCTATATTGATGTATAGCACTGCCATTGACCCAGAAATCCAAGTAGAAATCTGGAAGTGATCCTGGAGCCTTTTTCTCTCTCATCCCTCATTAAGTAGTAATAATAATAGATAACAATTATTGAGTGCCTATAATATAAATTTCAAATTCCCTAGAAAGGTTTTCAAAGCCCCACAGGATGTGGTTCCTGTCTCTCTCTCCAGCCTAGTGTCATATTCTTTCCCTTGCACTCTGTTCCGGTTACTCTACACCTATTGCAGTTTTCTCAACCTTACATGCTCTCAACTCCTAGCCCATCCGACCATGTCACCTTCACCTGGTCAACTCTTACTTGTCCTTCATAACTGTCTAGACATTGCCCCCTCAGGGAAGCCTTCTCTGATACCCCAGGTTGAGTTAGATACTTACCATCTGCGCTCACCCAGCATCCCACGATCCTTCCAATCAGAACACATTTCAGTGAAATACAGCTGTCAGTTTACTTGTCTATCACCCCTCTTTGAATGTGAGCTCTTTTAGGACAGTGATTTCATTTTGTTTATCTCTGCATCTCTAGCATGCAGTCCAGTGCCTTGGACATTGTGGGCACACACTAAATGCTTCCTGCATTAGTGAAAAAAATGAATGGATGCAAAGGTATAATGTAGTCAAAATTCTAGATATTTCTTCTGAAACAAATTTTATAAGCTTTGGCCTGATGTTTATATAGGTTATTTATTTTAACAGATGCTGCGTAGATGAATATTCACAGAAAGACAGTCTGTCCTGCCTCTTACTGTACTAACCCTCTTTAGCCCTCCTGGGTCACTGAGCTCCACTCTACAGAGTCCCCAAAGAATCAGGAAGAAGGCCTCAGCTGCAGCCTTCACTTGCAATATGCTGAGAGAGATCCCTTTCTGAATCTCCCTCTTTGGCCATTGCGTTCGTTTTCTATCACTACTGTAACAAATTAGCAAAAACTCAGTCGCTTAAAACAACACCCATTTATTATCTCACAGTTCTGTAAATCAGAAGTCTAAGTGGGCTCAGCTGGGTCTTCTGCTTATCATCACAGAAGGCTGTAGTCAATGTGTCAGTCATGCTGGGCTCTTTTCTGGAGTCTGGGGGAAAACCACTTCTAGGCTCATGGAGGTTGTCAGCAGAACGTAGTTCCACGCAGTAGGACTGAGGTCCCCATTTCCTTGCTGGCTGTCAGCTGAGAGCTGTTGCCAGCTTCTAGAGGTTGCCCACATTCCTTGGCTTACAGCCTCCTCCCTCCATCTTCAATGCTAACAATGAAGTGTTGAGTCCTTATATTTGGAATCTCTCTGACTTCCTCTCCTACTTCCTCTTCTGCTTTTAAGGGCTCATGTGATTGGATTAGGCCTACCCTGATAATCTCCCTTTTGCCATGTAACATAATATAATCACTGGAGTAACACTAGGGATTGGAGATCATGGGGGCCAAAATTCTACCTACCACAGCCACCAACCATAAGAAGGGTGAAGAGAAGGGCATATGCCCTAAACTCTGGTCCCCATTTGAGACAGGACAGTTGTGACTCTCTTCTCTCTCTCCGTTTCCAGATGAAGGATCTGCGCCATGAGAATGTTAACCCTTTATTGGGCTTCTTCTATGATTCAGGGATGTTTGCCATTGTGACAGAATTCTGTTCCAGAAGGAGCCTAGAAGACATACTGACAAATCAAGATGTGAAGCTTGACTGGATGTTTAAATCATCACTCCTGCTGGATCTCATCAAGGTTAATGGAAAGATTGAGGAAATCTTGGATCTTCCCTGTAGATTAGAACTTAAATGTTTTGGGATGCTTTATTTTCCTCTGATCATTGTGATAATCTCACTCCTCTAGGTTCCTTCCCATGGTCTGCCCCAACCCCTTCACACAGTCCCTTGTCAATATTTGTTATAAGGTACTGTTGCACAAAGGATTTGCTTGACCCCCTAACCAGTTTGGGAGCCAGATTTGTCTTTACTTTCCATTGCCATTGAGCACTCTTCTGCCTTAAGCAATCCTTTCTTCCATCCCATTTCTGTGCATTCTGGATGTGGAAACGTGCTCATTCGTAGATTGTTTGGTGCTGTTTAGCCCCATCTCCAGGCTTTCACCTTCTAAAAGGTGGTTCAGTCTAGAACTAGGTGATGGGTCTTTGCATACCATAGGTGTAGATGGGTAACTCAGCCTGACGAGAAAGCCAAAAGACCATTGGTTCTATCAGGTAGCACCTCCATTGTCAGAAGCAAGGACTCTCGACAGCCAAGGGTGTTCATGGATGGGTCCATGCATGGGCTTTAGGGGAATCCATGAACTCCCTGGAATAATATGCAAATTGTGTCTCTGTGCATTTTTAGTGGGCTGATCTGGATAATCAATGACTGGTTGAGCTTCCTGCATATTGATCACAGTCTTGACCTTTGTGTTGTGGACTAACCCTTTTCAAGGTAGCTTTATAGACATGATCTCATTTCAGTTCTCTATAAAATAAATGTGACTAGCCTCCTTTTACAGAGGCTCAGAGAAACTAAATGAGGTACACTTGTTGTATAATGCCTGCTACACATAGTAGGTGCTCAGTTAATATTTATCAGCCAACTATTAAGTGGCATAGCGGATAATAGAATCCAAATGTTTTGATTCCTATTCTGGTTCTCTTTCCACTCATCCTGTAAGCAAAGTCCTGTGAGCAAAGGGAGAAGCGTCTAAATGACAGTCCTCTCCGGACCATGATGAATGAAACCCAAGCATTAGACAACCTGGAGGAAATCATGCCCACTGCAGACTCTTCTTGGAAGCACTGGGGACTGCAGACTTTCTGAGGGCACAAGATGTAAAGCATACAAATATAAAGGGGTTCAGGCTGAAATAGAGCTACAGACTGAAAAGGGCTCAACATAAACTGTTCTGAGATGACTGCACTAGAGTATGGATGTATTTATATGTGAATGATTAACCCCACCCGATAGAGTCCTGGTGGATCGTATTTGAATATCATATAAGGCTTCTGGTCAAGCTGCAGAGATCAGTAGTACTCAGCTTTCTTCTTCTTTTCTATTGGTTATTTTAAATTTCAAATTAATGTATTAAGTTAAATTTAAAAATCAAATGATATAAATATATATGGGAAAATAGTGACATTTATTCAACACTCCTTCACATCCTCACCCAAGGTTAACCACTGCAAACACTTGGGAGATTAGCTTTGCAATTCATTTCAAGTGTATTTACATGCATTATAGATTTTGTTTGTTTTTTAAAATACATACTGTTACATAGTTCTGCCGTTTACTGTTTTTCATGTACTTTATGGCTTAGAGATGGTTCCCTGTCAGTACATACAGATCTATCTTATTGTTTTTAACTGCTGCTGTAGAGTATTCCATAGTTTGGATGCACCACAATTTAGACAGTCCCTTCTTGATAGATATTTATTGTATTTCCAATTATGTAGAAAAGATTCTTGTTGTCAAAGTTTCATTTGGCCTGCTTATAGGAGCAAATGGCTGAATACTGCATCATAACAGCTCATGCCATTAACAATCTCAGAAAGTGGCTCTAAAAGCACAAAATAATTAAACAAGTTGCTAAATAAATCCTGTTTGTATCATCTGCAGGGCATGAAGTACTTACACCACAGAGAGTTTACTCATGGGAGGCTGAAGTCTCGGAACTGTGTGGTAGATGGGCGTTTTGTGCTAAAGGTGACAGATTATGGTTTTAATGACATCTTGGAAACACTAAGATTCTCCCAAGAGGAACCTTCTGCAGAAGGTAAGCAATGTATTGTGCCCTTCTGGTGCACACAAGGTAACTCCAAAGTTCAAATGAGAATATGTACTGAATTAAAGCCTCAGGCTTATTCAACTCCCCACTTTTGTTGAAAATTCAGCCTCATTTCCAAGTCAAAGGAATTGAATGAAGTCTGCAGGCTGTAATCTCAGCACAGCCTAGCCTTCCTAACAAAGCCAGTGCAATAATGTTGAGTTCCTGCTGTGACAGGATTAGGCTGTATTGTTTAGAGACCCCAGGAGTCCCTGGAGGAACTTGCTGAGCGCTAGGCACACAGTAGGTGCTCAATAAATACTTGTCAGATTGAATGGAAGGTAATTTGGTTGCTGGACCCCCACAAAGTGCATTCTGGAATGGGATGTCACTAGAGCCTACCCTCACTGTCTCTGTCAGAGAGAAAGAAGCAGGGAGGGGGCCCCAGCAAGTAAATGCTCTGTGAGTTGTGTGGGATGGCTTCAGAGAGAACTATGGCCTTCTAGTAAATAAGTAGGCAAGGCTGTAACATCCATTTTGTTTGTCTGTCTTATGTTTAGTGCACTAATGGCAGCACTGAACAATGCCTGCAGGGGTCATAACAGATCAAAGAAATAGGAGAAATCTGAGATGGGGAGTGGGAGTGCGTGAGTGAGAACTAGGAGGGAATGAACTGATGGAGGAGAGAGAGGAAGAAAGAGAAAGAGGAAGAAGGATAGACAAGGAATAGGGTTAAATATGTATAGAAAACTTGGGTATTAAAAGTTTTAACCAGTATTGCAAGGGCAAAGTAGAGAGAGAATGACACAAAAAGACAGAGAAGCAGAGAATCCAAAAAGACAGAGGGAGAGATACAAAAATTCTTAAAAGGATCTTTGGCATTATAAGTTTTAAAACCACTGACTTTACTACATAGGAGAAATGAAGAATGAAAGCCACAGAGCGTCACAGGCACAAATAGAGACAGGCAGTCCAGTCATCAGTGGCATCATCTACATGCTTTACCACACTTGTGAAATGTTAAACTTTAGAGAGTCATCTAGTCCAACTCTCTCATTTTACAGATGAGAAAACTGAGGCTCAAGATTTGCTCAAATCATACAGCTACTTAGCTGCAGTTCCAGGAGTTCAGTTCAGGTCTTCTGAAGACTAGCCCCTACCCGCAGCTCAGTTCAAACTTAGAATAACAGTTTCCTCTTTCTCTGCCCATCCATGCTTTGGAGGACCTGAAGCTCCTGGTAATCACAATACAAATCATGTGATATTGCCTCTCTCTCTCTCTCTCTCTCTCTGTGGACCTGTTTATCTCGCCGATGACTCAGTTGTGCGGTTATTTGGCTAATTCCAATTTGAAAGCTTGGAAAAGTTGCCTGGTGTTAGTACTGGGATGTAGTGACAAAAGCTGCAGAGTGGCAAGTAGTTAACTTCCTATCAAAATTAGCCATCTATGAAAGATAAAACACAATGCCCAGCTTCCCGGGGTTCCATTTAATTCACAGGTTGGCAACTTTGAAACTTAAGAAACTCTGATCTTAGAGTGAGGAGAGGATAGCTGCAGTGTTTTTTTTGTTGTTTTTTTTTTTGGTGCACTGAATCTGTCTCTGTCTCTCCCTCTTACCGTTTCATTTCACTCTCCAAATTGCAATGGCAGTCTGGATGCTCAATCTATTCTTCACACACTGCAGCCAGAGGGAGTTTTCTAAACTGCAAATCTGCTCATGTTACAGCTGTGCCAAAATTCACTGAATGGCTTCCCGTTGCTCTTAGGATAAAGTTCAAATTCCTTTATATGGCTTATGAGCCCTGCGTGGTCTGGGTCTTATGGAGCTCTCATGCTTAACCACTCCCCCTCCATCTCTATGTGCCAGCGGTGTTGAACTCCTTCCAGTTGTTTATTTACACCAGGCTGTCTTTTACTTCCAGACCTTCACACGTGCTGTGCCCATTGCTTGGAACCCTCTTCCCTTCCCACTCTGTTATACACTCATCTGAGTCTGGCTAAATTCTACTCCTTCTTCAGGCTCAATATAAACACCACTGACTCAAGAGGCTTTCTATGACCCCCTGTGCTCATCTAAGTTCCCCTCTTTATGATCCTTTGGGGCTTTGAACTTTTTTGTCATACCACACTTTGTTGATTTTACATGTTTAATTAGCTGTCTTCTCTCCCTACCCAAACTATAAGCTTTGTGAAGGCAAGAAACAGGTTTGCCTCCCTCAGTGCCTTTCACAGTTCCTGACAGAAAAAATGTTTGTTGAATCAATGAATGGATGAAATAAAATAAAGAAACTCTCTACTCCTTCCTTAGATGGCAGAGCTAGTAGCATCTTATAATTGGAAGGTCCTTGGAGATCATCTGGCTCAACTTCCATTTCACAGATAGGGAAACTGAGGTTCGGTCAGGTGAGCTAATTACTGACCAAGCTGAGATTTTGAACCCAGGTCTCTCGATTCTGAGCCTGTGTTCTTTTGTACTATACCACCCTGGCTCTCCAAAGTTGATTTTATCACCATAGCAAGGCTCAGAGTTGGTACTGGCTGGCTCGAGCAGATACAAAACAAGCCAAAGTAATTTTTCTAGTTTTCCTGAGAGTTCAAGTCTAATGGCAGGTAGTGGCACTTACTTGTCTCTGGGGTGAGGATGGGAAAATGGGGATGGGTTGTAAGTGTATTCATTACTGCCCACACTCAATTATGTAAGTACAGTGCAGATAACGCCTCATTTTATCCATTAACAACATACATGTAAGTGCTCTCTGAAAATACTGTTTGGTAATGATCGTATTTAATCACCCGGCTTTTTACCAGAGAGTTTTGTCCTCTTTTCCCTTCTTGTGCTTTTAAATGTGCAAGGACAGAGGATGCCAGGGAGAGACAGCCGCATACTGTTTTCCCTGCTCCCAAATATACCCCCCTTCCCTCCTCTCAAAACCTTATGCCTGAAATCTCACAGTCAGAAATGTATTCCTTTGACTAAAGTCATTCAGTCTTTTCAGTTTTATTTTCAAATATCAGTCCTCCTAGGCAAGGAGACGTAAGTGCAAAACCACTACAGTGAGTGTATCAGAGACTTTCACAAGGGCAAGGGAGTCGGGAGACAAAGGCTGGGGATGTCTGGAGGACAAAGAGGGAAAATGAGGACATGATTGGGGGTGAGGCTAGAATTGCCTGTTCCATCATTTTGATCAGGATTGGCTCAAAATAAGAATTTCCAGGGTGAGTTTCTCTTTCCTAGGTTTCACTAACAAGCCAAAATAATCTCTGACCTTTCATCCTCCTTCCTGCTTCATAGGAGATTGTCCCCTGGGCTCCCTTTCCAATACTCCCAATTTAACAATGTGAAAAGTTAGCCAGCACTTTCTCCCCCCATCTCCACCCTCAGTAGACACTCTTCTCCAGCCTCCCTATCTGGACGTCAACCTGTTGTTTACTCCAGCTCTCTCCCCTTCGAGGAGCACGTTGAGCACTTCCTCTTCCATTGTAGGCTTCCTATATATCTGGTTCCCCGTCCTGCTGCTACCACCCCCACCCCCATTCAGGCCCCTTTCACTTCGCCTCCGGCTCTTACTGTAATAACTTCCTAGCTGGTCTCCCTGACTCCAGCCTCTCTCCTTCTTCAATCCAGCTTGTACAGGTTGCCAGATTAATCTTCCTGAACACGGCTTTCATCAAATCCCTCTCCAGCTCCAGCACCCCTACTGCCTTTTGTATTCACTCCAAATGCCTTCATTTGGCTCTCAGGGCCTCTCACCTTCTGCCCTCATTCTTCCAGCCACCCTCCCTCCCCCACTTCATCAACCCCATTTCTCATTATTCCTTAACAGAGCCCTTCTCTCCGGCCAAGCTAATCTGCTTACCACCACCCCCATCTGCAATTTGCTCCTTTCTACCTCTTGTTCTTTTGCACGTACTGTTCTTTCTCCCTGCAAAGCCCTTACCCTCTCAGCTCTAGGAAACTGCATCCTTGACCTTCTTAACAAGCTCCTTTATGATTTAACTTTTCCAGGAAGCCTTCCTGGACTAATTTGATCAGCTCAGTTTTTCATTAGTTTGAACCTCATGGAATTGTCAATATTCAACTATTTTTCACCTACAGAAATGGCAATTGCATACAGTTCAGTGTAAAACACTGCCTCAGACTTTGACTATTTATATTGTTAATGTGTATTTCTTTATATTTTGCTTAAGGGGCCCTCCTCACCCCACCCAATTTCTGAGTCTCTGACTGCCATAACTCTCTGAAAGCAGAGATAATAATTTTTTTTTCCCAGATGGGGACTGAAATGCAGCAGAACACAGAGTGGGTACTCAATTTTGGCTTTTAATAAATTCATTTCCCTGTATGTACTATATCCTGGGCCTCATCACTCTCTCTCATATTGCAGTTAGGGGTACATGTGTCTATCTTGTCCACTGGTCTGTGAACTCTACAAGGGCAAAGGCAAGGTCTAATTTATCTCTGGCACCACCCCTGCACCCAACACAGTGCCTGGTACATAGCAGACTCTCAATAAATATTTGCATAACTGAGTTGAAGGAATTGCTGCACCTTTTTGCTCTGCAAGGAGCAGAGGAGGCCTAGGGATCCTCTAATTCCCTTAGAGAGGACCTGGAGAAAGCAGCTTGTGAATCCCTGAACCCCGGCACAGTCAAATTACCAGACACATATAGATCTCGGTAAATAGCAAATCCATGGCAACCATCTGGCAGTGTACTCGCCTTTCCCTGGAAGACTGCCAACTGCTACTTGCAGACTCGAGAGTAAGAAAGCAAGCGCCAGATAGTTTTTCTACATGGAGCTTCTCTGCCCTTCCCCACACCTCTGCTGTGTCTGCCTGGTCGGTCCTGGGGTGGGGAGAGTAGTATGCTTTCTCTGTGCATAATTCCTTAGATTCATAGATTCAGACCTTAGCGGGGTGGGCACTAGCATGCCAGTCTGTCTAATAAAAATATAAAGCAGTCAAAGAAACAGGACCCTTGGAGCCCTCGAGGGCATTGCAAATACTGTCAGTTAATCCTCCCTGCATTCATCACACAATGCTTTCTTTTCAGAGTTACTCTGGACGGCTCCTGAACTGTTGAGAGCCCCGAGGGGCAGCAGGTTAGGCTCTTTTGCAGGAGACGTCTATAGCTTTGCCATCATCATGCAAGAAGTGATGGTCCGGGGCACCCCATTCTGCATGATGGATCTGCCTGCTGAAGGTAAGTTGGAGGTGAGAAATAGGCACCAGGCGCCCACCATGACCCAGATTATCAGGCCAACCCAGGCTGTTGTGATTTGCCAGGAAAGGGAACAGGGTTGTGTGTTTGTGCTAACTGCCTGCTAGTCTGCAAGCAGCCTGTGTTGTGTGCAGGTGGGACTTGGAGCCAGACACCTCTACGCATTTGGAAGAAATTCCCCCACCCAAGAAGCTGGTTCTTTTCCAAACTGTGGCATAAGCCAAGGACATACAAGACCAATGTCAGTTCTTTTTGTTAGCAGCCCCCTCTACTCCTTTAAGGCACTCTGCCAGGTATTTCATTACCTCTCATGATGCTCCTAGATGTCAAGGTCCTCCCATACTTTCCCTGTGACCTGCCGCAGGCTTTCACCCTTATCTCCCATTGAAATGTTTGGCTATCAGGCACGATCCATCAGTGAATGGTAAAATCAGTAGGGTAAAATTTGAAGGGAAACAGGATATTTGCATATTCTAAAAGTATGAACCCACTAGATGCTAACTACACGTGAAAAAATACTAGTAAGTTTACTAGTGGAGGATCCTGCAGACACCACCTTAACCAAGTGATCAAGGCACATGGACATTATGTACCCCCTGACATGGTGCACTGAGAAGGGAACAATGCCACCTCTGTGGTATCCTCGCCAAAAATGCATAACTTCAATCTAACTATGAGAAAGCATCAGACACACCCCAATTGAGAGACATTCTGCAAAATAACTGGTCAGTACTCATCAAAAGTATCAAAATCATGAAAGGCAGGAAAGAATGAGGAACCATCACAGATTGGAGGAGACTGAAACACAACGATTAAATGCAATATGGGATCTTGAATTCGATTGTGGGATAGAAAAGGGATACTAGGGGGAAAGTTGATGAAATTTAATTAAAGACTCTAGATTAGTAATAGTATTGTACCAATATTAATTTCCTTTGTACTATGGTTATATAAATTGCTAACATTAAGGGGGAAGTTGAGTGAAAGGTATACAGGCAATTGTACTATTTTTACAACTTGTCTGGAACTCTGAGTTTATTTCACAATAAGAGATGTTAAAAATGCAAAACCAAACCAAACCAAACCCAAAATACTTAGTTATCTTTTCCTCACTCAGAGTCCCCTATCCCTCCTCTACTTAATGTCCTCCAACTGTTCCCCATCACTAGTTAAATGAAGCCCAAACTCCTCACATGACATACAAGGCCCTTCACAGTCTGGCCTCTAGCCACTTCTCTAGACTTATCGTCCGTTACTCCCCACACTCCTGCTAAACCACATGACTGGCAGTGCCCTGAAAGTACGAAGGTCTCTCCTACCTCTGTGTCTCCACATATGTTGTACACAGTACCTGGAATGTCCTCACCTTCTCCCCACCTTGCCTCATCCAACTCATGTTAACTCCTATTGGAAGCCTTCTCTGACCTCTTCACTGTGGATCAGATGCCCCTTCTCTGCTCACTTGTGCATATGTCTGTAGAGCACCTATATGGTTGGTCATTGTTTATCTCCTCAACTGGGCTGTGAGCTCCTCACAGGCCTGAATCTTGCTGGGCCTAAGCAGAGAGGTGAACCATTCTACTTGATGGTGTTCTGAGAAAGGGACAAGAACTCCCTCTACCAGAGAGTGGATGGGGCAGTCACACTCCAAGGGGTTGATTTCCATGGAATTCATTGCCCTGAGAGCAGGGTGCTCTGATGGAGAAACCATTACTGGTACAGGCCAACCTGGGTTAAAGGGGCAGAAGTTGTGCTGTCACAAGGAGCTGAGAAATCAGAGGCAACAGCTAAAATTATTTCATGGAGGCAAGAGGATATTTCTTATGGTATGAAGTAGCACTGCTGGAGTGTTACAGCCAATGCAGGAGTGGGAAGGGCATACTGGTGGAGCAAACAAAGTTTGGCTCATGGTGAGGATGTTAGAGATGGAGGTGACTAGAGATAAGAAATGAGCTGAAGAGATAGTCAGGGCTTGGATTTTACCCTGTGGGTAATGAGAAGGCATGAAAGGATTTTAAGCAAGAAAGTGATGTGGCCAAATTTGTGTTTTGGGAATGGTTTGGAGAAGGCTAAGCTGGAAGCAGAGAGACCAGTTTGAGGCCCAGTGTGGGTTACTGGGGACAATGAAGACAAACTATTTTCTCCTCCTTCCAGGGAGTTTTCTCCCTTTGTAAAAAGGTCAGTCTGACTGATTTAGACCTCTGGTCACTAATGGCTGTTGGGTCTGAAATAGGGAGTTTAGAACTCCCAGTCAAGGTCTGAGGCAATTGGAAGAAGGATGAGGTAGCAGACTGAGACTGCCTGGGGTCAAATTCGATTTCTCTCACTTACGAGCCATGTGACATTGAGTCAGTCATTTACTCTCTCTCTGCCTCAGTTTTCCCTTCTGCAAAACAAAAATAAGAGTTCATACCTCATCTGTCTATAGTGAGAATCAAGTGAAACAATGCATGCAAAATGCTCAGCCCATAGTCTGATACATAGTAAACGTTCCACTGAAAGTGGAGTTCAGGGCCCAGCAGCTGGGAGGATCTTGACCAGGACCTGAACTATTCATAGGAGTTCTTAATTCCCTTTCCCTATGGGCCAGGCAGAGCCCACATCTTGGACCTGTGCTGGGCCGGGACCTTCAATGGGGGCTAACTGGATCTACTGTGGGGATTGGAAGGCTTAGATGATTTGGGGTGGGTGACAGGAGCCAGATCACTGGAGGTGTAGTGTTAGAATTGACATCAGATAGGTGACATCTAAAACCTAGCAGAAGCAGGATAAAACTGTGCCTAAATGGTACCAAGAGCTCAGCTGATTAATTTCTCATCCCCTCCTCCATTGACTGATGTAGGCTTTGGTCAGATACAATTTATATTCAGACCACCTAAGGAGAAAGCAAAGGAGATGACCTTTCTGTGATTTCTCCTGACAACCCCTTTCTTGGCTAAAACTCAATTACCTTTGCCAAGTATTGGTGCTTTCCCCCTGATTCATAGAGCTTTCTCTTCTCGCTTCTGGGCAGAAATCATAGACAGACTTAAGAAACCTCCTCCTGTATACAGACCAGTGGTTCCTCCTGAATACGCCCCTCCAGAATGTCTCCAGCTGATGCAGCAGTGCTGGGCTGAGTCTGCAGAACAGCGACCAACTTTTGATGAAATATTTAACCAGGTAAGGACTCTCTGGATCTTAGTACTACCCGGAATCTGTCCTGAAGCCAGCCTACCCAAAACTAACTCCTTGGGTTCTCATCATATTGTGGAAGGAAACTCTTACAAGGGAAAAAGTCATGGAGGTGAATACTTGGAGGCCTTTGAGGCTGGAGCATCCCCAGCACATCCTCCAAGAGCACGAGGGTTGGTTTTGATGCTCTTCTGTATCTGAACCTCTGTTCCAGCCCATCTACAATCTGACCTAACCAACCTTTCAGAGATGGACTTGAACCACTGGGCAATGCAATGGTGTTAAGATTGTTAGAAGATGGGTATCATGGAATAGATGGGGATCCTCATGGAGCTAAGTTTGCTTTGGAGATCCCAGAGAACTCTGATGAATATACAACTTAAGTGATACCAGGCTGTTTTTGGAGGATCAGGAAAAATATGGGGTGTTTGGAAGGATGTTCAAGATGGAAAGAAAGTGCAAATGTGCAGTCCAAAAGCAGGAGTCTCCTTAGATTCCTAGGGAACTACTTGAGGCAACAGAGCACAGGAAAAGTGACAACCTCTCTCCTTAAGATACTGAATTTCTAAAAAGGCTGATTCTTTCCCTAGAGTTGGGGATTAAAAGAGGGGAAATGAAGAAAGGACAGAGAGAGACCTGCTAAGGGAGCTAGGGTGTGGTTCCTATGTTGAAGCATGCAGTTTAGGGCTTTGTTGAAATTACAGGCTACTGAAACTGAGAGTGCTCTCTGTGAGTACTGTGTCAGCTCTGGTGGAGAGGCTTCTGAGCCTGGCTGGAGTACAGCACTGAGATGCTTTGTGAGTGACAGGTATTTGAGGCGGAAAAAGGAAAGAGTTGCATTGAAAGCCTGAGGGGTCCTGCATATGAAGTCATCCGTGTCCCCAGCTAAGAATGCCTCCATTAGTCTGGCTGAGTTTCTTGAGGACACTCAAACAGGTGTTCAAAGTATGGAAAAGGCAAAGGAGCATGAAGGTCAAATGTCTAAAAACTTACCATGAGGCAGGAGAAAAAGCATTTGCCCTTGTGTTGATGCTAGAGATGTTATTTCAGAAGGCAGCAGAGAAGCCAGTGATAGATAGAAGGAGTGCACATCATGCAACCTTCAAAGAAGACGTTGCTGGGGCTGCCCTCACTGAAATGCTTCAGTGGAAGTTTAGACTGTTTGATAGACAAGGGGAGCCTCCCAACTCCCTGCAGCTAATAAAACTTAAATGGGAAGGGGTGGAGAGGGAGGCTCCTTGGGTTAGGCAATAGGGGGAGCCCAAAGCACCTGAGCTGGCTACTGAAATTACCTGCAGGACCTTGGAGGACATGTAGATGTGGATCAGTCCCAGAAGGAATCTCTTCATGTTGGCCTTGGCATTGAGTGCTAAGTGGAGCATTTGGAGCCTAGCTGGATAAGAGGGTTCATGGGGCAGATTCCTAGATGTCTGCTCAGCAAAACTACCATCAGTCTTTTGTTGTTATGAACACAGCCTTGTGCATGCTGAATCCAGCAGCAAGGAGGGGCTACCCCCTCATGATTCCAATGATACACCAAGGTCCCTGTCTCTGTAGATGGAAAAGGTCCGAGGAGGACATATTGAAAATCTATGGCATGCAGCCACCTCCAAAGGATCAAGGCATAGTATGAGGCAATACCACTTGAATTTCTACACGACCCTGAGTGACATGAAGGGCAGGTGCTAGGGGACACCATTATTCCTGGACCCTATGGTAAGAAATAGGGGTAGATCTTATTATGTAGATCTTGGGTCATATTTTAGAGGTCAAGGAACCTCCCGCTGTCCAAGAACCGGCAACACAGTAGCATTAGAAGATAAGGATGATTTAGTAGGTTGATGATCTAGAAGGGTAAAATAGCACTCTCTGCCCTCTTTCCCCTTATTCCACTCACAATTGGCCTGGGCTCAAGACCAAATCCTGTTGCCTTTGAAGTGGCTACTATTCATGTGATAGCATCTCAGAACTGAAGGATCCTGCCCAGATTGCCTTTGCTCAGACTTGAAAGAGCTAGGAGGGTAGGGGAAGAACTACTCAGGGAAAAAAAGAGCCCTGTGAATCAGCCAGGATGACAATGAGGGTGGGTGGTGACGTTTCCTATTTATACCTGGGTTCACCTCTCCTGCTCTGGCATTTTAGAGGAAGGGATTTATAATAAGAGGTCCTGCTCCATCATCTCTGAGTTTGGGGAGTAAGAATTCCCTAGCTTATTTTTCTGTTTTACTTTCAGTTTAAAACTTTCAATAAAGGGAAGAAGACCAATATCATTGATTCTATGCTTCGGATGTTGGAGCAATATTCTAGCAACTTGGAAGACTTGATCCGAGAGCGGACTGAAGAGCTGGAAATTGAAAAACAGAAAACAGAAAAGCTTCTAACACAGATGCTACCACCGTATGTGTGAACACCTGAGGAGTGTGAATCCTTGTAACAGTGTGTTCCATTAAAAATAGAAAAAAAAATTACCCATCAACTAACTGGTCCCTCCCCGTCCCGCACCCTCTCTACTCCCAGTAAGTTTAAATCATACCTTCAAATCAAAGAAGAATTGGAAACCAAGGGAGCAGAGCACACTTCCTAATTTTCCACTACCTGTGGATCATGCTGGTCATCTAAGTTTTTGGTGCCTCAGTTTTTCTATGTGTCATTTTGTGACTTTGCCTGGAAGTTGACCAATTAAAAGGAGGCAGTTCTTCGAGTTCCTGGAGGAAAGTAGCAGGGTTGTTTCTCTAGGTTTTTCCTCCCTTAGTTGAAAACCTTATCTGTTGCTACAATTTCCAAATTTTCCAAAGCACCTTATCGTGTTGTAACATGATCTTCCAGGAGATAATTGGGGAAATTAGTTTCATGCAAAGGCAACCACCTGGGAACATTCCCCGAGGGGAGTGGGCTGAGGAAGAAGGACGGAGAGCTGAAAGAGCTCCACAAAGCCACAGACTAGGGCTCTCTGTTCAGGGCTGTATTCCAGTGCTTGGCACAGTGCCTGGTACATTGTAAGCACTCAATATACATTTGTAGAATAAATGAAAGAATTAATGTTTTCATCCAGGTGACATTTTCTTCCTCATCATTTACTTGGCAGTGATTTTTGAGAAATTGTGTTCTAGCAGATATGTGTGTGGCATGGAGGGAGGCCTGTGTGGTCTGAGGAATCTCTGTGCCTGCTTTTCAGATCAGTTGCTGAATCCCTTAAAAAGGGCTGCACGGTCGAACCTGAGGGCTTTGACTTGGTCACCTTGTACTTCAGTGACATTGTGGGCTTTACCACTATCTCAGCCATGAGTGAGCCCATTGAGGTGGTGGATCTTCTCAATGACCTGTACACGCTCTTTGATGCCATCATTGGCAGTCATGATGTCTACAAGGTAAGTTCCTTAGCAGAGAAATATATTCCAGAGAGAAATTTTTATATGAGGCTCATCTGTGTGTATTCCAAAATTGAAGGATACGATTTTATTGATTGTTGTTATTTAGGAATTAAAATTTAAAAAGTACACCACTTTTATTGGTATCCCATTGGAAATGAAGGCCAGATAGAATGCATATAATTTCACACTTTATGAAATGACAATCTCAACCCAGCAATAAGAGATTGCTGGTCAGATTTATTTGGAGCTGTTTTGTAGAACTGGGACTAAGAAGAGGCTGGGCCCAAAAGAGATATTGAACTTCAGTGGCTAAGTACACACAGTGTAGGCAGTATCATGCTAGGCACAGAACTATTGGTGTTTTGCCCATAGTTGGTGACTGCTACAGAGTTTATCTTGGTAATGTTTGTGTAGATCTAATACATGCTGTTGAAATTTGGTTTCCTCCTTTAGGTACTGTTGTTATATAGGAGGGAACTCTCACATTACACATGTCAAAGAGCTATTAAATCTGTGGCTCTTTGGGATTGCTACAGGGTAACCAAGAGCCCACCTATTGGTCTGAGGTCTGGGGAAGTGATTAATTGTGAAGTTGCAACCCCCTGCTCCCACTTTTCCCCACCCCTCCAGTCTCTCAATTTCCACTCTTTCTATCAAAGATCGTGGGAGATGAGTAGCGAACAGATGACTACATTCACTCATTTCAGTGCCATACTTCTTTACTCTTGATTTTATGTATTGTCTCTAGGCAGAAAATGATTGAAAATTTCATAGCTGTGCAGGGACATTTCCACATTGTTTGCAACATGGATACTTGTCTTATTGATGGGGAAAGATGCCCCAGGCATCCCAAACTTTAGACAGCTCTCTGTCCCAGGAACCAAGGCAGAGCTGGAGAATGACTAGCTCCATTCATTGGATGCTTCACAGTAGTCTGAAAAGTTCCAACTCTCAAGTCACACACAGGGCAGTGTGTTTATCTCAGATTAGACAGGGCCCTTTCAGGTCAGGTAGAGAGCCTCAGGGCTAGGCCAAGCCACCTAAATAGGGCTCAGAACTAGACATCATACCTGTCAATCAGCAGGAGCTGCAAACTAATCAAGAAGCACACGTAGAAACCACAGTAGAGGAAAAATCCATGGAATCAGGCTACCTGTCTTAACTTGTTGAACTTAAGCAGCCTGAAGAGAAAAACAAATCACCGAAAGCTAATTCAGTTGAAACTAAAATCACAGATGATTCAGCATGGGCAGTAACACAGCCACTGGTTTAATCAATCCAGCTGATACTGTTCAGACAATTGTCGGGGAGCTTGGGGATGAGGCCGTTAGGTATTTTGGTACTTCATGGCTGCAGTAGGGATTGAGTGGAGGGTTTCCAGGACAGAGCAGGGCTACATGAATCCAAAAATGAAATCTAATTTTTCAGTCCTGTTTATTAAAAACAACACAGTGCAAAGAAAATAAAAATTGAACCAACAGTGAGTCACCAAACTCGTTCGTGTTTTCATTTTCCTTACCTTTAAAATTGGAATCACCTCCCTTGGCACTTGATAATCTGAAATGGAAGTGAGAAGGCTACTGCAGAATTATGAAGTTGGTGATTTGTTTTCAGTTTCAGTTCTCCTGCCACCACCCCATCTCACCAGACCCCTTTCTATACTTTCTCTTCTCTGTGCCCTTGTGCTGGCTTATGCAACCCACAATTCCCCCACAGTAGTCTCACGCCAAGGCTAGGCAGTGCCCATACTCCTTGCCCTTCTAATCTGCTTCATATCCTTGGGGACTTCCAGGTGAATGACTCATTAAAGCTGAAGGGTCAACCACCAGTCTCTGATAGTGGCCAGCCAGTGAGTTCTCCCTCCAGTATAGCGTTTGCATTGTACCTGTTGTCTTCCTCTGTGCAGGCAGACATGCTTATTTGACATCAGGGATCCTTGTCTCAAATTGTACCAGGTAAGGGAGGGCCTGGATGGAAGCATGCTGAGGTACACAGACCCATAGGTGCAAAGGATCATTGTTATTGGCTATATGGAAAGTCATGATGAGGGGCCTATTGCTCATTACTAAACTTTCTCTGGAGCTGAGTCACAGCCACAGTCTTATGGCTCATTTCAAGACGTATCACTTTGGTAATGATGATGACGATGATGACGATGATGAGATAGCTTGCATTTATCATCCACCAGGCAGCTTCTAAGTGCTTTGACATATACTAAGTTATTTAGTCCTTAGAAAACTCTATGAGGTAGATACTGTCATTATCCCTACTTTACAGATAAGGATACTGAAGCATAGAGAGGTTAAGTGACTTGTCCAAAGCCACACAGTTTGTAAATGGTGCATCTGGGATTCTAACCAGGGCAGTATGACTTCAGGGTTTCATGCTCTTAACTATTGCACTCTGTGAGTGCAGTTCTTAGGAGAACATGGATTCTAACTGGATCCAAACTTGTACTAGCAGAGTCTGACCGGCACATTTCATAGAAGTCTTTTCAGCTTACTTATCTTTTGGATTTACTTGAAAAGCTTCAACTAACTAGTCACCTAGAAGAGTGAGCACACTTCTGTGGGGAGGATGAGGAGCACAGATTTGGCTTTATTTACAAGCGTTCAGCTCTAACTGCCCCTGCAAAGCAGTTGAGGGCTAGTACTGCTGCCCCTTCAAGAGGCAGCACTAGAAGAAGATGAAGTAGCTGGTGGTAAAAAGACACAGTTCTCATACCAAATGGGACTGCAAAACTAACTCCATCATATTAGCAAGGCAAAGCAGAGGGAACAGACTTTTCCACCTCCTTCCTTTCCCTTTCCCTATACTTGCTTTAAGGCTGTCCTAGCTCATTTACCCAAAATCATCTAGAGAAATGCTTGCTGGGGGAGCACCATATGCACCTTCTCCTAGGGTGCTCCCCCGCGGACATCCATGGACAGTCCCAGAAATTCCTCCCCTCAGGAATTATTTGGAACATGATAGTTCTCTAGGGCCAGCCAGGAACCTGCAACGTAGCTGTACTTATTTCGGAATCTATGGGTGTGGGACCTAGACAGCAGTTTTTTATAAAGTTCCTTAAGTGATTCTAATGTGCAGCAATGCCTGTGAACCACTGACAGGCTCTCTCTCTGTCTTCCTCACTTTACAAGAACACCTGGCCTCCATCATGCTCCTTAAGCTCTGTGAGAGACACACACACACAGAAGTTATTTGCTTGCTAATTCTATTTCCCACGATTCCCAGGTAGAGACCATTGGAGATGCTTACATGGTGGCCTCAGGGCTCCCGAAGAGGAATGGCAGTAGGCATGCAGCTGAAATCGCAAACATGTCCCTAGATATTCTGAGCTCCGTGGGTACTTTCAAGATGCGGCATATGCCAGAGGTGCCAGTCCGGATTCGAATAGGCCTGCACTCAGGTAACAACAACCAGCTAGACCAGAAGACGTTCCCATGCACCTCAAGAGAAGATTAGAAAAGGGGAAGAGGGTAGCTCTCCCGTGGTTACTGGCAACTGGATTATACAGGTGTTCAGTGCTGCATAATTCCTTTATGCCTACCCCAGTTTACTCTCTTCCCAGCACCTGTACTACCCCAGTGGGCAGCAGTCCTTGTTCTAGGTACCAAACCCCTTCACTCTACCTTTCTTGTTAGAGCCAACATTTCCATGATTGACTATGATACAAGATCAACAGGCATATGTTATATGTAGGATAATTCATTTGATTAGTTAAAATCTCAACTCCTGAAGTATTTTTTTTCCCACAGTCTTCCCCCCTTGCTTGAATCTCTTCAGGATCTCCCCCTCATTGTATCCTTCCCATCTCTCTTCACACATTCACAGGTATCTTGACAGATATCTCACTTGATGTCACAGATATCTCACCTACTAGGCCCTCTTGCTCTCCTCTCCACTCTTTCTTTTGCTCTTATAGGCTCCTTTTCCTCCCCCATCATATTCATCCCTTCCCTACCAATTTTTTAAAGGAATGATTGACACTCACTGTGCCATTTCTTCACTATCCATCCCTCTTTAGCCCCTTTGCAATCTGGCTTCAGCCTCCATCACTTTTCCCAGTCCTAGTCTGCCCTTATCTCTGCAGCATTTGATATTCTTGACAATCCTCCATAAAACTTCCCTCAATTGGCTTTTATGACATGCTCCTCCCTCTCTGAATGCTTTTTCTCCATTTCATTTACTTAGCAATTCTTGTTCTCTAATTGTGGCTGCTCCCACATATTCTGCAAAACTCTGAGTTTGGGTCTCCTTGCTCTTTGCTCATCCTGACCTCTAATTCATTTCTCAACCCACTCCAACATGGCTTTCATTTTCTGCTATTGTCTGATAATTTCCTCTGTCTCTTTCTGTCCTTTAAATATTGATATTCCCCAGGGTTCTGTCCGTCACCCACAGTTTTTATAACCTTATATACTCTTCTGGTGATCTCATTCATGTCTATGGGTTAACTACCACTTGAATGCTGATGGCGTCCAACTCTACCACTTTAGTACATCTTCTCCCTTAAGCTTCAGCCTTGTATATCAAACTTGGTGCTGACATTTCCACCCGAACATTCCACACACACATCAGATTCAACACATCCAAAATAGAATTATTTTCTTCTCATATAAACTTCCTTCTCTTCCGTATTTATTCTCTATTTCAGTTGGTAGCACTACCTATCACCTTGTTATTCCAGTTGGTCTTGGGAGTCATCCTTCTTAACTCTCTCCTCACTCTGACCTTCACCATTCGACTAATTACTAAGTCTTGAACATTTCACCTGTTAAATATTTCTTGAACCTGTCTTGTATCTTCTTGGCTTTCACTACTCATGCCTAGGCTGCCAGCATCTCTTGCCTGGATCACTGCAATAGCATCTTCTTGCTTCCACTCTTGCTTCTTTCTATCTATCCTTTTCATAGCCATCAGTATAATATGTTTGCTTGTCTGTGCTTCCATTAGACTACAAGCTCCTGGATGGTAGGAACCATATCTTACTCATGTTTGTATCACGAATGCTTAGAACATAGCAGGTGTTCAGTATTTTTCTTTTAAAGAAAAGCCCTTGTCTCTCATTGGTGCTTCAGTTTCACATGTCCAACCCCCCTCAGCACATCTCTTCTTGGATGATTCACCATTACTTCGAATTCAACATAGCTAAAACTTCGAGTCATCTTTTCCCACAAACCAGCATGAGCTCATAAGCCCATGCCAATTTCCTCACAGTTGTCAATCAGACAGCCAACAAGTCTGTTGTTTCTCCTTTATAATGTCTTTCTCTCATCACCCTTTTTTGTCCCCTTCCCCCATCATCACTTCCTTTCCAGTAATCACAACCTTGGGCACTGCAACAGCCACCTAACAGGTTTCCCTGGTTTTTACTCCCCACCTTCAATGCATTCTATACTCTGAGAAAAAATAAAATAAAAATCATTTTCATCATGTAATTCCCTGCTCAAAATTCTCTTGTGGTTCAAGGTCCTCCATCTTGTACAACCCAGTATCCAACCTTGTCTCCACGTTCTCCCTAGCCACCTGAACTAGGAAGACTGCTTTCTGTAAGAGTTTTCCAAAATTCCATGCTCAATCCCAACCACGAACCTTTGTTTCATGTCCCTTTTCTCCTATTCAAATCCTACCCACTCATCAAGATCCAAATCAAATACTACCTTCTCTATTGGACCGTTCTTGACTGAACCAGGTCCCAGTAAGAACCGCCTCCCATTTTTAAAAGTATCTGGCTGAACCGTTTACCTTGCCTCAACCATACACTGTCTTGGGTTGTCACTTAATTGCTTTGATTGGTCATCTCTTCTCTTCAATTAGATTATAAACTCCTGGAGAACTGAGACCACGTGTTACATTTCTTTTTTATTCCCCTTGATGCCTAGCTCCCCTTGATTCATTGAGCTCAGTGCTCAATGAATGGTTCTAAATGGATGAGAAATTAATTAAAATGAGAATCATAAGTTTTGTAGTCCTTATTTATTTTTATTCTTAAAAAGTGAAGTTCAGAAAGATCTTTTTGAAGCAAAAACTCTTAATTACTTTCTGTAACTTAGGAAACAGCAAAAAGATAATGCTGAACAATTTTAACACGGAAACAGAACAGAGACCAGAAAGGTGAAGGTGGAGAACTTTCTAGATGCACCTGAACTAGGTTTTCAGTATGGCTGCTGAAGTTTTTTCAAGTAATGTCCACTCTCTGAAGGCCTAACATGGCCATCTTAAAATGTTAAAACAAAAATCGTTCTAAGGGCAAATAAAAAGTATTCTTGGATTTTCTACATACACTGCTGTTTCATGCCCCTAAAAGAAATGATTGAAAGTCGATTCTACTTCTTTTCAGATTTTCCAAATGTCTTAGCAATAGTTTTCTTAATAGACACAGTTTGGGAGAGAGATTGCCCTATAAGATTCCTCCTTCCAACCCCATAACACAAGAGTCACATTTTTCCCCTTGCAACAAACACGTTTGGATCCTGAGTCCCCATCCAGGCTTTTCTGGTTTGGGTTTGATGCTTATTTGTCCCTGTTGACAGACATAAGCATCTCGGGTATAATTGTTACTTGGCACAAAGGTATAAATCAGAAGGGTAGTCATGTCTGCAACATTATAAGCTTGCTTTCTTGTAGGGCAAAGAGTTCATAACTCATTATAAGACTTCCTTCAGATTCCCAGAGCTATTTGGTGGCAGCTTTATTCTTTTATGCAGCTACATTCCTTCCCTCAGCAGTGTTCCTCTATTAGGGTTGGATGCATACCGGTTGACTGTAATCCCAACTGCCTGCTATTCCATAGGACCAGTTGTTGCTGGAGTGGTGGGCCTTACCATGCCCAGATACTGCTTGTTTGGAGACACTGTGAACACAGCTTCTCGGATGGAATCAACAGGGTTACGTGAGTACTTATAGAGGAATGGAAGGGATGGTAACCTCTTACTGTTGGGAAAGAGATTCTTCCTCAAGAGAGGGGGAAAAGAACAGGGTGCTTGATGTTTTAATATTGTAAACAAGAATAAAAGATAATTTGAGAAGATTAAGGAGCTTTAACACGCATTTTTCCTGGTGTTTAACAGCAAACCAGTAGGGGGTGATATTGGATTGAACATGTACCTTTCTTGTTCTAGAAATGAAGCTGTAGCTAAGTAACACTGAAACAGCCAGTCAGTTCGATCAAAACAACTAAAAAAAACCCTTTGAGTAGAGGAAAGAAATTGGCCAGCCAGGTGGGTTTAGAGGAGTCATGTTGAAAAAAGAAATAGGTAAGGGACTGATATTTTTAGTTTTTCAACTAGTTTGTGGAGACACACCCAGAGCCAGTTGCCTCCTAGCCAGCTGCTGTTTGCTGCTCTAGTCCTCTTTTGGAACTAGTTAGGACCCCAGGAGTTCTGGCTTCATCAAATAGCTCCCTCGAATTTAGCTAGCAATAATCCCTCAACCTAAGGAGCTTGGAATTCTGAAATAATTAATTCCAACTTGCCTGTATACAAAATCCTTAGCTTCTATCAAAACAGGCATGGTATCAAAGATACCATTTCTTCCCCCTTTCTTTGAGAAGAAAACTACAAATCCTTATGGCTTTTGTCAGTTGCTAGCAACTCTTTCTTAGTTATTTAATGCTACTACTAAGGCAATGTGAGAATCACAATGTGCCTTTACCTGTATCATGGTTGAGCAAAGCCATTTGTTCATGCTAGTATAGGAAAAGCATACAGAACAACAATAGATGCTATATAAACTCTTCATGGATTATCTATTTAAAAAACAGTGAAGCTCTTAGCGGCCCTGGCTCTGGCAAATACTAAGGAAGACAAGCTCTTCTGGAACTTCAGCAACCTATGCAAACTAGTCCCTGATGACATGGTGGCCCATATCACAGTGGGTGGTGCCCTGTCTGACCCCACTCCTCATCACTCATGTGCAGAAACAGGCTTGCACAATGGGTCTAGTCTTAGTCAATCTAGCCTTTGCAACTATGATTAAGGAGGCAGCACGGAACTTAGAAGCTGTTGTCAGAATAAATTTTCTGACATCTGGGAAAGTCTTCCAACTCCACAGACATGGCAGAGGCCATGGAAGTAGTCATTCAGGAACCACTGCATGCATAAGACTTTGCTCTTGACATGCAACCCAAGATGAAGTGAAATTGATCATGGAATCGCAATGCAGATTTGGCACAGTCCTCTGGACTGATGTAAGCTGGTGGAAGACTGAAGTCGTATTCTGGTCTGTACCAGGGAAACTCCACACATTTCCCACTGGAAATATAGAGCTGAGAGCAGAAATTGAATTTTCAGATTTAGACAGCACCTTGTTCAGTGATCAGCTAGGAAGAAGAAAATGGAGTGAATTATGTACAACAGGTGTTTACTAAGCACTGACTATGCAAGGAAGGCATTGTGAGGGATACAAAGAAGCATACACGTGTGGTCTATGCACTAAAGGAGCTGGTTAGTGTGTTTTCTGGAAGCTAATGACTGTGACTGAAATATGGTGTTAAGCTCCACACCTGACTGAAGATCCGTAAAGAAGTAGTCTCTAAACTCATGTTGGATATGAGACAAGGACACATCACAGGTCTATTTAAAAAATTGATTTCATCGATACCTACCTTCATGCCCAGTCGAATCCACTGATTTTGGAACGGAATTGACTGGTGACCCAACCCTGGAGTGATCATCCTAGCCACACAACTGTATGGTGGTTGGAATGAGCTCTCTCTCTCATTTCAGCTGTGTGTTTCCCAGCAAAAGGATGACTCTACTGAAAGGCTCCAGATGCTAGTGGGATGGCACACATAGGGCTGGTTAGGGACACTCTAGATGAGCCTGTGACTTTGAGGAATGGGACAACCCTTTTTGAGCAAAGATTTTGGGTGATCATGAGCTGGTGAGGAAGACACAAATAACAGTACTAAGCTGTCAAGAGAAGAAAAGTCATTGTGAGTACACATAGCAGAAATTTCTTTCAGCTCTTTTCAGCCATGCCTTCCTACTTGTATTGCACTCAGCTTCTAAAAGAATTACTTTCTCTAGTGTGCGAGAGAATGTCTTGGATTTTATTTAAGACTCAACTTGAACAAGATCTTTCTTCATAGGATGACAGTTTTCAAGAAGGTCAAGGATCTTACCTCAGTTAACAAATGATTTTTCTTCACCAAAGAATTATACTTAGTTTCTAAATAAAATTTTTAGTTGTAGTTCCCCATGCAAAGCTCTTATCCCAGGTTGGGATCATTAGTTGGAAAATAGTACATTCATGTGTGTACATAGCTAGATGTGCTCAGCCAAAGGACAGCTATAAATGTACAGTTGCCACAAAATGTTGACAGAGGTCTTGGGACATTTTCTCATTGATATTTTATTTTAAGCACAGCAATATTGAAAGATAGTTGTATGGATGTATATGGAAAAGAAACCCTTTTGTCTCTTAAGTAGGATATATAAACCTTGGGAGTTCAGCCCTAGCAGCAGCCTGTGAGAGAGGCTGCTGAAGCCTAACTTCCCTCAGAGGAGGTCACGTTTCAGCTGAGAGCAGAGTAGTGGTTGCTGATTTCTCCATCTCAACCCTCTGAGTTAAATTAACACCTTTCTATTGCTTGGCCTTTCATTTGAGATAGTGTCTAGGAGGCTGATAGGTGCTACAGCTAATGCCTTATTTGGGCCTGGTGAGGAAGGCCATCACTCCTCCTCCTCCTCCTGTGAAACCCTAACTAAAGCTCTCTCTCAGGGACTTTGCTGAGGGTCTGGTTCATTTAGAAGTGGGGACATTTATTACAGTAATATTTTCTCATGGATTTTACCTGAAAGGATTCAAAATCCTGCCTCTCTTTCTTTTACAGCTTATCGCATTCATGTTAGTCACAGCACCGTGACAATTCTTCGAGCTCTGAATGAGGGCTATGAAGTGGAGCTTCGAGGAAGGACAGAGCTCAAGGTATAATGTCCTTTTGTTTTTTGAATCAAACCACTTGGGCACACCTGCATCTGGAGAGGTCATGGTCTGCTGAAAGAGTTTACCTGGTGTCTGAGACTTAAGGCTATAATTTGGGCAGAATTTCCAGCTCCATTTGCAGTTCCTAAACGATTGTCCCCTTTGGCCTCAGTTTTCTTCTCTTCAAAATATGGCTACAGTGAGTAGGATTGTTAACACTCCTTCTGCATTTTCCAGACTATGAGTTGCATCTTTCTCTTTTAAAGCATTGCCTGGAATTTGGCTTTCCAATGTGCGGCACTATTATTTACATTTCCATTTTGTTTACTCTTTGGTAGTGCCAGACACTGTTCAATAAGCTACAATATTGGTGAGTTCGGGTTTTCTATTTATCTGCTCAGTGGCCACCCTTTCTGACTTTTCATCCACACCATTGAACCTCTGTTTCTAGATAGGCTTTATGTCTTTCTCCAAGGACCAGGAGGAATCAAGTCAATGCCTATGAAAGACAAACATTTGTAGCACCTTTTCTCTCTGTTAGGACTATCACTTGACCTGGGATTCAGGATTAGAATAATTTTCCTTTTCCTTTTTTTTTTTGCCATTTCCATTGGATTCTTTTTATCTTCCTCTGGATGGCCCCAGGGTCCCTGGCTGTCCCAGTTGTAAGAGACTCTAGAGATCTGATAATCTAACTCCTTCATTTTCGGATGAAGAACCAAGGTCCAGAGAGGTGAAGTAATTTGATCAGGGTCACACAGTCAATTGGTAGCAGAATCAGGCCAAAACCCAGGAAGCCCCACTTCCTTTTCAGTATCCTTTCTATGATACCATTGTGCATGAAAATTATTTCCTCAGTGATTATTCTTGGGCAAAGCAAAACCTGGGCACTGAGTGATGGACAATTTGTTTCTGTCATTGGCATGCCTTCCTCAAATGGTGGCAATTTACAGGAAAAAGATTTCAGAAGTTAAAGGTTGGAAGGCCTGATTCTAGCTGATCAATTCCTTTTCCAGTTAGTCATAGTTTGTCTTTCCAATAGATCCTTAATATCTTCCAGCAGGTGGGTTGAGTCATTTATGAGGGGACAGAAGTTCCTTTTCCACCTCTGCAGAGAACTCAGTGAGATGATGCGGGTGGCAAAACGACTGGGGCAGTGAATCAAATCACCCAAGGCTTTTGTGCTCCCTCTATACATTCTGTCGTTTTTCAGCAGAGGAGGACAAAGCTGGCTTGATTTCCTGAAGCACTTTCTGCTCTGTATTGCTGGGCACAGATTCCTTATTTTAAAATATGAAGAGCTGAAGAGGTGCCACTTTTGAAACTGAAAAGGAAAAATATGCCCCGACCCCCATGGTTTTTATTGCCCCCCAAATTCCAGTCAAGAGCAATCACATCTTTGGGTGTTTCAAGCACAAAAGCAGGACTACTTCAAAAGTGTCCTTTGCAGCTTCACGGTTTCCTCTGCCCTGGGGGAATTTGGGGATGTGCTATGGCAAGTTGGAGGAAGAGGCAGGGAGAGCCTTCGCCTAAGGCCACATCAGGCTTTGGTTATTGGAGTGGCAGGGGCTTCCTGAGGAAGAGAGTTTGAGAGGGAGACACTGAAAGAGAGGAAGAGAGGGGGGGTCCAGGGGAAATAAAGGAGCAAGGAGGAGAAGGAAGAAGTAAGACCCAAAGAAAGGGAGAGGAGGGGAGATAGTTTTTGTCTCTGTACCTCCACAGCCCCACCAGAGGCAGGTATTGGACATTACATAGCAGGGACCCAGGGACAGGAGATTCCTTGTCCTTTGGGGACATGCAACATACCCCCAATAAAACCATATCACTGACACGCTTCAGAAATTCTGATTCAACATTTTCACCCTTCATCCATTCTGTGCTGCTGGAAAGCAAGAATCACACTAGTGCATGGGTCAGAAGGACCACATTTGATGGCCAGCCAGGTGTAATTTCAAAGCTGATGGCTGAAAATATCCTCTTTTTCCAGCTGGCTGATGTTTGAACTACCTCCATCAGAGCCTCTTCTCTTGGATCCAGTAACAACAACACTCTTCCTTGAATCACATCTCCTTCATTGGAGTGATGACACTTTAAGTTGTTTCCCTTAGTAGAATCGGAGATATGGATTGGATTGGGCGAGAGAAGAGAACATGAAGCAGTTGAGTAATTGAGTGGGTGAGGGGTACAAAGAAAGAGACCAAAATGAGGAAGCTGAGGTATTTGGGGAAGATTCATTTAGAGATGAGAAGCTCAGCCTCTCTGGGGAGCTGTCCCACTGCCCACTCCAACTCCCTCTTGTACTATACTGAGCACAAATCATCAGTGCTTAACTGGCCAATTCTGCTTTTTAAAATATTTCTCTCCTAATGACCTGGTGATAAGTCATCTTATTACCTCTTCTCTTACATGAGTTCTGTTTCAGTTACCGTTTTCCTGACAAGTTTGAAGCTCCTTGCTGAGACTTTGTATATATCTAGGCTTATCAGTTGTGTTTACCATTCCCTCTTAGGTAGATTTACATTCTGGAAAGACTTTCTCAAATGGTTGTTCTCAGCCAGTTTATGTTGGTCTTGCCAGGGGTGGACACTTTCTGATCTTGTCTGAATTATTGGGCTAAATAGTGTTTGATTCTCAAGTCCCTAAGCAGTAGTTCTGTTTTGTTTGTGATTTCTTCTTTTTCCCCAGCCTCTTCTACCCCTACCCTCAACCCCTAACACACATACACGAGCATGCACACATGCAAGCATGTGCATACACACACATACACATACCAGCAATTGAGTTAAGAAGTAATGAGGTTGTATTGACAGAGTCATGAAGGTCAGAAGGTTTGGTCTGTAATTCTTGTCACATCAATGACTCAATGTGTGACATTGGACAAGTAACTTCATCTTCTCTGTGCTTTCCTTTCTCCACACAGAGGCCTCTTCTGACCTGTGATCATCAGGAAACTCATTAATCACAAGCTTTAAAATTCCCAACAGTTTCTTTTTGGCCTCTAGACCTGCTCCTTGACTCCAGTGTGTTGGAAAAGCTATATTGTGTGGAGGGAAGAGCACTTAAAATTTGAAATCTAAGGTGTTAACTAGACTTATTGTGGTGATCATTTCGCAATATACACAAATACCGAATCATTATGTTATACACCTGAAACTAATATAATATTGTATGTCAATTATACACCAATAAAAAATAGCAAAGTCATAGTAAAAAAAAATAAAATTTGGAGTCAGAGTTGGGTTCAAGTCCCAGCTATGCTTGCTTATTGACAAGTCAATTAACCTCCATGGACTTCAGTGTCCCCATTTGCAGAATAAGGTTATTAATAAGCCTACATTCCAGAATTTTTGTAAGGATAAAATAAGACAGAAGATGCCAAAGTGTCTTAAAAGTGTCAGGCCAAAGTAAGATGCTATTATTTGGGGGGTCTCTGGGACTGCCTAGGGGTTGATATTGAGTCACAGAGTTTGCTTTAGGCTTTAGTTGTTGCATACTTGTTTTCCCTTTCTCTCTCCCTTCAGCAGAATTTTGGAAGTAGGGTGGATAAACAGAGAGCTAGGATTCTAAGAATTCTCCTGGATGGGCTCCAAAACCTCAGAAAGCCCCTGGAGCTCCCCTGCATACTCTTTGATTTGGAAGCTTGCCTGAGTCCATAACACTCCCATCTTCTTTTGCAGCCATTAGTTTTGGCATCCCAGTGTGTCCCAGGACTTACCCAAATATCTGGACAATCCTGGTATCTACAGAGCTCCCTTGGGGACTGGCAAGCTGTCTTGATAGCCTCTAGATCTCAAGACAAATAGTCAAATATGGCTAGGGGTTGGGGTCCTCAAGTTTGAGCTTTAAATGTATGTTTTATCAAAATGATGTCCAATGACACCTTGAGTGTTCCCAGTGCTCAAGGGTTGAGAGTTCCAGTTGATGGAACAGTTTGATTATTTACTAAGCAACTCTTCTGTACAAGACACCGCACTAGGTACTGTGAAGGAAAGAAAGTGCTTAGGAGGCATTAGAGTTTGGCTTGTGTTTAGAGCCCAAGACATAACCTGATGATTGTTTTTACTTAACTACACTGTGAGCTCCTTAAGGACAGAGCCATCTCTGTATTCCCAGCCCTGGTACAATGAGAATGGAATAAATGTAAGAATGAGTGATGTGAATATATTTTCACGAAGTTCCTCTCTTCTGAAAACAGAGTGGCCCCAATCAGTCCAATTGTTTGAGGTTTACAGTGAGTTGGTTGCCAGTTAATGGAGGTTGGGGCTATTGTGGTAGTATTCTCTTCCTACTTGCCTCATGGAGGGCTTGCCTAGAGCCTTAAACCAAATATTTGCAAATTGCTTTGAGATTCTCCAATTAAATGTGCTAATTATTATTATGGTTGTTGTCATTATTGTTAAGGGATGCATGTATGTGATATAAAATACAGAACAATGGATTCGATATTTAAAGGGGGCAAACCTAATTGGAATTTCTAAGTTAAACAATTTAGAACTGTTCCAAACGAGATCTGCCGAGAGTGAGACCATATTTCAGATTAATGAGTTGGAAACACATCCCATTACTTGTTATCAGTCTTAGTAAACACATTTTTTTCTTATGGATTGGAGGAAATGAGAAGACAGACAAAAGAGAATTGGAAGGAGGAGAGAAAAACACATTGAGAGGAGAGTTTATTGGAAAGAGGGGAGGGCAGAGCATAGGCAGAAAATTTGGCTCCTCTGAGATCATCACTCAGGCTCTGGGGTGACCAGCTTGAGTTTACACTCCTTTTCTCATCTCAGACCTGTGGTTCTTGACAACCAACTAACTGCGCTTTAGATGGAGGCCTCCCTGGGGTCTCTCTCTACCTGTAAGAATTCCTTGGCGGGAAGAAAAGAAGACTGCAGAAATATAGACCTCTCAAAGCAGCCAGGATGCCTTGGGCTTAAAAACAAAGTTTCACAGCCTACTTTCTATTTCTATTCTATTTTTGGGTTTCATGAGAGCCATTGGATGGCTGGGTGGTGGGAGAGGGCGGTAAACTCTGAATGTATGTACTCTAGACACAAAAGACAATGGGTTGCCTGTTGCCAAAAGATCACAGCAAAAACGGCAAACAAAATCTTCAATTGAGCTTCCAGATGTTTGGTTTCTATGAAGCCAAACAGTCAGACATTCCCAAAGCTGGAGCTATGTGGCAGCAGGTAGACAAAACATCTGGGTGACAGCTTGAAATGGTGTTCACTTTTCATCTGGCTGCTGTGGCAGCTTATGAAGCTTGCCTGAGCCTCAGGTGTATACGGCAAGGAAGCCGTGTAGGAAGGAAGACTCCAGGGAGTGGTGACAAGGGGAAAGCAGAGGCAATATATGAGCCAAACTGAATGCTTGTACCCTGTTGACCAGAAGGGCTTCTTTAGGAAAATTGGTTATAGCATGTTTAAGATTTTCTGCGTTTTCTATAATAAGGGCAAAGGCACAGAAGAGACCTTCTGGCTAGTTGGAAAAAAAGGCTTCACGAAGCCCCTTCCTGTGCCCCCACCAGTGGGTAAAGATGGGTAAGTGGAGTTCACATTTAATTACAATCTTCCTATGCCCCGCTCTGCCACACTCTCATTCACTAACTATTTTTGTGTCTCTCCTGCCCTGCAGGCAAGTGGGCCACGGCCTGCAAGCGGTGGAGATTGCAGCCTTCCAAAGAAGAAAAGCAGAAAGGCAGCTGGTGAGAAACAAGCCATAAGGTAATGGTAAGCAGGAAAACAGAGCACAGAAGTTTGCCAAATTGTCAAAGCTGGGGCTCCCTTTGGCTTGGGTGCCAGTCTCAGCCTACACTCTGTTGGCAGAGTGTTGTGGAGCTGGTGAATTTCCAAGCTCCATTGAGTTGTGCAAAAACCTTATGGAGAGGCCTCTTGCAGAGCTAGCTGCATCCGAGGGATATCGGCTGCCCTGGCCTGAGAGAGACCCTTGCCTCCTGCGCTGATAACACATTTGAATGTTAACAAGTCTGGCCTTGTTATTCAGTTATCAGGCAGGTGCACCTGTCTCTTTCATTGCTGAGCACGTGGGTCACATAGTGAGCCTCCTCAGGTCTCTAGAGACTCACATCTATCTCAGCAGCACAGCAATAATGCAATGGCCCCCTTTCCAGGGATCTATTGGTGAGACCATCTTTGAGAGGATGCTTATGTCATTTCCTCTGGAGGCACTGCCCAATCCCTTCCGAGGTTGGCACTGCCAACCAAAATAAGACTGGATACCCCTTGACAGCCTGGCTTGAATTCAGGACAATTTCCTCCATCCCTCCTCCCCTACTAGAATGGTGTGATTCCGAAGCAGCAACAACAGCCTAATTATCAAGAATTCTCCCCATGTATTTATCTCTAAGGAATCCATTGCTTTCTTGGGCTCCTGTCAGTATCTCTTCTTTATCTTGCTTTCTTGTTCTCTTTTTCATGGAGACCTTGACTCTAAAATCCATTGCTCGCTCCACATATCCTTGAAAATCGTAAGATTCTAAAGTAAACATTAAGGCATCTCCACATACTCCTGCTCTTTTGTTCTTTAACATGTTCCAGAATAATCACAATTCTAGCAGCAATTACTAAGGCATCCACATACTTCCTATTTTCCCGCTAGCCTCTTTGGAGTTTGTCAGCTCTCTATGACTGTTTTCCTCCCAAGCAAGCTCAGTGCATCTTCATTTCTGCGACTATCGCAGGTAGCCTCTACAAGTCATAACATTTATGCTTCAGAAATGCTTCCGTACTGAGCATGTGGCTCCCCTGCAGCCTCCGGGACCACCCCCTTCTACCCTGCCACCTGAGGCCTGGCTCTATTCTTTCCTATTGACCTATACAAGCAGATGAGCAGCTGGGACACACAGTCATCCAATTTCCAGGAACATTCTTTCCTGTGGGGAAGGAAACACAAAGACACACAGATACACAGTCTCAGTCTCAGTCTGAGTCTCAGCTGCTGTCTCTGTCTCACAGCAGGAAAGGGTTTGGATGCTCTTTAGGGGTTTTCCCTTCGACAGGGTGGCACAGGTATTGGAGGCACTATATAAGAACCTATCCATTCCCAAGAATGTGTTGGAGTTTGCAGCAGAAGACACTGCAGCTGCCTCACCATCATTATCTGTGTGCTTGGTAGTGCTTTCGCAGCATTGCAGATGGATGTGGCTTAGGCCATTTATACTCGCTCATCTGGACCACGGTACCAGAGGGCAATCTTCCGTGGGCTGTGGATATATGGAACAGATTGAAGCCAATTGTCCCAAAAGTGGATTTGACCTCTGATCCTGGCCACATTAGCACTTGTGCTTTAATCAGCATATGAATTGACCACAACGGCCTTGGCAAGCTGTGCAAATCATAAAACTCCTCAAGAAGAGCATCCTTGACAAATTTCAAAAGGCTTGACCTATATGCAAGAGCTCTGATCCCATCCCATCCCATCCCATCCCATCCCCTCTCCTCTCACTTACCTCTCATTAAATATCCTATGTTGATGTCACCCAGTAACACCACCTATTCCAGAATGTTTCCAACTTTCTGTGAATTTTCAGGCTGACTCTTAGTGAGATAGACCCAACTTACAAAAGACCCACAATACCTGTGAATGCCTCTCACCCACTGCTGTCATCACAGGAGCTGTTAGGGGAAAACTTGAAACCTCCAGAGAGCCCTGTGGAGTCAGACAGGGAGGAAGGAAAGATGCTGTGAAAGGGAGCACAGCTTTGGTGAACTGACTACAGGGGCTGCCTCTCAAGGAGGGCCCTGCTATTTATCCAGTAGCTCCTTCCTCATGTTCCCAAATATCCACCACTTCACAAACCTTCCTAAAGGTTATCACTTCATCTAGTTACTTTCCCTAAAATTTCACCAACTGAGGTTCATTTGGGTTTGACAAGCCTCCTGTTTCAATTATAGATGTACCTTTTGGAGGCTAAGGGGTGATTAATCACTCATATCATAATGAAGGTAGACCAAGCTAGATGTTCAGGAGAACTTGGAAGCTCCATTTTGACTGGGATGAGGAGAAATTAGGAATTTGGCAGTTTTGAAGAATGGATGGTAATAGTGGAGAGCTTGGGACAACACAAGAGCAATGGATCCCTGGGAAATGGGAGAAGGGGGAAATAATTATGAGGGCTGAAAAGTCAGTTTAGTTTCCCCCAGTTTTAACCTTTGCTTTGGGTTTTCCTTGTACTCAAATAATGGGAAGAAAGCACACTTTTCTTTCTGCACTCAGGACCTAGGATCCCCACCAGAGCTCTAATATAACTCTGCTCCATGTGGGTTAAACCAGCTTTTGTCAACTGGCCTAGAAACCTGACCACCACATATATAACAGTTTCTATGGAGCAAGGCATTCCAAATTTCAAATAATTGAGTTATAAATGTTTAGGACACATCTCATTAGTAAGGTGAGGATTACCTATATATTAACATATACCCTTTTTTGTTAAATTTGTAAAAACTCTTGTAAACAGCAACATCTAATTATGCAAACTTGACAGAAGTCATAATGTTTATTTATTCAATGATCCAGGAAAGTTTAGCAATTTGCAAACTGTTCGTGGAGTAGAGTGGTGTTGCGGGCTTGGGATCCTTCATTTAGAAATCCCGTGGAAGGTCTAGGATGGAGATGGTATACTTACCGTTTTCTCTTTCTCCCACCTAGGAGCAAAGGGCTCCAAGATTGGAATCTTCTCTTGGTGAGGCAACGGAAAAGCTCACTCTGGTTCAACAAACTGTTCTGCCTGGGCAGGAAATCAGTGAACGACTATATCTCTGAGGATGACCAATTTCCAGGGTTCTTCAAGCCTAATTTCAGTGTAAGGGAGCCCCTGGGAAGTAACTTTAATAAGCTTTCTTCATTACACAGCTATCACCAAAAAGGACATTTGAATGTAAACTGCTATGGATATGAACCCCAAAAAAGGATGGAAAACCACCTCCACGTTTAGTCATTCCAGAATAGAATGCCCAACTTGGACTAAGATAAGAAGGTCTCTATTTTCGCAGAAAAAAGTAGGAGGCACTTTGTTTTCTTTTTCATTGCGTTTGAATCTCTAGAAAGTATTTAATGAGTATAATTTATAACTCAGATACTATGAGATTAGTGCCAGGAAAAAAAAATCTTCCAGCAAACATACATCTGAATCCCAGTCCACTGTGACCTCAGTTGGCTGGAATGCACGGGGAATAGGGAGGAGAAGAAGAGTCTGCTTAATTGTGTTGTTTGGATAACCGAGGGCTAAGAAGAAGTTCCTTTGTTTTCTTATTGCTTATTATTCGAAATCTCTCCAAAACTGTCATAGTCTCTTTTCCTGTCTAAGTAAAGAGAATCTAGGCAACATAATTGAATTGTCCTTGCTAGGTAGCTGAGCATCTCACTGGGCCTCAGGGTCATAGTCTGAACATGACAGAAAAGATGTAAGAGATATTGTCAGGGTAAAAGATACAGAAGTAGTGGATTGATTTGAGCAATTCCCTTAAAGTTTTGTACTATCCCTCCCTTCTCTGCCCAGCCTGCCTTTCAAGCCCTTACCCCTGCCCCTAAAATAAATCCCTTTGAACATTTGTTTTTACTTTATGCTTTTAGTTTTCCAGATTTTACTTTCAAGGGGTTATTGGCAGTGGCTTGCCACAGTCACATGGACCAAAGCAATAAGGCTTAATTCACAGGCATGTTTAAAATAGTTAAGCAAGCTTTTCCTCCCTTTTATTATAAAAAATAATCTCTTTATTAAAACAGCTGAACCCAAACATATCAGCCAGTAAAGCAGTTAATTCTTTTAGAACAAGCCTTTTTAAAGAAAGAAATGCCTACGGTATAATTTGATACCTTTCTCACTAATATTTAATTTTTCCATTATCAACTCACCCTGAATCTGAGCTTAGAGTCAAAAGCTCTTCCCAGCAGAGATTTTCCCTCAACCTTCCATCCAAGCACCCTTGGACTACTTCTCTCTTCACAGAAGCTAACTTCTTTCAGCCTCAGGTGGTCTATTTACTATGTTCCTGTTGAAGAGGATGCAGAAAAGCCTTTCAACCTCCTTAATCCGGGTTTCTAATTCCTTTTTCTAGACATGGCAGAGGAGAAGGAGACATGAAATATCATCTTCTACTTGAGGCAAAGTCTCAGTCAAAAGCTGAGATTTTAGGACTTCTAGAAAGAGGCGAGGCCTAAGGGAAGTTTCAAAGAAAGGTACCACTCAAAACAGGACTTCACTTCTAGAGGAGGAGGCACTGTCTTCTAGTGTCAATATGGAAGGATCTTTGTGGGCAAGGGAGGGGAAATGGGGCTGCAGCTGCAGGTTCCATGGATCAGGATTCTCCCAGACATAGTGCAATCCTTTATCTCCAGGAACTATAGTACCAAGGATGGGCCTGCAAAATAACGACTGCCAGCCAAAGTCTGTTATTGAGCCACGTGACCCACTGAGTGGGATCCCTAAGTAATCTGATCCTATCGCCTATTTCCCTCTTTGATATTTTTCTAGTCTGGCATATCAACCAAGCCTACCTTGTCTAGCCTACTAATCCTACTTTGTTCATGATCACATCTTCCTTTGCTTGATTCTATCATGAACCTCTATCTAAAGCCACTCCATCCTTTCTTGAATTCTTTTTCATTAAGGCCTTCTGCATTGACCAAAATGAAGCTTTCTTCAATTTGCCTTAGCATTTTAATTATTCGTGGGGAAGAAAAAGACTCTCTACTTCCATATACCACTTGATTGATTTAGTGGAGTATAGCCTGATTCTTATAAACAAGCAATTATTTCTCTATTCGCCTGTTACTACTAACACAAAGGCTTGAGTTGGTGGTTGAGAGAGACCAAAATGATTTTTTCACAGCTGCTTTCCTAGGTAACTTATATTCCTTGTACAAAACAAAATATTTAGAAAACAATTTAAACAAGGTTTTCAAACAGATTTAAATTAGCTTCATCACAGCCTTTATATCTGCTTGTTATCTTGTGATTTGCCTCTTCTCAAAATGGATTATTGGAAAAGGAAGCCAAATGCTAATGAACTTCAAGTTGGGTTCTGCTTATTTGAGGTTTTACTGTACTTTACAAATGTAACTTAACAAAATGGGGGATTATTTAAGTCCCTTTAGATTTTTTTTCTTACTGATCTCAACAGCAATACATGTTTATTGTAGAAAATTTCGAAAACACAGAAAGGCACAAAGGAAATTAAAATTGCTCAAAATCCCTTTAGATCCTATATTCTATTTTAACCTTCCTGTTTGGGCTCACTTTGTGGATTATTCCATGTTATTATAACATCCACTTGGCCAAAGAATACCTTAAGTCAGCTGATTCTCAAATGAGTCCATTTTGCTTTTCTTTTATTTTCTTGTTGGCAATGTCATTCATATTTTTGGTGGTAGAAGCTGAATCTGTTTAGATCGCGGCCAGCTTTCAGGTGCTCCACTTGTTCCCTATTTCACTCGGCGAAGGTAAGCAGGAGGAGATAGCGGATGGCTATCTACCTCCTAAGAGGTTTCCAACAGTTTACTACACAAAGCTGCTCCACCAAAAATGATTGTTCCAAGGATTCCCATTCTACCTACCTTGTCTTAGACTTAGTAGAAACAACTTTATTATGGAGCTACTCATCTCATCACGTTCTTGTCCTTAATCCAAGTGAAATCAATTTGCAGAGTGGGAGATGGCAAACAGCCAAATAGTAATACTTCATGCACTGGGTGGTCACATCTATGTGACATCAAACAATTGGATGTAACTTAAAAACTCAGTTGAATCAAGTAAGCATTAATTAGACAAAAGGCCACAATGGATTGGCCCTTTTATTTTAACCTCTTCTCCAGCCAAAGCTGGTTGACCTAATCAAGCGCATTTCCCAATCGGCTGGTTGCTTCTAGCCCATTAAAAGAATGGAATCCGTGCAATAGTATTCTCTGGCACCCCTTCTCTGGCCCATGCCATCTTCTCAAGATGATTGATGGGTAAACCACAGACATAGAAGCAAGTTACCTTTTAAAAAACACAATATGTCTGTTATTTGTATGTTGTTTGGGTTTCTCTGGAGTGATTTGTAAAAATCCTGATATCTTAGCTCTTTCTCAGTTTGGATTTGCTGCAGGCCAAGTGATAGTAGATCTTTTTCAAAGAGGCACTGAGAGCAGAGGTGACCATTAATCTATACTCTCACTTTGGCTCACTGCAAATTAGAGTGGCTCCAGATGCCACTAAAGATTTCTCAAAGGTGATCTAATTCAAAGCAAATGAATATGTCCGTAGAATCATAGAGCTGGCAGGGCCTTGGAGACCATCAACCCTGTTGAAATGGGGAAAAGAATATTGGGGTCCCGAGAGGAAAAGCCATCTTCCCAAAGTCACCATCTAGTTAGTAGAAGAAGAACCACTCTTACCAAGTCAAAAAGAGATGTGAATTATCAAGGACACCTCCTGACATTTAGGAACATTTCTTCTTAGAGATCCTGGGTAGGACCCTTAACTATCTGTGTGGGCACAAGCTTGGCAGGAATACTTTGGTTTGCGGTATTTTGAGATAGGTGACTGTACTGACATCACAGTCCAGAGAGAAAGAGAAAAGACTGCAGATTCCTTGGTCACTAAATCACCTTTACCATGCAGACAGGATCACATCCATAGCCATACATGCTCCTAAATTGATTTGGCCCAAGTGGATGGAAAACAAACCTCTAATTCTCCCCAGCCCTATGGATTCATTTGTAGTTTATGGCATATGGCCTTAGTGCTATTTATAGAATTAAAGTCTCAGAAATACCTTAGAAGATGCCTGACTTCAGAGGACATCTTAGGAATATTTTCACTGTGCCCATCATCCACACAAGAGCTCCAGTAAATAGTGAGGGAAGTCAGAGGAGAACCAGGCCTGCAAACTTCAAAGCAAGATGAGAACTAATTCTGATTACTATTGTTGACATCACCTTTCTCCTCCAGAGCCGTGAAATCTGAGTTGTGGATACACTTGTGTACCCAGTAGGTATAGGCTGGCCAGAGAGGGACTTTGCCCCTGCACTCACTGACTCCAGCTGCTTTGGGGGTGATTGAGCACAGCATGGAGAATAGTCCCGGGTGAGCTGCTCAAGACCATGTCTTCCTGGAATGAGAGATCAAAGGAAAAGAAATTGTTCCAAGTAATTGCTAGAGGCCCTCTACCGGACTAGCTGATAGAGTTAGGTTCTTTATAAGTGGCAGTATATTAATTTCATTGGGGCATCTTTGGTGTGGTTAAGAAGCAAGACCTGCTTGTTCTTTTGGGTATCCCTTAGTGCAATAGAAACCCAGGGTTAGAGTAAATTCGTTGGGATGATTGTGACTCTGTAGAACCTGCCCCATTGGTCAGATTTGAGTTGTCATAGTCACTGAAACCACAGGACAAACATTGACATGAAATATCCCCACTTATGCCTATAATTTGAAAGTAGAGTACTTCTTTAAAGGTTTGTAGTGATAGTATTCCAAAAGGGTGTCATACGATGGTTATATTACTCCAGAGGAGTAATTTTTTCCCTCTGTGTGTATGTCTCTGTCTGTATTTTAGTGTACTTTTCTGGGATTAAAGTTCAGATCTTGTAATTTTCCTGTTCCAAAAAGTTCAATGTTTTTCTATTTTTATAAATTCCTTAGTTAGGTTCCAACCTAGCTTTCTCTATCCTCCTTCTTACAGTTTATGCTCTAGCCCAAATCTATTACTTGCTCTTTTCTCTGACCTCTTCTGATTCTATGCCTTTATTCAGGCTCTTCCTTCTACTTGAATTTCCTTCCCTGTCTCCCACCATCACAGGTCCAAATTCTACCCATCCTTCAAAGTCTGGTCAAATATCACTTCCTCCATAATGCCTTCCGTGTTCCCTCTAGTGATATGTCTCGATTTCTGAATTCCTATAGTAATTTTACCTATACTTCTTTAATGGTTATGTAATACTAACTCATTTTATAGCTATTTGTATACTTGTCTTGTTATCTCTACCATACTTTGATCTGAGAAAAAAAATAAATGTTACAAGCTTCTTGGGAACAGGAACCATGTTTGATTCATCTTTGTACTCTGCACAGTGCCTGACACATGTAAAAGGCACTCAATAAATATTTGTTGAATGAATAAATGAATGTTTCTAAGTCTCTCTGTGTATGTATCTCTCCTCTGTGCATTTTTGTCTTTTTTCCCTTTTTCCTTAGTTTTCCGTGTTCCCATCCATTTCCCATCACCATTCTCTCTTTCTCTCTATATATAGATAGATATAAAATGATATATATATAATTTAATTAACCATTATAAAAAAGAAAGTATATTTTGTATTTGTTGTGTTTATTAAATTGGAGTTAAATACCTTGCTTTTAATCTGAAAAGCAGTAGCGTTTTTACATTCCCCTCATAAAATTCCAAAGACAGAAATTGTTACTTTTCTTTTTTTTTCGCTGAGGACGATTTGCCCTGAGCTAAGATCTGTTGCCAATCTTTTTGTATGTGAGCTGCCTTGACAACATGGCCACTGACAGACAAGTGGTGTAGGTCCATACCTGGGAACTGAACCCAGGCCACTGAAGCGAACTGTGTGGAACTTAACCACCAGGCCACTGGGGCTGGCCCAAGTCACATTTTTATTATGCTATTGTTGGTTAACTATTTTCCTGGTGGTCACTGACTTTTGATAGCAAAAATGTTCCCCATTCATGCACTGAAAAGAATCCAGTTATTGTTTACTATGGTTTTCTCTTGAGGTATTGAGGGGAGCCAACTTTAGGAATTGCAATACTTAGCCAAGAGAAGTAGACATTAAAGGAGCAAAGGGGAGCCATGATGGCTCTCTTGATACGTGTAAAAGGATATAACGTGGAGCAGGGTTTCACTTTGTTTTATGTGGTCTCAGGAGATAGAACCTGCACCAAATGATAGAAGCTGGAGACATAAGGTTAACATAAAGAAGAACTTTCTAGTAATCAGAAGTGCCCAAAAATGAATGTTTGGGCCTCAAAGATAGTCAGTTCTGTATTACTAGGGGTATCCAAAGAAAGCCTGAATGATCATGTGGTGGAGAGAGAGCGGATGATATTTCTAGCATTGTATGCGGGGTTGGGATAAATGATCTTTTAATATCCCTTCCCGCGCTGAAGTCCTTGGTTCTATGATTCCCTAACATACCTCCTTAAAATAGACTGAGCAGTTTTCAAATGTTAAGAACACATAAAAAAAATCAACTCAAATTAAAAACAGAACAAAAGCTACAAGAAACATAACTAGAAGCTTCAGATAGCCTCATGATAAAACACTGTATTTGACCACTAAATTTTACTCTGACTTTCTTGGCAGTTAAGGTAAAAAAAAGGAAGAAAACAACAAAATTGAGTTGCATGGTTCTCTGTCGAGTAAAAAAAAGAAATGCCTATGAGTTCATCTGCCTAGACAGATTTTTTTCCTGCCACTGAATTCTAATAGGAATTTATCATGTAATTCCTTGTATAATAGATAGTGTTTATTACAATGGGCAATGTGGTTTCACCAAAGGTATAGACATAATTTTCAAATGGAAATGTTTCTTCTCCTTCAAAAAAAAAAAAAAACCCCAGGCTGTAAAATGTCAAATCTTAAGCCAGTAAGAGTCTTTTTCCCTCAGAAAGCTAAGATATTATGGTTAGGGTAAGTGGCTTCCTGTTGATCTGGTTTAATATAGAGACCTGGCATGGAGAACCTATAAGAGTGGACAGTTAAGATGCCCCTTATCTGCTCTCAAGCATCTCCTATATCAAGTAATCCTTTGGATCACAGACAATTCATTGTTGAATTCTCTGAGGGGTGTCTCAAGGAGGGATTGAGATTAGGAGCCTAAGGATTTGTGGTCTCTGCCAATTACTTGCTGGCAAAGAACAGTAGAGATATGCATACTGGTCCTACCTACCTCATAGGGATGCTGTGAGGATGGAAGAAGAGAAAACTGATGTCAAAGCACTGGGGAAAGTAACAATTTCTAACCAAATGTCAGGCATGAGGGATAGTGCTATTGCCACCAGACTGCATCTCACCAGGGCCTAGGCCTCGGGGAGGCCTTTAGTGGTTAGCTACTGGGAAAAACCAACTTGTCAGCTCTGCTATGAAGTGTTATTGCATATCTACAGGGGCAAGGCATTCAACTTCAGAAAAAGATGATTTTATGAAACTAATGAGACTTTTATGGAGTAAGGACCCTTGTTGACTAGTGTCAGAGTAGTGTCTTGGTCAAAGACATAGTCTAGCAGCCAAAAGTAATGTCAAAATAATTCAAATTCTTGCACTAATCAAAAACCATGAAGGGGATTCAGAATAACTCATTAAAATTCTCCTTTCTCTCCTTTTTTTTGCATCATGTTCCAGAGAGCTCCAGTGTCTCTCTCTTCAATTCATCACCACCATCTCCAACTTCTTCTGGACCTCCAGGCAGAACAATTCTCTTTTCTCAATATTTCCCTCTCTCCAAGCACTTTATCATGCATATTGGCTTAGAATGCAGCCTAAATCCTTCCCCTGCCTCTTATGTGTTCTTCGTCTCTTTTCTAGATTCTGCATCACAAAAGGCCAAAGATCAATTTTGCCAAACATAGGAGGGAGAGGTTGGAATGGCAAGAATCTAAGAAAACAAAAACCAACCTCTCCTTGATGCACTGGGAGAGGAAGAAGGTTGTTAACAAATACACATTAATAACTTTCACCCCATCACACCATGACATGGAAGTTTAGTCAATTTTCATTATGGACAGATGAATTACCACAATCACTCAATTGCACTCCCTTTTGTTATTAACACAATTTCTCTTTTCCTCTCCGATTTATAGACTAGGTTTTCCCGTAAGAGTTGGAAACAAAGACCTTTGGAAACAGTAGTCAATTATAGCAAAACCTGCTGGTGGATGTGGTCAGAAAAGGTAGCAAGCCTGGTGGAAGGGCTGGGGCACCTCTTGGACCGGCTCTATGCATCATTCTGAGAGATACCATCTTCAGCATGTGGAGGGAGAAAGGAGAGGATGGCTAAACTTCTCAATGCTTCCTATGTCTTCCTTTTGCAGTGCAGCTTCAATATTTGGCTTGTGGTATGAAGTCCCTGAGCATTAGAAATACCCCTTCAAATAAAAATCCAACCCCAAATTCTAAAGCTAAATGTAAATATTTTGGTAACCGATCACACCATTCCTTTCTATTGACAACAATTTTGGCTAGGAGACAGAAAATTGAATTGAAAGCACTTTGAAAGTGTGGAGAAAACATCTTCATCCTCTCATTCATGGCCCTAAAACACCAGCTGTAGAGTTAAAGAAATGCCAGCTTCTGCACATTATAGGAAAATTAAAGAAGTATGTACTGTCTAAATTTATAGATCTTGCCAAGATTTCTCCCAGATTAACAAAGTCAATCGCTTTAGTGGTCATTCTAACTTTACCACTCCATGTATGTCATGGGATGCTTGTACCAGATGGGATATGCGCTCGGATTATAGGCATGGGGGAGCAGTAGTTGGCATAAACACATCAATGAGAATAACTCAGTGATTCACAGCAGTGTTGGCACGATGTCTCAAGCACTTAGCAAAGGCTCTGGCACCTATTAATAAAAAAGCTGGTTGAACTTAATGGTTGATAACAATGATATATATCCTTAATCATCTACCCAAATATCTCACCTATGGGCCCCTAGATATAGTTTTTGTACCTTGTTCCTTTTTATATCCCATTAAATAGATTCTTAGCATTTCAATAGCCGGAAGGGGCATCAAAGATCATTTAGTTCAACTTTCTTGTTTCATAGTCTGGGAGACTAATCCCAGAGGAGAAAGTACCCTCTCAAAGTTTGCACAGCTGGTTAGTGGCGGAGCTGTGACTAGAACTTCCTTTCTCCCTGTTTCAGGTGCATAGTTACTGTTCAATTCAAACACTGGCTGTCACCAGAGTATCTGCTATTGAAAGGCACGACGTGTCCTTAATAACTTCTAGACTTCAGTCCAATATATTCTGACCCCTTTCCATTATGAAGCTGACGAATCATTAGTGATTAACTAGGTCTTCATGTGGTGTTATCATTTCTAACCTACTCCATAATCTTACATTTTCTCCCTTCCTCTCTGGCACCGATTGAAAAAGCTACATAAACTATTTTTTGGACAAGCTCAGTTGGTTAGTTATATCACATCAGTAGAAAGGAAAGGCCTCAACTTTTGATTATTTAGTCTACACTCTTAAGAATTTCCTGACTTATACTTTCTAAATGGACTTAGTCTTTAGACCTTACAAGGAAGTAAATCATGCTTATGTGAATAATATATTTATTCAGCTTTCTCCTCCCTCATGGGAGAGAGCCTTGAAATTGCCAATCTATGGATCAGTTTAGGATCACATATCGATCAATTAATTTCCAAATTCTCTGACCCAAATCTTCTGACTGAAAAGTTACGGCTAGAACAAGAATCTGCTAAGAGCTGCCAGATCTCTTAGATAACAGTTTTTCAGATTGGCTTCTTAAAATAATGCTTTATGATATTAGGTTAACTGACTTTAAAATTTCATTTTGTATTTATGCCAGTGAGTGCTAATTCACTTAATTATGACACTCACTAGAGTGAGTGATATTCTCCATCTTGGGAAAGAGAGAGAACTGAATTTATTCAAAGTCAGTTGTAGGCAATGGTGACATTAACTTCAGTGGAACTGCAGTTCTAACCTGTCTTTCCTGTCCCTTTCTCTGGTCAGTTACATGGAAATAAGCTTAGCTTCCAGAAGGAGGATTTAATATGTTGAATGTTAACCAGTGGAACATTATTCCTCGGAGGTCTAATATACCATCCACTTACGTGACCGCAATAAAACAATTTGGAATAGGCTGTTTTCTAGATTCTGTTCAAGGTGTTACTCATAAAAGTAACTCATTGGTTAATCTGCATCCTGTGAGATGAGCTGGATATTCATATAGCCCGGCAATCTGGGCATGTGCTTGGAATTTTCTCTAGACATTTTTTATCATGGTGTCAAAGAGATAGTTCCAGATGGGCAATAGTTGGAGTTTCTTTTCTGCCTCTCTTCCAATCTCATCTCTGAGCCAAGGAATCAAGGCAAGGTTGACGCATATGACAAAGAGATCTGGCAAATACCCTATTAATCAGATCCATAGAAGCAGCCAAACCAGATAAATGGTCTCTAAAGTGGATTTTTGTTTGCATTAGGGGTACTGAAATGATCTGGGTTGTCTATTTATGAGAAATCAGGTAACTGTGGAATTTCCAAAACTTATTTCCTTTTTAGCTCATCATCATTGGAGCAAACATCAACTGTGGCTGTTAACTCCAGGCATCTGAAGAGCCAGTTAACGTGTCATTTTCAAATCAAGAAATTGCTAATCTATTCCCTTTGGCAGAAAATTTCATCATCATCTTTGGCGCTATGACTGTATATCTACTTTGTGGCAGAAACTGTGCACATATGATCTCTTCTGAGCCTCATAACAGTCCCATGGGGCAGGTAATATTATTAACCCCAATTTACAAATGAAGAAACTAAGGCTCAGAGGGGTTAAGCAAATTACCCAAGACCACAAAGTTGATAAGTGGCAAGTGGAATCAAAACCAGATTCATCTTGATTTCAAAGCCCATTCACATTCTACTATACTCACACGACGTGAAACTATCCAAAGGGGCCAAAAGAACATGTTCACTGTAGACTTTGCAAGGCACTGGACTATGTGGAATTATGAATTCTGGGAATTTATTTCCCACTTGAGGGAACAGTTTCCTAGCTTTGAAGCTTGGTTCAACAGATACTTGATGGATGAAGCAGCTACTGGAGGACATAGAATCGGGGAGGAGCAAGCATATTTAGCAACCGGAGTCAGAGTGTGTGCTCCCTGAGTTTTGTCTGGCTGGGTGGGTGAAAGTAAGTTCCCTCAAAATGTGACACAAAATAAGCAAACACAAATCATTAAATCACGTTGCTCTTAACTAAAATTTCAGCTCCTTAAAGAAGTTTTAGTTTTAAAAAATTTGACAGAGGAAAAACTATCTACTGAATCAATTTTTTCTGAAAAAGTTTCACACCACTGATACCATCAATGCTGCAAGAAGGTCTACCACTGCTTACAGAAGGGGCCTCTGATGGTTGTTGAATGCTGGAACTTGGATGGAACCAAATGCCGGGACTAGCCACACTCATTTGCTTAGCCACACTTTACCAACTGAAGCCAAATATTCTCACTGAACTGTGACCTGAAACAAAGTTTGTTGTTGTTATTTTTTCTTAATATACAGTGAATTGATTCAAACTGGAACTAATGTTGTATATTTTCTAAAGTGATTGAACACAAACTAACACAGAACTTCAAAATAATCTCAATATTGAACCTGAATTGAATTGATATACATGTAGCCCAGTCAATTTCAGTCCTTGACTGATGATGCCACTGACATCCCAGAGTTAAAGCCCTACTTTGTGTTTGGAGAGCTCAACTCTGCCTTGACTGAGCAACTTAGTTACACTTCTGAAGACCCCTGGGTCACATTACCCATAAACCCACCCAAATTCTCAGAAAGCATGAGCAACCAACTGAGGTGGGAGAGTTGTGTGCTTTCAAATACAGTAGGGTGTATGTGGATGTCAGTAAAATATGCACTGACCTCCTTGCTGTTCCTCAGACATAGCACGTATACTCCTGCCTCAGTCTTTACACATGCCATTCCGTCTGCTTGGAATACTTTGCCTCCACATAATTTGCTCTCTCCCTTTCTTCAGGTCTCTGCTCAAATATCACCTTAATGGAGAACACTTTCTGTGGTTACCTTACCAAAAATAGCGCCCATCATACTTTTCCTCTTCATCTTTTTTTATTTTTTATAGCATCCAGTAACATAGGACAAATGACACATTTATGTTTAGTTGTTTATTGATTGTGTTCCCCCACCAGAATGTAAGTTGTGTGAGGCAAAACACTGTTTTGTTCACTGCCTTATCTCCAGTTCTTACAATAGTGCCTGGTATGTGGTAGGTGTTCAATAAATATTTGGAAACAAAGGAAACAAGACATAAGATAATATGGCAGAGTCCAAAGAACATAACTCTGGGAGTCAGAGGACCTCAGATTTAGTCTAAGCTCTGTCATTAACTTGTTGCAGTCTGAGACAAATCAGGTTACCTCTCTGGGGTTCAGTTTCCTCACTGGTCAGATGGAACTATTTGTTCCTTCTTTACCTAGCTCGTGGGGATGTTGTGAGATTAAAAAGAATAACATATATTGGAAGTCCTTGGAAAAGTAGAAGGTACTAGATTTGTGTGTGTTTCCCTCCAGACTATTGAAGTCCGGTGTTCCGTGAGAGGCTATTTTCACTGGTTTAACCTCATGCAAACGTCATCCTGTCTCCTCATATTCCTAAACTAAGATAAGCCCCAGGGGACAAAAAGCACATAAGCTACTGTACTAGCCAATGAGTCTGGCTAGCCTTACTCCTTGGCAGAGTGTGCCTAAAGGCCAAAAGGCCAGTCTAACTGGAGCCGGAATCCAAATTGATCTCTTTGCCAGAACTTGCACTGGTCCTGGGAATGAGCTGCACGGTTGAAACAGAGACTCAGAGCAAGACCCTATAGGGTTCAGCGACCTCATGTACCAGGCTAGCAGCCCCTTAATCCTTCAGGATTTGGTCCATCATCGGTCTCTCAAATGACCTAGGACCACGAGGCCCAAAGCAGACAGTTGAACTCTTTCCTGGCATCCTGTTCTGCCCTCCTCTGGCTTGCCGTGGACATACACCGAACAAGCAATCTTAAGTCACCAGATATCTCGGTGTCCTGGCGGGCGTCCACCCGCCCCAAGCCCAAATCCAATACAGCTAAACAACAAGCTGTTGATGAAGTCTCTGAATTAAATTTGTGTGAAAGGTGCTATAGTCTGTACATACAAAGATTCTTATTCATTTTCCATCCATCACCTGGGCATGCCTTTAGGGATCGCAGGCTGGCATGGTTACTTTGATGAAATACGAAAACAAATCTGCTTTCCCCCAAAGTTTCAAAGGAATTGACTGCACAGCCATTGGCTAGTGCCCCAAATGAGACTTACTACTCCATGCTGTAAGAAAGATCCTGAGCTCTTAAAGGCAGTGGAGTGGGCAGGGTGCTGGGGGTGGGTAGAAGCTGAGGCTGCTTTGTGAATAAAGAAGAGAGAAAAAGGAACATTTAAAGAGTCCTCTGCTCCATAAGGCCTCTGAGTCTAAGATATCTTAAGGGTAGGTTCTGAGACAGGGGAAAGGGGGCAGGAAATATACTTCCTCATTCTCCCTGCTCGCAACGCACTCCATTCCAACTCTGCCTCAGTCACCCCTCTTTGGTCCTTCGTTTCTGGGGGAAGTGAGAGTAGAGTGGTGATGGTGAAACAAGTCCACTAGTGTGCCTAGGAGTCAACTGCAACTCCTAGCCCCTGCCTGACCTGGGAGGAGCCCTCATTGCTTTGCTTCAGGCTGACCACACCTATCCATGGCTCAGGGATCTAAGTGCTGTTGGCACCTCTCCCTCTCAGGTGTCTGATGGCCTAAGCCTGCCCTCCTTCTTTGACCAGTTTAAATTGGCACCAAATTTATATTCATGGATGAAGTTATTATAAATATTTTAAATTACAAAACATAAGCGTACTTGTTGACAAACTGTCAACAATACAAACACGTATGAACTAGAATGGGAAAGAGCCCCTTTAACCCCCCGATCTCTACCCCAGGGGTTAGTGTTGTAAGTGGTTTGGTATCTATAGTTCCAGACAATTTTCTGTGCACTGAATGCTCAGGCAATTTAATCAGATCATTAAAAATTCCAGGGAAATTCAATTTTGAATTTTACTCATGCCAGATGCTGTAGACCACAGGACAATTAAGGAAGGTGAAAAAGCCCTGGGTGGCATGGCATGGGATGGCTCTTTGAGACCTCTGCTGGTGGGTGGCAATGCATGTGCTTGATCACCGGCTGCCCATTGATGAGATGATTGGTGAGACATATGTGGGACCTCTATATCTCAGAAAGCTGTTCTGAAGCAGCCTAGAACCTAGGCTGGACATTGTTAGCTTACCTGGCAGTTTCTGAGTTGTGGCTGAAGCCAAACATCTATGCCAATCTGAGAGATAAGATGTCTTGGTGAAGGTAAAAGGCTAACGTCTTTGGTGAAATATTGACTTTTTGTGGGTGCTTCCCACGCTGCTGCTTGCTCTACTCTGGCCTGTCTCCCAGAAACAAAAATCCTTAGTCAATTTAGTCAACTTAGTCAATCAGAAACTCTTAGAAGAGTCCCAGATGCAACCAAGAATGGTGACATACATACAAGATGGAGTCGTGGTTAGAGGTTAACCAAGTTCAGTTTACTTTGGAAGGGATGAAGATCTGTGAGTCAGAGATCTTTGGAATGTATTAGATATTTACATTTAGTCTTTCATCCAGAGCACCCTCCAGCTTTGCACAATTAAACACCTTTCCCTGCCACCTCCCCACAGACGTCACAAGCTGTCGTCCTTTTTTCGTCACCGGTGAAGGGGCAGAGCAAGGGTAGAGGTCAGATATTTGGCCTGGGGTAAGGACTGTGGAAATCCCAGCAACGGGAGAAAGAGCTAGTGGAAGCCAAGAGTTGCACACCCTTATGATGTCTGCTTCTCAGAACTGGGTTCAACAGAGTCAGATTTTTAGCATGCTTGCAAACATTCACTCATTCACTCCTCACCTCATTTTACCAAGGACCTGAGGAAGTTAAGAATCTCAGCTGTGGGGCTGGCCCCGTGGCCAAGTGGTTAAGTTCGCGAGCTCAGCTTCGGCGGCCCAGGGTTTCGCCGGTTCAGATCGTGGGCGCGGACATGGCACTGCTCGTTAGGCCATGCTGAAGCGGCGTCCCACATGCCACGACTAAAAGAACTCACAACTAAAATATACAACTATGTACTGGGGGGATTTGGGGAGAAAATAAAGCAGAAAAAAAAAGATTGGCAACAGTTCTTAGCTCAGGTGCCAATCTAAAAAAAAAAAAAAACGAATCTCAGCTGTTTTATCTTAATTTAGAACTGCTGCACAATGGGAAATGACACCTCTTTCTCCAAACTGGATAACCACCAAGGAGCCCAGCAGTTTTGGGCTTAGAGTTTGTAAAACTCAGGAGGTTATAAAACTCACTGGTTTAAGAAATATGTTGCCTTGTTCAGCAAGGTCCTAGTTTAATCAGAAGGACTGAACATCACTGTAGTTGGCAACCTAGAATACGTAGACCCACAGAGTGGCAAAGCTGAGAGGGGCCAAAAATCATACTGTCAAACCCCCTAATTTTACCCTAGTTATGGGAACACCAGGGCCCGTGGTCTCATCAGACCATGGGCATGTGATTTATCCTCTCTTGTGGCTACCACTGGCCTATAAGAGATCTGATGGCTTTGGGCCATAGGACACGGTCTTTCGCCTTGTAGCTTTCATGTTTCCACTCCTCTAGGGGCTTTATATTTGTCTAGCTTCCCAGCTATGATGAGGATAAATTACCTTTATTCAGACTAGAACATTGAGGTGGGAGTATAATAACGGTCATTAAAACCCTGCACAACTTTCTAACCCCACCCTTTACCATTGGCAAGTTCCCTTTTGGGGTGTCCCCAGTGGAACAAATTATTTCTTTTAATCTTGCCAGTGGCTAGGAGGATGAGCCTGAGGGCTGTGGGAGGTTCACATCATGAGGCAATTAATTTATTAATAATACTGTGGCTACCCTGGGTTCCATTAACAAACAGGCATGGTGTGCGTGCCTTCCCCTAGGCATCTCATTAAGCATTTGATAGAGCAGTGATTAGCATTAGCATCACTAATACCTGACACTGGCTGTGTTCCTTGCATCTGAAGATTTACCTTTCACAGAAGGAAGCAAAGTGGAGAAAATAAGCAGCAAGCAGAGATAATAAGGCCCACAGAGGGGGTAGATATAGTGTTGGAAATAGGATGGGTAGCTTATGCCAGTGCTGCCCAGAATTTAGAATTTCATAAAAGAGTACAAATTATTTAATTTAAGAATGGCACAGGGTGGTTGGCTTTTATTTTGTGAAACAAAAAGCCTCTACCAATGAAAATCTCCATCATTTCATTTAAAAATGACACTTTAAAAAGCTAGGAAGGACAGAATAAATTTAATTTATAAAAAACTCACTGCATTGTCCTGATTCATTTAATTTCAACACACACTAGTGTAAACATCTTTGCAGGCTGGAACTGCTCCATACATTGGCTTCTGGAAAGTTCTAGTGTATATGAGAGCTAACAATCTCAGCCTTATGGAGGCACCTACTGGCTGGTCTGGAGTGACACAGGTTAGTTTTCCAGAAGAACAGCCAAGTGTGAGAACACAGGTTTTGGGCGAAAAGGATAGGAAGATGGAAGGATAGTTCTTTCCACTATCCTTCTGGGGCATGAGGGTATGCTCAAAGCAGGAATGTCTTATCGGTAGACAAAGAGAGGGTTTTCTGGCAACGATCTGCCTACTGGCAACAAGCCGGTATAGCTCCTGGATAGAGCAAGGTAGCACAACTAGACTTCTCACAGCACGGTCTCTTTCCCACCCCTCCAGATGTGAACACACACTTGAAAGATCCCCATCTTTTCCAAATACTGGTGGTCTGCTTTCTGTGTTGACAGGGTGAAAAAAAGCCTGCTACTTAGAGTCCGAACACCCAAGTTCCAGTCCTGGTTCTGATGCTAGTCAGCTGTGTGATTTCTGGCACTTTCCCTCCCCTCTCTGAGCTTTGATTTCCTCACTGGGATAATGAGGGAGTTGGACCAGACATATCTGCAGTCCCGTGGAACTCTGACATCCTCACCCTCCCCTGCCCCACTCCACCCCTTGTCCAAGCTGGCCTCAGTTTATTCCCTGGCCACTGCTTCACTGGGGCTGACGGAGGCTTCCCTGGTAGCTCATTCCTTTTTTACCAGCAAATTTCCTGTCTGGTACCTGCTGGATTGGTGGCAGAGGCTTCTCATCCTGTTCTTACTCTTCTGCCCCATGACGAATTAGGCAAGGTCAGCTCTGGACTGCATTTCCCCTCCAGCTATGCATTATATCACCGAGAGAGTGCATCATGTTGGGGTCTGTTAGCTGAGAACCCAAGGTCACTTCACTAATTGCCCATGGCTCTCTAGCTGTACGCTATTTCTCTAATAGACCAATTTGTCCTTTTATGATAGACAAGATTGCCTTTGGTCCAGGAACCCTTTCTGAGTGGATGTCTCTATGGTCTAGAGGCTGCTTCTAAACTAAATTGCTGTCCTCCATTAGATATTGCTGGAACTGTGCTATCAAGACAAGGAGAAGTGGAGAAAGGGGGAGTTCGAATAGAGGAAGGAGCTGAGGCAGAGGAAGGAAAAAATGTAGTCAAAGCAGAAGGGCCTCCTCTTCCAAGCACTCCTTTCCCCTCACTCTATGTCCCCCACCAAAGGGGTGCTAGAGGCCAGACAGACCTGAATTCACACCCCAGCTCTGTCACTTATTAGCTGCATGATCTTGGGTAATTTTATCAACTTCTTTGAGCTTCAGTTTTCCACAATTGTAAAGTTGGGAGGATTTTTACGCAGATTAGATGAAAACATACATATAAAGTAATTGGCATACAGCAAGCATTCAATAAATGGTAGCTATTGCAATTCCTTAAAAGCCCTGTGAGCTCCCTATTGCTATATAATGAAGCCCTCACTGTCCTGCTGGCAGAGCAGGCCAGTCTCTTCAGACAGGTGAAATATGTATACCCAGGCTAACAGTGACGGTAAGGCAGCTGTCTTCAGCCCACATATCAGGGAATAGCTCACTGTAAGATGCTACAAGCCCTCACTACACCATGGAAAAGCCAACCTGAAAGCTTCTGGAACCACCCTGGGGGCCATGAATCTTCACGGGGCAAAGTGAAGACTGTGAGAGTGTGGGTCCCTTTCCTACCTGTGTCTGGCATATGGTGTTTCTAATCCTGAGAGCCGTGCAAAATAAGCATTACATCCCCATTTTACCACTAGAGAAAGAGGCACAGATTGGTTTTACAAGCTACTGTGGCCTTGGGGGGTGGCACACTCTACCTATTAGTTTAGCTCTGAGGGAACGTTCATGCCCACTGCTATCTAGTTCACCCATCCTTCTGTGTGTGGGGATTGGGAGGTAAGGACAGACACCAGGATGAAAAAGGAGGCACACAACCACAGACATAAACTCTGGCAGAGACAATGTTATGTGTCCACCGAGTCCTGTTTAATTTTCCTCTTCCTGGGCTCACAGGGAGGTTACATTTCCCACCCTTTCTTGTAGTTAGATGGGGCCCATGTTACCGCGTTATTGCCAATGGGATGTGGAAGAAATGATGTAAACTATTCCCTGACTGGCCCTTAAAATATTTCACGAGAACCTTCAGCCCTCTTTTCCCCTCCTGCAGTGAACTTGGAGACTCATGCTGAGATGGCGCCATCACAGAATGGAAAGAGCTTGGATTCCCAAGTTGCCCAAGTTGGAGGAGAGCTCCTGATGACTCTCATCAGTTTTTGTATGTATATGAAAGAAACTTTAGTTGTGTCAAGTGACCGAGGTGTAAGAGTCTATTAGTTATTACAACGTAGCCTATCTTATCCTGACTAATGCATACACCAGTCCTAAATAGTTAGAAATACATACTCTAAAGAATAAGGAAAGAGAGAGATGACAGAGAAAATGATTTGGCATGTCAGGGGTGTGGGAATAGATGAATGACAAAGTGGACAAAGTGTGACAAATGTCACACTGGTTGGGCAGCCCATGCAGGGGGTGTGTGGAGTGAAGGTTAGAAGAATCCATGGATGCCTGGCCTTCTATGTTTTCTGTTTCAGGTAAGAAGAAATCTCATCTTTGCTCTAGCTGAAGCTGCTCCCCAATCCAGAAGGACAGGGCAATACTGAGAGAGAAATTTCCAGTTTTTTAGATCAGGTTCTTGTATGATGTACATCCTGGTTGAGCAGACGCTGGTTGTCAGCAATCCCTCAAGCTAGAAGCAATGTTGCAGATCATTTAGTGCATTCTTCGTTAAATCTTCCTTAGCAGAAAGGAAGTTTTCTGTTTTCTGTCTTAAGAATAGACAAAAAGAAGTCTCTTCTGGCTGTGCACCGTGGACCAACTCATCTAGGTTGCCCTCTCGATTAGAGGTACCGAATATTACATTGGAGAGTGGGCTCTGCACTCCATGCAAGGTTTGCACATCTAGCCCCCAAACTGCCAAAGATGCACTCTGGAGCTGCTGTCCATGTCTTCCTCTAAGCCTGGGCCATTGCTTGCTGGCAATCCAGATTGTCCCTTAAAGTTCCCCTAAAGCCCATATGCTGCAGTTTAAGAGCATTAAGAGTTTCCTCTCGGGCTGTTGTCAGTAGAAATGGGGAATGCCTATTACCCATTCTGGCTAATTGCCTCCACCCAGTTTTGCTTCTTCTCTAGGCTGCTGAGTTAACTGCTTTTCATTAACCTAGGAAAACTTCCCTTTTTGGAAAGCCTCCCTTGGTGAGTATTCTGAGCCTGACAGCAGCTGTATTCCTTCCAATGTCTAAGGAAGTCATTGAGCGTTTTACAACTTCTTGATGAAGTCTTAAGAGGAAGTGAATTCTCAGCTAGGTTGGGCCATCCACAGTCTCCCAGGGGACTGTACAGTGGCTTGAGGAAAACCTCATCTTAGCCTATTACAACAGTGCTGCCTTGCCAAAGTACACAAGGCCAGCTACTGCGCTCTGCCTCGAGCTGAGCCAGAGCAATGGAGGGCAGAGTGCAAGAACGGCAGGGCTTCCCTGATCTGACAAGTCAGGTGGTCAGGCCTCAGGCCAGTCAGCTCCATGCCATGCAGGAGTCATTGTAGCCAAGTTAGCACACTTGTTTCCACCCAGCCATGCTGAATGCAGCAAGACTTCCAAGAACTGCCTTCAGTTTCTGATCCTAAAAGAGGTGCTGAAATAGAGAGAAAGAAAGGATGAAAGAGTGAGAAAGAGAGAGAGAAAGGAAAGAAGGAAAGAAGGGGAAATGAAATGAAAAGGAGAAAACCTTGCCTCTAAGTGTTCCCATGCTATGACAATGAGCTGTGTTGAGCTCATATTTGCACATAGCTATACAATCAGAATGTGTGTGCCTGGTAACTTTAGAGCACTGGAATTACGACAGGAACTTAAGAAGCAGGAGGCCCTCCCTGCCCTGGTATTCCTTATCCTGCTGTCTAAACATACCCAAAAGGACTTCAGGACAATTCCAAGACAGCACAGCAGATGTGAAGTAATACAGTTCAAGTGGATTTACAGAAGTGCTTAGGTAATTTCTCTCATGCAGCTTAGTACCCCAACCAGGGGATGCACCACTGGATTTCTTAAGTCCTACTGTTTTATCTATTGGTCCAAACTGCTATCAGGTGAAACACCAGACACCAGCAACTCAGTATCCGTTACACTCAATACAGCAGGGGAGACTTTAAGGCCAACAGCATGAGGAACTGTGTTGGTTCTGGTGTCATCAAAAGGAGGTAGCAGGTACATCTTCAATGGACAGAGAGGAAATAAGCTCATTCTCTGAAGAACTGAGGGCAGGGATGCTGGAACAGAAGTGGGTTTTTTTCTAGAACCCTTTCAGCTCCAAGAGTCTGTAGTAGGACTGTCATTTAAAAACTATTTTGTCTGGAAAACTTTAAACCTGGCTTCCTCTAACCTCTTGCCCTCCATGATAAGGGTGTAGTTCTATTGTTCAGCTTCCCTGTAGTTGTCAGCCTGTTTGGGAAGTCTGTGTGTGTGTATGTGTGTGTCTGTGTAAGTATGTGTCTATCTCTTTCCCAAGAAAAAAGATACCTGAAGAGATATAGAGATTCACCTAAGGGTACTCCCCTCAACCTACTTCAACCCACCCACCGAGGTAGGGATTTCTAAAACCAGGGTACCGGCCAGCCTACACTTGGAAATATTCCTAATGTTGCCTTCCATCTTCGACAAGCACCAATACATTTCAACAAAACCATCAGGGCTGAAAGGTGTCTGAAACTAGCAGGTAAGCAAAACATCATACGTGAAAGAGGAGAGGGCAGCGAAGGGTGGGGAATTGCCCCTATTGGATTAAAGTTGTTTTTCCTCTGTGTCTTTAAGAAGGAAGACATCGAGATGACAAGATCCTGGGGCAAGAAGGGACTTTGAGAAATAGAGTCACACTTAAACCACCCCAGACAGATTCCACAGCATGCTTATTTTTAAAATTTCTTTAAAAATTCCCTTACTTTTTGTTTGTAAGTGCTCCCTTTTTTCTGACTTCCATTCCTTGTGCTGCTACAAGCCCATTACTTCTTGGTTTGCAGGTGGTCATGTAGGTAGTGGTGAGTGGGCTGTCCTGGGTGAAGAACTATGGGGTATACAAAGGAGGAAAACCTCCGAGGTCTGGTCACCTTCTCTGCTTGATAGAGAACCTGGATGGAGTTTGGAGAGCTCAGAGCCCCAGCCTAAGGGAATGACATAGCTTGCTGGCCTCAACAGGCCAGGCTAATCAGAGCTAGCAAGGAAATTCCACTGACGTGTGTGACACTTACCCAGGAAGCATTCAGAACCATCTCCGCCCTCACTATTTCTGAGAAGTTCTGCAGGAATCCTCAAGAGTCAGAGGGCTTTTGAATTTCTTGGGTATTTTAGAGCTTCCTGGAACAACCAAATAAAAACCAAATCAGAAACCAGCTTCTTTCTCCAGCTTGTCTGTAGAGGAGTTATTTTCAGTTCTCTGCATCTAGCTTAGGGCTGCCTTTCTACTAATGCTCTGCATCTTAGAGAAAAAACTGATTCTTGTTTGATTGAGACGTCATGTGTTTCCACTTAGCATGTGGAAATCAACCTATTATTCTCATGCTGTCTTATTGGTGATGGGAGAAGAGTAGATTGGGATCTGTTGGTGACATTTCAGAGAAGGGGTGACAGAGGCCTTAGTTTGTCTAGTAGCGTCCAAGCTGGGACACAGTGTGAAAAAGAAAAGAAAAATGCAAATCTATAGACACATGTAGAGACATAACACGCACACACGTGTCCATAAGCTTCTTGGCTTTTCTAGACTCCTCTCCCTAGTAACTGCCCCCCCACCACCACATAAACAGCCACAGCAGCAAAGCTTGGCCTCCCAGGTGTATCCAAACAAGAGCTATAGGGCTCACATCTGGAATTAGCAAACACCAGGATTAAAGAAGTTAGATTCCTCTTAACGATCCTCCTCTCCCACAGGTCTTCCTCCAGGAAAGGTAATCTCTAGATAAAAATAGTGGGGCTAGTTTCCTCCTCTTACTGTCCCTGCTCCGCTCCCAACTTGCCTGGCCTCACCGCCACATCCCGCTAAAACACTCGCCTATCCTCAGCCTGCCTTCTCTCTGGTGGCTTCTTAAAGCTCCAGACTTTTCTGAAGTTCTTCCTGCCTAGCATAGCTGTGCAGGTCAGAGTTGCAACCTGGGTGGAAAAGGCCAGCAAGAGCTGAGAGGACCATTTGTGCTTCTGTGGTCAACCATCTGCGAGGCCTTAACTGAGTGAGGCACTGTGAGTTACTCAAAGAATGAGGAGACAGGTTCTGATCTCAAGAATTTCACAATATTAGCTGAGGAGGAAGAAGCTAACATACGCACTACAGACTGAAAAACTGGATATAATGGTGGAGAGAGGTACTCAATTGTGAGCAACTGCATTCCTGCTGAAAGAGCCATGGAGGCATTCTTGTGAGCTAGAATAGTCTGAGAAGACTTTTTACAGGAAGTAGGAAATGACCTACTGTCCAATGATTCTCACCATGGAGGTTCACAATGCAATGCGCTGGCAATCAGCTCTGCTTGGGTACGTTGCGATTTGGAGTTGGGACAGAGGGGCTGGGGGAAGCCATAACCTAGCACTTTTCTAATCACTTCCCATGGTTCTCTTCCTCCCTAGCTTGGCCTTCTGCACCTCCACCTACCCCCTTCAGGTATCATCTCCTTGAGCTTGGAAATTTCACCAAGCAGCAGCTGGGAGCCAGGCATTGGCTGCTGGAACAATATTGGCTGGATTTCAAGTTGCGTTCAGACGTTCACAGGGGGAAATCTGCTTTGTCTTGCTCATTTTAATCAAGACCATGTGCTCTGGGCCCCATGGAAATGTAATTGGTGGAATACTTTCTCCAATAGGTCATCTTGGGGATTCAACAGCAAATACAAACTTGAGTCGCTGTGGAAGGGATACTGGCTGCCTGGGCTCAAAAGCAACACTCCTGGGTTCCCAAGGGGATTGCCTGTCCTCAAAAGAGAGAAGTCGTTGAGCCTCTGGAAAGGGTATAGAATTCTGACATTTCTCTCACTCCCTCCTCTGCTGAGAAACACAACAGCTTGTTCTATCAATAATAAGAAGAAACTAGCATGGGAAATATGACCCACTTCAAAAAAGCCTTTGGGGTACATTGAATGAGGAGCTGGGCATTTCTGTGAACAATTGCTGGCCAGAGGAGGCCTGAAAAAGGTCAGGTGTTCACTGCAGAGTGCTCTGGTGTGGTGGGAAGCCAAGGACCGGGGCTGTAGCCCCAGCAGGGCCAAGAACTCCTTGTGTGATCTGAGAGCAGGCTACTCTTCCCCCTGGTTCTTCCTTACACCTACCTTAGGCCCCAATTTTCAAAATGAGGGACTGGCCTCCCCTCTAAGGGCTTTGGCAGCTCTGAAATCCTGTGATTCAAAGTCCAGCTCTTCAATCAGCAGCCAGCACTCGAGGGAAAGCAGCCTGCGACAGAACTCACTCCAGGGATAACTTGATGCGGAGGAGAGGTGGATATTGTCTCTCTGGGGTAATTTGGCATACCCTTGCCATGCCTAGAAGTATCCCCTCATTGATGCATCAAAAGCCTCTGCTAGCCTGGTCTTCCTTCTGTTGGGATAATTATAGCCCCGTAGCCTTCTTCTAAAATGCAGATGGTCTATGTAACCCCTTTGCATGAGTGTGCTAATCAGACACACTTCTCTCTAACTGGAGAATAGGGATATAGGGAGAAGGTGGTGATGGGGGAGCAGTACAGATTTGGAAAAGTGGTTGCCAAGGATGCATACTTTCCCGCCTTCACAATCTTTCTCAGGGACAGCCCTGGCTCTCCTACAGTCTTGCTGTTGTTGTTTTGTTTCCAGGCTGGGTAAGGAAATAGACAGTTCTTACCTCCTTCTCCTTATACCCTATTTGGAATATTAGTTTTCAGAGATATTGGCCTTTCTCCAGTTGTATTTCTCTGGAGAAAAGTATGAAATCACAGGGCATTCTTGCTGCCATCAAGCAGCACTATACTTGTGTCTTCTGTGAGGGATTTGGAAAAGACCTTCAGAGATGAAGAGCCCATGGTCCTTTACTCACCCATTTCCATTAATTAGGCCCCTTTGTCATCATCAAGTTTTTTGGTAGCTGAAGTTTCTCACACTGTGATTTGCTGGAGACATAGGGTCTAATTCTATCTCACATCTAACCTAGTTTTGCAACTTTGGCAGTAGTCATTTAACCCGTTTGCACTAGGTTATGACCCATGCAAGAAAAGTGTTCTTAGTGGTTCACAGTCATACTTGGAAGGGAGAACAAGAGAGAGGGAGAGAGGAGCAGGTAGACAGAAGTAGGGTAGGGGAAAGGAATGGAGAAGAGAGGGAGTGGGCTGTTTTTAAATTAAAAACTCTATTACTGAGCTTGATCACCCACCTTATTCTCTAGACTTGGCTCTGACTGATATTTGGCTGTTTGCTAAAATCAAATCTACCCTCAAAGGACAAGGATTTATCACCACTGAGGATATTCAAAAGAATGTGCTGCAGGCCCTGAACTCAATTACTGAAGAGGAGTTCCAAAAAACATTCGAGGCAATGGCGATGTCATTGCAATAAATGTACAGGGATGTAGCCTCCCAAGGTGCTAGTCTGAAGGGGACACCACTCCTTTGGGTGTGGAAATCCTAATAGGTTTGTGAAAAAGCAGCAGTCACATTACATTATGGTCACATTTCAAATTATTGCCTGTTTCCTCTCCTCTGGTTCTCAATGGAGATTGGCAACAGTTGGTTGCCAAGTTTTGTAGGGAGCAGCTGAAAACCATGTGGGATTTTTACCCTGGCTTGTTCTGTATCTATGTCTATTAGTTCTCCTTCACTGTACATGCAATAAAACTATATCATAGGAAATTGGCACTTGTATTGTGCCTTATGTTTTCCAAGGCGGTTTCATATGCAGATGATAATCTCCTAGAGTGAAGGAATCCCATCTTATTGACTTTTGAATACCCTAACCCTAGAACAATGCCTTGCCCGTAACACTCAATGAACGTTCATGAAATGGAATAGCTATCCTCTCATTTTATCCTTGAAACATCCTTGTAAAGAAGGCAGACTAGGTATTATTCAAGATATTGTTCCTAGTTTACAAGGACCCAGGACACAAAGAGTACAGTGTGTATGTGGGTAGAGGCAGTCTACCGTAGTGTTTAGGACCATGGGCTTTGGAGACAGTTCTGGATTCCAGTTTGGACTTTATCCCCGGTTAGCCATTGACCTTGAGTCAATGACTAAGCTGCAGTTTTCTCAACTGAGGAACAATATCCTCCTCAAGTGAGGATAATAATAGTCTCTACCTCCCAGGGTTGCCGTGAGGATGAAATGTGATCATCTCTGTAAGGCACATAGCATAGGGCTGATGCAGGAAGTAAGCATTCAATCAATGGTGGTTATTCTTATTTAGTGAATTGTTTAGTTTATACAGCTAGCTGGTAGCAAAGCCCAAGCTGGAATCAAGGGCTAAGCTTAAGTGTCAAGTTCTTTGCACAAGACAAGGTAAAAATGAGTGTGAGATAAAGTGGTCTAGACTGTAGAGACTTGGCCAGCAAATGGAGAACAGAAGCTCCTGGATGCCCTTTATACTTCTTAAACAAGGGATCTTCTGAAATGGATGTTCAACACCATACGGTCCAATCCCTGTGCCTTATAGAAATATTGTTCCAGGCTTGAAGGAGAACCCTTTGTGACTTAGTCATTCCATTCATAGAAGTCAGACTCTCTTTCAGCTCCCAAACTCCCCGAGAATGGAGGCAACTTATGCATATATATTTTTTAAGTAGCTGAGACAAAAGCCAAAGAGACAGAGTGGCTGCTGATTATAGGATGAAATCTGAGGCCGCATCTCCTCACATTCCAACTTCCAATCCCATGAAACGGAGCTAAACAGGCCCATGTTGGCCTGTTTCCTGATTTCAGAAACATAAATCCAATCAACTGAAATGCCTCCTGTTTATACTGGCTACCTAAGGCCCCTTAAGACTTTACACAGGAAGTCATTAAAATTCCTTATATTCTCCTCAGGCAAAGGCATACCCAGTCAAGCGTCTTCCCTCTTCCTTCTATCCAGAGGAAATCTAGGTATCTAGCAACCTTCAGTCCAGGGAGGACACCTTGTCTGTCTGCTTGGAGACTTGAAGATTGTCCCATCTGGGAGTCTTGAGTGGAAATTTCAGTGAAATACCCAAGGATTCTTGGCAGACCCTGGAATGGTGACTTATCTCTGCCATTGTACCTGAGAAATCCCATATTCTCCCCTCACAGGGCCTACCCAACCTGATTTCTCTTTTTTCCCCTCCTATAGTCACACCTGAAAAAACAGGGTCCCTACTCAGGCTGAGAAATACAGCCCCAGAGAGTCACAAACCCTTCAATCTTCAGTGTTCGAAAGACAAAAGGACAAGATCTCTACTTCCATTTGGCCCTTTGAAACTCAAAGCCTGAGACATCCTGTTCTTTTGCCACATCTGCCTCTTACCACACAGCTGAAGCTGCTCTGGTGGGACAGAAGGATGAGTTCGAAAATACCCATCTTAAACTTTACATGTGGCTTGTCATCAACCTATAAGGAGAGCTTAAGTTAAAGCATGGCATTCTTCTCATTCCTTCTTTTCTAATTAACAGCATATGATCTCTGCTCCCTTTCATCACTCCCCTCTCAGGAGCTCCCTTATTTCACACTGCTAAAAGCCCAAAGATACTGGAGGTTTAGGTCAGTATAAGCTCATGGCTTACCCAGATTGTGTCTTCTTCCCTAAGAGGAGTCCCAAATTGCTTCTTTTTATGTACCAAGCTGCTTCCTGCTCAACAAATATCCAGCTTCATCCTGAAGAGACAAGTATGAGGACACTTGTGGTTCTATCCCTACTTGGGTTTGACCTATGCTTCCTGGCTTAAGCCCTCACACTGAGTACAGAGAGTAAGCAGGCAAACAAGCTCTGAGCCAGCCCTTTCCAGCGGTGGTAGTTTTGACCTCATCAGCCCAAACTTACATTTTCCAACTCTCTTCCAAGCTTCTAGCACTCTCTCTTACTCCCTTCTTGTTCTAGTTATGTATTTTTAAAGAGCATTTCCCCAACAGAGAGAGAGAGAGAGACAGAGAAGAAAGAGACAGACAGACACATGCTTAACCCAAAAGAATAGAGCTTGGTGGCATAATTCAAGGGGGAGCTATTTGAGAACTTAAGAATCTTCTTCATGACCTACAGAGCACATGGCCATGGCGACTAACACCAAAACTTTTATGTGAGATGCACGTTTCTTTGGGCTCCCGTTTTACACTCACCAGGTCCCCTAAACTCCATCTTGGGAAAGAGTTTCTATGCTTGGCTATAGACCTCCCACAGAGCCAATGCCTGGTGAGGGGCAGAGGAACAGCATTTTTAAGGTCATACTAATGATCTATTCTTAATGTATGTACAAATAAAACCATGGACAGAAATACGGCCTGAGGGTTCCCAGACCTCAAGACCATCCTTGGAGCCCACAGGAAGCCCCCTGCCTCTACACACACACACAAAAGAGCCTTTTCTATCACACAGAGAGCCCACATGGGAAATATCCTCCCTCTGCTTGAATGGGCCAATTACCTCTATCAAGTGGGTTGGAATAACTAGGCTTTGCACCTTGTGACATATATTATGATCTCCTGGGTTAAAAGGTGACACTCATGATGGTGTCACAGATGCAAGGGTGCTAGTGGCTAAAGAGACATAGACAGCTAGCTTTAACCCATATGAGTAGGTCAGCAGAGGAAAAAAATACAGCATAGAATGACACAAAGAAGGGAAGGGGAAAGTGTCTCAGTATATTCCACAGGGCCTTAACAGCCATTCCTAGAGACCATGAGCTAGGGTCCATTTCTACTCCATGTCCAAATGGTACCTGCACTAAAGCTATTATTTGCAAAGCCTCATACTCTGGCTGGCAGTTGGCTTCAAAGTTTTGCTCATAGCAAACCGCCTCATATTTTCCCCTGCTGAGTATAGGCTACTATGTTGCTGGTGTCCTTCTTCTAGAGGACATGGGATGGGAATCATGTTTAGAGTGAAGATTCCCAATGTTTTGAGAGGTAGATTTCAGGTAGGACTCCCCAGAACTGAGGGCCTCTCTCTTCCTCTTGTGCTATTGTTGGGAGTACCAATTTAGGACTGTTATTCATTAGAAACCATGGTGAACCATGCATTCTACTATGTGGTTCCTGTAGCCAAATTTGTTGTCATACCAGTAAGTGAGTTTGACAACATGGTCTTGAGGACAATACTGGCCCAAGCATCAAAGATAAAGGGATAGGTGTCACTGTTAAGCTCACAGAAGACAATCTGGTACTCTGTGTAGGCCAGGATGTCCTTCAAGGAGTCCTTCAATGCCTTACTTAACACCTTGATGTCACCATATTTGTCCACTTTCTCCAGAATTCATGTCAGATCCATGACAGATATGTTGCAGGTAGAGACACAGAAGATTATGCCAATGAGATTCTCATTCAGCTCAGGAATGACCTTGCCCACAGCCTTGATGGTGTCAGTGTTTGCAGGGATGATGATCTGAGTGGCACCATCACCAATATGCCATGGTTTTCCAGAGGGGCCATCCACATTTTTCAGGGTGGAAGTGATGTGAACAGTGATACTGAGTGTCTCCATGACCCCAAAGTTGTCATGGATAAGTAACCTTGAGCAGGGTGCCAAGCAGTTCGTGGTGCAGGAGGCAATGCTGATAATGTTGAGGTAGTGATCAAAGCTCTTATGATTCCCTTCCATCACAAACGTGGGGACATCTGCAGAAGGGGAAGAGATGATGAGCCTCCAACTCTCTAGTAAGCTCCCACCTTCTCCAAGAGAGGGAAGACACTAGTGGACTCCACAGCATATTCAACACCAGAATCATTCCATTTGATGTTAGTAATATCTCACCACTAGAAGATAGAGATGGGATTCCTATCATTGGCAAGCTTTCCTTTTCAACCTTGACGGTGCTGTTGAATTTTTCATAGGTAGAATCATACATGCAGATGATGTAGCTAGGGTGGTCATAAATGGTGACGATATCCACTTCATTACAGATAAAACCAGCCTGCAGGCCAGGTGTCCAATATAGCCAAATTTGCTTATTCTAATCTTCACTATCATGTCTCTGAAATGTAGCTGGCACTGCCAAAACTGGTGCAGCTATGTGCTAAGCACAGAGGAGCAGACAGTGAACCATTTCATTTTTAATGGTCAGATAGCAGGTTGGGCTATGAGACTTCATTGCTACCTAGCAGTCACCAAGTTTTATTCATTGAACAAAGCTGTATTTGAGGCCATGATATCTCTCCTTCTTATGTCCAAGTTGCTCAGCTCAGAAAGACATAATCGCACAAACAAACCAAGGTTCCTTTAAAAGTTTGGTCTTCAGCAGATAGAATCACAACACTACCCAGAAATCCCTCCATATTGCCCCAGTCAGTAACTTTCCCCATCCCTTTAATGACTATTTCAAACTTTAACTGCTCTCCTCAGAATCCTCCATTCCACCTACACCTTACTCTTACAGCAGGTTGCTTTGCTTCCCCTTTCACCAAGATAATAGAGGCCATTTGGGAGCGGAAGTAACCTAAACTTTCTGCCTTGACAGATGACAAATATATCTACATCTAGACCCATCCTTGTCTTCTTCCCTTCTACTTGTGATCTGCGTCTTGCCCCTTCACATATGCTCTGAGATCTTCATTAATTTTCCTCTTTCTCAAATCTACCTTTAATTGTTTCTAGTCTCCTGGTTCCTTCCCCTCAGTATTTAAAGATGGCCAAGACTTCTTCTTCTTTTTCTTTTTCTCGTCCCTGCTTCCCCACCCTGTCTGCTTCTCTAGGCCGCATTCCTCAGGCCAGTGCATGCCGGGATTGACCAAGGAGAAGGCTCAACTCAGAGCAGCAGGCAGAGATGGAAGAGCCCACGGTGTAATCCCAGACCTGACAGGTGACTTTGGGTGAGCCCCTAACTTAGGGTGAGATTTCCCTAGAGGAAGTCATTTAACCTCTCCGTCCACTTTTCCTCGCTGCTCCCTGGGCAGAGGCATAACTCCTGGGTGACCTCTCTGGTGCTGAGGGGTGTGCACCAGCTCTTCAAGGATACTCAGGGCCGCTGGATGTGTTACGGCACTTCTGTGAGCACCTAACTCATCACCAGCCTGTGACTTAGGCTCTGGGGAGAACCTGACTCTGCAATAAATAAAATAATTAAAGATGGTCAAGACTTATGCTAATAACAGCAAAAAAGGAAACAAACAAAAACCCCTCAAAAAAGCAGCTATCATCCTAGTGCATTTCATTATCTCACAGCGGTGGGAACTCCTAATCCGTTGCAATCTAGCTGACCCTACTTAAAGGTCCTCTCTTAATTGTGAAGTTCAATTTACACATCTCAGTCACTACTTGACTTTATTTCCTGTGCCATTTGATACTGTTGGCCACTCCCTTATATTTAAATCTTCCTTCTTTCTTGACTTCCATGGCAGTATTCTTTCTCTTTTCCTCCCTACCTTTAGGATTACTCTTTCTCAGCCTCCTTTTCAGGCTCCTCCTCCTCAACCAAACCTTTGAACGTCATTGTTTCCCAGAATTCTCTTCTCAGAACTCTTCTTTTGTCATTCTACTCACTTTCCTTGGGTTAACTCATCCACACATATGGCTTCAATGACCACCAACCTAATTGCAATTTCAAAAGCTAGATTACCAGCCCAGATTTCTACCCTGAGTTAGAAGTGCATATTTACTATTGCCTGCTAGACATACCCATTGGAAATCTATAGTCAACTCAAACCCAACATGTTAAAAAACTTGAATTAACCTTTCCCTTTCTTTCTCCAACTCTGCAAATCCTTTAACTTCTCTATCTTATTATTCACTAGCTGCTCAAGCCAGAAACATGATTAGCATCATCAATAACTCCCTTTCTTTCATTCTCCACAACTACTCATTCACTGTGCTATGTCAATTCTGATTCTTAAATATCTCTCATCTCCATCCCTCCTCTCCATAGTGTAGACTTTTATCATTATTACTCCCAACTGGCCTGTCTGCATGACTCACCCTCTTCCAATGCATTCTCCAATAGCAGATAAAGTGATCTTTCCAAAATGCAAATCTGATCATGCTTTTTTCTTGGTTCAAACACTTCATTGGCATAATTTCCATCGTTTCTCTAACTTTCTGACTGAAATATCCCCAGGAGTTTGGAGTATAGTTAGAAGCAGCCCAGGGAAAGTAGAAACATTCTCTTCTTTTACCTTAAGAATTCACAGGCATTTAGCATTCTACTCCATATTATATCTGTGTTTATTTTAATATAAAATTATGTATTGCCATATTTCCATAATTTAAAAAAGTATTTGGATAAAATGAATGCTTCAAGAAGATTAGTCATGTTTATCTTGGGAATTGAAGTGTCTTGTTGCACACCATTTCCTATTGTAGTTTGAGAAGCTCAGGCCCTACAGGAGGAAGTCCGAACTCATTAGCAGAGCATAAAAGGTCATCCTTGATCAAGCCACAGTGGTTCTCAACCAAGATGGGGAGGGTACTCCTTTAGGAGTGTTTAGAAAGGTGTGTGTGTAGTGGAGTGTTTTAGATTATTATAATAACTGAGACGGGTACCTCTGGCATTTGGTGGGGAGGAGATAGGAATACCAAACACTCTGCAAGGAGAAAGACAATTTCACGTGATAAAGAGTGGTCCCACAGATACCTCCCATCTGTCTCTCTAGCCTCGTTTCTCACTGTGTGTGCTCTTCATATCCATCTTCCAGCCATAGCAAACAATATACAGGTTTTCTTAAAGGTCATGCAATTTTACATCTCCAAATCTTGACAGAGGTTGCTCCTGCCCCAACTTCCACATCTCCTCCAGTAAGCTTTTCCTAATCCCAACCCACCACTTCTGGGTAGAAATGCATATTTTCATAATGCATGCCAAGTAGATACTCAGTACATGTTACATATTTGTTGAATAAACTAAATGAAGTAATTACCAGTTAGTAGCATTTACTGATTAATTCATGTATAAACTCTTTCCAGAGTGAAAATTAGGTGGGCTGTGCTCTCATTTGGGATCCTTAAGGCAAGAGAAAGAGAGAGGAAGTAAAGAGTTGAAGCCCAAATGCGCTGCAAGAAGAGATCCATGAGTGGAGGTCAAGGGTTTTTGCATTTACAGGCTCTAAACCATCAGGCAGGAGAGGCAATGGGTACACAACAGACAGAAGATATTCGAAAGAGGCGATAAGGAAAGGCAAGGGGAAATTTGTGCTACCCTTTCAATCTGTCAACAGCCAGGACTTTTGCATGGATTTTTCTCCTCCTCCCCACCTGCCCCAGGCCCTGTGCCTTACAATCATTCCCATGGACCTGAGCTAGAGGGACTTCCATACTACCTTCTACCTTATTATCAACTCATTTTTAAAATTATAAAAGCAATAAAGAAATCCAAGACCATGATTTTAAAAAGAAAACTGTAAAGAATATACAGTGAAAGAAGTACACAATCCATACCCCAAATCTGTGGCCCTCTCCTCAGAGGTGATGCTGTTAATAGTTTCTTCTGTCTATGTATATAGTTGTCTTTTTATTTAATCTTTTTTTAGAAAAATGAGATTATACCATACATACTGTAATGTCAATTTATGTGGGTCACAGGATTCCCAGATATTTAGTTAAACATGATTTAAACATTTAGTTAAACATTATTCTGGGTGTGTCTGTGAGGATGTTTTTGGATGAGACTAACATTTGAATGGGTAGATTGAGTAAAGCAGATAGCCTTCACTAACGTGGGTGGGCATCACTCTATCAGTTGAAGGCTTAAATAGAACAAAACAGCTGATCCTCCTGCAAATAAGAGGGAACTCTTGTTGCCTGAATGTTTAATTTGGAACATTGGTCTTTTCCTTCCTTTGGATTCAAAGTGAAACATCGGCTCTGCTTGGGTCTCAAGCTTGCCAGCTTTTGGATGGAACTTACATTATTGGCTCTCCTGGGTCTTTAGCTTGATGGCTGCAGATCTTGGAACTTCTCAGCCTCCATAATCACCTGAGCCAATTCCTTATAATGAATATCATTTTCTATGTGTGTGTGTATCTATCTGTGTATCTGTCTATCATCTATCCATCCTGTTTATCTATCTATCTATCTATCTATCTATCTATCTATCTATCTATCTCCTATTGGTTCTGTTTGCCTGGAAAACCCTGACTAATACACAGACCATATTGTAACTTGCTTTTTTCAAACAGCTTGGGGATGTTTCAAAGCAATCAAACAGATTTACTCTACTATTTGTAACAGTAGCATGGTATTCTATATTATAGATATGTTATCACTTATTTGATTGGTTAATGGAAACTAAGTTGTTTCTGGGTTTTTTTAAATAAACTAATAATTCCACAGTCAATACAGTTGTACACATATCTTGGCCAAATTGTACAAGTATATTTTTAGTCTAAGTGTCAGAAAATGAGTTGCTAGATCAAACACTACATGCATTTACAAATTTCAATCATATTGCCAAATTGCTATCTAAAGGTAGGAAACACCGCCATCAATGGAGGATAAGAGTGCCTATTATCTCACACCTTTACCATCACTGGCTTCCATCAATCTTTAAAATTTTTGCCAGTATGATAGGTGAAAAATAATATCACATTTCACCAACTTGCTCTCTGTAAAAGTGGCACCAATTTAATTACTTCTCCCCAAATGATCCTATATATCTGGAACCATGTCAGAAGTTTCTTTGGAAAATTCTAATTTGAATCCACTCAAGATGAAGAATATGCCTGCTGGGAGGCACCATGAACCAATGGCATTCTTCTGGTCCACTAGTTGAGCCTCAGTGGGCCCTTCATTGAGCTGTTTTTCAAGATACTCTTTAAGAAAATACTTCTTGTACAGAAGAAAAACTGTATCACTCCTAAGAAAAAAAATGTTAACATAGTTTCAAAAGCAAAAACCAGAAAAGGAAATCACATTACTAAGTTAGATTGCTCATTCAAGAAGCAGTAGCCTGGGCTGGCCGGGTGGCGCAGTGGTTAAGTTTACACATTCTACTTCTTGGCAGCCCGGAGTTCGCGGGTTCGGATCCCGGGTGCAGACATGGCACCCCTTGGCAAGCCATGCTGTGGTAAGCATCCTGCATATAAAGTAGAGGAAGATGGGCACAGATGTTAGCTCAGGGCCAGTCTTCCTCAGCAAAAAGAGGAGGAATGGCAGTAGTTAGCTCAGGACTAATCTTCCTCAGAAAAAAAAAAAAGCAGTAGCCTTTCAGAACAAAGCAGACCAGCCTGAAAGATTAAAACCATTCTTGCAAATAACAACTTGTCAAATGTTCCAATAATCATGCTCATTTCATTGACTATGGCCCTGTTGGAGAAATGGTTAAGGATACTTTGAATAACTAAAATGTTGAAATTAGCTTTCAAGGCTAAGTGTTAATCAATATCTAGCTAATATGTTATCAAATTCTAATGAAAGAGAATCAAATAGAAAGGGCCCAACACCCCATATATTTAGTAAGTTGTAAAAGAGCATGACAATGTCAATTGAATCATTTCTCTGCTACTGAGAAAATGGCATGGCTGCAATGGCACGGTTGTATTTTAAAGGTCACCATGAACAAGCTACTGATAAATCACACCTGACAGCCCCACTACAAATCAATGATAACTAAACAAGCTTAACTTTCAAACAAATAAACAGAAGGATGAAAGAGGAGTCATTAAATGCGGCTTTCTTGGAGGCCAATATTGGAGGCGATGGTTGTAACGTGAGAAGAGATGAATGCTCTGCTGGCCTTTTTGCTTTAAGATTGACCACCGATGGCAGTGCTTAAGGTAAAGGAAGAAGTCATTATTCTCCCAGGCCCCATATTAGTAACATATTAGTTAACATCTGCCTTATCTCCATAACCTATCAGTTACCTAATCTGTTCTTTCAAAACGTCTCCTGTATCTGTCCATCAGCCTCCCTACCTTCTTCCACGAGCCTAATCTAAGTGAAAATTTTTCTCCATTCATGATTAATAGTTCTATTTGAAATGCTCAAGTCTTCCTAGACACTGCTCCAAAGAGCCAGGTATGCAGTGAATCCTGTGTTAAAGATATGTTATTGGAATGATCATTCCATTTCCCAGACAAGTGGCTCTGCATTTCCCAGAAGGAGAGAAAGTTGAATTCCCTCCAGTGACCTGTGCATGTAAGAGATGACTTGGTTTCCTAGGCAGATAGATTACCTACCATACAATGACTCAGTGTCTGACCAGGAAGCCGCCCTTGTTGAGAGAGTCAGTCATACCCCTTGTCTCTAGAACTCCAGTTATCAGAGAGCTCATCACCAACCGTGAATTTCCTAATAAAGAACTTGGAATGACAGTTTCTACAGCACTGTTACTTCTCTCCAGGTTTACTTTAATTAGTGCTTACATTTAGTTGATCAGCAAACAAGTATTTATAAAATACCTGGGGGCAAAACACTGTGGTAGGTACCGTAGAGGGGTACAAACAAAGTATAAGATGGGATCTCCATTCTGGAATAATCTATCAAGGAGGCAAACCTTATATGAGGCTGGTTGAGCAGGATTCATGGAATTATGAGGATTTGGCATGGAAAGGAATTAGAGAGGTGGAGGGGAAGGCAGTTAGGTCGGTTCAGAATTTTATTACTTTTGGTCTGAAGCCTTCACAAGACTTACAGAGTAAAGTTGATATAATGTACTCTTAAAAATAAACTATCAAGATCAAAACAGAAGTTAGAAGACTTTTTTGAGTTTAAGTTTAGGAAACATTTTCCAGTCTTTTTCATAAAAGGAATTGTCAAACTAATAATATAGTTTGATTAATAATACTGTCTAAAATAGTTTTAGTTCTGATTTTTTAATGATTGGCAGAAATAGATAATCTAGTGGTTATGAAACTGCCTGGGTCAAAACTAAGCTGTTTACATCTTCTAGCATTACTTTAAAGTTAAAATTAGTTAAAATGATCACCCAACTACCACCAAAATTTCCAGATGCTTGTTGGTTACTAGAATCCATCATCTCAAAGGAATGATGGGACATTTTTCTTTTTTAGCCCAGAAGCAGGTGCACCGAATAAGAAGAGCAGATGGAATCTGTCATCTTGAGTGGCAACAGGCATAGCTTGGGAGCAGGATGTTGCAAAGGCTTCCCAAGGCCCATGCAAGGCAAGATTGACCAGAGAAACAAGTCTATACTATTCTCCCTCCAGATATCCACTTGGTCCCTCCCTCATTTCAGTAAGGTCTCAGCTCAGATGTCACCTCCTCAGAGAGGACTTTCCTGGCTCTCCCTGTATAAAAACAAACCCTCTGTCACTCTCTACCCTCTTCCTCCTTTATAATTATTTAAATATATGCTTATTGTCTCTTTCTCCAATTAGAATGGACTCTTCCTGAGGGCAAGGACTGTCCTGCCTTGTTTATTGGTACATCTTCAGCTCCTGGAACAATGCCTGGCACATAATATGGGCCAATAAATATTTGTTGAATGGATGAATGTCATAATATTTGAAAAGAGCTATGTAAATCCTAAATAGCTGATTGGACTTCATATTTTCAGCCAATGATCTCATATAGATTACTTCTTGCTTTAGAAATGGTTTGTGATTTGGGAAGGCATAAAGGCATGCCCTCCCAGGCAGTCTCACTCCAGTTCTATCTCTTTCATGAAGCCTTTCTTCTCAGGTAACTCCCTTCCTGTTTTGAACTCTGAATGCCTGCAGCTTAAAGTGTAACTGCCCTTGTTCCACATGTATAGAATTTGTAAGTCTTTGAGAACGAGGATGAGATCCTATCTTTTTTATCCTATGTTTTCTATCATGCCCAGCAGAGCACGGGCATGTAGTAGGTGCTCAAAACATTGCACCACTCGTTGATTAATTCCAGGTGGGGAAATTGGCAAACATAAGCTGTTGGAAGTGAGCTTTGTTCTTTTTTCTAAGACAACCCGATAATCTACTGGCGTTAAAGAAATTACCATAAATCCTAACAAATCATTTTAACTATAAAGGTAAATTCGATCCAGCAGTGTCCCTTGGGCACTCTTCACACTTGCTAATGAGTAATTTCGGGGACCAGAAAAAATGAATTACCGGGTCTAGCCTTTGGGGGGAGGGGTTGTCAAATGAACACATTAATTTTTCCATCTGCCTCTGCCCTGGGCTATGTGGGTTGAGGTGGGCTGGGCAGCCTGCAAAGATTGCTTCGTGCCTTGCCCTTTCCAGATTTCTTCTTCTAAGAGGTGAATGTTGCATTCTTTCTGGAGTATGAAGATATCGGAATTTGAGCTGATTTCTGGAAGCAGTAAATTCTCCAGCCCTAGCCTTGGGTCAAGAACACAGTGTTGTTGTTATTTTTTTTTCCCACCAATTTCAATGACTTCCGGGAGCCCCAAACCTCGGCCAGAAACTGCTTCATCCCAGAGTATTCTAACGCAATCTGGGAAGTGAGGTGTTCCCTAAACTCTTCTGAGATGACTGTTGGCTCCTGGGGCAACTGGCACCAAGCTCATATACCCTACCCAGAAAGTATGCCTCTATCTCTAGGGATGTAGAGGGCTGTCATCTCGGGGATGGTGCACTGCTGGTGGCACTGACCAGTCATGTGGCGCTTCAGTGCTTCAATTGATATAAAGTAGAATACAGGCTCATTGCCATACTGTTTAAAGTGTTCTCTGCTTGCTCATTTCATTTCAAAATGCACCTGGATTAGCCTCTTGCTCTTTTGCCTGCAATATTCTCTGCTGAACTGAGTTGACACGTGAATTTCCCTTAGGTCAGCCTGCTTATAATTGCAGGCCTCCCTATAGCTGACAATAGAGACGAGAATCAGCATTCTTACCCAGGATGCGATCTATCTTCAAAGCCAGCAACTCCTAACATTTCTGGAGTTGTGAGAGATTTTGCAATACTTCTGCTTCCTTCATCTCCTCTTAGGAGGAGACAACTTCTGGCAGACAACTTTAACAACAGCGGAAGAAGCAGTGGAAAGTAAGAGGAATACTAGATGAGAAGTCAGTGGGCCTGGGGTCTAATTCTGGTGCTTAACCATGGTTCGTCAACTGAGTCTTTGTGATCTGAGCAGGTCACTTGCCTCATTTGGGCCTCAGCTTCATTTGTAAAATGAAGGGGTTGGACTAACTAGATTAGCATTTCCTAAACCTTGCTGCATCTCAGACTCACTGGGCAGAAACAGCAGTGAGAATTGAAAATACTGACTCTGGGATCTTATCTCAGACCTACTGAATTGGAATACACCATGGTGGGCATCTATCCTTTTTAAAGCATTACCAGTAAGTCTGATACACACACACACACACACACACACACACACACACACACACACAGGGTTAAGACTAAATCAGGACTTCTCAAACTTTAATATGCGTGTAGATCACCTGGGCAAGTTGTTAAAATGCCTTCCTTTTCTGATTCAGTAGGTCTGGGTTGAGGCCTGAAATTCTGCTTTTCTAACAAGTTTCCAAAGTGATGCCCACACTGAACTTTGAGTAGCAAGGAGCTAGAACTTCGATGGTTCTCAGCTGGAGGTGACTTTGCCCCGCTCCCCGGGTAGTGTTGCCAAATAAAATACATTTTCTAAGTCTGGCAATCCTATCTCCAGGGGGCATTTGGCAATGTCTGGAGACGTTTTTGGTTGTCACAACTGCGAGGGGGTGGTGGGCTTGCCACTGGCATCTAGTGGGCAGAGGCCAGGGATGCTGCTGAAAATCCTACAATGCACAAGACAGACTCCCCCTCCAAGCAAAGAATAATCCGGCCTAAAATGTCAATAGTGTCAAGGTTGAGAAACCCTGGACGAGATGATCTACTTTTTCTCTAAATCTTTACATGACTGTATATGATCCTGGTATACAATTATAATAAAGTCATATATGTTGATCCGTGGCCAATGGTCGCTAAATCAGAGTTTTCTTCTGTAGCTAAAACTCAGTATCACAACAGGAACTTTTCCAAAAAACCTTTCAAGATTTTATTCACATTTTATTTCTCTGGGAATAACAATTGAACACTGAGAATAGGAGAAGTGTTGAGTGTCAGAGCCTGAGGGGTCTTCAGTAATCAACTCACTACAACTCTCTCACCCCACGGATGGAAAAATCAAGGCCCACAGCTGTGTTGTTTTAAGGAAATTCTCCACATATCTCAGGCTGTTAGGGTAATTAATTGTTTATAAAATGTCAATAATACTACGTGCTTTTAATTGGCACACATTCTCAAAATAAACTGGATAAAGAGATTCATTCTCCCCTCATTTGAAGATCACCACCCCATCACCACCCACCCCTAGCTTCCATTTCTGTCCACATATTGAGAATGATTTTCTAAAAAGCTGAAATTACCTCATTCACTGAATACACTCGTTCTGATAGGGAGGCTTTGGAAGAATTCACTTTGGCCTGTAGAAGTAATGATAATAAGTGTTTATTGAGGATTTACAATTGCCAGGCATTGTTATAAGTGCTTTACATTGGCTAACTAATTTTCCCAACCATTATTTGAGAGATGAGGAAACTGAGGAACAAAAAAGTTAAGTCACCTGCCCAAGGTTACACAAATAGTAAGTGGTGGAGTCAGGACTTAAGCCTGGCAGTTGGATTCTAGGGTCCATGCCGTTAGTCATCACACCAGCCTGCCTCTCAGAGCTTGCAGTTTTACTAAGAGCTAGGAGCTCCTTAAGAAAAGGAGTATGCCATTTGTCTTCATATTCCTAGGGCCTCACACAATAATTAGCACCTAGTTGGGGCTCATTATTTGTAGGTTGTATGAGTGAATGGTAAGATCTGGTGCTCTTGCAAAGAAATCCAAAGGCAGATGAAATGGTTTTCTGTTTACTTCTCTTTCCACAGGCATTAGCAAGAAGTTGCACAAGACCTGACTGCCCTTTCTGTTGTCCAAATAATTAGAACTTTTTTCTGAGGCAAATGGTATTTGCGTTGAGGAGGTATAGTGAAGACAGCCAGGTCTGTGAGGTGCTACTCATGTGGCCTAGGTAAAGGGTCAGCAGGTGGGAATGCTCCAAAGCAAGGCCAAGAGGTTCACCATAAGTTCTGAACCTGGAGGGCCTACCTCCACCTCCCACTGCCTTTGATGCCCTTTCTGGGCTGGCAGCTGCCAAACTCAGACTTGAGCAGATGAGTCTATAAATATGGCGGAGGAGATCCCTGTCTTCAAGGAGGGCATGTGAGAAGAGTCAGGACTCAGCTCAGAAGTTCCTTCCTCCCTTTAATGGAGGCAGACTGGTCTTATGGAAAGATCATGGGCTTTGAAATCCAACAGACCGGGAGTCTCACTCGGGTTCTGCTACTTACTACCTGAGTATCTTGACCTCTATTAGCTTCAGTTTTCCTGCACTGCATGGAATTTTTGGGAAGACTCCAAGTTAACTTCCCTATCACATGGAATACTTTCAACAAACGCTAGTTCTTTCTCCTCCAGCAGATCCAGGACTCCACTTTGCTCCAATCCTTGTGGAAAGAGTATCATTCCCCAGGCTGCAGGCTGTCTATAGCTTGTCAGCACATAGTCGTCTATCGCCCTTTATCCCCTTTCCTCTTCCCTTACAGCAGCAGAATTGCTATCTGCAAGTTGGCTCTGTGATGTTGAAACTCAGGAAAATCTTCAAGATTCAAAGAATCCCAAGGATAGCAGTGGCCAGCTAACTACTGAAAAGGGGCACCACAATGAGTTGGTTTAAAAAGAGATTGCGTGAGTCAAAAGAGTTGGACTGAACCTAAATGTCCTTAGAGGAACTTTCTGCAGACACATTGGTATTCTGTACAAAGAGATTTGCTACCTCAAGGTGGTCACTGGAACCACCTTGGCAACTTGGAAATGATAGAAGAGTAAAGAGGAAGTCCCCAGTAACAGAATTCTACAGTCCAGAGGTAAACTCTAACCCAAGTACTCAGTAATTTTGAGCCAATATTGTTTCTGAGGACAGAGAAAGTACCACCAGGAGGTAAAAACTTCTTCAAATATGAATGCAGCAAAGCTCCCCCAGCCATGCTTTTCCCCCTACACATGATTGAATTTCAGCTGGTTTGCAGATGCTCTTGTGTCAAGCATTTGCTATCAATAACTTTTAAAAGCCAAGATTTCTGGACTGCATGTGAGTTAAATTTGTAAATAATTCTGTGATCTGGAAGAAAAGCTGTAGACTTTGAGCTACAATAGCAAAACTAGGACCAATAACGAGAAGATCAGGGTCTTCCCAACTTAACAAGAACATACCCCATCTTTACAGGGACATTTACAAGAGGGAACTCTTAAGAAACACTTGACTTGTGCTTTATAGTAACACATTAGTCCTGAGCTTTTGGTCCAGATCTGCTACTAACCAATATTCTTTTAGCACTCAGACTTGATGATTCTATGGGAGTGCCAGAGATAGAACTGGATGTTGATCTTATTCTTGAAAGACAAAGGAGGGGGTTGTCTTCGCCTTTGGAATCTAACATAGGCAGAGTATCAATAGATACCTGTCTCTTGTTCCAGTACTAACAAGATGTGACCGGCCAACTTTAAGGGAAGAGGTATGGCGGAGGGAAAGGCAGAAGGCAATGGCTGTGCTCTGAGACTGTACCATGTGTTTTGTATTTGCCTAGATTTACACGTGGCCTAAAGCCTGTTTGTTCTGTGTTTGTATTGTTTCAACTTCCATCCATTTCATTGGTTCTATAAATTGGCTTTAAGTCAATTCTCTCTGTTTTGGTCATTAAAGTTCAAATTGGTTCCTGGCTTTGTGTACAATCCCCTTCTTTCTTTGATAATGGAATCGATCTCACTCCCCAAAATGATGGTCGGAAACTTGAAAGCAGGCTAGTTACTGCTCCCTTCATTGTATTCAGTTTCCTACCATTTACCTTCCTTTGAATTTGCTCTTTACAGCAGTGTCCAGCATCTTGGGCCCCAAATTCCTCTCTGATGGGCTGAGACCTCTTATGTGTGAGAAGGCTGGGTAATACAGTGCCCCTTGGGGATATGTTGTTAGGACTGCTACAGCAAATAGGTCTAAAGTGAGAAATCAAACCAAAATAGTCTAATCCTAGTCCGGTGGAGCTCTTCAGCTGGTAAAAGTCTCTTAATGTTTGCCAAGAGCTGAAAGGGTCCCACCTCACCTGAGCATACAAGGGAGCTGTATCTGACACAATGGCAGTTTATCCTGTCCGGTGATGTGCTGGTAAATGTTTAACAACTGGCTCTGTGGGAGGAAAAAGCTCTGATCTATAGTGCTTGCCAATTTCCATGGTGAAAATACTCCCACCATGGTTGATTGCAAGCTAAGAGCACAATGTCACTCAATGTGGAATTGGAAAGGATGAACACAATTGGCCTTTAAGAACTGGTGCAAGCAAACTCCAGCACACCACCCACTGCATCTGTACGATGGGCCCACACAGCCCAAAGCCTGCAGTCCTGGGGTCTCTGGGGGTGGCAAGGATTGGGGAGGAGAGAGAGAGTAGCACTTACATACTGTCCTGCCTCTCCAACCTGCTCCTTGGGAAAGAGATATCAGGGAGTGGAAAAAAAGAGTGGCCAAGGGTCACTGCAGGGAGTTCTGAGTGTTCTACCTGAATTGCATACCTGCAGGCTTGGTAGATGTTCATCTAGTGACCTGGAGGAGCAACAACTGAGTTCATATCCTGCCTGGATGACAGAGAAACCTTTTTTAGAGACTGCATGGCTCTTTCCATATGGAAGTGGGAAAGAAAGGGAACATTAAATCAGTGTTTGTTTTTTAGCCAACTGTGGTTTGCCTACAAAACGATATACATCCAGCTCTGTCGCGGGAAAGTGGAGAATAAACCTTAGTGTTAGAGAAGCAGATCTCTCACGCCTCGTGGAATGCCGGGGCTTGATTCCATATGAACACAACCAACTTGAACAAAGGATGACCATCTTGGCAGCACTTTAGGCTATTACAAAATGAACGCTGTAGCTCTGCTTTAGACACACTTCTCTTGACTCTGCTTCTTTTGTTTGGGCCAAAACAGACGAGCGTCTATGGTTTTGTTGGCTGTGAAATGAAGATATTTGGCATTCTGTGTAGTATCAGAACTACAAGGACAGCCCAGGTTCAGAACATTAAATGTTAGAGCTAGAAGGACCGTGGAGAAGAAAACTTCAGTGCCAAAGTAACAGCTTTCTCACACCTCAAGGAATGTTAGGGCTTAACGTTACTGTAACAAAACCAATCTGATCAAAGGGCAGCCATCTTGGCAAAGGTTTAGCATGTTGCAAAATGTACACTGTATCTCCACTTTAGACACACTTTCCCGCACAATTCACCTTGTAGACACTGTTGCTGGCTGCCTTCTCTTCTGCCTTGGCCAGTACAGACAAGGGCACTTTATGACAGGTAGAATGGTACTGACCCTAGAGTGTAGATATTTGGCACTACAGCTTGTATCAAAATTCTAAGTTCAGGAAGCTAATGTTAAGGCTGGAAGGACATTTGATTGAAACAATGGACCATGGTTGTAGCATTAGAATTGAGTGAAAAATGCCATATATTAAAAAAATCCCCAGGAGGAAAACTCAGCCACATCATGTTCCTGCCAGCATGTTTTGATTTTTTTCCCCCTACAATTTAGCTCCGGGTAAGTTTCATTCCTGGGTCCCCAAAAATCTTTTAAAGAAGACTCCCTGCCTGTTTAAGTCTCTAGAAAGGAACTTGCAACAAACCCTGTTAGGAGATGCCTTTCTTGGTGCTTAAAGAGCTCAGAAACCTATGGTTCAACAGAACTGCCTAAAATACGATTGTATCGCAGGGACCAATCACCAAGTTAACTGTCACATGGTTAGTTTGATCCACTTCTTTGGCTACCCCAAACATGGGTTGATCGTTCAATGGATATTATGAGATTTATTTAGCTGTGTGGCTATCTGATGACTTGCTTTGTAAAGGACCCCCAAATGGTTTCCCAAAATTGTTTTGTAAATAACAGCTAACATTTATTGAGCACTTGCTGTGTGTCAAGCTTTGCTCTGAGGGTTTTATATGTAATATATAATCCTCCCAACAACTTTCTGAAAGAGGCACTATTATTATTCTATTTTATAATTGAAGAAACTGAGACACAGAGAGGTAACATGTCTTACCCAAGGTCACACAGCTGGTAAGTGTTAGAGCCAGGATTCAAACCTTGGCAAGCCCAGGAGTCCTTTTATTGAGCCCCTAATAATGTAATCTTACCATAGGCACAGAGTTTAATTAAATAGTTAAAATTCTTCAGGCTTGTAGTCAGGAAAGATAATTTCTGATTCTGGCTCTGCGACGGGCTTGTGAGACCTAGGGCAAGTCCCTCTATTTCTCTACGCCTACATTATACAAATGTCAAGAGAATTCGATAAAAAATGTTAAAGCCATGAGGGAGCTTTTCAAAAGAAAGTTGTTGTAGGGGTTTAAGGTGTCACTGTTTCTCACTATCTTTCACAGATCCCACGAGAAAAGATTTGCTTTTGCTGGCTCTATGTTTTGCAGTTGACCCCTATTGTTCTCCTTTCAGTCTCTTCAGGAGAAAAATCCTTAGAAGTTAGACTTGAAAAACGTCCAGCAGAGCAGTCAACCCCTTGCTTGTTCGGGCAGGATTGCTCCCTATGACACGCCCCATGTGTTTTTGTTTAGTGTTTCCAATCTTCTGAACAGAGTACACTTCTTCCTCTGAATACTTTGTTGGGAATTTTATCCAAATTCTTTCTTTCTTCTGTAGAGTCTGTATATTACCTTGGGCTGTAATCTTCCAATTCCAGGCCATATAAAACTGTGAAGTGCTGAGGAACTGTTTTTTGAAGGCTCTACCCAGGCCCATTCCTTAGCACCATCGCTAATGTTACAAGGTTCTAAAATCTGTATGCACCACGCAGAAAGAAAAGGCCTTAGTTCTCAGGAAACACTACAATTTGGCTGTGTCGGCGGGAGGGAGGAGGCTCCTAGTAACTGGAACTGTATGTGGTCATTATTGTGCAAACTAGGGAGCAGTGACAGGAAATCCATAGTGTGAGCCAAACACCAATGCTAGTAGGAGACCCAAGGAAAAAGTAATTATTCTATATCTCTTCCTTATCTCTTTCTTCTCCATCCTGTCTCCTTCCGGTTAGAAAGATTCACGGTTCCATGAATGATCTGAAGTAGGGTCTCTAGGCAAGTAGACACTCTTTAGAGTGCTCTTTGCTGAATCAAGTCAACAGGAGTAAACTGGAGTGTCTTGGGCAAATCAGGGCAGCTGGTTTCCCTCTCTTGGACATAGTAAAAGGTCTCCAACACTTGAGGGTGTGAATTCCCAGTAGAATTTACATGGGCCAAACTCTAGGCCCATGTCTAACATCACAGGGTGCCCCACAGTTGCCCAGCACAGCACATGGAAATGAGACAGTTCCCTAGGCATTGCACGCAGCCAGGGTATCACCTGGGGTTTTTGTGTGCATATTTGTGCAGCTTTTTCTCAAATGAAATTGCCACGCTGGTTGCTAAAAGGTAGAACAATTAGCACATTAATTAATTAGAATCTTGTTTTCAATTCTGCTGTGAAGAGTAATCTTTTGTTAACTTGAATGAGATCCTAAGCTTACCCTAAGCTTTAATTATAGTGTTATTATTTAAAAATATTGGCTGGCCCTGCTCCAAGGTACAAGTGTGTTTAAATTTAAATACTTTAGAGGTAATTTAAACACATTATAATTTACTGACGGGTACTAATGACCCAAAGGAATTCCAGATTGTTTAGTTCAAACAAATGATTAAGATGATAACAGATCCTGCACAATGCTAATCACATTTTAAAATTCTCTTGGCCAGGGAGCATGAGCCCTTATAAATGGACGTGCACCTATTTATGGATGTCTCTGAGCTGTCATGAGAGGCTGCAGCATAAGGGTGTTGGAGATTTATAGCTTTTCAGGAAGCCTGGCCTGGTTTTGAATTCCTGCTCTACTAAAGCCATACTAGCTGCATGACCCTTGGCAAGTTACTATCTCCTCTTAGTTTCACATTTGTAAAATGAGATTAATGATATCCCTCTCAGAGGAGTGTTTGTGAGGATTAATGAGGCAACATATGTAAAATGCTGGGCATATAGTAGACTCCCGATAAATGGTAGCTATTGCAATTTACGTAGATAGCTTATCTGTAGATGTAGATTCTTGTGTGTACCTGCATGTTTATATTTTCCAGGTATCCATTTTTGACCTTGTATCCATGTACTTACCTGGGTATATAGATGTGTATTTTGGTGTTTGGTGATGTGTATCTCTCTCTGTGTTTCTGTGAGTGCAGAAGTCTTGGTATGCAGCTATATCTATACATATATTGAGTGAGAATCTGTGTATGAAGGAGAGATATGTCATACCTGCAAGAATGAGTGTATATCACTGTGCTGTCCATAGTTCATGATCTCAAATTAGGCTGAGAAGACCACCTTAAGCATGACTTCTCCATTTTCAACAATACCTTAAATTCTTTGGCCTTGATTTCATTCATATTTAGGTGACCCAGGTTGTGTTTCTTCCTTTTATGAATCTGTGTATATGTGTATGTGTTTTGGACCCAACAGCTCCTTAGCCCATAATTAGCAACTTCCTGACTCCTTTTTTCTTTCCTTGTCCCTAAGTAACTACTTCTCCTTTCCCTTTTCTTCATTATGTACAGCCCTACTGGCTTTTCACTCCACTAACATCATGAGGAGGAACAACTGAAGTGGGTGGGACAGCAATCTTTGGCTCTGAAGCAAATTATGAGCTCAAATTTGGGCCCCCGTGTGTTGGACAGGCAGATTAGCAAGTAAGAGGAAAAAAGTACAGGTTGGAGAATCACCGGAGCCAAACTGAGAGGCATGTGCTCACTTTTGTGGTGTGACTTTAGAATAACCAGACAGTCCTCTCCACTTATAAATTGTTCTCACACTGGTCTGCCACAGCACTTGAAAGTCCACTATTAGGTTCTGTGTGTGGTGGGGACTTTTTCCTATGTTGCAGGCATAGCTGCAGTGTCCAGGTTTGCGGCACCCCTGTTATGTTAAAGAGTGCCAAGTCTGTGTCCCACTCAGTAAACCCCTATTCTCAATTTCTGAAAAGCCTTGGGAGCCTCCAGGACCATTCTTTTGGGACTTAAGTTGTCACTGAGGGGAGAGAGGCATTAAGGACAAACAATCCTTGCCTTCCCCTTTCTGCCTTTCGCTGATTTCAAGTCCATGGCCCATTATCAAGCAACGACCACATGAAGTACCTAGGTTGGGTGTGGGGACCAGGCACGAAAATGCTGTTTCTTTCCTTTCTCTCTTCTCTCCATCTTGCAGTCTCTACCCTAGGCCCTCCTCATTGCTGCTAGGAGCAAAGAAGATCACATAGACTAGTGTTCAACTGTTTTGGTAATCCTTTACTGCGAGTTTGGGCATTTTAAAAGAGGTCCTGGGGACAGCTTCATGCATTCCTACCCACACTTAAGCAGTGCCCCTACATTCTGAAATTAATCTCCTCTCTACCTCTTGCTTGAGCCAATCTCCCATTTCTTCCACAGTAGAGACCATCTATTTGTTAGGGAGAGAGAATTCTGATTAAATTAACTTGATTTAAGGTGTGAATGATAACTGGCTCAATGTGTTTATTTTCCAAAATAAATGTGTATTTCAAAGGGGAACTTGTTAAAAATAAATAAGCCTCAAATATGAGGAGTTTAGCAGAAATCTGGGCCCTTACATTTTCTGGGCCAATTTAAGATACAGCATATAAGCAATTAATCTGTTCTTCCCAATGCTCATAAAAGCTGAAATTCACCCAATTCTTCTGGTGTTCACTTTTGTTTTCAACAAACCTCACAGCCATGCTTGATGATACAAGATGCCACAGGCTTTCCCTTGTTATAAGGGCTGCTAGGCTCCACAGAGGCACATGGATCACCCTAGAGGTGTGGTGGAGTAGAGAAGGCAGGAAATCAGCCCTATTCTATCCGCAGCTATTACAATGAATCCAGTGATTCCCATAGTAGCAGTCTAACCTAGCCCCACAGATGCCCATGTAATTGTTGAACCCAGTGCCACAAATGTTAAGAACTTCTCCTCGTCTTTCTTCTACTTCTTCAGAAAGCATTTAAGGACCTAATTCTATTTGGTGGTCTCCAAAAGGAGCCACATCACTATGGGACCTGACTTCTGAGAGGTAAAACTCTAAGGCAGAAAGCCCTGAAGATTATGTATTGGTATGAGACAGATGGCTAAATATACTGAAATAGATTGTGAGAGGTTATTCTTAATAAGCCATAGCTAATAGTACTAACAGTTGTTAACATTTTTTGAGCACTTGCTATGTGCTTGGCACTGTAGTAAGTGCTTTGTGGTCATTATATCCTCTACTCTTTGGAAGTACTGCTTAGCTGTGGCTAAGAAATAGAGTGCCTAGATTCATGTTCCAGCGCTACCTCTTACCAGCTATATGACTTTGGGCAAGTTACTTAACCTTTGCCTAGGGAGTCCTAGAAACCTAAGATAATAATGGTCCCTGTCTTATAGGGTGGTTGGGAGAATTATATGAGATAATGTATTTGAAGGGCTTAAAACAATGCCTGATCCCAAGCACTTGGTCAATTAATGTTATTTTTTGTTAATGATTCTCCCATTAACCCAATAAGATAGATACTATTATTATCTTCATTTAAAAAATTATGAAATTGAGGCTCAGAGAAGTTAATTCACTTGACCAAGATCAGATAATAAGTAGCAGAATTAGTGTTCAAACTCAGGTCCATGAGACTTCTCATTGAACTACTTTGCTACTCTCTATTTAATGTATATGACAGAGAAAAAAACAATGATGAATATGTGAGTCCTAGCTTCACTTATGTTATTAGGTGTAATATCTTGTTAATTTTTACCATGCTCTTCTACCTTCATCAAGATCATTAGTCAGTATTAGTAAATGTTACTGCATTTTAATTCACATAAATGCATTTACATTTTGCATTTGTATTTCACAAATACACAAGAGATATAGCCTCTGCCAACACTTTTGTACCCTATAACCTGTAACCAAAACCTAGGATTTTACTTAAGCTACTGAATTAATGCATTGTACAATAGCATTATGGGTAGAATTCTGAGTCTTGGATTTATGAGCTATTCGTTTGTGCAGCAGATATCACTCTGTTTGATCTTTGGTCCGAACAAGTTCTACCAATGTAAAGAAAGGGTCAATGTACTTTAGTAGGGATGAGGCAAGGAGAGCTAAGTACATGATCAGGGAAGGGAGAATAGCTGTGGGTGTTTCATGTCCAGGCTGAGCCAAAAAAACCTGTCAGTTGGCCAATCAATCTTAGAAGACTGGAGGATTGATGGGATCTCAGAAGCCATTTAAAAGGTTGGAAGGAGCATTTGATGGCTTGAAGGAAAAGTATTACAGGGAGAATATATTGTTTTGGAAAAAGTTCAAGTAAGGTCAATAAGGTAAATGGAGCCATCTTACTTGATTAAAGGTGGTAAGACTCATATGGCCTCTGGGATCCTCTCCTTTCTTTTCCATGTTTATCTTGAGTTGATGGTGGATCATCCTGCCACAGTTTGCTTGCTTGAAGTGGAAAACTAAATGGAGTTAGATGAAAATCTTTCACTTTCTACCCTTTGTGAAATAGACTCCATGTGACCAAAGGAGTTCCATCTAGGTCTTAATGGATAGAGACAAAAGCAAGAGAACTAGCAGAGGGAAGTGGTATGATACAAAATTGAATAGATAGATACCACTGGGTAGTCCAAGATGTCTGAGGACTGTTATCCTGGAAGCCCACTCAAAGAGCTTGGTAGGGTGTATGGAGTTTGTTCTATCAGAGTCTTCAGAGAGATTGACAGTACGAAAATAAACAACTGTCATTTAGAAAGAAAAAAATGTATGGGAAAATTATGCATAGTCTGGGATGGAGCTTGGGGTCAGGATCAGGGGTACTCATATGACATCAGACAGGGTCCAGATAAATTCTGGGGCTGGTGAATTTCACACCATAAGTATAAACAGTGTTGCTACAAGAACTCAAAGTAAAAAGGGGTAAAAGACATAGAGTTAAGTGTGTCAATATGTCAAATGTTAGATAATGTTAGTTAAGAAGTTAGGTTAGGGATGACCCATAATATTTACTAAGCACCTATGATGTTCCAGGTTCTTTAAATATATTGCTTCAAAACAAGCTTGTGAACTAGAGGTTAGTGCACCCATTTTAATGATGAGGAAACTGAAGCTCAGAGAGGTAAAGTAACTTGCCCAAAGACACATGGCTAGTCATTTGCAGAGCTAGGATTGAACACAAACCTCACTGATTCCAAAGCTCATGCTCTTCATTTCTTCATTTAAGCTACTCCTTAATGATGGGTGGATATAGGCATGCACATAGAGAAGAAAAAGCTAGAAAAAAAGTGTTTTTTATAAAAAGCTAATAGTCTGAAGGAAGAAGACTTAAGAATGTGGGCAGCAATGGGATCCCAGGTTGGTGCTGCCAATGACAGGGAATGCAGGAGGAAGAATTAACTAGTGTTTTGAACAGAGATTGTAAACTGGTGGCCCGTTGGCCAGATCCAGCCAGCACACATGTTTTGTTTGGCCTGCACAGTGTTTTCTGAAATATCAAATTTATTGCCAGTATTTAAAAGAGAATTTTTCACATAAAAATCCCAGTTTCTAGCTTTTCTTAAAAAAAATAAGAAGATCTGGCAACATAGGGCCTGCAATCCTGCATGGCAAAATCAGCTGGAGCCAGATTGCACATATACTGGGTACTTGCTTTCCAGTTTTCCAAAGTCCTCAGCACATTCTCCACTTGGGCACCTTCACTCATCAGGTTACCTGCCTAACCCCGTAAACATTTTGATTTATGACTAATAGTTTATCTGGTCACACCAGATGGCTCCCTGTTTTCTTTGAAGAAGATACCATCTTCTGGAAAAGATAGCAACAAAAGTAGGGTATGACACATTTCATGAGATGCCAAAACGTCTACGTGGCTCATTTGACTAATGTCTGAGAAGAGCTAGAATCATTGTGGTGTCAGCCAGCAGCCTACCTGGAGGTTCGTTTGTTCTTTAGTTGTTCATTCATTTGGGTGCAGGAGTTGGAGTGCTGTATTTTTTTTCTTGTTTGTTTGTTTGTGATTCAGGATTGAATTGCAAGCAGTTATTAGTCAGCAAGCAGAGAGGACAGTGAAGACAACCAGTGTCTTAGACAAAATGAATCTCAAGATACCAAGAGTAGGGCTTATCATCCATTGCAAAGAATCAGTGGTGGCCAGAGGTGTTAGTATCTCCCTGAAATGGAGGCAGTAGCGTAAAAGTAATAAAGGTGTCAGAAGGAAGATTCTCTAAGTATGTTAGATGTTAGGAAGAAATGTGGGAAATAAAACAGTGACCCAGGAGAATGCTTAATTATTTTTTTAAAAGTGAATGTACTAAGGGACTTGTATCTAGAACTATTACAACTCAATAATAAAAAGAAAAATAACTCAATTTGGAAATGGGCAATTAGGGGGCTGGCCCCATGGGCGAGTGGTTAAGTTCTTGTGCTCTGCTTCGGTGGCCCAGGGTTTCACTGGTTCAGATGCTGGGTGCGGACATGGCACTGCTCATCAAGCCATACCGAGGCGGCGTCCCACATAGCACAATCAGAAGGACCTATAACTAGAATATACAACTATGTACTGGGGGCCTTTAGGGAGAAAAAGAAGAAGAAAAAAAAACAAAGAAGATTGGCAATAGGTGTTAGCTCAGGTGCCAAACTTTAAGGAAAAAAAAAAAAAGAAAATGGACGAATGATTTGAATAGACATTTCTCCAAAGAAGATATATAAATGGTCAATAAGCACGCGAAAAGATACTCAACATCATTAGTGATTGGGGAAATGCAAAACAAAACCACAATGAGCTACCACTTCACACTCATCTAGGATGGCTATAATCAAAAAGAGAGATAATAACCAGTGTTGCTGAGGATGTGGAGGAATTGGAATCTTCATTTATTGCTGGTGGGGACGTAAAATGGTATAGCAGCTTTGGAAAATGGCCTGGCAGTTCCTTAAAAAGCTAAACATATCACTACTATACCACCCAGCAATTCCATTCCTAGGCATACACCCAAGAAAAAGGAAAATACGTGTCCACACAAAAACTTGTATATAAATATTTATAGCAGCATTATTTATACCAGCCAAAAAGAGAAAAAAAAACCCTAATGTTCATCAGCAGACAAAAGGACAAACAAAATGTGGTATAACCACACAATGGAAAATTATTCAGTAATGAAAAGGAATGAAGTACTGATACATGCTACAATATGGATGAACCTTGAAACCATATATGCTAAGTGAAAGGAACCAGACAAGAAAATCTTATATGATTAATGGATATTTCTCTAAAGAAGACATACAAATGATGAACAAGTGTACGAAAAGATGCTCAAAATCATTTATGAGGGGAATGCAAAGAAAAACTACAAAGAGATATCGCCTCACACCTGTTAGGATAGCTACCATTAAAAAAACAGAAAACGAAAGACATCAAGTGTTGGTAAGGTTGTGGAGAACTATGATATGATCCAGCAATCCCATTTCTGAGTATATATCCAAAAGAATTGAAATCAAGATCTCAAAGAGATATCTGCACTGCCATGTTCGTTGCAGCATTATTCACAATAGCCAAGATATGGAAACAACCCAAGTGTTCATCAACAGATGTGGTATATGCATATGATGGAATATTTGTCAGCCTTAAAAAAGAAGAAAATTCTCCCACTTGTGACAACATTAATGTACCTGGAAGACATTATGTTAAGTTAAATAAGCCAGTCTCAGAAGGACAAATACTGCATGATTCCACTTATATGAAGTATCTAAAGTAGTCAAACTCATAGAAGCAGAAAATACAGTAGTGATTGTCAGGGGCTGGGGGGCGGGTTGTGTGGGAGAGCTGGGGAGTTGTTATACACTATATATAAAGTTTCGATTATGCTAGATGAATAAGTTCTAGAGGTCTGCTGTAGTTAATGATATGGTATTGTGCACTCCAGAATTTAAGACAGTAGATCTCATGTTGTGTTCTTCCCATAAAAAACAAAAACAAAGGGACACAAAGAAACTCTGGGAGGTGTTGGATATGTCTAATATCTTTATTGTGGTTATCACGGATGTTTGCATATGTCCAAACTCATTAAATTGTACACATCACATATGTGCAGTTCTTTGTATATCAATTGTATATCAATTATACCTCAATAAACCTGTTAAAAAATGCTGTATGAATTCATTTATATGAAATGCCCAGAATAGGTGAACATATTGAGACAGAAAGTAGATCAGCTGTTACCCAAGGTTTGGGGGAAGAGTTTGGAGGGAATGGGGAATGATTGCTAACGGATATAGAGTTTCTTTTTGGAGTGAAAAAAATATTCTAAAATTAAATAGTGTTGATGATTGTGCAACTTTGTGAGTGAATTGCATGGTGTATAAATTATATGTCAATGAAGCTGTTTAAAAAATGAACTTATATAACAGATATAACTGTCTGCATGGTGTTGTTTCCCAAACTTGGAAAAGAAAAATTAAAGAGATTTCTATTCTTTATTGGATCCTCCACTCTTCTTTAACTTCCAAAAAGGAGTTTAGGCCACTGCCCCTTAGGAATTCAGCTTACATCTTTACGTTAGTAACGAAGGCTGAAGATCGTTGCTCAGCACAAAAGTTCCTTTCAAATTGTATGTCAATCTGAAAAGTCTCTCTGGCCTCCGTGTTCATTTGGATAGTACTCACCGCATCTTTTACTGCAGGCCACTGTGTTCAGTGTATATGATCTCTCCTTGAGTATGGTTGAAGACAAATATCATTAAATACAAAAGCAAAGAAATTAACTAACAACAAAACCAAAATACCACAGAGAATTTCCCAAAGTCTAGCATTGGAAAGGACCTTGAAATGGAGTAACGTATTCTATAGACTCAGACGGGTGGTAGACAATTCTTTACATGAACATATCTACAATGAAAGCAATTCCATAATTTCTTTTGCTATGTGGTCCTGTCAGTCTCCTTGCCTCATCTGGCAGTTTCTCCTACTGTGAAACCTAAACACAGTACTGGGAATCCTCAGAGAGTATCTGAGAGAAGAACCCTGGGCCTCTAGGAAAAGGCTTGATGGATCTAAAAAAGGAAGTGGGGAGGAGAAAAGAATGGCTATCTTTTGCGGGTGGAAGGGACTAGTCATTACTGAAGACCTTGTAAACTGCTCTAAACAGGCAGACAGCATTTCAGCTCTAAGACCACAAATAAATTACCCTAGCTATGATAAAAAGCTTTTCTATTGATGTGGAGAAAAAGACTTTAAAGTGGAAACTCCCTAGGCAATTCCTAGTTTTATCTAAGACTTCCCTTTCTCAATTTAAAACTCAACGATTTCCTTCTGTGGTTTTATCAATGGGCCAGAGGTCTGATAAGATTACTTCCTTCCTGCACTTGGAACTCTGCCATCTTACTTGGAAGAAGTAATGCACTTGACTTTCTGGCCTGGCTCAGAGCTCAGTGGAACAAGAGGCACAGGAGACATGGGGCCACAAAGCGCAGAGGCAGGGCAGTGTGGCTAACCCAGGGGTGGACTGCAGTGGACTTAACTTGAGTCCTCCATATTTATCTCTGTGAATGTTGATCATCCTGCAAATCATCTTCCTTTGCCCAGTTAGTCTGTGAATTGAATCAAGAGCATAGTTTGGAAGTAACCGTGGTATATGATTCTGGGGAGTAATCCTGGACCCAAGAGAGTCTATCTTTTCTGTCATTGGCATTTTCGTTAATACAGCTTTAGAAAATTTAGTCAGCTGAGTAAATGCCATAGCAGGAAACAGCCATTGTATGGAGCTCCTGAAGAAACGAGCTCTTGAGAATTTGAGCAACAGGGTAGGAAGTAAAACTCACCTCATTGGCTCTGCTTCTCTTCCCCCTAACCAATTTAAGAAAATCACAAGGCAACCTTTTAGCTTGGGCAAATATCCCTGGTGACCTGGTAGTGCTAGCCTCATGCCCAAGATCGGTCTTTCCCAGAAGCAGAATAAGCAGGTCTCCTGCACCAAAATTTCCTCATCTACAGTCATGCTTATTATTCTGTCATCTGAAGGCCATTTCTTTGGTTTAACCCCTGTGAAAATGCAACAATCATACAAGGGAAGAGTGACATATTAAGCCACCAACTATATTTAACATGTTAGGGGGAATTCATTTGCTGTTTAGCAGAAGGGAAAGCAGATCCTTGAAAGACTAGGACAAGGAGTGTAGTAGAGGATCTTGAGCCAGGTTGGTTGGACTGAGGGAATCAGGATCAAGGAGGATGATGGTGCTGAAAGTACAGGTGAAAGAATGCCAAAGACAGTCAGCCCTGCCATAGGAGGACTTGAGTCCAGAGGAGAATCTTAGAAAACGGACCTGTCTGCCCTCCCACCTCACTCAAGAGAACTGAGTGACACAATTACAGAGATAGCATGACAGCAAGAGATTTGGCAACAAAAGAGATCTGTTTGCAATGTGGCATCTTTGTAAGCCACTAAAAGGTAGGTGACAGCTAGGTTGTAAGCAAAAAGGACTTGATATGTCTTGCTGTTTGTAGATGTGTGGGTTTGGCTACCCTGGCAATGAGTATGAGGAGAGAGTAGGGTAGAAGGAGCAAGAATAAAAGTTCAGTGAGTGTGAGTGGGGAGTGGGAGGGTGGGAAGGATGACAAGTTCCGTGGCATCAAAGGCCCTCGTCTGGGGCCTTCTGAGAAATGCTTTGCTTGTTTCTTTTTCTCCTTTGTCCTTCCCTTCTTTCCTCTCTGTCATCTTTGTCTTCTCTCTTGCTCCAATTCTCCTAGGACTTCCTGCCTCTCCCTGACTTCTCCTTTGACTGGGTATCAAGGATGCCAGTGGTCCTCTTTAGTCTGTCTCTGGCCCCATTCCAGTCCCAGCTGGTGTCCCTCAGGACCAAAGAGGCTGCTGGCACACATTGTTTTCACAAATCAAGTCACATATTGGGCCCAAAGTCTACATACGCTGAGTTAATTATCAGCTCATCAATTAATGGTGAGCAGCTGTATGCTTTGTGTGTTTTTCCAGAGCCTCACAGGGAGCCCTGGTAGCTGCTCACTGGCTTGGGCTCTGGTTCCCAGTGGAGTTGGAGGGAACAATTTGTTTTGGCTGTGGATGACCTGTTAGAATAGAATTTCTCTGCTTCTCCTTGGTGTACAGACTGTTTCCTATTACCCCGTCTGGTAGTCTATAAGAACTTCTCCAGCATAGGGTGCAGCTTTGATAGTGACCCAAACAAAGAGGACGGGAGCACAGAAGGAATCTCACCTTACCCAGCAGCCCCTTCCTCCCTCCTCAGCATCCACCTCCTCCTCCCACTCCCCATAATACTAGGCTTGTGTCTGGTATGGGTGAGGTGGTGTTTTCGCACCAAGAGTTACCTCCTTATGGATTATGAGAGGTTAGGGGAATTGTGCCTTCCTTTGTACCCAAGGGGTCACTGGGAAGGGGATGTGGGGAGCAGACACCCTTGTCTCTATCCTCTTCTCTCCCTTCCTGGAGATTGGAGTAACAGGCAGAAAACACCTTGTCATAGATGCTTCAAAAGTCAGGTATTTCCCTGAGGCTTAAAGGTACTCTGGGTCTTCTAGGCTCAGTTGGCTTCTTTCACCCAGAAGTTCTGCTGCTGCTGAAGCTCACATCTGGTATGAACAGAAGGAAGGGGCCAGGGAGACTGTTGGCTCCTCCGAACTAAACAAAATCCTAGTAATTGAAGAAGTTGGAAAGAGATAGTAGGGTTCAGTGCATGAAGGTGAAGAGTAGGAGGCCGTTCTGCGAGTTCTTCAGAAAATTTAGTGGTCTCCAAATTCTACATGTGCCACTTCAGTTTCCCGTGCACATGGTAGATGCTCAAGGATGCTTATTGAATTCAAAGGGACAATGAAGTCACATTCTTCGAAGCCACAGCCCATCTTCCCCTAAGCCCATACAGATTTCTTGGACGGGGGCTAGAAACAAAGATCTGTATTGATCTTTAGGACTTTCCAAATCACATTGTATCTGGGCTATAGTCATGACACATGTAGGGAGAAAATTCGTTCTTGACAAAAGCAAGCACCATCTGTAACACGCATGAAACCCTAAAAGACTGATGGAGTGTTTGAGATTCAGAGAGGTGAAGTGACTTATTGAGCTTCTACAGTAGGATGAGGAGGAAGGTGAGGACATAACTCAAATACTCTAACTCTTGTTTCACTAAGGGAATAACTTTCATTTCCCTGGTTACAATGGTGAGAATGGAAATTCCATTTGTTTGGCAGCTTTGCATTTTACTAATCTAAAGATAGTCATTTCACCATAAACAGGAAAGCAGAATTAGGTGCAAATGCTTGCCCCCAACCCCCTCCCAACCAAACTGTATTTCTAAGAACTTCATATAGAGTTGTAACAATGCTAATTATAATACTTGGCATATGTTCGTGATTAAGATCCTGCAACATCTCATCTCTTATGTGTTTCCATGGTACATTTCTCTTTGAATACAGTATCTTTTTCATTTTATGAAATGCTAAGTATTACATTGGTTCCTTTTGCACATTCACGTTCTTTTTTGAAAACAAAATTTTTTAAAAGCTTGCATTCATTGATTTATAGAAGCATGCTTTACTTTTAATGACACTGTATCCAAGTTGTTGCTAGCCAAGCCTTAATTATGTTCCTGCTTTCTGTCCCCCTTCCCTTTTTTTCTGTCTTGTAATTATAAATAGCGTAATGTTCAACTTGACTGGCTTGCATTTAGGACTTTACCCAAAGGTCCTGGCAGAGGACCTGGGGATGAGCCAGTATTTCACAAATTTGGTTTGGACATGTACCCCAGAGGTTTCCCAAGTCTCCAGTCTGCCAAGTTGGCCTAGCAATGTCCCAAAAATCAATTCTCCTGCTGTGCTCTGCCCCTTGGACTTCCATGGGATCTATTCAATTGGGTCCTTGTCTTCTAAGAGGCCCACGTATGCCCATATCTGAGGCATAGCTAAACAGACCCAGCAGAGAATGGGGAGCTGCCTGTGTTACCACCATCAGAGGAGCTATTCCCCTCATCTGTCTTTCATCACAATTCCCAGCAAACATTAAGCACTTGGTTGCAGAGGAAAAGATACATTCTCTGGACTCCCTGGGCTCCTGTTCTATGAGGACCAGGCACACGTTCAACCAACAGACACACAAACATGAATGACATAACTAGGAAATGCTAAAGGGACGGCATTGAACAATGGTGTGTGTGTGTCAAAGCAACTTAAGTTAAGGCAATTTATTTAAGCCTTTTGTCTTTTCCAGAAAATTTGAGGCAGGGCTGGCCATAACCTAAATGGGGCTCTTAGCCAGTAGCCTTCTAAGCCCATGTCTACATGCTCCCTGTCTCCCCATCTTTTTTTAAAAGGGAAAATAAAGTCCTATAGTAAAGCTGTGTGCAACCATACATTTATTTTATTTAGTAGAGGCAAAAATGTTACCATCTTATATCTGTTGTCCCTTCTTTTCTACCTTTCTTCTGTATCTTCCTCCTTCCAGTGTCCTTTTCAGCCCCTTTCTTCCTAACTTCTGTCTCTCTTAATCTGCTCCCCTCTCTTCCTTTCATAAGCTCTGAAAACATCTCTTCTGGAAATTATAGCTGAAAAGAAAGAGAAAGAGAAGGGAGGGGGGAAGGAAGAGGGAATAAGACAAGAGTGGGTGAGGGGTTTATGAAAGGGCAGGTATTTCTCAAGGTCCTAGCATATAGCTTCTGTGGCTTCTCTTCACTTTCAGAGAAACTAATAGTAATAGGTACCATACAATGAACACTTATTATGTGCTTTTGGTACATTATCTCACTTAATTCTTATAATAACTCTGCAAGCTGGCACCATTGATCCCACTTTACAGAAGAGAAAACTGAGGTTCAGCAAGGTTAATCAAGTGGAACCAGACAGCTGGAGTTTAAATCCTGGCTTTGTTATCCACTAGCTAAGTGAGCTTGGGCATGTTGCTTATCTCTCTGTGTTCTGGCTATCACAATTTCTTATTCTAGAAAGGTGCATATTATATATCCCACTTGCCAAGAGCCTGTACTTTACTTATCTGTTAAACTCCTAGGTACCAACTGGCTTATTGGAGAGAACCAGTCCAGAAGTTCTCCAGGATTCTCCTTCTCTTCCCATGGGGTTCATGCACTTAGCCAAAGGTCTTTGGAAGACTTGGTTGGCAGGCATTTCAGGCCACTCATTCGCTGCACAATTAAACAAGCAAACAAAAAACTCACTTACTTGGTGATGGCCATGCCAGGTGCTGAGGATATAGTGGTGAACAAGAAGACGTGGCCTCTGTTCTCATGTAACTTTCATTCTAATGTTAGAGGCAGATGTTAAATATCACACAAATAAATGTAAAATTGCAAATGTGGTAAGTGCTGTGACGGATCCAATGTATAGGATCATGCTACCATGAGTGAGGGAGGCAGGAAAACTCCTGTAGAGAAGTGATGATGGAGGTAAGATCTGGAAAAAGATGGAGAGGTAATTCTCAAGAAGAGAGAAAGAACTAGCCAGAAAAGGAAATAGCTTACACCTTGTAGCAGGAGGGAATAGAGCAAATATGAAGAGCTAGAGGCAGGTGAGTGTGGCCAGAGTGCGAGGAGTGAGCAGTGTGTGGTAGGGTGTGGTCAACATGTCAGGCTAGTGGGCATTGTTTTTGAGCACACAGCCACATGTGGCACCCTTCCATCGTACTATATAAGCATGGTGATGGCACATCGAAGATTTTCCAGGGCAGTAATGAATTAAAATTTTCCATTGTGTTGTTGCGTAACCACATTCATAGCATCAGTTAATGTATACTTTATAGTTTAAAGAATTTGGCAGCTATATACATTCTCAGTTCCCTGGATCATGTCTATTTTGGGGGATAAATGGATTGGCCACAGGAAGTTTCCAAATAGTGAAAGGGGATTAGAGTTTAGTATACCCCGAAGGAGGCGTTTACACTAGGTAGAGGCACTGGCTAATCTTTCTCATTGACTATCACTTTCTGATCCCCCTCTCTGTTCCCCCAACCCCTTACCACCTTGAGGGCTGGGTTACTGGTCAGGTGGGCCAGTGCCAGGACAGCTTGAATTGGCCTGGTTAGTGACCTGGAACTGTAAGGAGCATGACGAGCCAGGGGATGAGGGCAAGGCTGTTCTTAGAGAGCACTGAGAGTGTCAAAAGCTGAGTGTGGCAAACCTAAAGGGTAAATAGGAGACAATTCCAATAAAGTCTGGAGCCAGGTAAGCAAAGGAACAGAGCAGGAAGTGAAGAGCAAGGGCAGGAGTGAAGTGAGAGGGTTCAAGGCAATTGCCTTGAATGAGGCCCTGAGGTCTGTGACTCATTTTCCTTGGCCACCTGCCACATAGTGTGTGGGTGAGTTGGCCCAGTATAATGGCAAGGCGCCGGGATTTCCCCTGGTTTCCCCAGTGAGAGGTGACTTGCTTGAGAGCATTCTTGAGGTGGGAGGCTGGTTCCCACCAGCACTCTGCTAATCCACAGCCTTCCTCTTGCACCAGCTCCTGCAACTGGCCAATGCAGAGTTGAGAGTTTCAGCACCTCCCCTTCCTCCAGCTCCTAGTTCTCATGGAGGGGCATGGGGCCATAGACAGGGATATGGGTAGGCTGGGCTTACCCAAGAGTGTGGAAGCACCTACTCACTAGGTGGGCAGGGTTAGTAGGAAAGAGAAGTCAAAGACGTTCACAAATTCTTGAACTATAAATGGGCCCGGCAAAGTCTTTAAGCACTTAGTACAGTGGATATGATGTTAGTTGGGAGGCAATAGTGTTCAACGGTTAAAAGTGTGGGATTTAAAGGCATGCATATCTGAATTCAAATCTCAGTGTTCATGTAATGGCTGTGTGATCCTAGGTGAGTCAGTCAACCTTTTTGTGGCTCAGTTGGAAAATGAGGATAATATTTGCACATAAGATTGTTGAACAGTTTTAGTGAGGGTATGCACGTAAACTATTTAGCATTGTGCTTGGCATATAGTAAATGTTTAATAAGTAGTAGTGGCTATTTTTATTGGGAAGAAAGATGGATGTGATCTGCTAGCTGAATTTTCTCCTCAAGTGATTGGAATGTACAGGGATTGGGATGGTGCTGAGTAATGCAGAAAAGAGGCACGGATGGAAATTGCCATTGTAGTGTTTTGCTTAAGGGTGCATTTTAGATAAGGAAATTCCTGAATGGGAACTCAGTGGTGGCAAACTGGGAAAATCAGCCATGTGGCTTCACAATGTGTACTAGCAGAGGTTTACTCTGATGGCCCCCAGCAGTGGTCCAGGGCTGCCTCATTGAGAGCTAGGTCTGGAGCTTGGCTGGGCAAGGGATAGCTGGAACAGCCAGAAACAGGCAGGACAAGAGAGTGAATGCTAAACTTTGCCTAGGAAGCACTGAGATGTTCAAGTATGGGAGATCAGTGTGAAGACAGACACAGGATGCAGAGCCAAGATCAAGAGACAGGTACCCATAGGGACCAGTCCAGAGTGAATGAGAAGCCAGAGCAGGAGCAAAGTGAATGGGTTCATGCCATGAAAGGTGATTGCCATGAAAAGGGCCCTGAGGGCTGATATTTGGCTTTATTGGGTGTTGGCTGAATAGTGTGTGGGTGGGTTGGCTTGAATTGGTTGGTATGGGCTGGGGTAATAACAATCCTATTTCATAGGGGAGGAAACTGAGAATTAAAGACATCAAACAATTTGTCTTATGCCACACAGTTCATCACTAACAAAGATGGGAATATGGGAACGATCCCTAAGAGGACAGTTAAAGCAAAATGAAAAGCAAAGCGAAGTTTTCCCATGAGGAGTGGGATGGGGGCAGGAGCCATAAGTACAAGAGAATGTTCTCTCTGAGACTGTGTTGATTAGAATTGCCACATCATAAGAGATGCGTATGACTAAGTGGTTAAGGAGTACTTCTGGAGCCAGACTGCTTAGGTTCAAAATCTAACTCTGCCACTAATCAGCTGTATGCCCTGGAACAAATTACTTAACCTCTCAGTGCAGTGTTTTCATTTGTAAAAAGAGCAAATAATAGTACCCACTTTTTAGAGTTGTTATGTCATTTTATTAATTAATATAATTAAAGCACTTAGAAAAGTGCCTGGTTCATAAGAAGCACTATTTAAAATTTAATTATTAATATTAACAGTAATAATAGGGTTAATGCAAGGATTTAGATATTGCATATAAAACACTTAGCACAATGCCTGCATGTAGTAAGTGCTCAATAGAAGAATTATTATTACTATTAATATTCTACAACAATTAAGATTATGTAAGAATTGCCCTCAGATGGAATGAAGCAATCTCACAAAACCCATAGTGGAGACTAGCTTTATGCTAGAAATCTGAGAGGAACCCACTTCTCTCTCGAAAATATCACTCCTTATCTCTGATAAACCCCTTTAATTTCAAAAGAAATGGGCAGTCCTAGGAATCAGAGTGCTTCCATCATTGCAGGCACTGAAGCATAGGCTGGATAACTGCTAGGCAAGGTTGCTATATAGAGGATTGACAGATAATAATGATAGCTAAGAGTGATATAGGCACTCTTATTATCCCCCTTTTACAGATAACGAAACTGAGGCAAGAACAGTTAAGCTCTTTGCCCAAGATCCTATAGACAGTTAAGTGGCAAAGGTTCCTTCTAACCCCCGACATCCTCCTGTGAGACAAAGCAGATTCAGTCCCTAACACTGTAACATGAATAAAGATTATTGGATCCTCTTTTCTTTTTGCCAGGATGAAGGGGAATGACAGTGAGTTCTGGATTAGAGGATTTAAAGGAGGAAAAAATATAAAAGGAGACAGTGAGGCTAGTGGGACATCTAAACACAAACTTGATCATCTCACAATTTTCTTTGGGACAGCCTCAGAACCTTGAATTTAATCTCATGTGATCAGAACTGCCTGAGTTCTCTCTCCCTGGAGTCCTCAGGGGACCTTAGGATAAGAACTGGCCCAGAACTGGTGATTGGGGGCCGAAATGTTCACACAAAGTTGTTCTGCCTGTTCCAGGTCTGTAGGGAGCAAACTTTCATTTTGCTTACTGCAGTGGGCTCCATTTCAGTCATCAGTTTGATCTCCTTCCAGAGCTGTGTTCATGGAGGAAGGCAGGGGAAGAGAAGATTCCTGGTATGTAGGACAGTTCAGAGACAGGAGTGAGCAGGTCATATTTACTCACTCAGGAAATAAGATTACTTGACTGGAACAATGTGTTCAAATCAGACAGTAGCAGAAACTGAAGGAAGTACAGTAAGGAGGAGTTTGTTACAGAGGGCTTTGACATATAAAAAGTTTGGACTTTCTTTGGTGATTATCTGAGCAAGAGAAGGACATCAAAACACCCCAGAAAGATTCTTACTGACCCATGTACACTGCCTGGAGGGAGGTGAGATGGAAGTTCAAGGAGGAGAACTGAAGATAAAGGAGGCTGTGTAATAGCTCAGCCTGAAGTGAAGTGGATGTGGGACTGGATGGAAAGGGGGTAAAAGCCACAGGAAGAGAACTGGCAAGAAGGAATAAGAAAAGAATTGGTTAACACCAAGGAAGCCTTCTGTTTTATTTCATCGTATCTTTACTGAAGATAAGTCCTCTGCCTAGAACTCACTTCCTACCTTTCTTTATTTGACTTGCACTCATCTTTCTAGACTTAATGCATTCTCGAGACTGTATTAAAATGATTTGTTTATGTATGCATTTTCTCTACTAGATTTAGAGCTCCTTGAGGACAGTATCTATGTCTATCCTCCGTCCCTCCCTTCTTCCCTCCCTTCTTTCCTCTCTTCACTCATTCCTCTTTCTTTCTTTCTTCCTTCCTTCCTTCCTATCTTTCTTTTTTCTTTCACCAAATATTTTTTGAATACCTGCTGCAGTCCAAAGAAATCAAGAAAAAAGTTGGAACAGATATTCCACTTGATTCTGGTGATACTGAGCTTAGAAATTGATGGCATATCTTATGTGAAGCTATTCTATTGACCAACAGAGAAAATGAAATCTTCTGGTGTCACTAGGATAGATGGTGTGATATAATAAAAAACAATTTGACCGAAAAATAGAAAAGGGGGGATCTCTTCCAAACACATTTTATGAGGCCAGCATTATCCTGATACCAAACCAGAAAGGATGCCACAAAAAAGAACTTTACATGCCAATAGCCCTGATGAACATAAATGCAAAAAGATGCAACAAAATATTAGCAAACTGATTTCAACAATACATTAAAAGGATCATAAACCATGATCAAGTGAGATTTAGTCCAGGGATGCAAGGATGGTTCAACACCTATAAATAGGTTAATGTGATACACCACAGTAACAAAATGAAGGATAAAAATCATATGATCATCTCTATAGATGCAGAAAAAGCATTTGATAAAACTCAACACCCATTTATGATAAAAACTCTAAACAAAGTGGTTATAGAGGGAACATACTTCAATGGAATAAAGGCCATATATGACAAGCTCACAACTAACATCATACTCAATGGTGAAAAGCTATAGGCTTTTCCTCTAAGGTCAATAATTAGACAAGGACGCTCACTCTCACCACTTTTATTCAACATGGTATTGTAAGCTCTAGCCAGAGCAATTAGGAAAATAAATAAATAAAGCAAAAAACAAATAAAATGTACCCAAATTGGACGGGAAGAAGTAAAATCGTCACTATTTGCAGATGTTCGAACTAATAAATGAATTCAGTAAAGCTGCAGGATACAAAATCGATATGCAAAATCTGTTGCATTTCTTTACACTAATAAAAAACTATCAGAAAGAAAAATTAGGAAAACAATCTCGGTTACAATTACCTCAAAAAGAATAAAATATTTAGGGATAAATTTAACCAAGGAGGTGAAAGTCCTGTATATTGCAAAGTAAAAGGCATTACTGAAAGAAATTGAAGACACAAATAAATGAAAAGATACTCTGTGCTTATGGATTGGAAGAATTAATATTTTTGAAATGTCCATACTACCTAGAGCAATATACGGATTAAATGCAACTCCTATCAAAATTCCAATAGCAGTTTTCACAGAAATAGAAGAAACAACCCTAAAATTTATATGGAACTACAAAAGACCCCTAATAACCAAAGCAATCTTGAGAAAGAAGAACAAAGCTGGAGGCATCATGCTCCCTGATTTCAAGCTATATTACAATGCTATTGTAATTTAAAAAGTATTGTATTGGTATAAAAACAGAAACACAGATTAATGGAACAGAATAGAGAGCCCAGAAACAAACCCATTCATATACAGTCAATTAATTAGTGACAAAATAGCCAAAAATATACAATGGGGAAATGATAGTCACTTCAATAAACGGTGTTGGGAAAGCTGGGCCCCTATCTTACACCATACACAAAAATTGACTTAAAATGGACTAAAGACTTGAATGTAAGACCTGAAACCATAAAACTTTTAGAAGAAAATATAGGCAGTAAGCTCATTGACATAGGTCTTGGTGATAATTTTTTTAATTTGACACCAAAGGCAAAAGCAACAAAAGTGAAAAATAAAGTGAGACTACATCAAACTAAAAAGCTTCTACCCAGCAAAGGAAGCCATTAACAAAATAAAAAAGCAACCTACAGAATGGGAGAAAATAATTGCAAATTGTATATCTGATAAGGGGCTAATATGTAAAATATATAAAGAACTCATACAACTCAATAGCAAAAAACAAACAATCTGATTAAAAAATGGGCAGAAGATCTGAATAGACATTTTTCCAAAGAAGACATACAGATGGCCAACAGGTACATGAAAAGGTGTTCAACATCATTAATTCGTAGGGAAATGCAAATCAAAATCACAATGACATATCACCTTACACCTGTTAGAATGGCTATTATCAAAAAGACAAGTGATAACAAGAGTTGGTGAGGATTCGGAGAAAAGGGAACACTTGTGCACTGTTGGTGGGAATGTAAATTGGTACAATCACTATGGAAAACAGTATGGAGGTTCCCCAAAATATTGAAAATAGAACTTCCATATGATCCAACAATTCCACTTCTGGGTAGTCATCTGAAGAAAATGAAACACTAATTTGAAAAGATACGTGCACCCCCATGTTCATTCAGCATTATTTACAACAGCCAAGATATGGAAACAACCTAAGTGCCCATTGATGGGTGAATGCAGAAAGAAATTGTGGTATATAAATGCGTGGTCTATTATTCAGCCATAAAAAAGAACGTAATCTTGCCATTTGTGACAACAGGGACGGACCTTGAAGGCATTATGCTGAGTGAAATAAGTCAGATAGAGAAAGACAAATACCATATGATCTCTCTTATATGTGGAATCTAAAAACAGAAAAAGAAAACCAAGTTCACATATACAAAAAACAGATTGGTGGTTGCAAAAGGGTGGGGGTAGGGGAGTGGGATAAATGGTTGAATTTTAATTCTTTCAGTTTAAATAAATTGAATAAAAATTTTAAAATATATATATTTGCTCTTTGTCCCTTGTTCTTGGCACAAAGCTTCAAGAACCCTTGCAATTTCCAGAGCAATAGGAGTGTCTTTGTTATGCTAATTAGGCGACTCATTGGGACCATGAACCAGATACTTTCGGGATTTGAGGTTTGTTGCCAGAAAAACCAGTTATGTGATTAGAGGGTTGGAACTTTCAGTCCCATCCCCTGACCTTCTGGGAGGGGGTAGGGCCTGGAGATTGAGCTCTGAAGCCCCACATAAAAATTCTGGAACTATGAGATTCGGAGACCTTTTGGGTTGCTGAACACATTGATGTCCTGAGAGGGTGGAATGCTCAGATTCCATGAAGAGAAGGTATGGAAGCTCTGTGCCATCCCCCTCCCCAAGAGCTTGCCTATGTATCTCTTCACTTGGCTGTTCATTTGTATCTTTTATAATAAAATAGTAATCACAAGTATAGCACTTTCTAGCAAATTATTGAACCTGAAGGGGAGTTTTGGGAACTCCCATATTTATAGTCAGCCAGGCACACATGTGAGTAGCTTGGGGATATCTGAAATTTGCTACTGCCATCTAAAATGCAGACAATCTTGTGGGACTTTGTCCTTAACTTGTGTGGTTTGTGTTAACTCTAGGTATTTAGTGTCAGAATCGTAGGACATTCAGTTGGTTTTAGAGAGTTAGTGCAAGAACACTGAGGGGCAGTTGAAAACATATGAGTTATCAAGTTTCCTCACAAGGGTGTATAGGTAAAATGTCCAGAATGGAGACTCGGTTGGGTAGTGATGGGGGCAAGTGGTGAAGATAAATATCCACGATTCATGAAGGACCCAAATGTGAGTTTCCAGTGTATTGTTCCTCTTTTAAGCCCAGCCCTAGTTGGACCTTATGGTAGGCAGAATAATGGCCTCTGAAAGATGCTTTTTGGCCTAATCCCCAAAACCTATGAATATGTTACTTTATATGGCAAAGGGAAATTAAGGTGGCTGATGGAATTAAGATTGACCTTAAAATAGGGGGATTATCCTGTTTTATCCAGTTGGGCCCAATGTAATTCCAAGGGTCCATAAATGTGGGAGATGGAAGCAGATAAGTCAGAGTCAGAGTGTTGTAATGTGAGAATGACTTGACTGGCACTGCTGCCTTTGAAGATAAGACAAAGAAAGCCATGACTCAAGGAATGTAGGTTGCCTCTAGAAGCTGGAAAAGGAACACAACACTGTCAACACCTTGATTTTATCCCAGTGAGCCCCATTTCAGACTTCTGACCTCCAGAACAGTAAGATAATAACTTTGAGTTGTTTTAAGCCACTAAATTTGCGGTTATTTGTTACATCAGCCATAGGAACCTAATACAGACTTATATCCTCTTCTTTATCCACTCTGATCTATACTGGCCTCTATTTTCTCTGCACATAGTCAGTTTAACTCAATTTATCACCTCATTATTTGTGAGCGAGAATTATGTTTTGATGGCAGGTGTTAATTTGATTATTCTCATATAACAATAGTAATAACAAGAACAACAAAAACACCTAACACTTACCGAGTGTTTATTCTGGGCTAAGCACTGATTGTTGTAATCATTTTACCCATATTAATATCTCATTTAACCCTCAAAGCAATTCTGTTATGTATGTACTAGTATCATTCCAATTTTACAGATGAGGAAGCTAAGACATAAATAAGTCGTGTAAGGACAAACAAGTAGCAAAGGGTAGAAAGGGATTCTGAGGCATTGTGGCTATAGAACTGTGCTCTTAACCTCTATACTACATTAAGGGCAAATTTAAACAAGTGTATGTGAAAAACAGAATCTTCTTTTAGCTTGTATTATATAAAAAATCTTGGTATCAAAAAGTAGTTAAAGTTGTACATATCTAGCAAAGATGGAGTAGCAGGGACCAGACTTACTATAAGTCCTGTCTGAAACAAATAGAAGACCAGAAAAAATACATAAAACAATAGTTTTAGGACATTGAACATCAAGCAGTAAAGGATACTGATCTCTGAGAAATAAAAGAGGTGAGCACCAAGATTTCCTGATAAAGAGCTTACTGCTTGAGAGTGTTTCCATGTTGCAGCTCTGGAAGTGGGAACCCAGGTAGAACCATCAGACTTCCTGAATTTAGGAGATGGAGTTGAGAGTCCAGGGAGAACAAGGTGGCTAGAGTTTGCAGGACAGAGTACCAGAGAGAGGAGAGACACACAGAGAGACAACTCCAGAAATCTGTGGAGGGTTCCTCTCTAGTCATCAGGAGAATACTGATCAAGATGCGCATGTGAAGAAACTACCATATGCTGGTAGAAAGATCCATTCAAAAAGATTAGAAGGAGCAGTACTCAGCACTCATATAAGGTAGAAAAAATTCTTATTTCTACCAACCAGATCAGAAAACCTCATCATCCATGGGGCATTGTTTAGAGTTCTTAGAAGGGGCTTTCCTCAGTAGTGGAGAAATAATTAGTCCTAGACTGAACGTTGACTGCTCTGGACCAGCCTAACCAATCTTAAAAGCAAGACATGAAATGATCAAACTATTGCCAAGTAACTTAACTGCATCCCAGAAAAAAGCTCAGGAATATTTATTGAAATACAAAAATATTCAGGAAGAATGATGTCAGTAAAATGGCATAATAGGACTTTTTACTGTCTTTCTTCTTAAGAACACCAATTTTGACAATCATTCATGACAAGAATGTCTTTGTGGAAGTCCAGGAGTCCAGCAAAGAAGTTCCAGCACACTATTGGAGCAAAGAAAATCTAAGACTGGACACATCGAAGAGTGGAAGAGGAACAGTTTCACTTTACCCTCATTGCCCCATGCCCAAAGTCACACAGACCAGTGCCAAGAGAGAACTTCTCAGCCTGCAATTTCTCCCATGGGGAAGTGAGAATGTGTGCGTGGGCACCCAGCTTCCTTAGCTGTGTGGCATGCCACCAGAGAGACTCACTCCTTTCTCACACCCCAAGAATACTGAGGTATGCTGCACAACTGTGCAGCAGGGAGGGGCTTGGGAGAACACCAGCTAGAGTCCTCAGAAGGCTTCAGAGAGACACAGATGCTACTAATTACTTCACGAACTCCATCAGGAAGCCCACCCTAAGAACTACTGAGGACACCTTGCCTGTGGATCTCCCCAACTGGCTCCCAGGTACCCCCAATGCTCCATGTACCTCACACACACACCCCATCCCCACCCTGTGGCTGACTCCTGGTGCACACTAGGATGGCAAGTGTGAACATTTGCAAATGACTAGTGAGTATGCACTAAAAACCAGCCCAACTATGTGGGATTGGAAGAAAGTACACAAACTTGAGCATTTAGCACTACCCTAGAAAAAGAAAATGGGAGATCATTAGTACCCAACCTGGGTTTGCAGGATCAAGAGAAGGTGTAAAATCTTAAGAATTCCGCCTCAAGAGGAACAAAAAGTGTGAAGTAGGTGTATCCATAGAAAATGTCTGAGAAAGCCTAAGAATCCCTAGCAGCACTGGTGAAAGGTATTTCTCTCCCAAAGCCAGTTAATAAAGACGGGAGGAGGTCACTGTTACTTCAAATGCAAAGACAGGAACACAAGACTTCAAGGAGCATGAAAAATCAAGGAAATATGACACCACCAAAAGAACACAATTTTCTAGTAACTGACCTCAAAGAAATAAAGATCTGTGATCTATCCGACACAAAATTCAAAATAGCTTTTGAATATGATCAAAGTTAAGTTGTTATCAGCTTAAAATAGACTGTTATAACCATAAGATGCTTTATGTAAGCCTCATGGTAACCACAAAGCAAAAACTACCATAGATACACAAAAGACAAAGAGAAAGAAATCAAAGCATACCATTACGGAAAATCATCAATTCACAAAGGAAGACAGCAAGAGAGGAAGAAGGAAACAAAGGAACTACAAAACAGCCAGAAAACAATAAGATGGTATTAGTAAGACCTTATCTATCAATAATTACTTTAAATGTAAGTGGATTAAGTTCTCCAATCAAAAAGCAAAGAGTGGCTAAAAAAACAAATCCCAACTATATCCTGCCCACAAGAGACTTACTTTGAAAATACACATAGACTCAAAGTGAAGGGGTGGAAAAAGATATTTCATGCAAATGGAAACCAAAAGAGAGCAGGGGTAGCTATACTTATGTCAGACAAAACATGTTTAAGTCAAAAACAGTAACAAGAGACAAAGAAGGTCATTATATAATGACAAAGGAGTCAATTCATTAAGACTATGTAACAATTGTAAATATATATTCACCCAACATTGGAGCACCTAAATATATTAAGCAAATACTAATAAATCTGAAGGGAGAAATAAATAACAATGAAATAATTGTAGGGGCCTTCTATACCTCACGGTCAACAATGGATAGATTATCCAGAGAGAAAATCAATAAGGCAACATTAGACTTGAACTATACTGTAGACCAAATTGACCTAACAGACATATACAGAGCATTCCATCCAATAGCAACAGAATTCACATTCTTCTCAAGTGCACATGGAACATTCTCAAGGGTAGATCATATATTAGGTTACAAGACATGTCTTAACAAATTTAAGGAGACTGAAATTACACTAAATACCTTTTCCAACCAGAATGATACGAAACTAGAAATCAGTAACAGGGAAAACTGGAGAATGCACAAGTATGTACATACTCTTGAACAACCAATGGGTCAAAGAAGACATCAAAAGAGAAATTAAAAACATCTTGAAACAAACAAAAATGGAAACACAACATACAAAAATTCATGGGATGCAGCAAAAGCAGTCTTAGAGGGAAGTGTGTAGTGATAAATGCCTGCAAAGAAAGATCTCAAATAAACAACCTAACTGTGCACTTCCAGGAAATAGAAAAGGAAGAACAAACTAAGTCCAAATTTGGTGGAAGGAAAGAAACAGCAAATATCCAAGCAGAAATAAATATAATAGAGACAAGAAAAATAATAGAAAAGATCAACAAAACTAAGATCTGTTTTTTGGAAAAGATAAACAAAATTGATAAGCCTTTAGTTAGACTAAGAAAAGCAGAGAGAAAACTCAAATAAATAAAATCAGAGATGAAAGAGGTGACATTACAACTGATACCACAGAAATAGAATCATGAAATTACTATGAACAATTATATGCCAACAAATTGGGTAACCTAGAAGAAATACATAAATTCCTAGAAATGTACAACCTACCAAGAGGAAATCCTGAAGAAATAGAAAATGTGAAGAGATCAATAATTAATCGGGAGATTTAATCAGTAATCAAAAACCTCCCAATAAAGAAAATTCCAGAACCCGATAACTTTACTGGTCAATTCTACCAAACATTGATTGAAGAATTAATACCAATCCTCCTCAAACTCTTCCAAAAAATTGAAGTGAAGGGAACACTTCCAAACTGATTTTACAACACTAGTGTTACCTGATACCAAAGCCAGACAAGGACACTACAAGAAAAGAAAATTACAGACCAATATCTCTGATGAATATAGATGCAAAAGTCCCCAACAAAATACTACCAAGCCAAATTCAACAGCACCTTATAAAGATCATACACCATGATCAAGTGGATTTATCCCTGGGAGGTAAGGATGGTTCAACATAGGCAAATCAATAAATGTGATACACAACGTTAACAGAATGAAGGATAAATATCATATGGTCATCTCAATAGATGCAGCAAAAGCCTCTGACAAAATTCAATATCTTTTTATGACAATAACTCTCAACAAATTAGGTATAGAAGGAATGTGTCTCAACATAATAAAGGCCATATATGACAAGTCCACAGCTAGTATCAAAGTCAATGGTGAAAAACTGAAAGTGTATCTGCTAAGATCAAGAACAAGACAAGGATGCGCACTCTCACTACTATTCAACACAGCACTGAAAGTACTAGCCAGAGCAAGTAGGCAAGAAAAGGAAATAGGTATTCAAATCAGAAAAGGAAGAGTAAAATTGTCTCTGTCTGCAGATTAGATGATCACATATATAGAAAACCCTAAAGACTCCATAAAAAACACTCTTAGAATTAATAATGAATTCAGTAAAGTTACAGAATACAAATCAATTTAAAAACTCAGTTGTATTTTTAAACACTTACAATGAAATTAAGAAAACGATCCTATTTATAACAGCACCAAAAACAATCAAACAATTAGGAATAAATTTAACCAAAGAGGGGAAAGACCTGTACACTGAAAACTATAAGACATTGATAAAAGAAATTGAGGAAGAAACAAATAAATGGAAAAATATCCTGTGTTTGTGGAAGGAAAAAATTAATAATATTAAACTGTCCATACTGCCCAAAGTGATGTACAGCTTCAGTACAATCCCTATCAAAATTACATTGGCATTTTTCACAGAAATACAAAAAAAATACTAAAATTTGTATGGAACCACAAAAGACCCTGAATAGTCAATGCAGTTTTCAGAAAGAACAAAGCTGAAGACATCACATTTCCTGACTTCAAACTTTATTACAAAGCTACAATAATCAAAACAGTATAATACTAGCATTAAAACAGTAACATAGCCAAATGGAACAGAATAGAGAGCCCAGATATAAACCCATGGCTATATGATCAAGTAGTCCTTGCCAAGGGTGTCACAATGGAGGAAGGATATGATTTTGGGAAAACTGGACATTTTCCCAATATTGCAATATTTGCAAAAGAATGAAACTGGATCTTTTTCTTAGACCACCCAGAAAAATTAACTTAAAATGGATTAAATACTTAACTGTAAGATCTGAAACCATAAAACTCCTAGAAGAAAACAGGTAAAAAGCTCCTTGACGTTAATCTTGGCAATGAGTTTTTGGATATGACACCAAAAGCACAGGCAATAAAAGCAAAACTAAACAAGTGGAACTACATCAAACTAAAAGGCTTCTGCACAGCAAAGGAAACCATTAAAAAATGAAAAGGCAATCTGTGGAATAAGAGAAATTATTTGCAAACCATTCATTTGATAAGGGGTTAATATCCAAAATATATAAGAAACTTATATAACTCAGCAAATAATAATAACAACCCAAGTAAAAAATGGGCTAAGGACTTGAATAGACATTTCTCCAAAGAAGACATACAAATGGCCAACAGGTACATGAAAAGGCCCTCAACATCACTAATTATCAGGGAAATGTAAATCGAAAGCACAATAAGATATCACCTCATACCTGTTAGGATGGCTTTTACCAAAAAGACAACAAACAAGTGTTGGCAAGGATGTGTAGAAAAGGGAACACTTGTATACTGTTAGTGAGAATGTAAATTAGTACAGCAATGATGGAAAAAAGTATAGAGGTTATTAAAATATTAAAAATAGAACTACCATATAATCCAGCAATCTCCCTTCTAGGTATACATCCAAAAGAAACTAAATAAGTATCTTGAAGAAACAGTGGCTGAAAATTACCAGAAATAAAGAAGCCTATCACATAATGATAAAGAGGTCAATTCACCAAGAGCACATAACAATCCTAAATGTTTATGTCCCTAATAACAGACTCAAAATACATGAAGAAAAAAGACAATAAAACTCCAAGGAGAAATAGGAAAATCCACAATTATAGTATAAGATTTCAGTATGACTAAACAAAAAGAAAATCAGAAAGGATATAGTAGACTTGAAAAACACAATCAATCAGCTTGACCTCACTAACGTTTATAGAATACTGCACCAACAGCAGCAGAATACACATTATTTTTAAGTGTAAATGTTCACAGAACATTTACCAAGATACCCCATATTCTGGGCCACATTACACATATTAATGTATTTAAAAAGTTTTAAGTCATACCAACCAGATTTTTTTAACCACAATAGAACTAAATTTGCAATCAATGACAGAATGACCTCTATAAAGTCCTCCCAGATATTTGAAGAGTTAATAACAAACTTCTAAATAACCAATGGGTCAAAGAAGAAAATTGAACATAGATTTAAGAATATTTTAAATGAATGAAAATGAAAACGTGTCAGAATTTGTGGGATAACACTAAAGCAGTACTTATGGTGAAATTTATAGCACTAAATGTCTATATTAGAAAGAAACAAGTTCTCAAACCAATGACCACAGATTATTTTTCTAAAAAGAGCAAAGTAAACCAAAGCAAGCCAAAGAAAGGAAATAAGTATCAAAGCAAAAATCAATGGAATAGAAAACAAAAACAAAATAGAGAAAAAAATCAATGAAACCGAAAGCTGATTCTTTAAAAGATTAGGAAAACTAAGAAACTGCTAGCCTATCTGATCAGGAAAAAACGAAAGAAGAAATAAATAACCAATATTGGGAATGGGAGAAGTAACGTCACTAGAGATTATGCAGATATTAAAAATGTATTAAGGGGATATTTTAACAACTTTAAGCCAATAAATTTGACAACTTAGATAAAATGAACAAATTCTTGAAGGACACAACCTAACAAAGCTTAATAAAAAGTAAATAGATAACATGAGTAGCCCTATAATTATTAAAGAAATTGAATTTGTAGTTAAAAGCATTGCCAGAAAAGTAACTCTGGGCTTAGATGGCTTCACTCATGAATTCTATCAAATATTCAGAAAAGAATTAATGCCAACTCTATACAAACTCTTCCAAAAAATAAGAGGAGGGAATACATTTCAACTTATTCAATAGATCCAGTGTTACCTTTACATCAAATCCAGGAAAAGACATCATAAGAAAACTAGAGAGCAAGATCCCTTATGAATATAGACAGAAACATCCTCAAGAAAATACTAGCAAATCAAATCCAGCAATATATATAAAGATTATACAGCATGACAAGTGGGATTTATCTGAGGAATTCAAGCTTGGTTCAACATACTAAAATCAATCAGTGTATTACGCCATGGCAAGAGGACACAGGGGAAAAACCATATGACAATCAATAGACACAGAAAAATCATTTGACAAAATCCAATAACCATTCACGATCAAAACACTCAACAAGCTAGGACTAGAAGGGAACTTCCCCAATCTGATAAATAGTTTCTATAAAAAACCCACAGTTAATACTGTGCTTGATGGTGAAAGAGAATAACTTTTACCTAAGATAAGGAATAAGACATGAATGTTTGCTCTCACCAGTTTCTCTTAACATTGAAAAGAGTTTCTGATCAGTGCAATAAGACAAGAAAAACAATAAAAAGTATCCATATTGAAATGGAAGAAGTAACTTTCTTTTCTTTCACAGATGACATGATCTTGCATATATAACATCTTAAGGAATTCACAAATGAACTATTAGAGCTCATAAATGAGTTCAGCCAGGTTGTAGGATACAAGATCAATAAAAAAATCAATTGTACTTCTATATGTTAGCAATGGTGAACAGAAAATTAAAGTGTAAAAAAATAATTTACAATAACATAAAAAATACTAAATACTTTGGGATAAAGCTGACAAAAGGTACCCTAAACCTGCACTCTGAAAACCACAAAATGTTGCTGATAGAAATTAAAGACCTAAATTAATGGAGAAATACACTTTGTTCACAAGGTCAGAAGGCTCAGCATTGCTATCAGTCCTCCCCAAATTGATTTATAGATTCAACACACTCCCAACTGAAATCCCAGATGTCTTTTCTGTAGAAATTGACAAGCTGATTCTAAAATTCATATGGAAATATAAAGGCCTTAGAACAGCTAACATAACTTTTAAAAAGAAGAACAAAGTTGGGAGACCAACACTACTTGATTTCAAGCGTTGTTATAAAGCTACTAAAATCAAGATGGTGTGGTATCGCTATAAAGATGGACAATAAATGTAACAGAAGGGAATCCAGAAATAGACACACACATATATGGACAACTGATTTTTGACAAAGATACAAAGCAATTCATTGAAGAAAGGAGAATATTTTCAACAAATGTTGCTAGAACAATTGGATATCCAAATGCAAAAGCATGAACTTCGATCCATGTTTTGCACTATATACAAAAATTAACTCAAAATGCATCAGAGACCCAAACATAAAATCAAAATCTATAAAACTTACAGATGTCAACATAGGATAAAATCATTGTGTTCTTGGGCTAAGCAAATATTTGTTAGATATGACCCCAAAAGGAAGCCATAAAAGAACACACTGATAAATTGGACTTCATCAAAATTAAAAATAAAAACTTCTGTTCTGTGAAAGACACTGTGAAGAGAATGAAAAGACAAGCCACCAACTGGGAGAATATCTTTATGATGCATATATATGATAAAGGACTTGTATCCAGAATATATGAAGAATCCTCAAAACTCAACAATAAGAAAATGAACAACTCAATTAAAAAATAGGTGAAGGTCTGAGTAGACATTTTTCCCAAGAAGATATGCGATGGCAAATAAACACATGAAAAGATGCTCATCTTAGTCATTAGGGAAAGGGAAATTGAAACCACAATGAGATACCACTACACAATATTAGGATGGTTAAAATTTTAAAAACTGACTATAGTAAGTGTTGGAAAGAATGTGGAGGAACTGGAATTCTCATATACTCCTGGTGGGAAGGTAAAATGCTTCAACCAGTTTGGAAAACAACTTGGCAGTTTCTTAAAAATTAAGTGTACATTTACCTTGTGATTCAGTTATTCTCCTCCCGACTATTTACCTATGAGAAATGGAAGCCTATATCGATGCAAAGACTTGTACATAAATATTTATAGTAGCATTATTGGCAATAGCCAAAAAACTGGAAACAACATAAGTGTCCATCAACAGGTAAATGGAAAAATAAATTCCAGTGTATCTATGCAATGGAATACTACATAGCAGTAAAAATGAGTGAACTATTGATATATACACATTATATTTGAATCTCAAAATAATTATGCTTAGTGAGAGAAGCCAGACCAAAAAGAGTACATACTGTATGATTCCATTTATACAAATCTCTAGAAAATGCAAACTGATCTTTAGTGACAGAAAGTAGATCAAAGGTTGTCTGTGAGAGGAGGAGTAGGAAGGAGGGATTACAAAGAACCAAGAGGAAACTTTTGGGGTTATGGATATATTCACTATCTTCATTGTTGTGATGCTTTCATGGATATTTTATATATATAATATATATAAAAATATTTTATATATACTATATATATATATACTTTAAATATGTGGTGTTTATTGTATGTCAATTATATCTCAATAAATCTGTTAAAAAGATAAAGAAAAAAACAAAAGAATAGTTAAATTGCTGATATTTATAGCTAGAATTGTACAGCCTCCACAGTCCAATTCAAATACTTACCCATACAGCTCAAGCATTAATTAGTTAGTTAGTTAGTAGGCAGTGTTTTTAAGGTCTCAAATTACTGCTACTCTTTCCCTCTGGAAAGGTCATGACCCAGCCATGTTTTCCAGGGCTGGACAGAATATCAAACACTTCCTCTATCTCCACTCCCCTGCCCAGTTTCATACATCTTCGGCTTTTGTCTGCAAATATTTACAGTGGGTTTTCTTTTTATACCACCTTAAAGGTCTTGGATCTTTTCTTTAGGGAATGATTTTGTGGGTTTATTTTGGGAGAAGAAATCGGTCTTGATCACACTTAGAAAGCCAGATCATCCCAGAAACCACTGAAGAGACTGCTGCGGTGGTTCCTGACAGAGATGAGGAGGGCTTGAGCTAAGGAGGATGGAGAGGAAGGGACTCATTCAACAGCTAGTCAGCAATGTAAAATCAGTAAAATTTGAGGGTCCTTTGAGTGCACAGCATTGTTACCACTATAGAGCATGTGAAATAGTATGAGGGTCTGCCTTTGCCTTCATAGGTTGAACAGACAGTTACATACTCCCTTGGAAAGTGAAATCAAAACCAACATTTCTCTGTGAAGTAATGAGGCTGGGAGAAATAATTTGTAAGATAAGAAGATGTTCAAAGCCAGTGGTGATGATTAATTCCCCTCCTTCCAAAGTAGATGCAAAGTGCTGTAGGAGTTCAGGAGAAGAAGGAAATCTGCACCAACTGGAGTGGTCAAGTAAGACTTAATAAAGGAAGGGGTTGTCAAATTGCAGTAGGGGAAGAAATATGGGAAAGCAACAAGGCATAGGTTGGGAGTGCCAAGTTATTTGTGGAATAGCACGTGGTTGGGTCAGAGAGTAGTATGGGATAGATAGTTAAACTATAATTTCAGATAAAATTTGGATTAGATAGGTTGAAGTGAAAACTAGGAAAGTGCCAAAAGCCACGCTAGATAGTTAAGACTTTATTCTGAATGTAGTGGGAAGCTGCTGAAAACTTTTGAGCAAAAAGAGACAATCTGATATGGGATTTGGGAAATGAATTTGATGGCAATATGAAAGATGCATTGAAATAAGGAGAGATTGAGGAGGTCAATTAGGAGGCTGGTAATCATACATGATATTACGTATGATCATTCTGCCCAGTTGCTTTCCTTCCCTACATACAGGCACACGCACACGCACAAACACACACACAGACACACACACACACAATACACAATCTACTTGTCTATTCCCTGGGTCACTGGTGAAGCAGGATCCTTATCTATCTGGGTCCTAGGTCAAATTTCAGTAGCCTCAGGTTGAAAATGCCACTCAGTAGGCATTTCTTGATCTTGGCACACAGAAACCTTTTCTTTTGGTGTTGGTTCAAGGCATCTAGCCTCTTCCTTGGTGCCTCTGTGTTGAACTTTTCATTGTGATTGGCACAGAGCTCTGAATCAACCACATATCTGGCTGGCATGAAATTCTTATCTCACCTGACGGCCTTTCCTGGGATGTCCAAGATTTTTTCCCTAACATTTACACAAAATATCATATCTGCAAATTTTGGTCAACTGTCCCCAGCAGACAGAAAAGGTCCTAAAACCACAGTGGCTTCTGGAGAGGAGGTAGCCATTACAGGATTTAAAAACTGGAGTGGCATTCGCACAGCTAGTCCAATTAGCTCAGGGCAGGGAAAATTCTCTTCCCCAGGGCACCCTCCCTTTGATTTCCTAGAATATCAGGACTAAAGGGTTCCTTAGAGATCATTCACCTACAGATGAGGTGGCTGAGACCCAGAGAGAATAAGTAGACTTTCCTAGATTACTCTGCTAATTAGTGACAGAACTGGAACTAGATGCAGTTTCTTAAGTTCCAGGTCAGCCTTCTTTTCATTATATTTAGCTCTCAAGGCAATGTTTGTCTGATCCCTGTTGCTGCACCCTAGAGAAAATTTTGCTGTGATGTGGCTATTTTTCAGGAAACTGAAAATCTAATGGAAGATTAAGAGACCTATAAAAGTGATTAATGCTCTACTCAGAATTTCAAAAGAAAGTAATAAGAGGTAACACCTTGAAGATTACAGAGTATCCAAGGGCATAACAGCAATGGCAATAAAATATTTAAAATATTTGTTGTATTTATGGAATACATTTTGATGTTCCTAATACTTATCTTTCATTTTAATGGTCATTGAACAATTCAAATGTCTCTTTCAATTAAATTTTATCTTTCTTTCTGCTTTTTCTCCCCAAATTCCCCCAGTATATAGTTGTATATTTTTTTAATTGTAGGTTCTTCTAGTTGTGGCATGTGGGACTCCACCTCAGCGTGGCCTGACAAGCAGTGCCGTGTCTGTGCCCAGGATCTGAACCAGCTGAAACCCTGGGTCGCTGCAGCAGAGTGCGAACTTAACCATTTGGCCACGGGGCTGGCCCCCTCAATTAAATTTTTTATTTTGAGATAATTGTAGGTAATCATGCAGCTATAAGAAATAATATAGAGAGATCCAAAGCACACTTTATCCAGTTTTCTCTAATGGTAACATCTTGCAAAACTATAGTACAATATTGCAGGATCTTATTTGTGTAGGCAAGATACAGAATATTTCTATCACCACAAGGATTCTTCATGTTGCCCTTTTATTGCCACACTCACTTCCCTCCTGCCCCACACTTCCATAACTTCTGGAAACCACTAATCTATTTTCCATTTATATAATTTTGTCATTTCAAAAATATGTAAATTGAATCTTACAGTATGTAACCTTTTGGGATTGGTTTTTTTCACTTAGCATAGTTCTCTGGAGGCTCATCCAGGGTGTTGCATGTATCGATAATTTGTTCCTTTTTATTCCTGAGCAGTATTCTGTGGTATGGATGTACCATAGTTTGTTTATCCATTCCCCCCATTGAAAGACATCTGAGTTATTTATACTTTTTGGTTATTACAAATAAAGCTGCTATGAACATTTGTGTAGAGGATTTGTGTGAATATAAGTTTTCATTTCTCTGGGATAGAAACCCAGGAACATGATAACTGGGTCATATAGTAGTTGCATGTTCAGGTTTTTAAGAAACTCTCAGACTGTTTTCCAAGTGACTGTACCACTTTGCATTCCCACAAGCCATGTATGAGTGGTCCAGTTTCTCTGCATCCGTACCAACATTTTATGTCACTATTTTCTGTTTTAGCCATTCCTGTGGGTTTGTAGTGATATCTCATTGTGGTTTTAATTTGCATTTTCCTACTGGCTAATGATGTTGAACATCTTTTCATGTACTTGTATTCTATCTGCGTATCCTCTTCAGTCAGTCCTTGAGGGTATTATGCTGAGTAAAATAAGTCAGAGGAAGAAAGTCAAATACTGTATGATCTCACGCATAAGTAGAAGATAAAAACAATGACAAACAAACACATAGCAATGGAGACTGGATTGGTGGTTACCATAAGGGAAGGGGGGTAGGGCAAAAGGGGTGATTAGGTTCACGTGTGAGGGGATGGACTCTAATTAGTTTGTGGGTGGTGAACATGATGTAATCTACACAGAATTCGAAATTTATTACGATGTACATCTGAAAGCTATATATTGTTATAATCCAATGTTACTGCAATTAAAAAATTTTTTTTTAATTTTTTTTAAAACAAGAACATAGACTAAATAAAAAAAACTTAAACTAAAAAAAAATTTCTTCATTTTTTTTTGCCAATTTCCAAATTGGATTATTTGTTTGTTTACTGTAGAGTTTAGAGAACTCATTATATATTATGGATATGAGTTCTTTGTTGGATATTTGATTTGCAAACATATTCTCCCAGTCAGTGGCTTGTGCTTTCATCCTCCTCACAGAGTCTTTCTCAGAACAAGATATTTTTAATTTGATGAGGCCTAATTTATTAATTTTTCCTTTTTTGAATTGTGATTTTGGCGTCAAGTCTACAAACTCTTTGTCAAGCCCTAGATCCTGAAGATTTTCTTCTATGTGTTTCTCTAAAAGTTTTAAGTTTTACAGTGTACATTTAAGTCCATAAAGCATCTTGAGTTAATTTTTGTAGAAGGTATAAGACATAAGTCAAGGTTCTTTGTAGTGTTTTTGTCTGTGGATGTCCACTTGCTCCAGTACCACTTGTTGGAAAGGATCCTTCCTCCACTGAATTGCTTTTGCATCTTTGTCAATAATCAATTGGGCATATATGTGTGGGTGGATTTCTGGGTTGTCAATTCTGTTCCATCATTTGATGTGCCTATCACTCTTTCAGTGTCACAATCTTGATTACTGTAGCTATTCACTAAGTCTTGAAATTGCGTAGAGTGATTCCTCCCACTTTATTTTTCAAAATTGTTTTAGCTATTCAGTTCTATTGCTTTTCCAAATAAAATTTAGAATGATCTTGTCTATATCTACAAAAAATCTTGCTGGCATTTTAAGAGGAATTATGTTAAACTTGTATATTAATTTGGGAAGAATTGACATCTTTACTATGCTGCATCTTTCAATCCATGAACACATGTCCCTCCTTTTATTTAGATCTTTGATTTCTTCCATCTGCTTTTTGTAGTTTTCAGAATACAAGTTCTGTACATATTTTGTTAGATTTATACCTAAATATTTCATTTTTTGAACAATTGTAAATGATATTGTATTTTTGTTCATTGCTAGTCTATGGAAACTCTATAAGCGATTTTAGCATGTTTGTCTTGTATCCAGTGATCTTGCTGAACTTATTAGGTCTAGGAGATTTTTTTGTAGATTCCTTGGGAATTTCTGTGTAGACAATCATGTCATCTTTAAAAAGGAAAACTCTTATTTCTTCCAATCCATACGCCTTTTATATCCCATTCTTGCTTTATTGCACTGGTTGGAGCTTCCAGCATTATGTTTAGTAAGAGTGGTGAAAATGGACATCTATGCCTTGATCTTAGGGACAAAGCAGTCATTCTTTCACCATTCAGTATAATGTTAGCTCTAGGTTTTTTTTAGATGCTCTTTATGTTGAGGAAATTCCCTTCTGTTCCTATTTTTCTGAGAGAGATTATCATGAATGGATATTGAATTTAGTCAAATTCTTTTTCTGCATAGATTGATGTGATCATGTGATTTTTCTTCTTTCGCCTGTTAATGTGGTGGAGTATACTGATTGATTTTTGAATATGAAGCAGCCTTGCATCCCTGGAATATTCTCATTTGGTTATGGGATATAATTATTATTGCGTATTGCTAAATTCTATTCTTAATATTTTGTTAAGAATTTTTCCAACTATATTCATGAGGAATATTGTCTATAGTTTTCCTTTTTTGTATTGTCTTTGTCTGGTCTTGATATCAGGATAATAATAGCATCATAATACTAGCCTCCATCTTCTGCAAGAGGTTGTGTAGAATTGGTGTTAATTCGTCTTTAACTGCTTGGTAGAATTCTTCAGTGAAACAATTTGGGTCTGGAGATTTCTTTTTGAGAGCTTTAAAACTAGAAATTCAATTTACTTAATAGTTTATAGGGTTATTCAAATTATCTTTCATATTGAGTGAGTTGTGGTAGTTTGTATATTTTGAGGAACTGGTCCATTTCATCTAAGTGTGTAGGGTTTTTTGTAGCATTCACTTATTATCCCTTTGAGTCTTGCAGGGTCTAGAATAATATACCGTATTTCATTCCTGACACTGGTAAGCTGTGTTCTCTCTCTTTTTTGTTTGTCAGTCTTGCTAGAGGTCTGTCAACTTTATTGATCTTTTCAAAGAACCAGGTCTTTGTTTCATTGATTTTCTCTATTGTTTTTCTCTTTTTAATTGTATTAATTTCTGCTCTTATGTTTATTATTTCCTTTGTTGTGCTTCCTTTGTTTTTATTTTGCTCTTCTTTTACTAAATTCTTGAAGTATGGCTTATATTATTGATTTGAGAGGCAAACTCTCCAGAGAGGCAAAATGTAAGCATTTAGTGATATAAATTTTCCTCTCAGGATTGCTTTAGCTACATCTCACAGATTCAGATATGTTATGTTTTCATTTTCATTCAGTTTAGGTATTTTTAATTTCTTTTGAAACTTCTTCCTTGACTAATGGGTTATTTAGAAGTATGCTCTTCGGTTTCCACTTGTTTGGAAATTTTCCTGTTAGTTTTCTAATTTGATTTCGTTGTGGTCAGTGAGCACACCTGAATGATTTTAGTTCTTTCAGATTTGTTGAGGTTTGATTTATGGCCCAGGATGTGGTCTAGTTTGGCAAATGTTCCGTGGGATCTTGAAAAGAATATGTATTCTGCTGTTATTGGGTGGAGTGTTCTATAAATGTTAACTAGAGCCTATTGATTAATGATGCTGTTGAATTCTTCTGTGTCACTGTTGATTTTTGGTCTAGTGCTTCTACCAATTATTGAGTGAGAGGTGTTAAAGTCTCAAATTATAATTCTGTATTTGTCTATTTCTTATTTCAGTTCTATCAATTTTTGCTTCACATATTTTGTAGCTCTGTTATTTAGTGCATATACATTTAAGATTTCTTTGTCTTCTTGGTGGATTGACACTTTTATCATTTGTCATGTCTCTCTCTGTCCTTGATAATTTTATTTTCTCTGAAGTCTACTTTATCTGATATTAATATAGCCATTCTTGCTTTCCTTTGACTAGTGTTAGCATAATACATCTTTTCTTTTTGTATCCTTCTACTTTCAGTGTGCCTATATGGCTTAATTTATGTGTTTTTTATAGACAATATATGGTTGGGTCAAGTTTTTAAATTCATTCTTCCACTTTCTTTTAATTGGTGTACTTAGACTATTTACAATTGATGTAATTATTGATATGTTATGGCTTATGTCTGCCTATCTAATTTTTGTTTTCTGTTTGTTCTCTCTGTTTTTCCTTTCTGTGTTTTCTTTTCCTGCCTTACTTTGGGTTACTGGAGTATACACTTATAACCACATTAGACAGTGTTATAATATTTGCTCCCAACATTAAACATAATTAGAAAACTCAAGATGAAAAGGAAAGCCTAGTTTATTTATGTATATTCTTGCTCTTTCTTTTGTTTTATCTTCCTCAAGTTGAGAGATTCTTATTGTTTCCTTTCTGTTTTGAGAACTTCCTTTAGTCATTATTTTAGGGTAGGGTTGCTGGCAACATATTCTCTTAGTTTACCTTTATCTGAGAATATCTCAATTTCCCTTTCCTTCCTGAAGGATATTTTCACTGGATATAGGAATCTGGATTGACAGTGCTTTTCTTTCAGCACATGTAAAAAGCTAGGCCACTTCCTTCTGGTCTCCATGATTTCTTACAAAAATCTGTGTCATTCAAATTGTTTACCTCCTATAAGTAAGGTGTCATTTCTCTCTCATTGCTTTCAAGATGCTTTCTTTGTCTTTAAGTTTTCAGAAGTTTGACTATGACATGTCTTAGTGTGGATTTCTTTGGGGTTTTCTCGTTTGGGGTTCACTCAGCTTTTTGTTTTTGTTTTTGTTTTTGTTTTTTTGAGGAAGACTAGCCCTGAACTAACTACTGCCAATCCTCCTCTTTTTGCCGAGGAAAACCAGCCTTGAGGTAACATCCATGGCCAACTTCCTCTATTTCATATGTGGGATGCCTACCACAGCATAGCTTTTCCAAAGCGGTGCCATGTCCACACCTGGGATCTGAACAGGCGAACCCCCGGCTGCCTAGAAGTGGAACGTGTGAACTTAACCACTGTGCCACTGGGCCAGCTCACTCAGCATTTTGAATATTTAGTTTTATCTTTTGCCAAATTTGGCAAGTTTTCAAACCTTATTTCTTTGAGTACTTTTTCCATCTTGACCTCTTTATTCTCTTTGCTGAGGCTCCAATGACGTGACTGTTAGATGTGAGACTCTGTTCACTTTTTTTTCCAAATTGCTTTCTCTCTGTTTTTCAGATTAGGCACTTTCTATCATTCTCTCTTCGAGTTCACTGATTCTTTCCTTTATTCCCTCCATTCTGCTGTTGAGGCTATCCATGGTGATTTTTTTCTTTTATGGTTATTGTATTTTTCAGTTCTCATATTTCCATTTAGTTCTTTGTATCTTCTGTTTATTCCTGAGGCTTTTTATTTCTTTCCTGAGATTCTATATTCTTTCATTTGTTTCAAGCATGTAAGTAATTGCCTGTTGAAGTATTTTTATAGGGTTACTCTGAAATATTTGTCAGGTAATTCTAATATTTCTCTCATCTTGGTGTTGGCTCCTATTGACTGTCTTTTTAAAAACAGCTTTACTGATGTATAATTGATACACAAAGGGTTGTACATATTTAATGTGGACAGTTTGATGAGCTGGAGCATATGCAAATACCTGTGATATCATTTCACTTAGTTTGAGATCTTCTTGGTTCTTGGTATAATAAGTGATTTTTTTACTGAAATCTGGATATTTTGGGTATTATTACATGATAGTCTGAATTTTATTTAAATCTTCTGCATTAGCTGACATCTTCTGACACTGCTCTGATGGAGAAAGGGAATGAACCTTGTTACTGCCAGGTGGAGGTAGAAGTCTAGTTTCCCTACTCAGCCTTCTTTGACATTCAGGTGGGGTGGCATCCTCATTACTGCTGGGTGGGGGTGGCATTTTTGGCTCCCTACTACTGATACCTCCCTGGCAGGGAGGGGTAATTCATTACTGCTCTCCACGTGGCATTCTAATTACACCATGGAGTGGAGTGGCCTTATGACTTCTGGTTAATGCTGAAAGAACTTTCTCTACATTAGGCCTCCTCTGACAGCACAAGCAGGGAGGGAGAGAAGTGCCTCATTACTGCTGAGTGCAGGTAGAATTCCAGGTTCCCCATGTAGTCTCCACTGACACTATGGGGGATGAGGGTTTGACCTTGTTATCAGCTAGCAGTGATGAAAGTCCCAGGTCCCTAGTTGGCCTTCGCTGATCCCACTCTGGTGAGGGTGTTTTGCTGCCTGGTTATAGACCCCATAGAGTGGTACCTTCCCTACTTGTCCTTTACTGGCATGGATGGGGTGGAGCCACCATTTTTTCTGTAGTGATTGGCTATAGTAGACCAGTTATTACCTAAAATGTTTTCTGTCTTGCTAGGCTGTCCTTTTCCTAGCCATTTGGCTAAAGAGAACAGACTTTTGTTGGGAACTTTTGGTTTCCACCTGTCAGCATTTCCCAGTTGAAGACTTCTTCAGTGCCATGTCTCTGATATATGAAGCAAAAGGAAAACCCAGGAAACTCAACACCATGTCATTCTTTGAGTCCCAATTTTCCTAGCCAGTCTGTTTTCTTCTCTGTAAATTTCAGAGTCTTCTCTTGTTTGTTTCATACATAATGTCCAGGTTCTTTACTTGTACTTATTTGGAAGAAATAGAAGAAAGGAAATCTATTCCATCTTCCCACAATCAGAAGTAATCAAATATATATTTCAACAAAATTTAATTTGTGTGTGTGTGTGCATGCATACAAGTGTGTGTTTTTTCACCTTTCGGTGGATTTTCCTGGGCCTCTGGCCATCCATGGAGTGTTGTAGAGTCCAATGGCTCTACACCGAAAAATTTTCTTGCCTCTGAATTAGTACCACTAACAATTCTTTTTTGAGGAAGATTAGCCCTGAGCTAACATCTGCTGCCAATCCTCCTTTGGCTGAGGAAGACTGGCCCTGAGCTAACATCTGTGCCCATCTTCCTCTTCTTTATATGTGGGACACCTACCACAGCATGGCTTGCCAAGCAGTGCCATGTCCACATCCGGGATCTGAACTGGTGAACCCCAGGCCGCTGAAGTGGAATGTGCGAACTTAACTGCTATGCCACCGGGCCGGCCCAGTACCACTAACAATTTTAAAGAAAATTTTATTTGCTTATCCCAAAAATGCACATTACATTGGCATAAGGCAGTATTGTGGAGTTTTTAGGAAGAGAGACTCTGAATTTGACTTCCAGTTCTGTCCCTGTGTGATCTTGGGCAGGTTACTTAACCTTTGTATTCCTCAGTTTCCTCATCTCTAATATGGGGATAATGACACAACTTATCTCATAACATGGAATAGGAACTAAATGAGTTAATATCTATAAAACACTTAGAACAGTATCTAGTTTGTTTTTGACCAAAATAATATATAATTTAAAGTATTGTGTTTGCATTCTGTACCACTAAGAGGGATGTCATCTTTTTTACTTCTCTTTCAAACTGTGAACCTTGTCCACTTCTCCAGTCTCATTTCACACCATTATCTCCTCGTTCTCTATACTCCAGTTGTCCTAGATTTGTTCAGTTTGTTGAACACATTACATGCTCTTTCAGCTCTGGGCCTCCGTACTATATGCTCCTCACTCTTCAGGTCAGGGAGGATCTTTCCTGAGTCACAGAGATCAGTCCAGGTCTCCCTCTTTTATGCTCACACAGCACCTGCACTCCCTCTACCATTTGTGCCCCTGACCTCAAGCAACTTTAGACCCAGGAGAGAGTGAGCGCTGGTCCATTGTGGCCCTAACTCAGGCCTCTTGGGCCATAATCGCAGATTGTGATAATAACACTTCTGGAGCTAGTTGGGCTGGCCTGGGACACAAATAGTTTGAGATAGCTTTGAGAACAGCTTTGAGTATACAAATATGCACAGGAATTTAGCGAACTTAATATGGCAAAATGAGAGAAAATGTAAAAGGAACTTCATTAAATCTGCTTTATAATTTTATTTTAAATGTAGCTTCTTAGTCTTTAAACTTAAAAATAGCTACACACAGAACAACAGTTTAGTAACACAGAAACAGAGTTTCTAAGTGGAGAAATTTATTACTGGCATTCAATGTCTGAAATTAAGAGTGAATGAATGCTGACTTGGCAAGCCAGTTCTGAAAGGTTGCCAACCCCTGGCTTAAATGCCAGAAGACCCAGTGTGTGGCCTTCAGCTGCTGATAATGGCCATTGACTTAAGTGTCCCAACTTAGAGGTCATGTGCACCTGGGGCTCATCAGTCCTTTTCTTCAGGCTCTTTCTCCACTTCTTCACCTTTAATCTTTCTGCCCATTAGTCTACCCTTGTTAGCCCATTTATAAATATCTCATCCATCTCTCTTTTGTGTCCTATCCCTTTCCAAGGTCACTCTCTGATCAAAGCATCCTAATCTTCCTCCTCTCAGTTTTCCCCACCAACACTAAACTTGTTCTTAAATACCTTTAACACTTCCAAATCCTCGACTCTTCCCTATTCTCAAAGTTGCTCATTCCTTGCTGGCTTTGTGTTTCATGCGAAGCTGGGGCAAATTCTCAATCCTTTCTTACACCATGACTTTTGCCCTTAATTTCCACACCTACTTAACTTTCCATCACCTCTGCCCTACAAATCTCCAAGACTAGATGAATATAAAGATCCATTTTCTTTGCTTTTAATCCTAGGTTGCAGAGTGCTACTGCAGAAAATAGCATAAGTACACTGATGGGCACCATTTCCGAAGCTAAGTTTTCCAACCTCACATGTACTCTCAAAATTGTTCAGTAAAACTTCTGCTTTTGTTCTAATCAGTTCTTTTTCTTTGGTTTGTCACTAGTGTCTGTCTCAACCATGTATCCCACTATTCCCAAGACCCTTAAATATGCATTTCTCATTAGATGATCTTGCCTCCTTCACAGAGAAATTAAAACCTGCCATAAATGGGCTGGCCCTGGTGGCCTAGTGGTTAAGTTCCATGCTCTGCTTTGGCGGCCAGGGTTTGGTTCCTGGGTGTGGACCTACATGACTTGTTGGCAGCCATGCTTTGGCAGCGACTCAAATGCAAGGTAGAGGAAGATTGGCACAGATGTTAGCTCAGGGCTAATCTTCCTCAGCAAAAAACAAAAAAGTGCCCTAAACTGACTGTCCTGTATTTATTTCCTTTCCTCTCATCTTATAGGAAGAAATGTCTTTAGCTTTTTCAAGACAAATCATTCCACTCATGATGTGCCTACACAGAGTGATTGCTCCATCAATGATTCCCCCTCACCTAGTTCTACGTCTTCAGCCCCTCTTTTTGCACTGGCTTTTTCCTTTTTGCCTACAAACATGCTCAAATCCTCTATGTCTTAAATAAATCCCCTTCCCTCGAGAGTGCCTCTCCCTCAAGCTATCACCTTATTCCCTTTTCTTCACAGCTAAGCTTCCTGAAAAGAGCAGATTGTACCCAATGGCTCTATTTCTTTGTCTCTAACTTATTACTCAAGCCACTGCAATATGATGTCTGCTTTTGTCTGCTGAAACAGCTCTACTAGAGGCACTGATGAATAGTTAAACAACGACCAGATCAAACGTCCTGTTTTCCTTAAGTAGCATAAACTACTTGACCTCTCATCAATATTTAATACTCTTTACCACTCTCTCCTGGAAAATCTCTCTCTCTGTTTCCACTGTATTACTCTCTTAGTTCTTTGACCTCTTTGCCTGCCACTCCCTCTCTGTCTGACCATTACATGTTGATATTACCAATGGTTCTACTTTTGATTCTCTTCTCATATGAATCTAGACATTTTCTCCTTCACCTTTATCTACTTTCATGCCTTCAACCACTGTTTGTGAATGATGCCCAATTCCATCCATCTTATCTCCAGCACGTCACTCTACCTAGATGTTCCACGGAAACTTCAAACTCAGTATGTCTAAAACTATATCCTCTAAGTTGATGTCCTTGCTGCATTGTCTGTATCAGAGATGATATCAATATTCCCCCATTTGCTGAAGCCAGATACCTGGGAGCAATTCTCCTCTTCTTCAGCATCCTCATTCTCCCTCTTTCTATACTCCTCAAAGTCCTAGCACCAACTAATGTCAGTTCAACTTGAAAATGTTATGTATTTGCCTTCTTCTTTTTATCCACTGTCCAAGTTTGGACTCTTGTCCTGTTTCACCTTGACTTCTACAAAAGGCTCACGGATTGTCTCTCTGATTTTGATATCTCCTGCCTGCAAATCACCATCCATTCAAGTTGACCTTTCTAAAACACAAATCTGATCATGTCAAGCAGTCACTCCAAAAGTTTAGATTGTTTCCCATTGTCCATAGGATAAGGTTCAAAATCTTTCATATAGTATAAAGGTCATTCTTGGTAGACCTGAACTTCATTTTTTTTTTTCGAGGAAGATTAGCCCTGAGCTAACTACTGCCAATCCTCCTCTTTTTTCTGAGGAAGACTGGCCCTGAGCTAACATCCATGCCCATCTTCCTCTACTTTTTTTGTATGTGGGACGCCTACCACAGCATGGGTTTTCCTAAGCAGTGCCATGTCCACACCCGGGATCTGAACTGGTGGACCTGGGGCTGCCAAGAAGCGGAACGTGTGAACTTAACCGCTGTGCCACCAGGCCCGCCCCTGAACTTGATTTTATAACCTCTTCTCCTAGCGCTTGTCCTCACACTCTCTATGCTCTAACCACACTGAAATATTACCATTCTCCAACACTTCACCCTTAAAATCAAAGTCACTGTGCCATCTGCTTATACTATTTCTTCAGATTGACCATCTATGAACTCCTCTTTATTAATTCTATTTCAGTCTTTGTTCTCTCTGTGCTTCATTTTGAAAAGTTCCTGTTGTTTTCTCTTCAGTTTCACTATTTTTTTTCTGTAGTACCTAACCTGCCTTTACTTTCATCCAGTGAAATTTTTAGATATTGTATTTTTCAACTCTAGAATTTCCATTTGTTTCTTTCTTTAATAATTCCATTTATTTTCTCATTATGTTCATGTATACCTTTAAACCCTGAGCATATTTATAATAGCTGTTTTACATTTCTTCTTGGCTAATTCTATCACATAATTTGTGGGTCTATTGCTCTGGACTGATTTTTCTCCAAGTTATGGATCCCATTTTCCAGCTACTTTGTATATTTAATAAATTTTTTTATTGGAGGACGGAATTGTGAATGTTACACTGTTGAGTGCTAGATCTTCTTGTCCTCCTTTAAAGACTGTTGGACTTTTTTCTGGGAGACATTTGACTTATTTGCACATCAACTTGATCCTCTCAAGGCTTTATTTTAAGTTTGTGAGATTGGTGTAGGATAGACTTTACTCTTGGCTAATTTAGGCCTACTAGCAAGGCATGACCCTGCTTGGCTCCCTACTATTCAATCGGGGGCCCTGGGTGCAGAATGAGCCCTCTTTACTCAGCCTGGTAGGTACTTAAATGTCTCCTAGTTCTATGTGAACTTTGAGAATTATTTAACTCATAGTTCCCTGATCATTCATTGCCCAGCCTCATAGAGTTTTCCCTAAGGCATGCAAGGCTTATTATTTAGACACACACTCCAGGGTACCTCTCAGCAGGTTCCTACAGTTCTTTCTCTGTGTAGCTTCCTCTTCCACAGCTACCTCAGCCTTCCTGAGTATTGATCTCTGTGTCCTAAACTCGGTGAAACCACTATGTTCTACTTGGGTTCCCCTTCCCTGCATCATGTTCTGGAAAGTGCCTCTAGGCAGAAAGCCAGGGTTCACTTCATTTGTTTCTCTTCTCTCAGGAGCTATAATACTGTACTTTCTGTTGTTCAGTGTCTGAAAACATATGTTTCTTTCTCTTTGTCATTTCTACTCTTCAGGACTTGAGAAAAAAAGATCTCTTCAGTGGTTAAGTAGCCTGACTGCCTTAGCAACAAAGTCATATGGTCGTGCCATCAATTCCCATCCTTTTGCATCCACAAAGCAGTGTTGAGACATTAGTTCCGTACATCTTCAAAAGTGGCTTTTCCCAGATAAAAAAAGATTCAAATGGGAGGGCATTCATATCTCTTCTATTCCAGTACTACTGCCTTCTACTATATGTTTGCAGCAGACTGTGTTGAGTGTATTCATCTAGAAAAGCCAAAGGCAGAGAAAGGGAGAGAGAGAGAGAGCTATTTGTCCCACTTGTCTTTAATCAGTAACTTTTACAAATGAATAATCAAGATTTAGTTTGTACTATCCTTACCATATCCAATTGATATAGCTACTATAACCCACATTGGTATTCTTTTAAGGGATTGGTAGAATATGAGGCAAAAGTAAGTGATAGCTTTTGCTATGGATGACCCATGGTTATATTTGTGTTGTTTCACTGTACAAAACCATTTTAAAATCCATGGTAGAAGTCCAGGTAAAAAGGATAGATGCCACGATGCAGAACATCTGAACAGCCACTGCTCAAATGGGCTACAACAAAGATGACAGAAAAGGTATGTGGTGGCCAATGCATAGTTTTGCTAATCAACAGTCTAGCTTACCCCCTGCTAGACTGACATTGTACTTTGGTTGATAATGACACTTCTCAAAGCCAAAAAGTTTTAGAACAAGTTGCGCTTGGTGGGTTGCCATTATACTGAGTGATCTTATTCCTATGGGATTCCAGAGAGTCCACCGACACACCAAATCACTTCCTAATAATATGACAAAAGTAAAAAGAGATTGAAAATGTCAGTCTTGACACTAGATGAAGATTTTAAATTAGTATGCAAGATAAATTCTCTTTTTACAATGCAGATGTGATCTAGAAAAACTGGATGACAACTACCTATCCTCTCCCTCTCTTCTTCTCAACCTTTTTTCCTTCTCTTTCAACTAGTCTACTCTTTGCCCTACCCGTAGCCCATTTAACATCAGTCAGAAGAGAGTTGTGGCACGTTTAGTTTGTGGACTTACTGAACTTCCATCAAGTTGATAGATGACAGGGCCAGGATACAGAATCATAGATGCTTTAGCTTGGGGGGCAGAACCCATACTCATCATCTATCTTGATTTGGCAGGTGAAGTAAGGGCCAAAAACAATGGCGATAATCCTGTCTCCTGCTTAATACCCCATCTACTGCTGCTGGCTTCTTGCTAAGCTCCAGAACCTGTTGCTTCAAAAAGAAAAAAAAAAGCAAGCTAACAGACAAAAAAATACACAGATGCATAAAATGAACTAAATCCAAAGTCAAAAGAGATCAACCAACACAAACTAACTCCAAAAAAGAATGAGGATAGTAAAGTGGACAATCACTTTGTCTATTTGAGTCAGAGGGAAAACTCCTTTTCCAGAAACAGCTCTAACTTCCCTTCAGTGAGTCATAGGCTTTATGTCCTTTGAGGCTTGGCAATAAGAAATCGCTCTGTGGTTGAATTTAGAGGAAGATTTTGTTGCTGGGTGCCTAGGAACCACTGTTGTGATTTGATAGGGAAAGCTGACATCCCACTGTCAATCCCTCCATGTTCCTGGGTTGTGGCCTCCATGTCTACTCATTGTTTCATTCATTGCTCCTAAGGTAATAAAGACTGCTAGAGACCTCAAGTGTTACCCTCCCGTTATAAAGTTTTCCCAAACTTCAGCCATTCACATATCACCTCTCGATTTTTGTCACACAACGTAACCCCAGCACTTAATATTTACCTAACATATTTTTTACTATCCACTCACTTTTTAAAATAGTCTCCTCTTAAGCTATAGTACTTATATTTATTTTATAAATGTATATGTATAGTATATGTATATATACATGTATATATAAAATATATGTATATATACACATTATATATTATATATACATATATGTGTTTATATATTATATATACATACATATATACTTACACATACACATACAATTTGACTTGTGTAATTGTGTACCACTTAAAACCATCTCCCTTAACACCAGTAACACATGTAGTATATCTACGTATCACATTTTGGGAAAAATCGTTTTAAGGGATAGTTGAGAGGATTGAATGAACTAAAATACAGTAATGCTTCTAAGTCATCTAGAGATCCAGGAGAGTTGCGTCAAAGACTACTCATTTGCCACTAAAACCCATTCTTCCCTTCCATAATGTACACTTGTACCCTGAAAGTGGCTGCCCATCCAAGACTTCTTGCATCTAAATGTGTGCAGCTATATGAGTTTGTATAGTCACTGAATGAGAGCAAAAGCGATTTGGACACTTCCAAACCAAAGCTTGTAAGAAGCAGTTGTAACTTCTCCTACTTTCTCTTTCTTTCTTTCTGGCTAGATGCATAGATAACTAGGAGGTCTTGGGGCAGAGGTTATCTACACTGGTTATAGATTAGAATCACCAGGAGTACTTCTTAAACATACTGATGCCAGGCCCATCCCAAACCAATTGTACCATAATTTCTGGAGATAGAGCCCAAGTGATATACCCTGGTTATGGATTTGAAGTCTCAATATTGTTAAAATGTCAATTACCCACAAATTGATCTTTAAGTCAATATTATCCAAATCAAAATCCCAGCAAGCTTTTCTTGTAGAAATTGACAAGCTGATTCTAAAATTTATGTGGAAATGCAAACAACATGGAAGTCAAAGCAACCGTGGAAAAGGAGTACAAAATTGGAAGACTACACCACTTGATTTCAAAACTTATGATAAACTACTGTAATCAAGACAGTGTGGTATTGACATAGGACTGACAGGTAAATCAATGGAACAGATTAGAAGGTATAGAAATAACCCCACACATATATGGTCAATTGATTTTCATCAAAGGTGACAGGGTAATTCAACGGAGAAAGGAAATTCTTTTCAACAAATGGTGCTGGAAAAAATGAATATCTGTGTGGAAAAAAACAAACCTTGATTCTTACCTTGCACTGCACACAGAAATTAACTCAAAGTGGATCATAGACTGGAATATAAAAGCTAAGACTACAAAATTTCTAGAAGAACGTATAGGAGAATATCTTCACAACCTGGGCAGAGACAAAGACATGGAGGGCAATAACCATAGACAAAATTATTTATAAATTAGACTTCATCAAAATTTAAAATGTCTGCTCATCCAAAGACACCACTGAGAAAAAGAAAATGATGACTGTGCAAGCCACAGTATGGGTGAAAATATTCATAAGCCATATATCTGAAAAAAGACATATCCAGACTATACGAAGCACCCTTAAGACTCAATAATAAGATAAACAACTTATTTTAAAAAGGAAAATATTTGGACAGAAGTTTAGTAAAGAAAAAATGCAAATGGCCAATATACATAACAATAAATGATTGAAAAACACGTGAAAATATGCTCAGCATCATTAGTCATTAGGGAAATGTAAATTAAGATCACAATAAGATACTAATATACAACCATTAAAATGCCTAAAATTATAAAGCTTGACAGTTTCAAATGTTGGTAAAGATATAGAGCAATCACAACTCTCCTACATTGCTGAGGGGAATGTAAAATGGCAAAACCACTTTGGAAAAAATCTGGCAGTTTCTTTTAAGTTAAACATACATTTATTATATGAACTAGCAAGTCTACTTTTAGGTAATTGCTAAAAAGAAAGGAAAGAGAAAACATGTTCACTGAAACTATTGTGCACGAATGTTCATAGTAGCTTTATTCACTATCACACAAAACTTGAAAGAACCCAAATGTCCATTATTGGGTGAATAGATAAATTGTGGTATATTGATCAACAGAATACCACTCAGTAATAAAAAGAACAAATTACTGACACATACAGTGACATAGATAAATCTCAAAACATTATACAAAGTGAATGAAGCCTGGAATGTATGATTCCATTAATGTGAAATTCTAGAAAATTCAAAGTAATCTATAACGAGACAATGTACATCAGTTGTTGCCTGGAGATGGGAGTAGGGGCACTATAAAGGGACACGAGAAAACTTTTTGTGGTGAAGGAAATTATCTATATCTTGATTACGGTAGCTACGTGGGTAAGTACACTTCAAAACTTGCGGAAATGTACCCTTTAAATGGGTGCAGTTTATTTTTTTTATAAATTATGTCAATATAATTGGATTTTAAAATGTTCACCAGGCCCATATAATGTGCAGAAACTTTTGACAACCATTGCTCTATGGCATTGCTTCTCAAAGTGCATTCCTTAATCAGTAGCATCTGATTCCCCGGGAGCTCATTAGAAATGCAGAATCTCAACCCCCACTCTCGAGCTACAGAATCACCATCTGCATTTTAACAAGATCCACAGGTAATTTAAATGCACATTAAAATTTGAGAAACAATAGCATAGGGGATAATGGAATCTTGAGCCGGAGGTAGCCTGGGTCTGGAATCACCACATAGAAGAAAGCTACCTGCTGGCCAGGAACATTCACCTTATCCTCTAATGTGAACAAGGAATACTCCTGTGGTTGAGGCATTTTAATTTTGGGTCTATTTGTTATGGCAAGTTAGCCTATCTAACTATAATAAGATTGATCTTGTAGAGGGTCTGAGAGCACAGCCCAAAGTAGTCTCAGTGGAAAATAACTTTGAAGTCTCACGTTCATGCTTCATCTTTAAAATTCGCTCACAGTTCTTTCTATTTCATGGTGTATTTGTGTTTGTTTGAATGTAATAATAATGTTTTCAATTATGTATTAGTTAAATTACTTCATTGCTTTCCCGTAAATTTGGAAGTAAAACTAAAGCTCCAAGATGTGCCATGTCTGTCTTGTTGTTTTCCCTTCCTCCACAGGTTAAGTGTTCACTGTTTAAGGAGCACGGGGTTGGATAGAAAGTATATGGCACAAAGCAGAAATTAAATGTTTTTCTTGTTGTCGCACGTAGGATGGTCAGATGTGAAAGAGAACCGTCTGCAAATGTTACTTTAAACAGGAAAAATGACTCTCTAGTCTCTAGTATGCAATTCCAGAGATTTTAACAGGTTCGGCGAGGCGAGAAAATCCTCCAAAGGCAAACATTCCCTCAGTCCCTCAAATCGTCCCACAAAGTGGTTTGCCTACTCTGTACAAACAGAGGGTCAGAAAAGGTTCTGCATATCTGCGAAAGCTGGTGTGAGGATCCAGAGTTAACCTATTGATTCCTGACCATGTGCTAGACTCTATGCTGGGCACTTGCCTGCACGTAATTCCATTTCATACTAGCCACAACTTTAGAAAATAGTATTCTTTTATCCTTAATTTTGAATGAGGATAGTGAGGTTCTGAGGGATTAGGTAGCTTTCCAGACCTCACAGTGGATTGAATATAAAACTGTCTGACTCCAGTGCCATCCTCTTTTTACAACAGCATAGTGTTCTGGGCAACATCTTATCTACCTCTTTATCCTAATGCATTCCTATCGTTATAAAAGAGAAAGGGTCCTGAAACAGAAAGAACGAGAGCCAGTGAGCAAGCGAGAGCTCTTTCCTGTATAGAGAAGGAGCAAGGGAGCCAGTTAAAAGCAGATGGGACAGCCCCCTCATCACCCTCCCCATTTCCTCCCATTCTGAGGCTCAATGCACCTCACACCTGTCTCCTGCTCATTCTTTCTTGCTCCTTTATCAGCCTGAACACCCTGCCCCCTCTGCAATCCCTAGGCTTTTCTCCCTTGTCTCCAGGCCACCCCACTCTCATTTCCCTTTGCTTTCCTTTGATTCCTAACCACTGGCACCACCACTCCGCCCCACTGTCACCGTCCTTTGCACTCCTACCCCCACTTCCTTTACTTCTTATGCTCTCTCTGTTCCTTTCTCTTCTGCTCATCTTTCAAGGCCCCATTAGGGCCCCACCATTGACTCTGCTCTTACAATGGCTCAGTGGTTTTGAGATGAAGTAAAACGTCACTAATTTGTTCTAATTGGGGGGAAAGGTCAGTCTGCCTTAAATGAAAAGTATGAGTGATAGGATATTTGGGGGGAGAACATGCAATCTCATTACTTTCAAGTACATAAAGTAATCCCAATGACTAAGACAAGAGGATAAAAGCCGAACCTATATGTCTCGGAGATCTGTAAGTGGTTTGACAAATAGGCATGGCTCATTTATAATTAGGACATTCAGCTTGGGCATATAAATGCTTGCTGCTGAGGTCTTTGCAGTGAAGTAGGCTAATATTTCTCTTGTTTACACCATTAGCTTGCGAAGAGAGCTCTTTCATCATAGATACAGGTACAATCTCATTAGAAAGGTCCAGCAGTTCAGATCCACTTTCTTATGTCACATGCCAGGTAGAATGAGTGTTTTGTTCACCCAGTTCTCCAAAAGGAGTAATGGTGAACAATAACAAAAATAGTCATTTTTCTGGTTCCCTTCTATGCAAGAGTTACTATCAAGAAGAAAAAACCCCGAAAACCTTGTTCAGTTCCTATTATTTGAGGGTAGGATTGAGAAGTTGTAGGGGAAAGAATTGAATGGACGCAAGCAGAGTCAAACCTCAAATGGTCTTAGTTTGGAATCTACTCATTTAGAATTAGTGAAAATTGAGGAACCAGCATACTTTATTTTTATGCTCTAAGAAGCCAATTTGCTAAGCTAATTACAATAGTAAACTAGATTTTCCTGCAAAAATTTATAAAATTCCTTAAAATACAAATTTTCCATGCATTGTCCAATACTTTGAAAGCACCCCCTTCGTTTACGTGTGATTGTTAAGCTAATTAGGTAAACTTTCTCCCAATTTCTGGGAGTAGTTCCCTAGAGGAAGTGCTACTAGGAAACCCTTCTTTGGCCTATTTCACTTTATTATGTGTGAAAGCAAGCAGCCATACTTATTTTCTTCTTGAATAGCTTATAATTAAGGCTTCATGTCTACTCAAACTAGCCTCCCCCATCCTTCCTTTATCGTGTCTCCCTAAAATTTTTCGCTCTGTACAATTAAGCAAGAATGGGAAGAAATGGGGGCTAAGTTTTACCGAGGTCTTTCTGAAGCATTGGGAGGCCAAGATCCATGAATTCCCATATATCCTTACCCTCTATCTCTGACAGTGTGGAGATATGTGGGTAACAAGTAAAAGGGGACTTTCCATCATGCTTTACCTTGTAGCCTTAGAGGACTTCTCTGGCACTCAGAATGTAGCTATGTCTTGCTATAAAAATATAATGCAAAATTTGTGGAGATTTTCTTCAGCTACTAAAGGGGTCAATTGATGTGAAACTATTACTTTTCCTAAAAACCATAAATTAGATACTACTTCTTGCAGTTGTAAGATTCTTCAGTTTTAACCCAAAGGATTCATGGAAGGGTTCCTTGAAATTGTTGAGCAGGACAAAGCTAGGGAGATAAGGGAGCAGCTTGCTTATAAACCATTAGAAGTAAATTTGAAGGGATTAACTTTGTTTGAAAGCCACTAAAATTGCTGAACAAGGTCATGAGGCTATTTCTAACTAGTCTGAATTTTTGTGCTTTGGGGTTCATACAAACATCATGCTTGGAAAGGAACAACAGTAATTCTTGATTAACAGAGTGTACTGAATGGAGGTGAGGCTACTGAGTTCAAGAACAGTGACCTATACCTGGCAAATTTCAAGGCAGAGTCAGAAGGAAAGCCACTGCCTGCAAATTTTAAAGGGAAATGTTCTAGGAACCATTGAGGGTGAGAATATGATGACTTTCGGACTTTAGGAAGATAAAAAGTTCCAAAGGCCCCCTCTATCTTCGCAAATGCCGAATTAACGCAATATTTTAGTGGTGGCACAATCAAATTTAATGTAATATAGACACAGGCCAATATTTTCAGAAAGGTATTTGCTTTTATGTTTAGTGGTTTAAAAGAAAACTGAGCTGCATTTTAAGTGTATTTTTGTTCATATTGGGGTTCTAATATTTTCTATGGGTATACTCACTTTTGACACTAGAATGTAAAGCAAAGGGAAAATGGAATTTTGTTTACAAATTTCTGCTTACAAGTCTGCATGAATAAATCTGTAAAATTACCAAGGGTCATTTAAAAGAATACATCAAAAGCATTCAAATATAAAAATTGAAGAATTACTGACTAATGAAACTACTTGGCATCCCTTTCAGTACATATTTCCTTAAATGAGGCACACAATTTCTGGAGATAGTCCCACACCTTTGGACTTTAAGGTTGGAATCAGAGACATTTTGAGTAGAAAGGGACTTTAGAAATTATCTAGTGCAGTAATTCTTTTCAAATTTTTTTCTTCAAATTTCTTCAATCAAAATCTTGCTTAAAAGTTCAACATAGGAACATGGTAAAGGGGAGAGTCAGTAATTAAAGCAGAGGTCCAGAGGATTGAAATCTAGTCTACTCCCTTACCACTTCTTCCCCCACACTTTCTGACTAGGAAAGCTGAGCTCTACAGAAACCAAGTGACTCGGTCAAGTTCACTCAACATGTGATGGTGGGTCTCCTAATTTTCTTTCATCTTCCTCACCTCCATTTTCTACTCCCTTGCACCTCTAATAAAAGAAACACACATTCATGTACGTAGGCACAAACACACCCCATCTCAGGTGGCCAGTAGAAGCTTCTCTTGCCTTTCACAAGCCACTAACATTTCATTGTGAATATCTTTATTGCATTCTTTCTCCCAGGAATATTTTCACTTCCAAGGAGAAAAGTGGAAAGAGGGCAATGGTGAAGGCTATGAAATGAAATCACTAAAGATGGCATGACAGCACTGTGACAAATTTTACTGTGTGTGGGTTTCCTCAAATCACACTCTATGGGCATCTTCATATTTACTCAATATTTAAGGCTAACCCTGCTGGCTTATTTAAAAAGAGTGGCCTCAGACAAAACCTCAATAAGAATTTGCATTTAGACCATTTTGGTCTTGAGATTTGAACAAGTAGAATGAGGGTGAAAGGTGCTCCCACTCTTATTTAGCGGGTTCCATTTTACTGCACTTCTTTCTGAATAGGTGCAATGTTCCACAATACTTTGCTTTGTTTTCTCTATGTCTAGGAGACGGGCCTGTGTGTATGTGTGTGTGAGTGAATGAGCATGTGTGGTGAGAGAGAGACGCCCACAGAAAGACACACACACAAAGACACAAATGTGACACAAAGAGACATACTCACAAACAAAGACACAAAGAAAGAGAGACACAGAGAGTGACATATACACATACACAGGGAAACACACACACTCATACACAGAGAAATGAAAGAAAGAGATAGAGTGAGTGACAGTGATAGAGAAAGACAGCAAGACAAAGAAAAACAGTGACACACATATACAGAGTGAAACTGAGAGAGGATAGAATTGAGACTGAGAAGTTGAGAGAGGTACACATGAAGAAATAGAGTGAGTGAAAGACATACAAAGAGAGACACACAGAGACCAAAGAAATAAGCTGAGAGGGAGGACAGAGAAACTGAGAGCGACAGAAAAAAGCTAAGACTGAGTAAGAAGAAAATCATGGTGATAGGGGAAGAGAGAAATCACTCATTTTTTCCCCCCACGTTGGAAGCTTTCAACGTTTTTCTTTTGTGTTACATATAGCTTGGAAATTAAATTTTAATATCTCCTATTCAGAGGCACACTAATAAGAGCAGTATCTGCTGCTCAGAGGCAAATATTTTCATCTGACTGTACAAAATATGTTTTTTCTATTTTGTTTACCAAATTTAATTGTTTAAGAACCACAATTACGGGAGTATGGGAGCCAAAGCTGAAGCTGGGGCTGACAGGGGATCAACATGATAAATTGACCAGCAGTTTCCCAGATCAATGCCAGACATTCACATCCCTCAGCAGTCCTGCAGTGTTATGTGCTTTCTGGGTTTATGCCCCATGTAAGGGAGATACAGGGGCTGGATGGATCCCATTTGCAGTGTCTGTGTCTCTGGCACTCACTGCAGTCTTAGAACCCTCTCTGTGCTCTTCGGACGGGGTGCTTACTTCACCAGGGAATTCTGCATCTTACCTATTCTGACAGGAAGCTTCCCACTGCCGCCTAACACTAGACGCTGCAATAGTTCCCATGTAAGAACGAAAACAAAAAGAGAGGCTCAGATGGTCTCACAAGTCCATGTTTTGTAAGTGGTTCTGACCATCAATCCGACCTAATAGTTTGGAGATACCATTCTCACACACACACACATACACACAACCCAAGGGGGAAAAGAAATGAATGTTTACGTCTATCACAAAATGTGTACAAGAATGTTCATAGCAACTTTGTTCATAATAGCCCCAAACTGGAAACAACCTGAGTATACACAGAGAACAAATAAATAAATTATGGATAATTAATTATATATTCATACAGCAGAATATTATACAGAATAATACATGAATTACTGATACATACAGCGTGGCTGAATCCCACAGACAGGAGTCAGACACAAAAGAAAGAAGTCAGACACAAAAGTGTACGTATTGGATGATTCCATTTATGTGAAGTTCAAGAACAGGCAAATCTAATAAACGGTAATAGAAGTCAGAATAACAGTTACTTCTGCAGGGAGGGTCTTAGGGAAGGGGCTTGAGGAAGACTTCTTTGGTACTGGAAATGCTTTGCATCTTGATCTAGGTCAGGGGTCAGCAAATTATAGCCTTAGGGCCAAATTGGGCCACCACCTACTTTTTGTATGGCTAGGGAGCTAAGGATAATTTTTATATTTTAAATGATTGGGGAAAAACAAAAGACAATATTTCATGACATGTGAAAATTATATGAAATTCACATTTCAGTGTCCTTAAATAAATATTTATTGGCACACAGCCACACCCATTTGTTTACATATTGTCTAAGGCTGCTTTTGTGCTACAAAGGCAAAGTTGAGTAGTTGTGACAGAGCCCATATGGCCTGCAAAGGCTAAAATATTTACTCTCTGGCCTTTACACAAAGGGTTTGCTGTCATCTGATCTAGGTCACAGTTACACGGGTGTAGACGTATGGAAAAACTCATTGAGCGGTGCATTTAAGGTTAGTGCACTTTATGTACTTTACTGCAAAGAGTTCTTTCAAGATTTAGAGAAAGGGAGATTACTTGCTAAAATGCTTGATGTACGTTAGGTTCAGAAAAGAATTGTGAATTCAGGCCTTCCTTTTCTTTATTTCTTATAGATGAGAATCACTCCTTTATACACCTTCTTTATGACCAAGGTATTATGTGAAGCAACAATAGAAGAAAATTGGCACAAATTAACCAATCAATAAAGTTCTTTCAAATCCTGAAACTCAGAATGATGTCTTGCAAGTAGGAAAAAACATGATTAATATGTCTTTTCCTATTCTCTTTTTTAAAGAACAAAACAGTAAAATGGAAAACTGTTTTGGCAATAACAGAATATATGACTCTCATTGGTGGTCCATCTCTGAGTCACATGTTAAATCATTGTTAAGGATCATCATTACTTGTCTGAACAGGCATTTGTGCTATTAACTAAAGAACTGCTAAAAAACAATCCCCATGCTACTCTTTCACAAAAAAACACTGTTACTATGAAGAGGCCAGTGTAAGCCAAATGACAGAGATAAATGCACTATAAACATTTCTTGTTGGAAGCTTGTAATGATGTGATTTCTTTATATTGTCAAATTTGTACCCAACTTTAGTTTCATATTTTGGCTGTTTTCAATATTTATAAATTGTGATGTATGTCAAGGAGCACATTTCAGTGTAAAACAGAAAAGAACTAGAAAATATGTCTACAAGATGGCTTCAGGGTGGGAAATGCATTTTCTTTAAAGATTTTTTTATTTTTCCTTTTACTCCCCAAAGCCCCCTAGTACATAGTTGTGTATTTTTTTTTAGTTGTGGGTCCTTCTAGTTGTGGCATGTGGGACACCACCTCAGCATGGCCTGACGAGCAGTGCCATGTCCCTGCCCAGGCTTTGAACTGGCGAAACCCTGGGCCGCCGAAGTGGAGCACGTGAACTTAACCACTTGGCCACAGGGCCAGCCCTGAAATGCATTTGTTTTTAAAAGCCAGAATACAAGTTTAAAATCACAGGCTGGCAGTCAGATAAGCCAGTGACAACCTTTTCATTAAATCTTGGCCAAATTGTATAGTTGTGCTGTTGTTGTAGTTGTTGCTATTGTTACAGCTACAGTTGTAAACCGAACAACGTGAGAGTGATCTGAACAGAGTGGCAAGACAAAGCAGGTCAGTTTTGTTAATCAGCTTGTGTTATTTTTCCTCCTATTAATGACATTTTATATTCATCTTCTAATTAGCATTCAGTCTCAGGTATTCCTACCAAACATATTTCACCATAAATACCTAGCAGAATTTCAGTTATGGTTGTAGGACTTCTCCAGTCTATCTCCAATTCATTTCTTCTTCTTTTTTTTTTCAGGAAATCCCTGAGCTAACATCTGCTGCCAATCCTCCTCTTTTTGCTGAGGAAGACTTGCCCTGAGCTAATATCTGTGCTCACCTTCCTCTATTTTATATGTGGGACGCCTGCCACAGCATGGCTTGCCAAGCAGTACGTAGATCTGCACCCAGGATCCCAACCGCCAAACCCTGGGCTGTTGAAGTGGAATGTGCGAATTTAACTGCTGCGCTATTGCACTGGCCCATCCAATTCATTTCTTATGAACCCTGATGACTGATCCCACCTCTTGAAATGCTGGGAGGTTTTAGCTTCAATTTGAAGTCTGCCTGGCTTCAGGAATTCATTTTTACATGGGAAACACCCCATTATGTTGTTGGAGGATTAAATGAAATAATGTATCTAAAATTCCAAGAGCACAGTAGTGCTCTATGATTGATACTGAAGTCAGCTTTGTAAGAAATCCACTTGGTCCTTATCTAATTTGGTGGTAGCTGGATCTGGGCAGAGTGGAGCAATAGCAGCACTGTTTAATAGAACTTCCTGTGGTGATGGAAATGTCCTGTATTTGCACTGTCCAATTCAGTAGCCACTAGCCACATGTGGCTATTGAGCACTTGAAATGTGCCTAGTGGGCATGAATTTTTAATTCAATTTATTAATTTACATTCAAATATAAATAACCACATGTGGCTGCCATACTGGACAGCACAGCTTTAGGGGACCAAGTTTTCCTTGCTAAAGCAGCTTTGGGTTAGGTGTTCTTATGTTTCTTTGAAGTGCCATGGGCCCCTTGGAAAGTCTAGTGAAACCTACTGGACAATTTCTTAAAAATATTATTTTTCCTTTTGTTTTAGAAACAGTTTTATTGAGATATAATCCACATACCATACAATTCACTCTTTTAAAGTGTATAATTCAATGGTTTTTAGATATTCACAGATATGTGCTACCATTAACACAGTCAATTTTAGAACATTTTCACCACCTCAAAAAGAAACCTCATATCCTTTAGCTGTCATCGCCCTATCCCCCTGCAACTCCCTCTAGCCCTAAGCAAGGACTAATCTACTTTCTGTCTTTCAATTTCCCTAGTCTGGATTTTCACATTGTTATGGGTTGAGCTGTGACCACCAAAAGAAGTCCTAGTCCTCCAGTGCCTCAGAATGTGACCTTACTTTGAAATAGAATTATTGCAGATATAATTAGTTAAGAAGAGGTCACACTGAAGGAGGGTAAACCCCTAATCCAATATGATTGGTGTCCTTATAAAAAGGGAAATTTGGACACAGACAGGTACAGGAGAAGGATGATGTGGAGACACAGGGAGGAAATGGCCGTGTGACAATGAAGACAGAAAATGAAGTGATGCAAGCCTTGGAATGCCGAGGATTGCTTGCAAACACCAGAATCTAGGGAAGGCAAGGAACAGTTCAACTCTACAGGTTTCAGAGGAAGTATGACCACCTAATACCACGATTTCAGATTTCTGGCTTCCAGAACTCTGAGACAATAAATTTCTGCTGTTAAGCCACCCAATTTGTGCGCTTCGTTATGGCAGGCCTAGAAAATTAAAGCACATATGAATGGAATCATACAGTACGTGGTCTTTTGTGACTGGCTTCTCTCAATTATCAAAATGTTTTCAAGGTTTATACATTAGCATGTATCAATACTTGATTCCTTTTTATAGTCAAGTAAAATTCCATTGTACGGATGGATACACCACATTTGTTTATTCATTTGTCCATAAATGGACATTTGAGTTTCTTCTACTTTTTGGCTACTATGAATAATGCTGCTATAAGCATTTGTATATAAGTTTCTGTGTGGACATATGCTTTCATTTCTCTTGGGTATATACCTAAGAGTGGAATTGCTAGGTCATATAACTCCATGTTTAATCATTTGAGGAACTGCCAGACTGTATTTGCACTGTCCAATTCAGTAGCCACTAGCCACATTTTCCAAAGTGGTTGGACCATTTTACATTCCCACAAGCAATATATAAGGGTTATGCTTCTCCACATCCTTGCCAACACTTAGCTGACTTTTCAATTCCAGTCATCCTAGCAGATATGAAGTGGTATCTCATTGTGGTTTTGATTTCCATTTTTCTAATGACTAAAGGTGTTGAGCATCATTTCATGTGCTTATTGGCAATTTGAATATATTCTTTGGAGAAATGTCTATTCAGATTCTTTGCCCATTTTTAATTGGGGTATTTGCATTTTTGTTATTGAGTTTTAAGAGTTTTTTGTATTTTCTAGATAAAAGTTGCCTATCAGTTGTATGATTGGCAAATATTTTTTCCCATTCTGTGGGTTGTCTTTTCACTTTCTTGAGGGTATCCTTTGACATAAAAGTTTTTAATTTTGGTGAAGTACAACTTATTTATCTTTTGCTCATGCTTCTGGTGTCATATCTAATAATCCTTTGCCAAATCCAAGGTCAGGAAGATTTACTCTATGTTTTCTTCTGTGTTTTATAGTTTTTGCTCTTACATTTAGGTCTTTGATCCTTTTGAGTTAATTTTGTATATGGTGTGAGGTAGGCATCTAAATTCATTATTTTACATATTTACATTATTTTACATGTTGCTAGTTGTCCCAGCAATTTGTTAAAAAGACTATTTTTCCCCATTGAATGGTCTTGGCATCCTTGCCAAAAATCAATTGACTATAGATGTATGGGTTTATTTTTGGATTTTCAATTCTATTCCCTTGACCTATATTTCTATCTTTGTGCCAGTACCACACTTTTTTGATAACTGGTGCTTTAGAGTAAGATTTGAAATTGGAAATTATGAGTCTTCTTACTTCATCATTCTTTTTCTGTATAGTTTGGCTATTCTGGATCCCTTGTCAGATTTTGGAATCAGCTTGTCAGTTTCTACAAAGAATTCAGCTGGGATCCTGATAGAGATTGCATTGAATCTGTTTATTACTTTGGGGAGTGTTAATGAATTAAAAATGTTAAGTCTTCCAGTCCATGAATGTGGGATAGTTTCCCATTTACTTGGATCTTCTATAATTTCTTTCAACAACACTTTGTAGTTTTTTAAGTTTTGCACTTCTTTTGTTAAGGTGATTCCTAAATGTTTTTTTGATGCTATTGCGAATGGAATTGTTTTCTTATTTTCATGTTTGGATTGTTCTTTGAAAGTGTATAGAAATACAATTGATTTTTATATATTAATCTGGCATCTTACAACCTTGATCAATTAACTTACTAGTTTCAATAGTTTTTTAGTGGATTCTTTAGGATTTTCTGTATACAAGACCATGGCATCTGTGAATAGACATAGTTTTACTCTTTCTTTTCCAATCTTAATGCCTTGTATTTCTTTTTCTTGCCTAATTGCCCTGGCTAGAACCTCCAGTATAGTGTTGAATGGAAGTGGCAAGAGTGAACATCCTTGTCTTATTCCTGTTCTTAGGGGGAAGGCATGCAGTCTTTCACCATTAAGTATGATGTTAGCTGTGGGAATTTCATACATGCCCTTTATCAGGTTGAGGAAGTTCCCTTCTCGTCCTGGTTTGTTGAATGTTTTTATCATGAAAGGGTGCTGCATTTTGTCAAATGCTTTTTCTGTATCTATTGGAATGATAGTGCAACTTTTTACTCTAGTTATATGATGTATTATATCAATTGATTGTTGGATGTTACGACAATTTTATTTGGTAGAATTCACCGGTGAAGCCATCTGGGTCTGGGCTTTTCTTCATGGGTAGTTTTTTGATTACTTGTTATATGTCTATTCAGATTATCTATGTTTTTCTTAAGTCAGTTTCAGTAGTTTGTTTCTCTCTAGGAATTTGTCCATTTTGGCTAAGTTGTTCAATTTCCTGGCATAAAATTATTCACAGCATTCCTTATAATTCATTTTATTTCTGTAAGATTGGTAGTAATATCTCCTCTTCTGATTTAGTAGAGTCTTCTTTTCTTTTCTTGGTCAAATTAGCTAAAGGTTTTTTTTTTTTTCTTGGAAGATTAGCCTGAGCTAACATCTGCCAATCCTCCTCTTTTTTCTGAGGAAGACTGGCCCTGAGCTAACATCTGTACCCATCTTCTTCTACTTTATATGTGGGACGCCCACCACAGTGTGGCCTGCCACACCATGCCATGTCTGCACCCGGGATCTGAACTGGCAAACCCCGGGCCACCAAAGCGGAATGTGAACACCTAACGACTACGCCACCAGGCCGGCCCCAAATTAGCTAAAGTTTTGTCAATTTTGCTGATCGTTTCAAAGAACCATATTTGGTTTAATTGATTTTCTCGATTTTATTTTCTTGTGCACTAGTTTTTCTATTTCTTTCCTCCTGCTTCCTCTTGGTTTAGTTTGCTCCTCTTTTTTCAGTGCCTTAAGGTGGTAGGTTAGTTTAATGTTATGAGATCTTTGAGGTTCTTAATTTAGGCATTTGCAGCTATAAATTTCCATCTAAGAACTACTTTAGCTGCATCTCATAAATTTTAGTAGGTTTTGTCTTTATTTTCTCTCATGATGAAGTATTTTCCGACTTCTCTTTTGATTTCTTCTTTGACCCATTGTGTTATTTAGAAGTGTACTATTGATTTCCACATATGCTTGAGATTCCCAAAATTTTCCCTTTATTGACTTGTAATTCCATTCCATTGTGGTCAGAGAACATACTTTATATTGTTTCTACTCTTTTAAATTTATTTAGAATTCGAAATATATTATGATGTACACCTGAAAGCTACATAAGGTTATAATCCAATGTTACTGCAATTAAAAAAATTTATTTAGGTTTGTTTTATGGCCTAGCATTTGATCTGTCCTGGAGAATGTTTCATGTACATTTGAGAAAAATATATTTCAGGTTATCATTCTGTGGATTGTTCTATAGATATTTCTTCAGTGTATTTGGTTTATAGAGCTGTTCAAGTCTTCTGTATCTTCATTGATCTTTTGTTTTGTTGTTCTATCCATTATTGAAAGTGGTGTACCATTATTATTGAATTGTCAATTTCTCCCTTCATTTCTGTCAGTTTTTGCTTCATTATTTTGTTCTCCATTATTTGGTACACCTATGTTTATAATTGTTGTATCTTCCTGATGAATTGACACTGTTGTCATTATAAAATGTCCCTCTTTATTTGTAGTAATGTTTTCTGTTTTAAAGTCTGTTTTGTTTGATATTTGTATTGTCACCCTAGTTTTCCTGTGGTTGTTACTTGCATGGTATATCTTTTTCCATCCTTTTAATTCAATCTATTTTGTCTTTGAATCTAAAGTATGTCCAATGTAGACACCATATAGCTGGATCATGTTTTTGAAAAACTCCATTCTCTGTCTTTTGATTGAATTGTTTAACCTATTCACTTTTAGTATTATTATTGGTATTGTTATTTTTGTTTTCCTTATGTTTTATGCCTTTTTTCCTATTTCTCCTTTCCTGCTTTCTTCTGCATTAAGGGAATGTTTTCTAGTGTAGCATATTGATTTCATGAATGATATTTTCACTTATCTTTTGGTATTATTTTTAGTGATCGTATCTTAAGTTTTCAGAATCAGCTTCAGGTTTATACTAGCTTAAGTCTAGTAATATATAGAAATATTCCTCTTATATAGCTCTATTCCATTTTCTCCCTTCTTGTGACATTATTGTTATACATATTACATCCATCAGTGGTTATTCATGGTACAAATCCACTCACAGATTGTTATAATTTTTACTTTTCCATTGATTGTCATTTCCTTAGAACATTACAGCTTTTATGTTACCCACCTCTATTGTGCTATTATTGATAAATATATTACACAATATTACATTTCTATATGTTAGAGGCCCAACAATATGTTATATACATATTATTTTATATAGTTGCTTTTTAAATGAGCTATGGGAATAAAGGGGGATAAATACATTAATCATGTCTTTTATAATTACGTAATTACCTTTACTGGTGCTCTTTGTTTGTTCATGTGGATTCTAGATTACCACCTGAGGTCACTTGCCTTCAGCCTGAAGAACCTCTTTTCATATTCTTGCAAGGTGGCTCTGCGAAGCAACAAATTCTCTCAGTTTTTGTTTATCTGGAAAAGTCTTTATTTCACTCACATTATTGAATAATAGCTTTTCTGCATATTGGAATCCTGGTTGAGTATTTTTCTTTCAGCATTTTGAATATGTTATTCCACTGCCTTCTGTCCTCCACGGTTCCTTCTAAGAAGTCAGAGGATAATTTTATTGGGGTTCTCTTGAAAGTGGTGTGTAGTTTTTCTCTTGCTGCTTTCAAGATTTTCTTCTTGTCTTTGACTTTCATCATTTTTACTATGTTGTGTCTGTTTGTAAGTATCTTTGCATTTATTCTGTTTGGAATTCATTGAGCTTCCCGGACATGTAGGTTATTGTTTGTTCAATAAAGCTGGGAAGTTTTCAGTCATTATTTTTTCAAATATTTTTTCTCTTTTCTCTCTCTCTCCTCTCCTTCTGGTATTCTCATTACATGAATGTTGGTGTGCTTCATGGTTCCCACATTTCTTTGAGAATTTTTATTTTTCTTTACTCTTCACTCTGTTCTTTGACTTGCATAATCTCTATTGATTTATCTTCAAGTTCACAAATTCTTTCTTCTGTCAGTTGAAATCTACTGTTAAGTCTTCCAATGATTTTATTTTCATTTACATTTCACCTCCAGAATGTCCATTTGGTTCTTATTTAAAATTTTTGTCTCTTGGGTCAGCCCTGGTGGCCTAATAGTTAAGTTTGGCACGCTCTGCTTCAGCAGCCCAGGTTCGGTTTCCTGGCATGGACCTACACCACTTGTCTGTCAGTGGCCATGCTGTCGCAGTGGCTCAAATACAAAGACGAGGAAGATTGGCAGTGGATGTTAGCTCAGGGTGAATTTTCCTCAGCAAAAAAAAAAAAATGAGTGAAAAAATTTCTTTCTATCTCTTTATTTATAATGTCTATTTGATGCAACACTGTCATTATATCTTCCTTTATTTCTTTTTTATTGAGGTAACATTGGTTCATAACATATAAATCAGGTGTACATCATTATATTTCAACTTCTGTACACATACACTACATTGTTTTTACCACCAAAAGTCTAATTTCCATCCATCACCGTACAAATGCTCCCCTTTACCCCTTTCTTCTTCCCCTTACCCCCTTCCCCTCTGGTAAGCACTAATCTGTTCTCTCTGTCTATGTGTTTGTTATTTTTTTATCTTCCACACATGAGTGAAATCATACAGTAGATGTCTTTCTCCATCTGACTTATTTTGCTTAGCATAATACCCTCGAGGTCCATCCATCTTGTTCACAAGTGTCAAGATTTCATCTTTTGTTATGGCTGAGTTGTATTCTACTGTATAGATATAACACATCTTTATCAAGTCATCTGCTGATGGGCACTTAGATTGTTTCCAAGTCTTGACTATTACAAATAATACTGCATTGAACATAGGGGTGCATAAATCTTTTTGATTTAGTGTTTTCATGCTCTTGGGATAAATACCCAGAAGTGGAATAACTGGATCATATGATTATTCTATTTTTAACTTTTTGAGGACTCTCAATACTGTTTTCCATAGTGGCAGCACCAATTTACATTCTTACTAGCAGTGTATGAGGGTTCTCTTTTCTCCACATCCTCTCCAACACTTGATGTTTCTTGTCTTTTTAGTGATAAACATTCTGACAGGTGTGAGGTGATATCTGATTGTGATACTGACTTGCTTTTCCATAATAATTAGTGATGTTGAACATCTTTTCATGTGTCTGTTGGCCATCTGTATATCTTCTTTGGAAAAATGTCTATTCAGATTCTCTGCTCATGTTTTAATTGGGTTTTTTGTTTTTCCATCATTGAGTAATGTGAATTCTTAATATATTTTGGACATTAACACCTTAGCAGATATATCCTTTGCAAATCTCTTCTCCCAATTGGTAGGTTGTCTTTTTGTTTTGTGGATGGTTCCCTTTGCTGTGCAGAATCTTTTTAGTTTTATGTAGTCCCATTTGTTTATTTTTTCTTCTGTTTTCCTTATCTTAAGAGACATGGTATTCAAAAAGATATGACTAAGACCAATGTCAAAGAGTGTACTCTTTTCTTCTAGGAGTTTTATGGTTTCAGGCCTTACATTCAAGTCTTTAATTCATTTTGAGTTAATTTTTGTGTATTGTGTAAGATAATGGTCTACTTTCATTCTTTTGCATGTGGCTGTCCAGTTTTCTCAACACCATTTATTTAAGAGACTTTCCTTTCTCCATTGTATGTTACCTGCTTCTTTGTTGAAAATTAGCTGTCCATAAATGTGTAGGCTTATTTCTGGGCTCTCAATTATGTTCAATTGATCTTTGTGTCTGCTTTTCTGTCAGAATCATGCTCTTTTAATTACTATAGCTTTGTAGTATACTTCAAAATCAAGAAATGTGACACCTCCAGCTTTGTTTTTTTTTTTTTCTCAGAATTGCTTTGGCTTTTTGGGGTCTTTGTTGTTCCATATAAATTTTAGGATTCTTTGTTCTATTTGTGTGAAAAGATGTCACTGAGATTTTGATTAGGATTGCATTGAATCTGTAGATTGCTTTAGGTAATATGAACACTTTAACTATGTTAATTCTTCCAATCAATGAGCACAAAATATCTATCAATTTCTTTGTGTCTTTCATTTCTTACATCAATATCTTATAGTTTTCAGTGTATAGGTCTTTCTCTGCCTTGGTTAAATTTATTCTGAGACATTTTATTCTTTTTGTTGTAATTATAAATGGGATTATATTTTTGATGTCTCTTTCTGCTAGATTATTATTAGTTATAGAAGAAACAAAGAATTTGAATAGACTGATCACTAGCAAGGAGATTTAAACAGTAATGAAAAGTGTCCCCAAAACCAAAACTTCAGGACCAGATAGCTGCTCTGGTGAATTCTACCAAATGTTTAAAGGAGATTTAACACCTATCTTTCTCAAACTCTTTCAAAAAACTGAAGAGGATTGGACCCTTCCTAACTCATTTTATGAGGCCAACATTAACCCTGATGCCAAAACAGACAAGGACAACACAAAAAAGTAAAATTACAGGTCAATATCACTGATGAACATAGATTTAAAATCCTCAACAAAATATTAGCAACCTGAATTCAAGAATATACTAAAAGGATCATACACCACAATCAAGTCCAGTGGTGAAAGGATGGTTCTACATCTGCAAATCAATCAATGTGATAGATCACATTAAGAAAATGAAGACGAAAAATCATATGATCATCTCAATAGATGCAGAGACAGCTTTTGAAAAGATTCAACATCCATTTATGATAAAAAAAAAGTCCCAATAAAATGGGTATAGGAGGAAAGTACCTCAACATAATAAAGGCTATACATGACAAACTGATAGTTAGCATCATACTCAATGATGAAAAACTGAAAGATATCCTTCTAAGAACAAGACAAGGTTGCCCACTTTCCCTACTCTTATTCAACATAGCATTGGAAGTCCTACCCAATTAGGCAAGAAAAATAAATGAAAATTATCCAAAATGTAAAGGAAGAAGTAAAACTGTCACTATTTGTGGATGACATGATTTTATATATATAAAACCTTAAAGGATTCACTAAAAAATTATTAGGTGTAATAAATGAATACAATAAAGTTGGTGGGTACAAAACAGCACAAAAAATTAGTTGCATTTCCTTTCCTTCTTTAATGAAGCTTTCCTTTAGTTCTGTGAACATATTTATAATGACTACTTTGAAATCTTTTCCTTTTAAATTGACATCTGTTCATTCTCTCAGGCAATTTCTGTTGCCTGCCTTTTTATGGTATATGGGTCATATTTTCCTATTTCTTTGCATGCCTCCTAATTTTGGTTGGAAACTGGACATTTTAGATAAAATATTGTATCAATTCTGGGAACTGGTCCCTGTCCTTTGGGGCTTGTTATCTGCTTGTTTATTTGTCTAGTTACTGATGGGATATTTTAATGATGTCTTAACCTCCATTCCACAGTGTTGTCTTTGGTGTTGCTTTTTAGGGAATCACAGCTTTGGATATGCCCACAGTCACCCTGAGACCATAGTGTTACTGGTAAGGCTCTTCTACTCTTTTCCTGACCACAACCGTCTGTTAAGCTCCACCAATTGCCTGCCAATGGCTCTATTAGCTACAATAGTGTCCTGGGACATGAATACCTCTGAAACTGATACAATCAGAATAACTTCTGAGGTCAGTCCTTGATATTTGTTATGACCCCATGAGGGTTCCTCCACGCTGTCTGATTACCCTCATCTCTCCTGCAAACTAGCTGACCTATAGTCTAGGCTTTATCAACATTAGATTCATACATCTCCTCCCATTTTCCTTCACCACAGTCTCCACTGTTTTTAGGTTTAAATTTCTTCATATTCTATTGCAAGGGAAGTCACTTCCTAAAACAGGAGCTATCTGATTTAAGGCCTGCTTCTCTCCTTCTTTCCTCCCCTCCCAGGGAAATCTCTGAGCCTGAGCTCTACATCTGGTGGTGAGGACAGTGGTAAGCTTCTCTTTGAGTGACATCCATTTCTAGGAGCTGAGTGCTCAGTGGGGGGGGGGGGGGGGGACAGTATCTGAGGTCCTCTTGGCTTGTCTCTCTTGGTATGGAAAGACCATCTGATGAACTGGGGCAAGGGCTATTGAAGCCCCGTATTCTCCGTTTGCCATACCCAAGGCAGAGCCACTGTTTCACAAGTGGTGGCTAGACGGAAGAAGGGAGTCCCCACCTCTTGACTGCACTGCTCAAGACTTAGCCTCAGCAACAGGCAGATGGGAACAGGATGAGAAATACAGACATCCTGCTCCTCCTGGGAAGAAAGCCCTCCTCCTGGAAGCTGGAGGGAGAGGGAGCCCTGTGTTCTTGGTTGCAGTAATCTGGAGTGGAGTCTCACTGAACGGAACTGAGAGGCCAGAGGGAGAGAGAGGTCTTGGTTCAAACACCAGACTTCCTTAATAAATTTCCATCGATTTTCTTGACTAGATATTTCTTCATTTCCTGTTTGCCCTTATGACCATTTACAGAGGCTTTAAATGGTTTTTTAAAAATATATGTATAATTTTCCCCATTTTCATAGGGGGTCGGGTCAGTGGAGCTCCTCACACTGTTATGCCAGAAGTTGATCTCTTCTAAAAATCTCTTCAAATACAAAAAACTAAATACATATAATTCCAAAGGAAACCAACAATATTGAAATACAGTTTTCAAAATATTAAAACACACATGATATATTGATATGTGTACTTTTTTTGTTAATGCATTAAAGAATGATAGAGTGATAAGTTTAATAAATGCCATAATTTGAAAATAATGATGAAGATAAACTGTATTTGAAAACGTCTGGTAAACTTTAATATAATATGCAAATATCTGTTATTACGACTGTAGAAAAATTACAAGGATAGTTGAAACAACTGTAGTTTCTTGCTAACATTCATAATTAAAGGAAATGCTACATTTCAACTAGCGATAGTGAAAATAACGACGTAAATTTTTTCCTTACAAGTTCATGGGCCCCCTGAATTATATTTATGGACTCTTTGCGGGGGCCGTAGACCTCAGGTTCAGAATCCCTGCCCTAAATGCTCCCTCGGGTGGGGAGAGAGGGTGAGGAATCCTAAGAAACCGCATCCTCTTCTATGACCAATAAAGCACTATTAAGGAAAAACTAAGATTTGGGCTATTGCAAAATCTAAATGTCTTTCTTCACAGTTTCCTTAACCTCCATTCTTTCTTCATCTAGACAGCTAAAACCATGATCTATATTTTTAATATTTATTTCTCTATTGTGGTTTTTCTCCTTCATATTCACCCCATCTTCTCTCTCTGAAATGGCTCACAATGTTTCTGTTAAGATTCTCCGTTCTTGTTACCATGGCCACCTTACACAATCCCTCTTCAGACCTTTTCACTGACTCCAAAATTGCTTGCTATCAAGAATAGAATCTTATTATCCTTATCTGAAAAGCTCACTGTCACATCACTGCTTCCATCTCTTATTTCTTCTCCTCCCATATGGGTTGGCTCAGGATGTGACATGTGCAGTCCAGGGCTTTGAGCTGAAGGCACTCATCATCCTTTGATTTTTTCAATGGAAAGTCCTAGTACTAGGATCCAAGAGGAAGCTGGTTCTATCGCAGGCTCCAGGAGATGTCACTCTGGACAAATTCACACTGCCATTCTCCTTTGTTACTTTGGGATGTCACTGTTTTATGGAAGACTATTATCCCAACCCTCTGCTAAACCTTTGTTCGTCATCTAACCAGCTTCCTCCTTCTCAAATCCTGCTTACAAAATGTCTCTGATTTTTTAAAGTATTTCCTCCACTTTTTTCACTTCTGGAGAAAATCAGTGATTAATCCATAAATCCAACTATTAACACTTGTCTCCAGAACATTTTTCTAGTCCATCCCTGTGCAAGAGGCAATTTCAACTAGTAGGAGCCTACCCTGGTTCCTTTCATAAAATTGCAAACTAAATGGAAGTCTGCCTACATGTACTGCTTGCTAAGGCTATTTGATTACACATCAGTTTCTTAACCATACACTTTCACCCTTCAGCCAGGCTCTGTAGCAATACTACTCGAGGGCTGTCTTCAAATACAAAAGATAATATACATAGGTAAGTGATGGAAGAAAATAACGATGAGCAATTCTATTTAGCTCTCAACAGGTAAGGTTATTCTTTCTTTCTTTCTTTCTTTTTGCTTGTTAGAAACATCTTTACTAAATATGTTCACTCTTTTTTTGAGATAAAATTGGTATATTACACTATATAAATTTCTGGTGTACAGCATTGTAATTCAACATCTGTACACAACAAAGCTATCACTGCCAAAAGTCTAGTTCCCATCCATTGCCATACTGTTGAACCCATTCACCCATTTTGCCCACTTCCCAGCCCTCTTCCTCTCATGTAATCACCAATATGTTCTCTTTATCTATGACTTTGTTTTTGTTTTGTTTTGTTTGATTGTTCATTTTGGGTTTTTTTAGATTCCATATGTGAGTGAAATCATAAGGTATTTGTCTTTCTCTGTCTGAATTATTTCCCTTAACATAATACCCTCAAGGTCCATTCATGTTGCTGCAAATGACAAGATTTCTCTTTTTTATGGCTGAGTAGTAGTCCTTTGTGTACATATACCACATCTTCTTTATCCATTTATCCATTGATGGACACTTAAGTTGTTTCCATATCTTAGCTATTGAAAATAATGCTGTAATGAACATAAGGGTGCATATAACTTTTAAAATTAGTGTTTTTTATTCTTTGGTAAATACTCTTCATTTTAGTAAAGATTTCTACAGGCAAAATGTAGCTATTGGGAAACATTCAGCATAACAGAACTGTTTCTATGCTTGGGTTGATGGCCCATTGTAATATTGCTTTATAAATTGGTTATGCAAATTCTCTGCAATGATGACTCTGTACAAAAAGGCAATTTCCCCCCATCTGTACATTTGACAGCCTTTTCCTATAATAAAAATACCTATCTTATGTGGTTTCCAGTGTGTTCAGAAGAGGAAGAGAGTTAAACTGAAATGTAAATAGGATCTTCAATGCACGTTTGTCCTGGCATCAAGTAGAAATTTTCACTCAATTACCATACTCGTAGCATTCTTAAAATATTTCCCACTAATCTCCCCACTTAAAAATCACACACACAGACACCCCCAAACCAGCCTTCCAAATCACTAAAATCAAAGAAAACAAATCCTGAGGTAGATGTTAGGTGCATAATACTTCCCACATTTCTCTTATGGTATCTGCAAACTAGAGTAAGAATAAGAGTCTTAGCAAAAGCTTCAATGAAGGAAAATTCTGCTCTGATAAACTAGTTGGAGATCTTCTGAACTCAGTATAACAAGGTAAAATCAATGAGTGGGAAGAAGGAGGGGGTAGAGTGACAGGTTGCCAGTTTCTTCTTGGACATATTGAGTTGCAGACTCTGACAGAATATTTTGGAGATGTTCGACAGGATGTTAGAAATTCAAGTATACTTGTGTTTCATAAGTTTTATGTTTTACACCAAAACACCAGACTCACACTTTTAAATATTCACAGTGTTGATCGGAGCAGTAAACTTTACTTAGACAACTGCCCTGGGGTAACGGGAACAATATGCAAAATAAAGAATTAATAAATTTACTATTGTTTGAGGCATTGCCCTTGGTTTAGTCTTTGGCCCTCAAAACACATAAGTTTTGGAAGCATTTGGCTCTAGATAGCATACTTTTGGGCCTCACACTGTTTTGCATAACAAAATGTTGACTTATATCCATATTACTGTGACATCATGAAAACCCCATTTTGCAGAAGCATCAATTATTATCTACGTTATTTTCTTCATCTAAACATTTCCTCTGAGCTCTAGAGTTCAGCTACCTCTCCAGGAAGCTGAAATCTGAAGGCTGGCTTCTTACAGATAAAAGAGAAGGATGTTTAATCATCTTTGAGAATTAAGCACATCATATTTCTAATGACACTAATAAAGTCAATAAAATTGGATAATCTAATTGTCTCTCATCCAAAAGAAATGTCCCTAGTACCCTCTTTACACATCTATCATTACCTAGGTAATTTAAGCAAAAAGCTTCTGCTTTTACATGAATTATTTTAGATTGTTATGTGGTTGTTTTCAGCCTGAATTGTCCAGATTGATATAGTGTGGGTCCATGAAAGAAAAGCAGGCTGCCTTCAAATGGATGTGTGAGGAGGATTTTATGCATTAGGTGCATGTCACTCATCACTGTTGCCTTTGATGTTTGCAAAGAATACTTTTCGTGGAGAACATAGAAGACGTGGTACATAGAAGCACTTAGGGGTCTTTACACCCAAATATAAATGATAATAATGGGATACAGATTACTCTATAAGCTTTGATGAAGAAGTGCACAGCCCAGACCAAATATTTTAGTGATCCTAGCTTCACTCTTTTGTTGGTTACTTTCTGGAGCCATATTGGATATCTTTGCAATAGACATTATGTAAAATGTTAGTCAGGAATGGAAATTGAAAGCAAAGCTGGTTTAATAAGTGAATTAAAAATAAGATCATCAGATGGCCCATCCCAGTCCAGGCTATTACCATCTTGGTATGGGGAACCTTTAAGTGAGTGGTCAAGTAACCATGGAAAGTCCCACATTGGGGACCAGTGAAGGGTCAAGTTACCTTGAATCTAGTTAAAGACAAGCCATGAAGGGCTTTGGAAAGTTTTGCTAATTATAATACTTAAGTTAAACCAAGAAGAATACTTTTGTGAATAACAACACATAAACAAAGGATTCACAAGCGTTCTCTATGGGTTCTGAGCCCCTTTTTCCTGAACTTGCAAGGAAAATTTGGAGACTTGGGTCAAGATTAGTGTTCCCTCCTTGGACTGGGATTAATGGGGAAAGTATGAGCAGAATCCTCCTGGTTGCCTTGTTCTGGCTGTAGCAATGTCCCTCTGATTCTGTAACACTTGCTAGACTCAGACTGGAAACCATACAAAATATTAGGGAATTATCCTGTCCTGTTAATTTGGCCCAGGGTGACTGGTTCACAACATGATAGCTTGAATTCAAGAGTGGTTTGCTTCCACATTACTAATAATTCCATACTTGATAAACCGTAATTTCTGCAATGTAATTTTCAAATGCACACACATCTCCCAATAATGTCATGCCAGAGAATATTATGTGCATTCAGCCAATGACTTAGGAATGACCTCAGCAATATATACAGTTGGTTGACAGTAGAAACCATGATAAAAATTGAAAGCAGTAGTCAAATTTGACCTTGGAGTATAGAAAGACTCCAATGAGTAGTTATTTGAAGAAGACTTTTCATGACATGAAGAATGGCATTTTCAAGCCAACCTAGAGGTTGAACCAGGTTGGAAAATGTAAAAACATTCCATCAGTCTAGGTACATCTAGAGATTCTCAGCAGTAATTTATAGCAATAAACAGTGAGTCTATCACTAGGGTCACATGGTCTGCTGGTTAGTTTGTATTTAAAATGAGTGGCACTGTTCATAATCATTCACATCTCTGAGATGGGCTCTTAAATCCTGCTGAATGGAAGCTTGACTATGGTCATCTATTAAGAAAAACCCCAGCAGCTACTTCTCATATTTACAAGAACATCAAGGTGGAAAAAGCAATAATAATAGGCATGTCCATCTTCACCATCTCTTAAGAGTGGGGGTACCCACGTTCAGGCTTGGACAGTGAGGTAAGCTGATGCAGGAAGTGGTGCAAAATAAAGATTTTTCAGAACTATCAAGAAGAAGGGTACAATTTTACATAGTATAGTTTTAAAATTATTTTTCCTAATACTCCACTGTCTCTTGTAGCTTTAACATCATCAATTCAATTTGTAACTTGCTTACCAAATGTGGCCAGGAATATGAGATTTCAGAGGAAACTGAAATTCTCTACTTTAACTTCTCTTAGCTTTACTTCCTGTGATGGTTAATTTTATGTGTAAAGTTGATTGGACCATGAGAGTCCAGATATTTTGCCAAACATTACTCTGGATGTTTCTATAAGGGTGTTTTTGGATGAGATTAATGTTAAATCAGTAAACTGACTGAAACAGATTGCCCTCCCTAATGTGAATGACCCTCATCCACTCATTCACAGGCTTGAATAGAACAAAAAGCCTGACCCACTCTCCAGTAGGAGACTTGCTCCTGCCTTACTGCTTTAAAACTGAAACATTGGCTTTTTCCTGCCTTTGGACTCAAACTGAACCATCAGCTCTTCCTGGGTCTTGAACCTGCTGGACTTCAGACTGGAACTGTGCCATCAATTCTCCTGGTTCTCAGGTCTTCACACTCGGACTGGAACTATACTGTTGGCTCTCCTGGGTCTCCAACTTGCTGACTTACCCTGTGGATCTTTGGACTTGTTAGCCTCCATAATCACATGAATCAAATCCTTATAATAAATCTCTCTCTCTCTCTTTCTCTCGCTCTCTATCGCATATTGGTTCTGTTTCTCTGGAGAACCCTGACTAATACACTTGCCAACGCCTTTTGAGCCCTGCCCATCCTCTTAACAGAAAGAGAGGTCCCCTTTTTCTAAGCCCAGACCCTCCATTTAGACCCTATCTCTTTAACATCTCTAATATCTCCCTCTGCATCGGATCCTTTCTATATGGCTGTAGTCATATATAGGTCTTTCCTATCTAAACAAAAACCATTGCTTGAGCCTTCCTCCCCACACTCCACCCACATGCCACCTTATCTCAGCTCCTACCCTATGCTCCTCTTTTTCATTGCTAAATTTCATAAGAAGTTGTGAGTATCTGTGCCTTCACTGCTTCACTGCCCACCCAATACTTAATAGCCCCCAATCAGGCTTCCATCCCCATGAAACAAAAATGTTTTTTCAGGAAATTTTCTTATCACCAATTCACCAATCTTGATTCTCAGGACCGAGGTCAGATTGTAGTAGACTGAGTATCATATGGGAAGTGAGGGATTGGAGACAGTAATGGGCTATTCTTTTGAGAAGCTTGGACAACAATGATATGGGAAAGAGGGAATGAAGTCTAGTGAGGAACACTAAGCTGGACGGAAGTTTGTTTGCTTCAGTGGGAAAAACCTGAGTAAGTCTCTATAGAAAACACGAGAGGATAGTTGATAGAGCAAGAACTGGGAGGAGTTGAAAAGGGCGAGAACCACTTCAAAACACTTGGGAAATGACTCTTCTAGAAACACAGAATGAACAAATTAATGGGACCTGGAGTATCTATCACTAATCCTCCAACTGGAATACCTGATCTTTCTAGCCCTGTCATCACGGAAAGGAGGGAATCCCAGATTCTGCTGCAAGAATTGTGGGAGAATTTGAACACCAGCTGCATTTTCACATAGAAAAAAGATATTCCATGCTCTTGGATTGGAAGAATTATCATTGTTAAAATGTCCATACTTCCTAAAGCAATCTACAGATTCAACGCAATCCCTATCAAAGTTCCAACAACATTTTTTACAGAAATAGAACAAAGAATCCTAAAATTTATATGGAACAACAAAAGACCCCGAATAGCCAAAGGATTCCTGAGAAAAAAGAACAAAGCTGGAGGTATCACACTCCCAGATTTCAAATTATACTACAAAACCATAGTAACCAAAACAGCATGGTACTGGCACAAAAACAGACACACAGATCAATGGAACAAAATTGAGAGCCCAAAAGTAAACCCACATGTTTATGGACAGCTAATATTCGACAAGGGAGCCAAGAGCATACGATGGAGAAAGGAGAGTCTCTTCAATAAATGGTGTTGGGAAAACTGGACAGCCAACATGCAAAAGAATGAAAGTAGACCATTCCCTTACACCATGCACAAAAATCAACTCAAAATGGATTAAAGACTGGAATGTAAGACCCAAAGCCATGAGACTTCTAGAAGAAAACATAGGCAGTACGCTTTATGACATTGGTCTGAGCAGCATATTTTCAAGTCCCATGTCTGACTGGGCAAGGAAAACAAAAGAAAAAATGAACAAATGGGACTACATCAAACTAAAAAGCTTCTGCACAGCAAAGGAAACCATCATCAAAACGAAAAGACAGCCTAACAATTGGGAGAAGATATTTGCAAACCACATATCAGATAAGGGGTTAATATCCAAAATATACAAAGAACTCATACAGCTCAACAACAAAAAACCCAACAATCCAATTAGAAAATGGGCAAAAGATCTGAACAGAGATTTCTCCAAAAAAGATATACAGATGGCCAACAGGGCATATGAAAAGATGCTCAACATCATTAGCTATCAGGGAAATGCAAATGAAAACTACAATGAGGCATCACCTCATTCTGGTCAGAATGGCTATAATTAACAAGACAGGAAACAACAAATGTTGGAGAGGGTGTGGAGAGAAGAGAACTCTCGTTCACTGCTGGTGGCAGTGCAAACTGGTGCAGCCACTATGGAAAGCAGTTTGGAGTATCCTCAGAAAATTAAGAATAGATCTACCATATGATCCAGCTATTCCACTGCTGGGTATTTATCCAAAGAACTTGAAAACACAAAGGCATAAAGATATTTGTACCCCTATGTTCATTGCAGCATTATACACGATAGCCAAGACTTGGAAGCAACCTAGGTGCCCATCAAGGGACGAATGGATAAAGAAGATGTGGTATTTATGCACGATGGACTACTACTCAGCCATAAGAAATGATGAAATCCGGCCATTTGTGACAACATGGATGGACCTTGAGGGTATTATGCTGAGTGAAATAAGTCAGAGGGAGAAAGTCAAATACCATATGATCTCACTCATAAGTAGAAGATAAAAACGACAAAAAAAAATCACATAGCATTGGAGATTGGACTGGTTGTTACCATTGGGGAAGTGGGGAGGGGGGAGGGCAAAAGGGGTGATTAGGGTCACATGTGAAGGGATGCACTATAATTAGTGTTCGGGTGGTGAACATGATGTAACGTATACAGAATTTGAAATATGATGTACATCCGAAAAAAATAAAAATCAAAAAAAAAAAAAGAAATTAGGCTCTAAATCCTGACTGGGTGTGGTTAAAAGAGTTTTACTACTCTCTTCAGCTATACTACAAGATTAAATAGGTTTTTATGATCTGGTCTTGAGATTGAACTACCACTTACAGCATTGTTTCTATGGGGAAACTCTTTCTTTGGCTTCTCTAAAATCATAGTATCCAGATGGGAATTGCCTGTTGATAGCTGGAAAGCTGGCCACCTATTCTGCTGACACCAACATTGGGAAAAAAATTCCTTGGAACTCATATAGAGAAATTGCTTTCAAAGTCACTTTCCAAACCACCCAAGAAAACCAGCCTTATTGATTTGTGGTCCCACCACAATTTAACCCAAAAGTAGCATTACTCAGCTTGTTTGGCTTTCTTATTCACCACGCTTGGCTCCAAATAACTCTTAACTGTTCCTTGAAATCAATTTCACCTTCTCAGTAGAAATGCTTTGGCCCCTGAGGAAATTCCAAAGAATGGATCACAAGCTCTGAAGGCAATATCAGAGGATTTCTAAAGGTCATCTTGAACAATGGTAGCCACTTCAGAATAAGTTTATAAACTCCAATGGTACCACTTTGAAGGTATGAGAAATCATTTTGTTAAGTTAGAATATATTTGTTTGAATTTTTTCTTAAAAGCATAAACTATATTTTAGAGTGTTTACTAGTTGTCTTTTCAGGAGCTGATTCTTTTTCTGCCCAGGTAGATTGTAAGTGCTAAGAGCCAGAGGCGGTAGTTTCTTTGTAGTCCTATCTGTAGTCCTGTTTGGTGCCTTTCAAAGAGTCGATGCTTGGTGAATGCTTTAGATTGATAATCAATATGATGCATGTTTTCTTCAGAATATTATTTATGATCTAGGCATGTAAATATCAGTAAATCTCATCTGGGCTGTTTTGAACAGACATTGTACTTGTAATAGAAAAAACTTGCAAAAAACTGAAGGATCATATAGAATGGATGATGAGTGCTCAAATTAGCTTTTAACACAAACCAAAGGGAAGAAAATAGAGAAGACCGTGGAAGATGGAATGAGCAATCTTATCTTTTGAGCATAAAAACGGAACTACATATTGAAACTTACAACTCAATCTGACAGTTTGGGTTTAACGCTCATTCTACAAACTACTCCGCCTTTCTCTCTCAATTCTCGAGCCTTCCCAGACCCCCCAAATCCTATCCTATTGACTGGCTCCACATCTGACATTTAATTCATCAGCTCTTATTTCATTTCTTTGCTGGAAATGGCTCCAGATCTCAAAAACAAACTTACTATCTTATTGTCAATTTCTGTACATAGTTTGTTTCTAAATTGTCCTGAATATATCCCAAAGAATGACATTTTTCTCAATTTATAAAAGTACACCAAAAATGTAGGTTAACAAAACTAGTATCTTAATGAAAAAAAATTCCACAGATCGATTTTAATACCTATGTCATATTCTTTAAAACATGCAAATGAAGTCTGAGTTGTTATTGAAGAGATAAAATGAAAAATTATGATGTTGGCAAGAACAAGAGTACGAATATTCATGAAGAAGGACAAGCATATATTTCCCTAAAATGTAGTGCTATCCTTCCCAGGGGAGGCCATCTGGCCTCTTTGATTGCTAGTTAAAACCAATTAGCACAAAACGGGATACTACCTTATTGGGTTTCACCACCAGCCTTCTGATTTCATCCTTAACCTTATGATTTGCTCTTAAATGTTTTCTGTTAATGGTACAAATTGAAAACAACAACAGCAAGAACTCATGTTTAAGCTGAGTATGGTCTACCAGGGCTCAAGCAAACAGTCCTCATTAATATCTATAATCATTGCTGTATCCCAGAGAGACACAGATGATAACAACTCAAGCCTGCTCACGCACACAAACTCTTCTCATCGGAACAGCCAGGCAGCCAGCTAACTGCTTACTCTTTGCCCAGGCTGCCAGCACCTGAGGTCCTGAGAGTCTCTCAAGTGGAGTGGCATTAATGTCAGAAACACTGATGACCCTGATTTCACACATATTTCCTCAAAGTGAGTCATGATGATACCGGAGTGAAAGAAGCTTGCATTGCTTTACACTGAACACAAGAAAAACACTGACCCTACCTGTCTATAGGTTATGATCACTGGTGCATAACCCCAAGTCCCTCAATACTGCCTATTTTCTCAGCGTTTAGGTCCAAGCTTCCTCCCTTAACTGCTTATTAGTAAAGTCTGTTTTCTCCGTAGTCCAAATTTTCTTCTAAATAAAGCATTTTTCCCCTAGTTATTGTTTCACTGGTCATCTCTCACCTTCTCTTATATCTGAGCCATAGCCACTTCTTCAGATAGTCACCATTGCTCTGTAAATTAATTTCTTCTTCTGGAGAAAATAAAAAGAGATAGCAACTAATTACCCAAGTTTTAATCAGATCTATTGACTACCCAAATTTGCATGCAATTGTGATAAATTAATTATACAAAGAGAATAGAGTAGGGAAGTGTTTCCAAAGAATGGCATGCATACTATTTGTGATATGTGAGATGATTTTAGGTGGTCCATGGACTAACTTTTTTTTTATGATAATAGTTATATATTTATTTTACTTTACGGGTATACACAAACACACACATACGTATATATGGTTAGCACTAGAAAACCATGATTACTCAGCTTCTATTGCCTAGAATAAGATTAAGGTTTCTAAAAAGGAAGGGAGCCAATTTTTTAAATTAAGTAAACAATAGTATAGACGTTAACACAGATGTGGCAAGATCATGAAGGTGGTAGCCAAAACATCAAAATTTGGGAAACGTTTGTGTCATGGTTAAGAACTCTCGCATGTTTCAATGCCCTGCTCTTCCACTTATCAGCTGTGTGACTTTGGGTAAGTCTTCCTCAGTGAGTCTCAGTTTTCTGATTCATGAAATGCATTGATGATAGCACTTACCTCATAGGAATGAAAAACAATAAAGACATAACCTTCCTTCCTGAAATGGATAGGTATATCCAAATTAAGGCTTGAGCCTTAAAATATCTCTCAATCTAGTATGAAAGGAAGGGAAACTATAGTTATCAGATGAAACATAGCAACATCTATAGCAGAGGCTTTGGTGGAGAGAGTTTGAGGGAAGATAATAGAGGCTTTGATCAATCTCCCAGGACATCAGAACCTATTTTTTGGTAGATGTTGGAAGAATAGGTTGGGTTGGATAACAGACTTTCATCTGGAATAAGAGACTGCTCTTCAAACAACCTTTGCACACCTCTGCACTTACCATATTGGGTTAGACGTTACATATTTCTATGTCTGTTTCCCCCAAACAGCTTGTGAGCATCTTTAGGAAAGCAACTATGTCTTTTCATCTTTGTAGCCCAACACCTAGCAGTGTTTGGCCCAATGAAATGGCTCAATAAATAGCTCTTGAACAGAAAATAACAAGGCTGATTTTGTGTTTTTAAATTTAAAACTCTGGTAACTTTATGATGTAATATGCTATGTGTTGACCTGCATATTAGTAAGAAGAAAGATTCACTTCTTGACTTTTTATTAAATGGCCCCAGAGTACTAGAGGAGTGTCCATGTTTGTGAATGAGACTAGATATAATGAAAACGGCAAGACTCCTAGGTGAATATAAAGACTGAGACAGTGAATATAATGCAAAGGAAAAGCACATTATTCCCCAAACAAAATACACACTTTGAGAAATGCCAGACACCCTTGGGGAGAGAAACCTCTACTATTCATAGATGACAGATTCCATATCCAATTCCTACAATTTACTTTATTGATAAGACTAAATTTCTCTCATTTTCTTGATGAAATCTGGTAATTGTGCCACGATGCCTAAGAACATCATGTCTCCCCACGTCAACTGCTCTGCTTGTCCTGATGATTTAAGCTAATGAGTAAGAAGGGGAAGATAATCATAATCATTGCTAACCAATCTTTGGAAAAAATTAAGACTGTTGAAACATGGAACCACCTTACTTTAATCTTTATTATCAAGAGCTGAAGATCTTAAAAATAGCCCTGATGATTACCCTGTAATAGATAATCTATATAAAATACCATACTGTACACTCATAATATCAGCTAATATATAACTATATCTAAAGATTGAGGTATTAATTTCTAATATTTGGAGTTAGGAAAAAAATCAATTACTATATGTTTTTTCCAGCCTTTTTTTTTTTTGTAAAGATTTTATTTTTCCTTTTTCTCCCCAAAGCCCCCTGGTACACAGTTGTGTATTTTTAGTTGTGGGTCCTTCCAGTTGTGGCATGTGGGACACCGCCTCAGCATGGCCCGATGAGTGGTGTCATGCCCGCGCCCGGTGAACTGGTGAAACCCTGGACTGCCAAAGTGGATCATGCAAACCTAACCACTCGGCCACGGGGCCGGCCCCTCCAACCTTTTGACACAATCTCAATCAGTTTCCTGCCTGCTTATAAGTGGACAATCTTGAGGGTGAAAATAGCATCTATGACTCCAAGACCCCTTACAATATCAGATTTCATAGAACCCTAGCCTACTAATTATTGAGAACTTTAACAAACACCAGCTAGTGATTGTGGTTTGCTGGTGTGGGCATAATTTGATTAAATTTTATCGAAGTATGGCCACTAACTTTTTTCACATGAGAAATTAACAACAAAAGACTTAAGATATGATAAATAGGGAAAACAAATATTTTAGATACTATTTATTGAGTTGTGGCCAAATCAACGATCTAGAGATAATAGGCTAGGCGTTCAACCACCTATTTAATATTTTCTTCTTTCATATATGAACATTGATGTATTTATTTAGGAGAGATGTAATACATGAAAAAGATTTGGGAAGTACACCTAGAAAAGAATTATCATAAGGACTTTCTGGTCATCCCAGGTACAAAATGTCACAAAACTCCTTGGATTTGGTTCTGAATTTTACACTATGGTAGGCACCAGACTGTCTACAAACAAACAAAAAACAAAAGCTCAAATTTGAGACATCCCAATGACAATCTTCTTAACTTGATGTGGTTGAAAGAACATCTTTTGACCTAAGTTATCACATTTGACATTTTGAAAAGCAATAAAAGTAACAGAGTGGGAGCCAATAGGCCTGGATTCTAATCCTTAGCTGTACCTTTAACTTGTTTTACCCTATCTTTTGACCTTTTTGAGACTTGTTTTTCCCATTAGTATACCAAAAACAACATCTGCTTCACAGAATGGGCTTGAAAATTAATGAGATGATGTCTGAGAAGTACTCAAATATCAGGTGTTCTGTAAATTCTAGGTACTGTTATTCAAAATTAAAATTCATTACCCTTCTCAGAACCGCATAACTAACCTGCTACATCTGTGATCTGATCTCAGCACATAGGTGTAAACAAGAAAATGTCAAACTGGACGCCATGTTCTTCTCAGTTTAACCAATTATGGTCAAGTTTCATTAGTAACTACCCAGATGTTTCTTTGAGTTTTTTATTCAGAACCTTGAAAAAGTTGAGTTCATTAAGAGTGAATGGCCACCACAGATAGGTATTCTATAAATTGGTTGTTCTTGAATGTGTGTTCTTAGCAATACTGTGAATGAAGGATTTCCACATGTTATTTTGAGAACATCCACCCCTGACCAATTTTCTCTCTCTGTAAAGAAGAAATGTGTATCTCCAATGTCCACAAAGAATCTCTTACAGTAACTAAAGTAACATGAAGGAGTAAATATTACGGGGTTCAAGTTGCAAATTAACACAATAAAGACCATATATATAGATAATTCCCCTGGTAGTCTTGACCTGTACTTGACACTTCCCGGGAGGAACGTAATTTTTTGTTTTAATAAACTAAAAACTTATGCCCTGAAATAACGACAACATGAAATGATTTTTGAGCGTGTGCTTTTCATATGTGATCTCATTTGATACATGTTGAAAACATTTCTAAGAGACAAATGTTACTAGCCTGGTTTTCAAATATGGAAACCAAGGCTCAAGAAGGTTTGCTGCCTTGCCCAAATTCGTAGCTTTAGTGAGTGATAGATCTAATATTTAACCCAAATCATCTGACTACAAATTTGATGTATTTCCCATTATACTGTGATAACTGAATATGTAGATCTTCGGAGGTCCCCCCAAAAAACTTTTACAGTGAATCTTTAGTTCTTCTAATGAGCCAGAATTCTAGTCAAATGGCTTTTCACTGAGGATTTCTACAGGGTTACCTAGTTGGTTACCCAATCTGTTTTGCCCTTATGAGTCTGTCTTTGATTACCTTCTGCAGAGCTAGCATTGTAGGACATTAAGGAATATAGCTTTCAAGACTGTTTCCTGTTGCTATGCATAAACAGCCTTCCATCAACTCAATCACATTGCTTTCTTTGTGCTTTTCCTTCTTCTCTCTATATTTCTTTTTCTCCCTCTGTTTTCACAAATCCTTTTGATTGTTTTTCCTCTAGGGCCTTGTCCCTAGCATAGTTTCCACTTGAAGTGTAGCTATTTCCTATAAGAAATTCCAGGATATGAACAGTCATACCACCAAGTAACATATGCTGTAGCTCCAGCAAAAAGACCTCTCACAAAAGACAAAGTGTTTTCTGTTCTAACAATGTCCCTCCTGCTCGGGGAGCCCAGCTCCTCCACATATTGTTTTTTTTTTTTCTTCCAACTTTAACCCCTTAAAATACTTACCTTTCCTTTGTCAATAGACTCTTGTTTCCTCTTTTTTGGAGGGAAGAGTATGAAGCAAGAACTCTGGTAGAAAAAAAGGCAAAAAGCCAAGTAACTAAACTAGGGGAAAGTTGAAAGGGAAAGACTTTAAGAAAACATTCTTAGTATGGATGGTTAAGTAGCAACAGGGGATAAATGTAGGACACAGGTGGTCAGCATGTGTTTTGAGCAAAGGCCACATCATCCAACAGACAGCAGAATTCCTTTAGAATATTGCCATTCACTACATATGTTCAGAGGGCTAGAAGGGAGCTTTTCCTCCAGGCAACTGTTTCTATTGTGTCAGGTTGCATTACACCCAGCAAAGCCTGACTAAAATCCTGTCTTGTCTGTAACAAGACTGTATTTTAATTCCACCACCACATCAACTAATCCCTACAAGTCTGCAATGGTAACTTAGTCCAGGGAATAAAAGCACTGCCTGCCACAATGCCTCCTGGCATACATAACCCACATCCTACCTTATCTAAAATATCACCTTTAAACTGACAAGGGAGCTCCTTTGTGGGTATCAGTAGCCATATTATTCCAGCAAGTGTAGAAATTCCAGGTGACTCCATTTTGGCCATCTTAGGACCCGGAGAAGAATTACTTCTTTCTTCATTTTGTTGTTCTGACGTGTCCTCCAGAGATGTAGCTAAAAAATCATCAACAGATGGCTCTGGCAGAGATGAGTCCAATGGTTTGGCTGTTGACAAATCTCCCTAGGAAGATCTTTACTATTGATCATTATGGTAATGCCACACCTGCCCATCTGCTCTTGGACTCATATGACCCAGAGTCTGTTGCCTAAACTAGAGAGCAGAAACCCATCTTGGTTCAGCTTCTAACCTACTACAGAGACAAAGTCTTATGGTACAAATGAACGCTATGTAAGCACATATTCATTCATTCATCATCTAAGAATTATTTGTTAAATGTGTACCATCCATTAGTACGTTGTTCTAGGTGCAAATAGAGTAGCATACTTGAACTTTCAAGTTCTCATCTAAGTCTGAGTGGATGCAGTCAGGGAAAGGCTGGAGATGTCATACCATTAGTAAATCAACAAGCTTGCCTCATTATATTGAACATGAAATGACAAAAGAACCAATTAAAGACCTAGCAAGTATTGGACAATTTCCCTAAATAATCCACTTCAATGTCTTCTTAGTTGTCTGCATGATTCCCTGATCATAACTATTTCTATTTCCTTGAAGGTGTTGAGGTGCGATGGTGACAGTTTGGAGAATGCCTTTGACCACAAATTTCTTATACTCGGTTAGGGAAGGTGTTCTGGCGAAAGACAGTGGACTGAGCACATGTATTTACTTCTCTTCCTTTGCATAGTCTCACTGAAATGATAGAAAACACATTTTCAAAATAATTAAACCACAACAGGCTAGCAAACAATAAAAGCATGTAGCAATAGCCCGGAAAGTTTGAGGAAATCCTTAAAGATAGAAAGCAGATGGGATCCGATTAATGGAGGAAATAGAGGAGGGAAAACTGTAACCCAAAACTAGGGTAGTGCGAGTGCTTTCTTCCAAAAGAGCTCCAAGAAACACAAGAGCATAAGTGGGCCATGGGACAATTTTCAGTGTTATTAAAGAACTATATTCAGAACTTCAAGGCCAGGAGAGTTCCTCTTCCTAACCAAAACACTCCCTTCCATACAGAGCAAACAGTAGCTGGCAGTTTAGACTTGCCCCCAGGATTAAGCCTGAAAACTGCATCCGCATTATAAAGAGTGTAAACTGCCTTCCTGGAGTGGAGAGGCTCCTTGAGTGTTGGGGCCTGCAGAGAGTTTGAGGTAACTCTAGATCCCCACAACAGATATCTAACCAATGATTCTCAACCCTGCATGCATATTAGAATCACTTAGGAAGAAGTCAAGCTGAAAACAACTGCTCTAAAGCAGTCTTCCTAAATTTTAATGTGCATACGAACCACCTGGAGACATTGTTAAAATGTAAATTTTGATCCTGCAAAGCTGAGGTAGAGCCTAAGATTATGCATTTCTACAAGCCCCCAGGCTCCAAAATTCCAAGGCTTTTGGTAGAAGACCAGAGTAGCAAGGACCTAAAAGAATTACAAAAGACTTATAGTTTCAAAACAGAATGTAAATATTAACCAACTTGATCATATGAAAGTAAAAGCATAAACACAAACGGGAAGTGGGAGGAGGTAGGAGGTGGAGACAAGCAAAAGGATGCTAATTGCAGTATCTTTCATATCCTACCTTTCAGGATCAATAGACATTGTGTAAAGTAAAATAAGAAATACAGGGTTAATTTATTATTAAACGATTTTAAAAACTCTAAAAATAACATAAGAAATGTGGCAGAATAGAAGGGAAATAGGAAGGAATGAAAGTGAGATAAAATTTTCATCTCTCAAGGTAATAAAAATAATACTTATTGAACTCTTAACATGTGTTAAACACTATTCTAAACATCTTACATGTATCAACTCATATAATGTTGACAACAACTCTGTGAGGTAAGTACTGTTATTATCCCCATTTCTACTGATAAGAAAACGGAGAGATTAAAGAATTTACTCAAGGTCACAAAGCCAGGAAGTTACAGAGCCAGGATTCAAACTCAGGCAGCTTGGCTTCAGAATCTATGCTATTAACCACTAAAGTCTCCGGAATTGAAATGAGTCAATAGAAGCTGTTTAAAACATCAAGAAATAGAAGCATAAACATATTATCCAATGCTAAATTTTAAACCACCTGAAGAATACAATCCTAAGTGGTGTGTCAATCTGCAGGACTCAAGGTCAGCTGGGGGATGGAAATGAGGAAATTCATTTTACTTTTAATTTTAGACACTTCTGAGTAGCTTGGAAGTATTTTGCCGTGTACAAAATCACTTAATTTTTAAAAACTCATTTAGCGCTTTTTAAGGCACCAGAAAAATAGAAATAAATATGCTAAAATATTAATGGTAATTGTTTTCTAAGGGCGAGTGAGGGCAGAGAATTATGAAGATTTTTTTTTCATTATATTCAACCTCTCTGTATTTTCTAAATTTTCTGGAGTTACTTTTATCTTCTAAATAGTGGAACAAAGTTAAACCCAATGTATAGGCCACGTTATCAGAAACAGTAGTGCCTGTCAATCCATGTATTGAAAACAACTAGCATAGCAGAGGTTGGAGGTGGTACCGGGACCCCTTTGGGATATTTTGAGAAGGAGCCTAGCTCAATGAAGAAATTATCTTAGAATGGCTCTCCAAAATCAGTATGGATTCTTATCTAAGTCCTCTTTATCCCTCTACTTCTCCATCCTCCTCCACACACTGGAAAACCAGGTATCTTTAATTGGTTGTATCAAGTAGCTTGTCACAGGCTATACTCTTTTACAGTCTTTTAAATATCAGAACAAATTTTGGGACATCAGAAATAGCTTCTATCTGAGGCTTTCATGCAAACAGATCCTGGATATGCTACATTTAGCGTGGCCAAGATAACAAGAAAGCTGCCTTCTTGAAAAACACTACAATTCCCCCATACAAGGCATTCTTTATGGACAGATAACTCATCTTGACAGCTTTGAAGTCTTAAATTCTTTGGGTAGTTCCCTTATGGATACCCGTCCTGGTCTGGTTCAAGACCCAGGCTAACCTGAGGTCCCTTGCAGTTAATTTGTGCAATTTGATCAGCCTAAAGAGCTGAACCTGGGATGTCTTTCAGCATGAAAATTTCCAAAGGAGGTGACTCAACATAACCTAGAATTTGCAGGGGCAGACAGCTCAGGATATCAGCACTCAATGGGTATGGTCCTAGGACCTCAGCTAGGGACTCTGATGTTGTCTACCTAATGAAATGATACAGAGTGTATCTCCTCCTGATTTAGAAAGTAATCCCCAGAGAAAGGTGAGTATAGTAAAAATAGTAAAGAAATAGTCATGGAACTATTTGTGGTTCTTCTTGATTTCTATTACAACAGTATTGCTCTGACAATTTGTGCAGAATTCTTATATATAGATAATATTGCTCTTGAGTTGCAAGAAAGTGGCAATGTTGGCATGGTCCGACTTTTTGGGGATAAGCAGAAGTAGGAAGAGGTGGCTGATGTTTATCCCACCATTCTAGCACATACATAGAAGCCAATGATTTCTTAAGTTGGAAATTGTCCATATGCTGATAAACCAGAGGATAGGATTGATGCCAGTTGCCTAAGAAAGTAACACTGAAACACTGGTAGTTTCACTTTCCTATTTCTTGTGTTTGATTTAATTAATCAAGTCTTGAAATAATGCCCTCAGATACTATTGGAACACATTATCACACCTGGAATCATCAGATGCAGTCTTTACAAAACAGTGAAAAATTCCAAAGATGACAATTTTATTCATGACAGGTACTTAATTCAGAAGACCCCTTAATGAGAATGCTTTTATGGATATCTGCAGTGGTATCATCTCTTGATGCTTGATTCACTTGGGCAAGGTCATTTTACTGAGACTTTCCTGCTAGAAGATATCAAGGAGTTGCTTGACTACTAGAGCTAGCTGCAAGGGTGGTGCTGGGAATAAGTGCCTTGTTCACAGCACACTCATAGTCTCTGTACAGTTTCACAGGGCATGCATTTTTAACTGTTGCAAGGACTTGATGAAACACTCAACTTCTTGCTTTTCTAACACTTAGAGTAAACAGCATAGAGAAGTAGTGCAATGGCTAGATCTATATTGAGTAACACTGAATACTTTTTGAAAGTTCCCAGGTCCTCAGAGAATATCTTGAGAAATTTGTTTCACAACTTAATCTAGTTAAAATGTTCTAATTTATAAATGTTTTTGACATTGATTCAAGTGGGTGTGAACCAATTTCTTCTCAAGAGGCTGTTGCACCACTCAGATGCTTCCCTGACAAAATATATAAAACAAGATTTTGCAAGCATTTGATAATGGACATGCAGGTTTTCTATACTCAAGAGAGGAGAAATACTGAAGTTGAGGTCCATATACTCCCTGGCTTTCTGCCTATGGGCAATTTCCAAAAAGCAGTGCAGGGTAGTGGAGCCCAAGCAGAAAGCAGTAGTCTCTTGGGGTGAAGGAAAGTGAGGTCAGAGTTATGACTTGCTAAGTTGACTTAAATTTCTGGAACAGTTACTGGAAATGAGGGAGTTACAGAAATCTGTGTAGGAATACCCCTCCACTTTTTGGCCAAATCCTCAGCTGAACAAAGATTTCAGAATTCACATGGTGCTGAGGATATATTAGAGTTCTAACTCATCCAGAGTGAAGAGACCTTGGTGAACACACCAAGCATACACTTGAAACCTGAGAAAGACCACACTTTAGGAGTGAGAACCACAGACTAGGATAAAGGCCTATACCTCAGGACTAGGGGCAAAATAGAAATAGAGTTCCCCCCTAAACAAAGCCTAAAATCATACAATGACAAGATCAAGATGATTTTCCAGTAATGTAACTGCCTTCCAGAACAAAACTTAATAATCTTTGGAAGAAGATACCATAATCCAGAGCATCTACAACATATCATTCACTATGTTCAGTACACAATAAAAAAATTAATAGACATGTGAAGAACGAGGAAAATGTGAATCATAATACTAAACACAAGATTCACTAGAAGGAGACCTAGAAATCTATTGGAATTACAATGGGAAAAAAAGAGTTTGAAATAGTTATTATCAGTATGTTTTGAAAATTAGAGAAAGGAAAAAATGTAAACAGATATAAAAATTCAGCAGAGAAAAACAAACTCCAAAAAGAATCAGATTGAAATTCTAGAACTGAAAAAAGGCAATATCTAAAATAGAGAATTCATTGAAATGAAAGAAGACTAAACATAACAGAAAGGGATTGGTGGACTCAAAGACAAGTCAAGAAAAATTATCCAAATCAAAGCAAAGAGGCAACAAAAAAAGAATAAAGAAATAAAATAGAGCAGAACATCTGAGACCTCTAAGGCAACATCAAATGGCCTAGCATATATGGGATTGGAGTCTCACGAGGAGAAGATAGAGAGAACGAAGCATAACAATATTTAAAGAGATAATGACCAAATTTTTTTGAAAATTGATAAAGGATACCAACCCATGAATCCAAGAAGCTCAGCAAACCTCAAGAAAGACAAACACACAGAACACACAAGGAATTCATAGTCAAATTCTGAAAACAAAAGTAAATAGAAAATCTTGAAAGCAGCCAGAGAAAGAAGTAGCATTTCACACGGGAGAGCAATGATAAGACTGATAGCTCGTGTCTTATTAGAAATAATGAAGTTTAGAATGTTATAAAATATCTTTGAAAGAGTGACATCAGCATCATGGCAGTGTGAGAGGGTCCCTTTGTCACTCCCCTCTAACTTACAACCAGACAGACATCCATCAATTAACAGAGGATTCCCTACGCTACACAACAGGATGCCTAAGAGATCCAGGCAGCTATACATCTGAAGGTGGGTGGACTGGAACCCCAGGAACCAGCAGAACTAGAGGAGTAGTCCCCAGTGGCAGGAATCCTGGGTGTAGATCCTCATGCAGTGGTCCCTGTGACTGTGAGTAGAGGCAAGGGTGGCCTGGGCCTGTCTACTCAAACACCTGCAGGGCAGTAGAGGCCCCTGGGGTGGTGGTGGCAGTGGTTGGTGGTGGCCCTGCCCTGTAATGGTGGGTGTAGTGGCAGCAGTGGCAGCAGCCTGACCTGCACAACTGTGAGCAGACAGGGTAGGAACACCCAGCCCCCAGTGGTGGCACCCCAGACACCAATTCCACCAGCAGTGGAGGCTGCATACACGTCCCTGGGTCCCCAGGCCCCTGCCAGTGACATCACCACCCATCATGAATCCAGCACCTCTGGCAGTGGTGCAACCAGCAACCCCAGACACCTGGGGAACAGCAATGCAGGTAATGCATGTGGCAACATCATCTGAGCCCATGGAAAGCCAGTGGAGGAACATGAGACCCAGGTGACCAGAACCAAAGTAACCAAAGATGTACCCAAATAAGAGAAGGTGATTACTACCACAAATGTGCCAACAGAGGGTCAATTTATCAAGAGATTGAAGCTTTAAAAAAAGAAAGAAACAGAAATTTTGTATATGAAGAATACAATTAATAAGATAAAATAACGTAGAAAGTATTAAAAGCAGAATAGACCTTATGGAGGAGAGAATTAGCAAGCTCAAAGTTAGAAATATAGAACTGAGTCAGGTGGAAGAGGAGACAGAATAAGATTTTTAAAAAGTGAAGAAATTCTATGAGAAATATACAACTCAAATAGAAAAAGTAACATAAGGATTATAGGTATCCCAGAGGGAGAAGTGAGGGAGAAAGGAGCAGAGGGTTTATTTGAAGAAATAATAGCTGAGAACTTCCCAAACCTGGGGAAAGAACTGGACTTAGAAGCACATGAAGCTGACAGAAATCCTAATTACATCAATGCAGGAAGATCTTCTCCAAGGCATATAATATTAAAACTTTCAAAAGTCAATGACAAAGAAAAAATATTGAGGGCAACGAGACAGAAGACAACAACCTACAAAGGAACTCTCATCAGGCTTTCAGTGGATTTCTCAGCAGAAACCTTATAGGATAGGAAAGAATGGAAGGATATATTCAAAATACTGAAAGACAAAAACTATCAGCCAAGAATACCCAGTGAAATTATCTTTCAGGTATGATGGAGAAATAAAAGCTTTCCCAGGGAAACAAAAGCTGAGGGAGTTCATTGCTACTAGACCTACCCTACAAGAAATGTTGAAGGGAACCCTCCTACCTGAAACAAAAAGGCAAAGGTCTATGAAGCTTTGAGGAAGGAGATAAATAGCCTGAAAAAATCAGAAAATTGCAGCTCTATATCAGAATAGGTTAGCAAACAATTATAACATAAAAGATAAAGGGAAAAAAACATCAAAAATAACTATAAGGGCTGGCCCAGTGGTGCAGCAGTTAAGTGCACATATTCCACTTTGGTGGCCTGGGCTTCACTGTTTTGGATCCCAGGTGTGGAGATGGCACCATTTGGCAAGCCGTGCTGTGGTAGACATCCCACATATAAAGTAGAGGAAGATGGGCACGGATGTTAGCTCAGGGCAAGTCTTCCTCAGCAAAAAGAGGAGGATTGGCAGCAGATGTTAGCTCAGGGCTAATCTTTCTCAAAAAAAATAGCTATAAACACTTCAATTTAATCACAAACCCACAACACAAATAGGAATAATTTGTCTCAACCAAAATATAGAAGAGGATGAGGAAAGGGATGGAACCTGCATAGTCAAATGGAGATAAGATGTTGTCAGAAAAAGGACTATCTCATCTATGAGATCATTTATACATCCCTCAGGGTAACCACAAAACAAAAATTCAGAGCAGAGTCACAAATCATAAACAAATAGAAAACTGAGAAAACCACCAAATGGAAATGGAAGGCAGAAATACAAGGAAAAAGAAACAATAGAAATATAGAACAACCGGAAAACAAAAGATAAAATGGCAGTATTAAGCCCCCATATATCAATAATCAGTCAAAATGTAAATGAATTGAATTTTCCAAACAAAAGACACAGAGTGGCTGGATGGATTAAAAAGCAAGACCCAACAATATGCTGCCTCCAGGAAACACATCTCAGCTCTAAAGACAAATGTAGGCTCAGAGTGAAGGGATGAAAGATGATACTCCAAGCAAAAGGCAAGCAAAAGAAAGTGGGTATAGCTATACTTCTCTCAGACAAAGCAAATGTCAAGATAAAAAGGCAATGAGAGACAAAGATGGGATATATATAGTGATAAAAAGGACATTCCACCAAGAAGATATAACACTTACTAATATATATGCATCTAAGGCAGGAACACCAAAATATATAAAGCAATTATTAACAGAACTCAAGGGAGAAATTGACAGCAACACAATATTAGTAGGAGAACTTAACACCTCACTTACATCAATGGATAGATAGTTCAGATGGAAAGTCGAGAAGGTAACAGGAGCTTGAAATGAAACACTAGACCAGATGGACTTAATAGATACATATGGAACGTTCCACCCAAAACCAGCAGAATACTCATTCTTCTCAAGTGCACATGGAAGATTCTCAAAGATAGACCATATGTTGGGAAACAAGGCAAGCCTCAATGAATTTAAGAAGACTGAAATCATATCAAGCATCTTTTCTGACTACAATGTTATGAAACTAGAAATCAAATACAATAAAAAAGCTAGGAAAGTCACAAATATATGGAGACTAGACAACATGCTACTGAATAAGTATTGGATCAATGAAGAAATCAAAGCAGAAATCCAAAAATACCTGAAGAGAAATGAAAATGAAAATACAACATACCAACACCTACAGGATGCAGCAAAAGCATCACTAAGAGGGAAATTTATAGCAATACAGGCCTACCTCAAACAGCAAGAAAAATCTCAAATAAACAAGTTTATCCTATACCTAAAAGAACAAGAAAAAGAACAAAGCCCAAAGTTAGCAGAGGAGGTAAATAATAAAAGTCAGAGCAGAAATAAATGAAATAGAGACTAAGAAAACAATAGAAAGGATCAATGAAACTAAGAGACAGTTCTTTGAGAAGATAAACAAAATTGACAAACCCCTAACCAGACTCACTAAGGAAAAAAGACAGAAGACTCAAATAAATAAAATCAGAAAGGAAAAAGGAGAATTACAATAGATACCACAGAAATACAAAGGATTATAAGAGAATACTCTGAAAAGCTATCCACTAACAAACTCAATAACCTAGAAGAAATAGATGAATTCTTAGAATCATAAAACCTCCCAAAACTGGATCAAGAAGAAATAGAGACTCTGAATAGACCAATCACAGCAAAGAGATTGAAACAGTGATCAAAAACCTCCCAAAAAACAAAGTCCAGGACCAGATGGCTTCTCTGGTAAATTCTACCAAACATTCAAAGGGGATTTAATTCTTTTTTTTTTTTTTTTTTATTAATGTTATGATAGATTACAACCTTGTGAGATTTCAGTTGTACATTTTTGTTAGTCATGTTGTGGGTACACCACTTCCCCCTCCGTACCCTCCCCCCACCCCCCCTTTTCCCTGGTAACCACCAATCAGATCTCCTTCTCAATATACTAATTTCCACCTATGAGTGGAGTCATATAGAGTTCGTCTTTCTCTGACTGACTTATTTCGCTTAACATAATACCCTCGAGGTCCATCCACATTGTTGTGAATGGGCCAATTTCGTCTTTTTTTATGGCTGAGTAGTATTCCATTGTGTATATATACCACATCTTCTTTATCCAATCATTAGTTTCTGGGCATGTAGGCTGGTTCCACGTCTTGGCTATTGTAAATAATGCTGCAATGAACATAGGGGTGCAACGGACTCTTGAGATATCTGATATCAGGTTCTTAGGATAGATACCCAGTAATGGGATGGCTGGGTCATAGGGTATTTCTATTTTTAACTTTTTGAGAAATCTCCATACTGTTTTCCATAGTGGCTGTACCAGTTTGCATTCCCACCAACAGTGTATGAGGGTTCCTCTTTCTCCACAACCTCTCCAACATTTGTCGTTCTTGGTTTTGGATGTTTTTGCCAATCTAACGGGGGTAAGGTGATATCTTAGTGTAGTTTTGATTTGCATTTCCCTGATGATTAGCGATGATGAACATCTTTTCATGTGTCTATTGGCCATATTCATATCTTCTTTTGAGAAATGTCTGTTCATGTCCTCTGCCCATTTTTTGATCGGGTTGTTTGTTTTTTTGTTGTTAAGTAGTGTGAGTTCTTTGTATATTATGGAGATTAACCCTTTGTCGGATAAGTGGCTTGTAAATATTTTTTCCCAATTAGTGAGCTGTTTTTTTGTTTCAATCCTGTTTTCCCTTGCCTTGAAGAAGCTCTTTAGTCTGATGAAGTCCCATTTGTTTATTCTTTCTATTGTTTCCCTCAACTGAGGAGTTACAGTGTCCGAAAAGATTCTTTTGAAACTGATGTCAAAGAGTGTACTGCCTATATTCTCTTCCAAAAGACTTATTGTCTCAGGCCTAATCTTTAGGTCTTTGATCCATTTTGAGTTTATTTTGGTGTGTGGTGAAAAAGAATGGTCAATTTTCAATCTTTTGCATGTGGCTGTCCAGTTTTCCCAGCACCATTTGTTGAAGAGACTTTCTTTTCTCCATTGTAGGCCCTCTGCTCCTTTGTCGAAGATTAGCTGTCCATAGATGTGTGGTTTTATCTCTGGGCTTTCAATTCTGTTCCATTGATCTGTGGACCTGTTTTTGTACCAGTACCATGCTGTTTTGATCACTGTAGCTTTGTAGTATGTTTTGAAATCGGGGATTGTGATTCCGCCGGCTTTGTTTTTCTTGCTCAGGATTGCTTTAGCAATTCGCGGTCTTTTGTTGCCCCATATGAATTTTAGGATTGTTTGTTCAATTTCTGTGAAGAATGTTCTTGGGATTCTGATTGGGATAGCATTGAATCTGTATATTGCTTTAGGTAGTATGGACATTTTAACTATGTTTATTCTTCCAATCCATGTGCAAGGGATGTCTTTCCATCTCTTTATGTCATCGCCTATTTCTTTCAAGAGAGTCTTGTAGTTTTCATTGTATAGATCCTTCACTTCCTTGGTTAAGTTTATCCCAAGGTATTTTATTCTTTTCGTTGCGATTGTGAATGGGATAGAGTGCTTGAGTTCTTTTTCTGTTAGTTTATTGTTAGTGTATAGAAATGCTACTGATTTATGCACGTTAATTTTATACCCTGCTACTTTGCTGTAGTTGTTGATTATTTCTAATAGTTTTTCTGTGGATTCTTTGGGGTTTTCTATGTATAAGATCATGTCGTCTGCAAACAACGAGAGTTTTACTTCTTCGTTACCTATTTGGATTCCTTTTATTTCTTTTTCCTGCCGAATTGCTCTGGCCAGCACCTCCAGAACTATGTTGAATAGGAGTGGTGAAAGTGGGCACCCTTGTCTTGTTCCTGTCCTCAGAGGGATGGCTTTCAGCTTTTGTCCATTGAGTATGATGTTGGCTGTGGGTCTATCATATATGGCCTTTATTATGTTGAGGTACTTTCCATCTATACCCATTTTACTGAGGGTTTTTATCATAAATGGGTGTTGGATCTTGTCGAATGCTTTCTCTGCATCTATTGAGATGATCATGTGGTTTTTGGTTTTCATTTTGTTAATGTAGTGTATCACGTTGATTGACTTGCGGATGTTGAACCATCCCTGTGTCCCTGGTATAAATCCCACTTGATCATGGTGTATAATCTTTTTGATGTATTGCTGTAATCGGTTTGCCAAAATTTTGTTGAGGATTTTTGCATCTATGTTCATCAGTGATATCGGCCTGTAGTTCTCCTTCTTTGTGTTGTCCTTGTCAGGTTTGGGGATCAGAGTGATGTTGGCTTCATAGAATGTGTTAGGGAGTTCTCCATCTTTCTCAATTTTCTGGAACAGTTTGAGGAGAATAGGTATTAAGTCTTCTTTGAATGTTTGGTAGAATTCTCCAGAGAAGCCGTCTGGTCCTGGACTCTTGTTTTTGGGGAGGTTTTTGATTACCGTTTCTATTTCCTTACTTGTGATTGGTCTATTCAGATTCTCCATTTCTTCCTGATTCAGTTTGGGGAGATTGTAGGAGTCTAGGAATTTGTCCATTTCTTCCAGGTTGTTCAATTTGTTGGCATATAGTTTTTCATAGTATTCTCTTATGATCTCTTGTATTTCATTGGTATCTGTTGTGATTTCTCCTCTGTCATTCCTGATTTTATTAATTTGCGATTTCTCTCTTCTTTTCTTGGTGAGTCTGGCTAGGGGTTTGTCAATTTTGTTAATTCTTTCGAAGAACCAACTCTTTGTTTCATTGATCCTTTCTATTGTCTTTTTTGTTTCAATATCGTTTATTTCTGCTCTTATTTTTATTATTTCCCTCCTTCTACTGACTCTGGGCCTTGTTTGTTCTTCTTTTTCTAGTTCTGTTAGGTGTCGTTTGAGGTTGCTTACGTGAGCTTTTTCTTGTTTAGTGAGGTGAGCCTGTATTGCGATGAATTTCCCTCTTAGGACTGCTTTTGCTGCATCCCAAATGATTTGGTATGTCGTGTTCTCATTTTCATTTGTCTCCAGATAATATTTGATTTCTTCTTTAATTTCTTCAATGATCCATTGTTTGTTGAGAAGCGTGTTGTTTAGTCTCCACATTTTTGCACCTTTCTCTGCTTTTTTCTTGTAGTTGATTTCTAGTTTAATAGCGTTATGATCAGAAAAGATGCTTGATATTATTTCAACTCTCTTGTATTTATTGATGTTTGCTTTGGTTCCCAAAATATGGTCAATCCTTGAGAATGTTCCATGTGCACTTGAGAAGAATGTGTAACCTGCTGTTTTTGGATGAAGTGTTCTATATATATCTATTAAGTCCATCTGGTCTAATTTTTCATTTAATTCTATTATTTCCTTGTTGATTTTCTGTCTGGATGTTCTGTCCATTGGTGTTAATGGTGTGTTGAGGTCCCCTACTATTATTGTATTGTTGTTGATGTCTTCTTTTAGTTCTATTAAGAGTTGCTTTACAAATTTTGGTGCTCCTGTGTTGGGTGCGTATATATTTATAAGTGTTATGTCTTCTTGGTGGAGAGTCCCTTTTATCATTATATAGTGTCCCTCTTTGTCTTTCTTTATCTGTTTTGCTTTGAAATCTACCTTGTCTGATATTAGTATAGCGACACCTGCTTTCTTTTGTTCATTATTAGCTTGGAGTATTGTTCTCCATCCCTTCACTCTGAGTCTGTGTTTGTCTTTGGGGCTGAGGTGTGTTTCCTGGAGGCAGCATATTGTTGGATCTTGTTCTTTGATCCATCCTGCCACTCTGTGTCTTTTGATTGGGGAGTTCAATCCGTTTACATTTAGAGTGATTATTGAGACGTGGGGGCCTACCACTACCATTTTGTGTCTTGTTTTCCGGTTTTCTTCAGTTTCCTTTGTTTCTCGTCCCATGGTTTAATCTGTTCTGATGTAGAGCTGCTACTCTCTGTTGTTGTCCTTCTACTTATCTCCTCTGCTCTTGGTTTTGTAGCCCCTTTCCTTTTTTGGATTTTTCAGGAATGAGGGTTTTCCTGAGGATTTCCTGAAGAGGAGGTTTTGTGGCAATGAACTCCCTTAATTTTTGTTTATCTGGGAAAGTTTTTATTTCTCCATCTTATTTGAAGGATATTTTCGCTGGGTAGAGAATTCTCGGCTGTAGGTTTTTGTCCTTCAGATTTTTGAATATATCATTCCACTCTCTTCTAGCCTGTAAAGTTTCTGCTGAGAAATCTGCTGATAGCCTGATGGGGGTTCCTTTGTAGGTTAGTTTCTTTTGCCTGGCTGTCCTTAATATTTTCTCCTTGTCGTTGACTTTTGCTAGCTTCACTACTATATGCCGTGGAGTTGGTCTTCTTGCATTGATAAAGTTTGGAGATCTATTGGCTTCTGTCACCTGAAGATCCATCTCCCTCACCAGATTTGGGAAGTTCTCAGCCATTATTTCTTTGAATAGGTTTTCTGCCCCTTTCTCCTTCTCTTCTCCCTCTGGTATACCTATAATCCTTACGTTGCATCTCCTAATTGTGTCTGATAATTCTCGGAGAGTTTCTTCATTTCTTTTAAGTCTTGCTTCTCTCTCCTCCTCTGCCTGCAACAATTCTATATTGCCATCTTCCAAATTGCTAATTCTTTCCTCCATATTATCGGCCCTACTGTTCAGAGCATCTAGATTTTTCTTAATCTCCTCTATTGTGTTCTTCATTTCCAGTATTTCTGTTTGGTTCTTCTTTATCGTATCAAACTCTTTTGTGACATAGCTCCTGAACTCGTTGAGTTGTCGGTCAGAATTCTCTCTTAACTCAGTGAGTATTTTAATGATGGCTGTTTTGAAGTCATCATCATTTAGGTTATATATCTCATTTTCTTTGGGATTGTTTTCTGTGTATTTGTTACTTTCTTTCTGTTCTGGAGATTTAATGTATTTTTTCATATTGCTTGATGATGTTGATTTGTGCCTCCGCATGGAGATAGAGTTTAGTTGCTCCTTTCACTTGTTTCAGCTGCTGCAGTGGGGGGAGCAGCTGTTTATACTTCACCAACCAGGAACCCTGTCCGTAGTTGCTAACTGGGCCTGGGCCCCTCTTCGTAGCCACAGTGGCCCTTTGGATTCCCTCCTCTGCCGTGGGGGCTGTCACGGGGGGCTTCAGGCTGCAGGTGCCTACTGTTGTTGCCCACCTAGATGCGCTCTCTCCTTGGGGTCTGCAACGGTGTTATGGGCTTTTCCAGCGGCCAGGGGTGGGATCACTTTTATTTGTCGCTCGGTTGCTGTCGGCACCCACCAAATCTCACTTGTCATCTATGGGTCGCAGGAGAGCTATTGGCATCTTCTACAGTCTGTGGTTAGTACACCTAGCTATGCTGCTTTTGCCCTGGGGTCTTCCAGCCTTGTGGCTGGCGGCTGGGTGCCTTCTACTGGTGCTGTGCAGAGGCTTTCCCTAAGGCTTCTGTGAGCCTGTAGGGTTTCCCCCTAGGCTACTAAGCTGGGTCTCTGGAACTCTCTCCAGCCCCAGTCCTCTCCGAGATCTCCGGCAATCCCTAGCCTCACCGGGTGGGCAACGGCAGCTGGGGGTCGCCCCGCCCTCTGGGCTTCTCTCCGGGCCTCTGCCGGGAGCTCTGAATGCTCAGCGTGGCCCCTCTGCTACCGGCAGACAGAGAGTTTTGTCTGCTGCCTGGTGGAGCTCCGGCACTTCCCCTCCGGGTCGCCGGACCCGCCTTTGAAAGTTCCCCCGCCCCGGTCCTCTCCGAGATCTCCCGCAATCCCTAGTCCCACGGGGCGGGCAACGGCAGCTGGGGGACGCCCCGCCCTCTGGGCTTATGTCCGAGCCTCTGCCGGGAGCCCTGAGTGCTCAGCGTGGCCCCTCTGCTACCGGCAGACAGAGAGTTTTGTCTGCTGCCTGGCAGAGCTCCGGCGCTTCCCCACCGGGTCGCCGGACCCGCCTTTGAAAGTTCCCCCGCCCCGGTCCTCTCCGAGATCTCCGGCAATCCCTAGTCCCACGGGGCGGGCAACGGCAGCTGGGGGACGCCCCGCCCTCTGGGCTTCTGTCCGAGCCTCTGCCGGGAGCCCTGAATGCTGGGCGTGGCCCCTCTGCTAATGGCAGACAGAGAGTTTTGTCTGCTGCCTGGCGGAGCTCCGGCGCTTCCCCTCCGGGTCGCCTGACCCGCCTTTGAAAGTTCCCCCGCCCCGGTCCTCTCCGAGATCTCCGGCAATCCCTAGTCCCACTGGGCGGGCAACGGCAGCTGGGGGACGCCCCGCCCTCTGGGCTTCTGTCCGGGCCTCTGCCGGGAGCCCTGAGTGCTCAGCGTGGCCCCTCTGCTACCGGCAGACAGAGAGTTTTGTCTGCTGCCTGGCGGAGCTCCGGCGCTTCCCCACCGGGTCGCCGGACCCGCCTTTGAAAGTTACCCCGCCCCGGTCCTCTCCGAGATCTCCGGCAATCCCTAGTCCCACGGGGCGGGCAACGGCAGCTGGGAGACCTCCGTGCCCTCCGTGTCTCTCTCTGGGACCCTCCGGGCGCCCCGAGCACCAGGCCGGGTCTCCCCACCAATGGCGGGGAGAGACTCTCCCCGCGGGCTCAGGTGTGCAACTCCAAAGTTTCCCTCTGCGTTTAGGAGTAATTGCGGGGGGTTTAAGTAGGGTTCTGGTCACCTGTTTCCACCGTCGCTCCTCTGTTGTGTTCTCGCTCCTGCCCTAGATGTGTGTGGATCCTCTGGGGGCGTCCGTTGGAAGAAAGCCGCTTGCGGGTACTAGGCTGCCCGTCGGGGGTCGGAGAGTTTTCACCTATTTCCACATCCTCCCGGAGGAAAGTCCGTCCGCCTTCCGATGTATAGTCGCGTGGGTGTCTCAGACGTCCTGAGATGCTGTCTGGATATCCTTTGTCAAGCGATAAGTGTCCAAATAATTGTAGACTCGAAGGGCGAGAGACAAAGAGGACTACTCACGGCGCCATCTTGGAATTCCTAGGGGGATTTAATTCTTATCCTTCTCAACTTATTCTGAAAATTGAAGAGGATGGCATGTTTCCTAACCCATTCTATGAGGTCAGCATTACCCTGATACCAAAACCAGGCAAAGACAACACATAAAAGGAAAATTACAGGCCAATATCACTGATGAACATAGACGTAAGAATCCTAAACAAAATATTAGCAAATTGAATACAACAATTCATTAAGAGGATCATACACCAGGATCAAGTACAATTTATTCCAGAATGCAGGAATGGTTCAACATCTGCAAATCAATCAATGTGATAAATCACATTAACAAAATGAGGAATAAAAATCATATGATCATCTCAATAGATGCAGGGAAATTATTTGACAAGATCCAACATCTATTTATGATAAAAACTCTAGATAAAATGAGTATAGAAGGAAAGTACCTGAACAAAATAAAGGCCATATGTGACAAACCCACAGCCAACATCATATTTAACATTGAAAAACTGAAAAGCATTCTTCTGAGAACAGGAACAAGACAAGGGTGCCCACTCTCACTACTTTTACTCAACATAGTACTGGAAGTTTTAGCCAGAGCAATTAGTCAAGAAAGAGAAATAAACGTGATCCAAATTGGAAAGGAGGAAGTAAACTCTCACTGTTTGCAGATTACATGATTCTCTATATAGAAAACCTTAAAGAATTCATCAGAAAACTATTAGAAATAACAACTACAGCAAAGATGCAGGGTACAAAATCAACATACAAAAATCAGTTGCATTTCTATATACTAATAATGAACTAGCAGAAAGAGAAATCAGGAATACAATCCCATTTACAATTGCAAAAAAAAAAAAAAGAGTAATATATCCAGGAATAAATTTAACCAAGGAGGTGAAAGACCTATACACTGAAAACTATAAGACATTATTGAAAGAAATTGGAGACGACATAAATAAATGGAAAGATATTCCACACTCATGGATTGGAAGAATAAACATAGTTATAACGTCCATATTACCTAAAGCAATCTATAGATTCAATGCAATCCCAATCAGAATCCCAATGACCTGCTTCACAGAAATAGAACAAAGAATCATAAAATTTGTATGGAACAACAGAAGACACCAAATAGCCAAAGCAATCATGAGAAAAAAAGAACAAAGCTGAAGGAATCATATTCCCTGACTTCAAAATATACTACAAAGCTAAAGTAATCAAAACGGCATGGTTCTGGCACACGAACAGACACACAGATCAATGGAACAGAACTGAAAGCCCAGAAATATAACCACATGTCTATGGACATCTAATCTTCAACAAAGGAGCCAGGAACATATGATGAAGAAAGGAAAGTCTCTTCAATAAATGGTGCTAGGAAAACTGGACAGACACGTGTTAAATAATGAAAGTAGACCATTATCTTGCTCCATACAGAAAAGTTAACTCAAAATGAATTAAAGACTTGAATGTAAGACCTGAAACCATAAAACTCCTAGAAGAAAATATAGGCAATACACTCTTCCACATCGGTCTTAGCAGTATCTTTTCAAATAGCATGTCTCCTCAGCCAAGGAAAACAAAAGAAAAAATAAACAAATGGGACTATATAAGACTAAAAAGCTTCTGCAAGGCAAAGGGAAACATCAATAAAATGAAAAGACAACCCACCAACTGGGGGAAAATATTTGCAAATCATATATCCAACAAGGGTTTAATTTCCAAAATATGTAAAAAAACTCATACAACTCAACACCAAAATAAATCAAACAACCCAATTAAAAAATGGGCAGAGGATATGAACAGACATTTTTCTAAAAGATACACAGATGGTCAACAGGCACATGAAAAGAAGTTCAATACCGCTAATTACTAGGGAAATGCAAATCAAAACTACAATGAGATATCACCTCACACCCGTCAGAAATGCTATAATTAATAAGACAAGACATGACAAATGTTGGAGAGGATGTGGAGAAAAAGGAACCCTCATACACTGTTGGTGGGAATGCCAACAAGTGCAGCCACTATGGAAAACAGTATTGATATTAATCAAAAAATTAAAAATAGAAATACCATATGATCCAGTTATCCCACTACTGGGTATTTATCCAAAGGACATGAAATCAAAAATTCAAGTGATTTATGCACCCCTATGTTCATCACAGCATTATTCACAATAGCCAAGACATAGAAGCAACCCAAGTGCCCATCAACGGATGAATGGAAAGAGATGTGGTATGTACATGTAATGCAATACTACTCAGCCATAAAACGACAAGATCGTGCCATTCACGACAACATGGATACCTTGAGGATATTATGCTAAGTGAAATAAGCCAGACAGAGAAAGACAAACACTGTCTGATGTCGCTCATATGTGGAAGACAAACAAACACATGGATAAGGAGAAGAGATTAGTGGTTACCAGAGGGGAAGGGAGTGGAGAGAGGGTGAAAGGGGTAAAGGGGCACATATGTATGGTGACAGATAAAAAACAGACTATTGGTGGTGAGCACAACGCAGTTTATACAGAAACGGAAATATGATAATGTACATCTGATATTTACACAATCTTATAAGCTAGTATGACCTCAATAAAAAACAAACAAACAAACAAACAAAAAGTATCCTTCAAAAACGAAGGTGAAATAAAGACATTTTGGACAAGCACAGCTGAAAGATTTCATCTCCCACAGACTTGCACTATAAAAAGTACTGAAAGAAATTAAATAGGCTGAAAGGAAATGTAATCAGATAGAAATCTAGTTCTGCAGGAAGAAATGAAAACCATCTGAAAGAGTAAATTGGTCAATAAATATAAATAAACTTTTACACATTTAATCTTATTTTATACATATATATTATTAAATTTCTTTAAAGACTCTGGGTATTTAATGTAAACATAACAATGAAGGAATGTACAGTTGATAGTGTATATGAAAATAAAATATTTGACAAGAACCCAAATGTTGGGAGAGTATTCATTGGAAATATACTGTTATAAAATTCTTAAATAGTTCCTGAAGTAATATAGTACATTTTGAAGGAATAATGCGGTAAGTTAAAGATGTATTATAATCTCTAGAATAATCATTGAAAATAGCACAAAGAGGAATAACTAAAATATCAATGTGAAATACTTAACAAATTTAACTCTAAAAAAGTTAGGAAAGTAGGAACAGAGAAATAAAGAACAGATGAGACAAATAGAAATCAAACATCAAGATCATAGTGTTTAATCTAAAATAACAATAATTATATTATGCAAATAGACTAAATAGCCCAATGAAAAGACAAGAGTGTCAAAATGGATGACAAAGTAAGACCACACCATATATTTCTTACTTGATACACACAGTAAACATAAAGACACATGAATGGATTGAAAAAGATATTCTAGGAAAACTCTAAGCACAAAAAAGATGTTATGGCTATATTAATGTCATACAAAATAGAACTTGATGAAGAGAAATACTAGAAATAAAGTGGGACATTTCATAATGATGAAAGTGTTAATTAACCAAGAAAAGATAACTCCTAAATGTTTTGCACCTAATGAAAACCCCCTAAATATATGAAGCAAAAATTACTAGAAAATAAAGGAAAGTACAGACAAGTCTACAAATGTACAGATTTTAATACCGTTTTCTCAGTAATTGATAGAAGATGTAGAAAAAAATCAGAAATCATTTAACCTAACTGACATTTATGGAACATCACAACCATTAATAACAAAATACACATTTGGTAAAGAACCTTGACCAATATAGACCATATGTTGGGCCATAAAACAAGTCCCAATACATTTCTAAGGATTGATATCATGCAGAGTATATTCTCCAACCACCTAGGTATTAAAGTAGAAATCAATAACTACGAGATACATAGAGAGTCCCCAAATATTTTGAAACTATGTAACACACTACAAAAAAACACATGGGTCAAAAAGAAATCACGAAGGAGATTAGAAAACATTTTAACATAAATGATAATAAAACAACACATTGAACATTGTGTGATGTGCTTAAAACACTCCTTAAAGGAAATTTCATAACTTTAAATGTTTGTATTATTAGAAAAAAAGATATAGAATCAATGATCTCTGTTTTCACCTCAAGAAGTCAGAAAAACTAGAACCAATTAAACCCAAGTAAGTAGAAGAAAAGAAATAATAAAAATAAAAGTGAAACCAATAAAGTAGAAACAAATAGTAGAGATTATCAACAAAGCCATAAGTTGGTTTTTTGAAAAATTAATAATATGAATAAATGCTGAGCAAGATTTATCAAGAAAAAAAGAAATAAAACATAAATTATCAATATCACAAATGACAGAGGAGATAACCCTATAGATTATACAGGTGTTACAGGAATAATAAAGTGATATTATGAACAGTTCTATACCAATAAATTCAACAATGCAGAAGAAATGAATAAATTCTTTGAAAGAAGCAAATTGCCACAACCAAACAAGAAGTAGGACATCTATATTCATTAATGAAAATGAATTTATCTTTAAACAACTTCCCACAAATAAAGCTCCAGGCCCAGATGGCCTTACTGGTGAATTCTATCAAACATTTAAGGAAGAAATAATACCAATCCTATGCAAATTCATTCAAAAAGTAGAAGAGGAGGAACATTTCTCAACTAATTTATGAAACTAGTATAGCTTTGATACTAAAATATAACTTATAAGAAAGAAATTATAGCCAAATATCATTCCTGAACATAGAGACAAAAGTCCTTAATCAAATTGGAAAGTCAGACAGAGCAACATATAAGAAGGATAATATACTCTGATTAAGTCGGGTTTATCACAGGCATACAAGGTTGGCATAAAGTATAAAAATGGATAGATTTTTATCAGATTAAAAGAGAAAATCCTATAATAATTTTAGTAGATGCAGAAATAGCATTGACAAAATACAACATAACTTAGAGATAAATTGGCAAAAGATGTGTAAGATCAATACACTTAAAACTATAAAACATTGCTGAGAGAAATTAAAAGATACTTAAATAAATGCAGAAACATAAGATGTTCTTGGGTAGGAAAAGTTAATATTAAAATGTCAATTCTCCACAAGTTGACCTAGAGCTGTGCTGTCCAATATGGTAGCCACTAGCCATATGTGGTTGTTTACATTTAAATTAATTATCTTTAAATAAGATTTTAAAATCATTTTTTCAGTTACACTATCCACATTTCAATTGCTCAACAGCCACATGTATCTAGTGACTACCATGTTGGACAGCCCAGATACAAAACATTTTCATCATTGCAGAAAATTCTATTGGACAGCATTGATTCAATGTAATCCTAAAAAAATCTCATTGTTTTGAGTTTGTTTTAGAAATTTATATACTAATTTTAAAGTTTATTTGGAAAGGCAAAGGACCTAGAATAGCTAAAATAATCTTGAAAAAGAAAATAAAGTTGAAGGGTTCACACCATCTTACTTCAAGACTTTGTATAAAGCAACAATAATCAAGACAATGTGGTACTGGGAACAGGATAAAAAATAGGATAACTGGAAAACCAGAGCCCAGAAATAGACCCACATGCATGATTTTCAAAAAGGATGCAAAGCAATTCACTGGGAGAAAGCTATGATGCTGGGATAATTGGGTATCCATACGGAAAAAAAAATCCTAGATTACTACCTGATATCCCACATACAAAAGTATTCAAGATGGATCATAGATCTACCCACAACGGTTAAAACTATAAGGCTACTAAAAGAATACATAGGATACTATCTTTTTAAACTTCTGGTAAGCAGAAGTTTCTTAGAGAGAACAAAGAGTACATGAACCATAAAAGAAAAAATTAATATAATTTACTTCATCAAAATTAAAAAGTTCTACTCATTAAAAACAACATTAAGGAAGTGAAAAGGCAAACTACACATTGGTTAAGAATGTTTGCAACATAAAAAAGACAAATGACTTGTATCCAGAATAGAAAGAAAGAATTCCTACAACTCAATAATAAATAAAATCTTACCCAGTAAAGCTGGGCAAAATACGTGAAAAGACACTTCACAAAACAAGATATATATGAATAGCCAATAAGAACATGAAAGGATGCTCAGTATCGATGGTTATCAGGAAAATGAAAATTAAAACCATAATGAGATGTAGCAATACCCACCAGAATTGCTAAAAAAAAAAAAAAAAAAAGCACACCGCTAAATGTTGGAGAGGATATAGTAACCAGAATTCTTAAGCATTGCTAGTTGGAGAGCAAAATGGTACGACTTTGGAAAATATTCAGCAGTTTCTTACAAAGTTAAATATATATCTACCATATAACAAAGCAGTTATGCTCCCAGGCAGAATCCAAGAGAAATGCAAACCTGTTCACAAAAAGTACATACTGAACGATTCCAGTAACATGAAATTCTGCAATGGACAGAAATAACCTATGATGACAAAAATGAGATCAGTGGTTACTTGATGGTAGTAGGGTTGACTAGCAGGGCTTAAGAGAATTTTCTAGATTAATGGAAATACTCTGTATCTAGATAGGGATGTGGATAACATGAGCATATGCATTTTAAAAAACTGATATGGCTTAGGATCTGAGCATTTTACTCAATATAAATTATAATTTGTATTAGTTTTCCATTGCTGTATAGCAAATCACCACAAATTTACTGACTTAAAATAACACCCATTTATTACTTCACAGTTTCTGTATGTCAAAAGCATAGCATGACTGGAAATCAAGGTGTTAGCTGGGTTGAGGTCTCATCTTGAGGTTCTGGGGAAAAATATGCTTCTAAACTCATCCTTATTGTTGGCAGAATTCAGTTCCCTGAGGTTGTAGGACTGAAACTACCACCGTCCATTTTTTCCTGAATATCTGTCAGAGACTGCTTTCAGCTCCTAGAGGCTACTTTCAGTTCCTTGCTCCACAGCCTCCTACATCTCCGCAACAGAGAACCTCCCTCATGTTGAACTCCTCTCACAATTCAAATATCTCTGGCTTTCCTCTTCTGAGAAAAATCTCTGCTTTAAAAAGGCTAATGTTATTAGGTCAGACCTACCCAGATATCTGGAAAACAACTGATTTGGGACTTTAATTACATCTATGAAATCCTTTCATAGCAATACCTAGATTAGTGTTTAATTGAATAACCAGGGGCCAGGAACCTTGGAGAAGCGGCATTTTAGAATGCTGCCTGTCATGTAACTGAATAAAAATTAAAAGAAGAATAAAAGCATTTTCAGACAAACAAGAGCTGAGAAATTTGTTACCAACAGATTTTGCTACAAGAAATACAAAAAGAAATTTTTCAGGGTGAAAGGAAAAAGAAAAAAGGTGGAAACCTGAATCTACAGGAAGGAAGGAATACTGCCAGAAGTAAATATATCAGTTAATATAAAAGATAATTTTTTAAATGTCTCTAGAAGATTATTGACTGTTTAAAGTAAAAATAATAAGAATATATGTGGGTTTATAATATATGTAGAAGACACACATGTGAGAATAATAACACCAAGGGCTAGATGGGTCAAAAACGGAATTATACTATTATAAATTTTCTACATTGCTTGTAAAGTGATAGAATAGTAATTCAAGATAGACTATGATAAATTAAAGATGTATATTGTAATCTGTAGAGCAACTACTAAAAAACTGATTTGAAGATGTATAACTAAATAGCCTACAGAAGACATAAATTGAATTACTAACACATTCTTGATGAATTAAAAAGAAGACTGGAAAGAAAAAAGAAAGTACTAAGTACAAAGGAGCAGTTATAAAACAAATAACAATATGCTAGACTTAAAGTCAACCCTATCAATAACTTTGTTAAATATAAATAGATTAAATAGTTCAATTGAAAAGTCAAAATTGTCAGATTGGTTTTTAGAAGACCAAGATATACATTATTTAAAAGAGATACATTTAGATATAAGACTATTAATAAGTTGAAAATATAAAGATGAAAAAAGATACACAAAGCAAACACTAATTGCAAAAAAACTGTGTGGCTATACCAATATCAGATAAAGTAGACTTCAAGGAAAGGAATATTACCAGAGATAAAGAGGAATATGTCATAATGATGAAGGCTTTAAGTCATCAGAAATCCTAGAGGTTTGTGCACTCAATAATATCAGCTCAAAATAAACAAAGAAAAAAATTTACATAATTGAAAGAAAAACTCAATGAATCCACAGTCATAATTGAAGATCTTAACACTCTTCTCACCGTAATTGACAGAACAAGAAGAGACAATGCTAGTAAGGTTAAGGAAGATTTGAATAACTTGATTAAATTGACATTGATAGAACACTACATTCAACAACTGTAAAATACACACTCTTTACAAGTGAACATGGAATATTCACTAAAAACTCTATGATAGGTCTTAAGACAATTATCAACAGATTTCAAAAGACTGAAACACTGTAATACATCAGAGAAAAGTCAATTTTACTGAATGTTTATTTTTAAAAGATAATAAATAAATCAGAGGATAAACTCAGAAGGTCTGACAATAGACAACAGGAGTTCCGGAAAGAAAGAATGGAGAAATGGAGGGAAGGAAATTATTTAAGAAACCAGGCAAGAAAACTTCCTAGAACTGCAGGACACTGATCATCACATTCAAAGGGCCCATCAAGTTCCTAGAAAACTAAATGGAGAAAGAAACACACACACACACGTGCATGTGCAAACACACTACGTCTTGTAATTGCAAACTTTCAGAATGCCAGGAATAGAGAAGTTCCTAAAAATTTCAAATAAAAAATAGGTCATTTCAAAAAAGTGAGAATCAGGATGGTTTCAGTGCTTTCCACAGTTCTGAATACTTGGAAGTTGATGACGTAATTCTTTCAAAATTTGGAGGAAACGTTATTTCCAACCAAATTTCCTATATCCAGCCAAACTATTAATCAAATGAGATTTACACCCCCATGCACCTTTTCTTAGGAAGTTAGTTGAGGATGAGCATGAGTAAAAGAAATAGATAAGCAAAGAAACAATAGGCATAGGATTCGGGAAATGGTGTATCCAATCTAAAAAAGTAGTCAAGGATGACAACTATGGAGAAAATAATTACACAGTTTGTGTGTGTGTGTGTGTGAGGAAGATTGTCACTGAGCTAACATCTGTGCCAATCTTCCTCTATTTTATGTGGGATGCCACCACAGTGGAGCTTGATGAGCGGTGCTAGGTCTGCACCCGGGATCTGAACCTGCAAACCCCAAGCCCCTGAAGTAGAGTGTGAGAACTTAACCTCTATGCCACCAGGCCACCTCTAATTACACAGTTTAAAGCAATTGGACTGAGAGTTTAGCAGGATTTTTCCTGAAAACATAGAGGTCAGGATAGAAGACCTATTATGGCGGAACTTTGGGGAATAAAACAGGAAGATATTCTAGGTAAGACATTGGAAAGTGAAGAGAGAAAATTAGGAACTATAGGAAAATAACTGCTCAGCACCTACCTCATTGCCCAACTGGGCTCTGAAGTGAAAAATATTTGAGTATCCATAGTAATGTCAATGCTGTTTATCAATTTAACCAAAAAGAATGCTATAACTTTAGTAGCAGGACTGGAGACCTGAAGTGGCAGTAGAGTATGAGAATGAAATCCTCATGTGTCATATCCAGAGAGAAATAAGTACTATCTAAAACTGAAATATCAAAAATAGTGATTTACGCATATTACTCAAAGCTATGGAGTAAACAGCTAAAAAGTCAAAAGTGATTGAACCTGAGGAGTGGGGAGTAGGGATAAATTGGGCAGAGAAAGGTTGTATTTCATTATAAGACTACACTATTTGATTTTTTAAAATTATATGTACGTATTATTTTGGAAAATAGTGCATAACATATATTATTAAATATTATACCTTTCTTTGACTACAAAAAAGGAAGAATTCTAGCAAATAAAGTAATTTCTATTTACATTTTGAAGAATATATAAAATAAAGATATAGAAAAAAAGAAAATGATATAAACAATCTTTTTCTTTGATTTCTGTAATATGTAATGGCGTGTAACAGACAACTGGAATCTTTCCTTGACCCTTTGTAAAACTCTATTTTGTTTAAGCAAATCAACACTTTTGGACTTCTTATTCAAGAGAGTAGATTGACTACACGTATTTATCTTCCCTCTCTCCAATAATAATAAAAACAATAATATTTGTAATAGCTAACATATATAGTGCTTGCCATACCTTAATTATAGTAATTCTCACAACTTTATCAGGTAGGTGCCATTATTATCTCCATTTTCCACATGAGAAAACTGAGGCACAGAGAGGCAAACTATCCTGCCCAAGGTTTCACGGATGGTTAGTGGCAGAGCCAGTAATCTTGGTCCAAAGTCCATGATCTTCTTTAAAAATTATTTTTAAACAGTTTTATTCAGATAGAAATCACATACCACACAATCCACCCATTTAAGTTGTACAGTTCAATCAATTTTAGTATATTCACAGATATGTGCAACCATCACCACAGTCAATTTTAGAACACTTTCGTCACTTCCAGAAGAAACCCTGTCCCTATCGCAGTCACTCCTCATCCCCTCCCCCAGCCCCTGATAATCCCCAGCCCATCCTCTGTCTCCATGGATTTACCTGTCCTGGACATTTCACAGAAACAGAATCACATGCCCTGTGGACTTTTGTGTCTGGCTTCTGCCACCAAGCACCATGCCCTCAAGGCCCATCCATGGGGCAGTGTACACCAGTGCCTCAGTCCCCTTCATGGCTGTGCAATATTCCAGTGTGTGGATGGATCACATTGTGTCCATCTATTCACCCATCGATGGACACCCAGGCTGTTTCTACCCTTTGTCTATTATGTAAAGTGCATGTTAATAATCACTTCTATTGCCTATAGAACGTTCCACTTTCTACTTTATTGATTTAAAATACCATGATTTACTTAGGTGATTCCTCATTGTGGGATATCTTGGATGTTTCATGTTTTGTGGTTATTATACTAAGGACGCGTTGGATCTCTTGGTGAATACACATTTGTGGCATTCTAGATCATTTTCTCTCTTTTTTTTAAAAGATTGGCACCTGAGCTAGCAACTATGGCCAATCTTTTTTTTTCTGCTTTATCTCCCCAAGTTCCCCCTGGTACATAGTTGTATATCCTAGTTTCAGGTCCTTCCAGTTGTGGCATGTGGGACACCACCTCAGCATGGCCTGATGAGCAGTGCCATGTCCGCACCCAGGATCCAAACCAGCGAAACCCTGGGCCGCCACAGCAGAGCGTGTGAAGTTAACCACACAGCCACGGGGCTGGCCTCTAGATCATTTTCTTAAGATCAATTTCTAGAAGTGAAATTCCTTGGTAAAAGAAATAACTATTACCTAAGCTCTTCTAGAAATGTTGTAACACTTTACTCTCCCACAAGCAGCATAAGTGAAGGCCTGTTTTGCAATAGCCTCACCAACAGGATGCATTACTTTTTAAAAAAATCTTATGGAAATCTCTTTGTTTTGATCTGCATGTGAGGATGGGCAGTTTCCATGCAAGTTAGATTTACTTCTGCTGTGTTTCTATTAGTCAGGATAGCCTGGCTTCTGCTGCAGGAACCAACAGCCCCCAAATCTCACTGGCTTAACACATGAAGGATTTACCACAATGAGACACCACTTCACACCCAATAAGATGGCTGTTATAAAAAAAAATGGAAAATAACAAGTGTTGGCAAGGATGTGGAGAAATTGGAACCCTCCTACATTGCCGTTGGGAATGTACAATGGTGCAACTGACATGGAAAACAGTCTGGCAGTTCCTCAAAAAATTAAACAGAATTATGATCCAGCAATTCCACTCCTAGGTATATACCTTTCAAAAACTGAAAGAAGGGTCTTGAAGAGATATTTCTACCTCCATGTTCATGGCAGCATTATTTACAACACCTAAAACATCCAAAGTCCATGCTCTTAACAACTACAGTATACTGCCTCTCACACTAAAATTCATCTAAAGGGGCTGGCCACGTGGCTGAATGGTTAAGTTTGCAAGCTCCACTTCGCCAGCCTGGGTTTGCTGGTTTGGATCCTGGGTGCAGACCTATACACTGCACATCAAGCCATGCTGTGGTGGTGTCCCACAGAGAAGAACTAGAATGACTTACAACTAGGATATACGACTATGCACTGGGGCTTTGGGGGAAAAAAAAAGAGGAAGACTGGCAACAGATGTTAGCTCAGGGCCAATCTTCCTCACCAAAAAGCATTACAAAAAATAAAGTTCCACTAACATGATCATGAAGGAATAAAATAAACTATAAAACAAAACCCAAGTTGTGTAATTTCCTGGAAAAAATTCCCCATTTGTCTTCCCTTACATTTACAACAAAATAGAAACTCTTACCATTGTTTCAGGACCCTCTGCTTCCCTCTCCAACTTCATCTCCTACTGCTCTCTTATTTCTTCATTGATCTGCAGTCATTTGGTCTTTCTTTTGGTCTCTTATATTTGCCAGCTTCTTTCCAGCCTTCAGGTTCTTCCCTTTGCCTGGAGTGCCCTTCCTCAGATCTTACCCAGATTGGCTCCTTCTCATCATTCTATTTGCTCAAATCAGAAAAATCTTCCCTGATTTAGGATCCCACAGTTTTAGGGTCAAATCACATAGCTTCCCTGACCAGCTTCTCTAAAGCAGATCCCTATCTCTCCCCACATCTCTATATAGCACTAGTTTGCTTATTTTCTTCATAGGACTTAATACTCTCTGAGATTACCTTGTTTATTTGTTGCCTTGTTTATTATCACTAGACTGCCTGTCCTTTCTCTATTGTGTCCTCAATACCTTTCTCTTGTGCTTTTTCTTTTCTCTATCACATTCTTAGTGCTTAGAATAGTACCTGGTGCAAAGTCCTCTGACTACCCAAAAACTACTTGTTGGGGGAGGGAGGAATGCAAAGAGAATGGAATGGGTTGCAGTAGACGAGAGACTTCAACAAATTTCTGAAAGGCAAAAAAGCAGATGAAAGAACAGTAAGTGGTAAAGAAGAGAAGAGGAAGCCAAAGCCTAGAAAACACTTGGAAGGGAGCTATAGTAGATGGAGTTGGACAAGGTTTTCCATGAAAATCTTAGAGTGGGAGTGAGACGTGAGCTGAAAATGGGGGAATTGATGCAGATCTGTATATGGAAATGTTGAGCTCCTACCCATATATTTCCCATTTCCCCACATAAAATGCTATGAAACTGAACATTTACCTCTAGGCAAAGACTGCCTGGAAAGAACCTAAAGAGCTAGTGTGGAAGTTGGTGTCTCAGAATAAAACCCACCTCATTCAGGCATCTAGAGTTCCCCAGCATACCAGCTAATTCACTGCCTGCTCACTCAAATTAAAGCCTGCCAGATCATAAGCCCTGTTCATGTATACTGAGCTCCTAGTCAGCCTATTTTCTCATTCATAAATATGGACAGATAATTACTAGTCACAGGACAACTGAGGAAAATCTCTAACTTGAAAGCAAAAGACTAAATTAAAAAATGATCTTTGAGGAAATAGAACATGTGAAACTGAAGATAACTCCAAAACAACAACCGCCATCATGAAATTCCAAAAAACCTGGAATATAAAGAAGATCCTAAGAATTTCTAGTGAAAAAAAAAGTTTACCCTCAAATGAACAAAAATCAGATTGACAGAGAATTTATCAAGACCAGACACTAGACAATGACAGAACAACACCTTTAAAGTTATGAGGCATAATTGTTTTGAGCCTAGAGTTTTAAACCAAGCAAATACATCAACTAAGTAAGATGAAAGAATAAAGACATTTTCAAATATGAAAAGACTGAGAAAGTTGGCCTCCTCGGCATTCTTTCTTAGACATTACTTGAGAATTGTTACAGCAAGACGGAAGAGCAAAGCAAAAGGATGCTGTGGGATCTAAGAAAAAGGAGATCTCAATCGGAATAGTAAGAAGGAGAAGTCCTAGGACAGTCACTGTGCAGCAGCCCATATGGGAAGACAGAAGATAGAAGAGGACTCTGGGAGAGCAGTCACTATCATAGGTGTACTGGGAGACAGGGCAGTAAGAGTCATTTTCTCCAGGTGTAGGCAATAAGATGCATTTTTTTAAAGATTTTATTTTTTTTCTTTTTCTCCCCAAAGTCCCCCAGTACATAGTTGTATACTCTTCATTGTGGGTCCTTCTAGTTGTGGCACGTGGGACGCTGCCTCAGCGTGGTTTGATGAGCAGTGCCATGTCCGCACCCAAGATTCGAACCAACGAAACACTGGGCTGCCTGCAGCAGAGCGCATGAACTTAACCACTCAGCCACGGGGCCAGCCCCATAAGATGCATTTTTTATAGAGATTTACAAAACTATAATGAAACTAAGTAAAAGCTGGTCAGATTTTTTATTACCACCATGTACCAGCAACTCTAAAAAATGTCAGTGATAAGACACTCCTCCCTAAAACCAATTCTTTTGTTGATCTAAGTTCTAAACAAGTTACTGATGAGTCACAGTGAGTGCTCCCACTTCCCTGCCCATGGTATGCCAATAGTACCCAGAAAAAAAAGGGAGGCTTTGATATTATGATTGAATGTTTAAACCAACTTGACGATATGATCAAGGCAATTGGTGAAGCATAAAAATGGGAGAATATATTTGAATTTGGTCCTCAGAGTGTTCTCCATTGAATGGTACAGGAAATTAGCATTGGTCTTGTAGAGAAGCAATTATAATTCCAGCACACGATTTGGCCATACTGTGAGCTATAGTTATAATCATATAAATCCTGCTAGTTGGTATTCAACGTTTAAAATCAATGAATTTGACAAATTACGGGACAATTGAATATGATTACCTAATAGAAAGCAAACATTATCAACCTTAACATGTAAAAATAAAGGTATAGTTGACAGTGGTTGTTTAAAAGGTAGAAGATGATGAGCAGTGAAAGGAAGAATAAGAGTGTTAATATATTCATCTTACAAAGTGGGAAATCCAGAAACATGGCACTAGAGATGAAAGTTTAATTGTAATTAACATTTCAGAGGTCACTAGTGGTAGAACTGAGAATAAGGATATAAATTATATTGGGAGAAGGAGAGTTGGGCAGGGATTTATGTAAACTCGACACATTCTCATCTAGCATAGCAGGATGTCAGCTATGCCTAAAGTCAATTAGGAAATGGCAACATAAACATATTACTTAACAGATATGAAGATAATACCAGAGAAATTTGAAATGTTTGAAAAGGTTAAAAGTGATTGTCTACTGGGGAGCAAGATTGAAGGTGGGCAGAGGAGAATTGCCTTTTTTTCTGTATAAGCCCTTCTGTGCTATTTGATTTTTTAACCATAACCATATTACTGTGCTAAAATTTTCTAAAGATTTACAAAGGAGTTATTTTGAAGGATTTGAAAATAAACTCTACATATAGAAAGAGCATACTCTATATACTCTACAACATGACATCTAAGAATTCTTCAAATTTGTCTTAAGGGAGATAGCACAGCTCTGCAAGTAATGTAACAATGCCTTCACCAGCCTATTAATTATGTTTGTTTCAGTCACTCAATCATGATTGATGCTGAAGAGCAGTGAGTTCTCCATAACCCCATAAATTCATGCTATGGATTTATCCCATGTCACAGATCCGAGGATCTATGACAAGCAGGGATAGCAATGACCGTGGCATATGCTGTGCCACCATCAATGTTTAGAAGGATGCCATGCTTTTCTTAGGCCTTGGGGAAATGAATGCATCTGAGCATACGAATCTTAGTGAGCAGGCTGACTAACTTTGAACTCTTTAAGGTAACTCCTATGAACGATTTTATGTAAAGGATTTGTTTTTTTACTGTAATATAGAGAATCTGTTAAAGTATTTACTAGTCTTACTAAAGATGGGTTTATGCAACATACTAATGCCCAGGTTTCTTGAAACGAAAAAACAAAATGCCATCCTCATAACCATAAAAATGTTGATATTGAGGACCACTTAGTCAGACAATGGATAAATTATTTAAAAAAAACAACAACAGTTTTATAGCTACCAAATTATTCTGAAACTAACTGAACTCTAATCACTCTATTATACAACCACAGTCACTAAAAGGAATGCAAGCAGTAACGATGCATGTAACCATTTCACGGGTAAGGATTTTACTCCTAGAATACCAGAAATCTGAGCTTTTTTATAAACATTAGTTTTATAAATAATGTTTTTACTTTATCCCCTATATTTAAAACTCTAACTCAGGCATAATTCATGGTCCTGCTACTACTATAGGATGATATCAGAAGAATTGCCGCTGGCTATTTCCTCCTTAAGTATTACTCTTTTCCCTCTTTCTTTTTCATCTTCCTTTATTTTCAACTATCCTTTCTTTCTCTCTCATTCTGCTTTTCTCCTACCCAGGCCTTAGGCCTACCACTGGCACCCAGTGGCACCCCAAGGCATTGCTGATTGCACTCAACTATTTTAAGTGGTTGCTGACCACTATCATTCTTTCTTTGCTAAGAAAAGACATTTTGCTATTTTAGTTGGATCATCAAACTACTTTCTTAATTTTAAGATTCAATTTCTCCTCTTCTCTAACACATGACTGTTTCTAGATGCTACTGCTCTGTTGTCTCTTTTATTAGCATATTTTGCAGTACATTTTTACCACCTGCCTCCATTCAAAGTTTCTTTAAAATGGTTAAAAACATCATTTCACTTAACCTTTCCCCTTGAGTCAGAGTCACAAATGTCTTTGGTTGCACTTAGAAATATCTATCTTCTCACTAACTTATTTTTTGGGCATGAGATGTGAGAAATAATACAGTAGCTTAAGAAAATAAACTGGAAAGTCTAGCCATGTCTTGGCAAACAATTCCAAATGAGATACTTATTAGAAAAGGCCAGTCCTTCAAAAGTGAATTGCCAATGAGGCGAGGAAATGGGTCTGTGAGCTGAAGGAGCCTGCTAATGGAAATCAACACTAGTTTCTAGTTTCTGTTTGTAGAGGCAGGTCAGAGGGATACCTTGAGAACTCTCATTCTGGTATCTACTTAGTACACTTCTGAAAGGCTATTAGGCATTTTTCAGCCACTTCTCCAAAAAGATAACTTGTAGACAGCCTAAGTACATCAGTTCTCTGTATGTAAAGTTCCCCAAGCCTACTTTTGTTTTATATCTGGCAGAAAAATTGCCCATATGGATGTCATTCTAAGTACATATTTTCATTTATTTTATTTTCCAAGATTCAATCACTGAAAATAATTTAAAAATAAGATTGGTCCTTCTACCACTGTATTAGTACTTATCTTCCATTATGCTGAATGTTTTCCTCAGAGAAATGTTTTCTTGGCTAATAAACATAGAGAGGTAACACAATACCCTCTCATGACAGACACCTCAGTCAGAAAAGAACATTGTGCGGTGCAGCCAATTCTTAATTAACCAGGGTTATGGGGAACAGGCAAAGTATGGATTAAGTGTAATTCTACGGGTAAGTCCTACAGTTCATTTTTATCCATTAATTTCAACCTCTTTCCTAATCACAAGTTTTATCAGAGCTGGTGATAATTAAGTAAATGTAGAGACTTGCGTTTCACTTCCTTTTTTATCCCTGTCTAATGAGCAGGGAAATACAGAGTGGGGAACAGGGGAAGAGGTTTTATCTACTAATATGATAATCAGTCGCTGGATCTGAAAAAGTAATCTATGTTGCTCATTATATAGCCTTAGTTTCTTCCTGATGTTTCTGGGGTTTTATCATTAAGACTGGACCACAAATCAGGAATCAAAGAACAAAGCAAAGGTCAAATTTTTAGAAATCTAGAATTGTATCAGATATGTGAAATACAGCCTCTAGACAAAGAGTTTTGGAGTCTAGAGCTATCACTGCAGGTAGCTTCATTCCTAGTACTGCTTGTGTCTTCCTGAGCAATCTTTCTGCTCTTGGGCTCTAATTTTCCATCTGTGAAACAGGAATTCCTCTAGACTACTCTAGGTTTAGGTTGAGAAAAAACTGGTAATGACCAAAGAGCATATTTGGTAAAAAAAAAAAAAAAAAAGTAAAGAAAGTAATGCATAGTCAATGTGATTGTCATTGAGCTGTGTTCTAGAGAGACTCTGGTTCCAGCAGGCTACCTTGAGAGAGTATGGCCAGCTGAGGATCCATAGTCTCTGAATCTCATCTAAGTGAATATAAATGTGGGCACAGGTTACTCTGCAGTCTTCTCTGGGGCTTGTGAGTAATCCCAGGACTGCATGCTGGTCTCCTCTTCCTGGCACATCAGTCTAAGCAATTGCATATGTGTATTGTGTGTTAATAAATAAGATAGCTCAAAATGGAAGTATTTTTCCCATTTGTGCTTACACACACACAAAAAAATCTTTACTTAGGCTGGAATTTCTCTTTCTCTTAACCTCATTTACTCCCTATCTGTAAAATGAGGAGGTTGAACTAGACGATCTCTAAGGTACCATCTAGCTCTATGAGTCTGTGATGCTACTCGTAAAAACTTGCATCTTTATCCTTTTTCTTCTTTACTTTGAGCCTTGCCCTCAGCAGAAAATCAAAAAGTAGGAAGGCAGTTCAAACTGTACTGCCATATAGAAAAAATAAGAAACACAGCCTTTTTTTCTCCTCTCTTTGGATACTTTTATTATACTCTGAAAACCAAAGTAAGTATCAAAATTAATGTGAGTACAAACTGTAATTTCTATGCTCCAGTCCAATGTCTATGCTTGGTAGTCTAACAAATTTTACCAAGGTGCATCCACATGTTAAATAAAACTTCAAAGAATAAAATATCACTTTGCAGTGATGATTCAGGCTGATGTTGATAACAAACAGCATTTTTTTTCAGTAAAAAACATATTGGTGTTACTCTTCTTTAAGGAGAGATTAAATATTTTGAAAGACTAGAACACTATCATCAAGTATTCCAGAATAACATAGGCATATATATCACAGACTCCAACCAGCAATGATTTTCGTAAATCAATTTAGTAGGGACAACAGACATGTAAATAGGTAAGCACAAAAAATGTGTCTATATATGGCTTAGAGGGGATCATTAAGGAGTGGGTGATCAGTTTGAACTAGAGGCAGGAAGGTGACCAGAACAGAGGGTGTAAGTGGGGACCTATGGAGAAGATGGGGAAGTAAGGCTCAAGAGCCAGATCATAAAAGACCTTGTAAATTCCAATAAAAACTTTTAGCTTGATCTTATAGGCCAGTGTGTCCCACAGTGTGCTGTACATATGAGGGATGGTTATAGGTGGTATATAGGTGATTGCTGTTAATTTTAATAGTTTGGTATTTATTTTAACCTGTATTAGGGAAAAACTTAAACCTTAAAACACTTGATTTCACAGATGTAGTTACTTGGGGCAAATCCAGAATTTTTTTTAAATGATTAAATATAAGAAAAATATTACCTAAATAATAGTACAGAGAGTACACAGATATGGTAAAAAAATAATGAAGGTAATGTACAAATGACTGATATTTGAAAACCAGTTCTATATGGGAGTTATTGATGGGTTTTAGTTAGTAGAGTAAAATCATTAGATTTATTGTTTAGGGAGATCAGTTTGCCTGCAGCATGGAGGAGATGAAAAAGGGGCGCTAATAGGGAGAGTATTGCAGTAAAGCTTGAACTAAGCCAGTATCAGTGAGGCTGGGAAGTACAGATAGATATTGAGGATGTTAAGTAGACAGCATCTATAATATTTGGTGAATAGGTGCATTAATCCATGGCTCAAACAGGAAAATAGAAACCATTCTAAGTATTTAACACAAATGTAATTAAATACAATAATTGGTTACACTGATGATGAGATGACATATGGGGGATGTTGAAGCTACGCAGAGATTAGCAACAGCAAGAAGCCCCTGCCACTCACAAGACTGAAAGGACAACAGGAATAGATGTTGTTGTCAGAGACCAAGAGCATGAGTCACCCTATGGAAGCTGGAATCATAGCAAGCCTATGTAGTGTCAGCTGAAGACATGGAGGAGACATGTTGCTGCCAGGAGACACTGGATTCTCCTTTCCTCCCATCCTCCTATTTCCTGATGGTGTTTCCTCTTGGTTGAATCCTATCAGAGCCTCCTAACAAGGAAGCATGGGAAACACAACCTGTAGGGATGAACCACTCTGCAAAAAAGAACAGAGCAAAGAAGAGTGAGGAGTGGACCCAGGGGCAAACAAGCCTATGGTTGACACACTGTGAGTGGAAAGTGAGGAAGAAAGAAACATCTAAGACAAAACCTAGGTTTATGGCTTGAGTAACTGGTTGGTTAGCGTTGTTATTCTCTGAGATAAGAAATATTGGAATAGAAATAGGTTTGGGGTAAGCTGAGTTCATTTCTTAAGGTTTGATTTACCTTTGAGGTATCTGTGGAACATCTAACTGAAGAAGACAAGTAGGGAGTTGAAACACAGTAGGGAGAGCTGACTAGTGTTAGAGATTTAATCATTTTATGGGTGGTATTTAAAAACGTGAACACAAATTGGTCAGGTATAGTGTATAGATTAAGAGGATAAGATGGCCAAGGATGATGCTTTAGGGAAAACTATCATTAAAAGGATAGACCGAGGAAGAGAAGCCAGCGAAGGAGACTGAAAAAGAATACTCAGAGAGGTGGAATTAAAAGCAGCGTCTCAGGGGGCCAGCCTCGTGGCCAGGTGGTTAAGTTCCCGCACTCTTCTTCAGCGGCCCAGGGTTTCGCCGGTTCGAATCCTGGGCATGGACATGGCACCACTCATCAAGCCATGCTGAGGTGGCATCCCACATGCCACAACTAGAAGAACCCACAACTAAAAATATGCAACTATGCAACTATGTACTAGGGGGCTTTGGGGAGAAAAAGGAAAAATAAAGTCTTAAAAAAAAAAAAGAAAAGCAGTGTTTCAGGAGTCAAAGTAAGACAGAGTTTCAAGAAAGGAATCGTAAACAGCGCCAAAGTCACCTAGAGTGATCAGGCAATATGAGAATAAAAAAAGAGTCAATTGGCTCCTGCTATTAAGACATCATTAGTGTTCTTTGCAGGAGCAGTTTCAATGGAGATTTAAGGGTAAATAGCAGTTTATAATGGTCTGACAAGAGAACGGGAAATTAGGAAGGCATCGAAGGCAATAGTGTGAATCACTAGTCAAGAAGCTTGTGAAAGAAGGAAAGGAGAAAGGGTAGTAGCTTGAGGGGAATACAGAGTCCAGAGTGGGTTACTGAATTTTCAGCATGAGAGTAACTTGGACTTGTTTATATGTTGATGGAAAGGGTAAGATATATTAAGGATACAAAGGCAAGAGAGAATAGCTAAAACAGTGAAGTTCTTGAAGAAATATTCAGAGATAGGCACCAGAGCCAGGTGGAGACAGTAAACTTGGAGCAAAGGGAAGGAAATGAGAGTGGATACAGATAAAGATAATTTTTAGGTGTGGGAAATTGAGAGTCCATCCATAATAGCTTCAATTTTCTCTGTGAAATAAGAGGTAAAATAAGCTTCTAAAGAGGGTGGAGAGATGGTAGGGTAGGACGTTTTGGAACTGTCACTCTGGGGTTTGGACAGGGACAGTGACCAGGGCCATAAAGCTGAGACTGGAGAATACAAATTTGCAGCAACACCAATTTGCACAACTGTGTGGTTTCCTCCAGCAGACTCAGTATTGTTGGCTGTTAAAGTTGAGAAGTGGGTAGTTAGAGTGATCCAAGATTAGAATTTAGCAAAGTGGTTATGTCAGAAAAACAAGCAGTGGAGGACATGGAAATTGGTTATTAAGACAGAGGTTTCCGTGAAGCACTATGAAGTTCAGGCTCAAGGTGGAAGGGATTGATGTGAAAAAAGAGCCTGGAGATTCCGTTATTGAACAAACCCTGCCTCTAAAATTTATAAATGTGACATTGATATAGTACTGGCTTCTTCTTGGTTTATTCTACTTTAGTTTTGTGGCCTAGGAAGAAGAAGGAAAGAAATGAATTCGAGGGCTAGCTATGTGCTATGTCCCAGCTACATAAAATACATTATTTTAGTTAACTTTCACAGCTTTCCTATGGAATAGATATATCCATTATACAGAGGACGCAACTGAAGCTCAGAGAGGTTGAGAAAACTTGCTGAAGTTAACCGCAGCCAGTTATTAGCACAGAAAGGGTCCAAATTCAGATCTGTCTGATTGAAAATTCAGGGCTCTTTCCACTATTCCCTGCCGTCTCTCTACCAAAATAGAAGAGAAGAAAATTTATAAGTGAATTTACTGTATGATCAAGTGAGAATGAAGTACTCTTGGAAAGCAACACTTCCCAAAATAGGTGACTCCAAATGAGATTACTAGTGGCCTCCAAAGGTTATCCTGAGCAGGTTCATAGACTGATCTCTTGCATGTGTCAACATTTGCAGTATGGCAAGGCCTATACTTTGGTTTCTTGCATGAATAAATAATTCACTTATGACATTTAAACCAGACATCATCTCATTGGTGTCTCATTTAAAACAGCGCCAGACTTCCCATTAGTTTTAAGTTTGGATTTTGGTTTTTTGCCTGTGGCAAGGGAGAGTTGGAGGTGCAGGTGATCCACAGAGCTTTTACAACTGGAAGAAGTCCACAGACTGAAAAAGATGGAGAGCCACTACATCAATGTCCTGGAAGCTGTGATCTGCCCTTGGGGCTTAGTTAAAGAAGTAACTGTGTATTTGAGTGAGGTAATGCTTGACACTCAGAATCTTGACTAGAGGCAGTAAAAGCCTATAGTCGGGAGCAGATTAAATCAGCATAACGTTCAAAGCTGGAGAACCAGAATCTAGTATCCTCTTCCCGGATATCCTCCTGGTCCCCAGCCTTGAACTGAGATGAACATAACACAGTTGACTCCACTCTACTCCAGTGATTGATACTCAAATCATGAAAGAGTATCATTTTCTCTTCAGACATAGAGACACCTGCCTCCCGAAAAAAAAACCCTTGTCGTTAGTACTGTTGAGTCAATTCTGACTCCTAGCAACCCTGTGTACGGTAGTGCAGAACCCTGCCCGGTCTTTTTTGTGCCATCCTGTCACCTTCTGGTGCTAAAATAGATAATGCTCTGCTGTTATTCATAGGGTTTTCATGGTCAATTTTTTCGAAGTAGATGGCCAGGTCCTTCTTCCTACTCTCTTAGTCTGGAAGCTCTACTGAAACCTACCCACCATGGGTGACTCTGCTGGTATTTGAAACACTGATGGCATAGCTTTCAGCATCAATGCTGCAGCTGCCACAGTATGACAACTGACAGACGGGTGGTATGGTTCTCTGACCTGGAAAGGAACTGGGGCTGCTGTGGTGAGAGCACTAAATCTTAACCACTAGACCATCAGGGGTAATAAAAAACCTTAATAATTATAATATAATGAATCTAGGCAGTAGACACTCTGGAATGGGCCAGTGAATCCCCTCTTCCATTGATTAATGAAATAAAAGGAAGCAAATATTTATTGAGCACCTATTGCATGCCAGGCACTCATTTTATCCTCATCGTAATCCTTTGAGGCAAGTATTATTATTCCTATTTTACAGTTGAAGAAAATGAGACACAGAGAGCCAAATTATGTTTCTCAAAGTCATGCAACCAATAAATAACAGAACAGAGTTTTGGATATACAACTACATGAATCCAAAATTCCTTATATCACAAGGCACTCAGTAACAAGAAGGAGGTAGACATTTCTGATAGTGATCTAAGCAAGTAGACTGTAGCTTGTCCATCTTGGAAGCTATTTATGGACAGCGATGCTATCTATTCACCTGGAATCCCTTGCAAGTGTTATTAAGATTACTTTTGTGGAATAGACCCCTTTAATATATAGAAAATTCTAGTAAAGCCCTTTTAAAATACATAAAATAAATACGTAGGATTACAAAGAAAACCTATTAAACAATTCAGTTATCAAATTTAAAAAAAATTCATATGACAACAAACATGCATGCTTTTCATTAAGGTTTTAAATATAAGACCTATTAGTAGGTCTACCAGTAATTTCAAAATACGTTCATAATGAAAGGAAATGCTGAATTTCACTTAGAGCTTAATAAAATAAAGACATAATTTTTCTTAATAAAAGTTAAAAAAACCCCGGAATTCTAAACATGGACCCTTTACGTGCTCCACAAGGGGTCTGCATAGTGGTGTGCTAGAGCTGACATGAAGTGGTTTGCAAGAGATTGTTGAGTTTTCAGGCAGTTTGCAAACTGGCTGCTAAATGCAGACATCGTTAATAAGTAAATTACATAAATTTACAATTCAATAAGTTATATTAACAACAAAGTTAATAAATACTCAAAACTCATCACTTCCTAATTATTTTATTGCATTCCATTATTGTCTATGTTCTTGACGTTATTTATTTATATCTGTTGCATTTGTATGGCAAAAATACTATATAATGGCATGCTACCATGCCATGTCTCCCCAACTCCACCTTCAGTGACATCAGGTTGGTAACTTGAAATCAGCCATGGAAATAAACAAAACTGGGGCTTTATATCCTGCAGAGCCAACTATTAAATATTTAATAGCACACCACTCTGTCAATGGGCTCCAGGTTAAGAACATCTGGTAGGACAAGTAACACACCTGAAGATCTCTAGAGAACTCTTTCAAATCAAAGATTCCAGGGTAGGCACAACAAAGATTACATGCAAGACAAGAGCATAATCTACAAAAGAAAAAAGAAAATATTTTAGTTCATCCAAATTAAGAACTTCTGCTCCTCAAAGATACTCTTAAGAGCATGAAAAGACAAGCCACAGATCTGTAGAAAATATTTGCAAATTATATATCCAACCAACGACTTATATCTAAAATATATAAAGAACTCTCAAAACTCAATAAGAAAACAAACAACTAAATAAATAAAATGGAGAAAAGATTTAAACAGACACTCCACCAGAGAAGATATATGGGTGGCACGTAAGCCCATGAAAAATGTCCAATATCGTTAGTCATTAGGGAGATAGAAACCAAAACCACAATGACATACCACTATGGACATACTAGACTGGCTAAAATGGAAAACATTGGACTATACCAAGTGTTAGTAAACATGTGAAGCACCTGGAATTCTCATACACGAATGGTGGGAATGTGAAATCGTTCAACTACTTTGGAAAACAGTTTGGTAACTTCTTATAAAGATAAACTTACACCTACCTTATGACCCAACTAGTCTGGTCCTGGGTTTCTACACAAGAGAAATAAAAGCATATGTCCACACAAAGACTTAGACATGAATATTCATAACAGCATTTTTTTGTAATAGCCCCAGACTGGAAAAACCCAAATGTCTATCAACAGATGAATGGGTAAACAAATTGTGGTATAATCGTACAATTGAATACTACTCAGTAATAAAAAGGAATAAGCTATTGATACATAAAATAACTTGGATGAATCTTTAAAAAATTATGCCAAGTGAAAGAGGCCAGTCAAAAAAGAGCACATACTGTATGATTTCATTTATAGAAAACTCTAGAAAGTGAAAACTAATCTGTCTTGGCATAAAGCAGATCAGTGTTGCCTGGGGGTGGGGAGGGTTGGAGAAGTGCATGAGGGAAGGATTACAAAGTGCCATAAGGAAACTTAGGAGTGGTGGACATGCTCATTATCTTGATTGCGGTGGTCTTTTCATGAGTGTTTACATATGTCAAAACTTATCAAATTGTACACTTTAAACATGTGCAATATATTGTATGTCAATTATACTCCAAAATAAAGTTTATTTTGTAAGACTAAGACTGATCCTATCAACAAAAAATTTAAACAGACACTTCAGCAAGGAAGATATATGAATGTCAAAAAAAGTCTATTAAGCAGGGCTATTTTTTTAATTAATATTTTTGAGGCCACTCGTTATGTCAAGCCACTAGGGGTCAATTATTTGAGGAGATAACTGTTTCAGATTTGCTAAATGATATCTTTATAAAAGTCTAAAATATTCCCTCCAAAGTAAATCACATACTTTCCCCCACATTCTTCATTTATTACGTGAATATATATGGAAGGAGCAAGCAGAGAGTTTTCCTTTATAGATGGAGAAGCTGAGACCAGAGATACTAAGCAACGTGTCTCAGGTCACTCAATAGGTCAATGGCAGAAACGGGACTAGAATCCAGATCTTCATTTTCTCTGTCAAATGATTAAGGGAAAGGTCTCTGTTGGAAGAAAGAGTCTTCTGTGTGGTTCCACAGAGTGATGAGAATTCATGGCAGGTTACTGAAAGGTAAGCCTGACTGTTGGGGGAATCAGTGTTCTGTTCAATTTTAACACACCCTTGGGAGAGATTTCAGTATAATCAAACAAACTTGGTGCTCTGAAATGTTTAAAGCATGTTTTAAGTTGGGTAGTGGTTTTGCTTCTCAATCAAAAGGTCTCTTATCAATATGCTATTGCTTGATACTGCTAATCTGTCCGTTTAGTTCATAGAAGACTCACATTCATTCACAGATCCAGGAACAATATCTAAGCCAACATTTCATTAACTTGTATATTTTTCCCAAACCAATGATTGGTTGTGTCCCCCCCTGACTCCCCGCACCACCCCCTTTTCCTTTAGATGTTGCTGGGGAGATTTTGGCACAGCCTAGAAAAGGGAGGAGGGAAATGAGTAGGAAAAGGAGGAGTTAAAGGGCGAGTTACCAGGGGCCACTGCTCTAAAAACAGACAAAAAGGAAGAAACACAAGAGTGGGAAAACCCAAGCCTCTGCACCCCTTTCTCAGTGTCAGGGCCTCTTTATGTGGGAATTCTGCCAGAAAGTTTAAGGCAGTACTGAGATGGAAGGCAACAGGGATTGAGGATGTTCTTACCCTCCTGTTTAAGGACCATTTACAGAGTATAGACAGCCTATTATACCCAAACATCTATTTTTCAATGGGAGACACACACAGTCACCCACCCACGCATACACGATGGTAAACAGAGACCTCAGCAGCTACAAAGACATGTGCATCCTCTCAGACAGAAACAAAGAGACAAAGGAACACATCCAGAAAAACACACATTTTTCAAGCCCTCAAAAAATTAGTCACAGAGGAGAGTTACGAGAAAAAGAGTAGGGAAAGCCATAGGTGGTGGGAGAGGCAGGAGTGGAGGTGAGAGACTGAATTAGCAGTTAAGTGTGAAAGAGAGAGGGTAAATGAGTTAGTCTGACTCCATAGAAACTCCACCTAAGAGTGGATTAGAATAGAATGAGACACAAATCTCCCCAAATGCTGGTATTTCAAAGCTAGAATTTTCTGTCAAGCCTTTGCATTCCCCACACTAAAGAAAGTTCTACTCACTTTTTCTATATTCTCCAGTAGATTCACTTCTCAGAACAATTGAGCAAGTGTGACATGATCATATTAGCACATATATGTAGATCTATGTTGTTTAAATACTTCAAATCTTTAGGGAACATATTTCTAAGGAAATGTGCATGTGCATCAGGTGATAGAAAGGCAAAAAGGCAAATTCAAAAACAACTACAGCTATATGGGAAGCAAAAAAAATTCCCCTATAAAACCGAGAGCATCTTTTAACCATTGAAAAGTGGAAATTAGACAAAGAGAATAAAAAAAAAACCCTACCTTTTTTCTTTTTGAATTGTTTTCAGTGTTGGCACACATTCGAAAGCACACATACAGACTGCTAAGTCAATGCCCAATATAATCTCACTATTGTGAGTCACTGGGGGCAGGGCTAGGCTGAAGTAGTGGAAAATCTGAAATACACAATATTTTTAAAGACATGCATTTTTATTACTTTTAAGTGCAAACAGTTACTCCAACTATGTTAAGACAATTTTGCCTGGTAAAAGACCCGCTTTCCACAGAATTCAGAATGGATTGTTCAGTACAATTGCAATTATCCTGAATCTAGCTATGAGAGTTTTCCAAGAAAGCAGATTCTACCTTGACACTCCGTTGTTTGGAGAAATAACTACTAGCTATTGTTTATTATTTCTTTTCTTTTCTTTTTTTTTTTTTTTTGAGGAAGATTATCCCTGAGCTAACTGCTGTTAGTCCTCCTCTTTTTTGCTGAGGAAGCCTGGCCCTGAGCTAACATCAGTGCCCATCTTCCTCTACTTTATATGTGGGACGCCTACCACAGCATGGCGTTCCAAGCGGTGCCATGTCCGCACCCGGGATCTGAACCGGCGAACCCCGGGCCGCTGAGAAGCAGAACGTGCGAACTTAACCACTGCGCCACCAGGCTAGCCCCTGCTTATTATTCTTAAGTACCAGGTAAGCACTATTCAGAGCAGTTTACATGGATTGTCACATTCATTCCTCAAAATTACTATATAAAGTAGATTTGATGATTATCCCCATTTTGTTGATGAGGAAACTGAGATTTAGTGAGATTTCGTTCCTTGCTCAAAATCATACAGTTAGTTAAGAATTAGAGCCCAGATTTGAACCCAAATAGGCTGACTCCAGAGCTCTGTGCTATTAACTAAACTACTGTGCTGCCTCAGGTAAACAATCTTTTGCCTCAGGTAAAAAATCTGATATCAGGGATTTATTTTCAAAACGAAAGAAATTTTCAGAGTATGTTTTGGCATCAGCACACACTGAACTCTCTCTTCTACATCCTCTGGTCTCTGCAGCTCCATGTGTGATTCCAAACAAAGATCACTGACTTCCAGAGTCATGAGCCTCGAGGACTTCAGGATCCTCTGGCGTCGAAGAAAGAGCCAGTTATCTTCAGTGGACTGTATTGCTAAAGCTGGAAAGCAAACCACCAGCTTTCAGAGGAATTTGTAACACGGGTTGAACTATAAAGGTTTTCTGCTTAATTTTCGATTGACTGGGAAAGTAAATCAATTATAACCTCCCATCCCTGAGCAGTCCAAGTAATCAACACTTTGCTGCAATGAGCCTAGCGGTTGTTTACATGTACATGAATACAATTTTAAAATTGCACCTCCAGTTGTATGTGCTTAGCAAGCTTTCTTTAGCTAGCACATAGATGAGCTTTAACCCAGCCTTACCTTATCACAACACCCAAAGATTGTTAATTAGTAGAGTCAGGATTATGAAGATTTATGTATCTACCTCTGATAAAAATACTAGTGGCAATCAAATATGATCATTTAACATTTTTATTGTGTAGTGAGGAATAACACCCTGTGAACCAGGCATCATTATGACTACAGACTGAAAAAGCAGAGGAAGAAAATTAAAGGAAAACTAAAGAAATCATCTTTCGATAGGTTGAAAAGTTAAAAAGCTGCTGGGCAAGTTGCCATGGATACCATGTCCTGAATATAATACTGGGCTTTTCCTCACTGTTAAACACTAAAGGCCTGACTCTCCAGCTGCACACCTCCTTTCTGTGCATGCAGCAGCAACTACTTGAAATGGAAATTCTCTATTTTGATGAATGAGAATGCAAGGCGAAACTTCCTATGCAAGAATCCTAACCTGCTGAAAAGATATTCGAATGAGATTAATTCCAAAAGGATTTTTATCCCATTTCTATATTACCCAAGACTTCTAAATCAAACTCACAGCACAACAACCTTTATAAATCCATAGTAAAGAATCAGATATCAGGAACTGGCCGTAACCACAATAGACCTACATGGTCTTTTTTCATCACTGACACTTGCCACCCAATGACATACATTCTTTCTGCCCATTTATTGCAGCTTTATGGGGTCTGGACAGAACTAATAATAAGGAAAATTGGGAATCCCCTCCATTGATCACAGAGACACCATAACAGAAACATATACCAGCATAAGTTACTGTGTCAAAAGTTCACTGCTCCCTTCAGATTCTTTGGATTTAACAAAATGACTAAGACATTTCTGTCAAGTTACAGGAGAAAAATTGAGCACATAAGAAGGTTCATAGAGAAAGGTAAAGAAGAAGCAGAAGCAGCCTGTGTATAGCACATACACTGTAGGGTAAAACAGACCTGTAGTCAGAGTGTAACAGGCTCAAATCCCAACTCTATGACTTTAAAAGCTGGATGACCTTGGGCAAATTACTTAATCTCACTGACTCATTTTACTAACTTATAACATATGAACAATAATAATACCTACACTATAGAGTTGATATGAGGACAGAAATGAGTCATATATGTAAAACACTTAGAACAGTGGTAATTCTTCACTAAATGGTAACTTTTATTATTATTCTCCCACACCTCCAAATTCTTGATTTCTCTCTGGTTATGGCAAACATACAAGTTTATGGTAGCACTAACTTGTACTTTTCATGTTCTGGGAGAACACTGGCAAAATCTTCATTGCCTATCTGCTTCTGCATGCACCTTCTAAGTACAGCCCCCCTACCCCTGCCAATTTAGCCATTAACTTAAAAGTCCCCAGGCTTTCTACCTTCCCACCATCTGACCCCTGCTTCTCCTGGCAATGCCTTCTATGTAGCTCGCATTCTTAACTGTGCCACCCCGTCCCCTGAGAAACACAACCTGTCCTTTGGCTCATTCTGTGTCTTCGCTGCCACTAATTTATATAATTCAGTGATCTTCCACAGCTTTTGAGAATTTGCCTTGTTCTCAAACTCTTGACTCATTCTTTCCCTTATTTTTATTTTACAAGCCCCCTGAATAATTCCTAATGATCATCTCTATCTCTAAGGGACATTCCTAATTGTTTTTGCTCATCCATTCCATTGTGCCTCTCTATGAGCCCCATGAATTGCTTCTTTCAAAATCGTCATATGCTGTTAGTAAGTCTTCTACACACTCGAGAATGTGGACGCAAAAATCCTAAACGAAATGAATTAACCTTTAACAAGTATAATCAAGAGCAACAAAACAGAAGACGTGAATAATATAAACCACAAACCAAAAGAGAAAAACTACAAATACACATGAAGTTATAAAATTATAAAGGAATACTATATGTTATCTTATATAAGTTAATTTGAAAGCCTAGATGAAATGGAAATATAAATAAGATGACCCAAACTGGCCCATAAAAAAATACAAAATGTGTATAGACCAATACTTATGAAGAAATTTAAACAGTAGTCAAACTTATATTCCCTGAAAAACACACGCGGGCCAGGCAGTATTATGGGCAAACATTCAAGGAAGAGATAATTTCTATTTCATACAAACTTTTCCAGAGCATTGAAAACGATGGACATTATCCAACTTATTTTTCTCATTTTATGTACCAGGAATAAAAGGTAGCACAAGGAAAGAGAACTATAGGCTAATATTATTTATGAATTTAGTTGGGAAAATTCCAAAAAATATATTGACAAATCGAATCCAAGATTAAAAATGAACTATATGAGGTGATGGATGTGTTAACTAATCTTATTGTGGTGATCATTTCACAATATATACATATATCAAATCATTATGTTTTATGCTTTAAACTTATATAATATTATATGTCAAATATATCTCAATAAAGTTTGGGGGAAAAGATAGTATGTCATGATAAAAGGTAGATAAATTCTAGAAAATTTAACAATGAAATTTACACATTAACAGACTACAATGGAAAAATGCTATAAAATCATCAAAAGATTTTGGGGGAAATAAAGCACTTAATGAAATTCAACATACCTCCATAATTTTAAAAAATCATAGAAAATTAGTTAGATCTTCCTTAACTTCACAAAGGTATCTACAAGAAACCTACATCAAGCGTCATACTTAACTGTGAATCATTAAAACTCTCCCCATTAAAATAAAAGGCAAACAAGGATGCTGGCCATTAGTCCTATTATTCAATGTATTACTATAGTCTTAGCAAATAAATGAGAGTGAAAAGAAATGAAAGATACAAAGTTTGGCAAGAAAGAGGAAAATGATCATAAAACACTCGTAGAAGGAGGGAAATGTCATTATTTGGAGAAATATTATCTACATAAAAATCCCTAGAGGTAAAAATTAATAAACAAATACAGCTAAACAGAGAGTACAGAAAGGAGGTAGCTATAATGTTGACATATAGAAATCAATCTTTCATATATGCCAGCCATAACCTATTTAAAAGTAATGGAGAGACAGACCAATGGAATAGAATAAAAGTTCAGACATAGACCAAGTCATATGGAAATTTTATATGTAATAAAAGTGGCATTTCAAATCTCAGGGACAAAGATAGTCCTTTTTATTTTTAAAGATTTTATTTTTCCTTTTTCTCCCCAAAGCCCCCCGGGACATAGTTGTGTATTCTTTTTAGTTGTGGGTCCTTCCAGTTGTGGCATGTGGGATGCCACCTCAGCATGGCTTGATTAGCAGTGCCATGTCCGGGCCCAGGATTTGAACCGGTGAAACCCTGGGCTGCCAAAGTGGAGTGCGCAAACTTAATCACTTGGCACAGGCCCAGCCCCAAGATAAGCTTTTTGTTAAAAGAGTGTTGGGACAACCAGATAACCATTTGAAAAAAAAAATTGTATCCATACCTCACACCATAGAGAAGAATAAACTCCAGTGAATGAGAGAGATTCAATGTAAAAAAGGGAAATTATAAAAGTTGAGTGTGGGAAAAGGTTTTCTACATATGACTCAAAAATCCAGATGCAATAAAGGAACAGATTGATGAATTGAATTGTGCAATCTTTTTAAATGCACAACATAAAACAACATAAGACAAATTGAAAGACAAATTATAAACCGAGAGAAAATATTTTCAGCATATATCATAGTAGCTCAACTACATAAAGGACTCATAACTTAAGAAGGAAAAAAATACCAAAACTCAATTTTAAAAAACAGGCAAAAAACACGAACAGATAATTTTGAAAGTGATATGAAATGGCCTTTGAAGATATGAAAAGATGTTCAACTTTACTGACAATAAACGAAATGCAAATTAAAACTAATCCAAGATATCTTTTCCAATCTATCAGATTGGCAAAAGTTCAAAGGCTTAATAAAACACTGTTGAAGAGGCTGTGCATAAAGTTCACTCTCCTACATTGCTGGATTGAATACAAAATGGTACAACTTCTGTGGTGGGGTGAGGGATTTGGCATTATTTAAGAAAACTACATTTGCTTTTTACCCAGCAATTCCACATCTAAAAAATTACTCTGAAGATATTCCTCCAAACAATGCAAAAAAACCACAGCTTTTTATTGGGGCATTATTTATAAATGTAAAATATTGGAAACAACTAAATGTCCAGATAAAGGAAATTGATTCAATAGAATGCAAAAGATCTCTGTAAACTGATATAGGGTAAATTCCAGGATAACTTTTTTTTTTTTTTAAACTTCAGTTTTGGTGTTTTTTTTAAGATTTTTTTTTTAACTTTTTTCCTCAAAGCCCCCCAGTACATAGTTGTATATTCTTTGTTGTGGGTCCTTCTAGTTGTGGCATGTGGGATGCTGCCTCAGCATGGTTTGATGAGCAGTGCCATGTCCGCGCCCAGGATTCAAACCAACGAAACACTGGGCCGCCTGCAGCAGAGCGTGCGAACTTAACCACTCGGCCACGGGGCCAGCCCCGATAACTTATTTTTTTAAAAGTGACGTGCAAGCAAGTGTGTATATTATCCTGTCTTTTGTGTAAGAAAGAAGAGGAATTAGGAATACATACACACACATATATTCTGGTTTTTGCTAAAAGAAAAAGAGGAACAATAAAAACAGAAACTAGTAAAATTTGGTTACCTACAGGGGGTGGGTTCGAACAGGGTCGAATGAATAGAGGAGAAAGTGAGACTTCTCTGAAGATAACCTTTTATATAGTTTTGACTTTTTGAGCTGTGTTGTTTTACACATTCCAGAAATAAAATAAATCAACAAGGATGGCAAATAAACTAAAACAGAATACAAGCAGAAACAAGTGAACTTAAACTTTTTGTTAAGTTGATACCATAACCACACAAAGGAAAAAATGGCTAATCCATGAAACTTTTGAACATAGTACTTTGACTATGTATCTTCGGTCTAAAGATGAAAACTGCAATGAAATTTTGAACTTTACCTCATATGTTAATTTTGTTCAGGAATTCTGGAATGATTTGTATGTGTGTGTGTGCATTGTAATGTTGAGCAAATAAGTAAATATACTAATATAGCCATAATGTTGGGAGCAAATTTTCTCAATATAGGAGAGGGAGATATAAATATGTAAATATGTAAAAATGAGAAAGGCAATGACAAACCCTGTGTTGGGCTGAGATTAGAGGTATTAGTTCAACTCAGATTATATGTATAACATTTTGGTAAAGATCTTAGCCAATGTAACAGTGTAATATGGGAAAAAAATCAGAAGGTTTAATGATTGGAAAGGAAGGAAGGAAAAAAGTGTCATTTCCTCATGATATGATTCTGTATACAGGAAGTTCAAAGAAATTACAAACTATTAAAATTAACAAATAAATTAAGCAATGTTGTTGGAATCAAGGTCAATGTACAAAAGTCTACTTTAGCGGCCGGCCCCGTGGCCGAGTGGTTAAGTTCTCGCACTCCGCTGCAGCAGGTGAGGGTTTCGTTGGTTCGGATCCTGGGCGCCAACATGGCAGCGCTCATCAAGCCGTGTTGAGGCGGTGTCCGGCATGCCACAGCTGGAGGGACCCACAACTAAAATGTACAACTATGTACTGGGGGGCTTTGGGGAGAAAAATGAAAAATAAAATCTTAAAAAAAAGTCTATTTTATTTCCATATACTGCCAGTAAAAAATTGGGAAATAAAATTTTTAAAGATACCATTACAATAGCATCAGAAAACATAAAAAAGTTAGGTATAAGTCTAACAAAAAGTATATACAAGTTCTCTACAATAAAAACAACAAAACATTGCTGAGAGATATTGAAGAAATACCAAAGAGACACATGTGAAAGCCAGAAACAGCCCAAATATCCTTCAACAAATGAATGGATAAACAAACTTCAGTAAATCCACACCACAAAATTCTAGTCACCAATAAAAGGAACAAACTATTGGCACACAGAATAACATAGACTAATCTCAAAAGGAGTCTGCTACATGAGAGAAGCCAGTATTAGTATTCAATTTATATGACATTCTGGAAAAGGAAAAACAATAGAGACAAAGGAGATCAGTGGCTGCCAGAGGCTAAGGGGAGAGACTGACCACAAAGGTGGAGCACAAAGGAATTCGTGGGTGTCGGAACTGTTCTCTATCCTGTTTGTGGTTGTGGTAGCAAGATTCTATGAATGTTGAGTTGTGAGTGTTCTTTACATACTCTGGATACAAGTCCTTTATAAGACATGTGGATTATAAATAACTTCTCCCTGTCTAAAGTTTTCCTTTAACTTTATTTAAGCTGTCTTTTGAGGGGCTGAAGTTTTTATTTTGATGAAATCTGACATACCAATTTTTTTTATGATCAGTGCTTTTCGTGACCTATGAAATCTTTGCCTAAGCTAAGGTTGCAAAAATTCTCTCTTATGTTCTCTTCCAGAAGCTTTATAGTTTTAGCTTTTTTTTGTCTAAGTTCATGATCTATTACAAAATAAATTTGTATATTGTGTCATGTAGGAGGTTGAGGGTCAATTTTTTCCTTATGAGTACTCAATTGTACTAGCACTACTTGTATCTTTTCCCCATTGAATATTGTGGCAACGTTGGTTAAAATCTGCAGGTCTATCATTGGATTTTGTCTTCTGTTGTATTTATCTAGTATGTCTATCATCGTGGCAATACCACGCTGTTTTGACTCCTTTACCTTTATATTAAGTCTTAAAATTAGGTAGGCACTTTTGCAAATATTGACAAGCTGATGTTAAAATTTATATGAGAATGCAAAGGACATAGAATAGCCAAAACAATCTTGAATAAAAACAAAAGTTAGAGAACTCAAACTCCCTGATTTCAAGACTTACTATAAGGCTGCAATAAGACGGCATGATAGTGGAGGACGGAGAAACAAATAGATGAATGGAACATAATACAGAGTCCAGAACTACACCTACACATATCCGGTCAATCAATTTTTGACAAAGGCACCAAGGCAATTTAATGGGGCAAATGAATGTTTTCAAGAAATGGTGCTGGAAGAATTAGATAACTGTATGGGGAAAAATGATCCTCAACTCTTTCCTCACAATACACCCCAAAATAATTTGGGATGGATTATAGATCTAAATATAAAAATTATAACTATAAAGCTTCCAAAAGAAAACATTGGAGAAAATCGTCACAAATATGTGGTAGGCAAAGATTTTTTGAAGAAGATACAAAAAGCAATGACCATGAAAGAAAAAAATTGATAAATTGAACATTATCAAGATTAAAACATTCTGTTCATCAATAGACACCATTAAAAAATGAAAAAGCAATGCATAGACTGGGAGAAAAATATTCCCAATCCACATATCTAACAAAGGACTTGTATCCAAGATATAGAAACAACTATTGCAAATGAATAATAAAAAGAGAAAACATCAATTGAAAAAATGGGCACAAGCCTTGAATAAATGCTTCAAAAAAAAGATATAGAAATTGCTAATAAGCATATTAAGATGTGCTCAACATCATCAGTCATCAGGGCAATTAAAAATAGAACCAAAATGACTTGCCGTTTCATAATCACTAGAAGAGCTAAAATTAAAATGACTGAAATTCACCAAATGCTGTTGAACATGTAGAGCAGCTGGCTCTATCGTAGGTTGTTGGTGAGAGTGTAAAATTGTACAACCACTTTGGAAAACAATTTGGAAGTTTCTTACAAAAATTAAACATATATCTACCCTATGTTATAGCCATTCCTGTCCTAGGTGTTTACTGAAGAGAAATAAAAATATATGTCCTCAAGATAACTTTAATATATGTGTTCATAGCATCTTTATTCATAATAGCCCCAAACTGGAAATAATCCAAATGTCCATCAACACAAAAATGAATAAACAAATTGTAGCATATACATAGAGTGGAATACTATTCACCAATAAAAATGACCGAGCTACTGATACATGCAACAACATGAATGAGAAACTCAGAACATCACGCTGAGTGAAAAAAACTACCATAAAAGAGTACCTACTATATGATTTAATTCATGTGACATTTTAGAAAAAGCAAAAATACTGTGACAGAAAGCATACATGTAAGTGGTTGCTAGGGGCTACAGATCACAGAAGGTGATTGATTGTAAGGAGCACAATGGAAATTTTTGAAGCCATGGAAATATTCTATATCTTGATTATGAAGGTGGTTACACGACTGGATATACTTGTCAAAACTTGAACTGTACACTCAAAACTTGGAGTTTTACTGTTTGTAAATTACACCTCAATAAAGCTGGTTTAAAAGGGCCAACGATAAAATGATACTTTTTCCATCAGATGGGCAAATGTCTTAAATTTATATTGTCAAGCATTGGCAGTAATGTGGGGAAAGATTACTTTCATACACTGTAGGTGGGAGTGTGTATTGCGCCACTATTTTGGAGCATAATTTGGCAAATAAAATTTAAAATGTGAATATCTGATGACCCAGCAATTCCATTTTTCAATAAATACTCATATGCATGCATAAGCAGGCATGTATAAGAATGGTCACTGTAAGGCTGTCTGCAATTGTGGAAAAGAATGGGTAAAACCTAAATGTTCCTCAACAGCAGAATGACTAAATATACCATGGCATAGTCATATGATGACTGCCTTGCAATGAGTGAGAAAATAAAGTTGGAATTTTATGTGCTATTATGAAAAAAATCTCAAATACATTCTTGAGTGGCATGAAAACAAGTTTAACATGTACCATATGATGCTATTTTTATGTTTTTTAAACTATTAGAGAGAAATTTGGCAGAATATTTTTATTACCTCAGGGTATAAAGTTGATAAATATAAGTACGTCAAGATTTCAAACTTTTGCATGGTAAAAGGTAAAACAATATTAAAAGTAAGCAACAGACTGGGAGAAGACATCTACCAAAAATATTACATAAATTATAGCATTCAGAGTTTATTCCTTTTTTATTGTAATAAAATTCACATAACGTAAAATTCAACATTTTAGCCATCTAAAAGTGTACCATTCAGAGGCACTTAGTAAATTCACAATGCTCTGCAACCATCACCACTATCCAGTTCCAGAACATTTTTATCACTACATGGGAATCCTGTACCCATTAAGCTGTCACTCACCATTACCTCCTACCTCCAGCTCTGGCAACGACTAATCTGCATCCTGTCTGTATGGATTTATATATCCTGGATATTTCATATTAATGGAGACATGCAATACTTGGATTCTTGTGGCTCGCTTCTTTCACTTGGCATGATGTTTTCAAGATTCTTCCATGTTATAGCATGTATCAGTACTTCATTGCTTTTCAATGTGGAATAATATTCCATTGTATTGATGCAGCACATTTTGTTTATCCATCATCTATTGATGGACATTTAGATTCTTTCCACCTTTTAGTTATAATGCATAATACTGCTATGAGGATTTGTGTATAAGTTTTTGTTTTAACACCTGTTTTCGATTATTTTGCGTTTATACCTAGGAGTAGAATTGCTGGCTAGTGGGGTAATCCTATGTTTACCTTTGAGAAACCGCTGAATTGTTTCCATAGCAACTGTATCATTTGGCGTTCCCACCAGCAGTGTATGAGGGTTCCAATTTATCCACATCCTCACCCACACTTGTTGCTTTTTGTTGTTTTGATTGTAGCCATCCAGTGGATGTGAAGTGGTATCTCGTCGTTTTGATTTGCATTTCTCTAATGAATAATGATGTTGAGCATCTTTTCATGTGTTTGTTGATCATTTGTCTATCATTTTTGGAGGAATGTCTTTCAAGATCTGTTTTTTAATTGGATTGTTTGCCTTTTGTTGTTGAGTCATAAGAGTTCTTCGTATATTCTGGATAGTAGACCCCTATAAGATATATGATATGCAAATATTTTATTCCATTCTATGTGTTGTCTTTACTTTCTTCAAAATTTCCTTTGATTTAAGCACTTTTAATTTTAATGAAGTCCAATTTATCTACTTTTTCTTATGTTGCTTGTGCTTTTGGTGTCATATCCAAGAAAACATTGCCAAATCCAAGGTCATGAGTATTTACTCCTATGTTTTCTTCTAAGAATTTTATAGTTTTTGCTCTTATATTTAGACATTGGGTTCATTTTGAGTTAATTATTTATATGATATGAGATAAGGATACAACTTCATGCTTTTGCATGTGGATATAGAGTTGTCCAAGAGAGTAGGTTCATTTTAACTCCTACAAATCAATAATAATAAAAAGGACAAGATAAATAAATAATCAAGTGGCATGAACAAGCTGTTCACAGAAAATGAAATACAAATCTCCATAGACATGTGAAAAGTTATTTAATATCGCTAGTAATCAGAAATATGTAAATAAGAAAAACAATGAGAAACAATTTTAACAGGTTTTTGAGATATAATTCACGTACCATACAATTCACCCATTTAAAGTGTACAATTTGATGGCTTTTACTATATTCATAGAATTGTGCAGCCATTGTTACAATCAATTTTAGGGCATATGATCTCCCCAAAAGGAAATGCTGCGCCCCTTATTCATAAATCCTTTATTCTCTAATCCTCCATCCCCCGGCCCTAGGCAAACACGAATCCACTTTCCGTCTCTGCAGATTTGCTTCTTCTGGATATTTCATATAAATGGAATCATATAGTATATGGTCCTTTGTGACTGGCTTCTTTCACTTGACAGAATGTTTTCAAGGTTCATCCTGTTATAGCAAGTGTCAGTACTTCATTTCTTTTTATTGCCAAATAATATTCTATTGTATGGGTATACTACATTTTATTTATCCATTAATTAGTTGATGGGAATTTGGGTTATTTCCACTTTTTCAGCTATAATGTTGCTATGAACACTTACATACAAACTTTTGTATGGACATAAATTTTCAATTCTCTTGAATATATACTTAGGAGTAGAATTGCTATGTGAGGGAACATTTTTCACCCACCAGATTGACCAAAACAAAACGAAAGGAACAAAAATAAATAAAAAATCAAAACATTTGCTAATATCAAGCATTGCTAAAGATGTAGAAAAAATGTTATTCTCGTATCCCCTTCTTAGTAGTGTGAATTGATGCAACCATTTTAGAAAACAACTTTATAATATCTGGTAAATTTTAAAATTACTAGTCCATGATCCCAAAATTTCACTTTAGTTTATATATCCAAGAATAATCTTGCACACATTCATAAGAAGGCAGGTAAAAAGGACATAGATTCTTCACCATTTTCTGCAATGGTAAAAAACTGGAAACATCATAAATATCTATCAATAGAAGGAGGTATAAATGAAATGTGATTTAGTCATATGATGGAAGATGTATAGGGCCCAAATTATGCATTTCATCAAATGCACTTTGGCTAACTCCTGAACTTTCAATCATTTGCTCAATGGACAACCTGGCTGAGCAATGGCCCTTATACCTACTGAGACAAGAACTACAGCAGCTTCAATATCCAGGTCTGATCCAACTTGATCCACGGAGGCTCTGGCTTTTGCCAGCACTTTCAGATTCAGATGAATTTTAATGCAATGGGGTGTGGGATCTGGCTTCCCCAGTAGCTGCTGGGAAAGTCCAGGTGATAACACTTGGAAATATTTGTATAGGGGGCCATGGCGTTAACACCTCTAGGGACAAATATAGACCCGCAAAAGACAGGGTGTGGAAAAGAGCCAGCAAATAAATTCCTTTCTCCTCTCTTCTATCCTTTTTTGCTTTCCTTTTCCTTGCTCTGGATGCCTTGGATTTCACCTACCAATAGCCTTAGTGCAAAACCTTTGCCTCAGATTATTTCTAGAAAGCCTAGGGTAAGACAGACTTTAGCAACTAAAAAGAATGAACTAGAGCTATATCAATACGGGTAGATCTCAAATAATACTGAGTTACATTAGGAAGATGTAAAACAATATGCTTCATATCATTTATGTAAATTTAGAAACACACGTAACAACACACAATATTATACATTAATTATAGATAGAATATATTTGTATAGAAAATAGACTAGAAAGGTATATATCAAATTTTGGTAGTAGTTTCCCCTTGGCAGGTGAATGAATGCAATAGAAATGGGGGTGGTCCTTAAAGGAGATTTCAATTTCTTTTCTTTTCTTTTTTTTTTTTTTGAGAAAGATTAGCCCTGAGTGAACTGCTGCCAATCCTCCTGTTTTTGCTGAGGAATACTGGCCATGAGCTAACATCCGTGGCCACCTTCCTCTACTTTATATGTGGGACGCCTACCACAGCAGGGTGTGCCAAGTGGTACCATGTCCGCAACCGGGATCCCAACTGGTGAACCACAGGCCGCCAAAGTGGAACAGTGAACTTAACTGCTGCACCACTGGGCCAGCCCAGGAGATTTTAATTTCTTTGTAATTTTATATATGTTTAAAAAAGAAAAAAGACTAGAGGTAACCACCACAAAAGGATAACAGTTATTAATTCTGAGTGGTGGGAATATGAATAATTGTTCATTTCTCTGTGTTCATTTATATTAAAAAATTTTTTTCTGAAGTACAAAGTGTATCACAAATTTGAAAGGAAAATGCATTCTCTGGGGAAGAGTTACTTTCTCTTACCCTCCAAGACAAAATGAGAGGTAAGTGAATTAATCTTACTCTTAAAACTTAAGGACATTTTGGAGCTATTTAATTAGGACTTCCACAAGGAGTCTATAGGGAGGCAGAGCAACATAACTGTCTAGATTGGAATTAAGAGACAAGAGTTCTAGAGACGCGGGTACTAGTTACAACATCTCCCTGAGTTTCAGTTCCCTTTCTTTAATATAAGAGCATCAAACATGGGCCAGCCCTGGTGGCCTAGTGGTTAAGTTCAGCGCTGCCTGCTTCGGCAGCCTGGGTTTGGTTCTGGGGCATGGAGCTACACCTCTCTGTTGGTGGCCATGCTGTGTTGGCAGCCCACATACTAAAAAATACAGGAAGATTGAAACAGATGTTAGCTCAGTGTTAGTCTTCTTCAGCAAAAATAATAATAATAATAAAAGCATCAAATAAGATAATATTTAAGATCTTTTCTAGTTGTAAAAATATACAGTTTCGCCCATGCAACTGCAATGACCAATAAAAGGCAGAGTATCACTAGATGTGAATTATATGCCAGTATCTTCTTGAGGCTGAAGCTCCGGGGAGAAGAAAACAAGGAAGGTTGGCATGATCATCCAAGAAAAGTGTGTCAGTCAAGGTTCTTGGTTTCCAGAAAGAGAAACTGTGATGATCTTAAACAAAAAGAGTTTGTTGGAATATCATCAGGGACTCAGAGAATCATTGGCTAGCTGGAAGATCTGGTGTGGAAAATTATCTGGAACCAAGGGGGCAGGACTCAAGGCCAAGCCACAAAACGGAAACCCCATAGAGTACTCCAGCAGAGCTTGCTTTCACTCACTCAAAGGTTAAAGTCTTAAGAGAGAGCTTCCACTTTGTTGAACCTAAGTCATATTCTCTCTTATTTGATGGAAAGAAGGAGAATCATTTTTTCATTCAACAAATATTTATTGAGTGCCAACTACGTATTTGGAGACGGGAGTAGGAATAACACAGATACATTTATTGCTTTGGGATTTAGAGGTGTTTATAAACAGATAATTTCTTTGCTTTTCCTGTGTTTGAATTTTTTTACAATAAGGATATATTTATGTATTAATTTTTAAATAAAAACACAAATTTGATTAAAGAAAAAGACTCCTGGTAAAACAATGAAGTCAAGTTGTTGTAAAGGGATGAACATTTTGGGGAACTCCATGTGCCAGGTGCTATGTCTTCGAGGACAGCCTCAGAATATAAACTTCACTGGAAGACAGCTGACTTTGTGATGCTAAAAAAGAATGTGAACTCTATACTAAAGTAAATTAAGAATGTTAAAGAGGGTCCTGGAACATACGCTCCAAGTGTATCAATGCCAGATTTTGAAGAGTAATAGGAATTAACTAGGCTTGAGAGATTTGGAAGAATGGAGTGTATGTTAAGAAGAGAGAAGCACAAAGGAAAGGCATGGAGCCATGAGTAAGTAATCTGGTGTGGCAGCACATATGAGAGGAATTGGTAAAAAAAAAAATAAATAAATAAACACGGCTGAACAAAGAATATATCAGTTATAGTTCTTAGCTGCAAACAACAAAACACAATTCAGCTATCTAAGGCAATAAAGACATTTATTAACAGATATTAGGTGGCTCACACTATTGGGAGGGCTGAAGAAACAGGCTTAAGGCTAAGCTTTCAGGAATAATGCCCAAATCCACACTGCAGAACTGGCTCAATGAGGAGGAAATTGCAGTCTTGGCTACTGCCAAACACTAAGTGCCAGGAACTTAACTTGAGTGCAACTATTCCTGCCACCAGTACTAATGCCACATTTGTGCTGCTGCTGCTCCTGAAAGTTGGATGGCTCTGACACCACCTGTGCCAGAAAAGTGAAAGCTCCTCAGAGAGCCAGTTTCATCAAGTTACTCACTTGCAAATCAACGTCTCACATGAGTGCGCCTGTTTGGTTGATCCTAGATTAAATGCCTGCTTCCTAGCTGCAAGGGAGGCTAGAAATTTGAGTTCCGACATCTATAGTTAAAGAGTGAGCCTAATTACATTGACATTTTTCTAAATATAGAAAACCTATACAGAAGACGATGAATAGGCAGCCAGAAATATCAATGATGACCATTGCAAATAGGTTGGGGTCAGACTGTGAAAAGCCTTGAATGCCTTTATTAAAAAGTTAGACTTTATCTAGGTAGGTAATGGAGAGTAGGCAAAATTTTAAGTAGGGGAATAATTGCTGTTTCAGCTGCTTTTAAAGCATTGATAGTTTGGTAAAACTGGAGGTGGCAAGAAAAGTAGGCAATTTGCAATAGTACAAATAAAAGACTGTAAAATTCTGGACTTAGGTACTGGCAGTACATAGGAAGGGACATGATACGAGATACTTTAGGGATAGAATGTGAAGGAGTAAAGGAATAAGGGATTCATGAGGTCTTGTTCTCATCTTAGATAGCTCCACAAGATTAGCTGTCCTGAATTTCGTTTGTTTTGTTTCACTAGAAAACAAGTGCTTCTTTCCACTTTTCTTCATGGGTCAATTGTTTTTATTTGCCCAACAATTTACATTTTGTACTGAAAGGGATTTTTCAGTTGAGAATTTCAGAGAGCTTTCCAATCTTCATTAGCCCTCTTGGTATTCAGCTCATATTCTTGGGAAAAAATTATCATTTAGTCATCCATCTATCCCTTAATTCATTCTTTCAACATTTTTTAGTACATTTTATGAACAAGGTATGAGTTTCAAATCTCTGAAGGCAGATTATTATAATTATTATATTTGATTATTATGATAAAAGCATAATTATTTTATAAGTATAAAATATTATAAGTGAAATAGAATCATCATGCAAAATTTTATTTAAAAAGGTGGAAAGAGGTAAATACTGTAAGATATGTTCAAATAAAATATTTGGGACTTCAGAGGATTAAGAAATTATTTTCATTTTGGGATTTGGAGATTTAAAGAAAGGACTCATGGAATAACATTTGAACTTGCAGGATAGTAGGATTTGTATGTGTGAAGATGTGAATTAAAGAGAGGGAACAGCATGAGCCACATGTCATGTTTGAAGAGAGAACAAGAGGTCAGTTTTGGCTGGAATTCAGGATGTAAAGAGATGAAGCTGCAGAGGTACATTGGTGCCATACTGTGAAGCATTGTGACTGCCAGGCTGAGGGGTCTGGATTGCATCCAGTAGGCAAAGGGGAGCCACTGAAGGATTCCAGGCGTGGAGTGACATGATTGGAGTTATGCTTTAGAATGATCAATACCACAACTGTGAGGAGAGTAGTCTCAGGATTCAGAGGCAGGGAGATCAGATAGCAAAGTACCGCAGAGAGATAATGGTATTGCAGAGGAGGAAATGGACATCAGTACTACGGTGGAGTGGAGCTGATTAGATGTGGGCTGCAAGAGAAAAGAGACCAAAAGTGACAGTGAGTTTTTAGTCTGGATCAATGAGAAGGGCGTTATTCACCCAATAGACTGATTAGATAACTTCAAAGATGTAAAATATTTACTGATTGTTACATGGACAAAGACAAAGACAAAGAGTTTATATAGGTACTTAGAGAATTTGAATGGAGAAACAGACCACTGAGGGAAAAGGAAAGTTTTCAGATCTAATTTGAAGAATTCCATCTAAATCATTCAACACACTTTTCTTAAATCATACTTATGTAGATTGAGCTGTGTGAACTCATGACAAATGAGGAACCATAAAATATGTTATTTGCTGATGGAAGAATCCAAGATTTCTCATTCTTCGCCAATTAGTAATATATTAAATGTTATTACAATACAGTAAGCTTTATGAAGGCAAGAACTTTGCCTGTGTTGTTCACTGCCATAATTCACACACCTAGAACTGTCCCTTCCACATAGTGAACAATCAATAAATATATGTCGAATGAATATTCATAAAAAAACAAAACTTTATTCTGATCTCATTTCTCAGGCCACCTTATATTTATATTGCTCTAATGGGTAGACTCTATGAATCCGATAGAGAAACTGCACAACAATGAAATTATAGGGCTATAGATTAGTAGGAAGGAGGAGAAACAGTTCTTTCTGTTTTGTTCTTTTTGAGCAGTGAAATATTCACCAGCCCATTTCTGTGGGGTGAAAATGAATCCCCTCCCCCACAAAAAAAGAACAGCAGAAACAGTATCTGATCTGAACAGGACCAGCTACGTAATTTGCAAAGGTCAGGGTAAAACGAAAATGTGGGACTCTTTGTTTAAAAAATATCATTAAAGGTACTAAAATATAAAGCTCTTCCTTTTTTCCATGGCCTGCACCTTTCCCTCCTTCTCTCTCTCTCCACATGTAATAGAGCTTTCTATTTGCTATTTAATGTCATTCTAAATAGTAAAAAACAAAAATAATAAAACTATTAGCAAGAATTTTACAATTCATCTTTATATTGTGAAATGCCAGTTTCAAATGCAAATATAAGAGCACTGAACTAATATGTGGAATCACTGAAATAAAACAATTTGTATTTCATAGCCCATACATGCCTATGTATTTTGTTCTCACCAGAACAGTGGAAATGCTGCAGAAAACTAGCTCAACTCTTTTTATTTCACTTATTGTTATACTCATATTCTACCAACACTCTCTACCTTCAGTTTGTTGATGAATATGGAAGGACTAAAAGGAAAAGAGACGATGGTTTGTTCTATCTTTCCCTTTTCTTATGTGCATTGTTTACAGCTTAAGTGGTTGGATGATTCAGGGAAGGAATACAAGTAAGAAAGGGTAGGACAAGAGTTCCTTGATAGTGCATGTTTCTTAGGATGCTATTGTTTTTTCCTGTGTTTGAAGTAAGTTCTTGTTGGAATGGAAATTGTGGCCTCTCTGGCTGCCAGCATCTCTCTCACTATGAGACACGTTGAACTCCCACACAGAGTGGAAGTCTGTGCTCTGGAGCATCATGAATGTTATATGCAAATATATGTATTTACTATATGCAAATACAGTGGCAAGGAATGGCAATGAACATGCATATTGCTTATATCTCCTCTGCTCACACACATGCCCCATTGTCCCATTGGACTTCACTTACAAAACCCAAAATTCAAAGATAAAATTATTAAGAATATCAAGACAGCAACAGAAGAACATTAAATCAAGCGTGGAACCCTTGTGAGTGTGGAGCCCTGATATGACTCCACTGGTCACATGACCATGAAGCTGGCCCTGGATTTTATCCTCTCCATCTCAAATCCTACATTGTTCTCCCAAACAGAAAAAAAAAAAACAAACAGAAAAATGTGTGTGTGCTTACAAAGGATGTGGATGGTGACATCAGAGTGAAGAGGTAGCAAACTTTATCCTGATCTGGCCATCTACAATGAAAACCATAAAAGAGAAACTCAAAGTCACTTTGGTAAGAAAAAGAGAAGGGATTAAAATGGTTTTCTTCACGGATGTCAATTGGAGCATATGTGAATTCCTTATTCATATATATATAAGCATCATCATCAGATGTTTGCTCCCTCCCATTGAGGTCCTCCAAACTCACTCAACCACAGCTGGTCACAATCCCCAACAACTACCACATGAGCACACTTCTAGAAAAAACGCATATAGGATGGGCAAAGACCCACAACAAGACGTCTATGATCACAGTTAGGAAAAAAAGGTAGAAAGAATGCAAAAGGATGGAAGGAAGAGACAGGGGAAGAGAAGAAGGGAGAGAGGATCAAGGAAGGCAGAGGGTAGATAGACAAGAAAGTTAAAGAAGGATGAGGGCTGAATGGTGGATAAGAGAGAAAGTAAGGATAAATAGGAGAGTAGGCTGGGTGAGTTAGCCCAGGGTGAAAGGAATCACTTATTGGCATTCTCTACTGAAAGAAAACAAAGTTGAGAGATTCAAAACTGTGACCTGATTACAGATAAGGACCAACATTCTCTAGAGAGTGAGATCAGCAAAATGGCAGAATAGGAAGCCCTTGACTCTCCTTTCCTCCCCAAACAGACTGATTCAGCAACAATTTATGAACAAATTTTCTTTGTGAGAAATCCGAAACTAATTGAAAGTCTCCTGTACCTTGCGTGAACACAAAATCACACTCAATTAAACTGATAGCGAGATTCAGAACACCATCTCACCAGAATCCCTGCCCTGGGTGCAGTACCATACAGTCAGGAAGAGACCCTCTAGGTCCCAGCTTCACCCTGGGGAGGGAAGGGGTTGGTTCACATGTCCAGTGGCCCAACTTTCCTGAGGGGGATTCTCAGAGGACTGGCTTCTGTCTTGTCAGTCTTGGAACTCTGACTGGTTTGGCACAGTCTGGCCTCCCAGGGGAGAATGGAGGCAGCAGCTTGGGCTAGTAGACACCATAGCTCCTCCTTCTCACTCCCCTCAGCACAAAGCAAGCAGACAAAAACTATAGTTGCCTGCTTTTCTCTGGAGATCAAGGATTGGTAAAGGCCTCCAGAATCCCTGGCTGGGCTGTCTAATGAGTGTATTCCCCTGTACGAGCTCTGTCCCTTAAGACATGGATCTTTCTCCAAGATAGATTACATGTTAGTTCGCAAAACAAATCTTAACGAATTTAAGAAGATTGAAATCATATCAAGTATCTTTTCTGACCATAACGGGATAAAACTAGACATAAATAGCAGAAGGAAGACGGGAAAAATCACAAATATTTGGAAATTTAACAACACATTCTTCAACAACCATTTGGTCAAAGAAGAAATAAAAAAGGAAATTAGAAATATCTTAAGACAAACAAATGAAAACACAACATACCAAAGCTTATGAGATGCAGCAGAAGCAGTACTAACAGGAAAGTTCATAGTGATAAATGCATGCATTAAAAGAGAAGAAAGATCTCAATAAACAACCTAACATTACACCTCAGGGAACTTGAAAAAGAAAAACAAACTAAACCCAAAATTAGCAGAAGAAAGGAAATAAGAAAGATTAGAGCACAAATAAATGAAATAGAAAATAGAAAAAAAATAGAAAAAGTCAACAAAACTGAGCTGCTTTTTTGAAAAGGTAAACAGCATTGACAAACTTGTAGCTAGACTAACTAAGAAAAAAAGAGAAAACTCAAAATCAGAAATGAAAAAAGGGTCATTACAACTGATGTCACAGCAATAAAAAGGATCATAGGAGACCACTATGCATAATTATATGTCAATAAACTGGATAATCTAGAATAAATGGATAAATTCCTAAAGACATACATCCTACCAGACTGAATCATGAAAAATTACAAAGTCTGAGCAAACCTATAACTAGTATGGAGATTGAATCAGTAATCCAAAACCTCCCAACAAAGAAAAGTCCAGGGTCAGATGACTTCATAAGTGAATTCTGCAAAACATTTAAAGAATTAATGCCAATCCTTCTCAAAATCTCCCACAAAACTGAAGAGGAGGGAACACTTCTGAGCTCATTTTGAGAGGCCAGCATTACCCTGATACCAAAGCCACATAAAGAGGCTGCAAGAAAAGAAAACTACAAGCCAATATTCCTGATGAACATAGATGCAAAGGTCCTCAACAAAATACTAGCAAACCGAATTCCATATTACATTAAAAGGATCATACACCATGACCAATTGAGATTTATCCCTGGTTTGTAAGGATGGTACACCATTTGAAAATCATTTAATGTGATACATCACATTAACAGAATGAAGGATAAAAATCATATGATTATATCAACAGAAGCAGAATAAACATTTTACAAAATTCAATGTCTCTTCATAATAAAAACTCTCAGCAAACTAGGAATAGAAGGAAATTATCCCAACATAATAAAGGACATATATGACAAACCTGTAGCTAACATCACACTCAGTGGTAAAAAAAAAAAAAAACCTGGAAGTTCTTCCTCTAAGATCAGGAATAAGACAAGGATGCCCACTTTTACCACTTCCGTTCAACATAGTACTGGAAGTCCTAGCCCCGGAAACTATGCAGGAAGAGGAAATAAAAGGCTTCTAAATCAGAAAGGAATAAGTAAAACTGCTCCTTGTTGAAGATGACATGGTCTCATATATAGAAAACTTTAGAGACTTCATTTAAAAAATACTGTTAGAAAAAAACCGTTAGAACTAAACAATGAATTCAAAATTGTAGGATACAAAACCAACATGTAAAAATCAGTTGCATTTCTATATGCTAATAATTACCTATATGAAAAGGAGCTTAGGAAATCAATCCCTTTTACAACAGCACCAAAAAGAATAAAATATCTAGGAATAAACCTAACTAAAGAGGTGAGAGAATTCTATAAACTATAAAACATTGATGAAAGAAAGTAAAGAAGGCACAAATGAATGGAAAGACATCTCATGTTCATGAATTGGAAAATTAATATTGTTAAAATGTCCATGCTACCCAAAGCCATATATAGATTCAATGCAATCCCTATCAAAATTCTAATGGCATTTTTCACACAAATAGAGAAAACAATCCTGAAAATTCATACAGAACCACAAAAGACCACAGATAGTCAAATCAATCGAGAAAGAAAAACGAAGCCAGAAGTATCACACTTCTTGATTTCAAACTGTGTTACCAATCTACAATAATCAACATTTTATGGTACTGGCATAAAGACAGACATATAAACCAAAGAAACAGAATAGAGATCCCAAAAGTAAATCCATACATATAAAGTCAACTTATCTTAGACAAGAGTGCCCAGAATACACAATGGGGAAAGGATAGTTTCTTGAACAAATGGTGCTGGGAAAACTGGATATCCAGATGAAAAAGAATGAAATTAGATCCTTTTCTTATGCCATACACAAAAATCAACTCAAAATGAGTTAAAGACTTAAACTTAAGACCTGAAACTGTAAAACGCCTAGAGAAAACATAAGGGAAAAGCTTCATGGCATTGGTCTTGGCAATGATTTTATGGATATGACACCAAAAGCACAGGAAATAACAAAAAATTGCCAAGTGGAACTGTCTTAGTCTGTTCAGGTTGCTATCACAAAATATCAGAGACTGGGTAGCTTATAAACAACAGAAATTTATTTGTCATATTTCTGGAGACTGGAAAGTCCAAGGTCATAGCATGGGCAGTTTTGGTGTCTGGTGAGAGCTTTCTGGTTCAGAGACAGCCATCTTTTTGCTTTGTCCTCGTTTGGCAGAGGGAGTGAGGGATCTTTCTGGGGCCTCTTTTACAAAGGCACTAATCCCATTCATGAGGGCTCTGCCCTAACGACCTAATCAACTCCCAAAGGTCACACCTCCTAACACCATTACCTTGGGGTTTAGAATTTCAACCTATGAATTTTGGGATTTGGGAGGACACCAGCAGTCAGACCACAGTAAGAACTATATCAAAATAAGAAGCTTCTTCACAGCTAAGGAAACAGACAATCAAGGCAGCGAAAAAGCAACCTATGGAATGAAAGAAAATATTTGCAAACCATTTATCTGATGAGTTCAACTTCCAAAACATATATGAAGCTCCTACAACTAAATAGTAAAAAAAGTGAATAACCTGATTAAAAAATGGCCTAAGAACTTAAATAGACATTTCTCTAAAGAGGACAACAAATGTCCAACAGGTATATGAAAAGATGTTCAACATCACTAATCGTCAGGGAAATGCAAGTCAAAATCACAACGAGATACCATTTCACACTTGTCAGGATGGCTGTTATCAAAAAAACAAAAGGCAACAATTGTTGGCGAAAATGTGGAGAAATTGGAACCCTTGCACACTGTTGGTGGGAAGGTGATATGGAAAACAGTATGGAGGTTCCTCAAGAAATTAAAAATAGAGCTACCATATGATCCAGCAATCCCACTTCTGGGTATTTATCCAAAGAATTGAAATCAGAATCTTGAAGAGATATTAGCATTTCTAAGTTCATTGCAGCACTATCCACAATAGCCACTATTCACAACATTTACGTTGTTTCCACAATCTAAATGTTCATTGACAGATAACTATATAAGGAAAATGTGACATATACATCAAATGGAATACTATTTAACTTTCAAAAAGAATGAAATTCTGTACTATGTGACAACATGGATGAACCTGGATGACATTATGCTAAGTAAAATAAGCCAGTCACCAAAAGATAAATACTGCATGATTCCACTTATACGAGATATCTAAAATAGTCAAATTCATAGAATCAAAGAGTGGAACAGCGGTTGCCAGGGGCTGTGGGGAGGGTGAGATGGGGAGTTACTATCCCATGGGCATAAAGTTCAGTCCATCAATATGAATAGGCTCTAGAGATCTGCTGTAAAACATTGTATCCATAGTCAACAGTAATGTACTGCACACTTCAAATTTTGTTAAGAGAATAGATCTCATGTTATGTGTTCTTCCAACAATAAAATAAAATAAATTTTCTCTAAAGACAGGAAATGCCCTCTACACCGTAGATGAGTAGCTAGTTCAGAGACTATGAAAGAGTTGAAACTAATAACAGAATCAAACAAGAATAGTATTCTATTTCACTATGCTGCAGAGTAGATCTTATCCAGATTTGTCTCTAATAGAGTTTGTTGAATGTCTTAAAAAGAAATCAAGTTTCTTACCTCATTAACTGCCTAGATAATGCTATTTTGATGTTTCTTGCTTTATTAAGATCCTGAGATGTCCGCTAGTTTTAGCTGCAACTAGGCATCTGTGCGTATAGGGTCATAGCCAATAAGACTTTGAGTTTCTCCTCTTATGAGGAGTATGAGGTCTCCAAGGAAACAACACAGGACAATTGTACCAGCTGCTGTTTGGGTTCTTGAAAAGCTATTGGAAGTGAATTCTCTTAAAATTGAGACCTTATTGAACTTTATTGTACATTTTCTTCCAAGGACATCAGCAGGAGCAGCATTTTATAAGCAAGATCATTATTATCTGAGAGTAGGTCAAAAGCACTGCACATTTAGTTGGTTCAATTTTAGCATTCCCCCTCCATCCACCCAGCTTTTCTTTTTTTTTCAAGAGTAGTTGCAATTGCCTTGTCTATGTATAGCAGGGCATGTTTACTAAATTTTAAATAAGAGTGGTACTTTGTTCTGCTGTAGAATCTTTTACGAAATCGATCAAAGTGTTTCCCAGGAAAAACTTGCTAACGTCGCAATATTTAAAAGAAATTGTACACATTTTATTTTGCACACTTTACATAGTTACTGTAAGCAATAAATAATGCCAATGCAAATAAGCGGAAAATAATGAGACTAGTTGGAAAAGACTCTAGGCTACATATATAATCTAATGGGGAAGGGGAGGACCACAGAATAAAAGGTTGCCTCTTAAAACACTTCAATAAATAATAATACCTTGCTTCAGATAAGCTCTTTTCATTAACTGCCATTACAACAATTCATTAATTAATTGGAACCTAATAGATTCCCACAAGGTAGAGTAAGTAACAACCCATTTTCAGACGATAAGCTAGAAACAAAGATTATTCACCTGCTGGCACATGTGCAAAGAATACCAGAACCAACCGGGGTCTCAGAGCCCTAATAAAAACATGTCAGTGATTCTTTTTACAGTTTTATTGAAGTATAACACACATGCAGAAAAGTGAAGAAAACCTAAGTTTTTAACTCAATGAATTTTCACAAACTGTACGTCCCCATATAACCAGCATCCAGATCAAAAAACGGAACAAAACTAGCATCCCAGAAGCCCCATTCCAGTCTCCTTCCAGTCACTCCCTCATAAAGGATAACTACTATCCTGACTCACTACATCGTGTTTTAGTTTTGCCTACGTTTGTACTTCACATAATGGAATCATGCTGAATGTATTTCTTTGTGTACTCTTTTAGCATATTATAATGCATTTATCCATAGTGTTGATGAACATTTGAATCCATTGTTTACCTGTTTTGAATAGAGCTGCTGTAAGCATTCCTGTAGATGTCTTATGCTGATCATATAAGAGCATTTATGTTGGTTTAGTACCTCAAAGTGAACTTGCTGGGTTATAGCATATACATGTGTTCAGTTTTAAAAGATACTGTGAGAGTTTTCCAGAAGAGTTGTCTTAATTTGTGCTCCCATCAGAGTGTATGAGTTCCAACTGGTCTTGATATTTGCTTTCTCATTTTAGCCATTCTGGGTTTTGTGGTAGTATGGCATTGCAGTTTTAATTTGCATTTCCCTGATGACTAATGAGATTGAACATCTTTTGTATATTTATTGACTGTTTAGATATCAACTTTGGAGAAGTGTCTATTCAAATCTGTTATCCATTTTTCTATTGGGTGTACTGTCTTTTAAAATTGACTTGTGGATGTTCTTTATATATTCTGGATGTGTCCTCTGTCAAATATAAGAATTGCAAATGACTCTCTTATTCTGTGGCTTGTCTTTACAACAATAGTTCATTGTTAAACATCAATAGTACCTTTTTAAGAAGGCACTCAAAATATCGAATTTATCCTCAGTCAGCTCTTTCAGACAGGCATGGGAAGGAAATCCTGTCCATTTTACAGATAGGGACACCAGTGGGCAAAGTTAAGACATTAAAGTTGAGACTGGAATCTTATTACCTTGATTTTCTTGGTGCTCCATTAATACCAGATTCTATTTTAGATTTCTCTCTCCTCAGCACCTCCTGCACCCCCTCCAATGACCACATAATCTACATACAATTTGACTGCAAATTAACATTTGGTTTCCTTTGGGAGGATGATCAATCTTGATGTCAACTCTTACCAAAATCTGTTTCTGGCTCTCTACTGTGTTCTATGTTTCCAGAGAGATTACACAATCATTAAACTGGTCAGCAATTAAACAAATTTATAATAACGTTAAACTGGAATATTGGCAGAAAGGGGCCTCACACATTGAAAGTCTGGTAACTTTTATTTACTAACAGATGATTCACAGTGGAATTTTAAGGTTAGCTGAGGTGAGAGACAAAGATACTCAGAAGACCTACTTCTGGGAAAAAACGTGCTTTCAGATGCTCGCTCAATATTCATCAAATGTTAGAAAAGAAGAAAGGTTTGCTTTGTCTCTCGAGAGGCCCTGGAAGCCTACAGGGGCTCATCAGGACACATTTACCCACTTCATAATAAAGAATAATTCTTTAAACGTTGCCAGAACTTTTTGTCAAAGTGGGGGAAAATGTATACCATCACAAAGAGGTGAACCAATATCCCGATGTCTGTGCCCTTCACCTAGTGCAAGGCTAGTGAAAATCACAGTTGGATTAGAAGGTAACAGTTACAATGGAGTGATTTCACAGATCTAAGGAAGCCCATTCCACGTTACCCAGGTATTGCCCCATCATCTGGTTGAAATATAACCAAACTTTATTTTCTACTTTAAGATATTGATCTCTATTAAAATTAAATTTGGATATGTGGGGCCATGGGATAAGAAACACGCTAAAATTCTTTCAGATACTTTCCTGAGACTAGATTTTGATGAGGGAAAATTTGAGAGAGAAAGTAACATTTATTGGAGGCCTTTAAGATACTGGGGTTTAAATTTAAGAAAGGGATTTCAGTAGACATTTTGGTCTAACCGTACATTGTTCTGGGTCTACACCATTTCTGAGTGAGCTGTGATCCAAGTTTGATTTTACCTTCTTTTCCCACTTTCAGTTCCTTCCCCCGTAAGTATCATTACCCTCACATATACATTGTACCTCAACGTAGGCTAACAAAAAACCGTATCTTCAAAGAAGTCCTTAAGAAAATCTGCTTTAATGAAAATAGACAAGAACGATTGTTAATTAGGATATCAATTATTTTATATAAAACACTTTAAAATTGTTCTAGGGTCCTTGAATATGGTTACTATTATTTTGCAAAAATGAAGAGAGGAATTTCTGACGAAGGTAATCTTTAGGCTGGTCCATCTAGATGGTCTCAATTTCTGAATTAGTATAATTAGAATTTATGAGGTTTTAAATGTCTAGATTATATGAGTATTTCATGTCTGATTAGTTCACAGTGCTTTCTGTACAACATCCAGTGCAGTGGGCACTGAATAAAAGTGATTTTCACTGAGGGCACGTTTATTAATAAATTTACAATTATTGATTTACAATATAATTTATTCATGTATTAAATAACAAATTAAGTACTTATGTCAAGCACTGTTCTAGGAGCTGAGGCTATAAAATACATCATTCTTGCATATGGAAGCTGATAGTCTACCGTGGAGGACCTTCATGTAAGTAAATCATTGGAATATAAATTGAGAAATGCTATAGTTTTTGCAAAACGTTATAAGATCACAAAAGGAAAATTCCACTACTTTGGGACCAGGACAGAAAAGACTTCTCAGAGAAAGTAACATTTGAGGTAGTTCTTGAAGGAAGAGTAGAAGTTGGTCGAACTGTGGTGGAAGTGAGGAATAATTGTACAAGCATAGAGACTAGCATTGTTAAAGGCAGTGACAGATCCAGAAATTTTATATAGGAGGAACTTGGGATGATAATCTGAATGGTGGCAAGGTCTAGGAAACTTCTCTTAAAGTGACAAAGCAGCTTTTTCATAGGAGACACATCACTATTGCATAGCTTGGGTATTTATTTGGGATGGCTTTGGAGGGCTGAGGGAGGTTATGGGAGCTCTAAAGTTCTCTGAAGCTGCATTTACATTAAAGCATATATTTAGGAAATAACAAAGGATTGGTTCAGTTTGGCAGAGGCATTCAGGTGTGTGTGGGCGGGGGTGCTAGGAAAGGTAACCCTCCCACCTCTAGTAGAAATGACAGGAGATGAGGATTTCAGTGTAGCAAACCAACACTGAAGGACCACTAATACATTCATAAATAAGGAACGGTCTCCTTTTTTATGACTAAAATCATTCGTTTGATTTTAGAAAGAGAATCTGCCTTCATTAAGGTCATTAATTCCTATGATTAAGCAACTACATATTTAAATTTATATCAATATTTGAAGTCCATGTATCTTGTATTTCACAGTAGGGGTAAGAAATTCTATCAACAATTTTATTTATTCATCATTGTAATCAAGGCATAACAATTAACTTTAGCTAACAAGCAATTATTTTCACATTACAAGTATAACCTCAACTCCAAATCATAAATTTACTAATTATTCCTCCCTGTGCACAGTATGAACTGCTGCCTATGCCTATCATCTGGCTGTCTACAAACCAAGTACGTGTTAGTCTAGGTTGACCCACCAAACTTACATAAATACAAATTTTATAACTAGCATATTTTCTTCACTTCTCTATACACTATACGGAACATAAACCAAAGACAAGAGTAGCAATTAGTACCTTCATTAAAAGACATCATTTTCTTCCACTGAATTGCCAATATTAAAGCAGAACATATTAATCACTTCAATTGTTTTTCTTCTCTTGACTGGGACAGATGTAAAGTAGGAGAGAACACAAAAAAGTACAAAAAAAAAAAAAAAGACCAAGGAAGTAGCAGAGTTGGCATAAGGTGTGATCTATATGCTTAGCAAGACTCACTATGGGGCAGATAGTTGGCATACCTGCCCAATTGGGAGCAATGGGCCAATGGTAGGTAGGCAAGTATCAAACAATTCAGGGATAAAAACTGAAGAAGAGAGTTGGTCAACAGGCAAAAGCAGACATATAAGCAGAGACATATTAGCATGGCAGGCAAGGTGAAGAGAGGCCACAGATAGGAAGGATAGTTGAATACGTAAGCACGTAGTACTTAGCTAGAGGTTGTTACAAAGATCCTTGAGATAAGAGTTAGTGAGTTAGACAAGAAATGGGAGTTACAAGAACTCAAGAACTATAAAAGACACAGGAGTGAGTGATGAGAGTCAGGCTGGGGACAGAGTCCAGCAAGGCATGAGGAGAATCAATGATCTGAGTGAAATGAGTGGAGTTAGAGTAACTGAGTGTCCTAGTGAAAACAGAGAGCTTGTAAGAAGATTGTGTTTTGAAACAGAGCTAGGCTGAATGAAATTCTATTGTTGGTGAGTGGTAAATGTAGCATGAAGGTAAACATTAACAAAGTTTAGAGGAGCAATAATTCCTCAATATCTGGCATCTGACAGGTCACCAACAATAAATATTGATTGATGGATTGCTCAACATAGATGTTGCTGAGAAAATGGCAAAGGAAGGAGTAGAGAGGAAAAAGATCATCAGGTACTAGTTACCCACAAAAGAGAAGGTGATAAAGGAGTGGCAAGTAGAGAAGCGGGTCTAGGCTACCAGAGTTACAATTCGTATATGAATGAAACTTGAGCTACATGCAGTTTAAGGAAAAATCTCTGGACCTCATGTTTTTCCTTTGAAGAATGTGGCGTGGGGAGGATTGGACTAATGATCAGTAGAGTTCCCACATGGTTTTGATATTTCATGGTACGTGTTTTATGGTGAAGCTCTGAGTGTGCTACTGGCATACCTCCTCAATTCCACTGAGTTTAAAGGAACTCCATTGAGCTAAAAAAGACCTCCTTGGTGAGTCGATAAAGAAATCTGTGTTTGCAGGACAGAGGCAGACTTCTACCCTGGTAAGATGAACTGGAGAGGTAAGAGGAGTAGGTTCTAAAGTTTGGTAGGGATTTGAGGCTGTCCTACGTAATGGATTGGAATAAAGAGAGAGATGATAAAGAACAAGAGGTAGTTTAAGGGATGTAGCGAAACAATGCTATGGATTATGTTTAAAGAGAGCACCACAGTAAGGAGAGGTTTGAAATAGGAACAATAACATGCAGAAGAGGGATGAAGGAGGGATTTTATTGAATAATACAGTAAAGATCAAGAGTCAGGCAGGCAGAGATAAAGAGAGGGTGAGTTCAGGGCCACAGGAGGGATATTCGTTTGAAATGAAACAAGTCATCTTTCATTCTTAGCCTTCTCTTCTGGTTCCTCTTCTTCAATCTGAAAGCACAGACAAACACCTGACTCCTTCATTTCTCTGAGTCAATATGGCATAAGTGCAAACACAGGAGCTTTAGAACCAAACACGCTTGGTTTGAATACCAGCTGTATGACCTTGAATAACTTACTTCAAAGCTCTGTACCTCATTCTTCCTCAGCTGCAAAATGATAGTAGTAGCTACAACATAGGACTATTGTGAGGCCTAAATGAGTTCATACTCATTAAGAATAAGGCTTCTGTCCTCTCCTCCAACCTACAGCCAATCAAGTCCCTACAACTGCTATCTCAGTCTAGATGTTACTCCTGTGCTCAAAGTAGGGACCTAAAGGATAAAATGCTGGTGGGTCACAAAATCCTGTTAAATGTCATGCGGCTAGCCTATTGTAGTGGAAATGCACACTACATCTGGAATAAGATAGAACTAGGTTCAAATCCAAGTTCTGTCACTTATAAGCTATTTTAACCTTGCATTGGTTACTTAACTTCTCTGAGCCTTAGTTTCCACATCTTCATTGTAAGGGAGAAATGAGATAACAAATATAAAGTGGTAGGTACAGAGTAGGCCTCAATAAACTTTAATCCTTTTCTATCTTTTTATCTTCAAATTTCTGGAGTGAGTTGTTAACACTGTGTATTAAAAGTCTTTGGATTTTCCTACCCTCAACTTGGCTTGTTAAGGTCAATGAAAACCTCAGTGCCACATCAAGGGATAGTTTTTCTTTATCATATCTACTTCTCTGCTGCTGTTGATACCATGAATCACTACATAATCCTAAACACACTCCCCAGTCTGGGCCTCAGGAATATTAGGCTCCATCTGGTTTGCATCTCATATCTTTGGCTTCTTCTATAGTATCTGTTTCCATACTTACACATCAAAGCATTTACCACTGGACTTACGACTCCATTTGGTCTTCTTAATTACTATACAAATGAGGCCCTGTCTGTTCTTGAAGGAACTGTTAGAGATCCCCAAATCAAGAGGATTTGTAGGCCTTTTCACTATGGGAAGAGGAGAAAAGTTAGTTATTCTAAAAGATGTCAACAAGAGAGATGGACGTACCTCTTCCTTGACTAAATTAATATATCTTTACCAGGTTACAAGTGCTATCAAGAGAGATTAGCAGCTGCGTGCTGATTGCCCATAGCATTGGCTTCTGCTGAAATCATGAAGCTACCAAGTTGCACAATTCTGACTGTGGTGAGTTTACCATACCATGGTCAGTAACATCTGTCTCTTGGATTCAATTATCATCTCTGTGGATGACACACAAATCTACTTGTCTGTGCTGAGCTTAATCCCTGGGTTCAGTCCTGTATAACTAAGGCAACCATATTTTCTGCACCAAAAATCAGGAGACACATGCATGGCCTGACAAAGGATTGTTTTTTTTTCTGATCTGTGAATTATTCATATGAAGACTTGCGAAGATACAAAAATTCAATCACATTTAGTTGTACTTTTAATGAATTTACTTTACTGAAAAGATATCTAGCAGATGTCTATCTGTGTCACCATCAGTGTGAGCATACAGTTATCCTTTGTGGCTTCCGCCAGACTAAACTTTCCTATCATAAATGGGAAATTTGATCATTTTTCCTACATCCCAAGTGAGGTAACAGGGTAATGTTCAACTCATCTAACCCCTTGCTGCACACACTTAATGTTTTTAAATTATCACTTCTTTGAGGAAAATATGCTTTTTCTCACTACTATATTCTCCCTAATTCTGCTGCCCCTGTCATCAAACAGGCTGGTGGTGTTTCAACTTATGTATGAGCTGGAAACAACTGGAGAAGCTTATTAAATTGACAGATTCCTGGGCCCCACCTCCACAGCGGTTGATGCAATAGAGCTGGGGTAGAGCTTAGAGATTTGCAATTTTAACAAGCTTCCAGTTGTTTCTGGTGCAGGTGGTCCACCACACTTTTTATAACACTGTTCTGTGTGACTATCTACTTTGTTATTAGTGTTTAAATTCAACTGCTTTGACAAAGGCTTACATTTTTGACCATAAAAGAATATTGAGGGGAAACTAATGTCTGCGATCCACTTGAAGATAAAACATGTGCCTTGTAGACTTAATCACAATACTGTATGAATCAAGACACCTACTGGCCTCATTATAATAGCACTATAATCTAATTGTGGGCAAAGCACCTGAGGAAGAAAAAGTAGCCCCTTGAGGACTGAAACTGCATACCAAGGATCACAGAATGATAATGCCAATAGCACAAGCAACACTTATAAATGGACATATGAAAGCCCGATTGAAGCTTGTTTTTGTTTTTATTTCAATTCTTTTTGGGATCTTTTTAATATTAACAAACTGCCTATGTTCAAGTAATAATAACTTTGGGTACCTGTGAATGCCCATCTTATATGCAAGCTTACAGAGAGGCCACAATCTGACTTTGCATTGCACACAGTCTAACTGCATATTCACTTCCTCATCTGTGATGGTGAGGGCATCCGAGGGCAGAAGAGAACTGGATCTAATGCCAGAGTAGACCTGGATGTTTGTGAGCATCAGTTATAGAGGAATACCATGTAGTCTAATGTTCCACCTCAGGAGGATACGCTGCCTACACATCAACTACACCTTCACAGGACCACACTTTCAGAAACACTGGTCCAGCTTCTCCTGTATTGTCTCCTCTAACAGAGGATCTACACTCTTGGAATCTTCTTCCAACTCAGCCTCAATGGCTCCGCCAGCATCTCCTAGTGGTATGCAGGTCCTCTCCTACTACTACCCAGTTGTCTCCATTGCTTACATTTTACCTGGTTTCTCTTGTAATCCTTACTTACTCACACATGGTTTGTTTAGTCCTGTATAGGCATCCTTGTGAAAGTAATCCTTTACTATTATTATACTTGCAACTATTCCAGGGTAAAATAAAAATCCTTTGGATGTTTCTTGGCTGGGTTGGGCTGTGTTTTGCAACTTATAGGCATGCTAAGGCTCTTTGTCACCTCCTACCTTGTAGAAGGTTAACAGTTTGTCCAGTGAGGTTATCATTCTGCTGCTGTGTTTGTTGGTTTGGAGAGAAGAATTACAGATATATTCTTTTATTGCATTTCTTTCTATAAATGGTAATATACTATACACAACACGCTCTACATTGCTTAATTCACTTAAGAATCTATCTTGGACATCTTTCCCTGTCTGTAATACAGAGCTGCCTCTTTCTTTTAAACTACTGCCAGATATTCCAGTGTATGAATGTCCAACAACTAATTTAACCGATCTCCTAATGAAGGATGTAGTTTTTTTTTTCAATCTTTTGCTATTACAAACAGTGCTGCAATAAACATCCTAGTGCACACATTATATGCACATGTGCCCCTAGAATACCCAATCACGGGATATGTGCATTTTTATATGGATATATTTGGCCAATTAATTCTCCACTGAGTTTACACTTCATTGATGTTTTAAAACTAACAGTAAAAAGTTCTTTCCTTATGGACAATAAAAAATCTTCCCTAGTTTATATTAACATTTTAAATAATTTTTTCTTTGAAATTAATATATTCTTCCTTTAAAATTAAAACATTTTAGAGTAACCTAAATCCCCTCTTATCATTTACCTTTTACCATTCCCAAATCTGGTCTAATCAATCCTGCCCTCAAAGTAACCACCATTTTAAATGTGCATGTTATGGTATGTACTCCTCTTGGCTCTTTTCTATGCATTGGCAATACATAAGTGTAGTTATAGAAGATACATAATATTACTTTGTGGTTTGAATTTTTTTACGTAAGTGGTATTATATTATGTATATCTTTTTGCATCTGTTTTTAGCTTAATAAATTTTTGAGCGCTTTCTACATTGATCAATGATTTATATCAAAAAAGATATTATTTCTTGCTCAAGTTGCATAGGGTTAGAGGGCTCTGCTCATTGGACCCAGGGACCCAGGCCACTGGAGCAGTCTCCATTATGAACATTGATAGTCTTCATGGCAGAAGGAAAGAGAGCTATTCAGAGTTCCCCACTTGTCACAGAAATAACTCGTTGACCAGAACCAGACACATGAGCCTAACCAATCATAAGAAAGCCACTGAGTGCAGTCCTACTGTGTGCTCAGAAGGAGAGAACTGAATAACAGTGAATGACACTATTTACTCTAATAATCAGTAAAATTGATGGGTCTCAGTGCATACACATTTCCCTTTTTAACATATACTCCCAAATTATACTCCAAGGTGGCTATACCACTTTGCATTCCCATTTTCAGACTGGGTGCATACACATCTCCCCATAGTCTCCTCAACACTTGCTATTATCACAGTTTTTCAAAGTTTTCCAGTCTGACAAAGGAAAAAGTGGTGCCAGTGTAATTTGTATTTTTCTGATTGCTAGTGGAGTTGAGCATCTTATTCGTATTGGTCATTTGTATTTCCTTTCCTGTAACTTATGTGTTCATGTCCTTGGTCCTTTTTCTATTACATTGTTTGTTTGGGTTTTTTTGTGTGAGAAAGATCAGCTCTGAGCTAACATCTGTGCCAATCTTCCTCTATTTTATGTGAGATGCTGCCACAGCATGGTTGATGAGCAGTGCTAAGTTGGCACCATGGATTTGAACCTGCGAACCCCAGGCCGCTGAAGCAGAGTGCAGAAACTTAACTATGCCACCAGGCTGGCCCCTCTATTAAATTGTTTTTAAGTATTCTTACCAAGTTGTAGAAGTTCTTTATATATTATGGATACAAATCCTTATCTGTTAGATATGTTGCAATTTTTTCCCCCAGATTGTCACTAGAACAAATTAAATCCATTTCTTTCTTATTATTCTCCAGGTGCACAAAAAACAATTGCCTTGAATCTCTCACATAAAGTCCTCTGAAATATTTGAAAATAGCCATCAAGTCACCCGCTATCTTTCCCTTCTTTGGGCTAAATAGCCCCAATTTCTTTAACCTAATGTTTAACTGATATTTCAATTTCTTTAATCACATTTCCACTTTTTTGACACCTTATTATTATAGTGGTCTACTATAAACACCATCACTTCTAAACTGTGTAACTGGCCTGACTTTTACTTTCTTCTCTTTTTAATTAGCAGCTGGTAAGTTTAAAGCCAAATTTGCTTTCCACCAACAGAAAAAATCTATGTTTTTATAATTTGCATTTTTTGAACCCCGTTCCTAGTCTTTTTATATCCCCATACTTGTTTATCTTTCTTTGCTATCTATTTTTTATTTACATTACATTTTATTTTTGTGCCATTATAAAATGTCTATTTTTCTGGGAAAAAGTAAGGTATAAATAAATGAGTAAGGGAGAAGAAAATGAGAGTGAGATAGTTCTGACAAATTTATAATATAAAAGCCCATCTCTCAGAAATATTTTACCTTAATTTTACTCCATATTTGCTTGGATACTTTCCCCACAACAGCTTTATATTATAGATTCTGGTAAATTCTGATCCTCTCCATTCTACTCAGTCTTTTCCTTTTACACAGGCACCTAATCATCAGTCCATCCTGAAAGAGACAATTTGTGTTTTTCCCTTTTGAGTCATATCCTGTTTCTGTAGGGGTATTTGCCCCAATTGGTCAAAATCATTGTGAATTGAATTCTGTCTTTGAGAGTATTTAGCAACTCCTGTGTAATTTAGTAAGATCTGCAAACTTGATGAGTTTTCCTCGAACGTATATCTCAGACATTATAAAATTGCATCCTCAAAGACAATCGCCATCTTGATAGTTATTAGAACTTCACTGTTTTCTGATTGTTGAGGATTTCTAGTGGCACAGCTATTTATTTCAGTCCTAGTTTGCACCATCAAGTAGTGTTCCCACTACGCAGAATCACCAGAAATACAGTGCCCCTTACAAGATAATGCACCCAGCCCTGCTGAGAACAACTGGGGACTCCAGAAAGCTCTCAAATGAATTTCTGTGGCTTTGCCATCTCTCACTCCAGGTAGTGCCTGGGTCAAATCCCTTAGAAGTTATTGTGCCTTCTTTTCAAAAACTCATGTTATAGCCATCATTATTGCTCCTTTTTGTCTACGTCCATCACCCGTACTTTGTGCCGCAGTTAGTTACTTCAGTTCCCTTTATACTGTGAGATCACTGTGTAGTAGAATGTCATCTTATTCAGTATCGTTCCAATAAGAAGAAAATTGAGGCACGCAGATTTCAGTCTGCTATAAGCAAAAACATTCTTACAATTGGGGCCTTTCCAACAATGGAATAGACTATTTATTGAAGTAGCTAGCTGCCGAATCCCAGAGGTATTCAAGCGGAGGCTAGAAAGCTCTTATTTCATCTCTAAATTATACCATATGTCATCATGAAAATCAAGTAATTAAATTTGAAAATGGAAATATCTATTTTTTTGCTGAATATACACAAATATTGTAAAATATTAAAATAGTAGAGAGAAAATGAAAACCCTTGTTATTTCAATCCCCAGGGATTCCCAATGTTAATAATTTCATGTATATTCTAGACGTTTAATTTGTCTATATAAACATCTTGGTTTTTACACAAATGAGATCTTATTATACATAATTTTTTGCAAACTGTTTTGTCCACCTAAAAGATTGGCTGTCTTTCCATGTCAGTAATAAATATTTTTGTACTGCAACTTTACATAAATTCTGTTAATTTATAGACTATATACCAAATTCTAAATCATGGAGAATCGGAAAAATGAGTTACAATGACGGTATACTACGCACGTGGTTTTTTCACCATTTTATTATGAAAATTCTCAAAGATTTAGAAAAGCTTAGAGAAGTATACAGTGACTCCTTATATGGCCACCACTTTGATTCTGCAATTGCTAGCATTCTGCTTGTTTTATCACATATTTATCCCTCTGACAGTCTACCAATCCATCTTAATTTGTGGTCCATTTTAAACTAAATTGCAGACATCAGTACCATTTACCCCTAAATACTTTTGTATGAATATCTTTAACTAGATTTCAATATTTGTTTATGACTCTTTTTTTAAAACTATTTTCAGCTTTATTGATATATAACTGATAAATAAAATTATAAGATATTTAAAGTGTACAACATGATGATTTGAAATATGTATATGTTGTGAAAGGATTCCTCCCATTAAGTTAATTAACACATCTATCACCTCTTATATTTACTTTTTTTGGGGTGAGAACATTTAAGTTCTACTCTTAACAAATTTTTATACAATATAGAGTTATCAACTATAGTCACCGTGTTATACATTAGATCCTCAGAACTTATTCATCTTATAACTGAAAGCTTGTACCTTTTTACCAACCTTGCCCTATTTCTCCCATCCCCCCAGACCCTGGCAACCACTTGTCTACTCTTTGTCTCTACGAGTTCAACTATTTTTTGTCTTAGATTCCAATTATAAGTGATACCATACAATATTTGTTTTTGTCTGGTTAATTTCCCTTAGCCTAACACCCTTCAGCTTCATCCATGTTGTCACAAATGAGAGGATTTCCTTCCTTTTTAAGGTGAGTAATATTCCATTATATCTATATCTATATCTATATCTATGTATCATATTTTCTTTATCCATTCATCTGTCGATGGACTCTTAGGTTGTTTCCATATGTTGGCTATTGTGAATAATGCTATTATGAATGTCATAGTACAGATATCTCTTCAAGATAGTGATTTTGTTTCCTTTGGATATATAGACTGCTGTATCATACTGTAATCCTGTTTCTAATTTCTCAAAGAAACTCCATATTGTTTTCCATAGTGTCTGTACCAGTTTACATTACCACCAACAGTGCATAAGTGTTCCCTTATCTCCACATCCTCACCAACACTTGTTATCTCTTGCATTTTGTGTGTGTGTGTGAGGAAGATTGGCCCTGGGCTAACATCTGTTGCCAGTCTTCCCCCTTTTGACTTGAGGAAGATTGTCCCTGAGCTAACAGCCATGCCAATCTTCATCTACTTTACATGTGGGAGGCTGCCACAGCACGGCTTGTTGAGTGGTGTGTAGGTCCACACCTGAGATCCAAACCCACAAACCCCGGGCTACCAAAGTGGAGTGTGCAAACTTAACCACTATGCCACCGGGCTGGCCCCTCTCTTGCCTTTTTGAGAACAAGCATCCTAACAGGTGTGAGGTGATAGCTCATTATGGTTTTGATTTGCATTTCCCTGATGATTAGTGATGCTGAGCATCTTTTCATGTACCTGCTGACCATTTGCATGTCTTTTTTGGAAAAATGTCTATTCAGATCCTATGCCCATTAAAAATTTTTTTTCTGGGTTTATTGAGAAATCATTGACATATATCACTGTATAAGTTGAAGGTGTACAGCACATTGGTTTGAATTACATATATTGTGAAATGATTACCACAATAGGTTTAGTTAACATCTAACATCTCATATAGATACAATAAAAAGAAAAGAAAAAATATTTCTCCTTGTGATGAGAACTCTTAGGATCTGCTCTCAACAACTTTTCTATTTATCATACAGTGGTGTTCATTATAGTCATCATGTTGTACATTACGTCCCTAGTACTTATTTATCTTATACTGGAAGTTTGTACCTTTTAACCACCTTTGTCTAAACACCCCTCCCGCCACCCGCTGCTTCTGGTAACCACAAATCTGATCTCTTTTTCTATGAGTTTGGTGGAGTTATTTTAGTTTTTGGTTTTAGATTTCATATATAAGTGAAATCATACTGTGTTTGTCGTTCTCTGTCTGACATTTCATTTAGAATAATGCCTTCAATCTCCATCCATATTGAGGCAAACGGTAGGATTTCTTTGTTTTTTCAGTGGCTGAATAATATTCCATTGTATGTATGTATGTATCTATCTATCTATCTATCTATCTATCTATCTATCTATCTATATATATATATATACCACCACTCTATCCTTTCATCTATCGATGGATACTTAGGTTGTTTCCATGTATTTTTGCCTATTTTTGTTTTTATTTAGGCCATGTTTTATACTGAATTGTATGAGTTCCTTGTATATATTGGATATTAAACCCTTATCAGATATATGGTTTGATAATATTTTCTCCCATTCTGTAGATTGCCTTTTCATCTTGTTGATGGTTTCCTTTCATTTAGTCCCACTTTTTTATTTTTGCTTTTGTTGCCTTTGCTTTTGGTGTCAAATCCAAAAAATCATTCCCAAGACCAACATCAAGGAACTTACCCTGCATGTTTTATTCTAGGAGTTTTACAGTTTCAGGTCTTATATTCAAAGCTTTAATCCAATTCTAGTTAATTTTGTATATGGTCTAAGTTAGAGGTCCAGTTTCATTCTTTTATATAACTCTTTAATTAGACAAAGTTCACATAAAGTGAAATACACAAATTTTAAGCGTACCATTTAATGAGCTTTAACAAATGCATACACCCAGGCAACCCAAGCCCCAAAGAGATAGACACATCACTTCCAAAAGTTCTTGCTGCATGCTGTTTTGTAGTGCAATCTTTTTGCAGTTAAAATCATATTGTGATTATCATTTGTTGCCAATATATATAGATCTTGTTTATCTTTTTACATTGTAAACGTAAAATATGTCCATGCTGAAAATTCAAATGGCCTTTTTCTCTCAAGTGGTGAGATCATATAAACAATACTGTTCTAGTCCTTGGTGTTACCATTTTATAATATATCTTGAGTATCTTTCCATACCAGTACATACTGAGCTACTAAATTTTGTTAACAGATACATAATACTAAATAATGTGAAGTTTACGTAATTTATATAATCATCTCCCTGTTGGTGAACATTTGTCTAGTTTTTCTCTACGGCGAACAGGGTTACAATGAAAAACTTTGTAGATATTTATCTCCACACTTGTTTTATTATATCCTTAGGACAGAGTCCCAGAAATGGGAGAACAAGATTTTTAGGCAGAGTTCACTCCCACACATTCTGCACACTCAGAAAGCAGTGTGTGTGATTTCTATCACTTGAATGTGTGTTCTCCAGGTTTCTAGAGCTGGCAAGATAAAGCTTATATTCTAAGACTGGGGAGCCAAATAATGGATCAAAGGATGGAAAACCAACCCGGGGCCTCTGGGATAGGAATCCAAGCATCACAAAGTCCAGGGATAAAGGGAGCTGGGATAATCTTTATGATAAGAATAATAGTTAACACCTGAAAACAATATATGTTCAGCTCCATAAAGGAAAAAATGAGGAAGGAAGACATGTATTTATCGAGGGAATTCATAAAGTCCAGAAATCTAGAGCACTGGTTCTCAAACTTGAATTCATATCAGAATCACCTGTAGGGTTTGTTAAAACACAGATCGCTAGGCCCCACCCCTAGAGTTTCTGATTCAGCAGGTCTTTGGTGGGATCTGAGAATCTGAGTTTCTAACAAGTTGTCAGATGATGCGGATGCTCCTGGTGCAGGGACCATATTGAGAAGCACTTGTCTGGAGAATATAGCATAGAAATATAATTCCCATATTTCAGCCTATATCGGCAAAATATCATTCCAACTTTTCACTTAGCTCACATGGTCAAATTCATGTCGAGAGAGATCTAGCGATAACTCTTTCAAGATTTGTTTGGATTTCCTTTTTTCTACATGTTCATGAAAGCACACCAATTTCTCTTTAATCTCTGCTCCCTTAATTTTCCATATCTCTCAATCTCCATTACAAGACTGATATTAAAAATTTAAAATTTAATGAAAAACATCTTCTGTATCTGAATTTATCAAGTCACCACATCTGAAATTTAGGTACAGATCTTGTCACATATATCTGCATACAGCCTATCTAGACAAAATGCACAGACTTAATCTGTGTACTGGAAACTTGAATTAACTACTTTTCTCTAGATGCAATGTGTATTAATTCTGTTAATTTACAAGGCTACATGCCAAAATCAAAATCATGCTGAATCAGAAAAAGAGAATTACAAATATGAGTGTCTGTGTATGCATACACACAGTATTCCTCAGGGTTATTTAACTTTTGAGACATCAAATTTACTAGCCTTTCAGGAACACACCACCTCCATATGTCACAAAATTTCCTGTAAACCAGCTATATATATATACAATAAATGCAAGATTACGTCTCATTCTGCTATTTATCTTATTTTTACATGATTTATATCTTAAATAAATTTCACTTCTAACAAAAAGAGTAACCAAGGTAATATCAAATTGTGCAGCTCAAAAACACATATGTTTCCAACAAACATTTACTCAACACCCACTGTGTACTATTCAGTAGGAGCTAGGAGTACAAAGAGACAAGAGTTCCTGCCCTTGAGTACTTCACAGGCTAGTGGGGGAAACTGATGTAAATAAATAACTATAAGGGTACATAAGAAGGGCGATTATAGAGGCAAGAAGAAAATCCGGTGGAATCACAAAGGAATGAACTGCTAATTTTTTTTCTTGAGGAATCAGAAAGGTTTTCATGAAGATTGTGGCATTGAATTGGGTATTGTAAGAGTTGCCCGGGGAAAAAGATAAGAAAGTCCATTTCAGCCCAAGAGACTTGTGCACAGGCAGAAGTTTGGAGGCACGAAAGAGCTTAAAGTGTTCAGGGAAGAGCAATAAATTTGGTGTGGCTGGGTTCTAGGCGACAGGGATGGAAGCAGTGGGAGATGAAGAAATAAATGTGGGCACAAGCTAGATTATGAAGGATAAGACTTGGAACTCATGCTAAAGAACTGGGGCATTTTATTGAGTGGTGAACCTTTGAAGGAAACAGATGGTGTTTGACTGCTAGAGCTAAAATATCTAATTCCACCTGTGTAAGTACTTTATTTGTTTATTCATTAATTCAATAAACGTATATTGAGAACCTACTATGTGAAAAGCACTATACAAAATCACCTTGAGAACTACAAAGATGAATAAGATGCAGTCAAGTAACAAGCTCCCTCATCTTGTACCCTAGTGAATTGCTCTTGTCACACACACGGAAATCAAAACCCCAAACTAGAGCAGGAACAGAAGAGAGTGCTATGGACTCAATTATGTCCCCTCAAATTCTTATGTTGAAGCCCTAACTCCCAATGTGACAATATTTGGAGATAGACCTTTTAGGAGGTTAAAAGAGGTTATAAGGGTGGGATCTTAATCCAATAGGATTGGTGGCTATATAAGATGACGAAGAGAGAGCAATCTCTCTCTCTCTTCAGGCACATGTGCTGAGGAAAGGTCATGTGAGCACAGAGTGAGAAAGTAGCCATCTGCAAGCTAGGAAGAGGGCCCTCACAAGAATCTGACTGTGTTGGCACCCTGATCTCAGATTTCCAGCCTCCAGAACTGTGAGAAAATACATTTCTGTTGTTTAAGCCGCTCAGTCGATGGTATTTTGTTATGGCAGCCTGAGCAGACGAAGATGGAGAGAGAGGGTACTGGTGAGTTGATTTTGCACAAGAAGTCATGATAAAACCTGAGAATAAGTCAGGATTTCTGAGCTCATCTAGGCCAAGTGCCCACCGAGTGTAAGAATCAATTCTACAGTATCCTTTGGCTTGAAGCTATCCAGTGATAAAGGACTCACTACCCAATGGGGCAGTCCATACCATAATGGACAGCTTTGGTAATTTGAAAAGTCTTATATCAAGATGCAATCATCTGCCTCTAATTGCCATTGGTCCTACATTTTGCTCTCTAGAGCTATCTAGCACAGACTGGTAACTCTAAGATTGCTAGCTCGAAGAAGCAGCAAGTGTTCGTTAAAAAAGCTGAGACCTCTTTCAACTTCACATTTATAAATTGACCTGAGGCTGAAGATTTGTGCTTGTCTCAGGAAGCATATTTCGAAAACATATACTGACTGGGAATTCCTGCCAGAAAATTTACCTTAAGTCATTTACCTGATGTCTGCTACAGGGATCGCTGCAATAGCTGCCACTACACCCAAGCTATGTCCCATCTGATCATAACCTATGGGTTGGAGTTCCCTATGGCTGAGGTTCCTCCAGCTCTTCAAGAACTCTCCGTGTTGCCACAGCATGCTGTAGCATGCATGAATTCTGATATTACAACAAATTCATTTCTTTGCACATAAAAGACTGGACGTTTACTTAGATTATAAAGTATGATCTAATAGAAATACCCTAGGTTATTGGTCAGAAAAACTGAGCTTTCTTTTTGTATTGACTTAAAAATCACTGTTTAGCATGGGGAAATATATAACACTTTTTTGCCTCATTTTCTTTATCTTTAATATGTGAGTATTATTTTCCTTTCCATTATGAACCTGTGGTGAGAATAAAATGAAACGTTATGAAGAAATAGTCTATACAGACTTGTTCTAAAACCTCTTTAGAAACATTTTTTTGAGGAGATGTAATAAATACACTTTTCTCTATTTCTTCCACTAAGTCCAAATTTATATATGGAAAAATATAAATCAAACATAATAAAGAGAGACAAGAGAAAGCAGACTGACTAGAAACCTCAGGATCTGAAGAACAACATAGTGGTGAATTCTTTTTGGCTCATATATTCCAGACGAGGTGCTGAAGGAGCCAGCAACCCGGAAATGCCAATGGACCCAGACAAAAAAGAGCCCCCAACAAATCCTCCTTTTTCTAGCCAAAGGACCAGGAAAGAGGCAGTCTAACAATACAGAAAACTTTTAGACAATAAACACTCTATTCCAGCCAAACACCATAGGAAAAAGCTGTGGTCACCTACACACCAGCAAAGGCGAAGTAGAAAGCCAAGTCTTCCAAGCTAGTCAGACTGTAGTGAGGTACCCCAAACACCCTGCTACGGTGGTGTCACAGAAGGCCAAGTAGGGAGCTAGGACTTCATCCCCAATGGGCTGTAATGAGGCTTTCCTCCTTCTTTCCTGCCTGACAACTCCTACCTGAGACCATTTGGGGAGGCTGAACTTGCACTCCCATGTGGCAGAAACAAGGCACCATTCCCCCTCCTCACTAGGGTGGTGTCAGAAAAGGCCTAGAGAAGAGTCAAGACTTTCACCACCACCCAGTGGTAAGGAGGTCATAATCTGGTGGTATCAGTGGATGCCCCTTGGAGAGTAGTAATGAAGAAGACCTAATCCTCCCATTCAGGGAGGTATCACTGTAGGCCTAATGGGGAACCAGAACTCCCTCTTTCAGCAGCAACAAAGAGTCCCTCTTGGGAATCTGCAGATGCCAAGTAGGGAACCTGGACTTCTACTTCCACCTGGCAGTAATAAAGTGGCACTCCTGCTTATTCTGATGGAGTGGTCTTAAAGGAGTCCAGCTGAAATAGAAGGTTTAAATATGAGCCAGAGTGTTATAATATAGTACCCCAAATCCAGGTTTCAATCAAAAACCACTTGAAACAAGAATCAGGAAGATGTCTAACTGAATGAAAAAAGACGACAAATAGATGTCAACACCAAGATAACAGAGATATCTGAATAATCTGACAAGAATTTTAAAGTAGCTATTATAAAACAATGTTTCAACAAGCAATTATGAGCACATGTGAAACAAATGACAAAATAGAAAGCTTCAGGAAAGAAAAAGATCTCAGTAAACAAATAGAAAATATAATAAAGAACCAAATGGAATTCAGCAATGTTGTAGGGTACAAGATCAATGCATAAACATTATTTAACACATATATGCTATCAATGAAAAATATGAAAAGGAAATTTTTAAAAATCCCATTTAAAATATTATCAAAAAGAATAAAATACATAGGGAAAAATTTAACCAGAGGTACAATATTTATACAACTGAAAATAATAAAGCTTTGCTAAAATAAATTAAAGAAGACCTAAATAAACGGAAAGGCATCCTGTGTTCATGAATTGGAAGATTGAATATTATTAAGATGGCAATACTGCTCAAAACAATCCACAGATTAAATGCAATACCTATCAATATCCCAAGAGCCTTTTTTCACAGAAATGGAAAAGCTTATGCTAAAATTCACATAGAATTGCAAGTTATCCAAGTAGCCAAACAACCTCGAGATAAAACAAAGTTGGAGGACTAACACTTTCCAATTTCAAAACTTATTACAAAGCTACACTAATCGAAACAGTGTGGTACTGGCATAAGGGTACACATATAGATCAATAGAATAGAATAGAGTCCAGAAATAAACTCTCAAATTTGTTGTCAATTGATTTTCAACAAAGCTGTGAAGATCATTCAATAGGTAAAGAATGTTCTCTTCTACACATGATGCTTAGGCAACTGACTGGCCACATGCAAAACAGTGTAAATGCACACACTTCATACTATGTACAAAAATTAACCCAACATGCATCAACGACCTAAACATAAGAGCCAAAACCATAAAGCTTTTAGAAGAAACCATAAGGGCAAATTTTCATGACCTTGGATTTGGCAATTGTTTCTTAAACATGACACCAAGAGCACAAGCAACAAAAGAAAAAAGTAGGTAAATTAGATTTTATCAAAATTAAAAACACTTGTATATCAAAGGACACAATCAAGAAAGTGAAAAGTCAACCCAGAGAATGGGAGAAAATATCTACAAATCACATCAGATCAGGGCCTGGTATCCAGAATATATAAAGAACTCTTGCAATTCAACAACAAAAAGAGAAACAATCCAATTAAAAATGAGCAAAAGACTTGAATAGATATTTCTCCAAATAAGATATACAAATGGCCAATAAGCACATGGAAAGATGCTCAGCAACATTATTCATTACGGAAATGCAAATCAAAACCACAATGAGGGGGCCAGCCTGGTGGCACAGCGGTTAAGTTCGCACATTCCACTTCTGCAGCCCGGGGTTCGCCGGTTTGGATCCTGGATGCAGACATGGCGCCGCTTGGCAAGCCATGCTGTGGTAGGCATCCCACATATAAAGTAGAGGAAGATGGGCATGGATGTGAGCTCAGGGCCGGTCTTCCTCAGCAAAAAGAGGAGGATTGGCAGCAGATGTTAGCTCAGGGCTAATCTTCCTCAAAAAAAAAAAAAACCCACAATGAGATACCACTTCACCCCCACTAGGATGGCTACAATAATAATTTAAAAAACAGAGGATTGCGAGTGTTTGTGACAACGTGAAGATATTAGAACCCTCACACATTGCGGGTGGGAATGTAAAAAGGTGAAGTTACTATGAAAAACTATGTGGTAATTCCTCACAAAATTAAACATAGAATTACTATATGACCCAACAATTCCACTCCTGGATATATACACAAAAGAACTGAAAAGAGGTGTTAAAGAAAAAAAACTTGGGCTGGCCCCATGGCCCAGTGGTTAAGTTTGCACGCTCTGCTTCAGCAGCCCAGGGTTTCACTGGTTCAGATTCTGGGCTCAGACATGGCACCGCTCATCAGGTCATGCTGAGGTGGTGTCCTGCATGCCACAACTAGAAGGACTCACAACTAAAATATACTACTGTGTACTGGGGGGCTTTGGGGAGAACAAGGAAAAATAAAAAATAAACAAAATCTTTAAAAACAAAAACTTATACGCAAATGTTTACAGCTGCATTATTCACAATAGCCAAAAGACAAAAAACCCCACATGTCCATAAAGTGATGAGTGGATAAACAAAATGCAACATATCCATACAATGGAACATTATTCAGATACTAAAAGAAATGAAATACCGACACATGCTACAACATGAATGAACCTCAAAAAACATGCTGGATGTAATATATAAAGAACTCACACAACTCAACAACAAAAAATCAAACAACCCAATCACAAAATGGGCAGGGGACATGAACAGACATTTCTCCAACGAAGATATACAGATGGCCAATAGACACATGAAAAGATGCTCACCATCACTAATCATCAGGGAAATGCAAATCAAAACTACACTAAGATATCACCTTACACCTGTTAGAATGGCAAAAATAGCCAAAACCAAGACTGACAAATGTTGGAGAGGCTGTGGAGAAAAAGGAACCCTCATACACTGTTGGTGGGAATGGAAACTGGTGCAGCCACTATGGAAAACAGTATGGAGATTCCTCAAAAAGTTAAAAATAGAAATACCTTATGACCCAGCCTTCCCACTACTGGGTATCTATCCTAAGAACCCAAAATCAGTAATTCCAAAAGTCCCATGCACCCCTATGTTCATCACAGCGTTATTCACAATAGCCAAGTCATGGAACCAACCTAAGTGCCCAGCAACTGATGATTGGATAAAGAAGATATGGTATATATATATATACAATGGACTACTACTCAGCCATAAAAAAGGACAAAGTCGTCCCATTCACAACAACATGGATAGACCTTGAGGGTATTATGTTGAGTGAAATAAGCCAGACAGAGAATGACGAACTCTGTATGACTCCACTCATAGATGGTAGTTAACATATAGACAAAGAGAACTGATTGGTGGTTACCAGGGGAAAGTGGGTGTGGGGGGAGGGCACTAGGGGTGAAGTGGTGTACCTACAACATAACTAACAATGATGTACAACTGTAATTTCACAAGGTTGTTAACTATCATAATCTTAATTTAAAAAAAAAGAAGAAAAAAAGAACATGCTGGATGGAAGAAGCCAGTCACAAAAGACCATGTATTGTATTATTCCCTCTATATGCTATATCCAGATTAGACAAATCAACAGAGACAGAAAGTATGTTAGTGGTTGTCTGGGACTTGGTGGAGAGAGGAATAGGAAGTGACTACTTAATAGTTACAGGGTTTCTCCTTAGGGTAATAAAAATATTCTGGAACTAGTTAATGGTGATGGTTGCACAACATAGTGAATGTACTAAATATCACCAATGGTAAACTTTCTGTCACGTGTATTTTATCACAATTGAAGAAAAAGAACCAAATGGAAGTTTTAGAACTAAAAAATACAATAAACAAAACCCCCAAAATGGATAGACTCAAAAAACAATGGAGGGAACAAATGAGAAAAGTAGTGAAATTGAAGTTAGAACAATAGAAATTACACAATTTCAACAATAGAGAGAAAATAGATTTTAAAATTGAACAGAGTCTTGTGGACCTGTAAGACAAGAAACAAAAGGCAATATATGATATGTGACAAACAAGTAGGATAGTCAAAGAGTACTCATAATAGTTCAGAGGAGAAATCATTGTAATCTGCAGTAGTAAGGGAAGACCACGTGGAGAGCCCAATGTGTGGGTAAGATTAAAAGAGACGATGATAGACAGGTAACTGGTTTAAATGGAAAAGCAGAGAGAACGGATTTGAGGATAGGGTATAACATAAGAAAGGACTAGTTATTGGGAATATGTAGATCACATTTCAGGTATTAGGGCATAGGCCAGTTTGGCTTGAGTAGAGTATTCGTTGGAAAGAAAAATAGAGGGACTTCTGCTTCTGATAATTGTGGAGTAGGTAATTCCTACTGATGGCTCCCAGTCAAAAAAGATGGAATATTTAAAAATCATCTTAAAAGTATCAAAATAGTAATTGGATAGAAATTACTTTTTCAAAATATAGGAGAAGGCAATATTCCAGAGAGAGAAGCCTTGTACTAAAAGCTGCTTTTGCCCTGAGGTCTTTTGACAGTTTGAGATAAATAGCTGTGAAATTAAGTAGTAGTTTTGACAGTGGCATGAGGTGAGGTGGACAGAAGTCAAAGCCCAATACCTTCTCAAAGTGAAGATTCTGATAAACTCCCTTTGTCAATAAGCTCAGACCCTAACAGGCTACGCCCTCAGGGTAAAGGGGAAGTGGACTTGCCCTTCCATAGACTTGCAACCCAGTTCATGAGTAGTCCAGGAACTCTCAAGCCATGAACTCAGATTAACGTAGTCCCCAAATGCTAATGCACCCTGGTGCCTGGCAGAAACAAACAAAAATTTTCTCTGGTGAGGGTACCTTCATCCTAGACCTTCAATTATTCTTATTAATAATTATTAAGATCTAATTGCCAGCCTACAGTCAAAGACAACCAGGCATATATGGAAACAATATATCATGTGGATGAACCAGCAGAAACAGGTCCACAGGACCTCAGATTTTGGACTTATCAGCCACAGACTATAAAATATCTATGGTTACTATGCTTAAAGAAACAAAAGACAACCATGAACATGCTATGCATGGAACATGAGACCATAAAAAGTGATATAGCAGATATAAAAAAGAATCAAATCTACTTTTAGAACTGAACAGTTAAACGTCAAAATTAGAAGCTCTTTGGCAGTGTAACAGAAGATCAGATACAGCTAAAGAGAAACTGATAAACTTAAAACAATTCAAAATAAAGTATCCAGAATACGGAATAGAGAAAAATGACAGAATATACAGAAAGAAGAGAGGGTAAGAGAGGATAGAGTGAGAAGATTTGACATACGTTTAATTGGAACCCAGAAGGAGAGCAGAGAAGAAAATGGGGCAAAGTTAATATTTGAGGAGATAATAGTTGTTAATTTTCTTAAACAACTGAAAAAAAAAGTCCATAAATTTAAAAAGCCCTAGAAATATCAACCAAGATAACTAAAAAGAAAGCCACACCTGAAACATAGTGTAATTGCAGTAAAACAAAGACAGAGATGGAATCTTGAAAGCATCGTAAGTTTTGAAATGGCAAATTACCTTCAAGGGAGCAAATTAGACAACAGTTGATGTCTCAAAAGCAACAAAGGAAATGGAAAGAAAAGTGAATGATAACTTTAATTAGTTTAAGGATAACTACTAACTTAGAAATCTACAGTCAGCAAAACTATCACCTAAAAATAAAGATAAAATAAAGACTTTTTCAAACAAACAAAAACCAAGATGTCCATTAGAAGATCTCAACTAGAACTAAAGGTATTCTAAAGGATGTACTCCAGGAAAAAGGAAGAAGGTGTGAAGAGCAAAGAAAGTGCTAAACATATGAGTAAATCTAAATGAAAATTGACTTTCTGACACACTAATAATCCTTCAGAGGGTTATAACAATATGGAATTAAATTGCAGTAACCATAGCATAGAAATCTGGAAGTGAGCAAATGGAGTTAAATTCTTCTAAGAAATAATGTAAGATAAATTTGGACAAGACTATTGGGACCATATTATTAGGAATATTAAATGCCAAAATAATGAGTTAGGACTTCAATGAAGAGACAGTAGATTTAGGCATTTAATGACACAATGAGAATGGTGTATTAAGAAGATGAACCTGGACTTTTGTTTAAGTGGTTTAGAAGAAAGAAATACAGGAGGTAGAGGGACCAGCATAGTAAACTAGGTGTGAAATAGTAAGGACAAAATATAGTGGTGGAAGTGGGAAGTAAAAGGCATGGATAATATGAGAGTAATTGAGAAGGAAGAACAGACAGAACTTGGTGACTGATTGGGTGTAGAAGGCCGAAGGAAAAAGAAGTCAAGGATGATCCTGAGGTTTGACACGTATGTAACTGGGAAAAGAGCCTGTTAAAAGAAATAATTGTCAGAATAAAAGTCACTCTGCAGGAAGAGTAGCAATGGTACTGAACTTATCTCAAGGTGTATTGAATTGAGGTGAATCAGCAAGTAAAAGTAGCCAGCAGAGATTTGAAGATGAAAAGAGCTTGGAGAAATATTAGGGCCTGAATAAAGTTTTGGGAGTCATGCACATTTTGGTGGCTTTTGAAACAGTGTAGAGAATGCATATTCAGAGAAAAGCTGAGAGTCAAAGACTGAATCCAAAAAAACACATTTGGGAAACAAGATTGTGAAGGAGATCAGCAAAGAAGATAGAAAAAGAGAAAGAAAGTGGCAGTGAGAGAGGCAGAACAAGGGCAGTGCAGTATACAGTGTCATGGAAACCAAGAGAACAAAATTTCAAAAAGGAGAGGATGATCTACGTTAAGAGTTACAGGCAATTAGATGTCAAGGATAATGGAATCCAAAGGGCCCTGAAGCATCACATGTTCTCCTCATACTTTCTCATCAGCCTTATCCTTATTGAAGGAAAAGAAACACACATGAAAAAAATAGAAAATGAATTAAAGATCATTTGCAAGTCATTTTCATTACAGTCTAAATCCAACATTTTCCAAGCTTTTTGTGGAGAGGCACTATTGTGTCTCTCAACCAAACGAGCAGGGACAGCTGCTGCTGAAATCAGAAGATACAGAAACTTCTGAGAGCTCCCCAGAATTTACCAGAAGAGGCAAAAGGAGGGAAGCATGACACTAGCATTTCAGGCAGTGAGTTGAGGGTATGGGGGCGTTACAACCCAGCATTAGCATTAGCCAGGTTGGATTTTATAATAAACCATAAGGGCTATCTGACCAATAGACAATATTTTTAGAAGAGATTCCTATGTGATTTTTTTCTCTGTTGTAATTAAAACCTTGCATTTGTACAACCCAGTAAAAGTAACAATATTGTGTGCAATAAAGTATATGTCTCAATTTTCATGCAAACTTCATTAGTCTTCCATTATTTCCTTTAATTTTGTTTTTCCTCATTAATCCAGGTAAGGAACAGTTTCTGCTAAATGATTATGGTTAAATGCTGCAATGTTATTATTAGGTATAGGCATTCATTTTCAGCATTGCTTTTATCCAAATCTCATTCATAAAATGAATCAGCTGGCTTTAATTATGTTATATTCATTATATCACACTCCAAATTCCTACACTCTAGATGCTTTAAACATCTGTATATAATTTGGCTAAAGTACAAGTATGACCATGATTAGGACCCATCTCTACCCACCATTTACCCTGCTGGAGAGAGGTGACCAATTATAACTATCTCTTACCTACCCCAATCACATGCTGCCATTCCTGATATCAGACAACTTTCTTCCACCTGGCATCACTCTGGTCTCAGGTTCCTTCAACTTTACTGAATTAATTTATTAGTTCTAACAGTTTTTTGGTATAAACTTTAAGATTTCCAATATATAAGATCACGTCATCAGCAAACCTAGGTAATTTTACTTCTTCCTCTCTGAGTTGGATGCCTTTTGTTTCTTTTTCTTGCCTAATTGCTCTGGCTAGGACTTCCATACTGTGTTGAATAGGAGTGATTAGAGTGAGTATCCTTGTCTTTTTCCTGATCTTAGAGGGAAAGGTTTCAATTTTTCACTGTTGAGTATGGTGTTAGCTGTTGGTTTTTCATATATGGCCTTTATTATGTTGAAGCAATTTCCTTCTATTCCTAATCTGTTGAGATTTTTATCATGAAACGATGTTGAATTTTGTCAAATGCTTTTTCTGCCTCTATTGAGATAATCATATGATTTTTATCTCTCATTCTATTAATGTGGTGTTTCACATTTATTGATGTGCATATGTTGAATCATCTTTTATCCCAGGGATAAATCCCACTTGGTAATGGTGTATGATCCTTTCAATGTGTTGTTAAATTTGTTTTGCTAGTATTTTGTTGAGAATTTTTTCATTTATAGTCATCAGAGACATGACCTGTAGTTTCCTTTTCTTGTAGTATCCTCATCTGGCTTTGGTGTCAGGGTAATACTGGCCTTGTAAAATGAGTTTGGGAGTGATCCCTCCTCTTCAATTTTTTGGAGGAATTTGAAAAGGATTGGTGTTTTTTCTTCTTTAAGTGTTTTGTAGAATTCAGCTGTGAAGCCATCTGGTCCTGGGTATTTCTTCATTACGAGGTTTTTGATTACTGATTCAAACTCCTTACTCCTTATTGGTCTGTTCTGATTTTCTATTTCTTCATGATTCAGTAGGTCTTATGTTTCTAGAAATTTATCCATTTCTTCTAGGTTGTTCAATTTGTTGGCATATAATTATTCATTGTAGTCTCTTATGATCTTTTGTATTTCTATAGCATCAGTTGTAATGTCTTCTCTTTCATTTAAAATTGTATTTATTTGATCATTCTCTCTTTTTTCTTGGTAAGTCTAGCTAAAGGTTTGTCAATTTTATATTTTTTTTAAAAAAACCCTGATCTTAGTTCATTGATCTTTTCTATTCTCTATTTCATTTATTTCTGCTCTGATCTTTTCTATCTCCTTTTTTCTGCTAACTTTGAGCTTAGTTTGTTCTCTTTTTCTAGTTCCTTGAGGTATAAATTTAAGCTGTTCATTTGAGATCTTTCTCTTTTTTTGTGAGGAAGATTGGCTCTGAGCTAACATCAGTTGCCAATCTTCCTCTACTTTATATGTGAGATGCCACCACAGCATGGCTTGATGCATGGTGTGTAGGTCTGCACCCAGGATCCAAATCTGCAAACCCCAGGCAGCGAAAATGGAGTATGTGAACTTAACCACTACACCACTGGGCTGGCCCTGTGAGATCTTTCTTTTTTTTAATGTAGGCGTTTATCACTATAAGCTTCCTTCTTAGCACTGCATTTGCTATATCACATAAGCTTTGGTATGTTGTGTTTCCATTTTTGTTTGTTTCAAGATTTTTTAAACTTCCCTTTTGATTTCACCTTTGACCCATTGGTTGTTCAGATGTGTGTTGTTTAATTTCCATATATTTGTATTTTCCATTTTTTTCTCATTATTGATTTATAGTTTCATGCCATTGTGGTCAGAAAAGATATTTGGCATGACTTCAATCTTTTGAAATTTTCTAAGACTTATTTTGTGACCTAACATATGATCTATCTTGGAGTGTGTTCCATGTACAATTGAGAAGAATATGTATTCTGCTGCTGTTGGATGAAATGTTCTGTACAAGTCTATTAGACCCAGTTGGTCTAAAGTATAGTTCACGTCCACTATTTCCTTGCTGATTTTCTGTCTAGGTGATCAATCCATTCTTGTCTATTTTTCCTTTCAGATATGTTAGTATTTGCTTAACATATTTAGATGCTCCAATGTTGGACCTTCTCATCTTTTTGATATCTGCAATGTCTATAGTGATGTCACCTGTTTTATTCCTGACATTGGTAATTTGTATCTTTTCTTTTGTCTTTCTAGAGGTTTGTCAATTTTATTGATCTTTATAAAGAATCAGCTCTTTGTTTCATTGATTTTCTGTTTTCAATTTCATTTTGCTTTATGCTCTTATTTTTTGTATTTCCTTCATTCTGCTTGCTTTGGGTTTATTTTGTTCTTCTTTCCTAGTTTTTTGAAGAGGTAGTTTACATTATTAATTTGAGACTTTACCTCTTTTCTAATGCAAGTACTTAGTGCTATAAATATCCCTCTCTGGACTGCTTTCAGTGCATCCACAAATTTTAATATGTTGTATTTTAATTTTCACTCAGTTCCATGCATTTTTTAAATTCCCTTGAAACTTACTTTTTGACCTGCAGGTTATTGAGAGCTGTTTTGTTCAATTTCCAAGTGTTTTGAGATTTTCTTGTCATCATTTTATTACTGATTTGTTGCTTAATTATATTATGGTCACAAAACACATTGTATAATTTCAATTCTTTTAAATTTGTTGAGGTTTGTTTTATGGCCCAGGATAAGTGTACTTTGGTATATATTCCAAGGACACTGGAAAAGAATATGTATTCTGCTGTCATTGGGGCAGTGTTCTATGAATGTTGATTAGATTCTGTTGTTGAGCTCTTCTATATACTTGCTGATTTTTTTCTGTCCTATCAATTTTTCATGAGAGGTATTGCATTCTTCAACTATGATTGCGGATTTTTCTATTTTTCCTTTCAGTTCTATCAATTTTGGCTTTACATATTCTGCAAATCTGTTGTTTGGTGCACACACACTAAAGACTGCTATGTCTTCTCAGCAGATTGACCCTTTGATCATTATGTTATACTCTTATCTATTCATGGTAATTTTCTTTCCTCCAAAGCCAACTTTATCTGATATTAATATACCCACTCCTGCTTTCTATAGATTACATTTTCCATGTTATATCTTTTCCCATCCTTTTACTTTCCATCAACCTATATTTTCACATTTGAAGTGATTAAGTTGTGTCACAGTTTTTTTTGTACTCTGATAATCTCTGATTTTCGGTTGGTGTATTTAGACCTTTTCATTTGGTGTAATTATTGATATTAGTCTCAAGTCTCCCATTTTACTTTCTGTTTTCTGTTTGGTCTCTATTTTTCATCTTTCTGTTCTCTGTTTTCTGCCTTACTGTGAGTTAAACGTTTTATAGGATTCCATTTTGACTTATCTATAGTGTTTTTGAGTGCATCTCTTTGGTTTACTCTTTTAGCATTTGCATTAGGTATGACATTACAGTCAATGACAGACTGCATATATGATGATGGTTCCAAAAGATTAGTACCATCTATCCTAGGTGTGTAGTAGGCTATACTATCTAGGTTTGTGTAAGTACACTCTATGATGTTTGCACAATGACAAAATCACCTAACGATACATTTCTCAGAAAATGTCCCTGTCTTAAGTGACACATGACTGTATATATAGTTAACTTATCACAATTTACTGATGTTAACATTTTACCAGTTCAAGTAAAGCATAGAAATCTAGCTTCCATTATATCTCTTTATCCTCCCTTATCTATAATATGACTGTCAAACATTTTACTGTGTACACTGAGAACCATATCAGGATTTTAATTTTTCTTTCAGCTGTAAAACATAATTGAGAAACCTCAAGAGGAGAAAGAAATCCTATTGAATTTACCCAAATTCTCTCTTTCATTTGTTCTTTCTTCCTTCCTGAAGTTCAAAGATTCTTTCTTTTATTGTTTCCATTTAGAGAATTTCTATTAATCATTCTTTTATGATAGTTCTGGTGGTGACAAATTTTTTTAGTTTTCCTTCATCCTTGACTAATTTTAATGTAGCTATCTCAGTTTTTATATCCTTACACTTGCATAATATATCTTTTCCTATCTTTCTAACTTCGTTGTGTCCTTAAAATTTGTGTGATATACAGCATATATTTGAATAGTCTTGCGTTTTTATGCAAACTGACAGTCCTCGCTTTTTATTTAGAGTGTTTTGTTCATTTATATTTACTTGCTTATTTATTTATTTTTATTGAGGTAACATTGGTTTATAATACTATGTAAATTTCAGGTGTACATCATTACATTTCAACTTCTGCATATTCTTGTCAATTTATATTTAATGTAATTATTGATATGTTTGCTATTTGTTTTCTATTTCTCTCATTTGTTTGTTTCCCTCTGCTTCTCTTGTCTGTCTTCTCTTGCACTTAATGAATATTTTTTAATATTTAATTTAAGTTCTACTATTAGCTTTGAAGCTTTACCTCTTTTTTAAACGGTTCCTCTAGATATTAGCATATGCATTCTTAACTTATCATAATTTGCTTAAAATTAATGTTGTATTATTTCACAATTCATACTCTACAAACATAAGAAACATACAACAGTATAATTTTATTTAACATCTCCATCTTTTGTGGGTTTGTTGCCACATACTTTACTTCAACGTGTATAATAAAACTTACAATGATATTATTTTTGTTTAAATAGTTATTTGTCTTTAAGAAATATTAAAAAACTAGTCTCATATTTTTCCACATATTTCATTTATTATCATTTCTGCTACTCCTTTTTTCTTACTGTTTACATACATTTCTATCTAGTATCATTTCCTTTCTGCCTGAAGAATTCTTTTTAATAATTCTTATAGTGAAGATCCTCTAGAGACAAATTCTCTCTGCTTTCGTTTATCCAAAAATGTTTCTTTTTTTACCCTCATATTTGAAGATTGCTTTTTGATGGATGTCAAATTCTGGATTGAATGAGGTTTTTGTTTGTTTGTTTGTTTTCATTCATACTGTTCCATAAACTTCTGGCCTCTGTTGTTTCTCATGAGACTTCAGCCCTTATTAATATTGTTTTTCCTCTTTATGTGATGTGCCATTTTTATTTTACTAATTTAAAGTTTTCTCTTTATTTTTATTTTTGGCAGGTTGACTTTGATGAAACTAGATGAGAAGCTGTTTGTAATTTTTTCTTCTTTGAGTTCACTTAGCTTCATGGATATACAGGTTGCTGAATATCACCAACTTTGAGGAATTTTCAACCATTATTTCTTCAAAATTTTTTCTGCTCCATTCTCTCTTTCACCTCTCTGTCTGGGATTCCAATGGGTCACTGCAACTCTGTTCATTTTTTTCCCCAATCTTTTTTCTCTGTGTTCATCAAATTGGGTCATTTTTATGGCTCTGTCTTCAAGTTTACTGTCCTTTTTCTTTTACCATCTTCAATCTGTTGTTAGGTTAATCTAGCTTGATTTGTTATATTTTTGCACTTCTCATTTCTAGAATTTCCATTCTACTATGATTCCTCATCTTTTTGTCCATTAAAACCATATTTTCTTTTATGTCCTTGAAAATATTTTAAAAGATTGATTTAAAGTCTTTGGTTGATCATTCCAATATCTGTATCATCACAGAGTTATTTTCTATTGACAGCATATTTTTTCTTGATTTTGGTTGTATTTTCCTGCTTCTTCACATGTCTAGTGATTTTTTTATTGTGTGCCATTTATTGTCAATGATACATTTTATAGAGTTTGGATTTTTCTTCCATTAAAGAGTGATGACTTTTATTCTGATATGCAGTTTATTTGCTAGTGTTTCTCCTTTAACCTGTGGAGGCTTAGTTTTAAGCTTTGTTAGGATGTCTCTAGAGTAGCCCTATCTCTAGGGCATGGTCTTTATTCTTAAGGCTTGGCCTTTCTGATGCCTCTTTCACGTGCCTAGGTTTAACAAGGTTTCCCCACTCCGGCTGGTACAGAATTTCAATATCTGCTCACATTGTGTGACCTCTAGTATTTCCATTCTGCTCACAACCTCAACAGCCACACTCTGTTAGATCTCATGGCATCTTGTTCTGCACTTGTGCAGTTCAGACCTCAGGCAAACACCTGAACAAAACCCTCTCACAAACTCTGGTATCTGTGCCATTGTTGAAAAATTGTCCCCAGGCAGAGAGATGGGAAAATTTGAGGCTCATCTCATTTGTCTCCCGTCTCTCAGAGCTCATATTTTTGTACTGCCTGTTGTCCAATTCCTGAAAATAGTGTCCTCAAATATTTTTTCTAGTTTTATTGTTGTTTGTGGCAGGAGGGTAAGTCCATTGCCATGGTTACAGAGGATATCTGGTTATTATATTTCTTTTTCTGATTTTTAATATTTTTACTATAAATGGATATAACTTGAGTAATCAGAAGAAAGAATAAAATTAAAAAAAAATTTAGAACCATAATGAAGTAAAATATAAATTAAAAGGAAAATATCTATTTCTGAATTGAAGGCAATATTAGACCCCCATGTTTCACCCTCTATTAGAAAAATATTATTAGAGATGTAAAGATCAAAAAGTATAGATAATTTAATTCTTATGTTTGATTGTTGATGACATTATTTCATTGAGTTGGCTGAATAATCAAGCTGGAAAAAAGTATAAAAACACACGAATGGAAGGTATTGTGTGCAAGTTAGTGCAATGTAGAAGATTCCTGAGTTTTCAAGAGTATTTATGCACATGTGCATAATGTGAACACATGCAAGAAAAGGGATATGATTGAATGTAAAAGAAAAAAAAGGAAGGGAAATAGAGGGAGGCAAGGTATATGTTGAGGAAAGAATGCTTTAAAAATAGAAAAAGAATGCACATAAGTCTAGAAGACGTTACTCCCATTATTCATGTAATATATTAATTTGCTCACAATATTCTCATTGATTTGGGGCAGCTGGACACACAATAGGGGCTTAATAGGAATGTATTGGTGTGATATTTCTTTCATTGTTTCCAAATAAACACAGACTGGATCTGCTGTGTTTGTTCCTTTTTTCCTTCCTATTTAGAAGGAAGACTCTACTATTGTATCCTAGTTCTTCAATGTCACTTACCAAATTAGCAAACATAGCACCTTCTGTATGTTTTTTGTAAATGAGTATACCTGACTGTACTAACTACCTAGGAAGGAATGGTTATCAGCTGATGGGTGCAGACAAGCATGAATTGAGAGTGATTTAGATAGTAGCAGTAATAATTAGACTCTGAGGCCCAGGAAGCCCAGCTAAACAATAGATAGAAAGAAAAGCTTGGGACCAGGTAGGGAAGGGAAAGAGAGTGAGTCCATAACAGAAAAGTCAGTCAGGAACCAATGAATTAGTGCAAAAGTCAGTGGGCTTCTCTCACACTGCTTCTCCTTTTGTGTTTTTGAATACTCTGTTTCTGGCCTCTCTAGCTCTCCTTCTTCCTCCCACTTATTCCCTCTGGTTGTCTCCCAACATTCAATTTTGCCCCCCACCCATTCCCCTTTGTACTCATTCTTTTATGGGAGTTGATCTATTCTCCCGATTTTGGCTACTCCTGAAATACAAATGAATCTAATACGTCCTGCACCAGCACTGATTAACTCCACGTTCTTATTTTCTTTTTTGTATTCTAGTTCCAGTTGCCCTCAAGATATTTTTCCCTTGGGCTTCCTAATGTCCCCTGAAATTTAATATGTCAAAATTTTAATTATTCTCCTTTCTCACTCTCCTGACTCTTTTCAAAATAAGAATTCCTCCTCACCTTATCATTACCACCAATGGCACCACTCAGCTTTCCAACATCTCATTCTTGAAACAGTGGAATGTTTTGATTCCTCTCAAATCTTTATACTACATCCAATATTTTGTCGTCTTTCTAATTCTTTCTCTTCAAAATTCCTTGGTTTTAGCTTAATTTTTCTTTCTAAAATCATATCAAATAATATCTAGATTATCATAATATCTTCTTAAATGGCTTCCCTGCCCCAGCTTCTCTTTGCTTTAGTGCATCTTTCATAGATGCTAAATTCAAATCATTTTACTCTACTTCTCAGAACCCCTTTCGTCTGCTAACTTTATCAAATTAAACCTTTAGCCTACAATTCAGTGCTTTACCTCAGCTTTCTCTCTGTCCATGCCTTTCCCAAACTCTGCTGTCATTTATGCCCAACATAGAATCACAGAAAGTACATACTGGAAGGTATCTTTAAGTTAGAAATGCACGTCAGGCATTTAGGAGCGGTTTCTAGGGACCTAGAACTAAGTGTCAAAGTAGTTCAAATAGTCATATTAGTTGAAGAAATGGCAGCAGATAAGACACTTGGAAGGTACAGTATGATGAAAAAAGAGATCTAAGGGAAAAATCTTGGGACATGCAAATCTTTTTAAGGAGACAGGAGGAAGAAGATCCAGCAAAAGTGATTTTAAAAATCTGTCACAGAAAGTGGAGAGAAATCACTTAATTAGTGCCTACTATATACTAGATACTTTACATCCATTGTCTCTAATCCTCACCAACTCCTGGCAAAGTAGATATCGGCAACCTCTTTTTAAAGATGAAGAAATTGTAACTCAAAACAGTTGCATAGTGGCAGAGCCAGGGTTTTAAATTCAAATCCACATTTGATCCAAAGTCTATGTTCTTTTCATCAAAACTCATTGCAAAGGAGTCAAGAATGAGAAGGACTAAAAATATATTTTTGGGTTTGTTGAGAAAGAGGATATTAGTAACCATACTGAGCTGAGTTTCTATACAGAAATGAAAGTGGAAGTTGAATTGCACTTGGGATGAGACAGAAAAAGCAACACAACTATTTTAAGAAATTTGATAGGGAAGAGAGATGAAGCTACTGCTTGAGTATGTAGTAGGGTTAAAGGAAGGTATCTTATGGTAAGGGAGGCCTGTGCATACTTGTCTGCAGAAGAGGGAGCCCACTGAAAAGGAGGGTATGAAAATGCTTGCAAGAAAGAGGATAAAGACAAGAGGTGGGAACACAAAGCACAGGCAGAGAGGAGTCAGCCTTGGCAGGAAGAGAGGAACGTTTTCTTTCTTAAAGACAGAGTATAGAAAGAGAGAGGGGGAGAAGTTAAAGATTTTGAAATAGAAACTATGGGAGTTCTCACTGAATCTCTCAATAATCTTGGTGAGAGGGCCAGTCATGTGGTACTACAGGAGAGTAGGTAGGAGCAAAGGAAAACATTCCATAAGGGCCTATAATGTTCCAAGCTCCTTACATACATTTTCTCTTTAAATTCTTACAGCCTATTTAACAAGCATTTTATATAGGAGGTAATCATGATCAGGGTGAACAACAGGGAGTAGAGGACCACTGTATGGATAAATCTTCCTTCCACCATTACCATTTCTTTTCTGGATCACATTTCCTGCTAATGGTTCACTTTGATCCAGCCATTGTGCATCTTCCCTATGCCTTAAAAATGTCAGACATGCTCCCAGCATAGGGCCTTTGCACTAGCTGTTCCCAATGCTGCGAAGCTCTTCCTCCAGAAATCTGCATTATTCACTCAGCTCCTTCAAGTTTTGGCTCCAATGTCACCTTTGTGAGGGCAATTCAGACTACCCTGCTTAAAATTGCAATCTGTGACACCCATCCCCACACTTGAACACATATACTCCCAATCTCTAGTACTTCATTCTACTTTATCTCCTTCTAACATAGTATACTGTTCACATGCTTTTTATGTTCATTGCTGGTTATCTGTTGACGCATATTAGAATATGAGCTCATGGGCAGTGATTTTATCCCTTTTGTTCACTGATATATCCTACATACCTGGAACAAACTGTACGTGACACATGAATATCCATCACTGAATATTTGTTGAGAGGATGAATGAATAGGAGGTTATAGCAAGAGAGACCAAGATTCAGAGTTTGGGGCAATCATGGAAGTAGAAGAGCTGTGAGTTGTAACAAAGCCTAAAGCCTTAGCCTTCCCTGAGGGGGCTGAGGAAGCTGTGAGGAGGATCACTGGGAGTGAGGAAACAAAGGTCACTATGGTGCCAGGGTGTGTATAAGGGCACAAGGGAGATGGTGTGAACATTACCTGAGGAATCCTGTATCCTAAAATTGCTGGACTCACCAAAGGAGACTATTCTTCCTTACTGTCAGCCTTATAAGGCTTTTTGGGGCACTCTTCCTCAGCACCTGGTAGGGTACTGGGCACATTTCTGAATAGTGTTTTGAATCAATCATGGGTGAATGTTCCCAGAGAGAAAACTGACAAAGTTATGGATGGAGAAGAAAAGACAGGATTAAGATAGGAATAACTGGCTGAGATTTGAGGACATTTTGCTTTGAAATCAGAGAGAAAAATAAAGGAGGAAGAGGAGGAAGGGAAGGTACAGAGGAAACTGAAAAGAAAAAAATGGTGAGAGAGAACAAAAAAGATCTGTATTCAGAGAGAAGCAGGGCTTAAGGAGGATCTCACAACCCTGTTTTGAGAATTACTAATGTACAGAGCACATTTTCTTTCTTTTTCTCACACACGCATACAAATTACACACAGCTATACGTTCACAGAATTAAACTACAATTTTCACAAACTCTCTATCCTTCACACAATTGTTTATACCAGTTGTCTCACACATGCCCATATCCATAAAAAGAGTCAGATCTCAGACACACACACACCGATACTTACACACTTGTTGACCTAAAGACACACCAGGTACCTACCATGACTTTATACACACAGATACACAGCCAGACTCCCTTATATATGCTGCTGTACACACAATCCCCTTCAATCCTTCTCCTGTCTTATGTAAGTGCTCACAGATAGACAGCCACGGATCTGTGCACAGATACAAAAATACACACATCTACATGGCTCAGCTCCAGAATAACTCATTTCCATTCCGCCAATGGAAAACAGCTCACAATCTTTATAGAGAATAGCTATTAGATAGATAGGGACCAGAAAAAAAATTGTTGTACATTATTGTTGTCAGTAATTTTGGCAACCAGATCAACAAAGCACTGCTATAATGGACCATCTGCAGTGACATGGAAATCAAGGTTATAAAGAACTTTTAGAATAGGATTTTAGTTCTAGCTATGAAAAGGGGTCTACTAACAGATTTAGCGTATAAATAAGGGAATTATTAGCCTATTTAAGAGTGAGGGCCTTAACAGCTGAATAATAATGCTAATTATACATGATTCTTATCTCTTTGTTAAAGCACTTATATGAGTCTCTTAGATCTGTTCCAGTTAGCGGTATTACTGGATGTACTTGAAAGTAACACAATTACATTTCTTTCGAAATGTTCTGTTACTGAGATTTTTCATTAATTCAGACTGACCTTAACTCTTCCCTTTCTCCCACCCCCAACCTCCACTCTACAATTAGGATGAATTAGGGAAGTTTCAATGTATGTAAAGACTTAAGGTTTTTATCCTTTTCTGCCTTGTACTAGAAGGAAGTTAAGGGAGAGAGCAGAATGTCAACATTGAGGCCCCGGAGGGGAGAAATCTGGGAGGTCTGAGCAGATGGATCAGAAGGAAGAAAAACAGGAGGGGGATTAAGAGGGAAGGGAAGAGAGTGTGAGAGGGGGGTCCAGAGAAGGGGAGTGCAGAGAACATGACACAAGAAGGGAGAGCAGCGGGGAGAAAAAAGCTGAGAGGGAAAAGGACATAAGTGGAGGGAAACAGGGAAGCCAAAAGAGAACAGGGGAGAGAGAAGCAGGAGACCCAGTATGAGAGGTAATGAGCAGAGGTTGCAGCATAGGCCTGGGAAAGAAGCAGTGAAGGCTATTCAAAGCCAGTCTATGTGCCTTTAAGAATTTTTCACACATACACACACATATTTTACCCAAATTAGTTTGGTTTGGTTAAAATATGGGTAGACCAAATATAAATTGTGCCTCCCTCACCTTTTTGTCCAAGATCAGTTGTACACATAAATATGGCACACAAACACTGCCCCACCTCTTCTTCAGAGGGTCTGCAATCACTCTGCTACTTTGAGCAGACATAAAACCATCCCAGCACACCTGATTATGACCATATACTCCACTTTCATTTCCCAACATTACTGAGATTACTTAGTCACTACCTTGCTGATTGATTTGTTTTCTCTTTATTTCTCTGTCACAAACCCCCTGCAACCTCACCCATCAAATTCTTTCCAACCACTCAATCCTCTGAACCAGTCAGATGACACTTTCCCCCACACTCACAGCAGAAGTGGCTGCTGTATAGGTAGCTTGTGGTTGTGTCAGAGCCTGGCTGTGGAGCTACTTGCATATATGGCACATCCTTGGGGTTGCTGTAGAGGCAGTCAAGCAAGGCAGCAGGCTGAAACTCCTCTCTCTGCTCCAGGATTGAGGTGCGGCAGCTACTCCCCTCACTAACATTTGCAACATTTCCTGAGGCTCCCAAAGGGTAATCTGGCTCTTTGAATTCACAGTCCCATCTGCTGAAGACCTTGGAACAAGCTGTCAGGACCTAGGGTGGGCAGCATTTTATCTACTTACTCTATGTCTTACTCAGAAGTGCTCTTACTGAAAATGAAGCAGTGAGCCAGGATAGAGTCCAGAGCTCTCAATATGCATCCACCTTTGGGTAAAATCCTTTCCCTTGACACCAAGACCCACTTCCTCAGAAGGTGGGGAGTAAGGGACATCTTTTTGTCTCCTCTTTGATCAGCAGTATTAATCTTATTGTCCTATATCCTGACTACTGGTCTCCAAGTCCTTTTCACTAATTACCCCCCAAAAATCTGGTAGTCCTGATACAACTAGGCCCACTAACAACAGTTAGTCATGATGGAAGTAGAGATGGAGGTATGAGGTGTGTAGCTCCTTCTCTAGATGCCAAAGCAGACCCTCACCATATTTCTCTTTGGAATCCCTGCAATCCTCCAAAAGGACACAGAGAAAAATAAGGAAGTGAATAGTATTCTAAATAGGGCAACCTATTAACCCCGAGACTTGGTTCCAAGGATGGATCAGGCTTCCACATGCCAAGCACTCTAGACTGTGTGGGTGGCATCCCTCCCTGCTTGGTACACCAGAGATGTAGAGATAAGCCAAGCTACATGCAATAGAGGCTTCCAACCGCCTTGCCCCAATACCTCTATTTTCAGGACTCTTCTTCCTAGGGAGATTACTCACCTAGCTCTCTAATTTCTTCGAGTCCTGGTAAAGGCATTCTAAACAGGGCACTTTCAGAGCCTGGGTGCCCCATTCCAAACTCCAGGCAGCTAGGCAAGGAGCCAAAGAATTCAGTGCTGCATCTTCAGCTGCAGGTTAAGCAAAAGGGGTGGGGAAGAAAGGGTTCTTAGAGATGGATGAGGAGATGAAAACCATGAAACCCTAGATTGGGAGCATCTCTGGTGACAGCGACAAATGTGCACATACCTATGGAGTGAGGGAAAAGCCATAAATATGTCTTTTTAAAAAGTTATTTACTTCAGGGAGTGTTCCCCTGGAGACTTCCTCGATATTGAGAATTTTCACCAGGTGCAGAATGCTATGCACTCCATGTCCTGTCAGCACTGGCACTGAGCGGCAGAGGAACAAGGTGGAGTCACCTGGGAATGAGAGCTGCCTCTAGCTCACCAATTCCCTGAGAAAAGCAGGTTTGGGGAGTACCATAACTAGCAAGCAAGATACCTGAGCTCTAGAAAGTTGATGTCACTATTGTTTCAAAGAACTCCCAACCAAACCCACTCCTCGCTGTCGTAATATGTCAACAGGGCCAGGACTAGGGTGAGGCAATAGACATGCCTAAAGGTGCAAATTTAAGAAGGCAGTCACTCTCAGGATCATGCCATTGCTGACCATGCACTTTCAGGACCCTGAGAATGAGTGCCTCCTTAAATTTTGCACCCTGTGTGCCTCTTTTGCCTTACCCTATTCCTGTTCCTGTATCTCAGGATGAAAAGCAAACTCCATCAGGCCACATTTGGACTGGGAAAACCAGAAGAAAGTCCTTTGTCTTTTCTGCATCTGATTGCACTATGCAGCTTGCACAAGCAAAAGAACTTTAACAAAACACTGGGACCACACAACTTAGAATTAAGATAGGGCACATATTTGTCAGGATGCTATTTACCCTCTGCTTCATTACTTCTCACAGTGGGTAACTGTTAAGCTTATGAAGCAACTTATTCCATCTTTGGTCAATTCTATTAGAAGCATCTTCCACTGCTGAGCAGTAATTTGCTCCTCCCCAAGTCTTCTACCCATAGTACCTTGTTCTAACACACTGAAAAGCCTATCTCATCTTCTATAGGATATTCCTTTGAATATTTGAAGATAAGGGAAACATTTATGCACCCCTATGTGTACACAGAGTTACCACTTATTACACATCTTCTAAGCCCCAGCACTGTGTGCTAGGCCAAACTCTCCGCATGCATCAAGCAACATCTCATTTAATCCTTACAACAATCTTATGAGATAGGTGCTATTATGAACTCCATTTTACTCGTGAATAAACTAAAACTCTATAAGGGCTATGCCTGTTTATGTCACCGTTATAGGCTTGGCACAGTGCCTGACGCATGGCAGAAGTTAAAATAAACATTCACTGACGTGAATGGGTGAGTCTCAGTGCCCTAATCACAGAGCCAGTAGGTGGTGGGGCTGGAATTCACTTCCAATTCCAAAGCCTGTTGTCCTTCTGTTATTGCCACATTCCTAGTTCCTTCACTTGATCTTCATAAGGCATTTATTTGAGTCCCTTCATCCTGATGACTCTCCTCAAACACAGATCTATATACATTTTAAGAATTCCTGGTGGAACTGACCAGAGAATGCCAGCATGCTCCCATCTCTTCTAACACCACAATTCGTAAATTTTCAGACAGGTATAGAAAGTATTGATCCAATTGTACTCCAAGTCTTCTCACAGTAGGTCTTCCTGTTATCCATCCACTCCAATTTCCAGCCAGAAGTTCTAGTCTATCAGGTCTCAGTGACACTGATGGGCTCACAATGTCCTGAATTCTAATACAGATTTCACTTTACTAAACATACTGTCTCTGGGCATTAGCATACAAACATTTGTGGACACAAGTATTGTGACTAGCCCTCTTCTCAATTGTTTTCTCATGTTAATCATCAGGTAACTCCTAAACATTGATTTTTTTTTTTCCTTCCTGTCATACCTGCTATTCTCCTTTGTAACTAGATTTGGAAGTTTATCTGGGCATTTTTCTCAGTTATTTGACACAACCTGCATAATCAGGCAGTTGCCTTCTAGATCTTGTTTACTCATCTTCCAAAGGCCCAACCATCGAAAGGAAGAGATAGAAAAACAAACAAAGAAAACCTGTGTTCCTAGATTCCCAGGTCCTTCTATTTACTGCCCCAAATTTCACAGTCTTTAAAGATATCTCCTTGATCTTCTGATGGTGTCATAAGAACCAGCAGGAATGGGTAGTAGTCAACAGCTTTGGTAAGTCCTCACAGCCTCTGTGGCACATCCTGCATAAGCGTTCCTGGAAGATGGCACACTTTCAGGTTGGCCACATTCGAGTTACTCCTGACTTCCTCTATACCTTCAAGGGGGATCTTAATGCAAAACCTGGCTCTCCTCAACAACTGTAGCACATTCTCTTCCTTCTAATAGTGCTAAGGGATCTTTCATGTATGCAATTTATGCTTTTTAAGATGGTCTGGTTCACTCCCTTGTGATTAGAATCACATATCTGTTATTATCTGTTTTGTACATGTATGTCTACTTATTTATAGTGGTACAGTAATTCTGCTCCTTCTCTTCCTTTGCTGTGAACATTTCTCCCACCGTCCCCCATGATTCTGTCTTTGATACCCTTAGCCACGACCTCTTTGCCCCATGGATACTGGGATGCTGCTGCTTCTTTAAAACATCAAGCCTCATCCTCTGGGCAAAAGGCCTTACACCTGTTGAACATGTTATATACCTCACTGGGTCAGGGCTTTTCATTTCTCCTTCTTTTCCTCATCTGAGACACATTCGACTAAAATTCGACTATGAGCAGGGCATTGTTTTAGGGGCAGTAGATACAAATCCATAGTTGTGTTCAAATTCTATCACTAAAATAGAAAGGCTGGTAGTCTTGCCTTAGCTTTGAGTTATTTCTATGTTGTTAGAATCTAAAACTTCTTTGTTCTCTTTTAATAATATTGCTTCATGTTGTCGTGGATGCTTTTCATCTTTCCCTGATAATATGTACTCCAGAGAGATGTTTTGTACAATTTTTGCCTACTCCACAAGCATGGCAGCTAGATTGCTTTTGGTAGCCACACAGCCAGTGCTTAACTCTAACAAAAGGTACACTTGCTGTAAGTTACTAGAGATGCCCCCTAGGATTTTCTCCTCCTATTTTGGGTTGATATTCTATGTGGACCTGCATCTTTTATGGGCACCATGGGTAACCAACTGGTTCAACATCCATAATGTGCCATGTTTTATGTTGCCCTGGTAATAGGAGCTCCTGCTCAGTACTTCGTACAAAAAATATTTATAGAAATAAACATTTACATTACATACAAACACACAAGTAACATGCAATTTTACACAAAAGTTATATAAACACATAACATGCTGCCTTGTTGAGGTAGTTAGCTTACCATCACTGGGAATATTGAAGTTGAGAGTATTTGGCTGCCTGTAAGGGGTATTGTAGGGAGGATTCCTATATGCAGGTGGAAGCTAGCCTAGATAATCTCTAAGGTTCTTCCATCTTTAATATTTCATATTCAAAAACTAAACCTCAGAGGGTATACTTCATGCTATACGACCCAGAGTTGAAGTCCTAGGCCCTGGGGGCCCTCTGCATAAGTTGTGAATTTCTGGCATTTTTGGCATCCCTGGTACACACTCTGAACTCTGAGATAGCTTTGAGATGATTTCAGGACTGTGTGATTGAATACACTGCCACAAGATAAGTAGCATCTTCATCTTCTCCACTATTTTTAGTATAGTCATGCACATGTTAGGAATAGAATGAATTCTTGTTGTATTTGAATTTTCAGATCCAAAGGTGTAGCAGAATACCTGCTTTCTGCCATCCTTGAAATTCATGGTGGCGTAGTGATGACACTTTGGCCAGGTTGTATCCACTGGTCTGGGCAATTTGTATGCATGTAGCTCCCTATCGTGGCATTCTTGAGGGTGGCATGAACCCTAAGTCATCCAGAGGAGGAAGTCAGGGAGGAAATCACAGCACATGCTTCCACCCAACCTCTCTTCATATTTCTAAACTTACTTACAGTAAACTAAGATTCCAATGTACATTGGAGGTAACATTCAATGAGGGAAATAAAGTTAAAAGGAAATATGTTAGAAGTGGGGAGGAGTAGCCCAACTACTTTACCTTGGGCGTAACTGGAGATCTTATGAGATTAATTGTCTGTGTAAAAGTCTCAAATAATTTTAATGCTCATGAGGGAAATCACTTCTTCTCTCTCACTACCTATCCCTCTGGGCAAGGAGACCTGGACAGGTTTGAATTCATTGTGCCCTAAGGAAAACCATGCCTCAAATTCATTATTGATTTTTTATTTAGTTGCTAGGATGTTGATTTCTTCCTAGGTAAGATCCAAGGTTACATGACTTATTCATAAACATAGTGATAACTGCAGTTCTTGCAGGTGGTATATGGCGTGGTGGGCAGGTGGGTAGAAGGAGAATGGAACAGATGAATGGACAGGTAAATGGGAGAATAGTAGCACTGGAAAGAATGGCTCAGTAGGTAGATGATGGAGATCTGTGTTGGCATCTTAGAAAGGTTACCCTTTGCCTGCCTGAATTCTGAATCTATTGTGAAATAAATAAAAACAATTAGCCTTTATTACTGATAAGGGATAGGCTGGAAGATGTATCTTATAATATTGGTCAAGAGGGTTTCCTGACACTGAATTCCAGAACTAACAGAGATATCCACCCAGTCACAGGCAATGTTTATAGGATCAGGCCTCTCCTCGTGGGGTATGTAGAGGGTCCTTTCCTTGTAAGAATAAAAGAAGGACAAAAGAGAATGTAGCTCATTTCCAAGAAAAAGGGGGGCAGGCTTTTCAAATCTATTTTTTTGCTCCCAAACTCATTAACCATGTCACTCCTCTCATGGGGAGTAGTAAAGGGTCGAGAGAGACCAAGTGCATTACAGTGATGGTCATCTGTCCACATGACAGGGAACATCAGGAGTGGAGAAGAAGCGTTTCACTCCAAAGTGGGCTTTTTAAGAGAAAATAAGTGGTTAGGAAAGTCACCATAAAATGTTAGCTATTTTTATTTGCTGAGTGAAAAACACTCTTAGCAAGATCCACAGTGTGCTATTACTTCAACCTACAGTTGCTTATCTGAATCCAATTAGCTCAATAATTCAGAGCCATAAACAATGACGAAAAAAGAAAGTCCTGCTCACATTTAAATATTCCCTATGACATAGAAACCACCTTACCCAGGGTAATTTTAGCACATACGTCATGACTCCTTTGCCAGTCATGATAAGAATTCCAAGGCCCAGAGTGGAAATAAGATATCAATATGCATAGAAAGTGGCTGCCAGTGATAATGGATTCCAAATATCTAAGAAACTTGTATAATTAATAGCTGAATTCCTCTGAGACTGATCTTTTACTGACAAGCACATAGGTAGGGCAAGTTGTCCCTTGGATTTTATAAGAACAGCCATCTATTCTAGAGGTTGATAAGAAATTAATATTTTTCATTATTCTAGAGAGCCGCCACACCAAGAAGACAAAACTTAATAAGCTTGTCTATCAATCATTATTTATAGATGGGCAAACTCAGTTTTGGGCTTAGAATTATGAAAGAGGAAGTTAGAAAGAATTGCAAACAACACAACAAAGATTTGATAATATTACATGAATTATGAGCCAATTTCCATCAGCAATTTTAGGATGAGTTCTGCCTGGAAGCTATTACTTTTAACGTGGTTACTTTCAAATTTTAAATTAAAAACCTATTTCCTTAATCACTGTACACAATTATCATTTGCATTATTCCTCTGCAGGTTTAAAAAACTGCATGCAATGTAAACATAATTTGGCTGGAGACAAAAGTGATATTGCTATCAAGCAGAGGCAGTTTATAGCAGGACACATACTACCTGCCATGCCCTGACCTTAAGCCTCTCCAAAATGACTAGGCCTCTTCCCTCTTAGATTAGGTCAAACTCCCAAATGAAACAAATGGAAAAGATGACTAGGGACTTTCTTTTAATTACTACAGAAGCTCTAATAGAGACAAACCATTAATGAGAGCAGTAATTAACAACATCACTATTAGTTGAAATGGAGTTATACATTCCCTCCATCTCTTCAACACCTGTGAGGAAAACCAACAGCATAAAAATAAATAATATAAGAAAACAAAAAGTTAGTTTTACTCTTGGCAGTTAACAGCTGATTTTAACATTTTAAAAGATTAATTACTTTCTAGACTTTTTCAAACAGTCAAATCAAAACTGATGTAAAGGGCGTTTACATGAAAGCAAATGTTGTTTTTCCATGCATTAGATACGTAGTTTTCTGGGTGCTGCAATTTGTTGGGTCCAATAAATAACTTTCCTTCACTGATGGCTGAAATTCCACTCTTTGCTTGGTTTCAAGAACTCCCTCTTTGATTTTTCACTTCCCATTAGTCTATAAAGGCAACCAATATTTATTGAACACTGACTGTTCCAGACAGTGTGCAGGTTGCTGGGGTTACAAAGATGAATAGGAACCGTTCTCCACCCTCAGGTAGTGAAAATACTCCTCAAAGGAGTATCACTAAATCCCTAACACCTAAGTGAGAATTAGTTTTATTGATCCCTTTCTGCAAGAGATACTGAGGCATAAAAATGTAGTTGGAGGGTACTTGTGCTCTGGATTTGAAAAGACAGGGAAAGGAAGGATTTGGAAAGGAGAGTTTGGCATGCACTTCTACTAGCATTAATACATGCCTTTCCTCAGAGTCTTTAATCCCTTTCAATTTCATCAGGAATAACTTCTAAACACATGAAATAAAACAGTAATTATGTAAAATCTCTAGTTGCTCCAGTAATATAAAATTCTATTTCTTTCAACTACTGGATGGAAGCAGGTTCTATGGCAACACTTTAATTATCGGTGAAAATGAGGTTGAGGTACAGTCAAGAATGCCCCTGCTTTAGAGGCAGAAAAGCCTAGGCTTCAACCCTAACTCTACCATTTGCTACTGGTGTGATCTGAACCTCTTAATGGCCCTGAACCTGTTTCTTCATCTAGTCAAATAGGGATAATGATAAATAACGTATGCAAAGCATTAAGCACAGTGCCTGGCTCATAATAGGTATTTCACAAATATCGTGTCCTTTTCCCTACACTAATAGCATAGAACTGCTGTTCTCACAGTGTTGTCTGGGAACCCTTGTGGGTCTTCAATACCTTTTCAGGTTTTGTGTTTTATAAACAAATACATGTTTTTATGTTAACATATAATGGGTTTATTTTATTGTTCATTTTAAATGAATTAAGAAATAAATATTTTAACCTTTCTCAGTTTTAATTTCCAGTACAGTAAATATTGATGGAAATTACTCACACAATCTAAAGCTTTTGGGCTTCATGGGGATAGATCATCAAAATCCATAGCAAGCCCCAAAATCTAATTTTAGATCTTGGCTTTCCTATATTTACCTCTATACTTTCCATAATTAATATATATCAACCGATTTAAGGTTTACGGCATTCTCATTTTAGCCTCCATCACTCTTTGGTAGAACTGTGAATATGCAAGGGATGAACGAAAAAGTGGGCAAGAAGCAAAGGGCCTGGAAATTTCACCAAATGGTTAATCATCTCTGAATAATTGTTAGCTAGAATGGTTAATTTAATATATCACAGAGTGTTTTATTAAAGGGAAATTTATAGAGATACAGTGAAATTCACCCTTTTGGTGTACTATTCTCTGAATTTTAACAAATGTATACAGCTATGTAACCACAACCACAGTCAAAAAATCTCCTTTGTAGTCAACTCTTCCCCCCACCCCAAGCCACTGGCAATCACTGGTCTGATTTGAGTTCTTATAGTTTTTCCTTTTCCAAAATGTCATATAAACGGAATCATACAATATGTAGCCTTTTGAGTCTGGTTTCTTTCACTTAGCAATACAAATTGGAGATTTATCCATGTTCTTGCATGTGTCAATAGCTTGTTCCTATAATTGTTCAATTGTATTCCACTGTATAGATAGAAGAATCAGAGCTTGTTTCTCCATTCACTAGTTGATGGATATTTGGGTTGTTTTCTGTTTTGGCGATTATGAATAGAGCTGCTGTAAACAGTCACATGTAGGTTTTTCTACGGACATGTTTCCCTTTCCCCTAGGCAAATACCTACTAAGAAATATCCAAACTGCCTTCTAAAATGGCTGTAACAATGACTTTTCCATCAAGTATGTCATTGATAAAGGTTTTAAGATTTCAGTAATAAGAAATTCTATCTCCTATTGGAGAGCTAGGTTTGTAAACAGTAAAAGATAGACATTAGGGAATATAAATGCATTCTGCTTCTCATCTTAAAATTAATTCTGAGAAATGGAGTCAAAATTCCCATACATTGTTCTGCATTTCAGCTTTGTTCATTACAGATATGCTATTTACATTTGATTATCCATTAGAAAATACAAGTTTACGCATGTTGAGTAGTGCTGTCATAACAAAATTTGTAAAACATTTGATGTCTTTTTTTTTGTCTAGCATCCACCATAAAATATAAAACAAAACTTGGAGGAAAGCATTCCCTTTCACCTTCAAAAGGAGGAGTGAACACAGAAGAGTTATTTTTTATTTGAAATCATGAACTTAATAATGTGGCCTTATCTGTGATTTTCAGCAAGACATTAATGAGCCAGTTAGACTCAATGTTTAGATACTGGAGTTGTAGTTTTATTTGTTCTTACAACTACACAGAGCCAAAGGAGATTATTCCCAGGATAGGAGACTTGAGACCTGAAGAAAGCCAAAAATTTTAGGAGTCAGTTTTTTTATCAGTAGCCAGAACTTGTGCCTTCTTATAGGCTATTAGAGGAGAGATACTCAGACTCATAAGTTGCCTTGAGTTGCAGGTACCTCTTTCTAGACCTCTAGTTTTTGTATTAAAATATTAGATTGCAAGACGTACTACAGGACATACAGCAGTCAATCATGTGGCTCTTTTGGTTAGTGATGGTTACAAATGTGGCTTCAGAATCATGTAACGATGATTTGTATCCATAAGAGAAATTGTCTTTTGAATAGCCATAATAAGATTCGAATCACTTGGTTTTAAGATAACTATCAGTGTTCAAGTGAGTGCATTTGTGTGCATTAAATAAAATCTGAGCTCTGATAATATGTTTAGAGGAAATTCCTGCTTTAAAACAGTTGATTGTAAATCTATTGTCTTTAGTTGTTTTGGCAGTTGTAAACCTATCTTTTCAAAATTCAAAAGGCTCTGACATTAGTCATTCCTAAGATACTGCTAACCTTTGAAAGCTTTGAGCCAAGATTCAGATGGCTATCCTTACTCATTTTGTATGGCAAATGGTTAAGGTGCTAGAGGAAATGAGGCAGGGGCGTTTTCATGACCACTGGGGCTAAAGGCAAAATTGCAGAGTATGTCAAGTTGGTTTTGACCCTTCTCACCTCCTTTTCTGATCCCCAATCTCACTTCCAGTTAGTCTCTCTTCACCACTATCCATGGCCATTGTATTACCCCATGGCCTCTGGAAGTTCAAAGCAACCCAGGAGGCACTCCTCAAAAGTGATTTATACTAAAAATAATCTTCCTTCTTACTCTTCCCTCTCCTCAAGATGTTGTTCTCTTGGCTGACTAGCCAAAAGGAAATAATTCTGGTTACTGAATAAAATAATTCATATTAATTAGGGTATGAATACTCAATGGACTCAAACTTCCGGTGCTAGCTATTTTTCATTGCTGCTCCCCACCAGATCCATTTCCATCTTTCTCCATCCCGCTCTGTGGCCTAGGAAACAGCTTTATGGACTGCATCAATAGGTCATCTTGTCCTCTGGCTTCCCATTAGGTTTGGCCAATGGAAGATACTGACAGATGATCAAAGGGCATCATAGTGAGATCAGGATATTTATTTCCCGAGTTCCTTCTCTGTTGCATCACCATAAGTTGCCTAAGTCAATCGAACAAAGGCCGTATCTTCTTTCAAGCAGCTCTCTCATACAGTTTTTTATGGATTCTGGCAACTGTGCAGTCCTCTTGATCCTTTGAGCCAAAAACTCCCCACTGTTTCCAGTTGTAGGATCTTGTACCATCCTTTGCTGGATTCCCCTAACCCTGCCCACACTTCTGCTAATAGTACCTTTAATAAACTTTCCTCAATTACACCATTTAACCATGCGATTTCTTTCCTGCTAGGATACTGACTGGGTCCCCGCATTATTTACCCTGCTTTTTTCCTGCTCCACCCTTCTTTCCACAAACAGAAATTAGACATCCCAATTGTGAAACATTTTAAAACCTATAAGATGTAGAAAGAAGCCTCTGCTTCTGGACATATTGATATCCACACTCTTCTTGAAGATTCAAGGATCATCTCTGAATGCCTAAAGAGACAATGAAGAAAGAAGCTCATGATGAGAGTTCACGTATTTTCAGCACTTGCTATGCCTCAGGCAATTTCCATGAATTACACCAATGAATCCTCATAATGACCCAATGTTTATTATTCCCATTTTAGTTTTCAGAAGTTTAATTATGATGTACTTTGGCATGGATTTCTTTGGGTTCATCCTGGTTGGGGTTCATGAACCTATAGGTTTCTTGAAACTTCTTGAACCTATAGGTTTGTGTCTTTCGCTAATTTGGGAAGTTTTCAGCCATTATTTTTTCAAATTCTTTTTCAGCCCACCCTCTTTATCCTATCTTTCTGGGACTCCAATAATATAAATGTTGGATCTTTTGTTATTGCCCTACAGATCCCTGAGGCTCTGCTCTTTGGTTTTGTTTTGTTTTTTGTATATTTTCTCTCTGTTTTTTAGATTAGGTAATTTCTATTGATCTATCTTCAAGTTCACTGATTCTATCTTCTGTCTTCTCCACTCTACTAATGAGCTCATCCAGTGAGGTTTTTTTTTCCCCCTGAAGGAGAGGGTAGTCTCAGACCCAGGAGATCAAAGGGATACAGAACTGGCAACTTATTATGATGTACTCCTTCTTGCCGGTGCCACCCATCAGCCCAGCTGCCTCTGGGCAATAAAAGGAAGTCTCTGGCCTGCAAAGACAAATGGTTTTCCAAGCCAGGCCACTGGTAGTGGTTGTGGCCCTCGTGCCAGTGCCTGCCACTTAGTATTTCTCTCTGGGGGAACAGAATCTCAGGCCCAATCTCAGAAAGGGGAGCACTTCGCTGGACTGCTTATTGTCAGCAGGACTGCCAATCAGTCAATTTTCATTGTCTTGGCTTCTGGGCTTGCCTGGTTTTGTCGGCGGGACTTCTATTTAATCAGAGGAGGAATGAAGCTACCTGGGCTGCCTTCTGTTGCTAGGGTGGGAGTCAGGAAATTGTGGGCTTGGGTCACCTTCTTCTGTTGGTTGGTTGCATGCACTGCCACTACGTTGTCCCTCTAGTCCTCAGGTCCCAAACCAGTTCATCTTTCTCCTACCTCTATTCAGAATTATCTTCTTCCATTATATCCTGGATTTAAAGTTGTACTCAATGGGGAGGAGCAGGGAGAGACAAATCTATGCCATCTTGTCCACACCATAAATCCTCATTCTTATTTTCTACGTGAGGAGACTGTATCACAGAAAGGTTTACTTACTTGTCAAAGGTTGTGCAGCTAGTGAATGGCAGAGGTGAGACTCAAATCCAGGTAGCTTTTTTCCAAAATTCATTTTTTCATCTTCATATTGAGCAAACTCATCGAATCACCAAAGAATAGAGAGTAAAGTACCTCTTTTATTGTACATGGAGGGAGTGAGCCCTGCATATAACTGATTATCCTACAGAAGGATCTAAGGGGTGGTTTCCATTCCTTCCAAGGGTATGGTTCATATAAGAGAAGAACTTGAAGGCACGGAATTAAGAAGTATTGACCTTGATTTAACTGAAGCATTTCTTCCTTTCCAAAGTTCACTCTGTTTGAAAAAGACTAAAGACTGGACGATTTTATAACCAAGATCCCAGCAGCTGAATAATTATTTCTGATGAACAAGCATGAGCTTTACTTGCCACCTGAGAATTTTGGAAAATAAAATTTTATTAGTTTTCCTCATTTCTGAATGGGGAGGGCATTTTGCATGAGGGCTTCTGGATATTGCAGAAGACCTTTCTGGGTATTGGGGAAGACATCTTACTTCCGGGGATGTTTATTGGTATTCACTAAAAGCCATCAGGAAGGATTATCAGATATTCTACATAAAAGTCTGTCTATCTATTCCCATGTCATTTCACAATTCCTCACATATGTTACATACCAAGGAAGTAACTTGCTTTATCTCAGCTCTATTCAAAAAAGTGCAGTTCACTTTATATAAGCATAAATTGCCAACAACTCTATGAATCATGCAATCAAGTTCACACTCACCCACTTTCACTCATGCGCCAATGAGGTGATTCCTCCTTATTGACTACTTTTAAAGTTATCAGCTCTTCTATTTTCTGCTCATAGTGCTAGTGTTTATTGAAGAAGGGATCAAGGAGAAAAATAGGTCATTGGACTCAATACAGGTTTCAAACCTCAAAGGATCAGGCAATTTCAACACTACGCACACAACTTCATAAGAAAACAGGTTCCATGGCTTTCAGATTATGAGTTAGTATCTCATAATTTAAACCTGATGATAATATCCCTGTTTTGGAAACTACAAAAAAAGTGTCATGATCCTTCTACCTTCCTGCTCCCTTTATATGAAGTAGCCTTCCCTAATCAAAGATAAAATCTATGTCTGATTTATAATTTCTTCTCTTTTTGCTCTTTGATGTTGCTAAAATGTAGGCCACAAAATTTCAATTTGGCTCTGCAGTGATGATGTACAGCATTTTCCAAATGCATCCACCTATCTATTATCTTTATCTTCTCCCTCTCTCCACCCTAGTCAACAAAAAATCTTCATCAGTCAACAAAACTTCTTTAAACCCCCATGTATATCAGCTCATGCAAATAGCTCCCCTCAAAGTTATTGGATTCTACAAACACTAGTTTTGTAGTACTCATTGGTTCTACAAAGTGCAATCCACTTTAGGTACAAATAGAGCACACGACTGCATTTATAATAATGAGAAAATTGGAAACAACATAAAATGTCCAACCTTAGGGGAAAGCTTAAATAAATCATGCTACATTTATACAGTTGAATAATATACAGCTTTTGAAAAGAAAATGGCGCTGAAAGGGACCAGGGAGAAATGGCTAATTTCAGAGATGATGCAGGGTACGTACAAGAGGAACCTGATATACATTGTTATGCCAGAAAGTAGCAGAATGTTTTTTAAAAATGATGGGAGTGTGTCAAAAGTACATAGGAGCCAACATGAAGGAATTACCACTGGGAAAATCTGGAACAAAATGAGGATCAAAAAAAAAGGACAGTAATTAATTATAAAACATTGAAAAATAAGAATCCGTGAATCCATACTGATAACAACTAGATAGATAATTAGATAAATTGAGGAGGAAGGAGGTCTCTTGCTTACCTAGACACTGAGCACCAACTGGTAAATGTGAAAGGAGTGATGGAGTTGGAAAATTATCACTTTGCAATCATTATGATAACGATTGGTCCAGGTAGGAATCAGCAATGGGTGCTAAAACCAGGGAAATTTTTAGATGAAGAGAAGGATACATTCATGATCTGAAACAGTCTCCCTATAGATTGCTTATTCTTTTCAAGGGAAAAGTGCTAATTACACAGCAGAAAAATCAGATAACACCTTGACTGAATCATCATAAGTTACATCAACAAGGAGGAACAGATGGGCATTGTGTGCCTATGGGTATGGTACCCTGAGAAGGACACAGCATCACTTAAGTACTATTCTGGACAAGAATGCATAAACTGAATCTAATTATGAGAACATATCAGAAAAAAGTGAGAAGGCTTCTATTGAAAAAGAGAGGAGGGGGACCAGCTTTGTGGCATGCTCCAACATGGCAGCTCGGGTTAGTGGGTTTGGATCCCAGGTGCAGACCTACACCACTCATCAGCCATGCTGTGGCGGCAACCCACATACAAAATAGAGGAAGACTGGCACAGATGTTAGCTCGGGGCTAATCTCCCTCAGGCAAAAAAAAGAAAGGAAGATTGTCAGCAGATGTCAGCTCAGGGGGAATCTTTCTGAGCAAAAAAAAAGAGAGAGAGAGAGGAGGGGACTGCATTCTTCAAAACTGTCAATGTCATCAAAGACAAAAATAGCATGACAGCTAACTGCAATACCTGACCCTAGACTGGATCCTCTAGTGGAAAAAAAAATAAATGCTATGAAGGAAATATTTTTTTTTTTTGAGGAAGATTAGCCCTGAGCTAACTACTGCCAATCCTCCTCTTTTTGTTGAGGAAGACTGGCCCTGAGCTAACATCCATGCCCATCTTCCTCTACTTTATATGTGGGACGCCCACCACAGCATGGCTTTTGCCAAGTAGTGCCATGTCCGCACCCTGGATCCGAACCAGCAAACCCTGGGCCACCAAGAAGCGGAACATGCACACTTAACCGCTGCACCACCAGGCCAGCCCTATGAAGGACATTTTGCAGTCAATTAACACAAATGTAATATGGATGGGAGATTAGAAAAAATTACCGTTTCAATGCTATATTTACTGAAGTTGGAAAGTATACTGTTATGCAAGAGAATAAAACTATTTTTTTTTAAAGATTTTATTTTTTTCCTTTTTTCTCCCCAAAGCCCCCTGGTACATAATTGTATATTCTTCGTTGTGGGTCCTTCTAGTTGTGGCATGTGGGATGCTGCCTCAGCGTGGTCTGTTGAGCAGTGCCATGTCCGCGCCCAGGATTCGAACCAACGAAACACTGGGCCGCCTGCAGCGGAGCACGCGAACTTAACCACTCGGCCACGGGGCCAGCCCCGAGAATAAACCTATTTTTAAGAAATACACACTGAATTACTTTTAGGAGTAAAGGACTGTGATGCAATTTATTCTAAAATAGTGCAAAAAAACCCCAGAAAAAATAATAGACTGTGCACAAGTGATAGAGTAAGAGGAATAATTTGTTAACAGTAAGTGAATCTGTACTTGGTTTTAAAAAAAAGAATGAGTTAAAACTCTATGTATTGCCATGGAAAGATGGTCACCATATATTTTAAGGGAAGAAAAGCAGATTGTAATATATAACTAGTATCCCATTTTGTAAGTAAAAAAACATATGTATATGTAAGCTCATATATGCATAGAAAAATATATGAAAGGATATGCGTAAAACAATTAACAAAGTTTTTCTTCGAAAGGTGGGAATAGTGGAGACTTTCATTTTTTACTTCATACATTTCTGTACTGCTCATAGTTTTACAATGAACATAAATTACTTTCATGAATATTAAAAATATTTTCCACTTAAAAGAATTCACATGGGTAGAAATCTTCTGAATTCCAAGAGAAAGAGCGAATCATTCACAATGAAGATTGACTAGAAATATAAGGAGCTAAAATCAGTTTAAGCATATATACACAGTATAGAAAAGTATAACATAGATATTCAAATAATCAGCGATAAAAATGTAAATATTGAGTTGCAACTGCCAGATCAAATCTGAAGTGAGTCATTTTTCTACTCAGAGCAAAACTAAATATTTTGTGAGTGTGTTAAGGACCTCTGTGAAGAAAACCAGAAAACCTCACTGAGAAACAAAAAAGACATAAAAGAAGAGACTTGAATGAATGGAGAGACATATCATGTTTCTCAATGGGCAGACTTAACAGTGTAAAGGTGTGACCACTCTCTCCCTCTTGAAACTCATTTTTCTCTTGTATTTATGCTGCAAGCTTCTCCTGTTTTTGTTTCTACCTTACTGCCTGCTCCTTTTCAGTGTCCTTTCCTGGATTCTCCTTCTCCCAGGAACCTCTGCAGGATTTAGTCTTCAGCCATTTTCTCTTCTCTATTTGCATTCTCCCTAAGTGAATTCATCCTCTCTTGTGATTTCAAACACTAGCTATATGTTGATGACACCAGCCCTGACCTCTCTCCTGACTGCCAGTGTCATATGTGCAACCACCTAGTTGACATCATCACACTGATGAATCTTAGGCATATCAAACTTCAAAGGTACAAAACAGAACTCCTGATTTCTAACTTCAGCTTAGGACACTTGTCCTCCAGATCTTCATAAGGCTCCTTCTCATCATTCAGGTCTGAGTTCAAGTGTCAACTGCCTAGGCCACTTGATCTACAATACTTCTCTCCACTTGCTGAAACAGATATTAATATCACATTATGCCATTTAAATGTTTTTATGGAATTCATTACTATTTGAACTTATCCTACTTGTGTATCTGTTTACTCGTTTATTACCCGTCTCACCACCACCACCACCACTGACTAAAATGTAAGCTCCTCAAGAACAATGATCTTACTTGACTTGTTCACTTATTCCCAGCATGCAAATAGTGTCTGATACATAGTAGGTGCTCAATAAATGTATAGATAGAATGAATGAAGGAAAAATAATCTATAAATTTTAAATCATTTCAACCAAATTCTAGTAGTATTTGGAGAAAGGGGTCTGCAACAAAGAAATTATTCAGTCATTTGAAAAAAAACAAGCATAATATAATAGTCATGAAATTTTTGAGAAAAAAAGAGTAAGGAGGGGAATTTACCAGAGCAGCCATTTTTTTAAATGTTAAAAATCACATAATGAATAATTAAAATAGCGTAGTACTGGTAAGGAATTGGAGTAGTAGATCCATAGAATCAAATAGAAAGTCCAGACCAGAGCCAAGTTCATAGTGACATTTAATATATGACAAGGCAGCATCTTGCATGAACTACTGCCAGTAGTGAAAGGTAGATTATTCAATAAATAATGTAGAGATAACTAGCTAAGTGTCCCTTTCTCCCCTGGACTATAATGTCTCTGGAGTGTTAACAGTTTCTTGGGTATCTTGCCAGAGATAATTTCTGTAATTTCAAAGATTTTACATTTATAGATTCCTTTCTCCCCACACAAATGATAGCATACCACACTGCTCTGCACCTTGATTTTTTCACTTAAAAATATCTTGGATATCTTTCCATATAACTACATGTTGAGCTGCCACATTCTTTTTAATAACTACATAGTATTCCATTATATATATGTACCATAATTTAACTAGCAGTCTATGATGATTGTTTCCAATCTTTTGCAAGAACAAACAAGGCTATAATAATTGTTTCACTCAAATATGACTATATTTCTAGGATAAATAGTTAGGAGTGGAATTTCTAAGTCAAATGGTTTGTCCCTTTTTATTTTTGATAGATTATTTCCCAAATGCTCTTCATAGAGGGTATGCCAATGTATTTTTTCAATTTTATTGAGATATTATTGACGTTTAACATTGTGTAAGTTTAAGGTGTACAACATAATGATTTTATATATGTATATATTGCAAAACGATCACCATGATAAATTAACGTGCATCACCTCATATAGTTACAATCTTTTTCTTGTGATGAGAACTTTTCAGATGTACTCTTTTAGCAACTTTCAAATGTACAATACAGTATTGTTAGCTATCGTCATTATGTTGTACATCACATCCCCAGAACTTATTTATCTTATACCTGGAAGTTTGTACCCTTTGACCACCTTCTCAGAGTTGTTTAATTTTCTTTTTTAAAAAATAAGTTTCATATGTTTTCACCTGTTCACAAGACATCATTTTTATTTCCTTTTATGCAAATTGTCTGTCTAGTCACATCTTTTGCCTATTTTCCCCAGCATATTGTTGATCTGTTTGCTCATTGACTTGTAGGAATTATTGTAAGAAAATTGACTGGCTATTTGGAAAAAAAATTCCTACACAATGCCATAAGACAAAGTGAATTCTACATGAATTTAAAATGTGAACATAAAAGAAGAAAGAATAGGATACTGGTGAATATATGCATAATCTTGTGGTGAGGAGAGACTTTCCAATATGAACTTAAAGGCAGAATTCATAAACGAAAGGAGTAATGGACTGGACTATATAAAAATTTCAAAATTTATGTAGGGCAAAATCAAACTACTACAACTTAAAAAGTAAGCAACAGTTATATATGTACATATATTAGAGAGAGAGAGAAAAACAGAGAGAGAAAGCAAATGTAGTGAAAGTGGTAAAGAATATAGTCAAGTGATCATTATACTCCTCTTGCAACTTTTCTGTAGTTTTAAAATTTTTCAAAATAAAATGTTGAGAAAAAGTAATATTAAAAGAGCAACAATAGAGAAGAAGAAATAATCAAAATTTAGAATTAAAAAATTAAGCAATTTCTACAGCAGAATACAGATTCTTAATAAAAAAGAAGTGTTATAAAGTTATATGCAATAAACTGGAAAACTTTGATGAAATAAAAATGACAGCAAAATAAAATACAATATTTGAAATATATATGACAGCCAAAATAATAATATTCTTAATATAGCATATATTCTTATGAATTAATAAAGAAAAGATGCATACACCAGTAGGTGAAAATAATGGAGAAAGAACAAGATCAGGCAATTTACAAAATAAGAAATACAAATGACCAATACAGTAAAAGAAATTTCAAACAAATCCAACTTTGGTGGTAATCAAAAAAGTGCAAATTAAATAATGACATATCATTTTCTGTCCATCAGGTTGGCAAAGCTCAGAAAAAATGAAAATATTCACTGTTAAGCAGATGGAGGAAAATGGACACTATCTTAAATGCTGGATGGTGAGCAGATAAATTGTCATAACTTTTCTGGAGGGCAACTTGGAAACATGTATCAAAAGTCCCCAAGAGTTCATACCATTTCACTTTGCAGTCCTTTTTCTAGGAATTTATCTAAGGAAATAATTGAACAAATGTTCAAAGATTTGTGTACAAGGATATCCAACATACTATTATTTTGAATTCAAAAATTAGAAACAAATTATCAATAACAAATCGGTTAAATACTTTACTTAATGCAATACATTATTATGAAGCCATTAAAACAATTATATACATGTATGTTTATTGACACAAAAAGATTCACATTAAATTAAGTGAAAGAGTTATGCATATTATGATTACATTTGTATGGAAAATTTCTGGGAAGATATATACCAAAATGTCAACAGTAGTTGACTCTACATGGTGGAATTGTACTTGCTTTTCTTCACCTTTTGCTCATCTATATTTCTTAATTTTTATAGAATGATAATATACAACTTGTGTAATGAGATATATACTATATTTATATCCAAAGCATTTTTACAGATCGATGTGAAAAGGCAACAATGCCAGGGGAAAATGTGCAAGAGACGTAAACAGGCAATTTATCAAGTAAATGGTGCAATAGCCAACAACGCAATAAAAAGTGCTAAACATCCTTGGCAATTAAAAGAATGCAAACCAAAACAATACACCTTTTTCATCCATCAGATCAGCAAAAATAATCAAGTGGATGCATGAAATACCATTCCTCTACGAAAGGTGGCTGTGGCCAATGGTACAAACATTTTGAAGGTCTTTTTGTCAGTAAGGATCAAAAACTTTTAAAATGTGCATACACTTTCATTCAAGAATTCTACTTCTAGAAAATAATGAAAGGTGAAAAGATGTACATTTAAGAATATCCAGAAAAGTGTTGTTTATAATAGTAAGACATTGGAAATAATCTCAATGTCACTTGCTTAAATTATGTAAATCCATACTATAATGGAATGCTACGCAGCCATTAAAATTCTTATTTTTATGTTACTGACATAGAGACAAGGTCACAATATGTTTTTAAGGGACAAAAAAAGTGGATCACATATATGCTACAACATGGATGAACCTTGAAAACAGTATGCTAAGTGAAATAAACCAGACGCAAAGGGAAAAATACTGTATGATTTCACTTATATGAGGTACCTAGAATAAGCAAGTTCATAGAGACAAAAAGTAGACTAGAGTTTACCCAGAGTTGAGGAGAGAGGGGAACAGGGGTTATGGTTTAATGGGCACAGAGTTTCTGTTGAGGATGATGAAAAAGTACTGGAAATGGATAGTGGTGATGGTTGCACAACATTATGAATGTACCTAATGCCACTGAATTGTACACTTTAAATGGTTAATATGGTAAATTTTATGTTATGTATACTTTACCACAACTTTAAAAAAGCAGATCACAAATAACTATGTACAACATCACCCCATTTTGTACCTACCATATGTGTATATGTTTACTAAAATATTCACTTGATTAAGTACCATAATGTTAACAGTACTTTATGTCATGTGGTGGTTTTGTGGGTGATTTCATTTTATTTTTCTTATCTACATTTGTCTTTGTTTTTTCTTTCGTGAATGTGCAATACTCGTGTAAAAATATTTTTAAAAACTCAAAAGTGATAAGAATATCTGGTGGGTGAAAGTACAGAATTAGAAAGCAGAAATCTTTAGACATTTGGAAGAAATAAAAACCAAATATAACTCTTAGTTACCTTAAATTTCCCAAATAACAAAGATTACTCTGTACTTTCCTTTGGAAGTAGGTTCTTCACTCTCTGTTTACAAGCTTTTTATTAACTTATAGAAATCTTTCAAAGTTAAGTCTTAAGGTTTTATTTCCTTTACTCTCAAATTTTCAGGACAGGAAGTTGTTAGTGTAGATCTTTATTGTTACTTAAGCTTATCTCCATTTAATGTAAAGATGTCTATGCTTTGCTTTAAAATAGAAACCTCCAAAATTTTAAAATTATTTAACAGATAAATATTTATGACTCTTGGTTTCTAAATTAGATGTTGCATTGACTTAAAAATAATACTTACATCAATTCACTGCAACTTAAAATTTAGTAGAGATGGAAGTAAACAATGTGTCATTCACTCACTCATTCAGTCAGTAATGTTTTTTGAATACCTAATACAGCAGTGAACAAAACAGAATTAATATCTGCTCTCTTGAAGAAGTAAACTTCAGTTGAGACTGGAAGAATGAGCACGAACAATAGTTAGGTGAGGATTCAAGGGAAACACTACTTCAGGAAGAGTGACTAGCTGCTGGAAATTTCCAGAAGCCGAAAAAAGCTTGAAATGCTTCAAGACCTACGAGTGAGTGAGGAAGAATATAGCTAAAGTGTAGGGAGCCAGTGAGGAGAAAAATGAAGATGGAGAGAGGGCAGCCACATCATGCAGGGCCTTGCAGGATAATAATACTCCTAAGCTCAATAAGAAGCCATTGCAGGGGATGATATAATCAATCGTACCTTTTAAAAAGATCGCTTTTAAAACTTCCTTTGCTATAGTTATAGCCACTAAGTTTTGTGGTGGTACTTGAAAGTTTCTGAGGCCTATCTGTACACATTATATTTCCACATCCTGTTGGGTAGGTACCATTTTCTCCATTTTACATAGGAGGAAACCTAAGTTCAAAAGATAAGTGAACTCAGTAAGATCATGTAGCTAAGGAGTACAATTAAGACCGCAGTTGAGGTATTCTGACTCCAAATCTTATACTCTCTATTACCCTACTTTGGATGTCAATCATATCGCTAGTATTCAGCTATCCACATCATCTTTCATTAGCTTTGAGACTTTAATCTTAAAAAGTCAAGACAAGACAACTCTTTGGGAACCACTTCCTTTTTTTAATAGGAAAATAAAGGTCCCATGGATCTGAAGAAAAAGTTGAGTGTTCCACTTGAGGGAAATCAGGCTAATAGTGGATTATTTGTACAAGATGAACTGCATTCAATATAGCTAATGCTGTTTTCCAGAAATTTGATTATAGGACATAGAAAATATAATAAAACAAAATAGAAAAAGGTTAAGGTAGATGCACACCAAATAGGGTACAATAGTTAGTGCAAGTAAACATTACAAAATGGAAAGCACTTACCAATAACTCAGGCATAACTAATCATTAGAGAATGCTTTCCATAGAAATAGTTTTAATAGTAACTATAGCCAAACAAAAAGATACATCTTCTAAAACATACATAAAACTATGGAGCATGATTTGGGTACATACAGATGAGTACTATTTATTAGCAAGGCTCTATCTATCTATAAGTGCACAATGAATGAACAGAAACCCAGACAACCCATTTATTTTGGTTATCTTTATGACTGATGTGGAGAACCAAATGATTGAGTGAACAAGAGCAATCAGCATCGATCTTGAGGACGGCCAAAATGAACAAAGTGGCTGTACCTAACTCAACAAGTCAATAAATTAAGTGAACAAGTGCTTGTATAGTACTGGCTATATGCCCAGAAATGTTCTAGATGCTGTGGGGGCTATAGTCAGAAGATGTAGTCTGTGCCCTAAATGAAATTACAATTTTGTTGGGATAATAAGTTGTAAATTATAAACTATCAAAACAATATACCAGTAAACGCAAGTATAGAGTATAAAATATGGTACATGCTATATGGCTTCAGAGATCAGTACGAGCCAGCGTGAGCAAAATTAAGTTGGACATCAAAGAAAAGATAAGATTTGAATTGTTGAAGAGAAAGAGAGGAAAACTGTAGCACACATTTGCTGAATATCAAAAATCTAGTTTTCCCGTCTCCTGGCAATACCACTCAATTCTTGTTTGGGAAACCATTCCATTAGCAACTCTCAGCCAAGAGCTTTAGGCAGAGTTGACTCTAGCTCCAGGTGTGCATCATAATTGTCTTAAGTCAATCAGGATAGTCCATCCTTCTGGCACTAGTGACTGTCTTAGGGACGGGCATGCAACCTAAACCTAAGTGAATTACTGCATCTTATTCTTCTGAGCCCAGTAATTAATTTAAAGGAGATACTAAAAGGTTCCTATCAGAGTAAAGTTCTGTGCATTTTCTGGGAATGCTGGGACACAGATTTTCTCTTCTACTGGATAGTGTATTATGAAGATTCAAAGTTTCTAGCCATTTAAAACCAAATCACATGTGTGTGGTAGGAGGAGCCTAGAGTGGCCAAAGATCTACTATATGGACCTTGAGGGCTGGTATTGACACCACTGAAAGCAGACCGAAAGAGATTTAGAGTAAACTTGAATACTTGGTAGCATCACTAAGGTGCTACATCAATCCTTGCCAGAATCATCTCTGCATTTTTCAGTTATATGAGCTAGTAAATCCCCTTTATTTGAGTGAGATCGGGTTTTGTCCAACTGTTCTCTTGACTAGAGCAAAGGATTCATTTTGGTGAATAGTGGACAATTATATCGGACAATGATGAGAGCCCATATTATAGAGAAACTTGAGTAAAAGGGACAGGATTTGGGACTTGATTTGATAAGTAATTAGGAATCATGACTTTTTTCTGAAAAAGATAATGATGTGAATGAAGTGGTGGCCTAGGCATATTGATCAGACCAAGGTGAAAATAATGGATTTCATGGAAATAGAACAAGAAGATGGCAGGGAAATCCTTTAGGAGGAATCGAGGGCCTGCTCTATTGTGGTGATGATGGAAATATAGAGAAAGGGATAGAGGAGAAGCAATAAAGTATTTTGGTTAATAATGTGAGTTCTGGAGGCAGACTGCCGAGATAGAATCTGGAACCTGTTATTGCTACTTATATTCTACATTACCCTACCCTACTTTTTGACACCAATTGCATCACTTCTGTCCAACTATTCATATCATTTCATTAGCTTTTTAAACTTTAATCTTAGGAAGAGTACATATCTTTTGGTAAAATTACTTAGTGTTTCTCCTCAATTTTCTCATTTGCAAAATGGGGATAAAAATAATGCCTACATCTTGAAGATATCGTTATTCTTGAGTGTGGAAAGATATGCAAAATACTTAGAAGAGTGTGTAGCACACAGTAATATTCAATAAATTTTAGCTATTATTCAAGCACTTTTCCAAGGCAGAAGCTATAGTACCTGGTGACTGACTGAAGAAAGCAAAAAAAAACAAAGAGGACTAGATTAGGACACTTGTGCTCTAGCTCCAGGTTTGCCATACTAGCTTTAGTGAACTTAACCTTTCTTAACCTTTTTGAGGACTCTGATTAATCATCTAGAAAAATATGCATTTGGATTAGATGATCTCTAGGGTTGTCTCCATGTCTAACATTTTATGAGTTTATGAAATCTGTCATAAAAATACATATGTAGTATTAATATACTATACCAATATACTATAGCATATTAATTCTATATATCATATTATTTATATATGTTTATATATAGTTATACAGTAAAAATTTATATAACATTTTGAATGCATTAATTAATTTAATCCTTTCAACAACTCTGTGAGGTGGACAATTTTACAGATAAGGAAACTGAGGCTCAAAGGGTTTAAAAGACTTCTTCAAGGATATATAGTTGAAGTCAGGACTCAAAGTCAGAGCTTCAGACTCTGAACACCACTCTGTTTATTATGGTTTTCTACCTTCAATTTTAAATGCCAGGATTAGCGTGGGAACTATAGTGCCCCTGAAAAGTGTGGTGTGTACACATTGGGTTCAAAGAACTCTTGGCCCTCATAGAACAGGCTCATTTTCTGTCTGTACATACAGGAAAAGTAGCAGACACAAACAGCATCAAAGGACTTCTAGATTATTGTAGAATATTCCCATTTCCATGAAGGCAGTTATTGTGGTGTTCAGGAGAAAAAGAGCCTTAAAGAAGGTGGGCTTAAATAAGAAAAGATCCTTAGATGAGATCCAAGCATCAATATGATGCCACAGTGTCCTATATATGGAGAGTATGTCTCCAGGATGGGTTAGTAACAAGTGGTACTAGTAGATTAGATTGTAGAGTATATGAGCAGCCACGCCCATAACAATAATGAAGATTCACATGGCTAACATGCGCCAGGCCAACCTCAAGTGATGGCAGGAGGAAAAGTCAGTGGTCACTACACATTTAAATATGAAGAATTAAGAAAATACAGTCTTGGAGGCCACATTTAGAGGTCTAGACAAGAAACTCAAGGCCAAAATCTCTATGTTGATGCTTTCTAAAAACCGTCTATTCTGTAGAGAGAAAAAAAGCGTGGATACTCCAAATTCTTCAGAACCCAGAAGAACTCTTTTAATAGTTGTAGGCTACACAGGAAGGCTAGGCTCCTCTTGAACAAAATGTCACCAGGAATTTTGTACTAAAAAGGAAAGACCATGAGGCAAGCTAGTATAAAAGCATAATATTTAGACTGATGTAGATCCCACTAGAATAAAAGAAACTAATGAAAGCTACGAAAAATGGGTCCGAGCTATGACAGCAGTATAAAGAAAATTGAGGGCAACTTAGGATTCCAGCTTCTTAAATATGCAACTGACATATATAGGAAGTGGTTAAAAATAAGTGAGAACACAATATATACATACATATAGTTTTACACTTTTCCTAGAAGCTTTAAAAGGAAAATAGTTGAATTGGAATGTACACCAGCATGTAAGGGTATATAACTAGACTTTAAGCAGTTTGATAGAAGGAAGAAAATTTGCCATTTACAATGCCAAGTTACACATAACTATAGGAAGGCCCAGCTTGAGCCAATCAGCACGTTGCTGTGTATATGAGGGTCAACATGCATAGTATAAGCATAGAATAACTGGACAAGGAAAGCGCAGTACAAACTTTCTGAGTGCAAAGACATCACTTTTAAAATGTAAAATGTGTTAACAAAGTTAGTGGCTTAGGTCTACTTTACAGAAGACTTGACCAAACTAATACTATTTTGCCCCCCCAAAATATAGAATAGGCAATGTCATAATTTTGGAGGTTTTTAGTTATTCACAAATGAATTCATCAAATATTTCATTGAGATGAAATACAGAATTGAGGTTTCCATAAAAAAAGACTGCTTCCTGTAATGAGCTTTGTATGACTCGAAATAAAAGAATATTATTTTGAGCGATCAGAAATATCCATAAGAACTACTGCATAATAGTAATTAAGTTTTGCATACTAGCTTAAGCAAGAAAACCAGAATTATCAATCACTTGGTTAGTTAATTTTAGGAGAGAGAGTGACGATAAAATGTAGACAATTGCTATTTTTTGAAACATACCTTTACAAATTAAAAGCCCAAAGAGTGCTTTTTAAAATCACTTAAAAATATCAAAAATCAATGAAAACTACCAGACTTTGGTGAAAGAAATCAAAGAAGAGAAAAATAAATGGAAGGACATCCTGTGTTCATGGATTGAAAGAGTTAATATTATTAAAATGCCCATGCTATCCAAAGCCACTTATAGATTCACTGCAATCCCTAGCAAAATTCCAATGGCATTTTTCACAGAAATAGAAAAAAATCCTAAAATTTGTATGAAATCACAAAAGACCCCAAATAGCCAGAGCAATCAGGAGCAAGAACAAAACTGAAGGCAGCACACTTCCTAATTTTAAACTATACTACAAAGCTATAGTAATTAAAACAGTATGGTACTGACATAAAAATAGACACATTGACCAATGGAACAGAATTAAGAACCCAGAATTAAACTCTTGCATATACAGTCAACTAATAGTTGATAAGGGAGCTAAGGACATTCAATGGGGAAAGGATAGTCTCTTCAACAAATAGTGTTGGTAAAACTGGATAAACACATGCAGAAAAATAAAATTGGACCCTTATCTTACACCACTCACAAAAATTAATTCCAAAGAGATTGAAGATTTACACATAAGGCCTAATACTATAAAACGCCTAGGAAAAAACATAGGGAAGAAGCTCCTCAATATTGGTCTTGGCAATGATTTTTTGGATGTGACATCTAAAGCACAAACCACAAAAGGAAAAATCATCAAGAGAGACTGTATCAAACTTAAGAGCCTCTGTATAGCAAAAGAAACAATTAACAAAATGAAAAGGCAACCTATGGAATGAGAGAAAATATTGGCAAACCATGTATTAGGCAAGGGGTTAATATCCAAAATTTATAAAGAACTCGTACAACTCAATAACAAAAAAAGCAAACAATCCAATTTTAAAATGGGCAGAGTAACTAAGACATTTTTTTCAAAGAAGTCATCCAAATGGCCAACAGGTACATGAAAAGGTGCTCAACATCACTAATCATCAGAGAAATGCTAATCAAAACAATGAGATATCGCCTCATGCCTGTAAGAATAACTACCATTAAGAAGACAAGAGATAAGTGTTGGCAAGGATGTGGAGAAAAGGGAAACCTCGCGGCACTGTTGGTGAGAATGTAAACTGGTTCCGTCACCATGGACAACAGTATGGAGCTTCCTCAAAAAATTAGAAATAGAACTACCATACAGTCCAGCAATACCACTTCTGGGTATGTATCCACAGGAAATGAAAACAGGTTATTGAAGAGATAGATGCACTGCCATGTTTATTGTAGCATTATTCACAATAGCCAAAATATGAAAACACCCTAAGTGTCTATCAACAGATGAATGGATAAAAATGATGTGGTATATATATATACAATGAAATATTATTCAGACTTGAGAAAAAAAGGAAATCCTACCCTTTAAACAACATGGATGGACCTTGAGGACATTATGCTAGGATAAATCAGACAAAGACAGACCTTATATGTGCAACTTGAAAAAACGAACTCGAAAAAACAGAGAATGGAATGGTGGTTACCAGGGGCTGGGGAGCGGGGGAATGGAAGAGCTATTGTTTAAGGGTACATACTTGCAACTAATAGATAAATAAATGCTTGAGATCTAACACAAAGTGCAGGACTACAGAAAACAAAACTGTATTATAAACTTTAAACTTGCCAAAAGACTAGATCTTAATTGTTTCCATCGCTAGAAGAAATGATAATTGTGCGACATGATAGAAGTATTAGCTGATACTAACATGGCAATCATATTGCAATATAAATACATCAAGTCAATATGTTGTACATCTTAAACTTACACAATATTCTATGTCAATTATATCTCAATAAAATAAAAAGACCAAAACTGTCTGCAGTGGACCAAAAACAATTTAGCAATATAAATAATCTAAGATCTCCATGACTATATAACAAAATAAAAGAGGCTTGGGGAGATGGTAGCAGGGAACAGGAGTTTATTTTTCGAAAATGAAAAAAAACTGCCTATATGAAGAGAAAAAGAAATCTCTAAATGTGTGGCTGATGAAGTAAAAAATAATAATTTCAAGGATCACCCTATGAGACATTCCTAAGTTAATATTAAAAAGTTTTTTAAGACATCAGAGGCAGGAGGTGAGCAAGAGAATCAGTGGGGCTGCTTTATGATCACGCAAAAGGTATACTCAGGCATGAAAGAGTGGTAGCACAAAGACCCAGTGAGAGGTTTTTTTTTCTTTACCAAGGAAGCCATGAAGGAGAATCCTGAATCCAAATGAAATTTGAAGTAACAAAGTCAGAGACATCAGATCATAAACAGTCAGGCAGGCAGAGTTCTAAACATGATAGTAAATGATATGCATATCAGGTATCATTTACCCAAATTTTTTGATGAACTGAATGGTGAAATGGTGGAACAGTAGCTTCAAGTTGTAATATGTTGCCGAGACAGGACCAGAAGATTTTTAAGATGACCTACATCCATCGGAAAAAAAAAAAAACGCACACCAAAAAATTCTTTTGGGGATGTGCTTCCATAATTAGCTACCTGACAGAGTAAATAGCACTAGGTTGAGTCCTGAAATAGACATAATATGTTGAGGAGAGAGAAAAACCCTGGTGTCTATGTTTCAGCTGCTATGGAGGTTGAACATGTCCCCCTTCTCTTCTCAAATTCCTTCACCCTTTCCCTAAACCAAGTGATGTCTCTGTCAGAATATATTCATCCAATAGAAATGACACTCGATAAATTTCAGAAGACAAATTCTGAAAAATTGAAATAATCCCTACCAAGATGGCAAACCTTGCCAGCATTTTGGTCTTTGCAAAAAAAATTTTTTCTGGCACAATTTCCCTAAAGAGGACAGGCTCCCTCTTCCTACAGATGGGTTTTGAATTGGGCAGGAATCATGGCCCCCAAACAACAGCGATCTTGCCAAAGCAAAGAGCACCAACACAGATTCTGAAATCCCACATGGAATTGGAAATCCACATCTATCTGGTAGTTTATTCCGGTATTACTTCATCAGATAAATACAGCAGCAATATATCAGTAAAGTTACTTGCTACAGTTTTAAGTAAATTCAACACTACTTCCAAAGAAGATAATAGAATGCCATTCCTATTGATATTCATATTTCAATTTTTTTCCTTTAATACACAGTTGACCATCAGAGACATTTTCCATAAAAATACTTCTCATAATTCTGCTTCCCATTTTGGCTACCAAAAATCAGCGTTATTAGATGGTGTACTTCTTATGAATTTTAAAAATCATTTCTCATAGACTTAACCAGCTACGAACTCTGTATGTGCCAACACCATATTTTCTTTAAAATTGAACTTTGGGATCATTGTAGATTCACATGCAGTTGTGAAAAATAATATATTAATATCCCACATACACTTTATCCCGTTTCCCTCAATGGAAACATTATGCAAAACTGTAGTACAATATCACAACCAAGATACTGACATCGACACAATCCACTGATCTTGTTCAAATTTTACCAGTTTTACTTGTATAGTTCCATCACCATAAAGATCACACATTTTGTACTTTTATGACCACATCCACTTCTCTTGTGCGTCCTTAGCCCCTGGCAACCACTGATCCATTCTCTATTTTTATAATGTTATCATTTTAAGCATATTATATAAGTGGAACCATACAGCATGTAACCTTTTTGGATTGGCCTTTTTCATCCAGCATGATTCCCTGACTATTCATCCAGGTTGTTGCGTGTACCAATAGTTTGTTCACTTTTATTGCTGAGTACTATCTATGGCATGGACGTAACCACAATTCATCCAACTATCCACCTGTTGAGGAAAATCTGAGTTGTTTCTAGTTTGGGACTATTAGGAATAAAGCTGCAATAAGTATTTATATGCTGACACTTGATGCAGACCTCTAGCCTCCAGAAATGTGAGAGAAGAAGTTTTTACTGTTTTAAGCCATCCAGTTTGCGGCACTTTATTGCAGCCCTAGGAAACTAACACAATGACATTAGTTATATAGCTTTTGTATATGCTCTTTATCAAGCTAAGGAAGTTTTTCTCTGTTCCTTATTTGCAGAGATTTTTTTTATCATGGGTAAGTGTTAAATTTGTCAAATTTTTTTCTGCATCAAATGATATGACCATATGATTTTTCTTCTTTAGTCTGTTAATTACATTTATTGATTTTTGGATGTTGGGCCAGTCTTGCATATATGGAATAAATCTCACTTAGTCATGGTACATAGTTATTTTTATAAATTGTTGGACGCTATTTCCTAATATTTTGTTGAAGATCTTTGTGTTTGTCTTCATGAGAAATATGTCTGTATATTTCTCTGTACATTCTTTGTCTGCTTTTGACATCAAGGTAATACTGACTTCATAAAATAAGTTGAAAAGTGTTCCCTCCTCTTCTGTTTTCTGAAAAATATTGTATACAATTGCTGTTAATTCTTTAAACGCATAGTAAAATTCCCCAGTGAAACCATCTGGGCCTGGGAATTTCTTTTCCAGGAGCTCTTTAATTATAAATTCTATTTCTTTTTGTAGGACTACTCAGGTTATCTATTTCATCTTGTTTCAGTTTGTGCTTTTCAAGAAATTGGTCCATTTCTTGTGTTGTTGAATTTATGAGCATAAAGTTACTTACAGTATTCCCATAGTATCGTTTAATGGCTTCATGATCTCTTTCAGTCCTGATATTGGTGATTTATGCCTCCCTCTTAATTTTTATCATTCTTGCTAGAGGTGTGTCAATTGTATTGACTTTTTTGAGGAACCAGCTTTGGATTCATTGATATTCTTGATTTGATTCTTGAATTGATTTTCAATTTCATTGATTTCTGCTCTTTATTATTTCCTTCCTTCTGCTTGCTTTGGATTTATTTTGCTCTTTTTGTCCCCTAGTTTCTTGAAACTTGGATTATTGATTTGAGACCTTTCCTCTTTATAGTCACATGCTGCATAATGATGTTTGAGTCAATGACAGATTGCATACATGATGGTGGTCCCATAAGATTAGTACCATGTAGTCCAGGTGTGTAGTAGGCAATACTATATAAGTACTAAAGGGGAGGAAAAAAATTTTTCTCTAACCTTCTAGGTTCTTCTGGCTGCTGTAAGAATTAAATTGACATGAGACGGATTAACAGGAGAAAAACGAAAGTTTAATAGCATATATATATATGGGAGAAACCCAGGAAAACTGAATAACTCGCCAAAATGGCCAAAGCCCTCACCTTAAATACCATCCTCGGCAAGACAAAAAAAGATGTTGGGGGTGTGGAGAGTCAGAGACTTCAAAGGGAAGGAAAGTGATTCACAGTTAGGTGAAAGCAATCAAATGTTTGGGAAACAAGTGTTTGGCCACACAGAAACAGAAGAACACAGAGGGGAGCTCAACAAACAGGCTTTTTTAGGTTCCTCCCTGCCTACCACCTAGTTCATGTTATACTAAGGTGATAGCTCTCTTCTTGAGACAGGTTTTTTATCTGAATTTTTTTAGACAGTTAAGGAAGAGGTAACAAGAAAAACTTTCTGAATCCTTTTTTTCTTAGAAATCATCAGCTTAAAGTAATCCTAAAGTTAAAGAGACACATTTTTGGGTGGCATATGTTGTTCCCCTTCAGTATACTCTATAATATTCACACACCAATTAAATCACCTAACAATGCCTTTCTCAGAACATATCCCCATCATCAGGTGACACATGACTGTATTTCATAGCATTTAGTTCTATAAATTTCCCTCTCAGCATTGCTTTACTTGCATCCCACACATTTTGCTATGTTGTGCTTTTATTTCATTCAGTTCTCTGCATTTTTAAAATTTCTTTTGGGACTTCTTCTTTGACCCATGGATGATACAGAAATGTGCTATTTAAGTCTTAATGTCTGAAGATTTTCTCATTGGTTTTCTGTTACTGATTTCTAGTTTGATTATGTTACAGTTGAAGAACATCCTCCACATAATTTTGATTCTTTTCAATTTGTTGAGATTTGTTTTATGAGCCAGTATATGGTTTGTTATGGACTGACTGTGTCCCATAAAACTTCATACGTTGAAGCCCTGCCCCCTGATGTGGCTGTGTTTGGAGATGGGGATTCTAAGGAAGTATTTAAAGTTAAATGAGGTCATAAAAATTGGTCTCTGATCTGAGAGGATTAGTATCCTTATAAGAAGAGATACCAGAGAGCTCACTCTCCCTCTCTCTCCATGCATGCACAGAGGAAAGGCCATGTGAAGACAGTGAGGAGGGGGCTGTCTACAAGCCAGGAAGTGAGCTCTCACCAGAAATTGAATTGCCCAGAACTTTGGCCTTGGATTTCGGCTTCCAGAACTATGAGAAAATAAATTTCTGTTTTGTAAGTCGCCCAGTCTGTAGTATTTTGTTATGACAGCATGAGAAGACTAATGCATGGTCTATCTTAGTGAATGTTCCACAGGCACTTGAAAACATGTATATTCTGTTGTTGTTGAATGGAGTGTTCTATAAATGCCAATTAGATCCTGTCAGTGATGGTTTTATTCAGTTATTCTAGATCTTTGCTAATTTCCCAGCTGGCAGCTCTAGCAATTGCTGAGAGGAGGGTGTTGAAGTCCTCAACTATAATTTTGAATTTCTCTATTTCTTCTTTTAGCTCTATCAGGTTCTTCCACGTATTTCTTTTATCTTTTTTTAAATTAAGATTATGATAGTTTACAACCTTGTGAAATTTCAGTTGTACTTCATTATTAGTTATGTTGTAGGTACACCACTTCACCCCTAGTGCCCTCCCCCCACACCCACTTTCCCCTGGTAACCACCAATCAGTTCTCCTTGTCTATATGTTAACTTCCACCTATGAGTGGAGGCATACAGAGTTCGTCTTTCTCTGTCTGGCTTATTTCGCTTAACATAATACCCTCAAGGTCCATCCATGTTGTTGTGAATAGGACGACTTTGTCCTTTTTTATGGCTGAGTAGTATTCCATTGCATATATATATACCATATCTTCTTTATCCAATCATCAGTTGCTGGGCACTTAGGTTGGTTCCATGTCTTGGCTATTGTAAATAATTCTGCGATGAACATAGGGGTGCATGGGACATTTGGAATTGCTGATTTCAGGTTCTTAGGATAGATACCCAGTAGTGGGATGGCTGGGTCATAAGGTATTTCTGTTTTTAACTTTTTGAGAAATCTCCATACTGTTTTCCATAGTGGCTGCACCAGTTTCCATTCCCACCAACAGTGTATGAGGGTTCCTTTTTCTCCACAGCCTCTCCAACATTTGTCAATCTTGGTTTTGGCTATTTTTGCCATTCTAACAGGTGTAAGGTGATATCTTAGTGTAGTTTTGATTTGCATTTCCCTGATGATTAGTGATGATGAGCATCTTTTCATGTGTCTATTGGCCATCCATATATCTTCTTTGGAGAAATGTCTGTTCATGTGCCCTGCCCACTTTTTGATCGGGTTGTTTGATTTTTTGTTGTTGAGCTGTGTGAGTTCTTTATATATTATTGAAATTAACCCTTTGTCAGATAAGTAAGTTGTAAAAATTTTTTCTCAATTAGTGGGCTGTTTTTTTGTTTCAATCCTATTTTCCCTTGCCTTGAAGAAGCTCTTTAGTCTGATGAAGTACCATTTGTTTATTCTTTCTATTGTTTCCCTCATCTGAGGAGTTATGGTGTCCAAAAAGATTCTTTTGAAACTGATGTCAAAGAGTGTACTGCCTATATTCTCTTCTACAAGACTTATTGTTTCAGTCCTAATCTTTAGGTCTTTGATCCATTTTGAGTTTATTTTGGTGAATGGTGAAAAAGAATGGTCAATTTTCATTCTTTTACATGTGGCTTTCCAGTTTTCCCATCACCATTTGTTGAAAAGACTTTCTTTTCTCCATTGTATGCCCTCAGCTCCTTTGTCAAAGATAAGCTGTCCACAGATGTGTGGTTTTATTTCTGGGCTTTCAATTCTGTTCCATTGATCTGTGTATCTGTTTTTGTACCAGTACCATGCTGTTTTGATTACTGTAGCTTTGTAGTATGTTTTGAAGTCAGGGATTGTGATCCTCAGGCTTTGTTCTTCTTACTCAGGATTGCTTTAGCAATTCAGGGTCTTTTGTTGCCCCCTATGAATTTTAGGATTCTTTGTTCAATTTCTCTAAAGAATGTCATTGGGATTCTGATTGGGATAGCATTGAATCTGTAGATTGCTTTAGGTAGTATGGACATTTTAACTATGCTTATTCTTCCAATCCATGTGCATGGAATGTCTTTCCATCTCTTTATGTCGTCATCAATTTCTTTCAAGAAAGTCTTATAGTTTTCGTTGTATAGATCTTTCACTTCCTTGGTTAAATTTATCCCAAGGTATTTTATTCTTTTTGTTGCGATTGTGAATGGGATTGAGTTCTTGAGTTCTTTTTCTGTTAGTTCATTATTAGTGTATAGAAATGCTACGGATTTATGTATATTGATTTTATACCCTGCAACTTTGCTGTAGCTGTTGATTGTTTCTAATAGTTTTCCTATGGATTCTTTGGGGTTTTCTATATATAAGATCATGTCGTCTGCAAACAGTGAGAGTTTTACTTCTTCATTGCCTATTTGGATTCCTTTTATTTCTTTTTCCTACCAAATTGCTCTGGCCAACACTTCCAGTACTATGTTGAATAGGAGTAGTGAAAGTGGGCACCCTTGTCTTGTTCCTGTTCTCAGAGGGATGGCTTTCAGTTTTTGTCCATTGAGTATGATGTTGGCTGTGGGTTTGTCATATATGGCCTTCATTATGCTGAGGTACTTTCCTTCTATACCCATTTTATTGAGGGTTTTTATCATAAATGGATGTTGGATCTTGTCGAATGCTTTCTCTGCATCTATTGAGATGATCATGTGGTTTTTGTGTCTCATTTTGTTAATGTAGTGTATCACGTTGATTGACTTGCGGATGTTGAACTCTTCCATGTATTTTTGAAGCTCTGTTGTTTGATGCATACACATTTGGGATCACTATGACATCTTGGTGATGGACTCTTTTATCAGTAAATAATGTCTTTGTTTGGCCCCAGTAATGTTTTTGCTCCCTTTATCAATAGTAATATAGCCATTTCCATCTTTTTTAAAAAAATAATGTTAACATGATATATCCTTTTCCATCCTTTTACTTTCAATATACCTCTGTTGACGTGTTTTAAATGTTTTCTGTATACAGAATATTGTTGGTTTATACTTTTTTAATCTACTCTGTGAATCTCTGTCTTTCAATTAGTGTAGTTAGGTCACCTACATTTCATATAACTACAGTAGGGCTTAAATCTGCCTTTTATTATTTGTTTTCTGTTTGTTTCCTTTGTTTCTCTTTTCTTGCCTTCCTATAGGTTACTTGAACATTTTTTTAGGGTTCCTTCTGTTTTATTTATACTGCTTCTGAGTATACCACTTTGCACAATTTGTTTAGTGTTTGCTGTAGATATTACTATATATACATTTATAGTTTATCACAGTCTACTGCATCTGTGTTTACTACTTTGAAAGAAGTATTGAACCTTACTTCCTTTTACTTTCATACGTGTAAAATACGATTGTCTCAAGCATTGCCTCTATATACATTGAGCACTATAACAGATGTCACTAGAATTTTTGCTTCAAATATCACATATGACATAAATCTAATGAGGGGAAGGATAGTCTATTATATACCCTTATTTTATCCATTTATGTATTGTTATTTCCTTTTGGAGTTTCCAAGCCTTCCTCTGTTATAATTTCCTTTCTTTTCTGGAGAGTTTTCTTTAATCATTCCTTCAGAGCAGGTCAGTTAGTGATAAATTCTTTTAATTTCCCTTTGTGTGAGAATGTCTTTATTTCTACTTCATCCCTGAAGGATAGCTGTGCTGGATGTAGGTTTCAGGGTTGGTAGTTCTTTCATTTTACCACTTGAAAACGTTACTCCTTCCTCTGGCCTCCATGATTTCGGATGAAAAATGCTCTGCCATTCAAATAGGTGTTGCCCTATAAGGAATGTGCCATTTCTCTCTGGTTGCTTTGAAGATTTTTTTTTTTTGCCGTTAGTTTTCATATGTTTAATTATAATGTATCTTAGCATGGGTTCCTTTGGGTTTATCCTATTTGAGGTTCTCTCAGTTCTTAAATCTGTAGATGTAGGCTTTTTGCTAAATTTGAGAAATTTTAAGCCTTTATTTCTTCAGTACATTTTCAGCCCCACATTATTTCTTTTCTCCTTCTGGGACTCATGGATCCTTTGGGATCTATAAAGGTTAAATTTTTCATTATTGTCTCACAGGTCCCTGTGGTTCTGTTCATTTTTTCTCAGTCTGTTCTCCATTGTTCAGATTGAGTAAATTCTATCTGTCTTCTACTTAAGATTATATCTTCTATCATTCAACTCATCCAGTGAGTTTTTATTTCAGTTATTGCATTTTTAGTTCTCTCATTTCCATTTGATTCTTTTTTATAACTTTTCTTTCTTTGCTGAGATTTTCCTTTTCTAATTTCTTTTGAGGTAATTTGTAACTGCTCATTGAAGCAATTTTATGGTGACATCCTTAAAATCTTTGTCAGATAGTTCCAACTTCTCATTCACCTTAGTGTTGCCATCAATTGATTTTTCTCATTTGAGTTGTGATTTTCCTGGCTCTTGGTATGATGGGTGATTTTCTATCATATTATGTATATTTTGGATGTTAGGAGGCTATTGATCCTATCTAAATCTAATGGAGCAAGCAGTCACTTTGTTTAGGTTTAGCATGTAGGTTCTGGCTGACTGTTGTGATCCATAATCTCAATGACAATTTAGTTTCCTGAGCTTTTATGATGCTATTCTGGGTCTGCTTGAGCTCCTGCTAGATCCCTGCTCGTGCCACTCAGTGTCGTTAGATGTGGGGTGGGTATACCAGACCCACACGATTGACAGCATTTCCCCAGACCTGTTTTCGCACCACTGCGTGCCTGCTGGTGGACTTCCTACTATATCTCTGCTTTGCCTCCAGGGAAGGAAAGTGCCTCCCTGGGCTACCTTCTGCCATTAAGTGGATTGGCCAAGAGCCACCAAGCCTGGGTGGCTCTCTGTCACTGGGAGGAAGTTTGGGAGAGGCTAGGTCTGGGTCATACTCTGCTGGGTGGACAGCTGGAGACACCAAGCACACTGGTGCCTCTAGTATGAGCAGAGAGGCCTGCCTGCTATCTCTTGGTGTTAGGTGTGGAGGGAGTTGTCCTGCCCAGATTCTGCTGTTACCACTGTGGGCAGGTTGTGCTCACTTCGGCCAGCAGATGTGGGAAATGCAGTCGGTCATCACTCCCTGGATCATTCCAATTTTGCCACTGCTTCTAGTAGATCAAGCCCACTACTGCCAGTGGATATGAGTCTTCCCACTAAGTTTCTGCTGGATTTCCCTTTTTCCAGTTCTTTGGTCAGAGAGAGCAAACATTTTTGTTTTTATTTTGGGGATTATTTTGTCTATACATGTTGGTGTTTCCGGGTTGCAGATCTTCCCAGCACCCAGTCCAGGATACGTGGAAGATTAAAAATAAAGCCCCAGGGAGCACACTGTAGTGTCCTTCTCCAAGTTCTGAGCCTCTCGCCAGTACACCTTTTGCTCTCCATATTCTGGAGCCCCATTTGTGATCATATTTCTTTGTATTTAGAGTCAAGAAGCAGGGAAAATTGAATCTTTGTCATCTTTCCCCAGCCAACAACATCCTTTTTTATTGGCTTTCCAAGTAATCATTAAAACTATTTGACGTCTTTTACATCTTCATGGGCTATAGAAATAGCCAATGATTTTATATTTTAGCATATATTACCCCATACTAGAGATTGTCAAACTATGATCTTTCATCGACCAAGCTGGGCAACCCATACATTACAAAATCAGAGTTGAATAGTTGTGACAGAGACTGTATGAGTCTTATAAAGAATAAAATATTTATTATATGGCCCTTTACAGAAAAATTTTGTCAATCCCTACACTGTAATATTTTAAGCTCTATTATTTAACTGATTAATTTGGAAATATGGACACTACTACATAAAGGTGTATTATCATGATGTTAAAAAGTAAGAGAAGGTAAGTAAGATATCAATTCAAGCAACAGAGTGAATTTTTTTAGCAAGAGAGGATGATACTGCTGCATGACCAGAACCCAATTGTGGTAATATCAATTTTCATTCATTAATTTATACACACGTTTATTTAGTAAGCATGCATTGAGCACTGTAATAGGTACTGAGACACTGTCATACAGAGGATACTTAATAAGCATTTATTGAGGGAATGAATTATGAATTCTGACAAAAGTCAAAGTTCTCAAGAAACTCACAGGTTAGGACCAGACCGTTGAGGGAGATAAAAATTTAAAAAGATAATTGCATTATAAGTGGAAATGTGCTGAAGCAGTGTTATGGGAACCCTCTAGGATGATACGGCAGAAATCACAGCTCTCCATCAGAATGTTTCTTTCATTCTTAGGCACACAACTAGACCACAGTCTAGTGTCTAATGTAGTTTGGTGTGGCCAAGTGAATAAGTTGTCTCCAACAAAATGAGACCAGAAGTGACATACCCCATTTCTAGATCTAGATCCTAAAAGCTCCCATGCATGCTCCTCAGTACTCTTTCCCTTCTGGCTGCCTAGGATGTTGACATTCAGGGCAACATGGAAGCCATGTGTTGAGGACTGAAGTGCTTTCTAAGCTTAGGTCTTGAATGACAACATAGAGGAAAGCTATCCAACCAACCTGAAAAATCTCTCACAACTGTTAAAAGAGAAAGAAAAATATTTATATAGTGCCAATGTGATAAAATTTGAGGATCTATTTGTTACTGCAGCCTGGTACACCATAAATAATAAAGAAGGAATAACTTAACTGTGCTTGAGGATGCAAGGTAAGGCTTCATAGAGGAAGTAATAGTTGAGCTGGGCCTGTAAAAATGAATGAGTTGTCCTTGTGTCAATGAAGGGAATGGACATTCGGGCAGGAGGAATAGCATGTAAAAGTGCATATAGGCACAAGGTGATGTGGGAATGTCAAGATGTGTATATGTGGAGCTTGAGAGAATGAGAGAGACACAGAGAGAAAGTGATAGGAAAGGAGGCTGGAGAGCAGATTATGACTAACTTTGAAAGGTCTTTGAAAGGAGTTTAACTTTATCCTTTGAGTACTGAGGAGATAGCAAAAGTTTTTAAACTTGGAAGTAAAACAATCAAGGTAGTAGTTGAGAAATATAACTGGAAGCACCAATGGTGATAGATTCGACTTTGGTTGCATCAAAGATAAGACTCTTTATAACTACTTTGTCTTCAAGTTCCAATGCCATAATTGAGATTAGAAATTTGTTAGGATTATATCCACCACTGGAAACAAAGCATGCATATTCAAAAAGATCTCAAAAAGAAAGGTTTAGCATGGAGACAGAAGAATTAGGACTCCAGTTCAAGGTCCATTTAAAATAATAGTCTTATTATACATTAGAGATGATCATAGTAATCTGAATAGGAGATTTTAAAATTCTTAATATTTTGCAAATTCCATAATTCTTGAATATCGTGCTTTTGACTCTCAGGAGTATTAAAACTCTCAGTGAGCACTATAGGTACAAAGAGGCCAACAGAAAGAAATATAAAGTTTATTTCATCATAAAATAAACTATCATATGATAGTATATAATAGTGTCTATTTAAGATTTGGAAATCTTAACATTGATATTTGGATCTTTCACAACATTCAATTATTTTTCCTTGAAATTTATGTCTTTTAGGTCTAAAATAACATTTACGTGAGTGTAGGAGGTTTCATTTCTGTTTCGTATCACAGCTAGCCACAGATCAAAAAAAGTATTGCGTCAGCCGTCTATAGATAGCAACTCTTTATTTGTAGCATAAATTGACAGAAATTTTATATTTTAATAGTACATAAATACTTTCGAATAGTGTAAGGGCATAATAAAAGCTTTCATTAAGATTTAGAAAAGTTTGTAAAAATATAAAAGGAGGGAAATGTCATAAATTCAGAAATTGTGAAGATTAACTGAAGATAACTTTTTTCACTTCAAAGTATGGCATTGTTTGACAAGCTTATGACAAATTAATTCTTTACTGCACAAATTCAGGGCTTCTCAAATTATTATATCACTAAAGAATATTATATCATCAAGATAAATGCACAAAATATATCCATATTTTCACAGTATCACTGCCAAAAAAGAAGATGGTTCTTCCCTAATCACAAAGATGGGGGGATTCCCAAAGAGGCAACAGAGATCATTCACTCAGCATCATACACCTTTACATTTTGAAAGACTGAGCCCTATAATCCATAGAAATTGAAAGATGCTTTAATGTGGCTTTCATTCAAATTTATCACAGCTATGAAGAAAGATAACACTAAAGGTTTTGATAATGTATCTTCAAGTACAGTGGTAAGAGAAGATACCTTTAAAGGCTTTCTCTTAAAAAATTAAGCAATGAATAATGCCAAAAGACTTCAAAGCTCTCTCTTGTAATCTGTTCATCAAATAGAAAGGGAAAACAGTTGAGACAATGATTACCAGATAATTTATCTGTTTTCCATTATTGACATGTTGTCTCTAGCCCTTCTGGATTAACTGTATTATCAACCATGACTATCTGAAAATAAAAATATATCTTCAGACCAAAAATAGTAGAATATATTTTTGTGGCACATAAAGTATAGGAAAACATAAAACCACTATCATTTCTGTCCACTTGAAAAGGTTCCATTTTTAGCAACAGAACAGACTGCATGACCAGAATGATCTTCCATCTGAAAACAACAAAAATAATGGGTCAAACATTAAAAAAATATATATTTTTAGTGCCTTTTAGGATCTGACAAAAAGTGGGCAATATTTTGCCTAGGTGTTAAAAAATATGGCCTTCCAGAAATTGAAATGGAATACAGAAGCTTTTATCTTGATAACACTTGCCAAACTAAGTGGAATTAAGCATTACTTTTTGCAAATTTAAAGGACAAATGGAACAGAAGACAAAGCCTAGGGCCTCCTCAATGTGTGGAATCAACACAAGAGTCCTTATACAAATATTGCACCCCAAACTTTTGAGGTCGATTTAAGAGTAATCTAGAAATAAGTCTGCCTTTCCAATAGATCAAAAGTAAAATTGGCTGTCTTGAGCATTAATGCTGAATAATGATGGAGAAATAGAAGGGAAAATCACCTTATCTATAGAGAAGTAAGGATAAGAATGACATTGACTTCTCTTCAGAAACCACGCAGCAAGAAGAAAGTGGAGTAAAATATGAAAGTGTTAAAAGAGTCAGCAATGTAGAATTCTGTATCCAGTGAAATTATTCTTCAAAAGTGAAGGAGAAATAAAGGCTTTCTCAGAAAAAAAGGAGGGAATTTGTTGCTACTAGATCTGCCTTGCAAGAAATGTTTTAAAAAGATTTTTTTGAAAGAAGAAAAATGATATTGGTCAGAAACTCAGATCTACATAAATAAAGGAAAAGCATTAGGGAAGGAATAAATGAAGGCAACATTAAACTTTGTATTTCTCTTATACTTAATTAATCTAACAGGTAACAGTTTGTTCAAAATAATAATAGGAACAATGTATTCAGTGATATAGCTCATGGATAAGTGAAGCAAATGACAGCAATGTTATGATGTACAGGAGGGAGGAAATGGGAGTACTTTGTTACAACATACTTGCACTACTCATGTTGTAGTAGACTGTTTTTCGAAAGCGGACTTGAGTTAGTTGTAAATGTATATTGCAAATGCATGGGCAACCACTAAAAAAGTAAAAAAAGAAATATAAGTGATATGATAAGAGAAGAGAAAAAAAGAAATCATGCAAAATACTCAAAACCAGAGAAGACAGAAAAAGAATGGAAGACAAAAGACAACACAGAAGAAGAGCAACCAGTAGAAAACAATAACAAATATGGTAGATATTAATCCAATGATATCAATAATGATTTTAAATGCCAATAGATTAAATAGACCAGTTAAAGACAGAAACTGTCAGAGTGGGTTGAAAAACTAGGCCCAACTGTATATTGTCTACAAAAAAATCACTTTAAATGTAAAGACACATATAGATTAAAAGTAAAGGGATGGAGAAAGATATAACATGCCAACACTAATCAAAAGAAAGCTGGAGTAGCTTTATTAATATCAGACAAAGTAGACTTCAGAGCTAAGAAAATTATTAGGGATAAAGGGGGGCATTACATAATGTTGAAAAGTCAACTCTCTAAGAAGACATAACAATCCTTAATTTGTATGCACCTAACAACAGATTGTCTAAATAGATGAGGCAAAAATTGATAGAACTTCCAGGAGAAATCGATGAAGCCACTATTATAGGTGGAGACTTCAAAACCCCTCTATCAATAATTAACAGATCTAACAGGCAGAAAATTAATAAGGACACAGTTGAATTGAACAGCATCAACAATTAACTGGATCTAATTGATATCTATAGAATACATTATCCAACAACAGCAGAATACATACTCTTCTCAAGTTCACACAGAACATTCACCAAGATAGACCACATTCTAGGCCATAAAACACAACTTAACAAATTTAAAAGAAGAGAAATAATAAAAATATGCTTTCAAACCACAATGGAATTAAAACAGAAATCAATAACAGAAAGATAGCTGGAAAGCTCCAAAACACAACACGCTTCTAAATAATATATGGTTCAAGAAAGAATTTTCATGAGAAATTAAAACACATTTTAAACTAGATTAAAATTAAACTTAGAAAATGTGTGGGATGCAGAAAAAGTAGCAATTAGAGGGAAATATATAGCACTGAATAACAGAAAATAAGAAGTATCTAAAACCAATAATTTAAGCTTTCACCTTAGCAAATGATAAAAAAAGAAATTTTTAAAAGAACAAATTAAACCCAAAATATGCAGAATAAATAATAAAAATTAGAGCAGAAATTAGTGAAATTAAAAGTAAGAAATCAACAGAGAAAATCAACAAAACCAAAAGCAAATTCCTTGAAAAGATCAATAAAATAATCTCATGGACATTAAAAGGATAATGAAGGACTAATAAGGACAACTCTATGCTCACAAATTTGATAACTTAGATGAAAGGGAACAATTCCTTGAAAGACACAATCTACCAAAACTCTCATAAGAAGGAATAGACAATCTTAATAGGTCTATATCTATTAAAGAAATTAAACCGATAATAACATACCAAAATGGAAAGCACCAAGCCCAGATGGTGAATTCTACCAAGGCAACATCTACCAAACATTTAAGGAAAAAGTTATGCTAATTTTCTACAATCTCTTCCATAAAATAGAAGCAGAGGTGATAGGTCCTAATGAGCAATACTCTAATACCCAAAACAGACAAAGCTATTACAAGAAAAGGAAACTACAGACCAATGCCTTTCATGAACATAGATGCAAAAATCCTCAAGAAAATGTAAGCAAACTGAATATAACAATGTATAAGAAGAATTATACACTATGTCCTAGTGGGATTTATTCCAGGTATGCAAAGCTGGTTCAACATTTGAAAATCAATTAATGTAACCCATCACACCAATAGACTAAAGAATAAAAATCATATGATCATATGAATGGATACTGAAAAAGCATGTGAGAATCCAACATCATTCGTGATAAAAATTCTTAGCAAAGTAACAATAGAAAGGAACTTCTTCAACTTGATAAAGAACATCTACAAACAATCTACAGCTGACATCCTCCTTAATGGTAAGAAACAAGATGCTTTTCCCCTAAAGTCAGGAACAAATTAAGGAGTTCCATCTCACCACTCCTATTCAATATCATACTGGAAGTCCTAGATAATGCAATATGACAAGAAAAGGAAATAAAAGTATACAGATTGGGAAGGAAGAAATAAAACTCTCTTTGTTCACAGACAACATAATTATGTATAAAAACCCAAAGAATCAACAAACAAACTGGACCTAAGAAGTGACTATAGCAACATTACAGGATAGAAGGTTAATACACAAAAGTTGGCTGCTTTCTTATATACCAGCAATGAACAACTGGAATTTGAAATGAAAAACACAATACTATTGCTGTACAACATAGTATCTATAGTTAACAATACGGTATTATGCAGTTTAAAATATGTTGAGGGTATATCTCATGTTAAGTGTTATTACCAAAAACAAAACAAAACATACAAAAGAACACAATAAAATTTTTGGAGGCAGTGGATATATTTAATAGCTATGTTGTGGTGATGGTATCACGGGCATATGCACATGTCCAAACTCATCAAGATATATTCATTAAATGTGTGCAAATTTTATCTATCAATTAAACCTCAATAAAGCTAAAAAAGTTTTTTAAAAATGCAATATCATTTATATTAATACCAGGAAAATGAAATACTTAGGTATAAAGTTAACAAAATGTGTACAATTTATATGAGGAAATATGTATGATCTATATGAGGAAAATTACAAAATTCTGTTGGAAAAAATCAAAGAGTATCTAAATAAATGGAAAGATATTCCATGTACATGGATAGGAAGAAACAATCTCCAACTTAATATATAGATTCAATATAATCTCAATCAAAATCCTAGCAGTTATTTTGTGCATATCAAAAAACTGATCCTAAAGTTTACATGAAAAGGCAAAATTCACAGAATAGCCACCACAATATTGAAGGAGAAGAACAAAGTCAGAGTACTGACATTACCTGACTTCAAAACTTACTATTAAGCTACTTTAATCAAGACAGTACAGTATTAGTGAAAGAATAGACAAATAGATCAATGGAACAGAATAGAGAGACCAGAAATAGATCTACACAAATACAGTCAACTGATGTTTGATAAAGGAGCAAAGGCAATTCACTGAAGAAAGGATAATCCTTTCAACAAATGGTGCTAGAACGATTTCACACGCAAAAAAAATTAATCTAGATGCAGACTTTACACCTTTCAAAAAATTAACTCAAAATGATCACAGACCTAAAAGTAAAACACAAAACTATAAAACTTTTAGAACATAATAAAGAAGGAAATCTATGTGGCTTTGGCTTTGGCAATAACTTCTTAGATACCATACCAAAAGCATGATCCATAAAAAAATTTATGTTAGACTTCATTAAAATTAAAAATTTCTGCTCTACAGTAATCACTGTTAAGTGACAAACCACAGACTGGGGGAAAATCTTTGCAAAACACATATCAGATAAAGTACTGGTATCCAAAATATATAAAGAACTCTTAAAATTCAACAGTGTGAAAACAAACCACACAATTTAAAAATGAGCAAAAGATCTGAACAGACATCTTACCAAAGAAGATAAGTAGGTGGCAATAAGAATATGAAAAGACGCTCAGTGTCACATATCATTAGGGCATTGCTAATTAACAACAATGAGATACACTACACACTCATTAGAATGGCCAAAATCCAAAACACTGAAAACACCAAATGCCGATGAGGATGTGGAGCAACAGGAACTCTTATTCATTGCTGGTGGCAATGCAAAATGGTACAGCTACTTTGGAAGACAGTTTGACAGTTTCTTACAAAACTAAGCATACTTTTACCATATGATGCAACAATTGTGTTCCTTCGTATTTTACCCAAATGGATTGAAAACTTAGGTATACACAAAAACCTCCACACAAATGCTTATAGCAGATTTATTCATAATTTGAAAAATTGTAAACAACCAAGATGTCTTTCAACAGCTAAAGATAAAACATGGTGCATCCTTACAATGGAATATTATTCAGCGATAAAAAGAAATGAGCTATCATGCCATGAAAAGACTTGGAGGAACCTTATATGTGTATTGCTAAGTGAAAGATGCCAAACCTAAAAGGCTACACACTGCATGGTTCCACTTATATAACATTCTGAAAAGACAAAACTATGGAGACAGTAAAAAGATCAGTGGTTGCCAGAGATTTGGGGGGATGCATGGATGATTTTTAAATCACAGATGATTTTTAGAACAGTGAAATTTTTTCTGTATGATACTATAATTATGGATACATGCCATTACACATTTGTCAAAACTCATAGAATGTACAATGCAAATATTGAAGCTTGATGTAAACTATGGACCTTAAAAATAATGTATCAGTATTGGCTCATCATTTGTAGCGAGTGTACCAACTAATGCAAAATGTTAAAAATAAAGGAAATTGTTTGGTGGTGAGGGGCATATGGGAACCTTCTGTACATTTAGCTGAATTTTTTCTGTAAACCAAAAACTGCTCAAAAAATAAAAATTCTATTAGTTATAAGTTTTAAAAAAGAATGAAGAAAATCTCTGAACATCAATTCTAGGATATACTGTTAAGTGGATGGAAAAAGAAAAGTCTAACAGTATTTTTTGTATGTTATTTTTTGTGTAAGCAAGAAAGGGAAATAATAATATTGACACACACACACACACATATGTCTGTTCACTTATGTAAAAGGAAACTCAGGAAGGAAAAAGCACAAATAATGAGATTTGTACCTATGGCAGCATAAAGGACAGGGTAGAAAGGATAGGGGAAGGGAATGTGATATAAAAGATGGACGTAGTTTTGATTTGCATTTCCCTGATGATTAGTGATGATGAGCATCTTTTCATGTGTCTATTGGCTATCCATATATCTTCTATGGAGAAATGTCTGTTCATGTCCCCTGCCCATTTTTTTGATCGAGTTGTTGATTTTTTGTTGTTGAGCTGTGTGAGTTCTTTACATATTACGGGAATGCAAACTGGTGCAGCCACTATGGAAAACAGTATGGAGATTTCTCAAAAAGTTAAAAATAGAAATACCTTATGACCCAGCCATCCCACTACTTGGTATCTATCCAAAGAACTTGAAATCAGCAATTCCAAAAGTCCCACGCACCCCTATGTTCATTGCAGCATTATTTACAATACCCAAGACGTGGAAGCAACCTAAATGTCCATCAACTGATGATTGGATAAAGAAGATATGGTATATATATACAATGAAATACTACTCAGCCATAAAAAGGGATAAAATCGTTCCATGCACAACATGGATGGACCTTGAGGGTATCAAGTGAAATAAGCCAGATAGAGAAAGACAAACTCTGACTCCACTCATAGGTGGAAGTTAAACATATAGACAAAGAGAACTGATTGGTGGTTAACAGGGGAAACGGGGGGTGGGGGGAGGGCACAAAGGGTGAAGTGGTGCACCTACAACATGACTAACAATAATGTATAACTGAAATTTCGCAAGGTTGTAAACTATCATAATCTTAATAAAAAGTTAAAAAAAGATGGATGTAGTTATATTTCTCTGAGTATTCTTTTCTCTATAGTTCTGACTTTTGGAACCATGTTAACCTTCCTCATACTCAAAAAAAAAAACCCAGCTAAAGTGAAAAAGGATGGGGAAAAACACACAATAAAATGGAAACAGAAAATAATGAAACTAACTTATAACCAAACTGAAGGAGAGGGAAGAACAAACCTAAATGATGCTTGAACACAGTATTCTGACTATATATCCTAAGACTAAAAATGAAAAAAACCTGTAAACAAATAGTGAACTTGACTTACAGGGGTTTTTTTCTCACAGTGGAATGGGTTAGCAATCATGAAACTGCTTTCTGTGCATTCTAGGATTGAGCAAATGAATATATATATTATGGATAATGGGAGCCACATGTCTCACTGTTGGAAAAGGGAGTTACAACTATGGAGAAGGGAAAGGCTAGAATCAGTCCTGTGGTATCGGACTAGAACTGGAGTATCAGTGTGAACTCTGGGTTTTTATGCATACATGTCATAATATATATACTATACAATTATATTATGATATATAATTATAACATCATAATTAACATAACAAATTTGCATTTTATGTATATAAATAAGCATAAAAATATATATAAGCTTGGTCTATATAGATATAGAGGGCCTGGAAGCAATGGCACTCCAGTAGCAACAAGCACACATAGTACGCAGGACTCCTTGAAGAAATTCCTCAATCCACAGCTGGAGCTGAGAAATTAAGAGATAAGTCTGGAGTATCTTATAGAATGAAAAAGTAAAAACATGCTCAAAGAATGATGACCACACACCAATGGTACGCATGTGTCTGTATGAAAGAGCTTTCACTGGCCAGATCTAGGACTATTTGATTATCAAAATAAATAATGATGGTAATGGGTTATAACCTATCAAATAAAATAAGAGTACATGAATCCATACTACTATAAGTAAATAAATAAATATATAAATAAAGAGAAAAATATCTCATCTCTACATTAGAATGCCAACTAATAAATGTAGAAGGAATCATGGGATTAGAAAATTAAAATGTGGCAACCAAATCATCATAACAATAAATGACTCAGGCAAGAATTTCCAATGGATACTAAAACAAGTGTGTGAAAGTTTACGGGGTAATGGGATATTTACATAATTTCAAAATATCTCTCTCTAAGACATTTGTTACTTATAAACTGAAAAGTTGGAACTTTATAGTGGAGAAAAGTGGTAGAATCTATTTTAACCAAGTAAACAAAATTAATATCAACAGAAAGGAACAAATTAACATCGTTGACTCCTCATATAATGTTCTGAGACATACATAATATTATTTCCGTGGTACTCCTACTAAAATATATAGCCTAAATCTAGTCATGGAAAAACATCAAACAAACACAATTTTAGGGCATTCTGCAAAAATAACTAGCCTAAACTCTTCAAAACTACCAAGGTCATTAAAGACTAAGAAAGAATGAGGAACTGTCCTAGATTAAAGGAGACTAAAGTAACATCACAAACAAATGTGATGTGTGATGCTGGATTGGAACCTGGACCAGAAAACAAAAATCTTTTTCTATAAATGACATCATTAGCTTAATTGGCAAAATTTGAGTGAAGTCTGTATATTAGATAATAGTAAGGAATCAATGTTAATATCCTTATTTTGATAATTGCGGTGTGGCTATATAAGAAAACATTTTTATTTATTCGTTTATTTATTTTTGAGGAAGATTAGCCCTGAGCTAACTACTGCCAGTCCTCCTCTTTTTGCTGAGGAAGCCTGGCCCTGAGCTAACATCCATGCCCATCTTCCTCTACTTTATATGTGGGACGCCTACCACAGCATGGCTTGCCAAGTGGTGCCATGTCCGCACCCGGGATCCGAACCGGCGAAACCGTGGGCCGCCAAAGCAGAGCGTGCGAACATAACCACTCGGCCACGGGGCCGGCCCCAAGAGGCTAGATCTTAAACTTTCTCACAACAAAAAAAGAAAGGATAATTATGTGACATGATGGCGGTGGTAGCTAATGCCACAGGGGTGATCATATTGCAAATATATAAATGTATCAATCAACATGTTGTACACCTTAAACTTACACAATGTTATATGTCAGTTATATCTCAATTTTTTAAAAGTGTAAGTTATAAGAATAGATTTATTTTTAAATCATAGTTGTGTTTGTGCATATTTGTGGAAGAAAATAGCAAAAAGTTAACAGTGGTTATCTTTAGGACTAGCTTGTGGAATTCTGGGTGACTTTTGCCTGCTTCCTCCAACTTTTCTCTACTCTCTGAAGAATTTTACAAGCATGTATATCACTTCTACAACCAGAAAAAATCAATAAATTCTTCCATTTTCTGGAAGAAAAATAGACAAAGTATTTGTGCTCTTTGATATATTTCTTGAAATGCATCCTAAGGGAATGATCAAGAATGCAAACAAAAGTTTAATCACAGAGCTCTTCATTGCAGTCTTGCTCATAATAACTGAAAGTTTGGGTGTCATATAGTTAAGTAAATTTCTGGTTTGCCTCTATCTTGAAATATTATGTAGCTACTAAAAAGAAAATGATCTGATACTTTTCTTTTATTTTTCCAGTTTTATTAAGGTATAATTGGCAGATAAAAATTGTAAATATTTAAGGTGTATAATGTAATGATTTAATATGCACATACATTGTGAAATGATTACCACAATCAAGTTAATTAACACATCTATCACTTCACATAGTTACATTTTGTGTGTGTGTGATGAGAACACAGGATCTACTCTCTGAGCAAATTTCAAGTGTACAATACAGTAACAGTAACCATAGTCACCACAGTGTAAATTACATCTCCAGAATTTATTCCTCTTAGAACTGAAAGTTTATACCCTTTGACCAACATCTCTCCATTTCACCTACCTCCCAGCCCCTGTCAACCACCTTTCTATTGTCTGCTTCTATGAGCTCAACTTTTTTAGATTCCACATATAAGTGAGATCATACAGTATTTGTCTTTCTGTCTGGCTTATTTCATTTAGCATGATGTCCTCCAGGTTCATAGATGTTGTGGAAAATGGCAACATTTCATTCTTTGTATGGCTGAATAATATTCTATTGCATATATACATGTATATATATACCTGCATATGCATTATGTAGCTATTAAAAATAAATATATATATCTCAGTTTCCTTATGCATTCATCTGTGGATGGATGATTAGGTTGTTTCCATATCTTGGCTATTGTAAATAATGATGCAATGAACATAGGGGTGCACATACCTTTTTCAGTTAGTGTTTTTTGTTTTCTTCAGATAAATATTCAGAAGTAGAAATGCTGGATCATATGGTGGTTCTATTTTCAATTTTTTGAGGAGCTCCATACTGTTTTCCATAGCAGCTGTACCAGTTTACACTCCCACCAACAGCACGACAGGGATCCCTTTTCTTCACATCCTCATCAACATTTTTCTCTTATTTTTTTAAAAAAATATTTTATTGAGGTCACATTGGTTTATAACACTGTGTAAATTTCAGGTATACATTATTAAACATCAGTTTCTGTATAGACTGAATCGTGTTCACTGCCAATAGTCCAGCTTTTATCCATCACCATACATATCTGCCTTTACCGCTTTCACGCTCCTCCCGCCCCCTTCCTCTATGGTAAACAAAATCTGTTCTCCTTATCTGTGTGTTTGTGTGTTTATTTTCCACATATGAGTGAAATCATACAGCATTTGTCTTTCTCTGTCTGACCTATTTCACTTAGAATAATACCCTCAAGGTCCATTCACATTGTCACAAATGGCACAATTTTGTCTTTATGGCCGAGTAGTAATCCATTAAGGAAAAAAGATAGAGGACACAAATAAATAAAATCAGAAACTAAAGAGGAGAAATTACTATAATGGCATGAAGTACAAAGAATTATAAGAGAATACTATGAAAAGCTATATGCCAACAAATTGGATAACCTAGAAGAAATGGATAAATTCTTAGAATGATATAACCTCCCAAAACTGAATCAGGAAGAAATAGGGAATCTGAATAGACCAATCACAAATAATGAGATTGAAATAGTAATCAAAATCCTCCCAAAAAACAAACGTCCAGTACCAAACGGCTTCTATGGTGAATTCTACCAAACGTTCAAAGATTTAATACCTATTCTTCTCAAATGCTTCCAAAAAATTGAAGAGAACAGAACGCTTATCTTTTTAATGATAGCCACTCTAACAGGCATGAGGTAATACCTCATTGTGGTTTTGATTTGCAATTATCTGATAATCAGTGGTGTTGAGCATCTGTTCATATATCTGTTGGTCATCTGTATGTCTTCTTTAGAAAAAATGTCTATTCAGATCCTCTGTCCATTTTTTAATCGGATTATTTGTGTTTTTGCTATTGAGTTGTATGAGTTCCTTATGTATTTTGGATATTAACTCCTTATCAGTATATGGTTTTCAAATATTCTCTCCTATTCTCCAGCTTGCCTTTTCACTTTGTTGATCGCTTCATTTGCTGTACAGAAGCTGTCTTAGTCCATTCAGGTTGCTATAACAAAATACCACAGACTATCTTATGAACAATAGAAGTTTATTTCTCACGGTTCTGGAAGCTAGAAGTCTGAGATCAGGATGCCAACATGGTGAGATTCTGGTGAAGGCCCTCTTCTAGGATGCAGACAACTGACTTCTTGCTGTGTCTTCTCATGGCAGAAGGGGACCCAGTGGGTCCCTGGGCAGGCAGGAATTCTCCTGGACTTTAGTTAAGTGGGGCTGGAAGTGGTTCACTGGGTTGCTTCAGGATATGCATTCACACTGAGGTTAGTGGGCCTGGCTCTGGGGGCATTGACAAATGTGTCTCCTGGTGGGTCCCTGGGTGGGCAGGAGTGCTTCTGAATCATGGCATGGAGTGGCTGGAACTAGCTTACAATACTGCTTCAAGATCTGCAGTCAGGTGAAGGCCGGTATACTTAGCTCTGGGAGCACAGATGGGTGTGAATCCCAGTGCATCCCTGGGTGGGTAGGACTGCTCGCTGAACACAGCTGAGAATGCTTAAAGTCAGGTCACTGGCTGCTTCAGGGTCCACAACCAGGACCAAGTTAGGTGGGCCTGATACCTGAGGCATGGGCAGGTGTGACTCCTGCCAAGTCCCTCGGCAGATGGTACCACTTAGTGGTAGGACCAAGGCTAAATGGGGCCGTATCTGAATCCACAGGGAGACAGGGCTGTTGCCCAGCCTGTAGCCAGGACCACGGTGGGTGAGTCTGCCACCTGGATATGGGCTAGCCTTCTCAAAATGCTCCTCCTCAGTCTTAGTCTCCACCGGAGTGTCACAATCTACTGCCTGGATTCCAAAGCTCCCGCAAAGGAACTTTTGTCTGTGGATGGCTGCCAAATTATTGTTGTGGAGAGAGTATAAGAGCAGGCAACCTCATATTCTGCCATTTTGCTGACGTTACTCTCTTATAGATTATATAACATGAGAAAATGCAAAGCTGATACAAAATTAAACAAAAAATAGACTTGTAGTTATAGTATGTTTTTAATTAAGAAGAATATGAAAAAGCCTAAATAAGATTGATTTTTAATTTCTTATTTATATTTATGTTTTTCTCAATGGGACTGTATTACCCATATAATATGTTTAAGTTATGAACATAGAAAACGAGCATTTCCTCATGAAGTCTTCCAGCATACAAAATAAAGTCCTAACGGTAGAGGACTTTGAAGCAAAGATGGGAAACTGAAGGCATACATTTATTTCTCTCCCTCTTGAAACCCCACTAAAGCAACAGTAAGGGTAGTTGTGTATAGGCTTAAACCCACAGACATACACACAAAATGATGGAAGAGGAGATGAAAACAACCACCTTTCAGGTAAGCAGACGGACAAGCGGTAACTGCCAAGTGTGAGAAAGGTCCTCTCTCCCCACTCAGTCCTCAGCACTTTGGAAGCCAGGCCTAGGCCTCATAGACAAGAGATTTAAGGATTCTTCTCAGAAATCTGACAAGTCTCTAAAAGAAAAGTTTTAGAGAAAGAAAAGTTGGGGTTTCTCCTCAAAATGACCTGGAACTTCCAACCACCTTTTTAAAAATTATTGTGAAATATTATATACGTATATACATGTTTATTAGAAGTAATATGTGTAATATGCCAGAAAAGCAAACAAAGTACAGCCAAATGAATCATCACAAACAACACTTGAGTAACCACCATTCGGATGGAGGAAATTCGCAGCCAGCCTCAGAATACTCCTCAGAGCCCCTTTCAAATCTCTACCTGCTCCTTCCTCACCTAGAAGTAACCACTATGTTGATGTTTACGGCAAGCATTTCCTTGATTTTCTTTCTAGTGTACTACCTCAGCATACATCCCTAAAATATTATTGTTCAGTTTTGCTTGATTTTTTAGACTTTATATAAACAACATTATGTAGCATATACTGTGTATGGCTTCTGAGATTCAACATAATATTTGTGAGATTCATCTATGTTGTTGCGTATGGCTATAGTTCACTCATTTTCGTTATTGTAGAACTTGAGTGCATCAGAATCATCCAAAAGGTTTGCTGAAACACAGATTTATGGGCCCATGCCCCCAGAGTTTCTGATTCAGTAGGTCTAGGATGGGGCTCAAGAATTTGCATTTCTACCCACTTTCGTGATGATGCTGATACTGCTGGTCCAGGAACCACACTTTGAGAATCACTGCTGTATAATATTCCATGTATGACTATGTCGTAATTTATTTATCCATTCTACTGATAATGGACCTTAGGATTGTTTCCAATTTGGTGCTATTTGGATAATGCTACTATGAATAGTCTTGTATATGTTTCTTCAAGGACACATGCACATATATCTACTAGGAATATACCTTTGCTGGGTTATAGGGTACAGATACTTCTAAATTAGTAGATAGAGCCAAATAATTTTGCAAAGTACTTGTACCAATATACACTCCCCTTAGCACTGTTTGAGTTTTCGTTAATCCACATCCTTCTCAACACTTCGTATTAGCCATTTTGTTGGATCAGTTGTGTTATCACATTGCTTTGATTTACTTTTTCCTCATAACTAAGGAGGTTGAGCAACTTTTCATATGTTTATTGGCCATTTGAATGCCCTGTTTTTGGAAGTGCATGTTAATACTCATTATTCTATAGATTTGTAGGTGTTCTGGATATCAGCCCTTCGTCAAATGGATATTTTGCAAATACGTTCCATGGCTTCACTTTTCTCTTTCTGAATGGTTTGCTGAATAGATTTTCTGAATTTTATGTTATTAAATTTTTTCCTTTTAGTACTTTATTTTGTTTAAGAAATATTTCCAGGGGCTGGCCCCGTGGCCGAGTGGTTAAGTTCACGCACTCCACTGCAAGCGGCCCAGTGTTTCGTTGGTTCGAATCCTGGGCGTGGACATGGCACTACTCATCAAACCACGCTGAGGCAGCGTCCCACATGCCACAACTAGAAGGACCCACAACGAAGAATATACCACTATGTACCGGGGGGCTTTGGGGAGAAAAAGGAAAAAAAATAAAATCTTAAAAAAAAAAAGAAATATTTCCATACCCTAACATCATAAAAATATTGTCTTATCTTCTAGAAGCTTTAGATCTAAGATTTAGATCTTGCCTTTCATATATAGATCTACACTCCTTGTGAAACTAATTTTTATATGTGGCATAAAGTAAAAATAAAATTTTATTTTTCTTTCTAAATTGCTATTCAATTGTTCTGCACTATTTATTGAAAAGAAGTCTTTATGTCCACAAATATTACTTCTGCCTTATACTCTATCTTGTCTCATTCTGAAACTGCAGCTACACATATGTTAGACCTCCATGCATTCTCTATGGTTCCATCCTCATTTCTTTGTTTTTCACCTTTTGTTCATGCTTCATTCTGGCTGTTTCTTTCTTTATTTTTTTGAGGAAGATCAGCCCTCAGCTAACTGCTGCCAATCTTCCTCTTTTTGCTGAGGAAGGCTGGCCCTGAGCTCACATCCGTGCCCATCTTCCTCTATCTTATATGTGGGACACCTACCATAGCATGGCTTGCCAAGCGGTGCGATGTCCGCACACAGGATCTGAATCGGCAAACCCCGGGCCGTGGAAGCGAACATGTGAACTTAACCACTGCGCCACCGGGCTGGCCTCTGTTTTTTTTCTGATTTACCTTTCAGGTCACCAAATTACTCTTTAGATAGCTTTAGCCTGCTGTTAAAACACATCCACCAAATTGCTAATATCAGTTATAATAGTGTTTCAATCCTAAAATATTCATTTTGCTATTTTTCAAATTACTTATGTCTTTTTTAATAGTTTTCAGTCATCTGCCAAAATTCTCAAACTTGTCTTATAGTCCTTTGAACATGGTAAATATAGTGATTTTAAAATTTGTGTACAATACTTCATATTGCTGGGTCTCCTGGGGACATGTTGCTATTGTCTATTTTTTCTGCTGGTTCTTGTTCATATTGTTTTGTCTCCTGGTGTGATTTTATTGCATATGAAACATTGTAATTAAAATTAGTTTATAGAAATAATTTGAAATTTAAGATAATATTATCTTCCTCCAGAGAAAATCTACATTAGCTTTTGCCAAGCACCTGTGGAAAACAGCAATATGGAATTACTCTACTACAATTTCAGGAACTGATATGATTTGAAGCTGGGTTGTAATCCCTGCAGAAGTTAATCATAGTTCTTTGGTGGAGGCTTCAGGGCTGCAATCCAAAACATATGAGGTTACCCTTGCCTCCTGCCTCTTAGCAAGTCTTGGACTTTTTGGCCCCTTTAGACTCAAGAATCTTTTAACATTTCTGCTTTGTATCTTTGCCATGTCTTGTAGAATTGGCAACATCCAAGGGGAAGAACTGCCCCAAAAAGACAGCTCGTATTTCCGGATTTCTATCTTCTCCTTTGATCCAAGTCCAGTGTTTCTTCACTACCTTGTTTATTCTCTGTTCTGCCGAAGATTTTAAGAATTACTGTGTCTTTTTCTTTGTGCTTGTCCTCAGTGGGTTAGTCCGACTTACCAAATCTACAATTACTAGAAGTGGAAACCCCCAATCAACATTTTAGTTCCACAATTTTTTTAACTGGGGTTCCACAATCTTTAACATGAGCAGACAACCAATGATAACCTGATAACTTTCTCTCATGAAAGACAGCCACCAAGACAAATAGAAGAGATCGACTTGGAGTAAGCAGACTATTCAGTCTACTAGATATGTTACAGATTCAGGTTCATGTAAATGACATATTACTTTCCTCTCCCTACCCCACTCCCAAAAAAGTGAATATAAAGTGGTGGGGTCGGGACAAGATAAATGCAATAAACACTTCCATTCAAGCAAGGTAAGAATGAGAACATGTGGTAATCACTGGCCTGCAGCAATCATCAGATCCTGCTAAGCATGATTGTGATGATTCTCTCCCTACCTTAGCAGTGAAGAAAGTTCCTTTGGAAGCCTCTAGTTCTGCTGTATGGTGACAATTCTCTTATCTGTTTCCTTCATATTCCCCAGGTCTACCCTTTGACAGTTCTTTGCCTATTTTCTTCCACGGGAATATAGGAAGCGGGTCTCAGGTGGATATGCCTTTCTTTGGGGGCTGCAGAACTTTTACAGCCCACTTCCTACAGCTGCAAATTTGGGAGTGTAGGAGGGAGGCTAACGGGTTAAATAATCACAGGCTATTTTTAGTTCCATTTCTTCCATACATTTTTATTGAGGTATAGTTTACATACAGTAAAATTGACTCTTTTTGTTGAACACTCATATATGGTTTTAAAAACGCATATAGCTGTATAACCACCACCAGAGTCTAACCTTATGGTTCCCTTTTATAGTCAACCTCCCTTCCAACCCCAGCCCCTGGCAACTACTGATTTGTTTTCTGTCCCTATTGTTTTGTCTTTTCCATGATTCATATCAGTGGAATTATACAATATGTAGACTGAGTCTATTTTCTTTCACTTAGCATAATGTATCCATGCTGTTGCTTATATCTTTTATTGCTGAGATGTATTTCATTGTACCAGATGAAGAGGAGTTTTTGTTTCTTTACTCACCAATTGAAGGACAATGGACTTGGGGTGATCACAAAAAATAAACTGTTATGAACATTCACGTACAAGTTTTCGAGTGAAGATAAGTTTTCATTCTTGTGGCTAAATACCTAGGAGCAGGATTGCTGGGTTGTATGAGAAGTGTATGTTTAACTTTGTAAGAAACTGACAAGCTGTTTCCAACCTGGCTGTGCCATTTTGCATTTCACCAGCAATGTGTAAGAATTCCAGTTGTTCCTCATCTTCACCAGCACATTGTGTGCCAGTATTTTTTTTTTAATTTTAGCCAATCTGATAAGTGGGTAGTACTCATTGTGGTTTAAAACTGCATTTCACTAATTACTAAGATGCTGTGCACTTTTCATATGCTTGTTTGCTATGTGTATCTTCTTTGGTGAAGCGTCTGTCCAAATTTTTTATCCATTTTATATATGAGTTGTTTGTCTTCTTTTTATTGAGTTTTGAGAATTCTTTATATATTCTGGATACAGGTGCTTGAACAGGTATAAGCTTTACAAATATTTTCTCCCTGTCTATGTCTTGTCTTTTTATTCTCTCAGTGTCTTTCACATAGCAGAAGATTAAATTTTGATGAAGTCAGATGTATCATCTTTTTCCTTTATGGATCACGTGCTTAGTGTCATATATAAGAATTTTTGCCTAACTGAAGGTTAACAGAGATTTCCTTCTGGAAATCTTACAGTTCTAAGTTTTACATTTAGGTGTATGGTACATTTTGAATTATTCTTGTATAGAATGCAAGGTATGGGTCAAGGTTTTCTTTTCTATTCTTTTTGTATATGGATGTCCAATTTTTCTAGCACCATTTGTCGAAAAGACTAGTTTCTTCTTTGCACCTTTGTTTCTGGATTCTGTGTTTTGTTCCATTAATCTGTATGTCTATGCTTTCAGAAATACCACACTGTCTTGATTTCTGTAACTTTATAGTAAATTCTGAATTCAGGATGTGTGAGTACTCCTACTTTATTCTCTTTCAAAAATTTTTTGGCTATTATAATTCCTTTGCTTTTCATATAAATTCTAGAATTAGCTTGTTGATATCTATAAAAGATCCTGCTACGATTTTGATTGAGATTGCATTGAATCTAAGGATCAGTTTAGGGAGTATTGACATATTAAGAATATTGAGTCTTCCAATCCATGAATATAGCATATTTCTCCATTTCTTTAGGTCTTTATTTCATCAGTCTTTCGTAGTTTTGAACATACAGCTCCTGAACGTATTTTATAGATTTATTACTAGGATTTCATAGGGTTTCTTGCTTCCATTGTATCACATGCTTTTGAAGCCTTGGTTTGTGGTTTTCTTGGCAATTCAATACTCTCAAAAACTTAGAGGCTTCAACATAAATAAACCCATATATATACACATATACTGTCTTATTGATTACCATTGCTTTCTTTTGGAAAATTAAAAGTGGTTGGTTTTTTTCAACCCTGAAATTTCTGCAAATTATTGGAATCATGAACATAGCATGCCTCCCTTTGGCTATCACTGGACTGCATTGTCTTCCTTGTAAGACAACTCAGTAGCTAAAATCAGCAGAAAGCAAAAGACATACTAACATTCTGGAATTTTTAAAATCATTTCCTGTAACACTACAGGCTCGGTCAGCAGAGTGTGTTCTGACTTCCGAGATATCCTAGGTAACTATTTTACCTTTAACAAAAATCCATCAAATCTCTGGTCTGAAAAACTTGCCCTTGCCACCTGCTACCTAATCATCTCCACATTTTCAAGATACTAGGAGGCAATGAATTTTCTTTGTCACATGCAGAGAGAATAATTATAACTATAATCAATATCTCCAGTCATATTAGAGAATATACCACAACTATGAAATAATAAAAGGATGATACTTTAAAAGGAACATTTCAAAAATATAAAAAGAGTTCTTGGAAAATAAAAAATATAAATGGAGAAATGGAAAACTCAGTAAAAACAAAGAGTAAAAAATATGGAAAACAGGACATCAAAGAAAATGCGAGGACTTCCTATATCCAAATGCATTGAAAGCATATTTAGAAAATAGATGGAGAATACATGGGTGAATTAGTGCTAATAACATATAGAATTCAACAGCAACAAAATTAGGAACTCCAAGGATAATACAAAGTTTAGAGGAAATTGAAACTATCATAGTACATTACCTGTCTCATATGTTAATTCCATTTACATAGTCGAAGCACTGTAAACACAGTATACTTATAATGAGAAAACGAAAGCCTGGGAAGAGTGCATGTGTGTGGTGTGGGTACGAGCATGTATTTGAAAAAGAGCAAAATCCTCATACGCCATAGTGAGAAGTCAACAGATGTCTAAAACTGAAAAATCAAGACATAGCAATATAAATATTTAGTTCAGAAATAACGAGATAAGTATCAAAAGACAAAGATATAAAGGTTAAATATGGCTGCCTTGGGAGAGGAGAAAATGGGTATAGAGGATTGCTGTTTGTATAACAAGCTTTGTAGAGGTATTTAATTTTTGAAACCATGTGCCCAAATGCAATGAAAACAAGAACATAAACGTAACCCTGCCGGGAGTCTACAACTTAAGTATAGTTCCAGATTAAACAGAAGCACTAGAGTTTGGCACTTCATCGTTTTCATGGCTATCAATCATAGACTACTATGGAAAGCCTGATGGCCTTTTGGAGTTTTTCATTAGTGTCTTCTATGAGTCCCACTTAACTTTAAATGACAAGATAGAATCTCGGCAAAGTAAATGAGAAGGATGGATGAAAGCACGCATAGTGATCTTCAGAGAGGAAGTAATAAGCAAGGAGAACAGAAGAAGCATCTCAAGGGCACACGGAATTAAAAAAAAAAAACTTCAAACAATGTAGCATTCAATGTTCAGCGGAGAAATAGCAGCAGAAGGCGCATCAGTTTGATTTGGGTAGCTATTAGAGATTGAATGATTGTTTCCAAACAAACGTTCCAGGATTACACCACTTAATCTGAAAAAAAGGATTATGATGAGACTGTGAACTATCTTCATACCTGTGCCGGTTTTGTGCAATAGAGCCCTATAGGTCTAGCCAAACAAGAAGATAGCTACAACTGTCGGTTAATTCATATCATGTATCACAGCATTAGTCATAAAGTGGCTTAATACTGTATTTGAAACTAAACAGGACAAAACTTCCTCAGTGCTTTCAGGTGCCACATGTGCCTAACCTTCTCCAACCTTACCTCCAGAGTTGTACAATTCTAAAAGAAAAACAATGTTTTTAAATAAAATGATGTGATTAGTTCCCTAGTAGGTAAAGGTGCTTAATAAATATTTGATAAAGATGAAAAACAGACCCGAGAAAGTAGTGTAGAACTGGCCCCAAAATTAAAGTAGCAGTGTTTTTAAATATATAAATTTTAATGTTGGTGTGATAACAGGATTAGTAACATGGGAATGGATGAGAATGATATAGTCATGGTTGAAAATGACAAGGATTGCAGATTATGTTGATATACAGATTTATTTGTGTGAAATAACGTTAAGTTAAAAATAATAATCTTCAAACATTCTTTTTTTTTGAGGAAGATTAGTCCTGAGCTAACTACTGCCAGTCCTCCTCTTTTTGCTGAGGAAGACTAACCCTGAGCTAACATCCATGCCCATCTTCCTCTACTTTATATGTGGGACGCCTACCACAGCATGGTGTGCCAAGCCATGCCATGTCCACACCCGGGATCCGAACCGGCAAACCCCGGGCCACCAAAGTGGAACGTGCGAACTTAACCACTGTGCCACCAGGACAGCCCCAATCTTCAAACATTCTGCTTCACTGATTACAGTTATACAAAATTATATGACTCTATACTAAAAGATGAAAAAAGAAACAAAATCCTATAGTCTAATATTGAATGGTTCTATTTTCTGTAAAAACGTTTAAGATAATAATAACTCCACTAAACCGAATACCTAGGAATTATCTTCGATTCCTCCTTGTCCCTCATACCCTAAGTCCAACCCCTCTGCAACTTTTATAGTCTTCACCTCCAAAATAGATCCCAACATTGTCCACTTATCCACTACTGTTACCATTGTCTAAGCCAGCTTTATGTAGAGCACTAAAATATTCTCCTAGATGATCTCTCAGCTTCCACTTTTGGCCACCATCAATCGATACGATAGCTGGAGTGTCCTTTTTAAAACATAAATCAGATCATGTCACTCTCCAGCTACAATCTCTCCAATGGCCACCTGCTGCATCTAGAGTAAACTCCAGACTCCTTACCCTGCCCTACAAACTCCTCCTTGATGTGGCCCTTTGTTCTCTGACCCTACTAGGCTCCAGGGCACCGCCTCCTTTCTGTTCCTCCAACACTCCAAGCTCGCACGTGCTTTTATGCCTTGTACTTTCTGGTCCTCTGCCTGGAATTCTCCCTTTGCTCATTGCATGGCTAGTTCCTTCTTGGCATTTGCATCTCAGAACAAACGTCCTTTCCTTTGAGAGACACCTTCTCTGATCGCCCAACACAGTTCTAGTCTCCATCAGATCACCCAATTTTTTTTGTTGTTGTTGTTAAAGATTGGCACCTGAGCTAACAACTGTTGCCAATCTTCTTTGTTTTTTCTGCTTTATCTCCCCAAACCACCCCCCACCCCCATACATAGTTGCATATCTTAGTTGCAGGTCCTTCTAGTTGTGGCATGTGGGACGCTGTCTCAACATGGCCTGACGAGCAGTGCCATGTCCGCGCCCAGGATCCGAACCGGCGAAACCCTGGGCCACTGCAGCGGAGCACACGAACTTAACCACTCAGCCACGGAGCCAGGCCCCCAATTCTATTTTCAAAACAGCACTTTTCTGATATTTTCTTACGTGTTTATTTATTTGGCTACTTCCTACTAGACCGTAAACGCCATGAGAGTAAAGACATCATCTATCTTATTCACTGCCATGTCTGCACAACCCAAAACACTATCAGGAACATATCTGATTTGTGATAAATATTTTTAAATAAATGAATTTTTTAAAACCATGAAGACAAATTCGAGTTTAATTATTTAAGGAGATGTTCACTTATTAAGATTTTTGCTCTGAGGGCATAGTAAATCTTTCTCTCTGTAGATGGTTCAAAATAAGGAACAATATGAATATACAGAAACTGGAATGTATATGGCTGTCCTCTTTCTCCCAGTCTCAGAAACATTAGAAATCACTTGTACCTAAGCTCTCATTTTTCAAAATAGTAAACAAAGATAATTGGAATTAAATGATCACATAGCTATTGAACTTCAGAAATGGGACTAGAACCCACCTCTCTTGAGTGCCAGTATAGTGTTCTTGCCATACCTCTCTTATTACTAAAAGTCAATATTTTATCATTATCAAATACTGGTTCTATTATGGCATAACAATGCTTAAAAGGCAGGTATACTAGTTAGTGAGGAGACCTAATGAATTAAATAAAGAAGTTTTACTTATGAGTATGTGGTCTGCTATGGGTGAGTACTTAAAATTGTAAAACAAAGATAAATCACACGTGTACAACCCTCATGAAATACTAACACTCAGCAAAAGGTGAATGATGGCATCTAGAAGTTACAGATGTATTGCAATACAGTTGCTAAAAGTAATTTGTTAATGTTGCAAAATGTCACAAATGATTAAATTTTAACATATTAGACTTGCAATTCACAGAAAGGTTGTGTATAGTAAATCAGTTTCATCTTCAAGTAATATAAATTTAAAGAAATATTTCTTAACTATTGGGTCATACTTTTATTTTAGGCATGAGCCTATAGTTCTAGTAAGTTGAGTGAGCTCTTTTTTCCAAACTTAGGATCAGAATACCAAAAAGTCAACTTAACTTGGATGTCGGAAAACTTTCAAAATTGACTTGTAGAATTAACATTTTAAAATATTTCTAGATCCCAACATGCTTTCACATTTATATTTCAATCATTTTAATTGTACAAACACCCTAAAACTCACAATAAATGGTTATAACTGCCTCCAGATCATATACATTACAAGACAAAAGACTGCAATCCTTATATTCTCCAGCACATTCTTTTGGGTATAAAATGGATGAGACAAAGGAGTCACAAGCCATCAGAATGTGACATGTATGCATTTGCAAATCAAGCGAAAGTATTAGGTGACTAACACAGAGCTAGGCATGCAGGGAGAATGAAAGACAATAGATTATTCCTGTTCTCAAGAAATTTACTATCTTGTTGATGAGAAGAAATTTACATTAAAACAGAATTATACTGTACATACATATACACAGAGGGCAAAATCGTAGAAAATAAACTTTAAGAGAAAAGCAAGTCTTCCCTGATAAATATCAGCTTGTTCTATTAGGTACTGTGAATAGGGTTTCTCAGTTTTCACGTTTCACTGTTTGGAGAGCTCTCAGCTTTGAATCTATAACACCTCAAAGATTCCAGAAGAGTGCTGAACCATGTGACAAAAGTCTTCAGGTGGACCTTGAAGCAATCTTTAAAGAAATCTTTTTTGGTAGTCAAAATGTTTTGTGTGGCTTGGTTTGTTTTTTTTTTTTTACTTCTGAAAGCGCCAATTTTATTTTCCAAGGGACATCGCTTTTCAGATGCAAATGTAACTATTTCTTAAACACTCTATTCAAATGTCAACATTATTCCTTTCTGAATGCTAATTAACAAAAAGAAGGAATGGTTTATACTTGGTTCTTGATTTTGAATCAATGTGAAATATTGATATGTTTCCCTCTTTGGGCCAGATTTTTCTTTAAGGTATCTTTTCTTTGATTGTAAAATATATCATATATCCAGAAAAGTGTATAAAATACAATGTGCAGTTCAAATAATAACTACATACTGAATGCCAGTGTAACCATCACTCAGGTTAAGAAATAAGATCCCAAGTATTTTTAATGCATTGTCACAGAAGGAAGGGAGCAGTTTATTATGAGACAGAGTCTAAATTTCCTTGTGGTTCCTTGATCAAAAGTGAAAGTTTTCCCTCCTTACTTCTCTTTTGACTCCTTAGTCCCAGATTTGGAAAAGGTCCTGAAGTAAATAAGCACAAACATCTTCCTTCCTAAATCCTGAACTCAAATTAAATTCCTTACATAATAGTTCACAATGCTCCCTGATGATGTATTTAAGGGGAAGGGGGAACATACAATTAATGAAGAATGAAATATTTTAAACCTATGTTGCTGATGTTTTTATAATTATGTTTTATCGTCCTGTATTGTTACTATCTTTAAGAAACCTCAAGTGAAGAAGTTTCACAAAGAGGAATGATTAACAAGCTGAAACAAAACGTGGGCTCTAACATGGCTTTCAAGTGCAGTGGCCCTAAATACTGAAGAGTGCATTGAATGACTGATGTTTCATCTTTTGCGAAAAATAATACATTGTCTTCTGGGCTTGTGACTTTACATAGTATTTTGCATTTAGGTAAAATCCTTTATTCAACAAGTAGTTACCGAGTTCATTGCAGTACTAGGCACCATGAAGGGGTGAACAAAAGCAGAAAAACATAATCCCTGCCTTCAGAGGGCCTTACAAAACACTAGGGAAGATAAAGCACCCACTAATGAGGCAACTGGAAAGTACTTACAATTTCTAAAGCATTGTCTGATAGTAAAGCACAGACTGAATACAGAAACTCTCGAACTAAAAATGGTTATACTTCAAAAGCAGTTTCTAAGACGGTTGCTTTCAACTTAGAATACATTTTACCAACGTAACAAATAAATGCTGATTGGATTTATAAGTTTAACAAAAGAAACTCTAATTTGCAATAGATGGAAATTCTGTCTGCATATTTGCTATGAAAATATAGTACAAAGCAAAAGTGTTGTAATACTAACAATTAGATGAAAATTGGAAAATGAAAATGATTATGAAATAGGTTTAGAAAATGTAGCTGAACATATTTTGAATGCTGACACTTGAGAAAGAGCATGTTTAATTAAAGCAGGTAGATAAAGACTTCTGTGGAGATTCTGAAAGGGATGCCTCTCAAGAGAACTTGTGGTCCATGAGGTATCTCTATTTTAACTTCAAAATATTTTTTTTCATTTTCATTCACTCATTCAACAAGTATTTATTGAGGATCTCTACTATGTGTCAGGCACTGTTCTAGGCACTGGGAATACACGGCGAGAATACAGAACAGAAAACACGTGGGAACACATGGAGTTTACACTCTAGAGGTGGGTCGGGGAGAAAAATGGTGTAAAAAAGTGATAAGTGCTTTTCTTCGATAGAGGTTTATCATCACCATTACTCTATGTTTATGGCCAGCATTAATATTATATTTATCACCTTACGTGATCAGGGTTGGAATTTCTCTTTGCTCCCAAATGGAACTAAAAAAGGGAGGGGGAAATATAGGATACAGACATATCCTGAAGTTTTTGATAACAATCACAAGATGGGAAAGGGATATGTGTGGGAAAAGATTAGCTCAGCTATGATGAATGACAGAAAAAAAAATGAGTATGATTCTTTTGGGAGGAAGAGATGTTACATCAGGCAGACGTCACCAAGCCTTACCATCACTTATGGAGAGCTTGGGTACTGTTAAAAGTAATCTGGAGGAGAAGGTAGTCTGTATTGGCCATTTAAACTTGTCTTGGACATTTCTTTTCTCCTCTTTCTCTTCTTTCCTCCTTCCCTTCCTCCCTACTTCCTTCTCTTCCTCCTTCCCTTCCTTTTATTTCCTCCTTTTCCTTCCTTCCTTGAAGCAAACATGTATTGGAGATTTTCAGACACTGTACTAAGCAGTAGTGATACAAAGATGAATATAACACAGTCCCAGTCCTGTTCCTCAAGGAGTTTATAGTCTAGAACAGTGTTTCTAACTCAGAGGTTAGTTGCATCCAGGGGTATCACTTTTAACTATTTAACAAGCTGTGTAGCACAAACCTATCAATCAGAATGTATGCCAGTCCAGGTTCTAGAGCAGGGTCCTGGAAATCCACTACTATGCTGCAGTCAACCTTGTAGTGGATGGATAGTGGAGAGGTGAGAGTTCCTGAGGGAAGGGCTGGAGTAGCAAGGACAACTGGGTGGGTAAGAGCACTTGAGGGGTGGAGGGGAGGTTCAGGGCAATAGCTATTTACCAAGTGGTAGAAAAGTATTAGTCATTTTAACAACAACTGTCACTTAACAATGATATGACTGTATCAATGAACAACAACTAAATCCTTAGCTCTACTTATATCCAATGCTTAGGAAGATTAGGCAGTGGTTATAGTGAGATTATGTAATTGAGGGAAGCTTTCCTGAGTGAGTCTCGAACTCAGTCTTGAGGAAGATGATTGGCATTAACTGGTGATTAGGAAGGGAAGACATTTAGACATGAGAAATAGCCTCAGTAACAGTGGAAATGGATAAATCATATACAGAATGCCATAAAGAAACCAACTTAACTGGAGAATGTATTGTAATCAAATAAGGAGTGAATTTGGATGAATGGGTTGTGTGCAGTAAGGGAGTAAGACAGAGTTGGTTGTGATATCAATTGGGAAAAGGGAAATTGATATGCTAGGGTTAGGAGTTTAGTTCTGACCCAGCAGAAAAGGAAGGGGGGACTCAATATGTTCTTGAGTAGAAAGCGGTATGATGCAAGTGACATATGAGGGAAAAGATTCTGCTGACTATACAGAGACTGAAGACAGGTAAGGCCAGTTTAAGAGGCTACTTCAGCAATCCTGGTAAGTTGATTAGGGCATGGACCAGGGTGGTGACCGTGGAAATGAAAGGAAGGGTTCAATTTGACAGATACTTCAGGACCACGTGAGAAGTGGAGAAAGAAGAATCGACAATAAGCATAATACATACTACATCTTAAATATGAGAGCTGATCTTTTGAACACCCAAAGAAAAATGCAAGTCTCTAATACTAACTCCTTTAAAATAGCAAATACAGCCATGTAACGATCCTACTTAATTTAAGAAATAAAGATTCTAACTTCTGAAGACAAGACAGTATGAACTGATACTCTTTTTGACACTAAGAACGAGGCTGCTGTATGATATCAACAAGGAACAGCATTAAGCTAAATTTTTTATTGTTCATTTATATTAACATAGAAAATGTATGCTGTGAAATCATGGAAATTTGTGTGAAATCTGCTAGATTTCATTGTTCTGATGCTTAGTTTACTTACTAAAAGTCATTTCCAAACGAAAGCTTTATCTTTTGAAGGTGGGAAGAAATGCTTGATTTTTAACTGAGTTAATTTTCAGTTGACTCCTAAGATAACAGGAAAGCTTTAGGAGCCTAATTAAACCATGTATTTGCTCTAATTACTTTAGCTGCAGACTGCTAGGAAACAAAAGCAGCAAACAGACCTGTTCTGTGTGCAGCAGTCAGGCATTTGATGGTTGTTTTCTCCAGCAGAGGTTTTGAGTAGCATAGAAATAAAGAAGCTGAGATGCAAAGCCATCATCTGCAAGCGGTGGCTGCAGCCACAAATCACAGGGCAGCCCTTATTCCTGCATAATGTAGAAAGCATCGTTCATCATGCATGATTTTCTTTATGTCTAAACACAGAGAAAGGAATCATCATCACTGGCATCATTTTTTAATATCAAGGGTAGCATCGCATTTTTATCAACAAATTGGACGTTAGCTCACAAAGAGTATAGAGTTAATAATTATAGGACAATTTAAATATTGGATAAGCATAATAGTGCTTTCGTCTTGGTTACTTTTTCCTCTTAGGCTTTATTCTCTTGAATAATGTCCATATTTAACGCAACAGTTTAATTTTCAAGCTAAGTAAATCCACACTTCTATTATCCATTTTGATTTTAGCACAAGTGGAGTTTAGAATACTGATGATCATATACGTGAGGAAAAAAGCTGATGAGTTTTTATTACTACTAACTACTCAATTGAGTCAAACAACTGCTTTCTTAAAACAGGATTCACAGGAAATTCCTTTTAAAGACAAACACCATTAAAGGCATATTTCTTCATTGGAAAAAAAACTGTTCTAAATGTCCTGTGGCCGTGTTTATCCATTTATCTTAGTTTCTAGGTGTAAAATACCAGCTGAAATGCTTGCGTTTTTCCTCCACAGCTAAAACGGCAAACAAATAAGAAATAGTGTAGGTTTTATTACTTCTTATCTGTTATTTAAAAAATCTGCGTGTGAGACTCTTGGTTCAGAGTCCAAACTTAACAGAAATTATAACTGGATATGGAAAACAACTTTAGCTTTCTGGGGTAACTTGTCCTAAATATAAAAACAAAAAATTAAGGGACAGGAATCTATAACCAAAGGAGAGTAGAGCAGTAAAGCAACCATCTGGTGAGTTCAGGGCAAATACAAAGTCTCTACTTTTTGCCTGAACCATCTCGATGTCTGTCCACCCCTCCACTCTATTTTGCCTATGGAAACCTGACCTAAACTAAACAACTATTCTATATCATTAAGTTGTCCAGGAAGATGAAAGTTTAAATACACGTCAGACAAGCTGCAGCATCTGGCGCAATTCAGTAACGATGGTCTCCTCCGGAGAGCTTCAGTGTTGGAATAACTTTTAGAAATGAGGAGATTTGGTTAACCTATGTAAAGAAAATAATGTTCTTCTAGCCATATATTCTCCCTGTTCACAAGTACTAATATTCGCCCGATTCTCTCCCTTGGTAGGAAACATACAAAGTAAAACTCCATGAAACATCTCACTATATCTCTGATTCCATTTTGTTGCAGTCAGGTAATATACTCTGCATACAAATGATCAGCATTGTTAATCTTTCACTGTAATTGTTTAAAAATTTTTTTCACACTTCTTTTTTTTAACGTATTGATTAGTCCTAGGGGCTTCCCCCAGAGTAGAGGATAATGTCTTACAAAGTATTGAGTGCTACATAAAATTTAATAAGCTTAGATGCTCTCAGAGTTTGTTGATAGAACAAACTTAGTTCTCTCTTTAAAAGAGCATATAAGTTTAGATATATAAGATCGTTTTAAAGAAAGTTAGAAGTGATCACAGTTACATTTGTGTATGTCAACAGCTCCCTTCTAAACTGCACTACAAACCTCACTTGCCAAATTTACACACCTTTCAAAATAGAAGAGACTCAAGTCTAAATGTGATGTTTCTCATCAATAGACTGGGAAAAAACTTGCAACAAATATGACAGTGTTGTAATATCTTTATTATGTAAACAAGCCACACATAATAAGAAAAAACACTAAGAATCAAATAGATAAGGCAAAGGAAACAAAAAGACACTTTATAGAAGAAAATATTAGCAAATATATATAAAAGTTCTTATCTCACTAGTAAACAAAAATGTAAATTAAAAGAACAGTGGAATACCATTTCACCCATCTTATCAGTAATGTTTTTAAAAAGAAGAAAGTCAATTCTGGCAATCAGTGTGGTGACAGGGTAAACTGATATAATATCTTTGAAAAATAATGCATCGAATGTTCATACCTTTTAACCTAGTAATTCTACTCCTCGGTTTCTACCCCAAGGGAATAATTCTAAACATAAAAAAAAAGCTATAGGTACAAGATGTTCAGCGCAGCATTATTTATAATATTGAAAAAAATGAAAACCTAAATACTTCAAAGCAGAGGGATGATTAAGTACAGCAATACACAGCTGCCTGGAATATTTTGCTGCATTTTGAATGATGTTAAGCTGATCTACATAATATGGGGAAATGTTATCGTGTAATGTTAAGTGAAAAGAACAAGATACAAAACTATATACATGGTAAGCCTATCACTCTATGAAAAAATTCTATAGACGTGAGGATTTTTAAATCTATTCTTTTCAGTATTTTCCAAATTTTAATTAACTCACAGCTTAATGTTTTTCAATATATTTTAAAATGTCACGTTTTTACTCACAGCACTTTCAAATGCACTGCCTTCTTTTCAAAAACATTTCTATCTAAAGCAAAACCCTGTGCTTGGAAAGACATGAAATATCATAAAACCTGTCATAAAAAATATCAAATTATTTTATTCATTATCATTTTGGATATAAGTGTAGAGGATCTTCTACCTATGTGCCAAGGCAGCTGAAGCATGTAGGGAGCAGCTCCAGTCAGGTTTCTCTCAGCATCCACACCCCTTCTCTCTCTAGCCTCTTTCGGAACCCATCGCTGCTCCCAGCACCTGTGAATATACTGTGCCTATAAACCCATGGCAGCAGAGGGAATGTTAATGATTGTTTCTCACATTTTGGGGACAACCAAAACCAATTTCTTTTTTCCCCAAATAGAAGCATCAAAAAGGAGCCACTCATCCAAGTATTTTTATTCTGCTTCTAACAGAGAACAAATTTTTAAGAAAGCAGGGGTGGGGTTTATTTTTACGATGTATACATTGCCTAGTTTACTGTTAGATTTTATAAATAATACCCTTTGCAGCATCTACCCTAGGGCAAAGGTGAACGGCATTCCATTCTTTTAGAGAGAAATACCATATGTCTCCTTTTTTTCACCCTCAAATCCCTCTTTGCAATTGCGATCCCTCCTTTGACATTTTAATGTAATATCGACCCATCTCCACTCTTAGGAAGCTGAAATCCTAGTAAAGAGAGAGAGAGAGAGAGAGAGAGAGAGAGAGAGGGATTGAGAAACACTTTAGGAGGTTGCACTTACACTCCAGCAGTTTTTCCAGAAACAAGAGAGGCAGTAGTTCTTATTTTTGTGATGTCAAGTTGTAGACTGAAATTCAGCAAAAATCTTCTTTTCTTGACGCGAGGGATGTAAAATACATTCTAGGATATGTATTCGGTATGATCCTTTGTTCTAGGTGTGAGCTTTTCTTTTTCTAAACTTTTTGGGTCTCATTCAAGGAAAGAGAAACAACATTATTTTGAAATTCTCTTAAAGGCGCCTTTCAAAGCATCTCCCACGGGAAGATATCACGACAGCTCAACACTGGTGTATTTCAGTAAGAATCGAGTCCGATTTTTTTCAACACGGCTGTATACTTTGCAGGCCCCCAAATTTGTGCTTTCATAGTCATCATTAATCAAATAGCCAGAAACACCATCTTTAGCCAACCTGAGTTTCGTGGGCTAGAAATTAGCTCTGATTAGAGATTATGTTCATTTTGAAGGCATCGCTGTTATTCGTGTGCCTTAGAGTCGCGGGCTTTTGTCAGGGCTGGAGCGGGCTCGAGAGAGGCTGAAGCGCCGTGGGCGGCAAGTCTGAGGGCCCCCGGTCGTTAACACACGTTTCCATGGGGTGCCCACACTTTCTCCCAAGACGCTCAGCTTGGCGTGCGCGGCGGGAGCGAGTGGACCAGACTGTGACAGGAATAGAGAATTTATGTGAGGGACAGTGAGAAATAGAGTGCCCGGCTCAGTTCCCGGGTCACTGTGGCTCAGGGATTTGCACGAGTTTATCACTACCATTAACAGCTATTTGCAGAGGGTTGTTTACCGCCTGAGTGCGCTACAACCAGAGAGCCGAGCCCACTCCGGGACCCAAGCCACGCCCCCTCGCCCCTCAGCTCCCCTCCTGCCCCTCAGCTCCCCTCCTGCCCCCCAAAGTAATTAACTCAGGGCCGCCTTCGTGCCAGACACTCCCATTGGCTCCCATCCCATCCAATGAGAACCTTGCAACAGTTTCACCTGGCTCCCGCTTCCCAAATAAACAAACAAACCGTCCCGCGAGCGTGCCAGCTCTTTTCCCCGGCGCCGCCCGAGACGGTTGCGCTCCGCCCCCTCCCGCCACCTCTCGCCCCCTCCAGCCAATCGAGCCAGGGCTGTGCAGCCCCCGCCCGGCCCCGATCGGGGGCCGCTCTCTCCTCCGCCCTTCTCGGCCTTCTCCTGCCCCCTCGTGCCTTCGTGGACTCCTCGTTAGGACCAGTTTGGCAGAGAGCCCCGCCTCCTCCCGTTGGTCCTCCCGTGGCCCACAGGCCAGGAGATTCACCGAGAGGGTCTAGGCCGGGTAGGAGGTGGCCCCGCCTCTCGCGCCCGCCGCCGCCCCCTCCCTTGCACACCTCTACTAGTGGCAGCTCGAGCCCCTCCACTGCGCCGGTAGCAGGAGCCGCCGCGGCCCCCGCGTGAGGCAGCGGTCACGTGTTGTTTTGCCTGCCGCCGGCCGCGCTGAGTGGAGTGGGCGGGGGCGCGGGCCGAAGCGGGAGGGGGCTGGGGCGGGCGGACAGGGGTAGACGGCCTCTTCCCCAAACCCTCCCTTCACCGACCCCCCCTCCCCCTCGCTCACCTTAAAACCATCGTGCATCACCATGGCGAGTTGCTCCTCTGCTCGCGACCAAGCGACAAGGAGAGGGAGAGCTGCAGCAGCGGCAACAGCAGCAGCTCTAGCTGCGGTGGCGACCACCCCACTTCTTTCCTCGGGAACCCCGACCGCACTCATTGGGACCGGGTCGTCCTGTCCGGGAGCCATGTGGCTCTCTACGGCCACTGGCTCCCGGTCAGACTCCGAGTCCGATGAGGAGGACCTCCCCGTCGGGGACGAAGTCTGCAAACGCGGATACCTGCGGAAGCAGAAGCATGGGCACAGGCGCTACTTCGTGCTCAAACTCGAGACCGCCGACGCCCCAGCTCGGCTGGAATACTACGAAAATGCCAGGAAGTTCCGGCACAGTGTCCGCGCCGCGGCGGCTGCAGCAGCGGCGGCCGCCTCTGGCGCCGCGGTCCCCGCGCTCATCCCACCGCGGCGCGTGATCACCTTGTACCAGTGCTTCTCGGTGAGCCAGCGAGCCGACGCAAGGTACCGACACCTCATTGCCCTTTTCACCCAAGACGAGTATTTCGCGATGGTGGCCGAGAACGAGTCGGAGCAAGAGAGCTGGTACTTGCTGCTCAGCCGCCTCATCCTCGAGAGCAAGCGCCGCCGCTGCGGCACGCCCGGCGCGCAGCCGGATGGAGAGCCGGCGGCGCTGGCGGCTGCAGCGGCGGCGGAGCCACCCTTCTACAAAGATGTGTGGCAGGTAGTAGTCAAACCCAGGGGGCTGGGGCACAGAAAAGAGCTGAGCGGCGTGTTCCGGCTCTGTCTTACCGACGAGGAGGTTGTGTTTGTGAGGCTGAATACCGAGGTGGCCAGCGTGGTTGTCCAGCTCCTGAGCATCCGTCGCTGCGGGCACTCAGAGCAGTATTTCTTCTTGGAAGTCGGCAGGTCCACCGTCATCGGTCCGGGGGAACTCTGGATGCAGGTTGATGACTGTGTAGTGGCCCAAAACATGCATGAGCTGTTTTTGGAGAAGATGAGAGCCTTGTGTGCAGACGAGTACAGAGCCCGCTGCCGCAGCTACAGCATCAGCATCGGCGCCCACCTGTTAACCCTGCTGTCCGCTAGGAGGCACCTGGACGTGCTGCCGCTGGAGCCCAGCGGCTGGCTCAGAAGGTCCCGCTTTGAGCAGTTTTGCCACCTCAGGGCCATCGGTGACGGGGAAGACGAAATGCTCCTCACCAGGCGCTACATAACGCCCAGCGAGCCTGTACACCCCTCGAGGAGAGGAAGACTGTACGTGCCCAGAGCGCGCAGGTCCAGGAGAGCAGTTTCAGTGCCAGCCAGCTGTTTTCGCCACTTAGCACCCAACCCGGTGCGTGCTCCGCGCCCTGCGGAAGCCCCCAACCTTGGAACTTGCCTGTCTCCAGAAGCATCTGGTTCTGGCTCTGGTAACTCTGGGGAGGAAGGCAATCCTGAGGGCAAAGAGGGTCAGGAAGGAAATGGAGGCGACTACATGCCCATGAACAATTGGGGCTCAGGAAATGGCCGAGGCTCAGGAGGTGGCCAGGGCTCAAGTGGCCAAGGCTCCAGTAGCCAGGGCTCAGATGGAAACCAGTGCTCAGGTGGAGGGCAGGGCTCCGGAGGTGGCCAGGGCTCAAGTGGCGGCCAGGGGTCAGGGGGCCAAGGTGCAGGAGGAAACCAGTGCTCAGGAGATGGCCAAGGCACCACAGGTGGTCATGGCTCAGGTGGTGGCCAGGGAGCTGGAGGTGGGCACGGCTCAGGCAGTGGCCAGGGACCTGGAGATGGCCATGGCTCAGGCGGCGGCAAGAACTCTGGAGGGGGCAAAGGCTCAGGAAGTGGGAAAGGCTCTGATGGCAATGGTGAACGTGGAAAATCTCTGAAGAAAAGATCCTACTTTGGCAAATTAACTCAAAGCAAGCAACAGCAAATGCCACCACCTCCACCATCTCCACCTCCACCTCCGCCAGCTGGAGCAACAGGTGGAAAAGGGAAGTCCGGGGGAAGGTTCCGACTTTATTTTTGTGCTGACAGAGGAGCCACAAAAGAGCGCAAAGAAGCCAAAGAAGTCAAAGATGTAGAGAGCCCCGAAGATGCAGCTCGGGGTCCCCACAGAGTCAGAGCTTTTGATGAAGATGAGGATGACCCATACGTGCCAATGAGGCCAGGGGTGGCTGCCCCTCTCGCAAGCTCCAGTGATTATATGCCAATGGCTCCTCAAAACGTCTCTGCTTCAGAAAAGCGCCATTCTCGATCACCTTTTGAAGATTCAAGAGGGTACATGATGATGTTTCCCAGGGTGAGCCCACCCTCTGCCCCAAATCCTCCAAAAGCACCAGATCCTGAGAAAGAGGATGACTCAAAGGATAACGACAGCGACAGTGACTACATGTTTATGGCTCCTGGAGCCGGTGCAATTCCAAAAAACCCCAGAAATCCTCAGGGAGGCTCTTCCTCCAAAAGTTGGAGCTCCTACTTCTCTCTGCCAAATCCACTTCAGAGCTCCCCGTTGGGCCAGAGTGACCACAGTGAGTATGTTCCAATGTTACCTGGCAAATTACTGGGGAAGGGCCTGGACAAAGAAGCCTCATCTCAGGGGGACCCCAAAGATGCAGCTTCAAAGCCTTCAGTTGAGCGGTCATTCTCAAAGCCTGGAGATGGGGGGTCACCTTCAAAGCCTTCAGATGAGAGCCCCCCCAAGATCAAGGCTAAGAGACCTAACCGACTTTCTTTTATTACAAAAGGAAATAAAATCAAGCCAAAACCACAAAAGCCCACACGTGAGCAGAGAGAAGCTGACAGCTCTAGTGGCTACGTCAACGTTGACTTCACTAAAAGAGATAGCAATACACCAGCACCCTCTACTCAAGGACTGCCAGGTTTGTGGGGCATAATTGCTGACCCCAGACGGTCAGTCTTTTCTAATTACGTGAATGTTGAGTTCGGAGTGCCATTTCCAAATCCAGGAAACGACCTCTCACATCTTTTAAGAGCTATTCCAGGTGCCAACCCTCTCTTTCTGGACGGTGCTAGGTGGCCACTTCTGCCTCTTCCTCCCAGTGCTACAGGGAGCAATGCTAATGAGGAAGAGGGGGACTACATTGAAGTGATGTTCAACCCAGCAATGATACCAGCCGTGCCTTTTGCTGACCGTGCCATTCGCTATGATGCTGAAACAGGTCGAATCTATGTGGTCGACCCATTTTCTGAGTGCTGTATGGACATTTCTCTTTCTCCCAGCCGATGCTCTGAACCACCACCTGTAGCTAGGCTGCTGCTGGAAGAAGAGCTAGAGAGAAGACGCCCACAAAGCCGTTCGCAAGGTTTCTTTGCATCCACCAGAGCCGCTGTCTCAGCTTTCCCAACCGACAGCCTGGAGAGAGACCTCTCCGCCTCCTTAGCCTCGGCCGCCGCTTTGGCCGCTGCGCCAACCTTAGGCGTGGGCCGGGCTTTAGCCGCCGCCTCCGCCCTCGCTGCGGCCCCGGGCATCGGCGCAGCTGCCTCGGGCTTCGAGGCCGCCGCTGGATTTGACTCCGCCTCCGTCCGCTGGTTCCAACCTGTTGCTAATGCTGCTGATGCCGAAGCAGTAATGGGGGCCCAAGACGTTGCCAGTGGCTCGAACCCTAGAGCCCAAAACCCATCTTCAGACCTTGACGGAGATGAGGACGGGACTGGCGAGGCTGCGGCTGCAGCTGCCGTCCCCCCCACACCACCTCGCCGCCAGATGCCGAGACCCCCCGAGCAAGAAGATTCTGACGACGACGACGACACATACGTGAGAATGGACTTCGCCAGATCTGACAACAAGAAGTTCGACTCTCCCCGAAGAGGTTGGTAATTTTAGAATTCATTTTTCTAAAGTTAATGGTTATTGGTTAATGTATTCATGCGCTACTGTGTCTACAATGTTGAGAAAAAGTCAGTATTTCAGTAACTGGTGCCTATTTGGCGTGGAAAATAGAATTCACTTTTAATTATTCCTGCAATACTTTGCGATCTTTGCGAATATGTAAGTTTTAATCCAATCATAAGTTTCTTTATCTGGAAAGAACTGATGATCATTTATTTAAACATTGGTTCTACTTTGTAGGAGTAGTTAAAACTTAAGGAGATATATCATGAGCATGCTTTCAAAGATCCGTCCCTAACACTTAATGATTTGTACAAACAGGACATCGTTAACTGAATCCCATCAATTCATTTTCAAGTCAAGAAATAAAAGCTACTTTTCTACAAATGCCCATGTTTAACTGTAGGAATTTTACTAAGAGCACAGAATATTAAGCAGTATTAATAAACCATTAACATTTCAGCGAGAATGACTTTCTCCTCTGAGTTACTTTTTAAAAAGCAGTCATTGTTATGCTAGTTTGCTGTGATTTGCCAAGAAAGTTAAATCTCGATTGTTAGCATGATTGTCTGGAGGGAACAAAATATAAATAATCCAAAACAACAGGTGATGAAAAGAAGAGAGTATTTGGCTCTGGAATGTATTTTTGTGTTGATTTGTTTTGTTTTTACACAGGATAAATTGCCAGAAACCTCGAGTATTCCTTTCCTCTGTCATTAGTAGTGACAGGCAAGTCACCTTCACTGTGCCTCATTTTCTTCATGTAGCTCCCCAAAAGAGGGTATGGTGACAACTTGATAATGGGTATGAATATTGTTTGAAAGCTTTAAAAAGCATTTAAAATGTCTAATTGGTGTGTTTTCTGGGAAATCCAGGAAAGCAAGATAATAAGACTGGAGGAAGACCTGACCCCGGGGCAGCCTGCCCTGGAACAGCGAACATTTTCTAAAGGGTTGCTTTCCCAAAGGAGAAGGAAGAGTAGGAGGTGTCAGACCTGGAAATAAGACTTCGAGTAGATCTACTGTGTACATTGTGCAATGTTGTTATCAGTGTGTCTGGAGACATTCTCAAGAAATGATTTTGGAAGATGATGTCTCCATAGTCTCAACCTCCTTCCCTCTTGAGTAGAATGTGCTTCTTTCTCAGTGAAGGGAAGGGATGGACCCCAGCAGTTTTCATTCCAGTAGTCAGTTTAGTGGAGATTTTTGCTTTGCTTGCTTTGTGGAATGCTTTTGTGATTGGATCTCTGCCCACTGTGCTTGATCAGGCAGAACAAGTCGGGGACTGATCACAACAGTCACCTAACAAGCTCCCTATTTAGTGCAGGTGTAGCCCTCCTCCCTTCCTCCCCCTGCTTTAGAAAACTTGCCATACAAAAACTCACATTTGCGGCACGGACACATTCAAGAGTGATCGTTAAAACGACAAAAGGGTGCTTTGGCTTGCCAAAGGATGCACTTCAGATCTCCTTTAAATTGTGAGCCCCCCCCAACACGCGGGCACATACGGATCACCACTACTACCAGAACCATGAATTTAAAATGTGTAATTATATTTCCAAGAATTTAATTCTGTGAAGTACACCTGGAAATTGGTCTCAAGCTATTATTTGAGCCTAACTGCTGAAGACATCGTTTATGATATTGATGTAGGTATTCCATAGCTGCCTGTGTCCCCATGGTACTTTGGAAAGGACAAGTTTTCATAGATGTTTGCCTGCACTTTCCAAAACTTTTTGTTTAGGCAAAGATTAAAATTAGTGAAATCTTCTTGTTCCTTAAATAAACCCTGACTTCTCAAGGATTATCTAGATTTAATTATCATTATTTTGGCATAAGTTACTGATTTATAAATAACTTTAAATGACTTCGTAGCTACATTGGAGATTTAATGTTCTCTGAATGTATCGTTCATGGAGGAAATTCCTGCCTTTATTGAGTGAGCTTGAAATAAAAGAATGAATGTCGAAGCCCTTTGGAACTTTAAAGCACTTTACAAATATAAGATATTTTTAGTTTGTCATTGGATTAACACTGAAGTTTCAACAGTTTCAACTGATGATTTAGTTTCTTACAAAAATGGGTGGTCCTGATGGTGATTGAGGCACATAATTGGCTGAGATATATAAAAAGAAGGATATATAGAAAGAACCCATTGCAGGAAATGACTTTTGTTACCATTTTAATGTAAGTTGATATGTTAGAATGTTGTCTGTGAGGTGTTAACTACAGGCTACATAATTCTGATCACTTTTTGACTATAAAGCCATAGAATAATTTTCCCCCATTTCTGATCTCTCTTCACCCTCCTATCTCACATTTAAAAATATATATCATGTTAGAAAACAAAAAATATGCTTTGACAAAGGAACAAAGGCACAGATTTTATTAGGAGTTATGTATCACAAAGGGTAGTTTTATGGCAAGTGCTTAGAACAGTGCCTGGCACATAGTAAGGGTTGCAGGTGAATTATTATACAACTGTTATCATTGTTGTCATTGTTATTATTATTATTACCTTTGGAAACACAAAGCTAAATTAAAGTTCTCTGTCCTCCTCAAATCCCACTTTTTAGTTAGTCTTTCGTTTAAAATAATTTACATGGTTATTCAGAGTTGGGATCTTTATAGTTGGGACCTCTTTATAACTTAAGTGAAATGAAGTGAAATTTTAAGGTAGTGAGACAGCTTTGTGCACATAACACAAAATTAATATATAATCTCACTTACCTACAGTCACATTGCATATAAGCATTTTAAAGCCATTTGTTCAAGACAGTTAGAAAGAAGCGCCCAAAAATATAACCTGGACTTGACTTTTTTATAAATAAAAGAATTTAAAAATTATGAAGTCCACATTTTAAACACGTGGGTTATAAGCATTAGCTTTTAGGAGGAGAACATAGTTTCTTATATGGTTTAGTCTGACTCTTGACCCCTGTGTGCATTTTTGCCTTTTTAACTGCTGTATCTGATGTAGAATTCAGTTTGAAATGACTTAAGTTGAAAAATTCACTGATTTTTCCATTCCAGAGATAAGAGGATAAGGGCAGCTCTAGGAGGAGTCAGAGAATTGGTCAGTCAAATTAGTAGTGTTGTGATAGCATTTGGTATTAAAAAGCACAAAAAAAATCTGTAGTAATTACCTTTTGAGAGTTTAGACTGGGTTATTAACATGAAGGAAATGTAAGCTTCTTTCCAGTGCACTACTGCTAAATCCTCTTGCTATAAATTATAGACGCTGAGAGCAACCTGTTTTTGTTGTATTGGATTTATTATAAATTGCTAGAATAAAATCTCCATGTAGCAGAGTTTTCTCAGTCACCATTAATGAGTGACTTATTTTCGGCCATATTCACCCAGCCTCAAAAAAAATTGGACAGTTGTTTGGAGTCAGGTATTTGGCCTATAACAATGAAGGAGAACTTCATTCAGTTAAAGTTAACTAAAGTTGTTGGCAATCATTATTCATTTGCATTCATTCTAAGAGTGATATTTCCAGGGTAAAAATTTCGGCCATTAGCAAAACATCTGTAAACAAGGACCAAGACTTTAATTGAGCATAGCAGAATTATCACACATGCATAAAACCTCAAACAAGTTCACTTACTTTCTTTTTCTCTCCCTAATCACCAAACGTGAACCAAAATACCTTGGAGTCATCGGCAGGGAGCTGTTTTCAGAACAAATGCGGGCTTCTTAGCGTGGCCCGAAATTTTTGTGTTGGAACAGGTGAGGGTAACCAGTACAGGGAGAAGTAAGGAATATTGTGCGTGATTTAAAAGGAGTTGTTAAACTGTCAACTTGTTGATTAAGGGAGTGCTTTACAGTTGCATACTGCCTTATAATTTGCAAAGCACATTCACATCCATTGTTATACTGGAGGACGGTAGGTGCTGGAACAGAAGAGTCTTCCCATGGTCCAAGAGGTAAGTGGCAGAGCTGAAAATCAAACCCATACATCTGATTTCAAGTCCCCTGCTCCACCGAGCACTCCACACTGCCCTTTAATCAGATGTTCAATCTGTTGTTTTCCTATTGATGAAAGATTATTGTATAGGCAAGAATTGGGGGATGTTACAAATTTTCTTGAATTTGATAGTAGCAAATTTTGTTGTACCTCATTCAGACCGTTGTAACTGTGAACCATCTGCCAGAGCTTGGGTAATTTTCATTATATTGAACTGTTTGCCATGGCTCTTAGAATAAAAGAATTTGACCTGTACTGGAATTGAAAGTTTTAGATCTGGTCTAGGGAGGAGTTTGCTAATCTTTACCTCCCAAACGCAAATAGTGTGTGTATCTCTTTGGGTCCCACAGAAACATTGAAAGGAACAAAAATGAAAAGGAGGGTGCATTCAGTAAACTTCCATTAATGGTCATTTCCTTAACTGAAGTTAGATATCTTTGGTTTTCTTAATAATCCATTGGCATTTGCCACTTTGCATTTGCCACTTACAGCAAAAAAGTCTTTTAATTTCACTTTATCCATATGTATAAAATCTGATATTCCAATCTAAACCATCACAATGGGCAAAACAGGATAAATTGAGACAAGTGGAAGAAAAAGCACTGTAGAAATAGATGCTCTTTATTTGTTTAAAAAGCAGACCTGCTTCTGACAGTCAGGCAGGTAGATTTTAGAAGCCTTGAAAATCAAATCCTGTCCTTGGGACATAAAAATCCTCACTTAAAATTAAATTCATTTTGTTTAGCACCATTTTTTTTAGTGTTTTAAGACTATGTAAAAGTAGCCCAGACATTTTATTGGCAGTATTGGAAAATAGCTTTTGTAAAATGTTTAATGAAAGCCTGCAGTATGTTTTGTCTAAGAGGTGCTGCCAGGCTCTTAGATGGTGAGGATCATTTAATGGAAAACATTACTTGGTCCTGAGTGAAAAATGAGAGATTAAAAAGGCTACCTTTTATAATAATGAAATGAATACATTATAACACATTCAGGTTTTACCACAACTATCAGATTGCTAACTTTAAAGCTATTGATAAAATTGCCAAGATAATGTGCTTGCCGTATGAACTCAAAATATATTCTCTAGCAATGCTGCACTACAGCTTGTGCACTACACTTGTGCAGCTACAGGCCTTACATTTCCATCTTCTTCTGGAAATGTAGGCTGAACACTTGAGAAATATGAATTTTTAAAGATTTAAAAAAATATATAGACATATATCCTATTTTAGATTCTTTTTAAGAAAGGGCACCTTACAATTTCTGGCTGAGGATTTAATTACTTTTAGAACTAATGGAAAATATGTACTTAAATATTTATTTAGTGAAATGAGAAAGTTATTGCTATTTTTCCCTAGTTTCTAGACACCTCTTATTGCTTAGCATTGCGTTGGTTGTATTATGTGAGTCTTACCCTCATGTGCCCTTTGCCGAACGTGTGTCCCTAATTTCAGGAAAACATGCCCTTGGCTGGTTTCCGTGGCTGAAAAGGCAAGGGTCACTCTGGGAGTCCCATGGGGCCTGTGGAGGACTTATACCCCCAGATGTTGCTCGTTCCTGGTTCACAGCCTGCTTGGGCTTAGCTTGCAGGAACAGCCTTCCTTGCAGGGCTCCCTATTCTGCAGGTCCAAGGCTATGCTGCCTGCTCTACTCTCAGTTGTTGGCACAGAGGCAGCTGGGATGGTGTTTAAAGCTATTTTCATGGTTGGATTGACCACGATATGTTTGATGCTAGCCAGACCTTCTGGATTTACTGAATATCCAATTCCCCATAAACTGTAGTCTCTTTAGCTTGTTTTCACAATTTATATAATTTGCCTCTCTATGATTACTAATTTTCTACTTTTAGACTTGAAACTTAGAGAGAATATCAATGAAGTCTCTAAGTTCATCTTGAAAATTATTCACATGTACACCCATGGTGCCCTTGAAAATCTGACCAATAAATGTGATTTTTAATTCCTGCTTTTTCATAAGTTGTGCCTCGAGCCTTGAAGGCATACCAACACTGTCCTCACCCTCAGACCTGCCCTCTCCCATGAAGGACTCCTTATTGCGGCTGAAGCTCTTACATAGTTTCCTTTCCACAGTCACCCTGTCCCTAATTATTCTAGCTGCTTGAGTTTAGGGGACACTATTCCTATTGCCATGGCTAGAAGGGATATTTTCCTGGAGTTCCAAGTTGAAACTTCAAATACATCTTCCCACAGAAATGATGTTATAAATGACGGTCGGGTGTAGTCAAAGTAGTTCCTCTGTTAGTTCAGGAACTACATTAGGTTTGATAGAGGCATGTGTAGACAAACCTATGAACCTATCCACCATTTATTTATAGCACTGTTTCTATGGAATAATTTATTCTGAGTTTCAACTAAACAATGAGCCTTGGAATATGTCTCTTTTGTAAATTGTAGACTGCCTATATTAGAATTCTAGTAACTTGCATTCTTTAAGTCTGCAGTAACTAGGCAGCAGAGTGAAGTGGCCCAAGTGTGTGTTGGGAGGTAGTAGAGAAGCTGACCTGGGATGAAAATCCTGTGGCTGATCCCCATATAGTTTGTATCCAGATAATCAAGACTGGAATGAACTTGCATAAGTGGTCCAGGGCCCACTAGTGAAGGGCAAGTGTGAAACAATTGAGCTGACCTTTGAGGAGATGGAGGTTTACAACTGCTATCCATTTCCCTTGCAGATTCTTTTGACTATTCTGTCACAAAACTCTTGCCACCATGGAGAGAAACATATTTAATCTTCTGATCTATGGAGGAGACAATAGTCTGGTATGATTGGTGTTGTAAAAACTAGCAGCAATTATTGCTAGTTTTCACCCTTGAGGGACAGCACTTAGATTTTTATTAAGTCCTAGAGAATCATCCTCCTTTACATTCAGAGGTCACAGAAAGGTGTGATGATCTATTCTTATGGGGGAAAAATCAATCTATAAGCCAGAGGCAATGCTAAACTAAATAGTATAACTGTATCATTATACATTCATCTTTGAGGTATATGCTTCCATTTCTCTTCATTTCCTTTCCTTTGCCTTCAATGCTTTACTTGGTTGCCGCTGCTCGTGTGATCATCAGTCGACTGCAGGGATGGTATGTTGACTAATAAACAGAGTAAGGAATTTTCAAAAGAATTTGAAAAATATTTTTTTTGAGTTCTAGGAAAATTGGGGTTGAAAAGATAAGTAAGGCAATGAGATTGGGGAGAGTGGAAAGAGAATGAGAGAATAACTGGATATATTGTTATAGTTTTGGCTTTCTCTGGGCAAGGGAGCCATTGCTGTTTTGGACTTCAAACTGTAATAGAGGCATGTTTATGATTCATATAAAGAAGTCTGGAATGCCCTGGAGGAACTGCCTTCTCGGCTGGCCCTACAAATTTCCAGGGATATTGAAGTCATGTGTGCTTTATTAGCATACTAAAGATTAATGTTCAGGTTTATATCATTATACAAATTGAAACAGAAAAGTTTACTTCATTCATTTTTGAGAAGAAAATGATACCTGCCAGGTTTTGGGGGTAGCAGTAGGAAAATGTTTTGACCCATCCGAGTCCATTAAGGTTTTCTCTCTTGTAGAGAAAAATTGCTTGAAGAGCATACCTCCCGTTAAAAGGGGTGGAATTAACTTGTCATTAAAAAGATCTTTGCTTAATCAGAAAGAATACCCAATACAGTAATTATTTATAACCTATCAGTATCGAGTGGAAATAATACATCAAAAACAGCCCATGTTATTAAAGACATCACCATTTACTTTTGTGGTGGTGAAATGATATCAAAATCAACAGGAGACAGCGCTAAGATATGATTGTCAGCCCTTTGGTAGTCATTTTGCAGACTGTTTCTGATGGAGTTTTAATCCTGAATTGCCTTCCTTTGCCACCCAGCAAGCTTCTGAGTTACTTCCTTATGCTGTTCTTTGGAATGAGCTCAGGGAATGTAAACTCATTTTAATATTGGCCTGAGTAAAACAGGATTATAATGGTAAATCTGTGGCTCAAGTTCCCATAATTCATTTCCAAAGCAAATTAAATTATTTTTGGATTATCTTGTTTTGGATAGCATTATTCCTTTCCACCAGCATGGTTAATCAAGAGTTGACAAATATATTTTGTAAAGTAAACTTGAAATCACACCGTTATTTGCTAGGTTTTAGTATAATATCAAGCATTCACCCAATGCTGGTATAGGAAAGCAATTGAAATATAAATCAAATTTTTAGTTGAGCCTCTGTCATTTAATAGAAGTAAAGAAGAAAGCAAAACAACTCTAATAGCAACAGATACCCCTTATTTCAGGCTTAGTATAATGTTGATGGGGTAGTTATATGGAACTTTATAAATTTGTATCTTTCTGGAAAAAATGTATACGGAGTGTAGCATATTGTATAGGTTAGTAAGAAATCCCCTTTAAAGCACATGCAGTGTGCTGTAATGAACATATTTTTATATTAAATTAGGTGAGATACCTTTCTAACCTTAAATTTCTGCTAAAAATACCTAGTTGATAGTATCTGCAAAATTCTATGCTGCTAGTCTAGCCTAATTTTACAGCAGATAATTGAGTTGCTAATATGCACTCTCACAGTTAACCTATGACTATCGTGGACACCTTTTATGCTGTTTAAACCTGATAGACATGTAGAATCTAAAATTTCCTAAACCCACTGGTGACAGGAAAATTTAATATCTTTACTAATCTACGGTGTTTATTTTTTAAAAATCTTTTAATGTGGAGGAGCGGCCCTATACAATGAATCAGGACTAATAGCCGCAAGTAGGTGGAAGGGGAATGGAGACCTTTGATGCTTCATCCAGCTGCAAGTGTTACATTTTTAAAACTTGTGATGAAAGAATGAATGGTTAAAATGTATACTGCTGGTTTAAGGCAAGATCTTGTACTTGAAGCCTACTCTGGGGGATGCTTTCCATGGATTCTTTGGCTGTAATGATATAGAATACTTGGTACTTTGATGTGACCTGATCTTAAAGTAACACTAGCATCCCATAATCAATTTGCTGACCATTTATCCCCATTCCTTCTCCAGTCCAGCGCCTTCTTCAAGGTACCAGACCCCCTTCCTCTGCCCCACTCCCGATTATGCACCCTCTCAATAAGCAGAAGGCCAAGAGAGTAATACCAGAACTTCTTTTTATTAGACAGATGGGCATTTCAATCAAATCTCCTTTGCAGGTATGATTTTACTCTTTTAGAAGAAATTCAGTAATCAAGTCTGGAGACTATCACCAAGGCTGTGCTTAAATCCCTTGTCTTGTGCCACATAAGCTGATGAAGGTATAATCAAGCATGTAGGAGAAGATAAAAATTCTCTTTGTCTGCCTAATGCCTGGCTCACTTGCTGGCCCTCCTGGGAGGAAGTAGAACAGTGCATGCATGAACAAAGCTGCTATCCACCAGAAATGTCAGAGTGGCAGCCTGGGGGCAAAAGGAGTAACTACCCTTGCACCTTTCCTGGGCTTGTGCTGGTGTTTGTCACAGGCAGTCAGCACAGTTAGGCATGTCCATGCCAAGGCAGTCTCCTCAATATGGCTCTCAAAAACTACTAGTTCAATTTTGCTTTGTTTTGTTTTAGAACAGGGTGGGGGTGAAAGCACTTCACGCTTTAATTTTGAAAATAACTTCTGTTTTGTCATCTTTTTTTTCTAGAGTGATTACATTGCCACAAAAACACATTTTAGAAGAAAAGTGATGTCTATGGAATTTCATCTTTGTCTACTCCAGATCTGCCTAAAAGAAAGAAAATTCAGAGGCTTCTGAATAGAAAGCAACCTGAATTTCTAAAAGCCTACAAGTGGATGCTGGCAGTTGAGTGATCCTAATACAGATCATTCATACTGCGGCCCTTGGATCCAGTGATTTTGAATTGAGAAATTCATACTATGTTTTTGTTTTCTGGTTTCTTTCCTCAATCTGTCTCTTTGAAAAGAAACAAATATCGTAATAGTTAGCAGCTCATGACTCTTTCTTTTCCCTCTTTTAAAAAAATGTTATTTACATATGTGTGAATGTGGCCAATAGCAATTTTACTGGTGTGTAGTACTTAGATTTAGTTTTGATGTTGAAAATCTTTTAAACAAGGGCAGGTAAAGAAAAAAGTTATGTTCATGAGAAGGTAGGTATGATCTGAAATCTTTTTTTCTGTGTAGTACATACATGAAAACATTTCTTGATCAAGGAATTAAATATCAACTGAACTGATATCTTGATGGGACATTTTCAGTATTTTAAAGGCAGAACCAAAGGACAGATTATCTCAGTTTTTGCTCATTAAAAAAACTGCAACATTCTGTCCACATTAAACGTCAACTAAACTAATACCTTGACAGAGAATTTCCAACATTTTAAGGGCGGAACTGAGGAATAGATTATCTCTTTGTCCATATACAACAGTGTGATGTTCTGCCTGCAAATCAATTGAGCATTTCCAAAACAACTATTTTTTTTAAATTTTGAAACCTACATTTTCCCCCTAAAAGAGCAAAAGTCTCCTGACAAAGCCCCTCTCTGCCTCTCTGGGCCTCCTCTCTTTCACCCTCCATTATCTCCCTCTTTCTGGCTCTCTCCTTGACCCACACTCTCCCTCCTATGCCCAGGGCTCCTATAAAGAGATCAGTTTCCCATATTCAAGAAATTAGTGTGTACATGTCAATCATCTGACTAAAACTTAAGCCAAAAGGAACCTCTTATAAGGCCTTGTTTCACTTTGGACACTGAGCCTATGTAAGACGTACCAAATTTTTAAAAGATCAGAGCAAGCTTCCCCCTCCTGTTTTTGCTTGCCTCTGATGGAAACTGAATTAAGATTTTAGGAACCTGGACCTTTGAGAACAGGACACTAACAGGTGGTGATCACAGAGGATAGGTACAAAGGTCTTGAAACTTGCTTAGAGCTTTGTTATGTGGTGGCACACAAATCACGACTTATACCATCACTGGCAAACCTCATCATATCAAAGATGGGTGTGAGTGTCTGTATAAGTGTGTGAATGCTAGTGTGTGTGTGCACATATTTGTGTGTATGCACACCTTTGTGTACCTGTATACATGTGATTGTAGATGTACCTGTTGTGTGTAACTCTGTTAAAAAAATCGCTTCGCATTTAACGTGCAACTTTGAAGTAGTGTAATATTTACCTAAAGTTTTTCACCACTCAATTTTGATGTCTTTAAACGTGTACTTCTATCTTCGAGCAGGCTTATAGTACATGTTGCTAAGCTAACTTTTCTGAAGAAGTGAGTAGACTTCTATTATTTTTCTTTGCCTACCAACCGAAGGGAAGGGGGGGGGCTCTTTTTTTTCCCTTGTGAATGGTGCTGAGGAGAGGATGTGACTGCAGTACCAATCACTACTCCAGTTACTGGTCACTGCCAGGGCATCAATTTCATCAGTTCCTTCAGACTCTTCTCTTTTCCCAACCTAATCAAATAATGCAGTGTGGCTTTTGTTCATTATGATAACAATGCACTCTTTAGGCAGCCTTTTTTCAAGCCTTCTGTCACCATTTTATTTTCAAGTAAGTTAAGTCATAATCGTTCAGAATTGTGGAAAGAAAATATTATTTGGGGGAAAATACTATATTGCTTTATTTGCATATTAGGTTCAGGGGCTGCCAGAAGACAGGGTACAGCACAGATGTAACACTTGCTGAATAAATGAATGGGAAACCTCATACACAACAGTACATACCAATAGTAACAGGTACAAATAGTCACAGGTACAGCATAACAAATATGCAATCTTTTTGACACTACTTCTTAGTTTACAGAGACAACTAATTTATTCAGTATTGTGCTGGAAGAATCTTTTTAGAATATGTGTACCAACATATCACTTTCCAGCTACCAGTTTATGCTGCTGTTAAGAAAAACCAATGATGGAACGATTTTTCTGTGATCTCTATCTTTAATTTGGTATCCGACATAGTAACTTGGTCAGTAAAAACTAAAACTTTACAGTTCCGACAGCTCATTACATTTGCTATTTCTGCTTCACAGATCTGCTTTGAGTTGCTTTGGCTTTGTCTTCCTTTGTAAATATTCTTATACTCTCTTTTCTTTGTAAACATCTCATTTGCAGTTTTGGGAGACAAGCTTGCAACTCTGTATAGTGTTTATATATATCTGACTTGCCTTTCCGTAGAGCTACTCGCAATAAATGTGTTCATGAACGTTATTTATGTGGAGACTCATTTTTTCTTAACAGTGTCGTCTCTACTTCATTATGAATATATTTTTCTGCTCAGTGGTTGAATTGACTGCATTTTCTAGAATAAAGCAGTTGGGATAATTTAGAGTTTAGGTTAAAGTTACTATGCCTAGAAATATGAGGCTTTTCAATAGAGTTAATACATCAACACTTGATTCTCCAAATGTGGTGGTGATACTAGTGTAGAACTTACCTGAGTTTTCATGTTGATAATGATAATGTGTGAATCCTATATTGAAGGAACTACTCGAGGAGATTAAGGTAATAAATCACAGGGTTTTTTTCTGTCTCCTTCCCTTGTCATTACTCTTGCCCTTTAAGTGACTCCCTTTTCATTTGCTTATTTTTAATCACTGGGAAGGCAAATATGGGTACATGGAAAATACACCAATGAATAGACAAACATTTTTGCATTGATGGTGTATAGAAGGATGGACAGATTGAATATCAAGAATAAATTAGCAAATTATATTGTCAGCCTTATCAGAAACCAAGGGTTCAAAGGAATGCTGGAAAAATAATTGCCTCCTTGATTCTTTACCAAATCACCCTTGCCACACAGAAGGGTAGTAAAAGTAAATAAGACTTTGGGATCAATGCTTGCCTGAGGATCAATGTGGGAGGGAGGGAATCTGTGAAATCAGATGGGCATAGAGCAGGGAGGCAGTTCTCACATCATGTATATTATCCACAAGATACATGGATTGTATATTTGCAGACAATTGAGTTCATTGTGCAGCTTGACCTTACTTGAAGCATCTGAGAAGTTGTGTGCCAAACAATATCACAATGAGAAGGTGTAATTAGATTGCCTTTATTATTACAAACTGTCCACAATAGAGACCATCTTAGAGTCTGTGTAAATAAAATGTATGTGCACATATACATATATATTCTGTTTTTTTTTTAAGATTGGCACCTGGGCTAACAACTGTTGCCAATCTTTTTTTTTTTTCCTGCTTTATCTCCCCAAAACCCCCGTACACAGTTGCATACCTTAGTTGCAGGTCCTTCTAGTTGTGGGATGTGGGACGCCGCCTCAGCGTGGCCTGACGAGCGGTTCCATGTCCATGCCCAAGATCTGAACCCTGGGCCGCTGCAGCGGAGCACGCGAACTTAACCACCCGGTCACGGAGCCGGCCCCTATACATATATATGCTTATCCCCACTTCAAGGGAGGCAATCTTTGTCATGGCATAACCCAAACATATTTTATTCATCTCAATCCCTGAAAGACAGACATGCATATCTGTGCTTATCAGTCTACATGATCTTTGTATACTCATTTGGTGATTCACATCTTAATGGGACTTGAATTCCTGGAACAGTAGGCATAGTCAGTGTGGTTGCTTTGACAATCAGCAGAACTCACTAGCTGGAAAGATTTACGTTGAAGAGTGCATGCACAGAACTTCAGCTTCTCCACTCCCCTAGTCTCATACAGAATAACCACATGCTTACTATAGAATGTGAAGGGGTTCTGTTTCTTTAAAGCATAAAACCTACTCAGAAGATTTTTTCAGGTACAACATGCCTAAGTACACACTAGTTAAGCACCTCCAGTGACTGCTTAGAAAAATATTACTAGGTGCTAATTGACCCCAAAGGGCATCTTAGAAATGCACCAAAATGCTTTTTTTAATGTTTTGAAAATAAAACTGCCCAAAGGCAGAACCTGGAAAATGTGAGTATGAAAATTTGTGTGGGTAAGCCAGATCACATCCCCTAATTTATAAAATGTGCAAAAGAGAAATTATGCAAAATTAATGCACAGAATGAGGTTGAACTGTATTCTGTTTTAGAAAAAGCAATTCATTTTCCCTCCAAGACATGCACGTTAATGGATGCTGGTTTTCAGGCAGCCACCTTAAGTCCCAGTTTGCTGCTTAAGTGTACTTCAGAGATAAGAAATGCAACCAAGCTGTACAAAATGAGACAATTTCCCTTCTGTCTCTTGTGCATGATAAATGCTAAAGCAATTAGGAACCAGTGTTGCATGCTACATTGGAATTTTTCAGCAATATCTGTGCTGTGCTACATAAATGGGGGAAACTTAGAAAAAGTCCTGAGAATTTAGGAGAAGACCATGAGTTAGCTTAATATTAAACATTTGGGTCTATAGAACTGAACTAGAAGCAATCCCCTTCTTGACTTTTCAATCTCAGAATATCCATTATAAATTCTTCTATTTCACTGGCAGTAATCTGAATTAGCATTTCAACAACAAAAGGCGCAAAGAAATATTGAAATGGAAAGCAGATATCTAAGTGTCTATAGAAAAATGTGAAGCTTACAGTTTATTCTATATTTCCACACTTGTAACCCCCAAGAAGATTTTCTACATTTTTGCATCATTTTCAGAGAATTGAATGCATGAAGGCCATGTTAAATATATCCATGCTCAGATTTTTGTTATTGTTTCATTTTAACTTTCTCAGAAGCAGTTTAAAAACCATATATCTGACATTGCTGTTTTACTTTTTTCCTCTTTATATTAAGACTATGCTCATTACAGGAAGATAGGCAGTATTGATGGTGGTGCTTAGACAGTGCTCAGAATTAAAGCTAAACATTATCACATTAATCACACAGTAGATAAAACCCATGTAAGGTATAGATACTGCAAAAAACCATTTTTGCAAGACTACCATGTCTTTTTGTGGGGATGTGACAGTAATACTTGGTCAACATTTTAGTTGTCAAGGTTCTAGTTTAGTCCCTTAACACCTTAGAAAACTATAGTTGACTCTCCCTTTGTGTAAAGCTGATATTTTGGAATTGAGTTTAGAATTACAAGGGATCTTAGACATGGTGTAGAGCAGGCCCCACCACCCTTCCAACTACTTCTCTATTTATCCACTTCTCTCCCTTGGAGAAGTTATTTTAATCGTCTAGCTTATCTATTAAAGTCATGATAGGTGGTCTGGTAGGTGAAAAGGATGAAATGATTGGAAAGATTTCTTCTTAGTCTAGAGTTTTATGACCCATGATACTCCATGAAAAATGACAGTTGCCATATAGGATTTGAAAATAGTGTTTTCTTCTCTCCCTCCCTGTTTTGGTACTCTCCACCCACATCAAGAAATGTCTTCATTACACCAGTGGTGCTCACAATATTTCACTTTGTGGATTCAGAGACTAAAACAATTTTTTCTACTTTTCCCACTTATGATAAAGTAAAACCCTGTATTGCTAGAATTAATGAGAAAAATATCTCATCTGAAACCCCAATTGCTAAATCACAACTGAAACAAAAGACTAGGCTATTCTAATACAAATATTCATATTACAAGAGACACATCAGATGACACCACATTGAAAGCCCTATGTGCCACATAGTAAACAAATAACTCTGGAATGATTTTGACCTACTGTTGTAACAAATATATACCCTGTGCTGGCACCAAGTCATTGTAAGCAATAAAATATAAGACTTCCACCTCTGACCAAGATAGATCAGATTTACCCTCCTAACTGAACAACCAAAAAAAATCTCAAAATATGAAACAAGGGCTTTCAAGAAACTAGACATCAAATAATAAAGGAGAGTGATTCCTAAGAGGTGAGAAACAAACTTGGTAAGCCCTACAACTGTCTTGTCTTACTGGCTTGAGAGCAATTTCAGGTCACGGTGCAGAGTCAGGGAATCCAAGCCAATTCCTTGAGTTAAAGAGATGGACTTCTAAGTCCAAGGAGGCAAACGGGGCTGGAATTCACTGGCTAGAGTATCATAGAAAAGGGAATTTCATAGACAGAGAACTCCATAGATCTATAGAGGGTCCTCCTTGAGAATTCAGCATAATACTGATCATTTCATGTATGTGAGAAAATTATCTGAGGCTATAGAAAGAACCACCTGAAAGGATTAAAGGTAACAGTGGTTGGCACTCACACAGGCTCAGAAATAGGACATTCTCCTACCAGCCAGAATGGAAAATCTCAAGATTCACGGGACATTGGATAGAGTACTCAGAAGGGTCTTGCCTCAGTATTGGGGAAAATTAGTCCTAAACTGAGCACTGCTCCAGACTTCCCTGACAAACCTTACAAGCAACATCTGAAAGGAACCAACAGCTTCCAAATAATTTAATTGTGTTCCAGAAAAAAACTAAAGAATATTTATATGATTACAAAATATCCTACATCCAACAAGATAAAATCACAATGTCTGGCATCAAATAAAAAAATTACTAGGCATGCAAAGAAACAGAAAAAGACAACCAATAATTAAGAGAAAAATCAATGGAAACTTATCCAGAAATGACACAGATGATAAAATTAGTAGACAAGGTCATTAAAACAGTTATTATAGTTATATTATAACATATATTAAAAAGTTAAGTAGAAAAAGGGAAGATATATAAACGACACAAATGGAACTGCTAGAAATGAAAACTACAATTTTGGAGATGAAAAAATATACTGGGTGGGATTAATGGCAAGTAAGACATTGAAAAAGAAAAGACTGTTTAACTTAAAGTCATATCAATATACTCAATTCAGTATGAAACACAAAGAAAAAAAGAAGTAACAAAAATTAACATAGAATTAGTGAAATGTGGAACAACTTCAAGTGTCCTAGTATACGTGTGGAGGCCATGCAGGAGACGAGGAAGGGCAGAAAAAATATTTTAAGAAATAATGGACAAAAATTTTCCAAATTTGATGAAAAGTACAAATCTACAGGTCCAAGAGGTTTAATAAATACCAAATACAAAAAACATGAAGAAACAATACTCGAACACATCATGACCACATTATATACGGAGGAAAAAAGATAAAGGTGACAGTAGCTTTCTCATCGGAAATTGTGCAACTGAGAAAACACTGGAACAATTTCTTTAAAGTAATAGTAGGATGAAAAAAAAAAGTCTGCCTAGAATGCTATACCCAGTGAAAAGAGCTCTCAAAATTGAAGGTAAAATAAAGACTTTTTACATATATAACAACTGAAGGAATTCATCACCAACAGACTGCTCTTCAAGAAAGAAAATTTCTCATGCATGGAAAATGAAACAAGATGGAAATATAGACCTACAGAAAAGAATGAAGTGCACTGAAAATGGAAACTATATGGGTAAATTTATAAACTATTTTTCTTATTTATAAGTATTGAAAAGATATTTGAAGACATCAGTGGGAATATAAGAACCTCTGAAAATTCTCTCCCTCATAAAAGCAAGGAGAATACTGACAAAATTGTTAGAATCAACTTTTTCAGAACTCTGGAAATTAACCAAAATCTTGCAGAAATCCTGGGAGTATTTACGCAAGAAAAACATTTGAATCTCGGTAAGAACAGTGACCTTCCTGGTGTTTTAACTTGACCTATTCCCATCTGACCCTCCCCAGCTATTTGCTAGCCTAGAAAACTAATATCCCTTAATCATTGTGAAAACCTACCACCTGGCAGCCACTGGAGGGAGCAGAACAGGGTAGGAGCTCCTTCAAAGCCTCATTTACAAACAGCTGCCATTATTGACCTGTTTGGGGATTCCCAGGATGGACCCACTCACAGGGCTTGTGTTCATTTGACCTAACACAGAGCTCTGCCAGTGTGAACAAACTTTTCCCTGGGGGTGTTTGTATTAATATTGTATTGTATTAATACCAATCAGTATTAGTTGTTTAATATCGCAGCTGCCTGAGGCTGTGCATAACAGTTGGGGTAAACAATAGGCTCAGTAAAAATCTTAAAAGGAAAATCTGGGGAATGAGATGTCCACAGGAGGTTTTGGAAAAATCTGAAATATTTTTGTGAACTTAGAAGGAAAAGAACAGGTGTAGCGATGTGAGCATGCCAAGGGCTGTGCACATGTGCATCAGAGACCTGAGAAGACCCAAACCTCTCACCACTGCCTAACTTTTAGACTTCTGTGTAAGCAGGAAGTGAAGGCTAAAGGAGAGTTGTAAACTGCCTGGCTGAGTGTTGAAGATGTGCCCCAACGAGCCCATAGAGTCACTTGGCAATGACTGGGAGATTTATTGGCTCCAGGCGTTTAAAGAAATCTCAGCGAAGCAATTATCTGGACACTAATGTGAGCAGAGACTTTAGTGGCCACAAATGACAAAGAATAATGATTTTTACAGAATTAGTACAGAAAGATCATCAAACAAATAAGCAACAACAACAAATAGCTACAACAACAAACCCTTATGGGAGGGGCATCTGATATCCAAAGTTGTCACATTATTATTTTAAATGTCAAATTTTCAATTAAAAAATATAAGACATGCAAAGAAGCAAGAAAGTATGGCCCATACATGGGAAAAGAAGTAGTCAACAGAAACTGTCCCTGAGGAAGCCTTGACTTTGGAATTACTAGACAAAGACTCTAAATCAGCTATGTTATTGTTCAAAAAACTAAACGAAATTATGTTTAAAGGACTAAAGAAAAATATAAGAATTATTCCTCACTAAATAGTGAATGTCAATACAGAGATAGAAATTATAAAAAAGAACCACAGAGAAATTCTGGAATTGAAAAGTACAAAAATTGAAATGAAAAATTCACTAGAAGGACTCAACAATACATCTGAACTGGCAGAAGAAAGAATCAGCAAACTTGAAGATTGGTCAAATGAGATTATCCAGTCTGAGGAATAGAAAGAAAAAAGAATGAAGAAAAATGAACAGAACCTCTGAGAACTATAGGGCACCATTGAGTGAACGAACATACCTAATAATGGGAGTCCAAGAAGGAAAAGAGAGAGACGAAAGAGCAGAAAGAATATCTGAAGAAATAATGGCCAAAAAATACCAAAAGTTGATGAAATACATTAATCTGCACATCCAAAGAACTCAATGAACTTTAAGTAGAAATAACTCAAAGAGAATTTCAACAAGATACATTAGAATCAAACTGTCAAAAGTCAAAGGCAAAAAGAGAATCTTCAAAGCAGCAAGACAGAAGCATCACATCATGTACAAGGGATCCTCCATAATATTACCAGCCAATTTTCATATGGGACCCAGAAGGCTAGAAGGACTGCAATAATATATTCAAAGTGCTAAAAGAAAAAAAAACTACCAAGCAAGTATTTTATTCTGGCAGAACTATCCTTCAAAAATGAATGACAAATTAAGACATCACCAGATTAACAATCATTGAGAGAATTCATCATTAGCAGACTATTATATAAGAAATACTAAAAGGAGTCTTTCAGGCTGAAATGAAAAGACATTAGGGGGCTGGCCCCATGGCTGAGTGGTTATGTTCATGTGTTCCACTTTGGCAGCCCAGGGTTTCACCGGTACAGATCCTTGGCGTGGACATGGCACTGCTCATCAAGCCATGCTGAGGCAGTGTCCCACGTAGCACAACCAGAGGCACTCACAACTAGAATATATAACTATGTACTGGGAGGGCTTTGGGGAGAAGAAGAGAAAAAAAAGAAGATTGGCAACAGATGTTAGCTCAGGTGTCAATCTGAAAAAAAAGAACGACATTAGATAGATAGTAACTTGAATCCACATGAAGAAATAAAGAGCAGTAGTACAGGTAACTGTATAGGTAAATATAAAAGATAGTATAAATGTATTTTTTGTTTATAACTCTTTTTCTCTTAAAGGATAGCTGCATAAAGCAATAATTATAAATCTGTGTGGATGGACATTTAATGTATAAAGATGTGATTTGTATGTCAATAACAGCACAAAAGAAGAGATAGATAATGGAGCAATACAGGAGCAAACTTGTTGCATACTATCGAAATTGTTTCCATTTCTCTGAATTAGATTATTATAACTCAAGATGTTAATTGTAATCCACAGGGAAAACAATCTGAAAATAACTCCAAAAAATAGAGTAAATAAAACAACAATGAAATGAAAATGGTATTTAGCACAAAAGAAAGAAGTGATGAGGAATAGAAGAACAAAAAAAAAACCCCACAGAATATATATAAAACAAATAGCAAGATGGCAGTCAGAAATCCTACATGATCTGTAATTACATTAAATGTGAATGGATTAAACAATACAACCAAAAGGAAGAGATTGACAGAATGGGTATAAAAACCATGGTCCATCTATCTGCTGTCCATAAGAGACATATTTTAGATTCAAAGATATGAATAGATTGAAAGCAAAGGGATGGAAAGAATATACCATGCAAACAGTAACAAAAAGAGAAATGAAGTGGCTATACTAATATCAAACAAAATAGACTTTCAAGATAAAAGTTGTTACTAGAGATAAAGAAGGACTTTCTATAAAGATGAAAGGATAAATATATAAAAAGATATAACAAAAATACATATATATGTATATATACATATATGTATATATACACATATCTAACATGAGTCTTGAAATAAATGAAGCAAAATATCACAGAATTGAAGTGATGAATAGATAATTCAACAGTAATAGCTGAAGACACAAATACTCTACTTTCAATAATGGATAGAACAACTAGGCAGAAGATCAACAAGAAAACAGAAGGTTTGAACAACACTGCAAATCAACTAGATCTAATATACTTCTACAGAATGCTTCACCCAACAGAGAATACACATTGTTCTAAAGAGCACATGGAACATTATCCAGGATAGACCATATGTTACTCCATAAAAAAGTCTTGATAGATTTTAAAGAACTGAAATCATACAAAGTCTGTTCTCTGTCCACATCAGAATAAAATTAGCATCAGGAAATTTGGAAAATTCACAAATACATGGAATTAAATAACACTTCCCTAAATAAACAGTGGATAAGCAAAGAAATAACAGGGTAAATTAGAAAATACTTCAAAGTGAATAAAAGCAAAACCACAACATTTCAAAACTTACGGGGTATGGATAAAGCTCTGTTTAGAGGGAAACTTGTAAAAGTCTATATTAAAGAACAGAAAGACCTAAAATTAATACCTAATTTACTACCTTAAAAACCTACACAAAGAAGAACAAATTAAATCTAAAGCAAGCAGAAGAAAGGAAGATATAAAGGTTAGAGTGGAAATCAATGAAGTGTAGAATAAAAAAACAATCAACAAAATCAAAAGTTGGTTCTTTGAAAAAAATTATCAAAATTGACAAATCTTTAGCTAGATGGACCAAGACAAAAGAGGGAAGACTCAAATTATTAAAATCAGATATAAAAGAGGGGATATTACTACTGACATTGCAGAAATTAAAATGACTATAAGAAAATATTATGCACAATTGTATGCAGACAAATTAGACACATGAGATGGAATACAGAGATTTCTAGAAGGACACATACTACCAAGAAGAAAGAAAGAAAGGGGACGGCCCAGTGGTGCAGCAGTGAAGTGCGCACGTTCCGCTTTGGCGGCCTGGGGTTCACTGGTCGGGATCCCGGGTGCGGACATGGCACTGCTTGGCAAGCCATGCTGTGGTAGGCGACCCACATATAAAATAGAGGAAGATGGGCATAGATGTTAGCACAAGGGCAGTCTTCCTCAGCAAAAAGAGGAGGATTGGCAGCAGATGTTAGCTCAGGGCTAATCTTCCTCAAAAAAAAAGAAAAAGAAAAAGAAATGGAAAAACTGAACAGATAAAACAAATAAAGAGACTGAATAATTAATTTAAAGATTTCCCACAAATAAAAGTCCAGGACCAGATAACTTAATTTGTGAATTCTGCCAAATGTTTAAAGAAGAATTAACACCAATCATTCACAAAATTCTCAAAAAAATTGGAAGATGAGGCAAAACTTCCCAACTCATTCAATGAGTCCAAAACCCCACAGATACCAAAATCTTGATACCAAAATCAGAGAAAGACATCAGAAGAAAAGAAAACTACAGACCAATATGCCTTATGAGTATAGACACAAAATCTTAAAAACAAAAGCCAAAAACTACTAGCAAATCCAATTAAGCACATATAAAAACATAAGACCAGATAGCTTCACTAGTGAAATCTACGAAACATTTAAAGAATTTACACCAATCCTGCTCAAACTCTTCCAAAAAAATTGAAGAGGAGAGAACACTTCCCAAGTCATTCTATGAGGCCAGGAATATGCTGATACTAAAGTCAGACAAAGATATTCGAGAAAACTCCAGATCCATATGCCTTATTAATATTGATGCAAAAAATCCTCAACAAAGTACCAGTAAAAAAATTAAAAAGTACATTAAAAGCATTATACACCATGATTAATTGAGATTTATATCAGAATGCAAGGCTGGTTCAACATATTAAAATCAATGAATGTAATATACCTAATTAATAGAATGAAGAAAAAAAATCCTCATGATTATCTTGATTGATGCATAAAAAATATTTGACTATATTCAACAACTCTTCGTTTATCACATTTATCACGTTTATCATTCAACAACTAGGAATAGAAGGAAAGTTTCTCAATTTGATTGAAAAATTACAGTAAACATAATACTTAATGGTGAAAGACTGAAACTTTCCCCCTTAGATTAGGAACAAGGAAAAATGTCCACTCTCATCATTTCTATTAAATATTGTACTGATATTTCTAGCCTGATCAATTAGGCAAATAGATTGGAAGGGAAGAAGTAAAACTATTTCTATTTGGAGAAGACATAACCTTACATGTAGAAAATCCTAATAAATCCAATAAAAAACTATTAGAGCTAACAAGTGCATTTGGTACAGTTGCAGGATACAAGATCAGTATACAAAATAAAATTGCATTTCTATACACGAACAATGACTAATTCAAAAATAGAATTAAGGCTACTATTCCATTTACAGTGGCATAAAAAAGAAGAAAATACTTAGGAATAAATTAAACAAAAGAAGCATATGACTTATACAGTGAAAACTACAAGACATCATTGAAAGAAATTAAAGAAGTCCTATACAAATGGAAAGACATCCTGTGTTCATGGGTTGGAAGACTTAATATTGTTAAAATATAATATTCCCTAAAGTGATGTTCAGATTCAATGCAATGTATCAAAATCTCAGCTGCCCTTTTTTTTTTCTTGAAGTGAAAAGCTGATTCTAAAATTCATATAGAATCACAAGGGAGCCCGAATAGCCAAAACAATGTCGAAAAAGAAGAACAAAGTTGGAAGACTAACACTCGACAATTTCAAAACTTAATGAAAAGTTACAGTAATCAAGACTGTGTGACTGGCATAAAGATACACATATAGATCAATGGAATGGCATTGAGAGCTCAGAAATAAACCCATACATCTATGGTCAATTGATTTTTCAAAAGATGCTAAGACAATTCAATGGGGGAAAGAATAGTCTTTTCAACAAATGGTGCCGGAACAACTGGATAACCATGTGCAAAAGAATGAAGTTAGACCCTTACCTCACACCATGTATAAAAATTAACTCAAAATAAAGACTCAAATGTAAGAGCTAAAATTATAAAACTCTTATAAGAAAACATAAGAGCAAATCTTTATGACCTTGCATTAGGCAATGGTTTTTTAGATATAACACCAAAAACAAAAGAAGGAAAGGGATAAATAGATAAATGGGATTTGGGTCAAATCAAAATTAAAATTAAAATCTTTTGTACTTTAAAGGACACCATCAAGAAAGTAACAAGATAACCCTCAGAATAGAAGAAAATATTGGAAATCATATATCTGATAAGGGAATAGTATTCAGAACATATAAAGTACTCTCACAGCTCAACAACAAAAAGAAAAACAACCCAATTAAAAAATGGTAAAGCATCTGAATAGATATTTCTCTAAAGGAGATATACAAATGGGCAACAAGCACACAAAATGATGTTTAGCATCGTTAGTCATCAGGGAAATGCAAATCCAAACCACAATGAGGTGCCACTTCATAGTCACTGAGATGGTTATAATTTAAAAATGGAAAAATAAATTTTGATAAGGATGTGGAAAAATTGGAACCTTTGTGCAGTGCTGGTGGGAATGTAAGGTGGTGCACCTGCTGTGGAAATAGTTCGGCAGCTCCTCAATAAGTTAAATATAGAAACACTACATGATCAAGCAAATCTACTCCTAGGGATATACTAAAAATAATTAAAAACAGGTATTCAGACAAATACTTGCACATGAATGTTCATAACAGCATGATGCACAATCACCAAAATGTGGAAACAACCCAAATGTCAATGTGTAGATGGATAAACAAAATATGGTATATCCATACAATGGATTATTATAAACATAAAAAAATTGAAGTACTCATATGTACTATAATGTGGATGAACCTCAAAAACATTATGGTAAATGAAAGAAACCAGACAAAAAAAGTCACATATTGTATGAATCCACTTATATGAAACATCTAGAATACGTAAATCCATAGAGACAGAAAGCAGATTAGTGACTGCTAGGGGCTACGGGGAGTGAGGAGTGACTGCTTAATGGGTACAAGGTTTTCTTTTGGGATGATGAAAATGTTTTGGAACTAGATAAAAGTGGTTGGTGCACATTATGGATGTACTGAATGCTACTTGAATTGTTCGCTTTAAAATTGTTAGTCTTATGTTACGTGACTTTCACCTCCATTGAAAAAATAAAGGAATGAAGTACTAACACATGCTACAACATGGATGACACTTGAAAATATTAATGAAATGAAAGAAAATGAAAGAAACCAGGCACAAAAGGCCATATATTGTATGATTCCATTTACATGAAATGTCCAAAGAAGGCAAATCTTTAGAGACAGAAAGTAGATTAGTGGTTGCCTAGGGCTGTGGGGAGGGAGAAACGGGGGAAGAATAGAGAATCATTGCTAATGAGTATGGAGTTTTCCTTTTGGGGTGATGAAGATGTTCTGGAATTAGATAGTGATGATGGTTGCACTACTTCATGAATATACCAAAAGCCATTGAATTGCACAGTTTAAGAGGATGAATCTTATGGTATGTGAGTTATATCGACTAAAAAAGAATGTACTTGGGCTGGCCTCGTGGCTGAGTGGTTAAGTTCGCGCGCTCCGCTGCAGGTGGCCCAGTGTTTCGTTGGTTCGAATCCTGGGCACGGACATGGCACTGCTCATCAAACCACGCTGAGGCAGCGTCCCACATGCCACAACTAGAAGGACCCACAACGAAGAATATACAACTATGTACTTGGGGGCTTTGGGGAGAAAAAGGAATAAAACAAAAAATCTTTTAAAAAAATGTACTATTTAAATAAAAATAAGAAGGATGTAGTATGGGCTTTATAACATATTAAAACTACAGTGTATGAAAATAATAGCACAAAGCTCAAGAGGGAAGAATTGAAGGTACTATTGTACTATTGCAACATTCTTAAAGCATACATGAAGTGGTGTTACATAATTTGAATGTAGACTGATAAGTTAAAGATGTATACCATAAACCCTAAAGCAGTCACTAAATTAATCAAACAAAATGTTATACTTAGTATGTCGCAAAGAAGATATAATGGAATCAGAAAAATACTCAATCCCAAACAAGGCTTTAAAAAGTGAACAAGGTACAAATGGCACAAATAGAAAACAAATAGCAAGATGATAGATTTAAACCTAACCATATCAATAACCACATTAAAAGCAGGCTACTAAAATGCAAAAATTGTTAGATGTAGTAAAAAAGCAACATCCAACCATATGCTGCCTACAAGAAATGCAATTCAAATATGAAGGCAGATATAGATTAAAAGTAAAATGACAGAAAAAAAGATATCATGCTCACACTAACACAGAAAAAGCTGGATGGCTACACTGCTATCAATGTAGAGTTCAGAGTAAAGAATAAACGTTTTCTTTACCATATTACCATTATCATAACGATAAAGGGATCCTTTCATCAAGAGGACATAAAAATCATAAATATTTATGCACCTAATAACAGATCTTAAAAATAGATGGAGTAAAAACTGCTAGAGCTGTAAGGAGAAAAGCCTTAGCACATTGTCATGCGTCAGTGGCTGCTTCTGCTTGCTCAGAGAGGACCAAAGAAAATATTGGTTTCTCAGAGCAGGAGAAGGATGTGTTTGTGAAAATGGCTTTAGGTTGTTCTCTCTTTCCACTCCATGGGGGGCGTTTTCTGTGCTGCTGCTGGCCTATAAGATAGGCAATACCTGCCACATCTGAAACTACATAGTCAACTTAAGAACATATTTAAACCCAGTAATCTCAAAGTCTTGCTTCTTACTATAGTGATTACTACAAGCTAAGCAGGGTTCTATTTCAGTCTAGATGTTTTCCAACTTGTCTTTAACCCTTCCTGCCTCTCTAATCTGATAAATAACCAAATGCTGTTTTGCCCAATTGGCTTGATGTTTGTTCATCTGATTCCCAGCCTAAATTTCCCTTGAAGGGAGCCAAATAAGGAAAACTACTGCATGTGAAATATGACCAATGGAGGTTATGGTTAGCAAATTCATGTTGCTTCTGTGTGTGTTTATGTATATTAACGTAAATGAAATATAATAAAATTTTCTGTTTGAACTAAAAAAAAATTCCCCTTCACAGAGTACTTTCTGCATTGTTTGTAATAGATGATAAATCATATCTGGATGGTCTCAGGTTTACATAACAATCAAGACACACTGAAGGGCCGGCTCCGTGGCCAAGTGGTTAAGTTCGCGTGCTCCGCTGCGGCGGCCCAGGGTTCGGATCCTGGGCGCAGACATGGAACCGCTCGTCAGGCCATGTTGAGGCGGCGTCCCACATCCCACAACTAGAAGGACATGCAACTAAGATATACAACTGTGTACAGGGGGGGTTTGGGGAGATAAAACAGGAAAAAAAAAAAAAGATTGGCAACAGTTGTTAGCCCAGGTCCCAATCCTTAAAAAAAAAAAAAAAGAAAAGACACACTGGTCCTTACTTGGACACTAGTGGCACTAGAGGGTTTGCAGAACAGAGCATTCAAATTCCAGGAGCTCATCTGGATTCAAAAACCCCAAAGAAGCTCATGAGTGGTGGGTACCAGGTCAGACTCACAGGTTTTCTTTAGCTACAGAGCATTAAACCAGACAAGAGTATCCTGAGGTACAGTGGATTGATTCACTGTAAGCCCCCTGTGTCCAAGGCCTAATTCTAAACGGTCTCCAGTGCTACGACGGTGCTGGCAAAAGCACTCATCCTTAACTGACAACCAAGGTTTCCAAAACATGTAGCTTATCACTTCTCGTGAGGCAGAGACCCTTGTACTGCCAGGAATCTCCACCACACAGGATTCTGAGTTTTTTGATACAGGCATCTTCATGACTACAAGGTGATGATTAGATTTTGAGTAAAAAAGAACTTAGTAACTTGTCCTGTGACTTTGGGAAAGTCATTTAACCAGTCTAAGGTTCAGCTTCTGCACCTGTAAAATGGAGACAACTTGCACTGTTTGAATACATCAGGGTTGTTGAGGCTCAGATGAAATCATGTGTGAAGAATGACATTTCAATGAGAACTATATAAATATAAGGTGTTACTCTTGTTGCTACTGAGGCATCAGAGGTACTCTCCTTTAGAGCCCAAGCAAAGGTCAAATTATTGTGTCAGAGAAAGACACAAAGATCTGACATCTGATTTACCATTGCAGCTTATAATAGACTGTTAATAGTGAGCACTTTACTGGCCCCAAAGAAATCAACCAGAAAGCTATTTTACTTTACAGAAAAGTATATTCACTTCTTGGTAGGCTTCATGTAACCCTGGATGAAATTAGCAAGTAGTCTCAGACTGCCTTTGGTCTTAGAGCCTGTCCCACCTTCTATAATCGCCAGTCTAAGCATTCCCCCTGGTAAGCCTTGATGAACAAAAGGGAAGCAGATCTGAAGTGCTTCTGTGGGCTTACCTTTCACAGAAGCCTTGAGGCTAGAAAAATATTTGTTTTAGGTGGTTTAAATTGTCTATTTCTTGGCCTAGTAATACTTTGGGTTTTTTTACTGACTGCAGGCATATACACACCTGGCTTGGCAGATTTCTCTGGTGGAAGTAGTACTAATGGTACTAACAGGAGCTTCCTTTTTGGATCTATGAGCGATTACTCCTCATTGCTTACAATCTAGCCTGCCAACGAAGCAACTGGGATTCTTCCTTTGGAGTAGGATGAAGCAAACCAAATGACCACTCAGGGGGAAGTCAAAATGCATTCTTTAGAGATCCAATGGGACAATATTTGAAAAAAGTTAAATAATTTAGGATCATAATGAACATATTTTGCCTCATATCACCCTAAAAATCTTGGAACACAGCTTCCAATAAAGCTTGGTTAACTAGGTCTTAGGTTAAGTGATGTTAAGTCATATTTCTGCTGGTCTATCCCTCAGTTCAAAATGGAAGATGCTAATCATGCTTGTCTCCTTTATCAATTCACCCTCATTTTGCCATACATAGAATAAAGCACTTCCACTAGATTTTGGAAACAGTTGTGCATTCATCAGGGTATCAACAGTAAACAGACAACACACATAAATTAGGATAATCTGAGGAGAGTTTAATTAGAAAAGATATAGGGGGTGTGTAGGAGAACCACAAAAGATAGTGCAGGATACCAAGGCTAGCAGCACAGGAGTAGTAGACTTGTCATAAACAAAGACCTGAAGAAATGAGAAGAAAGAGGTTACTGGAACCATAGGTGGAGATAATTAAGAAGAGCAGGTCATCTTGAGAGGAGCAGGGACATTCAATTGAGGAGCACAAATCAACCTGAGGTGACCCCACAGGACCCATGAAAATAAAAACCCTAACCTCAGTGTTGTTCCTCACTCTGCTATCCTGCTGGGAGCATCCCATTGGTTGAACTCAATCAGAAGCCAGAGGGCATGGAAATCCTCTGGGACAGAAAGCAGGGCAAAGAATGCCATGTGAATCTGGAGAAGGAAAACAGAAGATATCTGGCATAAATTGGTATGATGTCATCAATTTGTCATCCTGTGGGATTAGGTGTTGGGCATGCTGTCCACTCATACAGAAATAGAGAATTAAGGTTACACAAATGTGATTTTAGCCTGTCCATGTGTTAGGCAACAGGTTGGTGAGTCAGGTTCCTCTGGAAAGCTACTGCTGGCAAAAAGCCTCATCACCTATCCGAGTCTGGCCTAGAATTAGTAAGATTTGGTAGTCAAGGCTAGCATACCATACTTCTTCTCGGGATATGTATTATAGTGACTAAAATCTTTCTGATTGAGTTGATTTTGGATTGCTATCTGTCATAGTGTGCTACAGCTAATAAGTATGTAATGAATGTTTGTTGCTGTGAAACTTGGGAGACAGGCCTATCTGGATTTATTCCTTCAGTGTCCCAATTTATAAGTATTTCCACTATACAAACCTTCCAAGCATCCTAATTATACTCTGGAAACCACTCCTCTAAATTGGAAATGACATATGATTTAAAAATATTATTCAATTTATTTTGGAGCTGCCTAGGGATGAAGGTGTTTGTATAGTCCAGTCTGAGAACAGAGTTTCTCTGCTAAAGAAGTCAACTGAAGCCCTGGCCAAACAAAAGTGATTGCTCTTTGCTTCTAGGTTGAGAGGCCCGGGAAGCACTACCAAAGCCAACTCCTAATCAGGCCCTTAAAAGAATCTTTGACTGCAGAGCTGTCCCTTATTTTGAATGCAGACATTGGCAAACTGGGCCACCTCTTAAAATACTTGCTATTGATCTTTACGAGGATGAAAGAATACATGAAGCTTAAAACAAGGACTCTGGAGGCAAGGCTTTAGACAACTCCACCACCACCATCAATAATGAGCACAACAAATCATTGCACATGTCGATTTATCTTTATAGGCAATAGTGCCCTCTTGTGATTAACATATGAATAAACTTCTGATGGTTTGCCATGACCAGTGAGTTTTCAATTAAAGATGCCAATTGAGGCAAAGAACCTCCATGGCGCCACAAGAAACAGAAAAAGTTCTTCAAACTTTGCTGGGTGAGGAAAGAGACTGTATAATCACAAGGTGTCCAATAAAATCTCTTTTGGAAGCTTGGAAGTGATGAGTGTGAAGCCAACATAGCATATGTTGTGCGTGTGTGTGTATGTGTGTATATATATCACTTGGTTGATACTCTTTGTTTCTGATTAAGCAGAACAGCTCATTCATTGCCTGCCTATGTGGGAAAACCATTAACTGTGCATGACTGCAAAACTCACTATAGGTAACTACTAGAGCAGCTACATCAGAATAATCTTTGAATATTCAGTGGCAAGGGAGGGTCAACAACATTAAGGTCCTGGAATAGATTGGGTTCATGTACTTTCAAAAAGAAAGCAGGGCTTGGGATAGTTACAGGAACTAAGAAACACACAGACTAGCTGCACGTGCAACTATTAAAATGTTAGGAGGTTCTTTTTTTTTTCCTTTAGATAGTTTAAAATTTATTGAGTTTCCTGTGCTCTTACAAATGTAACATTCTTGTATACAACATTCATTGAAGAGGCACATTTCTTATTTTGAGGTGGCACAGATTAGACAATTTTTTCAGTGAATAATTACTCTTATATTAGGAAATTTAACTACAAGCTATTTTTCTGTAGAAAGTTGCTTGAAATTCTATCCCTAATATAAGATAAAATTTAATTTTTTATCTCAAAATCACCATATGCAAACTAACAGTACATGACTACTGCCTTTATATTCTTCAATTCTAAGCAATTTCACATTGGAGTTTTTTCAAAGAAAAATTTTAAAAATATATAATTTTCAGGGAAGAAGCTGACCTGGATAAAGAATTTGCTGCTATACCTTGTTATGAAAAATCAGTCAGGTGATCCGGACTGTGCTATGCCATAGAATTTCTCTGCATGTTTCCTCCAGCCAGGACCCCTTCAGGCAATTTAAAAACTCCCCATGTAGACACAGACCAGGTCTAGGAGGGGATGGAAGGTAAAGCAGGGCAAGTCGATCCTCAGCTTTGAAGAGCAAACTTCTGGTTATCTGGGCTGGTTAGAATGCCTAGGAGGTTCTTTTTGAGGCAAGGTTTTCAACCAGCTAAAATGAGAGGGAAAGCTACAAAAAGAAAAATCTCAGAAATTATTGTTTGCAATTGTAATTCAAGGAGCATCCTTTGAGTGTACAGCATGTAGAAAAATCTATAGGATGCAATATGGCGTTTTCATTTACAGTTACCCATTAGTGTTTTCATGTATGTGGCTACATGGAAAAATAAAGCTAGAATTTGCAATTGGCTAGCCTTGAAATCAATGGTATTATTAGGTAGTCACCACTGTTTAGAACTTAAAACTTTTACCACTACAGACTCTAAGTTTCAGATTTTTCATGGGTTCATATTAGGGTCTAAAATTCTCAAAATCACTTTGGTAGTTTCATATTTTAGCTGTAACACAAATTTTAGTTTGGAGGCTTTTAATGCCTCTTACATTTAGCAAGTCCTCAGCTACATGTGTTCACTCTTGATAATTAGGAATATTAACTCACTAATCTACTTTAAACATTATTAATGAATTCTTCCCAAAATAGAAAGTAGTTCTGCTTCCTTTCCCAGCCATCAACACAATGTTTTTAATAAATTTATTATCTCAAAAATACCTCTGAATGGGTTGTTTTCTTGATTGGAAAAAGTACATTGCTGTGTGTTTTCTATCAGCTATCAGAGTGACCCAAGTCTGCAGAAACCTCTTTTGGTTTGGAACTGCTCTAAATGATTCTCTGAGAAGGGACTACTTGTTGATGTGCAGATGTGTAGTCTATCTGTAAATGAGTACATTTTTACACATAGGCTGAAGAGATACACAATAAGCCATCCTTACAACATATATCTTTAATTAAATTGATATTGGTGAGTTAAAAAACATCAAGTGAGAAGATGACAGCTAGGGAAATAAAGTATTCTATGACTATTTATAATAAAATGTTTAAAATAAAAAAGAGTAAGAAACATCAATTGGCTTTGTAATTGATGAGAGAAGACTAACCGAGTACTGTCTTCCCAGTTCTTGTACAAGCAGAGACCACAGGAGAATAATTCTTACATAAGAAGCACAGGAAAAGAATTGTCTTTTTTTTGGTATGTTTTTGCTTCTCAAAATTATTTGGGAGAACCTTTGCCCAGTCAGGGATGAGCAAAAACAAGATGTAAGAAATATTAAAACAGGGGGCATCTAGTGTTAAGAGTGTCTTTGAGAATATAGCAAAAGTGAATTGCTCCATTGGATATTATAAATTTGGTATGTAACAGGAACATTTAAAATTCTGATTAAAGTGACTAGAAATGACCTAATTTTTAAAAAAGTCAGATACGAACTTAGAGGATAAAACTCAAAATAAATTTACTCTCAGTAGTAACCTGATGCAAGAATACAAATTCTCTCACTTTGATAAACATGGATATAAAATCTTGCTGTCTGTATTCTAGGTTTTCCTAAGTTTTCTGTAAAGAGTGAGTCATGTCAGTTCACATCTAAATGACTGAACATTTTGCGCTAAAAGGCTGTTTACACAATATACACATTCTTTACTTACAGAGCAAAATAAGCTTAACACTTTTATATTAAAAACCTGGGATACAGTAGGATTAGTAGCACCATGAAAAATAATTCTTCCCCCAAACTGCAGTCTTTTATTTCACTCAGTGTGATTCTTCTCTTAATTGAATTTTTAACGTGCCATTTTAGTTACTGGGCAAAATATATAATCTTCATCTTATAATCCTTGGAGAAAGTCATTCTGGACCCAAAGAGTAAATTCATTTCCTTATTTCTTTCATAGAAAAATAATAGACACCTTGCTCTGGCACATTGCTGAGGTACATCGGAATCTTCATGATTACTAGTCAGCATGTTCTCTTGGTCATATATAGTAGCACCATTGGTGGCAGCAGTGGTGAAGTTGGGGAGAGTGAGACATTGCATCCTGGGAATTTTATATATATATATGCATATATATCACATTTAAAAACACACAAGGAATTCTTCAAAATGTTATGTCCTCTTCATGCACACTTGACATCGGCTAATACGTGTCCTCAAGTCTCCTGCTTTCAGCGTTTCCGACTGAGGTTTGCTGGGAAATAAGAAATAAGACTATCAGATTAGCCTTTTATGAGATTTCAATTCTATTATTGGTTCAAATTCATACCCAAACATTCTCTTTGTGTTTAAGTAGCTCTCCTGATGACTTCATGGTTAACTTTTGAGCAATGGGATCTAATGCGATGAATGGAATGGCCTAAGAGCCATTAGGGGTCATAGGTATTTTTGTGACTCTTCTCCTCACGACTATTATTTTTGACTATTTGTCTCTCCCTCTCTTTTTTTATACATTTTTCTGATAGGCCTAGATTGAGGAGGATATGGGCAACTGATGACAAATAAATGATAATACATGATACACAAGAAATACAAAAAGATAATACATAAAAAATATGAATTAATGATAACTCAAAAGAAGCAACATATAAAAATAAATTCAAACTAACAAAAAATTCAACAGATTGAAGTATCCTGAGGTACACATATCATATGTGGCCTTATTCATTCAAACACTTGGATGAGAGCCTTAAAATCATTCTGCAAAAGGAGACTACTGGACTAGGGGAGAGAATATAGTTTACGGCTTCAATTCCTGGGGCCGACTTTGGTCTAGTTGAGCAGCTGCTCACTTGTTATTAAGCAGATCATATAACCTTTCCTTGCTCTGTCTATTTTGCTATTGAAAGATTACTACCAAACAATCTCAAATCACACGTATCTAATATTAGCCGTCTGTTTTTCTGACCTGAGTCTAGTATATGAGGAGAACAAGCAAGAATAAAGGACACAGTCCACTAAGTTACTAACATTTGTTGGATATAAACCGTCCGTGAACAGCCTCTCTTCCTGAGCATCTGTGAAGGAAGCTTAGGACCTAAACTAAAGTCATAAGCACCTTACCTGAACATGTCTGACATATCTACAGTCGCCAGCCAAAAGCTGTAGGAGTTGGCATAGTAGTTGCAGGTACCTCGCCCATGACATTCGATAAAAGGAGCTGAACGAAACTCCTCCAAGCAGGAACCAGGGGAGGCCAGGGCTTGACCCGAGCCCTCTGCTCCTGCACTTGTATGCTAGAAAAGACAAGGAAAAATGTGCCACAATACCCATGGGCTATAATACCCATGGGCCATAATAACTTAGTGAATACCCAAAGCTGTGTGCTGAAGTTGGTCAAAAATTCAAATCCAGTGAAGGAAGAGGGCCAGAGGTAAGAGAATAGTATCCACACCAAGGGTACTCAACCAAAGCAACAGGCAGATTATGAAAATATGTTCCAGAAAATGTGTGAGGGGGAACACAGTGCTCGGATAGAAACTATTTAAGGCTCAAGCTTCTTACTACACAAAATGACAGGGATTCCTCATACTGGGAAGAAACGTAGATATGATGGACAGTCAGCTATGACGACAAAGACAAGGAAGAATGTTTCGTACCATCATGAAGGAATAACCAATCCAGAGAGAATCCCATCCCTGAGGACAACGGGGAATCTGGATGGTCTGACTGTGAACTGCAATGACCACAGCTGGAGCTTCACATACTGCACATCTGGTAAGGGAAAGGGAGAAGGAATACAATCTACAGAGTGAGTAGGTGGGAAATAGCAGTCCCTCTTCTTTGGTAGCCTTCCTGGTATAGAAGCCCATTAAGGTGTCTTTAATGCTCAGGAAAGGAGGAGAAAAATGAACTTTGAGAATTGCTTTTTGCATAAATCTTGTCTCTCAATATACATAATAAAGTTACAAACAAAAACTGTACGCTTTTTTTCAAGAAACTACAGAATCACTGCTATAGCATTTTCATTTTCCATTCTGCTCCAAATTTGTATTCATACTTGCTGTAGTCAATGCCATAATTGCTGTAAGAGTTTGGCATAGTGTATTGTACATACTACTTGCTGTGAAAATGCCCAATTGGAGGGTAGACATTTAGTAATGCTGAAACTGTGGTAAGAACAATGTCTGGTAAACTGGAAAAGACAAGAAAGACACTTTCTCAATCCCCACCCATTATTTTTGGTCCAAAGTATATTTATTAACCATTTGGCTATATCTGGAGAAGTACAAAATATCCAGAATGCTGGGCAGGTACCCAGGTACTTGGGGATGTGGCTTAAATCTATAAAATCAAATAAAACAGCAACACAGTAAATACAGCTGAGTCTACCAAATCTTTAATAAGAGCATGAGGGGACCTTTTTGAAATATGACTGAACCAATTTGGCAAAGTTTATCTACAAAATAGGGTATACCTTTAGGGAACCTTTTACTCCCAAGAGTTAGGAGTGAGAAAAATCACAAAAACCTAATTCCCAAAGGATTTGGGCAAATGTATTAAAAAGGGCACCATGAATTTGCTACAAAGAGAGGCTAAACTAGATTTAAACTTTATACGCCATGTGAAAGAAACTAGACTTTCCAATGATTCATCTTTTATGGTTACTGGACGCCTAGATCAATTGGGTCATAATCAGAAGGAAAATGGCAATATCTAATATGCCTAGGAGATTGAGTTAAACGAGGGTTGTAATGTGGAAAAATTCTATGAATCTATTAATGGTACCACCCTCCTCTTACCCATACACCAAACCTCAGCTATCATTTCCTTCTTCCCATAGCTAATCAACTGCCAAATCCTATCTATTCTATTAACGTGATACATGTTCCCCACTGAGAGTTCCAATCCACTCCTACCAGGAATATAGCAATATCTTCAATTTAACTGGTCTCTCCACCTCAAGACTATTCCCTCTATAATCCATGTTACGCATTGATAGCTCTGTAATCTTCCCTGAAATGTAGCTCAAAAACTTTTCGGGGCTCCCCAATATATAGCAAATAAATTCCAAAATAAAATCTTATACTGAAAACCTTCTACCATTTGGGTCCAAGTTAACTTTCCAGTCTCTTCTCCCTATGTAACCTTTACAAACTATATTCTAGACACATCAATCTACTACCCATGTTCTCTGTGTAGTGTGCCCTTCCCCCTTATAACTGCCAACCTCTCAAGTCCTTCCCATCTTTCAAAGACTACCCAGTTCAAAACACATTTCTTCCACATAGTCATCCCAAATTTCTCCAGTTAGAATTAAACATCCCTTTTCCTATGCTTTCATAACATTTTTATTAGGTCTATTGTAGCACTTAGCCCAAGCCTGATATATATTAGATTAATCTACATACATTTGCCTAATAACTAGACTGAGTTCTTTGTACATTACACTGTGTCTATCATGGGGCATGGTCAAAAGCAGATCCCCAATAAATGTGGATCATACTAAATACTGAATTGAATATTATAAAGGCACCTCTGTTCTACCTAACCTGGGAGGAATATGCTCAGATTATTAGCTTTGGACTCATTTCTGACTAGCTAAACTAACTGGGGATTGGTAAAAGTCAAAGCTATACCAATGTCTCACCGACTAATGAATGGCTGAATGCTCTGGCCCTTCAGGGGCTCCATGCTCATTGGCATGGGTTCTGGGGTAGAGAGCCAGTAAGAATAATCATTTCTTGAAGCAAAGTTGCAAACATTATTGATGTTGCAGAACATAAAAGGCATGGTACTGAAGCGACGAAGGCAGCTGCCAGCCGTCCCTAGGAAGAATTGAGGAGAAAAAGATGAAGAACTTCATCATGATGATACTTTAACTTCTTCTAAAACACCAGCAAACAACCTCTCAAAGAGAAACTTGCCCATGTTTCTTAGATAATAAATATACTTTTTCAATTATAAGATGCACATTAACTCATATTTTAACATTTCTAAAGTCAGGATATATCTTATAATTTATGTAGACATTTACTGTGGTAGCTCATTATATATTCCCCAACACTGTTTTTAAACTGGTGATGCATCTTATAAACAACGGTGTCTTATGGAGAATATTGGGCAGTTTATTGTGGACAAGTCAAGGGCACATACTGAGTCCTTATAATAGCATATCAGTATTTCCTCTCCAGGCTGCCCTCTCTTCTTCCAAGACATCCCCAGTATTTATCTTGTGTGGGTATGCAATCTCTTTAAGCCTAGGCACAATTGTAGAGCTGACCAATATGGACAGGTCTGGAGATGAATAACAAAAAGGAAAAAAGATAAATGAGAGAGAGAGGAAGGATGGAGGGAATAAAAAGAAAAGGAACTAGAGCCTTTGAATTTCTGAGCTGGTAGGGGCAATAGAGGTTATCTCTACCAGTGATTAGGCCTTTCTTTTCTCATCTACTCACAAAAGGATGATGAAAAGCGATGTACCCCTCTCACACATTTTTAAGTTAGTATCCAAAATATTTCATCAGAAGTTTAAATTGATACTATGGCAGTTATTAAGTTATTGGTTATTGTCTCTTGGCTCCCAACCCACCCGTCTATACTCTACTTTGTAATACTGGAGCCTGGGACTGTGCAAGCCACATTTCAACATCACCAGCACTCATTTCTAGTATTTTGTGAATACCTATATTTAAAAACAAATTTTCATATTACTATTTTAAAGGAATCCAATGTAACAATTTGAAGTCTAACAATAAACATTTTTAAAAGCACATAAACTCGTCTTTAACAATTCGAAATCAAACAATGCTCTTTTTGCATTTGGAAATTACATCTCCATTCTACTCCTCTCACACAGTTTTATCCTAATATGTTTTTTATTTTTGAAAGTCTTTCACTGATTATCCTATCATATTTCTCCAGAACAAAAATTTAAAGTAACTATTAAAAACTTTCTGTGACCGTAAGGCTTTGCATATTAAATATTTTATTTTGAATTATCATGATTATTATTAATTCACAACTGATCAAAAACATAGATATTACAAATTTTGATAATTACTAACCATGAAAAGTAAACTTCTATCGGAAATGCATTTCTTTTTTTTAAGTAATTTTATTGGGATTATAATGGTTTATAACATTATGTAATTTGGGGTGTACATTATTGTTTATCAATTCCTGAATACACTTCATCGTGCTAACTCCTAGTAGTCTAATCTAATTTTTATCCATCACCGTACATATGTGCCCCTTTGTCTCTTTCACTTACCTCCCAACCCCCTTCCTCTCTAGTAACCACTAATCTGTTCTCTTTATCCATGTATTTGTTATCTTCCACATATGAGTGAAATCATGTAGTATTTGTCTTTGTCTGGCTTATTTCGTCTTTTTTATGACTGAGTAGTATTCCATTGTATATATATACACCACAACTTCTTTATCAATTCACCTGTAGAAGAGGACTTGGGTTGTTTCCGCATCCTGGCTATTGTGAATTGTGCTGCAATGAACATAGGGGTGCATAAATCTCTTTGGATCATTGATTTCAAGTTCTTCGGGTAAATACCCAGTAGTAGGATAGCTGGATTGTATGATATTTCTATTTTTAATTTTTTGAGAAATCTCCATACTGTTCTCCATAGTGACTGCACCAGTTTGCATTCCCACCAGCAGTGTATGAGCGTTCTCTTTTCTCCACATCCTCTCCAACATTTGTTGTTTTTTGTCTTGGTAATTCTAGCCACTCTGGTGTAAGGTGATATCTCATTGTAGTTTTGATTTGCATTTCCCTAATAATTAGTGATGTTGAGCATCTTTTCATGTGTCTGTTGACCAACTGTATATCTTCCTTGGAAAAATGTCTGTTCCTGTCTTCTGCCCATTTTTTGATCGGGTTGTTTGTTTTTTTGTTGTTGAGTTGTGTGAGTTCTTTATATATTTTGGAGATCAATCCCTTGTCTGATAAATGATTTGCAAATATTTTCTCCCAGTTGGTGGGTTATCTTTCTGTTTTGTTGATGGTTTCCTTTGCTTTGCAGAAGCTTTTTAGTCTGATGTAGACCCATTTGTTAACGTTTTCTTTTGTTTCCCTTGCCTGAGTAGACATGGTATTCGAAAAGATGTTGCAAAGACCAATGTCAAAGAGCATACTGTCTATATTTTATTCTGGGAGTTTTATGGTTTCAGGTCTTACATTCAAATCTTTAATCCATTTTGAGTTAATTTTTGTGTATAGTACAAGATAATGGTCTACTTTCATTCTTTTGCATGTGACTGTCCAGTTTTCCCAACACCATTTATTGAAGAGACTTTCCTTTCTCCATTGTATGTTCTTGGCTCCTTTGTCAAAGATTAACTGTCCATAGATGTGTGGTTTTATTTCTGGGCTTTCAATTCAGATCCATTGATCTGTTTGCCTGCTTTTGTGCCAGTACCATGCTATGTTGATTACTATAGCTTTGTAGTATATTTTTAAGTCAGGGACTGTGATGCCTCCAGCTTTGTTCTTTGTCCTCAGGATTGCTTTGGCTGTTCGGGGTCTTTTGTTGTTCTATATAAATTTTTGGATTCTTTATTCTATTTCTGTGAAGGATGTCATTGGAATTCTGATTGTGACTGCACTGAATCTGTAGATTGCTTTCAGTAGTATGGATATTTTAACTATGTTTATTCTTCTGACCCATGAACATGGAATATCTTTCCATTTCTTTATGTCTTCTTCAATTTCTTTCAATAACGTCTTTCAGTTTCAGTGTACATGTCTAATAGTTTTCAGTGTACAGGTTTTTCATCTCTTTGGTTAAGTTTATTCCTAGGTGTTTTATTCTTTTTGTTGTGATTGTAAGTGGGATTGTAGTCTTGATTTCTCTTCTGCTAGTTCATTGTTAGCGCACAGGAATGCAACTAATTCTTTTAAAGTGATTTTGTACTCTCAAACTTTGCTGCAGTTGTCGATTATTTCAAATAGTTTTCCGGTGGACTCGTTACAATTTTCTATATATAGCATCATGTCATCTTTAAATAGCAGAAGTTTCTCTTCTTCCTTTCCAATTTGGATACCTTTTATTTCTTTTTCTTGCCTAGTTGCTCTGGTCAACACCTCCAGTACTATGTTGAATAAGAGTGGTGAGAAGGGGCATCCTGTCTCATTCCTGTTCTCAGGGGAATGGCTTTCAGTTTTTCACCATTAAGGATCATGTTGGCTGGGGGTTTTTCATATATGGCCTTTATTATGTTGAGGTACTTTCCTTCTATACCTATTTTATTGAGAGTTTTTATCACAAATGGATGTTGGATCTTGTCAAATGCTTTCTCTGCATTGATTGAGATGATCATGTGATTCTTATTCCTCAGTTAGTTAATGTGGTGTATCACATTGATTGATTTGTGGAGGCTGGACCATTCCCACATCCCTGGAATAAATCCCACTTGATTGTGGTGCACGATACTTTTAATGTATTGCTGTATTCGGTTTGCCAATATTTTGTTGAGGATTTTTGCATCTATGTTCATCAGTGATATTGGTCTGTAGTTTTCCTTCTTTGTGATGTCCTTGCCTGGTTTTGGTATCACGGCAATGTTGGCCTCATAGTTTGTGTTAGGAAGTATTCCATCTTATTCAATTTTTCGGAATAGTTTGAGAAGGATAGATACTAAATCTTTGAATGTTTGGTAGAATTCTCCAGAGAAGCCATCTGGTCCTGGACTTTTGTTTTTTGGGAGATTTGTGATTATTGTTTCAATCTCTGTACTTGTGATTGGTCTGTTCAGATTCTCTATTTTTTCTTGGTTCAGTTTTAGGAGGTTGTATGAGTCTAGGAATTCATCCATTCCTTCTAAGGTATCGAATTTGTGGGCATATAGTTTTTCATAGTATTCTCTTATAATCCTTTGTATCTCTGCAGTATCTGATGTAATTTTTCCTCTTTCATTTCTAGTTTTATTTATTTGAGACTTCTCTCTTTTTTTCCTTGTGAGTCTGGCTAAGAGCTTGTCAATTTTGTTTATCTTCTCAAAGAAACAGCTCTTGGTTTCATTAATCCTTTTTACTGTTTCTTTATTCTCTATTTCATTTATTTCTGCTCTGATTTTTATTATTTCCCTCTTGGTGATTTTAGGCTTGCTTTGTTCTTCTTTTTCTAGCTCTGTTAGGTGCATTTTAAGATTACTTATTTAAGATTTTTCTTGCTTGTTGAGGTGGGCCTGTATTACTATGAATTTCCCTCTTATGACTGCTTTTGCTGTATCCCATAAGAGTTGGTATGTTGTATTTTTATCTTCGTTTATCTCCAGGTATTTTTTTATTTCCCCTTTGATTTCTTCAATGATCCAACGGTTGTTCAATGGCATGTTGCTTAGTCTCCTCATATTTCTGACTTTCCCTGTTTTTTTCTTGTGGTCGACTTCTAGCTTCACAGCACTGTGGTCAGAAAAGATGATTGGGATGACTTCAATCTTCTTAAATTTATTGAGGGTTGCCTTGTTCCCCAACATATGGTCTATCTTTGAGAATGATACATGTGGACTTGAGAAGAATGTACATTCTGCTATTTTCAGATGGAATGTTCTATATATATATTAAATCCATCTGATCAAGTATTTCATTTAAATCTACTATTTCCTTGTTGACTTTTTGTCTGGATGATCTGTCTACTGATGTGAGTAGGGTGTTGAGGTCCCCTACTATTATTGTGTTGCTGTTAATTTCTCCCTTTAGGTCTGTTAATAATTGCTTTATGTGCTTTGGTGCCCTTGTGTCAGGTGCATATATACTAATAAGTGTTATGTCCTCTTGGTGGAATGTCCCTTTTATCATTATATACTGCCCCTCTTTGTCTCTCATTGTTTTGTTTTTTAACTTGAAGTCTGCTCTATCTGATAAAAGTATGGCAATACCTGCTTTCTTTTGTTGGCCATTAACTTGGAGTGCTGTATTCTATCCCTTCACTCTAAGCTTATGTTTGTCTTTGGAGCTGAGATGCGTTTCTTGGAGGCTGTCTATTGTAGGGTCTTGTTTTTTAATCCATCCAGTTACTCTGTGTCTTCTGATTGGAGAATGCAGACCATTTACATTTAGAGTGATTATTGATAGTCGAGGGCTTAATACTGCCATCTTATCTCTTGTTTTCTGGTTGTTCTATGTTTCCATTGTTTCTCTTCCTTTGTATTTCTGACTGCTATTTCATTTTGGTGGCTTTCTGAGGGAGATTTCTCAGTTTTCTCTCTTTTTGTGACTTGTGGCTCTGCTCTGATCTTTTGTTTAGCGGTTACCGTGGGGGTTGTATGAAAAATATTGGAGATGAGATAGACCAGGAAATGCATTTCTTAATGAGATGAATTAGAAGTGAACTATAGAGCCTCAGTTAATGGAGACTTTAACAAAACCATTATTTTGAATTGTCCCTTTGAATTTGTCCCCTAGAGGTTTTCATACTTCAAAGCAATGTACCATTGTATGATCCTTTTATAGTGGGAGATGGGTGATAGTGACTGGGGATGTGGGAAAGGGGTTTATCCAAAGCATATGGACAGGCAGTTCAACTTTAGGAGAAAGTATATATGAAACTTGAGGATTTGAAAATTGATTCCTTTAAAATTATGCCTGAGTATCTCTTGGAAATTACTCATGTAGCCAAAGGAGTATGCTTATCTCAGATTGAAGATGACTGATAAAAGCCCAATAATGCATAAACCTGGTGGATCATCAAAAGCACTTGGAATTTTTAGAGAATCACCTAGGAATCTTTTCAAAAGTCCTCCATGTTGAAAATAATTGATTTAGTCTAATTTAGACTTTTTTTCAGAGAAAAAAACTGGCTCAGAGAGAGGTAACTGCTGACTCAAGGTCATGTGAGCATGAATGACAAATTGGCATAACTGAAAAATGAATGGATTTAGAATTGGCAGGTGTTGGGTTCAATTCTTATCTCCACCACTTTGTGAGTGTGTGGCTTTAAATAAGCCACTTAACCTCTTAGCCGGTTTTTGTGTGTGCGTATAAAATGGAAAAAACAATACCTGTCCTATATCTTTCTTGATCATAGTTGTGAAAATCATATTGGATAATGGATATGAAAGTGCTTTTTAATTATAAAGTAATTTAAAAATAAAACTAACATTATTGCCTAATTATGGACAGAGCTGGAAATATCCCTGGTCTCAGAAAGAACAAAAAGGAACAGGTACATAAAAGGGAGGCCCATAATGATGAGAACAGGGGTATTTGGTTGCACGTGTGCTGTAGGCTGCCCACAATGATGCAAAATTCTGTGTTATAGTCTCCAAATTTTTGAAGAGATAGCAGTCTCATGAACTCTCAATGTCTCTCATTTTCTAAAATTATAAGGCTTTAATAGACTAATGGTTCTTAGTATGTTTTGTTTTTCTCCCAGACAAAACAGTTTTAGTATTCAATCTGTTTCTTCCACCCTCTTTTTCTATACACCATAATATTTTCGCTAATCCAATACAGACTATGTATTTATTTGATCAAGTGATTGTTTCTTTAACATCAAAGCTATAGCTGTCTCTATTTTTTGTTTATTCATCAAGATATCTCCAATTTTATCCTTGTGTGAACCCTACCAGAGACTCTGTAATTCAAGATCATTTGGGGATCTTGGGCCCTATCATGGTCTTCCTATGTCTGAAACTTAAAGTGTATCCAAGTCATGACCATCTTATAGCTTCTAAGTCTGAAGGCATACTATGACAGCCCTTGTTTGACTAAATACATACATTTTGAAAAGTTATAGTGACATACTAGATAGCAGATCCTATTTTCTCTCTGCATTGCATTTTTAAATTTTATGGTACTTAAAAACTTCTAATTGTTTCTATTGACTTGCTGGGTTAGGCATTTGAAGTTTACAAGCTTGATTTTGGGTATAAGTTAGACTATGACAGTGAAGAGAGAATGGACTAAAAGGAGAGGAATTTTATGGGAGAAAGACTAGAGAAAATTATCTAAAAGATTAGAGTATTTTCACAATGAAGATTTCTCAAATGTAAAATTAGAAAAAGAAGATGTTACATAAAGAAGGCAAAAGAAAGAAGGAAAAGTAGCAGAGGAAAGATGAAAAGGAGAAGAAAAAAAGAAAAGTAGAAGAAGAAGAAGAAAGTGTTGGGCAAACTCTTACGTTATTTCATTTCATAAAATGACCTGTGACTATTGGCTTCCATGTAAGCGGCTATAACTACTCTGGTGGGCCAGAACTGCCTGGCAGGTACGGCCAAATGCCCTGGGAACAGTGAGCAGAGCAGATTTCTGGAGATCTCTGTTGCTGCAGAACTGTTTTCACAGAATGGCCGAGCTGAAGAGACCTCAGGACACCTCTTACCATACAGACCCTAGAAGCTGGGAGCCTAGACTATCTTCTTAAATGTCTTTATGGAGGCAAAAGAGATAGTGATCCCTAAAATAGGTAGCCCCAGTGATCCCTAAAATAGGTCAAACAATGGGGCCTCAAAATCCAAAGTCAACATTCCAGAAAAAGAAACCTTGGGGATTGGGAGAGATCTTGAGAGTCATCCAGTCCAGCCTTAGCTCATCAATCAAACTACCCACCCCAGTATAAAGAAGATGAATGGGAACACATTAAATGAAGTGGATTTTATATGGAAATATGGTGCTTTATATAGCTTTAAACTACTCTGATAGTTTATAAACCTAAGGCACTTATTTTGGGAACTATAAACTAGCATAATTAAGCAATGACCTTACCTTCTTTGATGTAAAAACCAAGATTCTCTTCAGAATTTATCTTTCAACTTGATGAAGACCAGTGTCAGAGAAGAGGAAACTACCTCCCATGAGTTATAAACACTGCCCACTCAAGCAGCTGCTATACTGTAGAGAGCCCAGGGAATCTGTTTCCTTAATAACTAAGCTAACAAAAGTAAATGTGGCCCTTTCCAAGACATCTTGCTTTAGGCCAAGAATTGTACCTCACACTAGCTAATTAATGCTTTCAGGTGAAAGTTAAATATTATTTATTTAAAACTCATGGTGAATATATTCAGCTGTCCTTGACATGGTCTCCAATTTAGAAGCCCCAAAATAAAAAAAGAGATGCACTTAAGCCAAGGCTACTCTAAAACCCAACAGGATTTTCAAAACAAAAATAAAATGCGTAGTAAGAAATAAGATGCCAATTATCTCACCCAAGTCTTGACCGTGAGCTCTTTTATTTCCTTGTACATACAGGAGAGAAAAGCCTTCATATATCTGGACAGTACCCTGCGGGCATTGTGGTGCATCTGTTGTCTGGCTGTGACGTGTGATGAGGAATCCATGGGCAATAGAGGAGGTTCCAGGAGGACCTGGGGGGCCTTGCAATCCATCTGGCCCAGGGGGACCATCCAAACCGCGAGTACCTATTTCCATGGAATCATCAGTATACAAGATTAAGTAAGCTCTGATCCACTATTATGGATGCTGACAAAACATTAGACCTCTTTTAATTTGTTAATTTAGTCAATATTTATAGAGTGTCTATAAAGGCATTGTCAGATATCACAGGTTTGGAGATAAATAAAATACAGTCCCTGCCATCAAAGAGATTTAAATACATTTTTTTTCTTCTGGAATTGGTTGACGACATTAGGCACTAAATAAATTCTGTGTGAAAGGAACATTAGACGGGAAGGAGTGATGCTTATTTGAAGAGTCTGTATGTCATGTAGTCTTTTCCTATACTCAAAGAGTTCAAGCCCCATGAAAAAATTTCAGTCTCCTGTTCTGTTCATCAATGAGAAAGGAAGGGTGTGAATGCCATCAGTCTGCCAGCTTCAGTGCTGAAAAACACTTCCTTTGAATCTTTCTAGGAAATTATTCTCAGGCATACCTTTTTGTTTAGAGAATAGACAGGGCACTCTAAAGAAGCCTTTTCAAAATGTCTGTTTTCAATCTACCACTGGTTCCCTTTCTCTATTTAGCCTCTTAATTTGAGCTCACTTTAAAATTATCTTTATATGCAGGCCTTTGGACATTGTGCGTAGAAATTTTCATTTTGGGGAAACTTCACAGCAATGTCCATACATAATGAAGATGACACTAACTTGTTTCTTCCCTAGAAATACAGGAGATGACACTAAGTTGTTTGTTTTCCTCATTAATGAAATGGCAGGATGTTGATTCTAGGAAGGCCACAGGTATCACCACTTTGCCTTGTTGCCACTGATATTTTTTGCCAATATAAACTCTTTATGTTTTATACTATCTGGAGTTGCTAATGCATATTAAAAATCTATTGAGTTTATGATCAACTACACTAAGATATCACCTTACACCCATTAGAATGACAAAAATATCTAAAACTAATAGCAACAAATGTTGGAGAGATTGCGGAGAAAAAGGAACCCTCATACACTGCTGGTGGGAATGCAAACTGGTGCAGCCACTATGGAAAACAGTATGGAGATTCCTCAAAAAACTAAAAATAGAACTACCATACGATCCAGCCATCCCACTACTAGGTATTTATCCAAAGAGCCTGAAGTCAGCAATCCCAAAAGTCCTGTGCACCACAATGTTTATTGCAGCACTGTTTACAATAGCCAAGACGTGGAAGCAACCTAAGTGCCCATCAACAGACGAATGGATAAAGATGTGGTACATATATACAATGGAATACTACTCAGCTGCAAAACAGAACAAAATCATTCCATTTGCAATAACGTGGATGGACCTTGAGAGAATTATGTTAAGTGAAATAAGCCAGCAAGAGAAAGATAATCTGTGTATGACTCCACTCATATGAGGAATTTAAAACTATGGACCAAGAACAGTTTAGTGGCTACCAGGGGAAAGGTGGGGTGGGGGGTGGGCACAAAGGGTGAAGTGGTGCACCTACAACATGACTGACAAACATTAATGTACAATTGAAATTTCACAAGATTGTAACCTATCAATAACTCAATAAAAAAAAACTGGCAAAAAAATCTATTGAGTTTATGATCTTTTATTTCTATTTTAGGAATCTTACTTTAGTATTTTTTTTATTGTAAGTTGACTCGAATTCTTTTTGGAAGTAGGTTGAGCACAGATTTAAAATCTAGCAGATACCAATTCAGTGTTATCGGGAGCACCTATTAATGAGTGACCTCAAAAATCTGCATACCAATATTTTTTCTCAATACAAGATGACACTATGACTCTCAAAGCTCTATGGGGATCACTTAACTTCACAATTACATTTACTGAATTTTATGGGGGAAATTACACTCTATCGTGATATTTTCAAATGTGGAAATATTCACAATGGTTTCAAGATGCTCATAGAATTTAAATCAACATACTGAAAATCATCAGAACAAGTGAGTAGCTGGAAAATCTTCATTTTGAGGAAGAGCTGGGTTTTCCAGTGCTCTAAACACACAAATAAAAACAACTTTTCTATGCTTCTCTTATACTAACAAATCTCCTCGTATGTGCTACCCTATTTTTGCCCAGCAACAGACTCATCAGCTAGCTGCACTCTCTCAAGAGGGGGCTCTCACAGCTCTAATTGGAGGCCGTACATCCAGTGGTCTCCCCGACTTACAGACTAGTATCAGCAGCAGTGTTTTACTTGTCTCACCTGGCTGGCCTGGCAGACCTGGGTCTCCTTTGCGCCCTCCTGCACCATCAAAGCCAGGGAGTCCATTGCGTCCAGGCTCTCCTGGAGGGCCAATTGGACCTACAGGAAAAAGAAATAGGATTTCTGAATGTGAATAGAATAATTTCGCATCCAGAGAAATCTAGGAGACTTAAGGTCCTTGAATGTCACTGAATTCATAATCTGGTTTTGTGTTTAATCCAGATAAAATGAGCTCAAGCCCAGGACAAAACAAGGAGACAAGGATTTAGCTTTAGTTTTAAACAATCCTTTTGACCTCTTCCATATTATGGAAGTTGTGTTCTCTTCGCCTTCAGAACAAGACAGAGTTGCAAGGCCCAACTTTTGTTATCTATCCCACCATATGTAAGGCTGTTACTGCCTGGTACACTTTATTTATGGAAAGACTGCCACTCAAAGAAAAAAAAAAGACTTTAGAAGAAAAAGACTGAAGTTAGTTTCTAGCTTTCCTTTATAATCAAAATTGACTGCAAGAATAGAGTCAAATGGCCAACCAGATAGGATTCAGTTTAAAAATCATGTGGCCTCACAGTGGGGAACTGATGGCCCACCAAATCATCCTTCTATCCTTCTGGTGGTTGAGATAGAGAAAGCACTAGATCTTAAATGCATATTAATTTCATTACAAGTTTTTTTTTAACATTAATCTAATTGTTCAAATTAGAATAGCTAGAGGAGCTAGAAGAAATAGGACTGGGCCTAAAAGAAATTGGGGCATGAGAAATTAACATTTTCAAGAAAAAAGTAAATGGGACTTGCGGTTGTCTGGTATTCTACTGGTTGCTGAGATTCCTATTTTCTGAGACCAACTCTGACAAGTGAAAGGAGACCTAGGGAAGTGTTCTCAAATAGATAAGGATTAAAAAGATCTGCAAAGGTACCTGGTAAGCCTTGAGGTCCTGGTAGTCCTGGTAGACCTTTTAATCCAGGCTGGCCTGGGACCCCTGGTGGACCAGCATCTCCTTTGATTATAATACTCTGTCCTGAAGGACCAGGTAATCCAGGAGGACCTAAGAGGTAAACACACACAAATTTGAAGGTAGGGAAGAGAAAGGTCAGAAGGAATGGATGCAAAAGTGACCTAAGGTCAGCATAAGAACTGGTGTAAAAAACAAGTTATATGCATTAGAATGTTGCCATGTCCAACAGAAATCTGTTTGGGAAAACTATCATTATCTCACCCAGAAGACAAAAAATAAATAATTTTCTTAGAGTCAATGAAAAAATTAGGCATATTGTCCCTATTTTCATGCATTGAAGGATGACTCGGTTCCTAGAAAGTCTAATCCATATCCGTGAACGCTTGTGTCAGGGGAAGATGATTCTACTTCCTGACAAGACCATTCTAATTCCAACCTCATTTGCAGTTCTTGTTTGTTGTACTTGTCAAAGGACCCACTGAACTAGTAGGGGAATTTAGCACACACTCTATTTCACAGTTTACAGGAAACCTCTATAAGTCTCTCAGCGAAAAGAAATGTTTTCACATAAAAAATATATAAACATACCTATGTGACTTGCTCTTGTGATCTGTTTAACTGAATATGAGAAAGTTAGTATAAAAGCCAATAAAAATCTCAATGAAGCATTCTTGAGGGTCTTGCATCTATCTTCAACTTAAAAGGTTTGCTCGTGATAGTACATTGACATAGAGAACTTGAGAGATTAGTAAATAGGGAAAGAGTCCTGCCTATTTTCCCTTAGTTGCTGGGGACTGAAACCCTGAAAGTTTGGTTAAAAGGCAGAATGCAAACTTTCAAATTCTTCAATATGTTTAAGTATCAGGTATAACTAGCTCCAGGAATAAGTCTTACCTGGGGGGCCAATAAGTCCTGGATCCCCCTCAGGGCCAGTTAAACCAGGTATTCCACTGGGTCCTTTCATGCCTGCAAAGAAGATACATACAATTGCACAGCAAAGCAGCAGGGCCACAGCCTTTACCCAGCCAAATCAGAAAATGGGTGTCTTGACCCAAAGGAATTTAATGTAAAGGGAGAACCTCAAAATATCTCTTCAAATACCTGGAAATCCTGGAACACCAGGGAGACCAGGATCTCCTTTCATTCCATTGAGACCTGGCCGGCCAGGATTACCCTGAGTAAATAAAATCATTAATTTTAGAAAAAAATTGGGGGGAATAAGAAAGTGAGGGCATAGGTGGTATTGCATAATGGTTTACAGCACTGGCTCTAGAGTCAAGCTTCCAGTTTCCAAATCCCAATTTTGCTTCTTTTTAGCTTGTGTGACCTTGAGTTGATTATTTAACCTCTTTGATTCATAGTTTTCTCACCTCTAACATAGAGAAAATAACAGTATCTACTTCATGGGATTGTTGTGAGGATTAAATGAGATAGTTCACATTAAGAACTTAGAAAACTGATTGGCATGTGTGTACTTAATAAATGGTAGCTATTACTTTATTATCATTAACCAAGGCACTTGATTTTAGTGGAGCCCCAAGCTGATAAGTGTTTGGATTAGAATCACATGCAGAAACAATAAAGTCTGAAAAACTTAGCAAAAAATATAGTAGGGCCTGTTAATTAATTGGGTTTGAAGGAAAAGAAAACTATGGGAAAAAGAGGAGTTGAAAATACCTCTAGGACGGACCTAAACGAAGAATAAGTGTGGGACAATGAATCTCCTATTAGTAGGAATAAAATAGGAGCAAGCCTGGAACATCTTATTATGCCAAAATGTAAGAAAGTGCTAAAAGTGGGGGGCAGTCAATGTCAGAAAGACATAGGATCCAGCTTGAAGAAGTTCCCAAATCTAGGACAATTTGAGCACCAAAATAAGTAATGATAGTTTAAGAAATTGCAAATTGTTGAAAAAAATGGGAATTTATGGGTCCATATTGATAATAAATAGACAATAAATGGAAGAGCAAAGAGGCTCTTCCTTACAGTAGGTCCAACTAGTACATGTGGAGGTAGTGTTAAAGTTGGAAAATCATCATTTGCCACCATCCTAGTATTGATTGGTTGAGGCAAAAGTCATAAGTAGATGTTAAATCTAAGGGGAAATTTTGATGAGGAGCAGTATATTTTCATGATGTTAATGTACCTTCTCATAGTTTCTCTTATTAGTTACAAGGGGAAAAATAGTAACCATACAGTAGAGAAACCAGATAACAGCTTGATGAGGCAATCAAAACTAAGATCACCAATGAGGAGCAGATGAACATTGTGGGCCTCCATATCTGAGAAGGACACAATGTCACTCATGCAGTATTCCAGCTGGGGACGCATAACTTAAATCTAATTATAAAGAAACAGCAGACAAAAGAAGGGACATTCTATTTTTTTAAAAATGGGAAGGGGCTACATTTCTTCAAAAATGTCACAGTCATGAAAGAAAGAAATAGGATTTAGAAACTGTTTCAGATTAAGGGAGAATAAAGAGATATGGCAGTTAAACGCAATGCGTGATTTGGTCTGGATCCTATATTGGAGGGGGAAAATGCTGTAAAGGACATTACCAGGTCAATTGACACAAGCAAAATGTATAAGGTAGAAATAAAAGTATTATGTTGATATTCAATATCCTAAAGTTGATAACTGTACTGTAGCTCTATAAAAGAATGTCTTGAATATTAGAAAATCTTATGCACATGCACTGAAGTATGTAGGGGTAAAGCGGCACGATAGATGCAACTTATTCTCAAATGTTTTAGAAAAAAACACACAATTATATATACACACACACATAACAGACATACAGAGAGCAAATGGGGAGAAACGTTAATAATTGGTCCATCTGGGTAAATGATACATGTGAGGGTTTTTTTGCAATTTTTCTATAAATTTAACATTATTTCCAAATAAAATAGAAAATGTGCAAATGTAAGAACTAACTTGTACAAAATAAATGAATAGAACTTGAGAATACTAGATTTATAAAATATTGTTATCAGGCAGTAGTCTTGAATCAGGCATAGTGGCATGCGAACTGGAAGTACAATGGGAAATGAATAAGGTAGAGAGTGAGCAGAGAATGAACAAAGAGAGGACTAAAATTTTAAGTCTAGGTGTCTAGAGGAACAGTGATGACGTGGGAAAAAAAGTTAGTTGTTGGAAAGCTTTAAGGGCCGCTTCTTCAGATTGTTTTTTTCCTCCTATAAAGCAGCCCTCAGAATTAAAAGACTGAGTTTAATCTGCGTTGGCTATCAAATCTAACAACAACCCTTCTGAATGAATGGAGGAAGCTTTCAGGATCCATAAAGAAGTATGTGACTTTCTGTGTCACTCAAACCAAGGTGGAAAGCACATGAATATAGATGTGGGGATATACTATTATTCTTTTTTTTAATAGGTGAAGGCAGAAACCTAAAGTGTCTGCCTGTTTTCCTCACAGACACAAAGTAGAATTGTGCAGTGGAGCTTAATTTGACCTTAAATTTAATTTCAAAGTCTAAAATACCGCCACTCACCATAATTACTTCCCTATGGGTGGACTCATCCACACGCAATGCTCTGATATATATGTTTACATTTATAACTTTGCTTTCACTGAAATGAATATCTTTCAATCCAAATACTATACACACCAAAGACTCCAGGTAAAGTATCTTTGTTTTTTTTGGGTGAGGAAGATTCGCCCCGAGCTAACATCTGTGCCAATCTTCCTCTCCTTTGCCCGTGGATCACCGCTACAGCACGGCCACAGCAGGGTGGCATACGTCCGTCCCCAGGAACCGAACCTGGGCTGCCAAAGTGGAGCATGCCGAACTCAACCACCAGGCCACTGGGGCAGCCGCAGGTAAAGTATCTTTTGAGGAACTTGATAACTATAAGACAACAAAGGTCCTTTCATTGGAAGAATATAGGAAAGTTGCCTTTTTCTTTCTTTGTGATTCACCAATGAACTATGCACAGAGCCTTGACCAGTAAATGCTAATTAAAATAATGCAGCTTAGAATTCTCATTTTAAATGCAAAACACCCACACCCCTTTCTCATCAAATATCTACTCCCATTTCCTACCTGGGGTCCTGGTGGTCCTTGATCTCCTTTCAAACCAGGCAAACCAGGTTGCCCAGGTTGGCCTGGGTTTCCTCTCTCTCCTTTAACACCTCCATTTCCAGGGAGACCACGGGGACCTTCTGGACCTGGTAGACCTTGATAATGCACAACAAATGACCACATTTTAGTATAGAATAAGAGCAGCATAAAAGTCAGGCTTTTAAAATATCAGTCATCTAAATCCTATTAGTTTGCATAATATAATCCTGACTACACTAAAATATATAGACCTATGCTGATTCTCTTTCTAATGTAAGCTGGGCTGGGTTCTTTTTGTTATTAACACTGGTTTGCAGACCCTTTTAGTTTGCATTTTATTATATATTAAATCCAATAAGCTCCTATCTAAAGAAAGGACTCAGGACCTTATAATAAAGATTGCTTCTGTAATCCCTAACTGTTTGATTTAACTGTAACAAAACACACCACAAGGCTCGCCTCTCAAATTGGAGCCTGCATCAGAATCCCCAGGAGAGCTTGTTAAAGCAGATTCCTGGGCTTACCCCTAGAGTTTTGAATTCAGGAATTCTGGGGAGGGGCCCAAGAATTTGCATTTTAACAAGTGCCCTGTAGATAAACAAGCGCCCTGTAGCTAAAGCTGCTGGTTCCAGACCACACTTTAAGAATCACTGCTGTAGGGCAATCAGGGATTCAAGTAATTTGTCTCATTGTGATTAAACTCAAATTGCATTATTTGTAAATAGTTATTTTTACTCAGCTTCTATTATTATGCAATTAAGATAGCTACTTAAGCAAACTAACTGTTTCATTTCATTTTAGTGGCATGCTTAAGACATGGGAATATTTTAAAGTGTCAGAAATTTATTGATTCAATATAGTACTTTAGACTTTATTTAAAAATGTTTTCATATTCTTTACATTTTAAATATTTTTGAAGAAAAATAAAGAATTCTGTATATATCTTGTGAATAAATAAATAATTTAAAATGAGATTTTGCTAAGGTCTTTTCCTTATACTATGTTTTTAACTCTTCTTTCTAAACAAAGATACCAGATGCATTAAGCAACCAAAAAGAGCTCATCAATGGCCACACTTTTTGTCACTAGATAGGAAATGGCTGTTACTGTTGCAGAGTGTTAAGCAGTGGCTGAGGCTGAGACTAAGTAGTGCTGCCTTAAGAAAACAATTATGAAGCCCTAAATAATGAACAGCCAATAATTAGCACTTATACCTTCTCTCCTCTGTAACATTAGGTTTTCATTGGTTTTGACAAAAAAGGAAGATATGTAGCGATTATTTTTGAAGGAAATATCACAGACCTATGGATTTAGAATACTGAGCTCATGTTAATGTATGGACAAAAGGTCCTCTTATTGATTTGAAATAAAATTTGGACTTTTTAAATTCTTTTAAGACCCAGAATCAACAGCTACATACTAACAAGGAAACAGGGCATACAGATTAAGAATCTGAGCTCTGGAGTTAGAATGTTGGGTTGGAATCCTAGCTCCATTACTCATTAGCTGTTTGACCTTAGCAAGTTTATTAATCTCCTTGGCCTCAATTTCCTCTTCTTTAAAATGGAAATAAGAATAGTGCCTACTTTATCAGATTGTTCCAAGGATTATATAAGACAATATGTATAAATTACTTGACACAGTGCCTGGCACATAGTAAGAATTATGTAAGAGTGTTTTAAAAATGATTATTATCAGTATTATTATCTTCATTATTGGCAAAACTGAAGGTAAGAATATATCTTTAAAATATGAGCCAGTTTTTAATCTTTCACCTATTTCTATGTGATTTCATAATATAACACTACTCTCTTTGGCACATGAGAAAAGGAAGCAGGTCCACAAAAGTACAACAATCCTTTTATCTTTAAACAGTTTAGATCATATAGTCACCCTAGCTCGGCAACGAGACAGACACACTCAGAAATTCCTTTCTCAATCATAAAGAAAGGGTTGGGGTACTTTAAACTTAAACAAAGAAACAAAAACAACTGCTGAGTTCAAACCCCCTAGACAGGGTTTTCTAAGAAAAATTGTTAGTTTCATCTATAATGTATAATTTGGACTAGAAACCAGGTAGCAAGTCAGCTTACTGAGAGAAAAGTAAATTATCTGTGAATTACCCTAACAATGACAAGGTAAGATTAACATAAGAAAAAAAGTGGAATCTATTATGACCCTCTTTTCTAGTCTGAAAATCAATCAGAACATTGTCATCATTTGAAAAAAACTAGGCATGTTATGGGCATTGCTCTTTTTGCAATTAAGAGGAAATATTGGGAAATTTATATTTTATTAATTCAGATCTGCTGTTCTAGGGTCCTTCAAATTTAAATTGACGAGTTTGCCAATGACATAAGGGACATATAAGTTTTATTTTTAATAGTACTCAAGAGTTACCTTCTTTCATTACTGAAAACAGTCATGAAAACACAGATCAGAGCAGTCTCACGTGACAAAAATTCAAAAAAATAAAATCAATATATAGAGGTTACAAATGGGCCAGATGCCTGCCTAAACATCTTAATGCAGTCTTAAAGAAAAAAATAAGTGTATTTCCATTTAAAATTCAACATGTCTTTATGTATTGATTACCCATTATAAATAATTGAAACCACAAAGAACTAATGTCATTTCAAACTTGATCATAAATAAGTCACATTACCTTCACCAAAACGTTAAATACCAGAGCAGGTAGTATTTGAGGATAACAGCACTCTTCAATGCCTTCTGAATTATAGCAAAACAAGTGCATTTCTCTTATGATACATACAAAGCATTAAAAAAAAAATGAATTGACCAGTGAAGAGTCTAACCTTGAAAACCTGGGAAGATCAGAGTTCACCAAAGCCCAAAGATCGATGTTAGCAGTATCAGACATCACACAGTACAAAATAAGATTATGAGTTAGAAGTGGTTCACAGTATAGCACAAGTTAAACAATAACCCTTTTTGCCAGCATTTCTTATACCTATAGCGTAATCAGTATGCAAACAGAACCATACAGGAGTATAGAGAGCCAAACATTTTCAAATAGAGCTTATTCTAGGAAATAAGCTGCTAGTTTTCACTAATCCAAAAAATGGAAAACTCTACTGAAGACATCATGTTAACACTGCTACTGTGACTTTCCAAAAGTTAGCATCTCAAAACATTAAAGTTGACAAGATAGTACCACTTCACTGATAGCCTTCCGTTCCTTTCAAAAAGGGATAATTTTGGATAAATGTTTTATCTTGGTCTCTGACATCCTTTTAGTAAAAACATGAAGTGCAAATTTCTTGTTATGTTCAGACTGCTCCAAGGAGATAGAGTTAACTTTAAAGACCTCGTTAGACAAAAATACAAAGATCATAGGTGACCAAATAGAGAAACTAAAATATGAGTCTACAACGGTCATTACCAACTGTACTTCTGTTTGTCTTCTTCGAAAATCATTCCATGACGCCACATTCTGATTTTTTTCATAATTCATCAAGAGGCTTTCTTCTGCGTATTATTACTTGTAATAAATTACTCAAAGAGAAGAATGTCAATATATATTTGTTCATCATTGAACTTGAAAATAAAGAGTTGAATTTGCCAAAGATGTGAAGACCATCAGTGAAGGGGTGCTTTAAAATATTTGGCATGCAATAGTCCGCCCCAAAACACAGAAAATATAACATTTACTTTATTATTATTCAATTTACATATTAAATCACGCTATTAACTATTAAAAGAAAGATCATTAAATAAAAAGATAAGCTTACAAACAGGACAACTCTTGGTTAACATTAATTGACTATAAACATAATCTTCTTTTCTTACAAGTCTTGCTATGATTTATAAACACAGGCTAGCAGAGAGAATAAATTGTGCTCGAGCACTGAATTCTAGGAAGTAGAAAACCTAGGATCTATCCTTGGCTCTACTACTTACATCTATGGAATTCTGGGCAATTCAATCTCTTTGAGCTTGTTTTTTCACCCACATAATGGGAACAATGTTGTCTGCCCTAATCTCGCTTGTAGAATTGTTTTAAAGATTTAATTTTTAAAATGTTGACCTGATATCTGCCACGTGCAAGTTGCTACAGGGAACACAAAGATTAGCTAGACCCAAACTTTGCTCTCAAGGAGATTACAATAAAAGTACATTATATGATGTAAATGGTGGCGTGTCATCATATAACTATAAAACATTACCATTACTGCCTAGTAATAAAGCTTTGAAAGCAACTTGTAATTTGAAATTTAGAAAGGTAAATATTGGCTTCTGTTTGTTTAAATGGTCTTTAAACCACATACAGCAAACTGACTCAAGACAACACTTTGAGTAGAGTCTGGCCACATAATTAGTTAAATTAGAATTTCTACCTAGGATAATTCAGAGTTTGAGTCAAGACATTTTATATATGTGTTTGGTACAGACGGTCTGAGTAAGTAATAAGGAAAACTTCAGATCATATCATAGCAAAACTTCTAAGACTTTAATTTCTAAAAGGTAACATTTTAATGAGTCATATGCCAAGTCAGTTTTGTATATGAGGCTCTTAGGCCATTATTTCTCAAATGATCTAACAAAGTTTGAAAAACAAAATAAAATAAAAAACCTAAAGTCTTGTACATAAGTGGTAATAACCAAACATAAGCTGATGAATTGATTGGTATATTTTAAGTCTTGTTTCCACTTAAGATTGTAGCCTTCAACTGTTGCAAAGTAGAGAATACTGCAGATACCGGGCTCCAATAACTATGTAATTTAGCGTACATCTGGTAAATAAGAAGTTGTCAAATTGGTTTTAAGGTAATGTGGCTACTTTCCTGTTTCTTCTTTGAATATACTCTGGTGCCTGAGAAGAAAATAATCTTCTAGCTGATAGTAAAGTCTGGAAGTGATCAAGGCAGCAGACTTCTATGCAAGTCAGACAGTGGAGGACTCAAAATTATTTCAAAGTATACCCTAGTCTTCTCTTTACCTTGGTGATAGTTAAATAGCATGCACTTGTCTTAATTTTTTTGATGACACCCATTTAGGAAAAGCATACGAAGTAGTTAGTAGGGGTTGATGGAGATTTTGAAGTAACAGAAAACAAGAAAGTGGAGGCAGGGCCCAGTCTTCTATGGCTAAGAGTATCCTAAAATGGCAGAAGCAGCTTTGCTCCATCACTTATCATATTTATAACTAGAATAAGAGGCCAGACCATAACTATCAAACTATACAACTGCCTTTGTGGAAGGATGATATGTGTTACTAGTAAAACAGATACTTTACTGAGCACTGGAGAGCCCTAAGTCAGATTCTCAGCCGTGCCAGTAACTAACAATATGACCTTGAGCAAGCTTCTTAACCTCTTTAGACCTCAGTTTTCTCATATGTGACAAAGACTCTTTCCTGGACTAAACTTTAGACAGGCTCCTCTGAGATCTCTTCTCAACCAGGCCTCACCCTTGGGCTCTGTCTTTGGTCTGCTGAGTCCAGTTTTAGCAAGAATCCTGCTATGTCAGTTTAGGGAGAGTCCCCGACCCTTGACATCTGATCAAGTTCTTCATCCCCCATCCTTGATGTCTAAGCCTTGCCCTGCCTTTAGCAAGTGTTCTATTAGTCCAGTTTAGCAAGAATCTGCCTACCCTTGATGTCTGTTCTTAGTAATTTTTCATTCATTGACTCCCTTACTCTGTTAGTTGACTATAAAACCCCACTTATCCTTGTTGTATTCAGAGTTGAGCTCAATCTCTCTCCCCTGTTGCAATAGTCTCTCCTCTATTACAATAGTCTTGAATAAAATGTGTCTTGTCATCTCTAACAAGTGTCTAGTGAATAATATCTCTTTCACAAATATGAAACTTAGGTCCCTTCTAGATTGGCTACTCTATGGTTCTATGAAATAATGGGTTAGTGGGGGAGTAAGAAACTAGGGAATCCATTCAGATAGAGATAGATGGCTTCCTAAAAAGAATCCTGAATAATTAAGAATTTTAAATTCATAAGAAGAAAAACTTTCCCACCATTCCCAATAGCCAGAACTCAGGAGTGATCTTTTCGATGACATCCATTTAGGAAAATACATACACATATATGTATATATAAATATATATACACACATACATATAAATATATACAAAAATATAAGAAAAATTTCAAACCTCATGCAGTTACTACTTTGAAGTTAAGGAGCTAACCTGTAGGACCTGGATAGGAATCAAAGTTCACCAAAGCCCAATGTCACTTTTTCCCCCTTTAGTTCCTCCTTAGAAATTTGAAAAGGGCTATTTATATTGAATAATAATAAACACATTCAGATATTTGTGGTTCTTTTTACTCCTGATTAGGTGAACATCTTTCACTATGAATCAGCAATTTTCAATTAGGTTGCTCTTGGTAACTGTTCTTTGGTGAGTACTGTTTATATGTGTATGATGAAAATAAGATTAAAAAACTTCTAATCTGTACTGGTTGCATTGATTGTTTTTCTTTTACTCTGTGTCTATTAGTCCATTTTCATAGCAGTAGAATTTAGAACTTTGTGATAACCCAAAATGTGAAGATGGGATGATCTGAAAACTTACATGAGGTATGGCAAGTCAGGAATTGCAAATTTGAAACATCTGATAATACTTATTATTATTTAAAAATAATGCCTTTTTGAAGGATAGTTCAACTGCATTTACATTAACAGATATAACACAAAAATAAGGAATACTCTCTTCTCTAAAGGTAAAGGTAAAATATTATACAATACACTTTTGGGTACTATAAATTTTCAACTAAAAATGATGCAAATATATGAATTTTAAAATCTTAAACTGGCTTTCCTAATTAGGTAATTTTGGGTTATTACAATAGATAAAAACACTGGACTTGACAAGTTCCTGACAACTTTCATAGATAGACCAACATGTAAGAAGTGAATTGGCATATGCTCTTAAAATATATTCAAACACTTGAAAACATTAGGTATAGGTATATATAGAGAATATATATACACACACACATATACATACATACACATATATGTATATATAAATATATATACACACAGACATATAAATATATATAAAAATATAAGAAAAGTTTCAAACTTCATGCAGTTACTACTTTGAAGTTAAGGAGCTAACCTGTAGGACCTGGATAGGGATCAAAGTTCACCAAGGCCCAATGTCATCATTAACAAAAAGGAAAAATATCAAAATTGTTAGAAATATCAAGAAACTAAAGCATTATACTAACATCTTTCAAGTTAAATTTTAATTCAGTAAAAGAATACTCTGAAGGTTCACATTCATGCATCTATATATAAACCAAATTATCACCACTTAGCGCCAACACTAAAATAAAAACAGCACATGTGACATATTTTGAAAGGCCAAAAATCATTTTTATAATAGTCACAAAAACAATCAATTTTAAGAGCAATTGGGTTTCAAACTTTATTTTAATTTTCAGTTTATAAACAAATTGAGAAGTCACAAACACTCATCAGGAGTGTGTTCTTCTGATTACTTTTGTTATTATTTCTTTAGGAACAGTAACTTTTTAAAGTGCCTTTGTGACTAATCTTTATGTTGACATATTTAAAAGCAATGTTCAACAGTGAGCTCCATTACTAGTAAGAACAAATGACCACAGTGCTGATTAAAATATAAAAAAAGGATAATAGTTTGGTTTCTTTGAATTATTACATGCATAACCAAGCAAGATATTTGTGCCAATTCTTTGCATCACATGCAAGAGAGTTAACATGGCTGAGAAGATTTTCACTGGTTTTCTTCAGTAGTAAACGAAGGTAAAACTTCAAATAACACCCTCTATAAACAATCAAGTCAGATCAAATAAAATCTGGTTTTGAAAGTGATCCTCTGAAGAAAGTATGTGATCTTATTTAATTCATGTTTTTAGAGCATATTTTATTAAAATTAACTCCAATCAGTTCAGAGTTTATGGTAATTTAAATGGAAATTTCCATTTTTAAATACATTTAAAAAATGAGTCAGAGACTTTCAAAGGATAAAAAGACAATGGTTTTGTTTCTTTAATCTCAAATTTCTCTTATTTTTAAAAAAATCAATGAAGACCAAGTTTTAAATTATTAGAAATATAAAAACTGAATATCAAGTATCAAAAATCTTTTCATAATCTATCACCAGTGATTGGGCTCAGCGACATTAATCTAGGATGAAAATGAGCATCTCCAAACTTAGTAAAATGAAATGACACAGCACAGATACAAAATGAAAAGTGAACACTGGATGCAAAATTGATAATACTAGAGCACTTAACACAAGACAAATGAGGTATAGACATGAAATTGGTATGAAGAGATCACGATTCAATTTAATCATGCTGTGATGTTGAAGATAAATTTGATTGCCTAGTTCCTAGAGAAGATAAATTTTTTTTATTGTGCTTGGTGACATTTGCTGATCATGTGACAGAAACAGCAACACTTGATATGGACCACAAGCATCTATTGGGTGATCACTAAAATGATTTCTGTGATGACATGCTGAGAAGCTCATATTAAAAATGCAGATGGTATTTTGCTGCCAGGTTATCAGTATAGCTTTACGTTTAATAAAAAGACTAATAAATCCACTATTTACTTTTTTTCTCCAAGTTGGTTTGTTTTACTTCAACTTTAAGTAAATCATGAAAGGTATTACTGAAAAGAATTATTAGATGCCCTGGAAATGCATGGAACTAGGTATAAGCAAAGCTATTTACTTGCAAGAAGTTCTTATAGATTCTAAAGTCCTAAAGACTAAATAACCTGCCAGCAAAATGAAATAAATGGACTAATAAATAGACCATTCCCCTACCACTCATGTACATACCTGGTCTTCCAGGAGGACCCTGGGGCCCAGGGTTGCCTTTAGGGCCTTCCAGAGCTGGACCTGGAGAACCAGGAGGGCCTGGGGGACCCTGAACACCAGGGAAACCCTGAAAGCCTGGTTCGCCCTTTGGACCTGGAAGTCCAGGGTTTCCTGGAATGCCAGGCAATCCTTCATCACCCTTTTGACCTATGAAAGTAAAGTGACATTAAAGAACACATTAAACCATACTGAGTATTAGGTTTGCAGGTAAGGTTAAAGTTATTCACACTTATTAGAACAAGTAATGAAATTTACTAGGGTCATTTCTATCTCCCACCAAATTCCCAACCCATCCAAAGAAAACCCATTCTTCCTATTATATATATTTATCTGTTATCAGAAGTGTTTATTAGGGTGTGCATCGAAATATAGAAACAATAATAGCTTGCATCCTGAAAGATACACTTTGTATTACAGCAGTGGTCACATGAACAGTAGCTGTGAGAAGAAAGAGAAAAAATAGAAAAGTATAATATATCTGCAAGAATAGGTTAGAGATGGCTGGAGGAAACTCCTAAAACAAATGTTTTGAGACTAACGAAAGATATGGATCTTCCATGGTTGCTATACGTCCCCAAAGACTATTCTATCCAAGATTTAGAATGAAAATCCAGATCAACTGTTCTCAACATTTTTTCTACACCACCAACACACCTGAGAGCAATATAATAGTGGCACATTAAAGTAATCATTTTCATGTTGGGATCATGAGAAGGATATTAGAATTTCTAGGAGATATGTGTGTGGTTTGAAAACAGCCTCCATAGAATATCCAATGCTCATTTCAGAACACAAACATACATATCGGTAGGCACATTCATTCAATTAACTATTTGGTGCTTACAACGAGACTAAGAACAAGTGAGGGAAGGTAAATGTGTGTGTGCTCACATACTCATCCAAAGTGCAAGACATATATTAAGATGGAATTTTCAAGAGACATTTTTATTATTGGTACATATTTCTACAGAGTTTCCTCATATTACCTTTTTGGTTTTTTTTCCCCAAAGATTGGCACCTGAGCTAACAACTGTTGCCAATCATTTTCTTTTTCTGCTTTACCTCCCCAACCTCCCCCCAGTACACAGTTGTATATCTTAGTTGCAGGTCCTTCTAGTTGTGGCACAAGGGACACCGCCTCAACCGTGGCCTGACGAGCGGTGCCATGTTCGCACCCAGGATCCAAACCAGTGAAACCCTGGGCCACCGCAGTGGAGTGCACGCACTTAACCACTCAGCCAGGGGGCCGGCCCCCCTTTTTTTTTTTATACCTTGGTTTTGATTCCATAGGAAGAAAAGAGTGGCTAAAATAATTTTTTTTAAGTTTAAAAGAGTTTTAAAAAATTTAGTGAGATCTACTTCTTCCTACAATTGTGCTTGCTCTCTTTATCATTTCCTCAGCATTTATTTATAAAGTTAATGAAGAGATATCTACATGTAAATTTCCTTAAGGATATATTTTTATATAGTACAACTCCTTATACTAAATTGATAATTAAGAAATGCTTTAAGATATAACTCTAGCTTTGGGTTTTCCAGGGTTGTATGTGCATTTTATAAGAGTAAATGATGGAGATGGAAAAATAAGTGTACTGGAGAATATTCTCTTATTATGGACCAATTTAGCATATTTTATTAAAGTTTACCAGAAAGTCCTGGGAGTCCAGGGGGTCCTGGGATTCCAAAGCCTGGTTGACCTGTCAGAGCATAAACCAAAATCTCTCAAATAGATAATAATAACTGAAACGAGGACAAATTATTTTTGGATCATTTGGGTTTTTATTAAGTGCTAAAACATATTATACGAAACATGCAGAAGATTTAGTTCCAACATGGAACTATAATTCTAACATGTGAAAACTATAAAAAGGTGTATTCTATTTGTGATGAGTGTTACTATATCTTTATATACTTATATCATATGAATATATATATAAATGGAATATAGATCCCATAGTGAAAGGAGGTCATCCAGAGAAGTTGAAAAAAGCTGGGTAACTTCTTGACACGAAAAACTGGGCAAGAAAGGATATGGAGTTTTTCATAAGAGGGAGACAACTTGATTGATAAATGTGAGGTAATATTCTTAGGACAGAGTAGAAGAAAGCAATTAGGAAGGGGGAAGTGTGTGGTAGCTTAGAGGGGAAGAAAGAAGATATAATTTCATTGCAGGTAAAAAAGGGCAAAAGTTAAAACAGACAAGGAGGAAATTAGAAAATTAGGAACAATGAAAAAACACAGCACCTGGTTCACCCTTCTGTCCAGCTGGTCCAGGAATACCATCTTGACCTGGTTTGCCTTTTTCACCTGGAGGCCCTGGTGGCCCCGGACGACCTCCACCACCTAAAGAACAGAGTACAGCAGGTTACACTTATCTTCTCAATTCCATTTTCCTTCCATATTTCCCATTCTTTCCATACCAGCTTCAAACAGTTCTACCCAAAAGACACAAAGTGCCTCTGAGACGCTCCTTTAAATCATGAAATTTTGTGGAAAAAAAAGCAAAAGGAAATAAAGGATAATGAGAATAAGGAACAACCTTATCATTCACTCATCCAAAAACTTTCAGTTTCTCATTTTAATCTAGCTGTGGAATATCCAAGAGAGGGAGGTGTGGGGGATGGGGTGGGGTGCATTATACGCCTCGTATGGTTTCAAGAGAAGTGATTTGCTTTAAAATTCAGTAAGCAAACAAAAGTGCTATACCTTGCCATTCTAAAAAAAAACTTCCAGAGCTTTTAAGTACTATTATAGGATAGTTAAAATAACTCTCTTTGGAAAAAGTGAGCCCCCCAAATAAGGTCTCATAATAGTAATTTTTATTGAGTTGTCCACTTTGTACCTAATAAGCTGTGCTAAGTGAATGATCACCATGTTTCCTTGTCTTGAAAATGTTCACAGCTCCCAGAAATGATTTAACTTTCCCCAAATGAATATGAGCTTTAGTTTTTGTTTGTATTTTTTTGCTGAGAAAGAGTCGCCCTGAGCTAACATCCATGCCAATCTTCCTCTATTTTTCAGTATGTGGGCTGCCAACACAGCATGGCCGCTCTGTTAGTGGTGTAGGTCCTAGGTCCGTGCCTGAGAACCGAACCAGGCTGCCAAAGCAGAGCATGCTGAACTTAACCACTAGGCCACTGGGGGTGGCCGAGCCTTAGTTTTACAGAACAGCAAATCCCTATTTTTCATGCTTACCTACAGGACCAGGTTCTCCTGGAAGGCCAGGGTTCCCAGGAGGACCATTAATACCTTTTGGTCCAGGAAGGCCTGGGGTTCCTAGAGTAAAGAGCTCAATTTAATGACACAAGACAAACTGCATTGCTTTGAGAGCTACAATTCAGGTTTACAATTTATAGTGTTAGCATAGAAATAGTAAGTAGAAAGAAAACCCAAAAATGTGTGGGTGTTTGTTGGATATTTCTAAGAATAATTTTAAGTTTTCAATTTATTTATTCAGAGGCTGGCATTATTATACATTCATAATAAAAATGATCACCACCATATTACACTGGTAAAATTGGTAAGATTTCATTGTAGGGATATTCTTTTTTTTTAAATCCTTTCATCTGTCGTTGGACATTTGGATTGTTGTCAGGCTTTAGCTATTATGAATATCTATTCTATTTATGGAAACCTGGTCTCTTTCTAGTTTTCAGTTATTATGAGTAACTCTGCTATGCATATTGTTGCATGGCTATTTTTGTGGACATACGTCTTAATTTATCTTAGATAAATACCTAGATAGGAGTGGAACTGCTGAGTCAAAGAGTAGGTGTATGTTGTGTTTTATTAAAAAAAGTCTTCCAAATCATTTTATACTCACAACAATAATGTTTTGGAATTCCAGTTGCTCCAGATCCTTGTACAACATATGGTATTATCAGTTGTTTTAATAGCCATTCTGGTAAGAATGTACTTCTACTTCATTGTGGTTTTAATTTGTATTTCTCTGATGGATAGTAATATTGATCACCTTTTTATGTGCTTATTGGTCATCCATATAACTTTTGTGAAATATCTGTTCAAAGATTTCCCCATTTAAAATCATTGCATTGTACATCTTGTTATTATTGAGTTATAGAAGTTCTTGATATATCCCAAATATCAATCATTTGTTGGATATATATTTTGCAAGTATTTACTCCTAGTCTGTGGTTCTCTATTCATTTTCTTAATGATGGCTTTTGATAAGCAGAAGAATAGAAGAACTCAGGTTATTTAAAAGAAAAAAAAAACAGTGTGGAGCAATTGGATATTTGTAGAGAAAAAAATTCACCTTGACTTCTACCTCACAACCATAAAAATATTTTTTATTCAAGAAAGATCACAAAGCTAAACATAAATGCTTAAACATCAAGGTTATAGAAAAAATTAGAAGAATATTTCCATAAAATAGAGTAGGCACATATTTCTTGAATAGGACACAAAAAGCACTAACTATGAAAGAAGATTGATAATTTGGACTTGATTAAAATTAACAACTTTTGTTCATCACACAACAGCTTTAAGAGAGTGAAAGGCAAAAGTGAGACAGGAAGAGCACGTTTGTAATACCTGTATCTGACAAAGGACTCATATTCAGAATATATAAAGAAATGTTCTAAGTCAGCAAGAAAAATGGCAAACAACCCAAGAAAATATGTGCAAAAAAACTTAGAGCACGCACTTCAAAAAAGATGCTATCCAGATGTCCAATAAGTATATGAAAAGGTGTTTAATATTGTCGTTCATTAGAAAAATGTATTTCAATGAGATACTTCTATATACCCATAAGAATAGCTAAAATTAAAACGATTGACAATACCAAGTGAGGGGAGGATATGGGCAACTAGACATTTCACAATGCAAAGTACTAACCACTATACAACCATGGCAAGCTACCAGGAGCCATCCACAGACCTTTCATATCTTGCAGATGGGACTGTAATTCATAAAACTACTTTAGAAAACTATCACCATCTATTAAAGTTAAATGTACACCTACCCTAAGATTCAGTAATTTTCCTATTAAGTATTTGTCTAAGAGACATAAGTACTTATGTCCACCAAAAGACATGTCAAAGAATGTCAATAGCATCTTTTTTCTTAGTAGTCCCAAACTGGAAACAACCCAAAAGTCCATCAACAGGAGAATGGGTAATTGATTATGGTGTATTTCTTCAACGGAATATTACAGAGCAATGATAAAACTACTGACACATGGAACAAGATAAATGAATCTTACAGACATAATGATGGGTGAAGGAAGCCAGACACAAGGATATATACTATATGAATCTATTTATATGAATTTAAAAATCAGGCAAAATTAATTGATGGTGATAGAAGTCATAGAAGTGATTTCTTGGGGGTGGGGAGTAGGGAGTGTGGGTTTCACTGTGAAGGGGCATGGGTAAAGTTTATGGGATCAGGGAAATATTTTATGTCTTGATATGTATGGTGGGTACATGAATATATACATATGTAAAAACTCATCTATAGTTTTGTACACTTTACTGTACCTATGTTACATTTCAATAAAAAGGTTAAGGAAAAGATACCCGAAGGCCCACTCTATCCATGCCACTATGCAATCCAAAACAAACAAACAAAAATTAAATGCAAGCATAAACAGAACAGGTACTATAATGACCTAAATCAGGCTATCTACTTGACTATAGTGCTAAGTCCCCCTACTTGCATGACTCAGTCCTTGTCATTTGAATGAACTGCATGTTTGTTCTACCAACAGCCACCCGCTGTGTGCCTGAGTACAACTTCCTAAGAGAATCAGCAGCAGACTAGGGCTTGGCAGTGTACATTATCACCTATGAATATAGTAAGGCCTCTTAATTGACTTCTGGCAAGCAGTCAAAGATTGAAGAATGCTCCACCAAATATTCCCTCTGCCCACAGGATATTGCCCTGCAGAGTTGGTAATACTCATTCTGATTTTATACATGAAAAAATTGGGGCAAAGAAAAGTTAAATAGCTAGTTCAAGGTTATGTTGCTAGTCAGTATCTTCTTGGGAAACAGAATAGAAGTCTGCCAAATAAGTTGCTCTGTGATATGGGTTAGAGTAGGTAAGAAAGGGGAGAAGGAAGCATTTAAGAAAAGTAATATTACCAGGGAATCCAGGAAGGCCTGGTTGTCCTTTTGCTCCAGGGGTCCCTGGTAATCCGGGCAAACCAGTATCTCCCAGAGAACCTTTGATACCAGGGTTACCTGGGTATCCAGGCAGACCAGGTTCACCCTAAAAACATGAAGAAAAAGATAAAACTGAAGTCTCAACATGACTTAGATTGTGTAACAACACAACATTATTTACTGAGCTTTTGCTGCCTGTCAGGCACTCTGCTAAGTGCTTTACATAAATTGCTTCACTTAATCATGACAACAGCCCTTTGAGTTAGGCTTTATCATCTCCATTTATAAATGAGAAAACTGAATCTTGGAAAACTCAAGTGTGTAAGGTCCAATAAGTGGCAGAATTGGCATTTGAACCGAGGTCTGCCAGACTCCAGAGCTCATGCCATTCCCACAATATGTGGATGTATTATTCTCACTAATCCTTAAAAACCCTCTAAGAAAGAACCTATTATTATCCCCATTTTAAAGTGATGCAGTTCGTAAGTGGTGGATCTGGATTTGGATTTAGACAGTGTAACTTCAGAACCTCTGATCGTCATCCCTAGTGTGCTACAATGAAATTCATTGCTTATAATAAGCATGTCAAACAATAGCTACAGTAGGTTCTACTGCAAAAGGTAAATTTCATTGTAACATGAAGCAGTTTATCAATTCTTTAGTGGATATCTCAAATCTCATTTCCTCCATGAAGCCTACCAGGACAAAGAGAGGTTACTCTAAGAATTTAGGGTAGGTTCTTATTCTGTCATGTCTATAATGGTTTCACATATGTATGTCTTAACTCTTCAACTACACTGAAAATTTCTTTGGGGTCAGACAATTCATATATAACCATTTTAACTCAATTAACATTTGCATTATGTTTGTTTCTAATAGAGCCTTAAAAGAATTCATACACACTTTCACAATTAAAATGTTTTTCCCAACAACAATGAGAACATATGCCATAACTCTAAATCTACCACAGTGTTCACTGCTCTGCTTATGAGGATCATGATCCCTCGAACAAAGTGTTACTGCTCAATAGCACCTACTGAATATTTCTGTCTTCATTTAGTGCGTATGCTTGCCTAGGTGAACAAGATCATCTATTTATGACTCAAGTGTTTCTGCATTATGGTAAAAGCTTTTTAAATGAATGCTTTTTCTCCTTGCATCCAATTTTTTAAAAACAATTAAGAATCTTGGGCTAGGAATATATATATTTTTGTCTGAACCCTATAAATCAAAAATTTAGCACATTTTCATACACATAATATACAATTAAATTTTGGATTGAATTGGTTCCATCTTAGATATTTACACAGAAAAGTTTTAAATAAACTGTTAGGATTCTTTTTGTTATTCATGAACCAATGACATTTATATACCAAAATAGAAAACAAGAAGAAAATTCCAATATTCTGCTAATTGTAAAGATGAAAGTCAGTAGACCAACACCTAATAATTTATGATAAAGTATGTTAAATTCTACAAATAACCCCAATTTATAATTTAAACCAGCACTTGTTCCCTAACACAGTTCTCACCACCTTATGGCCCTACTCCTTCAAACCAAGTAAGTTGTAAAAAGAATAATAAATAAATATCTCACTTGGGCTTCTGGAAAGGACTAAAATTTAGTTTAAATTTAGTTAAAAGCTAGTTTAAGTTTTATCTAAGCTTTTATATCAATACACTTGCAGAGAAAAACAGTAACCTTCAAAAAAGCTAAGCAAGAAGTGAGCAAAGAGCCTACTCAGAAAGTCAACAAACTTGCCAGGAATCCTGTCAATCGCTCTGAGAAAGGAAAATTCTAGTCTGTTTACACTTCTAGCCAAAGCTAGACATGACTTTAATACACTTAAATCATAAATATCTATACTCGTTCTGATGATAAGCTTTGATATGGTTCTTTTCAAATTTAGATATAGTTGACATATAACATTATATTAGTTTCAGGTATACAACATAATGATTCGATATTTGTATATATTGTGAAACAATCACCACAATAAGTCTGGTTAACATCCATCCCTATACATAGTTACAAAATTTTTGTTCTTATAATGAAAATTTTAAGGTTTATTCTCTTACCAACTTTCAAGATAAATTATAGTATTATTAACTATAGTCCCCATGCTATACATTATATCTCCATGACTTATTTATTTTATAGTTGGAAGTTTGTACTTTATAACCCCCTTCACTCATTTTGCCCACTCCCCACCTGCTACCCACCTCTGGAAACCACCAATCTGTTTTCTGTATCCATGAGCTTGGTTTTTAAAAATTTTCCTTATTTTATTTTTAGATTCTATACATAAGTGAGATCATAGGGTATTTGTCTTTCTCTTATTTCTTTCACTTAGCATAATGTTCTCAAAGTCCATCCATGTTGTTGCAAAAGGCAAGATTTCATTTTTTATGGCTTATTAATATTCCATTATACACACATGCAACAATTTCTTTATCCATTCATCCACTGATGGACACTTAGGTTGCCTCCATATCTTGGCTATTGTAAATAATGCTGCAATGAACATGGGGGGGGGGGTGCATGTATCTTTTCAAATTAGTATTTTCATTTTCTTCATATAAATAGCCAGAAGTGGAATTGCTGGATCATATGGTAGTTCTATTTTTAATTTTTTGAGGAACCTACATACGGTTTTCCACAGCAGCTGCACCAATTTATATCCCCACCAACAGTGCACAAGGGTCCCCTTTTCTCCACATCTTTGCCAATACTTGTTATCTCCTGGGTTTTTTTTTTTTTTTTTGATAATAGCCATTCTTACAGGTGTGAGGTGATATCTCATCATGGTTCTGATTTGCATCTCCCTGAGGATTAGTGATGTTAGGTACCCTTTCATGTGTCTGTTGGCCACTTGTATGTCTTCTTTGGAAAAATGCCTATTCAGATCATCTGCCTGTTTTTTTAACCAGATTTTTTTTTTGCTATTGAGTTGTATGAGTTCTTTATATATTTTGGATATTAATCCCTTATCAGATACATGATTTGCAAATATTTTCTCCCATTCAGTAGGTTGCCTTTTTATTTTGTTGATTTCATTTGCTGTGCAAAAGCTTTTTAGTTTGTTATAGCCCCATTTGTATATTTTTGCTTTTGTTACCTTTGTTTTGGTGTCAAATCAAAAACTCACCATCAAGACTGATGTCAAGGAGCTTACCACCTGTGTGTTCTTTCAGGAGTTTTATGGTTTCAGGTCTTATGATCAAATCTTTGATGTGAATTAACTTTTGTGTATGGCATAAGATAGTGGTTGAGTTTCATTCTTTTGTGTGTGGCTGTCCAGTTTTCCCAGCACCACCTATTGAAGAGACTGCCCTTTCCCCATTGTATATTCTTGCCTCCTTTGTTGTAAATTAATTGACCATATATATACGCAGGTTTATTTCTCAGCTCTCTATTCTGTTCCATTGATCTATGTGTCTGTTTTTATGCCAATAGCACACAGTTTTGATTACTATAGCTTTGTAATATATTGTTTGAAATCAGGGAGTGTGATGCCTCCAGTTTTGTTCTTCTTTCTCAAGATTGCTTTGGCTATTCAGGATCTTTTATGGTTCCACACAAATTTAGGATTGTTTGTTCTATTTCTATGAATAACATCATTGAAATTTTCATAAGGATTATATTGAATCTGTAGCAATTGAATTGCTTTGGGTAGTACAGACATTGTAACAAAGTTAATCCTTTCAATTCATGATCATGGAATATCTTTCCATTTGTTTGTATCTTCTTCCATTTCTTTTATCATTGTCTTGTAGTTTTCAGTATACAGGTCTTTCATCTCCTTGATTCAATTTATTCCTAGGTATTTTCTTCTTTATGATGCAATTGTAAATGAAATTGTTTTCTTAATTTCTCTTTCTAGTTTGTTATTAGTGTATAGAAACACAACAGATTTTTTACATAGATTTTGTATCCTACAACTTTACTGAATTTATTAGTTCTAACAGTTTTTGGTGGAGTCTTTAGAGTTTTCTACATGTAATATTATGTCACCTGCAAATAGTGACAGTTTTACTCCTTCCTTTCCTATTTGGAGATGGCTTTTATTTCTTTTTCTTGCCTAATTGTTCTGGCTAGGACTTCCAATACCATGTTGAATAAAAGTGGTGAGATTAGGCATCCTTGTCTTATTCTTGATCTTAGAGAAAAAGCTTTCAGCTTTTCACCTTTGAGTATGCTGTTAGCTATGGGCTTGTCATATATGGACTTTATTATGCTGAAGTATGTTCCCTCTGTAACCACTTTGTTGAGATTTTTTTTATCATATATGGATGTTGGATTTTGTCAAACTATCGAGATGATCATATGATTTTTTTTTTTTTTTTTGGCTGAGGAAGATTACCCTGAGCTAACATCTATTGCCAATCTTCCTCTTTTTGCTTGAGGAAGATTCACCCTGAGCTAACACCTGTGTCAATCTTCTGCTACTTTGAATGTGGGTCACTGCCACAGCATGGCTGCCAAGGAGTGCTGTAGGTTTCCACTCAGGAACTGAACCCAAGCCGCCAAAATGGAGTGTGCTGAATTTAACCACCAGGCCATGGGGCTGGCCCCAACTTAGATGATCATACAAGTTTTATCCTTCATTTTGTTAATGTGGTACATCACACTGATTGATTTGTAGATGTTGAAACATTCTTGCCTCCCTGTAATAAATCCCACTTGATCATGTTGTATCATCCCTTCAATGTATTGTTGAGTTTGGTTTGCTAATATTTTACTGAGAACTTTTGCATCTATGTTCATTAGGAATATTAACCTGTAATTTTCTTTTCTTGTGGCATCCTTGTCTGGTTTTGATATCAGGTTAATGCTGGCCTTGTAAAATGAGTTTGGAAGTGTTCTTTCCTCTTGTATTTTTTGAAGAGTTTCAGAAGGATTGGTATTAATTCTTTAAATGTTTGGTAGAATTCACCAGCAAAGCCATCTGGTCCTGGACATTTGTTTGCAGGGAGCTGTGAAATAATTATGAAAATGGAATGTGTCATCCCTAATGAGTCAGATTTAACACTGTGAAACTACCTAACAAATGCAGTAACAATGGAAGACTAGAATGCTTTTTAACAAGCCTAAAACTAGAACTGCTTTCAAGGTCACTGTGTTGTATAACATGCAGTCCATGTAGAAAAAGGTGTCAATTTGATATCTTGTTTGCTGTTAAAATCAAATTGGTAATCTAAGAGTATTTGGATCATAGTCATTCTCTACTATCTCTTTCTTATAGCATCTTCTCTTCCATCCATGCTATAACCAAAGACACAGAATAAAATATCTGTTTTGCCTCTTTTTACAGAATACAACATATCAAAGTTGGTGAGAAAGCTAATCTTATTTGTTATTGCATTCCTTTGTAAAACTGAAGAAGCATTGCCACGAGAAAAAAACCAGGACAACAAGTTGAAAATATTTGGTGAGAAAGGGTAAAAACCATACACTGCTTTATGGCAAGAGGAATATTACAACAGTAGTCCAATCAGTTGGAAGTTGTGGTTGCCAAATAATTGATAAATTTTTCTACAGCTCTACCTATTTTTGGAGAGTAAAGAACCATGAACAAAGCCATACATAGGTTCTTCTTTGGCTATGAAATATTAATAGGAAAATTAAAGAGCAGATGCAGAGATACTTTTATTTAACATTTTAATAAATGATATAGAAAAGTGAGTATACAAGAAGATCTTAAAGTTTGCACACTACTTAGTTCTCCCAGATAGTGAAATTTTTTTAGCAAACAGGGACAAATTGATAAATAATGGTTCAAAGCTGCCTGAGCAGGTCAAAAAACAGTACATGAGATTCAATGAGTATGTGTAAGGCAATGAACTTAGAGAAAAAGAATATGAACTAAGTTTATAAGATAATGGGGCTCTATGGTATTCTTTACTACCCAAAGAAGAAATAATAGCAAATTGTTCCAAACATTTGCCCAATGTAGCCAAAAATGGCTATAAAATGGTAGGTGCAGTTCTAGTAACTATGCAACACATAATTACTTAAAATGTGTTCAGAATTAAGTGTGAGGAAAAGGATAACACCCATTTGTTCATCAAATCTCACTGTGGTTTTGATTTGGATTTCCCTAATGGTTTGCAAGGTTGAGCATCACTTTATGTGCTTATTGACTATTTGCATATCTTCTTTGGAGAAAGGTCTATTCAAGCCCTCTGCCTTTTATTGTATTGGATTATTAGTTTTTGTTGTTGAATTGTAGGAGTTCTTTATATAGTATGGAAATTAATCCCTTACCAGATAATGATTTATAACTATTTGCTCCCATTCCTTGGGCTGCCTTTTGACTCTGTTGATTGTGTCCTTTGATGTGCAGAAGATTTCACTTTTTATGTAATCTAATTTATCTATGTTTTCTTTTGTTGCCTATGCTTTTTCTATCATATCCAAGAAATCACTGCCAAATCCAATGTCATGAAGATTTCCCCTCATGTTTTCTTCTAGGAGTTTTATAGTTTTGGGTTTTATGTTTAAGACTTTAATCCATTTTGAGTTAAGTTTTACATATGGTGAAAGGAAAGGGTCTGATTCCATTATTTTGCATGCAGGCATCCAGTTTTCCAAACACCATTTGTTGAAGAGACTGTCCTTTCCACATTGGGTGATCTCGGCACTCTTGTAGAAGATCATTTGACCATATATGTGAGGGTTCATTTCTGGGTTCTTTTTTTTATTCTATTGGTCTATTTTTCTGTCTTTATGCCAGTACCACAGTTTTCATTGCTGTATCTTCGTAATATAGTGTGGAATCAGGAAGTGTAATGCCTCCAGCTTTGTTATTCTTTTTCAAAATTGTTTTGGCCATTTGGGATCCCTTATGATTCCACATGAATTTTAGGATAAATTTTTCTATTTCTCAAAAAAATGCCATTAGAATTTTGATAGGAATTGTGCTGAATCTGTAGATTGCTTTGGGTAGTATGAACATCTTAACAACATGAAATCTTCTGATCCATGAATACAGGGTGTCTTTCCATTTATTTATCTTCTTTAATTTATTTCAGCAATGTTTTTTAGTTTTCACTGTACAAGTCTTTCATCTCCTTGGTTAAGTTTATTCCTAAGTATTTTCCTCTTTTTGATGTTATTGTAAATGGAATTATTTTCTTAATATCCTTTTAGGATTGTTCATTGTTAGTGTACAGGATCACAACTGATTTTGGCATCTTGAGTTTTTATCCTGCAACTTTGCTGAATTTGTTTATTAGTTTTTAACTAATTAGTTTTTTGTGTAGAATTTCTAGAATTTTCTACATATAAGATTACATCATCTGTGAACAGAGATAAGTTACTTCTTCCATTCCAATTTTGATGCATTTTATTTCTTTTTCTTGCCTAATTGCTCTGGCTAGAACTTCCAGTACTATGTTTAATAGAAGTGACTAGAATTTGCATCCTTGTTTTGTTCCTGATCTTAGAGGAAAAGCCTTTAGTCTTTTACCATCAAGTATGATATTAGCTGTGGGTTTTTCATAAATAGTCTTCATTATGTTCAGGTAGTTTCCTTCTATCACTAGTTTGTTGAGTGTTTTTTTTTTTTAAATCATAACCGAGTGTTGAGTTTTGTTAAATGCTTTTTCTGCTTTCATTGTGATTATCATGTGGGTTTTTCCTTTTATTCTTTTAATGTGATGTATTATATTACTGATTTTTGTATGTTGAAGCATCCTTGCATTCCGGGAAGAAATCTCCCTTGATCACAGTGTACAGTCCTTTTAATATTCAGTTGAATATGGCGTACTAGTATTTTGTTGAGTTTTTTTTACATCAATATACATAAGGGATATTAGTCGGTAGTTTTCTTTTCTCATCGTGTCTTTGTCTGGGCTTGGAATCAGGGTAATGCTGGCATGATAGAATGAGTTCAGAAGTGTTCTTTCCTCTTCAGTTTTTTGGAAGAGCTTGAGAACAACCGGTGTTCATTCTTCTTTAAATGTTTGGTAGAATTCACTAGTGAAGCCATCTGACCTTGGGCTTTTCTTGGTGTGAAGTTTTCTATTACTGATTCAATCTGCATAGTGACTATAGATCTATTCAGAAAATCTATTCTTTATACTTCAGTCTTGGTAGATTGTGTGTTTTTAGGAAGTTTTCCATTTAAAAATTATTCAATTTGTTGGTGTACACTTGTTCATAGTACTGTCTTAGAATTTTTTTTCCCATAAAAGTGGTGATAATGTCCCCTCTTTCTTTTGTAACTTTATTTTATTTATTTATTTATTTATTTGAGGAAGATTAGCCCTGAGCTAACATCTGCTGCCAATCCTCCTCTTTTTGCTGAGGAAGACTGGCCCTGAGCTAACATCCGTGCCCATCTTCCTCTACTTTATATGTGGGACGCCTGCCACAGCATGGCTTGCCAAGCAGTGCCATGTCCACACCCAGGATCCAAACCGGCAATTCCCGGGCCAATGAAGCGGAATGTGCGAACTTAACTGCTGCGCCACTGGGCTGGCCCTATTTGTAATTTTAGCTATTTGAGTTTTCTCTCTTTTTCTCTTAGCCAGGCTGACTAAGGAGTTTTCAGTTTTTTGATCTTTCTGAAGAACTAACTCTTTATTGATTTTCTCTATTGTTTTTCTATTCTCTATTTTATTTGTTTCTGCTCTAATCTTTATTATTGTCTTCCTTCTGCCAGCTTTGGGTTTAGTTTGTTTCTCCTTTTCTAGTTCTTGAAGGTGTAAAGTTAAATTGTTGATTTAGGATCTTCCTTCTTTAATGTAAGCACTTACACTATAAATTTCTCTCTTTACATTGCTTTTGCTGCATCCTGTAAGTTTTGGTGTATTGCATTTTCACTTTGGCTTGTCTCAAGATATTTTCTAATTTCCCTTGTGATGTCATCTTTGTCCCACTGGTTGTTTAAGAGTATGTTGTTTAATTTCTACATATTTGGAATTTTCCAGTTTTGCTTTTGCTGTTGATTTCCAGTTTTCATTCTACTGTGATTGGAAAAGACACTTTGTATGATTTCAATCTTTTAAAATTTACTAAAACTTGTTTTGTGGCCTAACATATGATATATTCTAGTGAATGTTCCTTGTGCACTTGTAAAAGTGTATACTCCACTGTTATGGCATGGAATGTTCTCTATATGTCTGTTAGATCCAATTGACTTTATCCATTTTAAAAACTGATTTATTTGCTTTCTTATTGAATTATGAGCTCCTTATATATTCTAGATACAAATATCTGATATATACTTTGCAAATATTTTCTCACTTTTTGTGGGTTATATTTTTACTTTCTTGATGATATCATTTGCAGGAAAAAATTTTGAAAATTTTAATACAGTCCAATTTATTTTTTCTTTGGTTCTTTGTGCTTTAGGTATCATATCTAAGTAATCATTAGCCTAAGTCAAGGTCATGATGATTTAGTCATGTTTTCTTCTAAGAATTTCATAGTTTTAGTTCTTATATTTAGGTCAATGATTCCCTTTGAGTTAATTTTTGTGTATGAAATGAGGTAGGGGGTGCAAATTCATTCTTTTGCATATAGATATCCTCTTGTTCGAGCATTATTTGTTGGAAAGAATTTTCTTGCCTCTTTTAATTGCTTGAAAATCAGTTGACCAAAAATGGATGGGTTTATCTCTGGTCTCTAATCTATTCAATTGATCCTTATATATATCCTATGCCAGTCTTAAACAGTCTGGATTATTGTAGTTTTATAGCAAGTTTTGAAATCTATAAGGGTGGGTCCTCCAAATCCATTGTTTTATTTTCAAGAATGTTTTGACTACTCTGGTTCCCATACATTTCCATATGAATTTTAGGATCTGTTTGTCAATTTCATCAAAAAAAGTCATCTGGGATTATGACAGGGATTGCTTTCAATCTGTAGTGTGATTAGACTTTAAGAAGGATTAACGGAGATTAGAAACATTATGCCATATTAAAAGAATGTTACAAATTCATATAGTTCCACAGAGTCATTAAATTTAAGGGTAGCAGAAATCTTAGATACCATTTAGTCCTGCCCTCTCATTTCAGAGATAAATACTATGTATAGAGTGCTTTATAATTTATGAAGTGTTTTTTTAATCTAGTTGAAACCCTACAGTAACTGTGCAATAGGTAGGATAATGATTCTTTCTATTTTATTGACAAAGTAATGAAGATACAAAAGAATTAAGTAACTTACAAGGTCATGTAGACAAACTCAGGACTCAAACTTCTGCCTACTGATTCCCTGTCCAGGGTTTTCACTGTTGTATATTAATTATGATTTTGACTAACAAGGGCACTCTCTCATAAACTGTGTCATTTATAAAACAAACTACTTATCCGACCTTTTACCACTATCTTTATTTCTTAACAACTCACTAAATATAAAATTTTTTCTTATGCTTGACATCCCCCAATCATGCTATTATGTTTCCTGAAACTTTTATTTTACTCTCCCTTTATAATATAGGCACTCCTCACTTAGCACAGTTGTATGGTAATATAAAAATGAAAATTCAAGCTTAGACCATATAAAGAGATCTTAATAATCAGTGGGGAAAATACGATTGTTCCATGATTTTTAAAAAGTTTTTCTAAAAATATTACAATCCTTCTTCAGGTCAGTTATACACATATAGAGAAAAGTCGTATGTTGATAAGTTCACCTTCACTAACTTCCTTGGCTGCATATCTAAAGTCTCTCAAATGGTGGCAGTGTCAACATTCCTATGGTTGGCTATTTCATCTATAACTCCATTTACATTAGATTTGAATTTCACTTCCAGAGTTATCACTTTTCATTTTTTTGCTTCACTTCCATCTTTGTTGGTCAATTTTCTCTTTTGATTGTCTACTTTTGTTAAATTTCACACTGGTTTACCAATGAGACAAAGAGGCAACACAACTACATGCTTTGCTGTCAGTGTGTGAAGGGAATAACAGACTCACAGTGATGATCACTGACAAAATTTGAATGACGTGAAAAGAATGTTCACCGATGCATGGCTGTTATTTGCATAGTGATTTTTGGATTGAAGAGCTGGTATACCACCATAACTTAAATTTGAACCATGTTATTGTGGACTGATGTTATTTAATTACATTGTGGTAACAAATTTGTGCATATCAGAACTGTACAAAGCAAGGACTGCCTGTGCCTAATAGAACTGAGCTACAAAATCTTATTTTTTCAGTGGATCACAGCTAAGATAAAATAATACCATCAGAAAGAAAAAACAGGCCACTTCAAATACATGATTTACTTGTTTTATCAGTTCCACAAGTATGCAAATTTAGTGTAGAATTTGCTTATTGAAATGTACTTGTAGGCTGCATAGAAAAACTAAAAGCCTCTTGCTTGAAGACTTGAATATATGGGGACATTTGCCAATTGAGACATGTTTTTCTGCTGCTATCCATTATAATTTCAGCGATGTATTATTATGGTAATTTTCATTCTGTTATATAAATGTTAAAATTAACTCAGTACAGAAAAAATATGTATGAAGAAATTTAGAAATTTTGTAAAATGGAATTTCAAACCAATGAGTCAAGAATGAAGTTTGTAACAAATGGGTTTGGGTACGTGGATATTTATTTGGAAAAAAATAAAGTTAGTTCCTCACCTCACACAACATACAGAAAAAGTCAGATGGATTAAAGATGTGAATATAAAGAAAAAATCATGAAAGTACTGGAAGAAAATGTATAGGTCTATGTAAATAATCTTAGGATATAGAAGTCTTCATAAAAATCAGAAAACTATACTCCTGATCTTTCCTATCAAATCTGCTTCTCCCAAAACCTTTCCTATCTCAGTATGTAACAACCCCGTTCTTCTAGTTGCTCAGAATAAAAAATTTAGAGTCATCCTTTATATCTCTCTTTCTCTCATATCCCAAAATCAAATCTTGCTGGCTTGAACTGGAAAATATATTCAGATTTTACTGTTTCTTATCACTTCCACTGCCACCACCCTGATACAAGCCATCAGCATCTCCAATCTGTATTATTTAAATGTATCATAACTGGTCTCATTATTTTCATCTTTATTCCTCTATGATCTACTTCCAAAACAGGATCAATGATGCTTTTTAAATTAAAGTACAATCATGTTACTCCTTCCATACCTCCCCATTTCACTCAAGAGCAAAAGTCCTTACTATGATCTACAGGCTCTACAAAATCTATTCCCCATTACCAACCTGATCTCATCTCCTGCTTAGTTTCACTTCACTCACCCTGCTTCATCCACACTAATCTCATTTATGTTCCTCAGACATGTCAGGTGTACTCCTATCTCAGGGTCTTTGAATGACTCATGGCATAAAGTCACTTGATCAATTCTTATCAGAAAAGCTTTCCCTTACTACCCTATTCAAAATGTAATAATTCTCAGCAATTCCTATCCCCAAGCATGACTTCACTTTTGGCATACCTTCTAACATACTATAAACTTATTCATTGTGTTTATTGACTAGATGTAAGCTGCATGCAGGCAGTGAGTTTATTTCATTCATGCTCTATCTTCAGCACCTAAAATAGTACATACTCAATAGATATTTTTTGAATGAATGAATGAGTGCAAAATTCACCTGCATAAAAATTTTAAACCTATACATGATGAAATGCACAGTAAAGCATGTTACAAGACAAACAACTGACTGGGAGATTGCAATATACATAATAGGCAATGGATGCATGTTTGGTATTTATAAAGTACTTCTATAAATCAAAAGGAAATATATAACCAAATCCCCTCTTAAAAAATGAGGCAAAGGCAAGTGACATCAGCAACGTGGCAGAGTGAGCTGTTCCCTTTGTCTCTCCCCTTCTGAAGTACAACTAAATGGACATTCAATGACCAACCGAGGATACCCTTACAGCACAACAGGACACCTGATACACCCATGCAGCTATACATCTGAAGATGGATGGAGTGGATCCCCAGGAAGCAGTGGATATAGGTGATCGCAACCCTCTCCCTCCTCAGCAGCAGGGAGCCAGATTATGGAACCTTACACAGTGGCTGGTGTGACTCTGAGAGGAGGCAGGGACAGCTCAGCCTGCATGTGATCACTATCCTGGCCTATGGGAGTGCCCAGCATGCCACAGCAACCACACCAGGAGGAACACTACCCATGGAGAGGCCACAGCTCAGCCATGAAAAGGAGCCTCCACTCACCAATAACAGCACCTGGTGTGACCGTAAGAGCAGGGAGGGGCAACCAGGTGCACATGCAAATGCTATCCTGGCCTGTAGGAGTGCCCACCATGCCATGGTGGCCCTTAAGAGAGAGCTCTGCCCCTAAGCACAGCTGCTGGAGTGACTGTAAGAGGAGGTGGAGGCAGCCTGGCCCACATGTCAATGCCTCTGGAGAGGTAGCCTGGCCTGCAGGAGTACTCATCATGCTCCAGGAGACTTGCCAGGGGGAACACTCCCCACAGAGGGGCTGCAGTTCAGCCCCTGTGAAGTTGCTCTGCCCACCAAGCATAGCTGCTCACCCAAACCACCAGCAACCACAGTGTTGGCCCAGACGTGTACAACCCACCCACTGAGCACAGAGGCCCCACCCCCACAAGATCGATCCACCCAGTGGCTGTGGCCAGCCTGCACAAATACAGAACAGCCACACACACACAACTTCCAGCACATGGGGCAGGATCAGAAACACAGCTCTTGCTTCCCCTCAGTGGTGGCAGGTGGAATCTGTGGCCTGATACTACCACAAATGTGCCAGCAGAGGCTCAGTTCATCAAACACCATGAAAAACTACAGTAACAATTCAGAACAGAAGGAAAATGACAAGTCTCCAGAAACAAATCCTGAAGTCACAGAAATTTACATTCTAAATGACAGAGAATTCAAAATAGCTGTCATAAAGAAACTCAAAAGTTACAATAAAATTCAGAAAGACACTTCAATGAGCTCAGGAATAAAATTAATGAGCAGAAGGAATATTTCACCAAAGAGATTGAAATGATGAAAAAAATCAAACAGAAATTCTGGATAAGAAGAAAACAATTAATGAGATAAAATAATCTAGAATCCTTAAAAAAATAGAGCTGATATTATGGAGGACAGAATTAGTGATTTAGAGGTTAGAAATATAGAAATGTTTCAAATGGAGGGGGAGAGAGAACTAAGACTTAAAAAATGAAGACAGTTTTCAAGAACTATCAGGATCAATTAGGAAAAGAAACATAAGGATTATAGGTATTCCAAAGGGAGAAGTGGGGAGAAAGGAGCAGAGAGCTTATTCAAAGAAATAATAGCTGAGAACTTCCCAAACCTGGGGAAGGGACTGGGCTTACAAGTACATGAAAGGAACAGAACTCCTAATTACATCAATGCTAAAAGACCTTCTCCAAGGCACATAATAATAAATGTGGCAAAGGTCAATGACAAAGATAAATATCAAGAGCAGCAAGGCAGAAGAAAATAATCTACAAAGGAACCTCTACCAGGCTTTCTGCAATTTCTCAGCAGAAACCTTACAGGCTAGGAGAGAATGGAATGATATATTCAAAATACTTAAAGACAAAAACTTTCAGCAAGGATACTCTATCCAGTGAAACTATCCATCAGATATGATAGCAAAATAAAAGCTTTCCCAGATAAATAAAAGCTGAGGGAATTCATCGCCACAAGAGCTCCCTTATATTGATGAAGGAAGCCCTCATACCTCAAACAAAAAGGCAAAAATTTACAAAGCTTTGAACAAGAAGATAAAGAGACAGACTAAATCAGAAAATTGCAGCTTTCTATCAGAAGAGGTTAGCAGAAAGTTAATTATAATATAAAAGATAAAGGGAAGGAAAGCATCAAAAATAAACACTTCAATTTAGTCACAAACTCACAACACAAAACAGAATAATTTGTGAAAACAATAACTCAGAAGGTGAAGAGGAAAGGGATGGAACTTGTTTAAGCTAATGGAGATAAGAGGCTATCCTAAAATGGACTATTCTCATCTATGAGATCTTTTACACAAACCTCATGGTAACCACTAAACAAAAATCAGAGCAGAGACATAATTAATAAATAAAGAGAAAACTAAGAAAACCATCACAGAAAACCACCAAACTGAAATGGCAGTCAGAAATACAAGGGAAGAGAAACAAGGGAAATACAGAGCAACCAAAAACCAAGAAATAAAATGGCAGTATTAAGTCTTCATACATCAATAATCACTCTAAAAGCAAATGGATTGACTTATCCAATCAAAAGACACAGAGTAGTTGGATGGATTAAAATACAAGACCCAACAATATGCTTCCTCCAGGAAACACATTTCAGCTCTAAAGACAAACACAGGCTTAGAGTGAAGGAATGGAAGATGATAATCCAAGCAAATGGCAAACAAGAAAGCAGGTATTGTCATACTTATATCTGACAAAGTGGACTTCCAGATAAAAAGACAATGAGAGACAAAGAAGGGCAGTATATAATGATAAATGTGACATTCCACCAAGAGGACATAACACTTACGAATATATATGTACCTAACACAGAAGCATCAAAGTAGATAAAGAAACTATTAACAGACCTAAAGGGAGAAATTAACAGCAACAAAATAGTAGTAGGGGACCTCAACACCCAACTTACACAAATGGATAGATCATCCAGACAGAAAGTCAACAAGGAAATAGTGGAATTAAATGAAACACTAGATCAGATAGACCTAATAGATATATAGAGAACATTCCATCCAAATACAGCAGAATACACATTTTTCTCAAGTGCACGTGGAACATTCTCCAAGATAGACCATACGTTGGGAAACAAGCCAAGTCTCAATAAATTTAAGAGGACTGAAATAATATCAAGCATCTTTTATGATCACAATATTATGAAACTAGAAATCAACTTCAAGAAAAAAGCTGGGAAAGTTGCAAATATGTGGAGAATAAACAACACACTACTGATCAACAATTGGATCAATTGATGAACTAAAGGAGAAATCAAAAAATACCTGGAGACAAATGAAAATACAACAAACCAACTCTATGGAATGCAGCAAAAGCAGTTCTAAGAGGGAAATGTAGAGCAATACAGGTTCACCTCAACAAACAAGAAAAACTCAAATATGTAATCCTGAACTACACCTAATAGAACTAGAAAAAGAAGAACACACAAAGCCCAAAGTCAGCAGAAGGAGGGAAATAACAAAAAATTAAAGTGCAAACAGATGAAATAAAGACTAAAAAACAGTAGAAAGGATCAATGAAAGTAAAAGCTGGTTCTTTAAGAAGATAAACAAAATTGACAAACCCTTACTCAGACTCACTAAGAAAAAAGAGAGAAGGCTCAATAAATAGAATTACAAGTGAAAGAGGAGAAATTACAATGGATACCACAGAAATATAAAGTATTATAAGAGAATACTATGAAAAGCTATATGCCAACAAATTGGATAATCTAGAAGAAATAGATAAATTCTTAGACACATACAACCTCCCAAAACTGAATCAAGAAAAAATAGAGAATCTGAATAGATCAATCACAAGTAAAGAGATTGAAACAGTAATCAACAACCTCCCAAAAGAAAAAGGTCCAGGACCAGATGGCTTCTCTGGAGAATTCTACCAAACATTCAAAGAAGATTTACTACCTATCCTTCTCAAAATATTCCAAAAAATTGAAGAAGAGGGAATGCTGCCTAACTCATTCTATGAGGTCAACATCACACTGATGCCAAAACCAGACAAGGACAATAGAAAAAAGGGAAATTACAGCCAAATATTGCTGATGAATATAGATGCAAAAATTCTCCACAAAATATCAGCAAACGGAATACAGCAATACTTTAAAAGGATCATATACCATGATCAAGTGGGATTTATACCAGAGACACAGGGACGGTTCAACATCTGCAAATCAATCAAAGTGATACACTACATTAACAAAATAAGGTAAAAAAATCACATGATCATCTCAACAGATGCAGAAAAAACCATCTGACAAGATCCAACATCCACTTATGATAAAAACTCTCAATAAAATGGGTATAGAATGAAAGTACCTCAACATAATAAAGGCCATATAAAATCCACAGCCAATATGATAATCAATGGACAAAACTAAAAACCATCCCCCTGAGAACAGGAACAAGACAAGGGTGCCCACTCTCACCACTGCTATTCAACATAGTACTCGAGGTTTTGGCCAGAGCAACTAGGCAAGAAAAACAAATAAAAGATATCCAAATTGGAAAGGAAGAAGTGAAACTCTTGCTGTTTGTGGATGACATGATTTTATATATAGAAAACCCTAAAGAATCCACCAGAAAACTATTAGAAGTAATTAACAACTATAGTAAAGTTGCAGGGTACAAAATCAACTTACAAAAGGTCAGTTGCATTTCTATACACCAATAACAAACTAGCAGAAAGAGAAGTCAAGGATATAATCCCATTTACATTCACAATAAAAATAATAAAATATATAGGAATAAATTTAACCAAGGAAGAGAAAGATCTATACACTGAAACTATAAGACATTATTGAAAGCAATCAAAGAAGTCATAAAGAAATGGAAAGATATTCCATGCTCATGGATTGAAAGAATAAACATAGTTATAATGTTCATATTACCTAATGCAAACTACAGATTCAGTGCAATCCCAATCAGAATCCCAATGACCTGCCTAATGAGGGAAATAGAACAAAGAATCCTAAAATTTACATGGAATAACAAAAGACCCAGAATAGCCAAAGCAATCCTGAGAAAAAAAGAACAAAGCTGGAGGCATCTCAATCTCTGACATCAAAATATACTACAAAGCTAGAGTAATCAAAACAGCACGGTACTGGTACAAAAACAGACATGCAGATCAAGGGAACAGAATTGAAAGCCCAGAAATAAAACCACACATCTATGGATAGCTAATCTTCGACAAAGGAGACAAGAACATACAATGGAGAAAGGAAAGTCTCTCCAATAAATGATGTTAGCAAAACTGCACAGCCACATGCAAAAAAATCAAAGTAGACCATTATCTTACACCATACACAAAAATTAACTCAAAACAGATTAAAGATTTGAATGTAAGACCTGACACCATAAAACCTCTAGAAGCAACTATAGAAAGCAGTACACTCTTTGACATTGGTCTTAGCAGCATCTTTTCAAATGCCAGGTTTATTTAAATAAAGGAAAGAAAAGAAAAAATAAACAAATGAGACTAAATCAGACTAAAAAGCTTCTGCAAGGCAAGCAAAACCATGAACAAAATGAAAAGAGAAACCAACCACTGGGAGAAAATATTTGCAAATCATATATCCAACAAGGGGTTAATTTTCAAAATACATAAAGAACTCATACAACTCAACAACAAAAAAACAATCCCATCAAAAAATGGGCAGAGGGTGCGAACAGATATTTTTCCAAAGAAGATATACAGATGGCTAACTGGCACTTGAAAAGATATTCAACATTACTAATTATTAGGGAAATGCAAATCAAAACTATGAGATATCACCTTACACCTGTTAGAGTGGCTATAATTACCAAGACAAAAAATAACAAGTGTTGGAGAAGATGTGGAGAAAAGGGAACCATCATACAATGCTGGTGGGAATGCAAACTGGTGCATCCACTATGGAAAACAGTATGGAGATTTCTCAAAAAACTAAAAATAGCAATACCATATGATCCAGCTATCCCATTTCTGTGTATTTTTCCAAAGATCTTGAAATCAACAATTCAAAGAGATTTATGCACCCCTATGGTCATTCACAATAGCCAAGACATGGATGCAACCCAAGTGCCCATCAATGGATGAATGGATAAAGAAGATGTGGTATATATAAATAATGGAATACTACTCAGCCATAAAAAAGATAAAAGTGTCCCATTTGCAACAACATGGATGGATCTTGAGGGTATTATGTTAAGCCAAATTAGCCAAACAGAGAAATACAAACACCTCATGATTTCACTCATATGCAGAAGATAAACACGTGGATAAAGAGAACAGATCAGTGGTTACCAGAGGGAAGGGGGTGGGGAGTTGGTGGAAACTGGTAAAGGGGCACATATGTATGGTGACAGATAAAAAATACACGTTTGGTGGTGAGCATGATGCAGTCCATACAGAAGCTGATAAATTATAATGTATACCCAAAATTACACAATGTTATAAACTATTATGATCTCAATAAAATAATTGAAAAAAAATGAGGCAAAGAGTATGAATAGACAATTTGCAGAGGAGATACAACCATAGGAAATCTTACTTTTAACCAAGAAAATTCAAATTTAAACAATCTTAGACTACTTTTCACCCATTAGATTGACAAAATTAGAAGACTGATAACATCCAGTATTTGTAAAATGAGGAGAAAACAGAAAATTTCTTACATTGATCAAGAGAGCAAAAAGCAGTAGAGCTATTTAGTAGGAAAATTTGTCAGTAACTATCAATATTAAAAAGGCATATATACGCTGGGTTCTGGACACTCCACTTAGAATTTATTCAATGGTGATATTTACCAAATAATCTTAAGACATGTATGGAAGATATGGGTAAGAATCTTCAGTGCAACATATGTTCGTAATCATGAAAATATAGAAATAACTTTAATATTCATAATAGGTTAACTTATTTATGGGAACCCACATAGAAAATACTATATAATTATGACAAAGAATGAGGCATATATATATATGGGCTGATAAAGAAAGTTTCCTAAGATTTACTAAGTTATGATGGCTAGGTTCAGGGCAGATACATAGTATGATTTCATGTGTATAAATAAAAACATAAGATACCTACATTTGGAAGATGCAGCATCATTTCATGTATTGATAACTGAGGAAAAATGCTTCCAATCATAATTATAAGATGCATCTCAATATCAGAAATTTTAAATGTAAAAAATTGAGAGCTAAAATTAATGAAATATCTATCTTATATGGATGCATATATATGCATAAAAATCCTCTCTGGATAAGTTCAAAAGGACCTAGAAAAGTGGTTACCTTGGGGAAGAACTGTTGATTTGGGGTATTAAATGTGTGGAAAGAAGACTTCTCATTTTACATTGTTTCGTATTGGTTGATTTTTAAAATCAAGTTCATTTGTTGCAATTAATATCAAAACTTAAGGGGCCAGCCCAGTGGTGTAGTGGTTAAGTTTACGTGCTCCACTTTGGAGGCCTGGGGTTCACTGGTTCAGATCCTGGGTAGGGACCTGGCACTGCTCATCAAGCCATGCAGAGGTGGCATCCCACATAAAAGAACTAGAAGGACTTACGACTAGGATATATGACTATGTCCTGGGGCTTTGGGGGGAGGAAAAGGAGGAAGATTGGCAACAGATGTTAGCTCAGGGCCAATCTTAGAAAAAAAAAAAACTTAAAAAGACAAAAATTTAAATGCACTTATCTTTTGACCCAGCAATTTCACTTTTAGGAATCTATACAGTATAAATAATGGTATATTTCCAAAGATACATGTAAAAATGTTCATTATGATATTATATGCAACAATAATGGAATATTATACAGCCATTACAAATAACGTACAACTAGGAGGGTTCAAGATGGCAGCTTAGAAGGATCCTGGACTCACTTCTTCCCACAAACACAACAAATCTATAGGTACATATGGAATAATTCACTCTGAAAAGGACCTGAAAGCTAGCTGAGCAGTGCCTCCACAATAAAAGAAAATAGGGCCACACTGAGACCAGTTGGATATGTGGAAACACATCAAAAGAAACTCCACCCCAGGCGTGGCTATCCAGAGTCAGGAGGGATCTTATAATATGGAGCTTGTCCCTGGAGAGTGAGTGGGTTGTGCCGCACATTGGGCACTCCAACCCTCAGGACCTGCACCAGAGATGAGCCCCCAAAACATCTGGCCTTGAAAACCAATGAGGCTTACTTCCAGGAGAACCATAGAGCTACAAGGAACAGAAAATCTGCTTTAATAAGATCACACACAGATTCACTCACCCAGGCACCTGGTGCAAAAGCAATAGTTTGAAATGCGCCTAGACCATATGCAAAGGAGAGTCATTTGTTAATCTCAAACTGTCTCTGCTGGAGAGGCAAAAACCTGTTAGGATTTCTTCTGGGGATGGAGGTACTAGTGGGTGCCAAAAAATGCAAAAAGCATTCTCCTTCTGTCCTGTTGATGTCAGTGCTGATCAGCACCATTTTCACACCCACCCCTCTAGCCTGCTCTCTCCACTGGGAGTGCCCCACTCCTGTACCCTGCAGCCACAGCTTGCCCTGCCCCCCACAAACCACAGCCAGGCTGACTGCTCCAGCAGGCAGGCATGCATAGCCCACACAAGGGATGCCCTTTGATTGCCTGCCTCTGGTGGCCAGGGAGAATTGTGTTTCTGGGCCCCACAGACCGGAAACAATCAGAGAGACAGTTCTTGGCAAACTACCACCCCCAGGACACTGCACAAACAGCAGACTGAAACACATCCACAGTCTTCACATGAAAAAGGCCTATTTTCTTGTCCTGGAGCTTCAGCTTGAGGGGAAGGCCACAGGTTTGCCACACATCTAGAGGTTACAGAGGCACTCCAACAGAACGCTGGTAGGGAAAAACCATATTAGCACTCTCCCTTGGCCTTGCCACAGCTGGCTGATTCCTACCAGAAAGGAGCTTATATGCATATATAAAGCCACACTTTTGCAACTGTTGCCTAGGAGACACTTCGGATCTCCTGGTCTGGAAGTCAACAGGGTTTATGATTTCAGACCCGCAAACTGTATATATTTGTATACCTTAAAAGCTGCTGCCTGAGGAGATGGCTTACGATTAGCCTGAAACTATGCACTGTCTGAGATCCCTCCCTTTGGAACACTGACAGGTCTTAGCACACTCTCAACAACTGAGATCTAGTAAGGACAAATCAGGCTACCTAGACAATCAACAAGGCCTAAGGGATAACCAAAAGCTAGGGCAAGATTGAATGATAAGGTTCATAAGGTGAAAATCATATGATATCTCAATAGACAAAGAAAAAGCATTTGACAAAATTTAACATTTATTTATGATAAAAACTCTTAGCAAAGTGGGTATAGAGGGAACATACCTCCAGCTAAAGCAATCTTGAGAAAGAAGAACAAAGCTGGAGGTATCATGTACCTTGATTTCAAACTATATTACAAAGCTATAGAAATCAAAATAGTATGGTATTGGCATAAAAACAGACTACATAGATCAATGAAACAGAATACATAGCTGAGAAATAAACCCATACATACACAGTCAATTATTTTACAACAAAGGAGCCAAGAATATACAGTGGGGAAGGAGAGTCTCTTTAATAAACGATGTTAGGAAAACTGAACAGTCACATGCAAAAGAATGAAACCAGACACTATCTTACACAATACACAAAAGTTAGTTCAGAATGGATTAAAAATTTGAATATAAGACCTGAAACCATAAAAGTCCTAGGAGAAAACAGAGGCAGTAAGCTCCTGGACACTGGTCTTAGTGATTTTCTTTTGGATCTGACTCCAAAGGCAATGGAAACAAAAGCAAAAATAAACAAATTGGATTACATCAAACTAAAAAAGTTTCTGTACAGCAAAAGAAACCATCAACAAAATGAAAAGGCAACCTACTGAATGGGAGAAAATATTTGCAAATCATATATTTAATAAGGGGTTAAGATCTAAAACATATAAAGAACTCATATAACCCCACAACAAAAAGCAAACAACCTGATTAAAAAATGGGCAGAGGACCTGATTAAACATTTTTCCAAAGAAGACATACAGATGGCTAACAGGTACATGAAAGGATGTTCAACGTCACTAATTATCAGGGGAACGCAAATCAAAATTACAATGAGACATCACATCACACATTTTAGATTGGCTATTATCAAAAAGACAAGAAATAACAAGTGTTGAAGAGGATGCGGAGAAAACGGAACCCTTGTAAACAGCTGGTCAGAATGCAAATTGGTGCAGCCACTATGGAAAAGAGTATTCAGATTCATCAAAAATAGAACTACCATATGATCTAGCTATTCCACTTCTGTGTAGTCATTCAAGGAATACGAAAACACTAATTTGAAAAGATATATTCACTCCTATGTTCACTGCAGCATTATTTCCAATAGCCAAGAAATGGAAACAACCCAAGTGTCTATCAATGGATGAATGGATAAAGAAGACACGGAATATACATACAATTAAATACTACTCAGCCATAATAAAGAAGGAAATCTTGCCATTTTTGACAACATGGATGGACCTTGAGGGTATTATGCTAAGTGAAATAGGGCAGATGGAGAAAGACAAATACCATATGATTTCACTTACACATGGAATCTAAAAAAAACCAAATGAACAAACAAAACAAAACAAAAACAAACTCATAGATACACAGAACAGATTGGTGGTTACCAGAGAGGAAGGGGGTTATGGGGTGGGTGAAATGGGTGAAGGGGCTCATTTGTATAGTGATGGATGGTAACCAAACTTATGGTGATGATCACTTTGTAGTGTATACAAATATCAAATTATAATGTTGTACACCTGAAACTTATACAATGTTATATATTAATTTTACCTCAATAAAAAGAATAATGTACAATGACAAAGAAAATTGTCTAAGATACATTGAATAAAGAAAGATTAAAAGATATGTGATAAAGCAACATACAGAATAGTGTGTTCTATGACTCTACATACATGCAATGCATAGAAAAACCAAAATTCTGTGAGTGTGTGTGTATATATATATATATAAAATATGTAGAGGAAGTGATTCAAACATACACACCAACTATTAACAGTGGCTCTCTATGGGGAAGTGAATAGAATAAAGAAGAGATGTTCTGAAGAAGATTTTCACTTTTATCCTTGATATGCCTGTATTATTATTTTAATAAAAATATGTATTCATGCATTATTGATAAAATTTAAATAGAATAGGAAAAAATTAAAGTTCATTTCAATAAACTTTATATTGTTAAACCGCAATTAATATGCAGAAACTTCTCTTGATTATCTTTTATGATACGTTGATCGACTAAGGCAATCAAACTATATTCTTTCTGTATACCATTAAAAAGAAATTATCTTTAAAATATTATTCAGTAAATTCTTATCTCAGTGGCAATTTTCACTAATTCCATGGAAGTCGAGTTACACAATTCCTTTTCTAATACTCCCTAGCTTTGTGCTCTAAATGAATGATTAAAACAATGTTATAAGACAAACAATTGACTGGGAGAAAATAATTGCAACATGTATAATAGACAACGGATGCATCTCCGCTAGCTATAAAATACTTTTACAAATCAGTAAGAGTTGTTATCTTTTCACATGGACCTAAGCACTTATCAAATATTTGTTGACCACAATGATTCTAAAACAAGTTCTAAATTTGATTGCTTGAGAAACAAAAACAAAGTTTTCACATTGACCAGAGGCATAGAGAGATATGTAAAACTGTTTTTAGGGAATTACCTTAGATATGCGGTTAAGAATATTACTGAACTTTCATTAATTACAGAAGTTACTTTATTTATAAGTCCACACAAATTAGTTAGTAGTAATAATAGGACAAAGATCAACAACTCCATCACTAAAAAGGGAAAAGAAAATCAATACCAGGCAGAAATATACTTTTGGTTTACCAAAACATACTCAGAGATTAAGATAGAGGGAAAACAGAGGATGAGAAAGATTTCCCCCATTTTTAGACTGGCTGAAAACCCTAGAACATATCTTCTGACAATATCAGAGAAAAGAGGAATTAATTTCTTGCCCATAATATACTATGTCATTCTATACTTTGTTTAAAGAAGAATTAGGAACAAGCACAGTATCAAAGAAAAGTCACATTTGCTCAGGCATATGCCTAGAGTAGGATTACCTTTGGGCCAGGAAGACCGGGAAGACCAATGCCTGAAACACCAGGATCACCTTTTTCTCCTTTCTGTCCAGGTAATCCTGGGGTGCCAGGTTGTCCAGGAATTCCAGGAGATCCAGGAGACCCTTTCACACCCTGAGGGCCTGCCAAAAACATGTAACATGCAATATTTTACAAAATATACTTTATTCATGGTGTATCTGTGATGCATATGACCAAGCAAAAAGATTTTAAAAAAGAACTCTGAAAATTCTGTTATATAATAATGAGCTTTACAACCAGGATTATATAAAAGCCTATTTTTTAAGGAAGTCTAAGTGAAAGGGGTACAGCTGGGGAAAAGACATAAGTTTGTGAATTCTTACTTTTAAGGTTTCTAAAACTTTGTCCCTTAATTCCTATTTCAAATATTTGTGTAATGAGAGAGCTCTACCCACTAATTACCTTAGATATTGTCTCAGTTTGATTCTATCAAGATCAGTCTCTTTGCTGGTAACAAAGATAGTGAACCATCTTCCATTAATGGGACTAAATATCTGGGAGATTTTAAACACTCACCTGGAAAACCCATATCACCTATGTTTCCTTTAAGTCCAGGAGGTCCTGTAAGTCCTGGCGTCCCAGGGGGACCAGGGTTACCCTTGGGGCCTAGAAAAGTCAAATTGGTAAAATTAAGACAAGTCAGCAATATTGAAGTTGCTTGGTTTCTTGCAATGGGTCATAATCATAATTAAAATGCAAGTATGGGCTTGGATGGATCAAATCTTAATATGTGATTAAGTTCCAAGAATCTAATTCAGCATAAAACAGGCAAGAGGTACCTAAGAAATCTTCTTAGGAAAATATTACAATATAATCATGGTAATAGAGGTCTCCTATTACAAATTTATTTTAAGAACACAAGAATTTTGCCAGGACACCTTGTTCCTTGCTTTAAAACAATTCCAGTCGCCTGAAGTCCTATTTGTTGTATGTACGCAACTACCCTTATTGCATTTCTCACAGATAAATCCAATATAATGAGTCTGTTTTCAAAAGATTCAGAAGTGGCTTTCCTATGTAGAGTCTGACTATGTGAGACCAGGAAGAGGAAAGTGGTTACCTGTCATGATGTACCTCCAGTTTGTTACGCCAGGGATAGATAGGGGTTGATGGGGAGGGGTACTGGATTTTCACCCCTAACAGTCATGGTTGCTCTGTTTACACATTTTTCCCAGAACTTAGGTGCCTGAGCTCTGTGGTATCACTTACGTATTTTCCAAGGACCAAAATGTTGCCTTAAACATTTATTTATTTTTTTCTTTCACACTGATTTCCAACTTGGGGAAGAGAACACTGAAGATATGAAGTATAGAAAAGGAGAGAATTTCTCTTTCCAACTACACCAAGGCAATGTAGTGCAGAGTCTAGAATAGAACAGCTGACCTAAAGGGATCTTATGACGATGGGAACCAGAAGCTCTTTATTCCTTAGGGGCCCAATTTAAAAAAATGGCTTAAGAAGCAGCATGAAAGAGTTTTATTAGAAATTATAAAAATCCACGTTGACTATAAGGGTGATTAACGCTGTAACAGACTACCAGGGCAGGTTGTGACATTTTCATTCCTAGAAAATTTTCAAGATAGAATCTGCAGCCATCTGTTTTACATGGTTTAATGACTGACTTGTTTGAAGGAAAGAACTGGAAAAGGTGAATTCTTCTTCTACCAGATAATTGCCTTATTTACATATGTTGCAATGTATGTAAATAAAACACAGTACTTTACTTGGATGGACTTCTGATTCTATGTATATTCTGTTGCCACAAAAGAAGAAATTGAGCAAAGTAAAATATCCTACAAATCTTGCTTGTTGACACTTGGGCCAAATGGCAACATTTTTGCTAAGGGAGAGCTCCATATCTTAGCAGCTACCCAAGCATATTGTCATGACCAGATCCAAAACATCATCACACATGATAAATACATAATTACTTTTCCAGGGTTCAGGATGAGCTATCCAATTGCTATGGGGGTCTATCATACTTACCTGATGGTCCTGGTAATCCAGGTTGTCCACTCAGTCCAGGTTGCCCTGGGTCTCCAGGCAGACCCTGGTAACCTTTTGGCCCTGAAATTCCAGGAATACCTTCCAAGGATGAGTATAAGAAAGACAAGTTAGGCTGATATCATTAATCCATTAAATGAATTTGATCAAGCAAGCTACCCAAATTCTGAACTATGATGAAAATACAGGAACCAGTGATATTCTGATACAGTATGTACCAATAGCGCTGGATTCATACTAAAATCCTCCACCTTTTTTTAGCTGCTGTTAAGAAATGCAGAGAACTCAATAATTAAGTCACTTTCCTCTTTAGGCCTCCATTTCTTACACTGTAAAATGAAGGAATTGGGGCAAATTATCTCTAGGCTCTCTCTTAGATTCTACAACTATTTTTAATACCCCTATATTAGAGGCAAGTATAGTTTACTGCCTCTAATTTACAGAAGGCATAATTGAAAGAGAAGTCTTGCAAGGAGTAAGTCAAGAAAGATACCTCATTTTAGCAATAATAAAAAATTAGGTGGCTCTGCTTCTTTCGTGACTACATATGAAACTACAGTAATGTTGTAAACTCTTTTTTGAGGAAAAATCCCAAGTCCTGCTCATAAGGAAACGTGCAACATCTGTACACACACACACACACACACAAACAAACACATGAACTGCCAATATTAATGGTTACAACACAAAAAGAGCCACAAATTTTACTATAAGCTGCAAACAAGCATAGCTAGTTTTAAAGTCCCAAGTTGTTTGAAAGGTTATTCTGCATAGATTGAATTGTAAGTGCTTTATTTATTAATTTGTGCTTATCCATATTTTCTGATGCTTTGTTATGAATATGTTATGCTTCTATAAAAAGAAAAAAGAACTTTTTTATTCAAAAAATCATTGCTATACTTCATACATTATGTGCTTCTAATAAAACAACTATAATAACACAGTTGTTCCCTAGACCCACTTTCAGCTATCTCCCCCAGGGCTGAGTTTGGCTGTTCATAGTCCAATACTTGTTTATTCTGCCAAAGTAGAATAACAATGAACTGTATCTAAAAGCCAAGTATGATATGGATGTGAAAACCCTGCAGAGTTACAATGTACCACTCATCCCTATCTGGTTTCAAGGGAAAAAAATTTAAAGAATCAGCAAATTTCCCAAACACTGAAATCTGTTCTTTAAGTGATTCTATTTATACACCCTTTTCTCTCGACCATTATTCTTTTTTTTAAAAAATACATTTTTATCTATTTGTTTTTGAGGAAGACTGGCCCTGAGCTAACATCTGCTGCCAATTCTCCTTTTTTTGCTGAGAAAGACTGGTCCTGAGCTAACATCCATGCCCATCTTCCTCTACTTTATATGTGGGACCCCTGCCACTGTATGGCTTGACAAGTGGTGCCATGTCTGCACCCGGAATCCAAACCAGCAAACCCTGGGCCACCGAAGGGGAACATATGAACTTAAGCGCTGCGCCACTGGACTAGCCCCCTCAATCATTATTCTATACTACTTCCTGGAAGGCCTGAAAGTGACTGTCTAAGTCTATTTTAACACCTCATGGCTGTGATAGATAAACTATTAAGAAAATATTCAAACAAAAGTTGATCAGTGAAATAGTGCAAATCAAGTGAAAATTAATTTTCATTACCAAAATTTGATGCATCTAAGTGCCTTTTGGTGATGAATCCTGGACTACAAATCACTTTTCATGCCATTAAAAATTAAACTTCAGATATACCAGGAATCACATTCATAAATAAATGCATTCACTCACCTGGTAAGCCAGGGTCCCCCTTCTCTCCTTTTAAGCCCAGCAGATCTGGATCCATTGGTCCAGGAGGGCCTGGAAGGCCAGGCTCTCCTTTACCACCTTTCACTCCTGCAGGGCCAGGAGGTCCTGGCTGACCCTGTAAACCGTCATCACCTAAAACCAACATGTGTGGGGAAGACACAACAGATCAGATTCATTCATCCAGGATTAATGCATACAAAGATTATCCATACGTTCCATAGTTGGGTAGGCTGCTGACCACCCAAAACATTTATGCACCTTGGTTATTGTCTATGAATAACTTGAACTCACATATATTTTTATACTCAAATAATAATATCTCTTTCTTCTGGGATTCTTTGACAATTACAGAGACTGTAAAAAACTTATCAAAATGTAAACCCTGTATTTTGTTATTTTGAGCTAAGCATTTACCGTGTTTCATGGTATCCAAACCAAGCATGCCACCAAATTGAAAACAGGACCTACTTAAATGCTACGTCACATAGAAACAAAATACAAGTAAGCATTGTTCATTTTAAAGCAGTCAAATAAAAATATTCCAAATTTACATAAAGCAATGTTTAATTTTCACTCTTACACGCATCTGTCAGCAAACTCTGAACATTACCTTTGAGACCAGGAACACCACTCCTGCCAGGAATTCCCAAAGGTCCTGGTGGGCCTGGAGGTCCCATCATACCCATTTCACCTTTGGCACCTTTGAAGAATATCAACAAGTAACTTTTACCTTTCCTTGACCTTGGAAAGATAAATGATAAGTTTTAAGATATCAACTGGAAAACTATTGAGGGTTGGGAGGGAAGCTACTAAGTTTTACCCTTCTCAACTATTGTAAACTTAGTGATCACTATTGTCAACATCCATGAATAAAAAGACTCACTGGGAAGCTAATCTCCAAAGATGGCCCTCCAATGAACCACACTTCGGATAATGCACTACGGATAATGAGGTACCATGTGAAGAGACCAAGGAACACTCAGGTGTCAGATAAGTGCCATCTTGGAAGTAGATCCTTCACCACTAACCACTCCATCTGGTGCCATGTGGATGAGAGATAGATGACCCCATCAAGTCATCACTTACTTCCTGACCCACAAAATCTTGAGCAAAATAAAAAGGTTGATTTAGGTCGTTAAACTTTGGGGTCATTTGTTATACAGCAATATACAACTGGAGCTCTCACAGAAAAAAAGTCTAATGCAAATAGCAAAGTGGGTTTCTTGCAATCAGACATTTAACACTTTTCCTTAAGAGAGAGTGTCAATTCAGAAAAGTACAGGAGAATAATATACCAGAATCATATTAATTTGAATTTCCTAAATCCAAAACCAGAGAAAACCTTAAACAAATTACCTGGAAAGCCAGAGGCACCTGCTTTTCCTGGGAGCCCTGGTGATCCTGGGGGTCCCATAGGACCAGGCGCTCCGGGGAGTCCTGGACTGCCTCTCTCACCAGGGGGTCCTGGAACATCAAATCCAGGAGGCCCTGGATCTCCCTTCTCTCCTGGTATTCCATGCAAGCCTAGTTAATACATCAATATTAACAAGTATTGAAGCAGTTTTAAGAGATGTATCTGATTATTTTTCTAGCAAACATGTGATAGAATCCTGTGTATAACAAAACGAATAGTGAATTAGAGATACTTTTGGCATCGTGCACATAAAATTACCTAACAATCAAACTTTAGGATTTTTCAAGCATGTTTCTCTAAGAAAGTGCTTCTCAAACTATTTTTGGTGAAAGACTAATTTTTTCTTAATTCCTAGTCCATCATGGACTAATATTTTTAATAAAATACAGTAAAAATTACTAAAAACTAAAATAAAACACCAAAGGCATACAAAACACAAGCCTACTGTTTGACTATTGTATTTAACAAATATAATTACACTGTCAAATTGCTATAAAGGTTTCTAAATGCTTACTCTCAATTTCTTCTAATTCCAATGCAGACTGGTAACAAACAGTTTGTGATTCGACACTGGTCCGTTGACCATGCTTGGATTTGCATTCCTCTACCGTATTATGAATTATTGGGATATGTTTCCATAATCCATAAAAATGATTAATTACTGAATAAGTCAGTTACATGGACCCTCTTGACTTGTTTTGCCTTTGTTTTACATGTTGTTTTAATAAGACATCACCCTTAATTTTTGCTGTTAACTTTTGTTTCTTGGTATTCCAACCAGGATTTTACAGAAAAAGTACGACATTGCCAAAATATTTAACCTTAGCAAGTCTCTGTAAAATTGAACTACTCCAAAAAACAAGATGGTTAAAAAAGAATACATTTAGGGAAAAGAATTAAACTACAAACATGGTGCAAGTTCCGACTCCAATACCTATCAGTTATGTGACTTAGTGAGTCACTTAATGTCGTTGGTCCTCATCTGTTAAATAGGGATATGCGGTAACTGACTGGAAGCTGGGGGCTGAGCCAGGTGACCATTCCAAGTGTCCCTTCAACAATAAGATCTGATTTTATTGTTGAAGATTCATAGGCAATTATTTTTATAAGAGAGCAAGATGCTGCTGTTAGATGTTATATACCAGCATGTCCTTAAACTGATAAAATTCAATTTGAAGATTAGAGAATTCCATTTAGTTGGCACAGTGGTGGTGGTTCCAATGCTGCCATTTCAAAGCAAAATACTATAAAAAGGAAAGAGAGATTTTATATTATTATATTTGCGAAGTATGATGAGATACCTAATAATGAGCACTATTATAGCTCTACATGGATCACTGCCTGTTGTTATATTATAGCCCAAGTAGTTTTTTAATAGCTGAGTTTTCAAGATAACTAATTTGTCCTTTGAAATATGGTTCAAGAGAACAGTTCTACAAAATAATGAAAAGAAATCAAAGACTTAAATCTGGAAAAATCTGTTTGTTTTCCAAGTTGAAAGTTTTACTTTAAGATATGGCTTTTGAGAAAGAACTACAGTACCTGGTAGACCTGAAGTTCAAGAGGCAGGGAGTTACAGTTCAGCAGCAAGATGAGCCACCCAAGCAGAAGCAAGTTGCAAAAAGATTCATCAGGTTAGGAAACAAAACTAAGCATGTAAAGATTAGAACAAAAAAATCTACAAATAGAAGTTATTAGATATTGATTCTCTACTATGATATATTAGTAATGGGTAAAGAAACTTATTTTAGGCATTCACTCAGATTTTCATATAGCATATTCTATAAATCAAATGTATTTGCCAATAGAGACACAATAAAACATTTGCATTCACAAAATTAATACTTTTTGATTAAGATCAGCTTTATGCTCTTGTTTATCTCTGATCTTTATATTGCTTTGAATAACCATTTTGGAATTTGAGCTCCGAAAGGTTAGTGAGAATTGAAAAATTAATTTGATTTTATATTATAACAGGTTATGGAAAAGAGAACTCAATAATTATTAGTGGATGACTATGATTAAACAACCTACATGTACTAGGCAAGGATTTCTTTCTTCATTGCTATTAGTAGTAGTAGTAACAGATATTATGCTGCACTTTCCACAGAATAGATCTTTTCCACGAATACTGTCAGGAATAGACATCCTGGTAAAATCCAGGATAAAGCAAGTCAATATAAATTCAAAAGCTCTGCTGAATCTCCTTACACAATAACAAGAATTATATGGATATATCTATAGAAGCTAAGCACATTAGGGATGTATAGAAGTTCCAAATTTATTGGCAGCCAAATGGAACCAGTTAATGGAAAAAAAGGGAAAATTTCAAAAACGTATATTATCTGTGAGAACTTCACACACACACACTGCCCAAGGGTTTTATAGCCAAAAAAAGTTAGAAAACTATATAATGTGCTCTCCATCTATGAAAATGACACGACTAATTCCTTGTTTCTTTGATTCACATTAGTAGTGATGAGCTTGAACTGATTCAGGCATGCCTTTTTTCCTTAGACTGGGCAAGCATTACAACACATTTGGCTCAGGATAGGGTATGACCTGTGGGCATGGAATTGAGTATGTTTAAGTGATCTCTAAAAAGATTCACTAAAGTAGTAATCTTCTCACTAATAGCCAGATCAAATAACAAGAATCAACAACTTCCATTTCTGCCTAGGTTACTAGAGCATTGGAGGAAATGCATTTTGCTTCTTGTCCCTTGGCATTTTTTCTTTTATTTCCCTGCTGTCAAATGAGGAATTGATATTCAACAGGTCCTTAATTCATAAACAAGCATTAAACTGTATAGCCTGCCTTGGGAAAGAGAATGACAAATAGTAAAGCTTAATTAAATAAGAGTAGAAAACTGGAGTCAAAAGAAAAGCTCAAAAAGTATAATGCGAAAACTTTACACTGGAGAGATGACGATATAGAATACTTTGCATTAAGTTTAAATTAAACACAGCAAGTATATTAAATAAGCTTCTTATTTAAAAAAATGGTAGGTAGAATTTCAGTCATGTGGTATAAGTCAAGTGTATCAAGATATTAGTAATAGCCTTGCTGATCGCCCACTTATTAAAATGTATGAACAGAAATTATTAAAATGTATGAGCAGAAATTATGATATTTTTGAAATGGGCTAAGATAACATTCCGCTTTGGTGATAGAAATAAAATTTACTTAAAAAGTGAGTACAGTCATGCACCACATAACGACGTTTTGGTCAACAACAGACTGCATATACGATGCTGGTCCCATAAGATTAGTACCATATAGCCCAGGTGTGTAGTAGGCTATTTCATCTAGGTTTGCGTAAGTACACTCTATGATGTTCACAGAATGACGAAATCACCTAATGACACAGTTCTCAGAACGGATCCCTGTCGTTAGGCAACGCACGACTGTTTATGCAGTTAGTTTCAAACACAAACTGTGGTCCATCCTGTGGTTAAAAAAAACTGTGATTTGAGAACATTCTGTATTAATCAGAGTGCATTCAATACATTGTCATGCCAGTTGCTATTAACATCGTTTGTTTGTTGAGCCATATTAGTTAAGATCTTGAATTCTAAAGCAAAGTATACATTTACAGAAGAAAAAGAAGCACCGATACTTTTCCCTTTGCCCAACCTATCTAGATTTTATAAACCAATATATCTCAATATCTATCAGTCAAAAAGAGAGAGAACATTAGATGAACCAAACATTGTAGAGTATTAGCTAAATTTGAAAAAGTGTAAAGCACAAATAAATGTATTTTTATTTTGTTCAGATTGGTTATTTTGCTCAGCTGCGATTTAAGAATTCAAAATGCTTCCAAAACCTCATGCAATTTTGGGAAATAAAAGAAATGACAAAACACAACAGAAATGCTAAATTCATTTTAGCCACCTTTGTGGAACAGCAGGCCAAGACTATAATGGCCAAACCTAAATATTAATTGTTTTTTCTCAAGATCTCTCTGCTATGCTAGTTGGACAGAATGGTTTTTTTCATGAGCCTTGAAACAGATACTTTATAACAACCTGGTTCAAAGCAACACTAAGTTTTCTTATTTTTAAATCACTAGTAACAAGTTACGGGCTATAAAAAAAAGTGACAATGTTCCATAAAATAAATTTTTTAAATAGGACATAAAAATAATCTTTACTTTCCATGGTTTTTATATTGTTAATCAGTGTTTCTAGATTTTTAGCATAATAACTAAGAAAATACCTACTGCCATTTAAGGTCAGAAAATATATTTCCGTTGTTTCAAAATCAATCTATGTCAATCTGAACTGTGTGCTTAAGTCATCTGATGCATTCATGTAAATTAAAGAATGATTAAATGTTGCATATTTGTTTTATTTTTATGAATTATTACAGTGCTTTGAAAAAACATAATGTTGGCCCAAGAGTGGTCCTTAGTGTGCCTGTCTACATTAAGTAAAAAGAATTCACATCACTAGATGGCTCAGAATCCATAAACTCGAGTGAGCTCTCACACAAATGTAGAAGAACCATATGATTCGATATAAGGTTACAAGCTGACAAAACACTTTTGTGTAGTCATATAAAAAAATTTAGAGTACTTATGAGTTGCAAAGTGATTGCTGATTTAGGGGCAAAAGAGGAAAAAATTCAACTCACTTAATAAATATTTAAAAAAAGAAATGAGAATGCCTAAAATATATTTTTAATAGAACGTTTTTAACTCTAGTTCTCATGTGCTAAGAAATGTTAAGAGGTTCCACAGACAAAGGTCTATTAATACTGTAGTTACTCAGGTCTGAAATGATCAGCAGTAAAAGTTCTTAGGTTTGTGATTTCAAGACTCACTAGCTCAATGATTATATGCTGTGGCAACATACTGCAATCGTTAACAGATCAATTCTAAATGAACAGGGAGGAGAAATATCAGGGATTAAAACAGCTCTTATGCTGTGATCTGTACTTTTTCACTTTTACAAAATTATACAAGTAGATATGTTACCTCTCAAATCTGTTTTCTGGAAAACGTAGGTTACACTTTATTGATGAACTAACCAACTTCTATATAATGAGTGTTACAAAAATGCACATTTACTCCAATCTTACCAGGTTGGCCTATTGGTCCAGGAATCCCCGGTGGCCCTGGTGGTCCCTGAACACCTATTCCTGGTAGCCCAGGAGGTCCCATTGGCCCAGGTTGTCCATTTGGTCCAATGTCACCTTTAAGAAATAAATGTAGTTTAGATCTTAAAAACAACAACAGTTGAGTCACTAGTCCTTAGGAACTACTATACTCATGTGAAAAGACATATCATATTAAGCAGGGATCTTGAAAAGCTATCCATTCATTAAGGGAGAAAAGTAGGCACAAGTACTCAGAGCAGATGATAGGGAATCCATTAAAAGTTACAGACTTGTAGTTTAACTTATGATGAACACTCAAATTCAGTACTTAAATCAACTTCACAAAATATTACACACCACACATTTCTTTTACTTGCAACTCATCTTGGGCAAGTATTTATTTATATGTTTAAAATATATTTTCAAATTAACTTATTTTAAGGTAGATAACCTTTAACATCTTCCTATTTACTAACTTGGGCCTATGGCCTATAAAAATGCTCAAGCCTCTCCCATCATTAGTAAAACATTTCTTTGACCTTAGAAACTTCACTGTCTATCTTCTGTCTGTCCCTCTTACTTTAAAAAATTTATGTATACTAAAATTCACTCTTTTTAATGTACACCTTGATGAGTTTTGACAAATGTATATAGTCACATAATCACCATCAAAATCAAGACATTGAAGATAAACATAGATATTGTTCCATCACCTAAAAGGCTCTCTGTGCCTGGTTGGAGTCAAACCCTCCCCACACCCTAATTCTCTGGCAACTGCTGATCTATTTTACATGTTATAGTTTTTCCCTTTCCAGAATATCATATAAATGCAATCATACAGTATGTAGCCTTTTGAGTATGTCTTCTTTCACTTAACATAATGCATGGAGATTCACCCATGTTGTTGTATGTATCAGTAGTTTGTTACTTTTTATTGCTGGATAAGATTACATTATGTGAATATGCCATGATTTGTTCATCTCTTCACCAGTTGAAGGACATTTGGGCTGTTTCCAGTTCTTGTTGATTATAAATAAAGCTGCTATGAATATTGACTTACAGGTTTTTATGTGAAGGTTTACCCTTTTCTTGGATAAATAACTAGGTGTGGGATTGCCGGGTGAGTGTGGTAAGGGTATGTTTAATGCTATACAAAACTGACAAACTGTTTTTCAAAGTGGCTGTACCATTTTGCATTTCAAATAGCAATATATGAAAGTTCTAGTTACTATGTATGCTTGGCAGCACTTAGTATTGTCAGTCTTCCTTCTTTTTTGAAGCCTGTTCCGATAGGACAGGAAGTAGTATCTCCTTGTAGTTTTTCCTCACATTTCTTAGATGACTAATTACATTGATAATTTTCACATGTGCCTATTAGCCATTCATATCTCTTCTTTGGTGAAGTATCTGTTCAAATCTTTTGCTTATATTTCCAATTATATTCTTTAAATTTGGTTGTTTATTATTGACTTTTGAGAGTTCTTCATATATTCTGGTTATAAGTCCTTTGTCAGACAAATGATATGAAAGTACATTTCATTTTAATGAAGTCCAACTTATCAATTTTTTTCTTTTATGGATCATTCTTTTGGTGTTGTATCTAACAACTCTTTGCCTAACCTACAATCACACAGATTTTCTCCTATGCTTTTGTCTAAAACAAGGTACAATAAAATACTGCTCGTGGGCTATTTGACCTGTAGGCCTGATTTTCAACTGCCTCTGAGCTAAGAATGGTTTCTGTATTTCTAAAGGTTGTAAAAAAAAAAGTTTATGGGACAGAAACCAAAGGTGGCCCACAAAGACTAAAATAATTACTATCTGGCCCTTTATAGAAAATGTTTGCCTGCCTCTGTTCCAAAAGTTTTATCATTTTAGGTCTTACATTTAGGTCTACGATCCATTCTGAGTTAATTTTGCACAAGATATGAAGTATGGGTCAAGATTCATCTTTTTTTGTTTTGTTTTTGCATATGTATGTCCAACTGATTTAGGACCATTTGTTGAAAAGACTTATTTTTCTATTGAAATTGCCTTTGCATCTTTGTTAAAAATCCAATTGTGTAGGTCTATTTTTGTGCTGCTTATTATGTTCCGTCGATCTATGTGTCTGTCATTTCATGTATACCACACTATCTTAATTACTGTGGCTTTATATTAAGTTTTGAAATTAAGTACGATGAATCCTCCAACTCTGCAATTCTTTCTCAAATTGTTTTGGTCATTCCAGGTCCTTTGTTTTTCTAAATAAATTTTAGAAAAAGAAACTATTGCTGAGTTTTGCTCAGGAATATGTTCAATCTATGGATCAACAGGGAGAAAATTGAAATCTTAACAATATTGAACCTTCCAATTTATGAACACAACATATTTTTCCATTTATTTGGATCTTTGATTTTTGTCATAAGTGTTTTCTAGTTTTCCACATACGCATTCTGCACATATTTAGTTAGAACTATACCTAAGCATTTCGTGTTATTTCATGCTATTTTAAATATCGCTTTTTTAAAAAAATTTTCATTTCTAATTATTCATTGCTAGTATATAGAAATATAGTTCATTTTTGTATATTTGCCTTGTATCCTATGATCCTACTAAATTCATTTCTTAGTTCTAGGAGTTTTTTGTACATTCCTTAAGATTTTCTATGTAGAAAATCATGTCATCTATGAATAGTTTTATTTCTGCCTTGCCAATCTGCATGCCTTTTCTTTCTTTTCCTTGCCTTGTAGCATTTCATTGCCTTATAGGATTTCCAGTAGATACTGAAAAGGAGTGGTTAGAAAGGACATCTTTGTGTTTGTTCCGTATCTTTGGGGGGGGGGGGAGCAGTCAGTCTTTCACCACTAAATATGAAGGATCAAGTTTTTTGTAAACGTTCTTTATCATGCAAAGGAAGTTCCTTTCTATTCCTAATTTTCTGAGAGTACTTTCTCAGAATGGATGTTAAATTTTGTCAAAGAATTTTCAGCATCTATTGAGATGATAATATAATTTTTCTTCTTCAGACTATTGATATAGCAAATTACACTACTTTTCAAATCAGCCTTCTATTCTGAGGATAAACCTTACTTGGTTGTAGTGTACAATCCTTTTTACATATTGTTGGATTTGATTTGCCAATATTTCCTCAAGGATTTTTACATCGATATTTATGAGAGATACCAGTCTATAGCTTTCTTTTCTTGTAATGCCTTTGTCTGGTTTTGATATCAGGGTAATGCTGGCCTCATACAATGGTTGGGAAGCAATCCATTCACTTCTATTTTTGGGAAGAGATTGTATTGAACTGGTGTTACTGATTCTTTAAATGTTTGTTAGAATTTACCAGTGATGCCATCTGGACCTAGTTTTCTTTGTTGGCAGGATTTTAACTACAAACTCACTTTCGTTTTTTTTTTAATATTTAGCTACAAGCATATTCTTTATTTTTTTAAATTTTGATGAAGTCCTTTGTTTATTGATTTAGTTTTGGTAAGGAAGATTTGCCCTGAGCTAACATCTGTGCCAATCTTCCCTTATTTTGTATGTGGGACTCCACCACAGCATGGCTTGATGAGTGGTGTTTAGGTCTGCACAGGACCCGAACCTGAGAACTCCAGGCTGCCAAAGCAGAATGTGTGAACTTAACCACTATGCCACTGGGCTGGCCCCATAAACTCAATTTGTTTAATAAACACCTGGATTATCGATTTCTTCTTAAGTGAGCTTCAATAGTTTGTATCTTTCAAGAAATTCATTCATTTCCTCTAAGCTGTCAAATTTATGGACATATAGTTATTTATTATACTCCCTTGTTATTTTTTTAATGTCTGTAGGGTCTGTATGATGTCCCCTCTTTCATTCCTAATATTAGTATCATGTGTCTCTTCTCTTGTTTTCTTGGTTGGCTTGGCTAGAAGAATATCCATTTCATTAATCTTTTCAAAGAACCTCATTTGGTCTCAGAGAATTTTTCTATTGTATTCAGTTTTCGATTTCATTGATATCTGCTCTTATTATTATTTTTGCTCTATCTTCTGATCATCTTTTTATTTGGCTTTCCTTGTCTAATTTCTTAAGGTCAAAAGTTAGAGAATTTATTTGAGATTGTTCTTTTTTCCTAATAAAAACTTTTCATATATGAATTTTTCCTAATCACTTCTGTATCTGCATCTTACAAATTTTGATATGTTTTACTTTCATTTTCATTCAATTTAAAATATTTTCTAATTTTCCTAGTGATTTCTCCTTTGATTGATGGGTTTTTTAGAAGTGTTTTGGTTATTTTCTAAATATGGCAAGATTTTCCCAGATAGCTTTCTATTACTGATTTCTTGTTAGATCTGTTATGGCAAGAGAATCTACTATATGACTTCAGTATTTTTAACTTGTCAAAGTCTTTTTTAGAGCCTAGATTATGGTCTATCATGGTAAATGTTCCACGTGCACTCGAAAAGAATGTATTTTCTGCTCTTGTTGAGTGGAATGTTCTATAAATGTCAATGTTGAGGAGTCATGCTGAAGAGAAACACCAGACACTGCATTGCTGGAATAGTGTACATCCTATCCTTGCATCCTTCTACAGGAAGTTAATACCAAGTGTTGCCCATGGTAGTTGACTGAGCATAAAGTCTAGTTGGTTGAAGATTAGCAGATTTCAGGCATTACAATATCCCAATTCTCTATTTGTAATTTTATATTCTACTTATAAAAGAGAGCTGCCAAAGTTGTATAATCTTAAGGTGCCACAAAAATCTATCTTTCCCTGTCTTCCACATTTTCTCATAAAATTCTTTTAATTTTACTTTTCATGTTTATGATTTTAATTACTTTTTATTTATTTATTTATTTTAAAGATTGACACCTGCGCTAACAACTGTTGCCAACCTTCCTTTTTTTTTCCCCAAAAGATTGGCACCTGGGCTAACAACTGTCGCCAATCTTTTTTTTTCTGCTTTTATCTCCCCAACCCTGCCCCCCGTACACAGTTGTATATCTTAGTTGCATGTCCTTGTAGTTGTGGGATGTGGGACGCCACCTCAACGTGGCCTGATGAGCAGTGCCATGTCCACGCCCAGGATCCGAACCCTGGGCCACCGCAGCAGAATGTGCGAACTTAACCACTCGGCCACGGAGCTGGCCCCTAATTACTTTTTAAATATATTGTGCATTAGGGATTTATTTCATTGAGACCACTTACTCACTACAAACTTTTAAAGACTCTGTTCTTTCCCTACTTACTAATGATGATATTTCTATGATATACCAAGTTTCTATGTATACATGAATATGTTTCTCGACTCTTTCTACTCTATTGGTCTACTTGTGTGTTTCTGCACTGGTTCACAATGCTATAATTACAATGATTTTATAATATATTTTGGTATATGTTTGGTAAATATTAAGTTTCAGAATCGGTCATGTCAAGTGATTCTTAAAATCTCCTACTTGAATTCTCATTGAAAACGCATTATATTTACAGAAAAATTTGGGAAGAGTTGACATCATAGACTCTTCCCATCCAAACATATGATTTATCACCCAATTAATTTTACCTTTTTTAAAGTCATTAATAATAAAGTTTTAATTTTTTCCCCAAATACATTAGGCACATTTTGTTTTATTAATTTCTAGATATGATATAGGTTTTTTTGCAAATTATATTTTAATTTTATTTCTTTCAATATTTCTAAACACATCATTCTATTAGTCATAATGATACTTTTGCTCGTTACTCCTGCTACCTGGGATGTTCTTCCCTAAAAACTCAGTTCAAGTGTCTCCTCCCATTTGATGCCTCCCAAGTCACCATAGATGAGGCACTGAACAAAAGTAACATATGAGCGAGACTGAATACTTCAATAGTTATCTTCTTTTTTTCATTTTTGCTTAACATGATTCTAATGGTTAGTCTTAAGCACATTTTCTTCCTCATATACTTCTTTCCTGATGGATATTAATTGGTCACTATGCTGCTTTGAAAGTGCTGCATTAATCTCTCCTATACTTTAGTTACTAAGTTCTAATACTCAGCCACTGGTATAAGTGTGTCTGGTGGGTGAACTTTCATTGTGATCTGCTTGCTGAGTTTTGACTGTGCTGTATTGATCCAAAACATTAGTGATAGAAATTCATAAAAGTTCCTGTTGAGATAACCACTATCACAGGGATGCCACCTAGATTTTCTTACACTAGAGAGCAATCTCTGACATCTTCAAAAGCAGAGTCTATGCCTTTGTGTTTCTAGTGACTCAAGTAGTATCTGGCACAGAATAAGAACCTAATAACTGTTGGTGGAATGAAGGAATTACATAGCAGAAAATTCCAAATTCTTTTTCTTCTAGCACCTTAGGAACTATACTGGGGTTTTAATACTTGAGAATGATTCCTATTAGGATATGGGGATCCTATACTTCCTTTCAAAGATTAGGCATATGCCTGCTAAGAAGCTGATGTTTAAAATAGGCTTCAACCCATTTCTTCTCAACCACTATCTCAAGGACATTTTTATAAACAAAGTACACTGAGTGAGCAATTTCAATAGGGAAACTGCTTGCCACATAGCTTATTACGTGGAATGTCTCTATCCGCAATTTTCTGGATCACAGGTCTAAGCTGGAGGTGATAACTGGTGGAAAAAACTACCCGTAACTATGAGTATTCCAGTTTACAGCTGGCCAGAACTGTTTACTCAAAGACAAAAGGTATTTTTTAAAGAGCTTATCTAACAAGAATTTGTACTGAGCTCTTTGGGGGCTTTTGCTGGCAGAATCTAGCCTGGTTAAATTGGGCTATGCAGTCTTATTGTTTTAATAGGAATCAATCCAACATGTTTCAGGAACATGGAGCTGTTCAGATTATTCTCTGAGGGCCAAAACATTGACCAGGACACTTCAGTTCCCTGCAAACCAGAAAGGAAAAAACAATTGCTAAACCAGCTAGGTTAATTCTATTCCTATACATAATTAGGGGAATCAAAACCAAGGAAGTAGAAGAAATCAACAGAGAAATGAACAAAGGACATGAGCATTTATAGGAAAAAACATATATGTCTCAAACATATGAAAATATGGTCAATTTCACTTATAATAATGGAAACACAAATTTAAAATACCCTGAGAGTAAAGACAAAGGACCTATTATATCCAAAGAATTTTTTTAAAAAAGAACAAAGTTGGAGGACTTATATTACTTGATATCAAGTCTTAGTATAAAGCTACTGTAGTAGAAACAGTTGGTATCGACTTAAGGATAGTCAAAATAGATAAGTAGAATTGATAGCATAGGAACAGAGCCACACACAAATAGTCATTTAATTTTTGACACAGACACAAAAGTAATCCAATGGGGAGGGAGCTCTTTAAACAAATGATGCTGAATAAAATTATTTAAGATGGATAATAGTCTTAAACATAAAAGCTAAAACTATGAAAAATAAAATAAAACAGAATATCTTTATAACTTTGGGACAAGACAAGGTTTCTTCGACAAAACACAAAAAATAATAATCATATAAGAAAATAATTGACAAATGAAACATGAATAAAATTGAAACTTTTGTTTGTCAAAATACACTGATAAGAAAATGAATAGGCAAGCCACATAGGGAAATAATACTCATAAAAACATATTTGACAAAGGACCAATACACAAGATATATAAAGATCACTTTCAACTTGATCTTGATTGAAAGAGAAACAACCCATATTTTAAAATGGGAAACATATTTGAATGCATAAATAACCCACCAGTACATGTAAAAGAGTTCAATATCATTGGTCATCAGGAAAATGCAAACTAAAACCAAAATATGTTACCAAAACACCTACCAAAATAAAAAATGAAAAGACTGATAACACCAAATGTTGGAGAGAAGGTGGAACAATTGAAACTTTCATACTACTCTGGTGTGAGTTTAAAATGGTACAATCATTTTGGAAAATGGTCTAGCAGTTTCTTACACAACTAATATATTCCTGTCTTATGACCCAACAATTATACTTTTAGATATTTACAAGCAAAATGAAAGCACATATCCATAAAAAGACTTATAAAAGAATGTTCTTAACAGCTTCACTCATAATATCCAAAAACTTGACACAGTCCAAGTGTCCATCAATGGAGAATAGATAAACAAACTTTGGAATATTTATACAATGAAATACCCAATAACAAGAAATAAAGAACTACTGATAAACACAACAACATGAATGGATCTGAGAAACAATATTCTGAGTGAAAGAAGCCTTACAAAGAAATTGCATACTGTATGATTCCATATGGAGTTTTAGAACAGGTATAATTAATTTATGATTAAAAACATCATTACAGTATAGTTGCCACTGCGTATGTTGGCGTAGGGACTGAGGAAAGGGGCAAAAGGGAAATTTCTAGGATTATATCTTGATAGAGGTTTGGATACACAGGTGTATGCATTTGTCAAACTCCAGCAAATGTACCCTTAAGACTTGTGGATCTCATTTAATGTGACTTTTATATCAAAAGAAAAACACCATAAAATTGTGGTTATGGTATGCATGCTGAAGTATTTAGGGAGAACTGTACTGCTTTGTTGCAATTTACTTTGAAATGTATCAAAGTCAATGGATGGAGAAAGGGATGGATATATACATGACAGATCATGTAAAGTAAAATGTTGATAGATAAAATTCTTTCTACTTAGCTGTGTATATGAAAATTTTGAAAATAAAATGTTGGCAGAGAGATAAAATATTAATTGTAGAATCTAAGTGGTGGATATATGGGCTTTCACTGTGCAATTGTTTTAATTTTCTGTTTGAAAATTTTCACAATAAAATGTTTAAAAAACTATACTGAGATACCTACTTACTTCCAGCAGGTTGGCAAAAATCCAAGAATTTGTCAACATACTCACTTAGCAAGGCCGTGGGGAAACAAGCACACTCATACAGTGCTGCTGGGAGTGTAAAATGGTGCAAATGGAGAGGAATCTGACAATATCTAGAGACGCATTTACCCTTCAATTCAGGAAATCCATTTTCATTACTCTATTTTACTATTACACCTGTACACATAGGAATAACATCTCAGCAAGATTATTCACTGTGGCATTATTTATAATAAGAAAAGATTATCAAAAACCCAATATAGCAACTAGCAACTGGTAGAATAAATTATAGTATACCCAAGCAATTCAACACTAGGCAGCTATTTTTAAAAAAATCAAGATCTCTATGTAATGATATGGAGTGACCTCTAGGATACAAAGTTAAGTGAAGTAAATAAAGTGCAAAAAGCCAAAAGGTAGCACTCTATCTTTTGAGAAAGGTAGGAAATAAAAATATATATTCTTAGTGGTTTGTATTGGTATGAAGGAATACTAGAAGGATAAATAACTACAAAGTGGCTACATATGGGATGGGAGGAACAGAGTGAATTGAGATGGGGTAAAAGGAAGACTTCTCAGTGTTAGTTTTATACATATACGATTATATCATCTATTCAATGAAATAAAACACAAAAAATATCAACGGAGGAAGAAAACACAAAAGCTGTGACAGAGTGGCAGCATGGGCTTTCCAGTTAATTTCACTTATCATCTATGAACTGTCCAACAATTCCAATTTATATAAAAGTTAAAAGCAAACTGAGAAGTAGTAAAAGCCTCCATACCTTTTGGTCCAGGCAGCCCATCCAAGCCAGTGCGTCCTGGAGGACCTTGAGGTCCTGGAAAACCACGATCCCCTTTTGGACCAAGTGTTCCTCTAAAACCTGGGAGTCCTGGAGGCCCAGGTGGCCCAGGTAGCCCAAATCCTGGTTCTCCCTTGAGTATACACATGAGAAAACACAACAAAAATTCCCATGACTTTCTTGGTGTTTATTGTTTACCATAGAGAATTTAAAGCAGAAAGTACAAGGTAATACTTTTTTGTTTCCTGTGGGAGAGAGAGTAGGACAACCAAATGAAAAGTAATTGGTATGTGAAGAGAACATCTGGAAGGATGGGAAACAGGGCTTAGAAAACAAATTAAATGATTTGGACTGGTTTCTGGACAAGAAAGAGATAACTGAGAGAGCATGAGATTAAAGAACCCAAGTGAGAAAATGTGATTATAGACTGAGTATTAGATGATTATTTTAAATTTGACAAAGTATAATAATGGCATTGTGGTTTCCATATAAAACGTCCATTTACGTAGAGATGAATACTCAAGTATTTATAGGTGAAATGACACAATTTTGAGATGTAGATTAAAATACTTCAGTAAAGAAAAAGGAATGGATGAAGCAAATATGATAAAATCTTGATAATTTGGAATCTGAGTGATGGATATATGAAAATTTATTGCATTATTCCCTTTACTTTTGTGTTCATTTGAAAAAGTTCACATGCAAATAAAAACAATCAATAGAGAAGTGGTTTCTCATGAAAGCTGAGGTCATGGTTCATTGTCCTTCCCGTGAAAAAAAGTAGTAATGATGAAAACACAGGAAGCTTACATTAATTAAGCACAGATGAAATACAGGAACAGTCAGGATACCTCATACCACAGCAGTTTGCTGAAGGTTGACTGAGAAAAATTTTAGATTAGCTAAGATATAATAAAAGGAATGGGAGGTAACTCAAACACAGTATTGCTATTATTATTATTACTATTATTACTATTACTACTAAGTCAATAGCAGTGATTTGCATTATGTATCTGGGATGGAATTGGGACAGAGGAAAACAGTATGGGAAGTTCCTGACATGCTATTCAACACCATTTTAACCAATCATCACACAGGCATGGTCAGAGATTAAATGGGATGGTGATACTACAGGGAAGCCCAGGGGGAGCCAATGATTGTATTCTCTCATCTATAATCTCTCATCTCATCTCATCAAATAATTGGTCACTCTAAAACAGGTTCAGAAACTTTTTTTCTTTTTGCCTCAAATATGACCTCTTGGATTATTTTGGGTTAAATATTTTAAATGAAAATATAATTAGCTAAGTTGTATTTATACAGGGAAGGCTTGGGATAATGTCTAAGTCAAAATAGAGAGCTAGGGCTAAGGAAGGTAGAGGAGATAGCAAAAGGGAAAAAAATAAAGTAAAATGTCCCAGACCTTTGGTCCTGGAAAGCCTGGTGGCCCAGAAGGGCCTTCTAGACCAATTCTTCCAGGTGCCCCAGGTGCTCCTGGAGGTCCTGGAATTCCAGGAAAACCTGTAAAGTGATAAGTCATTTTTTAATTTCCAAAGAGATATCACTTTAAGAAAGATATCCAAACTCCCAAACCCACATTTTCACTTTATCCAGTCATGCGTAGTGACTACAGTAAGATGTTAAAACCACAATGACATTCTAGATAACTATTTAGGATCAAGCCTTACAGATACTTGGTATTCCCTCTTAATCACCTTATGGTCCTATCATTTTCATATACAGCTAATGTGTGTGGAAGATAGGCTTTTCTAATGGAAAATGAGACCTATTGCTAATGAGCTAGAACTAAACATAAGGAATGAATCCCACACAAAAACACAGAAAAACTTTTCTTCTGCTTACATCTGGATATAGTACGATAAAAGGCTCATCACATAATTCTGGAAATGAGCTAAAAACAATTGCAGGTATCACACACGTATATACACACGAAATCAAATCGGACACTTTTGAAGTCATTTAGTATGAATGAGTAAGGACGTGTTTAAGCACTGTTCTCAGACCAGTGCACACTCTTGCCTTCATGAGAATAAGTTCTGTGAGGAATAAAGCATAGCTGAAGCAATAGCCCTAAAAAGTTTCAGTAAATCAAGAGAATATGATTTAGGATAAAACATTACTTGATACATTTATGCAATAAATCTGTTTTTTGTTTAATACAACCCATTCATTTAACAAATATCTATTGAGTGCTTACTATGTGCCAGGAACTTTTCTAAGCCCTGAAAATACAATGGTGAACACAAAAAACCATAATTACTGTGATTTTTAAAGCTTATATATCATTTTTGCATATCTATAGTTTAGATATTTTCTTGTTCTAAAGACAATGAAATTATAGTGCATACATGCTGTGATTTTCCATTTACATTCCTTATAGTACATAGAAAAAAGGTACAATTATTATATTTTATATGTTGAGTGAACTATAGCAAACAATAATGTCATACTAACTAGCTAACCTACCCTGACTGCTACTCAGTCCTACATACCTTTGGGACCGGGTGGTCCAGGAAGCCCAATTCCAGGGATACCTGGTTCCCCTTTGCTACCGGGTATTCCTGGCAAGCCTGGCTGGCCTGGGAGTCCAGGGTCACCTAGGGAGAAACAGTAGTTTTTTGAAAGAGAAACTTTCCAAGAAAGAAGCCACTAAGTGTTGAAGATGTGGTCAAATAAATTCCTCACGTACCTGGAAGACCTACTTCACCATCCCTGCCTGGATTACCAGGCAGACCAGGCTTCCCGGGCTGGGTTATGGTCTGACCTGGATCACCTTTAGGACCTAAGAACGAAAGGGAATCAATAGTGAATGAGAAGTGTTCACTTGACTAAAGATCTCCTTTAATTAAAAAAAGAGAGTATCTATAATCTTTTGAAAATGCAAACTAACAAAAACCCACAAGAAAAACAATCCCATATTATATATTCAAGGAAGATATCAAACAGAAAGATGAAATTTCGAAGACAAAAGTAGATGACAGCTTTAAGAGCTTCCATGATTGAAGATGGCATCTATAAAAATATTTTTTAAATATAGGTCAAAAGAGCCTAAAATAAAATCAAACAGTAGTAAATAAGAAAAACATTTTTACTTTTTGGTAAACTAACAGTACCTTGAGGTTTTATGTGTGCACAGTTCAATTGCACCTACTTCTCATTAATTGAAATAGGAACTTGAAATAGGCTCAGAATAAAGATGGATTTCTTAAACATGATATAAAAAGGACTAACCATGAGAGAAAAAAATTAATAAATTTGACAACATTCAAATTGATTTCTGTTCATTAAAGATACCATACAGAGAGTGAAAATGGCTCACAGTGAGTGAAGATTTTGCAAAATAAATAGCTAACAATTCTGTGAACTAATACACAGAATACATATTTAAAAATTCCTCTATATCAATAAGAAAAAGAAACAATCCAATAGAAAAAAATGGTCAAAACCCTTGAATAGGCATTTCAAAAGTGGAAATTCAAATACTCAATAAACATGAAAAGGTGCTAAACTTTAATGCAATCAGAGAAATGAAAAATAAAACTGCCATGAGATATATCACACTCAACAGATTGGCAAAAATGTAAAGGTCTGACAAGATAGAATGTTTACGAGAATGTACAGCAAAAAGAAATCTCCAACACTGCTGGTGGGGGTACAAATTAGTACAATTGCTCTGGACATAGTTTGGGATTATCTAGTAAAGCTGAAGATGCATTTATCCTATGCCTCGAAAATGCTAATCTTAAATGTATACCACAGCCCAGGGATTGACAAGTTTTTTTCTCTAAAGGACCCAGACAGTAAATACCGTAGGCTTTGTGGGCCATATGGTCTCTGTAGCAACTACCCAACTCTGTGATTGCGGTGCAAAAGCAACCATAGACAATAGTGAATGAGTGTAGATGGGTTCAAACAAAACTTTCATTTATGATAATAAGTGGTGACCCAGATTTGATCCATGGACCATAGTGCGCTGATCCTGGCCCCAGAGAAGTGTGTGCACATGTACACCAGGATATACATACAAGAATATACATAGAAGCATTAGTTATAATAGGCCTGAACCATAAATAACTCAATTGTCCATTAACAATAGAGTGGATAAATCAACTGTGATACACACACACACACACACACACAGGTACACACACAAAAGGATACTATACAGCAATGAAAATGAATGTACTGTAGCTATACAAAGTTAATATAAAAAATATGTACTTTATGATTCCATTACTGTAAGGTTCAAAAAGAAGCATAATTAAAATATTTGTCTAGGGATGCATATCTAGGTGATAAAACTAGGGGGTAAATGGAAGGAAATTATGCAAATGTCAGGACAGTGTTTATCTTTGGAGAAATGGAAGGGGGTTGTGATCAGGAAAGGACAGACAGAAGAGGATGGGGGTTTTGTAGGATGCTGGCAATGTTCTGTTCCTTGATGTGTGTGTTTCCATTATAAGTATTTGTTAAACTTTGCATTATGTATCATGTACTTAAAAACAATAACAATGAAGACAGTCAGAAACAATTTAAAGAGAAATCACCCTTAAAACACACACACACACACTGTGTTCCTTTGCTAAAGAGCTATGAAAAGCCCAAATATAAATGGCCAGGGAAACACATCTCTCATGAAAGGAAGCCAAGACTGGCCAAAAGATAATAGATTTCTGCTTTTAAGCACCAAACTAACAACAAAACAACCATAGTAAACTCACCTGGTAATCCTGGCTGGCCTGGATTTCCTGCCACACCTTGTATGCCTTTTTCACCTACTGGGCCTGGAGGGCCAAAACCAGGAGGGCCCATAGGCCCTCTACTCCCTGGGAGACCTGGCAAACCTGGGTTCCCAGGAGGACCTCTTTCACCCTTAAAAGCAATTCCACCCTGAAAAGGGAAAAGTTTAATACAGAAACATATAGATATACCAGCTATCTGTAGGTTGATATTACTGAATACAACTAGAGAAATGATACAGCCATAAATAGTTCTCAAAAGCTACATAAGTGTGTGATACTATCAGATGGTATGTGTGATCACTCCACTTAGTCATTCATTTCTTCAACAAATATTTTTGAGTTCCTACTATGTGCCAAGCACTAGTGACATGACAAAGAACAATAATAGACAAAAATCTCTGCCTTCATGAAGCTCACATTCTAGTTTAAGCTGAACAGTTTACAGTCTAGTAATAATTTTATAAAATATCACTTCCCACCTAAATATCCTGGGCTGTGTGTTATGCACAAAACAAGACTGTTCATTTATATTCAATCTTCAGGCTTTGTGGCACATTTAACATGGTCATCTATTCACCCTAATCTCTAAGCTTACTATAAAGGAACACTTGATTTCATTGTGCTTTGCTTTATTGCACTTCACAGATACCATGTTTTTTACAAATTGAAGGTTTGTGGCAACCCTGCATTGAGCAAGTCTACAGGCATCATTTTTCCAATAGAATTTGCTCACTTTGTGTCTCTGTGTCACATTTTGGTAACTCTCATAATATTTCAAACTTTTTCATTATTATTATATTTGTTATGGTGATTTGTGATCAGTGATCTTTCATGTTACTATTGTAATTGTGTTGGGGTGCCACAAACTGTGCCCATATAAGATGGCGAACTTAATCGATAAGTTGTGTGTGTTCTGACTGACTGCTCCAACTATGGGCCGTTCCCCAATCTCTCTCCCTCTCCTCAGGCCTCCCTATTCCCTGAGACAACAGTATTGAAATTAGGCCTTTAAGTGTTCAGGTAAGAGGAGAGTCGCACATCTCTCTCTTTAATCAAAAGCTAGAAATGATTGGGGCCAGCCCCGTGGTGTGGTGGTTAAGTTTGCGCACTCCACTTTGGCAGCCCAGGGTTCACTGTTTCCGATCCTGGGCACAGACCTAAGCACCGTTCATCAAGCCATGCTGTGGCAGCATCCCACACAGAAGAATTAGAAGGACTTACAACTGGGATATACAACTATATACTGGGGCTTTGGGAAAAAGAAAGAGGAAGATTGGCAACAGATGTTAGCTCAGGGCCAATCTTCCGCATCAAAAAAAAAAAAAAAAAAGCTAGAAATGATTAAGCTTGGTGAGGCAGGCATGTTGAAAGCCAAGATAGCCTGAAAGCTAGGCCTCTTGTACCAAACAGTTAGCCAAGTTGTGAATGCAAAGGAAAAGTTCTTGAAGGAAATTAAAAGTGCTACTCTAGTAACACATGAATGACAAAAAAGCAAAACAGCCTACTGCTGATAAGGATAAAGTTTTAGGGGTCTGCATAGAAGATCAAACCAGCCACAACATTACATTGAGCCAAAGCCTAATCCAGAGCAAGGCCCTAACTCTCTTCAATACTATGAAGGCTGAGAGACGTTAGGAAGCTACAGAAAAAAGTCTGAGGCTAACAGAGGTTGGTTCATGAAGTTTAAGGAAAGAAGCCGTGTCCATAACATAAAAGTGCGAGGTAAAGCAGCAAGTGCTGATGGAGAAGCTGCAGCAAGTTATCCAGAAGATCTAGCTAAGATCATTAATGAAGGTGGCTACCCTAAACAACAGATTTCCAGTGTAGATGAAACAGCCTTATAGCAGAAGAAGATGCCATCTAGGACTTTCACAGCTGGAGAGAAAAAGTCAATTCCTGGCTTTAAAGCTTCAAAGGATAGGTTGACTCTCATGTTAGGGTTCTAATGAAGCTGGTGACTTTAAGTTGAAACCAATGATCATTTACCATTCTGAAAATCCTAGGGTCCTTAAGAATTATGCCAAATCTACTCTGCCTGTGCTCTATAAACGGAACAACAAAGCCTGGATGACAGCGCATCTGTTTACAACATGGTTTACTGAATATTTTAAGTGCACTGTTGAGACCGAATGCTTGGAAAAAAAGATTCCTTTCAAAATATTACTGCTCATTGACAAAGCACCTGGTTACCCAAGAGCTCTGATGGAGATGTACAATGAGATTAAAGTTGTTTTCATGCCTGCTAACACAACATCCATTCTGTAGCCCATGGATCAAGAAGTAATTTTGACTTTCAAGTCCTATTATTTAAGAAATACATTTTGTAAGGCTATAGCTGCCATAGATAGTGATTCCTCTGATGGATCTTCGCAAAGAAAACTGGAAACTTTCTGGAAAGGATTTACCATTCTAGATGCCATTAAGAACATTCGTGGTTCATTGGAAGAGGTCAAGATATCAACATTAACAGGAGTTTAGAATTTGATTCCAACCCTAATGGATGACTTTGAGGGATTCAAGACTTCAGAGGACGATGTAACTACAGATGTGGTAGAAATAGCAAGAGAATTAGAATTGGAGCTTGAATTACTGAAATCTTATGATAAATCTTGAAAAGATGAGGAGTTGCTTCTTATGAATGAGCAAAGAAAGTAGTTTCTTGAGATGGAATCTACTCCTTGTGAAGATTGTTCAAATGACAACAAAGGATTTAGAATATTACATACACTTAGGTCATAAAGCAGTGGCAGGGTTTGAGAGGAGTGACTACAATTTTGAAAGAAGTCCTATTGTGGGCAAAACGCCATCAAACAGCCTCACACGCTACAGAGAAATCGTTCATGAAAGGAAGAGTCAACCAAAGCAGCAAACTTCATTATTGTCTTATTTTAAGAAATTACCACAGCCACCCCAACCTTCAGCAACCACTACACTGATCAGCCAGCAGTCATCAACATAGAGGCAAGACCCTCCACCAGCACAAATATTATAACTTGCCAAAGGCTAGTTAGCAATACCGTGCTTTTTTAAGGTATATACATTGTTTTTTTAGACATAATGCTATTGCACACTTAATAGACTACAGTATAGTCTAAATATAACTTCTTTATGTACTTGGAAACCAAAAACTTCATGTGACTTGCTTTATTATGATATTCGTTTTATTGCAGTGGTCTGGAACCAAACTCACAATATCTCCAAGGTACGTCTGTATATAAAAACTAAATTAGAGTTCTGTTTCAGATCTAAATAAACCCAAACAAGAATAAGTGGGGTAGGAGAAAGGGAACCTTATACTGACACATAAGCATCTTAACCTCCTGCCCACCTATTAATAGCCAATATTACTCAATATAATAATGAGTTAAGAAGAAGGAACTTATAAAATAACTGAGAGAAAAGAGTGGTACAGAAACCCTACATAGTCAATAACAATGCACCATTACTACATACAATCACATTCTTTTAAGCATTGATTGGGTGTTCCTCTCAGCACCAGGCCCATCCTAAGAAAGTAACAATTTGACATCATGAAACCAAGAATATCAAACCAACTCACAGGTTCTCCTTTGGGGCCAGGAAGCCCTGGCAATCCATCCTGTCCAGGGGTGCCTGGTAAACCAGGAAGCCCCGGAGCTCCAGGGGAACCCAACTCTCCTTTGTCACCCTTCATTCCTGGAAAAGTGAGGATGTCACCAGGTTCACCTTTAGATCCAGGAAAGCCTGGAGCACCTGGAGCTCCTGGCATGCCCTGAGGAAATAAAAGATAGAAAGAGAGGAAACAGAAGAAAGAGAAAAAAAAATTAGTTTCTTTTTTTTCTAACACTTTTGTCTGTCCAGTTTATCCCATCAACTCACCCAATAACATTTAGTGTACAAAGCTATGAAGCAGGTGAGGCATGTGAGTCAGGGAGAGTCAAGGAATCAAGTAAATCACAATTTAATAAAAAACCTAAATTTCCTTTACATATATCCACGAGTGAAAAATCAAAGTGTAAATGGTTTTCTTCTACTTCTTTTGCTCTATAATATACTCAAAACTTACTGTTAATCCTTTGGGACCGGTTGCACCAGCATGTCCTTTTTCACCCTTCTGCCCAGGGAAACCAAGAGATCCTAACACACACACACACACACAATTAATGTGAGCTTTGAGCTTGAGCCCATGACAAAGCTCATATAAAAATCAGCAAGTCAGGAAGTCAAGTTTTAAAATAAGAACACCATTCAATCCCATTTAACAATTCACATTTACATTTTCCTATTTTATGTTCTCAAAATGAGGAAATCATTCATTCTTTTAAGTAAATCTAACATTTCATGTTACATACAATATTGTAACCTTAGTTATTTTCAACTTCAAAGCCTTTCAGAGCTTGCAGCTACCAAGTACTATGTACAGAGGTGCTCAGGCTACTATACTCATTCCATTGCCAAGGGGAGAAGGAGATAAGGGCAAAGCATGCATATCTTTCTTTGTTCTGACTTAAACAATTTTCCTAGAGTCTTACTAGTCCTTTCTTTGGTTTGTCACTCCCGAAAATTTGGTTTATGAGAAACGTTTGGTGCTCAAAGACTAGAGAAAATATTACCAAAGCAGGGTTCTCAAAATGGGTCCTTGGACCAGCTGCATCAGCATCACCTGGGTACTGGTTAGAAATGATAGTTCTTGGGCCTCCATCCCAGGTCTACTGAATCAGAAACTTTGGGGGTGGGACCCAGAAATCTGGGTTTTAACAAGCCCTCTAGGTAATTCTGATGCAGTCCAAAGTTTGAAAAACACTAGACTGGAGGTACAAGGCTACATGATTACCTTCCAGTGAAAGCTATAAGACTTGCTAAAAATCTATTTCCAAGTTCCAAATGAAATGGTTTCCTTGGCAGACATACTAGACAGAAAGGTAAGAGATCTGGTGTCTATCCTCAGCCCTGACACAGACATAAAGTATGATTTAAGAGAATATAATATTGGGATATCCCCAGAGGCTGTTGACTAAAACAGTTGCGGATCTGATGGATATCAAATATGCTTTTGATTGGAAATGGGTAAGGAGGAGTTATATATAGAAAGAGGAATATTGGCAGTTAGTTGCCAAACTTCAGTAGAAGCTTCGTTCCTTAATGACAACACGTGATACATTCCCTGTGACTAGAAGCTCTGCCACTGGAAACTATACTCAGGGCCAAGCATTATGAACTTTCCCCCTGGTTTTCTGGAAGAAAGGAATCTCACTCTGTATAAGTTATTTTCCTCATCATATGGAAAATATAGAAGATATGTTTCCTGGAATAATATTGTCAAAATGCTTTAATAGAAAATGTTGGTAGCTTCAGGTACTAGAAACAAGAGTATAATTTATTTCATAGCAGATAGAGGCATTTCATATTTAATTATTTATGGATATGAGCGACTAACTATAAAATGAGAAACTGGCATCATTCTAGAACTAAGAGCTCACTAAAATCTAGTTAAGAAATATTTTTAAATGTTGCCCTAAGGCAGAATGTTTTACCTGGAGGACCTGGAAGACCTGGCAAACCAGGCTGACCTGGAGGCCCTGAAATACCAGTTCCAATACAGTTGAAGCAGGTGTCACCCTTGTCACCTAGAGAAAACCATAATAAAAAAACAAATTTTACTAAAAAGGGTATGTCTACCTTCTTTAGATAGGTTCTAAAGAAGTTAGCACTAAAGAATAACATTCCTACCTAACAGTGTAATTAGAGAAGCCTATATCTAGAATCAATTCATTTGATAAATATTTACTGAGTGCCTACTATGTGCAAAGCATTGTTCTAGGTATTTGTGATACATTGGTAAACAAAACAGACAAAATTCCATGACTTCATGGTGCTCGCATTCTACCAGTGGAAAGAGATAATAAACAATGAAGGTAACAAATTATGAGATTTTATATATATATATTATTAAATTATATTTATACATATATCAAAAGATGTTATGTTTATAGGAAAAATATAGAGAAGGGTAAATGGAATTGGATATGCCAGGGATGGGTGGCAGTTTGCAACTTTAAATAGGGTAGTCAGGATAGATCTTATTGAGATGATATATGATAAAAACCTCAAACAACGTGGTATGTTCATACCAAGTGTAGAGCATTCCAGGCAGAAAGAATAGCCATATTTGGCATATACAAGGAACATGAAGGGGACCAGACTGTTGGAGTAGAGTGAGGAAGGGGAACCAAGTCAGAAAGTTAACAAGTTACAGCAAGTACCATATTATAAAACGTCACATACCATAAAGCCACCATAAAGACTGTGGCTTTTACTGTGAGTGAAAGGAGAATCTAGTAGAAGAATTTAAACAGAAAAGCAACATGATATGACTTAAGTTTTAAAAGGATGACTCTGGCTGCTATGTTAAGAATGGAATCTAAGTGCCAGGATGGGAACAGTGTAACCATTTAAGTGGCTACTGCTGCAGTGATCTAGGAGAAATGGTATAGCCCATCCCAAAGGGACAGCAATGAAGATGATGAGAATTGGTCAGATTCTGAACATACCTGAAAGTAGAGCCAATGTGATTTTCTCATGGATCATATGTGGAATACAAAAGGAGAGGGGAATCAAGGATGACTCCAAAGTTTTCAGCCCCAGCAACCAGAAGGCTGGAGTGGACACGTTTAAATGAGAAAGGGAAGACATGAGTGGAAAAATGATGGGGGAGGAGGTGAAAGAGATCAGGACTTCAACTTGATCAGGATATCAAGTTCAAAATGTTAAGCAGACAGTTGGATATACTAATATAGAGGAAAAGACTTATATCTGGACAGGAGACATAAATTTGGAAGTCACTGGAAAGTAGACGGTATTTAAAGTCATGAGACTGAACGACTTCAGATGGAGAAGAGAAGAGGAAGAAGAACTAAACCGTGGGGCAACCCCAAATCAAATGTTGGGTAGGTAATTCTAAAATGTATATGGAAATGCAAAGTAAGCCAAGACTTACTATAAAGCTACAGTAATTTAGACAGTCTGGCACTGGTGCAAGGAGAAACAAATAGAACAATGGAACCAAATAGAGAGGTCAGAAACAGACTCACACATACAGTGTCATAAGATTTACAACAAAAGTGCTAACACAGTTCAGTGGGGAAATGATAGTCCTTCGTATTATGATATCGAGTCAATTGGATATTCATATGGGAAAAAATGAACTTTTATCCCTGCTTCAAACAATACACAAAAATTAACTGAAGATAGATCAAGGATCAAAGTGTGAAAGGCAAAACGATAAAACTTCTAGAAGAAAACACAGAGGAATATCATCAGGTCCTTGGGATAAGTAAAGTTTTCTAAAACAGAACATAAACAGCAGTAACCATAAAAGAGGATATTAATAATTGGATTTATTTTAATTAATAACTTCTATTCAAGAAAAGACGAGTGAAAAAACAAGGCAGAGGATGGGAGAAGATAGTTGTAATACATATATTTAACAATCCAATTAAAAATAGGAAAAAGATAGGCACTTTACAAAGAGAATGTACAGACTATAAGAAAAGAGGCTCAACATCAACAAGTCACGAGAGAAATTGAAACTAAAACCACTTTGCAAAATAGTTTGGTGTTATCTATGAAAACAAACCTACACCTACCCTATAACCCAACAACTGCACTCCCAGGTATATTCACAACAGAAATGAATGCTTATGTCCTACAAAAAATATGTATAAGAATGTTCACAGCAGCTTTATTCATAACAGCCCCAGATCAAATGTATGTTAACATTAGAATGGATATTTAGGTATATTTGCACAATGAAATAGTAAGGAGCACTGAAGAAATACTGCTACAAACAAAAACATGGATATATCTCACAGATAATATATCGAGCAAAAGAAACTAGACACAAAAGATCCCATAGTGTATGACTCCACTTATACAAAGTTCAAGATTAGGCAAATAAATGCATGATAGAGAATAAAATTGGGTTACCCTTTGGGAGTGCTGACTAGGGGGGATTTAAAAAGTCTTCTAGAGTGCTGGAAATGTTCTACATTTTGATTTAGATGGTAGTCACATGGGAGATGATAGATATAGATATAGATAAATATATATAGAGAGAGACATATATATAAAAAGAGACATATCTATATAGAGAGACATAACTATATCTTATATAACATTCCAGGGAGGTATGAAGAAAAGCAGGACATGTAATATACTGAAAACCAAATGAAGGAAGTCCTTAAACATGGAAAAAATCAAGTAAAATAATCCCTGAGACCTGATATTTGGATTAGCAGGGTATAGGCTGCTGGTGACTTTGAGAAAAGCAGCATCTATGGAGTGGTGGGTGAAGGAGTAGTAAAACCCAGATTAGAGTATGTTTAAGAGAAAATGAGAGGACACTATCTAGAGACAGTGAGTAGAAAATTCCTGAGGAGTTTTACTGCAAATGGGAGCAGAGGAATAGAGCAGTATCTGGCAGGTGATGTAGGATTATGAGAAGGTATTTTTCAGATAGATTAAAAAAGGATATCTGTATGCTGCTGGGAGTGATCCAGGAACAGGGAAAAATTGACGATGTGGGAGAGGCAAGAATTTCTGAAATGGAATCCTTGGGGAAACAAGAAGGAATAGAATCTATTATGCAAATAGAAGAACTGGCTTTAGATAGGAGCAGTAACAATAATAGGCAGGAAGGTAGAATATATAGGCACAGATGCAAGGAGGTGGGTAAATGTAGTGGTGGTAATCTGTGAAAGTTCTCTTGCTATTTCTTCAATTGGTCAGTGAAGAAGGAAGCAAAGTCAGAATCTTAAAATGAGAGTAGATGAGGAGGTGTTGGAAGTTTGAAGAGAGAAGAGAAGGTGCAAGCTCAGAAGACGTAGTGATTGGCAATTACCAGGGCTATGCTTTTGTTCCAAGTGAGTACAAGGAAGTGAGAGGAGGGCGAAGGAGTCAAGGGTTTATTCATGGGATTGATTACAATGATTGATTAAGGAATTTAAGCTAGGTTAAGAGGGAAGAAAGGACATCAAAAAGGTTGAGGGATAGTTAAAGTTGGTAGGTCTCAGTGAGGCTGAAGTAATGTTGGAGTCAGGTTATTAGAGGTAGTGAGCTAGGAAGCTAGGATATAGTGGTCAGAGAATGGGACTCATGAAATCAAGATTATGGAAGTGTGCACTACTGGTAATGAGGAGGTCTTGGGGTATGATCATGGGAGGGAGTGTTTGAGCTAGGGTGGAGGATATAGGGGATTTGCCTGATGATTTGAAAGAATGAAGGAATGAATTTGGGGATCAAACCTTTCACTCCTTGTTCTCCCGGGAGTCCTCTATCACCTGGAGATCCTGGAGGGCCCGGAGGGCCTGCTTCACATATCTCATCACCTGAGATAAGACAAAGCAAGCTAATTGTTGTGAAATATCCAGAAGACTAAACAAAAAGAAAGCCTGACAGGTTAGAAAAAAGGACCTATTCTCAGTTACTGCTCTGCAGTAGTACAACTAAGTATAAGCAAAAGGAAGATACAACATTGGTGATAATTTGAAGAGCAAATTTAAACATGAAAGAATCACCAAAAATCAAAAATAGAAGCAGCAATAGAATCTGTTAGATATCAGAAACATAAAGAATGATGCTAACCTTCAGCTAAATTCACTTATAAATGAAAACAAAAACAAAAACAATAATAGAACCTAAAAGGGAAAAGTATAGCTTACTAGGAGGGATGTGAGGGCCAGGAGGGCCAGGAGGACCTGGAAGGCCAGGAGCCCCAGGCTGTCCATCAAGTCCAGGAGGTCCAGGAATGGAAGTTCCGGGTGGCCCTTCATCACCTTTCTGGCCCCTTTCTCCAGGAAAGCCAGGGGGGCCAGGAGGACCCATAACTGCAGTCCCTAAGATTAAAAAAAAATACCTTTAAAGTGATCAAAATGATCTTATTTCAAAGACACTACTTTGGATCTTAATAAGACATTAAGTAATGATAAGATCTTCCTTTAATGTATAATGCTAGTTATATTCTAATTTATTCTACAATCAACATCTGCAGAAAGGATGAAAGTTTCAAATAATGTAAGTACCAGTTTGAGTGTAAGAAAGAATAATTTAAGGTAGCTTTATTACTTTGAAAATGTCCTAATAACTCTCTACCCACTCATCTTTGACATTATGATATTTTAATCTCAGAAATACTAGAAAGCCATTAGCAAGAGAAAAAGGCATTTCAAAGTCTCAGGTAAACATGGCTCTATTTCTGGACATTCTTCTGTTCCACTATATATTCCTGCACCATTAACACACTATTTCATTACTACAGCTTTATAATGTTTTCAAAACTAGTAAGGAAAATATACCCATCTTTGTTCTTTTTAAAAACCATGTTCACTACACTTAGAAATTTACTCTTCTAAATGAATTTCAGAATCAGAGCGTCAGTTTCATTTTTTTGAAAAAAAACATTGTAATTTTGAATGAGATTAACTTGAATTTAAAGATTAACTTTTGGTAGAATCACGTGTATATAATATTGAGTTATCACATCAAGTAATTAAGTATATCTCTCCATTTATTAATTTTATGATTTAATAATATTTCACAAAATTCTGCAAAGAGGTCTTACACAACTTTTGCTGGGTTTATTCAGGGGTTAATTTGATTATTATTGTGAATTTTATTGCTAGTGTAGAGGAAGGCAAATTATTTAAGTATGCAACTCAGACAACTCAGATTTGGCCATCTAGCAAACATTCTAATTTCGGGTAATTTGTCATTTGACTCTTTAGGGTTGGGTAGATTATCATATGGTTTGTGAGTAACCAAAATGTGTGTGGTTGGGTTTCATCCTTACACCTCCTTTTCTCTTCCAGACTTAGTGCACTGGCTGGCATCTCTGTTATAAGGACAAAACAGTATTGGCGACTCGGAACTATCTTTATATTATTTTTGACTTGAATGAGAATGCTCCTGATGTTTCACCACAAAGTATGACATTTCCTGTAGAGTGCTATATTTCCTGGATGAAGTAGATAGCCTCATCAAGTTAAGGTAGTTCCCTCTTAATCTTAGTTTAAGATTTTTTTCCTTTTAAAAATGAATGGGTATTGAATTTTACTGACTGTTTTTTCTGCATCCATTGGTCTACTTTAATCTGTCAGTGTGGTCAACTACAGTAATGTTAAGCTATCCTTGCAATCTTAGGGTAAAATCTACTTGGTTATAATATATTATTTAATATACTTCTGGATTGATTTGATAATATTTTATTTAGAATTGTTGCTCCTACATTCATAAATGAGACTTAATTATGATTATTTCTGGTTTTATCTCCCTGGTGGTTTGGTATCATTGCTATTAAATTAAATTTCCTTTTTTTTAATGTTCTGAAATAGTTTGTAAAATATGAAAATTACCTTCTCAACAACTTGGGAGAATTCATCCATAAAACTCTATAAAACCACCCATAGAACCAATGCTTTTTCATAGAGTTCTTTAACATTTTAGAATTTGCTATGATAATTAATCTACTTAGGTTTCCTACTTTTTCAGGATGGTTTTGGTAATTTATGTTTTCTGTTTCACGAGGAATGTGTATTTCATCTAAACTTCCAAATATATGATACAGTTTTCTTGTAACTTGAACATTTTAATTGTATTCATGGTAATAAACTTTTTTTCTTTACTGATTTTATTTGTGCCTTCTTTTGCCTCTATCTTGATCATATTTTATTGTTATTTTTACCTTTATCAAGTTTTTCCTTCTATTTTGTTTGTGCATGTTTTATTTCTTGTTATTTTTTTCAACTTAACTCATTTATTTTTAGTATCTCTAATTTTGTGATAAATTAAGGGTACCACTTTGGCTACATTTAATGAGTTTTGATATGAGGCTGTTTGGTATTCAGTAGTTTGCCACCTCCATTTCTGTTTCCTCTTTACTTTCAGAGTTACTTCCAAATGTGCATTTTAATATACAAATGTAAAGATATTTGATGCTTTTTGTTGTTAATTTCTAACTTTATTTCACGGTGGTCACAGAGCATGACCAACATATAATTTTTAAAGATTTTTTTATTTTTTCCTGGTCTAATAGAGTTAATTTCTATAAATATTTCATGTGTGTTTGAAAAGAAATGTATATTCTCTGCTGTACACAAAATTTTTCTCTCTCCCATATATACAGCTTGATTATGTTGCTCAAATATTTTATATCCATATCTATTTTCCACCTACTTGATATGTTAGGAATTTGTCAATTTATCCCTTGTAGGTTATCAATTTTCACTTTATATAGTCAAAGCTATATTTTTAGATGCATAAAGTTTCATGACTTTTATATCATTGTAGTATAATTTGCCTATTTATCCATATGAAACGTCTCTGTCTTTTTGGTGAATTTTTTGCATTGAATTTTATTTCATGCTATATTGGAATTGCTAAACAAACTTTCTTTTTGATAGCATTTGCTTAATATCTTTCCCTTGGTTCATTTTCAAGTTTTCTATATCCTTTTACTTTAGATATGTCTATTGTGCACAGTATATAGATATTTTTATTCCAATTTTATTTCAGTTTTTGTCGTTTAGTCAGTGTTTAGTCCTTTCACATTTATTGGAGTTACTGAATTATTTTTAACTTCTTGCCATCGTATATTTTATTTTCTATTTACCCAGGTTTATCTGTACCTGTGTTACCCCAATCCTAACTTGTATTACATACATCAAGATTTTGGGTCATGTTTTTTCCTCAATGAGCATATAAATCGTGTATTTTATTCTATTCTTCTCTGGTTATTACTACTAAAATTTTAACCTGTGTACTTAATCCTATATTTTTCTAAAAACTTACGGAGTTAATAATATTTATTTTCTCTCCTTCTAACAAGACAAAAAACATTATCATTGACTTTCCCTATTCCCTCTGCACCTCCACATGCTATGCTAATAATGTGTACAATTATAGTTCCACGTTCTTCCTTAAAATGCCTCTGTTATTTTTTTATGATCAACACTTATTTAGACTTAATATACTTTATTAATATCTTTCACATCCATTGGTTCTTGCATCTTACCCACTTTCATCTCCAACTTCATCCTGAATTCATTTCCTTCTTCTTGGAGTAAAACCTCCAGTTAACTATTTCAGAGAAGTTCTGGAGGTGATATACTTTCTAAGCATTCCATGTTCACACTAGGATGATAGTTTGATGTAATGAAGAATCCTAAATTCATAGTTATTTTTCCTTATCACTTTGAAAATGTGCTCTATTATCTTCCTCTGACTCTCACTGCTTCATAGGTGATCTGCCTTTTTTCTCAAGATAATTTTATTTAAGAGTTTCTTTCTATCCTTAAATTCTAAAACGTCCCTACAATGTCTAGTTATGTATTTTTATATTATTATTATTTTACTCTTGCTTAGTAGTTCACAAGCCTTTCCACAGGGACTCATGTCTTTTTTGAATAGACAGAAGTTCTCAGTCATTAACTTTTCGAATATTGCCTCTTGTCCCATTCTCTTCTCCTTGGACTCCTTCATGGCGGATTTTGGAACTTCTAGGTTTATCTTTGTGTCTCTTAACTTTTCTTTCATAATATCTAACTCTTGAACTTTTTTTTGCTGCATCCAGGGAGAATTCCTTATCTCCATTTTCCAGACACAGTATGCGTTTAGTCCACTATCTTGAAATTAGAAATCTAAAGTGCATATTTAGTTAGAGTAGAATGGGACCCACATTTACCCTCTTTCTCCTTGGGAGGATCACTGAGTGTCAGTCATCTCATCGTGTTAATATTTCATAGCCAAATATTTTTGAAGGGAAAGGAACCATAATTTATTAAACATGCATGTGTGCCAAGGACTGTACCAGATGCTTTTTCAAATTTTACATAAATCCATACTATCATCTCATTTCAGAGAACATCCAAATAAACACGCTAAACAAATGACAGTGCTCTATTTGTGGCCAAATTAAAAATACTCTATTATACTGTGTATCTTCAACAAAGGAATGATATAAAACCCAGTATTGAGCCCCAAGATTTTTTTGCACAGCAAAATCACCATGGGGATTTCTACGTAGACATTTCTGGAATTCTAAGTGAATAGTGCTGCTGACTATCTTTACGCACAAAATTTTTACAAAACTAGGCATTATTAGAATAGCGGTTCCTTCCATAACAGCATGAAAAGTATAATGATTAATTTTTGGATCATAGGAATGTTTGGTGTAATTTATTAATAATAAGAGGTAGAAATGGTATTTTTAAGGCAAAAGGGCACTATTCAATTGATTCCTTTTTTTTTTTTTAAGTACAGCTAAGGAATTTGGTGAGAAAGACTGAAGTAAGAGTTGAGAGGGTTCTGTCAATTAAAAAATACTCATGTCTTCTACTGTCATGCACACCCTGAAACTACTATAATACTGTATACATGGATTAGTAAAGATGCCATAAACACAACAATGTTAAGTGCAGTCTTTTTTACCTGGAGGTCCAGGAAGACCAGGTGGACCCTGTATTCCAGGAAATCCTCGCTCTCCTTTTTCTCCAGGCAAACCAGGTAATCCAATGCTTCCTTTTTCTCCTACAGTTACACCAGTCCCAGGCCTAGGAATTACCTTTATTATGAGAGAAAAAAATAAAGGAACTTAAAGATGAAGAGGCTTGTTTTCCTGAAAATAACCTAGCAGCTACATACGATTACAATGCCATCATTTTCACAAAGCGCTCAGACACAAAATCATTGACTACTACATAGATTCTGAGTCACATTCTATATCACTCCTATCTTTCAACTTATTAGAAAATGTCTAATACCAGTAATAATATTACCACCCTCCTGAGCCTCAGGCCTACAAAGCTAGAATTATTTTTGATGTCTCTTATCTTATAATTCACATACCATTTATTCCAATCACCTAAGTCTGATAATTTTTACTAAAAATGTCTCTCCAATTTGCTCCCTTCTTTCCTGTTGCCACAGCTACTATCCTCACCTCAGACTTAGACTAACAAAGCATCTCTGAATTTGTCTCCTTGAATCCAAATCTACTGCTAGGATATGCTTCCTCAAAAACCAATTTTTCTGTGTTAGCTATCCTGTTTAAGGACTCATAATTGTTTACTACTTCTTACTATATCTGATGTTACTTTTGTGTGTGTGTGTGTGTGAGGAAGATCTGCCCTGAGCTAACATTTGTTGGCAATCTTCCTCTTTTTTTTTTCCTTGAGGAAGATTAGCCCTGAGCTAACATCTGTGCCAATCTTCCTCTCTTTTTTGTACATGAGATGTCACCACAGCATGACTGATGAGTGGAGTAGGTCTGCGCTCTGGATCTGAACCTGTGATCCCTGGCCACCGAAGTGGAATGCATGGACCTTTAACCACTTCGTCATGGGACTGGCCACTCTGATGGTACTTTTAACCCTGGACTCTGTCAAGAGTCCTCTCTCTCTCACTTATTTCACCTCCTGTTATTTCTAGCAATACATTTTTAGGAGAGTGAGGTCTGTCTGATTATAACCACTTCATGCATTTTGTACATTCTTGTCTTTGTCTTTGAATATGCCATTCCAAACATCTATAATGCCTTCACCCAATCTTTTCCCTTTATCCATACACATTCCTTTCTTCCTCTAAAAAAATAGAAAACTCATCTCTTTCGGGAAGGCTTTATTGATTAAAATGAACTAACTGACCATTCCTTTTCTCTCTGTCTTCTTAGATCTCAGTACCTAAAGAAGCTCACATTACATAATCTAAATATAAAGAAATTAACCTCATAGAGCTATAAAGGTAAATAAGCTTTAGAGTTAAGAAACTGTCAGTCTGAGGGACAAATCGACATCTACTGGCAAAGTGTGATATTTCATCCTTGTTTTATTGGATATAAGAAATATTCAGACAAAAGAGGACTGAAAGTCGTGGAACCTACAACTGGGATAGTAGTTCAAAAGGGAAAGTGAGCTGCTGGACAGGACTGCACTCTCAAGATTTCCATTTCTTCTGATATTCATCAAAATCTTATCGTCTCATTTTATGAAGAAATTATTTCTTAGAGAACTAAAACTCTGATTTTAAAATGAAAGTGAATAAAAGTAGTCTAACATCTTCTTTAAGTATATCCTCATTAGATATGGTAAAGTACGAAGTATCAATATCTGAGACTTAACTTTTGACAAGAAGCATTAAACTAATATTACTCAAATGTCTGAACATAAAGGTTTTATGGACCTTGCACCTTTGAAACTTTAATGCAGTCCAAAGTCAAGAGTCTTACCAAATTTCAACCAAAGGAAAACCAATATGTCAAACTGTGGCAATGATATTTTATTCTTAGTAAGATTGGAAATATATTTGACTTAAATTTCATGGTGAATGCAAACAAGATGGAAAATCTGTAAACTCCCCAATTACTCTTTTATAGAGCAGTCCCTACATTTGTTATTAAGAACCCCTAGAAAGCACACACTCAGGGAAGAAAGAAGTGTGAATCAGACAATTACAAATTGAGAAAACCTATTAAGACCAAATCCATCTTTCTTCTGAGCTCTGCAGGGGAAAAGACCAACCCCTAGTTCCCCAACAGTTTCTTTCATTGAAGCTTTGTAAGCAACACTTGCACCACCTGCTGGTTACTTGAGAAATGATTTGGCAATCATGATGCAAAACAACCCAACGCCATAATTTTGGATCTTTACTATAGAGAAATAATACACAGGCAGAACAATACAAAGACTTTGAGGTCAACATCACTGAAGTTTTTAGACGTAAAGACTTTTAAGCTGGTAGAAGCTGATAATGACTTGGAATTTGGTGTTCTATGAGAAAAAGGTACAGAGTATATAATTAAGGCGCAAAAGTGAAAATGCATCCAGAAATTTGATAAATGAATACTAAAAAAAACTTACACGTCCAGGAGGTCCAGTTGGGCCAACGTCACCTTTTTGGCCCTGTTCAATACAATTGTAAAACAGGTTAGTAAAAAAATCATAGGAAAACATCAATTTCCTCAGAAACGTAACAGATAACTAAGTTTCATAAAAACCTGGAAATCCATAATAAAATGTCTCTAAAAGAAATACAACATGAGGTGGTGAAACAGCACTGAGCTAAGCCTAGGAAGACCTGTGATGTTGTCTCAAATTTACTAGCTATACGATCTTGACCAAATCAATTAACTTTTCTGCCTTACATACAGATCAGATTTACAAGGTATTTCTAGGTATAACATCCTTTGATTTTAAGATTCTTATTTTCTAGCAAACTATAAATACTCTATAAAAAAGATGCTGAATAAAAAAAACTGGTACTACTAGAATCAGCTGAAACCATGAAATCTTTTACATTTAGCCACGTTTCTTTTCATAAAACATGTCAAGGGCATAAATGTAGTGTTATTTCCATTTGTGACAGATATTTTAGAGCTGATGGACTTAATTATCATCAGAAACAGTTAATAAATCACAAGAGCTTTTGTGAATTTGCTCTTAGAAGCTAATGAAAGACAAATTCAGACAAAACTGTTACCCTTAACCAGTAGCTACAGCAGCATGAAGAACACAGTATTCATTTGTTACTCTACTGGTCAAGACCTAAGGATAGATATCTCTCTTACATGTCTATGCTCGTTTAGACTTGTTTATAGGAACCTTTCATCTATTTATAAGCTCATTTTAGTTTAAAGCGTTACTCTGTCCTGTAACTTTACTTATTATTTGAAAAAGAATTCTATTCTCTGAGTATTTATTATCTTCTTTTATTCTAGCTGAGCCTCTTAGGCCAAGCTAGAACTTGGATCTAGTTTAGAGATAAACTGCCATTAAAATATGCACCCTCTGGGTATATTTGAGTTTATAACACCTTTCCCTCCCTCCTTGTAAAACAAAGCTTTGAGTTTTGATTTTCATACAAAGCAATTAGAGACCAGAGAGACTGGAAAACTGGATATTTTGTGATCTGCTATAAATAGGGGAATTGTGTGCTTCATACATTCTTTCAAAGTCACTTTTAAAATAGGTAACTAAATAAATGACTTCAGTCAGGCTGCATAGCCAAATGAAAAAAATGACAAAGAATAGCCACAGACTTCTAGACAATAATTGCATAGAGAATGGAAATGTTTAGTGGAGACATTCTAAATTCACAACTTCAAGCTTTTTTAGTATGAGGACCTCACCAAAATAGTGCTGAGTCCTCTTTCTGGAGAACAAAAGTTTTGCCGATACACGCTCAAAGTAAAGGCACCAACTTTTCACAATGGAAATGCTAAAGTTAAACAATTCTTCATGTATTTAGACCACATGGACTGTGATTTAGGAAAATGAATGAAAATTTAGAGGGAGTGGTATACAAGAAAAAGGAGCAAAACCAAAAGATGGATAAAGAAGATATGTTTTTAATAAAAAAGCTAGTTATTTAGAACTTTTACATTTATAACTCAACTTTGGGAGAGAAAAGGAGTATGTTAACTAGAATAAAACCAATCACTTCAAAGTACTAAAATTCTTACCTTTTCTCCATCCCTTCCAGGTTCACCAGGGTAACCAGGATCACCAGGCAAACCCTTTAAAACATAGAGGACAGAGTGACATCAGCAAAAATGGTAGAGTAAGGACCTCCAAAAATCCCGTCCTGCATAAAAGCAACAAGAACACTGGCAAAAATGGTCAGACTCAAGTGTTTTAGAACTCCAGAAATTAATCAAAGGCTTTCAGCAATCCAGGAAGCATTTGTTGAAAAAAATGCCTCAATCTTGGTAAGAGCACAGTGGTTTGTGGTATTTTAACTTGCTCTGTTCCCATCACCCCTTCCTCATCTCCACAATAGCCTTGTGGCTCACTAGCTCACAATCAAGGTGAAAACCAGCAGCTTAGCAGCAATTAAAAGGGAAAGAACTGGGCTGGAGCTTCTTCAAAGCCCCATTCCCAGAGAATTGTCATTATTTGACCTGTCTGGCGGTTCCCAAAAAGACCCCACTCCCAAGACTATCTTTATTTGACCTGACTTGAGTTCTCCCAGTGAAAACAGAGATCAGCCTTTGCCCTGGGGATATTTGTCGAAAGCAATTATTCACCATCATAGCTGCCTAAATCATGACACAAAGACCAATTGTTCCAAAAGAAGCCAGGACCTGAAGCCCTGAATTTACCTTTCCTTATACCATTTATATGTTTAAGCCATTTACGAATCCAGAGTTTGTAAGTTGAGGACTGCCTGTTTAGCAAAATCACCTGGAAACCAATTTATCTGATTTTATTACTTCAAACTTCTAGTCTTGGTAAGAATTATTATCTCTTTCCTTCAGAATGGTCTCCAAATTTCATCAGATTTTCTGTCCTTGAAAACCTCTTTTAGCATCTACTGTGGATAATCTTGATACTGAGGCTGCTTGAAATAATGTTCCTGGCTTTTTCATTTTCCTCTTTTTTTGGTAGCAATTAGACTTATCTATCAAAACTTTTACTAAAAAGAACTTAGGTTCACAAAAAAAGTTGTATGTGAATGTTTCCAGCAGTTTTATTCATAATGGCCAAACCATAAACAACCAAAATATCCTTCAATGGGTAAATAAACAAACCTTGGTACACTCATACAAATACTGCTCAGTAATAAAAAAGGAGTAAACTACTGATATACAGTAGAATGTATTATGCTATGTGAAAGAATCCTGATGCAAAAGGCTATAGACAATATGATTTGATGAATATGACACTCTGGAATAGGCGATATTATAGGGGTGGAGAACAGACCAGTTGTTGCCAGGGGCTTCAAGTGGGGGGCGGGAATCACTACAAAAGAGCATGAGGGAACTTTTGTTTTTGATTATGGAGTTTGTTACACAACTGTATGTGTTTGTCAAAACCCATAGAACTGTACACTAAAAATGTTTCATTTTATTGTATACAAACTATATCTCAATAAATCTGACTTAAAAACATAGAAGAATCTCAAATTTATATTCAAAAAAGAAAGAAAGGATAATTTCCATTCATTTAAACTATTTCCACACCCAAGCATCTTTTCCATTCTGCTTCTCAACTGCCACATACAAAATGTTGCCAGTTTTTGGTGGGGGAGCGGGGGATGGACTTGAACCACTCACTGGAATTCCTGGTTGGCCATTCTCTCCATCTTTGCCCGGTTTACCCTACAGGATTCATAGAAATGCAAGAATATAAATTTGTTATTTAAGAAGTATGAGGTTAAATAATATAATAAACTTCATTTCTCCCATGAACTATATTAAGTAGACTTTTCTTTCTTTCTTTTTTTTTTTTGCTAAGGAAGATCAGCCCTGAGCTAACATCTGTTGCCAATCTTCCTCTTTTTTTGCTTGAGGAAGATTAATCCTGAGCTAACATCTGTACTAATCTTCCTCCACTCTATATGTGGGTTGTCACCAAAGCATGGCTGACAAGTGGTGTAGGTCCATGCCAGGATCTGAACCCACGAACCCAGGCTGCCGAGGCAAAGTGCACCAAACTTAACCACTACACCATGGGGCCGTTCCCTAAGCAGACTTTTTAAACTTCAATATTATAATAAATAAATGTCAGTTGTGACACTTTGAAGCAATGGAAGTAGGATTTAGGAGGAAAGAATAAAATTACAAACACACACACACATATTTAAATTTTTTGCAAAGAATATTAGTAGTCATGATACTTACTCTTTTGCCAGGCTCTCCTTGTTCACCCTTCTCACCTTTCACACCACCTGGAGGACCCTGTACACACAAAAGTAGTTTTACATTGGTTGCTGGAGTACTACGTATCAATATCAATTTACATTAAATGGTGCTAAATCATTTCAGGTTACTTACTGGAGGACCAGGTATCCCTGGAGGTCCAGGAGGCCCTCGGTCACCAGGAAGTCCCTATGTAGTAAAAGCGGAAAGGAAAGTAATATTAATGCTGTTAATCCTAGAGCTAGCTAGGAACACTTTTAACAACCTGAACTACAGACTCCTGTAGTATAACCAAAGATAATAGCATGTTTCTAATTCAAAGTTGAAATTTGCTAGGCAAAAGAACCTAGAGCCATCTTTGCCCACTTCAGTTAATTTCTAGTGTATGTACAAGCCAAGTTTTGAGGTAAATAATAAGACAACACTTAAAATGAAAGCATTAATGATTTTTTATTCTTATAAATATTTTATAAAAAGCAAGAGCACCTAAAACTAGGAAATTTGGGGGCTATATAACATACACACATTTGGACAGAGAATTAAGTTGCCCAATGCATATTGATGGTCAAATTTCAATATGATTTGTCTTTTATTCTTAACTCTCTTATAAACATTTAAATAAAACAACATGCACACACTCTGTTTGCTCAAGAATGGGCCACTATGCTATAAAAGATATGTTTGATCCCTTCATCTCCTCTAGTAAAAGCAAGATAGCAGATAATCATTTCTAAACACAAAGGTTTACAGAGTAACACCATCTTTCTCCTTGTATATCAGTGAAACGTAGAGAACACAATCATCTAAGACAATGAGAATCTATCTTACCATGACCTAATTTGCGACATGAATGCATTATTTATAACATCCCCAATCAAAACAATCCAAATGTCCATCAACTGATGAATGGATAAACAAAATGTGGAATATACATATAAAGGAATATTATCTGGCCATAAAAAGGAATGGAGTACTGATACATGCTACAACGTGGATGAACTTGAAAACATTATACTAAGTAGAAGAAGCCAGACACAGAAGACCACATATTGTATGATTCCATTTATATAAAATGTCCAGAATAGGCAAATCTAAAGAGCCCAAAAGTAGGTTAGCGGTTGCCTAGGGCTGGAAAGTTTGGGGGAGAAATGGGGAGTGACAACTAATAGGTATGAGGTTTTAGTGAGGGTGGATGAGAAGGTTCTAAAATTAAATTGTAATGATGGTTTCACTACTCTGTGAATATACTGGAAAAATTGAATTGTACATTTTAAATAGGTGAACTGTATGGTATATAAATTATATCTCAATAATACTCTTTAAAAAATTTATCTCAAATCCTTGTTATTTTTAAAATACCTTTACATGTAACCATATTCCAGCTTACGATGCATTTTAACGGAATGCCATTTTCATTGCAAGATTTTCATTGATTTACCCTCTACGTACTCACCTGATCTCCTTTCTGAAACTCTACATCAATTGGTCTTTTCTGTTCACTGATCTGCCCAGGTGGCCCAGGGGGGCCCTGAAGACCTTGCTCACCCTGTTTGCAAGATTAAATAAGAAAGTAACATTTCATAATTCACATAGACAATAATAATATGACATGTAAGCTACGTCAGTTACAAGAAGCAAGAGAAGGAAAAAGACAAGTTCAAATGACTATGAAAGGAGAAAGCTGAGGAATGAATAATCAACATTTTTCTTTACTCACCTTTTCACCCTTGGGTCCCTGGAAATTTAAGCCCATATTACCCTGAAGAGAGAGATTTCAGTTTAAAATCTCATTGACAATAACAAAATGAATCCACACCAAATAAAAGATGTAAAGGAAAGAAAATTACCTTTGGTCCTGGCAGTCCTGGGGGACCAGGAGGACCCTAAGAATAGAAGACACAGAAAAGGAAAAATGTGTTATATGAATACATTTATTAAAAATTATTTGGTTTCATAAAAAGTGAGGATTAAAAAAGCCCTTCAAAAAATATTTTCCTGGGTTTTTTCTCACTGTTTTCTAGTCAGAGACACAAATTTAAATTAACTTGATGAATGTGGAGACTTCTTGCGACAGGACACGAGTGGGCAGGGGAAGAAATGCAAGGCTGAGTAGAGGCAGAGAGGCAGCGCCCGTGCCAAAACTCAGGACAAAAGTTAATCTCAACAAACATATCAAATGTCTCATAACAGAACTAGAGGTAAATTTAGGTACCACAAGGCAATTAACTTTAGTTCTAAAAGGCATGTGTTTACTTTTTGAGTCCAGTTTTAATTTTACGTGATCTGACTTTGTCTATTTGAGAATGTTTCAAGGTTTAAAAAGATAAATAGTCATTTTTCCGCCCAAACATATTACCTCTTGATCTCAATGGACCTATTTATTTACATTTTGTACCTTGGTGGAATTTCTGACTTTGCTCCACCTGTTGAATCAGGGATAATTTAAGGGACATTCAGAAGTGCAGAGTGAATCAGTTATGTGGCCACACGAGTTAAGGAAATTCAAGGTATAACAACACACCTAGGTTATACTAATTTAACAACAGAGTTAGGAAAAAGTGCCATAGCCCAGAGTCTCATGCTTAGTAAGACATGCAGAACTAAAACACACTAAAAAAGGGGTTTTCTAATCCTCTCCTAAAAATTTCCAGGAAAGCAGAAATCACAATCTTTTCTGGTAGAGTCTTCTAGTATTTACCAAACATTATTTCCTTCATTGAAGAATAGAGTACCAATTACCACAAGCAAAAATGTACACTCTATAAAGGTATAATGAAAACTGTCACTTAACTATTTGGTAGATGAGAGAGGGAGTGGCACATGAGAAATTACTTTGACTGAAGTACAATTTTCTTGCCCTTTTAAGAAGGCAACAGCAAAGCTCTAAGTCCAAAACATGACTTGAATGAAATCTAAGTATGTCAGGGATAAAAATAGTTAGAACTCATTAGAGAAGGAAACATGAGTGATTATAGACATAGTAAAGTAAGGGAACTGGTTGCACATTCAGGGTCTTCAGAAGTGTTTGCTTCTCTCCTCGGGGACACAAATCTTTATCCCATTGCAGAGTGATTCACTACCTTCACCAATCCTGTTCTGTCACAAGCCCCTAATAAATGAAAGCCAATATTTTTGGTAAATACTTGTTTTTGTTCCTCTTAAACCAAAAACTATAGTTTGAAGAAACATGTTTAATCAGGTGACTAGAGAACTGCCTTAGAAGACTTCATGAGATGGCCAGAATCGAATTCAACTCTGACACATCAAAAGGTAATCAACAAAATACTTTAAATCTCTCCTTTTGTATAGCTTATTTTTTCCATCTATAAAATGAAGCTATTATTTTGCACATATATTGTTCACTATAACATTGTAAAATCTCCTGTAAATAAGAAATTATAGATTATGAACACTGAAATGCAGTATACTTTCAAGTAAGATAAATAATATTAATATTGAGAAAAAAATCCAAAGAAAAGAAGGAGAAATGAAATTAGAGAAGCAAGCTTACCATCAAACCTGGTGGTCCTGGGCGACCAATTGGTCCTGGTATACCAGTGGGACCAGCTAGGCCCTGTTATAAAGGAAGTAAAGAAAAGGATGAGAAAAAAAAAAACCCTCACTGTATCGTACAAAGAACTAAACAGATGAAATTTAAACTTAAGTAGTTATCAGAATTCTGTTATACAATTCCATAATTCTGCAGTATTATAAGCAGAATTTAAAAATGTATAAGAATTAAAAAAATTAAGTAACTATAAAGAAATTCAAATAAACAGAATGGATGCAGCTTTTAGAAAAGTTACGTTTTACAGTGGAGGTAACACATGTAGGATAAACACGTAGTAAAGAAGTTTTACAAAATAAGTGATAAAGATGGACATTCAGTGGGGCTTTCATGCTAGAAATTGAAAGGGAAAGGCTACTAATTTCGAGGTGGCTTCTCTAATTTTAAAATAAGAAATAAGTAAGATTAAAGACAAAGAAGAAAGTGAGAATAACTGGGGCAAAAGATAAGGGAATGGTGCAATCATTGTGAAACACAATTTGGCATCTTAAAAAGTTGAAAATTTGACTGCCCTGAAATCTAGCAATTCTATATCTAGGTATAAAACCTGGATTGTTTTGTAATTTTTAAAAAAATCCCCAAACAACCCAAATATTCAATAATATTTTTGGAGATCGGAGAGAAAAACTGTAGTATGTTCACACAATGGGGTGTTATATGGAAGAACTATAGCCACATACAATAATATGGATGAATCTTAACATATCAAATAGAAAAAGCTGCCGAAAACTACATAAACATTATATTACTTTAGAAGCAAACCCAAATATTCTATTGTTTAGATACATGCATACACAATAAAATTATTTTTAAGAAGCAGTGGAAAGTTCAGGATGGAAGTTACATATTGAAAGAATCCAGAAGGATGTGACTACCAAGGAAACTACAGGTTGATTCAAGATTATTTACAATGTTCTAGTTCTTATATGTTGTGTTGAGTTCAGAGATGTTCACTTGGTTGTTATGCTTCATAATGTACATATATTTTGCATGTATTCTGGTATTTTCAAATACTATATAATTAAAAATTATAAAAGATAAAGGGCAAGATTGACAGTACTTAAGAGCATATGCACAGGAGATGTCAAGTATGGAATGAGAAGTTAGTTATAAAATAAGTCCCTGACATTGTACCTTAGTGATCCAATATTAGAAAGTACTGACTTTTATTTTTCACAAAGGGATCAATCCTCGTGAAATATAAACCCCAAGCAATTGACTTCCTAATCTATAAATAGTCAAAAGTTATTGATATCTCTTTGCATGTTATGTGTAGGTTAACATAACTTTTTTTCCTAAGATTATACTTGATGTTCACCATGCATAAATTTTATTCCTTCAGCCTTAAAAATATGTTCATATGTTACGCATAACTGATAGTGTTACAAACGACATCTTCTAATATCTTAAATAGGAGACCTATGATTTTTATTTTTAATTAGACCATTTACAATTATTAGGACTACTCCTACTACCCTACTGATCCCCACAGCAGAAGAACAAGAATGTAGAAGCCTACTTCCTCTGCCAAATCCAACAACAAAAATTTCCATGGAAACTGAATAGAAAGGTAAAAGAAAAAAGTAGTGCTTCTTAAATGCTCCCTGGTTCAGATTGCTTTTATTTTCAGGTACGAGGTACATGCAATGTCTACCAACCTTCATATGTTAATTTCTATAACTAAAATACGGGGTGGTAAAGGCTGAGGAGAAAACAGTGATGCTGTGATCTAATCTAATCAATATAGCAAAGAAGAAAATCACTGGATGCTTACTTGTATTCCAGGAGGACCTGGATATCCTGGGTCACCCTTTGGTCCTGGCAGTGATGACATAATTATACTACCTGGTTCTCCCTGAAAGAAACCATCAATGGAAGTTGTAAGTAAGAGTTATGATACATAAAAATTGGCAAGAGAACAAAAAAATAACCCGAGAATTCAATTTGTCACATAAATGTCCTGGAAGATTAGGTGATCTCAGTAATTAACACAAATAAATTTACCTTTTAAAGGGAAATGAGGAAGTGGCCAGAGTACACTGAAGTACAGCCAATTTATTAAGAGAATGTGGTATCTTCAATTACTCATTCATTAAAAAACATTTATTAAATATTAATATTTGCAAAAATTGTGTCAGACTCTGGATACTCAGCAGTGAAGAAAATAAACAAGATCTCTGTTCTCACGGTGCAAACAATATACTGGGACAATGCAGACCATAATATGTAAACAAGATGACAAAGTGTTCTGTTAAGAGCTATGAAGAAAAACAACATGGTACATGACAAAGAAATAGTGGAGGACTAAAAAGAAATTATAAATATGCGATGTGATAGAGGTTTTAATTATTGCTACGATGGCAATCACATTGCAATACATAAATTATCAAATTGACATGTTGTACACCTTAAATTCACACAATGTTATATGTCAAATATATTTCAGTTAAAAAAAAAGAAATAGTGGAGGAAATTAGTCTGGGTAGTTAAAGAGGGGCAATCTGTGAAGGTAACGTTCAGGCTGAGATCTAAAGGATAATAAGGAGTCAGCCAGGTCTAGATGGGAGAAGAGTGTTAGGGAGTTCAAGTAGCATGTACAAAGGACCCAAAAAGGGAAGAGTTTGGCACATTCATATAACTTACTGCAGACCGGTGTGATCAGTGAGCTAAGGGAAAAGCGGTTTAAAGATAAGCCCGGAAATTTGGCAGTGACCAGAATACTGAGGTCTTACAGGCCATGGAAAAGAATGTGGACTTTATATCGGATGCAGTAGGAAGCCCTTGAAGGTTTATAAGCAGGGGGATTAAATTATTGATTTACATGTTTAAAAGATCATTCTTGGCTGTTTTGTAGAGAATAAATCAGGCTGGGAGGTGGGGGGTGTGTAGTAGAGAGAAAAGAGACTAGCTAAGAGGCTATTACAACAGCCCAGATGAGATATTATGGTTAGTGTGGTGGCAGTAAGGATGGAGAAAAGTGGATGAATTTAAGATATATTTTATAGGCAAAGTTAACAGTATTTAGCGATAGAATGGAATGAGGGTGTGTGAAGGAGTAGAAGATTACTAACTCTCAGGTTTTGGGCTCATGCAAAAATGTACATATTATATAGTGATGCAAATTTTAGAGATGGGGAAGTCAGAGGGAGGAACAGGTTTATTTTGGGGTCTGGCTTAACTTTGAACATGTTAATTTGAAAGTCTGAGAGATATCTGAGTGAAGATGTCATGGAGGTAGTTTAATAAGTGCATTCAACTCAGAAGAAAAGTCTGTTTTAGAGATATAAATGTAGGTATTCAGTAACTAGATAATAATTAATACCATGAGCATTAACAATATTGCTAGGCATAGAAGAGTAGAAGGGGTCAGGACTGTGTCCTGATACCAACTAGATGGATAGAATGAGCTTGCATATAAGACTGCAGTATGACCAGAGATGCAGAAGAAAAATCAGGAAAGGGTAGTGTCACAGAAGCCAGGAGAAAAGGGTATTTCTAGAGGGAGCAGGTCAATTACATCAAAATGTAATAAGGATTGAAAGTATTAGAAAAGAAGTTTGAGTCTAACATACACATTTGTAAGTGTATCAGCACAAAGAAGTTACTTAAAGCCATGGGAACAAAGGAGACTACTTAAGGAAAGCTTGTAAGTGTGCCCCTGCACAACTTTTAGAAGCATCCCTTTTAAGACAAAAGTCAGAGATATTATCTGATTAAAGTTGCAGGTTTTCCATATATTTTATTCAAAATGTTTTCCTTCCCAGCATGAGATGCTTACCTTCATACCTGGGATCCCAGGCGGTCCCTATTATTAAAAAGAAAAGAGATTATTATATATATATGATAGGGGAGCACAGTGCTTTCCAAATAGAGTCCAAATTGAATAAGACAACTATAGGGTCATTCTAAGTACAATGTATCTTAGGATAGTTAGAGATGACATTTATATTAAATACCATAGAAGCTTTGCTTTTACCCAGCAGAGAGCTATACTACCAACTTCTTTTTGTTCAATCCTTTTCTAGTTTACTACTTTAAAATGTACTACTTTGTCCCACATGAATGCATTGAGCTCACTTTCTACACTTCTGCTTATTATGTCAATTCCTATGTTCATTATAATCCCCAATTTCATAACTTACTGGAGGACCCTGTAAACCAGGAAAACCGGGACTGCCTGGAAATCCACGTTCTCCCTAGAAAGAGTTAAAAATAAAGAGAATGGAGGAACAAGAAACAAAGCATAACTATACCAACAAACAATGACTTATTGAAAAGATTTCTGTAAAAGCCATTTTGAAACATGCCAGATTGCCAAAAATTCATTAGCCTTCACTTTCCAATTACTTCAATATCAACTATCCATATCAATTCAACCTTCTAAGATACTTTTATTCCTACTCATCAATCCCAATCAGAAATAAAGAAAAAAATCTTCTACCGCAGTCATTTTCTTCTGACAAATCCATTTTGAGACAATCACACCACAGATTCCTGGCCATCATCACATTTAATAGCTAATGATTTGCCCCAATTTTCTGCCCATAGATTCTTATTTTAACTGCTCTATTGCATTTTTCTTTTATTGTAAACTATTTCAAATTATTTTTGTAAAGAAGAAAAGATGGTAAGAAAGAATGTCATTAATATCACCAAGAGGACAATAACAGAAATAGTCCTAGCAATTGCAGGTCATTATGTTTTCTAGGCACCCAATTTTTCTCACTCAGTATTGTAAAGTACTAATATAGACATTTGGTTTAGAAAACAGAAGCTAAAACTGCTGTATAAGAACCCCTATGCAACATCCTTTCAAATACCTATATGCCATAGTAATCCTAGAAACATCCTTGTCAGAGGCTTAAAAGAGTAAAATTATTACAGCTGTGTGTCTTTGAGTTATTGCCCAATACCCATCTTTCCACCACTTTTTACACATGGAAAAAGTATAACCAGAGAGAAAGAAAGTGGCCTGTACATCAAATTTAGAAGACAGAAAACAAAAGAACCCATATATTCTGGCTTCGTCTCTGGGGTTCATTCTATCCTACACGGTAAGAAATGTAAGAAACCATTTAATTTGAAAGTATACAAAATGAATCCATTTTTAAAAATTTGTTGTTCATATAATTAGGGGCCTCAGACACAAAATAATCATGAGATCTGCTAAGGTGCTCCTTTATAAAAAGAAAAAAAAGATCCCTTTAATCATTTAGCATCCTATGATCATTGTAGATACATTTGGTCTTCAAATTTTGAGCTTTGGCTAGTGATCTGTTTGTTGCTCAAGGCATACTGGTGTAAAACAAATAATCAGAATAGTCACAAGAATGTAGCCCACTTTAACACGCAATGTGCCATGCAAACTATTTCCACATTGATCTTATCACTGTAAGGTTGCCCCAGTTGAAATGAAGAAGACAAGTAAGCCTCACAAATCCAAAATAAAAATTATATTATTATTATTACTATTATTGGCAAGGGTCACATTGGCCTGGAGAAGTACTGGAGGTAAAAACAATTTTATTGCCTTCAAGTATATACTACAATAATTATCATAAAATACGGCCTTCATAATGCAAAATACTTTGTTCAAGTTATTTTAAATAAGTGCCTTAATATAAAATGACACATGCCATTAATTAGAAAGATCTAGGGTATTTCATGAACACTTTCACAGAATATTATGCGCAAAATGAAAAACACCAAAAGAATATACAGAAGATAATAACATTGCATTAACCTAAAGGAAAAGGGAAAAGTGAGGGAGTAAGAACAGACATATCTGTTTTCAAAAACAGCAAATTTCCCTAATTTTTTTTCTTGCTATCACTTTATATTAAATCCAAACAGTAGACCAAAGACAAAAAATTGGGTCAGGAAAAAATGTCTGTCATATATAAAGTTTTATTTTTCTTTACACATTGTTCAATTCATTGTTTTTGCTGACAGAGAAGAGTTTCACGTTTCATACTAAAAGTTTATAGTAAAAATTGACGTGCTGTATTATATATAGATTTTGAGAATTTTTCCTAAGGAAGTTATTAGGCAAGGTAAAAAAATTATAAAAGCATGAAATTTTTGAAAACGTAAATTGTACCTTGCTTAAAAATTGGCAAAGCTAATGAATGACATTCACAAGTATTACTCTTAACAACTGATTTAATATTTGAAACACATATATCCTAACTCTTTCTTAACTCTCATCCTACTTTACACTAAAGTCAAAAAAGGATTTGGTAAGTAATCTTCAGCCCAGTGCAATATCCCAGCTAATTACACATGCTTAACAAATTACTGATGTTTCAATATATTGAAAATGTGAACTCAGAACATACCCTATGTATGTCCTAGACATGAAGCTACTGTTATCTTTTCTTCAACATTCTTCATATTGATTTCTTTAGATTTTTAAGACTATTGTTATCAAGAATATCAGCTAAGATTAAGTTGAAGAAATCTTACCTTGGTTCCATTGCATCCGGGGATACCTTGAGGTCCTGGGGCCCCATCATGGCCTGGCATTCCCTTTGAAAAGGGATATAACACATGTATAGTATTTCTTAGATTACATTTTAAGGGATTTTAAAATAAGAGGCCAAATCCTACTTACAGGAAGACCTGGTGTCCCTGGAAATCCAGGAAGTCCAGGAGGACCCTATAAGAAGAAATAAATTCCTTCAACCAAATAATAATCAATAACAATAAAATAATATCCTACCTAAGAGAATTATGAAAGTTACATTAATGGGCAAAATGTCTCATTGATTATTACCACTCATTGTTCTTTTAAATATTATAGAAAAAGACCCTTCTATGTTTAAAAGTCTCTTTTATAGAAAATTGTACAAGAAATTCCCATTTGAGGGAGCATTGTCTTCATTGCACTTAGTAGGAACAGGCAAATTAGTGGATGAAATGTCTTTTCTAAAAACTAAAGTGGTTCTCCTAGGTTTGTGATGAATATTGAATTCAGCAGGGAATGGGTAAGTGGCAAATACGTCTGCCCCTGAGAACATCAATGTGATCACCCCAATAATTCTTCAATCATATTTCCCTGTTAGGATTGGCAAAAATACAAGTTTGACAATATCTTCTGTAGGTGAGGCTATGGGGAAAAGGTACTTTCATACACTGCTAATGGGATTCAAACACCATGGAGAGAAATTTGGAAATATCTAACAAAATTACACATGCATTTACCCTTTGAAGCAACTCATTTCTAAGAATCTATCCCAAAGGTACACTAGAAATCATGAAACAAAATATGAAACTCAAGGTTATTGATTGCAGCATTATTATAGTTAAAGTTTAGAAATGACCATATAACCACAGTTATAGCTAAAGATTAGAAACAATAGGGACATGACTAAATAAATTATGGTACATCCACATAATGTAAAACTATGCAGCTGTTAAAAAAATGAGGAAGATCTCTGGACACTGAAATATGTAGTGCTCTCCAGGATATAATGTTAAGTAAAAGAAACAAAGCGTAAGTAGTATATATAATATATTCTCTTTTTATAAGAAGGATGGTGATACAAAACAATGAAAATATAAACAAAAAATAACAAAAATGATTACCTCTAGGGTGAAGAGGGAATCAGAACCAGGAGATCGCAAGGATACATGAGAAGCATCACCGAATATACATTGTCTTATAGAACAATATAAACGTTTTAAATAATTAAAAATAAAAATTTTAAAGAGATAAAAAGGAAATCATTAAAAATTGAAAACAAACTGGAACCTATGAAGCTAATGTATGTCAAGTTGTTGACATAATCAGAGAAAAGAATTGCTTCAAGTACCTTGAAAACATGCTATTTTGACTGTGCTTCCCTAGTGAAATTAGTCAATTCAAAGTGGAAAAAAGAAGTCAAGAAATAATTAATGGCATTTAAGAATTCTGTTACTACTAACATTGAAATTGCTATTTTGTTCATTTGTAAAGTGCTATTTTCAAGCTATTATAGGTATAATATAGGAAAAGAGAAATAATAAATTATATTAATGTCATTAGTAATCAAGAGTTTCACCTTAGGAAGAGAGAGGTGGTAGGAAGGAGAGAGAATAAGTATGCAAAAGCTTTTTATTCTAAATTTCAATTGGAGGTAATAATATAAACTCATGATAGTTTTTCGCTTAAAAAATACATATTCCCTAGCTCTGTCCACTGAAAACACACCAAAACAAAGTCAAATCCAGTAGCAACGAAAACCCCTAACATTCAGACTGTGGTATCTAAGTCACATTTTTCACTAAAAGAACCTCAAATCTGAGACTTGGCCAATTCCAGATCTGGAGAGGAAATGTACAAGAAGAATCTTGTTGTGTCAGAAACCAAGGAAGTTATCAAAGATCAACAGCATTTTGTCAAAAGAACACAGGACAGGGCCAACTTGAAGTGTCTCCCACAGACCAAAGATGGGATAATTTGGGCTTCAAAAAGAATAATGAGTACAATTGATTGAAACACATAAATCCCATATATTTATAATGATAAAAAATTCAAAAAACCTTCTTTGATCATCACTTGGAGTTGCTGGTGTACCAACTCATTACCCAATTAGAACTCTAGCCGATAAATTAGAATCCTAGCTAATAAATGAAGGATTGATAGAGTTTTAAAAATCACCACTTTGCAACTCTGTACGAAAAAAAAAGGATCTAGGCAATAATCATCAATAGATGCTAAACCGTTAGATGAAAGTTGACTGGGAAATTTTTGATGGCAGAATCAGGCTCATATACCTGAGACCACTGATCAAACCCAGCATCAGAAAAGTGGGATATAAAAACTACAATGAGATATCACCTCATACCCATCAGAATGGCTATAAGTAACAAGACAAGAAATAATAAATGTTGGAGAGGATGTGGAGAAAAGGGAACCCTCATATGCTGCTGGTGGAAGTGCAAACGGGTGCAGCCACTATGGAAAACTGTATTGAGATTCCTCAAAAAAGTAGAAATAGAAATACCATATGATCTAGCTATTCCACTACAGGGTGTGTATTCAAAGAATCACAGAAATCAAGAATTCAAAAAGATTTATGCACCCCTATGTTCATTGCAGCATTATTCACAATAGCCAAGATGTGGAAGTAACCCAAGTGCCCATAAACGTATAAATGGATAAAGAAGATGTGGTATACACATACAATGGAATACTACTCAGCCATAAAAAAGACAAAATTGTGCCATTTGTGACAACATGGATGGACCTTGAGGGTATTATGCCAGACAAAAATAGTCAAACAGAGAAAGATAAATATTGTATAATTTCACTCATATGTGGAAGATAAAGAAACACATAGATAAGGAGAACAGATTGGTGGTTCCCAGATGGAAGGGGGTGGGGGGAAGGTGAAAAGGATAAAGGGGCACTATGTATGGTGACAGATAAACACTGGATTATTGGTGATGAACACGATGAAGTCTATATAGAAACTGAAATATAGCAATGTACACTCGACATTTATAAAATATTATAAGCCAATATGACCTCAATAAAATAATTTTTTTAAAAAGGACAGACAGATATTTTTGCTGTAAGATATAATTCAATAATAAATACACAGAACTATCTATAAAGTATTCTTTTCCTATTTAATTTTTTACAGTATAATTTACATACAATAAAATGCACAAATCTTAAGTGTACAGCTTTTTCTGTATCTCCAGAAAGTTCTCTAGTGCCTCTTCCAAGGCAACCTCCAATTTGCAGGAAATATGGGGAACAGAGGATCAATTTAAATGACATCATGAGGTAACAATCAGCCAGATCCAGAATGTGGAATGCAGTACAATACAAATGACCCAGTTTCTCCCCTGGCATAAAAAGAGGCTTAAGAAACATAGCAACCAAATGCAATATGTGGAACCTGCTTGGATCTTGGTTTGAACAGACAAATTTTAAAAGGACATGTTTGAGATAATTGAGGAAATCTGAATATGGACTGAGTTTTAAAGTATATTGAAAAATTATTGCTATTTTTTGAGGTCTAATAATGGTATAGTGGTTATGTGGTTATCAGTTAGAAAGACATACTGAAGCATTCACTGGTGAAATGAATCATTCGAGGGATTTGCTTTAAAATATTCCAAAAACATAGTGGTAGCATATAGATGAAACAAAATTATCAAAATGTTGACAATTTTTGAAGTGGAGTGATGTGTACCTGGGAGTTCATTGTACTATATTCTCTGTACATTTGTGTATGCTTCAAATTTTCCATAATAATAAATCTTTTAAAATCTGCATATCAAGAGTTGTCTGTGAGCTGAGATCTGAGGATGCAAGAATTTTCAAGTTACCTATTCCTAAGCACTTCTGAAGTTCTGGTTGAAGGACATGGACTATTCAGGCACTCCCAGACACTTGGAAATGGGGATTGATATAACGAACAGGGTTTTTTTAGTCTCAATAGTGCTTAGGACATAGTTAATGGTAGCTATAGCTATTATGAGATATGATTATTATGAAGAGCTTTAACAGAATATTGCTATCCATTTATTACAGAAAAACATAGAAATATGTCTGCTAAAATAAACTAAGGGTTTTGAGTTTCTTCCATGCTTTTCCAGTACCCTACCCACACAAGTCATAAGTAGCACACAAGGCAAGCTACATCTTGTTAAGAAGTATATAGCAAACAGAATGTTTTAAGCATTTATGTAAAATGTGTATATCTGCTAAATTTCTGGAGATCAAAGGTTCAGAATGTTTAATTGTCTTTCTCATACACATAAACATGCTACATCACCACCTGTGTATTTTATACTCAAATTAAGGGGCCTCATCAATCTATGAACACAGAATTTCAGAGCTAATAGGGACCTTGGAGATTGTGTTGTTTGACTTTTTAATCTAACAAATGAAGAAACTGAGGCTCAGAAAAGTTGAATATGATTTCCCAAAAGCCAGTACTAATTCTTTTAAAATTTTTATTGAGATTATGATAGTTTACAATCTTGTGAAATTTCAGTTGTACATTATAGTTTGTCAGTCGTGTTGTAGATGCACCACTTCACCCTTTGTGCCCCCCCTCACCCCCCCTTTCCCCTGGTAGCCACTAATCTGTTCTTTGTCTACATGTTTAACTTCCACATGTGAGTGGAGTCATACGGAGATTGTCTTTCTCTATCTAAAGCCAGTACTATTTTTAAACTATAGTTTCCTCTCAATTCTAAAACACACTGAAAAACATATGTCAACCTAAAAGCTTTTCAGAAAAATTACACTAAATGGGCACTTCAATTTTGAAACACATTCTAATTTCCAGAACATTAAAACTTGAAAAATCATGTATCTTAGAATTGAGGAAATGTCTTATTTTTCAAAAAGTAGTTATTCTTTAACTGAGTGGTTTAAACTAATGCTTCCCAAACTTATTCTCTTCAAGGTATATAAAGAAAATTATAATATTTGTACTTAGTACACTGGGAGGGTACACAGACTGAGGTGACCATCCTTATGAATCTGGAGGACTAAGATGAGCACACTGGTTGGGAAGTTCTTGTTTAAACCCTTTGTATGGTGTATATTTTTAATAAATTGACAAATTGTTAGAATTTAGCACTTTCATATTTCTTAATCATAAGCCAACTTAAAATCTTCTTACATGAGACATCTGGATATATAAAGGTAACTATCAAAATACTAAAGAAAGGCTAATTGTAGATAAATACATTTTCCTTTTTTGAATTTCAGTATGAGTCTTTTCCAGCTGTCTCATAACACTTGCTCTGCTTTTTCTTTGTTTTGACCAACAAAGCATTTGACATACAGCAAATATCACTTACTCTGATCCCTTTTGGTCCTGGTGGCCCTGGAATTCCATCATCACCCTGAAAAGTATAACGTATTTAGTTTTTTTTCTTCAAAAATAGCCTTCAAATAACTAATTTATATAATAAAAAAGACTTAAATTTGTGTGAACCTTTGTGAACGTTAGTAAGAAACTCACACACCCAACGGAGAAGCATTTATTATTGAAACTGAAAGCATTCAGGTAAGTTATATAACAAAAAATGAGAAAGGCCTTTATTTACTGAGAGGAAAACTGCTGACACATAAAAGAAACTTATATCTGTAAAGTTAACTATGAATCATGCAAGAAAACAAAGATGAAATAGTGGTATAGATATTTCCCAAATCATTTATGCATAAACAAAATAAGAGCTGAAAATCTGTGCGGTTTCTGTATTATATCAATCTGTTCGCCATGCTGGTAATAAATAGCATCATCTCTGAGCCCAAATACGTGCTGTTCTTGAGTTTGCTGTTTTAAACATTTGCTTTGTTTTATAAGGCACTTCCTACTGGCAGAACTTAAGAAGGAACAAGAAAGAACCATAGACTTTCCTTTCTAGCTTCTGCTGTAGATTCGCAAAAGAGGCTGCCCACATGTATGTTCATCTATTTACCCATTTCTAGCTACAACCTCATTGCTGAGAATTTAAAGTTTTGCTTGACTAAATTTTTATTAGTTTCTATAAAAAATGGAATAAAGAAAACCTAATTCTGCTCCAAAAGGTAGGAATTTTAGTGGAACATATAGCTGGTAGGCCACTGCCTGAGGCTTTAGATAGCTTTTATTAAACTGGGACATCTTGCTTTCCATAAGTGGTTTCCCAACTACTCAACTCACAACCCTAGAGGTTCCACTGGAGGTTCCTCGATGCCTATGTCACAGCCCTTCTTTAACCAGCACAGCTCTGTTTTTATCTGTTTCATGTGGGGTTCCATGAAAAGCTTCATTTGGAGAGTTAACCTGGTGGATTAGTTTCCTATGCTGCTGCTACAAATTACCACAAACTTAGTGGCTTAAAACAACATAACTGCACAGTTCTGAATGTCAGAAGTATGACAGGGGTCTCAGTGGCAGAGCTGTGTTACTGTCTGGGGGTTCTAGGGGAGGAATCTATTTCCTTTCTTTCTCCAGCTTCTAGAGCTATCAGGATTCCTTAGCTCATGGCCTTCTTCAATCTTCAAAGCCAACAACGGTTGAACGAGTCTTTCTAACATTGCATCACTCTGACACTGATTCTTCTGCCTCCCTCTTCCACATTTAAAGGACCTTTGTAATTACACTCGGCCCACCCAGATAATCCAGGATAATCTCCCTAGTTTAAGATCAGCTGAGTAGCAACTTTAATTCCATCTGCAATCTTAATTTCACTTGTCTATGTAACCTAATATACTCAGAGGTTCCGGGTATTAGATCATGGACATCTTTAGGGAGTGGGTATTATTCTGCCTATGACAACTTCCTTTAAAAAAGTTTAATAATCTACTCTTTCCACAACAGATGCATCTCTGAGGAGATTTAAAGCAAATCTAATTCTATTTTAAAACAACTAAAAGACAGTTTGTTCAATGAATTTTTTTGTGTCTCCCTACTAAAGACAGAAATAAGACAAGGATGCCTTAATATTGTACTGACTGTACTAACCAACATGGTTAAATAAGAGAGAAACTAGAGATATAAAAATTGGAAAGGATGAGACAAAACTATCACTATTTGCAAATGATATGATTGTATGCATGGAAACCCCGTTAATTATGTGAAAAACTACTATATTAATAAGATAATTCAGTAAGATAATTGTATATAAAATTAATATGAAGAAATCAATAGCTTTCTTATATGCCAACAACTGCTGGTTAGAACACATAAGGGAAGAAAATATGCAATTTACGAAAAACTTAAAAGATGTACAAGATTTTTAAGGAGAAAAGTTTAAAACAATTCTGAAGTTCAAAAAGGATGGCTTGAACAAACGGAAAGGCACTTCATGCTCCTGGAGAATAGGATTCAACATAAAAAAGTCAATTTTCAATAAATTTAGTCACAAACTTGATACAATAAAAATAGAAATAATACAAGTTTATTTTTAAACTGGACAAGGTGACTCTAAAGTTCATATAGAAAAATAAACCAGTAAGAACACTGAGGAAAATTTTGAAGAAAAAAAAGAACAATGAGGGGACACTAGCCTTGTCAGATATAAAATTATAGCATAAGACATCAATAATTATAATAGGTTGGTTCTGGGGCTAGCCAAGTGCTGCAGTGGTTAAGTGCGCACGTTCCGCTTCTCAGCGGCCTGGGGTTCGCCGGTTCAGATTCCGGGTGCGGACATGCCACCACTTGGCACGCCATGCTGTGGTAGGCGTCCCACATATAAAGTAGAGGAAGATGGGCATGGATGTTAGCTCAGGGCCAGTCTTCCTCAGCAAAAAGAGGAGGATCAGCAGCAGTTAGCTCAGGGCTAATCTTCCTCAAAAAAAAAAAAAATAGTTTGGTTCTGATATTTGAATAAGCAGACCATTGGAAGAGTATGGAAAGTCCAGAAACAAGTCCATATATTCATGCACATTTGGTTTATAATGAAAGTGGCACTGCAAGTTAGTGGGGAAAATTATATTGGGACACACTTGTGAGGACATCTGGAAAAAAAAAATAAAGGTGGAACTTATATCACAAACCATACACCAGAATGAATTAGAAATGGATAAAATGTTTACATGTAAAAAACAAAACTATTAAAATACTGCAAGAAAACACAGGAGAATTACTTTATAATCTTACAGTGGGTAAGGCATTTCCTACTCAAAATTCAAAATCCATAAAATACCTTTGAAAAACACACACAGAGACATATGAATATACACACACACGTACACACTCAGCAAAGACAAATGACAAATTAGGAGGAAATAATTGCAACTCGCAACACAGACAAAGGGTAATCTCGCTAATATATAAATAGCTCACTGAACTCTGAAAACACCAACAATCCAGTAGAAAAATGGGCAAGTGATGAATAGATAGTTCATACAAAAGAAAACACAACTGATTCTCAGACCTATGAAAAGATGCTTGAACTCACTCTTAATAAGAGAAATGCAAACGTAAAGTACATTGAGAGAGTATTTTTCACCTATCATATTGGCAGAAATCCAAGTTTCATAATAGGGTTGGTTAAGCTATAGGGAAATTGATCTCCTTGTATATTGGTGAACCAAGGATAAATCATACAACTTCTTGGGGTGAAATTTGGCAATATCCATAAAAACATTTAAAACATGTACCCTCTGATCCAGCAATACCACTTCTAGTAACCTTACAGAGATAATCCCTTATTGGGGAAAGGAAATCTATTAAAATTGTACATCTAGCAGCACTGTTTTTAGTGGCAAAAAATTGAAAACTATCTAAATGATTATCAATAGGGACTGGGCTTGATAAATTATGGTTTCTACACACAATGGAATACAATGCAGTTATAAAAAATAATACGGAGGTTGTTTGTATACTGATATGGGATATCTACAACATATATGAAATAAAAAACAAAAGTCAAACAATGTGTTGAATATGCTACCATTTCATAAACAAAGGGAGGCAAAAATATGTCTGTATGTTTACACACATGTATGTGTATGTATATATTTTTATTTGCATGAATATTTATTAAAAATTCTTGGGGATATTCACAAGAAAATAACATAAATGGGTACCTATTATGGATATGTAGAACTCAGTGGCTAATGAACACAAGTGGAAAGGAGATCTGTTTCATTGTATACCTTCTTATGATAATTTATTTTGAATAAAGTGAATATATTATCTATCGAAAACTAAGCTTTATTTGTAAGAATAAAGAAATCCTTTAGAAAATTTTATATATACACTCCTATATATATATATATTTGTTATATATATATATTTTTTTCTTTTTATGTATCTTTACTTTCAAACATAGGAGTGTACAGATTAAAGAATAATCCTACAAAAATTCTGACTCAGTATATATGTTAATATATACACATGTACCAGAATATCCAATCACATAAAATGTACAAATTCAGCTATGTTCGGAAGCATGAGGTCATGCTGTAGGTAGAAGCAGAAAGTACTTCAATTTCAGAATCCCAAAAGTTTAGAAAGCAGCACAACCTTATCATTTTAATGAATACTGAAATGGAATCACAGCAAAAGCTCGGACTGCTTTCTAAATTTAAACTGCATACAACCACACCTTTAAAAATTATCATACTATTGTAGAATAGCTCCAGTTAATGCTAAATTATTTCAAGGAATTCTGGTGTAGTTAACTTCTTTTAGTCTGACACAAATCTTTATTAAAACTGCCCCCTCTCAGCCTAGTGGTTAAATTTGGCATGCTCTGCTTCGGTAGCCCAGGTTCAGTGCCGGGGTGCAGACCTACACCACTTGTCGGTGGCCATGCTTTGGCAGCGACCCACATACAAAATAGAGGAAGACTGGCACAGATGTTAGCTCACAGCAAATCTTCCTCAAGCAAAAAGAGGAAGACTGGTGACAGGTGTTAGCTCAGGGCGAATATTCCTCAGCAAAAGTAACCCCAAAACATGGCCACGTCTCAGCAAGCATGGTGTACAAGAACCTCCACCTCTAATCCCAGATAAACTTGGGTGCAAGAAGTGTAACTTTTTTTTCTATGGTTCAACTTAATTTCTGTTTCAAAGCATCCATTTCACTAACATGGCTGAAATTTAATCTCAGTCAATTGGAGGTCCCAACTCATTTTCACAAGGCTGTGCCTAAGTTATGGAGAGGTTAAGTAGTTTCAAGGTGTTGAGGGTGGGAGAGTCCAGTCCAAGCTGGAATTCATTGGGATGTCCCATGCCAAAAGTCTGGATGGATTGCTGCTGAGTTAGTGCTCAATTCCATCCACCAGACTCTTTCAGATCTCTCTGCTACCTCTGACCCATTCCTGGGCACATGAGAAACTTTCTGCTGTTCTTGTAACTCCTTAGACATATGAAATTCCGTTGAATGCCCCATCTACTTAAATTCTATGCAGTCGTTTCAAGTCTTGCTTTTTCCTCAGTGTAAATTTCTACTCAGGAAACTTAGCATGAGTCCCTTCTGATCTTGAATCTAACAAAAGTACCGTGACATACTGCCACCTCCTCAGAGATCATGCACAAGCATACCCCACAATCTATGCTGTGGTATAGTTAAGTGTTAAAAAGTATTTATACATTTAAATTAATTTTCCTCCTTTATTGGGAGGACTATCTGATGAGTATCCACTTGTTTTTCTTAATACTCTAATGACATGATGTGCCACTATTACATGAGATAAAATTAGGAAAAACAGGTTTTTAAACCACTTTTCCTTTCCAGGCAAATGAACAGAACTGGCTCTTTCATATATCAGTTCACCAGTCAACTTAATACAGATGGTAAAGGGCAATGAGCCAAAAGAGCCATTCTTTTAAAAACAAAACAGGAACTTCTCCCAATCTTTAAATTCACTTTATCTCTTTCCATTCCCTACTTAACATGCACATGAGATGCTATCCTTGCTCATGGTATAGGAGAGACTGCCCACATTGCAGTCGATGGGGACATGTCTTCCCAACTGATAGGACGACAGCATCTTCAAATCCATGAGCCTGGGTATGGGAAAGGGAGGGTGTATGGATCTATATCCCCTTCTTTCTCTCCCACAGAAGAGCCTGTGTGACTTCCACCTCACCAAATTCATTGATAACACCTGTCACAGGTAGTTGCCAGCACTTTGAATTTGATTAACTGCTGGATATGACAACCATCATCCAACCCCACAGATAAACGTCTGAGTGCTATGCCACTGACTACAACAAATGGACATCTCTCTAAACATGGAACTTTTTAGTATCTTAGATACCTCAGCCCTATTACACTGGACCTGATGTGTTGCCACAGTTGGACCCTGACACTACAGAAAAAAAACGCCTCCTCAGATGTCAACTTGCTCTTGTCTCAGATGGGATTAACTGAAGTATCTGGGAAAAGAGATATGGGGTCTGCCACTGCAGCTATTGCGACCTCAATAGTGGCGACCTTCTCCTCCCCCTCCCCTAACGTTATACAAATTTTCCAATTCTACTCAGGGACTCTGCCCACCAGGAGTGACTTCTGGCTATTTGATCCCCATGGTAATCAATGACTTTTACACTCCCAATACTGTGTGTGTCCCCCTTGGGGAATTATTTCTTTTGTAAAAGCCAGGCCTTTGACATTCTTACCAATGTACCATGTACATATGGGGCATTGAAAAGAGACTTCTGAACATTCAAAACAGCCCCTCCCATGGGTCATATCATACTAAATAGAGTAAGAGAAGAACTCTCAAACCAGACTCTGGTTACTCAGGAGAATTGTCATGTGGTATTACTGACTCTATGCTCATGAGTATGCTCCAGGCAACTTTTCCCACTATCAGGGTCATTCAATTAGAAAAGGTTGTGTGCAACCTGTCCTTGACCTCTACTAAATCATTAATGACACTACTTCAGCTTTGGAAGCACAAGAGACGTGCCTCAATTACTTGGCCCAAGTAGTGTTGGGTAACAGCATAGCCCTCAACTTCCTGCTGGCCAACCAAGGAGGGGTCTTGCTATTGCCAGTATCTCGTGTTGCACCTAGATGCCTAAAACTGGCAAAGTAGAACAGTTCATCATGAGCTTAAGAAAAAAGGCTCTTGGCTGTCTAAATTAGATTGGGTGGGCTATGGGCCATCTATTCCTAGCTTGGCAATGGTTGAGGCTCATGGTTAACACTCAATCCTCCAGGCAGGCCTGACTGTCCTGCTTGGAATAATTTTGATCATGACCATGATTCTCTGTGGCCTCAGACTAATTACCCAATTTTTGTCATGGCCCCTCAAAGTCCAACCCATTCAGGTCCATGATGGCATAGCCTATGTTTCTCACTTGGGTCCTGAAAAATCAAGAGATGGAATTTAGGAGTCTGGTTCCTGGCTAAAAACCTATGTGTGATTTTTCAGGCTCAACCATAGGCAATTACAAAGGCCTTATGGTAGGCCTCATACAGGAAAGCTGCCCATCCCACACGAGACTTAGTGCACAGACAATGCATGGCGCTCTCTAAAGGGAGTTGTAGACAAGGATTCAGGCCCCTTGGCTTGTCATGCTCTTATGCATGTCTGCATTGAAAGACCTCTTTATCTGGAGACTTACTGGAGACCTTTTTAATGGGAGAGAGGGTAACCTTAAGGAAACTTTTTCTGCACTCTGAGTCAGTAGTTTTCCACTCCTAGCCCTTCCCCCTCTCCCTTCTCCCACCCCACCTGGGGTCTATAGAAAACAACAGGAGTTTTTTGCTCCCAGCTCCCTCAGCAGTGAAACAATTCCCTATGTCTATTCTGATCCATCTGACTCTCACTGGCACTCTTCCATGCAGAAAAATGGAACAGTGGGGAAGTTGGCCCTTTCTTTGCTTTAACGTTTTGCTTATACTGTCACAGTAAGTAACTCAAGGCTTGACTGTTACTTTCCTTTTGGCTTGTTGTCTTAACTACTCTGACACCTGGCAGTTCAGCTCTATCCAGCTCAGCTGAGCTCCTGACAGAACTTAATTTTTGTTAAGGATCCTATTAACCACACACAATTAATAGATCTTCCAAAAACATCTGAATATGGCAATAAAATTCATTTTTTTAAAAAAAACTAACAATAAAGTATAAACTCTAGGACATTGTATTGTTTTATTTAAATATTAGTTTCTGGCTATAATTCAGTAAGTTTGTATTTGATTTGACACCTACTTCCACATTTAAGATGGCTTAATTCCTCTGGTAGTACTGGTTGGCAACTTGGCACATACCTTTTGTCCCCGAGGCCCTGGAGGCCCTTCTGGACCTGGAAATCCAGGCAAACCTGGATGGCCTTTCAAACCTGGAAATCCTCTCTCCCCCTGCAATTGAACAAGAATGAAAGGCAAAGTCATTTGCGAATTTTGAAGCACAGGTATGGCTGCGATTCAAAAAGATCAAAAGACCATCTAGAGAAAACTAACTTGATTTAATGGTACTAAATTCACAGTATCCACCCACATAGGGAAACCTGTAAGATCTGAGTGAAAAAACACAAACCACTCTGAATTGATATCATATATGGTAATATAATCTCTTGCTTTCTTGTAAAAGTAAAAAGCATATCAGAGGTGAAGTGAGGTTTAAACACAGTGACATTAAGAGTTTAACAGGGAAGATGGCAATAAATCCAGGAAACCAGGTCTTAAGGGTTACATGAAATAAATATGGTGCAGGGATGAAGAAGGATAAAAGAAAACCGTCAGAGAAGCTTTCAGACTTGTAAAGTAGAAGACTTGCAGGAATAATCAAAATGGAAACCATTAGCTGACTGAAGATAAATTAACCAGAAAAAGGCTCTAGAACATCAAAAATTCAAAAGAATGCATGTCTATTGAAGAAAACAAAAAATATATACATAAAGAAAACAACACCAGTAATTCTTCTACTCAGAATTACTATTTGAATTGTGATTTAAGTCCCAGTTCTGACTACAGCACTTATCAACACCAGCACGGGAGGGCTACCTACCTACCAGTGAGGGTCCACCACAACTTATCAGCATCTACACAGTAAGGTTGCCTGATGTGTATATCTGTACAGCCAGAAAGGTAGGGACAGCAGAGCCACCATGTGTACTAACATACCATTAGATCGACACATTAGGGTTAGTTAACTTGCATACAGCCAATCATAGTAAGCATGTGAACCCCAACACCCCCAGGGGATCCAATCACAGAAAGCAAATTCACTACTATTATGTTTAAGGATCCTGAGGGCTCACAGCTCCATTCCACATGCTCCCAACTGCAGGGCTGCAAGCCCTTCCTCTACTTCCCTAAGGCTAAATGGCTGAGTCTCTGGCCAGAGGCTCCGGATCTCATTCTGGGAACCCTCTCACCAAATTCTATCCACAGTGACAGCCTAGGCAGCACCTGAGAAAGAGAAAACATTCATATCTATAAGACAACTGACTAACGGGCCATTGGGGGCACATACCCTTAGATGTTAAAGTACAATAGACTTTTATTCATACTCCCAGTGTGTGTGTGTGTGTGTGTGTGTGTGTGTGTGTGTGTGTGTGTGTGCACATGTGTGTGGTAAGTACTAAGTTTAGTCTAGAAAGCTTAGATAATTCTCTATTGAATAATTCCTTGTTCCATTGAATCATCCTATAACAAATATAAGTACTTTCAAAAGGTTACTTCTGGTCAATTTCCACTTATTACTTCAAAGCCAACGAAGCAAATGCTAGCCAATTAATGGTAGGTCTAAACATTCCTGTAGTTTTGACAACAATTATTATTGACATATTACTACATTTTCTATTTTCTATAAATATATTTCTTTGTTGTTTTAGTTAGTCATAGAATTATGATAATTTGGTATTCCTCAACCTCAACCAAATTATTTTAAAGGAAATACAGCAAGAAGGGAGAAATAAAGGATTCAAAATTTTAAGAGTTGGATTGCCTCAAATCATTACATAGCCAATTCCTGGCAGAGCTAGTAGTAGAAATCTGATCACAAGTGCCAGTCAGAAAGGAAGCTAAAAGGAAAAAAAAATCTAGTTCAAGAAGATTTCCATAAGTGGAAAACACTGCTACATTTTGGGATTTCCGCTGGTATTTAAGAGTATACCTCTGCCAAATCTTGAGTATAATGCTTGAAGAGAGCCATATTTTCTCAGAAGCAAAACTGCTTTCTGGGCTACAGATAAGAGAGGAATAAGCTAGAAATTGAAAAGTAGAGGGTGCTAAAAAGCTTACGTGTGTTGGTATTAATAAAATCATACATCTATAAATTCTATACCCTGAAATCTCCTCACAGTATAGTCAAAGAATGTTGTGGTCCTATCTATCTGACTGAGAAATATTATACCAAGATAGAAGGGCAGCCACTGGACAGTAGCAAAAAGAATTATGAAAGCAATCCTCAGCCTTTGAAAGGGAGAAAGTTTCCTCCAGTAGAAACTACAGAAGACTTCCATGAGGAGGGGATGAGACAGGGTCTGCCACCTAATTCTCAATACAGATGGTTAGGAAGGCTGACATTTGTTGTGTGCCTGTTGTGTTGGCAATCATTTAATCCTTACAACTAATCTAGATTTTACTGTAATTTGCTAACACAAACATAGAAAACGGTGTAGTGTGTCTATTTCTGAAGGTCAAACTTTAAAAAAAAAAAACTGTTTTATGTTGCCTGCCTGTATTTGGATAAAAAATCACTCCTATTTTTCTTTGTGGAATAATCTTCTCTCTTTGCCTGTTCCTTAATTATTGGTATTACTCTGAATTCCTTTTTTGATCCTTTCTCTCTCTTTCCATGGGAAATCTCAAATATCAACACATTTTTCCTAAAAGCTAGGCTCACAGGGCCAACTCTCTTAAAACACCTCCACTTGAATATCACACAGGTGCCTAAAACTCAACAAAAATAATAATAGAAAACATGTATTGAGTGTTTTCTATGTGGCAGAGTTTATTCTAAATTCTTTCCATCTTTTATCTTATTTAATCCTCCCAATGACAATATGAGGTAAATACTATCCTTATTTCCATTTTACACATGAAGAATTAGGGGGAAGAGAAGTTGTGTAAGAGCAAACAATATAAGCAACATTAAATTCATTTTCTTTCTACCATCTTCCCTAGTTCAGGAAATAGCACAACTTAGCTACCTCAGCCAGAAATTTGTAATAATCTTGACTCCACTCTCTCCATTACCCCTTCATCTACTCAATCATGTTATCTTCATTACTGTATTCTTAGTGCCTAACAGAAAAAATACTCAGTAAATATTCAATGAATGAACTTCCTTAATGGAATATATAAAATTCATGGCACATGCTTTTGCCCAGACTTCAGAAAAAAAAATGAGTCGGGTTAGGAGAAATTATACAAAGGTACAAAGGATGACTTTTTGTGATAAAGCTGATTTATCTACCACAAGCCAGTATTAAAAAGAAAGACAACAGACTGATTAATTATAAGTAGAGCCTAGTTTGTGAGTCAAAGGCACCCATAAAAATGCTATGATTTTACAGGAAAGGCACTTTATCATCACAATAAGAAAGTTACATGATCATGGAAATGAGAAAAAAATATTTTAAGAATAGGTTCTCAAGGAAGACATGAAATTAAAGGAAAAATGTCAGATTTCTGAGGATAGGAAAAATAAAAATTAGGACAAACTGCTATAATGACAATTGAGATTTAAATTATTTTGGATTTTAATATTGTAAAAATGTAAAAATTATATAAAAATATGGGTAAGGCAATACCCTTACTGGACAAATGAAAACAATGATTTAATTAAGTAATGCAATTATGGGCAATTTCACCCTCTTTTTGTGTATTTTCTGTTTTGTTTTTGTAATTATATATCACAAAGAAATATTTGATGTAATATAACTGGGAGAACAAGAACATGTATCTTTGGCAACTGTCAAAATGGAGATAATCTAGGTCAGAAAATCTCAAACTTTAGCTTGTTTCAGAACCACTTGGATAGCTTGTTAAAACACAGATTATCTGGCCCTACCTCCAATTTTAGATTGAGTAGTTCTGCTATGGAGCCTAGGAATCTGCATTCCTAACAAGCTCCCAGTAAATGCTGATGTCACTGGTAGAGGGGCATGCTTTGTTGTTTTACTTTTTGGGTTTTTTTCCTTTTTAGTTTCATACATTTGTTAATGATATGCCCCTCAATGAATTGTGTGACACGGTGACAAAATGAGTTCAATAAAGTCAGTCTATGAGAGGCCAAAACAATGTGTTTTGATCAAGTATGCAAATCTTCAGAAGCCAGGCTTTGTTCCAAAGAAAATGTACAGGCTGCCAAATAAAAACCTAGGAAACCTTCAAAAGGCATAATGCTTACCAATTACTCATTGTGTCATAATATATCTTCATCAAGGCACCCCAGGAAAAAATACATAAAAAATAAATTATTAGAAAATATAAGTAAGATTTTAGGAAACCCTTCAGTATTAACTGGATGCATGAGATTCCCCTTGGTAACTGACTGCATTGACTTGTTCTGTGGTCTAAATGTTTACAATGTATTGCTAATTTATTTTTTATTTTATTTTTTAATTTTTAAATTTTTATTTTTTTTTTATTGCAGTAACATTGGTTTGTAACATCATGTAAATTTCAGGTGTACATCATTATATTTTGATTTCTGTGCAGATACATCATGTTTACCACCCAAAGATTGATTACCATCCATCACCATACACATGGGGGCACACTTTGTTTAGGTAATGTTTTACTGTGACATGAATGCTAGGATGTCATCTGGTTAATTTCTCATTGTCATTGCGAGTCTGGTGAGTTTTGTTTGATTTTAGCAGTGTGCACTTGGACACATTCCTTCAGCGGAATCTATGTTTTATCATTTCTGTGTTAAACTTACTTTTTAAAAGCAGTTTTATCGAGGTAAAATTAACATACAATATATTGCACATATTTAAGCTATGCAATTTGAAAATTTCTGTCACATATGTGACAATCAAAATATTGAACATATCCATCACTCACAAAAATTTCCTTGTCTTTTCAACAAATGGTGCTGAAACAACTGGACATTCTGTGCAAAAAAATAATTAAGCTAGACACAGACCTTCCACCTTCACAAAAAATAACTCAAAATGGATCAGTGACCTAAATGTAAAATATAGAACTCCTAGAAGATAACATAGGAGAAAACCTAGATGATTTTGTGTGGCGATGACTTTTTAGATACAACAAAGGCACAATCCATGAAAGAAATAATTGATAAGCTGGACTTCAATAAAATGAAAAACTTCTGCTCTGTGAAAGACAAATGTCTCTTGACAAATGTCAAGAGAATGAGAAGACAAGCCAAGACTGGAAGAAAATATTTGCAAAAGACACATCTGATAAAAGACTATTATCCAAAATATACAAAGAACTCAAAACTCAACAATAAGAAAACAACCTAATTTAAAAATGGGCCAAAGACTTTTTTAACAGACATCTCACCAAAGAAGATATACAGATGGCAAATAAGCATATGAAAAGATGTTCCACATTATAAGTCATCAGGGAAATGCAAATTAAAAGAACAATGGGATACTACTACAAACCCCTCAGAATGGCCAAAATCTAGGACACTGACAACACCAAATGCTGACAAGGCTATGGAGCAAAAGAAACTCTAATTCACTGCTGGTGGGAGGGCAAAATGCTACAGCCACTTTGGAAGACAGTTTGGTGGTTTCTTACAAAACTAAACATACTCTTACCATATGATCCAGCAATAGAAGTCTTTGGTATTTACTCAAAAGAGTTGAAAACTCACATCCACACAAAAATCTGCACACAGATGTTTATAGCAGCTTTATTCAGAGGTGTCAAAACTTGGAAGCAACCAAGTTATAATCAATAACATTCACTAATTCATTCAAAAATACTTATTGAGCCTCAAAGAATGGAGATTAAAGTATGATCCCCTTTATCCTAGTATAACTCTCCTTAGGCCACAACTCATCATCCCTTTTTTTTTCTGGTGAGGAAGACTGGCCCTGAGCTAACATGTGTGCCAATTTTCCACTACTTTGTATGTGGGATGCCACTACAGCAAGGCTTGATGAGCAGTGTGTAGGTCCATGCCCTGGGATCCAAACCCACAAACCCTGGGCAACCAAGGTGAAGCATGTGAACATAACCATTAGACCACTGCGCCAGCCCCCATTACCCCTTTTTAATTTTCTAATTTCAATATCAGTTACTGAATCATAGTGGCCAGGTTTATGCTATTTAATCATCACCAATACTTACTTTGTAATCATCATATCTATACAATAAGGGTGCAGCTGTGAAAAAAGTGAGATAAAAATAGAGATTCACCAATCATTAAATTACAAGGACTAGATAAAAATACATGAAATTGCCTAGCATGGTATTCAGCACAGATTAGTAGCCTGATAAGTGCTTGGTTCCTTTTTAAGTGTTTTTCTCTTCTTTGCTTATCAAGTCAGTGATTTCAGTAAGATTGATCAGAGGTTGGCAGACTATAGGTCGTAGACTAAATGCAATCAGAAGACTGATGGTATAGTTCAAGAGCTAAGAACATTTTTTCCACACATTTAAAGGGTGATTAAAAAAGAAATGAGAGAAAAATATGTGACAGAACCTTGTGTGGCCCATCAAACCTAAAATATATACTATATGGTCTTTTACAAAGCATGCTTGCTGATTCCTGAGATATAGTCTAATTCTCACAGCTATCTAAAGTAAGCAGTATAGTACAATTCATTTTATTTATTTAGATGCCAAGGTAGACACCTTGTTTTTTTTTTAAATATTAAAAACACTATTTTACTTGTTTTACTTAATTTTTGAAGGCCCATATCAGATCTTACCTTTTCTCCTTTTACACCACTACAGTCACACTTTGATCCTGGAGAACATCCATAGCACGCCTATAAGGAAGAGAAAGAGGAAGGAAAATCATTAAATATGAACCTCAAAACCAGAATGTGACTTACAGCTCAACTAGATTCAACAATCCAAACTTGTAAAACAAATACCAGAAAAATATCTGAAGGGATATATACCAAATTGCAAATAATGATTACCTCTGGGGAAGCTTTCTCCTTTTATTGTATACATTTTTGTTTGAACTTTTCACAATGAGCAAATGTAATTTTTATTATTTTAAAGTGAAAAGCATCTTTAAAAAAAAGATGTTAAAAATAAAAAAGAAATTCACACAACTTCCCTGTAATATAATTTGCTACTTGTCCAAGCTCTTAGGAACTCCTTTATTTTCCTAACTCTTAATCTATATTAGCAATGACCTTAGCAACTAGACACGGATGCCTCCCACTTGAAGTTGCTTGCTTCTCTGCATAGATAAGCAGTCATGGAGCATAAAATAAATACTATCTTTTACCACCTTTCTTTTCGTGGCTCCCACTCTCTTCATCACTAGTAGCTCAATCTTAACAGCTCCAAGCTTTACCACAAATGCTGTTCCTACAGCCTACATGTTCTAAGCAGCCACTGCTAACAAGTTGATTCACTCATATCAGAAATTGAGGTCCTGAAGCCAGAAAAATATCTTCCTGTAAATAAGGAAAACAAGAAGACAGTAGATGACTTCTGCCATCCAGAACTATCCTTTAATCTGGCATGAAGCTGAACTGCTTAGAAAAACAAATAGTAATTAGTTTGACATATGTAGATGGCTCAGCATTTATGTACAATAAGGTGGTATGCTTCTCATCAAGTAAGAGAAACTTTTATGTGATGTAAATACCAAATAATGTTTATCAATGCTCAGCCTTGAAAGTCTATGACTTAAAAAGAACCTTAGCCTCTCTCCCGACACTCCATGCTTTCCTTTATTCCAATCACTACCAGAATACCTTTCCCAATCCTTATCAAAGTACTGACCTCATCCTTCTAGTCATAACTTCAAACTGACTCAGCCGCAACTAGAAGCCACCCTTATGCTGGAACTCCTTTTCCTGATTATAAGAGCAAACAAGAATGGCTTGATGTTGGGGCGAATCTCTCACTATCACTGCAAAAGGCTGTTTCAGTAAAAGATGTGCTCCTGACATTTCTAACTGAAAGTCTCTTACACAGTCATTATTTACTATACATAGGTGATTAGGTTATACACTTTGGTTTTAGTATTATATGTCAACAACATAACAGGTTAAATAAACTTATTCAGACTTATACACTCATCAAACATGAACTGAGCATTACTGACGCCAGAAAACTTGTTAGGCACTAAATATGAATAAGACACAATTCCTTCTAATATATATAACTAATTCAACACATATTTATTGACCATCTGTTATGTGCCAGCCACTATGTTATGTTAGGTGCAGGGAGAGATACAAAGTCAGTACAGTATTGCTCTCTAATGGGACAGATAATCCCATACACAAAAATTTCATTAGTGTGTCAGGAACAGAGATTAATTTAAGATATATAATATTGTTTTGTGCAAACATGAATTCTAGATTACAAAGTGCAAACTTACAAATTTTAGAAGAAACTGAATCACAAGATAAGAACTGTCAATGGTCATATTCACTGAATTAGATTGTGCATATTATCAACACTCAATTACATGCATTAATGAAGGAGTAAAGCATAGTGATAAACAAAAATGGTTGTAAATCTGAGAATAATTAACATTTGACATTGGAATGTATGTCTGCACATTATATGTAAATATATGTTCACAGTTTTTTGGTGTTGTAAGTAAAAGATGGTGTGACTTTCCATTTTGATCTTTCATTAAAAGATCTTCCTTTTTAAAATACAAATTAAGCTCCTGGGAATAATGTAAAGCAATAGCTTAATAGGATTTCATTAACATGGAGAAGACATTACGTGATTTTTCTTTTAATTGTATTTCTGACTTCTCAGTATCCAACAATATCCTCCAACTCCTAATATAATTTATAAATAAACAATAAAGCTTTAAATACTCTTGCATGTGATTTTTGAAGTAATTTTATACAGTATTTTTCTTAAACATTAGTAATTTCATCTTTTGCACTTCTTTATTACTTAATATGTAGTTATAATGAGATCACTACTCAAAACATTTGGTAATTACGGACAAATTTCTTTGAATTCAATCTAAAAATTTAATTTATATTCTATTTATTCCACCTAGGTTACGATAATGACTCTGGTACACAGGGGCTTAAAAAAAAACGCAATTGTAATACACACACCAACCACTAGATGCCACTTTCCATACAGTTATAATGGTGATGCCCACAAGGAAATAGCCCCAATTTGACATCTGGTTACTGGAACAACTTGTTTTTTACCAACATCTATTAATATTAATTAGGTGCCTAACAAGCACAAAGCACAATATTAGGGCAATGAATTGTACAAAAACATGTTTAGATATGGGTGCTGCCTTCAAGGAACTTCCAATCTAGTTAAAAAAAACTAGGCTGAAACAAATTAAAACAAATGTAAATACAATGGAATAATGATATAGCAGACAACAGTAATAAAAAGAGCTCTAAAATACAAGAAATACATCTTGAGTTTACCTTAGGAATTAAATCATTAGGACAGTATGGCCAAGTCACTCTCATACTCCAGGGTTTGTTTTTTTCTTTGGTAAAATGACAGAGACAGACAATATGATCTCTTTAGGTGACTTCCAGCTTTTACAGTCTGTGATTCAGTAAGATTTACCACGTAAAAACGGGTAGTATAGTCAAGAATTGCTATCAAAGTCATGAAAGAGAATTCCCTTGAGCCTTGAAGTATACATACCAGCTCTGTAGTAAAAAAAAACAAAAAAACAAAACTTGACTTCAATTTTGAAAGATGGGCAGAAAGATATCTAGAATAAAAGTGACCACACTAAGCATTAAGATTAAAACATAAAATTTGTGTGAGCAAAGAGCCAGGTGAAACAAACATTAAGTACCTCAGTCTAAAGGACTTCTTAAGTCCATATGATAAAACTACAGTAGGGGATAAAGCAAAAAATTACTTTCAAAAACTGTGGAAAAACTATTTAATTCTACAAAGTCACTGAAGACTGTTAAAGCAAGAAAATGATGCAACTCCAGTAATATTTTAAATTTTTTAGTGTGGGAGAAAATAACAAAATGAAAAGTAAGGAATATTTTTTATTATTATGTAGTAAAACACATCATAAACCTACGATAATTAAAACAGTATGGTATTGCTCAAAGAATAGGCAACTCAATGGACCAAAATAGAAAGGCTAGAAACAGATTTGTGTGCACACACACACATATATTCACTACGTGATAAAAGTTGGCATACCAAATAGATGTGAAAATAACTGATTGTTCAACATATGGTGCTAGGACAAGTACAGAAAACAATAAATTTAGATCTCAGGCTCCTACAATTAAAAAATACCAGATATGAGACTTCAAATTACAAATAAAAGCAAACCTCTGTATGCAATAGGATCACTTAAAGAAGGTAACAAAAATTCAGAGACTAGAGCCCCATCCTAGAGATTCTGTTTCAGTAAGCTTGAGGCTGGCTACCAGAATTTGAAATTTTAATAAACACCTCTAGGTAATTCTGATTCTGGTGTTCCAAGATATATACTACAAAATAATGGCATAGAGAAATAATAAATATCCCAATAATGTGGTTAGTTAGGTATCCAGACTGATATCCCTGTTTAAAAAAACTAAAAATGCTTGAAAAAATGTAAAATATCTTAAAAGCATCAAAAGGAAGAACAATAGGATTTATCAGGACAAAATCTAGGTGGGGGAAAAACCCCAGTAAACTGACCAATAAAACTACTTTTGCCCAGAGGGCATTTCCCAAACTTGGGGAATTTGAGATTCTTGTTTCACAACTTCTTCAGTGTAAGGGTGTACCATATACAAAAGCATCCCACAATCCCACCCCCAGAAAATTTTAAGAAAAAGGTATCTTAGCACTTAGCAGAGAAGCACATGGGGAAAAAAATCCGTGAGAAACTATAACCACAAGCTGGCCTTCATACAGAATTGCAATCCAAATTAGCATTAAGCTGGGTGAGCCCCTAACCTCAAACAAATTTGTTTAGAGTAGACTCAAACTACTTTGACCTCCCAGAGGCTGGGGAGAAATACATACACATCCTATGTAACAGAACATACCTTCATAGTAAACTTCAGAGAATTCCAAAAAATTCTTTTTGAAATTAAAATAAGATAGCCCACTTGTATATCACTAAGTACACAAGGAAGCAAAATACCATACACAAAAACCAGGGGAATCACCTGACAGCAGAAAAGACATAGCAAATATTTCAGACATTGGAATTACTAGATACAAAATTTATAATAACTATTTTTACAATTATTAAAGTTATTTTTAAAAACATGACAATAATAAAGGGACCAGGAAATTGCAAAAAAAAGTCACGTAGTTGAATTGAAATAAAATATAAACTCTAGAAGAAAAACTATGAAATTTAAAACTCAACGGATTGGCTTCACAGCCAACTAGATACAGATGAAGAGAGAATTAGTAAAGTTAAAATACTTGGCAAAATGAAAAGAAATTATCTATAATATAGCATAGGGATAAAACATATGAAAATGTGAAATAATAGTTAAGAGACACGGAAGAAAGAGTGAGGGAGTATAGCATACACGTAACTAGGATCACAGAAGAAGAGGTGAGAGAGGAACTGGGGCAGAGGCAATAGTAAGAGACAAAGGCAGAGAGTTTTAAAGAAATAACTTAAAATATCTGTGATTCAAGAAGTCCAACAGATCCAATGGAAGATAAATAAAACCCCAAACTAGACGCAATATAGTGTAACCTAAGAACATAAAACTGAAGACAAGACCTTAAAAGCATCAAGAAAGACAAAACAGACTGCCTTCAAGAGAGTGACGGTTAACTTATAGATTAGTACTCAGAAGTAGAATGGAAGCCAGGAGACTGTGGAATGACATCTTTAATATGCCGAGAGAAACCTGTCAACCTCTATTTTTTACTCAGAGAAAATACCTTTCAAGAAAAAGGTGAAAATACAAACATTTTTAGACAAAAACTGAAAAAGTATGCCCCCAGCAGGACCTTACAAAAGGAAATTCAAAGGTTTTGAATATCTTCTTTATGTGAAAGGAAATGAAAATGAAATGGAAGGTCTAAAATACCAAAAAGATGAAGAAAAAAATAATACTAAGCTTAAATAAATACTAACTATAAAACACACTTATAAAAATAGGGTTCAGGGGCCGGCCCCGTGGCTGAGTGGTTAAGTTCACGCGCTCCGCTTCGGCGGCCCAGGGTTTCACGGGTTCAAATCCTGGGTGCGGACATGGCGCCGCTCATCGAGCCATGCTGAGGCTGCATCCCACATGCCACAACTAGAAGGACCCACAACTAAAAAATACACAACTATGTACCAGGGGGCTTTGGGAGAAAAAGGAAAAATAAAATCTTTGAAAAAAAAAATAGGGTTCAAAAATACAGAACTAAAAGAAAAACACAGTGATAATACAATGTAAATCAGGAGAGGATGAGTGAAGTTAAAGTATTCTAAGGTCCTTGTAATGGTGCAGAAAATAGGTATGGGTATTAATTACTTTAGAATTTTATAAGATAAGCATAGAACCTAGGAATCCTAATTTCTAGGGTAAACGTTAAATGAAGATAAGAGAGGTATTAATTCCAAACTAGTGGAGGGGGACAATATTCATTAAATCCAAAAGAAGACAAAAGAGAGAGACAGAAAGTGATATCTTAGAAAAGACAGGACAAATAAAAGAAATATATCAGTATTTGAGTATAATTACATTAAGTGTAATTAAGTGTAAAATGACCCAGCATGAGAAAATAATCAGACAAATTTGAAAGTGGCACATTATGAAAAACAACTAGCATGGACTCTTCAAAAAGTCAGTGCCATGTCATGGGAGAGATGACTTTGTGAAGGACAGCTTGAGGACCTCTGTGGACTGTCTCTTGAGCAAAACAACAACTGATAAAATTTAGAAAAAACAAAATGTAAGTCTCTGGATACTGTCCTAAGAACCTACAGCAAATGAAGAAATGCTTATTCAACAAAATTTACTAAATCTCAGTATGAACAGCAAGAATCTATGGCATTTTAACCATGTCCCATTCCCTTCCTCTCCCCATTCCCTGCACAACTTGACAAAAGTTCTGGGAGCAGACACGAACCCAGAGCTCCTTCTCCTTCCAGCTCCCAGTTGAGCACTACACTATCTCATTGGAAGGGACAGGCCTTCAGAATTTCTCATTCTCCCCCTTGGCCAGTTCCAAGTTGCAGAAGCTCTATTCCAAGCAAGAACAGCTATGAGTTCTAATCCTCTTGGCTTCCACACGTCCCCAACTCATAAGACAAAAGCTCTATCCCAGGCATGGCAGACTGAGAGTATCGGACTTGACTGCCCTAACCCAAGCTCACTCACAGAGCACAGGTTGATACTAGCAGAAGCAATCTGAGAAGACCAGATGTTACTGTCCTTCCCAGTACCTTGCTCATAAAGCAGAGTGTCACTCCAAGAGAAGCAGGCCACTGCTCCTGCCCCCAGTTCTGGAGCACTGTCACAGAGGTTTTGCCTGTTTGCTGGGGGGGGGGGGGGGCATAAAAAAAGAGAGCTCTGAAGCTCTCCCTAAGGGACCAGACTTTACTTGGGAAAAAAAGTTCAAGCCTAATGGCACTCTGAAAAACAACGGAAATTTTGGTGGCAAGTAATTAAGAGGAGGCAGGTAGTTTCATGAGAACAACAAGCCAAACCACAGATCAGTCACAAGTTTACCACAGAGAATTGTCGAAAAAGACAGGTAAGAAAAGCCATCCTGATATTGGAACAAATCTCAAAGACTGGCCTCAAAGATTACCCCTGAAAGAGGCCCAAACTTAATTGGGTCAGAATAAGGAGAAATTTATGCCCAAGGACATTGTCAAAAACAATAGAGCCATCAGCAAGCCATTTGTGAAGGCTTACAACTGGGTGAGATACCTACAGAGGCAGTCATCTTAACAGAGAGAGCAGAAAAAGAGACAATCAGAGAGAACCCCAATAAATCCACTGTCATACCAAGGTGATTGTGAAGATGCCCAAGGCTACAGACTCTAGAGAGTGACATCACAGGCTGCACAATGTGGGGGAAATAGACTTCACTAAAATAGTCCAACAAATTCATTAAACAAGCAAACCTCAAGCAGCCCTGGAAAGGAGGATCAGTATTCAGACTGGCTACAATGTATTATATAAAACATCCAGGATTAAACAGAAATTATGAGACATATAAAGAAATGGAAATGTGTCCTTTACAAAGGAAAAAAAGGCAAGGTATAGAAACTGCCTTTCACAGGGCCTAGATCTTGAAATCAGTGCACAAAGACTTCAAGGTAGCCATTATATAGATATGTTCAGAGAATTAAAGGAAACCATGTTTAAAGAAATAAAGGAAGATATGATAATAATATTTCATTTAAAAGAGAATGTCAATAAAGAAATTGAAATTTAAAAGAACCAAATGAAATTCTGGAGTTGAAAAGTAAAAAACTGAAAAATTCACTACAGGGGTTCAACAGTATATTTAAACTGGCAGAAGAAATAATCAATGAACTTGAAGACAGATTGATAGTGATTAAGCAGTCTGAAAAACAGAAAGAAAAAAGAAGGAATAAAAAAGAACAGAGCCTCAGAGTAATATAAGGCATCATTAAATGCACCAACATATGTGTAATGAGAATACCAGAAGGAGAAGAGAGAAAGGAGCAGAAAAAATAATAGAAGAAATAATGGCTAAAAACTGACTACATATGATGAAAAACATTATTCTACACATAAAAGAAGCTCAATGCATCCAAGTAGGTTAAACACAAAGAAACTACATATAGATGCATCATAGTAAAAATATTGAAAAACAACGACAAAGAGAAAATCTTGAAAGCAGCAAGACAAAAATGACTCATCCTCTACCAGGGAATCCCAGAAAAGTTAACAAAATCTTCTCAGAAACAATGGAGGCCAGAAGGTAGTGGGATGGCATATTAAAAGTGCTCAAAGATAAAAACTGTCAACCAAGAATCTTATATCCAGTAAAACTATCTTTGAAATATGAAGGTGAAACAACAACATTCCCAGATACACAAAAGCAAAGAAATTTCATTGCTATCAGACCTGCTTTACAAAAAAATACTATAGGAAATTGTTCAGGCTGAAAACAAGAGAAGCCAGAAACTGATTTGAATCCACACACAAAAAGAGAGTGCTGATAAACATAACTATGCAATTGTAAAAGGCATTATAAATGCATATTTCTGTATCTTTCTCCTCTTAACTAACTTAAAAGTGATTATATAAAACATATGGGTATAATAATGCTGTTGGGCCTGTAACATATAGAACTGTAATATATTTAACAATAACATAACAAAAGAGGTGGGTGACAGCAAAGCTGTATGAAAATAAGAAAATTACAATACATAATAACTTGAATTCACAAGAACAAATGAAAAGAACCAGAAATGTTAAATAAGTTCAATATAACAACTATATATATATACTTGTTTTGCTTGCTTTTCTCAGCTTCTTTAAAAGCCATAAAGTTACATAACATTGTAATTATAACAATGCATTTTTGAGTTTGTAATATATACAGATGTAATATGTATAACAATAATAACACAAAAAGGAGGAAAAGGTAGTAGAGTTTCATAGAAGGACTATTTCTACATCTCACTGGAATTAAGTTGCTATAAATCTTAAGTAGATTCTGATACGGTATCATGTCCACAGTAAGCCCTAGAGCAACCACTAAGAAAACAGCTAAAAATTACAGTGAAGAAAATCATTAAAGGAATTATAATAATTAACTAGAAAATATTCACTTAATGAAAAAGAAGACTATAAAGGAAGAACAGAAGAACAACAAAAAATGCACATGGGAAATATGGAAACTAAAAAGTAAAATGGCAGACAAAACTCTAATTGTATCAATAATAACACTGAATGTGCATGGATCAAGCAAGCCAATCAAAATTCAGAGATTTTCAGACCATATAAAAAATCAAGATCCAACAATGTCTATAAGAGAACATGTTAGACAAAATATACAAAAAGGTTCAAAGTAAAAGGATGGAAATAAAACCATCATGCAAACAGGAACAGCAAAGGACTAAATGTTTGTTTCCTCCCCAAATTCACATGTTGAAATCCTAATCCCAATGTTATGGTTTTTGGAGGGGGGGATTTGAGGGGGTAATTAGATCATGAGAGTATGGCCCTCATGAGTAGGATTAGCGCCCTCATAAGAGGCCAAAGAGCTATCTAGCCCTCTTTCTGCCATATGAAAATATAAGAAGTCAACAGTCTGCAATCTGGAAAAGGCCTCTCACCAGAACCTCACCATGCTGGCAGCCTGATATTGGAATTCCAGCCTTGAAAACTGTGAGAAATACATTTCTGTGGTTATAAGCCACCCAGTTTGTGGTATTTTCTGATAGGAGCACAAAGTGACTAAGACAACAACCAAAAGAAAACTGAAGTCGGCATACTAATAAGAAACAAAATGTATTACAAAACAAAAAATATCACTAGAGATAAAGAAGGATAGTTTATAATGATAAAAGAGTATATTCACCAGGAAGACATAAAAAGTAGAAACATAGATGCACCTAACAACAGAGCCTCAATATGCATGAAACAAAAACTGACTGAAGTGAGAAATAGACAATTCAACAACAATCGTTGGAAACTTCAATACCCTACTTTCGACAATGGGTTGAACAGTAAGGCAGAAGATCAAAAAAGGAAATAGAGGACATGAATAACAGTATAAACCAACTAGATCTAACAGACATCTGTTCAACACTCTACTCAACAACAGCATAATACACATTCTTCTCAAGAATGCATAGAACATTCTCCAGGATGGATCATATGCTAGGCCATAAAATAAACCTTAATAAATTTAAAAGGATTGAAATCATACAAAGTACGTTTTCCTATGACAATGAAATAAAATTAGAAATCAATAACAGGAAGAAATTTGGGGTATTCACAAGTATGTAGAAAATAAACAATTTACCCCTAATTAACCTTTGGATCAAAGGAGAAATCAAAACATATATTAGAAATTCTTTGAGATAAATGAAAATAAAACCACAAAATGCCAAAACATATGGGATGCATTTAAAGCAGTGTTTAGAGAGAAATTTATAGTAGTAAGTGCCTATATTAAAAAAAGACGCCAAATCAATAAATTAACCTTCCACTTTTAGACATTAGAAAAGAGAACAAAGTAACCTAAAGTACACGGAAGGAAAGAAACAAATTTTGACCTGAAATTAATGAAACAGAGAATAAAAAAATAAAGGAAATCAGCTGGTTCTTAGAAAAGATTAACAAAATTGACAAACCACCAAGAAAGAGAGAGACTTGTTATTGAGTTTTGAAAGACTTTTTGATTAAAATACTCAAATTATTAAATCAGGAATGAAAGAGGGGACATTACCACCAACATAGGCAGGAATAGCAGGGCACTTCCTCAGCCTAATAAAAGGGATCTACAAAAAACTCTTGGCTAACATCATAATTAATGGTGAAAGAATGAATCCTTTCCCTGCAAGACCAGGAACAAAACAACTCTGTCACTTCTTTCCAACTCTGTCTAATCTGTCATTTCTTTCCAACATCATCCTAGAGGTTCTAACCAGGGCAATTAGACAAGAAAATGAGCCATCCATATTAAAAAGGAGGAAGTAAAGCTATCCCTATTCACATATGACATAGTCTTGTATACAGAAAATCCTATTAGAGCTAATAAATAAGTTCACAACTTTACAAGATACAAAATCAATGTACAAAAAAAATTGTGTTTGTATACCCTACCATGAAATTAAGTAAACATCCACTTATAACAGCACAAAGAAGAATAAAGTACTTAAGAATAAGCTAAAGAAATACAAAACTTACACTCTGAAAACTATAACACACTGTCAAAAGAATTTAGAGAAGACCTAAATAAATGGAAAATATCCCATGTTCATGGATCACAAGACTTAATATTGCTAAGATGGTAATACTCCCAAATTTTTCTGCAGATTCACTGCAATCCTTATTAAAATTCAACTGCCTTTTTTGCAAAAATGAACAAGCTAAACCTAAAATTCATATGGAATTTATTTGGAATTTCAAGTCACCTCAAAAGTCAAAACAATCTTGAAAAAAGAACAAAGTTGGAGGACTTACACTTCCCAATTTCAAAACTTACCGCAAATCTACAGTAATCAAACCAATGTGGTACTGGCATCAGGATAGGCATATAGATCAAAATAGAATTGAGAGTCCTGAAATAAACTCATGCATCTACGGTGAACTTAGTTTGATAATGGTGTCAAGAATGTTCACTGAAGGGAAAGAATCATTTTTTCAACAGACAGTGCTGGGACAACTGGATATCCACATGCAAATAGATGAACTTGGGCCCCTTCCTCACACCATGCATAAAAATTAACTCAAAATGGATCATAGATTAAATGCAAGAGCTAAAGTTATAAAACTCTTAAAAGAAAACATAGTAGTAAATTTTCCTGACCTTGGGTTAGTCAAAGCCTTCTTAGATGTGACACCAAAAGCACGAGTGACAAAAAAATAGATATTTTAAAATTTCATAAAAATTTCTTTTTCTAAAATTTTGTGCTTCAAAGGACACTATTGAGAAAGTGAAAAGATAACCCATAGAATCAGAAAACATATTCGCAGATCATGTATATGAGAAAGGACTTGTAATCCCAAATATATAAAGAATTCTTATAACTTACTAACTTACTGGCAAATAACCCAATTAAAAAATTGGCAAAGGATCTGCACAGACATTTATCAAAAAAAAGATATACAAATGTTCATTAAGCACATAAAATGATGCTCAACATCACTAACAAGCAGGAAAATGCAGAACAAAACTACAATGAGATACCATTTCACACACAGTAGGATAGCTACAATCAAAAAGATAGACAATAACAAGTGTTAGCAAGGATTCTAAAGAAATTGGTTCCAAGGAAATTGGAGCCCTCCTACCTTTCTAGTGGGGATGCAAAATTGTGCAACTGTTTTTGAAAACAGTCTGATAGTTTCTCAAACAAACACATGACCTGGCAATTCCACACCTATGTACATACCTAAGCAAATAAAAACATATCCACACAAAAACATATATATGAATGTTCATAGTACCATTATCCAGGATAGCTTAAAAAGCATAAAACAAGCCAAATGTCCATCAACCGATGGGCTGATAAGCAAAATGTAGTATGTGCATACAAAAGAATATTATTCAGCAATAAAGAGGAATGAATTGCTGATTCACACCACGACATGGATGAACCTTGAAAACATTATGCTAAGTGAAAAAAGCCAGATACAAAATACCACATGTTGCATGATTCTATTTATATGAAACGTCGAGAATAAACAAACCTACAGAGACAACAAGTGGATTGGTGGCTGCCTAGGGCTATGGACCTGGGGGGCCATGGGGAGTGACAGTTAAGGGATATGAGTTTCTTTGGGGATTGATAAAAATATTCAAAACTTGATCTTGGTGATGATTGCACAACTCTGCAAATATCCTAAAAACAACAGAATTGTGTACTTAGTGAGTGAATATTTTATATAAATTATATCTCAAGGAAGCTGTTAAAAATCAGTGTCATGAAATAAAATGTGGGAAGACCACTCTGTCAAGAACTGTGAAGGGTCTGAGACTTTTCCCTACTGGGAAGTTAACAAGTTAGCCTAGCATGGATGCTGGCAGAAAATACAAGACTTCATCAGAAACAATGGACAATGTATTACTCATGGCAATAGCCCAGACTTCCCTGAGCCCCAGTTCCCACAGGGTGACATGAAGAGGACAAGGCAATGGCTTCACATACACATTGTTGCTACAGGAGAGAAGTTGAGTGTTCAGGGAAACCACATATTTTATAACGGGCAGTAAGCTTGACCTTTGCTCTGAGATGTTATTGTTATTATAGCGGACAGTAAACAAACCTGTCTTTTGCTCCAAAGGGAGATACTCTCTCTATTTTCCTAATTGTTCACTATACAGATATACTGAATAGACAGTCCAGAACAAAGAGTCTGTTTCTCTCCTCTCAAGATGTACAGAGACATGAGAGGTGCACAGAAAATTTAATTCTAACACATTTCAGATTTTTAAAAATGTATGAAAGTAAACAAATGCAGTACATGAACAGCTATGAAAGACTTTTTAGGACCATTAGGGATATCTGAATATGACTTGAAAATTATATTGTACTTCAAAATCATTATGCTTTTAAAGTGTGATAATGATATGTTTATGTAGTATAATGTCCTTTTCCTTTGGTGAGGCATGATGTGTGCTGAGGTATTTAGACATATAATGTGTCATGATGTCTGCAAATTACTTGTAAATGGCTTAGCAAAAAAGAAGTGTACACACACACACAGAGACACTGGAGAGCAAGAGACATAAAAATATAAAGCAAATATAGCAAAATGTTAATTATTGAATCCAGAGGGAAAATACACTGGTATTCATTATATCTTCTTTCAATTTTTTTAAAATATTGTTACTAAAAACTTATGTAGGTAACTACATTGATAAAACTACTTAAGAGACAAGTATCCTCAGACTGCAAAAAAGGGCAAATTGTAACAAGTATGTTATTTATCAGAGACATCAAAAACATAAGGTTACATGGAAAGGTTCAAATATAAGATGAAAAAAGTTATACAAATAATAAGCAAAGAAAATTGGTATAGCTATGTTAATTTCAGACAAAGGTTTTAAGGCAAAAGGAATTACAAAAAATAAAAGAGGGTTACTTCAGAATGACAAAAGGTTTGGTTCACAAGAAATACACTTAAAAAAACACCTAAATTTGTATGCATTAATAACATCCTAAAATACAGACAGTTAAAAGTATCGGATCTACAAGGAGAAATAGACAAATCCACAATCATAGCTGCAAATTTTAAACAGATCTCTGATTACTGATAGAAGACATAAACAAAATAATCTGTAAAGACATAGAAAGATTTGAACATGATTACAAACTTATTCTAATGAACATACATAAAACCATGTACTCATCAAATGAAGAACACACATTTCTATCAGGTACAACCCTGGATATTCATAAAAACTGACCATACACTCGGCTTTAAGGTTAGTCTAAGCAAATCTCACAGGATAGAATTCATACAGAACATGATCCCTGACCATAATGCAATTCAAGCTAGAATAAATAATTTAAACCTAACCAAACTCTGGAAGAGAACAGAAGAGGAGGAACAAAGCTAACATAACCTTGACATCAAACCTAAATAGGACTGAGCATGAAAGGAAAATCATAGGTCAATTTTATCAATGAATATAGATGCAAAAATCCTATATAAAATATGACAAAGTTCGATTTAACCTAGGCTTTCTAGCCATTGTTGAAAGGAAAGAAAAGGGTTGAAAAAGAAGAAACGAAAATGTCATTCACAGATGGTATGATCGCATAGATAGAAAGTTCAAAAGAATATACAGAGAAATTAGAATTAATAAAGTTCAGCAAAGTTACTGGGTATAAATCCAACATATTAAAGTAAATTATATTTTCATATACCATCAACAAAATCAGAAAATAAAATGAGAGACCACTTACAATGGTGTCCCCAGTGCAGTCTCCCAGGAGAAAAGTGAGGGAACTAGATATGATGGAGCTTTTGAAAAAAAACAAGTATAAGAAATGCATTGTAAGAGTAGAGGAAATGTAATTAGAGACTCTGGGGAAAAGAGCAACACATGCAAAAAAATATAATTACAGAGTTTTACCTGGCTCTACAATAAGCAACATATTCATAATATTCATATATTCAAAATAATGTAAGCATTGCTTATTGATTTAATTAAAAACAATGTGACAAATTCGGAGATGGAAGAAGAGAGATAAAGGTGATAGCAGAAAGAGCACTTCATTTGTCATAATAGAAAGTAATTAGATAATGTTGATAAAGCAAAAATTATTTCCAAGTTTTTGTCCTTAATGAACTGATCTAGGAAGTCAAAAGTGATGAGGAAGGAAACTGATGATTTTTACTATTACTTGCACTTTTTAAACCATGGGCATACAATATAATACTATGCCATAAATCTCATAAACTCTTAGAAGATATTAATTTAAATCTAACATTTCAAAACAGAAGTCATCTTTGACCTGGCTACTCTTAGCACAAAACATCCATTTTGGGGGGCATGGATTCACTGTTCTTTAACACTCTAAGGCTAAAAATTTTACATATTATTTGTTATATCCCTTTATTTGATATCCTATCACAATCCACAAACAGATCTTGCTATTTCTTCCTAATAAATGCTATCAATAAAAGAATGTTAGCAGAGTTGAAAGAAGTCTTAGAAATTACCTAATCTATCCCCCCTCGTTTTCTTTTTTCTTTTTTTTTTCTGGGAAAGATTCACCCTGAGCTAACATCCATTGCCAGTCTTTCTCCGTTTTTTTCCCTTCCCAAAGCCCCAGTACACAGTTGTATATTCTAGTTGTAAGTCCTTCTAGTTCTGTGGGAGCCGCCACCACACCATGGTTACTGACATATGAGTGGTATGGTTCTGTGCCCAGGAACTGAACACGGGCCATCTAAGGGGAGCACACTGAACTTTAACCACTAGGTCATCAGGGCTGGCTCTCTACCCCTCTCATTTTAAACATGAGAAACGGAGGGCCAGTCAATTACAGAGCCAGAGCTAGAATCAGCTTCTTGACTTTTCCAATATTTTACTTTCAAATTCTGAGGAAAAGCCAAGTTATTTTGCCAGATTTTCTATGAGGAGGAAACATTTTCTTCTTGCTATCATAAAAGTTTTTCTTAAAAAATCAAATTACAGATGAACACATTAATCAGTTTGAAAGCCTTTTTACCAAAGCAGCAGCTGCCACTTTCTATAAAGCCAGAACTAAAAACATGGGGAGACTCATTCAAATATGACTACAACATGTAATTCACCAATACTAACATAGATAATGATTTTCCTTAATTAAAAACATTACAATTTTCAAGATGACTAAAGAATAAAGATACACTCGTTTAGATTTCAAGATCCTATTTTTTTTTTCCAATGGGGATGGAAGAAGGTTGGGAAAATGAGGTGAGAGGCCTAAGAAAGGTTACCAGGCAAAAGTATGTCAGACTTTAAGGATGCTCCTAAACTAACATTGATCAAAGTGAGCCCAAAGATGTAAAGACATCAGTTATCAGATAATAGAGCTACTCTGGCATCTAGTCTGGACAAATTACCAAATGCTTCATTACCAGAAGTACTTTAACCTTAAAAATACACAGACAAGTTATTCAGATTAGCCCTAGAGATTTTACATTTAGGGTAGAGAAGTTAGGCCTATTTCAAGTAAATTTTTATTTCCAAGTACTTTGGGATACCATTTGAAAATATGTGAACTGGAAACCTTTTTTAAATAATTAGGTTATTAGATGCTTTTAATGGCACTTGTGTAGATGGGATTTTTACATTAGAAAATTACCCTAAATCAGAATGGAATTTCCTAAAAGTAGAATCTGATTGGCAGATAGAAAAGAAACTAAGTGTAAGTTACCTTAATCAAGAGCAACTTTTGCCCCAATTATAGGTACCGGTAACCATAAATTAAATTTGAGAAGTTTTTATTGAGCCTGGCTCTGTACAAATTAATATGGGATATATGGAGATTATTAACTATCTTATCTCCCCAGAAGATTTTATAACCTAAAGAGTGGAATTAGAGAAATAAGCAAATTAGTATCTATTAGACAAAATTAGATAAACGACATAAGATGAACATAAAGTATTATGAGCATTCAAAAAAGAAAAAATGCTTAGAAAACTGGTAACACACATAAAACGTATTTTTTCACATGTGACTCTAGTAGATTTTTCCCTAACAACAAGCAATATTTGAAGGAAATAAGTATATATAAGCATATTCATGATCAAAATTAGAAAATAAACACAAGTAAGGATGATAGCATAGCAGAATTAGAAGCTTTCCAGTCCTCTGCTCTGTAGGATCTATAATGTTCACCTAAAACATTTCTAGCCAACCAGCCTCACCTAGTTAACACCTTCAGTGATGATGAATTCACAAGGCAGCCCATAGTAGTAAGGTTTAAGACACTTCTGCAGAAAAAGATTTAACCCGTTTTAAATCCCTTACAAAGAAAATTCAACAATGGCAACTCAAGCAAGTAATGGATTAAAATCATCTTAAAATGAGATCAACCCAATGATCACTTAATATTGTTTCTTAAAAGTGATAATATAAGTAGCAGAAGAAATATTTAATTTCCTTACTCAAATTGAAAGCCGTTATTTTACTTTGGGGTAGGGGGACATGGGCATTGCTTATAGATAAATTATTTCTGCTGTAATTATTTTTATTCATTTTGAATATGAAACTATGGTAAGAAAATCTGGTGATACATACATTTTCAGCAATAAAAAGAAACGTACATTCTCAAGTGATACTATCTTATCTAACCTGCCACTAAGGGATTATACATGGGATGGATGTATCAAAGATTTTGGGGTGAAAGGGTTGCAAAACAATAAAAATTATAACCAACATTTGCATAGCTCTTTACAATTCACAAATGGTCGACATATATCTTATTTGGTCCTCTCAGTAATAATGCTGTGATGTATGCAGGTATACTTATTTATATTTTCAGATGTGGAAATTGAGGTTTAGAGAGCTTAAATGACTTAATTTAGGACCACATAGTAAGCTAATAATTGAACTCAGATTTTTGTCTTTTGCCTCCAAATGCCATGTTCCTTTCACTACTAACTCTGGAAGAAAGTATCTAAAACTTCAAACCTAAAATTGTGGTCTAGAATGATGGGACAATAAACATGAGTAACACAATAAAATTATTGGATTTTAAATTAAAATTTATTTCGATATTATGAAAACTTCCAACATCATTTAAAATGATTTACTTTCAGATAAATGAGTTAACCACAGCTATGGCTTCACTGAGAAAAGAAAATTGAGAAGTAAGATAAACCTTGATTTTGTGGCAATAAGATTTTTATGGACGGGCTATTGACAGCCCTGCAGGTTTCTATTCCACCAGGCCTGTACAGACATATCCTGAGTTTCAACATCTTTCTTAGGATTGCAGGAAAGCGGTTCCATAAATGTAAAGAGATTAGCACAAGTTGAACTTATCTGCAGTTATTTGTTTCAACTTGGCCTTGGAAAAGTACTAACATCACAGATAAAAGAAACAAACAAAAAGACTACAGTACCATGATAATAAGAATAAAGTCTTCAGAGTACTGCTGAGCATAAATATGTCTGGAATGTCTCCTATGAAGCAGTCAAAACCGGTGTTCTAAGTGCATTTAAGACTCAGTGAGTCCAACTCCAGGGCTCTATGCCAGTATAAAAATGTACTAACATGCCCTAGGCCTCCCTGTTGCCTGCTGGCAGGAAGGTAAGAAGAAAAAATTGTTTTTTCCCCTTACACTGAGTAGATCAACATTTCCTGTGCATTTCTAACAGAATTACTGGATGATCATCTCAGCAGCTGCTATTCATGGTAGAAGAGGCTAATATGATCTTTATTTCACAGGCAGCAAAGCAGGAAACCCAGCTACCACTTTCAGTAAGGCAAGTGTTCTGCATGAAAGCCTCCACGGTATTTTCCAACATGGGCAGAAATCAGAAAAACCCCAGTTTAGTACAATCACAAAAAGCAGGAAGGCTTCAGTTCTGGCTGTTTCACTTACAATCAACAGGAAAAAAAAAAAACAATGCCTTCTTAATAATGTTCCTGAGTATGGGACACCGATTAGATAAAATCACATATTAAAGGTGAGAAATAGTACACCACCACCACCACAGCCCCTCCCAAATCACAAGAGCTCCAGCTTAACGTAATTGGCTGGTAACTGTCAAGTCAATATTTAGAAAACTTACAACTTCCTCTAATATTAAAGTTAGTAGTACTTTTTCAATATTTGTCACTCAAATAGAGCAATTATTGCCAAAGCAGCTTTAATTTATATACTACTCAAAAATCTATTGTCACTTGTGCTCTTCCATGACAAAAACCTGTCCTTTACTTAGCCCTGTCTTAGAGAGTTAGGAAGAAGTATAGGTGAGAAAGAGATGATTTGACAGGCAGATCTGGGAGTCGAAGATGGAAAATTCTTTACAGGCAGAAAAAGTCCACAATATACATTACATACATAGAGTCAATCAATGAGCTTTTATTTTAATAAAAATAGCAACATCCTGGCAATTTGCTATTCAAATCAAGTTTGTTAAGACAGGATTATACCAGATTTATATCACCATGCCATTTCTAGTAAGCAAATACTGGAGTGTTGGGAAAAAACCTTTAAGAACCATACATAGACTTGCAAAACAATTTTAGAAATCAAAGTATACCTGGCTAGTCATCTACAAACATAATTCAAGGTAACACTGAATTTGAAACAAAAAGAATGAAATAAATACTACATACCAGAAAACCATAAAAAGAAATTCAAATCATATATCTGGGAGAACAAGAGCTACACATATGTGAATAGACAAGATGGGAAGAGAATGTATGCTACCTCGACTTGTAACTAGTTTGAAAATGGAATGTCTCTATTTGTGAGGGAATACTGACCACATCCCTAGTTACTAACCCTCTGTAATATGTAGGCACATCAAGAGATGAATTGTATGCAATTCAATCCCATAAACATTTACTGTATGCTTTACTACCTCAAAAAGAAATGAGAACTGCTGGCGATGGGGAAAGATGGTACAAAGATGAATATGGTACACAGAACTCACATTCAGAGACCTGGCAATTTAGTTGGAAAAACAAACAGGCAAATCAATTATTGCAATGTAATAAAAACAACAGAAAATAAAAATTCTATGATGGAAGTATAAACAAAGTGCTATAAGAGATAAGATAAAGGATTAATTCTAATTAGGGACGAAATTATGACAAAAGAACAATCAACAGGCATTTTCTATAGCAGACGTTAAAGGAAAATAGTATGGACAATTACTCATTTGGACTTGCTCTTTCCAATACAGTAGCCACTAGCCACATGTGCCTATTGAACACTTGAAATATGGCTAGGCCAGATTGAGATGTGCTATAAATGTAAAATACACAGCAGCTTTCAAAGAGTATAAATATCTCAGTAATAAATTGTATATTGATTACATGTTGAAATGATAATATTTTGGATAGAGTGGGTTAAATAACACGCTACTAAAGTTCATTTCACCTGCTTATTATGCTTTTTTAATGTCACTTCTAAAAAGTTTTAAATTATATATGTGACATGCATTATATTTTTATTGAATAAAGCTGATCTAGAAAACAAAAGTAATAACAATTGTGATGGTTACTTGCAAGCTATATTTGGACTGTAAGTGCAAAGTGTTATCCTTCTAGAGAATAAAGTATTCATAGACAAGGTAGAGAACCAAGGAAAAAAGACTAATGAATAGTGAGCGGAAAAAACTATCTCATGATAAGAGGAAATATTAAGAACATGATAATGAATAAACACAAAAAGTCTCATCACTTGGGTAATAGGAAAAGTTCTGTACAGTTTCCTTTTCCATTACAATAGTAGTCCTAAATCCGACTGCCTTGTCCCCAATCCAGACCTATTAAATCTAATGTGCACCCAGGGCTGAGAACCAATGTGTTTAAAAAATTGAGAAGGCTCATAGTCTTGAGAAGATGGTTGAAATCAGATTATTTTCAACAAAAGCATTCTGTACTTTAAGCCTGAGGAGTATAGTTGAATTGATTGACATTTCGCAGTAAAAGGAACCTAAGGGTGAAAAGTTATAATGTCAGATTGGGGTTGTTAATAGGAAGGGAAGAGAAAGCTGAGCACAGTCAACTGCATACCCTGTAAGCTAAAAAGCGGATTTTTGAAAGTTCAAAATTATAACTGTGAGTTCATGACCAAAGACTCTAATACGATAGTGATTATGGGCAATTCTAAAAAATAAAATTCTATCACCAGAATTCAGTGAGAAAGAAAATAGAGATGTGTGAATAAATCAGAGGTACAGCACAGGGAACACTCTAACTAAATTAGATTTTTAAAACATAAGAAAAGATGGAAAAAGGGGAAAAAGAAATAAAGACAGGCACAAATGTGTAACACAATCTTGTAAGAACAATCACAGGAAAGGTAAAAACCTAAAAGGAATCAAAGCTCGTGGGGAAAAAATGCTTAGAAAAACAAAAGTAGCAAACAGAGGTGCTGGGTCTGTTATTTGGGAACATTTGACTTCCTTCATCTCCAACAAGAAAGGTGGTCTTCAAAACAGATAAAACAGGAGTTGAGACCCTATCTAAGGGAAAGCAATGTCATAACTGTTGAACATATTCAAAGTTTCAGGTTCAAATAAATTATGCACTAAGCTAATGCAAGCTTCCTTATAACCACTCCTAGGAAAATTTTTACATGTATGGAAAGTAGTAAAGATGCTTTGATGACTCAAATTGGAAAATTTTCAGTATTGTTAAAAGAAGGATTATAGGAACTACAAAACAGTTAATATAACATAAATGTCAGGTGAAAGGAGAATAGTCTTTTGGATAAGAGAAATGGAATAGCATAGTGACTTTAATTTCAGCAAGGCGTTTGACACAATATACTTATAGATAAAAAAGTGAAATGTGGTTGGATGAAATTAGAATTCAGTCATATGGATTCCCTAAAGTCCTTTTCATGAACTGCAAGGTGGTCCCACAATATCTGACTTCCCTTTTACCTTTCTGATCTTATTTCTTACACTAGCCTATTGTCTAACTTCCTTGCCCTGCCTCAAACATGTCAAAGAGTGTTCACGCTTTAGGGCTTTTGCTCTTCCTGTTGCCTGTGGCTAGAATGCCCCAGTTCCAGATATTCACATGCCTGGCTCGCTCACTCATTCACTTCATTCAGGTTTCAACTCAAATATTATCTCTTCAGAGAGTTCTGCCCTGATCATTTTATCTAAAAAAGCAAAAATATCATTCTCTATTTCCTATTTTTCTTCATAGTACTCATCGCTATGTGGTCATGTGAGTGAATGTGCATGAGTGTGTATACACACACACACACACACTAAATATATGTATATATTTATATATAGTGTGGAGTATGTGTGTGTGTGTGTATATATATCTCTCTTCCGTCTCCACACTAGAATGTAACCTTCATGAGGACAGTGAGTTTGTTTTGTTCACCAGGGAAGCCCAGTATCTGAAACAGTGGTCCTCATCTTCTCCCTCCTCTACTAGCCATTCTAAATTTCTCTCATCATTAGCTATTCCCTCAATGGGTCTTGGTGTCACAACCCAGAGTTGTGACCCAAATATTTATTACTGACGGGAGTGATCCTTTGGTAATGACAGAGCTGTCATGTCACAGTTGTTCCAAGTTTCCATTCACAGTTTAAATGGGGGTAAAAGGGAGTACCAGGAAACATCAAGTAGATTCCCTGGGTTCCAAATATATTCTTCCCTGACTCCACTGTGTAAAAGTAGCCCAACCTCCTCCTTCTTATTAGCATCAATTATTCCTGCCAAGATGGAAGCCCTAAGACTAACCACAAAAATGGGAGACCATGGTTCATCCAACTAACCTCTCTCCTCTAAGTTTCCCCTCAGGAAGACAGGATCACAGGCACCATGCATGGACAAACTGCTCCCCAAATATGCATGGGGAAGTGGAATGTGTGCAGCACGTAGAAATGTGGGGGCCATGGAAATGTGCCACTCAAATATGCTGGGGGGGGGGTCATGGTTGATTTACAGCCCAAGCTGCCACCCCTCTAGATCCACCATCATGCTCAGAACAAGGCCATTCTTCACCCAGGCTGCTCCCAGACAATGACTGAGCATGACAGGAATGCTGGTACAGATCCATTCCTGTGGGACAAGGGACTCCACTAACAGGTGTCTTTAGCTCAAGGACTCTCCATTGGCCTGGCCAAAACTTTGTTAAAACTGTAGTCTGAGAGGCTTCCTATTCAGTCCTTCCTTCCCCTTGTCCTTTCACAGGTGTTAGACCTGCAGTGCAATCTGAAGGTGCTCGCTGTCTACTACTGCTTCTCTGCAGTTTATGATACCTCTTTAAAGTAGCCAAGTTATTAAAACTGAATTGCCTACTGAAGGCTCTAACATTCTTAGAAAAAAAATCACGACAATCCTATCAAAAAAATTATAAAAGACTGACAGGTAAAATCCATAATAAAACCATAAAAAATGTGAGTCACCATTTTAAAGAGAGTTTCCTGGTTTAGAGCAAGTAGATAAGCCTAAGTACGCGTGAGCCAACTACTTTTTCACTAAAGTGCTATTGATCCACTTAATTCAGTCTAGTTTCTTGAACACTCACTTACTGAGATGGCTAGTTCCTTTAAATCATGTTTATATTTACTTCAATATCGGCTCTATATTTATAAAATAGCATTGAGATAAAGACTATTAAAGAGTGTGAAGTCTGCATTTTTATTGGTATTCAGTTTAAGCTGCCAAACTATTACTCTTGCACCTAAAACCAACATGCCATTGCTATCGCTGAACGTAACATTTGCAGTATACCTCCACAGGTACAGCTACCTGCCAAAACACCCATGAATAGAAAAATGGGTAACAACAGTAATAAAAATCAGCAAATTTCTCTACTTTCTCTCACATAACAAGAACAAATGACAGTTTTGAATTTCTAACCTGTTAGGAGAAAGTCATAGTTTCTGATTGAGGTGATAATGCTGATGTCAACTTTTTGAGCATCTTTTAGTTATCAGAACATGAAAAGAAATTGGAAAAAATGGAGAAATAAAGAAAATATTTCTAAGTGTATGTGCAAATTGTACTTTATTCATTACATTAAGCTTAACTAGATAGATGTTAGCAACCTCAAATATATATAATGTTTTAAAATAAAGCTCTCTTATATTTAAGATTCCCAATGGTCAAAATAAATTGAAGATGCAATAATCAGAGACAATTAATTCATTAAGACAATTGCTAACTGCTTTAATGGCATAAAAACCTCAAAGAATTATAAACACATAGTTTCCACTTTGGCACACAGCACAATACTTTTTTACTACCATAACTTCTAAAACCCCAAACTGCAATATGCAGCATAATAGCCTTATATACTAGATTTCGACTTTAGGAACTATGGGCGGGAGAAGCGGAGCTGTGAGTGGAATGAACTCATTCCATATATATCCTTTACACACATATCCTTTAGCCAGAGAAGCTTCACTTTCATCTGCTTTACTTTCTTCATACATTTAAAATAAAGGTTTGAAACTGACTCTCCTTGTCTATCTAAAGGATACCAGACATGTGATGACCTACCATCTACACCACATATATTTCTCTTATCTCTTTCCTCCTCTTTGTTCTTCTAATCTCTTTCTTGCTTTTACGTATTTAGTTTTCTACTAACTATGCCAGTGTGAATGACACCCCCTGGAGCTGAACTGTACAAAACTAGCCCAGCCGTCTTGGATGCCTGAGTGCTTCTAAGAGTTTAAGGAAAGATTACCTAATGCTAGGTTCAAATATTCCTAAGGATTATGCTCCAAATTGTATATATTATTAGAGCAGTTTCCCAATTAAGTGGTAATGACTCTCTGAAAATTACGATGGTTAATTTAACCAAGTTAAAATACTCAAAGTGAATCATTACCCTTATTAGGAAGATGAAGGCATATATTATAACTTAGTTAAAAGTTTGCTTTTCCTTACCAGATCTTTTGCTTAATCTTGCAGATGGTGGTCACAAATTTGATTTCAAGACTTACTATAAAGGTATACAGTAATTAAGACAGTGTGGTATCATCATAAAGATTAGCAAATAAATCAATTAGAATATGGTATATTTGATTTTCAATAAAGCCAAAGCAATCCGATAGGGAAAAAATATACTCAAAAAATGATGCTAGGGGGTCGGGTGGTGGTGTAGCAGTTGGGTTCACATGCTCTGCTTTGGCAGCCCAGAGTTCACAAGTTCAGATCCCAGGTGTGGACCTACACACCACTCATCAAGCCATGCTGTGGCAGCGACCCACATACAAAATAGAGGAGGTGTGGCACAGATGTTAACTCAGGGACAATCTTCCTCAAGCAAAAAGAGGAAGATTGGCAATGGATGTTATCTTAGGGCCAATCCTCCTCACCACAAAAAAGAAAAAAAAATTGGTGTTGGGATAATTGGATATCCCTATGGGAAAAAGTGAGCCTCAATACCTACCTACATAATATCAAACACAAAAATTGTTTGAAATAGATCATAGACAAAAGCATAAATGCTAAAACCCACAAAAATTGTTTAGAGGAACATATAGGAGAATACTATTATTATTTGTGGTTAGACAAAGGTTTTTAGGACAGGACAAATAAAGAACAACCATAAAAAACCTGATGAATAAGGTTTCCTCAAAATTCAAAATGTCTACTCATCAAAAGACATCATTATTAATATGAATAACCAAGCCAGAGAATGGAAGAAGATATTCACAATACATATATCTGACAAAGAACTAGTATTTGGGATATAAAAGGAACTCCTACAACTTAACAATAAAAATACAAACAACCAAATGGAAATATAGGCACATGATTTGGACAGATACTTCACAAAGGAAGATATACAAATCGCCAATAACAACATGAAAACGTGATCAACTTCATTAGTTATCAGTGAAATCCAAATGAAAAGCACAATGAGATACCACTATACAATCAGCAGAATGGCTAAAGATTTTTAAAAGGCTGAAAATACCAACTGTTGAAGAGGTTGTGGAGCAACTAGAACTCTCATACATAGTATCTGGTAAATGAAAATGGCACAATCATTTTGGGAAAACTGTGGCAGTTTTTTATGGAGCTAAGCATACACCTTCCCTATGACTCAACAATTCCACTTCTAGATATTTATCCAAGAGAAATGAAAACACAGGTTCACAAAAAGGCTTCTAATAAAATGTTCATTGCAGCTTTATTTATAACATTCAGAAACTAGAAAGAGGTTAGGCATGTACCATTACGATAATAAACAATCTTTGACAAATTCACACAATAGAATACAATTCAGCCATTAAAGGAATGCACCATGGATTAATCTCAGAAATAGCATACCGAGTGAAAGTCTTACACAAAACAGTACCTATTATATTATGCCATTTATATAAAATACTAAAACAGGGAAAATGATTCCATGGTGGAAAAAAATCAGAACAAAGAACAAAGGATGCCTCTAGCAGGGTTTAAGGGAAAATTGACTGGGAAGTTGACAGAATGGAACTTTATGGGGGTAATGTTAATGTTCTATAACATGATAGGGGAACGGATTACACAGGTGTATGCATTTGTCAAAACTCAGTGAATGCACAATTCAGATTTATGCATTTCATTTTATATAATTTTTACATGAAAAGAAAAATCTGTAAACAAATATTGAAAATATATTAATAATAAATGCTAAAGTATTTAGGGGGAAATGTACTGATGTCTGCAATTTATTTGGTTTTCTCTAATAGCTTATTGAGCCATGATTTCTGCACAGTTCAATGGCTTTTAGTATTTTCACAGTTTTGTAATCATCATCACAATTAATTTTAGAAGATTATAATCATCCCAAAAAGAAACTTTGTACCCATTAGTCACTCCCTATTTTCATCCAATCCCTTCCCAGCTCTAGGCAACCACTAATCTACCTTCTGCCTCTATAGATTTGCCTCTTCTGTATACTTCATATAAAAGATCCATTTTTGAATTAAATTTTCTACATGGTGGAGGTGGGGTTCCAACTTTATTCTTTTGTACGCAGACCCAACATCATTTGTTGAAAAGCCTATTCTTTCCTCTATCTAATTGTCTTGGCACTTCTGTGAAAAATGAATTGACTGTAAAAATTAGGGTTTATTTCTAGACTCTCAATACTATTCCATTGGTCTATAAGTCACATATCTCCTTATGTTAGCATCACAGTCTTGATTACTGTAACTTAGTCGTAAGTTTTGAAATTGAGAAGTGTGAGTCTCCAGCTTTGCTCTCCTTTTTCAAGATTGTTTTGGCTATTCTGGGTCTCTTGTATTTCCATATGAATTTTAGTTCAGCTTCTCAATTTCTGCAAAGAAGTCAGCAGTGATTTTATGGAAACTTCACTGAGTCTTTAGATCAATTTGGAGAGTATTGCCATCTTAATAATATTAATTCTTCTGATGCACAATCATGGAATGTCTTTCTACAATTTACTTTAAATTAATCAAATAATTAATATGGATTAATGGATAGATAATGGAACGGATACATTCACCCATAGATTAAAAAAACCATAGCAAAATTTAACGGTAAAATCTAGGCGGTGGTTACATGAGTGGTCAGTATAAAACTCAACTTTGCTCCAATTCCACCACCAGAACTTTAATGTTGACTTGCATCTCTGCATATTACCTACTACCAGCTACCTGGGCTCCTGTACTCGACTCACCTAAGAATGATACCCACCACACTGTCAACCATGCTGATCACACAGACATCTGGACTAACAAACCGCCTACTGCCAAAAGCTGCCCTATAATCTGGTTCTAGTTTATACTCTCTAGGTCTTTTCCATGTTCACCACACATCTAGAGGCAAAAAAACAAAGGTGATACTTCAATTTGCTCCACTGAGGAAGCCCCAGTTTCTTCTCCCTTGGTTTCCTACCTCTCAAATAATCAAAAGGAAATAAGCAAACACAAATAAACCAAAAAGACTTTGATGATTGCTTAATGGGAAAAAAGAGAAGATAGGTAGAATGCTTCCCATAAATTTTCAAATTACCAAATCTCCACGTTACAAAAAGCACTAAGATAGGTAAGGTCACAAACAAATTGTGGTAATATGTAACTTAAAGGTCATTTACACAGCCATGTCATGGCTAAAGGTAACTTTCTTACACTACTTCATTTCTATCACAATCATTAGCATATAGCTCTCTGGTAAGGATCATTCTGACTAAAAATAAATAAATACTGTTTATAACATCACAACAATTAGAGCGCACCTAACAATGAGCAGAGGGAAAAAGGCCACAAGGAGATACAGCTTTCCAGTAGGCAGTGCCCAGGCTCACTCACAAACTACGTGACTTGCCCTGTACTGCTTTCTGGTCTAAAGCTGCATTATTCAATTTGGTACCTCAGCAAAATAGCAAACAGCTATAAGCAATGTACCTTTAGTTCAGTACTGAAAAAAGGAGTGATAAGGCAGAACAATTTTTAAATAAGTGACATCTATTTTAGAAGAAAGAAACGATCCGCATGTGTGTTTAAAAGCGGAGAAGTGATGGGGTGGAAAAGGAGGAGAGTTACGGATTAGGAAATAATGGGAACAAGTCAGTCTTATCCACTAGATAGCAGTGGATAATAAATGTTCAAGGTTCCTATGCTGTAAGTCATCTCTGGAGCCTGTTAAAAATGCTGATCCCAGGATCAAACAGTCAGAAATTCATTATGGTCAAAGGGTGATTTGGGACTCTGTATTCTATTTAGCAAGCATCCCAAGTGACACAATTGTGGGAAGTCTTCTGACTACACATTATGAAACACTGAGCTGGAGAAATAGAGCAAATAAGATTTTACTCCTCTCTTTCACTCTTTCTTCATCTCCTTATGGCCTCATTATCTGTCCCTAGCATCATTTAATCCTAGGCTGATCTAAGAATAACATATTTTAGGTACAGATACTGATAGGAGCATCCTGAAATCATTCAACTTTGGGAATTAAAAGAACTTCCTCACTCTATGCCCAATACTCTTTTGGATTTTTCTCTAATTATTTTGTTTCAGGTTTTTGTCCCCACATCCCAACAATTTCTCATTCTTCTTTGGTCCTCTGGTCCCATTCCTACTACTATACACATTCCTCATGGTTGATGTGAAACAGTATAAGTAAACTTAGATTTCTGATGATTATATCTTCCTTTTCACAATTTTATTGGAATGGAAGGTTAATACTAGATCTCTGACTATATGCATGCACTGTTTAAAAAGCCCTCTAGTTTTTGTTCTCTGAATGCTCCTTCTAAAACTTATAAGCTGTCACATAACTTCTACAAGGCCAAATAAGAAGTTAAAGAGTTTAGGTAACACTTCTAAACTGTCACCCAATTAATAACTTTGTAGGCACCTGATGAAGTATCCATGCATTTTCTTCCAGTATTTCTTGAGACTCTGAGGTTACTCCTTAATTCTCCTGAAAAACTGGAGGAATCACAGTGGATTACATGTTCCGAAACTTTTACTTTATCCCATCATTGGCTACATTAACCAGATTTGGCTGGGTAATTCTTCAAAGTAATTCTTCTGATCTCCCTTTCCTCTCTCAAACAACTTTAAAAAGTCAAGCCAAATTCTTCCAGCGTCTCCTGACACTGGGTAGCCTTCCATGCTCTAAACCAAAGGGAATAAAAAAGTGTATTTTGCTGTGAAGACTTTCATTTCTTTAAGACCTTGAAGAAGAAGGAAAAAAATAAAACCTGGACCTATTCCCAAAGAGCATAAGTGCCCCCTTAATCATTCGGCAATTCCCGTGAAAGCCTGAAATACTGCACCTACTCAGACATCATTTACTGTTCTGCTGTTAGGGGGAAACATCTCACATGTGAACATTGCTAGAATTTTAATTACCATATGGTATCTTAGTCATTTCTCAACGTGCCTGTGATAACTTAAGAAATCCTTTTCTTTGTTTTAATTCCCAAGAATAAAAACAGCTCAGGTTTTTTCTTTCCTTTCTAATTATAAAGAGACATTCTCAGTCTGGAAAAAGTGAATAGAAATACCAAAAACCATGAAAAGAGAGGAAAAACTTCCCAAACTCCCAACATCCAAAGTCAGACTGTGTTAATTTATTGATGTATCTAATACCAGAGTCTGTCAATTTGTCCTTCTCAGTGTGTGTATGTGTGCATGCATGTGTGTGTATATACATATATTTCTATACATACACATGTATATTTATCATGTATGTACATAATATATGATATACTGTATTATATAGTTTTATATAACATATAATAAAATATATGTATTATATATAAATATTCATACACATATATATGTTTTAGAAAAAAAGGTCATCATAATTTAATTGTTTTGTTGTTTGGTATAAGGAATCAATAAGGGGAGTATATTTAACAACCAAAATATCCAAATATAGAGGACTAGTGAGACACATCAGGGTATATTTTTTCAAATGAATATTATACAACAGTGAAAAATCTTGTCTTTGAAAAATATTTAATAAAATAGGAAAATGCTCATGATATAATGTTAATTAACTAAGCACAATATAAACTTGTATTATAACACAGAGAAAAATCTAGGCCCAGATGGATTCATCAGTGAATCTGATCAAACATTTAAGGAAAAAAAAGAATACCAATGCTATAAACACTTTCAGAAAATGCAAGAAGAGAAAACACTTATTTAGGAGGCCTGTATTACCTTGATACAGAAAGTAGACAAGGAAATATAATTACAGACAAATATCCCTCAAGAACACAGATGTAAAAATATTTACTAAAATATTACCAAATCAAATACAGTGCTATATAAAAAAGATATTACAAAATGTTGGAGAGGATGTGGAGAAAAAGGAACCCTCATACACTGTTGGTGGGAATGCAAACTGGTACAGCCACTATGGAAAACAGTATGGAGATTTCTCAAAAAATTAAAAATAGAAATACCCTATGACCCAGCCATCCCATTACTGGGTATCTATCCTAAGAACCTGATATCAGAAATCTCAAGAGTCCGTTGCACCCCTATGTTCATCGCAGCATTATTTACAATAGCCAAGACGTGGAACCAGCCTACATGCCCAGAAACTGATGATTGGATAAAGAAGATGTGGTATATATACACAATGGAATACTACTCAGCCATAAAAAAGACAAAATTGGCCCATTCACAACAACGTGGATGGACCTCGAGGGTATTATGTTAAGCGAAATAAGCCAGTCAGAGAAAGACGAACTCTATATGACTCCACTCATAGGTGGAAGTTAGTATATTGATAAGGAGATCTGATCGGTGGTTACCAGGGAAAAGGGGGGGTGGGGGGAGGGCACAGAGGGGGAAGTGGTGTACCCACAACATGACTAACAAAAATGTACAACTGAAATCTCACAAGGTTGTAATCTATCATAACATTAATAAAGAAAAAAAAAAGATATTACATTTTGCTCAAATAGGGTTTAATTACCAAAATGCAAGACTGGCTTAACAATCAAAAATTAATAAATACTCTATTAATTAACAGATTAAAGGACTAAAATTATAGGGCTTTTGGACAAAATTCAACACTATTCATAACAAAAAATTGTCTTCAAGCTAAAAATAGAAGTAAATTTCCTCAACTTGATGATTTGCATGTAAAAAACACACATCCAACATTATACTTACCAATGAAATATTGAAGACTTTCCTCCCTATGACTGGAAACAGACATAAATATCCCCTCTCATTACTTCTATTCAACTTTGTGCCATTGTGCCTAGCCAATTTAATAAAAAATAAATTAACAGGCAAAATGATTGGAAAGGGAAAAATAAAATGTTTTTTATTTGAAGATGATATGGTTGTTAAATATAGAAAATTCCAAGTCATCTGTAAAACAACTATAAAATCTAAATAAGCAAATTTTGTAATATCACAGCATAAAATGTAATTGTCAAAAATCAAACTAATACTAAAAAAATACTTATTACAAAATGAAAAACATTAAATAATACCATTTACAATGACATCCAAAGCCATAAATTACTTAAGAAATAAAAATAATGAAAGGTGGTCAAGACTTATACAATAAAAATAATAAAATATTGCTAAGAAAAATTAAAAGGTTCTTAAATAAATGCAAACACGCGCTAGGTTCATGTATTGGAGTCTAAATATTGTTATCAATTTTCCCAAAATTGACCTATAGATTCAATTCAACCCCCATCAAAATCCTACGAGATTTTCTTGTAGAAATGGACAAACTGATTCTAAAATTTATATGGAAAGGCAAAGGAGAAAAACTATCTAAGATAATATTGAAAAGAGGAAGAAAGCTATAAAACTTACTCTACTTGATTTTAAGACTCACTGACTATAATGCTACAGCAACCAAGATCGTGTGGCATTACTGAATGGATAGATCAGTGGAACAAAATACGCGAATAAAGTCAAAAGATTGATGCTTCCAGAAAAGACCACTGGGGGGAAAGAAAAAACAAAACTCCGATAAATTTTGATGAAACAACAAAGTATCCAAATGGTTTCTTTTTAAATTCACATCATTCAAAATATTACTTCAAGATCATTAATGCCCTTAGTTATAAAAGATAAAATTTTAAAGCTTCTAGAAAAAATTGGAAATATCTTTCTGATCTTGGTATAGGAAAAGATTTGTTAGACACGATACAGAAAGTACAAACAATGAAAGAAAAAATAATAAAGTAAATTTCATCAAAATTAAAAACTTCTGCTCATCAAAAAACACCATTAAGAAAATGAATAGGCAAGCAACAGGATGGAAGAAAACTTTTGCAAAACATATATATAATAAAAGACTGTTATCCACAATATAAAAACAACAGCTAAAACTCAACATTAAATGGCGTTTTTATCTTGGAGATGTAGAGAACTACAACAAGAAAAAAGCTAAGCAAGTTGCAGATGAACAACTTTTCTCAAACCTGTCACAGGTAACAGAGGTCACAGGGTGAACAACAAGCACAAACCTCTAGTCAGAAACAGGTTTAGAGCATTTGCTCACCTGGGAAAGACAGCACTAAAAGTCATATAAACAGGTAGGAGGATTAAATTAGAAATTTTAACTAACTGCTAAAGGCCAAGTGTGGACTAGCATGAGTGTGAAACTTCTGGGAGCTACAAACATAGAGGAGCTCACACTCTACAAGCCTTCTCCAGCAGCTCCATCAGGTTCTCTGGTGGGAATGTAAGATGATGCAGTCACTTCAGAAAACAGAATGTTAGACCTCCAAAAAATTAAATATAGTTACCATATCACTCAGAAATTCTCCTTCTATAGAAGATAAATGCCAAAGACAAATGAAAACAAACATCTACACAAAAACTTTTACACAAATGTTCATATCAGCATTATTTATATTAGCCAAAATGAGGAAACAACCAAAATGTCCATCAACTGATGAGCTGATAAACAAAATGTGGTATATCCATAAAATGGAGTATGATTCAGTGATGAAAAGAAATGAAGTAATGAAGCACTGATTTGTGTTACAACCTGGCTGAACCTTGTAAACATTCTGCTAAGTGAAAAAGATCCAGTCACAAAGATCACATATTGTATGACTCCATTTATATGAAATGTTCAGAATAGGCAAATCTATTTTGCCTATGACAGAAGTAGACTAGTGATTGCCCAGATCTGGGAGGTTAGGGGAGAATAAAGAGTTACTGCTAATAGATATGGGGTTTCTTTATAGGGCAATGAAAACATTCCAAAATTAGACTGTGGATATGATTGTACAACAATCTGTGAATACACTAAAAAAACAATGATTTGTTTAATTTAAATGAGTGGATTACAGCTCAATAAAGCTTTTTATTAAAAAAAATGACAGTATCAAAAAAATAGTCGTAGTAGTGATGTTAATGTTTTACATCAGTCTCCAGAATGAGATGTTATCAGAGATAAAGAGGAATATTACATAATAATAAAGGGATCAGTTATCCAAGAGAACATAACAATATTTGAGTGTATATGCAACTAACAATGGAGCTTCAAAGCACATGAAGCCAAACTTGATAGAATTGAAAGGAAAAACAAGCAGATCCACAATTTTATTTTGAGACTTCATCAGTCCTTTCATTAACTGAGAGAACAAATATGAACAAGTCAGTAAGAATTTCTACGTGATGACATAAACGACACTATTAACCATCTTGATACTTATAGAATATGCCATCCAACACAACTGCAGGATGCACATTCTTCTCAAGTATACATGGTACATTCACAAAGATAAAACATATTCTGGGCCATGAAAGACATTATAAATTTAAAAGAATAACAATCATACAAAGTAGATTATCTGGTAATAACATAGTTAAATAGAAATCTGAAACAGAAAGATATTGGGAAAATCCCTAAATTTTTGGATTAAAACACAACACTGCTACATACTCTATGGGTCAAAGTAGAATTCTTGAGAAAAATAAAAAGTATTTTGAATAAATGAAAACAGAAAATGTCAAAAATGGGTAGCATATAGCTAAAACAGTTCTTAGAGGGAAGATTACAGCATTAAATGCATATATTAGGAAATGTCTCAAATCAATAATCTGAGTTTATATCTTAAGAAATTAGATCGAAAAATGCAAAATAAAACCAAAGGAAGCAGAGAGAAAGACTAAAGCAGAAATCAAGAAACTGAAAACAGTAAAACGATCAGAAAATCAATGAAAACGAAAGCTAGTTCTTTGAAAAAACATCAACATAATTGATAAACCTCCAAGCAGGGTGATGAAAGAAAAAAAAGATTACACTCAAATTATCAGTATCAGAAATGAAAGAGGAGACAGCACTACTAATCAAAGAGATCTTAAAATGACAATAAGGAAATACTATGAGCAACTCTAAGCTCATAAATTTGAAAACTTAGATGAAATGAACTAATTCCTAAAAATCTACAAATTACAAAATTCATCCTAAATGAAACAGATAACTTTACTTGTTCTGTAACTATTTAAGAAATTGAATTCATTGTTTAAAACCTTCTGAAAAAAACCTCTAAGCCCACATAGTTTCATTCGTAAATTTTACAAACATCTGAATAAACAATAACACCAATTCTATACAATCTTTTCTGGAAAATAAAAGATGGAACACTCCCCAATTCATTTTATGAGGCCAGCATTATGCTATCACCAAAACCATATTAAGACAGTACAAAAAAGAAAACTACAATCCAATATCCCTTGAGAACATAAATGCAAGAATTCTCAATAAAATATTAGCAGATTGATGCCAGCAATATACATAAAAAATAATCTACCACGACCAAACGGGGTATGTATTGGGAATGCATGGCTAGTTCAATATCTGAAAATCAATCAATAGAATCCTACATATTAACAGCCTGAAGAATAAAAACTTTATGCAGTAAAAGCATTTAAAAAAATTTGCATTACTCACTCATCATAAAAACCTAATGAGCTAGAAATATAAAACAAATTCCTCAAATTAATAAAAATTACCTATAAAAAATACATAGCTAACATCACATGCAGTGGCAAAGCACTAAAGATTTTTGGAAAGAAGAATCTCTCTTATCCAACATTAAACTGGAAGTCCTAGCCAGACTAGTTAGAAAAAAAAAAGAAATATAAACTTGGGGTCGGCCTGGTGGTGTAGTGGTTAAGTTTGCGCACTCCACTTCGGCGGCCAGGGGTTTGCCGGTTCTGATCCCAGGCAGGGACCTAGGCACTACTTATCAAGCCATGCTGTGGCAGGCGTCCCATATATAAAGTAGAGGAAGATGGGCATGGAGGTGAGCTCAGGGCCAATCTTCCTCAGCAGAAAAAGAGAAGGATTGCCAGCGGATGTTAGCTCATGGCTAATCTTCCTCAAAAAAAAAGATATAAACCATACATATTGGAAAAGAAGAAATAAAAATATCTCAATTCACAGATTACATGATTTACTATGTAAAAAATCCCAGGGAATCTATAAATCATCTCCTAGAACTAGTAAGTGAGTTTACCAAGGTTGTAGCATAAAGGAATAACATGCAAAAAGTCAATTTAATTAGTTGACTAATGTAAATAAATAAATAGAAAAACCAATTGTATTCCTATATACTAGCAATGTGCAATTAGAAACTGAAACAAAAAAGAAATATCATTAACAACAACTCCAACAAATAAAATACTTTGGTATAAATCTAACAAAGTATGAACAGTTTTATATACTTTTTTAGCATTTTCACAACAAAATGTTCATAAGAGAAATTAAAGACAATATAACTAAATGGAGATACACACTGTGTTTGTGGATTGGAAGATGCAACATAGTAAAGATGTCAATTCTACCCAAAATCATATATACATTTGGTGTAATTCCAATAAAAATCTGAGCTGGAAATTTGTAGATATATAAAGGCTAGCACTAAAATTTATATGAAAAGACAAAGTAAGTAGAACAGCTAAAACATTTTTTTTTAAAGATTTTATTTTTTCCTTTTTCTCCCCAAAGCCCCCCGGTACATAGTTGTATATTCTTCGTTGTGGGTCCTTCTAGTTGTGGCATGTGGGACGCTGCCTCAGCGTGGTCTGATGAGCAGTGCCATGTCCGCGCCCAGGATTCGAACCGACGAAACACTGGGCCGCCTGCAGCGGAGCGCGCGAACCCAACCACTCGGCCACGGGGCCAGCCCCTAAAACATTTTTTAAATACAATAAAGTAGGAAGAAATCCACTAAAAGATTTTAAGACTTAATGACAAAGCTACAGTAATCAACATAGTGTGGTATTGATGAAGGGATATACATATAGATCAATGTAAAAGAATAGTCAGGAAATAAAACCATGCAAATATGCTCAAGTGATTTTTAACAAAGCTACAAAAGCAATTCAGTGGAGAAGGGGTAGTCTTTTAAACAAATGGTATTCAAAGAATCAGAAATCCATATACAAAAAATACACCTTAAATGAAATTCCACATCGTATATAAAAATTAACACAAATGGAAGATACACCTAAATGTAAGCTTTAAAATTATAAAGTTTTTATGAGAAAACATAGAAAATCTTCCTTAGGCAAAAAAATTCTTAGACAATAAAATTTGTCTAATGCAAAAAAGTAATCTTAGAGACATGACAAAGAAAGCACATTCCTTGGAAGAGAAAAATAATTAATTGGACTTCATCAAAATTAAAATGTTTGGAACTGTGAAAAGCACTATTAAGTGAATGAAAAGAAAAGCTACAGACCAGGAGAAATATCGAAAATCACATAGTAAACAAAGGACCTGTATCCCAAGTTTACAAAGAAATCTGAAAACTAAACAGTAAACAAATAAACAGCCCAATTTAAAAATTGGGAAAAGGACTTGAACAGACACTTCACAAAAGAAGTTACACAGATAAGCATATGTAAAGACGTTCAGCGTCATGAATCATTAGGTAAATGAAAATTAAATCCACGATGAGATATCACTACAAAAGAGAAATAATATGCATGATTCAGTTTCTCTATATCCTTGTCAGCATTTGGCATTATCACTATTTTTTGTTTTAACCATTCTTAAAGTATGTAATGATATCTCATTGTGGTTTTAATTTGCATTTCCCTAATGGCTCATGATGTTGAACATAATTATCATCTGTATATCCTTTTATGTGAAATGTATCTTTATGTCTTTTACACATTTTCTAATGGGATTCTTTGTTTTGTAATGATGAGTATTGAGAGTTCTTTACATATTTTAGATCCTAATCCTATGTTGGATAGCTGTGTTGCAAATACTTTTGCCCAGTCTATAGCATATATTTTCATCCTTCAAACAAAGACTTTCACAGAAAAAAAGTTTTTAATTTGGATGGAGTCCAATTTATTAGTATTTCCTCTTGTGAAATGGGCCTTTGGTATCAAGTGTAAGAACTCTTCACTTAGCCCTAGGTACTGAGGATTTTCGTATTTTTTTCGAAAAGTTTTAAAGTTTTATTTTTACGTTTGAGTCCATGATCTATTTTGAGTTATTTCTTTTAAAAGTGTGAGGTTTGGGTCAAAGTTCATCTTTTTGTCTATGGATGTCCAATTGCTCCAGCATCATTTGTTGAAAAAACAATCCTTTCTCCATCAAATTGCTTTTGCTCCTTTGTTACAAACTAGCTGGGCATATTTATGTAGGTCTACTTTTCGATTCTCTTCTGTTTTGCTGATCTATGTGTCTATCCCTCTACCATTGCACAGCTATGTTGCCTAACTGTAGCTATACAGTAGGCCTTCATCTCAGGTAGAGTGATTCATCTCACCTTCATTTTTCTTTTTCAATATTCATAACTGAGTTTTTAAGCATATTGCTCTAATCCAGAGCCTGAACACATCAAGCGTATATCTATCTAAGTAAGTACTCATCCCCAAAGACACGAAACTCAATCATGGGAATGGAGAGAATGGGAGGATGAAAAAGCTTAATTTTATGTTAACTGTTACAAAATTGGCAGTATTTCTGCAGTATAGAATCTGCCGCTCATATATGTTAATACATAAAAGACATTTTGAGAACATATGAGTGACTCATTGGATGAATGTTTATTTATAAAACCAATCATTTCCCCATAAACCTCTCTCTACATTATCTAACCTATAAATGCACTAATAACACATCTGTAAAAACATCAGCACTTTAATTCATAAGAACAGATCAAGGTCTTTCTGGAAGTAAATGCTTATAGAATGCTGAAATACAAATTAAGAAAACAGCATAAATGCATTAAAATGTAAAATATTTTGTCTATAAAAGATTTAAGCATCCCAAAATGAAAAGATAGAAGAACCAGATGTCCTCTTACTTCCTGCCCCTTGTACTAACTGCAGCTGATTACACTTTTATTTATGGATATTTTCTCCTCCTTTGCCCTTCCTATCACCCATTTGCCATAAGGATCCTTTATATAAAATGCTGACCTATAAGAAAATCCATGTGTTGGAGTGAAATTTTTTTTCTAGAATAACCATTTCAAAACATTCAATAATGGGTCTTGTTACACCTTGAAGCCACATCTTTTACAGTCTCCATAATGCTAGATCTGCTTGGACTTGCAGAGAAATTCTGCAGAACTATAGACAAAGCTCAGTGCTCTAATTGTTTAGGTCAAAAACAGCCTTAAATATAGCCTTGTGCTTGAAATTTAATTTACAGAAACACGAAAGAAGTACTGTAGACTTAAATAGTTGCAATCTGTTTTCTTTTGGAGATTTTTATTATTTTCTGAGCATCAGGCAATATTTAAATAAACCACAAAATAAACAAAGCATAGTCATAATTTAACATTGTATTCTAAGGTGCTTCAGCTTTAGCCCATTCCTGGCAAAATATTAATTTACAAAACAATTAAAAGTGAAAATTGACTAAAATGTGAAAGAACATTTAAATGATACCATTCTTTACATCAGTTCTTTTACGTTGGAGATACAAGATAAACCCTATAAATGCTGGTTAATCCTCCATGCAACTGGGGAGCTCCCTCTAGTGAAATATGGTACTTTATTTGATGACTACACAGATCCAAGGATTAGGTCCCTATAATCCCTGCATAATAGAGAAACTACATTGTACACACATATGTTCCTTAAAAAAAAAACAGAATTGGAGTTAAACAACAGCATAAGTATTGCGATAACATTTCTTGCTATAAGATGTCATAAGATCCCTAGAATGAATGTGCAATTCCAGACTCAGTGAACTCCCTCCTACACTTGCTTATAGACACCTTTTAAAATTCTTCATCCCTTTGCTAAGTCCCAATAGCTACTAGAGGTCTATAGTTTAAAACGGTATTAAACTAAATGTACATTTTAAAACTGGTTATGCAATGCTTACTTTATAAAGATGAAAATGATAGTCAACTGTACTTAACATAATATTAAGCAAATAAAATTTCCCAGCAGACAGTAACAAGAGAGACAGTTAAGAATTCGGCTATCTTCTTGGAAGAAAGAGAAGCATAGCAGAACCAGGTACTATTTGGGAAAGGATTTATACATACTATTTTATCTACAAAGGACCAAAAATCCTGTAAAAGACTCAATGATTTCCCACAGTTGAGAAAAGCTCACCAATGCATTTGCTTACAGGAAATGGGTTAGCTTCTACATAACACAATAAGATAGAACAATACCTAAAATGCAATTATAGGTTATAATGCAATAAAAATGGCTAGACATATTTGGAATAACTTTCAATCTCTATAAAAGCATATTTCACTAACAAATGGGAATCCCTCTAGTTGTGTTAAATATTTCACTTGTCCATTTTACGTGTCCAATTAGCTATATAGTAAGTTAAATCTCTCCCATTCTACAATTTCCATCCTTCCTTTTCACCTTTAACGATGAATGTTATATTACATTTTTTAAAAAATGACAACATCCTCAAAATGAACCAAAGACCTAACAATAAGAGATAAAACTATAAAACTCTTAGAAGAAAACATAAGAGAAAAGCTTCATGAATTACACTGGATTTAGCAATGATTTCTTGGATACAACACCAAAAGCACAGGCAACACAAGTAAAAACAGATAAATTAGACTACATCACAAGTAAAAAACTTCCATGCATCAAAGGATGCAATCAGAGGGTGAAAACGCAACCTACTAGATGGGAGAAAATATGTGCAAATCATATCTTATAAGGGGTTAATATCCAGAATATGTAAAGAACTTCTACAACTCAACAACAAGAAAACAATCGATTAAAAATGGACAAAGGATTTGAATAGAACTTTCTCCAAAGAAGATACAGAAATAGCCAAGAAATACATGAAAAGATGCTCAACATCACTAATCATTAGGCAAAGGCAAATCAAAACTGCCATGAGATACCACCTCACACAATTAGGATGACTACTATGAAAATAATAAAAAATAATAAGTGTTGGTGAGAATGTGGAAACACTGGAGTCCTTGGGCAGTGTTTGTGTGAATGCAAAATGGTGCAGCTCCTACGGAAAACAACATGGCAATTCCTCAAAAAATTTAAAATAGAATTATCATGTAATCCAGCAATTTCACTTCTGGGTACTCAGAAGAATTAAAAGCAAAATCTCAAAGAGATACTTGTACACCCAAATATTATTTTCTGTTGGTCCACTGTTTGCCCAACTGTTATTCCCTGCCCTGTGAGGCAGTGGCTAATACATTTGCCTTTAAATGTTTTCCATAAATGCCCCCCAAAGAGCTGCCTTGGCCTTGGGAGAGTTCTGAGTTAGGCAAAATAAGGGCAAGACTTTTGAGCTGGTCCTTCAGGGATCCATTAAACTGGTCAAAATGAACAACCACAATTATTTAAGAATAAGGTCACTTATACTCTCTCCAGTTCTAGGAACGTGTACTAGGAATGTGGACTCTTCAAATCTTCTGCCAAACTGGAGAGCAGGGGATGGGGAGAAGGTAAGCTAAAATGCCGCAAAATTCTCTTACTGAGATTCAACTGTTTTTTCTTTGATTAAGCATTCGCCTGGATGCTGTAAATTTTGATTAGTTTCCAGAATGCCAATTAAGTTGATTCTGAGAGTATTTGCTAGTTTATTTGCTTCTTTTGTGGAAAGATGGAATTTTGGGGTTCCCTACTATGCCATGTTCATTGGAATCAAGCCACATTACATCTAAACACATTTTCAAGCCAAAAAAATTTAACATAGCATTTAATAGTTAAAATATGAAAAATAATTAATGGATGAAGTACCACATTTTGATGAGGGCAAGAGGGGCCCCATAATTTAACAGATCTCACTCTAGCCATTCCTCAGGTGCTCCCAGTTCCAGGAGGGAAAAGTCTGTGGAGCCAAAGGAAAAGGACCATCAGAAGCCTATGCATCCCCCCTCTAGATCAAAATTTGAGTACCCAAGATACCAAAATTCCCTGCCAAAACAGCCCCAAGCCACTTTTATGAGCCCACGTGGGCCTCTTCTTCAGGTCTACTCTCTACCTACTCTACTAGCCTTTCTCCAGCCCTAAAGAAAATTATTCATGTAATCATTTTCTCCCTTCTCCCAAATATGGTACAAGGCTGGTAGCATTTTAATTTTTCTATCAAATGGATGCCTTGGGGTATTATGGCTTAATTCTCTCTTGGAACTCATTCTAAACTACTGTTCTGGAGGGTTGATCTTGCTATCTATGTACCCACTTTTAGGCTCAAGGAGTGGTCAGAGGAGGCCAGTGATAGGGACCATGAACAGAGCTTGTATACATGGGGTGCAGTGAAACATACATTAGAGTGAGGCCCCTCCTGGTACAGCCAGGTATCCAACAAGAAGGAGGCCATCCCAAGTCTAGGAGCCAGCTTTCCCAGTGCAGTCATGTTCCAGTGTTGAGCTCTGAGGAGTCTGAGAATTCTAAACTTGAACCTAACATTCCAGTTCATTATAAAAGAATGTATTTGCCAAAATGTGAGAATAGAACATTATTTTATTTAACAGTTTGTTAACTTGGTTTACAAATTTTGACATTTTCACACATACAGTATGTAGACTTTCATTTGTATTCTTGGCTCAGTCTACACAAATGTTGACACAGGCTCAAACAGATAAACCAGGCCAATTAGTTATCTCTGTAAAGTCAATGAGGTTCAAACTGGATAATGAACAAAAGGTATACAGTGTCCAAGCGATTTATACTTTATTATAATTATACAATATACATAAATATTATTATATGAAGACCTGAAATGTATCCATTTTCCCAAAATTAATATGTGCAATGCAAACCTTAGTGTACCAGCAACTTTCTAAAACCAAGAACTAAGATAACTCTGAATCAACATTACACCCCAGCTAACTATAACACAATGAGATATTCTTCTGGAAAACTAGTTTTTACGCCTAAATAAGCCTATGTGAATAGCATCTTTTCATAAATTACCTTTTATTATTACTGATCATAGTGACAACTAATCTAAAGTCCTTTTTAAGTGAAATGGTCCTGCCCATAGTCCCTACACAAGGACAGCCACAAGCAATCATGTTTTATATCACATGACCCAGAATTCCCATGCATGACTATAGGTAGTTATAAACAAGAAAGCAGCAAGGTAACTCAAAAACAATCAATCTATAGACTGGCCAGCGAACTATGAAGTGGCTGGCATGAAAACATAAACTGTACCAACCCCACTGATCAGATTTCCTCCCGTGAATTTGAACTACGAAATAGCAAGAGATAAACCTAGGTAGCAATGGGAACGAAGCCAAGAGGTTATGATACAGAATGGCTACAAAGGCCATTTTGGCTATGTGCAAGCCAATACTGAGGAAACAAAAAGTATGAGGAAGAGAAAAAGTAGAACAAAAGAAATATGTATAGGTAATATGGAATCTTGAAGCTCATGAACAAGTTCTCTTTGCTGCCTCACTTATGGAATGCTCTACAGTTCCATTCAACAATAACCACCTCATTCATATCTTGGGGTAGAGTGGGTATCTATTTCTCAGAACTCGAATCATCCCTACTCTTTCCCAAAATAAACAGACTGCTTCTCCAGTCAAGATTCAAACAAATCACATTGCATTGATTAATTTAAGGAAATTGCAAATATTTTCATAGATTTGGCTTTTTATAAAAGGCAGCTCTATGAGACACCATGTTTTATGCAATTCTATTTCATGAAAACTTAGATTTTCACAGACAAATTTGGAAATGTTAGTCCCTATAAAATTATACTTTTCTTTAATTTCCCCTGGAGACTTAAGGGAAATTTTCCATAAATTTGCTTAGTGAGAATAGCAAAGAAATAGTAAAGTGAACAGTGAAAATCACCGATATCTCAAAAATAATTACATAAAACAGAAATCCACTAAGAAGAGGAGGTTCAACAATGCAAAATATTCAAAAGGAATTTTTAAAAGTGAAAAATATATGGCTGTGTTCTAACAAATGAAATACACAAAGGAATCACTGGTTTGAAACATATAATCATTCCCAATCTTCCTGTTAACATGCTATTCAATCTAAACCATATTTTAAAGTGGGTTTCAACTGTAACATGTCAGCAAGCATACTTGTTTTACTGGTTTCCAGGGTATCTATCTTAATATGAACTTTACACAAGCTTCTACAGAATCCCTGATCTCTTATGAATTAAGAGGAAAATACACTGTGACTCATATTTTTTATGTCATCGGCCACTTACGTCAGATTTCTCATAGCAAAGGTTATATATGCCTTTCCTTTTGACAGTTATTAGCAATTCATCAAAAATATTTAAATGTTGTGTATCAATGGCTCAGAAAACACCTATCTTTAAGTCATAATTAATTCATCTGGCAATCAGATCAATAACTTCAGATGTGTAGATTGCAAAACCTTGAAAAATATTAAAACCTGAAAAAATCCCCCTAACTTAAAAATTGATGCACAAGGTCGGTATTCCTTTTGCATACGCCTGTTCAAATAATAAGTTTATCACGCCATTTAACAGGCTGAAAAATCTACAGATGCTGTTATTGGTATAATATATATCATATTACAATATAAATTCCATGAACTCAGGGATCTTGTATTTTTTTTTGTTTTTATTGCAGTAACACTGAATTACAGCATTATATAACTTTCAGGTGTACATCGTAACACATTTTGGATTCTGTGTAGATTACATCATGTTCACCACCCAAAGACTAATTACAGTCCATCACCACTCACATGTGCCTAATCACCCCTTTTGTCTTCCCCCCTCCCTCCTTCGCCTCTGGTAACCATCAATCCAATCTCTGCTGCTATGTGTTTGTTTGTCGTCGTTTTTATCTTCTACTTATGAGTGAGATCATACGGTATTTGACTTTCTCCCTCTGACATATTTCACTTAGCATAATACCCTCAAGGTCCATCCATGTTGTCACAAATGGCCAGATTTTCATCATTTCTTATGGTTGAGTAATATTCCATTGCGTATATATACCACATCTTCTTTATCCATTCGTCCCTTAATGGGCACCTAAGTTGCTTCCAAGTCTTGGCTATTGTGAATAATGCTGCAATGAATATAGGGGTGCATGTATCTTTATGCATTTGTGTTTTCAAGTTCTTTGAATAAATACCCAGCAATGGAATAGCTAGATCATATAGCAGATCCATTCTTAATTTCCTGAAGAAACTCCATACTGTTTTCCATAGTGGCTGCACCAGTTTGCATTCCTACCAGCAGTGTACGAGGGTTCCCGTCTCGCCACATCCTCTCCAACACTTGTTTCCTGTCTTGTTAATTACAGCCATTCTGAACAGAGTGAGATGAAATCTCATTGTAGTTTTGATTTGCAATTCCCTCATAGTTAATGATGTTGAACATCTTTTCATGTGCCTGTTGGCAATCCATACATTTTCTTTGGATAAATCTCTGTTCAGATCTTTTGGCCATTTTTTAATTGGGCTGTTTGTTTTTTTGTTGTTGAGATGTATGAGTTCTTTGTATATTTTGGATATTAACCCCTTATCTGATAAATGGTTTGCAAATATCTTCTCCCAATTGTTAGGTTGTCTTTTCGTTTTGTTGATGGTTTCCTGTGCTGTGCAGACACTTTTTAGTTTGATGTAGTCCAATTTGTTTAGTTTTTCTATTGTTTCCCTTGCCCAGTCAGACACAGTATTTGAAAAAATGCTGCTAAGACCGATGTCAAACAGCATACTGCCTATGTTTTCTTCTAGATGTTTCATGGTTTCAGGTCTTACATTCAAGTCTTTAATCCATTTTGAGTTGATTCTTGTGCATGGTGTGAGATAATGGTCTACTTTCACTCTTTTACATGTGGGCTGTCCAGTTTTCCCAACACCATTTATTGAAGAGATTTTCCTTTCTGCATTGTATGATCTTGGATCCTTTGTCAAAAACTAGCTGTCCATAGATGTGTGGGTTTATTTCTGGGCTCTTGATTCTGTTCCATTGATCTGTGTGTCTGTTTTTGTGCCAGTCTCATGCTGTTTTTGTTACTAGAGCTTTGTAGTATATTTTGAAATCAGGGAGTGTGATACCGCCAGGTTTGTTCTTTTTCCTCAGGATTGCTTTGGCTATTCGGGGTCTTTTGTAGTTCCATATAAATTTTAGGATTCTTTGCTCTTTTTCCTATGAAAAATGTTGTTGGAACTTTCATAGGGATTACATTGAATCCATAGATTCCTTTAGGAAGTATGGATATTTTAACTATGTTAATTCTTCAATCCAAGGTCATGGAATACCTTTCCATTTCTTTGTGTCTTCTTCAATTTCTTTCTACAATGTTTTGTAGTTTTTGGTGTACAGATCTTTCACTTCTTTGGTTAAGTTTAATCCTAGGTATTTTATTCTTTCTGTTGCAGTTGTAAATGGGATTGTATTCTTAATTTCTGTTTCTGCTACTTCATTGTTATTGTATAGAAACGCACCTGATTTTTGTATGTTGACTTTGTATCCTGTGACTTGACTGTATTCATTTATTATTTCTAAAAGTTTTTTAGTGCATTATTTAGGGTTTTGTATATATAAAATCATGTCGTCTGCAAAGAGTGACAGTTTCACTTCTTTTCCAATTTGGGGATCCTGTCTTTTGAACAGCTATATAATAATAGGTCCCAGATAATGAGGGGAAAATAGTAAGGGCTCCATAAATGCCTGTTGAATGAATAAATAACTCAAGCAAACTCCCCAGATATTTCCTATTTCAAGAAGGAGTTACAATCTTACCTAAAATGTTCTTGCTACTCTATGATAGGATCTCTTCGGTACAGCCCAAGTTTATTTATCTTCTCTCTTAAATAATTATCACTTATTCCTACCTCCTGAATTGACCTTAAAACTTGCCAAATAAGAAATTTCTCAAAGATTACATCCTCCTTCCAATAAGTCCTTATTCCTTCAGGCAGCAATCCCTCCTTCAGCCCATCATACTTATTTAGTAGCCTAGTGGTAAAAATCTTTACAGTAAATATCATTACAAAGGTTCCTTAGTCTGAAAAAGTAATGTTCTTTCTTTAGTATAGACAATTTCTCACAGATTTACAAGGTGATAACCTTTAAAATCAATATTACTATCATAAACATAAAATACTATCTGTCAATTGCAATGGAGCAAGATAAATATAACCTGCATTGTGAATGAGTGAATGAATAGTGAATAAATATTAATAAATGAGCTGAATCATTCTCAGCAAGCCTAAAGAAGTTGAAATCCAGATTAATCTATGCATTCTTATGTGACATCAAAATAAAGAAATACAATACGGACTATTCTGAGCAGAAAAATCTAAATAATGGATTGACATACCATGCTCATGGATTGGAAGACTCAACATAGTAAAGATGTCAGTTCTCCCAAATTGATCTGTAAGTTTAATTCAATGACTATCAAAATTCCAGCAAGAGTTTGTAGATACAGATAGACTAATTATAAAATTTGTATGGAAAAGCATAGGCCCTAAAATACCTAAAACTACCTTCAGAAAAAAAATAAAGTGGGAGGAATCAGTCTAGTCAATATCATGGCTTACTATATAGCTATAGCAATCAGTATACTATGTTATTGGTGGAGGAATAGATACATGGATCAATGGAACAGAATAGAGAACCCAGAAATAGATCCACACAATAAACCCAAGTGATTTATTTTTAATGACATACTCTTTTCTATTTTTTTGCTGGGAAAGATGCACCCTGAGCTAACAACTGTTGCCAATCTTCCTCTTTTTTTCCCTCCCCAAAGGCCCAGTACATAGTTGCATATTCCAGTTGTAGGTCCTTCTAGTTCTTCTATGTGAGTTGCTGCCACAGCATGGCAACTGACAGATGAGCGGTGTGGTTCTGCACCCAGGAACCAAACCTAAGCTGATGAAGTGGAGCACACTGAACTTTAAGCACAAGGCCATCAGGGCTGGCCCCCAAGTGATTTTTTACCTAAGTGAAAAAGCACTTCGATGGAGAAAGGATAGACTTTTCAGCAAATGATGCTGGAGCAATTAGTTAAAAATGGATCATGTACTTAAATATAAGAAAATAAAACTCTAAAACTTTTAGAAAATGTTTAATATCTCAGGCTAGGTGAAGAGTTCTTAGACTTGACACCAAAAGTATAAGCCATAAAAGGAAATATTGATGAATCAGACTTCATCAAATTTTAAATCTTTTGCTCTACAAAAGACCCTATTTTAGACGATGAAAAGACAAGCTACAGATTGGGAGGAAATGTTTGAAAACCACATATCCAACGAAGGACTAGAATCTAGAATATATAAAGAACTCACAAAACTCAATACTAAAAAGGACAAACAGTCCAATTAGAAAATGGGCAAAAGACATGAAGAGCCAACTGAAGAGAATAAAAAGATTGCAAACAAGCACATCAAAAGGTATTCAACATCATTAGGCATTAAGGGACTACAAATTGAAACTTCACTGAGATATCACTACACATGTACAGGAATAGCTAAAATAAAAAAATAGTTACAACAGCATATGCTGATGAGGGTGAGGAGAAACTGGATCACTCTATTCCTTTGGAATGAAAATGCTACTCTGTAAAACAGTATGTCAGTTTCCTATAAAAGTAAATGTAATTATACCCCTGACCATTTATCCCAAAGAAATGAAAATTTATGTTTACACAAAAACCTGTACAGTAATAGTCATAACAGCTCTATTTGTAATAGCTCAAAACTGGAATCAGCCCAGATTTCCTTCAATATGTGAATGATTTAACAAACTGGTACATCCATAACATGGAATATTACTCAGCAATAAAAAGGAATAAACTATTGATAATCAGAAGAACTTGGACGTATCTCTAGAGAATTATGTTGATAAAAAACTAATCACAAAAAGTGACATACTATATTATTCTATTTATATAACATTTGAAAGGTCAAAATTTTAGAAATGGAGAACAGATTATTGGTTGCCATGGGTTAGAATAGTGAGGGTGGGGGTGGGAGGTATGTGTAGTTATAAAAGGGCAATACACTTAACCTTGTGATGTTGGAACTGTTCAGTATTTTAATGTGCTGGTGGATATATGAATCTAAATATGTGATAAAATTGCAAAGAACTAAAACACACACACAAATGAACACAAGTAAATCTGGTGAAATCTGAAGAGAAAGGTAGATTGTGTTAATATTAATATCCTAGTCATGATATTATGCAATAGTTCTACAAGATGCTGCTATTGGAGGGAAACAGGCAAAGTGTACAATTCTCTGTATTATTTCTTAAAACCACTGTGAATCTACAATTATTTTCATAAAAATTTCAATTAAAATAAAAGCCAGTTGGAAAGCTGTTCACTCTGCTATAGAATCTTCTAAATCACTTAATATTAGCAGTGATCACAATTTTAATGGCACATTTCAAACTGCGTATGTAAATTTGGAATCTTAGTGAAATGAAACAATTAATATACCTTACCAAAGTGCCCCATCTACCCACCATTGCCTAGGAAATATTTAGAACTGCCTGTAGGTAGAATTAAAGTAGGACTTTGACGGAAAAAAAATGAACATCAAGGAAATATTGCAATAAAAAATCTACCTCTTCAAAGCTATTATTAGAGGAGCATTTTGAGTAATTCTTTTCAATAGAAAGTCAACAATATTAGCAGAAAGCAAATGGGCAGCATTAGAATAAGATTTCACATAAAAATAAAATCAAACAATATGTGGAAAATCTTTTTAAAAATGCAACCTTGGAACTCCAATGTAAAAAATGTGACTCAATTCAATGCAACAAACATTTTATGAGTATGGGGTATATGCATAGCTCTAAGCTAGTGCAAAAGGGGAATACAAATTATATCTTCTAAAAGTTCACAATCTAGTGAGAAAGGCAGACACATAAATAACTAATGATGATACATGACAGAGGCTGATAAGTGCTATAATAGAAGTGATCTACAGTGCCATGGACAAAGCTCTGAGAATAATTTATTGTATAATGCAAAAGAGTCCAGAACCATTTATGAATCAGCCAACACATTTAAATATACACTGAACTTCTAACCTTCCTGTAATGTGGCTTATTATTGATAAAGAAAATTGCAAACACATATTTCAAATGAAAACATATAATAATTTTAAATAATTCTGGTAAATTCTAACACATTGGTAAGTTTCTAAGTAAAGGATAATTCTATTTTTCTCGAGATATGAAAAAATATTTTATAAGGTGCAATGTATATTAAGAAGCAACAAAATATTGAGTTAAATTTCTTCTAAGTAGTTTAAATCATTTAAAATTACTAGGGGATGTTGGTTCAGTTGCCTGTCAACCATGCTATGCTAGCTGTATAATGAGTGAATTATAAAAAGCTAGTGAATTTTTCAAACATATAATATGTTCCTGGCTTAGACTGCTTACAGTTTATTTGAACTAAATGTGCTCTTTGGAATTACCCTTCTTCTCTTGTGTAAAAGAATATGCCCATAGGTATAAGTTAAGGAGAAAAGACATTGTGCCCATCATTCAAGTAGCACCCCAACCATCATAAAAAGGAACTTATTTTTTACAAATATCACAGTCTTAAATATATGAAAAGATGTTCAACCCTACTCAGGACATAAATACAAATTAAAACCACAATGAGATATCATTTTTCACCTATCATATTAGCAAAGATATAACATTTCATAGTACAATGAGTTGGTGAGGGTTGTGGAAACAAGCACTTTCATCTATTGCTGGTGTAAGTGTAAACTGGTACAACCTCTATGGAGGACAATTTGGTAATATCCATCAAAATGACAAAGGCACATTCCATCCAACCTAGCAGTTCTATTTCTAGAAATTTATTCTACAGATAGTACACATTTGAAATGACCTATTACAAGGTTATTCACTGAAGAAATGCTATAGCAAAAGTCAGAAAACAAGCTAAATATAAATTATAAATTATGGCATATCCATACAATCAAATAATACTATGTAGCCATAGCTTTTTATGTAGTAATATGAAATGATCTAAAGTAGAGAAAAATGTGTAAAAATAATGAAAAACAAGAAAGTGTGTGTATGTTTATGAGTGCCTATGCTTTATAAATGTATGAAATAGCTCTAGAAGTAAAAACAAGAAATGTTAACACAAACTGCCTCTTGGAAGAACTATATGGCTGGGTACAAAGTGTGGGAGACTTTTAACTGTATATTCTTTTATAAATATCAAAATTTGAACCACCTGAATGTACTACCTAATCAAAAATAAATGTAAGGGGGAGGGGGAAAGAAAGAAAAAGAAAAACAATCCTAATTAGCACAGTTCATCTTTCAGAGGAAATTATTACAGCTAATTTCTCCTGTCTAAAAAACACCTTGGGGCAGGGTAAGAACCAAAGGAATCAATTTATTTCAGCCAGAAAATCAGCAGTTAATCAGATTGATGTTTATTTCACAGTATTATGGTAAGTTTTCCCCACTGAAGCTTCCTAATTAGCTATGTGAAACCTTTACCCTTAGCAGATCTTCCAGATCCAAAAGAAAATACTTGGTCAGAGAATCAACATTTTGGAATAAACAAATCAACATTTTGGACATATAGTGGAACTATATTACAACACTATGAGAGTCATTACTTTTGAATTAGTGTAAATGGAATAAAAAATTTTGTTTGATTTACTTATTTTTACTCTCAAAATTAATCAGTTAACTCTCTCTTTCTCTCTCTCACAAACACACACACACACACACAGAGTTTTAGAACTCAATATAGATAATTCTTTCTTTCTGTGCCTTATGTATAATTCTACTACTGCACTCATCATACTATATTGCAATTTGTCTCTCAACAGAACTATGAACTCTTTGAGGGAGAGGAGATTATGCACTACTCAGAGTGGCAGATGTATTGAAACGCAAATTTTGAGAATATCTCACAAACCTCCTTCTCCAACCACTTTCTAATGTAATCATCGTTTGCTTTAGTGTGATAAATTTAAATCAGAAGAAAATAACATTGATATCATGTCCTTCTACATTTTTCTTGTTTTGAAAACTTTGGGAAATTCTATTTTAATCTTAGACAGTATATGTGAACATTTGCACATAAGACTATTTAGATTTGGGATATTGACCAAAATATAGTAAAATGAAAATATTTTTCAAGGTGTCCTTTGAAAGCACAAATAAGAAATTTTCTTATGCATGGTGTACATGGTGAATAGTGTCCTCTCAAAATTCATGTCTACCCAGAACCTCAGAATGTGACCTGATTTGGAAGTAGTGTCTTACAGATGTAATCAAGTTAAAATAAAGCCATACTGGATTAGGGTCGGCCTTAACCCAACGACTGGTGTCTTTATAAGAAAAGGGAAATTTGGATACAGAGACACACACAGAGGGAGAATACCATGTAATGACAGAAGCACAGATCAGAATGATGCTTCTCTAAACCAAGGAATATAAGGAACCACCAAAGCTAGGAAGAGAAAAGGAAAGATCCTCTCCTAGAGCCTTCAGAAAGAGAAAGGCCCTGGTGACACCTTAGTTTCAGACTTCTAACCTAGAGAATTGTGTGAGACAATAAATTGGTTATTTTAAGTCACCCAGCTTATGATACTTTGTTAGAGCAGCCCTAGGAAACTTATAACACACGAAAAATTAAATGTTCAATCCCAAGTAAAATGAAATAGTTAACTAATGTTAATAGCGTTACCATGTTTCTAAACCATGGCTCTAATATTTTACACCTCAATTATAATGAGATAACAGAGGGGTAAAAATTATTTTCTACATCTCCCAATGTGAAGCTCTGTTAGCCAGTTTAGTCTCACAAATCTCAAATAAATCAAGTGAGTTCCTAGATCCAGATTTTGTTCCAGCTGTTTATGAACCAGGAAGGGGGCCTTCCCCAGACATCAACTCTGCTAGCACTTTGATCTTGGAATTTCCAGCCTCCAGACTGTGAGAAATAAATTTCTCACCAAGTCTATAGTATTTTGTTATAGCAGCCTGAACAAAGACAGTAATTCATTATATTAATAGAATAAAGGAGAAAATACTATATAATCATCTCTGTAGATGCAGGAAAAATATCCCACAAAAATTCAGTAGCCATTTCTGCTTAAAACTTTCACTAAACTAGGAATAAGAGGTAACTTCTTTAATCTGATAATGGGCATCACTTAAAACCCAGAGCTAACACACAGTCTCTCAGCAGCAGCACTATTGACATTTTGGCCTGGATGTTTCCTTCTTGCACAGACTAGGTGGGTGAGTGGTCCTGTGCATTGTAGGATGTTTAGCAGCACCTCTGGCATGTACTCATTAGATGCCAATAACAGCCCCCAATAATGACAACTAAGACTGTCTCCAGATATTGCCAACTCTCCTCTGTGGGCAAACTTTCCCCATCCATTGAGAACCACAGAAGTAACATCACATTTAATGGTAACAGAGTGAATGCATTCCCCCTAATAATGAAAACAAGGCAAGGATGACTGATCACATCACTTTGCTCTCACTGCTTCTACCGAATATTGTACTGGAGGTCCTAGCCAGGACAGCAAGGCAAGGAAAACAATTAACAGGCATATAGAATGGAAAAGGAAATGTAAATCTATCTCTTTTCAAAGACATCATAATTTTGCTTATAGAAAACCTTGAAGAATCTAAAAAAACCTACTTCTAGAAATAATAAAACTGATAAACTGAAATGTACAAAACGTTGCTAAGAGAAATTAAAGAAGACATAACAATAAATACACGGTAGAATATGGTGTCAAGATGGCAGCATAGGCAGACTCTGAACTCACCTCCTCCCATAGACACAAAAAAATTACAACTACTCTTGGAAAAATTGTACCTGAGAGAGAACTGAAAACTGGATACAAAGAACCCCCACGACAAGCGACAGTGCTGACTGTGGTGGAAGAGGCAGAAACTCCTTTCTGGAGAGAAAAAAGCCAACTTTGAGCTGCAGTGCTACACAGCTGGCCAGGAGCAATCCTAAGGTATGAAGCCTTCCCTGGAGGAGTAGGGGATCTGAGTGGGGGAACATTACCACAATAAGCAGCTTTTGGACTCAGCACAACCAAGACAAGGGTCATAATATCTGGATTTGCTGGCTATTAACTACAACGGGGAATACCTCCAGAAAAGTTATCAGACGTACGAGGAAAAAAAGCCTGCTCTTAAAGGGCTCAAGCAAAAATTCACTTTTTTCACAATTCACAATTCACAAATTGCTTTTCGGAAAACAACCCAAAATCAACAGAAAGAAAGGTGCACTGTCCTTTGGTGAAAAGTGACTCACTTGATAGGCTCTGGGTGCATTTTGGTGAAAGGTGAGACCTCCCCAGGGACTAAAACATTAGCAGAAGCCATTATAGTGACCTAGTACCGGAGAGATAACACATGCTGGCAGACGCCACCAGAGTTCTTCCCATGGCCAGTTAACCTAGGGGTCTTCCCTACCCACTAGAACACTGACTTATTCCAGCTCAGCCAGGCGGCAGACAGCCCACCCTACAGACTGGCCCCACCCAAGAGAAAGCCCTTGGGAAACTTGACGGCCCACATAGGTGGGGTTCCTGGAACCTCTGCAGCTGGGCAAGTGGGTCTTCCTCTGGAGGGCAGGGTGTGTGCAAAAGGGGGTCTGCATTGGTGGAGTGTGTGAGGCCTCTGCAGTGGGGTGACCGGGTCTGCTTCAGTGGGTTGGGGCATGCTCATGGGGTCTGGACTGTGTTGACATGGTGTGTGGCCATGTGGGCAGTCAGGGTTGTCAGCTGCAACAGACTTGTGTTTCTCAAACAGCCACATAGAGGATCAGCCCCACCTTCCAAAGCCTGAAATATTTTGGTGTTCCTATGCCTGGTGCTGACCCTACTCAGCTGCAATCCTAAGAGAGCTGACAACAGGCTTTCAGGCCAGAGGCCTTCAGCAATTTTAAGCCCCTGAGCCTAGCAACCAGCCACACTAGGGGCCCCCTCACTTAACAGAAAAACTGTAACAGGAATGTGCTATTAGACCTTGCAGCTAACTGTGCTGGAGCTCCCAATACCTGACAAAGTAAAAGAAGGGTCCATAGCAGCCACACGCATCTAAGCCTTACAACCAGCCACCCAGGGGAACAGCCTAGCCTCCACATTTAGCTGAAGCAAGAGCAACCCTGAGACAACAGAAGGACACATGTAACTCACAAAAGGGACACTCCTGGAACATTTGGAACTGGCAACGAGAGGGAGCACACTGTTGGGCCTCATAAGGCATCTGTTACATAAGGTCACCTCTCAAAGATCAGGCAATGTAGCTGACCTACCTAATACATAGATATAAGCACAGAGCAAAAGGTAAAATGAGGAGACAAAGGAATACATTCCAAGTAAGGAAACAGGACAAACCCAAGATAAAGAACAAAATGAAACACAGATAAACAATCTACCTGACAAAGAGTACAAACTAAGAGTCATAAGGATGCTCACTGATCTTGGGAGAATGGATGAACTCAGTGAAAACTTCAATAAAGTATTCAAAAATATAAAAAATAACCAATCTGAAATGAAGAATACCATAATGGAAATGAATCCCACTACAGGGACCCAAAAGCAGAGTAGATGATACAGAAGACCAGATCAACAAGCTGGACAAAAGACTAGAGGAAATCACACAAGCTGAAAAGATAAAATAAAAAGGAATTAAAAAGAATGAGAACAGTCTAAGAGACCTCTGGGACAACATCAAGCACACTAACATTCATATTATAGGTGTCCCAGAAAGAGAAGAGAGAGACAAAGGGGCAGAGAATCTATTTAAAGAAATAATAGCTGAAAACTTTCCTAACCTAAGGAAGGAAACAGACATCCCTGTACAGGAAACAAAGAGAGCACCAAACAAGATAAACCCAAAGAGGCCAACACCAAGACCCATTATAATTACAATGTCAAGAATTAAAGATAAAGAAGGAATCCTAAAAGCTGCAAGAGAAAGGCAACAAGTTACATACAAAGGAAACACCATAAGGCTATCAGTTGACTTCTCAGCAGAAACTTTATTGGCTAGAAGGGAGTGGCACAATATATTTAAAGTGCTGAAAGGAAAAAACCTACAGCCAAGAATATTCTATCTGGCAAGGTAATCGTTTAGAAAGGAAGGAGAGAGACTTTCCCAGACAAGCAAAAACTAAATGAGTTTATCACCAAGAAACCAGCCTTACAAGAAATGCTAAAGGGACTTATTTAAGTGGAAAAGAGAAGACCCCAAATAGGAATAAAAAATTACCAAAAAAAGCAATAAAATCACTGGTAAAGGCAAATATACAGTAGAGATAGCAGATCAAACACCTATGAAGCTAATATGATGGTCAATGATGAAATTAATAAAATTATCTATTTCCATGATAAGAGGGTAACAGATATACATAGACACAAAAAGAGGTTAGACATAATATCAAAAACATAAAGTGTCAGATGAGGGGAGTAAAAGAGTAAACCTTTTAGCAAGAGGTCAAATTAAAGAGACTATCAATTTAATATAGATTACTAAATACATAGGTTATTATATATGAACCTCATGGTAATCACAAATCAGAAACCTATAATAAATACACAAAAAAATTAAGAGAAAAGAACTGAAACATAATACTAAAAAAAGCCATAAGAGAGCCAAAGAAGACGAAAGGAACAGAGAAAAACTACTAAACACCCAGAAAGTAAGTAACAAAATGTCAATAAGCACATTCTTATCAATAGCTACTTTAAATGTCAATGGATTAATACTCCAATCAAAAGGCAAAGGGTGGTCGATTGGATAAAAAAACAAACCCAGGGGCTGGCATATTGGCTTCGTGGTTAAGTTCATGCACTTCACTTCGGCCACCCAGGGTTCACAGGTTTGGATGTTGGGTGCATACCTAGACACCACTCATCAAGCGGTGCTGTGGCGGCATCCCACATACAAAATAGAGGAAGAGTGGAACAGATGTTAGCTCAGCGATAATCTCGCTCAAGCAAAAAGAGGAATATTGGCAACAGATGTTAGCTCAGGGCCAATCTTCCTCGGCAAAAAAATAAATAAATAAACCCCATATGTGCTGCATACAAGAGACACACTTCAGACCTAAAGACACTCACAAACTGAAAGTGAAGGGATGGAAAAAGATAGTCCATGCAAATGGCAGTGAAAAGAAAGCCGTATTAGCAATACCTAGAAAAATTAGACTTTAAGACAAAAACTGTAACAAGAGACAAAGAAAGGCACTACATAATGAAAAAGGGAGCAATCCAAGAAGAGGATATAACACTTGTAAACATCTATGCACGCAACATAGTAGCATCTAAATATATGAAGCAATCATTAACACACAGAAATGGAGAAACAGACACTAATGCAATAATAGTAGGGGCCTTTAACGCTTCACTTACACCAATGGATATATTATCCAAACAGAAAATCAAATAGAAAACATTGGCCTTAAATGACACAATAGACCAGATGGACTTAGTAGAAATACACAGAAAATTCCATGAAAAAACTGCAGAATACATATTATTTTCAAATGCACATGGAACATTCTCCAAGACTGATCAGAGATTAGGCCAAAAAACAAGTCTCAATAAATTTAAGAAGACTGAAATAATACCAAGCATCTTTTCTGACCACAGCAGTATGAAACTGGAAATCAACTATAGGAAGAAAATCAGAAAAGCCACAAACATTTGGAGTCTAAACAAAATACTACTGAACAATGACTGGGTCAATGAAGAAATCCAAGGAGAAACGAAAAAATACCTGGAGACAAATCAAAATGAAAATATGACCCACCAAAATCTATGGGATACAGCAAAAGTGGTTCTAAGAGGGAAGTTTATAGCAATACAGGTCTACCTCAACAAACAAGAAAAATCTCAAATAAACAATCTAACAGTGTGCCTAAAGGAACTGGAAAAAGAAGAACAAACAAACCCCCAAATCACTAGAAGGAAGGAAATAATAAAAATTAGAGCAGAAATAAATGAAATAGAGACTAAAAAAATAGAAAAAATCAATGAAACTAAGAGGTGGTTCTTTGAATAGATAAAAAAAAAAGTTGACAAATCTTTAGCTAGATTCACCAGGAAAAAAAAACAGAAGGCTCAAATAAATAACATCAGAAATGAAAGAGGAGAAATTACAACCGACACCTCAGAAATACAAAAGATTATAACAGAATACTATGAAAAGCTAAACGCCAACAAACTGGATAATCAAGAAGAACTGGATAAATTCTTAGAATCATACAACCTCATAAAACTGAATCAAGAAGAAATATAGAATTTGAATTGATCAATCACTAGTGAGGAGATTGAAACAGTAACAAAAAACCTCCCAAAAAATAAGACTCCAGGACCAGACAGCTTCCCTGGTGAATTCTACCAAACATTCAAATAAGATTTAGTACATATCCTTCTCAAACTCTTTCAAAAATTTGAAGAGGAGGGGAAGCTTCCTAATCCATTCTACGAAGTCAACACTATCCTGATACCAAAACCAGACAAGGACAATACAGAAAAAGAAAATTACAGGCCAATATTACTGACGAATATAGATGCAATAACCCTCAACAAAATACTAACAAATTTAAAACAAAAATACATTAAAAAGATTAGACACCATGATCAAGTGGGATTTATTCCAGGGATGCAGGGATGGTTCAACATCTGCAAATCAATCAAGGTGATACACTACATTAACAAAATAAAGAATAAAAATCACATATTCATGTCAATATATGCAGAGAAAGCATTTGACAAGATACAGCATCCATTTATAAGAACTCTGAATAAAATGGGTATAGAAGGAAATTACCTCAACATAATAGAGGTCATATAAGACAAATCCACAGCTAATGTCATTCTCAATGGAGAAAGAAAGAAAGCTATCCCTCTAAGAACAGGAACCAGACAAGGATGCCCACTTTCACCAATCTTATTTAACAAAGTATTGGAAGTCCTAGCCAGAGCAATCAGGCAAGAAAAAGAAATAAAAGGGATCCAAATTGGAAAGGAAGATGTGAAACTGTCACTATTTGCAGATGACATGATTTTACATATGTAAAACCCTAAATAATCCACAAAAAACTACAAGAAACAATAAATCAATAAAATAAAGTGGCAGAACCAGAATCAATATAAAAATCAGTTACATTTCTATACGCTAACAATGAAGTAGCAGAAAGAAATAAAGAATACCTCCCATTTACAATTACAACAAAAAGAATAAAGTCACCTGGAAATGAACTTAAACAAAGTTGTGAAAGACCTATACACTGAAAACTATAAAACTTTGTTGAAAGAAATTGAAGAAGACACAAAGATTTGGAAAGATATTCCATGCTCTTGGATTGGAAGAATTAACATACTTAAAATGTCCATACTGCCTCAAACAATCTACAGATTCAGTGAAATTCTTAACAAATTTCCAATGAAATTTTTCACAGAAATAGAAGAAAGAGTCCTAAAATTTATACGGAACAACAAAAGACTCCAAATAGCCAAAGGAATACTGAGAAAAAAGAACAAAGCTGGAGGTATCACATTCCCTGATTTCAAAATATACTATGAAGCTGAAGTAATCAAAACAGAATGTTACTGGCAGAAAAACAGACACACAGATCAATGGAACAGAATCGAGAGCCCAGAAATAAACCTACACATCAATGGACAGCTAATTTTCGACAAGGGAGCCAAGAACATACAATGCAGAAAGGAAAATCTCTTCAAAAATGGTGTTGGGAAAACTGGACAGCCACATGCAAAAGAAGGAAAGTAGAACATTACCTAACACCATACACAAAAATCAACTCAAAATGGATTAAAGACTTGAATGTAAGACCTGAAACCATGAAACATCTAGAAGAAAACATAGGCAGTACACTCTTTGACATCAGTCTTAGCAGCATATTTTCCAATACCATGTCTGACCGGGCAAGGGAAACAATAGAAAAACTAAACAAATTGGACTACATCAAACTAAAAAGTTTCTGCACAGCAAAGGAAACATCAACAAAACAAAAAGACAACCTAACAATTTGGGAGAAAATATTTGCAAACTCTATACCTGATGAGTCAATATCCAAAATACATAAAGAACTCATACATCTCAACAACAAAAAAACTAATAACCCAATCAAAAAATGGGCAAAAGATCTGAACAGACATTTCTCCAAAGAAGATATATAGATGGCCAACTGGCACATAAAGGGATGTTCAATATCACTAATTATCAGGGAAATGCAAATCAAAACTACAATGAGATATCACCTCACATCCATCAGAATGGCTATAATTAACAAGACAGGAAATAACAAGTATTGGAGAGGATGTGGAGAGAAGGGAACTCATAAAATGCTGGTGAGCATGCAAACTGGTGCAGCCAGTTTGGAAAACAGTATGGAGATTCCTCAAAAATTTAAGAATAGAACTACCATACAATCTAGCTATTCCACTGCTGGGTATTTATCCAAGGAACATTAAAACACAAGTGCATAAAGATATATGCACCCTTATGTTCACTGCAGCATTAGTCAAAATAGCCAAGACTTTTAAGCTATCTAGCTGCCCATTAAGGGATGAACAGATAAAGATGATGTGGTATATATACACAATGGAACACTACTCAGACATAAAAAATGATGAAAATCTGGCCATTTGTGACAACATGGATGGACTTTGAGTGTATTTTGCCAAGTGAAATCAGTCAGAGAGAGGAAGTCAAATACCGTATGATCTCACTCATAAATAGAAGATAAGAACATCAACAAACGAACACATAGAGACAGAGATTGGATTGGTGGTTACCAGAGGGGATGGGGGAGGGAGGGGGAAGAGGGCGAAAGGGGTGATTAGGCACATGTCCATGGTGATGGATTGTAATTAGTCTTTTAGTGGTAAACATGATGTAATCTACATAGAAAAAGAACTGTAATGATGTATACCTGAAATTTATATAATGTTATAATCCAATGTTACTGCAGTAAAAAAAAAGAAAAAAGAGAGATTCTACTACACATTCACCTGAATTGCTATAATCAAAAAGACTGATAAATTTTGGTGAGGCTGTGGAGCAAACAGTACTCAAACATCAGCTCGATGCATTGTATGGACCTGGCTTTTGATCAAGTAAAATAAAAAAAGTTAAATCATGAGATAATCACAAAAATTTGAATTTTGTGTAATTTGTTAATATTAGGGAATTACTGATAAGTTTTTAAGTGTTCAATGTTGTGGCAATCCTAAAAAATATTATCTTGGATTTTAGTGGTATACACTAAAGTATTTATGGATAAAATTATATGATGTCTAGGAATTTCTTCAGAACAATACAGTTGTGGGGAGTGAGAAGATTCAGAAAAAATAAGTTTGGCCATATTTGATAATTGTTGAAGGTGGAGAATGGGTCAATAAAGATTCATCAGCCTAAAAAAAATAAAAATAAAATAAATATACCATAGACATGTAAAGGAAGACTCAATATCATTAATGTCAATTGATCTACAGATTAAATGCAATCCCCATCACGATCCCAGCAGACTTTTTGAAATTGACAAGCTGTTTACAAAATTTACATGGAAACATAATAGAGTTAAAATAGTTAAAACAAACTTGCCCTGCTTGATTTCCAACCTTCCTCTAAAGCTACAGTAATCAAGACAGTGTGTTATTGGGATAAGGATAGACAAGTAGATCAACAAAACAGAGTAGAAGGTCCAGAAACAGTTTCACACATATATGGTCCATTGACTTGCAACAAAAGTGAAAATGTAACACAATATGGAAAGGATTGTCTTTCCAAAAAAAGTGAAGGGATAATTGGATATTCACATTAAAAAAAATTGGACATCAGTTAATATAGTGGAGTAGGAAGTTCTAAGCACCTGTCCCTCTATAAAAACACAAAAAATCAAGTAGGAACTTTCAGAACCAAATTTGTCAGAACTCTGGAAAACAATCCAAGGTTTACAAGAACCAAGGAAATATTGAACCAAGAGAAACACAACTTAAAAATGGTGGAAATCTCTCTGGTATTTTTGCTTGCCTTAACCCAAGTGCCTCCCCAGCTCAGTGGCAGTCTTCAAGAGGCAGCCACACTCACACTATGGGACCCTTGTCCCTGGTTCCAGAGGGAGCAGAGCAGATTTTGTTCACAAAAAAAAATTGTTTGTTCCAATCTGTCTAGGAGCTATCCAAAGGACTGATGCAAGGCACTTTTCTTTGTTTCACCAAACTTGAAACAGACTCAGGAAAGAAGTCACTAGCCATTGCAGGAAAAAAATCTAAGGTGAATGAACAACCTGCAGTTGCCTCAAGTAGAAGATTACAGGTGAGGCGTATGGATAGAGTACCAAAAGCCTGTGGGAAAAAGCAAGAGAGAGAGTTCCTTTGGGAAAATAGGTCACGAAAAGTGCCCATGTGTATTGAGGAGTTTAAAAAGCCAGGCATGACAATTAGAAGGACCCACAACTAAGAATATACAACTATCTACTGGGGGGCTTTGGAGAGAAAAAGGAAAAAAAATAAAATCTTAAATAAATAAAAAGCCAGGCGTGTGCCCAGGGGAGCACCCATGCTCAAGAAAGACCTGAGAAAACCTTTAGCTTTCACTCTAGCTGATCTCTGGGCACAGTGTAAGCAGGAAGTGAAAGCTAAGGCAGAGTTGCAAATGGCCTGGCTAAGTGTCAAAGGAATGTTGCCAATGCACGAAAAGAGAGAGAGATTTTTCCTCTTCCTCCTCTTTCTTCTTTTGTTTTCTTTCTTTCTCTCTTTTATTGGTTCCTGGCATTCAAAGAAATATCTTTCAAAACATTATCTGAACAAAAGGTAAAGGAATACAGATTTCAGTACCACACATAACAAGGGATATAGCCTCTACAAAAATAGGTTATGAAAGTCATTAAACAAATGGATAACTGCAGACTTCAACAATCAACAACAGCAAACTCTAGCAATGGGCAAGTATCTGATTTCCAGAGTTACTACATTAAAATATTCAAATTCTGTTTTCAACCAAAAGTTACAAAGTGCACAAAGAAACAGGAAAGTATAGCCCATCCATGAAAAAAATAATTGACAGAAATCATCACTGAGGAAGTCTAGACATTGACTTTATTAGACAAAGACTTCAAAACAGTTGTCTTAAATATGTTCAAAGAGCTACAGAAAACCATGGACCAAGAACTAAAGGAAATCATAAAAACAATGTGTGAATGAAAGGAAAATATCAACAGACACAGAAAGTATAAAAAGAACCAAATAGAAATTCTAGAGCTAAAAGGCACAATATGTGAAATGAAAACTTCACTAGAGGAGTTCAACATCAGCTATTAGCTGGCAGAAGAAAGAACTGATGAACTTAAAGATAGGGCAATGAAAGTTATCCACTCTGTGTGGCAGAAAGAAGAAGAATGGAGATAAATGAGCAGAGCCTAAGGGAGCTGTGGGACATCATCAAGCAGACAAATATACACATTTTAGAAGTACCAGAAGAAGATAGAGAGAAAAGCTCAGAAAGAATATTTGAAGAAATAGTAGCTGAAAACTTCCCAAGTTTGATTATACACAAATCTACACGTTCAAGAAGTTCAATGAACTCCAAGTAGGATAACCTCAAAGAAATTCAAGACACGTAATCAAACTGTCAAAAGACAAAGAGAATCTGCAAAGCTGAAAGAGAGAAGCAACTGATCACAAGGAAGGGATTTTCAATAAATTAACTAATTTCTCATCAGAAACCATGAGGCCAGATGATAGTGAGATGACATATTTAAAGTACTGAAAGTAAACAAAACCCTGAAAACCAACAATTCTATATCTGGCAAAAACCATCGTTCAAAAATGGCGATAAACTTAAGATGCTCTTAGAAAAACAAAACCTGAGGGTGTTCATTGCCAGTAGACCTGACTTACAAGAAATGCTAAAAAGATTTCTTCAGACTGGAATGAAAAGACACTGAACAGTAACTCAGAGCCTTATGAAGAAATAAAGATCTTTGGTAAAGGTCACTACGTAAGTAAATATAAAAGCCAGTACACTATATTTTTGATCTGTAACTCATCTTTTTATTTCCTATATAATTTAAAAGACAAATGTATAAAAAGATAATTATAAATATATGTTAAAGGGCACACAATATATAAATATGTAACTTGTGAGAACAATATGGTATCAATATAAATCAGATTATTATAAATTAAGTATATTACTTTTAATTCCCATGGAAACCACTAAGAAAATATGTAAAAGAAATACACAAAAGGTAACGAAAAGAGAATGAAAATGGTACAATACAAAAAATCAATTTAACACAAAAGAATAGATTAATGGAGAAAATGAGGGGAGAAACGGTATAAGACATACAGAAAACGAATGTCAAGATGGCAGAAATACCTTTGTAAGTAATTACTTTAAATCTAAATGTATTAAATTCTCCAATCAAAAGGCAGAAATTGGCAGAATGGGTAAGAAAACATAGACTCACTTATAAGCTCTCTACAAGAGACTCATTTTAAATCCAAAGATACAAATGGGTTGAAAGCTAAAGAAAGGAAAAATATATTCTATGCAAATAACAGCCAAAAGAGAACTGGGGTGGCCATCTGCAATAACATTACATAAACTAGACTTTATGTAAAAACCTGTTACATGAGACAAAGGGCGTTACATATATATATATTTTTTAACTTACTCAGGTTTCTTTCTTTTCTTTTTGCAGGGAAAACTTCACCCTGAGCTAAAATCTGTTGCCAATCTTTCTCTTTTTTTTCAGCCTCCAAAACCCTGGTACGTGGTTGTATATCCTAGTTTAAGACCTTCTAGTTCTTCTATGTGAGCTGTCACTATGGCATAACAACTGACAGATGGGTGGTGTCGTTCCGTGACTGGGAAGGAAACCCAGGCTGCTGAAGCAGTGAGAGGACTGAACTTTAACCACTATGCCATAAAGGCTGGCTCGGACATCATGCATTTTTAAAAGGGTAAATTCATCAATAATTTATAATAATTATAAACATACACACCAAACACCAAAACTCCAAATATATGAAGCAAATATTGACAGAATTGAAGATAGAATTAAACAGTTGTACAATAATTGTTGAAGATTTCAGTAACCAACTTTCAATAATGGATAGAACATCTAAACAGAAGATTCATAAGGAAACAGAGGTCTTGAGCAACACCATAAACCTAGACCTGAAAGACATATATAGAACACTCCACTCAAGAGCAGAATACACATTCTTCTCAAGCGCACATGGGACATTCTGCAAGATAGAACATATGTTAGGTTACAAAACCAGTCTTAATAAATATAAAAAGATTAAAATCATACAAAGTATCTTCACCAACCACAATGGAATAAAACTAGAAATCAACAAAAGGAGAAAAACTGGAAAAATCATGAAATACAAGAAAATTAAACAATACACTCTTAAACAACCAATCAGTCGAAGAAGATATCACAAAGGAAACTAGAAAACACTTAGAGAAGAATGACAATGAAAACACAACATACAAAAACTTATGGGATGCAGTAAAGGGAGTGGTCACAGGGAAATTTATAGCAGCAAATGGCTACATTAAAAAGGGGAAAAGATTCTAAATGAATAACGTAACTTTGTACCTTAGAAAAACTAGAAAAATTAGAGTAAACTAAACGCAAAGCTAGCAGAAGAAAGTAGTAAATTATAAAGATTAGAGTGGAGATAAATGATACAAAGATAGAAAAACAATAGAGAAAATTAATGAAACCAAAAATAGGTTCTTTGAAAAGATCAACAAAATCATCAAACAACCTTTATGTAGACTAGACTGAAAAAAAGAGAAGATGTAAATAACTAAAATCAATAATGAAAATTCAGACAGTACTAGCAATGTTACAGAAATAAAAAGAAATAGAAAGGAATATTATAAATACTTGTACACCAAAAAATTAGGCAACCTAGATGAAATGGACAAATTCTTGGAAACATATAAATTACCAAAACTAACTCAAGAAGAAATAGACAATCTGCACAGGCTTATAACAAGCAAAGACATTGAATCAGTAATCAAAAACCTCACAACAAAGTCAAGTCCACAAGTGGATAGCTTCATTGGTGAATTGTACTAAATACTCAAAGAAAATTCACACCAATTCCTCTCAAACTCTTCCAAAAGATAGAGGAGGAAGTAACACAACCTAACTCATTCTTTGAAGTCAGTATTATCCTCATACCAAAGCCAGATAAAGACACTAAAGAAAAGAAGATTTCAGATCAATCTCCCCTACAAAAATAGATGCAAAAAAACTCAACAAAATGCTAGCAAACCAAATTCAATAGCATACGAAAAGGATTATACAATGTGACCAAATAAAATTCATCCCAGGAATGCAAGGGTGGTTCAACATAAGAAAATCAATTAATGTAATATGCCACATGAATAGAACAAGGGGAAAAATCCACATGATCATCTCAATTGATACAGAAAAAGCATTTGACAAAATCCAACACCCTTTCATGATAAATGCACTCCGAAACTAGGAATAGAAGGGAACTTTCTCAACATGATAAAAAGTGTTTATGAAAAATCCACAGCTAAGTCAATACTCAATGGTGAAAGATTAAACACTTTTCCTCCAAGATCAAGAACAAGACAAGGATGCTTGCTTTCACCACTTCTATTCAACACAGTACCAGAAGTCTTAGCCAGAGTAATTAGGTAAGGAAAAGAAATAAAAGGCATACAAATTGGAAAGAAAGAAGTAAAATTATGTCTATTTCAGATGACAGGATCCTCTCTACCTAGAAAGTTTTAAAGAATCCACAAATAAAATACTAAAGCTAATAAATGAGTTTAGCAAAGTCAGGGTATAAGATAAATATACAAATATCTATTTTGTTTCTACACAATCACAATGAATAATCTTAAAAGGAAATTAAGAAAACAGCTGCATTTATAATACCATCCAAAAGAATAAAATACCTAGGAATAAATTTAACCAAGTAAGTGAAAGACATATACATAGAAAAATGGAAAACATTGATGAAGGAAATTAAAGAAGAACTAAATAAATTGAAAGACATCTTGCATTCCTGGATTGGAAGACTCAACATATTAAGATGGCTATACCACCCAAAGCAATCTATAGACTCGATGAAATCTCTACCAAAATTCCAACAGCCTTTTGTGCAGAAATGGAAAAGCCAATCCTCAAATTCATATGGAATTGCAAGGGGCCCCACATAGCCAAAATAACCTGAAAAACGAAAAAGAAAGTTAGAGAACTCACACTTCCTGATTTTAAAACTCGCTACAAAGATACAGTTATCAAAACTGTGGTACTGGCATAAGGATAAACAAATAGTGGAATAGAAAATTGAGATTCCAGAAATAAACCCATATATCTATGGTGAATTAATTTTTGACAATGCTGGACTATTCAATAGGGAAAGAACAGTCTCTTCAACAAATAGTGCTAGGTAAACTGGATATCCAAATGCAAAAGAATAAAGTTAGAATCTCTATTTCATGTCATTTGGAAAAACTAATTCAAAATAGATCAATGATCTAAATATAAAATCTAAAACCACAAAACTCTTTTAAGAAAACATGGGAGTAAATCTTCATGACCATGGATTTGGCAATGGAGTCATATATGACACCAAAAATATGAGCAGGAAGAGAAAAAATGGATAAATTGGACTTTGTGAAAATTAAAAACTTTTGTGCAGAAAAGGATATTATCAAGAAAGTAAAAAGACAATCTACAGAATGGGAGAAAATATTTGCAAATCTTGTAACTGTCTAGTATCCAGAATATATACAGAACCTTTACAACTCAACAACAAAAAGATAAACAGCTCAATCAAAAAGTTAAAGTGAGCCAGCAAGATGGTGTAGTGGTTAAGTTCCCAAGCTCTGCTTCCGTGGCCTGGGGTTTGTGAGTTTGGATCTTGGGTGTGGACCTACACATCACTCATAAATGCCACATACAAAGTAGAGGAAAACTGGCACAGATGTTAGCTCAGGGCCAATCTTCCTCACCAAAACAAATAAAAATAAAAAAATAAAGGCCTTGAATAGGTGTTTTTCCAAAGAAGATATACAAATGGTGAACAAGCACATGGAAAGATGCTCAACATCATTAGTCACCAAGAAAATGCAAGCCAAAACGATTTGATTGCATTGAATTACTTCATTAACAAACTATGATGGACATAATAATATAATAATAATGAAACAAAAAATAAGTGTTGGAAGGATGTGGATAAATTAGAATGCTTGTGTATTGCTCGTGGGAATGTAAAATTGTTCAGCCTCGTGGAAAACAGTTTGGTGGTTCCTCAAAAACTTAAAGGGAGAATTACCATATGCCCCAGTAATTCTACTCTTAGGTATAGATCCCAAAGTATTGAAAACAGTTACTCAAACAAATACATGTACACACATGCTCATAGCAGCATTATTCACAACTGCCAAAAGGTAAACATCCCAAATGTCCATCAATAGATGAATGGGTAAACAAAATGTGGTATTATCTATACAATGCAATATTATTCAACCATAAAAAGGAGTGAAGTACTGATACATGATACAATGGAGATGAACCTCAAAAGCCTTATGCTAAGTGAAAGAAGCCAGACACAAAAGTTATATAATATATGATTTCATTTATACGAAATAACCAGAATAGGTATATCTACAGAGACAGAATGCAGATTGGTGGTTTCCAGGGGCTTGGGGGATGGAAGAAATGGGGAGAAATTGCTTATTGGGTACAAGGTTTTATTTGGGAATAATAAAAATTTTTGGAAGTAGATAGAGGTGGTGGTTGCACAATATGGTGAATGTGGTGAATGTCCTAAATGTTACTGAACTGTTGATGTTAAATGGTTAATTTCATATTATGTGAATTTCACCTAAATAATTTTTTTAAGGAATTGAACCAGGAGCCTTACCTCACAGTGCACATAAAAACAACTTTAAATGGTTCAAAAGCTAAATGTATCAAACATATAGAAGAAAACACGGGCAAATCTGAAAACTTTAATATAGTTAAAGGCTTCTTATACACGATATAAAGAGCAATAAAGATAAAAGAAAAAATTGATAAACTGGATTTCATCAAAATTAAAAAATCCCACTAACTGAAATATACATTTAAGAAAAAAATATGTAACCCACAGAATGGGAAAAATACTGTGTACATGCATGTACATATGACAATTTATATTCAGAATATAAAAAGAAATTTCAATTTAACAAGATAAATTTTTTAAAAATAGGTGAAGATTAGAGAAGACACTTCACAAAAGAAGATATTTGAATGGCCAATAACTGCATGAATATACGTCAGCATCAGGAAAATGCAAATAAAACGAGATACCACTTCATATCCATTAGGATGGCTATAATTTAAAAAGATCCTATATGCTGCTGGTAGAAATATAAAATAGTACAATCACTTTGATAAATATTTCGGCAGTTTCTTGTAAAGTTAAATACATTATACACTTCATTCCTTTCCATTTACCCAAGAGAAATAAAAATTATGCATACAAAATGATTTGCACACAAATGGTCATAGCAAAAGATAGCAGATCAGTGGCTCCAGGGTACAGGGACATGGCAGGCTTTCACTGGGAAAGAACACAAGTAAACTTTTTGGGATGATGAAACTATTCAATATCTTAATTGTCATGGGTATATACATTTGTCAAAATTCATTAAGCTGTACACTTAAAATTAATGCAGCTTACTGTATGTAAACCATACTTCAATAAAGTTGATTTTTAAAAAATAGAAGGGAGGGGAGTCTGAATTGGGACTTGGACCTCTTCAGTAAGATTTCCACAGGCAACTCCCATGAGGGACGCTTCATTGAGGTCCCTGTTTGCGCCAAAGAATGCGGAGGCAAAACATTGTTGGAATAGCTAAGTTATTCATTTGTTCTTTTAAATTTACTAAATGGCATGCCGTATTTCCCAAAATATTCAAACTATTTATTTAAATTTCTTTTAGGTGAGAAGGAACCCTCAAAATTAGCTTAGGAATAACAAACACATATATGCAACATATGCATATGGACATACATATCTATACTGCAATTATCTAAATGTTTAATTTCGACCTAATAAATAATTTAATAATTAAAAACCTTAAGAAGCCTCCTAGGAAATCAAATGGGCAAAGTGGTTTTAATAATTTTTCCCTCTGGCTGCAGATAAACCCGCTTTCTTGTTTATACATTAGTTTTAATTTTCTGTTTATGACTATTCCCATTTCCTTTCTCTCTTTTTGACAATTTCATCTCTAGTCAGAAAACACTACTAAGGAACTACATCTGCTTTTTAATATATCAAACATTGGTATATGCATATTTAACTGACATAATATCTAGCCAGTACATCTAAAAATAAAATAAAAAAGTGTTTCTATGTCATCTTTCCACTTTACAGTAAAGACCAGAGATGACGAAAGTTGATCAAGAAGGAAAATAAATTACTATGCCTAAGGAAAAGCAACTAGATTTCACTAAATTATATTGGAAGAGACTACAGATCCTGTGGAAAATCAGTTATTTATTGAATACTTACTATGTGCTAGGCATTAAGACACTTTAAGCTAATATTAGCCTAATTAGTAGGTGGAAGACTCATGACTTAAACCAAGCCTAACGTCAGTGCCCATGCTCTACTAAACTATTACACTACAGTACCATACTGACTTTAGAACTAACTATTGCAGATGTTTCATACTGCCATAAAAGAGAGGAATCTGTCCTATCTATCACAAAACATCAAACTGCTAAAGCAGTCCATCATTCTAATTCCTGACCCTTTGGTGTCCAACATAAACTCTCTTAGCATTCTCTCTATCCCAGTTCTAAAGTCTAACCTAACTTCCAAGTCCTTCTCTTTCCAATAATATGCTGTAATAAAGTACTACATTAAAGCAACAATGCGGAGAAGCTAAATGTACCTCCCATACTACACAACACAGAAATGTGCAGAATCCCAAAAGAGGATGGGTATAACATGCCTAATGGAATGCCACTCCCCTCTCTCCTAGCTGCATTCACCTATAACATCTTCTGGACAGAATCAGAAAATCTCCATCATCTCAGCAATACAAACCCTAAAAGTACATCTCCCTTCCACAACACCCTTTCTTCCAGGTTGGCTATGGAGTCAACTCTCATACACACACTGAGGTTGACACGATTTTCTTCCTCAGGGAAAGTATAAAATGGGGTGCAGATCAGGGCAGTAACAGGTAATATGATCCAATATCTTCAATCAATATTGGAAAACAGCATAAACTAGTTTAAAATGATTTTATTAAGGCTTTGGAATAAATCGCAGAACTTAGTAATTAAAAACTAAGATACCTTTTTGAAGTGTTTATTAGAGAGTGAGTACATGTTTTACAAATCCTGAATATTCCTAATTCAGCCAGAAAACACTCAATTAAAACATAAAGGTTAATTCTTCCCTTTTTTTTACCAGGAAGGAATTTGTATTTTATAGCAACTTTGGCATTAATTTATCTAAAGACTTTTGGATACATTCACAAGACCTTAAAATACAAATCACAGGTTTCACACATGACATTACACATTTTGCTCCAAATATAAGTGGAAAAGTTACATCCAGCATTCAAAATCACTCTTTTTAGTGTCAGTAAAGTGAAAAGTGGAAAGGTGTTTATCACTCAGTGGGGGGAAAAGATAAGGAGAACACATATTAGACTTTATATGAAAGAGTACACACAGATTAAACATGACTCCTCTTCACTGTGTTTAATTACAGAATTATTACTGGCATTAGGTTATTCTGTCAGCCTCTCGAATATTTTACTTTTAAAAAAACCCACTGAAGTTCTACTTTAATAAAAGCAGGTAAAGGAAAACTCTAACGTTGACCTGAAAAGTGTATTAAAATAGTAAGATTCTATTTTAGTTTTTCATGAATTTACCTAGCCTTCTTTTCCTTTAATAACAATGATGGAATAAAAATAGTTAAGTGTAAAACATGTTGTCAAAGTGTCTAAATCCAAAAAATGTTGAAATATAGAGCTATAAACTAATATTTAATATTTTTAAAACATTTTTTATTGCAAAAGTAATAATTACTGTAGATAACTGAGAAAATACAGATAAGGAAAAAGAAAAAAAGCACCCATAATTTCACTATCATCTTCTATGTCTTTTTTCCCCATTTATTTACTTTTGAATAAACATTTATCATAGAGGCATCCTATGTTAATACAAAAAAATTCAGAGACAGCCCTGATGGCCTAGTAGTTAAAGTTTGGCACTCTCACAGCTTCGGTGGGCTGGGTTTGGTTCCCAGTTGTGGAACCACACCACCCATCTGTCAGTAGCCATGCTGCAGTGGCGGCTCACATAGAAGAACCAGAAGGACTTACAACTAGAATATACAACTATGTACCGGGGCTTTGAGGAAGAAAAAAAAAGAGGAGGATTGGCAACAGATACTAGTTCAGGGCAGATCTTTCTCTGAAAAAAAAATCATATTTAGGCTGAGGTTGCATTTTTAGAAACAATAGTAGGGAAAGGAGATGAAACTTTAGGCCTTAGAGTGTTCTACCCCAAATAAACCAATTTAATGTTCCTATGAGTACACATTTTTATTAATTGTGATTTAATGAGAATCTATGTCTATTCTCTTGTCTTCTATAATAATTTACAATTCCATTAATGTTTGAATCCAATAAAAATCTTGACAGAATTTTTAAGTACCATGAGATAAGAATACAGATGAAAAAGTAGACATACAAGCAAAACTAAGAAAAAGATTATAATCTGAAATAGTTTAATCCTTCTTGTCTCTGAATATTTTCAGCTTCTTCCAATTAAGTCAGGATCTGATTTTAAAAGAAAGTCTGGGCAATATAATGTTTATAATGCCTCATGGAAATCAGGAAGATCTGACTTTGAATCCACCTTTGTTTTTTAGCATGTTGTCAATTTCAAATTATAACAATTCAACAATCTAAAGAAAAAAGACATTTCCCTATCTGGGTATCATGGAGTGGAAAAAATGAGAAAATGTATGTGAAAATCTACTAGGATACAAATAAGTTTATAAGCCCATGTTTTTAATATAAGGGTCAATCTGCAAACTGAAACGTGTCAGGCAAATTAGTCAGGAAAACAAATCCAAGCCTCTGAAGATGAACCTCTTTTTCAGCCTCTAAGAAAGGTGACCTTTCTCATTTTAATCTCCTTTGTTATTTTGCAGCATTAGTCTATGGCTTTTTCCATTATACAGTATATACAAATGAAGACATGAAGGCTGTGATAAGGTCTAATAAGCTCTTACTATAACAAAAAGAAGTCTTTACTGCAAATGTGGAGAAAAATGAAATGCCTAAATGGGTTGTAAAAGATAAGCAAGCAAATAGAACTGAGAGAGGTAGGGACTAAGAATGAATATGTTCACTATTAACCAATTTACTATAAACTGAGTGTACTCACTCTGAAGTAAAAAACATTTTTAAAAATTAAAAACTCAGAAACTCAACTGACCATAAAAACTAGAAGGAAAAAGCTATTATTTTTCTTCTTTCAAAATGTACCTAGTATCTTTAGGGAGTGAGGAGAAGGTGGGATGGGGAAATCTGCAACCCAGGGAGATGGATTTTGCTAGACAGTGGAAACTTTCAACACAGCCACATCGTAAGAAAATTTATAGCTTATTTTAAAAATCACAACATAAAAGGAATTGACTCCTTCATTTTGAAACAAAACAATGAAAATTAACATGACCTTAAAGCTAGGGCAAATTGGCTCATTTATAGCCAGCTAGGAAAACTACTCAGAAGGCACACTAAAGCTTAAATAAATATTTCACATTTCAGAAGGCTTCCTGAAACTGAATTAACTCAAATTAACTCAAAATGGATAAGGCCATTTCCTACAGGGTCGTTATTCAAGCATTTCTTTTACAAAGTTAAGTCAAAATGAAGGAAAGTTCAGAAAAGAGTCTTCCTCACATCAAAACAAACTAAACTATATTTTTTCCTAAAATATTTTTGTCAGTGACCAAATCTAAGACCTACATATAGTTTAATTATTTGGTTCCTACAACATTATCAAAGAGAAATAAGACAGTTAAATGCAGTAAAATAAAGTAATAAGAAATTAAAACTATGGTAATGATCCTAGTCTTCTCTTCCCTTAAACGTCACAGGTAAGATCAAAAATATCTCTATCCTATGACTAAAGGGATATCCTGGGTATGAGAAAATTAATTAATCATAAAAACTTTACTTTCCATCAATTAAATGAAAGACTTTCTACTTGATGATGTGAAATACAAAAGAAGTAGAACATATGATCACTGCTCTTGAGGTAACTCATACTGTAGGTTTAGATAGATAGAGGGATAGGTAGGTAGATAGATATAGATATATGCATATAGATGACAATTTCTAGTTTTAGAAGTCTGTTCAAAGGAAATAATCTGAAATGCAAATAATTTTGTTCAAAAATGTTCACAGCAGTGTCATCAAAAAAATGAAAGCAGCCTATGCTGGAAAAATTGCTCATGGAATTGCCTTCTCGCCATAAACAACCATAAAACTCTATAAAATATATCAAATAAATGTTTTCAGACTTTGGGAAAAGTTATCAAAGACTGTTGTCTCAATACTTACATTAAACATTTTCCTGAAGGTCCTAACAATAAGATAAGGGAAGAAAAGTAATGCGCAGACTAGAAAAGAAGAAGTAAATATGTCCTAATTCACAGAAGACATAATCACATATGCAGATAATTTTAAATAACCCCTAAAAGAGCTACCAGATATAACAGATTAATTTAGCAAGATCACAGTACACACACAGGTAAATAGAAAAAAATCAATTGTATTTCTATATACTAACAACAAATAATTGAAAATATAAAATAAAATACAATAGCATTAATAATACTATTCAAACACATGAATACTTAGCGATAAATTTAACAAAATATGTATAAGACCTACACACTGAAAAGTACAAAAAATTGCTGAGAGAAATTAAAGAAGTCTTTAATAAACAGAAAGATATACCATGTTCATTGACCAGAATACCATTAAGACATCAACCTTCCCCAAAGTGATCTGAAATTAAACACAATCCCATTCAGAATTCCAGGAGTTCTATTTGTATGAATGAAAAGCTGATTGTAAAATTTATATAGAAATGCAAGAAGGAGGAGGAGAAGGAGGAGGAGGAAGTATAAAAGGAGGAAAAGATCAAAAAATTTGAAAAAGAAGAATGAATTTGGAGAATTTGCAATACCTGACTTCAAGCCTTATTATAAAACCACAGTATTGAAGATAGTGTGGTATTAGCTTAAGGACAGACATATAGATTAATTGAACAGATTTAGAGTCCAAAAATAGACCCACACATACATGGTTAAATGATTTTCATCAAAGTTACCAAGATAATTCAGTGGGGAAGGGATCGTATCTTCAATAAATGGTGCTGGAACTAGTTAAATACATGGGGAAAAAACTGAACCAGTACTCTTACCAAACACCACACACAAAATAACTAAATGGGTCCAAAGTTTAAAGCGTAAAAGAATTTTAGAAGAAAATCTTGGTGACCTTGCTGTAGTCAAAGATTTCTTATAAAGGATAGAGAAAGCCATATCCATAAAAAGATGATAACCTGGACTGTGTAAAAATTAAACTTTTATTCTCTAAAGATATCAGCTAAGAAAATCAAAAGGCAAGCCACCAAATGGAAGAACATATTCACAAAAAAGTATGTATCAGGCAAAGATGTTGTATCTAGAATATAAAAAGAGCTCCTGCTACTCAATTATGAGAAAACAAATAAAAAAGAAACGGCCTACTGATGCGCACAGCCTGGATGAATCTCAAATGTGTTATGTTATGAGAAAAAAGCTAGATTCCAAAGGTTATATATTGGATTCAACCTATACAACATTATGAAAAATGTAAAATAGGAACAAAAAATAGATGAGTGATTGCCAGGAACTGCAGGTACATGGAGGGGTTGATTACAAATGGGTGCAGGAGGAAATATTTTGAGGTGATGGAACTGCCCCGAATCTTGATTATGGCAGTGGTTACAAGATTGTACGTTTTTATCAAAACTCACAGAATGGTACACCAAAGACAGTAAATTTCACTGAATATAAATAAAAAGGTAACTGAAAAACACTACAAGGAGATAGCAATACTTGGACATCAAAATCGCTTAATTTTAGAATAGTAAAAAAAAAGAGTAACAATAGCAAATGCAGGTGAGGATGAGGACCAAGTAGAACTTTCATACATTGGTGGAATGTACAATGGTACAACCACTTTGGAAAACAATTTAGCAGTTTCTTGTAAAGTTCAAAACAGACTTAGGATACAACCCAGTGAGTCCATTTTTTGGTATTTACCCAAGAAAACAAAAGCATATGTCCACACAAAGTGTTGTTCACAACATTCATAGCAGAGGAAGTAGGGTAAAACTTTGAAGACACTTTTCTCCACTCTGACTTAGTTAGTACTCAGTACTTTTCCACTCCTAGTCTTTCTCCTCTTCCTCCCCTAGGCTCCTATGTCCATATAACTGCAGGAGCTTTCTGTTTGAGGTTCCTTCATCAGTGAGATGACCTGACCCCCAAGTCTGTACTGAACCACCTGAAGCCACCTCACGGAGAAAAATGTAATAGGAGGAAGTGGAAGTTGGCACTTTCCCTGGCTTAGCCTCTTGGTTATACAATGACAGTAAGCAATTAAAAGGCTTAACTGTTACTTTCATTTTGGCTTGTTTTAATTGGCTACTCAGACACTTAACAGCTCAGCTGAGATATGATTGTTTAAATATGTGCATATTACTTCTTGATGAAATTTAACAATTTTAAAAATCTCAGCAAATAGGAATGGAAAAGGACCTCCTCAATCTCTAACTATGCAAAACTCAAAGCTAACATAAGAGCGAAATATTGAATATCTTCCCGAAAAGACAGAGTGAAAAAAATGGATGTCTTTTCTTACCATTTCTATTAAACTTGTATTGGAGGTCCTAGCCAGTGCAATAAGGCAGCCAGCACAAAAAGGCAAAAAAAATTGGAAAGGAAGAAGTATAACTCTATTTGCAGATGATATGATTACATACATGGAAAATACAAAGTAACTACTAGAACTAATGAATAAATTTAGCAATGCTGTTCTATATCTTGATTATAGACTACACTTAGACTATTGTATGCATCTGTCAAAACTCACAAAACTGTGCTTGAAATGGGTGAATTTTACAACATGCAAATCATACCCTAAAAAAGAAAAAATAAAACATTAGTAATATCTTAGAATTAAAAGGTCAATATAAAAATGAATTATACGTCTGTATCTTAGCAATAAACAACTGAAAATAAAATTTTTAAAATGGTATCATTTACTGTAGAAGCAATCATGTGCATAGGAAGAAATTGAACAAATGCTGTGCATGACTTCCAGATGAAGGTAATTAAATAATATCTAAATTAATAGAGAGATGTACTGTGTTAATGGATTGGAAAAAGCAATACTTTTAAGATTTAAATTGCTCCTAAATTGGTCCATAGAATTTTGCTATCCCTATCAAAATATCGAAAGTTTTTTTAGTAGAAATTGACAAAATGAATCTAAAATTTATATGGCATAAATAGGCAAGACAGTAGTCAAGACAATCTTGAAGAAGAACAAACTTTAAGGTACTGCAACAACTTGTTACCTATATAGAAAAAAAATGAGCCTACAAAGTCTGAAACTATAAAGATTCTAGAAGAAAACATGTGACTACATATTTGCAACCTTGGGGTTTAAGATTTCTTAGAGAAGACACAAAAGGCACTGAAAGGGAAGGGGCATGAGGGAGCTTGGGGTAATGGAAATGTTCTATATGATGACCTGGTTGGTGGTTATCAAAGTGTATACAATTGTAAAAAAATAATTGAGCTGCTTACCTAAGATCAGTGCTTATCACTTTGTGTAAATTATACTTCAATGAAATAACTCTTAAAATGCAAAGATAAAAATGTTCATAGCAACTTTACCTATAATAGCCACAAACTGGAAACGGCCCAAATGTCCACCACCAGGTGAAGAGAAAAACAAAGTATAGTATATCCATATGATGGAATACTACTCAGTAAGAAAATAATGAACTACAGATACACACAACACAGGTGAATCTCAAATGCTGAGAGAAAGAAGCCAGAACAAAGAAAGTGTACATACCACACAACTCTATTTATATAAAACTCTACAACACGAAACTAATGTACAGAAAGTAGACCAGTGGTTACTCGGGGATGGGAGATGGGAGTAGGAAGGTAGGGATGGACTACACAGAGGCATGAAAACTTAAACTAAATAGCTTACTTGTTCGAACATTATTGATATTGAGAGTTTCTGTAACTTCACCGATTGATTCTATGTCTTGCCTCGATAGAATCCAAATAAATCTACCCTTCCCCTAAATTCATAATTCATTCAATGCTAGTTACTGAGAACCAACTATATACAAGGAACCAGTGTATACACTGTAGTAAACACAAAGATATGTAAGACAAGGACACTGGTTTCATAGTTTTTTCAATTTAGTATCTAAAAATAACCATAACTTTGGCTCACTGTCTTTCTTAATCAGTGTCTCTTCTGCTGTGGTTTGTATAGAGAAAAATGTTTCTGACTTGGCAATTGGACTGAAGATGGTAAGATACAAATACAATCTAGTATCTTCGCTTTCTATTTGGTATTTTACTGCAGCTACTAGGATGAACAAAATTAAAAAAATCATATTACCAGCTGATCAATACCTGAATCAATGTGGTATATTGGAGAGAGGACTGGAATAAGATTCCATCTCTGCTTCTGCAACTAACTAGCTGCATCTTTCATCAACCACTTCACTTTTCCTGTAAAATGATGAATTTGATCTCTATACAGTAGTGGTTTTCAAATTTGTGGTCCCAAGGCCCTACTCTCTTAAAAATCATTGAGGACTCCAAGAGCTTTTGTTTATGTGGGTTATACCTAGCAGTATGTACCACAGAAAATAAAACTGAGTAACATTTAAAATAATTATTTATTTATTCATATAAAAGTGACAACAATGAACTCATTACATGTAAACATACATTATGGATTTTTATGAAAACTAATTATATTTCCAAACAAAAGAAATAGCAAGAAGAGAGATGTTTTTACATTTTTTTTGCAAATCTCTTTAATGTCCGCCTTGACAGAAGACAGCTGGATATTCCTATCTGCTTCTGCATTCATTCTGTTACAATACGTTGTCTTGGTTGAAATATATGAAGAAAATCTGGCTTCATGCAGTTATATACTTGGAAAATTGAGTATTTTAATAGCCTTTTAAGATAATTGTGGATATTCTTTGATACCACACCAAACTCTACAAATGGTAGCGCCTTTAAGGTTAGTTGCAACACAGAATCTGAAAACTTACCAATTAACTTTTTGTATTCAATTACACTAAAACTCACTGATCTATCTTGCCTTTTTTTTTTTTTTTTAGGAAGATTAGCACTGAGCTAACATCTGCTGCCAAACCTCCTCTTTTTGCTGAGGAAGACTGGCCCTGGGCTAACATCTGTGCCCATCTTCCTCCACTTTGTATGTGGGACGCCTACCACAGCATGGCTTGTCAAGCGATGCCATGTCCGCACCCAGGATCTGAACGGGCGAACCCCGGGCCGCCAAAGCGGAACGTGCGAACTTAACCACTGCACCACCGGGCCGGCCCCTCTATCTTGCCTTTGAATGGATCTTTTACCCATGCGTGATTTTGTAACATCATGCATTAGTCATTTGGAACATATTAGTTCACTGAGATTTGCAGAACTTGCAGATGTTAACGTATTTTATTATAAAACATCAAAAAGTCATACACATTAATATAATTACCAATCTCATTAGAAAAGGCTAAGATTTTGGAAATTGTCAAGCTCACAGAGGCAGATTCAAGTTTTCCAAAATTCTAATTCTTACTTGAAAATCTCAAATTTTCTCATTGGCACAAATACTGCCAGTAGTTTTCCTTGAAGGGATATACTCACTTTGCTCATTTTTGCAAAAACGCCTGCCAAATACCCAAATCTGAATAACCATAGTTTGTCTCAGTTGTCCTTTCAAGTAAAAATGTGTTCCATGCAAAAATCAGCTAGTTCAGTCTACAACTCAAACAACTACACAAGTGCTTTGCCTAGAAACAATGATCTTACTTCAGCATGCAGAAGTGTTTTACGTATATTTCCCATTTTGTCATACAGAACGTTAAAAAGATGGGCACTCAAGCATCAAGATTTAATAAAATTAATGCTACATTGAGGACACTCTTAAGTAAAATTGGCTTTTTATCTCCCGAGAGTATGAAGAAAACAACTACTAGGACAATTTGCTACACCGCACTGGCAGTTTCACCCACCATAAGTGCAAATGTCAACATGGTGAAAAAGGCAAACCATCTTCATATTATTCTTAAAATAGTCCTCATGTTCCTCCTGATGAGATCTCAGGAATCCCAGGGGTCCACAGACCACACTTGGAGAAATACTGACCTAAAGGATCCCTAATGTCCCTCCAGCTCTAAAATGTCATATATATGGTCAATACCTTTCATTTGCACAACTCTACAAAACATTAGTTTCCCTAATATTACATATTACATTTAACAAATACTTCAATTTCTTACAAATCTTTTATTCAACTGATCCTGATGACAAACTCATGAGGATGTGAAGCAGGAACTATTTCTGCCTTCCTAAAAGTAGAACCTTGATTTTATTCAGATTTTTCCACCAAACTTTTCCAGGCAGCAATGTGCTTTGGGGAGGGTGGGAGGCGGGTTTAATAAGTCATTGGTGTAACTCTACCTTTATGGTCCTATTCCACTTGCCAATGTACTGGTGTAAACATCTACATTTAACACAATTCTAACCAATGAGTTGTAACGGGCGTTTTCAGAGTAGAGGTGTGGGACTCCTGAGAAAGTTTTCATCATTGATAAAAAGGGACACAAATGAAGAGTACATACTTCTCTTCTACTGGACACTGTGGTGTCTGCACATGATCCCTGGAACTGCAGCAGTCATCTTGCAAGTATGAAGGGCACTAATCTGAGAGAATAAGCTGATAGGCATAGTATGGCAGACCAGAAAGTGGAAAGAACCTGGATCATTATTTGGCTGAATGAATTAACCTCGGAGATACTCTACCTCCAAGCTTCTTGTTATGTGATCTAAAAAATTTCTTTATTGTTAAGACAGTTGAATTAGTGTTTTCTACCATTTGCAATAGAAAACAATCTATCTGATATAAATAAGCACTATTATGCTTATCTTTTACATACAGAAATGTTTTACTACATCAATTAGGTTATGGAATTACGGACAGAGAAGGATCTCTCCGCTTTTAGCAAAGTCCTGCAGAACTCAAAATACAGAATACACTAAACAATTTTTCACTAGTTTCCCACTCTTCATACCATTTTCTCCGCCAAAGTTCTAACATCTCCTCCAGTGTTCCATTAATGTCATACATAAGAAATTTTGGAAGCAAATTAGCTAGTTCTCATAACATATAGGAAAAACGTAATTTGACTGAATTATAAGATGCTACAAATGCCAGCAACAGAATTTATTACAGTCCTATTCTAGTATTTACTGTAATGAAACCATTCCATTAACCCGACTAGCACTTGCTCATAAATGGTGCTTAACTCTCTCTACAAGTTAATAAATAAATCCAATGTTTACATCAAGTTCAGTAAAATTTTTAAAGTTAAAAATTATATTTAACAAAAGCTTATTCTTTTATAACATTTGCCTTTGGTTGTCTTTGGTTAGTAAATAGCAAGGGATTTAAGCTTCCCATTTCAACAAGGTAACAGGTACCATCACAGACTACACTTTTGGTTAAAGGCCAGCAGAAGCTGCTGAAGGAACAAAGGGCAGTTGGAGCTGAACAGATTATGAAGGTAAATAAACTCAAGCATTGATGCATAAAATGAGAATCTGGTTTGTTAAAATGAAAGGTGCCTATGTATCAGAGATCACACTAAAGATGCTTCCCCAAAAAACCCTCAAGAACTATTGCTATTAAAAAAAATCTTTGTAATTAAGATTTAGTTAAGTGGCTGGGTAGTTCATTTATAATGTTAATTACAGGGAATATATTTTCAAAAATTACTTCTATTCCATGGTTGCTATTGTCAGAAGGAGATGAGATGATGGAATGAATACATTTTAAAAAGAAAATCATTAGGGGATAGGACCAAATCAGCCAACCAACCGGCAATCAAGTGAGCATCAATTCCATAGTCAATGTACTAGACAGAAAAAAATTAAGACGGTCTCATAGGCACTCTTATACACTACTGATAGTAGTATAATTGGTAAAACCATTCTGGAAAGTAATTTGGCAAGAGCAGATCCCTATCATTCAGAAGCTTAAAGTTTAGCTATTCAAATGCCACCTGGAAAAGCCATAATGCATAACAGTTTGTGGTTTTGCAGAGGAATACATTTGAATTGCACAAGCTACAAGGCTGGCCTGAAGGTAATAAAGTCACTTAGCTAGTGAGGAAACACAACGAGAAGGTAAACGGGGAGGGGTACAAAACATATGGGGGACCTCTCATTCTAGATGTACTTACAAGTTTGCTTCTAAAAAGTGGAGATGGAGACTGCAATAGTATCATCTCAAATTCAGAAAAACAGATTAGCAATTAATGGGGGAAGGTTCTGGAGTATCACTAAGGGAGAGATGAAAGTAAAGGACAGCACTAGGCGAAGGCACAGCCATTTAAGAGTAAGCTTCATAGGCATCTGCTGGGTAGGGGCAGGTGAAGGAGGTGCTGAGGGAGAGCAGAAGGGCTCCCATTCAGATGCATTCCAAAACTCTCCTAGGGGAGGGAGATGTCAGTGGGTTTGGAGAATGTTGTATCCTTGCAATAGCCAGGAAGAGGTCAGTGTGGTAGGTATTCATGGAGAGTAGGTTCCATCTTTTATCCAGGGGAGAAATGTAGGGTGATGCATGGTTCACAAAATTAAAGATTAGGCCCTTGAGGATGAATAGCCTAGGCAATTATAGTAAAGAGTTATTAAAAATGGGCCCATGGTAAGTCTATCTTTAGAATCAAGTCAAGGGACCAATCACAGGAAGGTGTTATGGAAAGGGCAGTGGGAATTATTCAACTTTTGAACATGACTTTATTTTTCTGTATTATCTATCATGTACGAAATAAGCACTAAGGAAAATCTCACGAGCAAGTTCTAGAGCCAGACTGCTTTGGTTCAAATCTTGGCGCAGTATCTTATTAATTGTGTCACCTTAGGCAAGTTATTCAACGACCCTGTAGGCCTCAGATTTCTTGTACACAAAAATTGGACTAGTATTATCTACCTAACAGAGAATAACATAGCAACCACTAAAAAAGCTAGCTATCATAATTTATCTGTTGATGTAACCTTTCAAATGTTAGCGTCTACTGCATGTACCAAAGACTTTAAAAATACTGATGGCCTTCAGCCCACTAATTCACCATGAAGGAGGCAGTACTGATAAAATAATACAAAGTATGGAATAAAAATTTTTCATGATAGTATTTTTTACAATGGCTAAAAAACCTTGAAATTTCAAAATATATTCTACAAAACAGAACAGGTAAATTAATTGTAGGGTGTATAAATATAAATTGTATGCAGTCACTTAAAAATACTATTTTTAAAATTAAGAATTTTAATAATATGGAAAAATGCTTGATAAGTGAAAAAGATTAAGATATAAAACTGTATATAGAATGATCCCAACTTTTCTTCTAACAACTTACTTTTTAAAGAAAAGATTAGATACGTAGGAAGGAAAATCATCAAAACAATAATAAGGGTTATTTCTCTGGTGTTGCTAGAATTGTGGGCAGATTTTTACTTTCTTCTTTATAATTTTCTATATTTTTCAAACTTCCAACATTGAGTATGTATTACTTTTGTTATTGGACAAAATCTGCACATAACTTCGTTGAACGAATGAACAAATATACAGTTCTTCCCTTCCAAGAGTATAAAATCTAATAGGGAGAACAGATAAAAATCCCATGAAACAAAATGCTTGTAAGATCAAATACATTTAGATACTAGACAGGAAGAAACTAAGTATTACAAACGTTCAAAGAATGGTAAAATCACTAATTGATATAATAGGGAAAGTTTCACAGAAGGACTATTTATCTGTTCTCACCAGCATGTAAACTCCATGAAGGCAGGGACCCTGTCTATCTTACTCAATTTTATCCATAGTATCTAGCACAAAATGATTTTGTGGTCAGTACATATCCATGAGGGTGGAAACAGAACAACATAAATGCAATTCTTAAGTTATGAGTTGCTGAATAAATATCTTTTGAATGAGTGTAAACATTACACTGAAATTGAGCAAAGACTTGGATCCATAGGATTCTAATCAAGACAGAGAGCCAAAATATGTATATAGTGCTCAAGGGATTACAGGAAAGCTCACCTAGGCTAGAACAGAGGAGTATACTGTAAAATGTAATGAAAAATAAGGTTGGATGAAGGGAAAGATCATGAGAAGCCTTGAATCAGGCAGAGAATTTGACAGTTAATGCAATAAGAAATGGCAAGACTATAAACAGTTTGTAATGACAATAATGAAATCTAAAATTTGTTGAGCATTTAATATGTCCCAAGTACTATTCTAAATGCTTTACATAACTTCTTTCATCCTCAAAACAATCTGTGACATAGGAACCACTGGCCCCTATTGCAGATGAGAAAATCAAGGCTCATGGGTTAGTACTTGGCTGAAGGTCACACACCTCTCAGTCAGATTCCAAGTCTGACTCCATAAGTCAAGTTCTTAAAGACTGTGTATAAGACCTCTACAAAGCCCAAAAAACATGTCTGAGGAAAGATACCAGAAAGCAGTGAGATGCCACAACTTCAAAGATTATGTTTATTCTCTGGTCTTGGACTGAAACTAGAGGTAGTGGTACCAATTCATGGTTTTTAATACATATGTATACAAAAAGAGACTGTAAGAAATAGATATGGAAGTGAGTATATGTCTGTGTATATATACATGTGTTTCCTAGTTTCGTCTGCTGAGAAGGCCTAGAAGCAATGACTCAGTAGCAATGAGCATGCTAAGCACCCAGATCTTGATCTCTAAACACCATTATCCAGTAAAAAGAATCAGAGCTGTTGGAGAAATGGCTGATTCCAGGGTTGGGGCAGGGCAGGTCAAAAATGAGCCCAGAACATCTTGTGGTGCCAGAACATAAAGGAATGCTCAAAAAATGATGGGCACATGTTGAAAGGACACAGGAGGCAACTGGATGGGACAACTATTGGCCAAATCTGGAGCAATGTCAACAAAAAATAGTAAAAATAGAATAATTCATTATAACTCATAGAATAAAACAAATATCCCTAAGTCCATACTGCTATAAATAATCAACTAAATAAATAAATATCAGAGAAGGTAAAGGTCTTTGTTACATTAGAATTAAATTAAAATATGCAGAAAGTGTTGAAAACTGAAAATCACCATTTGGCAAATGTCACAACGATAATTATTCAGGCCAAAATCCTCAACAGATGCTAAAATTAGTGGGCAAAAGTAGGATGAAAAACAGGATATTTACATTGTCTCACGTATCACCCTACATAGTCTCACAAGATCTGCTCACTTTGTAATTACAAAGGGAAAAAACAGTGACTTTACGGTAGATAAACCCGGCAGACACAACCTTGACCAAGCTATCAAGCTTTATTCAAGGTAAAAATTTTTATGGGTTGCATATACAGACATCAGAAGTCAAATAAAAACAAAGGAAAAAAATGTACACACTGTTACACAGTCACAGGACAGATACACACACACACACACACACACACATATATATATGTGCAAGGCTAAAGTTTTATAGCTAGTTGAGTGAATATAATTAGATATGATGGGTAGGTAAATTAGTAAAAACAATAAAAGCGAATTGGGCATTGTAAGCAAAGTGTGCCACCATATACACATATCCTGTTTTATCATAATATATACGCTCCTGAAAAGTTCAGTATATTTAAAATTATTATAGAAACAGACTAATCAAAACAATAAGGCAAATCTTTCTTCAGAATACTCATCTACCACAAATTATAGCTGTTTTATAAATCTAACTTTTTATATATGTGACTATATAAAATCATACAACCTGCAACAAGCAATTGCTTCTAGATTGCTTTCAAATTATCTATCTTTAGACATATAGGGAGAGATCAAAATCTGTTCTTTTTATTCTAAGCCCAAAGCTATTTCCATTATACCATGCTGCTTCTCCTGACATCAGCAGGAAGAGACGTAATCCCCATTATCATTTCCATTTCACCTCCTGTGTCTCCCCACACAACGACAACAACAAAAGTAGCAGAGATCCAAATACTCTGAACAGCAAGTAAATCTCCACAGACTACATACAAAGGAGGCAGTATAGGACTTTCATTAAGGGCAAAGAATTTGGAGTCAAACTGCCTGGATTCAAATTTCCAGCTCCACAACTTACTACCTATGAGACTTTTGGCAAGTTACTTAACTTCTATGATCTGTAGCTTCTTGATCTGTAAAGAGGAGATAACAATGATATATACCTTATAGGTCTGTCAGGAAGATTAAATATGATGATTTGTATTACTATATTAGCACAGTGCCTGGCACATAGTAAACACTCAAAAATGTAAGTTATGATAGCAATGCCGACAAATTCTTCCTATGGAGCTGTATACTTCATAGAGGAAAAACCGTTCCATGGCCACAAACCACACTACTACCCCTAATGAGTTGTTGCCACTGATCATGAGGAAATAGTACATTTAAATTAGAGAAACCCATCCATTCTACTGCACAAAAAAACTTACTAACATTTGTACAGTAGTAGTATAATTTTATACACCATATCCATAATCTGAGTGCATTTCCTACTGACAATGTCAGTACAGGTATAATTAGCTTTACATAAAAATACATTATTTCCATCTCTAGAAATGACCTTTCAGACCTAACGCTGCCTTTTTCTCTTACTGCTAACCTTTGGCATAGGGGTTACTTTATTTTACTAATAAACACTCTACCTAAAAAAATCTTCCACATATTTGTGATATTCCAATTTGGCACGACTTAACTAAGAAAAATTAAAGCAATTTAAGTATTAATGCTCTTCCTGATATAAAAGTCCCAATATTAGACTACTTTGGTCAACAACCAGCCCCACTACCATGTAGTTTATTCTGGAGAAGGTCACCAATATCCCCAGCACTAGTATGGAGAGCAGATACCATTCATATCTTTGAGATGATTAAAACATTCATCTAACTAGGATATTGACGTGTGAAGCAGAAAAAACAAACCCCTAGTTTTATTAGAGGCATAATATCTTATTATAGGAAAATGGGATATGAAATGTTCTTTAAAAATTACAAAGAAGGAAAAAGGGAAAAACTGCATAGTGTCTTCTGTAATTTCTTCACGAACACTCAATTGTTAGAGTCCAAGAAAACAAGCTTGCTCCCGTTTTGTCAATCATAAAAAGAAATCTCATTTTAAGAAAACCTGATTTAATATAAATTGATGTATAATATTGCTATACATACCTGTATGATTGGTAACTGGTGCACATTTATTAAAAGCATTTTCAAAAGAAAAAAATCAGAAATACTTAAACAGCCGCAAAATCTTTGCCCCTGGGCCAAACGCCATAAGTAGTAAGCACCAAGAAGATGTTTTTAAAAGCAATTCTTTTCAGCAAGACAATTGTGGTTTTACCAAGGGTCTGTAGCACTATTGAGTGGCTAAACCTTACCCTATTAAGATGGTTTGCATTAAAAAGCAATTTTAAATTATCTATCTACTTTGATGGAGGAAGAAGTATAAGTGTAATTAAAAATATTTGATGTGCATGGTTTTTTCAGCAGATTTGCTATCATAATTATGTTGTGCTTAGAATAATATGAAAGTTAGTTTTCATACCTTGAGTACACACTTTCTGGAGGCTAGGAGGGCAATGTAATCTGAGGCATTCTGAGTGTATGAGAAGCTAGACAGCTAACTTAAAAGTGGACCCAGATAAGTTATAATATAGCAGCTGCATATAAAGAATTGATAGTCATTCAACCATGTGAAGGCCTAAGCCATGATCTCACATTAAAGTGTTTTTAAAAACACTCATTAAGATCACTCAAATATAACTTTTACATAATTTATCACGTACTTAATTCTTTAGAAGTTAAGTGAAATTAAGGACGTTGAGCTTCAGGCTGGAGAACATTTTCTCGGACAAAGCCATTCGTTCCTATACATCTGTCTCTCATCCCCCAAAGGACAGTGGGTGGGACTATCCAGATACTCTTCTAGGAGATATCTGGAGGGTTTAATTCTACATTCTTAACACTGAGTGGAAGGTTCTGCTCTGTCATTTCACATGTGCATCCTCCTCCACTCTCCTTTAAGCCAGAACGCTCATTCTCCTTTGAAAAAAGAGAATTTGGTTCATTTAAATAGGTGATGGGCAAATTCTCTATTTGTTCAGGTGCCTTAGTAAGCTTAAAAAAAATAAACAAAAACAAAAACCCAGAACTTTATATATATATAAAAAAAGATGCAGAAGAGCTGAAGCCTGAGGACAGCTGTCTTCACCTCATTCTTGCTAGTGTGTTACCTGAGCATTTGCAATCAGAATGTCAAAAGGGGGACACAGTCTCTACAGAGGCTTTATTGACCAGAGGTGAGGGGAGGTTCGTTGTTTAAGGAAAGGGCAAAAGGGAAGACCTTCATGGGCACGATTAACGCTTTGATAGAAGCTGGATTTTAGAAAAGCCAAAATATTAAACTATAGAGAAAGTTTAATGAGTGCGTGGGTTGGGTACAACTAGCGAAAAGGTTAGCCGGCAGGCAGGGAAACACCCGAGGGCGGAGGGTGGGGAGGAAAAGTTTGAAATACCCCCCAGAGCCCAGTGATCTCTGAACATGCATTCCCCACCTCAGGCTCTGCACTTGCCCCCGAACAGCTAGCTGCAGAAAAGCCAGCAGCCCTATTTTTAAACACTTGAATCTCTCCTTTGGTCTTCCGAAGGCTTGAGTTACCAGCGTTGTAAATAATGTTTCTTCCTAAACAAGTGAAGGCAAATTTGAATTCCCTAGCCAAGGTCGAGGAGAAAGTAAGGTAAAAGGGACAAAAAGTGATTTCCGCTTGAGAATGAGGTGATGGGGTGGCGGGGGGAGGTAGAAGGAAGGACTTACCACAGCCTCTGCAGGCTGCCCCCAAAGACTCAGGGCCAGTAAGAACAAGCCGGCAGCCAGGCTGACTCCACGCAGTTTCATTCTTCTCCGGCTCCTGCAGCTTCTTCAGCACCCGCACGAAATCCCTGGCTGGCTCTGACCAATTGACATAATCTCGAGGGTTTATGGGGAGAGAGCTAGAGCCGGAGAGGGACAGCGAGGGTGTCCCAATTGTGCCGGTCGGTTTGGGTGAGGAGAAACAAGCTTTTTAAGAGTGGAGGGGAAAAAAAAAAAGAAGCAGCAGCTATTCTTCCCTCCCCCCTCCCCTCCCCAAAGCTAGTCTCTCGGAAGCACTTTTCCCTTCTGTCCAGACTTGCAAACTTTTTCCTCACGCAAGTCCCACAGATCTACTTTCCTCCCTCTCTTCTCCCGCACCGCCCCCTCCCCACCAGCACCGGGGAATTTGAGGATCACTCCGCCACAGCTTTAGACTGTATCAGCAACCTGCGAGGGAGTGACGCTCAGTTATTTGGGGGAGGGAAACTTCCAGACCAGTCGACTGAGCACCATGAGCCCAACTAGGAAGCCTTTCTATTCGTCCACTTGCACCTTCCGTCGATACTACTCTCCCCTGCCCAGTCCTACTCTCATTGGTATGAGCACTAAAGCCAATTACAAATAGACCTGAGCTGGGACTATTTTTTTAGCGGATGGATCTCAGAGGAACGGGCCTTTTTATTGTTAATGATTAGAAACAAATTTTGGTCGCTGCTCCTTGGGCTGCTGGTGTTCTTTGCCTTCCACCTGATCGCAGGGCAGAGATTCTGCGTACAACAGAATATGCGAAAATATTGTAAATATATAAATATATTTATATAAATGTATGCTTGTAACCAAAGAATTAAGAAAATGAATATATGTATAGGCATGCGAAGACTTTATGCATATTACATACATATAAGATTTTGGAGCTTTCAGTAGATATTATTATATGGTTGAATGTTATTGTAATACAATCATATCTTTTTATTTACTACATTGGATGCTATAATTAATATCTACCTCATATTGAACGAACAAAAAAGATATTGACTCTCATTGCAGTTGTTTCAGAGGGATTTAGGACAGGAAATTAAATAATGGTAGTGCAATTTTCCTTGAAACTAACACAAAAACCTAATTGGAAATATTTATATGGAGTTAATGGCAGTCGAATTGATGTCTCCCAGATAGACTTGAACACTACTTTGGTAATTCTGACATATAGGTTATTTAAAGTACGAACAGGCCCAGAAAACACTTTATGTGGACTCCTTGGAGGGTCTTTCAGCGATTTGCTGAAGAATTCTTCAGAACAGCTCTGTTATCTTAGACCCTAGAATTTACCACTTTAGAGTCTCTCAAGGCTTTGGACTTATTTCATGGGGGCCCACTCATCCTTAGGTTCTACTTGTCTTAGGGTAGATTTACAACTCCAGAAGCCACCACCACCCCAAGAGCTTAGTATACAATCAATTAGAATCAGTGTTGTATGCATTTTGGGCAAGTGTGCAAGGACACTTGGGGCTCATTTGTCTATGTAGAAGTCGTATGTCTTAATCGATATATGTGTAACAGTTAGTGGTTTATGGAAGTGTATGATGCATAGTTGCTTACATCTCAGCGTATAGGTCTCAATGGGCTTTTGCCTGAAGCTATGGAGATGCGTGGGAATGTTATATGTAGAGGCCCCTGCAAGTGAGAAAGACGACCGGCTGCCCAAGGTAGGGGGGATGATTGACAGCAGAGAACCCCGCCCCCTTCCCCTCCATTCCTTCCTCTCCTGGTGCATGGAACTATCTTTTGAGTGCGGCAAGTTGTAGCGGGCACCGCTGAGCGTGTTTCCCTTTGGGGCACTTCTTATCTAGGAGCTGAGTTTAGTTTCTTCCGAAGTGAGCCACTTCGCCCCCCTACCCCGTCCTCCTGAATTAGGAAGCAGCCGCCAAGCATCAGCGGAGCCCTTATGAGCCAGGGCCGCCAAGCCGCTTAGCAGTCTCCCGGGACCCAGCTCCGGAGGAGCCGCAAGCATGCACCCTGGGTGAGCTGTTGCTGCCCCGAGCTCCCCTCCTCTTTCCTACTTTAGGCTACTTTGCCAGACCGGGACTATACTTGAACTTCTGTCACTGCAGAGAAAGTGGGGGCAGGCAGCAAAAAGGGTCCGGGGTCTATGGACAAACGCAGGACCCTGGAGCCTAGAGAGCCCATGTTACTCACCCTCCCTCCCGTTTCAGGTTGTGGCTGCTGCTTGTTACGTTGTGCCTGACAGAGGAACTGGCAGGAGCGGTGAGTCTCTTCTCCCGAGCCCTTTCCCTCCTCCTCCTTTGACCCCCACCCCATCCCACCTCTTGTGTTTGTGTTAGGGGGTTACAGATGGTTGCACTGCGAGACAGAGTTCACATCACTCTGATTTCTGGTGGGAGTTAATGGGGTTCTTAGAGTGGAATAGCACAATGTCAGGTTAATAAGTTTGAGACTCAGGCATCTTTCTGTTTCAAACTTCATAACGGGTTGGGAAAATAAAAGTAGAAGACACAAGAGACACACATTTCTGAGCCTCTTCCCGGACAACTTGAGATGACTGACATGTGATGCCTGTCTCTACATTGATCTCCAAGGCAGAAGAAATGTAATTTTCCCATGTCTACACGAACGTGAATTGGCACACAAGTTTGAGAGTGGGAGGAGAGCGTGAGGGGTGGAACTTGAAAATTCCGTGAATATTATGGGAGTTAAACTTCAGTATTCGCTTGTGAGTCCTTTGACAGTACCAGCTGACATCTGGATTCTTTTAATACCTGAACTGAACTGATACCGATAGATGATGTTCGATTTCTGCCTGTTTGCTTTTACTAGTTTTCTGTGTCATCAGAAAATTAAAAGTTAAAGTGGTTAGAATAGAAAAAAAATCCTAAAAGTTAACGTTTCATAGACTGTTTAGATATCGTCCATCAAATCAGCTAGAGACTGCAGGCAAAGGAATTTCTGTAGACATCTGGTCAAGAAAAGTTTAATGGATCCCAGAAAGTAGAGAGACCTCCAGTGGAATTACTAGGATAATTTACAAAATGTGGAGTGACCCAAATAATGAGAGATGCTGCAGTTTTCCAGTCTCACTAGCTACTTATGCTGGCAGAAATAAAGTTAACTGCTGAGTTCGAATATGAAGTTCTTCAACTGTTGAGTACTATTTCACTACTCTTTAAAAAAAAAACTCTTAATAATAGCTAAAGTCATGCACTATATAGGTGACAGATGAATATATATTCCGAATATTTACCTTGTAGATTTTGACAATTTTAACTGATTGGCTCTATTTTCAATACTTTAAATATTTTTTATATAGTGTAAATACTATTTATAGAGCCATCCTTAATCCAACCAACTAAAATTACCTAATACATTTATGGGAAAAAAATGGATTTCTTTGTCTTGGCATATGTCTTTAAGAAAATATCAGAATGAAGTGAAATAATTTCTCTTGCAAAAAGAGGATGAAGCCAGAAAACTTGACTTAACATCTTGTGACCCCTTAACTCAGAAATCAGCTCTTATGTAGGTAAATTCTAGATTTTGTAAGCAAAAGTATTGATCTAGGCTTCTGTACACTTCCCCATCTGTTTCCTCCAGTATACATGTTTAGTTATGTGTTACCTTGAGGCTCAATACTACATTTATTGAAAATGCCAGGTTTTGATTAGTGAACAATTTTTCCGGGAATCTTGCCACTTGTGAAAATGTCATGCTTGGACAGAATACCCTCCAGCACAACCTTTATTTTCACAGTCTGGCTGAGCGTATTCAGTATACTTTTGGGAATAGCATTAACAAATCATTCTGAATAACTGGAGACTTCCCAAACATTGCATCCTATCACTTGATATCCTTAAAAGTCACTAGAGGATGATGCCTTCAATTCTTAGAAGCAATGAAGTGTGTCTCCAAAATCAAGCACTGCTTTGGTGTGTGGATTTTAGACTCTTGTCTGATTGTTTTACAATGTCTCCTGCTATGTCAGTGTGATTGACCCTGGTAAGACTAAAATAAACCTTGAGATATACTGACAATACTTTATTTTTTTTGCCTCATTTAAGTCCAGAGCTCCTTTCTTCACCTGTTGTTTACTTCTGCATAGTATCTTTGATGTTTTAAAGCTATTTTTTAATTTTTGGAAAAACGGCAAAGAAAAGAGGAGAGTCACAGGGTAAGTTCTCAGAAGGTGACTTGTCTGAGGGGAAGTTTTTTTTTTTTCTTTGTACTCTGTACAGGATTCTCACCTATATTGGCTGGTTCTCATCTTCTACTTTCAATTCCAGTTTATCCTCTGGGTTTGTAATGTTTTTCCTCTTTCAGATAGTTTTAGACATTTGAATTCTCCATACCTAGTTTGACTAATATTAATGAAAAATAACATAAATTGATTGACAGGAACTATGTTGTGCTTCACGATGAGAAAGTCTGTTCACTGTGAGAGTTAAGTTGCCAACAATGGAATAGTGGCGAGGATTTAAGATAGGGTCATTTAGGTTCTTTTGAGTTCTTTCTTTGTCAGAGTTTATAAAGCAGTGCTATTTAAAGGAATGGAGAGCTAAATGTTAAAACCCAGGATTAAAGAATGAGTTTCCATTAAATTTCTTTTAAAAGAGTAGTGATATTCATCCAGATGAAATATTTGCTCAATTTATCTGAACGAGATAGAGCCTTGGATTTCAAAAGATCCATAGCCATGTTTGGTTATTAAGTGCCTAAGGCACAGCACACAAAGATTTATTTAAACATAGTCTCTAACTCTCTAGGAGTTTACTTTCCCATACGAGGGTGGTCATGATATTCCTTAAAAGATAGGATACTTAGTGATAAATTATTATCTGCATGTATCTGCATCGTGTTAGAGAAAAGACTAGAAAGATCCCTATCGCACCATACACCAACACATCTAGGAGTTAAAATATGTCCCGAAGTAGTCAGGGTCATTATGTTTTCTTCCCACTTTGCCCCAAATCTGCTTTCAGGAAAGGCTCTAATACAACCAAACATATTTAAAAGTCAAAGCCTAGTGGGAGAGTTTTTTGGGTGGGGAAGGGGCAAAGGGGACAAAACAGGGGCTGGCCCCATGGCCAAGTGGTTAAGTTCACGCGTTCCGCTGCAGGCGGCCCAGTGTTTCGTTGGTTCCAGTCCTGGGCGCGGACATGGCACCGCTCATCAAACCACGCTGAGGCAGCGTCCCACATGCCACAACTAGAAGGACCCACAACAAAGAATATACAACTATGTACCAGGGGGCTTTGGGGAGAAAAAGGAAAAAATAAAAAAATCTAAAAAAAAATAAAAATAAAAGGGGGACAAAACATATGGCTATTGTCCCTTCAGCAAAGAGCATAGATAAAATGCCTCTAGCCACATTCAAGTCAAGGTCTGATTGAAGTACAAACTTCTTTCCTTAAAGTTGTAACTCACCCAGGTTTGTCCTTTCCACTGTGATTTTCAGTTGTATTCGCAGTCATCAAAGTATAAATAGAGGGTTGAGGTTTTTCAGAGATGGAGAAAATCCCTTCCTACTCTAGGGGTCAAGAGGAATATTTGCCTTGTTTGGGGCTGTGTCTCTAGGAATTCTTTTTTTTTCTTTTTTAAAACAGCTTTATTGAGATATAATTTACATACCATATATTCACTCATTTTATGCATACAATTCAATGATTCTTGGTAAATTTACCAAGTTGTGCAACTATCACCATATCCAGTTTTAGGACATTTTCATCATCCCAATAACATCTTTCATATCTGTTTACAGTTAATCCCCAAGCCCATCCTTGACCCCAGGCAAATATGAATCTACTTTTCTATCTCTTATATAAAATGAAGACATTTCATATAAATAGAATCGTATAACATGTAATCTTTTGTGTTTGGCATCTTTCACTTAGCATAACGTTTTTGAGGTTCATTCATGCTGCAGCATGTATCAGTATTTTACGCCTTTTTTAGTATTGCTATAAATATTTAACATTGATATTCCATTATGGATATACACCCCGTTTTGTTTATGCATTCACCAGTTGATGGACACTTGGGCTCTTTCCACTTTTTGGCTATTATAAATAATGCTGCTATGAACATTAACATACAAATCTTTGTGTGGACATATATTTTATTTCTCTCAAGTAGATATGTAGGGATGAAATTGCTGGGTTGTATGAAAAATTTATATTTAACCTTTTGAGAAACTGCAAAATTGTTTTCCAAGGTGGCTGTACCACTTCACATTCCTACCAGCAATGTGTAAAACTCCCTGTTTCTCTACATCCTTTCCAACACTTACTATTGTCTGTCTTTTTGATCATAGCCATCTGGTGGATGTGAAGTTGTATCTCAATGTGGTTTTAATTTGCATTTCCTTAGTATCTAATCATGTTAAGCATCTTTCCAGGTGCTTATTAGCCATTTGTGTATCTTCTTTGGAGAAATTTCTATTTAAATCTTTTGCTGATTTTAAAATTGGGTTATCTTCTTATAATTGAGTTGTAAGAGTTCTTTGTATATTGTGGATACAAGTCTTTTGCCATATATGCCGTTTGCAAACATTTCCTCTCAGTCTGTAGCTTGTCTTTTCCTTCTCTTAATATAAATTTTTAAAGTAGTCTTCTGCTTTGCCTGCTAGCAAATATCCTGTATCAGCTAGCTATTGATAATTACAATATGTAACATATATTTGTATGTTTGTACATAGAATATATATCTTGGGATGACTGGGAATACTGATATATATGTATGAGTACATCATCAAATGAATCATCAAATGACTCCATAAATGGATAACACATAGATGATTATATAGTTACATTATTGACAGGTCAAACACAAACATATTGTAAGACAGGCAAGGAGGGGAAAATAGATATTATTATTTAATGTGTTACTAAAGAAGCAGTTATATTGCCTAAATTTATAAGCAGTTATATTGCATAAATTTGTTTTATTATATATTTTGATGATTGTATTTCAGTATAATTGGTTTCTCTTGTAATCCCATGTATTTTATTGACTACACTTAAAAATACAGATCTTCCTCGACTTACAATGGGGCCACATTGTGATAAACCCATCATAAGTTGAAAATATCTTAAGTGGAAAATGCATTTACTATACCTAACTTACCAAACATCATAGCTTAGCCTGGCCTACCTTAAACGTGCTCAGAACACTTAAATCAACCTACAGTTGGGTAAAATCATCCAACACAGAGCCTATTTTGTAATAAAGTGTTGAATATCTCATGTAACTTATTGAATATGTACTAAAAGTGAATTGTTGTGGTGTATCATTTATTTGCCCTCTTGTGTGGCTGACTGGGAGCTGCAGCTCGCTGCCACTGCCCAGAATCATGACAGAGTATTGTACCGCATGTCGCTAGCCAAGGAAAAGACCAAAATTCAATGTTGGAAGTACAGTTTCTACTGAATGCACATCGCTTTTGTACCACTGTAAGTCAAAAAATCTAAGTCGAACCATCATAAGTCAGGGACCATCTGTATTATTCTGAAAAAGAGTCCATAGGCTTCACTGGACTGCCAAAGTAATCCATGGCATTAAAAAGAACCATTAGGTATGCGACTGGTTTTTACAATAAACGAATTGTAACTTTCTAATGCTTATTCAGGGGTGAAGTCATTTGTATTGACTCTGAATGCCAACAATATTTTAGATTTTGGGCATATTAGGGAGTCTCCGGTAAATATGCTCCTATAGTCCAAAAGCTCATACTCAAGCCAGGTCACAGGAGGAAAGTATGCTTTTCCCCTAATTACTTTATTAATATAAGAATGAAACAAATAGATTGACTTCAATTATCAATGCATATTGGTTTGTGCTTGCCTCAATTATATGGATAATTCCATAATTTCACCACCATGCTTGGAGTATATACTTGTCCTCTCCTGTATACATGACAGGAAATACACATACACAAAGAACATATTAGGAAAGCACCATGCTGTATTAAACTATCAAGTCCTTTTATGCTGACTAAATGTCCCAGTGAGGCAGATCATAGGGATTTAATTTGTTTTAAATCTAGCTAAGTGTAAGTAGAAGACCAGATAAACATGGCCAAGGGAAAAGAGCGATGGGAAAATTAGCTAAGAGCCTTTATCCACTCTCTTACCATCTTTAATCTATCCCTCTCCTAGGATTTCTTTTTTTCTTCTACAAACAATATTGAAGTCTTTTCCATTATAGAAACAAATTTAAAAAAAAACATGGCTTCATTTTCCTCCATAACACTAGCCTCCTCAATCACATTACCACCAAATTCCTGGTCATTGTCTACTCTTCTTCAACAGTCATTTACCCTTAAGCCTATTACAGTCTAGACTAAGTCTACTCTGCTAAAATTGCCCTCTCTCAAGTTACCAATGGCTGCCTAATTACCAGACCCAGTAGCTTCTTTGCAGTCCCCATTCTATCTGACTTCTCTACTGTAATGTTTGGCATTTTCCAGTGATTCTGAAACCACCTTTCCCTCTTTGACTTCCGAAACACTATGCCTCATTGTTTCTCCTTATACTTCTCTGATATTTTTATTTTATTCATTAAACATTTATTTATTGAGCAACCACTGTATTCTAAATAGTATGGCAGGCTCTGGTGACACAGTGGTGAAAAGTCAGGAATGATCTTTGCTGTCATGGAGCTTACAATCTTCACTTCCTGGTACTAAAACGGTGATGTTTTCTCAGCAGTTCATCCTTTGCCTTCTTGCCTCAACAGTTTTCATATGCTTCCTATACATTGATGACTATCAAATTTATATTTCCAGCCTGGACATCTCTTTTGTGCTCCAAACCTATATTGGCAATTACCTACTAAGCCCTTGTACCTGTATGTCAAGGAGTTGATATATACAAAACACTTAAAATAATGCCTAGAGCTTAGAATAAGCAGTCAACCAATGCCAGCTATTATTATTTTGTATTGCCCCAAACACAATGTATCCAAAAATTTTCATTTTCTGGTCCTTCCTGTGACACTCAAACCTGCTGTCTTTTTCGTCTTTGTTAAATGTCATCACCATCCACTCAGTTTCAAGCAAGAAACTGTAGAATCAGCCACCAAGTCGTTATTTCCGTCCTTCTTACCAAGTTCCACAAGTTTTACAAAAATCTGTAGAATCTAGCTTTTCCGTTCATATTCTATCAGTTCCAAACCACATCATCACTTATCAATAGCCTCATAACTAGTTTTTCTACCTCCTGCCTCCATTCTAATCTCTACACTGCCACCAGAGTTATTTTACTAACAACAAGTCCAATTATGTTATCTCCTGATTTAAAACCTTTGTTGGTTTTTCTGTTTCTTCCAGGATTACAATACACACTCCTTGGCCTGGCTTATTTAAGGACCTTCATTATCTGGCCCCAACTACCTTTCCAGCCTCATGTGTGTGTGTTTTTCTTGCCACTCCTCCTTCTCAAACTCATAGTATACATTATACTTCATTCAGACTGAACTTCTCTCTCCATTCCCAAACTACTTTATGTTCTTTCCCATCTCTTTGCTTTGGTATATGCTGTCCCCTCTATCTGGAATGTTCTTCTCCATCGTCTACACCTTCTCCTCTACCTAGTGAACTCCTACTCAATCTTTATTATTTTTTTTTTTTATTAATGTTATGATAGATTACAAGCTTGTGAGACTTCAGTTGTACATTTTTGTTAGTCATGTTGTGGGTACACCACTTCCCCCTTCGTACCCTCCCCCCACCCCCCCTACTCAATCTTTAATACCCAGATAAAATGTCACTTACTCTATGAAACCATCCCAGACCTCTTCAGAAAGAATTTATTCCTCCTTCCCCTGTGCTGAAAACATACTTTGGACCCCTTTGGTAGCACCTACCACATAGTCATGAAATTCCTATACTTATATGTCTATGTTTCCCTCTTCAACCTTGTACTTACAACGTCCGGGGTATTGTCAAGCATATAGTAGGTGATCAATAGATGACTTTCAAATGAGTAGACAGATATTCTCCTAATGGCCTGCAACAACTGTCTTTTCCCCATTTATCTAAGAATTACTAACGTTAACTCTAATAAAAATTGCTTTGATGGAAAAATAACAACCTTGTTACAAGGCATTTCCTAATTTTTACAACTGATATATGACAAGATGAGAAAAAGGGAGATGTCAGAGAAGACTCTCTTTTTTGTAGATTGTATGTCTAGAAGAATGGCCTTATTTCTCAATTGTCCCCCTCGTTTCTTTTTCCCTCTTCCACCACTTCAATAATGACATAAAACTTCTAGTGCTTTAAGTTTACAAAGTACTTTCTCAATATTATTTTATTAGCTGCTCAAGACTACCCTGTGAAATATATAGGGCAAATATTCTCAGCCCAGAGAGATTAACTGACTTATCCAAGATCACAGATCCAGCAAATGGCAAAATTTGGGTTAAAACGCACTATACTGTGCTGTCTCTCTAATTCAGGCCTTTTATCATCTCTTGTGTGAACTCTTACAACAGACATGACTGTTCTGGTTTCAGTCACTCCCTGCTGCCCACTCTTTTTCCTGACCATTCTCTCTGCAAGCAAAAGGCCTATTCTAAGACATAAATATGATCGTGCCACTCCAACATTTGTGAAAGCTCCCTATACCCATCATTATCTGGCCCTGCCTACCCAGTTAGACCCCATCTCCTGTTATTGTCCTCATACTGATGTTTAGATCACAGTTATACTTTTGATGTTGCCTCAACATGCCATGCATAGTCACTCCTCCTGCTTTTCTTTCTGTTTGAAACACCCTTCTTTTCTCATCCTCTGCCTTCCTTCTGTCTCTGCAGATGGACGTATTTTTCTTCCCTTAAGGCCCACTTTAGTGAATATTTTTCTCAAGTCTCCACTTCTTTCTATCCTTCTGTCTCTCCATGTTTCTCTTTCCTTCCTTCCTTCAATGGATATTTATTTAGTGCCTACTATGTGCCAACTACTGTGGTCATCCCTGTTGTTTGGAGGACCACGGCAAGTACTAAACCAGTGTGACTGGAGCATAGGGAGGGTGAAGTGGAAGGTGGTAGACAGAGCACTGTGTGAGAAGAGGCTCACGCAGTGGAGACATAGGAAAGGCCAGACCTGCCCTGCACTCTAATTTGCTCGCTGACACCTCAGAGCATTTACCTAATGCCTGTGCTAAGGTGTATTTCTCTGGCTGGAGTATAATAGGCATTATAGTTATTTCTGGCCACCTACTCTGTGTCCAGCACTGACAAACCTTTTATGCATGGAGAGCTCACTCCTCTTGCACATATCTGCCCCTTCCAGGTTTATAAAATTTAGGCAAGCCATGAGGTATGTGTCTTTTTTCAAGCTCTTTTTGGGTTCCATGTTTAAGTCTAGAGGTCTATTTTCTGATTTTTTTTCCCTTTATGGATTATAGTATGGTAAAAAAATAAAGAGCTCCAAACTTGGAGCCAAATGTTCCTAGGTTTGAATACAGGCTCCAACACTAACTATGGCCTTAGGACAAATCACTAAATATATTAATAGCTATAGAATTACTATTGTTGATATTCTTCTCTCAATACTCATTGTGATTGCCTCTGTACTAGAAATGAGTGCTGAGCCCAATTTGGGGGCAGTTTAGAGAAAATTGCTAAATTATTTGTTGAATTTGTTTTTCAACCTTCCTAGAGGAGAAAAAGAGAATTGTTATACTCTTTCCAGTTTCCCCAAAGCCACTCTACATCTGCTGTCCTACCTTTGTAACCTCCTGTGGAGACTAGAGTCCCAACTAAAGATTATTTCTGAAGGCACCTCCCTAGGCATCTTTGAAGTCTCAGTTCCCCTTTGTCTAACAACAATAGGGCTAGTTTGCCATTATCTTTCAATCTGGTTCCCTTGTACTGAGGGGGACTTGATGCTCTTCAGTAGAAATGTCCCTGTCCATAAAACTCTACAGCATTTACTTCAGAGAGACCAGGCTTTCACAGAAATGCCTGGAACCTCTGGCCGAGAGGCTGAATTGGTCCTTTGGGAGACAGATTTTCTCTTGGGGAGGGAATGAAAGTTAAGCGGTATTTCTTCTTGCTCTGTAAAGCTTTGGGTGATCATTTTTTCTTACCCAGAGGGAAGAGAGTTGGCAAAGAAAATCTAAAATGGCTAGAATCTCTAAATTCTGTTTTTGAGTGTAGCAGTTTGCTTACAGATGAGGATCAACTTTAGATTTATAAGATTTATGTGACCTCGCCTCAGAGATGTGATTAAGTTGCCTAAATACTTACCGGCACTTAGCATGCAATTAGATGTCCAGAGCATGCTCATAGATAATAATGTTGATGTTGATGTAATGATGATGAAGAAGAAAAAGATTTATTAGAGCATTTTTCAAAATTTGCAGTGGTGAACCCTTTTCCCCCAAACAAAATCTCATACGGCCCCCAATATAAAAACCATACCAAAATAAGTGTTTTGCTAATAATTCACAGTTTTTACATTTATTTATTTGTAAAGTCAATAAGAAAGAAAAAGCATAAAAATATGAAATTGAGAGCTATAGCATTCTTAGTCTCCAGTTTATTTCTGTTTTATTTTGGTTATAGAATGTGGAGAAAATGGTGATGTATCCAAATAAATAGTGGACATTGTGGGTTGAGGGCTTTTCTGTTTAACACTCTGTCTTGATAACTCAGGATACTCTTCAGTTAGGCAGACATAGCAGGAAAATCTGTATTTCCATGTCTACACACACTACTCTCACTTTTTCACACACACTCTCTCTCTCTTTCTCACACACACACACACCATTAACTTGTTAACTTGTCAGCCACATTAACACAATCAGTGGTGGTTTCCAGTGTGTTAATGTTTGGTATGTAACCCATCTGAATGGTACATGATGTGTTTTATCACAGCTTTAAAATGGTTTAAAATATATTTTTTAAATAAAATTCAAATCAGATGTGGAACTGCTGAAATACCTCCAGGATTTTAAAACACTGGATTATATGATAATCAGGTATTAAAATTCATGGGACAGAATGAAGTACTATAGAAGGTGAAAGAAGGACGGAGTCAATATAGATTGTAGTTAGGGAAGGCTTCACAGAAGTAGGATATGTGCTGGGCCTTAAAGGGCTAGTAGAAAATGAATGATAAATGTGGATATTGTGTATTCTAGATTTTTCCAGGACATTCCTGATTTCAAGTTTTCTTCTCTAGGTCTCTATAAATATACCTATATTTATCAGGACAGATGTTTCATCTTTGATTAAAAAATGCATTCCTATTAAATATTGGAGAGACAAGCTGGTCAGAACATAAACAAAAATATGGAGGAGGTGTCAGGGTGCAGCATCTTTGAGGAAATTAGAAAAAGGCACACTTTCTTCAGAGCTCCATACCGAGCCTCACTCCTTGGTGCGCAGCAACTAATATGGATTTCAGCTCCCTCAATCAAGTTTCTTTTTGCAGTAAACCCTATGAACAATCATATACTGCAGCCCTAGCAGGAATGGATATGGTTGAGTGGAGAACAGTGAGGAGAACTACCTGGCTAAAGCACAGAAGTGGAGGAAAATGACTATGGATGATTGGAGCAGGGTCAGGCTATGAAGCCCTTAAAAGCCAGGAAGAGAGGAGAATTTGGCTACAAAGCACTGTACTGATTACTATTTGAAGGAAATACTGACATGATCAGTGGGTCTTTTGCCGACTCTTCTTATGCCAGACAATTGCCCAAAACAAGAGTCTGCTACTTTTATTTTCATTTATTTGAATTTGTATTTGTATTATAAAGACTAACACTCTAGCTTTAACCACATTTTCCTTTAGTATCTTTCCTTCTATATGCTATCCTCCTACATCACCACTTTTATCCATCCCCTGCTCAAAAAGTTGTAACATCACCCAGGTGCCTAGTCAATTAAAACATTCTACTATTTTGCCTACCTCCTAAATCTCTCTCTACTGGACTACCAGAAGAATTGAAGGTACAATGGTCAAGTTGGAAGAGATCTGTAGCTTTCTCTGGTTTGATGTTTAGCACCTGTTTTGAGCCCTCAACCTGAGCTCTCCAGTAGTGAAGCCATGAAAGTAGCTTGAAGCTCCCAATCTCCCTAATAGCTGCGATGGCCACAGGTGCTGAGAGAGGTTGCTGCTTCTTTATACTTGGACTCCCAGTTTATACTCTCCCAGAGTATAAATCAGTGGGGAAAAGAGAGTTCTGACCTAAAATATTGTACTTCAGAGCCAAATTGACAGCAGTTCCTTTCTCTATTTTGAAAGATCTCTCTATTCATTTCTTCGTGTATATTACTCTGTAAGTTTGGTTATGCCCTCCTGTATACCTGTGAGAGTATGTGTTTATTTAAGGTTTTTTGTTTATCAATTTTTTTTCTTTTTAGTGTTAAGTGTCTTTTACTGTCTTTGTAAAATTTTTGAAAGAATCTGAAAATTACAGAAAAGTTTCAAGTATGGTACAAAAAGTTTTTCTTTAACCATTTGAGAGTACGTTGCCAACATGACACCACATCACTCCCAAATACTTTAGTGTGCATTTCCTACAAAGATATTCTGCTATGTAATCGTTCTTTTCTATTTAAAAAGTTATGAAATATTTTAGGCAACAATAATGTTTTAATATATATATAAAGATTATATAAAGTACTATAATGAACGTACATAATAATGTAATGAACATAATATAATGAATATACGACCATCACCCAGCTTAAAAAATAAAATATTACCAATGCAGTTGAAACCACCTGTGTATCACTCCCACAGCCTCACCTCCACCATCTTGAATTTGGTATATTTCATTCATTCCTGAGCTGGAGTTTCTAAGTGGGTTTTAGGTAGATCTATGAGTGGCCTGAAACTGTGTATAAAAATAGATATGTATGTGCATTTTTCTGGGGAAAGGTCCATAGCTTTGACGAGATTTACATAGATAAAGGTAAGTTGTGTGCGAAGTACCTGATTCATAAAAAAAATAGTCTACAGTTAGTGCATATCCTTTTCTGCTACTCATTTATTGTTTAGCTCTTTGTGTTCTGGCTTTCTTCCCAATCAATTCACTGAGATTAATTTTTTAATGGTCACTTCCTAATCACCAAATTCAATTGCTTCTTTTCAGTCCTTATCCTCATTGAGAACTACCAGTGACATCTTACTCTTGACTTACTTCTCCTTCTAGACTCTCTCCCTCACCTTGGCTTCTGCATTTTCTTGATACTCTTCAGTCTCCTCATGTGAAAAATATAATACCTACTTCATATGGTTGTGAGGATTAGCTATAATGTTCATAAAGTGCCTGGTTTTTGTATGTGCTCAATAAATTGTAGCTATTATTGGCAGTTAATTCTCGTACCACTGTGGTGTGTCTCATCATCTTCCAGCCCCAGATTTAAGGTCTTGTCAATGGACAGGGGTCATGCCAAGAAGACAGCCTGCAATTACTGCCTCAGCTTCCTGCACTGCTATTCATTATCCTAGTAGTAGCTCTATACATATTAATAGTTCTGGTTATGGCAGGATCAGTGACCCTTAGAATCTTCAGGAGGAAATAATTTAGGTGAAGATTAGTCAGCTTTAAATTGCATAGGGATATATTTTTAATTTCATCCCCCCAAAGTTTGTAACACTGTCCTCAGCCTGGTTACCTTTAAGGGCCTCAGGTAGTTCTCCCTTTCTTGTGTGTTCAGCTTTTTGCCCACTCTGTTACTAAATAGACTGACAAATGAAGGTGCCAACTCTATTATGAAGGACACCTGCTGGCTTCAACTGGCCTAGAGCCAGTTGCTCAGGACGGGCCAATGAAGAGCCATATGACTTTCAGCCACTATTTACTTGGAACAGAATGAGAGGAAGGATTTATATCAAGTTACTAGTCCCCTGAGCCTACCCTGTCCTGAACTGTTCTCTTTATTTTTCACATCCACAATTAGCTGCAAGTAACAGTGGCTTACATTTGTTTATATCCATAAGAGAACCTTACAACATTTGAGGGCACAAGCCTCTGTGAAGCACCAAGGTCCTTGCTGAGGCTCATCTGCTGAGAGAAAAGCTGCCAAGTTATCTTTGCCCCCTGTTAGGTGGAGTGCTTGGCCTCATAACTGCCATCCCTTCAGTCAGGATGGGGTAGGTTATGTTGCTGTAGCAAATGACTCCCAACATCTCAGTAGCTTAAAATAATAAATGTTTGTTTCTTGTTTACACTGCATGTCCATCATGGGCTACCTGGGGGACTTTATGTGGTCCTCAATCTAGGACCCAGAAGGAGCAGCCACCATCCGGAACACTGCTGATTGTTGTGGCAGAGGGAAAGAGAATTCTGGAGGTCTCACACTGCACTACCATTAAATCTTATTTCTGCATATGACACATGTCACTTTCTTCATATACCATTGGTCAGTCTTGATCAGGGGCCAGTTGGAGGCCAGGAAGAGCAATCCTACCATGTGCCCTGAAGTTGGAGAGCTGGAAATATTCAATCACACTGTTGCTGAATGTGTCCTGTAGAAGGGCATCTCTGGTCTCTCCAGCCTTATCCCTTTCCCTGGGATGTCTTGCTCAGTCACTTCCCTTCAATTTCACTCATTCTTGTTTCCTTACTTCTGCAAAAACCAAGCTACTTCTTATCAGTTTGGTAATTATTGTGTATACTGTAGGCTACGTTGTTTGATGCAAGGCGTTTATTCCCCTTGGGTTGAATTATTTCTGCCTCTTTGGTGTTCATGCAGTTGTATGAATACATGCTGTTGTATGAAGTGATGTACAGAGGTATTAGCTTAGAATCGTTTTGTTTCAATAAAATGCTCTCTTTTCAACTCTTCCTCACCTCCTGCTGTTTACTGTTACAGTAACAGAATAGCTATAATTCTGTGATCCTCTGACCATAAAGATGGGCTTAAGTGATTTGCCCAAGGGTATGTAGTTAGTTGGTATTAGAGGAGCCTGAATTAGAACTCAGGTTTTCTGACTCAGAGTCTGTTTTATTTTTATTACACCAGGTCCTATTATAAAGAAAGTTGTATAACTGGCAGCTGTGTAATTTACTCCCAGAGAGGACTGGTAACAACAGAATCTGGTCTTTAATCTTGAACAGAAGGAATTTTCCATTTAAATGTCTCCTTTTATGTATTTTGATGAATTCTATGTCATAAAATTTGATTCCTGGGATTCCTATGCCAATAAATTTGTATTCTTTCTTGAAGCAAACAAACAACTGGCCCTGAATCAATGACATGATCTTTACTATCTGTAAGACAAACAAATAAGGACTTTCACCACCCCCACTCTATCTCAATCTAGAATAAGGCATTGTATACATTGTGTTATGGCAGGTTTGTTTCTTACTAGTATTCAGAATTTGAGACAATGTTCAAGGATTAAAATTACAAATAGCACTAATAGCCTAGTGAGAACATTACTGCTTATGCTGTGTCAACCTATCTTAATTTGGAGTTAGTTTTTGTGTGAACTACCATGGGCTCTTTTTATTTATAGTTTACTATAAATCTCTTCAATGATGCTTTCTCTCTTAACCAAATTTACTATTGATGATGACTTTTAAAAAGGCTTTAGCCAATGAGACTATCACTAAAAATCATAGGTAATAAAGGAGGCGTCTCTAATATAAAGACAAGTCTTAACACACAGGCACAGAGTTCTTTTCAAGATATCAACCAAATATGACATGCGTGGTCCAGTGGTCCAGAGTGTCTGCAGGTACCATGAACCTCTGCCCAGGCTTAGTAGAAGAATACACCATAAAGTTTTTATATAGATTCAATAATATAAATTGTAGATTAGGAAGAAGGGAGCTTTTTAAACAATAGCACACAGAACCCCTTGGACCAATGTTCTGAATTGTTCCAATACTTTGTCTTCTGGCATCCAGTGATCTTGATTACACTTCTAACACTAAAACCCGAGATTATTGACATATAAAAGCACAAGGCTAGATATCTGAGGATGCTGGCCATTAGTGCAAAGTCAAAGCCAATTTCACTTATGGTATATCTGTGGCGATGGAATATCTTCCATAATATTTTCCCATAGAGTCCTTTACTGTAGTCGTTTAGCTACCAGATTCTTTTTTTCCTCATGGAAAATTTTATACATGAACAAAGCAGAGAAAACGGTATATGACTCCATGTTCCTATCACTTACCTTCAACAATTATCAACTCATGGCCAATCTACCATGAGACCTTTATAAGGATTATCATAGTCATTTGCATTTCATGACTGTAAACTGTTTTTTAATGCTTTTCACTTTTTATGGCAACTGTAAGTATAAATATTAGGTTTTTACATAAAGAAAGAGAATTGATTCACACCACTAAAAAATAGTATCCAAAATATTCATGTCACTAGAATAGCTCAACCACAGATGTTATCAACCAATTTCCTAAGAAATTCTTAGAGGCAAGTGAGCCAGCATCCTTCTGTTAGGACCTATCTATTATATCAAATCATTTGAAAGTTAGAAAAGTACCACTGATTTTCATATTGTGGTCTATCAACTTGTAGATGTCAGAAAATGTATTCTTGGGGAGCTACAAAAGTTCTTAAGTTTAAGAAACATTCTTCTAATATCGAACTGGTAGTAATCCTTCTGAGTATTCACTCTTGTACTCATCTTGAATTCTTTTACCAGTACTTGTCTTTTTAAATGGCAATACATTATCAGAAGGCATTTGTATAAAATAAGATTTAACTTTCTTATGTCAGTGTTTCTCAAATAGATTCATAAATCCATTCTAGAGTTCCTTAGAGTTCTGAAGGATGAGAAATACCATTCTAAGGGAAGAACATAGGGAATTTTGAGAGTTTTAGCAAATAAGTTGTCATTGAAACAAATACATTGGCTCTGAGGGTTACACTAGTTGTGCCCTCAGTGAACAGAATATGAGCATTCTGGTGGAGAAAAAAGCTTTCCAAAGAATATGAGGTTGAAAAGTTAGTAGTGGAAACTAAAATTAGAAAGGTATATTGGAACTGGATTATTTAAATCAAAACATAACACCTTATTGTAAGGTTAAGGATTCTGCACTTTTGTATTTTCTGTCAATGTGATATTGTTTTCTGTGAGGTTGGGAATGTTGTCTTCTGTCTATGTAGGTTCTGTAAACTTGGTAGGTTCAGTAAGAGAATATTTTGGAAGTCGTTTGCTACTTTACATGTACAGTGTTTCCAAATCTAGGTAGGATTCTGTACTGGGTTTTAATACTGTGTAAGTAAAATAATATTCTCTCTATATTTGTCTCCATTAGTAAACATTAAAATTAACAGTAATGAAGGTTTTAGTCTATTTTTGTCATGCAGAACTGAACATTATTTTAATTTTATACCTATGTTGCATGGAACAATAATCTGTTGGGGGAGGACTCCCCTCTGATGACACACAGGTTACTTAGTGGCAGTTAGAGGATTCTAAGCAGGCTTTGGGATGGAAACTTACTAGTGCTTTCATTTCTCACTCCAGAACTCTAAAAGAAAAGAACATAGCTTAAACTATTTTATGTAAATTAATGCCTGCTACTGCTAATAATATGATAACGACAGAAAAATGAAGATGATAATACCATGTACCAGTCATTGTACTAAGAATCCTGTTTGCATTATTATTTCATCTTCAAAACAACCCAAGGGCAGTAGAGTGGTAAGATTTCCCTTAGTTTGCTGTTGATATCAGGTAGTGTACTTTGGTGGCAGCCCCTAGAGTTCACCCGTTTGTATTTCACATGGGCAGTTTCTCCTTTCCTATCTTGTGGTGGGTTGCTACTTCTGTAACACTCATTCCCCTATCACAGTATGAGTACTTCATTAGCATCTAATGTTTGTTTGCAGTTAACAAAATCTCTTCTATGTCTGATATTTCATTTGATCCAGGCAGGAACACTATGAAATAGCAAAGGAAAATATTACGCAGTATTACACTCATTTCGGATGAAAAAATGGAGGCTCAAATACTTCTTACTTGCTCAAGGTACAACTCTTCTTCCATCACCTTCTACTACTGTTATATTCAATCTTGACTCCTCTTGAACTGTTGAAAGTACATATATTCACCTTTTTTTTTTTTTTTTTTGCTTAAGAGGAAGACAGAAACTAATCCTCATTTACTATAACCTTCACCCAGGATGATGTCAGGCATACAACAGGCGCTTAATAAATGCCTGTTTACGTGGCTTGTTAGATTTAATGCTTAAATGGAGGAAGAGCTAGGAGAATAAAATAAATTTTGGTAAGGCTTGCCGTTAGTTAGTACGTGGCTATTCATTAGCTGTATAGTCTCTAAATATTCCTAGGAACTCTATACTGCAGGAGGGCCCCAAATATTTTACCTGCCATTTATCACACACTGTCTAAAATTAGACTATTATAGATCCATTCCTTTGACCACTGATGCTCCTAGACATCATCTTAAATTACATATCCTCTAGAAAGTACAAGTCATTTACACATTAGTACAGAATAGCTTTTTTAATCTTTGCTGAGGATTTGGCCAAGGTAGTTTTGAAAGAGGTAAAGGATCATTTTGGAGCAGGATCACTAGTGGAGAGAGTTGTAAAGGAATCTATTAACAAATTGTTTATTATCTACTATAATGACAATAATTACTACTTGTTGAGAATAAACTATGTGCCAGATTCTGAGCCTTCATTACTATTATTACCCCATTTTACAAATGAGATCCCTGAGATTCAGAAAAATTGAATAAGTTGCCCAGGGTCCCAAGACAGGCAAGCGGCAGAACTGGGATTTAACCCAAGTCCTGACTAAACCCAAATCTCTCATTCTTGACCATTACCCTGCACTACCTAATCAGTGGGCGTAAGGAGATTCAGGGATGAAGAATGGAAATGATGTATAAATGCTTGCTAGAAAGATACCGAAGCCAAACATTTACTTAAGTCACAATGGAGACTGCAAATCTGTGGGCTCAAGTCCTATGGCAGGTATTTTGGCCTGGATTTCCCTAGGTAATCACCTCCCTTTCATCCAGCATTACTGGCTACTTTGCCTTTACTTGTGCTTATCTGGTTACCCCCTTGATCTCCATTGTTGTTTATTTCTCGAAGGGATCCTGAAAAAGATAGTCAGATTTCATTTGTAGAAGTCTTGTCTCCAATGTGCAGCTCAAAATGTGTTACTTATAATTCTCATCATGCAAGGCTACTAGGAGCAATGAATAATACATAATGAGAGTTGCTTTTTGTCACTGGTAAATTGAAAGATTGATCATTCTTCCAGAGTGAACTTTCACCAACCCATTTTCACAGACTGGAATGATGAATAATAATAATGATGACATTACCTTTACCCTTGTGTTTAGGGTTTTCATATGTTATCTGAGTTGAGCTACTCACCAGTTATATGAGATAGATAGGGATTATTATACTCATTTTATAAGTGAAGGTGACTGAAGCTTCCTGATTTTAAGTGGTCATCTGGCTGATAGCTAGAAAAGCCATTTACAGAGCTGCAACCTGAATCTAGTGGTCTTCCAACAATCCAACATTGTTTGCTTTTCTGCCCATCCTGTGACTTGATACATCCCATCTTACAAAAAGATCTTCTATTTTATTGCAAGCTTCTCTGTGAGCCAAATAAATGGTACAGGCATTAAGTCCTAGAGGAGTCAGTTGGAGTGGTTGAGTGGAGAACCCTTTTGGGAAGAGGTTAATCAGGAAAGTTTTCTTGGATGAGGTGAAATTTGAGTTGCAGGATGCTTTATCAACTTCTCTCCTGCTTTGAGAAAGCCTGTAAGTGGAAAAGGGATATGTTTTCCTGATTCTACATTGATGGTGGTATAGATATATACTGATAGAGAATGGTGAGTGTATGTAGGGTGATGTTTGTAGACCTTTCAAAAGTATGTTTATATGAAACAAAGTAGTTGGAGAGAAGAGAAATCCTACTCATCTGCCATGGTCCATTCAAAGTGTACTGCCTCTGCAAAGCATGCTATGACCATTCTGGCTTCCATTAATCTTCCTTTTCTCTGAAATCCTCTAATAATTGTAGTGTAGACTAGAGGTTACGAACTGGTGACCCATGGTCCAAATATGGTTCAAAGATATGTTTTGTTTTCACCGGTGCTGCTGTATGCTAGGTGGGTAGGATTTTATTGGCTTTCTTGGAGAAGAGGGAAGCACTTTGAGCCCACAGGCTTGCCACAACCCCCAATGAGGCCCTCCAGATACTCTGGTGTGATGAGATACAACTATACTGGGAGATTCAGGTTTCAACAGTTCATAGCTAAGGACATGTGTGGTTCAGTGAGCAAGATTTGATGAAGAATACACAGGAATGATCTCAACATTAGTGTCTTCCCAATTGGAGAGAAAACAGAAAATGGCACCAAGCTTTCTGAGAGATTAGATCACTGCCCTATTATATTTCTTTCTGCCTCAGAGCCTTTTCCACTGAAACTGATTAAAGTAGTTAACAGGCAGATTGAATATAATCTCTTCCTCCTCAACCTATTAGTCACTGACTACTGAGCATAACTTTGAGAGGTTTGATTAGAGAGTTCCATTAAAAATCGTCATACACTGCATTTTCCATGTCTCTATGAATTTCCCTTTGCCCTGGCGGTGGCCGTAGACTTAACCCTCAACCCATGCACTTTGTAACAAATGAGATGGGGAGAGAATGAAACCTTTAATTAGTGTATCTTGAGGATGTGATGTGAGGATCTGAACAGCTTTGCATAGATGAGAACCACTAGATATCATCCACACTCTCCCTGAAAACCAGTAGTAGTAGATGCTTAACTCCTACATTGCCTTCAGTCTTTATGAACCTCCACAGTGCCTTGGATCTAGGCTGGGAAACTAGTTCTGACCGGACTCTCTAGAAGCCAGGCAAAGCCAGTGCATCCTGTTTCCAGCAAAGCAGTGGGAACTGCCTGAATGCTGCTAGAAGCATGGCGTGCCAGGTTATCTCTTCCCTTGGGGGTCCTGCAAGACATGCTGTATCAGCTCAGATGTACTGGACTGACCCCAACCCCCAGTGTTATGGTTAACTTTGTAAGCTAGGCAATCTATTGACTCAATTCCATCAAATAGATTATTTCCTCTCATTTAAAATGTGTTAAGAGTAAGTCTATCATCTTCTTACACCTGAATTTTAACATTAGTACTTTCATTTGGAGATTCACGTTTTTACGCACTAATTTTGTGTGGGATTGTGGTGCTGACTCTCTAACATGAAGATCCCTAAATAAAGCCTTTTTACCTTGTATTACTTTAACTGATGTAACAATCCTCTGTGTGCCATTAAGGTTATTAACATTCAGGGTAAATAACCTACTCTTCCAAATTCCACAATAAGGTATTACCAACCTCCAGCTTTCCCCAAACAAGAGAAAGTGAGTCAGATGATATGCAATGACTAACAAGACCTTTCAAAAGAAAGTCACTTCCTTAGCTTTGATTATTTGGCATGCGTACATCAAGTCAATTTCATGGGACTCCAGGCTGTGGTGACTTTTTGATTGTGCCAGAATTTTGTTGAATTAGCTGTAACATGAAATTCAGCATGTTGTTTCCTGGATCAGGGAAATGCCTTTGTTATGCAGTGGTTGTTCCCCTAACAGGGGTGTACGCACTTGGATCATTATACTTTGGCTATCAGAACCATTCCTATGTCAACAGGGCTCCCTTTTCATTCACTGGAGTTGGTGCCTGAGGTGGTTGTGTGCCAGAAAGTCACAGGGAGAGGCAAAAGCATTTAGTGCTTTTGTCAAATTGGTGGGGGCAAGGGTGGGGTGGAGTGATCCCTCTGCAGATCTTCCACAAACTGCAAATGGCCCCTCCACATCTTGATGGTGATGTACCCTTACCCCTCACCTCTGCTGCCTCATTCTTTTCTGGATTTAGTAAAGTGTTCCTTCACACAATCACCTTAAGACATGTTAAGCAGTGAGAAACTATCTCTGTTTTCAAATTTCTAGTGAGAGGGATATAGAAACTCTGGCCATTGTGCTGTACTGCATCTGATATTTCTGAGAATATAAATCTTTGTGTTGTGTTGTGCCAGATTCTTTAACTAATATAATTAGAGTGAGTAGTAATAAACCAGTATTTACATACAATATTTGTTTTGGGAAAGCTAGATAAGCCTACAAATCTACTGACACCATCTCTCTCTCCTTTTACTGGGCAGGCATTTTGGATGGGTCCCAAAACACATTTCCTGCTTCTCTGTTAAAGCTAACACTTATGTTATTCCTGTGAGTCTTTTCTTTTTCTCTGATAAGGCTTATCTCTTGCTCCTCTTCATTAAGATCTAGGTGTGCTTTTGTGAAAATTCCTATTTTAGCATGTGGAATGCAGCCCCCAGCATAACAGTGACCCCTATGGCCTCCCTTGCAACATCTCCATAAATCTCTCTTCTTCCCTCTGATCCCACCCATATCCTCAATATCGAGTGCCCCTTCCCTCCAAATAGCAGTAGAGGGAAAACAGTGAAACTAAAGAGATGTACTTGAAATGCCCGCAGGTTTTAAAATAAAGCTTGATGGTCTAAGCATCAACTTTGGCATATACAGGCACCCTGGATTTACAGGTCTCAGATACTTAGAGTTCTAAGGCAGTTGAAGTACATTTCAACCTCTGTTTTTCCTGCTGTTAGATTAGAATATCCTGGATAAATTAAATTTGTAAATGACCTAGTACCCTTATCTAACCCTTTGTTTCAAGGGGGTAAGGGTAATGGAAACTCACTGGGTACCAATTGGAGGTCTTTTGGCCCTACCACTGTGGCCTTAGACAATTTACCTCAACTCTTCCTGAGTTGCTTCATTTGCAAAATGTTGATAACAGTATCTGCCCTGCACACCTCACAAGGTTGTGGCCAAGTTCCCACACAATAGTGGATGTGTACACTAGGCCCCACAGAACTTTAAAGTTATATTATTTCAGACACCTCCCTTTCCTATCACAGAGGAGACAAAATTGCCCTCCACTTCCTATCAGCTGGCAGCTAGAAGAAATTAAAAGGTAAAGTTATTATAGTCATCGGTCTTTTCTGTAGTTTTGTTATTTTTAAGTCACTGTCCACTTGCCAAGTGAAAAGTACCTCCTCAAAAAGACTTTATGATCCTGGTACATAATTACAATTTACTGGCAAGATTTTTCAGGGAGGATATTTGCTGGTGCCTGTTTTGATCCACCTCGGGGCTTATCTTACTTGTGCATTAATCACCATGTTGAAGTACAATTTATTTATTTTTCATCTACCTCTGCTGTGCCCAAATTCTTCATCTTTGCAGATGTTGATTGTTTCACCCTTTGACAGCTTCTTCTGCTTCTTTAGTATGAGTTGATGTCTAGACAGATAACAGTTATTAAAAGTTTGGGAGACAACTGTTGTCCTAGGTGGACTGGTGTAGAGTTTGGTTAGGAGAAACCATTCTCTGTTTAAGCTTTAAAAAATCGCAACTCATTTCTCATTCATACAAGGTGGAAATAGAGTTTTTGGTGCAAGTGTCACTTGAGAAAATGGAAATATGGGGTAGTAAAGTGACATGAATGGCTGGAGTCTTGCAGGGGAGGGTGCAATTAGCAAGCCTCTGTTACCCTAAAATGATGATAATCAGTTGTTAAAAGGATATTTATTAATCAATTATATTAATTATATATCTATTCAAAACCTTCAAAAAACGTACTGATCACTTCCCAAACACCTTCAGACCTGCTGCTTGACAGCCACTCAGGGATCTCTTTCCTTATTTTCAGTTTCTCACCTTTCCCAAGGATCTTTCTCCTGGATGATGGGAGAAGGATCCTAAAGAAGACTTCAAGGGACGAGCCTGGAATGAGCTGCTTGAGATATACAGAAGGATTGATCATGCCCAGCTCAGGGAAAACATTGTTAGGGGAAATCTCATTAGTCATTCAATGAAAAAATGAAGACCATTTCCACCCTTGATCATACAGTGCCACTATTGTCCTTAAGAGGGGCGTAGCTTTCAGCAAGAGATTTGGTATCCAACCCATTTTCTGCCTGATGCCTTACCATCATTTCCTACTATTGTTGAGGGACTTAAAGAGAGCAGCATAATGGAGTTTTTAGATAGCTGACTGGGGGCGGCGGGCTCTTTGCCATAGTGGTTAAGAGCACAGGAGGTAGTGTTAGATAGACCTGGGTTTCATTCCAGCTCTTCCACTTCCTAATCGTGAGAACTTACACAAGTGATTTAATCCCCTTTGAGGATACCCAAGCCTGCATTTTTGCTCTCGTAAATTAGAAATAATGATAGTACCCATCTACCAGGATTGTTTTGAGGAATAAATAAGGTAGTACACTTAAGTCGCTTAGCATGATAATCACTTGATTAGTGCTGGTAGTTGTTCCCAATGTCATAGTTTCATTATAATTATTATTGTAATAAATAAAAACTTACTATCTTTTTGGCCGTTATGGAAGGTCTCTGGAAAGCTCTATTAGCCACAGTTTGAGGACAACAGTTTACTTGATTCCTCTCCTCACATACTCAGGCCAAGTTGTTTCTACCCAAGGTAATTATGCCTTCTGTGAGTACAGATTGCTTAAAAGTTAAGCATTGCAACCACAAGGTTCCCAGCTATAGAGACCAAAGATCCTGAACATTTCAGTTAGGCTTCATCTCTTCTTAATTCCCAAAGTCCAGTCCTTAAATGGTCTAGACCAGTGGTTTTCAAAACTTTTGAACAGTAACCTCCCCCATTTCTCCCCAAGTGAAATTATACAAAGAATCACATATATAAAGCATATAAAAATTGTGTTCTATTAGTATGAAATTTTCAATATGTTCATATATATAATATTTGTATATGATTTTTTCTGTGCGAAAAATGAAGCTAGGTGCTAAGGATGACAGTTGTAGTCTTTTATCAGTGTCTATAATTCAATTTGTTTGCATTTTGTTTTCTACACAGTATTAAAAAGATAATATTCACATAGATATAGTAATTGCAAATGGTTGGGCTTTGTTTATTTGTTTGTTTTAATAATTGATCCAGAAGCTTAAAAGAATATTAATAGAAAAAATTCGTGTGGTCTTGTATAAACTACTTAACTTCCCTGAGCCTTGGTTTCCCTATTTGTATAATAGTATGTATCTCAAAGGGTTATGAGGGTTAAATAAAACATTGTATGTAAAGTCTTTGCAGAATTTTGCAGGCTTTTCGGAATACTTGGCACATAATAAGCAATCAGTAAATACTAACTGACACTATCATGATCACTAACATCACCACCACCAGCATTAACACCTATTTAAATTATACAGCAATAGGTTTAGTCAATAGATTCCTTAGCTCCTTGCATCTTCACTGTTCAGTGAGAAACATTTTTTCAAATGTATCTTACAAAATTGTAAAATGCTTAATCTTAAATGACCATCTTTTTTTAAAAAAATATTTTATTGAGGTCATATTAGCTTACAACATTGTGTAAATTTCAGGTGTACATCACTATATTTCAGTTTCTGTATAGGCTGCATTGTGTTCACGACCAACAGTCCGGTTTTGTGTGTGTATTTGTGAGCAAGATTGGCTCTGAGCTAACATTTGTTGCCAATCTTCCTCTTTTTGCTTGAGGAAGATTGCTACTGAGCTAACATCTGTGCCAATCTTCCTCTATTTTATGTGGGATGCTGCCACAGCGTGGCTTGATGAGCAGTGCTAGGTCTATGCCCGGGGTCCAAACCCATGAACTCCAAGCCACCAAAGTGGAGTGCACAAACTTAACTACTATGCCACAGGGCTGGCCCCACCAACAGTTCAGTTTTTATCTGTCACCAGACATACGTGCCCCTTTACCCCTTTCACCCTCCCCCACCCCCTTCTCCTCTGGTAACCACCAATCTGTTCTCCTAATCTATGTGTTTGTTTATCTTCCACGTATGAGTGAAATCATAGAGTATTAAATGCCCATCTTTGTCTGATACTTACTGTAGGTTCTATAGTACACAATTTGGAAACCACTAGTATGGACGTCTGACTAGGTTTCTTCAAAGTCCTCTTAATGAGCTCTTTGAGAGCAGGGGCTATATTTTATTTATTTTGTTTATATATTTTATGTATTTGTGTATCCCTTGTAGTGCCTGGGACAGCAAATGTTCAAAACTATTTCTTGGATTATATTCAAGTTCACTTCTCAGTATTTTAAAGAAATTTCCCATCATCCCTAATCACCTTCCCGCGTAAAATTAAATTTTATTCTTGGTCCTCTTCACCACTTTTTCCAACATTTCTGTAAATTTTTTTGTTATCTTCTGGATCAAGGGCCCCAACCTTTTTGTAGGTAATAAGTTCCTCCATTTTTCAGCTGGAATCTCCAGATTTTGAGAGCCTGAATATCCTCTAAAGAAGAAAAGAAAATTATTCCTCCTTACCAGTCACTAAAAGGTCACTGATCCACCTTCTCAAAGCACAGCTTAAGGTCCTCTCGAGAGTCTGTCATTTAGCATTAATCTCTCATGGGAGAAGCAAGAAATATTTGATTTTAGACTTGACAGTTTCTGGTTATAAAAGTTGGTTTTAGCAGCCATCTAAAAGTCATTAGCAGCCATAGCGAAGCCATTTGACTACATATGATTCGCTACCAGAGTTGAGGTTTCTGGTAGTCAAATCACAGATACCGTAAAACTCTGACAGTTGTAGATTAATATCACCTGTCCTTATGATCCAGCAGGCAAATTTATATTGCCATTCCTTAAAGAGTCAGGAAACTCCTGCCTTTCTGTTTCCCTTTCTTCCTTTCTCCCACAAACATTGTGCAAACACCACCATTACTGCCATCACCATCAGCCCTCATGCTCAAGAATTTAAAAGTCTAGTAGGGAAGGCAGACACACAAACAGATTTCCTCTGCATTTATTGCATGTCATTCTAATTGAAATATGCAAAAGATATTATGAAAGCACTGAGGAGGGAAGCACCTAAAGTAGCCTCAATAGGGCATCCTAAACGATAGAAAGGAGTTTTACAGGAAAGGGGTGAAGACGGAAAGAAAGACTATTTAAAGCAGAGGTTGCTGCACTGAGCGTAAAACCAGGGCAAGAACCAACATGGTGTGTTTGGAAAACTCTCAGTGTTAGAGAAGTACAATGTGCCAGATAGAAATCAATGAATAACAAGGCCAGAACAAGCAGGCACCAAATCAAGAAGGAGCTAGGATAACATAAGAAGCCTGAAATGTATCATGTAAGTGATAGTGATCTACTAGAAGATTCTAGTATAAATTTGGATACTGGAAGGCTAGTGGGATGGTTGGGTAACAATTTTTGTAAGATTTTTAGTGAGTAAGAGGTGATAAGGGCAGCAACTAGGGCAAAGATTGTAGAAGTGGAAAGGAACAAACAGATTCAAGAAATATTTAGAGATAAAATCGGCAAGATTTCATGATTTAGTGCATATGGGGTCAGAAAAGGGTGAATTATTAAAGAAAACTCCCATCCTAGGTGTCTAGCTTAGTGATGGCAATGACTGACACGGGAAGAGATTTGGGAGGAATTCAACTTGACATCAGTTTGGATATTTTATGTTTGACATGCGTGATATCCCTTGGTCCATGCAAGTGGAGATAACCATAGGGCAATTGGAAATACTAGTTCTTGGTAGAGGTTTAAGCTAGATGTAGATATACAAATGATGGATATATGGATGGTAATTGAAACTATGGGAATCGATGAATTTACTCGAGGAGAACATGTAGAATAAAAAGAAGAGAGATCTGAGAATAGACCCCTGGTGCAACACCAATGTTTAACAAATATTTCCTGAGTGTCAATGCTGAATGTAGGAGGGCCCTGACCTTGAGTACTTTACAACCTAGTTAAAGATGATACTGGATTTCAAACTGCACCTCAAAGTGCCAGGGTTCTAAAGAGCTACAATTGAGGCTGCTACATGGGACAAAGAAGAGGCTCAGCAGTCCTCTCACTCATGCTAGAAAATGCTTTACTAGAAGCATGTGTGTGTGTTTTAATTGTAACTTTGGTTTGGGTGTGGGTGGGTGAGGTGGACTCTACTGTTAAAAAGAGAAATTTGGCAATCACTTCTCTAAAGGACTGATTTAAACATAATCAAAAACCAAAATATGTGGAATGACTATATGGTTTAACCTCTACTTTTGGTGAAAAAGAAGAGATGAGATCTATGTTAAAAAATTGGTAGTGATATATGGCCGGTGTTCAGTTCTCTTTCATTCTCTTCAGCAACATTAAATCATCACATATTGTAAAGTGTGAAATAATAGATGGGAAGGTGGAATGCGTATTTCTTAGGAGGTGCCTGCCAGATGAGATATTGGACACAGGAGACAGGACCAAATAATGTAGATTCTTAAATATTACACTACGGAGTTTGGATATGATCAGATGAACAATTAGAAGCCATTGTTCTCCAGTGAGATTCTGCCTTGTGTGTGTTTTACAATCATCAGTTTAACTTTTTTCTTCATCATATATGATACATGAGGTGAATTGACAATTACCATTCCTAAATGATGAAATTTCTACAAACTGAATCTTCTGCTGGGATGTTGGTCAGTGTTTCTTCTGAATACCTTGGAAAAGGATGATCTGTATATGGGGGTTATGGCTTCTGTCTCTTCTCCGTCGCACTCCAGTAATTAAGCAACAAGATTTATATCAGGTTTATGATTTATCAGCAGAGGAAATAAATCCCTGGAAGTCAAACATATAAAGATAATCAGTGTTATAGTTCTCTGATAGAAATAAATTAATAAAGTTTGCATATTCAAAAAGTGAAAAATGAAGTAGTTATTGTGAAGTAATTACTTTTATTTACTAAAATAAGTTATAATCGATCCATTGAAAAATAAAATAATTGTGCTTATTTATTGTGTTCTTATTATGAAAGCTTCCAGGTTTCCCTCCACTTGTGGGCAACCTGTATTCTAGTCAGTTTGGTCGCGAAGTGAAATTCCATAGGTCAAACATTGCAGCAGGAGTGTAGGAGAACTTGAATAGGGCCATGAGGAGATGGGGGATGGGAGGAGGTCCACTCCCAACAACTGGAAAATGGAGAAAACTTTTACTTGGTGGGTTTTGATAAGTCAAATATCCAGGTAAGGCAGACTGTGTTTTTGTTATGATTTGTCAATTCTTTAATAATTCACACTAGGTTAAAGAAAGACAAGTTATGCATTTTAGAAAATTATTAGTAGTGCAGAATGTACTAGTTTGTAGTAGCCTATCTGAGCCCAAGAGTCAAGACATTTAATACAGTGGTTGGGCATAAAAATTTACATTGCCGGCGGCCAGCCGCATGGCCGAGTGGTTGAGGTAATGCGTTCCGCTTCGGCGGCCCAGGGTTTCGCCGGTTCGAATCCTGTGTGCGGACATGGCACCGCTCATTGGGCCGTACTGGGGCGGTATCCCACATGCCACAACTGGAGGGACCCACAACTAGAAATATATAACTATGTATCAGGGGGCTTTGAGGAGAGAAAGGAAAAGTAAAATCTTTAAAAAAAGAAATTTACATTGCCTACATACTTCTGCTTCCAGCCATGTGATGTAATAGACATACTGGGAGTACTCGCTAACTGAAAAACACTAAGATCCTACATAAAATATAGTTTTTATGCATTTCTGGGACACAGAAAGTAGATAGGAAATTCAAAAAAAATCTTAGTTCCCCAAATTAAAGGGAATAAACCATAAACTCAAAGAAGAGCTGAGAGTAAGAGCAACAAGAAAGCCAGATATGTGGGAATTGCTCTGGGGGAAATACCTATAGTAGTTCTACTTTCAGTTCACTAAGACTTGGTATGGCAGCAAGGTTGGGGGCACAGCCAAGGGGGCTCTGAACATGAGACTCCCTCATAAACCAGAATACTTGAAGGAATCAAGTTGGTCCCAGGTTAGTAGTGTCCTTCCTCCCCAGGAGACATAGATAAGAATAATCTTTGAAAAAATACCATATTTAGTCCTGCAGTTTTACAGCATATTATGGACAAGTGGATATGAGTTCACAATAATCAAAGATCACCAGCACCTGAGAAAGTAAGACACCATAAGCAAGAGTCAGCATAAACAATAATGAATAGGTTTATATTCCCAAAGACTTCCAATATTCAGGATACCTATGTGTTAAATGTTTTTAAAAATTAAAGATATATCACAAAGATGAACAAGCAACAAGAGACTATTAGGAGTTACCAGGAAATTTTGAAAAATAATTAAATGACTTCTAGAAATAAACAATATATTTGTTGAAATAAGAAATGCAGTGAATGGTTAAAACAACATCTCAGATCACAGATGAGGACAGAATTGGTCAACTTGAAGAAAAATCTAGAAGGATTATCTACAGTGGAGACAGAAATATAAGGAGTTGGAATATCAAAAAATAAGAGATGTGGAGTACAGAATGAGAACACATAACATATCTAATTAGAGCCCCAGAAGAAGAGAATAGAATTGAGAAGAGGTGCTATTTGTAGATATAGTCACTGAGAATTTTCCAGAACTGATGAAAGATGTGAATCCTCACATTGAAGAAGCACAACATATATCAAACAGGATGAGAGAGATAGAGATAGAAATAGAGAGCTAGGGATAGTGAGAGAAAGAGAGTGAGAGAGAATCTTAGCCTAGACACATGTAGTGAAACTTCAGGACATCATCAACAAAAAGAAGATCTTAAAAGCAGAAAGACTGGTCACTTACAAAGGACCAACAGACTGATAGCAGATCACTTACCAACCACAATGGGATGCAAAATTTAATTGTAATGCAAGAAGAAATTCGCAAATCAAAACACCTCCCTCAATTATTGATACTCAAAGCAGATAAAATATTAGCAAAGCTTAGAATATTTGAACAACTTAATAAGCTTGATATAATGAATGTTTATAGATCATTGTACCCAATAGTTAGAGAATACATATTCTTCTTAAGTACACGTGGAACATGCGTAAAAATTGACCATGAATTGTGCCCTAAAGCAAATTACAACAGAATTCAAAGAAATCCATATCCACAGAATATGTTCTCTAAGTAGACTGAAATTAAGTTAGAAGTCAATAACAAAAAGATAATTTTTTAAATCCTCATACATTTACACATTAAAAACACATTAAAAAAGAAATCATAATGTAAATTAAACATTAGAATTGAATGATAATGAAAATTCTACATATTAAAACTGTGAGATGTCGTGAAGGTATACTTAGAAGAAAATATATAGTATTCAATGCTTATTATAAAATATGAAAGACTGAAAATTAATCATCTAGGCATTCAGCTTAAGTTAGAAAAGGAAAAATAGAATAAATATAAAAGGTTGAAGAAAGTAAAAGTAGGAGTAGAAGTTAATGAAATAGAAAACAAACGTGCAGTGTAGAGCATCATTAAAATCAAAAGTTGGTTCTCTGAAAAAAACAAAACTGAAAACCCGGGGCAAGAAAAAAAAGGTCACAAATAATCAATAGGAGTAATAAGAAGAGGATGTAACTACAGATGCACCAGATACTAAAAATATAATAAGGATGGTATAAACAACTTTATGCCAATAAATTTTGATCCAAATAAAATGGACACATTCCTAGAAGAATAATTGTTAAATAAATGAATTCCGTAGTTAAAGTCTTACCAAACCTTTATGAAAAAGATTATCCCAATCTTTATACAAATGCTTCCAGAGAACAGAAAAAGTGGTAGTATTCTTCCAACACCCAACTCATTCTGTGAAATCAAGAAAACCTTTAGAAAAAAAAGAGATAATGGCAACAAGGAAAAGGAAAACTACTAGATAGCTTCTTTCATGAACATAGGTATAAAAATCTTAAACAAAATATTAGCGAATTAAATCCATCAAGATATAAAAAAGAAAAATCTTACGAAATGTTGGATTAATCTCAGGAATGCAATAGTAGTTTTAACATTAGGACATATATAAATGTAATTTACCAATTAATAGATTAAGGAGAAGAAAAACACATATGCTCCTCCCAGTGAAGAGACTTTCACACAATAGTAGATGGCTAACTCCCTAAAAATTCATGTGACCTCCATAGAGCTTGAAACATTTTTAAAGCAGCAAGCAATAAATTTTACGTCTCAGATTTCAGTTTGGTTACTCCCTGTTAACATGTAACTATTGCACATTTTATTTTATTTAAAAATAAAACAATTTTCTGATTACAAAATAATATATCTTCACTATAGAAAGTAGGAAAATATCGAAAAGCACAAAGAAGAAAAATAAGATTGCCCATAATTCCACAATCCCTACCATTTTGGTGTATATCCATTCAATAGCTTTTGTGTATACATGTGCATTTGCAATTTACATGAATGTGATCATACTGTACATGCTACTCTGTTGTAACCTCCTATTTTCATTTATCAATATTATAAATATTTTTTTCATATCATACCCCTAACAGCTTTATACATAGTCTTCTAATGGCTATGTTGTATCATATCAAATGGCTATACCATAATTTATTCAGTTACTACTCTATTTTTAGATATTTTAGGTTGTTTTCAATGTAAGTTCTTATGAATAATGCTCTGATTAACATTCTGATAGCTGAAGCTTTATACTTATCTATGATTTTCCTTAAAATAGATAACTACAAGAAAAATGGCCAAGTCAAAAGATGTGCACGTTTCTAAAGACAAGAAATTACCAATTTCAGATACATATTCAAGTACATATATTAACTTAACATATAGTGAAGGTAGCATTTCAAATCAGTTTTTTTGGAGATAGTTGGCTAATAATTTTGAAAAGTCAAATCTGTATTGCATAAAATGCTCCAGAATATATGCCACGCATAGTGAAGTTTTAAATCTAAGAAATAAAAACTTCAAAAATCCTAGGAGAGAATGTAGAGAAATATAAGTGTATAATGTAAAGTAGGGAAAAACTACTGTTAGAAAAATCCGAAAGCATAAAGGAAAATATTAATACATTGGACCAGTTTCTAAATTTTTTGTGTCAAAAATATATAATGGAAAAATTAGTAGACAAATGCCAAGTTCAGAAAACATTTACAACATGAGCAAAAGAAAAGCTTAATTCATAACTATGTAAATAGCTGAAGGCTATCTATTGTTTATATGTGTGTGTGTAAATATAAACACACGCGCGCACACACACACACATACTTACTTGAGTCTTTTTCAAGAAAGAGAAGTCAAAGCTTTCTCTTTTGACCTTTTTCAAGCTGGGAGCTGGAAAAGAGATTTTCTGAGACCAAAATGGAAGTTACAAAAGGTATTTTACTCTGAGGTTCTGGTGAGATGAGGCATAGCAGTTTCATTCTGCTATACTTGGAGCCCAGATAGAAGGCATTTTCCTTTCATCGTTTCTCTGAGATGCAGCTGTAGTCTTGAGTTAAGGGCAAAAATAACTGGGCTATGAAAATCTGGGAGTGACTTTTTAAACACTGATAATTAAATTAATCTATTCCAACCTAAAATGAGTAATGAGACAGTACCACCTGTATGTGATTTGTATGGCCAAAGGTTTTATACACTGTAATAAAGAAGTCATATTTTGACACACTGAAAGAGAGAGGAAAGAAGGAGAGGAGAGAGAGAGCAGAATTAAACTACAAACCTAGGGATTTCTCTTTCCTAGGGGTAGTAATAGCAAAATATTAGCCGAGCAGTAAATGCAGCAGAGAAACCATTTCTTATAGAATTGTCTTAGACACATTTTTCTAGCAAATACTAATCTTTACTAACCTTCACCTCATAATAAAGGAGGCTTAGTGTTGGTCTTCAGAAAAGAAAGGTTTTATTGGCAGCCATGTAGTCTGGGTAGAATGTCTTTTAGAAATCATAAAGCATGCCTTGACTGGTAGTCATGATGACAAAGATAGCATAGCTTTCAGGCACTGAAATGAACACAGTAAACTCCCTGAAATTAGCAATCTTCACCATCTTCCTCAATGTGAAACTGACTATCCCTAATTTACAACTTAGTGTGACCTCCATGTTAGAAAAGTAGGAAAACAAAGTGGACTGGGAAGTTTGGAAGCTTCTCCATTATCTGGGTTACTTGGATGGACTTTTCCATAGTCCTTTTTATTATCAAACTTTCAAAATGGTTAATAATGAAAGATACTAGGGTGAATCATTGGGCTATTCAATGGTTATTAAAATATGCTGCCTTCTCTGGGTGTCTCATCTTCTATCCAGCCCGAGCATTTTCTGTGTTGAAAAGAACATTGCCTGAAGGGGAAACACTTGGACAAACAGTACTTTTGGAAACAATCCAACTAAAAACTCTGAGGCATGTTCCTGACCCAAATAGGAACATATCCTATTGTCTTTTTGCCCCAGTTTTTCTTGATTTGTAATATCTAAAAAGTTGCAGTTTTGAATAAATTGCAGTCTAATTTATACCAACTTAGAATGTAAATGTAATTTAGCAATTTAGAAATTAGACAGGTCTAGTACTTATGAAAGGCACAAAACAAAGAATCATAGAGACTATTTAAAACCATCAACCAGAGCAGAATCTAGCATAGCACATTGAACCTAGTAGGCATTGAATAAATGTTTGTTAAAATTGAACTGAATTCTGAAAACAGCATTCTCTCTTAATACCTTGGTAAAAAATCTTCAATGGTTTCTTATTAAAAAGAAGTCCGAGTTCAAAATCCTTCTCCGATTCTGTACCCAGCAGTAGTCACCAGCATTATTTCATACTACATACTGCCATGCCTCCTTCACCATGGCCAAATAGATATCAAGCTTCCCAAGCCCTTGACTAGCCATACTCTAAGAAGAATACTCTCCTTTCAATTTACCCAAACACTTCACCCCCTTCCATTTAAAGCATGGATTCCACATCCTCTGCTTATTCTGCCCTGACACTTTAGCTCCAAAGTAATAATTCCCTCTTTTCTCTTTTGGCTTTCCCCCTCTTTTGCTCTTATCAAGTATACTTATTGGTTTCTTCAAATTGTAGGTTTGTCAGTGTTTTTCCTCAACCAGATTATTAACTCCTAGAATGAGGGGCCCCTGTCTCATATCTCTTTGTATACTCTACCTTTTTTTTCTTGGTTCTTAACCTAGGGAGAGTATACGTTAAGCGTCTGTGGATAAAACTGTATTTTAATGTAATAGATTTCTTTGTAATCCTATAAGTCTTATTTATTTTTTAAAATTTTCATTGAAGAAGAATATGCATCCAGAAAAGTTCACAAATCATAAGTATATAGCTCAATGAACTTTTACAAGGTGAACATAACTGTATAATTAGCACCCAGCACAAGAAACAAGAGTATTATCTGCACTCCAGAAGTGTCCTTCAGGCCCCCTTCCAATCAGAACCCCTAAGAGTAACACTTGTCATGATTTCTGACACCATAGACTAGTTTTTGCCTATTTTTGAACTTTAAGTAATAGGAATCACTGTTATGTGTTTTAGTTTATGCATTTAGAAACATCATTCTGAGCAGGTGTCCAAAGCCTTCACCAGACTGCCAAAAGAGTTCATCCCACTCCCACCAACACCCGCAAAGGTGCAGAACCCCTGGACAACCTCTTAGGCCTTTCCAGCTCGAGGATTTCTAAGAGTCTGGGTCTTCAAATAAAATGAGGGAAAATTTGCAGAACTAATTGCAAAAGTAAAGTGACTCAGAATCTGATAATGCCTAAAATAGATGGGCAGTGCCAAAAGTTAGCAAAGATTGATTCATCGTTAGTCAGTTCTTGCTGAGAGGGCAGGGTGGGGAAAGCACTTTTTGACTGAGAAAAATGAGCTTTATTTAACTATTTTGTCATATATTGTTCATGGCTTTGTTTTTTTCTCCTTCAAAGTAATTTTAAGAATTACCTGTTTTGTGGACTAAGCTCTCATCTAGCACAGGGTCTTGTATGTAAAAGGAGCTGAATAAATATCTGATCACTTAATTTGCACTTCATTTGGTCATGTTGAAATAAAATGTCAGCTAATTAGTCCTCTTAAAAAGGTACATCTTGCCTAATTGGCAGTTTTTAACAAACTTCATTGGAATTTGTTTGCTTGGTATCAGTTGTAGGGAGATATGTTTGTACTGAGGGTGAACACCACACGGACCTCCAAGTGTAGGCAGAGATCGATCTACCTAATCGGGAGAAGCTGCAAATGAGCATCAGTTCCCTGAAATGTCTTTGTGACATCAGTGCATCACTATACCCTTCCATGTGCTTTGCTTAAGGAGTTAGATGGCTCCTATCTGCTGCTTCTTTTTGCCTAGCATTTTTGTTTTCCTGAATATCTTCTGTTAAATCAGTGTCATTTTTTGAGTGCTTATTATGCACACAGCACTGCATTCAAGGGCTATGGCAGATGAAACAAAAATAGAATATGCTGTTCTCAATCATCCCTTAATTTAACAACCAGTTTGAGCAACAAGATATAATAACAAAGAAGAGCTAAAGAAAGGTACAAGGCTGACTATATTTAAGCAACAAAAATAAATGATAGAGACAATAAAAATTATTGAGGGGCCAGCCCAGTGGCATAGTGGTTAAAGTTTGCACACTTCACTTCGGTGGCCTGGGATTCATGGGTTCAGATCCTAAGCATGGACTTACACCACTCATCAAGCCATGCTATGGTGGCATCCCACATACAAAATAGAGGAAGATTGGCACAGATGTTAGCTCAGGGACAATCTTCTTCACAAAAAACCCCCTCAATTATTGAATGTTAAGTTGAGTAACCTCCCTTTGGAGAGGTTGGAGAAGGCCTCAAAGAATAGATCATCACAATCATGGCTGATTCAGAATTTTAATATAGGAGAGGCTTAGGGGGTGGCAATCTCTTTAGATGGGAGGGCTGAAGGACTTGTCTTGAAACCACATTTACATTAGCAAACACTATTCTTATGTGAATTATATGTTTATTTTTTGTGGATCATGAAGAATAGATGGGGTCTGGTTTAGTGAAGGAGAGAGGGTCTTCTTGGTTAAGGGTTCAGAATTTACTGTGTGCATAAAAGCCTTTGTGGAGGATATGATGTGTAACACAAGTTTCCTATTCTCAAGAAAGTTGCAACCTGTATGGAGAGGCATGATATACATGCACAGAAAGTCATTTCAAATTGAAAGAATTTTAAAATAAGTGCCAAGTTCAGGCAATAAGTGATCAAAAGAGAGAGTTCAGCATTTGCCTTGGTGGTCAGGGAAAGCTTCCTAGATGAGGTGGAACTTGAACTAGGCCTTGAAAGAGACACGGAAATTGGATGGGTGAAAAGAATAGGGAGCTCAGGCAGAATTACATTGATTGCCTTCCCTGACTTCCTGGTCAGTGTTGAACTCTCTTCCTGTGACTCACCTTCCGAACGACATCATTTTATAAATCTTAAGTGAATAGTGCCTTGAATTGTTTTCGAATTGTAAGCCTTGTCTCCCCAACCAGCCTGTCGGATGATTATTTAGTATTGGGAGGTAGTGCTGAATCAGAGCTTTCTGTCCTGAAATAGTTAACAGAGCTTCTATAGGTATCTCACTGCCAGGAGTTCAGGCACTGGGCCACAGACTGTAGATAAGAGAAATGCCTTTGTGCTGGAGTGCACTTAATGAGAGAGAACACCTCTGTCCCGACACATTTGATGAATTCAGTCAATTTTGGAAAACCCAAGCTACTGCACAGATGTTAAGATGAGTGAAGAAAAAGCTCCGTTCACCTTCTTCATTCCAAGGTTGTGAATTCATTCTTGGGAGGCCTTGAGAAGGGAGGGTGGAAAGAGGAGGAGGAGGAGTGGAGGTGGGGGATACAGAGTTTCTGACCTGAATTCCACAACAGAGGAATGTGTGAACAGTGAGAGGCACAGGTACAGGCTAGTGCTCTCACATACCTGGGGAAAGCAGCTTTTATCCAACTCCCATTACTCTATAGACAGTTGACAGTTTGCTCCAAAGAATTAATATTTTTTCTGCTTTTTTCCCAGAGTTTGGGGAAGGAGAGAGGGGTACCATGAAAAAAGGAGGAGAGAGAAATAAAATTTTAAAACACTTATAAGGATGTCCTGAATGACAACATGAGTGGTTTAATGCTGGTTAAAACTGTCCTGGATCAGCTGTGTTTAAATGAGGAATACGAAGAACATGAATCTTGTTTCTTCTGATTCATCATAACACTGCAAGATGGTTAACCAGGAGAGAAAATGGAGTTAGTCCCACTTATTATGGAATTCTTTTAAAAAGCTAGTTAAACGTATTTTTGACTGCCTTGGTGAGGGACTCTTGGGACATAAGTTAGGTTCAGAAAATGCAAAGTATCTGCTGGCACAAGCATAGTATATTTGTTCAAGATGCCATGCAAACTGTAAGGGCAAATATAAAATATAATTCAGGGCACATAAAAAGGTGAAGGAAATGCAGAAAGTGCTTAATCAGACTGACAAGATAAACTGAAATCAAGTCATTTCTATTTTATCAGATGTGATATGCTCTAGATATGGGCTTAAGGAAAAATATGAGATACCTGCAGTTATAGCATCCACTCACTGTGATTTTACCCTCTATAGTACTTTTCCCTTTGAGATTGATGAATACTGTTGGGGGGCTTTTGCTCTTTACATAAGGAATTATCTTTTTAGCTCAGGGGGAAAATTTCATACTGCACACAAGATCTGCTGTCGTGGACAATAGTCTCCCTCAACTCTCAAACTCATAAGTTCTTCCCACTTTAAACTGTGAGTCAGAATCTGATGTTCCAGAGGTAGCATGTGGAAGGCCATGCAGTAACACCTGTTTAGGCTTTGATGAAAGTGTTGTTTATAAACTTTGCTAGGAACTGTACACTTGTCCTTAGTTTTTTTCTGTAGTGCATTAAGACACAAAAGTAAGCAATGGTAAATTGGCAGATGTTGGGATGGGATGGTGATGATGTTATGCAAACAAGCTTCACTCAATAATCTACATAAATATACCTTCCTAAAGAAAGTGGTGTATGGCAATCTAAAACTCGGGAACCTGTATTTATATATGGATCATTTTTAGTATCAGATTTTATTCAGGAATAATACGTACTCAATAAAGTATACAGACTTTAACTGTTCATTTCAATATATAAAACAACCACCTAGATGAGGATACAGAACATTTCCAGAATTACACCAGACTCATTTCAATTTAATTTCTATCACCATAGATTAGTTTTGACTGTTCTTGAACTTTATAAAAATGAAATCATATAGTATGTACTCTTTTATGTCTAGCTTTTTTGTCTCATTGGGTCTATGAGATTCATTCATGCTGTTGCAAGTAGCATTTACTATTAATTTTCATGCAAATCAATCAGTGAACAATTCAGTAATTTTACAAGTAGATAATAAATATGTTTTACATGCCAGGCATTGTGCTAGGTGCTAGGAATCCATAGCTCAGTTATATGTGGCCCCTGCCTTCAAGGAACTCAAAGCTTTAGGGGGTAAGATGGACAGGTTAAAAGTAATAATATAGCCACATCCGCTTTTTGTGATTTGTGTTCCCATCCTTTTACTTTCAACCTATCTGTGTCTTTATAGTTATTGGTAACAGCTTTATAGAGATATAATTCACATACCATAATATTCAATTTACTTATTTAAAGTGTACAATTCAGCGGTATTTAGTATATTCACAGATATGTGCAACCGTCACCACGGTCAGTTTTGGAACACTTTTACCATCTCAAAAAGAAACCCTGTACCTGATAGCAATCACCCCGCTATAACCTCATCCGCCCAAATCCTAAGCACCTAATAATCTACATTCTGTCTCTAGAGATTTACCTATTCCGGACATTTCATATAGATAGAATCATATAGTATGTGGTGTTTTGTAACTGGCTTCTTTTACTTAGCATAATATTTTCACAGTTCGTTAATTTGTAGTGTGAATCAGTACTTCATTCCTTTTTATGGTTGAATAATATTCACTTGTATGGATAGACTACATTTTGTTTATCCATTCATCAGGTTAAGGACATTTGGATTTTTTCCACTCTTTGACTTATGAACAATGTTGCTATGAACATTATGTACAAGTTTTTGTGTGGACATATGTTTTCATTTCTCTTGAATATATACCTGGGAGTGGAATTGATGGGTCAAATGGTAACTCTATGTGAACTTTTTAAGGACCTGCCAGACTGTTTTCCAAAGTGGCTGCACTATTTTATATTTCCACCAGCAGTGTATGATGGTTCCAATTTCTCATATCCTTGTCAGCACTGTTATTATTTGACTTTTTGATTATAACCTTCCTAGTGTGTGTGAGGTGGTATCTCATTGTGGCTCTGATTTGCATTTCTCTAATAGTTAAGGATGTGGAGCATCTTTTCATGTGTTTATATATTTCTTTTGGAGAAATATCTATTCAGATCATTTGTCCGTTTTAATTGGGTTATTTGTCTTTTTATTATTGAGTTGTAAGAGTTCTTTACATATTATAGGTACGAGTTCCTCATCAGATATATGATTTGCAAGTATTTCTCACATTATCTGGGTTATCTTTTCAATTTCTTGATAATGTCCTTTGAGGCACAAAAGTTTTTAATTTTGACAAAGGCCACTCTATTTTTCCTTTGTTCCTTATTCTTTTGGAGTCATATATAAGAATCCATTGCCAAATCCAAAGAATTTTCTTTATGTTTACTTCTAAGAGTTTTATAGTTTTAGCTCTTACATTTAGGACTTTGATCCATTTTCAGTTAATTTTTGTATATGATGTGAAGGAAAGACACAACATCATTCTTTTGCATGAGGATATCCAGTTCTCACAGCATCATTTGTTGAATAGACTTCCTTCCCCATTGAATGATCTCAGCACCCTTGTCAAAAATAAATTGACCAAGATGTATGGGTTTGTTTCTGGAGTCTCAGTTCTATTCTGTTGATCTGTATGCCTATCCTTATACCAATACTACACGGTCTTGATTACTGTTGCTTTTGAAATCAGTAAGTATGAATCCTCCAGCTTTGATCTTATTTTTCAAAATCATTTTGGCTACTCTGGGATCCTTGCAATTCCATATGGACTCTAGAATCAGCTTGTAGATTTCTACAAAGAAACCAGCTGGGATTCTGATAGGAATTGAATTGAATCTGTAGAACGATCTCGGGAGTGTTGCCATCTTAAAAATATTGTCTTCTGATCATTGAACATAGGTGTTTTTACACTTGTTTAGATTTTCTTTAATTTCTTTCAAACATGATTTGTTGATTTCAGAGTGTAAATTTTGCACTTCTTTTGTTAAATAAATTCCTACGTATTTTATTCTTTTTGATGCTATTGTAAATGGAATTGCTTTCTTAATTATTCATTTCCAATATACAGAAATACAACTGATTTTTGTATATTGATCTTGTATGCTGCAAATTTGCTGAACTCTTCTACTAGTTCTAATAGTTTTTATTTTACTAGTTCTAATGGATTACTTAGGATTTTCTATGTATAAGATTATGTTGTCTGTGACTAGAGATAGTTTTGCTTCTTTTTTTGCAATTTGGATGACAGTTTTATTTGGATGACAATTTTACAATTTTATTTCTTTTTCTTGTGTAATTGCTCTGACTAGGATTTTCAGTACCACGTTAGATAAAAGTGGTGAGAACAGACATTTTGTCTTGTTCCTGTTCTTACAGAGAAAGCTTTCAGTCTTTTACCATTAAGTATGATGTTAACTGTTGATTTTTTGTAGATGTTATTTATCAGGTTTAACAAATTCCCTTTTATTCCTAGTTTGTTGAATGTTTTTATCATAAAAGAGTGTTGAGTTTTGTCAAATGCTTTTTCTGTGTCTATTGAGATCATCATCTGATATGGTGCAGTACATTAATTTATTTTCAGTTTAGTTTTCTCTTCCTTAAAATGTAAAATTAGATTATTGATTTGAGATATTTCTTCTTTCTTCACATAGGCATTGCAGCTATAAATTTCTCTTTAAACACTGCTTGAACTGTATCCTGTAACTTTTGGTATGTTTTGCCTTCATTTTCATTTATCTCAGGGTGTTTTATGATTTCCCTTTTGATTTATTCTTTGACCCATTGGTTATTTAAGAGTGTGTGGTTTAATTTCCACATCCGTGTGGTTTTCCCAAATATTTTCCAGCTATTGATTTCTAATTTCTTTGCATTGTGGTTGGATAACATGCTTTGTATTATTTTTAGCTTCAAATTTATTTTTAGGGTTTTCTTTATGGACTAGAATATGGCCTGTCCTGAAAATGTTCCATGTGCACTTGAGAAGAATGTGTATTCTGCTGTTGTTTGGTGGAGTATTCCATAGATACTTGTTAGATCTATTTGGCTTATAGTGTTGTTCAAGTCTTCTATTTCCTTGTTAAACTTCTGCTTACTTGTTGAAAGCGAGGAACTGAAGTCTCCAACTATTATTGTTGAATCGTCTATTTCTCCCTTCATTTCTGTCAGGTTTTGCTTCCTGTATTTTGGTGCACAGTTGTTAGGTGCATATATGTTTATAATCATCGTATCTTCATGATGGATTGACCCTTTTATCATTATAAAATGCCCTTTTTGTATCTAGTAACACTGTTTGTTTTAAAGTCAACTTTATCTGATTTTATCTTTGTTTAAAGTATGACTGTTTATACTAAAATCGTGACTCTATAGTTGAGTCAGATGGGTCTTGTTTTTTATCCATTCTGACAATCTTTGCCTTTAAATTGCAGTGTTTAGTACATTTACTTTAAATGTAATAATTGTTATGGTTAGTTTTAAGCTTATTTGCTTGCTATTTGTTTTCTATTTACCCCTCTTTGTTCTTTCTTTATTCTTCTTTTCCTGCCTTCTTTTAAATTAATCAAAGATGTTTTAAAATTTTGGTTTGCTTTCCATTTTATCTCCTCACATTATTAACTTTTTAGCTATGTCTTTTGGTTATGTTTTTTTTTTAAAGGGAGATTGTCTAGTGCTTGCTCTAGGGATTATAATTAACCACAGTATGCACGTTCATGGGTATGGAAGTGTGGAACAATCTGGCATGTTTGGAAACTGAGTTGTTCTTTGTACCTGGATCTCAGAGATTAATGTAGGGGTTGACATAACCATTAATCAGACTAAATGATGATAATATTTCTGTTTATAAAGTACTTATTATGTTCCGGTTGCTGTGGTAACTGCCTTATACACATTAATTTAAATCATTTAATCCTCACGACCACCTAATGTAGTAGATATGAGAAAACTGAGGCTCAGTAACTTTCCAAAGGTCACATAGCAGGTAAGAGGCAGATCCAGGAGTAAAATCCTGGAAGACATAGTGAAGATAAAAGAGAAATTATATATTATTGTTGGGGAGCATTTGAAGATTTCTGAGCAGAGACAAGATATGAGCAGATTTGTATTTTAACAAAATCACTCTGGCTGCTGTATTGGAAATTAATTGGAGGGTACCAAACCTAGCGCTGAGAAACCAGTGAAGACACTACTGTTGTTACAGCCTAGGTGAGAAATGATGAAGGCCTAAAATTAGACAGTAATAGTGGAGGTGGAAGGGAAAGTACAAATTCAAGAGAAAAAGAGCAATGTATGCACTAGAATCAATATGACCTGATATTGTATTAGTCATAAAGAGAGAAAGGAAAAAGTAAAATGGAAAATGAAAAGTGCCTACTTTATGCCTAGTGCTGTGCTAAGCTGAGAAAGAAAAAGTAATAAGATCAATTATTATTAATAACAATATCAATTGCATGTGATGACATATATATGTTAGCCTATATACTAATGCTGTTGTCCTTAATAACATTATGATTGTTGTTGTTGTTAATGATACTTTATGGCCAATAACTTTTTAAGTGAATAGGATATGTTTAACATTTACTAAGTGCGAGCTATGTGCTAGGCACTGTTCTAATGGTTTTCTTTACATACATTACCTCATTTAATCCCGATAACAGCCTATAAGTTAGGTATATTATTCTCATTTTGCAGTCATGGAAGCTGGGGTACAAGAAGGTTAAGTAACTGCCCAAAGTCATAAAAGCTAATAAATAGCACAGCCAAATCTAACCTGAAGCCATAGCTATCCTCTATTTGGTCTGCACAATGTTTTTTTTTAATTAATTGGTTTTCAACGTGTAAACAGAAAGACAAATCACATTTTTAAAAAATACAGATTTTTCAGCTTCTTTTTAAAAAATATTCTAGAATCTAGCTACACTTGGCTTGCTTTCCCACATGGCAACGTTCAGCTGTGCTTAATGAGCTTCCTCGTTAGACAAGGCATGGGATCTCAAAGGCCTCAATGCCTACCAATCCTGTTTAACTCATTTATGTTACCTGACTGTCCCTGTGGGGATATGAGTCACACACCTTAAGGTGTAAGACATACCTACAGTTCTCGGGGAATTTTGGAGGAAGACAAACATAGATAAAACAATAATAACTTATAATATAACTTATAATATAATACAACTTATAATATAATTTATACACTCATGGTTGAAGGCACAACATTTTAAAGGGGTAGTGATAAAATGGGCATTTTTATAGCAGATGACTTACATTGAAGAGTGGATGAAAATAAAATCATAGGTGGGGTTGATCTACTTTACGGAAAATAATACTCTAATAATAATAGTGCTCACTATGTCCCAGGCATTGTAATAAGTGCTTTACATTCATATATCTCTGAATCCTTTCAACAACCTATGAAGTAGAAGATTATTATCCTCTTTTTTACAGATGATGAAACTGAGGCCCATACCGTAGGTTTGGTGATTTCTTAAAAGAAACACAGCTACTTATTGACTCAAGAACCTTGAGCTCCTGATTTGTGGTTCAGTGTCCTTTATAGTGTAGTTTCGAAAAAAGCTGAAAATCTGGACAGTTTCCCTATTCTGTAAGGACAGTTTGTAAACTGAGGAGATGACAGTGTTGCAGAGAATTTGCAAGTAGGGTTTGCTTAGGTGTTCCAGAGTTGCCTCTAAATTTCTTTCAGGGAGCTGCTGAATTAAAGATGAGACAGATCAGTAGTGGTGAAAGAGATCTCAAAAGTTAATCAATACCACAGATTGTTCTGGATTGAAATTAATGTTATGGCCTTGTGGAAAAGCTCCCAGGCTCAATGTGTATCCGATCCCCTGTTCATTATAAAACTCAGTAAATAACCTGTGGGCCTATGGAGACCTCACTATTCACTCTGTCCAGTGCATGATCTGTGTCTGCAGCCCTGAAGAAATCCAGTTTCCAAAAAGTGATTCAGTTAAACATTTTTTCTTAAATAGAAATTCGGCTGTTTATAAACCAGTTTACCGAGATAATCTCTTTAAGCTGAAGAGATCAATTTATATAGGAAAGAATATCAACAACATTCTTGATTCACAGAAGTGAAAAATAGTCTTCTTAAATGTAATCTTTGTTAATTAAATATATTAAGATCTCCACTGGCTTGTGTTCTGAAAATAGTGGATTGATGGCATTATCTGGTTAACTGAGTGTAAAGCAGAAACTCCCCTGCTGAAAAATCTCAGTAATACATAAACCCAGGAGATTCCCTCTTGAATCCTTGGTGTGTTGGATTAGTTAGTGGATTCTTGGGGTCATTATCAAATATTGGCAACAGAGGAATTTTTCACAGACCACAAGTTTCAGCATTCTGAAGAGCTCTGGTTGTTGGCAATAACGGAGGGAGAGGACACAAAGGGAGTCACTCAGAGGGCAGGGCAAATAGAAGACTCTGGATCTCCAACTCCTGGGGGGATGTTCTTTCTGTACCATCGAGCCTTGAGAGCCTTTTTAAATAATAATTTATTTTAAATGTGATATAGAGATAAATCTACTATTTTTTTCACCTGTATGTGCTGTAATACTACTGGTGTGTCTCCATAAGCTGTGAGGAGTACTGCAAGTAACATATTAATAATAACATACTGAAATTTGTAGATTGTTTTAATATAAATAAAAGACTCAAAGTTCTCCCTTGCAATGGTCAGGATCTCAACAGAAAGCAGATGGCACACTCAAAAGACTAAAGAGAATTTAATGAAGCGACTATTCACAAAAGTGTGGGCATTCTCCCTGGGCACAAAACAGAATAGAAAAAGATGGAGGTTCTCTCTGGAGGGGCAAGCAGAATTTCCAGCACATTCGTTAACAAAATGCTAGGCCAACTGCAGTAACAAACAAACTCAAAATTTCAGAGGCTTAACATAATAAAGGTCCAATGTGGGTCCATGGAAGAAACAGGTGCTTCTGTTCCACGCAGTCATTTGGGGACCCAAGCTCCTTCCATCAAGTTTGTGTCATTCATGTCCTAAAGCAGAGGTAAGCAAACTTTTCTGTAAAGGGCCTGGTAGTAAATACTTTAGGATCTGTGGGCCATACAGTCTCTGTCACAACTACCCAACTCTGCTGTTGCAGCATGAAAGAAGCCATAGACAAGACTTAAATGAACAGGCATGGCTGTGTTCCAAGAAAATTTTATTTACAAAAATAGATGGCAGCTGCATGTGACCCGTGGACCATAGTTTGCCAACCCAGGCTTCGGGCATCACAGTCTTCCATAGAATCCTCTGTATCTGAGGGCAAATAAGAGGAGAGTATGCAGAGGGTTGCACGAGTTGTTTTTATGGATTACACCGGGAAGTGGCATATAAGAATCCTAACCACATTCCATTGGATAGAACTCAGTCATGTGGCTACACCTAACTTCTAGTGAGGCTGGGGAATGCAGTCTATGTGCCCAGAAAGAAGAGGAAACAAGTTTGGTAAACATCTAGCCAATCTCTACCACTTATTACTTCAAACTTTGCTCTAAACCAATACTTCCCAAAGGATATTTCATACATGCAACACATGTACTGGAGACTTTCATAGAAAAAAATGGATCTGAGGCCATGCAAGATTTGGAATATGTTTACTAGATTCTCCCTCTGCATTGAGATTTAAGATACATACCAACATATCAAAGCTCTGAGAAGTCCTGCAGTGTATAAAACTTTAAAAACTTAGTAAAAACTGCTTTATAATAAAGTCAATGGTGCTCACCTGTATTCTGAATGTGAGATGAAGAGAGTGGGGTTACAGGTAATGCTGGGGGAACTATTTGCAATCCCAGATATGCTCATAGGAATTCCTTATGCATGAAAACAAAAAGACTAATTATAAAGCCAGTACATGCACATAGTTAAAAAATAAAAGTACCATTACTTCTAATCCTTTCCTACCACCTATACCAATTACCTACTTACTTTAATTTCTATACACTGTGTTTGTATGTCTGTTGCTATGCTCTGTCTCACACCTCTGGCGTGCTGTCACTCGTGCCAACTTCACCTTCAGCTCTTCCACTGGAATATAAATTAGATGATTCCAGGGGCCAGCCCTGTGGCCAAGTGGTTAAGTTTGTGCACTCCACTTCAGTGGCCCAGGGTTTCACTGGTTTGGGTCCTGGGCATGGACATGGCACCACTCGTCAGGCCATGCTGAGGCGGCATCCCACATAGCACAACTAGAAGGACCTAGAACTAGAATATACAACTATAACCTTGGGGGCTTTGGGGAGAAGAAGAAGAAGAAAAAAAAAAAGAAGATTGGCAACAGATATTAGCTCAGGTGTCAATCTTTAAAAAAAAAATTATGTGATTCCAAAGACTTTTGTCTGTTTCATCTATCACTGTGGTTTCTCCAATGCCTACAATACTGCTTTACGCATAATAGGTGCTCAACAAATGTTGCGTAAATGAAATCTTGTACTGCCTGATAGACTAGATTTCCTCTTAGTTCCCACAGCTAGGTAAAACCATATGTTCTCTCTGTTTTCCTCTCTCTCTCTCTTTCTCTGTTACTCCATCCAATAGTCCATTCTAGTTCCAGGCACCCTCCAGTTAAGACAGGCCATTTAGGGTATCAAAAGACAACTTCCCTATTGTTTAGAGCACTGATTCACAAACCTAGATTATTAAAAATATCACCTGGAGAGCTTTTACGAAAATGTAGATTCCAGATTTCCAGAATCCAAAGTTCTAAAGATGGGATCAGCGAATCTGGAACTTTGAAAAACTCAATTATACCTTCAAATACACAAATATTTAATTAAAGGTTATTAGGTGCCAACAGGGAACAAAGTAGATTAAGTTCCTTATTTTATGAAGTTTGTATTCCAGTGTGAGAATCAGCAAGTAAAATAGTTAACAAGTAAATATATAATGTATTAGGTAGCTTTAAGTCTCATGAAGAAAAATAAAACAGAGTAATGGGGTACGAAATGGCAGGAATGAATATAATATTTTAAGTAGGGTGGTGAAAGAAGGGTCCTGGTTCTCTGATTTCCACCACCTCCCCACTCCCACCAATTCGTTTTCCACCCTTCTTTGCTTTGCTCTGTGCCTGTGGTAGCCAGTCTCTAAGACTGTTCTTCACACCCTTGTGTGGTAACCTCCCACATTGATTCAGAATCTGTCTGTGTGACCAACAGAATATGGCAGAGGTGACAGTGTGTGATTTTCAAGGCTAGGTTGTAAAAGCCATTTCAACTTTCACTTGGCCTCTTGGATCACTCACTCTGTGAGAAGCCAGGTGCCATGTCATGAGGACACTCAAGCAGCCCTGTGGAGAGGCTCACATGGGGAAGAACTGAGGTCTCCTGCCAACAGCCTGCATCAACTGGTCAATCATGTATGTGAGTTAGCCACCTAGAAAGTGGATCCTCCAGGCCTAGGCAAGCATTCAAATGAATGCAGCCCCAGTTGACATCTTGAATGCAGTCTAATGTGAGATCCAGAGCTTGAACCACCAAGATAACCTGCTCCCAAATTCCTGACTCACAGAAACTGTAAGAGAAAATAAAAGTTTATTGTTTGAAAAGAAATTCAAGTGACACTGATACTTAAAGTTTAAAAACCACAGGATTTGAACATTCTTCTCTACCTTTTTTCTTCATAAACCATGACATCAGGTGAAAATTCACATTCATAACACATAGCAATTTTTTTTTTCTAAGGAAGATTCACCCAGCATTAACATTCATGCCGATCTGCCTCTCTTATTTAGTATGTGGGCCGCCAGCACAGCCTAGCCACTAAAAGGGCATTATAGGTCCACGCCCAGGAACCGAATCTCAGTTGCCAAAGTGGAGTGTGCTGAGCTTAACCACTAGGCCCTGGGGGCTGGCCCTGACACTTAGCAATTTTTAACAGTGGCTAGCTCTGGGGAAGGAGACTGGAGTGTGTCTGTGGGAGGGAGAGAAGACACTTATATATAAACCCCACGACATGACTCCAACCCTACAAATAGTAGGGTACTAAGTTAAGAGCTTAAGGGTACTAGGAAACTGAGTCAACATGAACAATTCATGGACGGATGGAGGGATCCAGTTTCTATTATGAACAAGCATACAAAGTGGTGACTAGGTCTCTTCTCCTCTCTCATAGCACCCAGGGCCTAACTCCAGCTCTAAAGAAATGCTATGATATTTTAAGCTTATGTGCCTGAAACCTGACTAAGCTGAGCTCTCTCCAAGGCCTAACTATAGTACCTGACAAATAATAGATGCTCATTAAAGCTTGCTGAAGTTAACTGAATAGAAGAGCCATCAAATTCTAAGGACTGGGTACAGAGGTAGGGCCAGACAGGTAATGACAGTGATGCCACATTAAGTATAGACTAGAGAGTTGAGTTAGAGCTCTTTAAATGCTCCCCCTTCTCAACTATTATTTAGATTTATCCTAGGAGTTGGAGCGTGGTTGAGGCTGCAGGTGGGAAGCAAATGGCCCTGAAAGTGAGGACTGCAAAGACTGGAAAACAGGTATATTAAGATACATGAAGAAAAGATAGTATTGGAATAGGTAAAGGGCACCTATCCTATACCAGATCCATGCACATGGATCAGAAGAATAAACATAGTTAAAAACGTCCATATTACCTAAAGCAATCAACAGATTCAATACAATCCTAATCAGAATCCCAATGACACTCTTTACGGAAATAGAACAAAGAATCCTAAAATTCATATGGGGCAAGAAAAGACCCTGAATAGCTAAGACAATCATGAGAAAAAAGAACAAAGCTGGAGGGATCACAATCCCTGACTTCAAAATGTACTACAGAGCTATAGTAATCAAAACAGCATGGTACTGGTACAAAAACAGGCATACCAATTAATGGAACAGAATTGAAAGCCCAGAAATAAAACCACACATCTATGGACAGCTAATCTTCGACAAAGGTGCTACGAACAGACAATGGAGAAAAGATAGTCTCTTCAATAAATGGTGTTGGGAAAACTGGACAGCTACCTGCAAAAGAATGAAAGTATATCATTGTCTTATGTCATACACAAAAAATAAACTCGATATGGATCAAAGACTTGAGGATAAGACCTGAAACCATAAAACTTTTGGGAGAGAATATAGGTATTTCTTTCTTTGACATCAATCTTAAAAGGATCTTTTCGAATACCATATCTTTCAGACAAGGCAAACAAGAAAAAATAAACAAGTGGTACTTCATCAGACTAAAGAGCTTCTGCAAAGCAAAGGAAATCAGGATCAAAACAAAAAGACAACCCACCAATTAGGAGAAAACATTTGCAAATCATATATCCAACAAGAGGTTAATCTCCATAATATGTAAAGAACTCACACAACTGGACAACAAAAACACAAACAACTCAATCAAAAAATGGGCAGAGGATATAAACAGACATTTCTCCAAAGAAGATATATAGATGGCCAATAGGCACATGAAAAGATATTCAACATCACTAATCATCAGGGAAATGCAATTAAAACTACACTAAGATATCACCTTACACTCCTTAAAATGGCTATAATCACTAAGACAAAAAATAACAAATGTTGGAGAGGTTGTGGAGAAAAGGGAACCCTCATACACTGCTAGTGGGAATGCAAACTGATGCAGCCACTATGGAAAACAGTATGGAGAGTTCCCAAAAAACTAAAAATAGAAATACCATATGATGCAGCTATCCCAGTACCGGGTATCTATCCAGAGAACTTGAAATCAACAATTCAAAATGACTTATGCACCCCTGTGTTCATTGCAGCATTATTCACAATAGCCAAGATGTGGAAGCAACCCAAGTGCCCATCGACTAATGATTAGATAAAGAACATGTGTATATATATATATATATATATATATATATATATATATATACACAATGGAATACTACTCAGGCATGAAAAAAGACAAAATCGTTCCATTCACAACAACATGGATAGAGCTTGAGGGTATTATGTTAAGCGAAATAAGCCAGGCAGAGAAAGACAGACACCATATGACTTCACTCATATGTGGAAGATAAACACACAGACAAAGAGAACAATCCAGTGGTTACTGGGGGAAGGGGGCTGGGGGCTGGGCCCAGGGGGTGAAGGGGAGCAGTTATATTACTTGTCCAAGTAATAAGGTATGACTTAAATTTCCGCAATGTTGTAAATTATTATAAACTCAAAAAAAAAGTCTTTCCCCAGGCAGCTCAGAAAAAAAATCTTTTAGGATAATACTATTTTTTTCCATCTTCCAGTCAGATTAGTCCAGATTCTTGAGATCAGCAATTTGTAGCCCTTGAAATGTTAAGGAGAAGTATACCAGGCATCACAGATTAGTTGTGTTCACCAAAGAGGTACATTGTTACACATACCCACACAGACCAGCATGTTTCATTAAATACCAAACTTTTAAAAAAACTTAAATCCTGAGACATGCACCATCAAAATGATTGAAAAATCTACAGTCCAAATCATTCACTTCTTACTCCCTTGAGATACTCTTTCCCTTCATCCTAGCTGAGTGAAGAAGTCACTTCCCTGGAGATGGCAATTAGATTAGAAAGCCTGGAGCCTTCCCCTTGATTACTTAAAATGGTACTAAGTCCTTGAGCTAACTTACATAGATGGTGAAGGTTTCCAGGGTACAGACAACTCAAAAAAGACAACTTCATTGCACTTTTTTTCAGTTTACTTCCTTAATGCTTTGAAAATACTTTCATAAATTCTATTAAAGAGGCTGCAAGCCTTTTAAAAATGGATCCAAGCTCTTTCCTGATTTCAAACAGCTGAGTGAAATTCTGCCAAGTGCTGATAATAACAATCCTTCTGTGTCATGTCTGGTCAACCCTTATTCCCACCCTTACAGCAAGTGTGAAGTTCTAATCAGTATAATGAATGAAGTAGTTCTCAACATTTTGAAAAAACACCCAAAATTGCTGCTCTTTCGTAAATTATACTAGTAGATTCTAGCTCTTTTTCTTTGGTTAGACTGCTCGTCCAGGGACTCTGTGATTAAAAAGGCAGGAGGTTATTTACCAAATGGATAAATGAGGGGGTTGTTTACATTTCTAAAGAATTCACTCACCACTGGGAAGCTTCTCTCTGTATTGAAAATAGGATTTGATTTACACCCCTTTTAAAAATACCTTCGAAAACTAAAATGTCAGGCACACCTGTATTTTAGGGACAATCCTACTAGTGGTTTATGAACAGTGAACAAATGTGTAGAATCTCCATTCCGGGTATGTATACCTTGGACAACTTTAGGCCCCCATGAGTCACTTAGCCTGGCTGTCTCAGTTTCCCCATTGTTCAAGTGAGATAATAATACTTTCCTACCTCATAGAGGCGTCTGAGGACTACTCGGTTAGTGAGCTGCTTTGAAGATGAACCGCCATGTTTTTATGATCCCTTTGCTTCTAATCTGGCTCAGTTGCCACAACAGTTAAACATATAATGTTGTAAATATGCCATGTTTGGTTTTCAAGTAACCATACTCTCTTGAAAACAAAATTTGCTTAAAATATTTTCCCACTTCTCTGCATTTGGTCTGTGCAGACCTTGAGGTTAATTAGCATCCGCAGGCCCTTAAAGGGCTAATTAACTAGTGTATACTTTGTCAAATTCTAATGAGAATCGATAAGGAGTCTTTTTACCTGGTTTTATTTTCTCTTGGGGGAGGATATATTATTTTAGCAAACATTTGTTTTTCTCAAGAAGACAATATTTGTTCATTTAACCAATGTTTACTAAGCACTTTTAGGGCCTATGGGGGATATAAAAGAAAATTTTAAAAGGAGCTGCTGGATCTGAGGAGGTTAAGCTGGTTATAAAAACTGTAAGCCACAAACATTATGCATATGTGTGAAGGGATTCGCCAGTAAATGAGCACTGAAGTGGGCTTAAGGTGACAGGCTTGACTGATGTAGAGGCCTTGCCTCAGATAGTAATGAACAAGATGAAGCGTGTAGGACGGACTTGCGGGGGTAGTTATAATGGGCTTAATCAGGGAAGGAGAGCTTAATCAAGAAAGAGGTTGGGGAAACAGGGAGAGGGAGGCTGTAGGGCAAAGAGTGCTGGATTGGGATTCACGAGGCCTGGGTTTAGTGCTGATGCAAACTTCACCATTCTGTAGCTCTTTGACCTTTGTCTTGTCACTTCCCATCTCAGAACTCTAGGTCATCCCCTCCACAATACAGGGGTTGGGACTACATAAGAGACTTCCAACCAGGGCATTCTAGGATTTGAAAGCTTCCTCAGAAGAAGTGAGTTTTAAATTTTAAATCCAGTCAGGTTCTCAAGTTCTCAATAGGTCTCATGGCTGAAGAGAGAGAGAAGATTACAGGGGAGAGGAATGAATCCTATGAAGGCCCCTCTAATAAAACCTGGGACCAGAATAAGAAAAAGTCGCTCATGGAGAAAAAAATATGTGAGAGAGAAAATTTTGTATCAAATACATTAGATAGATTTTTGGGGAAGTGGTATCATGTAGGAGAAAGAACACAAGTTTTGGAATAGATGTGTTTTGAATAGATGTGGTCAAAGTTGGAATCCCAATTTATCCACTTAGTTGTGATTTCAAGCAAGTTCCTTAACCTCTCTAAAGCCAGAATTTTCTAACTATTAAGTTGGAATAATAATTCTATATACTTAATGGGGTTGTTTTGAAAACTAAATTGAGTTAATCTGAGCAAAGCATGTTGCACTGACCTGGCTTGCCATAAACACTCAATAAATGGTAGCCATTTATAGCTCCCAAATTACTGGAGCTCTGGTTTGTCTTGACTGTTTTGCTGGACAAGTTAGGTTACACAAAGGGGCCTCTTTAGCTCCTCCTTAGAGACTGAGCTTTTATCATCTTTAAATTGAGGGCCTTCGTGTCAGCTTACATGGCAGCCCCCTCCCCCACACTATTAAGACTTCCTCAGCTCCCTTCCCAGAAAATAGGTTTTGAAGTATCTCTGCTGTTTTCAGTTTGTCAGTATCTAGATCTGCCTGGTCCCAGTCAATCTAGATGTGGAGATTTGGACTGTATCCTTGTTCTCCAAACGCCTGTGGGTTTATCTGATTTAATTCCTGTCAATGTAAAGAGTTTTCACAGAATACTGAGGAAGCCACTTCCCATAGCCAGACAGCCCCAACCACCCTTCCTCTCATTCACAGGGGCTTACTGGGGGCCTCTGCTAGGGTAAAGACTTTGGCTCTGTTACTTAGATATGTTAGGCAAAGATCTGTTTGGCGATTAGTTTTGATTAGATAGGGGTTCCACACAAAAGGGGGCTTGTGCATTTATTGTAGTTACTGAGATTAAGAGAGCCAGGTACTGCTGTGGGAAGCTGCCTCATTGAAAAGAGAGGCCATTCTTTGATGTTGAGAGGCCCAGCCTTCCCCAATGAGAAAAATGACTATTAGTTTCCTTGATTTTGCAAAGCACTTGAAAAGCGCTTTAACCAACTCCTTAGCTTGGATAATGCTTGTCTGAGGGTGGGGATTTAAGTCTGTGCAAGGGAAGCAAAGTGGAGATTTCAGTTTTTACTTGTTTCCCATGATCTCAGCAGCAGCTCAACTGACTTTTTTCCTCCACTATTGTTCTTTCTCTTTTTTCCATCTTTTACATTTAGGCACACACTCTTCTTCCCCGCCTCCCATCCTGGTCCTTTTTCCAAGTAGCGCCTCCATCACGTTCTACATTGATCTAAACCAAATCCTCTCCATAGTACTCATCCGTTTTGTTTTTTTGACACAGGGAACCCTTATCACTGTATATGCTCCTTGCACTCAAGCTCTTCTTTATACAGTTGGTTACTTGTGTAATTGAAAGAAGAGAAGTTATATAGATCATCCAAAAGAGTATAAGTTTGCCTTTGGGTGCTGTATTGTGCTTAATATCAGAATAGGAGTGTGTCTGATCTTGAAACAGCCACCTAATTAAATTTGAAAGACATGCTGTAAGGAAGATCTAAAAGCACAAAAAACTGGACACGTCAGCCCTCAAACTGATTCTAAAGACAAGCTTAAGCTAAATGGAGCTGCTCTCTTCCTCCTCCATCCCATTCTTCTCCTCTCCCTCTCTTTCATTTCATCATGGATAGAACATAACTTGGCACTGGGCCTGGCATATAGTAGCTGCTCAATAACTGATAGCTAAACTAACCCCTAGTGTTCCCTCTCACCTTTCCCTGCTTTATTTTTCTTCATAACACTAGTCACCATCTGCCATACTATATATTTTATTTAGTTAGATTCTTTATTATTTGTATCCCCTTCCCCCCTACACACACGATGTGGGCTCCACAGAGGCAGGAGTTTTGGGTGTGAACTGCTGTACCACTAGTGCTTAGGGTAGTGCTTGAAACTTGGCAGTTGCTCAATAAATAATTGTTGAATAAATTAAGTAGCTTTTGTCTGTCTGCTCTTCTTTGGGGCATTTGATTAAGCAGACACTCTGCTGAAGATCCCAATGAGTTCAGTTCTCCCAAGTGAGGAACTGCACCAGCCATTTCACTCTTGGTAGGAAGTAAACCTATATGAAGGTGAGAAATCACCCACGTCAACACCAAGAAGACAACAAGAACAACTCAAAGTTATTAGATCAGCTAAAAGTGCATTGCTCTCCAGTGCAGGTTTTTGTTATCTAGATGTCAGGATCAATGGATAAAATGAGACAACATTTTCCAAGAGAATATAGATCATTTCCCAGAAGATGCATGATTTGGGACAGATTTGGGGGCTGGCTGAAACAATGGTCCAGAAACCTAAGAAGGCAATCAGCTAAGCAAGATTAGGAGAGGGGGCAGAGAGCTGAACTCTTGCTTCCAATCTGAGCAATTTCAGCTGCTCCTGTGGAAGGAGGGAGTGTTTTTCTTGTACAAAATCTCCAGCCCTGTATCTGGCCTTATTGTCTATCTTGCTGTGCTTTGGCTCAGAAATGCTGCTGTGAATGGAAAACTTTCTCTTTGAATGGACTTTCACTTGAAAACTTCTAATTTGTTGGGGCCAATTAGTTGTTAAAATTACACAGGAAATCAGAGTATCTCAAGGTAAAGTGTGAGAGGGCATTTAGTGCAATCATTTTCAAACTATACTTCATGAATGTAAGTTAGGTAAAATCTCTTTCTTTGGCAATTAAAACATTGGCTATCACCAAGTGTTGGCAAGAGTATGGAAAAATGGCCACCCACATACTTGCTGGTGAGAGTGGAAATTGATGTAGGCTTTTTGTTGGACAATTTGGCAACACATGTCAAAAATTTAAATTCAAATACTCTTCAACCCATCAGTTCTACTTCTTGGAGACTACCCCACAAATATACCATACTTCATAAATTCTAAAATGCACATTTATTTTATAGATGTGCATTTTATGCACATTTTAATATCTCTGAAATTGAGTTGCATCTTTGATTCAATGAAATATGATACTGTCCCACATTCACAAGTTACTCTAGGGATTTTTATTGCAGTGTCACTTGTAACAGTAAGATCGAGAAAAGCACAAATGTCCGTAGATAGGAGACTAGTTAACAAACTTATATTCATCCCAAATAATATCCTATGCAGCTACTTAAAAGAATGAGGTTGATCTACATGTGGTGATTTGGGGAAAAAAAAGTCTGAGATATATAATTAAGTGAAAAAATTAAGGTACGTGATATTGTGTTTAGAAAAATCTTTTCTGTGCAAAAAAATCTATTTTAATAAGATGTGGTGTATATATATAAGTTCTGACATATATGTACAAATTTTTTTCTGGTAGGATGTGCTAACAACTTTTATCAAAAATTTCTTCTGGGAAGAGGGTTGGCTGGTGGGAGATTTTTACTTTTCATTTTGTACTCTTTTTGTACAGTTTGAGTTTTCCTACCATGTTCATGTATTGCTTTATTTTCTTAAAGATTAAAAGAAGTTTCTGGGAGCTGAATTATGGGTTTTTTTTCCTTTTTATACTTTTCTGTATTTAAAACACACAATGGATGTTATTTTAAAAGGGAAATCAGTAAGACAGCCCCTGTCTCGGTAGAGTTCATAGTGTGATAAACCAGAGAGCAGATGCTTTACTAGGTCCAATAATAGAGATTTGAACGAAGTGCTGGGCTGGGAAAGCATGGGGAGAAAACTGATTCAGTGTCTCCAGAGGTGTCAGGAAAGTGCCACAGAAGAGGTGACATTTGAGCTGAGGCTTGGTAGAGCAGAGGACACGTGGTGTGAAGCATTCCAGGAAGAACAGACGGTGCATGTAATGGCAAAGTGGTGTGGAATGGCATTGCTTGTTCTGGGAGTGTTGAGAAGTTCTGTATGGTCAGAGACTTATTAGTGTGTGTCTGGGGGTGAGCTTGTGAGGGAGAGTGGTGAGTAAAAAGAACAGATGAGAGCATATTATATGCTAGACACTGGGCTAGGTGCTTTCCATTTTTTACCTCCAGTCCTTAGAAGAGTGTTCAGGAATCTATGTCTTGAGACAGCAATAGTGGTAAAGATAGCCCAGGGTTTGGATGTGGACCAAATTGGGTTCCAATCCAAGCAATTTAGTCTATCTGATCCTTCCTTACAGGGTTGTAATGAGGGTTAGGAAAGCCTATATAGTGTGCTTCATGTATAGTCAGAACCTATAAAAGTTAGCTGTTATTAATAGTCTCATCCTTATTCCTTCCCTCCCAAACCTAGCTTAGTGCTGCATATGCACTAGGAACTCAGTGAATCCCTGATACTGAATGACCTGTGAGAGAGTTGAGTAAAGTGTATGGTAGGACATGATATGATGGAGCTCTCATTCCCTATTCTCCCATCCAGCTCTTACGACCATGGAAGTCAACACATTTTGCCTAAGGGAACCTAGTACACACCGTCTGTGAATAAGAGGAGCAGAACTCCAGGAACCTGAACAAAATCAAGAGACTTGTATAATCTCTCTGTGAAGCTGATCACTCCCAAGGCTTTTAGACTACATAGATGATAGAATAAAAAGGAAAAATGAAAAACCACCAATGCAAATCAAATTTAAGGTAAAGTCTCTTAGCTTTAATAAACAAGGCAGTGTAGTACCAACACCAGGACTTAAGCAGGAAGACCCTAAAACATGGCTGCTACGTGATGTCGTAGAATTTACGGTGGAAGTTGAAAGTCCCTACTTTGTCATTTCTCCTCTTGGGAAATAGTTCCTCTCTGTTCTCACCTATAAAATATGAGAGTTGAGTTAGGGTTGGATTAGAGTTGGACAGCGTCAGCAAACTGCAGCCAAATCTACTCGGACACCTGTCTTTGTAAATAAAGTTTTGGTGGAACACAGATATGCCTGTTCGTGTAAGTATTGTCTATGATCGGTTTTGCACTACAAGAGCAGAGTTGAGTAGTTGTGCCAGTGGCCATACGGCCTGCAAAGCTGAAAGCATTTACTATTTGGCCCTTTGCAGAAAAAGTTTACTGACCACTGATTGATGCGATAAGGTCTCTTCCACCTCTGACATTCTGTGATGTCTGAACTGCTAAAGGCTGGATGCATGAGACTATTTGCAATCAATAGTTTCACTTTGGAAACCTTTCATGAAATTTGGAAATGTCCCATCTATATATTTATCATTAATACAACAAAACTCTTTGAAGCATTATCTGTTTGCCAAGTACTGTGCTGGTTCTGGGGTGCAATGGGAACAAAACCAGACCTGATCCTCACGCTTGTAGAGCTTACAGTCTATTGGAGGAGACAGTTTTTAACAGAACCTCATCACATCATTCACTTTGGAAAGCAAAGCCAACCAATTATTTCATAGTAGGATGATGACTGACCAAGTTTAAATATGGGTTTATAAACACCATTATTCATTCATTTATTAATTTGTGTCTTCATTCAGCATATATTTATAGAGTTCTTACTATGTGCTAGGTACTGGGCTGGGCTAGATGCTGAAAAATACTAATAAAAAAGATGGATGAAGTTCCTTTCCTCATGGACCTTACATTTTTTGGGGGGGGAGATATATATTAATCACAAAAATCACAAATAAATATGTAATTATCAACTGTAATAACTGTTCTGAAGAAAAGGAACATGGTCATATGGCAGCATATGACAACTGAACATGCTGTGGACTGGAGAGATCAGAGAATAATTTCTGAGGAAGCATTTCAGCTAGAATTTAAAGGATGCATAGGACCAATAATCTACATAGTACTAGTGAGAACTGTTTCATTTCTTGGCTACTGGAAATGGAGTTTGGAGGCATCTAAATCAGTATTTTCCAAACTGCAGGTTGGATGAAACCCATTATTATTTTTTAAAATCAGTTGTATGGCTCCTGACCAGCATTTGTTCCCCAATACAATAGAATGGAATGGCAAGACAGAAATGAAATAGAATGAAAATTTCCAATTGCGTTACCAGAAATAATTTTGTGATTCTATGTAAAATGCATTTCTTACTGTTAGTCTCATTCCAGAAAGTGAGAATCACTGTTCCAAATGATCTGCCTTGACTCTATATAATTACAATTTATCAGATAACAGTTCTGTTTTCCAGTCCTGTCTTTAAAGGTGGAGAAATGTGTTCTTCAAGTCTTTCTAAGTTTCCTTTCATGTTCTTTTCAGAAAAAGCATGAGAGTGAGTGGGAAAGCACCAGCAACCATTTAGTGAGCACCTGCTATGGTGCCAGACAGTATAAAACATGCCTTGTGTAAGGCACAATCCTACAAGAGGCACAATTAATTATCCCCTTTTCAAATAACAATATTTGAGGCTCAGAGAGGTTAAGGGACTAGCCCAAGCTCACACAGCCAGTAAATTTTTCTTGCCCAAATAATTAGTAACAAGATAAACACAAACTCAATTTGATACTATCTGAACATTCAACAGATAATGTCAGATATTAATCAAATTTGAAATGCTCATTGAGAACCTGCTAGGTTTCTAGCACCTGTTTGATGATACAAGTCCTGTAGACCTTCCAGTTGAGTCCATCTCTCTTTTCCTTTCTAGAGAAAGTGTTTCCTAATCCCTGAGCCACTTAGATGAAATTTGGACCTACTTCATTCCAATGTGACAAAACTCATTCTTTGCAACTTAAAAGAAAGCATCAAAAAGTATGACACTGATGTCACACTACCAGTCCCCTAGCCCTGCAAATCTCCTAAAAAGAATCTCTAAAGAAGGGAAATTTGGGGAACAATAGACTCCCATAGAATCACAATAGGCAATAACAGAGTGATCACTTCTCCAGGGAGATAACAAAAGATGCATGACAAGTGAAACGACAATAACCAGGCCTCTGGGAGGAGACTCAGATGCTATCATAAACACACTCAAACTGGTTCCATTTAATTTTCTGAAACAAAATAGATTAGCAGGTGCCTCTCCACATTCTTACTTGAATAATTTCATTCTTCTTTAACATACAATAAGAATGGGCAGGAAGAAATCCTTCAGTGACTAAATAGAAGGAAATTAGTGGCCTTTGGGATCAGAGAATTATCATTCTAAAGGCAGATTTTCCTTAACCAGATAATGAGCTGTAGTTAAGGAGAAGATTGGAATAATGTGAAGATAATTTCACAAGTGCCCCTTTTTAGGACCCTCTGGTTTAAAGTGGCAATCTGCAACATGATGTGATGGAAAAATTACTTTGGAGTGGGAGTCATAAAAACTTGGTTTGGGTACTATCTCTAATCCAAGTTTGGGTAACCTTGGGAAAGTAAATTCACTTCTCTGAGCCTTAGTTTCCTCATCCTGTAGAATGGGAATGAAAACAAAAGTACCTGGCCTAACTCTCAGTGTTCTTGTGAGGACCAGATGACAATAACGCATAGGAAAATGTGTTTTATAAACTGAACATTTCTATAGCAATACAAGGTGTGAAGATGACACGTCAAGTTCTTAAGAATTTACAAGGAAAAGTCAAAAGTCAGTCTTTGATGCAGCTAATAATCTCACCCTACCTAATCTCGCTACCCTTATCCCTAATTATGCCCTTATAAGATCTCTCTGCTCCATTTATATGGTTCTGTCTACACTCCTGTGAATAAAATATCCTCTTTACTGCTTCTGTTGCTTTACTTAGGCTGTCCTTCCTGCTTTTGCCCTTTTTTTTTAAACCTAAAACAGCTAGGAAATGCATCTAGCTTAGGAAATGCCTCCTCCAGGACCAGGGTGGTGGCATAGTGGTTAAGTTCGCACATTCCACTTCAGTGGCCCAGGGTTCACCAATTCGGATCCTGAGCACAGACCTACACACCGCTTATCAAGCCATGGCGTGGCGGCATCCCACATAGAAGAACTAGAAGGACTTACAACTAGGATATGCAACTATGTACTGGGGCTTTGGGGAGAAGAAGGAAAAAAAGAGGAAGATTGGCAACAGATATTAGGTCAAGGCAAATCTTCCTCACCAAACAAGCATACCTTAAAAAAACAAAAAGAAGGCCTCCTCCAAGAAGGCTTTCTACATCCTCACTACTACTCTGTGTATGGTACTCAACTCTAGCAGGATCAGCATCACCTAGACCCTGTTAGAAATGTAGATTTTTCAGGGCTGGCCCAGTGGCATAGTGGTTAAGTTTGTGTGCTCCACTTCTTTGGCCTGGGATTCGTGGTTTCGGATTCTGGGTGTGGACCTACATACTGCTCATCAAGCCATGCTGTGGTGGCATCCCACGTACAAAATAGAGGAAGACTGGCACAGATGTTAGCTCAGGGCCAATCTTCCTCACCAAAAAAAAGGAAAGAAATGCAGATCTTCAGGCCCCTTCTAGACCTACTGAATCAGCTTCTGCATTTTAACAAATTCCCCACTGCATTACAGTTTGAGAAGTGCTGCCTTGCACAGCTCCAGCCCTCACTCACTTCTCCCTTCTCTGAACTTCTACAGCAGTTGGGGTTGTCTGTCTTATATTGAATTGCTTCCCAGTTAAACTATTCTTTTCAACTTTGAGACTGTAAGCACTTGGAGGGCAGCTATATATTTAATGATTTTATATTTGGGAATCATTTTTTAACCTTCTTTCAATTCCACAGATGTTTGTTGTTGGTCTGCTGTGTATAAGCCACTGTGGCTACAGAAATGAGTAAGAGGTGGTACCTACCCTGAAGGAGCTCAAGATCTAGTAAGGAGAGGGATTCCTTCTTTCCATCTTTCAACATTTCCCAAACATTACCCTGTTCCAGACACTGCACTAGTTGTTGGGAATAGGAGGATAGCCAAGACAAAACCTCTGCTTTTGAGTCTAGTGGAAATACATATGACTATAAGTAAGTAACTTTAATAAACATTTGTTAATGCTATAACAGTGTTGCCTCAGGAATGCAGTCGAGTGATTAACTAATTTGGTAAGTGAGGAGGTAGGAAAGGCTACAGAAAGAAATTATGGTTAAATTTGGAAGTTGACTTTGAACTCCCACGTAGACAGGGGTCTCCCACGCAGAGGGAACAGCATGAACGCGCACACATGCACGCGCACACACACACACACAATAAATGGTATGTTTAGGGAATGGCAAGTAGTGAAGTGTGGCTACATGATGGGGGCTCAAAATTAGGCTGGAAGTCACAATATGAAAAGTCCTATATAACATCTGTCACACTGAGGAACTTAATTTGTCTTTCCTTTCATTATACAATGGAGAGGTTTTTAGTGATTTTCAGATATTATCTCATAGCAAGTGCTCAATAAAACTTCCTTGAATTGGTTATGGAAGGAGAGAACAGAGTCCCTTCAAGGATGTGGGCAAAATATCCTTTAATTTGCTCTGGATTCTACAATCTTGATTAGGATTGTCAAGAGGCTGCCGTAGTAGGGAAGGAAAATATGCCTAACTGAAGAGACCTCCCTATCAGAATGGCAGTCAAATCACAACTTTAAAGGCTCAGAACAAATTGATCTGAATAAGATGCGGGCTATTATGTCATTGAAACCCAGACAGAATGACTGATGTGAGTGAAGAACCCTTGAAGGCCCCCTCTACTGGTAGCAGGTGTGCAGGTGTCTCGAAAGTGAAGGTGCAAGTACGTGTGCTTGGTATTAAGATCAGCTCACAGCTGTGAAGATAAAGATTTTTGGTTTGGGGTCTGGACACCCAGCTTCCAAGCCTCGCACTTCTACTTACTAGTGGTGTGATGTTGCAGCAAGTTATGCCTGTGTTTATGGGCTGAAAATAGGCCCCTGCTACTTTTTATTTTTATCACCTCCTTCCCTATTTGGGAAAGATCTTCCTGTATGAAACTACTGGGGCAGCTATGGTGTTACACTCCTAACTGCCCGCTAGATTCCTTGCAGGAACTTGCTTTATTGACTCAACTTTGGAGAAACCTCTCAAAAGGTTCTGATAGTCCCAGATGCAGAAATTTATTAGAGATTGTAGGATGTCACTTGCTTCATGGAATCATAGACTTTCAAGACTCAGACAGAATGGGGAAAATATTGCTTACCCCATCAAATCCCCTCTACAATATGCCTAACAAATAATAATCCCACTTCATGTTTACACTTGTCCAGTAGGCCCACGTCACCTCCAGCTACAGTTCACTGTCTCCTGTACTAGTGCAATTCTCTTCAGCCACTCTGAGTTTGACAAGGTTCATCCTTGTTTTGAGCTACTGTAGTATCATGTTGTATAAATAGAAGTAAACATACCATAGTCTCTCGACCAAAAGACTTGATTGCCCTGCATTCTTCTGCAAAGTTTAGGGCTAGTTCTGTGCCAATGAGATTTATCACATATGTAAGGCAACTGACTTGTGTTCAGAAGAGAATGGTTTGGACAGTGAAGGCACAGGTGAAGGAACTGGAGCTGTTGAGACTGGAGAAGAGGAGACTTCTGGGACAGCTTAGCTGTCTTTAGATATTTGAAGGGCTGTCATGGGGAATGGGATCAACTTGGTTCTATATTGCTACAAGGACTAGAGCTAGGGTCAATAGGTTGAAGCTATGGAAGATAAATTTCAGCTCAATATGAGAAAGAGCCGTCTGACTATCTGAGCTCTCCAAAGGTGCTATGATAAGCCACCTTGAGATGGAAGGGGTTCCCACTAACTGCAGCCATTCCAACATAGGGTGAATGTTTTTCAAAAATAGAAAGGATGTTGTAAAGGACATTTCAGCATTGGATTGGGCCCCCTTGGTGGACCCTGAGATTCTCTCGAGGAAGCTTGGTGTTCCATGGAATTATTTGAAAACCGCTGGCCTAAGTGACCTTTACAACTAGTTTATCCCTGTGATCATACATCAATATACCTATAGATTTTACCCATTTGTCCAAGTTCTACCCTCTTGCAATCTGCTCCTCTTTTTTAATGTTTTCTTAAGCTTGTAAGTGGGGAGCTCCATGCTATCTAGTAGATTGTATTTTCTCAGGATTCCAAATAGGGCCTTGAGCCAAATTACCTGTGACCACTCCACACAAGCAGGCAGGAGTTACTAAGGAATTATTAAAGTTATGTAGTACATTCTCTCTCTCTTTCTCATGCACAAATACACACACATACACACACCCTAGGTTGATGAAGTTAAGATCCAGGGCTGCCAAATAACTTGTCCAAGATTTTACAGCTACTTAATGTTAATATCCAGAAATGGAACCAAAATAACACACACTTTGTTAATGGTGTGGCTTGAATTTCTGAAGAGGTTGTAAACCCTTTTCCTCTAATATACTCTCACTAAATATTTATTGAATCAATTTATTTAGAAGTGTGTGTCAGTAAGGTAAATCTAAAGATTTAGATTTAAGATATAAAACAATATCTGATGGTATTTCAGACTTCTTTTATCTCAAATCAGTGGGGTTTCACTGGCCTCTGAAGCTGCTGTGATCTTAACACGTGAGACTTAAGATGACTATGGGCACGCCTGTTGCTCCCAGGTTCTCTCCTGTGAACAGATTCTGAGATGTTCTTTATGAATACTGTCCAGGTTTTATGACTTGGAAGTTCCATCCAGCTTCCTTTAAAATCCCTTGGCTGAAATTGAATGCTGTCCCAGGAATGACTTAGTGCACTGGGCCTGGGAGAGAGGGCTTCCTCTCTTGGATAGCTGAGTAGCTCCTTTAATCTATTTACCGTAAGTGTTCATTGCTCTGGGGCTCTGGGATTCTTCAGAATGAAAGCCCTCTATAAATATTTGTTATTGTTATGATAACCAATATGGCTTCCTGAGTGAGATAAATTCGTCTTCTGGCTTCTGCTTCTCATAGCTTCCTTCTCTACCCTTTTATTTCTCTCTCCAGATAATTTTTGTGTTAGAGAAAAAATCTATTTGTGCAGTTAATTAAGCTGAGTGCAGTGTGATAGGCATTAGTCACTTTTCAGGTTGTGACTGCTTTGGGACAAAGGCATTGAAGCTGGGGATTCACACCATAAATATGTTATTTTAATCAACCAGAGGGAAAAAGATCCTTGAAAAGAGAAATAAAAGCGATAGCGGAAAAATAATTAAATATTACATGAAGAGGTTGTGGGGACTGGTTTCCACAAAATTAAAAATGGTGAATCAATGTTTGCAGTATCCTGTAGACTATCATCATGATAGCTCTGACTTTCAGGTTCCTATAGGATGAAAGTTAGACTGTTTACTGGGAACACGAGACCTCCCTGACCTGGCCCCAGACTGGTTTTCCAGACTTATCCGTTCCTTCTCTCTCCAGTGAAGCATTCTCATCCTCCTTGCTTATAATGCCCGCCCCCCATCCTTAACTCACAACCCACTGGTCCTTCAGTAGTTCAGGTGAAAACGCCTTCATGAAACTCCCCTGACTATGCTTACCCAAAACATTGATCTCTCTTTTCCGTTTTCTGAAATCCTATATGCCTTGCCTGTATTCTCATTTGGCACATCACAGTTTAGAGGCAGTAAATTGTAGTAATCTTCTCATGTGAATCATTTTGTCTCCCAAATATTAGTAGTTTGTAAGCTCCTGAGAGATGGAGCCTTGTATGATATGTCCTTGTGTTCTTAACAGCACCATGTGCATAGTAGACACTAGATTAATAGGTTGATAACTTCGTGTTAAGGAGAGTCACGGTTGAACAGAATGGAAAAGTGAGACTCACAGTTGGATATTGGCATGAATGAAAGGATATGGGGACCCTAGCAATTGAAATGAAAGGAAATTGGATAGATCTCTGGAGTTTGGGATTATTTAGCAGTTGAGTAAGGGCATTTGATGGTAGCCATCACACAGACTAAAACATCTGGTTGCCTCCAAATAGGATTGACAAGCTGTTGGTATGCTTAGAAATACCTCACTCTTGAAGTTTTGCCCAGCTGTGTCCAGTCTTCCAGCAGCTGCTCTGAATATAGCAGTTCTGGATAGCATCTGTTGATCCCACACAAGTAAGATGTGTACATGGGGCTTCCTTTTTATTTCCTTAACTACAAATGTGCTGTGCAGGTGGTAGTTCCCTGAAACCTGTACTTCCCAAAGGCAAATGAGGACAGCTTCTAACTTTCCTGAACATGTGAGCATTTAAAATGAATACTGTATATTTGCTCACTCATACTTACTCCCCACTATCTTGCATTCCATATTTTTATACATTGCTCCTACTTCAAGCCAAGAACTTGTATTGAGTTCTGAAACAGAATGGGCACCTAGTAGGCACTTATTAAATTTTTTCAGGTTTGCCTGATTTAATTAAAGATTCGCTAAATAGAATCTAAAGGCTAAACCATCTGTATTTAATTTTAAGAAGAAATGACATGATCATGAACCACCTGGTACAGGTAGATTATTACATGGATAGTGTAGACAGTTGTCTTTCATGACCTTAGAAGACAGGATAATAGGGAAAAAACCTGCAATGCAGCTTACCTGAGTTAGATAAAAAGGCAGTATTAGCAGAGTGGTTCAAAACAAGGGCTTTGGTGTCAGACAGATCTGGATTAAATACCTGGATGTGGTCACTTTCTAGCTGTTTGGCTTTGGGTAATTTAATTCATTCTCTGGCCCGCAATTTTCTCATTTCTAAAGTGAGGTTAATGATATTGCCTACTTCATGGGTTTGAGAATCAAATAAAATGGTCCTGGAGACTTGCACATTTTTTAGGAGGTAGGGAAGGAACCAATAGAGAATGAAATGATGATACAGGAAAGGGAAGGAATCACTGATCAGCAAGGACTTGAAGATAATATCTTTTGAATGCTGTGGATAGATCTGCTTCCAGAATAGTTTGGGTTTTGTTCTGTCTTGAACCATGTTCAAACTGTATATCTCGAATGTGGATCCAATCCCCAGTATTCTGAAGCTCTTTTCACCTTATGCCCTCTCCACATGCCTGATCTAGAAACACCACCATCTGGAAAGGATCTGGACTGCCAGTTTTTCTTTTCAGCTACTTTATTTTACCCATGCCTTACCCTGTGCTGAATTGCCAGCTCATAGCATTCAAAAACAGAGAAAGGATTGCTGAAGAAAGCCTTCTGTTCTATTATGTCTGCCATCTCCTAAGTCAAAAAGAATATTAAGTTCTATAATAACCAATATAATGAGAAGATGAGACAATTTCCTAAGAGTAATTAGCTATCAAATTTAGATCTGCTTAGATGTTACAGGTTGAACAACATGGAGCCATACTACTCCACAAAGGAATTCTTACTGTTTTTTTAGTTACTTTACCTGTCAATGTTCATGCTCCCATTCAGCAAAATGCCTTCTTTGTACCACGTGCTGTGTCTGGCACTGGAAATACAAAAATGAATAATATATTCTCCCTGCTCTTGAGGAACTCATAGTCTAGTAATGGAGACAGACAAGAAAACGGATAGTTCCAATGCAGAGTTCTAAGTGTTATGCATACAGGTGCTATGGGAGTCTAGAGCACCCTAAACAGGGTGGGAGTTGTCAGGCAACACGTTTTGGGAAACTTGTGTGCTAGTGGTATTATATAGGAATAACCTTGACTCTCCTTTCAATCATTTTCAAACCTTTGTACTTTAAAAAACATTTATTCAATTTATTTAAACTAAAAAAAAACCAGTTCACTTATTTCTGCCATCTCTCACCCCCCACTGCTTGCAACCACCAGTATGTTCTCTCTATCTGTGAGCTTAGTTTTTTGCTTTTTGTGCATATTTTTTAGATTCCACATATAAGAGAGGTCATAAGTTATTTGTCTTTCTCTGTCTGACTTATTTTACTTAGCATAATGCCCTCAAGGTCTATTCATGTTGTCACAAAAGGCAAGATTTCATTCTTTTCTATGGCTCAATAATATTCCATTGTGTATATATGCATGTATACCACAATTTATTTATCTATTTATCCATGAATGGACACTTAAGTTGTTTACATATCTTGGCTGTTGTAAATAATGCTGCAATGAAAATGGGGGTGCATATATCTTTTTGAGTTAGTGTTTTCATTTTCTTTGGATAAATACTCAGAAGTGGAATTGCTGAATCATATGGTAGTTCTATGTTTAATTTTTTGAGGAACCGCCATACTTTTTCCATAGTGTTTGCACCATTTTATATTCCCACCAACAGTGTACAAGGGATCCCTTCTCTCCACATCCTTGCCAACACTTATGATTTCTTGCCTTTTTGATAATAGCCATTCTAACAGGTGTGAGGTGATATCTCATTGTGGTTTTTATTTGCATTTCCCTGATGATTAATATGTTAAGCATATTTTCATGTACCTGTTGGCCATCTGTATGTCTTCTCTGGAAAAACTTCTTCTGCTCATTTTTTAATCAGATTGTTTGGGTTTTTGCTATTGAGTTGTATGAATTCTTCCTATATTTTTGATATTAACCCCTTACCAGATATATGATTTGCAATTATTTTCTCCCATTCAATAGGTTGCCTTTTCATTTTGTTGGTGGTTTCCTTTGCTGTGCAGAAGATTTTAGTTTGATGTAGTCCCACTTGTTTATTTTTGCTTTTGTTGCCTTTGCTTTTGGTGTCAAATCCAAAAAATCATCACCAAGACCAAGGTCAAAGAGCTTACCACCTATGTTTTCTACTAGGAGTTTTGTGGTTTCAGTTCTTAAGTTCAAGTGTCTAATCCATTTTGAGTTAATTTTTGTGTATGGTGTAAGATAGTGGTTCAGTTTCATTCTTTTGCATGTGGCTGTCCAGTTTTCCCAAAACCATTTATTTAAGAGATTGTCCTTTTCTCATTGTATATTCTTGGCTCTTTTGTCATAAATTAATGGGCCATATATGCATGGGTTTATTTCTGGTCTTTCTATTCTCTTCCATTGATCTGTGTTTGTTTTTATTCCAATATCACACTGTTTTGATTACGATAGCATTGTAATGTAGTTAGAAATCAGGGAGCATGATAGCTCCAGCTTTGTTCTTTCTTCGGATTGCTTTGGCTAGTTGGGTCTTTTGTGATTCCATATAAATTTTAGGATTGTTTGTTCTATTTCTGTGAAAAATACCATTTGAATTTCTATAAGGATTGTATTGAATCTGTAGATTGCTTTAGGTAATATGGACATTTTAACAATATTAATTCTCCCAATCCATGAACACAGAATATCTTTCCATTTATTTGTGTCTTCTTCAATTTCTTTCATGAACGTGTTGTAGTTTTCAATATACAAATCTTTCACCTCTTTGGTTAAATTTATTCCTAGGTATTTTATTCTCTTTGATGCAATTGGAAATGGAATTGTGTTCTTAATTTCTCTTTCTGATAGCTCATTATTAGTAAAAAGAAATGCAAAAGATTTTTGCATATTAATTTTGTGTCCTGCAGTGTTACTGGATTCATTTATTAGATCTAACAGTTTTTTAATGGAGTCTTTAGGGTTTTTTATATAATATATCATGTCATCCACAAATAGTGACAGTTTTACTTCTTCCTTTCAGATTTGGATGCCTTTTATTTCTTTTTCTTGCCTAATTGCTCTAGCTAAGACTTCCAATACTATGTTGAATAAAAGTAGCGACAGTGGGCATTCCTGTCTTCTTCCTCATCTTAGAGGAAAGCTTCCAGCTTTTCACCATTGAGTATGATGTTAGCTGTAGGCTTGTCATATATGGCCTTTATTATGTTGAAGTACGTTCCCTCTATACCCACTATCATAAATGGATGTTGAATTTTGTCAAGTGCTTTTTCTGCATCTATTGAGATAATCATATGATTTTTCTCCCTCATTTTGTTAATGTGGTGTATCAAATTGACTGATTTGTAGATGTTGAACCATATTTACATCCCTGGAATAAATGGCACTTGATCAGAGTGTGTGATCCTTTTAATGTGTTGTTGAATTCAGTTTGCTAACATTTTGTTGAGAATTTTTTCATCTATGTTCATCAGGGATATTGGCCTGCAATTTTCTTCTTTTGTGGTATCCTTGTCTAGTTTTGATATAGGGTAATGTTGGCCTCATAAAATGTGTTTGGAAGAATTCCCCCTCTTCTATTTTTGGAAGAGTTTGAGAAGGATTGGTATTAATTCTTCTTTGAATGTTTGGTAGAATTCACCAGTAAAGCTGTCTGGTCCTGGGCTTTTGTTTTGGGGGATGTGTTGATTACTGATTCAATCTCCTTGCTAGTAATCAGTCTGTTCAGATTTTCTATTTTATCATAATTCAGTCTTGGTAGGTTGTATGTTTCTAGGAATTTATCCATTTCTTCTAGGTTGTCTAATTTGTTGACATATAATTGTTCATGGTAATCTCTTATGATTCTTTGTATTTCTGTGGTATCAGTTGTACCATCTCCTCTTTTATTTCTGATTTATCTGAGTCCTCTCTCTTTTTTCTTGGTGAGGCTAGCTAAAAGTTTGTCAATTTTGTTTATCTTTTCAAGGAACCAGTTCTTTGTTTCATTGGTCTTTTCTTTGTTTTTTTAGTCTCTATTTCATTTATTTCTGCTCTAATTTTTGTCATTTCCTTTCTCCTAAGATGAAGTTTGGGCTTCATTCATACTTCTTTTTCTAGTTCCTTGAGGTGTAAACTTAGGTTGTTTATTTGAGACGTTTCTTGTTTCTTGAGGTGGGCATTTATCACGATGAACTTCCCTTTTAGAACTGCTTTTGCTGTATCCCTTAAATGTTAGTATGTAGCATTTCCATTTTTGTTTCTCTCAAGATATTTTTTATTTTCTTTTGATTTCTCATTTGACCCTTTGGGTGTTTGGTAGCATATTGTTTAATCTCCACATATTTGTGAATTTTCCAGTTTTCTTAATGTTATTAATTTCTAGTTTTATACCATTATGGTCAGAAAAGATGCTTGATATGATTTCAGTCCTCTTAAATGTATTAAGACTTGTTTTGTGGCCCACATATGATCTCTCCTGGAAAATATTCCATATACACTTTGGAAGAATGTGTATTCTGTTGCTCTTGGATGGAATGTTCTGTAAATATCTATTAAGTCCGTCTGGTCTAACACTTCATTTAAGGCTGATTTTCCTTACTGATTTTGTGTCTGGATGATCTATCCATTAATATAACAGAGATATTGACGTCCCCTGTAATTATTGTATTGCTATCTATTTCTCCCTTTATGCCTGTTAATATTTGCTTTATATATTTAGGTGCTCCTATGTTGGGTGGTCCTTTGACAATTGTTTGTAACAAATTATTTGGATATAGCCTACAACTTATTTTAACAGGTTGATGTACTATAAAGGTTAAAAGTCTATAAAATATCTTCATAAGTGGAAACCTTCTCAGTACCTAGCTAGCCCTATTCTGGGCCATGGTATACTTAACTGCCAGAGTTAACCTCCTAGAAGTTCCCATAGGAGAGTTGGTAAATTGGAGTTATGCAGGAGAAGGAGGGAGAAGCAGAAGCAAGGAGAGGAAGAAGAGGGGTGGCATTGCAGGGAGAAATAACAATGTATGCAAAAGGAAGTAGATGAAACAGGGGAATTTTTAGTGTAAAACGAGGTTGGTGGAAGTAACAAGAGATGAGAGAAGCAGACGTAGAGGGCCTTGTATGCCATGGTAAGGAAGTTGGACTTTATCCTGTAAGGTAATGAGAAACGACAGAAACAGTTTTGTGTAAGAGTGACCATCTGTGTGTTGTCATTGCCTTATCTCAGTAGTTGTCATGTAGGGCAACTGAGGCGAGGGGTGCAAGTGAAATTTTGCCAAATTCCAGATTGGAATGACATTTTTATAGCCAAAGCTGGGATAGACTCAAATCATTTTATCATGTGTTTACTGAGAAGTCACCTAGCTCTGGGCTAGTGGCTGTGAAATAGCAGGTAGAGGAGGCCTAGCCCATTAGTTGCAGGTTTTTGGATCTTGTTTAGTCTTGTTCACAGTGTGTATAATAATAAAACTCTACTAGATATCCTCCACCTCTAACAGTCCTTTTGTTCTTATCCCAGTCTTGTGTATTTTCAAGCTCTCTGCGTGTCATTGTAAGCATTCGATGAATGATATATCTTTACTTATCTGTTTGTATATATGTATGTATGTTGCAAAGATAATACTAAAAACCATGAAACAGCTAAAAAGGAATAAAGAACAGTCTAGAACGAGGTGGCACAGATAAAAAGTATTTAAAGTTCAAAACACTTACTTTTTTCTCCTTAAAAGGAATTGAAAAGACTTTTCTACACTTTGGTGTTATATCATGAGGACAATGAGTTAATGTTTACAGGCATTGTTAGTTTTTTTCAGTTGAAAAGTTCTACTTCTGCTCTTATTTTAATTGATAAGTATTGCAGATGAAAAATTCTAGGAAAATGAAGAATGATGATTACACCCCTGAACCAACTGTCTGTATTGATGACATGTTGCCAGCTTCTTCACAGTTATCTCATTAATCAGACTGTTTTTCTTGGAGAGTTTTTTAGGTAGGTGATGGAAACTTGGATTTATGGGTATTGTCTATGAAGAGGGTTAATATTCCTACACTCTGGTATTTCCTGCCTTTTTCTGACACCTCTGAATGTTTTAGGAAAGTTTAAGTCTGGGTGCTCAAGCACAACTCCACAGATCAAAATTCCATGTTTCAAATCTGATTCAATATGAAGTGAGTTATTTCACTGCTCAAACCTACCTGCTCCCTAGGAGCCCAGCTACTGGATTAGCCCTATAACTTCCTAGGTTACTTTGTAAGACTTTTCAGTGTATGTTATGCAAATTCAAACTATTAAGGTTAGCTTGTTGTATTGCTTGAACACCTCTGCCCTATGTGGTTAAGGTATGGACTTTGCAGCAAGCTGGCCTGGGTTTCAATCCTAGACCTGCCATTTACTAGTTATTGATTTCAGCTTGGCCTTCCAACCTCTCTTTGTCTCAGTTTCATCCTCTGAAAACTGGGGTTATTAATAGTATCTAGATCATGGGATTGTGCTGAAAATTAAATAGTTTCAATATGCAAAACATTTGGACAGTGCCTGTCACATAGTTAATATTATTATTTGCCTCTGCGACTCTATTTGCTATTCCCTCTATCCATAACTTTCTTACCTAAGAGACATGCATGGCTGACTCTTTACCACCATGCAGATGTCCACTCAGATGTCATCCTTCAGGAAGATCTTCTCTGGCCACCTAATCTAAAGTAGGTCCCTCCCTGCCATGCTCTGTCACATCACCCTGTGATTTCCTTTGTTGTTTGCATCTACTCTCTGAAATTATCTGGTTTCTTTATTTATGTATTGTCTGAGTACTCTTACCAGAACATAAGCTCCATGAAGCCAGGGACCTTGTCTGCTCTGTTCACCACTCTATCCATATAGTAGTGCATAGTACGTGGCAGTGTTCAATTAATATGTGTTGAATGAATAAGTAAATACAATTGTATTTTCTCAAAAAAAACCAGGGCACCTCTTCTGTCAAAGAATCTATATGCTTCAAAGTGTAAGAAACAACTGGAAGATATACTTTGGATCCCAAAATATTCAAATTTCTTGCACATTTTTGATAGTTTAGGTGGGGATAGGACAGAGAATGTCATTAGTACTGGCTTGGAAAATCCAAGCATATAATCACTGCAATGCTAGTGTCTCCCAGTAGTCGTTGCAAAATGGGTACCTGTTAATGTTGGTCATTTCCTCCTGTTTCCATGGGTCTCTCTGGATAGACCTTGACATCTCGATGGGTATGACTTTGCCATTTGTATTATAGTGTCCCTAGAGCATTTAGCACATGATTTGCACACAGCAGGTGCTCAGTAATTGTCCACTATGTGAATGAACTTTCCTCTTTCCCTTTAGCATCACAACTTTATATGTCAATGAAACATGGAAAGAAAAGAGACCACTTGCATGGGAATTTCAAGAGTTAGGTCTTATATTTGTGGGTTTGAGAAGTGGATACACTAACAGCAGCCAACCTCTTAATAAGAGATTGTCTAACCCAGGCCCTAGAGACTTCTCAAAGAGACCATTGTTTGGTGATTTCAAGGTGGGCTCCTTCTCAGACTTTCAGGTTGCCATAGAGATGGCATGTTTTTCTTCCTAAATGATATTTGCTTGTAATCTCAGAAGTCTGTTCAGCAAATTAGCACAGGTGACTCGGGAGTGGGGAGGGGGTGGCTATGGTAGCTTAGAGGCCTTGCTACCCTATAAAGTCCTAGTTTGTTAAATGAAGTGAGAAAAGAGAATCTAAAGACCATCCTAAGAAAAAGGCTGTTGTTGGAAAGCCTTTCTTTTCCCCTTAGGTGAATGAGGATGTGTTAATATGAAGAAAGAAGGAAGAGTTCCAGGTCACAAGGTTCAAAGTTCAGGGTTGCAATGTGCCTATAATAGTTATTGCCACAGAAAATAACATTTGTGAAAAAAAAGAGTGTTCAGAAGTTGTTATAGTCAGTGTTATATAATAAAGCACTTATAGAAGTGTACTAAGCAGCACAGAATCATTTCAAGTGTTGGTTTTAGTTTATCTGAGTATATGCTTCTTGAGGGAAGAGACCATATCTTATAATTCCTTTTGCATCCTGCATAACACCTTAACCTGTCTCATGTGCAAGGTCTCTTTCCTTTTCCCCTTCCCTTGTATTAATCTTTCTAAGTCACTTCTCTGATAGCATCACTTTCTATCAAAACATTTCATGGCGCTTCCTGCCAAATGAATAAAGTGAAACCCTTGAATCTGACACTAAAACCCTTTCAAGATCTATCTTTCTAGCTTGCTTTCCCACCACTTCCATAATATACTCTAATCTCAGACATCCTGGAGTACTTATCTTGCATTTCCTGGATATTCCCTTGTGCTCTTTAGGTTCGATCTTTCCCACCACCCCTTCCCCCACCAAATGTTTGCTTATGCTGTTCCTTCACTCTGGAATGCCTCTCCCTCACCCTATAATCTCTAGCTAATGAAATTCTTCTCATCTTCTAAAGCTCATTTAAATGCCACCTCAGTGGGAAGTGATCTTTTGGTGGTGTAAATTCCTTTAGCCTTTTCTCCTAATCTTCTTTTCATCCCCCTGAGTCTTAACACAAAGCCTCCATACAGGTATTTGAATATTTGTAGAATCATAAGTGAACTGTAGGTTGATTCACATATATCCCAAGGCCATAGAGGCAGAAATGATGGCCATCTAGCAAGGGCAGGCAAGAGGTATTCTGTATACAGAAGACTGTTTTCTCATTGCCTTCCACGATAAAACGAGAAGATGAATTTGGGGATTGTTTGGGAAGTGATAATCAGGCAAAGAGGAAGAGGCTTACCTGACAACTGGGAAGGAATTTCTGAGGAGACCTGGTTTGTCACTGCACTGAGGAGTAGAACACAGGCCTTAGGGGGAAAGGCATTGGGACCTAGCAACACTGAGAACCATGGCCTTGTCTGGCCTTTCTTATTTCTTGCCATCACTACCCTATGTAGCTCAGCCACCCTGAGAGAAAATTCAATGCCTTCACCATCACATCTTTAACCAGTAGCCTATCACCCAGATGCCAAGGAAACTATATAGTGGGATTCCACAGGAAAGGAATTGATAAGAGGAAAGAAAAGCAATGTATATTCCCTTAATTAAGACATTCTCACAAGGAACCCCAAGTTCTTGCAAATCTCATAAGATGATAGACAAGAATTGCCTGCTACCTTGTTTAGAAGCAGTATAGCATGGCGTAATGCCAATAACAGAGAGCAGTAAGCACATACTCTTTAGGGACCTTGGCATGGTGGCCCAAAGCACCTACCATAAGTTTGATTCTCATGCTTTATCATAAAAATCCAGACCTATATTGTAGTCTCCTCCACAATGTAATTATGCTTGTTTGAATATTTAAAATAATGTTTAAGTTAAAGTTGACGCTCCAAACACCTGTACCAGGTTTATGTTGTAGCTTTCAAGGACTGCCTAGCGCATCACTGAATACTCCAGGAGTATTCTCAACCCTGATTCAGATGTAGTGAGGATTAAATAAGGTAATACGTAGAAAGCATGTAGCCCAGTGCCAGGCACATAGTAAGTGCTCCATATATGGGACTTGTTTGTCATTACTTCCTCTCAGTACAGTTGTTTTGTCCATTAAGAGATTAATATCTTCCTCAAAGATTTATCACAAGGATTCTGTGAAGCATATATACAAAGCACATTGACTCACTGCTTCCTGGCAAAATGAAAGCCTGCTTTTGAGGGGAGTGCTTTGCTATTGACACCTTCTAGAGTAAAATGTTGGGTTGTATTGACATTAAAAACACTTTTATAATTTGCTTCTGATGAGTCATTTGTGTCCCTCTGTTTCTATCTGGAGATAGAGGAAAGAAAATGGAGGCAACAGCCAGGTAAGAAACATGCATGTGTGTGTGCACACACATATACTTATGCAAACACGCACACACATACACTTCATGACAGTCTCACAAATATTCCTTTTAATGCCTGTGTTCAAATAACTCCAAAGCGAGGGCTACAGGCCAGAGCGTTCTGACCAAGCTTCCGATGTACCAGAGACCTTTCCACATTGATCGGGGAAGAAGAGGTTTTATAATATGATGGCAATTATCCAGGCAATTTGCAAAGGACATTTTACCTGCCAGTATGCTCTCTGGCAGCAATGATCTCTGATTACAAGCCTTGTGCAGTGAATATATAGATAGCTTGTTTTACTCTCTTGCCTCTGTTTGTGTGTGTGTGTTTAATTTATATTTCTTGCTGCCTGAAGAAATACAGCTTCAGTGGTTTTTCTTTCCATATAACATTGCTATGTATCCCAATTGGAATTAACTTCATTTTGTTGTTCTTGTTTCTCTCCCCTTCTTTCTGTCTCTCTACAAGCAAAACTTCCTTTTGCATCTTGAAACATCTTATTTTAAGATCAAGGTACAGTCTTGTGAGGGTATTACCATTTGGGATCTGCCACAGAGGCAATGCAACCATGCTTTAGCCATAGATCACAACCACAGGTTTTATTTGCTCAGGGTGTGACTTTGAGATTCTTCCCAGCCAACCTTCCAACACGCACACAGACACAGAGTCACACACACAGACTCTCTCTCTCTCTCTCTCTCTATCTCTCACACACACACACACAGGGTCATCTACTTTTTAAAAATACTGCTTATTTTTTTGTTTAAAACAAAATTTAAATCATACTTATTGGAAAATCATTTATTTTTAAATTAAAAAATGCAGATAAATATAAAGAAAAAAAGACCACTTTACCCCCCCAAATAGACACTGTTAACATTTATAACAGTGGCTATTATGTCTTTCCAGGACACAAATTCATTTAATTTCACCTTGGTAATGAAAGGTAAACTGTCAATAGGGCACAATTCTTTGGGAGGTGACAGTAATGGGACTTGAAATGAAGCAAAGTCAGGGTGCTAGGATGTGCACCTGAGAGTTGATTGGGACCCCTTTTGCTGCAGCAGAATTCATTGTAGAGAAAGCAAAATTAAGGGCCAGAACAGAAGCCGTTTCTGAGGGCTTGACTGTCCTTGTTGAGTCTCTGTAGTTTAAGCAAAACTTTCCCTCCTTGTTGCTAGCTAAAACCTTGAATTCTAGCTCTTGAGAAGGAAAGGGTTAGATTTTGACAGTCAACTGCCCATACTCTCCACCCTCTCACTGCCCCCAATCCAGAAACAGAGTCAATACTAAATACCAAGGTCTTTTGAACATCATTTAGTTTTCAGAAACCATTCTTTCAGAAAAATCAATTAAATGTGCTTTTTGGGAGAGTGGGCTGTGTCGCAAAAAGATATGGAGCTCGGTGTTCTGCAAGATTTAGTTGTTACTTGTAGAAAGACGAATGATTTAGTCTTTCTTGAAGCTGTAGTACTTTAGTCACTTACATTGTCATCACCCATAAGCATATCAGGGCAATATATTTATATATAAAGATTTCTTTGGACACCTGGATTGAATTCATTTTTTCATCCTTTCCACTTATCCCTACAGGTCTGGTTCTCAAACTGCAGTTTGCCTCAGAAGCACCTGCAGAGCTTGGGAGAAGGAGGGTTTGCTCCCAAGTTTCTGACTTAATAGGTCTAGGGGGGGCCTGGGAATTTGCGTTTCTCATAAGTGCCTAGGTGATGCTGATGCTGCTGGTCTGAGGGCCAGATCTTGAGAACCACTGCCCTACCAGAATGTGTGGGAATGATCCTATCCCAAAATATTTAGGAAAAAGATGAAACTTGGAATTTTTCAAAATATTATTCTTTAGGCTAATTTTTACAGAAAATTATTGGATTTCGCCACCACCATTCACCACTCCATACCTACTGCAGATTTTGTTTTTTAGAGCTATGATAGAAATTTTGTTTGAGAGTTCCTTTTTATCTACTTGTGTGCCTTCTAATCAAGAGAATTGCTTCAATGTTTGTGTTTCTGAATAAATACAGTCTTCTAATACCTCAGTGGCTATTTGGGCTAGTCTCTTTTGGAGAAGATTTCTGGCTCTGCCAATTATTAGCAGTAGATCCTTGAGCAAGTTACATAACATGTCTGAACCTCAGTGCTCACATCTGTAAAAAGGACAAAAACCAGAACAAACAGAAAAATTCCTGGCTCTCCCAGGGAGGGTGAGCATTAGACAAGATAGTGTGTAAAAGGCCTGGCATAGGAGACAATAAATGTTAGGCTTCCGTTCCCCTTTTACTATCTATATTTGTGTTGTAAGTGATGCTTTACCACTTTTCCCAATGTTGATTAATCAGTGATAGGTTATAAAGCTCTAATAGAGCCTAGGCAACATCTCATAGATATCTTAGCAAATCAAGTTTTCCCTTTAGTTCTAAGGCATTTTTGTGTCAGGGACAAGCGGGAACAGGTTTAATAATAATAGCATTTATTGATGCCTACTACTATGATTACTGAGAATGATCTCATCTAATCCTAATGACAGCCCTATCATGAAAGAATTATTATTATCATTATTTTACAGATGAGAAAATGGAGTCTCGGAGAAGTTAGGTAACACCTCTGAGGATACACAGACGCTAGTAAATGCAGAGCCAAGATTTAAACCAAGAGCTGTCTTTTCTCCAAAGATTGAACCTCTAACCATTGCCTCTTCAGCTCAGAATCATAACCTGTCCCTGTCTGGAAGGGACCTTAGACATCATAATCTAGTCCTCTCATCGTGGAGATGAAAGAACTGAGGCCTAGGAGGGGGAGCAAGATACCCCAGCTCACTAATGACAGAGCCAAGAGCTAAATTTGGGTTGAATCCAATCTCTGCAGTTTTTACAGCAATGTAGTTTTGGTACAAATAAAAGTTTTCACTCCCCAGTTCAAGGGTTGGACAAACAACGGCTCTGCTAAATTAGGAGAAGTTAGATGTTCCCATGTTTAACGAGCAGCTCTCTGTAGGAGGAGGGGAAAGCACTGATTTGTAGCATTTGCCGACTTCCACAGTATAAATACTCCCACCCAGGCTGATTTCAAGCTAGCTAGGTGATGTCACTGAATGCAGAGTTGGGAAGAGATGCACACAATCTGGTCTTGAGCTGATGTGAGCTGGCTCTAGCATACCACTGTCTATCCTTGTGGAGAATAACAAACCAAACCCTGAGTATTGTTCCAAGGTAAGATTCTGATAGTCAAGAAAAAAATGAGTGTTTCTTAAATGCCAGTATTCTGAAATTCAGTAGAATTGGTATTCTGGCCAACTCTTCTTTTAGAGTTTAGGGCTGGCTCTATTACTAATATTGAGCCCTGGCCAAAGGCCTCTTGTGACTGTTTATAGAATCTTTTTTTTCCCCCAAAGCGTGCATGAATATATTGTGTCATGCTCTATCTTTAGAAATGCAAATCCCTGTCCTCAAACGATATATTTGAGATTGAGGATAAATTAAAGCACTCATAAGAAGTTTTGTTTTTATTTTAAAAATTCAACAACAACCAAAAAGCATGAAAACATAAAATAACCTAAGGAATACATGTTTATTTTCAGAAATTTAGAAAATACAAGCAAAGAAAAGAAAATAGGTTAAAAAAAATCACCTGTTATTCGAAGATCCAGAGATAAACATGGCTAACATTTTAGTGTGCACACTTCTAATATTTGTTCCCTTATATGCAGATAGATTTTTTTAAATGGCTCTACTGTAAAGGAAATCCATTTACAAAATGCAAAGATATCACAGATTATTATCCTCCCTGCTCAGGTCCTGCCACTCTATTTGTATTCATGGAAGTGGTATGTTAGCTACATTTATGCTGATGTTCTACACACATTTGAAGATAATACTACTAATGGGGATTGTTATCTGTGAGTACAGATGGGGCTAAAAAGACCAGGGTGACAGTCTCAGCTTTTTCCAGTCCATAGACCACTGTACACACAAAGACTGTTTTTGAGTTACACTTGCAGCTGTGCTGATATGATGGTTGATTAGGACTCTGCATCTGAGACCTGAGGTCATCCTGGAACTCAAAAAACAACCCCCTCCTGCACTCCCTTATTGCTGCAGCCAGCCTGGCCTGCCTGCTGCTTGTTTCCTGCTGCCTGCAGCTCAGCCCCATTGTTTGAAGTGGGGCTTCAGGGCCGCTTTAATGGGTTTTCTTCTGCCCTCCCTGCTTGGGGTTGCCTCACTGCAGCTCACTATACAACGGTCTGATCTGGTATCCTGGGGCCATCCATCCTTCACACATGTCCAGCCCAGTGGGGCGCTGTTAGAAATGGAATTTGTTCATTCCCTCTACTCAGTCTTGATTTTAGTGAAACAATACCCTAGAAAAATTTAACAGTCATAATAACAATGCTAGATCACTGACTCTGGGAAATTAATGTTTCTTTCTGAAATAGATGCTCATTATTAAGTTTGGGAATAGTAGCCAATACGAATTGCTAAAAGATAAGGTAAAATAACTGACCTCTCGAATCTTTGCTTTTGGCTTTCAGTCTCAAATGTGGATTTTCTTGACTGATCCTCTTCTGCCATGTTTCCTGAGTTTGATTCCCTACTTGAAGGCCAAGTTGAAAAATATGGATAACAACAAAATATTTTGGGAAATGTGACTCTTAATTAGGAGTTGCTAGGTTGTGGTAAATTGCATATATATAGAAGGGTGATATTTGGTGGATTTATGCTGACATTTTTGTTATAGGGCATCATTAATAGTGAGGGTAGACTGTCAGGCTTCCTCCACAGAGAAGAAACCTCTTTAGCTAGGAAAACAATGTGGCAAAAGAGAACCCAGGCCTCTGGACAGTTTGCGAAAGACAAAGTATTTTTTTTTTTTTAGTTTCAGAGGAGTGAAGAGTACTAGCTGTGTGACCTTGGGAAAATCACTTCACCTGTCCATGCCTCAGTTTCTTCCTCAGTAAAAAGGCACTAACAATAATATATCCCTCATAGGGATGTCACGAGGATTACATGAGACAGAGCATGTGAAGTGCTTCACACACAGTGCCTGGTGCAAAGTAAATGCCCATTAAATGCTGGCTGTTTTCTCCAAGGGGAAGGCAGTGTCTTCGTGGCCCCAGCTGTAAGCCAGCTGACCCTCCAGTTAAATTTGTTGGGGGGGGGGGGGTTGTCCCTGGTTTCCTGTATTGTGTTGCTTTGAATCCTTGTGAATTACAACGTTTAGCTCTGTGGCTCTCATCCTTGGCTGCACATTGGATTTACCTGGGGAGCTTTAAAAAATACGGATGCCTGGGCTCCACCTCCAGAGATTCTGATTTAATTTGTCTGTGGTGGGTCCTGGGCAAAGAAACTTTTCAAAGCTCCCCAAGTGACTCTAATGTGCATTGAGAGTTTAGAACCACTTGATTTTAGGCAGATGCTGCACATCCGTGATAAAGATGATGAAAATTAACATCATGCTATTGAAGGCATGCCGCTACTGCCACTGCAGGCTTGATCATGGATTCCTCCCAAATCTCCTGACCCAGGGCAATAATCAGCAATCTACAAAATTTGCATCAGCCCCACCTGTATTTAACAGATGTCACTGCTCCCCCCCCCACCAGCCGTACTGTACTCCTCTCCATTTAATATGTCCAATTGCATAAGGGAGCTAAAAAGCTCACACCTGGCCTTGTAATCTAGTTGCGTAAACGTACAAGGTAATCTAAGAGTTAACCTCATTAATACTGATCTTCTATGCTTGGGCTGTTAGCTATTGCTCAGCTTTTATTAATTTAGGCTTCAACATGTATCTGCCTTGTCCACAGTTCCAGATGGTGCTATAACTCATGCCCTTCTGTCAGTTCCAGAAGATGACTACATGTGTTTTATTTAGATAAACTGTAATTATGCTGACTTTCAACTGTTTTGGTAATTTGGGCCCATTTGTGAATGAATCCACTCTTCATTATTACGTACTAAAAATCATCTGAAAACAGATTTGTTTGGTTAATGAAGTCTTATGGGGTGGAGGAGATGGGGGAGGGAACATAGTACTTAGGATTTGAGTTAAGTAGGGGTTAAAAACAGTAGGACAAATTTTGTTTGCTTGGAGGGCTCAAAGCCAAGTAACAAAAACCTACCTTGAGAGGGTAGCAGTTAGGAACAGGTCTCCACCCTATATGTCTATGATGTATTCTAGCTTAGTGTAGACACTTAATCCAGGGTGGGGCCTATTAGTAATATAGGCATAATCATCCCCCCCCCACTTACACCCCATAGTTAGTATTCATCTGGGTAACAGGCTCAATTTGCAGTTAATTCCTACGTAAAATGGAAATATTAATCATATCCACTCAAATACTTGCATTTATGCTTTCCTGTAAAAGTCCCATTGCTCTTGATTGAGGAAAATGGATATGGTTTTTACACAGGGACATGATTTATGAAGTAACTGTCTGAACCCCAAAAAGCTCAGTTGCAAATAAATTTGTCAATTTGAAATCAAAGGATCTTGAATCAGAAACAAATGATGGTTGATCATACAATACTGTATTAGTTTATAGCATTCTTTTCTCATAAACATTCACTGGAAATGAATTATTGATAATATGGTTTTTAATTCATGACAAATTGCTAAAAAAAAGTTAAAAGTATTTTTCTTGAAATGTTCAAAAAAATGCCTTCTGGAAGGGCTTTAGTGCTGAGCTTCAGCAAAATTCAAGTTTTAAGCACAAATCTTTTATATTCCAAAATCTCCCCCAAAACTCTGAGATTCTGCCAAGTAGGATGAAGAAAGCAGAAGGGGAGGATAGTTGGTTTTTTGTTTTGTTTGTAAAGCTGTTCCCTCTTTCTTGTTTATTCTTGGTGGCCAGGAGAGAGGTCCTGGGCTGCTTTGTTCTTTGGCTGGGATCACTACCAAATGAAGGGTTTTGAAATCTTTAGTCTGCTCCCTTGAAGTAAAAGGCAGAGGCACTTTTTGCCTCTAAGTACCTTCTAAGTGAAAACTAATGCTTTGGGTGTTTTGAGGGACTGACTTTAGACATGGAGTACTGTCCTGGTACTTTTAATGCAGATCTGAGCCTTCAAGAAACATTATTTTTTGGATGGAGTTGATTTTATTCTTGGAGTCTGATAAAATGGATATAGTACTTACTAGCTACAGTTGGTAAAATGGATCTTTACAGACAGAACATTCATGAAAAGGAAAACAACAAAACTCAAGCTATTGTACTTTATCCCTACCATTTGATAATAGACAGTTAAGGTTGTCTAATCAATTTCACTATTGTTGCTCTTCCATGTTGCTTGCTTGGGGCACCTTTGATTGATGGCTAGATGTGTTTAAATGGCAGGCAACTTAACTCTCCTCAGTTCACCACCCCCGCTCCCCCTCCGCCTTTTTTGGCTTTTTGCCTTTGCAGCCAAAAATAACTGGTAAATTATGTTCATTTTCATCCTAATTTGGAATGGAAGGTTAAAACCAAAGTTTTACTGCAATGTTTTTGGTGCCGTAGTCACTGCTGGCATTCAGTCACTCTGAACATTTATTGAGTGTCTGGACAGTGAATGCTCTCTTTTCTATTTCATCCAAGGGTTAATTCATCAATGAACTCAAATCTCAAATTTAAAATCCCTTCCAATCCCCAAATCCTGTTCATCTCTGATCCCAAACCTATATGCCACTACAGCTAGGAATATTTACTCTTGTTAGGTAATGTTTGTTTTGTTATCTTCTTTTCTTGAAAGAGAGGGGCTGTTTCATAAGCAGTAACTTTCATTCTGTAATTAGACATCCCATCCAAACAAAAACGAACCTTGAGGACCTTAACCAATTTTTTTGCTGCCATAGATCGTTATCTATACATCCCAGATTGCCACATTGCTGTCCTGGTTTGTGTGGCAGGAGCCATATTTTAGTGGCTTACACATAGCAGATGTTTGTTAAATTGAATTGAGTCCATCTTGTGGTTTATGGGCACATTGTCAACTTCCAGTATATAGTACGTATATAGTAGGTACTCAATAAATCTTGCTGAATTGAGTTAGTAGTATGTGTTTGAATTGGAATAGAGTAGGAATTAGAGAATTACCTTGGTTAGAATATAACTTGTAAATAAAATATGTGTTTATGATATATCAATTGGATAATATGTGCTTTGCTAGAAAACCAGATTACTGCTGAAGTATTCATATTCTTAAATTGAAAAGTTTAATGCAATGTAACTCATAGTATCCAATAATTTTTCAAATTTTCATCCATAAGTATTTCAGTATGTATCTCTAAAAAATGAGTCTTTTTTTTACATAACTACAACGCTGTTATCACAATGGCAAAAATTAAGAGCCATGTATGTTAAAAGTCAGATGTTCTTAACTGTTATCCAAAGTTCCCAACTTCTGCCTACTGAGGGCTTCCTGCTGCTTTCCTAATCCACCTTTCTTTTGCTTCTTCTCTCTGCTCTTTTGCTTCCTCAGAAAAAAGAGCCTCATGTGGTTTTTGGTGGAGTATTACCAACCCCTCTGAATCACCCATTGTGGGGTCCCAGGCTGGGATATTTTTGCAGTTAGACTTCTCAGGGATGGGGAATGTGAGCTTTTTTTAATTTGTGGATATTGGGCCAGGCACGTGAGTTGCCTCCTTTAATCCTCACAATATCCCTGCCAAGTAGATTTTATCAACAAATACCTGATAGCTGATTTTCTAAGTCACTTTTGGACACTGGATCTGAGTCTATGTAGGTGACCTGGTCAAGGCAGAAAGAATAATGAAGGAAGCTAATGACCATTTATTGATCACTTGCTATGAGCCAGGCACTATACAAGAGGATTTTGATATACTTCATTTAACTCTCAAATGACCCTAGGAAGTAATTATTCTACTCCCCAGTTTACAGATAGAGAAACTGAGATTCAGAGATATTAAATATTTTGCTTATTTTTCAGACCTCTATTTCAAAAATCTGAAGATCCTAAAGGCATGAGATATGGGTGGAGTTCGTTGTCTAGAATGGGAAAGGAGCTAAATGCTCTAGGCCTGCTCTGCATGATTTATCACATATTCTCACAAAAACCTATAAGATATGTATCATTTATCCTCAATTTAAAGATTATGCTCAGCAAAGTTAAATCACTCATCCAAGGCACACAGGTAATAGAGTAGCATAACGGGAACTCGGATCCAGGTCAATCCTAAAACTTGTGCTTGTCACCTTGCACTGGGCTGCTATTTATCCAGTTACTGATAAATCTGAATACACAGAATTGTCTTGTGCCTTACTTAAGGCAATTAACATGTATTATTCTGTGTTCTGATTTGTGTATTATAGTTAATTGTATTCTCAACTGAATGTAAACTCCATGAGGGTAGAGATGTGTGTCTATTTTGTTCACTGATATGTCCCCAAGACCTAGAACAATGCCTGATATGCAGTAGGTTTATATAAATAATTGTTGAATGAACATGTGTAATCTTTTCTCCTCTGAGATATACACTTACTGTGGGTAAGTGAATCTTGGTCATCTAAGACAGCAACTAGCACAGTGCCACGCCCCTAATGAGCAGATAACAATAATGCCTTTAAATTGGTCTTTGTATTTACCAAAGCGTTATCATGTATGTAAACTCTAGTGTTAATATAAATTGAAAACCCAAGGCCAAGATTTATAGGAGGTGTCGGGCGGCGGGGGGAGAGGTGGTCCCCAGAAGAGGTTGTGACACTCTGAATGAAGGAAAAAAGAAAGGCGACAACTGCTAAGGAAAGAGAATGAACTTCCTACCCTCTGGAGAAACCAGGGAGGGTTCGCAAACTATAAGTCTTAGCTTGAGAATAAGCTAGGAGGCCTGCGCAAGTCTAGGGGGAGTTGCAGATCACTGTGTGGCCTTTGGAAGCAGAGTGGGTCTGATCTCAGCCTAAGTTCCCATAACCTCATGTCATCCAGACTCTCACTCTCACCCTCTGGCATTTTGGCCTGTGGCTGTGGAAAGGAGATAAATATTTCCTGCCTACTTGCAAGATTTGGTGGGTGCTGTAGGGAAAGCTGGGGAAGGAATAAACTTCAACCCCATTTGGGGATCTTAGAGGAAGCCAAAGTCAGCTCCCTCAGGTTAGTTCCAACTAAGTAAGCTCAGAAGCTGTGACCAGTGAAGTTGCCACCTCCTCACAGTTTTGCAGGCCAGTACAGGGGAGGAACATGGTAGTTGGTAGATCGTAAGGGGATGGTGGCAGGGGGGTGCTGTAAGGAATAATACTGCATGGGAATTCTCATGGTCTTCATGCAGAATTCTCACCTAACATTTGTGTGCACTGTGTAATATTTTGTCAATTACGCCTCTTAATGCAACTCTGTAGGATAAGCAAGTGTTTGTATTTCAGACATCCCCAGGAATGCCGGGAAAGGTAGGCAGGGCTAGACCAATCTGACCATATTTCATGAAAGTAATGTCAAATTGCATGGGTGCAAGACCCAGATGTTACACATTCATCATTTCATTTGATCTTCATGCTGTGAATCAGAGCGGTTATTCTCATCCCCATTTTCTAGATGGATAAGCTGAGTAACAATGAGGTTAATTGGCTTGCCCAGGAACATATTGCTATTAGTTGGTAATTCTTCTGATTATAATTCTTTTGTTCTTGCCACACTATCTCTCAGTAAATAGCGAATGATTTGTTTATAGGGCTATTAATCCGGTTTTGGTATATTGGACATAAAGGAAAAGGGAGAGTCAGAGAGCAGGGTGCTATTGCAAAGCAACTGCAAAGATCTAGGCAAAAGATAAGGAGCCCATACCATCAGTGAATAAACTGTTCCCAAGTCCAGTGGTAACTTCTGTCCCTCTTATTATTGAACCCCTCATCAGCACTCAACAAAGTTGTCTATTCTCTTCCTTCTTCTCTGCAAGTTTTTTCCTATTCTACTTTAGTGGATTAGCTTCCTCTCACCTCTAAATGTTGTAGTCTCCCAGGGCTTGGCCCTAGGCCTTCTCTTTTCTTTGTACCCTAGTCAATCTTAAGCATTTTCATGGCTTTAGTGACTTCATATATGCCGATGACGTCCAAAATTATGTCTCTAGTCCAGAACTTTGCTCTGAGTTCCAGACCCACTTTTCCATTTATTCATTCAACAAATATTTCTCAAGTGCCTGCTGTGTGCCAGGCACTGTTCTAGGCACTTTGGTTTCATCATTAAACAAAACAGACAATAGCTTTTATTTCCTTTACATTGAAGGAGGAAACTGACAATACATATAATAAGTAAGTTATATAGTATGCCAGCAGGTCGTCAGCACTATAGTTCAAAGGAAAGATAGAGCGGGGTAAGGGGGGTTGAAAGTGCTGGGAAGGAAGTAGGAATATTAAATAGGGTGGTCAGGATAGGTTTCATTGAGAAGGTGAGATTTGAACCAACACTTGAGGGAAATGAGAAAATTAGCCTTGGAAAATTGTCCCAAGCTGAAAAAACAGCCAGTGCAAAGGCCCAGCAGTGGGTGTTTGGCAAGGAGGCTAGCGTGGCTAGAATGAAGTGAAAAGGAGATAGAATTGTAGATGAGCTTAGAGAGTTTAAAAAGGGAGTGAGCAGATCATGTAGAGTATTGTAAGCCATTGTAAAGTTTCTGGCTTTTACTCTGAGTAAAATAGGGAGACTTTGGAGGATTTGGAGCAGAGGACAGACATTATCAACTTATGTTTTAAAAGGATGTCTAGCTGCTATAGGAGGGGCAAGAACAGATGGAGGAACACCAGTAAGGAGATTATTTCAATTGAAGACCAGTTAGGAGATTATTTCAATTGAATTGTCTACTTGCTATCTCTTCTTGGATGTCTCAAAAGTATCTCAAACTCAACAAAAGACATTCCCCTTTCCCCTCCCCACAAAAACCCAACCTGGCCCTCCTCCATTGTTCTTTGTCTCAGTGAGTGGTTCTACCATCCACCCAATTGCTCAAGGAGAAGCCTGATCCTTGATTCCTCCTCTCTCTCACCCCGCATATCCAATTCCTCCAAGTCCTGTTGATTTTTACCTCAGAATACGTTTCTCTAATCTGTCCTTGTCCCTCTGTCTCCACTCATTATTTCAGGCCACCATCATCTCCAGCTTGATTTACTGCAGCAGCCTCCTAAAGGTCTCCCTTATCCACTGTCTTATTCTGGTATATTCTCTACAGAATGATCTTTTCAAAATGCAGATCTGCTCAAGCCAATGCCACTACTTAAAACTCTTCACTTGCTTCCCACAGTTCTTGGGATGGCTCACAAGATTCCGTGTGGTCTGGCTGTGCTTTCATTTCCAGGCTCAACACAGCCCATCTTCTCCCTTGCTTATTACGTTCTAACTACACTTTCATTTCCTCAGCTGTACCAAATAATTTCCCAACTCAGGACCTACACATTGCTTATTCCCTTTGTCTGGAATGTTCTTTCTTCCATTTGTTTCTATGGCTAAATATTGCTTCAGGTCTCAGCTTAAAAGACATTACTCAGGGAGGCTGACCATCCCTGAGTACTCATCTAATTCAGGCTTTCCCGTTCATCCTCCTCACAGCACTCTTTTCTTTTCCTTCATAGTATTTATTACAGTTCTGAATGTATAGATTGATAGAAACCTAACTGCATATCTACATAGATACAAAACTACTGCTTAGTACATTTCTATATGCTGTTCACTTGCAACAACTCTGTAAGTCATATAAGTTCCATGAGGATAAGAGCCACGTCTGTCTTATTTTCTACTGTATCTTCAGTATATAATACAGTGTCTAACACATATCAGGCACTTTTACATATTTGAATAAATGAGCGAAGTCCCTTTTCTTCCCCTTAAACCAACTCCATACAACTCTCTAATTCCACCATTTAGAGGGCATGTAGAGTCAAAGTTTCATTAAGTATCCATTGGGTACTTACCTAGCCAAGCACTGTGCTCTGCCCTATTGCAGGCCCAAAAAATTTAGTAAAACATGCCTGCCCTTGAAAATCTTGTGTCTAAATAGAGATGCAAGACACATCTGTGCAGCAAGATTTCTGTCTAAAATTATCCATAGAATGTGCCATTGCTGTTCCCACTCACTGAACACAGTGTATTTTTGGTTCAAAAGGAGTGATAGCTTAGAAGTGTTTTCAGGGGAGATTACATGGCCCTTTCGGTTGCACCTTTCTTAGTTCCCTACATTTCTGAATCTGGCTCTTAGCTTTGCCCATGTGGGAACTTAATTTTCTCAGCCCAGGGGGAGTATATAATTTTCTCAGGACACACCCACACTAGCCAAGTTCACAAAAGGTGGACACCTAAATTAGAATACTAATGTATTGGTGTAGCATAAGAAAAAATATCTACTAAGAAAAAACAGATGGTCACATGACTGAGTCTTCAGCCTATAGGAAAATCTATGTGGAAAGCCAGAAGATAACAGAAAGGTTTCTTGGTATATATGGCACCGCAGCAAGGGGAGTTGCTTGTATAATCCTATTATGTGCTGGCAGCCAACTCTAAAGGGCTGATCTGTTCATCTTCAGGATGGAGATGTGCTGACCTCAGTGAACGGAAAGTAGATTTCTTGAGCCAGAGGTTCTTCCTAGCCTTGGCAGTGCTACATCGCCAAGGATTTCCTTTTGAAAATCCCCATTTTCAATATTTCCAACTGACCTTCTTCCTCCCAATGGACTCTCTTTCTTTAGGTATGATAATACCTTGATTGGGTTACTGTCTGGACTGGCTCTCAGCCTGGAACCTCTGCCATCTCTTTTAAGGTGATTTTTCATCTCACTGATCTTATCTAATGTGGTTTAATTTCATTCATCAAATTCTTAGAGTTTGGTGGGTGTGTTGCTGGGTTTTCTGTAGATTCTTTACATAATTTAGAACAACTCTCATTTGGAAGAGCGAAATTTCTGACCCAAGAGTCACTGCCATTTTTTCAGGCAGAAGAAAGATTATTAAGTGGTAGGAGTGATTAAATTTGTCTTGAGCAGTTAGAGAAAGCTTTTCGGAAGAGGTGACATTAGACCTGAATCTCAAATTAGAAGCTTTAGGGTGGGGTGGAAAATATGGTAATTTCCAAGTTAGAGAACAGCTTGTGTAAATGTTATTGCATACCTGTAAGCTCTGTTGTGTATTAGGTGTTGTGTCCACAGGGAGTTTAGGTAGGTCCAATGGCAGAGAACTCAGGTACATCCCTGTCCCATGGCTCTCAATCAGCTTTAACAAACTCGGCGTCTTAGCAACTATTGACTGTTCTATCTGAAACACTGCACACAAGCTAAGCCTTGACCCTTGAACTGTCAAAATCTGTCCTAAGTATGCAAAGATAAATATGAGAGTCCTTTCCCTATAAGCTTCTGAACATTTTTCTCCTCTCATGGCCTTTATGAAGTAGAGTTATTCGTGAAAATATACAAGTTTGACCTGCTCTCCTGTCTATCCCCCCTAATAGTAGTCCTTAATTTCCTGGAAGAGAAAGAACTTTACTTTTTAATGAACTAATTTCAGATATTTGTCATTTCTATGCATGTCTTTGTACTTTTACAACATTCCTCCAAAACATAGAGTATTGTTTTACAAGTTATAAACTTTATGTAAACGATATGAGACACATTCATTCTACAGCTGCTGTTTTCATTCAACAGTATGTCATAAGATTCATCTATGTTATAGTTCTGTTTCTTTCACTTTAACTGTTATGTAGTATTCCATTGTATGCATATAATCATAATTTGTTTATCGTTTTGTCCCTTGTTGGATATTTAAGTTATTTTTCCATTTTTGGAGTAATACAGACAACCATTTTGGAAAATATTTGGCCATATCTAGTAAAATTGAAAACACACGTGTTCTTCAACCCAAGCAAATCCATTCCTAGATATAGACACTAGATTTACACTGTTCAATATGATAGCCATTAGCCACATGTGGCTATGTAGATTTTAATCAATTTGAATATCAGTTCCTCAGTTGAACTAGCCACATTTCAGGTGCTCACTTGCCACATACAGCTAGTGGCTACTGAATTGAACAGCATAACTATAGAGCATTTCCATCCTTGCAGATAGTTCTATTGAACTCTCCAGTGTTGCCTTGGACAATAACTTTATTTACATATTCCCAGTAACTATGAATGTAAAACACACTTGATATCTGTGAAATAAATGAATGTGGAAATATTGCTTTACAAGGTTGTATATGGTAAGTGTTCAATGAGATCCAGGAATAATAGCCAAACAAATTTAGAAGGAGTGGGATTTGAGCAATTTCAGGTCCTGTGCATGAGTTTGGAGGATCATTGAATAAGGTGTTTATCCAGGGCAGTCAACTGCAACACAGCAAGAGAAGGAATTGAAATCATTATTGTAGAAGAAATCAGATAGCTCAAAAACAGAGACGCTGTAGCAAGAATCAGATCCAAGGCAAGACTGTGAGTGGGGAAAATAAGTCATGAGGTCAGAAGCCAAAAAGATTAAAAGGAGGCCAAGAGGTGGAGTGCAAGGCAGGTTGGAGAGAGCAGTTCAGGACAGAGGCTGTGAAAAATGTGGAGATCTCTGAAGCCTGTGCTCCTGGCTTTGAGATCAAAATCTGTTCATTTCATAAGCAGATCACCATCACCCACAAGAGGGGAGGCCTGTCTACTTATAGTGGAAGCTATGATTGGGAGAAGGTTATCTGTAAGAATGTGAAGGAAGATTAGGATTTGGCTCCCACTACAAGTAGCTGTGAACATTTGGAAGGGTGAGGGTGGGGCCTGGACTAGGCTGCTAAGAACTGCATTTCTGAGAAAGTAATTACTCCGGGAAGAGTGAGAGACCAGGGAGGGAGCAAGTGTGGTAAAAGAAGAACAGATCAAAAAATAATGGGGGATGAAAAGGGCAAGGGTCAGATGAAGACAGAATACAATGAAAGGGGACATTAGACAGGTCTTAATATTGGTTTTCAGTTAGTTGTAGAGTCCTTTCTATAAATTAAAACAAAACAAAACAGCAGGAATGTAGTGTGGGATTCAGAAGCCGTGGGTCGGATTTAGTCAGCAAGTACAGTTCTAGCCCCAGGCTTCTGCCCAGCTCTCTGAACTGCTCCGTAGTTCACTCCTGGTTTTCCTGAAAGTCTCTCCAGCTCTTCCTCCACTAGCTTCCATAAGTCAGAGGTAGTGATTAAAAACTTCTAGTTTCCAACATTTTTGGCAGGGAGGAGACAGGTGTGTGGCCACAGGGGAAGTTGGGTATGAATAGAAAATCAGAGACAGCCATTTTAAAGTGCAGTGGTCAAGCAGAATATTCTCTGTCACTCTCTGATATCTTGTGAAGCTAAGCTTAACAATAAAAATCCTGTCTCTCCTGCCCACCCCTCCTCCTTCTACATGCTATAGATAGTCCAATTTCAATTGTGATCTTCCAAACTCAATAATCAGATTAGTGCCTACCTTCAAAACACATAAAGGTGTGACCAATTCTAGGACCAGACCAGACAAAGCTCTGCTTATTTGCTTGCTTACAATAGTGCACACTCATTTCTAACCATGGCTTTTGAGAACCACAGCATATGGCAGAAGGGCTAGAGACAGTCCACCCAAAGGGGCAAACAAACCTATCCGACCTTAGGAAAACAATCGTTCAAGTGGAGACTGTGCATTATGAGAGCAGCCAACTGTCTACCAACAGTGGGTTTACAATCCCAGAAATCGTTCCCAATGGCTTTCTATACCCTCTAGCAATACTGACAGAGGTCTGAAAGAGCTGTGTGTGTGCATTGCTAATTCTTTACAAAGATTACAGCTCTTTAATTCCCAAGGCCGTTTCTTGCTCTGACTCCACTACTTCTTTCCACCTCATATAACTTCACTCTTCTGCCTCAAATCCCTGTGCCCAGGCATGAGCCAGTCTACTGAAATGTGGGCAGCTGTCTTGGCATGCATGGGCAATCAGATGTTTGAAGAAAATTGATGAATAACCATGTGTCCAAGAGATCCATAGGGCTTAGGGAATTAAAAGGCTTATTCTTGTGGTTAAACACTGGGAATGCCATCTCATTCCCGTCCACTGATTTCTCTATTATCAGCTGGTAAGCCACAAGCAGATCCCTTGTTCGTCTGCCAGGATGCAAACTAGCCCTTCTTTCAAGTCCCACTTTTGTTCTCAGGCTTAGGAACGCTGCAGCTATTCCAAAAGGAATCTGGCTGGCACAGTTAATTGGACTTATTAGGTCATAATTACAGTATGTCAGCATCAGCCTGTATTTTCCTGTATTTCATTATTGAACTTTCCTAATGTATATCTTTGGGTCCTGATGCTACCACTTAGGACTCAAGGGTTGAACCTACCATATTATAGACAGCTAGGCTGAATGCTTCCCTGAGCCCTAGGTCCATGAATAAACTGTTTCCTTGGGAAGGATGCTTGAGAACGCAATTGATAATCATAAATACTAACATACGTTGAGTGCTTGCTATGTGGCTGGCACTATGCTTGCAGTATCTCATTTAATATTTACAACAACCAACCCCAAAAGGGTAGGTACTATCATTAATATCCTATGCTTAGAGATGAGGAAATTGAGGCTCAAAGGGGTGAAGTAATTTGCCCAAGATTACACAGCCAGTAAACACAGAATTGGAATTTACTCCCATGTCTGTTTTGATTCAGAACATATGCTCTTAACTACTACACTGCATTGTCTCTTCTTGCAAAGTGTCTATCTGCTCCTTGCTCCACTAGCAAGAGTTCATCTGATTTTAATTTGTTAGAAACTAAAACACAATAGAATAAACTGATATTTTCTTTCTAACGAAGTGATGGGTTATACTGTCACATTTTACATGTCAACGATGGGTTTGAGGCAGGTTGTGGAAATTTGTAGATGACTCATCATAAGTATTTATTGGTCATCTATCATGTATCAGCACATGTTTGGTGATTCAAAGATGTAAGATACAGGTACTTCATCAAGAAGTGAGTGTCTTACCAGAGAAGGCTAACTCACAGAAACCCCTCCTAGAATTTTTACAGATATATGCATAAGAAATAATATGCCAACTCGTGTGACAACTCTAAGTGCTGTGAGAGACAGTGAGGTGTTAATAGAAAGGACACTGGTCTGAGAACCAAAAAGTGTTGTTTTAGAAACAGTTGTATAATGTTAACTTTTAACATTAATTTAAAAATAAAGTACGTCCACCTAGGTCATTCTGGGTTTCTTGATTAGAAGCAGAAGAGAAGAAATAATCAAATCAGTCTTCAAGGACGAGCTGGACTGTGAAGGACGGGTAAAATTTGAACTGGTAGGGAGGAGAGAGAAGACTCTAGGTCCAAGGAAGAGAAAGGAAAGGACAGTAGGAGTTATAGCAGAGAGTGGAAAATGAGCCCAGGGTGTTTATGCGCCAGCAGAGAGGAGACACTCAAATGCTTTAAAGAGCAAAACCCATAGTTAGGTATAGGGAAAATCAAGGACCAATAGGCTGATTAACTGATTGATTGATTGATTGATTGGCTTTTATTTTGATGAAATACACATAACATAAAATTTACCATCTTAACCATTTTAAAATGTACAATTTAGTGACATTAAGTACATTCACAATGTTGTGCAACCATCACTACTATCTGGTTCCAGAACATTTTCACCACACCAAATGGGAACCCCATACCCATTAAGAAGTTATTCCCCATTCCCCTCTCTCTGCAGCCTCTGATAACCACTAATCTCTTTTTATACCTAGGGATTGGCTTATTCTGAATAATTCATATAAATGGAATCATACAATACGTGGCTCTTTCTGTCTGGTTTCTTTCACTTAGCATATTTTTAAGACTCATCCATGTTATAGTATGTATCAGAATTTCATTCCTTTTTATGGCTGCATACTATTCCATTGTATGGCTATATCACATTTTGTTTATTCCCTCATCTGTTGATAGACATTTTAGTTGTTTCCACCTTTTGGCTATGGTGAATAGAGCTTCTATGAACATTGGTGTATGCGTTTTGTTTAAATACTTGTTTTCAATTCTTTTGTGTGTGTAACTAACAATGAAATTGCTGGGTCATATGGTAATTCTATGTTTAATTTATTGAGGAAATGCCAGACTTTTCATGGAAATCTAGCATAGTGGTTAAAAACAAGGGTTTGAACTTTAAGTTGAATCCTAGCTTTGCTACTTACTAGTTGTATGGCCTTGAGCATTTCATATAATCTCTGAGCCTCAGTTTTCTCATCTGCTGAATAGGGTTGTTTGGGGCATTACATGGCATAATGCATATAAAGCATTTAGCACAGTGCCTGGCATATCATAAGCACTAGACACATGGCAGCTACTAGAAATACCCTATATAAGTCTCGTGCTAAACGTGATAGTCAACATCACAGATAAGTAGAGGCACAGCCCTCTTATTGACTTTGCTACTTAACTCCTGCCGCATCTTGTAGAAGTCAGGAAGTGATCTTAATTTCCAGATAAATGAGCTACCATGGTTCCTTAACTCTAGTTTAAATTGTTTAAATATGTGTATATGTGTATGTATGCACAGACACGCAGATACACACATACATATACATATTAATTATTCTAGTGAAAAAATTTCTTTAAAATGCCTAATGTGTGTGTGTTTTATAAAACAGACCCTTTCTGAGAAGAGGCAATTCAATGTAGGAGTTAAAGGGCATGTGTTCTGAATCAAGACAGATATAAGAGTAAATTCCAACTCAGTGTTTAATAGCTGTGTAATCTTGGGCAAGTTACCTCATCCCTCTGAGCCACAGTTTCCTCATCTGTAAACATGGTGATATTAATAATAGTACCTACCCTTTTCGGTTCATTGTGAATATTAAATGAGATAATGCAGGCATGGTGCTAGGCACTTGGCAAGCACTCAACCTTCTGTCCAGATTGCTACAGAGATAGCCACGACTCTGACCTTCCTTTTCCACACCCCACAAGCCATCAAAGTGGCCCATGGGAGTTAAAGAGCTAAGAGACTTTAGCCAGACTGAAAGAATATCAAATGGTCATAAAGATTCTTTCCAATTAAAAAAAAATAATTCCACCATAACAAAAGCAACTCAAGATTCTGTAATCTCAGATGTATCTTTTGAGTTTCCTGCTTATGATTAGTCTCTGTTGGAAGTTGTATTTTTCTAAGAGGGATTCACTTTCAACTTACACAGAGCAGAATCATATAGTATTTGGGCTGAAAGGGGAAGGGGCAGAGAAAGGAATTCACATCTATTGTACACTATGCACTCAATTTGTCTTGTTTGATCTTCATAACAACCCTGTTGTAAGGTAAATATCCATATTCCCACCTCGGAGCTACAGAAACTGGGGCTCAGAAGTAACTTGCCCAGAACTAGTAAGTGTCAGAACAAAGATTTGAACTCACATCTTTCTGAAGACTTCAATTTACTATACTACACTTGTTTTAAAGAATGTCTGAGATCATGTTTAGCTTTTGATGAAGCAGAAGCCAAGAGAGGTAAAGTGAGTTCCCCAAGGTCACTTAGCCAGTTGACAGTAAAGCAGGGACTAGAAACCAGTTCCAAGAACACTAGCTTATGTGACTTTATTGTCTCTGAATGAATGGATAATGTAGTGGTTCATCAATTAAAAAATGATTAAAAGATTGAAGCGAATCTGAAAATAAATTCCACCCAGTAACTTAATTACTTTCATTTCATGTTTCACAGGGCTTATTGAAAAACTGTTTTGTCTATGTAGAAATGACCCAGTGACTTGGTTTTCCTTGGTGTCTGTTTGCCCACTGTATTTACTACTTAACATTCAGAAGTAGATATTGCAGATGTGGGCAGTCCACAAGTGATTTCAGTTCTATTTTATAAACAGGCATTAACCACTGTGGTGGTTAATTTTATGTGTTGACTTGGCTAGGCTATGATGCCAAGATGTTTGGCTAAACACCAGTTTAAATGCTGCTGCCAAGCTATTTTTTAGATATGATTAGCATTTAAATCAGTAGATTTTGAGTAAAGCAGATTACCTTCCGTAACATGAGTGGGCCTCGTGCAATCAGTTGAAAGTCTTAAGAGAAAAAGACGGAGATCCCCTGAGGAAGAAGAAATTTTTAGAAGAATTATATATATCCAGACTGCCTTTGGACTTGAGACTGTAACATCAGCTCTTCTGTGGGTGTCCACCCTGCCAGCCTGCTCTGCAGATTTCAGACTTGCCAGCCCCTACATTGTGTGAGCCAATTCCTTTAAATACATATATACATAAAAGTAAACACACATAGATGCACACATACTCTTAGTTCTTTCTCTGGAGAATCCTGATCAATTAAACCACCTACTAATGTGCCAGATGCAGTGCTAGGCTCTGGGAATATAGAGAAGAGCTCTTTATACAAAAGGATTTGTACAATATGACAAAGCATGCTGACAAAGGTAGGGCAAAGTAGGAAAACAAAGCCACAAGAAAAGCACACAGGTGTATTTCCTGATGCACTTTACACCTGCTAATAATTCTAATGATACTCAGATTTTATCTGTAAGTGGACAATTTACTTAATTTCAAAGGACAAACTTTGCCACTAGGCAAAAAAATAGATTCCCCTCCTCTCTTTAGACTATCCTGATATTTAAATCTATTGATTGAATTTATTTATTAATTCAATAAACATCTATTGAATCTTGGCTTTGTACACAGTGTATAATGACAAAGTAGTGATGATCTGAGAAGTCTCAATGTTGCCAGGCAGGGCCTCTCCCTAATCTCAGCTTAATCTCTGGAACCCAGGCTAGGGATGGAGAAGTTGCTTGATGTAGCTGTGGAGTGAAAATCAGGCACACGTCTGATCTCCTAATCAGCCCACTTGTCTCCCTGACAGTTTGATTGCAGCCAAATTAGGCCTGTGGGCTGGGGTAGTAACCTGTCCTCAGCCTTCCACCTCTTGGTTTCAAGTATTTCCTCCTTGGTTTTCAGTACCTAGCTTGTATGTACCACTCACCAAAAAGACTGGCCCTGGGTATTTTAGGGCAGGCTTATGTCCTTAAAATGTGGTGAATTGCAGTTATTCCCCAAGATGCAAGCTCTTGTCTGACTCCCTGCACTGGAGTCATTTACAGTCATGTGAGAGAAAAGACTAATCAATGCCCACAGAATACTTGGAGAGTCATGCAAGGCAGAATATGAATATTTTCAAAATTTTGCCTTATCCACAGTATCTGAGCCAGTACCAGGCCTATAGAACTTCACTGAATGTGTCTCCCTGGCTAAAGCGTGAACTCCCCAGAGTCTTCATCCTATTATGCTTTGTATCCATACAATTTTGGACACTCCTCTGCTCAGATCTTTAATGTGGGTGGTCCTCAGGCTTTTGTCCTAGGACCTCTTCTCTCTGTGCACAGTGTCATCCATGCACAATTCTATGTTTTAATCCAAATCTCTCTTCCAAGCTCCAAGCCCATATATATCTAACTGCTTAGACATGTCTCCCTGGCTATTCACAGTCACCTCAAACTCAGTGTGTCCCAAACTGAACTCGTTCTCTCCACACACACACGCACACACACACATTTTGTCCTATTCCATGCTTCCCCATCTCAGCAAATAGCACTATCATCCTTCCTGTTGCTTGGGCTGAAGGAGCTACCTTTGACTCCTCTTTTTCCTTCACCTCTTACATCCAATCATTCACCTTAATCCAGCCATTCACCAATTCAGAAATCTACATTTATTTTCTAAAATGCTTTTTTATAGAAAACTTCAAAAACATACAAAACAGAATAGTACAATGAAACTCCTCCCACATACCAATGTCTCAGCTTCAAACTTACCAATTCAGACAGTCTTGTTTCATCTATTCTTACTTTTCCCCACCCCCAATTATTTTAAAACAAATCCCAGAGATCATCTCATTTCATCTGCATTTTATTATGTATCTCTTAAAAATAAGTTATGAAAACATCCAAAATCCTATCACACCAAAACCAAAGTTAACAATTCCATAATATAATCAAATATCCAGTCAGTATTCATATTTCCTCATTGTTTTATAAATGGTTTTGCTTCCTTACATTTGAGTATCCAAGTAAATTCCCTACATTGCAACTAGATAATAAGTCTCTTAATTCTCTCTGCCTTCTAAGTTTCCCACAGTTCTGATTTGTTGGTTGCTGTTCCCTTGTATTTACTGTAACATTATGGTAAAACATCAGTAGTTAGATCTAGAGACTTGATCAGAGTTTGTTTCTCTCTCTCTCTCTCTCCCCCTCTCCCCAAGACCTTTTCATCATATTTCATCAGGTGGTGTTTTGTTCTTCCATTAGGAGGAACAAAATGTCTGCAGTGTCTGCTTGTTTCTCCTTCTGTGATGTTAGCAGCTGTTGATATTCATCGCCTCAATCCATTACTTCATAGAGGCTCGCAAACGTTGATTCTATAATTCTGTCATCTCTTTTAGGAGAAACATCCCTTCATTAATTTTTATGGTTAACCTGAGTTATAGTTCATTTAGGAGAGGCAGGATAAATGCTTAATTCCACCACCACTCTCTTCTATTTTTTAATCAATTTTAAAAAGCATTAGTTATTTCTCTGGCATCCTCCAAAGGTGACCAGTGAGGAGTTTTGTTTAGGGGGCATGAGGAAGAGTACTATTATGAACTCATGGAGTTTAAAATATTTTAAGCATCTTATTCGTTGCAGTTATCATTATTGATGCTCAAATCATCGCGTATTTGGCCAGTGGAAGCCTATTCAGATTGGCTCTTGAGTCTTTATGAGTACCCTAATAGTTTTTTTCTTAACAGCTTTACTGATGTATAATTGACATACATTGAACTGCACGTATTTAAAGTGTGTAATTGCACTTTAGACATATGTATACAACCATGAATCCCTCACCACAATCAAGATAATGAACACAATCAACACTCCCGAACATCTCCTCGTGTGTCTGTGATCTATCCCCTCACACTTTTCCCCCAACCCCCACCCCGGCAATAACAAATCTGCTTTCTGTCACTATAGATTAATTTCATTTTCTAAAATTCTATGTAAATGGAAATATAGAATATATATGCTTTTTTACTGGCTTCTTTTACTTAGCATGTTTATTTTTATATTCATTCATGGTTACCCATGTTAATAATCCCTTATGAGATATGTGATTTGCAAATATTTTCTCTCAGTTTGGTGTTTATCTTTACATTCTCTTTAAAATATATTTCAACAAGTAGAAATTTTTAATTTGGATGAAGTCTAACTTCTCAATTTTTTCTTTTTTACATCAAGTTTTGGTGTTGTATCTAAGAAATCTTTGCTTAATCTAAGGCCACAAAGATTTTTTCCTAATTTTTCTACCGAAAATTTTAAAGTTTTGTGCCTACATTTATATCTACAATCCATTTTCAGTTAACTCTTATATATAGTGTGAGGTACAGATTAAAGTTCATTATTTATCTATCCATTTATTTATTTAGCATAGGGATATCCAATTCTTCCAGCACCATTTGCTGAAGACTATCCTCTCTCTGCTTAATTGCTTTTGCAGCTTTGCCAAAAATCAATTGGCCATATATGTGTGGGTCTATTTCTGGACTCTGTTCCATTTCACTGATATATTTGTCTGTCTTTATGCCAGTAACACACTGTCATGATTGCTGGAGTTTCATAATAAGTCTCTGGAGTCCTATAAGTATGAAAGCTTTGTTTGTCTGTTTCAAAGTTGTTTTGGCTATTCTAGGTCCTTTGCATTTCCATATATATTTTAAAATGGCATGAAATCTATGGTGAGCAATTGGGGAGAAATCAATATCTTAACAATAGCTTTCGATTTATTTAGGTTTTCTTTAATTTTCTCAGCAATTAAGTGTGTTTTGGGGGGGGTTCTGCTTTATCTCCCCAAACCCCCCCATACACAGTTGTATATCTTAGTTGTAGGTCCTTCCAGTTGTGGGATTCAGCAATTAAGTTTTCAGTGTACACATTTAGCACATATTTTGTCAAATTTATCCCTAAGTATTTCATATAGTTAATGCTATCAAAATTGTATTTTCAAATTTAATTTCCAATTGCTTGCTGTTAACATATAGAAATAAAATTTATTTTTTATATTGATCTTGTATTATCAAACACTGCTAAACGCACTTGTTAGTTCTAGTAGCTTATTTTTAGATGTCACAGTACTTTTTACATTGTGAATAAAGATAATTTTACTACTTCCTTTCAAATCTGGATGCATTTTTTCCCCATGCTTTATCACACTGGCTAGAACCTCCAGCACAATCTTGAATAGGAGTGTAAATGTGGACACCTTTACCTTGCTCCCCATCTTAGTGGAGAAAGCATTCAGACTTTCACCGTTAGGTGTAATTTTACCTGTAGGATTTTTCATAGATACTCTATAGCAGACTGAACAATTACCTTCTATTTCTAGTTTGCTTCGAGTTTTTATCAGGAATGGATGTTGAATTTTGTCAAATTATTTTCTAACATTTATTGAGATAATCATGTCTTTTTCCCTTTTGGTCTGCTAATATGGTGAATTATATTGGTTGATTTTTCATGTTAAGCCAACCTACCATTCCTCGGATCGACGGCACTTGGTCATAATGTACCATTATTTTTATATATTGTTGGATTCAACTTCCTTAATTGTTGTTAGAATTTTTGTGTCTATACTCCTGAAGGATATTAGTCTGTAATAGTAGTGCTTGACTCACAGAATGAGTTAAAAGGTACTCACTCATCTTCAATTTTCTGGAGGAATTTGTATAGGATTGGTACCATTTATTCCTTAACTGGTAGAAATCACCAGGGAGTCTGCTTCGCCTAGGAGTTTTCTCTCTGAGGAGAGTTTAACTGCAAATTCAATTTTTTTAAATTGATGTAGGACTATTCAGATTATCTATTTCTTCTTCAGTGAGCTTTGGTTGTTCTTATACTGCAAAGGAATTACTAAAAATGTAGCTGAGGCCTTGCCACAGATGGGCTTTCTGAAATAAGTTTTGCATATCACTTTGCCTAGAAACAAAAAGAAAAGTAGGTGAGTTTTGAGGCCATGAAACATAGAATCAGAGACAGAAATGCTAGACCAGCTCTTTGCTTGTGGGCTTTGGCTAAAGCCAAAAAGTTTGAACTGGAGCTTGAACTTTGCTTATGACATATAATGCTTTATTTTTTTAGCATGATGCTTTTTAAAGTCTGTTCCCACCAACCAAGTAGACTACTCGACTAGTTTCTATTTTCTGCATGTGAGAAGGGATTAGGGCTGTTTCTCCTAATTTTAGAAATGCAGGCATACGTGACAACTTGGTTTATCTTGTTCATCCTGCAAGCAAAATTAAAATTAACTTCTGAAAGGATTTACAGCTTAAAATTTCAGTCGTAAAATTAGGTAAAAGTAACATGCTGTTCTTGGCAAATGAAGACAGAGATCCTGGTCTGCTATTTACTGGGTTTTGTACTTTGCGAGGGAGGGGGTTCCCTCTCATTTTCCTTCTAGTCATGAGGGATGGATTTGCTATGAGCTATTCTATTTTCCTGGTTCAGATCTTCCTCCCCAAGTCATCTTTCCTCATCTCTAAGCAAGGCAAAACATCTTTAGCCTCATCTATGTCAGTAGGCTTTAGAGACTATTATATTATGAGCTAAATATCAAGCTTAGTATTATCTTTATGGAAACAACCTATATTTGCCTCCCATTTTGTCTCCTTCTAATAGTTGCTATTGCTGGTGAATTGCACATGGACTCACCATCCATCTCAACAATTTGTTAGATTCCCTCCTCCTGGTACAAAAGACAAAAATGGCAGTGTCCTTGCTCATTTGGACTCAATAACAGATGAAACAGTTTGTCAAGATATTTCCAGTAAGCTATAGTCTCTGTCCTGGAATCCCAATCCTTCATATTCCTGTAGATTCAATTCTTAGAGAGCCTATCGACTCTTCCATCCTAACTTAGGCTCCCAACTAGAAACCCTGAAGGATTTTGTTTTCAACTTGGAATGTTTTTTCTAAAAACATCATATTATAAAGAGCAATAAGGCTCTGAGCCAAGTCACTAAAGCCCATGACACTGTATACATAAAGTCTGGTAGCAAGAGCAGACTCACAGAAAGTAGAAGGACATGCAGTTCCACCACACCTTGCACAGCTGAGGAAACTGAGGCTCAGCCTAACCACTCAAAATAATCTTATGCATTTTTATTAGAAAAGTGTCACCACAATTTCTCTTAAGTAGTTAAAAGGAGAGGCTGTTATAGTGAGCAATGAATATTATAATGAAACATAAATAGTGCTATTGTTGGAAAGGAGGGAGGGTGACATTTAAGAAAAGATGTGTGACTGTGTCATATATGAATTATATCTCAATAAAATTGTTAAAAAAAGAAAAAGAAAGGATGTGACTAGGATTTTCAGAGAAATGGATGGGATATGAAAGGCATTCCAGGAAAATGGAATAGCTGATAAATAGACCTCTATGAGTAGAATATTAGAGATAATAGGTGGGCCTGCAATGGTGGATTGATCCTGATTTAGAGGGGCCCTTAAATGTCGTGCTTGGCTTTTGAACTTTGCAGATAAGGGAGTCATCAAAGGTTTTTGAAAGAAGACAGAATGTAATCACATCTAAGTTTTAGAAAGGTATCTCTTTGCCTTTCCAATAACACTCTTACTTTCTTCTTTGGATTATAGTTATCTCCTTCGCTAGGCTTTCAGTTCTTTGAGGGCTATCAATGTTTTCTAAATATTTGTCTTTTTTCCATAGGGCCAAACACAGTGCATTTATATACAGCAGATGTGCATTAAAGGTTCCTCAAACCAGTGAAGTGGACTTGGTGTGAGAAAGCTTTGTTCTACTCTTGTCCCTTTCTGGTCACGTCCCCTCTATTTAAATAGGTCTTAGATTCATTCACTTTTCTCCATCTAACCACCATAAACCTTGTTCAGGCCATCTTCTCTCACTGCAACAATCTAATTGGTCTCCCACCTCACTACCACCCTCTCCTGTCCATTATCTATACTGCCACTAGGAAATTTTTTCTAGAATATCAATCTGATCATGTTCTCTCTGCTTAAAATTACTCAGTGACTTTCTGTTGCTCTGAGGATAAAAACCAACCTCCCTAAAATGGCCTATAAGACTCTGCGTGAGCAAGTCGTTGCCTGACTGTACAGCATCATCTCATGTCACTCTCCACTTTACTTTCTTGTTTCGATCACTCTGGTCGTCTTCAGTTTCTCCTATGTGCCATGCTTTCTCTCACCACAGGGCGTGTGCATATATTGTTCCCTCTGCCTGGAATATTCTCTGCCTCACTCCCATCCTTGACCTAGTTGGTGATTCCTGATTCTTCAGACTTCAGTTTAACTACACTTTCTTAGATAAACCTTCTCTGATCCCACCGAAGTGGCCAAGTGCCTGTGTTATATGTTCTCATATCCTTCCATTGGTCTCCTTTGTATCATACAGCACAATTATTATTAAAAGATTATTTACCCTTCCAATGTCTCTCTCCTCTATAAGAATATAGAGCAGGAAAGCAAGTCTATTTTATTTAACAGTATGCTTCCAGGGTATAATCCAGTGCCTGGCACAGAGTAGACACTCAATAAGTATTTGTTGAATGAAGAAATAATTCTTATGTCTTAATGACTTAAGGATTATAAACTTTCACAGGATCCTATTTTTCTCCATTACACTTTTCACAATTATTATTCCTCAAATATTTGTGTAAGTGTTTATCTATATCCCATATGAGAATGTAAGCTCCATGATGGCAGGGACTATATTTATTTTTAAATTGAATTTTAGTTTGCAAACAATAAAATGTACTAATTATAAACGTATAGTTCCATGAGTTTTGACAAATGTGTACTCTCATAAACATCACTCCAAACAAGATACAGAACATGTCCATCATCCCAGGAGGTACTCTTATATTCCCAGTCAACTTCAGCCCCATACCCCTACAGAGATAACCACTATTCTGACTACTGTCGTTATGTATTCACTTTGCATGTTCTAGAGCTTTGTAGAAGTGAATTCACGCTGAATATGCTCTTATGTGGCTTCTGGCTTCTTTCACTCAACATACTGTCCTGAGATTCATCCATGCAGTTACATGTATCAATAGTTTGTTCATTTTTTTATTCCTGAATAGTATCCAATTGTACAAATATACCACAATTTGTTTATCTATTCACCTATTGATGTAAATTTGGGCTCTTTCCACTCTGGGGTTATTATGAATAAAGCTGCTGTGAACATTCCTATACAAGTTATATTCAAATTTTTTATCATCATATCCCCAGCATCTAGCACTGTTCCTAGTACACAGCAAGCAACAGTATCTATTGAGTAAATAAATGAATCTAATCCTTACAATGATAGTTATAACTCTAGCTTTCCCTTCTGCTTTGGAAATCATATTAGATTGCAGATGACTAAGAGCAACTGAATTACAGAAAGAAACTTGAATACCCTCTCAGTTTTCTAAAAGATAAGTAAGTTGCAGAGTTCGTATTTTAAATATTATTACTAACAATTACTTTAGACACACCTCACAACTGAACTTGTCACACAAGTGTGTCATGATGCTACTTGTAGGATTTACAAATAAAATATAGGATGCTCAGTTAAATTAGAATTTCAGATAAACAACAAATGGATTCATAGTATAAGTATGTCCCAAATATTGCATGGGACATATTTATGCTAATTTGTGACACACACATATGAAAAAGTTCTTTGTTGTTTTTCTGAAATTTAAATTTAACTCACCATCCTATATTTTTATTCGTTAAATCTGGCTACCATAACTATGTGTGAACTGTGGGACCTTTGTTCCTCAGGCCCCTTCCAGCCTTAAAGCTCAAAGATTTCTCACTTGCTCTCTGTGACTGGCCCTAGGAAATGCTGTTCTTTAATAGCTGTTTAATAAGTACTCACTGGCAGAGGGAAGGGAGGCATCTATTTTAAGAACATTATGGGACAACATTTAGTTTGTTTATTTGCATGTCTTAAGCATTTGCTTGGTAAATTCACTTTAAAGTCTAGCTAGACTCTACATCCCCTTAGGCCCTGGTTCATTCTGGCTGGCTAGGGCTTTTCCAAGTGGAATCCAGAATGCCTGTTCCTCTCCCCACCCCCTGACCCTGTTGGTTGTGTTCGTGTATGTGTGTGAACACAGTTAGACAGACATTGGAGGGAAATGCCTTCCTGAACTACTCAGCAATGTCTGGTGTCAGCTTTATCCTTAAAATAAAGTGTGGGTGACAAGTCCCACCTGGTAGGGAGCCAGCTCCCACAGAACCTCTCATTCATAAACTCATAAGGAGCTGTTCTTAAGAGGCAAGTGCACATTAAACATGGGACAAGACTCAGCTTGGTTTAATATGTGTGTGTTTAAATTTCAATGAACGGGTTTTGTTTTAGAATTTCTCAAAGTAAAGCCAGACTCCATGTATGATTAGCACAAAGTTCAGAAACCTAGGATGATGCTAAAGGGGGCCTGGCTTAGTGGAAGAGCGCTAAGATTTTGAATTAAACCTGGGTTTGAATTTGTGCCACTTCCACACTGTGTGACCTTGGTTAGGCAAACTCTTTAACCCTGTTAAGCCTCAGTTTCCTCATCTGTGAAACAATGACAGTAACAGTGCTTACCTTACACTGTAGTTGGGACAGTTCTGTGAGATAACAAAAATGAAGTACTTAGCCAGGCACATAGTGGATATTCAGTGACTGGTAGCCATCGTTATGAATGTGGCCTGGGGAATAAGTTTGATCCAGCCAAAGAGGCCTCTCTGGGTTTCTGGATCCTGAGTCCACTGTGAGGGAATGAAGATTATGAAAGAGCACCTCAGCGTCTTGGATTATTTTCCCCTTTTAGAAATTTAGCTGTACACTGAAAAGAGAAGCCCTGGCTTTGAGTCTTCACTTTGTGACTTAACTAGCAAGTGACACCAAGTCTCTGAGACTCAGATTCTTTTTTTTAATCTGGAAAATTGACATATAAAAATTCTTCCTTTGTTTCACAAGTAGTTATGACAATGATATATGAAGATTGTTTAGAAAGTATACAAATAGTACAGTACTATTGTAACGTGAGTAAACCAATGTTGATAAAAAACATAAAATATAAAAAAGGCACCTCTCTTCACACTTATCTTTCTTTTCCTGACTTCGCAATTTCAGGCTAATTCCTGGAACTAGTGGCAGCGGGTCTAGTGGAAAAGACAAGAGGCGGAGCGTAAGGATACCTGGTTTCTCATCCCAGCTCTGATACTTAACTTCCTCTGTTGAGGAAGTCACCAACAGCTGAGCCTCTATTTCTTCATCTTTAAAATTTGAATCATTCAGTGAACACTATTAGGTATCCGCAGGCACAGTAGTAGATGCTGTAATTATAAATAATGCCAGCTAACATACACTGAGCATGCTATATGTGCCAAGCACTTTGCTAGGGGCATTATCTCTAACCTCGTGAAGCCCTATGGAGTCAAATATTATCATCCCTGTTTGATAGTTGAGGAAAGTGAGGCTTAGAGGTAAGTTTAAATTGATTTTCCTTATAGTGAACGAACCAACATCTTTATCTCAGAGGAACTTACTCTCTAGGGGGTAGGTGAAGGTATAAAGAAAGCATTGTAATATTGCATGTGTGTGTGTGTCTCTACACATACCCATACATCTAAAACACTATTTCAGATTTGTGGTCGACAATCAAATGAGACTTGGTGTGAAAGGTGTTTTGAAGAAAGCTGACATTATTAAAACAAAATAGTTTTCTTATGTTGTATGAAACCAGGATTGAGCAGCCATTTCAACAATCGCTTACTGAGCTAGTTCAGGAAGTATTTGGTATATTCCGAGGACTGTCTTGTTTTGCACCACGTAGAGTATTAACAGGCCCTAGCATCTGAATAGCACCACCTCTTCTTTCTTCTGAGACCTGGTCACAATTCTAAACCCCACTCATTTCTTTAACCTCGCCAGGATCAATCATCCATTGAGTCTACTACCTTTTTTGCTGCCTCTTACCCACCACCTATGCTCACTTCCCTTCTTAGGAAGCCTAGATTCCATGGTCCATCATTATAATTACTTCTTTCCAGACAGCTTTGAATCCCATGACCCTCTTTTCCTTTATCCTTCTCACCTAGTAGAACCCAACCCTGGTTAAATCTAACTCTCCTGCTAATCTGCATCCATATCCAACATGGCTGAACAAGGCTAAAGAAAACCTCACAATATTGATAACGTGTGTTCCTTTAAGTCCATGACCACTACCCTCAAGTGGGCCCTTAGAGCTGCCTCACGGTTCTGCCACATTTCCCTAGCTCTCCTTTCTGAAATTGCTCTGGTCCAGATTACCACATTGCTAAATCCGTCGGTATGTTCTCATACTCCTTCTTTCTTGGCTTATCAACAATTTAGCATGATTTATCGCTCTTTCCTCCTTGAAATACTTTCTTCACTTGCCTTCCAGGACCCTTCTCTATGTTAGTTATCTACCTACCACACAGGCTGCTCCTTCTCAGACTCCTTCTCTGGTACCTCCTCATGTTCTCTTAACATTGAAGTGCCTTGGTGCTCAATTCCAGGATGTCTTCTCTTCCCTTTATCTACATTCACTCCCTTGGTGATCTCATCTAGGCTTGTAGCTTTATATACATACCTGTGGTAGCATAGGTGGTGCTCGCCAAATAATCCCTGTTCTCTTCTACTTTCCATGCTTTTAGGTTGTGCAGAGTGTATAGTTCCTGTTAAGGAGAATATGAGTACAGTCAGGGGCAATTAAGAGCAAGTATTAGCATCTAAGGTGGTAGAATTGCTAGTCAAAAGCAGCTTAGAAATCCAAGTCACCCTTGGAAGAAAGCCACTAAGGAGACCTGCCTGTTCCTCATTGGATTGTGACATAAGCAAGAAATAAACCTTAGTTATGTTAAACCATTGAGATTTGGGGTTCATTACCACAACATAGTCGAGTCTCAGCTGACTAAGACAGCACATGTACATCTCTAAGCTAGCAATCTTCCTTGAACTCCAGACTGCCATAGCCACCAGGTTTTCAATTTCTCCAATTAGATGTCTAATAGACATCTCAAAACCAGAATTCCTAGTGCCCCCCAACAGGTTTCTCCATCTGAATAAATGACAGTTCCATCTTTCTAGTTGCCTAGTACAAAAACTTTGGAGTCATCCTTGACTCCTCTCTTTCAGTCACATCCCACATCCAATCCATCAGCAAACCCTAGCAGCTCTATGATCAAAACATATCCAGAATCCTCTCATTTCTGCCAGTCTCTAAGACTGACTCTCTGGTTCAATCCGCCATTATCCTTCTGCTAGCCTACCATGACAGCCTCTTAGGTGGCCTTCCTGCTTCCACCCTTGCCCCACCACAGTTCGCATGGCAGCTAGAGTGAGTCATCTTAAAATGTAAATCAGTAAGTGTCACTCTTATGTTCAAAACCATTCAATGTTTTTCCAAAGGCAAAGTTCTTACAGTGGTCTATAAAATCTTGCATGTATTGGCCTCTGCTACATCTCTGGCCTCATCGTCTCTCCCATTCCCCTTCCTCACTCTACTCCAGCACTCTGGCCCCCTCCTGCTTGGCCAAAACATCAAGCATGTTCTCTCATTTATTGCCTTTGCTCTTGCTCTTCCCTCTGCTTGGAACACTCTTTCCCCAGATTACTACATAGCTTGCTCCTTCATTTTCCACAGCAAAGGTTCTCAAACTTTACTGTGCATCAGAATCACCATAAGGGCTTGTTAAGTCACAGATTGCTGGGTCACACCCTAAATTTTATGATTTAGTAGGTCTGGGAGGGGGCAAGAATTTGCATTTCTAACAAGTTTCCAGGGCTGATGATGCTGGCCCAAGGACTGTGCTTTGAGAAACACTGTTCTCTGCTCAGAAGTCACCATATGAGCAAAACCTCCTCTGACTTCCCTGTATAAAATAACAACCTGACCCCAACACTTCCTATCCCTCTTACTCTGGTTTATTTTCCTCCATAACACGTATCATCTGACAAATATGGACGAAATATTTATTTGTTTACTGTTTGTCCTCTCCTCTAGATTGTGCACTCCATGAGAGCAGGGATTTGATTTCACTTGTGGCTGTGTGATACACCTCAATCCCCTGTGTCTAGCACAGTGCCTAGCACACAATAAGTGCTTAATAAATACTTGTTGAATAAATGGTCAAAATAAAATGTTGCACAGCTAACCTTCTGTGACCTAAGCTTCTGGAAGAATTGCTTACAAGGATAACTCACCTTTGCCAACCATTCAGTCACTCAAACTAAGCTGTTCTTACATTCCATCTCACTTCCTGGGTTACCTTTTTTGTCATTGTCATCCCTGCCGCCACTCATAGCAGAATGCACTGATGATGACTGGGAAAACATAATGGCTTGTGGAAGGGACACTGTGATGTAACTCTTTATCTCAGGAAACCAAAGGAGAGAGAGACTCCCAAGTGGAGCTGGTCTAACACTTGTAACTCAATGAAAGCAATTATTTCACAGCACTTTATTGAGTACATGCTTGTGCAAGGGTTACAAAGAAGAATAAGAAAGAGTCCTGTTCCCCGTTTGATGACAGAACCAAATAGATTGAGTCAAATATGGCAAAGCACCATTAGCAAAGAGGAGGGAGTAAGAACTTCTGCCTGAAATCGCTGAGAGGGAAGAATTTGGTAGAATCTTCACCAAAAAGATGGTGTATAAGAATGAATAGAAGATCAGTTTGTGGTAAATGAGAAAAGGGGGTAGAAAAAGCATTTGACAAAGGGACAAGCATCAGCGAACAGACAAAGGTGTGAGATACTGGTGATATTAAAAATATTTAATAATCAGTTATACACAGATATCAACAAATCCAAATGGATGTCTAACCAAGCAGCGTAGACACCAGCCATAGACAAACTGGCATAGCCATATCGTAGCATACCACTTGACTATAAGCTCCAGAGAGAGACCAGAGTGTTACAGAAATGCTGAGTAGTGTGGCAAAGCTAATACTAATGTAATCATAATAGCTGACACTGAGAGCTTACTATAAGCCAGGCACTGTGCTTTGCATGCTTTATCTTATTGAATTCTCCAATCAACCACTGTACAGTAGATACTGTTGCCATCCCCATTTTACAGATTGAAAATTGGGTATCAGAGATTAACTCACTCACCTGAGGTCACCTAACTCAGAAATATTAGAGCCAAGATTTAAGCCTATACAGACGAACTTCAGAACTTATATGCTTATCTAAGGTATACTGCCTCAGGTAGTGGCTAGAACGTAGGTTGCCTCTCTAACACTGTGGGAATATACAAACAGGTAAATAGGGCCAGCCGGTGGTGCAGCAGTTAAGTGTACACATTCTGCTTGGGCGTCCTGGGGTTCACCTGTTTGGATCCCGGGTGTGGACATGGCACCGCATGGCAAGCCATGCTGTGGTAGGCATCCCACATATAAAGTAGAGGAAAACGGGCACGGATGTTAGCTCAGGACCAGTCTTCCTCAGAAAAAAGAGGAGGATTGGCAGATGTTAGCTCAGGGCTAATCTTCCTTGAAAAAAGGAAGAGGTAAATAGGTTAACTTTTCCCTTATAGACATCATTGTGTGGTTGAGGAAACAAGACTCTCAGCCGTGAAACCTAAGGAACATTACAAGGACTGTCCCACAGCAACATGTGACACTTGCCCAACGAGTGGGACATTAGTGTGTGCTGGGTCTTTTCACCGAGCTGGAGTGTCATGAAAGAAATGAAACTTAAACTTGGCCTTGAGAGGTATGGCATAGTGGGAAGAATATGAAGTTAGGGTCAGAAGTGCTAGAGTCTACTCGCTAGCAGTGTGAGCTGGACCAAAGTAATTTCCTTCAGTGTTTTCATCTGTAAAATGGATGATTTGAATTAGATTATTGGTTCTTAATGGAAGTACCCTACCCCCAGTAGGTATTTTGGAAAATTGTGAAGGCATTTTTTGTCAAAATGATTGGGGGTCTCTTAGGTAAGGGCCAGGAATAATAGATGTTCTGCACACTATGAAGAATTGTCCTGCATCCTGCCCTACATTTAGAAGACCTCTGGACATTCATGGAGGTGAAAACTGTTTATATTATCTGAGCCTAGAATATAACCACATTTTACATATTGAAATGAATTTTCTCATGGTTTTGTTATTATAGATTAAAACTATCCAGTAAATAAAGGAAAGATTGAACTTTTTTTCTAGAACTTGATGCTGAGTTTTTCACCATTTCAGAGAATCACTGCATTAATGGCAACTTCATTCATGGTATTTGAGTTACCAATACGATATCCCAATGTCATTCTGCTTCAGCAGGCTGTTGCATTCATGGTGATTGTGCATTGAGCCACTGGCCTCTGACAACATTATTACATCTTCTGACACAGTCATATATGAGCATTTACATATTGAACTACACATTGTTTCATTATAAATGACTTTCCTTTTGTTTGTTCCTTGCAATACAATTATGGTATAATGTGTGCTTTTAAAACTATTGCTTACATCCTTATTATAACTTTTTCTTACGAATTTATTCTTAGGATAGCAAGAAAGAATAATAAATACTTAATAATAAAAAATGATGTGCTGGTCTGATCAAGTTAAGAACCACTGTATTAGGTAATCTCTCAGGGGCTTTCTAGTTCTACTTTGCTGTGGGCATAAGGAGGGGTTGGAGTTTGAGAGGAAGAGGGAGAGCATTCCAGGGTAGGAATGACACCAGCTATGTGGCCTGGTTGAGCAGGGATTGAAGTGTCCCCAGACAAGCCAGGATAGGGCAGAGACTTCCTCATGGCCTGGTCTTGTCATGTTCTCTGGAAACTACTCCTTTTATCCTTCCCCCCTCACTGTAATTGAAGACTCCTGGGGGAACTGCCAGGGCCAGCATTACAGGAAATTGCCTGTGGCCAGTGAGGCTTCTCTGGTTACTTTTCTCAGTGACAGAGGACAGTGATGACTTCCTGTCTGTTAGCTTAGCTGGGTGTCTTTGCCTCCTTGTTCTGCCAAGTTCCCAAGAAACCTTAGCTTCTGCTCCTTACATGTTCAGCTCCTATTATTGGGACTTTTTCCCTGTCTTATTCAGGTCCCTTGCCTCGGGTCTCCTTGCTCCATACTATAGATCTGGAAACTTTTGATCCACAATAGACAAATTTTATGGAACAACCAAAAGGCATTGTTTGGAATTAGGCCATAGCTTCAAATAAATACCACTTCAACTTTGGCAACACCTGTTGAGTCCTCTCCCTTGAAGAGGATGACTTTTATCATTTAGTAATGTATTGTTTTTTCTTCTTACTAATTATATATGTTCACTGAAGATTGCTTGGAAAATACAGAAATATATGGAGAAGCAAATATAAACTATCCATAGTCCCAAGAAATAGAGTAGTACTCAACATTAGATAAAGGTGATAGCATAGGTGGAGGTTCAATTCAATGCTTCCCTGTCTCTCTGTTCTCTATTCTATGCCAGCCCCCAGCTTCCTCTTCCCACAGCACCTCTTGATCTCCCCTTTATGAAAACTTGCCTGTCCTATATACCATAAAATGGAGGGCAAACTGGAAAGTGTACGATAGCACTTACTATGTCAAAGGCATATAAGAGAGATAAAATATCTCATATCAGGAAGGTGTTTGGCATCTAAAATAGCAGTATTCTGTCATAGCTCTGCCATCACTACCTTATTACCAAAGTGTTGTGGTGATAAAGTGTTGTGGGAATGTCTAAAGAGATAAGAGACCAACTGAGAAATTCACCGTGCTCCCTGGGAATTAGGAAAAAGCGCACAGTACAAAGAGGCAAGAATGATTAAGTGTGAGACTAGCTCATAAATATGCCTTTCTCTTTTGAAAAAAACAGCCAACATTAAACAAAAAAGTTGGATGATACTAAATCCATCTGAGAGATAGAGTTCTTATTACAGATAATAGTTAGAATTTATGTTTTGCTTTGTCCCAAGGTGAATGGGGTCAGAATGGCAGTTTCCTCATCTTTGGTCCTTGCATTGAGGCTCTAGTAGACAGAGGACTTAGCAAACTCTAAGGCATAAGGGTCAAGGTCAAGGCTTTGGAGTTAGTCATACCTGGGTTCAAACCCCAGCTCCATTCACGTGGTTATCAAACAATCCTTACGTGCCATCCACTGGTTTACACTTTGGAGATACAACGTTGGACAACACCGATAAGGTCGATAATTACATGGAGCTTACATTCTGGTCATGGGGGACAGAACATTTAATGTTGAGAAGATAACTTAGTAATTATGATTGGAAGTATCTGAGGGCTACCTTAGGTTGAGTGGTCAGGAAAAGCCAAAGGCCTTTCTGAGAATAGACAATCGAACTGAGACCTGGATAATAAAAAAAAAAAAAACATCTAGGGGAAGAACATTCCAGGCAGAAGTAAGAGTTAGGGCAAAGGCCCTGAGGCAGGAGCAGGCTTAAGTTTTCAAAGAATAGAATGAATACCAGTGTTATTGAAGCAGAGTGAGCCAGGGAGAGAGTGAGGAGATGAGGTTGGAGAGGGTCAGCACATGTCAGGTCATGCGGGGGCCTTGTAGAAATTCAGCTAGTAATAATAATCATCATAACAACAAAGCAGAGAAGAAAAAGGAAGTTGGAGAGTTTGGGAGATACTGTACAATACCACCTGAGGAATATTGATCTGACTAACTGGGCACAGAGGTGTCGCTGTAAGGTTTGAATGGTGTGCTGAGAGTGGAGCCTGAGGAGGACAATTCTGCGAGCACAGTACACGGTGGCCATTTTCATCTATCATTACATTTCTATCACTTGAATTTCTCTCAAGTTCTCTGCTACAGCTACTGCCTTCCCAATGAGTGCAAATATATAAGTCCGGTGGGACACAGGGATATGTCTAGGGCCTATTTCCAGCCCTATATAAAGAAATTCTCCTGTATTTTGTGACTGGAATTCCTACCAATGAGAAGGTATCTGAGTCACAGTTCCCAAACCAGCTACCAAACTGGCTATTTAGTGAGGTATAGACCTGACCTAAAAGGGTGCTAACTAAGATGACTTTTTATTTCATGTGACTCATGACACCATCAAATAAGATGATTAAGCTACTCTAAATTTATTTGGTTAGGAGGAACGTGGCTAAGGATTAGGTTCGCTGGGGCAACGTTGCTTCTTGGTTCATACAGTTTACTAACTTTTTCCTTTTTTTTTTTTTCTTTAATAGGGAGAGAAGAAATCCTATGGAAAGCTATGCGGGGGCCAAGACTGCAGTGGAGGCTGTAAATGCTTTCCTGAGAAAGGAGCAAGAGTAAGTTGCTTCTTTCATTGTTGAAAGACAAATAGTCACAGGAGCTGTTATCTGAAGTGTGTGTTTTCTTTAGAATTAAACTGCTTAGAATTTACCCTTATGACCTCATGGAACAAGCAAAGTGATGAGGACCAGCTGGAAGGAGTTTTGCTAACTAATGATAGGCAGAGCTAGATTGTCAGTCTCTGAGGGACCAGGAAGAGGTTTCCTTCATTGACTTAATGCCAGGGTTTCCTCAAGGTTTCATCTGGAGTATTTTCAAAAGGCAATTAGGTTATGCAAAACCAGATTATGATATGTTTGTAGATATGTGTAAATTTTCATAGCTCATTTATATCCACTTGGTTCTTCCCTACCACCCTGGGGAACAAGTGGTCCAATTGTTATCTACAGACTAGGGATGTGACTCATCCAAAATCAAGGGTACAGAGTAGCATAAACTCCAGAAACAGAGGCGACTATACATGAAGAATGATTTATAGATATTATGTTAAGGCATAGGTTGCGTTTAAAAGCATTATGTGCTATATACAATGTATTGGCATCGTCCCTTATTAGCAATGCACAGTTCAAATTTTTGTGCAAATTGCAGTGAACACAGTACATTGACACATTGCCATCAATCCCTGTATATGCATATGTGATGTGTTGCCCTGGATTATTTGTATCTCTGATTTTCACTGAATAAACCTGCATCTTTATTATAATTCAGAAAAAGTATTCAAGGGGATTCAATAGGTAAAAAAATAAAGTATAAGCTGTGTTTCCAGAATTTATAGCCACCCTGTATAGAATCAGATCTTCTGACTTCCAGCATCATATTTGCACTCTCATCACACTCAAACAAGCCTGAGACCTTACACTGTCAAAAGAAGGTAGTACAAATAGGTCAACCAAACCCTCAAAAACATAGCTGAACAGGGAACAGAGTGACCGCTCCAACTTCTCTTTCATTATCTTCCATTTGCAGTAAAGTGAAATGTCAAACTATGCCAGAATTTGAAGGAAGAGAATAAAAAGCCATCTCCTCATCAAAAGGAACCAGACCCATTATACATTAAAGGCATAGATTTAGAGAATCATAAAATCTCAGAAAGGGAAAGTAGCTTAGTGAGCTTCTCATCTTATCCACTGATTATACAGAGGAAACAGACTCTGAGAATGAAAATGACTTCTCGGGGTCACACAGCAAATTGATGACAGATTCGGGCTATTACCTGGGTCCTTTGATTTCTCACCTATTTACTTTACCTTCTGCTGCCTCCCAGGGACGTCATGTTGACTGTAGCCACCGAGACCCATGCCTTTGCCTCCGATCTACAACCAGGAAACACTTTAGAAAAAATAATTCTACAATAAATATATGAATACATTCTTAACAGCAAGCGATGCAGAAAGCAAAATTCTCCCTTGATGCTTTCTCAGTCCCACTATTGTTTTTCTGGTCTTTTTCTGTGCATAATCAGAAATACGTACAAATATGTAAAAAAGATGTTTCACTTTCTGTTTCTTTTGAAAATATAATTGTAAGTATATATTCTGTAACTTGTTTTGTCTTTTTGGTCCCTTAATATGTCCTTAAGATATTTTCTTCTACCTCATAGTTTAGTGCAGCCCTTCCTCCTTTTTTTTTTTTTTTTGAGGAGGAGGATTAGCCCTGAGCTAACATTTGCCGCCAATCCTCCTCCTTTTGCTGAGGAAGACTAGCCCTGAGCTAACATCCATGCCCATCTTCCTATACTTTATATGTGGGACGCCTGCCACAGCATGGCTTGACAAGTGGTGCCATGTCTGCACCTGGGATCCCAAGCAGCGAACCCCAGGCCACCAAAGCAGAACGTGCGCACTTAAATGCTGCACCACTGGGCCAGCCCCCAGCCCTTCCTCTTTTGATGAATACTTAGGTTGTTTCCAAATTTTTGCTATTTTAAAAAAATAGCAGTGCTACCGTGGAAATCCTTGAACAGGCCTCCTTGTATTCATCTCTAGCATAGATACTAAGGATCAGAATTATCAGATACCAGAGTAACAGGCATGTTTAATTTTCAAAGCTAATGCTCAGTTACCCCACAAAGTGTTCCAATTTACACTGCCATCAGCATTGTACAAGAGTATCCATGTTTTCCACTTGCCAACACTTTATATTTTTACTGGTATGTGTGAAAACCATCCCACTTCCCAGACTAAGTGAGTTTAAGTGTCTTTTCCCATATTCACTGCACGTTTGTATTTCTTCTGTGAATTTCCTGGACATATCCTCTACCCACTTTCCTAAGAGGTAATTCTTACTGATTCCCTTTACCTCTGCAAAGACAGAGCAAATAAAAATGGCCCAAGTGGAAGCAGATGAGATTTGAAGTTTAACACAAAAGGGCCTTTCCTGATGGGTGTAGGGCACAGGTAGTGGTTGGTCAGGCCTCAAGGCCAGGGAAACGAGAAACAGCTCTGGACTGTTTCTGGGGTTGAAAAGCCTTTAAAAGTAGAAAATCTTATTATATATCTGAACGGAGGTCAGTCCTACACCAGGCAAACATGCCTACGATGACCTCATTGTTGAACCCCTGGCTGAGATTTTGATCTTTGAAGATGGAAGGCAATGGATTTCCTCTATGAGGAGCCCTCATTTGCGTTCCAAACATCTGGAGCCCTAGTCTGGCTTCTCCTTTGAAAATATGAGTGGCTGAAGGGGCGTGGGATGGAGGAAAATAGAACATCACCACACAAATTTTTTTCTTCAAATTTGAAAGACTCAGAGTCCACACAGTTAAACATGTTCCTAAAAGTTTATTTGTGAAGTCTGAAGTTTCTGGGAATGTTTGTCAAGGTTATTGAACCAGACCAAGCTGTATTTCATGAGTCAAGAGCAGGGATGTCCTATTTCCCAAGTAGATGAGGAGGCCAGTGCACATGGGGCAGATCCTGTGAACACAGATGCTTGAAGCTGCCTGTGCTGCCAGGTCCCTTTTAGTCATCCTCCCTACCCTCCTGCATTCCCAGGGCCAAGCCGGATTGTTTAAACTGGCCCCAGCACTGTTGACCCTGCAGGGCAGCCCCTCAGTACCCCTTTTGTGCAGATGTCAGAAAGATTTGAGACTGTTTTCCTTAGCTGAGAAGAGGGCCCCATTTGGATTTCAAGCTGTTCCTCTCAAGGTCTGCGAGCTGGGAGGGGAACGGAACGTTGGGTCGCCCCCGAGATACGCTGCAGCCCTTGGCAGGCCTGCCTCCTGCCTTGGGGAGACATCAAGCACATAGCTTGCTGGGCAGTGTGTACTTTTCCTTTGCCAAAGGCCTCTTGAACTGACTGGGACATTTACACAACACCTACCACTCCTGCACAACTGCAATCCAACGCTTTTTGTCTTAAGCTATCTCAAGCTGATTTCTTGAAGGTATGCCCTGCCTGGTAAAAACCCTTGCCCAGTGTCGGTGCACTGCTTTTTTCCAAAGCATCTTTCCCCTGGGTCTGTATTATTATCTGGTATTCAACAAATAAACTGATGAGTGACTTGCCCAAGGTCACTAGCCTGTTAGTAGCTAAACCTTATTTAGCCTTCTTTAGGAAAACATCAACTTTAAAAAATGACATGCCTAGTGATGTTAAACTAAATGATTTCTTCCCCGGACATTTAAATTTGGATTTAATGTTTGACTTTCAGTTTTCTTTCTTGGGTGTAGGTGTTATTATCTGGAAGAAGTATTTTTTTGAGTTGTCCTCTTCCCTGGTATTTTTTTTCTGCCATTGGATTGAACAGAACATTTTAGGTTGACATTTCCATCCATTCCCTTTTTTTCCTACTGGATCTGAAAGGTATCTCTGAATTGTACTCCATCAGTGTGTGTTTGTCTGAGTTGGGAGCAGGCAGGACTGTTTGTTTTGTTCTAAGCCCACTATTCCTTAATATAACTTCAGAGTTTTCCCTGTTTTTACAGTGTTCTGGTGTTTATATACAGCATGGTGAGTTCCTAATTATCCATGCCATCTAGAGGAGCATTGTCACAGATAATCTCAAACCACAGGGAATGTTTGGATTCCCCCCTTGGTAAGAGCTATTTGCCCCTGTTTTATGGCTTGGGAAGCTATGTTCTAGCTAGAGAGTTTATGAGGCTAGCCTGAGTTTCACGAGGAACAGCCCAGATTTCTGAATTCCTTATCTTGTGCCTGCATCCTGCTGCTTCTCTGTCACAAAGTGTGTTTCCCGTAAATTCCAGAGCCCAGATGCATTAACAACCAGTGCTTCAATTTACTCTCCTCCTGCAAACAGCTGGCGTTCTCTGTGTCAGCTGAGTGGTACCATGGCTACCAAAGGGCCTTTCCATTTTCTCCTGAATTAAGCAGTTCCTGGGTACATCTTTCCATCCTCCCTGTGTACCCCTTAGACCCCTGCCCTGACCAACCACTACCACACACACTGATGACCTTATCTTCTACTGCTCCAAAGTGAAAGCTCATATTGCGCATGACCTCCTTGGGTGGCTAGGCCTTGCTGGAGCTGCCTGCAGTCAAACTTCTTGCCTTCATTGCCCGCTCACTTCTCAACCCTCTGCAAGCTGGCCTCACTACTAACACTGGTCACCACTAACCTGCTTGTTGCCAAATCCAGTGGACATTTTTCATTCTTATCTTCCTTGATTTCTCGGCTGCATGAGACACTTCCTTCTTACCTGAAACTCTCTGTTCCCTTGCATTTCATAACACTATTCTCTCCTAGTTCCTTTCCTACTTTGATTGGCACTCCCCAGGGTTCTGTCCTCATCCTACTTCTCTTCTCACTGTAGGCCTCTCCCAGGGTGGTTGCATATATTCCAGGAATTTCAGCTACCTCCCATACAATTATAAATGTTGAATCTCTAACTGTAGCTCAGACCTTCTCCTTAGCTTCAGGTCAGCATCTTCAGTTTCTTGCTGGATATCTCTGCTTGTATTTTCACTGGCACCACAAACATGTTTCATACAGAATTCAACCATCAACCTCCACCAGACATGTTCCTTCCTAAGTCCTGTGTCTTTTCCATCCCAGCAAATGGCACCACCAAGCACTTCATGCTCAAGCCAGAAACCTGGGAGTCATTCTGGTCTTCCCTTTCCTTTTCCCACTACCACCTCCAATTCATCATCAAATCCTGTCCATTTATCTTTCTGAATAGAGCTCAAAACCATCCATTTTTCTCCATACCTGTATCTCCAATCCAGGCCTGTATAATTTCTTGCCTGAATTACTATAATAGGCTCCAGACTGGTCTCCCAAACTCTAGTCTCACTCTTTCCCATCCATTTGCCACTCTGCTGTCATAATCTTTCCAAAACAGAAAGATGATCATGAAACTCTGGCTTAAAATCCTTCAATGGCTCCCCATAGATCTCACAATGAAATCTCAACTCTAGTAGGCTTACAAATCCTCCATGGCCTGGCCCTTGACTACCTCTCCAGCATTATCTCTCATCACTAGGAGCCTCTCCCTTCAGAAAGCAAAACAAGCTATACACATGAACTGAACTATTTCGAGTTCACAGAACCTCCTACATTATTTGACATATTCCAGGTTTTATACCTGCTACTTCCTTGACATGTACTTCTTTCCACTTGCTCTACCCTTTCTCTGCTAACTTGCTTCTATTTACCCATCCTTTAAAACTGAACACAGACTTCATGTCCTCTTGAAAGCTGCACGATCTGCAAGGCTGAGGTTATCTGCTCTTCTCTCATACTAAACTACAGCAGTCTTTTGATTTGTCTGCTCTCCACTGTCTTTGTGAACTCCTAAAGAGCTGAGACTGGGTCTTCTCAGACTCTTCAGGGGCAGTAGGCACCACAAGCTGTTTCAAGAAGGACTGACCAACCAATTTTGATGGGTATGGTTCCAGCCCTACTCTTCACATCCTGGATTAGCTGTTAGGTCACTGTGAAGCAGATGAGAGTGTCCTGTCTAGGGAAGAATCCCTTATGCTAAAAGAAGGCAAAGGACCAAGGCAGTCATTTCCATATCTTTTTTAGATCCTATTAACTGTAAGGGTTCCAGCTCTTTCTCACGCTCTGGTTCCTATAGCTTGCTTTGGGATTCTGCTCTAACTCCTCTGTGTTTTTGACCCTGACCTCTTCTTTTGCCTGATTGCTTCCTACTCTGTGCCTACCAATGCAAGGGACTTGGCAAAATGTTTTTGGTTTACTACCAGCAATTTATTCTTCCTCCAAGGTGAGGACCTTCACGAATAATTGTGAGCCAAAGATAATCACAAACTTTCTTTTTGACATTGATTTCACCCTCCTCCCCACCAAACCTTTTGCTTAAAGCCCCTTAACCTTATGCAGAGTTGATAGCCTTGAGTTTCCCTTGTTCTTCTTCCTTGTTGGGGGAGAGGAATAGCATTCGTGCAGGGAAGTAGCTATTGGGTGGCAGTAGGGGAGGGAGGTAAAAAACCAAGGGTCCTTGTGTATTTAAATATAGTTATTTAGGTCAAGGATGATTGTTGATAATGTTAAAACTTAGTGTCTCTGCCCTGAATCAAGATGCAATCGTAGCCCAGCAGATGTTCGTGATTATCTTAATCCCTTCTTTGATCATATGGGGACAATATGGGATATATGAAACATATTTCCATACTAGCGAGGTAGGCTTCTGTTAGAGAGGAGCCAAGGAGCTGGAGGAGGAGATAAATGTACAACTGTAGAGTCAAGAGCACTGCTGTAGATATCCAGAGACCTAAGTGCCATGCCTGAGCTTTGCCAACTGGATGACTTTGGGCTGGTGCTTTCCCCTCTCAGGGTGTCAGTTTGCCCATAAGTAAAATGAGAGATTTGGGCTGGGTAATCTCAAAGAACCTACCAGCTCTGATGATTTAAGTCAGACACCACATTACTGTACTGTGACAATTCCTTGCCCCTAGAGTGTCTTATCATGCTTTCTAGTGTTGCAGTGAGATATGGAGGGCAATGTTTGACAGTGTTCTACCCTCTAGAATGGTCTCTTGGCAGCTGCCTCAGACGTAAATCACTTGCTGTGGCTTTTCACTGTTGAGGCTGGAAGCTCCCAACATCTGAAGTTGCGCTCCTGCAGGAATGTGCACCTCTACCCGCTCCTTGGGCATCTGGTTAGTGTGATTTGAAGAGAGTCACAGGGATATCTTCTCACCACCCATACCTCCAAAATATCTTCCCTGCTTAGCCTAGGAATCATTCTGCCTACATTCTAGCTTTAGAGAGTCATTTTTTAGGTTAAGCGTTGCCCTATCCTTGCATTGCTTGGATAAATTACATATGCCTCTCGGATGAGAGGAGGCAGGCTCACCCTGCATACTGGGGGAGGAGTTGTGTGCACGAATCTTTAGAGACTGCTCAGTTTTCCTTGTACTGGCCATGCTAACCCATATGTCAGAGACACTGGATATCAAAACATGGGTGAGCGTCTTGCATGCCAAGGTGTAACATATTCTCTCTTTCTAGAGTCTGCCCTCATCTTCCCTCACCAGCTGTTTACCCCTTTCCTCTTCTTGTTCTTCTCTTTCCTCCCTGTTCTCTAACTTCCTCCTTTCTCCTTCCAAGCTTCTATCTCTGTTACTCCAGCATTTCTAGCTCTCCATCCCTCATTCCCATTTTCCCCACCATGGCCTCCATCCAGTTTCTCCCCTCTGCTTTCAGTTGCCTGGGATTTCTTCCTGTGTCACCAGTCCCTGTTTTCTGTCATCTATCAGTAGGCTTGAAACTATCGCAGCAAGATATCAGAAAGATTCGCTGTGATATACTTTATAGAAGCATCCCACTTATCCAGAGATTCTAAATCTCAGAGCCTGGATTAGTAGTGCCCTCTCCAAAATTGGGAGACGGCGGTGCATGCAAGTCAATCTATTGGGGTGTAAAAGAAAATATTACAAGTTCTATTTCCATTTAAATTGAGGAAACCTAGAAAGAAATTAAGATTTGGATTAAATGATTTAATGTATATAAAATGCTTAAAACAGTGTGTAGTGCACCAAGCTCTATGTAAGTATTAGTTTTTATCATTGCTAGTATTAAGCCTTTCAAATATGTAATACACATATTGTCATTGGCACTCTCACCAGGTGGGCCTATCCTCAGCTTTCCTGTTGCTTATGCATTGTAAGGTATTTTGAGGGAAGCATGGGAGTCTGCAAGATGGAAGCGGGTGACCCCAGGGCCTTCACTCTTTTTTCTTGGGTGTATACCAGAGATATTGCTATTTCTTTGGGCTCAGTTAAGTGGATTTATGGATTATGTTTATCTAGCTACATTAACCATCGTAAAGTGAACAAGTAGCTTAAACCTTGTATTGAAAATAATACTAATAATGTAAGCCCATGCAAATAGCAGTGCTCATACTTCTCCTACTCGTAGGATGTGTTTTTCCATCAGCTGCGTTATGAGGTGAAAACCACAACAATCTAATTATACCTGAGACGAAGTCAGCAAAAAAGGAATGCAAGAATAATCAAGAAGAGTGTATGAAATATGGATTTACACTCATTCTCAATAATGAAAGATCTTGCCCTAAGTATGTATTGTGACCTGAAATATTAGCTAATAATGTAATGAAGCCATCATGATTAACAAGACATTTGACGTGCTATTTATTTCATCTTTATCGCATTCTTTTACATTTTCTATTAGGTATGTTTCATAATATATATGTATGTGCATATATATGTAAAGTATACATATACATATATATGTATATAACTTGTAATATATTTATATATAAATTATTATATATAATCATATATATTATAAATATATACATGAGAGAGAGAGAGAGGAAGCATGCTTAGAATTTTTTACCTGAAAAGGATATGCAATCAAAAAGATTTGGTGACCACTGGCCTAGACCATACTTAAAATAGATGGCGACTCACAAGCAGAGGTGAAAAAACTTTGAATAAGAAAACAATAAGTGTCCTGAAATCTCTTGCTCTTTCCCTGTAGAACAGCTGTTCCACCAACTTTAGAGCCTCATCTTGACAACTTCATATAAAATAAAGCAATAGGGATCTCAGGAGTTGGGAGAAGTGAGAACACAAAGAAATTTAAAAATCATAAAATCTCAAGCCTGGGAGGTTGGTTCCAAGCCCCAAGTGGCATATCATAGTTTATAAAAGGCTTTCCCAGCATGCCTGTGAATGCTCTTTCCCTCACTTTAAATATGAAGACACTTAGAAGAAACAGTTTCAGTGAGGTTAAGAGACTCTGCCAAGGTCCCTTGTAAATGGCATAGCTGAGATTTGAACAGGTATTCCGTCACCTTGCTCAGTGTTCTTTCCACCATGTCAAACAGCCTCCTAATCCCATGACCATAATCAGCTGAGCTCACTGTGGTTGGATTGTAGTGAATGGAGGAATACTTGTAATGGAGACAATCTGCTAAGAAGACATAGACCAGATATCAACAAATCAATCGTCCTTCCCCTGCCCCAGTGAGAAGTAACTCCTGACTGCATGTATAGCATCTGTTTATATCTTTGTCTGGGTTTAAAAATGTTTTCCTAATATCCTTGTCTTTAAAAAGTTAAAGAAATGAAATCCATGTGTAAGAAAAGCCTGGTTTTCATCTGTGATTACAAGTTTTGTGAGAGTCATGTCAGTTTTTACAGCTTTGATGCGAGTCTGTCCCTTTATGTGGGCCACACACTGTATGGAAGTTCACTGCGAAGGAGTTAGAAATGTGTGTAGATGAAATTACCAAGTTTATGTCGATGAAGTAACTTGGTGTCTATTCTGAGAAGACTTGTATTAATGGAAGTCTTCCAAGAATGTTTAACAAAATTAATTGCATGGCATCTCTCTTAAGCTATAGTAAAAGTCGATGGGAAACAATGTGCGTTGCTTTGCAGAAATTTGCTTCACTGTCATCTTTTCAAAGGAGCTTTTTATTTTAGCAAATGAAGCACATGGTCAATTATTTAATGACCGCTTTTACTTATAGAAGTAGAGGTCCTAGACTACGATCTGTATTTTGTTTTTCTCGTTGTGTTGTGTGGAGTTCAGGCCTACTAGACAAACATTTAAGAAAGCACTCTGGTGGCTAAATATTGGTGCAGGAACTGTGGGGAACACAAACATATTACAAGTACCAGACGTCTACTTAGGGAGACTACGTACACACCCACACACACACACACATACACAGAGCATTGCTTAACTTTGCACCACTGCAATTGATTGAAAGTCTAAATGGCAGAGCACATGTCCTCAAAAGGAGATATTGGTATGGACTGGAGTGATTAAGCAACCTCTTTTTTTTAATATTATGACAAAAATGTTTCTTTAGGAAGATTAATTTGGTGGGGGTTGTACAGGGCATGATAGACAGGTAGAATGCTCTCTATTTTTAGAGGTTAAGTGGCACGTTCAAAATCCCCTAGCACGGCAGAATGGAAACTTTGCATTTTCTGCTGTTCAGATCCTATCTTTCCTTAAATGATTCTCTCCAACCTTGAACACACATACAGAGACACAGACACATTCACCTGAAATAATGATTTGATGGTGAGGGCTTGTCTTCATTTTAAATGAATGCATCAGTTTTCTGTGTTTTTCATTAGCTGGAAGATGGTGCTAGTTCCTTTCCCTCATATTCCTCTAACTCCTTGGAAACCAGTATCTCCATTGGTTAGTACCTACTGATCCCACCTGGGGAAAATTCATTCCAAAACCAAGTGGAATCAGCAGCACTGAGGTGACCCTGTCTTGGGTACAGAGAGATCTGTGAGATGCTTTTCTTTATGGGTCACCAAAAGCTCCTGCAGTTACTACAGTGACCAGTGAGGAAGGCCAAGTCAATGGGTTCTGAAAGAGCATCTGTTTCCTAATTGACACATTTTGTTGTGGGAGTTATGAATGAAAGGTAGGGTTCATGAAAGAAGGAAGTCATTGTTTCACGTAAGACAGATTTTAAAGTTTGGACAGCAGAGAAATCTACAGAGTATCTTAGAATTGTGCCCTTATCCTGAAATACCAGCTGTGACTTAACAAGCTCATATATGGACTTAGCTAAGCACTTGGCTTTGTTATGACAGCTTTTATACTTTTTATCCTCAGCTTTACAAGCTTAGTTTTACTTTTTACTTTTTGAAAACCCAAAGACAATAATGCTCATTCCTTTGGACCCCAAGGAGATTAATGTATATGTTTGGTTATTGTCCATATAAAGAAAACTATGGTCTCTGTCCCTGTACATGTCTTTGCTAGTTCAAGTAATTGTAGTGACTTGGCATTCCATTGCTTTAGTTGGGTTCCCTCTTGGAGCTGACACTAGTCAGTGATAGCTGCCCCCTTCACATGTTGCTGGGAGAATGCCAGTAAAGCTATGAGCAAAGGAGGGAGCTGTGGGGAAACATGCTGTGGGGCCCAGAATGGAATGAGGGGTAACGAGGGTTCAGGAGCCAGGTTTCCCCAGAGAGAGACAAAAAGAAAGCAAACAAAAGGAAGAGACAGGTCTAAACAGGATCCCCAGACACGGCCCCTTTGCTGTAAGAACAGAACCTTAAACTTCACAAAGCTCAGGGAGGGAAGGGAGCCAGGGATTAAACATAGCTTTTGCAATTCAGTTGAAGAATTATTAACTGAACATACATAGAGAGAAAAGCCACATGTGTTCATATAGAGCAACATTTATTATTCTTAAAACCCTTTCAGACACTCCATGAACTCAGAAATATACCTAAACCGGTATATCCACATGGATACTAATGTTGATCCCCGCAAACTCCAAAGGTCCCCACTCTTGCACAGATAGAAACATCGAGACTCAGAGAGGCTCAGCAGGGCAAAAACACCCAGAGTCCCACAGTGCCTAACATGGGCTGGTTTTTGAGGCATGTGACAGGGAGTTTAGTGAGCCGATAAAATCCATTGTTGGAACTGAGGGCATATGTCTCCAGTGATTGGCATCAGAGTAAGACAAACTAACTTCTCTCTGAGTTTTACCTTCCAAATCAAGTCCGAACTTAGCTCAAACTCTGAGAGCAGGATCGAAGCCTGTTTCCTCCCTCCCTCGTAAAATGAGGAGTCAGACTTGAAGGGCTCCAAGGTCCCTTGGAGGAAGCAGAGCGTGTAGCATCACAGAGCCCCCTGCCTCCTCCTTTCCCCCAGGTTCATCACAGCCTAATAACAAACCATCCCCGAGCCCACAGTTTGACCAACCCCCACAGTGCCTCCATCAATCTGAGTTTCCCAGATTCCTGAGGGGAACTTGATCCTGCCCAGGGACCTGCATGGCTCTTCACGTTGTCCCTGGAAGTCCCCGCTTCTTGGGAGCCCAGAGCACAGCGCCCACTCCCACACTCAGACGGCCCCATGGTGCCCAGCAACTGAGGTTTGCAAGGGGGCCTCTCGGGGTCAGTTCCCAAGGCCACCACCGAGGGGAGGGGGCCCTGCCCAGCCCAGCGAGACAAGGAGCAACCAAATTCCTCTGCAGCCCAAGTGGTAGATGGCCACCCCATGTGGAGCAGCTCAGGACGGTCATGAGCCACTGACCCCCACCCCACCACATTCATGGCCCAAACCAGAGTGGCCGTTGGCCCTTAACAATGAGAGAAACCAGGTGGGAAGAAGCAAACGCAACACAAAAACAAACACAGCCTGGGAACTTTGGACCAGCTTCCAAACTCAAAGTCCTCAAATGTCCCTTACCCCCTAGCCCCCAAAAAAGAGTTTACCTCATGAGAAAATGGAGGACATTTAGATTCCAGGATGGCACAGCCGGATGGCACCTCAGGGATCATCTAGTCCAACCATTTCATCTTAGGTATGGAGGTCCAGAGTAGGAAAGAGACTTTAAGAAGTTTTCTAAAACTCATTTCCTTGATTATGAAGGCCAGATGTGTGTGTGTGTGTGTGTGTGTGGGAGAGAGAGAGAGAGAGAGAGAGAGAGAGAGAGAGAGAAAGACAGGTTGCTATATGCAAGCCTGAACCATGGAGCTCGTAAGTAGGAATGCCCTTACTCCAGTGGCCAGATATTCTTCCCACTTCTCAGAGATCCACAGGCACCCAGAACAGGGTAGGGGAAATTTGCCATCTTGGTAGTACAAATAAGTGCAATGGTTGAAAGCATGGGTTTTGGAGCTAGATAAACCAGTCTTTTAAGACCTGGCTCTATCATTTACTAGATGTATGATCTTTATCCAGTGGTTCTCAACAAGAAGCAGTCCTGCACACCATAGAACATTTGGCCATGTCTGGAAACATTTTTGGTTGCCATAATTGGTGGGGTGCTGCTGGCATATAGTGGGTAGAGGACAGGGATGCTGCTAAACGTCCTACAGTGCATAGGACAGGCCCTCACAACATGGAATTATCCAGCCCAGTATGTCAGTAGTGTCAAGGTTGAGAAACCCTGCGTTAGGCAGACAGCTTAATCATTCTGAGCTTCAGTTTCATCTGTGACCTAGAGTAATAGTACCTATCTCACAAGGTTGCTATAATAATTAAACAGGCTAATACATATAAAGCAGTTAACATAGTGCCTGGCACAAAGTAAGTACTCTATTAATTATTAGCTGTTAGTATTATCAAACTCTCTCTTAACTCCACCTCCTCCTATAGTTACCATCTCGTATCTCTACTCGCCTTACAGCATAACTCCTTAAAATAGTTGTTTATACTCAAAATCTCCACTTTTCCCATTCTCTTTTGAACCTGCTCTAATCAGGCTTTCATTGCCACCACTCCTTTCTTACAAAGGTCACCAGTGACATACATATTGTTAATTCCACCGTCATCTCTCAGTCCTCATCTTACTTGACTTGTTATCAGCATTTGAAATGGCTTTTCACTCCTTCTTTCTTAAAAAACTTTCTTTGATTGATTTCCAAGATTCTACTCCTTTGATTCTCCTCCTACCTCAATGGAGAAAGCCTCTCAGTCTCCTTTGCTTCCAGAGAAGTGGGATTCAGTCTGATTTGTTTAATTTTGTTGAATGAATGAATAATGTTTATTGTGAGAATTAAATGAAATCATGTACGTAAAGTACTTAGCACACATTAAGCACTTAATAAATGGTCATCATTACCACCACTACTACAGCTGTTACCATTGATATTATTGCTATTATTATTTTCCCCTACTTGGCTATGAGCCCCTTAAGCGTGAGATTAATATTTAGCTTGTCTTGGTCTTTTCTTGTATAGAGCTTTATTCAATGCAAGAGTTTATATCCAAGTCTGGATATATATATCCATAAAACAGTTTGCAATGGACAAGAGTAGTTGACTAGGGCGTGTGACTGGAGCAGGTCCTTAGAGAAGAAATGGGTTTGGAAGAACTTGATCGAGGGTGGGGGTGGGTGGCTAGAGGCTCATGGGAATAGGCATCCAGAAGGGAAGCACGTCCTAGCCATTTTCACTCCCCTCTTCATAAATGATGGGACCACAAAAGGTAGGGAGTAGCAGTTCTCACCCATTAATCATCCCAATTCCTCCTCTCCCAGGTATGGGGGAGAACTGGGAGTGTGGCCAAACGTTAGCATGAACAGAGCTTATCTGTTGGATTTGACAGAGTAAGCAACATAAATTCACTTTACTCACAGTCCTGGTTGAACTTTATTTTCAGTCATCTTGAACTTCGAGCAACTTTGTACACTAATCAGTTTCTACCACCATCTTTATGGATTTGCAAGTGGCATTTATATTAGCCTGAGAATTTGGTCCCTTAGGGATAGCCATTAGAAAAAGCACACAACACAAATTTTATTAGAAAACTTGTGAACATACAAAACTTCCATTAGGTGTTGCTGATGATTCTAACAACATAATTTGGCAGCATTTTGAGTGAAAATGAGGTAATAACCAAATAGGCTATTTGAACCAAGTTTCTTTTTTTCCTTTAAAAATAGAATGTCTAGTTTTTATAATCTTCATGCCATTAACTACTGCCAATTGTAGTGCTAAATGATGGCTAGCCTTTCCTTTCTCTCCTTCACCACCTTCTCCAAACAAAATGTTCACAGCTTGGACTCTGACTAGTAAATGCTATTAAATAAAACCCATATGTTTCCGGTCCCTGACCATCCAAAACGTACACTCCTGCTCACTTGCATTACAGCCCGTATGCACTGACCAACTTGCTTTGCAGATGGGTCAGCCTATCTGTAAATTGCCAGATGGGACCTACCCAAATGCAGAGAAGAATTTTAATCTAGCCTACATAAACAACCAAAGAAGTTTTTTTTAAATCCACAAAACGCAAACCATTGACTTTAAAGAGAATTATGTTGATACAACTTTATTTTCAAATCAGCATTTATTTTCTTTGAGTTTAAACTTTCCATCAACGCAAAGTTCTTCTAAAAATTAATTGAGTTTCTAAATTCCTAAACTTTTCTTAACAAGAGTCTTGTTTTTTAAGCCTTCAGTAGGTGCTTAATAAATACACAAGTGACAAAAAGGCCACCATGATTTTCCAACTGGCTGGGCTATTGGTGGCTTTTGGCAGTTCTCCTAGTATTTGTCAAAGATCCTTCAATATCCATCTGGCCCACAGATAGCCGAGGCTCCCGAAAGGAGTGTTGATAGAGCCCAAGGGGGAAGTTGTAATTCATTCTGGAAAGGTGACCCAGCTGCCCAAGTCCCCGGAGCTTCCTGTAGATGCCAAATGAGCTCCTAGCTTAGTAATCCCATCTGCGATCTAAATGTATCCAGAAACCACCCACTCATCTCATCCTCTTGACTAATGTGCTCACAGAGTCATATTTTTCCTACTAAGATATCGGGATTGCTTTCAGAGCTATCAGAGATAATGATTGTCATATTTTTCATCATCATCATCAAAATGATAAGGATAACACATAACAATTAGATAATAACACTTGTCGCCATTTATAAAGTATTTACTCTGCGCCAGGCATTGTGCTAGGTATTTTATTTATGTTGTCATTTAATGTTTTTAGTGAGATGTAAATATCATACCACAAAGTTCACCCTTTGAAAATGTACAATTCAGTGGTTTTTAGTATATTCACAAGATTGTCCGACCATCATAACTATCTTCCATGGAATTCCATTACGTTTCATCACCCTGTCTCACTTAATTTTCACAGTACTCCTGGGGAGTGGGTATTTATTTTAAACCCCATCTTACAGATGAGGAAACAAAGATTTAGAGCAGTTAAGTGATTTGTCAAGTTCCCACAGCATGCAAGTGAGAGAGCTGAGAGTCAAAGGTAGATCTCCCTGGCTCCCAAGTGCATACATCTCTTTCTACCTCCATAATGCTCCTTTATTTGTACCATGGTCCATTATCATTTTCATTAATAGGGACACCAAAGGGAAAACTTGTATCTTTCTCTTTTCTCTCTTCCACTTCCTGCCCTCCTCTCCTTTGTCCCTCAAGGGATTGACGGCTTTGGTGTCCCTAGCAACCACCTTCCTCCTGCCAACACCTCCTTCATACAAACACTAATATACAGCACACAGTTCCCTGTCAAAATCTGCTCTCAGCTGGTGACATTAATTTGCATTGAAGATCTAAAAGACTTATAAAGCTTTCCATTGTTACATCCTTATAGGCCTACTTTTGTTTTTTTTTTTGAAAGATTGACACCTGAGCTAACAAGTGTTGCCAATCTTCTTTTTCTTTATTCTTCTCCCCAAAGCCCCCCAGTATATAGTTGTAGATTCTAGTTGTAAGTGCCTCTGGTTGTGCTATGTGGGACGCCACCTCATCGTGGCCTGACGAGTGGTGCCATGTCTGAGCCCAGGATCCGAAGTAGTGAAACCCTGGGCCACCGAAGCGGAGGGCGTGAACTTAACCACTCGGCCACGGGGCCAGCCCCCTACTTTTGTTTAATAGTAAACCATTATTTAGCATCGTGATATGAACAAGACTTGGCATCAAGCTTGGATTTTAAGTTCTGTGCTGGTTTCCCCGTGCTAGGTCTGTTACTCTGGACAATTAACTCCTGTGAGCCTTAGTTTCCTCAAATGTAAAATGGAAATAATAATAGTACATACATCACGGGACTGCTGTGAGGGCTAAATTGCATATACATGCTAATTGTACAGTGCAATGCCTTGAAACAAAGTACATGCTCAATAAATGCTGGTAGTTATTTTGGTGGCATCAGCAAATGGATAGACTGGGGAATTATAGAGCACTCATCAAGTTATACGGCCTAGAATCTCCCTAGGCTGCCTGCCCACAAGACAGGCTTTGACAAAAAGCATTTATTATGCAGGGAAGTGAATGATAGTATGCCAAGTAGTATATCAATCAAGTTCAATAGTTCTTGCAAATTCTGGCCAGTTTAATCAACTAAAAGCATAAAGATCACTTTTGGCATTAAATCTCTGACTGCTGTCTTCAAAGCAGTCACAGTATTTGCCTCTTTAAGAAACTACAGGGATTTCCTGTTGTCATCCAAAAGCAAAACTTCACTTGACCTGTAGGATATTGAGCATAGCCAGGAGTTGCACAGGGTCAGGTTGGGTCTGACCTGCCTGAGGTCAAATAGCCCTGGCAGACCTGTGTGGTTGGATAAAGACCAAAGGCCCAAATACAATTGAGAGTATAACCCATGGGCTATTTTAGTTAGCCAGTTGGGATGAGGATCTGGAATATAGATTTCAAGCAGATTATTATCTTAGGGTTTAAGTCAATTCCAACATCCAATCCAAGCCCAGGCAACGTGAGCACTAAGCAAAGGTCCAAACAGCAGGATACCCCTACACAATCCAAGAGCAAATACCAGAGACCCAGACTTCACTAATAATAAGACTTGCCATTAACTAAGTATTCACCACATACCAGATACTTTGCTAAGGCCTTTACTATGCATTAATTCTCTCATTTAATTCTTACAACAATCTTATAAGGATAAGTAGTATTATCCTCCCTATTTTAAATTAAGGAAACCAAGAATGGCAGAACTGAAAAGTGGTGAAGCTGGGATTAAATCCCAGATCGTTCAGATTCCAACATACATGCCCTCAACCACTGTACCATAATAACGCCTTCCCAAACACTAGCATGCTGCTGGGAACCACAGGCCACACACTTGGAGACTTAGGCATGAGGATAAAATGATCCCAGCAATAAAGCTGATTTGATGCTTAGCCAGAGAATTGTTGAAGTGAGGGTCATGGGTTTTTTCCTACTGTGTGGTGGCAGGAGTGTGCCAAGCGTCTGAGGTGCAGCTAAGACTATCAGGGAGGGCCTGAGAGAGATTCTGGGTTGGACTGAGGCAGGTTACTGCAGTGATTTTTCAGGGTTTTCTTTTTCTTGCTGCTATACACAAATTCACTTTGTCCTATAGATGTGTCCTGGAAATTTTGCCTTGATTGCCTGATATATTCTAATTTTCAGTGGTCACAAATAGAATAATAGCTGCCATCACTCTACCTTTAAACTTATCTGCTTCCCTTGATCTATAAAGAAAATGCAACAAGCCAGAGGAGATGACTCTTTCTCCCTTAAAGAGCTCTGTAACCTTCTGGTAAATTAAATGAGAACAATTCTTCTAAGAGGTGGGCCAATTTTGCAAGGATCTAGTCTAGATGCTAAAGAAATAGCCTCAGCAGAAAATAGTTGAAGAGTATGAAATGTAAAGTGTGTGGCCTGGATTGGAAACCACCTTGGTCCTTTTCGAGGATGGAGATATGCTGTGAGCTACCTCTGAATGTTTTCTCCCCTCTAGTGGTCAGTGGGAGGAGGAAAGAATGGTGGTATAAGTGGTGCCCACTTTTGACTGTAAATGCAATTCTGGAAGTAACAGCTGACGAAAATTGTTTCCTTAAGAACAACCTTATAATTGGAGCTATGTTTTAGACCAAGGACACTGTATTAAACAAATTTAAAATATGACCAACAATTTTTCATATTAGCAAAGATACAATTATAGTAGAACTATAATAATTCTAAATAATAAAATTAAGTCAGGTGCTTTATAATAGGCTTAGATAAACTCCACACAATAATTAGAAAAGGGGCCTCTGCTGTGTCATCTTTTTTATTGAAATATAAAATACCACCTCAAATTAACAATACAATACCCATTGACTAAACATTTTATTAACAATTTTTTTCACCTTCTCAGATTTTAACATTAAAGTGCTTTCCAAAGTAATCTAAGAGCCATTTATAAAATGAAACTTCACAATCACCCAGATATTGTTCAAAACATTCCAAATGTGCCTCTAAATTTAATACTGGCAATTTCCCTTCACAATTATCCTCTTTGCATTTTGGCAATATGTATCAATAGCCTTTAAAATGTTCACAGCCTTTGACCCAGTAATTCTACTCTTATAAATTTAGCTGAAGGAAATAGAGCAGTAGAGGAAGATTTATGAATGAAGATATTCATCAGAGCCCTTCTTATAATAGGAAAAAATAGAAAACATTTAAATGTCATATAATAGGAGAATGGTTAAGTAATGAAATATGGTATATCCCTTGAAGTGGAATATCATATAGTCATTAAATGTTTCTTTGAAGAATGTTTAATCACTTGGAAAAGTGCTTATGATATAATGTTAAGTGAGAATTATGGGAAACAAGTATTTATACAGTGTGATCACAAATTTGTAATGATAATAATTATAATACATACTCAACTTTAAAAAAAGACTGAAAGAACATACACTAAATAGTTATCAGTGGTTATCACCAAAGCATATAATTATGGGGGATACATCGGACTGGCAGAGGAAGAGGAGCCCACAGAAAAGATTGAGGAAGTATCCATAAGTAAGGTGTTAATGAGTGCTGAAGGAATGAGGTGACAGCTGGGTAGCAGAGCTGGGTAGGTTTTCTTGGGAAAAGGCCTGGGTCTATTCTGTGAATGAGAAGGCAGACTCAAGTAGGTTCACCAATCATCCTGGTTTACCCAGGACTGAAGAGTTTCCCAAGACATGGGACTTCAAGTGTTAAAACTGGGAAATTTCTGTGCAAATTGGGGTGAATTGGCCACCCCAGACTCAAGAAAGCTGAGACTGGGAGATGGGTAGTGTCATGACCAAAGTCACACAAGAAGCAGACCACTGGACTGGGAATTCAAAGGGCTGAATCCTACTCCCCGCCCTGCTGCCTATTAGCAAGATACTTAATTTGAGGCTTGGTTAAATCTATAAATACTTACCTTGCTTGTTTACCAGGTTGTTCTGCAGATTACCTTCAATTATTCACAAATACAAGGGATTATTAGTAACAATAAACATGTACTAGGCACGTACTACATTGCATTGGGCACTGCTCTAAGATCTGAGGAATATTACTAATTTCAAATTTATAGAACCATAGTGAGATCTAAGTGAGAGTATATGTCTAAATAAATTAATACAATGTTTGTCTTCTAGTAAATACCTATTAAACGTTAGCTCTGATGACTTATATGTGATTGACTATATGTCTCAATTTGAAAATACGGATATGAGACTCCCATACCACCTAATAGCACGTCTATGAGATAGTACTTCTATTAATGCTCCCATTTTACAGATGAGAAAATTGTGGCTCAGAGAGTTTAATTGCCTTGCCTAAGTTTATACAGTCAGTAAGTGACAGGGCCATTTGTCTCCTGATCCAGCACTGTTTTCCACTTCATTAAATTGCCACCCAGTGAAAATCCTTTTTGAATGAGGACATAGCCAACACTGTTTTTCTATTTACTGTAGACTACCTTCTTCATAGCTACATCTTCAGTTTACTCAAAGCCTACTCTTGGACTGGATACCACCAGGAAACATTTCTGTGGGGTATTTTGTTAGCAATCCTCATAGAACTTCAGGATCCTTTAGAAAGGCTGTAAAACAATTGCAAGGTCTGCAGGATGCCTCTCACAGGCTAAGGATTTAAAGTCAGTAGGGTACTAGTAAATATTTAACCGCTGGCTCTGGGAGAGGCGGTAGAGCGATCCTGATTTGTAGCATGTGCAGATATCCATGTTGTAAATGTTTCCACCATGGCTGATTTCAAACTACCAATGTGATTGGCTTGTGTGAACCAGTGTTAGCCAGTACAAGCCAGTGCAGGCCAGTTCCAGCACTCCAGTAGAAGCAGAATACTAACTTTAAGTTGGCTGCTTTCCTGAGATTATATAAATTCAGTAAGAATTAAAGTATGGGTATTATTCAAGAAGCTTGGTTATAATATGTGAAGAAGGGAGAGAGAAGGGAGTGCAAGGTAGTGGGCCAGGATATCCAGATGGTGGGACAATTTAGGAGAAGGGAGAGAGGAGCTTCTGGTTACTGACTGCAAGTCCAGGTCTGGCCTCTCATGAATCCTCTCAGTAAAGCCAAAGCTAACACCTTTAATAGGGATTAGAGAATTTTTTTTCCTTGTCACAAGCTTTTCATTTTCCCACCAACTTTCTATTTTGAACATTTTCAAACCTTCAGAAAAGTTGCAAGAATAGAACAATGAGCACCCATATACCCTTCACCTGGATTTAACAATTCTTAATATTTTCCCACATTTGCTTTATCACTCTATTTTTATGAACTATCTGAGAGATAGTTGCAGATATCTTGACTCTTCACCCCTAAATACTTGAGTCAGAATCTGCTAAAACCGAGGGCACTAGCCTATATAACTACAGTGTAGTCATCACATTCAGGAAATATAACACTGATACGATATACAGGTATGAAGTCTGTACTCACACTTCCCTAATTGCCTCAATAATGTCTTTATAGCTTTGTTTTTTTGATGCAGAATCAAATAAAATATGCATTACATTTAGTTATCAGTCTCTTTGGTCTCTTTTAATCTAGAATCCCAGGCCCCACCATTTTTTTTCTTTTGTCTTTTATGACATCGACATTTTTGAAGAGTTCAGGCCAGTTGTTTTGCAGAATATCTCTCAATTGGATTCATCTGATTATTTCTCATGACTACATGAGTTTAAACCTTTTTGCTTTCTACGATATTATGTCCTTCGTAGTGCCTCACAACAGGAGGAACATGATGTCATTTTTCCCATTATTGGTAATGTTAAGCTTAATCATTTGGTTAGGGTGATGTCCAACATATTTCTCCATTGCAATGATACTAGTAAATGCAATGCATATTTTATTTGAGTTTGTGAATATCCTATTCCAGGAGAAACTTCTTTATGTTGAAAGTATAAATTACTTTATTACTGAAAGTATAAATTACATGGTTCACTACAGAACCATGGGTTTAAAAGGCAGTTTCCCTAATTAAAAGAAAAAAATAGAAGATGAGATTTATTAAAAAAAAAAAAAAAAAGCTGGCACTAAGCCTCTTAGCCAAATTCATGAGCTATTCACATGACAAGGGATCTTATCTAAATAAGGCATTTCTTATCTAAATTGTGAACAGCTGGTAGGGGCTTATGCCCCAGTCTATACATACCTGTATTCCTAGAACTTAGCCTAGTGCCTAGGCTACAGTAGGTGTTCAGGAAAAGTTTATTGAATACATTTCTCTCCAATTGTAAAGTTCTGTGAATAAGAAATTCATCACACTAAGCAAAAAATCTACTTTATTTTGTCAACTGGCACCAGCTGGAATTGATTTGACTGCTTAAGCACCGCTCTTTTCATGGGAAATGACAGAGCTTTCAGTTTTCATCCAGGTATTTGACCTTACTCAGGCAACATTCAAGTCTCTGGTTATTCTAAAAATCTTAGCTTCTCTATATTAAAGTCAGAAACTATTCTAAATAAATCAAGGATCAGCCCTGTATTTGTTAGGATTAGACTTGGCTGCAAATGACAGAAAACTCAAAATAACAGTAGGTTAAACAATACAGTCATTTATTTCTCTCTGATGTAAAAGTCCCTAGTTCTGGCCAAGATGGAGTAACAGGGACTGGATTTACCCTTCTGCCTAAAACAAGTGAAAACCAGACAAAATGAAAACAATAGTCTTCAGACATTGGACACCAGGCAACAAAGAACAGTGATCTCTGAGAGACAGGAAACAAACAAGGTGAGCCCTATGATTGCCCCAGCTTACTGCCTGGAGAGAGTTTCTAGGCAGTGATGCAGGGAGAGGGAACCCAGGCAAGGCCAGGTGGATGAGGCGACAAAGCTGAGAGTCAGGAAAACTATGGCAGCTAGAATTTTCAGGGCAGACTACTGGAGAAAAGAGAGCTGCACAGTAAGAGAACTCTGGAGATCTGTAGAGAGTCTCCCTTGAATCTTCAGCTGAATGCTTATCACCACATGTATATAAGGCCCAGAAAAGAACCACCCAAAAGGAGCAGAAGGAACAATCCTCAGAGATCACACAGAACTAGCAATAGTGCCTGTTCCCACCATCCAGAATGGAAAATCTCGTAATTCACAGAGCATCAGAGAATTCCAAAGGGTCTTGCCTCAGTAGTGGTGCCAAATTAGCCTTAGACTCAAGGCTGCTCTAGACCTGCCCAATGAAGTTTAAAAACAAGCCTTGAAAGGATCAAACTGCTTCCAAATAACTTAACTTTGTTCCAGAACAAAGCCCAAGACTATTTCTAGAAATACAAAATATCTAGCATCCAACAAGATAAAATTCACATCTGACATCCAGTCGAAAACTACCAGGCATTCAAAAGAAGAAGGAAAATACAACCTATAATAAGGAGAAAAATCATTCAATCAAAACTGTCCCAGAAATAATGCAGATGATAGGATTAATAGACAAAGACATTTAAACAGTCACTATAACTTTTTTCCAGATGTTCAAGAAGCTAGCGGAAAGATTGAGCATGTTAAGTAAGGACATGGAAGAGTTTAAAAAGACCCAAATAGAACTTCTAGAATTAAAAAATGTCTGAGATGATGTAAAAGTGCATATAGATAGTTGAGAGCTTGTATGGCAGCTCCATGATCACTAAGGACCCAGGCTTCTTCTGTCTTGTTGCTTCACCATTCTCAACGTATGTTTTCCAGTTTATGATCCAAAATGGCTGCTCTAGCTCCAGCTGTCATAATCTGCATTCCAACAAGCAGGATGGGAGACTAGAGGAAAAGAGTATGCCCCTTCATTTAAAGACACTTAGAAATCACATGACATCACTTTCCCTTACATCTCATTGGCCAGAACTTAGTCCCAAGGTCATAAGCATCTGAAAGTGAGATCAAGAATTATACTCTTTATTCCGTGTGGCTGTGTGTCCAGCTAAAATGTCAGAGTCTACCACTTGGTAAAGAATGGGAGAACCAAAACAGGGGCACAACTAGCCATCACTTTCCAAGTTCAAAGCCTTATCAGTGCAGCAGAGATCCTAATTCAGTTTGAATAATGTTATGACTCCTGGCTTAAAAGTAATCTGAATGAGACTACACCTCAGTGTTTCTGATATGCAAAAATTAAAACTCTGATTCATTTGGTTTGGGGTAGTCTGACTTCCCGCCCCCAGACCTCCGTATACTTTTGACCTTATCTCACACAGACTGCCAGAGTTGCTCCATTTTCCCGATCACTGACACCAAGCTAGAGGTGGAGTTTAACATTTTGTTTGACTTATGACTATGTTTATCCTGGGCAAGAAACCAGGGTCATTCAGTGTGTTTATACCCTAGTCCTGAAATAGCTCACTTTCTTTCTTTCCTAATAAAGTCACTAACACCTGCAGCTGAAACCAGCTTTCACAAGGTCATCCATATTGCATGCTCTGGAACCCAAGTGCCTTCTTCCTGATGGAGAAAAATTTGACACATGATAGATACAATCTTTCCTATAGACCATGTAACTCCGTCCCAGATATTCTTTTGGTTGGCCATATAACTATTCCTGAATCTCAAGTATCTTGGTCATTACAACTTCTTCATCATTTTCAACAGCCTTTCAGTATTTCTGGGGGTATTATTGCTCTCCTAATATCAAAGTGGATGCCATTCTTTTCAAGAGATGGTAGGTGGACATGCAATTGATCTGTTTTTGTCAGGCAAGAAGGTATTGCTGAAAAATGGCAGTTCTTTTAAGGTGCCATACAAACCAAGTGTATGGCTGGCTCACTGAGTGTTTCTACAAAGCATTTTGCACTAGCTCTGTGTGCTATCTTGAGCAACTTAGACCAAAATATCTGCAAGAAGTCAGGCCTGGAGGCTTTCCAGTTGCTAATGGCTTTGATTTCTTTAACAACCTTCTGCTCAGACATTGCATGTGGTATTTCCACTTTCCCCCCATATAAGCTCTCTCCTCCTATAATCACACTGCTTCTCTATTATTAGAATCACCACTTTCATTATTTTTTACACCAAATAATAGTGATTTTTAAAGTATATCATTCATAGGTGTTTCATATAGCAAACTAACACGAGAGAAATGCTTGGTGAAAGAGGTTAGGATGGAACTTCTAGTGCTGATTTGGACTCTGGATTGTGACCATGGGGAAAGACTCTTTCCCCGTGACTCTCCTACTATGAACCTGTCCACAGAGGTCATGATGGTGTAGATTCAGTAAACACACTCACTGACCTGCTGTGCCCTATCTAATTACATTTCTCATTGGGCATCTACTAGACCCAGAGTATACTGTCTGGACCACTTGGGAAAGAGCAAATGGTTTTTGACTTGACAAAATGCTGTTTTTCAGGTACAATTTTGTTTTCAGTAATACTTTGCTGTTTGGATAAAATGAAAGGTAGGGGTGGAGCATTGATGTAAAGGAAAGATAACTCATGGGACTGGGTAAGTGTTTTCACTCAATAAGAAATGGATATTAAAAGGTTAAGCTGTTTTCCAGGTGAAGGTGAGAAGTAAACCTTTGTTAGCATGGAGGTGTTTTCGAAGCTTGATACTTTGTGAGCTCCAAAAACTAGAACTATGTTCCATTTATTTTAACTAACTCCTCATTGACCATGACTATCAAAAGATTGGGGTGAACACTTGAACTGTCAATGACTATTAGCCATGTAAATTGCAAACATTTGCTAGCTGAGTGCCTGTCTTTCTGATCCCACATTTTTATTGATTTGAGAAGAAAGTAGCATTCTTTGAACTGGTTGGCTCCAGATCTGTGAAGTGTTTGAATCCAAATAGTGAACTGCCCCAAATGAGGCAAATCAGAAAGGTTTTTTGTTTTGTTTTTTTTTTTTTGGTCTTTAAGAAAAAATCTTGTTGAGAGTTTCACCCAATAATATACAAAAAGACAGTTCGACTTTAGGTCTTTGTATCTTTCTTTTCGGTGAATTCAACCTAAAGCACAAGAGCTGTCTGTCCTCTACCAGTCAGGCAGGGCAATAGAGTAGTATCAGCAAATCAATAAATATAACGCGAAACCTACTGAACGTGTTACAATTCTTTCTGCCTCTGTATTTTGGGCTTCTTCATCTTGCTCACATTTCTCAAGTGTGGCCCTTCTTCGATGTTGTCTTGTGTCACCGGGACACCTTTTCAAACAGCAAATTAGTATCCAACAATCTTCCTCCCACAGCACTCTCTATTAAAGAGGTTCTACCTTTCTCCCAAGCCCTCTTATTTCTTGGGAGCCCATGTCTAACACATTCTTGTCACTTTGTATGCCATTGTCATGGTAGATTTTAAGGGCTTTTTTTAAGTGCTTCAGCTATAAAGCACTGTGTCCTGCTGTTCTCTGTAATCAAGGATGTCAGATCCCACAATTGTCAGCTTTAGGTACTGAAGAGAATAGAATGAGAGTCTTTAAGACTCTCTTCCCTCTCAAAACTTTAGAGGGCCACCCTCTGGACAAACGAGGATGTTCGTCTTAAGGTACAGATACCCCAGGGCAAACATTCTCTTTGAACCAAAAGGTAGATAGCAAGTATTTACTGAACACCTGTTAAGTGTACAGCATTGAGCTAGGTAGCAGAGTAGAAATATAAGACAGGCATGGCGGGGTCCCCATCTTGGATGATGTTCTATTTTCAGCTTGGGGAAGGGAAAATACGCTGCAAAATCTAAGAGCAAACTATCCAGCTTATGAACTATCAAGTGTTAGAGCTGGAAAGGACCTTTAGTTATCACCTAGTACAACTGTGTTTCTAAACTGGACCCTCAAGCCCTAAGATTCAGCAAAGTGCCTCAAAGGCTGCCTCTCTGCCCTTCTTGCCTCCGCTCTTTTCAACCAGTGACATTGCTTTGAACTTCTGTAAGATTTTGTTTGTGTAACAAAGGCTCCATAGCTTTCAAAAATTTGCAAGCCATAAATATAGTCCAACCCTCTCATGTTACAGATGAGGAAACAGAGCCCTAGAAAGGGAAGGGAATTTGGTTGAGGGTCCATAGCCAATTAGAAGCTGTAACCCTCAGTTTTCTGATTCCAGTGATCCACCTCCCCATGCCACCTATCAGCCTAGCAGTAGACACTTCTAAAATATCAGAGTGGCCTGCTGTCTTAGGAAGAGCCACTTGTCTCAGGAGCAGGAGGAAGTTGCTTTGGGGTATCCTGAACCAAGTGCTTAGGTCCTAAGTTACTCTAGGAGGTCAGACAAAGGAGAGATCAGTGAGGGATATCAGCCTCCCGTTTTCCTGCCCCTAAGTGGGTCCTCATCCTTCACAAGGGGATGAGTACCTACCTGGTAGAATTGTGAGGATTAATTGAGATCATACATGCAAAGTACCTGGCACATAGTAGGTGCTAAATAAATGGTAAATCTTTGTAATGTAGCTATTTCTTTGGAACATAAAGTGGTATCTTTTGGCAATATAGCTCCCAATTATTATTTAGGCCAAGAAAATGAGGATTTGTGAATCAGAATCCAGGTCCAGGGTGAGTTATCCTGGTTTACCAGATGAATGCCAATTTCATATATCATTTGGTGGAGTCAAGGCTCAGCCTTCACTTCCCAGGGAGCCTAGCAGAATTTGGCAATCTTAGTGTACCCTACTGTGCCAGGACTGAGAGCTAAACAGAGGATGTGGTAATGGGTTTCCTTTAAGCACTGGTCTGGAAAATACTATTCTTTGCTTTGCTTCTTATAATCTGACTGGCATAAATGGAGGAGAAAATTGTCAAAGAGGATAGTTGTTTCTCTTGGATAAATTCAATTCTCAAAAATCGCAAATGAAATTTCCTCACTTGGAAATAACATACTCGTACATCACTACAAAGAGACTTAAGTGGGAAGAACCCTCGTTTTGGAGAAATGGCCTGGGAGGCATCATTGATGGCAATGCCTGGTTTCATGGAGCATTTGCTTTCTATTTATCATCTGTGACTTTGGCTGGGGAATTTTCTAAGACAAATGTTACATTTGGGGCTTGAACTTCAAAGCTCCACTTGTTTATACTCCCTATCCCAATCTCAGTCCCACACAGTTGATTTCATTCTGAAGGCACATGTGTTTTCCTTTGGGTTTCTGACTTAGCCGAATTCCAGTGTCACACTCTGCTAGTTCCCCTTGGATTATGAATTAAAGTCCCTCTTCTCCCAATTGCTTTATCTCTTCTAAGCAGTGGTACTGACTTATTAAAGGCTAGGCAATTTATCCCACATTTCCCAACTAGAAAGTAGCAAGAGCCAGGAGTAGAACCTAGGCAGTATGACCTTAGAGTTTGGGAGATTAACCCCTATACTCTATTGCTCAGGGATTCAAAAGCAAGAAGAACCCCATGGCTAGTGGGATCAAGAATGAGTTTGCAGAGCCAGCCCTGATGGCCTAGCAGTTAAAATTCAGCGTGCTCTGCTCCAGCAGCCTGGGTTCAGTTCCTGGTCATGGACTCGCACCACTTATCTATCAGTAGCCATGCTGTGACACCAACTCACATAGAACTAAAAGGATTTACAACTAGAATGTACAACTATGTACTGGGGCTTTGAGGAGGGAAAAAAAAGAGAGAGAGAGAGGAAGATTGGCAACAGATGTTAGCTCAGGGTGAGACTTTTGGAAAAACTTAAAGAACGGAATAAGTTTGCAGAAGAGATAGCTATGGGCCTTGAGGGATGAAGAGGATTTTGACAGAAATGAAGCAGTGTAGTAATATGAGTGTGACATACAGGTAGAAAAATCACAGGGTAAAACTTGGGCCAGGCTAGTTAGTTTGGCTTGAATATTGGATCATTTGCAAAGGGTATTGGAAGATAACTCCTTGAACAGAGTTAGAATTATGTTATGGAGAACCTGTTTTGACAGGAATAATTTGTGCTTAGTTCAGTGAGCAACTGAAGGTTCTTCCTTTCTTCCTTCCCTCTCGAGTAATGTATGTGCTTTATAGAATAGCAATTAATAACTAAAAAAGAATACCACCTGAAAGCCCCACAACAGAGATGATTCGTGTTAACATCTTAATATTTATCTATTTATTTCCAGACTTTTCTCCCATGCGAATATACACTTATAAATAACTCCATATTGTGGCAGGCAGAATTCTAAGATTCCTGCTCACTGCTTATGTGTTCTATATAATCCCCTCCCCTTGAGTGTGGGCAGACCTGTGAATATGCTGTGGAGTCACTCCCTCAATTGAGTTAGGTTTTATGGCAAAGATGCTGAGATAGTCGTGCCTGTAATTATGTTACATTATATAAGAGTTTCCAGTTGGCTTTGAAGAAGAATCTTCATGTTGAGAGAGAGCCATGTGGCTAGGACCTGAGAGTAGCCTCTAGGAGCTAAGAGTGACTCCCCAACAGTCAGCCAGCAAGATATCAGGGACCTCAGTCCTAAAATCATAAGGAACTGAATTCTGCCAAAAAGCAGTGAGCTTGGATCACAGCTCTGGCTGATACTGTTATTTCAACCTAGTGAGTGTATTAACTGTATTTCCTTATTTTCTGTATTCTTGATGCTCTGGAATCTGAGTCTTGCTGTCTGGGGAGAGTCTGCCCCTCTCAGGGCTAGGCAGTTCTTAGAGATAGCAAATTACTTGCCCAGGAGGGTGCCTTCCATGTACAAATCAACCAATCCAGACCCCATATCTGAACCACCCCCTCTATCTAGCTCTTACACTCCAGGAGGCAATATTCCTCTGCCTTAAGCATCCCAGGGCCAGGTACCAGACAACTAGAGACTGCTCCTATACCCTAGAGTCTGCTGAAAGTATTCAAATTACCCAATCCTAAATCTGCTTACCCTGCCTTGCCTTGACTTTCCCATGGAAACTGCAATAAAGGGTCTTGCCCATGTCTTCCTCTTGCTCCTTCTACCTCCTTACCAACCCTTGTGCTTCCCCATGTGGCCCTGTGTGGCATGCTGGGCCCCTCCTCTTGGGAACCATGAGTGACAAAGTGTCTTTTCAATGGCCATCATCCTCTGATCTGTTGGCCTCACCATACCTGATTGATAATAAAATCTACATTTTAAAACAGCAAGAGACCCTTAGCAGAGGGCCCAGTTAAACTATGCTCAGACTCCTGGCTCATCGAAACTGTGACTTAATAAATTTGCGTTGTTTTAAGCTGTTAAACTGCTCAGTTTGTGGAAATTTGTTATGCAGCAATAAAAACTAATACCCTTATAAAATTTATATTTAAACATGCTATATTCTTTTCTATCCTGTATTTTTTCCTTTAATATAGTATATTATATGTATACATGCCATTGAAAGATCTTGAGTGAGGGAATGAAACACTTGGAGCTCAGAATTTAAACAGCAGTAAAATGTGGTACAGTTGAGAGAAACAGAGGTGGAAGAAACGTGGCAGGAAATTACAGTGGTTATATGGATTGGTGGGTCTCCACCTTGGAATCACTTAGAATAATTTTTAAAATACTGATACCTAAGACTCACCACCTCCAGAGATTTTTATTTAATGGTCTTGGGTACAACCTGGGTATCCAATGTTTTAAAAGCTTTCTGGGTGATTCTAATACACAGCCAAGCTTGAGAACCACTGGCAGACAGAGGTAGAGAGTGCCATCCTGAATTAAAGCGGTCCTACTGAAATAGAAAAGGAGGGATGTGTGAAAAAGGCATTGTTGAAGAAGCCACCAAAAACCCAGAAGTAAGAAGACTGGGAATTCTCCTGCTCATCTTGTTTTTGTTGTTGTTTGGTTGGTTTGTTTGTTTTTAATTAGATTTCCACTCATCTCATTAGTATTATTAGGAGAATTTTCATGAGGAAATAGAAACTTGAGGCTGGCTATGCACACATGGAGTGGTAGAATTGTTGAGGATGTCTCAAGGAGCATTCCAGGCAAAGGAAATGGTTCGAGCCAAGTCTCAAAGGTGGGAATTAGTGTTCCAGGTACTAGCCTGAAGGTGGTGGTTGACACAGTGAGTGAAGTTAGAGTAAGAGGACTGCCACACAGAGGCTTTGATGCCATAAGAAACCAGGAGTCATTCTCATTCCTTGAAAAGAAGGGGAATGAACTGGTTTTTGAAAACAGTAGGTGAGGAAGATGACCTGAGTCACCATGAAGAAAAGTTAGAGAAAACCTAGAAGCTAGGAAGCTTACAGGCTATTACAGTTAGCAAAGCATGAGAAAATGGAGCCTGTCATAAGGCAGAGCAAGGGAAGGGGAGGGGAGCAGGACAAACCAAGAGATGCAGCTGAAGAAAAGGCAAATTTGAAGTACCTACCGGATATGAGAGTAAAGGATGGGAAGGGTTGCAAGCTTTAGGCTTAGTAGGATGGTAGTAAGGAATTTGATCCATAGGTAAAGGTATCTATTTAGGCATTGTGGTTAGAGGAAAGGTAAACTGGTTAATTAGATTTCAAGTGTTCTTGGGTGTCCCTGGATAATAAGAGAATTCATCCACTGTGGACTCTCCCTTGCCTAGGGTAGGTGGATGAGGGATGGATTTCACAAGGGAAATATGGTAGAAATAAAATAGTTCGCTTGTTTCTCACTCTCTATAAAGGAGAAAACTCCCTTTGGACAGTTGCATGAAGTAAGAACTAGCAATCCCAGCTACCAATAAAGAGAGCACACAATTTTTTTCCCTTTATGGACACTCAAGGTGGAACTTTCTGGGGCTGTATCTGGTTGTGGTATATATTTTTGGCTGTGGTTCAAGCCTTGGCGTGCGACATGTAAGCTGGTCACTTGTAGCTGGAGCAGCAGATGGTCGTTCCTCCCTCCCTTAAATGGCTGAGTCTGCCCTGAATCCCTAGGAGTATAAATAATTTACTCTCTATTCCACTGAGCCCAGTTAATATTACTTCTCAAAATACCCCTGCCTGTGCTTTTATATTTACTTATACTTTTCTTGCCAAGGTCTTCTAAATATCCCTTCTGATATTTATTTTATTGGTAGAAATACTGGCCTGACCCAAACTCTGAAATAAATTGTGAAGGATAGGAGCATCTTTAGTCAGCCCAATGGGATTTTTAAGTACAACTGTCCCCCTCCCTTGGGGGAGTTTTGTACCAGAAACAACCGTGTGAGATCCTGCTTTCCATCAAGGGTTTATTGGTTAATGAGGCCTGTGGCCGGTGTGGTTTTCCTGTGTTTAGCTTCTGGAACTCTCAGAGACAGTTGCTTGGAATAGAGAGCTGACAGAATTATTGCCCGGCAAGCCTGTCGGCACAGCCCACAAGGCTCCACCAACACCAATGAATTTTATGGCTGATTCACTGAACTGAATAAGTATTTGAAGAGGCAGAGTGAAGAGCTGTTGGCATCCTCTTCTGCTGTCTAAAGAAGTCTGCAAGGCTTCTCATTAAGCCCTCCTTTTTCTATATCTCCTTTTGCTCTAGGCATTGTTGTCCTTCCTCAAGTGCCTGAACAGAGACTCATGAGCAACCATGGTTTCAGGATGAGGTCACTGGATTGGAACCTTGGGATTTAGTTCCTCTAATTTTTGTGTGGCAAAAGGGACCCTTTCAATTAAAACCTGCAGTAACAGTGCATGACCAGGTGCCAATTCACCCAGCACTCCAGCCCTTCAAGCTTCTTAGCCACTCTTAGAACAGTCCATTACATTTGTATAAGCCTTGAAAATTTTTTAAAAAGTACTCCTATATATTATCACATCTGAGACTCATATCACCTCTATGAGTCAATGTGTCAGTCAAATCACCCCAAAACTCAGTGGCTTAAAACAACATTTATTATTTCTCACCAGTCTTTAGGTTTGCTAGGCGTTGGCCAGTCTAAGTTGGGCTCAGTCATGAGTCTATGGCAAGCTGGGGGTTACCCAGTCTAGGCTGAGAGTGGCTATGCTTCACATGTTCCTCACCCTCCTCCTAGAACCATGGGCTAGCCTGAGCATGTTATTTTCATGGTTAAGGCAGAGCTGCAAGAGTGAGCAGAAACAATAATGCCTCAAGGCTTAGGCTCGTAACTGGCTCACTGTTACATCCACATCATACAATTTGCCAAAGCAAGTTACATGATTGAACCCAGAGTCAATGAATGGGAGATATGTTCCACCTTTTTTATGGAAGAAACTAGTCAAATGGCACAGATAGACAAAGGGCAAAGAATTGGGGTAAATAATGCAATCTTCCACAGGTAGGTAGGGCAGATACAACTGTTCTCATTTTACAGATGAGAAACCTGAGACCCAGAGAGCTGAAATGATTTGCCTAAGGTCACACAGAAAATTTGGGTAGTGTTGGAATGCAAACCCAACTCTAATGAGTTCTAATCCTTTCTGCTTTTTGCCACACTGAATTCCACAATTCTATAACATATGCCCTATCAACTAGTCAAAGGTCCATGTCTCTTTTCTCTTCAGGGATGAATCCTTATGGCCTGGTCCTTTTTTTCAGTCCCCCTAATGCCCCTGGGATTTGCCCAGGTGCCTCCTTCACAGTCGTCACCATCTACTCTTCCACTTGGGCGTGTTTGGGGGTGGAGGATGGATGAAGTTCCCCCTACTGAAAGATACAAACACAAATTTTCCTGTTTCTGAAACAAACATATCAATCACTCCATTTTTAAAATAAAAACAGACTTTTAAAAAAATCCCAACATCATATGATAATTGGACCAGAGTGACCTCAAACCCCAACATACTATAGTTCTTTGAAGAATGGCAGTATTATAATCAGCTGAAAACTGTCACCATGCTGATTGCTGACTCTGAGCTTCACTCGGTGTTAATAGGTCTACGCTAGTTCTCTCTTAGCCCTTCCCTGACTGCCTTTGTAGAGAGTTCTTTTAGTGGCCCTCAAATCCTGAATCTGTCCCATCTTGCCCAGCCTGGTCTGGGTAGAATTTTAGTCCAAGCTGCTCCAACCTAGCCTGGAGAGATTTGAGTCGGTATCTCTGATACAGCCTGTGAAATTGCTTTCAGGTGTGAGTCTCCATGGCAACCCCATGCCTCTGGTTTTCGATACACTTGCATTCCTAAATCTGGCTTCTGGCATCCTAAAGGTAGAAAGTACCATCTGACCTTAAATTCTCCTCCTCTGGGTTTCCGGCCAACACGGACTGACAGTATGTTTGCCTCACGTGAACCTGCTAGACAGAGGTTTCCAGGACCCCAATCTCTGAAAGCCCCTCCCTTTTCCTTGGCACAGTTCTCTTTCCTGATCTTTTTTTCTGCAGCATAACTTCCAGCAGCTGGTTAATATGGCTGTCTGGCTCTACCATTCAGTGAGGCTCCACCTAATCTCTTTTGATTCTAAGGGCTAATGTGGCTCAGCCATAGCAAAGAGGCTGAGTTCTGATCTCTTTCTCCATACTTCCATTCAAGACTGGAAGACAATCTTTGCAGTGATTTCTGGAGGCAGAAGGTAAGTGAGTGGCCTCTATAGTGGTAGAACCAAGAGAGAATGATGATTGTCCTTGAGCCTTCAGAGATGATATCTAAATCCAGAGGGGACGTAAATAAGGACGAGTTTGTAAAAAGGTGCTGCTGTAAAAAAAATAGCTGCTGCTGATAAAGGACATCAATGAATTCAAACAGTATCTGCTTTTGGTCTTTGATTATCTTGCTGGCTCATCTCTAGGGAGAGAGCTGTACAGCTACCATGTCGGAGAGGATAAAGAAGTCTGGCTAGGGGCATTGCCATAGATATTTTGCCTCCTTCTTTGGGATGATCCACCACTGGACTATGAAGAGGAATCAAGGAGGTAGCTGGCAGTGAGGCACCGCGTGCTATGATTTCTGACTTGTTTGTCTGATAGAAGGCAACATAATATAATAGGAATAAGTGTGGGCTCTGGAGCTAGACTACCTGGGTTTGAATGTCATTCAATGTGTGACATTTGGCAAGATTCTTAACTCTAAGTTTTAGTTATCTCATCTATAAAATGGGCATAATGCATCCTACGTCATATGATTGTTGTGAGGATTAAATAAAATAATGTTTATAAAGTGCCTGCCACAATGTTGGGCACATAATAAGCACTAAATAAATATTAACCATTGTTAGTATTAGCTGATGCACATTTGGAGGGCTTTTCAAGAAGGAATTGAGTACAAGAATACATTGAGGCTATGTGGTACCTATTGATTGTTCATTTTTTTAGTAAGCTTTTTAAACACAATAAAAGCTCCCCTCACTGACCTCCACTTAAATGACTTGTTGGATTAAGTTGTTGCTTTTCCTTCTTACTGAAATATATACTGACCAATGCTCAGGGCACAAGGAAAGCTCAGGGGCAGTAACTTACCTTCTGGTCAACCCTTACGCTTCCACTCCCGTGTGTCAAGTTGATGTTTACCAAGAATTAGTTGTTTTGTTGCCAAACCCATTTATGCCAGTTGTATTGCTAATGTAATTAGGTAACTAAATGTAAATTTCAAAAATATGAGTATAAAAGGGAAGCTACTGTTCCCATGAAAACTAAGTTCAATGCTTTGGAAAAATTTGATAAAGCAAAGTCTCTTTTAAAAACTGCTCTATTAGAAAAAATAAATAAACAAATAAAAACTGCTCTATTAGAGAAAAAAAAAAGCCTGAAACCGGAAATGAAATGGAATGCATGAGGGATGTAACTTACGCAAGAAAGAGTTTGTAAAATTCCAGTCCGAGGACCCAGCATCAAAAAAAGGGCCTTGGCCTTAACATCACCTCACCAGATTGGTGAATGAATGTACATTTGTATGTTTTAAGTTGAAATAAAATGCTTAAGGACCATATAGATTTTTTTATATGATTCTTCACTTTAACCAATCAATTAGTTCTTCTTATGGTGTTATACAAGAGAGCTTCTACTGTACGGTCAGTGTGCTATGTTAAGTACTTTATATGCTGTGGGCTTGCAAGAAGGGAGCACTGTCCAGTAGAGCATATTTACCAGTTTTATGGATAGAAGCTTGTAGGAGGCAGAATAATGCCTCGCCGCCGCCCCTCCCCAAAGATGTCCACATCCTAATGCCTGGAACAAATAAACATGCTAAGTTATATGGCAGGGAGGAATTAAGGTTGCAGATGGGAGTAATGTTGATAACCAGTTGACCTTGAGAAGGGAAGATTATCCTGGATTATCTGGGTTGGCCCAATGTAATCACAAAGGTGCTTACAAATGGAAGAGGGAGGCTGAAGAGAAAGTGTCAGAGTGATGTGAGATGAGAAAGACTTGGCCAATGTTGCTGGCTTTGAAGATATAGGAAGGGTATATAAACCAAGGAATGCGGGCAGCCTCTAGAAGCTAGAAAGGCAAAGGAATTGATTCTTCCTTAGAGCCTTCAGAAAGAAATGTCCTTCTGTCGATACTTTGATTTTAGCACAGTGAGACCCATTTCAGACTTGTGACCTACAGAAGAGTAACAATAAATATGTGTTGTGAAGCTACTAGGTTTGTGGTAATTTGTTACAGCAGTAATAGGAAACTAATGCAGAGGTTGAGCCCAAGTTGATGACAGGTAACAAATCCTATCGCCAAACCCCGACCACACAACTGTGCTCATAGGAAACCTAGGCCCTTCACCCTTTCAGGTACCCTAAACACAAGATTTACACTTAATATCTGGATCTAGTCTTAGAAGCACCATATTTACTAAGCTCCTACCATTACCAGGCAGTATACTAAATGCTAAGGCCACATTGATGAACAGCATGGATATAGGGTCTGTCTTCATGAAGCTCTCAGGCTGTTTTCATTATCTCTTCCCGTTTCAAAACCTGTACTTTGCAGGAAGGGGGTTCTCAACATCTTCCTGTTTATGGACTGAGGAACACATAGTTTTTTGCTCATTTGTAAGACAGAATATTTAAGCCATACTAACTCCATTCTTGCTCTAACCCTTTTCCTCAGATTGCCTTTGATTTGTGACTCGGTATCTTCCCTTTCACCCATTCACCCATCCCACAAAGTGATTTTCCAGAATTCTATCACTACAGTCTTCCAACATCAAAATATCAGGAACAAAACAGGTATTTCCACCAGGGAAGGAGAAAGGTGGTTCCCTCATGCACTGTCTTCCCAGGTGGCCATATTCATTTTAAGCTTTCCACTCCACTCAGGTGTTTTCCTCCGTGCAAAATGAACCACTTCATCAACTCCGACCGAGGCTCTCTCATTTATCAGGTCCAGCTCATGTCTGCCTGCACCAATGCCCTCCCCAGCCACAGCGGCTCTCCTTTGCCTCTATAGTACATGTAGTTCTGAGTCACGCCTTCATGCCCCGTATTATTTATGTCACTTTGTTCTCTATTGCATGTGGCATCTGCATTTTATTACTTCCCTGGTTATAAACCCCTTCAGTGGTTTCCCACTCCTCAGAATAAAGTCCAAACTCTTCATCATAGCACTGTGGGCCATCGTGATCTGATAGCCTTACCTTCCTCTCCACATTCTAGTGCCATTCTACATCCCACTCAATCTGTCTTAGTCCATTTGGGCTGCTATAACAAAAATACCATAGACTGAGTGTCTTATAAGCAACAGAAATTTATTACTCACGGTTCTGGAAGCTAAGACCAAGATCAAGGCACTGGCAGATTTGGTGTCTGGTGAGAGCCTGCTTCCTGGCTCACAGATGGCCATCTTCTCACTCTGTCCTCACATGGTGGATGGGGCAAGCTTGCTCTCTGGGGTCTCTTTTATAAGGGCACTAATCCCTTTCATGAAGGCTCCACCCTCATGACCTAATCACCTCCCAAAGGCCCCGCCTCCAAACATTGTCATATTGGGGGAGTAGGTTTCAACATATGAATTTGACAGGAGCACAAACATTCAGTTTTATAGCGCTATCTTCAGCAGCCATTCTGATATCCTCAAATGCACTATGCTCTCTTCAACTTCTGGGCCTGCAACGTGCTACATCTTCCTGGAATTCTTATGATCAAATGTTTCTTCTCCCACTCCTACTCCAACTCTTTTCACCTGGTTTATTCATCCTCCAGTTGACAACTCGATTAGCACTCTGTAAAAATCACCCCTGTATTAGGCTTCCCTTGATAGTATCTTCCCTTAGACACATAATTCTTTTTAATCCCTTAAAATTTCTTTGTAGCACTTATTGAGGTGTAATTACTTGGATTTTTTGTCTTCCTATAGATATAAGCACCATGTTTGTTGAAAAAGAGAGTGAGTGGGTGAATGAACTAATGAATGAATGATCTCTTAGCCTCAACTTTTTAAGTTGTTTACTATCTTTCTCCTTCAACTAGAATGTAAGCTTAGTGAAGGCAAGAACCTTGTCTATCTTATTGACTGCTGCTATGTCACCAGTGCCTGGCTTACAGTATACTCAAAAAAATACTAGTTAAAAACAATGTTGGCATCTTTGTGAAATCCAGTCAAAACATACCTTTGTTAATTTTATGCTGTTTATAGATAAAGAGGGAAGCAATGAAGGCAAACAAAGTTTCCTGTGTTTCAGGATTCCCCCCGAACCTGGGATCCTGAAATTCTTTCCATTTCCTTTTCTGTTATCTAAATAATGTTAGTTAATACCACTTAGAAAGTTTGTAATGTTGTTTGCCTCAAGTACTCGTTCACAATTTTCCCCATATGAATTAATTGCATTATTTGTGAGACAACCAAACCAGATATAATTGGCCCTATTATATGGATCAATGGTGCTTAAACTTAAATTGAAGCAGAATCACCCAGTATTTGCTAAAATGGCTTATTCCCAAACCCAAGCCCAATTCTGATTCTTTAGATCCAGCATGTCACCTAGGAATCTGCATTTTAACAAGATCTCCCACGTCATTCTGATGCTGATTGTCCAGGAATCATCTCTTGAGAAAGGCTAATATGGATTTTTGAGTTGGGTGTCTAAGCAGTGTAGTGACCTGGTCAAATAATAATACTAGCTACCATTCATTGAGTGTTACTATTTACAAGGCACTGATCTCTTCTAAGAGGCTTTATGGAAAGCTATCATTATCTAATTTAATCTTTTCCACTAGCCTATGAGGAAGGTATTATTATAAGCCCCTATTTTGTAAGTGAGAGAACTGAAGCTAAGAGAGGTTAGGTAATTTGCCCAGAGTCACACAGCTAATAAATGGTAGAGCCATTCAACATATTCTGACTCCAAAGCCCCTCCTCTTTCCCTTAATTCCTGGCTACTTGCCTCCCACAGAGCTTTCCTCATTTGCAGACTTCTAGATCTTTGGCATGCTCAGTGCACACTTACCTCCCCAGTGCTAATCAGAATTATGATCTGTTGCCTTTAAAGGTGCTTTATTACAGGTTTCCAAGGGAAAAACCCCTGTCTTCCTACACTTCTTTTTCTGCATTTGTTGAAACAACAGGCCCTAGGGAAAGAGGCCCTTTTTTAGAAGGAAAAAATATGTTCTTTCTGCCCTCCTCACACATCACATTAATTATCAGCAAAAGAAGAAACTGCTGAAACTTCTAGCCCACTTGGCCCTTCTCTCCTCCAAAGCAAGAAGCAGCAAAACAAGAGAAGAGTTTCATTCTGAAGCTCAAATGCTCTCCCGCATACCACAGCCTGGGCCGAAGGTTCAGCACGCATCAATAGGTAGAATGTTTACGGAAAGTAGATTGGGAAGTACAAACAAGAACTCTCATGAGGGATTTGAGGTAAATATTTATGAACACCCTTTACGCTCGGCCTTTCTTGTACACTTGCTATTAGGAGGTCGTACAGAGGCCCTCCATTAACCCAATATGAATAAATAAATTAATCTGCATAAGACTTTCCTACTTGCAGCGGAAGATGGGATTGAACGTGCTTCACTGGGTAGTAGAGGTAGCTAAATGATGCATATCTCTATGGCACCCACCTCTGGCTTCCACCTTCTCCTGCTTCAAAACAATGTCCTGGCAGACAATAATCTGGACCCTTCAGTACTATATCTAGAAACAAAAGCCAGGAAGGGCTCTCCAGAGGTTATTAGATTCTGCCAGGCAGGATCTAAGATAAAGATGGCAAACAGTAGCCGCATGCCTGCTTCATACATTGGAGTGGCTGCCTAGAACAACATAGTGAGAAGAATTATGAGGCCACATATGAACACTGTAAGAAAGCATGCCAGAATTGATTAGTGTTGTCTGCCATGGACATGAAGATACAACACGCTGGCAAATGGGCTACTTTTTTTTGCCACTCTTGCTCCAAGCTAGTAGTTCCTTAACCTGATTGCACACAAATTACTGGGAGCTTCTTAAAAAAGTACTTGTCCCTGGGGTCCACACCAGACCAGTTAAATTAGATTTTCTGGAGATGAGATTCAGGCATCCAAGCATCCAGGGTTGAGAGCCACTGCTCTGCACCATCACAGATGTGCAGATGACTTAACTCAGTAGTTCTCAAGTGCACTTCAACAAGGACCTGCCTGGCTGGCTGCATAAGAATTATCTGAGGAGCTTGTAAAATTGTGGATTCCTAGGACCGATTCCTCAAATTTCTAATCTGGAAGTATGGGGATAGGTCCTAAGAATTTGTATTTTTGAAAACCTCACAGGAGGATGCTGATGTGCAGCCAGGTTTGGGAGCCACTGCCCTAAACTATTCTTAATGCCTTAGATTCATGAGAACTTTGAGCATAACCTTATGCTGTGGGACAGTGGTTTTCAGCCCTGATTGCACATCAGAATTTCCTGTGAAACTTCTTAAAAACACCAGTGCCTGGGTCCTACTCCAGATCAATTAAATGAGACTCTAGGGTGGAATCTGGATGATTCTTATGTGTAGCTAAAACTGAGAATCACTGCTCTAAGAAGTGGGATGCAGGGTCTCATTTGAGAACCTCATCAGGTAAACTTCATCTCTCTTTTCCTATGGATTTAGTACCTGGCTTGGTCTAGCTCTTTGGCTTGAAGTTACGTGATAGAATTGCTTCTGTTTCCTGAACCCTGTCTACCCACTAGAATCTATCATTTATGATGGTCGTGGTGGTCTTATGCGTCTTCCCGGACATAGTAAACATTGGCTGCAGTCACTCACTCATTTTTTTAAAACAAATAACTACTGAATGTATCAGAGTGTTTATAAAATGTAGATTCCAATATCTTCTACCTCTATAAAGAAAGGTTTTTGATGATGGTTTATTTACCTTTTTTTAGATAATCAAATGAAAAATAGGGCAATTGATGCTTTTAAGAGACAGATTCTTTGTAAAGACAAAATTGTATTTAAAGCTAGAGGCCTGCAAGGCCCCTCACTGTGAGTTGGTAGGAGCAAATAGACAGCTTAACTACAAATCCACGATTGGTTCTTACAGAGGAGGAAAAATTTTACTCGACCCTTTCAAGGTGCCTGGCTGGGTCTGAAAATTAAACTGACAGAGACAGATTAACAGGGAAAAAGCACACAAATTTATTTAATGTAAGTTTTACATGACACAGGAGCCTTCCTAAGGAGATGAAGACCAGAAGAAATGGTTAGACTTGTGTATTTTTATGCTAGGTTTGATCAAGAGTGGACAGTCATAGAGGAAGATGATAAGTAAGGAGCATGAAGTGAGTGTAGCAAACTGGGGGAAACTTAGCCAGGCCTGTTTGTTCAGATTCTTCTCAGTGTCCCTTTGTCTTCAGAGATAAGAATGCTCCTTTCCTCCTGGAATGGAGAGAGCACCTCTCACATGAGTGTTTTATGACTTGTTTCAGGAGAGAAAGGTCGGGGGAAGGTCAGAGTTACCGTCCTGCTTCTGCCGTTTTCTCAAACTCCTCCAGCTTAAAATATTCAATGTGCCAAGGTGCCACATTTTGGGGTAGCGTGTCCTGAACCCCACCACCCTGCTGGCCCTTTTGAAGCAAATGGAAGAGAGATTATTTTTTTTCCTTTAGAAGCTTTACCTGTATGTTTTCCCACCGCTAATTAGTTGTAGAGGACAGCCAGACAATGACAGAAAGAGTCAGCCTTGCAGGGTAGGTCAAACCAGAGATGGTGAGATTGGGAGAGTACAGCGGGACTCCTCTTCTTCCTCAAAATACATTTTTAAGACGTTTCTTTCCTCACTTATGCCTGAATTTCCATCATTAGTGATTAATGTATTTAATTTCAACAGTCCCTCTTCGGGTCCTTGTTTTTAAATATAAACAGAACTAACACATTAAGTCCTGATACCTCCAATACTCTCAGGAAGGAAAAGCCATGACTGTCTTGGTGGAGAAATGACAAAGGAGAGAGGTAGAGAGGACCTCACAAAGAAAGACTAACGCCTCTTGTTCATGCGGGCTGGTTTGTCCTTGCACTTCCCATTTCAGGACTTCCTTGCAGAGGTAACCTGTGTTGAAAAGCAATGTGAGTCTTTTGAGAAGTAGTGAACCGGGCCCTAGCCATCTCTGTAGCCCCAGCATCTGATACGAGGTAGTCAAAGGAATGGCAGCCAGTGAAAATGGACCATCCTAGAACTGCCATAGGAGGTTTCCGATCCAGCCTTGGACCTATCCAAATGAGTCACAACAGCCAAAGCTTTGGAGGGCAGCCTAATTGTCCTTGTAAACAAAACCATTTCCTTTCTCCCCACCCATGGAAAAAAGGACCCAACAAACCCCTCACTGATGCAATGTCCTCATCCATCTGCTCTGAGAATAGACCATTGTATTTTCGCCAAGAGCTGGCTATCCAGTGAATAATCTGTTCCTATACATTTACACTCAGTGGGGAGTATCCTAGGACATGTTTATACTCAAGAAAGGTTAGTATTAACATTGTGTCAGGGGATTAATCCATTTTAATTGTAAATGCCAAGAACAAACCCCCTTCTTTGGGGCCCAGATGTATGACTTTGGTTAAATATTTATAGATCAGTTGGAATGTTTACTCTTAATTCTGAAGCTGGGTATTTACTTGCATAATTGCATATTCCTCCCCCACCTCCAACCCCATTCAGTGTTCTCCTAATGTTTTCTCTCTAAAATATAAGTGGCAGGGGGGAGATGATGGGAACATCTGGCCACTAGAGTAGAGCTACTGATATTGATGGGAGCTGACCCTGAGCTAATAGAGCAACCAGGAAAATACTCTAGGTATATTACCAGGATCGTGGAATGAGCAGGGCCTCAGAATCAGGAAACCCAGATTCTAGTCCCAGCTTTGCTACAAATTAGCTGTGTGACTTTTCTGGAATTCGGTTCCCTCATCTATAGAATAAAGGAGATGAATTTGAATTTTTAAAACTTATTCCCACTCTGAATCTTCATGGAGGCTTTCTCTGAGACATTTTGAATCCCCTACCCACCCCATGTGTAATACTCAACGCTTGCTGGAGCAGTACCATCCAAAAAACTTTCTGCAATGATGGAAATGTTCGGGATCTGTGGCGTCCAATAAAGTAAGCAATAGCCACATGTAGCTACTGAGCACTTGAAATGTGCCTAATGTGGCTGAGGAACTGAATTTTAAATTTTATTTTATCAATTTAAAGGTAATAACCACGTATGATTAGTAGCTACCATACAGGGCAACAAATGCTAGATGATTAGCAATGGTATTGGCCAGCTCCTTACAGAAAGCCATTATCTGTGCTAATGATGGCTTCTAATTTGTGGAAGATTAAAGAAGTCGTTGGTAAACCCTGCTCAGTAGGAATGCTCTTTCTCTGATGCGGAAGGTGGGATACAATCAAATATTCTAGACGTGTTGAGGTTTTCGAAATGCACAACTCCTGAGTTCTTATTAGTTCCACTAAAAAGTGGAGTGGGTGGCAAGCCGTTGAACTCATTTCCTCTTTTTTTCTGTCTGAAATGTTAATATGCTTTTAGCTGCACTATGTGAAGCTGGGAAAACGGTGTCACTGTAGGACATTCTAAGACATACACAGCAGATTGCACAGAATCAACTTCCATCAGTCCACGTTAATTAAACATTTTTCACACAAAAAAAGAGCCTGTTTACTTAATTTGCAAAATGTTTCTTTGCCATTTAATAGTTTATTGATCTATATCCCGTAGCATTGACTGCAGAAAGTTATTAATCTGTCTGAATTAAAAACAGTGGCAGGTCTTCATTATACAACTCATTGAGTTGAAAATCAGCTATGGCTGTTCCTGGACTTGCCTTTCTAGCTTTCAAACTTACAATATTTGTCTTGATATAGTAAATAATATTAAGTGTTATTAGTTCTACTGCTAGTAGTATAAATAAGTAATAATAAGCATTTATTAGTCAAGACTTTCTATCATAGTTCTTAAGGGAGTATATAGCACTTATGATAAGTTTGGGGAGCATTTTAAAAAATACTAAATTCCAGTTCCATGAACTGGTTAGAATGGAGGCATCTAACTAATATGATCCAGTTGCCCAAGTGGTGTTATCTATGTCTGAGATGGTGAATCTATAGCATGAAACCTATCATTTCCTACCCATTCCTTTGTCTTTCGCATTCTTTCCTGCTGAGCTTGGACTAGCCTCAGAATTCTTCTCAACACAGTGTTCTCAGCAACCATTACCAATTAAGGCAATTAACTGACAACATTTAAGATGAAACTTATTTTCCATGTCTGATTTTTACCATGTGGATATGATCAATTTGTAAGAAAGAAAAAACACAATAAAATACAAAAGCTCTAGAGCTGAAAGGAACCCTAAGTAGCACTCAATCTAATTTATTTATTTATTTATTTATTTTTATTTTTTTGAGGAAGATTAGCCCTGAGCTAACATCTGCTGCTAATCCTTCTCTTTTTGCTGAGGAAGACTGGCCCTGAACTAACATCCGTGCCCATCTTCCTCTGCTTTATATGTGGGATGCCTACCACGGCATGGCTTGCCACGTGGTGCTATGTCTGCACCCGGGATCTGAACCGGCGAACCCTGGGTCACCCAAGCAAAACGTGCACACTTAACCGCTGCACCACCGGGCCAGCCCCAATCTAATTTATTTTATTGGTGAGAAGACTGAAGCTGAAAGAAGGGAGGGGAGTTATACAAAATCAGTTGGTGCCAAAAATGGGACTGGATCCCAGCCTCCTGACTCAGACAGACTCAGCAAGACACCACCCACCATGTGGTAATTGTACCTTGGATATTTGGTGCAGGATTATCATCACTCTTGAGTTTCCTGAAAAATCATGTCCACTTTCCTGGACAGTTGAGCCTGGATAGGCCTGGTTATTAAACAGGGCCACTCTATTGGTTTGTGGGATGGACACATCCAAACAGAATATTTGGTATACTTTCCCATGAGCTGGACTTACATGTTTTCCAGACATCTGTGTCCAGTTCCACCTGGTTGGAAGGAAGAACTAGCATCCCATTAATTGAAACGACCAGTCCTAACTTAGCAGGACCTGCTGGAATGTGTAGTACCAATTAACAAATATGGCCTTTATCATTATCGTTAGCAAATTCCTGGATATTTGCCTTTGTTAATGTGTTGCTCTCCACCTAATATTTTGCTCCTCTTACTTATGGCCTGTGCCCTCAATAGGGGTTGTTCCTATGCCAAAATTGTGTTTAGTATGTCTAATAACATTGATATTATTGTTAGACAGTACCTAATAGTTGAGCCCTCACAGTTTCAATAGAGAGGAGAGAAGCCTCCTATTCTAATCAGAGGCAACAGCAAGAACCTGGGGGTCTTGGTTACCAGTTCTTTGGATTGTCTTTATGATCTAAATGATTCTTTAGGTTGGCAATGTTAAATGATTTGCAAAGTGAGAATCATGATTATTATTTATTAAATAGTATAATTACTATAAATGAACAATCAAGAGAAAGGTATAATTCTGGTTAATGGCATTACCATTTAACTGCAAAGCGCATCTGTTTCTGAGCAAACATTCGGCGCCTCTGTTTAGAAAACGTGTTTATATCCGAAATTTCCCCTGCTGTTGAACATTCCCACAAAGCAGCAAGCTGTATTAGAGTAGTTTACCCTCCTTCCCTTTTTTTTTTAACTCTTTGTTGTGTTTTAAAGATCTCGTTCTTGTTTTTGTAATTGGTTCCTTATAGCCTTTAAGTAAACTACATTTCAACGTGTCTGAAGTTGCTCACCTCTTCTGAAGGCATGAGTGAGAGGGGCCTGATCCCCCAGTTTCCATAGGAAGAATTACCCTTCAGCTAGTGACTTATACCTGTAATTTCCTTTACAAGATTGGCTTGGTTCCTGCCATATTCTAGGGTCATGGAAGAAGCAGGCCAAAGAACCAGGGGTCTGTGACAGAGAAGAGGGTGCGAGTGTCCTCCCCACCAAAGCAAAAGTGGAAAAGGTAAAGTTGGAAAAGTTGGGTTGTTTTTTTTTTCATATTATCTGAACTCCTCTTTCAGGGATACTCCATAGCTCATCCCTAATGAGCTCTATTCCAACTATTTCACAGACCATCTCCTATAAGATGTTGGTGCCTAAGATGTTACTTTTCCCAGGGATATTTAGCCTGGGAGAGGCCCCCCCAAGGAGTTTATATAGTATAAGTGTACACTCTTAGGAAAGTCTGACTGACAACATTATCCCTTTCAACTTCTAACAAATCATTCTTCTTTCTCAATCTTACTGACACCACCATCCTCATTTTCACATGGAATCAGATACCTTTCAATCATTCAAGAGTGAAGGTATCTCATCCCACACTAGGATCCACTGGTTTCATTCAGATCATTGACTCCTTCCACGCTATTAAGCTCAAGGCCTTGTGAACTTTTCCTGTGGATCCTGTGGATCCACATAGAGAACAAAACCAGTATAAAGGTGAGCTTTACAAATGCTGATTTATAAATGCCTGACATTTGTCTCTAGATTACTGAGGGAATCTGAATGAAGCAGGTCCACGTTGTAAAGTTCCAGGGTTAAGGCTATCAGAATCTCCACTTCTCCCCTTTACCTCCTTACGTGTTTGTTACTCTTAACCTCAAACCATCCAACCCTGAGATACTTCCAGAGTCCATATCTTCACTCATCTAGCAAATCATGGTTGGGGGAAACATTTTATTAGTTTGGGACCTCTAAAAAGCAGACTCCAAGATGGCACTAGATATGCAAGAGATTTATTGAGTTAGGTGCCTGGGAGGAAAAATGGGAAAGAAGCCAAAGGAAGTAGGAGCTGTCGGATCACAGTGCAGGTCCAACTCTTGTGAAGGAGAGAGGAAAGGAAAGAGGATTGGACAAGAAGAGTATCAGATTGCAGCATAGTGCTAAGAAAGTTTTAGTCAAGCCAATTGGGAGTTCTCAAGCCAAAGTCATCCACCAGAGGAGTCCCCTATCTTACAAAGAATGGGCCTACTTTAGTGTGTTTGCCATGCTCGGTTATTGGCTGGAAACTGCCCTTTGGAAGTATGGCTTCGACTCAAATGCAATGATGGATTCAGAGGGTCAGCAGCTAGGGCCATCTGTCAATTATGTTCCTCAAAGCAAGAGATATGAGTGGCACATTTTCATGACTGCCACAAATCCCTAATAATCACTGGGCCTGGTTCATTGGAAAATCTTCATCTCTAGCTGCTACTCTGACCTAAGCACTATAAGTAAATATTATTTCACCTGTGTCAATGTTGTGGCTCAGAGCAGTTTGAATCAGTCATCTCTTTCCTCAAAACCTGGCCAGTTCCCCTCCACCATCACTAAAAGCTATTAATCAATTTTTTGTCATGTGGGCAAAAAATCCAAAGCATCAGCTTCTTCTCTGTGTCCATCTCTGTCTTTTCCACTCCTCTGAGAGATAGCCATCCTCATTGTCCTTTGTGACCCCAAGCTACTCTGTTTTCTTCCTCTTCTGCTGTTTCCATAATTTTTCCATAATCTGGCTCCTTCCCTTCTGCTATCAGACATATCTAAGTTTTTCCAGTCTTGCATAAACCTTAGCTCTACCTCAATTTGCCATCCAAATCACCTTCCCATCATTCCACACTTGCTGCCACTGGTTCAGTATAGTGCATTATAATGTAGTACACGCTGAAATGTGAATGTGTGTCAGAATCACCTGTAGGGCTTGTTAAAACAGAGATTATTGGACTCCGCTTCCAGAGTTTCTGATTCAGTAGGTCTGAGGTGGGAACCTAGTAATTTGAGTTTCCAACAAGCCCTGAAGCAATGTTGATGCTGCTGTCCACGACCACACTTTGAGAAGCACTGGTATAACACATAGATGTGGCTTCTGGATCCAATCTACCTGAGTTCAAATCCTGACTCTGCTCTTAAGTTGTGTGACATTAGGCAAGTTTTTAGTCCCACTATGGCTCAGTTTCCTCATCTGTAAAATAGAGATAATAGTAGTACCTACCTCATAAGATTGTTGCGAAGATTACATGATTTGATATACATACTTCTTAGAACACTGGCACATGCCTGGCACATAATAAATGCTGTAGAGTGTCAGTTATTATTGTTTAATTGACACAGAATGCTAGAGCCAGTAGGAATAATCTAGCTCATCTGTCACCAAATCTAAGTCAAAATTTGCATAATAGCTTCACTCTTGCTATATGCAGTACTTACTATTTTACTAGATGCTTTTCTTTAGGTTGGTTCATGGTTTTACCTGGCTAAATTTATTTTAAAATGAAACTGGAAATGGAAAACCAGTGTTTCCCAAATGTAAGATAGAATATATACAAGACTAGTAGAATAAAAAAGATTTATCCATGTACCCCCTCAAACCATCAGTGGTTTGGGTATCCCTCTTTGTAAGAGGACTGATTTCACTCATAAGCCTTTTTTTTCAAATAAGGAAACTCAGATCTAAATAAAAGGAGGTGCTCATCACCACAGAAAGTTGATGACAGAGCTGAGACCAAGTCTCCTAACCCCCTGGCTGGGATACCTTCTCTACTGCCTCTTGGAAGAAATGCCCCACTGCTTCCTCCTCCTGCCTTATGATGACTTTATAGTAATTGTATCTTTAGTACTGGATATTCTTAATTTTCTATCAAGGCTTTGTCATTTAACTTAATTTTATAGGTTTTGTGATGGTATCTGTTGTTATATCATAGGGATTTTGGCCATGGTTGATTGTGGTCCTAAGAGCTTAGAGTTGGAAGAGACGCTAAATGTGTTGACTGCCAGATAATTAGGAGGAAGTGTGAAAAATGAACATGGGCAAGAAAAAGAGTCAGGGTTTGTTGACAGGATGAGGTTGGCAGACCAGTCACAAGAGAGCTGGAGAACAGATTCAGGGTACATACAGAACTTGGATCTTAACAGTGAGGGGAAAGAGGGGAGAAGAGAGGGAAGGAGAAAAGAGCCTCTGAATGCTGTATTGTTTGCAGTGGGCCATGGGCAGGCAAGGGAGAGATAGATTTTGCTACTGAGTCTCTTTATTGAACCATCAGTCCTTTCTCAATGTCCTTTGACACCCAAGGGCATCCTGGCCCTTGCTTTGAGAAAGGTTGCTCTACATTTTATTGTTAGTAAGTGTGGGGCACTAACACAAACTCTTCTAGACAATGTAGACCCTCTCCTTGGTCCAGTTCATACAGCAGACCATCAGAGCAGAACTTTACAGACAGTGCTCTTCAGGAAGTAGCCCACCCTCCATTTTGGAGTGCCCTTCCTTTTTCTTTTTCCCTCTGAGACTCAGAGTGGCTTGAGCAATCAGGAAAACCAACACTGGGGGTTCTTTGTAAGTGTGCTCTCAAGAGTAATAGAGCCCTCTTAAGGCTTCCAACTTTTGGAAAGCTTCCCTGGCAGATCTAGGGAAGAGTTTAAGCAAAACTTGGTCAGGGTTTGCTTTTTCCCTGAGGCACCATTTTCCATTGTTGCTTTTTTATCACTGGAGTTAAGAAGTTCAGGATTTTCCTGGATAAAGTAAAGTAAACAAAATGTTTTACCCCACTGGTGGTTTTTCCAAGTTTAACTTCCCCTCTCCCCACCCACACTCATCCTTCCACCCCAGCCCTCATGATCCTGGCATATCCCCACATCTGACCCCTCTTCCGTTCTGCACAGTCCTCCAAGGTGGCAAAACTAATAGAGGTAGGTATATTGAGAGTTCCCACTGGTGTTACCACATCTATTGATACAAGATTTAGAGAAGTGTGTGAGCTGTATAAAATGGACATTTCAGCCTCAAATCAATGCGCATTTAACATGTACGATTGGTTGAGTTTACCTTTTTTTCTTCCCTAGACAGGAACTAATTATTCCCCTTGCATATTACCAAACCAACCTGTCATGTTCTTTGGGACTTGTAATGTGTTGATTCAACCCAAACTGCAACAGCCCCCTGACATCAATTACAACTGTCCAGGAGTGCTTTTATTGAAACCCTATTTCAGCCATCTTAGGGAAGAAGATTATAGAGTGAAAATCATTTCCCTTAAATTAAGTGTGCCCAGAGGATTACAGATATCCCACTGAAGGGCTCAGTAAAGTATTGATAGGCCAGACCTTTGCTGTCTGGGTTATTTGTGGCATTCCTCTTTTAGGAAGAATTATATATGATAGGAAAATGATCTGAGAAGTCAAGGATATAGCCCAGGAAAAAGAAGAAGTCTCCAGGTAGTGTCTTGGGATCCCTACTCATTTAGTCCAGATCCTATACCTCTAATGACTACAGTCTCAGACAATGCAAAATAATCTACTGGAAAATAACTCAGAGACCCACCTAGTCCCCAAACAGCAAAGAAAGACTTTCCATCATCTCCATGTGAGTCTATCTTGTGAGGCAGGAAGGTTGTCTCTGATAATTCAGAAAGATTTGCATCAATAAAGGTTTACCCTTAGGCCTCAATGAACCATACAATTCTGTAAACTTGTACAGTCCACACTCCAAGAGTCCCCATTACATGGAAGATTTGCTGTAATCTCTAATAAATGCCTTAATAAATTAATGTGTTTTCTGAAAAATAGGGCCCACAGGAACCCGCAAATCCTAAAATAAAATTCCCAAAGGCTGAGGAAGGGCTCGTGAATCAGACAATGCCTTCTCCAGCTTGGGAAAGAAGTGGGGTTTCTCATTCTGCTCCGGCCTGACCTGGACTCCAAGGGGCTGGATGCATTCTCTATTCTTACTCGGTTCCTGGGCCTTTACATGCAAATCATTCAGTGATCTCAGGACCTATGATGGAGTCCAGGATTCTCAATTCAACAAATATTTCTTGACCACCTGACTGGGTTCTGGGGATACAGAGATGAGTAAGACATAGTCCCTACCTTCAAGAACCTCACTATCTGGGGATTGAAGGAGACCAAGATATTAACAACCACAATTCAGAGAGGTAGATGTTATTACAGAGGTACAAACATTGTGCAATGTGAGCAGACTTTTAGTTATTTAACAGATAGTGTAAATAGCTGTAAGGATGATTATTCCCTTCGCTGATGACCACTTTGTTATTATGGGTTAAGATCAGATTTATCTGAACTAGAAAAAAAAAGAGAAACATAATTAGTTCATTACTGTACATTATAAGGATATACATTGACCAGCGTAAAAGTTTTAGCATCAGAATTCACATTTGGGCCTTTATTTACTATATAACATAACATTGCTTTTGTATATCAATCTCCTCTACCAAAATGTCTACCTGAGAGCAGGGGTATCTTTGTCTCTTTCATTCACTGTTGTATCTGCAGATCCTAGAACCGAGCTAGTGAACATGTAACAAGTATTTGTTGAACAGATGAGTAAAGTAAATATAGATAATTAAAAATTATGGTAAATACCATGAAATAAATTAAGGTGTAGTTAGAGATTATAACAAGGTGATCTGATGTAGATCAGGGCATCAGGATAGGTCTCTGTGAGGAAGAAACCTTTGAGCAGAGACATGAGCAGCTAGCAAAGACAAGAGTATTACCCTTCAGACAACAGACGGCTCACATTTGATATACAAAAGCCCCCGGAAATCTGAAGATGTCTGGTTTTTAAGTGACTCACATTTGCAGGCTACTCAGTTAACATGTTAAGGAACAGGTTTGAAGTGGCACTTTGGGAGTTTTTCTTGTTTAAAAGATTGTCTCAGTCTCCCAGCTCTACCTAAATCTTTGGGCTCAAAGCCAAGGAAGCAGAGTTCAGACCCAAGTTTCTCTCCTGCCTCAGTCCCTGTGTGGGATTCTGGATAGACTTAGGTCTGTGCATTCATTCTGCCTCTTGAAATTCCTCTATGACCCCTTTGTAGCTGCCACCACGGCTCAGAATGGTCTTCTTCCTTGGCTTGCCTGGCAAGAGATGGGTCTGCCATCTGGAGTCAGAAAAACAGCCTGCCAGCCACTGAACAGTTCAGCCTGGGCCCCGGACAATGAGAATCGGGCAATAGCCAATTCCTTGTCTGCAATTTGCTGATTATCACACCCCAGGGTGTGGGATTGTACAGCCGGGACTGCTTTGCTCTGCCTCTCATCAAGGCAGAATGAACACAGATCCTGACAGGTCAAATCTTCCCCCAGACCTCAGAGGTTGCTGTACAAAGGACCAGGCTTAATCTCTGGCCAAGTGTGTAATTCATTTATCTGCACAGTCATGAATTCTGGGCTCTCAGGGCAGGAAGCATGGGGCATTGTGACTGGTTCTACAGGCCCAGGGAGTCACTTAAGCCCTGATTGTATTGTGGAGGGAGGGATTTTGGAGACAAAGGCCTCTGTCCTCCAGAGATTGAGCAGACTGGAAGGGGAGCCTATGCACACAAAGGAATGATGCTTTAGGGAGAGGTTGACAGCCTTGTCATCAATGCCCGTGAACTTCTCTAGATCATGTAAGTGATGACAAGGGGACTGGAATTATTTCATAGATTTTAGCCAAGAGGAATTGAGATAGGTAAAGAGTTCATTTCAGGATGTTTGCCCAATGCACATCCGCCACTTTGTAGTGGAGGGAAGTTTTAAACACCAAGAGCCATTTTTTCACTTGTCCTCTCTTCAGGGAGTTGTTGGGGGTCTTAATTTTTGCCTCCAGCTGTCAGAGCTCCTTTACCACCACCTAAAAGACTTGAAGTAAAAGGCAGTGCTTTATAGAGAGCAGATACTTTAAAGGTAATTGGAAATCATTTGGGAATTTACGGTTTCCTGGCTTGGCCAGCTGGATCTCTCTCTGATCCTCTGGACTTCCTGCTGAACAGAGATGGGAATGGGATGCCATTGTGTGTTCCTGGAGTTTCATTTGCACAGTTCCACAGCCTGGGGGAGATTGGCCCATTGCAATAAATACAGCCTCAAATTTAGAGTTATTTGGATTTTGAAGTATTTCAAGCTCCCTGTCTTTCATGTCACTGCACCCTACATTAAACTGTTCAATGGAGGGCATTTTAATCACAGATTGTATGTTATATATACCCTGCAGGCTCCAGAAAGGGAGGAGGTGGAGTGTCATGGAGGGCAGATAGCACTGCAGAGAAATACAGACAACAGGGCTCTAGACCCTGCTCTAACCTCGGACAGACACATCACCTCTTTGTGTGGTAAAAAATCCTGTTGCTTCATTTTTCCTCTTCTCCCTATTTATTTTTGGGGTGTAACATGAAGGACATGAGGAAATCCCCAGCCCAGATCTCCCCAGCCAATCCTGTTAGTGCCTACATTGACAATCATTCATTATTCCATTGAAGGTCTCTGAGTGCAGCCATTATCTGGGATGGGGTCAGAAATTAAAAACATTATCAGCCATTAATACTTTATCCCTCAAATACATTTATCAAATTAATCTCAACAGAAAATTAGGACCCCTAGGGAAATAGACTGTAAATATAAAGCTTTCTGAAGTGACTAGACAGGATTTTGTTTGCTTAGGCTTTTTACCCTTTGACACCTGGATCCTAGATCATCAGCAAGTACTAAAGATCCCCTGTGAGTTCACTTATCTGCCAATCAACAGCGTTTTCATTGGTAAAACCATCGGAGGACTCTACATCCCAGTGCATCCCAAGCAGGTTGTTGATTTAACTTCATTCAGCAAGTCTCTGTTAAGCACTAGTTCTAGCCCTGTGCTAGGTCCTGTAGAAGATATGGAAAACATTTCCTTAGTCTTCCTTTAATGAGCTTGCTTTCTGATTGTTGGAGATAAGTCAATAAAATCTGCACTATATACATTTAAGAATCATCTGCTTAAGTGACATAACGAGTGCTCCAGATAGAGAGTTTTGTAGTGATGTAGCAGCTGCATTAGTCAGGATAGTCTTCTTGATGGGGCTGGGACTTTTCCTAGAGCCGTGAAAAATAGATATAATTTTAATATGAAGAGAAGAAGGAAGAGGGCAGTCTGTGCAAAAATAAGCACATGAACCAAGGTCCAGAGGTGGGAATGAGCCTATAATGTGTGTGGAAGGGTCACATAAAGGAGATAAGGGTAGAAAAAACAGCTTCAGACCAGAGAGTGAAGAACAGAGGAACTTTGATTTGATCCTTTACAGCAGTATCTTCGAAACATTTTTGATCTATACTCCTATCAGAAAAATACATTAGCATACCTCCAATAAATGTATATTTATTTGTAAACTGTACACTTACACTAATGCACTAATACATTACAAAGCATACACAAAAATGATAAAGAATGATGTAATAAAACTTACAAGTTCTAATATTTTCTTCTCACACCCGAAAGAATCATATGCTCCCCCTGAGGCACCTGTGCCCTCGCTCTACATTCCACTGCTTTAGAGCATCAGTTAAACATTTTGAGACCACAGAACCCTTTAAGAATCTGATGAAAGCTACATATCCTCTCCTTTCCCCAGAAATCCATGCACAGATGCTTAACTTTTTCATACAGTTAATTTCAAGGAGGATGGGGCAGGCCATGAACCCTCTGATGCCCATTCTTGGACCCCAGTTTAAGAACCCCTTCTCTGGGTGGAGAAAGGCACTGAAGGCTTTTGAGTAGCTTAGTGGCCTGTAGACTTTAATCTTTTCCGAAGTTGAGTCTTGTCATTGTGCATAAAATGAATTGGCTGTGACCAGGGTGGAGTCGGGGAGGGCAGATGGTAGAAGCAGGGAGACAAGTTAATAGGCTATTTCAAAACCTCAAAGGCCTGAAATGCAAATGTAATAACAATGGAAGAGAGAGAACAGATGCAAATGACATTTCAAAGGAAGCATGGGCAGGTCTCAGTGATCAATAGCAGATGAAGGAAAGGGAGGGGAATCAATGGCACCTCTGAGGATTCAAGTTTGGGATAGTGGAGGAAGGGCAATGATCACTGGAAATTATAAACTGATTCACATGACAGCCCAGCATCCCAACAGAAATGGTCTGAGGGCAGTAAGAAATGTGGGGATGATGCTTGGGGGAACAACTGGACAAGAGACACAGATTGAGGAGTTGAAACAATGGGAGTAGAGCAACTATGAGAAGAGACGGAATAACAATAGTAAACATTTATGTACCACGTACTGTTCTAAGAACTTTACATAAATTGATTCAGTAATCCTTAGGACAACCTCCATGTGGCAAGTGCTAATATCATCATTCCATTCTATAAATGGGAAACTGAAGTAAAGCAGCCGACCCCAAGGTCACAGAGCTAGGAAGTATCAGAGTGAGGATTCAAACCCAAGAATTCTCGAGAATCTATGCCCCTGAGCACTATGCCATGCTGCCCTCTCAAGAGTGAAGGGTGGGGAGTGAATTATGGGAAAGTCCACAAATGAGGAGAGAAGAGGAGGAGCAGAGGAAAGGGCTAGCACCTATTGAGCACCCACCATGGATCAGGCATTTTGCCAGCATTCTAATAATAGTAATAATAAGTGGCAGCAGCTGCATAGTTAAAACCACCAGGAACTTTCAACGTGCAAGGCACTGTGTAAGCACTGTATGTGGCATAGTGAATATATGTCATTTTTAAATCACTCAGCACCCAAATGCCTTTTCTAATTGGAAAGAATTCCCCATTATATGAGTCTTGTTGTGGAGTAGGGCGCCACTTCTCACTGTGGAAGCCAAAGGAGGCCAGATACTCCCTTTACCTGTTCCTAGGTAGCTAGAGTATGGGCATAGAGCTTTGCTGGGCCAATGGGACACTTTCCCTGCAACTTTCAATCTGAAGCAACTGAAGCTAAGATGACGAGACAGAATTCAACCACAGTGGCAGTCAGTGTCTGTGACTACAGTAGCCTGACCAGATTGCTCCTGCTATCTAGGCTCCAAAGTCTCCACCATTCCATCTGTTCTGGAAGTCTCTGTATCACAAATTGGCAAACTACAAATCTAGCCCACTACCATTTTTTCCAAATAAAGTTTTATTGGCACACATTTATGCCCATGAATTTACTTATTATCTATGGCTGCCTTTGTGCTACAGTGGCAAAGTTGAGAAGTTGCAACACAGTATGGCACACAAATCCTGCTTTATATCCTTCCAGTAAATCCCTTTTTTCCTCAATATATGCAGGATTGATTTCTGTTGCTTGCAATCAAGAACCTTCACTGATACAAATGGATTATCTCATCTAATCCTTACAACAAGCCAGACAAGGAGGTGCTATTTTTAACCTCAAATTGAAGATTAAAAAACTGAGACGCAGAGAGGTTAAGTTATCTGTCCAGGATCACACAGATAGTAAGGTCCTAGTAAGTGACACAGCTGAAATTCTAACCCAGCTCCATCCGACTCTACCATACATGAAAAAAATTAAGAAAATGGAGATGGAGCAGTAAGTGGTCCCAGACTGCTTTTGGTATAGCAAAGGAAAGAAAATTATTTCCCCCAGTTGTTCAGAGGTACCAAAGTGATCAGTACCATGGAAACAGAGAGGAAAAAGGAATAGAGATAATGGCAGCTTGGGTTTGACATGTTTATCTCCCTTTTGGCTGCTTTTATGCAGTCTATTAAAATGTCGGTTTGAGCCTCTGTTGAAAGGTTACACTGACCTCTCAATTCTTGTATCCTCTGCCAGCCTTTTGCTTGCTGAGAATTCTAGAATACATTTGAGTTGCAGCCCAGAACTATACTAGACTCTGGAGTTTGAATTCCCTCTTCAGGTCACTGGGACCTACGCTGGATCCAGGTGGCAGTAGCCAAAGTACCACATTGTTTCCTCTGCTAAAATGTGTGCCTTTTAAGGACAGGGTGTAAGCCTTACCTACTAATTCCACCTACATATTAAAATATGTAGTCTGTGCTCTCTTTTAACGTGGCTCATGTACAGATGACCACAAAAGCCTATTTCATAGGCAACCCTCTGTCCTCTCAGTGCGGCTAGGCCAGTTGATCACTTTCACACTGAGCTCAGTGGTCTGGAGCTTTTGCTTTGCTCAAGGCGGAAGACAATGGCCAACAAGCCACATATTTTGGGGGGTGGGTGGGAGAAGGTTGGGGCATATACAGCTTTTCAGTCTTATCCACTGGGCCAGGAGTTCCTTCAGTGGTACTGCTGTGAATGCTTACAATAACATGGGGTTCCCTCTGCTCAGTGCACCATTTAATTGAGCTAATTAATGACAAGTAAACCTCTCAGAGCAGTGAGCCTTCTGTTGGAAGAGTCTGAAGGTAGGGAGCATCAAAATGCAGACAGGTAAAGGAGGCTTCTTGGACCAAGGCATTTGGACTGTTAGTGGACTGACCTGTTCATGTGTGTGCATGCACACATGCACACTTCTGTTAAAATAGTCTACTTCTTTTAAGCTAGCTGGAAAAGTTTGCAAGTTTCTTTATTGTCTTCTCACATGTACTGATGGAATGTTTTCCTCAGTGATTTTACCCCCAGAAAACTTCTCTGACAGTTAAAGAAGGAAACCCTTCTTCTGCCAAATTGTTGGTTGGGAGAGAATTTGTGAAGGGCCTGTGTTTTGTAGCACATGACTGATCCCCCAAGAATGTCTTTTTATTCTCTGCTAATGTGGCCGAGGAATACCTGAATGGTGTTTGAAAACAGACATCTCTTTGCTGTGGGTCAAACCCAGCTCTGTGACCATCCAAGCTGACTATTTTTTGGATGAGTGCCTGGAGCTAACTAGCAAAAGGGCGAACCCAGGGAAGCCATTAGGAACTTTCATTATTATTTCTTGATTATCTGCATGTGGGAAAGGGGTGGTGGTTAGGACAGTTGAACTAGCCTACAGTTTACTCATCCCAACCATTTCAGCATGATCAAACATTCTCACGACCTAATCGCCATGCTGTGATCATATTCACCTAGTACTGAATCCTTTTTGAAAGCACTTTCCCACTAAAGATTCTCATTTAACACTCATAACAATGCAGTGGAAGTTCCATGATTAGGGGCTGCCGTTAGATTAGTTGGTCAACAGCCGTGCCATTCAGCAGGTAAGTGCTTAAGTATGTGTGTCCAGGTGCCCTGGGCCTGGGACTTGGGGAATTGTGACATTACTGGTCAGCCCAAAGAGAAGCAGAGCCTAAGAAAACTGAGTTCACGGTTGCCTGTTTTTATGATTGGTGGCCACCAATGCGTAGTAGATGACCAACAAAAAGACTTTGATTCATCTCCCACAATCCTTTGATTTTTCTGCAAAAGTCTTTTAAATTATATCTATTCTTTTCTGACCAAACTCAATGTTGATCCCAAGCACTCTAACTTGGAGAATTTTGCTTAAAAGTGAACACTAAATAACACAGTGCAGCCTTGCTTGGTGTAATCAGGGCAAGAGTGTGTGATAGTTCTCCTTTCATTCTCTTGTGAAGGAAGCAAAAAATGTTGATGAACTTATCCGAAGAGCTCATTCTTCACAGGACTTCCCATATGCCCACTCAGATAAGAGGATTGTAGGTCTTGGTTAAGTCCCCAAACAGGAAATACAAATCGTAACATTGTCTACAGCTTTTCTCCTGAAGAGGACTAAAAGAGAAAATATGACAGCTGTCATTTCATTAAATATCACATAAGCTGCCCCAACTTTCAGGTAGAGCACTCATGTCTTTGATGAATATGACTAAGGTGTTTAAGCTGGAGAGTGGCTCATGTCTATCCTGTAATGAATTGGTGATGTGGGGTGATGTTTCTCCAAGTATATGCCATAGCTTTTGTGTTCACATAGGTGCAAGAGTGATGTAACTTTGATGTTACATTCACTTCAACTACTATTTAGAGCAGAGGTTCTCAGCCATGGCTGCACGTTAGAATCACCTGGGGAGCTTTCTAAAATCCCAATGCCCAGGCCACACCCTGTCTTAGCTTGGGCTATCATAACAAAATATAGACTAGGTGGCTTAAATGACAGAAACTTATTTTCTTACAGTTCTGGAGGCTGGAAGTCCAAGCTCAGAATGCCAGCGTGGTCAGGTTCTGGTGAGAGCGCTCTTCCTGGCTTGTAGATGGCTGCCTTCTTGCTGTGTAGTCACATGGTGGAGAAAGAACTCTGGTATCTCCTCCTCTTCTTAGAAGGCCACCAGTTCTTACTGATCAGGGCTCCACCCTTATGACCTCATTTAACCTTAATCACCTCTTTAAAGATCCTTTCTCCAATACAGACATATGGTGGGGGTGAAGGCTTCAACTTGTGACTTTTGGGGGAACACAGTCCAGTCCATTGGATACCCTAAACCAATTCATTAAATCAGACTCTCTGGGAAAGAGACCTAAATATCAGTAGTTTTTAAAGCTCCTCAGGTGATTCCAGTATGCAGCCAAGTTGAGAATTACTAATTTAGAGCCTTGATGTTCAAACTGCAGCCTACAGATCAGCAGCATCCTCATCACCTGAGAGCTTATGATAGCTGCAGAATCTTGGGTCTCACCCCTGACCTACCAAATCAGTACCTATGTTTTAATAGGATCCAAGGTGATTCATATGCATGTTACAGTTTGAGAAGTGCTGATTGAGAGCATCTAACATGTTTCTACTCTGTAGAATCTTCCTCCTTTCTTATGTAGTCAAATACTTGCAGCAATTGCTATGTGAGGTCTTTACATACTATAAGATGATCTCCAATACCAGATGCTTGACTGTGCAGTCTTCTGACAATGCTTGATGATACAGAATACATGAGGTGGTGTGCTGGGGGTGGGGGGGATTCTGATCACTTACTCAGGTGCCATGCACATTGTTGGGTAACTCCCAGGCAGTTAGTGAAGTGACTGGTTTTAGGTCTTCTAAAAACAAGGATACAGTCCCCTATTTCTTCTTGGTGATTCATTTGCTTTTGGATTGGTTTCAGAGAATTAGCTTCTCAAAACCATTTGCAGCTTCTTGTTCAGGCTATGGATTTCACTCAAATGGGGATTGCTTAGCTTTACATTGCCAAAGTTTTTGTTTATTAAGAGAGTTTATCAGTAACCCAGTCTAGATGTTTCCTATATGTACTGCTCATACTTAGCTGTTTCCATGGTTTCCATATAAACAAACCTCTTTGTCTGGTCTTGTTACAATGTAGTTGTTAATTGCAAAGGGGTCAGTGTTTCTTGTTGGCTCCAGCTACTCTGGACTTCAGGGTTTTTTTGTTGTTGTAAAAATGCATTTTACTAGTTTCACGTGGGGAAGATGAAAAGTTCTGGAGGTGAATGGTTGTGATGGCTGCACAACAATGTAAATATACTTAATTCCACAGAAATGTACACTTAAAATTGATTAATATGGTCAATTTTATGTTACGCATTTTTACCATGATTTTAAAAAGTTAATACATTTTACTAAATGTGATGATGTATCCTGGTTTGGATCCCAGCACAAATAAAGGCATTGGTATAAAAACTGATGAAATCTCAATGAAGTATGGAGTTTTGTTAATAGTATCATACCAATGCTGATGTCTTAGTTTTGATAAATGTACAATAGTTATGTAAGATGTTAACATTAGGGGAAACCAGGTGATGGGGGTGTGGAGTATATGGGAACTCTCTGCTATCTTTGCAACTTTTCTATAAATCTAAGATTATTCCAAAATAAAAAGTTTATTAAAAAAAGAAAAAATGATTCTATTGTGACCCATCGTTTTGAAAAGGAGGTAGGAAGGAGCGGTAGAACAATCTGACAGAAGACAACAAGAGCTAGAACTCTTCTTCTCCAGAGCTTCCAGGTTGAGCCCCTTAGAAATGATGGCAGCTAAGGTGCAACAGAGCACCCCTCACCAGGATGTTGTAGCTGAAACGGACGTGGTCAGAAGGTGCTTTTGTTTCAGGGTTCTAAGCTATAAAAAACATACATATGTATATATGTGTGTATGTATATATATATATATATACTTACTGTGAAATATATATAATATATAGTGCCTGCTTGAGATATATCTATGTCTATATCTATATCTATATCTCATAGTGAATCATAATAGTACTATTTCCTGAATGTCAGTTCGGCATAGTGGTTAAGAGTACAGAAGCCTGAGTGTGAATAGTGCTTCTCCCACTTTCCAACTGTATGACTATGAGTAGTAATTTAACCTCTTTTTGCCTCATTTTTCTTATATATAAAATGTGGATGATAATAGTACCTCCATCATAAGACTTTTCTGAGCATTAAATGAGACCATCTTTACAAGGTGCTTAGCACAGGAGTGATATACAGTAAATGCTAGATGTTATTGTTATGTGCAGACACTGTATTAAGTATTTTATATACATTTATATTGCTTGTGAACCACCTACAACGTCTCATTTTTTATCTTTTAAAACTTTTAAATTATATATTATATATCGAATGTGCCCAAATAATACGTGTACAACACAAAGAATTTTTACAGTTAACACAGCCATGTAATCAACAACTAGATCAAAATTTAGAACATTATCATCACTCCAAAAGTCTCCCATATGTTCCCTCCTGGTTATCACCTACCACAATTAACTCCATTTGTTTTTGTTTCTATTCAATTTCAGAGGTCCTTCCTCCTCTATCTTTCATAATTTAATTTAATTTGGGGGTATATAAAACATTAACATGGTTCGAAAGTCAAAACTTTACATTAGTTAGTAATCTGTTTTTCCTCTTTCCCTCTCTTTCCTCCAGTATCTAATTTGAAGTAACATGGCTGTTTATTTTTAAATGAGAATCACATGGCACTTTTGTCAGACAATTACATGGGGGGTAATTTCCAAAGCATTCTGAAGTACTTCACAGTCCCCTCAATGCAGGTCAATCAATATTAAGTGAGCACCTACTATGCCAAAGCACAGTAGTGGAAAGAAAGATGAACCAAAGACCTGTCTTTACATGCTCCAAGCCCAATTAGGGAAATGGGCCTTACACATAGAATTCTAGTTCAATGCTCATTCTGAATATAATAATAGGGGTACAAAGTTCTGTATGTGAAATCACCATTCACAGTAACAACAATAAAAAAGAAAATCTGTAATGTATCTTTTTTGTTAGTAATTCACCTAACCACGAGTATATTGGGCATTTTACAGGTAAAATTTTTAAATTCTACTAACAAACATAAAAGACCTGAATAAATGGTGGGATACACCATACTGATGGACGGGATGACATATCATTGTAAAGATGTCAGTTTTTCCCATGTCTATCAATTCAATGCCGTTCGAATCAAAATACCACCATTTTAAGGAACTTGAAAAACATATTCTAAAATGTATATAGAAGAATAAGTGTCTGTGAATATCAAAGTCAATTTTGAAAAAGAACAGATGAGAGACTTGCCCTTCTACAGTTTGAGACATGCTGCAAAGACATAATAATGATAACAATAATAAACTGTAGCACTGGCACAGTAAAAGGCAAATAAACCAAAGGAATAGAATATAGGGCTCAGAAACAGATGATAATAATATCAATGCAATCTCACAGCAAGGGAAGGATGGATTGTTTGGTACTGGAAAGAGTGAATCAACAGGACAGAGCTTCCCAATCAGTGTGTCACACTGATTGCCACAAATGGATTCTAAGGGTGTAGAACTATTGCTCTCCTTGACCTTTAGGATGTCCAGGCAGGGCCTAAAGTGGCCACAGCTCCTAAGCTGGTGGCCTCCACCTCTGGCCATGAGCAGCCCCATCAGTTTACCACATTATGCTGAGCACATACTTCCATATTCTCTCTGTGCCATGACATGAAATGATGGAGAAGCACTGCTCTATGCAGAAAAATAAAGCTGGATTACTACTCCATATCACATACAAAGGTGACTTCCATGTAGACTAAAAGCCTAAATGTGAAAGGGGAAACTATAAATGAAGGAAAATATCTTTATAATTTGAAATGGGATAGGACTTCATAAATAAGACCCCAAAGTACAAAACATAAGCTAAAAAAATTTATGAATTTGACTACATCAAACTTAAGACTTTCAATTCAATGAGGGACACCGCAAAGTTAACAGACAAATGATAGGTTAAGAGAAGATATTTGCAATGTTGAAAACTGACAAAGCATTGATATCTAGAATGTCCAAGGAACTCTGGTAAATTAACCATAAAAAGGCAGAAAACACAATAGAAAAAAAGAAGAAAACATATTCACAGAATGGACACTCACAGAAGGGAAAACTGGATTGGCTAACAAGCATATGAAGAGATGATAGATCTCACTCATATTCGGAGAAATACAAATTAAAATAATAGTGAGATACCAAGTTATATGCATCCAATTGATAAAAATCAAAAAGTCAGATAGCACCAAGTGTTTCTGAGCATGTGGGGAGAAAGGAATCCTCATGTGTTGCTGATGGGAGTGTAAACTGGTATAGCTTTTTGGAGAGCAGTATGATGGCACTTATTGATAGTAAGCATGTATATGTTTACAACCCAGCAGCCTCACTCCTGACTATGTATCCTGGGGAACCTCACCATAGTTCTAAAATGGGATGCTAATAATGATATTTATTACAGAATCATTTGTGCAAGGGATTGGAGGCAAACTACGTGTCCATCAGTGGGGGAATATACATGTAAAGTGTGGTGACTGCATACTATGTATACTAACAAGGGTTAGAAGCAATAAAGTAGTTGTGCAAATACCAATATAGATTTTGAAAACATTCTCGTGAAAAAATAAGAACTAGAATGAGATCTATATTTAAATAGACACACACCAACAAGCATGTATATCTTGGACTTCCATCAAATATATTAGAAAAGGTTCACATGAAGGGACAAGAATGAGAGTGGAGATTTGGATGAAATAAAAGGACAAAATAAAAAGAAAGGCCTTATATGGACTAATGATGATATTTTGCCATGAACTGAGGGGTGGGATTAACTCAGCTCTCTACAGATGGATTCCAAACAAAATATTTTTAAAATTGTTATCAGAAGGGAGATAATAACTCCAACCAGTGAAGTCTGAGAAATCTTTTGGGGAGAGGTCAGATTTGAGCTGAGCTCTGAACGATAGAACCTTGGTAGAGAGTTCTAGAAGAGAGAGAGGGTTCTATTTTTGGCAGGAAACCACTTGGTTGGAAGCCGGGTGGTGAGAGAGTATAGGATAGATTTAAGTTTCAGCAAGGAGATATTACACTGGGGTCTGGGGAAGGTAGACTGCTTAGTAGAAAATAAGCCTACAAAGACAGGTGGGAGCTGAATGGGGAAGGTCTTTCAATGCCTAGTTAAGGAGTATGAGTTTTATTTTGAAAGTAATAGGGAGTGATTTACAGTTTTTGAGCAGAGGAACTATAGGATCAGATCTAGGAAGATTACTGTCCAGAATGTTAGATAGATTGCAGCAACGTTTGGGCACGGAGAGAACTCCAGAGGCTGTTGTCATTATCCAGGTGAAAGCTAATGAGGGACTGAGCTAGGCTTTGGTTATTGGTCCCCTTGGGGACCAATAAGAGTGTTGTGGACATGGATTTAAGAAATCGACATGACCTGAGAAACAGATTAGAGTGGTGTCTCATCTTTATAGAGGAGGTAGTAGAAGGTGTAGGATGTGGATGAACTCACCAAGAGAGAGGCAAGAGCCTTTGGGCAGAATGGAAGGGGCCAGTGAAGAGGACTGCAAGGTGATAAAAGACCGAAGAGCCCATAGTACAGTGTAGTGAAAGCCAAGGAGAGGGTTTCAGAAGGGAAAAGAGGGTTCAGCAATAACAAAAGCTGCCAAGAAGGTCTATGGGATTAGAATTTAGGAGAGGTCACTGGTTACTTTCCCAGAGAGTGCTTTCAAGCAGGAGGAGTTGGTAGCCCCAGATTGCCAGGAGTTGGGGAGAGTGGTAGAAGAGGAAGTGGAGGCAGGGAGTGTTGTCTAGTCTATCAAGAAGTTTGTTCTGGAACAGTGGTGAGAGATGGGGTGGTCATGGGGTGAGGGGGAAGATTTTGCTTGTTTTGTTTTTTAGTATCAGGCAGACCAGAGCATGTTTTGAAGACCAAGGGAAAGCAACCAGTCCAGAAGATATAAGGGAGAGGAAGAGAGGGTTCCCAGAGTAGGTTCCCAAGGGGATAGGAACATTCCTCTGAGCCCTGGAGCAGCCGACCTGGCAGTGCTCATTGAAAGCTAACCTTGCTGTACCTTGATCCACACCTTTCCCCTAATCGTGCTCCTTTGCTTTGCCTTTGGGAGCTCTTCCCTCTCCCAGGTGGACTTACTAGAGCTTCCCCCCCCCCTCCATTACACCCCCTCCCTTTTTTTCTTTTCCTGGGTTCCAGAGACTGGTTGAACCTGGACTAGCAAAGAAAGCTCCTTCGTCAGTCAACAAGTCAAGAGAAGCGATTAGCTGCTAGCTTCTCAGGCCAAAGGACCTGAAGACTCAAAGACTTGAAAGGGAAAGTACTTGAAGGTTTGTTTACCACTCAGCTTTAGGGGAAAATTATCCCTACTCTTGGCTATAGCGGGTTTCACTGGGGACTTTATCTCTACAGAATTTTCTGTTAACTTTCTTCTGAAAGATTGCCAGCACCAGATCTAGAAGCTTTTAAAATCCTCATAAAACCAGAGAATGAAAAAAGTGGTGATGGATGAAGAGATAAGGGGAGCATGTGCCCTCCTGCCCAGTTAACCTCCACAAGCCAGGCCCCTGGTTGCCCAGCTCCCTGTTCATCTCTTTTTTCTCCCCCTCATCCTAGGGTTTGGCTCGTTTTGCTTCCTTTTCCAGCTGCCACTTCCTCCCTCCCCGATTTCCCACCTGGATTCCTCTCAAAATAGTTTCCTGATTTATCCCTAGCTCTGCTTTCTCTGGGGACCAGATAATTGTTTTAAGTGCTTTCATTGCTACTATCTCTAAAGGAACAGTTGGGCAGAGTGAGATATAACAAAAATGTAAATGACACTGTGAAAGTGGGGAATGTACAGAGGACCAAGAGCTCTGATAAAATGTGAGTCTTCAGTGAGCTGTAAACATGTGAGCTGTCTGCTTTCCTCCCTACACATGCCATTGACTCTGACCTGGGAGTTGGCACCATTATCTCTGCATCAGCCTAAACCATCTCCCTTTGAGTTGGATACTAGATCAAGCTACAAGGTCTTCAGTATAGGGTAGATGTGGCATGACTTTGCTAAGAGTCTGGTGGATTTTCTCCACATGTGGATCCCCAGGTTGCTCTCTCTGGCTCCAGATTTGTCTTGACAGCATTGACTCAAGTACTAAATGCTGTACATAATTCATATCTATAAGTAGTTCAGACTTCTCACTTTGAATAAGGCCAAATTTTCTAGTAAATCAGTTGTTTATCAGGGATTGCTAGCTCCCCTCTGGCTCACTCTCTAGCCTGGACCCCAAGATCAGTTATGTCGACAATGGGCCTCCTTTTGGACCTATCCCTCTCCCTCACCCCCATTCTCACCCTCAGGACTTCTGATGTAGCTGCCAGCACCCAACCCTGGAAAACCCCACCACCTGCTTTGTCTGCTCCTGTTCCTGGGCTGCCAAGTATTGTTTAAGAAAACCTCCCCCACAAAAACATCTTCTCTAGTGTCAGCAGAGCTTAGGGATGCTTGGCAGCCCTTCACACTTTTCTAACAATTGACTTCCTGCCATGTCCTCCATAGCGTCTCCTCCCAGCACTTTCCAGTCATCCTCAACCTCAACTAACCTTCACTCTCTATCTGTGACCTCACTTCCTACATTTATTGAGGAAATTGAGGTCAATTTGAAATGGTCTATCTCCACTTCTCTCTTACTTACCAGAACTTGTCCTGGGTCTTTTTCTTTACACATGCCCCTCCACCTTCTAGTCTGGAGGATAAAAAGTCCTCCTCTCACTAAGACAAACCTATCGACAGTCCTTGCATTCAGAATCATATCCCTCCTGCCTTCCCCTGCGTTATGGTATACTCATGTGCATACATAACCCATCTTTCTGACTTGGACTGAGAGCTCATGGGCAGGGCCCATGTTACATTCCCCTCTGTGTTCCCAACATGTAGTACCATGGCTGGCACATACTAGGCACTCAATAAATGTTTACTGAATTGATGATTTGCTAGGGGACCAAGTAGATTGACTTGAGTTCTTTGTCCTTTGTGCATCTACTTAATTGGTTAGTAAGGGTGTCACTGGGCAGCAAGAAGGATGAAGGGAAGAACCAAGAGGATTTAATAATGTCCAGAACCAGGGTTTTTGGTGGAGTTACATGACCTTCTAGTGGGAATTTTTGACCTGGAATTGACCTGTCACTTTATAAAAGGAGTAGCGGAAAGAGCATTAGACTGGGAATAAGAAGGTATGGCTCTGCTACTCATAAGCTGTGTGGCCATGGACAAGTTAGTTAACCTCTGGGCCTCAATTACAGTCTCTAGCACACTGATGATAGGGCTATTATGAGCATTAAATGGAGTCATGGATGTGCAAACACTTCGAAATCTGAAGCACTTCTCCAATGCGAGCTTGTAGCTCTTATTCCTGATGTGACCGATGGCTCTGGAGCTTCTACTTTTCATCTGTACCACAGCTGCAACCGCTGCTACAGCCCATCTTTCCTGTTGCACACAGAGCTTCATTTCATCTTAGCTTCCAATTGTCCGTCATGTAAAAGGAAAACGTATCAGAAATGTGGAGCCCTCGCCCTCCAGACCCCCTTCTCATCTCCTTTTTGGCCTGCCTGTGTCTGTGAAATGGCTTTACTTGTCTATAGAGACTACTACATACAGCTGGCAGGGGGAGCTGTAAGTCATCCCATCTTTTTGAATTCAAATCCATTGCCGGCTGAGAGGTGTATGGTGGGTTATGCCAGAGTACCAGCGGGCCCTACCATTTTAGCAGACTTCTGTGCCTGTGGGCATATGCATTTTGGTTGGAATGTGTATCTCTTTATCTGCATGGGTGTGGATATGAATACTCCTCTGGTTCTAAATGAACACAGGGGTGTGGGTTTGCACGAGAACAGCACTGAGACTATGTGAGTAAGTTGTTCCTCTCCATTCCCTGTGCTCCCCTCCCCTTCCAGAGCTCCCTGAGTTCTTTGGCAAGGAGCTCCTAGCAGGAAATTTCCTCGATGCTACCCTTCTTTTTCTTCTGTTTAAGGAGCAGTAGTTGGTTACTTCCTATTACCTCCCACTCCCAAAACTTGATGGCTTCTCACCAGAGACTCCAACATTGATCCAGAAGGAATCAGCTCATACCAGCTCAGTACTGGACCAAAGCTTACACAGTATATGAATGGTGGGTAGTTTATTATGTCAGAGAAAAATGCCGCAAGTATCCCTTATCTAATGGAATGGATAAAATACTGCAAAAATTGCTGTAAAGTGAATTTCTGGCAAGTCCTGTTTCCCTTTGATTTTTATTATAAAACCATGGCTATGTTTTGCTAGAAAAACTGAAAGAAAAAGATTGTCTTCGGGTTGTAATTAAACCATGCATTTTAAAATAAACCACTTTTTTAAAACTACAATAATAGGATAATAGTGTAGGTCCAATCATTTTTAAACTATAATGAGAATCCTGTGCTAGACAGTCACTTTGCCCCTACCTTTCACAGCTGTAAATTCTGCTCTTCATTTCATTTAAATGTTTTCTACTGAAACCTCCTCCTCATGAACCTTTTTTCATTTAAGGGCTTACTGCCTTATGTGCCCAGCAAACTAGGTGGTTTTTTTTGAAAATTAGGAGTTTGATTATTAGAGTTTTCCCCTAAAAGTAAAGCTTTGTCAATGGAATGAACCCTTAGCCCCTTTTTACATGCATTGTCTCAACTGATGCTCAAAGCAACCCAGCAAATAGGTAAAGCAAGTAATATCCCCATTTCGCTGATGAGAAAACAAAGGCCTAGAGGTTCATTGGCTTTCTCAAGATCATACAGTTAGAAAGTGAGAGCAGGGAATAGAACCTAAGTCTTGTAATTCTGCTTTACACAGGAGAATCTTCTGAGAGGCAAAGGCAACATCAACCCTAGTTTATCAGAAGCCTTTCTTAAGAGGCCTGTGCCATCAAATTACACACAAGTAGCCCTTCTAGATCCTAAGAAGGAAAAAAAATTATAGCAAATAAAGTATTTCAAGTTTTTCCAACTCGTATGTTAGTTTTAGGTAAAATTCGTCACAAGTGGAGCTGTATTTACTTTTTCATGCAGTCTGGAAACTCGGTACACACTTCGTGGTATGCTGGGGCTCTTTGTATAGACTGGTGCCCACTTGAAGGCCTATAGGGGCTCATTCAACTATTTGCAATGGTTACAGAAGTGTTTGGTTGTTCTGTTTTTATTTTTGCGGCCAAATATTGGTCATATTTACAATTTCATTTGATTTTGCTTCTTACACTTCCAAATTCTAATATTATCACAAAAAGAAAGTTTGTTCTGGTTTCTGATGTAGTTTTATGGACATGTCATAGAGAAAAGGGAGAACTAAAAAATCTTCGTCAACTTATTTGCCTCTAGCTAGCAGACATCTCTGCTTCATCCTATTTTAACAATTATTGGCATTCCCCAAGGGCAAGGGAAAATATAACATGTTTAAAGACAAAATTCTCCAATTTCTTCTCAGCACAATGATCATCAAATTAGTATACTGTGCCTATATTCCCTTTTTTGCCCCTAACTTAATATGCTAGCATTAGGGACTCATAGCATATCAGAATTTGTCTACAAGAGCCTAGTAAACTGTCTATTGCCCACAGGCAAATTAAAGAGGCCACTTTAATTGTGGAACACTCAAGGAAGAAGAAGACGAAGTAGAAGAAGAGGAGGAAGAAGGAGGGGGAGGGGGAGGAGGAGGAGGGGGAGGAGGAGGAATCGGAGGGGGTGATGATTAAACAAGAAGAAATCTCCCATCTTTTTAAGTTCTAGGGAGTGCCATTCCTTGAGTGCCTTTTATGACAATTTGTTAATTTCATTAAGTGAGTTTCTATTAAATAGTACCTCTTCCAGTGAAAAGATTGGGCAAATTGAGATAAAGTGTTCTGGTATCAATGAAAATAACAATATTTTCTGCCCAGAGTAGCTCTTACTGCTGCTCTTCATGTGGGTTTGGGTTTCTGCATTCAGAGCATTATTCAACACAGAGGCTGTGTAGCTTGGTAGAAGAAGCAGAGGCTTCGGTATGGCCAAAATTAGCTTCACCAATTGCTTGATGTGTGACCTTATGCAAATTCTTTACCTTCTGTGTATTTCAGTTTCCTCATCTGTAACGTGAGGCTTACTTGCTTCTTAGGGCTATTGGAGATGGATTAAAGGAGATGGCACTTAGTAAGTGCTTGGTAAAAAAAAAAGTCAATATTACATTTTAGAAGAGAAATGTGAGTAAACAGGCAGAAAGGAGGGATGCAGAGTGTTGCCTAGCAAGAGTTAACTATCGCTCTGGGAGGTGTCTTTCCAAAATTTTAACATGCTGACAACAGCCAATGTAATGGGTGGGTGTGGGTGTGTGTGTGTGTGTGTGTGTGTGTTTGCAAACAAAACATGTAGACGCATGTCTTCATGCCTGGGCCGGCTGTTTCAAACACTGATTATAGCTTAAGAACTAGAAAATAGACGTGTTTTCATTTGGGTGTTGAAGGTGAGCCTCTGATACTGCTTCTTAGCTGTGGCGGACACAGAATTTGCGGGGTTCTCTCTTTTCTAGACACCAATCACATTTTTGGGGGTAGACAGGCAGGGTCACTGCCCTTGGTGGAAAATTGTAGATGGTGCTAATATTATCAAGCTGAACCAGGGCTTCCTGGGCCACAAAATGGATCTGTATGTGTTTGATATTTGTCTGCCATACTCTAGACCTATTCTTCACCTATTGATGTTCTTTCTCCCTTATTTACTTCTGCAGACAAGGCTGCCCATTAGTGCTGTTACTAGGCGAGTGGAGTGTAGGGCTCTATGGATGGTTGTGTCTGTTTGTTCCAACAGGACATGTCAATGAAGAGATCCACTCAGTTGCCCAGTCAAGAAACCTGGGAGTCACCCTTTGTACTCCCCTCCATCTTACCCACCAATTCCAATCTAGCACCAAGTCTTAGCATTTTTACTCTCTGAAATTATCTCTCAAATCTGTCTTCTCCCTGTCTCCACTGCCATGAACCTAGTCCAGGTCACTGTTATTTATCTTCAGGAGGTCACAGCCTCCTCACTGGGATCTGTGTCTCTCGTCTTGCTGCCACATCCACTCCCTTCCTCTTGTGATATGTCTAGAGTTGATACCGTATGAACCTCGGTATGTCCCTTTCCCTTTCTGGGCTTCAGCTTCTCCATCCTAAACTGGATGATTTCCTAAGTCTTGTGTAGCTCTCTTTTCTGTGGTTCTGTGATCAGATGGTTCTTGATTGCACTCTACTGCAGCTATCTAGACTTCAAAAGAAGATATTGCTGTACCTCAGCACGGGCTTCTCAGTGCATATATTCATTCATTCATTTCTTCATTCATTCAGCAAACATTTACTGAGCACCCATTGTGTACTAGACACTGTACTTAGCACAGATGATTCAGTGGGGAGTAAGACACAGGCCTTGTCCTCAAGGAGCTCAGTCTGTTGCAGGGTATAGACATAAACAGGCAACCTAGCCCATACTGTGGGGTGGGGATAATCAGGGAAGGCTCCTTAGAGGAGCTGATATCTTTATTGGAGTCTAAATGATAAATAGGAGCTAGCTAGGAGAGCAGTGACATGTATAAAGGCCCTGGGGCAGGGTGCTAAGAGAGAGTAAAGCAATATTGGAAGATGGCAGACAAACTGGGAGGCTATAGTAACACTCTAGGGGAGAAATGAGGAAGACCTGAACTAAGACCATGGGGATAGAGAGAAATGGACAGATTTGAGTTATATTTTGGAGGTAGAATTGACAGTCCTTGTTGGTGGATTGCATGTGGACAATGAGGGGAAGAGAGAGGTTTTCATTTCTGGCTTGATCAACTTTGTGGATGGACTGCCATTTACTCAGTTAGTTCCATTAACTCATGAGGAAAGAGCTGGTTTAGAGTATGGGATTAGGGAGAAGATGAGTTAAGCTTTGGTCTTGTGCAGTTTGGGTTAGAATATCCAGGTGGAAAAGTCTGGTAAGCCATTGGCTATAAGGATCTGGTACACTGAGAAGAGAAATCTGGGCTGGAAGTTCAAATTGGGGAGTTATTAGCATGTAGATGAGGTTCCTTTAGGATAATGAGCAGACACTGAAGAGCCAAGTGCCAAAGAGAGCCAGGACACCAGCACTAAGTAAGAGGGGAAATACTCTCACAGATGTGGGGTGCTCGCATACATGCTCATTCATTCCCGGGCACACATCTCTGCCCCAAAGAGAGTTTCTTAATGATATCCGTGTATCTCCCACTTAAATATAAGAGAAGGAACATTAAGTACCCAATCGTAACTTCTCCATTCTTTTACCATAAATCATACCTGAAGAGGAAAGGGAACTGATACGTTCATGCTATCTGCCAGGTGTTTTACATTCATTCACTCACTCAAATGGTGGCAATAACCCACACCAGAGCTATTATTGCTCAAAGTCCTAGAAACTCAGAGTGGTTAAGTCACTTACCCAAGGTCACATAGCTGTTAAATGGCAATAAGGAGATTTGACTCCGGGTCTGTTTGACTCCAGAGCCTGCACCATGATACCACCTAACAGCACTGCACCACCTCCTACAATATAGCTGGGTCCTTAGGAAAGCCTATGCACACCCCTTTTCCCTTCTTTGCTTCATAAATATCGTTTGCATCCCCTAGCTTGATGCTTTGCTCTCCATTAAAATACAAATCTCCCTGGGGAGAAGTACAGCTTTAAGTTGTTGTCAGTCACTTATGCCTCAGTGGGAATGAGTTTCAGATTCTTTCTTAGGAATAAATTTTAATTTTATAGGAGAAGGACACTGGAACCTTGAGAGAGGGATGAAAAGACAAAAAGGGGCCTAGTAATGAAAAGTCAACCCCCTCTCAGTTTCACAGTCCTACCTAACCTGAGACATGCGCTTTTAAGATTCTTAGATGCTATTTCTGCATGTGTGTACTACTTTATATTCTTACACATTTTCTGGGTCTGTTACCCCACTTATCTGGGGTGGGGGTTGTGGGTGTGGTCTGATCTAAGATGACCTTAAACTGCATGCTAACCCCAACCTTCTGTAGTCAGCAGGAGGCAGCCAGCTTGGGCTGCAATTGTGAGCCTGCAGATCCTGGCCTTAGGCACAAGTCCCAGCTCATTCGCTTGAGACTTAGACCCTGATGTGCGTATTTAAAATCCTGAGCAGATGGAGGCAGGAGAGCTTGTTGGAAAGACTTGGAGGAGTCCCTTCTGCCCTGTCTGGGTCTATTTGCCAAAATAAATGGCATGTATCAGGACAGGGCATTGGTCCAAGCCCATTGAAATTCTGCTAGCAGTCCAAACTGATGGTGTTTCAGATTGGTTCTGTGAAATGATCAGAGTTAGGAAGAAAGAAATGATGTGTGAGCATCTGGCTGCTGCAGCCTACTGATGGGGACAGTCTCAGAGGCGGGCCGGGGCTGAGGGGAGGCAGCCTCAAGGACCCCCTAGGACATCTGCCACTGGCAAACACTGGTCTGGTTTAAGTCCCGTCCCACACCATTCCTCACTAGCTGTGTGACCTAAACAAGTCCTTCCCCTTCACTTTGCCTCTTTTTTCGCAAACGTATAAAATAGCACCTAAATGGAATGGTCTCTAAGGGCCCTTCGTGCTCGAACATTCTATGACTTCTCTGTCACTGGTTTGATTTCTTTTTCTCTGTAGTGGGAGAGACCCACACACCCACCTGCTCATGTTGCCACTGTGTTCTCAGACTGACCTCTGCTGGCCAGTATGAAAAGTGCCATTCATAGCTTTTTTTGAGGAAAACAACAAAAAAGCAGTTCATCACTGATTTAGTATTAAGCTTCACCAGTACACTGGGCACTGTGACAGAAACCCTGTACACTGGAGATGAGGATAAAAGATCATACAGCTATAAGCAAAGAGTAAGCATGTCTAAAGATGGCTGACAAAACAACCCCCCCAAAAAACATGTCTCTCTCATTATTTTCCTTTGCCATCTTCATTTAGTTCATGATGCTCTGTGCCACTGTATGAAAAAGAACCTCAGTGGGTGGGAAGACTCTTTGTCTCATATCCTATGACTGCAGGGTCCAGAAGGGCCTGGCACCACACAGGGCCAGCAGTGCCTCAGAGGCCTTGAGACAGCCTACAGGCCCTGCTTCTGGCCCTTAGTGCAGTCTGAGAGGTTTCTAGCTGGGGCCAGTACACGTTCCTCCGAGGGATGCCATTTCAAATTCCTCTTTGGAAAAGGAATTAGAATTGAAAGAATCTATGAGTTCTTTAAGAGGCTCACTTTAAGTCCTCTGGCAGGAACGGAGGAGTCGGCTATACAACTGTGGCAAATTCAGCATGCCCACTCAGCCAAGAGAAAGGGAGTGGGCCATGGAACCCTGCCTTTTCTGGATGGAATCAGATCTCTTGTTAAGTCCAGCCCTAGAATTGCCTCACTCCTGAGTCTCCTTGCTTACTCTTGCTGAGCGTGTGCTCACAAAGGCAAGACACCAGAGCTGGAGTGTGCCAGCCCGTGTGCCCATGCCAGGGACTGCTCAGGTTCGAGTGATGTGAGCAAGATGGAAACGGGCCATACCATAATCTGCTCTCTCAGTAGCTGGTCAATGGTTTATCGTGCTCTCCACCTCCCCTTCCTTGATGCAGGAAAGCACTGGGCAGGGCTCAGATTTGGGTCAAGCATTCAGAGCCCTGATTGCATCCTCTCTGCTAGTAATAACATGGCCTCAGCAAACCCCTCCTGCCCCCTATCCTCCCACCAACCAGTCTCCTCCTCCCCTAACAGCTGGTTCTTATCTGTCTCCCTTGTTCCAGCCTCAGGCATGCTGCCCTGGCCTCATGCTGACACACACATGTTCTCCTGAATGCTCCCTGATGAGTTTCAGCCCTGAAACACAGCCTCCTCACATCCCTCCCCTATCCCCAAACCTCTCAGGGTTCCCTATTGCCTACCACATGAAGTCTTCAACTTTCCTGCCTTGCTTTCCAGGCCCACTTCAGTTGGGACCCACTCAGTCTTTCCAGTGTAGCCCATGACTCCCCCCAGGCATGGACAGAATGCTAAACATTCCGCAAACCCTCCATGGCCAACACTTCCTTTGCGTTCCTGCAGCACTTATGCTCTCTTCCGGAACTGTACTGTTTGCTATGGTTTTATGGACATTAGTCTTGAAAGCTAGGCCCATGTTTTAGACTTCTTTGTTAATCCTCAACAACACCCTAGCACTATTTTTTTTAAGTATTGTTCTTTTTCTTTTTAGTTTCATATATGTGTATGTATTTTTTTTGTAAAAATTTACAAGATAATAAATAACAGAATCATTGTAAACAAAATTCCAGCAGGAAGTAAGAGCATAAAAAGTGAAAGATCACCGCCCACCCCATCATTCCCAGCAATAAGCCCATTAAGCAGTCTGCAGCCAGGCATCCTTTATAGGCTGCATGTTGGGTGTTGGGGAAGGTTGAGTGGTGTGTGGTGCCCCCAGAGAATTGCATCTCCTTGGGAAGAACATCATTTACTTCTTTGCCAGAGTCCTAGGTCTTCGTGGGCCTGATTGACACTGGAAATTTTACTCCAAAGACCCCACACAGCTGGTGGCCACTTGCATCTCCAGTACATGGCTAGCTGTCGCATACAGCATCTGTCTTGCTTTCAGCCTTTTAAAAAGTAGATCTTAAAGGGGAATATGAAAGGGCATATTTAATGGGCTTTTCTCAGAGTTTTTTATAGATCTGTAGGAAATTGCGGACAGTCAGTAAAGGGGCCGAGAGGTAGAGATGGGAAGCATTTATGAAAATAGGCTTTCTACCTGGTACGGTGTTGTGTTCTCTGAGAGGTAATGCACATTACTAATGGTTTTCATTTTTCTGCCAAGAAAATTCAGTCCCTACTGGGATTTGTTCTAAATGATAGACTAGCCTGCCTGTGCTGCACCCACTGAGGTTAATTCTCTGTCTCGGTCAGCTTTAAAATGTCAGCCTGAACTCTCAGACTTAATTGTCACAGACACTTTATAACTAGGGCATTCAAAATCCTCAGGCTGCTCCCTCTTGCTATCATAATTGATACTTAATGGATATTCTCAGGTTCCTTGGATTTTGCATATTCAACACTGTACAGATGGTGGGGGTAGAGGGAAAAAGAGAGAGAGGAAGGGAGTAAATAAACAGTGTGTGTGTGTGTGTGTGTGTGTGTGTGTGTGTGTGTGTGTGTTTTCCCTGTGAGCACCTGTTTCCGGTTGCGGTGATGGAGTCCTGGGATCTGCCAACAAAGATGAGCTCTGACAGGTTGATCAGCCCATGGGTTTCTGGGTTCTCCTTTCTCTGGACCCCTGAGGTAGTGTTCTTTAGGCACAGCCATTTCTGGATTTCACTGAGAGTGTGTGGTTGGCCATTTGGATGTGAGTTATAAAATGTCACGATGCTCTCCAGTGTTCTGTTCTTTCACTATTTTGACAATCTGATGGATGGCCTGGCATTAACTAGGAAGAGGACAATATTATCCAGCCTGAATAACTAATCTCCTAAGAAGTACAAAATTGAAGGATCTTGGTGCACATGAATCTTATTAAATGTGCTTATAAAATATGTTCTGTCCAAATAAGCTTAGAAGCCCCTAAAATAGCCTTTTCTGATCTGTGTCTGGAACTTTGGCATGCTTCACAGATCTCTAAGCCAAAATTATTTAGTGAAGTGATGATAGTGTTCTTTGTGCATGGGAAAATGGGAAGTGTTGATGTTAAGGCCTCTGTTGACTAATTGCACTTCTGTCCATCTTAGGGGCGACCAGGACCAATTGGAATTCAAGGCCCAACAGGTCCTCAAGGATTTGCTGGCCCGAGTGGTTTATCAGGGTTGAAAGGAGAAAGGGGCTCCCCAGGCCCTCTGGGACCATACGGACCAAAAGGAGATAAGGTAAGAGCATCAAAGCTTGATTTTCCTTTGACTTGTGGGCCACAAGAATGAAGGTGAAAGGTTCTAAATCTCAGTTCTGCTCATTTGTGGAAATAATGCTAATCCTGAATACCTTGGTACCAGGATACATACTTTAATAAGAGAAAGGCTAGGTAATGTGCTGCTAATGGATCAGCTAATTTCTGGAGAGATTCCCATGGCAAGCAAGCCATAAAGTGCATGTATTAGCTGTTTGCTGGACAAGCAGACTCACTGTGATAGGAAGTCATGTGGGTTTGAACTGGGCATGGGTCAGAAGTCCAATCAGCTGGGCAGGAGAGGTCAGGAATCTAAGCAAGGAGAACGGGAAACAAGGGGTCAGAATACTTAGAAGCAATCTGGGCCATAAATATAGGGAAAGAGATGCAAGAAAGGAGATTGATCATGTCATGGTGCTGGCTAGCTGAGTTTAACAGCTCAGTTTACGTTCTCTGACAATTTTAATCACCTCCTACTCACCCCATTGGTGAGAGAGGGATTCCCACCCATGGGTTCTGGGGATGGCTGAAGACATGACACCTGATACTGAATGGAAGAGATCGACAACAGGTTTATCAGTCATATACACTCACAGGAACGGGGAGGAGGACACCACATACCATGCAGGGCCACACGGGGGTTGCACTCTGGAACAGAATGAACCAGAAAGGACTTTGGGAGGCAGACTTTATAGTGTCAAGAGGATGAGGTACCCCTCGATTCCTGAGGGAGGATGTGATTGGCTTGTCTGAATAATTCACTGGGCCAGCAGGGAACTGAAACCCACGACTCAGGACCTGGTCTGTTTGATAAGGAGGGTCATTTGCCTAGCAGACCTTATCTATGGGAGCAGAGTAGAGAGGGAAACTTGTGGTTAGGCCATTTGAGGACCCCCAGTTTTCATCAGTTATCAGATGTCAAGATAACATGTAATATTGAGCCTTTATTTTAGGTCTTACACCACATTGCCTAATATAAGAACTGGTCTCAGTACACAGACATGTCCAAGACCTTAGGTAGAGGCAAAGGATCACTTGGAACTGGAGTAGGGAGCAAGGCGATGCAATGTGGAGAGGGAAGTACAAAATGCTTCTTAACAAGTTAGGTCATGAATTGCATGAACAAACCCACTGAATCTAATGGAGATCACTTGGATTGTCTCTTACATTCCTCTCCTTGCTTTTTTCTTAGGGTCCCATGGGAGTTCCTGGCTTTCTTGGGATCAATGGGATTCCGGTGAGTGTGTCCACAGAGGCACTTTTTAATACCATTTCTAGGTTCTGTCTTATAGCTCAAGCATTTTGGCCTTAGCAACATCCTGTCTCATGCAAGCATGCTCAAGATCAAGTGTTGGGATGTGTGTGATAAGGTTTGAAGTGCAGTGGTCACACACAGTTTCCCTGGGCTTCAGTTTCAGGAAGCACTAAATCAGATGTTTGTGGGGTGCAGGGACATGCGCAGGCATAAGAAACCATCAATATCTTAGCCAAAATGATTTAGGTCTTGTGGGTTGAAGGGAGCTTTAACTGGGGATGAGGGACTGGTTCTGAAGTGTGGAGACAGTGCCACATTAGAAAATTAAGAAGGTACATGAAATTAGAAAAATACTTAGTGATGTCTTGATCCATTTATTTCCAATAATATGTTCCCTTTAGGCTTATCTCATTTCAGAGTGAATTTCGCTTTAGTTTTTACAAAGAGACTACTCCGAAAATCACTTGGAGGCAGCCTCTTCCATTCATCCTGAGGACCTGGCTTGGCTGGAGACAAGTGGGGAGTTTGGAGCTTTCCCACTCCATCCAGCTCAATCCCTTAGTTTCTCCATTTTCACTCTGTATCCTTACTTATCCCACCACTAGAGATTCCATGGTAACATTTCACCAGCGTTTAAAATACAGTATTTGGAACTTGCTGCTATCACTTTTTAGTTATGTCCTTTAGCATTTCTCTATGTTTTAATCTTTGGCCTGGGCTGTGTTTGTCTATAATAGTGGTTTTCAACCTTGTTTAAGAGAAGAAGCAAATCTTGTGTCGAAGCTCAGCATATAGAACAGGAAAAAGTGGAGCTTCTGCATTTGAGGGAGGTCCTAGAGCCTACTTTTATCCTTCCAACAAGGATACCATATCAAAGCTGAACCATATCAAAGCACAGTTTGGTAAACCCTAGACTTAACAACTTCTTGTGTTATACTAAATGACCACCTAGTATCAGGGAAGGGGTTTTGTGTCTTTGTGCCAATCTATAGATATTTTATGAGATCCCGCTAAGTGCTAGGAATCTACTATGGAAATACAGAAAAAGCATATGGCTCTGCCCTCAAAGATATTATCATCTGATCCATTTTCCCCCCAGATCTTGTATACATTTGTGGATTTGGAGAATAGAAGGCTCACTTATCTTGTATTTGTTATATATATCAACAAATCAACCATCAGATTTCTGCACTTTATTCACCTGCAGAATCTTCAAAATGCCTGGAAATGGGCCACTGTGGAAATAAGTAGATGCAGTTGGCTGTCTTTTTGTGACATCCTCATGGCTGTGTTCCCATGGCCATGTTATCCAGAGTCTCCACTCAAAGTGTGTATCTTCTGGGAGCCAGTGGGTAAGGGAAATTAGCAAACTGGAGTCTGCCCCTTCCATTCATCCTGTGGAGTTGGCTACACTGAAGATGAGTGGGAGATTTGGAGCCTGCAGATCGACTAGGCCCTTCCTCCTACAGTCTATTTTAACAGGGGCTAGAAGGAAGTGAATCCTGTGGTACAGAGGCTGATTCCAGTTCTGAGCTGGAACCTGCCCCAGAGTCCAGCTGGACACTACTGCCTCCAACTTGTAGCCAAGAGAGTCCTAGGCCTTGCAGGAACTGATCACCTCCTTTGGGGTTTCATTGCTTGGGAGAATGAGTTGCAGGTACCCAGACTCCTCCAAATGAGTGTGCTGCTCCCAGTAGAAGTCCCCACTCCCTTGGCCTTTCACTTGGCCCTTCCCTTGACCAAAGGTTGTGTATGCTTTCTTTTGACTTTCAATTGCTTTAGCTTCAGGCTCCAAGCCTCAGTTACTCCATGAAATTATTCTCCCTTGTTCCTTCCCTTTCTCCCAGCTATTCGATATGTATTTATTGAGCATCTTCTGTTCACTGGTTACCTCTTCCTTCCATTTCTAATCTCCCAGGAGTCCTTGGTGTCTGTCTCACATGCTCTAGCTCCGTATTACATATGGCCCATGGTATTGATTGTCTTGTGTGATAGTCTTATCCAACTCCTTGAAAGCACAGAGTATGTCTTCTGCTCCTCTCAGAGGCCTCAAAGACCTCAGGGATGAATTCAGCATATAGTAGGAACTCTAAAAATATTTGGGGGACTAGCTCCAACCTCTCGCACCTATAAAAGCAGCAGTTCTCAGACTGGCAGGACTCCCTCAGACAGAGAAAAACACAGACCCAGTCAGACTAATTATTTTGCTCAACTCTCAGCAGCACTTATTAAGCAATTTTATTGAAACCATCAGCTTTCCCAACACATTTTACTAAACTGGATCACTCCACAAATCTGGTTCCTCTCTTAATATTGGCTGATCGCTAACATGTGTCACTGGGGTTGGTTCCAAATTTCCATTTTTGCTGTCATGTAGCTGTAGACAGTTTCAACATGAATGAGCAAGTAGTCATTTCATGATCATCCAAGACTATGCACTAAGGGGCACAACAACCATTTGAGAGAGTGAACAAACAAGCATTCATCAAGATATTCAACATCTGAACAACGTAGAGTAGGGCTGGTAGGGCTGTGGCTTTAATGATATTACAGCTGTGATTTGGGGCTCTTGGCACCCACAAGAAATATATGTTTATCGAAATGTTTTCAGCTCAAATAAGTTGGAAGCAGAAGTTTTCAAGTTGTCCTTTGCAATTTATGTTTAGCTTTTACCATGGAGTCAATCTCAAACATTTCCCTGCTAGAGACTTGTAACTGAACACACCAGATTTATATCTTCAAAGGGAACATGTACCACTCACCAAATTGAAACTTTTCCTTTGAAATCTGGGTTCTGAGGAACATAGCTTTTCTGGAATACAGCAGATCCTACTATTCTGTCTTTAGCCCCTTGTGGTTAGGTAGAACCATGGTTTCCTCCCTCAAAGAGCTGCATTCTCTTGGAGAGCTGGCACACACATATGTAAAATCATTAGCTATACCCAGAAACGGCAGTATGCTAGAAATGCTGTGGTACTGAGAATTGAGAGGAGGCAGAGCTCAGCCCGTGGCTTATCCTTGCTGACTTTCCTGGGAGAAGAACACTAACCATTTATTAAGCTCCTACATAAGAAACCTAGTCTCGTTTAGTTTTTACCAAAAAATCTTAATTTTGTTTTACTGTTAACAACAACCCCATGAGATAGTATTATCTGTCTCATTTTACAGATGAGAAAACTGAGGCTCAGGCTGGGGAGTTGCAAAGCTGGGATGGGAACATACATCTAAATGGCTCAAAACATGCTTTATCCACCATGTCATGGTGTCAACTGGACAGGAGAGGGCTGACAGGTCTAAGTCAGAGGTCAGAGGTTAATTCCAGAGAATTCAGCTAAGGTAGGAAGGAGTGAACAAGTACCCCTGGAATCCTGCAGGTGGGAGATATCAGAAGTTCAAGCAAGAAAACTACAGAAGGATTGGGCCCCAAGTAAAAAATGGAAATACCAAGAGGTAAGAATCCAGGCAAAGGTTTTGGTGTCAAACAGAACCAAGGTCCAAGGAATAAGGAAGATCCCTAATACAGAGCCAGCCTGCTGTCTTGCCTTAATTCATCCCTGATACCCAGCTGAGAGATAACCCCTAGCAAGTTTGGCGGGGACATTTTACAGTGGTGATCAGAATCCCAGGAAGAAATAGACACTACACTTGAAGGAGTTAACTGAATAGAGTTGGGTGAAAGGTGTATTTAAAGCGTGTGAGCAGGATTAAGGGAAACAACAATGGCTGGTTAAGCAACTAACACAAAGCTCTTACCACCCCTTGGCCCAAAGGGGCAATAAGGAATGGTGATAGTGGGACCCTGTAAGACCTGGGGCCCTGTAAGATACTGGACTTCCCAACAGGAGCTAAGACTGCTGAGAAATGTGGCCATTGCCAGAAATATAGCCGGGGGAGTGCATGGGCGAAATAAATAACCTGTGCTCTTTCTCTTCCTGCTCTCCGATCTTCTGCCTGTGTCTCCCAGTGGCTGAATACAACTGGGAGACAGAGGGAAAGGGAGCCTAGGCAGTACAGTACATCGAGGTCAGGCTTCCAAGGCACAGATCTGGGGAAGGTAGAGCGTAGATCTTCAGAGAAAACAAGAATAGCCATCTCATTTGGTAATAAAATGTTGATCACTCTAGTAAGCTCTCTCAGTTTCCCCAGTGCAACTAAAAATCATCACCTGAGTCTGGAGAGGCACAGATTGCAACAACTTTATTGCAAAGATAAGTTTATTGACCAGTCCTCTGGACTTAGCATTACGTGAGTCGAGCAGTCTAGATTCATACTTTCTTATTAACAGACTATCTCCTACAACTATAATAACAATGAAAATGGAACAGAATTCTATGGAGCATTTTCTCAATAAGAATTTGACAAAAAGTTGTTTCCTCTAATAATTTAAAAAGTTTATTTTTTAACACATGGCGAGTTTCCCTCAAATCATTAAATATATATACTTGGCTCTAAAAAGGACTGGGGGGGGGTGGTTTTTTACTGACCTGTCTGGATTTCTGGTCTTTCAGTTCATCTCTTTGCTCCATAGCCTAACATGTGATAATGATAAATTAAGATTCAAAGTGTGGTTCTTCCAGGACTTGCTTATTTTTGACCAAGCAGCTTTCAGGAGAGGTGATGCTGTGGAAACCGTTTCTGCTCTGTTGACCAAAATCCAGCATCATTGCCTATGCAGAGCTTCCAATACGGAAAGCCATGCCAGGCTGCCAGGTTCCAGTCTGTTCTGAGGAATCCCAAGGCCTGGCATGATTTCCCTGTTGGTAGCAGTTCAGCTGCCAGACAGCTAGGCCTCATCTTAGTACCTCTTTGTACTCAGGGAAGGTGAAGTTGCAGTACCTTGTGTATCCCATCTCTTCATGCTTGATTTCCTTTGGTTTCAGTTTGGATCATATTAAAGCATTGATCTTTTTGGGAGGAAACATTGAGCTGTCATCTGCCACATACACCTGAGTATATAGGAAAGCTATGAGAGCATAGGTGATGGAGCTAAAGGAGTGGACAAGGAGCCAGAGTTTGACAGCATACTTGGCTTCTCTCACTGTGGAGCTTGTGGAGTAACTGAGAGTCCTGTGGCTGACTTGATACCTGCTTTTCTCTTTAAACAGGGCCACCCCGGACAGCCAGGGCCCAGAGGCCCACCTGGCCTGGATGGCTGTAATGGAACTCAAGGAGCTGTTGGATTTCCAGGCCCTGATGGCTACCCTGGGCTTCTCGGACCACCGGTACACTGCCAGATCTTTGTACATTATTTCAAATGGCTTTGCTTGTTCTCAGATGTGCACTTTTTCTGCTTTTCTGGGGATCTCATTAAGCATCTGTGGGGCAACCACTGCAGCCCCTTGTCCAGTGCAGAAGTCTGTGCTGGCAGCACCACAACATTAAAAGTCTAAAGAAGAATACCAGTTGCAGAGGGGTGTACACATGCTACGCTACTTAGGGTTTATTTTTTTTCATGATGCTTTCAGAGTTGGCAAGATTGTTAAAAGACTGTAGTAAATTTCAGGGCAAAGTACATGCTTGGGCTCTTTGACATGTTCCCACATCAGACGATATTGGCAAATATAGTACTTGGAAGGCTTATGTGGGATCATGGAAGCACTAACAATGACTCAGAGGACTTGGCAAGCTTGATCTATACCAGTGATTCTTAACTAGCAGTGATTTTGTCCCCCTCCCCCAGGGGATATTTGACAGTTATTATTGACATTCTTGGTCATCACAACTGGGGGTATACTACTGGCACAGGACAGCACGCCCCCCCCAACATCAAGGAACCATCTGTTCCAAACTGTCGCAAAGTGAGAAATAGCTGAGAAATCCTACTATACACTGACATAGTTTGTCCCCTTGCCCACGCTCTCCACATCATAACCCTTGGTTCTGGGATTGATAAGGCATTTATTTGATCCCGGTGTCACCACTTTTATTTAATTTAATTCATCCAGATAGGGCTCAAATATTTGGATATAAAGGATCTCTAATAGATACCATGCCATTGCAAGGCTGCTTTTACAAGTGGCTGGAAAGAGAAAAATAACACATTTCAAGCCCATTCTCAGCCTCACTTGAAATAATCTAAACTAATAAGGATACTGATATGATATATTTAGCTAGAAATCACACTATCTATTAGACAGATTCTATAGCTACATGAATTTATTGGCATTTTACTAGAAGAGCAGCACCAGTGCCTTCAGTGACCACATTGTGGGTTTAGGGATATGTGTGAAAGAGTGAGACAGACAAAGCACAAGCTCCAGATTTGCATAAAGGACCTTGACATCTAAGGACCAAACCAATATGTAGCATGGGGGGGGGGGGAGAAAGATCTATTACCAACATAGTATGAGCTATATGAGTCACAAAGGGCTCCAAACACTGCCATGGCAACAGGGGAGGAGAATAAATCACATCTATGTTAAGAGAATGGAAATCTAGAGAAGTAACCATATGCTTCCCCCAAGAGAGAGAAAAGAAATCTTGAGGTTATAAACATCTCCTGACAGGCAAAGGACAAGGGTAAAACCTAATCCTCTCCCTAAACTTCCCCTTAAGCCTAAATAGGAACTTGGGCGTGTATTTTACTAAACTGAACCTTACTAACCCTGCTGAATCCTGAGTGGATATTCTTTGAAGCTTCTTTGATGAAAGTAGTGGCCACAAGAATAAGGGGAAACAGGAAGTGTTAGGAAAGAAAATAGTTTGTACTTCTGGGACCACACTGTTCTTTTATTACACCTGTGATCCTTGAGCTCAGGGAATACATCATTCAATTAACGCTTCCATCCCTAGAGCTTAGCCCTACCCCCGATACTCATCCTGACTTCCCTTTAGGTGTAGGGAGGTTGATTTTCCCAAGGAGAACAACATATAGCAGACATTAGCCAGCATCTGCCCCTGAGACAGTAAAAAGTCTGGTTGATAGACGGGTTGGGCATACTTTGAATTGTTCTCCCTGTTAACAGTGAGACACACCAGCCTCTTGGACAGGTGTTGAAGCTGAAGCTGAAGTTGTATGGTAGAAACACAAGACAGAGATGGCTTTGTAGATATCTCTTAGTCCAGGGGTCAGCAAACTGGCCCATGTGACCTTTGACCTGTGGCTTCTTGTTGTGTTTTCAAAAGATTGTGGAGAAAAAGAGAAGAAGAATATGGGACAGAGCCCAGATATGGCCCACAAAGCCTAAATTATTTACTATCTGGCTCTTTAGAGAAAAAGTTCACTGACCTCTGTCCTAGACAAAGGCCACATCAGTGACTTATACCTATGAGAGGTGGAACAGGTGAGCTATAGGCTTATGAATGACATGTGTATTATATGTGGATGTTCAAATCAGTGCCCTGAATAGATTCAAGTCTCCAACTTTCTAATCCCTTTCCAGACTTCTAATTTGGGGGTTGGGGAAGCAGGCATACAGCTTTGAGACATAGCACCTGTTTGGGGGGTGAACTTTACCCCTTAGCACAGCCAATTCTGCCATAGAATAAGCCACATACTTTCAGGCTCTTGATGCTCTATCTTCTATCTGATTAGATTATACTATTAATAAAACTGTGTATGTGTGCATTTCTTCACAAGTTTTTCTTGTTTTACTTAGGGCCTTCCTGGTCAGAAGGGCTCTAAAGGTGAACCTGTCTTTGCCCAAGGTAGTTTCAAAGGAATGAAGGTAAGAGCCTCTAAGGCAGACAACTGAGTTCCCCAGGATTGGGCGCCGCCTCCAATAAAAACATTTCCAGAACTAGCATCTGTGTCTCTATTTAAGGAGCAGAGCAAGCTGGATTTAAAAAGGATCTGGAACTTTTTGTGGTAGAAACATTGACAGAAATGTTTGCAACCATACTGTCAAAGAGATTTGCTTTGTAGGATCTAGACCAAAACTAGGAGACAGATCAGCAAACAAACAGTTTGCATGGGTATCAGTTTCTTTGAGAAGCCAAGACATTTCCTGGAGGCAGAAACTGTTTGTCTGCTCTAGAATCCTTGATGTCTGTATACCTTGGCTTGAAACTGTGTATGTTTCTGCCCATCTCAGCATGGCCACCAGGCCAGAATCCCAGCCCCACCCTTTTCTGTACCTGCACACCAGCCCATCACCCTAGCTGGGGCCCTGGCTGTCTGCAAAAGTTGCCTATCAACTTGGCAGCTTGCTGGAAACTTTCATCTCTTCCCAGAATTGACAAGAACCTTCTGTATTCTTGTGACTGTACTCTCGGTGTATGCTGCCTGGTATCCTGTGGGCCCCCAGTAAACGCTGGTGCCAAATGATTGACCCTATTCCCTTGCAAAGTGGAAAGCGAACCCATCGTTTCTCTGGTAGCAGATGGGAATCTATGTGCTCAACTTCGGAGGGGAAAATGCACCTGAGCTCACTCAGCTGAGGCTGGCTCCTTTCTGTCTTCCATCCATGCACAGAGCCAGGAACATTGGAAATCACTTTGGAAGGCAGTGATGGGGGTGGGTGGCTGAGAACTGGAGAAAGTACAGGGTTTGGGCTCTTGGCTATAGATGCCTTAGCAGAAGATAGAATGTTAGACTCGGAAAGGACTTCATGCTTGTCGGATTCACGTTGCTCATTTTACAGATAGAAAAACTGAGGTACACTGAGGCTATGTGACTTGCTCAGAGTCACACAGCCAGTTTACTGAAGAGCTAAAACCCAGGCAGTGCTCTTTCCATGCTGCAGAGAGCTGATTTTTGACCGTAAGCCAAGTGGGGTAAGACAAGCAGATGTCAAAATATGGCCATTGTCATAGCTAACATTGATTAAATGGTTTTGCCAAAAATCAAAGAGACCCTGGACCCAGTGGAACACAGCAATTTCCACAAGATGGTTATATTACAGATTCATACAGTGACTTAAGATGCTGCAAAGTAATTAAAACGTAATCAGAGACTGTATGCTCTGTTGGTTCTCCCTTGAACTGTCTGATTTGCATTGTATACATATGGGCACAGATTCTCTGGGGATGAAGGCACACGGGGAAGGTAGCTTTGCTTTTCCTCCAAAAGGAACAGAAAAATCACCAGCTCACAGAAGCGGTTTCTAGTTGATAGCTTCCTAGCAAAGGTGAAAATTAATTAATCCAACTAAAATATGAAATCCTGTTTAACCAAGACTATAATATGTGTCTCCTAGAGTCCAGATTTGTCTTAGGAAAAGAAAAAGTAAATGGTTCAATATCTTCAATTCATGCATTATTTAAAACACAATACCTTGACAGAGGAGGCCCAAGCTTGAGCAATGCGTTTCTGTGCCCAGGAATCTTAGGTCAGTTATCTATGAAATACCACAGGCTTAATTTATTAATCTCTTCCGTGTCCGGTCTTTGTCTGTTTCTCAGGGGGATCCTGGACTGCCCGGACTGGATGGAGTCACTGTAAGTTATTTATGTGTTGAGCTCTCAATGTTTAGTCAACAGTTACTGGTGGTCCTTTTTCATTCTTCTCTATGGTGTTTGAAGGTCTTTTTAGAACTTCTCAAGGAAAATCCATAGAGTTGAGGTAGAGTAGGTCATGCTATTGACATTTTCCAGGTGAGAAAGGACTGAGACCATGGACTGTCCACCTCAAGTTACACAGCAGGCAGGCTTTCAGGCCTTTAGGCCAGGGGCCTACATACTCTCTGGGATGTGTTAGGAAAGAATGTTGCCTTTCATTCAGCAGGCATTTACTAAGTGTTTTCTGTGTGTTCAGAGTGCTGTGGGTAAAACAAAAGAAGCAGAACACTCTGCTTTAAAAGGCATTCCATATAGAAGTTCCTTTTAGAGACTCTTAATAATATTGAGTCCATGAAAGGCCATGAGTTTTATTAATAAAAGCTTTCTTTTTCCTTCAGTTTCCACATTGTCATCACTTGCCTTTGAAGTGGCTTAAGAAAAGCGCTTTTTTTCCTCCTTTTTTCCTGTATTGAGGTTCCTTTCTTCTTTCATTCCAGAACAGATATTGAGCGCCTACTATCAGCAAAGTGCTACAAGTGACCCCTGAGACAATGCAGACATAGTCTCTGCCCCCAACCCCCCAGAATGTGAAACACTAGTAGGAATGTGGCATAGGAATTCCACAACAGCTTCAAGGAAGAGATGCTGTCCGCCTAAGGATATATCATCAGAGACTTTATATCTAAGATAGAGAAGGTGGCCTCTGAGAAGTGTGGGTGATATTTAGGCTGGCTGGCAGTGGGAGGAGGCTTTCCAAACAGAGAGAGTAGTGTGAAAAATTGTAGACAATAAACAGGATGTATGCAAGCACACATGCAAACAGCGATGAATAGGGACCAAGGGCGTACAGGTCCTCTAGAGCTAAACAACACTGGCTTAGATGGTGTGTTAACTAAATTTGTGGGATGACATCCATTGTATTTGCTGCATAGCGTCTCTTAGAGATTCATTTCCCTGCCCACAAAGGTACAGTGTTCGTCTACACAGGCATGATAAATAAACCAGTCAGATTTGGGGAAGGGCAGTTGGTGGCTGATTAAGTGATTTGTGATCAGTAAGGAGACCACAGGTTATTAGTTACAGTCAAAGCAATGTTCTACTATCATACACTCCTGAGGAAGCTTTGAACCCCTACTTTCTCTTCCTCCTGTCTAAGGCTCTGCTTCACTTAGCCTCTCCATGCCCTACCTAAGCACATATCACCTTATTACTGCTCCCCCAGTTTAATCGGGCCGTACTTATCTCCATGCCATCTTTCTCTTCAGATTTCATCATCTTGCTTTTAGTACTGTTGTTATTATTCAGTTCAAAATATTTCCTAGTTTCTCTTCTTATTCCATATTTGTGTACACTGCGAAATGATCACCACAATAAGTCTAGTTACTGCTAGTTTCCCTTCTGATTTTTTCTTTGACTGACGGAGATGTGTGTTGTTTAATTACCAAATATTTGGCAACTTTCCAGATATCTTTCTATTATTTGATTTCATTGCAGTTAGAGTGCACATTCTGTATGATTTCAATCTTTTTAAATTTGTTGAATTTTGTTTTATGGCCCAGCATATGGAACTATCTTGGTGAATGTTCCATATGCACTTGAAGAGCATATGTATTCATTCGGCTGGTTTGGTGTATAGTAATCTAAAAAATAAAAAATATCTGTTAGGTCAAGGTAGTTGATAATGTTGTTTGGATCGTCTATGTTCTTAGTGATGTTTTTGGTCTAATTTTTCTATTAATTACAGAGGGAGGGATGTTAAAATCTCCAACTATAATTGTAGATTTGTTTATTTCTCCTTACAGTTCTGTCAGGTTTTTCTTCATGTGTTTTGAAGCTCTGCTTTTAGGTGCATAGACATCTAAGACTATTCTGTCTTCATTTTTTGTTTTTCTGTTTTTTTTGAGGAAGATTAACCCTGACCTAACATCTGCCGCCAATCTTCCTCTTTTTGCTGAGGAAGAGTGGCCCTAAGCTAACATCCATGCCAATCTTCCTCTATTTTACATGTGGGTTGCCTGCCACAGCATGGCTTGCCAAGCGGTGCGTAGGTCTGCACCCAGGATCTGAACGGGCGAACCCAGGGCTGCCGAAGCAGAACGTGCAAACTTAACTGCTGTGCCACCGGGCCAGCCTCTGTTATGTCTTCTTGATGAATTCACCTATTTTATCATTATGAAATGCCCCCTCTTTATCTCCGGTAATATTCTTTGTCTTGAAGTCTACTTTCTCTGATATTAATGTAACTGTTTTGCTTTCTTTTTTCAATTTGTGTTTTTTACATCACTTTAATATGAAAATTTTCAAATATAGAGCAAAGTTGGACGAATATTGCAGTGAACACCTATACCATTAATATTTTACTATACATACTGCCTCCCACTTCTATTCATCTATCCTTCTCTATCCATCCATCAATCCATCTTATTTTTGATGCATTTCAAAGTAAATTGCAGACAACAGTATTCTTACCCCTAAATACTACAGCATGCCTATCATTAGCTGGACTTCAAAATTTGTTTACAATTTTTATGTAAACTTTACATACAATAAAATACAAAAATCTTAAATGTCCATTTGCTGAGTTTTGACAAATGCTTACTCCTGTGTAACCCTAACCCCTCTTAAGGTATAGAATATTCCCATCGCCTCATGAAGTTCCCTTCTGCCTTTCCTGGTCAATGCCTGCCCCCACCCCACCCCACCCCAAAGGCAACCACTGTTCTTATTTTGTTTTCGTCATAGATTTTTCCTGTCCCAGCACTTCATATAAAGAGAATAATACAATAGGTAGCCTTTGGGTCTAGCTTCTATCACTTGGCACAATGCTTTTGAGATTCACCCAGATTGTTTCATATATGGTAGTTTGTTACTTTTTATTGTTATTTATTCCACTCTATGGATGTATCCCAGTTTATTTATCAATCCTTGTATCAATGGACACTTGGGCCATTTCTAATTTTTTACTATCATGAATCAAACTGCTATGAACATTCTCATGCAATTCTTGGGGACATATATTTTCATTTTTATTGAGATACTTCTTGCTTTTTTTCATCTTGGTAAAAACTTGCCTCTCCAGGGGCCACAAGGAGCACCCGGATCTCCAGGAGCTGTAGGACCCATAGGACCACCAGGAGCACAAGTAAGACCAACTTAAATCTACCATGTGATCACAGTGTTCTCATGAATGCTTTCCTCACCAGACCATGGGTTAAATGTAAGCCTATGTAAAGGTAGGCCCTCCTAGTGGGGAAAGGCAACTTCCATTCTTGGAGGATTAAAGTGAAGCATGCTCTTGTAAGGAGCTATTTGTTGTCTTTATTTATCAGAGTCTTTCTGACCATCCACTCTGTGCTTCCAAAGCCTCCTAGTCTAGCTCAACCTAAAGTATAGCCCAGGATGGCAGATACCTGGCACATCTATTGCCACCTTCCATTCTCCTCACCCATGACAGGCACTGCTAGTTAATCATACCACCACCAATGTCACTGACACTAAACACAGAAAAAGTTCCAAAATCCTTCTTAACACTGCACCTTGGACAGCTCTCCCTACCTACCTATCTTTCTGATACCAAACCTAGCTGCCATCACTGGCCTAGAAGAACAGAGCCAGTCATCTGTGTGGTTCTGGGCGAGTCCTGTCCTCAGATTGTTCTCTCTCCAGTGCATGAAATTCCACTACTGATTGCTTTGGTTTAGCTTCACAAAAGATCATCATTTTTAAATTTCTGGCCTATTATAAGGAATGACTCATGAAGTTTTCACTACATTAGCATGAACGTGCTTGGTAGCATGGTTGTCAGGTCAGTGGGGAGATTTCAAAGGAGATAAAAAAAAAAGGCATCATAGGAAAGGGAGCTAGAATCTGCTACACCAAAGCCAAGGGGGTGGGGAACTTATCTCCAATGACTCTCAACATACCCAAGTTTTTTTTGGCTGAAACTAACAAGTGCTAACCCTTTCCTTTCATTTTTAATATAGGGTCCTCCAGGCCCCCCCGGTTTCCCTGGTCCTGATGTAAGTATACTTTATCTTTGGGGTATTTGGCCTCCTACCACTAAGTACTCTAGTTTTCCCAGAGATATTCTGGTTTGGTTAAACACACTTTCTGGTAAAAAGACTGCATTCTAATTTAAGTTCCTGAAGCTTGTTTAGTAATTGATTTTTTTTTTCCTCCCTGCACCCCTGTGCCCCAGGGGAATATGGGGTTAGGTTTCCAAGGAGAGAAAGGAGCCAAGGTAAATAGATTTTGGAAAATACAATCTGCATTCCATATGCTCCAAGAAACATCTCTGGCTATACACATGTGCCTGCTTGTGTAAGGGGATTTGGATCTATGCCTTGGGAAATGAGCTTTTCCCACCCCACGCAGATCCTCTGGTGGGATCCCTTGAGGGCTGTATGTGCACATAGGTTATTGTGGTCTTTTTCCTTCAAAATATTGTAGATTTCCTGCTTCCTACCTGTGAAGTGTGTATGTCTTACAAACATACTGTCTTGAAATATATTCCCTCTTCCTTCCTCCTGGGTATTTTCCTAGTGTTTTATATATTGTGTCATCTTCTCTTTCCTTTCTCTGCTTCTCTTCTTCCCTCCATCCTTCCTCTTCCTCCTCCTTCTCTTCTTCCCTCCTCTTTCTCCTCCTCCTCCTCTGTCTTTCGTCCTTAACCTCTCTTTCACCATTTTCTTCTATTTCCTTTCCCTCATTCTCCTATTTCCCTCTGTACAAACTGTGTAGTGATTTGAGAGCCCTTGAGGGAGATTGGAAGCTTGCCCTCCCCAGTCTTTATGCCTGCCTCTTGTAGACTGTACTGCCTTTGAAGAGGAAATCCAGCTTCCAATGTTCCAACATGGACTTCACTAGCTCTGCTTGTGCTTTTGGCAAGGATTGGACCAATTAGAGTCTGGTCACTGTTGCCGAGGGGTGGCTATTCACCTTGCTCAAACTCCTTTTTTACTCTCTTCTGAACACCCTTTCATGCATGACCATGGCAACCATGAACCTGCAGTTTCCTTTTATCCATCTTGCTTCCTCCCTCTGCAGTGCTGGTACAAACTGCATTTGGTCAGACTTATAATTCTTCTCACCCCTTGGCACTGATAGTTTTGTTTCCTCATTGATGCAAGGGTGAGGGTGAAGAGGCCAAAGTAATGGACAGTTTATTTGTGAATTACACCCAGAGGGCAAACCTACTCTCTGGAGAAATGGCCTGTGTGGTTTCTGCTTTGCTAACATTCCCTTTGATCTTACAGGGGGATGTTGGCCTCCCTGGCCCTGCAGGACCCCCACCATCTACTGGAGAACTGGAATTTATGGGGTTTCCCAAAGGGAAGAAAGGATCCAAGGTAGTGAACATTTAAAAACAGGAAAAATTAATAAGCCCTTCCCTATTAAGGCTAGACTCAACTCTAATAACCAGACTATACTGGAGATAGAGGGTTCTGGGTAATGGATTTTTTTGTTTGTAAGGGTAACGCATCTTTGTTTTGTCCATTATGACAAGCTTTCTTAAAAGTCTGTTTTTTGGTGAGTGGATATGAGTGTGCCTGGGTTTCTGAGTATTCATTTAAGTGGTTTTTTCTGTGATTTAGCTTTGCAGATTGAATTATCAAGATGCTGATTAACTTAAAACAAACATTAAATGGTTAGGTTTTTTCCTCCTAACTCCCAACTCTCTCAATACTTATGATGTCCCCAAAGCACTGCAACAGAACACCAGGGGTATAAATGGTTGCTTTTGAGTTATTTGTTTAAAGAAGTTATTTGCCCTCAAAACTTGTCCCTGCAAATAGGATATACTGTCACCAAGTGACAGTAGATGCCCTAATTCACCTGATATGAACTACCAGAGCTGAGGCTGTAGACCTGTTCAACAGAGATATTTTATAATCTGTATTTTGCTGGGAGTCAGTGTACACATGGTTGTATTTGAATGGCTGTATGCTGTTAAGGTGTGCAGATATCTTTCAGTAACCTGAATTCCCTTCCTTCCTGGGGTTCCCTTAAGTTTTATGATTTTGTGCCTGTGGTCAAGGGACCCAGACAGGGAAAGGTGTTTAGTCCCATTTCTTCAATTTTATTTTTGTGGAAGCAACAACTCCAGGCCTTCTCCAGGTTTACAGAAACTAATCATTGATTTTGGAACAGTTTGGGAGCATATGAAAGATTACCTTCCTCCCTGACCATTCCCAAATCTTAGGGAGCCCTTCTATGGCACATGTAGGTAAATTAGCATATCAGGGAAAGACAGATTAGAGTGTTATATGTCCCTATGCAAATTGTAATTGTTACTGTTTTCCCAAAACCATTGATTTCTTTGCAGCCTATAATTTGCTACAGGAAATCGCACTAAACAGCTTCTTCCACTAGAAAGAAAACAGATGATAATCCTTTCTGTCTCCCAATTAGCCTGAGCTTTTGAGATTCTGTTTTAGACATTTTCTTCCCCTGCCATGAGCCTTCGTCCTTCCCACACCACAAAGGTCTCCCTAAAGTAAGACATCCTAGTGCAGTTACTAGTTGGGGAGCCTGGGGAATCTGCACCACCCTCTTTTGCCCCAATCCTGATACCCCTTGGTTCCCCACTCCCCAGTCCAAGTAGCTCAAGGGAGCCATCTCCTTTATGTTCACTGCTTCCTCCTGCTACCCACTGAGTCTTGGTTGATTTTCCAGGGTGAACCAGGGCTTCAAGGTTTCCCAGGAAAAGCCGGCCTTCCAGGTCTCCCGGTAAGTCTCCCTGTTTGGTCAACATGTATTCAAGGATCTGATTGGACAAAAGCCACAGCAATAGAAGGCTAATAGGAAGACTCCTTCCTATGGTCATTGTAGGGAATTCCACCATCTTCATTTTTAGAAGGGATTTAAGGAAATTTTCTTGTTTCTCATATCCATAGGGACATTAGCATGGTTCTCCATGTGACTATATAACTTAGAGGTTATTAGCTCAAGCTCTAGAATTAAAACAGACCTAGGCTTGACTTCTGGTTTCACCAGTTTCTAGCTATTGAACTTGCACAAGTTTCTTAACTTTTCTGGGCTTCAGTTTCCTAACTTACGAAAAGGAGATAATAATGTAATAACAGGGTGGTTATAAAAATTAAATGAGACAATGTGCATGAAAAGGGCTTAGTACAGGCTGGCACTTATCAATTGTTCAGTAAATGGTAGTTAATCTTAGTAATCCTGTCTTCACGTTGCTATCTGCCCATGTAGCTTAGATTCTTTCACTCAACAAATACCTTTTGAGGGCCCCCATGTGTCAGGCATTCTGCTGGACTCTGAGGCTACAACAGTAAATAACAGTCAACTAAGTAAAAGTCCCTGTCCTTGAGGAGAGCATATTCCAATGGGGGAGTGAGGGAGGAGACAGACAACAAACAAGTAAACAAATGAATCAAAAAAAGTTCATATAGTGGTAAGTGACACATAGAAGATAGAAAAGGGTAAAGTGATAGAGTGTGAATAGGGAATGGGGTGGGCTACTTTGGACAGAGTGGTCAAGAAGGGCCTCTCTGAGGGAGTGCATATTATGAGGGAGCGCGTCATGTGAAGATGAAGATTGAGAAGAGTGTTTCTGGCTGAGGGAACCACAAGTGCCAAGACCCCGAGTTTGGCAAAAGCCCAGTGCTTTTGAAGAACAGCAAGAAGGTGAGTGGGTGGAGCAGAGTGAGCAAGGCCAAGAACCAAGCAGAGACACAGGAGCCAGATCGTGGAGACCTTTGTAGGTAAAAAGTGGCTTTTATGTTAAATGTAATGGGAAGCCATTGGAAGGCTCTGACTTGTGTTTTTAAGACGATGACTTTGGTGGTAATGGGGGTGGAGAGTGGAGGATGGAGGGAGGGGGTAACAGCAAGTAGAGGCGACTGCAAGAGTCCAGGCGAGAGATGGTGGTGGCCTGGACTAGGGTGATAGCAATGGAAATGGAAAGAAGGGCATGGATTTGAAATGTAAAAAGTTTAAACTTTTTATTAGGAAACATTTCAAACACATATGAAGTGGAGAGAATGGCATAATGATCCCCCGTGTACCTATCACCCAGCTTCAATAATTAGCAGCTCACGGCCAATCTGAAGCAAATAACAGACATATTGTTTCATCATAAATACCTCAGTATTTCTGAGATAAGGGCTTTCTAAAAACAGTGATAATATCATCATCACTAATTATCAGAATTACTTAACATCAGTTAACAAGTCAGAATTCAGATTTATGATTGTCTCATAAATATATTGTTCTGTAATTGCCTTGTTTGAATCAGAATCCCACAAAGCCCACACATTACATTTGGTTACTATGTGTCTTGAATCGCAGGGGGCGGTTTGAAGGAGGAGCTGACAAGATTTTCATGGACTGGATGTAGGGGTCAGGAGGGAAACGGATGGATCAAAGATGGCCAGGCCTGCCCCGGCTTGCTGGCAAAGTGTGGAGAGATGACTCCAGTGCTTCCCTGCAGTTGTTGGAAACACTTTGGGTCTCTCCTGGTGGCCAGAAAACAGAGCCAGTAGCGCCAGCGGCACAGGTTGCTTTCATGATGATTCGTATTGCTTCGTACAAACACAGGGGCACAGAGAATCATCTGTTCAATGACCTTGATTTTAATCAGCTCAGTATCTAATGAATCAGAAAGGAAGAGAACCCTGATGTTGGAGACAGGACACCTGGACTTCAAACCCATCTCTAGCTCTGGGATTTTTTCAAGTCTCTGAACCTCTCTGTATATCTGTAATATGTCAATGGTCATAGCTGCTGTTTTGAGGCCCAACTTACAACGTACATGAAGTTTCTTTACAAAGTATAAAGCTGTGCTGTCCAATACCAGAACCACTAGCCACATATGGCCTCTGTGCCCTTGAAATGTGGCTAGTCTGAAATGAGGTGTGCTGTAAGTGAAAAATATGCACTGGCTTTCCAAAACTCGGTACGAGAAAAATAATCTAAAATGTCTCATTAAAAATTTTTACGTCAATGTTGAAATGACAATATTTATGATATATTTGGTTAAATAAAGTGTTGTTAAAATTAATCTTACTTATTTGTTTTACTTTTTAATGTGGCTACTGGGAAAATTAAAATAACGTAATAGCTCACGTATTTCTATTGGACAGCACAGATATAAAGTACATTGCAAGTGGGTTGGGGAATAAGGTTTACACCTTTCTTTGTGAGCATTTCACATAGATTCTAGTCACCTTGCATCATCTCCGTGAGTAAAGCAAGGTGGGTTAAGCTTATCTCCCTGTACTGATGAGGAAACCACGGCCTGAACAGATGGAGAGATTTGTCCAGAGTCACATAGCAAGCTATTAGCAGGGCTGAAACTGAAACTCAGCTTTCTTGAATTCTAGCCAATTCAGGCCTTTTTCCCCATACCATACTGCCCCCTGCAGTCTAGTTCGTTCTTGTCATGGTGATGATGGATTTTATCATCTCCTTTGGTGTTACCGGGTTCACTGGCTCATGCTCCTTCCCTCCTGTTCCCTTCCCTGTTCTGCCTCAGAGGATTTCCCCCGCTGCACTTTCACCCTGTTCCCTTTTGTCCTGTGAAAGAAAGAGATTGACTGACAACAAGGCACCGTGATAAGTTGCAATACCATTTCAAACTCAGCATTTCTAGTGTTTCACAGTGTGGGCTGAAAAATAGAAACCCCAGTTGATTGAAAAGACATCCAAACTGGAAAATGCCTCCCTTTATATAGCACAGCATATTTTCAGAGGGTGAGAACCAAGAAACCAGAGATCTCTGCCCACTTTGGCATAGATTTGATGTGTGACCCTGGCCAAATCATGTAGCTCCTAATATCTATCTGCTTAATGAGAACATTCATAGGTACCTTATGTGCCTTCTGACAGAAAAGTTGTGAGAAGAAAGGTGGTAACGTGTTTGAGATACTCTCGGCTTCTCAGAGGAAACATACTTCTCAAACTCAAAGCACTCGCAACGCCTTTCAATTATCCACACTCAGTGAGAAACAAGGCAGCAGCAGAGGATGGAAATCTGTAGGGAATCCAAAATGTTCCCTTTAACTATTTGTTCCCTTTCCCTCTGAGCCCAAATCTTTGCAGGAGCTGCTAAGTGGCCAACCTGACAGATTTATGCCTCACCTTCTTTCTCTTGCACTCTCTGCAGTGACCAAAGATCCCTGATTTTCTTACTCCGCTCCAGCTTCACACATTTCACCCCACTGTCCCCAGCAGCACATGCACGCACACTTGTAGGCCTCAGCTACTCCCATGGAGATTGTCAGAGAGAATCATATACTTGGATGCCCCTCATCCAAAGGACAAGCAAACAGAGAGTAAGGCAAAATGAAAGAGATAAGGGGAGAGAGAAGAGAAGAAACGCAAATCTTGAGGTACCTATTGAGTGGATCTGAGGCAACTACCAAGCAAGTGGGGTTCTTCAATTGAAGACCAGGCTTTCCAGGCACTTCGGGTAGGTCCTTTGGAGGAGGAGCCCCAGCTTGACAGACTTAAACTAGGCCCTGGGCCCTGGAACCCTGAGGGGCAATAGTCGCAACGTGGCATGGTCAGAGTTTAGGAGACTCAACTTTCCTCACCTCTCCAGTTTCAAATCTCAAGTGACCCTTGCAGTGCCAAGCAGAAGAGATTCCTGCAGTTTAGCTTCCAAAATCTTACCACAAGTCACTCCCACCCCCTCCCCTGTGGCCTCACTCCCCCTTTTCATGCTCCAGCCTCCCCCTGCCTTTCCCAGTTAGAGATGCCACCCTTGTTGTCCAGGTGGGTTTAGCCCGTCTCCATTGCCTTCACTGGGGCCATGAGGAGCCTGCTTTGGGTTGGGGGAGAAGTTCGAGCAGAGGGTGACCGTGCTGGCAGCCTGCCTCTCAGTGAGCATGCCTCTGAGGCCCCGTGGGCAGAGTGTCTTTTACTGGGCAGTGCGGCCTGACGTGCCCTGGTCCCAGCCTGGTGTTTGCAGCTTGCCTTTTTCTCGTATCACCCTCCTCACCCTGTCTCAGTGACTACATCATCCCCCCTCACACCTGGCCACGTGACTGAAGTTGAGTTTTTGCAGAGCCACTAATATCGTTGAACCAAAAATACCAGGAGACCAGGGCCCCAGAGAGCAGACCTGTAAATAGCCAAGCTGGTGCTCCAGTGAGGCTTTCCCAGCCATGGCTGAGAAGGGGTGTGGGAGCGGTGGGTGCAGGACAACTCTTGATGAGGACTGGTCCCAGGACATCTTGCTAGAACAGCTTGTTCAGCAGCGCCCTGTACAGCGCCTCCCTGCGCTGGGAGACAAGCTGAGCCTACAGCCCAATATCTTGCCAAGTCATTTACATTTTATTGGCTTTAACCCACACATAAAAATTACTGTCTTTAATTTTTTTCCCTTTTATGCATTTATTTTTGTTCACAATGTAATGCAAGTGCTCAGACCCTCTCGCTGAGAAAGCAAGAGTCCAGAGCTTCCTCCTGCTTTCTGAAGAAAAAGAACAAGGTCCCCTTGTCTTTACAGCTATGGGCAAAATAGGTGGGAAGCATGAGATGGTTCCTGGACACTCTTTCCTTCACCCTTTGCAACAGTTTTGTTCTCTGGGTCATTATTCCATTTAATTCAACAAGTATGTATTAGACTACATTGTATATGTTCAGCCTGCAGTATTGTGCCTTGGAGGAGACTGAAGTGAGTACAATGTACACCTTCTGCTTACAGACTTTCGTATATAATCCATCGTAGCATATTAAGATGTGGGGCAGCATGAGCTGCCTTAGCTTCCATGGTCAGACCAGGAAAGGCTGCATGAAGTGTTTGACTTCAGAGGCCAACAGACACATTCCACCAGGTGGCAGCATGCCTTGGTTTCCAATTTGAGATGTAGAACTAAGATTTCAAATAAGTTTGCATTCAGTTTGATCCACAGGCCTTTCAAATAGAAATCCTATTCAGCATAAAGTTTGAGCTATTTGACACACAACTATAGATGTAGAAAAGAGAAAAGGCAAGTAGGAACCAAAGCCTGCTTTGAATTGGACCCTTCACAGACACACACTTTCCTCTCAATAAAAAGACAAAACAAACAACCCACATTAAAAAAAAAAACCTTGGGCCTAGAAGGCTAAGGGCTATTCATCCAGCTTTCAGTACCCATGGGAATGCTCTGAGTATGTAAGAGGAAGAAAAACTACAAATAGGATTGGAGCAGTGCCCTCGCAACCAGCTGAGCCAGGTCACATCAAGAGGACAAGAGGAGATGTGCCACAACATTCAGCGTCTTTCATAAGCTTACATTTGAGAAAGCTTCACTGCCTCCTTTACTCTCACAATAGGCCTAAATGTTGTTTGCCAAAATCTATGCTCCACAAAGTCCACTTTTGTACAATAACAACAAAATGGCCTCGATTAAGTTTGCCGTGAAAGACTTTATCCACTTTAGTAATGAACTCTTCTGTATCTGAGGGGCCCAGAATCCACTTGCCTTAAACCCAGAGAGGAGGAAGCTCTTTCTCACCTACTCTGCTTTTTAGATTTCTGCTTGTCCCTAGCGAATCCCCAAGTTGTGTCCATGGCTTCAAGCCCTCTCCTCCTGTGAGCAGGGCAAGAGGATTTGGAGACCATATCACAATCCCCTTTGGAGCGCTCCTAGGGTCTGCAGGGTTCTAGACCATGCCTAGATAGAAATACTCTTTCCCACTGAAGAGGATGTTGCAGTCATCATGTCTGCAAAGGACAGAAGCTCTTCCCTCTGGTATCGACCCACAAGGATTAACATGATTCTCAATTGTGGGTCAAAGAACCAAGCTCCTGGATGGTGGAAGGCAGCCTGTTCTCATGGAAAGGGCCCTGGAATGGAAGTCTGAAGACCTGACTGTCTCACTGATTCTGTAACCCATACAAGATGCTTAGCCCTCTGAGTATTAGTCTCCCCATCTGTAAAATCAAATATTTAATCATTTCTATGCTGTTAATCATGTTGCTATAAATACATGTAATAGTGTTTGGGAGAGAAGATGTTACTTCTAGAACCAAAAGGGAACCTTGAATGAATGGCCCAAGTTATACTCAGGCCGTATGTGTTTCTCAGGCAGTGCCAAGAGCCTCAGCATGCTGAGCCTCCCCACTGGGACAGTGGAGCTGGTTAGAAATTACCTCCTTGCTTTGGATGGTGCCAGGAGACCTATAAGGAAATGAATAACTTGTGTTTTCTTTTTTCCTTTAGGGATTTGGAATTACTGGAGAGAAAGGAGAAAAGGGAATCCCTGGTTTGCCAGGACCTAGGGTACGAACCTGGAATATTGCTTGCCTGGGTCTATCAAGTCACCTGGTCCATTATCTTTCCTGTTTGTGTTTTATGTTGTGTAACTTGATGGCCATCTAAGCTTCTCTTGTTTCTCTTCCTCAACCCTCTGGCAGGTCCCTAAGACCTCCTCCTCTCTACTTTGCCCCATTCCCTTGATTTAATGGCTCCCATGAATAAGGAATGATGTACCCCCCTACACTAGGTGGCTCCTCAACCTATTTACTCTCCTTGTCCTCATGTTTAATTATCTTCTGGACTGAAGAATGATGTGAATGTTGTCTTACTTTCATTCCATTCTATCCTGAGGGAATGTGGACAAGGGTTGGGGGGTTGCAGGAATGGAAGAGGGCAAAGTGCAATCTTTACAGGACAGAAACAAGCCTGGGAAGTTCTAGAACATAGTGAGTGATGTTTGAAGTCAATAGTTTCCAATAATAATCTCATTTCAAGAGTAGAAATAACTGTTAGCCCCTCTGATTCCTAGCTTCGGGCACTTAGGTCTTAGGCTGAAAGCAGTTGGCCAACACTAGCCTTAAAGAAGTAGCATTTTAGAGAATTGTGTTTTTAGCTTGGTGATGAAGCTTGTTAAGAGTCTTTCGAGTATTCAGCAATATTCTTCCATTACCTTGCTATTTCTTTCTCTACTTTTCCCTACTCCCTTGTCTTGAAAACACATAATCACCAGCAAAGAATGCATTTGGGGTGAGAGACAAGAGGCCCTCCCACAATCTATTTAAAAATCTCATGACTTGGAACTAAGGCAGACTAAGTATAATACCACCCAGCCCTTCTACCAAATTCCACCTAGTACTTAAAATGTTTCCATTTATTTAGCTCTTTTAAAAATGCTCAGTGTGGCTATTCAGCCTGATGGATTAGTGCTTAGAAAGAAGTCATTAAGCCAGGTCTAGGAACATTCTCTTACCTGATTTTAGGAGCCGCTAAATCCTGAACTCAGTTGGATGCCTTTGTTATGTAAGTCTAGTGGCTTTCTCTAATGTGGGCTATTAATCTTTCTAAGGTGCCTCTATTCTCTTTACAGGGTCCCATGGGTTTAGAAGGAGTCCCAGGTCCTCCAGGGAGTCAGGTATTTTGGTTAACATCATTAACGCCTTGGTGTATAAAATCCTAATCAAAAGGCCCCCTTGCTTTACTTAACATGGTCATCAGTCCAAAGGGAGACGCTGCCTATAATGCAAATTGTCCACCTCCCTTTGATTGGCATAATCTCAGCCACTTTCTTCTTTTGTTTTCACCAAAGAAGATTTGTATTCAGTTTTAATTTCGGTGCCATGCCATGATGCGGTCATACTTCTTTAACATGTTATCAGGGCCTAGCAAGGGCAGCTTGCTTATATTCATCTCTAGCTTTGTGGCCCTTATACCTCTTAACGTGCAAGTTGGCTACCTAGTGCCATATTGCCTTATGGAACATTTTACAGCTTCCAGAGTCAGGTAGAATCTATGTATACCCTGGAATGCCATCCAAGATCCCTGTGCCATTTGCCTTAGCCTAATCCAAAGACCAGCCCCTCTTAGGCTCTTAAACATTCTACTTATTTGTAACTATGTTTCTGCCACAGGGCAAGAAGGGGGCCTCAGGTTTCCCAGGGCTTAATGGATTCCCAGGAATTAAGGTAATGTTGTTGGGAAGTGAAAATGCAGGATTGGGGAGGTGGAAGTGTGAAGAATTACTATAAATGCTGTTCAGTCCATTTGGGCTTCTATAACAAAATATCACAGACTGGTGGCTTTTTAAAAGGCAGAAATTTATTTCACACAGTTCTGGAGGCTGGAAGGCTGAGATCAGAGTGCCAGTATAGTTGGGCTCTGGTGAAGGCCCTCTTCCGGCTTGCAAACTTCCTACTTTTTGCTATTTCCTCACATGGTAGAAGGGGAGAGCTGGCTCTCTGGGCCTCTTTTATAAGGACACTGATTCCAATCATGAGGGCTCTGCCCTCATGACCTAATCACTTCCCAAAGGCCCCACCTCCTAATACCATCACTTTGAGCATCAGGTTTTCAACATGAATTTGGGGGCGGGGGTGCTATAGGAGCAAATCCATCCCTACAAGGAGGAATATTTTATTATGGACGTTGTTTAGAATTGCCAACTTTGTGGTTTTATTATAGTTTTTAAATTCTCTACAGACAATGCATCCCGTTATTGCCTGCACCTGGTGCAGATAGCTCCCACCACCCCACCCTGGATATGCCACTGTATCTGATTCTGGTACCTGAGTCCCTTTTTTGGGAGCATTAAGACTCCTTTGATTTCCCCTGCCTAACATCACCCACTAACAAGGGCAGTGACAGTAGCAGAGTCCCAGGTCTGCTGAGAGTGGGAAAAATGTTGAAACTCTGCTCCCTCCTTAGCACCTCTTGGGTGCAGCCATGTTGTCTATTCCTGTGATGTTTCCCAGGCCCAGAAGCAAATTATCCTAGAGTAAGGTTGTAAAATAAAATTGGGATCCCTCATCCTTGATAGGTTTGCAATTGAGCGTCAAGCCTCTGGCCTGGCTTTGTCGCCTTCATCTTGAATTTATTGGACTTTTAAATTAACCTATGAACTAGTTGGCCCTGGAAATTGGGGGTTACAGAAGAAGGAACCTTTGGTTTTCCTGGGGAATGGCTTTGAGGGCACATAGACCTTGCGTGATGAGGTCATGGAAATATTTGTGTTTAATGTATTTAATCTTTTCAGGGTGAAAAGGGTGGCATTGGTCTGCCAGGCCCCGATGTTTTCATTGATAGAGATGGTGCTGTGATCTCAGGTGCAAATTTTCATTGATTTGGATGGAGAAGAAAAGACAGGGGGTTAAATTCTATATCCCCTGTAATTGTTAAAAGGATAATTTGTCAGCCACTGGATTGCTGCTAAACCCAACTCTCCCAAGAGCCCCTCATGGGTCCTGAACTTGGGGAATGAAGCTAACCCCATTATCTTGGGCAAAGCCCCACACTCCATTTTTCTATTGGGTTCACCGAGACTAAGGTTTGGGTTGGCCTGGGCCTAGATTTGCTAAAAATGGTTCTACTAATGTTTAGGGAAGGATTGATATCCTTTCCACCTAGGCTGACTTCAGCCTGGTACTTTGGGACACTCAGGGTCCCTTCTACATGATCCCATGCATGCTTGAGCTTGACACTTTCCTAGGAAGTAGAAAAGTATCTTTGGCTAGGGGAGCAATTAGTTGACAGTACTCAACAATATGATGCTTTGAAAGTTTGTCTTCACCTCCCCTTGTTCTAGTTACTGTGTGTCCCCAACTCTTCCCTTTGCCTTCTCCAGAGACCCAGATGCACAGTGTCTCCAGATACCTCTGGCTTGATCAAAGCCTTCTACTATAGTGCCTCTTCCCCTTAGAGTCTCCTAACTTGTCCCTCTCAGGCCCATGCCCTGTCTGGTAAATTCATTGAAGCTGGGGTGTTAATAGTTGACAGTGACTTCCTGTGTTCCACTCCCAGGAAACCTATGTGTATAACATGAATAGTAGACTTCAACACCTTAACCCAAATGGTAGACGTTTGAGGTATTACAGCAGATTGGTAGTAGTAGAAGAACCTTCCTAGTACTTACCAGAGTTTACCACAGAAGGCAAGCCCTGGTCAGACCAGTTCTGAACACTAGTGAAGCCTTAGCTCAAGTAGCCTCTTTATCACATGAGGCCATTAGCACCTGGGAGACCTATAAAGGATAAGAAAGGCATTTCTAACACGAGGACATCTCCTTGAAACTCTTGTTAGGCATTTTGTGGCATTTGTGGGCCTGCTCTGGGTTTGCTCACTGCTTTATTTTTTCATTGCAGTGCCAGGTTATCCTGGAGACCCCGGCATGCCAGGCCTCCCAGGCCTTAAAGGGGATGAAGGCATCCAGGGCCCGCCTGGCCCTTCTGGCATCCCTGGCTTACCAGCTTTACCAGGTGAAACAAACTAACCCACCCCATACACAGATCAGTCCTCTATCCTCTCTGGTGCCCAGCGTCCTCTTCTATACCTCTGATCTGGTTACATACTTAACCAAAGTCAAAGGAAAGATAGCTATATTCAGAAGGCTCCCTGCTGCCAGCCCACGATGTATATCAGGGTAGGACCTTGGTGAGCAGCTTTCCTTTGGCTTCAGTAATGTACCGTAGCTAAACAGGCAATCCCAGACTGTCACTGAGGTTTGCAGCAACCCGAGGGAACCTGGGTTGGACTGCCAGAGCCCTGTCACTCTTCTGTGGATGTGCCATCCCAGTTGATTCCTGCTAGAAGGGGCTAACAAAAGCCCAGAGGAAAGTTTGTACCCAGACCCTTAGTCTATGCTTAACTCAAGCACTAAGTGGTCCCAGGATCCTATGGATGACACCCTTGAAACAATCATCAGAGGGGCATACCCATGTGTCATTCTATAGTAGTAAACAGACAAAGGGCATGCCAGAGTCTGGGAGGCATTGATGTCCCAAATATAAAGCCTCAGACATTACTTTCAAAAGCACCAGGTTCTAAATTCCTTGTAGATAGGCCCCTGTAAGGATACCTGTGCTTTTAAAGAAGTTACGTGGAGGAGGTACAGTTGATCCCAGCACCAGGGTGGAAAAAATCAAGAAGTGGGATACTGGAGATATAAGTTTCCCTCTCAGGTTTGCCACTGAGAAGCTCCTCACCCCACATTTCCTCATGTCTTTGGGCCTCAATTTCCCAAGAGGTTAGGCTAGATGATTCCTAAGGACCCTTCTAACTCTGATGCAAGAGAAAGGTGAATGCTTTCTCAAATTCTTCCCTTGGAGTTAGTTTTCCAAAGTATGCCACTGATTGTAATACTCCTGAAGAATAGGGTGATATGATTTGCATTTTTGTGTGGGCTTGTCCTTCCAGGTGTCCCAGGTGCCCTAGGGCCCCAGGGAGTTCCAGGCATGAAGGGGGATCAAGGAAACCCAGGCCGCACCACAATTGGGGCAGTTGGCCTCCCTGGCAGAGATGGTTTGCCAGGCCTACCAGGCCTACCAGGCCCACCCGGTAAGTTGTTCATTTCTCCCTTTGGTCTTGAGACTCAAGTGTGACCCAGACTGCAGAACAGTCATGATTTTTGAGGGAGGGAGCATTTCACAGGTGAAACAGCTAAGCCAGGACACATGATAACTGCAGAGGGGTAGTGATGACACCCTCATCCTCTGAGTCAGACCCCTACTTCTACAAGTTAGTAAGCACAACAGTCAGTGTTCATCAAGGAACAAGCAAGCTGGGCCCATCTCGATGACCAAACACTACCTAACGCCTTCCGACTTTAGTACTCACTTCCTTCCACCCTTCGCTGTTCTCAGCCCCGAGGCCTCCAGTCTTGCAGCTCCTGAAGAAGAAGCATTGGCTGTTTCAACCTTTCCCTGCTCCTCAGGGCTCCAGGAGAGTGTCCTGACAGCCTCATAAATGGGAAGCTAAGCCTGAATCTTCAAGGTGGCTGCTAAAAGCCTCCAGAGGGCTTATTCTACTTAGATCTTCTACTTGAGTGTAAGATTCCAGATTCTAAGAGAAAGACTGGAAATATGCCCAGCATGTTTCTTTGTAACCTAAATTCTATGACCACTGCAGCTTGCACCCACTTCATCTTTTGTCCTAAGAGGATTTTCAGGGATAGACATTGGGACTGCTGAGTTACTGAAGCTGCCTTGGTCATTCCTGTATCCCCTGTGTCTAGTCTACTGACTGAAACATAGTAGACATTCTGTAAGTAGTAGTAGAGTGAATCGAGCTAACAGAGGATAGACTTGCTGCAGACTTTGGGTCCTGGACTTGGATTTTTTGTTTGTTTGTTTCTGCTCTGGTTATTGAGCCTTGAAGACCCAGGCCTTGGTAACTGAGCTGCTGTGCTAGTCAGATGAGCCCAGGCTCATGTAACTTGCCAATCTTTTATGCTTCTTTTTCCTGAAGGTCCAGCATTTGAGACTGGAACCCTACAGAACACAGAGCCAGGGTTCCCTGGTCTCCGAGGAGAACGAGGTCCAAAAGGAAACCCAGGCCTCAAAGGAGTAAAAGGTGATTTTGTTCCCGTGGGTTTCTTTGTTCCCCGAACTCCTTGGAAAAGGCTTTCTGGGAAAAGAGCAACCCGACAGCCTTGGGAACCCGAAAAGAAGCGATCTTGGATCCTGATTGAGGATCTGATTATAGGAATGTTGGAAGTGTTATATTTGGGCCTCTAAGACTGAGGCTGGTAATTGAGGTCACACAGGACGAAGTGGCTCACAGGCTACTCTCTCTTCCTACCCACTCCACCTTCAGAAGCTATTGCCAGTAGCACAGGGTGTTAACCAGCACTTGCTGTAACCCCTCCCAGTTTGCAAGGCCAAGGCTGGAGGTCACTTATCATTACCTTCAGCTTGAAGGAAAGGGCTGAACAGGTCAAGACCTGGCACTCTGAAAAAGCCAACTGGCTCTAGGAAAACAACTCCAGCCTCCACTGCTGGTGAAGGACTGATTGATTACCCAAGCCTTGGGCTGCACTGTTCTCTCCATCTTCTTGCTGCTTTTGGGTCATTCTTCCATTTCATACTCTGAGGTGAAGATGCTAAAGCTCAAATAAATCAACTCATTGTAGTTGCAGCCCAGGCCAGTGTGGAGGAAGAGGTGAAAAGTACTAGCTGAAGAGAGGTTTTGGGATGGCCTAGGGGTTTCAGGTACCTGAGATCTCTCCTCTTCTCTCAAGGAATTGACAGCTCTCCTCAACCTCAGAGAGGTCCTAACTTACTCCCCTCCTTTCTCGTTGCCCTATCATAACATGTCACTACCTAAGTATAGGAGCTAGTTCAGAAGTTTTTGAAAGCTCCATCTCTACTATTCAGATCCAAGGAAGACTATTTTAGGGGAAAGGACATTAAATTGCAAGTCTTCACTTAGGATGTTAACCTTGGCCCTTCTCTGACTCACTACAGAGCTAGTGTACTTCTTGATGCCATTCTCGTTCCTAAAACAGGGACAACTCTTGACACTGCCCCTTCTATGTTCCCATGGGACCAGAAGGTTTTTCTAAGTCTGGAATGGTGATAGTGATTCTCAAGCTTAATTATACATGAGAATTACCTTGTACAGGTTACTAAAGATTAGATTCTTGGGTCTGGCCTCCTGAGAGTCTGATTGATTAGACCTGTGGAGAGGCCTAGCAAGCAGCCTTATAAGCAAACATCACAGGTGACTCATGCAGGAGGTCCGTGGGTCACACTTGAGAAATGCTCATTTGGAGAACAGACTGTTCTCTCAGAGTTTCAGGGATTACCAATTTCGTAAAAGTAACAAGAGGCCCTTCAGGATCTTAGGGAACTCAGAGTTGCCTATATTGGCCCAAATTCTCATTTTCTAGACCATAAGCATAGAAGGTACGGGTGGCTGCGCTATAGTACTGATGGTTCCTTGATACCTCTTCAAAGGTGCTTTGCTGAAATCCCTATCACCAATTTATTTGGCATTTGTCTCTCTGTATAAAAGACAGAGGAAAAGACATTTTGGTGGAGAGAACCTTTGAGTGGCTTGGATTCCAGACTCTCAGTTGGTAAACGTAGGTCAGTGGTTCTCAACTCTGGCTGCACATTAGACTCGCTGCTGGCTGGTCTCCACCTCAGACTAATGAAATCGAAATCACTAGCACAGATATACTTTGATGGAGAGTGAACCTAGTTCATTTGAGTCTGTTCTCTGCAGGCCTTTTGATTCCCTCTGTTGTTCAATGTCACGAATTCCCACTGTCAGATCTTTCTTCTTCTTGAAAACATGGCCCACTTTGTTTAAAGTTGTCTTTTTTCTCCCCCAGGAGACTCAGGTTTTTGTGCTTGTGATGGTGGTGTTCCCAACACTGGACCACCTGGGGAGCCAGGCCTGCCTGGGCCACCAGGTCTCATGGGCCTCCCAGGCCTTAAAGGAATCAGAGGAGATCCAGGCTCTGGGGGAGCACGGGGCCTATCAGGGGCTCGAGTAAGTCTTACCAAACTTTGGCCCTGAGGAAGCAATGGGAGATTTCAAGTGCCCCTCACTCCTCACCAATAATTTTCCTAAAACACGTAAAAGAAAGATGGGAATAAAACAAAGCTTCAGGTATTTGACCCATAATATGAAGAAGTCAGACTAGATGATCTCTAAAGTCTCTTTCTGCTTTAACCTACCTATGTTCCGTTCCTTTCTCACTCTCTTAACCCCTCCCTTTCTTCCACAAAATTATTTACATTTGCCTAGCACTGTTCTGGGCCTTGAAGATAAAATTAGAATTAAGACAAAATTACCAGCCTCAAAGATTTTAAAATTTACAAAGGATAAGAAAATAAAGGAGCAATTATAATCCAAGATTATGACATAATCAAGTGCCCAGAACAGTGACAAAATGTATCCAGGACCTTCTTTAGGTCAGACCTATGCTAGGTACCAGAATTCTATGAAGTCTTCATCTCCTGATCATTCCCTTTTGTCTCTTTGTCAGGGTTTATTTGGGACTCAAGGTCCTGCAGGCCCCAAAGGAGAGAAGGGAGAACCAACGGTCAGTACAGGATTGGGGATGCCAGGAGACCAGGGTGATCCTGGGCCCCAGGGGCTCCCTGGTGAGACAGGAGCCCCAGGCAAGGACGGAATACCAGGTTTACCAGGTCTGCCAGGCCTTCTGGTAAGTTGATCGTTCCCGGTGATTAGCTCTACAAATCCTCACACCTGAATTAGGGGGAGGTTCTGATGGCCACTAGGCCATGAGACAGGGCAGAGCAGGGAGTCCAGAACATCTCTTCCTACCTCTGCCCCTGACACTTTTTGCTCTGTGCTTTTCCTTTCTGTAAAATGGGAATTGTTTTCCTCAGAATGGGTCATTGTCTCATTTGATAAATGCTTGTAACTATTGACCATATCACTTACAATGCTTCAACTTCTCAGTAACTTTCCCTTGCAATAATCCAGCTGCTTTCTGTGACCCCAAAGATTGTTATCCTGCTCCTGTTTCCTCCCCCCTCCCCCATACCAATCTAGAACCTTTGCATTAACAGATCACCTAGAGTTGACAACCTTCATTCCCACTAACTAAACTCAGAGGAGTTGATTGATAAACTAGAATGATAGAGAATCTTAACAAAGAGCGAAGTATTGGTTACATTGGTTACCTCTTTTCCTATGGTCAGTGGACTCTCCAGTAAAGTCACTAAGTTGGTCTTTCATTCTTTCTTATGTGTTGTCTAGGGTGATGATGGACAGGGCTTCCCAGGTGAAAAGGGGTTACCAGGACTTCCTGGTGACAAAGGCCATAGTGGTCCAACCGGACCCCCAGGAATTGGGCTACCAGGATCCCCTGGACCTCGCGGGCTTCCTGGAGATCAAGGACTAGATGGATTGCCAGGACAACAAGGCCTCCCCGGGCTTCCAGGTGAGTCAGGGAATCAGATGGCTTTGGATTTGGAAAACTGACCCCTTGTAGACTGTAGATATGACCCAGGTGCATGAAATGTGTTACAAGAAGAGGCTTGGCTAGTTATAATCACTAATTTCAATTCTCTTAAGGGTTCCCAATTGGAAAAAGGACCATAATTGTATTGTGGTGCACTTTCACAGAATAATATAGATTTCAGCTCTACTTAGTGAAAAACTTCCTAACAGAGAAATCTGAAAATGTAACGGGGCTACCATGGGAGGTTATGAGTTCATAATCCCTGAAAACTTGCAGGCAGAAGCTGTATGACCATTTATTATGAGTTCCATTGAAATAATGAGTAGGGGATTGGACAAGGTGCCCTCTAAGTTGTATGATAATATCATCAGCAGGGAAGAACATTTCCTTAATTCACAAGATCTCAGACTGAGAAGAAACCCTAGTTCTATCTAGTCTAATCTCCCTTTCCTACCTTAAATCACTCCCATTTATACAACTTCATTTTCTACTTGAATTTCAGGAATTATAATGAGTGGCAGTCCTGCATATAGACTGTGAATGTGCTATACTAATAACTTGCCTTCTTCCATAGAGCCAGAACAGTTCTTCACTCCAACGTCTATGTTTCCGCGACTTCTTTGTTTCCATTAGTGGCACCACACTTCTTATAGTCATCTGAAGTTTGAAAACTTGACATTTATCTCTTATTCTTCTTTTGCAATGCTTCTTATATTCTTTCCTTCCTCTTCTTGCTATTAAGCTCTCATTATCTCATGCCTAGCTTATCAAACACCTATATGCTTGTTGCAATAGTTGGATGGTTGGCTGGCTGGCTGGCTGGATGGATGGATGGATGGCTGGGTGAGTGAATGACAACAACTTCCTAAGCAATTTCTCATCTTCTACCTCCAGACTTTGGCCACTCAAGTCTACTATGAACACTGCAGCCAATTTAATATCTATAAAGTACTGAAATCATCATGTTGCTCCTCTAGTCCAAAGCCACAAATGGTCTCTACTAAATAAAGGATGCTGACCAAACTCCTCAGCCTGGAATTCAACAGTCTCCAAACATGGACACAAACAGCCTTTCAAACCTAACCTTATCTCACACTCTTCATGATTAAATATGAAAACAAAAAACACTAAGACAATAATATTTTTCACCGTCCCCAAACACAATATGTTCATTTTCAACTCCAAGATTTTTCCAACGTTGCCTTTTTCTGGAATACTCTTCTTCTTTTCTCTATGTCATTGCATCCTGTCCATCTTTTAAGGTGGAATATAAGCCCTGCTTCTTCCACTAATCCTTCCTTTGACCTCCACAGTATGTCATTGCCACCTAAGTTATATATTTCCTTCCATTAATGCTTTTACTTTTCCCAACTGCATTATAAGCCTCTGGATACTAGAGAAGGTGAGTAATACATTTCAGCCTTTCTTGACCTGCCTAGCATAGTACAGTGTTCCGTAGCACACTAATATATACTTGCAGAAGAAAGGGCCTCCCCAATAACCAAGGGCCTTTTTGTTAGACCTCTTTCCACCTTGTTACCTTGAAGAATTGCAAAAAATAAAACAGATACCAGGTCTTTTGAAATTTTATTTATTTTAAAATCTACTTTTGTGAATTGGTATAATAAGGATGATGATAGGTTAAAAATTGATGATTCAAGATTCTTAAAACCAAGTTGGTATTTCAGTTCACAAATTCCTTTGAAGGCTGTGAGGAATTTTGTCAAACTAAATCATTCTACCTTTTGAAATTCCTGGTGTCAGCTACAGCTTTCCTTCCAGCTCAGTTTTCAGAGACATTATTCATGGTCATTTCACCACCCCTCTGCCAATGGGGTCTTCATTCTAGGTCAACACATTTTGCAGGCAGCTAGGTTTTAAACTGAGTTATAATAACATGGTACCTCTAAACTTACACTCCAATCTGAATATTATCAACATTCTAACTGCTTGAAAACAAGCTGAGTCAACAGAAGGAAGCCCCTGGGACCATTTCTATCCCAAGCTTCACTAGTTCTTGGACACAAAGTTCTTAGGAATATAGTGATAAAGTAAGCTATAGCCTGAGAGGTGCCTTGTGCAGAAAATGTTCTTGTTGCAGTACTAAGACTTTCCAAAAAATTACTTCAATTAAGAGCATTAGCTTTCTTTTTCTCACTATGGCAACCAAATACAACAACTCCTCAAACCTAGCTTTCTTTCCACACAATGTTAAAAACATGTACCCTGTGGGCCCCAGACATTTGCATTGTGGCCATTACCGTTGCCATGAAAAATGAAGATGCTGTTCCTAAATGTACTCGCTTCAACCAGGGGTGGCCCAGGTTAGGACAGCTACATTGCCAGGAGAGGGAATGCAGTCATCGGAAGCCTTTCAACCTAGTAGTGTGAATTATTACAAACCCTGGGCAGGCATACAACCAGCTCTTTCCAAAGAGGCTCTGGTCCAGATGCTCATAGTAATCAATCACCCTGGTTATTACTGAAGCAGCTACTGTGTCCTTGATCCTGTGTGGGTGCCAGCTCTCTCTGCTCAATCCAGACAGGGAATTTGATTGGTAGGCATACTCAAGCTGCAGAGAAGACTTCCCTTGGGCCTCAAGGAACTTCTGTCCCGGTTTAATTTTCTTCTTTACTTGATTGGTCTAGGTGACTGCTGCTGCAAGGAGAAGGTTGGTAAAGGAGACTTAGACACAAAGGGAGGTGAGAGCTAGCTAGGTCTAGGGGTTCTCAAACACCAATGTTGGCAAAACCCCCCTTCCTCTTTGTTCACCTTTTTCTCAGACACTCGCAGTGATGTGAGCACCACACTGGAGCCCCTGGTTGGGGAGGGGTGATCCTAAGGCTGGGGTGCAAAGACTAACACTGACACTGCTTCAGAGGCTCCTTAGCACATACTTCCTGGGAGGGCATACAGGAGTAAGTGGACATGCAGTCTCTGAAAGGGACTGATTTCCTCCTTCACCATGCATGTTGACAGCTTGGCTGATCTCCACCTTCACTTTGTGAACTTAACTAGGGCCATAACTTGCCTTGGGAGGTGCCTGGAAGGACCCACACATGTCTGATATATATTCATTGGACCCAGAGTAAACTGATACGTTAGAATCTTGATACCAGAGGTGCTTTTTATTCTGAAGATAAATTTTGGCATTGATGGGGAAAATTCTGAATAATTAGGTCATTTGTTGCACTTATAAAACAGAACATAGGTAGAGCTGATTTCTGCTTTGTTGGCGAGAAGGCTCTGAATTCAGGGATGTAAAGTGGAAGACAGGGATGTAAAATAAAAGAGCCAGATACTAGTGTGACTTAAAGTCCTTATCTTTCCACCATGTTGACCCTCTGCTTGAAATACACAAGTGTGGTGTGGTGTACAGAATGGTCTGAGGCAAAAGGGAAGTATGTGCTTTATTTCCTCTGGTTTCTGCTCATCTTCCCTTTGATCATTATTTTTCCTGTCCTGGAACCTTTCCAGATGCTTGTCCTCGGCTTCATCCTCTAAAGGTTTTGTTTTATCTAGCTTTCATGGGTGAAAAGAATTTATGAAACTGATCTGATAAACTGAGGATGGATGGCTTCATGTTCGGACCTGTCCCAGAGAGATTTGTATTTCACCCAGTTTGTTTTTTAAGACATAAAGCAATAGAACTGCAGTGTTTGACACATTGGAGACAATGGGCTATTGAAATAGTTGGAGCAGGAGAGTCTTCTGCAGGGTCCCTCTAGTGATACCATCTAAGGAGGCAGTTCTTCAGCCTAGTCCAAAGGACCCAGGCCCACGCCAAGCACAGGATTGGCATCCCTCTCCCAGTGAAGCATCTTATCATGAGGTGCTTGCCCATAGAGCATATTTCCATAGTAGAGAAATAACCCTCAGAAATAGCTCCATCATCTCAATGTGTGACAGAATGAAGGTGGGGGTGACCACCTATGGAGCAAGATCAGGCCTATGGCCATCTCTTTACCTGTGGAAATATGACTATAGCAGCCTGAGGTCTAGAAGGCAGAACATTGCTGCCCAGGCTACAGAGTAGTGCCACTGACCTGACTGACGTAGAAACCAGGGCATGGCCTTGCAGGAACTCTTCTGAACGCTCCTTAAGTAAGATAACAAAAAAGTACTATTCGTTAAGCGCATACCAGGGTGCCAGGTATTGTGCTAAGTGCTGTTAGCATTATTACATACAATCCTCACAAACACCATATGAGATAAGTAGCTCCCATTTTACATATGAGGCTCAGAGAGGTTAAGTATGTTGCCCATACAACCAGTTAGTAGCCGAACTAGGATATGAGCTCAGGTCTGTCTGACTTCAGAGCCCAACCTCTTAACCAATACAGTACACTGTTAAATTCCCAATTTTGATTTAGAAATAGAACAAGTGGGCTAAAAATGCCATCAGGCCTTTATATTGGAAAATACAAGTGGGATTGGAGGAGGAATGCCAGCCAGTTGAGTAAGCAGTCTGAATCAAAAGTTGTATACATATCTTTAGGAAATGCAATTCATGATTTCTTTTAAGTACAGGCAAAAGCTACAGCAGTTTATTAGAACTGTTGGCTCTGTGTCTTAAAGCAGACCTTGGGGGATTGTTGTAATGAATAGGCAAGACTAATTTTTAATTAGTATAGCAATTGTTTGCAAATGGCAATTGAGAGATCCAACAAACAATTTGTTCACCAGTATTTTATTAAACCTCCCCTCTGTAATCTTATAGACTCTTTTTTATTTGCATTATGAATGAGCAAGGAAGAATTTGGTAAGCGAAGGGCTATGCATGCCAATTTCAATGTCTTGAATACTGAAATTGACTACCCCTTTTCTCTGAGTAGCAGATTTGACAGTTTCACATGAGGAGCTAAAGGAAGGGTCACAATTTGTCTATCATGACCAAGAGAATAGCCTTCAGTGTTTGCCTGGTATAGACATACGGGTACATCTGACCAAGGATAATCAATAGTTTTCAGTAGATCCCAAATGAGATATATCAAAAGAACCCAATGGTTTGGGAAAAGCCTCTTTCCAAGAAAAGGGCAGATGTGAACTTGAGGGGTCTTGGCTTCAAACCCTCTACTCTAGTCATGTGAGCATAATGGACCCTTAGGATTAACCCCAAGCACCCATCATAAGGAGACTCCATCTGAGGCCAGGGTGAGTAGGCAATGGCCGTTTGCTGCTGTTCCTGCACAGGCCACCCCTAGGAAACCTTGTTAGGTAACCTACTGCATAGGTGACTGCCTGCCCTCTGGACTCTGACGGTATGGAATGTGACCTCTTGGCACTTGGACGCTAGAGGCATTCTCATCTATAAGCAGTTGTACTAGGAGTAACTCCCAAGAGCTTCTGATGCCAGGACTCTTCTGCATGGGCTCCCAGCTGCTGTGTGGGAAGAACTTGCTTGTCCAAATTGATGGAATGGGAGTAAAGGAGCATGCTAGGGGGAAATCATCCTTGACTCAATGAGTTCACCAGATGCTTACATGTTATCGTTTACAGGTATTACCTTGCCTTGTATTATTCCTGGGCCATATGGTCCATCAGGATTCCCAGGAACTCCCGGATTCCCAGGTATGGAATGAGGACCAAGAAAGCTACTGAGCACACTTTTAAGGGCCATGAGCCAAAGGAAGCAGAGTACAGCCTGGTAGCATTTGGGGATCCACATTCCTCCTGCGAGGACAGCTTTGAGGATTGAGGAAATAGAATGGCTGCTGGAGAGGGCTGTACTGTACTGTGGGGATGTGAGAATAAGAGAGGCCCTCCAAGAAACTAGGATTCTTGACTGAACATCACAAATTATACCTAGCCACACTGACTTTCCTTGCCCCTCACCACTCACCTTTGGGTTTTCAGGCCCTAAAGGGGCCCGTGGCCTCCCTGGGACTCCAGGCCAGCCTGGATTACATGGAAATAAAGGAGAGCCCGGAAGTCCAGGATTGGTTCACCTCCCTGAATTGCCAGGTAAGGAAAGGAGCTTCTCCTCACGTGCTTCTCCTTTGGTGGGAGTGTGTGTTTGGATTGTGGTAGCCATCCACCCGTTATAGGAAGTTAGGTTTGTGCTCTGGTGTGAGTGGGATGGTTTTGATTTCATACTCAGGCACAAGAGAGCTTAGAACTATAAAATGATAGTATGTCCAAGCAATAAGGGCCATTTGAGATCACTAGGACAACCCCTTCACTTTCAGGTGAGGAAACTGAGGCTTAGATGGAAAATGATTTGCCTGAGGTTGCTAAGCCACTAGTGACAGAGCTAGGCCTCCGCCAGGTTGTCTGGCTGCCAGTTCTATGGCAGTTTCCTGGATCAACTCCTTAAAGGTCAGAGAAAAAGATTCAGATGAGTCACAGGGAAGTTGTCCATTTCTATCCCTTTGCTCACACCCTGTCATTCCAACCTGAGCATTGTTCTACATTGCACCAGTGGTTCTCAAACTGTGTTCCCTGGGCCAGCAGCATCAGCATTACCTAGGAACTTTTTAGTAGTGCAGATTCTTGACCTCTTGGCAGAATTACTATTCAGAAGCTCTGGGGGTGGTACCCAGCAATCTAAGTTTTACCAAGCACCCCCTGCCCCAGGTGACTCTTACGCATGCTCAGTTTGAGAATCACCACTGCTCTATATCATGGGGCTCATTGTGGGCCACTTGCTCCAGGGTTTATTGGTACCTCAGTTTCCTCCCCAACTCAGGAAGAGGGAAGTATGATGGCAGGAGTTAGATGACTCCAGAAGAGACTGGGCCTTTGACGGGAGGTCTGGGGTATAACCTGTGCTCCTAGGCAACTGTAGGAGCCCCAGGAGCGGATTGCTGAGCCCTGCCCAAGGCCCAGCCTCACTGAGCTAGAACCTCTTCCAGGTCACATGGTGCAGTCCCTGCCTCTGGGCAAGTCCTCCCAGGACCAGACCTTTAAGAGAAGTGACACATTATTAATATGTTAACTTTTGTAGTAGGAAAAACTCTGTCTCAGAGACTTCTACTCAGATCTATTGTTTCTAAACCTCCATGGCCTTTTATTTTTGCCTCTTTACACTTAGGATTTCCTGGACCTCGTGGGGAGAAGGGCTTGCCTGGGTTTCCTGGGCTCCCTGGAAAAGATGGCTTGCCTGGGAAAGTTGGCAGTCCAGGTTTACCAGGTTCCAAGGGAGCCCCTGGTGACATCTTTGGTGCTGAGGATGGTGCTCCGGGGGAGCAAGGCCTACAGGGATTACCAGGGGACAGAGGATTTCCTGGAGACTCTGGCTTTCCAGGACCCAAGGGTGACTCTTTTTGCCCCACTTATTTAGCAATCTACAGACAGCCTTTCAGTAACTGAAATACTTGCATGAATACTTGCATGAGTCTGGGGTGATGGATTAATTACGCAGTTAAAATGAAAAGTCATTTTGTTCTGTCCCTCCTTTTTTGGAACTTTTTCTTAAATCACCTGTCTATTTACCTGTCTTAGTAATTCCAGAAGTAACCATAACCAATAGTCAGATTTCTTGCAAAGTCTCTGATTTAATGCTGGGAATAGCAGCAATGCTGGAACTGAGAAGACAGTGGTACCCAGGATGCATCCTGGGCTAAGATCTTCCCTGGTTTGTTTGGTGACCAATCCCTGCTGTCGATCCAGGCTATAATCATCTGCTCCTTCCTTTCACTAGGTTTGCTTGGGAAGTCAGGCTTGCTAGGCCCCAAAGGTGAACGGGGCAGGCCTGGAATACCAGGCCTCATGGGACAACCAGGCCTTCCCGGGGCTGGTGGTCTATTTGGCATCAAGGGCAAACCCGGACTCCCAGGAGCACCAGGCTTTCCAGGCACTTCGGGTAGGTCCTTTGGAGGAGGAGCCCCAGCTTGACAGACTTAAACTAGGCCCTGGGCCCTGGAACCCTGAGGGGCAATAGCAGCAACGTGGCATGGTCAGAGTTTAGGAGACTCAACTTTCCTCACCTCTCCAGTTTCAAATCTCAAGTGACCCTTGCAGTGCCAAGCAGAAGAGATTCCTGCAGTTTAGCTTCCAAAATCTTACCACAAGTCACTCCCACCCCCTCCCCTGTGGCCTCACTCCCCCTTTTCATGCTCCAGCCTCCCCCTGCCTTTCCCAGTTAGAGATGCCACCCTTGTTGTCCAGGTGGGTTTAGCCCGTCTCCATTGCCTTCACTGGGGCCATGAGGAGCCTGCTTTGGGTTGGGGGAGAAGTTCGAGCAGAGGGTGACCGTGCTGGCAGCCTGCCTCTCAGTGAGCATGCCTCTGAGGCCCCGTGGGCAGAGTGTCTTTTACTGGGCAGTGCGGCCTGACGTGCCCTGGTCCCAGCCTGGTGTTTGCAGCTTGCCTTTTTCTTGTATCACCCTCCTCACCCTGTCTCGGTGACTACATCATCCCCCCTCACTCCTGGCCACGTGACTGAATTTGCAGTTTTGCAGAGCCACTAATATCCTCTTTATCCCCTTTGTCCTTCTGTGTTTCTGGGGTCTTCGCATAGGCTGTCCAGGTGAGAAAACGGCACACAAGCTCACAGACTGACACCCCCACCAGCTTTGCCACTTAGGGAATTATCTGACTATACACTATAACCTGGCAAGGCCGGGGGTCCCTGAACTCATGCTGTGGGGTTGGCCTCCATTGAATTTCCTTCCCTTGTTATGGAGTCCCCTTCATGGCCTCCCATTAGAATCCTGGGGCTTGCAGCTACTTGATGCTTTTCAATCCATAGAAAGCCAAGTCAGCCATTCATTTAGGTCCTTGGGGGCCCGAATACCTCTGTCGTCACTGATTTAATCCTTTGGTTTTTTAATTTTCTTGCTTTGTACCTGAACATTCCACTTTGGCAGCAGCTCAGGAGGTTAATCCCATTGACCAACTTAAAGCATGGTGAAAGAAGTCTCAGAATACCTAGGAGACCAAATGGGCCTTGGGGATTTCTACAGTACTTGGCACTAGGGGGTCTTTCAACCTTAACGCCAAGGAACTGGCTGACTTAACTGCTTGCATGAGGGATTAAAAGGGCAGCCCTGTATCCATGGCTCCCTGTGAGGCTGAAACAATGGCTCCCCTTTAACCTCTACTTCACCGATTGGCTCAGGAAACAGCCATTGTGGTGTGATTCAGACTGGAAGTACCAGGAAACCAGAGTCTAGTTGCCACCCTGGCTTCCCAGAGCTCCATTCAGAGGCTAAAGTGTGAATCACATTCATAAAGGAGGAATAATTTATAATCATAAAGGATTTGCTCACCCTGCCAGCTACTGTGCCATGCTGGAAGTAATAGCCATTGGTGTGGCGCTCTGGGTGGTAGGTGCTAATACTTCAGCCAACTAAGAACTCTGCCTGTTAGCAGCCTGCATAGGCCATTGTTAAGGGGCCATTTACAAAACCCAACAAGCCAACCAACCAGAAGCCATGGGAATGGGCAATGGCCCAGATCTGGACAGAGCTTCACTTGACAGCTGTCCTGTGTTCTCTCCTGTGCTGATTCAGGACATCCTGGAAAGAAAGGTCCAAGGGGCGAGACAGGTCCCCCTGCATCAGCTGGAAAGAGAGGTCTCCCTGGGCTGAAAGGCTTTCCTGGAGCTCCAGGGCTAATTGGCTTCCTGGGGAACTCAGGCTTGCCAGGGGTCACTGGGTTGCCAGGCCTGCCAGGTCTGAAGGGTAAGTGAAGCAATCAGGAAGACACCAGTGGGTGCCAAAAACAAGCATCCGTGCTGCCCAGCTTGCCCCCTCCTCCCTGCTTAGGAAAGGGGAACAAGGAGGGAGGTGGGCAGGGCTTTTTGTGGCAAGATAATTGGACAAGGCTAGTGCTAAATGAAGACCCCCACCCAAGGTAAGTCACCCTCACTGCCTGCTGGGTGGAACACTGGGCATGGCCAATAAAGCCCAGGACAGTAACAGCCACACTGGGTTTGCTCATTTGCATGACCCCTACCACAGAGTCTGATAGCTCTCATTTTCTGTGATTGTCCTGCTGGACACCAGAGACTGAACGGGAGGCATCTCCATTTTATACAGGAGAGAGTGACTAGTCCAAGGTCATGCAACTGGTTAGCAACAGTGCCAGGCTAGAGTTCATCTTCCTTACTCCTAGCCCTGGTCTTTTTTCTTTTTCTTGCCACACAAGGGCTCTAACTTGGTGAATCATAAGAGAAGTACCCACCTCTTCTTTCCTTTCTGTTGCTTAGTGCCATGTCCATGTTCAGGAAAGTAGTATAATGTGTAGTGACTAATAGCTTGGGCTTCGGAGTTAGAGAAACCTGGGTTTGAATCCCTTCTCTGCAGCTCCCTAGTTGTGTGACTTTGGGTGAGTTATTTGACCTCTCTGAGCTTCCATTTCCTTGTATGTAAAACAGGGATAACAATAAAAGCTCTTGTTTCTCAACAGGTGGGAAAGGGTCTGTTGGACTGATAGGTTTTCCAGGGATGCCAGGTCTCCCTGGTATTCCTGGTGCAAGTGGATTAAAGGGAGTTCCTGGGTCACCAGGAAGAGTGGGACCATCTGGACGGACTGGTAGCCCTGGTGAGAAAGGTGAGCTGGGAACTGAATTCTGGAATTGCCATCCATGCTTCCCAGGAGACATTTTGTTTGTCAACTTTGTCATTCGTGTGGCTTGTACCAACCCTGTGTTAGATAATAAGATTTAGGGCTCCTAAATGAAGTCCTTTTAAACCAAAAGACCTCATCACTTCTGAGTTAGCACTGCATGTCAGAGGCCTTGTCGTACCTCCCTAGATGCTCAGCGAAGGAGGGTTTTGAGTAGGGTCTAAAGTTGCTAGTGGACTTTGGGCTTGTCAAAGGAGAGACCATGTACATAAATGCAAAGTTGGAGAAACGGGGGCAGGGAAGAAGCTGGAAGGGGCTGGAAAGGGGGCTTGGGGGTGGTGCCAGAAGAGCTGATATGACAGGTCTGTGCATGCCTGACCCTGTGTCTAAGCTCCCTCTTATACTGGTCTCATGATCTCCATCCCTGCAGGAGACAGAGGCGACCCAGGGCCCGTTGGACTACCCAGTCCAAGACTTCCAATGCTGAACCTCCAATTCAAAGGAGACAGAGGCTCTCGGGGCTCAGCTGGATCCAACGGATTTCCTGGGCCCAGAGGTGCTGGGGCAGGGAATGGGCAGGAGAAATGCCCAAGAAAGGTTCTATGACCAAACTTTACTTCTTTCCTGAGAATAGGCCCTGCATGCAGTCCAAGGCCCCCAGAGCGGCAGTGTGGGTGGCAGCAGGAAATCCAAGGAGGCTGCCTTCCCTGGGCCTGAGGGGTGCCTGGACTTTGAGACTGTCAGCTTGCATTGCCATGATGGAACTGAGTTTTTGAACCACAGGCTGTTGCAGCCCTAGAGGGGCCTGGCAGATGGTGGAGCATGGGCACTGAGCAGCTTTTCCAGTGCTAGAGCTCGGGTGGCCTAGACTCGTGCCCCATAAGGCTGAAGGCACCTCCCCCCACCACCTCCACACTAACTGTCGCCAAGCCTGCACTTTGCCTGCCTGTGACCCAGGGCACCTGCACCCTGAGGAGCAGATTTTCTCTTGCCCAGAGTCTTTTTTCAAGCTGTTTGCTTCTTTCCCAGGTGACAAAGGAGTAGCTGGCCGTCCTGGGCCACCAGGCTTACCTGGACCTCCTGGCTTCCCCAGCACCATCAAGGGACTTATTGGGAGACCAGGCCTCCCTGGTCCCACAGGACTACGGGGCTTACCTGGCCTGAAGGGGTCCCCTGGAATCACAGGTTTCCCAGGCATACCCGGAGAAAGTGTAAGTGTGCCCAGATCTTTGTCTCTCCACCAGGAAAGGGCCTCCATAGCAGGGGAGACATGTCCCTATTGCCCACCGTTTTTATCCCAGCCCACTTCCCAGCCCATTCCTCTAGCTGACGCCAGACAAAGCTCTCTCCTTTTGTCTGACGAGTCCTCTGACCCTTTCCTGAATGTCCCCTCCTCTGGACTTTTGTTCATGCTCCCTCCACTACATAGCAGAGCCTTTTCCTCTGCAGTTGCCTAACACCTGCCCATCCTTCAGGCCACAGCCCAGAAGCCTGATCCTCCAGGAGTCCCTGAGCTCCCACCATGCTAGCACTCTACTATTCTCACTGCTTATATTGATCCTAGTTGCTCCTGTGTGGGTCTGATTTCTTGAATGAGATTGTTAGGACTTGAGAACAAGAACTGCCTTACATGCTCTTTTGTCTGCACCCCACTGCCAGCACCCCGCATTGAGTTTGGCACATCATAAGGATTCGGTATAGACTTCTCAATGTTTTGATTTCAGAAAGGTCTTTGTTGCCTCCACAAGAGGCAACAACTGGCCAAGAATCAAATCCAGCTTTTCTGGGTTCTTGAAAGGCAGGGTAGTAGAGTAGACTTAGCAATGAGACAGACCTGGGTTTGAATCTCAGCTCCATTACCCATTGGCTCGGTGATTTTGTGCGTATTGTTTAATTTGCCTGGGCCTCACTTTTCTCATCTATAAAAAATGGAAATAATATTCAAACCTCCTTCAGACAGTAGTGAGGCTTAAGTGAGATGATATATGTAAAGCACCCAGCATTGGATCTGGCATATGGCAGGCTCTGAAGAAATACTAGCAATAATAGTAGTACTACTGAAGGGACTAAGTGAACTGGATCACAGAACACCTGTGCTCCCTGCAGGCAAAGTCCCTGTCTCTTAAAAGGGTCAGTTTACCTGGTGCAGAGAACACACACACACACACACACATCCTGGAAGCAATTTCAAGAGAAATAATTCTCAACTGCGTGGTCCTGACTACTCACACACTAGGAGGAATGGAATCAAAGTGGGAAGGTGTTCAGAGAGGAGTCCCAGCAAGAGCAAAGGCTCAGAATTAGTAGGTATGGTAATGTGCAGATAAAGCCAGACGAATGCAGGGGTGTTCTGGGTAATTGCCCAGAGAGCATAGTGACCCAGCCCAGAACCCAGGCTCCCACCCAAGGCACTAGGTAGCATATGTCTTTACTGGGTACATCTTAAAATGAATCAAAACCATACCAGATAGCAGGGGAAGAACCGTACTGATGACAGCTGACATGCTCACTTCCCAGACTCACAGTGTTGGACATTAGCCAATGAAGGCAAGTTTTCCTGTGAAAATGGTAACATTAGCCCAAATTCAGACTCCAGTACCTGCACACATACAGCCTGCTGCCTGGTGGCAGAAAGTCTTCGTGTTCCTTGTGGAACCTGTGGTAGGGGGCTAGGCCCACATGGTGAAGCAACACTTTTTCTTGTACAAAATGGCTCCAGAGCTTTGGCTTGGGTGCAGGTAGCAAATTCTCTGCAAAGCACACCAAGTGCCTGGCCTGACTGTCACATTCTGTATTTTCTAAGAGACTTCCTAAAAAAGCCACACCTTGATTTCCCAAGATTTCAATTTTGATAGGCATTGGGAAGTTATGAATGACAAGACCAGGATTAATCTGCAGATAGAATGTCTCCCTAAAACTCTAAGTATACATTTCCACCTTTGCTCATCACCCTCCCCTGTGCAGGATTTCCGTCCCCGCCCCCCAGTTCACCCCTGCCACAGAGTACACAGTAGACATCCCTCAGACAGTGGCTCACGGAAGGGAAGGGGGCTGAGAGGGTGGGAGGCCCTGAGCTCTGTGCAGAAATAATGATACCCATATTGCTGTGAAGGGTTCACAGGGTCTCAATGGAGCGCCCGGGCTCCCAGGAGCATCTGGTCTACCAGGTTCAAAAGGTAAGGAGCATTTTCTCTTTTAAATGTGTTTTTTCAGAGCAAGGTGGATTTCTAGCAGGCCCAGGGCTTTCGTGGGGGAAGATTCTGTGGATATGGGAAAGTGAATTGATTTACATTTTCCTTTTGGCAAAACTCCCTTTGTCGTCTTTCTTCCTCAAAGACATGTGACAAACAATGGTTTGACCCACCTGCTTTCTAGACTCAGCAGCAGAGGAGAATCTCGGCTCTAGACAGTCTCTCCCCCTGCTGAACCCAGTCCACTGAGCAGGAAAATTTCCCATCCTTGCTGTCATCATTCTTTCATTCTGGTGATGTTTGAGAGCTCCTCCTATCATCTCCTCTGCCCATAATGAGCCAGTGATGTGTTTCCCAATGGAAATATGCTGCATGTAGCAGCACTTCGTGCCAGTAGCCTGGTAGCATCCCAGCTCTTTGTTGGTGATTGGTCCCCTTTTATCCAACAGGTAATCTTGTCAAGGAACTCTTCTGGCTATATTAAATCTGAAAAGATTTTGCCTTCAAAAGATCTCTTTGTACAAAATGAGCTATAGCTTCTCCTGACCACTTGAACAATTTTTTTATATCCCCAGGAGATCACGGCCAGACACTCGGAATTTCCGGTACCCCAGGACCCAAGGGACAACCTGGGGAGACTGGTTTTGAAGGTAAGGCTGCTGTACTTTCGTCTCATATGTCTCACAGACTCCCCAAAACTGAGGATTGGAAGGAATTCTGGAGACCAACCTCAAATTATGCAACTTCTATCCAGTGCAGAAAAATTCCTGCCTGACATGTATCCACTCACAGGCAGCCCATAGTTTCCTCAAGCAAATCAGCCTACTCTTCCTTCAAGACTCGTAGACTTAAGTCTAAGGCCTTTGGAATAATGGTGTCCACTCCCTTAGTTTATAGTTATCTAAACTGCTTCTCAAACATTTCTACCCATTGTTTCTACTTCCGGGGGCACTCAGAACAAGTTTACCTATTTTTCAATTGGGCGGCACCTTTCAAATGTGAAGACAGCTGCCATGATCCTTTTCAGAATTTCTTCACTGGATCTATCCCCCTTTGCAGTTCAAGTGGCTTTACCTTCCTGCTCACCCTCTCCCGTGGAGGAACACATTGCCCAAAATGTGGTCTAATCACAGCATTTTTCTTGATTTTCTTTATAGGTGTGAAAGGAAAAGCTGGACTAGTGGGTGATGTGGGCTTCCCAGGAAACAAAGGTGAAGATGGGAAAGTTGGTCTTTCTGGAGATGTTGGCCTTCCTGGCTCCCCAGGTACCATGCTACATGACAACTTTAGTCTGAAAAAGTTAGGATTAACCTCAAGTCATGCCCCATTCTGAACTTCTGCCTTGGTTTCACTTTTAGGACTCCCCGGGATTGCAGGCATGAGAGGAAATCCAGGGCTTCCGGGTACTCCAGGCCATCCAGGGGCAACTGGGCCCCTGGGACCTCCTGGCCTAGTAGGAATCAAAGGTATGTGTATTTGGAAGAAGGCAGTGGGGAAAAGGGTCCTTCCCTCAAACAAGGATTACAACTACTTTACATTAGGAGACACTGGCTGGGGTTAAGCCATATTCAGGGGAGTCATTGACTGGGCCACGTGAGAGATAATGGGAAAGAAGGATGAAGAGGAAGAAAGGAGGGAAGCATGAATGGGTAGAGGAGAACTTGGTCCGTGGAAAGAATAGCAAGGAAGGTTGTTGCCCTGGCGTATGTAGCCATTCCTTGACTTAGAGATTGGGCAGTGAGTCTCTGAGAGCTGGCAACTCAAGGTCTTGGCATTGCCACTCAGAGTACTTGAAGATACCTAATTATCTACCACCCTGCTCTTCAAGCTGTATTAGTCTCTAATAAGCATCAGGAAAACCTAGAGTGGAGGGTGGAGGTTAGAGGTGGTCCAGTCTCCCTTAGGGCATTAAATAATGCCTCAAGAAAGGCCATGGTCTTTAAAAGGAGGACTTTGCAATGCCCTTGGGGCATTTTCCTGACCTTTCATGATTCAGAGTTGCTGGAGCCATTTCTGATATTCTCTCCCCTCAGGTTTCCCTGGACTTCCTGGTTTACATGGACTGAATGGGCTTCCAGGAACAAAGGGGACCCATGGAACTCCAGGTTAGGAAGACCCTCAAGGGCAAGGAGAAGAGCAACAGCCCTTCCAGAAGCCTGGCAGGAGCTGGCCATGAGTTCTCGACTATGATGTATCTCATATCCTTGGACTCATAGATCTCCTTGCTAGCCCCCAATTTGGGGTGCCTTGATGTGGGGAGTAAGGAGGATAAGATTTGTCCTTCTATTCGAATGAGTTCTCCTTCCTGTTATTTCAGTATTCAGCCTCTGGTGTCTGTCAGGCAGGCCTCCAGCAAGTGAGCTAGGCACGAAGGCGTCACCCCCACTGAGTTCTGTCCTGCTCTCTTTGCATCTCCTCCTAGGACCTAGTATAACTGGTGTGCCTGGGCCAGCTGGCCTGCCTGGTCCCAAAGGGGAAAAAGGTCCTCCAGGAATCAGCATGGGAGCCCCAGGGAAGCCAGGCATGAAAGGACAAAAAGGTGACCGAGGTAAGTGAACCCAAGTCATGCCTTGTAGAAGCTGAGTAAGGCGGGGCTGGGGAGCCAGGGTTGGATTTCCTCAGGCCCATGCAGCTCACAGGGTTGAGCTGTGCATGTCTTCACATCTCTAGGAATCTCAGAACTCAGTGGAACAGACTGCTAAGAAAGAGAGGGTAGGCCATGCCTAGGGCTTTTCTGGGAATGGTTATCAGGGAACAGTTCAACGAGTCCCCTCTAGTCTCCAGATTCCCTCCTGCTCTCCCCTATTAACCTCAGGGCCTCTCTTGCACACTTGCCCAGAGCCTGAGTATAATGATCCTGAGGGACAGGGCTTGTCCTCATAGCGAGAGATTTGCCAGAAGTTCCTTAGTGTCCAGTGTGGATGGCACTCCCAGGGCCCTGGGAAGACAGTGTGGCTGCTAGAAGGAGCCCAAGACTAAGGATAAATGTCTCCCTAGAACAGGCACACAGCAAGCACTCAATTAGGACTTGTTGCATTTACTGGAAAACAGGTTTCACCCTAATCTCAGCCCCAGACTCATGTTATTGTCTGAAGTCCCTTTCTGAGCCTCCCTTTCCCCACCTGTGAAATAGCAATAATGAATGCTTATTCATTAACTCTCCTTAGGAGTGTTCTGAAGACTCACATATACCCTACTCAATGTAAAAACAGGAAATGAATGCAGCCTAGCATCACAGCTGAGTATATGCTCTGAAGTCAGACCACTCGATTCAAATTACAGCCCTACCCCTCCCTCACTAGCTATATGACCTTGAACAAAGAAGTTACTTGCCCCTCAATCCCAAATGAACCCTTTCGTTTTCCTTGTCTGTAAAATGGGCATAATAAGAGACTCTCCCTCATAGGTTGGGTGAGGAACCAATGAGGAGTGAGGTAATGTATATAAAAGCACTTAGCACAGCACCAGGCACATAGTAGGTGCTCAAGCATTGTTGGCCATTGTATCATTACATGTTACTGGGGAAGTCAGATTTGCAAAATGTTCTGTTCTTCATAGTTCTGGGGCCTGAGGTTCCACCACATTTTGTTTATGTGCATGTTTGTACAATGGGTGTAGGTTTTTCAGGAACTCGATTCAGACATTAATTCATTTCCTGCTGCATTTTGTAGTGGTGCAACTGCTGTCTCTGTGTTTGCTTTCCTTGGGAATGGATCAACTTGTTCTTTTCTGAAAGCCATCAACTCCTCCAGAGTGAGGGCTCAAACGGGGTCTGAGGCTGCAGGGAGATTGTGTGGCTTCTTTCACAGGAGCTAGAGAAGAGGGGACCCAGAGAGAAGCACAGGGGCGTTGCCTTTTCTGTTGTCATATCTTGACTATGAAAGCCTAGTCATTAAACTATGCATTTCCTTTAGCCATCTGAGGTAGCAAAATCACAATTACAAATACAGTAAACAGCACATGTCAAGATGGATACATTTCAGGAATATAATGTTCGGCAAAAAAAAAGCAAGTCGCAGAGGAATACATTTGGTATGATTCCATTGATAAACATTTATAAATAAGCAAAAACAGCCAGTATATTGTTTGGGGATACAAATACGCGCGGTCAAACTGTGATTGAAAAGGAGTCCTGAACACAAAATTCAGGAGTGCCTGCCTCCTGTCAAGGGGGAGAAGGTGGTGGGATCTGTGAAGGGTATGCAAAGAAATTCAAAGGTAACACTATCTTCTTTTCCTTACATTGGGCAGTTGGAACACAGATGTTCATTGTAGCTGGATTTTTTTTTACATACGATTTATAAATATTCTTCTGCTCTTCTCACTATCTAATTAAAACAATTTGTTTTAAAAGAATACGGTAAATACCCTATCCCTCTGTGGGCACACATCTCTCATTTGATCATAGAAATCAGTGTGAGATGAGGATTTACCCCTAAGAAGACTTCCTAGAGCCGTCTCTGTCCCTGCAGTACTTTGATCTAAATAACTTTAAATGACACCCCTCATTTTCATATTTGCTCTAAATATTTAGAGGCTGCATTTGTGTATGTCATGTTGTTTTAAGGCTCTGACACGGAAATGAGTCAGAAAAATATGCCGTCTTGCATTTTCATGTGCTCATTTAAAGCGTCTTATTCTTAAAGAAATACGTGAGCTTTGGTTTTTTTTGCTATTTGAGGTCAAGTACCTTTATTTCAGGTTTCATGATATATTCGTGTAATTATAAAATCAAGAAACAGGTAGAAAGAGGAGGCAGCTCCAAAATCTGCCATGGGAACTTTTTATAATCTGTGTGCTGCCCACACTCTACTATATGTGGTGTCTTGTTTATTGGTTTTGTGTAATTTCAGCATATATATATATATATGTGTGTGTGTGTGTGTGTGTGTATGTATATATAAAGCTATATTTTCAGGAAAAATATATAATGTCTTTCTTTTCAGATTTTTATCTTTGTGATAAAGAAAAATACTTCCAAGGTTCATCAAGACATAATTGACAATACTAAAAGTAGAACTGCATGGCTTTGCAACTAGTTTTTATTTTTTATTTTATTTTTATTTTTTATTTTTTAATTTTGTTTCCTTTCCAGACCTATAATAATTGGAGACTTTTAAAAAAAATTTTTTTTTCCTTCTCTACATTCCCTCAGCATTCGATTAATTAATGAGCTGTTAAAAACACCTGAATTGACCAATCTACCACCTTTCTTTACAAGTTTTCATGGATTCGCCCTTTCTTAACTAAATATGAGGAATTTGACATTAATATTTTCAGCTTTTCTTGTCAGAAAAATAAAATTCAATATTGATATTTTTGCATTTTCTTGTCACAAACAAAAAATAAGAATCTCAACCACCAGGACAATTTATCAACAAGTTTGAATCTATTCCTCTTCATTTGAATATATTCCAGAATATACCACAATAATAAATACATTTCTTCCGTGCTACAAGTATAGTATGGACTCTACATTTGTATACCTGGCTTTGATGTGTTTTCCCATCAAGATTACCATCTATGTATTCAACATGTGCATATTCAATAAATCTTTTGTATTAAGTTGAGATTTTTGATTTTGAACATATTATAATAGAAATCGTTCCACAAACAGAAAACACGTACAGCAGTATTAAAATTTGAGCAAACGAGTATTCTGTATCTACTCTAATAAATAAGCTTTTCTCTTTGGCCAAAAGGGGGAAGGGATTTAATACAGACAAATTTGTTCTATAGGCAATTAAGCAAGCATTCAACTAATATCATGAATTGCCTATAAAAGTGTTTGACAGTTTGCCTAGAAGACACAGAAGTTAGTCCCAGAAGACACCAGGAGGCACAGCACCCTTGCTGCCTCCGTTCTGATGGAGCAAGTGTCTGTTCTGACTGGTTGGGGCCTGCGCCCACCTTGGTCTGTAACCTTCTCTGAGCAGCATCAGACATAACTGGCTACCTTAATGAAATGTTCTGCGACAGGGAGAGTAGGTTTAAAAACACTTTGGCAAACTTCAATTCCAGGTGCACGGTCACGCCCTCTTTTCTTCCTGATTTGAGGGAAATCTGTCTAAAAGACTTCCATTACCAGTGAGGTCAAGGAGGTAGAACTTTCTGAAGCTCTATCCCAATTAAATGCAACGCCTGCTAGGAGAGAGGAGTCTCTGAGCCCCTGTCAGCTACCTTCATCTGCTGGCTGTGAAGGCAGAATGAAGGGACAAGAGTTCTCTGCTGGTGTTCGCTGGTCTGGATCCTACCTCACCACTTCCATTTTCTCTGAGAGAGCCTGGCCCTCTTCAGGGCACACAAGACCCATGCAGCCCCTTTTATCTATTCTTTGCAGGTTTCCCAGGTCTCCAGGGCTCTGCTGGTCTCCCTGGGGCCCCAGGCCTCTCCTTGCCCTCAGTCATAGCAGGACAGCCTGGCGACCCTGGGCGACCAGGCCTAGATGGAGAACGAGGTAAAGACAGGAAGCCCCAGAGAGGGCTGGCTGTCGCCTTTTGTCCAGAGTTTGGGAGTTTGGGGAGGTCATGTGTGCAGTCCAGCCCCATCCCTATTGCTGGACACACATGAGCCTGCTCGGCCTCACGTCCTTCCCCTAGCAGGGACACAGGGGACTGGAACAGGCTGCATTTTGCTAAAAGGGTTTGGGAAGGTCTGGCACTGGGACCCCGCAGATGGCAAGGGAACATTCTCTGCCCTGGGAATGGGTTTTGCTTCCTATCAGTCCCGAGGCCTTCAGCAGCGGCCACTTCCTGCTCACCTGCCCTCATCCCTATTCTGATCTCATCCCTAGGCCGACCAGGCCCCCAGGGGCCCCGAGGGCCCCCTGGGCCATCCTCTGATCAAGGCGACCCGGGAGACCCTGGCTTCCCTGGAATTCCGGGCCCTCAAGGGCCCAAGGGAGACCAAGGAATTCCAGGTTTCTCTGGCCTCCCTGGAGAGCTAGGACTGAAAGGTATGGCTGCTTGGCTGGCTGTTGGGCCCTTTCCACTCCACAGTCAGAGATGGCCCCTTCCTGCAGCCCTGTGAAGAGAGGCCAGCTGATAATGCTCTTCCCATCCTCACCTCTGCCTAGTCTCAACTCCCCCACCACCAGCACCACCACGCCAGGCATTGACTTGCTTTCCTTTGGACTTTGCCAGGCATGAGAGGTGAGCCTGGCTTCATGGGGACTCCAGGCAAGGTTGGGCCACCTGGAGACCCAGGATTTCCCGGGATGAAGGGGAAGACAGGGCCAAGAGGTGAGTTGAGAGCATGTGCTGAGCTGATCTTGAGCTCAAGGGAGGGGTCTGAGGGCAACATCCTTCAGGAGTCACTGCTCACCGCCAAGAAAGCCTGGATGCCAGAAGCAGCTGGATCAAGTTACTCCAGGGAGCTGGTTTCTCCGCTTTGGGGATACCTCTGCCTCCGTCAGCTCCCAAGACTGAAGGACACTGCTGCTTTGCCACCATGGATCCTGACACTGACCTCCCCTCTCTGCATTATTTCCACAGGAGTGGGCATTGGGTTTGCACTCAGATCACCACTCACCCATTTGCTCAGTCCAGAAATGAAGAACGATCCTTTCCATCCTTTACCACCACCCCCCTCACTCACACACATCCAATCCATTAGCAAGCCCTGAGGGTTTTACCTCCTTAATGCCATGCATCCACTCACCTCTGATCACCTCCACTGCTACCACCCAGGTCTGAGCCACCAACATTTCTCACGTGAATCACTGCAGTGACCTGCTAACTGGTCTCCCTGCGTCCATTGTGCACCTCTTCCAACAATCATTTCTCCACACAGGGGTCAGAGAGACCTTATAAAAACATAAATCATCCACTCACTTTCCATGGCATGGGAATAAACCATGGCCACAAAGCCCTATGTGATGCCTTCCTCTTCATCCTCATCACCAGCCCTTCCCCTTTGCTACTCACTGTGCTCTTGCCACACTAGCCTCTTTCAGTTATCCAAAAACACCACACCTGGCTGGCCACAGGGCCTTTGCACATGCTAGTTCTACTTCCTGGAATACTCTTGCTCCCCTGGCTCCTTCTAATGCTTTAATGGTCTCAGCTTAAATGTCACTGCTTTTAAGAGGCCACTTATTAATCTCTCTAAAGCAGGTTCTCTACCCCATAGCCCCCTCCTCTCTCTCCCACTGTCACTCCACTGTTCATTTCCTTCATAGCACTTCTCACAATCTTCAGTAAGATTAATGGTATTTGTCAGGTCGTGCATTTTTCATCTTTATCACCAGACCATAATCTCCATAAAGGTCTGTCTTATTCACTGCTCTATCCCATGATCTGCCAGGGCCTGGCATGTAGTAGGCACTCGAGAAAGACTTTTCAATGGATTAGCAAGCAAATTGGCTCATTTGGCTTCTATTAGACAGCTGGCCAGGGTCAGGGTCCCAGGCTGTGATGCCACCTGAACCTCTGGGGTTAAATGCATCCCTTTGGCCTCCTTGGCACTGTGTTTTGACCAGTGAGGGAGTAAACCAACCACCCCACCTCTAAACAAAGGCTCAGCCCACCATATTTGCAACAAACATATCCTGACTTGGCTACCACATACCAGGTCTTGTGCTGAGCCTGAGCCTGAGCCTGAGCCTGAGGAGACAAGATGCATATAACCCAGTCCCTGTCCTCAAGGACTATCACTATACCCCTTAAGGAGATAGATGGCTAAAAAGGACATTGTGTAAAGTATTGTGAGAGCCATCCTGGCAGTATCCAGTGGGGACTGTGGGGACAAACAAGGGCAGAAAGCTGGTGACTGTGAGGCGAAAAGAAGGCTTCTGGGGACTCACTCTGGCCACGTCCTCTGCCTACGCCTGACATTTCCATTTCCCCCACTAACAGGCTTTTCCGGCCCCCGAGGTGCTCCTGGACAAACACCAATTGCAGAAGCCATCCAGGTTCCTCCCGGGCCCATGGGTCTACCGGGCATTGATGGCATCCCTGGCCTCACAGGGGACCCTGGGCTTCAAGGCCCTGTAGGTCTACAAGGTGAGGAGGGTGCCAGAAATAGGGGACTTCTCAGAGAGCTGAGATAGCCTCGACTGAGAGGCTGAAGCAACTGGCTGGGAACCCGAGCTCCAAGGGGGCACCTTCATCAAGCATTTCCTCTGCTCCTTCACAGAGCTCCCAAACTTCTTGCCAGGAGGATGGGCCAGCAGTTGTACTTGGCTTTAGAGAATGTGTGGGCAGAGCATAGCAGCTACTGCAGACAGCTTGTCCCTCACTAATCTTCTGCTGAGAGAAAGAGGGAGTGTGGTGGAGGATAAAGAGCAATGGAGAAAGCCCAGGGCTGGGGGACAGGAAACCCCACTTCTAGTCCCAGCTTTGCCCCAACTGGAGTAAGCTAGCAGTCTGTCCAGGGCTCGGTGTCCTCATTGCTGACACGGGACGCCAGCAGTGGCCCTGCATACTGGGAGGATGAGAGGAAGGGAGGAGGAAATGGTGTGAAGGGGCTCAGAAGGGTTACGTTCAGACGGCAGTCCCAGGGCCGAGATGCAGGGACCTGACCTAAGGACTAGCCCAGGGGGCTCAGCCCTGAGCTCAGCGTGCACTCCAAGATGATGGCAGTGCGCCCTCTCCTGGTGAGTCCTGGGCATGACATGCAATTCTTGTTTGTCCAGGGAGGGCTCCTCCAGATGCTCCCCATTGAGAACTCCGCTGTGGGCCTTCTCTCTCTGCAGGCTCTAAAGGTTTACCTGGAATCCCTGGCAAAGATGGCCCCAGCGGACTCCCCGGCCCTCCTGGGGCTCTTGGTGACCCTGGTCTCCCTGGACTGCAAGGCCCTCCAGGATTTGAAGGTCTGGTGATGTTGGCACTAGGGGGCAGAGGGCTTCTATGAGGGTTTAAGGCTTGGGGGTGGGTCAAAATCTCAAATCTGAGAATTGGGAAACCTGGTGGTAAAACTTGACACTACCAGAAGGCTGGAAAACTGGGCTCTAATCCATTCACTCCCACCCTGTTCTGAGCCTGTGAAGGATTAGAGCCCTACGTTCCGGAAGGCAAAGGACTGTTCCAAATCCTTTTCTGGGTTCTCTTTCAGCTCTGAAGAGCTATGACTGTACACGGTAGTGTAGCCCCCTGCCCTGCACCTCCCCTTTTCTACCCAGGGATTCTGATGTGGCTAGGAGGGGGGTGGTTCAAGGATTAAGAAAATTTGAGATAAGGTATGGCTGTTATACTTACCTCCCCTTTTATATGAGAGGTGGCAAATCAGTTGTCCTGAGTAGAGAACCGTTCTGAGGCTCAGTGGGGAAGTGGTGTGATGGATTAGCCACAGCTGCCATGGGCAGGAGAGGAGGGTGTGATTTTGCCCTGCTAATCCCAACTCTGCTTTTGCTGCCTCTGATTTGGCAGGTACTTAGTTATCTCCTATGAGAGCCTGCAAGGCCAGCCCAAGAAGTAGCTCCCTGCACTCCTTAATCCCCTCGCAGAGAAGCCAAGGCCAGGTGGCTGTGGGAGGGAAGCTGGATAGCGTGCTTTTTAAAGTGAGGACTCTGCAGCCCAAGACATCTGAGTTGGTATTCTAGCTCCACCACTCCCTAGCTGTGGCTCTGAGCGTCAGTTTCCTCATCTACAAATTGGGGTGGTAAGGTTGTCATGAGGATCAAGTGAGCTAACACGTGTACATAATGTGCCCTGCTTAACGCTTGGCACAAAGAGTAGCTGCTATTATTATTGGCTGAACCTGGCTCACCCCTTTTCTGCTCTGTCCCTCTTAGGAGCTCCAGGGAAGCAGGGCCCCTTCGGGAGGGCTGGAATGCCTGGGCAGAGCGTGAGAGTGGGCTACACCTTGGTGAAGCACAGCCAGTCGGAACAGGTGCCCCTGTGCCCCATCGGGATGAGCCAGCTGTGGGTGGGTTACAGCTTGCTGTTCGTGGAGGGGCAGGAGAAAGCCCACAACCAGGACCTGGGTAGGTACCGGCTCTGACAGCCAGCCCTGGCCATCCGTCCCCACAAGGACCAAGAGCTACCCTTCTCACTCCTCCCAGCCCTTGGCGGGCCTACTTTTGGATAGTGGGTTAGGAGCACCAGTTCTGGAGTCAGGAAGATCTGGGTTCAAACCCTGGCTCTAGCACTTACTGTGTACCCTGGACAAGTTATTCAACCTCTCTAAGCTGCTGCTTCCTCCTTAATGGAACAAGGCTAATTCTAGTACCTATCCCATAGGGTGACATAAGGATCATATGAATTACCCAATGTAAAATGCTTAGAACAACAGTTGGCACATATTAAGCATCTATTAAACGTTAGCAATTAGTAGTAGTAGTAATAATATGTCCTGCAGGGCAACAATGATTACCCAAGAATTAATTGTATTGTCTACAGGTGTGCTGACTCTGAGCCACAGATTCACTCTATTAAATGCTGGTTTTACAAAGCAGATTAATTAGGGAATTATTATTCAGTTTATAAAAAGATTTTCATTATCAAACTTCCCTGGTGTATTGAAAATAGGATTTGATCAGCAGACTTCAGTGTATGTACAGTGTTCCAGGATTGTAAGGAGAGGTGTCCCTGGCTCTGCTACAAGCAGTTGGATGTAAACCCCAACCACCATCTATTCCAGTCCTAGCAGCCCTGGGAAACATCCCAGCCTTGGCCCTGTCCACCATCTCTCCTTCCAGGGTTTGCTGGCTCCTGTCTTCCCCGCTTTAGCACCATGCCCTTCATCTACTGCAACATCAATGAAGTGTGCCACTATGCCGGACGCAACGATAAATCCTACTGGCTCTCCACCACCGCCCCCATCCCCATGATGCCTGTCGGCCAGACCCAGATTCCCCAGTACATCAGCCGCTGCTCTGTGTGTGAGGCTCCCTCACAAGCCATTGCTGTGCACAGTCAGGACATCACCATCCCACGGTGCCCCCTGGGTTGGCGCAGCCTCTGGATCGGGTACTCCTTCCTCATGGTAAGGCCCTGCACTTCCCCCTCCCCCGGGGTAGAGGGAGAGGGCAGGGAACTCTGGGAGGGTCCCTTGGGTTGGTTCCCAGGCTCAAGCGGCACAGAGTAGAAACCATGGAGTTTGAAAGGAAGGAAAATTCTTGGACTGGGCTTGGCTGAAGACCAGAGAGCCCAGTTCTGCATGAATGACAGGTAGTTATGGGTGTGAGTAGAAAGGAGCAGTTTGTACCCCATGGTTCAGGGATGAGAACATCTAGGAATCACTGGCAAAAGCCCTGACATGTCTCTGCCTGCTTCAGTTATACCACAAGCAAGGGAAGGAGGAAACACCCGATTTGGGTGGACAGTGAGGGAGAGGCTGTCCCCACTCAGGGCCAGGACACACTCTTACTAGTCAGGCTGGGCATGGCACTCCCCTCTCTTCTGCATACCCTCCTAGGCCCCTCTAGCTGCTGCCATCTCTTCCCAAAAGGCTCAGATGAGGCATGCTGTGTTTCTGGGTCCTTGCTGGGATTTTTGGAGCTTCTCTATTTCAGTGGGAAAGCAATGGCCAGTCAGGCTGTGTGCCTTGCTAAGAAAGAGCTGAGAACCTCCGTAAGTCCAGGGAGGCATCAAGTCCCTCCCATGACATTCCATGAATATCTGGGGACATTAAATGAGTGAAAGGTGAGGTTTAGGGCCCGGATAACTCCCAGGGAAAACCAGTGTGGCACCCATTGAAGTATCCTGCCTCGCCAGAGCTTCTTTGCCAAATTGCCAGGGGCAAGATGGTGAGACGGTGTCTTTGAAGAATTACCAAAGTTACAAGCTTCCTCACATTAGTGTACCTAGCTGGAGTGAGGTACTTCCTTGTTTTGCTCTTTGTGAATTAGACAGTTTATCCCAATGTAATATAGAATCACCTCTCCTATCATTCTGTCCTGTCTACCACCCAGACCACGAAATAAGGAGAAAAGGTCCCTGAGCTTCCACAATGAACAGAACGAAAGCTATGCATGAAATCTCATGTGCTTTGCTCATGGGAGCACTCTTAAGCCCTTATTCAAAATCTCTTTATTTTACTTTACACATAACTCTAACATATTAGAATATATTTTCCTGAAAGGAAGAAAAGTTGGTAATTTGGATTGCCTAGTAAGGCATCTTGAAGCAATGGGGCATGCCTACTAAAAAGGAGAAAATGATTGAAAGACAGCTCAAGAACTCTACAAGCTGCGCCCCTTAGTATGGGGACCCTGCACAATCGCCCAACACAAAAACCAATGTTCACAACGACAAGCCTGGGTCACCTGCAAAGTGTAAGATACAGAGTGTCTGCCATTTAGTGAGATGGGGAAATGTGTCATTTGTTCTAGAAAGTTTCCTATCCGAGGATCAAAACGAGGAAAACTTTGAGGCTTCATTTATCAGGAAAGCTCACTTATATGGAGACTCACTCTCCCGAAGTTCTGCAAAGAAGGGCATCCCTGCGCGTCCAACCTGGGCATTTGTCCCATTGGCCATTTGCTGGCCTGGGTGTGTATGAGGCCTCTCTCCACCTCCTGTGGTCCAGAGAATAACCCAGTGAGGTGCAGGGAGAGGGGCTGGGGAGTGGAGACACGGGAGCGGCTGTCTGCGGGTACTGTGACTAGAGATGATAGGTTCATGAGCGGCACCAACGGGGAAATCCTGAAATCGTGTGCCGAGGGAGCCCTCTGAAGCAAGGGCCAGGACATTAGGCCCAATTTGAGTCCCACTTGTACTCTGCAGGTGATAAACATGATATGTTGCCCTAAATGGTATGGTACAGATTGAAAATATAAGTTCTAATGAAGGTAACTTCAGAGTAAGATCTACTAATAGCTTTGTTGGAGGAGCGGGCCCGTGGTTAACCACTTTGTGGAGTACTGCGTGCTCTTCTCCCTTCTTGGAGCCCACCACCAAGGGCTCGGAGCAGAAAGAGGGCTCTGGGAACAACTGCACTCTGAAACCTATTGAATTTTCCTTAATCCAGCCTTTCTTAGACTTATTTATCTGTGGAGATTTGGGGCGGGGGGGCCATCTAACACATCTCAGAAGTCAGTTGGACAGCAGCAGTCTGGGAAGCACTGGCTGAGATGTAGCCGCTGCCCATGCGCAGGGGCTTAGGAGGGCACTAGGGAGCCTGGAGGGGGTGCTCCTGGCCCTGAGGCTACTACAAGGGAGAATGAGCAGCCCGGGTCCTAAAATAGAGCTTTTGCTATGCTGGCTAGATGCTGGGGCTGAACCAAGGGAGCAGAGCTTAGGAGGGGCGCACACGTTCCCCCTGGAGCAGCAGAGCACCCATCATCTCCCATGGTGGCCCTGGCGGGCGCAGCTCACACAACAACCCTGTCTGTTTCAGCACACTGCCGCTGGCGCCGAGGGCGGAGGCCAGTCCCTGGTCTCACCTGGCTCCTGCCTAGAGGATTTTCGGGCCACTCCTTTCATCGAGTGCAGTGGTGCCCGAGGCACCTGCCACTACTTTGCTAACAAGTACAGTTTCTGGCTGACAACAGTGGAGGAGAGGCAGCAGTTTAGGGAGGAGCCTGTATCCGAAACGCTAAAAGCCGGGCAGCTCCACACCCGGGTCAGCCGCTGCCAGGTGTGTATGAAAAGCCTGTAGGGTGGCATCTGCCACTCTGCCCCTTGCCCTCCCCTCCCTCGCACAACCGTCACCTCACAAAGCCGAACAGTCTGAAGAAGGAAGGCCTAAGCCCTTTTTCCCATCTGCCAAATTGAACATTGGAGTCTCATTGGGGCTGGACTACTGGACACTGGTCACCCCAACCCTCAGGCCCAATGGGTGAGCCCACCCTGCTGAGATCTGTTGTCTCATTTCAGTCAACCTGGTGCTACTATTTGATTTGGATGTTTGCATGACTATTCATGGCTACCTCAGAAAGACCTGCTGGGCCACCACATTCTTAGACCACTAGTTTTCCTGTTTTGATCAGCAAGCTCTTCATAATAGCGGATAAGTCATTTCTTTATGTCTGGAGGTCACCACACATTATTTGGCTTATACCAGAACCCAGTGTTTCCACATTTAAAAAAACATCTCTGGCTAAACATTCTTAGATAGCTCAAGCCTGCAGAGGGCAAGCTGTCACTCTTTAAGGGGTGCACTGTGTCTGGACAGGCAGCAGAGCCACAGTAAGGTGCCAGCCAGTAGTCAGGGGTGAGCTTTGACTCCTTCAAGAGTGAGCACAACTGGGCCCCCTATTGCTTAGGAAGGTTGAAAGCCAGCAGCTGAGAGGGCTCATTAACTTCATAGGGTCCTAGACAAATCACTTTCTCCTTGCTGGCTCCCTCCTCAGCCAGAGGCAGGCTACTTGCCCTGGTCCAGAGTAGAACAGAGGATGCACCAAATGTGGCCAGGCCCACAAAGGGAAATAAGAACTGTAGCCCTTTCTCCCAGGCCGGGGGTAGAGGGGTGGATGGATAAGGAGGTGTGAATTTTGCTTTTGACTCCAGGAACAAAAAGGTAAATCCCTTGTCCCAATTTCTCAGAAGTCCCTGTTTATTCCAAACACCATCCAGATGTGTGTGATGTGGCAAATGGAAGCCGCAGTGTGTTGGTTCCTTTGCGTTTTGAGGCTGTTAGACTTTCCACTAAAATATCCATCCAATTGCTCTTTCGCAGGTAGCCTGTTAAACTATTTTAATACATTTGTTTAAACCTCATAAAAATCTAGCACACACCTCTCTTTAGCAGTTAGCAGACCTAAAGCAAGCTTGAGTTGACTTTAAAATGTATTGTATTCTATTTGGGGGGGATTTGTTTTAACCATTTCCTTTAATTATCGATTTCCCAGAACACTTAGCTTTGTTGACATGAGGCAATTCCTTCCAAGTGATTCTGTTTCCTTAAATATTATGTAAACTGTGCCAACACAGAAAAAGCATAATCAGTATAATCTGAATTATTGTTACCTTCACCTCCTTATCTGAGTAATAAGCATGGTGTCAGCTTTGTACATCGCAAATAAAAGAAATTAAATATGAACGTTTGACTTTTTTGACATTCTTTGATGAAAACTTTTCTAAAGTCCATCTCACTACAATTCCTGAGTCCCCCCTCAGAGCCGTGGGGGTTCCTGCGACTGCAAGTTGAGCTTTGTACCAAAACACTGAGGCAGGAAAAAGTACAATTAAAAGGGCAGAAAGAGTCCTTTAAAATATAAAATATAAAAATCTTTATACCAAAACACTCAGGCAGGAAAAAATACAATTAAAAGGGCAGAAACAGGCAACACATCCAAAACCTTTTTCAAGATAAGTCTACAACTGCTTTTAGCTTGTCACATGTTAGAGTTCAAAAAGGGCATTTGCATACTTCTGGAGCCTCAGGATCATTTATAGATAAACCAAAAGTAGAGAAATGTTAAAGTCATTAAAATCAAATCTAAGACATATATGCATATATTTGTATATGCATAAAGTATACCCTCTGGAAGGATAAACAAGAAATTCATAACATTGGGAGCGTTCAGGGAAAGGAACTGACCTGTGGGAGGGAGAGACATTTCACTGAATACCATTTTGCACCTTTTGAATTTTGAACCACTAGAATATATTACCTGCTGGAAAAAAAGAAAAAATGGAATCTAAGGAAACAAGTATTCTAACATTCCTAAATATATGAAAAACAACCACCTTGGTTTAGTGCCCATCAACTGATGATTGGATAAACAAGATATGGTATATATATATATATACAATGGAATACTACTCAGCCATAAAAAGCGATAAACTTGTCCCATTCACAACAACATGTATGGACCTTGAGGGCATTATGTTAAGTGAAATAAGCCAGATAGAGAAAGACAAATTCTGTATGACTCCACTCATAGGTGGAAGTTAGAGACAAAGAGAACTGATTGGTGGTTACCAGGGGAAAGGGGGGGTGGGGGGATGGCACAAAGGGTGAAGTGGTGCACCTACAACATGACTAACAATAATGTACAATTGAAATTTCACAAGGTTGTAAACTATCATAATCTTAATAAAAAGTTAAAAAAAAAACAGCTTGGTTTGGTGCTAGTTCTCAAACCACTGTTGCTGGCCTTCCTCGGGACTCAGTTGAGGATGGAGGTGAAATGCATACAGGTTAAGAAGGCAAAAAGAAGAAATTTGGAAGACACTGCTGGGACCTGAGGTGCATCCACATGGGAGAGTGGTCAGCAAAGCCAATTTGATGAATATGTACTCTAAAATTGAGTATGGTGCTAGTCCTGAAATGGTTTGGAATTGTATCCGATGCACAGATTAAATGTCACCACATGAATAATTCTAATTATGGCTGTCAACCAAAATGGAGGCTAATTCAAACACAATTTTTAATTTCCCAAACGAAAATCAACAGTTTAAGCCAGTGACTGGCAATCTACAGCCTGAGGGCCAAATCCAGCCCTCCGCCTGTTTGTGTAAATAAAGTTTTATTGGATTACAGCCAGGCTCATTTGTGTGCATACAGCCTAGGGCTACTTTTGCACTTGAAGAGCAGAGCTGAGTAGCTGTGACAGAGGCTGTGTGGTCTGCAAAGCCTAAAATATTTACTTACTATCTGGCCCTTTACAGCAAATGTTTGCTGACCTCTGATTTAAATGATCATGACTTGATTTAAGGACAGGGTGACACCTGACGAAAGTATCGGTAAGGATGGGAACAGTGACCGATCAAATAGTAAGGTTCCTCCAAATAGGAAGGAGATCAACACACGCACATTTGACATAATTTCTTTGACAAACTTTTTGATAGAAATTATAATTATTTAAAATACATACATATTCAAATAACTGAACAAGAACTTTTTCTCCCTGATGCAATCACTTTATTATTAGAGCAAGAGAACAGATGGCGTCTTAGTATTTAGCCCCAAAGAGGTCACACCTGAAAGGGTGAAGAAGCACAGGGTGACCATCTCTCATCTGCTGGTGCTTGAAGCAAAGTGGGAGTCGCTGTCTGTCTTCCAGATGTCCACCTCCTCATTTCAGTAGCTGCAGACTCGCTGGCCATGTAAGATAAGCTGGGAAGCAAGGGACGACACATAATCTTTCTGCTCCTAGAATGATTGTTCTAGTTCTTTCTGGGGAAGGGTTGTTGGTTGGTTGTTTGTTCTGAGAAATGGTGATTGGCTCAGTCATGATTGCTATCAAGTTTGTGTGCTGTTGGCATATCAGGCACTTGCTGACTAGAAAAGTTTTATGTGACAAGTTCATGTTCTTCTGGCGCCAGGTGGAAGACAGACCTCCAAGTTGAGTTCCCACTATTCTATACACTCAGAATCTCGAAATCTTCCTCCAGGTCAAACTCCTCTAGTTGTTCAGTAGAATCAATGAATTCTATCAGAATACAGAAATGAGAAAGAAGAACAGCTTGACACGTAGGTTGAAGGGGTCAATAATACATTACTCAGTAGTTAAGACTGTGTATCTTTTCATTGCTTTGCTAAAGAAAAGCTTATGTGGAGGAGACTTACAGATAGGACCACTGCCAAGTATTAGAAATTCTCTATAAAGAATCAAAATAACTGGATTAGTTACATAGTCCTATTCACAGTGATGAGGATGAAGCTCTGTTAAGACCTCTGAGGCATCTTTTGAATCACCCATCATCTCTGATTTGTTACTCTGAACCAGACGATGAAAAAAATTCTAGTCCTTTTGATTTTATATGGAACCTTTGCACTGAGCTCATTTTCTGCTGCTCTTTGAAATGGGTAAATATCAGTGCATCAGAGGATTACAATAATCAGAAGCACCATTCCTTCATTAATTCAGCTGAGTAGAAATTTTATATTCCACAGAAAGCATGAGCCACAATTGCTTCTGTCTCATAAAAAACTGCTATGCATGGGTCTGCTGTCCGGAGAGCCAGTGAACAACAGCTTACCTGCCCCAGTGGTTGTCACTTCTGGCTTAGCTGGAGGAATAAAGGGAGGCCAGTGCGATGGATGTTTCTGAACTAATTCAAACATCCTTAAATTTTCCTTTAGAATTTCCTGAGGAGACATAAAAATAGTTATAAACACTGCAGAGTCACTACATTTCTGTCCAATTGGAAATCTATGACCCCAAACCCTAAGAGGGTAGCCTGGTTGCTGAAAGGTGAAAGTAAAGACCTGGCAAATACATCCATCCTCTACTTGGCCCATCTGAAGACCTAGCCCTCTTCAATTCTAGATACTGTTGGCCAGGAAGGAAGGACACTGGAGGGAGTATCTTATGGAAGGCCAGTACTCACTGCCCATACGCCATCATGAGGTTCAAGTCATATACCAGTTGCACGGGGCCAGCTCTATTTACGAGTGAGATGTTCCTGAAGTGTTGGCTCCAAAGAAATGTTGGTTAATCAAATTAAATCTGCCCCAAGAGAATATTGGTACATAATGGCATGGTTTCAGTTTTAGTCCCACACTTATAGTATATGTCCTAATCTCAATGACATAGTCTTATCAGAAAATTTTCATTCTAACTTTAAATGTGATATAAATACAGTTTTGCTACATTCTGAAAGGTAAGCATTGCCTTTGGAAAATAATTCTCCATTATGTCTCAGCTAATTTTTAACTGGGGTTTCAGGTTCGGCTAGGGACATTAGTGTTAATTATCTGTTCACTTGTGAAAAAAAATCTTCCCTCCTTACATTTACAAGAGGCTCTGGGCTCCCATTTCTCCAATCTCTTTGTTTTGCAGATAGGAGAAAACATCCTGTCTCCTGCCACCCCATCCAGGGCTCTTGAAACGACTCCCTATGACCTCCCTTCACTCTCTCAATAAGCGTTTATCAGTGTCTCCCACATATTTGGCATGTGTTAGAAGCTGAGGACAAGGCAGGCAGATACAAAGATTGTAAGCCAGCAAAACAATAACTACCCTTTTACATAAAATACCAAGAACAAAGAATAACTCGCTTTAGTATTTACACACATTTCTGCAAATTGTGTTTTCTATAAGTGGCAGCATGCCTATATTTTATATACATAAGACAGTTAATAGAAAGACAAGCCCTCTAAACCATAACGGAATACATTACATAAACTGTAAATGGCCCACTATACTAATAGAAAAGTAGTTTAGTTTCTCAATCATCTCAGTGTTACGTGCAGAGTAAGAAAGAATTTATGCTGAGCTATATGAAATTAGCATTTTTAAGTTAACAGTGTAATATTAGTTGAGTATTTCATATGACTTGTAGCTTAATGAGATGAAACAGTAAGTAAATGAAAATATTGCTCACTTGACAAACAAAGCATATTCCAAACAAAAGTTTTTCTTTCATTCTCCCAAAGTTATGCACAATTCCCCATATCTGAGTTTCTTTCTCTTGCAATAAAGTCCTATCAGGCTAGGTTTATTTTACCATAAAAAACAATCTTGAAAAGGAGTCATATTGAATAATTTTCATTTTTTAAGACTAAGAAAAACATACATCTTTACCTTCTGAACAAGGCTACACCAGCTATCAAAGTCTTTTTCTTCTTTGCAGAAAAATCCCTTGGGGGAAAGCAAAAGAACACAACTTAGCACTGGTCAGGGGCACCGAGGCAGGCCCGCTGTATTGCAAGATGGCCCAGAGTTAGGACGTGGGCCACTCTCTTGGGATGTGTCTTTGGCAATAAGAAGGAAGACTGCCTGGGCTTCTCACCCTCCTAGCTCACTACCTCCCCTGGACACACACATCTACTCATTTTCTCTCTTGTTCTCTCCCTGTCCCCTTTTTCTCTATCCCTGTCCCTCCCTGTCCTTCTCCCCTTATACTGTGAGACAGAGTAACTTGAAGACCAATCTCCAAGTTGTGGGGTTAATTCCATTACATTCAGTGCACAAATATACATATCTACAAAGAATAGTCCATTAAACCAGCAAACAAAAGTCAAATAGTACTCCTAGCTGGAGGCAATACTTAATAAGGTGGCTTTGACCTTAAGGAATTTCTATTAGAATAAAGAGAACCATGAGCCATTTCCCTCCTCCTCAGAGCCATCCTACAGCAGTGAAAGAATGGTTCAAAACAAGAGGAGGACTCTGTCAGCTCTTGGTCACTGGTGCTCTGACAATCAGGTTAAACTGGAAGAGAGGATGCAGACAGGCCTCAGAAGCACTGGCTACTTCACAGGCAGCTGCCCCTTCAATGTGTTGAGACAGCAGTCATACTTCCAAGGGGGAAACCCTGCAACTTCCTGGATTGTGTGTTCAGAGAAATGGGCACTGTCCACCCAGGAGGTCTTGCCCCCTTACCCCTCCCTAGCTAAGTCCCACCTTATTCCCTGTGCCTATGTGGCAATAATTAGAGGGCAAGAAAGAAAAGGGGGACAGATGGTAACACTAACAATTACTAACATTTATAGAATGCTTACAAGGTGCCAGGCACTGTGCTAGGTGCCTTACGCACAGTACACCTCACACAACTCTACAAGGAAGGAACCTTTGCTTTGCTCATTTTAGGGATGAGGAGACTGAAGCTCAGAATAGTTAAGGGACCGCTCCCACCAAGTCCATGGCCAGTAAGTGGCTGGGCCTGGATTCCAACTAAAGCAGTCTGGCTTCAGGGTCCATTCATTCCCCACTACACTATCCTACCGCTCATGGGGGTGGTAAGTGAATATACTCTTGCCACTCTACCTAGCAACCTGGATAACTCCCAGGGAACCAATCTGTAACAGGGTGGCATATCTCTCGGCCCACCCAACCTTCAGATACCCACCAATGCTACAGAAGGATCCAAGTTCAGAATGTTCATTCGCTGTGGGGATTGCAGACAATGGAAAGTCTGGTCATCAACTGTTCCGTTCTCTTCAGTGTCAACAAAAGTCTGGGTTGTGTGAGGGTCCAGGAAAATGAGCTCATCACCTGTTTTGAACGAGACATGCATAAGCTTTGAAAAACTACTGGCCCAGGACCCGCTGCTGTCCTTGAGGGGAGGCGCTCTGGTTTTCCTAACCCCTCCCTTGGTGACTATGAGAATGAGATGACAGAAAGCCTGAAGTAGGGTGAGCATGCTTGAAGGAAGCCACCCGCACCGAAATCCAATCATTCAATGAGAAGACTTGCCCTAGCATTTACACCTCCTCAAAGCCCAACTCCAAAAATGGAAAGTGACAGGTTGGGGAAAAGGCGGGAATGAGAGACCACAGATGACATGGCAGGCTCTGTGAGCAGCAGTAGCAAAGAGGTGGCAGGTAGAATCACCAAGTCTTGAGTCCAGATGCCACTAGGGAGCTTCCTGCCTCTTTCAACATTGGCAAGCATCTCGCTCCAGACCATTGGTTCTTAGACCTATGGTCAGAGAGCACGTTTGGTAAGGAAAAAGGCCTTGGCCTCTGGAAGAAATGGGAATGCTGACTCTGCTAGGGATGACATACCAGGGAGCTGACTTCTGATCTTGACTAGCTAGTAAGTTAGTCATTGTTAGCAAGTTAGTAATTCCTGTCAGAAAGCACCGCCTCGGCCACGTTAACATCAGTATGGATACACCTCACTGGGAAAACCCACTTTGGGGTGATCGATCTTTACAAATGAGAGAAAAGCCATGTTTCATTAAATTGAAGAAGTTTAGCCCAATAATGACCTGGGAGGAGTTTAGGATAATGAAATCTCTACTTTTATCTGATATTCAAAGGGCTGAGAGTCCCTCTAACGTTCATCACTGGCATGCTGAGGAGGCAAAAGTACCTACGGGGGCACCCCAACCTCACTGTCCAGGGCTGAGGACCATCTGGGCCTCTGTGTTCTAGATTGGGTAAGGCAACCAAAGAGAGACCTACCTCAGGCAGGAGGATGGAGCAGGAGGGATGCCCCAAAGACCCTCCCTGGAATGGCATCCAGGATTGTGCTGGACACATCTAAGTGCTTCTGTTGGCAAAAAATGTGTTTCTGATGTCTGATGAAAAGCTTAACTTGTCTGTATCACAGACCTAGAACAAACTACTTAACTCACTCTATCTTAATTTTCTTGTTTTTAAACTGGGGTCTTTGGGCTGTTCCAGTTACCTCACAGGGTGTTATGAGAACAAGAAGATTTCACCTCTGTGAAATGCTTAAAACACAATACAAAAACAAGGTGGTTATAGAAGTATCCTGCTTAGACTCAAAAGTATTTCCCTACAAATATATGTCTAAGAGTATTTGGAAAACAATTACCCATATGACTCACTTTATGAAAGTCAAGGTACATATTCCCCCAGATCACAGGTGGGTGAGGTCAGTTATATGAAAAAAGCCTCAAGTCACAAAGAAGAGCAGCAACCCGGATGTTTAGAAGGAAGGCTGCCTAAGACCACAGAAAGGTAAGAGGAAAAGGAAGTTGTGTACCAGCAAAGAGAAACCCAAAGCAGGCTTAGAACCGAGCATTCTGTCAGAGTGTTTCAAGTCAAGGTGCTGGGAATAATAACAGCATCCTCTCTGGCTCTGGCCCTTTCCCATGGGTGTGTGTGTGTGTGTGTGTGTGTGTGTGTGCGTGTGTGTGTGTGTGTGTGTAGTGGAGTTTTACAGGCTGCCCCGTTTATGAGAATACTTAAAAAAGATATACTAGAAGAGCTAAAAAGTCCTAGAATTGATGCGGGGGCGAACCCAACGTCTTGAATGAGGCCCGAGGAGAAGAGACAGGCTGGTCAACCATCTGCAGACATGGGACTCACGCTGCAGATCTCCAGGTGGCAACCTCCACCAAAGCGCAGGGGACAAACATCTCCTCTCTAAGCAGGAAAAATGTGACAGCCAGAGTCTCACCCTGGCCACAGTCTCCAACACCAAGAGCTTCTCCCAGCTTCCCACCAGCCCAGAGGACACTCAAGAAGAAATGTGGCAGGGCAGGTGGGGATGGCCAAACTGGGATCGAATCCTGGCTTTGCTACTTTATATTTGGGTGACCTTTGAGGAAACAACCTCTCTAAATGTTAGTTTCACTAGGTGTAAATACAAATAAGGATCTCTACCTCACAGAGGGGTTGTGATAACTATATCTATCTATATCTCTATATGACTATCTATATCTCTATATCTATCTATATGAGTATATCTGTTATTTATCTCTATCAATATCTATAGACAGAGAGAGAGAGAGAGAGAGAGAGAGAGAGAGAGAGAGATTGAGAGAGAAAACTTTGCAGAATCCCTGGCACAGGGCAGCTGAGCAGAAAATGGCAGCTCTCATCCGTTCCCTCCCTTCAGACATTCTACCAATCTGGACCCCTGGACCTAATACAGCAAGGGGGTGAGTCAGAAAAGGGGAGCTGAGGGGACTTTGGAGCCTCATGTGAAGGTTGTTAAAACAAAGGACTTATGAAAGTTAACGGGCAAGTGGGCACTACGTGAACCTCGGTCTCGGGAACAGAGGATTGCCCACACCCCTTTCATAAGTAATCAAACTTCACAAAATCACCCTGACCCAGTGGCCTTGGGAAACAGGGCTATGCCAGCTTGGCAAATTCTCTCGGGATAACTTGGGATAAGGGAGGCCAGGAAGCCCAGGGATCACATATGCTATTCACTGAGATCCGTCCAAAATTATTTTCCAATCTGTTTCAACCTTGTCCTTAAGCACAAACAGTAGGAAACAGATTTTTGCAACATGTTTTTTGACAGGAACCCAAAAGCTTAGAAACAGAGGACATCTAAATTTACATAACTCCAAATACTGGATTTTGTACTTAGAAAAATAAAAGCCTCCACGGTTTCCACATTTTCCATCAAGCTGTAGTTCTTAGACTCAACCAATAGATGGCAGCATTAGAGGGAGCTGAGGCAACCTTGCAGAAAGGTCCGCCCCAAAGAGAGGAAGAAAGCGAGCGAAGGAAAGAGGAGTTGGGGTCAGGCAGGGTGGGGCCACCTTTTCTTGAGCGCGTACCACATGCCTGGCCCTCTGCTGAGTGCTCTACTGTGAGGTGACAGCATGGGGAGTCAAGTGTTAGCCCTATTTCCCATAAGAGGGACCTGAGACTGAAAGAGTTGTCCCCTTTTCCTGCAGTCACACAGCTAGCAAGTGGGAGACTGGCATACAAAGCCAGGTATGTCTGTTTCCACCCCACCTCACCTCCCAAAATCTCAGAGGAGGAGATGGGTGGGAGGGTGACCAAGTCCATCTCACCCTGTCCTCTGAACATCCCTCCTGCCATTTCCCATACCAGTGCTGCCTCTCCCTTGCCTATCTAAGGTTCTCCCTTGCAATCTAAGTTCAAAACTTCCTCAAAGCCCGGTTTCAGGACCACTCCACTCCTGCAAGAAGTACCAGATTTCCCAGCCGCATCACTCCCTTACCCGTGCTCTTTGGCACTAACCGGGTGTCTAGGACCTTGGTACTCAGAGCATGCTGTGTGCATCAGCAGCATCAGCACTACCTAGTTAGAAACGGAGAACCTCAGGTCCCACCTCAGACCTGCTGAACCTGCATTTTAATAGGCTCTCAAGGTGATTCGCGTGCACACTAAAGTTTGAGAAGCATTAGGCTAGCTCGCCTTGTGTGCCAAGGGCTTTAAATGTCTCTGGTCATAGCTAGTGAATAAAGTAGCTGGGTTTCCAGAGACATCAACCTAGGCAGAGAATGCCAGGCTGCTCATTAAGATCTGCATTAGAAGGTTAGTGGTTTTAAGGCTTAGCCCCCATTATCAGAAAAGGGATGCCTCTGTCTTTGCTTCCTCTAATTCCAGTCACGACTCTGAATAATGAGCCAGCAGGCCCAGCTATGTGGGCCTGAGAAGCCAGAGGATGGCTCCTAGCCTGAATGCCCAAGCCCCAGTAAGAGGGAGGTAGCAAGGCCAGGGGAGTGAAACCTCACTGCCCTGGGCCCCACAGGAAGGAGAGAGATATGCTGAAGCAATGCTATGACCTTGTAGTGGTCCAGAGGGAAAGCAGCTGTGGAACCATCTTATCAAGAGGCAAGGAAGTGGACGCATTGAAAGGGGATCTGCTCTCTGTCAGGCACACACAAGTGTTACTCTCCATAGATAGGCCGGAGACAGAATGAGCTGACCAGAGGCCACAACACCTCCAGGCTGGATGAGGGCCCCCTAACTGGAATTGCCTGGTTTCCCGTGCAAACCTTCTGCCCACCCTCCCCTAGCCCACGATGACTTACTTGTGATGCCTCTTTTCTTACCTAAGAATCCTATGAAATAATAGGCGTTATTTGGTTTTCCTCCTAATGCCCCTAAAGACTGTGGCATCTTAAAACACTCCTGGAGGGAAAGAGAATGCAAGATTCTCAACTCACTTGTGGACTGCTGCTCACGGATCTCCGTGCTCATATGGCAGTGTGATGGGCAGGCAGCAATGGGCTCGGGAAAAGGTGCAACTTACTTTGAAAGCATCAACATAGACAGGATTGATTTGGTTTATGCCCAGGCGAAGGGGCACAATGAGCAGCAGGGGTTTCCAGGCTGGCCAGCCGGCAGAGGTACTCTTACTCCGGTTAGAAGCATTCAGAGAGCTGGGGGGGCTCTCACCAGCTGTGTCAGCACTCAAGGGAAGGATGCAGCACATTTTTTCTAGAAACAGAAGACAAGAGAGCTGGGTAAATAAGGGGTATCCAGCCCTAGGAGATGTGCCAAGGGCAAAACTAAGGGAGCCCTCACATGACACCCCTGCCCCGAAGGCCCTCCCCTTTGCCACCAGTGCCCAGCTCACCCCCACCTCCCACAGGAAGCCCAGGCCACTCCTCTAGCCCTCACTTCTCTTCCTTCTGGCAACTGAAGTCTCCCTTCCCTCCCGTCAGATATTATGCACTCACTGAGAGAATCTCATTTCTCAACTAGTCTGCAAGGGCCTTTGGGACAGGGACTGTCTTCTGGTTTCTCCAACCCCATGGCGCAGAGCACAGGGCTGGGCAAGGGGGAGGCCTGCACAGAAGACGTGTCGGTGCTTTAACTGATTATCCACACTTGGGCTGTCCTGCAGGGAAGGGGGTCTGGTACCTCACTGAGGAGCAGCAAAGATCCTCTAATTGTTTTCTCCCTTTCAGAAAGCTGAAAGGGAAGAGAAAAAAGGGTGCAGGGAATGCTTAACCGGAGTCCTGTGCTCCTCTAAGCTCCCCTACTCTGGTGGGGCAGGCCAGAGCGTGTGTGTGCATGCGTGTGTGTCGCCCCCGCTCTCTGAATGGTGAGGAAAAACCTCATCACCCACACCTGGGAAGATAAACAGACTGGGGACTCACTGATATCTTCAATGACCACTGTGTTATCCATTGAAACATAAACAGCCAAGGAATTCCATTCATCAAATAAAGCAAGTTTTCTGCAAAGCAACATACAACGAAGTCACATTTGGGGAAGATGGAAATATCAGCAGGAAGCAGAACAGTCTACAGCCAATGTTCCTGAAGCCACCGAATGCTGAGCCACAGGGAAGCCAGGGTTCGCGTCAACTCTGACTCCTCTGACTGAGCTCTGGAACATTCTGTGTCTAGGCACCTTGAGAAAGCCACAGTCACTGTTTCCAAACCTCTAAAGGAAGGCCCTGCTCTGTGGAAAAGTTGACCTCACAAAATGACGTTACTCCTGTTGGGCGAAAGAGAGAAGTTACCAGCGCAACTGCTCCTAAGAGATTTTGGTTTCCTTTCTTAAATAAAAGATAGTCTGACATACTGCTTTTTTCAATAAAAGGAAACTGTCACTAAAATATATATATATTTGTTAGGAGCATAGATACCACGGAGAATAAGCCCAGGATGATTTCTTGCACCCCTCCCCATGTGCACTGAGAATGCTGCTCAGGGAGCCCTTGGTTGCAGGCGGCCTCGCTGGGCCTTGCTGGGCAATAGTTGAAGAGACAGAGCACACTGAATTGCATGACTTCAGAGGAGATTAGAAAGAAAATCCCTTTAAAAGAGAGATTATCTGAGGTGTGAGTAAAGTACTATGCCAATTTCTCCCTTATCTTCTCCTCTCGCCAGTTTGAAAGGAGACATGTTTAACCCGGCTAGTCTGGGATCCTTGGGCAAAGCCCAGTCTCACTGGACAAAAGAAAAAACATCCCCTCCCAAACCAAAGTAGCTCCCAGGAAAAGGTTAATTACACTTTTATTTTATTCATTTTAATGTATTAACTTCCCCCAAAATAATAATAATAATATACTGCTGTTAATGATAACAATCATGATGAATCAGAACCCACTTAAATCCTTTAAAAATGTATATTTCCATTCATTTGTTGTCGGGAACCTCAAAATTTAGAAGAAAGAAGCAAATTCTGAGAGATGTCATTTAAAAACCAACTATTTCAAGCTGGATTTGGGGCTCAGCAGAGCCATTCTAATCTTTTACACTTTCTACCCTGGGTTCCTAGAGTGGTTCCCGAAATACTGCCAGATCCTCACTCAGTAAAGTCAGCGATGCCCCAAAATGCACTAAGGACTAAGGCAAGAAAGTGGTCTCAGAGAGTCTGCACTGTTAGCAAGGAGTAAAGCCAAGATACAGGTTTCACTTGGGTCCCTGGGAAATCCAGACTACTCCCCTCACAAGCACATTTCCAAAGCATTCTAGGTTGTTGAAGGTCGGCTAAGAATTGAAACAGTGCCCCATCTGTATTTTGAATGGAGCAGGTCCCGCCATCATGTGCCAGAGAGCCCAGGAATTGAAGTGGTGATCCTAAACGAAGGTAGATGATTTCAATCTTCTGATGCCTAAACCCAGCCCCAGATTCTGGCTGCCATTTTCATTCATTCATCTAAAATTTATTGAGCACTTTTTTTTTTTAAGGAAGATTAGCCCTGAGCTAACTGCTGCCAATCCTCCTCTTTTTGCTGAGGAAGACTGGCCCTGAGCTAACATCCGTGCCCATCTTCCTCTACTTTATATGTGGGATGCCTACCACAGCACAGCATGCCAAGCAGTGCCATGTCCGCACCCGGGATCTGAACCCGCGAACCCCGGGCCGCCAAGAAGCGGAACGTGCGAACTTAACCGCTGCGCCACCGGACCAGCCCCTATTGAGCACTTTTGTGTGCCAGCTAGTTTTATATGCTAGTGTTACAGTGTGACCAAGACAAATATAATCTCTGCTCTCACGGAGTTTTCATTCGAAGATAGGTTGTCAGGAAGGAGAGTGACAACAGGTGAGGTGCCTGCAAGTGTAGGTGCTCATGCCACTCACCTCATTCACTTCCAGAACATTGGTCCTGGCCCCTTCACCTCGCCTCTTGCTGTGGGAGGTGAATTCTGGGATTTAACAGAACAACTACAAAAGTACCATGCTGGGGTACCTGGAGTCTGCTAAGAGATAACAAACTGACTCCAAGACACCCTTGGGGTTTGTCTCCTTCCATAAGTGGTGAGTTCCTTGAGGCAAGGACTGTGTCTAGTTCATTTCTTTACACCCAGCACTTAGCACTGGAGAGGCACCTAGTAAATGTTGAATGAATGGGTTTTTTTGTACTACAGGAGTCCGTGTCTTGCCTAGGCTGGCTCAGCCTCCCCCACTTAGCATGAACCCTTTGGCTTCAAAGTGACCCTCATGTTGATGGCTCCCCAGCACATGAGCACCAATCTGCAAGGGGGGATGCTGAATGAGTCCTGAAGTGCCTCCACGTACACTGGTACCAATGACTATAACTCTGATATACCAAGACAGAGGCTCACACTTACACATTTCAAACAACTGACTGAGCAAAATGGTACAGGTGTCTGGTGGCTTAGCGGCAGGGGTGGCGTAGGGGGATGGCAAGAATAGTTAGACTGAGTTGGCGGAGAAGGGAGGCATAGGAGACAGCAGAATAAGGTGGATACCAGACTCTTACTTACTTTAACACCTGTGCAACTGTATTTGGTCCAAACCATTCGCCAATTGATTTCCCTTCTCCTACACCCATTTGTGCTGTTTTTATGTGGAAAAAAACAAACATGTTAGCAAAAGGTCTTCTAGCACACCACAAACTCCCAATTTTTTGCATAAATAATTAGCAGATGGACAACTTAGCGGGGCCACATATTAAGGCAGAGGACACGAGCAGCAAGTACAGCCATTGCCTTTAAACTATGATGTGACCTTACCCATTTGATGGATAGAGTAGCAACAGTCTTTTCTATCTAAGAAGCACTGTAGGATTCGTTGGTATTCTTTGGGTTGTTCTTTTTGTTTCTCCCAGTTCCAGTCTTTTTAGGGAAAAAATGAGTTTAAATCATTTTTATAACTGTTTATTACATCTCTGAACTCTTATTGTAACTACAAGGTTAGAATGAAAACAAAGAAACTACATCTAGAAGGTAAGAACAATCAAATTAGAACATTCCTAAGTATCTTTAATTTTGACAACAAAGACATCTGGAAACTGATTACTTTCAAAGGCTCAGTAGGTATAAAGCAAAAGCAAAAGAAGAAGTTTACCAGGGAATTGACTTCACCCAAGGGCTGGAGCTGGTTAAATATTACATGAAACAGTGTCACGAAGGGCTTTCTGGTCAGCTACTCAGTGAACAAGGGGTCACCACAAAACCTGGCAGTAGATCCATCTATCACCCAGACACCAGAGTGTCTCATCTCCACGTAGACAGCAACATCTTTGGTCCATATATTTTGGCAGCATTGCCCAAAAGAGTCTCATGGGGGGAAGTGCTATTCTTTTTTTTTTTTTTTAATAAAGTCTATGCTGTCAATTCTTTTTGGTGAGGAAGATTGGCTCTGAGCCAACATCTGTTGCCAATCTTCCTCTCTTTTTTTTCCTCCCCAAAGCCCCAGTACATAGTTGTATATCCTAGTTATAAATCCTTCTAGTTCTTCTATGTGGGTTGCTGCCACAGCATGGCTTGATGAGCAGTGCTAGGTCCACACTCAGGATCTGAACCGGTGAACCCTGGGCCGCCAAAGCGGAGCATGGAAACTTAACCACTACCCCACCAGGCCAGCCCCAGGGAAGTGCTATTCTGACACACAACAGTTCACAGGGAAGTAGACCCAATTTACAACCAAGGAAGTTTTTTTATTTTTTACATAACCTTTTCAAAATTCCGCACTGAGCTTTGGAAAAACAAGTATCTTTGCTATCAGGTGTTTAAGGTTTCCTGATGACCAAAACCAAAATAGTTAGATCTCTAGGGATCCCATCTGTGCCTTAGGCACAGCCCCCCAAACCCTACAGAGGTGACTTATCGCTTCCTGAGGCCAACTGCAAAAGCTCTCCGTAATCACCACACTGCACAGGACGCACTCCTCCCGTCCCTTGGCTCTAGGAACCCCGTCTAACGGGACAGAGTTCTGAGGCTTAGTTTGCTTCCAAGACATAACTTTCCCTCCCGAGGTTTTAGAGAGACTTTGAATTCACCACTGAAATATATTTGAAGCCAAAGGCCATTATCTCCAGAGTCTTCCATTCTCTTTGCTTCTAGTATTTCTGAAACCAAAGTTTTAAACATCGTATCCAACACAGTTTTCAGAGGGTGAACTGCATCCAACTTTTTTTCATCAGGTACAGAATTGTCCAAGTCTGGGGAAATCCTCATTAGCTGGCTGCTGAGTACCACTAAATATGGGCGGATGACAGTGATAAGTGAACACCCCACCTCACCTCTAAAATAACTGAATAGGAAACACTCCAAAATACCTCTTTACAAAATTACATCGTCTAATTCATCTTAGCTACAAGATCTATTTCCAAATTCTTCCTGCTACTTGCTTTTATATTAAAACAATTGAGACTGCTGACTGCGAGGGGTTTTTTCCCCAGTGGATTCCACAAAATCCATTTCCAGAAGAGTCATCTTGAAGTGTTTTATAAATGAGAAAAAGTTAAACAGTAAGAACGGATCTGCTCCAAGAAGTATGTGTACAAAAGAGAAATCGCTGGACGAGGAGTCAGAAGACCGGCACTCTATTCCCAAATCTATGCTTTCTTGCGGTTTGACCCTGTGCAAGTCACCTTACTTCCTGAGCTTCAGTTTCCTGATCTGTAAAACAGAAATTATGATACTACCCAGGGGAGTAGGTACATGATATCCTAAACCCTGAAAAGAAGGCATTAAGCCCTAAAACCTCCCCAGACCCTTCCCAAATCCTCCATGAGAACTGCAGTAGGATGCGTGACACTGCACAGTGGGGAAAAGGGAGTGACATTTCCATACCTCTGAATCTCAAGGAGCAACAGCCAATGAGTTCAGCAGCCCAATCTCATCAAGGTGTCCTTTCACTCCCTCATCCCCAAGTCAAATCGGACTTTCACCCAAGTGCTTGAGCTGGCATCTAGCCAAGGTCAGCCTACAGATGCCCATAGGGAAGCACGCACACGTCTTAAGAAAGCAACACTCAAGAGTCCCAACAATGATTACCGGAAGGTTCTTAATGAAGCAGCCTCCTGAGGAAGCTAATTTAAGGATTCCTTCATCATGGAATGGACACCCTCAGTGAACCCAAACCAAAATAGTGCCAGCCCCCTCATTAAGTACTTCCTTTAGGTCATTTACATCCTTCACAGGCAGATATTTTAAATGAGGTCAAGAAACAGACTTACCACCACACCCTTCTTCCTGCTCCCTTTGTTATCTGACCTGTTTAAGGACTCACTCAAACAATAGCGAAGATGGAAACTCTAAATGACACACCTGCCTCAAGGTTCGATTCTGTCCCAGGAAAATTACTCTGGCTTAGTGAGTCACGAGGAAATGCCAGCTGTTTCCTTCTCAGGAGAGGCTTTGTCTACTTGCCGGCCCCACCACCTGAGATTGCAGAGAGCACTTTAGGACCTGTGGCTCCGTTACTGAGTGTTCCAAAAGCTCAGCACCAACGCTAACCCACCAGCAGGAAGTGCAACTGCAGAGGTCTCTGAGGCAGGTTAGAGAACAGATTTAACTCACCCCTCCCCAAGTGTCTGCAGATAAGGGCTTGAGCCAGCATCATCTGTCCACAGCGTAGCATACATCCCCAGCCTGCATCTGATGAAGGGCCCGTTCCCCCTGTGGGCAAAATGGATGGGAATGAATATGAACTCCTTAAATTGCCTTTCCTGCAACTCAGCATATTTGTGGATCATACAAGACAGACAGACACACATACTCTGAAAAGAGAGGCAAGAGATATAGCCAGATATCAAACAGGGTTTGTTATAGGGTGGAACTTGCAAAGATAATGCTGAGTTAACCAAAATGGGCTCTATAGCCAAAGACAAATAAAGAAATGAACAAAACCTGCCCCCTACATTTTCTGCTTGGAGACTTCCAGGCAAGCGTGTAATTTTGGTAGATGACTGCCATGTATGACTACCAACACCTAGTCCATGCCATGTTATCATCTGCCTGACCAAACCTGGCTTTGCACAGCTCACTTCTCAGGGAAGCCAGTCTTACTTTAGTTAAGGAATAAATGCTACCAAAGGTAATCCTCAAAATGGTCAAAGGATCTGGAAGGCTCTTAACTGTTTCAAATATACATTATGAAGATCTGAACAGCAAGAAGGACAATGTAAAATAGAGGAAAGAGTCCTAGATTAGGCATCAGAAGACCAGTCTCTAGTTACCTAATCCAAGTCTCATCTATAGGCTGGGGACAACAGCACATACCCTGCCTGCTATCAGTGGCCACTGTAAGAATTAAATGAGAGAATATCTGTGAAAGTGTTCTACAATCCACTCAGGATGACGTCAACATTTGGTGTTATGAGTATGGTCATAATCAAAAACACTATTAATAAATTAGAAATGTACTACATCTTTAAAAGTCACAAAACCAGTTCATAAATGAAATAAGACAACAGGTTCCATTTTAAGAACACTTAATGTAGTGAAAATCCCATGTATGTGTCCAGGGTGAGCTCAATATCCTTTTTCAAGGTACCCATGAAATCAGATAACTTGGATGGCAGAGGAGACATTCTGCTTTCATTGCTTTCCTTTCCCAACATGGAAGCGGAAAAGTATGCTATAAGCATGATCTCACAAGACTAACTTTAAAGAGGGTCATCAACTTGTAAGACAAGTGGCCCAAGGTAACAGCCCCTTTCCTTTTGTTGTAGGGACTGAAGGAGTTGCTACAGCAAGATGGGGAGAATTGAGCCAACTTGTGAGCTGGAAAGGGAGTCCTTTGGCTCTTGCTAACGTTGGGATTACAGGCCAGATAAATATGGAAAAGATGCAAGGAAGCCCACATAAAGAAGAGATCACCTACTGCCAAAACATTGTCAGAGTTGAACTGCAAAGCTTTTCAAGCTTTGCAAAGATCTCTTCACCCAGAGAAAGTTAACAATTTAAAATCACTGAGTACTGAGGTTTGTTCTTTTGTTTTACTGCCTGTGGAGAGCAAAAAACATGTCTGTGTGGACTTCATTTTGGGCACTTATCAGAAAGGTTGACTTCACTCCAGTTATAAGGTCTAGTCCTGCATCAAAATTGGTCAGACAAGCTTCGTCTTAGGAGAAGAGCTTCCACCATTTGAGTTTAGTAATCTTTTCCTACAGGGCCATGACACTAGGAACAGACTACCCTACTTGCAAACATTTTACACATTTTCTCTGGAGCGAGCTTATTCACTCAGCTTATTGAACTCTCCGTTTTTTCTAGACAGCAGCTGGTACTCTAACAGCCTGGAATTAGTTCCAAGGAAATCTATCATAATTATCTCCCAGTAGTAATGTGTTTTCATGTCATAGGGGAAAAAAAAATCGAAGGAATTAGTTTCTTTCCTTCAAGGCACAATTGTCTTTAATAATCACGTAGCTCCACAAAGCAGTGGATTGTAATTTAATAGATACTACCCAAATTAAAAGTTTATTTGACTTTTTTCTTGCTCTCAGAAGTAAAAGAAATAATACTATCCACTGTCTGAACACCTGGAGGTGGGCTCCAGAGTATATTGACATTACACATTAATACTATGGAACCATATGTGATGAGGTACTTTGGCAATGAAACTTTGGATAAAGTGTAAGACTTAAGTACCCCCCTAAATCAAATTCTTTGCCATAGTGAGCTGTTGATTCTGAGGTTTCTGTGAAGTCACTGATAACCTCAGGCAAACTATCTACAAGGAAGAAAGCACAGTACAACAAATGATATACCTACCAATTGGTGAAAATTTCCTTCTGTATGTAAACCATAGACGAGCACTTATATCAGACAACAGCTTAGATTTTTCTGTAATTAAATGTGAAATCATAATTAAATCACTATATCCCATCTAAAGATATCTGCCTTTGATTTCTGAGCCAGCAGCAAACTCATTTTCAGATAACCAGTCAATTCCATTGTTATGGGGCTAGGGAAATTCATAGGCAATCCAATCTCCTTTTAGCTAAATAATTTCAGTATTTCCCCCCACCTATGTTTTCACCCACTGGCTGGTACAATGATGCTGGGTGGTTCCTGTCCCCTTCTTCTTCCTTTTTTTTTTTTTTTAAAGATTAGCCCCTGAGCTTACATCTGTTGCCAATCTTCTTATTTTCTTCTTCTTCTTCTCCCCAAAGCCCCCCAGTACATAGTTGTATACTCTAGTTGTAGGTCCTTCTAGTTCTGCTATGTGGGATGCCGCCTCAACATGGCTTGATGAGTGGTGCCAGGTCTGCGCCAAGGATTTGAACTGCTGAAACCCTAGGCCGCCCAAGCGGAGCACGCGAACTTAACCACTGGGCGATGAGGCTGGCGCCCCTGTCTCCTTACTGAGCTCCATGGCCCTGGCAGGTACTAACACTGGGGTCATGGCCAAAAGACCAGGACTAGGAAAAGCAAGGATCCTGAATAAGCCACTAACAAAGCAATCAGCCCCTGCTTCTCATCAGTACCCACTGTCCGTTATCAAAAACTAGGGAGGGTGTGTGTGCATGTGTGCACACATGTATGTTTAACTAAAAAGGAGATGCTAAGTAATTGTGCAAGAAATTTATCAATACTACCTAGTGCAACTGGCATTGCTAATCTAAATGAATGTGTAACATCACAAATGCTTTTATATCTTTTTTCACAGCATGCTTTCTTTTATTTTATGACATAAATTTACTTCGATGGCCACAAATAAATGGCTTCCACATTTCTATCTGTACCTAGATGTGGTTCTTTCTCTCTTAGTCTTATCTCTCCCCTTTCTCAACAACACATCCACATTTCTGTGCTGCATAGAACTTGTAACCATTGCACTTTAAAAGAAGAAAAGGGAATTCAATTTTAGCCAATAGTTTCTATTTTCTCACCTGTCTTTCCTTAGAACAAATCAGAAATTTGAGCTATCTGGATTTTCCCTCCCCTTGATGTCCCCAGTGCCTAGCATACTATGGGAAGCAGATGTAAAATGGTTATGAGTACGACTCCGGGAGTCATACTCTGCCTAGGTTTGAACCCTCACTCTGCTACTTATCAATTGTGTGGCCTTATCACTTAACCTCTCTGACCTTCAGTTTCCTCATCTGTCAAACGGGGAGAATAATAGGATCTAGTTCATAGAGTTGTGAGTATTCAACAAGATAATACATGGAAAGTGCTTAGATGGTACAATACACAGTAAGCCTGTGATAAATGTTAGCTGTTATTATATACCCCTCCTCTCAAATGTTCACACTACTCACTTCTTCCTCTGATATGCTCTACACCTTTCAGCTTGCCTAGATACTAGAAAGGCTGGAGGAAGTTGTGTGGACATTTGAACAATAATTTCACTTTGAAAGGCTATTCCCAACTTAACATTTGAATATGGGCATATTTGGCAACCTCAGGAGTCTTGTTGTCATGGAATGCAGAACTAGAAGAGATCATCTCCAGTCCCCTTCATTGTAGTACTGGTGAAAAGAGTTAAAATCCAGACAGAGAAAGGGTCTTATCTAAGGTAGGAGAAGAATCTGAATACAGAAAGTCTCCTAATTGCCAGCCCAGGGCTTCCTCTACTGTTCAGGATTCTCCAATCAAAATGATGAAGCCAGACTCAGGAAGAGCTAGAAGCTGCTAACTTCCTCTCCTGCCTTTTTATCAGCTCCTTCCTGTCCATGCTAGGGCCTCCAAAGAGGGTCTTTCCTCAGACAGATACAAAAACCAGAGCTGCCTCCCTCCAAGATCAGGCTTGATCCAGGCGCTAGGTCCTCAGCAGTTTCAGGTTAAAGGTCTTTCCCAATCTCTAAGAGTAAGGGTATGTACAGGAGAAAAACTCAAGCCTCCTCCCCATCTAGCTGCAGTGGCTAAAAGTTTTATACAAAATCAGAATAAACTGAGACAGTGCTACAGTCAGCAAAAGATCTAAAACTATAAGACTTCTCAGCATCTGATATTGTTTCTGGCAGCCATGGGCTGTTTTAGAAGTCCCCTGGGTGGCAGCGTTTTTAATCTAGACAGAAGAAGACATGAGAGGAATGAGATGTAGTCCAGTCATCAAAGACTAGATACTGGTTAGAGATACTAGGAATGGGTCTATGTTTTTTTAAACCTGAGGCTTATAGAAGTCTGGGGTTCTCTTTTGAGGAAAAGAATAACAATATATGACTTTTGTAAATTGTAAAAATACCTATGACCATATGAACATGCTGCTAAGGCCTCTCAGGGCCTTGGAGGGGACCTGTACAAGCAAGAGGCCCGAGGCTTAAACTCTCTTGGCTATAAGGTAAATCCACCCGGAAGTAGCATTTATAATTATCAAGGTAACGCCCTGCCAACCCAAGGAGGGAAAAAGGATAGGACCTTAACCTCAGGCACCCATCTCATTTAGGTTTCCATAGACAAATAACTACCAAACCTTACCCGTTTTAAGGAGATGCTGTTTCCCCAAGATCCATACCAGCTCATCGGTATCTGGAAATTCTTCTAGGTAGTCAGTAAAAATAGTAATCTGGTTTTCATACTTGGATAAAACTGAAAGAAAAGGAAAGAAACTTAAGCAAAATTTAATAGAGGGGGCTTGCTTCTGTGGTATAATGATTATTATTACCTTTGTCCTGAAGGTGAAATGTCATTGGCTCGAATCTAATGGAAGCAAATCCTTTTCCTTGAGGAACAAAGACACTCACAAGGCCTCAGGATGCTTTAGTAGAGGGATTTCTTCTTGACCACTTATTTTGAACTTCCCTTTCTCTTGGTCCCATTTGGCACCATCTCTGAATAATTATTTGGTCACAGTTATTTCAAAACCTTTTTTTCATGGGGTTTTCTTTGTAAACAGCCACTTATCTAGCTTCTCCTAGCGTAAGAGTGTCGAGGTGCTACAATAATACTTGTATACCTAACTCTTGCCCACATCACAGGGAAATTGGTGAGGTTTCTCGTGGCCAGTGGCTTGGAAGGGGCTATGACAAGCTGGAAAGATTATACAACTGTGAAAATGTAATATTTTAGCTGGAAGACCAGATGTCTTAATGATACTTTTGTCATTTGATTCACACATCACTTCTACAAAGAAGGATCTTGAAGCTGGCGATAAATATAACTTGTTCTTGGGATTCACAAATGACTATGGTTATCTCTCAAGATAAAGCAACCAAACAAAATATAATTAAATCTAATAAGTTCACAGGCCACCCTCTCAGAACTCATGACTATGTAATGTGGGATGAGTTAAAATTCACTTTTGTACCACCTGTGGGGAAAGGGTCTGCTAAGAGTCAAGACTGACTTATGAAGGGGTCCTATATCAAAAGTTCTCTTTAAGTAATTTTCTGAGGGAAAGAATAGTGTAGGTGGTAAATAAGTTTCCCAGCCAACCCACAAAAGCCTATTTTAATGTGTAACTAGAAAAATCAAATTGATTTTTCATAGTTTATGGTGCTATTTCTACGAGAACCGTATTTCAAGTTCAAAGCTAAGATACCAAACACACACCTCCTCTCAACTCTGGGAGGCTCCCCATCTCCTACCGGGAGGGGCGCTCAGAGAGAGCAGGGACCCTTTTCTGCAGCTACAAGGAGCCACAGGGACTCTCCCAAAGCAGTCCCTCAGAGCCCCGTGGGGATTCTTTCCTGTAAAAACGGCATTGTGCGATATGTTTAACTAACTTGAAAGGACAAATTGTTTTCTTTTGGCTTTGTTTTTCTAAGGTAGGAGCATGCTGTTTTCATAGAAATAAATGTTCCTAAATAAAAATGAGTCGTATCTGGTCACGAAAACAGGTTCACCTGCTCAAAATATTTGCTTGGAGGTTGAAGTTACTTGGATAATTTGTACAAGTTGAACTTAGAATTTGTTTGAAGTTATAATTTTAGAAACACAGTTATCCAGGGACACTGCCTTTCTTGAAACATTACAGAAGCCCAATTTTTCAGGGGGTTAAGTAGCCTTTCTCCTCAACATGTTTAAATCATTAAGGTTATAGTCCCAGCAGTATTTCAAACCTAAAGAAGTTAGAAACAAGACAGCCATTTTGTTCTCCAGCGAAAACTCATCACTGTTGAATCTGCCAGGGAGCCTGTGCCGTCTTAGCCTTTCTGCCACTGGCCCCAGCCCCTGGCCTGTGCCCAGGAAATACCAGGCTAAAAATGATCACCCAGGTCAGGCCATCCTCAGGAGGTGGTGGACTGAGGTGGCGTAAATCACACTGTGTACCTTCCCACCCTACTCTCTCCCCTCACAGGCGGGAGAAATCAGGTTAAAATGAACATCCAGTGTAGCCTAGAAAAAGAAGTCAGAAAGGAAGTAGCTTGAGAGGAGTGCGGGAAAGGGGCAGTCTCTCTGGCATTCCCCGGGAGGGGTGAGGAAGGGTGGCACTGGATGAATGTACAGCATGTATGCATATAAGCCTCGAGTCTTTTTTTAGTAGTCGCTAAAAAAACCATTTCTCTATCGCCAACCCAGTCTCAGTGAGTCATTGCCCAGCAATCTGGTCAAATTAGTAGTCCCTTAAAGCCTGTGAGAGCTGCGCTGCTTCAGTTAGGATGGCTTTGACCAAAATGGAAGCCAAAGAGTTTTCCTCTTGTTCTTCAGCCCCTCTCAGGCCAGCAAGAAGGTCATTATAGTCTCTTTTCTTCCTGATTCTCCTCTTAGAAGACAGACTCCCAGAATGCAGTGTGTCAGCCCATAGCCAGTTCAAGCCAAAGCGACATGGATGAAACAAATGAAAGCCAGAACAGAAGATGAGATTAACAGAAGCAAAGACCAGTAACATGGGGAGAGTATACACAAAGGGGTTGGGAGAGCAAAGAGGAACAGGTCTTCCACAAGGAGAATTCAGAGAGGAAGAAGCAATCTGGCACGTGGTTGAGCTGCAGAAGTGAAATCGCATTTCCAACAGAATCATTTCTAACAGCAAACCTTTTATGAAATTTTTGCATAAACTACTTTTGTCTTGCCTTAAAATTAACAACTCAAACATCAGCCCCCTGAGTTCCCTGTCCTTTCAACCTGTTTAAAGAGATAAAGACTATACAGGCAGAGCAACAAATATCGCAGCTTGGTGGACCAAGAATCAGCTTCTACAAGGTCTGATGGACAACGAACTTCACCCTGCTCCATTTTACTTTAATAATAATTATTGCACTGAAGTCTCTGCTGGGTTAGCTTAGTGGTCAGCTGATAAGTGAACAAAGATTTCCTCAAACTCCTGGAACCAGAAAGTCTCCCAGTCTTGGCCAAAGGGCTCTGTGTACATGCTGGGGCATGCCTTCTACGCTCAGTCAGGCAGTTGATAACTCTGCCTTAGTCTTCCCTTTCTGTTTGTGCAGAGCTCAAGATCAGCCAAAGTGAGAGTTTAGGGCCTTCTCAGGTCTTGCCTGGGAATGCACACAGCCCTAAGCATGCACGTGGCCTTTTAGATTCCCAGGAAAATGCCCAAACTTTTCAAAGCCCCAGCGGACACGTTATTCCCCAGCTTTTCCTTTTAAGTTTTCTGGTTATCTACTGCCTCAGGCAGCTATGAAGTTAATCGATTACCTCTAATGGTTTTCAAACATTCCTGGGGAAAGGTTTTCTGCAGCTCTGAGTCAGGGCAAATAAATACAGTCTTACAAGTGGAGTCTTCTGGGGAATCACTAGACAGATCAAATAATGACAATTCTCCAGAAATGAGGATTTATAGGAGCTCTAACGCCTTTCTGTGTCCTCTATGGGCTGCCAGGCTGCTGGCTTTCCCTGTGATTGCAGCCTGTGAATTCTCAAGGCTACTGCAGGGCCTGAGAGCAAGGAATGTGCATAGAGCAAGTGAAAACACACAAAGTTCACTATTCTTATCAAAATGCAGTTGTTTTTCATGAATAAATACTTCCCAGATTGTTGAAAGCCTTTGGTTAATTTCCAGAGTTCTGAAAAAATTGATTCTGACCATTTTTGCCAGTTTTTTCATTGCTATTATGGATAAAATTTTCAGAGGTCCTCACTCGGCCATTTTTGCTGATGTCTTATTTTAAAAATATGCTTTCCGGGGCTGGCCCTGTGACTGAGTGGTTAAGCTCGCGCGCTCCGCTGCAGGCGGCCCAGTGTTTTGGTGGTTCGAATCTTGGGTGCTGACGTGGCACTGCTCATCAAACCACGCTGAGGCAGCGTCCCACATGCCACAACTAGAAGGACCCACAAAGAAGAATATACAACTACATACTGGGGGGCTTTGGGGAGAAAAAGGAAAAAAATAAAATCTTTAAAAATTTTTTTTAAAAATCAATAAATAAAATAAAAATGTTCCCCTTTGTCTAAAAAAAAAAAATATGCTTTCCAGCAGCTGGACCGGTGGCGCAGTGGTTAAGTGCAAATGTTCTGCTTTGGCGGCCTGGGAATCGCAGTTCAAATCCCAGGTGAGGACATGGCACCGCTTGGCAGACCATGCTGTCATAGGCGTCCCACATATAAAGTAGAGGAGGATGGGCATGGATGTTAGCTCAGGGCCAGTCTTCCTCAGCAAAAAGAGGAGGATTGGCAGCATTTAGCTCAGGGTTAATCTTCCTCAAAAAAAAAATTTTAAAACTATATATATATATATATATGCTTTCCAGGGGCCGGCCCGATGCGTAGTGGTTAGGTTCACACGCTCCACTTTGGTGGCCCAGGGTTTGCGGATTCGGATCCCTGGTGTGGACATACGCACCACTCATCAAGACATGCTGTGGTGGCGTCCCATGTACAAAATGGAGGATGGCTACAGATGTTAGCTCAGAGCCAATCTCCCTCACCAAAAAAAAAAAAAAGCTTTCCAGTGATTGACTATGTTTCTAAGGGTTATTTTGTAAAATTGCAGGTAAATGAAAAAAATCACTTTGAACAACAAATTTTCTGATAGGGCTTAACAAAGACACTTGTCCATCAAGACTCCTAGATTCTGTAAAGGGTTGTGCCTCACAAACAACACAAACTCTCTAAAGTGAAATCAAAAGGTCATAGAATCTCAGGGCCAGAAGGGGGCCTGAGATACCATAGCATATCATCCTTGTAGGTCACCTGATTCCAAAAGCATGCCAGGATACTGCTAGTTCTCAAACAGCCTTCTCAGCAATACATACATATTTAACATACTGTCAGGTCACAGCTTCAAAAACATAAGAAAACATCCATGGAAGACAGGCATGGTAAGGGCTGAATATTCATTAATATATTCATTCCATAAAGTTTTACAGAGTACCTACTATGTGCTAAGCACAGAAGATAAAATATCACTGAAATGTAGCCTCCATCCTCCAAAAGCTTTTAATCTAGTGGAGAGGACAGGCCTGGAAACAACTAACAACAATAAGTACTATAAGAAAGGAAAGTGATATGGAAAGCAACAAATGATTAATTCCTACTGGGAGCGAATGGGCCTTCCACAACCTAGAAAAGGCAGCATCAAAGCTGAGTCTTAATGGAAATAAGATATCAGTAGGAAGGGGGGAAGGGAGGAAGTTCCTAGTTGAGGGAACACCGAAAGGATTTGGCAAGCAACTAAGTATGGAGTAGGGCTGGGGAGAGTGAGAGAGAGAGAGTCAAAAATAACTTGCAGTTTTCAAGTGTGGGTGACGAAATGGTAACAGGAAAACATGGTGGGGGTAGGGAGATAATAAGCTTGGCCTAGCCAGAATATGTTGGACTCATGGGTTTGGGTGACAAAGGAAGGAGAAGTTAAAAAAAAGTAAAGAGAAAGTCAACCTGTACAGACATTGTAAAGAAGGGCATGGTAGATGGCAGGTTGATTAGCAGAGTCTAGGAAGGCAGGAGGAATTCAGAAGAACAAAGCTCAGCTCAAAATGTGCCTTCACTCCCTTCCTCCTGGGTCCACTTACTGTCCTGGTCTTCCCAGCCTCTGCTTGCCTGTGCACAGGCCCTGCCCCATGTGCATTTCTCTTCTTCTCAGTGCCCTGCTTTTCTGACAACCAAGAACTTAGAGAATAGAGAACTGGACAATAATTCTTAGCATTTCAAGGGGGATTTTCATGTTCAAAATAGCAAGTTTCCTTGAATTTATTCAGCAGGTCACACTCTAGAGATGCTGGGCTGTCAAATAATGTGAAAAACATGAATGATTTCTCTACAGACCAGTATAAACTCTGACACCTTAAGAGAACACTGTCATTTTTGGACTTACACTAGGGAATCCTAACCAAAGGGTTATCATTCAGCTAAACTTAATGATTTTATGAGATTCTATTGAACTGACTAGTATTGCTGGAGGTGGAGCCCCAGGGGCTGCACCTGACAAATTTCAGGGCAAGTCAGCAAAGGGATAACTAGGCCAGTTGGCAAGGGACCATTGTTGAGTGATAAGACCTTTTGATTTTTCAGTTAGAAAAATTAATTGGGCCATGCATAACTTGGCCCTACAAAATACATTTCTTAGAGGTTGAGTCAATTCATCCTACTGACAATGGTGGTAAGAATCAAATGTAATGCAAAATTGGACTCCTTGTTTTCCTTTAAAGTGATGCTTTTGAAAATCCTATAGCCTTTTTAAGTATTTTGTTGTTGTTGTTTTTACTTAGGGACAAATTATTGCTCACTGTCTGATGACTGAAATGCATTTGAACACGTCCACGATGAAATGAGATTCCATGCACAAACTGGTCAAGAATGCACCTAACACATAGACCACTACACCTCTTTTTGCTGCCTCTTTTTGCTTTTGATAAGGTAACTCTGCTCTTTTTGGAGAGATGCACTTTTCAGAAAACTAAAAAGATGCCACTTTTGTAAAGGTTATCTTTGTTGATAAGGCATACATAGAGGGTAGCAAGCACACTGGATGGATGGATGGAGAAAAATATTTGGCAGGTTTTATAATTCAAGACTTGAAGCAACTATTCCACAAACTGAGATGAGAATCATCTTGATTCTTCATCAACAGGGTTTGTTTTTCTTAAGAATCAACCTGCTAGTGGAAAGTGTGGTTGTATTCTCAAGGAGAACAGTTTCACATTAGTACCATTGCCAAGCCATGTCGTGGGTCCAAAGTAAGCCTCCATGGTATTGTATCTTTGATTTTAGACAGTATCGAAACCAAAAAGCAGCAATACTCAAATACAGAGCTCATGTTTCACGTAGGAAGCAAGATACTATGAAAATATTTAGTCAAAATGAAGAGTGTGTCAAATGATTTTCTCCAACATCAAAAGAAAAAAAATTTGAGGGTTTTTTTTTTTTTTTGGCATGGTGATGAGAAGGAGGAATCATTCCTCACCCCTCTTAGAAATAGCTCTAGCTAGGAACATTAAAATTTAGGTTCTAGCCCTACCCTGCCACTAACTAGCTATGTAACCTTGGAGAACTTACTGCACTTCTTTGGGCCTCAGACTCTCCACCTATAAAATGAGCAGTGTGTTTTTCAAAAAGCACATTGTAACTCATCAGTGGGCTGTGAAAAGTATATAGTAGGTTGCAACTAGCATTTTTTTAAAAACGAAACTGAATAGAACAGAAAATATAAGAACGTGTTTCATATAAGAAGGATGAGCATTGTTTCATGAAACTTGCTTGTGTGTGTATAAACTAGGTTGCAATATAAAATGCATTTCTCACTGTATTGTTGGATCAAAAAGATTGGAAAGCCACTGGTCTAGACCTACACTGTCCAATACCATAGCCACCAGTCACATGCAGCTGTTTACATTTAAATTTATTAAAATTAAATACAACTAAAAGTTCAGCTACTAAGTTGCACTAGCCACAATTGAAGTACTCAATAGCCACATGTGGCTAGTGGGTACCACATTGGACAGGGCAGTGATAGACTAATTCCATCATCATAGAAAGTTCTGTTGGATAGACCTATTCTAACAGCCTTTCTACAGTTCTGTAGGAGGTGAAGGTTGGATGGTTTGTTAGAAGGGGTACTCCAAGCTCTAGGAAGAGAGGACGGGTCCACTTGACTTTCTCTTAAGAGAGTCTGTATATGGATTTCTAAATAAATGAGCCAACAATTATTTATTAAGTTCCGTATTTGGTTCTGTTAGGGAATACAGAGGAAACAGCCTCATAAACATTCACTAAATGTTAAACGAACAACCTAAGGCATCATAAAAATCATAATCTAGTCAAAGACATAAGCGTCATGTAAATGAAAGAGCTAATAATAAAAGGCAATGTACAGGCAAGTGTTGATAATAACTAAGTGCTGTCAAAATTCAGAAAAGGGGGAATCAATGAGCATTGGAGTCATCAAGGAAGACTTCAAGGAAGATGCAGGATTTGAACTGGCCCTTAAATGATTGCTTGAATTTGGATGAGCAGAGATAAGAGGGGAGAATACTCCAGATGAGAGGAATACCACAAGTATGTGTATGTCAGAGAGGGGGGTATGTTCTGGAGACTATTAAGAAATGAAATTGGAGAGGTGGCTTGGGACTAGATTGTGGAGGGTGGAAAGCCAGCCAGTAGAGTCCAAGTCTCAGTAAAGCCATTGGCAGTTTTCAGAGCCCTTTCACATGATATTTAAGACAGCCCCTTGAGATAGCGAGGGCTAGGATCATTACTTCCATTTGAGAGTTGAGGGAACTGAGTCTCAGAGTGGTGATATGACTTGTCCATGGTCATATAGCTAGTGAGTAGTAAACTGAGTTTATCTTCCTTCTCATCCAGTATTCTTCCCACTATACCTTGCTCCTCGCTGTTATGATAAAAGCTGGATTTGAGGCACCGGAGACAGGGAGACCAATGAGAAAGTTGTTGTAATAATCCAGGCATGAAGTGTTGAAGGCCTGGCCTAAGGTGGCAAGAAACCAGATGCTCTGGTTATATAACATACTATAAAACAAACTGACAATGCAGTACCTGCTGTTTATAGGGGAGAGTAAGAGTAGACAGTCTGAGGTTAGAACACTATAGTTATTTTTAACTGGAAGTGATCTAAACTACCCCTAAGGAATAAATACTAACAATATAATTCATATAGTGTGTCCAGATTTTTCCAGACAGCTGAAGGCAATGTTTTGGACACGGTTCCTAAGCAAACAACACTTTATATGTCTATGCATTTTTATGAGCCATTTCTGTCTTGGTAGTGTTTCTTTCCTCTGTCAATTTTAGTTTTCATTGCTCAGAACTAATTGGTCATATGATTTCTTACCTCATCTAGATTTCCAGTGAGAAATGACTAGTGCAAAAAGGTCAAGGAGCTACAGGCATTGGAATTTTTCCACACTATTTAGTGAAACTAATTATCAGCTTAGCTATTAATTAGTTAATAATGATTAACTTAGAAAATACTAAACTACGCCTTTACCTGACTAATCTCAAAGGATCTCTCCATCCATGTCACTAAGCTGCTCAAAAACTTCAACGGGCTTCCAAGATTGCTCCAACCGATAGGAATCAAATACAAACTCATCAGCCTGGCATTTAAGGCCCTCTCCAATATGGCCACTTCCTACCTTTCTAGTTGTTCCCCACTGCTCATTACTCCTTCATGAGATCTACTCTTTTCAGCCAAAACAAACCACATGATACTGTGGAAACTCTTTGCTCATTCATGTCCTACTTGCACTTAAGTCCCACCTCAAATGCGACTTTCTCTAAGCACCTTTCTTCCTCAATTTTCCTACCACAAAGTACTTGTTCCTTCTTCTAAGCCTCTATAATCCTTTACTTACATCTCCTTTATGGCACTATGCACTTTGTACTTCAGATTATTGTTATCTGCAGACATGTCATCTCTCTGCTATTGGAATGAACTCCCGTCTCAGTCCACGTAGTCTTCACCTCTGTATCCCCTACAGCTCTGATCATAGTACCCTGCAATAAGTCATCCCCTAAGGCACATCAAATGTTTATTGAATAAATGGGCACACTGACAAAAAGCTAAAAGCTGGTTTATATGTCCATCCAAATGTCAATTTAACAATCCTTTACTGAGTGCCTACCACATGACTGGCACTGTGCTAGGCCCTAAGGATAACAACATATCTTAAGCAATTTCAAATGTAATGGGAAGAGAGAGAAAACAGTTCATTTTGATATGGTATGATCAATGTCCACACAGTGGGGCTAAGGGAACACAGTAGAGGATCATCTAAGCCAGTGTGGGGTACAGGTAAGGCTTTGGGGAAAAAGGTGATGGCAGGACTTAGCCTTAAAGGATGAGAGTTAAGCAAATCGGGCAGGTGAAGGACGTTCCAGGCAGAGGAGAAGCTTGTACCAAAATGCTGAGGGCTGAGAGACTGTGGAATAGTGATACCACATGGAGACTGTCAAGGCTGGAGGGTGGAGAGGCATGTAACGCTAGGAGATGCTGGCCTTGGAAGGCTTGATAAGGATTCTGGACTCAACCCAGGCTTCATGGAGCCCCTGAAGGGTTTCAAATACTCTCAGGAGGAATTATAGTATTCTACTATTTGCAGAATAGAAGAGGTGCAACAAACAATTGCCTGTAATGCAAATCTTAGATTGTTTTTTTTTTTAATATTGATTACCAAATTAAATTCCATTAAAAAAATCTGAAGTTACCATCTTTGTCAAGGAAGGGGTTAAGGTGGGTCTCTGCCTTGTGGCATGCTCAGTGGTACAGCACAACAGGAGAAACTCTGAGTCCTTTCCAGGAACAGTACTCTTCATTTGGAGCACTTTCCTAGTTTTATCCTCTGTTTACAACCACCTCACCCACTTCTCAGACCACAGGAATTTTCCCTATACCCTTTCAACATCACACTTCATTAGTGAATGTTGCCAGCAGACATATGATGTTTAAAAATTTTTTACCTTTGATGTAATGTAAAATTACACTGCCAGAGTTCAGTTTTTGGATTACATAAAATTACATGTGTACCTTCACTTTCAAAACAAAAGACGTATTCCAAGTTAATCCTAAGGCAAATTTCTGTAAAGTGAACTTGATTTTCCGATGTTATTTTATGATCATTTGAACCACGTTGCCCAAGAAAAGACAATCCGACCCCATCCAGAAAAGATACAGCTCTCAATAAAATGGCTCTTCATCCTTGATGTGCACCCTATGTACCAGACTCCAGGAAAATAAGTATCCATCTACCCACAAACATGAAAGACCCAACCCACCAACCACAGCAAAAATACTTTCTAATATGTGACAGGCAAAGAATCTTAACCTGCTAAAAAAAACACAGATCTATTTTCATTTCCAAGAGTGGCTCTTCATAACACGGGTTTTCTCATAAGATGCTCAGCTATCAGTCCTTTCATTAATGCCAAGTTAAATTATTATAAATTAAATTAATTCTAAGTTAAAAATGTCTTTTTACTGCACCTCCCCTAGCAATTCCACTCCTAGGCTTACATCCAAGAAAAATGAGTGCTTACATCCACCAAAGAATATTGTCAAAAATATTCATAGCAGCTTTATTCATAATATTCAAAACCTAGAAACAACCCAAATGTCTATCAACAGAAGTGCTATGGACTGAATGTTTGCGTCTTCCCAAAATTCATATATTGAAGCCCTAATCCCCAATGTGATGGTATTAGGAGGTGGGACCTTTGGGAGGTAATTAGGTCGTGAGAGTGGAGCCCTCAAGAATGGAATTAGTGCCCTTATAAGAAGAGACACTAGAGAGATGAGCTTTCTCCATCATGTGAGGACACAGCAAGAAGGTGCCTGACTGCAAACCAGGAATAGGGACCTTACCAGACACCAAATCTGCCAGGGCCATGATCTTGGGCTTCCCAGCCTGCATAACTGTGAGAAACAAATGTTTATTGGTCAAGCCACTTTGTCTAGAGAATTTTGTTACAGCAGCCTCAACTGACTAAGACAAGAAGAATGGATAAATAAGTTGTGGTGAATCATAATTGGAAATGGTACACAGCAACAAAAAAGAACTAATACGATATACAAAACATGAGTGAATCTCACAGACACTAGGTTAAATAAATGTCAGACACAAAATCATACATACAATATGATTCCATTCATATAAAGCTTGAAATTAGGCAAAACTAACCTATGATGATAGAGGTCAGAATAGTTGTTACCCTTGGGAGGGGGTGTTGACTGGGAGGAGGCAAGAGGGAACCTTCTGGGGGGCCAGAAATGTTCTATGTTTTGATCTGGGTGGAGGTTACACATACATTTTTCACTGAGAGGTACACTTAAGATTTGTGCACTTTATTGTCTATAAGGAATACTTCAATTCAAGAAAAAAGAAAAAGGGAAGTCTCTATACTGGATTTATTTCTAATACAGATTGGCAATACAGACCAAAATTATAACAACAAAATATTCTTTTGTTATCAGGAGTAAAGATTTAGTTCTGAATTTATCTCACCTCCCTGTATACAGACATCAAATCAAAGTGCAAGTAGTTTGGGGCTCCAGATATTATTTAGATATATGGATGATTTATTGGATTTTTCAACTTATAGCATTCCGAAGTGCTATCTATTTTTATAGGCTCACTTTGATTACAAATTCACAAATTTATTAATTCATCTTCTCTACTAAAGCATTAGCTGGTCTCATCAGAGAAATACATTGAATTTGTTCCCCAAGTCTTAATGAAAGGAAGCGTGGTAGACTGACGAGAACACTTCTAATTCTAAGAGAATTAGAAGAACTGGATTCCATTTGTGCTCTGTCTTTTACTAGCCAAGTCATCTTGGGCCATTCTTTTAAGCTCAGATTCCCTTTCCTTATCCATAAAATGGAGATAACACCTTCCCCACAGGACTATAGTGAGGAACGAATAAGAGAATAGATGTGAAAGTGTTTTGTAAACTTTCAAGAAGTGTTAATATCCCCAAAGCTAAGTGTTTAATTAGAACTTGTGCCTGGGTGTGCCCAATAGAAAATGTACTTAACTTTCAAAGCTTGTACTTCAGTTTCACATATCTTACATTTCACCAGAGAGTTAGGATCAGCAAGTACACTCAAATTCTAACATCTCTGAAAAGTTGAAACAATCCCATTATAGTAAATACTGAAAATAGATGTGTAGAGGGAAGTATAATTAATAAATGCCTTCCTTGCTTTTCCCAATTATGACTTTTAGATGTGTCTCTAGCTATGTAATATCCATTATATTCAGTTTATACTTCTAGAACTTTGGACTGCTTCTGCAACACCCATGCCAGAGTTCCCCTCTCCATTACGAATTTCACAATAACTGCCCCTGAAGGCTGCTCCCATTTCTACCCTCTGCCATCTATCACGGTCACTATAGCAAAATTTAAAAATACTCCTCATTCTGAGCTCCTTGTCAGAGAGCCCCAAATGGAAAGTGCCTTTCCTTGTGTCACTTTTTGAAGTTTGTTTCTCTGATGAGAGGAAGTGATATAGGCCAGAGTTGCCTCAAAATGCTTCCTGTCACCAACTATTCTTTCCAGTGGACCCAGCAGGAAACCTCTGATTGGAGAGCCATGCAATGTGAGAGGAGTCTGACAGAAGGAAAAATTAGGGTGATTTGTCTTCAAGGGCTCCAGTGGTTCCTGTTCGTGGAGATTCTGTTCTTAGCCCTAAAGTTAAGCTCTACAAACTAGAACAAGCCTGCATGCAGATAAACAAACAAAACTGACTAGAGATGGTAAATCTTGAACCTCTCAAGATCTTTGAGAAGCATTCCCTTCAGCATCAAGTCCCAGTTAAGAAGTCTTTGTTGAGCCTACTGAGCTAGGAGATGAGGGTCAATTTTATAAAAGTAGATTGACAGCAGCAAGAAGGGTGAACTGACAATGAAAGAGACAGAGAATCATAAAAAAACTAATACGGATTCAAATACACATATGCGCGTGCGCACACACACACACAGACTAAATGGTCTGGGACCACCTAGTGCAGGGGTAAATATTAAATCAGATTTCAATAGGCCTTAGAATAACACTGTATTATAGCATAATATAACAACTGATAGTCATAATGATGATCCTTAATCAGAAAAGATTAAATTATGCCCAAAAACACTGCATTGGAAGTCAGAGGAGTAGTTTGTTTGTTTGTTTGTTTGTTTGTTTTTTGGAGAATTCCATTAGGATAGTTAAAATGTTAAAAGCTCATGGTGCTTACATAGAGGAAATCATGAGCCATTTGGAAAACCTGGTTATTAAAAATGGCTTTTTCCCAAAATGAGTCAGGTAACTAAGGTTTAACTCTATTTGGTAAGAAAAGATGAACGTTGGGTTGTACGGTAGAGAGAACTGTTATAGAAGGTCAGAAAAAGGAGATGAGCATGGGATAGCACAGTCAAAGAAAGCTTCATGGAGGAGGCAGGGCTCAGGGTTGGGTTTACTTTGAAGTCTCTCTCCATCCAAAGCCTGGTTCTGCCTTTTCCTGATTGCCACACTTAAGCAGTCCTGCCACGGCCTCAGGTTCAGAGTCACTAAAAGAGACTAGTCTTAAGAGAAATTAAATTTAATGACAGTGAAAAAAGAGAAAGATAGGACGCAGACCCTGGCCCCATTCTATTGTACCATAAAGCAGCTAGTTAAGGCTTCAATATCTGAACAAGCAGAGCCTCAGGTATGCGCAGCAACTGTGCCAAGCAGCAAAGAATTTATGGGAACAATGAATGGTACCCTATTCATAGTTCTATATCCTGAAATTACAGGAAAAGCAAAGTTTAGCAAAGAATTTTTACTTGATAGTCAACTTTTATTTAGTATATAAAAGTATACCAGTGGGAAACTAAAAAACATTACTGAAAGCAATTAAAGATGACACAAACAAATGGAAAGACATCCGTGTTCATGGATTGTAAAACTTAATACTGTTAAGATGTCCATACTACCCAAAGTGATCTACAGATTCAACACGATCCCTCAAAATCCCAATGGCCTTTTTTGGAGAAATAGATAAATTTATCCTAAAATTCATAAGGAATCGCAAAGGAACCCAAATAGCCAAAACAATTTTGAAAGAGAAGAACAAAGTTGGAGGACTCACATTTCCTGATTTTAAAACATATTTCAAATCTACAGTAATCAAAACAGTTTGGTACTGGCATAAAGACAGACAAACAGACCAACAGAATAGAATTGAGAACTCAGAAACAAACCCTTACATATACGGTCAAAGGGCCTTTGACAAGGGTGCCAAGACCACTCAATGAGAAAAGGACAATCTTTTCAACAAATGGTGTTGTGAAAAGTAGATAGCCACATGCAAAAGAATGTAGTTGGACCCTTATCATATATCATATACAAAAATTAACTCAAAATGGATTAAGCACCTAAATATAAGACCTAAAATTATAAAATGCCTAGAAGAAAACATAGGGGGAAATCTTCATGACACTGGATGTGGCAATGATTTCCTGGATATGACACCTAAAGGACAAGTAACAAACGCAAAAATAGACAAACAGGACTGCATCAAACTTTAAAACTTTTGTGCATTAAAAGACACAATGAACACAATGAAAAAGAATCTATGGAATGGGAGAAAATCTTTGCAAATAATGTATCTGATAAGGGATCAATATCTAGAACATACAATAAATCCCTACAACTTAAAAACAAAAAATCAAATAACCTAAGTTAAAAAAAAAATGGACAAAGGACTTAAATAGACAGTTCTCCAAAGATGATACATAAATGGCCAACAAGCATATGAAAAGATCTTGAAATCACTAATCATCAGAGAAATGTAAATCAAAACTTCAGTGAGCTATCACCTCACACCATTAGGATGACTACAGAAAAGAAAAAGTGTTATCAAAGATGTGGAGAAACTGGAAGCCTTGTACACTGTTGGTAGGATTGTAAAACGGTGCAACCACTATGAAAATCAGTATGGCAGTTACTCAAAAATTAAAAGTAGAACTACTATATGATCCAACAATTCCACTTCTGAGTAAATATGCAAAAGAATTGAAATTGAACACCCATGTTCATAGCAGCACAATTCTCAGTAGCCAAGAGGTAGAAACAATCCAAATATCCATCAGTGGATGAATGAATTTAAAAATGTGATATATACATATAATAGAATATTATTCAGCCCTGAAAAGGAAGGAAATCCTGTCACATGTTACAACGTGGATGAACCCTGAGAATATTGTGCTAAGTGAAAAAAGCCAGTCACAGAAAGACAAATACTGTATGATTCCACTTATATGGGATATCTAAACTAGTCAAATTCATAGAAACAGAAAGTAGAATTTTGGTTACCAGGGAATAGGGAAAAAGTAAATTGTTATTTAATGGACATGGACTTTCAGATTTCCAAGATGAAAAAGTTCTAGAGATCTATTTTATGATAATGTGAATATATTTAACATGACTGTACATTTAAAATTGGTTAAAATGGTAATTTTTTTATTGGCTTTTTACTGCAATAAAAAACAGCTAAAAAAAGAAGTATACCAATGGGGGTAGGGGTCAGAGTGACTTTACCCTTTCTTAACTAGATTTTTAAACCTATAACTAGGTTTAAAATATAACCTAGATTTAAAACCTATAACTAACACTGCATCCATGTTTTCTTTAAGTAACCACTTACACAACTTCTAGTTCCAAGAAAAGATATAATAGACACACTTCCTTTATTCTTCCCAATAAGTACAGCTAAAAACACTGGGCATTATAATATATATATAAGTAATAGGTAAATAAAATATGTAATATATTAATATAATATTTTATAATATACAGTCATGCACTGCATAACGATGTTTCAGTCAATAACATATAAAACATATAAACAACATATAAAACAGTGGTTCCACAAGATTAGTACCATATACCTAGGTGTATAGTAGGCTATACCATCCAGGTTTGTGTAAGTACATTCTATGAGGTTCACACAGTGACAAAATAACCTAACAATACATTTCTCAGAATGTATCCCATCATTAAGCAACACATGAAGGTAATGTAATATATCAATATTAATATTATACTAATTATATTAACAGTCTGGCTAGAGAACTCAAGATCCAAGCAATGACCTAGCAATGAGTTCCTGGGATTTTCTTTTTGAGTAGTATATCCTGAACCTGGTGATGGAGAAGGCAGCAACACAGAAATGCCTTTGCATGAAGAAAAATAGTCTCTCAAAAAGCTCTAGCAAAAGGAATAGGAAAGGAGCAGCCTAGAAAGACAGAAGACTTTTAGATAATAACTGCCATACTCTAGCCAAGCACTACAGAGAAAACTGTAGTCCCACCTCACGTCCATTAGCAAAGACCAAGTGGGAAGCCTAGACCTTCACCTGGCTGTAAAGAGTCACACACACCCTGCCCCCCCTCCCTGAGGTGGTTTCAGAAAAGGCTGAGTGGGGATCTGAAATTTTCATCTCTGCCAGGCAGTAATGAAGCTTTTGGAACATGATGGTAGAGGCGGCCATGACAATACCAAGATGTCCTTCTCTCTCCAAGCCAGGATGGTGTCAACAGAGGCCTAGTGGGGAACCTGAAATTCCAGCCCTGCCCAGTAATAATGAGATGCCCCTACTCCTACCCCAGTATCAACAGATGGTGAGTGAGGAACCTTGATTCCCACCCCCAACTGGCAGTAATAAAGCCATGCCCCCATTCTCCCACCAGAGCAATCTCAGAGCAAATCTGCTAAAACAGAAGACTAAAATAAGATCCAGAGTCTCACAACATAATACCTCAAATGTCCAGGATACCGTCGAAAATCACTTGTCAGACAAAGAACCAGGAACATCTCAAGTTGAGTGAGAAAAGACAATCAACAGAAACCAACACTGAGATAACACATATATTGGAATTATCCAAGAAAGATTTTAAAACAACCATCGTAAAAATGCTTCAACAAGCAATTATAAGCACGCTTGAAACAAATGTTAAAAACAGAAAGTCTTAGCAAAGAAATAGAAGCTATAAAGGAGAAGTAAATTAATGCTATAGGACTGAAAAATATAATAACCAAAATAAAAACCTCACTGGATGGGCTCAACAGCAAAATGCAGACCATACAGAAAAGAATCAGTGAAATCGATGATAGAATAACAGAAATTACCCAATTTGAACAACAAAGAGAAGAAATTTTTTAAAAAGTGAACAGAGTTTCAGAGACAAATAGAACTATAACAGTATATTAAACATCCATGTCATCAGAGTCCCAGAAGGAGAGGGGAAACAGTGTGGGGATGAAGAAGTATTAAAAAAAAATAATGGCTGATGAACCTAAAACTGACATAAAAAAATAAAGTCCTTTAAAAAATAATAAATAATGGCTGAATATTTCCAAAATTTGGAATTTTGTATGTAAACCTACATATTCAAGAAGCTGAGCAAACCCCAAACAGAATAAATCCACGTGAAGACATATCATAATCAAATTCCTAAAAACTAAAGACAAAAACATTTTTGAAAGCAAGGAGAGAGAAACAATACTTTAGTTATAGGGGAGAGCAATTTGAATGAGAGCAGATTTCTCATTAGAAAGCATGGAGTCCAAAAGGAAATAGCACAATTTTAAAGTGCTGAGAGAAAAGAACTGTCAACCCAGAATTCTATATCCAACAAAAATATCCTGGAAATCAAGTCATTCTCAGATGAAGAAAAACTAAGAGACTTTGTTGCCATTGATAAACACTGGCAGAGTAGATAAAAACGTGACCCAATTATATGCTGTAAACAAGTAACTCATTTCATCTCTCACTTACATGTGGAGTCAAAAATAAAAAAACAAACTCATAGAAACAGAGCTCAGACTGGTGGTTTCCAGAGGTAGGGGGTGGAGGTAGGGAAATTGGGTGAAGGTGGTCAAAAGATATAAACTTCTAGTTATAAGATAAATAAGTTCTGGGGATATAAAGTACAACATGATGATTACAGTTAACAATACTGTATTGCATATTTGAAAGTTGCTAAGAGAGTAGATCTTAAAAGTTCTCATCACTATGTTATATGTCAATTATATCTCAATAAAACTGGAAAATAAAATTTAATTATATTTTTAAAAACCAAGCAACTCAATTCAAATATAACAATATAGGTAGATTGAAAATATAAGGGTGGAAAGAGATATACCAGGCAAACATTAATTTTAAAAAAGCAATAGTGGCCATATTTATATCAGATAAAGTAAACTTCAGAATTAAGAAAACTGTCAGGGATAGAGGGAAATTACTTAATGATAAAAGTTTCAATCCACCAAGAAGACATGGCAATCCTAAATGTGCATGCACCAAACAACAGGTTGCCTTAAAATAATGAAGCAAAAACTCTTAGAGCTGAAAAGAGAAATGACAAATCAACAATTACAGGCAGAAACTTCAACAACCCCTCTCAGAAACTAATAAATCTACTACACAGGAAATAAGTAAAAATATAAAAGATCTGAACAACACAATTAACCAACAGGATCTAATTGACATATATAGAACACACTGCCCAATAACAGCAGACTACACAATTTTTTTCAAGATCTCATGGAACATTTACCAAGATAGACTATGTCCTGAGTCATAAAACAAATCTGAGGGGCTGGCCCCATGGCTGAGTGGTTAAGTTTGCATGCTCTGCTTTAGTGGCCCAGAGTTTCGCCAGTTCAGATCCTGGGCTCGGACATGGCACCGCTCATCAGGCCATGCTGAGGCAGGGTCCCACATGCCACAACTAGAAGGACTCACAACTAACAATATACAACTATGTACTGGGGGACTTTGGGGAGAAAAAGGAAAAATAAAATCTCAAAAAAAAAAATCTGAGCAAATTTAAGAGAACCGAAATCAGAGTATTTTGTTGATCATAATGGAATCAAACTAGAAATCAATAATAGAAAAAAAATAAGAAACATCCAAAAACTTGGAAATTAAACAACACATCTGTACGTAATCCATTGGTCAAAGTAGTCTCAAAGGAAGTAAAAAAATGTACATTGAACTGAATGAAAACAAAAATACAACATATCAAAATATGAGACATGCAAGCAACATAGCAGAATTGCAAGTCCTAGCCCTCATTCCCTCATAGAAACACCTATTTAACAACAATATATGGGCCAAAACACCTTTAAATGATTTCCAGAATCCAGTCAGGAAGTTACAAAACCCCAGGTAAGCAAAAAGCTAAGAACAGCCACATTGAAATGAGTAAGAAGAGCAATTTAACTTTACTCACATCAGCCATCCCCCAAGCTGACACAGCTCAGTGGGAGAGAATGCCCCAGCCCACAACTTCATGGAGAAAGTGAAGAGTGGAGCATGCCTCCAACATCCTGGCTTTTCAGAGGGCTGCCCAAGGAAATGGTATCTATCTCACCTCACTTAGAGCACTGATGGTAATGACATAGTTTGGATGCCTGGGGACTGCTGAGAACAAAGAAGAGCAGAGGGCAGCTTACTGGGGCTGGCATGGCTCAGTGTGATCAGAAGAAGCCTTTTCCCTCAAGAGGGAAGGAGAGAAGTAGAATGTGCATCCAGCATTCCGGCTTTTTGGAGGGCTGCCCAAGGGACTGGTACCAGTCTCACCTGAATTGGAGCACTGATGTGGAGCTGGCATAAAGTGGATGCCTGGTGGATACTGGGAACAAAAGAGAGTAGGGTGGCTTGTTTCTGTAGAAGCAGAGAACATGCAGTCATGCAGACAGACACCAGCAAGAATAAGAGAATACAAGCTCCTGGAAGAGAAACGGACAAGCCTTTCTAATTGAGACAATAGAAAATAATTAATACAATGGCATACAACAGCAATAGTAAGTCCTTCCCTATCAATAATTAATTTAAACAAAAATGGAATAAATTCCTCAATCAAAAGACAAAGAGTGGGTGACGGACAAAAGAAATCAAACTATATGCTGTCTACAAGAGACTCACTTTAGATTTAAGGAAGGACACACATAAGCTGAATGTGAAAGGATGGAAAAAAATATTCCATGCAAAATGTAATCAAAAGAGAGTAGCAGTGTCTATACTTATATCATACAAAATAGACTTTAAGTTAAAAACTGTCAAAAAAGACAAAGAAAGACATTAGATAATGACAAAAGGGTTAATTCACCAGGAAATTATAACAATTATAAATAAAAAGGACTGAACATCAGAGGACTCAAATATATGAAGCAAACATTGACAAAACTGAAGATATAGACCAACACAATAACAGTAGAGGATTTCAACACTTCACTTTCAAAAATGGATAGAACATTCAGACAAAAGGTCAATAAGAAAACAAAAGACTTGAGCAAAAAGTATAGACCAAATGGGCCTAACAGACATATATAGAACATTCCACGCAATAGCAGCAGAATACACATTCTTCTCAAGTGCACACAGAACATTCTCCAGGAAAAATCACACTTTGGATCACAAAACAAGTCTTAACAAATTTTAAAAGACTGAGATCATACCAACTATATTTTCCAACCACAATGGAATGAAACTGGAAACTAACAGCAGAAGAAAAACTGGAAAATTCACAAATATGTGAAAACTAAAAACACTCTTGAACAACCAGTGAGTCACAGAAGAAATCAAAAGGGAAATTAGAAAATATCTTGAGACAAATGAAAATGAAAGCGCAACATACCAAAACTTATGGAAGGCAGCAATAGCAGTACGTTTATAGCGATAAATGCCTACATTAAAAAAGAAAAAAGTTCTCAAACAATCTAATATAACACCTCAAGGAAACAGAAAAAGAAGAACAAACTAAGTCCAAAGTTAGCAGAAGGAAGGAAATAAGATTAGAGCATAAATAAACAAAATAGACAACAGAAAAAAAAGTCAATGATACTTACACTTGGTTTTTTAAGACCAACAAACTTGATAAACCTTTAGCTACATTAGCTAAAAAAAGAGAATACTAAGATAACTAAAATGTGAAATGAAAGAAGAGATATTATAACTGATTCCACAAAAATTAAAATGATTATAAGAGACTACTATGAACAGTTATACACCAACAAATTGGGTAACCTAGAAAAAAATGGATAAATTCCTAGAAATATAAAACTTAATCAGACTGAACCATGAAGAAACAGAAATTTCTATAATTAGTAGAGATTGAGTCAATAATAACCCCCCATAAAAAAAAGTCCAGGACCAGATGGATTCACTAGTGAATTCTATCAAACATTTCAAGAAGAACTAACTTCTTTTGATGATTTAACTTTAATTTCATTCTTGAAGTTAATTCTTAAAATTAATAAAATTCTTTTTAAAAAAGAGTTTCAGAAGCCAATCCTTCTCAAACTCTTTCAAAAAACTGAAAAGGAGGGAACACTTCCAAACTTATTTTGTGAGGCAAGCACTACCCTGATACCAAAGCCAGAAAAAGACAGTACAAGAAAACTACAGGCTAATATCCCTGATGAATATAGATGCAAAAATTTTCAACAAAATACTAGCAAACCAAATTCAACAGCACATTAAAATGACCACACACCATGACCTAGTGGGATTTTCTCCGTCTTGCAAGGATGACTCAACATATGCAAATCAATCAATGTGATACACCACATTAACAGAATAACCACAAGATTATCTCAATAGATGCAGAAAATGCATCTGACAAAATTCAATACCTTTTCATGTTGAAAAGCTGAGTATTCTAAACTTAAACTATAAATAAAAGGAAATTACCTCAACATAATAAAGGCCATATATAAAAAGTCCACACACAACATCATACGCAATGGTGAAAAACTGAAAGATTTCCTCCAAGATCAGGAACAAGACAAGGATACCCACTCTCTCCACTTTTATTCAGCACAGTACTGGAAGTCCTACCAGAGCAATTAGGCAAGAAAAATAAATAAAAGGCATTCAAATCATAAAAAAATAAGGGCTAGTCCCAATGATCTCATGGTTAAAGTTCAGTGCTCACCATTTTGGTGGCCTGGGTTTGCTTCCTGGTCGCAGAACCATACCACCCATCTGTCAGTTGCCATACTGTGGTAATGGCTCACATAGAACAGAACGAGTTACAACTAGGATATATAATCACGTACTGGAACTTTGGGAAGGAAAAAAAAAGAGGAACATTGGCAACAGATATTAGCTCGGGGCAAATCTTTCCCTGCAAAAAAAAAAAAAAAAGAAGAAGTAAAATCGTCTCTGTTTGTACATGATGTAACCTTATATGTAGAAAACCCTAAAGACTGCACAAAAATCCACAAAAATTGTTAGAACTAATAAATGAATCTAGCATATACTTGAAATGTTAAGTCTTTACAGGATACAGTATCAACATACAAAAATTGGTTATGTTTCTATATACTAACAATGAACTATCTGAAAACAATTCCATTTAAAATAGGATCAAAAAGAATAAAATACTTAGGAATAAACTTAACCAATGAGGTGAAAGACTTGTACACTGAAAATTGTAAAACATTGCTGAAAGGAATTTAAAGGCACAAAAAAATGGAAAGACATCTCATATTCATGGATTGGAAGACAATATTGTTCAAATGTCCACACTATCCAAATCAATTTACACATTCAATGTGATCCCTATCAAAATCCCAATGGCACTTTTTACAGAAATAGAAAAAACAATCCTAAAATTCATATGGAACCACAAAGGACCCCAAATAGCCAAAAGAATCTTAAGAAATTGGACTACTGTGGGTGAGCACAATGAAGTATATTCAGTAATTGATAAATAACAATGTACGCCTGAAACTACACGTTATAAACCATTGTGATCTCAATACAATTACTTGACAAAAAAAGAACAAAGCTAGAGGCTTCACAATGCCTAATTTCAAAACATATTACAAAAGTCACATTAATCAAAACAGTACAGTATTGGCATAAAGACAGACATATAGACAATGGAATAGGAACACAGTGCCCAGAAATAAACCCATACATATACTGTCCAGTGGTCTTTGACAAGGTTGTCAAAAGTATACAATGGGAAAAGGATAGTCTCTTCAACAAACGGTGTTGGGGAAACTGGATATCCACACGCAAAAGAATGAAATTGGACCCTTATCTTATGCCACACAGAAAAATCAATTCAAAATTAAAGCCCTCAATATAAGACCTAAAAGTATAAAACACCTAAAAGAAAACACAGGGGAAAAGCTTCATCACTTTGATCTTGGCAATGACTTTTTGGATATGACACCAAAATCACAGGCAACCAAAGCAAAAACAGACAGGTGAGGCTATATCAAACTAAAATGCTTCTGCACAGCAAAGGAAACAATCAACAGAATGAAAAGGGAACCTACGGGATAGGAGAAAATATTTGCAAATGATATATCTGATAAGAGGTTAATATCCAAAATATATAAGGAACTCCTACAACTCAATATTTTAAAACCCAAGTAATTTTATTTAGAAATGGGCAAAGAACTTGAATAGACATTTTTCCAAAGAAGACATACAAATGGCCAACAGGTAAATGAAAAGATGCTCAACATCACTAATCATCATGGAAATGCACATCAAAACCACAATGAGGTACCACCTCACACTTGTTAAGATGGCCACTATTTAAAAAAATAAAAAATAATAAGTTTTAGCACTGATGTGGAGAAACTGGAAGCCTTGTACACTGTTGGTGAGAATGAACAAATGATGCAGCCCCTACGGAAAACAGTATGGCAGTTCTTCAAAAAATTAAAAATAGAACTACCATATGATTCAGTAATCCCATTTCTAGGTATTTATCCAAAAGAATTCAAATCAGAATCGAAGAGATATTTGCCCTCCCATGTTCCCTGCAGCATTATTCACAATAGCCAAGAGGTAGAAATAACCTAAATGTCCATCAGTGGATGAATGGGTAGAGAAAATGTATATACATACAACAGAATATCAGTCTGCAATAAAAAAAGAAAATCCTGTCATATGCTACAACACGGATGAATCTTGAAGACATTATACTAAGTGATGTAAGCCAGATCAAATACTGCATCATTCCACTTACATGAAGTATCTAAAGTAGTCAAACTCACAGAAACAGAAAGCAGAATAGTGGTTCCCAGGGGCTGTGGGGAGCAGGCAATGGGGAGTTGCTGTTCAATGAGGATAGCGTTTCAGTCAGGCAAGATGAAAAAGTTCTAAAGATCTGCTCTACAACACTGTGCCTATAGTTAACAATACCGTAATGTACATTTAGAAATTTCTTAAGAGGGTAGATCTCATATTATGTATTTTTTACCACAATAAAAAAAAATGTGACATGCAGCTAAACCACTGCTGAGTGAGAAATTCATAGCACTAGATGCTTACCTTAGAAAAAAAGAAAGTCTCAAATTCAAAATCTCATTTAGTTTAAAAAAACTAGAAAAAGAAGAGCAAAATAAACCCAAAGAAGTAGACAAAAGGAAATAATAAAGATAAGAGCAGAAATCAGTAAGATTGAAAACTGAAAATCAATAGAGAAAATCAATAAAATAAAGAGCTGGTTCTTTGCAAAGATGAATAAAATAGACAAACCTCTAACAAGACTGACAAATAAAAAAAGAAAGAACACGCAAATTATTAATATCAGAATGAGACAGGGGATATCACTAAAGACTCTGCAGACACCAAAAGGATAATAGGGGAATACTACAAACAAATCTGCAATACAAATTTTACAATTTAGATAAATTGGACCAATTCCTTGAAAAACACAAACACACAAACTCAATATGAAATAGATAATTTGAGTAGCCCTATAACTATTAAGGAAATTGTATCTGTACTTTTAAAACTCCCACAAAAGAAATCTCCAGGCCCAGATGGTTACACTGGAGAGTTCTACCAAACACTTAAGGAAAATGGATACCAGTATTACACAATCTCTTCCAGAGAATAGAAGAGGGAATACTTCCCAACTCTAATTACAAGGCCCATACTTCATGGATACCAAAATCAGACAAAGACAGTACCAAAAATTAAATAAGAAGCAATATCATTCATGAACAGAGACACAACAATCCTTAACAAAATATTAGCAAATAGAATTCAGCAATATATAAACAAATTTATACACTATGACCAAGTGGATTTATTCCAGGGACACAAGGCTTGTTCAATAATTGAAAATCAGTCAGTATAATTCACCATATTAACAAACTAAATAAGAAAAATCATATGTTCATATAAATTGATACAGAAAAAGCTGTTTGACAAAATTCAACACTCATTCATGACAAAAATCCTTAGAAAACTAGGAATTGAGTGGGAATTGCCTCAACTTTAAAAAGAATATTTACCAAAGAATTACAGCTAACCTCATACTTCATGCTGAAAGACTGACTGTTTCTACCCTAAGATTGGGAACAAGGCAAGGGTTTAGCTCTCACCACTGCTATTCAATATACTACTGGAAGTCCTAGCCAGAACAATAAGGAAAGAAAAAGAGAGAAAGGGCATATGGAGTGGAAAGGAAGAGGTATTGCTGTCCCTATTTGCAGATGACAAGATGGTCTACAAAGAAAATCCCAAGAAATGGATAAAAAGAATAACTTCCTAGAACTTAATCAGTAAATTTAGCAACATCGCATGGTGCAAAATCATCACACGAAAATCAATTGTAATACTATAGACTAGCAATGAACAGATGGAAACCAAAATTAAAAATACAACACCATTAAGTTACTTAAAAAGTGAAATAGTTATAATTCTAACAAAACATGTATACAACTGGTACGCTGAAAACCACATGATGCTGAAAACAACACAATGATAATGAAAGAAATAAAAGATCTAAATAAATAGAGAGAGATATCCCATTCATGGATTGGAAGACTCAACATAATAAAGATATCAGTTCTCCCCAAACTGATATACAGCTCTAATACTTTTTCTGTCAACATCCCAGCAATGTTTTTTAGATATAGGCAAGCTTATTCTAAATGTATAGGGAAAGGAAAAGGAACAAATTATATTTAAAAAAGATAAAGTAGGAAAAATCACTCTACTTGATTTTAAAACCTATTCTAGAGCTATAGTAATCAAGACTGTGTGGTATGGCAGAGGGACAGACACATGGATCAATGAATCAGAACAAAGAACCCAGAAATAGACCTATACAAGTACAGCATACTCATTTTTTACTACAGTACAAAAGCAATTCAAAGGAGCTGAAGCAATCAGATATCCATAGTTAAAAAGTTAACCTCAACCGAAACCTCACATTATATACAAAATTCACCTCAAAATGGATTGTGGACTTAAATGTAAAATGCAACTAAAACACTTTCAGGAGAAAATCTTTGAGATGAGAGCTTGTGAAGGTTGTTAGACATAATAACAAAAGTACAATGCGTAAAAGAAAAAAAAAGATGAATTGAACATCATCAAAATTAAAAGTTCTTGCTCTGTGAAAAATCCTATTAATAAGATTAAAAGACAAGCCATAGATTGGTAGAGAGTATTTGCAAACTACATATATGACAAAGAACTCGTATCTAAAATATATAAAGAACTCTCAAAGCTCAACAGTAAAAAAAAAAAAAAGCACAAAAGAACAATACAATTAGGGGCCAGCCCCGAGGCCAATTGTTTAAGTTCGTGGGCTTCGCTGGTTCGGATCCTGGGCGTGGACATGGCACTGCCCATGAGGCCATGCTGAGGCGGCGTCCCACATGCCACAACTAGAAGGACCACAACTACAATATACAAATATGTACTGGGGGGATTTGGGGAGAAAGAGCAGAAAGAAAAAAAAAAGAATATTGACAACAGTTGTTAGCTCAGGTGCCAATCTTTAAAAAAAAAATACAATTAGAAAATGGGCAAAGAACATGAAGAGAAATTTCACTGAAGAAGGTATAGGGATAGCAAATAAACACATGAAAAGATGCTGATCATCATTTGCAATTAGAGAAATGCAAATAAAATTGCAATAAGATATCAATATTCTCCTATCAGACTGGCCAAAATTAAAAAAAAATGACAATGCCAAATACTGGCAAGGATGTGGAGAAAGCGGATCTCTCATATATTGCTGGAATATGCAGGAATGTAAAATGGTATAGCCACTCTGGAAAAATAGTTTTCCAGTTTCTTTAAAAATGGAATGGAGGGGCCAGCCGGGTGGCTCAGTGATTAAGTGCGCACGTTCCACTTCAGTGGCCCGGGGTTCGCTGGTTCAGATCCCGAGTGCGGACGTGGCATCACTTGGCAAAAGCCATGCTGTGGTAGGTGTCCCACATATAAAGTAGAGGAAGATGGGCATGGATGTTAGCTCAGGGCCAGTCTTCCTCAGCATAAAGAGGAGGACTGGCAGGAGTTAGCTCAGGGCTAATCTTCCTCAAAAAAAAAAAAAATGGAATGGACACTTACCATATGACCCAGCAATCACTCTCCTGGGCATTTATCTCAGAGAAATAAAAATTTACACCTACACAAAACCCTATACTCAAATGTTCATAACAGCTTTATTTGCAATAGCCCCAAACTGGAAATAACCAAAATGTCCCTCAATAGGTGAATAGTTAAACTACAGTAGATCCATATCAAGGAATACTTCTCAGCAATAAAAATGAACAGAATATAGATACACATATCAACTTGAATAGATGTCAAGGTCATTATGCTGAGTGAAAAAAATTGGAGAAAGTCACATACTTTATAATTCCATTTATGTAAAATTCTTAAAATGACAAAATTATAGAGAAAGAGGACACATTAGTATTTCTCAGGGGTTATGGATGGTGGGGCAAGTGGTGGGTGTTGCTATAAAGGGGTACCTTTTAAGTGATGGAATATTTCTGTATCTTGATTGTGGTGATGGCTATACAAATCTACACATGTGATAAAATAACAAAGAACTGTACATACACATTATTCCAATGTCAATTTCCTGGTTTTGATTGTATTATAATTATGTAAATTGTAAAGACTGGGTAAACCGGAAGAAGGGTATATGGAGCCTTTCTGTACTATTTTTGCAACTTCTTGTGAGTCTTTTATTATTTATAATAAAAAGCTTAAAACATAGAAACCACTTATAAAGCAAATAGCTCAGAAACAAGAGCATGGAAGCTAAAACTCAGGGAGTAAGTAAATAAAATGTTTTATTATCATAGCCTCTAACAATATACCAGTTTTATGAAGGGAAAAATTTTAAATGGGGAAGGTTTGTATAGGCCAGTGACATACAATACCAAAGACATTTATCTGTAGGATCAAAACATGTGCTTAAAAACAATGTTAGAGCCATAGATTAAAACATCTATCTTAAACCAGGCAACTTAAATTGCGAAATGCTTTAATAAGCCACATAAACAAAGTATACCTGCAAATGATGAAAAATCAATTGCAAAGTGTCTTCAGGCCAGTTGTTTAAACTTTATCTAATAAGTGGTAGGCATGGAGAAGTTTCATTCTGGATAACCTAGAACCTATTCCTCTGACTGTCAGATAGTTAACTGATTTGTATTCACCCTGTGTAGGGTGTCCTCAGGTTTGTTTCATTATAGAATATATTCATTTCCAGTTGTGCTATAGAACGAACATTTGCATTTGGTAAAATATTTCGTGATAATTAGAAAGGAGCAAGTGGGGGAAAATGGCCTCTCTCTGCACTGTCCAAAATGATAACCACTAGCCACATGATGCTATTAAAGTTTTAAATAATTAAAATTAAAATTTTAGTTCCTAGATACATTTCAAATGCTCAATGTGGCTAGTGGCTACCATACTAAAACAGCATAGATATAAAACTTTTACATCATCACAGAAAGTTCTATTGGACAGCATTGCTCTAGAGCGTGAAAAGCATGTCATTTCCCCACAATCATAGAGCTGACAGGAATTAGTATTGCATTTTGAGGTTTGCATTTACACGTAACTTCATCTTCAGCAACAATGAGCAGTACGTTGCAGTGGTTAAGTTCTAGGGCTTTGGGGTAGAATAGTCCTGAGTTTCAATTTTAGCTCCAACTTTTACTAAATTCTGTGAGCTTAGGCATGTTACTTTGCTTCTCTGTGCCTGTATTCTCATTTCTAAAAAGGTGGGGATGACAGCACCGACTTCATAGGATTGTTGTGAAGAATTAAGTGAGATCAGTCCCATATATGACACTATAAATGCTGAACTATAAATGCTAGTTATTCTTAGCATTATCCTTTACATCTAGAAGATGAACTTGGCTTGTTCTAGAACCTAGAATCTAGGTGACCAGAAGAAAAGGCAACAGGGAACATTCAATCATACGAGCAGCAGGGGAATCAGTCCCTAACAAGGCCCCCCTGTGACTCTCGATAGATAAATACGACCACGTTGTTCCTCCGTACCTTGGGGTCAGCAACAAAAGAAAAGCGACCTTCTCCCCTAGAGAGCTATTTGTCTTGCAGCTTTCAAAAAGTCAAGGAGTACCTTACCCTTGACCTTAAGGGACTCAGAAGTGAAAGTTAACCGCCATGTCATACCAAATGAAATAAAAGCACAACACACTGTCTATAAAAGCAGATTACCCAAATAAGTCACTCAGCAGGAGAGGCACTTGGAGTTGTTTTTCCAGCCGTTTCTAGTAATCAGATCCAATTCCTTGATGTATTATTATAGTGAAATGTTACTATACCCAATCTTTTGTGAATACCACACAACAGGCCTACTGTAATCAACTGGGTAAATATTTATTGAACACCTGCTACATACAGGACACTTTTCTTCTACACCAGCCATCAGCAAGCTGCATCTGGCGGGCCAAATTAAGTCCACTTCGTGTTTTTCGTATGGTAAGCAAGGTAGGAATGATTTTTACATGTTTAAACAGTTGGAAGAACTGCCCTTAACCACTATTATCAAACACTGAATGGCTCTGGAAATTAGCTTTTGCTGCAGGCTTGATAATGTTTCTTAATTAATTCAACATAAAATTACAAGGCAAAACAGCACTTATATGAAACTTACACTATAGGAAAGTCATTTTGACAACTAACATTGTTTAAATCACAAGTAATGTGAACATGCTTTATACACTTCTCATGCTGTCTCAAGTCAAAACAACAAAATCACAATGAGATGCCACTTCACACCCACTAGAATGCTATAATAAAAAAGATAGACATTAACAGGTGTTGGTAAAGATGTGGAAAAATTCAAACCCTCACACATTGCTGGTGGGAGGGGAAAATGGTGCAGCCACTGTGGTAAATAGTCTGGCAGCTCCTCACAAAGTTAAACATATATTTACCAGAGGCCCAGTAATTCTACTCCTCGATACGTACCAAGAAAAAGAAAATATACGTCTGCACAGAAACTTGTACACGAATATTTATAACATCATTATTCATAATAACCAAAACTATTTGGAAACCACCCAAATGCCCATCAACTGATGAATGGATAAATAAAATGTGATATAGCCATACAATGGAATATTATTCAGCCATTAAGAGGAATGAAGTACTGATACATACTAAAATTTAGATGAAGTTCAAAAATATTATGCTAAGTGAAAGAAGCCAGACACAAAAGACCACATATTGTATCATTCTATTTATATGAAAGCCTAGAAAATGAAAATCCATAGAGACAGAAAATAGATTAGTGGTTGCCTAGGGCTGGGAGTAGAAATGGGGAGTGACCGAAAATAGGTGTGAGCTTTCTTTCTGGGGTAATGGAAATGTTTTAAGTAAGACTGTGGTGATGGAGACACAACTATAAAATACACTAATAATCGTTATATCGTACACTTCCAGTGTACAACATCAAAAGCAGGATCCATAAAAGAAAAAATGACAAATTGAACCTCATCAAAATTCAAAACTTTTGCACTTCAAAAGACACCATTAAGAAAATGAAAAGATAAGCAACAGACTGGGGGGACATATCCACACATCATATATCTGACAGGGACTTGTATCCAGAATATATAATTAATTCTTACAGCTCAACCATAAAAAGACAACAACTCAATTTAAAAATGGAAAAAAATATATGAACAGACACTTCACTGACAAAGATATACGAGTGGCTAATATGCAAACAAAAAGATGCTCATCATCAGTTAATAAGGAAATACAAGTTATAACCACAATGAGATATCATTTCACACCCATTTAGAATGACTATAATAAAAAGACAGACAATAACAAATGTTGGCAAGGATGTGGAGAAACAGAAACCATCGTACATTGCTCATGGAAATGCAAAATAGTGCTGCCGCTTTTGAAAACACTTTTGCAGTTTCTTAAAAAATTAAACATAAATTTTCCATATAATCAGTAATTCCACCCTTAGGTATCTGCCAAAGAGAAATGAAAAATGTGTCCACACGAAGACTTGCACACAAATGTTCTTAGCAGCATTATTCCTAATAGCCAAAAACTGGAAACAACCGACATGTCTATCGACTAGTGAACAGACAGGCAAAATGTGTTATAGCCATAAAACGGAATACTATTTGGCAATAAAAAGTAATGAAGTGCTGATACATACTGTAATGTGGGTGAACCTCAAAAATATTATGCTAAGTGAAAGAAGCCAGGCACAAAAGACCACATATTGTATGATTTCATTTAGATGAAATGTCCAGAATAGGGAAATTTATACAGACAGAAAGTAGATCAGTGGCTACTTGAGGCTCGGAGTGGAAACGAGGATTAACAGTAAATGAGCATGAGGGATCTTATTGGGAGAGCGAAAATGTTCTAAAACTGATCACGGTGATGGCTGCACCACCCAGTAAAGTTGCTAAAAATCATTTAACTATACACTTGAAATGGATGAATTTTATGATATGTAAAATATATCTCAATAAAGCTGTTAAAAATAGTAAAAGAACCAGTAGGGGAAATGGCTGAGGGGTACACATGAATGCTGCACTATCTTTGCAAATTTTCTGTAAATCCAAAGCTATTCTGAAGTAAAAGATGTATTTAAATTAAAATTAACAAGAATGCATTTGTGGATTGATATCGGTCTTTGGCACTACCTATTTATGTGAAAAGACATTTACAGAGATGAAATAGGTAAAATCTCATTACAGATCAGCATTAACAGACGAACATCTGGAACGATGTTGATGATAGGGAACACTGACTGTGAGCTCCAATTAAACAAAATGTTATCCCCCAGAAAAGAATTCCATCATTCTCATTAGTAGTCCTGTATTAGTAAAAAAAGTATTCAATTATTATTATTATTTTAATTTCATCAAAAAACATTTGTGGAAATTTGTTTTCTCTCATTATACAAGTATCTACAAATTATCCTTGATTTTGCCTTTTGGCCCGCAAAGCCCAAAATATTTACTACCTGGCTCTTTACAGAACGTTTGCCAAGCCCTGTTCTACACCATAACAGGATAAATATAAACATGATCAGTCTCTTTCTTGAGTGTATTCTTATCATTATCTACTTTTGGCAAAATACCCTTCCGGAAATGCCCTATAAAGGATAAGCCTTACATCTCTTCTGCTATGGCACTATTTGGGATTTCCATAAATAGAAACACTATTAGCTTAATAGTTCTAGCAAAGCCTCGATGTCATCGTTATTATCGTGATAAAAAGGGCCAACACCATGCCACAGTATCAACATGACCCTCATCAAGTTGTGATGTCACCAGGCCATGGACTCGCCGAGGTCTCTTAGATATCAAGTGGCTCCCAGGGCATCACACCCTGCCTTTGGCATCACCCTGGCACATCACCTTACTATGGTGTCATATGCTATACTGCTGTGACAGAATTCTGCCCTGATGCCATTCCACCGAGACGTCAGAATAATTAACCTCTACTCCTTTCCACTCCTTTAGCCACGGCAGGGAGGGGGAGGGTAGCCACAGCCACCGGTACGAGCTCAGGAGGTAGAACTCAGCTCCTTTCGTTGCCCCTTCCGCCTGTCACTGCAGGTCAGGGCCCCCGTAGGACAGGAACTTTAGGCTCCCATAACTCTCCTGCCATGACCCCACACCCGTTTTGCGTAGCCGACTCAATGCCCCAACACCGACCACCCACCCCGGTTCCACTCGAAGCCGCTCCCTGTACCTGACTCCATTCTCCAGCTGTCATCCTGGGCCAATTCCACCGGCCACTTGACTACGGCGGCCGCAAGGGACCCTGGGACTTGTAGTTCCGCGCTCCTCAGGGCAGAGTCGGTGAGAGCCGCAAAGGCCCCTCCCGGCGTGGAACTGCGCTCAAACTGCAACTCCCAGAGGCGCCCTGCGATGGGAAAAGAAGCAAAGGAGGGAGGAAGATCGATGATTGGTGGAGCGCCACTGGCTCTTGTGATTGGCAGTCGGAGCCGGGGACGTGAGGCGGCCCTTGGTCGTGCTTCACGGAGATCCTGGGGAAGCGAAATGGAGGGGAGTGTGTCTAACCTAATGGTCTGCAACCTGGCCTACAGCGGGAAGCTGGAGGAGTTGAAGGAGTGCATCCTGGCCGATAAATCCCTGGCTACTAGGACCGACCAGGTGAGGCAGCGCTGGGCCTCTCCGCAGGCGGCGGCGGCGGCGACGGAGCCCAACGTGGCTGCCTGGCGCGGCCCAAGTGGAGGCCGGCTATGCGAAGGCCAGGTCCCCGCCCCCGCCGCCCCCGCCGGCCCCGGGGTCACCTCAGGACTCGGAATTGGGCGGCAGGAGCTAGCGCCACAAACCTCACATATTTCTTTTGGCCCGGTACTTAGCTCGCCGGAGTTTGGATATTTCTAGAACGTTTACCGCGTTTCTCCGAAATGCCCAATCTTGGAGCTATCCGTGAGGAGAAAAGCTTTTTTTTTTCTTGATGGGTTTCTTTAGTTTTGCCAGTGATTGTATTCAATGAAGCCCATGGAACTGTTCGCCTGTTCTGTACCAGGCCGTTTGCTAGGCGCTGGGGCTGCAGTCCCCGGGGAGGAGCGGGCGTTAGGGCGGTGCTCCCGATCCTAGGTCCATTCCAAATTGTGGTCAGTTCCCGGGAGGGGCGTTGGCGTGGTGCTTTCAGAGCGAGTAACGGGAGGCCCTGTCCAATCGGCCTCGGAGAAACCGGGAGGGGGCTAATTGAAAAGGCTCTGCCGACGGGGGCGCGGCGGGTTAGCCCTTGAGGGACGAGGGGGATTCCGCTGGGGGATGGACGGCCTTCTAGGCGGAGGCGGGACAGAAGTGAAGGGACTTTGGGGAGTGTTTACTTCTGCCCATCTGCGCAAAAGACCCTCATGTTTTGACCCTGAGTTTCTAGAAAGATTCACGGTGCCCTCAGTAAGCCACCAAATATTTGTAGATTGCATCCTGTTTGACAGACACCGTGCTAAGCACTGGCGAGACAGTGTCACATACTTAGGAATCTCCATTTTGCGTCTTGGGGAAGAGAATTATACATCGGGAGACTCTTTTTTCTGGAACTTTCCTGCATTGTTCAACCTGAAAATGGCTTTCCTTTTATCTAGTTTACCTTCATTATGGTCTGGTATTATTTAAGACGTTAAAGTTAATATTAAATTAAGATTTAGTAATATTTCTAACCGTTCTTCGTCAAGTTAATGGCATAAAAAAGTCTCAAGATCAAGAGGCTTAAGAACATAACAGCCAAATGCAACTTATGGACCTTGTTTGGATCCTGATTTAAACAAGCCAACTGCAAAAAGACATTTGGGGGAGAGTGGGGAAGTCTGAATACAGAATGGGTATTCGATGCTATAAAGGAGTTAGTGCCAATTTGAATAGGTGTAATAATGTTCTCATCGCTATGTAAGAAAGTATCCTTATTTTTTATATACTGAAATATTTAGGAATGAAAAGTCATGATATTTAGGATTTATTTTTTAAAAACCTCAGCAAGGAAAAAAACTAGATGAAGAAATATGGCAAAATATTTATGAAACCTAGGTGATAGTCCTAGGGGTTTCTGTTATATTCCCTCTATCTTTATATGCGTTTGAAAATTTTTGTCATAAAGTTTAAAAGAACATTTTCGTTTACATAGGGCTAAGAAATAGAGCAGTCACTGCAAAAAAGGATTCCCATTGAGAAGCTTGACTAACTCTTCCCATTATTTTTTTAAAAATTTGTTTTGTTGCTCTCTAATTCTGTGTGTGGTGTATTTTTTAAATGGTTGTATAGGTAATCTCAACTAGTTTTATGAACGTTTCTTCCCCATAAGATGCATTTGTTCTTTCTAGAGCATCTAGAAGTTTCGGAGTCAGACAGGGGTTTGTGTCCCATCTTCGTCATTTACTAGCTGTGACCTTGGACAGGTTGCTTACCCTGAAGGGTCCTCGTTTCCTTTTCTGTAAAGTGGGGATAATATCCACTGCATAGGATTGTAGAGATTAAATAAGATGATGCATGTAAAACTCCTAGCATTGTACCTGACATAAAACTGCATAAATAATGTAATAGTAAACAGCTGAAGCTCTATTTCTGCCAAAACATTAAAATCGGTTTCTTGCTCTACTGCTTTTCTGGCTGTTTTCTCCAGATTACCTACATTCATCAGTGTATTCCCCCATGTTGCTAAAGCATTGGTCTCTCTTAGACTAATGTGTAATATAGTTTAAGGTGACCTACCTGAGGATCCAGTGCTCTCCATTTCTTGTTTCCAAACTATAGGTTTGCTGGCCCCAATGTTAATTTTCTCTGGTCTCTTGCCTTAGTTCTTCTATTTCTCTTCAAGAATGTTGATCTTACTGCTCCTCTGTTTCCCATGTAGGACAGCAGAACTGCACTGCATTGGGCTTGCTCAGCTGGACATACAGAAATTGTTGAATTCTTGCTGCAACTTGGAGTGCCAGTGAATGATAAAGATGATGTGAGTACTAGGCAGAGTTGATAAATTCCCAGTTATCTTTAGAGTCCAGACTGGTGTTTACTCAAGCCGGAGTATTAAGCTCACAAACAAAATTGTAACCTTTATGACTAGAAAGTTACAGCATGACCCTGGTGACCAAGCACAGGACTAGTGGGTGCATTATTTTAGAATGTTAGTTTTGCCACTCATACCCTGTAGTTTAAGATAAACATGCCAATCAAGGCTTATTAGGATGACCCCTGAGAGACTACAAGCTCTTTTCATTATGTTGAAAAATTTTTTTTGGTGAATATTGCCTGAATAATGAGGGCCCAGGTATTGTTTTTGTTATTTAGAGATTTACTGTAATGGTATCGATTTTATTAGAATAAGACTTGTGAAGAACAAGAATGGAAACTTTTTGTAGTCAGAGAGTCCTGTTCAAGGATGCTCACTGAAGTAATATTTATAATAGCAAAGAAATAAAAGCAGTCTAATGGAGGAACACTTGGATACAGTAGGTATGAGAAAATAATATGCAACCAATAAAGTTACGATTCCAAAGAACGACATAGAAAAATTCTCACAACAAAATGATAAGTGGAAATTGTGGGAAATGCAACTCACAGAGCTTTATACCCTATGATCCCAATTTGAAAACATGTTAGAATTAGACTTATATATCATTATCAGGGTTATAGGATTGTGGGTGGTTTTTCTTTTCGTTTGTGTACATCTACTTTCCAAAATCTCTGCAGTGCTTAATGAGGGGAAAAGAAAGAATGTTATTTTTGTAAACCGTTCACACACAGCTCTTTGTAGACCCTGCCTAAATTAATCCCTGTGCGTGTTGCCCCTGATTTTTGTACTGCCCACCTCTTTTACAGGCAGGCTGGTCTCCGCTTCATATCGCTGCCTCTGCTGGCCGGGATGAGATTGTAAAAGCCCTTCTGGGAAAAGGTGCTCAGGTGAATGCCGTCAATCAGAATGGCTGTACTCCCCTACATTATGCAGCTTCCAAAAACAGGCATGAGGTGGGGTTCCGTTCCTAGGCTACTTCTTTTGAGTTCTAAACCTGTACACAAACACAAATAGATCTCTGCATTGTTTCCTTCTCTGTCTTTCCAGATCGCTGTCATGTTACTGGAAGGCGGAGCTAATCCGGATGCGAAGGACCATTATGAGGCTACAGCAATGCACCGGGCGGCAGCCAAGGGTAACTTGAAGATGATTCATATCCTTCTGTACTACAAAGCATCCACAAACATCCAAGACACTGAGGGTAACACTCCTCTGTAAGTGACAAGTAGCAGTCATTTGTATTCTACCTGACATTAGCCCTCTTGCACTAATTCTTACACATTGTTTCCTTTTTTATTCTGCTTATGAATGTAATATGTGTTTATGGCAAAAAAAATTGAAAGTACAAAGATAAACACGAAAGTATAAAGATAAAAATTAAAATTGCCTATCATCTTCCCACTCAGAAGTGACCAGTGCTAACATTTTTATTTATTTTCTCCCAGTCTTTTGTATGCAAATATGCATATTTTACATATTTTTTTGTAAAATGGGGATCATACTGTGTATGTAGCTTTAGATCTTGTCCTTTTCACCTCATGTGAGCATTTTCCAATGTTATTAAATATTTTTAAGACAGTTTTCAATGGCTGTATATAATTCTCTTTTGTGGATGTGAATAATTTAATCATTCCCCTATTACTGTATATTTAAACTTTTTTGAGTTTTCCACTATTATAAATAATGCTACACTGACTAACTTTATACAAAAATCTTTGGCGATATTGTTGATTATTGCCTTAGTATAGACTGCTAGAAGTAGAATTGCTGGGTCAAAACAAATACACATTTTAAGACTATTGCTACCTCTTGCCAGATTGCTTCCAGAGGAGTTGTATCGCTGTACCCTCCCAAAAGCAGTTTCAGAGTGCCTATTACCCCCTCGCCAACACTGAAACTAGCCTTTTGTTATATGAAAAATGGTATTTCATAGTTGTAATTTACATTTTTTTATTATCAGTAAAGTTAAACATTTTTTAATGCCTATGACTAGTTACATTTCTTCTGTAAACTCTAAACATTTTATGTCCGTTTCTCTGTTTCCTTTTGGGGGATTAATGTATTTTTACTGCTTTTTGAAATACCCTTGACATAGTAAAAATATTAACCTTCTGCTGTGTTAGTTGAAAATATTTTTCCCAGTTTGTCTTTTCATATTGTTGATGATTTTTTTGAATAACAGTTTTCAACTTCTCCGTAGTCAAAACCATTAATCCTCCCTCGTGATTAGAAAGTCCTTTCTTACTCTGCAATTAGTTAAATATTCACCTGTATTTTATTGTATTTTAAATATTCACATGTAGGGTTTTTTTTAACACTACATTGGTTTTGGTTAAGAGTTATTTTTGCTTTTCCTTTAGCTCAAATCCGTCTGGAGTTGCTTTCTGTGTGTAAGCAGAAGCCGTCCTCTGCCTTGATATTTTTTCTATAGTACTTGGCCACTTTTCTTCCTTATTGAATGGTGACATTTTTGAACCAGAAATTCTCTGAGTCTTCTTTTTAGTCCAAAGTGAGATTCAACTTTTTCAAGTATTGTTTTCTTAAATTCTTAGTTTTAGAAGTCTTTTCTCTAGTTCCGGGTGACTCTGTTTAGAAAGACTTGCAGATTCTAGCTCTTTTCTCCATAACAAGAAAGGCAGGGTGGCCTGGAGGGAATTTGGGCTCAGGAGGTATAGGGTCCTCGCAAGAGCCTGGGATTCAGGGATAGCTAGATGCCGTTGCCCCCGTCCAAACTCGGCCACTTACCGACTGTGTTCAACACTTCTATTCAGTAACATGGAGAAGTTACTCAACCTTCCTGGGTCTTAACTTCCTCATCTGTAACATGAGGATAGTAATTCCTTCCTCACTGGATTGTTGTGAGGCTTAAATAGCATAACATGTAAAGTGCCTAATACTCTGCCTGGTAAACTCTTAACTGCCTAACAAGGTTTCGCCCTCAGTTACTGCTCAGCCATGCCATCATAGGCAAGGACTTTAACCTGTCAGAATTTCAACTGTAAGATGGTGATGATAATACCTTACTAACTTGTTAAGTGGATATAAGGATCAAATGAGGTAAAATCTTTTAAACTGCTTGTCCAGAATTTAAACCACACAAATTGCTATTAGTGGATTATGAATTGGGGCTTTTCTAAATTCTAGCCCTTAATTATTGCATGTGTTTGGTGTAGAATACTTCTAATCTCCATAGAATGAGGGAGTTGTTCCTTAGGCTGGCATTTAGATCCCTTCTTCTATTGTAGGGCCAGAATTATGATTTATGATCTGGTCTTATAAGGCTGTTCCACTGAATTTTAGCTGACAAAGTCTTCCCCATGCAAATTGCTTTTCCTTTCCTGTTGAAACAACTTTCCAATATTACACTCCCTAACAGTGTGCAGTTTAGACTGCCTCTCAGGGAATCCTAACCGTTACATAGAATTGGTAGTGATCGATCGGTCTTTTTGTCCTCAATTTCAGACACTTAGCCTGTGACGAGGAGAGAGTGGAAGAAGCCAAACTGCTGGTGTCCCATGGAGCAAGTATCTACATTGAGAATAAAGAGGAAAAGACACCTCTGCAAGTGGCCAAAGGTGGTCTGGGTTTAATACTCAAGAGATTGGTGGAAGGTTAAGCAGCTTGGATTTATTCTTACTTTGCAAGTTTTGTGGTTGTCCCCAGTGTCCTGGAAACAATGTACTTGTGCACAAGACATCATCTATGAATGATGAAGTTCCATCTTCAAAGCGTTATAAACATGTTGAATATTCTTCCTGTTGAAGTGTGTGTTCTAAGCTTACAACTTGCTTTCCAGGCATTGAGATTGCTCTCCTATTGTTGTGTATTATTCTACGTTGAATTGTTGATCCTGAGCAAGTGCTGTGTGGCTGTTGTGAGTCTTCAGCAGTCTCCCGTGCACCATCTCTCCCCTCTGGGGCAGAACAACCCCAGTAGCATCAGGCCAATTGTTCTGCCAAATGTTTCTAGGTGGATTCTAGAATGTTTCTCCTTACACTTGAAACACATCTCAACTTGTTTTTCAAGCTCACTCAGAGGCCTATGCCAAATATTTGTTTTTTTCAACAGTACGATTTAATTTATTTTTGTTATAGGAAGAATACTTATGTATTTCAGTGGACCAAATTTTCAGTTGGAGGGCATGCTATCCAAGTTTGGCATTCATAAACACGGACATAACGACAAATAGTAGCCCACGTACCCATGTATCTTTAATGAACTATTTCTCTCCAAAATAAAATGTACTGTTTTTAAAAAGGAAGTTTTAAAGTTCCTATGTTAAGTCATCCTGTACTGAAAAGAATGTCAAGCTTGTTAACATGATATGTAACAAAAATGTATTTCGATTTGTATTTCTGAAAGTAAAAAAATAAAAAATGTTGAGAGAATCTCCCAATTTTTCTTTCAAATCAAACACCTGCTTAAGCTTTAAAATCCTTCATAAAGCCATTTCTCAGTTTTTGGTAGCTCTAGTCAATAAAATCAGTGAAGCTTGAACTGCAGCTAAAATCTTTAAAAATAGTAATCTTCTGAATTGCTAATTAAATGTGGAGCAAAAGAAAATTAAATGTAAACTTGATCTCGATTTAGGGAAACATCTTAAATGATTACTAGTCATAAAATCTAATGAACTCCAAGTGACTCTTCAAATTATTTTTTTAATTTGAATTTTGTGCTGCAAATACTGCTTGAAATAAGCGATCCAAGTCAGCCCACAAACTTGCATTGATTTGGGGTCAGAGACAATGACCGGTAGCTAAAATGAGTTTTGTCAACACGAACTTTGTTGTTGATATGCAAACTCTTTTTACGTAAATATTTTGAGTGCTAATCTTTACAAATATTAATCACGGAAGCATCTTCTTCTGGAACTAAACTTTGTTTCTTGAGTGTCAGGGACAGACTTGATGACAAGGGAGATAATTTCTTTCCAATGTTTTTTAGCATGGTTGGAGAGTAAAGCTGTGCCTAATAGGGCCTGTTAGTTCTGAAGGCATTTACTCTTCAGGAATATTGAGTTTATCATCTGAGTTAATCGGCTTTGTGGGTGTAAAAGAAAACTCGTCTTAGATCTTTAATAAGCAGTACAAATGGACCCAAGCCTCAGGTAATTTGTAGGCTATTGGCACGTTAAATGAAAGTGGCTTGTTAGCAATATTTAAATCACTGATTTGTATGAACTGCGGATGTTAATGGCCTCGGATATTGATCACATTGTTACCTCTTCCCCATAGGAAACCCAGTAGAGTTGAAGCTGACTCAAGGTCAGGAGGTTTTACAGTTACTTCCAAAATGAACTCAAGAAAGATGACAACTTTAATTGTAAAGCTTAACTGAGAATATAAGATGGAAGAAATAGGTAAATGGGAACAGTGGAAAAATTTATATTCTTAAGTATCTATTGGAGGGAATCCACCACAATTTCAGTGAGGTTCTATGAGATTGAAGGTAAATTTACATTTTATTTCATAATCTGACTGAATTTACTATATGGCCCCAGTGTTTTGATTTCCCGCTTTCTCAACTGTGCCGACTACAATGAATTCATTACATGGCTGCGCCTGCTGCTTTCTGTTTCCGTATCCTGTTAAACTACCAAGCCCTCAGATCAGTCCATCGGCAAGTTTTGTGTAGTGTGGGAGCTCTTTACTTGGGGCTCTATGGCCCCAGCTTCATGGGTCCACTGACTGCTTAAAATAGAACGTGGGAATCTGTGTGTGCATTTTTCTAGGAAGCAGGTTTTGTAGCTTTCACCAGATTCTTAAAGGGATCTGTGACTTCCCAAAAGCCAAAGAATCCCTAGTCAAGCGAAAAGCGGATACTGAAAGAATTACCAGGAGGTGTGGTTTCTCCAGCAGTGTTGTCTTCCACACTGTAAATTTTTGCATCCATTCTCCACTGCAGCTCTTAGGAAGGCAGAAATCATCTCCGTTTTACGGAGGAGAAAACACCCAGAGCTAGAGAAACAGCCAACACCAAAATCTAGCTTTCCTGGATCCTGATCCATTTTCTTTCTGCCTCTACTCAAAAACAGTGGACCAAACGGAAGGTAATTTGGTATTTGGATAATAACCCGTTAATTGTAGCACCTTCCAATCCACGTGCTTTGCTTTACATTGGGGTGTTTTTTTATTTTGGGGGGTTTTCTTTGTTTTTGGGGGGTTTTTTTGGCGTTTTTTTCCCCTTGGTTTCCTGAAACCTTATCATCTCTGAATTCTTTGTTTTTAAACCAAAGCTTCAAAGATAGGGAGGATTATTGAGTCTTTATTGATTGGTTTGAAACTTTTGAGACCCTCTGACCTGTTTTCCAGCATGTGGACATTGTAAAACATCCTTTTATTACTAAAACTTGAGTTTGTTTCAATGAAATTAGTAGTTTGGTGCAGTTGAAAGAGCATTACACTGGGAATGAGAGAACTTCGGATCTTGTCTTGACTTTGTATAATCTCAGGCAGATTATTTTACCTCTCTTCAGTCAGGTATTCTCGGGATTGGGTGAGATATATAGGAATGACCCAGCTTTTTAAAACTATATTTACCCGTTCCTGTTTCCCTCCCCAAGAATGTAGTTGTGCATCATCTCCCACTTCCACTCCGCCGCTGCCACCGCCACCATCATCATCATCATCAGGAATAAGCCATTATGTGTGTTATGACCCTCAGGTGTGCTGAGATTGAAAAAGCTTGAGTACTATTGATCTCAAAGCTCCCTTCTTGCTCTTCTAGCTCTTTTTACTCAAGGTTCATCGAACGTGAGTTAAACACAAGCCAGTGTGAGAGCTGCAAATATTAGCTTCTCAGCATACGATATTGGGGGAAAATGTCACCTGGTACTCTAAGGGACATAGGAGATAATCAGTATATGTGGTTTCTTAGCTATTGGTCAGGAATTACTGTTTTCGTCCCTTTTCCTCACAGATCACTATAATTTGGAGGCCCTCCCCAGTATAGTACACATTCAGCCTTGCTCCCCTGCAGTCGACACACTACTGTTGGTAACATGCAAGAACCTGTCATAATTAGCAAAGCTGGTATTCCATGAGGACAAGAGCTAGCTCTGATTCTGCTCGCCATTGTATCACAGCCAAAGTACCTGGTTCATAGTAACCATTCAATACATTTTTAGTGGGTGACTGAATAAACAGATGAATTTGGGGAAAATAACATACAGCCAAAAAGCTGTTCTGTTGACTTTAGCATATCCTAGTTGCTAAATACAGAAACAGAGACAAGAGAAGTTTCTGGAAATCTTTTTGGGTGGTGAGAAGTGAATGGTTGAGCCCAAAGCTGGTTTGGGATTTGTTGGGACCACCTTCTTAGATTTTAACTATGGCAAAATAAATCAGGTAGTACCCTCTCTGAGTGAGAATTATGTTGAAAGAATTTGGTTGAAGTTTAATCAGAATATTTGGGTAATGACGTATTCCATTACTTATTTTCTGATCCACTGATGAGGAAGCAGGAAAAAGCTTTGTTTTGTCCCCTTATTGGAAAGCTCTTTAACATATAAGCCCATTTTCCTGTCCAAGTAAGATTTAGTGAACCAAATTGTAATGACTCCATATTTTATAGAGTCTCAGGATTTATCGCAAACATAATTATATGGTGCATTATGGATGTACTAATAGAAGATTAAGGAGACTGGGAGGAAAGTTGCAGAGACCCAGAGTGGCCTTATGAGTAGGTGGAATAGATGGTAACCCACATAGTTTGATTTGAGAGTGGCTGAGAAGGCTCCTTTTTCTAGAAATATCTCGCCTCTGGATTGTTCCAGTACTTGAAATTCCACTGTTTAGACTCTGGATTAAGGAGTTATCCCTGTTCAAGAGTCCTCTGTTAAAAGGTAACTATTCTTAAGAGAGCTAACTCATTATTAACCTGAATGACATCACTGGATGATGAAAGATGTTTGCTGGATAAGAAAGGTCACAGAACAGCTACCTTTTGAAAGGGTGGCAAGGACAGAGATAGGGCCTGTAATGACTCCTGCCTGAGGGATGCAGACCTGAGTGGGTCACTGAGCTAGTAGGCACATGAGAATCCTGGGTGTTAGGAAAATAAGGCACCAGAAGGCTAGCAAGGGCACTGAAAGGAGAGATCCAAAGATGCCTCAGATTGTCCTCACCTCCTTCCCCACCTTGCCCAGCTATAGTTTCTGCATGGGCAACAAGGACTCTATACCTGTAAATCCAGACCTTTCCCTCCATTCCTGTCAAATTCATTATGCTGATTTCAGGTCAACTTCCAGGCTATCAAGATCATTTTGAGTCATGATTCTGTCATACAGCATAGTTGCCATTCCCTCCCAGGAGCAAGACGTCCACAGATTAATTGTGTTGTGTGTTTTTATCTAAGTCACTGGTTCTTAATCTTGGATTCAAGGGGGTCTGTGATTTATCTAAAACCGTACCTGACACTTGTGTGTATAAGCATTTTTCTTTGGTGAGGGGTCCAGAGTTGTCAGCAGATTCCAAGGTGATCCATGACCTCAAAAAAGGTTAAAAACCACTGATCTAACTATTACTCTTTTGAACAGAACAGTGCTAAGAAGGACAGAGTTCTCTAAGACCACCAAGAAGACCTTCCTTCCTGCTCAGCACTGATCATCAGAAATTTTGGGGTGTTGTTGTTGAGTCTCTTTTCTTGTGATTTGCTTCTATCATAAAAATGGAAGAGAAAAGTAAATTCCAGCTACTTTGGCATTCTGGTAATTGAGATTTTTACACTGTTGGTATTTATTTTTTAACCTCTAAATATTAGGTCATTCTTCATCATTTTTCTTCCTGAACCCATTAGACACCATATATCATATTATATTTAGTCTGAATTGAATTATAGACGCTTCAAAAATCCCCACCATTGGCTGAAAATGAACACATCAAAGAAAATGCATAAGAGAAAGCTTGCTATCTCTTCTTTCCATGGCTCTGGACAAATGTAATATAAATTTGAATTTCAGTCTATCCTAAAACCTACAGAGACTCTACACCTCAATCAGTATGGGTATGATCTCTACAGAAAGGGCTTCACAGTTTAAGAAAATCCTCTACATGAAAACCTGGATCTGATAAGTTAGAGATTCATTACTTCATTTAAAAAGGATTCAACTCAGGGCCAGCCCACTGGCCCAGAGGTTAAGTTCACATGCTCCACTTGGGCAGCCCAGGGTTCACCAGTTCAGATCCCGGGTGAAGCCCTGCACGCCATTTGTCAAGCCATGCTGTGGCAGTGTCCCACATATAAAATAGAGGAAGATGGGCACAGATGTTACCTCAGGGCCATTCTTCCTCACCAAAAAGAGGAGGATTGGCAGTGGATGTTAGCTCAGGGCTAATCTTCCTCAAAAAAAAAAAAAGGATTCAACTTAGAAGGAAGTCAGATACAAAAAAGTACGTACTGCATGATCCCATTTATATGAAGGTCAAGAAAAGGCAAAGCTAATCTCTAGTGATGGAAAACAAATCAGTGGTTACCTAGGTCCAGGGTGATGATGGCATTGCACAGAGGGGCAAAGGGAACATTTTGGGGTAATGGAAATGCTCCACTTAGATTGTTTTGGTGGTTTTATAGGTATATACATCTATCAATACTCATCAAATTGTACACTTAAAGTAGGTGCAGTTTATTGGATATAATTTATTGTATGTCAATAAAGTTGTTTATAAAAGATTTACGTAGGAGTCATTAAAATAAGATTTTATTAAGTATTATTTATTGAACCTTAAAATAAGATTTAAAATCTGATTGATTACACAAATGAAAAAGTCTACCTGTGAATTTTTTCAAGGTGGGATGTGAGTGAAATATGATCAATGCAAAAGCTTTTTAACAGGTGAAGAGGTGATTTCAATGTATTTTAGTTAATAATTAGCATTTATACAAGAATGATATCTATTAATGTGGAATATACCAACAGTAAAACAGATTTAATTATTAGTTCAGATTATCTCAAATAAATCTTAAGTGTTTTTTTAGAACAGTTTCCTAATCTGGCCCTTCCAAAGTAGATAGCATCGGACACAGTGATAACATAATAGCTCATTCAAAGCTAAATTGTACATCACCTATGATGTCAACATTTTGTATTCACTGAAGGAAAACTGTATTTGGAATTGTTTGCCTGTACATTATTTTTCACTTAAAAATGGATTATTTAAAAAATTTGTTATGCTCAGATATTGAATAGCAGGGCGGTTCCTTGGGAAATCTAATGTGATAAATGAAGCATTAATTTTAAGACCTAGTTTTAAATGCTATGTGCCAATTAATATGTACTCTTTACATTTTCTCCTCTGCAATTTTCAAAGAACTTCTTTCTAATCTATGAGATAATGCTGGTGAATTCTTTTCTTAGTGGTCAATGTGAAACTGAATAGGGAAGCCCCGACAACTAATCCTAGAAAATAATATTGAATACAATTAATGCCACCTAATCAAGTGTGCATGTGGAATGTAACAAAGAGTAGCTAAAAATAGAGAAATAAAATTTTCTGAAATATGACACAGGTGGTGGTGTAAAACACTTTCAACTGGGTGAGAAATCACACAGCTTGTCATTAGTTATGCTTACATGTTAGTACAATTGTAAGTACTCTATACTGGTAATACAGGAACTCTTGCATTTATTTAGCAGTTATCTTGACCTGTTTATTTTGGATGGTTGGTAGGAACACCTTGTTAGAAGAGGGTTGGTCAGAACGGAGGGAGGTGGTGGGAGACTGGTTAGGTCAACTAAATTCCAAATGCCAGTAACGGGTTCCTTAGTAATGACTACTGTACTTATGTTACCAGCCTACTTCTTATTCCCTCTCTTTTCCTCGTCACAAAAGGGTTCAACTACAATCCCGGGCTCCAGCTCCGTCTCTGGCTCCGGCTCCGGCTCTGGCTCCAGATGGATCTCAATCTCAGGCACAGGGACAAGCTCAGGTCCTGCGGTAGGCTCCGGGACAGGCTCTGGGACAGGCTCAGGCTCAGGGATAGGCTCATGATCCAGCCCCAGGATGGTATCAGGGTCAGTCTCATGGGTGGAAACTGGCAGAGTCGCTTCTAGTTGGACAGCATCTTCATTTGGCATTGTTTCACACTCTGTGCTTTGGTTTATCATTCTCATTGGTCTGCAGGAAGAAGGCCCAGGGAAGAACAAGTTAGGGTTTGACATTTCATGTAGAGCCATAGACTCTGTAGCTTCAGTGATCATAGGTCCCAGTCTGCTCAGGACCTCTGTGATTTCTGATATTCTGACTCACTGTCAGACCGCATGCCTCCATTTTGGGTGCAGAAAGGTTAGGTCTCGACAATATGATAAGAGTTCGAGAGAGACAAACCAGTGTATAAAAGGTGAGAAAACTGATGTCAGGATGAAAGGGTCTAAAGATCTAATAAGGTCTTTGAGGGCCAAATCCATGGCTCTGGCGCATCTCTAACTCCCACTCTATCTAACACAATACTTGGCACCTGATTAGTACCCAATACATGGTTGTGGAAGCATAGAAATGGAGGGATGAACAAATGGATGAGTGTGATATACGTTCAAGAAGAAATAGAGTGTTCAAGAGCATGGGCTCCAGGAAGGGCTGCATTCTGACTTCCGTGGGCCCTAGGTACTTTTGCCTCTCTGGGCACCTCGTTCCATAAAAAATATTAAAAAATCTATTTTATGACTGTTGGTAGAAAGACAAGTATATTATTATGATATATTAAAACATTTTCTTAGACCTAAAAGGGTCGTCGTGGCAGTTAAATGAGTTGATATACATATAGTGCTTAGAACAGTCTGGCACACAGCGCTCAGTTAATGGTAACCATCGTCATTTTATGAAAGCAGTGAGAGTGAGCAGAAAGATACCTCTGATATCTGATGCTAGAAAGGAGTGCTTAGGAAGAGCTGACTGAAAGAGCTATGCCTGAGAAATGGCTGTATTCAAGTGAAGACAACAAAATAAGGTCTTACTCAAGTTCTGGGTTGGTTTTAGAATTTCTCTTCCTCTCCTTCCCCTTTCCCTTTGCCTTTGCCTTGCTCCTTGCGAAGCACACAATAGAGGTGATAATGGCAGCACCTACAAGGGTACCCACCAAGGCCCCAACAATGATTCCAACTTCTGGATCTGGAGGATACAAGCAACTGGTTAGTAAAGTGGAACATATTGCCTGCCTCATACATGTGTATTTGTGAGCAGTGGGGAATATTTGAAGCATTTTTATAGTGGGAAAGTGACTTGTATAGGTTGGGAGCATGGAAACCTCTAAAACTCTGCCAGTGGACTCATATTGGGAGAAGAAAGATGACTGGCTCAATTATGTAGCCTAGCCATTCACATTTACACACATAAAGAAGTTTGCCAACTTGGGGGAGGTGGGGTTGCTTTTGAAATGGGGTTTAGAGAAGTGAGTCTTCAGTGGACATTTGCTTGGTTAGTGAAAGAGACACCTTAAACTGCCATCTGGACACCAGAGAAATGACCTCTGTTCTAGGCAGGAACATTTTGCCAGGCTTTCCCAGACCATAGGTGAAGTAGATCCCTAAAAACCTTCTCTCCCACAGACTCCGTGTTCACCAAGGAGCCTCATGCATTCTGGCCACTGGAAAGGGATACTCCCACTTCCGTAAACAGGCATCTGGTTTGTTAGATCAGTCTATGGAGAAACTTAATGAGTGCGAGATGATCCAGCTGAGACCAGACCTTCAAGCACTGAGATATTGTCCCTGAGAGATCATGTCTGGGGTCCAGGTGGGCCCATCCCCACCCACTTCCCCTCACATAAGGATGGATATCTTATATTTTGAGAGTACTTGGATTGCCTGATTATTATTTGAACTTTTTATGATTAAAGGAATACATGTGCGTAATTTAGAAAGTCAAACAGTTTTACTAGACTTCTAATAAAAAAACAGCAGTCCCTTTCCCCACTCTCCCCCATCTCTGAGTCCCGTTCACTAGAGGCAACCACTCTTAACTCTTGTTTTTTAATCCTCTGGTATTTGCCCCCATGTTTCTATTATACTTGTTCTAATATGTCCTGCCTTTTCCAATTTTCGTCATTTTCCATTGACTTCCTACTCTGGAAGTTGAAGATTTAACTCTTACACCACCCCCTCACACCCCGCCACATTCTCCTAATAAAGTTAGAATGCAAGTCATAGTTAAATCAAAGTTTGCAGTATTATGACGATCTAAATATTATTCACAGCTGCAGAACGTAGTATATATTATGATTCTTTCTTGGACAGCATTTAAAAATATTCCCCGAGGCTAATAATTGCCTCATTTGGGGATTTTTTTTTTTTTGGATATATTATCACTAATCCCGCAAATGTCCAGCAAAACTGTTAAACTTGCTTCAGTAGATTTAAACACGTCAAATAAACTATTGGTTTCTTATGGGCTTTTTTTTCCCCTGGAGACATCCCTCTGGAGTCCTCCATCCTCCTCCCTCAGCACGAGCTGGTTGCCCTCCTAAGCCCGCTGTTCTGCTGTCATCCTTCAACTTCCTTTCACCTTCATCCCTATTTTACAGATAAAGAAACAGGCTTGGCAAGTTCCTTCAAGATCCAGCTCAAATAGCACTTCATTGGTAAAGCTGGCCTTGGTTCTATAAGCATCATCAATTATTTCTTTGTTGGTGTCCTGTAGACCCTGTGCAGACCTCTATTAGAGCATTTAACACATTTTACTGTTTGTCCCTCTAGCTAAACTGTGAGCTCCTTAAGTGTAAGACATATATCTTATTAATCTCTATATCTCCATCACCTCCGACAGTCCCTGGCATATGGTGGATATTCAATGAATGTTTGAGGAAGGGAAGGAGGGAGGCAGAGAGGACGGAGGAAGCTAAATGCCAAAAGCATTGGAAAGAGAATTCAAAGGAAGTGAGGCTCAAGTGCAAATTCTAGGAGTCTCTACATCTGCAGCATGACAGTACTTCCAGAAAAGCAAAAAGGGATTGGGGAAGATTTAGAGAAAAAGGACAGAAATGATCAAAGGACTTGGGGTAGAATGGGACCACAGAAAAGGACAGACCAAAAAGATGGGGTTTCTTTCCTTTGAATAGAAAATAGCTGAAAGAAATATGAGAATGAAGGAGCAACCTGGAGTTGGAAAATGTTTGATTCAGAACAAACAAAAGGAAGAAAGCTCAGCTTCATAGGAGAGCAATGATCCAATGAAACTGGTCCCCCCTGGATATGGTATATAATAAAACCACAGATTCAAAGTAAGTTAGAAAAAAATGAATAGATGACATGATCCTAAATGTTACTAAGTGGTCCTTGAGAGGTGTGGCAAGATATCCCTTGTGAGATCTTGCCCCTGATTGGCCCAATTTGACAATTCCAGGCCCTCCAGTCTATGCTCAGTAACTAAGCACCTTTGAACCGGAAGGTTGAGATTTAGAGGCATTCTGGTTCTGCTAGTTACTAAATGGATGACCTTGAGCAAGTCACTTACCTCCCTGAACTTCAGTTTCCTTTTCAGTAAAATAAGGCTAACAATATATTCTGCCTCCTAGACAGACAGGGTGGTTTTAGGACTGAGTAAGATAATGCTCACAGCACTCAGCCAAGTGTCTGGCACATCTTTTGTGCTCCACAAATATCAGCTACTGTGACTGTATGTATGAGTGTTATTATTACTACTATTATTAGAGGCAGATCTTAACACATTAGTTAACAACTGGAAAGTTTGTGAGCTCCATGTTTGACATAGATTGCTGCATACAGATGCTGGATTTACCAACAGCATCATAAAGAAAATTCAGCCTGGTACTATCAATGAGGCTGTTGTTTTATTTATTAAATAGTAATACCTACTTCCTAGAGATTTTGTGAAGGTTAAACAAATTAATTTTTGTAAACAATTTAGGGCAGTGTGTGGCAAACATTACATATTATGTAAGCATTCGATATTAGAATGGTCATTCATCATATCAACCTATACATAAAGCAGAAAAATCTCCAGAGAGACAGGAGGATTAACCAGGAATCCTAATTAATTTACTTGGCTGGCAGGCCAGGATACTTGACTTAAGGAGAAACTGTCTAAGTTGTATGATCAACTCACGTGAAGAAGTTAGATCAATTTCACAGGAACTATTGCCAAGGATGTTGATAGCAGTGCACTGGTAATAACCTTGTTCAAAATTGGTCAGATTTCCAATGACTAAAATTCCAGTGGCTGGGTCTGTCAAAACGAAGAAATAGACTGAAATCTTTTATGTTGGTACAAAACATGTTGATGTAGTAGATCATTCAGTGCCCACCCACTTCCTTACATTGGCTTCCCTTTCTTGAGATGTCCAGGGTCCAACTAGACCCCTTGAGACTGTTCCATACGTCGCCCATGTGGGACTATGCCTATTCCCTCCATACCCACCACCTCTGAGCCAAAAACAGGCTTGATTTGTAGAAGTCAGGGAGAAGACCAGACCACAATCATCTTGTTGGGAGCTAGACTTCTTTTTTCATCCCCCTCCCAGAAAAATAGAAGATTGAGCTCTAAGGACGAGCAGCCAGCCACACACACATACCGTCAGACCCACACCAGGTCTTGCCAGGGGCTGCTGAGGGATATACTTACTGAAGCTTTCTTTCACTGGGACGATGTCTCTTCCTTCAAGTCTATACCAGTAGTACACAGGGGAAGGTGTTCCAAGCACGGAGAGACAAGAAAGAGATATAGGATGGCCAGTTTCTGGTATTCCCTGGATGCTGCAAAAGGGCTTAGAAGGTTTGACTGTAAGGCAATGACAAAGAGTAAAAAATCCTGCATAATGAATGGCAGTCTGTAAGAACTGTAGTCACTTCCTCACTTTCATTTTGTAGAATGTGTGCTTATTAAAAAAAAAACACAAAACTTTAAAAACTTATTTTGACAGTTTTCTGATTGTACCACCAGGTGGGAGTAGAGCACTTCAGGTGCAAGGACCTTCCAGTCACCAGGCTATTGAGATTCTAGTGGCATCTCTTCTGTCTGCCTCCTCCCCAGAGTCATAACCATGAATTTCTGCATTGTCTTAAAATATGCTTTTCATAAAAACAGCCAAATGTAAGCAAACACTAAATGACTAGAAACATAGTTTGTACTTTTCAAGCACAGTTTTAAAGGAAAATAGAACCCTTAAATACTTTGAGATAAACTGTTATTTATTCTTTTAAAAAATTTGTTTTATTCATGCCATATTTTTCTTTTCCTTTACGGGTCATTTTCTGGCATTTATTCTTCTGGGGGTGACACAAAGATTGGAGGGTTGGAATTTGCCTGTCTCCCTCATCAGTAGGGGAAGACCAATTTGAAGAGGGTGTGCTACACCACGCTGAAATCTTTGTTCATCTTTCACTCCACAAGTGTTAATTTGAGTGCCTTCGGTATTCCCAGCACTGCACCAGCCATCAGAAATTGAAAAGTAATTCTGAAGCGGGGTGGGGGAGTGGTGAGAGATGAGGCTAGAGAGCAGCAAAGGCAGTAGCTGGGAGACTTTGCATTTCACGTATTTAATACTGACAGCAGGAGGACATCAGCAGGCATTTAAGTAGGGGAGGGACAATTGTCACTGAAATGTTTGAGATGGATAGCTCTGACACCAGGGGTGCCTGAACCAAGAGAGAGAAGGAGACAGAGTCAAGAGGTATTCAGGAAGTAGAATGGACAGGACTTGGTGACCAAATAGATAAGTAGTTTGTGAAGAGGGTGCGGTCAATGATGACTCCCAGGTTTCTGATTTGGACAGCTAAGTACATAATTTTGCCATCCCCTGAGATAAAGCACACAGGAGCAGGAGCAGGTTTGCAGGAAGGAGTGAGGAGGAGGATGGGGCGACGATAAGGTCAGTTTGGGACATACTGAGTTTTAGCTGCTTATCAAACATGTCAGTGGAGAAGTCCTGTGGGAAACTGAGAATCTGATCTCCTCATTCATCTTATTGCTCACAGCTTATTCTAACCCTAGTCTTACAGATAATGATCTGGATTTTGATACTTACCAACTCACCTTATCTTAATTTGGATATACAACCCTCCAAAGGCGTAGGTTCTCTAACTTAGGCTGGTTATACCTCAAATACTCTGGACTGCCCAGCCCTCCAGCTCTCACGAGGGAGGCAGAATTTAAGAGCACAAATCTGGATTCACACAGTACTGGCTCTGCAACTTTCCCCTAGATGTGTTTAGGCAAGTCATCTAAAGTAACGAACTTCAGTTGACTCATCGGTAAAACGTGAACAAGAGATTATCTGCCTTCCAGCTAATCCAAATACATTGAATTTATATAAATAAAATAACGTCTATAGTGCCTTGCACAGGGAATTGCTGTTGGCCACAGGTGGGACTAATTCCTGCTACCACATTTTATAGCTTGCTACTGAAGTTAACCTTCCAGGCTCGTACTCTAAGCCATTGTACACATGAGCGAGAAGACAGATGGATATAGCCGTAGCTCTTTTAAATACTTCATCACCCCTATCTTTTAAACAGGTGTCTTTTAATTAAAAGTATTTTTCTATCTAGCTCTTTATTCTCTCTTCCTTACCATTGATTTCCTCAGCTGGCGACAACTCGTCAGATTTGCCTACTCTAAACTAGGCTATTTAACTGGAAGTCCATTGCAACTCTCACTAGATTTAGATATTGCCTTTTTAAAAACATTGGTAATTTTATAGGCTTAACAGCAGAATAGAGCACTTTTAACAAAAAATTAAATGGGTGTGTTTCATCACAAAGTCGGACACCAGGAGTTGCACTAAGTGATAGACAAAAACCTGGAATGACTTGCATTCATTTCTTGAGCCAAAAATCAAACCCAGATAGGCATTTATTTTTGCTGAACACATTTTTCTCCTTTTATTTTTTAACAAAACACTGAGTGAATCACTTTGAGCCACATCCCAAACCTATATATTTTCTAAAAGTGCTGAATCAGGATTGAATTGACATTTCATCCAGTTACAGCCCCCAGTAGAACTTGGATGTTTCACTGGCAAAGCCACTGATCTACCATTTAGCTTTATTGCTTTCAGCAGAATTGGGGTGGGAGGAAGAGGCTCACCTCAAAAAATAAATGAAAATGCTTCAGTGTGTTCTCAAACCTTCTCTAAATTCATCATTTTCTTTTTACGTGCCAAATTGCAGAAAGAAGATGATGCTCATTTCAAATGCATACAAAATAATTTTTCAAACTTCTACTGGGTATTTTTCAGAGATTCATTTCCAAGGCTGTCATACCTAATGGAAGTCTCAAATAAATGGTTGTCCAAATCAGCTGGGCCTTTGCTCATTGCTGTTTCCTTTGCCTAAATCGTGCCCTACCACACCAGCCCCTCTTCTGCCTGACACACTCTTGCACATCCTTCAACATTCAGTGCAAAAGTTACTTTCTCCAGGAAGCCTTCTCCAGTTCCCCCTGCAGAACTTTTAGTCCTTTTCCCTGTGATCTCCCAGCTGTCCTCTCCTACCTCCACTGCAAGCTTTTATGCTATATATCTGCCTCCCTAACTAGACCCTGAACTTTTGGAGGGCTGAGAACCTGTCTTTTACATCTTTCCATCTCCATTGCATAGAACAGTAACTGAACACGTTCAGAGTTTGTCGATGAATTTATGCAGGAACAAATGAATGCATGGGATCAATGTCCATCACTGGGTAATGAAATGTCTCTGAAAGAGGCATTGCTAGGAAGAGTGATCTTTAAGGACATATCAACACCTGTCCCCCCAATTGGCATTCCTTACCCACCTTCCCCCACCATGCCCCACCCCTCCGTCAGGGCAAGCAGAACAGGCAATCGTATGTAATGGAATTTGATAAATGCAAACAGCTTCTGCAAGTTTTAGAGAAAATTATCAGTCTCAAAATTTCCAGAAAGCGTAAATTTGTAGAACGCCTTTGTTCTTAGCCCAATTAATAAAAATAGAATTTTTGAGAGTTCCAAAACAAACAAGGAAATCCAAAGACTTACCTTGTCTGGATCCTGGATGCTTAAGGCAAAGTCATGACACAGTAATTGCAGAAAAAAACTGACCCAAAGACTCATAAGTAAGAACCATTCAGAGAAGAAATAACCCTCAACTTCTTATGGAAGTTGATTAGGGATTCTCTGAACTTTAAACTTCAGAATATTAACCTTCTTATCTAACTTTATCTCAGGGCTATTTCCAAGCTTGGAGATAAACAGGCTTGGCTTCTTTAGGTTGTTTCTAGTTAGGACAACCCGGAGCCAGAGAGCATCAGAAAACCGTTAGAGGACTAATCCCTCAAATTCTTTGAACATTGAATCTCCAGTATATCATTTGATCCTCATAAGAAACCTGTAAAGACAGGGCAGGAATTACAACCCCATCTCAAAATGGCCAGAAAAAGGTGGACTGACAGGGCTGAGGCCACTGAGTAGCAGAATAAGAGCTAGAACCTAGGTCTTCTGACTCCCAGCCTGATGTGTTAGCATCTATACCACACCATTTAGTTCTCATGTATATGATGAGTCTTCCAAACTGGAACATCAGCTCTCCCAGGAAGGGGCTTATGTAGACTTCTCTTGTCTTTCCCTGTACTCCAATGCCTAGAACATGGCTCAGCAAAATAAAAATATGATTGAGCTACCCTGCTCTTAAAAATCAGCTGTTGGTTGCCTTCTCTCTTTTCTAGGTGGGTAAATGCAGTACAAACCTCACAGTAAATAGCTGGGTCATTTTTGGCATCACCCGGATGGCAAGCTCAGACAACTCTGGACAGTTCTCCTTGGTGTGTACCTTGTTACCAATTGCTACTTTTCCACGCTACTCAATTATCAAGTCACTGGTTTGATCTAGTTCCTCCTTTCCTGTGATGAATGTACACAGCTCTAAAAGGAGCAGTGACTAGACCAGCTCCATTTGAGGTTGCTTAGAAGTGGGAGACATGGTATTCAAAAAGATACTGCTAAGACCAATGTCAAAGAGCGTACTGCCTACGTTTTCTTCTAGGAATTTCATGGTTTCAGGTCTTACATTCAAGTCTTTAATCCATTTTGAGTTAATTTTTGTGTATGATGTAAGACAATGGTCTACTTTCATTCTCTGAAGGGAGGGCGAAAGGGGTAAAGGGGCACATATGTATGGGGATGGAGGGAAACTAGACTTTTAGTGGTGAACACGATGCAGTTTATACAGAAGCTGAAATATAATGATATACGCCTGAAATTTACACAACGTTAGAAACCAATGTGACCTCGATGAAATAATTTTTTAAAAAAAGAAGAGAGCCCTTAGATCAACTGGTTAGTTGGTGTGGGTTGACAGCCCTTTCATCCCTTTCTTCAGTGCTTCTGAAGGTATGCAGACAGGACCTGCTGACCCTCTAGAGAGGAGTGAAACTCGCATTGTCCTCTCAGACAGAGATTGGAAGGAGCCCTAGAAATTGCCAAAATTGTGAACTCCCCAAGAGCAGAAACCGTGCCTCCATCAGTGTGAACCTCATGCCTCCTGGCACAAAGTAGACACTCAATAAATACTGCATAAATGCACTACTCCAAATTCATCTGAAGAGCCGATATGACTTGCCTGATGTCACATAATGAATATTTCTATATAAAAAAATTAATTCTCAATGCTTGCTTAACATGTGGTCCTTTCTCCAAATAGCATTAACATTTTTAAAAGGGACTCTTCTGCCTTTATTCAAAAGAATGATTTAATGGTGGGAATTGTGACTGGCTTAGGAGAGGTAATAAGCTGACAGTTGTCTCTCCCAGGTAGGACTGGCTCTAATTGGAGGTTCCCTCTGAAAGAATTGCGAGTGATCATTTAGTGGGACCGTGCATTGTCCCATCTGTTCTCATTCCATCCTTCAGAAACAAGGATCCCTGGAGGTTGGGTCATCTACTGCTATCTGTCATTTTGGCAGCCCTTTTGGTTTGGCAATTGTTTCAACATGTTTTATGAGTGATTTCTCAGTGTTATTATATGGATTGGGTTGGTGGTGTCTCCCTATTTCCCTGGTAATAAAAGGAGCAGGGAGAATATTTACCCCTGAGACTTAATTGTACCCATAACTCACTGCCCTGGCTCATTCAATGTCCTGAGTTGCTCCAAGAAGAGAAAAGGTAGAAAAAATTGTCCATACCTAACACGCTGACGTTGAGGATGCCTTGATTTGTGCCGACAAAGTCAGGGGGGTTGTTAACATCACAGATGTAGATGCCACTATCTGCTGGTTGCATATGCGAAATAGTGATAGATGCGTTGCCTGGTTCGTTGGACCCTACAATTCGACCTTTAAATTGCCCAATGGCTGCAGCTTGTCCACCTTCAGAATAGTAAATCTAGGACAGAAAAATGACAGAAATGAGAACTGGAGAGTGTTCAGGGCGAGGATAAGCTACCTGGAACCTCCCTTTATCCGGTGGTACCTTCTTTGATCAACAGCAGCATTTTTCCCCGTGGGAAAGTTTTTTCAACTCAGTGGGGCACTTTGCTTTCTTACAGCTGTGCACAGCCATTACCTCAGTTGTGCTCAAAGCAGCTCTGTGACGTCATCAGGCAGAGAGGTATGCCTATTTTACAGATGGTAGATAGCTGGAGCTGACAGGATTCAACTTCTAAGCTTAGACTAGAGATCAAGATGCTCACCTGACGAATCTATCTGGAGGAAATTCATTGCATAGGACACACGTGCCTGATTGGAAAACCAAAACTGTAATTTTTTTCCACTTTCTAATCTTTTTTGGATTTGCATTTACTTTACCCAGTGGGACTATATGGAATATCTGATTTCCCTAAAAGTCAGAATATTCATGCTCTTTTTGTACACATGTACGCCTTTGGATAAGCAAACTCGGGTTCATCCTGTTTGTTAGAAGATAACACTTCAGAGCAGGAAAGCCCATGAGAAATCGTCTGGTCTCATCCTCTCATAGTGGTAACGTGAGGCTGAAACAAAGTAATCTAGCAAAGGACATAGGAAGCGCTTAGCCAATGGCAGCTACTACCCTTCTCCCTACGTGGCAGGAGGCAGAACTGGAATTACTCTTTCCTTTAGACAAATAAAGGCACTCAAACTGAGAGAGATTAAATGACTCATCCAAAACCACAAGGATTAATTTATTGTTATTATAATTAACTAGACTTAAGGAAGCTCTGGATTCTAATCCCATCTCTGTTAAAGAACATGGATATTTAGATCATAATGAAAACTGTGGGAGCAGCACGGTGTGGTGGAAAGAGGCCCGGTCTACGAGTCAGATGACCTGGGTTTTAGCCACAGCGCAGCCTCTGACTTTGACATAGGGGAGGTGGCCTCTGGTCATGTCTCCATGGCAACTTGCTTTGCGATAGGAAGCAAAGTTATGTAATCTCTCCAACCTTTAGTTTCCGCATCTGAACGAGGAACCAGAGCAATGTTCTCCAAAGTATAATATGTATTCCCTGAGTATAGGCCCGTTAAGTTGATTTTAGGTGGTACATAAATAAAAACTCAAAAAATTTTAATGTGTATTAGAGACATATCTAGCACATGAAATCTGTGACTTCATGGATATTACTGCTTAGGATGAGACTAAGGGAGATATTTTTAAGATTTTAAGAAACCAAGTCAATATAGAAAACAACATTAAGTAATTAATACTGCTGGTGATACACAAATATGACAAAAATCATAAAGATAAGACGGGAATGACTGAAGCTTGGGAATCACTGGACTAGGTGACTCCTGAGGTTCCTTATTACACACAGTCTATGTACACACTTTGTTACTTTTATACAAATGTGTGTAATTCAAGTGATTGTTGTTTATTATTCAATAAGCGTATTGCTCTAGTCCAGTGGGACTAATTAATATCTTCATAAAATCTACTGGAAGAGCCTTATGGTTCATTTAATTCACTCTCCTCACTTTACAGAAGAAATTGAAGCCCAGGGCAGTAAGAAAGACGCATACAAAGTTAACAGTCAGGACAGGTGTAGAATGCAGTTCTTCTAATTCCTTGCCCAGTGCTCTTTACCTTATTAGGCTAATTAGAGAGGGAAAGCAATCAGCAAACCAAAAGATATTGGCTAGATACATGCAAATGTATTCTCCTTCAAATAGAAAGCCAATATATTTTTAAACTAAGGCAGAAAGGTAGATTCTGAGGGAAAATTGAAATAAAAGAGCATATTTAAGGAGAAAACAACTTCTCTCTCTCCTCCACTTCTCTAACATCAACTAACTTTCTTTCCTGCCCTAAATGAGCCATATATAATTCGATTTATCCATTCACACCTACTGAAATCACAAACTTTTGCCGCAGAGTGGTCTTATTTGACTTACAAACTGGAAAATCAGTGTTAACTTCAGGTATTCAAGTGGGCCAGGAGGAGGTCCAACTCTCCAAAGGTCTATTACCTCCATTTGAGTTGATACCCAAGATATCCAGCTTTCCATTTCACTAGCCACGTTGAGCTTATTTACTTTCTAATCAGCAATCTGAGGTCCTGTGGACTCTTACCTGCAAGACAGCCTGCAGTCCATCAAAGAAGCCCTTTACAACTTGGACATCTGGCTGCTTCCCCTGCTCTCAGGAAGACTAGGGGTATGTCAGCATGTTTTATGCTGAGGCTCGGTGACATCACAATGAGATACAACATCAATCCTGCCTATGGCCCACAGTAAGTCCCAGAGGGCCTAGATGAAAGGACTTTGTTTCTGCAGAAGGCAGGGGGCCAAGAGAGTGTGTTTTAGGCCAGGACTAGGACATGAAAAGAAGCCACTCTAAAATTCTCCCAGTTGGGCCTGAATCAAGGTGAAATGAGTAAATAAGAAATGAGGCCCTGGACTTGTAACTTCCCTATGAAAAGGACCTTCACCAACTCTTCTACCCTAGTTCTTCACACCGTAGCCTAATATATTTTGCCCTCTCACAAATGATACTAAAGGAGTCAACGATAGGAATGGGGGTACAGAGGGATAGCAATGGAGACCTAGAAGGGAAAGGCCTTGGCCTCAGGGTGCTGTGTGAGAAGGAAAGTCCCCAGGGCTAGGCAGTGGTCAGACACATAGATGGAGGGGCTTTCTTCTAGGGGAAGTCCATGCTGTCACACTGTCTTTGTAAAGAAAAACAAGAAATATTTTCCTGAAACCACTTATCTAATCACACAGGAAGGACTGCAACTTGGTTCCATTTTCCATAAAGGTATAACTCTTTTAAAAATGAAAGCTGAACAATGGCCAAGGCCTGGCTCATGATCCTGTGAGGCTTGCACACTTTTCAAAGAAAGTCTTTGTCAATTTAGAGATCAAAGCAATTGAGGTCCAGGAAAAGCCATGGATGTTCAACAGGCCACATCCTTTGGTCGAGGGGGCAGTCCACTTTAAGAAAATCCATCGAAGTGCTCCCTTAAGTGGTGTTTGTTAATTTTTTTCCCACTTGCCCTTTGTGGCTGTGTTCATGGCAGACTGCCCCACTTCTCCCCAAGGTCCTCTCTACCTGTTCCTTGGTGATGTTAGAGGCTGATACATGGAGTCATAATAGCACATTAGTTATAAGACCCCCTTAAAGATCACCTAGCTCGTGGTTTCTAAGGTCAAGGAGTCTTCAGGAACCAGATGGATATTAGAAATATGGGAAATGGCTGGGAGGGGCTGGTGGATAGTGGTAAGATCAAAGAGGATGGTGGGGACTGTGGTGAACTGGAGAGCCAATACAAATAAGGCTTTCAAACTGTGGAAACAAACAAAACAAAATACTAGACTGGCCAACCAATGTGCATCCACTGGCCAAATCCAGCCCAGAGGCCTCCAGTTTGCAACCTCTGATTCACCCTCTTCTATTACAGAAAAGGCCACTGAGGCCCCAACTGAGGAAGTGATTTTCCCAAGGTCACACAATTTATAGTCACACCTGGAATCCAGAACCCCTGATTCCCACTGAATACACTAAAATGGTACTCAGAGTCCTGACTTAGGCGAGGAAGGTGCTTCCCAGGCAACCTTCCCCTTTCGGGGCCATTCCATCCCCTACTCCAGTCCGACCCTTCTCCTGCCAGTTGCTGCTATTCATCGGCATGATGCTTCCCTTGCCGAGTGGGTTCACCATGTGAAGCCTTCAACGTTTGCCAGCTGCAATAATGACCTTTCCCCCTCCTACTGTGCCAAGTTCCTATTCACATGAGGCTGTGCAGCTGGGAGCCAGATTTGTCCAAAAAGACTTTTTCCCCTCAACTTTGTGACACTACTCTCTAACTAGAGGCTGGAGTATAAACAAGAGTTGAGAGAATTCAGTCTGCTTTCTGTTTGAGTCCAAGTTGGAGTTAATACCTTTAGCCTCCAGAGCTGCTTTTGTTGGTTTCTTTCAGAAACGTGGATGGTATGGAAGCCCACAGCAAACCACCCATTCTTTCTCTTCCAGCCTCTTGCTTTCCTTCAATGCTCATAAAGGAGCTAGCCATGGGAGGGGAGGAGTGTAGGGTGGCAGTGATCTCAAGCCCAGAATTTTCTCTGGACTGTATTTAGGGGGGCTCGGATTGCATGTGGAAGGAATATAACACCAAAAGGAAGAATTTCCTGCCCCCAGCCACTCCCTTCCCCGCCTATCATTTGCCTGAGCTACCCACCATTTGAATTGCTTTTTTGGGGTGAAGGCATGGAAGGTCTGGGCTTAAATGATTTTCTTTGGAAGAGAACAAAATAAACTATCACCAGTCCCTAACTCCTTAGCATTAGATTAATTTATGAAATTTAGCAAGAATAGACATCTGAGGAAATGGGACACAGAATAGATAAACTTTGATGGTGGGGAGTGGTGGGAAGGGAAAAACTTGGAATTTTTCTCAATGGGGATAACACTGGCATTTTGAGCAGGCAATTCTTTCTTGTGTGTGTCTGTCTTATGTATTGCAAGACATTTAGCATCTCTAGCCACCACCCACTAAAAGCCAGTAGTGGCTTCACTTTATAAGAATTAGACCAACAACCCCCTCATTTTCAAATGCCCCTGAGGAGGTAAAAGGACCCCACCCCACCAACATTTGAAAAGCGTTTGATGTAATGCCACCTGCAGAGGAAAGGCCAGGTTGGGAGAATCTGAACAGCCAGAGTATATGAAGATACAGGTTCTGAAAAGAAGTTGTCCACATTATATGTGTGCTGGGGGGATGAGGATGGCAAAGGGTTTCTTCCACTATGGATACTCTAGAAGAGTAAGTATTGTTTGAGAGACCGACGCTAAGTAGGGTCAATGCCTCTGTTCACGGAGAGGTGAGGTCTCTGTAGGTTTACCAGTGACTGGCTGGGTGGAAGAGGAGGCCACTGGTGTGATCAGAGGGCACCAGACCACCCAAAACTTCTATGATAGCCTGCCTGTCCCAGGGCTTAGAGTCTTCAGCTGAGAGTTCCAGCTGAGAGACTGACCATCTGAAGCTGTCCCTGTCTTCTGAGAGGAGGGCTTCTCTAAGATGAGGACCACGTTAATGAATATTCTGGATGTCCTGGTGGGAAGACTTGAGGGATACTTCTGCAGTCCCCATTCATCAAAGGAACTTCTTGGAGATGATAGTCAGTAAGAGATAACGTCCTCCTCTAGCTACTAAGAAACATTAAGCCTTGGAACCAACTATTCCTTTAACACAATGAATTTGAGGGAGGAGAAGATGAGCCTATGACAAGAGTTGGCCACTGCCCTGCTTAAGGCAGCAATAGGGTCCTGAGCCCTTTGGAGGAGGCTGAAAGGAATTCCAGACATGGGCATGAGAAGGGAAACTCAAGACTGTCCCAGTTTTGCCAGAAGTTTGTGCTCACTTGGATTGTTACAAACTCAGACCCTCCCCTCTCACTCCTAAAAGCTGATGCCACTTCCCTAGAGACTCCAAACAATGAAGAGGGCCAGCAGTACACCAATAGGTGTTCTTACCTGAGAGGTCCAGCTACATCTTCCCCGAGCGTCTCTTGCATGCGCCATTTTTAGACACTGACTGACTGCCTTTTCCTCCATACCCTCAGTACTGAGGCACGGGCTGTGCTGTGTTTGAGCAGAAATGGGTGGATCTGAGAGCTGAATGCTACATGGTATACTGCCACATCAACCCAGGAGTTGAACTGAATCACTCAGTGGTCAGTCTGGCAACATCTTACGCCCGTAAATCATAGAATTGTCTAATAGCACAATAGTATCTTTTTATCGTCCCCCAAATGTCCCACCAGTCATGCCTAGATTAACGTACAGCACACTCTGCAGAATTCTGAATGCATGGAAGTGCTCAAAGAGGAAATGAATTTGAAATAGAGGCAAAATCCCATTTTGAAAAATACCATCTCAACTGAGGATGTCTGCAACCTCTTTGTTGAGCAGGCTTTCTGTGGAGGGATAACGAGCAGGCAGATAAGGGGCCTAACCCTGCCCTTTAGCCACAGGGACCTGATAGACAGTGGAACTGGAATCCAATCCTGGGCCAGGCTTCCCCAAAGAGCTCTGTCCCAGCTATTCAGCTGTACTAAGTATATCTTGTTAGACTGGGTTCCCTAGTGCCCATGACCCAGGGGTATGGATGGGATAGGGATTTTGTAAAATCACCATTTTATGAGTAGTGATGCTAATAATAATAATTCACGTTCATTGAATGGTTACCATGTGGAAGGCTTCCTGGTGCTTCACAAGCATCATCTCATTTAATGTTCACAGGAAACCTATGAGGTAGGTAGGTAGCCCCATTTTACAGATAGGAAAGCTGAAGCTCTGAAAGTTCAAGTGACTTGTCTAAGGTCATCTAGCCAGCAAGTAAGTGGTAGAGCAAGGAGTAGAATGGACATCCATCAGGAAGTTTCCACTGGGGCTCCAAAACTACTCATCTGGAATAGCAGAGAGAAGCACATGGCTACAGGGTATGAGAGAAAGGGGAGGGACTCCAGTTCTCTAGAAGTAGAGACCTAAGGATGGTTATAATGGGCATCTTGCTGGGGCAAGCTGAAACAAGATAGAAGAGGAGGAAGAGAAAGCCTGCCTTTGGGGAGGTGGTTTTCACTGTCTCCAAGCCAAGAGCTGGCCCTACTCCTCCCTGTCTTCCATGCACTTAAGGCATAGGCATAGCACAGGTCTCATGCACTTGGAGAAGCATCTAGAATGTTTTAAGATCAAGGAGCATATTTTCACTGATCCAGTGGCTCAGTGCAGAGGACCTCCTTTGATTTGGACACCCCAAAAGAGTAGATCCCTTAAATTACTTGCCCTGCCTGCACTTGACATTTTGAAGAATGAGGCAAACAGCAAGTAAATAAGCTACTTGATAAATACTTATTTGTAATAGATTTTCTTCCTAAAGTGCCTCTAAGAGATGTCCTGAGCTCAAGAAACACTCAGTTCAATCACCTATATTTTCTTCCTCTGCATGTCCAGGCCTAGAAAAAAACTCACCGTCAGTCACAAGATCCTCCAGCCCTGCCTCTCCCAGCTCCTTACTAGTCATAAAGTTCAACCAAGAGGTGGCCTTGTAACTTCCAGCGTCAGAGGAGGCATAAAGAAGAATTTGTTTCTTAATTTAGACTGGTCTGGCCTGGCCTCCAGGCAGTTGAGGACATCTTGATTTGAATACCAAGCATAAAAAAATTTCGAAATATGTTGGCAAGGCCTCCCTAAATTCAGCCCCTACTGGCAAAATTAGAAGGACTTCAAGCCTACAGATAAAGAATGTATTGAAAAGACTAGTTAGGAAACTAAATTTTAAAAAGGAAAAAAAGATCTTGTGATTACTGCCATCCATAATCTAATTATTGCATGCACAGCCTGCAAAGGAAAGGGATGATTTCTTAGTTGACTGCACCACGTGAGGTCTTGGGTAAGGACATTTCAGGTGATGGACGGAAACTGGTAGAATTACTTTTGTTGCTGCCAATGATGATGATTTTTGCGCGGGAGAAAACTTACAGAACTTTATATTTTTTCCAAGTCTTTTCACGTGCACTATGTCAGTTGATTTCCCATGAGATATGTAGAAGAGTATTACTATTCTACTATATTTTGAAGATAGGCACAGAATGATTCAGATACTCGTCTAAGGTAACTAGTACTGGGCTAAATTGTTGAACTTTGACTAGAGGGTGGCATTGACAGAATCTCCTCTTGAGCAGTGTTCCCTGTTAAACAAGTGTTCAGGATCTCTGGTAAAGAGAGGACTCAGAACCTCCAAAAGACCAATGATAGCTGAAGTGACACTGGCCAAGGCGTGGCTCCTCCAAGCTAATGATCTCCCTCTTCTCCATCTCTGCCTTTGGGCCTCCTCCAGCCCACTCAATTTCTTTCTATCTTTTTACCAGTCAAAACCCTTCCTTTCCTTCAAGACCCAACTCAACTACATCTGACTATTCCAAACCACACTGATTTGGCTCTTCTCTGAACTCTTTGTTTTGGATCATACATCCCTTCAAAAATCTGATGAAAACTATAGACCTTTTCCCTCAAGTGGTATATGTTGGCAAATGTGCATGCACACTCATGCACACACACACACACACACATACTTTTCAGTATACAATTTTAGTCCTTGAGCTAATTTAAAGAAGGAAGTACCCTAAACGGCAGTTGAAGAAAACCTGGGAATAGGCAGCTTGCTATAGAATCATTCTTCTCCTTTGAATTTCACCCAACCTCCTGTGGCAACCGCATCTCCCAGATCCTAGCCTACTCTTCCTATTTCCCTATCCTATAGCCTCTTGCTGCCTTTGATTACCCAGAGTTCATCACTACCTTAGCCCTTCTCCATGCATTTGGGGAGGCTCATTCCATCGGAACTCAGTGTGGCACAAAAAGCCACCTCACTTGACAGGCAGATCTCAGATATTTAGTTTGACAAAGATCTGCAGATCAATTAGGACATGCATTTGAACTGAGGTCTTCTGGAAATAATAGTCAGGGAGATATTTTTTTTAGGAGGGGAAGCCCTTTCAGAACTACTGCTCAATTCACCTATGAAGAGGACCTTTCCTCTCTATTCTAGACTATATGATATAATTGATGTTGACCTACACAGAATTGAGACAAAAGGCCATAACTGAATATGAAGTGAGTACAAAGGTTGAGTCACTTCTTTAAACAGCTTTCTTCAAAATCTTTGTATCTGAGGTTCTACCACTGTTGTAATTGGCTTACCATTCCTTCACACACTAACACCCACAGTTCATGTCAGAACTACCAAAGGGGAATAGGTTAGGAAAAGAGTCCTTACGGAAACTGGCTGTAACTCCTTCTTGTGGAAGAATGACCACTGGATGGAAAGCTTGTCCCGAGAGGCCACAGTGGTGGTATAGGTGCAGATGAGAGTGACATCAGATCCAACAGTCACGTTCACGAAACTGTCTGGGATGGTCACTTGCACCGCAGTAACTTGACCTGAAAAGAAAATCATCAAAAAGACAATGGTACACACTCACATTATGATGACACTTTTTCATTACAAAGCACTTTCAATATCTTATTTGAAGAATCCAAGGTGAGGAGGAGAAAATAGAATGAACTTGGAAAACTGAGCAAACAATTGGCATGGGGATAGGAGAGTTTCTAACAAATTACGATGTGAAGATACTCAAATCCCATGATAGTGAGGTAATAACACTTAACCTGCGAATTTCTTCTGTGTAAGGATGGCCTTACACAGAGGTTCTTAAAGCGTTGTCCAGGGCTCCAAAAGGTCCATGAGTATAGAAAACAACCAATCCAGTTTGCCCAGGACCGAGGGGGTTTCTTGGATGTGAGACTCGCAGTTTTCAAACCAGTTAGTCTCAGGCAAACCTCACTGGTTTTGCTAGGACTTTTGGTACTTAAACCAGGAAAGTCCCGGGAAAACCATGATAAGTTGGTCACCCTATCCCTAAGGCCATTTTGGGGGCTACAAGATCAAAATCATGTTCATAATAATACCAAGATGTTATTTTCCTTTTTCACTCTCATCCTGTCATGAGTGTACAATGGAATGTTCCAGAAGCTACATAACCAGTAACAATGTTATTGCTCTGGTAGCTAACGGAGTGTGTGCTTGTGTATTTTTGCGTTTAAAGTTGTTTTTTTAGTTTTACTTTCTAATACAGTCAATATAGATAGAAATAACCCACATAGTAAAAACTCTTTGGGGTCCTCAATAATCTTTAACTGAAAATTTTGAGATAATAGTAGATTTACACATAGTTCTAAAAATAAGACAGAGATCCCATGTACACTTTACCCAGCTCCTGCCCCTACAGTAACGTTTTGTAAACTATAGTAAAATATCACAACCAGGATACCGACATTGATACACTCCACTGATCTTATTGATATTTGTCCAGTTTTACTTGTACTCGTGTGTGTATGCATTTAGTTCTATACAATTTTATCACATGTGTAGGTTTGTGTATCCATCATAACAGTCAAGATACTGAACAGTTCCATCACCACAAAGATCCCTTATGTTGCCCTTTTATAATCACACCCACGTCCCTCCTGAACCCTATCTCTGATCCTAAGCATTGCAACTACTAATCTGTCTTCTACTTCTAAAATTTTGTCATTTAATAAATATTATATAAGTGGAAGCATGGTAACCTTTTGGGATTGGCTTTTTTTACTCAGTATAATTACCTAGAAATTCACCCAAGTTATTCTGTGTATCAGTAGTTCACCACCTTTTATCACTTAGGAGCATTCAATGGTATGTATGCACCAAAATTTGTTTAGCCATTCACCTATTTAGAGACATCCGAGTTCTTTCCAGGTTTTGATATTGAATAAAACTCTAATGAACATTCATGTACAGATTTTTGTGTGAACACAAATTTCCATTTCACTGGGATAAATGCTTAAGAGTGCAGTTCCTGGGTCAAATGGTAGTTACATGTTTCATTTTATTAAAAACAAAAACAAGAAAAACAAAGACAGACACACGGTTTTCCAGAGTGGCTGTACCAATATAGATTCCCACCAATAATGTATGAGTGGTCCAGCCTCTCCACATCCTTGTCAGCATTTGGTGTTGCCACTATTTTCTGTGTAGTAATATATTATTGTTGTCTTAATTAGCATTTCCCTAATGCAAATTAATAATGCTAAACAACTCTTCATGTGATTATTTGCCATTTGTATATCTTTCTCAGCAAAATGTCTGCTCATATCTTTTGCCCATTTTCTGATTGCAGTGTTCAGTTTTTTACTGTTGAATTTTGAGAGTTCTCTATATAATCTAGATGCCAGTCTTTTGTTGAGTAGAGACAGTTTTATTTCTTCCTTTCCAATTGTATGCCTTTTATTTCTTTTTATTGCCTTATTGCAGTAGCTATAACTTGGAGTACCTTATTGAATAAGAGAGTTGCGAGTGGACATCCTTGCCTTGTTCCCAATCTTACGGAAAAAGCATTCAGTATGTCACCATTAAATACAATGTTAACTGTGAGTCATTTTTAGATGCACATCTCATGATTGAGATGTAATTCTCAACCATGAGTTGAACTGTGTCTCCCAAAAAGATATGTACAAGTTCTAATTCCTGTGCCTGTGAATGTGACCTTATTTGGAAATAGTCTTTGCAATGTAATTAAGCTAAGGATCTTGAAATGAGATCATCCTGGATTTAGGGTGGGCCCTCAATCTACTGACTGCTGTCCTTATAAGAAAAAGGAGAGGGAGGTTTGACACAGAGATTTACGGAGGGAAAGGCCATGTGAAGACAGAATCAGAAATTGGAGTGATGCATATACAAGCCGAGGAACGCCAAGAATTGCTAGCAGTCAGCTAGGAGATTTTCCTTCGGAGTTTCCAAAGAAGCTTTGCCACTGGTTTGACTTTCAACGTTTGGCCTCCAGAACTATGAGAGAATAAATTTCTCTTGTTTAAGCCACTTAGTTTCTGGCAATTTGTTACAGCAGCTCTTGGAAAGTATCACATCTTCTATTGATAAATTGCTGAGAGTTTTTATCATGAATAGGTATTGGATTTTTACAAATGTTTTTTCTGTAACAATTGATATGATCATTTGCGTTTATTTTCTTTAGCTTGTTGATATGATGGATTACACTAAATTATTTTTGAATGTTGATCCAGGCTTGCATGCATGAAATAAATCCCACTTGGTCATGGTGTAGAATTCTTTTCAAACATTGCAGGATTCACTGTGCTTGTGTTTTGTTGAAAGTTTTGGAGTCTAAGTTCATGAGAGCTATTGATCTGTAGTTTTATATTTTTGTACTGTCTTTGGTTTGGGTATCAGGATAATACTAGCCTCATAAAATGGTTTGGAAGTGGTCCCTCCTCTTATATTTTGTGGAAGAGATTGTGTAAAATTGGTGTTAATTATTTTTTAAATGTTTGGTAGAATTATCCAGTGAAAGTATCTAGGCCTGGAGATATTTTTCAGGAGCTTTTAAAACTATGAATGCAATTTCTTTAATGATTATGGAGATATTGAGATTATTTTATATATTAGGCGCATTTCAGTAGTTTGTTGTTTTTGAGTAATTGGTCCATTTCTTCTAAGCTGTCAAATATATGAATGTAAAGTCTTTTTTATTCCCTTATTATATTTTTAATGACTGCAGAATCTGTAGTGATATCACATGTTTCATTTCTGATATTGGTGATTTGTGTCTTCTCTCTTTTTAGGTTTACCAGTCTGGCTAGACGTTTGTCAATATTATTTATTCATTTTTTTCAAAGAATCAAATTTTTATTTCACTGAATTTTCTCTATAATTTTCCTATTTAAATTCTGTTGGTTCCAGCTCTTTATTATTTCCTTCCTTCTGCTTGCTTTTGGTTTATTTTGATGTTTTTCCTCTAGTACTCCCTTGCCAGTGACGTTGGGCTCACCTTACGTCAGAAGGACTCCCATTCGATCTGGGGGAAGAATGAGCCTCTCTGGGCCAGCCTCTGTTGGTAGGTTGGCATCGGGAAATGCCAGAGCTGGATACTCATCTTCTGTTGGGTGGAGAGACATAAGACACCTTGCCTCTGTGTTGTTCCCAAGGTTCCAAACCAATCTGCTTTTTTCTTACCATCTTTCAGAGTTCTCCCTTGGTTATCTCTTGCATTATTTCCAGGGATGGTTTATACTTGTGCTTAGCAGAGAGAAGCAAGGAGAAACAATTCTACGCCATTTTATCCAGACCATAAATCTCCCTAAAGTTTTAAGAGTATAAAAGGGCCCTGAGCTTACAAAGTTTGAGAACTGTTGGCCTTACAAAAGGGTGAGCTGCCCATATAATTTGGAGGAACATCAAAGAGCCCCCTACCCAAAAATCCAGCCCACCACTGCGCTTGAAATTCTCAGTACTATGCAAGCATTTTCCAAAGGGCTGTGATAGGGGACAATACTTTGGGTAACACTACAGAGGCATTGGCTCATCTCATTAACTCGTTATTATCCATTGCAGAGTCAGAGAGTCTAGAGTTCTACAGCAAGGAATTTAAGACTGTCAGGTAGGTATTAGAAGAAAAGATCAATATTAAGAGACACTCTCTATGCTGCAGAGGCGTTGGAGTGAGAGCTCCAGCTGCCTGCAGGGTTACAGACAAGGGATAGGGGTGGGATGAGGATACAGAGATCCTGGGAAGATCAGAGGAAATAGTACAGAAACACAAATTCCTGGCCCTCGTCCCAATTCTGCATACCAAAAGCCTTCTTTAATTTTATTTTTCTTACTAAATGGCAGCAGTCAGGCAAAAGGAACTCAGGAAATTGACAAACATTTTGAAGAATTAAAAGAAAAAGAAAATCATTGTACTGATTACCCCTGGTTTCCTGGATTCAAAGGCCTTGTTCTCTGTCACAGCCAGGCCACCTAGTCCAGCTGCTTCTCAGCCAGAAGTTGGCTGTTAACATGGCAACCTATGTCTTGATGAATTGAGAGATGTGTTTTAGGGTAGACAGCAATGCAGCATCTTCTAACTCCATGCAGTCTTCCTCTTCCCAATGCTCTCCCCTCCATGTTTTCCTGGTTCCCATAATGCCTCCCAAAAAAACAAAATTGGCCTGCGATCAGTAGCTACTCTTTCCAATGGACACTGCACTGGAGAAAGCTAAGTGACTCTCTCCTGCCCTCAAAGAGTCCATCTTATTGCTCCTGGAAGTGAGCCACACCTCCGGCTATGCCTAAATGATGACTTCCAAATGTCTTTAAAGTGTCCAAAATCAAAGGGATAGAACGGGGATTGTTTTGGCCACTAAAGTTCCCAGAAACTTTCCCCTAAAAACAGATTTTTAAGATATTATTTGGCTATTATTTTTGTCCTCTATTTTGGGTCCCAATATCTGTTGTGGGATTGGCTAATAATGGGAGCTTCTGACCAGATAAGGCCAAAAAATTAAAATAAACAAAACCCTTTAAAGGCTGTTCTTGGCAAAAGTACTTAAAGGCAGGGTAAGGACATTTCTCACACAAGACAAAATATGCAAGAGGCCGTGGTGCCTATCAACAAATATCTCTTGAACACCTATTTTGTGCCACAGACAGTGCCAAACACTAGGGAAACAATAATGAACAAGACAGACACAATCTCTGCCTGCCACGTCAATGTGGCAGGAAGCCATTCATAGCACAGACTAGAATGAAGGCAAATGAAAATCAAAGATTTGGGAACTATAAATCCGATTTAAACATTTTCAACATTTTTTAAAATAGAAGACATATAAATATGTAAATAATTTGAGGTCTGTAAAAGCTCAACAATTTTACCTTAGAATAAGGATAGTAAGCTCCAAATCTACTGTGAGACAATTTATTTTTTATTTTTTGTTTTTTTAAGATTGGCGCCTGAGCTAACAACTGTTGCCAATCTTCTTTTTTTTTCTCTGCTTTTTCTCCCCAAATCCCCCAAGTACATAGTTGTATATTTTAGTTGTGGGTGAGACAATTTATTTTTATGAATACTACTCATTGTCCTGTAACGAGGTAACAACTGCCAAGGAAATATCTCCAGGTCATTTTATTGCCCGGATTCCCAATACTCAGCACCATAATCAATCCTTAAAGTATGAAGAAAAGATGGTTTTCTGAAATTGTCCATCCCTAATATAGTGACAATACACTTCAGAACTAACAGCTATATATTTCCAGATGAGCTTTTTAAATACGTCGCATCACTCAATTAGTGCACATTACTTAGACCTCTGAGATCATGCTCTAGCCCAGCACTGTCCAATAGAACTTTCTGTGATGATGGAAATGTTCTATGTCTGCAATGTCCAATTAAGTAGCCATTACCCACACGCAATTAAGGAGCACCTGAAATGTGTCTAGTATGACTGAGGAAATGAATTTCTAATTTTATTTAATTTTAATGAATTTAAATTTATAGCCACATGTGGATAGTGAACAGTGCAAATTTAGTCTTAAACTAAAGGTGATTCTGTGACAGCAGAAAAAACTTCTCTTCCTTTGGATTAATTTACTCTAAATTGAGAAATTATTTAAAAATTGGAAAAGTCAGAAAAATCTCTACCTTAACAAGACTGTGAATGAATAGCAAAATAAAGACTAGTATCTCATTTAAACAAAACTCAGGATTGCAATTTCACTCACTGACCTGGCTGAATTAAAAAACAAACAAGCAAACAAGAAACGCATATGTGATTGAAATATGTGTGACTGCTTTTAAAAATCAGTGCATATTATTAAAGGAAATAATCCAGTGTATACACTTAAATTAATCAACACTCTAAAAAGATTTTAAATGCCTCGTGTTTTGGTAATGATTGTTCACTCATTTATTTGACGCTCCAATGTGGCAGGCACTTTGCTTATAGGGGGATTATTATTCTCCTAACATACCACAGCAAAAATATCCCCCAGATAGTCATATTTAACCTGGTGCATTTGAAGTAACTTAATTTCCAGCAACTTCATATATAATTACTCCATTTTTGAGTTAGGAAATAATACAACCAAATGATCACTCACTTTTTGGATTTGACTGCAAAACCAAAGTTCAAATATATTATTGCTTTAAAATGCATAGCAAATACCTCCAGAAAATGAAAATATTAACATATCTTTCCAACGACTGACTAATATATATTACAAGCACCTAAAATGATGTGCATGAACTTTTTGCAGAAGGCATTTTTGATTAAATTTATTTCCCTCAAATGGAATTTAACCTAAGACTTCCTAAGAAGCCATCAGGAAGATTTTGGTTAAAATAAAATTAGTCTTGCTTAGTTGTACGAAAAATTGATTTTAAATATGTATGTGAAAATCATTTCTGGATGTTTGGGGCTGGGAAAGTAATTCATTCTTTTATTGTTCCAGGTATTGAGATATGATTGACACATAACATTGTGCAAATTTAAGGTGTACAAAGTGTTGATTTGATGCATGATTACCACCATAGCGTTAACTAACACTTCCATCACATCACATAATTACCATTTCTTTTTTGTGGAGAGAACATTTAAGATCTACTCTGTTAACAACTTTTAAGTATATAACACAGTATTAACTATAGTCACCATGCTATACATTAGATCCCCAGAACTTTGACTTACATCTCTCTATTTTCCTCACCCGTCAGTAACCACCACTCTACTCTCTGTTTCTATGAATTCAGGTTTTTTAGATTCCACATATAAGTGAAATAATACAGTATTTGTCTTTCTCTGTCTGACTTATTTCACTTAGCGTAATGCCTTCAAGGTCCATCCATGTTGCAAATGGCAGGATTTCAGAAGGTAACTCATTCTTTCAATAAACATTTCCTATGGGCCCACTATGGCAGGCACCATGCTTGACACCAAAAATGTGACATTCTTCCTGACCATGAAACAAGTCCAAGTGGCACATCAAATTGCACACTGATGGAAACATTACCAGTTGCTTCACAGCTGTATCTGGATCAACTGATGGGTACTATTAATGTTAGTTATAGATTACTGAAATCTTTCTTTCTCTGACTTCCATACATATGTAAGCACAGCAAACAATATACCATACCATATTTTCATTCAATCTGCCAGACTGCCACACCATGTTTTGCTTTGGACCAGCTAGATTGTATATGTATAGATACACAGAACACACTATACACCAACGAAACCAGTTATACAATAAATGAAGAACAAAGGCTCTGAAGTATTTATTGGTCACTCTGATTGGGCCTTGTTCTAAAAGTCACAATCAAGTAAGATTGTGATATCATCTAAGCAATTTTTTTTTAGGAAGATTAGCCCTCAGCTAACATCCAGCACCAATTCTCCTCTTTTTCTTTTTCTTTTTTTTTTGTTTTGCTGAGGAAGATTGGCCCTGAGATAGCATTCATGCCCATCTTCTTCTACTTTATATGTGGGACACTTGCCACAGCATGGCTTGATAAGCAGTCCATAGGTCCGCACCCAGGATCCGAACCAGTAAACCCTGGGCTGCCAAAGTGGAGTGTGCGAACTTAACTGCTGTGCCACAGGGCTGGCCCCAATTTTTCAAACAATAAAAAAAAATTGTATACAAGGTATAAACCCAATTTTTTAATATAATATATCCACTTGCAAAGGAAAGAAAATAAGGAATTCACCCAAGTCTCTAGTAAGATTGTTGGTGGTTTTTATTTTCTTATTTATATGTTTCCACATTTTCCAACATTTCTAAAATAACTCATTAAATTTATAATCAGTAAAAATTATATACATGTTAGTTACAATAAAAACTACTCTTTCAACTGTTCCCAAACTGGTGTCTAGTATAGGCCAGAGTAAGGCCTCACGTAGGGGAGTAAGTGTTGACTACAGGTGTGATTTTAGGGGGCTGGTGCAGAAGGCCCAGGGGCAACCCAATTAACTAATGACTGGAAGCTCTTTAAGAAGGGACAAAGACTTCCACTGTCTAAAGTTAAGGTTTAAAATGAACATTCCTGGCGGAAAGGGAAAATAGTAACACGTGTTCCCACCAGGATGGAAACTGAGAAAGGCGGCTTTTTCCAGCTCTAAGACCCGATGACTGGATAAATGCAGTATTGCCTTTTAGTGACTCCATAGAACATGTATGTTTAAACATTTAGTAATGAACATTTAGAGAGCTATTACTAAATACCATATGGTTTGAAAAGTAACGCTTTTTCAATATAAAAGTAGTACAATAGACTTTGTAGAAACTCTGGAAAATTTGAAAAGGCAAAAGAATAAAATAAAAATCATCTATAATCCTATCACCCAGAAGTAATCACCATGAGCACCTTGGAACACAACTTTCTAGCAATTTATTCTAGGCATATGTATGTATCCTGCTTTTTCACTTAATGTTTTAGCCTGAGCATTTTCTGACGTCATTAAATATGCTTAGTAAATCTCATTCTAAAGACTGCCTAATATTACTAATGGCTTGAAAACATCAGCATTATTGTAAACAATATTATTGCATCTACCATGGACTTAACTTACCATAAGAACAGATTCAAAACGTACCTGGTATTTGAAAAAACTAGCCAAGGTGTTTTCTGAATTAATTACCTCTCCTGGGTCTAACCAACATCAGGATTTTGCCTCTAGAAATGATTTTGTTCCGCTCAAATCCCTAAAAACAACCGTCTTGTGCACAACAATAAATCACTCACGTAATTCCCAAACTAAATATAGTCTTAGGCTTGGAAAACTGCACCCCCTCAAGCATTGTGAGAGAGTAAAGCATGGCAGGCCCTCTAAGCCAGGCTCTGCCTGCTGTAGCCAAACGAGCCGGTCACAGCGGGCTTAAAGGAAACACTCAAGTAAAACAAAGAAAAAAGTAGTCTTAGCACAAACTTCAGCTTCTGAGTGAATTCATCTGTTCACCTTCCAAACTAAAAAAAAGAAAGATAATGTGATTTTTTCTGAAAAAAGCTTGATTGAGAAGCTACACAAAACAATTATATTTACAGCATGGCACGCATTTGCCAAGCAAGAGTTCTGAAAATTGTTTTACTCAGCATACTAATCACAATTCCTTTGAAGTACAGGAGGGGAACATTCTATATAAAAATTTGCAATTTCAGTTTAAGAGGAAACTCCATTCCCAATTATCTTTGATGGTTTGGAGATCCTTTCCTTACCTGCAAGGCAGTTTAGGATCAGAAAGACCTTCCAAAACGCGAACACCATTGTGTCGAGGTTCCTTGAGCGCAGCCAAGGGCCAGTGGCTTGCTTGGGCTCGGCTGAGTCTCAAACTGGCTTCTTCAATCACACCGAGGTTTGCCAGGCTTATCTGCCGGCATCACCAAGCAAACAAGCCTCTTTGGGCTTACTTATTGGGTACAGACCTTTCTCAGAGCAGATTTGTGTTTCTTTGAAACACTTTTTATGGGGCGTGTTTCCTTGATATATTTGCTACTGTGTTAATAATAAACCCACATATTTAAATTCTTCAAGCTCTTTGTACACAGATTCTCTGAGATTTATTGTTTAAAAACCAATCTTATTAAAAAGTTATATTTGAGAAGAAAAAGATGTAGTTGGAAGAAAGCCTATGCAAATAAAAGCTGACAAAGCTAATTAATTTTAAATATTTCCATACAAGTCTTACAGCCTTGATTCACTAACCTCATTTTACAAATTAGGTTAATAAATTGGTAAGATTTTCTCAGGAGACAGGGTTCACAGGAAGGACACAGGGCTTATGAAGTGAAAAAGCACTGATTTCTATGTGAACAAACTCTGGACATCTCTCCCTCTTTTGAAGCCCCGGCAGTTCTCACTACCTGGCGGTAGAATGAATTGCGTGCTTATGTCTTCCAGCTTAGAAACTCCATAGCATTTTTTCACTAATCTAATTTTGCAAAATCAAGTGAGCGAATAAATGCTTTAAGACTTCCAATGGATGTCTGAATTTTTGCAGAATTAGGTTACTGAATAGGTGGTATAGGGTTTCCTGGGAAAGGGGGTTCACTAGGAGGGTAGGGCAGGCTGCACAGGTAAGAAGCCTTTACGTGAACAGGAACTTTGAACAGAGTTCCTCTCATGCTCAAGTTACCCTGCGATACATAAGGGCCTCCTTTGGTTCTTCCCATGTCCAAGTACTCAGCTCCTCACTCTTGGCCTACTGTAGCAGCTTCCTAAATGGTCTCCCTGACTTCTTCCTCCTTCATCCTTTGTACCAGCCACACGCCAATGTTCCAAACCCGATCAAGCATTTTCACTATCACTATTATGGACTCTTTCATCCAGTCCAAAGTCCTTAATCTGGATTCCCAGCCTTCCAAGATCTGGTCCTCACCTCATCTGAACTCCATCATGTTAAATCATCCGCTTGAAAAGTGCTGTCAAGATTTATTGCCTCAAAGTGTTCAGTCACATGAAATATGTGCAAGTTTCAGCGATACGTTTCGTGAACTTTAATTTACAGGAAATATTTGACCCCATTTCACCTTAGCCAAGTCAATTTCCCACTGCTTCCCAGAAAGCCATTTTGCCTCCATCAGGCCTGATTCCTTCTCACAGCCTTCCCTGTCCATGCTCATGTCCGATGCTAAACCTTGGCTCCAGGCAACTTTCATCACTATTTAAAAATTTCTCCTCCCTCCTCTTGTTATCTAAGTATATTCTTAGCCCAAATTGGTCATGCTGTCCTATGTGAAAATTTCAACAAAGCTATACATTACCTCTCTCTGGGCTCCCCTTTGGATAAATTCCCATTGTACTCAGAGCCAATACCCCACAGTTGGTGCTTGATCGCTCTCCAGTAGTTTCCTATTTATTAACTGGGTCTCCACTAAATTCAGTGACTGTGAGCCTCACCAGGGCAGGGAACAGGTCTTCTACAGGCAGTTCCCAACTTAAGAAAGGATGGGTCCCAAAATGCATTGGTAAGCCCATTAATTGGACCCAAGAATACACATTCCTGCCAAAGCACTGCTATAAACGGAGGTCTCATTCCCAGACCCATGCTGTGCATAGTCTAACACTGGTTTGCATTCTGGGTGCTGAGCATATATAGGAGGGGAGGGAAAAAAGGAGCAGCAGGTGGCAGAGAAAGGACATTGTTTTCCCTTCCCAAGACATGGGTTGAGCACAAGGCAACATTTTCTCCCCAAATAACCATTGCATGTCTTTGTTACCCACCTCCCTTTTTGCCCCCTCACTCATGACCCACTGGTCCCTTGTGTACCCAGGTTGCCCTAAGGGAGGGTCTTACTCCCCAGAATATCCTGTGCTCCAAAACTACTTTTTTCTTTCCAATCTATTCCTCCTGGAAACACACTTCCTCCTCCATATTAAGCAGATATCAGCTCCATGTTAGGAGGGAAAAATATCAATGCCATGAACATTCTCCAACCTATTTAGACTATTGAAAATAGAAGGTTTGTTTCCCCCCAGATAAATCTCTGGCCAGAAGTGTTAGGCAATGCAATGGAGAGAAATGGTCTGAGGGAGGAGGTTTTGCAGAGGAGGACAACTTGTAGGACCACAACAGCTCTTCTCAGCCTTGGTTCTGCCTTTACCTCTGTCTACCAAGTTTCCAAAAGACCCAAGGCTTTAATACTGGCCACCCTAGAAGTAATATTGGCTTTTCCAGTGGTGGGGAGCTGGGATGGGAAAAGAAATTTCTAAGTCTGGTATTTGTAAGCCGGGGGCTTCCTGTGTTTCCTTCCATGCCCCATAGGTGACCGTGGTACAGTGACCATACAACTGATCATTAAAACGAGGTCACTTCTGAGAGTGAAAGGGCCCTAATTGCGATTACAAGGGAAAGATGGTGTAAACCATAACGGTCCCAGGCAAACTTAGACGTCTGGCCAGCTGCCCACAGGGGAGTGCTAAGCACAGAACAGGTGCTAAGTAAGACCTTGCTAATTAATTCAGTATGTTCCTGTTAGTTGGCTCTGAGATGGCTGGGGCAGAGGGTATGATTTAAGACTATTGCCAAAACCCATCGGCACCAGAATCTCTCGTACAAACACAAAGTACTCTAGAACAGTTAAGCAAAATTAAGTAAAAAAATCTTCTGCTATTTGAGACCTAACTTGGACAGGTAGAATTCTATTAAAAAGAAACTCTAAGAGTTAATCTAAAGTCTCTGCTGTGGACTAAACTCTGATGTTATTGACTATTGCTCAAAAGAAGTGGGTCATTAACTGGCACAAGAAATATTCTTAAATATCTTTCACATTTTCACAGGGCTTTATAATTTTTAAACTACTCTTCCATTTTGTCTTCACAATTGACAGTAAAATAAATAGGGCAGGTATTATCTGCATTCTGTACATGAGAAAACAGAGGCTCAGAAACGTTGTGTCTTTCCCAAGGCCACATAGCGCGCATCAGATGCTGTCCCTCCCGTCACACCACACAGTGGCACAGTGTGAATGTAACATCACAGACATACTACCACCTCCAGGATTATTCTTTTGGGAACTTTCAGAAACCTTGGCTCTCACTTTTTAACTTAAAAATTACAAAAGTAATACATTTTGATTGCAAAGGGATTTCAAAGAACAAAGAAGTATACAGAGAATGAAAAGAAGTCTCCATTCTCTCACCCACGTTTAATCCCACACCATGCTCACAAGCAATAGAAGTTTCACATTTTTCTCAGACCTTCTATAAATTTATACACACACAGAAGGTTACCTTTTTGACATAAAGGTAATCATAACATACGTATTGTTCTATAATTTGCTTTTTTCCCCTTGAAAAAGCATTTTTACTATCTCTTTATGTCACCATGTGTACAACTACATCTATAGATTTGCCTTCTCCATTTTAAGGCCACGTGGTATTTCATAGCATGAATGTATAAGTTGTTTAACCATTGTCCCATTGGTGAATTCTTAGGTCGTTCCAGTTTTTCACTACTATAAACAATAGTGCAATGAACATCTTTTTGCCTATATCTCTGACCACTTATGTGATTATTTCTGCAGATTAGGTACCGAGAAATGGAATTGCTGGATCAAAGGGTATGAACATTTTAAGTTTTGGGAGATTATGAAAAATTGTCCACCGGAAATTCTTTACAAATCTCCACTTCCCTTAAGGGTGTATGAGAGTGCTTGTTTCTCCACAGGCAGCCTTTTCAACAATGCAAATTATTAGTCTTTTATTTTTACCAGTATCATGGGTGAAAACTGGTATTGCATTGTTGTTTTAATTTGTATTTCTCTAATGAGGTCAAGCCTGTTTTCATAGGTTTACTGGCCTAATTGGCGTTCCTTTCCCTGTGAATCGCCTGTTTACGGCCTTAGACTGTTTTTCTACTGAGTTATCTTTTAATATTGTAGAAGTTCTCTTTTCAGCTTATGAATCTTAACCTGAGTTTGGTATACACATTATAAATATTTTCTTCCTGTTCATCACTTTTTAAAAAAATTTTCTTTTATGCTAAAGAAGTTTGCTTTTTGTTGTAGTTAAATCTAGCAATTTTTTTCTTTGCAGCTTCTGAGTTTCCTGTCTTACTTAAGAAAGCTTTCCCCAATCCAAGACTATAGGAATATTATTATATATTATCATGTAATATATAATCTTAATATACATAATATTGTGGTTTTTTTCTAATGCTTCTATGATTTTGTCCCAAATTTCAGGTATGGCAATTCTGTCCTTTCAGTCGCTCAGGACAAAAGCCCTTGTGTCCTCCTTGACTGCTCTCCTTCTCTCCTACTACATCTAATTCATCAGGAAATTCCTTGGGTCCGTGTTCAAAATATACCCAGACTCTGACACCTTTCCCCACCTTCGCTGCTACCACCCTGGTTTGAGCCCCCAGCATCAATTGCCTGGCTCACTGCAATAGCCTCCTAACTGGTCTTCCTACCTCCCCCACATCCCCTTACAGTCGATTCTCATCACAGCACTGGAGTGGTCCTTTTATGTGTAGTCAGATCACGTCTCACTCTCTCAAGATCCTCCAATAGTTCCCAATTTCTCTCAGAGTAAAAGTCAAAGACTTTAAATAGCTTAGAAAACCCTAAAACCCGCCTCACCCACTCCAGCACCTCTCTGACCTCATCTCCTACCATTCTTCCCCCTCTCACTCTGCTCCAGCCACACCTCTCTTCTTGTTGACCCTTGAACTAGCCAGGGACACTCCTCCTTTCTGGGCATTTGCACTGGAAGTTGCCTCTGTCTGTGACACTTTAACCCCAGATTTCAGCAGGGCCAACTCCCTCATCTTCTTCAAGTCTTGGCTCAAATGCCGGTTTTCAATGCCGCTCTTGTTCACACGATTTAAAACTGCAGCTTTCGCTACTCCAGCCCTCCCAATCCCCCCACCTTCTCCTTTTTTGTAGCACTCATTACCTTCTAACATACTCTACAGATTACTTATGTTTACTTTTCCACCCAGTTAGAATGCAAGTTTCAAGAGGGCAGGGATTTCTGTCTGTTTTATTCATTATTTATTCTGGGGACCTAGAACAGTGCCTTACACATAGCAGGTACTCAATAAATATTTGCTAAATGAATGAATTTCTGAATCTGGATTTAATCCATTTGAAATTTATTTTTGTGTATTGTGTGAGATAGGGTGAGATGTTTCTTAAATGTCTTAATATCCTAAATAGGAGCGAATCATTACCCTTTGAGGGAATTTGCTCTTTGGAAAAAGCTTGGCCCATTCGAAGCTAATTCTAATGTATAAGGTAGGCTATCAAGTTCAGTAATGCTGTTTTTTGGTCAAGAAATGAGGCATCACTATGCAATAAGCCTGTCTTTGTGTGGCTTTGGAGCTGGCTCAGAAATCAGTCTTGGGTTTCCAAAAGACAGACCAAGGCCATTTTTATGGCACCATTATGAGAGAGACAGACGGAGACAGAGAGACCTGGGAGTAAAGCTTCTCATACATATTTTTTGATTGTTGAAGTAGTCAGAATTTATTGAGTAAATCAGAATCTATTGGGCTTATACATATTTTATGGTTTTGTATGACGGTTTTAAATTTTGAAATACATAAAGAAGGGTACAATCTAGTCAGTGCTTAGAGTCTAAAGATTTTAATTCATTCCTGTTGAAATGGATCCATAGAAGGTGTTTCAAAAATTCCTTGTGCAATCACAGCACCACCGAAGCTTCATTCCCCTTACCAACTGCCTGCCAGGCATCTCCACTTATATGCCCCACTGGCGCTTCAAACATGACCTTCCGCATGTCATCCGCTCTCTCCAAACCACTTCCCAGCCACTATTGCTGGTGCCTCTATTGTAACTCTTCATTAGGGTATTCCTCAATTCCTACTTTTGTTCACCCCACCATTCCACCAGTACCAAATCGTACTGAGAACTTCTCTTCAGTCCATCTTCTCTTTTACATCTCCTGCCATATGCTGGTTCAGTCCCTGTTAGCTCTCATTTAGATGGTTGCCGTAGCTTCCTAGCCCATCTCCTGGCCTCCAATTTTCCTCCCTCTCAAATCCATCCTTTATAATCTTGCTAGATAAGTTTCACTAATGTCCAATCTAATCATGCCCAAAAATCTTCCATGACTCCCCATCACCTTTTTGCCTAGACATAAGCATTTTTATCTGGCATTTAATAGGTACCCAACCTAACTTTCCTGTCTATTTTCTGCCATTTGTGACACCAAAGAATGTCAGAGTTGGCCAAAGTCTTACAAGTGGTCTCCAGACAAAACTAAATACTCTCTGTTCCCTGAACATACGCCTCACTTTTCCACCTCTGTGCCTTTACAAGGCTATTTTCTCCTCCTAGATCACCTACGCCACCAAATCTAATTGTCAAAAACCTACTCAACCTGTGAGCCTTATCACAAATGCTAACTTCCCAATAGATTGTCTCCTGATTCCCACATGATGTGATCTCACTTTTACAGCATTAGTTAATACCTTTTGCACGGCACTTAGAGGATAGCAGAGCTATTCATGTACTGGCCCTCTTCATGCCTCTAAGAATGCAAGCTCCTAAGGAGGGTAAGGACCAGGTTTAGGTGATTTTACACACACACACACACACACACACTGAGCTTGTTACGGGCCAGACATTGTGCTAAGCGCTTTACATGCATTATCTCACTTAATCCTCTTCACAGCCTTATGAGTTAGGTAGTATTATTATCTCCATTTTATAGGTGAAGGAACAGAAACACAGGGACATTAAGAAATTTGCAAAAATCTCATTTATAGCAACAGGTAGACTCAGGACTCATTCTCACCGTTCTCAACTGACCTCAAATATTCCTGTTATATAACCCACGTCCTACTTCATATACACAGTTAGGTAATTTTCTTTTCTCTTCAGTGGGCAGTACCTATTGGCTTCTGCTCCCCTTCCCTGTCCTTTCTGGCACACATCTAGTGAGCAGCCATTTTTATCTTCACTTACCAGTTCCCTGTTGTGAAATGGCTACAAGTCATCCTCCTCACAATTAAGGCCATTGTTGGTCAAAGCCTCAGTCTCTGGTAACCACCTTATTGCTAAAATTGAGACTCAGAAAGAATTTTTCCAAAGATCGCATAAATGTCACAGTCGAGACCTCAGCCCTAGTCAGCTGGCTCTGGGAAATGTGCTCTTAACTTATGGTATACTGTGACTTCAAGGACCTGGCCTAGTAGTGTTTGGTGAATCCACTTTTTCAAGTTCATGGTATGTCAAAGTGACTATTTGAAAGGGTAGAACTCATTTGGATGTGCATGATCTGATATATTTGCTGAAAAACAAACCTAGAATAATATTATCATCATCAACAACAACAAACTTTCTTATTCCAGGTTAACACTGAGTTGCTTTGAAAACAATAAAAAGAAGTAGCACATAATTCTACAGTTCTCCAAACTAAGAGGCTGGAAGACCCAGACTAGGGACTCTAGACAGGGAAACTCTCAAGTGAATTCTGTGATGGTGTTACGCAGTGAAAGGGTCCCCCTTCTCCCTCCCGTCGCAGTGTGTAAGCACAGGAACTTCTCTCAGCTATCAACCTGGTGTGAACACAGGGTCCCTAAATGTGCTCTCTGTACTCCTTACTGGGAGTCCTCCAGAGAACTACCAGAAGTGGCTCTCAGTAAGGCTGTGCAGCAAAGGCAAGAGTAAACTTAGGGAGGGTCAAGTTCCTATCATCTTAAATTTGGGAAATCTTTGTTTCCTGTCCTGAAGGGAGGAATCATGCAGAAAGTTCTCTTTCGGCAAGTCGTGCTTTTACAATAAGTATGAGTCAACTTCTGTCGAGTAGCCTGGGATTGCTTACCTAGCGATAGTAGGGAGGATGGAAAGGGTTAGTACCAGGAACTCTATGTTAACCGATAGTGTGACTCAACCTGCTGTGTACATTAAAGTGTTTGGGGAAGCCTACTCCTAGGTAATTTGTGTTGACGCACTGTACAAACACATGTCATAGAGTCTGCTTTGAAAAAAATCACATGTATGTGAAGGCACAAGCATGTGCGTGTGTACGCGCGCACACACACACACACACACACCTGTTCAACCCAAGGAGGTCCTATACCCTGCAAATTCTTCCAATCAGGAGAGATCAAGCTTGATTTGAACAAAGAAAAATCACATTCTAATTGTATAATGGCAGGGTCCTGTTGCTGTTTTTGTTTTAGCCAGTCCTATTCAATACTTCCTAAAAATGCCATACCTGAGTGAAGTTAACCCTAAAAACCAGAGATCCTTTGGAGCCAAGAGATTGAAAACTTTCATAGCTGCTCAAGCTGATTAATGGTACCTCTGACAATAGTAATAAGAGTTGCCAAATGCTGAAGGCTTACTAGATGACAATCGGGCCCTGGGTTAAGCATTTCATATGCATTATGTCTTACAATAATCCTATGAAAGATGTATTAGAGATAGTCCTCATTTCACAGATGAGGAAAATGAAGTTCAAAGGGTAAAATGAGTTTTCGTTGGTCACGGAGTTTGTAAGTGGCAGAGCCAGAGCTTGGGCCCAAGTGTGACTGATCCAAAGCCATGCCCTTGCCGATTATGTGATGTGACCTCCCAGCACCGAACAAGGGACAGTAGAATACACAGTCAACACAGCCCCTGCTTGCCTGGCGCAAACTCTTGCTGGAAAGACAAGACAAACACACCCAAACAGGGATTAATACTAAGAAGTATGTGATTATGAAAGGCTGCATGATGCAACACAGAAAACAAATAAATACAAGCACAGAAAGGGGAATGTGGGCCATCGCAAAGGACGGCTGTGAGCCCCCGAGTCTTCATTACAGAATGAGTTCCATGGTCTCCACTGGGTAGGAGAGAGGGATTTGGGGAGGATTTGAGAATGCTTTTGGAAGGTAAAGATATAGAATGAACGATGAAAAGAGAGAGGTAGCATTTCAGAGAGCAAGAATGACAACAAAGCAAAGAAGCCAGGTTGCTTTACGGAAGGGCTGGAAAGAAATCAGTATTTGGAATATTGGAAAAAAAGTTGTAAGATGGAGGCCAGCATGAAGGGGCTCACAAAGAAGACAGACAACAAAAGCAGGAGAAAATGGCAAAGGTGTCAGATTCTGCGGGATTTTGTTTAAGGCAGAGGAAGCAAATGAAAGTCCCGTTTTTGTGTTTGCTTATCTGCTTGGTTTTTGTCCTGCACAGTGTTTTCTTCTTGCTCTTTTTCGTTTGCTAGTTTTAATGAGGCAGCATAGCATAGTGACAAAGAACAGGGACTCTAGAGTCAGGCAACTTGGCTTTAAATCCGGTCTCTGCCACTTGCCAGCTGAGGTACCATGGGCAAGTTACTTAATTTCTTTGTGCCTCATTTAAAATCATCCATAAAATAGGGTCAAAGAAGACCCACCTCATGAGATAGTTATTGTTAAAAGAATTATACAGGTTAATATTTGCAAGGTGCCTGCACATAGTAAGTGCTGTAGACATGCTTGTTGTATAAATACAAATGTAACTCCTTATCGACATTGAAACGTGGGAAATTTCTAAAGTCATTATGTAAAGATCTTTCTCTTACAAACAACTGGCAGATGGGGCCATCCAGGCAAATTGCAGCATGGCAACAATCAAGGAGATCTGAGGAGCAGCTGCTGCCTTCAGATGGGGCTCGTACCCTCCAGCTCTCACAGCCCCCACTACCCCCAGCTGCTTGCAACTGGCCCACTTCATGTGCTCTTGTGACTCCTGGTTTAAAGTGAAAGGGACATCCTGGTTCCTAATACGGTCCTATATTTACAAAGAGAGCTCGTAAAGGAAGAGATTTGGGCCAGGAACCCAGGCCCGGCTGAGCTCACAGGATGCTCTAACCCTTAGAATCTAAGGGAAGTATGTGACCTCCTCCCCCAGCTGGGGTCCCTCCTTGGCCCCAGGTGTTGGACCACTGGGCTGCGCCAGAACCCCCGTACCCAAGGCCTCCTCCACTGCTTCAAGTCCTCCTGCCCAGTTCAGCACTTCCGATGGGAAGGGGAACTTAGGGTTCCCATAATCCTTTGCAGCAGCAACTCTGGGGAAGCACAGAGCTGAGATCAGCAAAGCAGGGATGCACAGGCGTCCCCTGAATTACTAGGCTTTAACCAAATGTGTCCTCCTCCTCATGCTCCTCTAGGGGATTAAACTGTGCATCAAGGTTGAAAATTCCACAGCTAAGGAAGAATTCACACAGCAGTTAGCCCCAAACCAAGCTACAAGGTCGACCAAGTTTTTCTTCAGAGCTACCATCCCAGGCAGTGAGCTTCCTAGTGGTCCCTGGCTCTTCATGCTCTGGGGCTGCTCAGGGTCACTCAGTAGTGAGCCTGGCCTGAGCCTCCCCCGGTGGTTTTCTGACAGTCTCAGAGCCTGTGTCTCTCCCTCAGAGAAGATGGCTTTTCTTTCTGTGCTTCAGGAGGATGATTGAATCTTGCTTGGGCAGGGTGAGTGTGCAGGCCCGCTGGCTCCTAGGTGTCACCCCTAGAGATGGCCTCCTAACCTTTGCTTGTGAGGAATGATTAATGGCAGGAATGTCAGGGCATGCAGGAGAGAAGCAGCTGTGGGAGGAGACATTTGGGAAAAGAGACCTTGGGTCTTCCGTCAAACCCCGCCACCACCATTGCTTTTGAAGAAGCAGCACAGCTGTGCTTACAGCTGGGTGCAGCGACATGAAGAGGGCCACAGAAAGCCCACTTCCAGGGTTGGAAATCAGGTGGCCCACCACACAGAAAAGTCGAAACACAGACGTGACGTGACACCACTAGAACATAGAGTCCACATCCTCCATTTCACAGAGTACCGAACTTGCCTTGGGTCTCACGACTCATTGTAGCAGTTGAGCAGGGAGTAGAACATAGGTCTCCTCACATTTTTGGTATAACTTCCTGGGAGAGGAAAAGGTGCAGAGGTGGGAAACTTGAGACTTATTCTAAACAGCAGCGTATCTGATGAATAACAGTTCTGGAGCCCTTTCCAACTGGGCGGAGGTGCACAGCCTGGTCCCAGCCCCAACCAGCAGGAAATAACTTTGGCCAATCTCCACCAGTTCATGACCCTCCCAAGGCAAACAGTGCCTGGTCTCAGGTGGGACCTGCATCTGGGAGCCTTGTGGTAAAGACTCTGGGTAGACAGAGCACTTAGAGAAGCACATATCTGTGGGGAAAGCTGTTTTGACCTATGCACATCTCCCTGGCACTACCACCACACATCCCAGCAAGGCTGAAATTCCTTATTTCACTATTCAGCTAGGTTTTAGGTTCAACGGGTGGTTGAGGTGGGTGATGATAACATAGTCTGGTTCTCTGTTGCCTCTCTGACCTCATCTCCCACCACTCTCTTACAGAGCAGTGAGAGTACTCCTCTGTAGCCACTCTGGCCTCCTTGCTATTCTGCAAACACGCCAATCATGCTCCCACCCCAGGGCTTTTGCACTTGCTGTTCCTTCTGCCTGGTATATTCTCCTCCATCTATCTCTATGGTTTGCTCCCATCCTTCCCACAAATCTTTGCTCAAATGTCACCTTCCCAGAGATTCCCTTCTCCAATTACCCTATCTGAAAGTGCATCTCTCACCCTCTAAGCCCTTACCCTACTTTTATTTTCTCCTCATAGCATTTATCACCATCTTACATTATATTATATACATGATATATACACAATATATGAGATATGTGAAGGCAGGGACTTTCTCTGGCATGTTCATTCCTGTATCTCCATCACCTAGAACAGTTCTCTGGCACATGATAGGTACTCAATAAATATTTGCTTGGTAAATAGATGAGTGGATTGAGAAAGGGACTTCTATATTTTTCTTGGTACATGTTTACATATACCAAGTGACATTGTAAACATATTCATTCCATTTATTCATTTATCAAACAAATATTTATTGCATGTCTTTATGTCCCAGGCATAGTATACTCAGACTAGTGGAAAAGAAAGATGATTAGACAGGGAATGGTAGTACAGTGCAGCAATTATTACCCAGCCTTTTTGGAAGCACAGGGAAGGAGTTGGTGAAGGCTTCTCAAAGGAGATGATGGCTCTTGAAGAATAGGAGATGTTGGTCAGGAGAAGAAAATGGAAGTGGGGATATGGAGAAAGGCACTTCAACAACACATGCACAAGCATAGAGGCTCATCTGGGCAACAACTTTACCGTGTTGGGCCACAGAGTGGCAGGGAAGAAGACATGGGGGAGAAACAAGGCTGGAGATGAAGCAGAGGCACTGGCCGGAGGGCCTTGCCTGCTGCACTAAGTACAGATTTAGGCCTTTAAATCAGAGGAGACAAACTCGTTAAACATGGAGAGAACCAGCCTACAGAAGTGTATTGTTTGACCTATAAATTTATTCTTTTAAACTTACTGTTCAGTACTTTAAAAATTAAAATGTTTCACATAAAAATCCAGAATTTTAGCTTTTCTTGAAGTATCAGAGTATCGCACCTGACTAGCCCACATGACTATGACTGCCAGCATCTGAACAGGAGTTGTCCCCATTAAACAGGGCTTTTGCTCTCCAATTTGTCAGTATCCACCCAGACTGCTTCATTGATTATGTTATGGCTGATCCCCAACCCCCAGTATAGCCAGGAAGTGGCGAGGCTTGGGGTTTGAGTCTTTGTCCTCAAAACCCACACTCTTACCCAGTATAGGATTAATGCCTGGCACAAAGAAGGCCCTCTATACTCTATTTGAAGAATAAAGAAATCCATACCGTTGTCTCCTACTGGAAGGTCTTACTCTCTGTCTCTGCCCAGGCAGATCTTGGCCCAGCTCAGATACAGCCTCCTCCATGGAGCCTTCCCTGATTTCATGCTCCCCACCCAATGGATGTGACCTCTCCTGTGACTACGGGGTAGAGAATATTAAGGCAACAAAACTGGGGTGCAGAGGAGTATTGGGGGAGAGCACTAGAGCTGGGCTGTAAGTGGAGGGAAAAATCCAAGATTTGAACTCGAGAATTTGTGCACCTGAGTGAAGAGTGCATAAATCATGGAAGCTGAAAGAACTGTGAAAGAATTAAAACAAACTCTAGTTTTTCCTTGCTTGAAATGTTGTTTCCTTTCTTTTTGCTTCTTCTTCTTATTTTCTTTCTTTTTTTCCTTTTCTAGCTCTCCATCCCCTGCATCTTAACAGGCATGAGACAGTTAACAGACAACCCACAGGCTTACAAAGACAGCTTTCAGAAGAACTGGTCTGAAAGCAGCCAAAACAAGATTGCACCAACAATCCCAAGAGAGTCATAAATAAACCAGAACAATCTCCAACCATTCCAACTGCAAGTTGAGTGGCACTAACAGATTAGGAAAACTGCAAGTTGGGACAAGACCACAGTCCTACACCCCTCTCTTCTTATTGTCCCATAAAAACCCCAATTCTGCTTCAGCTCAGGGTGTTACTTGATGTTGAGGTGCTCCCAGATGCACATCAACTGAATAAACCCTGCATCTTCTATTCGAGTCACTTTAACTATTTTTGCCTTTGACAGTCTAGTGCTATGACTTGGACCAGGTCCAGATAAGCCCTCAAGCCTACTGAGATTTCAGATAAGGACAGAACAAGCCAACGAAGCTCTTCCTCCTTTCTTGTAGGCCTCTATTGGGTGAAATGGTAAGTCCTGTTCCCACTCATGTGCTCCAGTTCTTTGTTTTAGCACACAAGTTGCAGGCTTTGACTCTTTGAAAGAGTTAACCTATTTTCTGACTGAAGTCAGTGCCTCTATTTTCTTTTTGTCTTTGGGGTTCTCTGTCCTTTCAGGTTCTCTGGAAGCAGAGAATGAGGTGATCCTAAGGTAGAACAGGGCCTTTGTCTCTTCTTCTCTGCTGGATCTCTTATTACCAGCTAGGTGGAGTGACTTTGAGGAGGACAATTTTTAACTGCAGTGGTCCATTTGGGACTCTTGGGACATATCGAGACTCATGCGTTTGAACAAAAAGGAAATAAGATGGCTAACTAACAATGAATGGCTTTCTTTAACTGGTAAAGAGAAGCTAAGAACAGATACAGTTCAGAAAGATTCTAATCTGCTGTGTCCTGTCTTAAAACAACCTCAGCCTTCTCCCTCCCCAAAGACCTCCTCCTTTCTAACTCTGTGTCTACCCCATATAACCCGATTCCCTCCTGGCCTTTCTCCTTGCCTGCTCTCTGTCCTCTGCTCTGCCCTCTTTCTCCTCCTCTTTCCCTTTCTCAGTTCCCTCTCACCTTTAGGTCCCTACCTTCACAACTCTCCAGATATGCAAGAGCCATAGATAGGAGAAAGTCTCTTCTAGGCAATCCTTGAAGGTTTCCCCTCTTCCATTGACCAAGGAATAATCCAAACCTGTCAACAAGGGCACGATGAATCTGTCTCTAATTGTAGGGACTGATTAGAAACTACTTTTAAATAATACCCAGGGTTGGGCATTAATGCTAGCATACCAAGAACAATCTGCATGTTCTTTGCTAATGGCCTTAAGTCTGAACTATCAGAAGCTATTTAGAAGCATAAAAGAGGCTGGCAGACCACACCCATTCATGAATTATAGCACTTTGAGTCCGGCACTTTTCAATTCAGCATTTTGTGGAGAGCATAATAAATAAAGAGAAAACCACATACCACAGTTTTATGGAATTAAAATTTAAAGAGCTTGAGGGAAATCAAAGGCCCTCCACACAGTAGACAACATTGATACTTGCAGACATTGCAGAGAAAATTACACTGGGCCTGCAATTGTCCTTCTTTGGTCAGGAAACAAGACACTCAACTAGGGTTGCCAGATTTGGCAAATAAGAATACAGGAAATTTTGAATTTCAGATAAAAAATGAGTACTATCTTAGCATAAGTACATCTCATGAAGTATCTGACACTATTGACACTGACACTAAAAAATGACTCGTTGCCTCAACAACAAAAAAACCAACAATCCAATTAGAAAATGGGCAAAAGATCTGAACAGAGATTTCTCCAAAGAACATATACAGATGGCCAACAGGCATGTGAAAAGATGCTCAACATCGTTAGCTATCAGGGAAATGAAAATCAAAACTACAATGAGGTATCACTTCACTCTGGTCAGAATGGCTACAATTAACAAGACAGGAAACGACAAATGTTGGAGAGGATGTGGAGAGAAGGGAACCCTTGTTCACTGCTGGTGGGAATGCACACTGGTGCAACCAGTATGGAGTATCCTCAGAAAATTAAGGATAGCCCTACCATATGATCCATCTATCCCACCGCTGGGTATTTATCCAAAGAACTTGAAAACACAAAGGCATAAAGATACTTGCACACCTGTGTTCATTGCAGCATTATACACAATAGCCAAGACTTGAAAGCAACCTAGGTGCCCATCAAGGGACGAATGGATAAAGAAGAAGTGGTATTTATACACGACGGACTACTACTCAGCCATAAGAAATGATGAAATCTGGCCATTTGTGACAACATGGATGGACCTTGAGGGTATTATTGTGAGTGAAATAAGTCAGAGGGGGAAAGTCAAATACCATATGATCTCACTCATAAGTAGAAGACAAAAACAATGACAAACAAACACATAGCAATGGAGATTGGATTGGTGGTTACCATAGGGGAAGGGGGGAGGTGGGAGGACAAAAGGAGTGATTAGGCTCACATGTGAGGGGATGGACTATAATTAGTTTTCCGGTGGTGAACATGATGTAATCTACACAGAATTTGAAATATGTTAGGATGTACATCCAAAAATAAATAAATAAATAAAAATAAAATAAAATAAAAATGATTCATTGCTTATCTGACATTCAAATTTAACTAAACTTCCTGCATTTTATCTGGCAACCCTACACAGGTTGCTCCCTCAGAAACAAAGTGATTCCCCTTCTCCAAGGGAGGCATCCTACAGTATCCCCAGTTGCCTTAGGATCAGCAAGAAGAAATAATTTTACTTATTCATAAATGTCATTCAATCTTGTTTTTAGTAGACACTGGAGCCAAACTCTCTACCATTAATTCCTTCTAGTTTCCTACCACCTTCTCTTGTGATAATAAAACATCTCAGTAATAGGACTTACCAACTGAACATATTCTTTCTCTATTCTAACCCTTTGACTATCTCTTTGGGAGCCTTAACTTCTCAACATACCTTTCTCTTCAGTCTTTCCACCCTCCCTAACCTATTCAGACAGGACCTTTTGGCTCAATGGGCTACTATTAGGTGTATACTCAAAGAACTTTTTCATGATCTCTTAGACTCTGATAACCCAGTATGCCATCTTATGGTGCCTTACCTTGACTACCTGAGTAGTATCTGAGGACTACTCCTGAGTCCTCCATTCACTTTCTCCTTAAAATTACCTCAGTTTTCTGATTTAATTTCTTCAGTACCCAATATTCTCTGGGCCCCCTCATCTACAGACATGGGAAAAATAAAGGACATAGAACACTTACAGCTCAATGTTGACCCACAATGCCTCTGCCTAAATTGGCCAGTATCCCTTAAAACCCGAAGCACTAGGGGCAGTATGACCCATTGTGGCAGATTTCATAGTTAAAAGCTTAATCATTTCTCATATTAGTGCTTGCAACACTACTATTCATCCAGTAAAAACAGCCTAATGGACATACCTACTACTTTGTATAAGACATAAGGGCTATATATCACATAGTATGCTCACATTTCCCGGTGGTGCCCAACCCAAACACTACCCTGGTTTCTATACCTCCAAATCCAATACACTTCACAGTAGTAGATGTCTGTTCGACCTCCTTCTTCTTCCCTTGTATCCTGATTTCCAGTACCCTTTCACTTTAACATGGGGAAACAACAATACATCTGGACTGTAATGCCCCAAGGCCTCAGTGAAGCCCCTTCATACTTATCTCAGGTTCTCAATCATAGTATCCCAGACTTATTTCTCTGTTCCTCTACCTTGGTCCAATATGTAGGTGAGTTGCTTTTATATTCACCGGATCTAACCTCTTCCAAAGAGGGCTCTCTTTATCTCTTGGAAACCTTGACTATAAAAGGACATACAGTCTATAAGGATAAATTACAGTTTTGTTAGACTTAGATTGACTATCTATTGACTATCTAAACTATGACATACCATGGGGAGGCAAATCTCTCTGAGCAAATAGAAGTATAGCCATTCAAAATTGCCCTCACCCTATTACCAAAAGACAACTTAGCAGATTTAGAGCATTTAGAGGATATTGCAGCTGGTGCCAATTTTTCTAAATTAGCTGCCATCTTCTATGACATGACTAAAATGGCATCCCTGAACCTCTGCCTTCGGAGATCACTACAGAGTTAGTCTTTGACCAACTCCAGGCTACTATCTACAACCTTACCATTCTGGGTCATCCTTAAATTATACTGTCTTTTTTTTCCTGTTTATACAGTTCTTGATGTTTTATCTCAGAAATGTAATGGAAATCAGAGAGTCGTTGGGTATTACAATCTTTCTCTCTACCCAGTAGCTAAACATATTCCTCTTGTCTAAGGGCAGTAGCTGCAGCTGCATTTAATCTCAAGGTCACTTTTCCACCTAATGGCACCTCATGCAGTTCAAACTCTTCTCACCAAAAGCACCCAACATTTCTCTGCTTTCATACTCAGCTCCTATGAACTGCTGCTTTTGTCTTCAGCTCACATTACCACCTATAAGAACCATAATCTTTTTAAAAATTAAGATATAATTGGGGCTGGCCCCGTGGCCGAGTGGTTAAGTTCGCGCGCTCCGCTGCAGGCGGCCCAGTGTTTCGTTGGTTCGAATCCTGGGCGCGGACATGGCACTGCTCATCAGACCACGCTGAGGCAGCGTCCCACATGCCACAACTAGAAGAACCCACAACGAAGAATACACAACTATGTACCGGGGGGCTTTGGGGAGAAAAAGGAAAAAATAAAATCTTTAAAAAAAAAAAAAAAAGAAAAAGCTTATAAAAAAAAATTAAGATATAATTCATATATCATAAAATTCATCCTTTTACATCGCACAATGTAGTGGGTTTTAGTATATTCACAAAGTTATGCAACCATCACCACTAATTCCAAAAGATTTTCATCATCCCAAAAAAGCGAAGCCATACCCATTAGCAGTCACTTCATAATCCCTTTTCTCCTCAGCCATGGGCAACCAGTAATCTATCTTCTGTCTCTATGATTTGCGTATTCTGGACCGTTCAACAGAATCATACAATATGTGGCCTTTTTGTCTGGCTTCTTTCACTTAGCATGTTTTAAGGGTCATCCATGCTGTAGCATGCACCAGTACTTCATTACTTTTTCTTGCCAAAATAATATTCCATTGTACACAAGTACCACATTTTGTTTATCCATTCATCAGTTGATTGACATTTAGGTTGTTTATGCTTTTTGGCTATTATGAATAATGTTACTATGAACACTCATGCACAAGTTTTGGTCTGGGTATATATTTTTAATTCTCCTGGGTGTATGCCTAGGAGTGGAATTGCTGGATCATGTGGTAACTCTATGTTTAACCTTTTGAGGAACTACCGAACTGTTCCACAGTGACTGTGCCATTTTACATTCCCACTATCAATATATGGGGATTCCATCTCCCGCATCCTCACAACAATTGTCATTGTCTTTCTTATTTTTTTTTGCTTTTATGGTGAGGAAGATTAGCCTGAGCTAACATCTGTTGCCAACTGTCCTCTTTTTGCATGAGGAAGATTGTCACTGAACTAACATCCGGGCCAATCTTCCTCTATTTTGTATGAGGGACACCACCACAGCATGGTTTAATGAGCAGTGTGTAGGACTGTGCCTGGGATCCAAACCCATGAACCCCAGGCTGCTGAAGTGGAGTGCGTGAACTTAACCAGTACGCCACCAGGCCAGTCCATGTCTTTTTTGATTATAGCTGTCCTTGTGAGTATGAAACAGTATCTCAATGTGGTTTTGATTTACATTTCCCTAATGATTAATGCTGTTGAGTGCCTGTTCATGCATATATTGGCCATTTGTATACCTTGGTGTCATGTTTTGATCCATTTATCTTATTCCCTCTTCCAGAGAAGGGAGAATCTCATGACTGTTTCACTTTAACCTAAGAACTTTACCTGTCTCTCTCTTATCTCTTTGAAGCATCTCTATAAACCCAAACAGAATTCTTTGTAGACAAGGCATATCTTGAGGCTGAACAAGTACATTTTCAAGTTGGGTATGCTGTCACTAATTCCCAAGAGCTTATTGAATACAATTCCCTTCCTGAAGTCAAGTTAGCATAACTAGCCGAACTTGTAGAATTGACTCAAGCCTACCAGCTAGCAAGAAATGAAAGGGCTAACATAAACAGAAAGCAGATATGCCTTTGGTGTGGTTTATTATTTTGGTATGCTATAGAAACAGTAGAATTTCCTAATAACTGCTGGTACTTCCAATAAGCAGTGTGAGCACATTCAAGCTTTGCTAGATGCCTTGCTCCTCTCTAAGGAAGTGGCTGTAATTAAAGTTGAAGCTCATACTAAGGAACAAACCCATGAGGCAAAATGATACTTTGCTGACCAGTATGCTAAACAGGGTACTTTCACCCAAGTTGAATTGGTTCGACAAATTAAAGACAATCTGGTTACTCCAGATTACTTCTATGAAACCTTGAGCAAACTGCAAGTAAAGCCTCAGACTCTGGAAAAAAGATATTGAGAGAAATCTGGGTGTTCTCTCCATCAAATGGGCTATGGAGACACCAAGACTGTCCCTTGATATTTCCAGTCTCTCTGAAATGAAGCTTGATGGAAAATTTGCAGGCTATGACCCATCATAGTAAACAAACTTGAAAACAACTCTTGGATAACATTGTTGAGAAAAATTTAATTAGATAGTAGCTGAAGTCTCCAGTGGATGTTCTATCTATCAGATCCATAACCCTGAAAAAAACGCTGAAGATGAGACATGGATAAGAACCCTAGCCTTGGGAACCCTTTGAACATTTACAAATAAACTTTGTACAACTCCCTATATTACAAGTATTTGAATATGTACTTACTATTGTCTGCCTTCACTCTGGAGAGCTAGAAGTTTTTCCCGATCCTGCATTGTCATAGTTTAGAGTGTTAATTGTGATCCCCAGGGCAACTACTAAGAAATATAACTCAAAATATATATTAAAAGAAATAAGTAGGAAATTAAAATGGTACACTAGACTTAACAGACATCTAGAGAACACTCCACCCAACAACAGCAGAATAAACCTTCTTCTCAAATGCACATGGAACATTTTCCAGGATAGACCATATATTAGACCACAAAGCAAGTTTCAACAGATTTTTAAAATTTGTTCATTTATTTTTTTTAAGATTGTCACCTGAGCTAACATCTGTTGCCCATCTTTTTTCTCTTCTTCACCCCAGTACATAGTTGTATATTCTAGTTTCAGGTCATTCTAGTTGTGCTTCAACAAATTTTCAAAGATTGAAATCATACAAAGTACGTTCTCTTGCCATAGTGGAATGAAATTAGTAATCAAATAAGTGGAAACTAAACAACACACTCATAAATAGCCATTGAGTCAAAGAAGTCACCAAGTCAAATAGAAAATACTTTGAGATGAATGAAAATGAAAACACAACATATCAATACATGTGGGATGCAGCAAAAGCAGCATTCAGAGGGAAATTTATATCAGTAAAATACCTACATTAAAAAAAGAAGAAGGGGGGCCAGCCCAGTGGCACAGCGGTTAAGTGCTCACGTTCCACTTCGGCGGCCCAGAGTTCGCCAGTTCGGATCCTGGGTGCGGACACGGCACCACTTGGCACGCCATGCTGTGGTAGGCATCCCACATATAAAGTAGAAGAAGATGGGCACAGATGTTAGCTCAGGGCCAGGCTTCCTCAGCAAAAAGAGGAGGACTGGCAGTAGTTAGCTCAGGGCTAATCTTCCTCAAATAAAAAAAAGAGAAGAAGAAGGTTCGCAAATCCATAACCAAATTTTCCACCTTAAGAAACTAGAAAAGGGGCTGGCCTGGTGGTGGAGTGGTTAAGTTCACATGCTCCACTTCAGTGGCCCGGGGTTTGCAGGTTCACATCCCAGGCATGGACCTAGCACCACTCATCAAGCTGTGCTGTGGCAGCATCACACATAAAATAGAGGAAGATTGGCACAGAGGTTAGCTTGGCAGTAACCTTCCTCAAGCAAAAAGAGGAATATTGGCAACAGATGTTAGTTGAGGGCCAATCTTCCTCACCAAAAAAAAAGAAAGAAATTAGAAAGACAAGAGGAAACTAACCCCAAAGCAAGCAGAATAAAAGGAATAATAAAAATTAGGACTTAAATAAATGAATTAGAGAACAGAAAATAATAGAGAAAGTCCATTAAACCAAAAGTTCATTCTTTGAAAAGAACAGCATAATTGACACACTTTTATCCAGATTGACCAAAAAAACAAGAAGAGTCAAATTACTAAGATCAGGAATCAAACTCAGGACATTACTACTGACCTTACAGAAATAAAAAAATGGATTACAAGAGAATACTATGAACAAATGTACACCAACAAATTGGATAACCTAGATGAAACAAATTCTTAGAAACACACCAACTATCAAAAGTGACTCAAGAAGGGGCCGGCCCAGTGGCACAGTGGTTAAATGCGTTCCGCTTCACAGGCTTCAGATCCCAGGTGTGGACATGGCACCGTGTGGCAAGCCATGCTGTGGTAGACGTCCCACATATAAATTATAGGAAGATGGGCACGGATGTTAGCTCAGCACCAGTCTTCCTCAGAAAAAAGAGGAGGATTGGTAGGTGTTAGATCAGGGCTAATCTTCCTTGGGAAAAAAAAAAGTGACTGAAGAAGAAATTGAACATCTGAATTGACCTATACCAAGGCAACAGATTGAGTCAGTGTTCTGTGTTTTCTTAGATGCTGTATTTGTCTGTTTGGCATTTGTTAATTACAGGGCCAAACTAATGGCCAAAGTTGTTTATATCTCCCCTGCGATCCAGCCCCCACACTTTGAATCACCTCCTTATCGAACCGTCACATACCAAACCAACATTTCCCCCTGCCCTAAATCAATCCAGGGCCAGGTATGAGACAAACAGGGACAGCTCCTATGCCCAAAAGCCCATCAGAATTATTCAAACTAGCCAGTCCTAAGCTGCTTACCTTGCCCTGTCTTTCCCTTCCTGTGGAAACCCCAATAAAGGCTCTGGCCTAAGCTTTCCCCTCACTCCTTTCTGCCCACTGCCTGACACTGGTGCTTTCCCATGTGGCTCTGCATGGCATGTCATATCACTGCTCTCGGGAAATGTAAGTAATAAAAATATTCTCTCAATACCATTGGCTTCTTCATGTCAACACTCAGCCACCTCTACAAATTAAAATACCATGGGTACAATCATTGAGACAGTCAGTAGTAAACATAAAAACAAAAAAATCTTCCAACAAAGAAAAGCCCAGGAACAGACGGTCTCACTGGTGAATTCTACCAAACAATTAAAGAATAAAAACCAATACTTCTCAAACTCTTCCAAAAAGTAGGAAAGGAGGGAACACATCCCAAATAATTCTATGACACCAGCATTACAGAAACCTGACTAAAACATTACAAGAAAAGAAAACTACAGACCAATATCCCTTATGAATATAGACACAAAATCCTCAATGAAATACTAGAAAATCAAATACAGCAGCATATTAAAGGATTATACAACATGACTAAGCAGGATTTTTCCCCGGAATGCAAGATTGATTCAACATATGAAAGTCAGTTAATGTAATTAATAGACCAAACAGGAAAAAAAAAACCCACATCATTATCTCAATAGACACAGAAAAAGCATTTGACAAAATTCAACAGCCTTTCATGATAAAAACACTCAAAATACTAGGAATAGAAGAGAATTTCCTGAAGATGATAAAGGGTATCTATGAAACACCCACAGCTAACATCATACTTAATGGTGAAAAAATGAATATTTTCCCCTAAGATTAGGAACAGGACAAGGATGTCTGCTCTTGACACTTCTATTTAACATTGTATGAGAGGTTTTAGTCAGGGCAATTAAGCAAGAAAAATAAATAAATGGCATCCATATAGGAAAGAAAGAATTAAAAGCACCACTGATCACAGGTGACTTGGTCTTATATGTAGAAAACCCTAAAGTATCCACAAATAAAGTACTGTCATTAATAAGTGAGTTCAGCAAAGTTGCAGGATGCAAGATTAATATACAAAAATCAGTTGTATTTCTATACACTAACAATGCAAAATCCAAAAATAAAATTAAGTATACAATTTCATTTACAATAGCATCAAAAAGAATGAAATGCCTAAGAATAAATTTAACCAAGGAAGTGCAAGACCTATACACTCTAAACTACAAAATTTGTAGAAAAAAATTAAAAAAGACCTAAATACAGTAGTCTCTCCCTTATCCATGGGGGATGCATTCCAAGACTCCCAGTGAATGTCTGAAACCCTGGATAGTACTGAACCCTACATATTCTATGTTTTTTCCTATACGTACATACCTATGATAAAGTTTAATGTATAGATTAGTCACAGTAAGAGACTAACAATAACTAATAATAAAATAGAACAATTATAACAATATAGTGTAATAGAATTTACGTGAATGTGGTGTCTCTCTCTCTCTCTCAAAATATCTTATTGGAGTTTTTCATTTAATATTTTTGGACTACAGTTGACTATGGTTAACTGAAACCATGGAATGTGAAACCATGGATAAGGGGGGACTACTGCAAATGGAAAGGCATCCCATGTTCATGGATTGGAAGATTTAAAACTGTACAGAAGGCAATACTTGCTGAATTAATCTACAGGCTCAAAGCAATCCTTATCAAAATTCCAACTGCAGTTTTTGGAAAAATTAACAAGCTAGTCCTAAAATTCATATGGAAATACAAGGGCCCGTGAATAAGAAAAACAATCTTGAAAAAGAACAAAGCTGGGGAACTAACACTTCCCAATTTCAAAACTTACTGCAAACCTAGAGTAATCAAAACAGTGGGGTTGTGTCATAAACAGATATACAGATCAATGGAATAGAACTGAAAGTCCAGAAATAAATCCAACCATCTATGGTCAGCTGATTTCTGACAAGGGTACCAAGACCATTCAATGGAGAAAAAATAGTTTTTTCAACAAATGGTTCTGGGATAAAAAGATACCACATGAAAAAATAATAATAATAATAATTTGGACCCCTACCTCACACAATATGCAAAAATTAACTCAGAGTGAACCAAAGGCCTAAATGTAAGAACAAATACTATAAAACTCTTAGAAGAAAACATAGGTAATAAATCTTCATACTTTGGATTAGGCAGTTGTTTCTCAAATATGATACCAAAAGGACAAGGAATTGAAGAAAAAATAAATTGGATTTCATAAAAATTAAAACTTTTGTATGTGAAAGGACACTATTAAGAAAGTGAAAAGACAACCTATGGGATTACAGAAAATATTTTCAAATCATAGGCCTGATAGTGGTCTGGTATACAGAATATATTAGAACTCTTACAACTCAACAGTAAAAAGATAAACAACCCAACTTAAATATGGGCAAAGGATTTGAATAGACATTTCTCCAAAGAAGATACACAAATGGCCAATATACACATGAAAAGATCATTAGTTATTTGGAAAATGAAAATCAAAACCACAATGAGATACACCCACTAGGGTGGCTATAATTAAACAAATAGAAAATAACAATGTGTCAGTGCAAATGTGAAGAATTGGAACCCTCAGACATTGCTGCTGGGAATGTAAATGATGCAGCCACTGTGGAAAAAAGTTTGGCAGTTCTTCAGAAATTAAACAAAGAGTTATCGTATGACCCAGCAATTCCACTCCTAGGTATATACTTATGAGAATTGAAAACTTATGTTCAAACAAAAACCTGTGCACAAATGTTCATAGCATCATTATTCATAATAATTAGTCATTATTCAAAAAGTGGATACAAGGTAATTGTCCATCACCTGGTGAATGGATAAACAAAATGTGGTATATCTGTACAATGGAATTAACATCCAGCCATAAAAAAGGAATGAAGTGTTGATACACAGATGACCCTTGAAAACATTAGGCTAAGTTAAAGAAGCCAGACACAAAAGGCTACATGTTGTATGATTCCAGTTATATAAAATGTCCAGAATAGGCAAGTCTATAGAGACAGAAAGTATATTAGTGATTATCAGGGGGAGAACGGAGAGCAATTGCTTGGTGAGTACTAGACTTATCTTTGGGGTAATGAAAATGTTCTGGAATTGGATAGTGGTGATGGTTGCACAACATTGTAAATACACTAAAAATCACTGAGTTGTACATTTTAAAATAGTTAAAATAGTGAGATTTATCTCAAAAAATTTAATTTTTAAAAAGAGAAAAAATGGTGCATTTACAAGAGACTTTACATCTAAAAGACCTATGTTAATATAGCAATGCAAGGTTTTTTTAAAAAGGTTGGGGAAAAGTTAAGAGTAGCCTTTTCAATTATATATATAGGACTTCTAAAAAGGGACAGAAAACTGTCCCAAAGTGTGTTGGACACTTCCTATTGACCAAATGTGGTATGTTATTTTACCCTTTCTCTCTCCCATTATCAAGATCTGGTAGAATGAAGACTACCCATTGACCACTGACTCCTCCATTTTTCTTCTTTCAGGATTCCATGCACCTGGTCCAGCAAGGCCTTTGTCCATTGTTGCCAGGGCCAGGTAGTATCTCATCCAACTGGAAAACAGCAGACACACCACATCCCCAGAACTGTGTGGGTCCATGGTCTGAAGTTGAGGTGGCCCAGCTGGCGTCCATGCTGACCTGCCTTCTCGGGCCCTCAAGACTCCTCATGGTCTTCCTAGCATCTGGGCTGCCACCATTCTTCAAGCCCCACCAAGCCCACCGCACAGAGGTGCCCCATCCTTAGCTGCCTGGCCAGGGTGGGACAGGAGTTGGTCAGCTGTAGGTGCTATCAGGACCTAGGGAGGCTGCTGCAGCCATCATGTCTAGGGAGTGGGAGTGGGTGGGGTTGCCACTGCCTCAGGGCCAGGACCCACCTGGCTGTGGTGGCAAGGGGTCTGGGTCGCTGAAGTACTGAAGCCACTGGCCAGCCCTGGGCCTCCTATGCGTACATACACAAGCCAGCCTGGCTGAAAAGTGTCTGGGGCTGGAGCTCCAGTCTCCCCTTGCTTTCTGCTAGAACCGACTACTTCAGCTAATGGGATTTTAAGCTTAAAAATTCCTAAACTTGGGCCAGCCCCATGGCCAAGTGGTTAAGTTTGCGTGCTCTGCTTTGGCAGCCCAGGGTTCGCCGGTTTGGATCCTGGGTGTGGACCTACACACCACTCATCAAGCCATGTTGTGGTGGCATCACACACTGAAGAAATAGAATGACTTACAACTAGGATATGCGACTAACCATTGGGGATTTGAGGAGGGAAAAAAAAGAGGAAGATTGGCAACAGATGTTAGCTCAGGGCCAATCTTCCTCACCAAAAAGCATTTTTAAAAAAGCGAAAAAAAATTCCTAAATTTTCTGAATACTTACCACTACCTTGGTCTCATTGGTCCTAAGGGGGGGTCCTTTTCTTCTGGTAAACATGGATTGTCACCTTATGAATGCATCACAGGCAGATCAGTGAGATTGGGCATTACATGCTGATTTTAGACTCCGCTTTGTTGCAAGCAGATACAACCCAATATTACGAAAGACTAATGCAATCTTTTCAGACTTAGCACCAAGAGGTTTAAACTGCCTTTCTGGGCCAGATGCCCTGCTTGCATGTGGAGGTTTTTACTCCTGATTTTGTGTCTCGGAGTTGAGACTCTTATAAGGGTATGAATAAGGTGACCATATATCACAGCCTGCCCCGGCAGCTCTGTGACTTACTTCCGCCGGAGGCAAGTCTTGATATATGATCATTCTTGTCATGGTGTAAAGATTAGTAATGTTGCTTTTACAGCCCAGCTTGCAACAGTGAACTATAGGGTCACTATAACTATAAACCTTCTCACACTAATACCGATGGGTTAGAGCAGAAAACCTCACAAACACGCCTACGCAGCCCCTGGGAACCACGTGACCACAGGCACACCACATGAGGAAAGGGAGACAACAGGGTCATTACAAGACCACTGCACTTGCGCACAGAAACTGGGGAGGGTGGGCAGCAACATGTGCAAAAAGGTTCTGAGGGGCTTTTCCTGACCAGACACTGGCGGTGAGGGACTCGGAGTTTTGCACCTGAGTTTGCATACTTTAGTTGAAGTTGCTACGGACAAATTCCAAAGTCACCAAAACGGGCCTCTGATGTGTCAGGACAGAATTCCAGCTGCCTAGAAAGCATATTTGGGGAGCAGGAATTGGACGGAAAGTGAAGCAACACGGCTGCCCATTAGACAGCTGCCTTTCAGCAGTGAGAGCGGGTGTAGGAGCCACCTCTGTGACAGAACAGGAGGCTGCCGTAAGCAGTGAGTAGGGTGGGATGGAGGAAGGTACAATAGGTATTTGGAGCCCAGGTCCCTCTGACTCCAAAGCCTGTGCCCTCTTTCACCTTGTTCTTAGAGCCTGGCACATGGTAGATACCAGTAAACATTGTCTGAATAAATGAATTCACATCATAGCCTCTTTCTGAACGATTCTTTCCCTCTATCTCTGGTGAAATCCTGTCCCATTCCTCAAGGCCCAGCCCAAATGCAACCTCCTCCACGAAGTCTTCTTTGATTTTGTGTCCCCTCTTAACTCCAACAGATGTGACCTCTCCTGTGGCTATGGAGTGTGTGGAGGGATATGGAGAGGCATTAATGCTGGGCGTGCGGAAGAGTGTTGGGTCCTCTGGGATGGGACAGAGCCGGATTGGAGGGAGAATCCTGACTTCTGCAGATGGAGATTTCTGCACTTAAGTTTGTCTCTTGGAGTTAAGGTTGCTACAGGCGATTTTACCTGGTTAAATCCACGACATACAACCCATACCGAATCCTCCTCTGGAGAAGTGCCTGGAAATTTTTATTTTTAACAAGTAGCTTTGGTGGTTGTTATAATCATACCCATTAGGGAAAGTGTTCTCATCTAACTCTCTTAATTTACAGATGAGGAAGCTGAGGTCAAGAAAATGAAACTAACTTACCCAAAGTCATGCAGCCAGTTAGTGACAGAATCAGAATAAAGCTTAATCATTTATATCTCCTACAAAAGCCTTATATTGAATTCCCTAAGGGCAGTGCTGTGTCTCAAACATACTAGGTCATTTGGCAAATACTTGTATGAATGATTTTATAAGATTAGCACTTGCCATCTGCTAGAATTCCAGGGAGTAATTTGCTAGATAGGTAAATTTTGATAGAAAAAAGTGAACGTGAGACAGTAGGCAGCTAAGTGAATAAAGCAGAGGGCACAGGGCAGAACATAGCATGTATGTAGTCCTTCAAAATCCTCAAACCTTGGATATGAGAACAGAAATTATGTTCACAAGTTATTCTGAATAATGGTAAGTAGATAGCTATGTGGCTATGTGAGTCTGGAGCAGGAGAGATCAAAGTCTGACGTGGAAACGTAGACCCAGAAGTCATCAGCGTATAGGCTGAAGTTGAAGCCACAGAACTAGATGAGGTCACTCAGGGAGAGATATTGAGAGGGGCAGAGATAAGGAAAAGAGACAGGAAGAAGAGTTTACCAAGGAGGCAGAGGGAGAGCAGCAAGAGGGGTGGAAGGCAAACAAGGAGGGAGGAGGATGGGGCCAACGATTACTCCGCTGCTGAAACCCCTCTGATCTTAATCATGTCAGCTCCTTCTCGAGACTTCATGGTCCATGTTCATCACCACTTAAATATCTCCTACAAGAATGTCAGAGCTGGGCCTTTAGAGATTATGTACGCCAGGGTATCTCAACCTTGACACTATTGACATTTGGGGTCAGATAATTCTTTGTTGTGGGGGGCTGTCCTGCGCATTGTAGGATGTTTAGCTGCATCCCTGGCCTCCACCCACTAGAAGCCAGTAGGACACCCCCATCCATTGCCAGTCACAACAACTAAAAATGACTCCAGACATTACCAAATGCCCCCTGAGGGGACAAAATGGTCCCCAGTTGATAACCACTGATCTACACAATCTTCCTATCTCTGAAATTCTGGTAGGGGACGTCCAAGTGGTGAACTTCAGGCAGATGGTTAGAGGGATCTGGAACTCAGGAGAAAGGTTTGGATGAGGGTGCAGATTTGACAGGTTATCAGCATACGAGGCAGTTGAAGCCATGAACATGGATGAGATCACCCAGGGACAGGGTACAGCATCAGAAGAGAACGAGACCCAGGACAGAACCCTGGCGAGCACTGACATTTACAGGGGAACCTGAGAAGAGAATTCAGAAAAGTAGGAATAACAATAATTCTACTAGTGCTGCTACTGTCATTTACTACCACTTGCCACATGCCAATGACTGTGCTAAGTACTTCACAAGCATTGTCTCATTTAATCCTAAGCAAAACTTTAGGAAGCAGGCATAACAAAACTTTAGGAAGTAGACATTATCATGCCCATTTTCCTGAAAGGAAACTGAGGCTCAGAGACACTAAGGTGGCCTGCCCAAGTTTATGTTGCTAGTCAGTGGCACAGCCAGGATTCAAACCCAGTTTTGTCTGCCTTTCCAGTTCATACCCTTGCTGCCAGCAAACCTAGGAAAGAATGTGGTCCTGGGACCCAAGAGGTGAAGGAGTATAAGGAAGAACAGAGCGATCCATAATATAGTATCAAATCCAGTCCAACAACTTGGGCAGTTCAGATAAGTACAGAAAATGTCCAGGAGATTAGCAACAAGGATGCCATGGGCGACCTTGGTGAGGATGGTTTCATTAGATGGTGGGAACTTAGGCCAGAATGCAAACAACTGAGGAGAGGTTGGGGAGGAAACAACTGGAAACAGTGAATGGAGACTATTCAAAAAGTTTAGATTTGAAGGAAAGAAGAGAGAGAAAGGGGTCACTATAGGAAGGGAACAATCTAGTGTCTAGGGAGATATTTTTCCCTATTACAAAAGTCACATGTTTAATATAGAAGATTTAGAAGATATTGGTAAATCAAAGGTATACCACAGGCCAGAAATAATCACGGGTAACATTTTGGCATTTATCTTTCTGGCCCATCATTGAACTACACACACACACATTTTTACAAAAATGTTTTCATATTGTTTTATAACTTGTTTTCAATTAAAAAACATTGTAAACACTTTGCCATTATAATAAATGTGCTGTGTAAGCATCATTCTAATAGCTGCTTGATATTCCTACAGGCCATATTGAAACATCATTTCTCTCACTGTCAGCATCCTTCTCTTCTCTCCTCTCCTCTCCTCTCCTCTTTTCACTCTCCTCCCCTCCCCTCCCCTTCCCTTCTCTTCTACTCTCTTCCATTCTCTTCCCTCCCACCCCCCAAAACAAGCTACTGTGCAATGGAAGTGTAATGAATTCAGTCAAAATAGACCTAATTTTGAAGAAAGTGTCATAAAAATACTTGTTTGAAAGGATAATTTGTTTTTTTAAGTTGAATTATACTTAAGCATATTTATACCTAGCAGTGTATGTGTGTGGCAGGTGTGTGTGTTAGAGATAAAGAGAAGTTAGTAGAGAGGGAAAGGGTGAAGATATAGCTGTGGGGCAGGAAGAGAAAGTTTCCAAACAATGGATCAAAGGTCCTAAGAAGGAAGGAGGACACAGAGCATAGATACCATGATTAACCTTAGACAAATGCCTGTAAGTCTACAAGGGGTATATCATGTTGGGCGGTGGGAAGTTAAGGTTATTTCTGGCCTCTGTATTTATGGTAAAGTGGGATTATCTGCTGAGAGGTTACCTGCTGAGAGACGGGGGAAGGGGATTTAGGGAAACGAGTGAAGAGCTGAACTGGGTTCTTGGTTGAATGGGAGAGAATGCTGTCGAAGGGCATACAAAGGATCCATGGCAGTGTGGAAAGCCCAGTTGAGACTGAAGCCAATCCTCATGCATAGGAGGTAGACATTTTGGGTTGGTCTAGGTTTGGGGTTCTGGTACTATGCAAGTACAATGGATGGACCAGCAACACGGCAGTTTGAAGATATTAATAAGATAGTTGTCAGGAGCGGAAATGAAGAAGAGAGGGTTGATACGTTGCTTGAGAAATAATGGAGAGGTCAAAGGACTAAAGGGTTGAATGAGTTAGAAAAATAACTGTAGTGACAATAAAGACAAAGACTAGAGAGACAGAAGATTTTGGTCAGAGAAGTGGAATTCTAGCCACCAAAGAAGCCACAAATCCTTGCCACAAGCATTGAGACTGAAGCTACCTCTTCTGAGACCAATGCCACTGCAGGCCTTTCCAGTGCAGAAACTATAACCCCTAGGTTTGCCACCACATTAGTCCAAACAGGCAGAGACTATAGATGCGAGGCTGAGGGAATTCTGGATGGTAGGCCTAGTTTCTTCTCTCCTCCAAGATCTGCTGAGACTAAATCCACCAGGCCCTCACCCTGCTTGTCATCACTCCTTCTCTCCTTGGCATCTGTTCCACCACCATCCCCATAATGCCATGTACTTCCTGGCCCCCGATCCAGTGCTCCACTCCTCCCTAACCCCCTGAAATTTTCCTCTGTACCCACTGGAACTGCCTCACCATATTTAGCCAGCCCTCCTACATCCTCAGACTCTTCATCCAGAGTTCCCTTCATCCCCTGATCTTAATTGAAACCTGGCGGCCACCACTGCAGCCTTGTGGAAAAGGGTTTATCTTTTCTGTCCTCAAAGCAAAGTAAAGGGTGGGATCGATGTCCTGCTTGCTCCACATTTCTGCTTTTAAACCATTACTTCCCTATGCTCCTAAAACAGAAGCAAAAACTATAAAAACCATATTAGATCCTTTGACGCCATTTAATTACATGCATTTTTCCTCTCTTCATCACTCATCAAATTACCTTTGAGCCTCTCTTCGTTACTTACTGATGACTTTCACCCGTGGTCCACAGATTTTCTTTCCACCTCAAACCCTGGCACTATTCTAGCGATTTCAAAATTCCCAAGGATAACTCATCCAACATCTCAGTTCCTTGACCTCCTTATCTCAAAAGACCTTCTCTTTCACCTTAGTCACACACACTCATAGCCCCACTCCAGATCTTGTTATTACCAGAAAGTGCTTCATCCCCAAAGTCATGAATTCAAGCATCCCAGTTTCCAGCCACAACCTCTCTATTCCCAGTTTTTCAACTAGAACCATGATCATTCCTCAGCTCCTGAAGTCTGTGGATCCCTCTACTTCCTCTCAATCTATTAGGGCTCTTCTTTTTTATTTCCCTCATTACTTAGATTAGACGCTGTGGTTATCATTTCAGTAACATTATTGCCAGTACTAAGCTCCTTTGCCTTGAACTTGTTTTTTAAAACCCCTATCCTGCTAAACCCAACTCTGTTTTTTCTGCACCTGCACCTGAGCACTGCTAGAGAAATTCACACAACAAGGCATACTGCTTTACAAGAAACTCAAGATCATCAATCCTCAAAGGGGCCCACAACACTGCCAGACAATCCTACTAAATCTCTTTGGTTAACTCGTTCTCCAGAACAAATATTTCAAACCTTCTCTGTCTCCTTAAACCCCAGTTCTCCCTCACATACCTCCCTCTCCCCCCACATCCACTCCTGCTCTCAGAGTTCTTCCAGCATCACAGAGAAAATTATCTGCTTCCATCCTCATCTTATTCTCTTCCATTACATTAGAAAAAGGTGTTAATTACTTCTCTCCAGTGGCAATCTCTCTCTGTACACTTTTGGTCCCATTGTCTGCTATCTTTCAGGAGCCTTACACTATTGATGATCCCTTATGTTTCCTGTTTGTTCAATTTTTCCATCTCCATTGGATCCTTTCCAACAGGTTTAAACAGGTTGAATTGTCTCCATTAAAAACAAAACACCCCCCCTTAAAAAAAAACTTGCTTAACCCCACACGTCACTCAAGCTACTGCCTTCTCCTTCACAGTTAAACTTTTTGAGAGAGTGGTCTCTTGTTACTATCATTGTTTCCTTGCCTCCTGTTTCACCCCAGTCCACTTCCACCTGGTTTCCAGCCCCTTTACTACAGCAAAACAGCTCCTGCCCAGGTTGCAGTAACCTCCATATTGTCAAAATTAATGGGCATTTTTCATTTCTCATCTTGCTAGATTTCTTGGCAGCATTTGATCAGTTAATCACTTTCTTCTTCTTGAAATGTTCGCCTCCCTTGGCTTTTTCTTTTTTAAATTAAACTCATTGTTTCGAGATAACTGTAGATTCACGTGCCGTTGTAAGAAATAATACAGGGAGATCTCATGTATCCTTCACCCAGTTTTTCCCCACAGTAACATCCTGCAAAACTATACTGCAATATCCTAACCAGAATATTGACATTGATTCAGTCAAAACAAAGAACAGTTCCATCACTGCAAGGATCTCTCACGGTGCCCTTTATAGCCAAACCCATTTCTCTCCCAGATCCTTCTCACTCCCAAATTCTTCTCACTGCCAAATTCTGTCTCAGAGTGGCTCTACCATTTTATATTTCCACCAGCAATGTGTGAGTGATTGTTCCTCTGCGTCATTATCAGCACTTAGTGTTACCACTGTTTTTTATTTTTGCCATTCTGATAGGTGTGCAATGGTATTTCATTGTGGTTCTATTTGCATTTCTCTAATGGCTAATGATGTTCAACATCATCTCATGTGCTTATTTGACATGTGTATATCCTCTTCAGTGAAATGTGCATTCCTGTCTTTTGCCCGTTTTCTAATTGGATTGTCTAGGTTTTTTCTGCTGATTTTTGAGAGTTCTTTATATATTTTAGATATGAATCATTTGTTGAATACATGGTTTGTAAACATTTTCTCCTGGTTTGTAGCTCGTCTTTTCATCCTCTTGACAGAATCTTCTGCAGAGTGAAAGTCTATAAATAAGGTTTTAATTTTGCCTAGCCCTAGATCCCGAAAATTTTCTCCTATGCTTTTTCTAAGGTTTTATGCTTTTACATTTTACATTTCAGCTTGCAATTCATTTTAACTTTTGTATAAAGTGTGAGGTTTAGGCTGAGGTTCATGTTTTCTTTTTTGTGTGTTTGTGCCTACAAACATCCTATTGCTCCAACACCATGTGTTGAAAAGGCTATCCTTCCTCCACTGAACTGCTTTGTTAAAAAAAAAAGACATATTTGTGAGTCTATTTCTAGGTTCTCTATTCTATTTCAATGATCTATGTGTCTACCCCTCTTGCACTGCCCCACTATCTTGATTACTATAGCTGTGTAGTAAGCCTTAATAAATGATATCTGTTTTGTTCACCATTGTATCTTCAGCTCCTTGGCCAATGCCTAGCAAATTATAGATATACAACATGTTTTTAAATATCGTTGAGGTAGAACAGTTCTGGGTAAGGACAATGTCATGAGCTGTGCTATCTAACAGAACTTTCTTTAATGATGGAAATTCTCTCTATCTGCTTTATCTAATATGGAAGCCACTACCCACAGGTGGCTATTGAGTACTTGAAATGTGACTGGTGCAACTGAGGAGCTAATTTTAAATTTTTATTTAATTTTAGTTAATTTAAATTTGAATAGCCTCCTGTGGCTAGTGGCTACTATATTGGGCTGCAAAGGTCCAGAGGGTAGCCATGAAAGAGGGTGACTAAAACGGAGGCAGTTCAAGGGCATTATGTTTTAAGAAGTCAAGAACTGCTAGGCACAAGTTTTAAGTGAATAAACCAGGTGAACAGTGTAACCCCCAGGACAATGACATGAATTTTGGCAAGGAAGACTGTGTGTTAAGAGGCTAAAAGGCCTGTATTACTCTGGGGGCATGACCAGTGCCTAGGCGACAGAGATGAGGTGTGGCAAGTGATTGATTCAGCTGGCATGTGCCTTAACATTATCTTTCCAGCGCAGCAGAGAAACAAGGACCTCAAAGCTACCTCAGAAAAGCAGGAGGATGCGAGTCTCTTTGTCCTTGGCAAAGTGCCAGAGTCAGCTAGGGCAAGGAGGAGCAAGTAGCATTTGGTGACAAGGAGGAGTATGTAGGAGAGCTTGTTTATCACACAACAAAAGATCTGGGGACACAGTGGAAATATTTGTGCAAGAAGGGAGTCATGGGAAAAAGGACTGGGAAGAAGAGGCACAAAATAGCATGAGAACGTGAGAGATGACGGCAGCATGGTGGTGGCAGAGCTCATCTCATGGAAAAAGGCTCTGTTGCCCTGATTATGAACTCGATCATAGAGTATTTAGCTTTTGAACCTTTTTTGCAGGAAAGTGACTTTCTGTAACCATGCAATGTATATTAAACTTTGTCTAAAAGTTAACATTTTGTGTAACAAATTTTTTTATTGTGACAAAATACACGACATAAAATGTACCATTTTAACCATTTTAAAGTGTACAGTTCAGTGGCACTTAGTAGTCATAATTAATAAATGATTTTAAACCCAAGAAAGGTGGTGTGGGGCGCATTTGTGGTGGTGGCCAATGATGGCACTCTGGTGGCCCTCACTGTTTTCAAAGTTTCAAATGCAATGAAAATAGTGTCAAGCTGCTGCAGATTAGGTGCTGGCAGAGGTACACATGATCTTGAAACAGCTGGTGGCTCTGGTTTGTGGGCTCTGCGCTTGGTGCAGATACCTCTAGTTCACTCAAAAAGGAGGTATAAGTGAACGGTCAGTCCATTTCTCTCCTTCTGCCTCTGAAGAGCCCGGTAACACACTATTCTGAGGCACAGAAGTTAATGAAGCCTCTGTTAGCCTTGTTTTCTCATCTGTAAAATGCAGTAATAGTCCCAGAGTTGTCATGAGCATTAAATATATGTAGAATGTATTAGCATAGTGCCTGACCCATAGTATGCTCTCAATAACTGGTAGCTCTTATCATGATTATGTCATGGTCCTGACCCAAGTTTGTCTTCTATTAGAGCTATTGGAACAGTGGACATATCCCCTCTGCTCAACTGTATTCTCATTAAGGGCAAGGCCTGTGCTCATTCATCTTTTTATACCCCATAGGCCCAGCACATAGTAGGAAGTGCATACACATTTGTTGAATGAAATAATTCTTCTTTTACGTCTACCTCCTTCTTCCTCCAACCCTAGCTGGAGTCTACATGAAGAGTTATGGTTGTTAAGAGCACAGATTTTGGGATCAGACAAGTTTGAATTCTGGCTCTGCCACTTAGCACCTGTGTGACTTTTGGCAAATTACTTGACAACTCAGCATCTCACATATAACATGAAGAAAATAAATGTCTACTTCACAGAATTAAGTGAAAAAATATAGTAAAGCACAATGCCTGTCATAACTAAGTACTTGAACAGTAATGATTCTTACTATTATCATTGCTATTGTTATTATTATTGCTATCTGTTTCTTCCGGGAAAGGAGGCATCGCTCCCTCCCAATCCCCGGCATTCTGATGGGGATTAAGGAGTGTCTTGGTGAGAGGGAGTGTGATACTTTCACACTAGGGAATGGAACTTTTTCAAGGAAGATTTCCTGGAGTTGGAAAAGCAAGAGAGAGACAAGTGAGCAAGAGACACTGAATCAACCATAAATAAACCTGGGAAATGGGTGACATTTGCTTCTGGTATCTCTCTTCCGTGCCTAGGTCATTACCTCTCTCTCCAATTCAGGTTCTTAGTGATGTGCCCAGACCAGGCCAATGCTCCAGAGCCTTCTCCTCTCCTCTTCTCACCACCAAAGCTCACTTGCTCTGTATGTTCCAGCCTCTTGGGGACCAATTAGGAACTAATTTACTAATCTGAAGTCAAATGTTAACAGGCTGCTAATAGCTTTTTGTTTCCTTACTGTTCAGTGCTTTTGAGCAGCTTAACTCAGGACAGAGATTGACTTGTGGTGAAAATTGCAGGTCTGGGTGGTGGAGAGGAAGGAGGGGGCAGGTCTTTGGGCAGAGAAAACTTTCCCATGCTGCATATGCAACTGCCTACTCAGCCCTTGGTGGAGTGACTCTTGAACAGAAAAAAAGAAAGGAAGGAAACGAAGTGGAAGGGGCAGGCAGAGAGTAAACTCCTCTGAGGTCCTCAAAGTGCTAACAACCACAATAACACCTCTAAGTTGCAGCCACCCTCTTTAGCATTCACACTCACTATACTGTCAGCTCTCACTGACAATATATTTTTCGATCCTTGCTCTTTTGAGGCTTCCCCAACCCCTGCCTGCCTCAGATCCAGAGTCTCTGGCCACCTGCAGTTGCCACCTGCTGGTAGACCAGACTCTGTAGTTTTCCACCATCTTTGGGCCTCCATTCCCATTGCAGACTTGCCTTTCTCCAGTCATATACTGCCAATGGACATTTCTTGAGGGCCTACCACATGCAAGGTCCTGTCTTTCCTCCTAGATACTACTTAGCTACTACTGTGGGGCTTTATGCACAAATGTGCCACTAGCTATCTCACCGAGGAGATATATTTGGGCTATTTTTCCAAGAAAGAAGATAGCTTTCAATTTATTTACACACCTGGTTCCTTTAAAAAAAAAAAAAGTGCAAACACTAGAGTGCTGAACCATGCTGGCTGGCCCAGGACTGAGGAATTTCCTGGGATGTTCAGGAATCAAGAAAATCCTGGATAACCCAGGATAATCGGTTACCCCCAAACATTTATTGACTGCCTACTGATTACCCAGCATGACACTAGGCATTGATGGGTTGCCTTCCAGGCTAGCCTTAAACAAATGCCACGGCAAGTGATGCTTTGAGGCAGAAATGTTCTGGTAAATGTTTAACAAGCAGCTCTCTGGGGTTAAGGGGAGGAAGATCCCTAATTTGTAGCATTTGCTGATTTCTATGGTGTAAACACTCCCACCACAGCCAATTTCAAGCTACCAGTGTGATGTCATTGAATGTGGAACAGAGAAGAGATGCAGAGTAGAACCTCATTTAACATTTCCACCACACAGATACAATACATGTGAATAACCTGAAGAGCACAGATGGCAGTAAAATGCAGCAAAACAATTAGGAAGTGATGAGTTTAGAGTATTTATTACCTTAATTTTAATAAAGTTTACGTAACGGCAAGTTTGTATCATTTAATTTTTAATAATGGATTTGTTTAGCAGCTGACACAAAATTCCTAAAAATTTAACCATCAACTGTCACAAGTCAATGTGAGCCAGTTCCAGCACATCACTGAAAGAATCCTGGAAAAATCATCCTTTTTCATCTTGCACGTCTCTTTCCCATTGGTATGCCACAAAAGACTGAAAACCCACCAGTTGCAATTGATCTATTCCTTTGATCTGAGCTCTGCCTTTGATATACTAATAAGAGCAAGACCAGGAATAAGGGCACTTAAATTCTAATCCCAGTCTTATCATGGATTGGCTGCATTACCTTGACCTCTTTGGACTCCAGGTTCCTTCTCTGTAGAATAGAGGGTTAGATACCTGGTGTCCTTAAATGACTCTTTAAGATATGTTTTTGAGTGTGTGTGTGTTTATAGCTATATTAAGGTATAATTAATATACAATAAGCTAGACATATTTAAAGAATACAATTTGATGAATTTTGAGTGAAATCACCACAAACAAGAAAATGAGCATGTCAATCACCCCAAATATTTTCTTGTGCCCTTTTATAATGCATCCCTTCCTGTCCCCAACTCTGTCGCTAGGTAACCACTAATCTACCGTCACTATATATAATGCTTTTAATTTTCTAAATTTTATAAAAATGGAATCATACAGTATATAGGTACTCTGCTCTTATCTTTATTATTTCCTTTCTTCTGCTTACTTTGAATTAAACTTAATCTTTTTGTAGTTTCTTATTTTGGAAGCTGAGGTCATTGATTTAAGACTTTGCTTTTCTAATGTAGCTGTTTAGTGCTATAAATTTCTTTCTGAGTACTGTGTTAGCTATATCCCACAAATCTGTATGTCTCATGTTCACTCAGTTTAAAATACTTTCTAATTTCCCTTGAGACTTACTCTTGAGCCATGGAGTATTTAGAAGTGGGTTAATTTCGGTATATCTTTCATCTATCTTTTCATATATCTTTCTTTTACTGATTTTTAGCTTAACTCCACTGTGGTCAGAGAACATACTTTGCATGACTCGAATCCTTTAACTTTGCTGAGACTTGTTATTATAGAAGTAGAAGTCCTCTATGTTGTTTTTCATACTGGTTTGTTATTTATATTATGGACATCAGCCTTGTCTTTATACAAGTGCTGAATACATTCTTCCAGTTTATCACTAGCCTTTTAATTTATGGGTTATTTTTTTCATAAAGAGGTTTTTAATTTTGTTGTCATCAAATCTTTCATTCTTCTCCTTTGGGTTTTTATGCATGCTTATAAATGCCTGCCCCATATTTTCTTCTAAATCATCATGTTTTAAAGAAAAAGAAATAACTCCTCAGTATAAATGAGTTTTATTTTTAGCATCAAGTTTATTAATTACAAAAATAATACATGCACATGGTAAAAACATCAAGTAGAACAGAGGGCTATAGATGAAAATGAAAAGTTCCTTTCCTCTTCTCCCACTGCCCCTGCTTGCCAAATTCCACTTGCCAGAGGTAACTGTTGTTAGCAATTTCTTGTATATATCCTTCCTTCCATACATATACTGGACACATACAGACACATGCATATTTAGCCTTTTGCACACAAATAGGATACACACACACACATACACACACACAGAGCTTTGAAATTTTTAATTTAACATTATATCTTTGAGCTCTTAATGTGACTGAGTATTATCACATGTTTACCAGACTAAAAGAGAGACCAGGGCAGTCAGAGAACATGGTAGGGGAAGTGCACAGGAAAAGGCATATTCAAAAGCCAACACTTAGCACAAAAACTTGCACATAATAAATGCTCAATAAATAAGTGTTAAATAACTAAGGGGAAAGAAGAACTTGAGAAAACTGGAAACAAACTGCGATCTTGACCATTCTTCTCAGGCCGGACCTGGTCTCCTGACTGAGAGTACCATCTCCCAGGGCAGTGGGGAACAATACATGATGATGGATAAGGTCACGGAGCAGCTGGTCCTCTCGCTTGCAATAACTTCCCACTGTGTGTCTCTTCTCCCACTAGATTCACTGCCTTCAGCACACTCATTTAGTTCAAACACACAGTTCACACTGACTACACAGCACGAAAATCTGGGAGCTCCAAGACTACACAGCTGAGTGATATTACAGGTCCACACTCATACAAACAGCTACCATTAATCAGTACCTACTGTGGGGTAGGCACCATGTTGTGAACAACAGCCCTGAAAGGTTAATGTCAATTTATGTCCATTTTATAGACGAGAAAATTAAGGCTCCAAGAAACCAAGTGACTTATTCAGGGTCACACTGCTAGTCAAGTAGCTTCCAGAGACAACTGTACACCTTAATCAGGACAGCCGACTCTTCTGTCGACCCCACACCACATTCGCTCCTATTTCACAGACTTTGTGCTATATTCCTTGCCTGGCATTCCCTCTCTCCACTTGTCTCATCTGGTGTTCTGTGGAGGCCAGGCAGAGACAGAAACATGGGGTGGTGCAGGATCCACGCCAGACTCTGCTATATGCTGTCAGGGATGAGGAGTGAGTCAGTCAGAGGAGCCCGTGAACAAGAACACACACGTGAGGGAGGTGTTACAAGTTCAGAGAGGGAGTTGAGCCTGGGAACTGGAGAGCACCCTCAGGAGCCTGGGATACGGATACCCAGCTAAGAAACTCTAATGCAAACATTTCTCTCTCCCAAGGCGCTTTTGGTGAGCTCCTCACAAACACAGCCGTGGCTTACAGTCTTACAGACACGGGCCAGTATATCTCCCCCTACTTCAATCCTACTCATTCTCAAGGCCCACCTCAAGTCTCACTTTCCCTATTAATCCAGCTCATTCCTCTCTCTTTTGTGAATTACAGTTTTACTTAAAATCAGCACCATAAGATATATAACAAGTGTTTGTATACCCTCTTGTCCTTTAATCACTTCAAGTATCTTTTGTTCCCAGTAATTTTATTGAGATCATAATGGTTTATAACATTGTGTAATTTCAGGTGTAGATTATTATTTATGAATTTCTGAATAGACTTCATTGTGCTCACCACTAGTAGTCTTAATTTTTGTCCATCACCATACATATGTGCCTCTTTATCCTTTTCACACTCCCCAACCCCCTTCCCCTCTGATAACCACTAATCTGTTCTCTTTATCCATGTATTTTCTATCTTCCAAACACAAGTGAAATCATGCAGTATTCCTCTTTCTCTGTCTGGCTTATTTCGCTTAACATCATATCCTCAAGGTCCATCTATGTTGTTGCAAATGGAACAATTATGTCTTTTTTATGACTGAGTAGTATTCCAGTGTGTGCGTGTATGTGCGTGTGTGTGTGTGTGTGTCTGTGTGTGTCTGTGTATACATGACATCATCTTTATCCATTCATCGGTAGAAGGGCACTTGGGTTGCTTCCATGTCTTGGCTTTTGTGAATAATGCTGCAATGAACATAGAAGTGCATAAATCTCTTTGGGTCATTGATTTCAAGTTCTTTGGATAAATACCCAGTAGTGGGATAGCTGGATAGCACAGTATTTCTATTTTTAATTTTCTGAGAAATCTCCATACTGTTTTCCATAGTGGCTGCACCAGTTTGCAATCCCACCAGCAGTGTATGAGGGTTCCCTTTTCCCCACATCTTCTCCAACATTTGCTGTTTTTGTCTTGGTAATTATAGCCATTCTAACTGGTGTAAGGTGATATCTCAACATAGTTTTGATATGCTTTTCCCTAATAATTAGTGATGTTGAACATCATTTCATGTGTCTACCGGCCATCTGTGTATCTTCTTTGGAAAAATATCCGTTCATGTCCTCTGCCCATTTTTGACCGGGTTGTTTGTTTTTTTGTTGTTGAGTTGTATGAGTTGTTTGTATAGTTTGGAGATTAACTCCTTGTTGGATAAATGATTTGCAAATATTTTCTCCCAGTTGGTGGGTTGTCTTTTTGTTTTGTTCATGGTTTCCTTTGCTTTGCAGATACTTTTTAGTCTGATGTAGTCCAATTAGTTAACTTTTTCATCTGATGTAGTCCCATTAGTTAACCTTTTCTTTTGTTTCCCTTGCCTGAGTAGATATGGTATTTGAAAAGATGCTGCTAAGACCAGTGTCAAAGAGTGTACTGTCTATATTTTCTTCTAGGAGTTTTATGGTTTCAGGTCTTACATTCAAGTCTTGAGTCCACTTAAAGAAAGAAGATACTCAAAATGGATGAAAGTATCTTGTTTCTTTAAGTGGACTCATTCACATGTCCTTTTTCTATTGTTTCCCTGCCTGGTCTGGGTATTGGGAGACCTGGCTGGATTCCAGTCCCAACTGTCCCACTAATGAGCTTTGTGACCTGGAGCTAGTCACCACCTCTCTGAGCCTCATCTTCCCATCTTCCAGGGTTTTTGTGAAGACACAGTCAACATTATAACACAATATAAGAATGCAAGGTATTATTGCTGAAGACATTTGAACTAAGGTGTTTCTGCCTTTTACATCCTACTTAGTGGATGGATCTATATAAGAAATAGCAATCATTGCTGCTTGTTTCACACTAGTGTCCTCAGCAAAGGTTAACAGGTTTAGAACAAGAATACTATCAAAGATGGTGCCAGATGGAGGGGGTCTATGTGCAGCTGATTCGGGGGCTCTCCTTGGAAACTACCAGGTGATTCCAGGCTTGCTTATTTTTAAAGCTTCCATCTTTCTGAGTGTTTCTTCATGTAAATGATCCGTGTCAATGCTATGAAAAATGAAAAGAATCTTGTGTCAAGTTAAGCCAGCAGACGCCATCAGAAGCTTTCCTATTATCAAGGAAAAGATTCCCATTCACACTTGCTCCATGGCACCACTCAGTTACTTCACCCACTTGGCTGTCTATCATCTCCTTCCTCAGCCTTAGCTCCTTTCCTTGGGTCTCAAAAGAGAAAACACTTAACTTCCTCCTGGATTTTCACTTCTGTCCCTCCCTGCCTTTGTCTAAGGCCCTGCTCCAGTAATCCCTCAGTCCCCGCTCCTGTAACTATAACCTCTCCCTCTCCTCTCTCTGGGCTCCTTTCTCTCAGCCTACAAATGTGTCTATCCTAAAATAAGGCAAAAAAGAAAAAGAACAACTCCCTCCTTCCTGCAGTCCCACAATTCCCCCCAGCTATGACCCCATATTGCTTCTCCTTTTCACAAACTTCTTGAAAAAGTAGTCTCCACTCCTTCTCCACTTCCTTTTCTCCCATCTCTTCAAGTCACTACAATCTGGTTTCCGGCCGCACCACACCACTAAAATGGCCCTGGACAAGGTCATCTATGGCCTTCTAATTGCAAAATCCCATGGACACTTTGCAGTACTCATCCTTTTGGACCTCACTGCTACACTTGGTACTGTTGAGCACTTACTCTTCCTTCCTTGAAACTCACTTTTCCCATAGTTTCCAGGACATCTTTCTTTCTTGGTTTTCTCCAAGGATTTTCCTTTCCATATCTGCCTCTTAAAAATTGGTATTGCCCAGGGCCAATTACCCAGAGATGTTCTTCAGAGGTTCTCTTCTGACTCTCCCTAGAAGATCTCATCCATTGTCATGGCTTCAGCTATCATCTCCAGGGCACATTCCTACATCCAACTGCCTACCTACTAGAAAACTTCCTACAGTGTCCCACAGGCACTTCAAACTCCACATGCATGTCTCCGATTAAAACCCACTGACTACAAAAGAAGGTCCAGCTCTTTCAAGTATGTAGTGAAGTACAGTTTTGAGTTTTAAATGGATAGAAGCTAATCTTTATCTAGCAAAGTGAAATGAGTAGCCCTGCTAGTTATGCAATTGTAGGGTAAGTACACATTTAATGCCATGGAAGGGTAACAAGACCTTAAGAATTTTCTGAGTGACTTAGCAAAAGCTGTCTTACCTCCTCATATGTAGAGGTCACTTCTGAGGAATGAGTGGGCCAACAGCTTAGGAAGCCAAGAGGTCTTCTGAGAGCTAAGATACCGGTTACTCTCAACCCCATCTTTCCAAATTTAGAATTAGGAGCATGTATCAGGGTGAGCTAGGAGGTTTTCTCCAGGGTCCAGTGCCTGGGAAAGGCACCAAGGCCCCTAAAACAAAATTATCTTGACGAAAGAAGGTTTAAGTGGGGCCCCTGACTCAACTCAGGGGCTTACACCTTTGTGGGCAAGGGAGAGTTTCACACATATATACCTGTGGATGATTCAAGGAGCTCCTCTAGACCCAACCACCCTGATATATACGGTACTTTAAAAAGCGATGGCTGCACACTTGGCTGTGGACCAAGGTATCTGTGCCTCAGAGCCCAAGCATAATGGTACTGCAGGGCTGGGAGGGATCCAGACCAGCCAGGGCATCACCAACCAGCCACCAAGCTTCTGTGGGACTGGGCAGGAGCAGTTCTCAGGATCGGTCCCATGTGGCAGTGAGAAACAGCAGCAGCAGCGGACTGATTCTCCAACCAGCTTTGTAAGCAAAACTGGCTCCATCTTTGGGAGCAGTTTAGAAAGGGAAGGAGAGGCCTCAAAATGCACTGCTACTAGAGTATGTGAGAGAAAGAGAATGATGACTGAATTTGTCCCCAGAATTCTGTTAATAGGTCTTAGTAATCACACATGGCATACAAGGCCTTGCCTACCCCCTCAGGCTCATTTTTTCACACATTCTACTTTGTACTCTATGCTCCAGCAATAGCAAACTTCCTGGAGATTGCCCACCTCTATCCCCATCAAGTACCATAAACTGTGCTGCTTATTGTCTGGCTAACTTTGCTCATGCTATCTCCTGAGTCTGGACTACCCTTCTTCATCTTTACTCTCATTTCCCCTGGCTATAGTCCTGAGACTCAACTCAGGTGGCTCTTTCTCCAAAGAAGCTTTCCCTGACACTCTTGGGCTGGGTGAGTTGTCTCCTGCCATGATTACCCGATTGCATTCATCAGTTTACGTGCCTGTCTATACTACTAGGCCCACTGGCCCTGAAGAGTACAGACCGTGTCTCGTGTCTTATTCATTCCTGTCTCCTAGCACCTGGTACATCTGCCTAGCACATAGCAGATACTCAGCAAGTGCTTGTGGAATGAATGAAGGTAAGCTTTGTCACTCTGAGGCCACAACCTCTTCTTTACCCTTGGCCTTCTGAATGTCTAGACACCTAGTCTTTATTGAACATATCATTAACTGTCTCCTTGCCTTGCCCCTAGATGCCCTAAATTACGAACTGGTCTGCTATATGTATTTACTATATACAGAGCACTGAGCTGGGAAGTTTACAAGGGAAAATTCAATGAGGAATAAGATTCAGATTCCACACTCAAGCAGTTCTTAGAAAATAACCTTCTTCCTCCCCTCTTTCCAATTTGCAGAGAAGATGCCTCCTTTATAGGAGGCTTTCCTGGATTTACCCTCCTCTAGCCCACCACCACTTTAAATGATCCATAGTTTCCTCTCATCTTACCTCAGTAAGTATATATTTCTTTTGATTTCAGTGTTGTTTGTCTTATGTATACTCTAACATTCAAAATTTATTTGAGCTCAGTGAATGGTGTCTATTCTGTGCGTGTGTGTGTCCTTTATTTTGTATTCTGAACTATTATTGCACACTGCTATCAACCTGTCAATTGACAAGTTATAAAGGTTTGAAGGTTGGCCTGAAAACACAATGGAAGCACACTGTTTAAAAGATAAAGCAAGAGAAACAGAAAAAGGTGCAACAATTTACCAAAAAAACCCCAAAAGACAAATAATCCCATGGCATCACCAACAAAATAATTTCTCCTTGCTGTCATTTAGGACCTCTGCTGAAGCATACACACTATAAAGTGCTACCACATTAAATTACTCTACATTTAAAGAAACATTGGGATTGATCATTGAGTTTATTTCAATCTGTTGACAATATAGACTCCAGGCACCTCTTTCTGAGAAAGACACCACGGAGGTCCCTAAAGCCCTGAAGCTTATAATGTTGTGAATAATTCCCTCTTCCTGGGCAGTAATCAACACACTCTCAGGCTTTTGAAACTAACAGACTTCACTTTGCTAGTAGAGAACCAGCTTCTGTTTCAGCAAGACTTGTAAACAGGCTTTTATGCTGTTTTCATTTATGCTTAAGTCCATCAAACTGGCTTTGGAATGTGGAATTTTTGTACTCAGCTTTTATTTCCCATCATGTGTTCCAGTTCTGAACACCAGAAATGAATGGCCATTTGGCCACCGGTTAGCTGCCAACAAGCATAGTTGTATCCTAATCAAGAATTACTTTGTGTGTCATGTCAGCCTGCTGAGCTGGTAGACAGACATTGACCAGGAACGGACAAGACCTCCACTTTCTGTAATTGCATCATTACAGCTTCATCCCCTTGAGTCTTGAAGACTCTCAAAATGTAAACATTAAGGCCTCTAGCAAGTATTTGAAGAGAAAAGGGAAAGGGTCTAACATTAATGGAATACCTCCTACGTGCCAAGAATTGTACTAGGTACATTTGTAATTAACATCTCACTTCATTTAACCTCCGTGCTAACACCAGGTAGTCAGGTACTGGTATTAGCTTCATTTTACAGACAAGGATACTAAAGTTCAGGGAGGTTAAGTAAGCATGGTCATGTAGCTAGTAGATGCTAGACTTAGTGTTTAAGGCAGACGTAGCAGAATCTAGTTCTGGAGCTCTTTTTCCCGCACCAAGCTGCTTCACTTAGCAGGGAGATCCAGCACCACCTGTTCCCTGCCTCTCTCCCTGCCTGTGTCCAAGGAGGAGGCCTACCGGCAACTTCACTTACTTGGCCTACGCATGACCTGCCCTCAGCTTTTCTTTTCTCACTGCAACGGGCTATGATCAAACCCAAGATGCCTGTCCTGACCCCTCCCTCTCACTTCCTCCACCACAGTAACTTACTAGAACTCCTGAAGTTTACATATTGGATGAATCAGTGCGTCACACAGCATTTGCACTCCAAAGTCCTTGAAGTCATTTCCACTTAAGTCTAGCAATGTTAGGTTCTCATTTCTGTTGAGGACAGATGCGAGGGCTCCAGAGCATGCATCTGTGAGATGACATTGTGCTAACCTACGGGGGATTGGGGATTCAAGAAATAAATCAGTTTTACCCCAAGTTCCACAATTACCCTCCATTTCATATACAGACTGGAATAAGAGTCCAATGGCCAAGGAGTCCCTGTGCACTTACCACAAGGTCTGTAGTTTGCAGGAGGGCTGTTTTAGCCCTTCACATAGCACCTGCATGCCCTCGTCCCCTAAGGCGTTGTCACTAAGGTCAAGGACTCTCAGCTGTTCATTAGTGTAGAGTGCATTGCACAAATCCTGACAGCACTCTCCTGTCAGGTTACAGGTCCACAATCTGCCAGAAAGTAAGGGAGAGAAGGCTGACGTCATTTCATCTGCACTGGGTCACTTTAAGAACTGTGTTTGCCCACTAAAAAAAACACGTTAGAAAATCAGAGTGTCATGTAAAAAAAAAATAATCCCTTCGACCAGGGCCAAGCAGAGATTGTGGAGAGGGGAAAATTTATTCCCCCTAAATTATTTGGCTCTTCATTTATTGCTTCCCTGGAGATTCAATCACCAGGCCAAAAAATACTCATTTAATTTTGGGAGTTGCTGAAACATCAGGAAATTCTGCCTTTGGCTATAGTCCATGATACTTACGCCAGATCCTTTAACTGACAGTCAGGCTGTTTTAATCCTTCACACAGCAATTTCAGTCCCAAATCTTCAATTTTGTTATTAATTAGAAGCAGCCTTGTCAAGCTCCAGGTGGAGCGCAGGACTTGGGCGAGGGACTCACAACAAGCTGCAGAGAGGGAACATTCGGACAGCCTGGAGGGATGGGGACATCAAGGTGGCTGTTAACCACGGAAGCAGGGAGTCCCACTGAACTTCAAATGCCAAAGCCCATGAGAAGGACTAAGACAAGCAGACACTTACACAAGATTCTCAATTATACCCTTGGTATGCCGCAGACCTCCACAGAGATGCTGTACTCCTGTGTCCCCCAGGGCATTGGCAAACACAATCAGCTCTTTTAAAGTCTGACTCACTTGCAAAAAAGAAGAGAGCTCCACACAGCTAGCATCCGTGAGGTGACATGTGCTCAAGCTACCCAGAGAAAAAGAAGAAAAATGAGCCACTGCTGCATTTAGCTTCCTAGGAATGTTTTCCCAGCCTCCTCACTTAGCTAAGTCCTAGCCATCCTTCACATTTCAGTTCCTGGTCCACCTCCTTCACAGAGTCTCCTTCTGAGGTCTCCAACCCACAGCAACCTCCTCCCTTTCGCAGGGCTCATCTGACATTTCTAAATGATTCCACAGTGTTGGGCACTTGATTACACGTTGAACTGTGTCGCTCTCCAATTGTTTTACATCTGTGTGTCCTTAAGGAAAGCCTTGTCACTTGTAGTTCTTCTGCTAACTCCACTCACATCTAGTTGAGTGCATGGTAGGTAATCTTTACAGAGTTAAAATGTAATTAGTGTCATTCCTGTAAACACACAAGACCATAGTATACTGGAAAGAGCATGAGATTTGGAGAGTCACATCCTGACTATACTACCTTTTAGCAATGTGACCTTGGACAAGTCACTTATCCCCCTGATCCTCAGTTTCCTCATCTGTACAATGGGGATAAGAAAACCCACCTTATATGGTTATTGTAAGGAGTAAATTAGGTGAAATAACTTCTGGTAAGCACCAACATAGATCCTGGCACACAGTAGGCATTCAACAAGTTTAATAGTCATAAGATGATAGCAGATAGTTCTAAGAAACTTACTCTAGTTTCTCCACTTTACAGTTGGAATGTCTGAGACCCTCACAAAGATACTTCACCCCTGTATCCCCCAGGGGATTTTCACTCAGGTCCAACTCAGTAAGGTGTGGATTGCAAATAAGAACAGAGGCAAGATACTTGCAAACAGCCTCTGAGCTTTCGGGGAGAATGCTATCACACAACCTGGAGAGAAAGAAAGACCAACAGAGATAGAATTGGCTGCTTTATCATCCTACTCAACCCCTACTTGCAATACTTTATGAGCAGAGAAAATAAAGGCCCATCCATACAAAACCCCTAACCTTGAGTACGTCACAGCCAACATTTCCCATGTAAGGGACTTGTACATTGCTCCCACAACACTGTGTCCCCAAGTGGGAACTCAATAAATGGTGACTGCCCAAGAAAAGAAAAGGGTTGGGAGGAAATATCAAGATGACCTAATCTCATTTTAATTCCCTGCATAAATTTAGCACTCTATCTCATGTCTTCTTGCAAATCCCAGGGGGAAAATGCTATAATAATCATTAATAAATTTTACAGTCAAAAGCTCTTTCCTTCCCTCTTATCTGAAAGTCCATGATTCATTAATTTGCCATCCTTAGAGAGACCCAGCCCATCACCATCATCCACATAATATTCCTTCTTTGGCACAAGAGAGTAGTTTTTACTGACCTTCGTGCCTTCTCAGTCTTTGTTTCTCCATGTTAAGTAGTCCAATTCCGTGAACAATTTCCCATCAACTTTTTCTTTCGTCACTTTTAAGAATGTCTATGATATATACTACAAACTTTGAGTTCTCAATTTTCTCTTGTGTTACCAGGCTTTAAAGTCAGTCTTGAAGAGGGCTCATAAAGACATGTATCTATATCTCCCCAATTTAGAAATTTTAAATAGAGGCATTTTCCCCAAAAAATGAGCTTTAAAGTGGATTTTAGAAAGCTTTAATGCCAAAGGGGCTTCACTTCAGAAAATCACACATACATATTGTGATGGTTAATTTTATGTATCAAACTGGTTAGGTCATAGTATCCAGATATTTGGTCAAACATTATTATACATGTTTCTGTGAAGGTACTTTTTCGATGAGATTAACATTTAAATCAGTAGACACTGAATAAAGTAAATTACCCTCCATAATGTGGGTGAGCCTCATTGAATCAGTTGAAAGCTTTAATAGAAAAAGATGTGGGGCCGCCCCATGGCCAAGTGGTTAAGTTCGCGCACTCCACTTCAGCGGCCCAGGGTTTCGCTGGTTTGAATCCTGGGCGCGAACATGGCACCACTCAACAGGCCATGCTGAGGCGGCATCCCACATGCCACAACTGGAAGGACCCACAACTAAAGCTACACAACTATGTACAGGGGGGCTTTCGGAGAAGAAGGAAAAATAAAATCTTAAAAAAAAAAAAAAAAAAGAAAGAAAGAAAAGAAAAAGATTGACCTCCCCAGAAGAAGAGGGAATTCTGCTGGCAGACTGCATCTTGGACTTGAACTGCAACATTGGCTCTTTCCTGTGTCTCCTGCCTGCCAGCCTACCCTAAAGATTTTGAACTTGACAGCTGTCATAGTCCATGTGAGTCAACTCTTTAAAATAAATCTCTCTATATATTCATACTCACCTTATTGGTTCTGTTTCTCTCAAGAACCCTGACTAATACATATATGATAGTCATTACCATGGACTTTGAAGTCAGACACATCTGGCTTTCAAATTGTGCCTTTGCCAAGTTATTTAGTCTTATGACCTTGGATCTCTATTTCCTTATCTGCTAAAATGAGGATAATAATCTGAACTTCTCAGAACTGTTGTGTGAATTAAAGGAAATCATGTATACAAAGCACTCAGCACAATGTTTAGCACAAAGTAATTGCTCAATAAGTGTGGGTTATTATTATTGTCATTGATGTTATTGCCACTTACAACGAAAATTCTCTCCCTAAACTTGTTACATAGGAACAGTTTTAGGGACTGCCACTTTTATTCATCCTCTCCTTGACTCCTTGAAATCTTTTGATCACATAATATCCATCTTGAGTTGCGTATTTTTAAAATTTTTCCTACAGTATGGAACAATTTTAATAGTTACAACTTACTTGAGCTTCTGTAATTTGCAGTTTGGATCTTTCAAGCCTTCACAGAGAAATTTAAAAGCTGAAGTTTCCAGTTTGGTTTCACTCACTTCCAGTTCAGTGAGCCACTGACTGGTGCTGAGAACAGCTGCTAGCGCCTCACAAGAAGCGGGAGAGATAAGGCATCGGTACAACCTTCAGAGAACAGAAGAATAACCTCATTACCTTATTCAGGCTCTTCCCCCACACAAACAGCAATTGACAAAAACTGATACGAACACAGACAAATTCTCCTTCTAGCAGTTACCTCAATGTCTGTAAGATACAGTTTGAGTGTTTTAATCCTTGACACAGAAGCTTCACTCCTGAATCTTCCAGGGTATTTTTTACAAACTCCAAATTTGTCAGACACTGGTTGGTTTCAAACACTAAGGAGAGGTCCCTACCACAAGAAGCGGTGAGGCGGCAGAAAATCAGTCTGTGTGGAGAAAAAGTCATTTCAGAGAGGAAAGAAAATAAGACTCTTTAAAGGTACCTGTTTGCACCTTACTGATGTAACGAATTCTTTCCATTCATTCAACAATTAATCTATTGGGTGCTTCCCACTGTGCGAGATGCTGAAAACACAGAAATAATTAAGACCCAGATCTGCCCTCAAGGAATTCCCAGTTAATGGGGGAAAAAGTTAGGAAATCATAAGTGATGATACAGTGTGAAAAGCACTGCACAAGTGGTATGCACAAGGCATCCTGGGGACACAGAAGGTGGCAGAATTCAGCCTAGCTTTGGATGAGGTTTGGAGGATCAGGAAATACCTATGAGGAAGAAATGCTTGCGTGCTTTTGTGAAGGGGAACTGCAGTTGAACAGGAGTTAGGTGGATGAGGAGAATGGCAGCGGGAGAGCGGGAGGAGCTGAGGGGCAATCCGGTCATGGAGCAGCCTGTGCAAAGGCCAGGAGGCAAGAGAGAAGACGCTTTGTTTGAAAAACTGCCAATCATCTGCTATGGCCTATTTTAACAGCCTGGAAGGCTCTATATCAAACTAGTAACAGTGATATCTTCTAGGTTGGGGAAAGAGTGGGATTATAGGGGGACGTTTACTTTCTAGGTATCAAAAGATTACTTACAATAATCAAAAGCTATCGAAAAAATACTTTTTTTTAAATTTTGAAAAACATAAAGCATGCTTATTATAAATAATTTTTACAATAGAGAAAAATATAAAGAATAAAGTTTCTTTTTAAGTATTCCTACCATCCAAAGACAACCACTATTAAAATTTTGGTATATAACTTTCCAGATTTTTTTTTTAAAGATTGGCACCTGAGGTAACAACTGTTGCCAATCTTCTTTTTATTTGTTCTTTCTTTTTTTTCTCTTCTCCCCCCCAAAGCCCCTCAGTACAGAGTTGTATATTCTAGTCGTGAGTGCCTCTGGTTGTGGCATGTGGGACGCTGCCTCAACGTGGCCTGATGAGCGATGCCATGTCCGCGCCCAGGATCCAAACCAGTGAAACCTTGGGCGGCCAAAGTGGAGCACGTAAACTTAACCACTCGGCCACGGGGCCGGCCCCTTAACTTTCCAGATTTTTAATACATGCATACGTGTAGAGTTATATGTTCTTTGTAACAAACAAAATCATATAAAGATGTATTTTTAAAAGATAAAAACTTTGTCCCAACCGCCCCTCCAATTCCACCTCCCAGACATAACCAATGTTAAGAGTCTGGTGTATATCTTCCCACTTCTTTCTCCAAGATCACAGAAACACATGCAAACACACACACAGAGGATTTGTTTGTACATTTTACAAAAATGGGACCATGGAAAACATTATGTCAACTTTACATGCACTTTGTCATTCAGGCCCATAGTTAGAAACAGATTCAATTATAGCACAAGGTCACATAGTAAGTGGCAGGGTAGGGCTCAGCCTAAGGTCTGTCTGGTTTATTCTGTAGGCTTCAGAAAGCCAGTGGAGGTTTAAAGAGACATGGTCAGATCCCTCTGATGACAGGGTAGGGCAGAAGACAGATCTGATGTCAGAGGGTTGCAGTGGTCCAGGGAAGAAATGGGGGAGGAGGGGGCTGGATTAGCATTGCGGGGGAGGGGGTGTAAATTGACGGATTAGAGACACGTTTTGGGAGTGGAAATGGCCAGGATTTATGACCATTTAGGGTGACTACAGTGCTCAGTCCTGGGCCAATGGAGAATGAGGCTGTTCTCTGGCTCCACCCTCTTCCTCCAGGGGGTACCTGAGGCCAGTGAGGAATTGGGGCTGTTTCCTGTTCTAGAACATTCCATCTCTTGGAAAACCATTATGGGGGGGTACTTTTTGTACTTGATTACAAGTGCTTCATGTTCTTGATTCTAAGTCTTTTCTGACCACCCCTGTTTCTTCCCATGGAGGGATCTTATTTTCGCATCTGCCAGCACTAGCACCCCCCATCCCCCCTCATTGTCTTTCCTCAGAGCCCTTGGAGGAAAAGAGAGATGCCTCTCTCTTTTCTCTTTGGGCACAGTAGGCAGGCATGTTTGGCCTGTACCTCCTATGGCCCCCAGCTGGAGAGGTGAGGCCTGATGGGAGGTGTCCTATAGTGCGGCAAGGCAGTTAGGGGGTCTTTACGTGGGTTTGGGTGAGTGAGGGCAAGGGGAAGGGAGGAGATCGAGTGGGAAGGGAGGGGACATCCCCACAGGGCCAGTCAAGCCCCTTAGCCCCTCAGCAGCCATGGCCTTGAAACCCGACGACCTTGGTGGTGGGTTCCAGCATGGCAAGGTGGTGGCCTTCATCAATGAGAAGACAGCCAGGCATGCAAAAGGCCCTGAGTTCTACCTTGAGAATATATCCCTGTCCTGAGAAGAGACGGAAGACAAGCTCAGGGCCATCCTGGAGGACAGCGCAGTGCCCAGCAAGGTCAAAGAGGCCTGTGCCTGGGGCAGCCTGGCCCTGGGCCTGCACTTCACCTGCAGGCAGGGCCAGTTTCATGCGCACAGAGTGCAGTGGCTGCAGGACTTCGCCAAACTACATAAGTCAGACGCACAAGCCTTGGCCTCAGATGTGAAGAAGCTCACAGTGCAGCAGATGGAGAACAAGGAGACAGCCTTCCAGCTGCTGCGGCAGACTTACGCCAACCTGGCAGAGATGCAGAAAGAGCGGGACCTTCTAAGGTGGAAGCTCCTTCAGGCCCTAGGATTCCCCAGACTTGCTCCCTGCCCTGTCTCCCCGCCACACCCCCTGCCCCCGTTTCCATCCTCAGAACAGGTCTCAACCTTGTCCACTTCTCTCCAAGAGCTGGGGTCTCCCCGGGAGCAGGTAGAAGGAGGAGCAAGTGAGAAGGGAGAGGAGGGTGGCCGCTGCTTCTACTGCCACCGCTGCAGGAGGAGGAGGAAGACAGGAGAAGGATGCGGAGGGGGAAGAGGCCGCAAAGGAGCTGGGTGGAGGCCTCCTGCAGGTTCTTGGAGCTGTGGAGCAGAAATAATTACCCCTCTGGTGGGCAGAGGGAGGGAGGTCTCAGGTCTGTGGAAACAGCCATGTTTTATTTCTCTGAGACCATGAAGCCCAGGTCCAGAGTCTCCCCAGCATCCCTTCCTGTGCAGCTCCCGGCCTCATTTGCATACCCCTTCTCATGCCCCTTACTCCCCTTCCCAGAGTCAGCCACAGCATCCCCACCAGCAGCAATGTTCACATCAGGGGCTCCATCTCAGACGGCTCCCACTGGGGGCCCTCTAGTGTTACCTTAGGGTCTAATGTGGGGGCTCAGGGTATAGACCTTCAATCCCAAAGACACAGGAGAGACTTCGATCCCCATCATCAGAGAAGACCTCCAGTATTTCACAGGCCCGAGGATTGGGACTGCCCTTGGTGTAAGGCCGTAAATTTTTCACAGAGGGAGATTTGCTTCCGCTGCGGGAGGGGAATCTAGCTACAAAACCCTTGAATTCAAAAATGTGAAACAGAACAGAAAAATATCCCAAAGGGAAATCAATTTTCAGAGGCAGGGGAAGAGGTAGGGGAGGGTTTGGGGGGAAAGGGTGGGTGGATGGATGGGGCAACTGGGTTGTGAGAGAAGTGGGAAGTGGGATGGGAGGTGGGGTGTGAGGTGGCCACTGGGGAGGTTATAGATTAGGGGGCTGGCAGGAGAGAGATGTAGAGACATGTTTGATGACTCCCTTTGCGTTCCAGAGCATTGGCATTCCACACCCCAGAAGTGCTGCAGCTTCTATTTGTGTCTCTCTCCCCCAGCCCCGGTATCTGGTGGACCTGGGCAGCTATGTATACAACGAACCACTCCCTCCCCAACCTAGGCTATAGATGATGGGAGCAGGAGTGGGCATTTGACCCATCCTGAGCAAAACAGATTCTCACACTAGACAATCTGAACAGAGAGGCAGATGCCAAAGTCAGGATGGTGTTGGGAAATGAAACAATGGGTCACTTGGAGTTGGGGCCAAGGTCAGAGCCATGGATGCCAAGGCCTGACCCTGGCTGTGGGGGAGCAGAACTGGGTGCTTTACAGAGGCCAAGTGTCTTTTAGAGGATGACATTATGAGGTCCCAGGGAACACACAGGCACAGAGAAGTAGAAAGGAGTTGATCCTGTGACCCCAGAGATGGAAAGAGTGGCAGCCCGGCCACTTTTCCACTTTCTGCAATTGTGCTTTGTGAAAAGCTACTTTACACAGATCCCCTTTTCTTGAAGCTAAGTTGAGCGGGTTCCTGTTCTGGGCAACCAGGTTACTTCCAAGACAGAAACTGACACAATAAGAGCAGTTGCAAACCACAAGCCATCAAAGAAAATGTTGGACCTGGCTGGGGAGGTCCTCAGGGAGTGCCAGGTAGTGGGGATTCCTGGATCCCCAGAGTCTCCAGGAATGAACTAGACAGGAAGCTCTTTCATGTTCTCAGCAAGTTATATCACAAGAAACAATCAAAACAGGCCTGGGGCAAACCAGGCTTACACCACAGCAGAGATGTGCCACCTCTAAGGGAATCCCTCAGGGCTGCATACAGAGGATGCCAGCACCAGCTGCAGGTGAGGACTGCTATGGCTCTTCAGCCCCATGACAGGAGAAGCCTCCCCAATGCCCAGTGATCAGAACTGGGGACAGTCAGATCTGATCAAGGAACTCATGCCACAGCCAAGGAGGTGAGTCAGCAACTGACGGTGCCTAAGGGTGGGCTGGGCTAGACCACAGACCAAAGCATGGTGCCATCCTGAGGGATTCTCTCCCCCAGCCCACCACCAGGACAATAGTAGGAGCGGAGTCTGGCTAGAAAGCCCTCAGTGGATTCAGAAATGTGGAATAGAACATATCCCAACGGGATATCAATTTCCAGAGGGAGGGGGTAAACTGGGAAAGGGGGAGTGTGGAGGATGGTCTGCATCTCCCCCTCTGATGACGAGAAGATGTCTTGAGCGGGGCTAAATGTGTGGTTTATCCTGCAGGTGGCAGGATGGTGAGGATTCACACCTGGACCAGACTGAGATAACTAGAGGAGCCCTGGACATCGCCTGGAGACTGAGGACCTAGGGACTGAAGTTGTCATGGCCCTGGGATATCTCTGCAGCGGCTGGATGTGACCTTGGGCTCTCTCCTGTTGGGGCAGGTGTGGAGGTGTGGACAGACATCAGGATGGTTGTCATTGCCCAAAAGCCCCTACCCCCACCCCGACCTTCTCTCCTCATTCACTCTCCAGTGCTTTGTCTGAGGGACACACCGGCAAGATCCCTAACCTGCACTTGTCAGAAGTGTTCTTGGGCTCATTTCTACAGTTCTAGAGCCAGGTTTCCCAAACCCAGCACTCTTGACACTTGAGGTTGGATAATTGTTGCAGGGGGCTGTCCAGTACACTGTAGGACGTTCAGCAGAACCCTGGCCTCAGAACCCAGTAGAGGCCAGGAGCACATCGCCCCCTAACTGTGACAACCAAAATTATCTCCAGATATTGTCACATGCCCACAGGAGAGCAAAATCGTCCCTGATTGGGAACCATGGAGGCAATGAGGCATGTAGCGGTAGTCAGAACAGAGGGAAGAGAGTTGCAAGGGGAGTGTGCTCAGCAGTGCCCGGGGCTGCAGGGGGCCCCTAAGATAGGAGGTGAAAAGTGCGCACTGGGTCTGGCGTTCACTTTCGATCTTTGAGCAGGTCTGGGTACAGGAGGGGCAGAAGGCAAACTGCAAGGGTTGAGGATGTGCACTCAGTGAGGGAGGCTTCCCTTCAAGGACTTCTGGCTGCGGAGGGAAGGAGTGAGGTGGGATGCATGGCTGAGAGAGGGTTCTTTTGAATATGGGAGAAACTTGAGCCATGAGGAAGGAGATAGCTGAAGAAAGCTTGAAAACGCAAGAAATATGTAAAAGAATGAGGTAGATCCTGCAGACTGTACTGGAGGCACGTCCATGGTACTGCTCAATGAAAAAAAAACACGACAGGGCCAATTTTGTTTTTTTGTGAAACAAAACCCCCAAAAGTTCTATAAATGCGTATATATATGCTATGTATATTATAGATTTATGTGTGCTTTACGTTACAGATTTATGTTTGAATAAGCATAGAAAAAGGTCTGGAGAGATATTCAGCAAAAAAGGTATTACCTAGGGAGGGTGGGATCAAAGTCAGAATAGGAAATAGGAGTTGGCGATGTGGAGGTATGGGGTGGGATGGGGTACAGGGCAGTAGGGTGGAAGGCTTTCATATCTTTACATACTTCTGTGTTTCATAAAGCTAAACAATTAAGTGCTCACAAAAATACAAAAATAAAAGGAAGTGAATTTACTGGGTTGGGCGGGTTTGGAAAGGCCACCTCTTCCTCTGGGACTAGAAGGAAAGAGAACAGACACTGATCTGTATGTTGAGGGGGTGCGAAACCAACGGGGTTCATGCCTGTGTGTTTGTGATGTGGACGGACAAGCAGTCAAGACACCTGAGAGTGAGCAAGGACCGAAGGTCAGGGTGGGAGTGGGGGCTTCTGAGCAACGGCACTATGGGGAATAACTGAGGGAGATGGAGGTGGGGAATGGAGGGAGAGAAAAGGATCATCCAGCTGCATGGACTGGGATAGAACCCAACTGAAAGAAAACCAACCAGGAGGACTGTGGAATTCTGGAAGGAAAAGGAAGGAGGTTAGGTCCAGCAGGGACACCAGACACAAATCTCTTAGGTGTTACAGCCTGCCACCCATTTACTACAGCAAAAACAGCACCTACAAAAGGGGAAGAGGCAGGAGGGGCTGGCAGGGATCTGTGCCTGACTCCCTACCCCTTCTAGGCTCATAGCACATCTTTTCATTTGCTGTTTCGCTATAGAAAACAGAGCACTAGTTATACTTTTTCTTCAGGTGCGATCGTCTGGGAGTACAATTTCTAGCAACCCAGTCTTTACCTGCAAATATCTAAGAGTTTAAAGCAAAGTTCAACTTACTTCAGGTCTCTGATTTTACAATCTGGATTACGCAGTACTTGGCAGAGCAAGTGTAGCCGAGACACTGGCAAATTGCACAGCTGGAAGGACCTAAAAGAGGTGAGAAAGCAAAAATAATTTAAAACAAAATAATTAAAAACAAAATTTTAAGCCAAAGTCTTATTTTGGCTTTTGTTATCATACTAGTACTAACCTACCTCTTCCAAAAACCTTAGGAGGTATTACTCCATTTTGAAAATAAGGAAATAAAAGTTCCCCCAAAAGTAAATAATTTGCTCAAGGTCACATAGGTAGGAAGAGAACGGAGGTCAGTATTCAGGTCTATCTGACTCCAAAGCCAAAGCCACGTTACTGTGTGCCAGGCATCAAGGTAAGCACTTTAAATACACAAACTATCTTATCTGGTCCTTAATTCAACGAAAGGTATTGTAGTCACTATTTTGCAGATGCTCAGAGAGGTCAAGTGACTTGCCCGAGCTATCTTTACAATATAACTGATTCTTGGTCATCAGTACGAATAGAAAAATTAATGACAGTAACTGAGAACTATGAAAGTTCAATAGTAAACTCCCACTTAGTCAACATGCTTAGGAAAGGAGTATTTGGGGTTAAATTTTGAAGAGAATTTAAGCCCTCCAATAAAGGCAGTACGGTTAGGGGTATGAACTCCATCTAAGGTTGATTTTCTGGAAATCCAGAATGAACTAGAAGCCCCTTTTTGTTTCCATCAGTGTTTAAAAATCTCTCAATGTATTTGCCCATTATTTAACTTTATAATATACAGTTGGACTGAAGGTATCATGAATTCCTCAAGGCACTATAGCCAAGGTCCTTCATAATTCTGAGTCCATGTAACCTCTCCTACCCCCTTTCCTTCTAGTCCCAAACATAAACACTTGCTGTACCTCCTTTCTTCTCCCCACTTTCCTCAAACACACATAGCTCACGCTCATTTCTACCTCTATGCTACTGCCCACTGAGGAAATACAACTATCAGATAAAAGACTCAGGTTAAATCCCTCCCCAAGTAGTGCTCACTTGTGCTTCTGCTCACTCTTGTCTCCTTCTCAAGGTCCACTACCCCTCAGCTGGCCCTACAACTAAAGGAGAGGTAACTGTCCATCTTAAACTGAGTACTGAGAACAGACTTACAACCAGTGGCATTTTCTAGATAACACAGGCATAAGCTTTTTTGGCTGTTTTAGTCAGTAAGTCAGGAGAACTGTATTTTATAGTGCACAGAGTCCATATTATTATATAAGTGGTTTACCTAAGCCTCTTTGAACTCCAGCTGTGGACGCTCTGTGCAGGTGCAAGTCTCATGGAAAGAGCCCAGGCTTTACAGCAATAAATACAGGAGTGCAGCTCTGCCCCTTACTAACCTGGAGCTCTTGGAGGCCTCAGTGATGAAGTATACGCAGAGGAGAGTGACAAACAATTCAATGCTAAGTTTGCAAGCTTTTCCAGAATAGTCATCAACATCAAAATAGCAAAGTCCCCAATGATAATCTTGATGACTTATGTGCTCATAACACTTTATAATTACAAAGCACATTCACAGAGTGACACTGAAGACTAATAGATACACACACACACACTCATACACACACAGTTACAGAGGCTAGCCCAGGGCCTGGCACATAGTAAGTGCTCAAAATGTTAGCTTTCCCTCAGTGTCTACCTACAACAGTGTTCAATATGCGATAGATATTCAATAAATCATTATTGTGTTGATTGACATAAAATATGGAAAACAGAGATGTTCCTTTTTATTTATAGACAATGCTAGAAATGATCATGTGCCTGAATACTTAAAATAAACAGTAAAGTCCATTGTTTCTGAAGGCCAAAACACAGGAGAAAAGACATTACTATACTTACTGATTAAGTGTCAAAGCTGGTGGCATGAATGCTGAGGCTCGCTCTTCCTCCTCAAATCCAAGTAGATGCTGGCACTTCAGAGTCACTGACAGGTGACTGTGACTACTTTTTACACAGAACGACATAGCCAGAATGTCCATTTTTGTATAGGTAGGTTGAAGCAGTATAATTGAATTTAAATCACCAATTATCCTTTTTGCATATTCTTCTTCCTGAATCTCATACAAGCAGTGAAACAAGTCCATTGGCTCAATCTGTAGCCTAGAAGATTTATCCTTTATTTCTTTCTCAGTCCACTTCAATAACTCCTCTCGAAGTCCCGGAGAGACTTTTCTGCCAAAAGTAGTTTCCAAAGCCTTCCCCTTTCCTTTATGTAAGAGGCCAAACAAGAACTGTATCGTTAATGACGAAAACCCTTTTCCATATTGTTGGAATATTTCTTGCCACGTTTTCCCCACTTGATCAAAAAACATCCAGCTGCTGTCATTCTTCAGGGCATAGAACACAGCAGTCAAGAACTCTTGGAAACTGAAGTGAAGGAAAGTGTAGACATTGACACCTCCTTCAGCTTTTTTCAAAAAGTGATTGAGAAAAGTGCAGTTGGTATCATACACTCCTATCCCATGTCTTCTGAGGTCGCTGACTTCAAATAGGACCTGCTGGTTCTGCAGTCCCTTTGCAGCCAAAGAGCAAAGGCCCCACAGGCAACTTTGTCCCTTCCACACGGAGACGCCTGTAAGGGTTTTGAGGCACTTGGAAAAGTAGAACAGATACACATCAGTCATGGTCTGAAGTGACCTCATGAGAGTCCTGTCATCATCTCCCTGTGACTGCAGGACACTGCAGATCATCCAGGAGATGATGGGAAGAGAAGACATGATGTCAAGGCCCTCACTTTCTCGTAGATCATAAAAGACTCTCATTGCTGTATTAGCACCCAAAAACTGACTCAAGAAATATGCTCTCTTTTCAGCATCTGTAAACCACAGGATCTCTGCCTGGATAGGTTGTTTTAACAGAGAGTGGAGTTTCTTCATGGTCGTAGGTCGGGCGGTTATCAGGAGGGATGATTCGGGGAACAGCTTTTTCCTCACAAAACTACATAAGAGGGTCTCTACTGGCTTCCTTTCCTGGGGGTTAGCACTAAGATCCTCTTCCTGGTCACCTATAGTGTGCTGAAGCTCAGGAAATCCATCAAGAATAAACAGAAGCTTCTCTGGATACATAAGAGTAACGTCCAGGATGGGTCCGTTTATATCTTGAAAAGTGTTAGTGATCAGGTCAGCAGCACTAAGGTTAGCAATATGGCTTATTTCTCTGCAGTTTACATAGATGAGATAGTCAAACCTGCCTGGAGTGACCGTTCCCGCTGCCCAGTCAAACATGAACTTGTGCACCACAGCTGTTTTCCCAGTCCCCGCACATCCCTGAAGCACCACAGTTCGGGATGAGCTGGAGCCCTCTTCATCGGGATCAAACACATGTTCCATCTCAATAAAATTATCTTGTTGAGGAATTCCACAGGATGCCTCTTCTGATATACAGTGCTCTTTTACAACAAGCAGTCGCGACTCTATATGCTTGCCATGGTGATAACATTTATCGACTCCTATTTTTAGGTATTTTTCTTTTAGATGTTTTCTAAATACTTCCCGGTAATCTAATGAGGTGACACCAAAAGTTAGTAACCACAGAATCCTAAGCAACAAACAACTATAACTAATACTACCATCTTCACTTGGATGTCTCACTTACAGGTCTAAACCTGAGCTCTTGATTTCTACGCCACTGCTCCCTCCCCAAAAAAAACTCTCCCCAGGCATTTCATTTCAGTTAAGTGGTGCCACCCAGTTGCTGAAAAAAATATTAGGAGTTATTCTTTATTTCTTTTTTCCCTTGAATCCTTCACATCCCATCAATTAGCAAGGCCTAACATTTAAACCTCCAAAATAAGTTTCCAATCCACTTATTTATCACTAGGTTCTCAAATACTACCCAAGTACAAGGCACTATCAGCTCTTCCCTGGACTGCTGAAATCACCTCCTACTCATCTACTCTTGCCCATCTATGGCTCCTCTCCACACAGCAGCCCATGTGATCTAAAAATATCAACTACATCACGTCACTGCCCTGCCCAAAACCTTTCAAGAGCTCTTCATTGCATTTGGTATAAAATCCAGATCTTTACCTTATCCTACAAAGTATGCCACAATCTGGGCCCTACCTATCTCCCTTCCCAGCCTCATTTTATATCACCATCCTTCTCAGTCCCTACACTAAAGCCACAATGGCCTACTTTTAGTTTATCACAAATACCATGCTCTTTCCCACTCCAGGCCTTTCCACTAGCTATTCTCTCTGCCTGGAACACTCTTCCTCCTGCTATTCCCATGGAGAGCTCCTTCTCATCCTTCAGATCTCAACTTAGAAATTACTTTCTAGAAGAGGACTTGCCTGACCACCCAATTTAAAGCATATCCTCTCTACTATTCCCTTTCCCAGCACTCTGTTTTCCCTACATAGCACTTCACTTATCAAAGTTTATAATTGCCTTGTTTATTTTTTCATTTTCTGTCTTTCCCATTAAACAATAATCTACATGAAGGCAGGGACCTTGTCTATCTTCTTCCCCATAGTACCCTAAGTACCCAAAATGGTGTCTGACACATAGTAGACACTCAATAAATATTTATTGAATATGGCTATAAATGCTTTTGAATTAAAAACAAGTCATTTATTATTACCTATTCTGTGCCAGATACTGTGCTAGGCCCCTTGCATACGTTTCTGATTTTACTCTCACATTAATCCCATGAAGTAGGTATTACCCACATTTTACAGTTGAGGAAATTGACACTCATAAGCAGGGTCATAAGTTCATGGGTAGGCAATCTGTGCACAGGTCTCATGCTCAGAAGGACCCATGCTTGGTGTAATGCTCTGCTGCTGCTATCCTGAATATCTTATTTTAATTCTAATTTAGATTTTATTCCTCCTCAAAGCCCCAGTACATGGTTGTATATCCTAGTTGTAAGTCATTCTAGTTCTTCTATGTGAGCCACCATCACATGGCAGCTGGTGTGATTCTGTGACGGGGAAGCAAACCTGAGCCACCAAAGCAGTGAGTGCCAAACTTTAACCACTAGGCCATCAGGGCTGGCTCTTAATAATTTTTGAACCAAGGATCCTGCCTTTTCATTTTGCACTGTACCCCATAAATTATGTAGCTAGTCCTGCTTACAGCATTAGTAACTTGTCCAAGGTTCAACAGCTAGTAAGTGGCAGAGACTTAATTAAGATTCAGGTTTGTCTGAAGCCCTGATCTATGTGCTTAAATACCATACTACATAGCTTTTCACCTTCTGTAACTAGAAAAACTAATCCAAAGAGTCAGTTATCAAGTTCCAAATCCTGTTAAGTGAATGTGTAAGCTTCTTGTAGGATTTCTCACAAAAGTGTTCCTTGGAACACTATTTTGCAAGATATTAATAGGAGAGCTGTGAAAAAGGTGCCCTGCAGTCAAATAAGTTAAGGGGCATGCACCCTCTCTCCCCTTTAAGAGTTTCTCAATGTATATTAGCATATGAAAGGCTCTGAGATGACCCACAGTAAAAAAAAAAAGGGGGTGTTTAACTTTGTTTAGTCCAGCATTTTCTGGTCTTAAATGAATATAGAATCCTTTTCTAAAAGCAAAGTTATTAACTCCTGGAGAATAGTGTTCTGTAGAACTCAGTTTAGGGAATGCTGATCTAGATGAGTGTTGGCAAACTTTTTCTGTAAAATCCTGTAAACAGTTTAGGCTTTTGGGTCTCTGTTGCAATTACCCAACTCTGCCATCTTAGCCGAAAGCAGCCATAGACTTTATGTAAATAAATGGGCATGGTTGGTTCCAGTAAAACTTTTACTTAAAAATCAGGCAGCTGACTGGATTTGGCCCAGCGTCTCTAACTTGTTGACTTCCATCAAGATCATCCCAGAAGCAGACTGGTCCTTTCTAGCCATAAAGTTTTGTACATCTGGTGCTTGATCACCATAATGGGAGGTCCTCCCAGTATTCGAATACCTATTCTATACGATATAAAAGTCCTACTTGTTATGATAGTTAAAGGCTTCATAGATGTTACCAGAAATATCAATAACTATTGCCCAATGAATATGGGAGAGGAATGGGGATGAGCAGCCAGGTTCATGAGAGGCATTATTCCCAAAACAGAAAAAGAGAATAAAACAGAAAAGACATCTACCTATAAGCTCCTTCCATGAATATGAAGCCAGAGAACCTGAAGCAGCTGTGGGAGGAAAAGAGTTGAGGTTAAGAGTAGCACAAAAGACACCTTTATACCAAAACATGAAATATACAGAAATTTAGTCAATTACAGCCATTCAGGCTGTTCCACAAACAGAAATACAACCAAGAAAGTAAGTTACCTCACATCTATTCTAACTTACCCACCATGGTATTTTATAGCTAATGTTCAACATAAAGTAAAATGTAAGAACTTCCCATATAGATAATTTAGGATGTAAACACCTACATTTATATGATCAATAAGGAAAATTTTAGGCATGAACTTAAAGGGGTATACATTATTTGAAGACACTGTTTTTGGTATTTTGCTTTCCACTGAACATTAGCCTATTGGTTCTGCTGCAGCTTCTGTTGAGCCTAACTCGTTAATGAGAAGGAATAAGGCATTGCTGATGTTAGTTCAACAGATAGATACAACGACTTACACTCAATACATAGACACACACACTCAATCCAAACACTTACATCTATAGGTATAGAGATAAAAATATACACATGCATGCGTGCACACACACCACACACTCTCCTCAAAATTCCTATAGGTTTTTAGTATTTGCACACTTTCAAAAGCAAGAGTGAGACTTATAGTTGGGAGAAGGTGTGACTAGGTGGATGAGAGGAAGCAGAGTCTGGAGAGGCAGATACTAGAATGTCACAGAAATGGGCAGGCAAGTGAGTGGTTTGTTGAAGATAACAAGTTTCTATTCCCCTTAACTAAACATCCTTTGGAGTTCAGGAATCAGTCACAAGGGAAAGGACTCCAGCAATCTTCACTCTTTGCTCTTTTGTGCTGTCTCCTGTGAAAATCTGTGGTTACAGTAGGGGGAGAGACTTAAGAGTCTTTTATGATTATAAATGCTTTTGGAATTATGGAAAACAGTAGAAACCACAATTGCCTCTTCTCCTTTCTGTCCTTTTCCTCATTTTGGGAAACACAAATATTGTGGAGGCAGTTTCAAGAGATTATTAATGGACAAATATGGTATCCATGTAATATCTTAACATACACACTCCTATGCACATGCAACACAATTTTAACGATTTGCAAGAATCCCAAAATCTACGAGGAGAAGAAGTTGGGGAAAGATAATGAACAGGATTACCTAGATTATACTCTCTCTTCCCACATTTAGTTACTCACCTTTCTGTTCAGACAATAAACTCCAGGTACAAGCAGGTTCCATATCTTTTCTTTTCTTTTGACTGTTCATCCTGGCAAATGAAGAAGACCGTAATCCAAAACAGAGATGATGACTGTAAGGCACAGTGGAAGCCCAGAGTAAAAAAGTAACTCAAGAAAGACTACCCATTTCAGGCATTATAGAGCTTAGGAAGAGAGAAGGCCCAATAAGCAAGTAGACAGCTGGGGTGGGACTTGGAGGATCATACGAAGATAGACCAAAGCCAACAGTGTTCAACTTGAAGATAAAAATACTAAAAGAGGATAGAATGTCTGTAAACTTTTGAAAAGTACACATACAGGGAATGTCAAATTGGGCTCTGAGTTGGGTTACAATGGAAAGCATAGGATTTAGGGAGTATACCTCTAATGTTTAGGGTCAAGATAAGAAAGAATAACTATGACCTTCCACAACATATTTTTGGTGCCATTGGTAAAGGGAGAATTCTAAGACCACAGATTGGAATACTGTAGTATAAGAGAAACAGTCTAGAGAGTCAGGAGACCTAGGCCCTAGCTCCATGTCTGTAACTATCTACCTATAGACCTTGAGTAAGATTCTTCTACTTTCTGGGTCTGTTTTATTATTTTTAAAATGGCTGAGGGAATTAACATTGCCCAGGTTTCTTTTCAGGTTCAACATTGTAAGATCAGTGGTTCTCAGTCCCAGCTGCACATTAAAATCACCTTCACACCACCCTCTGAAATTTCTTTTTCTTTTTTTGCAATATTACTTATCACTTTCTAACATACTCGATAATTTTCTTCTGTATTACGCTTATTGTTTTCAGTCTTTCCCACCTAAAGTGAACTACTGGCCCCTATTCTCGGCCTTGGCCATGAACTTTGCAGGTCCACACAAAAGAAGTGGAGCTTATTTTCCCAACTCTTGTCTTTGAGCTCAGCCTTGAGACTTGCTTTGGCTAATGGAGTGTACACAGATGTGACTCAAGCAGGGGCGTGAAATATGCTTGCACAGTTGAACATATCCCCTCTCGTGATTCTGCCACTAACATGAGATGAACCATGAGAGAAACAAGCCTCAGTTAGTTCACTAGTCTGAGGATGAAGAAATACATGAAGCAGAGCTACTCATTTACTCACAGTCCTGCAGTAAGAAAAGTAGAATCACCCCAGCCTGAGTCAGAGTTGCCCAACAGAGCCCTGCCTAATCAGCTGAATCTCAGTTGGCCTCCAGATCTGCGAGAATAAGTGCTTAATAAATTCTGAATTTCTCATGCCACCGAGATTTTGTGGTTGTTATATATCATTGTGGCAATAATTAACTGATACATCTTGCTAGAAAGTAAATGCCTAGAAAGTGTTTGGCATAGAGAAGACATTCATAAAATGTTTATTGAATGAATGAATGAATAAAAGCCTTTTTTTAAAAAAAATTCCAATGCCCAGTCTGCATTCCTGATAAATTAAATCAGAATCTTTGATGACGAGGTTTGCCATTGATTTTTTTTTTAAATCTCCTTAGAGGATTCTAATACACAGCAAGGGAAGAAAGCCACAGTTCAAAGATTTAGTTATTTTTGATAGAGGTTAGTGTATTGGTGAAACACACAAGATTTGGAATCAAACAGATGTTTCCAAGCCCGGATTCTACCACTTACTAACTATGTGACAAGCATGGAGTTAATATCTCTGAACCTCACATTCCTCAACTGTTAAATAGGGTTAGCAAGGGTACTTCCCTTATAAGGTTATTATGAGGATTAAGTGAGATAATGCACATAAAGTATTCAGTACACTACATGGTACACAGTAAGGGCTCAAAAATCCTAAACTATAGCTAATGTTGGCGTTGTTGTATCATTTAATATGGAGTAGAAATGTCTTTGAACTCAGACACTCCTTACTTAAATCCCATTTCCACTGCTTTGTAGCAATATGCTTGAGTAGATTACTCAAACTCTCTGAGACTACAGTAACCCATCTCTAAAATATGGTGATAATAATAACTACTTCATTAATTTCTTGTGAGGATTAAATAAGATGACATACATAAAACACTTATCACAGGACCAAGTGCAATATAAATAATGAATGTTAGAGAAAAAAATAAGATGGCATTTATTATAACTGACAGAAAGTAGTTACATTCCATTAAAATCTCCACATAACAATTTCATCGTCATGAGATGGAGTGTTCCCAGCACAGCATTATATTCCCACATCCCGGGCTCTTTTCTCAATAACTAGGAATATCATGTCCTCTAAAAAATAGAAACAATCCTCCAGTTACAAATTACTCCAGTAAGCACTCCTGCCTTCAGGCAATGAAGCTGGAGGAGTGCACGGCCACTTACTCTCTTCCTGGGCAATCTCAGCCATGCACATTATTTCAGTCATCCTTGCAACTCCTAATTGTTTATCCTAGTCTAGCCCTCTCCTCTGAGATCCAGATTTATCTTCTAAAGGCTTACTCAACATCTTCACTTGGATGTTGGCATCCTCTTCTTCTTGCCTCCTTTGGTAGCTATTGCTTGGTTTCTCCAGCATTCTTTCACTGATCTTTGATCTGATAAGAGATCCCATCCCTCTTAGTGGAATAATCAGATTCTCTGTGACTGAATTTTTAAATCTGAGTGGAGACTCTAGGGACTGAGGTTCTGCTACCCAAATGCCTTCAGCTTCCTTAGTTCCTGACCTCCTTGACGTCTTGTTATACAACACTCCATTTGGTTTTGAGCAACTCTAGTGTCCTTTCAAAAATCCCAATTTTTGCTTAAGTTATGCAGAATCAATTTCTGTTGCCTGAACTAAGAACTCTGACGCAGAAATTACACCAGAGAGTGAGTTAGAGTCAACAGACCTTTGGGGAATTATGAGGGCATTTTATAACTGATTATTAGACCAAGTTAGAATAAAAGGCTGTGAGATGGCCCAAATTCCAGGATGGGAAAGTAGTATCCATTGTAACAGGATCTCCACTAGAACATATGGAATCTTTCTGCAAAGTACTAAAAGGTGCCTTCTCCAAGAAAACAAATCAAAGTAAGATGTCTCCTCTGGGCAATTGAATTAAAATTGGTAAAGTGAAGCTTCTTCCTCTCAGCTAGGGCAGCACCGAGCCAGGGAACACAAGTTAGAGAGCAGAGTATAAGCTAATTTCAGTCCCCTTCACACCCTTGGCTGTGTGCCTTTTCAGTCAACAAACTGCACAACTTTTCATGGTGACTCCACATGGTGTGCATGCTGCTGAAAACAAGGGAGAGCAACGTTACAAATTTAAATATCAAATTTCACCTCCACTCATCTATATTGTACTTTTTTTATTGAGATATAATTCACATATCATAAAATTCACCCTTTTAAAGCGTACAATTCAATGCTTTGTGGTATATTCACGAAGTTTTGCAAGCATCACTACTATCTAATTCCAGAACATGTTCATCATCCCAAAAAGGAATGCTGTACCCATTAAACAGACACCCCCCACTCTTCACTCTCCCAGCCCCTGGCAACTACAATTCTACTTTCTGTCTCTAAGGATTTGCCTATCCTAGACATTTCATAGAAATGGAATTATACAATACGTGGCCTTTTGTGTTTGGCTTCTTTCATTTAGCATGATATTTTCAAGATTCATTCATGTTGTAGCATGTATCAGTAATTCATTCCTTTTTATGACTGAATAATAATAATCTACTTCACACTCGCTAGGATGGTTATAATTTTAAAAAATGGAAAATGGAAAAAAATGTGAAATAACTGGAACCCTCATACATTGCTGGTGGGAATATAAAATGGCACAGCCAGTGAGGAAAAGTTTGACAGTTCCTCAATAAGTTAAACACAGAATTACCATATGACCCCATAATTCTACTCCTAAGTATATATCCAAAAGAATTGAAAATAGGTATTTAAACAAAAATTTGTACAAGAATATACACAGCAGCACTAGACACAATAGCAGAAAGGTGGAAACAAACACAATGTCCATCAACGGATAAACAAAATGTGGTATATACTTACAATGGAATATTATGCATCCATAATAAGGAACAAAGCACTGATATGTGCTATAACATGGATGAAACTTGAAAATATTATGCCCAGTGAAAGAATACAGACACAAAAGGCCACATATTGCATGATTCCATTTATATGAAATGTACAGAATAGGCAAATCCACAGAGACAGAGAGTAGATTAGCAGTTGCCCAGGGATCGGGCAAATGCGGAACGGTAGTGACTGCTAATGGTTACGAGATTTCTGTTTGGGGTGTTGGAAATATTCTGAAATTAGATAGTGACGGTTGCACAGCATTGTGAATATACTAGAAATCACTAAATTGCACATGTTAAAAGGGTGGATTTTACAGTATGTGAATAAAATCAATCAATATTAAATAAAATCAATAAACTAAACTTATTGTGCTAATTATTTTGCAATATATACATATATCAAGTTAATATGTTGTACACCTAAAACTAATATAATGTGGTATGTCAATTTTAAAAGTAGAAAAAGAAAGAATCGATTGTAAAAGTAGAAAAAATCAATAAAAAATGCAATTATAAAAGAAAATGGGAAAGTGGAAACAACCCAAACGTCCTCTGATTAATGGATAAACAAAATGTGGGATACACACACAGCGGAATAATATTCAGCCTTTACAAGGAAGAAAATTCTGAAACATGCCAAATGAATGAACCTTGGAGACAGTACATTAAGTGAAATAAGCCAGACACAAAAGAACAAATATTATATGATTGCACTTACATGAGGTACCTAGAATAGCCAAATTCAGAGAGAGTAGAACAGTGTTTACCAGCGGCTGAGGGGAGAGGGTAATCAGGAGTTATTCTTTAATGGGTACAGAGTTTCAGTTTGGGAAGATGAAAAAGTTCTGGAGACGGATAGTGATGATGGTTGCATAACAATGTGAATGCACTTAACGCTACTGAACTGTACACTTAACAGTAACTAAAGTGATAAGTTTTATGTTATGTATATTTTACCACAATGAAAAAAAAAAGAAAATGAGCAAAATATTTGAACAGATCTTTCACAAAAGAAGACAGACAAATGGCCAATAGCACATCAAAAGATGCTTAACATCATTAGTCATTAGGGAAATGCAAATAAAAACTGCAATGAGGTATCACTTCACACCCACCAGAATAGTTAATATTCAAAAGACTGACAATACCAACTGTTCGTAAGGATGTTGGTGGGAGAGTGAAATGGTAAAGATATGGCAGTTTTATATAAAACAAACATATACCTATCCTATGACCCAGCAATTCCATTCCTAGGTATTTACCCAAGAAAAATGAAAATATATGTTCACAAAAAGAATGATACAAGAATGGCTATAGCAGTTTTATTCACAATAACCCAAACTAGAAACAGCCCAGGTATCCATGAACACAAGAGCGTATAAGCAAACTGTGATATAATCCATACAATGGAGTGTTACTCAGCAATAAAAAAGACTGAAGTACTGATATGGCAACAATGTGGATGACTCATTATGTACAGAGAGAAGCTTTACACAAAAGAGTACATATTGTGTAATTCCACTTAAATGAAATTCCAGAATGTGCAAAACCAATCTATGACAATAAATCAGAACAGTGACTACTTCTGGTGGGGAAGCAGAGGTGGGGATTAACTGCCAAGGCGGGACTCTCTGGTATATATGTACAATGGAATATTAGTCAGCCATAAAAGAGAATGGAATCTTGCCATCTCTGACAACATGGATGAACCTTGAATGCATCATGAGAGAAGTCAGAGACTGAAAGACAAATACTGCATGATCTCACTTATATGTGGAATCAAAAAAAAAAAAAAAGAAGCTCATAGATACAGAGAACAGATTAGTAGTTGCCAGAGGTGGGGGTGGGGGGCAGGGTGAGGGTGGGCGAAATGGGTGAAGGTGGTCAAAAGGTACAAATTTCCAGTTATAAAATAAACAAGTCGTGGGGATGTAATGTACAGCATGGTGACTATTGTTAACAATACTGCATTGCATGTTTGAAAGTTGCTAAGAGAGTAGATCTTAAAAGTTCTCATCACAAGAAAAAAAAAAACCTCTGTAATTATTTATGGTGACAGATGTTAACTAGACTTATTGCAGTGATCATTTTGCAACATGTACAAATATTGAATCATTGTGTTGTACACCTGAAACTAATACAATGTCATATGTCAACTACGCCTTAATAAAAAATTAATAATTATTGAAATAGAAAGCAAACAATAATAAAACAATAGAGTAGATCAATAAAAGAAAATGATAGTTCTTTGAAAAAAACAATAAAATGGACAAATTTTTGGCAAGTATGATTTCAAAAATAAAGGTACAAATTAACATAAAAATGAAAGGGAAACAAACTACAGAAACAGAAGAGATTAAAAAATTATCAGAAAGTACTATATATAACTTTTATACTAATAATTTCAAAAATCTTGGTGAAGTGGATAATTTCCAAGAAAATAACCAAAATTGGCCTAAGAAATGGAAAATTTAAACAGACCAGTTAATCATAGAAGAATGTGAAATGATAATAATCTTCCTCAAAAGTCTCCAGCCCCAAAAAGTTTTGTGGCAGAGTGTGACCAAACTGTATAAGGAACAGATTAATCAAACTTTATATAAAATTTTCCATAACAAAACAAAAGAAGGAAATGACACCACACAGCTATAAGGCTAGTATAATCTTGATACCAAAACTGACAAGTAAAGAGAAATAAATTATAGACCCATCTCACCTATGAACCTAGATATAAAAACGCATAACCTTAATACCAAAATTGGACAAGCACAAGAAAACTATAGCCCATCATTTTTCACAGGGGTGCTAAGGGGATTTTTCATGGAACAATTCTTCACTTAGCATCCCTGATCCCCATCTACTAAACGCCAGTAGGACTCACCCCACACACACTCAATAAACTGACAAACAAAAGCACCTCCGGACATTTCCAAACGCCCCCTAGAGGAGGGGATCAGCTCCAAGCCGAGGACCAATGCTACAGGCAGCCTCACTTATGAACATAGATACAAAACTGCTAAATAAAACATTAATCCCTCAAATCTTGCAGTACATTAAAAAGATACATCATGCCCTGAAAGGTTAATCCTAGGAATGCAGGGAACCTTTAACATTGACAGATCTGTCAGTGTGGAACAGGGCACCAACCCCTTACTTGGAAAATTGGCAATTACAGGGAAAGAGTTAAGCATTTATCCTGTCTTTCCTATAGGAACTGTATTTTAGGCTTAACAAATAGTCCTAGTAGATGAGGGACAGTTCTTCACACAGAAGTATGCTAGCTAATAAATGCTGAAAGAATGACAGAATTAGAAAATCACTAGTTTGAAACCCTTAAGGAAATAATTGATTCAGACGTTGTCAAATGGATGGTAAGGCCATTAGGTGAAACTATGATGGAGAACCTTACAATGAAAGGATTAGACTATGCCCAGTTCAATCCACTTTTAGTATCACTAAAAGTGAGATAAGCAAACATTATGTAAAAGGAAGTACATAGTATCAACCATGAAATAGTCTTTCCAAATAATAATAAAGAACCTGAATCTGATCAAGTATTTAGATCTAGCTTCCAGTCTACAGGGAATATAGGCAATACGGAAATAAGTAAAACAGCACATCAAGGAAGTAATCAGCCAAATCCCGAACGAGGGAGAGTCTACAGGACAAACGCCAAGCTTCTTCAACAAGTCGATGCCATGAAACAAAAGGGAGGAGATGATGTTCTGTTTTAGCTTTTTAAAAACTTAAAAGTAACTTAAGAGATATAACCTAATACAACAGTTGACTTTGGTTGGATCCTGATTGGAACAAACCCCATGGTAAAAACATTTTTTAGACAATTGGAAAAATCTGAATATGCGCTGGGCATTAGTGTGATAATGGCATTATGATTATACGAAAAGATGTCCTTTTTGCTATAATTTTTTGTGATGCATACTGAAATATTTAGGAGTGAAATCATATGACATTCACAATCAACCTAAAATACCCCAGCACAAAAGAAGGGAGGGGGATAGCTGAAACAAGTATGGCAAAATGTTGATGGCTATTGAAGCGGAGTGATGGGTACACGAGGGTTTATTGCGCTCTCTACTGTCGTTTATGTTTGGAAATTTTCATAACAGAAAAATTTTTAAAGCTATCAACACAATTCAATGGATTAACAATTTAAAAGGGAAAAAACTATATGTTCCAACCTGTAGATGAAAAAGCAATTGATAAAATTTCATATCTACTCTTGCTTTTCAAAAGCCTCAGAAAACTAGGAATTAAAGAAAACATTTAACTTAATAAAGGACAACTGGCAGAAACCCAGAGTAAACATCATACTTGATAAAATTTTAGAAGAATTCCCCTTAAAGGGAGGGATAAGATAACAATGTCTGATATCATTGCTACTATTAAATCTTATACTGGAGATCTTAGCCAATGCATTCAGACAAGAAAAACACACGTGGTATACAGGTGGAAGACAAAGAGACAAAGCTATCAATATTTGCACATAACCTATTTACCTCCCAAGAAAATCCAATAGAATCAATGAACAAACTATTAAAAAGAAAAGAATTCAGTAAAGTTGTTGGACAAAAAATTCCATACAAAAACCAACAGCTTTCACATACATCCAAAATAATTATAAAATGAAAGAAAAATCCTATTAATAGTAGCACCAAAAGCTATACAGTATCTAGAAATAAGCCAAACAGGATATGTTCAAGACATTTATGGTGAAAATTATGAAACATTACCAAAGGACTTAAAAACTTGAATAGAGAGCCATACCACGTTTATTTATATAAAAGACAACTCATTAATGTAAAGATGGCAATTTTCCCCAGTTAAATCTGTAAACTCAATGCAATGCCAACAGAAATGCCAAAAAGATTCTATATGGGTATGACAATCTGATTCTAAAATCCGTGTAAAAAAGTAAATATGCAAGAATAACATAAAATTGCAGGAAAAAAAGAAGACTCTTTCCACGACAGATATCAAACATATTACAAAACTATAGAAATTAAAAGTGTGGTATGAATGCAAATATAAAGAAATGGCTCAGTAGAACCAAATAAAAAATCATCAAACAAACCTAAGCATGCATAAGAATCTAGTATAGACTAAAAGTAGCACTTAGAAGTCAATAGAGAAAGTAAAGAGGGAAGGATGTACAAGGATATACAGTGCAGCACGTTTTATATTAGCATAAACTTGGAAATAACTATGTCAATGGGGAAATGGCTACACAAATTATAGCCTATCTATTCTGTATAATACTCTTCAACAATGAAAAAGAACGAGTTAGACTTAAATGTACTAACATGAAAAGTTCTCAGACATAATGTTGTAAGAGCAGCAAGCAGCAGAACAATGCATATATAAGCATGATACAATTTATATTTTTTAATAATACTAAATAATACCATATATTCTCCGTGTGTGTGTGAGAGAGAGACAGAGAGAGAAATGTTTGCAAACGAAAAGGTCTGGGAGAAGTTATGTCAAACAGTGAGTAGGGAAGGGGAGAGGCAGAGAGGAAATCAATGATGACCAAAGGAGGTTTTAGCCTTCCCTGTAACATTCCAATCCTTCAAAAGAAAAATGTATTCACGTGTCATTTGTGTAGTTAAGTCAACAAATAAGAAACTTAAAAGCTGCATCACAATATCAATGAGTCCAGTTATGGAAAAAATTCTATGTGTATAAGTACTTATTTTTCATATAAATGCACGGAAGAGGGACTGTAAGGACACTCACTAAACTGTTGACAGTTACTTTTTTATTGTTTTGCCTTTTCTCTATTTTTGGTGGGACGGCAAGTAAGGAGCGAGCAAGAAAGGCAGTTTCAGGATTTACTCTCTCTATACCTTTGTATTGTTTCAATCTTTTACCATGAAAATATATATTACTGAGTAATTAAAAAATGAAGACACGGGAAAAGTCAAAGACATAATGTTAAGTAGAAAAAGCTAGTTGCTATATTATATATATAATATATTATATCCATATATAATAATGTATGCATCTATCGTATTATATATATGTGTGGACAGATATACATATTCTAATACACATACAAAAATACAAACTGGACTTTCACAATTTATATACTTCTGTGTTGTTTTTTTACAAGGAGCATATAGTTATGCATTACTTAAGAAATACTGTGGCAAACATTTCGCAATATATACATATATTAAATCATCATGCTGTACATCTTAAACTTACACAATGTTATATACCAGTTACATCTCAATAAAACTGGGACAAAAAGAAATAAGTACACAAATACAGAGAAATCTGATCATGTCAGTCACCTAATCAAAACTCTTTAATAGGAATATTTCCATTGCTCCTAGGACAAAGCCCAAAATAAATAAGGGGGCCTGCCATCCAGCCTCAGCTCACAATACTCTCCCCTTTGCTCAATATGCTCTAGTCGCAGGAGATGCCTTCCACTTCCTCAAGTCCCCATACATCATCTAACTTCAGGTCTCCGCACATGCTGTTCCCTCTACCTGGAAGATTTCTTCAACCCACCTCTCATCCACCTCCATTTACCCCAACTAATCCTTCAGTTCTCACCACTTCTTCAGGGACGCCTTCCCTGACATTCCAGAAACGTCAGTTCCTCTTGTGACAAGCACTTATAGAACCCTTATCTTTCCTTCATAGCTCTCGTCACAGTTTGCAGTTTTCTAATTACAGGTGGGATTATTCATACCTGTTATCACTCCTACCAGACTGACTGTAAGCTTCATGAGAGAACGAATCTTGTCTGTCATGTTCTATCCTGACATCTAGTAAGAGCTCAGTAAATATCTGCAAAATAAAGGACTGCTCCCTGTTAACCAGGGTGGACCTTGCCTTTGGTACTAACTCCATTTTCCTCTTCATGCCAAGCCCTGCCATTATATAAGCAACCTCAATGACTATGGGTGACTCACCCAACACTAGCCTCACTGTACCTTGACCTCCTGGACTTCTACAATCTCTGAGCACATTCCACTTCACATGCCATTTCTAGCCATCCGTGTTCTGGACCACCTGATAAACATGGAGCTGCTTACCTTCAGAATTCCTGAACTTCGCTATCCCAATCTCTGGCTACAACCTCCTACCCCTATTACTTCTTGCTTCTCGGAACACCCACTCCTCATTCTCATCAAGAGCTCCCATCCTTCAACTTCTTCCATTCTCCAGCTCATTACCACCTCATTGCTTTACTCCCTATCCCGTCTACACATCACTTCAGCCACTCTCTTGTTAGCAGTCTCACTGCCCTTACCATTTTTAATCTACCATTTACTGAGTGTAAGGTTACTATGGGCCACTCTACATGCATTCTTTCTGTAACTTCTCACTACACCTGTATGAGGTAGAGACCATCATTACCCACTTTTACAGACAAGCAAAAAGGATTCTTAAAAAGGTCAAGTTAACTCATCCAAGGTCACACAACTAGAAAGTGGTGGAGCAGGGTGGAGTTGGGATCTGAACCAGGATCTGACACCAAGGCCTGTGCTTCAAACCAGGTTACTTTGTCCTTCAGAGGAAAAGATAACCGACGGCAACATGGAGAATGAATGGGAGGGGAGCAGGCAAGTGCAAGGCTTGGAGACCAAGGCAGCAATGCTGGTGAGAGGTGATGGTGGATGAATAATTAGCTACCTCAACTTCGTAAAAAACTCAAACTAAAGTCCCACCTACTTTAGGGGGGTGACTTTACAGGATGAACTTGGTGGGCTTTGGCTGAGGACAGCACAGCTAGATGTGCCTAGATGAGACCAAAAAGAAATCAGCAGTTTAATACATTCTTTTAGAATGAAATTTTTGCTTTAACTTCTCTGAAAAAATATATATATTTCTAAGTATGCTGTCACTAATCAAATGCTTCAGTGTGCTGGGAATTTATTATGGTCTTATTTACACTTCCAACAACCTGTGAGCTACCATCCCATTTTAGAAATGGGGAAAGTGAGGCACAGGAAGATCAGGAAAATAGCTTCGGGTCAAGCAGTTAACGGTAAAGACGGCATCAGAACCCACGTCTGCTGGTATTCTTCTAGTCACTTACCCAACAAAGTGCCAACCTTAGAGTCACACTCCCCATGCCACACACAGGCTGGTGAGACCCTTGGGGGGCGGGAATCAGCTCGAACAAGAACAAGCTACTAACGCCCGCGCTGGAAGCTTAGCGAAGCGCTGACCAGCACATCTGAGGCTGGTGACTCAGCTGCCGCTGCCGGAGGGGCCTTGCTGCAACGCACGGCGCCCCTGCCTTACCGGGAAGGTCAGGAGACCCCTGGAAGGCACACCAAGCCCAGGACGGGCCCACGGGAAGAGGAGGCGACAGCTCGGTCACCTGTTCCATTTCTCCACTCACAGAATCAAAAGACAGAACGGCAAGTACAAAGTAACCTCTCTGGGTTTTCTCCCCACTTCAAGCCAGGACCTGGGGTCTACGGAGCCACCAATCCTCTAGGATTACACGCAAACCGCGTGGTTTTTTTTTCTTTTTAGTAGACGGTCAATAGTTTTTGTCAGATTTTTAAAGCGATCATGTCCACCCTCCCCCTCACACCTCAAAAAAAAAGTTAACAATCCTGACTTTGAGCTCTGTCACCCGAGCTGACATCTTTACCTCAGTCCGCACGCACGCAGCCACAGGCCCACCCCCGGCTTCTGTCAGCGTTCCTCTCCGTCCTCCCCTCCCCCCAAAGCACGCCTACACGCACGCACCCCCCACGCACGCACCCCCCACGCACGCACCCCGCATGCACGCACCCCACCCACCCCACGCACACGCTACGATTCCCTAGACAGCCCTCCACGCACACCCTCAGAAATCGCCCCGCGCACGCGTCTGCCCCTCCGGCCCGGCACACGCGCACGCGCGCCTCCCCACCTACGCACCTCTGTGCGGCCATCCGCACACACGCATCCTTGGGGCCTCTCCGCTTTCCTCTTCCCAGGGCCTTGCCTCGCCCTCCTGCTTCGCTGGCAGCGAGGTCCCTCCCCAGCGCGCGGAGCTCGCCCCGCCCGGGCCGCCTGAGTGGGCGGCCACTTCCCTGCTCACATCCCAGGAGACACCGGGCGGGGTGTGGCACCTCCTACGCTCGGCCGCCACAACTCAGACGACAGGGAAGGCACCGCTCAGCCTAAGGGACCTCCTTGATTTCCTGTCCCTCCGAATAGGAGCGGGGGAGACGTTTCTCATCCTCGCTGGGAAAAGTGCTCACCTGGTTCCCAAAGCCAGTTTGCCCTTCCTGTACTTCCTGCTAGAGGGAAGGGATTGGAGAGACAGCCAAGGTCTCTGGGGCGGGAAAGGGGAAATGACTCAGAGAGGAGGCGGCTCAGAGGGAGGGGCCGGCCTGGAAAGGGGGCCATTGGGGAGCAGGAGGGAAAGGAGAGGAAAAAAGATGATGGGAAAACCGTGGCAGGGGGCAAGGAGGTTGAGAGTGTCCGGTGCAGTCCTAGGAATACTGCCTGGTCAACTTCGAATCCGGGAGCCGCTGGACTGGGTCATTTCCTTGGTGCTGGGCCTTAAAGTCGTTTAGCCTGTGCCAAAGGCGGTCATGGCTAAGACCCTTGCTAGCAGCTCACCAGCTACCACGGAATCTGCTGGTCTGGGCAAGGGCACAGGGATTAACTCTTCATGTCCTATGGAGCCAATAATAGTCTTCATTTCATTGGGTTGCTGGGACGATTGAATTAGTTACTACATCTCAAGTGCTTAGAATAGTGTCAGGGACACTCTAAGCAATCAAACAGTGATCGCTAGTATTATTACAAAGGTATTCATTCCTTGATGGTCTCCCTTCTAGCATATAAGTCTTATGAAGGCAAAGACTATGTGTTTTAGTTATCACTGAACTCCACCAGACACAGAGGCTATCAATAAATTATTTGTTGGATGAATGAATGAGTGATTGAATTATAGCTTAGACTAGTGGCTATGCCAAGACTCTCTCCTCTGCCATGTAAAGGATGCATTTGCGGAAATTTGAGGGAGAAAGGCAATGATTGGGAAAGGTGGTACATAGGACCCTTGTTGGTTGCTCTATCAAGTGACCTCTTCTGCCCTTCGAAGACCTAATGTCTTCAGCAATTTCCTACATGGACATATGGAAGACTGTCAGACAGCTGACCTGAAATTTGAAAGTGGGATGTGGCTAGCTAGAGCAGTATTTGCATCTTGTACAGTTAATGAGCAAAGCAGGATAGGGGGAAAGGGTTGAAGTGGAAAACTGAAAAGTAATGATGGCAAATGTAAGTGGGGGAGACTGGCAGGGGAGCTCCAAATGAATCAAAATGTGTCTGGAGGAGTATAGGCACACCAAAAGGGAATCTGATAGGGATCCTAAAGTAGCAGTAATGTTATCCATCTCTTTCTTCTAGTCACAGGGTTCCTGATGATCTGCCCTATGTCCCAGCATTCTTCGGGTAGGTGTGAAGATTAGGCTCCTACTACTACATTCACTGAATTTGCATTTATGGAAATTCATACTGTTGGAGCTAGAAGAGGTCTTAGAAATTACTCATAGATTTCAATTCATAGTTGAAAACCTAAGAGCCAGAGATAGCAAAGAACTTGGGCTTTGGAATTCTCTGGCCTTGGTACTGAATCTTGCAGGGCCTGAATTTGTTGTGTGTCCCATTATTACTCTAACACCTGCCCGGTCCCATCCCAACTCCAAAGATGGAGAAAAATGAAAAGACATAAATGGAAGGTCAGCAGAAGGGAGGGAGAGAGGAAGCTCGTCAACAGACTCAGACTTCACGTTCTTTTGCTTCCCGCCCCGGGGAAGGTACCTGGGCCTTCAGCTAGCTGCTGTAGAACAGCTCCACCATGGTACCCTGCAACCTTGCAGTATCCACATAAGCCCTGCAGGCAAAGGCTTGAACCCAGCTAATCTGAGTTTTGGCAAAATGCCCGTGATCCTCCCAAAACACAAGAGGATGGGAAGCCTGCAAGAAGCTGCTCCAAGGCCGTCTCCCACTTGCCTCCTTTTCTCCCCTCTCACCTGGGAGGCTGTCAAGAGACAGTTTTTCATCACCTCCTACCGCTGGGATCTGATAAGATAAGAGTCTTCCTGACTCATCCCCCTCAGAATAGAGCTACAGACTATAAAGCCACTTAGCTGCAGTCTAGAATTGGCTTCCTAGCAATGGGATATCCCAAAACTATCATTGCAGTCCTCTGGCCTGTTTTGTTTCAGTGTCATTCCTTTTGGTGTTTGGGAAAAGGACCACTAGGAGCAGGAACCTTTTACTGCTTTTTCTTTCACTGTGTAAATAATAAACTGTTTGAATCTAAAAGTGATTCGTTGTATCTTTACCTGCTGAATCAGTCAGGCCTTGGACTAAGCCATGCCTTGTGTGCCTGACAGCTGCTTGCTGTGAATGTCACATCTCTGGTATATCACAGCACCCTCCCTTATTGCTGAGAAAGTTGAGGTGGACAAAAGGATATGTAGACCATAATGGCTTTTTCCCATCACTGTATATCAAAGAGAAACTCAGCCCGAATTCCATTTTCTGAGACTTCCAATCTGGCTGGAGGAGTAAGAGATCCTCTTTGCATTCTGTGGACAAGGCTAGCCCGACAGAGAGTAGAGTTGGCATCTATATTCTGTTATTTGAAAGACTCCTCTTGGCTCAAAATATGTCCCCTACAAGCCTGCCAGCACATTGCCGGCTGACCCTTCCAAACCTGAAAGTCTGAAGCTTGCCCTCCCCACCTTGTCACTCTCCAGGCTAGACAACAAAAGCACTGCCTCTAGAAGGTCCTCATTAACATCTTCTTGTTTTCTAAGAAGGAAGGAAGAGGTAGAGAAGTAGGTAGGGATTTGAATTTCACCCACACTTCTCCCTTAGCACATTATTGATGGCTAATTTATTAATTCATCTAATTGTTCCCTTTGAAGGACACCTGCCTTAAAGAACAATAGCCTGTTACCAAGAGGCAGCCATGAGAAACCTGGACCAGGGATATGTGCCTGAGGGTGATTATAGAGTGGTGGTGTGGAATTCACCTAAGATAAACATCACAAAGTATGAGGTGGCCCACTTGACATTCTGCTTATCAGGTTATATTTCTATTCAACCAGTATTTACCAAGCATCTCCTATGTACAAGTCTGGTAAGTGCTTCCATTCTCACCTTTGTGTCTCCAGTAAAGGCTTCCTTTTTCAGCTACCACAAGTAACTCGAGTTTATAAATTGAAAACTATTTGGGAAGAATTATTGAACTGGGTACCCCACTAGATTATAAGTGTTATAATCTTAATATGCCCCCACAGAACTGAGAGGAATACTGGTAACATGATGAGTAATCCATAAATGCCTCTTGAATGACCAGGCCAGATCAGTCACAATTATAATTTGTATATTGTGCCCAACAGTTATAGGAAGACCACCTTGATTCTCCACCCCTGGAAATTCATAGTGGAGAAGAGTCATTCTCATTAGCTATCATGCTATATACATTTCCAATATCCATGTAGCAATCTACTTGGCCTCTGTTACTCCTAACCTTTATAAGAGACCACTTCACCTCCACCTACAGGCTCAGCTTCACTGAGACTCCAGGACCAACCCTATTCCTAGGTATGGGAACATAAGGAACCCCAGGTCTGCTCTAGCCTGGCAACTTAAATGGAGCAAGCCTTTCCAAACGTCATATTCCAAAAACGCATATAAAATCTTGGCTGGGGTAATGGCCCCATACGTGGCTTTTGCCCAGGCTGATCTCCAATTAGACCACTAACCCCTGACAGTCCAAATTCTTCTCTTTTATATTTTAATCCTCTTGACTTGGGCTATAGTTCCTATAGGGCCTTGGTCTGACAACCTGTTTCAAGTCACTTCTCTAGCCACCACCCTTGACTGGCCTGCTTCACGTTTCATGCCTCCTTTAGTCCAGGTGCAACGACAACTCTGATTCAAGTAGGCCCAAGCCCAGCTCTGAGGGATCTCCTAACCTTCCCAGGCTCCTCCTACAATCCAGGTGTTTAACAGCAAGTCAGCTTACTTCTGGCCAGGTCCTGAGCTTAACCAATAGGTTCCAGCACTGGGATTTTCTTTTTTCTTCCCTAATTCCCACCTTCTGCCCCAATCCCTGAAACTGAATGTGCCATGTTTCCTTGGGCCTTATACCTTCATTTCTTTAGTCTTCTTGACTGTATTCTGCTCCTGAAACCAAAGTCTTCATGATTGGATCTCGACTTCTAGATGTCCTGTATCCTCTCTGCCCAAATCTCTACCTATTATATGATAATTAATTTCCCCCAAGTCATTTCGACAATTCCAGTAACTGACGACCTTCTTCCTTTTAATCTTCACCCAGTTTAAACTCCAGTGAGAGACAATCAAGAATTCATGAATACATATATATTTATTTAATTCATAATATAGCATTTTGGATGGGCTGGGATATTTTAGAGGGGTGAGGCTGTGTAATCCACAGATACTCAGATTTCTGTAACTAGGAGAGACACTATTGGTCCAGAGCTCCTAGTACAAACAAGCTGGGGGTAAAATATTTGATAAAAAATAGTCCAACAGTCTGATAAATATTCTAGCCAATGACAACAACACAGCCTATGTCTGAAGCTGGCAGACCAGACCATAAAAGGCAGTTTTACCTGACCTGATGACAGTCAACCTGGCCAACCTGTAATACATAGCCAAATACAGCCCAATGGCTTTCCAAGGCTGCAAATGGCTTCAAAAATTGAAGTAAGTGTGAGAGTGGTTCTTATCTGTCAGCCTCACATTCTCCATTCTGTAGAGGATAGGGTATCAAATATTTGAGCTTATCAAAAAGTCCATCTATGGATTGTTCCATCCAGGTAGTCATATATAAATATGTAAACCATGGAAGCTTAGAAAATTCACCTAGTGTATTTTAGCTGAAAAGAACATATAAGTGATTTTGCTGCAATCTGAATTTCACTGCATCCAAAGTTACACAATGGAATTACATGATAAAAACACATACAGATGCAGTTACTCTTACTTACAAGTAGCCAGAACTCCAATGTGACATTAAAATTTCTTTCATATTCTCAAAACAAGTTTTACTTTATTTTTGCTTATTTTTGTGCTTTCTTCAATAAGACAATATAAAAAGTAGTAAGGAGCACAAATTTCAGACAGAAAGAATAATTTGCTAGCAGAAAGAATTGTAGGAGAATAGATTGAGTAAAGCAACAACAAGGAAAATTTATGGAGTCACCTTCCTCGAAGATATGAAATACAGGGCCTATTCCCTTTGTCCAGCTGGGTTTAGCTAGAGGTAGTCAATGACTTCTCTTAAGGTCTCTGGCATTGCCAGTATTCTATGAAAGTCGTAAGTTTACTGAAGTATCTGGGACTCACCACACCCCCACTGAGTACTTTGCCACCATACTGTTTCCTGAAAAGCACTTTTCATTATTTGGCTCAGAAACTTCATTCCTTACCCCAAACCCAGTTTAATTTCCTACTTTATTCAGTAGGCTTAGCTCTGAGTGGCTTTTGGCTATAATCAAAACTTAAACCCACCTTCAAAGACGTTCAAAAAGATTGAAAAATTATTGAAAAGAATGATGCTACATGCTCCAGACAATTCCCCACGTTAACTTCCAAAGAGCTTTTGCGGACGACAATGCTCATTTATATGTATGAGTCCTGGGACAGTGGCAAAATAATATCAATACAGCCCAAATGGAGAAGTAACCAAGCTTTTCTGCCCAGGAAACAACAAACACCAGTATGGATATCAGAGTACAACAGGGAAATTTTGATCATTCAATCATTCATTGATTCATTCAATAAACATTAGCCAGGCAACTACTCTGTTCCACACACTATGCCAGGTGTTAAAAATACAACAAACACAAAAGACACAGTCCCTGCCCTCAAGGTATTCAGAGTCTGGTAGGGAAGATGATTAGTATACACTTTTGTGTGCATCAGATTTACCTGGGGAGCTTGTTAAAAATGTAAAGTTCCACCTGTGTGCCCAGATACTCTAATTAAGTAGATCAGAGGTAGGGGGTTCTAGGAATCAACTGTTTTAACAAACACCAAAGGTGAGCCTAACAGGTGGTCCAAGGACCACACTTTGAAAAACACTGCTATACAGTGTGATTATTGCTGAGAGGTGGGGATGCTCAGGGTGCCCTGGGACCTCTAGGGGTCTGGAGTTAATCTAGTTGAGAGGGGCAGGAGTGGGGAAAGGTAGTCCAGTCTTGAGTCAAAAGTAGGGTGGGGGTATTGCTTTGTCCCAGAGCACTAAAATCTAAAGCACACAAAGAGTGAATGGCATGGGGAATCCAAACAAGGTAAAGGAAGTGGATTGGAGCGGGGGTGGAGTGTTCTGCACTTAGAGCATTTTCACACTATCATATTTAAGAGTAATTCTTACTGTTTACTCTGGGCATCAAAATTACTCATAATGTTTCTGTTCCAGGCCCAGAGAACAACTTGTGTAAACAGTTAAGCTTGGCTAGAATTACCACTGTGAGAGAAAGTGGCAAAAGATGAGGCTATGACAGCAAATGGGGACCTGAAAAGCCAATCCCTAAGCAATTGGGACATTCTACTGAATGCTATTGGAGCCAGTGAAAGGTTTTATGAAGGGGAAAAATCATTTGTTTTAAGAATCTGGGGATAGGCTCTAGAGGAAAGACCAGAGTAACAGAAATGAAAGGCGTACGTTTTAAAGCACCGCTACACTGTATTGGGGCTAGGGCTGGGGGAGGAGACAAGTATTTCTTGCACACTTAACTAAATGCCAGGTGCTGTGCTAGGCAGTTTACATGTGCTACCTTTTCAAATCTTTGCAACAGCCTCATGAGGTAGGTATTATTTTACAGAAGAGGAAACAGGCTCAGAGAAGTGAAGTACTTGCCCTAGGTCCTACTGCTACTAAATGGCAGAGGAACTAGGATTATTTCAGTCCAAAGGCTATGAGCTTTCCATTACAGCCACTATTTCCCAGCACTGCTGAATCTTACTGAGGTTGCTCATTTCGTGATTAGCAGTAAGTACATATGGTTTTTAAAACCAAAAAGCTGACTTTGCCACTAGATATGTAAGTTTGAGCCTGCCATCTCTATCTGCATCAGTCCTGCTTTCCACGTTAGGCAAACAAACAATGCAAAACTGTTATTTGGGGGATTTATATAAATACTTTGTCTCTCCTACAGAATAGTAAGCCATGTGACAGCAGGGACTGTGTTCTATCAATATGTCAGCAGCAGTGTGGTACCTGGCATCTAGCAGTTCGTTGAATGAATTAATGAAGAACATCCACCAAGGTGGTGGAAAGGAAGAGGGGCGAAGTTTGGGCACTGTTTCAAGGCTCCAATCTCGGGGCTGGTTACAGCTACCACTTTGCACAACAATAGTATTTTCACAACTCCCAAGAAGTGGAGTCCTTGAAGCAAACTCAGCTCCTGGAAAGGAGAAAGCTCTGTTTCTGACATCCTCACTCCCTGCTGTGGAACTGACAAAAACAGACCATACAGCTTGAGTCCCTTCGCTGACAGTGATGAGGACTGGGATGAAGCTTCCATCTCCATTTGCCATGAAGGGGTGGCTGAGCAGATGAACAGTGCAAACAAGATTACAAGAGGAATGATTATTTAACTGTTTAAGAAAACAAACTGTTCTCAGGCATTCTTAAGCACTTCAGAAGTGTTTTATCTGAAAATACAAGTACATTTATATGCAAATAGTTGTTGCATCTATAACTCTCCATTCTTACTGATTAAGTAAATAAAGTGGGTTCCTAAAGAACCTCCATTAGGCAACTCTTTTTTTAGCCTAATTCTAGTAACTGTATGTACTTGAGAGTAATAAAACTGTATGTCCTTGAAATATCCTTTGATGGAATTTTTAGCAATTCAGGCGAACCTCCTCCATTAGGTAGCATCAATGAAACTGCTACATAGAACGCTTCTACCTGGATCAGTTTCCTATTTAGCAATAGCATCTCTTGTGCAATCTTGTCCCCCAATCTTTCTGAATCCAACCTAGAGCTCTTCCCACTAAGTGTCTCATTATTGCATGTACATGTGTGTGTAACAGGATTTTCATGTTCCCTTTAGGAGACAAAAATGGATGATATAATTTATTTTCCCTTCTAGTATATTTCTCGCTCAAATGAGCAAATTAAAAAGTTTATTATGTATATATAATTATAAAATGAATATATAATACATAGGTATATGTATTATATATTCATTTTATATATATTATATGTACACATACATGTTTTCTTTATAATAAATCCTTGATTTTAGGTTTTTATCAAAAGCTACATATAATATGTGATCATTTGACATTTCAAAATTCTACTTGGCCAAATTGGCCAGTACTGGAAAGGCTGAAACCCCTCCCTTTCTGGCTGGCTAGCCCTTTGCTCAGAGCAGCTTTCTACACTGTGTACCTAGAATTACCATAATTCCGCCCAATATTATTCATACTCCTAAATCGCTGGGAATTTCTAACTCTCCAATGACAAGAGAGGAATTCTCTAAATTTCTTCTCCAATGGCTTGAACACAGACTACTCAGATAATTTGTTCTGAGAAACTCAATACATTAACTCAAATACAAGCTTTAATGCACAAAAATTAAATCTATAATATCTAATTATTTTGGATGCTTCAAATGAACTTTATTTTTGTATCTCGGATATTGGACACTAACTGAGGTTTAGGAGGGAAAAAACTGCTGAACTGGAGAGCCAGTGAATTATATGCTCTGTTGAAACTTAATGGCAAGCTTTCATCCCAGAAACATAAGGGGATTCTTGAGGCCTGCAGTTGCATTCCTGCCGCTCAGGGTAATCAATAAAATCTGGGGCAGGCAAGCCAGACAGGATCATTAGGGATTTGTTCCAGATTGTGAATGTTGGACAAACTGGAAGAATGAAGGTCACATCAAAAGTATGAAGATGGAGAGAGTTAGCTGGGTCATAGAAAGACAACATGTTGTTGTCATAATCCAGAAGGACACCCAGACGCTTCAACTGTGGGGGCACATCCACCAGCATTTCCTTGTTGTTATGTCTTACTACGAAGTTACTATTGCATCGAGAGAAGACCCATGAGGAGGCATTCTTGCCAATCCATTCATTCTTGGGAGCTGATTTGTAGGCAATGCCAATTGCATACCTGTGAGACAGTGGAAAGGCAAGAGAAATAAACATTTATTAATGATATGAGTTGTGCCAGGCACTATACAGGATATATAAGAAATAGAATACATGTTTCTTCCTTAAACAGTTTACATTTAGATCCATAATGTTGACACCACTAGAGCTTTGAAAAGTTAGCAATTAGAGTGATGTAGGAGTTTCCAACTCCTAGCTCAGTATGTTTTCCATGATTTTATTAAAAGACGCTGGCAAAGTTTTCTAGGAGTGGTTTTCATCACATGCCTTTTAACCTTGACTTACTGGTATTATGTTTATGCTACAGAACGGAATCTCCCAGGAACCTAACAACAGGGGAGAGAAGAGAAAAGAAAAGTGAGATCCACTTACCATGTTGAGGAACCCATGACTACCTCCCAGTAGTGACAGCCACTGTCAATGAATATATTTCCTGCTGCCCCATAGCACCCTGTGCCACTAAACCTCTCTGGGGTATGGCTCTTCTTCAGAGAGCTCTCATCCTTCTCCATCTGCAATCCATCATTGGAGATCTTCAACTTCTTGTGAGTCATTTTGGGATCCAGTTTAAAGGGTTGGCCTGAAAAGAGCAGAAAAAAGCAAATGCATGAGGAAGTAGTTAAGAATTCTATCTTTGTCCTCCAGGACCGTCACTACCAGAGGAGCCTCCATATGACGATCATTCTTGGGTCAGTGCAAGTTGGCTGCTCTTTGGCTTATGTTAAGAAAACAGGCCAGAAGCCTCTGTTTTCAATACAATAAGAAAACGCTGTCCCCCTTTCACATATTATCAAATGAAAACGGGGCTCTCAGGGTCTCATGTTCCCAAATATATTTTGCACTTTGCTTTATTTCAGTGGGTGGTTTGGGATTTGAGCAGATTTTAGGGGAAGCAGTGTTTGCAGTGAGACAAAGTGAGGGAATTGATGAGATAATTGCTGCTTGGTGGCAGAACAAAGAAGACCCTGAGAATAACTCAGCAACAGGAAATTTTTGCCCTCTTACAATTGGGATGTAAATAATGTATAATTAGGTAACTTTGTTAGAGTGACTATTGCATTATCAATGATCAGAGAAAATATTTGTTGTGTAGGATCATTCACAAAAGTCATATGACAAAACCAGTTACTAGGAGCCAATTGCCGGGTATGGCAAGAGCTGTATTATACAAAATGCATCTATGGCAGACACCATTGGCGAATACAACACCCATGCCCTACTTTTTCTCTCTAACCCACCTTCACTACAGAGGCTAGCAAAGTTAAATACTCAAGCCCCTAGCCTCTCTTGCTGCTAGGAGTGGCTAATAAGATGGAAGAAGATGGAAGCAGAAGTCAGACAAAGTCGGGGAAGCTTCTGGGAAAGTGCCTGGTTTCCAATAAAAGGGATGGCCATCATGTATTCCAACCCTTTCCCCCTTTTTCCTGTCTTGAAAGGAAATATGACATCTAGAGGTTGCAGTAGCCAGGTTGTGACCATGTGGCAATAATCCAAAACACAAAGGGAGAGGGAGCCTGGGTCTTTTACGACATCACAGAGCTGCTGCACCAGCCCGGAACCACCTACCTTCAAATGTCTTTCTATGTGAGAGAAAAAAATACTTTAAGCTACTAACTATTTGTTAAGCTAAGTTAGCTGAATTTTCTGTCACTTGCATTCAAAAGCATTCCTAACAGGTATGGCTTCTCTGCAATAGGATTTTACCAGATTATCACAAATAGTACTCTTTTACTCAACTGTCCCCCAAGCATGGGGTTGGGTGGAGTGCGGAGAACTCTTCACTACTGTCCTCCCAAGGCACCATCTATTTTATGCATATCTCTGTATCCACATTACCTCCCAGGGGCACGAGCAAACCCTGTGCCCAAAGCCCAAAGCCCCTCTACCCGGTGCTTCTGCTCTCTTGCACTTCTGTGGGTTCCTGCTCCCTAGCATGGAGGGGAAAAGTGACCTCTCCTTTTGGAATCCCCATAACGTACTATTTGTTTTCAGTCGGGTAGGTTCACTGTTCCGGCTGCCTGCTTGGTTTATGGCTTTAACAATGAAGATGTAGCGTGTCCCACTCTGGAGTCCGTGCACTGTGTAATGGTTCTGTTTAATGTTGGGCACAATCATCCAGCTATCCACTGAATTATACAGGCCTGTAACATGGGGAAAGACAAGGATGTTAACCAGCAGGTAATAGAGATAGGATGAGAAGCACACTGAAAATTCATCATAAACGCCCCCAAAAGTGAATTTCATTTTGTTTTCTTTTGAGTCCTGGAAGACTTAGTGAGATGAATCTCCTCTACTTCTTTTCTCCCATGGATCTAGGCTTATGCCAGGCTCCTCACTTGTGGTAACTGAATAAAACCACAAGTGAAAGTTAGGTTACTCCAATTTCCTGCCATATAATACAGGAAAAGCTACTATACAGAACCACAGAATCATTTCTTTTATGGAGTATCTAGATCTTTACCCCAAAGGTCCAATCTTCTGAGAGCTAAGTCTGGCCTCATATGGATGGAGAAGTCCTATGCAGAGCACAGAAACATGGAATCTCAGAGCCGAAAGGACACCTAGACACCATATTTCCCTCATTTTACAAATGGGAAACTAAGATGGAGAGAAGAAAAGTGACTTGCCCAAGGCCACAGATAGCTGGTGATGGCACTGAGAGTAGAACCCTGGTCTCATTAAGCCTAGTCCAGTGTTCTTTCCACTACATCACAATTCGTAGGGTGAACAACAATGTGTCTTTGCCTCTGCAAGGTCTCAGGGCTTATGACTCAACTCTCCCACCCCATCCTCACCCTTACTTCTAAACCAGCTGGGCTCTAAGGTATCACAAGGAAGCCAGGAGATGACATGATAACCAAAGCAAAATATCATCTCCTCACTTGACACTACCCATTTTTACCCCTTCCTGGTTCTGAATCCAACACTCTTTTGAAGTTGAGTGGTCCAGGAACACACTGTTGTCTGGAACCTTCTTCCCTCTCAAGTAGAGAAAGGGATCAGAGATCTAGGTTTCTGCTTTTGAAACTCTTTAGACCATAAACATTGACTTAAACAGAGAAAAATGTACATAATTAAAAACATGTATAGGTCTAACTTTTAGTAAAAGAGGGATCGATATTCTGGTTTGTGAATGATCAAGACTTGTCTCTTCCACTATCTTCTTTTCAGTCAGTTTATAGCTTTTTAACCACAATTCTACCAGAGGGTGGAAAGGAAAGGGCAAGGAAAATGAGCAGTGAATTTAGTCACTTCTATGCAGCTCTAGTAAAGGGTTTAGTGAGGTTAAAAACTGAAAACAATAATGAGCATTTTGAAAGAGATCTGATCATGAGGGTTTTATAATTAATTTGGGGGTGGGGGAGGTTGAAAAAATCTAAATTAAAACAAGGAAAAGAAGCATAATGGAGGGCAAATAGACCTGCTATAGAAAGACGAATAATTTGTGGAGATGCTCGGTGATTCCTATGGAAATACAAGAAGGATTAAGGGCCCGGAACAATGTTTGAGTGCTTGGCTGTCTATGTACCTATGCACAGTATGAATCATAAACTGTGCGTGGAATTTCAATACAAATACAAAATATATGATCTTCCAGATATACTTCCAACCATACAAAACAAAAAACACAACAAACTTTACAACAAAGTACCTTGCAGCTGTAAAAAAGAATGAGGAAGATCTCTATGAACTTATATGGAGGGATTTCCAGGGTATATTATTAACTGAAAAAATAAAATTGTGAAAGAGCATATATAGTATGCTACCGTTTTTGCAAAAAAGACAAATAAGAAACATACCTATATTTTCTTGGATTTACAAAACAATGACAACAGGAAGAAAAATCCAGAAAATAATAAATTGGCTACTTACAAGTGATAGGGGTGGGGGAACAGGATTAAAAGAATATGAGAGAGAAGGACACTTCTCTGAGTATAAGTTTTTTTGTATAGTTCTCCCTCTTGGAAACATGTTGTTGTTTTACAAATTCAAAAAATTAAAGTGAAATCAACATGAATGGGAAGACTGGGGACTAAATCTGAAGGGAAACTGAAACAAATGAACCCAACTGCATTGCAAATGACAAACAACATCACCAAGGGGACAGAGGCAGGCGGAGACCTGCAAACAAATCCTGAACTATTGTTTGTGTAGTGGTATGAGCAAAGCCATTCTGAAACGACTTTAGATATATTATGGGATTGAGCAAATGAGTACATGTGTTGATATTGTTGGGAGCCAGGGTCCTCATTGTGGAAGTAAGAACATACAAAGATGGAATGGGAGAAGGCAGGAAAGAAGCTGTGGGGATGGACTGGAATGGGAGGTATTGGTATGAACTCATGATTTCTAAAATATATACATGTATATGTATGTGCATACATATGTTAATACGCGAGTGTATGTGTGTATTTCTAGTACCCAGGTCTTGGTCTCTAATACCATTCTCCCACAAAAATGAACCAGGTCCCTTGGAGAAATGGCTGATTTCAATGCTGGGGCAGGATATGGTCAAAATGAGCCTAGAACCTTTTATTATGCTGGAAAGTAAGGAAGTGCTCAAGAAAATGATGGGAGAATGAATATAAAGACTCAGGAGTCAGGTTAAAAGTCTCCCACTGGCTAAATCTGGGCAATTTAAGCACCAAAATAAGTAAGAGCAGTAAAGAACTATAAACCACTGAAAAAAAGAGAACTCATGGGTCCATAATGATAAGTAGATAAATAAAAAAACAAATGGAGGGTGGGGCTTTTGCTTTCAGTAAAATGCCGAGTGCCAACTTGTAAACGTGGGAGGGAAGGCACAATTAAAGAATCATCATTTTGCAATCATTAGAGTAAATATTGGATCAGACAAGAGTCATGGACTGATGCTAAAACAAGAGTGAGGGTGGGATGGGTTTGGTGAGGAAACAGGGGATTTTCATCGTCTTAAGGTATCACCACACAGATTGCTTATTAGTTGCAAAAGGAAAAACAGTAACTACACAGTGGAGAAATCAGGCCACATCTTTGACCAGGTGATCAAAATTAGCATCATCAATGAAGGGGAAGTGGACATGTGTACCTTCAGATGTGATGTCCTAAGGACACAACACCTCTTACGTAGTATTCCAGTCATGAATGCATAATTTGAATATAATCATGAGGAGACAAACCCCAAATAAAGCACAGTATGATAAAGAAATAAAAGGGCACTTTTAAAAATGTGAATGTCATCAAAGACAAAGAAAGGCTGAGGAAATGTTCCAGATTAAAGAAGGCCAGAGATATGACAAATGCAATACCTGATCTTAGTCTGTAAAGGACAATATTGGGTCCTTTATACATTATAAAGGATATTAGTAGGTCAACTGTGAAGATGGGAATATGAATGGTGGATTAGATAAAAGTATTGCATCAACATTAAATCTCTGGAATCTGATAACCATACTGCAGTTATGTAAGAGAATTTCCTTATTCTTAGGAAACATACACTGAAGAATTTAGGCGTGAAAGGCCATGATGTATGCAACTTACTCTCAAATGGTTCCCAAAAATAGAGATAGAGAATGCTAGCAAATGATACAGGAAATGGGGCAAAATATTAACAAGAGGTGAATCTGGGGAAAAAGTATATGGGTGTTCTTTGTGCTAGTCTTGAAACTTTTCTGTAATTTTGAAATCATTTCTAAATTTAAAAAAGGTAAACATATGATCCTCTGGGTATCATTGAGACTCGGTGAAATGACATTTATGACTGAATTATGGTAATAAAAGTACATATTGTTCAAAAGGGAAAGACCACAATATGGAAATCCATGAACCTGAGTGGAAAGGTGTGGTGGAGAGCATTTGCAGGAGAATGAAAAGGAGGGGAAGCAGAAGTTATATCTTTGTGGCAGTATGTTACAGACTGCCCCGCCAGACAGATGTTATAGCCAGTGCTTTCATAATGCAAAACACAAAATTGAAACAGAGGTAAGATATACAGTAATGGAGAAGACAATCATCCAAATATCTGTTGAAATTCTCATTCAGCTAACAGCATCATCTGAAATATTATTGGCTTGGACCATTTCAAATCATAGATGAGATGGGGAGAAAGTTAAAAATGAAGGAAGACAGTTGAAAAAAAATAAGGGGAACTACTTCTCCAGACAAAATTCTAACCAACAGGGAAGAAATTTCTGGTTAAAGAAAATGTGGAGTTTGACTATTTTATGATTCCTCATATAAGTGACATCATTTAGTATTTGTCCTTCTGTGTCTGGCTTATCTCACTTAGCATAATGCCCTCCAGGTTCATCCATGGTGTTGCAAATAGCAGAATTTTCTTCTTTCTTAAAGCTCAAAGATATTCCATTGTATGTATATACCACATTTTCTTTACCCATTTATCTGCTGATGGACTTTTTGTACGTTAACTGGACCTCAATAAAGTGGTTTAAAAAAAGAGAAAATGTGGAAAAACTTCAAGGGAAAGCAGCTCTCAGAACTGAGGTTCAGTCAATAGTGGCAGGCCAGATTGGCAGGCCTCTAATTAATTAATTAATTAATATTTCTAAATAATTTGTTTATCCCTAGCAAATATTTATTCCTAGTAAAATTTAAATATTTTTTCCTAGTAAAATCGTTTCATCTTATCTGCCCATTATCATCCAAATTTTGTTTCAGGGCTCTGCTCTTGTCCCTGTCCCATTCCACTTTTCTATCAATGATCGGAGGAAGACATAAAAAGCAGATTGGGAAGAAAGTAAATGCATTGGAAGGCAGAAATTGGATTCAAAAAGATTTTGGCAGCTGGACTGAGGAATCAAAGCTAACCAGATAAAATGTAATGGGGACAAATTCAAAGTCTTGTTTTTAGTTTAGACACTCAATTGTATAGGAACAGGATTTAGAATACCTTGGGATTTCAGCTGACTGTATGCTCAGTCAACACTCAGTAGCCAAGGTGGCTGCTGGAAAACAGGTATGGGGCAGGGGGGCACCAGCTAATGTACAAGAGAAATAACCCAGCTGTCTTCTGCAGTGGGACAATGAAGAAGTGACATGTGAAAGATGGATTAGGTTTGTTAGTGAGGCACAAAAGGACAGGACTAGGACTAACTGTGCTTTAATTCAAGGAGCACTCTGTGGTTCACTTCAATTCTGTGGTATCTGTGCTTTAATTCACGGAGCATTAAGATTGATGTCTGACATGCTTGGGTTCAAATTTTGATTCCAATAGTTTGTAGCTCTGTGACCTTGGGCAACTCATTTAACTTGAGCCTCAGTTTCTTAACCTATAAAATAGAATTAATATTATCTATTTCATAAGGCTAAGTAAGGACTCATGAGAACTAAATGAAATAATGCATGCTGGAGCATTTGTAAATGGCAAAGCATAATACACATGTAAATCATTATTGTCATTATTATTTACTAGGAGGAAGAGTTAGGCCTTTTATAAGGAAGCAGTGACAATTATTTATAACTGCACAACAATTGAATGGGTTGTTTTGTTAAAAGTGAGCTACTCATCACTAGAAATAATCAAGCAGAGACAGGATGATCATCTACTGAGTGTCTGGTAGAAGAGAAGAAGATTAAACAGGATGACTTTTAAGGTCTTTTCTAATTCTAAGATGCTATGATCCTATTGATATTAAGAATTATCCTTTAAGCCTTTCTTTACAAAGGACTATATATCCTTGAAAATAGAGGTGACAGCCTTTAGATCTTTGTCACTTCTTGGACTTATTCTCAACTCCCAGGAGACCACTGCTCTCCCCATATCAGGAAAGAGCAGTACAATTGCTGGCTCTAAGACTTTCCAGAGCAGGAGAGACAAGTACAGACAAGTCATGTGGGGGGAGGACTTAACGTTTGTGACTTCACAACCTGAAGAAACACCCAGGAACACAGCTACCCAGGCCAAGTGGCTTAGGTGGGAGCTGCACGAGGCAAGTGTTTTTTAGAGTTTGACCCCAAATGCCCTCTCACCTCTCCACCCCACCATGTGGCCCAGGATTATCTCAAAGCAGGAAAAGGAAGCCTATCAGGAGGGTTTCATTGGAAAAACTCCTTTCATGTGGGCCTATGAAGTCAGACACAGAAGCACAAACACAAAGGTAAAAGAAAATACTAATTTGCAGCTATGCAGATACAACCTCAGGGTGGGAATCAGTTCTAGTCTTGATCCAGCTTTCATTCTGCCTTCGTTGCCATTTTTCTCCAGCACATTAAGGGGAACTTGCAGTTCGACCCCTATTGTCTGGCAATTGATTAGTTAAGCTCCTACTCTGCCTTATCTTACTACAATTCGTCAGAAGGTGAAACCATAACATGTAAGCTAAATGACTGTTTTTGGAATACCTTTCATTTTATGGCCCACCCACATATTTTTATATTCAGTGTAAGTCTTGGAGGAAAGGGAAAATGGGTAAAAGGAAGAGTGACAGAGGCAGGAGGCTTGTCACTATATTCACTGATACAAATAGGTACAATAAAGGAAGTAGTAGTCTTTGAACATAGTGTATTTTACCATGATAATGAAGTGGAAGAAGAGTCAAGGAGAGAGATGTTCACACACATAGAATCAGCAATGATGGTGGCTTAGCTACCCAGGAATGATTTCTGAGCTGTGTTCTGACTTGGGAGAGTGGAGTGACATGGATTAACTGAGGAAAGGCTAAAGATTACATAAACAAATGGGAGCATCCCCAGGGACTGCCCAGCAAAGAAATACACAACTTGCTTGTGACCCATCAGTAAGGTTTTTGCAATGCCCTAAAAGCTTACACTGTCTACGAAACACTATACTAAACAACCTGACATGTCTTACAAACACTTGCCTCGTGGCGCCCCGGCCAATCTTGAGCAGCTTACTGCTTCCTTACATTTCCTTATCTCTGGCCACAGGCCCCAACTACACCATGACTTACTGATGAAGTTAGCCTGGCCAGTGAATATGGTGTACTGAAGCTCATAGGAGCTGATGCTGAACTCATCATCTGAGATCCAGTGGACCGTAATGGTGTCATGGGAGGCAGTACAGAGTTCCTCTCGGATAGATGGTGGGTTTGGGGCTGTAAGGAAAGGTGGAAAAGAGGTAAGGAAAGCACACCTTCTGTTCTGGAATTTTACAATTGTTACTCTTGTTGCCCAAGCCAACATCCCATGAAGAGGAGGTTTTCTTAATAAAAGAAGCTATAGATTGCATATACTATACCACCTAAAGCCAAGTGCTGAGACCTCAAGCTCCCCCAAACCACTTTTGCTTCAATGATAAAGATATTTTAGGCAAAGATAAAAGCCTAAGTTATTGAAATAATTGCCCAGTTGTCTTCTCTACCAGTACAAACATATGTAGATACAACAGCAAAGTGGTCATATGGTTTTCTTATTACATGAACTTCAACCTATTTCTTTTTACTTCAAAATATTTTATTATATATTTTTGGCAGTATAGCCAAGTGAAAATTAATATGAGTTCCCTCATCAGTAAAATGGGGGTGATAATTACCACATAGATTTGTTGTGAGGATTCATGACATAAAATTAGTATATAGTGTCTGGCATAAAGTTGACAGCATTTAATAAATGACAGCTATTTAATATATTAAGAATAATTACAAACAGTTATTGTGTGTGTATATTTTTCTTATGCAATAATCATTCAAAAACCCTGAAGGAAGCCAGCATTTTTAACAGGCTGGTTGCATCCCTCATTTTTTAAAACTGTCTGCAAGCCAGATATTTCTGACATTTTTCTTCCTAATCTGATAATTCCTGAGTTTCCCTAAAACCATTTGAGTCATACCTGTACCCATGTGGGACATTCTCTAATATTCCATAATTGCCACCTGTGTTCTACTACCATAACAAGTGACAATATATTGCTGATAGGCTTGTAAGGAGCAATCCATCAGCAACTTCTTGTTTTATACCTTAGTATGGATGGTATACCCATTCTACCCCCAGAAATATTTGACAAATAATCTTTCTTTTGAAACATGAACTAAAATATATGTAAAAAGATATGTGTATCATTTTAAAGGTTATAAAAGCATTTTCGTTATAAATATTGTCCTTTCAGATTATTTTAAAGTAAAAGCACACCAAAAAAAGGATTAAAATGGTAAGGAAAGCACAATATTTTCACACCTGTTAAATAATCTAGCCCCTCGAGCAGTTTCTTTTCTCTGGAAAAATCTAAAGCAAAATTTTCAAAGGCATCATTAAAATTGATGTCTGGAATCAGAACTTGAGAAGATGCAGTTGCCATAGCGACCCTGGAAGAGAGAAAAGTACATCAATATACATCAAAATAAGTTTGCAACCTTTATCCAGTGTTTGATTTCTGGTTTAACAAGGTGAAAATAAATGAGTTGTAGGGCTTGATTCATTAAGTGAAAAATATCATATTGTGCTTTTCCAATGGAAACCATTTAAATTTTATTCATCAGGAACCAATTAAGTGTTATACCATATTTATTCACATATGTTCACCCCTCAAACACACTCCCCCATCCTGTCTTAATTTTGAGAAGAAAATACAGGATTTTTTCCCCTCTGCATCATTTTCCATCTGGCCAGCAGCATTAAAACTAGACCTTTGAAGGCTTGGTAAGAGCAGTTTGAGAGATTTTTTCCTCCCCCTCTATTTTATGCTAATCAACAAGCCAGCATGCTGGGGCTAAGTTAAAACCTTCCCCTAAATGTTACACTTTATTTGATCTTTTATAATATTTACATTTAATTTTATTATTCTTTAATTGTATAATGCTATGCTAGTTTTATCTCCTCAACTAATTCTAGGGATCTCGAGAGCAGGGTTCATATTTTGTACCACTTATGTCTTCCATGGACGCTAACACAGTGTTGGACATATAGTGAATATGAATAAATAACTGTTGAATCAATAACTGAATGACTAACTACAACAACACACTGCTAACATTTATTGAGCATTTAGTATATACATCACACCATCCATGCACTTTATATATGTTATCTAATTTACTCCTGACCATAACCTGTGTAGTAAATGTTGTTTCCATTTTGTAAATAAGAAAGTTGACACATATAAAGGTTAAGCAATTTGCCGAAGGTCACACAACTAGTAAGGGTCAGAAAAAAGAAGAAATATAACTGAACCTATGTTCACTGAATTCTAAACTCTATACCCTTAACCATTTAGATAGTGCCTTTTTAAAAAATATTAAGGTATATTTTAATATACTTTGGCAATTCTTAACCATAGTTACACATTGGAATTATCTTGGGGAGCTTTGACCAAAGCATACATATTTAAGCCCTGTGCCTAACCTTCTGAATCAGAGCCTGTGAAGTCCTTGAGCATGCAAATGACAGAATAGAAAGAAACATTAACTTGGCAACAATATGCAGGTTAGAGTGGAGGGAAGAGGCATTGAATGTAGGAAGACCAGAGGGAAAACTTCTTTGGTGAATTAGTTGTAAGGAGATGAGTACTAGTCCCTGCTACACATCTACCAACAATAGCTCCTGGCTGTTTCTGAAAATAGAGATCTTTCAAGAATAAACTGCAGGCCAGGATAAACAAATGAAAGACTAACTCAGTGCAATCTTAAGGTCTCACACTGAATAGCCAATCTTTCAGAATTTCATGAGTGAGAAGACAACAACCTCTTTAGGGCAAGAGGTAGGGCAGAAAATTGGCTCATGAAATTTCCCCTGGCCTCCTCAACCTTCTTCCTTCCTTCCTTCCATCCATCTACCCACCCACCCGTCTGTCCAATACTTACTGAGCACAACTAATGTGCCAGGCACTCTGGTAGTAGGCACTGGAGATACACAGGAAAGTTAGTTGTGGTCCTTGCCCCCACAGAGCTCACAGATCGTGGAAGAGAAAAACATTAAATAGGCAATAGAAGTGCTGCTACAAAGGGAGTGAAGTATATCCAAGAGTCACCTGGCAGGGACTTGGGTACTAAGGGAAATCTCCCCAGAGGAACTTCATTTTAAGCAATGACCTACAAGATGAGTACGAGTTAGCTAAGCAAAGACTTTGTGGATGTGTGTGTGTTCTCTCTTACGTAAAGGCTGAAGAATTAGGCAAAGTCACGCAGGGCCTTGTGGGCCATGTTACAAACTGTGCACTTTATCCTAAGAGCAATGGGAGCCACTGAAACATTTTAGGCAGAGGAGTGATATGCTCAAATTTATATTTTAAGGAGAGAACTCTGGCTGCATTGGATGGACTGAGAGAGGTGAAAATTGGAGGCAGATCGGATTTTAAGGTGTCTAGGAATGAGCAAAAAGTAAAGTGGTGACAGGAGTGTAGGCAAAATAGAAAGTTAATTCACAAAACATGGAAACAAAAAGCAAACAAATATATTAAAAAGCTCAACTATGTGAGAAATCAAAGAAATGTAAATTAAAACGAGACAGCATTTAAGATTATAAATAATGACAATATAGGAGCTTCTTATGCCTATATTAAATAATGCCTACGTATTTTTATTAGGGCTAAAATTGACACAAATTTCGGAGACCAAATTTAGCATTAAATATCAAAATAGTTTAAAATGTAAATATTATTTGACACTACAGTTCTACTTCATAAATTTTTTACTAAGAGAATAACTAAGACGTATACAAAGACACAACTACAAGAGCACTCAACACACTGTATGTAACCTAATTGTGTACCAATGGAGATTGAGCTAAGTAATGTGTTATATGTCAAGAGATTAAAATACTAAGAGGCCACTGGAAACTAGGTTATACAATAATATTCAATGACAAGGAAAGTGTGTGATATATCGTTAAATTTCAAACACAGGTTAAAATATAAGATATACAGCATGACCTTATGTTTGTGAAATATATACATATATATAAATATTGGGATACTATACTCCTAAATGTTAACAGTGGCTGGAAGGTTAAGGATGAGTTAAAAATGACATTGGGGTATATGTAAGTGTGTGTCTGTATGTCTGTGTTGCTATGTTTAAGCAAAACACAACATTAGGTATCTCTCAAGGCTTTGATCTCTATTGGGGCAATATAGTAAGTGTCATTTGTAAGGGGGAAGAAATAATTCTCCCAGCTAATATGCTACAATAAATAATGGTGGGGAAGAATTTTAGACCCTGTGAGAGACCAGTGAGAAAGACATTTAAGTTGGGTAGATGATTCTCAAGCCATACCACATAGATAGCCATCTATTCCACCTACCCCACAGGCTATACCTGAGCCTATGAAAAGAAGATTTAGATAGAGAGTTGGGAATCATCAACATCTAGGTGGTAAGTGAGCTATAAGTTTGCAACAGGGAAACTGTGTAGTGAGAGAAGAGAATAACCTAAGACAGAATCACAAAGAACAATAGCATTAAAGGAATAGGTCAAGGAAGAGTTGCTCACAAAGGCAAAAGAAACCAGAAAGGTAGGAAGAAAACAAGGAGTGTTCATGGAAGCTAATGGTAGAAAACTTTCAAGTAAAAATGGTCAGTAGGGACAAATCCTACTGAGAGATCAGGTAAGATGAAGCAGTAAGATAAAACAAAGGAATATCTATTATATTTAGCAACAAGGTATTCATTTGGACCTTGGAAAGAACACTTTCAGTAGTATAGTAGTGGCAGAAGACATTTCAGAGAGTTGAAGAGTGAGTGGGGATGATTAAATACAGTGGTTTAAATATATGTTTTATCTCTGCTCTCATGAAATCCCACTGAAATCACAGTCAAAGAATAAAAAGTCATAAACCCACAAAGACAAAGGGAATGGAAAAAGAGATGCCAGTGAGGGATAGATTGTCAAAAATTTTTGGAGGCTAAAAAGGGATAGATGGGTAGTAACCAATAAGAGACCAGAGAAAGCTGGATCAGGAAGCCAGCAACATCAAGCTGATTTAGTGTTACAGACAGCTGAAAATTCGCATGAGGAAAAGCTAGACCCCCAGATCCACTCACCAGAGACTACCCCTCCCTCATCCTGGTGGGAGATATGAGGTTTACTTTCTGCAGAGCTTTGATGCTATACTAATAACAGTCATAAAACCCTTAACTCCCTTTTCCTGCTTGGCTCCCAGAATGGTGGCAGCCAGGCTTATACCCTTCACCACCCCCCCCCACAGAAGCAGGAGATTGGTGGATTCCATCCAGGGGTAAACGACCCAAGAGAAAACACCTACAGAACTGACACTTGGGTTCTACTCAATAAAAATCTGGCATTCTACTTTATAATCCTATAGCAAGGTTCACCAAGCAACAAACTATTCCCATTCCCTCAGATCTTCCAGTCACCCTTTAGCACTTAAATTCAAACAGGCAACCAAAAGCTTACCAGACATTTAGGAAGACACAGAAACTAAAACAAACTAACGAGGAAAAGGAACTTGGAGGAAACCAAGACAATGCAGTTTAGAAGAAAACTTTTTAAATGATCATTAATAGCCTCAGAAAGATAAACAAATAGTTTATATCCACAAAGCGAGGACAGAATGCTAAAAAAGAAACAAAGATCAAGAAAGAGCTCTTATAAATAAAAATATGAATGCTGAAATTAAAATCGTAATAGAAGGATTGGATGAAAAATCAAGGAAAAATTTTAGATGATAGAACAGGAAGATAAAGTCATGGAAAATATGGGTAACAAAAGATTTCAAAATTAGAGGAAAAATCTAGAATGTCCAACATCTGACTAATCAGTGTCCCAAAAAGAGAGAAGAGAGAAAATAAAGGAGAGGAAAATATTAGGAAATAATACAAGAAATTTTCCCAGAACTAAAAGTCAGTAGAGTTCAGATTGGAAAGACCCACTTAGTGCCCAACAAAAACGAATGATAAAAGACCCACAGCAAGGCATATCTTGGTGAAATTTCAGAAAAACTAGATAAAGATAAGACCTTAAAAGCTTCAGATTTTAAAACATATGTCATATTCAAAAGATCAGGAATCAAATAGCAGTGAATCTCTCAACACAACACTGGAAGTTAGGAGACAATAGATCCATGCTTTCAAAATTATAACAAATTCATTTCAACCCATCAAATGTGAAAATTTTAAGTATTTTTTTAAACAAAAAGTTCTCAAAAATTTGCTTCCTATCTAGTCTTTCTTATGAACCTATGGGAAAATTTGCTCCAACAAAATTAAGGGAGTAAAATGGTACATGAAGGGGAAATCAGGTGGAGCCTGATGGAGTTCCTAATTAAGAACACAAGCTGAGAGTCCAGGGAGACTAAGTTGGCTGGAGTTTACAGGGCAGAGTACCAGAGAGAAGAAAGCTGCACAGGGAGAATTCTGGAGAGCTTCAGAGGGTTCCCTTCTAGTACTCAACAAAATCCTCATCAAAACATGCATGTGAGGAAACTGCCCAATGCTAGGGAAAGAGCCACCCAAAAAAGATTAGAGGGAACAATCCCTGGTGCTCACACAGGGGCAGGAATAGTGTCTGTTCCCACTGGCCAGACTAGAAAATCTCATGATTCATGGGGTACTCAGTGGAGTACTCAGAAGGGTCTTGCCTCAGTAGTGAGGAAAAATGTCCCCTGGACTAAACATTGCTATGACGTCAACTAACAATTCTTAAAAGCAAGACCTGAAAGAATCAAACTATTTTCAAGTAACTTAATTGTGTCCCAGCACAAAGCTTAAGAATACTTACAGGAATACAAAAATATACAGCAGCCAATAAGATAAAATTCACAATGTCCAGCATCCAATGAAAAATTACTAGACATGCAAAGAAGCAAGAAAATACAACCCATAATGAAGAGAAAAAGCAACCAACTGAAATTGACCTAGAACTGACACAGATGTTAGACTTTAAAACAGTTATTATAACTGTATTCCATATGTTCAAAAAGCTAGAAAGAAGGCTAAATATATTAAGTAAATATATGGAAGACATAAAAAGATCCAAGTTGAACTTCTAGAGATGAAAACTACAATATCTGAGATGAAAAATATACTGGAGAAATTAATGGCAGATTAGGCATTATAGAAGAAAAGGTTAGTCAAATTGAAGACTTATCATTAGAAACTATCAAAATGAAATCCACAGAGAGGGACCGGCCTCATGGTGCAGTGGTTAAGTTTGCACGTTCTGCTTCAGCAGCTTGGGGTTCACCGGTTCAGGTCCTGGGTGTGGACATGGCACCGTTTGGCAGGCCGTGCTGTGGCAGATGTCCCACATATAAAGTGGAAGAAGATGGGCACGGATGTTAGCTCAGGCTCAGTCTTCCTCAGCAAAAAGAGGAGGATTGGCAGCAGATGTTAGCTCAGGGCTAATTTTCCTCAAAAAACAAAAAAAGAAATCCACAGGAAAAAAAAAGACTTAAAAAAATAAACACAGCATCAGTGAGCTGAGGACATAGATACGAAGTTGAGGAATTTATCATTACATACCTACCACTCTCTCTATAAAATAGGAGGTAAAGTCATTTGCTGAGCATAAGCAGGAAGGTGGCAGGTTTAGAAGTTTTAGTTGAGTACAGAAAATTTGAAATAGCCATGATAGAGACAAGGAAAAAAGAAAGCTGACCAGAGCAACACAGAAGGATTTCAGGTCAGTACCAAGGGCCCAGGTGAGAGTAGAAGCCATAAATTTGTGGTATCATAGTACCAACTTTTTTGGTTATGTAATTTTCTCCAGTGGGGTCCTGCAACTCAAATATAGGCCTGGAAAAGGTGGGAATAGCTGGGCTGATTCAGCTTGGGGTTTTATCAGGTTGGTGTGATAAAAAGACAGTGGGGCAAGGGAACTGGGAATATTGAAAAGAGAGTAGCTGAAGTGAGAAATCACAGACCTCAAATAGGCCAAAGGAAGAAGTGAAAAGTCGGTAGCCGGTAGGTAGTAGTCAGTAGTTAGAAGTCCCAGTGAAGTTGAAGAATAGACTTATTGGAAGAAAAACAGACAACTGTAAGTACAGAGCTTGTGGTTAGAAAGTGGCATATTTTAATTTATGATTTAAGTGTAATTCTGAGTGATGGAGAAGTTCAGCATGTGGGCCTTGGAAGTGGATGGATGAAGTGGAGCAGAGGTGAGGGTCACTGGAGGAGGGGATGGCAAGAAGCCAGGATGGGCCAGTCATGTGGATACTGCTAAGGTCACCCAGAACAATGGCAGAAGCAACAGAAAAAAGAGGGTAAATTTGGAGACAAAATCTTCAATGAATGAAAAGGAGCTCTAAGGAGGCCAAATCTGGCCTAAAGAACCCCCGTAGCCCATTGAAGCCTTGGTGACTGAACAGTGTTTCACTTTATACCTCAGATTGTTCGCAAGTGGTGCATAGCTGGGCTTCTAAAGATCCATGAGTCCTCTGAAATTGTATGCAAAATTTTATGTGTATATATCTTACATGCATTTTTTCCCTTGGGAAGAGGGCTCATAACTTTCATCAAATTTTCAAAGGGGTGACTGACTAAATAAAAGCCTAAGAATTACTGCTCTAAAGGATTTACATGAGGAATAACTAAATGAAAACCACAGAAACTTCACATAGACTTAGGAAGGATACACACCTGTCAATGTGGCCAAAAGTTTCTCTGCCTGTAAACTAACGCCAATATAGAAAGCTCGAGCCCTGAGTGGGCAGTGGAGAGCTGTGGCATAGCTAGGGCACATGTTTGGCTGTGCATTAGAAAAACTGGTAGGCTGCAGAGATGGACAGAAGGGCGCCAGAAATCCACAGGGCAATCTGCCACTGAGGTTTAGTAACTATCCAGCTGGAAAAATCTTCAGGTGGCAGCTGCTACATACATGCCTGAACAGAATTAAGTGACTTTAAGCTGGCCCCTTTTCATAACAGCAGGCACATCAAAAGAATATAAGGAACTCACCTCTCAGCAATATTTTTTGCAGACTGGAGAAACCGTGCCTGGTCATTTTCTTTCAGGATATGCTCAGCTTGGTTGATGAGGACTGTTGACCGTTCAAGACACTGGCGGCAATTAGCAACCTGCTGTGCCAACTTTCTCAGTTTCATAACCTTAAAGGAATTAGCAAAAGAAAAATAAGAGAAAACATAGAGTGCTTAATTAAAAATGATAAAACAACATGACAGAGATCTGCTGCAGTGATTCTAAAAATAAGGCCTATTAATATCCCATGGCCTCTGTACGAACCACTCACCTTCTTACCCTACCCTCTATGTCTGCCTTGCCAACCCCTCCTCCCACCTAAGGACCACTTACTTACCTTGCAACACACTCAGTCATATACTCTAGGCCATCTACCTCCTCTTTTTATTCATAACATTAATTTTTCTGATTATACAAGCAATGCATGCTCATTATAAAAAATTTAGAAAACAAAACATAAAAAGAAACCCTACCACCCAGAGATCACCATTGTTTCCATTTTATTGTCAATATATTTTCACATACATGTTTAATAAAAAGTATCCCCTTTTTCTTTATGAGTATCTACATTTCTATGTAGATATTTGTCTAAGTATCTTTATGCATACCTGTGTGTTCACCCATCTGTGTTGTCAGAAACTTCAGTTCCTGTTAGCTAGAACCACCCAGCATGGCACAAAGTCATGACTCCAGGCTCTCATAACACCTCACCTGAACATATAATCACTAGACTGACCAGCAGACCAACCAGCCTAAAACCATATAGATGCACAGAGGCTCACACCTGACCTTCTTGACCACGATTCTTCAGTTCCCAGGTTAAAAGCCTGGAAGTCTTCTCTCTCTCCTTCATCTTTTATATCTAATCAGTTGATGATTCCCATCATTTCCTTTTAGCAATGCCTGTTATGTTCTTCCATTTGTGCTGCCACTTCCCTGATTTAGATTTTCATCAACTCATACCAAGAATCATTCTGTAAGCCCTGACTTGAACATCATCCCATTCTGATCTACCCTGCAAACCCCTGCCATATCAATCAGTCTTCTCCTTCCTAAGAAACTAGAATTGTTTCCCAATGCCTTTCAGATTAAGTCCCAAATCCTTATACTGGCATCCATGGTCCTTCCATAATTCTGACCCACATTTCTACCATGAGTGTTTTGCTTTTTTCTTTTTGTATTGACTTATAACATACATACAATAAAACACCGAAATATGACATGTACCACTCAATGATTTTTTGCACATATTTACACACCCATGTAACCACCAACCAGGTCAAGATAAAGGATGTTTCCAATACCCCAGAACTGCCATCATTTTTACTGGATTCATAGCACTAGGCCAAACACTGCTTCTTCTTTGCCTCCCTCCCTACAACCTCATTTTTCTTGCTTGCATGATCCAAGTTCAAACTGGAATCATCAGGATGAAACTTTGACATTTGTAAAGTCAACTCTGCCTTGGCCTCACTGAAGCGCTGTGCTTTACCTTTGTCTCTTTGATTTTGACAGCAATCATTTGCTTCCTCTGCTGGATGATCTCTACCAACTCGTCACATTCTTCCATAAGTTTTGCCTCATGCATAGCAGTATTCACCTGCCAAGAAAGTCCAGAGTATTACACAGTGATTGCTGCCTTTGTCCCCTGCTGGCTCTCAAAGGTTCGGACTGACAGCTAAGCATGCACAACTTCTTCCATACCTCCCTCATAAGATCCACTCCTAGAAGAAGGGTAGAGATGATGATATTAATGATGCAAGGGCATTGAAGCACCACAGACAGGAAGCTCTCTGGCATCTGGTAGATCATGATGGTTAATGGAAGGCTGGGCAGAAGGACAGATGAGATGGGGGCATGTTATTCCCACTGTGCAATTCCCGTTACTCCAGCACCCTGTCCTGCTATTCTTTTGGAAAGAGGGTAAGGAGATTTAAAAGTATGTCATGGAAAGAGGATCCCTCTCCACAGGCACGATAATATTAAGATAACATCACAACAACATATGTCTACCATCCTAACAAAAATGTTTCAGTTTTCCTTGTTCCTGTCTAATTTTAAAACTAGGAATGTGCAGCTCTGTGTTCACATTAAATAGATGCACGTGTATACATATTTTCACATAGTTGTCATCATGTCTTAGTAGATATTTCTCACCTTGGGCTGTCAAGTATCTGAACACCTTTCCTACTTTGGGAGACTGGCTATATCAAAATATCTCTACTGCAAAGTCAGGGTGGGGTTGAAAAAAAAAAGCCACCACTCTTCATTGTCTTTCCGTGTACCGATTTCTCCTTCTTCCCATCTCTACTACTATTGACATTAGATGGTATGAAGCCCCCTGCTAAAATGAGAGCAGGAGATCTTTGGGCTTCCCAAGTGTAAAGGGAAAGGAAGGGGAAATGAACTTACATCTTGAAAGCACTTAATGTGCCAAGTACTTTATAGATAAATTATTTCATGTAATTACATAACCACTTTATAATATAGGAGCCATTTTTATTCCCATTTCACAGATGGGGAAACTGAGACTCAGAGAATTGTAGCGACTTGTCAAGATCACATAGCTAGTAAGTGGTAAAACCAGAATTCAAACCGAGTCCTGTCAAGTGAAAGCCCTGGGCTGGCTGGGTGGGCAGAGGAGGCTCAGTTCCATTTCAGTAGCACACAGCGCAGTCACACGGGGAAGCACAATCATTCCAAGAGTCTATTCACGGATCACTCACGCAGAGCTCTAGAAGGCTGAGGAACAGACAATGGGTTACTTGAGAGCATGAAAACTCGAGGGGCCAGATGTGCTTCATTAGCAAGGTAAGGCTGCATTTCCAATTGCTAGCCCTCTTCAGAGGGTTTCTTTACATACTCCAAGCCCAGGAAAATACCTGTCACTGGACCCTGCTGCCTCCTCTCTCATCCTCTAAGATCCCTGCTGGCGATTTTCTGTTTCTTACTCAACTGAAATAAAATACACTTGCCGAATTTCAACCTTATTTTGCATTATTTCCACTTTCCAAGGAGAATACCAAAAGAAGAGCTTCCATTTATTCTGAACAAACAGTCCCACTCTGGCCATTCTAATTTTTCTCTCAGACTCCTCATCCTTTCCCTAATTGGATCTACCTTTCCAAGGCAGATAATTTCACCTTCCTTGAGATATGAGAATAAGTGATCCATCTGGTTCTCCCTGGATCCCTGCTCAGAGTATCAGGAGACTTAGATACTTCCCACTTATAGTTTCTTTTTGAGGCTGCTGTTGGTGTAGTGTACAATGGTGTAGTGCCTTATTTCTTGCAATTTAGCCCTTGGACTAACCTTTACACAACTCTCACCATATGCCAAGTGCTGCCCTAATCAGTTCACATATACTAGTTCTCTCAGTCATTGAAACAACCCTACGAGGAAGATACTGGTAGCCCCATTTTACAGATGAGGAAACCTAAGCACAGAGACACTAAGTGACTTTCTCAAGGCCACAAACCTAGTAAGTGGCAGAGATGGGATTTGGACCCAGGGAGTCCAACTCTAGAGTCCACACTTTTAACCATCACACTATACCGCCTCTCCAGTCTAGTGTAACAAAATCTTTGTCTTCAGGTTCTGACAATCATTACCTCTTTTGCACCATCCATCTTCATTCTGTCATCCTATTCTCTTTAGTCATTTCAGACTACTTGTTGTTCCCCTAGAATGCCATGCACTTCTGCATGTCCTATGCCTCTGCTTGAGACTCTGCTTTCACTTGGAGAGTCACTTCCCTATTTGTTTTTTTTTTCTTATTATTTATTTATTTATTGAGGTCACATTGGTTTATAACATTATGTAGATTTCAGGTGTACATCATTATAGTTCACTTTCTGTATTGACTACATCGTGTTCACCACCAAAAATCTAGTTTCCATCCATCACCATACTCATGTCCCCCTTTACCCCCTTCACCCTCCCCGCTCTCCCTTTGGTAATCATCAATCTGTTCTCTGTATTTATGTGTTTGTTTGTTATTGTTGTTTTATCTTCCACATATGATTGAAATCACATGGTACTTGTCTTTCTCCATCTGACTTATTTCACTTAGCATAATACCCGCAAAGTTCATCCATGTTGATGAACAAATGGCAAGATTTCATCTTTTTATGACTGAGTAGTATTCCCTTGAATATCTATACTACATTTTCTTTATCCATTCATCTGTTGACAGGTACTCTGATTGTTTCCAAGTCTTGGCATCTCTATTCGTTTACTGAACAAACTTCTACTATCTTTCCAGGCCCTGCTCAAAGATCACCACTTCTGTAACTTTTTCTCACCTGCCTGGACACAACTGGTGCCCTATTTATAGTCCCATAGCACTTTATATATAATTCAATTATATTATTTTACTCCCTTATATCATAGAAATTTATTAGTCTGTCTTCCCTGCTCAAACATAAGTTCTGGACGCCAGGGGTTGTATCTTACTTGGCTATATCTCTAGCATAAGTGACTAGCATATGGTAGATGTTGAGCAAATATTTGCTGCACTGAATTGAATGGGGGGCATATCTCACCTCTTGCTAGACATGTTCACTTGGTTATTCAAGTTACCCCAAACTCAGTATGTCTAAAAACAAACTCATCATCTTCCCTCTAAATCTGGATTCTACCTCTGATTTCCTTTTTTTTTTGTTAATGCGACTATCGTTATTGCAGTTACTCAGGTTCAGTTACCTCTGACTTCTACTTCTCCCTCATCCTCCACATCAATTCACAGCAATCTCAATGTCCTGCCCTCCTTTTCTTTCCAATCTCGCTTAAGTTCTTCTGGTAAAACAGTGAGGCTCTGAGCCAAGGAACCAATAAGTTGAAGCCCTTATCACCCTTTTGGACTATTATTGTAAAAGCCTTATTAATTCATCCCCTTACCTTCAGAATCTTGCCTTTGTCATCCACGCTCATAATCTGTCCTATATCCTGAAACCAGGAAAATTCATCATCAAACATGTATTAAGCATCTCGTGTGTGCAGTGCATTATGCTCAGGCCCTGCCCTCAATAAATTTGCAATCTGCATGGGGAAAAGCCACATACATATAACACAAAAAAGTCAAGGTAGCATAGTTAAATTCCAATGAGTGATGTAGATTATAATCTACAGAAATTGAAGAGAAAGATCACTTTCGGTGGGGAAACAGAGAAAAGATGCCTGAATGCAGCAGGACTTGAATTGAGCCTTAAAATGGATAGAACTTAGATTTTAATGGTGATAAGGAGGGAAATTTTGAGCCAAGCTAACAAGATTGAACTTTACTCTTTAGGTAATATGGTATCTTTGAAAAACATTTTTGAAGAGAAGGAGGGTAAGATGGTGGGAGAATGACCATAGTTAATTTTTTTTAAGAAGATGAACTGGATTGATTTGATTTGGGGTAACAGTAAGCTTGGGGACAATTTAGGAGGCTATTGTGATATGAACAGGCCCTAGCCAAGGAGGGTAACAGGAATAGAAAGGAAAGGTCAAATATGAGAGTACTCTCGTTTGAAAATATTCAATTAGACAGCAAGCTCCTTGAGGAAAGGTTTTATGCCACTTTGTTTCTCCCACTGTAACACGCAGAATGCTTTACACACAAAAAACACTTAGGAGACATTTACTGATTGATTTAGCAAAGTGAAAAATCAAAGTAAGAATGATAAACATTAGAAAATTACTATAGTAAATGCATTTTGTAGAGAAAATGTAGATTGAAGGAAGGGAGCTAGAGTGGGGTTTAGAGAGCTGCATCGGGTGAGATAAAATAGCCAGGCACAACTAGTAGAGCAGAAAGTTGGCTGAAGAGGCAAAAGCCCAAACTAAAGGTAAAGCAGTGACATTAAAATCTTTCCATGTCAAGAAGCAGTTCAAAAGAGCAGGGTCCTTTCGTGTTTTCTGAACAGGAAATACTCCAGGGAAAAACTGTCTTCATGATGTGAATAAAACATCTCAAATTGCTTGGAAGACACTTGAAAGCCCTGGTATTTTTCTTGTCTACAGTTTTCTTGGAAAATACAGTGAGGTATTTCACTTGCTTATTAACCCTTAGTTGAAAACAACTGGGGTTACCTTGATAAGCATTCTTTGGTTGGTTGGTTGGTTGGTTGGTTGGTTGGTTGGTCAGTTGGTTGGTTTGTGGAAGACTCCAGCTCTTTATTTGACCTTTGCTCTTTGGTTTGGGTTAGTGGGTTTAACTAAGTGGCTTTATATCTGTGGAAAAGCCTATCCTCTCTGAAAGTACCATTAGATACTAATCTTGGTAACCTCTTGTGTAAACCTGCCCACCCTAGAAGACTTTTGGGGCAGTTTCTGATGTTTAAGACAGAGTCTCAGCTCTAGTCGTCCAAGGCCTAAGCACAAGGGAACACAGGCCTTCCTGTTAAGTCTCTGGGCCCTCTTCTCTGCTCTGTGTTCTTTTCTTTCCTCCCAAAGGCAGCAAAAATTTGACTTGCACATTTCTTTCCAACTTCCCAATCTACTCTATTTCCTGAAGTTCTTTCCTACCTCCCAACCCAAAGATTAAACCCAGTGTCAGACCTAGTCTTCCCCAATTTCCCGCCCTTCCCTGATACAAACACACACATCCCCTGTTTGAAGGATTTTACTGCTTGTTGGTACAAGGAAATAAATATGTGGGAGTTCACAAAAGTCACAAGTTGTAAAGGTTTAGGAGACTGCATAAAGTTATTTTGGTAATTGTTTCTATTCTGTATTGAAATGTAAATGGACTAGACCTTTTTACCCATTGCTTCTTTCAGAGAGCTTATTTGATAGTTTCTTGGGAGATCTCCCACATGCTCATTCTACAGGTCTTTTATTCTTGGGTTTAAAGTTCATCAGCCTTCCCTCCAACCCACCCAATGAGAAACATCCCCACTCAGACCCTCCCCTCAGCTCAGTCCAGCAGAGCGCTGCACAGGAGTTCAGAAGGAACTGCGATTTCCTGTTCAAGGAGAACAATGTGTACGTATGAAGTAGTGGATGAGCCCTATACTCAGACTCAAGTGAAATTCATTTATATGGTAATAGAACACGTTGGCATCTCCATGTCAGTGTCCTCCACTCTATATGGTCAATGCCTGCCTAGTTTATTCCCTGCAATCTGCCCAAACAGATCTTCCCCTAGAAGATTTTGAAATGCCAGCGTAAAGATCACTTGGGGAAGTTTTTATTTCAGAAAACATTTATTGAGTACCTGCCCTATGTACAAGGCACTATTGCGGGTTCCCGCGTGGGAGAGAATTATGAAAAAGACTCAGCTTTTGCCTTCAAGGCAGTTATAGTCTAGTGGAGAAAATGAGTGTGAATTCAGCTAATTATAATTTAAGGAGTAGCAGAACAAGTAATATAATAGAATACAAACAAAACTCCATGAGAGCATGGAGGAGGGAAAACTAATTTTCCCTGTGGAAAAGGACAATCAGAGGATTAGGGAAGGTTTCCTGTAACTGAGCTGGTCTTGAAGGATGAGCAAGACTTTGACACACAGAAATGAGGTTTAAGGGAAGGGAATTTCAGGCAGAGAGAATGATACAAACAGCATGAGCAAAAACACAGGCAGGAAAGTAGAGAATGTGTTTGAGTAAAGCACAGCAGCCTGACATGCAAGGGAGGGAAATAAGGCTAGAAACGGAGGTTGCAGATATGTCACGGAGAGCTGCGCTGTCATATTGAGTCTTTGAGTGTACCTGGATAAAATGTCAAGATCTTAACACTATAGTAACACCTTAACCATTGATAATTAACACCTTAGTTGAGAACAAGGTGGAGAGAAAAAGCAGGCACAGTACTCAAAGCAGTGGGAGAGGGCACAACAAACCTCTCACTTCCCATTATTGCCTAGGACCACTCAGATGACCACTACCCCAACTTCTCAGACTCCATATCAGCAGAGAAAAGAGGCTGAGGTGGGCTTCATTCCACAAGCAGTCACTTTCTGTACAAAGGAGATGAGACAGAAAAGAGAGAGGTAAACTAGACATCTGATGGATTATCGAGTTGTTATGAACAGCTTTGTCATCTTACTGAGCTGCAAAGAATTGATTACTGTCTTATAATGATGCATTCAAGAAAATGCAATGTTCTCTCTGTTTCTATGAGTTCAGCTTTTTTAGATTCCTTGATTACAGTTAACAACACTGTACTGTATACTTGAAAGTTGCTATGTGAGTGGATCTTAAATGTTTTCACCACAAAAAAAGGTAACTATATGAGGTGATGTACGTGCTAACTAACCTTATCATGGTAATCACTTCACAATATATACGTGTATAAAATCATCAATATATACGTGTACGCCTTAAATCTCCTCAAAGTTATACGTCAGTTACATCTCAATAAAGCTGGAAAAAATAAGAAAACACGATGCTTATGAAGCAGATGAAGCACCTAGTGTGGCAGCATCTAAGCTAAGGTGTTAATCCAAGTCACACTTTAAAGGGCAGTATCTCACACAGACACATACACACATACACCACCAACACCAACACCACCATCAACGCAGCCCTTTGTATCAGGAAGGTTCGAATGTTTAAAAGGAAGAGGAAGATGAGACAATCTTCTTTTTTGTTTTCTACAGCAAAACACTTCAACATTTCAAAGATGGTCCTGCCAGCTTTACATAAAAATACCTAAGTTAAGCAAGGCTGTTTTTTTAATGGATTTTACCTGTTTCTTTAGATTTGGTGTGAACGTGGTTACTTAAGGGCTAGGGGATATGTAAAACTATTAATAGGATTTTTAGTTCCCGGTACTGGAGTAAACTGCAGCTTAGGAGGCAAAAAAAAGTTACTGAGGCGTAGTTAAGCAACCTACTGCCACAGTGCCTCAGTTTATATTTTTGGCAGAAGAGAGAGCGAGGAGTTAGGGGGGTTAGAGGTAGGTGGGGGATGGGAGTGTTGAAGTTAGAAAAGTAGCATGGATGGGAGGCAGCAGCCAGGCCATCTCTAGAAGTGTGAGAATCCTAGTATATTGGGTTCAGGGATCCATGCTGTGGGAGGCCTCCTGACAGACAAAGACATCGACTGACAGACACGTTTCCTGTCAGGTTGGGGGTGCTTATGATGCACTAGGCACTGTTCTAGTTGCTTGTGACTCATTTACTTGTCCCATCAACCCCTATGCAGCTGACACTATTATTATCACATGCCATTTTACAGAAGAAACTAAGAAACATAGAGGTTATCTAATTTGGCCAAGGTCATATAACTATCAAATGGCAGAGCCAGGATTTACACCTAGGCAGTCCAGCTCTTGTCCACGATTTTAACCACTGTATTGAATGTGTGTGTGTATGTGAGAGAGAGACAGAGACAGAGAGACTGTACTCACAAACATACTTCTTTTCCTCTCAGAGTTGCCTCTCGAGATAATCACATTCCGTAGTGTTAACTATTGCAAACATTTTCTGTAATCCCTAACTTTTGGAAAAAATATATACTACAAAAATGCATATAATGTAACATCTAGAAAACATATATAATGCACACATGTATGTGGACACACACACATATTCCATGTTCATTTTACCCTTAGTCTAATTAATACAAATATTGTCAACACAGGGAGAGGACAGTTTGCTCCATATATATGCTTTAGGAATGGCCCAACGTCATGTGGCAATTCTGTGTTGGTTGTAGAGTCCTTTCTCCTCAAGGATTAGACTTTCAAGCCTTTGTAACCTTACAGTTAGTTACTTTCTCCCCCATATTTTCTTTCCACATAAGGTAACTGTTTAGAATGTACAAGGAAAAAGTGGGAGAGGTATAATCTAGGTTTGTACCTGGTATTCTACGTATATAGCTATAAATCCTGTATAAAATGAGGCAGAAACCTCCTTTCTATCTCTTCAGAACACGAGAATTGTTAAATCTTGAAAAGACTGAAGAAACCATCCATTCCTAGCCCCTCACTTTACAGACAGAAATATGAGGCCTGGAGAGGAGAAGGGCTTCCCCAACATCATATTACTGAAGAAGGACAGAGCAAGGCCGGAGCCAGATCTTTTGACTCCCCATCCAGTGCTCTTTCCACTCTACTGTTTGTTTTGTGAAGCATAGCACTTGGTTATACAGTGTTCTAAAGATATAAAACTCTCTAGATCTCACCCTGTGTATTTACCCTAGAAATATAAACATCTATGTCTACAGAAAAAAAACTTAAATGCATGTTCATAACAGCTTTATTTGTACTAGCCAAAAACTGGAAATAACCAAAATTCTCTTCAGTGGGAGCAGGGATAAACAAATTGTGGAACATCAGCAATAAAAAAATTAAGAAACTGGGGCCGGCCCGGTGGCACAGTGGTTAAGTGCTCATGTTCTGCTTCGGCGGCCCGGGGTTCATGGGTTCGGATCTCGGGTGAGGACATGGCAGCGCTTGGCAAGCCATGCTGTGGTAGGCGTCCCACATGGAAAGTGGAGGAAGATGGGTATGGATGTTAGCTCAGGACCAGTCTTCCTCAGCAAAAAGAGGAGGGTTGGCAGCAGTTAGCACAGGGCTAATCTTCCTCAAAAAAAAAAAAATTTAAGAAACTATTGACACACATGACAACTTGAATGGATCTCAGGGGCATTATGATGAGTGACATAAGCAAATCACAATATGTTACATACTGTATGATTCCATTTACATAATACTCTAGAAATTACAAAATTATAGTGATGAACAGATCAGTGGTTGCCGGGGGGCAGATGTGACTATAAAGAGGTAGCACAATGAGTTTTTGGGGAGTGATGAAACTGTACTGTTCTAATTACGGTGGTGATTACATGAACCTATACATGTGATAAAATTCATGGAACTGCACACCCTCCCCTGCCCCCCAAAAGGTTGAGTGCAGGTAAAAACGGGTGAAATTCAAATGAGGGCTGTAGTTTGCTTAGTAGAATATTGTAGCAACGACAATTTCCTGGTTGTAGTAGTTATGTGGTTATGTCAGATGTTAACACTGGGGAAGAGGAGGTGTATGGCATGTGAGAATTCTCTATATTATTGTAGCAACTTCTATGTGGGATTAAACTCATTTCAAAATTTAAAAGAAAAAAGAAAGAAAATTCGAGAAGTCCCATAATGTTGTAGGCAGGTCTGGTGAATGAACATTTATGTAGTTTTCTGAAGTTACAGTTAATATGTCTTCAGGCCTTTGCTCAAATGGCATCTCACCTCACACCCCACTCTGTACCCTCATTTATTTTTATCCATAGCACTCATAACCCCTAATAAAAAACATATCTGTTTATTGTATATCTCCCTCAGCCATAATGTAAGCCTTTTAAGGATAAGGACTTCATTCTGTTTGCTACTGTATCCCCAACACCTAGAATAGCACCTGGCACACTGTAAGTACTCCAACAAATTGTTGGTGAATGAATGAATGAATGTGAGTGTTTTGGCCTTGAAATAGAGGCATAGTGAAAAACTGTAGACTAGGTTACATTTCTTCATTACATGAGACAAATTTTCCTTACATTTTCTTTTTACACAATTACTCAAAATGGTAATTTTGTTCTGTCATTTACATATTGTTTGCTGCATTATGAAACAGTTTAAAAGATGTTGGAATAACAACCTAGGTCCTAGGAGATCACATATTCTGAAACGGTTCCTTACCCAATGTTACAGGAAAGAAAAACTTACCTTTCCTGGGTAATCAGCTGTGCTTTACTCACCCTTATGATACATAAAAGATTGTACTTACAACAGCTAACCACCAGAGGGAAGTGTTTACTCAATTATCCTCTCAATACCTATTGTGTACCAAGCCATGTGCTGGGTATAAAAAAGTAGATAGGACATGGTGCCCACTCTCAAAGTTTACAGTCCGATGGGGAGACAAATCAGTACACAGAAGTGCTATGATGGAAGTATGCATAGGGTGCTCCAGGGACACAGAGGAGGAACACCTGAACCAAATTAAGGACAGGGGAGAGAGGTATAGAGCATGGGTGATAGCTTCCTGGAGAAGGTGATGCCTGAGCTAAGTCTTCAGGGACAAGCAGTGGTCAGCCAGCAGAAAACAGGAGGAGTATAAGTTCTGTGAGGGCAGGTGCCATGTTCACATTGTGTTTCCAATGCCCAGCACAAGGCAGAAATATGCTTAAATATTTGTGAAATGAATTGGAACAAAGTATAAAGTGCAGGTGGTAAAAGGGCATGTTAGAGAGGTAGGCAGGGTCCAGATCACGATGGGTCTTAAAAAACGTTATCTTAATGGTGACGGGGAACAAACTGAAAGGTTTGTGGTAGGGGAGTAACATATGGGCTTTTCATTTTAGAAAGCTCATTCTCACAGCAACGTAGAAAATGGATTAGAGAGGACAGCATGAGTCAGAGAGACCAGTTAGGAACAGTGGTTTCCGAAATGAATGTGGCATGGCCATGGTCACTGCCTTCAAAAAGCTTATAGTCCAACAAAGGGAACAAAATGCTATCAGGTAATTCCAATACAGCAAAGTAGGCAGTGTAACAGATGTAGGTGGCAGAACCAGTACTAGAATCCAGGTTTCCTGATCCCTAGAGCCAGGGCTTTTCCCCGAGCCCTCCTTTCACTGCCTTTCACAGCCACAGAATTATGTAAGGGAAGGAGAGCAGGCCGAGCCATTGAAAGATTATGTCTTCTTTAGCCTCAGACTGAACTGTGGGGAGCATTTAGCCCCATTTTGTACTAATTCTGACATAAGCATCCCTCCCCAAGACCCTTGTTTCTAGGAGAAGACTTCAGCATCCTGATACTCTCTGTATACATATAGAGCAAGGAATCTCTACTTGAAGGACCAGGGAAATTCACACTCTGACAACTAAGGTTAGGGAGGGCATTATTCTGAGTAAGAAGTCATTTTTTTCTGAGACAGGGGACTTTTGACAACAAAAGGAAAAACAAAAAACCTGGTTCCACATTCCCTAAAGGTAGATGGACACTAGAAGAAGCAAGGGCCCAAATGGGAGAATGAAAAAGCGGAAGAAGAGCCTATACTGCTCCTAAATTGAGGGGGTGGAGTGAGGTGGAAGAGTGGGAGGTAGGGAAAGAAGATGGAGAAGGACAAGGAAAGAACGTCAGTGGGAAGGGAGGCCTCACAACAATACCCAACTCCATGACTAGGTAACAAAGACGTCTTGAGAACATACTTCCAGGGGTCTCAACTACCTCATGCTTCAGGACAGAGACTAAAGCTAAGGCATTTCTATGAGGCAAAGCCCAAGTGGGGATAAATGGGTCCTGGAGAGAGCACTTGGTCAGGTTATCTTGGTGGGGATGGTGGGAGAGTGAGCGAGCGAGCAGGGGCACTCTGTGAAGGGTCCCTGGGAGTCCTGGGGTGGAAGTTATTTTTACTGAACTAAAAACCAGAATTAAAACTGGAAATAGTTAAAAGAACGGGCTTAGAAATCAGACATCCCCAGGTTATTCTCCTGGTTCTGCTGCTTACCAACCACCTGTCTGGTCTTGGGCAAGTGACCCAAGTTTTCTCTTCTGTAAATGAGGCTAATACTAGTATCTAGCCTCATAGAGTTTTGTACATGTTTAGTAAACAGCAGAAATAAAGCACCTAGTACATTTGCTGAATATGATAGATAGTCAATCAATTGTTTTGTTTTTACTACTACAGTGACGATGACAATGACTGTGACTACTACTGCCATAACCACTATATCTTCTGGGGTTTTTTGCAGAACAAATAAGCAAGCACTGTTTTATCATCTGATTTATTTTTATTCAGTTTCTGCGTCTGTTTTGCTTTCTGAAACGTACTGGGTCACAATTTGCTTTTCTCTGAGATTGCCATGTTCCTTTTCTTCTTCTTCTCACACCTAAGCACCTAGATCTCATTCCTGAATGCAGTACCTCCACACTGCTGGACAGAGTTTGCCTTGCCTCTGAAGGCAAGATGGCCCCTCTTCCTACCAGGAGCCAGACCATCACCTACTCCCTCCATTCAGAGCAGAAGGCTCATGCCAGGAGGGAGGGCAACTGCTGATTTCTGACAAAACATCGATTACATTTCACATCCTTGGCTGGGAAGGAATTTGGCTGGCCCAAGGTTGTTCTTCTCTGTTTTTTGCTCTGGGCTCCCCCATAATTAACACAATCCCCCAGACTCAGGGCCCAAAAGATATTAGAAGAAATAGATGTGTTTCCATGTCCTCTGCGATGCTCCCTGAGGGAGAGGACCCCATCTGTCCTGTACTCTGAGCTCCAAGCATAGTAGAGCTCTATAGCGTGGAGGCTCATCAAAATACTTGTCAATGCATTGATGAATATGTACCTTCCCACAACCAATTCCTGCTCTACAGAGCAGAGGATCCACCAGTTAGCCTGCCTGCAGTATTGACGACCAAGACTGGGAGGCACTTGACAAAAATATAAACAGAGAGGGGGGTATTATGAAAGTATTACTCGAGTCAGAGATGGCCCGAGGTTACACCAGCTCATCCAGAGAGCCTATCCTGATGGGTTCTGCCTTATGGTGGAAAGCCCTGAGGCTCACACCTGTGTATGTGAGTGTGTATGTGTCTGTGTGGATATAATGCCTGTAATTCATGGTGTCTCACCACCGTTACTAGGGCAAAACAGGAAGGTCTGCGTCCCCCACCCCTATACTTGCTCAGACAAAAGGCTACCTTTTGGGAGCTTCTTTTCCCTTATAGGTCTGCCCTTAATATTTCTCTTAACCTGATTTACCTAGATATAAATGGTGAGGGTATGAGGGGGGCCCAAGTGTGATTTACTTTGGGTCTTTACTTTCTGCCTGAGGCTCAGGGCTCAGGTCCTCACTTTGGAAAGTCCAGTAGCTTCTAGAGAAAATATAAAGCAAAGAAGAAGGAATCTCAACTTGCTGGGAAATTCCAAAGAGCTGATCACCTTAATACATTGTTACTGTTAATCAAAGAAACCATTAATTAGAGTTGTGTAGTTATGATAACTGTACAGTTGTGATAGTTTAGGAAGCACTTTCAGATATATCTGAATTCTATATTTGAGCTTCACAACAACCTTATGAGCTAGATAGGGCAGGAATTACTGTCCACATTTTGTGGATAAGGAAACCGAGATCCACAGAGGTACAGTGAATTGTCAAAGTCATATAAGCTAGCAAGTGATGGAGTTACAACCCAAACTAGGCTTTCTAATTCCAAGGCCAGGGCTCCTTCAAATTCCCCATGTTCCATTCTAACCACCAAAGTAATCCTGCCCTTTGATCACTCTCTTTGTAACTATAACTTTTTTTGTTGAGGAAAAAAATACCCTCCCTTTTTTTTTCCTTTTTCAGGATTTTCGTGTGCTAAGTTTCCATTTCTTCTCAGCACTTTTTCTCCCAGGAGGCATCAAAGTAGAGTAAAAAGAGTTCTTGATTTGAAGTCAAGCAGGCCTGTGTCTGAATTTCAGCTTTGACACTTACAAGCTGAGTAATATCAGACAAGTTACTTAACATCTCTGAGCCCACCTTTCTGACAGGTAAAATGGAAATAATATTACCTATTTCACAGGTTATTATGAGAATCAAATGAGAAAACAGAGATAAGGGTCTTAGCACAGAACCTGGAATATAGCAAGAGTTAAATAAATATCGATTCTCTTCCCTACTCCGCTCCCACTCCATCCTGCTACTCTAGTCTGGGAATATGCAGTACTTCTTTCCCAAAAAGCTGAAATTCAGGCTTTAATTTACATCTATACTTACTCATCTTACTGTAAAATAGGATGGCTGACATTTCAACTCTCAATAGTTTATCTCCATAATCTTTTGTTGGTGAATTGAGATAGTTCTGGAACTTATAACTTGGAAATATGTATGTGTGCATCCATGAATGTGTTTCTAAATCATTTAAAGGCTTAAGTTATTACTCAGAAATTACTTCCATTCCCTAATCTGGATAAATCACTCTTTTGAATCTCATCTAGAATCTAAAGGGCTGGGTTGACCTTATTTTGATAGTGAGCTAACTTATTTAGTTCCTTTGTTCTGAACATACTGTAGGAATTCAGGTCCATGATCTCTGAGAGTCCAGATCATCCATCTTGAGCTCCAGATTCCAAATGTACTTTCTAAGGAAGGATGCATCTACTAGCAGCCAGTTTCCTGTGGGCTGTCTTTAGACAGTAATGTGCCTTAGTTCGTGCACCTGGATCTTTCCCTGTTGTCATATTCTCCTCACTGAGGAGCTTCAAACATTGTGACAAAAAAGGGAGATAAATTGGGCATGGGAGAAAACTGGGCTAGTCCTGAGAGTGGGGAAATAGGACTTTGATAAAAAATGGATTTGGTAGATAAAAAATAAGCTAGGACATAGAAGATTTTGACTGGAAAGAGGGTAGGGAACACTTTTAAATGTTTTTCTCTATATATTTTAGCATTATTTTGCTGGTTGCAGCATATGTCACTATCAACTTTTTAAACATTTTATTATGAAATTTCCTAAGTATATTTAAAACTAAAGAATATGATGAAACCTCATGTACTCATCCCTCCAGCTTCAACAGCCATCAACATTTTGCTATACTTGTTTAATCCGTTTCCCCCTTTTTTGTTGGAGAATATTAAAGGAAATCCAAGACATTATATTATTTCACCCCTAAATACTTCAGTTTGCATTTCAAAAATAAAAGGATATTTTATTTCATAATCACAATGATTAAAATAATTCCTTAATATCATTCATCTAATGCTTGTTCCATATTTAAGTTTTCCCAATTATATAAAAAATATACCTTTAGGGTTGATTTGTTTCAATCAGATACTTTATGAAAAGGACTTTAATACTGATTTTTCAAAGGCCATGTATACTTCTAATGAATAATTAAGTACTGCTGCTTCATAGTGAAAAAAATAGAAGACCCCATCAGTACCATGTAACACTTCTACTTTAATTATTGACCCTTAAAATTCTACCTTCAGAAATGTATGTCCTTTATGAAAATGCAGATCTCTGTACAATGGTTTCCATTGACTTGTGAGGCATTGTGAATTTCACTGTCCCAGAAAGCAAGTCTTGAAGGAGATATTGGAGAGAATAAAAAGTCATTGCTGGGCAGAACAAGAAGAGTGAGAAAGTCAGGGGATGCAAGGGCGGGGGAAACTTCTTAAGGACCAAAATGGGGATATTTAATTGCTTAATCAAAATTGCTTCTGATTTCTCTGACCTCTTTCTGTATTGAAGCAACCCAAGCCCCAAAGACTCAAGGGTCTTATTTGCCTCCTGGATGATATCATCCATCAGTTTTGTTGACCCTAACCCTAATCCAACGGGAGCTCCTGCTCTCAGCTACTGCCTGGCATCCAAAAATTTTTCTCTTAGAAGACCAAGAAGGCTAGGCATAGGTGACTGAATTCAGTTGCATTCTGTAACAGAATGGTAAAGGATAACATAGGAAAGCCTCATCTGCTCCCTTGTACAATTCTGTAAATTGCCTTGGTGAACAGAGATTGTTGACAATACGTATTAATAACTTTAAAAGTGCACCTTTGCTTTAAACTGTCAGTTGCGCTTCTAGGAAACAAATATTCTTAAAAATAGAAGGAGAAATTACTTTTTAAAAAAGGATATAGTTATACTGTGAAACCTACAGATGAAGTAAGTAGGTTTCAACTAAAATAAGCAAGAATATAGAGGATTTGAAAAAAAAATCTATCAATAAAACAATGCAATAGTTACATACAGAACTTTGTACCCTATAGAAAATATACATTCTTTTCTTCTATTCATGGAAGATTGACAATTGATCATGTACTCAGCCTCAAAGAAACACAGAGTACACATACATTCAAAGAAGTAGAGATTTTATAGTCTACTTTCTCTGATCATAATTCTGAAAAGTCAGAAGAAAATAAAAATATGAACCCCTAAATCCTTGGAAATTAAGAAACACTCCTAAACAATTTTGGCATCAAAGAAGAAATCAAAACTGAAATTCTTGATTGTATAGAAAATAAGGAAAAGGCCATACTTAATAACAAAATCTAAAGGATACACTTAAGACTCTATTCAAGAAAATGTATAAAGATTGAAAATAAATGAATTATTTTTTCAATTTAAGAAATTGGAAAAGGACAATAAAATAAAAGAAATCAGAGCGAAGGATTTCATTTTTTAAAAGCCAAAATTAATGAAATCAAAATGAAACTATCATACAAAGGATAATTAAAATCAAAGGTGGGTTCTTTGAAAATCCTGATTAAGGAAAAAGAGAGAAAGCAAAACATAATAAAAAACACAATACTAACAATGGAAAAGGAGATACACTCATAGATACAAACAATAGTGTGCTGGTAAACACTTAACAATTGGGTCCCCCAAAAAGCCAATATTTGTAGTGCTTGCTGATTTCCATCATGTAAAAACTCCCACCATGGTCGACTTTAAGCTGCCAATGTAGTCACTAAACCCAAAGATGGGAAGAAATGCACACAATTGGCAAGCCAACTCCAGCACACCACTGGATAGATATAAAAGTAATTACATGGGAATATTATGTGCAACCTATGCCACACAGTTGAAAAATCTATTAAATACTACCTAATTTTACCCAAGAAGAAGTCACAAAACCTCAAGAGACTGATAACTTTAGGTCATATTGGAAAGGTGATTGGAGATGTGTAAGTTTTTTTAAAGACTCCAGGTCCAGATGGTTTTAGAACTGAGTTCCATAAACTCTTAGAGAACAGATTGTCCCCATGCTGTTTAAACTATTGAAGACCACAGAGAAAGATGAAAAGATCCCAAATGCATTTAGTGAATCTAATATAACCACCATACCAGAAACCTAAAAAAGATATCAGAAATAATAACACTATAGATTGATTTCACTTCTGAATATATACTGAAAAATTCGAAATAAAATAGAAAAAATCCAAAAGGGCAACAAAACAATAAAATACTATAACCATACAGAGTTTATTCCAGAAATAAAAGAATGATTCAACATTAGAAAATACATCAAAATTAGGGTTATATTAATATATTCTAAAAAGTTTTTTTAAAAAATTCAGCAGCCAACCCAAATAAAAACTCTAAATAAAAGACAACTTTTAAATATGCTTTTAAAAAATAGCAAACATCATATTTTTATGAAATGTGAAGGTCCTTCCCAGATCACCATCAAGGCAAGGGTATCTGATATCACCACTATTATTCAACAGTGTTTTTAATGTTTTAGCTGAGGCAAAAGAAAATGAGAAAATCAAATAATTGGTATCAACGTTGGTAAAGAAGAGATATAAGTACTTCAGATAAACCTAAGAGACTTTATATTTAAAAAAATCTAACATTATTAATTTGGTAAGATTATTATACATAAGAAAATACAAAAAATCAAGAGCTTTTCTCCATATGTTGTTTTAAATGGAAACAGAAATGCAACCCATTCACAACCAGGACAAGACTATAAAATACCTAAGGATCAATTTAACAAGAAAGGTACTGTACCTATTTGAAGAAAACAATAAAATATTAAAGAGAAGATTCCAAAAACATAACCTGAAAAAATGCAGATATATATCATGATTCTGTTTGGGAAGATTTAACATCATTTCTTCCCAAAATTAATATATAACTGCAATACAACAATGATCACAATTCAAATTTAGTATATTTTTTAACTGAATAAAATTATTTTAAAGTTCATATTAAGAACAAAATATCCAAGAATAGCAAGGAAATTATGATGAAAAAATACCAGATATTACCAAATATTAAAAGTTACCATAAAGCCACTCTAATCAAAATAGTAAGGTATTGGCATAACAATAGAAAATTAAATCAATGGATCAGAGTAGAGTCTAGAATAGGTCCAACTAAGTACATATGGACACCCATTAAACAGCAAAGGTGGCATATCCATTTGATGGGAAAAGGACTGTTGTGTGAATAAATGGTCTTGGTATAATAGCTATTTATCTAGAAGAAAACAAAACTACATATCCTAAAATAAATTTCTAAACCTCAGGTCCTAAAATAAATTCCAATTATATTAAAGACTTAAAATGCAAAAAACGAAAATCACTGAAACTATGAACAGAAAGTTTAAGGAGTAAAGACCTTCCTCCACAAGCCAGAAAAACCAAAAGCCATACAGGAAAATATACATAAATGACAAACTGGGAAAAAATCGCCACATATGACAGATAAAGGTTAATATCACTAATATAATAATATAATATTGACGATATAGATATAGATACATTCCCCTTTTCACCTGACTGACATCCTCTCCCTGGGCCTTTTCATTCTCTTGGTTTTAAGTGTGACCTATATGCTGATCACACAAGCATAGATTGATTCTCCTTTAAATTCATGGTGTCCAGCTTCAAGCAGGCTCTCAATATTTCCTATTAATCCTATATTTGTCTTAGCAGCTCCCTCCATATCTCCACAGTAGCTAATTCAAATCTCTGCAGTCGTCAAAGCTCCAACTCTGCCACCTCCCATCTCACTCACAGTAAATTCATTGCAAATGATTTTACTGCCTTCTTCACAAAGAAAATAGGACTCATCCCAGAGAATTCCCTCCAGTTTTCACAACAAACCAATAAAGAAACCTGTATCCTCAACCATCCTTCCCTCTTTCTCTTGCATTACAAAGAAGTGGTATCTCTCTTCCTCTAGAAATTTCATCCCTTTACCTGTGCTCTGCATCCCATCCTCTCCTGCCCTCTTAGGGTCCTCACTTCATCAATATTTACCTCTATCTCCTTCAACTTCTCCCTGTTGACTGGCTCCTCATTAACACCTAAAGATATTTAAGTCTCATTTAAAAAAAATCATCCATTTACTTCTTCTGGAAATACTGTCTTCCCTCACCTTCCTCAACACTAATTCTCCTAGTTTTCCTTCTGTTACTCCAACTCCTTTGCCTGTACCTTAAAAGCCAGTATTCCAAGAGTTCTATCATGTGAACTCAGTCTTAGGTGATATCCATTTCTAAGGCCTCAATACCACATATATGCCAGTGCATTGCTTATCTTTTAAAAAAAAAATTAAGAGCTTTTGAGATATAATTTACATACCATGAAATTCATCTCTCTTAAGTGGAGAATTCAATGATTTTTGGTAAATTTACAGAATTGTGGAACTATTACCACAATCCAATTTTAGAGTAACTCTACCACCCCAAAAAGATCCCTATTTGCCTAACTTTATCTCCATCCTGTCCCCTTCCTAAAAGTTAGACCCATATATCTAACTGCTTACTGGCCACTTTCGTTCGCATAACCACAGGCACCACAAACCCAGTGTATCCAAAACTGAATCTGTCTCCTTCCCACACCCTTTTCCATTAAATCTGATTCTTCTCTAATGCTCCCTAAATGAATGAACGGCACCACCAGCCCCTCAGAAATCCTGGGCATTGTTCTCAACTTCTCTTTCTCATCCTCCCACCTCCAATTAATCATCAAATCCCATATATTTTACCTCCTAAATATAATTCAAATCTATTCCCTTCTATCTTTTATTATTACTTCACTAGTTCTGTCCAGTAGAATCTTTTCCCTAAATTAATCCATCCATCCATTCATCTATCCATCCACCCAATAAATATGCATTGAATGCCTACTACCTGCCAGGCACTGTGCTACAACAGTCACCTAACTGGTCTCTCTGTCTCCAGTCTTATATCTTCTTGATGTGTTTTTAATCCAGGAACCAGGCAGTTTAATCTCATTAAAAACATACTACTTCCAAGCTTAAAATAGCTTCATATTAACTTTCAATTGGCTTCCCTCTGACCTTGGGATGAATTCCAAACTTCTTAACACGGTTCTTAAGGTCCTTTGTGATCAGGCCCCTCCTGCCTCTCTAAGTCTCATGTCTCATCACTCCCCTTGGATAAGTCACTTAGTTATCTGAGTCTCCTCATTTGAAAAAATGAGGATAATAATAGTGCCTCTCTCAGTGGTAGCTGAAAGGATTAAATGAAATAATACATGTAAAGCACTTAACACAATACCTGGCACATATTAAGTGTCAATAAATGTTAGCTATTGATGATAATGTTAGCCTTCTTTGATCTCCCTCTCTTCTGAACTCCTACAGCACACCTACCACATACTTGGTATCACACAATTTAGCACTCAATTATTTTATTTTGTATTGTTTACCATGGCTTCATACTGTTAGTTCTGCTTCCCCAACTACACTATAATATCCTAGAAGACAAGGACAGTGATTTACATACCTGCTCTATTCCCCCGTAGCACTTAGCACAATGCTAAGCACACAGTGGAGTTTAATAAATACCTTTTTTTTTTTTAATAAATACCTTTTGAGAAAGGTTCACAAAGGAAAAAGTGACAGGGTTTACTGACTCTCTATAAGGGTAGTTATTTTTTAAAAGACCATAAATAATAAACACCAAAACCCTGGGAACACCATTTGCTTTCACCTCCTGGGCTAATGATGTGTCACTGGGTTAGCAGCCTTAAAGCGGGTTAGCATTAAGCATGGGGCTCGGCAGTACTCACTGTAGGTCAGTGGGTTTTTTCAGATGGTTTGCTGCCAATATCCTGCTTTTGACAGAAACGGAGTGTGAAAGCATGAAGATGTTTAATTCTACTCCCTGGCATGCAGACAATATGCAATTTGCCTACTCATCTGTGAGATCATATTTTTTTACTTCTAAAATATAAATGTTCTCTCTGTGCTACCAATATAATATAAATTCCACTTCATTCGAAAGCCAATGGAATCCTCCTGAAGTGGTTTGGATTTCTTAGCTGATGGCAATCAGAATCCCAGAATAGCCCCAAGAGGATAGAAGATTCAGAGCTCTTCAGATGCTAGAACACCCCACCAATTTGGCAGGAATTTCACTGTATGTGCACTATATAGTAAACTGGCATCTTGTGATTGTTTTCCCCTTCCTTTTCACATACTTTCTTGCCATCTACCATCGTGGTCCTTTCCTGCCTGGTCCTCTCACCCTCTTCCCTAATCCTCCTCCTGTCCTGTGCTTGCCCCTCCATGTGAGATGTTTCTAAGAAGACGTCTTTGTGCACTCGTGAGCCTGCTGTTGTGTGCCAGTGCGCAATTACCTGTATGTTGATTGGGAATGGAGGAGCTAAAGGTGGACCTATTTGGTTCTATGTGACATGGACTCCCACTGGTACCATACAATCTTATAACTAAAGTTTTATTGGTTTAGAAATTATTCCAAAGCCAATGATTTTCTTGTGCCTTTGATGTTACTAAGGAGAAGCTGGAACGGGCCTGGGATATGGAGAATAAGAGGGGGGGAATTTCTCTGAACACAAGAGGCAATGTTTCCAATCAGAGGAAACAAAAGGCAACCTCCTCCGATTGTTTCCCAGTTTCTCGCTCTATATGGGGAAAATACCAAGGGTTTGAAAAGAACTCTTAGAGGGGAAAAAAGACAAAGGTCAAAGCAGTCCTCACAACCCAGTTTAAACACTAATTCTCTCACTGGACATATATTATTCTTTCCACATATATCCTCATTACAATACCGCCCCCACACACACGAAATGAACACCCAGGCAGCCATCTATGAAATAGATAGACAGCCACATAGCATGTGCAAGGGCATTAAGATGCATGACCTATAGAAAGCTTATCACCACAAAGAAAGGCATCCTGCTCTAGATACACACCGAGCCATTCCCACAGGAACACACACTCATGTAACACACCCAGACTGGTTATACAGACAGATGTCTGTCCTTACCCAGACCATAGGCACAATAATCAGCAACCTGCAAAGCACTGCACATAGAGTCACTGATTGATGAATCTGGCTGGCTTTGTCCTTCGCTTTAATGCAGCACAGTGGTTAAGAGCGTGGACTCTAGAGTCTAACTGGATGCAAACCTTCACTCTGCCACTTACCCCCGTGTGACTTTGTACAAATTAGTTACCTGCTCTGTGCCTCAGTTTCCCCAACTGTAAAGTGAGAAGAATAACAGTACTTACCTCATAAGGTTGTTGTGAGAATTAAATGAGCTAATGCATGGAAAGCTCTTAGGAGTAATGAGAGCTCCTAGAAGTGCCGGAGATGGGGTAAACTTGGATTCAAGATTTGATTTAGGTGAGGGGAGAGGTAGTGGGAATGGGCTGAAGTGTGGGATTCTCTTTCTGTCCTGAGGTAGTAGAAAGCTGATTCCCAGGGCATACATGCACTTCTCAGTAATCATTCCATCAAAGGACATTGGTCCACCATTAATAGTAACAATGCAGCCACTCTTTTCCTGAGGAAATCTATATATTTGCTGTCTTTCTGGTATTATATTTATTAGTTACAGTCTGTTTAAATGTGACGACATTAAGTACACTTTTGAGAGTAAATCGTTACTGCAAACTCGTAACCATTCAGGAAAATTTGTGTTGTGCAGAGACTACTTTTCCTTGCAACACAGTAATGCACACAGCCCCAGAAGGAGGACCCAGCAAGGCAGTCTCAGGAAGGAAGTGCAGGTCCCACAGTAAACTGACTGCATGCCTGGCATCAGTATTGATTTCTGGAGCTGCCCACTCTATTTTCACCCCTCACTTGGGTCTCATGGCACAAAAATAATCTGAGCAAGTAAGTGCCTTAATAGCACGGATTGCTGATTCCTTCTGCCAACTCAAGCAGTGGTCCCCACTCTGCTCCCTACCCACAAAGGGCTGTTAGGACAGAGAGCTGCTCTGGGCTACCAGAGACGGGCAAATGGCAGGGGTACCTAAGCGGTTTACCATGGAGTCAGGAATGCCAAGCCCCCAAATAGAGCATCTATTTTTCTAGATCCGTTTAATGAAGGGAGAAAAACAGTGAGCATCCTAAGATGTCTTCTTTCTATCTGAACACAAAAGAATTAGTGGCAAGTAAACAAACAGTGTCTCCAGCGGGCTGCATAGTGCAGCGGAAAGAACATGCACTTCGGAGTCAGAGAGATGCAGGACTGAACCCCAGCTTACTCTATGTGTGACCTTGAGTAAGTCATCTAATTTCTCTCACCCTTAGGTTCCTCATTTGTAAGACAGGAATATCTACAATGGTATTATGGGATTGTCATAAACACTAAGCGAGATTAAAAACAAAAATGCCTCTAGCACAGTGCCCAGCACATATGATTCAAACGTGACTCTCCCCCTCCCAACCCCAGCTTACCATCTCACACAGCTGGACTCCTCTAGACAGGCAGCGACAGAAAGGGCATTTTAATGGCTGTGTGCATGTCCGTTATCATGATGGTGGTGGTGGTTTCAGTTTTAGTTTTTTGTCTTTGTTTTGTTTTGTCCGTTTGTTTTTTGGTTGGGAGGTGGCAGGAGAGACTAAACGTAGGGGTGGAACTGGAAACATTTACAGGTACAGAGTAAACTTGCTAGGGCTTTAGCCTGAATTATTAGAATTCCACCAACTTTCCAAGACCACACTGGAAACGGGAACTTGGGCAGATTGTGCCAAGAGTGGAGCAAGCAGGAGGGTCCAAAATTAGGCAAGTGTTCTGGTCATTTAGTGGGTAAGCTGGAATTTGAACACTGAGAAACAGGAACTGGAGGAGGAAGGCAGCATATGGGAAATGGGGCTATAAAACGAACTTCATTGCACCAAAGGAAAGTGCAAAAACAGAACAAGAGTGAATGCCTATATGAACTGTTTTGACTATGAAAACATGACCACACCAGAAAGCTTATATGCCCTCTAGATGTGCGGGAGGAGGGGAGGAAAACAATATTAATCCTAACTCATTTTATCCTCACAACCCTGTCGTGTGTCCATACCCCCCAAAAGTCTCAAATACAACATTTAATGTCCCCCAAAATTTCATGTCCCTGTAATATAAAGAATTGTCACCAAGTATATTTGAAAAAGAATTGAACACATTAGGTGTCTAAAAAATTATAAAGTGTTTTCTTTTCTTGCATAAACATAGGCTATGCCCAGGGGCTGGCCCGGTGGCTTAGTGGCTAAGTTTGCATGCTCTGCTTCGGCAGCCCGGGATTCGCAGGTTCAGATGCCAGGTGCCGACCTAAGCACCGCTTATCAGGCCATGCTGAGGCAGGTGTCCCACATATCAAATAGAGGAAGAAAGGCACAGATGTTAGCTCAGGGCCAACCTTCCTCAGCAAAGACAGGAGGATTGGTGGCAGATGTTAGCTCAGGGCTAATCTTCCTTAAAAAAAAAAAACAGGCTATGCCCACACTTTGGATTGCACAGTTGATTTAGGTTTTCCATCTATTTTAAATGTCAATTGCCATATACTTAACATGATTGAATGCAATACTCTGAATCAGTCATTTCAGTAGCATAAATGAATAGACTGACTAGGTCACTATGCACTTATTTTCTGTTTTTCATGAAAACCATTTTTTCCACATGCAATTCCACATTGCTTTCAAAATAGCTATTTAATTCTCACGAGGCACTGGGAGCCCAAATCCTCCTCAGGACTTATTAAATCTGCTCCGCTTGCTCTTCCATGTCTCACAAAAATACCCACAGAACATTTCAGCTAATAAACATTTCAAAATCCCAAAGAAATCTCTCTTTTTAAAACCACTAGAGATGAAAACATGTGTCCCTCCCTAAAACTTTTCTTTGCCTTTGCTTAGAAGCAGTAATCAAAAAGAACTGGGGCAGGACAGTAGGCAAGTTTACTTTAGCATCAACTTAAAGAATGCCTGAGATATTTTTGCAGAAGAGCAGTGAACTTCTCCCCACTAAATACAATTTGTTTACATTAGTAAGTGAAAACCAGCAGCTTATTAAGCATAATAACCCTTTTTAGTGCACCACCTTTGCAGAGTTACTGGTAGTGGTTATTAAATAAGGTCACACGGCTGAGATTCTCAACATTTTTAGTGCTGCAATTTCATTACCAGTCCCCCTTCCTAAGGAAAGTTCTAGTTCATGTCTGTTAAATTTGAAATTGATTGTGAGCATTTGGGAATGACTATCCCTCCCCACCCTCAGAAATAATGATAAATACCTCTAGAAATCCTGAGGTCAGGGCTAAGAATCTCTAGCAAAGGTGTGGTACCCAGAAATACTACTAGTATCACTACTAGTAACAATTGCTCCTATTATTACTCCTACTCCTATCACTACTACTACTACTACTATCACCACCACCATTTCCTGAGCCTTGACAATCAGCCAGACAGAGTAGCAAGTGCTTTAACATATACTACCTTTTCCTTCAAGGTATGATGAGTCCAAGTTTTATAGATGATGAAACTATCTATAGGCTATCTGAGGCTCAGAAAGTTATGTGTTCAAGGTTACCCAGATAGCAGGACTCCTGTCTGCCCAACTCCAAAGCTACCACAGCACACTGCGTCCCAGAACCTACTTACCATTTCTAGAAGGAGCGAGTTGTAGAAACTGAGGCTTTGGAGCTGGGCAAGAAGGCCCTGGGTTGGAAAGGTTGCTGGAAGCCAAGTCAAGAAGAGAAATAAAGCATGTGTGGTCAGAGTCAGTGGATCCAGAGATTCCTGTTGTTAGCTACCCAGTAACAGAATAAACAACTAGAGTATTGCGTATGTTTGTGTCTGATTGTCCTGCACTTCAAAAAGAAAACTACCATTCTATTTTCTCTTCACCTTCATGATCAAACTTCTCAAAGCCTGCATTTCCTTACAACTCACTTCCTCCTTGACCTCTCTGAATCTGTCTTCCATTCTCACCTTTCCACTGAACCTTCTCTCAAAAGTCACAATGATATTTTCCTGTATGATGTCGCTGCTCCAATGGATCTCAAACTTTCCACATCTTGAAGGCCTCGATTCCTTTGCTATTCTGACCCCATTTTGTTGGTTTTCTCCTCCCTTCTGTTCTTTCTGTTTCTCTTTTGCTCTCCTCCAGAATTCACATCCCTATCTCATATCCCTTACTTACTACAAGTCATCCTCATGATGGGTCAGGAACCACTGGTGATGAACAAGGAACATCTAAGTGGTGTGTACCTTGACCTTGAAAAAGGAAGTGTAATGGGGTGGTTAGGGGCACAGGCTCTGGAGCTAAAGTTCTTGGATTCAGATCCCCACTCTGTTACCTACTAGCAGCATGACCTTAGCAAATCAGTTCAATCTCTCTGGATCTCAGTGTCTTTATCTATAAAGCAGTAATAATAACAGTGTCTACCTCACAGAGTTGTTGTGAGGATTAAATGAGTTAACACATATAAAGTGCTTACCTGGAACATAGAAAATCTTCATTGTGTTACTTATTACGATAGTTTTTACGAAGGTAATATTTAAAATGTTGATTCTTTCCACAAGCGAATAATTTACTTCTAATATTTAATTGTTTAAATGCGCACCATCCCTCAGTAATCTCATGAAAAGCTCCAGAGTCTTTCCATTTATTTTTGGAAGGTCGGTTTGTTGTATTCCAAGTGACAAACAACTGGATTGATCTGTCCTGGGCCTTCTCATTCTACACATTCTCCATGGTTTGAAGTGCCTCTTAGATGCTGATGACTCCTAAGTCTTTATCCCTTTCCCAGACCTCTCTCCTCACCTCCATATCCAGCCATCCAGCTGCCTACTAGGCATCTCCTACCTGACTCTGACCCACAGCACAACAAACCTCACATGTCTAAAGAGAACTCCATCTGTATTTCCTAGCCTGGTTAAAGGCGACATACTCATTCAGTCACTCAAGCCAGAAACCTGCGGATCATCCTACTATTCTCTCACCCCTTCACGCGCTGCAGCTAATTGATGACAAAGTAATACTGATTCTACCTCCTAGAAGTGTTTTGAATTTATCCCCTCCTCCCTAACCCTACTGCCACTGCCTTAGGTTGGGCCTTCGTCTCTCTCTGGATCAATAAAAGCCACCTAACTGGTCTCTTTGCCTTCACCCTTGACCCTTGACCCTTGCCCCATCCTGCATACTACAGTCAGAGCAATCCTGAAATGCAGATCTGATCCAGTTATTCACCTGCTTTAGATCCTTCCAAGGCTCCCCGAAGTCTTCAGGATTAAGTCCAAACCCCTGTGCATGGTATACAAGGCCCTTCCTCATCTAGCCCCTAGCTACTTCTCCACACTCACTTCTTGCAGCGATTCTCACATCTCACATTCTGGCTGAACCAAACTTCTGGTGGTTTCCTGAACACCTCTATGCTGCTTACCCTTTTGTGTTCTTGCATGTGACCCCCTTCAGTCCCTTATCTCATTTTTGTTCGCAAAATTCTACTCTTATTTCAAGATAACTTGATTTTTATTTCCATTCTACAGTCTGTCCTAAGTCCCTCAGGCAGACTTAGGTGTTTCTTTCTCTACGCTAGCTTGTCATCTTACACTTACCTTCATTACAGTAATTATTACTTCACATTATATTTGACATTTTACCTGTCTGGGTAAGCTCCTTGAGGGCAGGGACCAGTTCCTATTTATTTCTATATACCCAGTGTATGCCCAAGTGCGTAGCATACCATTTTGCCCAAACAATTTGCTCATTTCCATCTCCACTAAGACCTCTGCTCTCTGTCTCAACAGAGGAAGTAATTTATTTTTCCTCCTTCAACATTTGCCTAAAATGCATTTTCTCCATTAAATTTTCCCTGATCACACTTACTTCACTCTAATCACTTCTTCATTTTCTCATGCCCTCGGTGCTTGTAAAAGACCCTTCCAACAAACATATTCGTGCCGTAATGATTTAGATTCTATTCTTTATTCCAGCTCAACTACTCTAAAAGGTAAGGATCATCTGCTGGAATCATCCATAGCAGTGGCTTTTTTAAAAATTAATTTCTGTGAAAACACCTATTTTTATGCTTGGAGAAGCAGTCAGACACCAATTCTTGCCCTTGCCAAATAAAATAGCCTTTCACAGTGAGGAACAGGAGCAGAAAGGAGAGAACAGCAAGCCACCTACAGTTTGAACTCTGGGAGAAAGACTTCTGAAAGCTACTGAAGTTATGACCTGGTGGCAAGACAGAAAGCTGAAATTCCCCAAACTAAGGGAAGTCTCTCCCTCGCTTTCAACTCATCTCCTTTCTTTCTTCTCTCTCTTAACACTAAAGAGCAGAGCCACCCAGCCCCTTAAAAGGCTTGATAAGAGCCAGGAAGAAATCAATCTGCCCATGGAGTTTGTGGGGTAGACTAACCCATTGCACTGCAGCAGTTCTGGAGGAGAGGAAAACTGGGGGCACACCAAATATCCAGGAAAGTGCTCTAATATGCTCAGTGCCCTAAAAGTTAACAAGACTAAGTAAGCAAAAATGGAAGGGCTACACTACATTCATTTCTACTCCCTGGACTGCATGCTGCTTTATAAATACTCCTCTTTCGCACTCAATACTGTGTTTTCCCTAGCTGTACTAAAAGTTCCTAGAGGCCATCAACAACGTATGCTTCTTTTGTAGCCTGCAAATTGCCCACCACACTGAGTACATAGTGTTTGCTCAAGAAATGTTATTGACTGACTGATTACTAAGTATTTAACTACTTTTCTTCCCCTCAATATTTTTAGGAATGCTTATTATTCTTAAAACCGTGCAGTCTTGGAAGCCAAGAGGAAATATTCATCTGTTGGTATACATTTTCCCTTGGTTATGCATTAAACAGAGATTTCCTTTGGAAATGTAAACAAAGGATGCCTGATGAGACAGGACAAAGAACTATATATAGAGATCAAGTGGCCAGAGCAGCAAGGTCAAAGCAGGCCCTTCCTTAGCCAGAATAAAGGAGTCTTGGGTCTGCCTCTCCCTCCTTCCCATGCTCTCCAGCCCCAACAGAAAATATTTCCCAACTGCCTACCCTCTGAATTCTGAAGGCTGGGCAGCACCTATAACAGGCTGTATTACTAAAGAATTCAGCTAACAACTCTGTGGTGATCCTAATCTTTGTTTCTGTAATAATAGGAAGACTGCAGCTTTGTTTACTTTCTGAGGAGAATAGAGAACAGGGAGAAATAACCAGAAGAAGGAGGCAGTATTTATGGCCCCTTTATGAAAAGTCAATCTGTGACAAAAACATTTGCAGACAATAAGGAAAGGGAACAGGTTTGGCAGGAAAATAACCTATTCCAGTTTTCTCAGAAGTGCCTTAGCTGGTATCCTCCACCCCTGCCCGGTGTGAAATGCCTGGTTTATACTGTGAATATAGTCATTCTCTATAGACAAACCTGGATGCAATAAAATGAAAAAAATTCAAATCACCCTTCAGTGTCTGGCTTTCATGACAAACAGTATCATAGTATTTATTTCATTTTTTCAAGTATTTATAAGCATTTATGAAGTCTCAAGTCCCTTCTTTAACTGCATGTGTAATCCCAGGGCTTGTCCTGAAGCCTTCTGGACACACAGGCTCTGTGCCGAACGAGCATAATAAGTACCCTGGATTCACCCTATTATTACGGGGAAGTTTAGGGCACATCCCTAACCTTTCAGAAGGAATGATATCATAGAGCACAGCCATGGTCTTCCATAAACCATTCTGTAGGGCCGCTGTCAAAGATAGAATTCTAAACTGAATAGACTATGGAGTTAACTCCCAAAATACACTCTCACCCTTGACATGTAATGCAGTATCTCATGATTCATTTTTATTCTGTTGTCTATATTTCCTGCACATGTGTATCCACATCAGGGTGGATTTGTGTAGCGTGTAAGCCCTCTGAGGGTAGATACTGTGTCTATGCCATTTTCTTTGTACCTGGTAAAATGCCATGCATAAATAAGTGTTAGTAAAAGGTGACCTTTTCTGGGCCAGAGCAGACAGTGGCCTACACGCTGGATTTAACAAGCATCCCTAAGGGAGCCTCTTAAACACCTCCTTTGCTGGTTCATCGTGGGGCTGCTCTTCCCTCCTACTTTGCTTATATTTGGCAGCACTAGTGTCATGTCCTGAAGGCTCCAGCAGGAATATTAACTTCAGAAAGGCACTGTTAAAACACCACACAATGATGCATTGTTTTATGAGACTAGCTCCTTGCCACTTGAAAAGAGCAGGGCCCTGACTATAAAGCGTTGATTGGTGCAATGGACTGGGAAAGGTTGGAAGATTGCTATGTTTGGGTGAGGCTGGCTAGAGCGATAAGCTTCCCAGGGGTGGGATGATAAGATGTTAGAGAGGTCCTAAAGTGAATAAGCCATGAAAATAAACTGCTTACTTTGCTAATTTGACTACAGCTTGCTCTATACTTAATAGTCTTGTTGATGAGAATGAGGAAGATGATGATTATAATTTCTAACCACGTTTTATTCACTATTGGCTGTTACCCCACCCTCAATCATGCAAATTTTAAACCAAGGGATTCCTTATCTTGTCTCCTGCTTACAATACTTCCTTGTCTTTTCACCAGTGTGGGTTTCTTAAACTGTAATCTAACAGCATAATCAGAAGGTTTGATAGAGTGGAACACAGAGGGACTCTGATTAGCTGAAAACCACTGTAAAATGCCTTCTGTTTTCTTTCTCCCTCTTGGAAAGGATGAGACCAAAGAGAAAAAGAAGAGAATAAAGAAAGTAACCATTCACAGAATCATGATCTGTGAAATCTGGAAGAGACATCAAAGGTTATGTAGTCAGTGAAACCCCTCATTTTATAAGGTAAGGATACTGAAGCTGAGAGGCTAAATGACTTACTCAAGTTCATACTACCAGTTAAAAGCAGTCAAGTCCAGAACCCAATTTTCCACCTTATACTCCAGTGTTCTTTCTTTCCATTCCTCATGTTTCTTCGTAAATTCCCCACCCCATTCCACAATCTCACACCTGAGTTTAATGGGTATACTATGTACCCTACATACAGTACCACTCTCTTCCACAAATGGAGTGCCCAGCAGGGATTAAATTGCTATGGTATGCCCATCATACAAGTATACCCTACTTTAAGAAATCCAAACAATCAGGACTGGTTACTCACATAAGAAGATTCTTTGCTTTATGAGAAGATTCTCCACACACTCTTAAAAGAGGAAACCCCAGGTGGGATTAAAAGATGAGATCTTAATAAAATTATTTTATTGCTTAAAATAAAATAAATTTGAACCATTACACTTATCTGTCATACAGGTAAGATTAGAACTAGACTATCAGGTTGTAAATAGAATTAGAAACATTTTTATCAAACTACTGCCCATGAGGAGTCCTATAATATTTTACCCGACCCTGTCTACACTTTAATCCCTACCATCACCTCTTCAACAAAATCAACACAAAACCAAATGCTACAGCTGAAGTTTCATGCTCTCAAGAAAGGGAGAAAAATAACTTTCTTTTATTACATCCACTTATGAAGAAGTCGACTCCTCTTGTAAGTTCTGTTCTGAGATTTTACGTTAAATCTAACCTATGTTGGTGAAAAATCTGGAAAACCTTATACTTGTATGACACTTTATAATTCACAAGCAACTTTAACATATACATCATTTGTTGCTGACAAGAATAAGTGGAAAGGTGATGAGTGAAGACTAGTAAGGTGCATGGGGACGAAGGGAGGAGAGGCTAGGAAGAGAAGCAGCAGTCCTGATGATACTGTTACAGAAACAATATTGCACTGAACGAACCTCACCCCACCCCAAGGACCCAGGATTCCCAACTTCCCTGACAGTCCAGCAATCTCTTTAAGGAGCTAAGATGTTCAGTTTGCTGAATGAAGAAATACATTTCATGTCGGATTCTCATACTGCCTGCTTTATGGAAAGGAGGAGGGATTGGCCCTTGGACTATTGTCTCCCCGACCCATTACCACCACCTATTTATTTTCCTTAACAATATCTATCCGCCACTTTTCTTGGAACAAGCATCCTAAAGGAATGAGACTTCCTAGAACTACCATTCAATCCTTCACTCCAAATGGCTGAGTTACACTCTGACAAAACTCAAGTGCCCCCAAAGAATTGCCCAGTCCAGGTCCTCTGAAAGAATCACAAATGTTTCTGTCACGTACCTCAACCTGCTGGCAGATCTGTATTAGTTTAGCCATTTGATTTTCTAGTTCACTGTTGCGCTTAACCAGGTTGGTGAGATTCATCTCCAGAGTTTGCTGCCATCGCAGAGAGGAAACAGGGAAGAGGGGAGAAAAAAGAACAAATGTTCAGTGAGCTTGAGAACCGGTATCATGTGGAGGTCAGTCAATCAACACATATTTCAAAGATTCATTGGGTACTTGCTATGGAGCAACTGTTCTAGGTGCTAATTAATAATGCTGTACATTTGCTCCACATTGTCATTATTGGGGAAAAGATGACTTTGTGGATGTAGGAATTTAATGACATTAAAGCAACTTTATGTTTTCTATAATATTTTTAACTTTTTAAAGTATTTCATAGTCAATATGTCATTTTGGCTTCATAGTAACCCTGTGACATAGGGAGAACAGGTATTATTCTCTCTTTTACAGATCAATAGACTAAGAAAGTGATAATTTATTGAGCAATTGCCAGACATTATGCTAGATAATTTCATATATATCATTTAATAATCATCACAACCCATGAAGTAGGCGATGTCAGCATTTTACAGATGAGAGAACTGAGCTTCAGAGTGGGGTAAAGTGTTTTTGCACTGTCATATAATTAGTATGTGGCAAAGCTAGGACTGGAACCCAGGTCTCTAGCCCTTATTCACAGCTTTGCCCCAGTATTCCATGATTCTTTTGTCTTTCTGCTGATAACTTTGATATTTATCAGTAGGTTCCTTCACAAAAAAAGACGATATTTTAAGTGTGCGAGTCATTAAAATCTAGCATCGTAGCTTCCCTTCTTGGGCACTTAATAGCGCATGGAGATGCCAGACTTCAAATCGCAAAGCCTGGCTGTATCAAGATAGGACATCCATTGCTTACCATTGCTTACTGGTGCATAACGTTTTTAGGTACTCATTAGAAGCATTTTGCACGTCTGTTTAACATAACGTAGTTCTAACAGTACTCAAAACTCAGCATATTTTCAGTTGAGCAAGCTACTCTCTCTCATTCCTTATATGAAAAAATAGAACGTTATTCACTCTAGATTGATAATGGGCTTTTTTATTCCGCCGCATTCCCAAGTCTTCAGCCCTGAGGGCTGCTTCTCCTCGAGGACATGCCCCAATATCCACTCCTCTCTCACTCACCACCCCAACACTCCCACAAAATCTGTTCCAAATGTAATACCCCAAATTCCTGGCCCTTATTCTGCTGGCATTCCTTCCCTTGGTCGTGTTCATTGCTTCATTGCCGTCTCCGTGGTTCCTGTGGTTTGTTGTTGTTCAAAGTTCATGTTTTTGGTAGGGAGGATGAGGGGGGCATCGAAGAGTGGGGAAGAGGGAGAGGACTCATGTACTTGGCCTCTTTCTCTACTACTAAGTAGCTATGGCTCCTTAGTATCCTTGGCACTATCCCATAAATCTATCCCGGAGGATGTATTCCCATGGATATGTATTTCTAGGATGGACAGTCTGATCTCACTTGTTCTCAAACTGGATTATGAGAACCAGGTTAATCTTTGCTTCCCTTCTTGCCAGATCTCTCTCAGTTTCTTTGGCTTTATTCCCATGAAAGTGATTTTTCACTATTTATTCCATTTTTCTTGGCTTGGGCACAGTGTCTCCCCTGGCCTTCTTTAACTCCAAGACCACCTCAATCTGTGGCCTTCTCCTTAGCAAGGACAAAGAGAGGGACGAAGGAAAAAAAGGGTAGCAATCATTGATTTGGACATGATCTCTAAGCTAGGTAGACGTCAGGGGAAAAAAAAGAAATGGCAGTTCAGAGATTTAATACAACAAAAGGTATTGAGCACCTACTCTGTTCAAGGTGCAGTGACTTCAGAGATAAAGAAGAGGTGAAATTAAGATGGATGTTGAAGGATAAGTAGGATTTTAATAGACAGAGATGGATGCAGGCAGTGTGTTATAGGCACAAGGATAGCACAAGCAAAAGTAAAAGGGTATAAAGTAAAGGACATGTTCAGGGAACATAAATTGAGTTTGACTAAAACAGAGGGTACAAGACAGTAGTGGGGGACAAGGCTGGAAATGGATATCGAAGCCCTGTTATGAAGGTCTTGAATGCCTAGGTAAGGAGTTTGTAACTATTTTTTTTTTAAGCAGTGGGGGCTTACCAAAGGCTTTTGAGCAAGATAATGACATAATCGGGGCTGCATTTATGAGATCAACCTACCAGCAATATGTGGGGGCAGACTGAAACAGGAGAGCCTGGGGGCAGGGACACTGGTTAGGAGGAGGCTGCAATATTCAAGGCAGTTGGTAATGCAGGTCTGGGCCAAGCTAAGAGGATAATTGAGAGAAACATGTTTCAAGAAAGGATTTGTCGCTGTCAAATACGCAGAGAATGCAAGAAACATGAGGACTGATAAAAGGCAGCTGGATTTGGTAATTAGAGGTCACTGGTGACCTTTATGTCAGCATAGTCAATGTGGAGGCTATAAGTCTGGACTCCTCTTCAGAAATTTGGCCATAAGGCGACTGTGATAGAGCTGTAGTTTGATGAAAGGGTCCAGCTTAAGTTAGAGAGTGGACACTGTTAATGGATCCAATCAGTTTGTGATTTCCTCTAGCAGAGTGGTTCAGATTCCTAGATCAATGGAAATCCACAGATCACAAATGACCATATTGACATATTAGGTAAATATAATGTAGACTGATGAACTCAAAGAAAATACTAGAAATCTGTGTTTCAAACTGTAGTGTGTTTCCATTCAAACATGGGATTCCACGGGGAGAATGTTTTCCAAAGTATATGCAACCTGTTGCAACACTTGTCATGAAACTGATATCTTATAAATAATTCATAGTGCGGAGCAGGACTAAGATCCCTGCTGTGTGTTCCTCATTTATGGCCCACAACTGAGACTCACAGCTTCTGTAAAGCCACTGAAAACAAAAATTAAGGCTGAACACATAATTTGGGGTCTGGTTAGACTATGGACCTTGGGTTACCATCACAAAATTATGGCAAATGGTTATTTTGCTCTGGCCCCCTAGCAGTTTGCAGAATGCCAGCACATTTTAACAACACAGAACTAGAACTGACAAGATGACTCTAATTTCAACCTTACTTCATTAATATGAAAATGCTTTGAAAAATAAATCTTTGGCTAATGAAAACACCATCTGTTGATGGCTTTTTGCCACTGTTTTCTTACATTACGGGACATAATTTGAGGAAAACACTGAACATTTACTTACTCGCTTCCTATTCATTTACAAGGAATTAAAGCCTCCTCTCAAACTGGCATTGATTCTCAATAACGAACATATGCAAAGGGAAGCGGAGAATTGAAGCAATTACGCAGTCTATTTCCCCACCCTTCCTTATCATGCCTAGCACTGACGAATCATTTAGAACCAGAAATTCTGGGCCACTCTAGGTTTGAATGATTTCACTGATGTGGCCAAGCAATTATCTTGTCTATACTCTGACTGAGGAAACAAAACGGATACATATATGTGTGTGTGTGCGTGTGCATGTGTGTGTGTGTCTGTATGTGTATACAATCTCCTTATGTAAAACTAAACATGTCTCTTTGTTGTTGTGTTGTGGTTGTTTGGTTCTGAAAAACTGTTTTGTTTTGCCCTTTTCTTGTGCTGTCCAGTTAATGACCAGGCCAGGCTCCCGCTGTCCAAGCCTAGTTAGTGCATCTTTCTCAGAACAGTTGAATGGCGACAGTGAGAGAGCCAAAGTGACAGGGAAGATTGGAATGGAGATATCTGCTGGGAGGAAACCGGGACAGGAGGTTGGCAGTGGGAGCAGGATGAAGCTCCCATTTCCTGCTGCAGGAGGTTACCTCTGGGTCCTTCTGTGCTTCTCCTGTGTGAGGGTTAGAGAAGCCATTTGAGCTATAAAACTGTGAGACCCTCTTCACCTCCAGGTGACTACATCATTAGAGTTCTCACAAAACTGTACGTGTGTCTAAACAGCACAAAGCGAGGGAAAGATTTGGCTGATTTGCATAATTGAGATTTTAAAAGGCCCAAAGTTAGCTAAATTGGCAGTCTACACTGATTCCATTTTTACCCAAGTTCCACTTCATTTGTGTCATATAGCTTCAGCCTCCTTGTGTTCTGTTACAGCCTTCCCAAAGAGGAAAATGTGTTGCCATTTCCGAGAAAGCCAGGCACAGGCTATTCTTCCAGACAGTATCCCATAAAAAGAAACGGCTTCTCTAACCCTCTGAAATAATTGCTGGCTTCTTTTTTCACTTCCCTAGACAGAGGTTATCTCAGCTAACTTTCTCATTGGCTCCCTCAAGAAATCTATACGTCAAAACACCAGCTCTTCATTACAGCCAGAGATCCCCGTTTTGGCACACACTTGACCATGATCTCCACTTGTCATGCTCCGTGAAGGCACGTGTTTTCACATGTATATGAGCACACTTATATACACCTACCTGACTTAAAAAGGGGCGGAGCTTTTCTGTTTGTTCTATTGAAACATCTATTATTTCCATTGAATGCCTGTATTCTCTCTTGCTTTCTGAAAGGTACAAGGGGAACATTATCTAAACCTAGACAAGATCCCAACTGTTTTGATGTGAGAATTGAGCCTTGGGGGGTTTGGGGAGAAGTAAAGGGAAGAAAGGCCAACCCATCTGAAACTCAAGCCATCCCAATTGACAGAAGGCAATTTCATCTTTAAAAATTATCTGAGCCCATGACTCCGTTACTATTCTTTGACACGCTCTTTTTTGACATCCTGCCTACTCACCAATGTCTCCAGCTCTTCCAAAAGCCAGGAGCCAAAATCTTAGCACATTTTTGGGGTCACATTCTGCCTTCTTTTTTTAACTGCTTGTCTTAAAATACTTACTTTGCTTTTGCTTCAGTCTGTCACTTTATGTATCAATTACATACGGCCTTTCAACAGCAGAACACACCATCTGGTCCACAAACTGAAGCCCACACCCTTATGCCAGAGTTTACTCCTTCCCCAAACATTTATTTGCTGTTGCATAGACTTGGGCTATGTATCAGAATGAGATGCGGGTGATAGACTGGATGTATAAGGTCTACTCAGCTTGAGGTTTGTTAGGGAATAACCAGACCGGTCCTCCAGCCAGGTGAAACAGGTTACCATCCCTCTTCTTTTCAGAAGGTTCTAAAATCATCCAGCAAAGACTCACACTCCCTCAGTCAGATTATCAGAAATGCTACACAAACCATCCTGCATTCTTTTCTTTCCTCTCTCTTCAGGTGCATAGCATGGTTAAATCTCTACCTTAAATGTGTAAATTATTATTTGGACCTTTTAAAAGAAAATCCGTACTAAAAACCTAAATCCAGGGTTTATTTTGAACATACTCAGAATAGTGAGCCAAAGACAACTCTACTTTTCTAGAGGCCTCAGTAACTGTATTCCACTTGCACTATTCCTCTTTAGTTCCTGCCTCTCATACACATTCTCCTCTTTCTCCTTCACTCGCTCTTCCTTTATGTCTACCTTCTAGACCACTAGTGAGCTACAAGGCTCAATCCTGGGCCTCATTCAGCTCACTACTGCATGGCTCTACCTCCACGCTCAAGACACTCAAATCTTTGTCTCTGGCCCAGATCTTTCAGCCATCGCAAAGGCCTGAATTTCAATTCCTTCTAGGACACTTGCCCTTTCAGTTCTGAGAGTACCCCATGCTTTTTCTCCTCCAGGTATTTGAACAAACTATTTTCTCTTGACTCGAGCACTCCCTGCCCCCATCCCATCCCTGTCCCTCAACTAGGGATCCAAAAACCTGCTCAAAATATCTTTTGATGTCCCTCCTATGCTCTCTCACAAGCCCCTGTGCTTCCGCTGTCATAGCGCTCACCACACTGTCTTGGAACTGTGTCCTTAACTGTCTGTCTCCCCACAATAAGCTGAGAGCTCCAGCAGAGTTGGGACTGTGCCGTCTTTATCAGTGTAACCCCAACACCTCTTCTGGTGTTTGGTATCTTATAGGTGTACAGTAAGCGTTTGATGAATGAGTGAATATTGAATGACCCACACCACAACAACCTCAAATCTAAAGTCTAATCATCCCACCAAAACTGCTAGCCCCTTCCTAATTTCCCCATTTCTGTCCCCAATACCATCATTCTTCAAGACATCTCCTACTCAAAAATCATTTTTTAATTCTTTCTCTCAATCATCTATTATACAACAGTCATTCACCAAGTCCTGCCAATTCTTTCTTCAGTCTCTCTCCAGTTTGCCCTCTTCTCCAACAAATCCATTCATGATTCCCTGTTTTGGAGCTCGACGACTTCTTTTCCCTGACTCTTCCACTGTGCTTCAGAGTATCCTGTGCAAACCTCTGTCATGGCACTTACCATACTGAATTGGAATTTTCAATATACTTATCTCCCTTTCTAAAACTCAAAGCTTCTCAAGGCAGGGACTGTGCCTTATTTCCTGTGTCCCCAGCTCCTACCACAATGACTTGAACATTTAAAATGTTCAATAAACAAAATGAGCGTTCATTAATTGTTAAATGACTGAATGAATCCCTGGCCTAAATCCTTGGTGCTACAGTTTAAGTTACCGTCTGTTCTATCTTCAAGGGAGATAAAGAACAAGACATTACCTCATTATATCAACCCTTCATAAACTTGAATGTCATTATCACATTTTCCTCTTTAAAATTCATTTTTTTGGGTTCAATAATTCTTGTTTCCTTAATCTTTCCTCACCTATATTATACTTCTGTAATATGTTACTTTGCCCAACAATAACAGACGAGATTTTCATCCACCCAAGAACACTCTCTGAGTTAACATTTTGTAAAGTATTCTCAGACTGACGATTGTTGATGAGGAGAAGAAGACTTGGAACAAAAGAAATAACAGAAAAACAGAAAGATAAGAACACAGACAAGAGGGGTATCCACTTGTTAAACTTGCTCTTAAACCTAAGAAACAATAGAAAATATCTTTCAACACAGGGCCCCGAAAATACTATATGAGAACAGAGCCAGAGAATCACCAATATAATTATTGGAGGGAGAAGAACAGGGGTTCTAATGAGTTTTAGCACACAGTTTGAGTAGAGATGGAATAAAATGCATTTTTTACACACACACATACACACACAAAACACGTACAGATTTATATATATTGTAAGTAATGAAGAGCAAGTCTTGGACAATTAAGAGACCACAGAGAAGTGTTATACTCATGGCCCCCTCATACCCAACTTATCTACAGATACGCCCACAGGAGATTAACACAGACACCCTCTCCTCCTCACACATAGTGATACGCATTTGTAGATACACATAGACACACAGACACAGAGTCAGTCTCAGCCTCTCATCCATGCAGAAATACACACACTCATATATAGTGACACATACATATGTATGCAAATACAGCCTCTCTCAACCCAGTCTCTCATAAAGATATTTCTCTTTCTTTTATATTCATACTCATACTGGTTCAGAAACAGTCAAATGCCCATTGGTAGATAAGTTGAGAGGGTATCTGTCTTGGCAGACAGAAGTGGGTGTCAAGTGGGTGAGCAGACAAATGACTAGGAGGAGGTGGTGGCTGAGTGAGAATAGGTGGGCGGATGACAGAGTGACTGAGTAGGAAGAAGGACAAGTAATCAACTATGATAAGATTCTAGAATATCAAATTTTCCAACCTTTTAACTCTTGTTGTGGCTTTTCTTTGAACATTCTCCAAGTCTCATATCTCCCTTTTCTTTGTCTGGCAATCTTTCACTCTCTCTGTCTCAGTCTCTCTTCCTGTGTGTGTGTGTGTGTGTGTGTGTGCGTGTGTATATGTGTGTGTGTATTTCACTTTACCATTACAAAAAGCTTACTCTAGCACCAGGTAATATTTTATAACAAGATCTCTGATATGTAAATGTAACTGCTTTTAAGAATTATTTGTAGTAATGAATTTGTGGAAATGTAATGAGAAAAAGAAAATGTGCCTGTTTATTCCTTTCAGGAAATTCCTCTATTCCCCCTGGTTTTCATCAGCTATATTTTTGTCAGGCTGTGGGCATGGAAATGTGAAGACATTACTCTCAAAGAGAATTACAATAATCACATTTGATTTATACAGATGTTACCATAGGGTTAGGCAGTCGGAAAATCCAGCAATCAAAATGAATAGGCACTTAAAATTAAGGACATTCCATACTTTTGCTAACACTCTGGTTTTTAACATTATCAGTAGTTCACAGGAGTTTCTTTTTCAGGCTTCTAAAGTATTCACAATGGCAAGACAGATTTATATCTTATGAGAACCAAAGCAAGCTATAGATGTCGGTATACTTTCTGCAAATCCATTACAAATATTTAATTCATTTGGATTTCTTGAGCATATACTATATGTGCTAGACACTGAGGAGGATACTGAAGAAATAAAAGACATAGTTCCTGGCCTCGGGGAATTTATGGTATAGCTGGGGTGTGTTGGAGTGGCCTTGTGGGGTTTCAACTGAGCACTAAAGAATAGGTAGGATTCCTAAGCAGACCCACAGAAGATCACGAGTGAAAGCCGAGAGTCAGAAATGAGAATGGTATGTTTAGCAGACAGCTAGGAGGCTAGCCTGGGTAGATGAAGGTAGCATGTTTGAGAGTGGGAAGGGGAAAAGACAGATGGGCTGCATGGGAACCAAGCTGTACAGGGCTTAGAATATTACATTGAGATCTGTCACCAATAGAGAACCACTGAAATTTGACCTCTTTTTATAAAACCAACATTTATTAATATAATAATATCCATCTTTTCTAGGAGGAAGACTCACGTGACAATGAAAAACCTAAAATACAAAGCAGTTTTATAGAAATGCAGCACATATCACGAACTGAGATATATATTGAGGCTAGTACATGAAAAGAGAGGTAATGGAGAAAATAATTACTCTGATAGGCCTTACTACTATAATAACTCTCAAGAACATAATTATTCTTTGAAATTGAAGAATTATTTGAGCCACTAGTAGCCTTCTGAAGGACGTGTAGGTAGACTGGACAACCAAATAAGGATAATAAACTGTTCTAAGTATCCCAAACCCTCTAATCCATTTTGAGTACATGTTAAGAAGACAGGCTGGCTTCTGGTTATTCTGATCTTTCAACTATAACATAATGGTTTGTTTATTCTTTACTGAACAAATAAATATTAGAGACCACTAATCCAAATCAGGGAGGTTAGTATAAAAAGGGTAGTTATAAATGCCAACAATGAAGCTCCAGAACCAAAAAGTACAAATAAACACCATATGAGTTACTGACCAGAAGGTCAAACCCCTAGATAGATAGATAGATATAAGGTCAAACCATAATAATATACATATATCATCTTCCCCTTCTGTAGGGCTCCCATCCTCCCCTCAGGGCCAGAGGAGTATGTTCAAGGCCATCTCCCCCATAGCTCTGACAGCAGGCTTTCTCCTTTCTCCTTGGGGAAGAATCAAGCAGATTAAGGGGATAATCCTAAATGCTTTTCTAAATTAAAATTAACTCAAAGATGTGAGTATATGTGACACTAAAGATCAGACTTCCTCTCTGCTTAACGTGGAGAACTAATATCCTTCTACACTTGGCACCAAACCAAAGTGGCCCCCCCAACCCTCCCCACACACAGAGGCAGCACCTCCCTCTCCCTCCCAAAAGTCCAAGATGTTCCAGACAACATAACAAACCACATGGTTGAGAATGATTCATACGTTTCCACTCTCCGTCCAAAAATGAGCAAAAGAAGTTTCCACTTAATTTATAATCAGAATTTTCTGCACAGTTCCTAAAAAATTAAAGGGGAACGATTCAAACTCTGGCCTTTCTTTCTCCAAAAATTACTGATTAGTTACAGACTAAAGTATTTTTTGGTAAAATACTTTTGTGCTCCATCCATCCCTGGAGACAAGGGCTATAGCTGTGCGATGCCAAATATCTAATCAATCATCCAATGTTTTCATGTTTTCGGATGTTTTCAAAAAGCTGGTGTTCTGTAGATACAGGCTTATCCTATCCAGTCGTTTGTTATCTCAATAGTACATATGGATACAGATTTTTCTGTTTGGAATATTTCTCAAGGCCAATGCCTTATTATAGTTCCAACACCTGCAAATATTTGGCAGAGATTGTTCTGTCCTCTCCATCTCCCCCACTCTTCCTGCAACCCCACCCCCATCTCTTGCCATTATGAAGCTCTAAGTTTATACAATATGTCCTTTCCTTGATGTTGTTAATGGTTTATCTGTGACCCATGAAATGTGCAGTTGCTGGAGCATAAAAGTTAAGTTTCAAATCACATTTCATGGGGAAAACTTAGATCCAAAACAAAGTGGCAGGAGGATACAGTAGAAAGGATACTTAACTCAAGATCTAGAAGCTGAGTTCCAGTTCCAATTCTGTGGCTTTGACCAAATCACTCAACCTACCAAAGTCTCAGTGTATACCACTTTAAAGTGTAGGGCTTCAACTAGACGAAGTCCAAGGCCTAACATCTTATGATTCTAAGCATTGAAGTCAATGAAATTATTCCTCTCTGCAGTCTCGATATGAATGAGAGTATCACCTTTAGTGAAACTAATATTGAACTTTCTACAAATTTATAAATATTAGATATAAGTAATCAAAAAAGGCAAATAATTGTCAGTGTGACTACTCTCAATATTGCTTCCAATAAATGACAAAAGGGAAAATGTTTTCTGAGTATTGCTACCTTCACCAGCATCATGATTTTTACGTAAGTCACAACGACTTTTCCAGAGCATGGCAAGAGGAAAATCTCCGCTCTCTTCTTGCCCTCTTTCCATCCTATCTGGGTCTTCTTTCCAGCTTGCCTTGTATATCGAGGCCCTATTTTGGGGTGATAATCTTATTATTCATTTAAAAATTTTATTTTCTCTAATTTCTGTTAAGTAGCTCCCTTCTTAAGAGCAGTGAAACCATATAGCAGGCAGGCAATGGGAATAAAACAATTTACTGGATCTGACATTTATTAACATCAACGTGAGATAGTGGGGCTTTAAAAAACAGGCACTTAGGTTTGCACACAAATATTACATGGCACAACAGCTTCGCAAAACTCCGTCCACTGAACACAAATGAAAGACTAGGAACTTCCAAAGCAGGGCCCGCAAACAGGTGCTTCAGTCTGTAACCCACAAAAACGAACACTGGCACAAAATCTGAGACTGGATTAAATATTCATTGCCTTCAGTTTAAATTCTTAGTTCAGATATTTGAAGATCCCTCCTGACTTTGTGGCACACTTAAGTTCTTTTCTTGACTGTTTGTTTGTCTTGTTTTTTAAGGGAGGCTTAGAATTAGCTGGTGTTAAAAGCTTAATGGCAATTTGTAGTGGCCAATGCCAAATTTTTGTTTCTTTAGCATACTGAGTGTGCAAACACATACACTACTGTCCCCCCAAAAAATCTCTCACCTACATAGACACACTCAGACACCTCCACCCACACCTACACAGAGACACACCTATCCTTCCCATTGCTATACGCATACATATGCAAATCAGCACATATGCTAATGATAGTACACCTACACAGGTACTCACATACTTAAAAGAAGAGGTGGAAAGATCATGGCAAAGATATGTAGTGTGCAGTATGTCACTGACAGAGGAGACAGGGTGCTGTTTCCCTGGACAGACTACTGGTGTGACGGGCCAGGGCCTAACTCCCCCAGAATTGCCAGAGGTGAATGAATGCAAGCAGGTTTATGCAACAGATGAAATAGGTTCCAGTGAGAGCTTGCAGGTCAGTAGGTTCTTCCTTATGAGAACAACTTGGAGTTAATTTGCTCCTCAGATAGGAAAAGCGGCCTGTTTTATCAGAAAACTCGCTAACTGTATAACAGTATAAAGAGACAAGGTTGTGTAAGGGATATCTCCCAGATCCCTTACCTTGAGTTTCTCAAATCGATCATTCAGGGATGCGACCTGATGGTCTCGGTGACGCCCCACCAGTTTGCATAAGGCACAGATCAATTGGTCATCAGATACACAATACATGTTCACTTTCTCATTCTCATGGTCCAGGCAGGTGATCCCTCGAAGATGTGTGTCTGGCACTGGTTCCACCAGGCGATGGCTGGTGAAAGGTTTCTTGTTGGGGTGTGTGGCCCGCAGGCAACGGTCACAGTAGGAGACCTCACAGGTGATGCATGTTTTCACTGCATCCCTTGGCGGGTCCTGCTCACAGAATTGGCAAGCAATACGCTCACTAGACATGGCGGTGCTGGGCCTGTAAGTCCTCTCCCGGCGGCTCTCACTTGGGGAATTGGGCCCACTGACTGAAGCCTTCTGGAAGCGGTCAATAATGTTCTGCAGAGTCACATTCCTCTTGAGGCCATCCAGGCCGCGGTGGTTCAGTGAGATAACATACCTACACGTAGGACACTGAAAAGCAGTAATGGGTTCAATGGATTCACCAGAGCTGCAGTTCGAGACCAAGATGCGATGGGCACAGCTGAAGCAGAGGCTATGAGCACAAGGGAGCAGAAGGGGGTCTTCAAACAACTCTAGGCAGATTGGACAGGTCAATTCAGACTCCAGTGTTTCCATCTTTAGTGAAAATAATCCTGCTGAGGCATTAAGAACCGCAGAGGCTGGGCTTTCACCTGCAAAGAATACAAAGCAAGAGTCATTAAGCATTTCCAAAGGAAACGTGGATATGGCGTAATTGTACACTAACCAACGGAGGCTTTCCATGCTGGATTCCCCAGGGACGCTGGGGCAATAGGAAAGTGATTTGGGAATTAATGAGAAAGATTTTCTTCCCCTTCAAACCTTGTTTTTGACCAATGCCTGAGTTTCTTTTCCTGCACTAATAAATAGAACCCAGTGGCCATATCTGAATCCTGGTTTACTGATTAACATTACTATGCCAGCTCACGACACTGGCATGGATCATTCTCTCGCATATTCTCCACTGACCTCTCTTGTCCTGGACTATGATGAACCTGAGGCCCTGCAAAATTCTCTATCTCCATTCTCCAATATTGTTTTCTATTTTACTTCAAAGTAAAATATAAGAGCTGCTCCTATTTCACATCGAGTGGAAGGAAAACAAGGCCATATTTCAAACTAACTCCCTAGTTCTTGAAAGGATTCCATTCTTGGAGCCTGCATAAAAAAGAGGAGAGAACTTTAGAAAAATGTAGTTCTTGGTGCAGGATAATAAGTTCTTCAGAATGTGAACTTGAATTACTTCCCATTACCACACATGGAAATTTCTGTTCCATCCCATTTCCAGTAAACTGAGTTACCACAGACAAAAGATGATAGTTTTCACTTTCACTTTCTTCCCTCACCTTCAGAAAACTCTTCATCAATCTGAATGAGAAATGATTTCAACTTTCTCAGAAATAGTTGCTGATCAATAATGAAGACATATTACCTCGTGGCTTCAGTTTGATTTTATTATTAAACACCCGCTGAGCTAGCACAAGCCTACTATGAAGCCCAGCCCCCCCATGCATCTTTTCATACTTCCTAAAATATAACAAGATGCAAATCAAGATCTAGGTATAAATTAGCAAGGTGGGGAGGCAGAAATTTTCAGACCTGTTAACCTTTATTTTAGTACGTGCATCAGAGTAAAATAAGTCACCTAATGAATAAGAAACTAATCTCTTGGTCAATCTATCTCTTCTTTCACAGACATTTCTGAGCTGAACATAGAGATACTTATTGCCATGGGTCTTCCATTAATTAAAATCAACACCCATAAATATTCTAAGCTAGGCTTAACTAAGGAAAAATAGAAAATTTATCTTATTGACTGTAAATGTTAATCTTATTCACATGAAAGAGAAAGGCATCTTTTGCTTTTGAGTAGCTTTTGTTCATCATCTCACTATCATTGGAGAACCTCATCAGGGCTTGAAAATTTGCTTCTGCCATTGATATTTGCTCAGATTTTGTCATCTATCAGTGATATCTGCATAGCCCTCTCACAGGATACTTAACCTATTGAGTACAATTATACCTTGTGCATAAGTACAATAGATGTATCCCAAAAAGGTGTTTTTAAATCAAACCTTTTAAGTGCATTGAACTAACCAGCTATTTAATGGAAACTATAGGAAACTGAGCCGTAAAAGTGAAAAATCTTTTTGTAAAACAGTCACTCTCGGTTCGTTTGATAAGTTCAGATGTTTGTATAACCACTTTTTTAAAGATGAGACTTGTGGTATTCTTATTTTACAATTTACAAGTGCTTGAAAATTGTTGGCTAGTATTTTGTAGCTTATAACATCTATCAGCATTCACCTATAGAGATGAAAAAGTGAAACAATTAAAATGCACATATATCATAGAATCTTAGAATTGGAAGAGACTTTCGAGATGACAGATGCCAACTTCCACTCAAGGCAGGAATATTACCTTTCATAGCTTCACCTGCTATCCCTCAGACGCTCAAATTCAACATGTCCATAAATGAACTTGTTATTCTCCCCTCCTCCCAAAAAACAAAACATTTGCTCCTCTTCCAATTTTCCCTATCTGGTGGATAACATCATCCAAGTCTAGAAACCTAGGAGTTCTTTCATTTACATGTTTATCACCTCAGTCGTGGCTTCTAGAACATTCTGTTTTATTTCATTTACACATCTGTGTCTCCAGCTATCTCTCCCTGCTCCTTGAAGGGCATCAGCTATTTCATATTTTTATTCACAGTGCAGTGCCTCACACATACTAGGTATTCACTAACTGTTAAATGAAGGACCCCTTAAACTAGAAGTTAGAAGAAGGGACCTAGGATTTACTGAGCACCTCCTGTATTCTGAGTACTATGTTAAGCAATTTACACACATTATTTCATTAAATTCTATCAGGAAGCCTATAAGGAAGGTACTACTACTATACCCATATTATAGTTAGGAAATTGGGGTTCAGCACTGTTAAGTAAATCAACCTGGAATGTACACACCCAGAGCACTGGGTCAGTCTAATGCCAATGCCTGTGCTCTTTCCCCTACACCTTTATTTCAATCATCTCACCTCCTTCACTGAAGTTTATCTTGACTATTTACAAGAGGGTTTCTAAACAGCATGTTTCCGCTTCTATTTTGGTCTCCGTGTCCCTCTGAGTTTTCTCTGAATCTGCCTCTCATTCTGAGTCCCTTCCAGAATCATATCTTTTTCTTCTAGGCCCATCTCCACCTCACACTGCATTTCTACTGCTATCTCGTCCAGAAATGCATGTCTGCATTCCTCAATGTCTGTGTTAGAAGCTACCTGGGAGAACAGAGTGAGGCCTCCCGCCAAAATGACAGTTGGTCAGGAGCATTGCTGAAAGACGTCTATGTGTTGAAACCTCTAAAAAAACAGAGTACCACAGCCCTTCTAAGTCTTAGCAGGGTGCCGTATAAACCCTTCTGTACAGAGGAAAAGCTCTCCAAATTTCCCTGGAATGCTAAAAATTGTTCCCTACTAAGTGTGACACTTGAACCTTACTACGAAATTAAACTTGGGAAAGCATGCTATTGGTCAGCGTTGCCTTGGAGAGGGTCAAAATAGGACTTTTAACCAGGAAATTCTGAACTTCCTTGAACTGTTTCAAGAATGTTGTGTATATGTCATATATGCATTTTCATGGAGAGAGGACTGTCCATAGCTTTCAAAACATTCTCAAAAGAGTCTAAGATGGAAAAAAAGTCAAACTCTAATGCTCTAAAATAGCCTATCTTAACTGATTTCAGCTCTATAAAGGCTAATATAAGATGGCTACAGTCTGTTGCTTATGGTAGGTAACTTTTTTTTTTAAAGATTTTATTTTTTTTCCTTTTTCCCCTCAAAGCCCCCCAGGTACATAGCTGTATTATATTCTTCGTTGTGGGTCCTTCTAGTTGTGGCATGTGGGACGCTGCCTCAGCGTGGTTTGATGAGCAGTGCCATGTCCGCGCCCAGGATTCGAACCAATGAAACACTGGGCCACCTGCAGCGGAGTGCGCGAACCCAACCACTCGGCCACGGGGCCAGCCCCTATGGTAGGTAACTTTTTTATACTGTTTCTATTCTGTACTATTTTATCATCATGTAGTAACTGCTTTAGCCAATTTTAGGAAACTGAATATTTTTTCAACTTCTTCAAACATCTGTTCATCTCATGTCTCATTTATGAGGCCACCTTGTTCCAATCACACCTTATATTTCAGAATCCTTTCAATTATCTCCCATTTTCCCTACCTCCCTGATTATCTAAGGACCTTTCTCCTTAAAATTTTAATGTGAATTTGCTATATGCCAGGCACTAAATAATACCCTTTACATGCATTGTCTCATTTAATTTTCACAACAACCTTCTAAATGGTAGGTACGATTATTACCCCCCCCAATAAAAGGTAACTTGTCCAGGGTCACATATGTTTGCAAGCAGCAAAGGTAAGATTCAAACCCAGAATAAAACCAGGAGTCCAGAAATAAACTCATATACTCATATATTTATGGCTAATTGACTTTTGGCAAGGATTCCAAGACCATTCAATGTGGAAAGAATAATCTTCTCAACAAATGGTGCTAGGACAACTGGATATCCCTATGCAAAAGGATGAAGTTAGAGCCCTACCCCATACCATATATAAAAATTAACTCAAAATGGACCAATAACCTAAATGTAAATGTGGAAACTATAAAGTCTTAGAAGGAAACACAGGTGTATGTTTGGAAACTTAGGTTAGGCAATGGTTTCTTAGATGACACCAAACGCACAAGCAAATAAAAAAAATAGATAAATTGGGCTTCATCAATATTTAAAACTTCTGTGCTGCAAATGATACCATCAAGAAAGTGAAAAGACAGCTCACAGAATGGAATAAAATATTTGCAAGGCATTTATGTGATATGGGTCTCGCATCTAGAAATATACAAAACTCTTACAACTCAACAATAAAAAGACAGAAAAAAAACAATTAAAAGCGGGAAAAAGAGGGGCTGGCCTGGTTGCACAGTGGTTAGGTTCGCATGCTCTGCTTTGGCAGCGTGGCGGGGTTAACGGGTATGGATCCCAGGCATGGACCTATGCACCGCTCATCAAGCAATGCTGTGGCAGTGTCCCACATACAAAATAGAGGAAGACTAGCAACAGATGTTAGCTCAGGGCCAATATTTATTACCAAAAAAAAAAAGGGCAAAAGATTTGAGTAGACATTTCTGCAGAGAAGATATACAAATAAGTGATTACTAAGCATATAAAAAGATAATACTTAACATCATTAGCCATTAGGGAAATGCAAATCAAAACCTCATTGAGATACGACTTCATACTCACCAGGATGGCTACAATACTACTTCACATCCACTAGGATGACTATAATTTTTAAAAAATAGCAAATTCCAGCCAAGATGTGGAGAAATTGGAACCCTCATACTTTGCTGGTGGGAATGTAAAATGATGCAGCTGCTTTAGGAAATAGTCTGGCAGTTCCCTAAATGGTTCAATGTAGAGTTATCATGTGATCAAGAAGAACTGAAGATGTGCTCACTCAAAAACTTGTTCACAAATGTTCACAGCAGCATTATTCATAATAGCCAAATGGTGGAAACAACCCAAACGTCCATCAACTGATGAAGGGATAAACAAATGTGGTATATCCATACAATGGAATGTTATTCATTGAGAAAAAGGAATGAAGTACTGATACATCCTATAACATGAATGAGCTCTGAAAACATTATAAGTGAAAGAAGCCAGTCACAAAACGCTAAAAATTATATGATTCTCTTTATACGAAATCCATAAGAATAGAAAGTAGATGGGTGGCTGCCAAGGGCTGGGGGAAGGGAGGGATGAGGAGTGACTGCTAATGGGAATGGGGTTTCTTTTGGGGATGACGAAAATGTTCAGGAATTAGACAGTGGCGATGGTTGCACAACTTTGTGAATATACTAAAAACCACTGAATTGTACACTTTAAAATGGTGAATTTTACGATATGTGAACTATATCTCAATTAAAAAAAAACCCAGGTCTGACTCCAAAGTGTGAACAGTTAATCACTATACTATACTGCCAACTGTACCTATGGAGTATTTCTAAACTCGATTGTATCGCTTACTCCTTTCAATTGTTTTTCTAAGTCAGTGATTCTCTATCTAGGTTTTGCAATACTCTGGGAGATCTCTAATGAGCAATGGGTGTCAGAAAATTCTCAGCTCCTAATTTTTATTCATTTAAAAAATATAATAGTCTTAAAAAATATTTGACTCCTCTATCACAAAATACGTTTAGGAAGTACAGGGGGAAGTTGTGTGACAAAAGAAAAACAAGAATGGCAGAGTGTTGCAACTTCAGAAAGTTTGTGAATCACTAGTCTATGCAGAATTAGAGAGTGTGCTAAGGATAAAGAAAGAATGTGAACCTGATAGAGTGCAACTCAATGACATGTAATCATGAAGCTTTTGCCCGAAAACACCATGGTTTGTCTTAAAAATGCATTGATGAAATGTCTGGGAGGACAGACCAATGGCCATATTAAGAAACAAATGCCCACATCCATATACACTGACTTGCTCCCTTCCATTTAGTTACCACCATGTAGTCAAATATGTATGTTTATGTATTTGCTCTTGCTCTATTACAAAACTGTTGCTGTATAGCTTATCTTCATCCTGCATCCCTGCTTCTGGCTGAGACGCCTGAGAAAAGAAGTCGATGAGAATAAACTATAAGGTCTCATAAGGCTCTGTGAGTAGAAATACAAAAGAGGAGTTTCAATGCGGGTGATTAAGATAAAAATAATACATTGTACACTTACAAAATGAAAGACTGATCTCAGCATCACCCTCCAAATCCAGCATTCAGTTAACTCTGATCAGAGAGAGAAGCCGTGATCTGCACTTAGCAGAATTCTATTATTTCTAATGTTATTTGAACATAATTAAATGCCCACTTATTTCAACAGTTTATATTCCATCTAATTTTCATCTTCCAGGTCTGCAGAGCATGGTTCTCAGCTCTCACTACCTCCTGAGGTGCCACGGTCTCTCCTTCACAGAAAAATCATGAGTATGAAACGAAGCCTGACCTCTGGGCTGTAGAATGAGGACTGAGCTGAGTTGCAGGTTTTGTTTAAAAAACAGATTAATATAAAATAAACATTCTTCAGGATATTAACATTAATGTCCTGTGAGCTCTTCCTTAAAACACTAGAAACTATCTCCCTGCCTCGGGAGATGAGAGAATGAGTCCTTAACTGTAAAATGTCATTCAAGTTGAACTAGAATCACCAGATGATCTCTTTAAGATGCTTCCCAGCTCTGACATCCTATTATTACAGAGCTCTTGCTATCTGTTACCACATAGGAAAGACACCTTGGATTACTGAAAATTACCTCCTCAAAACACAAATCTTATTTATTAGAGTGACTAGAAAGGCTGACAAGCGATGGGCATCACCATGAAAGGAAATGGAAATAAACAAAATGCATTACTTTCCCTTGGCTAAGCTAAGGTGCTGAAGGACAGTGGCTGGTTTTGCCTGTTGTACCTCAAGGAAGATATAATGGGTGTTCTAGAGGACAACTAAAGGGAACAGGAGTCCCATGGGAGTATAAATAATGAGAACACCTTTTGGAACTGAAAAGGAAGACAACAAATCCTAGAATACTATTAGTAGGAAAGGACCCCCTTGAAGCTGAAAAAAGATCATTTGGGAACATAAAAGGCAACCAATGTACAGGATTTTCACCCTAAAAGGATAAAGACTGAAAACAGAAACTCAGAAAAAAGAGGCTAGCTGGTCAGTAAGCATAATTAATAATAACAGTCATCTTACATTTGTGTGCCATTTTATACTTTTCCAATGGTTCCAGAGCCATTATCTCATTTGATCCTCATAATAGAGCCTGGTTGTAGTCCTACTTCCAAACTGAATTACCTGAGTGATCCTACGTAAGACATTTAACCTACTCGGGCCACAGCCTTCTCATCTGTCAAATGAAAAATACGTGCCCGACCCATCTCACAGGTTCTTGTGAGGACCAAATAAGGATAAAATAAAATTATTAACTTGCTTTATATAGATGAGAATACAGATAGTCTCATAATACATTCACAGATGACAGATACGCAGCAAGTTATTAAGGAAATGTTTGCAATGTTTGGAAATTCATCCCAAACACATAGTTGACATAATGGAGGACAACCACACTCCCTCACACGTTCTCTGGAGGACCATGGGTCTGATTGTGGTATTTCTTTCTTTTTTTTTTTTTTTGTAAAGATTGGCACCTGAGCTAGCAATTGTTGCCAATCTTCCTTTTCTTCTTCTTTTTCTTCTTCTCTCCAAAGCCCTCCCAGGCCCAGTACGTAATTGTATATTTCAGTTGTGAGTGCCTCTAGTTGTGCCATGTGGGACGCCACCTCAGCGTGGCCTGATAAGTGGTGCCATGTCCGCGCCCAGGATCCGAACCGGGAAAACCCTGGGCTGCCGAAGTGGAGGGCGCGAACTTAACCACTCGGCCACAGGGCTGGCCCTTGATTGTGGTATTTCTTATGCTCATGTCTCCTCTGTTGGACTGGACTTCCCCCAAGGGAAAAACTGTCTCTCTTCTTTTCTCTTAAGCTTTTATCATGCACAGAGAGAGCTCAGGACTGGAGGTTGATTACTGACTGACAGAGAGTGCCAGAGTCAGTTCCTGTCCAATAGGTTATTAAAGCCTACTTAATATTTTATACTATGTGGATTTAATGATATTTTCTGTACAATAATTAGCTCCTAAATCCAACCCTTGGCTATTTTATAAAAGACAGTCATTATAAACATTAAAATGAATATCACAATAGCAGAACTGAAAGTCCTAAAGCTGCTACAAATGCAAAAGATTAATCTAAGTAACCAAGAACTGGGTTTGCCAAGGTAACCCATGATAACTGACAGTAATCCTAACTACAATTCATAACCCCTTTATCTTAATGCAGATTACAATGGCAGCTGCAAGGCTGGGCAACAACTGGAGAACAAACTTCATTTACCTACTGCTACCAGTACAGATTTCCATCTATTCTAGGACTGCTTTTCCCAACCTCTGTTACCCAATGAAATATTTGTAAATTTTTAAATGTTCAGTGACACACCTGGATGGGCAGTCATCTCTACTTCTACAGAATAAAATTGGCAATATATGTATGTAGGGCATGCTGTTGAATGTCAGGCTGAGAGGACCCCAAGTTCAGGTCAGAAACAAGGGACAGAGAACAGAAGCCTATTTGAAATCAAGCTTCTACTCCCCTGGGAACCACAATGATCCTAGCAACACTGAACAAAAGGCTATAGACAAAGCAGTCGAGGATTCTGGACCATAAACCATTTTTCTATCTCTGGGCTTTATACATTCAGACACGTCACCGTCCCGCATTAGCATTGTCTACCATGCCCATACATTATGCTCCTAACTGGGCAAACTGAAAATACTGGGATTTTCTGTTGCAGGAGGTTTTTAGATTATATAATGAGTTTGTTATCGGATCATTTGGTCTCTATAAGAGGAAGATTCAGAGACTGGGGACACTGTTCATCAACCAGAGGAGTCTGACCTGCAGGAAAAAGGCTGAGACAAAGCCAAGGTCAGGCAGTCAGAGCTCTGCAGGGAGATAAGAACCCAAGTAGGACAAGTCTGACTAAGGATACTTTCCTAACCCACTTAGGCTGAACCAACACCCTAGTGTGCATTCAGGTGAACCCCACAAGGAGAAGGGAGTGATGGGATGTTGGCACATTACTCAAAATCCCTCCACCACCCAGACTTTCGCCATCTAGTAGTCTTAGCAGCTTATAGGATTTCTAAGGGAAATGTAGGAGCTGGGAGATTAACTACTGAAAAGATTGTGCCTGCCTATGGTGATGGAAACAGGCAAGATGGAAAAAAAGAAACAATGGGAAGACCTCCAGTACCCATGGAAGACTCTTAGCAGAGTTTCAGTTCATGAAAATGGGGAGAGAAACATATACTGATCCTTGGAAGAGAGGGGAAGTAAGAAGTGGACTAGCAGTCTGCACAGAGGGATAAGTGGAGTTGGAATTTCTTGTCTCAGCACCACTCATCTGGTCTTCTCAAGTGTTAACACCCAACACACTGGTTGAGAGACACTTTTCTAGTCTCTTCTCTACAGTGCTCAGTGACCAACACAATGATTTTGAGAGAACTGAAATACAGACATTAGTGCAACACCACCTTGCTACCAAAATTTCATTCGTCAAAAAAGTGAACAATTGTGAACTCTCCTGAACTGTCATATATCCAGTATCAACATGTTACACTTCATATTTTGATGACGCAATGCTCTAAGTCAAGACACCCAGCTTAATTAAGGAGGTGCTTCGCAAATACAGTGCCTCGTTTTCCTTTTTGCACAGAAGAGAGGACAAAAGCTTAATGCTAAATGGAAATGGAGCACCCCCTGGCCTCCACTAGCAGCTGAATCCCATGGCTTAACAGCGAGGGAGTTACCAAGATCCATAAGGACTGAACGACAGACAAACATGAAGCCAAGCAGGTACCTCCGAGAAGAGCCATTAAAGACACATTCCGTGCCTCAGCCCTGTCTTCAATTCCCTTTTAGGGCTCTGTGTCCCTTAGGAAAGAGAGAATCTGAGCGCTAAGGGATAGAGTGAAAAGAGGACATTCTCTCCTCTTCACCAAGCCAATGAGGTTTACTGAGTGGTAAAGACATGGTCCTTTTGCAGTTTCCTTCTCAACTGTCATGGTGTCAGCAGATTTTATGGGAGGAGAGATGAGGGAACGGACAGGCTCACTACCCAGAGCAATTTTTGGATGCAATTATGAGACTCCACTGGCACTGCTCTAGGGGCTGCAAGTTGGAGCAAGTTGCCCTGCACTTAGAGGAGGGATTAACTAAACCAATTTCATCTAAATCAATTTGCACTGTTCAGATGATATGTTCATGAAGCAACCAACTCACTGATTTTCGGCAGTACTTCCCGGGGGGTGGCTTTGCAAGGTACAACATGCTAGATGAGAAGTCTAGTAGTCATGAAAGGGAGGGAAACAATTGCCCCTTCATGTCCCTAGCCTCTACCCCAGCCCCACACAGCCCCTCCCCGTTCTAATCCTGGAGCGGCAAGGAAGGAGATAGGCCTCAAACAATCAGGAGGCCAAAATACTGGACCAAAACTGAGGCCTCAGCCCAGTCAGCAGAGGACTCTGCACATTGTAGGCGCTTAAGAAATATTGTTGACTCACTGCTGCTAGATGCTAATCATGCTTATACAGCCATGCCTAAAATTACTTATGCCACTTTTCAGTAGAAATTAATGAACTGCCCCCGTATAGGCTAAAATTGGGTGAGGTTATGTTTTCAAATGAGTCTGACTCAGATTATTAGGTTGGAGCACATTAGATATGATTCAAGCCTCAACTTAAAATAATCACCATTATTCTGTATGCCTAGTTTTATGTATGTTTTCATTCAGTTCTACGTGCTTTAGGGGAAAGTAAAACAGACTTAGGACCTAAGTACAATGATAGATTTGGCTCCCAGGAGGGCTAATAATGGCAAGTCAGGGTTTCCAGTAAACTAGGGTTCCTACTTACACTCAATCTATTATCCCAATAAAAGGTAAATGAAGTACTTTCTTTCAAAAGTATAATGCTGAGGGTTTATAGTACCCTTTCATCTTCAAAGGACCAAGCCAAGACTCACAATAGCCAGTACACAATATTATGCCTTTTACTCAAGCACATCAACTATGAAAGAAAGGTCATAGGAATGTCCTAAGGCCATAAAGCCAATGCAACATCACATTTGGGACGAACTCTGATCTTCTTGGCTCCTAGACCTGTATTTTAATCACATAAATCAAGTTGTGAGGAACAATGAGGAAAAATCTAATTCACATTATATATCTGTATTAAGTCAATTGATTGGGCAGGAATATATAAAAAGAGCAAAGACTGCCCCCTCCCCGCAGGGCAGTGATGAGTGCAGAGGGATGAAAGGGGGGATGTGAGGGTTAGGGGTAACCAGCTGGGGCAGAACAAGAAGTAGGGGAGGGAATCTCCTGATTGAGTGTTTCCCTTCTATTGGAACACTGCCCGAGAACTGATTAGAGTACTGGGAGGGAACAGAATGGGGTTAAAGGCAGCCTTTATGGCCCAGCTTGAGAATGAGAGGAATCACCCCACACACAGTACTTGTCTATTTACACAGTCTCTAATATATTCCTTTATAAGGGCTCCTCCTCAAAGACACACACCATCACTATCCCCCCACCCCACACTCCGAAATCCTCACAAAGGCAAATTGGATGAGAAGCAAGAGGCTGCGTGGCTGGGAGTTCACAGGTTGATGGGGGCAGTCTGGAAGATGGGGGGCTTCTGGGTGGGCAGGTAGGTGTGTGACCATGTAGGAAGAAGGGGAGTGAGCGTGAAGACGGGTAGGGGAGTGTGGAAGAGAGAAAGTGAAGAACCCAACGACCCCAGGATCCCAATTTCCTGCTCTAAAAAGCGCCTCCAAGAAATAACGTGCTGCACACGAAGTGTTAAGTAACCTAAACCTTATCGTCACCAAAAATGTTTCTGTAAATCTACTCTGCCGTTATTTACTTAATTCTTAGGAGCCAGGAATGGAAAAACCCCACCTCTCCTCGGCTCGGTCGCAGTCTGTCCTGTGGACAAATGTAAGTTTTCCCGCTGCCCCACTGCGCTGGTTTCACAGCTAGGCCAGAAATAAGGAGCCACCCAGACAGAGATTCGCGGATCGCTCCCCCGGCAGAAAAGGGATTAAGTTTCGCCCGGCCTCCCCGCCGGCAGGGTGGCCACAGCATCTCCGGCTGCTGCCGCAGCCACCGCCACCGCCGGGCGGACGGCCTGCCGAGGGGCGCCGCCCGGGCCAAGGAGGCTCCCGGACGCGGGAGCGTGGGAAGGCGGCGGGGTCCTTTCCCAGACTCGCGCCCCGGCACCAGGGGAGCCGCGGGACCGCCCGCGCCCGCCGGGCCGGCTCCGCGGGAGGCCTCGGCCGCCCCCGCCCCGCACCCCGGAGCGCGAACTCCGTCCCAGGAGGGCAGCGACGGGAGCCCGGCCCCAAGGGCGCCACGGGAGTCGGGGCCCGGCCGGAGCCCCGCCGCCGCCGCCGCCGCCGCCACCTCGAGCCTCGCGGGCCCCGTCCCCCTGCCCGCCGAGCCCCGGAGCCCTCGGCCCGCGCCGGGCCCCGGCGGCACCTGAGAGGCGGCCGGAGCAGGGGCCGAGCCGTGTGCGGGCGGTGGCGCTCGGCCCCCGGGGCCGCGGCGAGGGGGCGCGTTTTACCCATAGTGTTCCCGGGTGCCAGCCATCTCCTCGGTGCGCCCGAGGGCGCCGGGAGCCCGCCTGCCTCCGGCGCTCGCTGGCTTGGGCTCCGGCGCGAGCTCCTGGGCCGCCGCCGCCGCCTTGGCCGCCGCCGCTCTAGGCCGCCGCCCGCCTTCGCCGCCGCCGCCGCCGCCGCGCAGCAGCCGGGATCCGCCCGCCCGCGCGCCCCGCCAGGGACAGCACGGCGGCCGCCACGACACCGCGGCTGGCTCTCCCAGCCAAACTTAAGAGTTTTCGCCCCTCAGTGCAGGGGCAGCACCATGACACCACGGCAGCACCACACTGTCATTTCCGCCGCCGCAGAGGAAAAAAAAAAGGCAATCCCTACGAAAAGGGGAGTGGAATGGGGTGGGGGCAAGCAGGGCTGCGGCTGACGCCCCAGGGAGCACCGGGAAGGGCCCGGCAGCAGGGGCGCTCGGCCACCTTCCCGGGCTCACCTTCCGCCGCCCCCGCCGCTCCCGGCTCCCCCAGCCCCTCCTTTGGAGGCGCGTCTACATGTTTTCTCCCCTGGCAGGAGTGACCGGAGAAACCTGAGCAAGCAAAGGCAGCGGGTGGGTGGGGTTCGGGTTACTACTGTACCTACCAGCTGATTCCAGCAGCCTTTTCTCCAGCGCCCTGTCATCTTGAAGGAAGACACACCGAGAGGGGCCCGAGAGGGCGTGTGTGTGTGTGTGTGTGTGTGAGAGAGAGAGACAGAGAGAGAGAGCGCGCAGACTGTGTGCGAAATGCAGAAAGAAGACTATGACCAAACTCTTCTCCCACCTGCCAACTCCCTGGTCCCACAAACCCCCAAGTTAGAACAAGGAAAAGGCCTTTGCAACTGGCAGTGAGAAGAGAGTGCCTAGGTCGACCGCGCAGGTCCTCTGATGAAGCTGCTCTATGCAAAGTTAACTACAGAGTAAAACAAAAATAGTGGAGGAGACAGAAAAGGGCAGACAATTGAAGGAAACCCAACCCCTCTTTCTCTTTACAAAGGGAGAATGGCTGTGTTCTACTGGCCTTGTGCAGAAGGTGTGGGGATGGATTACAGCCACCAAAATTTTAAAAAACAAAACAAATAAACAAAACCTCTACAGAGTATGCAAAGTGCACATTCAAATCCTTGATAGGCAAGACAAGAGAGTGGTTACTAAGAGGACAATGGGACAGATGCCAGCTCTCCAGGTATTCAACGTCCCTAATAAGCTAATTGGTTCATCTGGAACGGAGAACTGCTCATTGGTCTGGAGTCAGCCTGTGGCTGACATGTCATTGGCTCAGAGACCACTGCCCCACTCACGTGGGGGACCCGAAAGGGAAGGAGGAGGAAGCCCCAGAGGAGATTCTGTACCTACCATGGGGTAAAAGGGGAGCTGAAGGGGAAAAAAGTGAGAAAATGAGAGGAAGCACACCCCTCGTCACATAGGCCTCCCATTACTGTGTGTGGGAACGAGTCCAGAATAATTAAGGTAGCTCTGGGTGTATCCCATCAGAGAGCCAATAGTAATTAGCCAACACCCCTTTTAAACAATGTGCTGGAGAGCCCTGAGGTGGAAATGAAGGCAAAAATCCCAACCAGGCTGTCCTGATGAAAGTCTGGCCCTAAGAGAAGTAAAAGTTAATGAGTCACACCGAAAACACAGGCTACGAAAGCAAAAACAGATAAGTGGGACTACATCAAACTAAAACCTTCTGCACAGCAATAGAGTCAACAGTGAAAAGGCAAGAATAGAGAGAAAATATTTGCAAACCATGTATCTGATAAGGAGCTAATATCCAGAATATATAAAGAACTCTTACAACCCAATAACAAAACAGTAACCCAGTTAAAAAAATGGGCAAAGAACTTGGATAGACTTTTCTTCTAAAGAAGATAGACGAATGGCCAATAAGCATATGAAAAGATGCTCAACACCACTAATCATCAGGGAAATACAAATCAAAACCACAATGTGATATTTCCTCACATCCGTTAGGATGACCATTATTTTAAAAAAAAACAGAAATTAATAAGTGTTGGCAAGGATGTAGAAAAATTGGAACCCTTGTACACTGTTGATGGGCATGTAAAATGGTGCAACTGCTGTGGAAAACAGTACGGAGGTTCCTCAAAAAATTAAAAATAGAACTACCATTTGATTCAGCAATCCCACTTCTAGAAATATATCCAAAAGAATTGAAAGCAGAATCCCAAAGAGTTATTCGCACCCCCAGGTTCATTGCAGCATTATTCGCAATAGCCAAAAGGTAGAAGCAACCTAAATGGCAAACGATGGATGAATGGATAAAGAAAATGTGACGTATGCATACAATAGAATGTGGTACATACATTTAGCCTTAAAAAAGAAGGAAATCCTGCCATACGCTACAACATGGATGAACCTTGAGGATAATATGCTAAGTGAAATAAGCCAGTTACAGAAGGACAAATACTGCATGATTCCACTTACCTGAGGTGTCTAAAGTAGCCAAACTCATAGAAACATAAAGTAGAATAGTGTTTGCCAGGGGCTGGGGGAGGGGAGAGGGGGCAGTTGTTCTGTGGGTGTAGAGTTTCAGACATACAGGACTGGGCTGGGGCAGTTGTGGGGAATCTGTTGCACAACAATGTGTATGTGGTTGACAATATTGTACTGTACACTTAGAAATTGTTGGGAGGGTGAATTTTATGTTATGTGTTTTTTGCCACAATAAAAACGTAATTTTTTAGAAAGTTAATGAGTCAGAAGTAAACTGATCCTAGAGTAACAGAGGAGTGGATAAATAAAATTTATACAGAGAGACAAACACACACACACACACACACACATATATATATATCTGAGATATATGTATATCAGATATCGTTAAATGAAAAAAGAAAGCTGTGTATGGTTTGCTATTATTTTGTGTAGAAAAAAGAGGAGGGGTATATATCCACATGTGCTCGTATATGCATAGACTCTTGAGTAAAGATACCTGAGAAACTGATTATACTGTTGCCTGGGGGTCAGGCATAGAAGTATTCAACATTGTACATGACCTTCTGTATTGTTTGAATTTTTTATAATGTCCCTCTATTACCTTTTCAAAAACAACTTTAAAAGAAGGAGGAACATAGAGACAGAAAATAGAATAGAGGTTACCATGGACTGAAGTGAGAGGAGAATGGGGAGTTATTGTTTAATGGTTATAAAGTTTCTATTTGGAAGGATGGAAAAGTTCTGGAAACAGATAGTGGTGAGGGTTACAGAGCATTGTGAATGTACTGAATGCCACTGAATTCTACACTCAAAAATAGTTCCAATCGTAAATTTTAGTTATGTATATTTTACCGCAATAAAAAATTAAAATAAAAACAAAGTGTGCAGAACAGAAAGAGATTATTGTATTTGTGTAAGAAAACAGATAAATGTATATGCAGGGAAATGCGTAGAAAAGAACTTGGGAGCACACTGTAAATAGTGTGAGCCTAGAATTTCAGTGAGTATTGAGGAGATCTTTCAGGTTTGATTCTATATATTTTATAACTGTTTGAATATTCTACAATGAGAATTTCTTCTGTAGTTAAAAAAATTTTTTTAAGTATGTCTCAAAAAAAACCCAGAATCAAGTCAGAAGTCAGTTGATCCATGAGAATTCTTTAACCTCACTTACTATGATCCCCACAGGGAGCTGGAGAATTTTCTAAAATGTGAAGTGACCACTTTTATCTCGGACACACCTAAACCAAACTAGCTAGCTCTTAGCAGAACTGGCACTTAGAGGAGAGTTGCTGTTAGTGGCTTTTATCATCCTTTAGAAACCATCCTTTCCTTCACTTTTTAGCAGTCTCCCCTCCACCTGAGCTTCCAGTGCTTTCAAGCTTGTCCCTGTTTACCAGAGCACTCTACAAAGTACTCAGACCCCATCTTTGCTCCCCAGGCAGCAGCCCACATTCTGGACCTTTCCTTTCCCTCCTCAGAACTTAACCACTTCTGAGTCCTTTTCACAAAGGACCTTACTGACTAAGGATTTCAATCGGCTAATTTGAGCTAAATGTTAATAGCTTCATTTGTCTCTCTATTAGTAGATAATATTTTAATTTTAACAGAGGCCTTCAATGTATTAACTCAAAAGAATGACTAATAGTGTGTGTGGGTGGGGATGGCGGGGTGGGGAGATTTTGCTAATCACATTACATAAGCAGCTGCTTTGAAAATATCCCCACTTTCAGTGGTTTTACGCAAATTATCACTGTAAATGTTTTATATCTGGCAGGAGATGCAAAATAGGCTGGGAGTATGTGATGAAATTATTTGTTTATAATTATTTAATGGTTACCTTTGTATATAACATGTGTTGATCCTATTAAAATAAATCAGGCCCATGGGAAAAAAAAAAGATGTTTGACAGATTCAACTTGAGGTGTTTAATTGAATTAGTCTGAGGCAGGCTCACCGCACCACAGTCCTAGAGTATGAAAGGGACAGCTCATGGGCTCTTTTTCCCAGCTAAGAATGGGGGGAGTTGGGGGAACGGCTCCAGATACTTTCTACAGAGAGAAGCACAGAGCCCAGTCTGTTTCAGAAGAAAAAAAATCACAGAAGGGGGATTCTGTTGCAGTGCAGAATTGTTGCTTCTGCAGAAGGAAACCTTCATACTGCTCTCAAAAGAAGAAACTAGTTGTCTGAAATCCAGAGGTTGACCAAAGACTTTTCTAACCAGGGGGGCTCTTAACAGGATGGCGAGAAGAAAAGTCCTTTTGGCACGGGCTCATCAATAGGACATTGTTCTAAAACTAGTTGTGAACAGGCCATGGCGGCTGCTTAAGAGAGTGGTTCAAAATAAATATGTTCCCAGTATGGAGAAACAGCATGCTCCTGGTACTTTTCGTTCTCCTTTGATCTATATTTTGGTATTGTTGTATTAATTTCGTAATTTCTTTGACTTGTCTTTGTTACAATAAACATGTATTTTTGATATCTACATTACATTGGAAAATATTTTCCTGGAGTTTTCATTAATCTTCAGGCCCAATCCTAAATCTTCCTGCTGGCCATGTCTTCCTACCCAGCGCACTAGGTCACTGAGAGTCTGGCTTCCGTGATGCCATATCCTCCTGGTTTCTCCCATCTCACTGCCTGCTGCTCAGGCTCTGTTGTTTGCTCCTCCTGCTCTTCTGCCTCCCAAGTAGAAGTGTCCAGGCTGGGTCCTTGGCTTTCTTCTCCATCCACACTCACTCCCTAGGTGACCGCCTCTAATCCCATGCTTTTAAGTACAACCTCTGTTTTATCTCTCCAGCTCAGACCTCTCTCCTGAGCCCAGACTTGCGAATCTACCTATTTCACATCTCCACCTGGCTGCCTCCCAGACAGCGCTAACATAATGTGACCAAAAGAAAACTCTTGGTTTCTACGCCTCCCCATCTCAGTAAATAGCACCACCCAAACTGCTTAAACCAGACACTGAGATGTCATCCTTGACACTTCCTTCTCCCCAACGTCCTACGTTCTATTCACCGTCAAGTCTTAGTTTGGTCTCCTCACTTCCACTTTTGCCCCCTTGCAATCAGTACTGCAGCCAAAGTGATCTTTTCAAAATGGAAATCTGATCATTTTCCTCCCTCCTCTGACTGCTATGAGAGTAAAATTCAAATTACTTAACGTGTTCTGTAAGACTTAGCATTAGCTGGTTCCTGCCTACCTCTCCAACCTCATCCTGTTCCACACTTGCTACACTTTCTCACTTGTTCCTTGCTCATGACAGTCCAAACACACGGGCGTTCTGACATCTCCTGAACTACAAGTTCTTGGCCACCCCAGAAACTTTGCATGTTCTCTTCCCTCTGCAGGAGTGCTCTTCCTTCCACTCTTCACATGGCTGTCTAGTTCCTTCTCTCAGATTATGCATCACTCGGAGAAGCCTTCCCTAACTATCCTAGCTAAAGGAACCCCTTCACATTATTCTCTAATATAACACCCTATTCATCTCCTTCAGGGCACTTGTCACTAGCTAAAATTACCAGATGTGTTTATTATATGTCCTCCCCATGCACCACACACTAGCATATACATTTCCTGAAAACAAGAACCTTGTCTGTCTCCATCACTGGTGTGTCTCCAACACCTAGAACAGTACCTGGCTCATAGTAGGTGCTAATATGTGCTGGATGAATGGTAATAAACAGGAAAGAGTGTGGTCCAGAGATGATTTTCACCATGCTGATACATATTTATCCCAATCTTCAATCTGCGATGAGGCTATCACACGTGGAAAAGACCTTTTGGCAGAACTCGTACATTTATAGCAGATTCCTGCTGGGAAATCAGACACATTATGCAGGTCCTCAACTGCCTATAAACCAGCAATTCTCAAACTAACTCAGGAAACACTAGTGTCTCTCAAGGTATTCACTAGTGTTCTGAGAAAAAAGAATTTGATCAAATAAGTTTAGGAAATGCTGCACACTGAATCTCCTTCTCAGAGACTCACAGCGCACATTAGCATATTTTTTCACCCATTTCACCCATCCCCTACCCCCAATCTCTGGCAACCACTAATCTGTTCTCTGTATCTACGAGCTTGTTTGGGTTTTTTTTTTTTTAGATTCCACATATAAGTGAGATCATACCATACTCGTCTTTTTGTCTGACTTATTTCACTTAGCATAATGCCCTCAAGGTGTATCCATGTTGTCATAAATGGCAAGATTTCATTCTTTTTTATGGCTGAATAATATTCCATTATATATATAATATATTTCATTATATACATATTCCATTATATATAATATATTATATATGTATATACACACCACATTTTCTTTACACATTCATCTGTCGATGGACATTAGGTTGTTTCCATATCTTGGCTATTATAAATAACAATGCAATGAACATGGGTGTGCATATACTTTTCAAGTTAGCATTTTCATTTTCTTCAGGTGAATTCTCAGAAGTGGAATTGCTGGATCATGTGGGAGTTCTATTTTTAATTTTTTGAGGAACCTCCATATGGTTTTCCATAGTAGCAGCACCAATTTACATTCCCACCAACAGTGCACAAGGGTTCCCTTTTCTCTGTATTCTTGCCAACACTTGTTATTTCTTGGGGTTTTTTTGATAACAGCCATTCTTACAGGTGTGAGGTGATATCTCATTATGGTTTTGATTTGTATTTGCTTGATGATTAGTGACATTAAGCATCTTTTCATGTGCCTGTGGGCATTCTGTATGTCTTCTTTGGAAAAGTCTCTATTCAGATCCTCTGCTCATTTTTTAATTAGATTATTTGCCTTTTGCTATCGAGTTGTATGAGTTCTTTACATATTTTGGATATTAACCCCTTATCATATATATGATTTACAAATATTTTCTCCCATTCAGTAGGTTGTCTTTTAATTTTGTTGATGGCTTCCTTTGCTGTGCAGAAGATTTTTAGTTTGATGTAGTCCCACTTGTTTATTTTTGCTTTTGTTGCCTTTGCTTTTGGTGTCAAATCCAAAAAATCATCACTAACGCCAAGGTCAAGGAGCTTACCACCTATGTTTTCTTCTAGGAGTTTTATAGTTTCAGGTCTTGTTTTTTTAATTTTCAGGAGTTAATCTCCGTGTATGGTCTAAGATAGCAGTCTGGTTTCATTCTTTTGCGTGTGGCTGTCCAGTTTGCCCAGCACCATTTATTGAAGAGACTGTCCTTGTATATTCTTGACTCCTTTGCTGTAAATCAATTGACCATATACACATGTGTTCATTGCTGGGCTCTCTATTCTGTTGCATCGATCTACGTGTCTGTTTTTATGCCAATACCATACTGTTTTAATTGCTGCAGCTTTCTAGTATAGTTTGAAATCAGAGAACGTGATGCCTCCAGCTTTATTCTTCCTTTTCAAGATTGCTTTGGCTATTCTGAGTCTTTTGTGGGTCCTAACACACTTTAAGATTGCTTGTTCTAATTCTGTGAAAAATGCTCTTGGAGTTTTGGTAGGGATTGCATTGGGTCTGTAGGTTGCTTTGGGTAGTATGGACATTTTAGCAATATTAATTCTTCAAGTTCATGAGCATGGAATATCGCTCCATTTATTTATGTCATCTTCAATTTCTTTCATCATTCTCTTACAGTTTTCAGAGTACAGCTCTTTCACAGCCTTGGTTAAATTTATTCCTGTGTATTTTATTCTTTTTGATGCAATTGTAAGTGGGATTTTTTTCTGAATTTCTTTTTCTGGTAGTTTAGTGTTAATGTGGAGAAATGCAACAGATTTCTGTATATTGATTTTGTAACCTGCAATTTTATTGAACACACATTAGCATATTAAGACTAAGTCCTGCCAGACATAAAAGCTATTTTAGCTTTGTTTAACATTCCTCAAATATATTTGACTATGGAACTTTCATGTTCTACTCATTTATTAATATGTCACAGGACACTAGCATTTCTCAAAATATAGCTTTGGAAACACTATCATCGGTAGAAATAGATATGTGCATCTATAGATATGTGTGTCTATAGATATATATAATGGATATTAATCAGAGTTAACATAAGATCCATGACAATAAATTCCCACTCAAAGGATGGGGCCAACCAGGAGCATAGTGGTTGGGTTTGTGCGCTCCACTTTGGCAGCCCGGCATTCACAGGTTCAGATCCCGGGAGTGAACGCACCACACTGCTCATCAACTCATGCTGTGACAGTATCCCACATGAAAAATAGAGGAAGATTGGCACAGATGTTAGCTCGGGGACAATCTTCCTCAAGAAAAAAAGAGGAAGATTGGCACCAGATGTTAGCTCAGAGCCAATCTTCCACACCAAAAAAAAAAAAAAAAAAAATCCAACTCAAAGGTATCAGTGAAATGAGGTTGAGTGGAATTCAAATTTAAAATAAAGCAATGATTGGAGATGGTGCTTTCTGTTAATATCAACCTGTTAGGAGGATACTGGCCTTCGATGGGTTAAGAATGCTGCTCTAAGTTAGTTCAGATCTTCTGGCCTGAATGAATTACTCCCTAGATTACTGAGAACATAGAAATAAGGTCAATAAACTAATGTCAATGATCCTTTGGAAACCGTACATGTGGGAGAAGTACAAGTATCAGATCCTCAAAGGCTAGAGATAAAAGGCTTTCAAAAAGGGAAAGAAGGTAGATTCTGCAAACTACAAACCAGTAGGCTTAATGTTGATCTGAGGCAAGATTCAGACCAGTCTTCACCCATTTCATACCGCCATCCAGTTTATTACTTCTTTCTGTTCCTTGAACTCTCCAAGCTCATCCCTGCCTTTGCATTTGCTGTTCCCTCTGCCTAGAGCAAAAGTGGGCAAACTTTGTAAGTGGCTCTGTAAGGAGCCAAACAGTAAATATTTTAGGCTTTGTGGGCCATATGGCCTGTCACAACTACTCAACTTTGTGCAAAAACAGCCATAGACAATGCATAAACAATAAAACTTTATTTACAAAAACAGATCATGCACTGGATTTGGCTCAAGGGCCATTGTTGGTCAACCTAGAGTGTGCTTTGCCAGGATTGTTACATAGCTAATTTCTTTTTGTTCAGAATTCAGCTCAAATGTCCTTGTCTCAGAGTATACCATCCAATCTAAAGTAACTACAAATTTACATGCTTTCAAATCTCCAAGTTTTAATTATTTCCATCATTGCACCTATCACTAACTCATATTTTCTCGTTTATTGACTTGTCCTCCCTCCCTCACACCAAAATAATAACTAACACTTGTTTTGTTCTTACTACGTGTTGACACTGCTCAAAGCACTTTACATGTATTAGCTCTTTTCATCTTAATAATAACCTCCTAGAATAATCCTTGGTCTCCCCATTTTATAAATGAGAAAAACTAAGGCTGCAAGATTAAGTAATTTATCCATGGTCACATAGTTTAGCAGGTGCTAATTCCAGGATTTAGACCCAGGTTCCTAAGCATTATGCTATTGTGATATTGTGATTTATGGTAAGAAATACATATTTAGTCTTTGTCTCCCTTTCTGGAACAAAGCTCCTAAAACCCTTGGGATTTCCTAAGTGATAAGAATGGAAAAATGTGCCTCTTGTTATGTTAATGAAGTGACTTGTGGACCCCACCTAAGGATGGGGCCTGGTTGCCAGGAGAATCAACTATGTGATTAGAGGGTTGGAACTTTCAGTCCTGCCCTCCCCTCACCTCTGACCTCCAGGGAGGGGAGAGAGGCCGGAGGTTGAATCAATCCCCAATGGCAATGATTTAATCAATCATGCCTATGTAATGAAGCTTCCACAAAAATCCAAAGGGACAGAGTTTGGAGAGCATTCGTATTGGTGAATAGATGTTAATGCCAGGAGATTGGGCACTCGGAGAGGACATAGACGCTCTGTGCCCCTTCCCACATACCTTGCCCTATGCATCTCTTCCATATAGCTGTTCCTAAGTTATATCCTTTTATAATAAACTGGTAATGTAGTAAAGCAAAATGTTACCTCTGAGTTCTGTGAGCCACACTAGCAAATTAATTGAACCTAAGAACAGGGTCATCGGAACCTCCAGTCTATAGCTGGTCTGTCAGAAGCACAGGTGACAACCTGGATTTGTGATTGGCATCTGAAGTAGGGGGGCAGTCTTATAGGACTAAGCCCTTAACCTGTGGGATCTGACACTATGTCTAGGTAGATAGTTTCAGGATAGAGTTGAATTGTAGGACATCCAGCTGGTGTCGGAGAATTTCTTGGTGGTGTGCGAAAACTCCCCACCACACATCAGAATTGGAGCCAGAATCATAGCTATACTCCATCTCGACTGCAAGCTCCAGGAGAGCAGGGATCTTTTCTTGTTTGTTAATGATGAACCCAGAACAGAGCTTAGAACAATGCCTGGTATATGGTAAGTACTCAACAAAAATTTGTCTATTTAATAAAAATTCTAGGACACTCAGATTATTAAAGGGAGATAGTTTTCCCTAAGGATAAAGCAGATTAACCTGATTTCCTTCTTTGATAAGGCTAATCTATAGGGAGAACAAGGAAATGGGAGTAGAATTTTGGTTTTCTTTGGATTTTAGCAAAGCATTAAACAAAGTCTTTCCTGGAACCGTTATTTTACTAGACTTTTCAGTGTCATTTAACACTGCTGCTCTTTTCTTTCTTTTTTTGGTTTCCATGACACTACAGTTTCCTAGTTCCCTTCACATGATCCTTCCTCCATCAATATATGGATGGTAAACAGAGTTTCATCTTTGCTCCTTGGTCCTTCTTCCCACTTTCCAAATTCTCCCAGATGGTCCCATCAATTCTCATTGTTTCCGTTTTTATCTTCATTCTGATGACACCCAAGTCTACATCTCCAGGTCAGAACTTTACCCTATGCCTGAAAAATCCCAAGATACCTCAAGGTTAACATGTTCAAAACCAATCTCAGTATCTCCTCTCCAAACCCATTTCTTTTCTTATATTCCCTGTCTCAACTGATGGCATCACCCAGTCACCCCCACACCAGAAACCTGAAAGTCATTTTTGCCTTCTCACGCTCTCTCACTGCCCCCATAGCTAGACCCTGACCCCATCTTGATAATTTTACTTCTGAAATATTTCTCAACTCATCGCACACCTAGTAACTACAACCAACTCTTAGCTGGTTTCCTTGCCTCCAGTTTTGACCCTATCCAACTCTCTACACAGCTACCAGAATTAGCTTTTTAAAGTGCAAATGTGATCACATAACACCCCATTGCCTACAAGATGGAGTCCAAGTTATGTCAGGGCCATACAAATCTCCTCAAACTTGCCAGCTTCATCTCCCACTACTGTTTCACTTGCAGCTAACGTTTCAGTGATACCAAATTGCTTTCAATGTTACAATTATCCAAACACTCCTATGCCTTTGCTCATGTGGCAGCCTCTCTTTGATGCCCATGCTTCCTTGCTGCTCACTCCCTCTTTGCCTGTCCAGCTTCTTATCATCCTCTCAGGCTCAACCAGGTAACATCTTCTCAAGGAAGGCTTCCCTAAATGTACTCCATCCTGGGCTGCGTTAGATGTCCCTCTTCTGTGCTTTCAAAGCATTCTGAACTTCTTCTAAAATACAGCATTTGTCCCACTGTATTTTTCTTATCTGCTCACATGCCTGTACCCCTCATTAGACTATGAGCTTCCTGAGGGCAAGAACTATGCTTTATTCAAAGTTATATCCATCACTCCATGTACAGTACCTGGTACATGGTAAGAATTCAATAATGTTTGATGAATCAGCTGTTTTATGGCCATAACACACTGTTGGCTCATTGAGTTGAGTTATAACACCCTTAATTCTTTTTCACACAAATAATTGTAACGTAGTGTGGCAAGTGCAATGATAGAAGTGAAACAGAAGAACAGAAAAGGAACACCTAACTGGAACTGAGGTGAGGGAAGATAGAGCAAAGGTACTAGTTCAAACTTAGGCTGCAGTGATAAAAATAGAGTAGTGGAACCGAGGAGGAGATAGTTTGGGTTTATTCTGCATCGTCAAACCATGCCCGAAAACATTTCAATCAGTGAGCTAAGTTGGATTATTCAATAAATGCCAGTGGTTTGGAAAAAATATAGCCAAATCTCAGGAATGGTTGAAGGAACAAGGAAGGTTTAACCAGGATAAGGGAAGACTATAACGGATTTGATGGCTTTCTTCAAATATTTGAAGGGCTGTGTTATGAGTTGAACTGTGTCCCCCCAAAAGGTGTCTTGAAGTCCTAACCCTTGGAACATCAGAATGTGACCTTATTTTTGAATGGAGTCTTTGCAGATGCAGATAGTTTAGATGATGTCATATTGGCATAGGGTGGGCCCTTAATTGAATGTGACTAGTATCCTTATAAGAAAAGGGAAATTTGGTCATAGACACAGAGAGAAGACGGCCATGTGAAGACAGAGGCAGAAATTTGAATTGTGTTGCCACAAGCCAAGGAACAGGAGCCCCCAGAAGCTGGAACGGGCAAGAAGGTATTCTCCCCTAGAGCCTTCAAAGGAAACATGACCCTACCAACACCTTGATTTCAGACTTCTAGTCTCCAGAACTATACATTTCTGTTGTTTTAAGCTACCCAGTTTGTAGTACTTTGGTATAGCAACCTTAGGAAACTAATAACAGGCTGTCATGGAGCAGAGGGAGCAAATTTGTTCCATGTACAACCCAATGGATAGAAGATACGTAAATGTTTCTTTATATTGAATGGAAACCTCACAGTCACACTATTCAAAGATAAAATGAACTGCCCTGGGAGCTGGCAAGCTCCTCATCATTGGAGGTCCAGGCTGGAGATTTTTGTGACAGAAATTATAATGATGATAATAATAATACAACTTCCATCTTATCCTGATTTGAACAAGCCAACTTCAAAACATCTTTATAGACAATTGGAGATATTTGAATGTTGATTGTACATTTCATTATATTAAGAATTTTGGGGGGCCGGCCCATGGTGAGGGGTTAAGTTCGCACGCTCCGCTGCAGCGGCCCAGGGTTTCGCTGGTTCAGATCCTGGGCACGGACATGGCACCGCTCATCAGGTCACGTTGAGGCGGCGTCCCATATGCCACAACTAGAAGGACCTGCAACTAAGATATACAACTATGTACCAGGGGGGATTTGGGGAGATAAAGCAGAAAAAAAAAGAAAGAAAGAAAGATTGGCCACAGTTAGCTAAGGTGCCAATCTTTAAAAAAAAAAAAGAATTTTGTTTTAAGTTTTTAGGTGAAAATAATGGCATAATGATTATAATGAGAGAGAAAAAGAGAGCTCTTATCTTTTAGAGATACACATTGAAGTGTTTACGGAGGAAATGATATGAACATCTAGGATTTGCTTTAAAATGATCCAGAGGCAGGAGAGATGAGTTGGCATACAGATGAAACGTGATTGGCCATGTGTTGATAATTGTTGAAACTGAGTGATTGATACCTAGAGATTCACTTATACTAGCCTCGCTACTTTGTTTGTGTTTAAAATTTTCCATAACCAAATATTTTTAAAAAAAAAGCTACTGGTTGCCATGTACTGAGCACTTATGATGTCCAGGAAACATGCTAAGTGCTTTTAAAGCATTATCTCACTTAATTTAATCACAGCACATAAAAAAAGACAAAGAGTGACATATTCCTGTACAGAAAGACACAGTACTGTAAAGATGTTTTCTTCAAATTAGTCTGCCTAATCAAGATGAAAAGAAACTTCAGTTTGTTTGGATTGCTTGAATTTTCAAAAGAATATATCTGTGTCAATTTGTATACTTAAAAAAGTCTCCACAGCTGCCCATGGGGCACTATCATCTCAATTTTATAACTGAGGAAACTGAGGAGCAGAAAAGTGAAGTAAATTGCTCAAGGTTGCACAACTACCACATAGGAGAAGTAAGATCTGAACACAGGTTTCTCTGACTCCACTGTTGTGTGTTTTTAATGCCCTTGCTGTTCAAAGTGTGGTCCAGGGATCAGCAGCATTGTACCATAGGAGAGTTTCCTAGAAATGCAAAATCTCAGGCTCCCTATCCAGACCTACCAAGTGAAATTCCACATTAAAGTTTCAGAAGAATTGCATACGCTATAGCATTATCCAGGGTATTTAAGTACTGGCAGGATGATTAAACCTGATCAAGGGTTCTAAACCCTGGTTGTTCATCTGAACTAAGTGAGGACTACTTTGGAAATACTGATCTCAGTTTATACTGTATGGCTCCTCGGGAGCGGGACCTGAGAATCTGTGTATTTACAGGCTCCCTCAGATGAGCTATCAGGGTTGAGAAGCACTGGAAAGTGAAACCTTAAAGATCTTTTTCAACTCTTAGCTTTTCTAATTCCTGATAAATTTTCACGAGAGGATGAAGAACTCGGTTATGTGCAACTGTGGAATATTATTTACCCCTTCACTGAAGATAATCATTTAGAAGGGACTTTAAGTTTTCTTCTAAGGAAATACAAGCCTTGAGGAGTGAAAATGGAGTCCAGATGAACAGAATGAGAAGATTAGCAAATATATCAAAATACATGACAATTATTATATCTCTCTCTCTCATATTTTATTTCAAGGAATTGTCAATGTGTACATATACAATAAAATAAGATACAATCCTGTGACCACAAAGCAGTTTGATTGGTTTTCATTAGTGTCTTATGTAAATCAAACTCATTATACTAGAGTTTACTTTTTAAATGTATACTAAGTCCCTGTCCTCAAGGAGTCCACAGTCTCATAGGGGAAACACAAGTGAATAGATAATTACGATAAAGTACTGAGATATGATAAATGAACACTGCTATAGAGCATATAGAATGGGATGCCAAAAGGCAGTGGAAGTGGAAGGAGAATAGTCAGGAAAAGATGAGTCTTAAAAGCAGAGTAGAAGTTATTCAGGGGAAGAAGGGTATTTCAGAGATATGGCACAGCATGTACAACAGCACAGGGGCCAAAGGGAACATGGTAACCTCAGCAAATAGATAATATTGTAGGCACATAGGTTAACTGTGGAGTAGAATGAAGAGAAGAGGCTGATGAGATATTCCGAGGATAGATCACAAAGGATTCCATATGACTTTCCAAGGAGTATGGACATTGTCCAGAAGCTATGCGATGAGCAATCTTTGAATGGTTTTAAATAGGGGAATGGCATGATGAAATTTGTATTGTAGGTAGCTGTGTGAAGGATGGGTTTGAAGGGGTTGAGACTGAGGCAGAAGAGCTGTTGGGAAACAATTGCAATACGTTAAGCAAGAGATAAAAAGGAGAGCGCATATATTCGAGATTTAGAATGTTGAATAGGAATTTGCGACCAAAGAAGTGAAGGAGAAGAGTGAGGTTTCTGTTTGGGTACTTGGGGATGGAGGTGTCCCTCTCTGGGGTAGGGAATATAGAAGGAGGAGCAGAAATGGAGAAATGGAGGTAGGGAAAAGTGAGGGAAGAACAATGAGATCAGTCTGGGACATGTTGAGTTTAAGGAGTCTATGGAATAACTAGGTGGAATTGTTGAGATAAATGGATGAAATCCATTTATCTAAATGGATATGTGGATGAGGAGCTCAGAAGAGAGATAAAAACTGAAGACAGAGGTGTGGAAACCATAAGCATGCACACTGGAAATATTAGAGCAAGTAAGTTCACCTAGGAGGAGACTGCAGAGCGAGGCAAGAGATGGGCTGAGGACAGAGCCCTGGGGAACGTCAACATTTAAAGGGTAACAGAGGAAGAGGAGCTCTGAAAGGAATCCTGAAAGGAAGGAAGAAGAGCAGCCAGAGAGGTAGGAAAAGCAGAACAGTGTAATATCATGGAGCTAAGTGTATTAGTTTTTATTGCTGCTGTATTAAATTGCCACAAACTTAGTGGCTTAATCCGACACACATTTAGTATCTTATACTCCTGGAAGTCAGAAATCTAAAATCAGCCTTATTGAGCTAAAGTTAAGGTGTCAACAGAACTGGTTCTTTCTGGAGGCTCTAGGGAATAATCCATTTGCTTGCCTCTGCCAGCTTTTGGAGACCATCTTCATTCCTTGGCTCATTGCCCCTTTCTCCATCTTCAAAGCCAGCATTATAGTGTTGTCACATCTCCTTCACTGTCTCTGCTTCTGTTGCCACATCACCTTCTCTAACTGCTCTCCTACCTCCCTCTTATATAGACCTTTGTGATTACATTGAGTCCACCTGAATAATTCAGGGTACTCTCCCCATCTCAAGATCCTTAACTCAATCACATCTGCAAAGTCCCTTTTTCCATATAAGGCAACACATTCATAAATTCCAGGAATTAGAACTTTGGGGGACCATTTTTGTGCCTATTGCACTAAGGAAGTGGAGAATTTCAAGAAGGAGGAGTTGCAATAGAATCATACACAGAGGAGAGTTCAAGGAAGATCAGGATGAAAGTGACTTTTGGCTTTAGCAAGTACAAAAAACTGTGTCTTTGGAAAGAATAATTTTGGTGAATTGGCAGAACCAAAGTCAGAGTATAATAGGTTAAGAAGTGAATATAACATACTCTGGGTGATGGCAAAAAGAGTTAAAATATGGAAAAGGAGAAGGACAGAGTGAATCCTGTGGAGTTGAATTGGCATGGAGGATCAGTGTGAATTTGTTGTGTTTAATATAGATAGAGAGAGAGACAGATACAGAAATAGACATAGAGGTATGCAGATGTTCATTTACCCATATATACATACATGTGTAGGTGTATATACATACATCTATTTCTTATCTCTGTCCACTGAGAGCTTCTACAGGCAATGAGCACAATAAGCACCCAGATCTTGGTTTCTCAATGACATTTTCCACTAAAAGGAACAGAGCTCCTTGGAGAAATGGCAGATTCCAGGGCTAGGGCAAGGAAAGTGTAAGATGAGCCTGGAATATCTTATTTGTGCAAGAAAGTAACAAAGTACTCAAAGAATGATGAGGGCATGTAAAATGGACACAAGAGCCAGTATGAAAAGACTTCCACTGGCCAAATCTGGAAAATTTGAGCAATAAAATAAAGTATCATAATAAAATATGACAACCCTTTGAATAATATAGGAACCTATGAGTCCACACTGACAGAAATAAACAAATGGAAGAGAAAGGAAAGCTTATCTTTATAGTAATAATAAATGTATGAGAACTGGTGAAATTAGAAAAAAACTGTTGGCCACCATTATAATAACAATTGAATGAGGCAAGAATCATAAGTGGATGCTAAAACTAGTGGATGAAAGTTTGAGCAGTAAAAATGTATTTCTAAGGTCTCAAAGTGTCTCCCTACTAGATATCTATTAATACAGGAGGAAAAAAATAGTAACTTGACAGTGGAGAAACGTAGCACACAGTTTTAACCAAATGTTCAAAGTTAACATGGCCAGTAATGGGACAAATCAACAACACGTCCCTACTGAGGACCCTGTACTTCTGTGATGTTCCTTCCGAAAGTGCATAATCTGAACCTAATCATGAGGAAAACGCAGATACACTCAACCTGAAGAACAGTCTACAAAATAGCTGGCCTGTATTCTTCAAAATTGTCAACGTCATGAAACACAAGGACTGTAGAACTGTTCCAGATTAAAGGAAACACGAAAGCTGAGTGCTACTCATGAACCGAGACTGTCTTCTGCTACGTAGAGGATATGATTGGGACAATGCATTCAATGAAATCTGAATTAGGAATTAGGTCTGTAGATTAGTTAATACTGCATCAGTGTTAATTTCCTAATTTCGGTCATTGTGCTTGGGTTATGTAAGACAATGTCCTTATTACTAGGAAATACACTCAAGTATTTAAGGGTAAATGGCATCACGTCTGCAATTTGCTCTCAAATCATTCAGAACAAATGAGGGTGTGTGTGGGTGTGGGTGTGGGAGGGTATGTGTGAGAGACAGAGAGAGAGAAAGAAAGAGAGAGAGAAAGAGAGGAGGAAGCAAATGTGGTAAAATGGTAACATTTGGGGAATCTGGGTGAAGGGCAAAATGGGATTATTTCTTACTCTTTTTGCAACTTTTCTGTAAGTCTGAAATTATGTCAAAATAAAAAGTTAAAAGAGTAAAAAAGAAGTGATTCTGAGATGAAAAAGTGGAGACAGCAACTTCTTCTCAACTAATTTTACTTTACTTTCAATTTCTTTCAACAAGTTTGCCTCTGAAGGCAAGTCCAGAGGAAGGACAGTGGTGGTAGTGGTTGCAGCTGCTGCTGTTTTACAGATGGCACAGATTTGTTGCAGTTTATAACTTCGGGGGAGACATCGAGTAAAGATAGGGCAAAGATATAGGAAAGAGGGGATATTGGTGGCATGGGGCACATTGGCAGAGCTCCCCATTGATGAAGCATTAGCCTTAGGAGAATGGATAGATTCCCCCTTAAGAAGAAAGAAAACACAGAACTGTGCCTATATAGGTAAGTTTGTATGTAAAGAGTTGAGGAGAGAGATTCCCCTCCTGATGGCCTATTTTCCTTGTGAGAGGGAGGCGAAGTCATCTACAAAGTGCAAGGAGAGAGGTACCTAATTTGGGAACTAGTGTATAGTCAAAATAGCTATTCTAAGGAATGGGGAGGGGAGCTAATCAGGGAAATGTTGAGTTACCTAGTATTGTTGAGGGCTCAGCTGAGGTTCGGAGGGGTTAAAATCCAAACACAAAAATTGGTTTCTTTGCAAAAGAGCAAACACAGTGGTTGACTCACACTCTGTGGATGACTTGGCCTCCTGCTCCGCAAAGTTAGTGCTCCAGCATTCACATGGATGACCCCGGATTTTCAAGTGCTTGACCTGTTCATCTCCCATGATTTTTTTCCTCCACTCCAACTCAGCCACCTACTACTCTCATGCTTACACCCTGGACCTTATCATCACAAAAATTCTATCACCTCTGCCAATTTTATTTGAAACATCCCGCTCCTCTGCCACCCACCCTCACTGCCAATACACACACACACACACACACACACACACACACACAGAGTCTCTTGAAGACCTCTAATCCCTTGGCCATCACTCTTCTCACTATCCATCAGCCTCCCTCTTAACTTCATTTCATTCTTTAACCAATCCTGAATCCGTGTTTCATCCTTGCAAATACATTCAATTCCCTTGGCCATCTCTCCCTCTTGTTGGCTCTACTGGAAAAACTCCAGCCCTGAATGAACTCTGCCATCTGCCTTCTTGGAACCTGCATCCAAACAGCTGAATAGTACAGGAGAGTATCATACAAACAAGCTGATTGGTTTCACTCAAAGTTCATGAACTTAAACCTCAAAAGGGCACTCAGTATCTCCATTGTGCTCTGAATCCCATCCCTTTTCTTTTCCTCAAGGAATCTTCTCCTTCAGTTATCTCCTTTCTCTTCTGCAACATCAATGTCTCCCTCTCCTTTGCATCATTTCCATCAGAGTTCAAGCATGCTCTAGTACTGTTGATATTTTTTTAAAAAAGCACTTTCCTTTGACCATATATCCACCTCCAACTTCCATCCCATTTATCTATTCCCCTTTAATTGCCAGCTTTTCATATATAGAGCTCTCTACATATACTGCTTCCATTTCTTGCCTTCCTATTCAATCTTCAATCCATTGCAATCAGACCTCCACGTCTACCATTCTATTGAAACAGTTCTTGTCACCAATGACCTAGATATTGCCAAATAAAATGAGCGCTTATCTGTCCTCATTTTGCTCACACTCTCAACAACACTCAGCAATGTTGACCACTCCTTCCATTTTGAAATACACTTCTCACTTGCCTTTCTTAACACCACAGTCCTGTGGTTTTTCTCCCAAATTCTTATCCACTACTAATTCTGCTTTGCTATCTGCTCCTCCTTTAGCTAATTTTAAAATATAGATATTCTTCAATGATCTGCCCTATACCCTCTTCTCTTTCACTCTATATTCTCTAACTCAGTGATCTCAGCCATTCCCATAGATTTAAATACTATTTTTATTCTGATGACCCCCAAATGTAAATCTTCCAGAGTCATCCTCCGAGTTCTAGTTGTCTACTTAACACCTATATAGAGATATTTCACAAACATATCACACTTTATCCAAAATTGAAATCTGGATTCCCCTCAAGATCTCCTTGCTTTCAGTAGAGAGCACTACCATCAATCCTGTTGCTTAAGCCGGAAATCTATGTGTCACCTTTGATTCTTCCTTTTCCCTTATCCTGTCTTCCATATCTCACTCATCAGCAGGCTGTATCTTCACAACATATCTTAAAGCTAGCCACCCTTCTCCATCTTCATTGTCATCACTCTAACCTGGCTACTTTCAACTCTAGCCAAGATTGTAATATGACCTGACTTCTCCACTTGTGTTCTTTCACTCTTGAATCCATTCTCCCACAGCAGCAAAATGACCCCTTTAAAATGAAAAATCATGTCACTACACTGCTTAAAACCCTTCGGTGCACCTAGGAAGAGAATACAAATTCTTTACCAGCTGGCTAGCCCTTGTATGATATAGTCTCTGTCTCCCTCTAGCCTCATCTCCCTTGTTTTAGCCTCCATGGTCTTCCTTAAGTGCTTGAAACACACTAAGCTCTCAAGTCAGGATCTTTACACTTGCTATTCCCTCTGCCTTGTACACTCTTACCGCCATTCATTTATATCATTTAAGTCTGAACTCAAATGTCAGCTCCTTAGAGGTGCCTTCCCTGCCCAGTCCACCTAAAGTAGGACCCCTATGTTATTCTCCCTTTTAGCCTCTTGTTTATTTCATTTGTAGAACTTACTATAATTTATAATTATTCTGTTTATTTACTTTTTTTCTCTGTCTCTTCTTTGGGCAGAGTTCAGCGGGATGGCTCATCTCTGGTCCACACGATGTCTGATAGGGCCGCTTGATTGGGTCTGGAGGATGCAAGATGGCTCACATGACTGGAGCCTTGGTGTTGGCCATCAATTGGGACACCATAATTCTCTTCCTCATGGCGTCTTCTGCAGCAGGAGAACTTGGCCTTTTCTGTATAGCAGCCATGTTCTAAGAGGGTGGAAATAGAAGTTGCAAGACCTCTTAGTGGGCCCTAAGCCTTGGCAGTTTACAAATCATTCCTGTCCAATTCTATTATTCAAAGCAAGTCTCAGGGCCAGCCCTGATTCGAGGAGGAGGGAAAACTCTACCTCTTGATAGGAAGAGTAGCAAAGTCACATTACAAAAAAGGGCATGCTGGACAGGAGGAATTGTTACAGTCATACAATCTATCACACTCAGATATCCAAATGGCTCACTCCTTTACCTCTTAAAATTTTTTGCTCAAGTAACACCTTCTCAGTGAGGCCTTTCCTGACCACTCTACATTAAATTGCAATTCCACCCTGCACATTCCCTATCTCATCCTTGTTTTATTTTAACACTATAGAACTTATCACCATCCAAATATATATCTTATTTATTGTCTGCCTCCTCCTTCTAGAATACAAGTACCTTGAAGGCAGGAATTTTTGTCCATTTTGTTTGTTAATACATTCCCGGAATCTACAGAGTAGCTGGCACATAGTAGGCACTCAATAATTATTTATTTAATGAATACAAGTTCAAAAATAGTGAAACCAAAAAAAAAACCATAGAGAAATCACTTTATTTCAAAATACTTAGATACCTACTATGAGCATATTAAAGGATTTCTAACTCACTAGTTTTCCCTCCTTTTAATTTCTCTGATTTCTTGGTAAGCCTTGAGTTCGCTGTTCGCTATAGATCCTATCTGCCCAACGGCAAATGAACATGTACAATAAAGCAGTGAGCTGTATTATAGGAAAGCAGGGGTTATCTCATTAAGGGAGTTTTGGGAGAATCGTATAAGATGAGAAACAAGATCTTATGAGATGAGATGCAAGGCCATTTTCAGCTCATTATTTTATACCTTGTGCCCAATTCACACCCACTGGGGACAGCAAGTTAAAGTTCCAGGGGGATTTTTTTATGATCTGAATAATCTGTGAAGATGGGAAATTCACTGACCGGATGCAAAAAGGAATCCAAAGGCTCAAAGAGGGCAGAGAGAAGGTGATTTAAACGTAGCATTATATATCCATTCCAGTGATCCCTGAATTGAGATCAGAAATTGGTCAGTGCCCTATCTTTGCCTGGACAAAGAGACTGCTCCTCTAGGACAGAATACAGTAAAGAATCCAAGTATCCGACTAAATATAGATTCCCCGGTCCCCACAAAGAAAAGTGTTGGTGGTGCTAGCAACGTGGACAAACCCTCAAGGAACACAAATTGAAAGAAGATGGGTTGGAGATGAAAGTGGGGTTGTAGTGAAGGCAAGTCTTATGTAAGAAATTTTTAACTGAGGGAAGCCTTCCATATTACCAGGAAAGACACAGATAAAATAGCCTGCCTCCCCTTGTCTCTCCCCACCTCCAACAAGCTTTTTATTCAGAGTGATTTTTTAACGGCTTTATTGAAATATGTCACATACCATACAATTCATCCATTTAAAGCTTTTAGTATATTCAGATTTGTGCAACCATCACTACAATCAATTTTAGAATATTTTCACCACCACAAAAAGAAACCTCATACCCATTAGTGATCGCTCCTCCCCACCTCCCTGGATTCTGGCGACTATTATTCTACTTTCTGTCTCTATGGATTTACCTACTGTGAACATTTCATATAAGTGGAATCACACTCTGTGGTCTTCTTTGACTGGTTTCTTTCCTTTAGCATAATGTTTTCAAAGTTCATCCATGTTTTAGCATGTATCAGTACTTGATTCCTTTTTATAGCCAAATAATATCCCATTATAGGAATATACCACATTTTCTTTATCTGTTCTTCAGTAGATGGACATTTCAGTTGTCTCCACTTTTTGGTTATATGAATTATTGTGTTATGAGCATTCACGTACAAGTTTTTGTGTGGACATGTGTCTTCATTTCTCATGGGTATATCCCTAGAAGTAGAATTGCTAGGTCATATGGTTACTCTGTATTCAACATTTCAAGGAACTGCTAACCTACTTCCGAAGCAGCCGCACCACTTTATATGCTCATCAGCGATGTATAAGGGTTCCAATTTCTCTACACCCTCAGCAATGCTTGTTACTATCTGACTTTTTGGTAATAGCCATCCTAGTGTTTGTGAAGCAGTATCTCATTGTGATTTTGATTTGCATTTCCCTGATGGCTAATGATGCTCAGCATCTTTTCATGTGCTTATTGACTATGTGTATTTCTTGTTTGGAAGAATATCTATTCAGCTCCTTTGCCCATTTTTAAATTGGGCTGTCTTTTTATTGTTGTATTGTAAGAATTCTTTATATATTCTAGATATGAGTCACTTAACAGATATATGATTTGGAAAATGTTTCTCTCATTCTTTGGATTATCTTTCTACTTTCTTGATGATGTCCTTTGAAGCACAAAAGTTTTTAATTTTGATGATATTCGAGTTATCTATTTTTTCTATGGTTGTTTGTGCTTTTGGTGTCATATCTAAGAAACCATTGCCCAACCCGAGGTTTATGTCTATGTTGTCTTCTCAGAGTTTTATAGTTTTAGCTCTTATCTTTAGGTTTTTGATACATTTTGAGTTAATTTTTGTATATGGTGTGGGGTATGGGTCCGACTTCATTCTTTTGCCTGTGGATATCCAGTTGTCCCAGCACAATTTGCTTAAAGGCTATTCTTTCCCCACTGAACTGTCTTGGTAACTTGGTCAAAAATAATTTGATTATAAATGTGAGGGTTTACTTCCGGACTCTCAGTTCTGTTCCATTTATCTGTATGTCTATCCTAATGCCAATATAACATTGTCTTATTTACTATAGATTTGTACTAAATTTTGAAAACAGGAAATGTGAGTCTTCCAACTTTGTTCTTCTCTTTCAAGGCTATTTTGGCTATTCTATTACATTTCCATATGAATTTTTGGATCGGCTTATTAATTTCTACCAAAAAAAGCCAGCTTGGATTTTGATAGGCATTGTATTGAATCTATAGATCAATTTGGAGGGTATTGCCCTCTTAATAATACAATAGTCCCCCCTTATCTGTGGTTTCACTTTCCATGGTTTCAGTTACCTGTGATCCAAAGATATTAAATGGAAAATTTCAGAAAAAAACAATTCATAAGATTTAAATGGTGCACCACCATTCTGAGTAGCGTGATGACATCTTTTGGCCATCCGTCTCTGTCCTGCCTGGAATGTGAATCATCCCCTTGTCTTTTTTTTTTTTTAAGATTTTATTTTTGTCCTTTTTCTCCTCAAAGCCCCGCAGTACATAGTTGTACATTCTTAGTTGTGGGTCCTTCTAGTTGTGGTATGTGGCATGCCACCTCAGTATGGCTTGATGAGTGGTGCCATGACCGTGCCCAAGATTCAAACCGACGAAACACTGGGCCACGCAGCGGAGAGCACGAACTCAACCACTTGGCCACGGGGCCAGCCTATCATCCCCTTGTCTTATGTATCCGCATTGTATATGCTACCCACCCTTAGTCACTCAAGCCATCTTGGTTATAAGATCGACTGTCACGGTATTGTAATGCTTGTATACTGTCACAGTATTGCAGCGCTTGCGTTCAAGTAACCGTTGTTTTACTTAATAATGCCCCCAAAGTGCAAGAGTAGTGTAGTGATGCTGGCAATTTGGATATGCCAAAAAGAATTTGTAAAGTGCTTCCTTTAAGTTAAAAGGTGAAAGTTCTTGATCTAATACAGAAAGAAAAAAAATCGTATTCTGAGGTTGCTAACATCTATGGTAACTTTTACTACAGTATATTGTTATAATTATTCTGTTTCATTATTGTTCCTTGTTGTTAATCTCTTACTGTGCCTAATTTATAAGTTAAACTTTATCATAGGTATGTACGTATGGAAAAACATAGTACATATAGGGCTCAGGACTATCCGCAGTTTCAGGCATCCACTGGAGGGTCTTGGAACATATCCCCAAGGATAAGGGGGGACTACTGTATTAATAAGTCTTCCAATCCATGAACACTGGATATCTTTCCATTTATTTGTCTCCTTTAATTTTTCAACAATGTTTTATAGTTTTCAGAGCATAAATTTGGCACTTCATTTGTAATATTTTTTCCTAAGTGTTTTATTCTTTTTGATGCTATTGTAAGTGGAGTTGCTTTCTTAATTTCATTTTGGATTTCTTATTGCTAGCTCATAGAAGTGCACTTGATATTTGTATATTGATTTTGCTTCCTTAGGATTTTTTTGAACAAGATCATGCCACCTGCAAATAAAGATATTTTTACTTATTCTTCTCCAATCTGCGTATCTTTTATTTCATTTTCTTGCCTAATTGTCCTAGCTGAAAACCTCCAGTACAACAGTGAATGAAGGTGTCTTGCTCCTGATCTTAGAAGAAAAGTTTTCAATCTTTTGCCATTGAGTGTGATGTTAGCTGTGGAGTTTTCATGGTTGCCCTTTGTCAGTGTGAGGAAGTTCGGTTCTATTCCTAGTTTGTTAAGCACTTTGATTATGAAAAGGGTATTGGATTTTTTCAAACGCTTTTTCTGTGTCTATTGAGATGATCACGTGATTTTTATCCTTTATTCTATTGATATATTCAGCATGATTTTGAAGAACGTGTAAGAACTAGTGGAAGAGTCTTCTAGCCATGTAGTATGAAAGATCCTTTACTTAACCAAAAGTATGCTTCACAAGACATTGTTAAATGCTTTTTCTGAGCCTAGGAAAAGACATCCTTGGGAGCAGTCCAAGTGGGCAGCCACAGGAGTGGTTGAGAGATATGCCAAGGCACTCCTCCAGAAACATCCTGTGATGAAAACAAAATTGTAATCCCATGACTTTGAAAAGATCTCTTTTTTCTATTTTAGGAAAGTTGCAAAGAGGAGACGTTAGAAAGTTAGTAAACTCCATTGTTATATGCAGAGCAAGCTAAACTGGTCAGAAACGCATGTCAGATGCTCCTGTTTCTCCCAGAGAGTAAAGATAAATATGGCTGGATGACATTAGATGTGGAGCCTAAATGATCCTGGATGTCAGGACAGCTAGGAGAACACATTTGAGAAGCTTGCTTGGGGGAGAGAGGCGCAGATACACTTCAGTCAGTGGGATAATTTCCTGAGAAAAAGGAACCTCAAAGAGAGGTTTGGACTTTGTGGTCTGAGTGAAGGTAAGGGAGAGAGACAATAGAGTACCATAATTAAGGGCCCCAGCTTTAACATACACTCCCTTGGTTTGAACTCCAGCTCTGCCACTTACCAGTTGGCGACTTTACCTCTCTGATCCTCAGTTTCCTCACCTATGCAATGGGCACAGAGCTGTTGTTAAGTGTAAATGAGATTGTGTTTTACAGCCTTTAGCAAAGCACCAGGTACATAATAGCCACTCCATAAAAGCTGACATTCCCTTTCCTCCCCTACTCAGGAAAGAATGTTACTGACCAAAGTGAACGATCTCACGTCACAGGGTGAAGGAGGCAGGACTAAGATGGTGATTCTATCTAACTTTCCAGATGAAAGGTCAGGAACCCTGGAGATGTATGCTTGGTTTCATGAGGGAGCAATTTAAATCCTTTACACAAGAATGAAATTAAGAAAAAGTATTTGGTATCAGAGTTCTTTCAGCTGCATGTTAACAAGCTGGCTTACTTGTTAAAATAATATGTAATTTCACATGATAGGACATCCAGACATAGTGTGTGCTGCAAGCTCAGTTGATTTGGCAGCTGAATAATTTAATGAAGGACACAGTTTCTTTGGTCCCTCCCTCTACCATCTAAAATGTCCAATTCATCCTAGGACTGGTTTCTCCTGTGGTTGTAAGAAAGCCGTTTGTAGCAATAGCTATATACATCCTTATTCACATCCAGTGGGAAGGAGAGAGACAACTTCTCTTTCAAACATAAACTAAAAGTCTAGTCTTACTGGGGTCCCCATTGGTCATTGCCCATCCCTGAACTTATTAATAACTATCATCATGGGATTGTCAACCTCTGGTTGGCTTAAGCCTGGATTCCTAGACCAATGACCAGCAAGAGGGAGGCAATTACCATAACTGATTTACACTAATGACAGTGGCTATGCCTTCTGGGCCCCAGAAGGAGGATGATCACGGCATGGAGCAGAGCCTCCAGGCCATCGGCAATAGAAATGTAGTATGAGGAACAGATTTTAGTGATTTTAAGCCACTAAAGCTTTTTGGGTTGTTTTTTACTCGGCATAACCTAACCTATGTTATGTAACGATAGAAAAAATAAGTAAAGTGTTGTAAACTAAATTGAGAGGCGAGAGAGAAGTGCAAATGGGGCTGAAAGTGAACTACATCCTTACCTATGAAAGCAAGAAGTCAATAGACGGTGTTTAAAATGAAAATAAATAGTATAAGCAGCCATGTTATTTAGAAATATGGAGGAAACCATCAGGAAAGAAACAAGAAAAAAACTGCTTAAAAAATTAAAAGTTATTGCCCAGGGAAGAGGCCTAGGGTAGGAAGCGGTGGGGCAGGAGGATTTTTGCTTTCATTATAAACTCTTCTGGATTTTTTTTTTATGTTTTAAAATAACGTGCTTGTATTCCTTCGATAATTTTTTTAAATTTCCAGTTATTCGACTTTATTTTATGCAAGCTCCAGAAAATGATCACTTTGCAACCTGGGAACATGATCATAAAATCCAGCTGAAGTCTTCCTGAAAGGGAAGTTGTGCGTTGACTGATTCAGACCTTACATACCTAATTTATTCCTGAAGACACTTCACTTTGGACCACTTGATGGTCAAATTGGTAATCTGACATTCAGTTTCAAAATTAAGACAAGAACGAAAGAATGTTTTTATTTGTGCCATTTAATAATGTTTCAGAGAGAAAAATACATTGAAAGAGTTTCTGCTCAGCAAATAAAGTAATTTGAACTTGTTATGAAATAGGCTATTTGCTGACCTGGTGTTGTTCTTTAATAGGCTTTTTGAGCGGCTAGAGCGGCAGGTTTTTCACTAGTGGATTCCTCTCCTGTCACGGGCCTGAGTCTGCTTTCCAAAGCCTCCTCTACCAGCATCAAAGTCAAAACGAAGCCCCTCTCTTACCTGGCCTCGAAATCGGCCACGGCCATACCGGCCATACCGTCTGCGCTCTCTAAAGCCTATATCCCAATCTACGCGGATGATACGGTCATCTAGGCGGGTCCCATTTAGGAACCACAAGGCATTTTCGGCATCAGCTCTCTTATGGTATTCTACAAAACAGAAATTACATGCCGCTTTCTTGACTTTACCCAGGCCCATAAATACATTCTTGACATCACCGCATCTACTGAAGAGTTCAAGTACATGCTCTTCAGTTGTATAAAAAGATAGATTTCCCACATACAGTGTCGAGCTTTCCTTCAGTAATCTTTCATGCTCTTCGTTGCCGCCACCAAACTGCTGGTCCCCATGCTCGCTCAGCTCCTGGGAGGAGCTGCTGCACAGAATTCTCAGGTCATTGGACACGGTGCCCAGCGGGCGCCGTGAGGGCAGCAGTTCGCGATCCAGCTCGGCAGCAGTGACACTACCAACAAACTGTAAATTAAATTAAAAAAAAAAAAAAGCAAAGTTACCAGGGGGGAAACAGAAATAAAAAACTGTGGATATTTAAGAGGTTTGTGCCCAGAGGCATAGATATCTCAGCTCTTGACCATGAGGATCACGTCAAGGTAAACCCAAAATGGAAAAGTCCAGGCCCCAAGAACAAAGAACGTGGTCATAAAATCCAGCTTTGTAAGTCTTCCTGAAAGGGAAGTTACACTGTGTTTGCTTAACGCAGCTCTTACATGCCTAATTGATTACCAAAGAACACGTTTAATAACACTATGCTCTTAGAAAGTATGGCATAAAACAGTAAAATGGATCAAATCTTCAGGGAGCAAGCAATACTATCATTCCTGATCAAGGGCTAGGCATCAGATAAATTGCATATATAATTCGATCAAAGCACAAATACGGTTGAGACATACTCGCTCATAATTTAAAGTAATGAATTTGCAATTCAAGTCTATAATATGGGAATCAATATAACGTATTGTTAGGTTAAACAAAGAGTCCCTATATATATTACCAAGTATACAAGTAGCTCTATAAAACTGAAAAGTCTCTGGCATCATAAATTTGACCTAAATTAAGATTTGATTTTATTAGCAATAATTTCACTTGTCATTTTAGACTTTAGAAGGACTTTTATTTAATTACTCGAATATTCCAAGTCTGTTTAAAAAGCCTTCCCAGAGAATTTTAACTAATGCTCTTTTCCTCCTTTACTAAAATTTCCTACAGCAGTCAGAGGCATTAAAAATGGTTCAATTGATTTTAGCTACACTTTTCAAAGACAGGCATTACTTCCCTCCCTCTCTCTCTTATTTTGCAATGGTTCCCAAATTAGTGTGAAAGAAATACCTGCAGAACTACATTGAAATGCAGATTCTTGCAGCCCACCCTGAAGAGATTCAGTAGATCTAGCATGAGATTCAGGAAGTGACATTTAACATTTAACCTACATCTCTTAGTGGTCCAGACGCAAGTGGTCCAAGGACTACGCTTGGAGAAACTCTGCTGAGAAAATGCATTTTCTTAATGAACATTTAATGAACACTCTTTACTTGTCTAGCACTATGCTAGGTGCTGTGAATACAATACTGAAAAAGGCACAGTGAAAGTATGATTTCCAGAAATCCTTATATCCTCAGCACCTAACATGAACAATGACTTGCACACACAGTAGACAAGCAATAAACATCTGTTGAACGAACGAATGCATGAGTTCAGAATTGAGTGATGAAGCCAGACAAGTAAACAAGAAAATATAAGATGTATTATTAATACTTCTTTAGAGATATACATGGGGGAAAGGGAGAAGGAAACTGACACTTACTGGGGATCTACTTCAAGGTGGGCACCGCATGCACTTTCTATTACATCACACAGGAGGAGAAGCAGTTACCCGGACTGGGGACATTAGAGAAGACTTCCAGAGGAGGGGCTGTAGGCACTGACTCTCAAAGGACAAGAAAGAGGTATGTGTGTGTGTGTATGTGGGAGGAGGATGTAGAAATGTAGGGAATGAACCAGACAGAGAAAATATGTGCGATGGCAGAACACAGTCAAAGAAAAATAAAAGCATAGAAAATTGAAATGAAAGCCTAAATAAAACCAGGTGCAAATGACAGTGTTATACAACTCAAAAAAAAAAAAAGAAAAGAAAATGGGGGACTGCCTATTTAGATGCCATTTGAAGAGCAGTAAGAAGCCCACTGCCCAAAAATCGTGTTCCTGACAGCCTGTCAATGATGCCTGAAAGTCTGCCACTGGAAACTCATTATTTTGAGTCATTGACAAATTGCCTGGTTAAAAAACAAATTTCCCTCCAAGACTTCATTTCCTTTTTTTTTTTTTTATTTTGTTAGTAGATTGGCAGATCAGAGAATGTGATAGCTATAGAGGATTTCATTTCATCCAGGCATTGGACAAAGTTTCCTATAATTTCCCTGTAGATGAGACGGCAAAATATAGGCTAGATGCTCCAGCTGTTTGTTGAGATGAGTCTGTAACTAGTTGAACAAATGAATGGTTTGGTGTCAGACTAGAAGGGAAGTTCTCGCACTGAACAGAAAGACTCTGTTCTTGGCTTCGTCTTGTTTGGGCTCATTTACAATTTTGTGTTACTACAAACAAGAGCTTTCAAAATGATCAGAGCAGCCCAAAGATGGAATGGGCTGCCTTGGGTCACGATAAGCACTAGGCACCGAGGAGTTCAGGCCAAATTTGGAAAACCCCTTGCCTGGTAGTCAAGCAGTGGAGAGGCCCCTTTTAATCAGTGTAGTGTTATAATCAAAAAACCTCAGTTCAAATCTCAGCTTCACCACTTACTCGCAATGTGACCCTGGGCAAAGTACTTAACCATATTGATTTCAATGTCCTTATCTATAAACTGGGGATCAAAATATCTACCTTGAAGCAAATGCAGTGACAATGTCATATGTAAAAGCACCTGGCACAGTGCTTAACACACTGTAGGTGTTCAATAAGCAGTAGGTATTAAATAAATTATTCCAGTTCTGTGATCCAGGGACTCAGAATAGGACATATAAATACATATCAAATCTGCTGATGACACAAAGGTAGGCAGGACTTTGAAAGAATCTAGGCAGCCTTGGATGATGCTGAACCCACAGTGAAAAGGTGATGGATCATAGTTAGGAATAAATGTAAAGTATTACTTTTAGATTCAACACATAGCGAAGGACAGAGTGAGGGAGATCTGGAAAGAGCATATGCTTGGGAACCTTGTTTTATAATTGGGGCATCCCATACTTCATTCATTTCTTCATTCATTCCATCAACATTTATGGAGCACTGTGCTAGATTCTGGGGAAATAACTAATAATGAGATGTAGCTCCTGCCCTCAAGGAGCTCACAATCTGAGGAGATATTCAGCTTAAAAGATAAATTACACCACAATGTGATTATTCTACTTACAGGAGCACATACTAGGCCCAGAGATAGCACAGAGAAGGGAGGGAAAACTACAGAAGGAGAGGAAAGGGGAGACAACTTTATAGGGGACATGATCCATGAGTCTTTTAAAAAAGTGATCACATCGTATTTATTTTTTGAATAATCTATTCAGATTTAAGTACGAAAGGATGGCCAAAGTAAGTCTGCCTCTTACCCCTGTGCCCCAGCCACCCAGTTCCCTGCAGAGGCAAATTACTGTCACTAGTTTCTTGTGTATTTATCCAGACATACTCCAAGTCCAATTTTGAAAGCTGAAGAAAGGTTTGGCTGGAAGGCAAGAGGTCATTCTAGACAGAGAGAACAGTGTGTACAAAGGCATAGAGGCAGGATGGGGTGTTCAGTTTGATATTATAGGAGAGGATTATAGGAATGGAGACTGGAAGGGTAAGCAGGGCCAGGCTGTGAAAGGCCTTGTAAGGCATGTGGAGCAGCTTAGACTCAACCAGTAAGGAGAGGGAAGCCATGATAGGGCTTGAAGCAGAGGAGTGATGTGATCTGATTTGCATTACAGAAAACTCATTCTAGCACCAATGTGGAGAACAGATTAAAGAGGAGTAGGCCAAGAGGCAGTTGATAAGCTATTTAAGTAGTTAAAAAAAGAGGTGATGGAGAGCCTGGACTATATGCTGTAATAACATAAAGAAAAGACATAACAGATAGATACTTAGAAGAGACTTAACAAGTCTTGGTGACTGGTTGAATGAAAAGTCTAGGAAGACTCCCAAGTTTCAGGCCTGGACAGCTGTGCAGATAGAGGTCTAAGTCATCAAAATGATGGTAGTGGGGTGGATAGAGGAGGAGGAGTAGATGCGAGTAAGGAAGATGAATTTGTGACATACTGAGATTGGTTTTGAGGTACCTGTGGGATATACCATGTCCCACGTATTTAGTTGCAATTGAGTATTCAGCTTTGGAGCTCATAGGAGAGGTCTGGGGTTACAGATCTAGATGAGGGAGTCTACACAACAACAGACAAAAGCACGGAGATAGATGAGATGATCCAAGGGAAAGGTAGAGAATAAGAAAAATCCTGGGAAAGACGAGCATTTAAGGGGTGGCAGAGGAAGAGGCCACAAAGCAGTAACCAGAGAGGAATGAGGAGAGTCAGGAGAGAAGCAGCGTCACCACAGCCTAGGAGTAGGCACTTTCAAGAGAGGCATGAGGACAGAAGTGGAGCGAGAGTCATCAATTATTAAATGCAGCAGAGAGAGGTCCAGTAAAACACAAACTGTTCGTTATATTTGGCAATCAGGATGTCACTGCTTTCCTTAAGAAGAGCAGTGACAGGGGTATTCTGGGGTCAGAAAAGGCAGACTGGAGGGAGGGTCAGGGCTGAGTTTTCAATGGGAGCTGAGGAAATGGAGACAGTGAGTGTAAACTATTCTGAAAAGCTTCCATGACAACAGAAGGAAAGAAATAGGGTGAGCACCAGTTGGGGATAGAGTCTAAGGAAGGTTTTATTTGTCTCTTTTTTTTAATGGGAGAAAGTTGAGCATATCTAAATGCTGATGTGAAGCAGCCGGTGAAAAGAGAAAGAATGATTGAAGAAATGGATGAGTGAGGGATTAACCAATGAAGGAAGGCCCCAAGAAGGTGGAGAGAATGGACTCCAAAGCGTAAGTAGATGGATTAGCTTTGTACTGGAGAACCTATATCTATTCCTGCAAGACAAAAAGAAAGGATGTTAGGATGTGGCTATGCGGCAGGGCAGGGTGAGGGCAGGAAAATGAAAGTTAGCATCTGATGGCTTAGATTTGCATAATGGAATAAGAGGTGAGGTCATCTGCTGAGAATAAAGTGGATCATGGGAATAGGTTGGTGAAGTGGAGTGGAGGTAAAAATGATTGAAAGGATGAAGCTTGGAGATGGGTCATTTACAAGGACATTAAAATCACTCAGGATGGTGGCCAGAATTGGCGAGACTATAAGTGAGGTGCCGAGATCCTCAAAAGTGAGAAAGCTGGAGGAGAGTAGATAACAGTAGGAAAGATTGGAAGAGGGTAGCTATATCATCTCCTGGCTCCACGGGGTAAGAGAGAACAGAGAACCTATACCACTGAACCTTTGGAGAGGTGGTTTAGTAGATGTTAAGTATCTAACCCAAAGCAGTTGCTCAATAAATGTGAAGAGGTGACTTACTCTTTTTTAAGCCAACACAATTATAAAATTGCATTAGAACATCACAGGAAGGAACAGTCCTAACGTACTCAGTGCTGGTCAAACAACACATGGAGCAATGTGTCCATTTCCAGGTGCCTTATTTTAAAGTCAACATTTACAAACTATAATGCTAGATAAGGTCAAGAAATCACTGAGGACTGATTAGGAATTGGACATGTTTAGTATAGCAAAGTGATGGTTAAAGGAAGATATGACAGCCATCATGAAACATTTGAAGGGTTATTTCTGCTCCATATGGTAAAAGTAAGATTAATGGATGGAAGTTACAAAGAGAAGATTGCAAGTCTTTTTCAGCACAGTTTTTCACTTATCCAATGATAAAATGTGAACCTACCTAGTGTATTCAAGTGGAGGCTAGATGAAGGGAGTTAGAAAGGCCACAGTTAGAGAGAGAGAAGATGGAAAAGCAATCGAGTCATTATGGGCCACAGATCAAGTTGATCTGTAGACACTGTGAGAGACTATTTCCTACTTAAAAAAGTAGAACTTGGCTAGGATAGAAGGCCCTCTCTGGCTCTTGCTATTGGGGAAGAATGAGTCAGAGAATCTAAAAATAGAAGAAAAACTTGAAGAATGGCACAAAATGATCACAATCAAAATCCTAAGGGAGGGAGAAGAGAAGGTGGCAAGACAGAGCAAACAAGCTTCCAGGAAACAAATTTTACTGGTCTTCTGGAATTGGCAGGAGGACTCTGCAAAGAACCTTTTCAATGGCTGCCTTAAACTAATGCTTGGTATTATTTAAACTCTGCTGAAGAAATAAGGATTCAGATTCTTTAAAAAGCCAGGCTGTTTCTTGTTCCAGATGAAGGCAATAGCCCTGAGAAAGGAGATTAGAAAGAGCAGGGACAGCAGTGGTATATGCCTTACCTTTATAAGACTGTTTCTAGTGGTAGAGAAAGAGATGAGAGTGGCTGTTGAGGCCTGGAACCCCATGGTCAGGAATCTAGCTTGTACAAGAGAAGCTAATGCCTGAGTGAGGCTGCTTAGAGCTCGAAGTGGTGGAAGATGCTCATACGTCTTTAACACCTGTATTTACAAGAATAATTGAGCGTATGCTGAAACAGACAAGCAGAGCCAAAACAGAGACAATGGCCTGGGACAGCCTACAGGAGAAAGGAGAATAATAAGTGACTGTGTAGTGTAGAAGCTGATCCCAATTAAATTAGGAGTGGTGTATTAATGATGCTCACATTTTTTTGTTTGTTTATCATTAGCACTATAAGGCCTTGCTATTAAAAGTTTTACCTGTGGACCAACAGGAGCAACATCACCTGGGAGCTTGTTAGGAATGCAGGATTTCAGGCCCCTCCCCAGACCTGCTGAATAATAATCTGCATTTTAACAAGCGTCAGGTTATTTGTATGCACAGTGCAGTTTGAGAAGCACTGCGGTACAGCCATGTACTGCATAACGACGTTTTGGTCAATGATGGACCGCATATATGACAGTGGTCCCATAAGATTAATTCCATATAGCCTGGGTGTGTGGCAGGCTATGCCATCTAGGTTTGTGTAAGTACACTCTAGGATGTTCACACAACCATTAAAGCACCCAACGACGCATTTCTCAGAACATATCCTTATTGTTAAGCCATGCACGACTGTACCAGGTTTCTTAGTCGAACTTTTGCATAGCAAAACTTTCTCCCATCCTCCTTCCTTTTCTCCCTCCTTCCACCTCTCTTGATTTCTCTCATCTTTGTTTTCTTTGTGAACTAATGGAGAACTCTAATCACGGCTAATAGCCCTAGAAGTGGTGCTCAGGGTATATCCAGACAAGGAAAAGAAAAAGGGGGCTGAGAACATACAGTAAGTCATGGGTTTGGGGAGTGGGAAACCACTGACTTGGTTTCCAATTGTACTGTCTGAGCAAGCTTCATCAAGCTCATTGACCTTTCTGACCCTCAGTATCCTCATCTGTAAAATACAGGTCATTATAGTATTTACCTATTAATGCTGTTGTGAGGATGAAATGAGGAGAAGCTATGTAGACTACCTAGCACAGAGCCGGGCACACAGTAGGTGCTCAGTATATAATAGTCATTATTATGGAAAGCCATTCATTTTGAAGTGAGGTTAGAAATTATAAAGAACTAGTGTTACGACCCTCTGCAGACTTCTAAAGTCCCTGAAAGTCGCCATAAGGGCCACATGAAAGCCCCATTCACCTCATCCAATTCAACCTCCTTGATTCCAGCACCAGCCAGCAGTCAAGCTAAAGCATTTCTTATTCCATTGGACTGTCTTCCTGTTTTTGCTGAATTGGTAATATTTTCTACTTTTTCTTTACAAATGGCCTACAGTTCTAGTACATTAAAGCTAAAAAAAAAATCTTTTGTGGGCTGGCCTGGAAACAATTTTTTTCTCCTATCAAAAAAATGCATGTAACCTTCCAAACAATTGACTTCAGAATGAACTTTGAGATCTCAGCCTGTGTACAAGTTGGAGGCTGCCTGTGTGTCTACATATGGAGTGGTGACAAAGGGCTAGATAAACCAAGTCCAGAATTCCAGAAGTGGCTGAAAGGTAAATAAGAACGCTCCAAAGAGTGGAAAGTAGGGCAAATAGATCAAGCTGAGTGCAGAGTATCAAGATTTAGAAAGCTAATACAGGAAGGGAGATACACCTCAGGAAGGATATTAAAAAGCAGCCACAAGAACAACACAAACCATTTTTCCACTCTATTAGGTCAGGGGCCCCTAATCAGTAGCTAGGGATCTACAAACAATACCAAGGCCTTACAAGCTATCTCCACAAGATGGTTACCCTCCACCTACCATGCTCTCTGCAATTTTCCTGGATTCACAGCTCAGAGAAGAAGATAAGAAGAGTGCCCCTGGCCCCCAATCCTCCTCACTCCCTGGCAGGTAGCCCCCGGGTTCAGTCAGTTTCCCTCTGCCCTTAACCTCCTTCTTTCTGCAGGAGATCAAAGCTTCAGGAAAGTACAACACAATTTTCCCTTACAAAAAGGAAGAGGACTCCTATATTGGGTAATATGAGATGACTGATGAGATGACAGGGTCCCCAGGATAGATAGGAATGGAAAGCTAGAAACAAAAGACCATGAAAAAGCAGCGGACATTTGTGCCTTCTCACTGAGGTCTTTAGCAAGAAGATCAATTATATCTGGGGGAACTCTGGGTTAATAAGGCAGCAAGCTAGCAATGTCTGATACTCACCATTTAAAAATGCCCATTAAAATCTCCGTGAAGCTCTGAAAAAACACTAAGAGCTGCACTAGCAAGGGAAACTGGGGGGGAAAGTGACTCCCTGTTGCTAGTGGGGAAGGAGTTACTGCTGGCTCTTCTGGGGAGATGGGGTTGGACTGAGGAACATACTTGTGGCCCACGTACACTCTGCCCTCTGATGCAGACAATGAAAGTACCCAAGAAAGATGGGGAAAGCTTTTGATTCACTTCTACCAGGTGTCTTCCTATATTGTCTCTCCTATAGGTGTTTTCCTATAGGAAGAATCTCCTATAGGTTCTTCCTATATTCCTATATAAGTGTCTTCCTATATTCCTATAGGTGTCTTCTATATTGTCTTAGCAGTACAGGGACTGTGCTGATCAGAAAACCAGAGACTATCCCCTTGACTACACAGAAAATATCTTCTGAGGCAGCCAAGGTTCTGCTCCACTTCTCTCACCATCAGCTCCTGTATTTTCTATGTGCTTTTGGAGACTACAACTTGAGCACACCACGTGGCCAGTGATGGTGGTAGTGGTGGTTGGTTGGGCCAGCTGTTGTTATAAGGAATAGCTCCAAACCAAAGCATGCTTGGAGATGAAGTCGGGTACCTGAGGGTTACTGTAGATATTCAATAAGAACATGATTGCCTTTCAACCTTGTTCAATTTGCTGTTTTCCTGTTTAACTTGGGGGTGACTCAGGGCTCAAGAGGATTTGTGAGCCTGTTTTGCAGAAGAAAGAAAACGCCTTCGGGAGGTTGCAATCACCTGATCGCCAGCCCCCAGCAGCAGTTGATGCCCAGAAGTCAGATTGCCCCCTTTGTTTCTCCGAAGTTCCTCTCGCCAAGCCCCTTAGCTCCATAAGCCCTCCCTGCTTTCTGCTCTTGTTAAGGTGGATTTGAAAGAGCCTGTGCTCCCACCTTCTCATTTTGGCCAATTTGAATAAAACTTTCTCAATCTCCAAGCACTGATGTCTCAGTGTTTGGCTTACCGCACATGGGGCACATGAACTTGAAATTAAGAGGTTAGGTATCAGAGACATTACATCTGAAACAATGTAACAGAACAAACTGTAGAATCAGACAACCCAGAAGATCACAGACAGCAGATTCCATCTCAGTCCAGTAGAACCTAAAAATAAAACCACCACCACCGGCACTGTCAACCACCACCATGTACTGTGCACTTTTTATGTGCCAGGCACTATCTTAAGTACTCTACATGCATTATCTCATTGATTCCTTAAAGCAAACACAAGTTGTCATTCAAGTCTGCTAGAAAGGGTCAGGTAATAGTAATGATATCTACCATTTATTGAGCTCTTACTATGTGCTAGGCACTAAGTGTTTTATATCCACTATTTCATTAGATGAATGCCTGGTAGGCACAAGAAAATGGGTTTGGCCTTCCCAATTCATCCTTCAAAGCTCAGTCCAGGCACCACCTCTTCTTCCAGGAAGCCTTCCTTGACCCTTCCAATCTGGGTTAGGTACACTCAGTCTGCATTCCTTCCATCACCACCCTATGCTTCCTTCTATCACAACTTTCATCTCATGACACACACATACTCACTCAAATACCAGACAATCAACTCCAAAAGAAAACACTGTAGATATGAGGATGTAATAATATATAACCTCCATGAAATAGTTCTAAAAAAGAGAGGCTGAGATAAAAGTTGCTCTTGGTTGTTAGATTTGTGGGTGAATTTTGAAGCTTCTTTATAACATCCTGTACTAGCAATTTCAAAAAATAATATATATTTGTTTTAAGATCGGCCCTGAGCTAACATCTGTTACCAATCTTGCTCTTTTTCTTTTCTTCTCCCCAAAGGCCCCCCCCCCGCCCCCAGTACACAGTTGTATATACTAGTTGTAGGTCCTTCTGCTATGTGGGTCATTGCCTCAGCATGGCTTGATGAGCAGTGCTACGTCTGCTCCCAGGATCCAAACTGGTGAAACTCTAGGCCGCTGAAGCCGAGCGGGTGAACTTAACCACTCGGCCACAGGGCCGGCCCCTCAAAAAGTAATCTTGTGTTACTTTTACAATAAAAATCTTTAATTTATATAAATAAAACATACTAACTTTTTGGCAAGAGATAAAACTAAAATGTCCCTTTCCTTCACTCCTTTCCCCAAGTGCCTAATCCTGCACCCTCCTTAGAGGTAACTGCTGTCAACAATTTAGTTGGAATTCTTCCACAAGAGGATATATTTTAATTTAAGCAAGAGAAAAATGCATCAATTCTGAATAGAGTAAATCCCAGTTGTAATAGAAGGATGGAAAACCAAACTGTAGTAAAATAAATCAATATTTAAAGAAGATCTAGAAAAACTAGAGATTCTTGAGTACCAGGTGCTTATACTACTACCGCTAGTATTACTATCTTTAAAATTATTATAGTGGTAACCATCTATTGAGCTCTAAGAGGGAAGAGTAAAGTGGCCCTCAGCTGAGATGAATAAACATGATACAAGTGCCCATTCACGCACTCTTCTATACAAGTCCCTCTCACTCATACACAACCATATTCAAACATCGTCCCCACATACACACACACAATATCCACACATAGGCAAAGCTCCATATAGAAATACATTCACAATCACAAAGACTCAAATATCCTACATATATAGGATCTTGCTTTTGTTTTCTTATTAACTCTATCCCATTCAAATCAGTTCATAATTTTCCCTTAATACGTGCATATAAATTTGCGCCTTGTTATTTTTGCATATAAAAAACTGAAAGTAAGAATGGATGGCCATTGAGATCATCTGGTCCAGCTCCCTATCCTCAAACAGAGGTGTCTATACTATTTGAGACCTCTATCTGTCTACTTTCTACATGATGATCCCTAAGGACACTTTAAAATTTCCCCATATCTTATTTACATATAAACATCTCCATATTTTATTTCTCCTTGGTCAACCCATCAACAAATATTTATTGAGCATCTTCCATGTCCAAGTACTGTGCTAAAAAAAGTTCATGATTGAGAACATAATAGCTCCTAAATGTGATTGTCTATAAGAATCACCCAGGGACCTCTTAAAATTATAGATCCCTCGTCCCCACCCCAGACCTACTCAATCGGAATCCTTGTGGTTGGGATCTGTTATGGGCTATATCATGTTCCCCTGCAAAATCCATACGTTGAAGTCCTACCTCCAGTACCTCAGAATGTGACTATATCTGGAAATGTGATTTTTAAAGAGGTAATTAAGTTAAAACGAAGTCATTATGGTGAGCCCTAATCCAATATGATTGGCTACTTTCACCTATTAATATACATCGAAGGTTCCTCCATCGCTTTTCAAGGCTTGCCATCTCATTTCTCTTTAACATTGAATAATATCCCATTGTCTGATGTCCTTATAAGAGGAAGACATTTGGACACAGACACATACAGAGGGAAGACCGTGTGAGGACACAGGGGAAGACAGCCATCTACAAGGAAAGGAGAGTGGCCTCAGTAGAAACCAACCCTGCTGACACCTTCTAGCCTCCAGAAGTGTGAGACAATAAATTTCTGTCATTCTCTTCCACTTGCCAGCTGTGTAACCTTGGAAAATTAATTGCATCTTTCTGAGAGCTGTAAAACAAGCCTACCTCATGGGCTTGCTATGAGGGATAAATGGAAAATGGTTGTAAAGTCATAGCATAGTGCCTTGCATATAGTAAAGGTTCCTTCATGTTAGCTATTATTAACATTATAAGGTGGCTGGCCTAGAACAAGGATTCTGAAAAATTCAGAAGATGAAAACTTCAATGGAAAAATGTTACATCTTTATTTTCACCAACCTCCAGCTGAAATTTAGATTTCCTTCAATTACAAATGCAGAGAACAGAACACGGTACTATTAGCAGTACCTGTGACTTTGTCACCGGTAGAAATCTCAAACAGTTTTATGTCACATTACTGTTATTACAGGCCTCTTTAAATATTTTTACACTCGTCATTAGTTTGAAGTTACCGTGGTTATCAGAACTGCATTTAGATCTTGTTATTTACTACATTAATAACAAGCACTTACATAACTATATCATAATTTTCTACTTTTAATATTTTGATAACTATATTTCAATATAATTTATTTCCTTCATAATCCTATGTATTTTATTTTATATATCTAAAGACATTGTTTTGAGAACGGGTTGATAGGCTCACTATACTGTCAAAGGGGTCTTCGGCACAAAAAAGGTTGAGAACGCCTGATCTAGAAGGTTTTAACCCTTACCAGCTATAACAGTCTACAAATCTGTGATGAACGATTGTGAAAAGTTTCAGGAAAGATAATCTGCTTTCCCCACTTAAGAAAGGTTAACAAAATTGAATATCGACAGTAGGGAAATGGGCTTGCCTAAAAATCACTGTTGTGTGCCTTAACTTGAAGCTAACTAGATTGTAAGTACTTAGAGGGCAGATACCTATCCTCTAGCTATGCTATCTAACCTCTCTGTTCCTCAGTTTCCTCTTCTTTTTTCTTTTTGTTGGAGGAAGATTAGCCCTGAGCTAACATCTGCCTCCAATCCTCCTCTTTTTGCTGTGGAAGACTGGCGCTGAGCTAAGATCCGTGCCCATCCTCCTCTGCTTTATATGGGGGACGCCTACCACAGCATGGCTTTTGCCAAGTGATGCCATGTCCGCACCCGGGATCCGAACTGGCGAACCCCAGGCCGCCGAAGCGGGACGTGCACACTTAACTGCTGCGCCACTGGGCCAGCCCCTCCTTGTCTTTTCAGTGGGGATGATGGTAATATCTAACTCACAATATTGTTGTGATAATTAAATTGGATGATGCCATGTAAAGCACTTGGCACATGGTAGGTAATCAAAAATCAACTATTATAATATTAATCATTATACCAGATACCTCAATTTCTTTCTTGGCTCTCCAGAGTACAAATAAATGTCTTTAAATATATTAGTCAGTAAATCATTGATTGCACTTTTTCTTTGAGTATGCAATCTTCCTAAAACAGATGTTAAGCTTTGCAAATGTTTGATAAACTCATCATTAAAAAAACCACCTAATGGTTAAAGGCACAAGCTTTGAAATCAGAAAGCCGTGGGCTCAAATCCAAACGCCACTACTTACTACTTATGTGACCTGAGAGTTTCTTTAATGTTCCCAAGCAGATAGCATCACTGGAATCATACCTACTTCGTAAGGTTGTTGTGAGAATTAAATGACATAATATATGTAAAGTGCCCGGCACATAGCAGGGGCTCAATAAATATCTATTCTTTTTCTTAATAATTGCTAAAAGCACTGCAAACTTGTGAAGTGGGAGGATTTCCTTAATGTTTCACACGAGTTCCCCCAAAACCTGGCTCTCAAATCCCTTTCCAGCCTCGACTCTCACTGTTCCATCTCTCGCATCTTATTCTCCAGTATCGCTGACCTGCTTCGCAACCCGCACCCGGCCGCCAGCATACACACTGTTCTTACCTCTAGGCCTCTGTTCTCTACTCTCTCCACCTAGATTGCCCTTCCGTCCTTCCATAGCCGACCCCTCTTCCACACTCCCACAGCACTGCTCCCCGCCACACACACAAGGCCTCCATCCTGAATTCCCATTTGTACTGTTTTTGTCTCTTTACATATCTGTTTACCAGCTAGGCCCTGAGTTCCTTGGGGGCTTGGGCTGTGTCTTATTTCCCTCTGATTCCCACTAACACAGTACCTGGCACAGGGCAGGTGCCGAGTACGTGACTGTTGAATGACTCCATCTGAGAAGGAGGTGCCTGGTATATTCCCTTTCTGCTCCACCCAGAAATCCACCAGCTCTGTCTGGAAGTGAGGCCCCCTCTGCTGGCTGGGTTTATACAAGAATGGTTTGCTGCTTGGAGTCTCTCCATCCAACCCAATATATGCGAGCAAAGCAAGGCTTCACAGAGAAGAGCCAGGGAGGTCCTGCCCAGTCAGCCTTCACACAGAGGTATGCTATATGCCAATACAAGCCGGACTTGTATGCAAACACACAGCACGTTTCTGAACTCTATCTCTGAACTATCTAAATTGTTCTATATCTAAGTTATATTTGCTCTTGATCAGCCTGGATATAGTATGCAACGCTGTGCTGAATTATTAACAATACTGCTTGAGAGCAAGGACTACAACAAGGGAAATGTCAAGGGGACAAAATCTTGAGTTTAATGGTGCCAAATGCCAAGAAGGAAATACTTCCACCGGGGCCTCATCCCAAGGTTACGCACAAAGATAAGAGGACTCAGGCAAGCAAAGAAGCAAAAGGCCCCAGTAGTTCTCAAAATACAATTCAAATAAACATTTATGGAACTAATATATTTTATTATAACATTTAACATAAAATAATTATAAACAAGAGGGAAAATCATAAACACTGTAATTAAAAAACAATTCAGTAGGCTATAAGTCTACACAATGCGCATGAAATTTCATATTCTATTACCTCCTCTGGCTTTTACCCAAGAACATTAAAAAAACAAAAACAACAACGAAGAAGAAAAGGGGAAATTAGCCCCTCTGAAGGATTGCGTTTTGAGAGAACAAACGGAATTCTCAGCAGTCTGTGCGAATACAGGAACCACATTCTCAGCTCTGCTGGTCTTGTCAATGACCTCCAAGCACCTCTCTCATCTCTCATCTTGGGATCCTGTCAGGAGCCCGGGATACAGCTTGGTTTTGGTTTTCTGGCCCCTACAGCAGAGAGAGTACAGCCTTCCCTCCATTTCTGAAAATTGCCAGGCCCCATGTAAGACCCCCAGAGCCTTAGGAACAGGTGTCTGTTGGTTGCCTTTTCCTCCTAATCACAGGGCTGATGCTTGTGGTATCTGGAGGAAACTTCAGATCTATGGAAGCCCAATAGACAGCGACTCAGGCAAGTGGAGCTCAACTAGAAAGAGGGTGCCTCTGCCCTGACTGGTGTCCAGGCACACAGCTTGGCTAGGCACCCTCTTAGTGTAAAGGATCTGCCTCATCTTGCTTCCTACTCTCACAACCAATGCAGCGTGGGTTCCACTAGGAGGCACCTCTGGTGTCTCCCAAAGATCTCACTCTGTGATCCACCCAGGGCACGTTCATGTCTTAGACACAAGATGGCGGTATACACTGCTCTATTGCAAGGGCCATGGGCTTGTGAATGAAACGAACCGAAGGGTGGGGTGGGGAGTACTGACAAACTGAAATCCATTTGAGTTTTATGCGAAAACCGAACATCCTGAGTATTTTGAATCTTTTTCAGGAACCAATAATTATCGAATCCTATACATCTAAAGTGTTCCAAGTCTCCAAGTCCTGAGACACCCTGGGTCTACCGCTTGCCCGCTCATCACATCCCTAATTTCACAGAGCTGGGGTACGACCCAGGGCACCAGCCCGCCTTGTTCTCCACACATCTGCCCTTTCACCTTTCCTCAACTCCAGGGTCTCCTTCCCTTCAGAGCCAAGAACCGCCCTGGCGGCAGTTTTACGACGACACCCTAGTGCCCGTGAACATCCAATCACCACATCTCTTAAAAGAGTAAGACAGAGATCACCGATGGTGCCAGATGGGGATCAGAAAAAAGAGGAGGGAGTGAGTTTGGAAAAATAGGGGAAGATAAGTGAGGTGAGGAGAAAAATGCGGTGCTGAAGCGAGAGAAGCGAGGGGAAAATAAAATGGGAGAAATAAAGGGGCACCGGGGAGAGAAAAAGAGGAATAGAGGAGAAAGGGGGTAAATAAGGAAATACAGTAGGAGAGAAAAAGAAATAAGGAAAGAAAGAGGGCAAGAAAGAAAGGGAAGAGAGCGGAAATGGGTAAAGAAATAGAAATAAGGAAAAGAAAAAATGAGAGAAAATGAAAAGAGTGGGAGAATAATGCTGAGAGAAGGAAGGCGGGGGAAGGGGGTTTCGGGGTGAAGGGGCGCAAAGGGAAAAGAGATTGAGAGGGGCTGGGCAGCGAGAAGCCTCCTGGGGATCCGGCGTAGCATTCGCGGAAGCCAGGACAGAGATGGCCTCAGATGAGGTTCAGGGAAGAGAGGCGAGAGCAAGTGCGGGAATGGGGAGATAAGTGAAGTGAGAAGGGACAAAAACCGAGGAGAGTCTGAGCGTGCTTCTGCGAGTTTTGTTCAAGGCATTTATTGGGTCCTCTTGATGTGTGCCTGACATTCTCAGACTCTCTGCGGGGGCAACCTCTCTCTTTGCACCCCGCCCCCGAAAACAGGCTTGTGGAGGGCGGCAGTGTACAAGGCTCTGACAAGACCGGCTCTCGAGAGAGGCGTCTCTCCTGTAGAGAGATTCGTCCGCGGTGGGACAAGAGACACGTGCCCTCCCGCGGAGCTCGAGATCCGGGTGGCGCGCCGGCTCCGGCCGCTCGTACATTTCTGGCCGAGGATGCGCCGTGAGCAGCGAGAGAGTCGGAGCCGAGGCGCCGGGCGCGCTGAGGGAGGGAGAGCCGGGTCCGGCTCCCGCGAGCGCGGGCGAGGGTGCGAGCGGCGGTGTGGGTGCAAGGGCGCGAGGGTGCGGGCGGGGCAGGGGCGGAGGATTGGGGGCAGGACGAAGCCGGCTCCGGGGCTGGCGCTCGCCAGGGGAAGCGGCTGAGGAGCGTTCTCCGCCGGCCCCTCTGGGATAATTTACATGCTGTCACAGCCCGGTGCTGACTCCTGGGCGTGCAGCTCGCTCACTCGCTTTCGGCTCCTGCCACCGCTCCGCCGGCACAGCCCAGGGGAGCCCGAGAGCGGCAGAGCCTGCGAGCCGGGGAGGGAGGGAGCAGAGAAGGGAAGGAGCGAGGGCGCGCCCGGGTTCTCCCTCTGCCCTGCTGCCCGCCCTTCCTGCTGCTACAGGTCCGCCCCGATCCCCGCTCACACTTGGGAAACTTGGGACTGCGCTGGGGCCTCGTGTGGCACCTCAGGGGGCGGCCCCAGCCTCTAGAGGAGGGGGAGGAGGAGGAGGAGGAAGAGAAGGAAGTGAGCCCGAAGGATCCGCTCAGAGCTGTTTGTCCAGCTGTTTGTATTCGCACCCGGAGCAGCGCAGCCAGAAGGGGACCAAGCCGGGGGTGGCTGGCTTTAGGCGCTAATTTCCAACTCTTCTCCTCACAGCTTGTCTGTTCCAGACACCCTGGAGTCCCTTCAGACCAGCCCAGAGGGCGCGCACCTGCCAGCCGCCCCTGACCTCGCAGGCCAGGCGGCCCCCGAGCCTGAGAAGATGGCCAAGCCCGAGACCGACTGCCGCTCACCTGTCGGCCTCGACTGCTGCAATTGCTGTCTGGACCTGGCCCACCGCAGCGGGCTCCAGGGAGACAGCGGCGGGGACAACAACAACCCGGGCAGCCCTACCGTGAGCAACTTTCGGCAGCTGCAGGAGAAGCTGATCTTCGAGAACCTCAACACCGATAAGCTCAACAGCATAATGCGGCAGGATTCGCTAGAGCCCGTGCTGCGGGACCCCTGCTACCTGATCAACGAGGGCATCTGCAACCGCAACATCGACCAGACCATGCTCTCCATCCTGCTCTTTTTCCACAGGTGGGTGGCTGGGCACACGGCGTGGGTGGGGGGAGGGGGAGGCACGCGATCCCAACTCGCACCAGCCTCTGCTGGACCCTCGCCTCTGACAAAAGGGGCAACCAAGAAGTTCATGGGGAGCCCTAGGGGGGTCAGGCTCCTCCGCTGCCATGACCCGACCCTGAGGCTACCTGGAGTCCTAGGGCGACTGGGGGGAGGCCCGCAGGTGGGAGCTCTATTTTGAACGGTGGCTGCAGAGGCTTTTCTGGGAAGATGATGGAGTTCAGACGGTGGACAGAGCTCTAGATGGTTTGGGGGTAGCTGGCGGCACCCCCTTCTCAAATGCATGTATTTCCACAGTCACTTTGGAGATTCTGCTCTGGGATGCTCTTGGGATCTGAGTTCCACCCTTCTCCAAAGCTCATTTTTAAATGTGCAAACTCGGATTGAAACTGCAAGGGCTTTTAAATTACTGAGCGGCCCTGACGGACATTGAGGGCAAGCAAAATGTCCAAATTAAGCTGCTGCTGGTGTGGGGGAGGGTGGGAATAAGAAATATTGGAGACCTTTGAGAATTTGTTTAGAGTCTAGATGGGGGGACCCCCACCTCCTCCATGGATCCCAGCCTTCAATTTCAAATGACGGCTAAAAGCAGCCCCAGAGAGCATCCTAGGACAGGAGAGTGGATGAATCCATGTCTCACAGGCGTGTGTTCGAGTGCTGGTCAGACTTTCTAGAAATCCTGCTGAAGGGCAAGGAAAGGAGAGGGGAGGGGTGACACACAATGGGAAGACACAAGGTGGCTGCTGCCCTCCAGTCTGAGACACTCTGGTGAAAGTCAGTCCTGGAGGGGTCAGCTGAGGCAATTTCAAGGCGAGGGAGGCAACTTCAGGAAATCCAGTTGTGGGTTTGGTGTTCTTAGAGCGTCGGGACAGGGCACTGTGTGTGTGTGTGTGTGTGTGTGTAAGGGGGTGGATTTTATTCTTTCTCAATGACGCAGGTTGTGTAAGAAAAAGAGAACCCTGTTGTGGGAGACCTCGGTTGTAGTACAAGTTATGGCTTTACCTCCTGTGTGAGCCTAAGCAAGTCGCCTGACCTTTTCTGGTCTCTAAGGTTCTTTCTAGTTCTGACATTCCAGGTCATGGGCAGATGGTGTGCTCAGACAAGGTAATAAGAAATTTTGAGCATCCACAGAATATTTGAATAATTAGATGGCTTTTTGGTGAGGCACAAGTAAAAAGTTTTGAAAGCAATTGAGATAGGCAAGAACTACCCTCACTTAGTGCTAAGACTAGATTTGTTTTCTCAGCCCCAGAAGTTCCTGGAGGGAACAAGCGGGGCTGCTGACTTCGTTACTATTATTATAACAAGTTGTATTTCTCAGGCATTTTCCACGCCATCAAAGCCCTTTCTCACCTGTTATTTCACTTTAGGTATCAGTTTATCTCATTGTCTCAAAGAAACCAGGCCGCTTATGGAACAGGTTTTGAGGGAATCTTCATTTCTGGTGAAAGATTACTACAAGTTTATCAGACCACAGGTGCTGTAACCCTGCGGAGCTAAAAGCCTAACAGGCTCTTAACAATCCAGCTCTGCTCTCAGGAGGAGAGTGGCGGCGGGAGGAGGGGTAGCAGAGACACTTGGAAAGAGTGCCTGTAGGGTTTGCACTCTTTCAACTGGGAGAGAAACTGTCCCAAAATGGCCGTGATGAGGTGTAAGAGGGGATGCTTCCTCAGCTCTGGTTCCTAGGTGCGGGGCCTAGGACCATCAGACCTAGGTAGTGAGTGTGAGGCTGAGAGCCTGAGATCAAAATGTTGCTTGTGCCACACCTTGGGAGGTTTTCTGGTTGTCCGGGTTTCTTAAACGGAGAAACCTCCTTTGTCACCTGCTCCATTGACACCAGTCTGTTGACGCTTGGTTCTTGGCAAACCCTGGAAATGCTGTGTGGTGGAGGCACAGGGTGCTGAGGGCATTGGTGGGGGGAGCAGGGCGAATTGTTGGGATTGTTGAAATTGTGTACCTGAGCACCCTGCCTCCTGGAATTAGAGCAACTCCGCGTCCCAAACAGCTGAGCAGCGAACCAGCAAGCCCTCAGGCTTCAGTGCGGCTAGGGAGCGACGGGGTCCTGTGGTAATAGGCTTATAGTTCTAGCAGGACAAAGCATTCTCCCATTTTCCTGGACAACTGGGACCTTAGAGATTGGAGGTTCTGAATTTGCTTTAGGTTTTGCCCAGTATGACATGCTCATTAGCCAAGTAAGAGACCAGTATTACTAGTCCTGGGACTTCGCCAACATCTGAGCTGGATGGTTTTCTCCAAAGTGAAAATTCCCACTTTCTTACTTTGTTTATTCCCTAGGTTTTTATCTTCATAACTTAGCCATCATTTCTACTTCTGTTCCACTTAATGGTTTGATATTTCAAATGCCATCATTTTTACCTCTATTCCTTTTAATGATTTGATATTTCAAATTCCCACTTGGGTGTCTTTTTCCTTTAATTTGCCTACTTTCAAAACTGCCTCTTCCAGGGAAGCAACTCTCCCTGCGCCACCTCCTGCAGCCCACTCCTCTGCTGAAAGGGCTCCCATATTCTTGAGACTAAGAACGGGGCACATCCTTATTTCTAACTGGTGTGTCTGCTTTGACCTGTCCCTGGCTCCCAGCTTAGCTCTTGGTCTCCTTGGAACACAAGAGTGTAAGCAATGTGAGGCTGGGCTGTGTTGTACCCTCGCTTGGTTTTTCCTTGGCTTCTAGTTATACAGCCAGTAGTCAATAAAGGTTTTTCAGTTAGATGACTGCTTAATTATTGGTGTGGTCATATGTAAAGATTTTACAACTTTAACTTAGTCTTCGAAAATCCTTACTAAAGTTTAAAGGTGATTTTTTTTTTTTTCCGGTTTGAACCACCTGCAGTAACTAATAGCCTGGTAGAACTCCTGATGGACAGTGCTGTGTGTATACATATGAATCATGGTAATGGGCATGCAGGTTGTTGGTATGTAAATGGTGCCTCTAGACTATTGAGAGGGGAGAGAATGTGTTTTAAATACCATCCCTTCAAGCTTGTGTTAGAACTAATAATTATAACAGATTAATAGCTCATATTTATTGAGCATTTACAATATGTGTATTACAGCCGCATAATCTGATTTAATATTTACACCAACCCCATCAAATGGGTACTGTTATCATCCTTCTACATTTTATAATGAAGGAAATTGAGACTGGGGAAAATTAAGTAACTTGCCCCATGCCTCACAATGAAGAGCAGAGCCGAAACTCCACCTAAGATCAGTCAGACACTAAAGAATTGTCTCTGAAGAAAGAATTGTTAAGCAGAGGCAAATATTAGCCCAGAAACTAACCAAATGGTTAAAATGTCTTTACTCGGTAGAGTGACCAACCCTCCCATTTCAGGGCCACAGTTCCTTCAATGCTCAGACTGGGACAGTCCCAGGGAAACTGGGGTAGTTGGTCACCCAGTTATTAGGGGACTCTATCTTATCATTTGAATATACTTCTAAAACTGGAAAACTAAGGAGGCGGATAGAATAAGCTGGGCAAACAGCGAAAATTTCCAATTTAAATGTAGCCTATGAAAAAACTTCCAAAGTTGAAATTTGAGGGACCTTAATTCTCTGATCAGTAAGGTATAGCAAGCTGAAATGGGAACTTTTGCCATATTCTATTGTTGTCACGTCAAATTTATTTATAAGATTTATCCAAAACTTCTTAATCAGCTCTATTGTGTATTCGCCTTCAGCCCCTGAGCGCACCTGCCCAGGGTGGTCTGAGATAATCTGAATCAGAGTCCCCTCCAGCTCTAAAAGCCCTGGAAGAGTACCTTTAAGCTTCTGAGCTGGCAGCAACTGGTTCCCACACTTAGATGCTCAGAAAATAATAGCAAAGATTTCTAATTACTTTATGTGTGCTAATTCATTTAACCTTCCCTATTGAGTTGACATATAGAGTAAGGGAAAAAATATAGATTCAGGGATCAGGTTTCCAAGAAAAAATTGCATAACAAATTATTTGTGCTTTTCTGAGTCTTAGAACTAATGATTTCATAAACGCTTATTCCTGGTCTTGACTTCTGAGGACTTAGCCACTTATATGGTGTGATTTGAGGGGCAAAACTATTCTCCTGCCTGCCTGCTGTAGTGCCTGAATTCATGCTCTAAGATTCACTTCTCTGTCCGTGTACCAACTAAAACTCCTCTCCCATAGCACCAGTGGTATGTGGACCACACCGTGAGAAACCCTGAATTAGGGATTGCAACCCTTTGTCAACTAATTTGCCATTTGATTTTGAGGATGGAGTTCTTTGCTGTAGAGAGGTTTTGGATTTCCATGTAGTTAAGCCTGTCATTCTTTGCCTTTGTGATTTTTGCTTTTGGTATCAAGCTTCGAAAGTTCTTCCCTAGCCCAAGGTAATTGAAAATAACCATTTCCTGAGTGCCTAGTGGTCTGACAAAGAATAGGCGCTCTTGGATTAAGGCACATTCCCTGTTAAAAACACAAATGCATTTGCAAACTGAACATTCACGGTTTGGATACCTCCTCCTGAGAATCTCAACGTGTAAGAAATTGTCTTTTTGCTGAGACACAGATGTAAATTCTGTGTGCTAAGAGGCTTTCGCTGGTGAGTGACTCTAGTACTCTACCAGCACCTACTATATATATGTATCATATATATGATATATGTGTGTGTTCTATTTATGTATATAAAATAATATGTTTATATGTATATATTACATATTTATATATATTGCAGTAGAATGTAGATGACATAAAATTTGCCATTTTAGCCATTTTTCACTGTACAGTTCAGTGGCATTAGATGCATTCACAATGTTGTGCAACCATTACCACTATCCATTTCCAGGACTTTGTCATCATCCCAAACAGAACCTCTGTACCTATTAAACACTAACTCCCCATTCTCCCCTCCCCCAGCCCCTGGTAACCTCTAATCTACTTTCTGTCTCTGTGAATTTGCCTACTCTAATTATTTCGTATAAGTGGAATCATACAATATTTGGTCTGTTGTGTCTGACTTCTTCACTTAGCATACTGTTTTCACAGTTTATCCATATTGTCACATGTAAAGGACTTCATTCCTTTTTATGACTGAACAATATTCCGTTGTATATGTATACCACATTTTGTTTATCCATTCAAGTATCCATGGACACTTAGGTTGTTTCCACCTGTCGGCTATGGTGAAAAATGCTGGCATGAACGTTAGTGTACAAGTAACTTTTTCAGTCCCTGCTTTCATTCTTTTGGATATATACCTAGGAGTGAAGTTGCCCAGTACCTACTTTTCAACCCAATTTTGTGGTTCTCTACTCATAGTCAGTCCGTACAAATGTAGTAACTCTCATGAAATGAGCAAACATCTGTTTCTTTGAGGAGAATACCCCTCCCGCAATCAGCCGCTAGTGCTGGTGATTACAATGAAAAGAAAGCTGAGAAGTTTAACGAAGTGATGGAAATAGAAGTTTTATGGGGAAAATGATACGCTTTGGGCTTTGGGGATGCTTATGAATTAAGGACTGTCAAAAGTTTTAGTGTGTCTCTCTCATGAAGGGCCAGGGTCTACCATACCTTTTAAAAGAGTAACATGTAACATCATTACTTCTCATTGACTCCTTTGTGTGGATTTCTTTATCAGAACTTCTTTCACTGTGACAGCCCACTGTGAGTAAGGTTCTAGGGGAATGGGACATGAGAAAGCCAAGAAGAGAGGTAGAGAGGCGAGGCGGGAGTCTGTGGAAAGCCTGCCGCGGCATGGGGCTCTCGGCAGCATGCGGGCTCGAGAGGTCTGCATGGAAGGTTTGTGCTCTTAAAGCAGGGTGGGAAGAACAGAGCACGAACTTCACCCACTCCTCAAGTTTGCCAAGAGTGGACCCGTGTGAGCCCACAGCTCAGAAAATAGCTCTTTCCAGGGTGACCTTAATTTCCCTCCCTGCTTGAAGAGAAGGTTAACACTCCTGCTTATATTTGCACTTCCAGATAAACTAACAAGCTCCCAATTCCAGGTAGAGTGTTGGCTCCTTTCCAGTACAGGTCCTGAAGGCCAGGGAGGCTGGGTAAATGGAGATGGATGTGTCTGGCCAAGGCTGCCAGGGTCTCCGGTCCGTTGAGTGATAGAGCCAGCAGTGCACTTGCCCCCACTTTGTGGGCTGGTTGGGAGGAATGAGGACGGCTGTGTCTGCACCTGATGGTGGCCATTGCACTGTGCTTCCTCATTGTGGTTCTGCTCCTACCTGAACTTTCTCCTCTTATGTAAGGCATCCCTCAAGATAACTGCAAAGCTATAATCTGCCATGGCTGGCTGGCTTTACATAACAAGTTGGTTGATGTCGTGCAATAGCCTCTCAAGCCCTGGAGAAGTAACGTGCTGAGTGGGACTGAAGCTTGGGCCCATTTGGTGGGGTACTCTGTGTGCTCAGTGCACTCAAGGGAGAGCATTCCATGACCACAGGGGTCAAAAAGACAAAATTTCCCTTTTAGATGAAGAGAGCAATAATGGCCCAGGACAGGTTGTGCTGTCCCAATGCCTGCAATAATGCGACAAGGGTTAGGGCTTCACTACAGGGCCACAGCTTTGTCAGAGCAGGCCCTCCATAGAACCCCGTGGGCTAATGGGAGCCCCATGAAGGCCAGAAGGCTAGATCCCAGCCTGAAAGCAGGTTAGATGAGTCAGGGCAGGGAGAATGGCTTATGGAGGCCACTGTCTATCATGCCAAAATCCAGCTTAGCTAAGGAGTCAGAGTGGGGATAAGATGAAGGTCTGTGAGAGTAGAAAGCAAGTTTTTCCAAATGCTAATCCACGCAGGAGGGAATCCCGTCAGCAGGCAAGGCAAATTCACCTGTATCTTCTGGCTGGAAACCCCAGCCTCAAAGTAGCTATTGCTCTTTTGAAGATAGTCTAAGAGGTGTGAGACCCCAGCCAGCACGGAGGCTGAATGGGAAGCTTCCCATTGTGCGGACGCTAGCCTAAGGGGAAACAGGAGCTGGAAGCCTGTTTGGTCAGTGATGCCCCAGGCACGCTATCAGCCTTTCTCCCCTGGGAGACACTTTCCTCAAATAGGCCCAGCCTGAAATTAGGCCCCGCCTGTGGATAAAGCCCCACAGGGACCTTCCCCATCCTTCCTCGAAGGAAGAATTTACTCACGAAATAGCCTTGGGTATTCAACCCACTTCCTCTTGTCTTCTCTTCAGGGGAGATGGGCAGCAGCTGCCGGGGGTCTGGCCGGGATTCCCTGCTCGCTGGAGCTGTCTAGGCCGGTGATTGGCTCTGGCTATTCCTGAGGAAGAAGGGGGTGAGAAGTGAGAGGAAGGGAAGTGGTTCCAGTGGTTCCAGTGGCTCCTTCCTGGCTTACTTCCCGCCCCGCCCCCCCACCCCCCCCCCCACAGCCTGAGGGCCCTGACTCATATCTTGCATAGTGCCTTATGTAACAGAGCCAGGTTACTGAGGCATCAAGCTTCTGCTTGCTCAGTGGCAGGCTTCCCTGGGGCCAGGCATTCAGAAGCCTGCTGGGGGTCTAAGTAAACTCATCAGAATTCCAAAGGAAAAGCCTGCTTTCCCTAGTGGTAGGCAAGCAGTCTGCTCAGAGGCAAGTGCCAGACTGCCAAGGTGATCCCCCCTGAGCCCTCCCACTCAGAAGCAAATGCAAGCGGGCACGTGAGCTGCTGTGGGCTTAGTGTGGTTTAGGACATTTTAGGGGGGTGGGAGGCTCCTGCTATCACCTGATAGTACACTGCTAAAGAGACAGCCTAGTGCATCTGGAGGGGCCCCAGAATAGGTCTCAGAAGTCCCTCTTTCTTTTGTATCTGCTTGTTGGTTCAGGCACTGTTTTAGGGACCCCAGGCAGAAGTGTTTACTGGAAGCTGGAGGAGCTGTTTAAAGGAAGGCTCTAGGCCCGGCCTGGTGGCGTAGTGGTTAAGTTTGCGCGCCCTGCTTCAGTGGCCCGGGGTTCACAGGTTCGGATCCCAGGTACAGACCTACCCACCGCTTACCAAGCCATGCTGTGGTGGCATCCCACATAGAAAATACAGAAAGATTGGCACAGACGTTAGCTCAGGGAAATCTTCCTCAAGCAAAAAGAGGAAGATTGGCAATGGATGTTAGCTCAGGGCTGATCTTCCTCACCGGAAAAAGAAAAAGAAAAAAAGAAAAGGAACGCTCTAAAAGAGCCAATTTCCAGTCCATTCTCTATGAAGTCTCACGGTGACTTTAGGCTGGCCTGAGTTCACAGTGGTTCTTAGCCCCCTTCCCGGCCTATTCAGAAAATGACATGGCTGGCTTGGTGTAACCAAGTCCTCAGTGAAGTCGGGCTGACTGAGTTCTATGGCGTATTTCTCTAATAAGCTCATTTCACTATTTATAACATAGAATAGCCCCATCGAGCTAATCTTCCATTGGCTCAGTGGTTGTGACTAAACTAACAGGTCCTCTTCTTCTCTTCCCTTGTCTTTATCCCAGCCTGTCCCACTGTGTTGCCAGCAGGTAAATGGCTCACAGGCTGAGGGTAGTTGGGGACACTGCTCTCTAGTTGGAGAAAAAGAGAAACATGGAAATAAAGTAAAAAAGTTGGAGTGGGAATTACCAGCAGGCATGGTTGTATCCAAAGTTCAGACTCATGAATCCTCAGACAAGCTCAAGACCACCATCTCGGGAGATCTGGGCAGCCCAAGTCTCCCGGGCCACAGCCAGAATCCAGTCAGTATTGGGGGGCCTGAGGTGGAGGTGCAGAAGTTCCCTTTCTTGAGACCCCTCCTAGGCCTCCAGCCCCTCACTTCTCCTTATACCCCTGCCCTTTCAGTTCATAGTTGTAGTAAAACAAAGAAACAAAGAGGGGCTGGCCCCGTGGCCGAGTGGTTAAGTTCTCGCGCTCTGCTGCAGGCGGCCCAGTTGGTTCGAATCCTGGGTGCGGACATGGCACTGCTCATCAAACCACGCTGAGGCAGCGTCCCACATACCACAACTAGAAGGACCCACAACGAAGAATATACAACTATGTACCGGGGGGCTTTGGGGAGAAAAAGGAAAAAATAAAATCTTAAAAAAAAAGAAGAAACAAAGAAAGGATAAGAAAAAAACCCTGCTCAGTTTGAAAGCAATGTACTCTGCCTGCCCAGGTGCACAGAGAATGAATGATGGCAGCACCTCATTCGGCCTTGTACTGAGCGACCAAGCACTTCATTTAATCAATCCATCATTTATTGACCAAGGCCCTGCTATTTATCGAGTGCCTACTGCAGATTTATTGGATGCCTACCCTGCTAAGCACTGTAGCGGACACGAGAGGCGGCAGAGGCTAGGACCGGGCCATGGGGAGCTGAGAGTGTAGCTGAGGGAGTGGGGCAGCCGCACCCAAGGCAGGTGGAGAACAAAACAGTTCCACCAGAGCCACCACAGGCTGAGCCGGAGTGCTTGCTTCTTGAGGGAAAGGCCTCAAGCTTGCTGTGCCCTGGGTCTGCAGGTCTGGAGCGTAGGCAGTGCCAAAGCAAACTAGGAAGAGAGAGTCTCTTTATGGCGGCGGCTTCCAGCAGAGACTTAAAGAATAGATTGGCTCTGCCATAGTGGGAAGTGGCTGCGGGGCTCTCTGGTTGGGAGAGGGAGGGGAATTTTGCCAGTTCAGTGGAGCTCATGGGTAGGAAGGGGCTGGCCTGGAGTGGGGACAACGAGGAACACTTGCCATTTTTCCTGGGCTGGAACCCAGAATCCCCAAGCTTTGAGAATGAGAGAAAGGCCCTCTCGGCTCTCCTCTCATTGCCCCTCTCTGACTCAGGGCAGGCTGGTCCCAAGTACACTCTCCTCAGGGACCTGTGCTAGCCCTGGGGGGGTGGAGGCCTTCAGATCCTCGGAGCAGGAAGGCACCTCTCTTGATGCCTGGAGAAAGCTCATTGGAACCAGGAGAGTTGAGCTTTGGAGTACAGGCAAGGGTGGGCCCCAGAGGAGCCTGGGGATGTGGCTTCATATCTGTGCACCTCTGGCCTTGGTCTCCACCAGGCCCCTTCTGAGGCGGGTAACAGAACTAGGGGGTTGTCCAGGTGCTGCCATGAGAATATATATATCAGTCACCCAAGTGTGTCTGGAAGAAAGTTGCTGGTGGCCCTGCAGGGTGTCATTTTAGCTTTGTTTGCACCTTGGTCAAACCCCTCTTTCCCAGATGCCCTATTAATGAAGGCCCTGGGGTAGGGCTGAAGAAGCAGGGCAGCCTCAAGCTGACAGGAAAGGAGAGGGAGCTAGCACAGCAAAAGGAACTAACCTCAGGTCACCTAAGGAAAGACCTGCTGCTTATGATCAGTGCTCCACCCTGGCTTTCTGGGGCCCTGTCACCCAGCTAGTGTCCTGGGCACCCGTGCCCACACCCTTTCCCACCAGTGCTCTGGAGAATTCACATTTAAGTTCATGAACAGATTCAGTCAACAGCAAATATTTCTTGCACACTTTCCATGTGCCAGGCTTAGTGTTAGGCACTGGGAATAGAATGGGAAACTCACAAAAGGCATGGTCACAGCCATCGTGGAATAATAAGTGGAGTCGGGGGATGGATATTAACCAAAGAGTTGCACTAATGAATGTGTAATTACAAACTTAGTAGGTGCCAGGAGGGAAAAGGAATAAGCTTCTGTCAGAGAGTATAATGAAAGATCAGACAAGGCTTCCTGAGGAAATGATACTTGAGCTAAAGAAATGAATCTCTCATGTTGAAATTCTAATCATCAGACCCAGGCCAAAAAGGACATTTTTAAGACCGAGGACTTTCTAAGGAACTCCTGAAGTCATACCACCTAGGTAGCTTCTCACACCCCTGCCAGCAGGTCCAAAAAGGGAGGACTGACACCATTCTGACAAGAGGAAGAGATGAGTTTGAAGCCCACGGGGCAACTAGTACTAATGTCATCCTTTGCTAAAAATAGTCCATGACAGTATGGAAATGTGTAAAGGCTGGCCCCGGGACCGATGACAAAGCGGGTATAGCCTGTGGGGAGGAAAAATTGTTTTTGTAAATTATTTACTGTAAAGAAAAAAGAAAGGGGAGGGTAGTCTGGGTTTTCTTTTCCTTTTCTGGGCCTCCTTCTGAGTAGTGAATGCTTCTCATTGTATAGAGGCAGTGGGGCACAGAGCTTCAGGCTGCACTCCTTTCTGAGGCCTGAGGTGTAAATTTTCTGGGCTGCAAATGTCAGATATTTGTCCAAGCTGAAAAACAGCCTGAATGCGAAAGAGAAGGGAGGCTACACCTCTAAGAAGGGCAAAGAAATTGATCAAGGGGCTCCAAAGAGCTTCCATTTGAAAGAGGTGGCCCCACCACACTGGCAAGGCATGTGACAGCTGAGAGCTCAGCATGATCCAAGGGAATCTGATTGTGAAGGGTGCAGATAAAGCCTACAAGATTGGTTTAGCCAACAAGAGGTAAACTTGGGACTTGTGGGAGCTGTGGGGCCAGGCTAAAGGAACTAAGATGATTGATCTAAGAGTTTAAGGGAGGGACAGAGAGTGGTAGAGAAAGAGAAGAGAAGTTGATCTTGAAATATAAGAAAAGTCACAACTCAGAGATGGTGACTAGCTGTTTCCAAACCACACTAGGAACAGAACAAGAGGAAACAGGCCTCTACTGTAGCATGAAGGATTGAGATTAGATAGCAGAAAGAACTTCCTGACTACCAGCATTCAGAGAAGCTAAAAGAAATTACCAGGGGATTTTATATTAATTTATAAATATGGGGAAGGTGGTGACAGTAGCAATAAAGAACTGAATAAAAGTGTGAGAGGCTTATTATAAGGACCATGGACAGAAGGGGACAGACAGGTGGCGAAAGCAAAGGAGTTAGAAGCAGGTGCTTATAAGGAAAAGGAAAGTGCGTGTGAGATAAATGAAAGTGTTTACATGGAAATACTTTCATAATAAAAATGTCTGTAAAATTTCCATTGGAGATCAGTCATTAAAACCAGCATATACTCTCTTGGGACTGGAATGGTGTGGGAATAGACTAAGAAGCTGTTAGGGTCCCTGTCTGCATCCTTCAATCTTCTCGTCTCTTGGCCAAATTAGCCTCATTGGGGCCCCTATTCTCCACAGGCTAATAATTTGGGGGAGCACCCCTGTGCTGGGGGCAGTGGAATAAGACTACCTGCCCCAGGTACTTGGAGAGAATGTTTTCTCCTTCCACGCACACAGTGAAGATTAGACACAGAGGATACAGTGGCAACCAACAAACCAGGCAGGATCCTTGCAGCAGGAAACTTACAATCTAGTGGTGGAGACAGACATCAAATGATAATTACACAAATAGCTGTATCATTACAATTGATCATAATGAAGGAAAGGTGCAGGAAGCCACGAGAACACAGGCTAAGGGGGCTTCCCCGGGATTAGAAAATCCACAAAAGTTGCCTTATTAAAATCTTGGGCACTACTTGTGCCCCTCTGTGAGGGATTCTTGCGCCAAATCAGTAGGAAAGAAAGGCAAAAGGAACCCAGTCACTGCTAATGCCCCACAACATGCATTTTGAAGTCCCTCCAGCTCACTGAGGCCCTAGGATAGTAGCAAACCCCCAAGGAAATGTTCTCATTGCCGAGGTCAAGCAGCCTTGGTTTAGGCGAGTGATTCTCTAGGGGCCATAATGGCCTATCAGCTGAAAGTCAGGATCAGAAAGACTTTGAAGAGCTCCTCACCTGCCAGATGAACAGGATGAAGGCCAGTGAAGAGAATAAAGAACCAAAGTGCTGAAAATTGTACTTGAAACTGACCCCCAGAAAAGACCGTATCTCCACAATGCTGTGTCTTCAGTCTCCTAGTCAGGTCTGTGCTAGTATTAGCTGCAGGTGTGCCCAGGGCTGCTGAGCAGAAGCCAGGATCCCAGAGAAGCAGGGCCCCACTCTGCTTTTGCCTGTCCCTCTCCCAGAGGGCTGGGAGCTGCTGGCCCTTGTGGGAAGCTGGAATGGGCTTCTCTACCCTAAGAAGACCACGGAGGGGCCATCGAGGAGCAGAGAAGGACATTAGCCGTGGTGTGCTCATGAAGCACAGCGGCTTCATGTCCGATAGACTACCATTGACAGACTCTGTGACCTTGGCAAGTGACTTCTCTGGACGTCAGTTTCCTCATCCAGAAAATGGAGGAAGTGTGGTTTGGAAGGTTAAGTGAGAGGACACTTCCAGGAAGGACTCAGTATAGGGAAGCCTTCGTTATCATTAGACAAGTCATATATAGAACCAGAACAAAACCTTCTCTGACTTGCTTTGCCTCCCTCTCTCACCAATCCCCTTACTGACCCTTCCCTTTTGTCTGTCCATCACACACCCTCTCCTGCCCAGAGCCAGCTAACACCTGCAACCCAGCGTGGAAGCTTTTTCCCTGTCAAGGCTTGCTCTCTGAACCTTCTTCATTCACACTCAGGTATAAATGACTGAGAAGGCTCTGTTTTTCCTCCTGCTGGAGGCAGGGGCGGGCGGTGGGGGGGGGGGGGGGGCGTTGGGTGGGGCGGAGCGCAAGCTACCGCTGCTGGGAGCTTTGAAATTTTTACCAGAAATCAAAACCTACAAGCACAAGGTTCACCCTACTGGCATTGCTGGTGAATGAAGAAGGATTTCAGAGGGCAGTGGAGCTGGGGACTGCTTCTTCAAGACCCTGAGCTTCCCCCTTCTCAGGGTTGGCGGCCAGCACCTTCTGCCTCTACATGCATCTTAGATAGAGACACAGAGGCTAGATCTGGTATGGCTTTTGCAGCCATTTGGTCTAAACCCCTCCCATTACAGATAAGGAAACTGAGGTCCAGAGTGGGCGGATATTTGCCCAAAATCAAACAGCCAATTAGTGACCAGCCGAAAAGAGAAACCATGTCTCCTGATTCTCTAATCCAATGATCTTCCAACTTCTCAGTCTCTAGACAGCCATACACATCCCATCCCAGTAGGTACACAACATCTCCATGCCAGGAGACCAGCTTTGGGTTCACCTGATGCCAAAAAAGGTGTTTTTTTATTTGATTTCATTTAATGAATTGACCAGTGGTTTGGGTGTTATGGAGCCCCAGCCCTGGAATCTTGCTTCTGCTCAGGCTGGGGCTGCATGCCACAGCCACAGTCATGCAAGGGGGACAGAAAGGCCTGCTGTTCGGGTTGGAAAAGAAATCAGTTGCTGAAACATTGGTCTTTTTGAAAGTTCCAACCACAGGGGCTGGCTGGCAGAGCCGCCGTCTGGGCTCCCCCGGAGGATCCGGCCCTCCCCTTCAGTCTGGGAGTTAGTTTAGGAAGCTGGCCCGGCCTCGGCAGAAGATCCGGAGGGCAGCGCTCACCCCAGGAGCTCCAGCCTTCCCTCAGAGCCTGGGAGCCCCCAAAGGCACTCAGGGCCGGGAACTTCCTCCCGCCTCCACAATAGAGCCAGCCCAGGCTGGCCCCGAGGCTCCCTGAGCACTTTTTCTTCTGAGCCTGGGAAAGAGTTTCCAGTTGCTCCCGCCCTAGCCCGGCAGCTACAGAGAGAGAGAGCTAGAGAGAGAGGGAGGGAGGGAGGGAGAGAGAGAGAGAAGTGGCGGGGGGGAGAGGAGGGAACCAACCCCAGCCAGGCAATCAAGAATCCGGGCTTCCCTAGGCAGCAGTGAGATGAAGGGGGAAAGGCTGGAGGAGCCCCAGCTCGTGGAGGAGCCCCAGCTTGGAGAGGACCCTGAACTCGTGGAGGAGACGCAATTCCTGGAGGAGCTACAGCTCGAGGTAGTGGAAAGTGGGTCAGATTTGGATCCAGAAGATCTGGATTCAAGTCCCGACTTTGCCACCAATCTGATGCTTGAGCTTGAGTAAGTAACTTCCTGCCCTTCTGTGGGCTGCTTTCCCTACTTACAAAATGGGGGAGGGGAGAGACAAGATAGTCTCTAGGGTCTCTTCCAACTTAGATATTCTGAAACACTACACCTTTAAAATCTTGATGTGTGTGGATGGGATGCATGGACACTCGAATAAGTCATTGAACCCCAGGATGTTAGAATGATGGGAGTAGGGGCGCGGGGTTCACATGAACAAGAAAAGGGAAGGAGAAGGTGGTAACTGTGTAAAGAGTTGTGACTCCAAGAGGGGGTCCAAGCTAAACAGAACATTAGGATCGATTTTTAAAACTCAAGGATGATGGGCTTGGAGTGAGTAAGTAATGAGAACCAGAGTGTTCAGGGGTGTGATTAAAACGCAGTTGCTAATGATACCCTGCACCAAATATCTCCTAGTGGCCCCTTCAGCCCCAGACTCAGGTACTCAACCCAGAATGCTTTTCTTGAGTTCCTTGTGTGTGTCTTTGCGGAAATTCTCAATTGAATTAGGGGCGATTTTCAGGTCTTGGATGTTCACATCCAGATCTAAAAGAGAGCCTAAGATGAGAGACTAGACTGGCCTGTCTTAGAAACCTGCTTTCTTGGTAAACCCCAACTTTCACCAGACCCACCGCTGCATGACTTAGTGTGAGGCCCTTTGAGAATTTGAAGGCCGCTCTCTATAGCTATTCTCCCCCAACTAATGCACAGATGAGCTACCGGAAACTAATCTGCTTGGTGAGTGTTGGTGTTGGTACGTTTCACTGCATTCAGATTCCTTCTCAGTTGGTCATCTCTCCCTGGGTTATATGATGAGAGTCTGTAAGTCATAGTAGGTGACATTTCACTAAACAGAGAGCTCCTTGAGGGCCGAGCATGAGAGCTTGGGAGCCACTTATGGCTCCCCATATGGCAGACCATCTCCAATGTCCTCTGCCAGCCCTGTACCTACCAGTGTCTCCACTGCTGGGGAAACCGCTGTGGAGAGAATGAGTAGAAGAGGAACCACTCCCACCTGTCCAGACACCTGCCCACTGCCCTAGCGACCTCATGCTCACCACCACACACACTGCTTCCTCCCAGCTAGCCCTCCTTCTTGGCTCAGTTCATTCAACAACCAGTTCTTACCATTTGGTTAATCAATCATAGATTCCTAAGGTTGGAAGGGAGCTTAGAATTCCCGCGGGTAATAGTGCTGCACCATAGAGAGCCCTTATGGTCCTCCTGGGCGCCTTAGGGGCTGCCAGAAGGAAAGAAGAAGGGAGAAAGGAGAGAGTTGAGGGGAGAGGAGGAGAGGCCAGGGAGAAGGTGAATTTGAGAGAGGGAAGCAGCGGAGGAGGGACTTCGGAGGACAAAAAGAAAGAGGGGAGGCAGATTGTGCCGCCGCCCTCACCAAATAGAGGTCATAGCTCCAAACAAACAAGGTCGCAAATAAGAATCTACATGTGTCTTTTAAAGCTTGTAGAGTCTGGATCCTCACCTGGCTTGCTTTTCCTCACCAGAGAGTTTTCAAGCTGGGCTCCCCTGAACTAGAAGGCGTCCCTCAGTGGGGGGCGGGGGGGGAGTTTAGGGGCTCTGGGAGCCCTGGGAGCTGAGTAGGTGGAGTTCCCAGCCTTAGCCTTGCCTCCTTCAGAGCAGCTGTCCACCTCTACGGACTTTGTATCCAGAGACCCTGAGAGTGTCCAGATTAGATTGGGAGTGGGGGGTAGGAATGGCGGATAATGATCTGTTTAACAACAACAGAAATTTGTGAGCCACTGAAGGACCTTAACTCTTCACCAGAAACAGGAATCTCTTCTAAAGCATCCCCAAGGGCACGGACATGCTGCCTTGGCTTGAAGAGTCCTTGGGTTTAGCCAGCATCAGCACACATCTTTCTGGCCTGCAGAGTGCTTTGGCCCCTTCTGTTGTGTTCTTGCTGCGGGCCTCCTTTGTCTCCTGACCACCCTGGAGCAGGCTCCTGGAGGGGGTGGAGGGGTGGGGAGGTGTCACCGGCTTCCCAGGAAAGACCTTGTTCCCAGCTGGGGGCACCACGTGCTCCCCACTCCCCAGCCAGAGGTCGCTTGGGCCTGTGTGAGCAGGGCGGACAGGCGGGCCACTGATGTGGGCTTGGGGCACTCCAGCCTATGCAGCCCCTGGGGCCAAGGCTGAGGAAGTCCACTCCACAGAGGGCACTGTCAGAGTTAAGTGAGGTCTAGTGTGGAATTCTCAGCAGGGGAAATAGCTCGAGGGAAGGAGCACTTGACTGAGAATAAGGGCTCTGTGTTCTGTTGCAAACTCCAGCCTTGGCTGGGGCTGGCACCTGAAAGGAGGAAAATAATAAGGGCCGGGGCCCTAGCCCTGAGAGGAAGGCGTGAGGGTGGCAGGCTCAGGACGGTATCCCAGCCATTCGGCCAGTCTGAAGCCCTGCCGGCTTTACATTGGAGGAGGAAATAAAGCCGTGCTTGTTGGCAGTGGGGACCATCTGCGTGCACTATACAGAGAGCACTGTTTCCCCAAGCGTGGTAAACAGACACTGGGGGGGGGTGCAAGATGAGTTTAGGTGGTACGTGGACTAACTTTGTTTTTCTATTTTTATAGCTATTTATTTATTTAACATGTATTAGAAGGGGAAATGTGTCTAACACATACACATTATGATTTCAAAAATATTTCTAAGGTGGAGGCATTTTTAAAAGTGAACCTGCTTAAAGATATTTTAGAGAAAATATTAAATAAATACCAATACTGGCAGTACTCAGATATAGCCAGAATCTTGCCCGTGGTAGGCGAAGCCCTGGGTACAGAGCTGTACTACCACAGTATGTTAGCAGGGGCGGGCGAGAGGAGTCAGAGGATAATAGGAGCGGTACAGTATGGTTGAGATGATCTTGTCTATGTACACCCAGCTCGAAGGCCCCTTCTGACAGCCCTAGTCCAAGTGTAAGAACACCCTGCTATTTTTATATCCCTGGTGTCCTGCTCTGCCCCATGACACTCAACACTCCAGATTAACAGCAGGCCTTTCCCTTGCTCCAGGGCGCTGCCTCTACCACGCTGTGCCACACACGGGGAAACAGCCCCTGGAAAGTTGGTGGGGCTGTCCTCACCAGCTTCCACTGATTTCTTCTCAGCATTGTTCACGGGCATATTCAACTCAAACCTAAGGAGACATTTCCGGGAAGCAAGTCAGAGAGGTACAATCTTTCTCTGAGTTCACAAAACCCAAGTAGAAGGACAGGAAATACGTCACTGCGGCAATTTCACATGGACTCGTGCCGATTTCCGGACAGATTCGGACAAGATTTGGTGGGAAATTTGTACAAAATCAAACGGGACAAAAGGGTTCTCACTTCTGCCAGGAGTTTGTGATGGGCTCTGTGTAAATAAGCTTAGTCCGCTTCCTCCTCCCATTGCCCTGAGATAGAGAACACGACTATTAGTCCTGCTTTCTCTCAGGGCTCACCTTGCCGATTATAGGGTGAGCCCTGGAAGGAAGCGGCAAGGTGATAAAGGTTGTGGGTCTGGTCTCCTGCCTTCCTGCTGGGTTGTACCTCAGGAGCCTTGTGTGTCTTCCTATGTTGTCCAGTCCCTGGAACTGTCTTCAGCAAAGAGCTCAAGGAGAGACAGCTGAGCTTCAAACACGTTTAAGAAAGGAAATATCACAATGTCCTTTGGTCGTACATTCCACTGTTTAACAACCTCTGCTCTCCAAGACTGTTCCTTCTAAATTCTGTCCTCCAGCTTTCTTATACACCGCTTAATATGCTTCAGTGGTCTTATGATGTCCCTTGTCAGCCCTCTTTTCCAAATTCGCTAAATCTATTTTTTAAAAAAGACTTTGAACCTGCTTGTAGTTCTCTATCCTTTAGACACTCTCCAAATTCTCTCCCAGAGATTTCATTCTGTCCTCTGTGACACCTGGGAGTGTAGCAAGCTCACCTTTGCCTTTAGCCAATCATCCCAGTCTCTTCCCTGACCGGTGACACACATTTGCAAGACGGCAGGTTAGGAAAGGAGCAAAATTAAGTGGACCGCAGAGGACCCAATCACCTGCCCTAACCCCCCTGAGCTAGTTGTCCCGTAGGAGACTGGAGCAGTGTAGGGTTTCGTCAGTGGCCGATGGCCATGGAATAGAGAAGGAAGATGACCTCACAGTTCCTACATGCTTCTTTCCTATTTAGAGCATCCAGGATCATGCTTCTTCCTTAATGATACTAAATTGTGTGCTAACAATTCATTGCAGCCTCTGTCTTTAGCTGCTCTACCCGCACAGCCCCATTCTTGTATCTGCGTAGAGTCACATCTTGATTATTCCTATATTCATTATCCACATTGTGGATTATCCATAGCAGTCACTAAATCTCAGGTTGTCCCCCTCCCCCTTCTAGCCAGCCTCTGGGTACTCAGGCATGCAGGGTCACTTTGACACCTGTCCAAGTTGAGCATAAATAAAGAAGATTCTTCAAAAATAAATAATCCACTCCCAAACAGATTCCAAATGGGAGCATGGTTGAATTTCATGTGGCTGGGTTAACACTGGACGTGTGGCACGGATGATACAAAATAAAAGATAATATAAAAAAATCTCGTATGGCTAGCTTTGAAATTACAATATGGGTCTAATATTTTTTTCCAGTAGTTCTGCCTTCCTAATTACTTGGGCTGATCTGAAAATGGCCTTGCATCCCTGGAGTATCCAGAAACTAGGCGGAGAAATTGGGCGTAGAGAGAAGCTAAGCTGAGAACAAGCATTGCCACAGACATTTCAAAAAGTGGAAAAGCCACCCAGAAACACTTAGCCGTTGGCTTTCAGACGTGCAGAAGTCTTTTCTGTGTGTCTTTGGAATGTGCCATATGGTTGTTTATGCTGTGAATTTGTCCAGCAAGGCCTAAGGGGCCTGTCCACTGGTGCCCAGTTTGACTTCGGGAGACACAGGGCCAGGGAGTTGACAGGAAATCATAGTTCCCTTCTCTCTCTTCACTGTAGCCTGAGGGCTGTATCACTATGTCTGGTCTGGTCATCCGACCTGTGCAAGTCTGAAGGAGGTGGTGCAATTCATCTGAGGAAAATCACGTCTGAGACAGGAAGGGGCACGGCCGCCTCTTCAGCCAAGGATTTATGTATCTGTCACAGGAGGGAAGTGTGAGCTGAGAAATGACTCCCAGAAGTGCTAGAATTGGAAGAGGCAGCACTGCTACCTTTCACAGTCAGTAGTGTATTCATTTGGAGCCTATGCTACCTCGGGAGGCCGGCATCCTGGCCCCTCCTCCCTTCCTCGAGTCCATCCGCCCTCCTTGCTCCCTTCCTCCCTCCCTCACTTGCTCCTCTCTGCCTCAGCACACATTTAAGAAAACAGAGCAGAGCTGGCCAGGTGCACCCTGCCAGGGGCCAGGCTGTAGGTGAAGGAAGAAGGGCAGAGGCTTGTGCTGCTTTTTGCCTGGCAGAGGCCAAGAGGACCGGCCTTTGAGCCAGCCACAGCAGCTTGGAGCTGATGCCATGTCACCATGGCTGGCACTGTGGCAACCTGAGTGGTTGGGGTTCCTCCAGTTCCTGCAGCCCCCAGGGGCCAGGAGGCTCACTCAGTTGGGCTCTATCTAGACTTAATTCTTGCTGTCTTTGTGAATTGATTTTTGCATTTTTGCCTGCCGTGTATATCTTGGCTTGGGGCCCTCTGCTGAGCCTGGGGCTGCATCTTTGCTCCACGTCCCTTCTCCTGCTTATGAGGCTGCCAGACCCGCTCCCTTGGCCCTCTCTTAGGCTCCTGTGGTGTCTCTGGTGAATCTAAGCTAGACAGCAGTGCTCCATCTTCAGGGCTGTAGTTGTCCAGACAGCTTCTAACCTCTCCAGGGCAAAGGGACCCCAGCTCAAAGTCCGATCCAGCTGTCTTTGGGAGTACCCGCCCTGCTCGGGTCGGTGCCTGGTGGAGACAGATTCCTGGCCTCCAGGTGCAGTTCTTTGCGGGTTCCTTCCCTATTTTTGTCTCCAGGGCAGGGGCTTGGCCAAGGGAGAGAATTCCCACTCCCACCCCCATGACAAATTCATGCTCCTCTTCTCAGGAAGCAAGGGGAGGGCCATGCCAGGCCTTAAAACCGAGTAGGGAAGTTGAATGGTACCCCGGCTCCAGACCTCGTCCCTCATCACCAGCACATGGTCCCTGCATTAAGTGGAAGGAGAGGAGTAGGAATTCTGGGGAAATGCCTCAGTCTGGAGAGGAGACTGTCCAAAGCATTTTCATCTGTGGTAGAGGAAGCAGACACATCCTTCGGAAAATGGTGAACTGGGTAGGATTTGGTTTTGACGCGCTCTTTTCTCTGCCAATTTTCCCTTCTAGCACAAGCTCCCTCAAACTACCCCCAGCTGCTCAGGGCTCTCAACTACAGGGTGATAGCTCATGTTCCAGAACTTTCCTGAGCTCCTGATCTCTTAGCCATCCCCTTGGAGGAGCCTTGCTTTCTGCTACTGCTATTGTGATACAATGACTCCAGCAAAGGTGTAAACAGCTGGTAGTAGCCAAGTGTGCTTCCCCCTCCCCAGTCACAATTCTGTTTAAACCTGGACCTTTGAAAGGAGCAAGCAAAGTGAGACCTGCAGGCCCATCTGTGGGCTAGTGGAGCTGGCCTTTAGGGGCCAGGTTCCTCTGACCTTTAGCCCCTCAAATCATGCCAAGCAGGCATTTATATGTAAGTCCGTCCCTGAGGATGTGGTTGACTTAGCAGAAGGGAGTGGGAAAGTCCTGGTTGTGCCCTCTCCCCACCCACATAGAAGCCCAGACATAATGGAGTGGGTGTCAGGGTGAAGGCTCCAGTGTAACCTGCAGAGCGGGTAGCTGAATTCAGCCTAGGCCTCTGGGCCCTGCCCCCGCCAGCCAGGCAGGCACTTTTAGAAGATGCAGGCAAGAAACTAGAAATCTTCCCTCGTGTCTACCTGAGTCAATTGACTTTTTAAATATCTGAGAAAACAAGAGTGAGGCAATTACTTGTAATAGCAAAACCATTCTCGCTTGAAGGAAGGAGCTCTAACCACTTACTGAGCAAGGGTTACAGTCCTTCTGAGGGGTCTGTTGCAAACTATTTTTGGCTCATTTACTCTTCTTTCCTCCTTGAGTTCTGTTCCTCTCCAGGCCCCTCAGGAGCCCCTGTCTCCACCTCCTTCCCCGTGTCTGTGCTCACACAGGCTTATGCAGGGGAAGTAACCCCTAGCCAAGTGATTCTCTCATCCAACACATTTTCCGAGATGTCCCACTGCTCCCTTCCAGAAAAGCAGGGACAAAGACTGTCTGGGCCAATGTAACGACCTCTTCCCCTCCGCCCAAGCACACCGGAATTCCAAATGCTCTCGTTTCCTTCAAGCACAAATGGCTTTTGCTGTTGATCCTCTGCTCTGGGTTACCCATTTCCTGCGCAGCCCTGGCACAGCGAACGTGTCTCTGTAGCAGCTACCTCAAGGTAATTTGAGAAGGAGCTCTAGGCCACCACATGTGGAAAAGGAATCAGGGGAAGACACATGTGGAATAAGAATCTCCTAGAGAGGGATGCTGGGCTTTTGCAAAGGGCCTGAATAGTATAGAAGTACCAGCATTGGAGTTTCTAGGATGCCAGCATCATTTACTCTAAGGTGATTTTTTTCTATTATTATTATATCTTCCCAGTTTCAGGGACTCTGGCGAAATCCCTGATGCTGTTCCATCTGCCTCAGGGAGTCAGCAACCACCCATGTCCTGGCTGTGTGAAAGTCCTGGACACACATAGCCCTATCCGGTCTGAATCCTTCAGCCTGTACCTGTAGTATCTGATTGGTTTCTGCCTAGTCAGTCAGCTGTGCCCTGTTGCTGAGCTTGTTTGGGTGGGGAGGGTGGGAAAATGGAGCAAGTGCTCCAGGAGGGAGCTGTTCCCAGTTTCCCTGCCTCCCAGCTCCCCAGCTCTCTCTCTTTGTTCTGTGTCTCCTGTTTCTGGGTTCCAATCCTGGCCAGGCCCAATACCGACTGCCTGTAATGCTGGGTCCAAAATTGTGCTTACACACTCTTCCACAGCTCCTGGTCCGCTCAGCCCCTGGGCTGGTGGCAGGTTTCTGTCTGCCTGGCCACTGAGCCCACCTAAAGATGTCTGGCCAATTCCTTCTGGCCTTTTCCTCCTCACCATGCCGGGGATGCCCATTCATGGTGGGGCCACAGATTGGAAGGAGCTGCTTAAGCAGACTCACCCTGGGGAGCAACTCCTCCCCCCTCAAAGCTAAGTGAGAAAGCAGGAGCACTGGTCACATTCATTTGTTCCAGGCCTTTCCTTTACCGATTTCTAGAACCACATTTTTCATAGGCCTTCCAGCACTGATTACCAAAGCTGCAACCCCAATCCAGGGTCACCCAGGAATGCAAACCTGGGACCCTAGACAAAGCGGCTGAGTAGACAAAAGGTGTTGCACCCAAATCTGTCTGCCTTTCTATAGCATCCTCTCATCTCTCCTCATGATGCCCTATACCCAAACCCCTCCAATGGCCCAGCTGTGGCTGCCCCCTGGATGCCCAGAGCACCAGGTGCCAGAAAGAGCTCCTGCTCTACATTCGTGGTTTTCCAGTGAGTTCCTTTTGAGCCCTAGGCCCCCACCAGAGTGATCTCAAGGGCAAGCAGAGAGCCTGGCCAGTGGGGCTCCATGCTCCTCACCCCACCTTCAACTAGAGTAGCTCTCCTTTCATCTGTTTTATAAAATGAGTTTTCCATGTGAGACTCTGTTTGAAAGAAAGGGTCCACTTTTTTTAAGTCACTGCTCTAGGCCTTTCTCTCTTCCGTACCCAAATTAACCTACATCTTCCTTGTCCTTTTTCCTGTGGTTCTGAACTCTGCTAGGGGACAATGGAGAGTAACGCTAACCAAATAACCATCCCTACTGATGTTAGCTACCTACAGGCAGCTGGCAATGCCAGTGCCTTCACCCAGAGAAGACGGTGAGGAGAGCAGGCAAGTTGGCACTTTGCTCTTCGCATCACGTGGCTGCCTCCCCACCCATCATTAATAATAATCCCTCGCATTTGCATACCACTTGACAATTTCCAAAGCACTTTCACAGACTTTATCTTATTTGATCCTTTGGAAAGCCTGTGAAGGCCGCCAGGGCATGGCTGTCATATACATTTTACTGACTCTTGAGACCATTTAATCACTGGCCTCTCTGAAGAGCTTGCTAAAGGTAACTAGTTAGTATGAGCTGAAGGGCTGGTTAAAAGGAACAGAGAGTTGGAACAAGGGTTATAAAAGGAATGACGGGGGAGGGAGATGAGGCAGAAGGGAACAGCAGAGCCCACAGTGCCGCGGCATCCACCAGCCTCGTTTGTGAAAGTTTTCAGAAGTAGTATGGAACTTTGGGACGGGCTGACCCAAGGAGGTGAAAAGATTTCCCCTTCTCCATGATGGTGACTTTTCGGGCTCCTTGGCTGGCCACTGCCCCCACCTTGTCTCATTCCCATTTTACAAACTTGACCTGGTCACACAGCTCTCTTGAGGCTCAAAAAGTAGAATGTCAAGTTCTAGAACTGGAAAGGCCCATAGAGATCATCTAGTCCCACCCCTCATTTTATAGGAGAGGAAACAGAAGCCCAGAGTCCAAAAAAGTCTTGCCCAAGGTCACACAGAGAAGCAGAGGCAGAGCTGGGTTGATCCCAAGGTTTCTCGACTTACAGTCCGGAGTGCTTTCCACTATAACCCACTGCTGCCTCTGTGTGTGTGCGTGCATGTGTGTGTAGAGTTGTGAAGGAGGGCAGTGTGCAGTGCCCAGATGCCTGTCTGGTGAACTGCTGTGGCGCGGACTTTGTACCCATGTACAATGGCTGGGGGTTAAAGCCATTTATAGGGCCTGGGGTATGGTAGGGTGTGAGAAAGACAGGGTTCAGGGTTTCTCTCCCAAGGGGATTCACCCATATAAACTGCTCCAGGTAATTAAGATCCCAGAAGAATTGGCAGCTGCTTGCTGAACAAATTAGACTCTGCCTTTATGGGCATGTTCTGTGCTGGAGATCAGAGGGCCCTCCCTGATGTTTGGTTCATTAGTCATTGTTCCCTGTCAGAGCAAGCACTCAGAAAATTGGATGTCTGGCAACAGCCTGTATTCAGAAATTCAATAGCAGGAGCAGCAACGGCAAGAGCCGAGTGTCTGGGACAGTGCTCCATGCACAGTAGGTGCTTGGAAAATGCTTGTTAGCTAACTAATGAACTAAGTAAAGAAAGCCTTTAGTCCTCTGTGCTATTCAGAATGAAACAGTGTCAATAACAGATCTGATTGCCTTTCAGCCAAGCCACATTTGAACTTTTTAATGGGCAGGCTGGCAGGACTTGGATGAAAACTCACTGGACCCTAGATTTCCTATGTAGACAGCACTGCATAGATCACAGTGCCCACCACTTGGATCTTAGCTCTAATACACTCACTCCTCCCTCTTAGCTTACCCAGGACTTCCTTCTAGTTGAATCCAAAAGCCTTTTCCCACTTCTGGTCTTCTTTGGCCAGAACAGAGTCAGCCTGGCGGGGGACAACATGAGGTTCCAGGGTATATGTGGGGAGGGGGAAGGGAACAGGCTCCAAGAAGATAACCAGGGCTGGTAGACTTTAACATCAACTTTTTCGTCACCATCTTGCCAGGCCTGCCAGGTGAATTTAGACAGACACTTTAGTATTGTTCTTAAATGTCAGGGAAAGATTTTTGTTTTTGTTTTGTTTCTTATACTAAATGTTCTTCGTTCAAAATACCCAGGATTCCTTGCAAAGGTCAGCTAGCATAGCAGGACTAAGAGAGTCTTAGAAGCTTTTGGCAGTCACTAAAGGTTACCACTGGTGTCTTGTCTATAGGCCAAGGGAGTGAACTCTGTGAGGGATTTCAAATGTCCTTGATAGACTTTTCCACCATACTAAGAACCACTAGAAAAAGCACTTCTCCAATTCACCTAGCTCTCCAGGCACTCCTTCAAATCCCATCCACCAAAGAAGAAAGCACTGGAAGTTACTGAGCACAAACTTGTTTTGCCTTTGTTGGGAAGGAGGATGTGTATGAATTTGTGTATGTGTGTAGCTGTGTACATATGTCAGGACTTGGGTGTGTGGATGGCGTTTGGGTTACTATGTGGGTGTACATAAAAAATGTTTAAATCATATGCACAAAAGGTATGGAAAAATGTATGGTAAATATATTTATAGTGGGGGGAGGGATACCTGTGTTTGTGAAGGGACAACTGGGAGCATGGTGTCTGGGAGGGTTGGTGTTCTTGTGTGTGTGGCTTGTGTGTATAACTCCATCTGAGTCTATTCCCGTATATGGGACTTGAGAGCCAGGGTGAGGAAGGTATATGTGAAAGAGGTATGTGTGCCTCTGTGTGTGTGTGTGTGTGTGTGTGTCTGGTGAGAGTTTGTGAGGGTGTATATGTCTGGACTATCCTCAAGTCTTAGGCTTGCCTGGGGGAACTATCTTAGCCACTATTCCCTTTTCTCCACTCCCAGACCACCTTAAGTTTTCTGCCTCTCCTTCGTCCTTCTTAGGGAGATATTTTCTAGTGTGCATTTCGCCCCCCACCCGCCGCCCCACCCCCCACCGGCCTTTCTCTGTTTCATGATCTCTATTATGCTCCCCCCCCACCACTGCCCCTTCTCCCAGGCCACCTGCAGTCTCTACCAACAAGTGGGGGTGACTCCACTGTTGAGAAGGGCAGTGCTCAATGATTGGGAAACAATCTTCGAGCCAATGAAATGTCTGCCTAAAGATTGTTCTTGGATCTATGGGAATCCTGTGGGTCACCCTTGGACAGATTAACATCATTAAGAAATGTAATAGAGATATTCAATCCTAGAATGTTGGTGAATTAATTAAAGCCTTGTTTTTAGTTCTATTGAGAAGGAAAATCATTTATTATCTTTAGTCTGACCCTGTGCCTTCAAGAGAACTCCTATTCTGTGAAAATAAGGGCTGAGGTAGGCAATTCACACATACTTGTGAAATCTAAGCAGATTATCTCACCAGTGGCTAGAACTGTAATAAACTAAAGTGACCTAGGTTTAAACAAACAGATGTTTGAGGCTGACAAAGTCTAAATATGACCCTAATTAATGACTTGGTTAATAGTAAGTAGTTCACTCTTTAGAGATATTAGCTAAATTCTCAGTTTTAGCTATGTCTCCAGGCTGCCTTTGAATTCTTCCTGTTAGAAATGAAAGAGTTCTAGCTGCTCAGTCTGTGAGGCCATTTTTGAAACAGGAGAGAAGGAAAACCTAGAAACAGTTCTGATTGGAATGAGTGTTTTAAGAAAAGTATTTCTAAATACTCAGGATTCCCATCCATAAATGTGTGTCCACCATCAAAACCAGTCCTCTTATATCTTCTTCTAAGTAAACCCATAAACAAGGTATATGTTAATATCTATTAGTGAACAAACATGGTCCCTAACTTCAAATAATTTTCTAGTAATAACTCACTCTGGATCCGATGTAGTCACACAGGTAGATTCAGGGAGACTGCCACTTCTTGGAAACAAACCTAGAAAGCAGCCTAACCTCCTGTTGCCAAAGAGATGGATGAAACAGAGTAGAGGATGCTGGGAAATGGAATGTCCAGCTCTTGGGCTTAATGGCTGCTTGGTGGGAGGCACCCCACCCTTGTCACAACTGCTGATTCGTTATTTCATCAAGATGGGACAGGGAAGAGGTAGTTAAATCAACTGACATGCTGGCTTTGGGTGGCCCTCCCTTCAAGAATAGCTCTTTCTTTGCTGCAAAAAATACATCCAGCTGCAGATTTCCGTCATCACTGGATACAGTTGCAGATGAATTCAGAAATTATACTGGCCTCCCCAATTGTTGTTACTGAGTTGAACAAGCACTATTGAAACCGTCCTCTTGGCCACACCACTGTCCTGAGTGCCACAGGAGGAGGGAGGAGGGGAGAAAAAACTACCAAAGGCCTGCTTCCCACCCTTCAGGAGCTTTGGGTCAAGTTGGGGAAATGGAATACATGCAGAGAAATCACTCAAGAACAATTATAAAGATATGTGTTCACAAATGCAAAATAACACATACTAAAATATCCTATAAAATGATGGGCTCTATAAAATGATAGGTGAAATTAAGTGGCAGTTGCAACTGTCTGGAATCTTGGTGCAGAACTTCATGAGTAGAAGGTCAAGAAGGACCTAGTTCTGTCTGTCTCACCCTCAGCAAGAACAAGGAGAATGGAAGTGGTTAGAGTAGGTTCCAAAGCATATGTTTAAGTATTGAAAGTAGTGGGCATGACTGTCTTCCATGCTGACCTCTTTATTTTAATGGAGCTTCTCCCAGATATCCAGGTCACCCTGTCTCAGAAAACAGCATGTGCTATTTCCACGCTGGCTGTAGTGAAGGGCTGGTGGCTTCTAGTAGTGGAGGGTTGGCCATGTCAGAGAGGGCGGGATCAACTCAGCTTCAGCCCCAGCCCATGGCTTGAGCACAGACGCCATTGATTTAATTTTGGCCTGAACATGTCAGGGTCAGCCTTGTGGACCTTGCCATCTGCCTACAATCTGGCCCAGAGCTTGCTCAAAGTTAAGAAAACTATCCATGGCTTATCACCTCGAAGCTGGTGGACATTCCCACCCACCCATTTCCTCTTTCATGTTCACAACTGGAGTATTGCATCTGGGATGGGGAGGAGCAAGGTGGGCTCTGAATCCCAAAGGAGCAGTAGAGTCCGCATACCTGACTTTGTCCTCACCCTGCTCCCCCAACCAGTGGAAAAGCTAGGGCTGGGCTTCTACCCCCTTCCAAAGCTTGAGCTCTCAGTAGGAAGAGCACTCTAGAAAGGGTGAAGGCAGGGAAGAGCAGAGACCTCCAGCCCAACTCAGGCTTGACATTGAGCACCAGGTGTGATACCCACCTGGCCCAGCAGTGTCAACAGGCCTGTCTGATGACAGGTGAAAGGGGTCTAGAGTGCTCACAGCCCCACACCACCCTCAGGGCCACTCTACAGTTCGTCAGGCTGCACTGCCCACTTCAGCTCGGAGCTGGGTCTACAGCTTCTGAGTCCAAAAGTTCCTGCTTGGGCCTCAGGTTGGTATATCTTCTTCCAACCAGGGCCAGGCTGTCTTTGGGATAGTTCCCTGACTTCTAGTGCCAGCTCTTCTTCTAGCCACTTTCCCACTCTAGACCTCAGTTTTCCCATATGTAAGATGAAATAGTGGGACTAGACGATCCGTGAGGTACCATCTGGCTGTGCCATCCTGGAGTCTAAGTGTCCTCCATTTTCTCACGAGGTTAACCCTTTTGGGGGGGATGGGGGACAAGGGACGTTTGAGGACTTTGAGTTTGGAAGCTGGTCCAAAGTTCCCAGGCTGTGTTTGTTTTTGTGTTGCGTTTGCTTCTTACCAACTGGTTTCTCCCATCGCTAAGGGCCAACGGCCACTCTGGTTTGGGCCGTGAATGCAGGAATGTGGGGTGGGAGTCAGTTGCTCATGGCCGCCCTGAGCTGCTCCACATGGAGCGACCGCCTCCCCCTCAAGCTGCAGAGGACGTTCAGTGGCTCCTGCTGGAGCCGCCATCCCTCGCCTGACTGGGCTGGGCAGGGCCGCCTCCCCTCGGTGGTGGCCTTGGGAACTGACCCCGAGAGGCCCCCTTGCAGACCCCAGCTGCTGGGCGCCACGGGGCCGGCTGAGTGTGGGAGTGGGCGCTGTGCTTGGGGCTCCCAAGAAGCGGGGACTTCCGGGGACAATGTGAAGAGCCATGCAGGTCCCTGGGCCGGATCAAGTTCCGCTCAGGAATCTGGGAAACTCAGATTGATGGAGGCACTGTGGGGGTTGGTCAAACTGTGGGCTCGGGGATGGTTTGTCATTAGGCTGTAAATGAACCTGGGGGAAAGGAGGAGGCAGGGGGCTCTGTGAGGCTACACGCTCTGCTTCCTCCAAGGGACCTTGGAGCCCTTCAAGCCTGACTCCTCATTTTATGAGGGAGGGAGGAAGCAGGCTTCCTTGGAGCCATGGAGGGCCAGGGGTTGGAGGGAGGGCTTGTTTTCCCGTGTGATCACGTGACCCTGGGACTCCCCCTGTTTCCCAGTCCTTTCCAGGGAAACACTGGTGAGCTGGAAGGAGCCTAGGCGGGGAGAACAGTGATGATGTGCCACACAGAAGACAGAGTCAGCCACAACAAACAAGCACAGCCTCTCAGACAAAAACAAACACGCATGGTCTCTCTCTCTCTCTCTCTCTCTCCTCTCCCCGCCCCCCCCCCCCCCCCCCCCGCCCTCTCTCTCTCTCTCTCTCTCTCTCTCTCACACACACACACACACACACACACGCGTATGCCAAGGCCTCACTGCATACTCATTCCAGGCCGTCAAGTGAAACTCTGTGGCTCTGACTTTCTGTGAAGACACACTGGTGGCCTAGCCCACATCACCTGTTGGTATAACTTCACTTTGCCCAGGTAGGGGGAGGGACAAGCGTCCTTGGAGGGGGGTGGGGGCATTTTCTAAATCATAAAAAAAGAAAGAAAGAAAGAAAGAAAACAAAGCAAGGCTGAAGTCCTCCCACAGGCAGGCTCGTGCTCCGGGTGTGCTTTCGTAGGCCAGAAACTACAGAACTGGGAGTACTGCCAAGTGCTTTATCAAAGGAAACAGCCCGCCCAACAGCTGGAGATGGGCTCCTGCCAGCTGTGTGTGCCTCTGGGTCTCTCCTTCTCCTTTTCTCTCCCCTTCTCCTATCTTCATCCATTCTTCTCCTGCAGCCTTGCACTTTGCATTGGGAGAGCCCACAGATGGACTTCCTTGGACCACACAGAGTACCCTGGACGCTGAGTCACTGAGCAGATCGAAGCCCCAGCTGGAGAGGGGGAGGCTGTCCTTGCAAGGGGATGTGCTGCTCAGAAGCAGGTCTCCTGGCATTGGGCAAGGGGCTGCGGGGCAGCAAGCGCTTCTGCTGCAGCTGGAGCCTTGGGGAGATACAGTCGTGTACTCCTCCTGTAGCCTCCTTTTCGCCCACAGTGGGAGGCAAGTGCCTGGCTGGGCTGTGTGTGTTGGCGGCAACAGGGTGTTTTCCAGCAAGCTCAGCAACTTTTCCATCCATATTCATTAATTAGTTAATTACTTGGATTCATTTCTCTAAGCCTTGGGCTTCCCAGGAAGGGAGGAAACGATGTGCTGGTGGGGGAGATCTCTGAAGAAGGATGTTCTCTCCTTCCTAAGGGGGGCCCACTGGCAGACTGTAAGGAGAGAGAAAGGGCAAGGGTAACTTCCTGTGGCTTCACCCTTTCTCCCAGCCCTCACCCATTTCAGGCTCCTAGTTTGCCAGCTAAAGTGGCCAGCACAGCCCTGAAAGGCTGCTCCAAGCTGTATTTGTAGAAGCAGCCCAGTAGAGAAAGATGCCAGTGGGGCTGCCTAGCGCTGTGAGCGGAGCTGAAGGCAGCAGCCCTGTCCCTGGGGAAGCCTAGAGGCTTCATTCTGTTCCCTGACTGTGCACAGCCTGCACCTCTCACCCCAGTTGACCTCTGGGGATGGCTCAAGGAAAATCTAACATCTACCCTGCCAGCCTGGCCATGTCTCAAGGCCAGGGGCCCTGTTGGGTTCTCCTGCCAGGTGCTAGGAGCTTAAGTAATGTCTGGTGGCCTGGCCTTGGGAGTAATCACTTTAAAGCTTGGGTCTTCCCAAGTAGGAGGCAGCAACTTGGTCTCTGTGTATTCACCAAGGTTGCCACGTTAGCTTATTTTTTCTTTAGCAGTTATACTGGGTGAGTTCCAGTGTGATGGCAGACACCATGCTGGGGGTATGGGGGATACCAAGAGGAATGAGGCTGCAAACTTAGATAGTCTTAGCTTCTGACATCTGGTGGGCATTCTGCTGCCCATCCTCCCTCTTTCACACCATCGCCCACCATCTCTCCCATCATTGTGGTTCTTCTTCCAAGGCTACGCTCCTGGATCTTCCCTCTTACCCTTCTCTTCCTTCTTTCCCTGAGACTTTTTGTACAAATGGGCACATTCGTACACTTAGTCACAAGGACCACGTGGTGTACTGAGCACAGGCTTTGGAGCCAGACAGACCTCGATATGAATCCCTATTCATCCACTCACCTTACCTGGTGGGACTTTGAGTAAGTTATTTCGCCTGTCTGAGCATCAGATTCCCCAGCTGTAAACTGAGAATGATACAAATAATATCAATCCTACAGGAGGGTTAATTGAGGTAATAGATATACTGGATATGAAGTGGTTTGAACTGCGTTTGGTGCAAAGTAGCCACTCAACGAATGTTAACTGCTGGTGTTCACTGTTACTGTCGTGTGTGGGGTGTGTGTGTGTGTGTATGTGTGTGGATTGAGACTGTCTTTCGCACACAGCTGGGCTGATAGAAGTGACTCTGTGCTAAACCATAGACAACCTGGAGGCCCTGACCAGGACACTCAGAAGACACAGGGCAGTTCCATTTGTCCAGCCCTGGCAGCCACAATCCTGGGTTGAACAAGGTGTGGAAGTCAAGAGCCTGAGGCAGAGTTCAACCCCATATCCCTGATTCTGTCCGTCCCAAGCAGGGCTTCCCCTCAAGCCATAGGCCAGACTAGACTGGCTTCTCAGCATGGATGGGGCCAAATGTCTTCTGGGAAGCTCCACCTTCCCCACAACTTCTCTGGACTCTGGCTTCCTGGCTTCCCTCATTTGAGGTCTTCTTTGTCCTGTCCACCCCACTCTGTGCTCTAATACACATGTTCTTGCCACATTTTCTCAACCCTGAGTGAATCTGAAAGATCCAGAGCAGGGTTCGAAAGGACCATTTCCATCATGGCCTGTTGATGACCGTCTCCCTGAGGATGTGTGTGCGTGTGTGTGTGTCTAGAGCCTGCAGCCTTGGGGTACCAGTTCCTCTGCACATTTAAACTTTGTGCCATCAAGATTTCTCATTCCTAAGCCAAATACTGACTGCTTGACCTTCCATCAGCAGCGGCCTCTGAGAGCTGGGCAGTCAGAAGGATGCTGATGTGGGCATGTTCATGACTTGTGATCTAGGTCTTCACGAATGGAGGTTTGTGGGGCTTGCCCCCTCCAGTTCCCTCACAGGGGCACTTCCGATGGTTGGCACCAGCAGCACGTCAGCTGCAGGGAGCAAATGGTGTAAGGGAAGAGATTCCAGGTCTTCTTTGGCTACGGCTGATTCCTTATTTCCTCTTCTTTCCCAGTTTGGGAGCATTTGTTGCTGTCTGAAGGGTCGGGCAGTGCCAAGACCACAATAAACAGCTTGTCCAGTACACACAAGCTCTTTGGACCCTGAAATGTCAGCTGGCCAACTGGCTCACAGCTAGACCCTGCTGCGTGCTGTTTGCATCCGGCCCTGACAATGCCGCTCAGCACTTGTAGAACCATGTGTCATAGCAACAAGCCTGGGAGTAGGGGCCCCACAGTGACCTGGACCTAGCTTTGGGATGCCAAGCTTAGGGGCCGCACTTAGGGCCCTGGTTAAAAAAAAAAATGACTTCCTTAGGGAGCCAGCTTTTCAGGTCTCAGACCAGCAAAGTGGCCTGCCCTTCCTCTCCCTATCTGGGTCTGGCCCCATGGGCAGCAGACAGCCAGACTCCCTATGTCCCATATGGCTGAAGTGCTGACTGGTGTTGGACAGAAACATCTCGCCCAGTGAAAGCTAGTGGGTGTGGGGCACGCGCCTCCAGAGGGTGCAGACAGAGCACAAAGGGCAAGAGAGGAGAGGGCGAGGCAGCAGGGTCTGGTGGCAGGAGTGCCAGGCCAGGATCCAGGAAACCTGGGCTCTGCTCCCAGCCCCTGCCACCAACTCCCTTGGCGTCCTTGAGCAAGATCACCCAGAGGGCAGGGTTGGGGGAGCAGGCACAGGGCCAAGACCTTGCCTAGGAGAAGATGAGCTACAAAATCTAGTTCCTGCATTTGGGAGGTGGGGGGGTGGTGTTTAACCAGAACATCTTTCCACTGAAGAGATCCCTAGATGCCTTTAAATACCTTAGATACATCTTGGCCAGCAAAGGACCCAAACTCAGGTGCCTAGGAGACGTATCAGAAAAGAGAGAACTGCTTCTTCCAGAATGTCCTGTCCTTTGCCTTGCTTGGGAGGCCAACAGGCAAGGATCCCTGCCGTGAGGACTGAGGGCAGAAGGCCCAGTTGTCCCTTAGCTGTGGAAGGCTCTGTGATTGTCCTCACTTCTGCCTCTTGCGGCCACCTAGAACGCCTTCTCTGGGGTGTGATGTTTGTCCCTGGTCCTAAGAGTTTGTATGGAAGAGGTGTCTCCCAGCTCACTACCCTAGGTGCCCAGGCCTCAATATCTCCAGTCTCCAGAGAGCCACACCGTGACACATGCTTATTCTCCAAACCTACCTTCATATCTCCTCTCCGAGCTTCCTCTGCCTGGTAGCAGCAAATCTGCGATTTCATCTGGCCCTACATGCTCAGTGAGGACTCATGAGGTACAGTAGTCTTCAGTAGCACAAAACACAATTGATAAAAGCTACCAGTGCCTGACACAGAGTAGGTATTCAATAAATATTTGTCAAATGAATCCAGGCTGGAATAAATTCACATTTTCATATAAAAGACTACATTTGATGCTGGAAATTTCAGGCTCTGCGGTAGGACTAGTTTGAGGAAAGGAGGAAGAAGCTCGTTTGTGACCATGCAAATAACAACATGGGGGCAGCCACCCTCTGTGTGCATGGCGGGAAGGGAGGCTGCACCCACTGGGGGCAGGAGAAGGATGTCTGGGAAAAGGGCCAACATCTACTCTAGTCTGCAGGCCTCAGACACTTTTCAGTGCAGGAAAGCCCCATGGTGTTGTCTAATTGGCTTTCTAGTTGTTCTCTTCCTTAGTGAAGTCCCAGTGTGGCAAGCTGAGGTAGGACTGAGCTTCCAGAATCTCCACTGGAGCTCTGGGCAGCTTCTGGTTATTCCCAACTAGGTGCTAATTGCCAGGGAGGACCTTGGATCTCATTAACATTGCCTGAGGGAGCCAGGAGGGCCTTGGCTGGGGTCTTCACAAGTCACTCATGCCTCAGCATGCCCCCTCTCCCCCTTTGGTTCAGGGGCTCTGGGAGCTGTGGTCTGGCCTTTGCAGCTTCGCTTGCCAGATTCCCGTGTTGTCTATGCCTTCACAGCAGGGTGGGTGAGAAAGAGCAGCCCAGGAGGAAAAAACAAACAGAGGAAAGGTCTCCGGGTCTGTTGACATTATAAGTGCTATTGATTTTACAAGATTTTTCCATTGGGAGGACAGTGAACTGACCTCGTTTCGCAGCCGGCTGGGGCTTTGACGCCACTGTCTAGGCCATGAACCGAGAATCCAAGAGGCTATGGCTTTATCTCAACACACACTTGATAGTTACCACTCCCGGCAAGGCCAGGCTGGGGCCTCCAGGGGTGGGATGTGGGAGGGTGGGGGTGGTTACAGGCCTCTCTGCTCCTTCCACCTTTCCCCAGGGACTCTGTATGACGCCAGGCCCAAGCGCTCTCAGACCTTGCTGGACCTGGAGGTCAGGGAAGAGGGCATTTTCAAGCAAGAAGGACTCTAGGCATAAATCTCAGACAGGAAAAGGGTGGCTGAAAGAGCACTGAACTAGGAGTTGGTGACTTGGGCTTGCATCCCAACTGGGTCACTAATTAGCTGTCTGATTTCAAGCAAATGACCTCCCCTCTCCTGGTCTCAGTTTTCTCATATGTTAAATGATATAGATGGAACTAAATGATCCCTGAGGTCCCTTCCAGCTCGAAAATCCAGGTTTGTAAACAATGCTGAAGTTAGGAAGGAGAAGAATATAAAGAAGAAACGAAGGAGCAAGAACGAAACAGTCCAGTACAGTCCAGAAGGGGGAAAACAGGAGAGCAAGAGAGGTGCTCCCAGTGGAGACTCCAAGGCCTAGATCCTCTTCCCAATTCTACCACTAATGAGCTGTATGACCTTAGGCAGGTCACTTCCCCTCTTTGTACTTCATTCAAATGGGATAAATGGGTTAGCTCCCTGCCCCCCAAATTACTTTCTTGTTGGGAAACCTAGATATACACATGAGAAACAATTAGGGAATAGAATTAATGCCCAGTGGTGTGACATGGACAGTAGGTGGCATTTGGAAAAGGAGAAAGCAATGGCAGCTGGTGGGCTACCTAAAGACCTTACCTAAAGGGCAAGGGAGCAGAGTAAAGGAGCAGTAGCCCCAGAACCAGACAGACCTGGATGGAGTATTGGCTCTGCCCCTGCCTGGCTGTGTGACCTTGGACAAGTCGTTTGCTCTATCCAAATTTCAGTTTCCTCACCCATAAAAGGAGAGAATTGAAGTGGTTGATCTTCAAGGTTCCTTCCATCTCTCAGAAGATATGGGAACACAAAACACAACAAAAAGAGGCCAGAAGATGCTAAGTAGGCCAAGGATTACAGACATCACTGATCCCTGCCCACGAACGGACATAGAGTCTGGGCAGGTGTGGAAACCGAGGCCCTGCACGGGAATTCAACTTGCCTAGGGTCACACGACGATTTCACGGCAGGGCCAGGAGCGGAAGTTGGTCTCTCTCCTGATTCAGAGCCCAGTACTCTTGTGTAAACCCTGCTCCATATGTTGGATGCTCTTAAACAAATCCCTGATTGGAATTCTTGGCCTCTTAGAGAAAAAAATAGAGTGAAGAAAAACCAATTCCAGGTAACTGAGGCTCCCTGGACCTTGGGAGGCTGAACCATGCTGGAGGGTGCCTGTTGGGCCCTTCAGCTGCAGGGCCTATGCTTGGGGCAGGGGCAGGGGCAGTAAGGGCTGGGGAAAGATGAGGAGTGTGTGTTCTAGACTCAACTAGGTCCTCAAATCCCAGCTCTAGCTGTATGACCTTGAGCTGGTCACAACATCCCTGAGCTTCTATTTCCTCATCTAGCCTCTACAAAAAAAAATTTTTTTTACATAGGGTTGTTGAGAGGAATACATGAAATAATGCACAAAAAGCACTTGGCACAGTGCCTGGTACAGAATCTTGTGACTGCTTCAGCTGCTGAACTTTGGGTCTCTGAGACCACCTTTGTCACCTCCATTATAGGACCAGCTTTCCCAGGTGGCTTCTCCAGAGAGTCCCACCTCCTCTTGACCTGCCTGCCAACATGGGGCCCCAGAAGCAGGCGGAGGGAGGGAGACAGGTGGCAGGGGCCAACAAAATGAGGCCATGAATTGCCACCCTGTCACCAGTTCCCTGGCAAGGCTTAGAAAGGTCACCTTTTGCTACTAATTTCCTCCTTTGGGAAGAGGAGGGTTGAAATGAAGGCCCTGAAGGAGCATTCAGATGAAAGTAAGGGGTTTGCCCCCACAATTTGGGAGAAACTCTCTCCCCAGTATTTGCCAAACCAACAGACATTCCAGCCAGGGGCACTGCCATCGCCTAGTATAGGAGCAGAGCTATTAGATCCGAGCTGAGCTGTGGTGGGTGTCATTTTCCAGCCCCTAGAAAATGCTCAGGGGCCCCTAATTCTGGGAAGGGAAACCCAAGTTTCCTCAGGTGAAGGGACTCTTGGGTGCGGCCCTTCAGAGGGAGCTGATTGCTTAAGCTGGGAAATTCAGAGGGTGCCCCAAACTGCTCCCAGCCTCTCGTCCCTGGGGGAAAGGTGAGGTCACCAGAGAAACTCGGTGGCACTAGGCCAGGGAAGCCTGAAATCTCATTCTAGCATGCAGGTCCTAGAGTTGAAAGAGCCCAGCCCATTCTCTGGGTTGAGAGGTAAAGGGGAAAATGGGTGGAAAGAGCAGGCGGGCACGGCCTGGCAATCTAGAGGTGGAGCAGGCAATTGCCTATCTGGCATGTTTTCAGGGGCCCCAAAGCAGGCTCCTCCCCCAAATCTCCCCCAGCATATGTCACCAAACAGTGGTGTGTTTCTTGAGCGCATGCTGGGTATTCTGCATTGTGTTCAGCCTGTGTAGCAAATTGTCAAGTTCAGTCATTACCGCCCTCCCTTAGTCCTTCCTCTTAAAATCTTTGATAGGAACGGACTGAAGTCAGGACTGGGAGAGCGGGGTCATTTGGCACACCGATGGCCCTGGGCAGAGACGGAGACAGAGTGGTAAAAGGCCCTTGCATGGTGAGGGAAGGCCCGAGGGCAACAGGATGGGGTTGGGAGGGGGGACGGGGGTGGTGGTGGCAGGACATGTTCTTAAAGCTGAGCGGAGGTGCACAAGAGACTAAATCTGGCTAAGGGCCAAGCCCTGGAGGAGAGACAGCGGATGGGAGAGAGGAAAGGGGCAGGCCCAAGGCATACTGGCGTTTTTTGTAAAGAGGGCTCCATCTGGGCCAGTCCTGTGGTTAAGTGGTTAAGTTCGCACACTCCGCTTTAGTAGCCCAGGGTTTCGCCAGTTCAGATCCTCGGCATGGACCTAGCACTGCTCATCAAGCTGTGCTGATGCGGCGTCCTACACAGCAGAGCCCGAAGGACCTGCAACTAAAATATACAACTATGTACTGGGGGGCTTTGGGGAGAAGAAGAAAAAAAAATGATTGGCAACAGATGTTAGCTCAGGACCAATCTTAAAAAAATTAAGAGGGCTCTACCACATAACCTGAATGAGTCCATCAAGCCAGCAGAGGGGAGACATAATAATCTCTGATATATGTCCAGGACCTTGCCCTTTAGAAAGCACCTCCTGTCCATCTGTCTGTCTGTCTGTCTGTCTGTCGCTGTCTCTCGCGCTCGCTCGCTCTCTCTCTGCCACACACACACACACACACACACACACGGTCTCCTTTAATTTTCCTAACAGCCTGCCAAGGTGGGCATGGGGTAATTACTCCCATTTGACAGATGAAGAAACTGAGGCTCAGAGAGATTAAGTGACTTGCCCAAAGTCACACAGACAGTTTTAATGGAAAAGATGGGACCAGAACTTTGGTCTCCTGACTCCCAGGGCAGCAAAGGCCAGAATTGGCCTAATGAGCATCCAGAGTATGGAGGCAACCAAATCTGTCTCTCTGTTCACTAATACCTGAAATTTCACTCTTAAAGATTCATTCTTTTGGATTGAAACTGTGGCCCCTGTTAAAACGTGAAAGGGTGCTGGAGGAAAGAGTTGGGGCATGGGAGAAGATCTCAGTACCTCAGTGTTCCTAGGAGAGGGCCCTGGCCATGGAGTGGGGCAGGGGAGGGGAGGGCAGGGGATGTGTTGGGAGGGGAAGGGAGGGGAGGGGAGGCAGGCAGTGCTGGCAAACTTTTCCCTTTTGCCTAAGGCGAATGGGCTACACGGAGAAGGGGGCAAGTCTGCCCAGCAGCGGGCCTGGGAGAGCTCTAATGGGTGACTGCACCAGAATTCTTGGAGGGAGGTGGGGGGAGGACTTCCATGTAGCCGTGGGGGAGTCGGGGGGGGGGGAGGCAGCCGCTGTACAAGGAAGCAGGTTGGCCGAAGAAGCTGGAATTGTGGAGGGGTGGGTGGGGGTGGGGGAGCTATTCAGGGAGCTGGCCTGGAGCCAAGGGCCAGTCCCAAGGGGGTGAACTGAGGCTTGAGAGCTCTGGGCCCCATTCCAGCTCCTGACCTTGAGTCACCATGCAACTCCGGCACTTTTCCTACCTCAGCCCAGACATCCATCAGGTCTGTTATCTTGGCTTCCCGTTTTACAGAAAACTGTGTAAAAGTTACTCTCCTGACTCCTCCTGACCGGCCCTGCCCTTCCTACAACCCTCACCACCCCCCATCCAGCATCCTGCAAGCCTCCTGGGCCTCATGGAAGCTCTTGCCTGCAGCCTTTGGTCCCAGAGGCTGCCCCTCCACAGTGCAGGCTGCCCCTGCACCCGATGGTCCTAAGGGCAAGGGCCTGAAGGCCTCACCCAACCTTTGGCCTGGGCCTCTCCACTCAGAGGCACGGCTGTAAATAGCTGCATGGGGGATCAAGGCTTGGGGCTATGAGAACTGAGAACAAGCATAGAAGTTACTTTCACCATTCATTCATTCAGTCAGTCAGTTATTCCATTTTTAAAGCACATACTGTGTGCCAGACACTGTTACAGGCCCTTGGTATATAGTGTCATGGAGCTCCTATTCTAAAAAGAGGTATCACTCATCAATTAAGCACCCAGATAAACATAAATTTGCACCCCTGATCCTTTCATTTTACATTTAAGGAAACTGGGGCTCGGAGTAGTTACAGGACTTTTCCAAGATTGTTCTGGTAGCCAGGGGCAAAAGCAGGCCAGCACCTAGGTCTCCTGACTACTATGCCAGTGGTCTTTGCAGCACATTCTGGAAAGAATATAGCACAAGTATAAGGGAGTACGATTCATCCCTCTGTGTAGAGCCAGGCTCACCTATAGTCAGAGGTGCAGGTGGCCTACCTGGCAAGATTTGAAGATCACTGAGGAGCAATCTCCCCCTCCCACTTTTGCCCTCTCCAGCTTGTTCTCTCCCCACCCCCACTCCCCACCCATGCCTAAAATGAGACCACTGACTGAAATCTGTGGGGTAAAGCCCCTGTGATCTGCTGGAGGAGAACCTTTTAAGCCATTACCTGCCATTTATGCAAACACACTTCTCCGGTTTGTCCTTTAGGATTGACCCAAAGGCTAGGTACGTTTGATTTGGGGGAGGGAGACTGGGAGTCTCCCGTAAAGGGGGCATTGCTACGGATGTCAGGGCACCCCCCTCCCCCGACGGGAGTGAGGGGCCCCATGAAACGCCAGGCAGCAGGAGGGCACAGGTCGCCTGAGGGGACAAGCAAGAGGAAGGTACCTGAAAAGGAAGCAGGAAAGTTCTGAAGACAGACTCCTGCTTCACTGTTTAGCCTGGGGGCCAACCTTGCACCAACAGCGTGGTTGGTGACATTTTGTTTCAAAATACATGTTTACATTCGGTCTTTCCTTATACTGGATTATACTGAGTCTTTTGTCCCTTCCCCAGCCTGGTGTCTGAGTCGTTTGTACTTAGTAGTGATTGCCGAGAAACCTTCCCTGAGCCTGATCAAGCAGTTGTCCTTCAACAGTCTGCCAGCCCCTGAACTGAAGTGTAGATCCATCCCATGCTGGCACGCAGGGGCGCTCCCCTCTTCCAGGGAATTGGAACAGAAAGCCTTTAGTCAATGGAAAGAACCAGCCCCCACCGGAGGGCTTCCCCACCCTGACCCTGATAAGAGCCTGTTTCCATTTCCCCTGCAGCTGTGACAAAGGGGCTTCAGTGGGAAGGGACATTCGTGCCTAGAATGCAGCCCTGCATGGAAATCTCCTCAAAACGAAGCGAAATGCCCAGCTAGAGACAGCCCAGAGCGTTAGAATTACACACCAGGGGTTCACATCTGGCCTTTGCCGCTTAGTAGCTGGGTGACCGTAGACAAGTCACTTAATCTCTCGGAGCTTCAGTTTCCTCATCTGCAAAATGGGCCTAATGATAATATGATACCCATCTCCTACTTTCAACTGTCCAACTCTTGACAAGGTTCAAAAGGCTAACGTATATAACGCTTTTAGCACAGTGCCCGCTAAGCAATTACTATGTGGGAGCTGCCGATGTTATTTGGACCAGACGTGGCTCTGAGTTCTCCCAGTGATAGGTGAAGACCTAACAGCTGTCCATCCCTGCCCTGTTGTGAAATTGAGGTTTTCATATGTCAGGTTTGCTTAAAGCAAGGCCCACCTGCAGGGCATTCCCTGTGCTGGTGATTCATGGGTGGGATGCATTCCACCCACCTATTTTAAGCTGTTCTACATTTTCTTCCCCCTGACATGGACTGTTTACACAGGGGAGGACAGTCCCAGTCAAAACAAGATGAAAATACACTGCTGGCTGGGAGCCCCAGGCTAACTGGTTTCAGGTCCTCTCCCAGCTGTCAGCGCCTCACGACAGGACCCCGGGGGTGTTGGGGGGCTGCCCAGCCCTACTCCCCTGCCTCCCTCCATCAGCCCAGCTCTGTCTGGTGTCAGGCAGTTGGCCTTCACCTGGTCAAGCCAGAGTGGGGCTCCAGGGATGAGGTTTTGCCAGAATTTTACGAGGGCAAGAAGGAGGGATGCTGAGGGGCAAGGGCTGCCCTGTCCAGCTCTGGTGTGAAGATTCTGTCTGCCGCCAGGGCCGCCTGGTGCACAGGCAGAGAAGGAACCTGCCAACAGAGAGTGGCGGAAAATGGCCAAAGAAAGCTCCCCCAGCAACCTGCCCTTCTGCCTGGCATTTCCTCCCCGCCTCCCCCCACCCCCACCCCCAGGCTCATTCCTTTGAGTTAGCAGGAGTCTCTTGGTAGAAAGAAATTACCCCGGGGAAGAACACGTCAACCTCCTATCAGTCACGGAGCCTTCCAGGAGGTCAATTTCTCACCTCTGCCAACTTATAAATGAGTAAGTGGAACTTGAGGAGGATATGTCTAGGGAAGATGCTTTGATGAGCAAGCAAATGAGATGCCCGTGGACAGAGAGCACTGATGATAAATGTCCCCAATAAGGTTTGGACATATCGTTGCTCCTCACAGGGTCTTCAAAACAGTTTGCTTGTGTTTACCGAGAAGAGCAGGAGAAAACAATCTCCTTGGTCATAAACTCTACTACTCTTTGAGCTGCCCACTCATGCAGTTTGCTTTCTTGACAGTGAGTCCAGGAATATTTGGGCATATTTGCCTGTCCCCTGAAAGCCCAAGGCCACCACTTAGCCAGAACCCATTGTGAGGCAGCACCCTACCAGTCTCTAATTAGTCAGCCCAGGTCACTTCTCCCAGAAGCCCCCCACAATTCGGACCACGCTGGGCAGGTCATCATGTTCCTTCTCTGAGTAAAACTAAACAGTTCCCTTTCTGAGAAAGACTCTTCATTTTAACAAGGATCCTCAAGACTTCAAACCCAAGGGTGACATTAATGGTGAGAATTTCCTTTATTTTGGCAAGCATCAGGATATTTTTAGTCAGGACGGGCTTTTTGCCCCCCCCCCCCCCCCTTGGTTCCAGTTATATGGCTGTCACTCGCTCAGAATCAGGCCTACTAGCCCCAAATCCCTCTTTGATGTTGCTGCCAGCTGAGACTTGGCTGCCCTACTCCCAGGCTTCATCACCCTCCACTGCTCCCTGTGGGTGCCTTGTTCCCAACTGACCCAGCCCCTCCAGCTAAAGATGGAAACTGCCCAAAGTCCCAGCATTAGTGGAGAACCAGGAGCACACACATGAGTGAATTATCCCTTTTATTGAAGAGGCTGGTCCTTGGTTCCAGGCCATTAGTGGCCACTTACTCAATTAAATTGTGTTTGGGTTGGGTTTCCCAAGTATGTTTGATTTTCACCGGTCCGTCGTGTTTTTAACTGCAGAGTTGCTCTCAGACAATGATTGTTCCAAGTTAAAATGTTAACAGAAGGCAAATTTGTGAATTTCCCTATAGTTCTTCCCACTGGGGCGATTAGCAAAGTTCAAACACTTACCCAAACCTTTTATTTACTTATTAAGCACATATTTACCACCTTGAGACTGTGTGCCAGGCACTGATCCAGACCCTGGGGGTTCAGTGGTGACTCAGATCAGCCCCTGCCCTTGCAGAGCTTGCATTCTAGTCTAGGAAGCCAATCAATGCTCACTTGAGACCTTGTGCACTGCCCACTCCTGGTCATGGTCTTATCTGACTGTGCCTTCGGTCCTGCTTGAACGACTAGAGGTCCTGCTGATTACTCACTGCTTGTGCCACTGGAGAGGACCTCAAGGCCAAAACATTACGCAAGTTACAAGTCCTATGTACAAGGAAGGATTGTTAAGACTTTCAAGAGACTAAATTTAAATGCTGAGTCCACTTTAACATTGATCCTTCAAACTATCCCCTCCCCATAAGCAGTATCAATAACTTGTGAAACCATGGAAACAAAAATTGGAACTGGACAGAAAGTTAGAAGCTCTAGACTTTGAAACATCATTGATAGGGCTGCTCATTTGGCGAGCCATTTGGCCAGCAGTGTCTGGGGCCCAGGGCCCTTACTCATCATGGAGCATGTATCGCATTCATGTGGCCCTTCTTACTCTCCAAGGAACCTGGCTATGCTGCCTACAGGATGTCCACCAAGTCTGGGAACATAGGCAAATATATATATATATATATATATATATATTGTTGTCAAGGACATCATCAGTCTGCAAAAAAATATAATAATATCTCTCTTTCCAGACTATAGGATGGCCATAAATATATATACTTGTGTGGTGTATATGTTGGGGAGGGAAGCATCAATCCCATTTCATGAATGAGGAGCTGGAAGCATAGGGGATTTAGAAGCCTTTTAAGCAGTCCCCCATCTGGCTAGTGGCTAAAGTGGAAAAAGAACTCTGGCCTTCTGACATATTGTCTTCCCACTTGACCAAGTTCACTTAGAATGGGTGCAAGAGCTGCATTTCTCAGGGAGCACCTCCCCTGGCATATGCACTAGGGTAGTCCCTCTCTGCTCTTCTTACCATTACTTTCTGTCTGAGGGCTCAAGACCAGCTCCGTGGGCCAGGCCCATTATTGCAGCAGCCTATTGTTGGAGAGAAATCGCCCGGTGACATGACAGATGCTTCTGGATTATCTCCCAACCGTGCTCAGGCCCGAGTGCCCCAAGATGTCCAACGAGTATCTGTGAAACTCCCTTCTTCTCCACTGCTGAGCTAGCAACTGTCTATACTTGGCCATTCCTCAGTTTCCATATTTACTTTAGCTCTTCTGCAACTCTGTCAACAAACTCCATGGTATTATTAGTTTTAGCAAATAACAGGATGTCAGAACTGTTGACCAGGATTTGTTACTTTGCTGTCAGAGCTCTATCCCAGGACATAGGGGCCAGTGTTCCTCTTATTTTTTAAGGTGTACGAGCTTTGGCAGGAGGCCTTTCCCAGGCAGGCCCACCGTGCTCTGCTCAGTCTATAGGCCTTTAAGGCAGCTCCGCCTGCAAAGACCTGGGCCCCTCTGTCTTGTCGGTACGTAGGCTTTTCAAAAAATCAATGCAAATACTTTGAATTTTCCATTTTTGTGCTTTACCCTTACAGTCTTGCTCTGGCCTTTAAAAGAAATCTGTAGTTGGTAAGGTGGCTTCAGAACTTAACATTCACGTTGTCAAGAAGGGTTGGGGGTGGTATTTTAGGCTGGCACTAAGAGTTTCCAGGCTTTTGACCCAAAATAGCTTTCTCTTCCCACCCCACCTCCAACACTGCCTGTTTCAAGGAGCAAGAGAAAAGGTTAAAAGGGCCACTCTGTTGCTGACAGGCAACCAGGAAGTCCAGGCCTTGGGGGAAACATAGCCTTTGTTTATTTAAGCCCCAAACCTAGCAGGCAGTGTAAATTAAACATAAAAATAAAATAAAATACGAAAACACAGGCCGGATGTGTACCACAGAGAGCAGTGAATTCCTCTTGGGAGAGGGGAGCCGGTCAGCCGGTCAGCCTCTGGGGCAGCCTCCTTGCCAGGGAGGGGCTCACAAGCAATGGGGATGTGGTGAGAATGTTAGGGGCAGGGGAGTGCGCAAGGCTTGGATGAGGGCGGGGATGGGCATGTTTGCAGAGATCCTGGCAAGTCTTTGTAGTCAGCCCCAGCAGGCTCCTGAGAGGGGAATGAGTCACACTCCTCCAGCCAACCTCGAAATGGACCCACGTTTGACCGGGCAGTGACCGCCACAGGGCTGGAGGAGAGCTGGCTTCTGTAGAAGGGAGGTAGCACTGGTTAATTGACCAAACTGTGCTGATGGAGAAAAAATAGCCCCTCCCCATTTTCTCCCTCTCCAAGGTTCTCCTCCCTTCCCACCCTGGGATGCCTGCCCTCCACATCAAGGCCCCAACCTCCCAGGCCAAGAGCTCCCACCGACAGCTGTGACGTGTCTTAGAAGCAATCTGTTCGTCAAAACAGAGAGGCAAACTTTGCCACAGATTGATTCATAAATCAGAGCAGGTTCGGGTTATCCTTCTAACAGCAGCTGTCATTCACGTTCTGATCTAGCTTTCAGGAGTGAGAGGAAGAGAGGTGGCTGAACAGTCAGCAGGCCAGAATATGCTGAACCCCATCAGAGTGTGTCATACGAGCGGGTCTTGGTGACCCTGGCACTACAAGGGCTCTTTAGATAGACCCTGTATTGGCTCTCACCTTTAGGTCAGTGGTTCCCAAAAGCAGATCCATGGGCTGGGGCCAGAAGAGCTGCATCCCATCACTTGAAATACCCTTCCTGAGGAACAGACCTATTCCACTGGATTTTCCAGGGCTCGAGCCCAGGACATCTGTATTCTCCACAAGCTCCCCCTGGCGATCCTGATCTTAAGAACCTCATCTGGACCCATTTCTATCCCTCAGCCCACCATGACGATTTACCTGCTGTGTATCCAGTTGTGTTCCAACGCTGGCCAGCCACTGACTACTCTCTTGAAAGTAATACGAAAATGTAGTTCATACCAAAGTACTCGTAACCGATAGTGGCAGAATTTGGCACTTTCCCAGGACTTTTTGCATTGGAAAAAAATCTTTCCTAATTCCTGAAAGTGTAAAGAACTCCAGGAGTGATCGTTAGAACCCAAAGGTATGACTGGGATGATGACGTTTCTAGGCACTGCAGTAGTCGGGTTGGGCACACAACTTGGACTGAGAGGAACTGTTTTCTCAGTGCCCTTCAGGTAGCCAGTCACATACGGCATCTACGCCAAGACTGGCTCTAGTTGGAACTGTCCTCATGCGGAGCCTGTGGGAATCATTTCTTAGGCGTTCATATGATTGATTGTACACAAATAGTGCTTGTTTATATTTCTATTTCATTTTCATGTGTGATTGACATCTTTGAAAACTGTGGACCTGGTGTACAGTGTGAGGCTGCAGGCTGATTCCCTCTGTAGCCACCTGACTGCCACTCCATGCTTCCCCCAAGATCCTGTCACCTATGACCCCTGCACAGCACACAGCCAGCTCTGGACGTCAGAGAGAGCAGTGGCCTTGGCTTTTGGCACTCTGACCTAGTCTAGAGAGTCTTGCCTTGCCATCTTTCTGTGTCCTGTGGCCTTCCTACCCTTTGTGGTCACGGGGAAGCTGGCAACAGCCGAGAGAGAGAGAAAGAGAATAGTGCCCTCTGCCTCCCTATCTCTGTGAATTAGACTTCATGAAACGCTGAGACAGTATTTGCATAAATGTGTGTGTGCTTCCGTGCTTCTCTTTCTTCCTGATAAGGTGTATGTATTCCTTGTCAGCAATTCTCAAATCGGGCTGGGCTGGGAGGCCTTCCTTAACCCCTCCCAGCACTCCTTTGAGTTCCCTAGCGCTGTTCCTGTGGTTGGGGGTGGGGGGTGGGGGGGCTGCCCAGGGAGGAGCTTGCCTTGTTTCTCTCCTTTCTTTCTGTCCTGGGAGTAGTGTGGCCCCTGCCCCCTCCCACCACTGCCCCCATCCCAGCTGGGCTGCCTTCTTTCCATCCAGGAAGCCTGAGGTGGGGGGGATGGGTGGAGAGCCAGAGGCCCTTTACGATCTGCAGAGCCCCTCTTCACAAGTCATAGAGTCCCACAACAGAGGATCAACGGGCTACCTCACATGAGCCTATGGTGAATAGCTCGGCTGTGAGGTAAGCGAGGGCCTCGAGTGTACTGTGTGAGGGCCTGGGGAGGCTCATAATCCTTACCCATCACGGCCCAGGAGCCCAAGCGCCTGAAAAGGCCAGCATTATTACCGTTGTTTTGTTCCCCAGGGAACATGTACCACTTCAGAGGTCACCCTTTCTATAGCGGGGCCCACAGTGCAGCCAGGTGCTCCACCTCGGAGCCCCTGGCCTCTTCACAGGCCCCTTGTCTGCTGGCTCTGCATCCCCAACAAGATCTTGGTTCTTGTCTTCCAAGCCTTGCCAATAGTCCCAAGTCCTTCACATACCACTCAAAGTAACCCTGGCAACTGCCAGGAAAAATGGCTTGGAATTTCAGCTCTTGGGTCTGCTCCACAGAGCAGAAGGGATGGGGAGAGGCCCTGCCAGTGTCTCCCTGGCTTGGATAGGCTGGTGGAGGGCTGGTGCAGACAAACATGGACAGTGGCCATCTTCTTGCTGCTTTCTTACTCAGCCCTTGAGAAGGCTGCAGTGGGCCAGGATTCCCAGGAGGTGGGCCATGACGAGGGGGGCTGTTTGCCTGCCTGAAGGTGCTCACTGGTCTGGGAGGGCAAGATGTAAAAAGGGTAAGACAAAAAGGAGCTGGCCAAAGAAGGAGTGCCAAGAGGTTGGCAGGCAGAAGTGACCCCCGCACTAAACATAGACCCCGTTCTCAGAAGGAAAGGACTGGCAACTCAGAGGGCAAAGACATGTGCCTTGTTCCCTTGGTTTACAAACCCCAGGGGTTATGGAAGAGAATTGGAGTGAGGGACCCTGGCACTGTCAGCCACGATGGCAGAGGAGCCTTAGGTCCCACAGAAACTCCAAGCTTCATGGCTGCGGTGTTTTCCCCATTTAGATGGGCACTGGCCAAAGGGCAGGGTGGGGGAACAAAGCACTCAATTCTGAGGAATGAAGTGATGCCTAGAGATGGCAGTGGTATGGCCTTCCCGGACCCCAGGGTACCCTCCTGAGCACCCCAAGCCCTAGGCTTTTTCCTGAAGCAAACATTTCACTGAGATCTAACCAGTAGGGACACTTCTGAATTTGCCAGAGGCCCAGGAAGGAAGGAAGCACAGTTTTTGACTCGTACTACCAGTTTGTCTGTCTGTTTTTAAATTTCCATGAAATGTGCCTTGGCTTTGAATAGGCATTCAATCAACGTTGAGTTTAATTGAGATGCGTTGAATTGAACTGAATGATAATGGCAACTAGTATGGGGAGGGGGAGGAGGAGGTGATTCCATTTACCAAGGTTAATTTTTTTTTAAAGACTGGCACCTGAGCTAACATCTGTTGCCAATCTTCTTTTTATTTTTCTTCTTCTTTTCCCCAAAGCTCCCTGGTACATAGCTATATGTTCTAGTTGTAGATCCTTCTGTCTCTGCTATGTGAGGTGCTACCTCAGCATGCCTTGGTGAGTGGTGCCATGTCTGCGCCCAGGATCTGAACTGGTGAAACCCTGGGCTGGCAAAACCCTGGGCCGCTGAAGCAGAGCGTACAAACTTAACCCCTCGGCCACAGGGCTGGCCCCTACTGAGGTTAATTTTACAATCTCTTTTTCAGGAATATCTATTTCAAACATGTAGATGGGTAATGGGGAGGGCGGAAAATGAGAAGAGGGCTTAGACAAATTATGGAGGTAAATTTTCCCAGCTGCAAGGCATGAGGGGAAGAGAGACGGGCATAAATATTGACACAAGGTTCATGAAATTTAAGATCCACTGAGCTAAACTGCATTCCTGGATAATGTTGCCAACACTTCCAGTCTTGCTGAGATGCCAGGACAAACCGCCTCCTCCCATACTTAACCACCAAAGTTGGGGCGACAAAGGTGATTTGACAAGAGCACTTTTTGACTTGTCTGAATGAGGGTGAGTGGGATGGAATGCCTTGTCAAAATGGGATTTGATTCTGCCTGTCATCCGTAGAGTCACTCAGAGATTGTTTGTGAAGCTCACATGGGACCCTGTCCGGGAGGGAGCTGAAAGGCACAATTCATTGCTCCTGCCATCATTCAGTGCGAGAGTTTGGCCCAAATCGGTTGCTAGAACTGCTTTTCCAAGAGAGTTTCCATTTCCGCCAGGATTCTCCTTGGGCTCCCTCCCACCGTTGCCTTCTGCATCTGCGTCGGCATCCTCCTCCCCGTTTTCCTGCTCCTCAAATTCGAGGTTGTGGGCCTTGGCCATGCAGGGCAGTTCACATGACCCACAGAGGATAAGACACTTTCTCTATCACTCTCTTTCCTTCTTGCTTTCCTCCTTCCGGACTTTGGGGATTTTCCATGAAGCCAAAGTAATGCTGTAAGTGGCAGCGGCCTTCCTGTCTATAGTCCTCCACACTAGAGTGGAACCAGAGGGGAAGAGAGAAGATAAGAGAGAAGCAACGACAAATTAAATGATGGCATTTCAGCCTCCTTATTCCCCCAGCCTCTTCAGAAAAAGGGACAAGTAAGTAATTAGAAGTAGACCGAGCTGCAGCCGGAAGGGGCCGCCCACAGTGGAGGAGTAGGTGGGAGGGCTGCTTTTCAGCCATCCCATTAACCGCGTGCTAACGCTTCAGTGCTCAGTATCCTTTTTGATTTCCTTTTCTAGCTCCTAACCCAGTGTTTGTTTTGTGGCTTATCCTGCACCTCTCGCATCGTGTCTTTTTCCGCTTCTTCTGACACAAGACCCTGTGTTTTGCTGGCAACATTGCCGAATCTTTGGGCGGAACATTCCCTGTAGAAAATAAGGAAGACTTGCCTATAAATAGTTTCCTTTGGGCTGCGTGGCACACAATGCTTCAAGTGTGACAAAAAGGGAAGTGAGATGTTCCCCCTCGTCGCCGCCCCCAACCTACCGCACCCACCCTGAGTCTGCTCCCCACCCCTCATCAGCGTGCTGAGATCCTGCCCACGGCTTCTGCAGCCCAGACTTCCCAGTCTCCGTCCCACTGTCCCGTGGGAACTGGAAGTAGGAAGGGCTCTTGTCCTAGAGAGTCTGGCTTTTGAAGTGGAACAGAACGGTGGGAATGCTGAGACACTTCTTCCAGCTCAAAGGGAAGAAGTTGGCTTCCAGGGTCTCCTGAAATGGAAGGAGTTGGCCCTGTCCTCATTATGCCATCCTCTGTCTAGAAGTTTGTCCCTGAGAGAGGGAGGGTTAGCTGTGTCAGTTTGATTGCAGAATCCCATGGCTACAGGGCTAGAGCTGAGAGCCGATGAAGGACCTGGCTCATCAGCTGGGCACTGTGGCCGCAGTGACTCTGGGTCCAGCTGTATCATAGGATGGAAGAAAGGGAGTTTGGAAACATTTACACATGTTGGGGTTTCTGGGCTACTGAATCTCTAGGTCACCGTTTCCTGCCTGGGGCCCACCCCCACAGAACACAAGGGCTCTGAGAGCCTCATGGATCAGCGCTTTACTCAGAAAAGCTAGATCAGGTCGTAGAGCTATGTTGTGCAGCGCAAGCTTCACTCACCGCAAGGTCTGATGCAGCTCTTCTGGGCTGAGGAATTTTCTGGTGCACCGAGGGTTAAGCAGAAAATCTTTTGGGTTCCTCCTAATTCTTCCCCCTCCTCCTTCTACCTGCCCATTTGAAACTGTCTCTACAGGGACATTTACAGTGTCTTTCCTCAGTGAGCGCTGAGATCCAGCCATTTTTTGCTGATGGAGGATCATAAGGCTCAGGGGCGATCACTTCTCGGGGCCATCTAGAGGTGCAGAGGAGAGGAGAGATTGGCTGAGTGGGGGCTGAACCTGGGCCATCTTTTCGAAGTTTTTTTAAAACTAAATCCCTGACATGAGCTTGTTTTCTTGTTGTTGGCTTCATTCTCCTAAAAGCTGAGGACAGCAGGAATGGGGGGTAAAAAAGAGTTAATTAAGGATGCCAGTTAGTGGGGCCCTAGGAACTGGAGGTTTGACTGGACTGGACTCTGATTATTATTTCAAGACTCCATACCTTATACAGTACATTGTGTACCCCAGGCCTACATAGTCCATTCTGGGAGCAACCCAGTTGAGTCGATATTTCCTATTTCCTAGACAGAGCTTTCTCCGAGGACTGCGTGGCTGCCTTTTGAAATGCTGTGGGTGAGCACAGACCTCTTAGAACCCTCAGTGGGACACCTTGGATATTCTTCCCGTCCCCCAGTGCTGCTCTCCCCTGCCGGGAGTGTCAGAAGAGCCAGCTGCACTCCCGGAGCTCAAAGTCAGTCTCTGGACCGCTCTCTAATAGTAGAGCTGCTGGAGTCCTAGGAGCGCTTCTCCTGGCCCTCACCCTTTCCTCCTCCTGCTCACCCTTCTGGCACCTCCAACCCAACCCCCAAGTGCCTTGACTCACTCATTCAACAAACCTACTCCCTGTCCCACTAGTAAGTGTAGTAGGAATAAACTTGGTCTCTAGGTCTGGAAGACGTGGGCTGGAATCCTAGCTCTACAATTTATTAGCTGTGCCACCTTGGGCAAGGTAGCCTCTCGGAGTCTCGGTTTCTTCATCTATAAAATCATTGTGACAGCGCCTATACCACAGGCTTTTTGGCGCAGCCAGCAGAGGGTCTGGCCCATAGCCAATGCTCAGTTAATGGTAGCTGTTAATTGTCAGTGGGTCTCAAACTCAGCTTATTTTTAATTGAAGTATAATTAACATACAATTTAAATGCAGCCTTGCTAACAAACTTAACCTCTTTTCCTTTCCCTCCCCAAACTACCTTGATTTCTCTGCCTCCTTCTCCATATAAGGGAATTTCCATTGAAGGAGCTGTTTTTTCTTCTGCTCCATGCCCTGTTTTCCTGGTGGTGTTTTTCCCTGCTAACTCAGCTTATCTCTCCCTTTTTCTCTTCATCATCTCCCTTGGAATCTTGGGGTAGGTAGCAAGAGTTAGTTTAGGAAGAATTTACAACCCAACGAAAGATCTACTCAGAGACGCTTCCTGGACCAAGAAAGCTGGACAAGCTCTATGTGGCATGGAAGGTAGATTAAGATAGCAGGGAATTCCAAAATCAATTATGCTCCTGATTTAAGAAGTTTTCTTTTTTCTCTCGGCTAATATTCTTGATGACCTATAAATACAGTCTGTTCTTTGCCCTGTCTGCTACACACAGCTTAGTGCAAACACCACGTTCAGAGAGCCAGTAACCTAAAGGTAACAGATTATCTTGACATTGGGATAGTCTCCCCCCTACACTGCGGTGAAGAAAAACCGTCCTGGGCTAGTACAGTAAGTTTGCTTGGATTTGTCAGCCCTTTGCAAATAGAATAGCCCTTAGACACCTATTGCCCCTGGTGGGATCCCATGGGGACCCCACATCATAGTGAAAAATGTTGGTTATTCAGTGGCATAACTGCACTGGCAGCCTAGAGAAAATCAAGGCCTTCAGACTTGGCTTAACCGGGGCCCTGGCAAGGGTGTCGGTGCCAGGCACCTGGTTAGGAGATATATCCTGAAGCAAATAATAATTACCTTCTTTGCTGATAAGAGGCCCTAGTACTTTTCCAACAGCATGATTGTATTAGGGTATTTCTTTGGACCACAGCCTGAATCACATACTGATTCGTGGGTACTGGCCCCGACTTCATCCAAACTATTGTATATGTGGTGGAACCCGATGTTCTCCTTATGGCCCTGAGTTGGTGTAAATACTATTCGGAGTTGCATCACCTGTCCCTTGTTCTGTCTAGGCCGCTCCTTCTTGCTGCAGTTCTGCTGCCGTCCACCAGGTGGCCTCACTTAGGATAGAGCAGGAGAAAAGGACCTCAAGCTTCTGATGCCTTTTTTTTAAGCCTGAGGCTGAAAAAAATGAAAATATATTTTGATGGAAGCATATGTAAATCCTACTAGGCAACAATCACCTCGTTTTCCTTGTGAACTTGGAATCTGTTCCTGAAATACCCTCTAACCCTGTGTATGGCTGGACCTATCATAGGGCAGGTGTTTTCCTGGGACGGTTTATATATAGCCTCAGTTGATAGTTTTGTTGCCTTTTGCTGTTTACAGGAAAGTAACAAAATCTTGTTTTTAAAAATAGGGGCATGAGGGGCCGGCCCGGTGGTGCAGCGGTTAAGTGCGCACGTTCCACTTCAGCAGCCCGGGGTTCGCCAGTTCGGATCCTGGGTGCGGACATGGCACTGGTTGGCACGCCATGCTGTGGTAGGCGTTCCACATATAAAGTAGAGGAAGATGGGAACGGATGTTAGCTCAGGGCCAGTCTTCCTCAGCAAAAAGAGGAGGATTGGCAGCAGATGTTAGCTCAGGCTCATCTTCCTCACAAAAAAAAAAAAGAGAGACATGAGATCCTGGATAATGTTGAATGTATTTTCCTTGCAGAGTAGGGTGTGGAGACCAAAGAGAAAAGGGCGGGCATCTTGTGGTCACTCTAGTGCCCACTCCCCTACTGTCTCCTCCCCACTTCCTCTGTCACCCACTTGGCCCCTAGCTGCTCCCTTGTACATGTTCCCCCACTCATCCGAGTTCCTGGACCCTCTCCTCTATACATGCACAGTGGCACGCAGATTAACTCAGACCTGTGCACGCACCCTGTGCATGTTACAGATCTCTGCATGTGTCAGTACACAGACAGATACATCCAAAGGAGGAGGTGAGTGGATAAGGTGCTGGGGTTGGGGGCAGGCCAGGAGGCCAGCTGTCTAAGTGAGGGGACATTCAGGTGTGTGCAGGACAGAGGATGAGAAGGCAGCCGGTAGGAAGAAGGTGAGGCTCCTGATGGTGATGCTGAGTATCCAGGGGGTGTGGTAGGCGATAGCATTGCCAAGCCACGGGGGTACGCTGGCTGACACCTGAAGCAGCGCTTTTAAAACCAGCCCCACCCTCTACTGAACGCTTTCTACCTCCTGTTATGGCATTCGTACTTATTGCTCTAAGAAATCAGCTCCAGTTTGGTTTTTACCAATCTCCAGAGCCCTCTTTGTAGATGCCAGTTGGCACAAGAAAGCGCTGAACTGTTTACAGTCCCAGCCTAAGGTTCAGGGAGGGGATGTGGTTTAACTGGGCCACAAAGCGGTACAGGACTCATTTGCATGGCCCCTGACGCCATGTGACGCAGCCGGCTCCTCCTATATAAAGAAGCAGGAGCCGAAATATCTCTGAGTCTGGGTTGGACTGGCGGCTGTGGAGTTTGTGACACATTAGGTGACACCCCTCGAGTCACTTCCCTTCAACTCTGGAGTGCCTGCCTGGCTTTGGGTCCGCTCGGCAGCCTTCGCCCCCCTCCTAGCCCCAGGGCCAGACGCGCAGAGCCCAGCCCCGTGCAGCGCGCCAGCAGCCGCGGCCGCCCAGCCCGCCCAGTCCGGCCAGAGCTCCCCGGCAGCCCAGCCATGAACACCGAAATGTATCAGACCCCCATGGAGGTGGCGGTCTATCAGCTGCACAATTTCAACATCTCCTTCTTCTCTTCCCTGCTTGGAGGAGATGTGGTTTCCGTTAAGCTGGATAACAGGTAATCACTGGCCCCAGCTCCCCAGCTGGGGCGCCCGCGGGGGCTGGGCTGCGAGCGGGATCTCAGAGCGAGCCGTGCGCTGCCGGTCCCCGTTCCCCGCGGTGCAGCATCCTGGGAAGGGGCGGGGGTATGGGACGCAGGAAGGGGGGCATCACCGCCGCGCTGGGATCCGCCGTCGGAGCGTCCCTGCGGCCGCTACGCGCCCGAGCTGCTGCAGCCCGAGGCAGAGGCGGCTGGAGGCAGAGGGCGGCGGGGCCGGGCTGGGCAGGGCTGGGCAGGGGGCTGGCCGCGCGCCGTGCGCCACTGCGGAGCAGGCCGGAAGCTTCCGAGCCGGGAAGGAATTCCTAGCTAGCCTCGGAGCCCCGGTAGGTTTGGCCTGGACGTTCTGGGCCGGCGCCGGAATGGGCAGGCGGCAGGGGACTCCCTGGGACGCGCGCCCCTATTGTTTGCATGTCGCCTGGGCGGGCCGAGCAGGCCACGCTGGCCCGTGCGCCCAGGACCCGCGCGCTGCTCCACGCGGATCTCTGGGTGGTGGCGGTGGGGAGCCAGCCTGGGTGGGGAGGTGCAGCTTCCTGCAGGGGCCAGGGAGGGACCTGGGGGCAGAGTGCCCGGAACACTGTCCAGGGAGGCAGGAGAGAGGAAGAGCTGGGGCAGATGGAGGACTTGGGCCACAGCTGCGAGGCCGTCAGAGTGAAACCAAGTGGGTAATTCAGTCGCTTTGCTTTTTGTCTTGGCAGTGCCTCTGGAGCCAGCGTGGTGGCCATAGACAACAAGATCGAGCAGGCCATGGTGAGTGGCATCACTGCGTCATTCCCATCCCCAGACTGAGCTGCTGCTTATGTAACTCGGAGCAGGACTGTGGGGGTGGGTGCAAAAGCCGTTAGCCAAGAGCCTGAGGAAGCCACCAGCCTGCCTCCTATCCCCTTGGGGGCCTTAAGTAGAGTCTCATCAGAGTGGCACCTTTTAGGGCATTTCCAGTCTATCCTTGCTGTGCCCCCTTCTTTCCTCCTCCCTCTTCCATCCCAGGACTTTGCCACAGCCTCTGGCTCCCTCCTGGCCTGTGGCAGGCAGGGAGCTCAGACACTTGCATTTGTCTGTGTCCGCATTTGGCAGGGGCCAGAGCTCATTGGATGCACCCGTACTGCAGTGCCTCTGCAGAGCAGGGGCTGGGGTCAGGAGTTGGGAGGAAACAGGAAACAAAGCACCCCACCCCTTCTCCCTGTCTTTACCAGGTAGAGGCCAAAATGGCTGCAGGGCGTCAGGGCGCCTGGCACTTATTTGTGCCCTGGAGCTTAATGACAGTTCCCTGCCCCCAGTGCAGCCGTGGAATTCAGAGAGGATGCAGCAATCCCAGTACCTTCCCCCAGGGCTAGTGTCCTGCCAGGCCAGGCTGCAGGACAGCTGCATTTGTGTGTGCTGGGTCACGTAGAAAGGAGGAGACTTCAAAATAGCCAATTTTATTCTCTTGGTGAAGACTTGTAAAGCAGACAAACAGTCTGGGGTGCATTGCGGGTGCTCCCTGGGATCTGGGCCAGCCGCAGGACCTTCTGTGGAAATGGGGATATAGCAACCAGCAGAAGCCTCATCTGAAAGGTCCTGAGTGGCCAGCTTCGAAAGTCATTAGAAACTTGCAGGGGGATCCTTTGCAGCTCAAAGACGGGCTCCCAGTGCACGCGTGGCCGATCGTGCAGCTCTCCTGAGAGAGGGTTTCAGTGCTTCAGAGAAAGGCGCAGGACAAATAGCGCTGCAGGGCCAGCGTGCTGACGGGCTGCTGAGGGAAGGCTGGAGGTTGGTGGCATGAGAGACAGCGTCGTCTCCCCAGTGGCAAGGTGAACCTGCTGCAGAGGGGCCATGATGGCTAATGAATGGCTCTGTTGTGATTTCCTCCGTGACAGGATCTGGTGAAGAATCATCTGATGTATGCTGTGAGAGAGGAGGTAGAGATCCTGAAGGAGCAGATCCGAGAGCTGGTGGAGAAGAACTCCCAGCTGGAGCGTGAGAATACCCTCTTGAAGACCCTGGCGAGCCCGGAGCAGCTGGAGAAGTTCCAGTCCCGTCTGAGCCCTGAAGAGCCAGCTCCTGAAACCCCACAAGCGCCTGAGGCCCCCGGTGGTTCTGCGGTGTAAGTGGCTCTGTCCTCAGGGTGGACAGAGCCACTAAACTTGTTCTACCTAGTTCTTTCCAGTTTGTTTTGGCTCCCCAAGCGTCATCTCACGTGGAGAACTTTACACCTAGCATAGCTGGTGCCAAGAGATGTCCCAAGGACATGGCCACCTGGGTCCACTCCAGTGACAGACCCCTGACAAAGAGCAAGTCCCTGGAGGCTGAGTTGCATGGGGTCTTGTCACCCCAAGCCAGTGAGCCTCTAATGCCACCGCGCCCTAGGGGCTCCCAGAGCCTGGGCAACTTAGCTGTGACTGGCAAAGGAGAAAGGTAGTTTGAGATGTGACGCCAGTTAGTTCCAGAAAGTATCAGGGGTCTGTTTTTCATTTCCATGGACATCTTCAGCAGCTTCACCTGACAATGACTGTTCCTATGAAGAAGCCACTTGTGTTTTAAGCAGAGGCAACCTCTCTCTTTTCCCCCGCCTCGCCAAGGCAGGGCCACAGATGGGAGAGATTGAGCCAAGTCAGCCTTCTGTTGGTTAATATGGTCTAATGCATGGCTTTGTGCACAGCCCAGTGTGGGATTACGGCTTTGGGATGACCGCTTACAAAGTTCTGTTTGGTTAGTATTGGCATAGTTTTTCTATATAGCCATACATGCGTATATATACCCATAGGGCTAGATCTATATCTTAGTGTAGCGATGTATACATATACACATACACCTACGTGTCGAAGGGCCTAACCAGCTTTGGGAATATTGACTGGTTCCTTATCTCTTAAGGCTAATTCTTTGACTGTGTTCATTTACCAAGTTGATCCAGTTTGTCCTTTAGGTTAAATAAGACTAAAGCGTAAAGACAGGGAGGGGGCCAGCCTCTGAATGTGGCCACAGATGCCTTGCTGCTGCAACCCTTGCCCCATCTGTCCCCTGAAGACTTGTGAGGTCCTCTTTTAAAAGCCAAACCCACCATTCACTGGTGCTGACTACAAAGAATGGGTTTGAGAGAAGATCAGCTAGGACTTCACATTGCCATTCAAAACTCTTCTCTCTTTTTTTTTTATGTTTGTGGGAAACTTTCAAGTGAACAGAATGATTGCCTTGCTGGTGTCCTCATGTGGACAAGGGATGGACGAGGGAACGGCTTTGACCTGACGGTGCCTGGGTGATGTGCTCAGGGAGCTTGTCTCTAGCGGGTTCAGTGAACACTTTCCACTTTCTGACACCTGATCCTGATGTATGTTTCCAGGATTTGGATTTTGATTTTTCAGATGTAGCTTGAAATTTCAATAAACTTTGCTCTTTTTTTTTCTAAAAATAAACCTAGTGTCTGACTGAGTGTAAGTGGAGTGGGTATTAGGGGCCCCTCGTGTGGTTGGGGGTGCTGTTTTTCTGACTCCTTGAACACGCATGAGCACCTTCTAAGTGGCAGGCCTCTGCTACATCCATGATCTTGTGTAACCATCACAATATCCCCCATTGTACGGGTGAGAAAGTTGAGACTCAGCCAGTTTACGTGACTTACCCAAAGTCACACGGCTATTAGGGTGAAGCAGGATTCAACCCTACATCATCCTTCTCTGTTCTCCTGCTTTCATATGACAGCTTCAGAGTGAGCGGTGAGGTGACGACTAACATACAACCTCAGCTTGAGGGGGTGATTTGGGAGGAAGGATACTCCAAGAAGGCCTAAAAGTAAAGGGCAGCGTACACACGTGAGGGAGCAAGAAGAGAGGAACCAAATAAACACAAGTGGGCCACTTCCCTCTTCTGAAAACAGCATCCAGGTCACCTGTTCTCCTTAACACCTGTCCACGTGAGATGCTTGACCTCGGCAAAGGAGCTAAGGAGGCCTTAGTGAGAAAAGGACTCAGAATGTATGTGATGGCCAAAACCACGTCCCTCTCCCCCAAGGGAAGATGCTCTCAATCCTTGCTGTTCCACTTGTCACTGTTGAAAATTCTCTCACAAAACCCACCAGCCGTGTGGGAGGGCTAAGTCCAAGGATCCTGACTTTACTTCCCTTCTCCACCTTTCTTTGGGGTTCATCCTCACCCATCCCCCTTTCCCCGGCCCCATGTCTTGGCATCTGAAGTCCCGACATTTCTCTGATTCTCTGTTGATGAGCATTCAGTGTCTCCTTGACCACACCCTAACCTGGACCCACCCTGGACCCTGAGCTGTCTTCTAAGGCCCCTGTGTTCCCAAGGGAGGTTATCACCCCTATGTGAGTGACTCCATATGATCTCAGCTTCCTCTAGATATATACCCATCCCTTTGCCACTTGAAATTTAACAGAACTCCTTGATTTCCTTGAGCCACAAACCAAGGCCCAAGAGGTCTTGGCCCCCTCCCTTGCACCAAGCACTGCCCAATATATTCAAAATGTCATGCTTCCTTCACTATAAAGGTCATACATGTTGGCCTGTTCTCTTCTAATCACCAAAACTCTTCTTCAGAAAGTTACGAACTCCTGCTTGCCAGCCCGTCAAATCCCAATTTCCCCAGCTGCTCCTAACCTTTGACTCATGATGCCAAGTTCCCGGTGTAACCTGCCAATTTGGTCTTGGCGTGCAGATTTCACGGCTGCTGGAATGGATACAAACTTTGGACCAGGCAGCCACCCCCCACCTCCTGACCCAGACTGGCTCTCCTCAGTTCCCACTTACTCCCAATCCCCTCCCCCTTTCAAGATGAGCTGAGGGCCTTTTGAATACTTCAGCTGGTCTGTAGACTTCCCACACGTGATTTCTAGCCCAACAAGAGTCAACAGATGAAAAAAGAAACTCAGAAGATGGCCCAGCAAACTCACAGCCCTCTCTGGTCATCCAGCCCTTCCCTGCAAGAAAGGGGAAAAACTTGCCCACGGTCACATAGTGGGAAAGAGAGAAGAACTTCGTTTCCTAGGCAACCCCGACTAAACAGAGACAAACACTGCCACTTCTCAGGCCACAGCGGTTGCTAGACTAGATAAGAGGAACTTTGTGGCTGTTTGTTAGTCACATATAGGAGCAGCTCTTTGTTGTTGTTCCACCGAAAACCAAGTAAGGGTGGGGCAAGGCAAAGCACACACTGCTCCTGGAAAGACGCTCACGGGCTTTGGGGTTCTGGGCTCAGTGAGTCCAGCTGGACCCAGAACAAGGAAAAGAACAAGAGGAACAATGGCACTAATGCTCCTCTGCCTGGGCACGCACCCTCTCCCAGGGCCCTCCTATCTGTTATCTCATCTGATGCCCACGCAGCTCTCCCCTCCCTGAACATCGACAAGAATCAGAGGAGCTCCGCTCTGAGCCCCTCCTCATTAATGCGGAACAAACCCGCTGTTTCCTGCCGTCAGAAACACAGGCAGTTATGATTTTTACCTCCATTTGACAGACAAGAAAACTGAGAGCCAGGGAGCTCGGTGCTACTCCCACAGTTCTCACATATCCCATGGGGCAGTGGTTCCCAGCCTTTGTGACAACAGGGGTCCCTTTTCAATGTCAAAAAATATTCTCAGACCTCCCTCCCCCAACCCAATAGTAGTTGAACTTTTAGTACTCACTGAGAGAGAGAGAAAGGGGGCATGTGATGACAAACAGCGACTGTGAATTCAGTGGGGCTTTTAAAGGAATGTATTGTATTTGCCATAGAAGCAGAGAGGTAGATTTGAAAAGTAGAACAGAAATGTGGGCAGTAGATTATTTATAGACAAGGACTGCTGGGGTGCAAGGTGCAAGGCTCCCAGGCGGGAACTACCAGAGGAAGGTGCTCCTGGTTGGGCTCTGAGAAGGAACCCAGGGACCGAGCAGATGAGGCAGCAGGGCCACTGGGACCTGGAGTGTAGGGAGAAGGATTCCAGAAAGACCATAGCAAGGAAGGCGCACACCCTGCTGTCCCTTAGGGTATTTTGAAGTTGACCTAACATCATCCTCCTTATCCTGGAAAAATCTCTTTTGCGGATCGCACCTGTTGTCCTCCTAGTTGGTTAGAAATTATTGGACATAATTAGAGCTTTGTAGACAGCCCAGCGCCTTAGGTTGTCTCATGCAGGGAAGCTTGATGGAACCCAAATACTTAATACTTAACTCCATCTGCTAGACACGGCAAGGTCTGACAGAAAACTCCATCAGTTAACTATTCCGAGCAGAAGAGGTTTCCAGGAAAGAGCTGGCGGAAGGGGCCATAACAACCATAATTAATAATAAAAGTTAACATTTCCATGGCACTTACTTTGTGCCAGACACTGTTCTAAGCCCTTTGGCATCTATTGCCTCTTTTAACCCTCTCCACAAATCTGTGAAGGTATATGACTCAGATCCCCATTTTAGATGAGAAAATGAGAACACCAAGGTACGGAGAGGTGAAGCAACTTGCCCAAAGCCATTTAGCTAGTGAATGGCACCGCCGGGAGTGTAGGGGAGAGGGGACAGACACATTGAGAAACAGGATGGAGACTCTCAACAGCTTTCATAATTCCTCCCATATAACCAGAAGTGTTCTGGAGGCGGGGAGGGGGGTGGTAGAAAGGAGACCCCCCCAAACCAGCAGAGGAGCTATCATAAGATTAAAAATGTCCCATGAGCCTGCAGAGTTGGGAGTGAACAGGGAAGGAGGAAGGAGGGATGATGGGAGGCCGACTTGGCTGGCTCCCAGCCAAATGAATGGAGATAGGATCTACTAGGTCTGAGGGAGCCATGGTGGGCTTCTGAGCGGGGAAGTGATGTGATGCCAAAGATATTTGCAGAAGATGGGTCCTGGCAGCTGGAGAGGCTGGAGCAGGGAAAGGCTAGCGGAAGACAGGCCAGCTGTTGCTGTAATCCAGGTGCGAGGTGATGAGGGCCAGCCGGGGCAGAGAGGGAGAGGGGTCGTGGAAAGGAGACAAAGGGACAAAGCCGAAAGACACTGGAAGGCAGTGTTTCTCCAAGTGTGGTCTGCAGTCCACTTGTGTCAGGTTTGTTGGCAAGTTCGTTTAAAATGCAGATTCCAGGCCTCACTCTTAGACTAAAGAGGGGGATGGGGCTCGGGAATTGATAACTAACAAGCGTCCCTGATGATGCTGGAGTTTGTGAAAGTTTGAGGAACTTCCACTAAGTGAAAACTCAGCATGACCCGGGGACAAAGTGAGCTGGGAAGGAGAGAGCAAAGTAGCCATGAGTCAAGGATAACATGAAAGTTTTTTGTTTTATGTTTTTTATATTGTGTTAAATACATATAAAATTTACCCCTGCAACCATTTTTCTCCATTGTAACCATTATTAAGTGTGCAGTTCAGTGGCATTAAGTACATTCACATTGTTGGACAACCATCATCACCATCCGTGTCCAGAACGTTGTCATCTTCCCAAACTGAAGCTCTGTCCCCATTAAACACTGACTCCCCTTCCCAACTCCTCCAGCCTCTGGGGACACGAAAGTTTTGAGTCTGGGAGACTATGGAAGCACGGAAGGAAACAGGGGTGTAGGAAAAGGCTGCAGATTTTCAGAGGGAAGATGAATTCCAATTTTGATTTCCAGCTGAGCTAAGCATATTTACATATGGAAATATCCCAGAACCAGCTGTGGAAAGAAATGTGAAGTCCAGGGCAGGAGCAGCAGATGTGGAAGTGTCTGCATGTCACAGGAGCTAAAGTGATGTGAGTGGACATGCGCCCTGGGAAGTGGGTGCAGAGGAGGCCAGAGCCACCCTTTGGACGCCGCAAACAGTGAGGCCGTGCAAGGGAGGAGGAGGGGCTGGCTAGGGAGGTGTCAAGGAAAGAGATAGGAAAAGCCTCAAGGGACACTGAGCTTTGTGATCTCCTCTCCATTTTTATTCTTGTCGATTCCTTTTGACATTTCTTCTTCAAAGTTCTTACTGCAAGCCCCACCAGCTTACAAAATTAAACTAGTCTCTAAAGGTCACTCTGGAGAAGACTGAGGCAGCTGAGGTGTTCTAGGAAGAAGAGTCAGGAGTCCTGGGCTGTAGTCCTAGTCTTTGGGAACAAGCCACATGCCCTGGGCAAGTCATTGGTGTCTCCAGACCTCAGTTTTGCAATTTGCAAAACAAAGCAGTTACCCAGGATCATTTCTGAGCCATGCCTTAGTAAGTCCCTGGGCCAGGCAGAGCCCTCTAGCAGTGAAACTTGTACGGTTACCTCTTTGCTCTAGGCCTCAGTTTCCCCTCCAGCCCCCAGATTCTAGTCAGCCTCATAGCGAATTCTTATCAAGTTGCTGAGGAAATGTCCAGTTTTCAAGACCAATACAGGGCTCAGCACCACAGCACTCCATGTAATTTTGTAGAGGAAGGAATCACTTACAGCCTTATTTCCCAGCTTGTCTCATTTCATGAACCACTTCTGGTTGTGGTGTGACAACACACTTACAAGCTCTGGGTCACCAAACTCAAGTGGGAGAGAAGGAGGTGGGCTGCATGGAGGATGTCTTGGGTAGGCAGAGGGAACAGGCTCACCTTTGAAAGATTTGTGACTGATGTAGATAAATGGAGAGGACAGGAAAGAATGAAAAAGAGATGACCAGGAGGGGGTGGGTGGGGAAGACAAGAACTAGAAGAGGAGGAACGTGAGCAAAAATGATGGCCCCACCAGCCCCATGGCTTAGTGATTAAGTCCAGTGTTCTCCGCTTCTGCAGCTCGGGTTTGGCTCCTGGGTGCGGACCTACACCACTCATCAGTGGCCATGCTGTGGCGGCAACCCACATACAATATAGAGGAAGATTGGCACAGATGTTAGCTCAGGGTGAATCTTCCTCAGCAAAAAACAAGACGGCCCCAGCCCACTGGGGCTTCCTCAGCAGGGCTTCTCGCAATTTCTCTGCTGTCCCACTGGTGAACTTCCTGCTGCTACCACCTAGGAAAAAACAAGACAAATTCTCCACTCTTTAGAGAAAGGTAGGTCCTGTACTGTCCCAAGCATCTCCTCTTTGCTGTCCATTGCAATCCATAATCTACTCATTTCAAGTGCAAAACTAACCTAACCACTGTGCAGAGACATCTGAGGCACAAGTGATGCCCCAGTGAGTTAATTCACATCTAGGGTCAGAGAATAGAGTAATATGCCATTAGGGCTGGATGGGGCTCTAGAGATCAACTGCCCCAACCCTCTTCACTTTCCGGAGAAGGACACTGAAGCCCAGAGAGAGAAATAGGTTTATCCCAGCCACTCAAAGTCAGCAGCAGGGCCAGGTCGAGCCCTCTAGTGCTAGAGATGACCCTCTTGCTCTAGGCCTCATGTCCCCAACTGTAAATGAGGAAATAGACCAGAGCAACAGTTCTTAACCTTGGCTGCACATTGGAATCACCTGGCAAGAGTTTAATGCAGTACTGAGGCCTGAACCCTGTCCCCATAAATGTTGAGAAAATTGGTCTGGGATTGTAACCTGGGCATTGGAATGTTTAAGCTCTTCAGGCGATTCCTGGATCATCTGTGAGGATTGTTTCAATCTTGACATCTGGATCCAATCATTCAACAAACATTGGCACCTACTGTGTGCCAGGCACTGTGCTAGGCACAGACCAGGTCAGACAGGGCCTCTGTGCTCCTAGAGCTCCTGTCATGTTTCCATGTGGAGAAAGCAGGTGAGACAGGCTGCTCATATTACCAGGCCTGTTCAGAGACAACTCTACTTCTCTTTCTCTAAGCAGTTCTATGATTAATAAAGGTGATATTCTTATCTCCTGTCTGACTGATGTGTGTCTCTCTTGATTGCTTCTGATTTCAGGCAGAAGAAAAGAGGTGCTATTTATCAGCCTCCTCAAACTCTAGACCATTCTGTTGGGGATGACAGGCAGTATACAAATAATCCTATGGCCCCTTCTCAGTCACCTTTGCAGGTTTCTCCTCCTCTAACTGCTGGAGCGTCTCGGGGCTCAGCTCTGCCCTCTCTACACACACTCTCTCGGGTCAGCTGCATCTATTCCCAAGGTCTTAAGTAGCATCACCACACTAATGAGTCCCAAATTTGTATCTCCCATCCTAAGCATACTCCTGAGCTTCAGACTCAAATATTCAAATGTCTTCTCAACAGCTCCACTGGTATGTTTCACAAGTACGTCAATATCTATGTGACCAAAATCAAAGTCTTAACTCCAACCTCCTCCAGTGTACCCCACCTCCTCCAGTGTACCCCATCTCCACGTAAGGCACCACCATCTACACAGCTGCTCAAATCAGAACCCCCGATTCCCCTCTCCCTCTCAGCTCCCACCTTCAGTCCATCACCCAGTGTCACGTCATGTTTCCATCACTTGACCCCCAAAGCACACTCTGAATCCCTCTACTGCTCCCCCGCCCCATTGCCACTACCTGGTCTAAGTCACCCTCATCTGTCACATGGAGGCAAAAACCTCGCATATTTGTCTCCCTGCTTGCACACTGGACCTTGTCCAATTCCACACAGCAGCCAGAGAGACTTTCTTAATGCAAAACCAGATACTGGCAGTCCCTTGCTTTAAGCTTATCAATAGCTTATCATTGCACTTAGAATAAAGTCCAAACTCCTTCCTGCGGCCTACAAGTGCCTGTGTGGCCTGGCTTCTGCTGACCCCTGCAGCCTTTTCACCAGTCACTCCCCAGCTCTTCCCAAGCTCCAGCCCCACTGGGCTGCTTTCATTCCTTAAACACGCCTCAGAGCCTTTGTGCACGTGGTTCCCTGGGCCCGGAATGCTTCCACCAGCACTGCCACCCCACCCTTTGCACGGCTGTTTGCTCTTATCCTTCAGCTTCTCACTCTCTGAGAGGATATTGCCCATAACTCTAAAAAAATGTCCCCTCCGGGGGCTGGCCTGGTGGCATAGCGGTTAAGTTCACATGCTCAGCTTCGACGGTCTGGGGTTCAGATCCAGTTCGGATCCCTGGGGCGGACCTACACACCACTTGTCAAGCCATGCTGTGGCAGGCGTGCTACATATAAAACAGAGGAAGATGGGCACAGATTTGGCTCAGAGTCAGTCTTCCTCAGCAAAAAAGAGCATTGGCAGCAGATGTTAGCTCAGAGCTAATCTTCCTAAAAAAAACAAGTTTCCTCCATTATTATTATTTTATTATTATTTTTCCTCCATGATTATTTCCTTCATTGCACTGATCCCAGACTGTAATGACTAGTTCACATATTTCTGGGTGTTTCTGTCTTACTGCACTGGAAGCTCCCAGAGGGCAGGATCCATACCTGTTTTGCTCAGCACTTCATCCTCCAAGCTGAACACAGTACCTGATGCCTGCTGACCAGTTAATAAATGTATGCAAGTTTCAGAGGTGGTGACAGGTGATGGTGGGTTGTAGAAGAGATTTCGCATGGGGATGAGGGGGGAGCTTTCCGAAGTGAATTGGCCTGTTGGTCAGAGCACTTACAAAAGCAACAAACTGTTTACTCTTTCAACAATTTTTAATTGAGCCGGTTCTATGTGTCAGGCACTGGGGTAGGCACTGGGGATATAGTGGCAAATCTGAGAGATGCAATGGGGTCCAAATGGGCCTTACTGTGAAGGGAAACTGCGTACAGCCTAGTGCTATTCTTGTGCCTCTTGCCTAGGGAAATCCCCACTGTTATCCCTTAAGATATTCTAAATTTTCGCTCTTCTCCATATCCATATTTTAACCCATAAAACTCCACCCTATTATCTGGAGCTACTTGTCAAGCTACAGTCTGAGTTTAGAGAGGGAATATTGTATTAGTTAGGATTAGCTCTGGTTGCAATAACAGTTGCTTTCAAAAGACAGAAGCTTATTTATCTCTCCCATAAGAGAAGTCTGAGGGCAGGCAGGCCAGGGTTGCTAGGGTGACTCTATAAAGTCACCAGAGACCCCAATTTCTTCCAAGCTGCTACTTCACCATATTTAGCATGTTGCCTCAGTGTCCTTAATGGCTGCTTAAGTGCCAGTCATTGTATCCACAATCCAGATAGCAAAAAGGAAGAAAGGGAAGAAAAATTACTCCTTCCTTTTGAGGAAGCTTCCCAGAAATACTGCACAACCCTTCTGCTTACAACTTATTGGCCATAACTTCGTCTGGCCACTCCTTCTAATGGAGACTTTCTTAAACTGGGTACATTGCCATCCTCAAACAAATTCAAGGGGCCGGCCCGGTGGCTCAGCGGTTAAGTTCGCACGTTCCACTTTGGCAGCCTGGGGTTCACCGGTTCGGATCCTGGGTGCGGATATGGCACCGCTTGGCAAGCCATGCTGTGGTAGGCGTCCCACATATAAAGGAGAGGAAGATGGGCACGGATGTTAGCTCAGGGCCAGCCTTCCTCAGCAAAAAGAGGAGGATTGGCAGCAGATGTCAGCTCAGGGCTAATCTTCCTCAAAAAAAAAAAGAATATATTAAAAAAAAAACAAATTCAAGTCTTTGTTGTTGAGGAAGAGAAGAACAGATGTTGGAGTAAGCAACCAGCAGTTTCTTCTTCAGGTGTTTAGATACATTGAGAGGGGAGAAGGAGGGAGAAGAAAAAAAGGAAGAGAATATACAAGTATAGAAAAGTGCACCATCAAAGGGTCTGTGACCATTGACTCCCACATCAGGGGACGTGCCTACTCCAGGGGGCCAGAGCTGGCTGGCAGGTGTGCCCATATGCCCTGGGAACAGAGCGAGCAGAGCAGACCCTTTGGGGAGGGGGTGTCTCTGCTGCTGCAGAACTATTTTCCTAACATTGCCTAGCCAAGGGAGCCTCGGGAGGTGATCCAAGATACCTCTCATCAGAGAGATTCTAGAAACTGGCAGCCCAAACTACCATCTTAAATGTCTTTATGGAGGCAAAAGGGATAGTGATCCCTAAAATAGGCAGCCCCATGTCAAAATCTGGGGCTCCAATATCCAAACTCAAATTCTAGAGAAGATGCTGTTGGTTTCTGATGGCTGTCACAGGTACATCAGCACAGAATCCTCAAATCTTCAGGCTGCAAGAGGCCTTGTGAGTCATCTCATCCAGGCTCATGCCCCCAGTCACCACTGTCTTCCACCCTCCAACCTCACACTTGGGACAGACGGGCTGCGTAGAGAAGATGTTAATTTGAGGGGATCAATTTCTGTGGTTAATGTAGATTTTTGCACAGCTAAAAGATTTTTGGGGGTAAAAATTGCCCGATGACACCCAGTTCCCCAAACCTAGAAATACAGAATCTGTTTCAACAGTCTTCCTACTTGCTGAAGAGCAGTTGCTAACCTATGAAGAATGATACAGATAATTAAGTGCCACCAAAGGACAGATTGCTCCCTGTAAGTCCCTTCTCCTTCTCACTCCAGAAGCATCCATATCATCTCAGCAGCTTCTACCTTGGAGAGGGTCAAGGAATGGGTTTGTTCTGCCTTTAGCAAAAGGCAAGGGGCTCTTTAGAACCTTGGTCCTGGGGGCCAGCGTCCCAACTGAATTCTTCTACAAGAGTTTCCTTTGAAGGTCCTACAGCTTAATTACCTGTAGTCTCCACCCCCCAGCCCCCATCAAGTCTGTGGAAATGGGACACCAGGGCATTGTTGCAAACTGCTGGGGAAAGTAGGACTTAAAGAAAACATTTTTCCTGCCTCTAGGCAGGGCCCATTCTGGTGCCAGGCCAAGCTATGGAAGTTTGTCACCTGACCCAGACCATCCAGTGAGCAAGAATTCCTCAGGCAGAACACAACTCCTGCCCCTCCCATGAATGCTGAACATTCTGTTTTTTGCCCTTAGGAAGAAACTGGTAAATAACTGCATTCTCTTCTCCCAGTTGCACAGTCCCTTCTTTGCAAAACCAAGGAACTGGGTCACATTACCTAAGACTGTGTGGTTTTGAAGGGCTCAACATCAAGCTTCAAATTGTTGTCAGACACTTGTTGGAGCACGGTCTGTGTTCTCCTGAGTGACACAAAGGGAAGCTGCTGAGTTCCAAAGTTTGGCAAGTTGTTTTTCCAGACACTTCTGATCATCTTAACCCATGTGACCTATTTGCATTCCTCTCCTAGAAAGGCAGTAAGCTCTCATAGGAGTAGATAAAACTAGCCCTGACACGCACCCCTTTAGGCTATGGGAAAGGGAAATTTCTCAGAAATCCCTGCCATCAAATCACCAAGGACAACCCCCTCCTTTTGGAGATTCAGTCCTTCAGTCATCCATTTGTTTGCTCAACAAATATTGGTAGAGAACCTATTGTGTTGCAGGCTCTCTGACAGATGAGGTTCATGAGCTCACAGAGCTTACATTCTAGTGGAGAGAGACAACAGAGAAACAAACAAGAACAACAACAGATAGTGAGGAAGCTGAGGCTGGGAAAGAGGAAGGGACTTGCCCAAGATCACACAGTTCAGGTCTTCTGACTCCCATTACCTCATTTTTTCACAGACCATACATTGAGTGTGGAGCACCCACCATGTGCCAGGCACAGTGCTAGCATTGAAGACAAAAGATGAATAAGACTGACAAAGTTCCTGTCCTCACAGAGCTTATAGTAAAGTTGGGGAGAAAACTGTAAACAACACATAGAGAAAACCAGAGACTTCCGGTTTCCACTCTGGCATGTAAGGAGCTTAGAAGTTGCTGCTCTATCAAATAACAAGTAGAAAGCTGAAAAATCAACAACTCTTCTTAGATGGATAAAAGTGTGGTCACAGGGCCAACTACTGTCCTCAGAAACTGGAGAGACAGACAAGGAGATACAAAGCATCACAACTTAGACCAGAAACCCAGGAGCAGAAACCTCCCTGGGAACCAGAACTGGAGCTGGAAGACCTGAACTGTAATTGAAGAATTGTTGGTGGCTCAATGTGGACAAGCCTGAGATTTAAAAACTCCAGGGGACGCAGTCATAGGGAGGCCACCACACTCTTGTGAATTGTATCTCTAGGAGCTCAACCAAGTCCTCAGATTGCATATTGGAAAAAACTCCCTGTGCTTCTGGCAGGGGAGTGAAAAGTAATCATTTTGAAATACACCAGAGCACTCTGTTCTTAAAAAGCCCTGCCCTTGGGAGAAACCAATTCACCAGAGCCTAATCTGCTTGGGTTTTATCAGAGCCTGACTGACCTGGGGGAAGGAAATATTCAATATTCAAATATTCTAGTGGGCTCTAGTTTTCCATATGCAGGAAGGAAAACACTCAACTCCAGCCCACTCTAAGTATCCTGTCCCACCTAAGGGGGGAAAAACTGAGAAGCGCTGGTGATGTTCATACTTCAGGGGCACAGCATCACTCAAACACTGAGACTTAATTATAGGATTATAGAAGGCTTCCCTTCCCCATGCCCTACCACCATATTACTAAAAGTTTATTTACCACAGCTGCTTTCACACAATACCTCATGTCTACCTTTCAGTAAAAAATGAAAAACATTAAAAGTCAAAAAGTACAGTTTGAAGAGATTGAACAAGCATCGGACCAGACTCAGATATGGCAGGAATGTTGCAGTTATCAGATCAGGAATTTTTTTTAAACTATGCTTAATATGCTAAGGGCTTTAATGGATAAAATCGACAACATTCAAGAACAGATGGATAATGTAAGCAGAGAGAAGGAAAGTCTAAGAAAGAATCAAAAATAAATACTAGAGATCAAAAACACTCTAACAGAAATGAAGAATGCCTATAATGGGCTCATTAGTAGGCTGGACACATCTGAGGGGAAAATCGCTGAGCTTGAGGACCTGACTATAGAAACTTCCAAAACTGTAATGCAAAGAGAAAAAAGACAGAAAAAAAAAAAAGAGAAGAGAATATCCAAGAACTGTGCGACAACCAAAAAAGGCGTAACATATGTGTAATGGAAATATCAGAAGGAAAGGAAAGAAAATAAAAAATTGTTGAAGCAATAATGATTAAGAATTTCCCCAAATTAATGTCAGACACCACATGACAGATCCAGGAAGCTCAGAGAACACCAAGCAGGATAAACGCCAAAGAAAATACACATGGGCAGATCATATGCAAACTTTAGAAAATCAAAGATAAAGAAAAAAATCTTGAAAGAAGCCAGAAGGAAAAACACCTTACTTATAGAGAGCAAAGATCACAATTACATCTGACTTCTCCTCAGAAACCATGCAGGCAAGAAGACTTCAATGAAGTGAAATATTTAAAGTGTTGAGAGAAAAAAGGCACCAACATAGAATTCTGTACCCTGCAAATTATCCTTCAAAAGTGAAGGAGAAATGAAGACTTACTCGGACAAACAAAAATTGAGGGAATTTGTTGCCGGTAGACCTACCTTGCGAGAATGTTAAAAGATGTTCCTCTGTGACAAAGAAAATGATGCAGGGCAGAAACTCAGACCTACATAAAGAAAGGAAGAGCATCAGAGAATGAATAAATGAAGGTAAAGAAAATACTTTTATTTTCTTATTCTTAATTGGTCTAATAGATAGTTTGTTCAAAATAATACCAATAATGTGTTTAATTATGTATAAGTGAAATGAATGATAGCAATGATACAAGGGACAGCGGGGAAGATTAGGAATACTTTCTTATTCTAAGGCACTTACACTACCTCTGAAGTGGTATACTGCTATTTGAAAGTAGACTTGGATTAGTTGTAAATGTATATTGCAAACTCTCAGGCAACTGCTAAAAAAAGGGAAAAAAAGAAGTATAATTGATATACTAAGAAAGGAGAGAAAATTGAATCATGTCAAATGCTCGATTAAAAGCACAGAAGACAGAAAAAGTGTGGAAGACAAAAAATCAGAACAAAGGCAACAAATAGAAAACAGTAACAAACATCATACATATTAATCCAGCTATATCAATACTCACTTTAAATATCAATGATTTAAATGCACTGATTAAAAGACAGAGATCATCAGAGTGGGTCAAAAAACAAGACCCAACTATATGTTGTCTATAAGAAATCCACTGTAAATATAAAGACACATATAGACTAAAAGTAAAGGGAAGGGGAGAGATACACCATGCTAACACTAATCAACAGAAAGTGAGGATTGCTACATTAATTTCAGACAGAGCAGATTTCAGAGGAAGGAAAATTATCAGAGAGAAAGAGGGACATTACATAGTGATAAAGGGGTCAGTTCTCTAAGATGATATAACAAACCTTAATTCACACGTACCCAACAGCATAGCAGCAAAATGTGTGAGACAAAAACTGACAGAACTGCAAGGAGAAACAGATGAATCCACTATTATTGATACGGACCCTGATATCAGTTTCCCTACATTAAACCCAGCATATATGGGGTTAAAACCAAAACACTCTTTCCCTGCTTACTCCCTGGCTTCCTGGCTCCAGAATCCACTATCCTCCATGGAGACAGACACGGTAAAGGACAAGCACCTGGATTCACTATCTCCTCCCTGCGAGGAGATACAGGCTGGTGGGAAAGCTGCTGACCAGCAAGGTCACGGGCTCCCTCCTCTCTGCAAGTCGTCTCAAGGCCAAACACAGGCTGGTGGGAAAGGTCTGACCAGCAAGGCCATATGCTCCCCCTCCCCTACCTAAAACCCTAAATAAAAACCCTTCCTTTTAGCTTTTTGGGGAGTTTGGGATTTCAGCGTTAGCTGCCCTCTCTCCTTGCTCAGTGCTGTGCAAAATAAAATTCCTACTTTCTTCCACCACACCCAGTGTCAGAGATTGGCTTGCTGCGCAACGGGTGAGCGAACTCACTTCAGATTCGCTATCATTATAGTTGGAAATTTTAACACCCCTCTCAGAAATTAACAGATCCAGCTGTCAGAAAATCAGTAAGGACATAGTTGAACTTAACAACATTATCAATCAACTAGATATAATTGACATCCATAGACTTCTTCATCCAACCACAGCAGATTATACATCTTTCTCAAGTTCATATGGAACATTCATGATAGACCACATTCTGGGCCATAAAACACACCTTAATAAGTTTAAAAGAATAGAAATCATACAGTGTCTGCTCTTAGACCATGATGAAATTAAACTAGAAATCAATAACAGAAAGATAGCTGGAAAACCCCAAATAAATAGACATTAAACTTCTAAATAACACATAGGTCACAGAAAAAATCTCAAGAGGAATTTAAAAATATTTTGAACTAGACGCCGGCCCCGTGGCTGAGTGGTTAAGTTTGCACACTCCACTGTGGTGACCCAGGGTTTTGCCGGTTCGGATCCTGGGCAGAGACATGGCACCACTCATCAGGCCACGTTGACATGGCGTCCCACATGCCACAGCTAGAAGGACCTGCAACTAAGATATACAACAACGCACCGGGAGGATTTGAGGAGATAAAGCAGAATAAAATAAAATAAAATTTTTTGAACTAAATGAAAATAAAAATAGAACTTATATTTGTGGGATGCAGCAAAAGCAGTGCTTAAAGGGACATTTATAGCATTGAATGCATATATTAGAAAAGAAGAAAAATCTAAAATAAAAAACCCAAGCTTCCACCTTAGGAAAACAGAAAAAGAAGAACAAATTAAATCCAAAGTATGCAGAAGAAAATAAATAATAAAAAATAGAGTATAAATCAATGAAATTGAAAACAAAAAGTTACTAGAGAAAATCAACAAAACCAAAAGCTGGTTCTTTGAAAAGATCATTAAAATCAATGTCTCTAGCCAAGGTAAGAAAAAAAGAGAGAAGACACAAATTACTAACATCCGAAAAGAAAGGGGGCCATCATTACAGAGCCCATGGACATTAAAAGGATACTAAAGGGGGCTTGCAGTGGTTAAGTTCACACATTCCACCCTGGTGGCCCAGGGTTTGCCAGTTCAGATCCCAGGTGCGGATCTACCATACTGCTTACCAAGCCATGCTGTGGCAGGTGTCCCACATATAAAGTAGAGGAAGATGGGCATGGATGTTAGCTCAGGGCCAGTCTTCCGCAGCAAAAAGAGGGGGATTGGTGACAGATGTTAGCTCAGGAACAATCTTCCTCAACAAAAATAAAGGATACTAAAGGAATATTATGAACAATTCTGTGCCCCAGATTTGATGACCTAGATGAAATAGATTAATTTCTTGAAAGACACAATCTCCCAAAACTCACACAAGATGAAATAGATAACCTGAATAGGCCTATACCTATTGAATCAATAATTAATAACCTTCCAAAACAGAAAGAACCAGGCCCGGATGGGTTCACTGGTGAATTCTACCAAACACTTAAGGAAGAAATTATACCAATTTTCTACAATCTTTTTCAGAAGATAGAAGCAGAGAAAATATTTCCTAACTCACTCTATGAGGCTAGTATTATCCTAATACCAAAACCAGACAAAGACTTTATGAGAAAAGGAAACTATAGCCCAATATGTCTCACAAACATAGATGCAAAAATCCTCAAATTTAGCAAATCGAATCCAACACAATGTACAAAAAGAATTATATACCTTGACCAAGTAGAATTCATCCCAGGTACACAAAGGCGGTTCAACATCCAAACATCAATTAATGTAATCCATCACATCTATAGGCTAAAGAAGAAAAATCACATGACCATATCAATAGACAAAGAAAAAGTATGTGACAAATTCAATACCCATTCATGTTAAAAACTCTCAGAAAACTAGGAATAGAGGGGATTTCCTCACCTTGATAAAGAACATCTACAAAAAAACCTACAGCTGATAGCCTACTTAATGGTGAGAAACTAGAAGCTTTACCATTAGATCAGGAACAAGGCCAGGATATCCTCTCTCACCAATCCTTTTTAACCTCATGTTGGAGGTCCTAGCTAATGTAATAAGACAAGATAAGACAAGAAAAGGTATACAGATTGGGAAGGAAGAAATAAAACTGTCTTTGTTCACACATGACAGGATTGTCTATGTCAAAAATCTGAAATTAGCAAAAAAGCCTCCTGGAACTAAGTCGTCATTATAGGAAAGTTACAGGATACACCATTAATATAGAAAAGTCAATCACTTTCCAATATATCAGCAATGAACAAGTGGTATTTGAAATTAAAAACATATTATCATTTATATTAGCACCCCAAAAATGAAATACTGAACAAAATAAAAGAGATCAATGGAACAGAATAGAGAGCCCATAAATAGGCCCACATAAATATAGTCAACTGATCTGTGACAAAGGAGCAAAGGCAATACAATGGAGCAAAGATAGTCTTTTCAACAAATGGTACTGGAACAACTGGACATCTACGTACAAAAGAAAATAAATCTAGACACAGACCACAGACCCTTTCCTCTAAATGGATCATAGATCTAAATGTAATACTATGACAATGTTGAGTTCTAGAAGGTAACAGAGGAGAGAACCTAGATAACCTTGGGTGTAGCAATGACTTTTTAGATACAACACCAAAGGCACAAGCCATGAAAGAAATAACTGATGTGCTGGACTTCATTAAAATTAAAAACTTCTGCTCTGTGAAAGACGCTATCAAGAGAATGAGAAGACAAGCCCCATACTGGGGGAAAATATCTGCAAAAGACACACTTGATAAAGGACTGTTATCCAAAATACACAAAGAAATCTTAAAATTTAACAAACAGAAAATCAAAAACCCAATTGAAAAATGGGCAAATGACCTGACAGACATCTCACTTGAACAGACACCATATAGATGGCAAGTAAGCATATGAAAACATGTTCAACATCATATGTCATTAGGAAAATGCAAATTAAAACAATGACATATCACTATGCACCTATTAGAATGGCCAAAATCCAAAACACTGACACCACCAAATGCTGGAGAGGATGTGGAGCAACAGGAACTCTCATTCATTGATGTTGGGAATGCAAAATGGTACAGCCCCTGTGGAGAACAGTTTGGCACTTTCTTATAAATCTAAACATACTTTTACCCTATGATCCAGCAATCTTGCTCATTGGTATTTACCCAAATGAGTTGAAAACTTATGTCCACGCAAAAACCTGCACATTGATGTTCATAACAGCTTTATGCAGAATTGCCGAAACTTGGAAGCAACCAAGATGTCCTTCAGTAGGTGAATGGATAAACTGTGGTCCATCCAGACAATGGAATAGTACTCAGTGCTAAAAGGAAATGAGCTATCAAGCTATGAAAAGACATGGAGGAAACTTAAACACCTATTACTAAGCGAAAGAAACCAATCTGAAAAGGCTACCTACTGTATGATTCTAACTATATGATATTCTGGAAAAGGCAAAACCATGGAGACAGTAAAAGATCAGTGGTTGCCAGGGGTTGAGGGGAGGGACGGATGAATCAGAGGAGTATAGGGGGTTTTTTAGGGCAGTGAAACTATTCTATATGATACTACAATGGTGGATACATGCCATTATATATTTGTTAAAATTCATAAAATGTCCACCACCACTATGGACTTTGGGTGATAACGATACCTCAATGTAGGTTTATCAGTTATAACCAATGTACCACTGTGGTGGAGGACGCTGTGATCAGAAGCCAGGCAAGGAAAGGGTTACTGAAAATCTGATCTGTAACTAAACATAGTCTGTCAAATGTTTTCCAGACAAGGAGAAAACTAAATGTGCTGTTTTTCAGAATATGATGTCCTCGTTTTTTGCAGATGTTGCCAACCTCCAGTGAAACTGACATGGTTGCAGCAGGACCCCTGCAAATTGCTCCAGCTCTAAATGGCATGTTGCATTGAACCTGTTATGTAATGGCATTGAGCTCGTTATATAATGGTCTGCACATGCGCCCTGGCCAAGCCCAGTTGTTACACAGTCGTAACATAGCCTCTGCACTCTGGTGCATAAGACCTCCACCTGCACTAAGCTGGAGGGTGGGGGAAGCACTGCTTTGGGGGCTGTCCCGAGTGTTCTCCAATGTTTGAGCAAGCAATAAAACTTTCTCTTCACCCACTTCAGCTTGATTGTGCTTTTCGGCTCTGCACTCACCAAGAGACGGCTGCACTGAGTTCAGTTACAATTCCACAGTGGGGGAGGCTGTGCATGTGTGTGGACAGGGGGTATATGGGAACTCTCTGTACTTTCTGCTCAATTTTGCTGTGAACCTAAAACTGCGCTAAAAAATCATCTATTAATTCAAAAAATGCATAGAATGTTGGGGTGGCAGTTCCCTTAGAGATCATTTGTCCACTCTACTTATTTAGCAGATGGAGCAGCTAAGGACCAGCAAGAGGAAAATACTTGCCTAAAGTCACACAGCAAGCTTGTAACAGAGCCTGGGCCCAAACCAAATGCTTTGCTTCTCTGTACAATCTATATCACGCCATGTAGCATGGGTCAGCACATTGTTTTTTCAGTTAGACAATGACTTGCACGAGCTTTTCTGTAACAGCTTATAGGCTCCATTGTCTGCAAAGGGACAGAATGTCTTAGCACTAAGTCCTTCGCCCTTGGTGCACAAACTCCATGACAGGTGGGCCTCTCTGCTTTGTAAAAGATCAGTGCTGTTGCCACACCCAGGCCCCAAATTCTGCTGAACCTTCAGGGCTAGGGGCAGCCTCAGAGGTGAGAACCATGAAGAAGTCTGGGGCCTTTCTCCCTGTCCTGTTCTCAGCCCTCCAGCTTCTGGCCAGAGTCCAGAGCAGGAAAGAACAATTGGCAAACCCATTAATTATGTCCTATTTATTCACTGTAAAGTCACATCATTTCTTTTAAGGGAGACTTTTTACCTTGATTAATATCACAAGCTCCCATGTGTACATTCAACCGTGTTTGAGTCTGTACAAACACATCTGAAGTGCTCACTGTTTGCAGTTCGTGGCCAGCAACCACTGCCTCTGTCAGCACGGTCCTCTCCAGATGCCTCTGACCACGGCCCAGGGCTCTATTTGAACTAACACATGATTAAGCCTGCACTCTCCAAGTCTGCAAAGAGCCCCAGTTCATGCGTGGATAATTTGATCTTTGTGGCTCCTTCACATTGAAAATCATTTCATGAGAAGTAACCCTTCAGAGAGAGAAGTCTCCCCTCTCCTACTCAACCCTAACCCCTCTCCCTAGGCTCTCCACGCCATCTAGGCCCCCACCCCGACTTGACTCCACTGGTTAATTCCTTTCTCTTCTGGGTTTTCAGCCTTGCATGTCTACTGACTCTCTCCCTGGAGCTAAAATGGGTTCAAAATTGAGCTAAAATTGTCTCTTATCCTTATGATAATGACTGTCCTCCTGATCCTTCACCCTCCCCTCCCCCAGCTGTCATCCCACCTCATGCCTTCCCTTCACAGTCAAAGGTCCTTGAAGAAGAGCCCCCCTCACTGAGCGCACTTCCTCGCTTCCTACTCACTCCTCAGTCCTTGAGTGTGGCTTCTCCCTCATCCCCATCTTTGGATCTGCTCAAAGATCAAGCCAACGCCAGACCCAATGGACACTTTGCAGCTCCTATCTTAGGGCACCCCCTCCGCAGCCCTGGGCACTGCTGAGCACACTCCCCTTGCAACTCTCTTCCCCTAGGCCTCCACGGCCCTATTCTCTCCTAGTCCTCCTCCTGTACCTATTACCACTCCCTTTTAGCCACCTTTACGTGGTCTTCATCTTCTGCCCCTCTTTCATGTTAGCGTTCCCCAGGACTCTGTTCCTGGACCTCTTCTCTTCTCACTGTAAAAATACACTCTCCCATTTCGTCCTCATCTTTTCAACCTCCATCTATATGGTCCCACATCTATGGCCCCATCCCAGACCTCTCCCCTGAGACCCAGACCCATACATCCAACTGCTGAGTGTCCCACTGACGCTTCACACTGGACACATCCAAGATGACTCATCACTTTTCCCCATAAATTTTGTTCTTTCTACTGTGTTCCCCATCTTGCTGAACGGCTCCATCAGACAGCCAATCATTTGAGCCAGAGATCTGGCAATTATCCCAGACTCCTCTTTCTCCTTCACCCTCCCCCATATCCAATCCATCAATTTGTCCCACCAGCTGTACCTTCAAAATACATCCAGAACATGACCACTCCTTTCCACTTCTACTATTACCCTCCTTGCCTAAGCCAGCATCCCCTCTCCCTTTGATAGCTGCAAGCCTCCTAATTGGCCTCCCTGCCTCCACTCTGTCCCCCTTCGGTCCACAGCCCACATTACAGCCAGGGGGGCTGATGCAGCATAAACTGGCCCATATCACTCCTCTGCTCATAATATTCCAATAGCTTCTCATCTCACTTAGAATAAAAGTCAAGCACCCAACCACTGCATAAAAGGAAGTCCACATTCTGGTTCCTGCCTGCTCTACCCAGCCTTCTCTCCCACCTAATGCCCCAGCTACTTTCTATACCAGGCTATCTTCCCCTTCTGGATCTTTGCTCATAACTCTTCCCTCTGCCTGAAATAATCTCCCCATGTGGCCAGCCAACTTGGCGACCACTAAGCCATCTTTCAAGACAACAACAGAAACTTTCCCGATACGCCCAGGCTGAATCTACCATTCCCTCTACTGTGTGCTTTATAGCACCTGTAATCATTGTCAGGAAATGCTGATTAAGTACCTATTATGCACTATTCCCACCCAGTCAAGCAGGTAATGAATTCTATTAGTTTCTGGTTTATTCTTCTTGTGTTTCTTTCTGTCCAAAGGAGCAGATGGATCTATATTTTTTGACTTCCCCTTCTTTTTACACAGAAAGAAGCATACTACAAATACTTTTTTTTGCACTTCGTTTTTTTTTTTCACTTACCTACATATCCTGGAAATCGCTCCCTATCAGTTCATAGAGAGCATCTTCATTCTTTTTTATAGCAGCATAGTACTGCATTCTGTGGCTGTACCAAAGTCTGTTCAGTCACTCTCCTATGTCTGGACATTTAGGTAGTTTCAAGTATTTTGCAATTACAAACAATGCTGTCATGAATAACCTTGTACATGTGTATTTCCATATTGTTGGAGATAAGGTGTATCATCAGGTAAATCCCTACAAATGGGATCGGTGAGTCAAAATGTAAATGCGTATATAATTTTGTGAGAGATTGTCAAATTCCTCTCCAAAGTGTTGTATCAACTTTCTTTTCCAGCAGTAATGTGTGAGAGTCACCTCAGGCATTCTCGGAAGACGGTTTTCTCGGGACATTAACTAGCTCCATTTCCTGACTGACTTGTCCTTGTCGGTGACTGATCCATCCCGATGCACACGAAGGCCCCTTGGCCGCTCAGCACACAACCTTGCCCCTTGAGAATTCCCACCCTGGGGAGAGCAATGGACAAACCCAAGCCTACATTGCTGGAAATGCTCCTGCACCTTCTGCCTTTCACATTCTTTGCTGAGGAGAAATAAGCAAGTTATACTGGCTCAAGTGCACAAGGCTACAGGCCTATCAGGAGGTTGGTAATCTAGTGTCAGTTAGCTTGAGGAACACGGGAGGAAAGACAAGGAAAGTTTAGTACTCTTCCAGGCTCAACAAGTACCAATTTGGTGTGTTCAGAGGCCGCTAATGAGGACAGACATCCATTTTGTAAATAAATAAACCATCCTATTGAGAAAAATAATAATAAATGTAATTGACTGTGCTTCAAGGATCACGAAGTGCTTTCACGCACACATTATCTCACTTGGTCCTTACCTAGAAGCATACCTGGAACAGCTGCTTCCTGGGCCAATCTTTGATGTACATTAAGTGGTTCGTGGACTCTCGCTGTGATTTATCCACCCAGACTTCAAAGGGTTAACGAGAGCTGAACTGGGAACAACCTGAACTTATTAGAGGCACAAGGTTGGAGGAAGCCTGGGAGCAGGAAGTGGTCAGGAAGCCGAGTCAGCCCCAGGCTCGAATTTCCCTCACTGAGAGCCTCAGATGAATTATGGTGGAAAACCCCCAACTGCACCGTATCTTCTCCCTTTAATTTAGGCATTTAATAAACAGATTGCATCATTCTGCAGAAATGAGGAAGGTTAATAATTTCCTTGGATGGAGAGTTCCAAGCAGCCCTTGTGGCTTTGTGCAGACCTTCAAAAGAATTTCTGCAGACGGAGTCTGTGAGACTTTTTATACTCGTCTATTAAATTTTCACTAGGCTCCCCTGCCCTCATTAATATCATTAGAGTACAGACCTGAGAACCTGTCCAGCATTTGTCAGACATCCCAGAACCCAAGGGAGGGATCCGACGCTATAAAGCAGGCGATGCCTTCATCAGGCATTCCTCCTGCCAACTTTCCCAGCTGGCAGTGCCCTCCTGCTTCTCCCTAGAGGCCCAGGATTCGCGCACCCCCCCCCCCCCCGCCCCGAGGGCACCATTACCAGGAGCTAATTGAAAGAGGCCTTCGCTTGACCACTTGGCTTACAGCAGCAAAGTGTCCACCTGCGTCTACCAACTTGTCAGGCCGGCACTCAAAGTGTAAAATGGGGAGGCACGTTCATTTTCTCTCTCTCGGGCATTGCCAGCTTGTCAGGGCTTCGAGGGCAGTTTGGATGGTGTAAAGCCTGTGAAGTCGCTGCTTAGGGAAACAATTACAAGGGTGGGGTGTGGGATCAGAAAGATCTAAATTCAGATCCTTGCTCTGCCCTTTGCTGTGTGTTTTTGGGTAAGTCACTTAACCTCTCTGAGCCTCATTTTCCTCATCTGTAAAGTGCGGGTGGAGGGGCATAATGGTATATCTCTCTCAGGAGTTGTTGTGAGGATTAAACGTGATGAGGACTATAAAATGCTTAGCCTGATATCTGGTGTATGGCAGCTATGAGGCTCCAAGCATGTCATAGCTAGAAGTGACCTTGGAGAGCATTTACTCAGACCCCTCCATTTTCTAGATGGGGAAATGGACGTACAGGGAGGTTACCCAACTCATTAATGAAAGAACCAGGATTAGAAAAGTTCTCCTGACCCTTTTCAATCCACCATGGTGCCTCTTGCCTAAGGAAAGTCACTCCCAAAGCAGGCAGGCAGGCAGTGAAGCGTGGCCTGACCCGCTGGAGCTCAGATGGTAGTGACAGCAAATGCCACTTTGGCTGGTGCAATGGAAGTGGGCACCAGTGCTGACCAGCAAGTGAGGCCTTGTGAGAATTTTCCCATCTAGGATTATTTTCATGATTATCTACATGCAAGGCTATTGCAGCCAAGCCTTGGTTGACCATCCACTCGGTGTCATTTCTCCCTAATTGGTCCTTAACTAAGCTTTCCTCAAAGAGCAGGCGTTTCTCTTTGGGAAGCAGAGCATTCATCTTCCTCGAGCTGTGAGCAAGGCGCCTCTCCCCAAGGCCTTTTGGGCTGGGCGTGGGGCAGGGAAGGGAAGGAATTTCTCTCCCCAGCTCATTTTGTGGTGGGAAGTTCTGTGGCTTTCACAAGGACAAGTGCAGAGGGGGAAAAAAAGGAGCAAGGATGCTGTGGCTCTTGTGATTGGCTGGCCACAGAAGTGGTGTGTCAAAGAGCAGCCAATTCCATGCAAGCTCAGGCATGCGGCCCCTCCCCGCTGACCTCACGTGGCCCCACATGAGGTTGCTGCTTGCTTGCTTGCTCTGAGACCAGGGAGCACTGGGAGTTCTGCCCAGCTCAGCACTTCGTTATACTATGGAAGCAGGAAGGAACTGGCCAATAAGTACTTAGCTCCTGGCTGAGCGAGGGCCAGACTAAACAAGGCTGGGATATGCAACTGAGGGCCGATGCTGGCTTCACTGCACCCCCAGGCAGTGGAACTACAGAGTGCCCCAAATAATGGATAACAGGGTGGTTTCATTTCCTTCCCACTCTGAGCATCTGCATCGATTTCCAGAAGCCCAGATGTGCCACGAGGCATCAAGGAATTTATCCTACCAGAATCCACTTAGCCTTCTCTGCTTGGTTCTCTGTTAACCTCCCTCTTGTGAAATAATAGGACTAGGAGGCAGGGTGACCTGGGGTAAGTCATGCCACTTCTCCGAGCCTCAGTTTCCTCCTCTGTAAAATATGTGGGCTGAACTCCTTCACTGAGGTCTCCACAGCCACCACCCTAGGCCGTGTCACCATCATAACCCCCCAATTTGTCCCTCTGCTTCCACTCCTGTCCTTCTCCAATCCATTAAGAATGTAGCAGCCAGTGGACTCTTTAAAACACACATTAGATCGTACTACTCCCCGGCTTAAAACCCTCTCATCCTACTTTAAATAAAATGCAAACTCCTTACTGTGATCCACAAGGCCCCTCCCTGGCTGCCTCGTTTCATCACCTGCCTGCCACCCCTTCAATCCGTCCGTTCCAGCCACACCAGGCTTTTGGCATGTTCCACGAACGTGCCCAGATCGTATCTGCCTCAGGTCCTCATATGGCTGTACCCTCTGCCTGAGGTGCTCTCCGTCATTGCTTTGCCTGTTTAACTCCTGGTCATGCTTATGGCCTCAGCTCAAGGTCAATTCCTTGGGTAAACCCTCCTTGAACAGTGTCCCCCCCCACTCCCACCAGGCTAATTCAGGTCTTGCTGTTATATACACTTTCACCGCATACTGTTCTTTCCTTCATAGCACCTCTTAAAACTATCATTCTTTCTATAATTATTTAAGGTCTGTCTGCCCCACTAAACCGTAAGCTCTGTGAGGGCAGGAACCTTGTCAGGTCCTGTTCACCATTGTATCTTTGGTACCTTGTACAGCGCCTGGCACACAGGAGGAACTCACTAAAAATTGGTTGAATTAATGAATAAATGAATGAAGCTCCCTGCCAGCCTGGACACTACGTTCCCACCCTCTCTGGGTCTCTAACGCAGCAGTGGTGTCCTACTGACCTCACTGTCGGGCGGGGCAGGGGGGCAAATCTGTCCTTGGAAGACTCCAAATGAGATCACACCTAAAGCCAAACGCAAAAGACTTTGGTTTATGTTATTCATGCCTCTTGCTCCTTTCATGGGTGACTCAATCCTCCAAGTATCTATTGGGCACCTGCTGGATGCCTGGCCCCGTCCTAGAGGCTGCTGGTTGAAAGGCATTCATCTTCCCAAATTTGGTCTGGGCTCTTCAAAAGCTCACATGTAAACAACCAATTCTCATGCAGTCAGCTTGTGCTAAGTGCCTGGGAGGGCAGAGGAAAGAGCAATTGAGCACTGATTGTCCTGTGGAAATTTAGCAGGGAAGGAGGGGGGCAGGAGATTGTGCAAGAGAGTAATCCGATTAGCAGCAGGGCAGGAGTGCGTTTCCTGACAGAAAGATGAGCATCAGGGAAGGACGCCCATGTTGGGGGAGCATTTTGGGGAGGGCTCTCCGTCCATCTAGCGGCCCCCAGGGTTGGCATGCTGGGGTGGCAGGCCCACAAGCACCCCTAATCCATGCTCACACTCTCCGCCACAGCAGCTCTCACATTATTGGGTCTCGGAAACACCCAGGGAACTTCTAAAACCTGGAGAACCAACTCCTTCCTGCTATTCATCCCTGGAGATTATGATTGAGGGGGTCAGGCATGGGCTCCTGGCATCTGCAGGTTTCATAAACATGCCCACATTGTTCTGAGGCAGGTGGTCTAAAGAGAAAATTCAGAGGAACACTGGTCCCGTGGACTGGCAGGTGACTCATGGACGGTGGAACTTAAGTGGAAGCATAGGACTGCAGTGTGTCCTGAGGACTTGAGATGCATCACTGATTGATGGGGAGAGGGAGTGGGTTTGTGGGTGAGTGGCTGAGTCCGGGTAAGGGTGAGGTTTAATGGTGTAAGAGAGGACTCCTGAGTCCATGACAAGAGTCCTCAGGGCTTTCGTGGCCATCCATTCCCAAATGCTCCCCCACCAGGGATCTCTTGCGTGCCCAGGTAGTTTCTGGGCCAGAAGGGAAGAAAGATGAGGGTTTCCTAGAGGTGAACCCGGGAACAGCAGATTCTCCAGGTCACTCCATGCCTCCAAATGGGCAGTGCTAGAAAGAAGTACACTGGGATCCAAAGGCGTAGCCTACGGGTGAGACGGAGCAATAGAGCGGGATAGAGGACGTGAATGCATTTCATTCATTCAATCAATCATTTATTCATTCTACAAACGTGTGCTGAGCAGCAAGCACCGTACTAAGTGCTGTGAAGTTTGGTGGTGCCACCATCTGCCCACCTGTCAAAGCCAGAAGCCAGAGTGTCATCCTAGACTCTTCTGTCTTTCTTACTTATCCCCTCAAGGCAATCTGTTTACCAAACCTCATTGATGACCTCCTAAATGTCTGTTGACTCCAACCCTCTTCCCCAGCTCCTCTGCCGCTGTCTTAGCGCCAGAGCTCAATAACTGTTGCCTGGACCTCTGCGGAAGTTTCTTCACTGCCCTTGCCACACCCAGGCTTGCCTCATCCAATCTATTTCCCACACTGTGGCCAGACTGATGGTCTCTTATTTTTAAACAGCTTTATCAAGGTATAGTTTACATACCATAAGATTCACCTGTTTTTCATGTACATTTCAATGATTTTTGTATATTCAGAGTTGTGTAACCATCACCACAATCCAATTTTAGAACTCTTCCATCACCCCGAAAAGCCCCATTGTACCCATTAGCAGTCACTTTCCGTTCCCAGCTCCAGCCTCAGACAGCTACTAATCTGCTTTCTGTCTCTATGGATTTGCCTTTTCTGGGCATTTCACATAAATGGAATCGTACCATATGTGGTCTTTTATGTTTGGCTTTGATTGCCTCTCTTAATACAGAAGTCTTCTCAGTTAAAATCCTTGAACAAAATAGTAACTAGGTGATGGATGCGTTAACTAACCTTATTGCGGAAATCATTTCACAATATATTGTGTACCAAATCATCACTTTGTACATCTTAAATCGACACAATGTTATATGTCAATTATATGTCAATTAAGCTAGAAAAAAAAAAAACCCTTGAACAGCTCCCCATCATCCACCAAACAGCTCACGTTACTGTTCAAGGTCCTTCATGCCTGACCCTGCTCTTGTATTCCTATGGCTCCCTAACACCCACCAGGCCTGTTCCTGTCTCCATGCCTTTGTGCCTGCAGTTCCCTTGCCTGGACTGCCCTTACTCTCCCCCTAAGGAGGCATAACCCCTGCTATAATGTCTGCAACATCACATTTCCCAAATTCTGTCCATCACTTCCACCTCTGTAAGCACTTTGCACCTTGTATATGCTTTATTCATTGCACAGCTCACTTGCCTTGTAAGTAGCCACACGCATCGGAACTCCCTAGCTAGCCTGTGAGTTCCTTGAGGGCAGGGGCACTCTGCTAGTCATCTCTGTATCCTCACATCGAGACAGATCCTGACTCACAATGGGTGCTCAATCAATGTTTGTGAAACCAAGCAGAACTGTATGAGACGTAGTCCAGAAAAGGCCCTCGAGGAGCTCACAGTCTTGCAAGAGGACAAATAAACCACTGATCAACCAACCTACATTTTCTGAGGCCCCACTAGGCGGTGATGGGAGGATGGAGAGAATAAAAGGATGAGGCATGATGCCTGCCCTCGTGGAGCTCACAATCTAGTCAAGAAGATACACTCTCCACAGAACCGCAGGTTGCAATGCTAAATATGACATAACCAAATGTTAGGTGAGACAGTGTGTCAAGAGCCTATAAGAAAGGGGAGTGACTGTTGTCAGGACTCTTAGAATGTCATGGTGGAGGAACTGGAGGGTGTGGAAAGATTTGGACAGGAGTGGGAAATGTCATGAGCATTCTTTGATAGCAGTGAGAGAATGGCCTGAACAACAGCTTGGGGCAGAAGGGAAGACGGTTTGGAAGAGGGAGAGCCCAGGGACAAAGCAATCAGTTCGGATGCCGGCAACTTCATCTAAGAGAATGACAGCAAGGGCCTGAAGTGCAGCTCGATCTGTAGGAATGGTTATGCGGCTGGAGTAGGGTTTCCAGATTTAGCAAATAAAAATACAGGACACAATGCAACGGACATGCTTAAGCTAAAAAATTATTTGTTGTGTGTCCAAAATTCACATTTAACTGAGCATCCTTGCACTGGTGGAGAGCAAGATTGGGTCAAACTGTGAAAGCCTTGAATGCCATGCCAAAATGTTTACCCTGTGCCCTGAGGGTAATGAGGAGCCACTGAAAGGGGTTAACTATAGGACTGACATGATCAGATATGCCATTTAGAATGGCCCAGGTAGTGGCGAGGAAAATGATTTGAGGCTGGTGGTGGTGACAGGAGGTTGTGACAGTAATTCAGGGGACAGAGGATCAAGGCCTGAGTCATGGCAGAGGTGGTGGGCATAGAGAAGAGAGGGGAGTCCAGGAGCAATCCAGCTCAAGTCAGATGATGCTACATTAATGCTAACCACACGCCGGGGGAGTAAGGCATGGAGGTTCCAATTTGACAACCAGGGCCCCGCGGGGGAGCAGCGTTCAAGTGGGGGCTGGGCTGATCATCAGGTGCTTTCTCCCATTATCTCCTGCCCCCAAGGGGAAGGAGGTGGGCACGCACTGGGGAAGCTTAGGTGGAGGAGCCTGAGCAGCTGCCATCGCAGAACCCCTCCCAGCTTTCCCCTGGCTGGTCAGTCCTGCACATTTCCCTTTCCCCTTGGGCTCCGGTGCCAGTCCAGAGCACACAGTGTTCTCCCAAGCAGATGCACGCATTCTGCTCTGGGTGATTCACTGTCCCTGGCCAGGAGGGCCTGCCTGCTGGGGCAAGGACCAGGCAACCCCCAAAACATTCCAAAGGGCCCCCTGTGCAAACCCTTACAGAAAGGTTCACACAGGGGAAAACAACAGGTGTCTAAACAATGCTGGCCTTTTCTGGGGCAATTTTTAGCACAGCTGATGAAAGAGATGTCCCATCTTAGCCCTGTTGGCCAGAAACATTTAGAACACTCTCCTAGCTCAAGCCTAGCACTCCTAGGGGATGCAACAGCCAAGAAGGCAGAGCCTGCTTCTGTGTGTTGATTTTTTCTGCTCCAGCCCCCCCTGGATCCCATGATCCTCATGGCTGCACACGGATGTGCACATAGCTCGGGCAGGGACTGAAGGATGACAGCAGAGAAGGGCTCTTCATGGGCCGAAAATGTGGGCACCGAGAATGGGGTGAGAATTTTCTCACGATCCCTGCTGTCTTTCCCCAGGATCTGTGGGAGGCAGTGGTCCCACAGGGCCTGGAATGGAATTGCCAGCACCTTCCTCGGTAACCTCTGAGGCCGTTAAACCATCAGTGGGGAGGCTGCCTAGTTAAGAGCAGTGGCTCTAAACTCAGATGGAGCTGAGTTCTAGGCCTCACTCTCCCCTTACTGTGGACCTTGCACAAAGTTACTCAACCTCTCTGAGCCTGGATTTCTACTACCAATGTGTAAAATGGTGGTAATTAGGGTAGTTGAGAGGATTAAACGAGATTATCCATGTAAAGCATTTAACCCTGGGTCTGGCACTTAGTAAGCATTCAATAAATGTTAGCTAGTATAATTATCCCTCTTTGATTTTATGCCCATTCCCTCTCTGTTCTCCCTCACGCCTCATGAAATTCTTTTTCCCAGGGTCACAGCTCAGAACCGTCCCCTTCAGGCTACCATTGCCTGGCCACAGAGCCTTCCCCGAGGATGCTTCTCTGAGGAGCTCAGTCCTTGCTCCACAGATGGTGGTTCTCCTGGGGCCTCTCATCCTAATTCAGAGCCACTTGCCCTCTACAACTCAGCCTTTTTGCATTTATCGCTGGTGCCATTGTTGGAGAAGGAGCCAGAGATGGAGGGCAAAGGGCAATGGCAGGGATCAAGCTGGCTAGGACAGTGAGGCGGAGGAGATGCTGGGAGTCTGTCCTGTCAGCGCTTTTTCAGTGTGGGGAGCCAGCCGCCACTGAGAGACTGGGCTTTCTGAGAAGAGCCAACCCTGCTCCTGTCCAAAGCCAGCCAGCCCCGGGACCTCAGTCCTATCTGCAGCAGGCTCTCTGATCTCTTGGGTGGAAGGAAGGAACAAGAAAATCAAAGAGCTCAAAAGATCTCTCCCAGTGGCCCCTGAGCCCAGCCTGGCGCTGTCATTCTCCATTGCTCTCTTGCCAAGTGCCCCGATTCACACCACACGGAAAACCCCAGGGGCAAGGCTAGTTTTGAAAAGAAAGGGGATCCAGGAGGGCCAGGCAGTGATTTGATTTGCCACCGGAGGCATTTGTCTGCCCTCCAAACTGAACACCAGGCCCTCAAAGGCACTCACGCACGCCTCAGAGGAGTTATCAAGTGCAAAATGTCCCTGGTGCTAAATCAATTAGGATCGCCTTAGCAATCAAGCCCTCACTTTAACACCAGCTCTTTCCCAGCTTTTACTGCACCTTCTAGGTAGAATCTCATTAAATCCTTTCCAATCTCTAGGAAAAGAGACACGCAAGGACTTGAGAAGAAGAGGACACGAATAGCTGCCTTCAAGCCGACTGCAGAGAAAATAAATAGTGGGGGGAAAAATGGAGATGTTATGTTAAAACCATCTGGAAAATGGTATCAGTCCTGTAAAAGCAGGGCTGGCCGCGGGAGAGCCCTTTCCATTGGCCTTGCCCAGCTGTCTTGCTCCCACTCAGTTAGAACGAAACGTTCTGTCTTTTTGTGGTTATAACCTCTTTTCACTTGGAAGGGCTTGCCCGTGTCTGGACCTTGCTCAGGCTGCCTCTCTACGCGGCTCTCACGCAGTGAGGAATTACCGGGTACGCCTAGCGGAGGGCCCCGCCCCCAGCCCCGCCCACTGTCTTCCCCTCCCTCGGCCTCCTCGTCCCACTTGAAGGGTCACTGTGGTTGGTTCTTAGGCGGCTTCCAAGCCCAGGAAGATCGGCATCACTTGCGTCTCGCTCACCCTCCCCTGTGAGCACATGTCTTGCCATGCAGCGCCGCCCGGGAAAGCGGAGGGCATGTGGGCCGCCATGCGGCCGCCCGGCGGGGGCGTGGCGGGGAGGGCGGCGGGCGGAGGCGGAGCCAGGCCCTGCGGGTCCCGGGTTACTTACCAGAGGAGGATCGGAGTTCTTTCGTTTTTTCAAAAGTCTCGGACAAAGGTCCTCACCCGAAACGCCCCCAAAAAGTAAAACCACCTACACTAAGAAGGGACTTGGGGAGGAGTGAAGGAGGAAATGTTTGGCTTCACAATCCCAGAACTAGGGTGGGATTAAGGCAGTGGGCAGGGCCAAGCCGGCCTGGCACAGCCTGGGAAGCCAAACTTTGGGATCTGGAGAAGAGCAGGAGTCAAATGGCTCAGGGCGCGCCAAGGGAGGCAACGGGAAAGGGGAAAGTGGCCAGGGTGTAAGACAGTGGTTCCAAAATTTGGCTGCAAAGTAAAATCACCTGGGGAGCTTTAAAAATCCTGATGGCCGGGCGTCACCCCACACCAGTGTCATCAGAATCTCTGGGGGTGGGGCCGGGGCGTGAGTAGTAGCTTTTTACACTCCCCAGGTGGTTCCAGTGAGCAGCAGAGGCTGAAAACTAGCGATGAAAGAGCTACGTAGAGCTGGCCTGGGGATTAGCGCACCGGGGAGCTCGTCAGAAAGGCGGAATCCTCAGCCCCACCTCAGCCCTACCAAATCGGCGTCTGCCTTGTTATAGTAACGACTTTATTGATATAATTCACATACCATAAAATTCACCCTTTTAAAGTGTACAGTTCAGTGGTTTTTAGTATATTCACAATTTCGTGCAACCATCACCCCTACCTGGTTCCATTTTCATAACCCCGAAAAAGAAACCTCAGACCCATTAGCAATCTCAGCCCCCATTCCCTCCTCCCTCCAGCCATGGGCATCCACTACTATATTTTCTGCCTCTATGGATTTGCCCCTTCTGGATATTAGCATCTACTTTTTAACAGAATTCCCAGGTTTCCTCCGTGCATTGCTGTTGGAAACGCACTGGTGTGAGAGACCTTCTAAAAGAAGCAGCCCTCGCTCCGCTCCCCCAACCGTTGTCATGCGGACGTGTGGGTCCAGAGTTGCTAGATTTTTTACTTTTTCAAGAGAGGCCAGGGGCCACCCTCGTAGCATAGTGGTCAAGTTCGTGCTCCGCTTTGGCTGCCCCGGGTTCATGGCCCGGATTCTGGGCACAGACCTACACATTGCTCATCAAGCCATGCTGTGGTGGCCACCCACGTACAAAATAGAGTAAATTGGCACAGATGTTAGCTCAGCGACAATCTTCCTCAAATAAAAAGAGGGAAGATGGGCAACAGATGTTAGCTCAAGGCCAATCTTCCTCACCAAAAAAAAAAAAGGCACATATTTCAAGTGTCTCTGCTAATTAGGGACCCCCGGCATATAAAAATAAAGCAACTCTATCACCAAAAAAAAAAAAAATATATATATATATATATATATTACCATTTTTAAAAAATGAGAAACCAGAAATCTGGATTTTTATGTGAAATCTTCCACTTTTTAAAAAGTTGGCAACTAATTCAAATTTATGGAAAACACTCTTTGGGCCAAACAAAACATGCCTGAGCACTGGAATTAGCCTGTCAGCTGCCAATTTGCAACTTCTGATGGTCACCAGGTTCTTGTCCACGCCCACCGGAATCCTCCCTGCTTCAGCCAGAGTTCATTTCCCCTTGGTCCAGTTTCCACGGATGTGGGGGAGCAACTACTTTGTAGCCTCCTCAGAAAATCCTCTCACATCTAATTCTTCCCTTCTCCGAACCTGGCAGCTATGCATTTATTGACAACCTGCTGTGTGTTTGGTGCTTTACATATTTTGAATCACTTAAATCTTCACAACAATCCTTATGGCAGATATTATTATCCCAGTTTTAAAGACAAGGAAATTAGAGCTCAGAGATGTTAAGCAACTTTCCTGATGGTGCACAGTCACTAAGTGTCCAGCTGCTGGACATTGGTGCCTGAGCTCTTTCCACCTCATCACACTGCCTCTACTTTACCAATCTTTGCCCAGACAGCCCAATTTTCATCTCTTTCTTCCTCTTCGGAATCTTCTCCATTTTCCCCAGATGCTGGACCTAGCTCTTTGATGAAGAATAGGCTGGCACAGAGCGTGGTCTCAGCGAGCCTAGGAGTGAGGTTTGCTGGGGAGAATTTCAATCCCACACACTCAGGCTTGTTACCCCATAAGTGCATTCATCCCTGTTAAATGTGTGTCCTGATCTTTGGTCTAGAAAATGTGGCCAACAGAAGTGAGCTATGCTCTATTTTGAGGCTGATTCATATTCGACTTGTGGTCAACTCCCTCCTTCACTCCGTGTTTTTCTTGTTTATTTGTGTTGAGCCAAATTATGTTGTTAGGTTTTGTCACTAACAACTCCTTGCACTTGTCCCCGCTCGATTTCATCCCGGTTTCACAAGACCTTTTTCCTCCAGCCCTTCCGACTGGAAGTCCTTCCCCTGTCTCCTGTAGGTTTGGCCCCCTCCCAATCTTCTTTCATTTCCAAGTCACTTCAGGGTTCAGGAAACTGTCACCACCCTCCCCAAATGGCCCATCTGGCTCCCTCCTTTCACTGCTCTGAGAACCCTAGTGAGGCCTCCTGGGGGATGGTGCAGACAGGTGGAGGGAGGCAGAATCTGTCCCCCTAAATTGGTTGGGGCTGGAGGAGGGTCTGGCTGTGTCTGGGAGTGTCCCCTCATGGTGGCCTTAAGCTGGAAGCTCTCCTAAACCAGCTCCAGACCTAATCCAGCCCCGGGAGGGTCCATGGACCTCTCTTCAGATCAGAGGGATCCTGGGCACTGGCCGACCTCTGGCAGGAGGTCCTCCAACTCAGTCCTGCCCCCTTGGGGCATCCCATTGTCTGAGTGCTGTGGAATCCCAGGCAGGTTGCTAGGCACAGGGCTCTCAAACAATGTAGTGTGACAGCTCCCCAGCCCGCCCCAGGGCCTCCCCAAGCCACAAGGGTGTGGTTTGTAGTCTGGGTACATTCTGTACCCTCAGTCTGGGGGCGGGTTTGTGGTTCCTGGTGCTGTGCGGTAGAGCCCCGCCCATGCCTTTCCTCTCCAGCCACAAAAACAAGCTTTGACACCAAGAGGGGAGGAATAGAAACAGAGGCTGTTACTGTACAGCTGGTCCCTGGAGACTCTGGGGTGGCTCCGCCCCCTTCCCCTTCCCTGAAGGCATCCCACGCGGGGAAGGCCAACAGTGTCGCTGGCTCTTCACTGCTCTGCTTCGCTTCCCTCCCCAAGCCTTCTGGAGCGGCCGCCGGAGCCACCCAGCACCCAACCGCCTAGGGCGAAGCAAGGCAGTGCTCTTTGGAGACTTGCTATCACTGTCCTCCCCGTAGACCCTGAACCATGTCTTTCCTTTCTCCAGCAGCACTCGGCGTCTCCACGTTCTTCTGGCCATTACTCTGACTGCTCAGGGTCCCGGGTCTGTGGTGTTAACATTATTAGTAGTATTAGCTACCACTGCTCGAGGGTCCATATGGGACCGGCTGCTTTTAGCCGGTCCCATTTGGTCCTCGCAGCCACTTTGTGAGGGAATGCTGCGGGGTACTTATTTCACGCTCACTCTGTGCAGGCACTGTTGTGAGCACTTGACATATCTTTTAATCCACACCACAATTGTAAGATAAGTCCCTGTGCTATTATCAACTGCATTTTACAGACAAGGAAACTGAGGCACAGAGAGGTTAAATGCTGTGCCCGAGGTCATACGCTCCCAAGTAGTAGAAATCAGGATTCGAACCCAAGTCTGTTGCACTGGAGCGTGCACGATCTTTCCACTTGGAATGCACTGCCTCCTTTCCACCCAGGACAGTCCTGAGGACTGGACGGGTAGCACCTCTTAGCAATCTGTTCACTGGAGAATCAACTGGTTTGGGCCTCGGAGGGGAGGAGGTGCTCCCTAGAGACACTGGGAGAGGCAGGCACGACCTTTGCTCGGTTATAGGGATTCCCCAGGACTCCCTGGAGTCGGGCCACACCCTGCTGCTCCTTCTGCTTGGGCTGCCGGGCTGTGTCTGCTCTGGAGTGGGGTAAGTGAGCGCGTGTGTGCGTGTGTGTGTGTGTGTGTGTGTGTGTGTGTGTGTACAGCCGCAGACGGGGGTGGGGTGGGGCGGGGCGGCGGTGGGGCGGCTGAGGAATCGCGCCGTCCGGAGCTCTCTGGCACCCTCTTCAGGCAATGCACACCCACTGCCGCTCCTCTCTCTGGGTGACCATTTCTGTCCCTAAGACCTCAAAACCCACCACCGTTCCGTGTGGGCCGCAAGCTCAGTGACCCAGGCTGCTGCTGGGCCTGTTTTTATTTGATTTTATTCTATTTTTTTTTTTTACCATTTTAACTATTTTTAAGTGTACAGTTCAATGGTATTAACTACATTCACAATGTTGTACAACCAGCACCACCAACCATCTCTAGAACTTTGTTATCTTCCCAAACTGAAACTCCACACCCATTAAACACTGACTCCCCACTCCTTCCCCTGCCCCTGGTGACCACTATGCTACTTTCTGTCTCTATGAATTTGCCTACTCTAGGTGCCCCATATAAGTGGAATTGTGCAGTATTTGTCCTTTTGTATCTGTCTTCTTTCACTTAGCATAATATCGTCAGAGTTCATCCATGCTGTAGCATGCGTCAGAAGTTCATTCTTTTTTAAGGCTTGGTAATAGCCCACTGTAGGTATGTACCACATTTTGTCTACCCACTCATCTGTTGATAGACATTAGGGTTTCCACCTTTGGCTGTTATGAATAACGCCGTGAGCATGGGTGTATAAGGATCTGTTGGAGTCTCTGCTTTCATTATTTTGGGGTGTCTACCTAGGAGTGGATGTTGGGGCTGTTTGCCCATTCCCTGTGGCAGGCTGGTGGCCTGGCTCTCCTCGGAGGAAACTGCCTTCACAGCTTTCTGCCCTGACTCTGCTTTGTCTCAGTGCACCTGTCAGCACCCGTGGGAACAGCTCCTGCTTCCGCCCATCCTACCCCCACCCCGTTGCCAATGATCTCCAGCACCAGCTCTAGTGAGCCTCTCGGGCCTTCATTTTCTCTTCCTGCCCTGTGTACTTATGGTCATATTCTCTCCCTTTGAGGCCCGTGTCGGTCTCTGGTTGCTCTATCAGCTCCCCAAGGACTAGAACCACAGTAGAAATGGCCTTTGTACCACCAGTGGGAGACAGTGTGGTGCACTGGTTAAGGGCATGGGCTCTCCAGTCAGACTGTCAGGATTTAAATTCTGGCTTGCTCCTTGTGTAACCTCAGGCAAGCTACTTGGCCTCCCTGTGCCTCAGTTTCTCCATCTGTAAAATTGGAACAATAATAGTATCGATCTCAAGGGGTTATGAGGAACTAAACTATATAATATACACAAAGCCATCAGTACAATGCCTGGTGTGTAGTAGATGCTAAATAAATGGGAGCTGTTATTTGAAGTTCCCCTCTTCCTCTTCACTGCCTCATCAACAACAACAACAACAACAACAAAAAGAAACATCAGGGAGATAGTGGGAGCCAGCTCAGCGTGTTTTCCGGCGAGGGTTGGTGTCGAATTTATAGACTTCCCTCTCCACCATCCCCCATCCCTTTCCCTGTGTTGATAGTCTTCTCAGGCTGGCGCCCATCCACTTACGTGAAACGCTTTTGTTAAGTTAGTGTAAACAGTACAGAGACTATAGAGATTGTTCTTTTCCCTCCTGCGGCCCAGCACATTGTAGCCATTATGTGCTCCATAACCTGGAGGTCCTGTGGGGCTCCCACTCAGGAAAGTTGCCAACAGCAGCTGGCTTGAAGAAACCTGTCTCCCCTCTCAGAAACCTGCAACAGAAGGGAGACATTGATTACGGCCTCCAGTCTGGGAGAGAAGAAAACAGGCTCAGTGTATTTCATGCTTATCAGTAAAGATAGCCCTATCTGCTTAGTCCTGTTAGTTAAAGCGACGTATTAATAGGGTCTATTAATAGGGTCAAAACCATCGCTTCAGTCTACTCGGCCTTTCTCCAAACGTTGGTTGGGCACCTGCTACAAACCAGGAGATGTGGCATAGGGAGATAACTAGAGAAAGTCCCTGCCCTCGAGGCGGCCAGGCCGAGAAAACGCAATGCTCGGAGCCATCAGAGAGAGTTTGAAGAAGGAAGGCCCCCTAAATCCTCCTCGAGGAGGTGGGTGAGACTCTGTGGAGGCACTGCTGACTTTTGTGTTGACTCTTGAAAGAGAAGTTTGTTGGATGGAGGTATGGCAGGGAGGACAGGGCGTTCTCCCAGGGGACGGGACATTTGTGCCCTGAGGGCTGAAACTGCTGGGGGTGCCCTGGAACACGCCAGTGGTTGGCTGTGGCTGAAGCATAAGGAGTGCAGTAGGGTGGCAAGACACGAGGTGGGAAGGGGAGCCAGGGCCGGAGCATGGAGAAACACTTTCTTATTGGTGTTGTCTCTGTTTTGTGAGAGTTTGGACTTCATCCTGCAGGTTTTCCAACTGCGTTTCCTGGAGTACTATAGTTCCACAGAGCAGCCTCCGTGGAGCTCCCCCAGTGCCTGCTGGGGCTGAGAGGGGAGGAAGGGGCAAGGAGGGCAGTGGGCGCGGATGGAGCTTTAGGATCTCCGCCCCTCCCCCACTGGAATAGCTCCACTTCCAGCTGTGTTTAAAAGTTTTGTTTGTTTTGCTTTCAGAAAACCTTTTATTTTTAAGTTTCTCTGTTTTTAGAAAAAACACCACCTACACACAAGTTTGAAAACTACTGCTGTGGACAATGGGCAGATATAAGAGGATTTGGAGTTGAGGAGTTGACAGATTTGATATATCATATATGTTTGATTTATCATATATACGTGTATATATGTGTATATATGATAAATCAAATCTATCACCTCCCCTTTTTCAAATCCCTTGATATCTACCCATTGTCCACAGCAATAGTTTTTAAATAGCAAAGTTTGTGTGTGTGTGACACACACACACACATCTGCCATATGTATGGAGAATGGTTTACAGAAGGGCAAGAGTGGAAGCAGAGAAACCAATTAGAAGTCCAGGAAAGAGAATATGGTGGCTTCAACTTGGCTGAAAGCTGTGGAGGTAGTGAGACAGGGTGGGAATAGGGCCAGATTTAGGAAGTAGAATTGCCAGGACTTGGCGATGGATAGAGTGTGGGAGATTGGGGAGAAGATGTCAAGGATGAGTTCGAGGATTCTGCTTAGGGCCATTTCCTGAGGTGGGGAAGTCTGATGTGGGCAACGATTGAGCCCAATTTTGGCCACTTTGGCTGGGCTGTCTGTGAGACATCCGAGTGGAAATGGCGTGGAAGTGGTTGGATATATGAGCCTGGAGTTCAGAGAGGAGCTGTGGAGTGGGGCTGCAGTTTCGGGACTCATCAGCAAGGAGACTGAACGAGATCTCCTACACACAGAGTGTAGGTAGGGAAGAGGAGGGCTCTGAGGACTAAGCCCTGAGCACTCCAATGTTTAGAGATCACAAAGATGAGAAGGGCCTTGCAAAGCAGACTGAGAAGCAGCAACCCAGCAGGTAGGAAAACCAGAAACGTGTGCAGGAGTCCCAAAAACGAAGTGAAGAGTTTTAAGAAGGAGTGAGTGATACTGGGCCAGCTGGTGCTGAGAGGCCTGGTAAGTTGAGGACAGACAATTGACCATCGGAGTTAGTAACTTGGAGGGAACCAGGGACCTTGACAAGAACAGTTTTGGTGAAGTGGTGGGGATGGAAGCTAGATGGCAATGAGTTGAAGAGTGAATGGGAAGTGAGACATTGAAACCGTGTATGTGGACAATTCTTTCAAGAGTTGTGTTTTATTTTAGAAAGCAGGGTGGAAATAAGTTCAATTTGAGCCCAGTTGAATCAGAGGTGTCTCTAAGTCATCCAGACAGAGTGTCCAGTTAGGCAGATGGATATACAGGCCTGGATATCGGGAGAAAAGTCTGGGCTGGATATATAAATTTGTGGGTCAATTATTCGGTAGGTAATCCTTGACACTCTAGAGATTGATGAAATTGAAAGGAAGAAGGTTAAGGTGGTGAATAAAGATACAGATAATTTGGTCGGGGGCAGATTGGAAGTTGAGGAAATTCCTGGCTGGTGGCCTGATAGGAGCTAGTTGACTTGGTTCCATTCTAAGGGACATAAAGCTGGTACATGGAAGATTGACGGGAAGGCTTCTTGAAGCCCAAGGCTGTGAGGGAATTAGGAGCTCTATAGGGAAGGCAAATCTAGCTGGGCCCCAATTGTTGACATTTTATAATCTGGAAACTGCATGAACGAGGCCATCCACTGTAAGAAGATACAAAATTAACCACTCAAATTTCAAAAGGAAATGTACATTATGACACCATTTATGTAAAATAAAAAACAGAAATCAATACCATATACTGTTTATGGGTATACACTATGTGGTAAAAGTACAAAAACATAACTAGGACAGACCCTCACCAACCACCAACTTCAGAATGATGGTTGCCAAAGGCGAGGGTAGAAGAATGATGGAATAGGGAGGATGTTAACTGTTTCTGCAATGTTGCACTTCTTTTTTAAAAAAAGAAAAAAAAAGATCTGAGGTGAGTATTTTTAAAGGATCTAACGTGAACATTTGTTAAATCTGAGTCATGGCTACATAGGTGTTTATTCTAATGGCACCAACCTCATTGGTTTGTTGTGAAGAATGAGTTAATCCATCAAAAGTGCTTTGAACAGGACTGGTACCTTACTGCGCTCCAGTATGAACTGTTAGAATTAGCTATTTTGTTTCTGTATGTTTGAAGGGTTTCTGAATTTTTTAAGTATATATTTAAAAACAAAGTTAGCCACTCCATGGAAAAAGGCAACTATTCACTTCTGAGCACTTTCCACTCTGATGGGAATGATCACTGTGCTAATCGGTACCACTGTGAAATGGCAGTCGCGACGATCCAGGCCGTCTACCAGCCATGGTGCTGCGGTGTGAAGGGACAATGCTGTAGATGCATTGAAGGGAAAATGCAACCAGCAAGGCAGTGGCCCTGTCAGCCCTTCCCGCTGGGTTTCCCTTGACCTCTTACTGTGTTAAATTTGAATTCAGACTACTTTAGTCCGTAGGAGCATCTCTGCCAGTTTAGAAGATTAGTAATTGCAGGAACCTCTTTTCTCTGGCCGAGAAGTAGAGGTATCTTATTAGCAGGCCCAGTACAAGCAGACCTACAGTAGCCAAGAGGGGATGAGCACATGCTCCAGCAGGAGCAGAACCAGGTGACCTGCTCAGATCTGTAGACTGGCTAACAGAGGCTAGGAAACTGCTGGGGGAGGAGGGAGTGGATAGAGGCCGTGAGAAGCGCGGTAGGACACATATAACCACGAACTGTCAAAGTTGGAAGGACCCTTAGAGATCATCTACTCTTTTATCTTTATGGATTAGAAAACCACAGCCCAGGGAGGGGACAGGACTTGTCCGACAGTGCCTAGCCACTCAGTGGCAAGTCTGGGAACAGAACGTGGGCTCCTAATTTTTCTGTAGGGTCTTCATGCTCTTATCAGAGGGCGCTCTGCCTCCCTGGCCCTTCAAACCCTTCACCTGGGAAACGAGGTTAGCTCTCCTGGGATGCAGCTCTCTTCAAAAAGACTTCGTCTCTTCTATGGGACCCTCCCCTGAAGCTTTGCCCGGCTTGGTCCAGAGAAGTAACCTGAGCCTGTGATGGCTCTGTTCTTGCAGCACATGCTCCTGCCACTATCAAACACAGGCCCAGCTGCCAGGGATACAAGCTGGAACCTTGGGTGGATGGAGGACGTTTCAAATGTGGAGCCAGGTGCCAGAGTCTGCAGTCCTGGAATGATCAAATCAAGCATCGAAAGGCTGCCCACAATGCATGTGGAGGTGAAGACAGTGGCTAGGGGTGGGGGTGGAGGCAATGACAAGCAAGAGAGACCTCCTGAGGCCCAAAAGCAATGAAGGCCGGCTGACATCAAAGGTTGGAGGGGAGAGTAATTGCCAAGCAGGCCAGAGGGGAGCTCTGGGAAGCTGCTGAAAGGATGTGAGGGGGCTAAGGGACGGGTGGGTGGGGACTGAGGGAGTGAGTGTGTAAAGCCAGGTGGTTATTTAATTATTCCAACTTCACCTTTTCTCAGAAAAGATTTCAGAGACCTTCCAAGGACGTGTAAGATAAGTCAAGGCAGCATAAATTGAAGATGGAAAAACAAAGGTGGGCAGAACATGGAGCCAAGAATAAGGATAGACATGCATAGCATAACAACCTCTGCTCCCACGAAGGGTGGGCTCCAAGCTTTCCAGCAGCCAACAGGAAAGGGGAAACTTTGTTGTTATACAATTCACAATGTCAAGGAGATAAAAACAAACTCATTGCTCAGAAGGGCAACTGTTCTCAGGACTAAGATCAGACAGGAATTCCTCCCGGGGGTCCTCAGAGAGGATGCTGTGGGATACAATGAACGACATCCTTGACGACATCCTTACAATAGCGGTAGCAACAAGTTTCAAAGAGCTGTTTTTCATACGGACCCTCAGGATCAACTGCCTGTATCCCACTGCAGCCAGGCAATTAGAAGCTAAAAATAGCGTGTGAAGGTGCAGAACAGTGTGTCTAGTATGTTCACACTGGTGGGAAAAAAGAGGGTTATATATAGGCATATATATACAGGGAACTCCTCTGGAAGAATAAATTGGTAACGGCGGTTGCCCCTAGGGAGAGGAAATGGAGAACCGTGGCCTGGGACAGGAGAGGGACTTCCTCTTCATCGTACACCGTTTTTACTGCCTGGATTTTTGTTAACCGTGTCTTATCTTTTCAATAAAAACATTAGTTACTAAAATAATAATGACATTCAGAGTTCAGAGGGGCAGCTGGGTTTTATCTCTGAGCCACAGCCAGGCTGAGGATGTCCGAAAGTTCTCCTTGATGTTTAAGGAAAGAAGGAAAGTAACGTTTATTGAGCAACTCCTGGGTGCCAAGGGCTTTCGTTTCCTCTAGCTCATTATTCCTGTGAGAGAAATCTACTTCATAGTCAATCAACGCAGTTTCCTTGGAGAAGACACATGAATTATACTGCTTATTTTTTTTTCCGCCTGCAATTGACTGTTAGGAGAAATGAGCACTTGGCAAGAAAACAGGTAGCTATGGGAAATTTAAGACAGCAGCTGCATGGGACATACTTATACTAAAAAATTATTCACTGTTTATCTGAAATTTAAATTTAGCTGAGTATACAGTACTTTTTAACTATTTTGTTGAGATATTGACATATTATATTAGTTTCAGGTGTGCAGCATAATGATTCAATATTGTACATATTGCAAAATGACACCTCGATAAGTCTAGTTAACATCCGTCCAGTGTTTTATTTTAAATCCGCTCTGTCAGTCCAAGACTTTTAATCGGTGTATTTAGACCATATACATCAAATGTAATCATTTGCTAGATACGCTGGAGCTCAAGACCACCATTTTATTGTTTGTTTCCTGTTTGTTCTGTTTTTTGTTTTCTTGTTAACTTCCTGTGGGTTACTTGTACCATTTTGAGAATTCTATTTTAATTGTCTGTAGTGCTTTGGAGTGCATCTCTGCATAACTTTCTAGTAGTTGCTCTACGCATTGTATAATATGTACATAACTTATCACAGCCCCCTGGCATCGGCATTTTATGGGTTTGAGTGAAGTAGAGAAACTTTATTTCCCTTTAAGTCCCTTTACCCTCCCTCATTTATAATGTCTTTATTTCTTAATTTTTTTTCTAGCTTTACTGAAGTACAATTGACAAGTATAGAATTGTCTTAAAATATTACTTCTGCAAGCATTGAGAACCACTTCAGACAGGGCTATAGGTTTTGCTTCAACCATCAAATAGAATTTAGAAAATTCAAGAGGAGAAGGAAAGCCTATTGTATTTGCTCGTATTTTTGCTTACCATGCTCTTTCCTCTTTCCTGCTATTCCCAGATTCAATTCCTTCTTTTATCAGTTCCTTTCTGTTTAGAGAACTTCCTTTAGCCATTCTTTCAGAGTAGGTCTACTGGTGACAAACTGTCCTTAGTTTTCCTTCATCTAAGAATGTCTTGCTCTTCCCCTTCATTCCTGAAGAGTATTTTTACTGGGTTCTGGCTTGACAGTTCTTTTCTTTCAGTGCTTCCTTCTGGCCCCCATCATTTCTGATGAGGAATCTGCCATCATTTGCATTGTTTTTCTCCTATAGGTGAGGTGTTGTTTCTCCCTGCTTTTACGATTTGTTCTTTGTCTTTGGTTTCAAGAAGTGTGACTATGATGTGTTTTGGTGTGGATTTTTTTTTTTTTTTGGTGCGGGTTTTATTTGAGTTTATTCTGTTTGTAGCTCACTCACCTTCTTGAATCTCTTGGTTTCTCTCTTTTGCCAAATTTAGGAAGGTTTCAGCCATATTCCTTCTAGTATCTTTTTAGCCCCATCCTCTTTCTCCTCTCCTTCTGGCACTCTGATGTCATGAATGTTAGAATTTTTGTTATAGTTGTGCAAGTCTCCACGGTTCTCTCTCTTTTTTTTTTTTCTATTCCACCTATTTTCTCTCTGTTGTTCAGAATGTGTCATGTCTATTGTTCTATCTTCAACTTCACTGACACTTTTCTCTGGCCTCTCCATTCTGCTGTTGAGCGCATCTATATTTTTTTTGTACTAAAGTTCCAAAATTTCCAATTATTTCTTTATATCTCCATTTCTTTACTGAGACTTTCTATTTTTTGTTTGTTTCAAGCATGTTCGTATTTACTCACTGAAGCATTTTTATGATGGCTGCTTTAAAATCTTTGTCAGATAATTCTAACATCTCTGTCATCCCGGTGTTGGCATCCCTTGACGGTCTTTTCTCAATCAGTTTGAGATCCTCCTGGTTCTTGGAAAGAAGTAATTTTCAGTTGCGTCTTGGACATTTGGGGTATTATGAGACTCTGGCTCTGATTTAAACCTGTTTTAGCCAGCGTCCTCAGACACCATGCTGGTGGGAGAAGGGGGACGTGGTCTCAATAACAGCCATGTGAGGTGGAAGTCCAGCATCCCCACTTAGCCTTGGTTGACACCCAGAGGCTGGGCAGGGATGGGAGTTCAGGCTCCCTGCTAGGCCCCCAGTAGGAGGGACCGGGGTGCCTCCGCTGACAATATGAGGTGAGAGGCCTTCTTATCGTCTGGTGGCAATGAAAGCCCTGGCCCCGTGCTAGGCCTTTTCTGAAACCACCCTAGTGGGGCATTTGGAACACCTCCTTACAGCCTGGTGAGGGTGGAAATCATGGTGTCCCACTAGGTCTTTGCTGGTGTGGGGCAAGCAGGGCTGGTTTTCTATGTGGTGTTTGGTTGCTGTAGAGCAGTTTTTGTCTATAAGTTTTCTGTCTCATTAGGCTGTCTCTTTCCTGCTCTTTTGCCTAGAGGGAGCTGGATTTTGTTAGGGCTTTTTTTGTCTGGGCCCATTGGCGTTTCTGGGTTGCCTGCTTCTCCAGCACCTGGTCCAGGATATATGAGGCAAAAAGAAAATCCAGGGAACTCATCGCTATGCTGTTCCTCAGGTTCTGAGGACCCTGCTGGTCTCCCTTCCTCTTTCCAGCTTTCAGAGTCTCATTGTTTTAAATATATGATGTCCAGGGTTGTTATTTGACATCCTGTATTTTTTATTTTCTAAATCTGGCAACCCGCACAACCAGAAGGACCCACAACTAGAATATACAACTATGTACTGGGGGGCTTTGAAGAGAAGAAGAAGAAAAATAAATAAATAAATAAATAAATAAATAAAAAAGAAGATTAGCAACAGATGTTATCTCAAGTGCCAGTCTTAAAAATCAATAAATCAATAAATTAATAAATCTGGCAACCCTACCCAGGATCCTTGTTGCTAGTTGAGGCAGTGTGGATGACTTGGGAATTTGGGGTGAATATTCAACCACAAGGATTGAAACAATAAGGCTCTTCTTAACTTCTTAACCTCTATTAACTCAGAATATCCTTTTTTGGAGGGAAGTAAGCTGAATAGTCCATCTTCTTGCACATTTCTGTTAATCAAAGTTTTACCATGCTTCTAGAACCTTGGCAACTTCCCTTCCCGTATATTTGCCAGTGACATTGAGTTTGTGCTAATGAGGCCCTCTGCCGTCTGCAGAGAGAAGGACGCCATAAATCTGGAGTCTGTAGCAAATTTCTCTGCAGTGGAACAAGGAGGATCAGGAGTTCATAAATTACATTCAGTTATTAGAGTAGCTGATCTCCAAACTTTGGAGCGCTGCAATGCCTGAGCCCTGTGTAACTTCAATGTACTCTCTCCTTTTTTCCTCACAGAAATGTGTAGTGACGTAGTTTGAAAATGAAGGTTATGTCAAACTGCGTTTTGGACATTTAATGACAGGCTCTCCCCTTAACTTCCAAATTGGGGTTCTGGGAGCCACCTTGGGGCTTCACTAAGGCAGGCCTGAGTATGGCAGCCAATACTATTTGTCTGAGAGAGGAAAGGACTCCAGGGACCAAGCTAGGAGATGAGGTTGTACTAGCCCGGAACCCTCCAGGGCCTTTACTCTGCCATACTACGAGGGAAATAGAATAGTGTTAGAGCTAGGGGGCCAGGCAGACGTCAACCTATGGAGAGGGGCTGGCTTTCCCATCAGCATTGCTTCTGCTCCATCCAGGCCTTCGCTCAGAAGAGTCCTCAGTAGGGGCATGAAGGAAGGCAGTGGGAGCTGACCTTGTTCCTGAGCAGGGGAAGGGAGTCTGTCAAAAGGGAGCATGTTGCATATTCCCAGGAGGCCCCAAGAAGGACACCACAGCATAGCTACTCTCCCGAAGCTACTCCCATAGCTACTTCTCCACCGAAACTTTCCCCTCCCTCTCTCCAACCCATAAGAACAAAGTTACAATTGGTGCCGACTCCTTATTGCCCACCTGTAGAGAGAAAGGAGAACTGACACTGAGTGCCAGGGACTGTATCAGGTACTTTACATAATTGATATCATTCAATATTCACAACAGTCCTAATACTAATAATCATAATACTGTTGACTGAGGGTTGGCTTATGTGCCAAGCACTGTTTTAAACACTTCCCCTGGGTTACTTCATTTAATCCTCACAACATCACAAGGTCAGTACTGTTGTCACCCTTTTCTAGACCACGCAGTGAGAAGTGCTAGAGCCAGGATTTGAACTCAGGTTTGACCCCAAAGCCCATGCTCGTAGTTGCTACACTGCACTTTCAGCAAATAATAGAACTAAAATGTGAACCTGGGTCTGTGAAGAACTTTCAAGCCTAAGGATGCCTAGAGAAGGAAGTTAGATTGACAGAAGTTGTGTGCAAAACCCCACAGGCCTAAGTGAGGGGGCAGAAACACACACACACAACACACCCCCACACACACTGGAGAGAGCTTTAAGCCAGAGTGGGTCTCAAGCTGTCGATGCCCTTCTGCTAGGCCAGCCAGGTAAGAGTCACAGAGGGAGTAACTACTCTAGTGTGGAAAGTAGTGGCTGAAATGGGGCGAGAGGGGACTTCTGCAGTGCTGTTGTTTTTTTATCTGGGTGCTAGGTATGTTCAGTTTGTGAAAATTCATTGAGCTATAAATTTATGAATTGCACACTTTTTCTTTTTTTTGGGGGGGGGAGGTGATTAGGCCTGAGCTAATCTGCTACCAATCCTCCTCTTTCTGCTGAGGAAGACTGGCCCTGAGCTAACATCCATGCCTGTCTTCCTCTACTTTATATGTGAGACGCCTGCCACAGCATGGCTTGATAAGTGGTGCATAGGTCTGTGCTCTGGATCCAAACCGGCAAACCCCAGGCCGCCAAAGCAGAGTGCGCAAACTTAACTGCTACGCCACTGGGCAGGCCCCTGTACCCTTTCTGATATATTATATGTCAATAAAAAAAGCTTTTTTTTCAAAGGCATATGGAGGTCTGGGAAGATGGCGTAGACATATTTTTGCCTGTTCCTTCTCTTAAGTACAACTGAAAACACTGGCCATTATATGTGAAACAACCATAGAAGACTCTGAAAGGTGGAGAGAAGGCAGAGCGGCTAGGGGCTTCAGACTCAAGGAACGACACGGTGCTGAGTTCCCTGGGTTTTCCTCTTGCCTCATGTATTCCAGACTTGGAGCTGAAGAAGCTGACCACCGGGTAATGCCAATGGGTGCAGACAGAAAAAGGCCCAGCAAAAGTCATCTCTCTAGGAAAGGGGCAGCCTAGGAAGACGGAAAATTTTAGATATTAATCTCTCTACTGTAGCTAAAGACCACAGGAAAAAGTTGTGACCCCAGCCCTGCCAGGAAATGTCAAGTAGAGAGCAGATGCTTTGACTTGAGGCTGTAATGAGCCCTCCCCAAGCCTCCCAAGCCCCTGGCTGCACCCCTGCCAGGGGATGTCAGAGCAGGCTGAGTAGGGAGCTGGGACTTTCATCTCCGCTGAGTAGTAACGAGGGCCACCCTCCAGCAGCGTCAGTGGAGACCTCACGGGGAGCATGGGCTTCCGCCCCCACGAGGCAATAATGAGGCTACCTTCCCATCCTCCCTGGGTGGTGTCAGAAGATCTAGTGAAGAATTAAGACTTTCACTGTCACCCAGCAGTAACGAGGCCACACTATCCCCTCCCTGTGGTGTCAGTGGAAACCATGTGGGGAGCAATAACAAGGAACTCCTACCCCTCCCGGCCCAGAGGTATCAGTGGAGGCCTAGGGGAGAGCAGAACTCCCATCCCCACCCAGCAGTAACGAGGAGGCTCCCTACTTGGTTGTCAACGGAGGTTGAGTGGGGACCTGTACTTCAACCCCCAGCTGGCAGTCATGAGGTGATGTCCCATCTCCCCCTCCCTTGCTGGAGTGGTGTCAGAGGGAGGCAGCTACAACAGAAGGCTGAAATAAGATCCGAAGGGATTTGACCAGACACTTCAGCAAAGAGGATATAAGGACGGCAAATAAGCACATGAAAAGATGTTCAACATCATCAGCCATTAGGGAGATGCAAATGAAAACCACAATGGGACATGACTGCATTCCTATCGGAATGGCTAAAAATCAAAAACAAAAACATGAGCAGTGACCACACCAAATGCAGGGGAGGGTGTGGAGAAACTGAATCATTCATACATTGCTGGTGAGAATGTAAAATGGAAGAGCCACTCTGGAAACCAGTTTGGCAGTGTCTTTAAAAAACTAAACACGCAACTACCATACAACTCAGCAACTGCATTTCTGGGCATTCATCCCAGAGAAATAAAAAGTTAATGCTCACACAAAAACCTGTACATCAATGTCCACAGCAGACATTTTATTCTTAATAGCCTCAAACTGGAAACACATATGTCCTTCAATGGGTGAATGGTTAAACAAACTGTGGTATCCTATACCGTGGAATTCTTCTCCGCACTAAAAAGGAACAAACTATTGATACATGCAACTTGGATGAATTTCCAGAGAATTAGGCTGAGTAAAAGAAAGCCAAAAGGTTACATGTATGATTCTATTTATATAACATTCTTGAAGTGACAAAATTATGGAAATAGAGAACAGATTAGTAGTTTCCAGTGATTAATGAGGGGGCTGGGGTGGGAGGGAAGTGGCTGTGGCTATATAGTCATGCATCGCTTAACGACAGGGATGCATTCTGAGAAATGCGTCATCATGCAATTTCATGGTTGCGCAAGCATCACAGAGTGCACTTACACAAACCAAGATGGTATAGCCTACTACACAGCTAGGCTAGATGGTCCTAATCTTATGGCACCATTGTGTGGTCTGTTGCTGATGGAGATGTCATTATGCAGCACATGACTGAACAAGGGCAAGCGAGGGCTCCCTGTGGTGATGGCACTGTATCTTGCCTGTATCAACCTATCAGTTCTGGTTGTATATTACACTATAGTTCTGCAAGATGTTACCACTGGGAGAAACTGGGTAAAGGGCATATGGGATCTCTTTGTATTATTTTTCACAACTGCATGTGAATCTATAATTATCCCAAAATAAACATTTTAATTTAAAAAAATGGCATGGGGGGCTGGCCCTGTGGCCGAGTGTTAAGTTCGCGTGCTCCGCTGCAGGTGGCCCAGTGTTTCGTTGGTTCGAATCCTGGGCATGGACATGGCACTGCTCATCAAACCACGCTGAGGCAGCGTCCCACATGCCACAACTAGAAGGACCCACAACGAAGAATATACAACTATGTTCCGGGGGTCTTTGGGGAGAAAAAGGAAAATAAAATAAAATAAAATCTTAAAAAAAAATGGCATAGGGACTCTGTTCAGCACAGACACAAGGCTCTGCCGCCCTTGCCGCCCTTCAGTGAGTCTCTGATTGTCATTCCCCATCTGGGTCACTGCTGTAGCCTCTAAGTCTGGCCTTGGACCTTGTTAAACTGTTACCGTAGATTTTCTTTAGTTAACCTGCTGCCGCTGCTCCAGCTTCACTCATGCATTACCTCCCAAATACCCCAAATCATCAGCATTGTGATGAGGTGGCAGATTATGGGTTAAGGCTTTTTACACACATTTCCCAAATTGTCTGTAATGCTGTTGTAAACTCTTTAATTTTAAAAAAGATACACACCTCTTTCTTTTAGAACCTTCTTTGTTGGCTTCTATTTATCTTTCTCCTTTAGATAACCTATAACCCAGATTTTTATCTTGCGCATTGAAAACCCTTTTTAACTTTTTTCATTGTTCCCTAGTTTTCCTCCTATTCCATAGCCTCCCCCACTTTTCCTTGTCCTTTGGATTCAAACACCCAGGATACTTAAGGCTGGCCTAGTTTATAGCCCCACCGCTCATGACTATCTGGAGAGGCTATTTAGGCAAAAAGGGATCAACGTCCACAACCTTTCTGCTGGCAGCAATGGCTGCCCGTTGAGTCCTCTTGGTGCGGTCCCCCAGGCACTTAAACTTAGCAGGTCCTCAACTGAACTTCAGCATCATCCCCCAAACTCCACAGCACCAGCGTCTGCCAGACGCTCAGGCCAGAGAAACGGAAGTTGTCCTGGACTCCTCCTTCTCCCTCAGTCTCTACATCAGAACATCACCAAGTTCTGTTGCATTTTCCTCCAAACTATATTGCAGATTGGTCTTCTCTCCACCAGCACGTTTCCTGCCTCAGCCACCCTCCTCTCGCCCTTGGACAACTTCATGGCTTCCTTACTGATCTCTTTGCCCTCACTCTTGCCCCCACCCAATCCTTTCTTCACGTTACTGCCAGTCTATTTTAACTGCATGAATCTGATCCTGTCAGTGCCCTGCTTAAAACCATCAGTGGTTCCTCTTTGCTCCCAGGTTAAAGTTCAAACTCCTTAGTATGTCTTACAAGTAGGGTTACCATATAATAGGGCTCCCATATTATCCAAACAAGGACACTTGTGAGAGTGAAAAAGGTCCTATTAATAGGGACACTGGGACAAGAGGCATATGGTCACTCTACTTGTAAGATCCTTCACGATTATGTCTCACCAGCCCCATCCCCCATCACAGTTCCCCATGCTACCTCAAACACACACACGCCACATTCTTTTGGGTGTCCAGGAAGCATGTGATATTCTCTCTGCCTGAAATACTCTCCTTCCCACTCCCTCTTTGGCCAACTTCTAATCAACTGCTTTAAGAGACAAAATAATTTTCTCCAGGAAGCCTTCCCTGATTCCCAACATTGGCTTAGATGCCTCCTCCTATGCTCCCATCGCACGTAATTCTTCCCTCATCATAGTCCTTTTCACACCAAATTGTAGTGTCCTGTTTTCCCCTCTAGACGAGAGCACCTCGGGGTCAAGGGCTGGGTGGGACTCGTTTCCGTGTTCCTAGCATCTGGCACAGTGCTTGGTTTGTGAAGAGGCATTGAGCTATGCAATTATACATTGTGCACTTTCCTTTCTGCTGAATGAGTGGGAACCGGGCAGCGTGTTGTCACCCTGGCTGCTCGTGACATAAAAGGGAAGAAGAGGGGACCTGGAGGACCGACAGGTGCTAAGGCTGTCAGTCATGCCACTCCTGAAGCCCTGAGCCATTTTCCACAGGTGTCCCTTCCCTCCATCCTCTGCTTGGCTCCCCCTAGTGCAGCTGGGCGGTAGTGACAGGCCCCGTGGGCTGGGGGTGGTGGCAGGAAAGGGACAATAGGAAGGTTGTCATCAGCCAGACTTCAACCACTGGGCAGCCCTCCCTCATTGTGCTCCTCCCCTACCTCGCTGAGGCCCCTCCTGCACCATAAACTCCCCACCCACTGTGTTATCAGAGCCCTTACCCCAAGAACTTTGAGGGCGATGACTAAAGTTGGGCGGTGTGGCTCCAGGCTGACTGACGTGCTAGAGCAGAAAACCTCTGCGCAGTGTACTGCCCAGGCAAAATTCATTGGTCAGGCCTGGCTGCCCTGTTCTGTTTATGTTCAAACTCTGAATCAAAACCACAAGACTGAGTGAGCTCGTGGCAACCACCTGGGTGAAGCAACAAGCCCCAGCTGCAGCAGCGAGTGGACACGCTGAGTGTGGTGGTTGAGACGCGGAGAACAGAATTGAGACAGTTGGAAAAACAAAGCAGGGCATAGGGGAATGGGAGTCAGCCTATCATCACTTGGCAAGGTTTCAGATATTTTTGCTTCAAAATGAGCTTCCCCTCCCCCCGTTTTTAATTTTACAGTTGGTAGCTGAGCTATTGGAGGAATATATTGAGGAAAATAGCTCCAGAAAGGGAAAAGATGGAGAACAGCCTGACTCTGTGGCTAGTGGAGATCCACTGGTCTCACTGAGGGCATGGGGCGGGGACAGCAGGCTGTCACCAAGGGGCACCAAGGGCCAGCAGCAAAGAGGCTCACACCCTCATGGACTCAGCTGGAGCAAGGAGCCAGCCAGGTTTCTGAGGCTCTGGGGCTGGTCAGGTTACTAAGGGCTGGGGTGGAAAAAGCTCCCCCGCCCTTTTGTCTCTCCTTCCCTTTCACTCTGGAAGCAAAACCCTAAGGGAACACCCTCAAAAAGAACGGGAGATCCTAAGAATCTTCATGGCAAGATCTACTTAGGAACATCAAAGGCTAAGTGCATCCAGGCTTCTGGGCAGGAGAGAGTTGGGGAGAGGGGAATGGCAGGTGGTGGTCAGGAAGTGTCCTCTCTCTCACGCCCGCACCCCCCCCCCCCCCCCCCCCCCCCCCCCGCCACCGGTGCTGAGGCAGGAGAGCAGTCTCAGGAAGGGCAAGGCATCAGGAATCTGGCCAGCCCTCCAAGCCCTTCACCTTTGCAATGCTAGGGTCCACGCAGAGGGGCAACTAAACAATCATTGCCACGGGTCTTTCAGGTCAAACTCAACTTCCTGGAAATTTAAGGGAAGGACCATTGCTTCTTGCTATTATTCCCTATATCCCTCACCCCCCATTTGGATTCCAGCGTAAGAAACACTCAACAGAAATGGTGACCCCCTCCTGCAACTGAAACACTCTGTTCCGAATGCACCAAATGTGAGTGACTGCAAGGACCTTCCCCGGGTAATAGACTGTAGGCAAGCTCTCAGCAACTGCCTTTACACTGGAATTTCCTTCAGATTTGACAGCTAACATCTAACCTTACATTCAATCGTACCCCTGAAAGAACCGTTATATAACACAGGTTTTTCTTAACAGTGCAAAGTCTCCTGAGACCACTGCCAACACCTACCCCAGCAGACATGCCCGAACAACCTGAGAACCAATGGCAAGGCCGGATCCCAACCCCCGCTTGCCTTTACTACATGGCAGCCGAACTGCCCCTTCACCCCTTAGCTCCCCTGCAGCTGTCCCGCAAAGACCTAGACGACTTTGAAAAACCTGACTTAGAAGAAGTGCTTGAGCCAAGATTCTGTGGGTCACTGAGCCTTATCCATCACGGTTTGGGGCAGAATTTACTTTATTCTTAAACAAGGAGCCTCAGACTGGCAAAAAATCTGCAAGAGAAAAACAGGGCTCAAAACATGGTAAAGAAGTAAAGCAGGAGGGAGTCTCTAGCTGTAGCACCTTGCCTTTAAACCATGACCCTCGTGACAGAAGCCACTTGTTTGAAGCAGCAGTGTCCAGGAGCCAATGAATGACTGAGGGGAGGGATACCACCCAGCGTGCTTTCGGATAATCACTTACAAAAGGCTGAGCCTTTAAGGACAGCTTTATTGGAGAGCCAGCAGTCGGCAAAAGGCAGCAAATGACTAATCGGCACACGATTGGTCAATCCTCTGCCTGCAAAAGAGGTGCGTTCCCACCCCGCGGTTGTGTTAATTCTAATCCTCCCTTCTCCCATTTGCAGCTAGTGAGAGGAGGACACTAGATGACCCTTGTGACCTCAGTTACCACGTGATGGGGGGTCACTTTGGCATCCCTAGAGGACTCCAAAGACACATGGCCCTCTTATTATCGAACCTCTCTCGGTCATATTATGCACTGGTGGCAAAACGCCTTGTCAGTGGACAATGAAAGCAAATGCAAGGGAACACCAGAGGCAGAGGAAGCCGGGGCTCGGAGCTCCAGGAGCCAATCGACTGAAGATGCATCAGGCTAAAGCCTGGAGGGACAGACTGAAACAAGAGTAGGAGGCTGGCTGCATTTCTTGACCGAATGTACTGGCTGCTCTCACAAACGGGGGCCTTTACTCCCTCAGTGGTCTCTACGTTAAGTGGTGGGCCTCGGGGCAGTGGAGTGAGCTCTCTTCCTTCACCCTCTCTTGGAGAGTTCCTTGTCAGGGAGGTGCCACCAATAACTTGACTCCTTTCTGGAGGCCTCTTCCCCCTCCCCCACAACCAAGAGCTAGGAGGAGTGAGATGGTAGGATGGTAGGTCAATAGGAGAGACGTTTCCTTTTTTTAAAATTTCATGCTTATGATTCTAATAACCCTCAGGTTAGGGCTACATGCTATTAATGGTCAAGTTAAATAAACTCTTTAGCAGAAAATGCTTCTATTCCAAATCTGGAAAGGAGACTAGCAGCCCCAACTTGAGATGAAATAAATCTTTTATAAAGGCATTAGTTTTGGGAGTTGCCAAGCTCAGCTGTGGTCCAAGTTCTCCTTTCCTCTGTTCTGAGGGTGGAAGGAGGTGAAGGGATGTGAAGCAGAACCTGGTGAGGCCTTTTGCTCAGAGGCAATCACATGGCTATCACAGGTACAGTTTTCTTGCAACTGTGCTCTCACTGCAACTCTGGTCAGCTCTGGTGCTGCCTCCTCCACCCCACCAGGTCTCTTCCTGCTACTGTTTCCTAGTCAAGAACTGCTGGCCATCCAGGACATGTGGTGTCTCCCACTGGAGAAAAAAAGGAACGGCTTGGAGGTACTTATGGCACTTTGCTGAGTGTCACAGGGAATTGAGTACTGTCCTTCCCTCAGGCATATAGATCAAAGATGGGGACTGAGGGCCCTTCTTGAATGACCTCAAAACCTCATCTTCGTAACTGGATTACCCAAGGGGGCCCACAGTAGAGGTTTTATGTTCAAACATTCTGACGTGGCAAGCCCTGATCAACTGACCCCAACACTTCAGGAAATAGGATAATCAGCAAGTTAAGGCATCGATGCTCCATGTCAGCTTCTCTCAGAGCAGAGGTCTGAGATGAAAAAGGGCTAGAGGGTCAGAGGCACACATTTCAGAGCTCACTTCGGTCCATTTTGAATCACTTTTTTCAAAAGACTCACTGTAGAGTAGATGTCCCAATACTCAAAGCAAAAACAAACAAAAGCAGAACCAGGCTTCCAAGATAACGGAGCACTCTTCACAAAGCTCCAGAAGCATGTAGCTTCCCAGAGTAAAAGAGCACCCTTATTTGATGATGCACAAAGAAATTCACTTAGGGGGCCGCCTCCGTGGCCAAGTGGTTAAGTTTGCGCGCTCCGCTGCGGCGGTCCAGGGTTCGGATCCTGGGCGCAGACATGGCACCGCTCGTCAGGCCATGTTGAGGCAGCGTCCCACATCCCACAACGAGAAGGACCTGCAACTAAGATATACAACTATGTACGGGGGGGGGGGGGGTTGGGGAGATAAAAGCAGGAAAAAAAAAAAAGATTGGCAACAGTTGTTAGCCCAAGTGCTAATCTTTAGGAAAAAAAAAAAAAGAAATTCACTTAAAATTTTGGAAGGCATTATAATCCATTCTTCAATTTTGCATATTTGCCTTCCCCAGATAGTTTTTATTTAGAAGGGCTGAAATTAAATGCCAAATGTGTGTCAACTACTGATGTAGGAGAATTTTACCATATTTGGCAAAACTGGTTCAAAATGAATTACAGAAACTACTCTCTTCCTGTAAGAAAATAACTCATTCCTATCCCCAGGAAAAAGAACCAGAGATCCAGCAGGCATTATACATCCTATGGGCAGCAAGACACCTGAACCAAACCTCCCGCAGAGAGACCAGTACAGATGTGATAAAGACCCATGAGCACACACAGACAGACACTTTATTAGTTTCCTCTACAAGAAACAGTAACATTTTTTAAACAGAAATCTCGGGTCATTTGAGAGGCTGAACAGATCCAAGGAAGGAAGATGAAACTCAAATACTTAAATTAATCAAAAGGCACTACACCGCCACCTAAAACCTACCTCCACGGTGGCAGTAGGCTAAGGAAGATTAAGCTACAGCAAAATAATCTCGTGTCAGTGTTAGAGAATACACAGCAAGAAGCGAGTTTGCTTTCCAGAAGACTATGGTACAGTGATCATTTGGGGCCAAGAAGATATGTGGCCAGGAAAAGGTCAAGATGGCTGAAGGTCAAGCCAAAGGGAAAGGAACAAGTAGAAAGGACAATCCAGGCAATAGTCCCCAAGCAGAGGGTGACAGATCAGGCTTTTTCCTCCCAAGAAGCATTTGCTGCACTACGTGCTGCCTCCCCCCAGGCCCCGCTGGAGTGCTGTGCAAGCTGCCTGCTCCTACCTGACAGGGGATCGGCAACCAGAGCTGGGTGCAGGGCTGCCAAGGGCTCTTGATGCAATTTAAAATAGACCTTAGAGAACTTGTCACAGGTTGGGGGGGATTGGGATGGCTTTGTTGCTAGTAGTTCTGAACCAAGGAAACCTTGAAGCATTCACATGCAAAGGAGTCTGAGCTTCCCCAATCACATTTCAACACCCCTACACAACACCCTTCAAAGTCTGAAATCTGGCAGCAGCTGAGCTGTAGTTAAAGCTGCAAGGCTCACAAAATCAGAAAAGCCAGAATGAGACAACGCAGGGAGGAAATCCCAGCAGTTAATCTCAATCTGTCTTTCTCTAATTTAGGAGAAATGTTAATATATCTGATGTGGGATGTAGAAAGCTACACTGGAGCAAGCTGGGTCTTCTGCTGAATTTTTCATCAAATACCAAGGGAAAACAAGGGGCGGGGTTCACTTTATTTTTAAAAAGCCTCAGAAATTATTCTATTATAAAGGGACATGGCTGAACAGGTAGGAAACCGATTCCCCATTGTGAGTTCTCCTGATGGCTTCTGCAAGAATCATAGAGATGTCGATGACCTAGAAAGGCAAGAAAAGCCTCCAGTTAGTATCATATAGACAGAGATGACTGGCCAATCTGCAGACACTGATGAGCAGCCTGATGAGGGTCCTTCCTCTTAAGGCTGGTGCACTGTGCTGTTTCCCTGCGTGAGCCCGCGCCCAGCTAGCCTTCATAACATTTTTAATACAACCATTAGGAAAGAATCAAAATGCTAATGGAGAAAACACCCTGACTCGCACGCACCAGGATGATGGTGAGTTGACATTTGAAAATTCTTAGGAATGAAAAAAGACCAAACAATATTTAAGCTGAAAAAAAACCTTTAAGAATGACATCAACCCTTCAATTCTACAAATTTCAGAAAGCTAATGGAGTACTGTACACATTTTTAATGAAGCAAGGCCTTGTTCTTTTAGTGTCACAGAATTCAAACTTCAGTGTCTAACAATTACTTGGGGAATTACTCTGAATACTGAGCCCAGGACCTCTGGTTTTGTAGGTCTTAGATGGAGTAAAGGAATGTGCATTTTAACAAGAACTCCTGGGGCCGGCCCAAGTGGTGCAGGGCTTAAGTGCGCATGTTCCGCTTTGGCGGCCCGGGGTTCGCCAGTTCGGATCCCGGGTACGGACATGGCACTGCTTGGCAAGCCATGCTGTCTGTGGCAGGCGTCCCACATATAAAGTAGAGGAAGATGGGCATGGATGTCAGCTCATGGCCAGTCTTCCTCAGCAAAAAGAGGAGGATTGGCAGCAGATGTTAGCTCAGGGCTAATCTTCCTCAAAAAAATAAAAAAAAAAACCACAAACCCCCCCCCCCCCCCCCCAAGAACTGTAAGTAATTGCCTTAGGTGGCTTCCAGAGCACAGTTTGAATAACACTGCAGTTCTAAGGAGCGCACCATCAGTTTAAAGGCTTCACAGGACACCTGCAGGAGCCAATAGTTAAGAGTGACACACACATACTGTAAAGCATGGACCTACAAACTTGAGTGTGCATCACAATCACTGCGAGAGCCTGTCAAAATACAGAATTCTGGGCTCCATTCTCCAGAGATTCTGAGGTCTAGCAATTTGAATTTTTAAACGTGATTTTCTTACTTTTGGATCACAGATCCTGATGACAGACTAAACCCTTAAGAGCAAAGGAGGAAATCTTCAGAACCCAGACACCTAATTCAACATATGTAACCACCTCCTCAAGGCTTAGTGGAGCTTTGTTTTGCAAGAATCTCATCCTCACCTGTATTTTGGAGCAATGCCTCATCTTATCCTCCTGAGGTATGGTATTGGTGACTACTACTGCTTCAAAGCATGCATTGTTAATGCGAGAAATGGCTGGGCCAGAAAAGATGCCATGAGTCAGGATAGCATAAACTCTGGTGGCTCCAGCTGAGAGAAGTCTAGAGGAGAAAGCAGAGTAGATTTGGATTAATCTTACTTGTCACTATAGAATCTGAGTTAGGAAGGAGGAGTGTATTAGTCAGCTTGGCTGCCGTAATAAAATCTCACAGGCCAGGTGGCTTAAACAACAGAATTTTATTTCTCACAGTTTTGGAGGCTGAGAAGTCTAATACTAGCTGGTGGTGAGGTAGGTTTCATTCTGAGGCCTCTTCTCTTGGCTTGTTGGTGGCTGCCACCTCACTGTGTGTGTCAGGGGGTGAGCTCTCTGGTGTCTCTTCTCCTAAGGGCACTCATCCCATCCTGAGGGCCCCACCCTCATACCTCATCTAAAGCTAATTACCTCCCAAAGGTCCCATCTCCAAATACCATCACAATGGGGATTAGGGCTTCAACATATGAATTTTAGGGGACACAATTCAGTCCATAGCAAGGAGAGAGAACTGGACTAAGAACTTATCTGAATAGGTTCGAATTAGTGTATAAGGACTGCAGCACAGACTGCTGCACTCAACAAAATCCATCTCTTCTCCCTGGGCACACCACTGGACTACATTTCCCAGCCTCCCTTGCATAGTTAGGCGTGGCCATGAGACTTAATATTGACTATCGAAATGTGGGCAGATACAATGTATACCACTTCTGGCTGGGCTTATAAAAATCTTCCATGGGTGATCCTCCATGCTCTTTTCCCTTTCTGGCTGGCCAAAATGGAACCGTATCCCAAACTAATCTTGGAAGCCCCAGGTTAAAGATGTAGTGCCACAAGACTGAAAGAGGAATACTTGTGTTGGAGTGCACCATGAACAAGAAAGAAGCTTTATCACGTTAAGCCACTGACAATTCAGGGAGTTGATCTGTTATAGCAATTAGCATTACTTTACTAATATGAGGACAAAATGAATTTTACAAATTTATACTCCAGGATCCAAATCAGGAATCATTTGGTGCACAAATTTTTTAGCACCTATTATATGCCAGGCCCTGGGAAAGGCACACTCAGAGGTTAAAAAAAAGTCGTGAGAAACAATGCTGTCTATAGTGACCTGGATTGTAAGCAGCAGGGAGCCACTTAAGGTTTTACAGGAGAGGAGTGATGGTATCTAGCCTTGGTTTTGGAAAGATTAGCAAGTGGGAAGGCAATGTGAAAGATGCACTAGGGAGGCAAGACACTGGTGACTGGCAGCAGAGAGGACAGAGGAAGGCAATTTAGAACAGTGCAGGCAAGAGACGACAGGTAATATGAACAGGGGTAGTAGCAGCTAAACGCACACTCAAGAAGTTAAGAGCAGGGTTTCTGGCTCAGGTGAAATATAAATATGAGAATATATTTCTGTCTGCTCAAGCCAACAGATTTCTATTTTAACTTGTTAAAAAAAACTACCGAAAGGAGAATATTCAGAGTGATGAAAAAATTTCAGAAATAAAGTGGCAATGATTGCACAACCTTGTGAATGTAACTAATGTCAATGAATTGTACACTTAAAATGGTAAATTTTATGTTATAGATAATTGAGTACAATAAAAAGAAAAAAAAAAACCTAAGGAAATCTGGGGAAAAAATAAAGTACTCATCAATTCATATGTATTGCAATTCAAGCCTAAGGTGATGAAAAACTCCCAAAGCTGGTTTATCATCCCCTCAATTCAGTTCCAAAATGAATCAGCAGGCTGAAGGAATTCGGATAGCGCTTAGCTTTTCACTTCTAACCACCGGCCCCACCGCTCAGCACTCACTTGTCAGCCGCATGGCAAATTGTGCCACAAGTGTCAGCCATGTCATCCACTAAGATAGCCACCCGATCCTTCACATCTCCCACCAGCACCATGCGGTCTACTTCATTGGCCTTCTTCCGTTCTTTGTGAATCAAGGCAAAGTCCACATTCAATCGATCTGCGATGGAGGTCACTCTGTAAAACAGGGAGTTTACAGTTACAACCTGTGTGGGAGGGGGCTCCTAAGACAAAAGAAATGGACTAAAGAATGGGCTTGCTTTCTGGGGGCAAATACTCCTTGAAACCAAACAGTTCCCAGGGCTGGAAGCAAGCAATTATAATTGATTGACATCACAAACTGGGTTTTATAGACTGATGCCTCCATATCCTGAGAGGAGTTTATGAATATATTAGTCAAATTTATATTATAATTCATTCTGGGTTACAGTGGGGGATAGACAGACACTCTCACCAGTTCTGGGAAGCAGTATAATGCTAAGGCATGTTCATTTAATGGATTGGCAGCAGGAGGGGAGAGAGCAGACTTGGTTAACTAATGCCGGGAGTGCAGACTGTCCCGATTTGACATGCGGAAGTGGTGAGAAGTGAACCTGAACCTGGAGGGAGAGGAGCAGTCCCGAGCCTGTTCCAATGCCCGTGCCCTCATCACACTCCCCTCAGTGATCCACCAACTGTCAATGTCAACTGTACCTGAACACCAAGTTTGGGAGTTCCTTTAATGACTGCTAGAAAGAAAGTTATACCAATTAACCAGGCGAATTGGGCATCTCGCTGTATAGCCCAAAGTGTCTCCAAATCAAAACAGAATTCTTTTTTTTTTATTACAAAATACAAACCAGACTAGAGGGTAGGATAGAAGACAAATCTACCTGGTGACAAAGTCCCATATAATTCACTCAAATAGAAATCTACGCAGTGTAAATGACAGTGTGCTGACGCAGTGATGTGTACGTCTGTGCTCCACTGTGCCATCCTCGTCATGCGTGAAGAAGTCTGTGCCTTGGGCTTTATTTTTTAATGTAGCACAGATCCAACCAGAGCATTGTGTCCTGTCTCCCTTGTGACTATGGTCACATCTCTGAGTTTTTGCTGAATAGGGGAACCGTGACCATTTAACAGAGAACACACAAGGCTTGAACCATAACCTAGGCAACATTTGTACCCTGATCTAAATGACCAAACTCTGTACTCTGCACTACTACTGTGTGGACACATAACATCAAGAGTAACCAATCTGCTTGGAATGATGACTGATCCGAGGCAGATGCATGATCAATTAGTTCTAGCATCCAAGACCATCCACATGCAATGGCCTACAGACTCAGGGATAGACAAAGCATAAAGAGCTAGAAAAAGTCACTGCCTATACTCCTGAGGGGAGCACTATGTGCAGGTCACAATCGCACAGGGATGTCTACTTACTCCAAAAACCCTGCCAAGACAGAAGTGATAGCTACTCCCTTTGAAAAGACTCCATCACTATAAGAAAATTATAACCAACAAAAAGTCATGTAGCAATAAGTCATCTAACTGAAGGCAGTTTTTTTTGTACCCAACTTTGGAAAGAAAATCCTGCTTGATTATTTATTTCAAACATGACTATTTCTAAGTCCCATGGCAAGATGTGAAAATAATGCCCAATAAGTTAAGGCAAGTATGACAACTACCATTAGCAGAATGTTTTTTCGGTTCTGACTGTAGTATTACAGATGGTAATTAGTGACTATGTGGGACTCAGAAAGCTATACATCTGGCTGGATAACAGAACTCAAGTTCTCAGCTCATCAGTTCTGTTCAAGTTACTGAAATAAAGAAGTTGTTGAGAAACAGTTATTGAAGACTTGAATGGCTTGTAGAAAGATCTGAATTCGCTTTTCCTAATCATCTGTGTTTTGTCGCTCTTTATTCTATTTCCACAACAAGAATGTGTGCCATACTTTTGAATGCATTACTAACGCGTGACTCACTAAGGAAATCAAAAGCTCTTGGTCAGCACCATGTGAGCTGCAAAGCACGGCCACTGGCAATCGCTGGCAATCAGTTTGTTTAAAATGTTAAGATCTTGGGTTTAAAGAAAATTACCATACTTTATTTTCCTTCCTGATTAATATTTTAATTCAAAGGATCAAAATGGTCTAACAACAGCATTAAGAAGTGTGTAAAAGCTTACTGGTCCGCTATTATCACGTGGGTCGATAGCAGGTGCCATTCATTAGAAAACCAAATTTCCTCCCCTTCCTGGTAGGTTTATAGCAGTTCGTTAGCCCTGCAATGCCAAGTTATTACTGGGTTACAGTCAAGCCCACAATACCAGACTATCCAGGGCCCCTTGGCTGCTGTCTTGTCTTTTGGGTAGTGACTCAGGCCAGTAATAGACGAGTGAGTAGAACTATATCCAGCCCAAGCCCCAGCTACTGGTACACTCATTCCAAAGTACTTAAAACCTGTCACTTGGATAGAAAGACATCACTTTCTGATACAACCATCTGAAAGATTCTCCCAGTACATTGGGAATAATACAAATTCCAGCCATACCTCTTAGCTCCACCAGCATCGGGTGAGACAATGGTGCAGTTCCTCCACTCCGAGATATTCTCCCTTATCCACTTCAGGACAGCTGGCTCTGCATACAAATTGTCCACTGGGATATCAAAAAAGCCCTGCAGGAAGAAGCTGGGTCAGTTTTGCTTTGTTTTTCTTCTCCTCCATTTATTTATTTTTTAACTGAATAAATTTGACACGTAACATTGTGTAAGTTTAAGGTTTACCCTTCTCCTCCATTTATACATGACTAACACAAAGAGAATAGTAATTTGCCCAAAGGATACCTTACTACAACATTCAAACTGATTAGAAGGCATGCCCAGTGTGGTAGACTATAAAAACGGCCTCCTCGAGACTGGATTGTGCAAGAGAACCCAGCCATGGTGGGCAAAGCCAGCCCTCAGCGAACCCACAACTGACCACAGGCACACGAGTGAGCCAATGGGGAAAACGGCCTAGTTCAGCTGAGACCGGAAGTTCCTAGCCAACGTGCAGATTCATGAGGCAATAAATATTTACTGCCTTATGCCGCCAAATGTTGGGCTGGTTTGTTAAAGAGCAAAAGCTAACTGATGCAGTTAGAGACGCTATGGTCTATAAACTTAGCGGAAGGTATTTATAATAAAAGGTCACAGAGAGTAACTACAAGTCCGGAGATCTGTGTTCTAACACTAGTTGCTACAGATTAGTTGTGTTTCTCAACTTTGCTCTTCTTCTATAAAATGGGTATAATCAATCACCTGTCCTATGTATCTCACTGGATTGCCGTAAGCCTGCAATGATAATGATTTGAAAGTCTCTTTAAAAAGCATAAAATATAAGGTGGTATTCCATTCCCCTTACTCTGGGTTTATGCTAGAAAGTAGGTTCCAAATCTATGGCTCTAAATTTAATGATGACAATAACACCTCCCATTTATTTGGCACCTGTCGTGAGCCAGGCATTATGCTATGAATTTAATATTTATTTATTTACTTATTATTTTGAGGAAGATTAGCCCTTAGCTAACATCTGCTACCAACCCTCTTCTTTTTGCTGAGGAAGACTGGCCCTGAGCTAACATCTATGCCCATATTCCTCTACTTTATATGTGGGATGCCTGCCACAGCATGGCTTGATGAGCGGTGCCACGTCTGCACCTGGGATCTGAACTGGCGAACCCCGGGCCGCCAAAGCGGAACGTGCGCACTTAACCGCTGCGCCACCAGGCCCGCCCCTAATATATTATTTAATACTCACAATAACAAAGCAGTGTATGTTCAGAGAAGTTAAATAGCCTGCCAAGGCTACAAAGCTAGTAAGCGTCGGAGCCAGTATTCAAACTAGATCTGATCCCCAAGCCTATGCTCTTCCCAGAATACCAGACGCCTCCCTTTCCAACCACCCTAAATGACTAAGATCAGGAACTCTGCTGAAGGTGAGGATGCTTAATATGTTGTCAATGTCTAGTTTATTGGAGCTGTACTTGGGCAGTTTTTTGCTTCGCTGCAGTCTTCAACATTATCAGTCCTCTGCTCCCTACTTTCTAACTCCTAATAATTTCTAAGCTAGCATTTAGCTTCCACTGATACCTGAATTTGAGAAGCATGCAGGTCCATGGTGATAATATGATCTGCGCCTGCTACAGAGAGCATATTTGCAACAAGCTTGGCTGAGATTGGAGCCCGGCTCTAAACGGAGGGGAGGAAAGAAAAACAAAAAAACACCAAGAAGCCAGTTTGAGAAACAATTCATTTGCTCAAGAAGCATTTATTTATTGCGTACTTACTATGTTCAAGGCACTGGGCTACCAGGAAATTCACAGAAAGTGACATGGCCATTGACGTTGAGTAGATCACTATCTAGCACAAATGTAAAGTGCAATATCACTTTTCCAACTCAGGATACATGTTTCAGAAAAGAAAATACCTTCCTACCTTTCATTTTCTTAACTTAAATGTATGCATTTTCAGCCTATTCAAGTGTTTCCAATGCTCAATTATTTAAATTAGGCAGACTTAAAAAAACTTTTTTGAAAGAATTTTATTAAAATCTGTTTCAACACATATATACTCAAACCTGTATAACACCTAACATGTCAAAATTTAACATACATTACAGAATGGGAATTGTAGTTTTGTAAATTACAACACTCCCTTACTCATCTGGAGGTCAACCTTCCAGCAACCTCAGCCCCCTTAAATAACAGGTAAACACACCTTCTGCACTGTGAAATAGAAAAGCCCGTGCCCTTTATACTCTGTAGGAGCACCAAACTCTACTGGAATAAAAATATCTGGCCTTCTCCCAGGCATTGTATGAAAAATTTGGGCATTGATTACAATAGACCTGTAAAGTTTCATGTATATGGCTTATCGTCTAATATGCCAGATAAATAAGGTGCAGTGTGTGTGCGCATGCATGTGTGTATAAGGAGAACAAGTATTCATGTAACAGACTTCAGGTTTTATGAAGAGGCCACAACTAGAACCCCAAGAGGGTCCCAGAGGATCTACCATAGTTTAAAAAATAGTCTACTCTATGGGAGCTGGTGCTTAGTCTTACTGATACAATTAAAAACAGCAGTGAGCTAACCGAAAGTCACACAGGTATGACTGGAAAAAAATATATCGACTCCATATGTGTTGCTTTATACAAACAAATCACATGTCAATTGTTTTGAAGATCGGATAATACCTAAGAGAATGTGCTACAAAAGTAATCCCCTCTAAATATCTATCTGATGATTAAGGAATTTTTTGGCGATTTTGGGCAAGTGCTTCTGCTTCCTGTGATTAAAAAAAAACGATTAAAAAAAAGAGGTTCTGTTCCTACCTTATCCTTCTTATCCTGCCGGGCATAAGGGAAGCATGGTATGACTGCAGTAACCCGGCTGGCTGAAGCGATCTTGCAGGCATTGATCATGATCAAAAGCTCCATTAGATTGTCGTTGATTTCACCACAGCCACTCTGAACAATATACACATCCTCTCCACGGACACTTTCGCCAATTTCCACACTATAACAGGAAAGACAGGACAACAAAAACAATAGATTTTAAGCACTATACTATACTTCTACAGACAGTAAGGTCTCAAAAGCACAGCTGCCCTTCTAGTATGCTATGAATCAGTTACAGCTGCATGTGGACACGGACCCCCTCAGACTTCAGGAGCTCTCTTGGAGGAGCCCCTGTGCCAGAAGCTGTTTACTGCTTCAGTTTACTCTAGTTTACTACACAAATATTCTACAAGTACTCTAGTGCACTATACAAATATTACCTATTTTTACGTGTGACATGCCATGAAAAAGACTGGCTAAAGTACTTACAAGTAATTGGACCATAATTTCAGTAGGCGGCCTGTATCTCATTTCAGACAGGTACACGACATATGAATGCAAATTTGCTACAGCATCTGGGACTGTCACAATCCATACATAACAAAAGAAATAGAAAGATCATATAAAGAATGAGTCACTACTGTTCTATAATGATGCCTTCTACAGAAGACAGCAGCACATCTACCATACTGGCAGTTCACTCAACAAACATGAAATGTTCATATGCCAGTCACTGTGCTAGGTGCTAGGGACACAATGGAGAATAATAAAACATGCGGTCCTTGCCTTCATTCTAGGCTCACCATACTCTGGTCCAATTAGTAAGTCTTGTTTAAAAAATCTCACAGAAAGTTATTCTAATTATGGAGTAGGGCTATATTTCACCACAGAATGAAAGTTCTGATAGCCATACTTGGACCCTTACCAAGAATAAATCATGATTTAAAAGTAATAACCTCAGTGACACCTCAAAGCAACACCATTTCCCCAATTAATCCTCCAGGTGAAGTGGTGCGGGTGGTGGGTGTGCATGCATGCACGCGTGTGTACTATGTGTAGACGAGGAGTAAATTAGAATAGTTGATAACTGCTATTAATCAAGAGAAAAACTTCCCCAATAGGAGATAATTCTATTACCAGAAGAAGGTGATAGAGGAGATAATTAATATTTATTCCTTTCCAATCCAAGTAACAATTGAAAGGATCTCACCTTTAACAAGAGTGAGATTAGTTTATATTGTAAACCAAGAGAAATAAAAGCAAATGGTAAAAATCAAATCAGAAACCAATTAGAACAGGGAAGTTGAGGTTCCGAGCAGAGAGAACAAAGAGGAAAACACGTTAGTTTGGGATATCCGAACATAAACCTGACAAATAAAAATGGCAAGCAATAGGATATATTGGAGAATATGAGGAAGCCATTTGGTGTAAACCTAATTCGGCCTGACCTTGTCTTTCCAAAAGGGCTTGACTGAGGCTGTTGAGCATGCATGGTACATCTGCTTTAGAGATTCCCTATGGCAAGAACAAAGGCCCTTGAGATAAAGGTGCAACTTCCCTACCCCTCCCATCGTTGGCATTTCCTTAAGGATTAAGCATCTTTCCTTAGGCTAGAAACTGATGGCTGAGCTCACCTGTGACCGCCCAGCTCCAGACAATAGACTTGCCTCCTGCTACACCCGCTGAAATAGCAGACCCACTACCTGCAGTGTCCATCAAGTGCTGTGCCCACAGGGCAATCTTGTGACTATTGTGGGAGGGACATTTCAATCATATGTAAATCATCCTCTTTGTGGGTATATAACCACTCTGTATACCAAACTTCTTTGGTGCCCTTTCTTCCTTGGGAAGAAAGGCCCTGGGCCATGGTCCTCAGATTTCAGCTCAGAATAAACTCTCCCAAATTTTCATTTATAGATTGGTTATGGATTATTTACGTCGACAACCTTCTGGCACTGAATTCAAGAAGTATTTTATACTAGGGATCCTTACGTTAAAAGTGCATTATTTGCTCAAATCAATAATCTTAAGTTCCTACAACAAAAAACTAGAAAACTGGCAAAATAACTCAAAGTAAGCAGTAGGAAGAAAATAACCATAAGAGCAGAAATCAATGAGATTGAAAACAGTAAAATAATAGAGAAAAACCAATGAAACATAAGCTGGTTCTCGGGGGAAGGAGAATCAATAAAACTGATAAGCCTCTAGGAAGACTGATCTAAAACAGCGTCACCGGGGAATTCTACCAAACAGTTAAATTAACACAAATTTTGCACAATCTTTTCCAGAAAACAGATGAGGAAGGAATACCTTCCAACCATTTTTGGAGGCCAGTATCACCCAGATACCAAAAGCAGATAAAGGCAATATAAAAAGAAAACTACAGATGTAGGGGGAGGAGGAGAAAGGTGGGTGTGGTTACAACAGGGCAGCAAGAAGGATCCTTGTGGTGACAGAATGGCTTTTTTATCTTCACTGCATCAATGTCAATATCCTGGTTGCTGCACTACACTAGAGTTTTTGTGCAAGAAAGCTGTAGTTTGGGAAAACTATGGTTGGCAACTTTGGGAAAACCGGGTAATGGGTACATAGGATCTCTGTTATTTCTTACAATTGAATGTGAATCTACAATTATCTCAAAATTCAATTTTAACAAAAAGTGCATCATTATACCTTGTGTATATTTGAGTAAACCATTACTTCAGCTCTCAGTGAAAGCTGAGGTCATAAAAGTATAACTAAAAACAAAGGCACTTCTGTACTAAGTCAAAAGAACCTAGTTCAGTTGTATTATTTTCTGAGAAATTATGTAACACTGTGAGGGAATTTGGAGAACTCTGGTTTTTAAGTTAATTTGAGAAATAGCCCATCTCAAAATATTTCCTCCCTAGCTAACCATGCATGAGTCATGCTGTCTTCCTTTACATTCCTTGAATACGCTCTTTTCCACCTCAAAGCCTTTGCATTTCTTCCCACTACCTGGAATGCTCTTCCTACAACTAGCTCATTCATTTCTCAGGTCTCCAATCAAAACGTCTTCCCTGCCCAGCTTATTAAAAGTGACTTCCCTGAGAACCTGTAAGATTAAAGGTGACTTAAATATTAACCAACTGCACTGTATGAACCTTATTTCCATACCAATTGGAGCAAACTGTGACAAACCCCATTTATGAGACAGGGAAATTTGAACACTGGCTACTTATTTAATATTAAGAGATTACTGTTATTTTTTTTGGCAAGAAAATGGTATTGTGGTTACTGAAATATATATGGGTGATATGATATAATATCAGGTTTGCTTCAAAATAATTCAATTGCGGATGTGTGTGGGGAGGGGTAATAATAGATGAAACAAGATTAGCCGTAAGTTGATAACTGCTGAACTGGGTGATAGGTACATGGGTCGGGAGGACCATTACTATTCTCCCTACCTCTGTCTATGTTTGAAATGTTCCATAATAAAGTTAAATAAACTGACCCTCCCCAGGTCTTCTCTCATCGCTGTGGTTATTCCCTTCAGAACACTTATCACAATTTATTATCACTATTTTTTATGCACTTGTTTATGTCTCCTCCACTAGAGTGCAAGATCCATGAAGGCAGGGACCAGAGTGATCATGCTCACATGTATACCCAGCCAGGCAGTGCCAATATGGTACAAAGAAAGAATGAATGAATGAATGAATACCTCTCACGATTAGGCTGCCTCTTGCATCCACTCACCCTAGACAGAATGTGAACCTTCTGTAGGCCTACTATTGTGAAAATTTAGAAGACTTGATTTTTACCATCCCTCGCAAAGTAACTCACTTCACGTTAGATGCAAGTGGGTCTAACATGTTTCTTTAAAAGGTTTTGTTGTTGTTGTTAAGGGAGATTAGCCCTGAGCTAACATCTGCCGCCAATCCCCCTCTTTTTGCTGAGGAAGACTGGCCCTGAGCTAACATCATGCCCATCTTCCTCTACTTTATATGTGGGATGCCTACCACAGCATGGCTGGCCAAGCAGTGCCATGTCCGCACCCGGGATTCAGGCTGGCAAACCCCGGGCCGCTGAAGAGATTCGAATGTGTGCGCTTAAGCGCTGCACTACTGGGCCAGCCCCATCTTTAAAAAGTTTTGACAAATGTGCTCATGTCCTTTCACAAATACGCAGCTGATATTTAATTTTGGGTAGAACTACAACCTGATGGGCCCACCAAAATGTGATAGCTGCAAAGAATTTTCTGATGGGATACTGAAAGAGTGATAGTGAGCAACATTATGAACAATATAGCACTTTTGTGGACCCCTGAACTGAACTGACATCTATTAATCACCAAGATCAGCTTAAGAAACAACTGAATCTGTCAGCAAGGTCAACTATGCCAATGCCAAAATTACTTTCTGAAGACATTCTTCAAAATTCAAATGGACAGGCAGGAGGGAGCCAGGGAAGCCTTTCTGGAAGAGCAACTTCCATGTTTTCCAAAGCGTAGGTGCTAGAATGACACTGCCCAATAGAATAGAATGAGTCACTGGCCTCGGGTGGTTATCGAGCACTTGAAATGCAGCTACTGTTGACTGAGGAACGGAATTGACAAGTGCTGTAAGTGTAAAATACACACCTAATTGTGAAGACAGCACAAATAAAAGGAAAAATATATCTCAATTTTAATATTGCTTACATGATAAAATTATAATATTTTAAGATATATTGGGTAAACAAAATATATTATTAAAATTTTAAAAAACACAAATGGGCAAAACTAAGTAACCCCTCCTGGAAGAAAACATGCTCTGCAAGTTACTCATTATGGTAGGCCCAAACAAGAGGCAGTGGTAGTTTGAAGGGACTCCTCAGATGTCCTTTACTAACACTGCCCGCCCTTTGAGCTGTCCCAGGCTAAAAGAGTCCCTTCCACATTTAAGGTGCGCAACTCTGGGGTTTTGACCAAGTACTTCAAATATTTGAGCAACTTCAAAACTTAAGAAAATTGTAATGCCACCCACAGGTATGGGGTGAGCCCCATACCTCACCTCCTTGGCTAAGATATCCATTTCCCTGAGGGAGAATGAAAGTTATGCACATTGATTTCCAATAAAAAGTCAACTCTGTCCTCTACATGTGGTACCGGAGGCCTATGGCTCTTGGTTTAGTCAAGAACACAGAATATCACCTGTGCTGCACACATTCACTTGCCAGAGTCAGGCTGTCCGACGAGGAGCTAAGGAACAGCAGCTTGACAATGGATCTAAGATAGTATAAGAGACAGGCTAAATATCTAGTCTACAGCTTTCTTATTATCAAGTAAGACCAGAAAACAACATAATTAGACCATGGTGGCTTATCTCTCTTTACAAACGCCTTAACTATCAAAGTCAGTATAAAAAATACCCACAAAGTTGCTTATTATTTTACGATCCCACCTATAATATTCTTAGAATTTTGTTCCTGGAAGTATCAAAAGTTTTACGAAAACAAAAACTACATAATCCACTGCAAACGGCTTTATCCTTCTGGCTGCCAGAAAGTCAAGGGATACTGTCAAAGTAACACTAAACTTCAGTAATCACTTTATGCCAGATTCTTGGCACAATTACTATAGCCCTTTGTTCTATAGGGCTTCTGATGTATGTACTTAACGAACCTTTTGTGAGTGTGACTGTCATGAAACACACTTCAAATCCTTTCTTGAAAGCAGGTAAGGCATTGATCATAAAATTAAATGATCACTGCCAACTTAAAGCTCAGAGAGCATTTGCTAAATAGGCAGCTTTAGCAGAGGTGATTCCTTCAAAAATTCTACTCCAGCATCACATAAAGTTTGAAAATGAACTCTTAAAAAATCACCAGCTCACCACCCAACACAATCTTTTGTTATTATCTCACCTGATGACAAGCAACCAACAGTTCAGCCATTTCCCAAAGCCAAACTTAGGACTAAAACTTACCCTCAAGCGTAGAAGGATGTTATGACCATGTATGCACCTAATAACTTGAATAAGTTATTTAACTATATTAAAAACACAGTGGTGCAAGTAAACTAGGACACTACCTTGTTTTACTGTGTATAGTTCTGATCTCACTAATCAAGAGCAGTCTTTCCCTCCTGTAGTATTAGAAGGCACAGACTCTCAGAAAGTCTTAAAAAGCCCATGAACTACATTCCGATTATACAGCTTGGTCAATAAACAGTTCAATGAATCCTCAAGAAAATCTTGATAATATTCTTATGGTTTCCTCTAAGAAATGCCAAGTTAGGCAGTGACTGATGGCTAGAACAGTTATGCCTAAAACCTGTTTGCTTTTAATCTATCAGGTGGAAAGATCTGGTTTAGCGATTTAAAGGACAACACTCCTTGTTCTTTCCCTCTAGCTCTAATGGCCTGTTCTCCAAACGGCTTTGGGCCAATCATTCTCCCCCGTTCTGCAGAGGACTGGCGAGGTTCATCCAATGAGAAAATGAACTTATCCTTTACCCTTTCCTTTAGCATCAGGCATTAAGTGCATCCGACTAGCAAGGAATGTTAAGAAACACAAAAAGGAAATAAAGTGAATCTAAGAGGCAGGTGGTATTCTTAAGAAAATCTGAAGAATTTAGACGGAGTTGTTGGCATGTGCAAAATACATGGGATGAACTAACCAAACGATACGGTTCTTAGGGAATCCTAGGCAACCAAATTTAAAGTCTTCCCCCTCTCAGCCAATCCAGAGTAACCAAATATACCAAAGTTATTTATCAATATTGAAGAGAATGGCGTAAAAAAAATGTTAGTATATTCAAAAGTTTTAAAAGCCAGATGAGATGTTGTCTCAGCAAAAATTCTAAAGAACAATAATAACCAGAGTTGGTCAAGTCACTTAACCTCTGAATATTAGTCCCTTCATCCATAAAATGGGGACAGTAAGAATAACTCCCCATAGCAGTGTCAAGAGGATTAAATATGCTATGTGCATAAAACGCTTAGCATAGGAACTAGCATATCTTAAACATTCACTATACATTAATTATTATTAAGATTGTCATTATTGCTGATGAGAGTGGAAATTGGTTCAACTTTTCTGGAGAGCAATTTGGCATTAGGTATCAAAAGCCTAAAAAATGATATATATACCCTTTAACCTAGTAATTCCCCTTCTAGGGATTTACCCTAAGGAAATAATCAGAAATGGTCAAAGATTTAAGTTCAAGGCTTTTCATATAAAGGCATTAGATAAAAAATTGGAAATATCTAATAATAGGGACTTGTTTATCTAAAATTAAGGGAAAACTGTAAGACAAGACTATACAGCTATTTAAAACCATGTAGACTAAATATTAAGGGGAGAAACTATTCATTATATTGGTTTTTTTTAAATTCAAGTTATAGTTTTATTTTTTTTTAAAGATTGGCACCTGGGCTAACATCTGTTGCCAATCTTCTGTTTTTTCCTTCTTCTTCTCCCCAAAGCCCCCCAGTACATAGTTGTATATTCTAATTGTAGGTTCTTCTGGTTGTGCTATGTGGGACGCTGCCTCAGCATGGCTTGATGAGTGGTGCTTGGTCGTGCCCAAGATCTGAACTGGTAAAACCCTAGGCCACTGAAGCAGAGCACGCGAACTCAACCACTCGGCCACAGGGCAGGCCCCTCAAATTATACTGCTAAGTCAAGAAAGCTATACACATGTCTTAGATTTTTGAGAAAAGTATATAAACACACAAACATCTGGAAGGTCATAAATCAAAATGTGAAGACTTTATTTTGGGTGGTAGAATTATTTGGGATGTCATTCTTCCCCCGTCCTCGTCTATATTTTCCACATTTTCTGCAATTCTATCACCAGCCCTTCTTAACAACATTTATTGTGCACTTATTGCATTGGCCAATGTTCTAAGAACTTAACTCCTGAACCTCATTTAATCCTCATAACTCTATGGGTAGATACTACCTTACAGATGAGATTACTGGGGCAAAGAAAGGCTAAGGATTCAAATCCAGGTTCTCTGATCCCAGAGCCTGAGCTTTTAACCTCTCTTATCTATGTGTGGATGTTTCCTAAATAACTGGGCAGCAAAGGATGATCCTGAATTCAGAAGAAAAGCCACTCTGTTAAAAAGAGCATCACCCCCTAAGACTGTGCCTAACTGGAGCAAATGGTAAAACTGTCACATTTGAGGATAGGCTCTGCGCTTCCCCAGCTGATGATCCACCCACAGCTCCCACTGAGCTGCCTTGTCCATGACCTTTAGATCCCAAAAGTCGCACAGGGCAGCCGTTACCATTTCTGCAGTGCAAAAAAGCCAAAAATTGATGAGGGAGGTGGGGGGAAGATCCACCGGCAACACATCTGATTATGTGCAATGAAGATTTCAGAACATCTAAGGAACCAGAAAGCTAACGATTAAGCCAGAAACAAGGTAACCTAAGCCGTCAGCAATTTTCCACACTGGGTTTAATCTTATCCAATGTTTCCAAGCATGTTACTATCCAGTTGTATAAAAATGAAATCGGCCTTATATCTCACAAGTAGATTGGGCCCGCTGAAGATTTCAGATAAATCAACCAGCAGAAAACTAAGTTGCTCTCCCCCTCCCCTCTCCCAGTATAGCCTCAGGTTCTGGTGTGTTGCATTATGCAGAGGGTGAAGGGTTAACACAAGGAAAAACAAAGTCTTTGTATTTTTCCTAGAAGCAAAGGAAAAGGATTTAATAACCACAGTTCTCTAAGGGGGCCAAAAAAACCCCCTCTAAATGAAAAATCATTCTTGTTCCCTAGCTACACTGCTGTTTGCAAAGTCTGGTCCTGTTTTGTCTTCTTTAATACGGCCCTGTGAGTCATAATGGTGTGGTCACAGCTAAAGCCAGCAGCTTAGCTAGCCTCTTTTGACTAAGGTATTGCCTGGTTACAGATGGCATCAGTGTTTGCACTATCATTTGCATCACAACCAGAGGCACAATAATCAAGCATCCAGAAGGAAGCTGTCCACTCCAGATGAATGCTTTTATCAGCAGGATCTAAAAAGTATAAGGGGAGTTACACTGTGGTGATCAGTTTAAAGGATGAAAAAAGGAAATAAAAGCATTTAGGAAAAAAATGTTCCAAGCAATCTTAACTAATTTAACCGATATGAGGTTTGGTGTAAACTTTCCCCTTAACAGAATATAACTATCTCTAAGACTGTGGGCACTGCTCTGATCTGATCAACAGGGTGAGGACAGAACACAAAATGCACTTATCAGAACTAGAAGATTCTGTGTTTAGGTGGAAGGGGAGGGGTAGTGAAAGGATCAGGTAACCAAATTGTCTCTGAGATGGCCCCAAGGTTCAGGAAGAGGGTGGAAGTGGGGAAAGGGTACAAGTTTAATTCTCAACGCACTGAAAAAAATTCGAGATGCAATGCACGTTACGATCTCGGTCTTCCACTCCATCATCTTTCCCCAATTATCTTAACATTCAAGGATGAAACTGTTTCCTAAATTGCCCATACACGGCTAAGAGAACTGGACAAGTTCAGGATAGACTTTGCTACTGAAAAAATATGCTTTTGTATTATCCGTACCAGTAGCTGCAATGGGGAAAGTCAAGGACTCCAGAATTAAGGTTCCCTACGATTTTCTGGATGGTTCAAGCTGAGATGCTGGCAATCAGGATGCAGAGTTAACGCATCACTTTGTGAGATCAACTAGATTAAACTTAAGTATGGGTCCGATTCTAAAGACGTGAGAAGGCAACGCTTGCCAATCTAAGGGAAAACCTCAGTAATAATTTTGGCACCCTCGGTAGATAAGGTCAATTTCCCACAATACCAAACCCGACCCACACCATTTCGAATTGAAAAGCTGCTTCTTAGACTCTAGGGGAAACACCAGGAGGGCTCAGTAGGCAGTAGGTTCTCCCATGCAAGCTGGTCCAAGAACTGAAGCGAACCCAGTCCAGCCTGGATGGCTCAAACGAAGCGACAAAGCCACGTGTCCCTACGCCGAGGCTAAGCGGCTATACCTTCCCGTCGCTCTCGGCAGCCACGAGCCTCGCGCTGGGTCCTCCAGCCCCAGCCTTCAAACCCAGGAGCTTCGCCTCATGCTCCATCTTGACTCCACCCCACCACACGGTGAGAATAAACGTGACCCTCCCGCGAGAGGTAAAATAACGGAAACAGCCCGTGGGGCACGCTCGCCACAGAGCTGTCCCTTCATCCCCACGCCAGCCCCTTAGAACTCACGCGGTGGCCCCATCCCCCTACCCTCTGCGCCCAAGCGGCGCCCCGCCGCCCGGGCAGGTGAGCCCGGTCGGGGTGCCAACTTCGCCCTTACCAGGTCTCCTGGTTGCTGAATTTCTTAGTCACCACCTTGCCTAGTTCCAGGCCCAGGCGGTCGGCAATTTTCTGGGATAAATCCTGGTGGGAGCTGCCGCTGAAGATTTTGATATTCGGCATCTTGGCCAGCTACCCTAGGCACTTTTCGCTCACCGATCACTGCTGCTGCCGAGACCTGAACCAAGGTCGGCCCAGAGATTCTCTGTTAACCGCTTCGCGTTGCTACTCCGCCATCTTACGTTCCCGCCCGGCGCGCGGCTCTAAATTGCCCGGCGCCGGGGAGGCGGGGTCAGCAGGGAAGGCCACACCCCTCAGCCCCGATTTGCTGAGGGGCGGGTCCTCGCTGTAGCTCCGCCTGCCTCCGACTCTCTCAGGTATTGGCTGGAGGCCATGAAGAGGGCGAGGCTAAGAAGTAGCCCCGCCCCCTGCAGCTAGGCAGTCAGGGAGAGGCAGCTAAAGAGTGCCGAGATAAACCGCGCTTGACTGGGGGTGGGGAGGTGCTGGTGACGCGTAGGGCCAGATATTTCCCGCAAGCGGGAAATTAGCCACGCTGGGTTTTTTTCAGCACCAGAAAGTAAGTCTAGCTCTGCCTTACAGTTTCTTTTAAGAAAATCTGTTTATCAGCATAGCAGCCACAGTTAGAATGAAGGGGAGATTTCTGAACATGAGTCTGCATGTTTCTGAACGTGGTTTTTATTTCAATATAAGGACGGGGATGAATTAAAGTACTTTTACATCACAGACACCCATAGCACAGGCGCATCCAAAGGGCTTGTTTGCTCTTTGCAATTGCAAAGTGTCGTCTTTGCCTGGTAGACAAGTCCCAAGGGGGAAAGTGACTCAGGGCACGCCACCTGAACATCCAGAGAGACTGCAGGAGAAAGCTGTGTTTTATTTGTAATGCTGGAACCAAGTATGTTCAAACAAATGAAGGAGTATAGGTTTTCCAAAATATCTGCGCAATAAAGGTCTGATTTATCTAGCCCTTGGAAAGGAGAGAAAATATAGTATACTTAGGGGACTCAGGATAAAGTGCCCTGAAGGAATCAGAAAACCTGGGTTTTGGTCCTGTCTGACTCATGTGAGCCTCAGCATCATCATCTGTATGTTGCTAATGTGGCCTTTTATACCATGTTTTATTATTTTTATGATGATACTTGCTAATTGGATCACAGACAGCCTTTATTCTTATACCACATTTTCATTAAGCGTATTCTAACCATGGATTTAGAAGTAAGAGAAAAACTATACAATCTTAGAATTTTAGAATTAAAAACATTGGGGCTGGCCCAGTGGCGCAGCGGTTAAGTGTGTACATTCTGCTTCGGCGGCCCGGGGTTCGCCGGTTCAGATCCCGGGTGCGGACATGGCACCGCTTGGCAAGCCATGCTGTGGTAGGCATCCCACATATAAAGTAGAGGAAGATGGGCAAGGATGTTACCTCAGGGCAAGTCTCCCTCGGCGAAAAGAGGAGGATTGGCAGCAGTTAGCTCAGGGCTAATCTTCCTCAAAAAAAAAAAAAAAAAGAATTAAAAACATCATACAATTTTAGTTATGAGCACTATGGTGTTCATAACTACAAGCTGTAAAAAATAGAAGAGACTTCAGAAATCATCTAGTCTACTAGCTTCATTTTACATATGGTGAAACTGAGACCCAAAGAGGGCAAGGGTTTTGTCCAAGTGACAAAGGCAGAAAATACTCAAAGCAGCATCCTCTCTTTCTCTTACTGCTATTTTCAGCAGTTTCCCTATAGGACCTCTCCTTCTGATCTTTTGTCATACTTTTACGAATTGAAAAATCTAATGTAGGCCCAGGTGTATAGGAATACTTGGAGAAGGAAGTAAATTGCAAGGCAGAATATTAGTAGTCTTCCCTCATAGTTCATTCATCAAATATTTACTGAGTACTTCATTGCATACAAGGCAGTGTGCTAAGCATTGAGGGGACTATAATGTCTTTGCCTCCAAGGAATTCATTTGTTCAGGAAATATTTATTGAATACTTTTTATGTGCCAGGCCCTTTTCTGGGCACTGAGAATACAGCAGTAAGCAATCAAAAACCCCGCTCTCATGGAGTTTACATTTTCAAACAACAAACATGTAAATGAAGTGTATAATATGTCAAATGGTGATAAGTGCTGTGGAGAAAAATCAGGCAAGGGAGTGGAATAATGTGCCAGGGTGGGATGGAGGGGAGGAGAAGCATAATTTTAAGAAGCGTAGTCAGAAAAGGTCTATCTGGGAAGATAACTTTTGAGCAAAGACCTGAAGGAGATAAAGGAATGAGCCACGTTGAGATCTGGGACAAGCAGAGGGAACAAGTGCAAAGACCCTAAGGCAGCGTGTATCGATCTTATCTGAGGGACAGTAGGGAGGTTGGTGTGTCTGGTGCAGAGTGCGTGCTGGGGTGGTGGGGGTGGAGCACACCTGTAAGAGGAGCTAAGGAAACTCAGGTCAGTGAGAGAAGAGCGATTCGTGGGAGGGTGCCGATCATGCAGAACCTTGGCCATTTTAAGGATTTTGTTTTTACTGAGTAAGAGTTTTTAGCAAAGAATGACATGATCTGACTTCCCTTTTAAGAGGATTACCCCAGCTGAGAACAGGGTGTATTGGGCAAGACAGGAAGCAGGGAGACCAATTAGGAGTTGGCCTCCTAGTGGAGAAGATGAGACGTTTATACGACTATATATAAGGCATAGTACAATTTAATACACCGCCATAGAGAACCCTGTGTTTGGGTAAAGGGTAAGCTGCTGTAACAGAGACCCTAAAATACAGCAGCTCAAATAAGACAGATTATTTCTCTCTTATATAACATGCTTGCCAGTCTAGGCCAGTGGGGCAATTCTGCTTCATGCTAGGTCATGAGTACATTCACATTCCAGCTCATGGTAAGGAAGAAAGAGAAGAGGTCCAGGCAATGGATTTCCTCTTAAGCAAGTCAAGTGGAATCTGTTCATTTCATTTTCTGTCATATCCCTTTGGCAAGAGCTTAGTCACATGGCAAGAGCTTAGTTACAATTCATTCTTTTATTTTTTTTCATTTCAGTGTTTTTTTTTTTTTTTGAGGAAGATTAGCCCTGAGCTAACATCTGTCACCAATCCTCCTCTTTTTGCTGAGGAAGACTGGCTCCGAGCTAACATCCGTGCCCATCTTCCTCTACATCATATGTGGGACGCCTGCCATAGAATGGCTTGACAAGAGGTACGTAGGTCTGCACTCGGGATCCGAACTGGCAAACCCTATGCCACCAAAGCGGAACGTGTGAACTTAACCGTTGTGATACCAGGCTGGCCCCGCAATTCATTCTTAGCTGCAAGAAAGACTAGGAAATGCCTCGTTAGTTGGTCTTGCACCTAGGAAGAAGAGGAAGATGGGTTTTGGAGATACAACTAGACATCAGCCACAAGACCCAAATAAAGTGATATGCAGACTCAGCAGTAAAATATATCATACTCTGCATAGGGTATCCTGGAAAGTATTTTTGGAGGTGGAAGCACATGAGCTAGGCCTTGAAGGATGGGTAGGGTTTTGACAGGCAATGACTGGGAGGAGGTGGGTCTCCCCAGGCAGGAGCAAAGGTGAGGAAGTAGAGAGAGGTTTTGAGGAAAGGGTGGCTGGAGTATCACATACCATGTTGACACTTTATTCTGCAGACCATGGGGAGCCACCGACTACTCTAGAGTAAGGGAATGATATGATCACAATTGTGCTTTAGGTAAATTTATCTGTGTAGGGTGAATAATAATAGGGAAGAGACTGGAGGCAGGCACACCAGGTTGGGAGGGTAAGTTAGTAACGTCCTTAATTGGGCCCGTAGCTGTAGGGTTTAAGAAGAGGAATGGGAGAGACATTGTTTATGAATCTCAACCTTTTGGAGATCATGGACCCCTCTGAGAATTTTGTGAACACCATAGATCCTCTCTCCAGATAAATGATCATAGAACCCTGGACTCGTTAGATTAAAACTAAACATTCCATTAGGGCAAACACTAAGTAATCTGATCAGTGAAGTGCAGAATGTAAATGTGTGTGGAAATAATGCTACTATCCTTATTCCCTTTTCTCTCTGGAAAGGTAACCAATGTCAGGACATGGGGGAGGGGCAGGCACATGGAGGGCGAGGTGAGGTGAGGGAAAGTGTGTGGAGATCTCAGGCAAGAAAGGCAACTAGAAACCTGTGCTGGTCAATTTTATGTGTCACCTTGGCTAAGCTGTGGTCCCAGTTATTCAATCAGACACTAATCTTGGTGTTGCTATGAAGGTATTTTGTGGATGTGATTAATGTTCATAATGAGTGTCTTTTTTTTTAACCAGGTACATATTTTATATATATATATTTGTGTGTGTGTATGAGGATGATTGACCCTGAGCTAACATCTGTTGCCAATCTTCCTCTTTTTGCTTGAGGAAGATTGTCACTGAGCTAACATTTGTGCCAATCTTCCTGTATTTTATGTGGGATGCCACCACAGCTTGGCTTGATGAGTGGTGCTAGGTCCTGCTGGGATCCGAACCAGCAAACCCTGGGCCACTGAAGCGGATCACACGAAATTAACTGCTGTGCCACTAGGCTGGCCCCTAATGAGTGTCTTTAGGTGGAGGAGAGTTTCCTAGACAATTTGGGTAGGTCTGATTCAGTCAGTTCGAAGGTCTTAAGAGCAGAACTGAAGTTTCCCTGAGGAAAAAGGAATTCTGCTTGCGGACTGCAGATTCAGCTGTTGCCTGAAAATTCCAACCTGCCCTTCCTGATGGCTTACCCCATGGATTTCAGACTTACCTAGCCAGCGCCCACAATGGTGTAAGCCAATTCTTTCCAATAAATCCTCTAACATACATCTCCTACTGGATCTGTTTATCTGGTCCATCCTGACCCATACATAACCAGATTGTGGAGGGCTTCGAATGCCAATTTCAGGGTGTTGAGGGTAAGGGCTGGAGTCCTGATGAGGGGAAATCTGATCTATGAGCTGGAGAGAAAGGGAGAGGGAAGAGGACCAATTATTTTGCTCTAGAAAAGGCTGAAGAATGCCTTCTTGCCCATATTTCATATTTCCAACTAACTCCAAAGCTCAGGACCACTGGGAGAATTTTGTAAACACACTCCTCATTGGAAGGGCTCTCGCCCTCCCCGTGCCCTGTAGTGCAGGTCTGGTTTTGCCTCCCTCTGAGATCTCAGGCTTCATAGGAGAGTCTAAATTCATCCATTTGTTCAATCAGCCATTTCTTCTGCAGGCTTTTCTTGGGCAGCAAGTATGGACAAAGTACAGTGCTCAGCCTTTGAAGTATAGAAATGAATTAAACATGGCCCTTTTCCTCAAGAAGCTTTACAAACTTGTAAATGACTACTTGAACAGCAGATGAGAGAAAGAAGTCCTCACTCTCTCCGTCTACTCCCTGCAGGACTAGAAATAAATCATTGCAGTAAAATCTCCCTTTTCTAGGCCTGCCACTTCAATCCCAGTGCACTGGACTTGTTCCAGCATCAGCTTTGACTAGCTGGGCTTCCTCGTCATCTTCAAGCAACTTTTTCTGCTCCTTCTGGGTATTAGCATTTCTTTCAAGATATTTTCTCTCTTCTATCCCCTGCCTATGTTCCGATTTTTCCCTCTCCAGGCTAGTGTGACCCGTCTTCATTGTTCATATTCTCACCTTCACTTTTTCAGCCATCTCCTAATTCCATGCCAAAGTGATGGCAGGTGGGTTTCTCACTTTTGTAAGCACGCCAGAGGGCTTTCAAAGGCCACCACAAAGCACATCAGATTTGTAGAGACTGCCTGATGAGCTGCAGCCCATGCTGAGCTCATGAGCTCTCAGGAGTTGGCCCTTCCATTGGGCCCTGAACTCCCAAACTCACATTCTCTGTCTTCAGTAAGTATGCAAGCTCTTTGAGGGCAGAGACCACGTGTGTCCCACAGCCCCTCTCATAGATCCTCCGAGTGGATACATTTTAAATGCTTAAGGATTTGAATTGAAAATCTGGATTAACACTGAAGATATATTAGGAGGTGAGTATTAATGGTTTTTCAAAAGAATTCAGTGTAGGAGTCCTTTGGAAAAGCAAAGGGCATATATGTAAATCACTATTTTATTAACAAACGTCTATCTTAAAACGAGTCCTGTTCCAGATTTATCTCATAAAGCAAAGTTTGCTGTTTTACCTTAGGTAGGATTTGGCTGGACCCTTTACATGTATTTCACTCTCCTAGGGTTCCTGGGAGTTGGTTTCCCATGAAGATAGGCTTTTTTGTACAAGGACTGTATCCCAGAGAGCTGGAATCATTTAGGGATTTAAGAGATGGGAGATTTCAGCCCCCCGCCCCGCCCTTGACAGAAGGGGATTAGATGAAAATGGCAAGGCCAAGTGGGCTGTGTGATTTGTTCTGGGGTTTAACTTTTATGAGCTGGGGAGTTCTCCAAGTTTAGTTACTGACCTGGGGAATGTTTGGGTGATGCTAGAAGTACTTGCCTTTGTTTAAAAAATGCTTACATGTAAGAATGTAGAGAAAATGTGCTTTGTTTTTTTTTAAGCTTATAGGCCCTCTAGTTCAATCCACTCAATTTATAATGCAAGAAACTGATACTCAGAGAGGGGAAGTAAATGCCCAAGGTCACACAGCTAGTTCTTGGAAGAGCTGCAAATAAAACCAAAGTCTTCTGGCTCCTGGTGTAAGGGCTTTTGCTTGCAACTCCGTCACAGAGCGAAGTTAACTTGGGCTCAGGGCTGCAGGAAACGCAAGTCAGACTCTTCCATTGTTCATCGGGGGAAAATCTGTCTATTTTCTACCTGGTTCTTTGAATCTTTTCAGGTCCCTGGAGGCATTGTACATTCCCTCTGTACCAGGTTAGAAAAGGGGCAGGAGTGCTTGTCCTTGCTCTTGCTTTCCCACCAATTCCTCTGTCCTTGGTGGCCAAGAATCCTGCCATTGCCATATATCTTTTTTTTTTTTTTGCATATAAATCATACTAGGAATCAGGAATTGCAGTTATTTCCAGGAAACAGCAAACAGCTTGCCCATACTGCAGACTTATCCTCAAATTTATATGAGGTAGGGAGGGGCAGATGGCCTCCTCAGTTTACAAGTGGGCAGACCAACGGATTGAGTGATTAGGGTTCTAGAAAAGGCAAAGAGAACACCTACCTCAATGGCTTGGACATTCTCCATTGTCATAATCCCATAATTGAGAGAAGGGATTTCCAACAGCCACTGTTACCAAGGTCACACGTACATGCATACAAATTAAAAGATCAGATTCATTGCATCCTGTATTGGATATGACTATATCTCACTTCACAGGAAGCCCTTAGGCACAGCACAAGTTGCTTTATTTGTTAATCAGATGGCTCAAAACCTAACGTATGCCCATAATATCAGCTTTTGCTTGGAGAGAGGAAGAGGAGGAGGAAGAGTTCAGTTTGAAGCGAGGGCAGGCCTACAGAGTTATCACCATGCAGGGCACTGAGAAGCCAGAGGAATGCATGAGGACCCAGGATGTCCTGGCAAGAAAGGGGCAGGGAAGGCAACCAGGGGGTGGGAACCAAAACCAACTTTGCCCGCTAGGCCATTTTGCCATGATCTTGGGAGCTGAACCGCCCCGTCCCCTGTGGGTCTTTGAAAATCATTTCTCCTGCTGCCCTTGGCACGCTGCCATAGGTTGGCAAACTGCTAGGGTGGGAGTGGGATGCACGGGAACTAAACACTGAGCACAGTAGGTAGAACTTGAAGCTGTCACCAGGAAGCTGGCTGAGAGTTTGGAGTTGAAAGCCCTTTCCTATGAGCCAAGCCTAAACGCTGAAGAAAAATTAGAAGTTCAAGCCTCCTTCATTATAGCTGCTTCTAGCGAGGAGGATGAGAATGAAGAAATAATAGGAGGATGTCAGCAAAACAAGCCAGGGTACTGGCCAAAGGCCAAGAAGAGCCTTGGGTCCACCTGACTGTGTCCAGCCCAGGATGGGGTTCTCCACTGAGGTAGCAGGCAGGCTTCTCAATTTTAAAAGAAGGGTCCAAAGGGGAGGCGGTCTTGCATATCCCTTTTGGAAACTGACTGGAAGATGGTTTTGACTGAGAACAATGGATATTTGAAGGAAACAGGCACCCAAGTTTCTAGTTCCAGGCTCTTGGTGCAAGCTTAATTAGTGTCTGTGGACCAGCTGCGACCAGGGCCATTCGATTTGCACTTGTTAAGCTCATACAGCTAGGGCTCAGGATTTTTATAGCTGCTTTTTCAGCACCACCTCATTAATCCTCCAAGCTGCAGAGGGAGGCTGAAGACTCAGTCATCTTCATTTTAGAGAAGAGGCCCAAAAAGGTGAAATGACTTGTACCCCATCACATGGCAAGTCAGCGGCTCGGCTGAAAATAGATTGGAGCCCTGATTCTGGGGGGGACCACTCAGCTTAGCCCATGCAGCCTCCCTGCTTTGCTTGTTCATTGCAGATGCACAAATCTCTGGCTTGGAGGGAATCTGGCTCCCCTCAGTCTGTGCCTGGGGCTGACCGTGTGCTAAAGTGTGTAACAGGCAACACTGGGGTGGGGCATGGGAGGGGAGGGGGGCTTTGATAACATTGCCCCACCTCCTCCTGGCATCCCTTCCTGGCACCCTGTCATGCCAAGTCTCTTATCCCTGAGGAAGTGCCTGACCCCTACCTGTGCCCAGACCCACGGAAACAGGCCATCCTAGATGTCTTCCCCTTGGAGCCCACACCACCAGTTAGCTCATCTGATGGACCCTAAGCGTGTCCAATATTTCCACCAAGGCATGTCTAGTGGGAAAGGAGAGTGAACCTGGACGCTGGGTATATGGGCATGGGAATGTAGCCAAAAGTATCAGACACGAGTGTCAAGTGTCTTTGAAATATGTTTTACATGGCATGCAACTTTTGCATTCCTCTCCATGATAGTTTTCCATAAAAGTATTTAATGTATCATTTTGCATGATTTTTCCTCCCAGATCTTTGAGGAAAATGCACATGTATAAGCAATACGGGCCACATCCCTGGGAGGCTCAGACCTTAGTTTGAGGAGCACAGAGGGTGTCTCATAATTTTGATGGTGGCATTTTGGACACAACAGCTCTACCCACAAATTTCTGTGCACATATACCACTCCAGTCCCTGGTTCAGAGAGGCCTTATCCTTGCTCCCAGATGCACACCCACAGTCTGGCTTCCAGCCTGGAGGATGGGGAATGGGATGCAGTTATTACTCCCATCCTAGCGGCTGTTTGGAGGAATTTGATCCTAAGACATAAATGTATGCCCCTTCCCAGTACTGGCAGCTGATTTTCCCCAGCCCCTTTGGCAGGAAAAGTTCTGGCTAAGGCAGGTCCTTTCAATTCGTTGCTGATGAAACTGCCTATTTAACAAGTTGAAAAAAATGTGACTACGCCAGTGCCACAGACCTCCTGGGTCCATGCCAACAGCGTGAGCCCATTTTCCTTTAATTGGCTAAAGTCAGAAAGGCAGGAGTCAGGCTCTGGGGACTCACTTCTGGTACGGGGTGGCTGGAGAGCATCGGCTTCAGGTTCCGACTCAGGCAGAAGACAGAGAGGAAGATGCTGGTGGGAAGAAGGCCTTCCCCAATGCTCCCAGCTACTGCAGAGAATGGCCCTGGGCCCACAGCAAAGGAGACCATTGGTCACCTCAGGAGTTTCCAAAGCTTTTGTTAAGTTGTTGGTGAAACTCAGCTGAGTCAGTGAGACACTGGATGATGGCCCTGACTCCTCATTCTTTGATAGGAGGACGCCAGGCTGCCTGGCTTCGTCCAACAGCACTGCCCTGGATTAACCATTCCCAGAGGACAGAGGGCCCTTTTCATGAGGTACAGAGGTATGGGAGGGCTCTCTCATGGCAGTCATCTTAGTCAACCCTCATTCATTCAACATGTATTTATTTAAGACCTACTATGTGCCAGGTACTGTGTGGTTGGGTACCCAGGGTATAGAACTGAATGAGAATGCTTTCTAGCTGTAAGGAGCTACCAGTGTAGTGTAGGGCCAGAGGGAGCCCAAGTTTCTAGACTGTCCAGTCGGGTCATTTTAAGTGGTAGCAGGCCTCACTTTATATTGGCACTCACTTCCACTGAGTCCCAACCTTGGTGTTGTGGGACAGTATCCCTGGCAGACAGCTCTCAGAAGAGCTCTGCCAACAGGGCAAGGCCTGTCACCCCTGCCGGCCTCCCACATGCAGATGGGGCTCTGGTTTGGTGCTGGGAAGTGTGCAGAGCAGCCCAGCCTGACTGTGCGCTCTCTTGGCTCCTCCTCCACGCTCAGATTCGAAACCAGTTTAGCTACAACCTTTGCAGACATGAGAAACAGTCTATGCCCAATCTTTGGGAGGAAGCGAATAATCAGGGCCACTGTACATGGCTGTATAGTTTGTGCACCTGGCTGACGGGGCAAGTGTGGCTGAAATTACCAAGCCATGTGCCCACAGGGACCATCATCCACAGGGTAAGGTTTTTCTTCTAATTCATCGTCGGGGGTGGGTGCAGCAGGGAAAACCTTTTTCGAGTTGGCACAAAGGCTCCTCACAGGCTAGTGGGGACCTGTGAGTACCAGAAGGAAATAGGAGAAAAGGAGAAACAGAATCATTTCCCACCATTCAGGAACTCTCTGAAAAGCCAGAGGTCAGCCCTGCTTAGGGTCCTGCTCTTGTATCCTATCGAACACCCTTCCCAATAAATTGCCAGAGGCCATTGCAAGGGATTCACTAGCCTAAGTGACAAGGCAGTCAGGCTATACTCTGAGGCGACGGGGCCCATTTCAGAAGGAGAGGCCCCATTTCTCAACCCCAACCTGAGAGCTGACCTAAAACCCTGTCTCCTAACTACCAGGCCATCCTGTGTACTAGCCACAGAGCACATTGTGTCGTCCCCCCCTCCTGCCTCCTTTAACTCTAAGGTCACAGACATGGTGGCCGCGTGAGCCAGAGGCCCCAGGGTCAAGAGAAAGGAGTAAACAGTATCCAACTCCCATGACCAACGGAAGGCTTCTAAGAGCAGCAGAGAGGAGGCAGGGGGAGCAGGTTCTTCAGCTCTCATCACCCACTGGGGCCCGGGGAGGTGGGAGCAGAGGCCCAGGGGGCGCACTCAGAGGGCCACCACCCACCAACAATTCAAGGATACCCACAAAGAGGCACTGCAAAGACTTATTGGGATAGTAAGATGAATAGATTTAATCATTCTTGTTTCAAAAACAAGACATAAATTAGTATATATATATATAAGTTATATATTTTATGTAGTATATATACTATATACAGACATTAGAAAATGTGTCCTCTCCATGAGGCTGAGGGAGAGGTGAAGGATGGTGGTGGAATGACACAGGCGAGGGCTGAGTGGTGAATGTGCAGGATCAAGAAGTTGGGAGAAGAGGAAGACCATATCAGCACTCGGGCTGGCAGTGGTCACAGGGGAAAGGGGTCCCCACTGGCTGCATCTCTGGCCCATTAAACAACTTGGTCCTGTGGGAGGAGAGGCAAGGAAGGGGGGCTGGCTTCTGTAGAAGGAGCTCCCCTAATCCTTGCCAGGAGAAATGGCCACTCAGGGGGGCTTTATTGCGCTGGGGGTACCAAGAATGGGTGGGGGGTAAGCACAGTGTACATCTTTATAAAACTCACATAAGAATTGGGGATTTCACACGGGCCTCTCATGTAATGATGAAAGAGAGGCAGACACAGGGCACGAGCGGGTGGGAAACAGGGAGGTATGGAGAGGTGGATGAGAAGCAATCTATAGAGAAAAACATTGGCTTTCTTTGTTCCCTACAGTGGGACAATTGGTAGGGACTCCGTGTCTTCACTCCCAGGAAGGCTGTAGGGGGGCGGTGACGGCAGCAGATGTGTGTCAAGGAGGATGCTAAACAGTGTGAATTCCCTTCCAGATGACTCCGGAGAGAGAGAGAGGTGCAGGACTGCACCGGGTAAGGCGCTCAGCTTCTTTTCTTAGAGAGACAAATCCACAGGGTCAATACACAGCCAAAAGCATATACTCAGGATTAACATATCACGCTAGCTTCCAGAAGTTTAAGATATAGTCATCAACGCCCCCCACCCCCTACCCCCCTCCCCCAACCCCCCACCCCCCACCCCCAATCCATAGCTAAGTCGAACTCCTAAGGACAGTCTGTCTGGTAGAGAGATGTTGAGAGAGGAGCCGCACGCCTGCAGCGACAGCCCTGCACTGGGCTGGGCCAGGCGGGCTCCAGGGCCTGCGCTGGGTCTCCCCAGGGCAGACGTTTTCACCAGGTACCTTACCCAGAACGAGTGGGGTGATCCCAGATGCTTGCGCCCTAGTGGACTGAGCCTCCCTGCCCGTCAGTGAGGGGCAGGGCACTTTGGGGATGGCTGGTGTGGAGCTACTGGGCCTGGGGGCGAGGGCTCCCAAGGCTGCCAGCCTGTTGGGCCGGCTGCAAACAGCCCTGTGTGGCTGTCTTCTGCAGACCTACCACCCGGGCATGGGCCCTGCGGGGTGGCTCCTGCCGAGTGAGTGTGAGCTCAGGGTGGGCGGGCACATCTGGGCCGAGTGCCCTTTCCCCTCCGCTCGGTGCTGTGTTCTGCTGCTACTGACACTGCTCCCTGGGGAGCAGACACCAGGAGGAGCTGAAGGCCTGTGGGCCTGCCTGCTTCAGGTGCCGGCTCCCCTGGCCCCCAAAATGGAGCAGGAAGTGAGCCTGATGGCACCTCTCAGCCCTGGAAAAGAGATAAAATACAGCTCTGCGGCAGGCGGCAGGTGTAGAGGGGCCTTGGCCCTCACAGTGACGCCCAGAGGCCAGGGAAGGGGAGAGGACACCCAGGGTGGCAGCTGCCTGGAGCCCTCAGGGATAGCCTCAATTCGGGGAGTTTTCACTCCCTGGAGACTGAAGGCTCTTGGACCCTGACTGGCCCAGCAGACACATACACTCACCACAAGATGCAAGGACCACAAAGCTCAAACCTGGGGCTGTGGTTGGGGAAGGGGGGCAGGCCTGGGCAGATGCCCTACTTAATAAGGGTTTTTAAGGAGCGAGTGAATGTGCTCATAACAGTCGCTGAAGTTGGGGAGCCTGGTGGGTGCCCTGTGGCCGCCCCTATAGCTGCTGTCTGCTGCTGTTGCTGCTGCTGCTGCTGGTTGAGGCTCCGGGCGGTGGACTCCTCAGCTGCGCGCAGCAGGAAGGTGTAGTTCCTCACCACCTCTTCTACCTTGGCCAGCAACTCTTGGCGCTGGGCCTCGGAGCGCACGATAAACACCAGCCGCACGAAGGTCTCAATGAGGCTGCTCAGCACCTGGAAGCTGCCCGTGATGGCTGCCAGCATGTGAGTGGGGCTCTTGTCCACATTGGCCACGCGACGGCAGGAGGCCCGCAGCTCCTTGAATTTGAGAGCCAGCTCGAGCTTGTACTCAGAGATCTGGGACACGTAGGGCTTGGGGGCCCGGGCCTCGGGGCTGGCCACACACTGCCGCAGGACTGTCAGCAGCTCGTTGGTGTCCAGCCGGGCAGCTAGGAAGCCGTCAGGCAGGCCATAGGCATGGGCCCGCAGGGCATTGATCTTGGCCAGGCTCCCCTCAAAGGTGGACACCCGCAGGTCAATCTCCTGGGTACGGGAGGCCTCGGGGCTGCCGCTGCTGCAGGTGGCGGCATCCAGCACCTGCAGGGTCCTGCTCACCACAGGCACCACCTGCTCATCCAACTTCATGCCGGGCAGAATCTTCATGGGGATGGAGTAGGAGAGCTCATCCTTGCCATCGCTGGTGTCATCTGCGATGTCGCACTTGCGGTAGTAGAAGCAGTAGCGGATGGAGCAGCACTTGCTGCTCTCGCTGTCCTCATCCAGCTCTGCAGGCTTCCGGTACACCTCTTCTGGCAGTGAGAACACGGCCATCTGTCTGGGGCCTTTGGTCTCAGGGGCAACCTGGACGTATGAGGGGTCTCCCAGGGTTGGTGACTCCAGAGACTTGCTTTTGGGACCCAAGCCTAGGGGGAGGCCTGCCTCTACCTCCTTGGCCTCCCTGGGCAGCATGCCCAGGGGTGGGTGTGGGTAGACGTCTGAGGTCAGCGAGGCCCTGTCACCCTGGTCCAGCTCACTGATGCTGTAGCGGCGCATCAGTTTCCTGTAGTTGGGAGCTCCCAGACACTCGCCCCCCGAGGCACACGTGGTCAGGCACGAAACACCACTTTCAGGCTCTGATCGGCATTCTCGGGATTCCAGGCTGGTGGAGCGGATGCGCCGGACATGGGTGGGGCTGCTGAGGCTTAAGCCTGGGACAGCCTCTGGCTGCCTCTGGGTGGGGGGGACCCTGTCCCTCTCCGTCCCACGAAGGCCGGGCGCTGGTGTCTGGGGGGCCTGAGGGCGGCCCCCCCGGCAGATGCGCTTGCAATCGCAGCTGCGCCTTTGCTCTCGGGACATACCGGGCCCCTGCTGCACCGGGCTGCTTCGGAGCTGGCAGCTGCAGCGGCCTGGGGCCGGGGGTTGCAGGTACTCGGTGCCCGGCAGCTCCCCCTGGCTTGGGGGCTTTAGAAGTTCCTCAAGGAACTCCAGCTCATACTGCTTTACCTTCTGCAGCTGGGCCTGCCGCTCGTCAGTCTCCTTCTTCTGGCGGGTTGGGAAGGTGGCAGAGAATAAATTGCGTAGCCGGAAAGGACCTCGGGATGATTTGGGCTTTGTCGGGCCTTCAGAGGCTGAGTGTGCGCCATCCAGGGTCGTTTCAAGCTTCCTGGAGGGCATGGTGCTCACCTGCCGGGTGGCAGCCTGGGACCTCAGTGGGCTCTGGCCTCGAGGCTGGCAGCTGGGGCTCTGGCCTCGGGATTGGCTGCTGGGGCTGTGGCCACGGGGCTGGCAGCTGGGGCTGTGGCCTCGCGGCTGGCAGCCAGGGCTCTGCAGAGCCACGGGGTAGCTGGCTCGGGGGACCAGGCTGGTCTCCTCCAGCTTGCTGCTTTGGGACGTGCTCTCCAGCTGTCCCTTCTCCCCCTGGCCAGAGATGGTGCCCTGCTTGTGCAGGGAGGGCTTAGCACTCTCTGGCCCGCCCTTGCCTGCCACCTCCCCTGCAGCTTGCTTGCCCACTGACTCTCGACTTGCTCGTGAAAGATAGCTTTTGGGAGGGAAACTTTGAACAGGCAGCCTGTCCTCTTGTGGGGAGAGATGCAGGCTGTCAGCCCGGCTGCCTGTGGGTGCTCTGGAGCCGGAAGAGACCTCTGGGCTCAACTGCTGCTGGGAATTCCGTGAGGTCTCTGGAGCACTGGGGCTCATTTTGAACTTAAGATTCTTATTGGCACTGCCGCTCATCATGCTTGCCTCTGGCCTCCCCACGCTGGCCTCCAGCCTTCTCTCCCCACTGCTGGGGGTGTTCCCCAAGGCCCCGCCAGGGGCAGGGAGACTCTTAGTGTGAACCACCTGTTGTAGGGCGGCTGAGATGATGGCTGGGGTCACGCTGCCCTTTGGGTCCAGGATAAGCTTGGGGCTCAATCTGACTTCCTTTGGCAGGTTCTCCCTTAGCTCACAGACCTGCTCTTCACTGAGGGACGGTGTGGCTGCCCTCAGTGACATCTCTAGGCCTGCCCTAGGGTGGCCAGGCCCTTTGTCCTCAGGAACTGGGGACAGCAGGCTCAGATTTTTCTGCTCACTAAGCTGTGGGGACAGTGCTGGGTGCACTGCCAAGGCATATGTTCGCTCTCGCTGAGACTGGGCCTCTGACTGGGGCAGCTTCCTCCGAGCGCCAGGGGGGCCAGGACTCTGGCCTGTGACAGCTGGCTGGAGGGATGGATTGGGATCCGGGCGCCCGAGAGAATAAGGGGCCGTGAGAACAGCCTGGGCTGCGCAGCTCTGGATCCGGAAGGGCAGGTCCTTGCGGGCCAGGAGGCTGTCCTTGTTGAGGTGCTGGGCCAAGAAGTAGGTGGTGTTCTGGTGCTGCTTCATGGCAGACATCATCTCCGACATGTCCGTGAGCTCCGAAGAGTTGGTTTCGTGGCCCGAGTCCAGCGATGATTCGGGAGTGATTGTGGCCAGCACAATCAGACCTGGGGGAACAGGGGTAGGGCTGCTGCACTTACTCAGATCAAGTCCTTTTCCAACTATATGTGAAGAGTTTATGGGGGCCGAGGTTAGCCAGCAGTATTTCAAGCTAGGGAAAACCAGTCAGGCCTGGGAGGACTGCAGGACTGAGGGTGGGAGGAGTGGAGGGGAGGGGACAAAGAGAGGCAAGTGGGAGAGGGGTTATGAAGGGCTGGAATCCGAAAGAGAAATAAAAGAGGCACAGAGAAGATCTGGGCAGTTTGATGGCAAATTAACATGCAAATCACATGCAAAAAACCATGCTAATCATCACTATTTTTAGATTCAACAGCTAGGAAATTTTTGTTAATTGTCCTGAAGAGGGCTGGCAAAGAGAGGTCCCTCTCTCTCTGGCCCTCGCATCTGGCCAGGCCTGCCTACAGTCCTTGCAGCTGAGGCCATTTAGCTGAGCTTGCCCTCACTCTGGCTACCACATGGGCCTCAAGCCTGGGAGCAGCTAGTGCTGGGAGCTCAAGTCTGAGGAAAGAGAAATGCCAGCCCCGAGGGCCAAACACATGGGAGCTGCCTGACACCAAGGATGCCGTCACATACACAAAAGGCAGGGGCTGTACTCTCCCTGGGCAGCCAGGCTCCCTCTCACCCCAATCTCTTCCTCTACTTTCCCCTGCCTCACATGCTCTCTCATGTGCCTCATTCCATCCTAGTCCTTTTCTGATGCTGTACCATTTCCCTCCTCTTTTTAAGGTGTATGTGTGACTATGGGTACATGTCTGACACGTGTGTTTGTCTACAAGATGGATGCATGTGTGTCTATAACAGGGAATAGCATGCATGTTGTATGGTTCTCCCACCAAATAATAATTCATAATAGTAGCTACCACTTACTGAGTCCTTACTATGTGCTAGGCAGTGTGTAAGTGCCTTGCATGAACGATCTCATTTAATCCTCACAACAACCCTATGTCATATGACAGTTATTATCAACCTCATTTAAGATGAGAAAAGGGAGGCTCAGAGAGGAAATGCCTTGCCAAAGGTCACAGTGAAAGTGAGTGAAGAAGCCAGGACTCGGGTGCGTCTGACTGAGAGCCCATGCTCTTAGGTAGGATAAAGACCTCAGCCCTGAGCAGTGATGGCTCCTGGCTCCCAGGTCACTAGGTGGCTAGTTGGTCGTTTTGTTTTTCTTCCAGTCATGTGCATGCTGGACGTTCTTTGCCTGTCTTCTATGTCTCTCACAATTTTGCTCTCATCCTCCATCCTGGCCTGGCTCCGTAGCTGTCACAGCCCCAATCCCTGGGGTCCACCTGCAAGACATTTCCAGAAATGGAATGGCGAGAGCCAGAGCTCTAGCTGGAGCTGAGCAGCTGATCCTTGCTGCAGTGTCATTGCTCCCCTGACCCTCTCTGAACTGCCTCTGGCCCATCCACTGCCCTGCTATACTGCGGTGACTTTGACCTCTGCTTGGGAAGAAGCAATGTCACCTGCTGGCCCTGCCCAGCTGGAAGAAGAAAGGGGAGACGAGAGGGAGGAGGAACGGGCTGTTACCTGCAGTCTGTGGGGGTGGGGGATGTGGTCCATCCTCTGAGGCTGCCAGGGCTTCCAGAGCCTGCAGAGTGGACACCAGGGCATCATCTAGCTCCTGGGCATGATCTCGCACTGTCCGGGTCTGCACACTGTCAATCAGTGTCACCGGAATCTCATCATACAGGAGCCCACGCAGGTGGCGGCCTTGCTCCTGGCTCTGGACGGCCCGGCGCTTGGGGTCATCCTCATCAGAACTGTTGTCACGGAAACCAGGAGGTGGGGCAGCAATGGCAGGCAACAGAGAAGTGCTCTCATCTTCCTCCTCTTCCTCCTCCTCACTCCCAGGGGGTGGGAGGGACATCAAGTCTACCATATTGTCACGAGAGGAGCCAGGCCTCCCTGCTTTGCGAGGGCCCAGCTGCTCCTGGAGTTTCGCTTTGCAAGAGTCACAGTAGAAATTCAGGGCTTCAGCCCCAAGGGAATTGTCCAAGGTGTAGGACCGGGCCCTGCTGGCACAAGGCTCGTGGTCTAGGCTGGCTGCATCAAAGTCATCGGGGACCACAGTGTAACCTTGGCCAGAGCTTTTGGACGTGGGGTCAGACTTGGTCCGGGGCCTGGTCTCCTCAAAGAAGATTAAGTTCTCGTTGACATCCGTCCGGCTTTCCTGCTCCTTTCTTTGTTCCCGCATGTGGAGGTAGCAAAAGCTGACAAGCTCAGAGTTGGCAGGTGGGGGCGTGCAGCGGCTCGACTTCCTGGGGCTGGTGCCCACGCTGCCCACATAACTACTCTCCTTTTTCCCCAGGTGGCCCCCAGTGACAGGGCGGTGGGCGCTGTGCATGTAATCTAAACCCAGAAAGAGAATCAACAGATGAGCCCTGGTACTGAGGACTGTGGCTGAGCAACCTTGGCATCTCTGGCCCAGGTCTCTGGCACACAACTGGGTGGCAGGTACAGAGAGAGAGAATTATCTGGCTGCTAGAGCTTAGGGGAAGGGGAGTCAATTGGCCATGTCATTGCTGACCCTGAAAGTAGAGTGAGTAGAATCAAATGGCCTGGGCTGCTAACAGCCCCATCGCTTCTGAAATGGGAAAAGACATGAGGTGAACACCTGGGTGTCTGGGCACAGCTGGACTCTTACATGGGTATGTCTGGTCTGAGAGTCAGCTGTAAGCACACTTAAAGAGGTGAGATTTGTTTTATGTTGAATCTTTTGGCAGAAGGAAATAAATATGACAAGTTACTAGTGCTTTAGTGGGAAAGTGCAAAACGGGCTATCTACAATGCCTAGCAGTTTGCATTTCAAAGAGGACTGTCGATGGAGGGACCCTAAAAGAAAAGAGCTCTACTAGTAGAGTTCTGGGCATCTGAATGTGTAAAGCATATGAGAGAGATGCTGGGATGTGCATATGTGAGGGGGGCATCCTTATAATTCCTCAATCATATTACTCCTCTGCCTTCATGCAGGGCCAGCCTGCCTCCTACACATACATGTTGCAAAATATTCTAGTCAACAGTTTTTAATGATGGTAAGTGTGTACATCTGAGAATTATCCATAGCAAATGCTTTATTTCTGAATGGCTTTTCTCTCTTAGTCTGTTTTGGGGCCCCTCTCCATGTTATCTGTGAGAATATACTGAGACAATGCCAACTTACTTTGCTATCAGCAGATAAACAGACAGATGGCAAGGAAGCACTAACTTAAGCTAAGGTCGTCACACATGATCCCATTTAATCCTAACAACAACCCAATGAGGTAGGTGCTATCATTATCTCCATTTTACAGAGGAAGAAGCTGATGCAGTTGGTTATGTGCCTTACCCAACGTCACAGGAGTCATAAATGGTAGTTGGGATTTGAGCCCAGGTTTGAGGGACCATAAAACCCATGTTTTTAACCATTACCCGACAGTTCATCGAGGTCGTCAAAATGCTGGAAAACAAAACTTCAATACCTTTCAAATTCCAATCTGACAGGGTTAATGTGTCAGTGTTGCTTTTCACTAGAGCTTATAGTCATCACAAAAGCATGGTGCTGGCACTTAACAACAAAGCCCCAAAGTACATGAAGCAGAAACTGACTGAATTGAAAGGAGAAATACACAATTCAATTGCAATAGTTGGAGACTTCAATACGCCGCTTTCAATAATGGGTGGAGCGACTAGGAAGAAGATAAACAAGGCAATCGAGGACCTGACCAACACTATAGACCAACTAGACCTGATGGAAATCTATAGAATATGCCACCTAACAGCAGCAGAATATACATTCTTCTCAAGTACACCTGGACATTATCCAGGATAGGCCATATGTTAGGTCACAAAATGAGCCTCAACAAATTCAAAAGGAATAAGATCACACAAAGTATGTTTTTTGAAGACAAGAGAATTAAATTAGAAATTAATAACAGAAGGAAATTTGGGAAGTTCACATATAGGTAGAAGTTAAACAAAACATACCTAAATAACCAATGGGTCAAAGAAGGAATCACAAGAGAAACTGGAAAATACATGAATTAAAATAAAGATACAACAGGGGCTGGCCCTGTGGCCGAGTGGTTAAGTTTGCGTGCTCCGCTGCAGGCAGCCCAGTGTTTCGTTGGTTCGAATCCTGGGCGTGGACATGACACTGCTCATCAAACCACGCTGAGGCGGCATCCCACATACCACAACTAGAAGGACCCACAACGAAGAATATACAACTATGTACCGGGGGGGCTTTGGGGAGAAAAAGGAAAAAAAAATAAAATCTTTAAAGATACAACAGGGCTGGCCCAGTAGCATAGTGGTTAAGTTCATGCGCTCTGCTTTGGTGACCCAGGGTTTGTGGGTTCGGATCCCGGGTACTGGACGTACACACTGCTCAACAAGCCATGCTGTGGCAGTGACCTACATACAAAAAATAGAGGAAGGGGCTGGCCCCGTGGCCGAGTGGTTAGGTTCGCGCGCTCCGCTGCAGGCGGCCCAGTGTTTCGTTGGTTCGGGTCCTGGGCGCGGACATGGCACTGCTCATCAAGCCACGCTGAGGCAGCGTCCCACATGCCACAACTGGAAGGACCCACAGCGAGGAATGCACAACTATGTACCGGAGGGCTTTGGGGAGAAAAAGGAAAAAATAAAATCTTTAAAAAAAAAAAAATAGAGGAAGACTGGTACAGATGTTAGCTCAGCAACAATCTTCCTCAAGCGAAAAAAGAGGAAGGTTGGCAACAGATGTTAGCTCGGGGCCAATCTTCCTCACAAATAAAAAAAAAAAAGAAGAAGTGGAAAGATTTCACATCCATAACCTAAACTTCCACCTTATGAAACTTGAAAAAGAAGAGCAAGGTAAACTCAAAGCAAGCAGAAGGAAATATAGAGGATAGAAAAACAATAGAGAAAATCAACGAAACTAAAGGTTGCTTCTTTGAAAAGATGAATAACATTGACAAACCTTTAGCTGTACAGGCCAAGCAAGAAAGACAGAAGATTCAAATTACTATGATCAGGAATGAAAGAAGGAACATCCCTACTGACTCTACAGATATGGAATTGATTATGAGGGAATATTATGAATAAGCTTATGCTAACAAATTAGATAGCATAGATGAAATGGACAAATTCCTAGACATACACAAACTAGCAAAACTGAGTCAAGAAGATAGAACATCTGAATAGGCCAATAACAGGGAAAGAAATTGAATTAGTGATTAAAAATCCACACCCCCCCCCGCCCCCTGCCCCCCCAAAAGAAAGGCCAGGCCTAGATGGCTTCACTGGTGAATGCTGCCAAATGCTCAAAGAAGCATGTATACTAATTCTTCACAAACTCTTCCAAAAAACAGAAGAGGAAGAAATACTTCTCAACTCATTCTATGAGGCCAGTATTACTCTGATACCAAAACCAAAGACATCACGAGAAAACTATGACCAAGATTTCTTATGAATATAGAATCAAAGTTCCTCAACAAAATGCTAGCAATCTGAATCTAGCAACATATAATTATATACCATGACCAAGTGGAATTTATTGCAGGAATGCATGGCTGATTTAACATCCCAAAATCAGTTAATGTAATACGCTATGTTAATAGAATAGAGGGCAAAAACTACATGATCATTTCAATAGACTCAGAAAAATCACTTGACAAAATCCAACACCCTTTCATGATAAAACTCCATATGCCAGAAATAAAAGGGAACTTCCTCAACATGATAAAGGTTAAACTTTAATAAAAGAAGTGCAAAACTTGTACACTGGAAACTATAAAACATTTGTGAAAGAAATTAAAGAAGACTGAAATAAATGGAAAGACATTCTATGTTCATGGATTGAAAGACAATATTTTTAAGATGGCAATACTTCATGAATTGATCTACAGATTCAACACAGTCTCTAGCACAAGCTCAGCTGACTCTGTAGAAATTGACAAGCTAATACAAAATTCCATATGGACTCACAAGGGACCCAGAATAACGAAAACAATTTTAAAAAAGAAGAACAAAGGAAGAGGACTCACACTTCCTGATTTCAAAACTGACTACGAAGCAATGGTAATCAAAACAGTGTGGTACTGGCATAAGGACAGACACATAGATCTATGGAATAGAATTGACGGTCCAGAAATAAACCCTCATATTTATGGTCAAATAGACGAATTTAAAAATGGGCAAAGGATTTGAATAGATACTTCACCAAAGAAGATATACAAATGGCCAATAAGCACATGAAAAGATGCTCCATATCACTAATCATTAGGGAACTGGAAATCAAAACTACAGTGAGATACCACTTCATGTCCACTACAATGGATGTAAGAAAAAAGATGGACAATGACCACTGTTGGCGAGGATATGGTGAAATTGTAATCTTCCAACATTGCTGATGGGAATGTAAAATGGTGCAGTCACTTTGGAAAACAGCTTGACTGATTCTCAAAATTAAACATAGAGTCACCATTTGACCAGCAATTCCACTCCTGGATATATACCGAAGAGAAATGAAAATACATGTCCCCACAAAAACTTGTACATGAATGTTTATAGCATCATTATTCATAATAGCCAAAAGGTGGAAACAACCCAATGTCCATCAACTGAGGAATGGATAAACAAAACGTGGTATATCAATACAACAGAATATTATCAGTCAATAGAAATAAATGAAGTACTGATATATGCTACAACAAGGATGACCCTTGAAAACATTATGCTAAGTGAAAAAAGCCAGCCACAAAAAGACAATATATTGTATGATTCCATCTATACAAAATGTCCAGAATAGGCAAAGCTATAGAGACAGAAAGTCGATTAGTGGTTGCTTAGGGCTGAGTGGTAATTAGGAGGGAAATGGGGAATGAGTGCTAATGGGTACAGTGTTTGTTTTAGGAGGGGTGAAAATGTTCTAAAATTAAATTGTGGCAATGATTGTACAACCCTGTGAACACGTTAAGTATACTCAAAATCACTGAGTTGTGAACTTTAAATGGGTTAATTTTATGGCTTGGAAATTATATCTAAATAAAGCTGTTTATTAAAAAAAAAGCAAAGCACTGGGCACATGATGAACTCTCAATCATTATAAAAAGAGCAAAAATGTACTCTGCATTCAAAAGGACTTTATGGGGTTTATCTCACATGATCCTGTCAATCCCTCAGGAGGTGGGTACTATGATTATCCTCAGTGTACAGATGAGGAAACTGAGACTCAGTTTATGGAACTTGCTCATTATCACACAGCTAAGATACGGCACATCCGGGACTGGAACCCAAGTCTCTGTGACTTCAGATCCCAAGTCCTTGCTGTTTTCCATACACCATGTTGCCCCTCTAAATCCAGTCAATGTAGCTACATTGCGTGGGTTCAATTCAGACCTTAGTGGCTAGATCTAGTGAACTCTGGGTCAGCTGGGGGAATAGTATGTAATGACCCTCTGAGCCTTAGGGAAGAAGTGCTCTAGAGGAACAGTGAGCCACGAGCATGAACTACCAGTTCAGGAGGTCTCTACTCCAAGGCGTTGTCCACAGGTCCTGGCCATTCACCAGGTGCTAACTACCTGAGACAGCTGAATGATCAGTGTAGTCAGCCTGGCAATAAGCTGCCATCACAGGTGGCTCTCGGGGGCATGTCCAATAAGCAGTTGGTGACTTCTCTCAGGCCAGGTCTGGTGGTCTAAGGGTGGCTTCCTTCCCTGTAAGATGGAAACATCTCCCAACACCAGGCTGTCAAGGCCAGGTGATGCACAACCCTATCATTTGGTACTGTGATTTCCAGATCTGAGCAGCAGCATGAGGCTGTGTGGAGGAGAAAATGTGCCTGGAGAAGCGCAAATCTCTTCTAGACGGAAGGTTAGAAATGCCAGTAAAGCCAGGTGCAGTCGGCTGATGGCTGGGACTGTGTGCCTCCCAGACTACAAATCTGCTGTAAATTGCTCATCAGCTTTCCCCAAGAGGGATGCCCTAGTCTATCCCTCTGTACTCAGCTACTCAGAAGACTGACAAAAAAAATACTTGCAAAGAACAGAATGGGGATCCAACTGGAGCTATGTTCAAAAATATATGCAGTTTATTTTTATATACATAAACATACAGTCAGCATGACATTGACTCAACCAGCTTTCTATTACTTGGTCTTGCTGTATTCCACAGTCCGATGATCATTACTGGTCATAATGATGACCTGGAGACCTTGCGAGAACCTCATGTTCTTTCTGAATCATCATCAAAAAAAAGGGTCTGTTATGTTCCGTCTAGATTTAGTACTCTGTGCATGTTGTTGAGTTTTAACTACATGAAAATGAGTAAGCCATGTATGGGATGTATAGAAGCCATTAACTAGAATATTCGATTCACCAGACCAAACTGTTTTCTAACCATGGGAGAAAATAGAGTGATCTCCAACTGGGGCCCCCAAAACCCTATTTTCCTAGATTTCCCCAGGATACAAGGAGCTCAAGGCTGGAGAGAGATGGCACCTGCCTCTGGATTTCTCACCAGCCCGATACAAGAGGAGAAGTGGCATTTGTTTGAGCCTTTCTCTACGCCATGCCCTCGAGCTCAGGCGTTGTTCTGTTGTGGCAGTGGAATTTCCCCTGTATAGGAACAAAGGCACTTACTGCATTGGCATTACTCTTTAACTGTCTGTATTCCCCCACTAGACTGTGAGCTCTGTGAGGGCAAGGACCATGTCTCTTATTCACGGCTCTATCTGCAGTGCCTGGCACATAATGAGAACTTGAGAAGTAGTCATTTAGTGAAAAAATGAAATACCTACTTTGGGGAAACTACTGATAAAGCCCAAGAGGTACTCCCTTCACATCCTTGTCCCCATTTTCCTTTCTTTTTTGGCTCTCAGAGTAGAAGTGATGCTTTCTCTTGCCCAGTTGCTGGTTTAACAGCATCCTTAAGGCCCAGTCAGCTAAGCATTGAGTTGGGCTAGCTGGCAGCCAGCAGCTGCTGCGGGACAAGAATATAGAGCCGTCCAGAGAGACCAGGCCCTGAGCGGGCTGGAGCTCTGGCCCCTGAGGGAAAAGCCCAGATGAGATTGGCAGGATACCTGTTCCTTTGAGGCCTTTGCTGAACAACAGCCAACACTGGGGCTTCTGTTCTGGGATGAAAGTGGGGGCCGATGGAGGAAATGGATCTCAACTTTGTACCAGGAACTGATGGCCCCTCACTGTAACCTGGGAACAGGGTTCTTCAGTAGTGCTGCTTGCTGTCCCCATTTCCCATCCTTGGGGCCATGGGAATATGATGTGCACACCAGCACCCAACAGGCAGAGCCATGAGGCTCACCCTGCCCCACATGCCAAGAGGACTCAGTGGCTGACGCTGACCTAGCATCTAACAGTCCAAAAGGCCACACAGCTGGGCCCAGGCATGGACTCAAGCCCTTGGGGAAGTGAAGCACTACAAACAGTGGGGACATCACTGTGGTCCATCTAGCTCCTGCATGGACCTGTGCTAGAGGCAGCTTGAGCCCCCGTCACTGTGCAGGCTTAAGGGGGCTCTCAGGAATCAGGGAGGGGCTCTAAAGCCATGCCTACCATTTGTAGGAGCCTCCTTTCTAGGCTGCAACACCTCCAAGAGAATCCAATGAAATCAATTTGCCTTTGGAAAAACAACAGGATGCAACATGCAATGTGTTCAGTGAGACCAATGGGACACAGGAAGCCCATGTCCCTCACTTGATGCCACTGTCCCCACAGCAAGGGGAATGCTTAAGGACAACACTAGCTAGGGTGCTGACAGGATGAAAGAAACCCTTTGTCAGGCAGAGTGGGACTACAAAGCCCCCAGAGCCTTCGGAAAGTGGATCTTCCCCAAACAACCCAAACTTCCACATCTGGTCCTCAGCTGAGCTCCAGGCTCTTCCTTCTGCCTTCCCTTTTCCCTTTCTCCCTCTCTAACCTGCTCAGTAAGAGGTATAATTTACTTGGGTGTGATGATAGAGAGGAAGACCACAGGTGACACTGACAATGCTAATGCTGGCTTTGCCACTGTTTGCCCATCATAGGTTTGATACTACGTATAGCTGCCTACTTTGGAACTATTCACTTGGAGACGTGCGGCAACTCAGCCCCTGGGTTCTTTCTACTCCAAGTCAGTTCCTTTGCTTCTCTATGTGGAGGCTCCTTCTTATGCTGTTGGGCCACCTCTCCTTTCCCAAGTCTGTGTTTGGTGGATTGCCTTCTAATTCCTGTGGACAATGTTATGAGATGTAAATATGGGCTTGCCATGATGTTTGTGATGAAGAGACAATGAGGTGAGAGGGTGTGTGTGAGTACACAGCCCACTGGGTGCTGGGTCATCCATCAGGAGGGTGTTTCTACTCTCAAACTCCTTGATCTAGATCAGATGTGACCACACTGCAAAGCAAGAGCCTTGAAGAGAGAAGAAATAGTCAAGCAGCAAGGCAAGTGGATGGAGAGTTTTCACCATGTGAGGAGGGTGATGACTGAGTGGTAAGTCTCAGCTTGCACTCATGATGTTTGGGTTCTGAGGTGGGGGAGCACTTGCTGCCTATATGTGAGCCTTAGGTCTAGTATGTGGAGTACTTGTTCTTTGCATCTCCTCCTCCTCCCACTTCAGTTCGGGGCAGCAATATCTGGACCGAGCTGATTTTTCCCAAAGCCCCTATTTGTGCCATCACCAGGACAGCTCCCAGGGGTGGCTGCACTGAGTTGACTAACTGGGACGCCTTCTGTTTGGGGGCTGCACTTGACCTTGTTCTTAGTAGTCATCCCCTCCTGTCTCCAAGCCTCCTGCTAGACTATTCTAGGCCTGCACAGTCTTTTACCCCAGCCTTCCATGGCCTCTTACTTCAGGCAGCTCTGTCAATGCTCCCTATGATGAACAAAAGAAAGACTTTATCTTCATTTTCAACCTCCACTTCAACTAAGCCAGAACATCCATGCTTCTAGGTCACTGTGCCTCTAAAGCTTTGCCTTAGATCCAATGTGATTCTTTAATTGGTTCTATTTATCACTTGTTTGCTATTTTTATCTTACAGTCGTTCACTGACTCAATCACAATGTGTTGTCAAAGGCATCCTTTGTGGGACAGCCCCTTCTGAAGGCCAGCTGTCTTTCCCACTGGCTTGTGCCAGGTAGGACACAGTGGTACAGCATCGGCTCCTGGTAAACCAGGTGCTGGCAGAATGGGGTAAGCACTAAGGCAGCAGAGCTCCTCCCTCCATGTCTCCAGGGTCCAAAGGGCCTCCGGCACACTGAAAACCGAGGCTGAGCCCTACCTGCCTTGATCATTGGAGGTGGAAGAGGCTGGCTGGCGGGCCTGGAGAAGACCATCTTCCTGGAATCCAGCAGGAGGCGGCAGTACCCCGCAATCAGGCAGGCAAAGTTGGTGGCTTCGGGCCACTCCATCAACAGCACCAGAGGCTGGGGGAGAGATGGGAAGAAATATGAGGACACAGGAAGGAAGGAGGCAGGTTCAATTCCTGGAGGATGACAGTGAAGAATCGATGACTTGCATAGTTGTGGGAACCATACTTTCTGAACCCAAAATTGAGGCACATGGCCTGCCAAATAATTTCTTCTGATTTGAAAATTTATTTATAGTAAACTCTTACCCAGGTGTCAAAATTAAATCAATCTTTAATTACACAGTTAATGAACCACCTTCACTGAGAAAGACTAAACTTATATAACATCACATGATTGCTGTGTGGCTGTATTTGGGTTTATCAGGGCTTGGCAGATGTACAGGCCAGCTGGGAGAGCTGGAGGGAACCTGGGAGCCAAGGCTAGACTGGGGAACATCCTTGATAGGAAGTTCCCTGAATACACAAACTGTCTCTTGCTCATCTCTATAACCTGCTATGATACCCAGAACAGCTTCCCAGACATGGACACTCCATGCAATCAAGTCCTCACTGGCACCGTTCAGACCTTCACGCTCTCTCCTCTCTCCTCTATTTCCTCATCTTGAGGAAGAGTCCTCAAGATGTTAATTGGTGCTCCTTAAAAGAGTCCCTTGGTCAAATACATGTGTGAAACACTGGGTTAAACAAAGCTATGCAGATAGTTGTACTTATGGGAATTCTCAGATCCTTCAATATATTAACGTGTACTGTGAAACTTCAAGGGGGGGGGGCTTTAGTATTCCAACTTTTCCAAATTATTTGATCAAAAAATCTATTTTCGTAGAACATCTCATGGTAGTGACATTTTTTTTAACCCACTTTGGGAAATACAAGCAGAGTCTATTGACTTCTGTCCCTGACCCTAAATCAGTCAAACTAATCCTGGGGTTAGCTAGCTGACTGCTTCAGAGGCCTGGCAATGATATACCACAAAAAAAGGTATAATAAAAAAAATCATCACCTGTTCTAGAAACCTTCCAATATCTGTGTTATAATTTTTAAAGTGTGGCTTGAAAATAAGTTTGGGTCAGATTGAAGTCAGCCATGGGAGCATTCTCCCTGAGATAGGGCAGGGACCTCCAGATAAAGACCACTGATGACAGTGACCACTGATGACACTGGCTGAAGAGGGAGCCATGGGGCCGTGGGTCACCTTGACTTTTGGGGGTTCGAAGACCAGGCATTAAGAGCTAAAAGAATTAAAAAGAGGTAATGAGTCCCTTCTCTGACCAGTGAGGCGGCTACTACAATGGTCTAGGTGAGAGGCGATTAGGACCTCTACTAGGGTAGTGGCAGTAAAAAGGGACATCATGAAGACTTGGTGGAACTTGGTTACCAACTAGACTAGCCTTCTTTGGCTGGATCATCACCTTGGAAACAATTCTGAATCCAAACCAGCTCAGCTTTTAGCTAAAGTTGCACCAGTTTTCTTTGCTATCTCCCAGGATCGTGACACATAGCTTCAGCTGAATATTTTGTAGTTCATATAGACCAGAGGTTGGCAAACTTTTTCTGTAAAGGGCTAGATAGTAAATATTTTAGGCCTTGTGGGCCACACAAGCTCTGTTGCAACAACTCGGCCACTGTAGTGTGAAAACAGCCATCAGCCATCGATAATCTGTCAGCTAAACAAATGGGTGTGACGGTGTTCTAAGAAAACTTTATTTACAGAAACAGGCTGTGGGTCAGGTTGGGTTCATGGGTCATAGTTTGCCACCTTATCTAGGAGTGAAGCTTATTTCCAGCTAAATACAATAGTTTGTATTCGTTTTCACACCTTTCAGCTTGTTTCCTTTGCTAACAGTAATCCCCTTCTCCTTTGGAAATTCTTCTCTTGGCTTTTGTTTCCATGAGGTGATATTGTGTTCTGGTTCTGCAGTCTCTGATCATCTCCAGCTCTCTCTTTGGTCAGCTCTTCTTGTACAACCTCCCAGCCCAGTCCAGGCCCCAGGCTCAGTCCTCAACTCACCGTTCTTCACCATCAGGGCATCAACTTTCACCTCTGTGCTGGGGATTCAAAAATCACCATCTCCAGTCTATTTCCCTCTAAAACTCTTTACCTATCTCAGAAGTCATGCAGTGCTGTGTCTATATCACACAAGCTTGTGCTGGATTGAATCCTATCTTGACTTGTTTAATAGTTATTGTGTATCCAATTACACTGCATGCCAGGGTAATGCATTTGGATTCTGCCCCATAAGCAATGAGTTAATGATGTCTATGGAGCTCATGCGATACTGTAGGGAAGAAAAGGAACTGTCTATACTCCAGTGAGAAACGGACCAGGTATGAGATGTTATCTTTGGGTCATTATTAGGAAGGGGCAGAAGGGATGTTTATACTTTTGGTTAATGGATGCTTCTCAGTCACAACAGAATGGTCAACCTTGTGTACAACAAAGTAGAGACAGAAGGGGAAGGGTATGTGGGTGGGGGCAGAGTGAGATACCCCTTTCTGCCTCACTCCCTGCCACCCATGGCAGAAGAATCCACGGAGGTTTGGGTGTGGGTAGCTGCTACCACCATTACTACGAGGGTCCAAGACTCACTAGGCTTACCTCAGGAGCATTCACAGACATCACAGCTATCTTTGTTGCCACTGCTTTATTTCAGGCCCTCAACATCTTCCTCTAAGACCACAATTTCTCGAAGTATGTGTGAATGGTCACAGGTGTGCTGAGATGAGATCCTGAGCCCCTCAGCCTCTGGGTCCTGTTGCCTCTGGCCACAAGCTGCCTCAACTGTGTATTCCAGTGTGCCACACAAATCATGGCATTTTTTGTGATACGGAAAAGGTGGGGACATACTTACCTCAGGACCTTGAATAGCCTCCTGATTGACCTCCTTGCCCCCAGTCTCTACCCACTTCACTCCACTTCACCTCCATATGGTTTCCTGAGTTGTGTTCTAAACCACAACTCTCCCTGACACTTCAAATCTTCAATAGCTCATCACCTAAACCCCAGTGCCTTCCAATGTCACACAAAGCCCTTGAGGACCTGGCCCCACGCTACAGCTCCAAGCATATCTCCCACTAACCCTGCCTGTGCCCTCCTCCCATCACTGTCCATCACCTTATGCTCCAGCAATGACACATCATTTACAGTTTGTCAGAGATGTTATGTTCTTTTACCCCTTCATACCTTAACCTATGTTGTTCCCTCTGGCTGAAATGCTCCTGTGCCCTGCTCTGTCCACTCAGCAAGCTGCTACGCATTGTCTAGATGGCTCATGGACAGCATGACCCACTGAGAGATGCAGCTATTCATCCCCAAACAGAGCCAACACAGTTCCTGACTGCACGGAACTTATAATCTAGCAGGAAACAAGATGAACCAAATAATCACACAAATGAATGTGATTGCAAGGTATGATCAGTGCTATGAAGGGAAAGTACAGAGAGCTATCAGAACATAGAATGTCCTGGATCAGCGTGTGGGTGGGTGGGTGTGGATGTGTGCATGTGTGACTAATTTGGTTTCAGAAGCTGGAGAGAGCTTCTTTGAGAAAATGGCAGTGGCTGACAAATAGAACGAGGGACCATTTGACCAAAGTACAGGCTGACTGGCTGGCTGACTGATGGACAGACTGACAGACTAACTGGTTCCAGGGCAGTCTGACTCACTGATGCCCTGGCTGACAAGCTGGCTTCAGGACAGGCAGAATGCCTAACAGCCTGATATACTGACTGGTTAGCTGCCTGGCTGGCTGGGCAGCTGGCTAACGGACAGATCGGAGGCTGAGTGACTAACTGGCTGATTGGCTTAACTGGCTGGCTTCACTTCAGTTTCCCCTCTTATTTCTTACCCCCAATATAGCCCAATGTCGGTAATAAAGCAGCACAAAGGCAAAATCTTGTGCACAGAGAGGACCAAGTGCATCCCCAGCTGGCTCAGCATAGCATATCAGGAGCCTCTCCTCTGCTTCCCCACACAGCCAACTGGGCCCCAGCACGGGCCAAATGCAGCTTGTAAAAGGAAGGCAGATGCGCTTTTTGCCAGCAGGGGTAAAAACCAAATCAAAGGCAGGCAAGCAAAGAGGGTGACTAGGTTTTCTTAGGAACCTTCAAAAACAACATTTTATTTTAAACAGGATTTTAAGCAAATAGGATGTCTAATGTAATACTTGTCCCTACAGCAAGCACTAGAGCAATAAAGTTCAAACATGAGAATAGGAGAGACACTGGGCCACAAGAGATCCCTTGGGACATTCCTTTGATGGTTTGTTTTACCCCCTTGTGTGCTTCTGTGGTAATGGGGTATGGCAATGGCCCAACGGTATCTCAGTGTCAGACTGCTGTCTCTTGGAGAAAGATACCTGCATACTACCTTACGTTCACTCCACTACGAGCAAGTAAGCTGAGGAGAAATATAACTAAATATGCCCAAGCCATCTTCAAATGCAAAAGAGAAAAGGAGAATGGAGCTGGAGGCATGGCCAGTCATGAGAAGGTACAGCAGGGATTAATCCGACATGCTTCAGCCCCATCTCCTTCCAAGGGTGCTCTGGGAGTCTGAAGGCACCCGGCACTTTGGGAGCCAGCTAGGGAGGGGACTGGCCCTGGGGTAATGTCAGCTCACTCTAGCATCCCTGAAAACAGGAGAAGGATGGGAATCCAGGGGGTCAGAAGGGGAAGGGTACAAGATGATGGTCCTTGAGTCCCAGGGGACTGGTACATTTGGATTCTTGCCTCCACAGCACTGGGAAAGGCTAATCGGGCATAGCCAGCCAATTTGGTGGGCAAGGCAGAATATCACATTGAGGCAGTGGTTCTCAGGCCCGGGGCACATTAGAATTACCCGGGAAGCTTTAAACACCTATATACCCCTGGCCTCACCCCTAGGCATTCTGGTTTAAATGGTCTGAGAGGAAGGGCCCAAGCATCCAGTGGTTTTTAAATCTTCACACATAATTCTAATGTGCAGTCAGAGCTGAGAAGTACTGATTTAAGGAAATAGTCTTAGTTTCACCAGGCCCTTCCAGGATATTCCCAGACCAGAGTGGCATATCTAGCGGGAAATGAGCCAAATCTGGCTTCTAACTTCCATGTTCCTTGTTAAGGAAATTCAGTCTTCAGTGTACCCTATGCAGTGGTGTGCTGGTAAACCGTTAACAACCAGCTCTCTGATTTGTAGTGTTTCCCTGGCGTATATACTCCCGCCATGGCCACTTCCAAGTTATCAGTGTGATATCACTGAAGGCAGCGTGGGGAGAGATGTGCCCATCTGGCTCTTACGCTCCTGTGCAAACTGGTTCCAGCACGACACTGACCCTAAGGATAGACTCTTACTGAGCCCAGGGAAGCCATTCTCCAGCAAGGAGCTTCCCAGACTCTGTCCTCCCAAATCCTTCCCATTATGTACATTTATGGAGAGAGGCACCCCTCAGTAACCACAGATACTGCTGATATAAAGCGCCTCCAGGAAGCCTTTCTTAATCCCCCAGCCAGAATTAATTTTACCCTCTTCTGTACTCCAACATGCTCTTGGTACCCTCCTACGGTACCTCATTCAGTATGCCATGTATTGGTGTACTTCTTTCTCTCCTATAAGACAGGAAGCTTCTTGAGGGAACAAGGAGCCATGTGTTTTCTTTTCGTTCATCTTTTTATCTCCCACCGGGTTTAGCATGCTTTCTAGCAACAGTAGGTTCTTACTAAAAGACTGTTAAATGGAAACCTGGATCTTTTTGCTTCCTCAATCTTCCTCTTTTCCTCCCACCACTATACATCACTGATCCTGCCTCAGCCACTGTATCTGAGAAGGGGCTAAATACCTCCCTGTCCATTTCAAAGGGCAATGACTTCTAACCAGTGATGCACACAGCAGACATCTCTGATTACAGATGCCCCTGATTTTATGTAGCAAAAGTTGCATGTGAGTAGACCATTTATCAACCAAACCCTATCTTTACTATAGTGTAGGAGAGCTTCCTACTTGAAGGAATCTTATGGTGTATTAGTTTCCTGTTGCTTCTGTAACACATTATCATGAACTTAGTGGCTTAAACAATATATATCTATTTTTTTTTTTAAGATTGGCTCCTGAGCTAACAACTGTTGCCAATCTTTTTTTTTTTTTGTGCTCCCCGAATCTCCCTAGTACATAGTTGTTTATTTTAGTTGTGGGTCCTTCTAGTTGTGGCATGCGGGACGCCACTTCAACGTGGCCTGACGAGCCATGTCGAGCGCCCAGGATCCGAACCAGTGAAACCCTGGGCTGCCAAAGCGGAGCACGCGAACTTAACCACTCGGCCACGGGGCTGGCCCCACAATACATATCTATTTTCTTACAGTTCTGGAGGTCAGAAGTCTGACACGAGTCTCACTGGGCTAGAATCAAGTGTAGGCAGGGCTGTGTCCCTCCTGGAGGTTCTAGGGGAAAATGGATTTCCTTGCCTTTTCTAGCTTCTAGAGGCCACCGACATTCCTTGGTTCATGGCCCCTTCCTCCATCTTCAAGGCCAGCAAGGTCAGGCTGAGTCCTTCTCACATCGCATCACATTGACCTTCTCTTCTGCTTCCCTCTTCCTCTTATAAGGACCCTTGTGATTACACTGGGCCCACTTGGATAACCCAGGCTAATCTCCCTAATTTAAGGTCAGCTAATTAGCAACCTTAATTCCATCCACAACCTTAATTTCCTCCTCCCATATAGCACAGCATATTCATGGATTCAGGGGACTAAGGCATGGACATTTTTGGAGGCTATTATTCTGCTTACCTCACACGACAAATCTTTTTACAAAGCAGAATCATTCTAATGTAAAGTGGATAATTCTCCTCTGGTTTTTCATATGCATTTTATCAATTGCCTAAAGTAGGGCATATCTGAACTATCTACCACATGATGGCTGCATCATCTACCTAACCATTCTCTGTTTCCCACTCAGCAAAGTGCAACCTTCTCCTAGCCCTCTCCATTCTCCAAAATGATCTCCCATTTATCCCCTAATGTATTCTCTCACCTCTCCACCCTCCCATGATTTGGACCCTCTGTGTGCTGCACACATAGCATCGTTCTTGAGTGCATTCAGGATACAGGCAGCGGGCAATAAGGGTTAGGTATGATAAGACGTGTGCATTGTATGTGCAAGAGAGGAATGTGTGTAGGGATATGCATCCACACTCAGTGATTCTATATGTTTTACATTCACTCTTTTTCATTACCACTGCGTTCCTCCAGCTCAGGCCCTGCCCTTATCACTTCACCCCCGCACTAGCACCATGATCCACTTCTCGCCTCCCCAGTATCACACTAGCCTTGCTCCCATACATCTGGCACACTGGTCCAAGTCAGCTTTCATTCTCTCACTCCTCTGCTCAAGGGCCTACAGTGGATTTCCACTATTCTATCACATTGCATCTAAAATCCTCGGACTGGCCTTCGAAGCTTTTAACCAGCTTGTTCTGCTCACCCCAATCTCTCCAATCTCTTTTCTCATTATTCTCCTCTCCAGCCAAGCAACTATGCTTATCGACCTGCACATATGGTTTGCTTATTTCTTTTTTTTTTTTTTTTCTTTTTCTCCCCAAAGCCCCCCCAGTACATAGCTGTGTATTTTTAGTTGTGGGTCCTTCTAGTTGTGGTATGTGGGACGCCACCTCAGCATGGCTTGATGAGTGGTGCCATGTCTGTGCCCAGGATTCGAACCGGCGAAACCCTGGGCCGCCAAAGCAGAGCGCATGAACTTAACCACTCAGCCACGGGGCCAGCCCCTGGTTTGCTTATTTCTATGCTTGCTCTCTGCCTATGAACACATCCCACTTCTCTCTGCTAATCCATGCCTATCACTTCAAGATCCAGCTTAAAACACTCTCTTGTGGGAAGCCAGTTCTGGTTAACCCTTTCCTGTTCTTTTGTTCCATGTTCCACATCATACTTATTTACAAAATTTACTTCATATTAACTTTTTTTCATTGCTGTTTCGCTTTTGAAAAAATTGCAGGTCTCATTTGTTGAGTACTTACTATGTGTCAGGCAGTGTGCTAAGACATTTTATGTTCATTTTCTCATTTAATCCTGAACGACAACCTTTTGAGAGAGGCACTCCACTTTGCAGTTGGGGAAATCAGGGTTCAGAGAGATTAAGATACTTTTTAAAGGCTGCACAGTTACGAAGTGGTAAAGCTTGGATTTGAATCTGGTCTGTCTGATTCCAGAGCTCCATACCTGTTCTGATGTTGTGTTATTAATGCAGGTCATGTGTCTTTGTGAGTCTAGTCTCCCCAGTAAGAGTGTAGCCCCTCCAAGGCAGCATTCATGCCCACAACTGAGGCTGGATTGCCACCAGAAATGAGAGTAGTGCTCCTCCCTCAGGCAACACCCACTAACCCCCTGCTTGGCCTAGTTCCTCCCAGAGCTCTGGTCCCAGAGATGAGTGGTTCTCAAACCTGGATGTACTACAGAATCTCTTGGGGAACTGAAAAATAAGTAAATCATGATGCCCAGGCTGCACCCCAACCAATGAAATCACAATCTCTGGGAGCAGGACCCAGGCATCTGTATTTTTAAAATGCTCTCAAGGAAACTCTATTGTGCTGCCAATGTTGAGAAGCAGCTGTAGAACACAGAGGGAGACTCAGTTGGAAAGCTGTTTTTTCTGTTTTAAACCCTTTCTATGTCTCAGGAAGCCACATCTCCCCTGTGTGTCTTGTCTTTCCTGCCCCCTCCCTACCTGTCCATTTGGTTTTTCACCCAACAACATCTGAGGAGGGCAGCAATCATTGGTTGAGGAAATGGCCACAAGCCAATTAAACATCAGCTCCGGGCAGGTTCCTAAACCAATGGGAATCCTGTGAATCACAGGTGGAAAATTAACATATGAAAGCTTTCTGGGTTTCACAAAGATAAAAATAAGGTAAATAACTTGCTCTTTTAGAAATAGCAAACACTCTACCTCTTAATCTGCTAACAACATCTCCCCCTGGGAAATCCTTTAAGAAAGGAAAGTTGCACCTCCTCTAACAGCTTCCGCCAGCTGGCAGGCAGGCCTGACCCCCACCCACACTGGTCACTGGGTGTTCAAACAGGAGAGCCATGGAGGGGGCGGCTGACCACGGCTACAAGACTGCACAGGCGACAGCTGCTTGCCGGTCTGAAGGAGCTGATCTATGGGAAAGGTTCTAAGGTTCTGGAAGGGTTGGAGTCTGAGAGGTGAAATGGGGACTAGCCCCTGCCTGCTTCTTGTCTTCCCAGGCCCCCTCGGTTCTGTCTACATACTCAGACACCTCCTTTTCCATGATTTCAAGTGTGTGTGTGTGTCTATGGCGGGGCTCCTCAAGTGGTATGCACATATCCCTTCAGCCTCTGGGGCAGCCAGGCAAGGCCCGGGGTGGCCAGAGTCTCCGGAGCTGATCCATTTACCCCAGTGTTCACAAGAATGTAATTTTCTGTGTGTGCGGCGACACAGGAAAGATTGGGAAGAGATGGCCTGGGGGTAGCTCCAAGTTCTCCAATTCCCCTGCCCTCTGTTGAAGACCTCTCGTGAGTTGATCTGACACTTCCTAGCCTTTCCTAGCACTGGCTGACCTTAATATGTGATCAAGACAGCATGTCCCACAGGGTTGAGAAGGGAAAGAAAGATGAGCCCAAAGGGGCCCAGGGTCTGAACCACTTCCGAATCACTGAACCTCACTTAACAGGCTCAAACTCTCTTTCTCAAATGTACGTCTTCCTCTGTTCTCAAGGCCTGTCCCGAGGGAGAAAGAGCCCTCAAAGCTGGCCTTACCTTGGCATCCATGATGCTGGTCTCCACCCGGGCCACGCCCTGGTTCTCCCGGAACAGCTGGATCTTGCTGATCTTGCTGAACTCGGACAGCACAGTGGTGAGGTTGGTTTTGAGGTCAATAACATGGCTGATGCCATGACGGGGTCCCACCAGGAGAGTGGTGGCCGACTGCTTCTCATCCTGGTGCCCAAGCATGGCAGGCAGCATTCAAAGAAAGAAGGGCAGGGGAGGTGGGGAAAGGAGGCAGGAGGAGGAAATAGAAAACAGGCAGATTGGACCAGTTCTGCTGGGAGATCTGGAAACATCTGGGGCTCAGAGTCAGGGCGGGAGGACAACCTTGAGAGAAAAATGATCTGGGACACCCTTATTCCTGGGGCAGGGCCCTGGATCATTGCTTTAAATGGAGACCTTAGTCTCAGTAGTAGGTTGAGTGAAGTGGACAGCAGAGGCTGGCTCTAGCAAAATCGTGAACTAGGTGAGGTTTGCTTTGGTGCTTTTGCAGCATCCTCTTCCTACCAAGCCCTGGGGACTTTCCATTTGTTGCCGCAGGCCTCACAAGGCCCCCACCCAGGGCTGTGCCTAAACAGTGGCATCCTGTGTTTGATCTTTACCAGCTCCCCCCTCCCACAACAGCCACTCAAACTTGCACTTCTCATTGGTGCCAAAAGCTCAACTGACAAAGTAACTCTGCCTAAGGTGTTAAGGGCTGACTGGGTACTTAATGTGGGGGAGGGGTCTCCCTTCCTAAGAAGGTATTTGTCCTTCAGTAGGCACCAAAGCAATCTGAACCTAAAGGAATGGCCTGTAAGAATTTCAGCAGTGGTGGGGACTTTTCTGGGGGTGGAGGAAGAGGGTAGCGGGCCTTTGGTGATCCTCAAATCTCAGCATATAAATAGTTATATTTGAGCCTGATGGACTGGATTCCCTCAAGTGGTCCTGACAGGCTCCTTGGCGCCATGAAGCCTGAGCCCTATGCTGGCCCATTCACTGTATTAGCATCACCCTAAGGAGCCTCTTCCATCTGCTATAGACGGTTTCTTTGATAAGCGGCTTTCTATCAGTGTACCCCACGAGCATGACAGCGTGTTCCCCAGAGCATGAGAAGCACCTGGATCCAATTAGCGTGATGATTTGAATTTCTTTTCACCACAGCTCACTAGGGTAAACTAGTAGAAGGCAAAGTCTTTAGGGGGGCCAGCTGTGCCCCGCCTGCCTGAGAGGAGGGGTTCTTCAGTGGAGGCCCTGGACAGGCAGGAGGAAGTATGTGGACTCAGGAAGCCTGGGGTGGGGGCTCTGGGGGTATGGGGAAGAGCAATGAAATAGAGCAGGGGTTGGCAAACTCTGGCCCCTCACCAGTTTTTGTACAGCCCATGAACTAAGAATGGTTTTTAGATTTTTAAAAGGTTGGAAAAAATTCAAAAGAACCATGTTTTGTGAGATGTGAAAATCACATGAAATTCAAATTTCAGTGTCCATAAATAAAGAGATATTGGAACACAGCCACGCTTATTTGTTTATGCATTGTCTACGCCTGCTTTCGCGCTACAATGGCAGGGCTGAGTAGTTGCGACAGAGACCCACATGGACTGCCTGCAAAGAATAAAATACTACTATCTGGCCCTTTATGTGAAAAGTTTGCTGACCTCTGAAATTGAGGAAAGAGGACACAAAAGGGTCATGCAGGGATACTAAAAATAAATATTGGCTCCTACTTTACCATTTTGCCAGAGGCAGGACCAGAGCACCAGGGGAGGCGAGAGGGAGAAGCAGGAAGAGGAGGAAAGACCTTTAGAAATACTCGCTGATGGAGAATGCTACCCTAAAGTTCTAATGGAGACCCTCCTACCCCCAACCCAAGGACAAAGGGCTCCCACCCCCACCACTGCCCTCACTGACCAGGCCCACAGTGTTGAACAAAACGCCTGTGAAGGTCGGAAGTTCATTCAAAATTCGAAGATACTGGAGCTTTGCCTGAATTGCAGAGCCCTGTGGAAACAACCCACCCCGAAATATGAGACCCCTGACTTGCACAGGAAAAGCAAACTCATGTTCTCAGGAAGGAGTGTCGACACCTTAAGATAGGCACTAGTCAGACTATTCAGCAAGCCGCACCGTGGCAGTGTGAGGAGACCCTTGGAAAAACAGCAAGAAGGTTCCAGTTTGGATAGCTCTTGCCTATAGCATCTCAGATCCCTTTCTAAACTTCTCCTGCCTCCTGATTTTCCTTCCTTAAGAAGTCAGCTTACTCATTTTGTTTTTGGGTTAATTCCAAGAGCTTTCCCTGACTCTGATACCCCACCTCATCTATACCTCTCTTGAGATCCCCAGTAGCCACGGAGGTACGGTCCATCCCCAGCCGGGGGTCCCACTTAATACCTTTAATCTTGAGTACCCCTAAGTCCCAAGCCTGCTCTTACTCTGGCATTCCCTCATAGAAAAATCTCTATCAGTGGTACCGGCATCCTCTGGGCATTCAAGCCAGAAACCTGGGAATCACGCTAGACTCCTCCCTCGTCCTCTCATCTGAGGGCCACCACTCACCAAATCATCTTGAGTCTACCTCCTAACTCCCTCTCTAACCTATCCATCTCTCTTCTCTAGCCCTACAGTCATTGCCTTGATGTGTCAGGCAATCCCGTGTCAGGGTGGCATTCAGCTTACCTTCAGTACTGACACTCCTTTCCCTCAACCCCTCCACACTGCTGTTAGAGGGAGCATCCTAAAACATATGTTTAATCACATCAGCTGCCTGCTCAAACCCCTCAATGAATCCCCCTTTCCACGGTATACAAGGCACTCCATGAATTGGCTCCTGCCAACCTCTCTGGCCTTCTCTCTTGCCCCCACCCCACCCCAGGCATGTTCCTTTCACTCTCTGTACTTGCCTGTGCTGAACTATTTGCATTTCTTTCCATGCACAATGTTCTCTCATATCCCTAGGTCTTTATACAGATGGATCACCCTGAGTGGGAAAGTCTTCCTTCCCCCAGCCCCAACTCATCTAGACAAATTCCTATCTGTCCTTAAAGACCCCACATCAAATGCACCAATTCCTGGCCTTTTCCACTTCCCTAGGGCTGGCCTGGGTGTTCCTCCTCAGGGCTTCCAGAGCACCCACGCCTGGCATACCATGTTGTGACTGACTGTCATGTTTCCCCACCATCCTGTGCCTGACTAGAGGGCGGAGACCAGGTCGTCTCCATCTCTGTTTCTCCAGCCCGAACACTGGGGAGGCTCAAAAAATGTTTGCTGAGGAGATGGTTAGGAGCATTGATACTCTCTGTTGGGAAGAAAATAATCTGATTAAATATGCACAGCAAGGTAGGAATGGCTTAACTCTCTGGGGAAATTTGCATCTTAAAAGAGAAGCTAGTTGGTAATGCAAAGAATCTGGAATGGGTGGAATATATGGGGGCGACTGTGTCCTGTGTCTACGTCTACATGATGATTCTAGTGCCTCTCACCACCCTCCTGCCTCCTGGGCAGGAAGTACAAGTAGGTTGAGCATTACAAGCCTGAAAAGGGCCTGCAGAGTCCGGGGAACAGGGAGGAGGAGTGCCTCAGAGGGTACCCGAGAAAGTGCAGGAGAGCACAGCAGTGACCTAAGCCCTCGACATACCGCCCAGTGACCAATTGTCCAGGTCAGGCCTTGTTCCACTGGGCTGGGCTTTTATCTCCCAGAATTCCCTATCCTAGGACTGACAAATTAGAAACCTAATGAGGGACAGAGCAGTCATTTCTATGGGAAACATGTGCTTCCCCAGGGTCCAGTGCTGTCCCCTCGGCAAGTGCTCAATCTGCACAGACTTAATGGGTGAAAACAATCTGAGGATTTTCTCCCCCTGCATCTTGGCCCCTTTACTTTGAGGACTCTGGGCTCTCTCTGTGACTGGTTACTAAACCGTCCCTGGGGGCGGTTCCGGCTTGGGGAAAACTCCTCTACACAGTCGTCCCCCATATCTAGCCAAGCTGGATGTGTACCCAAGTCAAAAACAATGGGGACGATCCCCAGAAGACCAGACCTGTTGGGAAACCACACAAGAGCCCCCCATGGACACTAGTGCTTGAGCATGGCACCCAATGTCCTACTCTGGGTACCTTGGTGCCACTGGAAGGATGTGTTTGGTGAGCCTTCAGTTGCTGAGAGAGAGATTTCCGGAGGTTCTTCTCTTTGATGCCCTGCAGGAGGGAGGGGGGAAGAAAGGGTTCCAGGCCCCACTCCTTCCTAAAAGCAGAAGAAAAGTAAGAAATTAGTGAGAGAGGCAAAGTAGGACAGAGAAAGGAAGATGGTAACGCAGAAACTGACTGAATCTGAGGCAGAGATGGAGGAGAAAGAGAAAAAGGGGCGGGGCAGGAGAATAACATTGGCCACAGTTCCCCGGTAGAAGCTGTAGCTCAAGGGCATCATGGTCTAGCTGTGAGGAACTCCAATTCTCCCTCTCTTCCCAGAGCTAGATTCCTGAAAAGCATAGCACAGTTCCACCATTCACCTTCTCCCTGCACAGCTACTTGCCCCCATCCCTAAGGGCCCCGGCACAACTTACTCTACATTCTTGAGTGAGATCTTCTGACTAGGTCGAGTGGCTGAGACAGTGATATAGATGTGGAGGGCAGCAAGGCCCAAAAGCATCTCAGGCTTAGGGTCCATTCCAAACCGTTCTCGGATAACATCATTCCGACTCTGTGAGAGAAGGCAGTCCAAATCCATCAGTTAAAGGAGACATTCCCTCCATAGCCCTTGATCTACTCCCTTACATCCCAGAAAAGAATCAAGGTGTCAGGGAGACATTCTAGATCAAGGGGAGGAGGAAGGTTCTGCCCTTGGAGAGGAGAAAACAGAGGAACCTTGGGTCTCAGATACACTGTTTACTTCATACAGCAGATACTCGACAGCCTTCTTCTCAGTGACAGATGCACACAATGGCAAGGCACAAGTGGGCAGACTGTCTAGGTCATTGCAAAAGTGAGACATGACACCTCTCCCTTTCTTTCCTACTGTTACAAGAGAGCTTTCTGCCTTTTCTCGTGGGCCTATACTCACCCCCCAGCCACATGAGGCTCCTCTACTAGCTCAGATGGAAACAAAGGAAAGCAGACATTGGGAGGGGCTCTCTATAGCGTTCTGGCCCAGAAGCACAGGGTGAGAGATGGATTGCAGGGATTGGGCAGATATTCTGTTCCTTGGGGTCTGAAAGTCAAAAGCAGGGATGAGTCAGTCTTCTCTATCCTAAAAGGGGTTCCCTGGACTACTGGCCAAGGGTATGATAACTCCCAAACCCTGAAGGTCAGAATTCCAGCTATCAATGAGTCAACCTTGGTTAGACCAGTTGCCCATTGTGTTGAGGTGAAACCAGGATGAGCTATGGTACTAGGGAGCTATAGTGGTATCACTACAGAATAGGAGAGAGTGGAAAAGGAATGCTTCATCAATGATCATCTATGTAGAAAATGCAATGGAATCTACAAATAAACTACTAGAACTGAGTTAGCAAGGTTGCAGGATATAAGATCATATACAAAAACGTATTTCCACATGGTTGTAACAGACAATCAGAAACTGAAATTAAAAGTCAAAACCATTTACAATAGCACCAAAAATATGAAGTAATTAGGGATAAATTTGTCAAAATGTGTGAAAAAAATGTACACTGAAAATAGAAAACACTGTTGAGAAAAATTAATGACCTAAATAAATGTAGACAGATACTCTCTTTATGAGTTGGAAGGCTCAATATTATTAAGATGTCAGTTCTCCCAAAATTGATTTGTAGATTCAACACAATCCCAATCAGAATCACAGTAGATTTTTGGTATAAATTGACAAGCTAATTCTAAAACTCACATGAAAATGCAAAGGACCTAGAAAGGCCAAAACAACTTTGAAAAAGAAGAACAAAGATGGAGGACAAGCACTACCTGATTTTAAGACTTATTATAAAGCTATTATAATCAAGAGTGTGATTTTGGCATAGAGACAGATAAGTAGATCAATGGAATAGAATAGAGTTCAGAAAAGACCTACACATATATAGACAACTGATTCTTGACAAAGATTCAAAGGCAATTCAGTGGAGAAGGGATAGTCTTTTCAACAAATGGTGCTAGGGGCCGGCCCGGTGGCACAGCGGTTAAGTTCACACGTTCTGCTTCTCAGCGGCCCTGGGTTCACCGATTTGGATCCCGGGTGCGGACATGGCACCACTTGGAAAGCCCTGCTGTGGTAGGCGTCCCACATATAAAGTAGAGGAAGATGGGTGCAGATGTTAGCTCAGGGCCAGTCTTCCTCAGCAAAAGGAGGAGGATTGGCAGCAGTTAGCTCAGGGCTAATCTTCCTCAAAAAAAATAAAATAAAATAAAAACCCAAATGGTGCTGGAACAATTGGATATCCATATGCAAAAAAAAAAATGAACTTTGATTGATACCTTGTGCCATATACAAAAGTCAACTCGAAATGGATCAAAGACCTAAATGTGAAACCTAAAATGATAAAACTTCTGGAAAATAGGAGAAAAATCTTTGTGAACTTGGGTTATGCAAAGATTTCTTAGATAGGACACCATAAGCACAATCCATAAAAAAACAAATTGACAAATTAGACTTCATCAAAATTCAAACTTTTGCTCTGTGAAAGACACTGTTTAGAAACTGAAAAGACAAGCCAGAGACTGGGAGAAAATAATTGCAAATAACATATCCAACAAAAAACTTGTATCCAGAATATATAAATAACTCTCAAAACTCAATAATAAGAAAGCAAACCACCCCAATAAAAAAGTGGCTAAAAGATTTCAACAGACACTTCACCAAAAAAGATGCATGATGGCAAATAGGCATATGCAAAGATGTTCAACATCATTAGTCATTAGGGAAATGCAAATGAAAACCACAATGAGCTACCACTGTACACTATTAGAATGACTAAAATAAAAAACGATACTGACAATACCAGGTATTGACAAGGATGTGGAGAAACTGGGACTTTCATACGTGGCTAGTGGGAATGTCAAATGGTACAGCCACTTTAGAAAACAGTATTGGAGTTTCTTTAAGAAATTAAAGAAAGACAGATCTACCATATGACCAAATCATTCCATTCTTAGGTATTTACCCAAGAGAAAAGAAAGTATATGTCAAACAAAGACTTGTACATGAATGTTCATAGAAGCTTTATTCATAGTAGTCAAAACCGGGGAATAACCCAAATGTCCATCAGCAGGTGAACTGATAAACAAATACTGATACATCCATACCATGGAATACTACCCAGCAATAAAAAGGAATGAACTACTGACACACACAACAACATGGATGAATCTCAAAATGATTATGCTGAGTGAAAGAAGCCAGACCAAAATGAGTTTCCATACAGTATTATTTCATTTATATAAAACTCTAGAAAATGCAAAGTAATCTATAGTGACAGAAAACAGGTCAGTGGTTGCCTGGGGATAGAGGGAACAAATTACAAAGGAGCCTGAGGACACTTTTGGAGGTGTTGAATATGGTCAATATCTTGATTGTGGGTGACGGCTTCATGGGTATAAACATATATCAAAACTTATCAAATTGTCATTTTCAATATGTGCAGTTTGCTCTGTGTCAATTAGACCCCAATAAATCTGTTTAATAGAAACAAGAAGGAATACAGCTGAAGTCCATATCATCACGAAGGGGAGAGAGAGGGTGGACATGGTCTTGTCACCAAATTCCAAAATATTTGAACCAAGATGATCTCTGGAGGCCTGAATGAAGAAATTTAGGGCAAAGAAAATGAGAACTAAACTTATAAAATTCATAGAAGAACCACAACTCATTGCCCCCTAGAGTGCTGATAAAGGAACCCGAGGCTGTTTGAGAAATGTTAACATTTTAGAAGGGGCAGAAAGGACAACCACAACATCTCATAGCTCATCTCCAGGTATCTCTATCAGAGACATCATCAGAGATGAGTTTTGAGGTTTTTTCCCTTTCATCAAGCACTCTGTATGTCCTATGGGCACCTAAAACTCAACATGTCTCAAAGTGAACTCATCTTTTCCCAAACCTATTCTACTACCTGTGTTCCCTAACTTTGGGAATGATACCACTTTTCCCAGACACTCATTGAGTCAAAGCCTATCAATTCTACTTTTTAAATATCTCTTGAATCCCATCCCACCACCACCATCACAGCCATGGTTCCGGCCCCCATCATTTCTCTTGGGGGTAACTGCAGTAGCTCTCTAGCAGGTGTGTTTCCTCGGCACTATGTGATCTTTTGAAATCACTCATCTGAGTAGGCTATTCACCTTTCAACATTTCTGGGCCCCCATACTACAGCAGAATTTCTTTACCTTGGCTGTGCATTAGAATCCCTTGAGAAATTTTTAAAATATCAATATTTGGACCCCGCCCATACAGATTTTGATTTATTTGGTCTTGGGTGGGGCAGACCATTTTCTTCAAAGCTTCTCAGATAATTCTCACATGCAGCTAGGGTCAAGACACACTGCCCTAAAGCAGTGGCTCCCACACACCATCAAGCATCAGAAGCCTCTGGAGGGCTTGCTAAAACACAGATTGCTGGGCCTCACCTCCAGAGTTTCTGATTCAGTAGGACTGGACTGGGGCCCAAGAATTTTCATCTCTAAAAAGCTCCTGGTTGATGCTGATGCTGCTGTTCCAGGGACCACACTTTGAGAATTGCTGCCCAGCCTAAATCAGTTTAAAGCCTGTGCTTGCCGTGACCTATCAGGCCCTTTACCATCTGCTTCCGGTCTCCCCTATTCCATTTCCTACTGCTCCTTACTTCACATTCTGTCCTCCATCCAAAGTAAGTTATTCATAGTTCTCTCATCATCGCATGCTGTTTCATGCCACCAAGGCTTTGAAGACGCAAGTCCCTTTGCCTAGAATGTGCCCCCTCCACTCCATCTCTGCACACAGCAAACGTCCACTTATCCTTTAAGGCTAAGAGTGTGCATCTATCACTTCCTCTGTGAAGCCTTCACCATGCCCCTCCCTTGGAGAGTTCACAAACTGCTTCCTGGGTGCCCCTACTGCACAATGCCATCAACATAGTGCCTGTCACACTGTCTTATATTTACCTGGGCACATATCAATCTAGGAGCTCTAGAAAGCCAGGACAGTTCTTTGTTCACCTTGATTGCCAGCACCTAGCACAGGTCCTGGCCCAGAATAAGTACTCAGCAAATGTTTCTGGATGAATTAAATAGGGAATCATCTCCTTACTGGATCTGGGCATTGGGGGTTAGGACCCCCTGTTACCCAAATCGGCTTGTTAAACCTGGGGATCCAGTAATGGTGCCAGAGTTAATGAGGTTGCTTGCTCCTGAAAACTGATGAGATCTGTCCTGACAAACAGACAGGACCTTGAGCCACAGCCAGCTCAGGTCACCAGGCCAACCAACTTGGCCCTGGTCTACGATGGTAGCAGAAAGGGAAAGGGCCTTCAGAGCTACCTGGAGGTTGGGAAAACTTACATAGTGACTTCATTGTGATGGCAGAACAGCCTGCCTGCTTGTTTGTCCATTGGTCTGTCTGTCTGTGTATCCCCAAGCCAGACTCTACCTGGATATACAGGTACTCGAAAGCAGCGGGATCCCGACGCAACAGCTCCACAGGGTCTTTGGGAAAGAAGCTTATCCGGAAGAGGCATTTCATTCCCTGATAGTGTGTCCGCTGCACCACCTGAATCGCAGGGATGAGGGGTGTGAGGAAAAGAGATCTGGGATCAATGGCTAGGGTGGTGGGAACCAGCTTGGGGGCTCTTCAAGGCGGGGCTTAGGGAAGAGCTAGGGTGCTATTTCCCACTCTGTCTCCCGCCTGGCTGATTCTAGTTACCCTTGGGGGAAAGTAATGAGGAGCCAGGTCTTTCGGCCCTTTTGACCCAAAGAGACTAGAATTTTCATATCATTTATCCAGGACATGGCCTTTTATGAACAATCTAAGGCCCAAGACACTACGTAGGAAGAGAGGGCCCCTGGGAAGTTCTCTGACTCTTTTCTTTCTGTGGGGCTAATGCCTTTACCTTGCAGAGGGGCTCAGCTTCAAGCAGAGTAAGTTGCTGATTAGAAGCCAAATCAAAGATTTAAAATCTCTTTTGGAGGTATAGCTGAAACAAGTTGGCAATATTTCAGTAACTGCTGAAGCTGGCATGGGTAATGAGAGTTCATTATACAATTCCTTCTACTTTGGTGTATGTTGGGGATTTTTTGGTAATAAAAAAGTTTAAAATCCAATTTGGAACAAGAGACTAATTGAATCCAAAAGTCTTCTTGAGGGGCGAGGAGGTATTCAGGCCTCCCTCCAGGAAGGACACCTACAACCTTCTCTTCATGGGAACCTGTGAGTCTCTGGATGGCATTTGGCTGAGAGGTAAAGTTGAAGAATTTTTCTTTCCTAAAATCCTTTCATTTTTTTGTGTCTGATTTTGGTTTTTGTTTCACTTCTATTAGACACTGCTCCCTAACTGTCCCTCTCCAACTCCTCTCCTCCCTCCCCGGAATGTTGATTGACCCTGGTTGCTTCTCTGACTCTTCTGGGTGCTTCACTCTTGGTGACGACTAACTATCCAGCAATCCTGGATTCCCCAGCCTTTTTCCACATGGCAAAGGCGAGGATGATAAGACGCTTTCTCCTACTCTGCCTTGGAAGTTGATGTGGGTGACATGCTGCCCATTCTTGGCTCCACTCAGCCCATTCCAAGCCCGTACTTGTCCAGCCTCACTAGTCTCACTAGACTCCACTCGCTGACCCTTCCACATGACAGCCTTCATCTGAGGGCCAAGCTTCCTCTCGGAGGCAGAAAAGTCTAGCAGGCAGGGCTTCCAGGAGGCAGGAGAGTTGACACTGTTCTTCTACTCAGCATTCTGGGAGCTTCACAGTGAATCACTACCCCACACTTTTCCCAATAGAGACCAAGACTAGCAATCTTCATGCCCATTTTAGGTCACAAGGGATGGTGCCAAAAGCCCTCTGGAGGTGGGTAGAACAGAGCTTGATTGAGAACTGTGACTTCTGGGAACTGGTGGAGCATATTATTATGAATTTTCTAGAAAGAGAGTGCCTGGAGTCCTCTTCTCTAGTAGAGGCCACATGCAAAGGTATCAAGCCAGGACAAAGGAGTTACTTACATAAGCCAGGGGCTGCTTGTCCTGGAGAAGCAGGAACTTGTGGTTCTGTTCTGGCCCGGCATACTCCAGGACAAGAGCAAAGTGCTCAATGTACCTCAGGGAAAGACGGTCCTGTAACGTCACCATCACATCCTGTGGAAGAAAGAAGAGCCTTGACAGGGAGATCCATTCCAGCTCTAAGCTACTCTAAACACCAAACATGGGAGAGGGAGACTGAATATCAAGAAAGATAGACCGGGGGTAGAAGGCTGAGGCTGGTAAGGAGACACTGGCCTTTATGGTGGCCCAGGCACTGTGCTCCAGGATAAGGAGAGTGACCCATCAGTGCTGTTCAGAGGCCTGGGCCCTGGGGAACACAAAAGGAGCAAGGGGTGGAGGAGGGTGTTTCTGAACTTGGCCTGACCAGGCATATGGCAAAAGAAGGTCACAGCCCACCCTCTCTCCTTCCATTTGGCAAATTATTTCCTAAGTGCTTACTAAGTGCCAGGCACTGTACTAGTTCTTCTCTCACCTTCTTCTATGAGTCACAATGTTCATTCTGGTTTGTCCATCAACTTAGCAATTAACAAAAGCAAAAGCCACAATTGTGTACTTGAAAAGTAGACTATTTCTGGATTCATAATCTAAATCAAATGACTTGAGTTACTGGCAGAATGTTCATTTTTGATCGTAGATGGCTTTTAGAGATGATCAATTTAGCAACTTGAAAAATGTGTCCAGGCAAAGGAACTATGTCACATGTCTTGTGTACAGTCATAAATCTGACTACTTCTGGGCTCCGTCTGCTCTGCTGCCCTACTTTTAATATTAGGGTGTCTGGAAACATATCCATGGGGGCTGCCCAAATGTCAGTTTTGAGACTTGTGCCGCCTATTTGCTGTGACTTCAGCGTACACTGGGCTCCAGTGTGTGTGTGTTCATGGAATCAGCATCACTCAGCCCCCAAGGGCTGCAAAGAGGCAGGCTTGGGAATGAGAAGCTCCCTTACAGCCAGGCTTGCCAAACAACCCCCTCAGTGAACATTAAAAAGACGCTTAGCCATTCAAATGTTAGGCTGGAAACTGGTGGGTAGTTGAGAGTATCTCTTTGTATTATCCAAGTAGTCACAGAGGCGCCAGTGTTGCTGGAACTCTGGCAGGGACAAATGAGGTTTTCTTTGCAGTTCGGCTGCACTGGGATCGTGGACGGCCAAGCTGGCGATTGCCAACTGGCGTTACAAGTGTAAGGGCCCCATGCCAAGGCTGTCAATTCACCCAGGTACCTCTCTGAGACAAGTGGCTTGGAAGCCTGTCCAAGTTCCAATGAACAGTCAGTGCACCCCCCTGAAGTCAGGGTGAGATCTCAAGCCAGGGGACATTGCTGTCCTGGAAGGCTGGGGCTTCCTGGAAGGCTGGGGCTACCTGGAAGCAACAATGGTGGTGACATTGTGAAGTAGGAGAACGCTCAAAGAAGCCTCCAAGGGGAAAGAGAGGAGTGAATTCTCCAGTGTGGAGACAGATCTACAGTGGGCATACCAACCCATGAATACAAACCAAGGAGGATTCTGATACGGAGACATATCCACATCTGGAGGAGGGGCATTTGGACATCCCTGGGTGGCCTTGTTCCATTTCCAATGCCTCTCCTATAAACTGAGACCTTCAATAGCCAAGAGACCATCCCAGGGCACCCTAAGGAGTGTGTTTTGGTCCTAGGTCCCCCTAGGATACCCACCCAGGCCTAAGCCTTCCAAAGAAACTCAGTTCAATCAACACGGGTTAGACACACTGATTTGCAACTCGGGTGCTACTGGCACTTTGGGCAGGACAATTCTTCATCATTCACGGACTGTCCCACTCCCCGCAAGACACTTAGCCTCCCTGACCCTGAGACACTAAATGGCAGTGGCATGCCAAACAGTGGGGATGACCCAAAATACCCTCAGACATTCCCAAAAGCCATCTGGGAGGGGGCAGTGCTGAGCCGAGCTGAGAACCACTGGCAAGGCCAATTCTGAACACTGGGCAGCATTGGTTGCATGGAAACATTCAATCTGGGGATAGCATTCTCTTTCTGGAAAGAGTCCAGAAGAAGCATGAGTGGCTATTTCTGTCCCAGACCAGAGTTGAACCTGGGGGTTAACCATATCATCGCCTCTCCTCCTCAGGACTAAGGGAATCACTACAACTTTTAGATGCCTGGCTGAGCCATTAAGAATCACAGCTCAGTAACTGCTCTTCCTGTGAAAGGAATAGCCAAAGGGACTGCTGCCTGACTTTTCAAATCTTGGTTCAGAGCTTGAGATCTCGTTGTTATTTAAAAAGCAAGACACGGCTAAGCTAATCCCCTGAGAGATTGTGTTTGTTGATTTCTGCGTGTAAACTTGCATAGGTGTTATTGTATCAATATAAATCACTTTTGCTTTATAAATTGTTTAACGATCTTCACATTCCTCAGCTCCCAAGAGTCTTGAAGGACCCAGCATAACAGGGACACAAAGCAGTTCACAAGTAGATGCATGCACATGCACACACACTCGCATTTACAATCACTAGCACACAGCTGGGCACACAAATTTCCCCCACCATCCTGATCCGAGGATTGTGTGTTTTGAGCAGGAGCTCAAAGGCCACCTTGCTCCAGCAGCAAGCAGCTGTGTGCAGACTCAGGAACCTGAAGACCAGCAGCTGTGTGTGATCTAGAGAGGGTAATGCTGACCTGAGAGAGGAGACTCTATATGTACCTTGACAGTGGTCCGGCCATCAAACGTGAATGACTTGATCTGCCCATTTTCTAAGAAAACCTTCAGGACATTGGGGATGAGAAGAAGAGCTTCTTTCTTCATCATTTTCTGTGAACAGGCAGGGAGAGGACAAGGAGAGGGGCTCATTTAGAAGGAGGAGGGAAGCCAAAGGAGGGATGTAGAAAGGAAGAGCGAGGAGCAAGGGAAGGAGACAGGGAGCCAAAGGTACAGAAGGACAAAGAGACAGAGGAAAGAGAAGATCAATGATAACGTTACGTGGAGACCAGAACCAAATTCTCCTCGAAGATATTAGGTCACATCAAAAGTTCACCCTTCATTTGATGTCACAGCACACCTTCATTCCACTGTGGCTTAAAGCTCCAGAGCTTAGAGCAGTGCTTGGCCCATAGAGACCACCACATACTGAAGGGCTGACAGAAGGCCTCCTCAGGAGCCCGCCTCACTCACTTGCTCTTATCTCCTGTCGCCTCCCTTTCCACCAGGCCCTTCGCACATGGAGATCACCTCCACATCCGTACCTTTGCTCTACCATTCCCCCTCCCTCATAGCATCCTAGGTCCTTCCTGGCCTGGCCCCTGCCTACTTCTCCAGAGTCATGTCTTGCTATTCCAGATACCCACGCTGCTCTTTCATGCCTGTAGACCTCTGACAATTTGTCATTCACGGACTGTCTCCACTTCCTGCAGGACGCTTAGCATCTGTGACCCTGAGACACTAACTGCCAACAGCATGCCAAATTGATGGGATGACCCAAAACACCCTCAGGCACTTCCAAAAGCTCTCTGAGAGTAGGCACCACTGACTCTAATTGAGAATCACTGGCAAAGCCCATTTTTGACACCTGATAACTCCTTAGCAAAAGTTTTCCTGGCCCAGGCACTTTTTTTATTTATAGAGTGGTGCATGCTAAGTTCTCAATAAATATCTGTGAAATAAAGACTGTTCCCTCTGCCTTCCTCTTCCCCTCCTTGGCAAACTCTTACTCACTCATCTTTCAAAACCCAGCTTAAATATGAATTCTGCAAAGGCATGTTCAATATCGTCAGGTACTTGGACCTGGTGTTCCCATGTGTTCCTACAGCAACTTGCAGACACCTCTCTCAGTGCTCTTATCATATTTTTGAAGATGTTTGTCTTTCACAATCAAATGGTGAACTCAGAGTACAATGACCATGTTCTATTCAATCGTTGTAGTCCCGACATAAAGCAGAGTTCCTGGCTCACAGTTGGTGCTTAATAAATGGCTGCTTAATATATGAGCAGTAGGTGCTTAATATGTGCTTCCTTGAATGATTAGACTCATCAGGAGAATCCAACCATTTCCCTGGGCCAACATTATCAGTTCTATAGGAAATGAAAAGCTGCATAAGATGGCCAGATTCCTTAATTCAGTGGGCATTCACTGAGCCTCTACTCTAGGCCCAGCACTGGACTAAGCCCCATGAGTACTATGCCAGAAACAGAGGACCCAGGTCTAGTCCTACACTCTTGTTGTGATGACCTCACACACATGTGTAAATCCACCAGAGAACAATTATAAAACCAAAACAAACCAACAAGTATAAGATAAACTTGTTAATTTCCTATATGAGGCGAACTGGATTTTGATTTTGAAGGAGACGGTCGGTGTGGACTATTAGAAAGGCCAGAAGAGAACAGTCCAGATCTAGGGACTGTCATAGACAAAGTATGAAAGCATGAACAAGCAAGTCCTCCTGGGTCAAAGTGTGGCTAGCAGGAGTGGGGAGCTAGGAGTCAAGCCATGGTGGGAAGTGAGGGGATATAAAGTTGAAAGAGTGTGACCCCCTGGTTCTCTCCCTAATCCCAAGATGCCTCGCTCCTGCCAAGCCCAGAGGCCCCTGTCCCCAGGCTGGTGATGCTCAGCAGTGGTAGGTTTTATTTAGCACACTCAGTTGGACTCAGATAATTACTTAATTGATTTTGTTTAAAAATAGAGTCGGCAAGGAACACCCACAGGATTTATTTTTGCTCTGGCTGCTTAAAAAGCCCTGAAACACAAAGGGAAAGTGATGATAGGACAGCCTTGGAGTCACCTGGGCCTGGATTCCCCCCGGTCGCAACCAATGGTGAGGCTGCTATGGTCCACACTGGTGGCGGTTGTGAGGGGGGATGCTGTTTTGTTATCAGGTAACTTCCTGAGCACAGATAGAGTGGGAAGATTGATGCTTGTCTCCCTCCCAGACCAGAGCCTCACAGCACGCCTGGTAGCCTGTCCAGGAGCAACAGAAGTAACCCCAGGTGGGTCCTAGCTACTCTGGGGCATTTACATTCAGATTGGTCTGGAGTAGGGGCTTGATTCCACCTGTGGTTAGTTGTGAAGTATAGCGAGGAGAGTCGTGGTGGAGGCAGAGGAGAGTGGGGAAGGGAGAGAAAAAGAGGGGAGAAAAAAGGAGGGGGGAAGAGGGGGAAGGGAGGGAGTTCTTCACTGGGTGGCCTGGCTTTGGTTGACTACCGTAGTCCCCTCTTATTCACGGTTTCACTTCCTGCGGTTTCAGTTACCCGTGGTCAACTGTGGTCTGAAAATATTAAATGGAAAATTCCAGAAATAAACAATTCATAAGTTTTAAGTTGTGCGCTGTTCTGAGTAGTGTGCTGAAATCTCGCACTGTCCCACCTGGCACATGAATTATCCCTTTGTCCAGCGTATCCACAGTGTACACACTACCTGCCTGTTAGTCACTCAGTAGTGGTCTCAGTTATCAGATCCACTGTCATGATATCGCAGTGCTTGTGTTCAAGTAACCCTTAATTTACTTACTAATGGCCCCAAAGCACAGGGGTAGTGATGCTGGCAATTCGGATATGCCAAAGAGAAGCCCTTAAAGTGCCTTTTTTTAAATGAAAAGGTGATAGTTCTAGACTTAATAAGAAAAAAATTGTATGCTGCAGTTGCTAAAATCTATGGTTACTTTTATGACAGTATATTGTTATAATTGTTCTATTTTATCATTATTGTTGTTAATCTCTTACTGTGGCTAAATTATAAATGAAACTTTATCATAGGTATGTATGCATAGGAAAAAACATGGTCTATATGAGGTTTGGTACTATCCATGGTATCAGGCATCCACTGGGGGTCTTGGAACACATCCCCTGTAGGTAAGGGGGACTACTCTACTCTGTAATACTGAGATGAGATAGGTTGCACCTGTCTGTACTTTATAAATTCAAGTCACACTTTCCTCTGGGTTTCAAGGGCTCAGGACACAAATGTCCCCTTAGTGACTTGGACCTCAGGGTCTGCTTGACCCTGATCTGCAGGGACTCCATACTGCTCCCTTTTCTCTCTGTCACCACCCCAGCTTCTCTTCAACCTCGTCTGCTAGGACTGACACGAAATTCAATCACCAATTATTTAGATTGCTTACCCAGTGAGGCCCTGTAGTCCCTTGGGCTTCACTGCCTTCCTCAAACAAGGATGGAGGAAGGCCTGGGCTGAGTGTGGGGATGAGAGTCAGGGAAATAGAGATGGAAGACACCTGTGTCCTCTATCTCTTCTGAGTGGCTCTGCCTCAAAGAACTAGGGAAGAGCCTGGCACTCCACTGATGTCCCCCTCAGGCTGGACCTGCTAGCTCCTCTCAACTGCAGCTGTGCCTCCGGAGAGCCCAGCCTGCAAGAGCCTGCAAAAGCACACAAATGCCTGTTAACTTGGCTATCCTCACCCTACCCCTACCTCCACGGGATATCGCCAACTTCCGCAGATTCCTGGGAGATTCTGGGCCATAATCCATGAATGCTTAAGACACATCTTTCTGCTCTCCACCTACCTCTTCTCACTTGCTTATCTAGAGCAGACAGCTCAGCTCATGTAAACCACACAAAGCAGTGAGAAAACTGTGGGCTGGCCATGACCCCCCAAATTGGCAGCTATATGGCATGAGCTGCCAAGCATCACCTGTTCCTTGAAACCATACCATCCAGTGATGGATTCTATACCTTCTCAATCTGAACCATCTGTCCTGCCAACATGACTGTGAGGTATCCAGTGATGGGGAATAGGTCTTTATTTTGCATCCCTTGTGGTGCTGGGAACACAGCAGGTGCCTAATAAAAGCTTTGCGACTTAATGAGAGTCTGTATCATTTTCCCTAGGCTGCTTCACCCTTCAGTGCACGGTCTTCTTCAGTCAAGACATGGAGGTGCAGGATCACTTCAACGTGAAGAGGGCTCAATTTCACCAGCCACTCTTTTTCCAGATCTTCAGAAAACCACTATTTCCTTCCTGCTTCTATCAAGTAGCCAAAAGATGTCTATGGAGCACTTGTTCTGAGTGTAAGCTACTGTGCTAAAGATGGAAATTTCTCTAAGCACCACGAGGATCCTGAGTGAATTGATATGTATTCCTCCTCCCCACAATGCCCAGGGCCTCTCTGGACGCCACACACCCCTCATTACCCACCCAGAGCCCTGAGGTCCCCCTCCAACCCCTTCTTAATGCTGTCCACTCTGGGGAGCAGCAGATGAGCAACTACTCCAGAGGGAGACCTCCAATGGCAGGCTGATTCTGGCCAAGGGCCAAGGAAAGGGAGCTGAAGTTGCACTTACTGCATCTGTTTCTCCAACTGCCACCTGCTCAGAAAATCGGACCTTCACGGGATTGGATCTCAGCTTGGCCTTCTTCGCAGCACTGATGAAGGCAGATTTGGGGGACTGGAAAAGAACAGAGGGCTGGTGAGTTCTCCATCCCTGGGAGAAACCTGACCTTTGCCATGTGGGAGTTAAGATGTCTCAGTACAGGTACACTTTGCCTTACTGATCAATAAGTCAATAAATAAGTATTGATTGCATACTAGGTGCAAGGCAATGTGCTAAGTGCTTCCTTGTATGATTGGTATGTTCTGAAAAAGCTGGGCATGAATCAAATTTGGGTAAATTGCATCCTATTATTAATGCTCTAGGCCTAGGGGAGTTTGCGAAAATGCTTTAGTAATAACATACACTGAATTTTTATATATTTGGTTTTCTTAATGTGAGATATACCTAAATGGTGGTTTTTATTACATCTGAATACAAGTATCTCAAAGGATTTGTAGAAATGATCTTATTCATCTCACAGATATGCCCTGCCCCTCAGAAGGAGGCTCATAGAAAATATTATTTTAGATGTGGGAGAGAGGAAGCCTAGCACTCCAAAATGATTTATCCACAATTTCTACTCTATTGAGGAATAGACGCGTTGCGGATTTTACCCCGGTGTCCTGACATTCTAGTCCTGGGCTCTCCACCACTTTGTTCATCCAATTCTATAAGAAACACCCAAAGAATCGGCTGGGTTCTCTAATTCTTGAAAACTCTCCCACAAATTCAGCAGGATGAATGGTTAGCAGATGCTGGAAACTAAGTCTTTCCTGGGTGCTCCTTGGATTTAAGGAAATGGGAGTCCTGGTGAGGGGCACCCTCATGTCTTCAGGGGCACTTACTCATTCATGTGACAAATTTGGGGAGGGCCCACTATGTGCCAGACACTGTTCTAAGTGATGAGGGATTCAGCAGCAAACAAGACAGACAAAACTTCCTCACCTCAAGGAGCGTCCATTCTAGCAGGGATAGACAGACAATAAACAAATATCTCTTAGGCAGCAAATAAGGACTTATGAGGACAAATTTAGCAGGGTAAGGGATCACATGAGAGAACGAGCGGGTGAGGGTGGCAGTGATGGGGGTGTTCTTTAAGACAGGATGGGCAGGGTAGACCTCTCCGAGGAGGTGACATTTAGGCAGAGACTTGAAGGAAGTGACAGAGAGACAGCCATGAGGATACCTGGAGAAAGAGCCTTCCAGGCAGAAAAAAACAATAAAGGCTCTGAGAGGGGAGTAGGATTGGGGTGCATGAGGAGCAGCAAGGAAGCCCAGTGTGGCCAGAGCAGAATGACGGCGGGAGGAGCCCGAGGGGCTGTACTCAGAGAGGTAGCGGGGCAGTGGGTCACGTAGGGCCTTGTGAGCTGTGGCAAGTATTTTGGATTTTACTCAACTGGAGAGTTTTGAGCAGACAGGGTCTGACTTGCATTTTTAAAAGGACACCTCTGGCTGCTATGTGGAAAAGAGTTCAGGAGGGTGATGGCCAAAGTAGGGGGACCAATTAGGAGTCTACTGCAATAATACAGATAAAATATGATGGAGGATTTGGCTAGGATGGTAATAATGGAGATGATGAAAAGTGAGTGAATTCCAGATATACTCTGAAGATAGGACTAAGACGATATGTTGATGGATTGGATGTGGGAGGTGAGAAAAAGAGAGGAGTCAATTGGATGACTGAAGTTACCATTTACTGAGATGAGGAAGACTAGGGGGGAAATCGGGTTTGGGATCCCTTCAAACCACCTCCCCCACTAGCCTTGCTATGGAGCCTGCGAGTTCTGCAATCAAGAATTCCTTTGTGTTGGGGCCGGCCCCGTGGCCGAGTGGTTAAGTTCGTGTGCTCCGCTGCAGGCGGCCCAGTGTTTCGTTGGTTCGAATCTTGGGCACCGACATGGCACTGCTCATCAAACCACGCTGAGGCGGCGTCCCACATGCCACAACTAGAAGGACCCACAACGAAGAATATACAACTATGTACCGGGGGGCTTTGGGGAGAAAAAGTGAAAAATAAAATCTTAAAAAAAAAAAAGAATTCCTTTGTGTTAAGGCCTTGAAGGCCCCTGCCAGCTGGGAGGGCAATACATTATGCTATTTTCTGCCATTAACACTGTGGTTGAGATTCATTCACCAGATCAGCCACAGGAGGGCAGGGCCCTAAGATAAAGACACACCAGAAACAAACGTCCTTATCAGGTCTTGGGCCCTGGTCCCAGCTGTGTTCTGTTCCGGAGCCAGCAATTTCATTCCCTACAGAGGGCAGAGTGCAAAAAGCCACCTGTTCTACCCGAGTCCAGCAGAAACTCAGGCAGTAGGTGTCGGTCCCCGGGCATACGGCAGAAACACTGGAGGAGCTTTTAAAAATCCCGATGCCCAGGCCCCATCTCAGATCAATTACATCAAATTCCTGGGGATGGGGCCCAGGTCTCTGTATTGTTTAAGCTCCAGATGATTTCAAAATGCAGCTGCGGTTGGGAACCAGTGAGTTAAAGGAACCTTAGACTTCTCATCCTGAGCCACAGGGACAATTTGATGGCAGCAGACAATATAACACGATGAAATCCAGGGCTGGAGATCGTTGCAGAAAGTGATTACAGTATTGATTGTTCACGGGAGTTGAGAAATGCCTTTGTGTGTTGCACAGCTTGGTGCTCAAATCCTGGGCAGGCGCAGCAGGCTGCGGCAGGAGCAAAGGGAAGGGGCAGACAGAAAGATCTGTAGCTATGTTCAGGCAGCTCTGCTTGACTCCATCTCCACTGCAGTCCAAACTTTCACCAGAGGTGCCATAGACACGAGGCAGGTGAAATCTCTGTTCTACCTGACAGTCACCCTCTCCTTTCTCTGTGATCATCTGTCATTGGATGACCCATGCACAGTGTGGAACGACGCATTTCTAGAGACCTGAATGGGCCATGTAGTCCACCCTTCATTTTTACACGTGAAACAGAGGCCCAGGAAGAGGATATGGTTTACTCAAAGTGTCAAAATAATTTGGTAGCAGAGCCGAAACTAGAACCCAGGTTTCCTGAATCTTGAATTAGCGACTGTTCCCCATAGCAGGCTGAAGCTGGAAGTCCATTCCTGATCTTTCCTCCACTGGTTCTGCTTCTACCTTGGTCCTACTGAATGGATTTGAACCTCAACTGGTATCCTTCCATGTATTCACCTATGAGGAGGGAAAAGCCACCTTGCTCTCCCTACCAAAAGTCCAAGATTAGATCCTGTCCTAGAGATACCACTACAGATAAAAGATTCAGATACTTATAAGAGCAAAATCACGAAGGAGCAAGCGGAATTGCCACTGTTTTCAGAGATTATAATCATTTCCGGTATCTGTTGTAGGGCTATTTTCAGCTTGTTTGTGCCTCATTCTTCATTGACCCATGTCCTGTTGGTCTCTAAGACTCCATCCTATTCTTGGTCTTCAGCCTTGATCACTGATAGTGACTCACTCATTGCCAGCTGGTCTCTGCTACATGTCACAGAGTCCTGTCTAGCCTTATGTTTCGACACAGGTGATACCTTCCTTACAGTATGATATAAGGGGCTCTCAAAGGTTGCCCTATCCCAAAGCATCTTCAAAGCTCAGCTATGGAGCCTGGAGTTCTTAATACTAGGGTCATTCATTTGAATTAAAATATTGAGAATTGGGAAGGCCCTGGTCAAAATGTGAATATGGTACCAGGGAGGAGTGACGCACACAATTCAGGGGCCAGCAGACTATGGGTCTGCATGCGCCAAATCCTGCCCACCACCTGTTTTTTTTTATTAAAGCTTTATTGGAACATAGCCATGATCTTCATTTATGTATTGCCTATAGCCGCTTTTGTGATATCACATATGGCCTACAAAAATCTAAATTATTTACTATATGGCCCTTTACAGAAAAAGTTTGCCAACCCCTGCACTAACTCATTAACACGCACCTACCCACTGTTTTAGTCCAAAACTTTCTTGATGATAAGAGTCACTGGGGATTGCTTGTTAAAACACAGATTTCTAGGCTCACACCAGACTTAAAAAGTCAGAATCTCTGAGAGGGTAGGGCCCAGGAATTTATATTGTTGAAAATGTCCTAATCTATTAAGCAAAGATTAATTGAGTACCTTAAAGCTGGGCCATCTGAGCTTTTCACTGACCCATTTTTCCTCCAAGCAGCTGGGAGTCTCATTTTGCAACGGGCACCCTTTCTGGCTAAAATGAATTTTGGCTTGAAATAGTGGACTAGAATTGCTAATACCTCCGGGGCCACTGCAAGCCCCTTGAAGCACATATGAAGCCAGCAGCTCGGTGGAATAAGCAATAGAGGAGAGAGCCTGTCTCTCCCTCAGGACCGAATTCAGCAGCTGGTGATTCTTTGACCATTATTTTAATTTGGTGTCTCTATTAGTACAGATTTCAGGGTTGTGTTCACTCATGTCTTGGCCAAAGTCAGGTAAATGGCCAAACATTTTAGTGGACGATAGGGCCCCACTTTGATAAGTGTGAAAAGATTTTAAGAGGATGGAGCTCAGGTTCCTGAAGCTTTGACAGCCTCCTGATTCTTCTTTCTGCTGGCTCATTGTCTTTGACACCTGAGTCTACTTATAAGAAATTCCCATAGCAACCATTGTGGGAGCCTGGGACAATGGAAGGCCATCCTGATTTCATGGTCCCACTGATAAGGGACCCAGGGGCCCTCCTTCTTTCACTTGGGACTGCCTAGAGGTGAATATGTCATCTCCCCAGCTTCCAAGCTCCCCTGCTTCCCACGGCAAGCCACATATGACTCTCATTCCCCATCTATCACCTAGTTGGGTGGTTCTGCCTACAGCTCCATGGATACACTGGGCTTCTTCTCTTTTGTGCTCACCTCATGCCATCTCTTTGCCATCCTTGCACTTCAGGTCCCCCGGTGTCCCTTTTGCTCAGCTAAATGGCATCTCTAAAGCACAGCTCAGATTCTATCTTGGTCCTGAATCCTTCCCCAACTCCTCCATTCATTCCCCTCCCTGCATTTCCTATAGTACTCGTTAATCCACACTGCCATAGCTCATCTCCTCAACCAGGCTGTAAAAGAAGAGATGACGTTTTATATTACTGTGTCTCCCCTTAGCACCAAGCACAAAGGAGACACAGAATAAAAGATACTAGTTGATTGCTAAGGTTAATAACAAATTAGTTCATCAATTCAGCATATTTGGTTTAAGTCCTACCGTCTACCAAGCACTGTACCTCAAAAAACTCAGTGGAGAAACAGTCCTTTTGCAGTGGTTCCCATTATTTTGGCTTTTTTTCTGGGCAAGTGGCTCCAAGCAGAGGAGATACAGGGTCTTTGGGTACAGGCTAAGTTTTCAGAACCAGCAAACTAGGATTTCATTTGAAGAGACTGATTGCTTTTCCAGAGCCATTGTGGGTCATAATCCAGTACCTTATTTACTTTAGAATATTTATTGAGGACATACTGTGTGCCAAGGTCTAAGGGTACCCAAATTAATACACATTCAGTCATTCATAGAGAACAGTTGGTCACTCAAAGATGAAGGAACACCCTTACATACATATAGGCTTAATAAGTGGCGATCTATGCAGCAGGGTTTGAGGGGCCCTGGGAAAGGACCCTGTGACTGCCCAAAATACCTCCCAATGATCTGCTATAGTTAAGAGTCACTCTATATAAAGGAAAATGTCATTTTAAAGAGACTACATATTAGTTCCCGATATGTACCTTCGCTACATATCAGAATAATTTGGGGAGCCTTTTCAAAAGACCAATACCTGGGCTCTATCCCCAGAGCTCCTAAGTCAATTGATCAGGGCTAGAGCATGACTATCAACATTTTTAAGAGCTTCTCAGGTGGTTCTGATGTATAACCAGGGTTGAAAACCACTGTATTAGACCATTATCAGCCATGGAATGGAAGAGGTGGCAGGAGCCTTAGAGATTGTCTGATCCCATATTTCCCAAATTCTAGTGAACATCAGAATTACTTGTGGCTCTTATTAAAAATACAGATTCTTGGGCCACATCCTGCCTCTCGGTAAATTGTCTCTGGGAAGAAGTGATAATCAAGCTTGAACATGACAAGAGTTTGCTAAGAGGCAGCAGTCTCCATGTACCCATGAGATGCCAAGAGGCTGCCGTGGATGCAGTACTATGTTCTGTGATGCAGGGGCTATAACAGTGAACATTTACTGGAACTCTTCAAGAATCTTTCACTATAGCTTAAGAAAGAAGATTCTCTCTGTTGATTTTTGTTATTCATGGTAGTTATGGTCTATAAAGTCACCTCAAACACTGAACTAATGAATACTAAACAGTCGTTCTTAGTGGAAATCTGTGTGTGTATGTGTGTGTATCTCATATAGATCATAATCTTAAATTCTAAAAACAAGTCATCCTGGTGGATTCTATTTTCTTTCTTTCACCAGGAGAAAAGGAGGTTCTGAACTGTTAAGTGACCTGCGTGAGGCCACCCCACTAACAGGTGCCAGAGTTGGGATTCAAATCCCATCCAACTGTCCCCAGGGCTGGAGCTTCTTGCACTACAATGCACTGTCCCCTACCATCTCCATCTTCTGGACACCTCTATATGACAGCTGAAACAAGAAGACAGAGCATCGCCTTGTTGACCTCAGCTGAGAACATGTACATTCAGAGACTCAAATTTTTCATGTGCTGCGTGTGTCTGTAAATGACCAAGAAAGCACCTGAGTATTGATTTGGGGGTTACAAATAAATTTTAGGGAGTAGGCAAATTTGAAAATACAGAATCTGTGAATAACGAGAATTGACTGCATGTGTATGCAAGGCTGACATTCAGTGGGGATGCACTAGTACGGCCACACCTGTTGTAAAATATTGAAGGATTCTTTAACACTGATTGGTAAGTAACCACTGCCCTAAGCTTCCTGGGTGCCACCTGACCTCTCCCCTAGGACCTCTTCACAAATGATCAACTAAAGGGTTAATACCTGGCACAGTTAGGAGGCCTTCAAGACTCTGCTCCAGTGTCTATGGCTGGCTTACATTCTGATCAGATAGCCCCTACTGTACAGGTTATTAATTGTTTTGACTATCACCCTGGTGTGGTGTATGTGCTCACCCACTTCTAAGCTCCAAGGGATTAGAGAGCACAAGCCCAAGAACTAGAAGCTAGGCTCTGTGAGGCTGGGAACCACATCAGTCCTGTGCACTGCTATATTCCCAACCTGGAAGAGCACCTAGAATAGTAGGTATTCCAAAAATGTTTGAGGAAAGAGTGAATGAACTAGAAACTCTCACTGAGGTTAGTCAGGCAAAGTCGTGTGGAAGACATGAGTCTCAAACCAGGTCTCAAAGGAAACAGACACATTAGATGAGATGCGGACTAGTACAAGGACAAAAGTCTGCAGGGCAGTAAGAACTAAGAAGTGTACAAGGAGGAGAAGGAAAGCAGCCTGGCCATAGCAAAGAGGCCATGCGATGGGACATATGGAGGCATCAGAACTGGGGGCAAAGGGGTATTGGGGGCACTGGGATGAGAGATGGGACAGAGACGGGGGACGTATTAGGCTCTTCATTCTGCATGTAAGTTTGGAACTTGAGTTTAGTTTAGGTTGCTATGATGGCTGGAAGTTGGGTTTCCTTCATTCCTTCAACAAAATATTTATCAAGCCAGGTGCTGTTCCAGGCGCTGGGGATACAGCAGTGAAAAAAACTGTCTCCACTCTCATGGAGCTGACATTCTAATGAGGGAGATAGACAACAAATATATATAAGTATAATATTTCATGGGAAGGTAAAATGGTACAGCCACTCTCGAAAATAGTCTGGCAGTTTCGTAATAAACTACACGTACATTTAATATATGACCAATTGTACCTTTGGGCATCTGTCCCAGAGAAATGGAAACTTAACACTCACAAAAAAATCTGTACATGAACGTTTATAGTAGCTTTATTTGTACTAGTCAAAACCTGGAAACAACCCAGATGTCCTTCAATGGTTGGATGACTAAAGAAACTGTGGTACATCCACACCATGGAATATCATGGAATACCACTCAGCAATAAAAAGGAACAAACTATTGATAAACGTAACAACTTGGATGAATCTCAAGGCCTCTATGCTGAGTGAAAAAAGCCAATCCCAAAAAGGTTATATACTATATTATTCCATTTGTATTTTCTTGAAATGATGAAATTACAGAAATGAAGAATAGGTTAGTGGTTGACAGGGATTGGGGGTGGGGAGGGGGTGGGTGTGGCTATAAAAGGGAACTATGAGGGGTCCTTTTAGAGCTAGAACTGTCCAGTATCTTGACTGTGCTGGTGGATACACAAACCCACGCATGTGACAGACTGACATTGAACCATACGCACACATTGTACTTATGTCGATATCCTGGTTTTAGTATGGCACTGTAGTTACGTAAGACATAACCATTGGGAGAAACAGGGTAAATGGTACACAGGGATGTCTCTGTACGAGCTTTGCAACTTCCTATAAATCTACAATTATTTCAAAACAAAAAGTTAAAAAATATAATATTTCAGTTCTAATGGAAAAAATAAGCAGGAGAGAGTGACAGGTAGATGCTATCTTAGAAAGGGTAGTTGAGGAAGGCTTCCACAAGGAGGTGACATTTGAGGAGACCTGATTAACAGAGTGACCCACAATGGGTCTCTGATCAGAGAGGTAAATTCTAACCACACAACAAGCGTGTTTTTAGGGGAGAACTGGTGGTTATTTTCACAACAGGAGATTGGGGAGTGGGGACTGACTGCTTGCTGCCCACAAGGTAACTGCACATAAGCAGTCAGGGCGGGAGGGAGGGGCCTATTGGTAACACTCACTGAGAGGCGGGGCTTGCCTGCCCCGAGACAGAATTGCAAATAAGAAAGGCCTAGCTGCCAATGAGCATGTGAGAGTGTGCATGTGCATGTGTGAGTGTGTATATGCATGTGTGAACGTGAGTGCGTGTGAGGTTCACACTGATACAAAAGAGGGCTGGGGACCCTGGGGAGAAGCTAGTGCCAGAGGTTGATTTGAACACTGTCCCCCTGACTTGTGAGCTCATGCCCGCACCTGTGCACTGTCCCCAGCTTCGCACAGAAAAGTCACCTCTCTCTGGAAAATCTTCCCTTCCTTCTCTGCCTGAGAAATCCTACCCAATCCCTCAAGGTCCATCTCAGGTACAGTTTCCTCCGTGAAGCCTCTCCTGATTTCATGTCCCCCACCCCCAACAGAGGTGACCACTCCTGTGGCCATAGGATGGGGGTGGGACATGAGTGCTGGGGTGCAGGGCGGTGTTGGGGACACTGGGAAGGGACAATTAGGCTGGAGGTGGAAGGAGGGCTCTGAGTTTAGCACATGGAAGTTTTGTACCTGGGTTTGTACATTTGAGTTAAGATTACTATAAGGCTGTAACCTGGTAATGGCCACTGGGCCTTCTGAATCCAACTCTTAGGAGAGAAGCCTGGACATTTTCACTTTTAGTAAGTAGTCCTGGTGACTATTATGATCAGGTAAGTTTGGGAAACACTGTTCTAGTCTAAACCTATCAATTCACAGATGAGAAAACAGGTTCAGAAAAGGGAATTAACCCATCCAAGGTCACATAGCCAGTTAGTGACTGTACCAGGACAAAGATGAACTGTTGGTCCAACTGTATCTCCCCAGCAACTTTATATTAAATCCCTCACATACAACGGTGTGTCTCATACATTGTAGGCCAAATACCTGTATGAATGAATGAACAAGACTAGCACCCACCATCTGCAAGGACTTTGTGGGAGTTGGACACTGGACAGGTAAATTTTGATGGGGCACAGCAAAAGAGAGGAAGAAACTATGTATGAAACTAGGGCAGTGAGTAGCTTAAGTGGGGTAAAGCAGAAGGCACAGGGCAAAACATAGGACTGTACAGCCCTTCAAAATCCTCAAGCTTTGGACAGGAGAGTAGACAAGATATTCAGAAGGTATGCTTTAAGTTCACTTCTAAATCCTTGGCTAGTTGGCATGTTGGTCCTAGTCTCTGCTCTCACCCCCTCCCATCACTGTCACTTCCAATGTGGGGTCCTCTCATCTCAGTCAGGAGGACGGGTGGATGACAAAGAGGCTCACTCACCTGATGAGTGTGCAGAACTGTAAGAACGATGAATTCCTTAGCGCTCCTACAGAGAGAAGAGGGAACAGGAGAGTAGTGTATCATGTACTAGGTATTCATCTAGCACAAGAAGCAACACCAGAATTTTCCCCTGGGCTGCATTCAGGTATACGGATTGGGACAGAGGGCAATCTGAACATCTGCATGGCTGCCTAGCCTTCCATCATTTGTGGTGGCCGACATAAACCATCCATATAGGTTCACATAGGCATCTGAGGATGGTATTACCATTATCTCTGAGTTTGTCATTTTTCAGGTCTTCTTTTTATATTCCTTCTCACATTCTCTCCATAAAAATCCCCAAACCTTAGGAGCAATTTTATCTGTAGACTAGAAAATTCTCAAGGAAAACTAAAGACCTGAATTATGGAACTCAAAGGGCTCACAGTCAGAGTCCTGGGAACCATGTACCATGATTATTGGTAATTTGGTATTTAAGCAAGAGGAGAAATTCAAAGGAAAAACCCAAAGGAGGTCATTTGGTCATCATGACTCATACTCAGCAGATTTGTTTTAATTGAAGGACCAAAAAATGAGAGCCAGGGAGCAACAGATGGAAGCCAAGACTCTCCAGATAGCAAATATTCAAAAGGATGAAGAATTTGAAACTCTTCCGACAAGAATTATGCCAATGATCAAACAGGCTGTGAGGTATGAAAATTCTCTCCCAGGAATACATTATCCTTCAAAAGAACTAAAAGAAATGGAAAGAGTTTGCCTTGAAGGAGCTTCTTCTCTCCTTGCTGGCCTTTTTCAAATGTTTATGGGAACAAAGGTATTCAAAAAGCAGGGTCAAGATGGCCTTGGTTCCAGGTAGTTCAAGAAAGGTCAAGGCCCCTTGCCCAAGGCCTTGGAACATTTCCTATATATGGTGAGGTGAAGTCCAGGGATGAAGCAGCTCCAGAGTTGGGAAGACAGGTTTTTCCATGGTGTTTTCCCTGGAACACAACTCTTTCCTTCCCTTGAACAGGGCAGGGGCATGGTGTAAGCCAGATTACATGACTTGTCTGCTCCAGTCCCTGCCTCGTCTTCCCATTTCACGCAGAACAAAGCCAAAGTCCTTACAGTGGCTACAACTCTCCCCCTTCCTTACCCTGCTCCACACACTGGTTTCTCCTCTGTTCCCCAAACATGCCACACACACTCCTGCTTTAGGACCTTTGCCCTGGCTCTTCTCTTTCTCCAACACCCTCATGTCCTTCAAGTCTGAGTTTAGATGTCAGCTTCAGTGAGGCCAACATTGGCTATGCTGTTTAAAGTTGCACTCTGCTCTCTGTGCCCAGCATTCCTGATCCTCTTTACCTCGATCCACTTTCTATTCTTCAATAACATTCACCAACTTCTAGTATACTGTACAATTACTTATTTATCCTGTTTATTGCTTATGGTGTGTCTCCTTCCATTAGAATGTAAAACTCCAATGCACAGGGATTTTTGTCTGTCTTATTCATTGCTGTATATTCAGTGCCTAGAACAGTGCCTGGTGCATAGTAGACATTTGATAATAAATATTCGTTGAATGAATGAATGAATGAATAATACGCTAGCTCCTGAGGTTATCAAATGAGTGAGCTGCCTTGACCTTGAAGGAGCTCTGCACTCCCTCACAAAATTGGGCTACCTTGTTCTAGGGTGCGAAGATAGCCACTAAAAGTAAAGCAAAGACTTCTAAGGGGCCAAGCTGAGAAAACCCCAATTGGCCCTGATGGGGTTGAAAGGACTCACCCCATATTGGTGTGGTGGTGGAGGGCGAAGAGTGGAGGGTGCAGGAATGCAATGGACAACTGAACTCGAAGAAAAGACAAACTAAAGGTCTTTAGGGACCAGACACGTTCCAAGATATTGAGCTGGAGGGAGAGCATGTCAAGGAAGACCTGCTCTGGACTCAGGAGGGAGCAGCCCAAACCCCTCCAGAGCTAGCAAGAGGGTGCTGCTCCATACACAGAGCACTGAATCTGACTTTGAAGGGGAGGAAGGGGCACTGGGGGCAGGTGGGCCTTGGGAGAACAAGAAAGACCCGTGTATGAAAACACTCTAAACCAAGAGGGGTTGAAGATTATGGAGGCAAACATGGACCAGACGACACAAGACAGAGAGAGAGAGACAGCACATGGTTCCATTCGGGGGGGAGACAGACAACGTCCCCCAAACTGAGATTAGCCCATAGAATTTAGAGCCTTCACCTCTATCCTCTCATTCCTTATCATCAAGTCTATGCAACAGGGCCTGTAGGTGGTATGTGTGTGTGTGCAGGTGGTGGGAGTCTGGGGTAGGGGAATGTGTACGGTGTATGGAACCACATGGCACATGTGGGTGTGGGCATGTATGTAGTGTGGTGTGTGTGTGTGGTACGTAGTGTGCATGGAATGCATATGGGTGTATGTGGTATGCCGTGTGCATGGTGTGTGTGTGGGCTATATGGCATGTGTGGTATTTGGTGGCATAGTGTGTGTGTAGTATGTGGTGTGCATGGTGTGGGTGTGTGTGGTATGTGGTGAGTGCACATGGTGTGTGTATAGGCTGTGTGGTATGTGGTGTATGTGTGTGTGGTATGTGGTGTGCATGGTGTGTGTGTGGTATGTGTGGTATTGTGGCAGCATAGTGTGTGTGTGGTATATGATGTGCATGTGGTGTGCATGGTGTGTGTGTGGTATGTGGTGCCATGGTGTGTGTGTGTGGTATGTGGTGAGTGCACATGGTGTGTGTATAGGCTGTGTGGTATGTGGTGTATGTGTGTGTGGTATGTGGTGGCATGGTGTGTATGTGGTACATGGTACACGTGGTATCTGTGGTATGTGGTGGCATAGTGTGAGTGTGTGTGTGGTATTTGGTGCTCATGGTGTGTGTGGGGTGTGTAGCATGTGGTGTGCATGGTGTGTGTAGGGGTGAGGGAGGGGAAAAGTCAATGTGATTACTCCCACATATAGATAGTAGTGGTCCCCCTGACACTTCTTTCTCTCACCTGCCCCCAACTTGGGAGGGCACTAAATGGTCACACACATCATGAGCAAAATCCACAATGGCAGGTTCCCTTCCTCATCCCACTGTCTAGGGATTCGATTTTCTCCTTGTGATTTTTTGGAGGGGCAGGGAGGTGGGAAACAATGTCTTGCTCATATCGATCGTGCTTTATCTCTCAGTGTTCTTTTAATGGCTTGTTTGGTTCTCATTGGTCACTTGGTCTGTCCCACTGCACAGTAAGTCAAAAACCAAGGGGCTTGGGTGAGGGGAGTAGTTGGGTGGAGGGAGATGAGGTGAGCTCTGGTAGAAGGCTGTTCTCTGTGTCTCTTCACATCACTGGAAAAGGCTAAGCCAGAGTGTGGGAGGGCCCCTGGGCTCCCAGAAGGGCTGGCCCTGGAAGGCCTGGGTAGCCAGGAGTTCTGGCTAGGACTGGTCTTCCTCAGAGGGCGCCTCTCTCAGGGCCAGGAAGGACCATGGTAGTCCTATGCCAGAGGTGGGACAGGGGAGGGGGCAGAGCTCAGCTCCTGCCAAGGCCCAAAAGGCCCCTGTTACCTGATGAGTTCTATGAACCTCTCTCTGGGGGCTTCACTCACGTCCTCCTCATTAATAGCCACAATCTGGTCACCAGCCAGGAGCTTGTCCTCAGAAGGGCCTCCTGCAGAGGAGAGGAGAGAGGCGTGAGGGCTTGGAGCCACGGCTGGGAAAGCACAGGTCTGGGCGGGAGTAATCAGCGCCTGAGGGAGCTGAAGAGAGTGCTGAGGCCTGCAGGAGATGGCGCAGGCTGAGTGGCACCAATGCTAGGATGCTTTTTGAGCTCTGTGCCACTGCTGCCTATGGCAGATGGAGGGCAGAGGACTGAAGAAAGAGAATGGAATGGACTTCCTTTGGCTGGGAGTGGTGGGGTAGCGAAGGCCTGGCACTCAAACAAGGATAATGAGTGCTTTCCTGGCTTGGATCTAAAGAGGAACACAGACTTCCATTTCACCAAGAGGGATCTGCTTAGGTCCAATGAATGACTTCTAGACTACTAGAGGTGGTACAGGTGATGGGAAGAGGGGGAGGGATCTTCTTTTCTTTTCTTTTCTTTTTTTTGCTGAGGAAGATTCACCCTGAGCTAACCACCACTGCCAATCTTCCTCTTTTTGTATGTGAGCCACTGCCACAGGATGGCCACTGACAGACAAGTGGTGTAGGTCCAGACCGGGGAACGGGGCTTGGGTTGCTGAAGCAGACTGTGCTGAACTTAACCACTAAGCCACCAGGGCTGGCCCAGGAATCTCCTTACTTGAACATTATTCATACTCACTGGTCTAGAATGATTTAGGCACTCACTTGCCTGGAGACAGGAGGATGAACTAAAATACCTAAAGGGTTTATTTTCTTTTAAGTGTGAGATGTTACTCTCCAATAAATGAAGGAAACAAGGCACAGACCCCAAATCACGGGCAGTCAGAAATTTGCTCTCTCCTTCCCATCTCTACTGTCGAGGTTAAGCAAGCAGGCCTGTTAGAGGGCCTTATCTGCTTGGTTGGGGTAAAGAGTGGGGAAGAGGGGTGCCACAGGCTATGCCGCCTCTAGTGTTTAGCAAAGACCTTCTCGGAGAAAAGCTTTTCAGAGACTCAGGGAGAGTAAGAAGTCAGACCCAGCCTAACTCGAACTCAAAAGAAGTGTTTACTGACATGTCCCACTCTCAAACCAGCCTGGACTCTTGTTTGTGTCCACTTTAAAGGGCCAGATCCCAACTGCTTCCTCTCTCTACAAAGAAGGGTGCTGCGCAAATTCCAAAAACATGAACAAAAACAAAGCAATTATGTCACTTGAGCACAGCTCAATGGCTCTGGAGCATGGGGCCTGTGTGCTGAGAGTGGATACGCCAGCTCAGCCTGCAGGATTCACCATTCCAACTGCAAAGGCCCTCCACCCACTTGGTCAAGTCTCCTGACAGCACAGTGACTTCAGGAGGAGAGAGTGTGGTGGTGAAGAGCCCACTCTTTGCAGCCAGCCAGACCTGGACTCTAATCTCAAATCTGCAAGACACTAGTTGTGTGACCTTGGATGAGAAACAGTGGATCTCTCTTTCCTCATCTGTAAAATGGGATAATAATGGTACCTATGCATCATAAGACTGTTGGGAGGACAAAAGAGATGATGAATGTACAACACTTAAAACAGTTGATTGATGTTGGTAAGAATTTGATAAATGGTACCCATTATATCCTCCAAGGGACAATTACTTCAACTCATTTCATTCCTTCTACCTCCTTCTGCCGAAAATGCCAATCTTCTAGGTAGAGGCCACTCTATCTACTCCTTTCCTTCTCTCTCTCTCTCCATTCCTTCCTTTTAATGGAAGAAGGCCTCCTGGAACTCAACCTCCTTCACGGGCCTTGGCTCTCTGATGGCAGTGGAAATATCAATCAACTCCTGTTTTCACGGAATGGCTTGCTGGCTTGCTCAACCATAACTGCTCCTCTACAGGATACTTCTTGTCTTGTCTTATGATCTCAAAAACAAGTTCTTTGCATTTGGGAGCCACCTGTGTCGGAAGGAGCTTTGCAGATCAGCCCAAGTCTTTATAGAGCTGTGCCTGCCAGCCCCTTGGCATACTGTGGCTCTTGCCTGGGGCTTTTCTTCTCTCTACTCCTCCAAATCCTTCCTTTTCATTCTCATACCACTTGAAGCGGCCCTGTGAATTCTGTCTCCTTTGAAGTTAAGGCAGGGTCTCCTGGTGGTCTGTTACTAAGTTTTATCTGGTCCTTCTTTCCCAGGACAAATTAGATTTCTGATCAGAGACTCAAAAACCTTTTGCCAAACTGCATGACTGACTCAGGAGCCTTAGGTCAGCCATGAACTCTTGTACTGAATTGTTTTTTTCTCTATGCCCTGTAGTTGAAGAGAGAGCTTACAAAAATCTTTTTCTTTTCCTTTGAGGATTGCAAAATTCATCAAATTTCTGCTAGACCAGTTTGTACTCCGGCTGCTCCTCTTGACTGAGCGAGAAACTGTTGTAAACATCTAAAGCCTCAGGCCCAGCAAGTCAGGAATAAAGCTCCTTTCTGTCTGTCTTTTCTGTCAATGCCTAGCAGATTTGGAACAAAACAGTGCTTAGGCCCTTTCTCATCTCATTCATGATGGCAGGATCTCACAGTTCAGGTGGAGCTTTTGCTTGGTCCATCCCACACGGTCCCATTCAAGCCCTGCTTCCCCTGCATAACATCAGACAGGCCCTGATGCAAATCCTGGCCTCTGCTGCTTTCTAGCTACGAGACCCTGAACAAGTCATTTCTTTTCCTCTATGCCTCAGTTTCCTCATTTGTAAAATGGGAATTATATTATTTACTTTGCAGGCTTGGCTGTGAGGCTTAAACAAGATGATGTAAAGCACACAGTTGATGCTTAATCAATGACAGCTGTTGTTACTGCCGCTGCAGCATTCAGAGATTTTATTCTCCTCTCCCCTCCTCTCCCACCTACGGTCTGTATCCTGATTCCAGTCTTCAATGGCTGACCTATCTCATGAGTGTGGACCAGTCTCCACAGCCTGATGGTTAGATTCTTGGGGACAGGAACTGTGTCTTGTACTTTCCTACAACCTTGCTGGGCTTAGAGTAGGCAATCTATAAATACTTGTTGAACTGATTTGTATAGGTATTTCTCGTCCAAGGCAGTATGGCTCTTCTATGAAGTTTCTGTGCAAAGGGGAGCTCTATTAAGGCCCAGTCCCTACTAAACCATCAACTGCAGCCTCTGTCCAGGGCCCCAAGCTGCCTCAATGGTTTGCGTCGATCAGTCTTAAAAAGACCAGCTCCCTCACACAGTTAGTGGCTGGCAAGTCTTCACCCACTCTTCATGAATTCCTTGGCAACACCGTGTACTCAGGAGCTCTGCTCTTTGTGAAGACGTGTGGGTGTCAGGGGATAGGAGCCAGAGCCAGGGGGACACTCTGAGGGACACCTACCTGGCCTCACAGATCGCACCACCACAGGCCTCTCACTGCCAGCCACGAAGCCAAAGCCATATATAGGGTCCCGATGAATGGTCACTTGTCGCAGTGTCTCTGCTGGCAGCTGCTCGCATTCCATATCATTTGCGCTCTCTTCCTGCATCACATGACTGGGGGGTGGGGAAGATGGGAGCAAAACAAGACGCAAAGGCAACTAAGCCTCAAAACCAGCTTGGAGGGACACCGATTAGGGTGCTGGCTATGGCACCTGGGAGTTCACACATTTAGCTTCCTCCATCTTCTGGAACCAGCAGAGGTGATGATCGCCTCATATTTTAGATTGGAGAAAGAGGAGTCTGGAAAGGAGAAGCCACTTGTCCATAGGGCCAGAGTCAAGAGAGGAAACTGGTGCCACAGAGCTTGACATTAGAGTCAGTCCCTTCCTCCAAGATATTGGGACTCGAGAAGCCTAAATGCAAATACAGGCTTATTTGAAGGTTAATTGGTATCACCCATTGAATTGGCTGTTAACTCCCTAAGGGAAACTGAAACTTTGAGGGAAGGGACCACAAAACAGGTAAGTAAGTGGGGAAGAAATGTGAAATCATTTCAGAATTTGGAGCACCTTCATGAAGTCCTTGTGCAATTTAAAATTTTAATATCCTTTAGGTTATATATAAAAATAAAATATTTAGATGACATACATAAACAAATGGGCTAATGTTGAGGACCATGACCTTACACAATTGTACATAATGCCAATTTATTTCTATTAATGGGACAACTGGAAAATGGCTCCTGTGGGCAAGAAGAGGAGCTGCATTCTGAGGCTGCCAGCAGACTTGAACCCCAGATGAACTGGGAGAAGAGAAATCACTGCCCCAATACCTGGGAAAGATACCTAATGCCCACAATTTAAGTTACTGAAGCTTAGGAATTACGCAATGAGTTTATAAAGGTTCTACAGCAAGGGTAGAGGATGAGACACACTGCAGGCATGGATGGGTCTGAGCACAGTATTCGAATGAAGAGCCCTGAGGGGTGAGGGGTGAGGGCGTGGGGACCCTGGGGCTTGTGAGGGCACTGGGTGCCAGAGGCAAGGAAGGAGGTGAAGAGGGGAATGAATGGTCAACGGGCCGGGCAACACAGGTGGAGGTGGAAGAGAGGGGACCAGAGCCAAGAGACCCAGAGCCTTAGCTCCCTGACTTAGCACCACTCTACCCCCAAGCTTTCTGGCCTAATAAATGGGGTTGAGCTTCCTAGCCTCTATGTGTGTATTCTCAAAAATCAAGGCTCCAGGCAGGGACCCTCTGAACAAGATACACAGGGCCGGGAGCTAATTAGTCAAACTAGTATAAGGTTTATAAAAGAAGTGGGAGGTTCTGACACTCTGAGAGCTGAGAGTGATTGCTGACTAGCTAAGAATACCAAATTCCTCAGTAGCAAATGGTTTCAAGCAATTACGTTGTTTATGAGGACACAAATTCAGTAATTAGAGAGGAGCTTTAGGACTATTTATGGGGGGGCTGGTAAGATTTAGAGTAATTGCATAAAAGAGAAATTCATAGTCTTGGTCTTCTCTCTCTCACAGAAGAACTTGGGAAGGAAGATAGACCATGGCTGATTTGAATCCAGCCACATCAACTCTGGCTGTACTCAAGCTGTCTTGGGATCTGTCTGTCACCCCTTAGGGAGGCAGAAGGGGCTGCTAGGACAAGGTCAAGTCTTCTGAAGATGAATTCAGAAACCGGCTCCTTCCCTTCCACACTGGTAAGACAAATGGCCACTCTTCAATGGAAAGTTACTCAGAAGCTGGAAATGGCTGGCTGGTGTCCTGGACAGGTACCTTCCCAGGACAGGGGCTCGGTGAGGGTGGCCTCAGGCTGGCACCTCTCTCATTTCTGCTCCTGGTGGAAGGCAGGAGCTTGGCCTTGAAGGGAGCCAGAGAACATCTTCCTACAGCTGCTGTCTTGCCTCACCCCTGGGGCTGCTTCCGAAATGAGCCCATTGCCTCCTGTCATCCGACCTCATGGGTACTAAAAGGGCCTCTTCTTGGGATGAAACCAGCTCATTTCCGACATGGGCACCAGCCAGGGCAGGCTGGAGGATGAGAGCCTGTTGGGCTTGCAGCCTATAGTTTTGGGAGCAGGAACACTGGCAAAGGAGATACAGACACCCGTGGAAGCCCTCAGGACGCCGTCCTGCACTCAGGAACCCCTGGCCACTAGAGCCTCGGTTTTGCCACCTTTTTCTTTTTCAGAAGCTGGGGACACTTTGGTCTCTACTAGGCCTTGAGGCATCACCAATACTGATGAAAATAAACACTCCTGGAGCCTGAGGAATCAAGGGGCTAAATGCCTTTTGTGACACGAGTTTCCTGCTTTACTGTTGTGACCATGCTAATCCATCAACAAGTATTTATCGAGTGACTACTCAAACAGTCAGCTTTGGGGAACACAAGAGAAGTTTCAGATCTCTGTCCTCAAGGATCTTCCAGTCTAGCAAGGGGAGAAGAGACAAGTGTACACTGAACAAGAGAATGAGAGTGGTAACTGAAAATAGTGCATGAAGTCCATAATTAAGGTCCAATTGTGTGTTCAGAGAAGGGGATGGAGGAGCTGGAGAGGGCTCCATGGAGGAGGTGGGAATTGTGCTAGACAGCCAGGAAAGGGCAGTGATGAGACGAGAGACAAGAAGCCAAGCTCTGTCCATGGGGGCTCCCATCTTTTCACAGGGGACCCAGTTATTTCTCCCACAGCCACAGGCATATCTCCAGGTCTAACTGGAGCACATTTGTCTCTGAGTTGTCCCTATCTGAGTTGGACTATCTGTCCCTAACTAGAGCCTCCCCCAGTTCTGCAGGCAGCCCTTTCTTTACACTGCCTGGTCCTTCCCAGGTATCTATTGTCAGGGAAGAAATACCTCCATTAACAGATCAGAAGGCCATTGTACAATGCAAATAGAAATTGTCTCTTCCCTCCTGGGGTTTGCATCTTTCAGTGTCTGCAGTTTGGTCCCTCTGAAATTTGCTAAGTGCCTGGAGTCTTGGGAGTGACACCAAAGGCAAGCAGTGACAGATGACAGGAACTCAGCTGTCCATGGGTCACATGACTGCCCTCCTAAGGGAAATAGGCAATCTGACTTTGAAAGATGTCTGGATTCTGATCCCTCCAAACAGGGCAACCCTGAACAAAATTGTGAAGCAGCCAAAGCTTATGGTCTTCCCCCAACACTCAGCTTTGTTTCTGGGACCTGTTATGTTCTTCTGTTTTTTGCCCCAAAGCACTCAATGCCTTTATTCTATCCCCTTCCTACCCAAGGCTTCCAAAGGTATCCCCTTATTCTGTGCCACGCTTGCCGTCACTAGTCAGTGACCCAGGTAAAGGCCTAGCCCTTCTCTTCTGTCTAATGATAACAACACTTTACAGTCATGTGTTCTTTTCATTTTTACACCCATTACCTCATCTGAGAAAAGGTGCTTTCACATCCATTATCTCTTCATAGTGTCTAAATGTCCTGCCAAATAGGCTAGGTGACTGCTCCTTCTCCATTCCAGCCTTCAAGGTGGGCAATGAATAAGTGACCCAGAGAGGCTAAACACATTAGCAGCCCAGCTGGAGCCAAATCTCTTGGACAGGGCCCACAATCCCAGGACGCCCACCTACACCCGCTCAGGGTCCTAGACCCTCTGGCTGTTCAGTCTTCCTTGCAGGGCTGCCACAACCCAGCAGCCAGCAGCACTCCGCGTCCTGGCTGAGTCTGGATGGCCGGCCCCCATCCTAATTAACCTGTCTCTGATCCCATTCACTCAGCGTTGTTGGGAGAATGGAATGAGATCATGGCTACAGAAGCACTTTGGAAGGTTAAACCTATCACAAAGATGTAGAGGTGGCGATATTACTGGTAGTATTATTCGCTGGGTGGCAAAAGGAGCAGAGAACAGGAGCTGAAGATAAACTTCGCCTGCTTTGCACAATCCAGGCCCTTCCCTCGTCAACTTCTTGACTCTAAGAGGCAGCCCCACAATGCACTGTCCCCTCATTTTCCAGGCAGCTCTTCCCCTGACCCAATGATAAGATGACCCAGCTCCCTGTGGACGCCCTGACTCCAGTCCTTCTGTGGGCTAAACTGATCCCCCCCTTGCTGTGCAAGGAGGGACTGGTAGCTGGGGCTCATGCTGACAACTGTTGCTAGGCAGGACGTGGCTAAAGGACAAGTGAACTGAGAAGAATATGGATTGGTTCTGAGCTGATGCTCTCTCCCTTGCACTTTTGGGCAGGAAGATAGAAACGTAACAGCTAGACTGCCAGGCATCAGCTTTTAGTTCTCCATCCCTCCTTGCCTTTGGCTCCTTTTTCTTTACACTTGGTTGGCTCCTTGGAGAGTCTTGTCACTCCCCTCACAACTGGCAGGATTTGGAGCCATGTGGAGCTAATTAGCCCTCTGATTCCAATCACAGGAGCCTGACTCTTCTGGAAGCTCCAGAGATCCAGCATGGCAGCTGGGCCCCCAGGAGACGCCATCTTCTCCTGGTAGCGGGGATGGGAGCCCCATCCTCAGGGCTCTGAAGTAGCTGCTCTGGATGCCCTCTTGTAAGGAGCTTCAACACAAATCCTTCTTCCTCACTTCGGCTAGCTGCCCCTTACTCTGGCAGTGCTGCTCAAACTTGAATGTGCACATGAATCACCTGGGGGTATTGCTACAATGATTCTGATGCCGTGGGTCTGAAGTAAGGTCTGAGATTCTAGCAAATTCCAGGACAGCGCCCATGCTGCTGATCCACAGGCCACACTTTGAGAAGCAAGGATCTAAAAGAACGCTATTCTCAGACAATGGGAAGGCCACAATCAGGTGGGAGGACTGAGGTGCTTTTATTCCGTTGGGTTATGGCATTGAAGGCCCCAGTTAAAACAAAAATGCTGTCTTGGAGAAAGGGCACACAAAGTCACGCAAACAAAGGACTCACTGGCTGATCAGATTTACCCCAGGAGAGAACAGGGAGGGTTACAAACAGATGTGAAATAAGACAGGTAAGGCTGCATTAGTGAAGAGGGGAGAAAGATCTGGACAGATTGGCACGACTTATTCCTGCTGAAGAGTTTGCTCAGCAAAAGGACAGTCTGAGGACTCACAACATCCGGGAGTAAGGCGAGGAAGATGATGACAGAGAGGACAGTGCAGAAAACAATAGCTGCCACTTACTGAGGACTCATTATGGCCAGGCACTGTCCACATATTACCTCACTCAAGCCTCATAGCACCCTCAGGAGAAGGCATTATTATTTCCATTTTACAGATAAGAAAACTGAGATTTGGGAAGAAAGATTATGTAACTTGCTCCAAGACATACACCTGTATACTCTGTGGTGCAACCACAACGTTAACCAAGGTCTGACCGATTCTAGAACCAATTTTCCTACACGATTTTTGCCCAGCACCTGTGGACCAAGCAGTTGCCCATTAGGCTATGAGTAGACCCAGTGGGAGAATTCCGCAGACTGCTCCTTCGCAAGCAAACTGAGCGCTGCTGCAGTGCTCTCTATCAGAGCAGTCTCCCTTGAGTCATCATACCAGAGGGCACATAGCGGAGACTCCAGCCCCAGGACTGACCTCCTACACATCTCCAAGGCCACCCTCCCATATGGGAGACTCAGCCCATAAGGCCTCACATGCCTGTTAACTTCAGTCACCACCAGAGAGAAGTCCACTTGCCTCTGGTCATTCTTCAGAACCTAGACTCTCATCCCCACAGTGGTCTGTTCATACCCTAATGCTACCCTTCTCTTCCCTTCAAACCCTTCCCCTGTCCCTCTGGAACTCTCAGTCAACAGCAAGCTGCCCTATATCCTTAACTGATTCTCTGAGAGTTCCCTTCACCTTCTTTCCCAATAGAGGCCTGGTTTATTCCTTGAGGACATCACTTGCTAATCAGCCCTGTGGAAGCCGCTTTTATTTTCCCTCTCAATTCTCAAGACCTTCCGTAGGTGTCCTCCTTGCTTGCCAATGCCGCCTCCGGGCCATTAGTCCTTCTGCAAAAAAAATCCAGCTCTTTTGAGGAACATGCCTGCCACCAAACTCTTATCACTCCTTCTCCCTCCTCATTGTTATCTAGACTTCCTGGGTAGTCTCCACATTCACTGAGGACTTTAGTTCCCAGTCACATGTCACCTTCCCCTCTATCCCACCCAACTCTTCCATTTTATTGTGGTAAAATATTCATAACATAAAATTTACCATTTTAACCATTTTTAAGTGTACAGTTCAGTGGCATTAAGTACATTCACACTTTGTACAACCATCACCACCATCCATCTCCAGAACTGTTTCATCAGCCCAAACTGAAGCTCTGTACCCATTAAACACTAACTTCCCCTACCCGCTCCCCCAGTCCCTAGCAACCACTATTTTACTTTTTGTCTCCATGAATTTGACTATTCTGGGAACCTTGCATAAGTGAAATCATACAAAATTTGTCCTTTTCTGACTGGCTCGTTTCACTTAGCATAAGGTCATCAAGGTTCATCCATGTTGTAGCGTATTGCATAATTCCCTTCCTTTTTAAGTTTGAATAATATTCCATCGTATACATGTACCACATTTTATATGTCGATGGACACTTAGGTTGTTTCCACCTTTTGGCTATTGTGAATAATGCTGCTATGAACATGGGTGTACAAATATTTGTTTGAGTCCCTGATTTCACTTCTTTTGGATATATACCCAGAAGTGGAATTGCTGGATCATATGTAATTCTATGCAGTAGCTGCACCATTTTATATTCTTAACTGCAATGCACAAGAGTTATTTCTCCACATTCTTGCCAACACTTGTTAGTGTTTTCTATTTTTTGGATAATAGTCATCCTAATGGGTGTGCTCTCTCCAGTTCTTGATATCATCATTGGTGAATTCAACATCCACATGGTGATGATGGCCTCCAACAACTGCTTCCTTCACTTCACTCAGTCACTCCATTGTCACATTGATGACGACTTTGGGTCATCATCAGATATTGCACCACCTCCCGATCTCCCTTGCCAACATCTCACTCTACTTCCCCATCTATCCTGCCAGTTTACCTTCACAAGGACTCCCACTGCAGGAATAATCAGAACGCATCATGATCACCTACTCACTTCCCACTTGATATCCCTTTTACTGGGAGTCTCTTCCCCCATTCTTTGCAGAGCCAAATCTTCATCCTCCAGGTCTTGGCTTAAATGTCACTTCAGAGAGGCCTTCCCCAAGCCTTTCCTCTAAGTATTCACTTTCTTACTCTCCTTCAAGTTCCTTCTTATCTTCACTTCCCTTCATGTCCAGGTTACAGCTCCTGATCTACCATTATGATCATTCTCTTGCAAATACCTTCAACTCCCTTACTTCCTCTTCCTCTGCTATACTTGCCTTGAAAAACCTCACTCCTTGATGAACTCAACCATATACGTTCTCCACACCTGCATCCCAGTAGCTGAAGGCAACTGGAGAAAAACCACATAACTGAGTAGATGACTTTCACTTTATATTCACGGTCTCAAACCTGGTATAGGCCCTCAACGCTGTCTGGCCACCACTTTCTCACTCTCTAACATGACTATTTCATAGCTCCTCCTCTCTCCTCAACCTTCCTCACCTCCCCATTTGCCCCAGCAAGTCTCAGATGGTGATCTTATTGCATATGCTGAGAAAACAAAAGCCATCAAACGAGACCTCCCTCACCTTACCACCAGCAAATCTACACCCACCCTGCCTGCATCTGTACCCATGATTCCCTTTTCCCTCCTATTAAGATGGAGGATGTTTCTTTTCTTCTATCAATGACAGAGCTCTTCATTTATGCTCTGGTACCATCCCCTTTCATCTTCTCATTTTGCTCCTTTGGGCATTCGCTCTCTTCCCTAAGTCATCAGTCTCTCCATCTCTCCAGAACCATGCTAGCACGCTGATAGAAACCATCTATCTTTAAGAAAACAAACAGAAACCACCTCCTTCAACTCCAAAATCCTTGCTCTCCTTCACACCAAAACTGCTCAAGAATTTTCCACACACATTGTCTCCACTTCTTCATCTCCTACTTGCTCCTCAATCCACTATAATTGGGCTTCCACATGTATCACTCCACAGATTCGCTCTTATTAGGGTCACCAATGCCATTCATTGTTATCTCTCAGTCCTCATCTTGCTCAACCTCTCACTGGCTTTGGACAGGGTTGACCACTCCCTCTTTCTTGGAACGCTCTCTCTTTGGCTTCTGTGACTATCTCCTGACTCTCCAATGACTTCTCTACCCACTATTTCTTAGTCTCCTTTGTGGGCTTCTCCTCCTTTACTTTACCACCAGATATTGCAGTTCTTCCCAACTCAGTTTCTGGCTTTCTCTTCTCTCTTTCCTGAGGTGATATCATCAGACCCCTGGCTTTAAATACAAGCTATATGCAGACAACTCCCAAATTTGCATTCTACCCACACCTCTTCTGTGAGCTCCCAAATTCCTATATTCCAGCCATCTATTCTGGCATCTCCACTTCTACATCTCACAGGAATCTCAAACTTAACATGTCCAAAACTGAACTCTTGATTTTTTCCCCTCAAGCCTAGCCCTCCCTCAGCCTTCCTCATCTCAGTACATGGCACCATCATCTCTTCAATGACTCAAGCCAGAAACCTCAGAGTCTTTCTTGAGTCCTATCCCTCCCTTTCCCTCACTACCCACATCTAATCCCTCAATAAGTCTTCACAGGTGTTCCTTCAAAATCTGACCAACATTTTCCGTCTCCATGGCTATCACCCAGTTCAAACCACCATCATCTGTCCCCTGGATTGCTGCAGCAGCCTCCATTCTGGTCTCCCTGTGCCGCTGCTGCCCCCTTCTAAGTCTTGTCTCTACAGATTTTGCCAAAGTCCAAGTCAGATCCTGTCACTCCCCTGCTTAAAACCCTGCAGACGTTTCCCACTGCAAGTGAATAGCATCCAAACTCCTTTTCCATGGCCTACTAGGCCCTAGGTGATCTCCTGCCCTCCTTGCCAAACCCCTCTGACGCTACTCTTACTATGCCTTGTACAGTCTGGCTCCTCTGACCTCCTTTCAGTTTCCGAACACATCAAGTTCTTTGCCACCTCAAGGCCTTCCCATTTGGTATTCCTTTCTCCCTGGAAACCTCTTTCTCCATTCTTCACTTGGCTGATCTTTCATCCTTCAGGTCTCCACTAAAATATCACCTCCTCCCGGAGGTCTTCCCTGAGAACTCTGCCCTGGTTATCCCTATTACCGCAACCTGTTCATTTCCTTCGTGAGACTCATCACGATATGTAATTATATATTCATTTATGTGATTATTTGGCTGTAAACCCCATAAGACTATTGACTATGTCTCTTTTGTCCAACAGTGTATCTCCACCACCTAGTATGGCACCTGGCACATAGTAGGAGGTGCTTAATAAATATTTTCAAAATGGCTCAATGGAAGCACAGATAGGAGTGATTTTGAGGCATACAGATTAGAATCCTCTGGCCATTCCACGCTATTCATTATCAAATGCCTACTGGTTCTGTCTCCACCCATAAAAGACAGGTTTCTGGATGGGGAGTGTGGTCTGTGGGAGAAACCCCTCAACATCTCTGGCCAAAGACAAAGTTAAGGAGAGAATGAAGTGAAAGGAAGAGTACAAGGAAGGCTACAACCTAAGAAGAAATGGGAGGCAGAATGGCTCCAGTCCTTTTAGGGATAGCAGGGTGGGCAATCTAAAGGCTATTCCTTCTCAGGGAAAAAAAAATATGTTTCTTTAAAGGGCAAACAACTCTTCTTTCAGAATGGCCAAAGGCCCTGGGGGTGGGCAGGGTGACTTTGGGTAGTCCTTCCCGCTCCTAAGAGTCTCTGGGTAGACAATCTGGTTACTTTCCTAGGGCTGCCTCTCTCTTTCCCTTGAGGTCTTCATGGCCCTGCAATTCCTCCTCAGCTGAGCTTGGAGAGGCATCTTCTGGAAAACCTGCTGGTGTCTGGATTTGTTTTCTGGTTATCCAAACAGTTGCTTTTCCTCAGTGGGCTGGAATAGAGACACCTGTCACCTGTTCTAGCAGGTCACGAGGGAGCAGGTAGAGAGACCAAAACCTTTTGTCCTTCCACAGATACCTGGGAACCTGGAGTCACCTCAAAAAAAGATCAATTCTATGATGCTTCTGAGAGGACACTACAGAGGACCCTCTTGGCGGGCCCCCCCTCCTCCTACTTCTCCCCTCAGGGGCTACCCATCCAATAGACTCAGACATATTGCCTAATAGGCCCAGACACACTCCTAAACCCTCCCTGCTGGGGCTGCCAGCCTGGTGACAGATGTGAGGGCTGTGCCAGATGTGAGGCTGATGCCATATGGCACTGTGGGTCACAAGGTCTGAAGCTGCTGCCACTGAGCTGTGGCGGAGTTAGTGAGGAGATCCTTGCATTTTAGCCCCGACTCACCTGTCACTGGCAGACGCAGTGAGGGGGAACTGGAGCAATGAAATATTCACAGGAGCTTGAAGGAGTTGTCATGTCACTCCAAAGATCCCTGGGCACCCCAGCCCCCACCTTCCATGTACCATACCAAGTATTTCGGAGGAAGGCAGAGACAGAGATTGACTGAGCCAGAGGGGGAGAGATAAGGAATGGAGGGGAAGACAGCTGAGCAAGAAAGGGGGCCAGACAGAGCCAGGAGGGAGGGTAGAGGTGAGGCAAAGCAGAGAAAACCAGACAGAAGCGGAGAAATGAGACAAGAGGGGGGCCTCAGAGACAGTGAAGGAGAAAGGACAGGCTTGGGGAAGACAAGCCCTACAGAGAACCTGAGCCTGCCAACTCTGGTTTGCATTAGCTTTTCGGAGGCCCACTCCAGGGCTTTGCCTGTTCTCTAAATGCCCTTGAGCTGCCCCCAGCTCTGCCCTCAGGTTCCCGCAGCTACGAGAGGGCCACATGGTAATGAGCTTTGGATTTCCTTCTGATTTGGACTTCCGGTGATCAAGTTCTTCAGGGAGGGGCACTGCTATTATGCCATACTGACAGCATGAGGGCATTCACCCCATTTCACAGATGGGGATGTGGAGAGCAAGGGGCAAATCTGAAAGGGCCTGAGGAAGAAACCCAGGACACCATCTCAACTTGGGCCAATTCTGCAGCCACCAGAGGCTATATTTTTCTTGTGAAAGAGAATGAGATCAAGAGGAGAAACTAGGAAGGGGTGAGAATTCCAGAAGGTGAGAGGGAATGGTCATGATGGGAAAAGTGGAGTTGCCAGGGAAGGAAGCAGCAGGCCTGAATTCTTCCCCTCAGTGAACACATCTCTCCAAGGCCAGGCTGAGCTGCAGAGCTCTGACACAGAATGCTAAGCCAGGAGAGGGTCCCTGGCCACCCAGATCTCTCTCTCCTCTTGGATCCTAGCCTCTAGTCTGTCAAGGGCTGAACTGTAAACAAGGCTGGGAGGCCAGAGAGGGGGAGCAGGTGTGGGCAAGAGCTGCTGGGAACATCCCAACCAGTAGCTGCCTCCAGCAGTCAAAGACCAAGGGCTCAAATAGCGCCCCTCTGGGGGCTGCTTGGCAGGCGCCTGCTACACAGGGCTCTGGGCAAAGCCTCCTGAAGCCAAATGAGGGCCTACTCAGCTGGATGACTGTGCCGTTTCCCTCCTCTCTGTGAGGCTGCCAGGCATCAATGGCCTGGGCCACCAGCCTGGGATGCCCCCAACGCCTGACTCTGGTCAAAGAGCAGGAGAATCTCAGAGTTGGCAGGGACCTTGGAAGTTATTTACTTCACCCTCGTCCACCCTCTGATGATTTCCAGAAGCAGCAGGCTTTCTGGAAAGGGAAGGCCTTCCAGAGGAAGACTGCAGCTGGGTACTACAGGAGGGGCCAGATTTGGGCAAGTAGAGAGGGAGGAAACTGAAAACAGGCCCAGAGACAGAAGGGAGCAGGGGGTCTGCGGCAGGAGGAAGGAAGATGACAGCCTGAGCCGGGAAGGGGTGCTGGGAAGAGGTTAGCTGGGAAGAAAGAAGCTGGGGCTGACCCAGCGAGATAGGGGGTAAACCTTTTCCTCACTCCTCTCTCATTCCTGGCTCTGCTAGGGCATAAGGTCCTCTCTCCAGTGACCCCTAGGGGAACTTGTGAGGAGACAGACAGGCCAGTCTAGCCATAGCTGGACAGAGAAATGCATATCTATCCTGCTGCTCTGCCTAGTTGCCCATCTGCCCCCTCCTTGACTGAGACGACACAGGTAGCATCTGAATCCCAGGCACCATGCCCAGCAGGCGCTCAGCTGACCTCCTGTGAGGGAATAAACAGGAGCAACCCCCCGATTCTCTCCTGTGTACCATCTCCAAGCTGTCCATCTAGGAGCGCCGGGTGGGGGCAGGGCAGAAATCAGGCCAAGAAGCAACTTGACAAAAGAGGTTATGTGAGCAGAGACCTAGTAAACTCATGCCACCCTGTCTGGAGGTGTCCAGAGATGCCAACTACAGCCTCAGGAGAACGAGACACCTTTTATTTTGCCTAATTGCATCTTCCTGCTGAGAGGGAGGAAGGACTATAAGGTCTTTCCTAAAGAAAAGGGAAGATCCTATGGGATCAAAAAGGGGGAATGAGGTTGGTGAACCCTCCACCTAAGAATAAAAGACAAGGGCTAGAGCAGGGGCTGAGTTACTGTCTCAGAGGGCATGAGTTAGCCCCAAACACTCTGTACCTCCCCCAGCTTGTTGGTCAGGACTCCCCTGTCCGTTTCCTGGAGGTGAGTAGCAGTAAAACTGCAGACCTCAAAGGGCCTGTGGGCTTGTCTTTGGGTGGGGGTGGGGGTGGTAAACACACTGTACCCTACTCTGCAATCAGGCTCAGGGGAGACAGACTCCTAGGGGGTCCTGAGGACCCACAGGCTCCCTACTCAGCAACACAGATTCAACGATGGACCCCAGACTTGACTCACTGATGCAGAAAAGCAGACGCAGGCATTTTAGAAAGAACCAAAAATGGTAAGGAAAAATGATTTTTTTTTAACCTAACCCTCAGTTACCCAGAACATTCTATTAAGCAGAAAAGCCCTTCCCCAAGCAGTCAGGTTTTGGTATTACAGTATATTTGTATTTTTTCGGTGATTAAAATCCACAGAGCTGGGACTCTGTTACAGAATAATGCAAGCTCTCTTCCCATCTCCCTTCTTGTAAGGCGAACAATAGCGGAGTTCCTTGCTGTGAGTCATAGGCTCCCTCCACCAGCTTTTAGATAGCATTCATTCGTGCATTCATTCATATATGCAACAAAAATTTACTGAGCACCTACTGTGAGCCAGGCATGGTGCTGGGTACTGGGGATACGGAGGTAAAATAGGCCCAGTCTCTCCTTTCTGGGAGGCTGCAGTCTGAGGTGGGGGCAGGTCCGTAAAAAAAAAAAAACAAAACAAAAAAAACAAAAAAAACATGTGTCACCTGCCACCAAAGAGGGCAGCAAATGATGCTATGGGAGCACAGAGGAGGGCCTGTTTCCCACCCTCCCATGACTCCCAGCAGACCCCCCGAGCAGAGCGGTGAAGGTGAATAAAAGTCCAACAGATGGACAAGGCAGAGAAGGGCATTCTAGGAAAGCAATGTCAAACATGACGCAAACGAATAAGGAAGATTCAGTAAAGAAGGAAACCTCTAGGTATATTTAAGCCACTTCAATTAAAAAAAGAAATCATAGAACAAATTCAGGCAAAACTGAAGGGAAGCTTTAATTTCTGGTTGCAGGAATGAGGGCAGAGGACTTGTGTTAGCTACTGGCCCCTTTCGTGTGGCCTTGTGGGATGATGCAGTGCACTCAGAAGAGGCCACAGAGACCACGAGGGACACAGCCTAGCACTAGGGTTACCAGCCACACATCCTATGCACCAACCAAAAGCTATCCATGGAAGGCCCCCCACATCACAGAAGGAAGACTACCAGCAGTTGCACTGAGATCCAGCCATAGTAACGGAGACCAACATGAACCTCAAACGCCCCGTTATGCCCACAGTGAAGAGGGTCCGTGGGAGCCAGCTCTAATTAATGGGCCAGTGCCAAAGGTGTGAAGTTACAAACAACCCTACTGCAGGGCCAGATGTGACTCAGGAAGACCCCCTCGGGACCTGCTGTTCAGTTCACAGGGGCCATCCTGGGGGAAGGAGGGACGAAGATCAATACACACAGCAATAGGAGCAGCTGCCGTTGCTGCTCTGAAGTCCTAGCCAAGAAACAAGCCCCCTTCCCCTACCCAGGAGGTGGGAAGATAGCCTTGCTTAACATTGCAAGTCAGGCTCTAAAAACTTTTTAGAAAATAACTCCTAACAAAGGTACTCAGATAGAACCATAATGTCAGATTAACAACTTCAAGCCAGCAGACCAGACACTTGTCTAATTAATAAAACTTATAAAGCAGAACAACTTATTGATGTTATGGGCACAGCACTTAGCACAACAACAAAACCCAAATCCATGCAGAATGCTCCATGTTCTCTAGGAAGCCCTTTGTCTGCCAACCTGTACAATCCCTTCTTCAACGCAAACAGGGGCTGGGAGAGGAGGGAACAGTGGAGAGCTCTGGGCAACTGGCTGAGGAGGGGACAGCTCAAGGAGCCCAGCAGGCGAAGGCAATGGGGGAACCTCTGCCTCTTGAACAAATCTGCCAAAGGTTAGTTGCAACCTGGGCTTTGGAGGCAGTGGATCTGGGCTGGAATTCCAACTCTGTAGCAGGTTACTTAACCTCTTGAGCCTCAGTTCCCTCATCTATAAACAGGGCTCATGATAGTACCTACTTCAAAGTGCCTACAAGAAGATTAAATATACAAAGTAAGTGCTCAATCAGTAATGGCTATTAGCAATGATCAATGTTTTGTGTAGGCACCTACTGATAGGATCTGTTGTCCTGTTATAGCCCACTTGGTTCGCCTTTCTCCACAGAATATACTAGGGGTGATTTGAAAATTGGTTCAAATCTCTTTGGAACTTGGGCCCTCACTTCAGATCTACAGAATACATATGCTTTGCCGTGGGGAAAAGAAACTCTTTTACTACTTCATTAAAGCCACCTTCTCATCATATTTCTAGTGGTTAACAGTGGGGGTGCTGAAGCAAGACCAGTGGGAATCCCAGCTCTGCTTCTCACTAGTTGTGGGACCTTGGGCTTGTCCACCTCTCAATTTCCACCATCTCAATTTCCTCATCTGTAACATGGGGATCATATCAGACTCTACCTCACAGGGCTGTTGCAAAGATTAAATATGGTAACACATGTAAAGCACTTAAAACTGCGCCTGGCACACACAAAACGCTGAGTGAATGCCAGCTACTGTCCTTATCGTACATGAATTCTTCTTACTACATAAACAGCTTAGCACAATGCTTGGCACACAGGAATAGTAGCTACTGGGATCACCAGTACTCTAGGCAAAGATGAGTGACTTGGGACGGAGGAGCAGAAGGGAGATCTGGGTCTTCTCTAAGAAGGAGACTAAGTGACTTAGGATAAACTCACCTTCGTGACCTCAGACCCCCCCCCCCCCCCCCCCCCCGCTTGAATTCTACACAGCTCAAGAAAAGAAAGGTATGCGCCTGCATACTCCCACCTGCCAAGGTTTCTTGTTTCTCAGCGCCACGATGCTCTGTGAACACTGAGGCCACGGGAGGGCAGGCCAGCCAGGATGCCCCGGCCCTGGGGAAGCCGAGGCCCTGGGTGCAGGGCGCCCAGAAGCACTCCCCCCGACCCCGCACTTCGGATAGGGGGCTTCCAGCCGGGGATGGAGCTTTGGGGCTGCAGGAGCCCCGGGCAGCCGCAGGGGGTCGGGGCCGGAGCCCCTGGAGGGGTCGCCCCTGCTCCCCCAGCCCCCACCCCACCCCCAACTCTTGCGCGCGGCTGCCCTCCGAGCTTCTCAACCTCCTGGCTCCTTCTCTCCCCTCTCCCCCCACGCCCTCCCCCAGCTCCAGCAAAAACTTCCCGCTCAAGCCGCCACTTTTTCATGGGCGTCCAAAACCTCAGCCCCGCGCATCCTGTCTTCCAGTTTCCTCGCGGGCGATGCTGCGAAGGGGGCCGTGGGCTGCTGACGACCCGATCGGCTCCTTGGGGGCTCGGGGTGGCGGGTGGGGGTGGAGGGATGTGGCTCCCGCCGCGCCAACTCCGTCCAACGACTGCGGGTGCCGAGCGGGCGCGCACCCAGGACCAGGAGCCCGTGCCAGTGCCTCCCGGAGTCACTTTGAGGGGCCGGCGAGGACCCCAGCACTCGGCTGCCGACCCTGCAACCCCAGAGACCCCAGCTCCACCGGCTAGACACCCCGCTTTCTGGCCCTTTCCCAGGCGAGCCCCAACCCGGCTGCCGGGAGCGCGGTACTTACTGTCGGGGCCCTCTCGGGGCCGGGGCTGGGCGGCCGCCCCGCCGGGCACCCTCGGCCGTGGCCCCTCGCGCTGCCCCTGCCTGTGCCCAGCGCCGACGGTAGCGGCGGCGGCGTCTGTGGAAAGAGAAAGATCACGCCTGCCTTAGAAACCCAGCCCCTGCTGTGACCAGAATCTTAAAGAAGGAGGCAACTGGCTCGGCCCCAGAGCCGCGCTGGGCTGAGGCGGCGAACTAGCGAGGCAGCTGGTAAACACGGCGTCTGCTGCCTCGCCGCCGCCCGCAGTCCGCCGCGGCGGGGCCCCCCCTCACTGGACGGCCCCGCGGGGGAGCGGGGAGGGAGGCTCGAAGTACAGCGCCGGGCGGATAAGCCAGCTGCCCCTGGGTGAGCACCGACTAAGTGCCGGGCCCTGTGCTTTACATCCATTTCATGCCAGCATCCTCTTCATTGTCCAGAGAACAAAACCAAGCCTCAGGGGAGCAAAGCAAACAGCGCCAAATACATGAGCTCCTAATAAGTGGTGGTGGGGCCAAGATTCGAAACCAGAGGGAGCTCAAATTCGCCACTGCTTGCCTCAAATGTCACTCTGTGCTACTGCAAAGCAACATTTGAATACCCCTGTCTCCCCCTCCTGTTTCCCCATTTTTCTGACAGGACTAGGGACAAGTGGCAACTTTAGGTCAGTTTGCTGGTGGAGGTGGAGGTGGGGGCCGTGGGAGGCGGCATCCTGACTGCAGTGCCTAGAGCCAGGGAGTGGCCATCCCTCTTTACCTCGCCGACTCTATGCCAGGCCTTGCAGGAGACAGAAAGTGGAATAGGAGATAGTCTTGATCCAGGTGAGATCCAGGAGACAGGCACCGAGCCTGTGAGGTCTGGATTATGCTAGAAGGGTCATAGGTGGGGGTGCAGAAGCCCCTAAAGGAGCAGGCAGCCAGTGTTCTCAGACACCGATGCCACGGCAGAACCTCGGGGAGCCACTGGTGGGGACATGGGTGGAGAAGGGGCTTGCAGGGATAGCTGGAGAGGGTGCTCTTCCTACAGGCTGATTCTGACTCCTTCCTGGTACTGGAGTGAGGGCCCACAGCACCCACTCTTTAAAGCATGAACGGACGGCAGCCTTGTCAGGAGCTGAAACCCTGTTGCTTCTCTATGGGAGTTATGCCAATCACCCTGCCTCGGCAATGACATCTGTGAAATGGGAAAGATCTTTCACTTCTTCCTTTCTGGTCCAAATGATGAAATAATACAGTATTCCTTCCCTTCTCTTCTAGTCACAAAAAGAAAGAGCAGTTTTAGAACTTGTCTTCCTCCCTGCCTTGCCCCTGCTTAACCATTCAGTCATTCTTTTAGCAAATATTTATTAGCATCTCCTTTGAGCCAGGCACCGTGCTAGGTGCTGAGCACCTCCACGGTTCTGTGAGGGAGTCTCCACGGGAGGTGGAAAGCACACAGGGTTGCAAGTTAGGGAACACATTTTAAGTCCTAGTTCTTTGACTAAATAGCTATGTGACCCTGGATGAGTCATGTATCCTTTTGGGACCTCGGTTTTCTTCTTGGTCAAACAGGGATAATAACACCTTCCCGTCCTACTTCATGGGGGTGTGTGCGAGGCTCAGTGGAGATAATAGATGTGAAGGAGCTTTGAAAAGTATAAAGCCACTAGACAAATGTCAGAGATTAGTCTGTCTCCAGGGTGGGAGGGGGCTGCGGGGAAGCAAAGCTTAAAACAAATCCTGGCTGACTCTCCCAAATTGATTGCACTGAATTCCATCTTTCCCAAATCACTGATCCCGCACCTGAGCAGGAGTCTCTGCTCTGTGAAATACCGTGTTCTCACGGCAGCGCCCATGACATCCGGGTTAGTGATGACCTGGCCTTAAGCTGGGGAGATTGTTTGAGGGACTTGAGTGGAACCAACAGGGCAGTCTGGGCTTTGGGTCCCTAATTTCCCAGCAACAGCAGCACCCTGCCCTCAACTCGAACCCACCTGAGCCCAGGACTGCAAGTGTCTGAGTAGAAACCACTTGAGGCCTCCAGAGACACCCCCTTCAGGAAGCACAGGGTTCATGTCAGACAGCAGAAGGTGGCCTTGAGGGTGGATGTTCTCTCTTTTGGAACCTAGGGGTTCTGGGTTCAGCCTGGCTAGCTAAGATCTACAACAGAACTAGTGGAGCCTGTGGGGGAGTTTTCAGCTTGCTCAACCCACCCCTGCAAGCCCTCCTAAACAGATCTACAGGCTAAATTATAATACTATGCTTGTTATGCAAACGCAGCTTCAAGGCAAATTCCCACATTTCCAGAAGCACTCTCCCCTACCCTCTGCTACCTCAAATAAATACACACTCTAAGGAAACACAAGGTCTGGCCAGGCAAACAGTTGTAGGTAAATCTGCCTCTCCCCCTTCCCACCAGATTGTCACCCTTAAGCCCCTTCAATATAAAAATGCTAGCACCGACGTGGGACAGGGATGGCTCAGGAGCCTGGACACCATGGCCGGCCAAACCCAGCGCTGCACTGCACAGCTCTGGAGCTGAACTAGAATGGGAGTTAGGGACAGCGACAGAAAGGAGCCCAGTGTTGGGCCAGGGTACCTTCAACCAGCAGGTCCATGGGGGGAGGTGCACAACAGACAGACTCCATAGCCAGCCTCCCTTGGCAGTCTCAGAGCCCATCCCTCTTGTGGCTGAGGCTCCTCTCAATGTCTTCATAGATTCCCTTGTCACATCCATCTCGCCCAGGCTGCTCTTCTTAATAAAGTGCCCCCGCGGCCACTCCAGACAGCCTGATGTTATCCTTCACTCTCCCGCCCTTTCTCCCCAGCGTGGGCCACACAGCAGTGATTCAGGCCTCCCGGGTCACAGTACAGTCTCCTGGGGAAAATGCTTCCCGAGCGCCCAAGCCAGGGCGTGACGGAAGCATTGGGTGTGGGTGTATCCAAATTCTTTCCTTGTCCCCTCAGGGTGGCCTGAGCCCTGGATTCAGAGCCTTACGCTGAGTTCCTATGCTTACCTCAGCCTGCGTCTTCTTCCATGGGCCAGCTGCTGCTGCTCTCCCCCAGCTGTATAACCTGAGTCCAATTTGCAAAAGCCTTTCTCTCAGTGATTGTCAATAAATCCCCCATCTATATCCCCCTGAAAGACCAGAAAGCTTCAAGATCCAAAGGAATGAATCACTGGTGGTGAAATTTCAGGCACAATGACAGGCAATTGAGGAGACATATTTGATCACATCATGTTTACCTATGTGTAAGGCTGGCCCTGAGGATATTCTGGCATTTTCCTTCGACTATAATGAAGACTTGGAATAATAGCAAAGAAAGCAATAGAAAGTACACCAGGCTGGGAGCAGGGACACCTTGCTGCTCATCCCAGCTTTGGCACTAATTAGATGTATAATGCCCTATACTTTCCCTTTCTAGGCATCAGTTTCCCCATATGTCAAAAGAGAGCACTGGCTTAGCTCACTTCCAGAGTCCCTTCCCGTTCTAACAGGCTCAAATTGTAGGCTATCTGGCACTGAAATAGACTGATCCCTCCAGAGTGGGCCCCCATTTGGGGACACTGGGCATGGCACTATGTATGCATGGGAGTTAGAGGGGGACAAAGGGTTGGCACTATGGGCATGAGCCTGGCGATGCTATTCAACAAGGTAGCCAGTGTCTGACCCATGTTTGCTAGGGAGCAACCCCTCAGATTCCCAGTGGTAACTCTGTGCCTGTGAATGCCCTATGCCCCCAGGACTGATTCCAGCTGCCACAGGATCAGGGCTCACAGGGCTGACATTCCACCAGTGTGAACACTTGCACCACCATCGCACATTCCTGCCTTAGTGATTGTAAACAGCTGCTTTCCCAAGCCCCCCTGTGTGCCATCCAACTGTCCCCACCTCCTTCGAATCCAGCAGCTAAAGGGTTAATGCCCAGCCCAGTAGGGGCCCTCCAGAACACTGCTCTAGTTCTAGGGGCTGTTCATTCTGCCTGGTCAATGCCCGAGTCATACCAGCAATAAAATATTTTTAATATCACCCCAGTCTAGGATTCCACTCTAGTTCAACGTCCCTCCCTCTTCCCAGGCCATTTCTCCGTGAAGATTTGTCAAGGGCTTTCTGAATTGAGGTAAGCCCCACTCCCTGCCTCTGAGTCAGGCAGGCCCTGGTGGGGTTTCACCGAAAGAAGAAAAAGAAGGCAGCAATGGGTGGGGGGCTTGCTCTGTGGTTAGTAGCAGCTGCCCTGGTGACCCTTTGCCCTGCGGTCTGGATCCTGCTGCCAGAGGGTGAAGTCAAATGTGTTGAAGTTGGAGGGGCACTCACTTCCGCTATTACCTGAACAGGGCACTGATTCTGTACCCCTCACTGGTTCCTCCCGGTCCCCCAACAAGGGCTGTCACGTGCTCCTGTTTGCTCCCCAGGCCCACCTGTGGTGCCTGCCACCATTTTCTTTTCCTCTTTCGTGGCTGACCTCTTCCCTTCTGCTCTTAGCCAGAGCAAGCCTTCCTAGCATTGAAAACTCTGCCCACTTGGCCCCTGTCTCCCCTCCCTCTGCTATTCTACTTCCTTCTCCCTGCCAAGGCCTAGCTGCTCCAATGGGTGCTTCGCCCCTGCAGTGCGAATGTTCTGTTCTCGCTGGGCCCTGTATTAATTTGCTCTCATTTGTGAGCTGCTTTGTTAACGCGCATGGCCTTTTCTCGATGTGTAGTGCTGCTCCCTGCTGCCTCTGTTACCTCCCCACCCACACCCTCCTTAACCTTGTAACAACAGGCCCTCTCCCGTGGAGAGGGGGTTGGGCTTTTGCAAAGCCCTTTCTTGTACATGCTTTAGTAGTTCAGTACAGCCTCACAACCACCCGAGGAAACAAAGTGGGCATGAATGCTGATCCCTGTGGGACTGGAGAGGTACCCAGGGCTCAGAGTGGTGAGAAGGCCTACCTGCATGAAGAGATACTGTGAGATGGCCGAGCAGGCCTAGAACCACGGCTCTTTCCTATGATACCCCACATGCTTATGTCATTCATCTTGGGCACTGCCTTTAGAGGCCCTAACCAAGTCCCCAGAAAAGTGTCCGTATGCACACACACCCATTTGCAATTTTGCTTATGAATTTGTGAGGGGTCATAGCACCTCTGAGGGTCAGGCCCTTGCATCAGTAGTTTTTAAAAGCTGCCAGGTGACTCTAATGTGCACCCGGGGGTGAGAACCACTGCTTGAAAGGAAGATGTAAAAATAAGAGATGAGAGCGTAACAGCCTTAGCAGCCAAGAGCTTTCTTAAAAAGCTTAGGCGTCCCCAGCAAAAACTGAAGGTAGACTGGAATGTGAACTATGGTCTAGCTTCCCTGCCTCAGTTTCTCCCTTTCTGCCTGAAGGAAATCATTCTTTAGGCCTCCTTAGCCCCTCCCCAGCCCTGGACTGGCTTGTAAACTGGTCAGCACTGAGTTTGCTGTGTGCAGGGGTATAAAGAAAGAAACACACCCCTGTCCCATATACCCATATTGGCCAGTTGCTGTGTAAGTCTATCTTTAGCATCTTCTGCCTGCAAGGGTGGAGCTGGATTCCTCTGAGTAAGGCACGGGGTCTCTCTCGAGGTGAAGGGTAGAGACTTTCAGGTCAATCACCTATAAAGAGATGCTCCTTAGGTAAGAGACTGGAACTCCTAGGAAGAATAATCATCTGAATAGCTATCATGTATTAAGCACTTACTATGTGGCAGGCATTTCAGTTATATTACCTCATTTAATCCTCATACTCACTCTCCGAAGTAGGTAGAGTCATGAGCCACACAACGACGTTTCCTCAGGGGGATGGAGGGACCACATACACGACAGTAGTTCCATAAGATTAGTACCTTATAGCCCAGGTGTGTAGTAGGCTATACCATCTAGGTTTGTGTAAATATACTCTGTGATGTTCACATGATGACAAAATCACCTAACGACACATTTCTCAGACGTATCCCTGTTGTAAGCGACGCATGGCTGTATTAGTATTATTCCTATTTTACATCTGAGAAAACTGAGGCTCAAGATGTTACGTTACTTGCCCAAAGGTCACCCAGCTACTAAGTGAGTGTGTTTTGTTCGGCCTGCACAGTGTTTTCAAAAATTTTTTAATTCATTGCTAACATATAAAAATCCTCACATTCCATATAAGAATCCAGATTTCTGGCTTCTCTTGAAAAATCCTATCTGGCAACCCTGGGCCTTTAAAGTCCTACCTGAAAATGATCACCTGGATGAGGAGTGCCCCTTTTGGATGAGGGATGGGCTCTCCAGGTCACCCCAGTCCCCACCACTCCTTCTGTACACTCAACATGGGGCCAAGTGTCAGCTGCCATTTAATATTGTTCTTGTACTGTTGTGTTGCTGTTTTTATTAAAAGAATGATAAAGAGGAGAATGAAACATTTCTTGGGCATACATCTGATCTTGCCCTAGTGAATACATTTACTCCCTTGGGTCTGGCCCTGTAGTCATCTGAGCTTATGATCCCTCCACTCCATTCCTCTCCACTACCTCTTTAACTTGGGGAGCAGCAAGGTGGGGCACCAGTTTGGGAGGGCACTAATAGTTGTCTGGAACTATGGGTGTCCTCTGGCCCATAGAGGCAGGCTGGGAGTTAGGAAAGAAGAACGGGGTCCCCAGAGGACCCCAGCAGCAAAAGATGACTGAGCCATACCTCCTAGGGCCAATTGTCTACTCTAGCTTCCTGGCCCTTATCTATGAAATGGACATAATGATAATGATAGTACACTAGGTCTTCCCTCCTAGACAACATATTTGATTCTCCAATACCTCTGTCCAAAGGCGATTTCCAGACCAGGGAGGCTAGCTGGGGATCTATTTCTGTATTAGTGGGGTTCCAATGCCCCCTCAGTCACACCCTACAGCCTATCCCCTAACTCAGGAGGGGATTTTTCTCACTTTGTTGTAAGTACCTGTCTTTTGTTGGAGAGTAGGCTAATACAGCTGGAGTGAGATTTGTATCATTGACCCTGCCATCTTCCATTAACAATAACACAGAGCAGCCACGGAAGCCCCCCAGCCCTGTCAGCAGTCTTCCTTCTCCCAACCCCCACCCAGTGTGGTCCTTGTCACCATCTCCTATCCCAATGCAACTTCCCTGCCCCGTTTCCTCTAGACAACCTGAGTTCCTTTGCCAGGAGCAACCTGCCAGTGTGCAAAAACAACCTGAGAGCCATTAACTGGAAAGAGCATCTTTTAGAAATGCCAGATGATTCTAAAGCATTAACAGACAGCTTTGTGATCCTGTCTCAGGAAGAGCTAATGCCTCGTAAGCTGGCACTGGGCCGAGGACTGCTCAGCACAGCAGTCCTCCAACCATGAGAACACATGCCCTAGGATCCAGGATGTGCCAGAAGAGCCAGGTGAGATCTGGGGAGCAGTGGGAAAACCCAGGATGTGAACTCCCGTAGAGTTCCAATCCCAATGCCACATATTCGGGCGCACAAGTACGCAGACACACACACATATCCAGAGACAGAGGCGGGACCACACGTTGGCACAAAAACACCACCCACACTCTTGCTATAAGACCCACATGTGATTTGCCAACAAATTGCAAATTAACCTCCTAGTGAACAGATTAATGGTATTCATGGTAATTTACACTGCAAGTTTCATAGCAACAGACTTTGAGCATTCTGGTTGCATAAGAATTCAAGGATTTTCAAGTTCCTGGAGACATTGTAGTAATTAACCTGATAAGCCTATGCAAATTAGCCCCAATTTGACACTGTCATTTTTTAATCCAATATCCAGCGTATTTGCCCAGAAGGTTGCCCGTTGCTGCTCTAGCTCCTTGGCTTGACGTGCTAAGCTGACAGATGCCAGTCTGCATTTGTCTACGCAAATAAAACCCCAGAGCAGAACTCCCCGTCAGGCTCAGAAAGGGACTGGACAGTTACAAATGGGCCACTTGCATGGTGATAAGCATGGAGTCAAGACTTCCAGGAGAAATGGAGAAGGGGCCCCAGGCAATTTGCATAGGACTGACAGAACTATCTTTTTAAGATCCTTTGTTTGAGGACAAAAATTCCTGACTTGCACAAGAGTTTGAGCTTTCTACCTGAAGGTGAGGAAGAAGAAGGCTCCTTGTGGCATGCTGCCAAGTGCCATTGGAGTTTTTTGTCTTTCCAGAAAGATCAGCTTCCTAAAATAAATCTGAATGCTGGGGTTCCCTTTTTCTTCCCTGGGAAAGTGAAGTTTAATTGGTTCTATTTCCCATTTTGAGCAAAAAATCAGAATGTACTCAACTCCCTCATCAAATCAATCAGCCTATGGGCACAGCTTGCATGCTCTCTCCAAGGGTGGAATGCTTCCTATCTGATAATGTTTAGCCTCAGGAGGTGGCCATTCTCCCCCTCTCTCCACACACACACAGAGCTCCATCTTTGACCTCCTTCTTGTTTGATCTCTTAAACCGCCAGGGCTCACTGAACCCCCTGGTTAATCAGCCCAGTGCTTCCTGCTCCACAGGGCACAGTAATGAGGTGCCATGGAGGAGAGTATCCTTGTCCACTAGCTACTCACTGCTGCTTCCAGCTCAGCTCTCCCTAGGACCTCAGCTGGTTGCTGTTTGTCCTGTAGCCCCACAGATTGTCTTGAAAACAACTTTCTGGAGCCCCCATTTGCGGGTAAGTAGTGAGCTGGGAAATACTGGAAAGAAACTACCCAAGTCACCCAGACCCAACCTGCCGCTAATGAGCTACCATCTGGAACTCAGAATTCTCTGGAATGCAAGGCCAGACAGGGTGATGATCAGAACAGCCTCACTACTCTCAAAGAGCTAACACACAGAGGTGACAAAACACTTGAAACTTACACCAGGGACCTTGGGTAATAACTATCTTTATCTGTCTTCCTGAGCAACCTTAACCAAGTCAGGATTTCAGAGTGTTGGAAGACCTCTTATGCAGCTGCTGGCTTCCTCTCTGAATGCGTACATTGAGCCACTATTCCAAGATGACACCTGTGACCACTCTCCCTTTTGTCTATCTTCCCCTTCTCACCATGCCCATGCCCGTATTCACCCAGCTACCAACCCCTCTTTTTTGATTGCCAACAACACTTAGTGTCCACCACACTGGCCCCCCGAACTGTGGGCCCAGGACCCTGGGGGCTGCAGTGTACTGCAAGAGGGTCGCACATCCATACACTTTGAGGCATTGACTGTGGATATGTCAGCCAATAATCCACCATCATAATAATGACGATGAGGATGAGGGTGAGAACAGTTCCCATTTGAGGAGCATTTACTACATGCCAGACACCTTCCATGAACTTGACATGCGATATCTCATTGAATCTACATAACAACCCCGTGAACTTGATACTATGATTAGCCCCGTTTTGCAGAAGAGGACGCTGAGGCCAAGGTTCAAGGAACTTGCTCAAGATCACACAGGTAATATAGTGCAATGCTGCAAAGCAAGCCCCGGCTGACAGATGCCAGAGACTAGGCATTTAAGCACTATCCTAAAACATCCCACACATATATGTACCATTATTTTCCAAATGTTAGGCAGACGTCACAATGATTAACAAAATTCATTTAAAAATATCATACATTCACATTAGTTTGGGGTCATTATGTGTTTCTCAGTCAGTGGATACGAAGAGTAAAATTTCTGTCAAGAGGGGTCCAGAATATGGGTCCTTGGCTTTAGCCGGATTGAGAACCATGGCATTTTGCCTGTAGAGTCCTCCCACCCCATGTCCTCTCACCCATGAAGACACTCATTCTCTTATCTGTTCACCTTCTGTTTTATCTCAAAGGACCTGTGTGTCTCTGCTGGTATGACAGGGGTGGGGATCCACGTCTAAAGGTATCTGCATATTCAATCATTCATTAAACACACATTTATTGAGCTCCTACCACCTGCCATACACTGTTCTAGACACTGGGGATACTGCAATGAACAAAATAGATAAAAATTTCTGTCCTCATGGAGCTTGCATTCTAGTGACAATAAACAACAAACAGAGAAAATTATATGATATTTAGAGAATGATAAGTGCTTTGGAGAAAATGAAGCAAGGAATTGGGGATGAGTGGCTAAATAGTGTGGTCAGGGAAGGTCTCAATGAGAAGGTGACAACTAAGCAAAGACCTGAAGGAAGGGAGGGAGCGAGCCCTGTAGCTATCTCAGGGAAGAGCCTGTCAGGCACAAAGAACAGCACATGCAAAGGCCAGGGGATGGAATGGGCCTGGAGTGACCAAGGACTGTGAAGGAGGCCAGCGTTGCCGCAACAGTTTGTCTGTGAGAATGTACATGAATGGCTGTGTGTGCAGAGGTGGATTCAGGAGTGGAGTCTGTCATTAGACCTCCAAGAGGCCTATGAGGGCCACCTTAACCTTGGTTGGCTTGCAGGGCTAGCTCTAGACAAAACTATGAGGCAAACACTTGTGTCTGTCACTCTTCAACCCCTTTCTAGTCCTTCCTTTTGCCTCCTCCTCCTCCATGTGCGCCCACCCCCACCCCAGAATTTGGGGCCTCTCTAGTGCTCTCTGCCAGCAAATCCAGTCCCCCAGCCTGGGGAATAAAGAGCACAACTTGAGGGTCCCACATATCTGGGCTTCCTCCCGGTTCCGCCTCTTACTAGCTGTGTAACTTTCTTTGGATAAGTCACCTACTTCTCTGAGCCTCAATTTCATTATTTTTAAAGTGGAGATAATAAGGTATTGGGAGGATTAAATGAGGTAATGCATGTAAAATGCTGAGCCCAGGGCCTGGCACATAGTAAATGCTCAAGAAATGCTAGCTGCTGGTATTCATTCACAGACAGGTATGAACAATAGAGAGCAATCTGTGTGCCTTGGGTCCCCTGAAAGGCCTATGGACTTCTTACAAGGAAAATTCTTGAATACAGCAATTGTGGGTGGTCAGTAGAGAGAAAAAAATGCAAGTAGAATCACTATCATGGAGCGTGTCCTAAATTTTTAACATTACAAATGGGTATTGAGACTTAGAAAGGTTAGGAACCATTGGCATCAATGGTTACCTTTTGCAGGTGGGTTTGCATTTAGCTTTAAAATGGTGGGGCTCTGAACAGTAGCATTGCCAGCATCATTAAGCAGGTGGGAAATTCAAACGTAGCCTTGAATCTTCTGATCCAGCATGAGGAGGTGTTTCCATAGTCTCTTCTCTCTTTACTCTGTTGCTTCTGTTCCGCTGGGAGTGTGGGAGAGGTCAGAATCATGGTTCCAAACCCAGAGTGGGCAACCTCTGGGGTTGGCAGCACCTCCAGCCCAAGGGGCCTAATGGCATGTATCTTTTTCACTTTCACACATCTCTAAGTATCATCCTGCTGCTCATGTCACCTCCTCTTCCTGCACTCTGAAAAGACAATCCTGGCCAGCCATAGAGTGGTCCTTGGGAAGGTGCTTGGTGACAACCTCCAAGAAGTCTTTCTGAGAACTTTGCCCATGTCCTAAGCACAGCATGAGCATGTCGGCACCTTACTGTACAGAATGGCTTCATCCTGGACAAGTTTCCTGCAAGTCAAATTTTCACATATCAAAGCCTACTTAACTTTTAACATAAAATTGGAGATGTGTTTCTCCGAGGAGAAAAAAGTGGGGCCCTGAGACTTAATAAAAATCACGTTTATGAATGCAATGCAGCAACACATTTGAAAATCACAAAAGGGAATGGAAAAAAATGAGAATTTTCTTATAAAATATTAACAATGCCCCCAAATGAGTTGCAAGATCTGAAGACAAAATAGCTAGCGTTATTTTATGTTTGGCACAATAGCTTAAAGGCCTAAAAGAAAAACAACGACAGCTTAACTGAACAGAACACACCAGACTGAAAAGTTGCCCAGCTTCCATAAAATTGCCTTTCTAATGTTCTACAGCAGGGGACCATGCAACATTCTTTACAGACTCGCATCCTGAGCTCTCGTACTCTGGAGAAGCTGCTGGATTTAAGAAAAGAACAGGTTGATCTGGGACAGAGAGCAGACGAAGAAGCAGAGTGGCACTGCTTAAAAATGCCCCAGGAAATGAGTTAATTGGGGGCAGGAGGAGTATGGGAAGACTTTTTGGTAACACAAGATTCAGAAGACTTGAAACTTCTGTAAAGTGAGGTTTTGGGTAATGTATAATGAGCCAGCCCCCCAATTTCAAAATGTTGCTTTGGCTGATGTCTTTCTGTGGAGTCTCTGGACAATGGGAAATTCCTATGAAGGGCTCTCTAGCCCTGGTACTTCCCCAAAGTATGCTGCAGGGAACTCTAGTCCCATGAGAGGTTCCGTAGAGGGGTTCATGGACAAAAAAGTTCGAGAAATGTCAGGTACTCTATATCAGCGCTTCTCAAAATTTAATGTGCATACAAATCACCTGAGGATCCCATTACAACACAGATTCTGACTGCGAAAGTCTGGGGTGGAGGCCGGAGATTTTGCATTTCCAGTAAGCTCCTGAGTGATGCCTACACTGCCAATCCTCAGACCATACTTTGGATGGCAAGGCTCTAAATGTCCTCTTGGAGATTCACGATTCTCATTAGTATGTTAAGGACTCTGTGAAATCCTTTAGTAAAGTTTAGCTTATCTAACCCAGCATTTGTCAAACTCATTTGTACCCAGAAACCTTTTTCTCCCCATGGTATCTATTAATCCCTCACACGCAGGGTACTGTGGAAGCCAATTTGGGAAGTGCTGCTCAAGTTAATACTACTCTACCTGGAGTGACTTCGCATCATCTGAGAAGTATACATTTTTGGGTCATGGATATAGACCTCATCTAGGGCTAGTTAATAGCCCTGAAGAGAAAAAAGTATGCCAAACCTGTGAATTGCTGTTGGTTTTCAGACTCCAAGCTCAACGACAGCAAAATACCATAAAACTATTTACCAACCTGCCATACTCACCACTTTCCAAAGTACTTTACAACCTTAATGTGGCTTGAGCTGAAATGAAAGCAGGGAAAAGTGAAGAGATTTGGAGCAGAGACGAGCAGGCATTTTTGAAAGAGGCCTGAAATGAGATGATGAGCAAATGACACTGAAAGTAGAGAGGAGGTAACGGACTCAGAGGTTAGTTGGGGCGAGGAGGAAGAAAGAGGCATCAGAAAGAGATGCTACTGGGCAGGGTGTCCTGGGAGAGCAATGAAGAGAGAATATATACCCTAAAAAATCTGACTGTATAGAATGAGGAGGAAGAAAATACGAAAAGGCATCTAATTTACCCGGCCTCTGCCTGTACAGGTTTCAGCTACGTATTTTCCCAAAATTCTGCTGTACAAATTGTTTGGCTAGGATGCCCATTCTGAGCAGATTTCTCATTCTCATGGCATTGACGGCCAGATGGGAAGGGTCTAGGTTGTCAGTTTATGTAGGAGGGCATCTGCTCACATCCATGGTGGCCCTTCACTCCAGCCCCTATCCAGATGCGTCCAAGAGAGCACTTCAATTATCAGAAGCCAGTGGCACACAGTGCTCCCAAACTGGAAAAAAGAGAGAGATGGGCACCCCTGATGTGGGAGGCAGTACAGCATGGGAGTCCCGGGTCTGGAGTCAGATACGGGCCACACCCCAGCTCTGCTACTCATTAGCTGCGAGATCATGAGGTAAATTAGCCTGTCTAACCCTCGGTTTTCTCCTCTCTAAAGTTAAGAATAGGCTCTATCTCATAGGACCTTGGTGAGCAATGCTCAGGGTGATCCCGACCACATGGTTAGGACAATGCCTGACACATAATAGGAATTCAATAACTGCTAACTGCTATTAGTTTATTCTTTTTTATTATTACTAAAAGCATTTAGTGCAGTTGCTTGGCACAAAGAAAGTGCCTGACAAATGATCACTGATATGATGACAGGATGACAATGACCATGACAATGATGACAGCGATGATGTTGTTATTGATGATGAGGAGCTTGCCTTCCCTCAGCCCTGCTTTGGCGGTTGGCATCAAGAGGTGGAGAGCTTTGAAAGTCTCTGGGTTCAGAGAGTCCCGGGTTTGAATCCTGACTCTGCTACCGAAGTCAGTCAACAGTTTTCCCAGTTGTAAACGGGGACAGTAATTCTATGTAACTCACTGTCTTGAGGATGGAATGAGATGATGCATGTGAAGTAGCAAGCCCAGTGTCTGGCACACTGTAAGCACCGATAACTGTTAGCCAGCTGGCTAATGATCCAGTGTTGGAAACCTTGGGAGAGTTCTAGGAAGCATAGTTTCAGGAGTCAAGGTGCTCTCACACACACAAAAGGGAAATAATGTGTGCAGGCCCGTATACAGAAGCCTACCTGTTTGCTGAGGAGAATTTCCAAGGCAGAGAAATTCCTGACTCAGAGCTTAAAGCGTTCTGGCTCTTTTTAAAATAGTGCCTTTTAGTTCAAGAAAAGGAGTTCAAAAAAGAGATTACTAAAACCCACTAGACCGCAAGTACCAGGCACACAGGTTTGGGTCACCATCAAATCTAAAACACCTACCCAGTGGCTGACATAGGGTGGTGCCCAGTAAATAGCCACTGAATAAAACATCACATTTCATGTCAAAGTAGTTTTGTAGCAATAGTATCTATACATTTTTTTTAGGTCATGAATCAAGGACATTTTTCTCTGCACTTGGGAAAGTCCTGTCTGTCTGCAAATGGGCCAAATTTGAATATTAGCCATAAGGGTAGACACCCACAAGTACACAAAGACTCCCTCAAGTGGATACACAGACAGTCACTCTCCAAATGCTTTGCCAACTTTGGGCCTCCCCTGCAAGATGTGGGCCCTGCTTCTTTGAGTGGAAATAGCAGAGCATGCGTCTGTGATGGTTCTTGGAGCCAGTGGAGATATAACGATGAGGCCATCCAGGGTCCTTGTGAGAACCACGTGGATGTGGGGTGAAATTTCAATCATCTCACCAGCTGGCACCAGAATCCCTCTTAAGGAGAGAACTGGGACCATCTTTAGGAAAAGATTTTGATAAGCTGCTCGCCTTGACAGCATGGGTAGGCAGGAGCCAAGGCAACGGAGGAGAGAGCATAGCGCTGGGTGGTGAAAATGAACAGAACTCTGGGGTTGTGGGGGAGCAGAGGGGAGAGGAGTAGATGGGGGAGAGAGAGGGAAACTGGGGAACATGATGGGAGGCTAGAGCCTGACTGGAAAAATGACCAAGGACCCCTTAGGGCCAGAATTCCTAACTTTACATGTTAAATTGTTTGTGCTGGCTGCAGATTAGAATCACCTGAGGGAGTTTTAAAACCCTGAGATGCCCCTAGGGTCTCCCCACAGAGATTCGAATATAATTAATCCGGGGTGGGGGCCTGGCATCATGCTTCTAAAAGCTCCCGAAGTGATTCTGAACAAGCAGCCAAGGTTTAGAACCACCGGTCCAGATGGAACTCTTCCAGAAGGACCAGGGGCGTGCAGCCTGGATTGGAGGACGAGGAGAAGGGAGGCCTGCCCAGGGAATGCAGAGGTCTGGGAGGACATGCATCTGGAACGAATCTTATCTCCATATCTGCAGGGCAGGGGAGACCACGTGGACACCCTGATGACAGGGACAACTGATGCCAGTTGTCTGATTCCCCCCTTGGCTGTCCAGTCCTCCCTCCCTGTCCTAGCAATTTTGACTCCCGACTCAACCAGCCCATTATGCTTCATCTTGTTGCAAACACATCCTCTCTTCCCTTCCCATCAAGCATTATTTGCCCTGGATCCCATTTCTTTGTGAACCTGCTTTTGACAGGTAAAAGCTAATGAATCCAATATATGAAAACTTTTCTCAGACAAAACGAATTGTACATTTTAACAAGGGCCTTCGGAGGACAATGCCTTGACTCATGGCGATAATTTCAGGGATGTTGGCAGAGCACAGAGAATATATTTTGTGGTGGAAGGGACCTGTAGAGGTTCTCAAGGCGCACCATATGGGTAGATGGCTACCCATGAGCTGATTACTGGAGATCCACATCTGAGAAATGTCTGGAAAAGCTGGGCCCCTTCTTCGGGGGTGACTGGCGATGACACCCAGGAAAGGTCCAGGCATACCTCAGCTTCATGGGGCTCTTCTCAGATGCAGCCACCAGTGCCAGCGTATTCCTCCCCACTTCTCCACTGCCCGTTCTAGCTCTTTACCCCTCCAGGGTTTTACACAGCTCTGAATCGAGTAAGCTTCACAGGCCAAGCTCCCCTGTTAAAAGCTCACTCCATCATGGACAAGGTGGGAGTCAGCACTTTAGCAGCAGCTTAGCCGCAGCCAGAGAAGACAAAGGCAGAGAATGGCAAATTGCGGGTGCCAATTCTCTGGTTTTTATAGGCCCAGGCCTGAGGGATGGATCATCCTGTCACACCTCCTGAAGCTAAATGTGACAAATGAGTGCTCTTTAGTGGGAAAAACATTAGGCAGGATGGAACCAAGAAGGAGCCGTTCTCTTTCCCCTGTACCCCTCCCTTCCTCTGCTCGCTCGTGCCCACACAGTGGGTAATAGCCTGAGATAAGGCGGGGCTTCAAAGAGCCTCAGGTCCCAGAGGATACCAGTGGGCAGTGGTCACAGCTCCCATTCCCCGGGATAACTTACTCAGAGGCAGGAGCTTGAATTGAGCATACTGCAAACTCGAAATCAGAATGAAACCTGTTAATTTGCTGAACGCTTCCTTGGCAGAACTCAGATTCCTTTCTTATTGAATACAAAACTAGGGTGCTTTTTAAAATCTAGTAAACTAATTAAACCCAGGAAGAAACCTGCATACTTTTTAACATTACTGAACAAAATTTCAACAGCCACTACATCTCAACAGGACGAAAGATTTAATTTGGCCCAGAATCCTTTTCAGAGGCTGGGAGATACTTGTTTGGGAACTCTTTCCTCTGCCTCAGCCTTTCCCCTTGCCCCCTTCATCTGCCCCCTCTCCTAAAGAAAACCCCAACTGATAAGTTCCCGAAGCCGGGCCCCTGTAAGGATCTCCCCTCATCCCCCCCCGCCCAGTCCTAAACCAGGTTCCTGAAGAAGAAGTGCCTCACCAGCAGAGGAACCCAAGCTCCACGGCACGCGCTCTTCCATTCCAGGGCGCCTTCCCCTCTCCTTCCCCCTCACCAAATCACTTGGTTGGCTTAGCCCACTGGCATGACTAAATAGGAACATTCTTCCAGGGTGTGTGGTTCTTTCCAAGAGAGTTCAAAGAACCAGAAAGCAGACATTTCTGACTGAGAGTAAACTGATCTGGGCTTCCCTCCTCTTCATAATCGTCATATCTTGGCATGACCAGATCTTCCCAATTAGCTAACCATATCCTTTGGGATTTGCACCCACCTCTGGGGAGTGGACTGAGCTACGAGAAGTGAGAGGTGGAGGGTGGTGGGGAAGCAGGCACTGGGAAAACCTGCAGCTTCTATTCCCTGAGAGGCAGCAGAGGGACTATTGCTGGACTCTACAAAGCTTGGCTCCCTGTCTGGTATCCATTCGGAGCTGGACTTGCCCTGGTCTATGTATTCCCTAAAGGACCCCGGCTTGCTGGGCCTCTCTGTACCCCTGGATGGGCACCCCAGCCTTCTGCCCTGGCCCCCCTCCTAGCCCTAAGTCTCAGTCCCCAGACTGCCTCTCTCCCCGTGCTCCTCCTGGCCAGGACCCATACCCAGCTCCCCTCCCCCCACCCCAGGGGAGCCAGCGGGAGCCAGCGATGACGCAGCTTGTCAGGGCAGGAGATTGATGGCAGGCCCTCTGCTTTGTTTCCCCGCCTTTCTTCCACTGTCTGGCTCCTTCCAGCTCTGGGATTTGGAGAGGAGGGAGGAGATGGAGAGGGAGCTGTTTCATTCACATTCTTCTTGATTCAAGGGCTTTTGCTAGTCCTTACTTGAAGGGGCTCAGCTTAGAAGACACTGGCCTGCCAGTCCAAGTGGAGGGTTTAGGGGACCTGACTCCCTCCCTGGCCCCTCCCTGCTGGCTGGCCCAGTGCGGGTCCTGTCCTGAGGCCCCTTTCTTCCTTAGCAGTGCTCTGTTGGGCCATTTGCTTCAGGCCGATCTGGCACCATAATCTGCTGGCCTCTGGGAGGGCCCAGTGAGCTCACTTGGAAGCCTTGGGTCTGTGCCATCAGGAAGTGGGGGAGGGACGCTTTAAGCAGAGCCAGAAGAAGCTACTTGATCTTAAGGACCAACCTACCCCCCTCCCCCTCACACCATGCAGGTTTCTACCTGTTCCTGGCCCTGCCACAGCCCCTCCCCTGCAGCTCAGGGAGGGCAGGGTGGGTGTCTCGTGGGGTCTTGACATAGCACTACGTGGACATGACAAAGCTCTCCAGCCAAGAGCCCCTGGCAGCTGTCATCCTCCCTGCCCACCCTGCCTGTAAGTTCCTTTGCAGTGAAAAGCACCAACAGGAGGCCTCCATCCAGAAAGGCAGGAGGAAGAGAAAGCAAGCCTCAGGTGAGCTCATCCCCACCCTGTCCCCACATCAGGACCCCACAGGCCTAAGGGATGTGTTCCGGCTGTGACAGCTGACTAGAGAGGGGCAGCTGGGAGGGCAGGGCACAGAAAACAGGGGACACAGCAGTCAAGAGTCACGATTCAGACAAACAGTTGGCACCAGACTTACCAGGAAGGGAACGGGCATCCAAATGTGGCAGCTGAGCCAAACAGGTAAGCAGAGCACAGGGGCAGAAAATGCAGGGCTGAGAGAAATCTGCAGTCTTCATGAGGTGGGCCCCAGGCCCCAAGAGAGCTGCCTCACTGGATTTCCTGCCCTTGTGCACAGAAGGTGGCTGGCAAGAACAGAAAGCCTGGGACCGAGGGGTACACAAGGAGGGAGACAGCCTTAGCGGGGAACTTAGAAACCTAGTTATGGGTTACCATGGATCATGGGTGCCCATGGTTGGTGGCAGCTGGAGCCACAAGTAGTCTATTCAGTGCTTTTGTGTAAAAATCTGAGAAAAGCTACCCCCTCTGGGTGAACACAGCCTCATGAACAGTATGGCTTTGTCAGATGAAAAATGCACCCCTTCATCTAGGTGGACTCAGCCCTGCCCAGGGCACATGATTTGGGGAGCAGAGCACAGAATGGATTTCCGCCCCTACTTACCTCCTTAGCCAAGCACCTTTGTGCAGTTCACAACCTGTACAACTGTAGGAAATAGCCCTGACTACAGCAAATATCTCCCCTTCTCCTCCATGTTGAGGCTCAGGGAGACTGAGCTCATGAAAGCCTTGCCTGCATCCAGTCCTCAGTGGTTTAGAAGCAAGGAAAAGGCTTGGTCTCTGGATGGGGACAATGGTGACCCCAGCTGGGTCACCAGAGCAGTGGGAAGCTACATTGTGAGGTCAAGATGGAGATACCTTTTCCTTTTTGAGGGAGTTATTTTCCAGGTCCTTCTGCCCATCAAGAACTTTACAGCTTTTGTTTTTACTGTGTTTTATTCTATGATGAAAGTAATACTTGTCTTTTTTTTTTCTTTTTGATGAGCAAGATTGTCGTTGAACTAACATGCTAACATCTGTGCCAATCTTCCTCTATTTTGTATGTGGAATGCCGCCACAGCGTGGCTTGACGAGTGGTGTTAGGTCCGCGCCTGGGATCTGAACCCCGAGCCGCTGAAGTGGAGCGTGCAAACTTAACCACTACGCCACCGGGCCAGCCCTGAAATACTGGTGTCTTTTGCATCCCCCAACCTCTCCCTTGAACTCCCCTCTCTAAGAGCCTCCACTTAACCCCCCACATAACTGCTCTGCCCAATAGTGTTGGTACTCCTAGGCAAGCACGCTCTTTGGGGATGCTGTTTCCTCATGCTCCGCTCTAAAGTGGAAACTAGGCTACATTATTATGACAGTGATGCTCAGTTTCCCTAGCTATAGGTTGGGGAACGATCAAGGTCCCTTCTTGTTCTGAGGTTCTGTGTCTCTGAAAAGCCTGTCATAGTCCTGCCCCAAGGTTTGCTCCCTGACTCAGCCTCTCTAGCAACCCAACAGATGATTATGTGGCCCTGGAACTGGGGTGGGAAAAATCTGGGCCCCAGGTCAGAGGCTATTGACCCCTATGCTCAGAGTCGAAGATAAGAGGAGTAGGGCCAGGTGCAGCACAGATCAAGAGCCTGGGACTGAGACCAAGGGACAAGGGACATGGCCAAGTCTGTAGTCAGCCAGCGGCTACCTACTAACAAGCACTTCATTGACATTATCTTCATTTCAGAGTGGCCTTTCCGGTAAGCCTCTGCTGACAAAGGAGAGGGAGGGGGGAGTGAGCTGGAGACAGAGCGAGGACCTACTGGAGCTTGGCCTGACTCCAGAGCGTGGCCACCTTGCTGGGTAAGACAGGGAGGGAGGAGGGACAAGCCTTTTTCCAAGACTGAGTTTCTGTCAGTGCCACCTTGCAAAGATGTTTGAGAGAAAAAGAACTCTCAGCTCATGCGGTTTTCGTTTACCAGCAGGACGTGTGTTATGATTTATAAAAGAGGACTGGATTAGGATTCAGGGGCTCCACCTAGACTAATTAGCTGGATGGTCTTGGGTAAGTCCCTTCCCCTTGCCGAGTCTCAGTTTCCTTATCTGTAAAATTAGGAAGGAAACTGAGCTAGTAAATAATCTCTAACATTCTATCCTACTCTCGTCTGTCCAATCTCCCACCTGCATTCATTTCTTATGATGACACTGCATCAGGCCTTGCTCACAGCCTGATTTCTTTTAGCCTGAGACTCCGTTATTTTGGAACATGGCTATCCAACATGACTTGGGGACAGGAGATCTAATCTTCAAAAGGCTGAAGTTTCAGGGACTCAGGAGATGAAGCGAGAGCTCACCAGGGATTCATTCTGGCCGGCTCTTTTCCAGACCAGCTCGCTCCCCTCCCATTAGGCCCCACTGCTTGCTCAGGCACACTCTCTCTCTCTCTCTCTTTCTCTTTGTCACTCTTGCTCTCGCTCTCCCTGGCTTGCTCCACTCTCTTGGTGGCATTTATCCTTTATGGTGATGAATGTAGACACCAGGCAAATGCTGGCCAAAGGAAAATGTAAATTAAGTCCTTGTCCCTTTCCCTTGTGCACTGGGAGGGTCAGTCAGAAGCCCTTCTGTCTGCTGAGGAGGGATGAGGCCCTGGAAGAGCTGAAGCTGAGCAGGTCTAGCAGAGCAGCAGTAGCGACAAAGTGATCCCCATAAATTACAGTTCGTTACACGGTTGGGGGGGGGGGCAATCCCACCCTAATGGTTTTGTTTGAGTTCTGCACTGACCATAAGACCCTGCCAGCGGTGAGATGGATGGCACCTTCCTACTCTATGCAAGAACATCCGGAGGGCCCCAGCACTGGGCCAGAGCTTCCCTTTCCTCTCACCAGCAAAGGCTCAAATGGCCAACGGCATACACGTAGGTAGGGCTGGGCGACTGAATCACAGTCAATCACTTCCTTTTCACTTCTCCTCTCACCAAACCTTGGACCACCAAGCTGTTATGGGTCACCTTTCAGCAATTCCTTCTGAGGAAGGAATCCATCTAGAGGATGTGCAGTTTAATGAGATTTCAAGAGTGGAGCTGAGTGGCACAAAGCCAACTAAAATGAAGTTCATGGTAGTTTCAGCAACTTATATTTCTCTGCTTTATTCACTCATGAAGGAATCACAAGCATCGCCATGGCCCAGAGGAGGTGTGAAGCAGAAACTAGACAGTCAGCCTCTGAGCAACTCAGAGCCCTTGAGATGCCCCTAACTAGGAGCTGTGTTGTGCTGCAACTTAAGGACCCTCCATGTAACAACTTTCCTACCACTCACCCAAGGAAACATCCAGAGTAGACAACTGGCTCAACTCTGCCATTTTACCTGTCAACTGACCAACAACAGCCAACTGCACAGCAAGCCATCCGTTGCCTCCTCTCCATCACATGTCCCAATCTTCCACATGCCCGTGGGGACCATGTACAATCTTCAGCTGATTCAGACAGCCATGTGTCCATTTCTGCATAAGCCTGCTCACATTAAGGGTTTCTTTTATTCCCTATGTTCTATTATGAATATTTTCAAATATACAGAGCCCCTAAAGTAGCCTTAAGAACAATAATTGCCTTTTTTTTTAAAGATTGGCACCTGAGCTAACATCTGTTGCCAATCTTTTTTCCTTTTTTTTCTTTTTCTCCCCAAATCCCCCCAGTACATAGTTGTATATATTAGTTGTGTGTCCTTCTAGTTGCAGCATGTGGGATGCTGCCTCAGCATGGCCTGATGAGCGGTGCCATGTCTACGCCCAGGATCCGAACCAGTGAAACCCTGGGCTGCCGCAGCAGAGCACGCAAACTTAACCACTGGGCCACGGGGCCGGCCCCCCAATAATCACCTTTATATTCATCACTTAGACTCAACATTTATTAATATTTTTGCCATTTTTGCTTTATCTATCTCTGTGTATATATTTACATACATTTTTATTGTGGTAAAATATCACAACATAAAAGTTACCATTTTAACCATTTTTAAGTATACAGTTCAGTGGCATTAAGTACATTCACACTGTTGTGCAACCATCACCACCATTCATCTTCATAACTTTTTCATCACCCCAAACAGAAGCTCTGTACCCATTAAAGAACAGCTCTATCCTCCCCAGCCTCTATTTCTATCTTTTTAAATACTGTGTCAGTTTAAACTTCCAAATATCAGGACACTTCACCCCTAAATACTTCCTCATTCATCTAAAATTGAGAATATTCCCACATAACCACAATGCCATTCTCACACCAAAGATAATTAAGAACAATCTACCATCCAGTTGTCAGAGTCTTCTTAAATAAACAAAGGTTTCTACATGTAAAATAAGGGGAATGAGTCACATCTAGTTGTTTCATAAATTATGAAGTGCTATATAAATGTGAGGCATTAATAACCTTATTAGATGATCTAGAACATTTGTTTCAGCTCTAAAATTCAATTAACGGTTATGATTTTCCAAAGAGTTCTGCCTCCAGATCAGTTGACATGCCAGAGGCCACTCTCAACCCTTCCCTGCTCCCCAAGGCAGGGAGACACTCCTATGAGTGGAAGCACCAGCCTTCATTCCAGCCCAGCCTTTTCTACCCTCAGACTTGAGCAGCAACTAAGAAACATATCAAATAAGTCCATACAAATCCCATGACTGACTCCACAGAGGAGTAAAAAGCAGGTTCTTGAGACTCGTAACATGAAAGGAGTCTTACGTACCTGGCCACAGCCAAGGGGGCCTTCATCAGCGTGCGGAGGACTGCAGCAGTCAACGTGGCCATTGGCGCAGGGAGCCACAGGTGCCAAAGAAAGTGGGGTGCCAAGGGGTCTCACTGCCCACCTCCAGCACTGCCCCAACCACCCCCCTTCCGCCCCGCCAGGCTCTCGGTTCTGTAAGCTCAGCTCGGAGCACAAGGCCCTGGAACATCTGAGCCCCTCAGTGTCCGTATTTGTCTTTGCCTCCAGGTATCTGCACACAGTCACCAATCACTTGAGTTCTCGGCTACTTCTTCCCCAGCCATCTTCACAATCAATTTCTGTATGATTGCGTGGCTTGGCTTTGCAGTCTAGCACAGCCAGGCACTGAGTCAAACATTTTCTTTTTTTTAAAATTTTATTTATACTGTCTTGTTTCAGAAAAGATTTAAAACGAGGAGACAAACATTTAGTAAACACCCTGGACCAGATGCTTGAAACTGTGCTAGGTGTTGTGGGAAATGCAAGAGAGAACATGTTTTTCTTTTTGTTTTCTTACTCTCAGTTGAGTTTACAATTCACTTGGGGAGACAAGACTTTCTTAGGAGGGAACTAAACTACGACAGCACTGACATGGGAACTGGAAGCCTGGACACCTGGGTTCTGACTCGCAGCTCAGCCACTAGCCAGCTGTGTGATTTTGGAAAAGTCACCTCACCTCTCTGGGCTTCAGTTTCCTTACTGGTAAAATGAAGGGGCTGTGTATCTATGTCTGTATGAGCATAGAGACAGAGCGGAGAGGCTGGTAATACCCATTTTCTGAAGGGATGGGATCAAAGGGGCTTGAGAGGGAGATAAATTTTTCTTCAAGCCTCTCTGTATTTTTTGACTTGTTATAATGAGCATGTACTACTTTTGTGGTTAAATAAATACAGCATTTACAAGTGGGGATGGATGGAACTAGCTAAATTCTGGGTTATCTCTCACCACGGTTTGTGATTCTCTCTGGTTCACACAATACTGAGCCTTTGGAGTTGGGAGAAGAGAAAGCTCGCTGAGGGCTCTGATAGTCAGGGAAGGCTTCCCAGAGGAGGTGAGAGCCCAGGTGGGTCTTGAAGGACTGGTACGCTTTGGATTGGTAGAGACAAGGATAGGACATCTCTGGCATGAGGTGGTGATGGGCAATAAACTGGCTGAGGCCATAATAGGGGGTGGAGGGCAAAGAGAATAACTCTTGCCCAAGGCCTAGATGCATCCTAGGTTGGGGAGTGTCCTGGGCTGAGGAGGAAGCCTAAGAGCAGGAACAGCTCAGCTTAGTCCCTCCCCAGGGGGCAGCCCCCAGGTCTACTTGCCTTTGAAGCAGCTGCAGAATCTGAGCAGCAGAAAATCTAGAGGCCCCAGCCTGGTGCTCTTGGATCACAGAGTAAGCATAACACTTGGGTATTAGCTAATCAATCTCGTAAATTCATCTCCCTTTTACTGGGATCTGTCAGGAAGCTGATTAAATGCTGTGCGAGTGGGATTTGGCTCAGATGCTAGCCGGGAGCTTGGGGCTGAAGTTTTTCAATGTTCAGCTCATGCATAAAATTCATAGTTTATCATTACCCAGACTTGCTTCTCTAGAACTATCCAGATGGGAATATTTCTATATGACAGTCCTATCCTGGGTGAGCCGGTTGCCTGGCCTCTCTCCTCACAGTTCTCTCTGCAGTAGGGGCTGCACCCGCACCCCCCCCCCCCCAACAAGCTCAGCTCTGTATGCAGAATCACAGAGCCAGGATGCCAACAGCCCTGGGGCACAGAGCTGGCTCTCCTCTTTCCTGGGGTCCCAAAGAAATTCGCTGGGGCAAGGCCACCACCCTATACCTCCAGTATCCTCAGGCAAAACTGGGAAGTAGCCTGGATATCTTTAAGGAAAGACAAGCATGCCACCTCTTTCCCCAGTCCTTGCTAGATCCCCTCTGGCTGTCCTTCTAGCAGGAGTGCCCCACTCATCCCTGCTCTCCTCTCTCAAGTTCCCCCAAGTCACCTAGGCCTGGACTCCTACCCTGGAGGCCAATCCCTCCTCTATCCCAAACCCTCACCCTACCAGGTGAAGTAATCTCAGCTAATGGGCAGATGGGAAAGAGCCCGGGGGACGACTGAGCCCAGACCACAAACTTCTTTAGCTTTCGCCTGTCTGCCGCCCTCTCCCCCATCCACTCCTAAAAGAGAGTGCTTAGACTTGCCTCTGGCATACTGCCTGATTTAGGAGCCTCTGACCTTCGTTTCCTCATCTATAAGGTCTCTTCCAGCACTGATATTCCCCTTGCTATGATGATGCATACAACTCCAGCAGCCACAATGGAATTGGAAACCCTGTGTTCATTCGTGCCGTCTTCCCCAGTTTCTAGGTAGCTCCCAAAGGATAATTATACCAGGACCAGCAGCTATCATGTAATAAGCAACCACTGAATGCCAGGCCCTGTGCTAGTCCGGAGGCCTCAAAGCAGGGATCCTGTCTGGACCTCCAGCCTTGCCCAGGCGTGGAGCGACGAACACATCCACACTGGCACCACTGTTGACCATGACTAAGCATCGGTGAGGTGCTTGCAACTAAATTGGGAGCTAAGAGATCTGAACAGTTTGGGGCGGACACAATGTGTCCTTAGGGGTTAACATTCTGGTGAGGAAATGGGACAAATGGTGAAAATTCCATCAACAAAAGTCCAATCTTCCAATCCATCAATTGATCATATACATTTTTTCTTCACTCAGCTGTTTGGAAAAAGAAACACAGGATAATGAAATAAGCCTGCATGAGGGAATAATTTAAGTGAGTAATTTTTAGCAGGCAGTCTGAGTTCAGTACACATTTTCCCCTATACTTTCTCCATCCTATCAAAAAACACCACTCCATTTTACAGACAAGGAAATTGAGGCTCAAAAAGGATAAGCCACTGCCCAAAGTCACACTGCTAATATGTGGCTGCCCTGGAAGTAGAATCCACGCCTTCTGACTTCTAGAATTCAGTGTTCTGACAGCTATAGCATACCATTTTCCTGTGATCCTAAACATTGGAGCTGATATTTAGAAAGCAAGGTCATTAGTCATCAAACACCGAATCCATTTCACTGGGCCTTCCATTCTAAGGCGAGAGAGCGGCTTCAGGCTTTAGAGAGAATTTCAACAATGAAATGAAATGAAAACCCTCGATCTGCCAGAAAATTGCGTTATTATCTGCCCATTCCCAAATATTCTGGTCAACAGAGGTTTTGCTCCATCTATGGATAATTCTCTTTTAGGCATCTGGAAACAATGGCTGAGCTGACATTTCATTGGCTCAGAGATTCTTCTCAAACCAATGATTGCTTCCCCCTTTGGATGTTGTTGAGGAAATAGCAGCTCAGGCTAAGGTTGGGGCAGAGGAAAAAGAAACCACAGAAAACAAAAACACGATCCCAGCTGGGGCCCCTCTTTCAGAGAGCAGAGTAGACACTTGAAGGGAGCTCGGGGAGGCAGGAGAGCTGGGATTAAACGACCTTCACAGGCCAAGGGAAGACCCCCTGCCACCTGGACAGCAGACAGAGCATAATCCCTCTCACACACACCATGTGTGTTATCCCTGGGTGTGCAACGTGTCTGTACCAGGAGAGAATGTTCCTCTTTGGGAACGCACACACAGATATACATACATACATATATATATATATATTCAGACACATTTGGTGTCCTTACTCTAAATTCAGAGCTAGTCCTGCTGTTGGTGGAGGTGGGCCTGATAGTTCTCTAAAATAAGATTCTGGAATATACAACCATTCTCTTTTGGAAGTCTCCCATCCTAGGCCTTCATTTAGTCAACTTGTCCTCCTCAGGCTGCTGAGCAGAAAGCTTCCATCAGCACCCCTGCCCTCCTACCCCCTTAAGGGCGGTTTAACCGGATGCAGCCTTCCTCGACCCTACTTCCTGCTCTTTGATTTTCTTCAATCTCATCTTCTCTGGCACACAGTAGGCACTTTATGAATGTTGCTCATCAGTGGCAGCAGTGCCAAGGGGTGGCTGGGGGATGAATCACCCTTCCCCATGAATCTCTAACAAGTACCTGCCCCCCTGCAAGCTACCCCCGAGAAATATGCCACCCGAGTAAAAACTACGTGCAAAGGCAGGTTCTAGACAAGCCTCCTAGACCCTCTACCAGTGAGATTGTTGCCCCAACGTTCTTCCTGGATGACAATTCTGGAGGCCACTCTTTCAGTATTTCTCTGCATTCTGCAATCTGACTTTGCCCTCCTTAGCATTCCTCCATTCCTTCCTGTCTCTCAAACTCCTCTCTTCCTTAATTTCCTCTTCCCTTTCCCTTAGCCTTTCTCTCAATCCTCGTGCTTTTTCTTCTTTATCCTCTTTTGACCTCTCAGATCTGCATATTCTTTACCTCACTTCCCTCTCTCCAACCAAGCCTCAATCCTGGAATCTTCTCCATTCTTAATTCCTTGCCTCAAGCTCCAAGGGTTTCAAGCTCTTCCTTCTCTACAGCTATTGTAGATAAAGGAGAGGGTGAGTCTGCCCTAAGCTGTGAGGCCAGGGCAAGTCGTGGCCAGCCCAGGTCCCCGCCCCCCGCTGCAGGGACTGAGCTTTCCCTTGGTGACGAGGAGAGGGTGTCTGCCTCTCTGGGAGGATGCCTGTGCTCTCGGAGCTCAGCATTTTAAACAGGTCCTCAAACACTCACACCTGCACTCGCTTCCCTGTTTCTGGATCTCAGAAGTGTGTTTGAAAGGAAATTAGTCATTTGGTAGAAAAGTGTGTGTGCTGGGGGTGAGGGTGGGAGAGTGTCATTACACAAATTAGAACCTCCACTCCTGGCTCAGCCATGTGGAGATGGAGTAGAAATTGCACTGCAAATTCAAGTTTGTAGGGCTCCAAAAGGTTATATGATCTGAACCCAATCCTTTCTACCTTTGTAGCCAACCTCTAGCCCCACTGTCTACCCCCATCACATCCTGAAATCATGCTCAGGGCCAATTACCGATGGGCAGGATAGAAAATGGACAGATTTGGTGCTATGACAGATCTGGGTTACAGTCGCAACTCTGCCACTTATTATTAGCTGTGCGACCCTCAGCAAGTCCCTTCACCTCTCTGAGCCTCTCTTCTTACATAAACCGGAGATGTTAGAGTGCCTAACCCATGTAAATCCACATAAAGCCCTCAGCAAAAGATACTTAACACTCAGAGAGGGTTTCTGGTTGGTTTGGAAAGCAGGGTCCTGTGCTGGAAGAGACCTGCCTCGTTTGGGCTGGTTGCCCTGAGTCAGTGCGTGGTTTATAAGTAATAGCAGCTACCGTTTATTGGTGCTTTACCTACAGGAGCTCACGATTCCTCACAACAACCCTGCAAGCTAGGGACTATTTATCTCCATTTTGCAGAGGAGGAAATGGAGGCGCTGAAAAATGAAGCAAAACTGCCCTAGGTCACAAGATCAGCAAGTGGTAGAGCCAGGATGGGAACACAGGAGTGATAAAAGGAAGGAGGCAGCACCAGCAGGCAGTTGCTAGCCCACAGCACTGTTTTGCCCAGGGCTGGCTGTACCCCCATACCCAAGGCCTCAGACCCACAGTTCCCACAGCCCTTCTTTCCTGTTAGCCAAGCTCACCACCCTGCAGACGGCAGCTCGAAGCTGACACGGCGGCAGTGGCCTGTGGGAGGCAGCCAAGGGCTAGCTCAGCAGAAATGACAAACCCTCCTGCTTCAGCCCCTTGTGTGAAGCTAAAATTAACAACTTTCCCAACTGCAAACAAATGCAGTTGCTGAACCTGCATTCCCCTCTCTTGCTTCTGCCGCCACTGGACTTCCTGGGCCTCATCCCAGCTCCTTCCTCTCTCCCTGGCCACACCCATGGAGCTGGGCCTTGAGGGCAAGGGCAAGGGAGGCTGAACCCTCAGCACAAACTTGGGCCTGGATCAGATGATGTTCCCAGGACATTTGGCAACTTCAGATTTAGGTCAAACACCTCCCAGCTACCATCCACCCTACCTTTTGGTTCTTCTCTTTGCCCTTTTGGTATCCAATATCTTTGGCTACCACTAAGTCCAGTACCTATTTATGCTGACCCCCAGTTAGCCAGCGTATTCCAAGTTTCCACTTCACTAGGGCCTTTTTTAGCACCTACCACCAATCCTTATCCATCTGTGGTAGGCAGCCTCTAAAAGGGCCCCAATAATCTCCACCTCTTGATATCTCCTGAGCTTGGGCTGGACCGACTGGCTGACTTCTAACGAACAGAATATGACAGAGGTGATGGGCTATAACTTCCAAGATAAGGTTATAAAAAGACTGCAGCTTCTGCCTTGGATTACCTGCTATTGGTCGCACGTTCTCTCTCTCTCTGATCAATCATACTGAAGGAAGCAAGCTGCCATGTTGTGAGCAGCCTAACGGAGAGGCCCACATGGCATGGCAAGCAACTGAAACTCTTGAAGCCTGCCAACAACCATATAAGTGAGTTTGGAGGCAGAGCCTTCAGCCCTGGTTGAGTCTTCAGATACTACAGTCCTGACCCACAGCTTGACCACAACCTCATGAGTAGTCTTGATCCAGAACCACCCAGCCAAGATGCACCCAGGCTCCTGACCTACAGAAACTGTAAGATGATGAATGTTTGTTTTAAATGGCTACATTTTGGGATCATGTGTTACACAGCAAAGATAGCTAATATACCATCCTGTGTCCCATTTCCTCAAAATTCTGCTTTATTCCAGGTGACAATGGCCAATGACCAAATGTTCAAAATTTTTTAACAGCCGATAAGAGGATACCTTAATTCAGTTAAAAATGCTTAAGTCTCCAGATTGCCACTAAAGAATAGTAGGGATTTTAGATGCTGGTAGGATAATGGAAAAGATTATTGGGGCAGAGAGTCCACAGTTCCTTTGTATACCTTGGGTCCTCAGCCCAGGCAATGATCATAGCTTCTTAGAATCCCCAGCTGATCAAATGGTAACCAAAATAACTCAAGGTTTATGGCAGTACCCAGACTGGACCCCCTCATACTAGTTTCCTCCTTGGATAATGGTAGCTAAAGTTCATCAAGTACTAACTCAATATCAGGCACTGTTCTAAGCACTTTACAATGATTAACTCATTTAATCCTCACAATAACCCCATTCTACAGAGCAGGAAACTGAGGCACAGAGAAGTTAAGGAACTTGTCCAAGTTAGGAGTCAGTGAGTGGCAGAGCTAAGATTTGAGCCTATGGTCCTAACCATGTTCCTCTAGGGAAGCCCACATGTACTTGGCAGAAGGAGGGATTCGGGTTACCAAAAGTCAGGATCTTTCCTTTCTTTCCTTCTGTCTTCCTTCAATTTCCTTGCTCAAAAACTGACAGCAGCTTCCCACTGCCTACTGGGTCAAGTCCAAAGTCCTCTTCACGACCCTTACCATTAATTTGGCCCCAGCCTACATATCTTTCTCTATTCTCCACCATGTAACTTCTACTTCTAGCTACAATAATCCCCTGATTCTCTGCCCCACAAAAGCTATCTTCCTGATTTTGTCCTACCTGGAAAGTCTCAATGTTTCTAGTTGAAAACTACTAGGTGTGACATAGAAAGGGTTTTATAGTCAGATCATCTGGACAAATCTTGAAGACCCTCCTCTCACAGTGGTCCTCTCAGATTCCAAGGAGCAGACTATGAACCCTCTACCTGAGTGGAAGTGCCTCTCTCAGCTTTGCGAGAGCGAGCCCAATGCCGCCAAGGTGGTGGTCAAAGCGCTGTGCCACGCACTTTACCCAGTCGAACCCTATCTCCTCCTGAAAGCCTCCCCGACTTCCTTCTGCCCGTGTAATTCCTCTGTCTGAGGCACACAGTGTGGACTGTCCTCAGGCCACTCAATTCTCAGCTCAGCTGTCACCTCTGCATAGAAGCCTTTCCCGACTGCCCCAGCTGAGGTAACCCTCTGGCTACTCTCCATCCCAGCCCTGCGTTTCTTTCCTTTCTGGCACTTACCAATACAAGTAGTGATGATTTACTTGTTTGCTTTTTAAATGTGTTCCCATTGAAACATGTGCTCCACGAGAGCCAAGATTCTGTCTGTCCTGTTCACCACTGTGTCCCCGGGGCCTATAACAGGGCTGGGCACATAAGAGCTACTCATTGAACATTTGTTGGTTGAATGAAAGAGATGTTTCCCCTGGAAGTTCTTCTGTGCACTTTTCCCTAGCTAGAAAACAAGTGTCCTAACAGCAAGGCCCCTGTCATAGTCTTCAGCTTTCCACGGCATCGAGCATAACACCGGATACAAGTAAATCCTGAGACCATACTTGTGGAGTAAAATTGTTGGGATGTGTCACCCACACCTCAGTTTTTTCATCCATTTAACCACACTACCCAGCCTTACTGGGCTGTAGGGGATGGGGAGATGCAGAGTGATCATGGGCTTTTTTACTGCACAATGTTTTTGTCTTGAACTTTCCAAAGGGGTGATCTGGGGGGGGCCAAGGTGGGGGTAGGGAGTTTGGCAGGTTTTCTGCAGTTTCTGGGTAGTGGAGAGAATCTTTGCAGGGGAGAATGTACAGTGAAGTCAAAAGGAAAGATGGAAGGGGCTAAGCTGACAGGCAAAAACTGAAGCCCACACATGTCGGAGAAAAGGAAATCTTGGTCCTGGAGTGGGAGGGGGCATTTGGTATCCAAACTGCAAGGGGGTAAGGACATTCTGAGGCTGCAAAGCCAACTCTGGGGGTCTCTGTGTGAGTAAAAACATGGACTATTACTGCAGGTCTCAGTGATCTGGTGTGAGAGAGGAGAAGAGAGGAAGAGAGACAGAGACAGAGACAGAGAAAGAGAGAGAGAAAGCCTGGGGTCTGCATATCTAAAAATAGAATCTAGTGAGAGCAAAAAAGCCCATTTCCTAACCTTAACACAGCAGAATAAACTGCCTAGAGAGGAGGTTGAGTCACCCGCATCAGAGGCATTCAAACTAGGTGAGATCAGAGATCAGATCCGAGGCGGGTTATCAGTACCAGCAAACCCTTCCCAGCTGTGGGCAGTGGGGGAGGTGGCGGGGGTTCAAATGGATCTACTGAGAGGCTCTTTGCAGGGTCAGTCCTCAGAGGCAACCCGCATGTGCATGCTCTCACACACACAGTCACACTCTTGCACCCTGCATGGAGGGAAATGACCCTGCTCCATCTCATGTTTCACTGATGATGAAAGGGCTATCATACTACAGAGATTTTAGCCCTTCTCCCTACTGACAAGTCACTTTGATCCTGATGTGCCCCTGCCAAGGTCCAGGTGTCTCCTAGGCCTCCTCAGTCAGGAATGATTCAGTAACCTTGCAGATTCACCCTCACACACAGGCGTGGACATATATATACATGTAGTCTGTGGACCTTCTCCACACATGTTCTCTCTCTCCGTCTCAACCTCAATCTCTCTCTCCAACCTGAGCCACTTTCAACAGATATCAGCTGGACTCCTTCACCCTAATGTCCCTCTGGTTCCCAGAGGGCATCCCTCCCCTTGCTGACCCTCAATTCCTCCTACATTCTCTTGGAAAAAGGTAGGAGTTTTCTCTGCCCCCAGAGGTATCTTTGGTACCTCTCCAAGGCCCAGTGATGGCTACAGAAGTGCCTATTCCTGCTCCGAGGGTGCAGGGAAAATACAGACTTGCCCCAGGTCTTGCAGAGAGGCCATGTTCTTTTCCTTGCCTTCTCTGACCCCATCCTCTCATTCTTCCCTTTGGCAGCAGCAAACTCAAAAGCCTCCTCAGTCCAAATGAAGGGAAGTGGAAAGAACAAGACCCAAATGAAATGGATCAACTGGTAGACTGACAAATTGAAGCTGCGCCAGAGGCCCAGGGAGGGAATGGAGAGCAGCAGGCAGGGAATGAAAGTGGAAAGGCCCCAGCTGAGAAGCCAATGACCACAAATGGCCCTGCAGGGTCCTGGCCTGGCCAAAGCTGCTCTGTTCTGCTCACCGTTGGCTCATAGCCGAGAGCATGGCCTCTACTGGCTGGCCAATGGCAAAACTGCGAGGTGAGGGGAGCTGGTCTCCAACATCCCCCATCTTGGTTTCTTTCCCATTTTGTGCTCCCCTCTCCCAGACTCCCAGTGTTTTCTCCCTGTCCCAAGAGTCTTGTACAGCCTCCCCACAACAAAATTCACACATCCCTGTCCCATTTCTGCAGAACTTTGAGTATGTCAAGTCATTTGTGCACCCAGGTGTGAAATGGTGGGTCACGGCTGAAAGCTGAATTCTCCAAAGCCGTTGTGTGGATGTTAATAGATTGTAATTGAGGGGAAAAAGAGAAGGATGGTGATCTGTGGTCAAATCGATACTGGAAACCTTAAACAATGTTAGCAGGTTTCTCTACTGCAGGACTTCTCAGAGCCTTTAATATGCTAATGTGCATTGTGAAGATCTAAGAGGGGGATATAGCATTTCTCAAACTTACTTGGTCATAGAATCTTTTTTTGTTTCTTTTTGTAGAGCAGCCTATGGAACTAGTGGTTTATTCAATCTATTTCCCTTCTCGGATAACATAGTTACATTTTCTCAACAGTCTTTAATACCTACACCTAAAAAGGTGACTGTGATGGTGGGAAAGTAGGCACCCTTACAGTTAGTGGAGGCAGTGATGGTTAGACTGGATCAACCACCAGGCTACAAGGGAGGTATTTTCGACCAGAGGACCCTGGTGGTATGGTATGGCTGTCTAATGTCACACATTATAAGTGATTGTCACTTACCAGTTGGCCTGCTCCTACCCCATACAGTCCCAAGTACCTTTAATATTTAGCTTTTTTGTGCTGTGTCTGGGTGCCTAGGATGGAGGGAAAAGAAGGGAGCCTGTCTATCTTTCATGTTGACACACTCATGTTTAAGAGCTGGTCTTTCCTAAGGCACTTGATATTTGTGACCTTGTTCTCAGTAACACCACCAGTCCCCTAAACTCTATCGTCTAGAGCCCCCTAAGCCTACTGCCTCAAGAAGGGCTGGCTGTGAGCCCTGGTCCTCTCTCTGGCTTTTCTCCTATATGTGTGTGACCTAAGCGTGTCTTTACAGTGCACAGAATTGGGGAAACGGGGAGCACTGGAGAGAACTCACGGGCTGTGCTGGGTCACACTGCTCCTCTGCTAGCCTACTAGGTGGCCTGACCAGACAGGTCCCCACAAAGGGACCTCCACTAGTTCCTGTCGAAAGAACTGAGATGCTCTTCAACATGGTGAGCTAAGGGGTGGGCAGCAAGCTGCTCTTTTGAAAAAAGTGACTTACTCCTGGTGAGGGTCAGTTACTTGAGAACAAGATGTTCTCATCCATTAAACTGAGAGGTCTCCAAAGGTGAGAACTGAGCAATATGAAGCTGTTCATAAAGGTGCTTATACTGCGTCCACTGTACTCTGTGCTGGTTAGAGCACCCCAAGAGGACTGTGTTCAGTTCTGGACAGGACCGCTAAGAGGCATCCTTGCAAACTGGAGTGTTACTGAAGGAAAATGACTAAGATGCTGTAAGGTCAATAGGCTAAGGCCTCTTCCAGATCCTGACCACTGTTGAAAGCTATGAACCCTGGGGGAAGACACGTAGGGACACCTAGCCAACATTTTACATATAATTCCAGGAGGTTCATGGACCTCCAGGTTAAGAAGCTCAGCTGTAGAATCATACCACAAAAGGAATCATTGAGCATATTTGGTAGATTTAGCCAAAAAAGTAAAATAAAATGAAAGTAAAAAGACAGACTTAAGGAAATGGTGATAGCTATATTCAGGTATTTTAAAGGGGCTGCCAAGAGGAAGAGGAAGGAAAGAAATGACTGAAAGACTGCTTTCAGCTCAATATCAAAAAATGTTCTAATTAGACTTGTTCAACAATGGAAAGGGCCACCCAAGGAGGCAGTGAGCGGCCTGCTGATGAGAGGTAAATATTTGAAGGGGAGACTGAACTAGATGATCTTTAAGGACCACCCTAACCTCACATTTCCTCCCACCCATGTGTTTCTGCCTCTGTCGCTGAGATCCTTCCTAGTATATCACAGACCAGAGTCACAACCTTGCCAACAAACAAACCCCAAAAGGCAAGTGCTGATGGGAGGTGGCCCCAAACTCCGGGCTGCCTGTCCCCCTCATTCCTCTGCTCCCACCTTAAGTCATGTATCTTACTAGCCCCCTTACTGGGGCTCTCAGGGTTTGCTTGGCACCAGCTAGTTAATCTGATAAACTAATCTGCACTAATGGGATCATGAATGCTAATGAATTAATCTGTTACCTTCCCAAGTGACATATTTGCATTTTAACAGAGGTCTTCAGGAGATAATGCCTTAACTCAAAGGAGTGATTAATGTTGAAATTTCGGCTGTTTGGCAGTCTAGCAAAGGAGATATTTTTCAAAAGGAAACCTTTTCTACCCTTCACATTGTACCATCTGCTAAAAGAAGAAAAATCATGTCCCTGCCCTCGAGGGGTTTATAGTTTATGAAGTTGGGGAATTACAATGGCTGACGTTTATTGAGCCTCCACCAAAGTGTCAGGCCCTGTGCAAGGTGCTGTATAAATATTATCTTTGAATCCTCACAACAACCACCCTCTGATGTAAGTATTTTGCAGACAAAGGGCCTGGGCCTCCGAGAGGTTAAGGAACTTAGTACCGTATTTCATTGACTCTAGATGTTAGAGGCAACATTTTCTTAGGTTTCCCTGAGAAAGAAAAGATGCTGCCAACCGAACTACAATGCACCAGGGATTAGAAGACGCATTTCAGTTTCAGAAATGTTAAAATTGTGTCTTTGAAACCATGAAATACAGTAAGTGGTAAGGCCAGTTCCAGAGTGTGCACTCTGCCAAATGCTGTTCACAGAACCCAGATGGAAACTAGCTGGGGAACACTTGGATATAATAATAAAATGGCAAGCACATATTAATATTTTAATACAAAATGATTACACAAGGACCCAGAAGGTGGCACACTGAGTCTGGGGTCAATGGCAGCACCTGTTGATGGGGTCATGAGCCTCAGCGGTGAAGAGAAACAGGGGCAGGATTCAAGGTAGAGGGACTAGGCTGCGCAGGGCCTGGGGCTGAGGGCAGGGGGTGGTACGTAGCAAATAACCTACTGTCAGGCACCCTTACATTAGAGAAGTTAGTTTGTGAGGATATGGCATACTGGGTGGCTTGGCTTAAGTGCAGGGGTTAATTAGAGAAATCATGAGAGATACCTTAGTGAGATGGGAAAGGGAACTGGCAGATGGTCTTCGAGGCCAGGATGAGAGATTTCAATTTGATATGATGGGCAAAGGAGGCAATTATTGATTCTTGCAAGTTAATGCCAACATAGTAGGAAAAGCTCATTCTGGCCACCAGCATGAATTAAAGCTCTCACCTCAAAGCCAGAGGCTTCCTGACGGGGAAAACATCCAGCACTGCACAAGAGGTCAGCAGAGGCAGCGGAGTTCCAGGGCATTATGACCGTGAACTCTCAGCTCTCTCTGGATGTGCAGCCCTTTTGTCCGGGTGCATTCCTCACCAGGAAGAGGAAGTAGCAGGGCCACAGCTGCCCACGCATGCTCCCCTCTCCCCTCGGCAATGAAGGGTACACACGGGATGATAAACAGCTCATCTCCGCCCCATCCACTAACAAGGGTTTGTTGAGCCCCTACGATGTGTCCTGTGTCCGTGTGTCTGGCACTGCTCTGCATGACACATGGATCAAAGAGGCCTCTGAAGAGCTCACTCCCTAACTAAGGAGAAGGTTGAACACACAGAAAGCCACGGCAATACAAGACAGGGTAATCAAGTGCCAAATTGTGGTGGAAAAACGGTCTGGATTCCAAAACGGAAAAGGGAGAACTGTGGGTGACTAATTTTTTTCCTGTATTCTCAAAGTTTTCAACTATGTATAAGTATTACTTTCACAATCAGGGAACATTTATAATTTAAAAAAGGAGGGCAGTCAATGCGGGCTAGAATGATCAGGAAAGGCTTCACAGCAGAGGCTGGACTTGAGCTTTTAGTTAGAGGATGCGGTGGAAGGATTTGCAGAGGTGGAGAAGAAGGGACTACTGCCAGTGGGGGAACAGCCGGAAGATGAGTGCAGAGAAGAGTACCCTCTGAATGGGGTACAGTGGGCAGGGAGAATAAGGAGACTAGTGTAGCTTGGGGGTCAGGAAGAAATAGGTCAGAGGGATTATTTATATACATATATATATGGTGAAGCTCAGCAGTTGTGGAAGGCAGGCCTCGGATACCAGGGAGAGGAATTTCTATTTGATATCGTAAGCAAAAGGGAGCTATTATAGGCTCTTGAGCAGGGAAGTGACATGATGAAAGATGCTTTAAGGAGATTCCTTTGGCAGCAGCGTTGAAGGATCACTTGGCTGGGAGGGGGAGGCAGCATGCAGAGACCAGTCAGGAGGCTGCTGCAGTACTCCAGTCGTGAGGGAATGAGAGCGTGGGCTATGATGGCGGCAGTGGGAATGGTCAAGAAGACATGGATTCATGAGGCACTTGTGAGAGATGAACTGCCAAGACGCGGCGGTGACTGATGGGAGTGGGGAGGAGGCGAGTGACTCCAAGGCTCAGCCCATGGGCTAGTAAAGGAGTGATGGTGTCACTAACAGAGACGGAGATCCAGGGAAGGGCTCAGGGCTGGGGATCAGCATGGAGGGTAAGGTTGGAGAGGAGAGCCTGAGTTTGGTTTTAGCTGTGGTGAATTTAAAGTGATGATAAACTCCAAAGAGAAAATGTCCTAAAAGGCAATAATGAAATGGAACTGGAGCTCAGATTAAAGGCCAGGCTTTATCATTTCCAGCAACCATCCAGAATTCTAAAGGAGGGCAAACTGTATTTAGATTGAGTGTAGACACTTCTAGAGAGGGAAAAGGTAAAAAGCAGACCCAACAGCCAATTCTGATTTGGAATTTGCAGGTGACAGACTTTAAACTGTGTGGCAACAGCAGGCTGGTGGGTCTATTTAAAAATCCCCCTCGTTTTTCTCTGTCAGTGAGTGATTTCTCTACATATTAGAAAGATTACAGCTCGACTGTAGGTGACGAGATGAATATGGAACAACACTCGCTTTATTAATCATATCTGCATTCTCCGTGATTTCACTAATGGTGGCAACAGAGCCAGTGTGACACACAGCACCCTCACCCAGCCCTGTGAGTGGGCTGGTTTTCAGAGTCCCAGCCCACAAACCCAAGATCCAGACTTCTGGTCATCTTGATACAGGATCGGAGGCAAGTCCCATTAAAAAAATAATCTGGGTACCTTAGTTTCCCCGTGTGTCAGCTGGAAAAGCATCTGTAACTGATTTGCTTGGGTCTGGGTTATAAGTGGGAGGAACAATTATTGAGAGAAAAAATGTATAGATGAAAGAGAAAACTTGAGAAAGAGTAAGCACAGTTTGCAGCAAGATTTCCAAGTTGAGAGGTCTTGACACTTACCTGATTGACTCCTAAGCCAGTTGTCACCACCATGCCCTCTTCTTTCTACTTTCAATGGGCTTTTCCATGTGAAGAGTTGTAAACAGGACAACCTCCCTAGTCAGTGACTTCCATTCCCTCTTCCTGATCCCCCACCTCCAGAGGCATCTTTTGCTCGGGACACCTGCCCACTTTTCAGCCACCATCCTTCCCCCTACCTCAAATCAAAAGACTGACTGGAAATCAGAAAAGAAATCTTCAGCAGGGAAATGCTGGAGACCGCTGGTCGACAGGCTATGCAGTGTGCGTGTGTGTGTGTGTGTGTGTGCACGCACGCGCGCATTCATCCACCAGTCTAGCCATCTGTTCCTCTGTTTTCCCAGTGGGTTTGGATCAGAAGCAAAGAGAGGCCTGTTTGGGTGGTCCTGCCCCCAGAGCTGAGCTCCCTTGGTGGTTAGGAGCCCACAGCCTGGGCGGACTTACTCTCCACTCATTCATCTTTAGGAGGCATCATTGCCTCCCACAGAAAGATCCAGTCAGAGGAAGGGGGCTAAAATCTCACAAATATCCCTTTATCTGCAGTTCTCTACTCCCCCCCAACCCAGGGATGGGGGACTCGGCCCAGACACTTGCCCAGGGCTGCAATTCAGTGGGCTGGGCAGCGAGAGGAATGCTGGTGGGGGAAGCAAATGAGCAGGCAGAGGCCTCCACCATCACCCTCCCACCCACCTGTGGACTCCTGGCTTATTTCTCTCACACCAGCTGTAACAATAGGGCTCCAGCTGGCATTAAAGTGCTGCGGTAGCTCTCGCTGTGCTCTGGCACAGGTGTGACCTCCGCTGGGACGATCCCAAGTGCTGAGAGGAATTTTCAAACTAATTCTACCAGGGAAGTTGAAAGGTGGCTCCTCGCTCTCAGCAGCTCTCAGAGGTCTTGGGAGCTTGAAACAGACAGCCCCTGCCTCCAGCCTCCCTGTTGGGGGTGCTGTACTCAAGCACCCCAGCTCAGCGGTCACTCAGCTGGATTCTGCAGCCAGAGTCCCAGGGCTCAGTCCTTCAGGTTGTGACATTGAAGGCTCCGGTGCAAATCTACTTTACTTGAGATAGTTAACTGATTAACCCGTTGTCGTCTTAGCTCCAGTGAAATTCTGCCAAGTGAAGGCCCTGAGGGCATGGGGCAAAGACTATGTAAGTATTGAGGCTAAGGGGAGGGAGTGGATGGGATGAAAAGAAGTCAAAAGAATCTACCTGGTGGTTGACCAGCCACACCAATGCTTTAAGTGCCTTTTGAATCTGACCCTCCTCTGTATGCCCACTGCCACCACCCTAATTGCCTCTCCCTTGGCTTGCTGTAGTAGTTTACAAGCTGGTCTCAATCCCTCCTTATTCCAAACAAGTCTGCTTCCTATCGCATGGCTAACCATCCTAGAACACTTCGTGTTAATTGTCCAGTAGCCTTCCAGGGCCTCCCCAAGTCCAAACTCCTCATGCGGACATCAAAGGCCCTCCAAATCCAGGTACCCCTTACCTGGTAAGTAATTTTTACCCCACCGTGCCTCCACACCCACCCCGTCTTCTAGTCAGACCTCCTCCTCACTCTTCCCTGATTACACCATGACCATCTCCACCTGCAGCCTTTTCCCTGACTATGCCTCCCCCTTGGAAGCCTGCTTTTCTTACAGCCAACAATCTCAATCTCCTACATTATTCAAAACCTAACTCAAGTTCAGCCTCTTCTGGGAAGCCTTCTCCCTCCATTCCAGCCCACGATGCTGGCTCTCTCTGTGCCCTGAACCCCTACGGTGCTTACTGTTTAGAGCACATAATGTGGTATATAATTGTTTCTCAACATGTATTATCCTTAGTGGTTCATATGAGTAAGTATTATTTTTTTGTTAAATTATGAATTTCTAAAGAGTAGGCCCTTTGCTCTCCCCTTCTCACCATAACATTGGCGCTGGGCTAGACCCAGGAGCACTCAAGTCTCCAAAATTAAGGAAAGATAAGACGAATGAAGGCCCTCCGAGGATCTTCTCTGTCTGTTCCCTCTCCTTTATCAAAAGATATTCCAGGCAGTTGAGGAGCTGAGGCTGCCCAGAGAGGCCTATCCAGGCAATTGGCTATTAGATCTCTAGTTTTTAGTACACTCCCACCTCCTAAGGCTTTCTGAGCCATCAATAATGCTCCTTAAGTGATCAATCTGAGACACAATGGGCTGCAGGGGCCAGTGTTTGATTAAGTCAAGAGAATAAACGTATGCTGGAAGAGACAGAGCAGGGAAGGAGGAGCAGAAGAGAAAGCAGGAGGAAAGATGAGCTGGGGGAAGGGAGAGAAGGTTTTATGAATGAGGATACAATAGGATGGAGCAGAGAGTTCTCATCTGATCTGATTCAACAACTGAAGCAAGTTCTTACTGAGACAACTAAATAATCTTGGGGCTTTCGCCGAGCCCAGTGAATATCCCTGGGCTGCTGGGCAATCTTTGACCTTGGCAAGATCACTGTTGCCACAGTCCACTGAGGGCCTAAGAGGCTGCATGCTCTGTATTGGATGCAGAAGTGGGTTAGAATGGAGACTTCTGGGGATCCTAAGGAAGCACTTGGGCCTTGAGCTATGCTTATTGGCTGGGTCTACAGAAATCCCAAGTTCTGGCACCCTTCAGCCCTCCACCCAAGGGTGGTGACTCTGATATTCACGATGATATGGGATAGTTGGCTGATCTGCAGGGGTGATTTCAGCACTACTTTCTCCTGTCCACTGGTAGACATATTATCCCTCCTCCCAAGGCTCTGGGGCTGGAAATTTGATTATTTGGCGTCGACAAAAAATAAGAAGTCTCTTTCTGAATTTTTTTTTCTGGAGGGCCTAAATTTCTAGCTATATCAATAATCAAAATTTTTCTGGGAAAGATAGTGTTATCTGGAACAAACAGAGCAGATAACTTATTACTGTGAGAAAATTCCTCCTTTAATCTGACCATGATTCCTGCTGCTCTTATTAAAAACCGATCCTTCGCATATGATGGCATTATTACTCTCCCCATCACGCAGGCTCCAAGCCCCAGAATCATCTTTGACTCTTCTTCCTTCCTCACCCCACTCATCCAATTGGTAGGTAAATCAGGTTTCTTCTACCTCCGAAACCCATCCATCCATCTCCTTCTTTCTATCCCCATCCAGCTATTGTAACAGCCTCCTAACGGGTCTTCATGTCTCCAGGATGGCCCCCTTTTAATCAATCTGCCAAAGGGGAAAAAAAAGAAAAATGAGCCTCAATCTAATCAAGTATAGAGTTACTTCCATTTACAAGAGATACAGAGGATAGTGGAGCAAGCTAAATGATAAGAGGAAGCAAACAGAGCAGAATGTGGGACAGTATACAGAACAAGTAACCTGACTTCTCTAACAAGTCAAAGAGAGAGGATTGTTGAAAGGGCCTTAAGAGACGTAATGACCAAAGTAATGTGTGGGGCTTTTTTGGATCTTGATCTAACAAGCTGACTGTAAAATATGTTTTGAGACCACTAAGGACATTTGATTATAGACTAGGAAATGGATAATACAAAAGCATTATTGTTAATTTTCTCAGATGTATTAATGGTACTGTGGTTATATGAGAAAATGTCCATTTTTTTAGACATGCATAGAGAAGTATTAGGGGTGAAATGACATGATTGACGTTTAAAATTTATTTTAAAAAACTTCAGCAAAGGGGCTGGCCTGGTTGCGCAGTGGTTAAGTGTGCATGTTCTGCTTCGGCGGCCCGGGGTTCACCGATTCGGATCGCGGGTGTGGACATGGCACCGCTTGGCATGCCATGCTGTGGTAGGCGACCCACATATAAAGTGGAGGAAGATAGGCACGGATGTTAGCTCAGGGCCAGTCTTCCTCAGCAAAAAGAGAAGGACTGGCAGCAGATGTTAGCTCTGGGCTAATCTTCCTCAAAAAAAACTTCAGCAAAGAAAAAAAAGGATAACGAAGCAAATATGGCAAAGTCCTGATAATTACTTAATGTGGATACTGGGTATATGGGGTTGTTATACTATTTTCTGTATTTATTTGAGAAATGTTCATAATACAGGACAAAAACAATTGTCATCCACTCTACTCCAGTCTATCTTCCTAGCTCTATGTTGTACTCCTATCTCATTTCTCTATGACACAGGTGCCCTAGGTCCTTGCTCAGATGAGTCCTGTCTGAACTTCATCCCTTCACTAACTCACTTCATTTGTTTACTCAACAAATACCTACTAAGGACCTCTTAAATGCACTAGGCACTGGAAATGCACGATGACTGAGACTGAGGAAGACAAGGGGCCTCCTTCGTCTTTCTATCCTCCCCAGTAGCTAGCATAGCACCTGACACATAACAGGTGCTCAATGAATGTTTATTGAACTGATGTGCACGGCGAGATGTGATAGATTCCCTGTCTGATGTGAACCGACAAGTATTTAATCCAACCCCCAAAATGCTTATTGAACACCTACTATGTGTGAGGCACTGTGTGTAACAGGAATAAAAAAGAGACGAAAAACACCAGGCTGTTTCCTTTATTGAACTGAAAATGTAGATAAGACACACATATGAGAAGTTATGTTTGTATGCGAAGAATATATGAAATAACGATTCAAGCAATAACAGCGGGGTGTATCAGCGATATACTTGCTAAATATATTTGAGAGACAGTGCGTGCAGGAAGAGTTCAGAGGAGGGAGAGAGATCACCTCAGCCTAGAATGACAGACAAGTCTTCACAGAGGACGTGAATTTGAATGTAGACTTGAAGGACAGCTTTAGTGGTACTGGACAGGAGAGGAGCATAGCCAGAGAGGAGAGGGCATTCCTGGTGAGTGGAATGGCATGAACAAGAGCACAGATGCCAAAAAAATGTATAAAAGATACGTTTCAGAGACCCTGAGGAAAGAAATTTGGCTGGAGTAGAAGGTGCATGTAGGGCTATGTTTCTCAAGTAGACCAAGTACAGCAACGTCACTTGGGGGAGCTTGTTAAAATGCATATTCCTCGACTCCAGCTCCCAGACCTACTGAAGCAGAAGCTCAGCTGGTGGGACCTGGCAATCTGCATTTTAACAAGTTCCTCCAAGTGATTTTGAGACACAGTAAAAATTAAGAATCCATGATGTGAACAAAGGATGGGAAATGAGGTTGGAAGAATACACAGCATTAGGTCCACTCAAGGAGAGCCTTGAATGCCAGGCTAAGGGGGCTGAAATTTATCCCACAGGCAATCAGGTGTCACCCCTCAAAGATGCTGATCAGAACTGTCATGAATAAAGGATATTCAGGAATATTAACCTGACAAATGTGTGTATTATGGATTGGAAAGGAAAGAGGCTGGTGTAGTGTAGACAGGAGGTGATGGCAGGGGACAGAGTGAATTGGGGTAGAGTCAGAGATGGTTTTGAGGTTTCTAGTCTGGGAGACTAGAAGGCTTGTGGTAACAGAGAGGTCAGAAGGGCAAGCCATCTTTGAGAGCTAATGAGATGAGTCTGTGAATGTTGAGTCTGACATGATGGCAGACTATCCAAGGGGAAATGTTCAGCAAGTAGCTGGAAATATAGGACTGAAATATAGGAGAGGGATTCAGTTTAGACTAGGGAAGTGGGAATGGCCAGGAGAGGGGTAAGAGGGGAAGCCATGACATGGCTGCGTGTCCTTGCCAACAGAGGAAGTGGAAGGCAAGAGGAGCTGAAGAACATCCAGATTTGAGGAGTAGGAGGAGGAACTAGGAAAATGGAGAAAAAAGGAGGGGTCACTAGGGTGGAAGGAGACCCAAATAGTACAACCAGGCACGGAGCCCTTTGAAAAGCTAGGGATGGCTAGCAGTGTGGCTAATGCCAAACTGAAGCTGAGGCTCAGAAAAGGTCACTAGCTATGGCTTGCATACAAAGAAACCTGCTCATCTCATGTGCATCAACACAAACACTTACACACAGGCACCCTGACCCCTAGACATAACAGGCAGCCCCCCTCCCCTACCCCCCATGTCATATACACACTGATTTCCAAGCTCATTTTCTAAATGCCCAGGGGAGTAGGCACTTGCTTGCCACTGGGCTGTTAATGTTCCATTTTAAGGATGGGGGCCTCAGAAAAGGGCCTGCCTGTCGTGGGTGGGAAACAATACAGAACTGCAAGATCCCTGCCCTCTCCTTACCAGCTTAGTTGTGGGGGGACTGGAAAGGGAGGAAGATGGTATGCTTCCCTCCCCTCCCCCCGCCATCCCGACCTTGGATTTCTCAGCAGAGTTGCAAGGTCCAGCCCATTTTGAGAGTCCTTCGTTTTGGCTGCTGATAATGAAAGAGAATGTTTTTCTTTTTGAATTTATGGTAAGAAAGAAAACAGAAGTCCTTGCGAGAAGAGCCAGAACAGAGTTTTCTGCTGCGTATGCTAATAGCCTTAAGACTGGACCACAGCTGAAGCTAACTTGGGTGTGGCCTCCTCCCAGTGGCCTGTGCAAGCTAAGGGTCTTCACTCAGTATTGACGGGGACTGTCCCAGCTGCCCTAAAAGGGGGTGCTAGAACCTCTGTGAAGGCATGAACCCCCAGAACCCAAGCTCTTCCGTGTGAGCCTCACTTCCCACAATTTGCTCCAGGTGTGTGTGCATATGTGTATGTATGTGCAAGTGTGTGCACATGCATGCAGGTGTGTGTGTCTGTAGGTTCTGTGTGTAATTTGTGTGTATGTGTGTGGTTTGTGCCTGTGTGTCTTTTATGGCTTCAGCGAGCCTAGAGGCTCCAAAAGACCAGGGATCCTTCCTCTATTGCATTGGTGCTGCCCTCTCAGGGTGCCTTGTCTGGTGCTGGCCACGGAGCCCAATCATTTCTGCCAGTGGGGGTGGGTGGGAACAGAGTGCTTCCGTTGTCCCGCATCCACACGGGTTCCCTCCAAGGACTGAACTGGGGACTACTGAAGTGTGGCGGTGCTGGACCAACGCCTCTCCTCCACCCATGCCACCCTCAGCACTCCTTACTCACCCTCACACCCCAGGATTGCAGTTGCCTCGCTCCTCACCCCAATCCTGCGCCTTGCCCAGCTTGCTGCTGTTGTCAACAATCCCAGGGCTTTCCTGGTGCACTTTTTGAACTTACCATTGCTCCCAAAGGACCTCGTTGGTGGCAAAATCCCCGAATTGGGCCACACAGTTCATTTCCCAAGACCCTGGGACTGTGCCACTCACCAGAGGTAGAGGTCCCTTGACTCATTTAAAATGGGTCCTGCAGCCTCCAAGGAGTCCCCAGCCCCCTCACCCAGGGAGGCAGAAGCTCCATTCCACTGTCTGAAGCCACAGCACCAACAGCATGACTAGCTTGTGTTTATTGGGGCACTTGCTGGCTTCGGGCCGCTAGCCCAGCCAGTCTTCAGGATGCCTCAGATCTGGGAGATGTTCGGAGTCAGGAACTTGGGGCACCCACCACCCTACCCTGGCTGGCCTCCTCTCCCAAGTGGTCGTCAGCCCACACTTACAAAGCAATTGTGGTGGTGAGTGTTGGTGGGAGAGAGGGGAGAATCTCTCCAGACGCAGCAACGAGTGTCTCTCTCCTTCTTGGATCATACCCCCTCCCTTCTCAGAATCCTGCAGTGGCTCCCAATTGCCTCGAACATCAATTTAAACCTTCTCTCTATGGGTCTCAAAGCGCTCCGTAATTACAGCTCACCTTCCCACATGCCCACTCCCACACACATCACGCATAACTCCGAGCCAGACACAGACAGTAGAAGACATGGTCCACAAACGCTCCTGCCTGGGTCTTGCCACAGGTGCCTGAGAGCACCACCAACAGAGCCATTCCTCTGCCTCCTTTAAAAATGCAAGTATTACCTGAGAGGTGAAGGCAGTAAAACATTATCAGCTATTAACACCTTGGCCAGGCAGGGATTCTGTCATCAGATTTGACGGAGCAGGGAGCAAAGCCCCGCCTAAGCGGCCTAAGGGGGCGGGGGAGGGGACCCCGAGGCGCCTGGAGCAGCCGCCGGGAGGGGTGCAGTGAAGGGGCTCTGACGTCGAAGCCTTCTGTCACGACTTTACCAAGGAATACAGTCTGATTCCGCGGCGGCGTCTCTACTTAAACCAGTCAAACCCACTAGTCCTCCCCCTTCCACACACACATTACATCTTATTTCACCTCACGGGTACCCTCATGCCAAACTGCTGAGGTTGAACTGCTTCTTTCATATGAAAAAAATAGGCCATGAAATTGGATAGAAGCCGGCACGTCTGCTTGGGCATGGCCAAGTCTTGCTGAGGTTTGGGTGTGGAGGGGAGCTGAGAGTCTCTTGCTTAGTGAAAATAGCAAAGGCTTCCTGGGAAGCCTCTCTCAGCTCCCAGGAAACTGAGAACTGGGTTCCCCTGGCTTCTTCTGCAGTGAGCCTGACGGGCAGGGAAGGGGAGGGACAGATAAGGTCTCCCTGCTGAGGGCCCCAGTGGCTGAATTGCCACACCACACCAGGGTCCACTCTACCAAAGTGTGCGCCTTTTACCCTAGCCTTCCAGTGGGGAAAACTCACTCGGAGCTTTTCTCTGAGTCAGCATAGAGCCCCCAACCCTCCAGCCCAAGAAGGGCGCCCCCAAGGGAGCCTTGCTCTTATAACAGTTTCTCCAGTGGGCAGAAGTCCAGAGACTGCCCCGCCCTCTGAAAGAGCTGCAGGATGCTAAGACCACCCAGTGGACTCCAGGGCTCTGCAGCCAGACTAAGATGCCAAGGGGAGGGAGCAGGTCTGGCAGAATTCAGTGTACACCGGGATCAAGGGCTCTCTGGTCAGCTGCAAGGGTGGGGGTGCCACCTGCTTTTGGAGGAAGATGTCAAGCATTGGCCCCTGCAGTGGTTTCAATGTGCGTGTATGGGTGTCTGTGTGCAGGAGGCCCAGGAGGTCGGGTGTAGATGGCAAGGACTATAAGAGTTGGGAGTGCTTTTTGCCAGAATGGAGTTCTTAAGGGCCCTGGTGGAGGTGTCTACAGCAGCTTGGGACGCGAGTTAGCCGTGTGTGTGGGGGGGGAGCAGGTACTGGATCTGCAGTAATGTGCAGTTGTCATGTAGTTTCTCAGGGACGCTCTGAGACAACAGACACACTCTCCAAGCTCCAAAGCATCAGGCTGGGCAGTAGAGGAGTGGATGTGTGTGTGTGTGTGTGTGTGTAAACATATTTAAGTGGCGCTGGGGAGGGGGTGCGTGTAGCTATATGTGTTTGGATGACTGCTTTACTAGCATCCTGGTGGGAGGGGGCAAGTGTAGCTGTGTGTATATGTGTGTGTGTTTCGTCTTTGAATGGGGTGACTGTAGCTGAGCGCAGGGTATGTGGTGCGGCTGCCTGTGCGTGTGTGTGCGTCCGTGTCCCCGTGTGAACATGGCCCCGGGAACCACGCACATGCTTCAGACAGCTGTTTCTGGCAGCCCTGAGGCTCGGGCTTCTCCGGGCACCCCGGCTAAGTGGCCACCTCCCAGCAGCCAGGCCCCGCGTCTAGCCAGCTCTCCCCACTGTGCCCATGGCCCCGGCGCGCACACAAAGGCTCCATAATGAACGCACTGCACTCCCCTGCGCTTGGCTCCTCACCCTGCACCCCCGGCGGCCAAGGCGAGCCCGCCCAGTCGGCGACTCACCGGGGCAGTGGGCACGCAGCCGGCCGCTCCCCCGCCCGCCCAAACTCCAGGCAGCCCGACGCTCGGCGCCCCCCCGCCCTGGCCCCGGCTCCCGGGGGCGCCCAAGCGCCGGTCGCCCCCGAGACAGCCCAGGGCGGCACGCTCCCGCCGCGACCCACCCCGGGCCGGGCTGAGACTGCGGGCGCGCCCCCCTGAAGGCAGCGCGCCTCTTACCTTCCTCCTCCGCCTCCTCTTCCTCCTCCTCCTCGGTGGCGCGGCGGCGGCGGCGCAGCGGCGACGGCGACAGCAGCGGGACTAGGGCGCCCGTGTCCCCGAGCCCGGCACGGGCGTGGGGCTCAGTGGCGCCGGGCGGCGGGGCGGGCAGAGCTTGGCGGGGCGGCAGCAGCTGGCCCGGGACGCGGGGAGCTGGCGCGCAGGCGGCGGGCTGCGGGCAGGCTGGCAGCGGCGCGCGCGGGCTCCTCGGGCGGGCTCCATGGCTGCGCCGCGGGCGGCACCATCTCCGTGGCTCGCTCGTCGCTCTCTCGCTCCAGGAGTGCGGCAGGCGGCGAGGTGACGGATGGCGGCGAGGCGGCCGGACGGCCGAGGAGGGGAGGGGAGGAGGGGAGGAGGGGCGGGGGAGGGGGAGGAGGGGGAGGAAAGAGGGGAGCGCAGAATGAGGGGCCTCTCCGGCGCCTCCCGACCCTCGAGTGCTGGCGTCGGTTTCCCGGAATGGGAACGCGGCTTAAAGGCACAGCTCCCGGCTCGGGTCACAACTAAAAATAAGCACAAAATTGACAATTGGGGAAAGAATCTCCCAAGACTCAAGCGAGCAAGCCAGCCACCCAGCCTGGCGCTGCCTCACTTCTTAAACCTGACCATTCAGACTGGGCTCTGCCGGGAACTGCTGGGAGCTAAAAGGGCAAGCCAATTTCCAAAGTGAACCCGAGAAAGGGGGGGTGGGTGGGGGGCGGTGTGGTGAGCTGCAGAGAAGGGGCAACGGGAATGCTCGCTTTGGGGACTCCATTCCCTGGCCCCTGACCTTGCCTCTCTGAGCGCCCCTTCGACCCTTGTTTGCTCGCCTTCTACTGGGGTTGCCCTCCCCGCAGCTCCCCTTCTGGTCACCACCGCCAGCATCCACACACATCTTGAGTTTCGGCGTCGGCTCCTACTCGCAGCACCTCTCCTCAGCCCTGAAGTGCGAGCTGTTTCCAGCCCAGGCCCAGCCCTGGGAGCCCACCTCAAGAAGGGAGCAATCTGCCAGCTGGCAGAGGTCTGCTCAGAGCATGCGGTTGGTTTGGTGAGAAGGGAAGGAGGTTAAGGTGTGTGTGCCTGTGTGTGTTCACCAGCAGATGGAGGGAGGGTCCTGGCCACACACGCACACACACCCCGAAGGAGAGTAGCTAGGCACACAGCACAGTGCCTAATGAATGATCTCAAGACATTTTTTTCGAAACATGCTGTGAATACTAAACATGTAGCAGCCGGGATTCAAGAAAGGCTCTTGGTCTCCCAGATGGCTCCAGACCCCTTTGGTGGAGTTTGGGGGCCAAGAAGAAAGGCCACTCTCCCTCTCCCCCAAAGGGCAGCCTCACTGGGGACTCAGGGGGGACCGGGAAGCTGAAATGGGTTTGGGAGGGCAAAGTTGAGGCCAGGAACAAAAAAAGCAGAAGGACGTGGTGGAGTGGAGGAGCCTCTGGTGATGCCAAATGCATGGCGAATTTCTGAGTGTCAGGGGTGCCTCAGAGAGAGAACTAACTGTGGCACGTTTGGGCCTCAGCAGTTCTAAGGTGAAAAGTGAGCCCTCCTCAATTCTCCCTGTGTGCCTGGACTCTGCCAGGGAGGCTGTTGGGAAAAGGGGACCCATTCTAGTTGGAGTCTTGTCCTCAGTTCTATTTAAACATTTGGGTAAAGCCACAGAAGAGGCTGGAGGGCTAGTGAGGGGCAATCGGGGGGCCAGAGGAGGGTCTTGCAAGCTGCGTGGAATTTCCAGGACACAGAGGAGAGCCCCGGTGCAGAGCTCTGTGGCTTCCCGCAGCTGGGATCAGCAGTGGAGGAGCTGACTAGCAGATTTGGCCATCAGTCCACTGAGCACACTTTTTGCTTCCTTCCTGGCACTTCCTACGGTGAAAAAAAGGATGGAAATTCCCTGCATCTGGATGGGGGTAGCCTAGGCTGGGAAAACAAGCTGATGGAATTATTAAAAATGGATGGTGAGTGAAAGTAAGGACATGCAGGGCGAGAAACACACAGAATTCCCGGCAAACACGCAGGCAGACCCGCACAGTAGAAGATGCTCTGAGGAGCACAACATACACACAGGGACACACACGGAGTCACACTTGGGACTACAGACACACTGAGTTAGTCCAAAAAAAAAGGAGACGTCTAGCCAGAGAAGTGACTCAGACTTGATTTCTAATCCTTCCAAAAGAGAGAGGTGAAGAGAAGCAGAGAAGAGTTGGCCCCCTGTCTCCAGGGATTGGAGAGGGAGCCGGGAACCAGCTGTCCGGTATGAATAATGCTATTTGCAGCCAGACAGTTTCTGGCTGGTTTCCTTGTGGTGGTGTCTTGGGGGAAGATCTCCTCCAGAGTCCCCCTGATCCTTGCCCAGTTCATTCCTTATGAATATTAATATTAATAACACAGTTACCAACAAGTTTGCTTGTATCAGTTCTTATAATAAAACTCACGGGTTAATAACTGAAATAAATGCATTTTGCAATTTGGATTAGCTCTCTTCTGCTGCTTGCTGGGCTCCCTAGAAGCATATGCCTGGGTTCTGCTCAATCTGCTGTGCGGTAAACAAAAGTAAAGACCGGGTAGTGAAGGGGAATAGAATCTGGGGAGGGACTGTGTCACTGGACAAATACATGTGGGAGGGCGCCTGGGTGACCAATGAGGCAGTGCCCAGTTTAGAATAGTGATTAAGTACACAGCTTTTGGAATCTGCTTCTTATTAGTGGTATGACCTGAGTAAGTCACTTAACCTCTCTGAGCCTTACCTGTGGGATGAAGATGATGGTAGAGCCTCATGGAGTTATTGGGAGTATTAAATGAGATAATGGATGGAAGAGGTCTCAGTAAATGGTAGCTGTCATTCTTCCTCAAGACCAATCTGTCTCCTAGTCATCTACTAAAAGGCTTCCCGTTTTGTTCTTACTCTGCTTGAGCCCAGTCTGAAGTGATGTAGATTTGCAGTGTTTCTTGCTCTTGGTCAAAATGAGTTCTCACGCCTGCGTGCACCTTGGCTGATTTCATTTCCAAAGGGAGAACCACCCTCCCCCATCCCGCCCAGAGAATCATGTAAGTAGGATTTTTTTGTTTTTGTTGTTTGACAAGCTGTGTGCACTCCTTATGCTCAAGAGAAATGAGGGAGGGGGGAGAGCAGGAGGCAGAGTACAGAGAAGGTTCTTTGACATTCTTAACCCTGTGGCAAAATGCAGCAAAGTAAACACTTGTGTGTAAAACTGGGACTCTCGATCCAGTCACACTGAAATTTGGTGAGGAAGATCTCCTCGGGGTAAGAGTTCCGTCTCTTCAAATCTCATGACAAGTGGATGACAAATGAGGACCTTCCAGCCAGAAGCCTATTTCCTATTGAAATCAATACGTTGAGACGAAGCTAATAAGTGGCACTATTTTTCTCCCCTGTACACTGAGTGTGGATCGAGGCAGCCCAGCCTCACTGGCACCTTTGGACTATAATCAGCGCTTAACAACCAAGCAACCAACTCACCATTAACTGAGAATCCAGAAATAAATGGACAGAGACTCTCTCGGCCTCCAGTAATAATAGCAATACTGACTACCATTTGCCGACCCATCCGTCACTGCGAGTTGGGCCCTCTGCGAATGCGCCTAGGCAAAGGAGGATGGTTCTTCATCCCAGGGGATATAATTAGTTCCACTCCCCTGGTCGGACCTCCAGCCTGCCCTGAGAGCTTACTCGCTTTAACTCATCTCAGGATCTCCACAACCCTCTTCCTCATTTTACAGAGGAGGAAGCCAAGACTCATGTAGCGGTAAGTAGTGGAAGCTGGATTCTAACCACATAACGACAATTAATAGTAATAGTAATTATGATTGCTGACTTTTATTGAGCACTTATTATGGGCCAGGCATTGTGCTAGCATTCTGCATGCATTATCATATTTAATCCTCACAATAACGAAGGCTCAGAGAGGTTAAGTAATCTCCGCAAGGTCACACAGCTAGTAAGGCCTAATCTAGGATTTGGACCCATGCCATTTTAACTACAACAGTTATAGTGTCTCCAAAAAGGCTGTGGCTCCAAGCCTTCAACTGGGATTACATAGCAGAGACAGGCTGCTAGTCTTTTTCAGAGGTATACTACACTGCCTGCCTCTGCTGGGGCAACCCAGGCATCCACTAGCACCCAGGAAAAGATGCATCAATGAAGAGCAGGGTATCACCAATGACTGATGGCTAGAGTATGAAGTGCATCTGCCTAAGGCAGCAAGGGACCCCCCTGGGGGGCTAGGCAGGCCCTCAGATGGTGGAAGGAGGGATGGCATAATCAGAGAGACCAAGGAGGAAAACTACTTTATCATTTTTCAGCCCCCAGCCCTTTATTCTCCATCTCGCCTTTCAGCAAGACACTCACCCATCCTAAAGCATCTGAGGCTAACCAGGGCCTTGGTGTTTGGAAGAGGGTGGGCACGGAAAAAGGGAGAGGAACCTCCTGAGCTACTGGAGAAACTGGGCGCTAGCAGGAAAGTTGGATGACAGAGAGAAGCCAGAGGAAAATGGAGAAGGAGAGGGCCATTGCAAAGGATTTGTCACTAGGAGGAGGGAGGTAAAAGGCTGGGCAATTATGCTAAGAGGGCTCTTTGGTGGCCCTTTGTATACTGGCTGAGCCTGCCCACCTGGTGTGGGCCGGGAGACCTGAAGGGAACAACTCCCGATAAGCTGCAAACTGCCAGCCAGCCTGCTCCCCTCAAACGCAGCTGCTGAGCAGGCCCCCCCACCTGCCAATTCTGTGGGTCCCAGGGAGCTCCCAGCTTCCAGGTCTGTGTTCGTGCCCCGCGCTGACACAACTTGCTGGGGAAGTGCCCAGTCATGAGAGGGGAGTCCCTGGGTCAGAACTGGGGTTCATCCTACAGTGGTGCCCTGTGACCAGAATGGGGTCACTCAGTTCTTGGTTCCTCTCTGGGGCTTGGGGTCAGAGGGACACTCTGCATGGATAAGTTCAGGCCTCTTTGGTTGCTTCCTTAGCCTTCCCTGCTTCTGCTCATCTCACTTACCTATTAAGTACTGGCTTAACAAGATTTCCTTTCGGGCATCCCCCACGCGCCTCCCCTCAATAAGCCCCTTTCTTCCTAGATCCTCTTTGAGTGCTCTCCTGTAGACAGCTCCTCAGGCTCTGGGTGTTTCCTGAATGCAATCTCTGTCTGCCATCAAAATGTATTCATCCTGTCTCGGGGAGGGCACTCAAAGAGGATCTAGGAAGAAAGGGGCTTTTTGAGGGGCGATTTCTCAAAAAATTAAAAATAGAAATACCATATGTTCCAGTTATTTCTCTCATATGTGGAAGATAAACAAACGCATGGATGAGAACAGATTAGTGGTTACCAGAAGAGAAGGGGTTGAGGAGGGCAAAAGGGGTAAAGGGGCATCTATGTATGGTGATGGACAAAATCTAGACGAATGGTGGTGAGCACGATGCAGTCTATACAGAAACTGATATATAATAATGTACACCTGAAATTACACAATGTTATAAAGCAATGTGACCTCAATAAAATAATTTTTAAAAATATATTCATCCCTTGTCCTAGTCCTAGATAATCCGATAAACTAATTTATACGTAGGTAAACACAGACTGTAATTGGCAGCGCTTCTCAACCTTTAGACACACACGCGCGCATGCGTGCGCAGAATCCCTAACAATACACTAAAGTGAGAATCTGGAGGTGAAGGCCAAAGTGGCCAAAAGTGTCGAATTTCTTCAGTTTCACAATTTATTTTGAAAAAGTGAATTTTCATATTCTACTCCCTAGGGTACTGGTGCTTGATTTACCATGTAGGTATTACATAGCTCTAAAATCCTTGCATAAATTGAAGCTCCAAAAAGATGCACTGTGTTTATCCCGTGGCTCTGTGTACACCATAGGAGGTATAGACACTCCCATTCGAGAAGCACCGAATGAACGCATTATCTCAGAACCTGCTTGCTTTGGACCCACTATCTCTATTGAAGACAGTGGTGAGCAGAAAGAATGACTAGAACAGTTTGGAGTGTTGGGGTGCACCGGTGTGTGGGGGAAGCCTGTCTTCTTATTAAGCTCGATTTCCCCCGCAGGACTTGGAGCAGATCCAGCTACACCCGTAGGTCCCAGAGGGCGCCGGGGGCCTCCTACTTGCTGTGATGGGAACCTTCCCCTTACTCAAATTCACCCGCCCCCCTGCTGCGTGTGCCGGAAATTCTCCTTTGGGTTAAGGCCCAGTCTCCAGAAGGTCCCGGTAAATTGCACATGTTATCTGGAATGGACAGCACATTAAGTCATTAGCGCCCATTAATGCACTTGCCTGAATAAATCTATCAGATTGCCTGTCACCTCTCAGGAGGGCAGAGCTGTGAGGGGATGAGAGAGTGACCAAGGGCCTTTCCTTGGGGTGCTCTGGGTGGTGTGGAGGAGCTCCAGCGCAGCGTTTCCCTGGCTGTGGGCCTTGACCCCACTGCATCAGAATCATGCTCGTGGCTGTGAAAAGGCAGATTTCCGGATTCCACCCCAGACCCCAGGCCTCTATTTAACAAGCCCCCTGGGTTAGGCCTGCATCAAAGCACAGCCAAAGCAGGTCTAAGGAGAGGAATGCTGCTCTGGAGGGCTTGGGGGCCAGGGCCAAATGAGCAGTCACTGAGGGCTGGGACTAAGAGGACATCCCCACTAGCTTTGCATTGCCCTGGCCCTACTCTGGAGCTTCCTCTTTTCATCCTTTTCTTTCTTTTTTTGTCTCTCTCTAGAGGAAGAGCTTCTGCACTGCTGCCTCCTCACTCACCTCCCTCATGCAGAGGGAGCCCTGCGGAGAGAGGGCCAGTGTCTCAGGAAGGCCTTGGAGTGGGAGCTGAATTGACAGGCTCTGGGGAATCGCCCATGGCTTCCTTGTATGCCTTCCTTCTCTCCCCCCTGCTGGCATCTTAGGCATGTTTGCCCTCCTGGAGTTAGGAAGCAAAACACCAATTTAAATTGATGCTCACGGAGCCTGTCAGATGCCAAGTGCTTGCCGCTGCTGTTGCCACCAGTACAGCTATTCCCCACGGGGGAGTCTGGGTGTGTGCTTGGGACACTGCTGCCAGGAGCTGGCCTCCTTGCCCTTCCTCACCTCTGTCTCCGTGGGGGTGAGGGTGGGGTGAAATTTGGAAAGGAGAAACTGGGTGGGCAACAGGAATGTACCTAGGCTGGTGAGCAGAGGACTAGGTGCCTCCGATGGGCTCTCCTTCCTGATTAGGCCACTGTGCAGTCATGGACACTTTATTTAACCTCTCTGTGCCTAAGGTCCCCCTGGAAAAGAACCCCAAGAAAAATCTAACGTTTGCATAACACTTTTCACAGGGGTGCTGACTTACAGAAGGATGAACCTGGATCTTTTTGGAAGGAAAACACCACACAGAGACAAATGTCCCCTGAAAGACTCTAGGGAACAGAATGTTTAAATACACCTTCCCCCAAAGCCCTGGGAGCCCCCACTAATCTGATGCATGAATTCTTGCTAATGTGCTATTGAGTGCTTATGGGCCAAGAAGTTCCCCTCCCAACAGTTTGCATTTTGTCCAGAGCTAAGCTTTCAATGTCTTTCTCCAAAGATGTGATTAACAGTGGGAACGTTTGACACAGAGGCAGCTGGCTGAGGAGTTTGAGGGTATAGGGGCCTTTCCTGGTTCACCCTCAGATGACCCCTTACACGTGCACAGGGCTTTACAGTTGACATTTATGGGGTCTTCACAATAACACTGTGAGGTGTGTAGAGCTGCTATAATCCCCATTTTATACATGAGGAAATTGAGGCTCAGATTGGCTAAATGACCATCCAGGGCCACACAGAGAGGAAGCTATTGATTCCCGGATAGAATGTTCCTCTCTTTTCCATGCTTACTGCACTGGAGCAGAGCACAGGGCTCAGGAATACCTGGCCTGGAGGGATCTGCCGGCTTCTCCCATTCACTTTTTCTGTCTGTCACTAATTTCTCTTTTCTTCACTCTATCTTCTCTGGACCCCATTTTCTGTTCCTCTGGCTGCCATTCACCAGACAGGGAAGAAAAAAAAATTAGCCTTGCAAGGAAAAGCGGGTGTTGGTTTGTATGATGTCTTGGTGAGCTAAAGCAATAACCCTCAGATAGGCCAGACTAGGACATTCTCACTGCTGGACTGTCAGTAACTTGCTGTGTTTGACTTGGAGTCAATAGATTAACCTTTCTGTCTGCAAGTTCTCATCTTTTCTAACCTGCATAAGCCACGCCAGGCTCATGGGGGGATGGGCCTGAAGAAAGGAGTGGGAGAGGGAATGGCTAATGAATAACAAGGGCTGAAAAGCACTTTGCAACCATTCCTAAGTGATGCATCCATATTTAATGGCATTCTTTGCCTCGAAAGTCATGGCTCAGAAATGGGAGGCATTTGTTAAGGCACTGCAGACAGTTCCCTGGTAATCCAAGAAGCCTCCTATTTAGGGGAAAGGCCTAATGATAGCTTGTTCTTTTCCTTATCTTTTTCTCTTGTTCATTAAGACCAAAGGACATTTGCTCAGGAAATCAGATCTTGGTTTCAGAAGATTTCATCTGCTCCCACAAATTGAATTTCCCACCTGGAGTCAAATTCTCTATTTATAACAGAGATATCATCTGCCCAGAAATCTGTCCTTGGTACCGGCCTGAGCTTGCTGAGATGTGCTTTGAATGGTGACCAGCACCATGAGCTTGGTGGGCTTGAGGAAACCGAGGCTGTGGTCTCGGCAGATGGAGGCCAGACTGCTTCTTTTGGAGAGACGCTTGGGCTCCAGCTGATTTTGTCAACCGAGCCCTGGCCTCTGTCAGCACTTGAGCACATTTCCAGTGGCTGCAGCTACAGGAGTTTCCTTAGGGGCTGTCTCCCGATCTCTACGTCCAATCCACTGTACCTAGACAGATCCATCTTGCCAAAGCATAGCTGGTACCATGACACTCTCCTGCTCCGATGCCTTGAGTGGCTGCCCTCTACTTGTAGCATAAAATCCAAGCTCCTCTGCTAGCATCCATCTTCCACTAGTCCCTTCTGAGAACTGCTTACTCCACCAGGTATGGATCCTCACTCTTCTTTGCCTGGATCCTGTTTCCTGCATTTTGGTCTTGCAGTTTCCCCAGGCCTATGTTACTCTCCCTCCTCTCTGCCTAGCCACATCCCGTCCCTCCCCCTAAGTCCCAGCCCCGCCACCAGCGGAAGTCCCATCCTCCTAGGAACGCTGAGCATTTCTCACTGCACCAGTCATTTGGCACATATCAGAGAATGAGTGCCTTGTCGCAGTGCTTGTATTCTTGGCTTGGACTGTAATTGTCCTTTCTTGGGCATAGTTCTGTCTCCCTATCTATGTGGGCATAGGCCAAGCCTTATGCTCCTTTTGATCTCCCAGAGTGCCTGGCCCGACGCTGGGCCAAGGAGGTAGCTGAGCCCAGGCTGCCTGCCCCTTCCTCTGGTAGCTCCCTGCAGCTCTGCAGGCTCTGGAGGCTGCTTTGTTTTCAGCCTTCAGGGCCTCCCCTCCCCATCCCCTTTTCTTGTCCTTCACTGGAAGCTCCTAGCACCATTCAGGAGCTTCTTCCTCTTATTAATCATTTTGATGGTTCTTCCTTGGACCCTCTTCAGTTTTTCTGAAATTAATCAATCCAGAGGCAGCCAAGAAAAAACTGGGAAGTCGGGGAAGTTTGTCTTTCATCCGACCCTTCCTCCTCTGGTTGCTCAGTGTCTGCTGTTGAGCCAGCAGCCATCATTTCCACTTCCTGTTCCCTGAGATTAAACTTCGCTAAAAAAGGTGTGTAAACGTCCTTTTTATAATTAAAAAACCCAAACTTGATTGCCTAGCAAGACACTCTGAGTTCCTGAACTCTGGGTAGCTGGAAGCTGGGACAAAGTGGTTGTTCTAAAATAGTCAGAAATGCATTTCCTGGGGCTCAAAGAGGGGCAGTCGGAATGTGTCCTTAGGGAAGGAAGAACCTTTCTCTCTTCTGGGAGAGATCGCTTTTAGTCACCTATCTACTCATGGGCCTTAATGGCCCATGAAGTTATTCAAGTACAACTACTTCAGCCTGGCCCAAGAAATCCACTCAGTCAGAAGCTGGGGGAGGGGCCCACACCATTAGTTGGGTGGGGAGCAAGAGCCTTTACTGGGTGCCAGCCATGGTGCCATGCAGGTTACATCAGAGGTCTCATTAAATCCACTTAACAACTCTATGAAGTGACTGCTTTTACCTTTGATTGTAGATGAGGAAACTGAGGCACAGAGAAGTGAAATAATTTTCCTAAGGTCACTAGCTAGTGAGTGGCAGTGTTGGGGTTCAAGCCCAGGTCTATCTAATGCCAAAGCCTGTGAACTTCACCACCACTCTATTCCACCTTGACAAATAAAACTGCCTTTGTGGAGCCAGTATATAAAAAACAAGGGCCACCCTTTGAGGACTTTCTCTACATTCTTCAAGGTATGCTTTCAAGCTACTCCCTGTGGCTTATTTTTTCATCATAGTTTTAACAACCACAATGTGTCCCATGCCCTGCCCATCTCCTTGACTTGTCCAGTACAGAAGGCCCGTGCATGAGAGCACAGGCTCCAGAGCCAGACTGCCTGGCTTCAAATCCCAGCACTGTCACTTTTTAGCTGTGGGAATTTGAGTAAGTTGTTTAATCTCTCTGTGCCTCCTTCTCCTCTTCTATAAATTAGGGCTAATAAAAATACCTACCTCACAGAATTGCTAGGAGAATTAAATGAGGTAATGGATGTACAGTGCTTAACACAGTGCATGGCGCATAGTAAGCGCTCAGCAAATGCTATCTATTATTATCCTCCCCTCTTTTGCCCCTACCTCCCCAGGGTTCCCAGAGACCCCATACGGTCCTCAGACTGCCAAGGACTCCCCCCCACGGCATCCTTTCAGACCTGCTCGTGTACTGCACTCCTCTGAACACTAGCCTTCCTACCCCAAACCTCATGCTGAGTCCCAGTCCCTCCCCTAAAAAGTAATCCTAATCTTCATCAAAATTAAAACTTTCATGCACCAAAAGACACTATAAATGTAGTGAAAATGCAACCCACGAAAAGGGAGAAAATGTTTGTAAATCGGCTATCTGATAAAGGCTTAGTATCTAGAATATGTAAAGAACTCTTATAACTCAACAACAAAACAACCCAATTAAAAAATGGGCAAAGGACTTGAATAGATATTTCTCCAGAGAAGATATGCAAATGGCCAATGAGCACATGAAAAAATGCTCAACATCACTAGTCATTAGGGAAATGCAAACAACAATGAGATACCACTTCACATCCATTAGGATGGGTTATAAAATAACAACAACAGAAAATACCAAGTGTTGCCTAGGGTATGGAGAAATTGGAACTCTCATATATCCCACTGGTGGAACAGTAAAATGGTGCAGCTGCTGTGGAAAATGGTATGGTGGTTCCTCAAAAAGTTAAACATAGAATTACCATATGATGTGGCAATTCAACTTCTGGGTATATACCCAAAAGAATTGAAATAGGGACTCAGGTATTTGCACATCCATGTTCATAGCATCATTATTCACAATAGCCGAAAGGTGGAAACAACCCAAATGTCCATCAATGGATGAACAGATAAACAAAACGTGGTCTATACATACAATGAAATGTTATTCAGCCTTAAAAAGGAAGGAAATTCTGACACATGCTACCGTGTGGATGAACCTTAAAGACATTATGCTAACTGAAGTAAGTAAGACACAAAAGGACAAATATTGTATGATTCCACTTATACGAGGTACCTAGAAGAGTCAAATTCATAGAGATAGAAAGTAGGATGATGGTTGCTAGGGACTGGGGGGGAGGAGAGGATGGGAAGTTGTTGTTTTTTGGGTACAGAGTTTCAGCTTGCTAGATGACAAGAGTTCTGGAGATGGATGCTCGTGTGGGTTGCACAACAATGTGAATGTACTTAATGCTACTGAAACTGTAAACCACAAAATGACTAAAATGGTAAATTTTATGTTGTGCATATTTTATTACAATTTTAAAAAGAAATCCCTTAAAGAATAAATTCCTTATCCCTGTGATGCTCTTAGGCACTGAGGATGCAATGGTGAACGTGACAGACAAGCTTCCTGCTCCTATGGGGCTTGCATTCTAGAGGGGAGAGAGAGAGAAAACCTAGTCAACAAATGAACAAATAAGATATTTTCAGATATGAAAAATATAAAACGGTGATGGGGGAAGCTACTTTAGATTAAGTAGTCCAGAAATACTTCTCTGAGGAAGTGACATTGTGACATTTAAGCTGAATTCTGAATGATAATAGGAGTCAATCATATGAGGATCTGGGGGAAGGTTATTCCAGGTAGAAGGGACAGCTAGTGCAAAGGCCCTGAGGCTTGAACTAGCTTAGTGTGAACTAAGAACCTAAAGAAGGCTGGTGAATGTGAAGATGAGTTTGGAGAGATAGGCAGAGGCCAGATCCTGCAGGGCCTGACAGTCCGTGTTGAGGGTTTGGATTCCAGTCTAAATCCAATAGAAAGCCATTAAACAATTTTAAGCAGGAGAGTGACATGTTCTGAAGAACTTCCTTAAATAGATCATTGACATCTGTGTGGAGGATGGATCCAGGTGAGACATGATGCTGGCTTGGGTTAAGATGGTAGCAATGGAGATAGAGAGAACCGGATAGATTCTGGATATATATGAGAGCTTACCAAGCTCTGTTGAAGGATGAGATGTAAAAGATGAGGTAAAATAATGACAAAAAAGATGATACTTGGCTTTTTTCTGAGCAACTGGATGACTGGTGGTGCCATGTACTAGAGATGAGGAAAAGTGGGGGAGGAATGATTTTGGGGATAGAAATCAAGAGTTCTGTTTTAGCTATGTTAAGTTAGAGATGCCTATGAGACACCTAAGAGGAGATGCCAAGTAGACAGTCAGAAATGATAATAATAATAACAACTAACATTTATTGATGATTACTGTGTGCCAAATACTGCCCCAGATGTTTTATACCTATTAGATCATTTAATTCTCACAACAACCCTGTAAGGTCAGGTATTATTATCATCCCGCTTTACAGAAGAGGAAATGGAGGCAAAACAGGCTAAACAACTTGTTCAAGGTCACACAGTGCGTGGTAGAGCCAGGATTCAAACTCAGGCTATCCAACTTCAGACCCTACCATAAGCCTGGAGCTCAAAAAGGAGGTGAGGGCCAGACGTAGAAAGAGGGGCGTGTTCATCTTATTAATGCTCCTTAGAGCTATGGCACTGGACGAAATGATCTTGAAAGAGAGTGAGAAAGTCCTAGAGCGTCTCAAACATTTAGAGGTAGAATGGAAGATAAGGAGTCAGCAAAGCAGACTGAGCCAGCATGAGGTAGTCGGCAAGCTGGGAAGGTGTGGTATCATGAGAGCCCAGAAAGGAGGGTGTCTCAGGCCGGCTGTGTCCAGTGCTGCTGAGAGGGCCAATATATCAGGGACAGAAATCTAAGCACATTGCTAGGACCAATGTTGAAGAGAAGGAAGGCTAGCTTCCTAATATTTGCATGCCAAAACTTGTGTAACACACTGCCCCTTCCCTCCTCTTCCCTTCCTTCCTCCCTTCATCCATTTAAATACATGGAGGTGACTTCAATACTAGAACCTACGGAACCTACAGTTCAGACCTAGAATCTCACTGTATCCTATTTAGTGTTTGCTTTGGAAGGGACTTCAGAGTCAGGTTCAGCTTACAGGAGAGAATTCAGTCATGCCTGACCTGAGGAAGGCTTCCAGTGGAACAAGGCAGCCTTGGGGTGCTGCTAATTTACTAAGGGTAAGGAAATTGGCACCAAACTTAGCAGCTTGGGCCTCCTTCCCACCTTCCTGGGAACAGCCTCAGGAGCATGGCACGGTCTATTCTGCTGGACACCTCTTCACAGTAAGCCATCAACAACTACCACCAAGCCTTTCTCAGCGCATAAAGACTTCTGGGGAGACCAATACACTCTGGACATCATTTTTACAGTGAAGACCCAGAGTCCAGTTTGGTATTGCTCAGGGATTCCATGATTTGGGACTATCAGTTCACTCCAATCTATTGCTGGTCACTATTCAGCTCTCAGAAAAGTCTGTTCTTTTTCTAGGAGCATCTTCTATCTTTGGTCCATGCTGAGCCTTCCTTGAGTAATCAGTAGGTTTCCTCCACCTTCCAGGTCTCACAGAGACCCACACTGCTTTGTTTTTCTCTTTTTTTAATTGTCCTTTACTTAGCTCCCACCGAGAATAGTGGGATCCTTCATCTACTTTCAGGGTGGGGAACTGCTGGCTACATTCAGGGAAGAGGGACCTGTCCCCAAGACCAATTACACTGTGGTTCCATTTATGAGTGTCTACAAGCCCCATCATTTAGCATAGCCATGCCCACTGTACTAGGGCAGAAGAACGGTATTTAGAAAGGTGGAGGGTTCAGTAAATTCTTCAGGTGAAACTAGTTTGAATTACATATACACATATGTACATTCACACAATGTATATCAATACATATGCAAAACTGTATATAAAATAATATATACATAACTATATGTACATCTATTTATAGATGGATATCTATATGTAAAACAAAGGAATGCAGAGCCTCCCTCCTTCCCAAGACACACAGTGCCTCACAACCTCCTGAGATCCAACTTTTCCAGCAGGACAAATGACTTGAAACCATTTTTGCAACCATCTCAGCATCTGAGCTACTACGACACATACGCAAACACACACATACATAGTAGATCCTTACCAGGTATATGTCGAATCTACTGGAATTAAATGTGGTGGGCTTTGGTGTCTGATGTTGCTAATGTCTGCAGGGCTAGGTTGGGGTTCTAGTTCAGTGTGATCTTTATTGTCACCTTATCTTTCTGGCTCCAACTTTTGACATCTGCGAAAAGAATAAATTAAGCCAGACGACTTATAAATGGCCTTTCTAATTCTGATAGCAAATGATTTTCTGGGCCTGGGGTCTACAGGAGAAAGAAAGGGTCAAAGGGAAATCTCTTCTTTAAGGAAATGTAGCACTGACAGGCTTGCAATGTCTGGAGAAGAATCAAGAAATTAGTTGGGGAGAAGAGGAGCAGGTATCTGAAACTAGAGGAGCCGGAGAGGGCAAGAGAATAAAAGGACTTTTTATTCCAAATAATACTAGCTAACATCAGTGAACCCTAACCAGGTGCCAGACCTGTTACTTGTCTCATTTAATCCTCACACCAACTCTGTGAGTTAAGTAGTGTTGTCATTCTCATTTTAGAGATGAAAAACTGGCACAAAAATGGTAAGTAAACTACGCAAGGCCGCATAGCTGGCAAAAGGCAGAGTTGGACTGCAAACCCTGGCAGCCTGATTCCAGAGTGTGTGTCCTTAACTCCTCCACTGCCTCCAGAGAAAGGAGAGGAAGATTACATTGAATGTGGAGTTCCATTTGGGTATTTGGTGACCAACTTGGAGAAAAGGAAGCCAGGCCAAGCACAGCAGCTGGATAGAAACCAGTAGATGCTAGGAAGAAAGTAAAGTTAGGCTCAGACTCCCTTGCATGTACTAAGGCTGTGGGCTTAGAGAGCCCTCACTGTCCAGAGTGAAGTTGCCACTGCTGCTCCCTGGACGCATGAGGGCTGAGGAATCCGGGGGAGCTGCGTTCTCAGGACTGAGACTCCCCGTGTTCCGGGCTGAGCCATTGGGGGTGTTAGTGAGGACAGCGCGAGCTGCCAGCCCAACAGCAAGCTGTGGGCTGCCACCAGATTTTTCAGCCACTGTTAGAGCAGGAACACCACGTCCTGCCTTTGCCCCAGGCCCTGAGAAACGTGCCCAGTGCATGAGGGGCATTTTTCATGCCTTTCACTCCAAGCCCTCCCCACTTATGAGAAATGGTCTCAGCGTTCATTTCTCTACTTACAACTGCCAGTCCTTCCTTCACCTGGATCAATCTGTCAGCTGTCTCCTGCTACATGCAGCAGCAGTTCACAATGGATCAAATACACTCCTGTCTTTGACATACTCTTTCCGGAAAGATTCTGAGACTGCAGTGCCTATTGACAACTCATCCAGCCTTGGGAATCTGGCCAGAGGGAGGTTCCAGGCACCTGGTAGACAAAGCTGAAACCCTAAGACCATTTATTGCCTCCCTGGAAAGGGGGAGGAGCAAATCCGGGTGCTGAGTTTCTAGGCCTGCTAAACAGGGACCTCCTCCCTGTGAACCAGTTTGCCTGCTGCCACCTCCTCCAGCAGTGCCACTCATAATTTTTCATTGGTCTTTTTTCCATGCTCCATTCCTTTGGGTTCCCCTCATTAGAAGAACGTTTTCTGCAGGAAAGCCCAGCCAGCCCAAGGGGGTTCCATGGGGTTGTCTGAACCTTAATCTCCCTACCCATGACTTTCCAGTGGCCAGCTGTGGGGCTGATGTCAGGAGGGTGCAGCCTCACAGGTTGCCTTTCCACATCTAATCAGAAAGGAAGCAGGTCTACCTCAACCATTCCGCCTAATATCCTCCAGGTTCTTAGGGAAGTGGCTCTCGAAGATTATGATAGCCTGCTTCCCCAGCTCCCTGCCCCATGCTCTCTTGTTATGACCCCAAGATAATCAACAGCTCAGCCAACAAGCAATTTCCAGACTCTTCTTCAGAGTTGTCTGGGGAGGACCACCAAATCAACTCCATCTCTTGGGCCCGCCTCTGCTTGCTGGCAGACACAAGCCCAGGCTGACTGGGTGGATATTATCTCCCCAACTGATGTCAATATGCTGGAGGCTCCTATTACCCAGGCTCAGAGGTGCCTCCCCTCTACTCCCTTCCTTACACTCCCTGCAGGAGGCCCATTTAGAATTTCTTTTCCCGTTCAAGGCACTCTGATGTCTTTTTAAGAGAATTTCATGCTGGAGGCACAAGCACATATCAGATTTGCCCCAGCTCACACCCCCATTAGGGAAGGTTTAGAGTTCTTTCTGGGGTACTGTTTGGCTATGGATCCTTTCTCCTCTAATATTCATCCCTGCACTTACTCTTTGGGAAGACACTGCCTTTCCACGACAGGACATTTTCCACCTCAACTGCCAGTTGGTCCTAGAGAGGACGTTTGGAGGGGCCTTTGAATGCAGAGTTCCCAGGGTGATATGTGTGATGTGACCCTGATTCTTGGGCCACATTCTGTGCCAGGCACTGGGGATAGAGTGGCGAAAAAGACAGACTGTTCTTGTCCTCATGGAGCTTACAGTCTAATGGGAAGAAACATTAATCGAATAATCACACACATAACTAAAGTCATTACAACTTGGGACAGGTGTAGTCAAGGATACAAATGGTGGCCAAGTAGAGAATAGGGGGTGAGAGAAGTTGACTTCATTTTTATCAAAATGACACACGCACCTGGTTAAAAAAATCGAACACTACAGAAAAACTTATAATAAAAAGAATCCTTTGCTCCATTCCCCCAACCTTCAGTCCCACAAAGCTGCCACTTTTAACCTTTCTCTTTTAATTCTTCTGATGTTTAACCTCTGTTTCTTTAAAGAATATGCTTCTGTCCTCTTTTCTTGATTTATCAATTTGAGACATTCATCTATTGGATTTCTACTATGATAGAAATCTTCTTCCATTTCTCCACTCCTCCCAATATAGGTATATAATATTGTAGTTCTATTACTAATTATCTTTGTAAAATTAAATAACATACACAAACCCTTATATATTGTTCCATCAACTATAGACAGCACCTCTTGACTCCCCATTTTTTTTTTAAAGATTGGCACCTGAGCTAACAACTGTTGCCAATCTTCTTTTTTTCCCCCTGCTTTTTCTCTCCAAATCCCCCCAGTACATAGTTGTATATTTTAGTTGTGGGTCCTTCTAGTAGTGGTATGTGGGATGCCTAATGAGTGATGCCATGTCTGCGCCCAGAATCCCAACTGGCAAAACCCTGGGCAGCGGAAGCAGAGCATGCGAACTTAACCACTCGGCCATGGGGCTGGCCCCTGTCTCCCCATTTTTATAACATGGAACTGTTCAAGTCTGTACCCTACCCTCCATCTCTTTCTCCTTCTACCTCCAGTTTCTGTCAAATATATAATTACTTTTACATTGTTGAGGTTGATAATATTTACATTCTCTTCTATACCTATGATTACATCTCCCATGCTTTGTTTATAGGTTGATTCTAAAAGTTGACAACCAATAAGTAATGTTTACATTATTGTGACTTCGAAAATATAATTCACTACAGACTGGGATGTTTTATGACTTTCATGGTCCCTAGGCACTTCTTCTTTGGTGAGCCCTTCTTTCATAAAAAAAGATCAAGAATGATATTTTATGGCTGTATAAGTATAAAGAGAAATATATTAATATTATGCATTAAAGTATTTTCTTTGACCTAAAAGTTCTATTTTTCCTTCTCATTTTAAAATAAATTAAAACACTTTTGTGGTCTCAAACTTCATATAATGGAATCATACATATGTACCTTTTTGTGTGTGACCTTTAAAATTGTTAGTGTAATTTTTATAGTCTTCTAAAACAGCTTTATTGAGGAGTAAGTGACCTAGAATAAATTGCACATGTTGAAAGTGCATAATTTGATAAGTTTTGACATATGCATGTATCAGTGAAATCGAGATATTGAACATAGCCAACACCTGCAAAAGGTTCCTTGGGCCCCTTTGTAAGTCATTCCCCCATCCCTAGGCAACAACTGACCTGCTCTCTTTCACTATAGATTCAAATTTTGTAAACTGGAATCATGCAAAATGTATAGTTTTGTATCTGACTTCTTTCACACATCATATGTGTGAGATTCATGCTGCATGAATCAACAGTCAGTTCCTTTTTTATTGCTGAGTAGTATTCCACAGTATGGCTCTACCACAATTTGTTTATCTGTTTGCTTTTATTGGGCATTTGAGTTATTTCCAATTTTTGACAATTATAAATAAAGCTTTTAAGAACATTCGTGTACAAGTTTTTGTGTGGACATATGCCTTCCTTTCTCTCTAGGAGTGGAATGGCTGGATCATATGGTAGGTATATGTTTAACGTTATAAGACACTGTCAAAGTCCTTTCCAAAGTGTCATACCATTTTAAAACTCCACCAACAATCAGAGTTCCAGTTGTTCCACATGCTTGCCGAAACTTGGTATTGAGATTCTTTATTATTTGATTTTCTAGTGGCTGTGTAGAGGTACATTACGGCTTGCACTTTTAATTCTCATTTGCTGAATGACCATTTCAATGTGTTTGTGAGCCATTTTTATACTTTCCTTTGCAAAGTGACACTTCAAATCATTTCTCACTTTTAAATATTGGTTTGTTTCAATAAGCCTTATTATTGAGTTGTAGGAAGTCTTTATGCAGTCATGCGTCACTTAATGATGGGGATATGTTCTGAGAAATGCGTCGTTAGGCGATTTCCTGGTTGTGTGAACATCATGGAGTGTACTTACACAAACATAGATGGTATAGCCTACTACACACCTAGGCTCTATGGTACTAATCTTTTGGGACCACTGTCGTATATGCAGTCAATCGTTGACTGAAATGTCATTGTACTGTGTGTGTGTGACTTTACATTCTGGATACAAATCCTTTGTCAGATATGCGATTTGCAAATATTTTCTCCCAGTTTTTAGGTTGTCTTTTCATTCTCTTCACTGTGTTTTTCACAGGGCAAAAGTTTTTCATTTTGATGACATCCATTTTATCATTTTTTTCTTTTATAGATCAAGGTTTTGGAGCCATGTCTAAAAACTCTTTTCCTAACCCAAGGCCATGAAGATTTTCTCCTATGTCTTCTAAAGGTTTTATAGTGTTAGGTTTTGCATTTAGATTTAATGTACATTTTTAATTCATTTTTATATAAAGTATGAGATTTAGATCAAGGTTCTTTTTTTTAACATACAGATATCCAATAACTTCAGCATTATTTGTTGAAAAGACTGTGTTTTCTCCACTGAATTGCCTTTGTACCTTTACAGATCTCTGTCTATACTCTCTCTTCTGTCCCATTGATCTATGTGCCTATCCCTTTATCAATACCACATCATCTAGATTACCTAGCTTTACATAAATCTTAAAATCATTCAATGTGATTCCCCTTTTATTCTTCTTTTTCAGATATTGTCTTGCTTTTTTTTAATTCCCTTGCCTTTCCACATTAATTTTAGAATAAGCTTGTCTATATCTACAAGAAACCTTCTGGGATCCTGATAGACATTACATTAAAGCTCTTGATCAATTTGGGAGAATTGACATTTTTAACTATGTTGAGCCTTCCAGTCCATCAACACGATATTTTTCCCCATTACTTGGTTTTGATTACTTTCATCAGCATTTTATAGTATTCAGCATAACCCTGCACATGGCTGGGAACTGTGGATTTGAAAAGATTAATTCTACATGATATTCAGTTGGCTTTTTCAGTTAGAAAACTCATGTCTTCCATCAATTTTGGGAAATTTGATCGTAGTATTCCTTTGATAATTTTCTCTCTTCCTTCTTTTTAGAATTTCCAATAGTTGGATATTAGACATTGAACCTCTTGAATTTTCCTTACTTGTTGTTTTTCTTTCCGCCTTTATTTCTCATCTTTTTTCTTCAACATGGGAGATTTCCTTATCTTTATCCCCCAATCCTCTGTAGTAGACAGAATTCTAAGATGGCCCCCAAGATTCCTGCCCTCTGGTGTACATGCCCTTTCTAATCCCCTCCCTTTGAATGTGGTGGGATGTTACTCTCACGATTAGGTTATATAGCAAAACTGAAGGGATTTTTCAGATGTCATTCAGTTCCCCAGTCAGTTTCTTTTTAGTTAATCAAAAGGGAGATTATCCTGGGTGGGCCTGACTTAATCAGGTGAGCTCTTTAAAGGAGATCTATGAGTCAGAGACAGAAGTCAAAGAGATTCTCCTGCTGTTCTTGAAGAAGTAAACAACCATGTTGTAACCTGTCTAAGGAGAGGGGTGGCTTCTAGGAGCTGAGGGTCTCTTTCTTACAAATTTAAGGAACTGAATTCTGCCCACAGCCTGAATGAGCTTGGAAAAGGACCCTGAGATCTAGATGAGAATGCATCTTGGGAAGACCGTGATTGCATCCTGGTGAGACCATGAGCACAGAACCCTGCTATGCTGTGCCTGAACTTATGCCCTATAGAAACTGTGAGATAATAAATGTGTGTTGTCTAAGCTTGTGGTAATTTGTTATGCAGCAATAGAAAACTAATGCACCTTCTATGACTTTTTACTTTGCTAATCATATTTTTTATTTCCAAGAACTCATCATTTAAAAAAGTTAAAATCATTTATTTCAAATAAGTAATACCTTCCATGTGGTTCAAAAACCAAAGCAATATACAAAGGTTTACATAGAAAAGTTCTGCAAAGAGCTCATTTATAGTCTTTGTTCTTATTTTTTATAGCTTTCTATTCTTGTTTTACAGATGTAATATATTCTCAAATTTCTCCATTGATACTACTTGGAGTTTTGTGGGGATTTTTGAGGAAGATTAACCCTGAGCTAACATTTGCTGCCAATCCTTCTCTTTTTGCTGAGGAAGACTGGCCCTGAGATTGGTGCCCATCTTCCTCTACTTTATATGTGGGATGCCTGCCACAGCATGGCTTGATAAGCAGTGTGTAGGTCTGCACCCGGGATCCAAACTGGTGAACTCTGGGCCACCAAAGCAGAGAGCTCGAACTCAACCACTCTGCCACCAGGCTGGCCACTTGGAGTTTTATTTAAAGCTACCTTTAGTTCCCTGAATTAACTCCGCTTGTTCTATTTATTTTGCAATTTCTCTTTAATTTTCCAGCCTTTCCTCATATGGCTAATGCTCCTTTGTTTCCTGTTCATCTTTTAAAATAAGGCAGCAGAGATACTGGAAGCTGGGGTGTGAGCAGACCTTGTTATCAGGCATACTTTGCTTAAAGATGATGGGTGGGGGAGCCAGTTATGAAACTTCTGTGGGGGCATCGGGCTGCGGAAGAAGGGTCCAAATACCAGACTGCCCAAGGCCTAACTGTGAAGCACTAACACCCACCTACCTGCCCTCATTCTCTCTAGATACTTTGTTCAATTTCTGTCAAGAAGAAACTCTTTGTTTTCAGGCTGGCAAGTAAATATTTGGCAGCCAGATTGTCTCCAGGTCACAGCTGGGGGTTAACACTTCTGAGTAGGAGCTGCAGTTGTGAGGCCCTGTTGTCCTCACTTCTCCCTCTAACTCTTTGTCATGCTTGCAGTCTCTGAGGCCAGAGCTTGCTAAGGTTTGCAAGGTAGGTGGGCTGCCTCTTTAGCTGCAGCACTTCCACACATAGTTTAAACTGATTGTTTGCTCCACTCTGCTTCATCAGTTAGCACTTCTCCAGATGCTTTCTGACTTCAGAAATTTATTTAAATTTCTCATCACTGATGGCTCCCCTCCTGTTCTCTTTATTGTGGTTGGTTTATGCATTTTAAAATTTCTGTACTATTATTTTAATGAGGTCTCTAGAGAGAGATGACTTAAATGTTTGTGCTCAGCCTACCATCTTGAACTGAAAAAGATGTATGATGGGGCTAATAGTGATGGCTATTGCATAGGTTTTTTTGAGGATTAAATGACTTATGCATGTAAGTTACTTAGCACAGTGCCTGGCACATATTTGATTATTTATAAATATTAGTTATTATTATTGTTATTGCTTTGACAAGCAATTGAGGAATAGAGTTCTGGACAGGGAATCTTTTCCTAACGCCATTTAAAACCACACCAGGCAGGTGACCACTGCAGCCACCACTGAGTTATGCCTGGTCTAAGTCCAAGTTTCACGTCTTTGGTTCCAGAAATGATGCTTCTGGAAACAGTTTTAAGTTTGGGCAGAAGCCACGGTGGTAGAGGGTGGGTGGAGGGAAGAGCTGCATACCCCAGGGGGCAAGCCCTGAAATGGAAGCAGCAAAGCAGAACGAGAGCAACAAAATCTCAATTTTCCCTTGCAGCAAACTGGGAGCCAGCTGTGCTGATGGATGGAGGGTGGTTCTCAGCAGCAGCAGCAGCAGCAGCAGCAGGCTCAAGAAGAGACCAGAACCAAGGCAAAGAAGCTGACAAAGGGCTCAGATTTGCCATTGACCCAAGGAAGCCAGGGGGGGCGGAAGCTGGAACCAGGAAAAGGAATTGGATTTGTTTTTCTCTCGGAAGGATTGGAAACCTTCCCACTAGAAACTCATTCCCTTCTCTATTCATCAGGATCCCTTGCTTCCTCCTGAGTGACTGTGGGCATTGCGCCTGACTGCACCCGCTAACCCCTGACAGAGGCCAGAAGGATAGGCCACTATAGCCCTGTATCCTCAGTCCTTTCTTTGGGCCAAGCTGGGGATGGGGCTGATCTTACATGCAGTAGGAGGAAAGCTTGCCTAGGCTTTGTAAAATCTTTAACAGAGCTGCCAAAACGTGATCCTGACCAGAGATACCTCTCTTGCTAGCCTGCTCTGCTGCTTGAAATCCCACAGTTCCTTTGAGTTCCTAGTTAAAATGCAAACATCATGGGAAGTTCTGTATTCAGGCATGAGTCCGCTACTAGCCAGAAAATACTAGGTTGAATTCATTTGTTCAATCAAACAGCTACCTAGCAGGCTTCCCAAAAAGGGTGACAGGGGAGGGAAGGAGGGGGTACCTGTGCTTGGAAGAGAGAGATGGAAAGGCAGATCAGGAGCAGAGGTACCCTCTAGGCAATCTTCTCAACTTGGACGGCAGGCTGAAATGCTTTCAAGATCCCTTCTCTTCTGAGATTCTAAATTTTTGAGAGGCTGCAAGGTAAAATGATTTGGCAATTCCTCTGGCATATTTGGGAATTCCATAGTAACCAGTCACTTGAAAAAACAAAGACAGACAGCAGGGGCTAGGAAGTGGGCGAAATGTTTGGAAAAGGATTTGGGACAAAGCCCTGGGGGGCCCCTTTCCTTCACAACACCTTTAGGGAAACACAGTAGGCCTAAGAGAGACCTGAAACCTGACATTAGTGCTATGATTCTAGCCCAAACTCAGTTTTCCAGGGCAACCGCTTGCTTTCTCTGCCTCAGTCTCTTTATCCATACAATGGGCATGCCCTACCTATCTCCACAGGATTGTTGTGAGGATCAAACGAAGTGATGGCCATGGAAGGGGTCCAAATGGCAAAGCCTTCTTTAAATACAAAATGTTTTTACGTATTAGGCTTCACAAGGGCCTAGTAGCTGGTCTCAATTTTAAGGAAGATTTTTAAAAAATACCTTTTTTTTTTTATTCTGAAAGCATTGTATAATTAAAGAAAGTACAGAAAAGTATAAAGAAAAAATTTAAAGTCACCCTTAATCCCACCCAGATATAAGTACTTTTGATGATGTGGATTTTGGTGTATTTCTTTCCAGTCTCTTTTCCTTCATGAGGGCAAAGACTGTGTCTGTTTGGCTCACTGCTGGATCCCCAGAATCTGTCACTATATCCAGCACATATTAGGTTCTCAAGAAATATTTGTTGAATTAATGAGTACATAGACTTATTTAAATTAAAAAAACATTCTGTGTACCATTTTATAGCCTGCTTTCTTTACCTAGTTATAACCTAAGTACTTCCTATGATGTTAAATATTCTTTGAAAATGTGATTTTTAATGCTTGCACTGCACTCCATCATATCAGTGTATCAGCCTTTTATTATTGGACATTTGTCTTGCTTCCAACCTTCTACTATTATAATTAAAACAGAGAAATAGCCCCATAGCAAAATCTTTGTGCCCATACATGTTTATTTCCTTTGGACAAATTCTTAGCAGTGGGATTCCAGGGTGACATGGTAAGCACATTTGAAAGTCTTTTAATGCATATACCAGATTGCTCTCCATGAAAGTTGTACCAATTCATTTACCCACCAGCAGTGTCTATGTTTTTTTTTAATGCACGTAAGGTTTTGATTTTGACTTTGTCACATCTATCTATATTTTTCCTTCTTGACTTCTTCCATTGTATTTTTGCTTAGAAAGTCCTCAGGGAAGATCTTTTAAAACGATAAAAGGTCAATTTGTATGCGGTTCCTGCTTTTGCAATACAATGTATTCATGGAAGCTTTATCATAAGACAGTCTACATACTGGGAAATGGACCAAGCTCATGCATACACATGGCTGTATTCATCTATTCCAACTTGATTGGTTTCATCAGCAAAAATTAATGAATATGTGGGTAAAGGCAGCAAGGGGTGAAGTATAGGTGTCCAGAAAGCAGTGCCGCAGGGCAAGCAGTGAAGAACAGCACTTGCCTCTTAATGGTTCCTGTGTCTTTCTTGGATATCAGGGACTTTTCAAGCAAATTCTGTTCAGAAAACCCCTTTCCAAAGCCAGAAAAGCTCAACAGTGCAGGGCCTATGTGATCAGTAGGTGGAAGGGAAGCTTACAAAAGGCCTAGGATTATTCCTGGTTTATAAGGAGATGCCGGAGAGTGATAAGCACTTCAGAGAGGCTTGCCCTTGATTCTGACTTTCCTTGACTGTGAGTCTTGAGCGATTTGAGGCTAGATGGCTGGGTTTTGGAAGGAATAAAGCTTATGCTGGCCCTCAGCAGGGAAGTGGGACAGTGTCTCTGGCCAGTGTTGCCCAAGAAAGCTGCTTGTCGTTCACTCTGGGGCTGAGGAAGTAAAAGAGGTTCAAAAAGGACAGGTTCCCTCATTGATCATCTCTATCTCCACAACATCTGGCAGAGTGCTGAGCACACAAGAGACACTCTGAAGGATGGATGAATGAATAAACCAATTGTTGCTTTGCTGGTCTACGCACCCAGAGAGTTTCTTGTTCACTCCCTGCTGTTTTCTACGCCTTGGATTCCTCCTTTACTATACAAACTTTCCTATCCTGCTTCCCATTCTCTCTGGGAGTCTTTCTCAAGGTCCTGAAACTGAATATTCTGATTGTAACACTGGGTTGTGGTTAAGAGCATGGAATCTAGGGCTATGTATATTTGGGGTAGCACCCTCAATCTGCCATAGAGTGGTGTGTGACATTGGGCAAGTTATTTATCATTTCTCTTTCTTTTTAGTTTTTTTGTGAGGAAGATGGGCCCTGAGCTAACATCTGTTGCCGATCTTCCTCTTTTTGCTTGAGAAAGGTTGTTGCTGAGCTAAGATCTGTGCTAATCCTCCTCTACTTTATGTGGGATGCTGCTACAGCGTGGCTTGAGGAGTGGTGCTAAGTCCGCACCCGGGATCCAAACCTGCGAATCCCGGGCCGCCAAAGTGGAACACGCGAACTTAACCACTATGCCACTGGGCTGGCCCCTATTTATAATTTCTAAACCTCAGTTTCTCTATTTGTAAAATGGGGTTAACAATAGTATCTACCTCTTTGGACTGTTGTGAGGATTAAATGAGATAACGCATGTAAAAGATTTAGCATAGTACCCGGCACATAGTTAACGCTCAGTGGTTATTAGCTGTATTAGTTTCCTGTGGCTGCTATAACAAAACCCCACAGGCTGGGTAGCTCCTAAACAACAAAAACTTATTTCTCACAGTCCTGGAGGCTGAAAACCCAAGATCAGAATGCCAGCATGGTGGGGTTCTGGCAAAAGCCCACTCTCTGGTTCATAGATGGCTCCTTCTCATTGTGTCCTAACATGGTGGAACGGGCAAGAAAGCTCTGTGGGGTCTTTTTTCTAAGATCATTAATTCCATTCATGAGGGTTCCACTTTCATGCTCTAAGCACCTCCTAAATGCACCACCTCCTGATACCATCACACTGGCATTAGGATTGCAACATATGAACTTTGAGTGGACACAAACATTCAGACCATAGCACTGCTGTAATAAATTACCACTGATTTGGTGGCTTAAAACAACAGAAATGTATTCTCTCCCGGTTCTGGAGGCCAGAAGTCCAAAATCAGTTTCACTGGGCTAAAATCAAGGTGTCGGCAGGGCCTCGCTCCCTGAGGTCTAGGGGAGAATCTGTTCCTTGCCTCTTCGACTTCTAGCGGCTGCCAGCATTCTGGGCTTCTGTGGCTGCATCACTCCAATATCTGCCTCTGTGGTCACATTGCCTTCTCCTCTTCTGTCTGTGTGTTTAAACTCCCTCCGCTTCCCTCTTATAAGGATACACAGGATTGCATTTAGAGTTTACCGAGATTATCCAGAATAATCTCCTGTAATATAAGGCCTAAAATTTCACGTGCTGCCTTGCCATTTTGGAGTCTCACAGGGCCTCAAAGTCCTAACTGTGTTTTCCTCTGCTCTTGCCAGGTATGTCTCCCATCCAGCAGGAAAGTCTCCCCATCCGGCTAGTCCCACATCAGCTGGATCAACTGCACCCCACCTGGCCCAGTCCTCAACCTAATGGGTTTCAACTCCCTGAAAGCCTGTAAATTATTCAAACAAGCCAATCACATCCTCCCTCAGGGACCGAGGGGTACCTCACCCTTCTGTTACTACAAAGCCTGCCTCCCACAGTCTTTTTCAGTTTACTCTATTCCCCAGTGCAACTCTTGTGTGGCTCTGCCTGGCATGTGGTGTCCTCCTCCCCTGAGCTGTGAGTGTATGTGACTAATAAACTGCTGTCTAGTTCATGTGTCTACCGTGGTGTGCCATATATTTGACCATCCTCAGAGCACTATAGTGGGACTCCCTCCTTCACCACTGGGGTGAAGAAGAGGGGAACAAAACATCTATCCATTTCAAGATGGTTAATTGAATCACATCTGCGAAGATCCCCCTTTTATCGCCAATGCCATACAAGGTGGCATGCGCACGTTCCAGGGAGCAGGAGGTGGATATTATTGGGGGGACACTTTTAGTTTACCACGGTAGCCTTTATTATTACGAAAGAGAGTGCAGGTTCACAAACCCCTTAGTAACTCTAGAGGGCTGATTATTTAATTCAGCATATCTCTGAGTTCCTGCTGACTTTTCTGTTAAGGAATACCAAAGACTTACTCAAATTTTTTAAGGAAAGTGAAGCATCATTGAAGCTTAAAGAATTTTAGATTGTTTTTGAACATCACTCAATGGTGGGAATATTCCTCTCTAGTTAACAAATCTTTACTCCAGTTCTCCCCTCATACCTGATTTCCAGGGCTGTGGCAGAGCCTGCTGCTTGTCCCCTCATATCTATTCTCCTTTTCTTCCATACTAATAGAAAGTTTAGGTGGGTACATGGCTCCCCAGAGCTTCCCTTCTAGCTGGAAGTGGCCATGGGGTATAAGCCAGTGGTACACAACCAGTGGGATGTAAGCTTAAGTGCTACGTGTCAGCTTCTAGGCACTTTCTCTAAGAAAGCTGCCCATGTCTTTTGCCTCTTCTTTGGATCTTCTTTCATCCTACATTGTTAGAATGCAGACACAATGGTTGGAGCTCTAGATCATCACCTTAGACTATGAGGGCAAGGGCAAGACTGCAGGAATGGCAGAACATTGAACTGGAAGTAACCTGGATCCCTGCAGACATAACGGGACAGAGCCACCATGAGCCTGACACTTACATGAGGGAGAAATAAACTACATTGTTTAAGTCATGGTTATTTGAGGTTTTCTGTCAGTAGAAGTTGAACCTAATGCTAACTGAAATATAATATCGTCCTCCTCCCCTAACTCCTCCTTTTTCTCCCTTTTTGGTTGTTATTGTTGTTCTCCAAATGGCAGACTTGCTAAGAGACTTCAAGTATGATGACCTTTGCTCATTATCCTGTATGACTTCAAGATCCATATGGACAACTCATTCAACTGGCCTCTCAGTTCTTTGGTACCTCATTCCAATAACCGTGTCCTCTATAACATCTCAGCCACCCATGACTGCGCAATCTCCAAAATCAGTAACTCCAACAGCCCCCTGTATGACCACAGCTTCCTCTTCTTGATTGCTTGTTCAACTATTTCCACTATGACACTTTTTTGACCTAATCAGTACCTCCAGTATATTTACACCTTAATTTTCTCTCAGTCCATCAACTCTCTCTTTTTGTTCATTTTTATTCAGCTTATATTACATGATTTATCACTTCAAAATTTTTCCACTGCCCCAAACTCTCTTGTCCCTCTGACTTTTTGCTGTACCTGCCTAGTACAACATTAATTCTGGATGAACCCTATTATCTACTTTCTTTATTCCTTAACCCAAGCACCCAAGCACTGCCAAAGAAGTTACACAATAGGGCAGGCTGGAATCACTATAAATTTATGATAATAGGTCATTCCAGCTAAACATAGCACGTTGAACACCTATTCCTTCATTAAACCCCATCAAAATGGAAGCAAAGAAATTTTTAAAAAAGGTATAAACCCATGAGAAGAAAGAGCAGAAAAGAAAATCAGAGGATAAGATGTGAATATGTTTTTGTAAGATGGAAAGCAGGTGGAGGAATTCGCAGAACTGAAAAGGCTAAATACCAAGACCATGCAAAGGATGATGCCGATAAGAAGCAAGCCAATTCACCTACAGAATTCCAGAGAGGCTCAGGAATCGGAAGTGCTAGTTAATGAGTACAGTTGGGGTGGGAAATGTGTAGAACCATAAAGAAGGAGTTGGGCCGAAAACTTGTGTAAGAAGGAGTTACACCCCTGAATCTCTTCCCTTATCCTGATAGGAGATAGGAAATTTATTCCCTGGAGAAAGTGAACCAGAGAGATTTTGGTTTTGGAGATATCAGGCACAGAGCATGGTATCATCTGAAAATAGTGGAATTAAACAAAAGTCTACATATTCATTGGCAAGACCCCCATACCTCTTTTGCCACATAGCTCCAAGCACGTTAGCAGTGAGAAATATAGTCACCAGGCAAGGGATTGGAGCATTGCTCTCCAGAGAAACTGAATGGCCCAGAGAAGAGATCTGTAGAAACAGGCAGTCCTTGCTTCACAGTTGGGTGGGACTATAAAAATGACTATTGCAAGCTGGAACCATGCAAAGTGATCTTAATAACAGGAAAACTTAACACTTACTCATGACCTTAAAAAATTTTTATCAAAACATTAAAAACTCTTACTGTCAGGCATAAATGCATAGGGAAATGACGAAAGAGTAAAACTGCTATTTAGTACGCTGCAATTTAAAACACTAGGAACATTGAGAATTAAAATGTCTAAATTTTGTAAAATTTACCAAGAAGTAGTTTGGACAGCGCTCGCCCTCTTCTCATAGTATAGTTGATGACATGGAGCAAGCATATTTCCTATGCCTTGGCATGGAAATAGTCACATTCTTTTCTAAGTTTGGATCAGCTTCCAACATTTTATCCTTTGTACTTTAAATGTGGTGGAACATCTCCGAGAGTTCCTTTAATGTGAAGTTTTTTTGCCAGCATCACTTCCTCTTGGACACCTTCATCCTTTTTGTCACAACTACTTTCCTCATTTATGTTGATAAGTTCATCTTCACCAAGTTTCTCTGGCTATATATCTAGAACCTCTCCTTTATGACCACTTCATGCTCCTTCATCTTTTGTCATATAAGTTATTGATGGGGTTGCCTTTCAAAAAAGACCTGTCTCATCAATATGAAATGGTTGATGATCATCAGAACCACTTGCCTTTACTAATCCTTGGAATCTGGGTGCAAATTTTACAGCAGTATCCTCATCTGTGCTAGTTGCTTCACCAGATGGATTAACATTAATCAATTCGTGCCAATTTCTGAAATGATTAAAGCAGACTTTACTGGCAATAACTTCAATGCTTTGGCCTGAACACTAGCCAAACTGATTGGGATTCTTTTTATTACGGTCTTTAAAGTAGAAGTAAACACTCCATTTCAATCATAAGTAGTTTTCTGTTCCTACTGCAGTTTAAAATAAAAGATGTTGATGCAACTTTACCTTGTTTTTTTCTAATATTAATCAAACTTGTCCAATGTTATTCACACTATAGCTTCACGCAGGCTTAGGTCTTGTCGTAGCTTTGCTTTGCAATCACCATTTCCAAATCACACCCAATTGCAATTTCAGCATTTTCACTTTTCATTTCTTTGCTGTACTCTCATCTTTGTTGGCCAATTTCCTCTTTTGATTACCCATTTTTGTAAAATGTCATGTGGGTTTATCACTGGGAGACAAGGAGGCAACACAGCTACCACAGGCTTTGTTGTCTGTGCATGAACTGAATAACAGATTCACAGTAACCAATTAGCAATAGACTTTGAGAGAAGTGACATGGTCTTGATGCACATCTGTTATTTACATAGTGATTTGTGGGCTGAGGAGCTAGCATCATAGTTTGTACTTTATGCAGTGACTCACAGTTAATATACTGTGATAACTGAAATTTGAACTGTGCTGTGTTGGGGGACTGGTGATAAGTGAAATTTGTTCACATAGAAATTATGCAAAATGAGGATTGCTGGTATTGAGTACTGTTGCTTCTCCAATGAAATGTCTGGGTTCCTGCCCAATTATCTACAGTGAAGCCTAGCAGTTAGTAAGCTTTAGAAAAACTTCCATTTTAAAATATAAATAGACAACAGAGGATCATTAGAGGATTTGAAGAAAGCCTTTAACATGAAAGAAAGAAAAGAGAGGAAGAGAGAAACTCAAAGGAAACAGAGACAATGCATAGAGCAAGAAACTTTAAAAGACCAATAATAAATATCCTTAGAGAGATATTTCATACAATAAATAGAAATAGGATCCTTAAAAAGAAAAAAAGAAAAGAGAACAAGAAAGAGCTATTAGAAATTCAAAACAGTATAACTGGCTTTTTAAAAAATCACTGGAAGAGTTGTAAGACAAAGACTCCTACCCAGAAAGTAAAGCAAGAAGATAAAGTCATGGAAAATCAGAGAGAAAAGATAAGGAACATGAGAGAATCAATGTAGATGGGCAAAATTTAATTAATAGGACTTCTAGGAAGAGAGAAGAGAGAAAAATGGATAGGAGGAAATGTAAAAGAAATAGTGTAAGTTTCCCAGGAGTGAAGGACATGAAGGTCCAGATTGCAAGGGTCCAACAAGTGCCCAGCTCAATTAATGAAAAAAGACCTAGACTATGACAAAGCATCATGAGAACACAGAACACTGGGGATAAATAGAAGATAGTAGAAGCTTTCAGAAAGGAAAAACAGGTTACATATAAAGGATTGGGCAATCAGACTTTTTAACAGCCACACTGGAAGTTAGAGAATAATGGGAAAATGTTTTCAAAATTCTAAGGGGAAATTCTTTTTAAATAAGCATTTTATGTCCAGCAAAACTATTAATCAAGATTTGGGATAAAATAAGTAAATTTTCAGACATGCAAGTTCTCAGCAAACTTAACTCCTGTGCATCCTTTCTCAGGAAGTGACTGGAGGAAGTGCTCCAGGAGATGGGAACATTTGGGACCCAGGAAAGAGAAGATTCACCATAGGAGGGGAATGAAAGGAAGCACTAAGACGAGAGCTGTGCAGCAGACCTAGAGGGCAATCAGTCCAAATTGTAGCAAGAAGATGCAGGCCTGCAGGACAGATGTCTCCATTAAAAACATGGAACTGATGGAATCCCAGATATATTTGACCATGTGAAAAAGAATATTCTGGAGAGAGGAGAATTTAAAAAATATTGATAATAGAAAAATAGAAAATCAACAAAATTTTTAAAAGAGCAAACTCACTCTAGGGAGAAAAAGGAATGTAGAAGAAAGGAAATATAATCATAGTATACTACTTGGACCAGCAATGAAAGATATTGACATAGCCATAATAATGTAAATGATGAGTATCAATTTAAACAATAATTGGGATGTAATTCTATTGGAAGGATGGAGGATAGAGAAGTCTGTGTGAAAGAGTGTGCATGTGTGTGGTGTTTTAAAGAGCAAAACTCTATCACCTTCTTGAATTATTAATGACTTGATTTTTTTCTTCTCTATATGAAAATGTTCCCTCTTTATTGGGTCTTTCAGCTTTTTAACATGTTTAAAATTCTTCCATTAATAAAATAAAACAAAAACAAAGGGAAAAGAAAACCATCTGGCCAAACAAGCAAAATCCTTCAAACTCACACAACCCTTCAGCTAACTGCCCTCTTTCTCTCCTACTCTTTCTCACAGCCAAATGTCTTGAGAGTGGTTTATATTCACTCCTTCCATTTTCTCTGCAAAAAAGCTACTTCCTTTGCAAAATAAGTGAGTTTGGCAAGGTTTCAGGGCACAAGATCAATATATAAAAATCAATTATATTCTTATAGGATGTCCATTCTCTGCAAATTGATCTATAGATTCAATGCAATCCCAATCAATATCCCAGCAAATTTTTTTGCAGAAATTGACAAGATGATTCTAAAAATTATATGAAAATTCTAAGGATGTAGAATATCAAAAAATATATTGAAAAAAAATAAAGTTGGAATATTTACAATACCTGATTTTAAGTCTTGCTTTTAAACTTTACTAATCTAGAAAGTGTGGTATTGATGTAAGAAGAGGTATACAGATCAGTGGAACAGAATCACATATATATGTATATATAAAAGTATACATACACACACAAACACACACATGTATACAAACATATGTGTTCAATACATATAAAATATAATGTATATAAATCTTATATATATGTATATATATACACATATGTATATACATATATATATATAAACTTACTTTAACAAAGGTACCAAAGTAATTCAGTAGGAAAAACATACTCTTTTTAACAAATGGTGCTAGGACAACTGGATATCCTAATGTAAAAACTGAACCTCTACTGTTACTTCACCCTAGACATAAAAATTAACTTGAAATGGAGCATATGTCTAAACATAAAACCCCAAAATTAAAACTTTAGAAGAAAAATAATAGGGGAAAATATTTATGACCTTGAGGTAGGCAAAAGCTTCTTAGAACACACACACGCTAAAAATCTGATGAAGAGTATATAAAGAACACTTACAACTCAACAATAAGACAAACAACCCAAATTAAAAAATGGGCAAAGGATTTGGACACTTCACAGAAAAAGATATGTGAACGGTAAATAAACAAAAGATAATTAATATCATTAGTCATCAAGGAATTGCAAATTAAAACCACTGCTCACCCAGTAGAATGGCTAAAATTTAAAATATTGATCATGTCAAGTGTTTCTGAGGATGCGAGAAGCTGGAGCTTTCATACAGTGCTAATGGGAACGTAAAATAGCACAACCAATTTGGAAAACAATTTGGCAACTGCTTGGAAAGGTAATCTTACACCTACTATATGACCTAGCCATTCTACTTCTAGGTATTTCCCCAAGAGAAATGGAAGCCTATGTCCACACAAAGACTTGTACAAATATATTCAGAGGAGCTTTATCTGTAATACACAGCCCCAAACTGGGAACTACCCAAATGTTCATCATTTGAGGAATGGAAAAACAAATTATGCTAAATCCATATAACAGAATACTGCTCATCAATAAAAGCAACAAATTATTGGTATATTCATTAACATGAAAAAAATCTCAAAATCATTATGCTAAGTGAAAGAAGCCAGGCCAAAAAAAGTACACACTGCATGAGTCCATTAATATAAAATAATAGAAAATGCAACCTAACACGTACTGACAGAAAGCAAACTAGTAGAAGCCCATGGATGAGGGTGGAGGGAGGAATGGATTACAAAGGGGCACAAGGAAACATTGGGGGGATGATGAAAACATTTATTCCCTTAATTGTGGCGATGGTTTCACAGGTATATATTTATGTGAAAACTGAGTGAATTGTATACTTTAAATATGTGCAGTAGTGTACTTCAATTACACCTCAAGAAAGTTTAAAAATATTTAAAAAGAAACCAATTACTGATATGCTACAACATGTATGAATCTCAACAGTCTTATGCCACGCCAAAGAAGCCAGACAGAAAATAGCACATATTGTATGATTCCATTTATATGAAACTCTAGAAAAGACAAATCTAATCTAGAGTGATTGTCTGGAGTCAGGAATGGAGATTAATTGAGAAGGGCTATGAAGTGTATACATTTGTCAAAACTCATCAACTGTTCACTCTAAATGGGTGCATTTTCTTTTATGTAAATTATAGCTCAATAAAGTTGGTTAAAAATTAGAAGAATCATTATTTTCAGATGATATGGCTGGCTGTCCAGAAAATTCAAAATAATCTATAGATAAACTACGAGAATTAGTAAGTAAATTTAGTAAGGTCATTGTTAATGAGGTGAATAGACAACAATCAATTGTCGTTCTATACACCAGAACAAACGATTTGAAAGCGAAAATTGAAAAACTGTACCATTACTCTGGGTTGGATCTTGGAAAAGAAAGAGGACATAAATGGAAAAGCTGGTAAAATCCAAATAAAATCTAGAGTTTAGTTAATAGTAATGTACCAATGCCAGTTTCTTAGTTTTGAGAAAAACACCATGGAAATATAAAATGTAAACAATAAAGCAAATTGTATGGGGGGTATACAAGAACTCTCTTACTATCTTTGCAACTTTTCAGTAAATTAAAATTTAGTCCAAAATGAAAACTTTATTTTTTAAGAAAGCAATCCTTAAAAATAAAAAATAATGTCAAACAAACTGACTTAAATTTCTATCTAGTGATGGAATTATTCAAAAAACTTAAAAACAATAATTTGACTGTACATCTCCAGTGGGCTATGCCTAAAGGAGAAAAATGATTGCAAACAAACAAACAACAACAATAAGAACAACACACTTTAACCCTTAGTATATCATCAAAAATAGTCATCCTATTTACCATCTGGATCCAGTATACCCTTTTCAATCTTTATAATTTTAAGTCATCTTACAGATAATTTACAGAAGTAAGAGTAAAGGCATAATGAAAAATAATTTTCTAAAAATCTTTCGGAAATATTTTAATACAGGTAATTTTGTATCAAGTAAATTTTGCCACAAAAACATCATAAACAATATAGAATGTTGTCACGTCTTTTTTCTTTTTAAAGATTGACAACTGAGCTAACAGCTGTTGCCAATCTCCTTCTTCTTTCTTTCTGCTTTTTCTCCCCACAGCTCCCCAGTACATAGTTGTATATTCTAGTTGTGAGTGGCTCTGGTTGTGCTATGTGAGCCGCCGCCTCAGCGCAGCCTGATGAGCAGTGCCATGTCTGTGCCTAGGATCCAAACCAACAAAGCCCCTGGACACTGAAGCGGAGTGCTCGAACTTAACCACTCGGCCATGGGGCTGGCCCCTGTCACATGTCTTTTAGCAGAAAGGGATGTCACAAAATCCTGGATAATAAAGTACTTCCTGTTAATGACTGTCATTCCTTTTGTGTGTGTCTTTTTCTTTTTCTTTTTGCTTCTTGGCATAATACTGTTGCAGTTTTGTTGGTCATTCCTTTTTGTCTTTAGAAATGTATTATTCACTCATCAATTCCTGAGTTTGAGAAAATCATCTAGGATATTATATCTTCATCTGAAGATCCATAGTCTGAGATTTCACACACACAGTCAGTTTCCCTGTAATCATTTGAGTCTGGAGTACTGTTATCTTTCTCTTCATATTCACATTCTGATTCATCTAACAATTGTGAAACACTCTCATTTGTCAATTTTCTTCTATTTGCCATTTTGGGAAGAGATTTTTTAAAACATCTGTGTTCTCAAAGGGTTTATTAACAGCTAAAAGCAGGCTACAAAACAAAAACACCTAAACCATTTATCATAGCATTGAAAAACATTCAATATGTAAGAGTGAAACTAGGAAAATTGTTCAAGATCTCTAAAGAGAAAGTTCTAAAACGTGTTTGAGAGGAAGTAAATAAGACCTAAATAAACAGGCAGATTGTAAACGGATTGTATATCTCAACATCGTAAAGATGTAAATTCTGCCCGATTTGATCTACAGATCCAAGAGAATCCCAGTCAAATCCCAGAAGGTTTTTTCATTTGTGGAAATTGACAAGCCAATTATAAAATTTATGTGGAAATATAAAGGGCCAAGAATAGCCAGGGCAATCTTAAGGAAGAAGAACAAAACAAGACATAATACCAGAAACTAAGCTGTATCTAGCTGCAATGATAAAGCTAACGTGGCATTGACACAAGGATAGACAAATAGATCAATGGAACAGAATAGAGAATCTAGAAACAAATCCACGCTTGTAGTCACCAGATTTATCTCAAAGATGGCATTGCGGTTCAGTGGGGCAAAGGATAGTTTTTTCAATAGATGGTGCTGGATCACTTGGTTCTCCACACAGGAGAAAATGCATATTGACATCTCTTCATACCATACAGAAAAATGAATTCCATGTAGATTTCAGATATAAATGTAAAAGGTAAAACAATAAAGCCTTCAGAAGAAAACTTAGGAGAATATAGAGTAGGCAACGTGAAGGACCTCTCAGTGGCCAAATCTGGGGCAATTTGAACAACAAAGTAAATAATAATAGCAATGGATTATAATCCATAGAATAAAATAAATACACATTGGTCCATACTGATGTAAGTAAATAATTGAGTAAACAAAGTGTGGGGGAGGGATAGCTCTTTCTTAAGGAAGAATTCTAGTTAATAAATGTAGAAGAATTGATGGAAATAGATAATCATCGTGAGGCAAACACCACCGTAATATTTATTGCAAGCGAGAAACACTGATGGATTCTCAAATTAGTGGGCAAAAGTTTAATGAGAAACAGGATATTAGCATAGTCTCAAAGTACCTCCCTTCAAATATTTGTCAATGGCAAAGGGGAAAATAACAACTTTACAGTGGAGAAACCTAGCAGACAACGCCTTAACCAAGTGTTCGAGGTTACCATCACCAGTAATAGGGCACATTGACATCACGTACCTGCTGACATCATGCACTGAGAAGGACGGACTATCACCTCTGTGGTATTATTGCAAAAAAAAAAAAAGGCATGACCACAATCTAATCATGAGAAAACATCAGACAAGTTCAAATTAGGAACATCCTACAAAACTAGTACCCTTCAAAAGTGTCAAGGTCATTGTATTAGATTTCTATTGCTGCTGTAACAAATTACTGCAAACTTAGTGGCTTACAACAAAACAAATTTAGTCCCTTGTAGTTCTGGAGGTCAGAAGTCTAAAGTCAAGTTGTCAGCAGGGCTGCATTCCTTCCGGAGGCTCTGAGGGAAGAATCTGTTTCCTTGTCTTTCCAGCTTCTAGAGCCCACCTGCATTCCCTGGTTTGTGACCCCTCCCTTGCAATGCTCCATCTTGCTTCTGTTGTCACATCTCCTTCTACTGACTCTGATCTCCTGTCTGCATCCCGCTTATAAGGACCCTTGTGATTACATTGGGCCACCTGGATAATGCAGGGTGATAACTCCATCTCAAGACTTTTAATCACATCTGCAAAGTCCCTTTCAACATACAGGATAACATTCATAGGTTCCAGAGATTAGAACATGGGTATCTTTGGGGGCCATTATCCAATGTACCACAGTCATGAAAGATAAAGAATAAGGAACTGGCATGGATGGAGGAAATTAAGGAAACATGATAAATAAATGCAATTGGATCCAGGACGAGAAAAAGGACATTAGTGGGACAACTGGCAAAATTCAAAAAAGGTCTATAAATTAGTTAATAATGATGTATCAATGTTAATTTCCTGGTTTGTATAGGAAATAAGGGTATGGGCACTGTGGGTATATAATATGTTAACATTAGATGAAGCTAGGTGAAGGATATATGGAACTCTCTGTAGTATTTTTTGTAACTTTTTCATAAGTCTAAAATTATTTCAAAATAATTAAAAGAAAGACACAAACAACAACAATAACCCACAATAAGATACTACTACACATCCACCAGAATAGTTAAAATGAAAAAAAAGACAATACCAACTGTTGGTGAGGATAAAGAGAAACTTGAATTGTCGTTCATTGCTGGTGGGAGTATAAATTGGTACAAACATTTGGCAAACTCTGGCAGTATCTTCTCAAGCTAAATATATATCCATACTCTGTGACCCAGTGATTCCGTTTCTAAGCATATACCCAACAGAAGAGCAAATGTGTTTACCAAAAGATATGTACACGGCTGCCACTGCCACTGCAGTACCTGAGAGCCTGAGAAAGGGGAAGGGAGAGGGAGCTAACAGCTGTCTTCAGACAGTGGGTGGCAGCGGTGGTGGTCACTGCCATTGGGGAGGCACAGTGGCCAGGGTGGGGGCGCTGTGGCTGTGAAAGGGAATGGGAGGGAGGAGGCAGTGGCCTGTACCAGCCACGGGAAATAAAAACAAGAAAGGAGAAAGAACCGCCAAAAGCAGAGAAATGTAGGAAAAGTTCAAAAGAACAAAATACAATAGAACCAAAGTGCTCCTGTCAAAGAGCTGGAGCTGCGGAGCTTGACATCACCTCTGAAGAATAGTGAGGTGTTGGGCGTTGCAGCACCTCCTCATGAGGATACCAGAAGCAGCATATCATATTAAGCCTGATAGCTGGCAGATCGTTGTGTAAATTACTTTGCAGGAATCCAAATTGATTCACTTACAGTTCATCTGAACTTTGAATTGACCCTTACTTTTTTATTGCTGGTTTTTCTCCCTAGTTTTCACCATTCCTATTTCCACCCACTTCTCGTTCCACCCACTTACTAAATATGATTGACGCATGCAAGTGAATTAAACTATTATTGTTCACGTTTTTACTCTCCTGTCTCTCAACATTACTCTTAATTTGAACATTTCAGTCTGAACGTTTCAAATAGGTTTGATATTTCCACGTCACTTTTCAACCTTTAAAATGTCACACTCACCTTCAAAATCAACAGTTGCTTCATTCTGTGAATTACCCTCTATTAGGACAGCAAAGTTGGCTCTCCATGCCGTGGGTTCCGCATCCACAGTTGGTTGAATCCGCGGATGCTTAACCCTCGGATGCGGTGGGCTAAGGGACTTGAACAGCTGGGGATTTTGGTATCCGTGGGAGTCCTGTAACCAATCACTGAGGAGACCGCGGGATGGCTGTATGTCATACTTTGGATTGCATAGCCTTGAGAGATGTAGAGAATATGTACCAGTCCGGGATAGAGTAGCCCAAAGGCTTGGAAATAATACTAACAAAGAAAATATTAAAGAACTTGGTCACATGGTTCACTGGACTTCAAGCATGTGAAAGGTTTTTACAATAATATACTTACTGACTGGCTGTTTTCTAGTCTCACCAAAGAGAATACCAAGGAAAAATTGGCTTAAATTGCAGAACATTTTTTTTTTTTTAATTTAGAAGCATGGGAAACTTTGGTGGTATGGGATTTTGGTAAGGAAGCTGAAGTCTTGGAGATTGGTAGTAAAAGATAAGAGTGGTGAAGTTCAAAGTGCTTCAGGTGAAGGGTTACAAAATAAAAGTGTCACTTCATGCTTACCATCAATGTCACCATCTGCAAATCACTTAACTTCTGTGGCACTGTTTCCTCATCTCTAAGATGACTTGATGAGTTTAAGATTTAATTATTTTTAACTATATTAGGTAGATTAAGCAGGATCCTTCTTTTTTTAAAAAAAAAGATTGGCACCCGAGCTAACAACTGTTGCCAATCTTTTTTTTTCTGCTTTTTTCTCCCCAAATCCCCCCAGTATATAGTTGTATATTTTAGTTGTGGGTCCCTCTAGTTGTGGCATGTGGGACGTGGCCTCAACATGGCCTGATGAGTGGTGCCATGTCCGCGCCCAGGATCTGAACCGGTGAAACCCTGGGCCGCAGAAGTGGAGCGCGAGAACTTAACCACTCGGTCACAGAGCTGGCCCAAGCAGGATTCTTCTTGGGGGAAATTTCCCTGCAAGATGTATGGCCAATTATATTTCTCAATGTAACAAAATACTGTTCAAAGATACAACCACCGTGGTGCGATTTTTGCCTTTTCCCTATTTTGTTTCCTGACCAAAGTGTATTGGTACATTTTTTTCTTTATTTTTTTCTCTTTAAAGTAGAATTTTTGTTATATACTAACATCCTTTATGAATATAGATGCAAAAACCCTCAACAAAATACTAGCAAACTGAATCCAACAGTATATTAAAAGGATTGTACAACATGACCAAGTGGGATTTATCCTAGGATTGCGAGGGTGGTTCAACATAAGAAAATCGATCAATGTAAAAGACTATATTAATAGAAGGAAGGACAAAAGCCCACATCATCATCTCAGTTACGTCAAAGGGCATCACTAAAGGTGAAAAGACAACCTACAGAATGGGAGAAAATATTTGCAGATCATATATCTAATAAGGTCTAGTGTTCAGAATATATAAAGAACACTTACAACTCAACACAAAAAGACAAACAACCTAATTAAAAAATAGGCAAAGGATTTGAATAAACATTTATCCAAAGAAGATATATAATGGCCAACAAGTGTATGAAAGGATGCTCAGCATCATTAGTCATTAGGGAAATGCAAATCAAAACCACAATGAGGCACCACTTCAGGTTCACTGGGATGGCTATTACAAAACAATAAAATCGAAAATAATGAGTGGTGGAGAGGATGTGGAGAAATTAGAAGCCTCATACATTGCTAGTGGAAATGTAAAATGGTTCAGCCACTGCACAAAACAGTTTGGTGGTTTCTCAAAAAATTAAACATAGAATTACCATATGACTCAGCAATTTCACTGTTAGGTATATGTACAAAAGAATTGAAAACAAGTACTTAAGCAAATACACATACACTCATATTTATAGAAGTACTAGTCACAATACCAAAAGGTGGAAACAGCCCAAATGTCCATCAATGGATGAATGGATAAACAAAATGTGGTCTATCCATACAATAGAATATTATTTAGCCGTAAAAAGGAATGAAGTACTGATACATGCTACAACATGTAGATGAATCTCAAAAACACTATGCTAAGTGAAAAGAAGTGAAAAAATATATGACAAAAGGTCACATATTGTGTGATTCCATTTATATGAAATATCCAGAAACACCCAGAATAAATCTATAGAGACTAAAGGCAGGTTGGTGGTTGTCAGGGGCCGGGGCGGTGGGGGAGGGGAGTGGGAATGGGGAGCATCTGCTTAATGGGCACAGGATTTCCTTCTGGGGTGGTGAAAATGTTTGGGAACAAGATAGAGGTGGTTGTTACATAACATTGTGATCGTACTAAATGCCACTGCATTGTTCACTTTAAAATGGTTAATTTTATATGTGAATTTCTCTTCAGTAATGAAAATTAAAGAAAAATAGAATGCTTGAATTTGTCTAGTTGCCTATCCACGTATGTCCTTGAAATAAAAGTTTCTGTCCAGTAGTTAACTACTGGCTTATTTTATAGCAAGCATTTAAGGAATATTGCCATAAATGGGCTCATGGATTACCTGAAGTAGGACAATTATTTGGAGATTGATTGAAGGGATTAGATTTTGAGCAACTTTCTCATTGTAAAATTCAATCTATGGGCACATAACTGGAAACATCTTAGTAACATTTAGAATCTTAATAAATTGCTCTGAAATTAATGAAATTAACTTTGTAGGGTCAGACCATAGAATGGTCTCTTTTTTTTCTTATTTTTGCTGAGGAAGATTCACCCTGAGCTAACGTCTGTTGCCAATCTTCCTCTTTTTGCTTGAGTTAACATATGTGCTGACAAATAAAAATGGCAAGCAATAGGATATATTGGAGTATATGAGGAAGCCATTTGGTATAAACCTAATTCGGCCTGACTTCTTTTTTTCCTCCAAAAGGGCCTGACTGGCTATTGAGCACGCATTGCATATCTGCTTAGACATTTCCTATGGCCAGAACAAAGGCCCTTGAGATAAAGATGCAACTTCCCCCCCCCCCCACATTAGCATTTTTCCTTAGGCTAGGAACTGATTGCTGCACTCACCTCCCAGCTCACCTGTGACCACCCAGCTGGAGACAACAGACTGCCATCCTGCTGTGTTCACCGAGACAGAAGACCTACCTGCTATTTCCATCAATCGCTGTGCCGACAGAGTAGTCTCGCGACTATTGTCAAAGGGACATTCCAATCATATGTGAAACATCCTCTTTGAGGGTATATAACGACCCTGTATACCCCCCCACCTCTTTGGAGTGCTCTGTTCCTTTGTGGAAAGACTCTCCCGGGTTATAATCCTCAGATTTAAGCTCAGAATAAACTCACCCAAATTGTCATTTATAGATTGGATATGGATTATTTTCGTCAACAGTGCCAATCTTCTATTGTATATGTGGGTCACTGCCACAGCATGGCCGCCAACAAATGGTGTAGGTCTGTGCCTGGGATCTGAACCCAGGTTGCCGAAACAGAGTGCGCTGAGCTTAATGACTAGGCCATGAGGCTGGCCCCCAGTGGTCTTTTTTTAAGCTCTTTTTTTTTAAGATTTGTGTATTTTCTTTTTATAAAGTTAGCTTTTAAAATGTTTGAGCGCTTTTTGAAAAGTGATTTGTTTGAAACACATTAAAGATTGTTTGAGTATTAAAAAATATACATCACACACAAGAATGTCCTATTTGTGATAGCCCCAAGCTGGAAATTACTCTAATGCTCTTTAACAGTGAAATAGATAAATTAACACAATGAAATAATATACCGCAATGAGACTGAATGCATTGCTACTACACACAATGATATGAATGTGTCTCACAAGCGATGTGGAGTGATAAAAGCCAGATATGAAAGAGTACACACTGGATAACTCCATTAGAGTTCCAAAATAAGGACAATTACTCTATGGTGTTGGAAGTTAGGATAATGGTTGCCTTTGCAGGGGCTAGTTACTGAAATAGGTCGCAAGGGGACTTCTGAAGTGTTCTCTCTCTCTCTTTTTAAAAAAATTTTCTTCATTTTTTAGAGCAGTTTTAGGTTCACAGGATTATTGCAGAAGGTATGGAGATTTTACATATACCCCCTGCCCTCACGCATGCATAACCTCCCCCATTATCAACATCCCCACCAGAGTGGTACATTTGTTACAGTCGATGAACCTTCATTGACACTTATCACCCAGAGTTCATAGTTTACATTAGGGTTCACTCTTTTTTTTTTTTTGAGGAAGATTAGCCCTGAGCTAACTGCTGCCAATCCTCCTCTTTTTGCTGAAGAAGGCTGGCCCTGAGCTTACATCCGTGCCCATCTTCCTCTACTTTATATGTGGGATGCCTACCACGGCATGGTGTGCCAAGTGATGCCATGTCCACACCCGGGATCTGAATGGGTGAACCCTGGGCCACTGAAAGGGAACATGTGAACTTAACTGCTGCGCCACCAGGCCGCCCCCTAGAGTTCACTCTTGGTGTGGTACATTCTATGGGTTTGGACAAATGTTTAATGAATGACATGTATCCATCATTATGGTATCATACAGAGTAGTTTCACTGCCCTAAAAATCCTCTGTGCACCACCTATGCATCCCTCTCCTCTCACTAACCCCTGGAAAGCACTAATCTTTTTCTCTATAGTTTTGTCTTTTCCAGAATGTCATATGTTTGGAATTATACAGTACGTAGCCCTTAGGTGTTCTCTTTTTTATCTGCATTCTAGTTGCTGGGTGTGTTCAGATTGTGGAAATTCATCAAACTGTACACCTGATTTGTGCTTCTCTATATGTATATTATACTTCCATTAAAATATTCAGAAGCAATCGAGCAAACAAAAAAATGCCCCAAACTCATATACCTTTTCAGCTAATTACCCTATATCTCTTTCTTCCTCCTTATCACAGCCAACCTCTTGAATTTTCTATATTCACTGCCTCTATTTCATCAGGTTTTACTCATTCCTCAACCCACTCCAATCTGGCCTTCTGTCCTCATAACTTTCCTGAAACAGCTTTCACAAAGATCACCAATGGCCTCCCATATTGTTAAATCCAATGGAAAATTTTCTATCCTCAGCTTGCTTCACTTCCAGCAATACATAATGCCACTAACTACTTCCTCAGTTTTTGAAACATTCTCTTCCTGTGGATTTGTGACGAGATTCTCTCATAGTATTCTTCCTACCACCCTCACTATGCCATCTCTGTCTCCTCATCCTCCTCTATCCAGCCATTAAATATTGAAGGTTTCCTGAAGGCTCAGCTCTAGGTTTTCTCTTCTCTTTCTACACTCCTTCCTTAAGTGATCTCATTCATTCTCATGGCTTTCAACACAATTTATATCCTATCTCCCAAGTTACAGCAATATCCTAAACTTCTCTAAGCTCATACTCGTATATTCAATTACTTAATTTACATCTCCATTCGAATGTTTAACAAACATCTCAAATTTACCTTGTCTAAGACTAAAATCTTGATTTCTCCCTACCCCAAGCTTTTTCCTTATCCATCTCAATAAACTGCACCAGTATCCACCCATTTGCTCAAGCCAAGGAAATTTTTTGTATTCTCCAGTTGCTTACACCCAAAATCTGGGAGTCCTATACCTCTCTTCCTAATTGCCAATTCTAGTCATGAAAGAACGTGGGAAGATAGTTGAAGGTAAAAGGGTTCACAGCACCATGTTTGGAAGCTTTCTCTGAGGCCCGGCCAGGTAAATAACTGTGGTGGATGTTATGGTGCACCACCCAGATCTCCCCCATCTGCTGGAGTGTTTGTTGCTGATGGCTCACAGTTGTGTCTCTATCTTGGCATTGCTCTTAGCCAAAGGTGGCCTTGCCCAAGGTTATGCCCTTTGTGTCAGGGTAGGGTCTGGTAAGCAGCTCACATCTAATAAGAGTACAAAGGCTCACACCCCTTGCCTCAATTTTGGACAACTCTGAAAGGCCATCCCAGCTCCAGACCTCTCCCTGGGAACGGCCGTGGCTTTCCAGTTCAACTTCTCCCTCCCCTCAATTCTGCTTTCCTCACTCCCTCACAGGCGTTGGTCCCATGCGTACTTCCTAATAACCTTCCTGTATGCAAATCTCTGCATCAGAGTCTGTTTCCAGGAAACAGACCTAAGATAACAAATTAAAATGTGCCTACCTGGAAGAGCAAAGGAGGAAGAGGCAACACTCCAATTTAATACAATAAGACAAGTATTAATATAAGGCTGGGTGGAGGGAGGTGGAGCATCTCTACTCAAAGGAAGCCAAGATGGCTACAGTTCAGGGAATGAATTGGGAAGGCAGTGCTTTTACAGACATAGCTAGGAAAGATTTTATTTCTACTCAGGAGCAGATTTCAGCTGGGCCCCTTCTTATGCATCTAGTCTAGGTTACCCCTCGCTTCTGTTTCCTTATGAAAAACTCCTGGCTCACCAAACCCAGAAAATAGTGCTTTGCTCATGGCCACAGTATGAAAAGGCTGGTGGTGGAGGTGCCTTCATCTTCTGTGCACACCTATTCCCAATACACATACACACACACACACACACAAAGACAAACACATACACAGACAAAGTATTGCTCATCACAGACTAGGGTCTAAAAATCCTATTCATACACCTTCTTGAGGGTATTTATATTTCTGAAAAATCACCAAGGGAAATTTAATACTTCAAACTCAAAGAATTAGGGATTTAATACCTATGTTTTCTTCAAAGAGTTTTATAGCTTTTAGCTGTTATATTTAGGTCTTGGATTCACTCTGAGTTAATTTTTGTATATGGTGTGCAGTAAGGATCCGAATTTATTCTTTTGCATGTGAATATCCACTTGTTCCAGCACCATGTGTTGAAAAGATTATTCTTGAGCCATTGAAAGTTTTGGCACCCTTGTTGAAAATCTATTGACCATCAATGGCAGGGTTGGTATTCAGTTCTTTCTTTGAAAATCATTTGTTACATATTTTCTTAAGGCAAAAGTAATATATGTTCATTGCAGAAAAATACATGTGAGCAAAAATGAAGATCACAAATCATTTCACCTTCCAATCTCAAGGTCACACATTCCACTGCTGTTAACATTTTAAAAATACTCTACCTGACTGTTTTCGTAAGTGTAGTATATTACAAAAATGATGTTATACTATAATGCTGATTTGTATATTGCTTTTTTAAAAGCATCACACTGTTAGGGATATATTTCTATGTCAATAAATATAGATCTATATCACATCATTGACTTTATTGATTTCATGACAGTCCATAGTATGGATGTGCCTTAATTTCTTTATCCCATCCGCTATTGTCAGACATTAGGTAGTTTCCAATGTTTTCCCATTGTAATATAGTTGCCACGAACACCCTTATGCATACATCTTTACATACCTGTCCAGTTATTTCCGAGGTAGTAAGATGACAGCCCACTGGCTGATTTTTGCTCACAGATGTGTTTTGTTCGGACAGCTCACCATTTTTTAAAATAAAAAAGTTCTTTTGAATTTGGATGATTTGTTAGGACACATTCCTAGAAATAGAAGTACTGAATCTCATGGCACTCAGTTCTGATTTAGTAAGGTTCTGCTGCTTGCCACCAGGTGATCACTGGACTTTCTCCCTGGGCTAGTGTCGTATCAGGTGAGTGGAAGACAGAAGGGATGGAAGGAGGCAAGCCTTAGAATTGTTCTCTGAGTTTACTACGACCCAACCAAAACAGGTCTTTTTTGGGATGTGGCATATCGAACTAGGACTGCCGGATTAAGCATCAGAAGGCTAGGATCTAGTTCTAACTGTACTATTAGATAGCTTCGTGACTTGAGGCTAGCTATTTAAGCTCTCTAAGTCCCATTTTCTCACAAAGTTGTTAGGTGAATCAAATTGGATATTGTGTGAAACATGTTTTGAAAAGCAGAGTCCTATATGATTATAAGGCAGTACTGTTCTTGTAAATTGCAGAAAGTTTGTTTACATGGGGTCAAACAGACCTAAGCTTAGAGCGTAAAGCATTGTCTGCTCTCAGAACCCTGCTTTTAGAGGAACTACTTTCCAAAGATAGACATGATTCTAGGTTGCCAGGATCTGATCTGGTGCACTTCAGTTCCACAATAATTTACGACTGATTTCACATGCCAGACGCTATGGGTACAAAGATGATTATGATTAGTCCCTGTCTTTACCGAGCTTTACAGTCCACTAGAAAGAGACAAATATGTATTTAGATCATCAGAAAACAGAGGGATAAAGGATGTAATAGCGGAGAGAGCCAACACTGCAACACCTACGAAAAACACTCAAGGCCTGAAAGGGGGCTTTTTGAGGCAGAGTTCCATAAATAGCACTAAGCAGGAGAAAGGACCAGGGGTGTGTGTGTGTGTGTGTGTGCGCACATGGGTGCGTGGTAGTCTATCTAGTCAAGCCAATCTGGGGCTAGACTTTATCTTAGACTCTGTGCTCATTTCTATGCATTTACATTTTCTTTTTTTAGTTTTGTGTTTCCCTTCATTTCCTAGTCAAGTTCTTTTTGAAAAATGCTAATCTGGTCTTAGCTGTACTAACAGGAAAAGAAATTTGTCTACACCCATGCCAAGGGACTTGGAGAACCCAGAGTGTTCTGGAAGCCAATCATGCTGGTAAAATAAAGAGCCCACTTGGAAACCAGGGAAGAGCGTGGAGGCGCTCCTTCCTCCCTTGGTGCCTGCTTCATCTTGCATTCTTAGCGAATCACTTCCAGACCCATCACCCTCCAACCATTTGTCTGCTGCCACTGCGGCAGCAACAACCACAGGTTTTAGAAAAAGCCAGCTAAACATCTTCTTGCCCTTCTCTCTACCCCACCTCCTTCCCCCAGTTTGGGTCATCTGAACTCTTCCACTCCAAATAAAAAACCAAATGCAATGATTATTGAAGCCAGAGGAAATAAAGGATGTTGTTCTACTCTTAATGCTTATTAAATTTGGACTTAATCTTCTTCATCGCAATCAAGCCTTTAAACCAGCCAATATACTTAAACGAGGTGAAATGAAAAGAGTTACTGTAAGAGATGACAGGAGGCTCTTCGGGAAATTAAAATCTCCAGAGATTTCCAAAGTGAGAGTTACTGAGCCAGGAAGGAGAAAGAAAGAAAAGGATTTATAAAGCTTAATAAACAGGATGCCAATTAGGCCTCAGGATTAAAAAGCTAGGTGATGTCAGTGTTATTGATGGAAGGAGGGGTTAGCTGAAGCTAGGGAATCAAAAAGCACTGCATGTTTTTAGATCCTTCTTTCACTCACTTTAAAAGAAAATCCGGTTGGGTGTACCTTTCCTGTCTCAGTTTACCCTCTGTGACATGGAAAGAAACACATGGTGGTGAGGAAATTCCTACTTGCTTGTGTAAAGGTTTAAAAAAGGTCTTTCCCCACTTAGAAAATCCCCAGTCCTGCTCTGACCCCTTTAAGGCTATAACTTGAGTGAGTTCCCTGCCTAGTAGCCACAGACTGAGAAACCAGATCAGGAGGGAAGACGCTAAGGTTTCCCAGTATCCCAGATTGGGCTTGGGACTGGGAAAAGACCTCTGCAGGCTTCTATAAGTGCCTGATTTTCTGCCACATTTTTGGACAGAGAGCCCTTTCCCAGAGGCCCTCCCTCCCCCTGGCTCTCTCCCGGGGTAGACCTGAGGCAGCCCTAAGGCATGGGAAGGACACCTCCCTACTTGGGAGATTTTCCAGGGCACCAGTTTTCGCTAGACAGAAGTTTGATTTACTGGGACCATCTGTGGAAAGAAAAATGGCTCCTTCTGGCTGTGCTGGTCAGATGCAGGCAAGGAAGAAAAGAAGGAGAAAAAATGGGGGAAGGCAGATTAGTAAATCAATAAATATCCAAGTGACTTATAACGAATGAACAAATAAAAATTCCTCACGGGAAGGTGGCGGGTGTCCTGAGATGGTGATGTTGAAGTGGAAGGGGTGACACTTTCTTTTTTTTAGCCCAAGGATAATCTCTTAAATTCTGGGTACAAACAATACAGTATAACTCTTATGGTTGCCATGACAACGCGAATCCCTCTCCTCTGATGTCAGGCTGCCCTCCCCCCTCCTTTGGAATCCAGAATGCCAGTTTTCTTTGTGCAGTAAATTCTGTGCTTGGTTTCAAGGGCTCAATGATGTGCTCATCTAATAACTCCCTGTCTCCCAGGACTGTTTGTTCCAGATCCCTAAGATCACATTCCTTTGGGGGAACAGGGAGCCTGACATGTGGGAAACTAGATGAGGGCAGACAGATTGTTCCAGTTAGGCATGTGATCTATTTCTGCTGATGTCTGGGCCAGCGTCTGACCAGTCGAAGGTCCACAGCTCTCCTCCCGCCACCTTTCACTGGCCTATGCTATGGAACAAAGCCAGATCTGCTTTCAGGGTAACATAGAACTAGGACCTGTTTTGGGGAGCAGGCCATGTACTGTGGTATAATTTGAAGCCCTCTTGACAAAAATCTCTTCCCCACTTGGCCTGCCTGAAACTTCCATTATTAGAATCATTTTTATAGATGAAAGCCTTAAAAGTAGCTGCTAAATGAAAATGCTCCCTGTGCATGGGAAGAATAACTAGCCTGTAACACGCTAGCATAAATTAGAAAGGGAGGCCAGAGTTCTTGAGGGACTGGGACACAGGATAGATCAATTTTGACACAGGAAGGGGAAGGAATAGGTTCATCACACTGCCTGCTCCTCAGTATCCACTGTCTTTTCACATTCGTCCCAAGCCTACTCCCCTTTTCTAGTTCGGTAAACCTGGAAGACATTCTGGATACCTCCCTCTCACCACTTCAGTCTAATCGTTAATTCATGTCAATTCTAACTTTTAACATCTTTCAAAGCCATCTACTTCTCTTAACCGTCATAGTCACCACCCTGGTCCAGACGATCAGCATTTCTCATCTGGGTTTCTTTACTGCAGAAGTCTCCTAACTCAGCTCCCTGCTCCCATTTTTGCCTTTTTCCCACTCTGCAGCCAGAGTGATCATGCTAAAATGAGGATGTGACGTGTCACTCCTCTGATTAAAACATTTCAGTGGAGTCCTGTTGCTCCCTGGGTAGAGTCCAGCCTACTTACAGCTTTCAAGACCCTCCACACAGGACCCAGCTCCTGCATCTGCAGCTATATGTCACAACTCCCAGCCCCAATCCAACTCTTCCCACACACGCTATGCTCTAGCCACAACTAACTGCTCCTTGTGATTTGTCATGTTCATTATGTTTCTGATCTTTTGCACAAGAGGCTTGCTCTTCCTGGAACTCCCTTCCATTTCTTTCCCCTCCACCTAGTTTATTTCTATTAGTCTTTCAAGGGTCAGCTCAGGCATCACCTACTCCAGGTCTTTCTTGACTCCTTCCTTCCTCCCAAGTCTAGGTTAGTTAGTTTTCTGCCAGGGACCCACAATACTAATGCATCTCTCAGGAAACGTGCCAACTGCATTGTCTTGTAGTCACTTGTTGGCTTATCTGTAACTCCCAGTAGACTGTGAGCTTCATGAGGGTAAAGACTGTGTCATTATTCATCGTTATATCTCTAGTCCCTAACACAGTATCTGTCAATCAGCAACTCTCAGTAAATACTTGTTGAATGAATGAATGATACCCAGATGGTATGCTAAGCTGATGGAATAGCTGCCATCTTTCGTGGGGGAGAGATGGCAAAAGGGGAAACTGAAATTCAGGGGAAAAGGATAAATAGAAAGTCAGGAAAATTCTGAAAAAAAAAGCATTTGAGTAAGAATAAGGCCTATCATATATTAAAACATGTTATGACGCTACCTTAAAAGAGTTGGGTTCTCAAGAAAAAAAAATCAATGTCTATTAGCAATCCTCAATACACATGGGAAATTAGTATATTTTAAAGACAGCATGTCAAATAGTGGGGGAAAAGATGGATTATTCAAAAATTATATTTGCATAATAGGCTAGCTGAATTCTCTAACTTATTCTTCACGTCAAAATTAATTATAGAATCGAAAATTTTAATGTGAAAAATGAAACTTTAAAAGTACTAAAAGAAAATATGGGAGAATTTAAATACATATAATCCTGGAATGGAGAAGGCCTTTCTAAGCAGGCCACAAATCCAGAAAGAATTAAAAAATTGATAAATGTGACTACAAAAAAATTTAAAACTTCTGCACAGCAAAAAAATACATAAATGAAGTCAAAAGACAAATGACAAGCTGCAACAAGATGTTTGTAATATTTGTGACAGACAAAGGACTAATTTCTTTAATTTCCAAAGAGCTCAAAGAAATCAACAAGGAAAACGCCAATAACCCAAAGACAAGCAAACGACACAAACGTGCAGTTCACAGAAAAAGAAATACAAATGGCAAATCCACATATAAAAGGATCTTTAATCTATCTCCTAAACGAAAGAATGCAAATCGAAACAGTAAGATGCCCTTTTTCCACCTACCGTACTGGCAAATATTTAAAAAAGATTGATAATATCCAGTGTTGATGAGAGTATAGGGGAACAGGAAATTTAGCTACTCTAATTTTTAATGTACATATGCTCTGGCCTAGCAATTCATTCCACTCACACAGCAGAGTGATTAAGATCAAGGTTCTAGAATCAGACTGCCTGCAGTCAAGTTCTCTCTCTACAACTTAGCTTTGCAACCTTGGGAAATTTCCTTAGCCTTTTCAAGCCTCAGTTTTCTTATCTGCAAAACGGGGATAATAATAGTACTGTCTTAGTCTACTGGGTCTGCTATAACAAAACACCGCAGACTGGGTGGCTTCCAAACAACAGGAATTTATTTCTCACCCTCCTGGAGGCTGGGAAGTCCAGGATGAAGGTGCCAGCGCGGTCAGGTTCCGGTGAGGGCCTTCTTCCAGGTTGTAACAGCCACCTTCTTGTTCTGTCCTCACACAGTGCAAGAGGGAAGGGGGTCTCTTGGGCCTCTCTTAGAAGGGCACTGATCCCATTCGTGAAGGCTTTGCCCTAATGACCTAATCACCTCCCAAAGGCCCCACCTCCTAATACCATCACATTAGGCATTAGGGCATTCGGGAATATGGGCATTAGGTTTTCATCATATGAATATTGAGAGGACACAAACATTCAATCTATAGGAAGTGCTTACTTTGTAGAGTTGTTGTAAGTATAAAATGAGATAAGGCATATAAAGTACCTTGGCACATAGTAGGCACACAATAAACATTAACTGTCATTATTATTATTGTGTCCAATGAGGCATTTATTAGTATATTTATTGCAGTATTATTTTATTTATAATGGCAAAAAAACCCATCTTAGAAACAACCTAAACACCCATCAATAAGGAATTGGTCTAATAAATTGTGATATACAGTGTAGTACCCTTGCAGCCATTAAACGAATGCCATGAGGTACATCTATACAGACCAATATGGATAAATCTCTAAACAATGAACTGTATAAAATGTATGGTTCCATTTGTGTAAATAAAAAAGAAAATACATCTCTCTCTCTCTACACGCACACACACATATGTATGTATGTATTTGTTTTCTTAAAGGTTATTCAAGATACTGAAAATAGTATTTATCTTTGGAGAAAGGGTCTGGTGGGTACAGATGGAAAAATGGAAGGGGGAGTTTTGCTTTTCAGTTCATACTTTTGCGCACTGTTTGATTGTTTCATCATGTACATATATAACATTTTTTTTTAATTTAAGGAAATGATCTGATAAACTCTGATCCCATCACTGTTCACAACCCTCCAACGGCTTCCCACCATACTCTGAGTAAAAGCCTAAGCCATTCCAATGGCCTGCAAGGTTTTCATGATCTGACCTCTTGCTCTGCCATTAGCTCTCCCACCTCATCTCCTGCCATTCTCTCCCTCGCTCACTCTGCTCCAGTCACACTGGCCTCCAAGCTGTTCCGCAGACATGCCAGCCAGAGTCCCACCTCAGGACTTTTGCCCTTGCTGTTTCCCTCTGGCTTTGAAGTTATTCACATGACTCCTCTGTCCCTACCCCATTTAAAATTGCAACTCCTGATAACTCTATCTGCATATCCTGCTTTATTTTTCTCCATAGCATTTATAACAATCTAATATACTAAATATTTTCCTTACTACCTTATGGCCTATCTCTCTCACTATCATATGAGATTCACTAGGGCAGGCATTTTTACCCGTTTTGTTCATATTCGTTGTTCTATCTCTAGTGCCTAGTGCCTAGTGTCTCACAAATAGTAGGTACTCAAAAAACATTTATTGAATGAATGAATAAATGAGATTTCCAGGTAAGAAGGAGCCTAGGAACTCAGCCCTCCTTCTTCCTTATCCCAGCTCCTCTTTGGGATTCTCTGTTGATCCTTCTCCCTCTTGAATTTCCAATTTCTCCTTTAACCTTATGCCTGGCACATAGCTCAAAAAATAGAGCCAGCCCTGAGGGCCTAGTGGTTAAAGTTCAGCACTCTCACTGCTTCTGCGGCCCAAGTTTGGTTCCCGGTTGTGGAACCACACCACCCGTCTATCGGTTGCCATGCTGTGGTGGTAGCTCACCTAGAAGAACTAAAAGGACTTACAACTAGGATATACAGCCGTGCACTGGGGCTTTGGGTAGGAAAAAACAAGAGGAAGATTGGCAACAGATGTTAGCTCAGGGTGAATCTTTCCCTGCAAAAAAACCCAACAACAACAATTTGTTGAAGAATGGATTTATATATTCATTCTTCAATATGAGTTATTGATAACTAAAGAGTAAAAGCCCAGGAATATTTGAATTTTAGTAGAAATCAAAAGCTATTGGCAAAGGGATTAGTCAGCCTCTGAGACTTCCCCACAGTAAACTGGTACATTTGTCACAAACTTTAGGAAGCCCTTACTTTCCCCCTCCCACTTATTTAATGATCCCCATGGGCCTAGCAGTGGCTTTAAGATTACTATTCGATTTTCACAGTTCCCAGGGCCTAAAGAGAGTGTATAACAGGAAAAACAAATTCACAGTGCAAATTATGAATATTCTTAAAGAAAAACCACACACAAATAGGTATATACACATTTAAATACATACACACACACTTACATACACCAGTTGTCCAAAATATATCAGGGTAATTTCTAAGCAACTTCCCGCAAACAACAGTAATATTTTATATTCTTAAAGCAATAACGTCTTTGAAAAATTCTCAGTCTTGCCAATTCTTGTATCTTGTATGGGCCGATAAAAAGGTAATCCCAAATCCAGGCATTTCTAGGTCACTTAAGTTGGTCTGTTCTTCTCCAAAGCAGCAGGAGAAAGAATGAACTCTGCCAGTAGAATTGCACCTGGATATGTGTGGGAGGGGCTGGGGTCACAATCAGCCCGTTCAGTTTTACTCAGAGGACAAATAATCATTTGTGTGTGTGTGTGTGTGTGTGTGCGCATGTGCGCACATGTGTGTTTGAGGGGGTGTAATTTGTCTTGCACCGTGAGGTTAGAGAGTCTCAGAATCCTCTCGTCTCCCATCAAATGTCTACACCAGACACTTCTTCCTCCAGCACTGACTCTAATCCCCTTCCTTGGCCAAGTCAGAAATCCCTTGTGGAGACTAGTCCTTTCAGGAACGTGGGCATGGTGACTGCAGAGCTTAGAGTCTGATGGGAAGTCGGACCATCTGGGATATCCAGCAAGACCTCCTGGCAGTATCCCCCCAAACAAGTGACTAGCAACAAGGTTGTAGGCATGAAAAAGCTCAGAGAGGAGAAGAACGGTAGAGTCAAATCATCAGCTTAAGAGAACCAAGTCATTGGTGTGAAAGAATGTCGTATTCTTCAGACCTCAAGTCATTTGACTCTTAGAGAGAAGGGGACCTATTTGCAACACAGCAGTTGTCAAACTTCAACTTGCTTGTTAAAAGTCAGCTTCCTAGGCTTCATTCCTAAAGATTCTTAATTCAGCTAAGTTGAGGTAGGGCCTATGAATCTGCAGGTATAAAAAACTCATGGGTGATGCCAATGCTACTGGTTCTTCAAGGATGACACTTTAAGAACGGCAGCTTTTAATGTTTCAGCTCACCACTTCTCAAGCATTAAGGTGCATGTGAATCACCTGAGGATCTTGATGAAATGCAGATTCTGATTCAGCGGGTCCAGGGTGGGGCCTGAGATTCTGCATTTCTGACAGGCTTTCTCAGGGTGGCAGTGTTGCTGGTCCCCAGACTATACTTTGGCCAGTGAGAGTCTACCATACGTCCCCTATGATGGTTAATTTTATGACTGGGCCACAGAGGACCCAGACATTTGGTCAAACAATATTCTGGTTGTGTCTGTAGGGGTGGTTCTGCGTAAGGCTAACATTTAAATTGGCAGACTGAGTAAAGAAGATTGCTCTCCCTAATGTGGCTGGGGCTCATCCAATCAATTGAAAGCCTGAATGGAACAAAAAGGTTGAATGAGAGGGAACTCCTCTTGCCTGACTGTTGAGTTCAGGCATCCGTCTTTTCCTGTCTTTGGACTCAAACTGAAACATTGCCTCTTCTTGGGTCTCGAGCCTGCTGCGTTTCGGACTGGAAGTTACACTGTCAGCTCTCATTCTTCTCAGGTCTTTGGACTCAAACAACAACTATACCATCGGCTCTCCAGACTGCTAACTGTAGATCTTGGGACTCCTCAGCCTCCAAAATTGCATGAGCCAATTCTTTATACTAAATTTATATCTATATCTATCTATAGTTACATCTATATATCTATAGCCTATTGGTTCTGTTTCTCTGGAGAACCCTGACTAACATATCTCCAGTTCTGATTTGAAAATCTGGTCCCCCAGTGACTGGGCACTGTATTTCCATGGTGGGAGATGTCAGTTTATATTAGGATTCGGAAGCCCTAAAGAGTCACACTCTTTGGAATTAGAAGCAGAGCCCAAAATCTGCTACGGATTCACAGGTCCCCTGAATCCCGTAAACAATAACAACCGGTGTTTATTGAACTCTCAGAGCGTGCCAGGAACTATGCTAAATATTTACACGAAGTATCTTATTTGAAACTCCCAACAGGTGCTATTACTATGCCCATTTTATGAATGAGAAAATGAAGACAAAGAATTTTAGTACAATAAGGAAATAAGAGAGAGAACAACCTTACTCCCTTCTTTAATTTCCAAAAGAAATCTCGGTAATTGTTTCAAGGGTGTTTTGAACCCAGGCAGTCTCACAGCAAGCCCAAGCTTCTACCCATGATCTGACACTGTCCTCGCTGCTGGTCACTTACGCCATTGCTTGATTCGCATGAGGGGCTGAAGGGGGATTTCAGAGACCTGTCTGTCTACTAGTTTCCCAGGAGCAACACTGAATTCACTTTGGTTTCCCTCTTCCTTAACGATCGTGGGTTTTTTACACGCTAAAATGTGGCAACAGCTCTCAGTTCTGCATGGCTCATTTTTGTTTTTTTAATGTAGACATGTTACAGCCAGTACCTTCTTCACGCTCCTATCAGCCCAGAACTCTGGGCTGGCTATTTTCAGTAGGCCAACAGCATTTATGTTCTTGTGTGCATGACTCAATATTGCAATTATCAGTAGACATCAGCTTCCAGAAAATAGGATCTAGCACTTTGGATGACGGGCCAAATGCCTGTAAATTTCAGACCCAGGTGATGTCTCCTATCTGTGTAGGTGGCAGCAAGCAGAATGATGGACCAGATGAAACAAACAGTTCTAGCAGTGGCTAAAGTCCAGATCCAATAAGAGCTTTCTTTGAAGCATCCATTCCTGAAACAACCCATAATTCTTGGAGGAGAGAAGTATGGCTGTTTCAAAAGCCAAAAACAAATCTTTTTTGAGCAGATTAAACCTCCTGCCATAGAGGTAAATCTCAAAACTAAAAAATGGCCAAGGAGCTATGATGATCCTCATCCATCAGCCAACCCCAGGGTGAACCAGATGGCACACAGGCTGGGGGACAGAGTCAAACCAGTTGAGTCAACTGGGACCATAACTTTTAGAATGAAAACTATTTCTCAGTTCAAATGATTTCATCTTAATGACAAGGTACTACAGCTCATTTATGGCAGTTGTTGATACATTTACTTAGGGATCACATATGTGTGTGTCCTTACCTCTTTTCTGTGTGGGCCTCCTCTCTTCCCCCATGCAATTCCTGCTGCACAAACTCAAAAGTCTTTTGGGCTGGAAGTCTGAGAGGCTTGGCCTAGCATTCACTCTTTGTGCAAAGCATGGTTTTATTGAGGAAAAGGAACTGGAGCCCAGTAGCCTATAAGCTCTGAATAGATTTTTGTGGCTTTGGCCAAAGATGCCTGTGCTGTAAACCTCTCTATTTCTATGCATTTGCACTTGATTTCTAATTCCAACCTTATCTCTGCTGGACTGAGGGATTTGTTGACAACTGGCCAGCCTAGATAGGAAAACACTGGGTTGTCAGAGGCCAGGTGAGGGGGTGGCAGCATCCATCTAGGTTCGGGATTCTAGGGGAAGCCTGTAGAGAAGAGAGGCAGATGGAGAGTAGAAGACAGGAGGGGAACGGCAGGCTGCTGAGGCTGTTGTTGCGTCCTTCCTTCTTGAGACTGCTCTTTCCCTTTTATTTCTGTAATAGGAATGGCCGCACTACATAATTTTAATGTCTCAGACTTTGTGCGAAGAAATGCTGCCAGTGCACTTGACTCACAGCCCCCGAGAAAACAGAGGTCAGCAGGACCACTGGGCCCAGATCTTGAGCTCAATGCAGCGTCAGATTCTGGTTGATGCTCAGGGGCCTGTTTGTTCCAGGGAGCAGGATGGGGGTCTCCTCATAAATGTTGATCCATCTATCCTGCCTCCCCCGCTCCCCCAGAACTAACCAAATCTGTAGGTGAAATGTTGGATCCAAGGGAGAGATGCCTAAAAATCGGCAGGCTGCGTGGGTTTCTTGGAGAGGTTTTGGGGCTTGTGAGGTGGCAGTTTAAAAATTATTGGAGCCAAATCTACATGTCACCTCAGTTTGCAGATTTTATTTATTTAATTTTATTTTGATTTCATTTCATTTTATTATGGCAAAAAAATCCTTTAAGTGGCTTCTCTTAGTTAAATAAATGAAGGCCAGAGTGCACTTTTGCACAAGAGAAAGGATATTACTGGCTCTTTTGCCTGATATCTCTCCAGCCCCTCCCTTTAAGCAGAGCTCCAGGTATGTGTGCGAGTGTGTGTGTGGGGGGTATTGCTGGAAGAAAGGAAATGGGACCCCAGGCTCTCTTCCGAGAGACTTCAGGTTAGGGAAATCTGACTAATAGTTAGCTCTCACTACAGTCTCCTGGCAGGAAAGGGCACCGCAGGTCCCAAGGGGCAGCTCAGTGCAGTGGAAGCTCAGTGCGATGGAAGCTGTTCTGGAGGCCTTCTCTTCCTCTGCTCCCTGCTCTGCTTCTGGCTTCTGCATCTGCATATGCTGTTTTTGCTTCCCTCAGGACGCCAGGTACAAACTCAGTCCTTTCTTTGATTTCCAAAAGAAATCTAATCATCTCCAGGCAAGTCTAGGTAGACTTTACTGATTTTGGGGGGGTGGCCCCAGGGAAGGGCACAGAGCCTTCTGCTAGCTCCTCTGCCTTCTTCTCCATCTCCTTCGTTCTCTGTTCTTTTTACCCTCCTCCCTTCTAGACTGTGTTCCTACTTGTGTGTGCAATTTCTTCTCCCCCTATTAGACAGAGCATCTAGCAGGTCAATCCATCAAGGCCTCAACAGAAATAAGAACCTTTCTTCCATGTCCCAGTGACCACTTTCTTTAAAAGGAGGTTGGGATTATAAATAACTATTCATTTTGCAGTATCATTTATCCTCACACTTTCCCATAAGACAGATGGAAAAACTGAGGTAATAGCCACCTAGCAATCCAATAGTGTTGCTCATCACCAGGCACAAGTCCTCTGTATAGTAGTCTGGTTCTCTTTTCTTAAGAGCACTCTCTTTTCTTTGTAGCAGCATTGCCAACTGTACATATCCTACTGTGGAATCCTTCCTGCATGGTGGATGACCTTGTTGCCATCCCCTAGGCTCCATGCTTCTCTAGGATCCCAGGAGAAAACACCATTTCCCTAGAGTTGGGAGTTCTTGGAATGCAGCCAAAGGCCCTTCCAAGATCCATGAGAGTTGTCTAGCTTATTTGGGGTGTGTTTCCCACTTTTCAAAACCCGCTTCAACACTGGCTGAAAGGGAAAAAGTTGGGGAGGAATGATGACTGGAAAAGGCTGAGAAAAGAACTCTGTCACAGAAGATATTTTTTTAAAGCCAGATAGCCACCTACCTCTGTGGTCAAGGCAGACAACCACATCCTGAGCTTGTTCAGGTAAGACCAGTTCCTCCCCTTGCACAGAGAACCTCTGCCTCCGAATTCTGTATGTGGGGAGACACAGCAGAGCTGGGGGAGGCCCACAGAGTTAGTGAATGCAGGTGCAGTCATGAAATCTAGAAGACTCTATCAGAGCCCGCTTGAGGTTTTGAAAGAGGTATGTTTAGAAAAACAAACATAAATGTGATTTTATGCAACATGAAACAAATGTATGGAATTTATTATCCTCAAGAGCTAGTGTAAGCTGAAAGTATGTATAAATACCTTTTCAAAAGGGTTAGATGCTTTCGTAAATTTATGCATGGCTGGTTACTAAGGGCAACTAGGATGTTTTCATAGGGAGCCGGAAAGAGAAAAGACTTTAGAGATCAGCTAATCTCTACCCCTGCAGCCCCCTCCCCCACCTTTGCAGTGAGAGATCATCAGAATGGGGCCTCCTGGAGCCAAAGAAGGGACTAGATGGAAAACGGGTAATTCCTAGTGGTCTCCCAAGTAACCCCCACGCCCATCCCAATATTTTTCTTCTAAGTTATGTTTTAGAGAGAGAGAGAGGGACCAAAAAGGCTTAAAAGCCTCTAACTATCTAGAGGAACCACATAAACTCTTCGTGTGTAAGGCTTGGAGGGTAGGCAGAAAGTGCATATGCAAAGATGGATAAGAAAAAGAGCCTATCTTGCCCTTGGAGAGATCACAGCCTAATAAGGGACATAAATAAGTGAGAAAATATTATGAATTTATGTACAGCACAACAGGGTAAACCGTGTGGGGGGGCGTATGGAAGGGATAAATACTGCTTACAAAGAAAGCGGGGAGCAGGACAAACCGGCCTCCGGATGTGAGAGACCCTGAAGCAAGTGCAGCATTTGGCTTAAACACACTAACAGGGGAACGGTTAGCCCTGCCATCATGCAGTCAGGCCTACAGAGTCAGGTTAGAGCTCAAGGTTCTTCAGAAGCAATGCAAATGGTGCCCCCTGGAGTTGTGCGTCTCAGCGGCCCTCCTCAAAGATCAGCTACTGTGACTCCCCCATTTTCAGGGGAGGAAGTGGAGGCCTGGAGATGTGAATGAGTGGACTGCTTGAGTCGCTCAGCTATTTCATGTCAGAATGGGTCTTTACTTTCTCTCTACCACACTATCTTGCCATGGAGGGTGAGCTATCAAAGGCAGTGCAGTTCTCTCACAACACACACCTAGAGACCCCTTCATCTGGGCCACAGCTAGCCAATACACAGAACTAAATGTTTCATTAATTAGAGTTAGAAACCCTTCTTTCTGCGAGTGAGGAAAACAGTATCCCTTCCCCGAGGCGGATGCAGACAGACCCTGACAGGGTGCAGGGCTTGGCGAGTGGACCCTAGGTTAGGCTTCAGCTCCCACTTGCTTCCTCAGCTGGGAGTCATGCAATGAACAGCCTGCCCAGCACCACATGGTAGCCCTGCCCATTAGGGACAGGAGTCCTGGGCTAAAGAGACTGTGAAGCTAATCCAGGAAGCGTCTGTTGTTGTAAAGCCGCTGCTACTGCCTAAGCCAATTCCTCCCTACTCTTGCCCCAGCGCCTGAGATAGCAGAAGATGCAGTCCCTATCTAGTTTCTCTCTGATTTTGAAGTCTGTAAAGTGGTGTGGACTCCCTCAGGCTATAAGATAGTTCATAAACAGAAGACGCTATTATCTCACTATTAAATAAATAGTACAACGATTAAGTTTTATTTGAAAAAAATGAATCGGCTTCCTTCATGCTGCTGGAAGATCTCAAACGAGGTGCCAAACTTCATTTTTAGTGCCTGTTGAATAAACAGCCCACTCAGTTGCCTTTCTGCTAGCAGAGCCATCCAGCTTTGCAATTCCAGCGACTTCATCAATTCTGGTGGGGCCTTGGCAGCCAAGAGCAGTCGGCCTCCTCCTCCTCCACCTCTCTGAGAGCTGTGGGACCAGAACTAGGTCTCATCCTCTCCTATCTGGCCTGTGTGACTTGTCTCCCCCTTAAGCCAATCTGTCAGAATTATGACCAATTAAGCACAACAGAAACTTGAAATTGAGCCTGTCCGTGCTTCTCTTCCTATTGTTTCTCCATTTCCTGTGGCCCAGAAGATGAGACTGAACAAGAAGCCCGGGGGAACATGTCCCCCCGACCCCAGTATCTGGGGAGCCCAGTATGTGCTGCAGGCTTTAGTGAGAGGAGGCTTTTTGCAGCTCTTTTGGAGCCTAACTGTCCCTTTAACCATCAACCTGCACCTCCCTGTGCAATGCCGGGAGCTTCTGTCTCATGACTTGCACCTTCCAGAACTATTTCTTACACATTTCCTCCACTTTTTAAAATGAATAGGCTATATTTTAGAGTAGTTTTAGGTTTACAGAAAACTTGAGCAGAGAGCACAAGAGTTCCCATACTCCCCCTCTCATCAACACAGTTGCCTCTATTATTAATATCTTGAATTAGTGTGGTGTATCAGTTACAATTGATGAACCAATAATGATACATTATTATTAAAGTCCGTAGTTTACATCAATGTTCACTCTTTGTTTTGTATAGTTCTGTGGGTTTCGATAAATCTATAATGACGTGTATCCATCATTACAGATCATACAAAATAGTTTCATTGCCCTAAAAACCCCTTGCGATCCACCTATTCATGCCTCCCCCTTACTCCCAGCCCCTGACAACCACTAATCTTTCTACTCTCTATGGTTTCGCCTTTGCTACAATGTTGTGTAGTTGGAATTGTGCAGTATATAGCCTTTTCAGACTGACTTCTTTCACTTAGAGATATGTATTTAAGTGACATCCATGTCCTTTTGTGACTTTGTGTCTCATTTATTTTCATTACTGAATAATATTTCATTGTCTGAATGTGCCACAGTTTGTTTATCTATTTACCTATTGAAATATACCTTGGTTGCTTCTAAGTTTGGGCAATGATGAATAAAGCTGCAATAAACATTGTGTGTAGGTTTCTGTGTGGACATACGTTTTCAACTCATTTGGAAAATACTAAGGAGTGTGGTTGCCGGATTGTGTGGTAAGACTATGTTTAGCTTTATGAGAAATTGCCAAATTTCCATCCAAAGCGGGCGTCCTAGTTTGCCTTCCCACCAGCAATGAATGAGAATTCCTGTTGCTCCGCACTCTCCTTGCCAGCATTTGATGGTGTTCTTGTTTTGGATTTTAAACATTCTAATAGGTGTGTAGTGAGTGGTACCTCATTGTTGTTTTGATTTGCAATTCCCTACTGACGTATGATGTTGAGTATCTTTTTGTGTGCTAATTTTCCATCTGTATATCTCCTTTGGTGAGGTGTCTTTTCAGATCTTTCACCCATTTTTTCTCTGGGTTGTTTTCTTATTGTTTAGTTTTAAGAGTTCTTTTATATTTGAATATCAGTCCTTTATCTAATATGTGTTTTGTACATATTTTCTCCCAGTCTATGGCTTGTCTTTTCATTCTCTTAACAGTATCTTTCACAGAGAAGACATTTTTAATTTAACGGAGTTCAATTCACTATTTTTTTCTTTCATGGACCTTGCTTCTGGTGGTGTACCTAAAAAGTCATCACAAAACCCAGGGTCATCTAGATTTTCTCTTATGCTATCTTCTAGAAGTTTCATAGCTTTGCATTTTATGTTTAGGTCTAAGATCCATTTTGAGTTAAGTTTTGTGAAAAGTATAAAGTCAATGTCTAGAGTCACTTTTTTTTTTCTTGTGGATGTTCAGTTGTTCCAGTGCCATTTGTTGAAAACACTTATCCTTTTACCACTGAATTGCCCTTATCTTTTGTCAAAGATTTGTTGACTATATTTGTGTAGGTCTATTTCTGGGTACTTTATTCTGTTATATTGGTCTGTTTTTCTATTCTTTTGCCAATACCACACTGTTTTGATTATTGTAAGTCTTGAAGTTGAATAGTCTTTTCCAACTTCATTCATTTTCTTCAATATTGTGTGGGTTATTCTGGGTCTTATGCCTTTCCATAAACTTTAGAATTAGTTTGTCAATATCCACAAAGTAGCTCTCTGGGATTTTGACTGGGATTGAGTCGAATCTATACATCAAATTGGGAAGATCTTTGCTGCTCTGTTCATGAGAGAGATTGGTCTGTAATTTTCCTTTCTTGTAATGTCTTTGTTTGGGTTTAATATTAGGGTAATGCTAGCCTTATAGCACAAGTTAGAAAGGTTTTCCTCTGCTTCTATTTTCTGAAACACGTTATAGAAAATTGATATCATTTCTTCTTTAAGTGTTTGGGAGAATTCACCAGTGAAACTGTCTGGGCCTGTTGCTTTCTCTTTTGGAAGGTTATTAATTATTGATTCGATTTCTTTAGTTGATATAGGCCTTTTCAGGTTATCTATTTCTCCTTGTGTGAATATTGGTAGCTGTCTCTTTAAAGGAATAGGTCCATTTAATCTAAATTATCAAACTGGTGGGCATAGAGTTGTTGATAATATCCCTTTATTTTCTTTGTAATGTCCATGGGATGCTCTCCATTTTTTACTCATTCATTCATTTAAACAAATATTATGTATTGAGCACTTACTATTAAAAACATGAATTCAACATATATTTATTGAATGTCTATAATGTGCCAGGCATGGTGCTAAAGCTGGGGATAGCATGACGTTGTCCTCTTGGAACTTACATTCTAGTGAGGAAGATTGACTTTGGATAAATAAATAGACACATCAACCAATTGCAATTGTGACAAGTGCTAAAGAAGGAAATAAACAGTAGGAGAGAGATCTTCTTTAGCAAAGGTGGGCAGGGAAAGCCTCTTTAAGGCGGTGACATTTTAGCTGAGAACTAAAAACTGAAAAGGATCCAGCCTTGAGAAAAGTCTAGGAAAGAGCATTCGAGGCAAAAGGAACCATGTATGTAAAAGACCCTCAAGAGAAGGACAAGCTCAGCACACAGGACAAAATAAAATAAATTCAATGTGTCTAGAGCAGAGTGAGCGAGGGAGAGAGTAGCCCCAGAATAGGTCTGAGAGGCGGGTAGAGGTCTGATCCTGGAGGACCGTATAAATCACGAGAAGGAGTTTGGATTTTATTCTAAGTGAAATGAGAAGCAGGAGAGTGATGTGATCTGATTTACATTTGTAAAAGATCACTCTGTGATCTTTCTTTACTGCTGTAAGGAAAATAAATGGAAGGGAGCAAGAGAAATGGCAGAGAAACCAGACAGGAGCTTACAGTTATCTAGGCAGAAAGACTTGGGTACCCGGACTTGAGCAGGGCAGGCAGTGACAGTTGAAATGGAGAGAAGTGAAAATGAATGAATGGGGATCTATTTTGCCAGGCACTGGGCTGGACACTACAAGCTGCAGTAGTTGGGCAGTCTCACTGCCTCCATCCGGCCACAGAAGGGTGCCTTCCTCCACCTCCAGTTTAAGAATTTCTTCCTTAAGAACCTCAATTGCCCAAGAGACCCAAAGTCACCCCATTAGTTCCTCATTTTATCCCAATAGGCTCTAGGAGTGACTATTATAGTTCCCTGGGCCTATCAATGGCATGTGTTCAGGGGACCACTGTTTCCATCTCAAACAGGTGTTTCTACATTCTGGGCACATTCCAAATAGTACGTACCCTGAGGATCACGGTGCTCATCTCTCCCAGGTGGGTGACATTTAGAATGATTATTGTTCAGCAGCACTCAGGCTTCCACTAAATGGTACGACAGAAGGAAGAACTTTGACTATCAGCGTGATTAGACAGTGGAATGGATTGCCAGAGGAGGTTATGAAGGTTCCTTCAGCCAGACAAGCTGCTGAAATATGAAGACATTATGTATCAACGTGAGCAGCATCTTTATATTCTCAGGGTGGGTAGAGAAAGCAATTCAAGTGACAAGGGGAGTAAGGTGGAAGGACACTGTCAATGCTAGGTCATGGGTGGCTGCCAAACAATGCAAGCCAGGACTCACAGTCAGGCTGGGCCAGCAGGTGAATAGGGAAGCTAGAACAAATGACCAGGGAGCTGGTTATCGTGAGTTATAAGGGTGAAGCCAAGGTCTGAATACTGGGTGTAAAGCCAAACGGGAGGACACACACAAGGTTTGGAGACTGAATAGACAGGCAGGAGTGAACCTGCAGAGATCCAAACCAGGCAGAAGGCAGTGTCAAGAGAATCCCAGTCTAATGATAGTGTTGGCCTGTGGCTGGGCTTCAAGCCAAGAAGAGGAAATAGGTAGAGATAAAATCAGAGTAGGAAAGGCACCTCCTGAATCAGAACAGCTAGATGGGTCCATACCATACCTCAGCCAGAGTGTGCCAGTGGATCCTGGAATGGGGACCCACCTACTCTCTGTCCTGTTTTGAAGCTTCTCAGAGTGGTGGAGTTTCACAGACTTTTGTGAATTCAGCACAGTGCTAGGGCGCCTGAGGGTTGGGGCATCACTGTGTGATCTACCGCCCCTGTTCCTTACATTTCTGTGGTCAGTGGACATCCTTCCGACCTGGGCAATAAGCTGGAAGTAAAATCAGGTTCACAATATAATCACAAAAAGCAATTTCCGTCACTCTGCCCCTGCCTGTATTTGCCCCTCATCAAAGCCTTTCACTAACTCAACTATTTCTGCGAGTATCCCAGAGGTCTGCCATATAGGTTCATTGACAGAATCCTTTCACCTCCCCAGTGGCTTCCACTATTTCCTCTTTTCCTTCTCTAGCTCCCTGGGGTGATAATCTGCTGCCAAGCCTTCTGATGCCCATGACAAATGCATTGATGCATGGAGGTGGCTGCTGCTGCTGTCACAAAGCTGCCTCCCACCCAACTGAAACTACTAAGCCAATGCTTCTGATGTGGCCTGTTTACTCAATGCCCCACAGAGATTTTAGTGAAACGGCCCTTTAAATTAGTACTTAATCTTACAAAGCCCTCTACTTAGGACTCAGGCATGAATTCTGGGAGCTGGATCAGAAGATAACCAAGGTAGTGGGCTCTGGTAGGTATTGCTTTTGTTGTTGTTGCTATTATTATTATTATTATTTGGGTTTTGGTCTTCCCATCAAGTTTTCCCACTCCCCTTCAACTGATTATAGACTCTATTCCTGGCCTCAGGGGTAAGTATGTGAATTAGACCTAGCCAATCACAGAATATCCATTCTTCTAGCAACAATGCCTGGAACAATAGATGGGCACAGGACCAAAAAAGGCCAATCAGAAATGTTTCCTGGGATAGATCTATGGACTCTGGGAGACGGAAGTTCTCTTTGCTAAGGTGTGGCTGCTGGCAGGCACATTTCCTGCAATATGGAGAAGACCAGTCTACAACAGGAGAGGATGAGACAAATGGGGAAAGAGGAGCAGAGAAAAGCAGATGAAATACAGACACAGGAAGTTCTGGCAATGTTGAGTCCTCAACCCTGGTTCCTTTGAGCATCACTCTCTCCTTCCTAGCTTTTTTAAAAAAATTTTATTGAGGCCGTATTGGTTTATAACATTGTGTTATTTCAAGTGTACATTATTATATATCAGTTTCTGTATAGACTGGATTGTGCTTACCATCAATAGTCTAGTTTTTATCCATCACCATACATATGTGCCCCTTTACCCCTTTCACCCCCCTCCCCACCCCCTTTTCCCCTCTGGTAACCACCAATCTGTTCTCTTTATCCATGTGTTTGTTTATCTTCCACATATGAGTGAAATCATACAGTGTTTTTGTCTTTCTCTGTCTGGCTTATTTCAGTTAACATAATACCCTCAAGGTCCATCCATGTTGTTGCAAATGGGACAATTTTGTCTTTTTTTATGGCTGAGTAGTATTTCATTGTATATATCTACCACATCTTCTTTATCCATCCATCAGTTGATGGGCACTACCTTTTGAACCAATATAGTCTTTTTTTTCTGCTTAAGGTAGGTTGAATTAAGTTTCTACTATTTCTTATTTTAAAATGTCCTGATTAATTACAACCTGAGAGTTATACTAAGAATCTCCCCTCCTTTTCAACCCTGAGGCCCAAGATGAACCTTATACATCCATTCTTTCTTCTCTTTCTTGAGAAGCTCCTTGGGTTTCTCAACAAATAGTTCCCCAGTGGGTCTACCTCTTAGACCCTCCAGAAAGAGACAATAAGTATGAGAATCCTAGGGTGAATCCAATTTAGGCTGCCAAGATAGGCCCCTTCCACACAACCATTCACTCATTTAACAAATATTTCCTGAGTTCTTACTATGTGCCAGACACTGTTCTAGGGGCTGAGAATATAGTAGTGAATAAACCAGATAACATTTCTGCCCTCATGAAGCTTGCATTCTGATGAGAAACAGATACCAAATGATTACATGTATAATATAATCTCATCAGTATTACAAAGAAAAAGACAGCAGGTTAATAAGACAGGAAGTCATGGAGTATGGTGCTATTTCAGGCAGGGAAGGCCCTCCAAGGAGTGAACAGTCCTGAATGAAGTGAGGATGTGAGTCATGTGGATATTTGGGAGAAAAGTGTTCTAGGCTAGGGGAACAGAAAGTGCAAAGGCCTGGAAGTGCTTGACATATTCGAAAACAGCAAAGGAGGCCAGTGAAGTAAGGCGAGCTAAAGGAAGAGTGGTAAGAAATTAGGCCAGGGAGGTAACCAAGGGCCAAATTGCAGGAAGCCTTGGACTGGAGGTAAGAGCTTTGTATTTTTCCTGAATTGTGATGGGAAGCCATTAGAGTGTTTTGATCTGGGGACTGACACTGTCAGATTGATGTTTTACAAGCATCCCTTTGGCTGTGTTGTAGATAATGGACTGTAGGGGGTGAGAGGAGAAGCAGGGAGACCAGACAAGAGACTACTGTACTAGTGCAAGTGAGAGATGATGGTGGTGTCAACTAGGGTGGCAGCAATGGAGGCAGTGAAAAGAAGGTGGAGTCAGCATATATTTTAAAGGTGAAGCCAGTTAAAGCTAATAGAATTTTCTGATGGATTGGACCCAGAGTGTGAGAGATGGTCAAGGCTGACTCCAAAGTGTTTTGACTTGAGCGATTAGGTGAACCAAGATGATGTTTGTTGCAATGAGGAAGAATGGGAAAGGCATAGGTTCTGGGATAGGGGAAATCATGAGTTTAGTCTGGGACCCGTTAAATTTGAGATTCCTGTTAGACCTCTAGGTGGAGGTGTGAAGAAGTCTGGAGAAAGGAAATATATGTCAAACAAGGGGGTGCAAAGTGTTAGGATGGAAAGCGGGGTTCCTGAGAAACCAGGAGAGTCCCAACCACACCAACCAGATTCGGATCCTGGGCATGGACATGGCACCACTCGTCAGACCATGTTGAGGCAGCATCCCACATAGCACAGCCAGAAGGACCTAAAACTAGAATGTACAACTATATACTAGGGGACTTTGGGGAGAAGAAGAAGAAGGAAAAATAAAGATTGGCAACAGATGTTAGCTCAGGTGCCAATCTTTAAAAAAAAAAAAAAGGAAACGTGAGGGACAAGAATTCTCTGACTGCACTTGAGAGAAGAATAAGATGCAATCGGAGTAGGGAAATGAAAAAGGAAGCAAATTAGTGAGGTTAAAGTTATCATTAGAAAAGTGAGGTAGAACTGAGCAAGTTTTGGCTGCCAGCTTTTCTCCCTGATTCCTGCCAACAGTTTGTGCAGCTTCGTTGATGAGGACCTTTTCTCGGCCTTGTGCAACAACAGAGCGAGCACAGAAGGAAACTCAGAGCTTGAACATTCAGAGGTCGCAGCCAGGCGGTGGGGACAGGAGCCAGCCTTGATCAATGCGGAATTGATTTACAATGTAATGCTTTTGTGTTCCGAAGTAAGATACCAGAAAAGGACAATTCGGGGGCAGGCTTCAAATTCCTTCTGCCAGCATTGAAAAACGAATAAGACGAGCCCATGTCACTGAATGCAAGTTGTGCGGTATTGGGAAAGGGTGACCTGGGGAAACAGCATGCCAAAGAAGAGGTAGTGGGAAATAAAAAGGGCAAAGACCTGAAAGGAAGGCCAGGAAAGTGACGTACAGAGAAACATCAAAGGAAAGCTAGGCCCATAAAAGAGAAATTGATGGATGAGGGGATGAGGACATTAAAAAGATCTTTAGGAGGCTTCAGGGAATGTAAGAAAGAGGGCAAAGCAGAGATGTCACTTGGAACATCTGACATAACAAGCAGCTAGAGAAAGCAAATATATAACATGATAGAAAGAAGGGTGTGCGTGTGGGGGGCACGCCAGCACTTGGTGTCTGCATGTAAATAAAGAGTTGGAAGGCTATGGCTACGCAGCTAATGGGGCCTTGTTAAAACAAAAGAGGATGCTACACTCCCTCTCTTTTAAAGAGAGGAGACTGAGGCAGTGTGGGTACCAAGCATCGGTGTCAACAGAGTGGCATTAGCATCTCAGTTCTGTCATTTAAAAGGTAACTACTTTGGGCAAGTTTCCTTGACTTCTAAGCCTTAGTTTCCTGTCTGTAAAATGGGGACAATAAAACCAAAATCTTAGGGTTGTAGTTAGGATTAGCAATACCTGGATGGTACTACACGTAGCAGGCACTCAATATCGCTACTACTACTACTTCCCTTCCTATTATTCAATCATCTCTTTACTTAAAACAAGTAAAATGAGCACACAAAATACGCTGTTGAGGGTTATCCCAGCCCCATTGGAAACATCTTTGCTCTCACCGTAAGGAAAGAGAGTAAACCAAAGGAGGAAGGGCAAAAGGCATGATCTTAGACATAAAGCCTCATCCAGAAAGGAGAATGCTGATGTATATATATACACAGCTACAGCAAGGAACCAGAGAAGGAATGGCATATATGAAATACAGGCTCGGGGACAATAGATGGGGAAAGGATGAAGAGTAGAGTTCAGTGCTTTGAAAAGTGACATTGATCATTTGTGGAAAGGTGTTTGGTGACAGGAAATGAATTGTAAAAAAGCAGAATCTCTTAAGTCTTTTATAATTAAAAACCCCATGACGTGGCCTTCCCTGGAGCGCCTTGAGAATTAGCCTCTCATTGTCTGTCTGGCATAAAGATGGAGGCAGCTCCCACAGAGAAACAGAGACAGGAACTGGATAATCTCCTCTTTTCAGAGCTTCCTCTTTTTGCTTCCCTTCTCTTGCAACTCAGCCCCCGCCTGTATTCAACTGTCCCAGAGCCTCAGAGCTGAGCTGGTCCACACATTGATAAAATGCTTGGCTCAGAGAGCCGGGGCAGTTTCTTTTCTTCTTTTGGGCATGTGTCTTATTTTAGTAACAAGCAACAAGTAATATAGAGAAATCTCAGACTGACGGGGGAGAGGACAAGACAGACGATCCTCACAGCTCTGGTGAGTGTGTTCCTGGGGGTGGCGGAAGGAGCACTGCCCATAGAGAAATGCGTTTCATCAATGGTTCTGAAGAGGAAAAGTAACCCCAGGAGGGGACTGAGACTGGAACAAATCACACAGGGAACCAAATCTAAAAGTTGCCAGTAAGAAGAGCAAGGCTTAGAGCAGCCCAAGAGTTAGAAAGGAGAGCGCTTAGAAATGCCAAAGGCTATCTGTCTATGCTGTTCTGCAGGGTGCATGTTGGCCGCTGGCTTGGTGTCAGGGTCAGGGGCCCAGAGAGGCCCTAGGAAGAGGACTGGCTACATAATTTGCAGAGCTCAGTGCAAAATGAAAATGCAGGGCCTTTGTATTCTTTTTTTTTTTTTTGGTCTCTCTCCATTGATACTTTTTTTTTTGGCTGAGGAAGATTTGCTCTGAGCTAACATCTATTGCCAATCTTCCTCTTTTTTGCTGAGGAGGATTCACCCTGAGCTAACATCAGTGCCACTCTTCCTCCTTTTGTATGTGAGCTGCCATGACAGCATGGCCACTGACAGATGAGTGGTGTAGGTCCTCACCTGGGAACCGAACCCAGGCCACTGAAGTGGAGCATGCCAAACTTAACCACTGGGCCACCAGGGCTGACCCAATGTGGGGCTTTTGTTAAAAAATTGTTAAGAATTTCAAGGGGCCGCTACATGGCACAGTGGTTAAGTGCACATGTTTTGCTTCGACGGCCCAGGGTTCACCGGTTGGATCCCAGGTGCAGACATGGCACCGCTTGGCAAGCCATGCTGTGGCAGGCGTCCCACATATAAAGTAGAGGAAGATGGGCATGGGTGTTAGCTCAGGGCCAGTCTTCCTCAGCAAAAAGAGGAAGATTGGCAGCAGTAAGCTCAGGGCTAATCTTCCTCAAAAGAAAAAAAAAAAAAGAATTTCAAGATGGTGAGAGCAAAGCATTAAACCAAGCCCAGGTCCTACTGAGCATGGGGCCCCATGTAACTACACAGGTCCCACACCCATGAAGCCAGCCATGTGTAGGTGCATTTTTAAGTAGATCCCCAGATGTAGGCTGATTATTTTATTTAGCAAATCAAGACATAGGGCTAGAATATGTTTTCTGTTATTTTATTCCACGTTTTGTTTTGTGAATTTAAAAACTTCTATTATTATTTTATATTATATATAATGTAAATTACATTAAAACAATGCAATAGTACTATCATAACAGCCAATGAAGAGAAAGTACAAAAGTCTTTTACAAATGTGCATGAACGGCCAAGCACGTGGCCTTCAAACAGGAGCCCTGTTTCCTATTTCCTTCCATTGCCTGTGTGATTGTGACTGAGGCTCTGTGAGCTGCAGAAAAAAGGTGGGGATGGCTAGTTCCAGCGCTCTCCTTCTCCCAGCCCCACGCTGCTCTCCATGCCCTCATTCTGGGCTCTTCTCCCAGCTCCCCTCCCTCCCAAATCTTCCCCTGAGCTCTTTAATGTTCATCCTGCTTATTTGTCACCCTTTGTGGCAGCTATTAAACCAAATCCTTACTTTGAGACTTGATAATTAAAGGGAAAGAATGAAGCATTTATCCTGCCTTTCCAGTAGGAACTATATTTCAGTATAATTAAATAGCCATAGTTTTACCTTTTATTTATTCAACATTTACCTAGCACTTACCATGCACCGGGCCTTATTCTGATTGCTTTACTAATATCACCTCATTTAATTCTCATAGTAACTATATTTTACAGATACGGAAATGGAGGCACCAAGAGGTTAAGTGACAGTCACACAGCCTGCGAGTGGTGGGATCAGCATTCAAACTCAGAGTCCGGCTCCAAAGTCCATGCTCTTACCTGCTGCACCAGGCTGCCCTGGTTCAATGAGGGAAGTTCTCCTTTCCTCAAGAATGCCAGCTAGTGAATATAGATGAAGTGATAGAATTAGAAAACCATTTTTAAGTCTGCCATGAATTCGTTGATCTAGATAAGAGTCGTCAAGTGGGATTAAAACTATTAGGTGAATAGTTGATGGGGAGCTGGGCATTTGTATAGTGCCAAAGTAACAGCCCAGAATCTGGAGGCAAATTTAACTATACAATGGGTTCAGCTGCCATCTTGCTGATGCAGTGGTCAACCATAGCCTTACTACCAGTGGGGCAACCAGACAGTGTCTCCTGATGTGCTGCAGTATCTGACACAATGCCACATGGATGTATTCTAGCCAATGCTATTTAACTCGAAAGAACAGGCCTTTAGAGCGAATGTCCAGTTTACAGGAAACACAGGAGATTGAGGAGCTAGCAAAATAACATCACAAACAAGCACTTGGACAAATCCAAAAGGTGGGACATTCTTCAGAACTGGCTCGATTTTTTCGCTGTCAATAAAGCATGAAATTTAAAAAGAGTATTCTCGAGTTCAAGAGATTTAAGAAACATTACAAGAGGAATGCATGATTTTAGACTGCACTCTGATTTGGACAAACCAGCTGTAAAGGATATTTCTGGAATAATTGGGGAAATTTGAATATGGTTTGAGGATTAAAAGGTATTAAATTTGCACACTGAAGTGAAGAATTAATACAACGATTTTTAAAATGTCCATTCTAAAGTAAATTAGGTCTTTCACTGTCACCCTCCTTACAGAACGGTCTCTCCACTTCTTTGCCCTGACTGAATCCTGCCTCCCGGCTTGCATGTTGCTTCCTGTAACAGATACTGTTGGTTCTCTGCTCATATCCCCTGGGCTCTTACCATTTCTGTGCGTGCCAGCCTGACTTCCAGTTGCAGCTCCTGCGTCTCTTTGCCTGGACGTTTTCCTCTGGACCCCGGAGCCCTCTTTGCCTGCATATAGAGGAAGCCCCAGAAGTGCCAGGGGATGAACACCAACCTAGGACAGCTCTGAATCAATGACTGACAGGGGTAGGTTATCCCTCAGGTGGGATAGCTCTGAGATGCATGTTCCACACTACTTCCTAGAATTTCCCAATATGACTAAGCTCCAGTTACCCACAGGGGTACTTTGCTTTGTAACATCTCCCTTTATTGGCTTTCTTCACTTCCCTGTCTCACTCCTCAACTCCTTCATGGGTATTTTCTGTGATCACCTCCTGAACAGATTACGTATGCTGGAATCCTCATCTCAGAATCTGATTTGGGGATAATCCAAACTAAAACATTTCCCCTGGAGCACTCTCCTGTGAGAATTGTTCTCTCTCACAAAGCCTGAGAGCAAGAGACACCACCAGCATTTTCCTACTGCCCTTTTACTCTTGTGCAACATTCCTTCTTTCTTTGATCCTTGCACCGTTTACCCTCTGGCCTCCTCACTGTTCTCATTTATCAGTGTTCTGGTTACTACCCCAGATCCATGGGAGATTCTGGTACTCCCCTCTACCCCAAACCTGTCATTAGCCTGGGAGCCCCATATGGAAGTCCCAACTCTTGGCTTCTTGACTCTCTCATCTCAACTTATCTTCAGCTCTGCTCCCTATAATCCACTGCCTGAGCCACACTGTAGACCTTGTCATCACCCAAAACTGCTCTATCACTGAAACTCTAAACTCCAATTTTCCATTCTTAGACTATAAGATCCCACTTCAACAGCTCTCTTACTCCTTCAATACTTGTTCTTGGACTTTGCTGCAACTACCCTATAAGCCTTCACCCAAAGTCAGTCCTATAGTCTACCTTTCCTGCTCCTGAGGACTGCTGGAGAAGATCATCCAAGCTAGCAGATTGTCGGCATGGTCTTCAGCCTCATGTGAGCTCTCAGCTGTTAGTCAATCCTTTTGCTTATTGTTGGGCAGCAACGTCTCTCTCTCCAGTAATGTTCTTGGCAGTTGTCTAGGGCCCTTCTCATTTGCTGTCAGCCCATTCACTCCTATTCCAATTGGGTTTCCATTTTGCCTCTGACTCTTGGCTCTGTCTTCTTTTACAAACTTCCTCTTGCCATCTAGTGGTTCCATTCTTCATCAAGCTCTTGGCTCAAATGTATATGCTCAGCATTTCCTCTAGCTGTCCCTTTGGGACCCCAACTCTGGCTCTAGCCTTGGACTGGCAGCCCTGCTGGGCCCATCCAACTTCACCGCTTCCCCAATGCTTTCCTCCTCCCCTCTCAATCACTAAGACAGAATTTAGACAACTCCTATTCATTACTGCATCATTTCAACACGTAGTTGTTGAGTATCTATTGAGCCTAGTGACAGTCATAGTACCAGGAACTATGCCAGTTGCTGGGATACAATGGTAAATAAGAAAGACAAGGTCTCTGACCACGTGGACTTGCACATTGTGACAGAACCATTGAAGAAAACCTGAGAAAATAGTAAGAAGGAATTCCTTTAGATACAGTAGTCAGGGAACACCTCTATGAGGAAGTAACATTTGATTCAAGACTTGAAGATTGAAAAGGAGCCAGACATGTGAAGAATCCAGTGGAAAAGCATTTCAGGTGGAAGGAACTACAATGAAAGAATTCTGAGGCTAGAAAGAGCTTGACACATAATGCAAATACAGAGGGCCAGTATGGATGGAGCACAGTAAGTTGAGGAGAGAAGAGTAAGAGAAATGAAAATGGACCAGGAGTCATCCAGACCAAGGGGCCATATCATGTAGCAGCTTGAATTTTATTGAATTTTATTTTCAATATGATGAGAAGCCATTAGAGGGTTTTAATCAAGAGAGTAACATGATTTAATTTTCATTTTTAAAAGATGACCTTACCTTATAGTTTGGGCAAGAGATGAGTGTTCCCTGGACTAGGTTAGTAGTGGAGGTGGGAGAAGTGGATGAATTAGCACTTCGTATTGGATGTAGGATTTGCTGATGTATTGAATTTGAGGAGTGAGAGAGAAGGAGGAATCAATGATGACTCTCAGGTTTCTGACATAGGTTAATGTCATTTTCTAAGATGGAAATGATGGGGAAAGAACAGATTGGGTGGGAGGAGGATGACAAGAGTTCTATTTTACACGTGTCATGTTAGAGATGTCTAATGGATGTCCAAGCAGCAATTTTAAATGGACAGGTATATATACGAATCTGAGGTTTAGAGTCTTTTTAGGGTCTTCACTGGGAGTCATCAGCATAAAGATGATATTTAGAGAGCCATGGGAACTGATGAAAACACCTAAGGAGTGATTTGAGAGAGAGAAGAGAAGACTCAAGACGAATTATTGGCAATTCCAACATTTAGAGTTAAGGTAGAGGACACTGAGAAGTAAAGATTGGTAAAAACATGGTATTAACAAAGCCAAAGAGGAAAAGTTCCAGAGAAATAGGGAGTGATCATCTATGTCATCTGCTAATGAAAAGGCTAATCAGATCAGGACAGAAATGTGATCATTGGATTTGGCCACGTAGAAGTCTCTGGGGATCTTGACAAGAGTGGTTTTGGTATGGATTGTGGGTATGGAAGCCAGACTGGAGTGGATTCAAGAATGAACAGGTGAGGAAGAAGAGATTGCATGTGTAGACAATTCTCTCATGAATGTTTGCAGTTAATGGGTAGAAATGTGGGGAGTAGTTGGACGGACAGCAGGATGAAGGAAGAGTTTAGTTTCGGGATAGTAAGTGCTAACTGAAGTTCGTATGCTGTTAAGAATTATTTAGTAGAGAGGGTAGAAGTCCTTAAAAAGGGGAGAAGTGACGGTGTGGCAATGATTTCTAGCTATCCTCTAATATCTGTCTTCTCTTCTTCCACGATAAAAAAAAAATCCCTAATTCATAGCTGTCCTTGTGACTTACTAGGATAAGGATCATACTTTCCAGCCTTCCTTGCTGCTAGATGTGGCTATGTAACTATCTCTAGCCGATAAGATGTAACCAGAAGTGTCATGTGACAGCTCTTGGGAACCTTCTTTGAAAGACAGTTGGCACATGCCCACTTTCCCATCTTTTGTCTCTTCTTCCATCCAGCTGCCTGAAATTTGGATGCAATGGCCAGAACTCAAGCTACTATTTTGGACCTTGAGGACAAGGGCCACACCCAAGGGGTGTGGTGAGTTGAGAGGAGCCTGAGTTTCTGAAGATTTTGTGGAGCAGCATCACCATTATCAACTCCGGACTGCCTACCTCCATTCTTTTATGTGTGAGAGAAATAAACTGTCTTATTTAAGCCACTGTTATTTTGGACCACTGTTTCTCTCAGAGGAACCGAATCCTCACTGATTCAGATGGGATCCAGTGCACAAGTAGAATGGACTTTAATAGGAGACAGTTCATCCAACGTATCAGAAAGCTAGGGTAGGAGATGGAGGGAGACGGGGAGATGTGGTGGTGGCAAGGTAAGGGAGTTCCCATTTAATTCATTCTCTTTTCTCTATGAAGTGGGAGGGGAGATTTTCAGCTGAGAATGAAGATAGGTAGTAGAGAGTTGTATGTAGGATAGAGAAGGTATCATATAGACTCTTTAATATGTAGAAGAGCAAGGAGAAGGCTTTGATATCTGTGAGGAACCCTACACTACAGCTGAATTATTTCCCTCCTTATTTCTGCCAGCCCTATTCTTCTGGATCCTTGATCCTCTGATCAGTTTTTCATGCTTTATTTTCTACAGAGTACCCTGATTCTCATTATCTCCACCTTATACTTCCAAAGCTGTGCCCTCTTCCTCAGTTCCCCAGATAGGAGCCCCCTGGGATCTCAGTGCTTTCCTAAAACTGAACTAGATTTGCCATGCCTTTGTTGGGCTAGATTTGCAGGTTTTTTTTTTTTTAATGAGGAAGATTGCCCCTGAGCTAACATTTGTTGCTAATCTCCTCTTTTTACTTGAGGAAGATTGTCGCTGAGCTAACATCTGTGCAAATCTTCCTCTATTTTGTATGTGGGATGCTGCTATAGCATGGCCAGATGAGTGGTGTGTAGGTCCATGCCTGGGATCTGAACCTATGAACCCCAGGCCCCCGAAGCAAAGTGTGCAAACTTAACTGCGCTGGCCGGGTTTTTTGATTGTTTGTTTTTTGCTGTGGAAGATTCGCCCTGAGCTAACATCCACTGCCAATCCTCCTCTTTTGGTACGTGAGCTACCACACAGCATGGCCGCTGACAGATGAGTGGTGTAGGTCTGCACCTGGGAACCGAACCCAGGCCAACAAAGTGGAGCACACTGAACTTAACCACTAGGCCACCAGGACTGGCCCTGGATTTGCAGTTTTTAACACCCCAAAACACTCTACTCCACTCTAGTCTGGCCATTTGCATTTCTGATTTGCCTTATAATCCTTCTAGCTTTCTCTCTCTTAAGCAAACTCTAGCCACCTACTGACACCCTCTTCACATCTTATCCCAATTTCCAGCTTGCCCATCCTTCAAAGCCCAGCTTTGACTCACTTCCTTCAGGAAGCCTTTTCTAACTATTTCAATCTACCTTGATTATTTAATTGGTGAATGAATAATTTGACACCTATTTTGTGACTAGAGTTGATTGCTGTTTCTGAATATCCATACGTAAGTAACCATATACTTATAATCTGTTCCACATAGCTGAACACTTGTTACATATGGCATTCTACTCTAATGCAATACATGTGCCATATGGAAGTTTCTTCCCACTTGCCTGGTTCTTTCCTTGCAGCTTACCCTCTTACTAAGAGTGGGCTTTTTGCAAATAAAAGTGAAGATTCAGAGGGGCCAGCCCAGTGGCGGAGCAGTTAAGTTTGCACGTTCCACTTTGGTGGTCTGGGCTTCACCAGTTCAGATCCTGGGTGCAGACCTATGCACCGCTTATCAAGCCATGCTGTGGCAGGTGTCTCACATATAAAGTAGAGAAAGATGGGCATGGATGTTAGCTCAGGGCCAATCTTCCTCAGCAAAAAGAGGAGGATTGGCAGCAGATGTTAGCTCAGGGCTAATCTTCTCAGGAAAATAAAAAGTAGAGATTCAGAGGTTTTTTTCCTCCTCCAAAATAAAGCATTTGAGTCATGTTTCAAGACTAAGTCAATACTAGCAAAAGAGGTTTATGCTGTAGATGCATCGCTCTGAAGAACATGAAGGAGCAAAGACAGTGTTTCTTGGACCACTTACATCAGACTCAATCTGGAAAGCTGGTTAAAAAATGAAGATTTCTATGAGCCAAAAAACATATATAAGCATGTTTATGGCAGTGTTATTTATAATAGCACAACAAACAAACAAAAAATCTAGAAACAATCCAAATGACCATGCACAAAAGAATGGATACATAAATTGTGATGTATTCATACAATGGAATATTGCATAGCAGCGAAAAAGACTAAACTACACATAAATGCATCAACATGAATGAATCTCAAAAATGATGTTGAATGATAAATGCAAGTTGCCAAAGAATGTAAATAGTATGACACCATTACGTAAAGTCCTCAAACAAGCAAGCTAAATAGGATTTTCTTGTTCAAAGTTACAATTATATGTGGAAAACAGTAAGAAAAGCAAAGAAGGAATTAATATAAATTTAAGTAAAGTGCTTGCCTCTTGGAGGAAGAGAGGAATGCAACTGAGGAGGGGTACACAAAAAAATGTTCTCTTTTTAAAGCTCGGTGGTTGGTACATGGGTGTTCATTTCATTATGATTCTTTATATTATACATATGTACCATATATGCCCTTTGTGTGCATATCTCACAGTGACAAATTTTAAGCATAGATTTCTAGGCCCTGCCAGATCTACTGAACTTGAATTATTAATGGTGAGGTCCTTAAATCTCCATTTTCGTTTGGCATCCCTGATGGTTCTGAAGTGTGAGAACTACTGACAGGAAGTCTCTTTAAGTAATCCGTAGGACCTAAAGGATCTGAGATCCTTTAAAGCCAGGAATTTAGTGCTCAGAAGCAGGCTAGAGGAAGATCCAGCAGTCTGTGGAAGAGGAGAAGAGAAACTATAGAGGGAAGGGATCCCAGATACTCCTTCCAGATGTCCCATGTGTGGCCGTGTGGCCTGGTAGAAGACCTGAAGTTTGGGAAAAGCCAAGAAACTTTTTTTAAAAGATTTTATTTTTCCTGTTTCTCCCCAAAGCCCCGCCAGTACATAGTTGTATATTTTTAGTTGTGGGTGCTTCTAGTTGTGGCATGTGGGATGCCACCTCAGCATGGCTTGATGAGTGGTGCCATGTCTGCGCCCAGGATTCGAACTGGCGAAACCCTGGGCTGCCGAAGCGGAGTGCACAGACTTAACCACTCAGCCACAGGGCTGGATCCCAAGAAACTTTTTATACCATCCTTTGAGCTCCACCTTTTAATTGTGATTGGTGATGGAAAAGGCTTTCTGGGAAAAGACTATATGTACACGCCCTCCTAGACATTACAGCATAAATAAAGAGTTACATGTGGTTTTTTTTCATCTTACTCCAAGCTCTACAAAAGTGTGTGTATTAGTCAGCTAGGGCTGCTATAACAAAATACTGCAGACTGGGTGGCTGAAACAACAGAAAGGTATTTTCTCACAGTTCTAGAGGCTAGAAGTTCAAAATTAAGGTGTCTGCAGGGTTGGTTTCTTCTAAGGTCTCTCTCCTTGTCTTGCAAATAGCCCCCTTCTGGCTGTGCATTTACACGGTTGTTTCTCTGTGCATGTGTGGGGTGTCTCTGTCTGTGTCTTCATCTCTTCGTATAAGGACACCAGTCATGTCGGATGAGGGCCCACCCTTACGATCCCATTTGAACTTAATTACCTCTTTAAAGGCCCTGTCAGTTGAATTCTGAGGTACCAGAGGTTAGGGTTCAACATATGAATGGGAGGACGCACAATTCAGCCCATAACAGTACGGAATATTTATTTTGTTTTTGTTTGTTTTGGTATGACCTTCATGGTACCCTGCACAGAGCTGAGCATACAGTTGGTGCCTAATTCATACTGATTGATTGATTAGTAACTCACCTAAAAGGTTTGGTGGGGAAGAAATGAGTAAAAATGTGTTCCGCTTTCTCCAGAGTTGACTGTGGTAGTTTCATGTTCATCAGATTGACTAGCCAATCAGTTATTTTCAATTCTAAATAACCCAACATTAAGAATCCACGAGACAGTCACTCTAAACATTATAAAGCATTAAGCTGCTTGAAGTCTGAACTCTTTAACTGTTTGACATTTCCTTTAAAAGTTGTTGGAATCCCTCTCTCCAGGAAGCCCAGTCGGAGGGAGCTTAGTGTTTTACTTATCCAAGTCTTTGCAGTAATGAATTAAACATGTATCGAAAAGGGAAGTGTCATGTCCTGCAGCATCTCCCTCCCCCATGCTGAGCTGGCACGTCCCAAGGGCAAGGCCAATCAGCCTCGTCATGGAACGCCGGAGTCAGACAGATTTATCAGAGAGGAGGGAAAAAGCAAAGAAAACCCTTTCCTTGGCAAAAAAAAGAGCCTTTGATTTCTCAGCTCATCATCCCAGACAGAGCCACTGAGACTGTTTCTTCGGCTCCGACCAGCAACCGCCTGACATCTGGGAGATCTGGCCGGCATGTGGGGACTGGGAATGAGGGAACAAAGCAGGAGCCAGAAAATTCGTGAAGAAAACACACAAAGCAAACCTGGCGAGACACTAGTAATAACCATCTATCCTGTTCACCATACACTTTTTAACTTTGCAAAGCACACTGACATCTACCACTTCATTTCACCCTCAAAACCTTAGGAAATAGGCAGGACAGGTAGTATTTCTCTCTTGTTATAAACAACGAGAAAGAAGCCCAGAGAGATGGAGATGCACACAAACAACTAGTCGGTGGTAGAGCTGGGACTAGAATCCAGGGCTCCAGACACCAAACTCAGGGCTCTTTCAACAGACCGGCTCTCCTCAGGTTAAGAATTAATCCAACTTTCCCACCACCCAGATTTTATATAGGCAGAAGGAGGGGATGATTTCTACCATACATTTTAGAATCAGAAAGTAACCTTAGAAATCTTCAGAACAGAGTACAAGAATCCAGGGGAAGACCCAGCAGGACTCCACAGGTCTATTTCTTTCCACAATTCACTTTGTGAAGCCGCCTCTGTCAGCTTGCCTTGCTTCTGCCTCTTCTGCCATATCCAACTTGAACAGTGACCCATGAGGCCTCCCTGTGCCGAGCCCCGCTTACCTCTCTAGCCTCCTCTCTCTCCAGGTCTCCAGTATTGTCCCACAATCCAGCCAACAGGACTATGAACAGTTCCTGGAACACGCTGGGCTGCTTCACACCTCCCAGCCTTCTAACACTTGCTCTTCCACCTCACAGAGCCCTTCAGTCTCCTGACCCCTCCGTTCGCCCAGTCTGTTAGTCCCTTCTCTGTCTCCCTTCCTTTCTACCAAGTGGGATCCCACGGCTGAGAACCTGAACCCCTCCCTCAAGCATTACTCACCCTTTGCTGGCACCCCTCTCCTTCTGCCACACCCACCCAACCAAACCCCACCTAGGGAATAGCACAACACTACCTTCTCTGCTCCTGCAATTGAACGGCTAAGCACTGCTGGAGGCAAATCCCACAACTCTGGAGGCTGTCGACCCTATAAATGTCCAGTCTCTCAGCTAGGCCTGCAACCCCACTCATCAGTCCTCTCGCGTGTCCTTGGCCCAATCCTTCTCACATTCCTCTCAATGACTTCTCAACTTTTCACTGCCCTCCTCAAGCCCTTTACTTGACCCTGCTTGTCTCTCTCTTGGCGGAAAACTGCTTCCAACCTTACTGAGAAAATTGAGGCCATCAGGATGGATCTCTCCCACCAACTACAATCTCCTCTCCGTCCACACCCATCCCTCCTTTTTTCTCCAGTTTCAGAGGGTTAGTTGCTCTCTTCCTGTTTAAGGCCAACACTTTTAGCTAGGCCTTGGACCTACCCCTCCTGCTTCCTCTAAGACCTTACTCTGTCAGATGACCCCTTTCTCCCTTACCTTCTTTCTCTCCCTCTCAACTGGGTTCTTCCTCTCAGCCTAAGAATTCAAGCCTCTCTTATAAAAAACAAAACAAAACAAAGCAAAGCAAAAACAAACCCAAAGCATTTTCTGGTCCTGTCCCCTCTAGCTTCTCTTCAGTTTCTTTTCCTCTCCTTCTCATCTAATTTTCTCAGAAGAGTATTCTACATTTGCCGTCCCCACATTCCTACTTTCAATTCACTTCTCAACCAACTGAAGTCTGGCTTCTGGCCCCCCTGCACCATTCTACTACAAACTCTCCCTAAAATCACCAGTTACCTACTCATTGCCACCCCAATGGGCACTGCTCAGTCCTTGTCAAATCTCCCTGTGGTGTTTGACATTTCTGATCACTCCCTCTTTAAAGAAAAGAAACAGACAAGCTCCCTTGGCTTCCACAGCCCCTGTCCTTCTTTTGGCATCCCGTGTTCATCCCTCCGTATGTGTATGGGCTCTGCTTCCTTCACTTGCCCCTCCACTGTTGGTATTCCCCACTGTTGTCCTTAGCCCACTGCTTTTATCATGTGCTAGTTTCTCTCTGTGTGATCTCATTCATTCTCATGCTGGTAACTTCTCTTTTGGTTGCAGAAAGAAAAACCCTCACTCAAATTATCCTCAGATGGTTGGGCTTAGATTTGAAGCTACACATAGACTGAGATGGTAACTCTATCAGGTAGTGAAGCAGCTTCAAGAATGTGCAAGTCCCTCCATCTTTGCTTGGGCCACATGCTCACTTTCTCTGTCTCTCTCTTTGTATCCTTTTCTCCAGTGTCTATTCCATTCTTTTTCTACCACCCAACATCCTCTGCTCACCCATTGCTTCCACCTCCTTCCTACTTCAGCTTCAAATGGCCTCAGCTTGCCATGTCCCAATTTTCTACAATCTTCTAGCTTCAACTCCCAGTGTTAACCGGCCTGGAGTCTCTGTAGTTCTTAGTTCAAAATCTGGAGAGAGGGATTCTAATTAACCCGGCTTATCTTTTTCACCAGGCCACAGATCATAAGTCGCTGGCTGCCCTTGGGTCAGGGGCCCACTCAGTTCCATTGGCTGCAGCCAAGGCAGGTGGGGGCAGTTAGTAGGATGGATCAGGTAGAACAAATTACGGCTGCTTGCACAGCAGTCAGTGGAGGCAGCAAGTTTCCTCAGAAGTGATGTGATCACGGCCGGCCATGACAAATACCCCCAGTATAATCTCAAATCTAAATCTCCAGCACCGACTCTCCCCGGGGATTTAAACATGAAAATTTAAACATTTAAATTTCAAAGTGTCTGCTAGGCGTCACCTCTTGTTTGCTCCACAGGCACCTTAAACCCAACATGTTCGAAAGGAGAATTCTGCATTTTCCTCTAAAGAAGCACTCCTTCCTGAATTTTCTATCATAGTTGATGGTACCACTATTTTTATTGCTGTTTTTATTACTGTTATTATTGTTACTATCTACATAGCTACCCAAGCTAGAGAGCTATCATTTTGAAGTCTCCTTCACTATATCATCCATACCCAATCCATCACAAAGCCCTGCTTATTTCCCTTCTAAGTTTTTCCTTAATTCTGTCCTCTCCTTTTCACGCTCACTGCTCTAGCTTAAGCCATCATCTTCTTTCACTTGGATGGCAGCAACAGCCTCCCAACTGGGTTCCCCTTTTCTGGTCTTGTCCCCCTATAACCCATCCCTCACACTGCCGATAGAGTGACCTACTTTTCTAAAAACATCCATGACCATTCCTCTTCCCCATTTTATGGCCTTTCAATGACTATTGTCTACTGGATAAAGACTAAGCTCTTAAAATAATGTACAAGGCCCTGCTTTTCCTTCTGTTCCAGCTTATCTGCTGCCATGACTTGCATTTCATTTTACCTCCCAGCATCACCACATTGCTTATTCCCTCCACACAGCACTCTGCTTCTCACCTCTGTGCCTTTGCTTCTGCTGACCCCCTCTGCTTGGAATACCCTCCTTTCATTCCTTCCTCCCAGGATAATTGACCTGACCTCTGCCAGGATAATTTAGATTCTGTTCAGGTGTAACTTCCTCCGGGAAACTTTCACTGTCTTCTCTCCCATTTCCAATTTGAATAAGGCAGTCCTCTGTGTTCTCATTATGTCCTGGTCTTATTTCTTTCATTGAATATCTTGCCCATATTACTCTTTAGGGGGCAGACCCTGTGTATTATTCATATCCGTATTTCCAACAGCTAGCATAGGTCCTGGCACTCAGTAGGGGTTAATTTTTTTAGAACGAAAGAAAGAGGGGAAGAGAAAGCTGAGGCAATAATAGGTAGGCCAGTGAGACAAAGGAGAGGAGAGGAGGAGAGGAAGAAGAAGGGAAGATAGAGAAGATAGGAGGAGAGAAAGAGAGAGAGAGCAAGAGAGGGAGAGAGAGAGAGAGAGGGAGAGGGAGATAACGAACCACTGTACTGGGTTGAAATCCACTTTACTCTGACCTAACTCAGAGAAACTAGCCAGAGGGCTGGGACCTGGCTCATCTCCTTTTCCCTTCTCCTAGAATCACAAAAGCTGGCAGAGCTCTGTCAAGGGCTGGGCGCAAGAAGCCCTGGAGATAGCTGGGAATGCAGGCCAAAGGACTGTCAGCTGGGTCACTGCTGACAGCTGTAGCAGAAGGGCAGCAGACTGTAAGAGGATGAGGTTACTGGGCTGCTGGAACCAGAGATGGGAGAGCTATCAGTTATTAATAACCATAACTAGGCCATCGGGGCCCAGAGAAGTGACTGCCTCCAACTGACTAGGATTCCACTTTTCAAATAAATCATTGCTTTACACATCTGTGGGTAATGGTGCAGTTCCAAAAATGAAGCCAGAGTCCTATCAACCAATCCCAGGGGTCTTGGCTTTTAAACCACACGGACAAAAGACAAATGACAAAGGCTCTGAAATAAGAGGCTGAAAGGTTAGAAATTATGATGGTGTGGCCTGGACTCAAGGAAGGCCAATCCTAGCAGAAGCAGAAAGAAGACCCTCGCCCCTGGACAGACTGCTCCTCCATCCTCCTGTCATCGTCAGACCACCCACGGGCCAGGCTTCCCCATTTCTTTCAAGGGCGTCAATAGCCTCTCAGTCACCAGGCTCTTCCTCACTAATTAATCATAAATTAGTCAAGACCGGCCTAATCTTTCTATGAAATTTCTCTCTGCCCTTCTCCAGTTAAGTTCTTATCACCTTACACGCAGGCTAATATATAGCATAATTGCCTCATAGAGCCCCAAATCTTCAGTGGCGCCATGATGTCTAACAAATGGAATCTGCATTGCTGATTTCAAGCTCTCCTTCCAATTTTGTTTCCTACCATCTCCAGCATGAACCTTTTATTCCTGCTAATCTTGAAACTCAGGATTCTCTGAGCCTTCCCTTATGCTGTCCTACATCTGGGCTTGACTGGGGGATTCCTTCCACCTGGAATGCTCTTCTCCCATTTCTCCCCCCAGGACACCGCAGTGGTAAGTGCTGCTAAGTCCATACTCAGAGTCAAGTCCAGCCCCTGTCCTTTACTATCAGTGTGATATCGGGAGAGTTATGTTGTCCCCCATAAGGTTCAGTTTCCTCATCAGTAAACGAGGATAAAGACAATACCATTCATGGCTATTGGGAGAAATACAGAATTTTTTTAAAAGTATTATTCAGTGTTCCTTATTGCAAACAACAAAAACCAACTCCAGTCATGTTCAGAAGAGGGATTTATTGAAAGGACAGCAGGTTGCTCACAGAATCAACAGAAAGACTGGCTATCCAGTTTAGAAAATGGTCAGGGACCAGGGGAGGCTGGGCAGGGTTACCCCCAATTAGCTCACATCTCAGGGTCAATCTAGCTAAAATGCCACTGCTGATGCTACCATGCCACTGGCACCACCTTTGGACTCCTGACCTCCCTCTGTCTTTCTGATCCTCCCTCAAGATTCAGAATTCTGGGTGGGAACATCAGCTTGTCCAAGCATCTGGCATGTGCGTGTGCTCTAGGAGCCAGGGAGGAGGGCAAGTCTGCCTCTTCTGCTTCCCATACATATACATAGCCCGGCTCCTGGTATACGTTTAAGTGCTCAGTGAGTGGTAGCTTTCATATTAAATATTTACCATCCTTCAGGGCTCAACTCAATGATAACAACAACTATACCCCCCTCCTTTCTAACACCCTTAAATGTTGATATTGTCACTTGATCCTCCCAAGCACTTTGTCAGACAGAAAGGTAGCCAGCTGGGGCAGAACTTATTAGCCCTAGGATACATAGCCAGGAAGTGACAGAATGAAACTCAGGTCTTTTATTACTAAATTCTGTAACAGTAAAATTTATGTGGTGATTACTACATGCCAAGCACTGTTCTAAGAGTTTTGTATGTAAATTATCTAATCTTAATATAACCCCATGAGATATGTATTATTAGATAGCCCCATTTTACAGATAGGGACACTGAGGAACAGAGAGGTTTAGTAACTTGTAGGGTCATATAGCTAACAAGTACCAGATTTGAGCCCAGACAGTTTAGTCTTAGAGTCTATCCTCTTAACTTCAACACCCAGGCTAGAGTGGCTTCAGAGTCTAAGCTCCTAACTGCTACATCGTAATGCATTGCGAGCCTTAGATCCCTTTTTACGCAGACTAATGTTCCTTCTTCCTCACTGACCAATCCAATCACCCCAGCTAGAAGTGATGCCACACACCCAGTTCATCTCTAACTTTGCAGGGTAGATGTGTATCCTTTATAAGACATTAAGTTCCTTGAGGGCAAGGTGCTACGTCACTTGTAGCGCCTCAGCAATTGTTGAGTCAGTGAGTGAAGAAGTAATGGAACAAAGGAGGAAAGAGATAAATAAATTCAACTATGAAGTAATGGGTGTTGGGTCCAGGGTAAGGGTAGGGAGAGAAGCACAACTCTGGTCAAGTCCATGTCAGACGCCCAGATGATTCAGGCTCAGGAAAGGGTCTGAGGTTACCTCAGCATCCCAAAGCTGAACTGGAACCCAAGTTTTGCCAATGGCTGGACCCTGTCTTAGTTTGCTAGGGCTACCATAATGAAATATCACAGACTGGCTGGCTTAAGCAACAGAAAGTTATTTTCTTACAGTTCTAGGGGCTGGAAGTCCGAGACCATGTGCCAGCAGGGTTGGTGCCCTCTGAGGCCTCTCTCCTTGGCTTGTAGATGGCTGCCCTCTTGCTGCCTCTTCACACGGTTGTCCGTCTGTGCACGCACGCCCCTGGTGTCTCTGTGTGTGTCCAAATTTCCTCTTCTTATAAGGACACCAGTCAGATTGGATTAGGGCCACCCTAATGGCCTCATTTTAACTTCATTACCTCTTTGAAGGCCCTAACTCCATATACAGTCACATTCTGAGGTATTGGGGGTTAGGGCTTCAACATACGAATTTTGGGGGATATAATTCAGCCCATAACAGACCTCATCTTCCATTACCCTTTACTTTCTCCCAACTAGGGTAGGAGGGAAATGGGTAAGGAGTGGAGGTAAATGCATTGAGTCACACAGGGTTTTGCTGGCCTGGGAGCTTAGGCCAGCATGACTCAATGCATTTGCTTCAACCCAGAAGTGGGTGGAGAGTATCTTTTGAGACTGGACTTAAGGTTAAACAGGACAATGCTGGCACTTTAGTGCTTCCCTTCCAGATATACACAGAATGAAAGTTGTGCCATCTGGCTTTTAATATTCCACTTGGGTGCTATCTATTTAGTTAATAAAAGAAAACCCTAATCACTGTCCTTTGCTAAGTGAGCTGTTGTAACATCTGTTTGAAACCCCCTCCCTCCTGGAACACAAGTAATTAAATAAGCACCGTGTCCTTTGGGGGTGAGGCAAGGAAATCATAGCCGCATTACCCAAGTTCTCCAGCTGTACAATCCTCCACATCCCAGGGTGCTAGTTCATTCAGCAACTATTGACTCAATGCCTACTATTGACCAGGCCCAGGAGGAGAAGGTGGGAATAGAGACAGGAAGGCATAGTTCCTGCCCTTAAAGAGCATATAGTCTAGCGGCAGAGAAAGACTGATAGCCAGATAATTCAGTACAGTGATCAGTGTTCTGGCAGAGGGAGGCACAGGGAGCTGTGCAAGCAGAGGAGGGATATCTCACCTGGCCTTGGCAGCCAGAGCAGCTTCCCAGAGAAGAAGATGAAGAGCTCAGTCCTGAAGAAGTAGAAGTTAGCGAGTTAAAGAGGGGCAGGCTGGGATGGAGAGGGGACTAGATACCACAAGCAGGACGATCGTGTTGCACAAATCCAGGGGATGCTATTCACACTGTGGTCTAGGATATAAACAGCGCCTCCTGGAGTTGTGTAGCTCAGTGACCTAAAGGAGTTAGCCTCCCAATTTGCCAGAAAACCTTTAAAAAGCTAGGCTGAGAATATCGACAAGATCATGTGCTAAATGCAAAGAAGTCTTCAGGAGGGGGCTGTGGCAGGAGGGAAATGGGTGGGAGTGGGCTTCTAGGTTCTTGCAAAGATTAAAACTGAACCCTCCATTGAAAGCCTTTCAAGATTCCCCCAGACCTGGAAACAGTGCTGGACTTGGCTGGAAAAAGGGGAGGCTGTCAGGAGGTAAAGCTGGAGAATGCTGGAACCTCAGACCCCGAAAAGCTAATAGACACGGCTCATCCCTATCGAAAACCAAGTGAGAAATTCGTGCTTAGTCTCATATTTGACAATCTGGAATTGCTCATTTTCATACTCACTTTCAATAAGAGAGAGCCCTTGAGCAAGGTTGTGAAATAAAATAATTATAGTCCTTTCATTCATACTGCATTGTATAATTTACATAAAGTTTTGTTATTCATTTTTTTATCCGAGTCTCACAACAACCGTGTGAGGCAGGTGGAACAGGGATTGCCATTCCCTTCTGGCAAAAGACGAAACCGAGGCCCAGAACAGTTAAGTTACCAGAATTCATAGAGCCCATTATGTGGAACAGCCAGGCTAGAATTCAGGCCCTTTGAGACCTTCCACGTTCCTTCCACTCTACCACGGAGAAAGGCTTGCCTTTGACAACTTGCCTGCCAGCTCCCTTGCCCACACTTGCTACTTTGAGAAACCACGCTGCTTATATCCACCCCTGGGAAACTTCTCATTTGTCTCCCCCTTCCACAGCGACCTTTTCTAGGCTACACCCCCTCGTCCACACGCAGCTTTTCTCTGATCTCAATAACGTGTCCATGCAGAGGAACTCTTTTTAAGGTTCTGTTTCATGAGAGGGGCCGGGAGAACCTACCCACTGACCTAATTTACTAATTCTTGCTGAGAAGTTTGGGGAGTGATTGTTACTCCTCCGAGATAACAGCGCACTTTAAGAGAAGTTCTCAATGCCTTACTCCAAAGCGTAGATTCCAACTGTGAGAGTTTTAGCATTTTGGCTTATTTTGAAGCGCCTGCAGATCCTATGATGTAAGTGCCCCTTCCCCCCAACACACAACTGGGACTAGCCCCACCTGAGTGAGCTAACAAGCTACTCGTCTAGTCCTTTGTGCATAGGTGCCTTCTTCCTCTGAGCCCAGGGAACACATCTTGACTCGCAGCTGAAGACTGGCTCCGTGGCCAGCTGGCACCCAGAGCTCTCCCAGGGAGAGTCAGCTTTTGGGGAGCTAACGGCACACTCCTGCCTGGTCTGGAGCGCCTGCCATAGGTCTCCCCTTCCCGTCCCTCCAGGGAGCTGGAGCTTCTCTTTCTTCCTGAGATGCTCAGGGATTCTTGTCAGGTAGGAGCCAGGAGGCGGGCTGCCCAGATTTGTCACGATGGGAAAACGGCAATCACGGAGCACACGTGCTCTGTGCTGACCTAGGCCTCAGTCCCGGGGCAGGTCCACTAGGCCCCTGACAAGACTCTAGGAAGAAAAGGAAGGAGAAAGAGTTCATTCAAAAGCCAGCAAAGCCCAGAAAGGAGAGTGGCTTTCTGTAGGAAGACCTTATGCCTGGCATTGAGCTGGAGGAGAGCGGCCGTGTTCCCTCTAATGGGAAGAGACTGAGCTGCATGCAGGCCTGGTTGGGGCCCCGGGGAGGTGTGAGGGCGCTGGGAAGGAGACCAGGGGGCTCATTTACCACTTTGCTCCTGCCATCTCCCTCGGACTGGCAGGTACCAGGTGAGTCCTCTGCCAGCAAGCCTTTCATGGAGCCACCATCTGGCTGGGAAGGGCAGTCCTGCAGCAGGCCATGCCACCGGCCTTAGGCCTGAGCCCTGGGCCCTGATATGCCCTCCGGGCTTCTTCCACAGAGCTCCTTCCCTTCCCTGGTCTCTCCTATCCAGGCCCTCAGCCAGCCCCGCTGTCCCCCAGCCCCCTCCTTCCCCGATGAGGGCTCCACAGCTTGATTATGCCCCAGCCCTGTGTTCGCCTGCTCCCCTTGCTATGAAGCTGCCTGACTCCTTTAGCTCTCTGGCCTTGATCTGCCAGTTGGAGAGTATATCTCTCCCCCTCCCCCCGTCCTGTATTTTCTTTCTTTATTTTCTGAAATAAGTTTGCCTTCCCTGAGTCTTTACAACTGGAACTAAAATCAGAGCTGTAAAACACACCATGCCAGTGGCTGTAATGACACTAAATCTCTGCTCAAAATACTTATTCATATTGTATTCCAAGTGTTCTGTGTGCCCAAGCTTTTACCAGGAGCAACAAGCCATTGGAGAAATAAGTATCAAGTGCAAATCAAGTGAGACTAGCCGCGGGTCCCGTTTGAAATGACTAGTCAGAACAGATAAATCCAGACCAGAGTAGAAAAGGAGTTCCCTCTAATTAGGAAAGAGGGCTTTATATATCCTCTCCATCAATATGTTTTTGTTTTATTTTTTGTCTTCTGTGTAGTAAGGAAGAAAGAAGTATCCAGAGAACAAGGAGGTTGAAAAAGTAAATTAAGTTCATCCTGTATTTTTAACCTTTTGCAGTTTTAAGCCAGTGGTGATTCTTAAACCTGAGCCGGTATCAGAATCACCTGTAGTAGGTCTGGGGCAGGGCCTGAGAATTTGTGTTTCTAATATTCCCAGGTGATACTGACACTGTTGGTTTGGGGACCACACTTTGAAATCAGAGAATGTGAGTCCTTCTACTTTGTTCTTCCTTTTCAAGATTGTTTGGTCCATTCTGGATCCCTCGCAATTCCATATGAATTTTAGAATCAGCTTGTCAATTTGTACAAAGAAGTCAGCTAAGATTCTGATAGGGATTGTGTTGGATCTGTAGATCAATTTGGGGAGTATTGCCATCTTAACAAGATTGTTTTCTAATCCATGAACTTGGGGTGTTTTGTTATTTATTTAGAGCTTCTTTAATATCTTTCAACAATGTCTTGTAGTGTTCAGAGAATGTTTTGCACTTCTTTTAAAATTTTTTGCTAAGTATTTTATTTTTTAAATGTTATTATAAATGGATTTTCTTAATTTCATTTTCACATTGTTCTTGTAAGTGTATAGAAATACAATTGATTTTTATGTATTCATCTTGTGTCCTGCAACTTTTCTGAATGCATTAATTAGCTCTAATTGTGTGTGTGCGTGTGTGTATGTATGTATTCCTTAGCATTTCCTATATGTAAGAGCATATTATCTGCAAGTAAAGGTAGTTTTCACTTCTTTCTTTCCAGTCTGAATGCCTTTTATTTCTGCCTCTTGCCTAATTGCCCTGGCCAGAACCCCGTACAAAATTGAATAGAAGTGATGAGAATGGACATCCTTGTCTTGTTCCTGATTTTCGAGGGGGAAGCATTAGTCTTTCACCATTAAGCATGATGTTAACTGTGAGTGTTTTGTAGATGCCCTTAATCAGGTTGAGGAAGTTTCTTTCTCTTCCTAGTTTGTTGAGTATTTTTGTCATGAAAAGGTGTTGGATTTTTTCAAATGCTTTTTCCTTGTCTATCGAGATGATCATTTGATTTTTAGTTTTTATTCTATTGATATGGTTTATTACATTAATTGATTTTCAGATATTAAACCACCATTACATCCCTTGGGTAAATCCCACTTTGTCTCAGTATCTAATTCTTTTTACATTTTGCTGGATTTAGTTTGCTAGTATTTTGTTGTGTATTTTTGCATCCATATTCATAAGAGATATTGGTCTGTAGTTTTCTTGTGCTGTCTTTGCCTCATTTTGGGATCAGGGTAATGCTGGCCTCATAGATGGAGCTGGGTAGTATACTTCCTCTTCCATTTTTGGAAGAGTTTATGAAGAATTAGTGTTAATTCTTCAGTAAATGTTTGACAGAATTCACCAGTGAAACCATCTCTCACTGGGCTTTCCTATGTCAGTAGGTTTTGAATTACTAACTCAATCTCTTAAATCTCTTCACTTGTTATAGGTCTATTCAGATTATCTCTTTCTTCTGAGTCAGTTGCAGTAGCTTGTGTCTACAAATTTGTCCGTTACATCTAAGTTATATAATTTATTGGCATACGATTGTTGATAGTATTCCTTATAATCCTTTCTATTTTTCTAAGGTCAGGAGTAATGGGGAATCACACTTTGAGAACCAATGCTTCAGGGGCTGTGCTGAGTAGGCTTGATTGTCAGGAGTCTCTGGTCCTGGGAGGACCTGCCCAGAGGCACGGACAGCACCATGTGACCTGGAGGAGGGTCTAGCTCAGTGAGGCTAGGCCTTGGGCAGGGCTCAGCAACCCGCTCCTGGGGCTCCTACAGTTGCCTAGGAGCACAGGTTATACCCGGCACCTCCCGTCAAAGGCCCGGTCTCTCCTGGAGTCATCTAACTCCTGCTGTCATGCCTCCCTCTTCCTGGGTGCTGGAGGAACTGAAGCACCGATACACCCCGGAGCCAGCGGCCCAAGATGAGCCCCGTGCTGCAGAGCACTGGTGGTTCTCAAACTGAGCATGCGTCCGAGTCCCCTGGGACAGGAGGGCTTGGTAAAACACAGATTGCCAGTCCCTCCCCGAGAGTTTGTGGTCAGTAGGTCTGGAGTGGTGGTGGCTGAGAAGGTGCGTTTCCAACACGTTCCCAGCTGATGCTGACCGATGCCTCTCAGCCAAGGGAATAAAGAGGCTCCTGTTTTCTTTTGTTCTTATGACTGAGGCAGAGGCCTGGCCACTGAAGATGCAGACCAGGGAGCAGCCTGGACAGACACTGGGAATTTATTTGGCACCAGACTAAAAATTCTGAGCGACTAGATTTTTGTTAAGGATCAGTGATAAAAGCATCAAATTATATACAGCATTTCCTCATTCTAAGTATATTTCATTGGATGATGATGTTTAGATTCAGCTATTTCAACAAAGGGATGGGAGAAGAGAACCAACATTTACTGAGCTCTGTTGAGCTTTGCACTAGGCCCTTTACATATGTTACCTCATTTGCTTCTTGCAACAACCATACGAAAAAGACATCAATTAAAAAAATAACATCCCCTAGGGGCTGACCCCGTGGCCAAGTGGTTAAGTTCGCGCATTCGCGCTCCGCTGCAGGCAGCCCAGTGTTTCGTTGGTTTGAATCCTGGGCACGGACATGGCACTGCTCATCAAAACACGCTGAGGCAGTGTCCCACATGCCACAACTAGATGGACCCACAACGAAGAATACACAACTATGTACTGGGGGGCTTTGGGGAGAAAAAGCAAAAAAATAAAATCTTAAAAAAAAATAACATCCCCATTCTTTCAGATGAGGAAACTGAGCCTCAGAGAGCTTAAGTGACCTGCCTAAGGTCACACAGCTGATAAAAGCTGGACCCAGGATTTCAACCCAGGTCTGGCTCCAAAGCCCTTTCCACTCTACCCTGCTCATGAATGCACAAAGGACACACCCTTACTGAAAGGGCAGAGGGAAGGAGGGGAGAGTGTTTTCAGGGAAAACATGATAGAAACAAAATGCTCGCCATGGAGAGAGAGTAATGAGTAAGGAGGCAGAAGGGATAGGCCAGGGCCAGATCGCGGGGGGCCTGAAAGTCACCTGAGGACTTTGCACTTCATCACAGGCAATGAGGAGTCGCTGCAAAAAGTGAAGAAGGGGTGGGACGTTAAATTAGGCGTAGCCTAAGAGAAAGGGAGGTGGTGGTAAGAGCAGAGGGCAAGGGCTGTTGGAGTCATAGCGCCCTGGAGCTGGAAGGGATCCTGGAGCTCACCGTCGTCACTCATCTGACACGTGAGAAAACTGTGGCGCAGAGAGGGGAAGTGAGTTGCTGAAAGGATGCTTGCTGTGGGGCACTGCCCAGCTCTGCCTCGACCCTCAGCGCCGAAGCCCTCAGCTCCCCAGCTGTAGGGAGTGCTGCTGATCGACAGTGCACAGCTGAGCCCCTCACCAGGAACGGCCCTTAGCTGAAGAGAGCCACTGCGCCCAAGGTCGTGCACCCATCCCAGGTGGCAGCCTGCATCCGTGACGGGTCAGTGCAGAAGCTAAAGCCCTGGCCCCTTTACCACAGTGTAGGACAACTCCGAGGGCCACGCTGGCTCCAGAGCTCCCCGTAGGAGGCTTTGCTGTGGCTGCATGGCAGTTCCTCTTCCTCCTCTGCCCGGTCCTGCTTTCTTCACCCCCCATGGGTGTGGATCCTGAGAGTGCCCCCCATCCAGGAGCTCGGGACAAGTGACCTTAGAGACTGGGTCAAAAGATGCTGGGAGAACCCTGCCTCATCCCCCCGGGAGCGCTCTGCATGGTAACAAGTACATGGGTGTGTGGAACAATTAGAGCCACCTGTCACAGGAGGAAATGCCAGGTGCCTCTCTGGCTCCTCCGCTTGCCTGGGACAGTGGCTAGGGGAACTCAGCCTGGACCAGGATGAAATAAAAAAGATCATGTGGGTGGCTCAGGGTTTGGACCCAAGCGCCCCGGACCAGGGCAAGGCTGACCTTGAGGTCCAAAGCTTTGCCCCAAGACAGAGGGAGTCAGGCCAGGGATTCTCAGAGCGCCCCCACACCTGGCTGAAGCACTTCTCTGCTCCTCATTTTGCAGCAAGACCCAGGGTTTCACAACTGGCGCCCATGCTGTGCCCACTGACACGCCCTGTTCACTGGAGTCCTCCCTCACCATGTGCCAGCAGCTGCTGCAGCCCTGTTTGGTGGTGAAGTATGTGCAAGCTCGCATTGTGGCCGCTTTAGGGGCCTGTGGAGCCACAGGGATGGGATCTGTTCGGATTCATTTGCCGCTTTGTTTATTGCTGTGCGGCAGCAGCAGAGCCCAAAGGAGGCCAAACTCGAGCCTTTCAGCAGCTCCCTTGGCCCCTCGGGACCACCCGTCTGTCTCGGGGAGCTGGTGAGGGGCTGAGAGGAGGCCTCTGACCCCAGCTGCCAATCAGGAGGCCAACTACCTGGGAGGACACAAAGCTTTTGTTTAAACACCAAATCCCCCAAGTAGTAAACACGCCAATACTTAGTGCCGCATTCACGATGCTCCAAAGCAAGCGAGACAGATGGGCCACACACCTTAGAAGAAGGCAGTCAATGGCATTTTCAGAAGTTCTAAGACTTGAGTCGAATAAGAGTGAGGGCCAAGCAAGGCGCTTTTTTTTGGTGCTTTTCCTTTCCTCTCTTTCCTTTGTTTTTGATTTATTTATTCTATTGCAGTACCTGGTTTTTAACAGTATATAAATTTCAGGTGTACATGATTATGTATTTTGATTTCTGTGTAGATTACAACATGTTCACCACCCGAAGACCAGTTACAATCCATCACCACACACGTGTGCCCTGTCACCCTTTTTGCACTCCTCCCTCCCTCCTCTCTTTCCCTCTGGTAACCACCAATCCAATCTCAGTTGCTATGTGTTTGTTTGTTGTTTTTATCTTCTGCTTGTGAGTGAGATCATATGGTATTTGACTTTCTCCCTCTGACTTATTTCACTCAGCATAATGCCCTCAAGGTCCATCCATGCTGTCACAAATGGCCAGATTTCATCATTTCTTACGGCTGAGTAGCATTCCATTGTGTATATATACCACATCTTCTTTATCCATTCATCCCTTGATGGGCACCTAGGTTGCATCCAAGTCTTGGCTATTGTGAATAATGCTGTGATGAACATAGGGGTGCATGTATCTTTACTCATTCGTGTTTTCATGTTCTTGAGATACCCAGCAGTGGAATAGCTGGATCTTACGGTATTTCTATTTTTAATTTTTGGCAGAATCTCCATATGTTTTCCATAGTGGCTGCACCAGTGTGCACTCCCACCAGCAGTGTACAAGGGCTCCCTTCTCTCCACATCCTCTCCAACACTTGTTATTTCCTGTCTTGTTAATTATAGCCATTCTGATGGGAGTGAGGTAATATCTCATTGTAGTTTTGATTTGCATTTCCCTCATAGTTAGTGATGTTGAACATGTTTTCATGTGCCTGTTGGCCATCTGTATATCTTCTTTGGAGAAATGTCTGTTCAGATCTTTTGCCCATTTTTTAACTGGGTTGTTGGATTTTGTTGTTGAGACGTATGAGTTCTTTATATATTTTGGATATTAACCCCTTATCAGATACATGGTTTGCAAATATCTTCTCCCAGTTGTTAGGTTGTCTTTTTGTTTTGCTGTGCAGAAGCTTTTTAGTTTGATGTAGTCTCATTTTTTTTTCCTATTGTTTCCCTTGTCTGGTCAGACATGGTACTTGAAAATATGCTGCTAAGACTGATGTTGAAGAGCATACTGCCTATGTTTTCTCCCAGAGATTTAATGGTTCCAGGTTTTACATTCAAGTCTTTAATCCATTTTGAGTTAATTTTTGTGTATGGTGTAAGATAGTGGTCTAGTTTCATTCTTTTGCATGTGGCTGTCCAGTCTTCTCAGCACCATTTATTAAAGAGAATTTCCTTTCTCCATTGTATGTTCTTGGCTCCCTTGTCGAAAATTCTCTGTCCATGGATGTGTGAGTTTGTTTCAGGGCTCTTGATTCTGTTCCACTGATCTGTGTGTCTGTACCATGCTGTTTTTGTTACTATAGCTTTGTAGTATATTCTGATATCAGGGAGTGTCATACCTCCAGCTTTGTTCTTTCTCTCAGGATTCCTTTGGCTATTCGGGGTCTTTTGTTGTTCAATATAAATTTTCGTATTCTTTGTTCTATTTCTGTGAAAATGTCATTGGACCTTTGATAGGGATTGCACTGAATCTATAGATTGCTTTAGGAAGTGTGGACATTTTAACAACGTTAATTCTTCCAATCCAAGAGTACAGAATAGGGGGCCGGCCCCTTGACCGAGTGGTTGGGTTCGTGTGCTCTGCTTCGGCAGCCCGGGGTTCCACTGGTTTGGATACTGGGTGTGGACATGGCGCCGCTTGTCAGGCTGTGCTGGGGGGGCATCCCACGTGCCGCAACTAGAAGGACCCACAACTACAATATACAACAATGTCCTAGGGGGATTTGGGAAAAAAGAGGAAAAATAAAATCTTAAAAAAAAAAAAAGAGCACAGAATATCTTTTCATTTCTTTGTGTCTTCAATTTCTTTCAATAAAGTTTTATACTTTTCAGTGTACAGATCTTTCACCTCTTTGGTTAAGTTTATTCCTATATATTTTATTCATTGTAAATGTGATTGTATTCTTAATTTCTCTTTCTTCTACTTTGTTGTCAGTGTATAGAAATGCAACTAATTTTTGTATGTTGATTTTGTATCCTGCAAATTGACCACATTCATTTATTATTTCTAAAACTTTTTTAGTGGCGTCTTTAGGGTTTTCTATATGTAAAACCATGTCATCTGTAAATAGTGACAGTTTCATTTCTTCTTTTACAATTTGGATCTCTTTTATTTCTTTTTCTTGACTGATTGCTCTGGCTAAGACTTCCAATACTATGTTAAATAAGAGTGCTGAAATTGGTCATCCTTGTGTGGTTCCTGTTCTGAAAGGGATAGCTTTCAGTTTTTTTCCATTGAGAATATTTGCTGTGGGTTTGTCATATATGGCCTTTATTATGTTGAGGTACTTTCCTTCTATACCTATTTTATTCAGACTTTTTACCATAAATGGTTGCTGTATCTTGTCAAATGCTTTCTCTGCATCTACTGAAATGATCATGTGATTTTTATTCTTCGTTTTGTTAATGTGGTGTATCATGTTGATTGATTTGCAGATATTGAACCATCCCTGCATCCCTGGAATAAATCCCATATGATCATGGTGTATGATCTTTTTAGGGTATTGTTGTATTCAATTTGCTAGTATTTTGTTGAGGATTTTTGCATCAATGTTCATCAGTAATGTTAGCCTGTAATTTTCTTTCTTTGTGTTGTCCTTGTCTGGGTTTGGTATCAGGGTAACGTTGGCTTCACAGAAAGAGTTAGGAAGCTTTCCCTCCTCTTCAATATTTTGAATAAATTTTAGAAGGATAGGTATTAAGTCTTCTTTGAATGTTTGGGAGTATTCACCAGAGAAGCTGTCTGGTCCTGGACTTTTATTTTTTGGGGAGGTTTTTGATCTCTTTACTGGTGATTGGTCTATTCAAATTCTCTATATCTTCTTCATTCAGTTGTGGAAAGTTGTATGAGTCTAAGAATTTATCCATTTCTTCTAGATTATCCAAATGTGTTGGTGTACAGCTTTTCGTAGTATTCTCTTATAATCTTTTGTATTTCTGAGGTGTCTGTTTAGTTTCTCCTCTTTCATTTCTGATTTTATTTATTTGAGCCTTCTCTGTTTTTTTTCTTGGTGAGTCTAGCTAAGGGTTTGTCAATTTTGTTTATCTTTTCAAAGAACCAGCTCTTGGTTTCATTGATCTTTTCTATTGTTTTTTAGTCTCTATTTCATTTATTTCTGCTCTGATTTTTATTATTTACTTCATTCTACTGATTTGGGGCTTTGTTTGTTCTTCTTTTCCCAGTTCCTTTAGGTGCATTGTTAGATTGTTTATTTGATATTTTTCTTGTTTGTCAAGGTAGGCCTGTATTGCTCTAAACTTCCCTCTTAGAACTGCTTTTGCTGTATCCCATAGATTTTGGCAGGTCGTATTTTCATTTTCATTTGTCTCCAGGTTTTTTTTTTTTTTGATTTCTTCATTGACCCAATTGTTGTTCAGTAGCTTTTTGTGTAATCTCCATATATTTGTGGCTTTTCTGATTTTCCTCATGTAGTTGATTTCTAGTTTCATACCTTTGAGGTCAGAAAAGATGCTTGGTATTATTTCAGTCTTCTTAAATTTATTGAGACTTGTTTTGTGGCCTAATATGTGATCAATCCTGGAGAATATTCCATGTGCATTTGAAAAGAATGTGTATTCTGTGGTTTTTGGATGGAATATTCTGTATATATCTACTAAGTCCATCTGGTCTAATGTGTTGTTTGGAGCCAATGTTTCTTTATTGATCTTCTGTTTGGATGATCTATCCATTGGCATAAGTAGAGTGTTAAAGTCCCCTACTATTATTGTGTTACTGTTTATTTCTCCTTTTATGTCTGTTAACATGTGCTTTATATATTTAGGTGCTCCTATGTTGGGTGCATAGATATTCACAAGTGTTATATCCTCTTGTTGGATTGTTCCATTTATCATTATGTAGTGCCCTTCTTTGTCTCTGATCACAGTTTTTTTTTCTTTGAGGAAGATTAGCACTGAGCTAACATCTGCTGCCAATCCTCCTCTTTTTGCTGAGGAAGACTGGCCCTGAGCTAACATCTGTGCCCATCTTCCTCTACTTTATACGTGTAACATATAAACACAACCACAGTGTGGCGTGCCAAGTGGTTCCATGTCTGAACCTGGGATCCGAACCAGCAAACCCTGGGCCACTGAAGCAGGATGTGCGCACTTAACTGCCACGCCACCCCCAGTTTTTGTTTTAAAGTCTATTTTGTCTGATATAAGTATTGCTGCCTCAGCTTTCTTTTCTTTGCCATTTGCATGGAGTATCTTTTTCCATTCCTTCACTTTCAGTTTGTGAGTGTCTTTAGGTCTGAGTGTGTCTCTTGTATGCAGCAAATATATGGGTCTTGTATTTTTATCCACTTGGCCACTCTATGTGTTTTGATTGGAGCATTTAGTCCATTGACGTTTAAAGTAGCTATTGATAAATATGTACTTATTGCCATTTTGTTACTTTTTTTTCTGGGTGTTTTAGTAGTTCTTCTCTGTTCCTTTCTTCTTTTCTTGCTCTCTTCCCTTTTGGTTTGATGGCTGTCTTTAGTATTATGTTTGGGTTCCTTTCTCTTAATTATTTGCGTATTTATTACAGGTTTCTGGTTTGTGATTACTATGAGGTTCATATATAATAATGTACCTATATAGCAATCTATATTGAATTGATAGTCTTTTTAGTTTGACGTCTTTCTAAAAGCCCTACTCTTTTACTCCTCTCTCCCTCATTTTATGTTTTTGATATCATATCTAACCTCTTACTTTGTGTGTGTATCCATTACCCTCTTATCATTGAAATAGGTAATTTTAGTTCTTTTGTTTTTTGACCTTCATATTATCTTAATAGGTGGTTGATCTGCTACCTTTACTGTATTTTTTTCCTTTACCAGTGATTTTATTGCCTTTTTTTTGGGATAAGTTTCTTATTCCTATTTGTGCTCTTTCCCACTTAAATAATTCCTTTTATCATTTCCTGTAAGACTGGTTTCTTGATAATAAACTCCTTTAATTTTTGCTTGTCTGGGAAACTCTCTCTCCTTCCATTCTGAATGATAACCTTGCCAGGTAAAGTATTCTTGACTATACGTTTTTTCTTTTCAGACTTTAAATATATCATGCCCCTCCCTTTTATCCTGTAAGGTTTCTGCTGAGAAGCCAGCTGATAGCCTTATCGAGTTTCCTTTGTATGTCACTTGTTGCCGTCCTCTTGCGGCTTTTAGAATTCTCTCTTTATCTTTAATTGTGGACTTTTTAATTATAATGTGTCTTGGTGTGGGCCTCTTTGTTTGATACTCTCTGTGCTTTCTGTTCTTGGATGTCTGTTTCCTTCCTTAGGTTTAGGAAACTATTATTTCTCCAAATAGATTCTCTGCCCCTTTGTCTTTCTCTTCTCCTTCTGGGACACCTATAATACGAATGTGAGTGCACTTGATATTGTCCCAGAGGTCCCTTAGACTGTTCTCATTCTTTTTAATTCTTTTTTCTTTTGTCTGTTCAGCTTGGGTGATGTCCTCTAGTCTTTTGTCCAGCTCACTGATCTGTTCTTCTGCTGTTGAGTCCCTCTAGTGAATTTTTCATTTCCACTATTGTATTCTTCATTTCTGATTGGTTCTTTTTTATATTTTCCAATTCTCTGTTGATGTTCTCACTGTGTTCATCCAGTCTTCTCCCAAGATCAGTGAGCATCCTTTTGACTTTTTGCTTGAACTCTTTGTCAGGTAGATTATTTCTGTTTCATTTAGTTATTTTTCTGGGGTTTTGTCTTGTTCCCTTGCTTGGAGCATATTCCTGTGCCTCCTCATTTTGCCTCTTTCTCTGTGCTTATATCTATGTATTAGGTGGGTCAGGTATGTCTCCTGATCTCGGAGAAGTGGCCTTATGTGGGAGACACCTTTTGAGGCCTAGCAGTGCGCTTCCCTCTTGTCACCAGTTCCAAATGTCCCAGGAGTTATCCCTCTGTGGGCTCCATGTGTCCTGTTCTGGCAGGATTGCTCTTTCTGCAGATGCCCAGGGAGTCTAGGCTGTCTCCCTGATCAGCTGGTTGTAGTGCTCAGCTGTGTGTGGCTGCTATGGACCCTTCAGTCAGTTTATTAGGTTTGGGAAGCCCCGGCACAGTTGGCTGCAAGGTCTAATAGCACATTCCTGTTGCAGTTTTCTGTTAAGTGAATAGGCCCCTAGTGTGGCTGGTTGCAAGTCTCAGGGGCTTCTAATTGCTGTAGACCTCTGGCCGGCAAGGTGAGCAAGCCTTTTGAAATAGTGAAGAGATAGCAATGGGTGACTCTGCAAGGAAGATCATGAATGTTCAATCCAGACATAAGGGTTTTGGTTAAAAATCACCAAAATGGACGTTTATTGTCCTTGCTTCTATGTCCTGCTTAATACATTTCCCTCATCTGTAAAGACCAATCTTTCTCTTATTAAAATATTTTATTATGAAATATTCAGATATACAAAATATATAGAATAGTATAATGAACACTCATTTATTCACCACTGTTTAAGAAATAAAACCTTACAAATATAATTGGCATCTCCTTTTTACCCCATTCCCATCCACTTCTCTACTCCCAAGAAATAGCACCCTGATTTTGCACTTTATCATTCCCATGCATGTGAAAGCCCTTTCTTTGATCTCTGTTATCCATATTCATGAGTAATTTCAAACCAAGTACAAAACTCACCTCCTCTGCAAATCATCCCCGATTAATCCCACCTCACTTAAATTTCTTTACTCTCTCTTCTCAGACTTACATATTCCACTTTTTCACTCTATTCCCTTTTACCTTTGAAGTTGCTCCTTGATAACAGTACACTTCTTTAATAGGCTTCCTTAATCCCTCCAGCCAGCACTTATGTCTGTTCTGTCTGTTCTGAAGGGGAAATGTAGTTGGCTTTTAAGTTGAAACAGTCCTGGATTCAGATCCTGACTCCATCACTTACTAGCTCTGTGACCTTGAGCAATCAACTCCTTTCTTTGGGCCTCTAGTTTCTCATCTATAAGGTAGGGGTCACATTAAGTTTGCTGTGAAGATCAAATGCGATAGCATATTGAGATTTATCATCCCCATACATGTGAAAGTCTTCTTCAATGTATTGAAATGTACAGCCATCATCAATTTCAAACCTGTAATCATTGGTTTGGGTGCCTGTGCTTATTTGATTGACCTTTTGGTTACATACTGCCTCCTGATATGCTATAATTGCTCCACATGCATAAATAAGTCTTGCCTGCCCAGAAAAGCGGTATGCTTGTGAAAAGCAGAGAGAGAGCTACACAGAATGACAATATAATTTATCACCCAAATCAAAACATTATTGAGAGTTGGGGTGGGTGCTATTAATAATTGTACTGGGCCCCAGCATAAACCAGGACTGTCCCAGAGGAACCAGGACATATGGTCACCCGAGTCATATATCTCTTCAGAATTTCCCCCAACCCTCAGCCCAGTGCTAGGTAGGGAGTAAGTGTTGCTAAATCAATACTGTGGAGTGGAATTGAAGGACTGCCAGCCTTGGAAGTTAACAAACATGGCTAGTCTTGTACAGCTCATCCCTTCCTTCCTCTGTCTCTTGCACGCCCTTCTCCTTATTCAGCACTAATGTCACCCCCAAATGGCACATTCATCATCCCAAATTAGCCATTATTAAAGCCATCCATTTGCTGGGCTGCAGCTAAAATGAATTGTGTTATTATTCCAGTTACGGCAATGAATGGCTGAACATCAAAAGCCATTTTGATTTTGCAGCAAGAAGGCAATCAATTATTGTGTCTCACTGGCTTGTCCAAAGCAGCATCCAGCTTGCTACTGGTGAGGACAAGCCTCCTTCCCCATCCAGTAATACACACACTTCCTTAGGCCCCTGATCATGCTTGAGAGCCCAGGAAGGGGAAGGATATATTCCTTCTACCAGTCTGGATCAACTCCCTTTCTCAAACCTGGGATCTTATTGCTTTGAGGCTGAGGTATGAGGCTCCTCCAGGCTTACATTGCTTCCATCTCTCCTCTGATCCTGATCCCTACAGACCTGGCCAGTGAGGCAGCTCAGGGTGAGGTGCTGGTTCCATCCCCTCCACTGCCCTACTTACCTACACTACAAGCTAGTCTTGTCAGAGGCAACCTTGTGAGGTCCAGCAACCTCATTTCTGGGGCCTTCTTCTTGAGTCACACAGTTCTCTGGACCCCCACCCCAGCTGCCCAGTGCCCTCACATTGCAAAGTGATTGATGGATGGGAAAGGCTTGAGGCAGATCATCTCCCAGAAAATGTCTGCATCTTAATAGGGTCTTCACTGCTTTTCCTCAAATGAGCGATCTAAGCTCCCAGGGTAGCACAGTGCAGGTTGGGGTGGGGTGATGGTGGAAACCCTGCCTGGACAGGGTATTGATCAATAGGCCCTTTCTATGGTGGGAATAATGATGATGGTGATGAGAATAAAAGCAGTTACTGGTTTTTGACTGTTTACACTGTGATAGACGTAAATTGAGCAGTCCAGGCTCCTCCAAACCCCACTGTGCACAGCCTTGGGCTGTTGGGAAGATTAAATGAACTAAGGTATTCCAACGCTTCAACGCATATTTCCTGAGGGCTGCACTGGGTGAGGTGCTGTGAGCTTGGCTACTCCTCATCACATAACACTGCAGTTCTGATGCCTGTAGCCAGAGCTCCTCATTGATAGCCCCATCTCCCCATCACCCCACTTTGCTTTAGGAGTCAGGCCTGGAAGTAAGACTCAGCAGGAGTATGCGAGGTACAGAAACTTTCCCAGGCCCTTCTCCCCATCAAAAAGTAGTGGGGAACTGGGGCCACGTTAATTAGCTGAAATTAAGTTCTCAGCTGGATAGTGCCCTCAAGGGCCACTGGTATAGAATTCATTTGCCTGTGCCCAGTGACAGAAATTACACAAGCCCTGGCATCTCCCCCAAGCCCCAGAAACAGAACTGTGTGCAGACTGTCAGCCCCATGCATCTCTGTTCACCATCCCCCTCCCCTACTCCTGACCCTGCACTTCCTAATGTGTGTGTGCGTACAAACACACACACAGCCACACACACCTCCCACCCACACCCACACACATCCACCCACACCCCCTGACTCACACCCCCCCACATATACCCACACCCAATGCACACCCACACCCTCACACACCCTGAGGAAACTTTCTGGCGAGATCCTTCCAAGAAATGTGCTGCAAGGACAGAAACAGTCCTCAAGTGTTGGCCCCCAGATAGTCTCTGGCTAGTATATAGATTATTGATCTATATTTGCATTGCTTATGGGAACACAAGCAAGATTGTGGAATATCTAATCAATGTTTTTGTTTATTTTTTTTAACCCAATTCCTGCATTACCACTAAGAGGAAGGGTAGAAGGTATCCTCTCCATTTACAGGTAAGAAAACAAGTATGTGAGATAAGTGACTCGTCAAAACTATGTGACAAATCAGAAACTGGACTGAAATGACAATGTAGCCTCAGATTTCTGATGTGTTTCTTCACTTTTAAGTCATATTTGAGTTGAGAGTATTCGTTTATTGTTCTGTTGGGCCAGGAATATCCAAAGCGTACTATGATTCTCCAAGTGTTTGTGCTACTCAGATTCAAGTACAAAGTTCTCACTTCTAACCTTTTATCTCCCAAAAGGGAGCAACAGCTTTCAAAATGCAAAGACCGGTCCTTTTAAACATGTACTATTTTTTATAATTTAACAACAATACAGGCTCATTTTAGACAGTGGAAAATGAAGATAAGCAAAAATATACACAACCAGCAATTCCACCACTCAGAGACAACTGCTGTAAGCATTTGGTGCATTTCTATTTTGTCTTTTTTCTGTGCGTGTATGTGTGTTTCATATCATATTTCCTGCATTCTAAGACACATATTCCTCATTTCTGAAATCAGAATGCATCTTATAATGGATGTCAAACGTGACTTGCAAATGGCCAGGCAGAGGAATCCACTGTGATATTCTTGTCATTGCTCGTGTGTGTGCAGACTTAGCTGGGCATAGAGGGTATCTGTTCATCTGATTGTCACTTCAATTGAGTTATTTGCATTGGTAGCACCACTCATGGTTAAATTTTTAACTTAAATTTGGCTTTCTCCCTAATTGTCACTTAAGATGTCTTCTAAAAATTACACTATGATGCATCATTGAAATGAAAAATTATTGTGTCTGCAGAAGATTGCCTGTCACATGCCAGACAATGCAATTAAAGGCAGTAGAAATTGCCAACTCTCTTGGAATAGATCATAAAATTTTCAAAGCTAGGAAAGGTTGGTGTGACCGTTTCATGCATTGTGAGGGACTATTACTCAGGCGCTGAACATCTATCTGTCAAAGCTTGTGAGTGACTTTCAAGAGAAACTGATTGATTTCTAGCTAATGTAATTGAGTAGAAAAAAAAAGACAAAGGAAAGAAAGAAACTATGAGTTTAACCAAACAGGAAATGCGGATGAACTCTCAAGGATTCTTCTACATGCTTTGATATGATCTTGTCACATCATAACAAGCCAGGGTCATGAAAAGCAGCCACATGTCACCACAATATGCTACATCACTGGCAGTGGCCAAAAGTAACTCAGAAGAATCTTTAGAATCTGAAACGTGAAAAAGCTTAGATTCTACTTTTGGTGGTGTTCTTGAAGAAGAAAGTGCTATATAATTGTATGGATATATGTACTTTACTGTCAGCAGAATAAAATTTGGATATATTAAAGGTAATGTTTCTTTCCTCCAAAGCTATTAATAAACAAATGTCTAACAATCTATATCATCTCTGAATTGAAAAAAATAGTTATCATACTATATGTAATTTTGGATTATGCTCTTTAACTTAATATTATATCATGAGTATTTTCAATGTCACTAAATATTTGAAAACATGATTTTTTGGCTTGCTGTTTTTTACTGTATGAGTAATTATAATTATTTTAACCATCCCTCTACTATTGGACATTTAGTGTTATAGATAATGCTGATATCAACATCCTTATCTTTTATCAGGTATTACTCAGTTGAAAGACATAGAAATTGTTAAGGTTCTTGATACATATTAAAAAATGGCTTCTCAGAAAGGTTTTACCAATTTGCAGTACCACCTGCAGTGAATGAGAATGTTTCCCCAACGACACATGTTTTAAAATTAAAAACATAGTCCTTTGCTAATTTGACAGGCAAAAATATAACATCTCATTTTTATTTACAGTTCATTGATTACTACCAAGGTTAAACACTTAAAAAAATATAATTGTTGGTCATTTATATTTTTTGTGTACAATTTGTCAGTTCCTGTCCCTTGCTCATGTGTCCATTGGGGTCTCAAGGTCTGTCATATGTGTTTTCAACAATGCACCAGCTGCTATTAATGCCTCACCTCATATTCCCCCAGACCACCTGATTTCTCCTGCAGCTGCAGTTTCCAGCATTCTGACAGTCTTCCATCTCAAGTAGCCTGTCTCTCTTCTCTGCCTGAGGCTTTCTTGGGCAATGGAAGCTTGCTCTGCCTGAGCCAGGTGCAACCCGGAAGTGCAGGATAGTAAACATCATTGGCGCTGACCTTCAACCAATGGGGATGGAATAAATATCACACACTTCTCCTCCGATGGGATGATTCTGAGGCATGGTCCACATGGTTTATCAGAGAGTCTCCTGCAAGACTGAGTCCCAGCTGCCCACAAGATAACTTGCTCGTTAACGTACTTGTTAGTAGCTTTTCTCCCTTCTTTGTCTCACTTTCCCCATTTTCTTCTTGTGCTCCTGAGATCACCTCCTAAATAAACCACCTGTACCCAAATTCTTCTCTCAGGGTCTGATTTTGGGAAATGAAAGTAAGAGAAAACAAAATGAAAGGAGAACATTTTCTGTCCACACACCTTTTTACAGCCCTGTTCCCCCTCTGTCAGATTGACCTCCTCAATACAGAAGGCATATTTGAAACCAAATACAGAGGAATGAACACTATCTCCTTAGTAAACTTTGGAGTGCAGGATACAGCAATGCAGAGGGCTCTTCCACCTGGCAATTGCCAGTTGGCTGCTTCCAAAAACCTTGCAGGAGATGGCTGGGCTCTTAATGTGGAGACAAAACTAGCTTTCTGAGCTGCAAGGCTAAAGACCAGAATCTGTACTGAGTGGATTCAATAAGGTAAAGTTAACTTAAGCAGGTTCATATGCCTTTTTGATATATAGAGACTGTTATTTTAGCATTTGTATTTATATCTATGCTCTCTCTTTCTCTCTCTCTCTCTCTATATATAGAGAGAGGCATTCTGATCATAGCATATATATATATATATATATATATATATATATATATATGCTTGGATGCCAACTTATTAATTTACAATGAGAAATACAATTGTTAAACAGGCCAAAATGCTTGAGTAGGCAGATCAGTGTATTCTTTCCCTGTGGGCAAGTTGTGTGGGGAGCCAAATAAATTATCAAAAGATTGCTTGGTGAGCATAAAATCAGAACAAGTGGAGTTAGTTGATCATAAGAACGGTCTCTCAGATTAGACAACTTGAAGCACTCTCATCAACTATAGGGCCCGCCTTGCCAAGGAACCCATAATGCTGGGTTCACTTGGCCAAGATCATTCTCTTGGATGGAGCTGGCTGGTAACAGTCATTTCTTTGCTTCTAGCTGGCCAACTACTTTCTATTTACTCCAAGCAGTGTATAATACAATTAATTTGGTTTCCACTTACAAAATTACAATTGCATTCCGGTTCTGCCTCCTTAAGATTTGTCCTAGATCACCTTGAGCAGAGTTTTGAGAGTTCTCGAAGTTTCCAGATTTACAGATAATTTCCTGGTTGATTCCAGATATCTAATCATATTCCTTGCATGAGAATTTTACTAGTTTAACTCCCAGGTAGCAACTTTATTTACTTTTTGTGGGAGGGGGTAAAATGTATATAGGGAGCATCATATAGCTACCCCCTCCTGTTGAGATGAGAACTAATTTCAACTCAACAGATTTCTACTTTCTTTTCCAGCTCCGTCTCCCACAATCCCCCTAAGTTCCAGTCACACCCTTCAACTTGCCATCCCCAGAATAGTCTATGCTCTCTCTTTCCCATATTGCACACGTGCTAGAATGTACTTCCTGCCTCATTTCCCAATGAACTCATCCATTCTTCAAGATCAAGCTCAAACATCACTTCCTCTAAGACGACTTTCTTGAACCACCTCCATCCCCACTCCAGCACCAAAGAAATGGACCGTTTCTCCTTAGTGTTGCTACAACACTTAATTCAAACTTCTATCATAGCACTTACCCACTATACTACATTCATTTATATGTCCATTTTACCGACTAGACTATGGGATCCCTGAGGGCCAAGGCTATAGTCTTATTTATTTGTTATATTCTCAGAGCTTAGCGTAGCGCCTGGCCCTCAGTAAATGCTTGAGTAAATGAATTATTCAAAGTCTGATAGCTGAGCATCCAGGGCTGTTTTATTTTGAAAACTGTGGTATTAGAAGCTATATGACAGAACATCATCTTGGATCATGTAGCAAAGTTGACAGAGCGCTATGAGCTAATATCATGTGCCTTCCATTCATTCATCAATGAATATTTGTTGAGCATTTACTACGTGACCAGCACTGGGGACACAGTGATGAGCAAGACACACCAGGCCTCTGTTTCACAGAATTTGCATTCTACTGGAGGGGGGAGACAGATGATAAGCCATAGATAACTAAAATAATTTCCAGATTGTGGCAACTATAGTGAAGAAAATAAAATAGGGTGACATGAAAATAGGTGACCTGAAGAAAAGGTTATTCTTTTTTGATTGGGTGGTCAGAGAAAGCTTTTTTGAGAGAGTGACATTTGATCAGGTACCAGGCAGAAGGAACAATAGGTGCCAAATTCCTGAGGTAGATATGGGCTTGTGGTTATAAGAACAGAAAGAAATTCTGTCTGGCTGAAGAATTTGTGAGTGCTGGGGACATGGTTCAAGGTGAGATGAGAAAGGCGGCAGAGGCCAGATCATGTAAAGTTTTGTAAGCCACAGGAAGATGTTTTGATTTCATTCAAAGTACGATGGAAAGCCACTGGAGGACTTTCAGTAGAAGAGTGATATGTTTTGACTTACATTTTTAAAAGCTCACTAGCCTGTTGCAGGATAATTATACATAGAAACCAAGATTCCCGTTAGAAAGACAAATCTGAAAGCTATCACTGAATTCTTCTACTTTGGCGGCACTCAGTCATACACTGATAGACATGGAAGTGAATAACCAACTTAAAGTTCCAGTGTATCCTCCAGAAAGTTAGTTGAGTGGCATCAATTTTACAGAAGGCTGAAGCAGGTCATGGAAACCTTAGTCCTTTAAAGAGAGGCCTTTAAACTAGAGAATGCAGAATCCACTCCAGCTATATACTTAAAGGAGGGAAAAGGAAGAAGAGTAGTCCACAAAATTGCCTAGAATAGGTTAGGGAGAAGATTCTTTGGTCTGCTGGCATATTTCATCATTAAGGTATTAGTAGCTTTCAGCTCACTTATAATGGTGGATAATCTGTGCTGAAAACCCCACCCAAACTCCCTAACTAAGGTTTAGGAGTTGAAAGAGAAAAAGACTAAGCAGGAAGCTGTCCACAGAGCATCTACTTTCCCTTCCTGATAAATCACTGCAGAGAAACCATACAGAGTTTGCTCTCATTCTCAGCTCCTCTCTGCCAACTACAGGATTTGGAGCAATATAGGCACCATTACAATTCCAGCATAACATAACCTGTGAGCCCTGTGACGTTCTGTATGTGAAATTTCCCTTGAATAAATCTTAGGAGAGGTATGGGAACTGAGGCCCACTGAAATACTCTGTCAGAAGTTGGGCTTTTTCTTAGTGTGAACAAAGAAGACTGTTCTCTGTTGAAGTCTGAGCAAGACAGAACAACATTACCAACTAGGGAAGGATTTTGAGAGGGCAGAACCATGGAGGTCATTTCAATCCGAACTTTTTCCTTCAAAGAGGCAGGAGATTTGGATAAGGAAGGCAGACCTAGGACACATACCTTAGAAACTGTACATATGGAGAGTTGAGCCCAGAGAGAGAAGGCAGATTTATAAGACAACAAAGAAGAGGTCCAGATGGATGCTGCAAACTGCCAGGAATCTAAGGTAATGGACTGCCAGATGTACTAGTGATGCTGACAAGACAAGGTCTTTGCATGAGAAAGAAGAAAACAAAAAGTCCAAGGCATTGGGACTGCCTAGGTGGAAGAAGGAGGCTACTAATATAATTTGTCCCCAAAGGATATTTAGAATCCAGGGTGTTACAGGCAAGGGGATCAGGGCCCAGCAGTTAAAGGGAGAAAAGGGCATAAAATTCTCTCCCCTAATGGGTACACAAAAATGAAGGTAGCATCCAGGCCATGCATGCAATTGAAACGTCAGGCGGGAGAATTGAAGGTGCTTCTGAAAAATCAGGGTGGTTTGGCCATGTAGATTAAATTCAAAAATGCAAAGACCTTAATCAGTAATCTGGAATTTATCTGGGGGCCCCCAAAAAGGGAAGGGCCTAACATTTTAAAAGTGAGCACCTGGGGGGGAGGTTATGCTGGGCCTTCAGTGAAAAGGAGCCCCAAGAAGAGGGCAGGAAGAGAATTGAATAGAGGAGCTACATGCTGTGAGTAAAATGGCCTACCCAGTGAGAGGAACCTAATGGAAGTGTGTGGGAAGGGCTGATTAATTAACTAACTCATATGGAGGGATGTAATTATAAATCCCCCACAATTCTATTACAGTGACTCCAGTAGGGGCAGCCATTTACTTCATGGCCCTTGAGCATCTGAGTCAACAGTGCATACAGTTCTTCCCCCTTCATATGAGACATCATCCCAAATGGACTGGAGAGGATTACAGATTGGGTATGAGCAGTGCATGGAATTGTACTAAGTCAGGCACGTGAGGGATGAAGTATGGAGGGAGAAAAGTGACCTCCAGGTGGGGAGCCCATTTTTGAAGCTGCGGATTGGCTATTCAGGTGTTAATGGCCTATTAAGAAATATCTGTATCAGTTGCAACCTGCCCCTCCTCCCCAAAATATTGCAAAGCTCCTTCAGCCTAGGGAAATATGACACCTGGTAAATTGGTGGGAAGACAGAGTAGCAACTGGATGATATGCTCTCCAGAAGACAGCTGAAGCTGCAGGTTGGGTGCAGGACATTAGAGGAAGGAGTGAATGTCACAGTTCCTATAAAGGGACATATCACAAAAGAGTCAATTTTTATTATATTGTTTGACCTGATGTGCTTGAAATATAGCAAACTGTCCAACTCTATGACACTTGAAAGATTTTGGCCTGACAGTTCCTGATCCCTTCAATATGGGTGGCATTTCATTTAGAAAAATATATGACCATTGCCAGAGGAGATATAAAGCTGAGAGGGCTATCCCAGCAATAGGTAGCCAATGCCATTTTCCTCAATCTCGTGTTGATCTGCCAAGTCTAAATTGTGTCGTATTTTCACAGAGTCTTTAGTTATTCTTCCAAAGTGCTCCGAGAGGTGGTGGGCTATAGGGGTAGAACAGTGAATTACGTTCAGGCCATCTGAGTTCTTTTAAGTACCAGAGCCGGGATGTGAGTAGCTTAACCACTCTAAGCCTCAGTTTCCCCTATAAAGAGGAGTAACACCTCATCTACCTCACAAGTTTGTTTTGAAAGTCAGCCGAGAGAAAATGAATGTGCCTTGTAAACTGAAATGCACGCTATAAATCTAAGGAATTATCATTTACCATCACCATAGGGCAGGGTCAATGATCTGTTTTTGTAAAGAGCCAGATAGTAAATATATTAGATTTTGTGGCCCACAAAAGGTTTCGTCACATATTCTTCTGTTATTGTTGCTTCTAATCACCTTTAAAAATGTAAAAACCACTCTTAGCTCATAGGCTTTACAAAACAGGCCACTAGCCAGATTTGGCCTGTATACTGTAGATTGCTGACCTCTGTCCCAAATTATCAACATACTGTGGGGCTGATGATTGGCCTTCTCTGTATTTTGTAAGGTTCCCCAGAAAGTCTACTATCTTGCCTGTAAGACTATAAGGATTATTTGAATCTTTCCATTTTTATAGAGGTAAATTCTCACAACATAAAATTCTCCATTTTGACTATATTAAAATGTACAAATCGGTGGCTTTAAGTACATTCACAATGTTGTGCAACCATCACCACTATCTAATTCCAGAACATTCTGATCACCCCAAAAAGAAACTCATACTACTAAACAGTCATTTCCCTTGTTATTTTCTATTTTTTAAAAAATTATAGCCACCCTAATGGGTGTGAAATGGTATCTCATTGTAGTTTTGATTTTCATTTCCTTAATGACTAATGATGTCATGTACTTATTGGCCATTAGTATATCTTCTTTGGAGAAACGTCTATTCAAATTATTTGCCCATTTTTTAAATGAGTTGTTTGTCTCTTTGTAGTTGAGTTGTAAGAATTCTTTTATGTATTCTCGACACTAGACCCTTATCAGATATATGATTTGCAAATATTTTTTGCATTCTGTGGGTTGTCTTTTAACTTTGTTCATAATGTCTTTTTGAGGTCCACAAGTTTTTAATTTTCATGTAGCCCCATTTATCTATGTTTTTTCTTTTGTTGCTTTGCTTTTGGTGTCATATCAAAGAATTCATTGCCAAATCCATGAATCTGGTTTTGTTCTCTGGAGAACAAAATACAGACGGTGTGAGGTAAGGGTCCAACTTCATTTTTTTGCATGTGGATATCCAATTGTCCCAGCACCATTTGTTGAAAAGGTTCTTCTTCCCCCATTGAATGGTCTTGCCTCCCTTGTAGTAAATCAATTGACCATAGATGTATGGGTTTATTTCTGGATATTTAATTCTATTCCATTAATCTGTATGTCTATGGTTCTGCCAGTACCACAGTGTTTTGATTACTGAAGTTCCGTAGTTTAAGTTTTGAAATCAGGAAGAGTCCACCAACTTCGCTCTTCTTTTTCAAGATTGTTTTGCTATTCAGAGTCCCTTGCAATTCAATATGAATTTTAGGATCAACTTATCTCTTTCTGCAAAATGTAGGTGGAATTTTTATAGGCATTGCATGGAATCAATAGATCAATTTGGGAAGTATTGTCATCTTAACAATATTAAATCTTCTAATCCCTGACAGTGAAATGTTTTTCCATTTATTTTTATTGTTTTTAATTGAAGTATAGTTGACCTACAATATTATGTTAGTTTCAGATGGACAACAAAGTGATTCAACATTTATATACATTACAAAATGATCACCATGATAAGTCTAGTAACTGTCAGAGTGCAAAGTTATTACAATCTTATTGACTGTATTCCCTATGCTATATATTACGTCATTGTGATTTATGTATTTATAGCTGAAACTTTGTACGTCTTAATCCTCTTAATCTCCTTTACCTATTTTGCCCAACCTCCCTCTCTACTCCCCTCTGGAAACTACCAGTTTGTTCTCTGTATCTATGAGCCTATTTCTGTTTTATTTTGTTTGCTCATTTGTTTTGTTTTTTAGTTTCCACATATAAGCAAAATTATACAGTATTTGTTTTTCTGTCTGACTTATTTCACTTAGCATAATACCTGCTAGGTCCATCCATGTTGTCACAAATGGCAAGATTTCATTCTTTTTTATGGCTGAGTAATATTCCATTGTGTATATATACCACATCTTCTTTATTCATTCATCTATCAATGGACACTTAGCAACTTAGGTTGCTTCCATATCTTGGCTACTGTAAATTATGCTGCAATGAACATAGGGGTGCATAGATCTTTTCGAGTTAGTGTTTTGTTTTCTTTGGATAAATACCCAGAAGTGGAATTGCTAGATCGTATGGTAGTTTTATTTTTAGTTATTTAAGGAAACTTCATACTGTTTTCCATAGTGACTGCACAAATTTACATTCCCACCAACAGTGCACAAGGGTTCCCTTTTCTCCACATCCTCACCAGCAGTTATTACCTCTTGTCTTTTTGATGATAGCCGTTCTGACAGGTGTGAGGTGATATCTCATTGTGGTTTTGATTTACATTTCCCTGATGATTAGATATTGAGATCTTTTTGTGTGTTGGCCATCTGTCTGTCTTCTTTGGAAAAACATCGATGCAGGTCCTCTGGTCAATTTTTAATTGGACTATTTGGTTTTTTGATATTGAGTTGTATGAGTTCTTTATATATTTTGGATATTAACTCTTCATTGGATATACCATTTGCAAATATGCTTTTCCATTCAGTAAGTTGCCTTTTTGTTTTGTTGATGGTTTCCTTCTCTGTGCAAAAGCTTTTTAGTTAGATGTAGTCCCATTTGTTTATTTTTGCTTTTGTTGCCCTTGCCTGAGGGGACAGATCAAAAAAAATATTGCTAAGACCCATGTCAAAGGGTTTACTGCCTATTTTTTATTATAGGAGATTTATGTTTCAGGTCTTACATTTAAGTCTTTAATCCATTTTGAGTTTACTTTGTATATGGTGTAAGAAAGTGGTTCAGTTTCATTCTTTTGCATGTAGCTGTCCAGTTTTCCCAATACCATTTATTGAAGGGACTTTCTTTTCTTCATTGTATGTTCTTGCCTCCTTTGTTGTAGATTAATTGACCATATAAGCATGGGTTTATTTCTGGGCTCTCTATTTCATTCCGTTGATCTATGTGTCTGTTTTGTGCCAGTCCTAAACTGTTTTGATTACTATAGCTTTATAGTATTGTTTGAAAAGAGGGAGCATGATACCTCCAGCTTTGTTCTTCTTTCTCAAGATCGCTTTGGCTATTCAGGGTCTTCTGTGGTTCCATACAAATTTTAGGATTATTTGTTTTAGTTCTGTGTAAAGTACCATTGGTATTTTGATAGGGATTGCATAGAATCTGTAGATTGCTTTGGGTAGCATGGACATTTTAACAATATTAATTCTGCCAATCTATGAGCACAGTATATCTTTTCCATTTATTTGCGTCTTCAATTTCTCTCATTAACGTCTTATAATTTTTAGAATACAGGTCTTTTACCTCCTTGGTTAAATTTATTCCTAAGTATTTTATTCTTTTTGATGAAATTATAAATTATAAATGGGATTGTTTTCTTAATTTTTCCTTCTGATAGATTATTATTATGGTGTATAGAAACACAACATATTTCTGTATATTAATTTTGTATTCTACAACTTTATTGAATTCATTTATTAGTTCTAATAGTTTTTTGGTAGAGTCTTTAGGGTTTTCTATATATAGTATCATGTCATCTGTAAACAGTGACAATTTTACTTCTTCCTTTTCAATTTGGATGCCTTTTGTTTCTTTTTCTTGTCTGATTACTGTGGCCAGGACTTCTAATACTATGTTTAATAAAAGTGGTGAGAGTGGGCATCCTTATCTTGTTACTGATCTTAGAGGAAATGCTTTCAGCTTTTCACAATTGAGTGTGATGTTAGCTGTGGGTTTGTCATATATGGCCTTTATTATGTTGAAGTACGTTCCCTCTATACCCACTTTGTTGAGAGTTTTTATCATAAATTGATGTTGAATTTTATTAAAAGCTTTTTCTGCATCTATTGAGATGATCATATGATTTTTATTCTTTGTTTTGTTAATGTGGTGTATCATGTTGATTGATTTGCAGATATTGAGCCATCCTTGCATCTCTGGGATAAATTCCACTCCATCATGGTGTATGATGCTTTTAATGTATTATTGAATTTGGTTTGCTAATATTTTGTGGAGGATTTTTGCATCTATGTTGATCAGGAATATTGGCCTGCAATTTTCTTTTTTTGTAGTGTTTGTCTGGTTTTGGTATCTGGGTAATGCTGGCCTTGTAGAATGAGCTGGGAAGTGTTCCTTCCTCTTGGATTTTTTGGAATAATTTGAGAAGGGTAGGTATTAACTCTCTTTAAATGTTTGGTAGAATTCACCTGGGAAGTTATCTGGTCCGGGACTTTTGTTTGTTGGAAATTCTTTTATTACTGATTCAATTTCGTTACTAGTTATTGGTCTGTTCAGATTTTGTATTTCTTACTGGGTAGTCTTAGAAGATTGTATGTTTCTAGGAATTTATTCGTTTCTTCTAAGTTGTCCACTTTATTGGTGGATCATTGTTCTTTGTAATCTCTTATGATCTTTTGTATTTCTGTGGTGTCTGTTATTGCTTCTCCTCTTTCATTTCTGATTTTATTTATTTGGTCCCTTTTTTCTTGATGAGTCAGGCTAAAAATTTATCAATTTTGTTTATCCTTTCAAAGAACCAGATTTTAGTTTCATTGATCTTTTCCATGTTCTTTTAGTCTCTATTTCAATTACTTCCACTCTGATCTTTATTATTTCCTTCCTTCTACTAACTTTGGGTTTTGTTTGTTCTTTTTCTAATTCCTTTAGGTGTAAGGTTAGATTGTTTATTTGAGATTTTTCTTGTGTCTTGAGGTAGGCCTATATCACTATAAAATTCCCTCTTAGAGCTGTTTTTGCTACATCCAATAGATTTTGGAACATTGTGTTTCCATTTTCATTTGTCTCAAGGTATTTTCTGATTTCCTCTTTCATTTCTTCAATGATACATTGGTTGGTTAGTAGCATGTTGTTTAGACTCGATGTGTCTGTGTTTTGTCCAGTTTTCTTCTTGTAGTTGATTTCCTGTCTCATATTGTTGTGGTCAGAAAAGATGCCTGATATGATTTCAACCTTCTTAAATCTATTGACACTTATTTTGTGGCCTAACATGTGATCTATCCATGAGAATGCTCGATGTGCACTTGAAAAGAATGTGCATTTTGTTGTTTTGGGATCGAATGTTCTGTATATATTAATTAAGTCCATCTGGTCTAATATTTTGTTTAAGGCCAATGTTTCCTTATTAATTTTGTGTCTGGATGATCTATCCACTGATGTAAGTGGGGTGTTAAACTTCCCTACTATTATGGTATTACTGTAAATTTCTCCCTTTATGTCTGTTAATATTTGCTTTATGTACTTAGGTGCTCCTATGTTATGTGCATATCTTGTCTTTCCACTTATTTAGGTCTTCTTTAATTTCTTTCAACAATATTTTGTAGTTTTAAGTATATAAGTCTTGCACCTCTTGGTTAAATTTATCCCTAAGTATTTTATTCTTTTTAATGCTTTTATAAATGGAATTGTGTTTTTAATTTGCTTTTCAGATTGTTCATTTCTAGTGTATAAAAATACAGCAGATTTTTGTACATTGTTCTTGTATCCTACAAATTTTCTGGATTCATTTATTAGCTCTAATAATTTCTTCTTATATGGATTCTTTAGGGGTTTCTATATGTAAGAACATGTCATCTGCAAGTAGATATAGTTTCACCTTTTCCTTTCTAATTTGGATGCCTTTTATTTCTTCTCCTTGCCTAACTGCTCTGGCTGAAACCTCCAGTGTAATATTGAATAGCAGTGGTGAGAGCATACATTCTTGTGTTGTTCCTGTGTCTTTCAAAATGAAGTATGATGTTAGCTTTGAGGTCTTTTTTTTTTAAGGGAGATTAGCCCTGAGCTAACATCTGCTGCCAATCCTCCTCGTTTTTTTGCTGAGTAAGACTGGCCCCGAGCTAACATCCGTGCCCATCTTCCTCTATGTTATATGTGGGATGCCTGCCACAGCATGGCTTGACAAGTGGTACATAGGTCCGCACCCGGGATCCAAACTGGTGAGCCCTGGGCCACTGAAGTGGAATGTGTGAACTTAACTGCTGCACCACCAGGCTGGCCCCAGCTTTGAGTTTTTAATAGATATACTTTATCAGGTTGAGGAAGTTTTCTTCTATTCATAGTTTGATGAATTTTTTTTTAAATTTTATTTTCTTTTCCTTTTTCTCCCCAAAGCCCCCCAGGACATAGTTGTATATTCTTCCTTGCGAGTCCTCCTAGTTGTGGCATGTGGGACGCTGCCTCAGCGTGGTTTGATGAGCAGTGCCATGTCCGCGCCCAGGATTTGAACCAATGAAACACTGGGCCGCCTGCAGCAGAGCATGCGAACTTAACCACTCGGCCACGGGGCCAGCCCCTGATGAATTGTTTTTATCATGAAAGTGTATTGGATTTTGTCAAATGCGCCTTCTGCATTATTTGAGGTGATAATGTGTTTTTTTTCTTCACTGTTTTAGTACGGTGCATTATATTATTGATTTTTGTATGTTAAACCATGATTGCATTCCTGGGATCAATCTCACGTGTTCACGTTTTATAATCCTTATAACATGCTGCTAGATTTGGTTTGCTAGTATTTTGTTAAGGATTATTTAATCTATTTTCATAAGGGATATTGGTCTGTAGTTTCCTTTTCTGGTGATGTCTTTGTCTGGCTTTAGTATCAGGGTAATGCTGGCCTTAGAATGAGTTAGGAAGTGTTCTCTTCTCTATTTTTTTCAAAGAATTTGAGAAGGATTCATTTTAATTCTTCTTTAAACATTTGATTGAATTTGCCAGTGAAACTATCTGGTCCCAGGCTTTTCTCTTACAATTATTTTCCTTTCTGTAGGATCAGTGGTAATGTCCCCACTTTCATACTTGATTTTAGTGGTGTGAGTCTTTTCTCTTTATTTCTTGGTATGTAGCTAAAGATTTGTTAATTTTGTTGATCTTTTCAAAGAGCTAACTTTTGTTTTTTGTTAGTTTGAATTGTTTTTCTGTCCTCTATTCCATTTATTCCCTAATCTTTTTGTTTCCTTTCTTCTATTTGCTTTGGTTTTGGTTTGCTCTTCTTTTTCTGGTTCCTTAAGGTGGAAGTTTAGATGATTGATCTGAGATATTTCTTTTTTTTAATATAGGCATTTCCAGCTGTTTCCCTCTGAGCATTGAGTTAGCTCCATCCCATAAGTTTTTGAATGTTATGTTTTCCTTTTCATTCATCTTAAAGCATTCTCTTATTTCCCTTGTGATTTATTCTTTGATCCATTGGTTGTTTAAGAGTGTGTTGTTTAATTTCCACATATTTGTGAATTTTCCAGATTTCCTTTTGTTATTAACTTCTAATTTCATTCCATTGTAGTCTGAAAACATATTTTGTATGATCTAAATACTTTAAATTTATTGAGTCTTGTTTTATGGCCTAACGTGGTTTATCCTGGAGAATGTTCCAAGAGCAACTGAGAAGAATGCATATTCCCCTCTTGTAGGGTGGAGAGTCTTACATGGTTTTTAGGTCTGGTTTGTTTATAGTATTATTTAAGTCTTCTATTTTGTTGTTTATCTTTTGCCTAGTTGTTTTATCCATTACTGAAAGAGGGATGTTGAAGTCTCTAACCATTATTGTTGAACTGTCTGTTTCTCCTTTCCATTCTGTCAGTTTTTCTCTCACATATTTTAGGGTTCTATTGTTAGCTTTATATATGTTTATATCTTCTTGATTAATTGACACTTTTATCATTATATAATGTCCTTATTTGTGCCTTGTGACAATTTTTCTCTTAATGTCTGCTTTGTCTGATATTCATACCAGCTCTCCTTTGGTTACTGTTTGAATGGAATACTTTTTCCATTATTTCACTTTCAACCTATTGTATCTTTGGTTCTAAAGTGAATCTCTTCTCTGCAGTGTATAGTTGCATCATGGATTTTATCCATTCTTCCAATTTCTGCCTTTTATTTGGAGAGTTTAATCCACCTGCACTTAATGTAATTACTGATAAGGAAGAGCTTACATCTACCATTTTAGTATATATTTTCTATATAACTCACATCATTTTGGTTTGTCAATTCCTGTATTACTGCCTTCTCCTTTTTAGATATTTTTTAGTCTCCTAATTTGATTCCATTTTCATTTCTTTTGCTATATAATTTTAGTAATTTTCCTGGATATTACAATTAACATCTTAATTTACAACAATCTAGTTCAAATTAATAATTTCAATAGTTTACAAAAAATTTTCTCCTATATAGATTTGTTCTTTCCCCTTCATATTGTTTGGATCACAAGTTACATTTTTACACATTTTGTGCTCATTAACATAGATTTATGATTACTGTTTTATCTTTTAAATCATATAGAAAAAAGGAGTTACTAACCAAAAATACAGTAATACTGACTTCTATATTTACTTATTTAATTATCTTTACCAGCATTTTTTATTTCCTCATATGAATTTGAGTTACTGTCTAGTCTCCTTCCATTTCAGCCTGAAAGACTCCCTTTGACATTTGTTGTAGAACAGGTATACTAGTGACTGACTTTCTAAGATTTTGGTTATCTGGTAATGTCTTAATTTCTCCTTCATTGTTGAAGGATAGTTTTGCCAAGTATAGAATTATTGGTTGACAGTCTTTTACTTTCAACACTATGAATATGTCATCTCACTGTCTTCTGTCCTCCATGGTTTCTGATGAGAAATCACCTGTTATTTTTTTTTTTTGAGGAAGATTAGCCCTGAACTAACATCTGCTGCCAATCCTCCTCTTTTTGCTGAGGAAGACTGGCCCTGAGCTAACATCCGTGCCCATCTTCCTCTACTTTATATGTGGGACGCCTACCACAGCATGGCTTGCCAAGCAGTGCCATGTCTGCACCCAGGATCCAAACCAGCCAACCCCAGGCCACCGAAGTGGAATGTGTGAACTTAACCACTGCACCACTGGGCCAGCCCCTCACCTGCTTATCTTAATGAGGATCCGTTGTATGTGAGTTGCTTCTTTTTTGCTGCTTTCTGAATTATCTTTGTCTTTGCACAGTTTGATTATAACATACCTTGCTTTTAATCTCTGGATTTATCCTTCTTGGAGTTCTTGAACTTATTGGACATGTAGATTTGTGTACTTTCATTATATTTGGGAAGTTTCGGTCCATTATTTCTTCAAATATTCTTTCTGCACCCCCCATCTCCTCAGTAACTACCTTTAAGCGTATGATGGTACACTTGATGGTGTTCCACAGGTCTCTGAGGCACTGTTCATTTTTCTTCATTCCTTTTTCTCTATGCCCCTCAGACTGGATAATTTCAATTGTTTTATCTTCATCTATTCTTTTTCTTCTGGTTCAAATCTACTGTTGAACTCCTCTAGTAAATTTTTAATTTCAGTTACTGTAGTTTTGAACCTGAGAATTTCTATTTGGTTCCTTTTTATAATTTTCATCTCTTTATTCATATTGTCTATTTGGTGAGACATCATTCTCATGGTTTCCTTTATTTCTTTGTACACAGTTTCCTTCATCTCTTTGAGCATATTTAAGATAGTTGATTTAAAGTCTTTTCTAATAAGTCCAATGGGATTCCACAGGGACAATTTCTATTAATTTCTTTTTTTCCCTGTGTATAGGTCCTACTATCTTATTTTTTTTGCATGCCTTGTAATTTTTTATCAGAAACTAGACATTTTGTATATTATGATGTGGCAACTCTGGAAATCATGTTGTCCACTCCTCCACATAGTTTTCTGTTGCTGCTTGTTGTGGTTGCTCTTGTTGGTTAAGTGACTTTTCTAAACTAGTTTTGTAAAATCTGTATTCCTTGTTGTATATGTCCACTGAAGTCTCACTTAAGTCAGCTTAGTGGTCAGTTAGTGAGTAAAGAGTCACAAAATCTCTCCTACAAAGATTCAGCCCCACTTTTTCTTGGTAAAGTATTTGCCTAGTTGCTGTAAACCTTTGATTAGTTCTCAGAGTTCCAATAAAGTTGATTCTGATAGTTTTGGGCCATTTATTCACTGTTTTTGTGGAGGGATGGGTCCTTGGAGTTCCCTACTCTGACATTTTCATGGACATTACCTGAATCTATAATTTTTAAAGAGAATTATGAATCTTCAACTGTATGCAGTTTTTTGGATTGGATAAGTAATCAAAATAATGGTATCATATGACAAATCCTGGACTCAAATCCTAGTTTTTTTTAATTTACCTTGTTTGTTTTTATTTAACCATTGGTGGCCACTGGTGATTGATCTGGGATAAAATTATAAAGTAAAAAGCTGTCTTTCCTGCCTTCTCACTCTACCCCTGTCCCTAGGAGTCTTCTAATACTTAAATAAAAACAGTGTTCTGTTAAACAAAAACAAACAAGTTCAATTGATCAAGTTTAACTTGTTCAATTTACTTCACCTCTCTGGCCTCAGTTTCCTCATATGATAAACAGGAAGAATACAACCTACCCAATAGGTTGTTGTGGAAATTAAACAGTGCAATCCAGCACAGTAGGCTAGCAATATATGTTGTTGGGGTTTTTTTTTAGCAATATACATTTAACAAAATGCTATTTGGAAATAGTATCACACTAAGCTATTATGGATCATTCCCTCCTTAGCTGTAATTGGTTTCCCAGGAGAAGGTAGATCTTGAGATAAATGTGACATAGGAAAGGGAAGTTGGATTAAGTATAGGACAGCAACTTGGATGCTACTCTGTATCTCCTTGAGAAATATTAGAACACTCTCAGGCACAGGGGTAGAATGAGAATGCAAGAAAGATAACTCTTTATAATTTTATCCTAGAGCAATGACCAGAGGCCACCAGTGGACTTAGCCCCACAGAAAGCCTCTCAAACACATAAAATACCAAGATAAGCAAAAGCAAAATATCCTTTGCTTATTAAGACCTCATTTAACTTCCTACCTTCTCCCCAAAACTTTTCTGACTTGTCCAATCTACAAAGATTTTTCCACCTATAATCTGACTTTTGTTTGTATCACTATTTTGGCATTAAATCATAAATTGTTTTTGTACCATTGTAGTGTTAACTTTTCACGTATGCCAACTCAACTCATCCTCTACTGCCCCTCCCTAATTGTACTAGAATCTCCTTGAGAGTATATTTTGACATGTATTTCTTTGTATTTGTTATAGCACTCAACACAGTGCTATGCACATAGGAGGTATCCAATAAAAATTTTTTTTGAAATAGTTATAGCATGATAAAAATCTCTATTTCAAAAAAAAATAGGTGGAATTCTTCCAGCTATCTCCATGTCAATGCAAATTTTTAAATGGTAGTTACTTCTCTGAGCTCAGGTACAAGCTCTGACATGCTTCAGCAGAGAACAAGGGTCCTAACTAATACTCAAAATGCAATAAAATTCTTGGCCCAAATCAAAGAAATTCTTTTTTAGTGAGAACACTTCTATCTCCATATCCTACTTCTCCCTGTTAATCCAGAGTTACTTCTTGCCCTATCAAAAGTCTAGAAGTTTTTTTAGCCCAAACAACACTGGTTTCAAAGTCAGACTGCCTGGTACATTGTGTTGATTCTCCATGTCAGACCTTTTAAGAAGCAACAGAAACTTTGCACTTGCCGGTTTCTCCACAATCTATCAGGTCAGTTACCTCTGGGATGCATCAGCCCGTCCTGCTAGTATCCAGCTGTCAGAAAGTGATCATTAATGGCAGGGACTCCTCCTCAGCCTCTTGGTTTCCTTACCTCTCTTGATTAGACAGGGCAACCTGGCCCGTTCTACAGAGCCTCTTTCAGCCATCATATTATTGGCCCTTAGCTATGAAAGCTTTTGCCTGGAAAGCTGTGTCAGAGGTTAATGTGACTATTTTTTTTTCTCTCCCCAGATTCACTTTACTGGAAATAAACTCCCAGAATTCTGCTTAGATAGTTATTTATCTTTATAACTTGAAAAGGCCATGTTCATGCTAGGGGCTCTTGGTGAATCTTACCATTGTTATTTTTTCCTCTGTCACCTCCCACCAGTCTCATCAGTTACAAGGATCCAAAACAGACTGTGAAAGAGAGTAGGTCAATGGGATGCAGGCTTGGCTTTCTAAAGGGCATGGCTTTTTTTCCCCAAAATGGTTTGTCACTGGACACTGGAAAGCAAGGACATGGATGGCTCTCTAGGGTTTTTCCATCTTGAATTTGAATGAGCCTGGCACAGGGTGAATCAATAATGATCTTTGCTTTATGCTTTTCATCCACCTAATACGCTGCTCAGAGCAACATCGCTGTTAAAACATAGGGTGGAAGGCAGTTTCCTTGTATTGGAAAGAAAGTCACATTTTCTTTCCAGTTCAATCTTCAACTCAGGATTTTAGCTTACTGCTTTTTCTGAGGCTTGAAGTTTGGGGGGATAGTAGGTGGTCCACCCTAGTATTTCAGAAACCAGATTGCAACTTCTCTGGAGATGCCTCCTTTATCTGGAAGGACAAGAATACAAAAATTTGATCTGTCCTGGACATGGGAGAGCCACAGGGCTGGATGGGGAGCAAGGACTGGGCCAGCCCCAAAACCTGGTTCAAAGGCTTCCCTCTGGGAAGATTTAATAGTTCTCTCCTTTGTGTTTCTAGAGCAGTTAAAAAAGCCTGAAAATATTATTTATTAATTTTTAATTACTCACTAAATATATGAATACATTCTTATTTTAAATGATTCAAATGATGCAGAAAAAGATAAAAACCCACTTACCCATCTCCTTGCTCTGCAATTCCAATCCCTCTCCAGAGGTAACCTCTGTTACCAGCTTGGTGTATGTCCTTCCAGACTTCTTGTATGGACATGCAAACATGTATATACATTGAAAACATGTAGTTTTATCATGCTGTACATTTCATCCTTCAATGTTTCTTCTTCTAAACCAGTGGTTCTCAAATGTCAGTGTGCATCAGAAACACATGGGGGGCTTGTTAAAACAGATTTCTGGTTCCCACCTCCAAGGTTTCTGCTTCAGTAGGTCTGTGGCAAGGCCCAAGAATTTGCATTTCTAAAAAGTTCTCAGGTGAGCTGAAACTGTTGACCCAGGGACCACACGTTGAGAACCACTGCCTTAAACACTATGCCTGGAGATCTTCCCATGAATACACTTCACTCTTATAACTGCTGCATGGCCTTCCATAATAGCATGTTGTACATACCTCTTCTATACTGTTTATCATGTGGCATTATATTTAACAATTCTGGGGGCTGGCCTGGTGGTGTAGTAGTTAAGTTTACGTGCTCTGCTTTGGTGGCCCAAGGTTTGCCAGTCAGATCCTCGGTGTGGACCTGCACTTCACACATCAAGCCATGCTGTGGCGGCATCCCACATAGAAGAACTAGAAGGACTTACAATTAGGATATATAACTATGTACTGGGGCTTTGAAGAGAAAAAAAGAGGAAGATTGGCAACAGATGTTAGCTCAGAGCCAATTTCCCTCACCAAAAAAAAAATTATCTTTGCCATGATTGCCTCCACCACCCCTACACACTCACAATAGAGTGAGTTCTGTGAGAGAAGAGATTGTATCTTTGGTCTTTATAGCCCTCACAGTGGCTGGCATGTACAATACAACAAATACATTAATGAATGAAAAGAATGAATGACATACTGATCTGAAGGGTGATTTGAAGCTGAGTATTTGTCTTTTAGGGGAGGTCCAGTAAGATTTAGGGGCACTAGACATCTTGAACTCCTTTGGACTCTGATGAGAGACTGATAGATCAGTGAGGAGGATGTGTGTTAGTGTGGGGATGGGGAATGTATACTTGGGGAAAAAGCTTGTAACATGATTTCTATATCTCCCCAACCTCTTCTCCACCCTTCCAGCCCCCACTGTCCACCTGCCTTTAAAAAAAAGAAGTGGCTACATCAGGGTGAAATAAATGGTCTCTCTATGTTCTCAGATGCTAATTATTTGCTGGTTACATGTTACCAGAGGTAGAAATCACTCATCTTGAACTCTAGTATTCTCATCTGTAAGATGGAATGCTACTGAGAGAAGATATTCATTTTACACCTTGAATTTAGCACTTTTCCTTTGGGAATCATAAGGCATTCTTATCTCTTTGGTCCTTATCTCCTCTTCCTAGGGCCTGATAGTTTGCTATCAGAGAGACATTCACTACAGTCATATGCAGATACCTGATGTATCTCCAGTGGACGTGAACTATGTTTCTCAGTCACATTTTTTTACTAAAGTGTGAATTACAACCCTGTGCTCACTGAAGGATGTAACTGAAATTATTTATTCATACTATTACCTACTACTAGCATAGCATCATGCTAAAACTTGAGGACCATAGAATAGTTTTAAGGCTAGATTTCCGTTCTCAAGGAGCTTATATATTAGGTGGAAAGATTAGACATTTACACATGAAACATTCAAGAAGCAATACATGATGATGTATGATTAGATGATGATATGCATAGTATAAATCTATGTTGTTCAATACTGTAGCCACTAACCACATGTGGCTATTGAGCAACTGAAATGTGACTAGTCCGAATTGAGATGTGCAGATTTCAAAGACTTAGGACAAAGAAAAGAATGTAGAATATCTCATTAAGAATTTGTATATTGATTATATGTTAAAATGATAATATTTTTGATATATTGAGTTAGATAAAATATGTTATTAAATTTATTTCTCTTGTTTCTTTTCACTTTTTAAAATGTGGCTACTAGAAAAATTACAATTATATATATATATGTAGCTCACATTGTTTTTCTATTGAACAGAGCTGGTATAGACAGTTAAGTGCTGTAAGAATTCATAAAAAGAAAAGACTAATGAGTTGGAGTGATCACAGAGAAGATGGGACTTTTGGTTACAAATGATGAAAACTCAACTCGGACGTCTTAATTAAATAGACATACACACATACACACACTACAAAAGATAGGGGAGTACTTCATTGGCTCAGTTAACTGGGAAGTCTGCAGAGTATATTCGGGACTGTAGGAGGCCATCTCATGCACCATGTGAAAAGCACACAGTCGAGACAGGCAGACTTCTGATGATGCTATTTTGAGTCCCAGACTCACGATGTCCTAGGTAAGCAACCTGAGCAGGAAAAAGAGTCTTTTTTCCTATAGCTTCAACAGACAAGTCCTGAGGAGGACCCTAATCGGCCCAGCCATACCTATGGTTGGAAAAGGCCAGAGCTCTGTGATTGCTAGCTTTATTAGGGTCACATGGTGAGGGGGACGTGTTCTCTAATGGAACCAGAAGAAGAGACGTAGGAGAGTACTCAGAAGAGAAAACAACATAGCTGCTGTATCCTGTACAGCTGAACTATACATATGTAAATACAATTTAGGTAAAAATATAAATACACTTTAGATAAGCTAATGTGCTACACAATGCCAGAGACAGACTTGTTTCTTTCTTTTAATTAACTTTCTTTTCTTTTAATTAAAGTCAAAGAAATAATTTTTTTGGTTTTGCCTCACTGCTTTTCTCTGGCATGTAGTGTTGCCTCCCCTCTAGATAGCCAGCGTGGTATAGTGGAAAGACAAGATTTGTATTGAGCTTAGATCAAAGGCTGAATTAGGGCTCTGTCATTTACTTGACATGCAACATTGATAAAATACTTAATGTCTTGAATCTTAGTTTCCTCATCTACAGTATGGATAGAATAATACCTACCTCAAAAAGTTGTTATGAGAATTCTATGAGCTACCAAATTTAGTAGGTCCTCAATTAATATTTCCTCATCTCCTTCTTTTTAATGGTAGCGAACTAGCTTTGGAAAGAAATGTACAGCATTGTGCTAATAAATGTTTACCAACCAATTCCCTGGATCAAAATTCTCTGATTTGTGGTGTTCGCCAGTTTCTGTGGTGTAAATACTCCCGCCATGGCAGATTTCAAGCTACCAACGTAAGGGTCACCCAACACAGAGTTGGGAATAGATGTGCAGAATCAGCTCTATTCATCCCACCTTTACAACTCAGTTCTCTCCTTGTGCATTTAAACCAAACCACTGCCCCCTTCAAAGAGGAACGTAGAACAAAATGGAGATGTCATTATTTGCAAATATTGTCCCAGAAATTCTCTTCCTAGATCTTTTCTCTGTCTGGATCTTCTGATTACCTCAGATGAATCGCCTGTACATCCCTCAGCTTTGCTTTGGGCTTAGGAGAAGACAAGCAATTATTTTGTGGTTTTAGGATGACTGGCTCCCAGATGAATGGAGATCTTTTGTTGCAAAAGTTCAAAATGGCTTTCCAGGCAAAACCAGTCAGGATGCTTAAACTGAAACAATAAGAGATCTTATCTCAAATAAATTTCAAAAGTTTCTCTCCTCAAGTTTGCTTCTTTTAAAAGTAAAAGATTGGTATCACTACATACCCATCAAAATGACTAATATAAAAAATAGTGATACCACCAAATGGTGGTAAGGTTGTAAAGAGACTGGACCACTCCTACATTGCTGGTGGATGTGTAAAATGGTACAGCCACTCTGGAATACATTTTGGCAGTTTCTTAAAAAACTAAACATGCCACTACCAAACCACCCAGCAATTGCACTTCTGGGCATTATCCCAGAGAAATGAAAATTTACATTCACACACAAACCTGTGCATGAATGTCCATAGCAGCTTTTTTCCAAATAGCCAAATACCGAAAACAGATGTCCTTTAGCAGATGAATGGTTAAACAAACTGTGGTACATCTGTGGTGGTACATACCATGGTATGTGGCATGTGGTGGTACATACCATGGAATACTATTCGTCAATAAAAAGAAACAAACTATTAATACACACAGTCACTTGAATGAATCTCCAGGGAAGTTGTGCTGAGTGAAAAGAAACAATCACAAAAAGTTGCACACTTCATCTATATAACATTCTTAACAAAATTATAGATTTGGAGAACAGGTTAGTAGTTGCCAGGGGTCAGGGATGGGGATATGGTGAAAGGTGGAGGTGAACATGGCTATAAACAACAACATGAGGGATCTTTGGTGTTGGAGCTGCTCAGTATCTTGACTGTTGTGGTGGATACACGAACCTACACAGGTGATAAAATTGTATAGAACTGCATACACACACACAAAATCAGTACAAGCAAAATTGAGGAAATCTGAGTAAGATTGGTTGGTTATACCAATGTCAACATCCTGGTTGTGATATTATACTATAGTTTTGCAAGATGTTACCAGTTGGAGGGACCTGGGCAAAGAATACAAGGGCTCTTTCTGTATTATTTCTTACAACTGCATGTGAATCTACAATTCTGAATAAAAATTTCAATTAAAAATAGGTCAGAGGGGCCGGCCAGTGGCTCAGTGGTTAAGTGTTCATGTTCCACTTTGGCCGCCCAGGGTTCACCGGTTCGGATCCCGGGTGTGGACGTGACACTGCTTGGCACGCCATGCTGTGGTAGGCGTCCCACATATAAAGTAGAAGAAGATGGGCACGGATGTTAGCTCAGGGCCAGTCTTCCTCAGCAAAAAGAGGAGGATTGGCAGCAGATGTTAACTCAGGGATAATCTTCCTCAAAAAAAAAAAAGTCGGAGAAAAGCTGAAAAAAAAAGCAAAAGAATGAAAGAAGATCCTCGATCCCAGAGTTCTCCAATACGACAAAGGCCTTTAATCTATTTGCTTCCTCCAGATGTCTCATCCTGTAGCACTGACCTTTTTGTCCATTAACGTCTTCACTTAAATGCCTATACTTTTTCACTTGCCCCCAATTTGCTACTGTGTAGTGTGTGTGTCATGCGCAGCATTTCTTCTTCTTCTCCTGTCTATCTCACACACTTCTCACATGTAGTATTCTTATTGGTGGACTGTTTGTCTGTTTATAAATCTGGTGACTTAAAAACAACAATGTTGAAGACACTAGCCCAGGGCATTGCACTGCCAGTCTATCTCAATCTGATCTGGCAGCCTCACTTAATCCTCCAGGCCAGGCCTTGCTTAAGCCATGCCACTCTCCTGTATGTAAAGGGAGGTAGTCTAGCAAAGTCTCTATTTTCATCATTTTAGAGTATGCTGGTTAAGACCAAGAGCTTTGGAACTAGACCTAGGTTTGAATCAAGGATTTCCCACTTACTAGATGTGAGCTTAGGCTACTGTGTCTGTTTCCTCATCTGTAAAATGGAGATAATAATAACATGTACCTCACAGGCTGCTGAGGATGAAATGAGATAACGCATGTCAAATGCCTAGCGTACTGTAAGTGCTTGTTTATAATTATTCCATTACTGTTGCTCTCTCTGTGCTTAGACCTCACAGCATGCGAGCTTTGCACCCACAGGCTTTTTTGTGTATCTAAGGCCAGGATCCATTTTTCCAGTCTTTTGCCTCCCAGCACCCTGCATGCTCTTGCTACCTAGTGCCTTTATGAAGCTAAAACAGATGACTGTGGGCAGCATAGTGGAAGAATGTGGCTACTGACCAGGGATACCTCAAGGGTCAGACCCACCCGTGTTTAAGCCCTAAGCCTAGACTCTCCTGCAGCCTCTTCTTGCCTTCTCAGCCCTTGGGTGGGTTTAACAACACCCCATCTAGACCGCCATATGTGTGGGGTAAACATCAAGGAGCTGGTAGGCTTATCCTTGTTTGCAGACCCACCATGTCTCTCAAGCCCTAGAGCTCAATTGATCTCTCCTGCACTAGTCAGAAATATGGTTGCTTTACTCAGCTAATTCTGGACAGGGTGGGAAGATGATTCTTCCCCCACAATCGAAGGGAGAATCTTTCAAAGCCGGCTGGAGAAAGCGAGCAATACCAACAGCATTATCATGAGCATTTCTTTCTGCATGAGAAGTAATATACAGTAGGGCGGTGGTTCTCAGACTGTGCTCTCTGGGCCAGCAGCGTCAGCATCACCTGGGAGCTTCTTAGAGATGCAAAATCTTGGGCCCCATCCAGACCTTCTGAATTAGAAACTCTGGAGGTGGGGCCCAGCAGTGTGTGCGTTAACAAGCCCTCCACGTGGCTCTGATAAACACTAAATTTTGAGAGCCACTAGTGTAATGGTTAGGAGCACAGATTATGAAGTCAGATCGCCTTGATTGAACTCCCTGCTCTTTCATTGCTAGCTGTATGACCTTGAGTAAGCTACTTATACACTCTCATGCCTCGGTTTCCTTCTCCGTAAAATAAGAATAATAGTACTCTCTCTCCTTGAAACTCCCGTTTGTTTCCCTCTTGGCTTCAGTGACACTACGCTCTCCTGGATATCTTATACCTCACTGGTCCCTCAGCTTTTTTGCTGGTTCCTTGTCCTCTGCTTGACCTCTAAATGTTGGAGGCTTCAGGGCTCAGTCCAGGAACCTCTTCCTCTTTTCGGTTCCATTATCTCCGAAGATGATGTCATCCAATCCCAAGGCTTTAAATATCATCTATGTGCCATTGACTGCAAAATTAATTTATATCTCTGACTCTGACATCACCCAGAGCTTGAGACATGTATGTCTAACTATTTGACACCTCAGTCGGGAATTTTGTTAGGCATCTCAACCTTTACATGTTTAAAACTGAACTCTCGATACCTGATCAGCCCCTTCTCCTTGAGTCTTCCCCATTTTAGTAAATGATCCCACAATTCACCCAAGTTAAGAACTGGGAATACCCTTGAGTCTGCTCTTTCCTTTTATACCCTACATCCAGACCATCACCAAAGCTGTTGGCCCTAACTCCAGAATACTTCCGGAATTGTCCTTATCTCTGCTCCCCACCACCTTGCTCCAAGTCGTCTCTTGCATTGTCTACTTGCAATTTCTCCTCACTGGTTTCTTTGCTTCCACTCTCACTATATTATGGTCTATTCTCAAAAAGTATCAGGGAGATCTTTAGCAATATAAATCTGGTCACCTCACTCCTCTGCTTGACCTTCCAATATATTCTCTGAATGAGTATTCAGAATAAAAATGAAATCCAAGCCCCTGACCCAGGTCCACAAAGTCTCCATGATCTAAACCCTACCTGCTCCTTCAACCTCCTCTCACAGGACTCTCCCCATCATTCATGACACTCCTGTCACCCCAGCTTTCTCTGCGTTTCTCCAACATGCCAGCTCCTTCCTGACTCTGGGCTCCTGTGCTAGCTATCCCCTCTGCCTGGAACATTCCTCTCCCAGGTCTGCAAATGGCTGGCTTTTTCCATTCAGATCTTGGCTCAAACGTCACCTCCTCAGAAAGCCCTGCCCTTACCAACCAATCAAAAGTAGGCCCTCTGTCTCAATCACATCACCCTGTGTTTATTTTTTAATAGCTCTTATCAAAGCACCTGTCATTATATACTTGTGTGTTTGTCTTTCTGCTCTAGAGTGTAAGCTCCTTGAGAGCAGGGACCTGCCTGTCTTGTTCACTGTTGTATCCCAGAGTCTAGCACTGTGCTGGCACAAAAAATACCCTCAATAAATATTTGCTGAATTAATGAATATTCTCAAATAGTTGTAGTTCTCAGAAAATGAGTATTTCTCAACTATATGCTGAAACACGCCAGACCTGTGTTCCTACATGCATATGGTTAGGTTCATACCTAACCATAGGCTCTTTTTTTCTCTGAGCAATTTATGGTTCAATGTATATATTAGAAATGTGCTCAATTAATGTTCATGGGATGAATAAATGAAAGAATGAACTTCCGCAACCTCCTCTCTGTTTCACCTAGCATATAGATGATCCTGATTCTAGCAACAGTGGTGATCCTGGTATTTGCTTAGCCATTATTTTGCCCTAAAAGCACTGCTCTCCAAATGAAGGAAGAAGGCTTCCTACATGTAATACTGGAAGAAGGTAACAGTTAAAGCAGTTATCAAAGGCAGTGTCAGAATGAGCCTGCTGCAAACTGGGCGGTGGTCCTCAGTGGGGAATGGAGGAGATGGAGAGCTTTAGTCACTGCAGTGGTTCTCAAACTTCAGTATTTATAAGAAAGCAGTGATTCTGATTGACTAGGTCTGGGGTAGGGGGGACCACCCATCCTAGCTTGCCCAAGTCTTTCCCAGCTTTAGTACTGAAAGTCTGGTGTCTGGGGAAACCTCTCAGTCTAGGGAAAACCCAGATGACTGGTCACCCTAGTTCTGAGTGGGTTATTTTAAAACAACACCCCCAGCTGTTTCTGATGCAGGTGGTCCCTCGGCCACACTTTGAGACAGTGCAACATGAGTAAAAAGCTTGGTGGCAGCCCAACTTACCTCACTAACTCTGATCTCCACTCTGATACAAAATAACAGGATTGGCTCAGCTGCTGCTGTTCTCTTTCCAACCTTAGCTAAAAGGAACACTTTGTAAGGCTTCAATTGATTCAAGAAGATTGAAAATGCAGGGCTAAGTGATTAAAGCTCTTACAGATGGAAGAACATTTAAATGCCTAAATTGCCTGAATACTTTAAAAATAGGGGAAAATGGCCAAATTGTATCACCCCAAAAGTTCTAAATAATCAACTAAAAGGAACCACTCAGAATGTGAGTGGCATAGTGTCATTTTTTCCTAGTCTGCTGACCTCTTCACTTCAATGGCTGTGGGCAGAGTTGTTAAGTGATCTATGAAATGTTAACCTTTCTATCACGGCTGTGGATGCTGTCACGGGAATAAATTTGAATTCAGTCAATGAAAGGGTGTCAAAGGACACCAGTCTCTTTTTCCTCAATCATCTCCAATTCTTTCAAAGATTTTCTGCTCAGTTGTCACTGCAACGCGAAATCCATTTCAGTTTCTTCACCTTAGATTTTATATTTGAAGTGTGTACAATTAAGGATAAATCTTTAGTTTCAAATAAGCCAGGGGGAAAAGAGCCAACTATCTAAGTGAAGGCATATTTTCAATATAGATGCTGTTTATGGTTTGTAGTATGTGTTGGCGGGGATGTGGAGAAATTGGAATCCTCATACATTGCTGGTGGCAATGAAAAATGGTGCAGCTGTTATAGAAAATAGTTTGGCAGTTCCTCAAACAGTTTAACATAGAATTACCACATGACCTAGCAAGTCTACTCCTAGGTATATGCCGCAAAGAATTGAAAATGGAGATTCAAACAAATACTTGTATGCAAATTTTCATAGCAGCATTATTCCCAATAGCCAGAAGGTGGAAATAATCCAAATGTCTATCAATGGATGAATGGATAAACAAATTGTGGTGTATCCCACATACAGTGGAATATTATTCAGCCATAAAAAAGAATGAAATCATTTCATCCATAGTGGAGATCAGATACATGCTACAAATGGATGAACTTTAAGATGTCAGGCTGAGTGAAATAAGCCAGACACAAAAGGACAAATATGGTATGATTCCACTTATATGAAATATATTTAATAGGCAAACTCATAGAGACAGAAAGTAGATTAAAGGTTACCAGAGGCTAGGAGGAGAAAGAAATGAGGAGTTATTGTTTAATGGGTACAGAGTTTCTATTTGGGGTAATGACATAGATTGTAGAAATTGTTGTACAACAATGTGAATGTAATTAATGTCACTGAATTGTACACCTAAAAATGGTTAACATTGTATGTTATATGTATTTTACCACAATAAAACAGGGAAGACCTGGTGGTGAGAAGGAACTAGGAAGTTGGGCAGGGGTGGGGAGGTTGGAGGAGAGCATGAGAAGCTTGATGACCTGAAGGTAGTTGCCTGGTAGCCTACAACTTTGAAGATAGGGATTATCCAGGGTCTGGAACACTGCAACAAAGATACAGAAGGTGGTATATGAGGTGCCACTCAGGGGAGCCATGCAGGTAGTCCCTGGAGCATACTTCCACAAACTGCAGAGTTCATAGATGGATAGGTGATCAACAAAAGTCACGGCACATGAATATTCGAGTGACTGAACTAGTATCTAGGAGCCTAGCACAGCACCTAGTAGATGCTCTAAAAAGATTGTTGCATTATTAATTGATGGGAGAGGATGGAATGCTCAATTAATGTTTTTGAATAAATAAATTCTTATCATTGCCTCTTTTTGAGATGCCTTCTTCCTACATCTCTGGGGAATTCCCTTCTCTATCCCTCAAAACTTGGCATAAACACAGCCTCCTCTGCGAAGCTGCTCCTGATTTCAAGTCCCCTACTCTAAATAGATGTGACCTCTCCTGTGACTATGAGGAGTTATGGAGAGGTGTTAGTGCTGGGATTCAAGGACGTACTGGCACTGGGAAAGGACAGCTAGGCTGGGAATGTCAGAAGGGATCACACTTTTGCTCTTGGAGTTTGTGCACAAGACTTAGCGGTTCCTACAAGGGCAGGAAGCTTAGGGTCAACCAACAACAAAGTAAGTGAAGGCAAGCCCCCCTGATCTGTCAGAAATGTCAACGCAAACTACAAGTTGGAGGGAAACCAGTAAACCGATGACAATGTAACCCAGGCCTAGCTCCCTGATTGGTCCCAGTGACAAATTCAAACCATGTAGTAACCACCCTCTTTACCTTTACATTAATGGCCTTGCTTCCTTTTGGAATATTCTTTCTTTTCATATTTCTGCATCTGAAAATTCTGTCCTGTTCTTCGAGTTCTCCAGGTCAGACTGGAGCCCCTTTTATGAAGCTATCTCTGTTTTCATGTCTCCTGTCTGCAATAGGAAGATGAACCTGCTTGTACTGCAATGAAAAGGAGATATGGGGGCACAAGACCTGGGGTGCAGAGCATTGTTGGAGGTGCTGGGATAAGAGTACTGAAAGGAAGGACTGAGGTTTTGTATTAAGATTTTGCACCTGGGTTTGTTCACTTATGTTGTGATTACTATAAATTATGGCGTAGCCAACCCAGATCTCTGATGATAAGCTCTGAGCCAGTGAGGTAGAAACACATAGATGAAGGCAGGGAGTTGGCAGTGACACCTGAGAAGAGCAGGTAAAACTACTAATCGGTGGGGCTAGGATTGGAACCCCTGTTCTTCTGGCTCCAAAACCCGTGGTGTCATCCTCTACATCAATTGTTCTCAGACTTCAAGATGTATTCAAATTACCTAGGGAGTTAGTTAAAATGCAGATTCCTGGGCCTCACAACTGAGAGTTTGCTTCACTAGATGGGGCCCAGGAATTGACATTTTAACTAACTCCCCAACTGATTCCGAACTCAGGTGTCCAAGGACCACATTCTGGGAAACTTTTCTCTATTTCCTGGTGCCAATGACCTCAATCCTTAACCCACGTTCATCACTCATATTTAGCAATGTGATAGATATCTCATTTTAGAAAAGACTATTTTTTCCCCATTGATTGGTCTTGGTAGCCTTGTAGAAATTCAGTTGACCACACATGTACACGTTTATTACTGGGCTCTCAATTCTATCTCAATTTATATTATATCTTGATTATCTATATGTCTATTCTTATGCCAGTACCACACAGCCTTTTCATATTGAGGTAAAGTGTATATCACATATAATTCACCAACGTAACCATTTTAAGTGTACAATTCAATGGCTTTTAGTACATCCACAATATAGTGCAACCATCAACAATATCTGATTCAAGAACATTTCTATCACACCAAAAAGAAACCCTATACCCACTAAGCAGTCACTGTTTGTTCTGCTTCCCCCCAGCCCCTGGCAACAACTAATCTGCTTTTTGTGTCTATGGATTTGCCTATTCTGGACATTTCATGTAAATGGAATCATAAAATATGTAGTCTTTTGTGTTTTGAAGATTTGTCCATATTGTAGCATGTATCAATACTTTATTCTTTCTTGTGGCTGAATAATATTCCATTGCATGGATATACCACGTTTTGTTTATCCATTCATTAGTTGATGGACAAGAGGATTATCTCCACTTTTTTGCTATTATAAGAAATACTACCATGAACATTTTTGTACACATTTTTCTATGGACACATTTTTTCACTTCTCTAGGAGTGGAATTGCTGGGTCACATGGTAATTCTATGTTTAACTTTTTACTGCCAAAATGTTTTCCACAGTGGCTGCCCCATTTTATGTTCCCACCAGCAATGTATGAGTGTTCCAATTTCTCCACAACCTTGCCAACTCTTGTTATTTTCTGTTTTGTTTTAAAATTATAGCCATCCTAGTGATTTGCATTTTCCTGGTGACTAATGAGGTTGAGCATCTTTTTGTGTGCTTGTTTGGCCACTTGTATGTTTTGTGTGGATAAATGTCTATTCAACTCCTTTGCCCATTTTAAAACTGGGTTTGTCTTTTTTTGTTGTTAAGTTGTATAGGTTCTTTATACAATATTTATACTAAATGCTCTTCAGATATGTGGTTTGCAAATATTTTCTCTTATTCTATGGGTTGTCTTTTCACTTCCTGGATAATGTCCTTTGATGCCTCAAAGTTTCAATTTTGTAAAGTTGAATTTATGTATTTTTTATTTTGTTGTCTGTGCTTTTGGCATATCTAATAAGAATCCATTGCCAAATTCAGGGTCATGCAGATTTTACCTCTATGTTTTCTTCTAAGAGGCTTATAATTTTAGCTCTTGCATTTAGGCCTTTAATCCATTTTGAGTTAATTTGTGTATATGGTGTGAGGTATGGGTCCACCTTCATTCTTTTGCATGTGGATATCTAGTTGTCCCAGCACTATTTGTTGAAGAGACTCTTCTTTCCCTATTGCATGATCTTGGCACCTCTTCAAAAATCAATTGAACTTAGAGTGTATGGGTTTCTATCTGACTCTCAATTCTATTTCACTGGTCTATATGTCTAGGCTTATGCCAGTCCCACACTGTTTTGACTACCATGGTCTGTAGTAAGTTTTGAAATTGAGTTGTCCTCCAACTTTGTTCTTTTTTTTTTTTTTGAGGAAGATTAGCCCTGAGCTAACATCTGCTGCCAATCCTCCTCTTTTTGCCAAGGAAGACTGGCCCTGAGCTCACATCCGTGCCCATCTTCCTCTACTTTATATGTGGGACGCCTACCACAGCATGGCTTGCCAAGTGGTGCCATGTCCACACCTGGGATCTGAACCAGCAAACCCCGGGCCAATGAAGTGGAATGTGGGAACTTAACCGCTGCGCCACTGGGCCGGCCCCCAACTCTGTTCTTTTTCAAGATCATTTTTCTTATCCAGGGTCCCTTGCAACTCAGTATAAACTTTAAGATAATCTTATTCATTTCTGTTAAAAAAAAAAAAGGCAGTTGCATTTTGATAGGGATTGCATTGAATCAGTAGATAGCTTTAGATGGTACTGTCGTCTTAACAATATTTAGTCTTCCAATCCATGAACCCAGGATGTTTTTCCATTTATTTAGGTCTTCTTAATTTCTTTCAGCAATGTTTTATAGTTTTCACTATACAAGTCTTGCACCTCCTTGGTTAGATTTATTCCTAAGTATTTTATTCTTTTTTATCTTGGAATAATTGCTTTCTTAATTTCCTTTTCAGATTGGTCATTGCTAGTGTATAGAAATACAAATGATTTTTGTATGTTGATCTTGTATCTTTGCTGAATTTATTTATTAGCTTTAGAAGTTTTTTTGTTATTTAGAATTTTCTATATATAGGATCATGCCATCTGTGAGTAGAGATAGTTTTTTTTTTCTTTCTAGTTTGGATGCCTTTTATTTCTTTTTCTTGACTAATTGCTCTGGTTGGAACTTTCAGTGCAGTGTTGAATAGAAGTGGTGAGAGCAGACATCCTTGTGTTGTTCTTGATCCTGGGAAAACCTTCCAGGCTTTTTACCATTAAGTATGATGTAAGCCATGAGTCTTTCACATATACTCTTTATCAAGTGGAGGGATTTCCCTTCTATTTTCAGTTTGTTGAGTGTTTAAACCAACCTTGCATTCATGAGATAAATCCCACTTGGTCATGATATAGAATCCTTTTTGTGTGTTGCTGGATTCATATTGCTAGTATTTTCCTGAGTGTTTTTCTTCTATATTCATAAGGGATATCGGTCTATAGTTTTATTTTTGTGTAATATCTTTCAGTTTAGTATCAGGGTAATACTTCATAAAATGTGTTAGGAAATTTCCCTTCCTTTCTATTTTTTTGGAAGAGTTTGAGCAGGATAGGTGTTGATTTTTCTTTAGACATTTGGTAGAATTCACCTTTGAAGCTGTCTGGTCCTGAGTTATTCTTCATGGGAAATTTTTTTATTAGTAGCTCAATCTTTACTTGTTACAGGTCTATACAGATGTTATATATCTTCTTAAATCAGTTTCAGTAGTTTGTGTATTTCTAGGAATTTATCTATCTCATCTAGGTTATCTAATTTGCTAGCATCCAATTGTTCATAGTAGTCCCTTGTAATACTTTTTATTTTCATATAGGTTGCTAGTAATGCCCCCTTTTTCATTCCAATTTTAATAATTTCAGTCTTCTCTCTTTTTTTATTGGTCAGTCTAGCTAAAGGTTTGTTAACTTTGTTTATCTTTTCAGAGACCAAATTTTGGTTTCATTGATTTTCTTTATTGGTTTTCTATTCTGTATGTTATTTATTCCCTTTTAATCTCATTATTTCCTTCCTTCTATTTGCTTTGGGTTTAGTTTGCTCTTTTTTCCTTGTTTCTTAAGGTGGAAAGTAAGACTTTTGATGTGAGATCTTCTTTTCTAATGTAGGCATTTACGGCTATAAATGTCCCTCTGAGCACTGGTTTAATTCTATCTTGTAAGTTTTTGAATGTTGTTTTTTCATTTTCATTCATCCCAAAATATTTTCTTATTTGCTTTGTGATTCTTTTTTGATCCATTGGTTGTTTAACAGTATTTTGTTTAATTTCCACATATTTGTGAATTTTCCAGATTTCCTTTTTTTATTGATCTCTTATTTCATTCCACCGTGATCCGAAAACATATCTTCTATGATTTAAATACAGTATATTCCATGTGCATTTGGGACGAATGCATATTCCTCTGTTATTGGGTGAAATGTTTAGATGTTTGTCATGTCTAGTTGGACAATAGTGTTGCACAAGTCTTCTGTATCCTTACTGATCTTCTGTGTAATTGTTCTATCTATTATTGATAGTGATATATTAAACTCTCCAACTATTATTGTTGAATTGTCTATTTTCCCCTTCAATTCTGTCTGCATTTGCTTCAGGTACTTTGGATCTCTGTTGTTAGGTACATATATGTTTGTAATTGTTGTATCTTCTTTTTGGATTGATCATTTTATCCTTATAAAATGTCATGCTTTGTCTCTCTAAACAATTTTTGTCTTCTTGTCTATTTTGTCTGTTATTAGTCTAGCCATTCCAGCAATCTTTTGCTTACTGTTTTCATGATGTATCTTTTTCCATACTTTTACTTTCCACATATTTATATCTTTGAATCTAAAGTGAGTCACTTGAAGAAAGCGTGTAGTTGGATTTTTTTTATTAAGTTTATGAAAGTTAACATCCTTGTGAAATTACAGTTGTATATCATTATTAGTCATGTTGTAGGTACACCACTTCACCCCTAATGCCCTCCCCCCACCCCCCTCTCCCCTGGCAACCACCGATCAGTTCTCTTTGTCTATATGTTAACTACCACCTATGAGTGGAGTCATACAGAGTTCGTCTTTCTCTGTCTGGCTTATTTCACTCAACATAATACCCTCAAGGTCTATCCATGTTGTTGTGAATGGGACGACTTTGTCCTTTTTTATGGCTGAGTAGTATTCCATTGTGTATATATACACCACATCTTCTTTATCCAGTCATCACTTTCTGGGCACTTAGGTTGGTTCCATGACTTGGCTATTGTGAATAATGCTGTGATGAACATAGGGGTGCATGGAAATGTTGGAATTGCTGATTTCAGGTTCTTAGGATAGATACCCAGTAGTGGGATGGCTGGGTAATAAGGTATTTCTATTCTTAACTTTTTGAGGAATCTCCATACTGTTTTCCATAGTGGCTGCACCAGTTTGCATTCCCACCAACAGTGTATGAGGGTTCCCTTTTCTCCATGGCCTCTCCAACATTTGTCACTCTTGGTTTTGGATATTTTTGCCATTCTAACAGGTGTAAGGTGATATCTTAGTGTAGTTTTGATTTGCATTTCCCTGATGATTAGTGATGATGAGCATCTTTTCATGTGTCTATGGGACATCCGTATATCTTCTTGGAAAATGTCTATTCATGTCCCCTGCCCATTGTGTAATTGGGTTGTTTGATTTTTTTTTGTTGAGTTGTGTGAGTTCTTTGTATATTATGGAGATTAACCCTTTGTCGGATACATAACTTGTGAATATTTGTTCCAAATTAGTGGGCTGTTTTTTTCTTTCAATCCTGTTTTCCCTTGCCTTGAAGAAGCTCTTTAGTCTGATGAAGTCCCATTTGTTTATTCTTTCTATAGTTTCCCTCATGTGAGTGGTTACGGTGTCTGAAAAGATTCTTTTGAAGCTGATGTCAAAAAGTGTACTGCTGATATTCTCTTCTAGAAGACTTATTGTTTCAAGCATAATCTTTAGGTCTTTGATCCATTTTGAGTTTATTCTGGTAAATGGTGAAAAAGAATGGTTGATTTTCATTCTTTTACATGTGGCTGTCCAGTTTTCCCAGCACCATTTTTTGAAGAGACTTTCTTTCCTCCATTGTAGGCCCTCAGCTCCTTTGTCAAAGATTAGCTGTCCATAGATGTGTGGTTTTATTTCTGGGCTTTCAATTCTGTTCCATTGATCTGTGCACCTGTTCTTGTACCAGTACCATGCTGTTTTGATTACTGTAGCTTTGTAGAATGTTTTGAAGTCAGGGATTGTGATGCCTCCAGCTTTGTTCTCCTTTCTCAGGATTGCTTTAGCAATTTGGGGTCTTTTGTCGCCCCATATGAATTTTAGGATTCTTTGTTCAATTTCTGTAAAGAATGACATTGGAATTCTGATTGGGATAGCGTTGAATCTGTAGATTGCTTTAGGTAGTATGGACATTTTAACCATGTTTATTCTTCCAACCCATGTGCATGGAATGTTTTTCCATCTCTTTATATTGTTGTCGATTTCTTTCAAGAAGGTCTGGTAGTTTTTGTTGTATAGATCTTTCACTTCCTTGGTTAAATTTACCCCAAGGTATTTTATTCTTTTTGTTGCGATCGGGAATGGGATTGAGTTCTTGAGATCTTTTTCTGTTAGTTCATTGTTAGCATATAGAAATGGTACTGATTTATGTATGTTGATTTTATACCCTGCAACTTTGCTGTAGTTGTTGATTGTTTGTAATAGTTTTTCTATGTATTCTTTGGGGTTTTCTATATATAAGATCATGTCGTCTGCAAACAGCGAGAGTTTTACTTCTTCGTTGCCTATTTGGATTCCTTTTATCTCTTTTTCCAGCCGAATTGCTCTGGCCAAAACCTCCAGTACTATGTTGAATAAGAGTGGTGAAAGTGGGCACCCTTGTCTTGTTGCTGTTCTGAGAGGGATGGGTTTCAGTTTTTGTCCATTGAGTATGATGTTGGCTGTGGGTTTGTCATATATGGCCTTTATTATGTTGAGGTACTTTCCTTCTATACCTATTTTATTGAGGGTTTTTATCATAAATGGATGTTGGATCTTGTCGAATGCTTTCTCTGCATCTATTGAGATGATCATGTGGTTTTTGTTTCTCATTTTGTTAATGTAGTGAGTCACGTTGATTGACTTGCAGATGTTGAACCATCCCTGTGTCCCTGGTATCAATCTCACTTGATCATGGTGTATAATCTTTTTGATATATTGCTGTATTCGGTTTGCCAAAATTTTGTTGAGGATTTTTGCATCTATGTTCATCCGTGATATTGGCCTGTAGTTTTCCTTCTTTGTGTTGTCTTTGTCAGGTTTGGGGATCAGGGTGATGTTGGCTTCATAGAATGTATTAGGGAGTGCTCCATCTTCCTCTATTTTCTGGAATAGTTTGAGAAGGATAAGTATTAAATCTTCTTTGAATGCTTGGTAGAATTCTCCAGAGATGCCGTCTGTTCCTGGGCTCTTATTTTTGGGGAGGTTTTGGATTACAGTTTCTATTTCTTTACTTGTGATTGGTCTATTCAGATTCTCTATTTCTTCCTGATTCAGTTTGGGTAGGTTGTATGAGTCTAGGAATTTATCCATTTCTTCTAGGTTGTTCAATTTGTTGGCATATAGTTTTTCATAGTATTCTCTTATGATCCTTTGTATTTTTTCAGTATCTGTTGTGATTTCTCCTCTCTCATTTCTAATTTTATTTATTTGAGACTTCTCTCTTTTTTTTTAGTGAGTCTGGCTAAGGGTTTGTCGATTTTGTTAATTTTTTCAAAGAACCAACTCTTTGTTTCATTGATCCTTTCTACTGTCTTTTTTGGTTCAATGTCATTTATTTCTGCTCTAATTTTTATTACTTCCCTCCTTCTACTGACTTTGGGCTTTGTTTGTTCTTCCTTTTCTAATTCCGTTAGGTGTCGTTTGAGGTTGTTTATGTAAGATTTTTCTTGCTTATTGAGGTGAGCCTGTATTGCAATGCATTTCCCTCTTAGGACTGCCTTTGCTGCATCCCAAATCATTTGGTACAGTGTGTTTTCATTTTCATTTGTCTCAGATAATGTTTGATTTCTTCTTTAATTTCTTCAATAATCCATTGTTTCTTCAGTAGCATGTTGTTTAGTCTCCACATTTTTCGCCCTTTCCCAGCTTTATTCTTGTAGTTGATTTCTAGTTGCATAGGATTATGATCAGAAAAGATGCTTGATATTATTTCAACCCTCTTGAACTTATTGATGCTTGCTTTATTTCCCAAGATATGGTCTATCCTTGAGAATGTTCCATGCACTCTTGAGAAGAATGTGTAACCTGCTGTTTTTGGATGAAGTGTTCTATATATATCTATTAGATCCATCTGATCTAATTTTTCACTTAATTCTATAATTTCCTTGCTGATTTTCTGTCTGGATGATCTGTCCATTGGTGTTAATGGGGTGTTGAGGTCCCCTACTGTTATTATATTGCTGTTGATGTCTCCTTTGAGTTTTGTTAATAGTTTCTTTACGAATTTTGGTGCTCCTGTGTTAGGTGCGTATATATTTATAAGTGTTATGTCATCTTGGTTCAGCGTCCCTTTTATCATTATATACTGCCCCTCTTTGTCTTTCTTTATCTGTTTTGCTTTGAAGTCTACTTTGTCTGATATAAGTATGGCAACATCTGCTTTCTTTTGTTCATTATTAGCTTGGAGCATTGTCTTCCATCCCTTCACTTTGAGTCTGTGTTTGTCTTTGGGGCTGATGTGTGTTTCCTGGAGGCAGCATATTGTTGGATCTTGTTCTTTGATCCATCCTGCCACTCTGTGCCTTTTGATTGGAGAGTTCAATCCATTCACGTTTAGAGTGATTATTGAAACGTGGGAGCCTACTGATGCCATTTTATCACTTGTTTTCCGGTTGTTTTGCATTTTGTCCTGATGGAGAGCTGTTACTTTGTGGTATTGTCCTTCTCCTTATCTCCTTTGTTCTGGATTTTGTAACCCCTTTCCTTTTTTTGATTTTTCAGGAATGAGGTTCTTCCTGAGCATTTCTTGAAGAGGAGGTTTTATGGCAATAAATTCCCTTAACTTTTGTTTATCTGGGAAAGTTTTTATTTCTCCATAATATTTGAAGGATATTTTCACTGGGTAGAGTATTCTTGGCTGCAGGTTTTTGTCCTTCAGAGTTTTGAATAGTTCATTCCAATCTCTTGTAGTCTGTAAGGTCTCTCCTGAGAAATCTGCTGATAGCCTTATGGGGTTTCCTTTGTAAGTTATTTTCTTCTGCCTGGCTGCCCTTAGTCTTTTCTCTTTGTCATTGACTTTTGCTAGTTTCACTACTATATGCCTTGGGGTTGGTCTTCTTGTGTTAATAAAGTTTCGAGATCTATTGGCTTCTGTCACATGAAGTTCCATCTCTCTTCCCAAGTTTGGAAAGTTCTCAGCTATTATTTCTTTGAACAGGCCTTCTGCCCCCTTCTCCTTCTCTTCTCCCTCTGGTATACCTTTAATCCTTATGTTGCATTTCCTAATTGAGTCAGATAATTCTCGGAGAGTTTCTTCATTTCTTTTTAGTCTTAGTTCTCGCTCCTCCTCTGTCTGCAGCATTTCTATATTCCTATCCTCCAAATTGCTAATTCTGTCCTCCATATTATCGACCCTACTGTTCAGAGAATCCAGATTTTTCTTAATCTCTTCCATTGTGTTCTTCATCTCCAGTATTTCTAATTGGTTCTCCTTTATAGTGTCAAGCTCTTTTGTGACATAGCTCCTGAACTCATTGAGTTGTCTATCTGAATTCTCTTTTAACTCTTTGAGTTTTTTAATAATGGTAGTTTTGAAATCATCCTCATTTAGGTTATAGATTTCATTGTCTTTGGGATTGTTTTCTGGGTGCTTCTCATTTTCCTTCTGTTCTGGAGATTTAATGTATTTTTTCATACTGCTTGATGGCGTGGATTTGTGCCTCTGCATAGAGATAGAGTTTAGTCGCTGCTTCCACTTGTTGCGACTGTTGTGGAGGGGGGCAGCTGTTTAGACTGCACCAACCAGGAACCCTGTCAGCTGTTACTGACTGGACCTGGACCCCTCCTTGTAGTCACAGTGGTCCTGTGGGGTCCCTCGTCGGTTGTGGGGGCAATTGCAAGGGGGCCTCAGGCTCTGATGCCTACTGTTGCAGCCCACTTAGACGCACTCCCTCCTTGGGGTCTGCAGCAGTGCTGTGGGCTTTCCCAGCAGCCAGGAGCAGGATCACCTATAATCACCACTTTGTCCCTAACAGAGCCCACAAGATCACACTTGTCCACTATAGGTCCCAGCAGAGCTATGGGTATCTTCCACAGTCTGTCGTTAGCTCACCTAGCTGTGCTACTTTTGCCCCAGGGCCTTCCTGCCTTGCGATTGCCAGTCGGGACTTCTCCACTAGTGCTGTGCAGAGGCTTTTGCTGAGGCTGCTGTAGGAACCTGGAGTTCCCCTGTGGGCTACATAGCCATTTCACCGGAGCTCTACTCTGCCCCACTCCACTCTCACGGGATCTCTGGGAGCCCCTTGCCTCGTCTGGGACACTGCCAGAATCCCTGGGCCTTGCAGTGGCTTGTAAGCTGCTGCCTTACAGGGAATTCTGCTCTAGGGAGCTTCCTGGTGTTCCGAATGCTGGGCGGGGCCTCCCTGCCAATGGCGAGCAGAGGCCCTCGCTGCTGGGGGGTGCGGGATGCTGGAGCATACCCCCGGGCCGCAGAGCCGGGTGTTGGAGCTCCACCCAGTCCCCAAGCACGTCCACGGGAAGTCTGCTCACCCCCTGCACTGACCTGTGCGCTGGAGACCGTGGGCCCAGCAGCAGCTGGTGGTCTGGTACAGTGCCAGGGAATCCGCCTGCCAGGAGCTTCCCTTTGTTCTGGATTCTGAGCGGGGCCTCCCAGCTAATGGTGAGCAGAGGCTTCCTCTGCCAGGGGAGTGCGGGACCCCGGATCCTCCCCCCGAGCCACAGAGCTGGGCGCTGGAGCTCCAACCCTGTTCCCAAGTATGTCCATGGGAAGTCTGGGTGCCCCCTGCAGACGCCAGAGTGTGCCGGAGACTGTGGGCCCAGCAGCAGCTTGTGGTCTGGTGCCGTGTTGGGGAATCTGCCTGCCAGGAGCTTCCCTTTGTCCTGGATTCTGGGAGGGGCCCTCCCTGCTAATGGTGAGGAGAGGATTTCCCTGCTGGGGAGGTGCGGGACCCCAGAACCTCCTCCCAGGCCACAGAGCCAGGTGCTGGAGCTCCAACCGTGTCCCCAAGCACATCTCTGGGAAGTCCGGGCGCCCCCTGCACCGACCCGTGCGCCGGAGACCGTGGGCCCAGCAGCAGCTTGCGGTCTGGTGCCATGCCGGGGAATCCTCCCACCAGGAGCTTCCCTTTGTTCTGGATTCTGGGAAGGGCCTCCCTGCTAATGGCGAGCGGAGGCCTTCCCTGCTGGTGGGTGCGGGACCCTGGGGATTCCCCCTGGGCTTAGGCGTAATCGCGGGGGGCTTGAGTAGGTCTGTTGTCACCTGTTTCCACCATCGCTCTGCTGGTGAGTGCACACTCCCGCCCTTGGTGTGTGGCGATGCTATGGAGGAGTCCACTGGAAGAGAGCCTTCTGCAGGAACTAGGCTGTCCGTGGGTCGGGGGTCGGGGGTTGGAGAGTTTTCACCTATTTCCACCTCCTCCCGGGGGGAAGTCCGTCCGCTTTCCCATGTATAGTAGTACGAGACTCTTAGGCATCTTGAGATGCTATCTGGATATCCTTTGTTAATCAGTGAATGTCCAATTAGTTGTAGATTCGACGGGGGAAAGACAAAGAAGACCACTCACTCCATCATCTTGGTCCTGCCTATTAGCACACTCTTATTGCAATTGTCCTCTTAATTGGGTTGGTACCAGTGTAGCTGGTTGCTAGGCTCAGGGGCGTACAGTTGTGATAGGCCTGAGGCCAACAAGGCGGTTGTCAGTTCTCTTAGGAGTGCAGCTGAGTAGGGCTAGCCCTTGGAATGGGGGCACTCAGTTGTTTCAGGCTTTGGAAGGTGGGGCTGATCCTTTTTATGGCTATTTGTGAAGCACAAGTCTTCTGCTGCTGATAAGCCTCACCCCACTCTGGACCACATACACTGTCAGCACAGTCCTGGTCCGTGCACACTTCTCAACCCCGTGGAGCGTACCCCACCGCCACCCTGCAGAGGCCCCCACCTCTGCCCCAATACCCCCCACAATTCACCAGGTCCTCACACAAGCCCTGCCCCACAGAGGCAGACACCTTTGCCTGCCTGTAGAGGATCAAGGCATTCAGTCAATGCAGGCTGAAAAGTAGCCTGAGGGCTTGCTGTTAGGCAGGGCCAGTCCCTAGGGCGGGTTGCCTGCCCTGCCTGAACTGGATTAAATCTATGCTCTAGTGGGTGTGGCAGACCCCTGGGCTAACAGCCCAAGGGATGCACCTCAATGGCTCCCACCTGTGTCCGTATCAGCGTGCCTGGACCAGCTCAGAACAACGGCCCCCACCAATGTCTCATTCTCCAGAGAGGATCCTCCTCTCACCAAGATGCCCCCAGGGCCCACCAGGTGAGTCTTGTTTCACCAAAGGACAGTCAGCCTTCTCTCTGGTGATTTTAGGTTGCTGCAATGAGTGAGTTTCTGCGTGGGCCCTTTAAAATCCGGATCTTTTCGGCTTTCGGCTGATAGCTTTTCTGGGGTGTCCTCACTGCAGTTAATAGCCAGCAAAGCCAGACAGTAAGACCCCCCTCTCAGTTGGGCTGAGTCCAAAGGATGGTTACAGCAGTATTGCCCCAGCTCCGAACCTCACTTCTCCAGGGAGGGCAGCGTACCTTAGGTTGGCTCCCACCTGGCCAGCTGAGAATCTCCGCTGCTCCCAAAGGTGACTTTTTTCCTCTCTGGCTGCACTTACTGCCTCTTCTGCTTTTGTCAGGACTGTCCCTTGTTGTGGGGGTTCTTTTTATCCAGTTTTCAGTAATCAATCTGGGTGATTCTTCCTAAAATTGTTGTAACCTGGTTGTGTTTGTGGGAGGAGGCAAGTTCAACGTCTGCTCACAGCGCCATCTTGACGAGAACTCCTCGCGTGTAGTTGGATTTTGATTTTTATCCATTCTGCCAGTCTCTACGTTTTGATTGGAGAGTTTAATCCATTTACATTTAATGTAATAACTGATAAGTTAGGATCTATGCCTACCCTTTAGCTATTTTTTCTATGTGTCTTATGCTTTTTTTGTTTAACTGTTACTCAATTACTGCATTATTTTTTGTTTAATAGATATTTTCTAGATATTTGAATTCCTTGTCTTTTTTTTAACTATATGTTTTTTAGTATTTTTTCTTTATGGTTGCTCTAGGGAGTATAATTAACCTCTTCATTTATAGCAATCTAGTTTATATTAAAACCAATGGAGTTTTGGGGCCAACCTAGTGGCATAGTGGTTAAGTTCGCACATTCCGCTTCAGCAGGCCAGAGTTCACAAGTTTGGATCCCGGGTGTGGACATGCATGCTGCTTATCAAGCCATGCTGTGGCAGGCATCCCACATATAAAGTAGAGGAAGATGCGCACAGATGTTAGCTCAGGGCCAGTCTGCCTCAGCAAAAAAGAGGAGGATTGGTGGCAGATGTTAGCTCAGGGCTAATCTTCCACACGCAAAAAAGGAAAAATAAATGGAATTTCAATAGTGTAAAAAACTTCTCTCTTATATTGCTTCATCCACCCCTCTTTTATCCATATTATTGTCACAAATTACAGGTTTATATATTGTGTCCATCAACATAAATTTGTAATTATTGCTTTATGATGTCTTTTAAGTCAGGTATGAAAAAATGGAGTTACATACAAAAAAATACATTTGTACTGTCTTTTATACTTTCTGATGTAATTACCTTTGCTAGTGCTCTTTATTTCTTCATGTTGATTCAAGTTAATATCTTGTGTCATTTTATTTTAGCCTAAAAAACTCCCTTTAGTATTCTTGGAAGACTGTTTTGCTAGAGACAAACTCTCTTAGTTTTTATCTATCTGTGAGTATCTTACTTTCTCCTTCATTTTGAAGATAGTTTTGCCAGATATAAGACATTTTGTTGACTTTTTAAAATTTTTTCTTTCAGCGCTTTGAATATGTCATCCTACTGACTTCTGCCTTCCATGGTTTCTGATGAGATATCAGCTATTAATCTTATTGAAGATTCTTTATATATGATTAACCACTTCTCTCTTGCTGCTTTCAAAATTCTTTATCTTTTAACAGTTTGACTATGATGTATCTCAATGTGGACCTCCTAGTTTGTCCTACTTTGATTTCATTGAGCCTCTTTTATGTGTAATGTTTTTCTTCCAAATTTGGGAAGTTTTCAGTCATATTTCTTCAAATATTCTTTCTGCCTTCTTTTCTCTTTACTTTCTTTCTGGGGCTTACAGTATATGTGTGTTGGTATACCTCACGATATCCCACAGATAACTGAGGTTCTGTTCATTCTTCTTCATTCTTTTTTCTTGTTGTTCCTCAGACTTGATAATTTCAACTGATCTATCATCATATTCACTGACTCCTCTGTTGAAATATGCTGTTCAGCCCCTCTAGTGTAATTTTCATTTCACTTATTGTATTTTTCAACTCCAGTATTTCCATTTGGTTAATTTTTATAATTTCTATCTCTTTATACTGTCTGTTTTGTGACACATTGTTCTCATAATTTCTTTTAGTTTTTTAGACATAATTTCCTATAAGTCTTTGTACATACTTAAAATGACTGATTAAAAGTCTATGTCTAGTAATTCCAATGTCTGAGCTTCCTCATGGACAGTTTCTATTGCTTGGTGTTTTTCCTGTGTTATGGCCATATTTTTTTTCTTGTCTCATAACTTTTCATCAAATATTAGATATTTTAAACAATATAATTTGACAACCCTGGAAATTATGTAATTTCGTCTCCCTAGGATTTGTAGTTGTTTTGCTTATTTTTGTTGTTGTTTGCTTATTCAACGAATTTTCTGAACTAATTCAGTAAGCTCTGTATTGTTTGTTATATGTGGCCAGTGAAGGCTGTGCTCAGTTTGCTTAGAGGGCAGCTAATGATTAGATAGAGATTTCCTTGAATGCCTAGAACAAAAATCTCCCAGGCTTTGCCAAGGGGCTGTTTAAGCATGTTGGGCACACCTTCAACTCTCAGCCAGACAGTTTAGAGCTCTGCATTAGCCTGCACTTCCTGCTGCACAAAACCTCAAAGTCAGCCAAAGGTGAAAGCTTTTGGCTTTCTCAGGTCTTTCCTGAATGTGTGCACAGCCCTCCACCTGTGCCTGGTCTATAGAGTACAAGGAATATGTAGTGGCTTTTCAAAGTTACTGTGGACAACTCATTTTTCAGTTTTTCCTTTTAAGCTTTTTAGGTATTCTATTGTTTACTCCAACTGTTATCCATTACCTCAGGCATCCATGCCACTAAAACACTTGCTGAAGTCTTCACAAAGTTAATTCTTCAATACTTCAAAGCAACATATCATTTTGTTTACATTATTTCCTAGAAAACCAATGAAAGGTAAATTTTAGCTCAGTTCAAGTCAAACTATTTGAAAACAATTTTATAAGCATAAATGTAACTGAGGCTCAGGTTAGCAAGCTTTTCCAGAGTCTCATTGTTCAATCATTCTAGGCTTAAAAAGAAAAGAAGAATATTTTTAATAAGCAGTATGTGGGAGAATGCTAGCACAGTTAATGAAAGAAAGTGACAATGATGCCTTGCCATCTGAAGATTCAAAGGTATTAACTAACTTCAAAGCTGTGAAATAGTAAAGGTGCAGTAGTCATAGTGAAAATAGTCTGAATCACTATTCAGTCCTAGGTCTGTCTGACTCTAGAGCTTATGCTCTTTAATTACTAGGTTATGAATTGCCTCTCCTCTCTGTATCATGTCAATTATCTGATAAAAATCTGGATTTACTGGATCAAAACTAAACTCCTCTACTGACTTTCAAGCTCCTCTCTAATTTTTCCTCCACCTATCTAGCCAGATTTATTCTCTGCTAATCCCTAAAGAAATCATCCAATTTAGTCAGATCAGTTTCCATACTGTGCTTCAAATCTGTCATATTAATTTCTCATCTGGGCCTTCATTTACCTAGAGTGCCCAAATCTCAGCTATCCTACAAAAGCCAGATCAAGACTCATCTCTTGTACGAAGCTTTCCCTGATCTCCTATTCCTCTGAAAATCTACAGAATTTATCATCTGTAACATATAATTTTTTCATCTGGTTTATTTTTTAATGATTTTTAAAGTTGTTATAATTTGCATACCATAAAATTCATCCTTTTAGACTGTACAACTCAGTGGTTTTTAGTATATTCACAAAGAGGTACAGCCATATTTTGATTGCCTACTCTTTACCCCATTGTTGAGAAAGGGAGTCCCACTCTGGGATTACGGGGATGGCCAAGCACATGACACCTGACACTGGACAGATGAGACTGACAGCAGTTCATTAATCACATATACTCAAACCCCAGGAGAGGACACAGCATGCCACACAGGGCCACATGGGAGTTGCACTCAGGAATAGAGTGAATAAGCAGGGGCTGTGGGAGGCAGCCTTTGTAGTATCAGGAGGGTGGAGTGGCACTTGGTTCCCACAAGAGCATGTGATTTGTTTATTTGAATAATTTCACAGAGTGGCAGGGAACTGAAGCATTTCACTTATGGATAAGCAGGGATTTTGCCTGGCCCTGTGATAAGGAGGGTTGTTTGGCTAGGGGACTGCAACCACAAGAGTAGATTGGGGAGGATGGCTTGCAGTTAAGACATTAGAGCCATACTCTCCCCCTTATTTCAGATGTCAAGGCAGTACATAATATTGAACCATAAACCATCACCACTTCTTAGTTTTAAAACATTTTTGTCACCCCAAAAAGAATCCCCATGCTTATTAGCCCATTTCTCTGTGTTCCTCCTTTCCCTAGACATAGGCAAGCTCAAATCTCCTTTCTATCTCTGTGGATTTGCCTATTCTGAGCATTCGTGATCATGGTATGTTTGTAGTAAGTATTGAAATCGGGACATTCTCCAACTTTGTTGCTCTTCAAGATTGTTTGGCTATTCCGGTTCCCTTGCATTTCCACATAAAATTTTAGAATCAGTTTGCCAGTTTCTGCAAATAAGCCACCTGGGGTTTTGACAGGGTTTGTGTTGAATCTGTAGATTAATTTGGGGAAGTATTACCATCTTAACAATATTAAGTCTTCCAACCCACAACCATGGAATATCTTTCCACTTATTTAGGGCTTCTTTAATTCCTTTCAACAGTATTTTGCAGTTTTCCATGTACAAATCTTGAAGTTCTTTTTTTTTATAAATTATTCCTAAGTATTTCATTTTTTAATGCTATTATAAATGGAATTGTTTTCTTAGTTCATTTTTAGATGGTTCATTGCTAGTGTATAGAACTACAATTGATTTTTGTATGTTGATTTTGTTTCCTACAGCCTTGATAAACTCATTAGCTCTGAAGGGTTTTTTTTTTTTTTTGAGAAAGATTAGCCCTGAGCTAACATCCACCCCCAATCTTCCTCTTTTTGCTGAGGAAGACTGGCCCTGAGCTAACATCTGTGTTCATCTTCCTCTACTTTATATGTGGGACGCCTGCCACAGCATGGCTTGATGAGTGGTGCGTAGGTCCACACCTGGGGTCTGAACTAGCAACCCCCAGGCAGCAAAGCAGAGTGTGCAAACTTAATCACTATGCCACCAGGCCAGCCCTAAGAGGTGTTTTTTTTTGAGCGTTCTTTAGGTTTTTCTATATACAAAAATCCGTATGTTTTTTTCTATATACAAGATCATGTTATCTGTGAATAGAGTTAATTTTACTTCTTTCCTTCCAATCTAGATAAATTTATCTCTTTTTCTCACATAATTACCCTGGCTAGAATCTCAGTAAAATGTTGACTGGAACTGGCAAGAGTGGACCTCCTTGTCTTATTCCTGATCTTAGGGGGAAAGCTTTCTGCCTTTCACCATTTACTATGTTAGCTGTAAGTTTCTCATAAATGCCCTTTATTAGCGTGAGGAAATTTCCTTCTGTTCTTAATTTGTTGAGTGTTTTTTTCATGAAGAGTATTTGATTTTGTCAAATGCTTTTCTTCTGTATCTATTGAGATGATCGTGTGGGTTTTGTCCTTTATTCTGTTAGTATACTGTGTTACATTGATTGATTTTCATATGTTGAACTAACCTTCTCTTCCTGGGACAAGTCTCACTCAATCATGGTGTATAACCCTTTTTATATGTTGCTGGATTTAGTCTGCTATTATTTTGTTGAGGATTTTTGCATCTATATTCATAAAGAATATTGGTCTGTATTTTTCTTGTCTTGTGATATCTTTGTCTTGTTTAGGTATCAGAGTAATGCTGGGTGTGGAACTTTGAAGGAGCTCTGTATTAGGGCTCTCTAGAGAAGCAGGACTAATAGGAAATATATATATATATATATATATATCTGTGTCTACATATAGGTGTGTATATATATATATATGTATGAAGAATTTTGTTATAAGAAATTGGCTCACACAATTATAGACGCTAAGATGTCCCATGATCTGCCATCTGCAAGCTGGAGACCCAGGAAAGCCAGTGGTGTAATTCAGTCCTTGTCTGAAGTCTTGAGAACCAGGAGAGCCAACGATGAAGATTCCAGTCTTGCATCTGAAGGCCTGAGAACCAGAAGCACTGGGGATAAGAGAAGATCAATGTTCAAGCTCAAGCAATCAGGAGGAAGGGCCAAATTCTCCCTTCCTCTTTGTTCTATTCAGGCCCTCAATGGATTGGATGATGCCACCACATTGGGGAGGGCAAACTGCTTTACTGAGTCCACAGATTCAAATGCTAATCTCATCCAGAAACACCCTCACAGATACACTGGGAAATAGTGCTTAGCCAAATATCTGGACACTCTGTGATCCAGTCAAGTTGACATCTAAAATTAACCATTACAAGCTCCCACCTCATTTTGCTCCCTCCAGTGGTTTCCAGACTGCTTGTTTTCGCCGGGATTGTGGTCCATTGGTTTTTAAGGTTACTGTGGAGCTGGGGAGAGGGTGGATGTGGCAATAGGGTAAGTTAAAATGCCACAAATCTTGCTGATGTTACTCGGGTTCAGCCAGTCTTCTTGAATAAACACTGCCTGTATTGTTGCAAGCTTTTGGTTAATTTCCAGAGTTCTTGGAAAGTTAATTCGTAAGAGTTTTTGCTAGTTTTCTCATTGCTTTTATAAAGAAGAGGATTTTCAGTGGTCCTTACTCCACCATTTTCACTCTGTCCTGCAGTACAAAATTTAACACTTATATATTGTTTTGTTTGCTTTTGTATTATGTGCTACTCATGTTTTTAAAAAGTAACTAAACTGTCGATTTTTTGTACACTTCTGTACCCCACCTCCATAGTGTCTAGTAAAGAATTTCATTAATCAACCTTATTGGAATTGAGATTGAGCTCATTGTTTCTTTATGTCTTTATGTAAAATAGGCTGTATTTGGGAAATAAACTAGCTGTCATCCACAAACAGGTTCCCTGTTTGGTGGAGTTTATGCAGCAAAAATTGAAACATACCACGGGTGAGGATGGCAAAAAGTAGAGTTCCAAGCTGCAAAGGAAGACAGAGCAGTGATGCCATGATCATAATCCTGTAGCTGACATTTTAAAACAAACTTCTTATTTTGAAATAATTTTAGACTCACAAAAATTGTATAGAGTTTTCATAGTTCACCCAGCTTCCCCTAATGGTAGTATCTTGCATAACTATAATATAATTATCAAAACTGAGAAATTAACAATGGTACAATACTATTAACTAAACTACAGACTTTATTCAGATTCCTCAAGTGACTTTTAAAGTCTGTAGTGCAGCAAGGATTATAAAGGAAAATAACAAGAGGAAGCAGAGAAGGACTGCCTGAAGTTGCATAGGGCCAAAGCGATCTGAGCAAAAGGAAGCAAGTTGAGGCCAAAAGTCAGCATAAGCACTGTTTAGTGCCTTTTGCTAATTAGCCTCTGGGGGTCGTGCCTTTTTATACTTGGTCTGTTGTGGAGGGCATTTTCGGGGGTCTTTTTGTCAATCCGTTGCAGGGGGAAGGTTTTCCTTATTTGCATAAAGATTCCACGTTAACCTTGGCCTTGCCTTTCCCTGTGCTGAGTATCCACAAGGTAAATGTTGTAACCAAAAAAATTACCTTCACCTTTACTACCCATCTGTTCAATACCCCCCTCTTGAATGTGGGAATAAACAGACAGTGTGTTTAGAACAAGCAGTGCTTTGCTTGAAAGGTGATACTGTCCTTTTCTGCATGGAGTAAGAAACAAAAACAAATTAAACAGATTGGCAAGATAAGGAAAACAGGGTGCTTTCCAGCACCTCTCTACTTGGATGTTCATTATGCGGCTTCTTAAATTTGTACTGAAATAAACTCAGTGTAAGACCTATTCATATATATGTAACATGTATTTTAAAGTTAAATAGAAACATTTTAAAATTATCTTGTCAGAAGAGTTGACTAAAAGTGCTTTGCACTTGTGGGGGACTGGCATTGGCCACCCCAAGATATGTCTCTTTGGCATGATGATTATTTGGGGCTGGTTACTTTTAATAAACTGCAGACAGGAAAGGAAGTCTTGAGAAGCAGAGTTTACTTACCCTGTGTTAAGAGACATTTACATTGTGAAGGAAATCTCCATCTGTAAAGGTGTCTCCCTCTCTGCACCAGGAAGAAGGCGGGTTGACCTTATCTCTAGAAACTCTTAATCAATGCCAAAGGAAAGGACTTAAACCTGCATTTGTTTACTATACTTGTCTGGTAATCTCCTGTAACTGACTCCCCCCATGCCCAACATCCTCCTTTGTCATTAGCTGAAGATGATATTTAAGGTGGGGGGCTTCAGCCATTTTGGTGAGTTGCTCAGCTTGCCTGAGCCTCTCTCATGTGTACGTGTTATAAAGCTTTGTTTAATTTTCTCCTGTTATTCTGTCTCAAATGAATTTAATTCGTTCTCCGGCCAGAAGAACCCAGAGAGGGTAGAGAAAATGTCTTCCTCCCCTACACACTCAAATTCTGTTACTTTATAATATATTACAAATCATCAGTTACTCTCCTAACAGCATAATTTATGGATGATTTTATGGTAAAATTAAGTGGGAGAAGCCAGAGTGTGACAGTCAATGTTTTAAATGCATTTGTAATGCTCAACTCTAGTATTACAAGGCTAAAAATTAATTGCTCTAAAATAAATTCCAGATGGATACATTAAAAGTAGAAGATTAAACCTTGAAACCACCAAAATAAAAATAAGTGTATAATCTGTCTATGAATATACTACTTAAAAATAAAAAACTTCCTATTAAAAATATTATAAACAAAATTCAAATGCTAAAGAACATCCTGGGGGAAAAGATATTACCGATAATCAAATTTGATACTCTTACTATATAAGAAGGTTTTACAAATAAATAAGAAAAAGTTAAGTATTCTAATACAAAAATGATCAAAAGGAAAAACAGTCCTCAAAACAAAAACATAAATGTCCACTAAATGTAAAAGAAATTGTTCAACCTCGCTAGTATGTTTGTAGCATAAGTGCTTGACAATTAGTTTTTTTGACTGTGATATAAATGCTAACATTAAGCTTTTGATTGCTGGGACATCCATTTCGAAGTCATCCATCATGAACAAACACAAGGCAGCTACACAACCAGATAAAGAGCCAGGCTGCCCCACCCATAAAGTTCCCCTTTTAGAAAGCTCTGGGGGACCTAGATAATCAACCCCCTGCTTTTCCCTTCCTGCGCTTTAATTCCTGCTTTTATGTTTTAAATTCACCGATAAAGCATGAACCTGGGAAACACTAGGTACCCTACCCTTGACCCCAATAAAAGCAGAACCCTAGGTCCACACTCTCTCTCTCTTTAACTGTGACCTCGCTGTGTGGCCCTGGCATGCCGTGTATCCTCCAGAACCTGTAAGTAATAAACCTTGTCTTTTCAAAGTTCCCTGATGGTTGTTGGTGATGCGTGCCTTGCAATCCTAAGAACCACAAGGGCTGGTCCAGCCACAACATTGGCTCTGGTTTGGGAAACATCTTTGGGAACTCTCCAGAGGTAGAACAGGTCCAGGTGAGGGCCCCAGGCATTTCTAACCTATAGCATCACTATCAGTAGGCTGAGACCAACACAAAACAATGTCAAAGAAGCAAATTTGTGAGAATGATATGATGTTATTTTTCCTTACTAAACTGGAAATGATGAAAAGTGACAAATCAAAATGGCAAGCAATAGGATATATTGGAGTATATGAGGAAGCCATTTGGTGTAAACCTAATTCAGCCTGACTTTGTTTTTCCAAAAGGGCCTGATGAGGCCATTGAGCATGCATTGTATGTCTGCTTGAAACATTTCCTATGGCAAGAATAAATGCCCTTAAGATAAAGGTGCAACTTCCCCCCACACTGGCATTTCCTTAAGGATAAGCATCTTTCTTTAGGCTAGGAACTGATTGCTGTGCTCACCTTTGACCGCCCAGCTCACCTGTGACCACCCAGCTCGAGACAACAGACCTGCCACCCTGCTGTGCCCACTGAGACAGCAGACCTACCTGCTGTGTCCATCAATCCTGTGCCGACAGAGCAATCTCACAACTATTGTAAACGGGACATTTCAATCATATGTGAAACATCCTCTTTGAGGGTATATAACCACTCTCTACACTCCACTTCTTTGGTGCACTTTCTTCCTTCAGGAAGAAAGGCCCCAGGCCATGGTCCTCACATTTTAGCTCAGAATAAACTCACCCAAATTTTCATTTATAGATTGGTTATGGATTGTTTTTGTCGACAAAAGGCATGATGATATTCAGGATTAGAGAAATGCATACTCATATACTGTTGGGGAAGTACACACTAATATAAGTTTTTTGATAGGCAAATTGGCTAAATTTATGAAAATATTTTAAAATGTATATAACTAGCAATTTCACTTCTTTTTTTTTATTGAGTTAATGATAGGTTACAATCTTGTGAAATTTCAGTTGTACATTAATGATTATCATTCATGTCGTAGGTGCACTACTTCACTCTTTGTGCCCACCTCCCACCCCACCTTTCCCCTGGTAGCCACTAATCGGTTCTCTTTGTCCACATTTTTAAATTCCTCATATGAGTGGAGTCATACAGAGATTATCCATCTCTAACTGGCTTATTTCACTTAACATGATTCCCTCAAGGTCCATGCATGTTATTGCAAATGGAATGATTTTGTTCTGAGTAGTATTCCATTGTATATATGTACCACATCTTCTTTATGCATTCATCTGTTGATGGGCACTTAGGTTGCTTCCATGTCTTGGCTATTGTAAATAATGCTGCAATGAACATTGGGTGCATAGGACTTTTGGAATTGCTGACTTCAAGCTCTTTGGATAGATACCCAGTAGTTGAATAGCTGGATCATATGGTAGTTCTATTTTTAATTTTTTGAGGACTCTCCATACTGTTTTCCATAATGGCTGCACCAGTTTGCATTCCCACCAGCAGTGTATGAGGGTTCCTTTTTCTCCACAACCTCTCCAACATTTGTTACTATTAGTTTTAGATATTTTTGTCATTCTAATGGGTGTAAGGTGATATCTTAGTGTAGTTTTGATTTGCATTTCCCTGATGATCAGCAATGATGAACATCTTTTCATGTGCCTATTGGCCATCCGTATATCTTCTTTGGAGAAATGTCTGTTCATGTCTTGAGCCCATTTTTTGATCAGGTTGTTTGATTTTTTGTTGTTGAGTTGTAAGAGTTCTTTATATATTATGGATATTAAGCCTTTGTCAGATATATGACTTGCAAATATTTTTTCCCAGTTAGTGGGTTGTTTTTTTGTTTCAATCCTGTTTTCATTTGCCTTGAAGAAGCTCTTTAGTCTGATGAAGTCCCATTTGTTTATTCTTTCTATTGTTTCCCTTCTCTGAGAAGACATGGTGTCTGAAAAGATCCTTTTAATACTGATGTCAAAGAGTGTACTGCCTACGTTTTCTTCTATAAGGCTTATGGTTTCAGGTCTCACCTTTAGGTCTTTGATCCATTTTGAGTTTATTTCGGTGAATGGTGAAAAAGAATGCTCAATTTTTATTCTTTTACATATGGCTTTCCAGTTTTTCCAGCACCATTTGTTGAAAAGACTTTCTTTTCTCCATTGTAGGCCCTCAGCTCCTTTGTTGAAGATAAGCTGTCCACAGATGTGTGGTTTTATTTCTGGGCTTTCAATTCTGTTCCATTGATCTGTGCACCTGTTCTTGTACCAGTACCATGCTGTTTTGATTACTGTAGCTTTGTAGCATGTTTTGAAGTCAGGGATTGTGATGCCTCCCGTTTTGTTCTTTTTTCTCAGGATTGCTTTAGCAATTTGGGGTCTTTTGTTGCCCCATATGTATTTTAGGATTCTTTGTTCTAATTCTGTAAAGAACGTCATTGGGATTCTGATTGGGATAGCATTGAATCTGTAGATTGCTTTAGGTAGAATGGACATTTTAACTATGTTTATTCTTCCAATACATGTACATGGAATGTCTTTCCATCTCCTTATGTTGTCCTCCAGTTTTCTCAGAAAGGCCTTGTAATTTTCATTATATAGGTCCTTCACTTCCTTAGCTAAATTTACCCCGAGGTATTTTATTCTTTTTGTTGCGATTGTGAATGGTATTGTGTTCTTGTGTTCTTTTTCTGTTAGTTTGTTATTAGAATATAGAAATGCTACTGATTTATGCAAATTGATTTTATACTCTGCAACTTTGCTGTAGCTGTTGATTACTTCTAAGAGTTTTCCAATGGATTCTTTGGGGTTTTCTATATATAAGATCATGTCATCTGCAAACAGCAAGAGTTTCACTTCTTCCCTCCCTATTTGGATTCCTTTTATTCCTTTTTCTTGCCTGATTGCTCTGGCCAGGACCTCCAGTACTATGTTAAATAAGAGTGGTAATAGAGGGCATCCTTGTCTCGTTCCTGTTTTCAGGGGGATGGCGCTCAGTTTTTGCCCATTGAGTATGATGTTGGCTGTGGGTTTATCATATATGGCCTTTATTATGTTGAGGTAGTTTCCTTCTATGCCCATTTTGTTCACAGTTTTTATCATAAATGGCTGTTGGATCTTGTCAAATGTTTCCTCTGCATCTATTGAGATGATCATGTGGTTTTTATTCCTCAGTTTGTTGATGTGGTGTATCACGTCGATTGATTTGTGGATGTTGAACCATCCCTGTGTCCCCGGTATGAATCCCACCTGATCATGATATATGATCCTTTTGATGAATTGCTGAATTCTGGTTGCCAAAATTTTGTTTAGAATTTTTGCATCTATGTTCATCAGTGATATTGGCCTGTAGTTCTCTTTTTTCGTGGTGTCCTTGTCAGGCTTTGGTATCAGCGTGATGTTGGCCTCATAGAATGTGTTAGGAAGTGTTCCATCCTCCCTAATCTTTTGGAATAGCTTGAAAAGGATAGGTATTAAGTCCTCTCTGAAAGTTTGGTAGAATTCCCCAGGAAAGCCATCTGGTCCTGGGGTTTTATTCTTTGGGATGTTTTTGATTGCTGTTTCAATCTCTTTCCTTGTGATTGGTCTGTTCAAATTGTCTGCTATTTCTTGAGTGAGCTTTGGGAGATTGTAGGAGTCCAAGAATTTATCCATTTCCTCTAGGTTATCCATTTTGTTGGCATATAGTTTTTCGTAGTATTCTCTTATAATCCATTATATTTCTGCAGAGTCTGTTATTTCTCCTCTTTCATTTCGATTTTGTTTATTTGAGATTTCTCCCTTTTTTCCTTTGTAAGTCTGGCTAGAGATTTGTCAATTTTATTTATCTTCTAAAAGAACCAGCTCTTTGTTTCATTTATCCTTTCTACCGCCTTTTTCATTTCAATAGTATTTATTTCTGCTCTGATTTTTATTATTTCTCTCCTTCTGCAGACTTTGGGCTTTATTTGTTCTTCTTTCTCTAGTTCAGTTAGCTGTAGTTTAAGATTGCTTATTTGGGATTTTTCTTGTTTGTTAAGATGTGCCTGTATTTCGATGAATTTTCCTCTTAATACAGCTGTATTCCATATGAGTTGGTATGGCATGATATCATTTTCATTTCTTTCCAGGTATTTTTTGATTTCTTCTTTAATTTCTTCAATGATCCATTGCTTGTTCAGTAGCATATTGTTTAGTCTCCACATCTTTGTGCCTTTCTCAGCTTTTTTTCTTGTAATTAATTTCTAGCCTTATAGCATTATGATCAGAGAAGATGCTTGTTATTATTTCAATTCTTTTAAATTTGTAGAGGCTTGCCTTGTTTTCCAACATATGGTCTATCCTTGAGAATGTTCCATGTGCACTTGAGAAGAATGTGTGTTCTGCTGTTTTAGGATGAAGTGATCTATATATGTCTATTAAGTCCAATTGTTTTAGTTTTTCGTTTAGCTCCACTATTTCCTTTATGATTTTCTGTCTGGATGATCTGTCCATTGATGTGAGTAGGGTGTTGAGGTCCCCTACTATTATTGTGTTGTTTTTAACATCTTCCTTTAGGTCTGTTAATAGTTGCTTTATGAACCTTGGTACTCCTATGTTGGGTGCATAGATATTTATAAGCGTTATTTCGTCTTGATGAAGTTTCCCTTTGATCATTATATATTGTCCCTCTATGTCTCTCTTTACCTGCCTTATTTTGAAATCCATTTTGTCTGATATAAGAATTGCAACACCTGCTTTCTTTTGCTTGCTATTAGCTTGAAGTATTGTCCTTCACCCCTTCACTCTGAGCCTGTGTTTGTCCTTGGGGCTGAGGTGTGTTTCCTGGAGGCAACAAATTGTTGGATCTTGTTCTTTAATCCATTTTGCCACTCTGTGTCTTTTTATTGGAGAGCTCAATCCGTTTACCTTGAGGGTGATTATCGATGCATGTGGACTTAATGCTGACAATCTGTCGCTTGTTATCTGGATTTCATGCATTATCTTTGTTTCTCATCCTGTGTGCTTTAGCCTACCCATTGACTACTGCAATTTCATATGCTGGGTTTCTTAGATTTTTCCTTATTTATGTTTTGTGGCTCTGTTCTGTTTTTTAGTTTAGTGGCTACCTTGAAGTTTGTATTTAGAATCTCGTGTATAATATAGTCTATTCTCTGGTGGTCTCTTACTTACTTGGCCTAGACTGATTTAGTCCCTTTGCTCTTCCCCTCCTAAGTTATTATTTTCATTTCTTATTCCAACTCGTGTTATGAGTTTGTAGTTAGAGTGATAAGATTGTCTTTGCTTTGGTAGTTTCCTTACCTTTATCCTAATGCTATAGTTGAATATTTGCTATCCTATTCTGGTTCTATCTATCTGTCTCCCTACTCTGTGGTTTGTGACCCATTTCTCCCTTTTTTCTTTTTTCAGGTATGAGAGCCGTCTTGAGGATTTCTTGTAATGGAGGATTTTTGGTTACAAATTCCCTTAACTTTTATTTGTCTGGAAAAGATTTAATTTCTCCCTCATATCTGAAGGATATTCTTGCGGGATAGAGTATTCTTGGCTGAAGATTTTTATCTTTTAAAGTTTTGAATATGTCACTTTATTCTCTCCTAGCTTGTAAGGTTTCTGTAGAGAAATCCAATGAAAGTCTGATAGGAGTTCCTTTGTAGGTTATTTTCTTCTGTCTTGCTGCCCTGAGTATTCTTTCTTTGCCTTTCATTTTTGCCATTTTTACTACTATACGCCTTGCAGTAGGTGTTTTTACATTGACAAATCTAGGAGATCTGAAAACTTCCTCTACACACATTTCTCCCTCAATCCCTAGATTTGGGAAGTTCTCTTCTATAATTTCATTAAGCACACTTTCTGCTCCATTTTCCTTTTCCACGTTCTCGGGAATTCCTATGATACTTAAATTCTTTCTCCTCATTGAATCTGCTATCTCTTGGAGATTTTCCTCATTTTTTAAATTCTTAGTTCTCTTTCTTCCTCTGTCTGGAGCCATTCAGCCTGTCTATCTTAGATTATGCTAATTTGCTCCTCTATGGTATCTACACGGGCATTCAGGGAATCCGTATTCTGTTTTATCTGGTCCATTGTGTTTTTCATCTCTAGTAATTCTGTTTGATTCTTCTTTATAATTTCAATCTGTTTTGTGAAGTAACTCCAGAATTTGTTGGCTTGTTTCTCTATCTTTCTCTCTACCTCATTGAGTTTTTTGGTTATAGCTACTCTGAACTCATTTTCACTTAGTTTACCTATTTCCAAGTCCTCAGGACTTAATTCTGTGTTTTTATTGTTTTCCTTCTGTTCTGGAGCTTTTATAAATTGCTGGATAGTAGAGGAACGGTTTTTTCACATAGTGGTAGAATTCGGTTGCAGTTACAGCCTGCCGCCAGTAGATGGGGGGTCGAGAGCCACGAGTTCTGAGCTCTCCGCCTTCGGACAAGATGGCGGCACCCAGAGTGGTTTGCCAGTGGGGAGGGGCTGTTTTTCTCATGCACCGATCTGGATTCGGATCAGTTCTGTTCTCTGGTCTTCTGGGGCCCTGGCTTTATGGGGTCCCCGCACACGGAAGCTTTCCCATGTCAGTGGGTTTCCACTGTACCGGTGGCGGGAGTCCTGGACGATCCCCCAGTCGCGCGGCCCCTCCCCTGCTCCTTCCCACACCTGCGGCAGCGATCCCAGTATCTAAGGGACAGAGCGAAGTTATCTTTTATCCCGTTCCAGCTCCTCCGAGGCCGGCTGCAGCCTCTCCATCCTCCAGCTTTTTGGTGCTGTACGTCTCTGACAGTCTGGCATTAGGTTTATTGGCTGAAATTTAGTTTTTTCCAATCCTTTGTTGTAGTCTGGAGGGGAGAGAGTCCCGGTTCAGCTCACCCTGCCATTTTGCTCTGCCCACCAGCAATTTCACTTCTTGGAATTTAATCTAAAGGAAAAAATAGGAGATGTTGACAAAGAGAATGTATAATAATGCTCATATCAGTATTATTGATATAGAAAAAAATTAGAAATACCCAATCCATTGTTGTTGGATACTTAGAGTCCATAAATTATGTTATATCCATATGAAGAGATGTTCTGAAACCATTAAAAATCATTGTAGTGGACACTCTTATGTGCATCCAGATCCCTCTTCAAGACAGGAGGACTTATTCGTCAAGCTGCTGCGAGGGCTGCTGGCAGACAGTCCTTAGCTTTCAGCCTCCTCTGGGAGCTTCCCACACCTGAAGAGAGTGACCTATCCCAAGGTTACACTGCCTTCTAAGGTGCAGCTTGCTTCAATGACTAGTCAATGCTGTGGTATAAAGGTTTGGCCTCCTTGCTCCAGTTAGGGACAATTCTGGGAGATTATTCCAGATCCAGAGCTCCCCATGTGATCTGCTGAGGGCTTGTGACTGCAGTGCAGCCCAAGCTCTGTCTTCGTCCAATCTTGTTTCCTTTTCTTCCTCCCACAAGTGTTGATCCCAAAAACACTCTCCAATACACTTTTGCTTGACTTGGATTCTGATTTTGGGGAAATTGAATTTACAACAATTATACGGAAGAATATTTATTAACATGAGAATATATTAAAAATATTTTGCTAAGTTAAGAAAGCATACTGGTCATTTCCAGCAAAATGACCAACTAAAATAACTGGAAACACTTTTCTTTTTTTGAGGAAGGTTAGCCCTGAGCTAAGATCTGCCACCAATCCCCCTCTTTTTGCTGAGGAAGACTAGCCCTGAGCTAAAATCTGTGCCCATCTTCCTCTATTGTATATCTGGGACACCTACCACAGCATGGCTTGCCAAGCGGTGCCATGTCCATACCCAGGATCCAAACCAGCAAACCCTGGGCTTCTGAAGCGGAACATGTGAACTTAACTGCTGTGCCACCAGGCCGGCCCCTGGAAACACTTTTGATAAAAAGTGCAAGATAAAATATACAAACACGCTTTTAATTTTAAGCTGGGCTCACAAGAAATAAACAAAAACTACCAGATGCCAGAAATAACGAGGAAACTGAAAATCCGAGTTGTAATCTTGTGAGTGGAAGTTGTGATTGCCCCAAGAAGGGAGTTTCAACTTTTAAGAACAACAGGGACAAGAGCTGAGGTCTCAGACCCAAGGATCCCATCATAAAGTTCCCCTGGAACGTCTGTACTCTCTGTAAAAGGTTGGACTAGAAAAAATCTGCATCTTTGGCATAAGGAAACTTCTCTCTCTCTAAGTCCTAGGTGGAAGAAAAAAGTTCCTCTGAGAAAGCACAGGAACTCACAAGGGTTTTAGGTTTTAATTTATACTACCTGTGTGACCAGGAAACCTTTACCCTGTGGCTCTTGGCAGAAGCAAAGATAAAACTGCTTTGAAGGGGTGCTCCCACAAGACAGACCACAAGAAGTTTTCACAGAATTTTGTAAAAACCTCATTAAAGAAGATATTGCAGTAAAAATACTACAAGAGTAAATTATCTACCATGAGTGAGAGTCAGTGGACACAGTCACCAGCAAGATTAGAATCCTGAGCATCACTGAGCTTGAGGATAGATTTGAGAAAATTACACAGTGTTAAGAACAAATAGAGATGGAAAATATGACAAGAGAGGCTAAAAGACATGGAGGATAGAATGAAAGATCCAACTTTAAACTAAGAGGCATTCCAGAAGGAAAATAGAGAAAATGGGTGAAAGACAGTATAGTCATCCCTTGGTATCCATGGGGGATTGGTTCTAGGACACCCCCTGAGGATACCTAAATCTTCGGATGCTGAAATCCCTTATGTAAAATGGCATGTTATTTGAATGTAACCTGCACACATCCTCTCATATACTTTAAATCATCTCTAGATTACTTACAATACATAACACAATGTAAATGCTATGTAAACAATTGCTATACCACATTATTTAGGGAATAATGGCACGAAAAAAAAGTCTGTGCATGTTTAGTACAGTTGCCACCATTGTAGGCCTTTCAAACCACAGTTGGTTGAATCCATGGATGTAGAACCTGCAAATAAGAAGGACCAAATGTATTCAAGGAGATAACGGCTGAGGATTTTTCAGGATTGATGAAAGATTTAAGAAGCACAAGTGCCAAGTAAAACAAATAAAATTAAGTCTATATCCAGACATATTATAGTCAAACTGCAGAACACCAAAATCAAAGAGAAAAATCTTTAAAACTATCAGAGAGAATAGACAGATTACCTCCAAAAGAACAACAATGAGAATGAATAGCAGACTTTTAAACTACAAAATATAGTCCAGAACACAGGTAAATAATATCTTCAAAGTTCTGAGAGAAAGTATCTGTCAACGTAGATTTTTAAACCCAGCTAAATTATTATTGAAGACTGACTGCAGTAAAATTATTTCCAGAAATGAACTGAGAAAATCAAGAACTCACAAACCATTGCTGAAAGAAATACTAAAGTATGTACTTCAGAAAGGAAGCACTGATGTGGAAAAAGGAATGGGGAGCAAAGATATTGTTAAATCTGTGGGTTGATCTAAATAAGCATTGGTTGTAAAAACAATAATGATGATAATGAATAATTTAGGGGTATAAAAACAAAGTTGGAGAGGCATAGTTTGGTTAAAACTTTCTAAGTCCTCAAACTGTTTTAAGGGAGGGTAGAACTATTGAGAAACTTTAGACATTTTAAGTGGGGAAAAAAGGAGAAAGAAACTGAATGTATAACTTCCAAACCAGTAGTAGAAAAAAAGAATTTAAAAAATTGACTAATGCAAAAAAAAGGCAAGAAAGGAGGGAAAAAAGCATAGAATAAAGCAGAATAAGAGATAAATTCCATGATAAGGTAATATAAATAAACCTAAATGTATTATTAATCACAATAAATGTGATTAGACTAAAACTTGTGAATTTAAAGAGAGCATTTTGCTTGTATTTAAAAATCCAAAATTTAGGTAAATTCTGTTCATAAAAGTCATACCTAAAATATGAGGTCATGGAAGGTGATGCAAAAAGCTATCCAGGCAAATACTAATCAAAGTTCACGTAGCTATGTTAATGTTAAGCAAAACATACTTTGAAAAGTAACAAATATTATTAGGAATAAGGAATCTTATAGCATATTGATAAAATGAATAATCTACCAGGAAGATAAAACAATTCTAAATCTGTCTGCATCTAAATATAATGCCTCAAAACATATAAAGCAAAACTTGACAGAATTACAAGGAGATAATAACAAATCTATCATCAGTGGTAAATTTTAATACACCTCTCTATGTTGATAGAGAAAGCAGACCAAAAATTAACAAGAATGTGGAATATTTGAACACAATTTTAAAAACCTTGAATTGATATATAGAATTCTGTACCCAATAATTATAGAATACTTACTTTTTAAAAATACACGTAGATCATTTATCACACTCTTTTATCTAGATGCAATAAAATTAGAATTCCCAGAAACAAACAATGAATAAAAAAGAATACACTTGGAAATTTAAATAAAGTAGGTTAGGGACCAGCCCCGTGGCCGAGTAGTTAAAGTTTCGTGCACTCCACTTCAGCAGCCCCAGTTCGTGGGTTCAGATCCCAGGCAGGGACCTACTCCACTCACCAGCCATGGTGTGGATGTGTCCCACATACAAAAAAACAGAGGAAGATTGGCACAGATGTTAGCTCAGGGCTAATCTTCCTCAGGAAAAAAAAAGAAAGTAGGTTATACAACCAGTTCATGCAATATCATCTCATTTGGGGGAAAAATAATATCCATGTTATGCATTGAAGAAAAAAGTTGAAAAGAGACTAAAAGTGGTAAGAGTGATTATTTATGGTTTGGCTTACAGGTGATTTTTAATTTTGCTTTATTTTTAAAGAGCTTTTCTGTATTGTTAAAGTTTCCTGCTTAGAACATGTAAGCATGTGTTTTTTTTCTAACTAGAAAAAAATCAACAATGAATTTTACTTAGGATAACATGTAGAAAAATAACTTGCCTGGGCTATTGCAGTAGCCTCCTAACTGGTCTCCCCATTTCCATTCTTGCCTCCTAATGCATTCTCTTCCCCTAAGCACTTAGAATAAAATCCAAATTCCTAACTTTAGCCTGCAAGGTTCTACATGACATTGCTGCAGACTACATTTCCAACTTTACCTCCAGTCACACTTCCCAGGTTCACTCTACTCCAATCACACTGGCTTTCATTTCCTTGAACTCTCCAAGTTCTTTGCATCCTGAGTCTTCCCATTCGCAAGCCCTTGTACCTAGAAGCCCCACTGCCCTCCTTCCCCCAACACTCTCTTTGCCGGCCTAAGTCCTAGGTATTCCTCATGTTCCGTATGGAGAGTTAAATCCTTAGGGAAGCCTTTGCTGCTCTCTCTCCAGACTAGGTTTGGTTTCTCTGATAGATATTCTCAAAGCACCCATTCTTTTCTGTCATAGCAGTAACAGTAAACTTGAAAATGCATGTTTATGTGTTTACTTGATTACTGTTGTCTCCCTTGCTAAACTGTTTATTTTGTGAGGACAAGAACCACATCTGGTTTGCTATTGCTATATCCCCATCACCTAACTTAGTCCGGGCATGTGGTATGTGCTCAGCGGATATTTGTTGAAAGAATGCATAAATGAGTGAATGAATGAATGATTGAATCCTCACAAACGCTACTGGAGATTACCGAACCAAAACATGAGGTAAAGAAATTCAGGAAGGAAAAGGCAAATGATATGCTGCAATTGCGGCTTTAACTTTCAGTTCTCCTGGTAATGACTGAGATTCATTGAAAAATGCTGACAAGATAAATTTCCTTTTGTATTTTCTTTTTCTACCTTTGCTTTAGTGGGCTATTTCTTCTTGAAGGAAGAAAGTCCTGTGAATTGGTTTAAAAACAAAACAACCACCACCACAAATTTGTTACTTCTGAGGCCAAGGACAGTGAAGTAGGATGATCTGTAGATGGGTATAAATTACCGGACCACATTTCATTGTCTGGAAACTGTTTCATTATATAATTGATACAATACCACACAACCAAAGCCCGATTCAAGCTGGCCTGGATATGCTCTATCTTTTTTCTTCCAGGGACAACTTGTACATATTCAGTCAGCTTGAGTAATAATGGTCTTTGCAATTAGGGCCAGTGCATAGGAAAAAGAGATATATTTTCCACTGATTCACTGTTGCTCTCTAGAGAAGAAAAATATTGGTTACTCCTTAGACTTTCTCCACAGTTTACACTTTAGGGTGCAATCTTAAATTCTTAAAATACAGCCTTTAAAAAATATGCTAAGAGAGCAAAGTCAGACACTCTTTTGATCCTGCAACATCACAGACTTGAACTCACAGACACTAGTTTCCTTTCCGTTAATCTTACCCTCAATTCTTGCCCCCACAGAAGAAAGTCATGGTGGTAATTTCAACGTCAAATTCTCTACAACAGCTTAGTGTTTTAACACAACCATTTTTTGCAAAATCTCAGTCTTTTCCTTCTATTTGATCTAGTCACAAACTAGATGCACAGTAGTTATCTGCATAATTAAGTCTAGAAAATACCTGCTTGAGTATTTAATCCCTTAATAGTTCACATAGACGAAATAAATATCTTCCAGTTGTTCATCTCTTTTCAAAATTTGCTCTTTTCAAAATTTTCAAAATGTAACTCCACAGTTCTACAGTGATGTCTGAGGCAAAGTCACACAAGCTTTAAAATATAATTTATTCATAAATAATTCTGAAATAAACTTATGTAATACAGTACAGAAGAGGTAAGGGGCATTGGCATAATTCATGAAAACAGATATTTCCAATTAAGAATAAACATAGGAAATGAAAGGGAAGAGGATTTGTAAATGTGCCACTCTTTTCTTTATATTCCTTTTAAATGTCAAGGATTTCCATTACTAAATATAAACACAGTACCCCAAAAAGCATTGTTAATAACTGTTATTGCACAAAAGGAAAAATATTTTTAACCTAACTAGATCCAAACATTGAGAGCAGAACTGGGGAAGCCAAATAATACTGTGTACTCAAGACTTTTTCTTATTCAAGTAAAAAACACGTAGTTCATATGGTGCATCAAACTATTTATAATCCTTTATTTGTATATTCCAGAACAATAGTGAGAGCCTAAAGAGAGAACACTCTAATAAATCATTTAATCAAATCAATGAAAAGACAACCAAATAAACTTTTCTGGTGATAATATGACCAATTGCTATGCAGTTGATTGTATCATAGTACAATTAATTGGCTGAAGTTCTTCAGACTACTAAAATAAGTGGACTAACAATTTCATGGTCATATTTTGGTTAATTGACCATGTAGTAATCTAACTGGTTAACCTACAAATTCTATCCAGCTATCACTATAAAAATGGAATAGCTTGTTAATATGAGAAAACAATATTTCCTACCAGAGTAATAGAAATGACTGTAAATGATCAGAATATCACTATAATTGAATTCAAGCCCTTTCCGAATATGTCAGAAAATTAAAGAGAAGATAGAAAACATTAACCAACTTTTTCAAAGTGTGTTATTATTTCTCAGTGCCCTTTTACCACTTATTCATGTATTTTCAGAAGAAATTAACAAAATCTAACTCTCTCTTCATAGGTATGGTGACTTCGAGAGTCTCGGTCTCCTGGACATAGAAAGCTTTGGCACTGTTGCATTCCACAGGATGGGGAAGGGTTATCAAGAGCTTCCTAAAAAACAAAAGAAAAGAAAAACCTAGAATCAGCTTCCTAAAGTGTTATCAAGAAGATATCACTTTTAATAAGGCAATGAAAAGCAGCATAACATTGGAATGTTAGGAACCAAAAAACAATATTTAGACAGTATAAGTACTGGGTCAAAATTACACCTAAATAACACAAATAGTATACTAGTTTTTTGGCCTTAAAAATCCAAGCAGTGGTTTTGATTCCCACCCCCTTTTTTTCTAAATTGACTTCATTTTGCATAATATAAACATAGTCTCAGGCTATGTTTATAGGCATAGAAATAAAACCTCTGCAACTTTCAGTTGGTTCGATAGATGTGTTGCCAGTCATACTTAGGTGCAGATGGAATGTAGCTGACTGATACAAATTTTAAAATTGGAATGGTTCTATAATAATTCTGCTGGCACAACTTCAGGCTGAGTCTCTACAGGTATAGTCATTGAAACTCAGGCTTGGAAGGATTTCAATACCAGATCAATGAAAGCGCTTCTCTCTGCTTGCTTCTGGTTCTTTCTACTACACATTGACAAGAACTCCCTGGGAGAGACTGCAGGGTTATTTTGCAGTTTATGGCTCAGTTGCTGGATAGCTGTATACCTTAAATGCATTGCTGGGATGAGACATCCATAATTCTGTCATAGTGGTATGAATCTGAATTATGCATGGGGTCAGCACATGCTGGTGTCTGAAGAAAATTAAATGCATGAAACACTTGTTACCTCACATTCTCAGCAGAGAAGCTTGAGTATCTCTCTAAAAAGTGGACAGAAAAGCTCTTTTAGAAGGGATAAGATCCAAATCAGCAAAGGAAACTGGTATTTTTTAGGGGTACTTATTGAATACCTGTATAAAGAACTAGTATTTGAAAACAAAACCCTTGAAAATCAATTGCCTGTTTACTCATTTGCAAAGACCTAAGTTCAGGAAACTGGGCTCATTAAAATTATTTATCACACATCTCTGGAACCTAAAGGAGAAATTTTCTGTGACTTTTGTCCCATTCCAGATATTTGGAGTAGGAGAAACAGCTCTCTTCATCTGAAGTAATGTATTTTAATGTAGCCTGTAATATTTGGCATCTCAAAAAAAAATGGGTGCAAAAAATTGATAGAGTCTACCTTTTTAAAGTTGTTTACAACATAGGTTGTGCTAGAGTTCGATTTGCTTTATCCCTTATTCTACAAATGATAATACATTCACTTTAAAAGGAAAGCAAAGTTCAGTGGTGGTAGCTTCATCACACCAAAAGACAAGTATAAATCAGCTGAAGAAGGAGTTCCAATGATAATGTGCACTTCTCTGTCCAGAGGGAAATAAATTCAAAGGAGACAGTTAGTGGCCATTGGAATGATCCATCTATGCCTGCATTTCTGTCCAGTCCTTAGTAGTATGGCTTCACATACTAAAACTCTGAACAATAGCACCTGTGCAACTTATTTCGGCTCTTAGGAGAAGGGAAGTATTTTTGTCTAGTCTGTTTTACTGTCTGCTATCTGAACTGAGATTTATATTTAAACAAAACAAAATTCTACAAATTCCTCTCCATGTACAATTCATTCAAGGACAGGAGTGTATCTTATCTTGGTGTCCCCCTAGTCTCTAGCAGAAGAGTTTATAAATGTTTGTTGAGTGAATAAATAAATGAATGAAAAGCAAATAAGTCTCCACAAAATGGTATTTGAATAACTACTATAGATTAGTACTAAAAATATGAGTAAACATTTAAACCCAAATCCCTCTACCTCTACATTGATAATATATTTGCTTTTTAAGAAGCTACAGTTTAGGCACTGATCAAATGTTTATTCGGTGTTAATTTTTGTTAGAGATTATTTAAATGCAAACAATAATGTATGAAAGGAAAAACAAAAAAATTATACAGTGAACTCTAGAGAGTTACATACTTACATTTACATTTGAGAATTCAAGTTGATGTTGCTTGCAAGAGATTTTTTTAAAAGACAACCTTGTTCTGTGCATATTCACATAATGCAGTTTTTATTTCATGTTATTATTATTAATAAATTATTTTATTTACATATCTGAGTTAAAAACAGATATGGCCTTCTTAAGGTTTCCTATTGGAGACACAGCTATTTTCAAAGAAAGTGCAGAAATAGCCACTGAGCTGCAATTCCCTATTCCATTTAGAAAACTTTTTTTAGGTATCAATGTCTTTGGACATCAGTCAACTCTCAAGCTGAATTAAAGGAGCTCAGCAAAGGTGAGAATCAGCTAAAGCAGAACTCGACCAAAAATTAGCTCATGCTTGTCTTTAGAATGCGTTTTTACTATCACATTCAAGGTATTCATTTATGATATTCTTAGAATTCATTTAGAAAAACAGTAAAACCCCATATGAAAACAAAAGACAAGAGATTGTGGGAAATTATCCAATTTCCCCCATCTTTCCTCCTTTCCATCTATTCCATGTTAGGAATCTACATGCCAAAACAACCAGTTTAAAAAAATGAAGAATTCAGTAAAGTGTGTTATTTCTTTTGGTTGTATAATGTTAAATGTCTTGTTTTCATTGGTAATTATAATGCAATTTGACTGATACTATTAGTCGATTTGATTAAAATGATTTCACTTGTTTTCTGCCATATAGATACATGAACAGAATGTCCTCTCTTATCTTTCTTGGAGTGAGTAAACATAGTGTTACATACATAGTGGTGTTGAAATTAGAAACTAAAGAAAGTTGATGTAAATATCAATAAACTCAAAAAGAAGATACATTTCCAATAATACAATTTCAGATAGTAGCATCTCTCCCAAGAAGGCTCTAGTGTTTAGGAAAGGTGTTAAAACCTTAATTCTATCTTTTGTCTTTTATCTTAATTAATGAATTTTTTCTTAAGAGAGTACATTTCTGCACTGAGCATTTAATATATAAGTGCGGTATGAGCCAAATGACCTAGTGCAGCCTACATTCTATGTGGAAGAGTATCTCTGTGTGAGTCTTTCATTTAGTGGACTCTGATAGGTATCTGGAATGACAGCACAGCCAGAGCAGCTGCCTAAAGATTGATGGAGACAGTGAGAACTGCTAGGGGAAGGGAAATTAATACCATGGTGTGTAGATATGAGTGTGCTTTTAACAAGCACACAAATATCATGGAAGATTGAGTGTTCATTTAACCAACTTTCCTTGCAAAGCTTTTGTGGAAGAGTAAATGTATGTATAATATGCAATGAAAAAATTACAATACTCCTTGAAGTGAATGGTAGAAATAATGGATGTAATTTTTATAACACGAGACAATTTTTTTGTGAGAATACATTTTTGAAATTATATAAGCAATGAGAAAACATTTGATATATATTCATCTGTAGATCATTTGGGGTAAATGCATCCACTGTAGCAATCAAGGTTAAGCTATGTATGAACATTGGGTTGTTTACACATAGAAATCCTTTGTACGAGGGATCTACTTTTTATTTTCTTGAAGCCCTAAGATCAACAAAGGAGAATGATAGGTACTGATACTGGAAGAAAAGAATGTGCCAGCAGCTGACTGCTCCCCACAGCTGGTTTGAAATGTTTATGAGTTACAGAGAAAGAACCACTGCAATCAACCAAAGTGTGCTCACCGCTATACATCCAGATGAAAAGTGGACAAAGCAAGGAGATATTTAGATATTTTATCTAGCACACACCAGGTTCCATCGATTCCCTTTTTATAGAGCTAGTTTTGAGAGACAAGACTGATTTATCCAGGTTTCAGGATCAACATTTTATACCAGAATTTTACTGCCTGTGTTGTGTTTTGGGAACATGATTTGAAGCTGTGTAGTAACAAGACTATTTTGAAAATATCCAAATTTTTAATTGAATTATTCCATTATCATCTGTATGATATTTAAAGGTATTCACACAACTTGAGGATCTAGTGATAATTAGCTGTTAGAATTTTTGTTTTACGTAATTGATGACAAGAATTTTTTGTTGATATTTAGATGAATATAATCAAATTTAACCTTAAAGCCCACAGTATCTAAAAAGTTTAAAGATACTGCTCCTCTGTGCTATCACTGTACAGAAAAACACATGCAATACTTAACACCTGGATTTTTCACCTCTAGCTATTTTTCCTGACAGATAAGCAAACTATATCTGAAGGTCAAGGACTGTGTTTCGGTAGTATCCACCAACTCTAAATGTATGGATGCAAAGTAGAAAAAAATCTAGGTATTTCCAAATATATTTATATTATGTAGATCAAACATCTGAATGGCTAACTGACTTTTTTACTTTTCTTCAGACTTTAGGGGTGATGCAAAATCACGATGTACACTTTGAAAAAGAATATTGACTAAAGATTCATTAGTATTTTAATACATTATTTTAGTTCTAAGTTTTACTCACTTATTAGGAGTACGAAGGTCAAGGATCATTTCCTGGACATCAATTTCAATTTCAGAAGGGTTCGTATTTGGCAGTTTAATTTTAACCTGAAAGAGAAAATGAGAAGAAAAATACCATTGTCTTGAAGAACAGTTAATTTGAAGAGCATAAGAAAATATGGGGAACTGAGAAGTAACATTTATTAAGTGCTAACTATGTGCCAGGTTCTGCTATTTCCTCAGAATGAGCTTGAGACGCAGAGATTATTACCCCTATTTTACAGATGGAGAAACTGAGATACAGAAGTTTAGTGAGTGGCCCAAGGAGAGCCGTCTGTAATTTGTCTAGGGTTTGACTCCAAAGTTATATAGAAAGAGTTTGGTTATTTGCCATTAACCTTCATTGTCTGAAGGTGCATACCAGTGCACCTCCTAGAGTTGGGACCTTCAACTGCCTTAATGGCAGTGGTTACTTTGTATAAAAAATGGCTAGTTCTCATGTTGGGTGTGGGTTGGTGATTTTGTCTTGTAATCTCCTGGTATAAACTCCCATACCACATTTCCTAGAGAAATGTAGGAGTATAGAAAAGTTGTTAATATAACAAAAGAGAAATAACAATATGACCCTTACACACAAAAACAGGGGCTATTTGTTGGTTTCATAAGATTTCACTTAAAAATGTCTCATTTCAATTACTACATGACCTAGCAATTCCACCCCTTGGTACATACCCAAAAGCATTTAAAGCAGGTGTCCAAACAAAAACATGTACATAATGTTTTTGTCCACAGCAGCATTATTCATAATAGCCAAAAGGCACAAATAACCCAAATGTGCATCAAGTGATGAATGGGTAACCAAACTGTGGTATATCCATAGAGTGGACTATTATTCAGCCATAAAAGGGAATGAAGTGCTATTATATGGATGAACCTTGAAAGCATTAAGCTAAGTGAAAGAAGCCAGGCACAAAAAACCACATATTGTAGAATTCTATTTATGTGAAATATCCAGAATAGGCAAATTCATAGAGACTGAAAACAGATTGGTGGTTGCCAGAGGCTGGGGAGGGAGTAAAGAGGAGTGACGATTTAACGAGTACAATTTCCTTTTGAGTTGATGACAATGTTCTGGAATTAGATATTGGTGATGGTTGCACAACATTGTGAATGTACTAAATGTCACTAACAGTAAATTTTATATTCTGTGTATTTTACCACAACACAAAGTCTCAGCCCTCACTCTAACTTAATTATCTTTTTGAGAGAAGTTGATGATCTCTCTATTTATCTATCCATCTATCTATCTGAGAGGACACGGCATATGTTTTCCATAAACAAAGAAAAAACAACCTAAGGTTAAGGTAAATTATGAAACCTTCTCTAAAATGAGCTAGAAGACTTGAAATATTGGACATCTGTTGATTTCAGAGCTGGACTGGCAAGGATAAAAGCAATAGGTTATGAGGGAAATACATATCAAATAAGTAATGTGAAAAAAATGGAATTCCTCGTAAGAAGCCTAAAGTAGGCAATAGTGTTTTTGCAATATAAAGTATGTGGACTAATACATGTCTGTGAGTTATATTTTACTTTATTAATTCTCTCTATAAAAATACTTGTAAATAGAGCCCTAGAGGTCCTACTATCTAAAGATAGCCTATGGTTAATATTTTCATTAAACAAAGAATTATCTCCTAATTGATATTTTGAAAATTCAAATCTTCATAATTAGAGATGCGTTAAGTGAGAGAAATAGAATATTTCTCAAAGAGGTGGTTATAGGTGCTCTACTTCAAAGTCATTGAGCATTCTATCAGACAAAGAAAGACTCATTTTTGCTGTAATAACATTCAGATCTGACAGTCAAGTTTAGATGTCCTTTAGTTGCAGGATGATTCATGTCACCTGGACCAAGGGATATAAATATTTGTTTCTTTAGTCTGAAACATTTACATCTCTCAAGGAAAAAGATTATTTCCCCAGGGTCGAAATGACATTTGAGGAAGGAAAAAAATTATGACTTACGTGAAATTTAGATACAACTTCTGGATAGAACTTCAAAGTGGTTCTTAAAATCATTTGCAACTCCAGTGAAGGGTAATTAAGAAACAACTCACTAAATTTTCCTCTTGAGGAAATTAAAATTGTGTACTAAAATGGTTTCAGAGGAAGGACAGGAAAAGGAATAAATTAAGTGGAATGGTACGCATTAATATCTCATAAGATGGAAGATTCAATGAGGAATCTTAACTGAAAAACTCCTCCTGAAAGATGAATCAGATTTCTTTAGAAATACTTTTAATGAATTCCTGGAAAATAGACATGATTATTTATTGACTTCTAACTGTTTGTACCCAAGACCTAACTTGTCCCACATTAGTAAATACAGTATGTCACTGACAAGCAAGTAAACGGGTTGATGTTCCTCTCTTTACATAGGAGGCAAATAGAATTTATTTCAAAGAATAAATTATTTTAATAGGTAAACTAAGGAAAACTGCTAAAAATTTCATTGGGAAACTTTCAACCTTTTGAGAGCTCAACTTCCGGAGTCAAACTTGGGTTTGAATTCTGATTCTGTCACTATTAGTTCTTTATTGTTTATTAACAAAAACCAACTACACCTCCTCCCAATTTATGGCTCAAAACAACAATAAACAGTATCTCACACATTTTCTGTGGGTTAGGAATTTGGGGGTGGCTTAGCTAAGTAGTTCTGGCTTAGGGTCTATCATGAGGTTGTAGTCAAGTCATTGGCTCTAGCTGCAGACATCTGAAGGCTTTACTGGGGCCAGAGGGTTTGCGTGCAAGATGGCTCACTCACATGGCTGTCAGCAGGAGGCCTCAGTTCTTCATCACATGTACTTCTCCACAGGGTTTAGGGCTGCTTGAGTGTCCTTATGACACAACAGCTGTCTTCTCCCCAGAGTGAATGATCCAAAAGAGCAAGGCAGAACCAATGTGTTTTTTTTTTAACCTAGCCTCAGAAATTATACTTTTTCATTTCTGTAATATCTTATTGGTTATACAGGTCAGCCCTGTTCAATGTGAGAGGGAACTACACAAGGGAAGAATATCTGGAGGTGGGAATCATTGGGGGCCATCTTGTAGGCTGGCTACCACAGTACCCATCACTAACTTCAGTTCAAACCTCTGCCTTCTGGCCTTGTAAATAAAAAGGAAAAGGAAAAAAATTCACTAATTTAAGGTTTGTGAGATCCCTTCTTCCCACTTTCAGCTTGTCTTCAGGCAAGTAGTCAAAACTACTCAGTCTCTGGGAATACATTTTGGGGCTTCCCCGGACAGGTAAAGCTATGTTAAATTGCTTATAAATTGTTCTCATAGTCCTTCGTTTATCCTCTTCTATGTGTTGTAACAGAGCTGGCTTAATACTAAAGCCTTTGGGGGGGGGATCATTAATGCGTGATTATTGTTTTGATTTTTTTTTTAAAGATTGGCACCTGAGCTAACATCTGTTGCAAATCTTTTCTCTTCTTCCTCTTCTTCTCCCCAAAGCCCTCCAGTACATAGTTGTATATTCTAGTTGTGGGTCCTTCTGGTGGTGCTCTGTGGGACGCCGCCTCAGTGTGGCCTGATAAGCGGTACCATGTCCATACCGAGGATCCCAACTTGCGAAACCCTGAACGTCAAAGCAGAGTGCACAAACTTAACCACTCGGCCATGAGGCCAGCCCTTCATTTTGAGTTTTAAGTTTCCTCTTTCTTGTCTTGTTCTTATGATAGATTTATATAACAAGATGGCTCCTGGGGAGATCATATTCCTATAATCTGTAAGTGATTAATACATGTTCCCCAGCTCCTCAGATAAGTATTTATGATCATATTATGTTTGAAAATTAAAATGAGAAGGCCAAATAGCAAGTGTTCCATAGAGGTCATTGGTTCTAGATTTCCTCTTGAATTGTCACTTCCTCACTACCAGAACAGAAGAATAAGTGACACACATCTTATATGTAACTTGGCCAGTCTATGGTATTTATTGAAATTTCAGTCAACCTTAAGATATACAGAAGGGTTTGGGCTGACTCTTTGGAAGATACTCTTATTTAATTTATGGGTTCTAGATACTTAAAAACATTTTTATTTGACAGAGATACAGCAACCACCACCAATATAGTATTTGATTCTTAGCAAAGAAGTTAAGACTATTTGAGTTTCCTTTTGAAACTTAACAACATTAGGATATTTTGACTAACAGAAAAAGTTTGGGTAAGCCTCATTTTGAATTGCTTCAGTGATTTAATTTCCCATTGTTTAACTATGGAAGCACAAGTGAGATATTTTTTCAACTGCAGCTAAGTATTTTATAATTTTATAAGTATTTTATAAAAACTGTCATGAGCAATGTAATCTGTAGGAAAATGAAAAAAATCTAAAGGTGATGGATCCTCACTGTGAAGTTAAATAGAATAAAAACATAGAGTTATGTGTTTTCCAAAACTAGGGCATAAAACCAATACATATCTTTTTAAATTAATGGATAAATTTTCTATAATGTTACCATTTTGAAACATTCCAGTACTATATTGCCATGCCTGTCTTATAAGATGATAGAAGCATGACTCTTCTCTCACAGGAGTTAAGAGTAAGCTCTACGCATTCTGGAGTAAGACCACTCATCTATAGGACCTCTGTACCTCTATTGGCACCCACGCTTACCCCCAAACACTCACAGCCTCACCACCACCAGCTGTCTTGAGACTACCAGAACTAAATTCGTTATACTTTTATCTCTATCCGTCAATAAACACAAGAAGCCTCAGATTCCCAAGTCCTTCCTTATCACCTAATAATTACCATCTGGATCTTCATATCTCCTATTTTGTTTCCATTTCCTACCCCTTATCAACTCATGAAACCCTTCCATTAGGTCCTCTGGAACACATAGTACATTATCCCTTATCTCATAAGCCTCTTTGAATATTCTCTTCCAACTTCTTAGACTAACTGAAATCTGAATCTCCCTTGATGACACTGCTTCCCTTGTAGTCTTCTCAGTTGATGCCTGTTTTTTTCCTCCCATCCTCCTTATATCACTGGGCCTGCTCTTCCCTCCAGTTTTTTGAAATAAATCTCAAGTCTTCACACTATACCACCAATACCCTCATTGTTGCAATCATCTACCAATTCCTGAGTTACCCCCCACCCCGATTTCTCTAAGAATAGTTCTTTGTTCTCTATTGATGTTTCTAACATTGACTTTTGTCTTAAATCTTGGTGATTTAAATATCCACTTAGATAACTTTTTTTTAAACATTCTACATTCACTTCTTCATCTCCTTCAAGTCTTGGCACAAGTATTGCCTTCTTGATGAGGCCTTCCCTCACTACACTATTTAAAATTGCTGCCACTACCAATCCTAGTACTCCCTATCACTTCTCCTTGTTCTTTTCCCTTTCATAGCATTTATCACCTTCCAATGTGTAATAAAATTTATGTGTTTATTTTGTTCCTTTATATCTCCTATTAGAAAGTATGTTCTGTGAGGGAGGTGATATTTGTGTTTTTTTTACAGTATATTCAGTGCTTAGAATAGTAACTGTGCCTCGTAAGCACTCAATAAATACTTGTTGAGTAAATGAATAAATGAATGAATGCAAGGATGGTTCAATATTAGGAAATTTAATATAATTTACCAGTAGATCAAAAGTAAAAATATCATATGATCTCCACATATGTTAAAAAGGCATTTGACCAAATTCATCATCCATTCTTGCTTAGAACTCTTAATAAAATCAGAATCGATGAATAGTTCCTTAATACACAACCAAAAAGTCAGTATCAGGCCAAATGAGGAAACACCAGAAATATTCTAATTAAAGTGAGAAATAAGAAACAATGACCAATATTTACCACTATTATGTAATGTAGTTCTGGAGGTACTAAGTGATGCAATTAAACAAAGAAATAGGAGGTACAATTATCGTTATGTGAGAGAAGAACATTCTAAGTGGAATGAACAGCAAAGAATCAGGAAATAATTTGACATATTGAAGGATCACGAAGAAGGCCAGGGTGGCTAGAAAATAATGAACAAGGAAAAAATGTGGTATTAAAGGAAACTGAAAGACTAAGTATGGTTCAGATCATATAGAGCCTCAAAGGTTAAGATAAGGAGTTTGGATTTTGTTCTAAGTGCAATAGGAAGCCATTGAGGGTTCTGAGCAAAGAAGTGACATGATCTGATTTACTTTTTAAAAGGATCTCGTTAGACACTGTAGAAAGGCTACAAGGAAGCAAGAATGGAAGGAGGGAAATGAGTCAGGAGGGAATCATAATGGTCCAGATGAGAAATGATGGTGGTTTGGAATGTGATGGTAGTTGTGGTGGTAATGAAAATTAGATGGATTTAGAATATATTTTGAAAGTAGAGCCAAGAAGACTTGCTGATGGATTACGTATGAGGTATAAAGGAAAGAGGAATGAGGGATGATTTAGGTTTTTAGCTTGTGCAGTTGGGTAAATATTGTTGCCATTTCCTGAGGTGAGGATGATCAATGAGAAAGAGGTTTGGGAAAGACAATCAAGAGTTCTGTTTTGGACATGTTAGGTTTGAGTTGCCTAATAACCAAGTGGGAGATGAGAAGTAAGCAATTGGTTATAAGAATCTGAAGCTCATGGGAGAGGTCAAGACTAGATTGATAAATAGTATTTAAAGCCACGGGACTAGATGGAAAGAGAATAGAGAAAAAAAGACATAGGTCTTTTTCAGAGACCTAGAGGACTTCAGACAGGAGACGAAGAGCCAGTGATTTGGGACCAAAGGAGATGAGGAATTCCCAGTGATTTTTGAGGAAAACCAGCAGAGAGTGGGGCATTAAAGTAAAGAAGAAAACATGTTTCAAGAAGGAGGGAGTAATTAAGAGCATGGAATACTGCTGACTGGTGCACCTTCTGTTCAGGACAGGACAACTCTTCATTTTTCAGGACTGTCTCTCTTATTGCAGGATTTAGAGCATGCCTGGCCCCTGAGTACTAAATGTCAATACATCCTGTAACTAAAAATGCCTGCACTCATTTCTAAAAGTCCCCTTGGGGCCCATACCATGACTACCTTTGTACTCTTTGTTCATTAGCTCTAGTGACACACAGTAGGCACTCAATAAACATTACATGAGTAAATAAATGGGTCCTTGTCATCAGCTAGAAAGTATTCTTGAGTGTCTTCTATACTAAAAAAAAAAAAAAATCCCCAAATTCTGCTTCCTCTTCAACAACCATCTCCTCTCTTCTCCTTCTCTGCTAAACTTCGTCAGAGAACAATCTATATTTACTGCCTTTTCTTCCTCACTTCCTATTAGCTTCTCAGCTTTCTTCAATCTGGTGTTGGCCCCTACCATGCAACTGAAGCTGCTCTCTTCCAAAGGTCACCAGAGACTTCTTAATGGATGAATCTAAAGGTTCCTTCTGCACCCTAATCCTGCTTTACTTCTCTGCAACAGTAGATACTATTATGATTTCCTCCCATCTCTGAATATCCTTCTCAGTTCCTCTTCCTTTATCCTTCCCTCAATTATTGGTATTTTCTAGGGTCAATCTGTGAATCTGCTTGCATGGATTCAGAAGTTTCTGCCAGTTCTGGTTCAAGGATTCTGGACCATGTGATTCAGATATTTTAATGAAAGCTTCTCAGAATGACATCATCAAATGTAAAATTACTGATTTTTATTACCAAGTAATATGTATAAAACATCTTTCGCCCTTATTTCATCTCTGAACTTAAGCCCATCTCAAACTGTCTCTCCTCCGCATGTCTCTCTATCTCTATCTTTCTCATTATGGGGGACTTTTATTTTCAATTCTACTAATTTTGGTATTATTTAAAATTTTAAATATATATAACTTTCATAATCAGAAATATATTAAGTCTATACAGTTATATTATCTTTAGAGGGGGTATTCATCCCCCACCATTATGAAAGAATGTTATGATATTAACTATAAATGTATGTATATTACTGAGAACCATTAGAAATTTAATTGAAGGTTTACTGGTGCTGTCTGGAGCTGATTATAAGGAATTGTATTACAGCTCAGATATCTTTCTCTCTGCCACACAGTCTGATATATAACCAACCAAATAAGGTTAGCATAATCAGAAAGCCTACAAAAAAATGTGTTCATCCTCTAGAATTTTAAATGGAAAACAGAGTCCATTCCATTATCAAGCAGCCAAATCTATTTATTCTTTAAAAGTAAACAAATATGACTTTTAACCTTAAGAGAGAAAACAGGATTTGAGAGGCAGACCATTCAAGAAACCAGTGAATTCTCAGAGGATGGCAGACACTTTGCTCTGAATGATTGATAGCCCTTTCTCAGTTGAATACGTGTGATAAACATGTGACTTCTGCTTGTGTCTGCCAGGTGGTGACTGACTCCTATCCCATGCCTGATTCTCACTCTATTCTCATTGAGATTTACAGATGGAGTAAGGCTCATATCCAGGTGAGCAGGTGATGATGAAAAAAAAAAAAACAGGCTTGTTTTTCAGGTCAGGTCAGAATGTTCCTTTATCAGTACAGATCAATTAAAGTAGGAACACCAAAATATTATGTATCCATTGAAGCTCAAAAAGAGTAACAAGTTATCTGCAGGCTGCTTTTCCCCTCTCCTAGAACAAATGATGGCACAATACCAGTAACCCTAGCCCATTCATTTTTGGATTTTAGAGATAGTCTGCTGTTCAACACCCATGGGTGAAAATGGGAATCTACTGACATACTGCGCCACTGCACCTATCCCCCTTCCTGCTGCAAATAGTCCTATGGAGAAGCCAGGCTACCTCCCTACATATCTCTGTTACCTACAGTTCCTTTTTTCCACACTCTCCAACTGGCACGCAAGAGTTTAGGTACTTCAGTCAGCCCTGTTTCTCAGGGGTAGGCAGGTTCCCATTCTTTCCTACCTTGTTTCTGTGACAGCTTTTTGGCTTTCCCCATATGGTTGTTCATATCTCTAAGGCCATGCCACAATCTCAACCTCACTTCATTGATCCAATTACTCTTGGTTTTCAATACCTGCCTGGAAATGGAATGAGAATTCACAAGGCCTCTGTTTGAACTCTGCCTCTGATTGTTGACCCCATCCCAAGGGCCACCTATTCTGTCTCCATTTCATCCCATTTCTACAAGTTTCCTAGTCTTCCTCTCAACATCTCTCCCTCTCCAAACACACACTTGCTACCTAAAATCAGTTCTACTTTATTCCACACCTGCTGCAAAGCCAGCACTCTGTGGTAGTATACAAGTATTCTAAGCCCTGCAGAGAGCAAACACCAACTCTGAAAATCAACATCTCCAGTCCCTGTCTTTGAGTTCCCTAGAGATTTGTATTTCTAACTGCCTACTGGACACTTCCAACAAGATTTCCTTCAGGATCTTCAAATTCAATATAACCAAAACTTAATACTTTTCTCCTAGAACTTTGTCTTCTTTCTTTTGCTTTCCATACCCGATCTGCACAACACAAACAAAACCACCCTTTGCTTACTCTCATTCCAAATGTAATAGATGGTAATTGTTAAAAATATGAAAAATTCAGATGAGCAACAAAGAAAATAAAAACCATCTCTAAGACTACTATCCAGAGAGAAACCACTTTATATTCCCATACTTCGATTACTGCCATCACCATTCACCTAGTCACCCAAGCTAGAAGTCTGACTCCTGTTTCTCTCTTACATATCACATTTGACCACTTTCTGAATCCTATCAATACTACCTCCAAAATGTCTACTGAAGCCATTCTTTTCTATCCCCACTGCCACGGTTCAGGCCCTTACTTCTCTCATCTGAACAAGCACAAGTGTCTATCAACTGGTTTTCCTACCACCAGTCTCCCAAACTCACACTCATCTCCTACCACAACCTCCACCAAATTCTCCATCATAATCTGCCACTAGAGTTGTTCTGAAATATGCATCTAATCATTTAACTCACTTGCTTTATAACTTTCAGCAACTCTAATGTCCAGAAAATAAAGTCCAAATTTCATGCTGTCTTAGTCTGCTTGGGCTGCCACAACAAAATACTATAGACTAAGAAGTCTGTGCGTGCCAGACATGACAACATGGTTGGTTTCTGGTGAGACTCTCTTCCTGGCTTGTAGACGGCTGCTTTCTCACTGTGTGTTCACGTCGCAGGGGGAAAGGGTGAGCAGAGCAAGCTCTTTGGTGTCTTTTCATATAAGGGCACTAATAGCATCATGAGGGCCCCACCCTTGTGACCTCATCTAAACCTAATTACCTCCCAAAGGCTCCAATTCCAAATATCATCGCATTGGGGGTTAGGGCTTTAACATATAAGTCTTGGAGGAGCACAATTCAGTCTGTAGCACACGGTATGACTTCAAGGGCTTTTACAACTAGCTCTAAGCTGCCTCTTCTATCTTATCTTTTATTACTTCACACTAGTGCATTCTGGGGCTCCAAGAACATCATGAATAGTTCTCAAAACACATCATATGCTTTCATAGCACTCTGCCTTTGCTCATCCTTTTCATTCTTCTTAGACAGTTTTTCTACCCTGACAAGCTATTATGTCCTTCAAATGTCCAGGTCAAATGCCACCTGTATTGTGAAGTCTGCTTGGATTTCCTCTTTTTTCCACCCATATCACTTTGCACATGCTTCCATCAAATTCAAATCGCCTGGGCTCAAATTGTAGTTTGGCCTGATTCTAAATGTGTGAACTTAAGCAAGTTACTTAACTTCTTTGTGCTTCAGTAACCTCATTTGTACGGTGGCAATAATAGCACTTATTTCACAGAGTTTTGGTGTGGGCATTAATGAGTTATTATGTGCAAAGTTCTTAGAGAAATGCCTGGCACATAGTAAGCATTATATAAAGTATTTGCTATTATTATTGTATCACGTTAAGTGAAAACAATCAGGATAAAAACTTTTATTCATAGACTGTAAACGTAGGGAAAGGGCTCCACTATGGCACTCTGGCAACCTTGCACTATCATCATAGGCCACGTAAGCTACATAGGCAATGCTCGACTGCGGTCTGCCCAGGTCTTGGCAGAACATCCTGTGATCTTCCTGGAATGTGGGAAGATAAGCAGTCTTGTGAGGAGCTGCCTCACGGCTGTTTCTTATCTGTCTTTCTACCTTGTGGGAGGCTCCTTATCTTGCAGGAGGAAGCCACAAGGCAGTTTTTCATCCTACTCTCTGGTTCCTGTAAGGCACAGGACTTTCCACCTCCCTCCTCTTCGGTGCAGGCTATAAAACAGTTAGCTGCAGGCTAGAGTTGGATCTTCAGGAACACAGTGCCCCATTGCTCACGTCACCTGTCATCAGGCTCCTTTAGTTCAATGTTGTCCTGTGGGGCAAAGGGACACAGGGAGCTGACACTCTGCTGATCTTGCTTATGCTGTCTGTGTAAGTAATAAACTATATCCATTTGGGCTTATGTTTCCTTATTGGATGGATCTATGAAAATCTGTTCTGCTGCTTATGGACTGCTTGATCTCTTGACAGTACGCTCCTTGAGAGAAGGAGAACCTTATCTATTTTGTTCAACACTGTATATTGAGTATCTGGCTTATAGTAAGTGCTCAATAAGTATTTGTTGAATTGAAAAATTACAGCAGACAAGATAAATACGTATTCAAGGATATATAGTCAAGGATAGATATCAAACCCATTACAGTGGGAACCTTGTGAGGAGGGATGGAGAAGATGAAAGAGAACATAAAAAAAAAAATAAACCAAAACCAGACAGGTGCATTCTATTCGTGAGTTTTAGAGAAAAACATACATGTATTACCTAGGAGGAAAAAACCCTCTAGCTCTCTTTTCATTCTGTCATTACTTTTTATGAGTATTTGATACCTTGTAAGCTTGACCTTATTTTCTCAACTATAATATAAAGAGGAAAGGATTGATCAGCATCTTTCAAACTGTGTTCCAAGAAGCGCCAATTTTTCTCCTAGGAGCTGCCTCATGGGTGATAGTACCCTTTTAACTAAGGAAGTGGTACTTTTATGTGTTTTATATGTTGGGCTCTCTCACAGAATTTTGTTTGAAGCAAAGGGTTGACAGCTAAAAACCAAATGAAACAATCCTGCCAACCACTGGCCTAGCTCTAGCTCTAAAATTAATGTACAGCATGATGACTACAGTTAATAATACTATATTGAATACTGAGAATTTGCTAAGAGAGTAGATTTCACATGCTCTCATCACACACACATACAAATGGTAAGTATATGAGGAGATGATATGTTAATTAGTTTGACTGTTATCATTTCAATTTGTATATGTATATCAAATCATCATGTTGTATACCTTAAATATATACAATTTTTATTAAAAAAATAAAATGCCTAAATATAGATTAAGGCAAGGGAAGTTTGGTAGCTACAAACGAGAGGGCAGAGCAGCAGGCAGAATTTGGATAATAGAGCTCTTTGGGTTGGGGTTAGAAGGAAAGAATGAAAGGTTTGCTGAAGACATTCATATTCCTAACTCAGAATTTCATTTAGGACAATCGCTTTGATTTAGGACTCATAAATCTTGCTTTCTTATTTGGAGTCTGGGGAGGATAAAGGAAAAGGTGGTCCTTGTGAATTTTTAAACCCCAAATCACTCCTTGTTCTTAAACAGATTGTATGTGCTCCTATTACCTTCCTCAGCTTAAGCAGAGGTCTTCCTCTTAAAGTCTCTACGTTGGATTGTTGCATATAGGCCAGGTCCAGGACCCAAATAGCATATTTAGCCAATTCTAAGGTGCAATTTTCCCCACATTTGAATGTTTCTGATATTGGGATGCATTGCACAATCAATGCGTACATTTAAAGGGGTAGTTTACTTATTTTTCCTTTGTTATTAAATAAATGGCACATTTACAACTTGAGGATGCTTTAGATTTGAGGAAATAAATGCCGTATTATCAACAGAAATAATAAGCTTATAAATTTGAGAAAGAAATACTCGAGATTGGTCAACAACCTCTTTAGTCTACCAGTGGGGGTTAAGCAATGATGGTGGATGTCATCATTAATATGCCTATTGGATAAAATTCAAGCTAAAAATCAGAACTTTTTTTCTTTTATGAGAGTCAGCTTACCAGTACACCACTGTCCACAATTATTCTTATTTTTGTTATAGTCACTGCTTACTCAAATAAGCCATGATATTTCACGCCTGGATACCTTTCCATGTGCTCTTACCTCTGCTTGCTTTGTGTCACCATGTACTTGGTATACGCCTCTAAATACGTACTTACCGTACTCGAACTACAATGATTTGTTAGCGTCCCTCTCCTTTACTGTAAATTCCTTGAGGGTAATTGTTTCTTATTTATCTCTGTATCCTTAGTACTTAGGACAGTGCCCGGTATGTAGCAGTATTCACTAAGTATTTAAATATTGAATATATGAATAAAAAGAAAGAAGGAGGAAAAGAACAGTATACATGCAGTAAAGTGCTATGGCACCAACAAATGTTTCATTTGCTGCTGCCATTCAGTGGTGTCCATGCTTTATCCAAACCCTCTGAACTCCTGGTAGACTTACAATTGTCAACACTGAGTTTATTTATTAACAATAAAATGAGTACATTCATGTTAGTTTTGTCTCCCTAATCGATTATAAATTCATTAGAGGGAGTGATCAAGTCTTCTTTATCTATCTGTTGAGTTTTAGATAAATTCTATATTCCTATTCGGAGGTGTGATTTAATTTCCAAGATTCTTCATTTGGTATACCTTTTTTATTAAAACTAGTAGTGATTTGCATGAGAGAAATGGAAAGGCCCACAACAGTTTTATTTATTTAGGGCCTGGAATTTCTCCAGAGTTTAGAGCAATCCTCGATACTAGACATCAAAAATGTAATTTTACAGTAATTTAAAGAGAGGAATTTGAATATTACTGGTAAAACCCTGGGAGCTAATTACTTTAAGATCACTTGAAACCTTAACTCATTAGAGTTTGAAAAATCTCCTGAGGTCACTATTCCCATTATGTTAGTTGATTCAATTGAATGTCTTAGATTTTGCTAATAAGAGAAAACCTGAAGTTCATGCAAAAAAAGAGAGAGTCCATTTATCATTTGCTTAAGGAAAAAATATTAAGCATCTTCTGTGGACGCCTCAGTAGTCTATACTGTAAAATATTGAAAGAGAGGGAGGTAAACAGAGAGATGCACAGCCCCTGATCTCAAAAAATAAATTCTCAGCACCATAATTACTAGTGTATGTTGCCGGAATGAGTTGCATTCCACACTCTTGGTTAGGTCTAGACTTTTCAAGATCATTATGAAACTCAAATAAGCAAAAGTAAGGTGGTCTCATTGATACTGTTGGTATTGCCAATGTTATTAGATAGAAACAGTGGTTTGGCAAAGAATGCTCTCCAACCTGCTGTAATGTCATTCAGATAAGGGAGCCAAGTGATGTTTTAAATGTCTTTTTAGAGTCTTAAATCAGAAGTTCAGATCCAAAAATTTAAAAAACAAACCTTTTTAAATCTTTACCCCAATGTAAGCTGAATCATTAAAAGAAATACAGATAGAAGAGATAAGACAAATTCAGGGAAGGAAATATTTTATTATGATTGCCTATTAACTCATCAGATCTTAATAACCAATCAGATGGCATGCATGGGACAGAACTAGGATGAAAGAAAATTCAGTCAAATCAGATTGGGCAGTTTTAATAGGACTGGAAATAGTGCGTTATGTCATATGACTCTATTATGTTTGTAAATCTTATCCACAGGTGTAAATTTAGTTTATTTTGTACCGATTTTAAACTGTTTATCCCTTTATTCCCTTAGTACCTGAAAAATAGCGACCACCATTTCTAGAGTTTACAGCCTTGCTTATGGTATTATGTATACACACTCAGTCAATTTAACTATGTGTGGTCATATGGAAAATGGGGAGGACGGGAGACGCTTACCACTAGATCCTCACAACAAGCTGTTGAAGAATCCTTTCTTGTGAATCCTAGGAATATATCCTCAGTTCCCACCTGCTGTTTGAATGTGATCTCATACCTAAACAAAAAGCCAAGGGTATAGAGATTCAAATGAAAGAGCAATTCCCTGTCACAAACAGAAAACTAGAAACTTATGAGGAGGTGCTGTTACAAAAAAATAAAAGGACTAAATAAAGTGCTTGCAGTTTTCCAGGCATGTAGCAGAAGGTAAAGGAACAGAAGTCTAGAAACCCAGTCAAAAACACCTAAGTTGTAAAGCAGGATTTACATTGTATGTATTTCTTTTCTAAAAATAAAGCTTAACTTTTAGAGTTATACAAATAAAACAGATTGAGGGAACTTCTAATAAGATTCTAATAAGATTAAAAGTAGAAGCAAAAAGGAATGTCCTTTCCTGGAAAACAATGGCTCAGAAGAATAGTGGGCCCATAACTCAGGGTTTAATGGATAGATAGAAACCCTCCTCTGCTAAATTTAAGCCACAGAGTAGGCTTAGAAAATCCAAGTTTAGTACTGTTTCTGTCATTAACTGTGTGACCTTGGTCAAGTCACAAACTCACAGGGTCTCGGCTTCCAGATTTGTAAAATTGATCGGAAGGCGTGGGTTTGAACTAAATGATCTCTATGGCCTTTTCCACTTCTAAAATTCTACAGTAGAAACACTGGTAGTGTAGTCAGCATAGCTACACTATAGTGTTTAGAATCTAGTCCTACAGAATTCTTAGTCCAGTGAAAGATTTTCCTGGTATTTCACCTCACACATGACAATCCACAAATCTTGCCTTGCCCCCAAATTTGGGCCCCTAGGGATAGAATGGTTTATAGAAGCACCCAGCCATATGTACCCTATCTTTTTAGATGGAATGAAGTAAGCAAACATTTACAAATAGTCTTTTCCATTTAATTCTACCCTAATGAATAAAAGGTAAATCTCTGGATAGGAAGATTAAAGGACTACATTGAACTTCTGACCACTTGCAAATAGAAATGCCCAGGAATGAAAAGGGGATTTCTCTGAGGTGGAACAGGACTAATAATAAGTAGCTATTTGGTATGGCTTTTTTCTTAATAGCCTATAACATTTATCAGGTATTTACAAAGGTGAAGCCAGGTTAAAATAAAACAGAAAGGTATCGATCCATATACCCATGACTTCCAAATGGATTTGCTGAAGCTGCTGTTCTTCTCTTCGTCTCTAGATGCAATTTTCCAACTGCCTATTCTATACATTTGCCTGGATGTCCCAAAGGCAGCTCACAGTCCACACAGCCAAAACCAAACTCACCGCTTCCCTTCCACCTACATTCCCAATTGCAGTTAACGGCCTCGCTATCCACCCAGTCACTGAAGCTATCATCTTTGATGCTTTTCTCTCATTCATTATATCTAATCAAATACCAAATCCTCTCTCAAAAATCTCTCAAAGACCCTCATACTTCTCCCCGAAGCCAGTATTAGCTCAGGCCCTTATTATTTTTTATTTGGCCAGTTGTGATTCTTCTTTTGTGAACTGCCTGTTCGCATTCTTTACCCATTGGGACATTCTGAAATGTATCTGTATAAGATAGAAAATAAAGATTTAAAAAAATCTTATAAAGCAACTTTATTCATATCCTGACTGGAGTTCTTATTCATTTAAAGCTTTCATGGATGTTCTTTCCACAGAACATCAAACATCACGATAAAAAGCGAAAATTTACCAAATTTGGAGCTTGCCACATATGGATGTTTGACATTCATTAGACAAGATGACAAATGAGTGACTTAATTCTATTCTTTCATACGGATGTATAGGCACTGTACAAACGTAACCTGAGATTTACTCTCTTCATTCTTAAGATACAGAGAGAAATGTTTTAAAATTCTCTTTGATTTTTTTATGGGTTTTACGTATTTTTGACACTGTTTATTTGAAAGCTAGATACTGTTTTCCAGTTAATTATCTGCAGTCTCCCACTGCTTCTATTTTCAGAACTGACAGAAAATAGCAGCATAGGCTTTTTTTTTAAAGCATTGGACACAGTTTATAGTCAGAATTAGAAAAGTTGTCAGATCACTTGCCATAGAAGTCTTCAAGAATTTATAAAGTACATTAAAACTTAGTAAATATTGCCTTCATTTTTCAAGCTGTTCTAAAGATTCAATCAAAATTTCATTTTAAAATACATATATTTAAAGCTTAATGTATTTAGCCATTAATTTAAATTATGTACGTAAACATACTTTAAGTTCCTTAAAAATATGAGTGATTTATCAGAAGGAAAGGCTTTTTTATGATAATAATTCTAAATTTCAGATTTACAATTCCTATTAAAAAAGCTACAAAGTGAGGCTTCAATCCTGCTTGTAAAATATTCTAAACATAATCTTAAAATAACTAGTACATAAAGTAGCTAGCAAATAAATAATTGATAATTGGAGAACATAGCCTTTTACCAAAATTGTGCAACACTGAGTAATTAAAAGCATGTCTTTGACACATAAACATCGTACAATAATTTAGTTTGTATGAATGCTTGTAATTTAATGGGCTGGTTTTTTCCCACTGTTAGTTCCAGATTACACTACTAACTGACATTAAGTATAAATTTATAATGGAAATGACTGTATTTTTGTTAGATAATAACTGAAAGGAAGGTGTTATGTTTTATTATTTGTTTCTGCTCTAGAAGGAAAAAATCATCAATTACACATGCCTTCTGTGTGTCACTGTAGTTTTATCTTTTATGTGGTAGAAGTTACTTTATGAATCTTGTCAAAAATAGAATGGTATCAGATGACAGATCTAACTTAAACCCCTAAACAACATTCCTGGCTTCATTTGACTTACTCTGGTTTTTCTCTAACATCCCACATATCATCGTGCTCTGCTCCTTGTGGAACCTCTTCTGGATTCCAGATTTCTTCTTTATTTTCGTCACTGGGTTGAGGGATGACTGCGAAGAAAGGGAAGATAAAGCTGAAGCTGTTGGTTGTTTTCCCCCTTGAAATCATTCCTTTCTTCACACTCAGTTTGGAATCATTGAAGTAAATATTAGTAATCACTAGCTTGTTTTTTGGTCAAAACAAGCTAAATTACTAAGAAGTGACTTAAAATTTTTAAATCAATACACAACCAATACATTGTAGAATTATAATAATAGTTGTAGAAAATTTGGAAAAGACGTATAAACAAAAAGAAGAAAATAAAATAATCTACAATCCAACTGCCTGGAGATAATCAATGATAGTATTCTGGTGTATATCTTTCCAGTCTCTCTCTCTCTCTGTTTCTCTCTCCAAATACAAACACATACATATTATATACACACACACACACATATATAATAACACATAAACCTTTATATATAAAATATATCACATATATATGCAAAGAAATATCACATATTTTTTTCAGAACCTTAAATAGAATCATATGTAAAATATTTTTATATAAAGGAACAAATCAAACCTACAATCAATCTGATTTGGGTAGAAATATCTTATCTTGCATTGTGTTTTACTATATAAAAGCCCTTTGATACCTTTTCCATGCAAGCATGACATAATTTTTAAAAAATATTTTCAGTTACTAAAACTGAAAACAGTGAATACAGTGATCATTTTTTAACCCAGTATTTTCCTCACGTAGACATGAGCTTTAAAGAAAGTGCCTATCATTTGTCCTTTATGTAGAACTGAACATGTGCCTGGGTTTCTACATGTCATCTTTAAATGTTTGAAAGTAAATCGGCATGCAGAAAACCAGCTTACGTATTTGTTCCAACTATTGGGGCAGCAAATGGAGACCCACATTAGGTGCAGAACATCATTTTGAGTTCTTTTAAGCATCCCCAGAAATGCACCTGATTATCAGGTTTTCAATTCTGCCAATTCTTTTGAAATTATCTGCTTCTATCTGGCATGGGCTTTGTAAAGCCTAATTACAGATTTATATAACGTTTTACATATGACTCATTGTTCTCAGAATTCAGAGATTATTAGACCTACATTATCAGAAATACAGGCAGCACAGAAATACATCCAAATTTGAACTAGTCTTCTGTGGAGAGAACATCTCTTGAATTAGGCGAAGACTCTTAAGTATGTAGAGCGATAATAACTGAAATTTTAAAATCATCCCCTCAGACCTCATTTTAGCCATTATTTTAAATGTTTTTCCAGATAAAATCTTTTACAATTAGCTAAATTGATGAAGGACTTCATTTCCTTTCCCTGCTCACCCTCTGGTAACGCCGATCATGACCAAGAGGATTAGAGCATTCTATATTTGTGAAGATGTGTAAAACGTTCAACTCTGTGAAAATGTATAAGCCAAAATGTTGGGAAACATCCCAAAAATATTTCTTGGAACTGTCACTGTATAAGTCACTTTATGGGCTTTAATTTATAAGCATTTCAACGTAAGATAAAATTGTGTAGTTGTTTTATTGTGTTCTACAAAAGACTATTAGCTCATTGCGGGTAGAGACCTTTTTTATTTTGGTTTCTATCGTAGTCTCAGAGATGATCATACTGCTGGTACATAATAGGCTATCAAAAAATATTTATTCAATGACTTAATAAATGAATTCTATGAAATCGCCAGAATATAGCAGGGTAGAAGGTGAAGAAGCTAAGCATCTTAGTAACTAGACCTTCAAGAATAAAAAAGTTATTTAATCACATGTGACTTTCTTGGCTTTCCATCTCAGGAAATATACCCCCAAAATGTGAGTAATTCCAGACAAACTAATTTCCCTTACTGGAAAAATGACTTACTTGCAACAGTAGAGTAAAAACAACATCTTTATATGTAAATGGCTGTTCATCATTTCCACAATTATTTGAGCTCATCTTTAATAAGTGCTAGTGTTAGTACTACTCTCCCTATAATTTTTCTCCCAAAGAAAAGATTATGCTGATTATATTGATCAATACTCTTTGTTAAATAACTCGCCTTGGAACTCTTCTGTTTTGCTTGGTCCAATATTCCCAGGATCCATGGCTCCAATGGTAGATGGACAGGTTGACTAGGGGAAAAGAAAAACAGTCCAACATTCTGTAATTACCACTTTTATAACTTATATGACCAGTAATACTTTAAACTTGATAGCCTTTCCATCTAAAATTTCATAGAGTTTCCCAGGTTAATTATCTATCATTGCTATATAACAGAGAGACAGATGTCAAGTATTATTTTGAATTTGTCTTCCTTGTCCTTTCAAAAAGTATTTGGTTTAATAGACCCTAAGGCAGAAGTGATCTTTGATCAAACTAAATCCCCAGTTCCAGCCCAGTGAATCATGTATTCCTGGGGCTAGGGGAGTGAGCCACACTCATCTCTTTGAAGGTCAGAACCAAGGGTTAGTATAAGACACCTTTGGGTTTTGGCATTGTCTGGTCATAGTTAGATGGGTGATAGACGTATGGGAAAGTTTTACAGAAATAAAAACAAACACTAAATAGAATCTAAATATTTAAACATCGATTGACTCATTCAAAAGTCCTGATAACAGCTTTTACTTCTTTCCACTGTGGGTATGAAACACTTTCTCATCCCACCACCTCATGACACTAGCGAATTTAAACAGCAACCCTAAATTAATAGTGTCAAATACATGCTGGACCATTTCAGTCTTCATACAGGTTCAAGTTTATTTTGCCATCTTCTGCACAAGCATACATATCCCGACAGGACTGTCCCTGACTCACCAGTACAAGAACAGTTTTTCTTTTTTCAACACATATTATACCATAGTATGGTGGCAACCATTTCATTGGTCCCTCTCAGGGTTTTTTTTGATATTTTAAGAAAATCCCAATTTTTCACTAATTGTTCTTGCTGATGTCAGACTATGCAGTTCCAACTCATTGCTGTCAGTCAAAAAATTCTTACCTCCTAGGATCCTGGCAAACTAGCACCTCTAGCTCTCCTTTCTCAGACCCCTGCCCTTATCTCCCAAGACTTTAGACGTGTACAAAGTTATAATGTCCTGTTTTGACAAGAGGAATACTGTCTGGCCTTGAAACTTGAAAACTGGTGGAAAAGCTCACCTGGATTTTTATTATGCTAAACTATTCCAAAGCTATAAATAAGAAATTAATCTGTAACATCTCAACAATTTCTGAGACAGTAACTATTCCTTTCTAAAAAGGTGCTTCAAAAGTGCTATGTCTGCGTGCTAAGGCGTTACAGGCATTTTTATGTGAAAATCCCAAGACAATAGTCTGTACATTTTTTTTCCTTTTTAATCACTAACGTCATATAAACTTGTAATGCTTTTCTTAAACTATTAATCATCAGAACACTAATAGTCAATAAAGGTAAAGCATTTCTTGGTACATGAGGGCCTCTTATTCTGTTGAGTGCCTCCTTCCACTGAAAATTAAAATCTGTAGAAATAAAAACATGAACATTCCTAACAAAAATTGGTATGCTCTGCATGGACAGTGATGATTTGATCAGTATATCAGAACAGAGGGGGAGTTGCAGTTTATTAACTTAATGAAAATAGATGATTAAAAATAAAATTTTCAAATGAAAAAAGGGATCAGGATAATAAAAACATTAAAAGCCATCTGGCAATTGTTTTCTATAAGAATATGTTTCAGCCTTTACCATCAATCCACACCAATTATCTGAGCAATTTATCATTGCAATTCATGCCACTTTGTAATATGCAAGAGAGTTAGAACATCCTTGTTACAATGACTGTGAAGAGGGTGAACCTTATTTCCCACAGGTCTTATGATCCCCTTGTGAGTTTAAAAAACAACAGACATATTCTCTTTCCAATCTCCCAGATTCTTAACAATTCATGGTGGGGACAGCATAAATAAACCAATGTGTATGCAACAGTTCTAATGATGTTTTCAGAGAGTATATTTTCAAAAACCCATCATTCTTGTAATCATTCCACAGTTCCCAAGATTAATACATGTTAAAAAATGAAAAGCCATTTCTCTCCTGGAAAATTTAATAGTTCATTAGAAACATTAATTATTCTCCCACTGTTCTGATACTCCAATTCTATATCCTCTAATGATATCTGTACTGCAGTGTCTGAATGACCAATTATCTCAAAATTGCTTCTAACCCAGATATACCAAATCATACATTATTATAGTAATTTTCTTTTATAAATTGTACAGTTTGGTAAAATGATCCTAGTCTCTCTACTCTCATAAGCACTCATCTTTCCCCTAGAAACACCTCTAGATACAAATAAACATCGCCATAAATAAACGTCAAAGGGAACAGGCTTTGTAACCAGGGTAAATCCTTATCTCTGAATCTATTCCAGTTACAAAATCCACTTCCCTTTATTCAAGATCACTGTTTCTCAAATACTTAATACACTTTTTCTATGCGACATAACCCTACCTTTCTCAGGATGTATGATTCTCTTTCAGCTAAGGTAGCAAAAGTGAGCTTACCTTCCCAAATTCATTGATACATTGCTCCTAACTTTTTCTCCTGTGTCCTGTTTGTTGTATATATTCAATGCTGTTATTAACATCCTGAGTTTTCTCTATTTGAACAAGCTGGCTCAGTTCCCCCCCTCTACAAATTTTATTTCCATTGCATGTCTTATTTGAGTCTGCCCTGTTTCACCCAAGCTCTTCCCGGAGGGTGCAAGCTCAATCCAGTGTTGATTTGAGCCACTAAATTTTCTGCCTATTCAGATTATCCTTGTTCTTCCACACTATGGCAAAAAAAGAATTTTGAGAGGAGCAAATTTATATGTATGTTCACGGGAGATGGTTTATTCATGGTAAACTGGTCATAATAATGAAAAACTTCATTTATTTAAAGCAAATCGATATATCCTGCTATAGTCTGAGATTTCTGCCCCAAATTTTGTTTGCCTTCACATAGGCAGTCTGAAAGCCAAGGTTTGTGATATCTAAAGAGTAGGAGAATGGAAAGCAGGGGTTACATAAAAGTATTTTGATTATTCTGGGAATAATTTGTGACTGTGGAGTGGCCAAAGGTCGGTCCATGGAACTCTCCTACCCAAAATGAAGCCCACCTGGCTGCTGCTGGGGTTACCTGTCCTGACCCCAAACGCTATTCAACTAATGAGATTCCACAGTTCCATCTGCGCATGTTCCCAGAAGCCAATTTTAGTAGGCTGCAGCTAGTTTGTCCCATTATTTGGTTCAAAATATTTTCTGTTCTGCCTTCATGTGTAGACAAAGAAAATTAAGGGGACTGGGTTTGGGAGGCCTAATTAATTCTGTCTAATTGAAATTACTTGTTTTATAGAACTATTGTCTAGGCTTAAAAATCCCAGCTACCACTCTTTGAAATGGTTGTCAAGCATTCTATGGCCATAAATATAAATGACAAACATTTTGAAATGTGGCTATTGCTACCATAGTTACAGAACTATTTTCCTATTCAGTGTTCAGGTAGTTTAGAAAAAATATAATTATGTTTTCTAGAAATGTACTAGAGGTTACACTTTCATGCATAATCAGCCCTGGACCTCCCGTGAATATATCAGATGACACGGCCCTGCTCACACAGCAAGGCTGGAACAAGCTGTTCAAGTACAGTTTCACAATTTAATTGAACAGAACTAATTCATCTGTAAGTATTCGATCACCTGTCCAGACTCAAAATCATCCTCTTCTTCAGGATAAAGTAGCTTAGAGAGGGCCTGGAGAGCTGAAACTGAAGAAATGGTTTCAATTTCCATATTTTCAGATCCCACATTTTCAGTTTCCATACTTTTATTTTCTGTACTTTCAGATTCCATATTCTGAGAAAGAAGACAATCAGAAAGAGGTATTTTAGTTTCCTATTTCATTTAAGACGAAGATTTTTTTCAATTGTCATAGCTCCCTTCTTTCCCTGGGTCACTCCATTACCTCTTATTCTTTCTTGAAAATCCTTGTACACGTCTTCAGATATATGTATTTGCTGGCTCACAGAGCTGGGGCAGCAAGTAAACTCAAGTATTCAGATTGCTTTACCAAAACTTCATGCTCAATCTAACAAGCAATTATTGAGCACCCACTATAGTGGTTCCCAGGTTTTAGTGTGCTTAAGAATCACCTGGGCAGTTAGCTAAAAACACAGATTCTTAAGCACTGCCTCTAGAGAAAGTGTATGTCGGTGTCGTGTAGAATGCACATCATTATTCGGAAACATCATTTTGTAGACTACCTTTTCATCTGACTCATGTATGCTATCTAGGGTGTACATTCCCTTTAGTGAACTGAATAGGCTGTTTGCCGAGGGGTATGTCTCAAGGAACTTTACTCATTTCACATTTTTCCCTCAGGCAGGCCTGTACATTCTGCTTTATTTAAATTCCTAATTAACCCTTGATGATGCCTAGCATATTGCCATTTGAGAACTCTAATATATTGGTTTGTTGACTTTAGTGAAAGTTCATACAAAATAAATTAATTGTTTTTCTGATTATAATACTGATACTATATATGTCTATTGTGGAAATTTTATGAAATAATACATCAAAAGTATAAATAATAAAATCACAACAACCAGACATCAGTCTTTTAAATAATCTCTACAGTTATATTTGGAGTAGAAATTCAGGATCTTTGAAAATCTTGGAAGTGTCAGACTCAAATGAATAACCTGAATAAAGATTGTAGAAGTAAGCCTATTATTAGTGATTTGGGCATAAATATAATAGGAATCTTTTCTACATTTCTGCTGATATTTTTAAAACATTTTATAAAATTAATTCACAGGAGACATTTCTTTAGTGCTTTTATAAAATTATCCACTAAAATTTTTGCATTGTGCCTAGAACAGTAATGCAAAGGGCTTCTCAAATGTGTGCTGGGACAATCTACCTGTCAAAATCAATCTGCATGCAGCTGGTGTTTTACAAACCTTCTGTTTTACCATTATTTTGACTTTCTTTTTTAAATGGGAAACTGATCTTAATGCTTATTAGAGAGGTCACAGTTCTGAAACAAATGTTAAATTGCCTGGTACATTTAGCATAGAGGCAGTATATCACAGTGGTTAAGAGTAATGCTTATCTTACTTATCTATAAAATGGGAATAATAACAGTGCTACCTTATAGGGTTGTTACAAGGATTAAGTAGTTTAATACGTGTAAAAGTACTTGGAATAGTGTCTGGCACATAAGAAGTACTCAATATATGTTAGCTATTATTGGTCCTCTAAAATTGTGTTTTGCTGGGCATGAATATCACGTCTAATGATGATGTCAAAAAAGTTAATGATAAAACTCATTACATTGGAAACTCATCAAACTGGAAAAGGTGAAATAAGAGGTGATAAAACAATCTTCTCTCACAGTATGGTCTGGGAGCCTACTCTGGAAATGAATAATTGACACATACTAAATTAAACAAAGAGGCTCCTGTTTATATTTTAAAAGTCCTGGTTGATTATGTGTTCATTAAATATTTACTTAACATTAAAAGCAAAAAGTTTATTGAAACATTTTCTACCTTTGACAACGAAAGGGGAAAATGGATCCAGATATCAGATGCAGTGATATAATTAGTATTTTGAGTTGAGATTGTACGAACAATGAGACTTAAAAAATATATATAGCAGAAATTGTTCTATTATTCCAGCATGACCTACCTTATAAAATTGTTGTGATGGGCTTATTACGCAACATAGGTGAAAGAGTTTGCTAAAATATGAAAAGCTATATAAAAATATCATTATTAGCTGGCACATAGTACCAGCACCCACAAATACTTGATGATGAGGCTTGTGAGAGCTCAATGGTGAGTTGATGAGAGGGGAATAAATGGGAACCAGTAGAGCTAACCCAGAGGAAGGGTACTCCAAAGTCCCAGATCAGTGTCTGATGTAGCAATCAGAACTGCTATTCACGCATTCTCATCTGCTTGGCAGGGCCATAGCAGTGGGAGTTTTGGGACATGAGCAGTGTTTCAGGGAAGAAAGGTTGAATACTCGTGGTTACGGGGAGGCTTATTTAGGGTGAAGTAGGACCCTGGTCCACAGGCAGGGGGATAGGAGGCAGGGTCCAGCTCTTGGGGACTATGAGGGAGTTGGAAGCTAGATGAAGGTTCAGAATAGGACAGGACTTAATGTCACAGCTGGAAAGGAGAAAACAAACCAGGCACTGCCTCAGAGGCTTTCTCATGTCACCTGGGCAGCCACAGTGGAGGTGATGAAGGAAGGCTTTGGTTCAGTGGGTACACTGAATACCGGATTTAGAGAAAGCAGATTAATTCTAAATCCCCGCCAGCTGGGAAGGAGCTCTGGCCTCGTTTTAATTTGGTGAGAAGCAGGGCAATGTGAGCAGTGGGATGCTATACCTGTAGGCTGAACATCTTCAATAACTGGAACCGGCGTGTAGTCAGCAGCTGATGAATACTGAATGAAGCATGATTAAATTCATACGAAGGTTGTATTTCAAAGTAGTCACCTTGGAAGGTTATACACTGATGTAAATTGTGCTATCAATGCTCAAAATATTTTGGAATTGCCTTCATATGAATCACCAAGAAAATAGGTATCTTTATGATATCACTCAGTTTGATTACACATCAGATTTGTCTCCAAGTGATTTCTAGATACATCTAGATATCACATCTACTTTCAAAATATGAAGATTTGCTACTTTGAGGATATTTAAAAGAATATGTTACAGCCCAAGGCAATTCTAAAAGAGTAATTTCAAAAGTAATTTGAGCAATAACAACAGCATGAGAATAAGTGGATAGCCTCCCAAAGTGACTGCTTTGAAGGAGATGCCACTCCTTGGGATGTATATGTTTGAGTGTATTTGTTAAACAAATCATTCACAATCGTTTATAGTAACACTCTGTAATTTTGAAGCATATTAAAAATTGGACTTCTTAAATTCCAAATTATGACGGCACAAAATGGCATAGATTCACACTTAGCTAAACTGGAGTAGAAATATAATAATAAAATTGGCTCTTTAGCAAAAATAATTTTTACCATATCAATTGTAACAATAATCTGTAAACACAAAATAATAAATCATGACAAGTTTAATTTGAGAAACAAAAGCATCGCCAATACTTTGTGAATAATTAACTAAATAGTTCAAAGTATCAAAAAACTATGATATGAATTTTTGGAAAAAATATTCTAAATTCAAAGGAAATTAAGATTCTACCAGCATTTTTAGAAGTCTAATAAAACAAGAATAATTTATTAAACTTTATTAAAAACATTAAAGTTCCTTTGACACAAACAGATCACATTGGAAAAACTAAAGCAAGATGCCTTTTTCTGAACTGTGCAGTGTTATTATTTGTAGGGCTATCTTTTATTTGTAAATTTGATATACATTAAGTTCATCTTGAGCCTTGCAATCAAGGTCCTTCCGGATATAACCACAACCTAATTTTCTGCCCTTCCCTCCTATTGTTCTCCTACTGTTATCTGCATTCTGTTAAAAACTGAACTGCTTATTAAACATACCCTATAATCTATTGCCTTTGTACCTTGGAATGTATTCTTCCTTTTGCCTAGACTACTTCAGTGTAGTGATCAAAAGAAAAAAGATTCTGGAGCACACTGCCTATGTTTGCATCTGGCACTGACACTTAAAGAAGCCAAGAATAAATTTAAACTAAGGAAAATTTAAGTAGGAGTTTCATTAAAAACAAAATCTATTGCTAAATCTTTTATTTGAGATTTGATTATTTAGAAAATAAATTTTTTAGGCCATTTTTTTTTCTTGCTCTCCCTCTCCTTTGCTAGATCAATTCCAGTGGCAGTATTTTCCAGACAGAGACTTTGATTTTCCCACATCAACCTGAGCCTTTAGACCTTCACAGGTAGAGCAGTGATTGGGGAATCTTTCTTGGTACCAGCGACAATGAGCTAAAGAGGCAGATGCTTCAGACCCAGCTCATTACGAAAACATTGGAGCCAGTTAGGGACTAAACAAGTTCAACCAGGATGGCTCCAGACCCATGGTTCTGAGAATATTAGTTACGTGAGATTAAGTCAGCCTCTGGGTTGTGAGGGTTTCCTATTTTATTTGCCTCTATCCACGGTGTCAATTGGGATGGTTCTTTGACTTGAATTAATTGGAGATAAGTCTAGGTTAAATTAACGAAAACTTTGAATTACAGACTATTAAAAAAGAAGACATCTTATTAATTAAAATATATATAGTAAATAAAATCAGGGTAATAAAGAATCACCAAATAGTATCCTTTGGGAACTTGTGTAATAGGTAAACACATATCCCTCTGCAAAGTATTGCCTGTTTATAGCTGGATGATTTCAAAGTATTCAAGATCCATTTACTCTCAAATAAATTTGGCATTTCTTCTTCAACTTTATTTACATAATACCTTATTTAGCAATTCTTGCATTACAATTCTTGTGAAAACACCAAAATAAACATCATCTCTGCCTATGTCAGAATTAAGTTACACTGGCTAATTTCTTGTAACATTTTTGACAACTATACACATCTATGATTCTTGCCCATTAAAAATAATTCATTTTGATTTTGTTTTACAATACCAGGAATGATTTCCTCTTTTAGGTCTCTTTCACTGTGATCAAATGTACTGTCATAAGTAACTATGGGGGCTTAGTTTTTGTTACAAATTTAAATTATATTTAATGGAAGATGGTTTTTGAAAGTGCCTGGAATTTTTCATAAACCTATAGCCAAGAAATGAGCCTCTTTTGATTTAATATTTCCCCTATTCTTTTTTTTTTTTAAAGATTGGCACCTGAGCTAACATCTGTTGCCAATCTTCTTTTTTTTCTTCTTCTCCCCAAAGCCCCTTAGTACATAGTTGTATATTCTGGTTGTGAGTGCCTCTGGTTGTGGCATGTGGGATGCCACCTCAGCATCGCTGGACAAGCGGTGCCATGTCGGCGCCCAGGATCCAAATTGGAGAAAGCCCGGGCCGCTGAAGCCCAGCGCGCCAACTTAACCACTCCGCCACGGGCCGGCCCCTATTATTCTTTCTTTTAGCCAATCTTAATACACTTGTCAACGATTTTTTCCTGTTTCCCTGTCTCATTCTCATATTCTACCTCTACGTAAAAAGGAGTTGAGACGAGTTTTCCTTCAGTACCTTGGAATTTTCTCCCCAACAGACCTGTTTTCTTCATTTCTTTAGGAAACAGTCTTTGTTCTGAATCCTTATCTCAACAGGAAGCTCTCAGGAGAAATGACCCCAACTCTCTGGTCAAACTTAGTTCTCTCCTCACTCAGATTTCATTTTTCGACACAGCTCCTCACCTTTTGACAGGTACAGTCCAACGACATATAACACTTACTCTCCCAATCAACCCCTGGTGAGTCGCAGGTTTGTTAGGTACAAGCAGTCTAAGTACACGCTCCACCCCTGGAAAGGTGGTCTCACTGCTTCTCACTCCTCAAGGGATCTGACCAGCGCACGCAGGACGCCAGAACCGTCGGGTCAGAGGGGTCACGTTCTTGCACACCGGAAGTTGGTGTAACGGTGAGCATGGGCCAGTTTTTTCAGTCAGAACAGCATTATACTCCCCCCAAAATATATCCCAACCAAGGCATGCTAGTCCGCGATAAATCATACCCGTACATGTAAAACAGAAGGGACAGTGGCTGCTCCAACTATATATATAAGGATATAGCTATAAGGAAACAGTTTTCACTCTCAAATTAGTGTTACAACCATAAGTGTGTGTACGAGTCGAGAGAAAGGCGTTGGGAAACCTTCACATGTTCATTTCGGCCTCCTGACATTCGGCCAGCAACCATCCCCTGTATGGTAAAACTGCCCCATCTCTTATATCCTGACAGTCTGAGTTTGTCAAAGCTGCGTCCTGCTTAGAGTGACTACGGCAGGGGAAATTAAGGAACCGGTCACTTCTCTCTCAGGGTTGGCTCTCAGAGTTCTAAGTACCTGTAGAGTTCTCCCTACTTTCTGTGATAGCCGCGGCATCTGGGGACCCCTTTTGTCCCCCTCCTAAGGTTCGAATTTCCTCACCTGGGTCAATTTTCTCGTCGCTCACTAGGCTCCGAAAATAGACTGTGGAGAGCTCCGCGTCTCTCCGTTGCCTGGGGAACAACTTAGTCTCCCTCCCCTGCTCCCCGCACCCACCACCTGCCGGGTTCCCGCTCGACTTTCCTGGCCAGTCATAGAAGAGTCTCCTTTGAAACAGCACAGAATCAACCAATCAGAGCGCGGGCCAGTCGGGGTCACTGGCTGCTCTTTCCAGTTAACTAGGTCGACCCCCTTTTAAGCCCTGGTCTCATTTAGTGTCACTCCAGCTGGAATCTACCCACCGTGGAGGACGGTTTTTTCCGGCCCAGGTAGGCTCCGGTCCGCCTCTCTGGCCGATAGGCAGTCGCTGAGGCCTGCCGCTTTACTTTGGAGTCCCGACAGCGAGCGGCGGCGGCGGCTGCCACCAAGGTAAGTTTGCCGGTTTGCGTTTGTCCGGGTCCTCAGCAGGCTCGCTCAGCATTACACTCTTCCTGCATGTGAATTCCAGATCGGAAGACTCGTTCTCCCGCCGATCGGGAGCAGCGGGGGCGGAAGAGTAGGCTCCGTGGCCCGGGGGTTGAGAAGGTTTTGCAGCAGCTCTGCACGCCCCCTCCCCGCCCCGCGACAGAGACACGTGTTGTGGTTCCGTCCCGGCTAAGCGATTGTGTGTGTGTGTGTGTGTAGGGTAGGATCGCGCTTTTTTTTTCCTTTGCTGTGGGTAAGGCTTCTGGGTCCAGAGCCCCAGGGGGAGCACTCCTTCGGCCGGCACCCGGATCCTGTGAGGTACCGGCCGGAGCTACTTGTCGCTGCCGCTGCTGGAGCATCGAGGGACCCGGTGCCCAGCTTTTCCTGCCTTGGAGTGCAGAAAAGCAGGCGCGCTGGCAATCTGAGTGTCTTCATTTCACCTAGAGATATAGTTGTGACCTTAGTTTCCCGTGAATTCCGTGGTTTGGTTTTAAATAAAGGGTGAAAAAAGGGATTGCTTAAAAGTATTTGGAATATTTGGACTGATTAGCTGTGTTCCATAGTGGGGCCCTGCATCCATTGTTTGAAAGTTGTAAGCAAAGAGAGAAGATGGTTTTAATGGATAATTACTTTTGGTTATCCAGGGATTGGAATTCGACTATGAATTAACTAAACTGCCTTCCTTCTTTCTGCTATCATGTTTTTCTAGCTTCCACCACGTCTGGTGAAGGGGTTAGTGAAGCTTCAGTTATTTGTCCATTCTACTTATTACCTACAGTAAACAAAATTGGAGGTACAATATTTAAGCTATTGGCTAGAGTAGACTTATTGGCTTTTTGGCCAAATTGCCTATACCATAATTAGATGGTAGATGATCAGAATTTAAGTGTCTTAGATTTTGTTTTTTCTCTAGATACGTGTGGAGCTTAAGTTATACATGCTATGCTGTCTCCTTCTTGCTTGCTTTTTTTGTTTCTGTTCTGCTTCATTGTGCATTATTCTAAGTCCTTAATGCCTAGCTAGTTCTTTTTGGACCTTTTGGCTATGACTCATAGTAAGAAATAAACTTTATGTAGTGACCCAGTACATACGTACACAATATACAATTGACAATCATTTTGCAGAACCCATACTTATTACATGCAATTTACTCTGATACTTTTCCGTTACATTTTTTAAGATATAGACTACAACCTACTAATGAATTGTCATTCAGAGTTTGAAAAACACTCGTCTTAGACCTTTTGTTTTCAAACGCGCGCGCGCGCGCGCGTGCGTGTGTGTGTGTGTGTGTGTTTAGGAATCACTAAGGATAATTATTACAAATGCGGATTTCCCTGGCTTACTCCAGGAACCGGTTCTGTGAGTCTGTGGTGCGCCTCTCCCGGAAGTGGTTCATATAGCGTATATGAAGTGTTTGGTATGTTGCCAGATGCACAGGTATTCAAGAAATAATAGTTTTCTTCTTGGGCAACAAATGCTATTTATCTTTAGGGATATAATTGCCTCTTCAAGCTTTGGCCTGCCCCTTGTGAGGTGGAATCCAATGCTAAGCACTGTTTTCCCCAGGGTTGAGGAGGTAGGAAGATAGGGGATGGGTCCTGGATCTGAGATGAATCTTGAGTCACTTGACTTCCATGGAGAATTTGGAAATACAGAAACTTAGGAGTTGAGGAACACAAAAATAAGAGAGGTTCAGCGACTTGCCCAGGGTCATGTTGTCAGTGAATGGATCTCAGAGATAGAACTCGCTTGATTAAGCCTAATATTCTTGTCCATTCTGCCTCGACAGCAGGTCAGATGTGGAGGCTGAAGTTGAAACAGAAAGAGAGCTTCCCTGACGTGCCTGTCCCAGAAGCAGAGGCAACAGAATTTCTGGTTTTTGGCTGCTAGTTTGGTTTTAAATTAATGAAATTTGAGAGATCTAAAAGATAAAAACTACACCTAAAAGTTACTGTGGATTATAGCTGTGAAAAGGGGATATAGTTTAGCTAATTCTTTTATAGTACATAGATAAACCATTTTAAAACACTAAATAATTTATTAAACCAGCATTAAAAGAAATGAAAGATGAAAAATTTTCCTCAATTCTGCTACGAAAATATAACACATTTCTGTTCTCCTTCCATTTTATCTATATGTACCCATATTTCTACACAATCTTAATCTTTGTTTTTACAGTTTTTTTTCCCTTTTTCTCCCCAAAGGCCCCCAGTACATAGTTGTATATTCTTCGTTGTGGGTCCTTCTAGTTGTGGTGTGTGGGACGTTGCCTCAGCGTGGTTTGATGAACAGTGCCATGTCTGTGCCCAGGATTTGAACCAACGAAACACTGGGCCGCCTGCAGCAGAGCGCGCGAACTTAACCACTTGGCCACAGGGCCAGCCCCTGTTTTTACAGTTTTTTGTTTATTTAATACTGTTCTGGGATTTTTTCTATGTTGTTGATAGTCTTCATATTTTTCATTATTAATAGCAGCCTAATATTACATAGAGTGAGATGGCCAGAATTTATTCAGCCTAACTAAAACAACCACAGAAGATTTATTTCCAGTTCTTCCATGTTATCAATAACACTGTAAAGTCTTGGTTATTTCAAATCATTTATACAAGTTTTATTTTCTACAACACTCAATAGGAAACCTAATAGGAAGGCCAGGGATCTGGACCTGAGCTGCAAGTTTTTGTCCTCCTTGGATGTATGGATTTGCCCATCTAGGTTTGTGTGCTAGGGCAGTGGTGATCAACCATGATAGCTGTTATACATATGAGTTAGGTTGAATGTATTTTTTTTTTTTTTTTTTTTGCTGAGGAAGGTTCACCTTTAGCTAACATCCGCTGCCAATCTCCCTCTTTTTGTATGTGAGCCACCACCACGGCATGGCCACTGATGGACAAGTGGTATAGGTCCACACCCGGGAACAGAACACAGGCTGCTGAAGCAGAGCGTGCCAAACTTAACCACTAGCTCACCAGGGCTGGCCCTGAATGTATTTTTTCAACTACTAGATATAGATGTTTTCAAAATGATTTGCTTTAAAGAATATATGAATCATGGCAGATTCAAGTGCCATAATAATACTCATGCCCATTAGCTTTCTTTATGAATATCTTTTGCAAAGATTATATGAGTGTGTGTTCATTTGTAATTTAAAAATTTTATATAAAGGAACTGATTAGGTTGACTGGGAGAATAAAAGCTATAAAATATGAACTAATCCCTCTTTTTAAAATTAGAAAATATTTCAAACAGAAAAGTGCAGAGACTGTTATACACCATCATCTGTACAACTACCAAAGATTTAACAATGGTTAATATTTTGCCATATTTTCTTTAGATATGATTATTTAAAGAACTAAAACACTACAGTTATCTCTTTGTTTCCCTTCCCAGTCTCATTTCCTTCCCATTCCAGAGATAACTGTTCTTCTGAAGTTGTTATATATTTTTCCAATCTATGTTTTTAAGTGCACTCAAATGTAGGTGGCTGTACATGACTTAAATAATGTTGTTTTGTATGTCCTTTAACATTTACATAAATGATATATTGTACTTACTCTTCTGCAACTTTTTTGGTCAATAATATGTTTTTGAAATTTATCCATATTGATAAATGTAGATAAAGTTAGTGATTTTTTTATTGCTGTAAAGTATTCCATCATATAACTATACCAGTTTAAAAAATCTCCATGCCTCTATTGTTGTTGGACATTAGGTTGTTTCACATCTACAAGTAGTCATATAAATCATACAAATACTGTATGATTCCACTAATACGAAGTACCTAGAATAAGCAAATTCATAGAGACAGAAAGTAAAGTAGAGGTTGCCAGGGGCTGGAGCAGCGGGGAATGGGGAGTTAGTGTTCAATGGGTACAGAGTTTATGTTTGGGATGAGGAAAGAGTTTTGTAAATACATAGGGGTGACGGTTGAACAACATTGTGAACGTACTTAATGCTGCTGAATTGTACACTTAAAAATGGTTAAAATGGTAAATTTTACGTTATGTATGTTTTATCACAATAAAAAAAAATTGAAAACCTAAGAATCATGCTTATTTTTCAAAGGCGTATACTTGGTTGCCTTGTTTTTGTGGAGTGAAGCCCTGAGAAAAGTGAGATTTATTTTAAAACATAAACTTTAATTGTTATATTAGCCAGATCTATTTTTCCTTGTAAAATGATAGTTTTTGAGACTTTAAGTGACTACTATTACTTGCATGTTTGTATAAGGTTTTTATGAATACTGTGCTTCAGAAGTTTCCAGTTATTTTTCCCCCTCTACTTCTCCATTGTTTTGGGGAGGATTCTTCTAAAAGTAGGTTTGTTTTTGAAGTTGTCTTTTGCATTTGAATGCCATTCCTCCTTTGTTTCTTTGGCTAGTTCTCTCAAATGTTTTACTTTCTTCTCTTTCTCCTCCCCCATCCCATAACCCTCTCCTGCTGCCCTCACCCCCAGCCAAGCTCTTCCCTATTGAGTCCCTCCGCTCTCTTTCCACATAGCCATGCCTTCCCTTAGGACTCTCTGTCCTCCATTCCTCCTCCCCCTTGAGTCCCCTTTCCTCCAGCACACAGCTTGCCCTCTCTTGGGTCCTTCTCAGCTCCTCCAAGATAGTCCCTCTCCTGAGTCCTGCTGCCCACCCTCCCCTTTGGTACCACTCTTCGTCTTCCTTTTCCAATTTTGTAACTGCTAAAGGCATTCACTGAGAATGAGGCCTGTTTCATGGCAATTTACAGTCTTCTGCAGTGTCACACTTTTAATATTTGGAAAGTCGACCTTAATTTTGGGATTAAAAAAGAAAACTCTGGGGCCGGCCCGGTGGTGCAGCAGTTAAGTTTGCAGTTCTGTGTCTAGGCGGCCCAGGGTTCGCTAGTTCGGATCCCGGGTGCGGACATGGCACCGCTTGGCAGGCCATGCTGTGGTAGGCGTCCCATGTATGAAGTAGAGGAAGACGGGCACGGATGTTAGCTCAGGGCCAGGCTTCCTCAGCAAAAAAGAGGAGGATTGGCAGTAGTTAACTCAGGGCTAATCTTCCTCAAAAAAAAAAAAAAACTTTTTCTAGCCCTTAAAATAAGATTCTGAACTTATGGCTTTGACAAATTATAGTATGAAGGGGGAGAAAAGCACTTAATGTGAAAGATAATCAGTAAGTTATACTGCTTGAGATGTTTAATATGAATTCAAAATTAATGTACCATTTTCGGTAGCCCTATATTTTATTTTGACATAAAATGATCACCATTAGAAATTTGATCTTTTCTTATTTCCTTCAAAATGGCTGTGCTGATTTCACCTCTCCCTATTGATTTATCTTTGGGAACTAAACCATTTAGAATAAAACTTTAGTTACTCAGTTTTTACTTCCCCGGTTGGCAACGATAACTATCAGTGCAAATAAGGACCCTATTGAACTTTGAGGTTTAGACTTTTCTACTTTCTTCTTTAGTACCATTTCTGGAAGGCTTTCTTGGTGGAACGAGGGGCTTCTTCAGTGAATTTGTACTTTTCCTTTCCTTCTCTGCCTCTCTCCTTAGTTCCATAATTAATGATATGTTAAAGAACCACGTGTATTATCAGAAGTTGCTGTTTATAAGAACGATTTTATAACATGACTAATCACTTTGCGTGAATTTTCGGGCCATATCCGTTAGTCATGAGGTTCTTGAGAAGGTGAAGTGACTTCGTGGAACTCGATGGTAGTCACATAATTGGGCAGTTTAGGGGGTATGCTGCCTCCAAGGAAGAATAGTTTATTTGCTTCCAAGAAGGTAGGAAAAAGTTTTAATAAACTACATGGCTGAGCTGCTATGCTAGTCACCTCTTGACACTCATTTCTCAAAGTCATGTAGTGGAATAATCGTATAAGTGATCCCTAAAAATCGTTTATACTTTGTGAGACAGAAGCCCCTGGAACAGTTATGCTGAAATGGCTTAGAATAGATACCCAGGCTTGAACTTATTTTGCTTCTGCCTTTTGAAAGACAGATTTATCTTCCTAATAATGTGTTGCCTAAGCTAGTATTAAAATGGAAGTACTGTGCCCAGTTCCTTCACTTACTGGTTGCTTGACCTTGGGAAGTGATTTAGTATCTCAGAGCCTCGGTTTCCTCAACTATAGAACAGAGATCAAAATACCTTTATGATTTGTTGTAGTTAGTTAGAAGATAAGGAATTTCAAATCCAATAGGTGCTATCTTTTATCTCTTCCCATTTCTATTATATAAGAGATTCAAGAACTTAAGTGGTAAAGTGGTATGTCCTGAGATGACCTACCATCATTTATTGATCCTCGGTCAGATTTTTTACTACCCAGAATACACCTAGGATCAATGAATGATGATAGGTAAGTACATACGGAAGATAATTTGCATGCTGAAAAATGAGAAAGATGTGTAGTAATTTTTTTGGATTATAATTTGAAATCCAATTTATGTTTGCTCTCTGGGCCAGCTAAGAGAATGCACCATAAATATCCCTGATTTGCTGATCCTTCGCTGACAGGAGAACTCCAGCATGGTATTTTGGAAAGCTTTCATATAGCACTTTACATTAAGTTAAATTAGATGAGGTAATATATGTGGAGGGCCTTTTGTAAACTTATTTTTAAAAAACATTTTGGTTATGCACTTAGTGCAGTGGCCAGAGCTTTAGAGGTGAGGAAGGTGAGGCTCCAGTGCATGTAAGTGACTGGCACAGTCTGATAGGCAGCAGCCCTCATTGAGTTGTTTTCTTCCTATCCAGTTGTTTAGTTAATTCAGTAATCCCCACATAGACTGGACTGCCAGGCAAGGAATATTTGCCCATTTGCAGCAGCCTTTTCAGTGAACTCCGATCATTTCTTTGGGCCTAGTGGATTTTCTGCAGAAGCCCTTTATCATCTAGTATTTCTTTCTTTGAACAGGTGTGCTTGCATTAAGGCATTCAAGATAGAACTGTAAGCTGGGATCAACATAAAAAGCTGTAGTTTTGTCAACTTTAAGCTCCCATAGTCAGGCAGTGTGGATAAGGAGAGATCACTTAGAAGAGAAACAGAGGTTGGCTGGAGGAACTGAACAATGTTAGAGACAGATATTCACATTCAAAGCCACGTATAGTGAGTACAGACTTGTTTCCCTTTTTTTGTTGTTGTTTTGGTGAGGAAGATTGGCCCTGAGCTAACATCTGTTGCCAATCTTCCTCTTATTTTTGCTTGAGGAAGATTGTCACTGAGCTAACATCTGTGCCAATCTTCCTCTATTTTGTATGTGGGATGTTGCCACAGCATGGCTTGATGAGTGGTGTGTAGGTCTGTGCCCAGGATCAGAACCCGCAAATCCTGGGCCACCGAAGCAGAGTGTGCAAACTTAACCACTATGCCACCAGGCTGGCCCCTGTTTTCCATTTTTTAATAAAGTAGTGATATACGTGGGGAAGCTAAAGTGTGCTGTGGTCCTCTTTGTTAAAAAGGATCGGGAATACTGATTAACTTCTGGCTTGGTTAGAAAAACATGAATTTAAGTCTGTATGTTAAAAGAAAGAATTCAAGAGAAACTCATACAAATTAATATAATTAGAATATGTAATTTCCAAGCATGGGAAAAAGAAAGAGAATAAAGAAAATTCCATCAATCCAGATAGGCAGAAATAGATAGAAGATACATACAACGTGGCAAATAAAAAAAACACAAAATAAGATGAAAGAAGTAAGTCCAATTGTGTCAGTAGTCAGAATAAATGTAAATAAATTAAACTCACTCATTAAGAGACTGTTAGATTGCATTTAAAATTTTTCAGCTTTGCTATTTACAAAAACCGTATTTGAAATGACTCAGAAAGGTTGAAAACAAAGGGATGGAATAAGATACACTAGGTAAATACCAGCCAAAAGAAAAATTGTGAGGCAACATGAATGTCAGACAAGATATGCTTTAAGGCAATTTAGTAATAAACAGACATTTCACCCTGATGAAAGGGTCTACCAAGAGACTATCAGCCTGGAATCCATGCTCCTAACCACATAGTCTTGAAATACATAAAGCAAAAAGCAATGGGATTATAAGGAGAAATTGAAAATCCCTAGTATAATGGAAGACTTTTTAAACACCTTTGTCAGAAACTGGTTAGGCAAAAAAGTTTAAAAGAATAAAAAAGTATGAGGATGCAAAAGATTTGAGATCTAAATGAGATGGAGAAGAGAGAATCTTTACTTCCAAATTCTTAGTGACAAAAATGCAGTTTTTATCCTGAAGCGATTTTTTTGGTTTTATTTCTTAAATTTCTCAGGCAGAAAAAAATTAAAGGTGCATGCTACACTTAACAGGGAGATTCTTAAATAACTTCCAAAAGAATAGAAAGTCCACAAATGCAAGGGCACAGGAAAAAAATTCCACCTTTTGATGGCTACCAGAATACTTTCCTTTGGCCTGCAGTATGACATTGATGACAATCCCTAAATCTGAAAATTTCAATTTCTATAACAATATCAAAACCATGGTTTTACAATGAGTTTTTCTGTCAACGTTTATAACATTATTATATATCATAAATATATATTATATATAATATAAGACTATGTATCATATAACATATATATGTAGTATATAACATAATATATAATTATTATATAATTTACAATAACATATCACATAACTTCCAGAGAATGGTACCCTTTGGAATATAAGACTAAATACAGCAAATACTCTTATTGTGCTCAGAATGCCCCCTTTCTGTGCCTTCCAGGGCTGAGTTATTACACTTGAAATCACCATTTGGAACTTACATTTAGGAAGTTTTAAGATGTGTATATGACTTAAAAATAAGCATGTCATGACTAACACATTCAGATAAATGATGTCCTTTAGAGTTACCCTTGGGAAGGTGTTCCTTTATACCGATGAAACTAGCACTACTCAAGATACTGTATTTCATTAATTTTAAGAGGTACAATTTTTCATATTTTAACATCTGAAATTGAAATGAGTCTTAACGGTTGATGGTGTCTTAGAATCCCCTTTGGCCAGGTGGCAGTTGTGACATTATAGTTGTTCTTGTATGCAGATGTAATATCAAAATGTCTAGGATGAAAACTTGCATAATGGGTGGCTTGGGTAAAAATCCCTGAGACAATACGGAATCACCTTTAACTCCTAGAAACCAGTGGTTGTGGAGAGAGAATGGAGGAGATGGTCAATCAAATTTAGTTATTGATTATACTGAAGTGGGAGACACAAGGAGGCTAGTGTTCATATTTGCAAAGCTGGCTTGAAAGCATTGCAAAAATGACTTTTAGTTCTTTTATGAGTTCTTTTAAGAAATACTGCATCAACAGTGCTCCTGGTGGCACAGAAGATGTCAAGAAATTTGAGTTGAAAATTGGATTATGAATATTTTTTTCTTAATGTATGCATGTTTGAATAAAATCTATGTCTACATTGGAAAGAGCTCTTTCAAAAAGTATAAAAAATTTAAGTGATAAGAAAGAATTATGACAGATTGGTTTTTTTTTCTTACTGGTGCATAAAGTAATGGGGCTCTTAAATTTGATGAAATATTTTTTCAAGCTGATTTCTTAGAATTGCCTTTCAGAGCTATTGTGTAAAGAGTGATCTTTAGTCATATTCCATTTTATAAATCTTGACTGGGATAGGATTATAAGTACACAATGATTTTCCTGTAACATTTTAAAGATATTATTCCATTGTCTTCTAACATTTATTGTTGCTAATGAAGAGCCTGCTGTCAGTCTGGTCATTACTCCTTATTAGGTAAATTTGTTTTTTTCTCTCTGGTAATATTCAGATTTTTATCTCTATATTTAATATTCTAGAGCTTCAATATATTGTATATAAAGGATGTGTGTGTGTGTGCATGTGTATGTGTGTCTGTGTATGGTGGCAGGGAGGGATTGCATGCTTTCATGCTTGCACTTGGTGGCTTTTTAAATCCGAGAACTCATTTTTCATCAATTCTAGCAAACTCCTTTATTAACTCTTTGAGTATTGTCTCTGCCTTTCTATTTTTTCCTTCTAACATTCCTTCTGGATATATATTGAAGCTTCTCCTTTGTTTTCTCCTCATCTCTTAATTTCTCTCTTCTTTCCCATCACTTTATCTGCCCTGTGTTCTGGCAAATTTCTTCTATTCTTTCTTCCAATTCACTGATTTTTTTTCCTCTTCAGTTGTGTCTAGTCTATATTTAAATCTCTCTCTGGAGCCTTTTTATTTCTAATACTGATATCCATTGCTTGGATTTCTCCTTCATTCTTTTTCACATTCATTCGTTCGTTTTATTCATTTTATTTCTTTTTTGAGCCCTTTGAACATATTAAACATATATTTTAATGTGCCATTCATATTGCTGTATTAGCTCTAATTCCTTGGATAAGAAGTCTCTCATTTTTCAGGTCTATAGACCACTTAAGATATTTTGTAATTCTTATCTATGAGTTAATCTTCTGGGGGCTTTTTTGACCCTGTGTGACCTAGGAAGTGGGGGTGCCTCTGCTGAGTGATGTCATAGGCAACCTGCCTGGGCCCTGAAGGTTTCATCAGCTCCTAACCAGTTTTTATGTTAGCATCTTAGCTTGAAGTTTCCACTCTACAAAGGTAAACTGAATTTGAGCCATCTATGCATATCTTCTGTAGCAGCTTGGGTTTTCTTCATGTGTCCATTATCTTTTCCATTCTCCTGTAGATATTTCCCAGACTTAAGCTTCACTAGGTCTCTGCTGATGGAGGAGCCTGTGGCCTTACCCTGTGGCCTCTAATCCTATCCACAATCCAGCATATTTCCAGCTGTTAAGGCATATATCTCATTCAAGTCACCTTGTTGAGTTAAGCAGCTTCAGCTTCTGCTCATAGATATGAATTCCTTCTCTATCTGGAACCTGGAAAATTGTCTTCTTTCTTCAAAAACTCTGCTTTGTATTTTTTAAAAAATGTTTGTATTAAGTGCTTTTTAACTGACATTTCTAGGAGTTCGGAGTACAAGAGAGTGATTCCAGTGTGGCTCCTATGGATCATCTTGACTTGGAGGTCTTATTAAGATCTCTAAAAATTGTTTTCTTCTATTCCTCTCTTACCCCCATTTAGGATTTGGAGTCACAAGCAGGTTTAATTTTAGAGGAACTGATACCCCTACAGGTGGGTTTACCTTTGACTCCGCAAAGACAACCACCACCAATTCAGCTGTAGGGTTTACTTTCTCTATGTCTGGTCCAGGAGGGTTTAATTTTGGGACTCCATCCCAGCCAGTTACAAGTACATCTTCTACTGGCCTGTTCTCATTCAGCAACACAGCTCTGGCTACACAAACTACAGGATTCAGCTTTGGAACACCAGTTGCATCAACTCCTGCCCCAGTAGGAACTAGATTTTCCTTAGGGTAAGAGCAACGCTGTTTGATTCTTTTAGTGGCTACAGAAGTAATCATCTCTCAAAGATAGACTTTCAATTTAGAGTATGGAAAAGGTAAAGAGAGATATGGCATTTCTAAGTCAACTGTTTGGAATTATGCCACTCATTCCCAAGATAGTCTTATAAATTGAAGCCATCTTAGATTTGAGGCACAAGGCACATTGAATTCTGATCTGTGGTCTCCCTTCATCTTATGTGAGCTATAAGAGGAATACTTACTGAGTTTTGGACATATATCATCTTGAAATTAGGCTGCTTGCTTATTAAGTGTCTCTCTCTAGAGAGATCTTTATCTATTGATCATTATAATGACCTTGAATATATATTCTTCCGTCCTGCATCTCAGAATTTTAAGGGGAGCACTCTTTTAATGCCTTTCTATGTAAATCCGCTTGGATCCAGCCATTTTTTCAGTAGCACCTGATAGCTCAATGGAAGCTGGAGTACTCTCTCTGGAATTCTCCCCTATTCTGTTAGTTATCTAATAACATAATATCTGGTTATCTTTCCTTTTCTATTGAAATGAAGTAACCTATAGAGCAAAATTTCATAAACTGTTCATATTTAAAACTTAATTTGACAGAAGCTATGTTATCTGGCTGCCATTTAATGTGTCAGAGAGCTGTTATATTGATTTTTTTCTTTTTCTATTTAGAATAAACGTACTAAAATTAGACTTGGGCAACACTGCTTTCATACAACCTACAGTGGGTACAGGAGCTTTTGGGCTGGGTACCAGCACACTTACTGGTGCTGTAACAAGCAGTGCCCCATCACACCAGGTGACAGCATCCATTCCTTTAGCTTTTGGCTCAGCTGCCACCCCTGCTACTCGGTCTGCAACTGCCATGGGGTTCTCGTTCATCCACGGAAGCTCACGTCAGACTGGAAGCACCAGTTTTAATGCTTTCTTGATAAGGCACGAAGCTCAAGCAACAGCATTTGCAGGATTACCCCTCACTCCTGCTACTCAGGCATCTAGTAGAACAACTGCTACACAACCAATTGTTCCTGTAAACCTTGGTGGACAGTCCACGGGTAGGGTTTGAACTCTGCTTTCTAATGGAGAAGTACAGTATTCAAGGTTGATTTTGAGATTCTCATTTGATTGGTTAAAATCTGAATATGACTCACTTCTCTTGTTGAAGGTTAGTGTTATTGATGAATGTGATAGAAATTAAGTTCAAACTGCTCCTTCTGGCTTTGCAGTTTTAGGTTTGGAACCAAGGAATATTTGTTTTAGAAAAAGTTACAACCTTTTGGAAACCAATAGTCTAGACAAATTGGCATTTAGTAATAATAGAGTTATATGAAATGTTTGTTCAGTTGTTTTATGCTTGCGTTTAGCAAGTATGTTCTTGTTCACAATCTGTTGATATGCTCTGTTTTTCCTTTTCTAAAATAAAACTTATCAGGAGGTACAATAGGACAGGAAAGAGGGAAGGGAGGAGGGTGAAAGGGGTGAGTAGGCGCATGTGTGTGGTGATGGACTGTAATTAATCTTTGGGTGGTAAACATGATGTAATCTACACAGAAATTGAAATATATTATGATGTACACCTAAAATTTATATAATGTTATAAACCAATGTTACTGCAATAAAAAAATAATGCGATAAGAAGTCAGTTATATGGCATGGTTGAGGAATAGTAAAATATTTTGGCTGGTAGAGATCTACATGCATGGGTTATCAGGTTCCAAATAATTGGGATTCAGTAAGATACGTTTAACCTATATTGAGTATTAATGAGAAGGCATTTAGGATCTTGCTAAAGCAAAATGCAGTTAATAAAGAGTTCTGGTTTATAAGACATATGAACTTTGTTTTTTTGTAGATGCTCAGATATTTTAGAACTTGGGAAATATACTGAGTGAGATATTAATACATTTTACTTTATAGTGCATTTTATTAAATTAGATATTCATAGTAATGATTTCAGAACTTTTGGAAACAACCAAAAAGAAAAAATATTTTTTAAATTATAGATAATATAGAAATAACATTTATAATTTGTAGTAGTGATAATAATACCAATTTTGATTGGTTGGTATGGCATTGTAGGTCATAAAGAGATGAAGTGGAGCACTGAAATAATTATAATGCTAGAATATTTGGTCATTACCTTAGGGGTGCATCATTTTAATTGTGTACAAATGAATTTTTGATATTACCAATAATGCATATCTGTTACTAAAAAAAAACCTAGGAAATAAATATTTGAGTCTTGGCTCTGCTATTTAATATTTCTGACTTTGGGCAAGTTACTTTAAACTCTCAATGCTTGGTTTGCTCATGTGTAAGTGCAAAGATAGGGTGGTTGTGAGGATTAGATAAGTTAATATAGGTACAATGCTTAGAACTTTGCCTGACATGTAATAGACACTCAATAAATGTTAGGTATCATTGGTGTTTTTATGAAAGTGTACATTTCCATGCAGTGTTACATACATCTGGTATTATCCTGTTTGTATTTGTTTTTTAAGTTTTGGTAGTTTAATAGTGAAAATAGTGTCAGCATCATCTTCATTTACATTTCCTTAATTACTAGTAAGACTGATTTCTTTTCAAATTATTAATTGCGTGTGGTGGGGGGGAGAGAAAGTGAATGAATTCCCCATTTGTATCCTTTGCTCAGTTTTCTAATAGAGTGCTTATCTTTTTCTCTTGATATGCAAGTGCGATATCTTACCTCATTGATATTTGGATAAGAATTATTTTTCTTAATTTATTTGCTTTTTATTTTTATTGAGTTTTATAGATATTAAAGTATTTTAATTTTTTAATTAAACTTTTTATTTTGACATAATTATAGATTCTCATGCGGTTGTAAGAAATAATACAGAGAAATCCCAGAGACCGTTTGCCCATTTTCTCCCATTGTTAAACAACTTGCATAACTATAGTACAGTATCACAACCAGGATATTGGTATTGATAGACAAGATATAGAATACTTCTATCACCACAAGGATCCCTCGTTTTGCACTTTTCATAGCAACACCCACTTATGTTCTGCTCCTACCCATTATTTAACCCTGGCAACCATTAATCTGTTCTTCATTACTATAATTTTACCATTTCAAAAAAGTTATATAAATGGAATCATACAGTATGTAATCTTTTGGGAATGACTTTTTTCACTCAGTGTAATTCTCTGTAGATTCATCCAGGTGGTTGTGTGTATCAGTTGTTTTATTTACTGCTGCATGGTAGTCCATGGTACGGATGTGCCACAGTTTGTGTAACTATTTGCCCATGGATGGATATTTGAATTATTTTCACTTTTTTGCTATTGTGAATAAAGCTGCTATGAACATTTCTGTATATAGGTTTTTTTTGTGAACATAAGTCTTCATTTCTCTGGGATAAATGCCCAGGAGTGCAATGGCTGGGTCATATGATAGTTGCATATTCAGTCTTATAAGAAATTGATAAGCTGTTATCAAGAATGGTTGTACCATTTTACATACCCTCCAGCAATGTATGTGTGATCCACTTTCTCTGCATCTTCACTATCATTTGGTATCATCACTATTTTTCATTTTAGCCATTCTTGCAAATAGTGATATCATATTGTGATTTTTGTTTATATTTCCCTAAGGTCTAAATATGTTGAACATCTTTTCCTGTGGTTATTTGTCATCTATATATCCTGTCTGTTCATATTTTTTTGGTCAGAAAAATAAAGGATCCCAAAGTAGCAATGGATTGTATGTATGTAGGAATTTAGGAAATGTCAGTGGATAATATGGTTTTACAAAAGACAGAAATGCTGTTCAACTGCAATTTTTTTCCCTATTGTTAGATTTACACCTTAATATTTCTTTCTCTTTTGTCAAGTGGTTGTAAATGGTACTGTATTTTTAATTTCAGTGTTCACTTGTTTATTGCTAGTATGTAGAAATACAGTTGATTTTGTATGTTTATCTTGTATCCTGTGACCTTGGTCACTTATTCTCATTTATTCTAGGAGGTTTTTTGTAGATTTCTTAGGATTTTCTACATGGACAATCATGTCATATGCAAATAGGAACAGTTTCCTTTCTTTCTTTCCAATCTAGGTGTCTTTTTTCCCCCCTTGCCTTAGTGTAGTAATTAAAAGTATCCAGTACTGGATAAGAGTGACGAGAGTAGGCACCCTTGCTTTTTCCCAATCTTGGGGAGAAACGTGTAGTTTCTCACCATTAAGTATGGTGTTAGATGCTCTTCATCAAGCTAGGGATGTTCCCCTCTATTCCTATTTTTCTGAGTGTTTTTACCATGACTGGGTGTTGAATTTTGTAAAATGCCTTTTCCTCATTGGCTGATATGATCATGTGGATCACATCATTTGATTTCCAAATATTATATCAACCTTGCATGCCTAGAATAACTCTTACTTGGTCATGGTCTCTAATCCTTTTATATATTGCTTAATTCTATTTGCTTATAGTTTGTTAAGGATTCTTGTATTCATATTCCTGAGGGATATTGGTCTGCAGTTTTCTTTTTTAAACTGTCTTTGGTTTTGGTCAGGGTATAATACTGGCTTCATAAAATAGCTTGAGAATTGCTTTTCCTCTTTTATTTTCTGAAAGAAATTCTTTTTTAAACATTTGGTAGTATTCTCCAGTGAAACCATCTGGACCCAGAGATTTGTGTTTTAGGAGCTTTTAAATTATGTATTAAAATTAGTTAATAGTTATAAGGCTACTCAAATGATCTATTTCATATTAGTGAGTTGTGGTAGTTTGTGTTTTTTGAGAAGTTGGTCCATTTCTTCTAAATTATCAAATTTGTGGGCATAGTATTCTTTTGATGTCTGCATGGTGTGTCTTGATATACTGTTTTATTCCTGATATTGGTAAGTTGTATCTGCTTCCTTTTCTTTCTCAGTCTTACTAGAGGTTTGTTAATTTTGTTGATCATTTCCAAGAATCAACTCTTTGTATCATTGATTTTTTTCCTACTGTTTTTGTTTTCCATTTCATTGATATCTGCTTTTTATTATTTTCTTTCTTATACTTGCTTTGGGTTTATTTTGCTCTTTTACTAAGTTCTTCAGGAGGGATTATTGATTTTCTTTTCTTTTTAATTTTTTATTGAAATATAATTGACATGATATTATAGTAATTTCAGGTATACAAATATAATGATTTGATACTTGTATAATTGCAAAATGATCACCGCAATAAGTCTAGTTAACATCCATCACCATACATAGTTACAGATTTTTTCCTTGTGATGAGAACTTTTAGGATTTACTCTCTTAGCAACTTTCAAATATACAATACAGTATTAACTTTAGTAACCATGCTCTACACCTTCTTTTCTAATGTGTACAATTACTGCTATGAAATTTCCCTGCCAGCACTGCTTTAAATGTATCCCACAAATTTTAGTATGAAGTATTTTGATTTTCATTCAGTTCAATGTATTTTTAATTTTTCTTTGAGACTTCTTCTTTGACCCATGGGTTATTTAGATGTGTGTTTAGTTTCCAAATGTTTAAATGTTTGGATATTTTCCTGTTATGTTTCTGTTATTAATTTCTGGTTTGATTCCATTGTAGCTGGAGAACGCACTCTGTGTCATTTTTATTCTTTTAAATTAGTTGATTTTTTTTTTATGGCATAGGATAAGTTCTATCTTTGCATATATTCCAGGGCACTTGAAAAAAATGTGTATTCTGCTTTGTTGGGTGAAGTGTTCTGTAAATGTCAATTGGATTCTGATGGTTAATGTTTTGTTGAGTTCTGTGTCCTTGCTGATTTTCTTTCTAGTAGTTCTATCAGATGGTAGGAGGGGTGTTGGAGTTTCTGAGTGTAATAGTGAATTTGTCTCTTTCTTTGTTTTATCAGTTTTGATTGATACATATTTTTATTGAGGTCATAATAGTTTATAACATTGTGAAATTTCAGCTGTACATTATTATTTGTCAGTCACCATATAAATATGCCCCTTCACCCCTGTGCACACCCCCTAACCCCTTTCCTCCTGGTAACCACTAACTTTGTCCATGTGTTTGTTTATCTTCTACATATGGGTGAAATCATGTGGTGTTTGTCTTTTTCTGTCTGGCTTATTTCACTTAACATAATACCCTCAAGGTCCATCCATCTTGTTGCGAATGGGACGATTTTGCCTTTTTTATGGCTGAGTAGTATTCCATTGTATATATATTCTACATCTTCTTTACCCAACCATCTGTCGATGGGCCCTTAGGTTGCTTCCACGTCTTGGCTATTGTGAATAATGCTGCAGTGATCATGGGGGTTCATAAGTCTCTGAATTGTTGATTTCAAGTTCTTTGGATAAATATCCAGTAGTGGGATAGCTAGGTCATATGGTATTTCTATTTTTAATTTTTGGAGGAATCTCCATACTGTTTTCCATAGTGGCTGCACCAGTTTGCATTCCTACCAGCAGTGTATGAGGGTTCCCTTTTCTCCACAAACTCTGACATTTGTTATTTTTTGTCTTGGTGATTATAGACATTCTAACGGGTATAAGGTGGCATCTTAGTGTAGTTTTGATTTACATTTTCTTGATGCTTAGTGATGTCGAACATCTTTTCATGTGTTTATTGGCCATCTTTATATCTTCCTTGGAAAAATGTCTGTTCATATCCTCTGCCCATTTTTTGATCGGGTTTTTTTTGGTGGTGAGGAAGATTCACTCTGAGCTAATATCCGTTGCCAATCTTCCTCTTTTTTTGCTTGAGGAAGATTAGCCCTAAACTAACATCTGTGCCAATCTTCCTCTATGGTTGTATGTGGGATGCCTCCACAGCATGGCAGATGTGTAGAGTAGGTCCATGCCCGAGATCCAAACCCACAAACCCAGACTGCTGAAGTGGAGCACAAGGAGCATTAATCACTCGGTCATGGGGCTGGCCCCTGGGTTATTTGTTTTTTGTTTTTCAATTGTGTGAGTTCTTTATATATTATGGAGATTAACCCCTTGTCAGATATGTGATTTGCAAATATCTTCTCCCAATTGGTAGGTTTTTTCGTTTTGATCCTGTTTTCCTTTGCCTTGCAGAAGCTCTTTAGTCTGATGAAGTCCAACTTGTTTATTTTTTCTTTTGTTTTCCTTGTCCAAGTAGACATGGTATTTGAAAAGCTCCTTCTAAGACCAATGTTAAAGAGCATACTGCCTATATTTTCTTCTAGGAGTCTTATGGTTTCAGGTCTTACATTCAAGTCTTTGATCTATTTTGAGGTAATCTTTGTGTATGGCAAAAGATAATTGTCTACTTTCATTCTTTTGCATGTGGCTGTCCAGTTTTCCTGACACCATTTAATGAAGAGATTTTCCTTTCTCCGTTGTATGTCCTTAGCTCCTTTGTCAAATGTTAGCTGTCTGCAGATGTGTGGTTTTATTTCTGGGCTTTTGATTCTGTTCCATTGATCTGTGTGCCTGTTTTTGTACCAGTACCATGCTGTTTTGATTACTGTAGCTTTGTAGTATATTTTGAAGTCGAGGATTGTGATGCCTCCAGCTTTGTTCTTTTTTCTCAGAATTTCTTTGGCTGTTCGTGGTCCTTTGTTGCCTCATATGAATTTTAGGTTTCTTTGTTCTATTTCCATGAAGAATGTCATTGGAATTCTCCCTGGGATTGCATTGAATCTGTAGATAGCTTTAGGTGGTATGGACATTTTTACCATGTTTATTCTTCCAATCCATGTGCCTGGAATATCTTTCCATTTCTTTATGTCATTATCAATTTATTTTAGTAATGTCTTATAGTTTTCATTGTATAGGTCTTTCACTTCCTTTATTAAATTTATTCCCAGATATTTTATTCTTTTGTTATGATTGTAAATGGGATTGTATTCTTAGGTTCTGTTTCTGTTAGTTCATTATTAGAGTATAGAAATGCAACTGATTGTTGTAAGTTGATTTTGTACCCTGCAACTTTGCTGTAGTGTTTGATGATTTCTAATAGTTTTTCAATGGATTCTTTAGGATTTCCTATATATAAAATCATGTCATATGCAAACAGTGAGAGTTTCACTTCTTCATTGCCTATTTGGATTCCTTATATTTGTTTTTCTTGCTTAATTGTTCTGACCAAAACCTCTAGTACTATGTTGAATAAGAGTGATGAGAGTGGGCACAATTGTCTTGTTCCTGTTCTCAGGGGGATGGCTTTCTGTTTTTCCCCATTGAGTATGATGTTGGCTGTAGGTTTGTCATATGTGGCGTTTATTATATTGAGATACTTTCTTTCTATACCCATTTTATTGAGAGTTTTTATCATAAGTGGATGCTGGATCTTGTCAAATGCTTTCTCTGCATCTATTTAGATGACCATGTGGTTTTTATTCCTCATTTTATTAATGTGGTGCATCACATTGATTGATTTGTAGATATTGGACCATCCCTGTGTCCCTTGTATAAATCCCACTTGATCATGGTGTATGATCTTTTTAATATGTTGCTGTATTCAGTTTGCCAATATTTTGTTGAGGATTTTTGCATCTATGTCCATCAGTGATATTGGCCTGGAATTTTCCTTCTTTGTGTTGTTCTTGTCGGGCTTTGGTATCAGGGTAATGTTGGCCTTGTAGAATGTGTTAGGAAGTGTTCCATCTTGCTCAATTTTTTGGAATAGTTTGAGAAGGATAGATATTTAATCTTCTTTGAATGTTTTTTAGAATTCTCCAGAGAAGCCCTCTGGTCCTGGACTTTTTTTTCGGTGGGGGTGGGGGTGGGGAGGAGGATTTGATTACTGTTTCAATCTGTTTACTTGTGGTTGGTCTATTCAGATTTCCTATTTCTTCTTGATTCAATTTTGGGATGTTGCATGAGTCTAAGAATTTATCCATTTCTTCTGGATTGTCCAATGTGTTGGCATATAGTTTTTCATAATATTCTCTTATAATCCTTTGTATTTCTGTGGTATCCATTTAAATTTCTCCTCTTTTGCTTTTAATTTTATTTATTTTAGCCTTCTCTTTTGTCCTTAGTGAGTGTGGCTAAGGGTTTTCAGTTTTGTTTATCTTCTCAAAGAACCAGCTCTTTGTTTCATTGATCCTTTCTACTGTCTTTTTTGTTTCAATTTCATTTATTTCTGCTCTAATTTATATTATTTCCTTCGTTCTGCTGACTTTGGGCTTTGTTTTTTCTTTTTCAAATTCTATTTGGTGTAGGTTAAGATCGCTTATTTCAGGTTTTTCTTTTTTGTTAAGGTGGGCCTGTATTGCTATGAATTTCCCTCTTAGGACTGCTTTTGCAGCATCCTTATGAGTTGGTATGGTGTGTTTTTATTTTCATTTGTCTACAGATATTTTTTGATTTCTCCTTGAATTTCTTCACTGATCCATTGGTTGTTCAGTAGCATGTTGTTTAGTCTCCACATCTTTGTCCCTTTCCCAGCTTTTTCTTATAGTTGATTTCTAGTTTCATAGCATTATGGTTGGAAAAGATGCTTGATATGATTTCAATCTTCTTAAATTTATTGAGGCTTGCCTTGTTTCCAAACATATGTTCTATCCTTGAGAATGTTCCATATGCATTTAAGAAGAATGTGTATTCTGCTGTTTTGGGGTGGAGTGTTCTATATATATGAAGTCCATCTGGTCTAGTTTTTCATTTAAATCCACTATTTCCTTGTTGACTTTCTGTCTGCGTAATCTATCCGTTGATGTAAGTGGGATGTTAAGGTCCCCTACTATTATTGTGTTGGTGTTACTATCTCCTTTTGTGTTTGTTAATAGTTGCTTTATGTACTTTGCTGCTCCTATGTTTGGTGCATATATATTTATATATGTTATGTCTTCTTGGTGGAATGTCCCTTTTATCTTTATATACTGCCCCTCTTTTTCTCTCATTACCTGAAATATCTTGAAGTGTGATCTGTCTGATATAAGTATGGCAACACCTGCTTTCTTTTGGTTGTCATTAGCTTGGAGTACTGTCTTCCATCCTTTCACTCTGAATCTGTGTTTGTCTTTGGAGCTGACGTATTTCCTGCAGGCAGCATATTATTGGGTCTTGGTTTTTAATCCATCACGCCACTCTGTGTCTTTTGATTGGAGAATTCAATCCATTTACATTTAGAGTGGTTATTGATATATGAGGGCTTAATACTGCCATTTTATTGTTTGTTTTCCAGTTGTTCTGATTTCCTTTGTTTCTCTTCCCATGTATTTTGGACTACCAATATAGTTAGGTAGTTTTCTATGATGGTTTTCTTAGTTTTCTCTTTATTTATCATTTGTGTCCCTGTTCTGATTATTTGTTTAGTGGTTACCATGAGGTTTGTATAAAAAATCTCATAGATTAGATAGTCCGTTTTCTGATAGCCTCTTATTTCCTTAGACTAAGCCAATTCTAACCCTTACCTCTTCCCCTTATAAGTTATTATTGTCACAACGTATTCCATCTTGTGTTGTGAGTTTGTGGTTAAAATGATGAGACTATATTTATTTTTGGTGTTTTCCTTCCCTTTATCTTTAATGTTTTAAGTTTGCTAACCTGTTCTGATAGAGAACTGCAATTTTATGATTTTGTCTACCTATTTATCTCCTTGCTCAAGGCTTTGCCCCCACCCCCCTTTTTTTTCAGGTGTGAGGGCCTTCTTGAGCATTTCTTGTAGGGGTGGTCTTGTGGCAATGAGCTCCCTTAGTTTTTGTTTATCTGGGATAGTTTTTGTTTCTCCATGATATCTGAAGGATATTTTCACTAAATAAAGTATTCTTGGCTGAAAATTTTTGTCCTTCAGAACTTTGAATATATCGTTCCACTCTCTCCTGGCCTGTATGGTTTCTGCTGAGAAATCTGCTGAAAGTCTGATAGAGGTTCCTTTGTACGTGATTTTCTTCTGCCTTGCTGCCCTTAATATTTTTTCTTTGTCATTGACTTTTGCCGGCTTTACTTCTATATGCCTTGGAGAAGGTCTTTTAACATTGTTATAGTTAGGAGATCTATTGGCTTCTTTCACTTGTATTTCCATCTCTTTCCCCAGGTTTGGGAAGTTCTCAGCTATTATTTCTTTGAACAAGCTTTCTGCTCCATTCTCCTTCTCTTCTCCCTCTGGAATACCTATAATCCTTATGTTGCATTTCCTAATTGAGTCAGATGTTTCTCAGAGAATTTCTTCAATTCTTTTCATTCTTAAAAAAAAATAACTTCTCTCTCCTCCTTTATCTGAAGCATTTCTATATTTCTATCCTCCAGACTGCCAATAAGTTCCTCCATTATATCAGCTCTGTTATTTCAGGAGTCTCGATTCTTCTTTATCTCATCCGTTGCAGTTTTCATCTCCAACATTTCTGATTGGTTCTTTATAGTTTCAATCTCTTTTATGAAGAAGTTCCTGATTTCATTGAACTGTCTGTATTTTCTCATAACTCGTTCATTTTTTAAATGATAGCTATTTGAATTCTCTATCATTTAGATTATAAATTTCTGTGCCTTCAGGATTTATTTCTGGGTGCTTGTCATTTTCCTTCTGGTCTGGATATTTAATATATTATTTCATACTGTTTGACAGCATCGATTTGTGCATCTGCATAGTGATAGTATCTGGTTGCAGCTTCCATCTACCACCACTGGGTGGGGATCAAGAGCTGTGTATCCTGAGCCTGCTGTTATCTGCGGCTGGCTCACTCCCAGCTGCTGCTTTTATATCTTTGTCAGCTTTCTTGCTGACCAGCTGAGCTGGAGTGCCGAGCAGGGGGAGAAATGCTTTCTTTCACCTGCCTGATCCTTGGGGGTTATCGCTGTGCCCTTGCTATCTGCTCCCCTGGGGTGCTGGCTTGATGAAGACACCCCTGTAATAGCTTTGTCACCTCTGTGTGGGGCATTCCCATGGGCTGTTAGGGAACTTGGAGAGTGAATGTGTCCTTGTGGAGGGCTGCGCCAACTCCCTCTCCTCTCATAACTATATGGTCCAGAGTCCAGGGATCCTGGTGTTGGGGGAGGGAGAGGAGACTCTCCTTACCTCCTTCCACTTCCTCTGGGGGGTTCCAGCACCTCCACCTTCAGACATATGTCTGTGTGGGTCTCTCAGACGTCTTTTCTGTTTTGTGAACGTGCTCTGTGGGTATATGAATGCCTTTCTCATAGTATCTTAGTGGGGAGAGTCTAAGGGGAGAAGTCACTCCCCCATGATGCTGACGTCACCAGAAATCTCGATTGACATAGTTTGAAGCTCTGTTTGGTGCATACACATGATTGCTAAGACTTTTTGGGAGTTTGTCCCTTTATGTAATATCATTATGTAACATTCTCTTCTGTCTCTGGTAATTTTCTTTGCTCTGAATTCTGTTTTATCTGCTAATAATATATCCATTCTTACTTTCTTTTGATTAATGTTGCATCATATGTTTTTCCATCTTCTTGGTCTCAGCCTGTGCTATCATTATTTTTGGAGTGAGTTTCTTGTAGACAACATATAATTGGCTCATGTTTTTTTAATGCTCTCTGTCAATATCTTAATTAGTACATTTAGACCATTTGTATTTACTATAATTATTGCTATGTTAAGGATTAAATCTGCCATTTTATTTTTTGTTTTGTTTGTTATGTTCCTTATTTCTGTTTTCTGCTTCATGCTTTCCTAATGATTACTTGAACTTTTTAAAAAATTATATTTTGGTTTATCTATCATGTTTTTGAGAGTGTCTTTTTGTACGGTTTTTTAGTGGTTCTAAGTATATATATATACTTAACTTATAATAGTCTACTGATCTTGTCCTTTTCCCAGTGTGAGTGAGGTATAAAAACCTTTCCCCCCGTATGTTCCTTAATGCACCGCCATTTGTAATGTAATTGTCTTTTTTTTTTTTTAAAGATTGGCACCTGGGCTAACAACTGTTGCCAATCCTTTTTTTTTTTCCTGCTTTATCTCCCCAACTCCCCCCCCCCCCCATACACAGTTGTATATCTTAGTTGCAGGTCTTTCTAGTTGTGGAATGTGGGATGCCGCCTTAACGTGGCCTGATGAGCGGTGCCATGTCCGCGCCCAGGATCCAAACTCTGGGCTGCTGCAGCGGAGCATGAGAACTTAACCACTCGGCCACGGAGCCGGCCCCTGTAATGTAATTGTCTTAAATATTCTATCTACATACATTTCAAATCATATCAGGCAGGGTTCTAATTTTTGCCTCAAGTATCAAACATAATTTTTAAAAACTCAAGAGAAGAAGGAAAACCTATTATATTTTCATCTATTTTTGCTCTTCTATTTGTTGTTTCTTCCCTCCTGAGGTTGCAAGTTTCCTTCTTTTATCGTTTCCTTTCTGTTTAGAGAACTTCCTTTAGTCATTCTTTTAAGGTGGTCTGCTGGTGACAGATTCTATTTTTCCTCTCAGTATCCGAATTTCCTCTTCATCCCTGGAGGATATTTTTGCTAGATATAGACTTCTGGGTTGGCAATTGTTTTCTTTCAGTACTTGAAAAATATGGTGATACTTCCTTTTTTCCTTTGTGGTTTCTGATGAGAAATCTGTCATTCAATAGTTGTTTCCCTATAGGTTAGATGCTCTTTTTCTCTTGCTGCTTTCAGGATTTTACTTGTCTTTAGTTTTCAAAGTTTTAATTATATATGTCTTAGTATGGATTTCTGTTATTTTAGCATCCAGTTTGCTGGTTCTTGTCTCTGTCCCCTCCATTCTGCTCCTGAGTCCAAATGCAAAATAGCTTTGCATTTTGGTTATTGTATTTTTTAGATCTCAATTTTCCATCTGCTTCCACCTTATATCTTCTATATCTTTGCTGAAGTTCTAAAAATTTATCTTCTTTTTCTTTCTTTTTATTTGCCAGGGCTATTTTTCCTTGTGTTTCAAGTGTGTTCGTAATTTCTTGTTGGTGTATTTTTATCTTGGATTCTTTCAAATCTTTGTCAGATAATCTAATGTTTGTGTCATCTTGATACTTGATATTGCCTTTTTTTCATTCACTTTGAGATCTTCCTGGTTCTTGGTAGATTGAGTGATTTTTAATTGAAACCTGGACATTTTCATAGTATGTTATGAGACTGTGAATCTGATTTAAGCCTTTTGCTTTAGCTGGCTTTATTTGATGTTGCTCTGGCGGAGGAAGAAATTGTGCTGTATTGTTACTATAAGGTGGGAGTAGAACTTCATTCTCCCCCACTTGGTCTCCATTGCTCCTCACTTGGTGTTTGCTGGTGTAGGTGGGGAACAGGACCACAGTTTTTTATGTGGTGTTTAGTTGTAGCAGAGTGGCTATAGTCTAAAAGTTTTCTTTCTTGTTACTCTGCCCCTTTCCTTGTCTTTTGTCTAGAGAGCAGGCTTTTGTTGGGGCTTTTTTTGGCTATACCCATTAGTTTTTCTGGGTTGCAGCCTCTTCAACTCCAAGCCTGGGAAATATGAGGCCAAAAAAAAAACCCTGTGAAATGCACGACCATATTGCTTCTTGGGTCTCAAGATCCCTAGCTGGTTTTCCTTCTTCTTTCCACCTTTCAGGGTCTTATGTTTGTTTTATATATAACGTCCAGGGGTTTTAGTTGAATAGGAAGAAGTATATGTACTCTGTTTTCCTGGAAGCGGATAGTCCTTAAGATTTAAATTTTTATGTTGCCAAATCTCTCATTCTTCTGAGTTTCTATCTCTGGACTTACTTGTATAGGCCTTTTCCATCTCAAAATTCTTAATTCTTTTTTTTCTTTTATGGTTTATATTTTTAAGAATCTTATTTTTTTCTGAATGGTTATTAAGTTAAACCATTATACTTCATTAAATAGCCATTCTTTCCCTATTGATTTGAGATGTTGCCTTCTTCATACACAAAATTATTATATATACTTGGCTCTACTTCTGCACTTCCTATTCTGTTCTATTGAGCTGTCCTTTTTTGTTCTAGTATTACCATGTTAGTTATTGTAGCATGCCCCACTGTCTTGAGGGTAAGACCACCTTTCCCCATTCTGTTAAAAAAAATTCTTAGCTATTTTCTATGGTGAACTGTTTATTAAGATAGTTGGCATTTTCTTATGTTCTTAAATATCAAGGAATTAAGGCCGATTTGGGTATCCTTATAGCATTAGATGAAGAAAGTTATGATATTGAATCCTTCCTCTAGTCCAGTGATTCTCAACTGGCGGTGATTTTGCCCCCTCTCCCAAGGGATATTTGGCAATTTCTGGAGACATTATTGGTTGTGAGACTGGGGAGATGCTACTGGCATCTAGTGGGTAGAGCCCAGGGATGCTGCTAAATATCCTGCAGTGCATGTAAAGGGAAATCTTGTGTCCTCTACACACAATACTTCTGACACCAAATGTGTGTGGGTTCTTCTAACACCACCCAATTCTCCAGCTCTCCAGACACCAGTTGAGTGTCCTACAATTCAATTATGACCTTCACTATCTGGAGTTAGCATAGATCCCACAGGTTCTCAGTCCCAAAAGACTATCCCCACTTCATACACCAATTGCAAGTCCCAAGTTGTTATCTATACTTCTGACCAAATGGCTGTAATTTGGGGTTTTCCATCACCCTCTCCTTGGGTTGGATAATTTTCTAGAACAGCTCATAGAACTATGGAAAACACTTTACTTACGATTACTGGTTTATAAAAAATGATACAACTTAGGAACAGCCAAATAGAAGAGATACCCAGATCTTCCATGTCCTGTCTAGGTGCATCACCCTCCTTGCTTCTCCCTGTGATCACCAACCCAGAAGCTCTCCAAACACCTTCATATAGGGTTTTGATGGAGGTTCCGTTATGTAGGCATGATTGGTTAAATCATTGGCCACTGGTGATTGAACTCAATCTCCAGCCCCTCTGCCCTCCCCAGAGGTCAGAGAGTGGTGCTAAAAGTTCCAACCCTCTAATCACTTGGTTGGTTCCTTTGGTAACCAGCCTGTCATCCTTAGGGGCTTTCTAAGGTTCACTTCATTTACATAAATCAGGTGTGGTTGAGAGGGGCTTGTTATAAATATCAAAGAGGCTCTTTCATCTTTATTGCTCCTGGAGCTATTTCTGGAACTGGGGACAAAAACCAAATATTGTAACAAAAGATGCTCTTATTACTCTTATCACTTAGAAAATTACAAGAGTTTTAGGATCTCTTTCCAGGAAAGAGGACAAAGACCAAATATACATTTCTTATTATATCCCAGTGTGGGACAGTCCTCCACAACAAAGAATTATCTGGCCCAAAATGTCAGTAGTGCCATGTTGAAAAACCCTGCTCTAGTCCTGTGATTAGGAAAATAAGAGTTTGTCTCTTAAAACCTTTAATGTAAAAGTAAATCATATTGAGTAGTATTTACTTCATTAGTTATCTCTGGGTATGTGATTTAAGGTCAGACCCCTGAAATTATGCCAATATCTAAGACAAATGATCACAATTTTAAAATATGGGCATAAATCAAGTGCAAATTTAATTAGCACTAGGTTTCAGTCATATGGCCAGTTACAAAATAAATAATAGAAAAATCAATAGCTTTCCCATGTTTAAGCAATAGTAGTTAGGAAATACAATGGGGAAATGTCCCATTAACAATTTCAACAGAAAGAATGAAATGCCTAGGAGTATGCTTTAAAAATGTGTGTGAGCTATATAAGATAACCACAAAATTTTACTGAGGAATATGAGAAGACATGAATAAATGAAGAGACCCACTGAATGTGCAGACTCAATAGTATTTATCTTTAAATTATCTTTTATCTTAAATTTATCTTTAAATTAATTTACGCATTTAATGTACTTCTTGTAAGAACACAATGGGAATCTTTGGGGGAAGGAAAAGAGAGATGGAATTCTAAAGGGCTAAAGTTTAAATGAAGGAATAAATGCATGAGACTAGTCATCTCTCTCTCTCTCTCTTTTTTACTCAGGAAGATTGGCCCAGAGCTAACGTCCACTGCCAAGCCTCCTCTTTTTTCTGCTGAGGAAGATTGGCCCTGAGCTAACATTTGTGCCCATCTTCCTCTATTTTATATGTGGGACGCTTGTGACAGCAAGGCTTGATAAATTGTTCTAGGTCCATGTCCAGGATCCAAACTGGTGAACCCCGAGCTGCTGAAGCAGAGTGCGCTAACTTAACCACTACACTACCAGGCCGGCCGTCATCTCTTTTGTTTTTTAAGGAAAGTAATGATAGAGTACTTGTAGGAAAATATATGAAAAGGTATTGTAAGTTTATTCTCTTCCTGTAAATTTAAAATATTTTGTAATATAAAAATAAATTCTAGTGTTATAATAATTGAAATTCTCATGGAACAGTGATAGAAAGAAAAATCAGTTAAAATTTTTGAAGTACAGAAACAAATCTGGGTTTATGAAGATGACAGTTCAAAGCTGTGGGAAGAGAGTGATACCGAGCCTCTTAATCTCAAGTTAATGTGCCGATGCATGGTACACCAAACACTGAGACATTGGTGCTTGGAGATGAAGAAAGATTGATTGGCATTGGCCAAAATGAGTAGGTGGGAGCCTGGGTTCGCTCAAATCCACCTCCCCAAGAACAGAAAGCAGGGGGGTTTTATAGAGCTAAGGGGCTTGGCAAGAGGAGCTTCGTGGAAACAAAGGGGTCACTCCCGATAAGCCCCTGGGCAATCTGACTTCTGGGCTTCAGTGGCTCCTGAAGGCCAGTCATTTGGTGATCACAACCTCCCTGAAGGCGTTCTCTTTCTTCTGTGAAACAAGCTCACAAATCCTCAAAACCCTAGTCACCCCTCAAGTTAAACAGGAAAAACAGCAAATTGGTTTAATATCTACAGTATCTGTCAGGTACCCAGCTTCAAGAGGATGGAGTAGTGAATAAATGAATTGCAATAGCCAGGTAGCCAGGTTATTTAGGGAGAAAGGGATTAATTTTGCCTAAAAAGATTAACCAAAAAAATACTAGGTGAATTAAAGGTAGAAAATGAAGCCATAAACATTTAAAAAGCATAGATGAATATGAAAATATGTAAACATATTTCTTGATTTTGGAAAAGGACCATTTAAATGTAATTTAAAAACATATAAGCAGTCGTGTGGTTCAAAAATAAGACTATAAATAGGTATACTGTCCCCCATGTGCCCTGTATTAACCCCCGCACCCTTCCCCCTTCATTCAGCTAGCCACTGTAATTGTACGTATCCTTGCAAAGTTTCTTCATGGATTTGCTAGCAAATAAAAATATATATTCGCTGGGTTTTTTTTTACAGGTTTGACTTTTTAGATTTCGCATATAAGTGATATATAGTACTTGTCTTTCTCTATTTGTCTTATCGTGCTTAGCAGAATGTGCTCAAAGTCCATCTATGTTGTTGCAAATGGTAGGATAAGATAAGTAGGGGGGATAATATTGATGGTGTTTAAGGGTACAAACTTGTAACAAGTAGTAAATAAGCCATAGAGATCTAATGCACAGTATAATGCATATAGACAATAATATTTACTATAATGATGTGATGTGATAAATATTGCCTCAATGGCAAATTATATTACAATATATAAATGTATCAAAGTAACATGATATACACCATAAATTTACAAAATGTAATGTCAAATTTACCAAATTAAAAAAGTCTTCTGATTGTAGATATTAATCACATCTACAAAATACCTTCACAGCAACACCAGATCAGTGTTTGAGTATAAATGAGGAATATAGCCTGGAGACAAGTTCACATATAACATTGACCATCACCATCATGCCCAGCACTTTCTGATGAATTTTGCCTGTTCTTGGACTTCAAATAAATGGAATCATAGAGTTTAATAAAACGTATATATAGGGGTTGGCCCGGTGGCGCAGTAGTTAAGTTTGCACGTTCCACTTTGGCGGCCTGGGGTTCACCGGTTTGGATACTGGGTGCAGACATGGCACCGCTTGGCAAGCCATGCTGTGGTAGGCATCCCACATATAAAGTAGAGGAAGATGGGCACAGATGTGAGCTCAGGGCCAGTTTTCCTCAGCAAAAAGAGGAGAATTGGCAGCAGATGTTAGCTCAGGTCTAATCTTCCTCCAAAAAAAAAAGTATATGTACTCATATCCTTTATTTTTTTAAATAAATGATAACATACTCTACATACTATTCTATACCCTGCTTTTCAAACTTATAAACTTTATATACTCATTTTAAACATTTTGGAGAGCTTTTTACATCAATCAGTCTGTAGAGAGTTTCCTCAGTATTTTTTATAGCATCATAGTCTTCCATGGTCTGGATGTGCTATCATTTCTCTAGTCCCTTGCTGATGCGCATTCGGCTTGTTTACTCTTTTGCTAATACAGACAATGATGCAGTGGATATCATTTTACTCGCCATTTTACAGGTAGATAAGTACATTTTTAAGGGTGAATTTCCAGAAGTATTGCTTGTCCAAAAGATAGATGTGTTTGTAATTTTTAAAACATTGGCCGCTTATTTTCCAGAGGGCTTATACCAGTTTACACTCCTGTTAGGAACCTTGGAGGCTGCCTGTTTCCTCACAGTGTCCTTAACTGAGTGTGTTACTGGTTTTTCATTTCTTCCCGTCTGTTAGGTAAAATTGTTCTCATTATAGTTATAATTTGCGATTTTCTCCTAAAAATGAGATTAAATACCTTTTATACGTTTAAGAGGGAAAGCCTTTTGAAACATGATATGGAGACATAAATCATAAAGGAAAAAACAATGGAAAGATTTGATTACATAAAATATAAAAACAAAGTTTAAAAAATGACCAACGGGCTGGGAAATTTTTGCCACATTTGACTAAATAGCTTTTAATTAAAAATCAGTAGTTAGAAGATAATACTCCAATGAGAAAATGGGCAGATGACATGAATAGGTAATTTCAAATAAGGAAATTAAGGTAGTCATTAAACCCATAATAAAAATTTAGCCTCACTGGAAGGTAATGAATTATAAATATTAATATACCTTTTCTATAAAATTGGTTATTTCTTTAAAAGTATGCACGTGATGCTTCTCCTAAGTGGAACATAGGGATATTCCACGATACACATTTTATGTAGTTGGAGGTGTGTGGTAATGTTCCCAATTCCTTCCAGGCTTCTCCTCCCTACCCCCTTGCCCCCGCTGGCGCTAGATGTTTTGGATAGCAGAATCGTGCATCATACATTGCCGTGAGTTGTTCAACAGTTGGATGCAGGCAGCAATAGGTTCAAATGCAGTTACTTTAACACTTTTTCCTTTTGAAGAGGAAATAGGCTGTCTGTAATTATGTGTTAGAGTCTGGAGAAAGTTGGTTCAATTCAGCAGAAACATTTATTGAGCGCTTGCTGCCAAGTGCCATGTACAGTGAACTATAGTAAGGATGGAAAGATGAACTTTTCTTTGTTTTCTGTTAACCAATTAATCTTGTTTGTGTCTTTATGTATTTAATTTCTCTAGCTTTATTTTTTTATAGTTTTTATTTTAAAATTTAAAGCAACAGGCAGGTAATCTGTTTTCTGAAACCTTATTCCAGACTTCCATTTATTATTTTTTCTCACAGTTTTATAATTATATAATTCAAATACCATATAATGTACTCATTTAAAGTGCATGATTAATTGGTTTTTAATATAGTCACAGAGATGTACAGCCATTACTGGAGTCAATTTTGGAACATTTTCATCACCCCCCAAAAAAACTCTGTGCCCATTAGCAGTCACTACCAATTCCCCTGTCCCCCCAGTTCCTGGTGTCGGGGCGGGGAGAATTCCCTTTCTTCCCTTCTTGTATTCTTATGGCTGAACTAATAGTAACATTGACACAAAACCAGATTAACAGGAGAAAAACCCAGTTTATTAACTGTGTATTGGAGATCATGGAGAAAAATGATGCTTGGAGAGTGAACAAAGCAGGCTGTATATATATCTTTTACACAAAGAAACGATAAATTTGTGAAGAATTGACAGGACAAAGAAACTTAGGTTTAGGGTATGTAATTAGCGGGAATTTCAGCAGGATTGGGCTTGAGGTAAGAAATTAACAAGGTTTGTTGATGCGGGCTTCTCGGCCCGGTATCTCCAGCTCTGGTATATTGGCGGACGCAGGGAGAGCGCCTTTCACAGGGGAGATGTATTTCCTGCTCTCAGGGGGCACAGACAGGAGGGTCAGAGTGCTCTTTTTGCTTCTCAAGTAACTTTAATTCAAAATAGTCAATACGCTATTGTGGGATATTTTGGGGTGGTCTGCTCTGGGCCCCAACACTGGCAACCACTAATCTGCTTTCGGTCTCTATGGATTTCCCTATTCTGGACATTTCATCTAAATGGAATCATATAATATGTGGTCTTTTGTGATTAGCTTCTTTCACTTAGCATAATGTTTTCAAGGCTCGTTCTCGTTTTAGCATGTATCAGTACTTTTCTTTCTTATGGCCTAATAAAATTGCATTGTATGGATATACCACATTTTATTCATCCATTCATCAGTTGTTCATTTGAGTTGTTTCCGCCTTTGTCTATTATGAATAATGCTGCTGTGAACATTCAGGTACACGTTTTTGTGTGGATATGTGTTTTTTTTTTAATTAAGATTATGATAGTTAACAACCTTGTGAAATTACAGTTATACATCATTATTAGTCATGTTGTAGGTACACCACTTCACCCCTAGTGCCCTCCCCCCACCCCACCTTTCCCCTGGTAACCACCAATCAGTTCTCTTTGTCCATACGTTAACTACCACCTATGAGTGGAGTCATACAGAGTTCGTCTTTCTCTGTCTGGCTTATTTCACTCAACATAATACCCTCAAGGTCTATCCATGTTGTTGTGAATGGGACGACTTTGTCCTTTTTTATGGCTGAGTAGTATTCCATTGTATATATATACCATATCTTCTTTATCCAATCATCAGTTGCTGGGCACTTAGGTTGGTTCCATGACTTGGCTATTGTGAATAATGCTGCGATGAACATAGGGGTGCATGGGACTTTTGGAACTGCTGATGTCAGGTTCTTAGGATGAATACCCAGTAGTGGGATGGCTGGGTCATAAGGTATTTCTATTTTTAACTTTTTGAGGAATCTCCATACTGTTTTCCATAGTGGCTGCACCAGTTTGCATCCCCACCAACAGTGTATGAGGGTTTCTTTTTCTCCATGGCCTCTCCAACATTTGTCACTCTTGGTTTTGGATATTTTTGCCATTCTAACAGGTGTGAGGTGATATCTTAGTGTAGTTTTGATTTGCATTTCCCTGATGATTAGTGATGATGAGCATCTTTTCATGTGTCTATTGGCCATCCGTATATCTTCTTTGGAGAAATGTCTGTTCATGTCCCCTGCCATTTTGTGATTGGGTTGTTTGATTTTTTATTGTTGAGTTGTGTGAGTTCTTTGTATATTATGGAGATTAACCCTTTGTCGGATACATAACTTGTGAATATTTGTTCCCAATTAGTGGGCTGTTTTTTTGTTTCAATCCTGTTTTCCCTTGCCTTGAAGAAGCACTTTAGTCTAATGAAGTCCCATTTGTTTGTTCTTTCTATTGTTTCCCTCATCTGAGGGGTTATGGTATCCGAAAATATACTTTTGAAGCTGATGTCAAAGAGTGTACTGCTGATATTCTCTTCTAGAAGACTTATTGTTTCAGGCCTAATCTTTAGGTCTTTGATCCATTTTGAATTTATTTTAGTAAATGGTGAAAAAGAATGGTTGATTTTCATTCTTTTACATGTGGCTGTCCAGTTTTCCCAGCACCATTTGTTGAAGAGACTTTCTTTCCTCCATTGTAGGCCCTCAGCTCCTTTGTCAAAGATTAGCTGTCCATAGATGTGTGGTTTTATTTCTGGGCTTTCAATTCTGATCCATTGATCTGTGCATCTGTTTTTGTACCAGTACCATGCTGTTTTGATTACTGTAGCTTTGTAGTATGTTTTGAAGTCAGCAATTGTGATGCCTCTAGCTTTGTTCTTCTTTCTCAGGATTACCTTAGCAATTCAGGGTCTTTTCTTGCCCCATATGAATTTTAGGATTCTTTGTTCAACTTCTGTAAAGACTGTCATTGGGATTCTGATTAGGATAGCATTGAATCTATAGATTGCTTTAGGTAGTATGGACATTTTAACTATGTTTATTCTTCCAATCCATGTGCATGGAATGTCTTTCCAGCTTTTCATGTCGTTGTCGATTTCTTTCAAGAAAGTCTTTTAGTTTTCGTTGTGTAGATCTTTCACTTCCTTGGTTAAATTTATCCCAAGGTATTTTATTCTTATTGTTGCGATCGTGAATGGGATTGAGTTCTTGAGATCTTTTTCTGTTAGTTCATTGTTAGTGTATAGAAATTCTACTGATTTATGTATGTTGGTTTTACACCCTGCAACTTTGCTGTAGCTGTTGGTTGTTTCTAATAGTTTCTCTATGGATTCTTTGGGGTTTTCTATATATAAGATCATGTCGTGTGCAAACAGCGAGAGTTTTACTTCTTCGTTGCCTATTTGGATTCCTTTTTCCTGCCGAATTGCTCTGGCCAAAACCTCCAGTACTATGTTGAATAAGAGTGGTGAAAGTGGGCACCCTTGTCTAGTTCCTGTTCTGAGAGGGATGGGTTTCAGTTTTTGTCCATTGAGTATGATGTTGGCTGTGGGTTTGTCATTTATGGCCTTTATTATGTTGAGGTACTTTCCTTCTATACCTATTTTATTGAGGGTTTTTATCATAAATGGATGTTGGATCTTGTCGAATGCTTTCTCTGCATCTATTGAGATGACCATGTGGTTTTTGTTTCTCATTTTGTTAATGTAATGAATCACGTTGATTGACTTGCGGATGTTGAACCATCCCTGTGTCCCTGGTATAAATCCCACTTGATCATGGTGTATAATCTTTTTGATATATTGCTGTATTTGGTTTGCCAAAATTTTGTTGAGGATTTTTGCATCTATGTTCATCCGTGATATTGGCCTGTAGTTTTCCTTCTTTGTGTTGTCCTTGTCAGGTTTGGGGATCAGGGTGATGTTGGCTTCATAGAATGTATTAGGGAGTGCTCCATCTTCCTCTATTTTCTGGAATAGTTTGAGAAGGATAGGTATTAAATTTTCTTTGAATGTTTGGTAGAAGTCTCCAGAGAAGCCATCTGGTCCTGGACTCTTATTTTTGGGGAGGTTTTGGATTACAGTTTCTATTTCTTTACTTGTGATTGGTCTATTCAGATTCTCTATTTCTTCGTGATTCAGTTTGGGGAGGTTGGATTAATCTAGGAATTTATCCATTTCTTCTAGGTTGTTCAATTTGTTGGCATATAGTCTTTCGTAGTATTCTCTTATGATCCTTTGTATTTCTTCGGTATCTGTTGTGATTTCTCCTCTCTGGTTTCTAATTTTATTTATTTGAGACTTCTCTCTTTTTTTCTTAGTGAGTCTGGCTAAGGGTTTGTTGATTTTGTTAATTTTTTCAAAGAACCAACTCTTTGTTTCATTGATCCTTTCTACTGTCTTTTTTGTTTCAATATCATTTATTTCTGCTCTAATTTTTATTATTTCCCTCCGTCTACTGACTTTGGGCTTTGTTTGTTCTTCTTTTTCTAATTCCGTTAGGTGTCGTTTGAGGTTGTTTATGTAAGATTTTTCTTGCTTATTGAGGTGAGCAATGTATTGCAATAATTTCCCTCTTAGGACTGCCTTTGCTGCATCCCAAATCATTTGGTACAGTGTGTTTTCATTTTCGTTTGTCTCGAGATAATATTTGATTTCTTCTTTAATTTCTTCAATAATCCATTGTTTGTTCAGTAGCATGTTGTTTAGTGTCCACATTTTTGCCCCTTTCCCAGCTTTATACTTGTATTTGATTTCTAGTTTCATAGCATTATGATCCGAAAAGATGCTTGATATTATTTCAACCCTCTTGAACTTATTGATGCTTGTTTTATTTCCCAAGATATGGTCTATCCTTGAGAATGTTCCATGCACGCTTGAGAAGAATGTGTAACCTGCTGTTTTTGGATGAAGTGTTCTATATATATCTATTAGGTCCATCTGATCTAATTTTTCATTTAATTCTACAATTTCCTTGTTGACTTTCTATCTGGATGATCTGTCCATTGGTGTTTAATGGGGTGTTGAGGTCCCCTACTATTATTGTATTGTTGTTGATGTCTCCTTTTAGTTTTGTTAATAATTTCTTTACAAATTTTGGTGCTCCTGCGTTGGGTGCATATATATTTATAAGTGTTATGTCATCTTGGTGGAGTGTCCCTTTTATCATTATATACTGCCCCTCTTTGTCTTTCTTTATCTGTTTTGCTTTGAAGTCTACTTTGTCTGATATAAGTATGGCAACATCTGCTTTCTTTTGTTCATTATTAGCTTGGAGTATTGTCTTCCATCCCTTCACTCTGAGTCTGTGTTTGTCTTTGGGGCTGAGGTGTGTTTCCTGGAGGCAGCATATTGTTGGATCTTGTTCTTTGATCCATCCTGCCACTCTGTGTCTTTTGATTGGAGACTTCAATCCATTTACATTTAGAGTGATTATTGAAATGTGGGGGCCAACTGCTGCCATTTTATCACTTGTTTTCTGGTTCTTTTGCATTTCCTTTGTTTCTCGTCCCATGATTTTTGGATTCCTAATTCAAGTAGGTAAATTTCTGTATTGGCTTTTTTCTTATTTGTAATTTGTGTCTTTATTCTTGTTATTTGTTTAGTGGTTACCAGATGGTTTGTATAACACATCTCGTAGATGAGATACTCCTTTTCCCAATTACCTCTTATTTCCTTAAATTAAAACGTTCCATCCCTTTTCTCTTCCCCTTCTAGGTTGTGAATGTCAGATTTTTTTTTCTCTTCTTTTTTGTGTTGTGAGTTTGTGGTTAAAATGACTAGGTTATATTTATTCTTGGTGTTTCTGTTCCATTTATCTTTAATGTTTTATTTAACTTTTGCTAACCTGTCCTGATGGAGAGCTGCTACTTTGTGTTATTGTCCTTCTGCTTATCTCCTTTGTTCTGTATTTTGTAACCCCTTTCCTTTTTTGGGGTTTTCAGGTATGAGGTTCTTCCTGAGCATTTCTTGAAGAGGAGGTTTTGTGGCAATGAACTCCCTTAACTTTTGTTTATCTTGGAAAGTTTTTATTTCTCCATTGTATTTGAAGGATATTTTCGCTGGGTAGAGTATTCTTGGCTGCAGGTTTTTGTCCTTCAGAGTTTTGAATAGTTCATTCCAATCTCCTGTAGCCTGTAAGGTCTCTCCTGAGAAAACTGCTGATAGCCTTATGGGGTTTCCTTTGTAAGTTATTTTCTTCTGCCTGGCTGCCCTTAGTCTTTCCTCTTTGTCGTTGACTTTTGCTAGTTTCACTACTGTATGCCTTGGGGTTGGTCTTCTTGCATTAATAAAGTTTGGAGATCTATTGGCTTCTGTCACATGAAGTTCCATCTCTCTTCCCAAGTTTGGAAAGTTCTCAGCTATTATTTCTTTGAACAGGCCTTCTGCCCCCTTCTCCTTCTCTTCTCCCTCTGGTATACCTATAATCCTTATGTTGCATCTCCTAATTGAGTCAGATAATTCAGAGAGTTTCTTCATTTCTTTTTAGTCCTAGTTCTCTCTCCTCCTCTGTCTGCAGTATTTCTATATTCCTATCCTCCAAATTGCTAATTCTGTCCTCCATATTATCGACCCTCCTGTTCAGAGAATCCAGATTTTTCTTAACCTCCTCCATTGTGTTCTTCATCTCCGACATTTCTGATTGGTACTTCTTTATAGTATCAAGCTCTTTTGTGACTTAGCTCCTGAACTCAGAGTTGTCTATCTGAATTCTCTTTTAACTTGTTGAGTTTTTTAATAATGGCAGTTTTGACATCATCATCATTTAGATTGTAGATTTCATTGTCTTTGGGATTGTTTTCTGGGTGCTTATCATTTTCCTTCTGTTCTGGAGATTTAATATATTTTTTCATACTTCTTGATCGCATTGATTTGTGTCTCCGCATAGAGATAGAGTGTAGTCCCTGCTTCCACTTGTTGCAACTGGTGTGGGAGGGGAGCAGCTGTTTAGAGTGCACCAACAAGGAACCCTGTCATTTGTTACTGACTGGACCTGGACCCCTCCTCGTAGTCACAGTGGTCCTGTGGGGTCCCTCATCAGTTGTGGGGGCAGTCCCAAGGGGGTCTCAGGCTGCTGGTGCCTACTGTTGCAGCGCACTTAGACACACTCCCTCCTTGGGGTCTGTGGTGGTGTTATGGGCTTTCCCAGCAGCCGGGAGCAGGATCACCTATAATCGCAGCTTTGTCACTGACAGAGCCCACAAGATCACACTTGTCCACTATAGGTCCCAGCAGAGCTATGGGTATCTTCCACAGTCTGTCGTTAGCTCACCTACCTGTGCTACTTTTGCCCCAGGGCCTTCCCGCCTTGTGATTGCCAGTCGGGATCTCTCCACTAATGCTGTGCAGAGTCTTTTGCTGAGGCTGCTGTAGGAACCTGGAATTCCCCCCCGGGCCACGTAGCCATTTCACTGGAGCTCCACCCTCCCCACACCACTCTCGCGGAATCTCTGGGAGCCCCTTGCCTCGTCTGGGACATGGCCAGAGTCCGTGGGCCTGGCGGTGGCTGGCAAGCTGCTGCCTTGTGGGGAATTCTGCTCTAGGGAGCTTCCTGGTGTTCTGAATGCTGGGCGGGGCATCCCCGCTAATGGCGAGCAGAGGCTTTCCCTGCTTGTGGTTGCGGGGACGCTGGAGTTTCCCCCTGGGCTGTGGAGCCGGGCGCTGGGGCTCCACTCAATCCCCAAGCACATCCATGGGAAGTCTGGGTACCTCCTGCACCGACCTGTGCACAGCCAGAGACCATGGGCCTGGCAGCAGCTGGTGGGCTGGTGCCATGCCGGGGAATTCGCTCCCTGGGCACTTCCCTTTGTTCTGGTTTTTGGGAGGGGCCTCCCTGCTAATGGCGAGCAGAGGCTTTCCCTGCTGGGGGGGATGCAGGACCCTGGAGTTTCCCCCTGAGCCGCAGAGCCGGGTGCTGGAGCTCCACCCAGTCCCCAAGCATGTCCACGGGAAGTCTGGGTGCCTCCTGCACCGACCTGTGCACAGCTGGAGACCATGGGCCCAGCAGCAGCTGGCGGGCTGGTGCCATGCCAGGGAATCCGCTCCCTGGGAGCTTCCCTTTGTTCTGGTTTCTGGGAAGGGCCTCCCTGCTAATGGTGAGCAGAGGCCTTCCCTGCTGGCGGGTGCAGGACCCTGGAGTTTCCCCCCGGGCTTAGGTGTAATCACGGGGGGCTTAGGTAGGGCTGTTGTCATCTGTTTCCACTGTCACTCCACTGGTGAGTGCACACTTCCTCCCTTGGTGCGTGGTGATGCTGTGGGGGAGTCCACTGAAAGAGAGCTTCTTGCAGGTACTAGGCTGTCCAGGGGTCGGGGGTCGGAGAGTTTTCACCTATTTCCACCCCCTCCCGGGGGGAAGTCCATCTGCCTTCCAATGTATAGCAGCACAAGTCTCTCAGGCATCTTCAGATGCTATCTGGATATCCTTTGTTAATCGGTGAATGTCCAATTAGTTGTAGATTCAAAGGGGGAGAGACAAAGAAGACCACTCACTCCACCATCTTGGTCCCGCCTCTTTGTGGATATGTGTTTTTATTTCTCTTGTGTAGATGACCTAGGACTGGAATTACTGTGTCATATGTTAACTCTATGTTTAACACTTTGAGGCAGTGCCAGTTTTCCAAGAGGCTACACCGTTTTACATTTCCGTTAATATTGTATGAGTTTTCCAATTTCTCCACATCCTCAGCAACACTTTATATTATCTGTCTTTTTGATTCTAACTATCCTAGTTGGTAAGAAGTGATATCTCATTGTGGTTTTGATTTGCAATTTCCTGATGACTAATGGCATTGAGTATGTTTTCATGTGTTAGATGGCCATTTGTATCAGCAAATTTGCATCTTTCTGACCATTCTTTTATGGTCACATCTCCCTCTGGCCACAGTCTGGAAAGGATCTCTACTTTTAAAGATTTAAGTCATGAGATTTTGCATACCTGAATAATCCAGGATAATGTCCCTATCTCAAATACTTAACCTTAATCACCTTTGTAAATTCCCTTTTGCCAAGTAAGGTAATATGTTTCCAGGCTGTGGGTATTAAGATGTGGTCATCTTTGGGGACCGTTTTTCTATCTACTACACCCACGTAGAATATTAAATCTTTTGATCCATGAACATGAGAGCTTCCCATTTAATTGGATGTCTTTAATTTCTTTCAGTGATGTTTTGTATTTTTTCTGGGTACAAATCTTGCACTTCTTTTGTTAGATTTGTTCCTATTTTATTCATTTGAGCAATTGTAAATGGAATTATATTCTCAATTTCATGTTTGAATTGTTCATTGCTAGTATATAGAATTGTAATTTATTTATATATATTGATCTTGTATCCTGCAATTTTGCTGAACTTGTTTATTGTTCTAATAGATTTTTTTATGGATTCCTTAGAATTTTCTGTATTCATGATCATTCATCTATGAACAGAGATAGTTTCATTCTTCCTTTTCCATCTAGATGCCATTTATTTTGTTTTCTTTCTTGCCTAATTGTCCTGGCTAGAACTTCCAATGTATCATTGAACTGAAGTGGTATAAGCAGACATCCTTGTGTGATGTTGGCTGTGGGTTTTTCATAAAGGCCCTTTATCATGTTGAGGAAGTTTCCTTCTCTTCCTAGTTTGTTGCGTATTTTCATCATGAAAGGGCATTGGATTTTCTTTTATTTTTTTATTGCAGTAACATTGGATTATAACATTGTATAGCTTTCGGATGTACATCATAATATATTTCAAATTCTGTGTAGATTACATCATGTTCACCACCCAAAAACTAACTATAGTCCATCCCCTCACACGTGAGCCTAATTACCCCTTTTGCCCTCCCCCCTTCCCCTATGGTAACCACCAATCCAATCTCCAATGCTATGTGTGTGTTTGTCATTGTTTTTATCATCTACTTATGAGTGAGATCATACGGTATTTGACTTTCTCCCTCTGACTTATTTCACTCAGCATAATACCCTCAAGGTCCATCAGTGTTGTCACAAATGGCCGGATTTCATCTGGATTTTCTCAAATGCTTTTTCTGCTTCTATTGAGATGGTCATGTGTTTGTTTGTTTGTTTTTTAATAACAGCATAAATGAGGTATAATTCACATCTCTTAAAATTTACCCTTCTAGGTGCTGGCCTCGTGGTTGAGTGGTTAAGTTCAAGTACTCTGCTTCAGCAGCCCAGGGTTTGCTGTTTCGGATCCTGGGTGCAGACCTACACCCTGCTCATCAGGCAGTGTCCCACATAGAAGAACTAGAATGACTTACAACTAGGATATACAACTACGTACTGGGGCTATGGGGAGAATAAAAAAAGAGGAGGATTGGCAGCAGAAGTTAGCTCAGGACCAAGCTTCCTGACCAAAAAGCATAAAAAACTCACCCTTTTAAAGTGTACAATTCAGTGGTTTTTAATATATTCACAGAGTGTGCAACCATCCCCATTATGTAATTCCAGAACATTTTCATCTTCCCTGAAAGAAACTTTGTACCCATTAGCATCACTCCCCATTACCCCCTCCTCCCAGCTCCTGGCAACCACTAATATACTTTCTGTCTATGAATTTGCCTATTCTGGACATTTCATATAAATGGAATCATATAATATGTGGCCTTTTGTGTCTGGTTCTTTCATTTAGCATAATATTTTCAAGATTCATCTGTGGTGTGGTATGTATGAGTACTTAATTCTTCTGTTCTCAGAAGGAGGGCTGTTTTCAACTGTCTCTTTCCCTGGTTATCTCTGATAAACTAGCTAGCCTACAGCCTAAATTGTTGCTCTCATGAAGCTACTTGTCTCCTTTTAATTGCTTACCACCAAAATCTCCATGTTTTTGAGAGTCCTTTGGCTTGCGCTTCCTACATTCTGTTTCAAATAACGTTAACTTCATTTGGGAATAGCTTGGGAACTCTCTGTTCTTACGGGCTTCCATTATCTCTGGACAAAATCTTTAAACCAGTGCTTTGGGCACTGGGCAGTGGCAGTGCCTCTATCTTGCTTTTCTCTGCAGGCATGGAACCTCAGCCCTACAAGTGAGCAGGGGCAAGACAATCAGGGCAAGGGTGATGGGGCCCTAGTATTCTCTGCCTGCTGTGGCTGCTGTGGAGCCTCTGCCCTATGAGTGGGGTTTGAGTGGAGGAAGAGAGCCCCTCAACCCTTGGCTGTACTCACCAGGAATTTCAACCCTTTAACTTTGTGTTGGAGGTGATGAGAAATGCTGGCTGCTTTCCCTTCCCAATGAGATACTGTATTCCTTGGTTGGGAGCTGGAGGAAGAGGGAGTCCAGTCTTCTTGGCCACTCCTGCCTGGAGTGTGCTTTCCATCAGGGTGAGCCAGGGGGATGGAGGGAAGGAAGAGTGGATTGTGGTTCACATCTCACTGATGTTCTGAGTTTTAGCAGGTTTTCTTGAATAAATGTTTCTTCATTTGTTGTATACCTTTAGGACAATTTCCAGAGATTTCTATTTTTTTTCATATTTTTTTTACCAGTTAATGGTTGTTTCACTGGGAAATGAGTTCCCAGGACTCCTTATGTCGCAATTCTGGAAGTGGATCCACCTCTTATGTTTACTTTTTTAGTAAAGTAGAATTTCTTTATTATGATGGTTCTAGAAGGCTGGCTGTACTAAGCAGTACTGATTATCTTTTTGTTGAGGTAACATTGGTTTATAACATTATATAAATTTCAGGTGTACATCATTATATTTGACTTCTGTATATACTATATCATGTTCACAACCAAAAGTCTAGTTGCCAACCGTCAGCAGACAAACGTGCCCCTTACCCCTTTCACCCTTCTCCCACTCCCTACCCCTCTGGTAACCACCAGTCTGTCCTCTGAATCTGTGTTTGTTTGTTTATCTTCCACATATGAGTGAAATCATATGGTATTTGCCTTTCTCTATCTGACTTATCTTGTTTAACATAACACTCTCCAGGTCCCTCCCATGTTGTCACACATAGCAAGATTTTGTCTTTTTTATGGTTGAGTAATATTCCACTGTATATATATCTTTCTTGTCCATTCATCTGTTGGGCACTTAGGTTGTTTCAAATCTTGGCTATTGTGAAAAATGCTTCATCAAACATAGTAATGCATATATCTTTTCAAATTAGTGTTTTCATGTTCTTTGGATAAATACTCAGAAGTGGAATAGCTGGATCATATGGTAGTTTTCTTTTTAATTTTTTGAGAAATCTCCATTATGTTTTCCATAGTGGCTGCACCAATTTACGTTCCCATCAGCAGTGTAGAAGGGTTTCCTTTTCTCCACATCCTCTCCAACACTTGTTATTTCTTGTCTTTTTAATAATAGCCATTCTGACAGGCATGAGCTGATAGCTCATTGTGGTTTTGATTTGTATTTTCCTAGTAATTAGTGATGTTGAGCATCTTTTCCGGTGCCTGTTAGCCATCTGTATGTCTTCTTTGGAAAATGTCTGTTCAAATCCTCTGCCAATTTTTTTTATCACTTGTTTGTTTTTTTGTTGTTTAGTTGTATGAGTTCTTTAAGTATTTTGGATATTAACCTCTTATCGGATGTATTTTTTAAATCAGTCTTTTACTATGTCATATTTATTAGATTTCAGGGTATTCAATTTTCCTTGCTTTGTTTTTATTTCTTCATATAAGTGAACCTTCTTACAATGGTGTTTTACTTTTTAAAACTTATCTTTTAGTGACATTTTTCTGCTTGTTACTTTTATTTTTAGGTTTGGCTCCAGCATCTCCTGTTGCCACCACTGTTAATTCAAACACCATGCTGTTTTCCTCAATATCAAATGCTTCTGCCTTCACTGCTGCTACTGGGCTCTCATGTAAGTTAGTAGTTGCAAACAAAATAGTATTATTTTGCATTAGGCCACTTAACTCAATTTACCAATATAAGCTATGGATCTCCTGCATCTCGTAAATTATCATTATGTTTGAATCCATTAATAACTGCTGATATCAATAGCTGCTTTGCTTAAGAAACTAATTGTCATGACTTTAGCTGTGAATTTTATATTAACATGATTATTACAGCTTAAAGTGATACTTTTAAGCATATAATTCATTAACGTTATAATGTTTTGAAATAACTTCTTGAGGCTAATGGGAATATGAAGAGTGGGAGTCTTGCCAAGTATGTCTGAAAGGAAGAAGTCTTGTTATCCATGTGAATAAGATAAAATGGGAAATAAATGTTGGACCCTTGCTGTAGTATATTCTTCTATATAGACCAGGTTTGTGGTCCTTAAATTTTACCTATCAGAAATGTCACATGACAAAAGGACCAGCTGTAGTTTTGGGTTTTAATTGACACTGTGTGATGTCGTGTGACCCCTTCCATTGAAGAGGAACATCTGGATGCTTTGAACTGAGAAATGAAACATTATCTCATAACTCCAACTTCTTTGCTAAATATCTTCCATTAGTAGAGTAGTAGCAAATTTTGAGAATATTGCATTCTGTCTATGTCCTGGCAATTCTTTCTTACAGGTCCATATAAGCTGACTGCTTTCGAGACATCTTCACAGTGCTATGATGTTCATTATTAGCCTTTGTTATTGTAATCCTGTCAATAATACAGTCCCCCAAAGCCCTATTATAGCAAGATTGTCACCATTCCTGGCAGTAAAACTTGCCAGGAATTTCTGATGCCTAGTTGAGTGTGAAAACAGTGGCCTACCATCCCTATCCTCTTATGTAGTTGGCATAGGTAAACATTAGTTAAAATTCCTGGTTATCACTTGAATTGTATTTTCTGCCAAGTAGACTTCCAATTTTAAGACATAACCGAGATTCTGGAAACCTTTTGATATATGTAAGAATATCCTTCTCAACTACAATAGATTTTGTGATTATGACGATGTCTGAGGTTGGGAGTTTAAATTATTGAATGAATTCTACTTTCAACCAAAGACTTGCCCTCTGACCTTTGACAGGCTTTTTTTTCTTCCTGTCTTTGATGTCCTTGTCTACATAATGAGAAGAAATGTTAACCACAGTATTTTTTAAATTAACTTTAATAAGATATAACTTACATATCATAAAATTAAGTTTTATAATTCAGAGATTTTTAATAAGTTTACTGAATTGTGTGACTAGCACTGTAATCCAGTTTTAGAACATTTCTATCATCCCAGTAAGATCTCTCAGATGCAGGCAACTACTAATCTTCTTTTTGTCTCCATGGATTTACCTTTTCTGGACATTTCATAGAAATGAATTGAGCACAGTTTTTTGAAGTTTAGCCAAAAGTTTCTGAAGGATCCTTCAGATTAAAAAGACTGTATATAAATTCCTCACTGTTTTTGATTAAAAGGGTAATAGGTTATGTTGTTCTCTGCAGTTGGTGCCCCAACAACTTCGGCTGGAACACTTGGTGGTATGACTTTGGGATTTGGATTAAAAGTCCCTGGAGCAGGTGGAACAGCCACTACTACTGCATCTAGTAAGGTTTTAGAATTATTTGGATGTGTTTGGATGCTCATTGGAAATGTGCTGTATAACAAGCAGTAAGTAGGTTGTATTCCATAGCTTCTAGGACTGTCTAAGCAGGTTTTTAACATCTCATCAGAGTATCCAAAAGGTACACCAATATTTTCAAATGCTAAAGAGTAGAATGAGACAGTTGATATCAATGATATTACTTTTCTGAGATGACTACAATCAAAGCTGCTATCAAATTCTTGTCAACTTTTAAACTTGAGTTATTGTTATTGATCATAGTGTTTAAATTGATCCAATATATTAGGATTGATAGGAGCTTTTTTTCTAAAAGTTAAAGTTTTGACCTGTACTATTAAAGTTGACCCTCTTCTAAAGCTGATTACAAGAGTTTCTGTAGACCTATCCTAAATTTCTTTCTGCCAGTTAGGAGCTAGTTAGGTCATAGTTTGAAGAAAACTTGGTTACCTGTTGCCTTATAGCTATGGTGAGCTGAATGGTTAGGGGTCAGTTGCTAATTAAACCTACTATTTAAGTCAGATTCCATTTTAGGGAAGTCTTATTTGTTTTTACTTTAAAAAGTTTATTTAGGGCTGAAATGAATCTTTTTTCAAACCTAGCGTAAACTAGAAGTCAATCCCTTTTAAACTTAAAGTAACTATTCCTAAACAGAGATGTACACCATGTATTTATTTAGTCTTTTGCATGACCAACACTTCCAACTGAATTTCTACTATGTACTAGGCTAACAGGCCAACCTATGAGAGTTATGAAGGGTGAGTCTTGAGAACTTTATAAGCTACCATATTTGCAAAAAATGTGACTCATAATTTCCCCCATAAAATCCTGAACAAAGAACTGATTCGTTCAGTCATGAGTTGAATCCTTGAAATACGAGTTGACGGGCTTTTTGGTGACTCTGCCATAACCCACCCCCTACCTACTGAAGTCTCAAATTCCTTCCTGCAAACTGGTACCTTTGCTACTAGCCCATCCGTTATCGCCATTCCATCCACCGCTACCTCATGGTCTTACCTGCCTGTCCATCAGATATGTCTCAACTCGACACCCCCAACACAGAGTTGCTTTTTTTTTTAACCCCCTACTCACCTTTCCTTCCCCCAAATGTATTTACTTGCTCAGGTTCTTCATCTCACAAATCAACCTTGTGTAGCAGCTTTCAGATGTCTGTATCTGCAAATTTATAGCCATTTGGGATTATTCTCTGCCCTGGGTATAATCAGCAAGTTTCAAGGGAAGCTGGCTTGTTATCAATCTCATCTTTTGTGTGAGTCTGAGAAGGTAATGATGTCCATTTCCAGCATGGAGTAAGATACACAGTTGTTCACTGGGGACAGGATAGGAAAATTGGATAGTCGGATCTTTTAAAGGATGTTTTCACTATTTTGTGTAATGATTTTTAAGACTATCAGAATGAGAGTTATTTAAATGTAAATCCAAATTTAGTATGCAATTATTTTCTGTTTATAGAACTGGACTTCCCTTTTACTACACAGATAATGTCGAGTTGACTGTATTTAGATTAGACCAAGGTTGTAACTTGCAAAATCAGACTGTGATAGAACCTTCATTCTCAAATCCATTGCTTCTTTCAGTATTAATTGAAATATTATTGTGATTTGAATATTATCTCGTACACCAGAGCTAATTTATACCTTTTAAAAATAGCATAAAAATAAGGAACAAAGATAAATACTGTATATAAAGATTAAAATAATCATTCCTTTTTTATGACTCAGAATTCTTTTGTGTTTAGGCTGACAGGTCTTAATTTCCTGAAAGTGTCACAACATCTTTGGGGAGGTGTTTTGTTTGTCTGTTTAGCTTTATCTTTAGTGGTAGTGATGTTAGTTGCTTTTTTTGTTATAAAAAGCATATACACATGCATATATACATATATACATATATCACTCTCTCTAGAGAGAACAGTTTGGTGTTTATCTTTCCTGCCTTTTTTCCAAATGCGTACAGACACATATGACATTTATTTGTTTTACAAAAGTGGGATATATATATATTCACACAGACGCATACATGCACACATACACATACACGTAATCTTAGCATTTGCTGTTTTCTAAGTATATATCATCTTTGGATATCTGTCCATGTTAGGAAATACAGATTACTTTTTCTAAAAAAATCTTCTTTGGGTGAAGATAAGCTCCTTTACAAGAAGAATTTGTTTTTTTCTTAATTGTTTTTCTGTCTTGAATATAGTAGTTACACAGTGTTTGAATGAATTAATAAAGGGGGGGTTTGACAATGTCATTAATTTTCAGCATTTCTGGGGAAGGATTTCTTTTCAGATAAGACTTTTATTCTCAGATGAAGAACGTGATGACATATAGCTGTAAAGAATGCCACGTGGGAATCCAATCTGTAATCTCTCCAGTGTTTTGGGTGATAGTGACTCTAGGAGTCCTTTGTGATTGGGCATGGGCTTCCCTTGTGGTGCTCGTTCCACCCTCACAAAGGCTAACACAAAGAATGGCGGGAATTATTGTAAGGATCCTTGTGGCCAAAAGGGAAATGGAATCTTGTGGAAATCTAATACAGGTATTGTGGTGGCACTGAACTTTAAGGAAATTGAAAGTTGAGTTGTTTGAAAGGCTTTAGGGACCTCCTGAATCTAATATTGTATAAACATGATTCAGCTATTCTCCCTTTGTCTACTTCTTTTTTTAACTTCTCATTGGTTTCCTTACCTCTTTTTCTGCCTTACTGTTTAGCTTATTCTTAATTTGACTTACTCATCACTCCTTAATTCTACTTTGTGTTCTTCCTCTGTCAGTCCTTTCAACTTCCTCTGCCTATAGTCCTATTCTTTCTACACTTTTGGAAATACTTCCAAATTTCTGCTTAAAGTCTGATTCTTTCCATATTTCTATCTACAGTCTGATTCTTTCCACAGTTCTAAATTTATGAAAATGAGATTCTGACCCATCTTATCCCTGTTTGGGGCTAGAGCTTTTTCTGCCAAACCCTCTCCTGGGCTGCCAGTAGCATATGGGATGCTTCCCATATTTCAGACGGCCACTCTTGTCCCAATCAACTGTGAACCAGGAGCAAAGGACAGAACTACTGGAGTAAAGAATGGGTGTTTGAGCCTGATCCTGCAGCGGGAACTGAGTAGTCCAGTTTCCCTTAGAATAGGCAGTGTATGTTGGCAGGTACCATGATTTATATATTTATCTAGTACAGCCATTAACCAGAAAAATATTGCTAATTGGGAAAGCAAGCCTAATGTAAAACAAACAATTGTGTACATGTTATAATATATTTTTATAACAAATTTCTTGTTACAGAAGCAGCATTTGCTAATTACAAAAACATTTGAAAATACAGAGAACCAAAAAGAAGAAAAGAAAACATTTCCAGTCCCCAGCAGCCACATTTTTATGTGCATTGTTCTCTAAGTGCTCAGTGTATAGAAAAACCCAAAAGTGCTATAGAAGTTCAGAAAACCAAGGGTTAACAGTGAGTAGGAGAGAAGTGACTGACAAACATGGGGAAGGACGAATGTGAGCTAGGCCATGAAGTATACTGAGGATTTCATCTACAGCGAGCAGGGCCTTCTAGTAGGGGTATGATAGAAAAAGACACGTAGGAGACAGGTCTGGGCTGTAGATTAAGCTTTGAGAGTCTTTTACCTAGTAAACTGGCAAAGATATATGCCTAGTATTTGCTATAATGTAGAAAAACAGGCACTCCTCCCCTTTTGATATGAATGTAAATTGGCAAAATCCTTTTGGTAGGGCAATTTGGCAAGAAATATTAAAATTTAGAGCATGCTGACCCTTTGATCCAGCAATTTCATTTCTGGGAATTAATTATGCAGATATATTCCACATAAGTATACGAAGCTATAGATGTATAGAGAGTTTGTGTAAGATTGCAATTATTCTTTCCTTGAACGTTTAGTAAAACTTACTAGTGAGGTCGTCTGGGTCTGGAGTTTTCTTTATGGAAAGAGTTTTGAGGATTGATTCAATTTCTTTAATGGTTATAGGTCTTTTCAGGTTGTAAATTTTATTTTCTTTTACGAAAATATCCAGAATTTTTAGTTCTTAGCAGGAAGGTTAGTTCAGATACCTGACCTGCCATGGATCACTTCATATTACAACAGCATTGAGTTCAAATCCACACAACTTGAGTTCAAATTCACATTTTAAAAAAATGCTTCTATAGATTTTATCCTGAATGCTCAAGGACTAAATAAAATGTTTCTCATTTCTTACTGACATTACACATTTTATTTTCCAGCTACAACGTCAACGACCACCACTACCACTGTCACCACCACCACCACTACTACAACCACCAGTGGCATTACCTTCAATTTAAAACCACTGTCATCAACTGGGATTAATAACACTGTCCCAGTCGGTAGTACTTCCATACCTTTTACTTCGACTGTTAAGTAAGCCTATTTATTTGAAAATTTATGTGAGTTTCATTTTATTTATCATGTGCAAGACATGATTTGCTTGTATAGCTTTAGAATAGTTTTTGAAAGTTAGGTATATGACTCAGAATTGAAGGGGCAGTTAGAGAAAGGATTTCTGTAGTTTAGGAAGTTGAACAATTAGCAGCACACCTTTGTCTTCTTCTTATCATTATAATACAATTATTACTATTACTAATAATAGCTAACATTTATTGTGTAATAATTATATGTTTAGCAATATGGCAGTGCTTTACAGACATCATATCATTTAATCCTCGCAATAAGCCTATGAGGTAAGTACTATTCTTGTTCCCATTTTATAGATGAGAAAACTGGAGCACATAAAAATTTTATAATCTGCCCCTGGTCACACACTTGGTAATGGTTGAGCCAGGATTAAAATTCAGACAGTTGAGCTCTACATCCTATATTCTTACAATCTATTCCATATTTCTCTCTAATTGTTCATTTTTTGAAATTAAACTTTATATTTTGAGATAATTATAGATTCACATGTACTTCTAAGAAATAATACAAAGTATTCTTTGTGTCCCTTTACCTAGTTTCTCCCAATAATAATGTCTTGGAATACTATACTACCATATCACATCCAGGATATTGACATTGATACAATCAAGATGTAGAACAGTCTCATCACCACAAGGATCCCTCCTGTTGCCCTTTTATAGCCATACCCACTACCCTCCCCTCCTTTCTCTGACCCCAGGCAACAATTAATCTGTTCTCCATTTCTATAATCTTGACATTTAAATAAACGATATACAGATAGACAAATGGAATCATATAGTATGCAATCTTTGGAGACTGAGTTTGTTTTAATAGGCATAATTCCTTGAGGTAAAGTCATGTGCATCAGTAGTTTGTTCTTTTTTCATTTCTGAGTAGTATTCCATGGTATTGTGGATGTACCATAGTTTATTTAACTATTCATTTGTTGATGCACATGACACCTAGGTTATTTCCAGTTTCTGGCTATTATGAATAAAGCTACTATGAACATTTACGTACAGGTATTTTGTGAACACAAGTCTCATTTCTCTGGGATAAATGCCCAAGAGCACAGTTGCTGGGGGGTATGGTCATTGCACCTTTATTTTTTTAAGATGCTGCCAAGTTCTTTTCCGCAGTGGCCATGTTACTCTACATGTCCAACAGCAAGGCGTGAGGGATCCAGCTTGTCCGCATTCTCGCCAGGATTTGGTGTTGTCACTATTTTGTATTTTAGGCCTTCTAATAGATATGAAGTGATATCTCATTGTGGTTTTAATTTGCATTTCCCTGCTGATTAATGATGTTGAACATCTTGTCATGTATTTGTCTGCCATCAGCATATTCTCTCTGGTGAAGTGTCTGTTCATGTCTTTTGTCCACTTTCTACTTGAATTTGTTTTTTTACTAAGTTTTGAGAATTTTATATATTCTAGATACCAGTCCTTTGTCAGATATGTGGTTTATAAATATTTTCTGTAACTCTATGACTTGACTTTCATCTTTTGTGCAAGGTATTTTGCCAAACAAAGAATTATAATTGATGAGGTCTAATTTATCAATTTTTCCTTTAATGGATCATGTTTTTAGTGTCAAGTTTAAGAGCTCTTTGTCTAACCATAGATCCCAAAGATTTTCTCCAGGTTTTTTTCCTAAAAGTTTTATAGTTTTATATTTTATGTGCAAGCTCTTGATCTATTTTGAGTTAATTTTTGTGTGAGGTATGAGTTTTAGATTGAGGTTCATCTTTTTGTCTATGGATGTCCAATTTTTCTAGCATCATTTGTTGAAAGACTGTCTTCCTCCATTGAATTGCTTTTGCACCTTTGTCAAAAATCAGTTGCATATATTTGTGTCAAATGCTTTTTCTGCCTCAATTGATACAATCTTTTAAGATTTTTCTTCTTTAGCTTGATGATATAGTGAATTATACTGATTGGTTTTCAAATGTTGAAACAGCCTTGCATATGTGGAATAAATTCCATTTGGTCATAGTATATGATTTTTTTATACATTTTTGGAATTGGTTTGCTAGTATTTTGTTTGAGGACTTTTGTATCTAAGTTCGTGAAAGTTATTGATGTGCTTCTTTTCTTTCTTCTTTTATTCTCTTTCGTTTTGATATGCAGATAATATAGCCTCATAAAATGATCTGGGAAGTATTCCCTTCTCTTCTGTTGTAGAGAAGAAATTGTGTCAAATTTGCGTTAATTTGTTAAATGTTTGGCAGAATTCTCCAGTGAAACCTCTGGGCCTGGATATTTCTTTTTTGGGAGCTTTTAAATTACAAATCAATTTCTTTAATACTTTTAGGACTATTCAGGTGATCTGTTTCATCTTCGATGAGTTTAGTAGTGTGTGATTTTCAAGGAATTGGTCTGTTTCTTCTAAATTTTCAAATTTATGAGCATAAAGTTGTTCAAAATATTCCCCTTTTGTCCTTTTGATAGCTGTAGTGATATTCTCTTGTTTCATTTCTGATATTGGTGATTTTTACCTTTCTTTTATCAATTTTATTGATCTTTTCTCAAAGAAGTAGTTTTTTTTTAAAGAGCATAACATTTATTTTATTTTTTTCCATTTTTTAAATTGAGGTGACATTGGTTTATAACATTATATAAATTTCAGGTGTACATCATTATATTTCATCTTTTGTATTCACCACCAAAAGTCTAGTTTCCATCCATCACTGTACAAATGTCTCCCTTTACCCACTTTCCCCTCCCCACCACTTCCCTTTCCCTCTGGTAACCACCAATCTATTCTCTGTATGTATGTGTTTGTTTCTGTTTTTTTATCTTCCACATATGAGTGAAATCATATGGTATGTGTGTTTCTCTGTCTGACTTATTTCATTTAGCATAATACCCTCCAAATCCATCCATGTTGACGCAAATGGCAAGATTTCATCTTTTTTATGGCTGAGTAGTATTCCATTGCACGTATATACCACATCTTTATCCATTCATCTGTTAATAGGCACTTCGATTATTTCCAAGTCTTGGCTATTGTGAATGCTGCAGTGAACATAGGGGTGCATATATCTTTTCAAATTAATGTTTTTGTGTTCTTTGGATAAACATTCAGGAGTAGGATAGCTGGATCATATGGTAGTTCTATTTTTAATTTTTTGAGGACTCTCCATACTGCTTTCCATAGTGGCTGCACCAATTTTCATTCCGACCAACGGTGTAGATGTGTTCCCTTTTCTCCACATCCTCTCCAACACTTATTTATTGTCTTTTTAATAATAGCCTTTCTGATGGACATGAGGTGATAACTCATGATTTTGATTTGCATTCTCTAGTAATTAATGATGATAAATATCTTTTCATGTGCCAGCTGGCCATCTGTATATCTTCTTTGGGAAAATGCCTGCTCAGATACTCTGTCCATTTTTTAATGGGGTGGGTTTTTTTTTATTGTTATTGAGTTGTATGAGTTCTTTATATATTGTGGATATTAACCACTTATTGGATATATGATTTGCAAATATCCCAATTGGTACATCTTTTCGTTTTGTTGATGATTTCCTTTGCTGTGCAGAAGCTTTTTACTTTGATGTAGTCCCAGTTGTTTATTTTTTCTTTTGTTTCATTTGCCTCAGGAGACAAATTCAAAAAGATATTTCTAAAATTGATATCACAGAGCATACAACCTCTATTTACTTCTAGGATTTTTATGGTTTCAGGTCTTACATTCAAGTCTTTAATCCATTTGGAGTTAATTTTTGTGTATGGTATAAGATAGTTCTTTTGCATGTGACTGTCCAGTTTTCCCAAGATCATTTATTAAAGAGTCTTTTCTTTCTCCATCGTATGTTCTTGGTTCCTTTGTCAAATATTAGCTGTCCAGAAATGTGTAGGTTTATTTCTGAGCTCTCAATTCTGTTTCATTGACCTGTGTGTCTGTTTTTCTGCCATGCTGTTTTGATTATTATAGCTTTGTAGTATACATTCAAATCAGAGAATGTGCTGCCTCCAGCTTTTTTCTTCTTTCTCAGGATTACTCTGGCTATTCGGGGTCTTTTGTCGTTCCACATAAGTTTTGCATTCTTTGTTCTATTTGCATGAAAAATGTTGGGATTTTGATAGGGATTGCATTGAATCTGTTGATTGCTTTAGGTAATGTGGACATTTTAACTATGTTAATTCTTCCAGTACATGAGCATGGAATATCTTTCTATTTCTTTGTGTCTTCTTCAGTTTCTTTCAAAAATTTCTTATCATTTTCAGTGTCCAAGTATTTCATCTTTTTGGTTAAATTTATTCCTAGGTTATTCTTTTTGCTGCAATTATAAATGTTATTGTATTCTTGATTTCTCTTTCTGCTGTTTTGTTATTAGTGTATAGAAATGCAACTGATTTTTGTATGTTGATTTTGTACCCTGTAACTTTACTGTATTTGTTCCTTATTTCCAGTAGCTATTTGGTAGATTCTTTAGGGTTTTCTATATATGAAAATCATGTCATCTCCAAATAGTGACAGTTTTACTTCAAAACTTTTGTTTCATTGATTATTCTCTATTGTTTTTACTTTCAATTTCATTGATATCTATTCATATTATTTCTTTCTTCTAGTTGCATTACATTACATTTTGCTCTTTTTTCTAGTTTTTTGAGGTATTTTTAGGTTATTGATTTGAGACCTTTCTTCTTTTATGTAAGCATTTAGTGCTATAAATATCCTCCTCACCACTGCATTAGCTGTGCACCACATATTCTGATCTGTTGTGTTTTCATTTTCATTCAATTCTATGTACTGAATTTTTTCTTTTTGCAAATTCTTCTTTGACCTGTAGGTTATTTAGACGTGTGTTGTTTAATTTCCAAGTCTTTGGAGATTTTCTTGTTTTCTTTCTGTATTGATTTCTAGTTTGATTCCATTATGGTTGGAGAACATGTTCTGTATAATTTCTGTTCTTTTATATTTATTCAGATTTATTTTATGATAATGATATAGTCTTTCTTGGTGACTGTTCCATAGGCACCTGAAAGTAGTGTTTTCTGCTGTTGGGTAGAGTGTTCTATATGTGATTACATCCTGTTGCTTCATTGTATTTTCAGATCTGTATCCTTGCAGTTTTTTTTTCTAATGCTTCTTTCAGTTGTGAAGCATGGTTTTTTGAAGTCCCCAATTGTTATTGTGGGTTTGTTTATTTCTCTCTTTAGCTCTGTCAGTTTACTTTATGTATTTTGAGGCTCTGCTATTTGGTTGCCTACATGTTTAGGATTAATGGCCATCCTGGTGGTTTGACGCCTTTATCATCATGTGATGTCCCTCTTTGGCTCTGGTAATTTTCTCTGCTCTGAAATCAACTTTATGTGACATTAATGTAGCCATTCTTTTTAAAAGTTAATCTTGCATGTATGTCTTTTCCCTTTGTTTTACTTTCAACCTATCTGTGTCCTTGTATTTGAAGTCAGTTTCTTGTAGACAGCATATTGATGGATCATAATTTTTATCTACTCTGCCAATCTCTGTTTAGTTGGTATATTTAGCACATTTACATTTCAGGTAATTATTGATGTTAGTGCTTAAGTCTGCCACTTTATTATTTAGTTTTTGTTTGTTACCCCTGTTTTTGGTTTTCTGTTTCTTTTTTTTTCTTTTTTAGCCTTCCTGTGGGTTATTCAAACATTTTTTAGGGTTCCATCTTGTTCTGTTTATAGTGTTTCTGAGTACATTGGTTTGTATAGTTTTCTTACTAGTTGCTCTATGTATTACAATATACATACATTTCTTAAAACAGTCAGACATATTGACATTTTATCACTTTGAATGAAGTGTAGAAACCTTACTTCCATTTAGTTTCCTTTACTCTTCTTACTTATTTTTTTTTTTGAGGAAGATTAGCCCTGAGATAACTGCTGCCAATCTTCCTCTTTTTGCTGAGGAAGACTGGCCCTGAGCTAACATCCATGCCCATCTTCCCCTACTTTATATGTGGGATGCCTACCACAGCATGGTGTGCCAAGCGGTGCCATGTCTGCATCTGGGATCCAGACTCACGAACCCCAGGCTGCCGAAGCAGAATGTACACACTTAACTGCTGTGCCACTGGGCCGGCCCCTACTCTTCTTACTTTTGAAGTATAATTGTCTCAAGTATTTCCTCCATCTACATCGAACACCACATTATGTGATGGTATATTTTTTGCTTCAAACATCAAATATTATTTTAAAAACTCATGTGAAGTAGAATAGTCTGTTATATTTTACCCTTTTTATCCATTTTGATCTTCTTTCCTTTATGAAGTTCCAATCCTTCTTCTGTTTTCATTTTCTTTCTCTTTAGCCAATCTTCAAGGGTAGGTTTGCTAGCAACAATTTCTCTTAGGTTTACTTTGCATGAGACTATCTTTATTTTCCCTTCACTTCTGAAGGACATTTTTACCAGATATGGAAGTTGTGGTCAACTTTTTTTCTTTCTGTTCTTGAAGAATGTTGTGAAAATTCCTTTTAGCCTCCATGGTTTAAAATGAAAAATCTGCTGTCATTCGAATTGATGTTCCCTTTTAAATAATGTGTTGTTTCTCTCTGGCTGCTTTCAAGATTTTTTCTATTTTGGTCTTTAGGGTTCAGAAATTTAACTATTGTGTGTCTTAGTGTAGATTTCTTTGAATTATTCTGTTTGGCATTTGCTCAGCTTCTTGAATCTGTAGGTTTACATTTTTTGCTAAATTTCAAAAGTTTTCACCTTTATTTTTCAGAATACTTTTTCAATCCCATTCTTTCTTTTCCTCTCTAACATACCATCCTCCAATGAAACGAATGTTACCTCTTTTATTACTGTCCTCCAGATCCTTGAGGAATTTTTTTCTTTTTTTGTGCATATTTTCTCTCTGCTATTCTGTAAATTCTGTTGGTCTATCCTCAAGTTCACTAATTCTGTCCTCTGTCATCTCCACTCTAGTATCAAACCCTTCAAAGGAGCTTTTTATTTGTTATTTTGTTTTTCAGTTCTCTTATTTTCATTTGATTATTTCTTGTACCTTCTGTTTCTTTGCTGATGTTTTCTATTTTTCATTTGTTTTTAGAGAATTCTTAACGGCTTGTTGGAACATTTTTTGATGGTTGCTTTAAAATATGTTTCAGATGATTCCAACATCTGATACCTCTCAATGTTGGAGGCTGTGGATTGTCTTTTCTCTCTCTTTTTTTGGGGGGGGCAAGGAAGATTGGCCCTGAGCTAACATCTGTGTCAGTCTTTCTCTATTTTTTGTCTGTGGGACGCCACCATAGTGTGGCTTGATGAGCATTGTGCAGATCTGTGCCCAGCATCCGAACCTGCGAACCCTGAGCTGCCAAAGTGGAGCACATGAACTTAACCACTGTGCCACTGGGCCAGCCCCTGTCTTTTTTCTTCTGAGTTGTGATTTTCCTGGTTCTTGATATGACAGATGATTTTCAGTTGTATCCTGAACATTTTGTCTGTTATGTTAGGAGAGTCTGGATCCTATTTAAATCTTCTTTTTTCATCAAGTAATCCTTTTGTTGAAAGTGTAGTGCAAAGATTGGTTGCATTTGTATGTCCAGCTTCCCACTGGACCCTGCCCATATCACCCCAGCAAAAATGGAGCACTTTCGCACACTGCCTCAATGCAGATGAATGGTGTGGAAGTTAAAGATAGAGAAGGTAAAAAGATATTCTCAGCTCCCTCCTCAGCTCTACTGACTCATTCTCTATGAAAGTGGGTCAATGAATCATGCCATTTCATTGCCTCTAAGTGAGGATGTAAGCCCAGCTCCCAGCTGGGCCCTCAGGACCCCAGAACGAAGTGAAGTAGGGGACTACCTCTTACTGTTTAGTTGCTGCAGAGTGGAGGTAGAATTGCAGCTTCGTTTTGGACCCCGCTGATACAAGAGGAGGGTGGAAGCAGGATGTCAACTATACCTCATAGCACTTCATTCAGCCTTGTTGATGCTGGGTTGGTATAGAAACTTAGCTCCCTACTTGGCCTCCCTGACATGGGCTCTGGGGAGAAGGGGGACAGGGTGCTGACTAGCCCTGCTTTTCCCTGCCTTGTTCAGTCTGGGTTTTTCCAGTGGGTGTGAGGTTAAGCTTTTCTCTAAGCCTTACTGATACCAGGGATGGTGGAAAGTGGAGTCCTTACTAGCCCCAACTTGATCTACCTTGTTTAGTCTCAATGATGCCAGGTAGATATAACGGTTAGCTGCCCATTGGATCCCACTGACACTGAAGCCCAATGTAACTCCATCTCATTCTGCCTTATTAAGTTTTGTTGCTGCTGGGTGGTGATTTAGGTTCAGCTTTTCAGTGGACTTCACTAACAGTACCCTGGAGGGGAAATTAGACCACTGCCTGCCTCTGCTGGGTAGGAAATTGATGATGACCTCTCTGCCAAGCTCTGCTGACACTGCCCCAGCAGAGGAATCAGAGCATTGCCTGATTGTGGGATGGAAAATCAGCTACCTGCTCAGTCTTTTGATACCACCTGGCAGGGAAATCAGAATTCTGCTTGGTTCTGCCCGGTGGGGGATGGAACATCAGCTTGCCTACTCTGTTTCATGGATACTGCTTAGACAAGGAATGGATCACTTTGACTAAGCGCTGCGAGGAAAGGGAAACCTACTTCTTTGGACACGTGCACCCAGAATGGAGCTTCCATCATGCTGAGCTGAAAGGGAAGGAAAGGAGCAGGTTGTGGTATGGACTTTAGATGTTCTCACTGAGATTTAGTAGATTTATTAATAAATCTTTCTTTATTTGCTGTATTCCCTTAGGATAATTTCCAGAGAATTTGGTTGTTTTTAAAATAATCTTTACCAGTTATGGTGGTTTTGTTGGGGAGCATGTCTGCTCGTGTGCTATTTTCATCTCTAAGTCCTCCTATATTATTCATTTAAAAAATCTGATCATACTTTTAAAAGTATAGCATCCTTTTTTATAGTGCAATCATGACTCCTGTGATGACGTATGGTCAGCTGGATGGTCTAATAAACAAATGGAGCCTTGAGTTAGAGGATCAAGAGAATCACTTTCTTTACCAGGCCGCCCAGGTCAATGATCGGGACCATACATTGATTGAGAATGGTGAGAAGGTAAAAAGATATTTTAATTAATCTACCTGCATTCCACACGTATTTTCAGATGAACACAAGAGAATAGACCTGTGTTTTGTGGTTAACTTTCTATTCTAGTGTTGGTAAGCAGCTTAAAAATATTTTCCATAGGCAATAAGTACCTTGAATTAAGAAATATTTCATACTTGAAGTATATGTGAGAAAATTAATATTATTTTTAAATGACAATATAAATTCAGATATTTATATTATTATATTCTTATTTTTCTTTATAGATTATTACTTTAAATGGAGAAGTGGAAAAAGCGAAACTGGATCAGCAAAGGTAGAACCTTAGATTCCCTGGGATGAAAGATTAAAGATCTATCTCTTTGTCTAGTTTTATTTCTCCTTGTTGTAATTTATTGACATTTGTTTTGTCACTCCAAATTCCTTTCATCAGCCCTTCTCTTGACTTGTTTTTGTCAGGCTGGAACAAGAATTGGATTTTATCCTGTCACAGCAGAAGGAACTAGAAGATTTCTTGACCCCTGTAGAGGAGTCTGTGAAGGACCAGAGTAGGTCTGATTTTTTCCTGCCTGCAGATGAGGACTGTAAGAGGACGTAAGTAACTGAATAAAGATCAAGGAATGGGGCAGGACTTAGCTGCTATAAAAAGGGAAGAAATGGAATTGAAAGGCAGGGAGTAACTAGTAGAAAAGGACAAGTTCTTATAGTTGCCATTTATCAACTCATTTTGACTTTTTTCTGTTTATCTTTCCAGGATGCTTGAAAATGAAGTAATCATTCTGGCAATTTTGTTTTATAGCATTTTGTACACTGTTATTAATCTCAAGCTTATACATGGCCACTGTAAAGTTTTTATATTTGTCAAGTTTGTTCTTAAATTAGAAATACAAATTTTATGTGTGTGGTGTCATAGTATTGTGGGATATTTATGGTCTCCTATTTATATTGACTCTTTTAAACCTAATGTTCATGCAATTGCTTCAGTGATAAATCATTTGCTATTTTAAAGGTAATTTGTTAATCTGGGGACAAACTGCATAGCTTTCAAAAATTGAATGATTTTGTCAATGTCTTGGGCTGGATATATTTTATGTGTGTGTGATCCAGTCTTTACCCTTGCTTGATGCATTGCCAAATGTTCCCACAGTAACTTTATCTCTCTGGAACTGAGATTTGGTAATCAGGCCAAATTATAAACTTTTGTTAGGAGAACTTCTATAAATGTGCTACATAAACTAGATTAAGACTAAATCGGTCTCATTTTATCAATGGCTTATTAGTGAGCTAAGATTGAGCTTATTTTTTGAAAGGCTTGCAAGTTAACTTTTTTGCAGTTGCATTAAATGTGGAAAGTATAGCTAATCTATATGGACCCTAGTTCTGTTTCTGCTCTTGTATTTCAGCCATGGTGAATTTTTGTTTTTTCATTGCTTTCTCATTTTTTTGGAAACTTATAGGATTATGTTTTTGGCCATGAGATCCTAACTGTAGTTTGAAGGAATAATTGAAACATTAGTCCCTTTCCAGTTGCTTTTATGTAGCTGCATTTATACTGTGATGAAATCTTTACCAGAATCTTCAACAATCTAGGCAACCAATTACCTATAAGTACTTTGGGACAGAAACACAGTAGATAGTTATCAATAAATCTGAATCCTTTAATCCTTATAGACATTAAGGTTGAAAAACCCTCTGGTTACTTTGATTTTCATAAACATATTCCTTGATTAGGTTAAATGAGAGTGTGTGTGTGTATGTGTGTGTGTGTAAATAGTTTGGGTGGAAATCTTGAAAATTTAGCCAACTCATCAGTTTGTTGTGAACTTAGCAGATTTGTCTGCCTTTGGTTATTGTGAATCTCATTTCTCAAAATGTATTTTGTTGAATGATGGAGTATTTATATAAGATTTTACTTTGAAAACTTATATGTTCAAAATCATTGAAGACATCTCAACACTTATTTAACTATTGCTAAACACCAATAACTTCTCATATGTCTAAATGTCCTCTGGGTTTTTTGACACCTAAAACGAGTTCCTTTGCTTCAGAGCTCCCCAGAACGTTATCCGGAGAGTAAATAGGTGACTGTAAAAATGGCAAGGTGGACAAAAGCCTTCACCTATGGAGTCTTTTTTGAATATGGTAATAATAAGGTCATGAATGCTCCATCCATAAAAATGTGCCATTAGTCATGACTGAGACCCACTGAGAAGGTAGGGGAATTGGGGAAAATCCAGTTGGCAGTATCCTTTTTGTATATAAGTAACAATACACAGTAGATAAAACATTTCTTGTTAATCCGTTTATTTCACCTGCCTTTTCAGTTACAAATTCGCAGGAAATATAGATCCTCAGCTGAAACGAATGGCCCAAGATCTCAAGGACGTTATTGAGCACCTGAATACATTTGGAAATCTTGCTGGCACTACTGACCCGGTATGTTAACTGCTTTATCTGTTTAGACAACCAAGATTTAGTATGAAATAGAATTCTGTGGTTCCTTTAGTCACCTTCTCCTGTCCTCTATAGTGCTCTTTACCTACCTCTAGAGATATGAAGCTCTTGGGTGTAGTTAGCGTGACAGGAAATATTTAAGGACAGAAAAGGTGGTGAGTTTTTTGTGCTCATTCCCGGAAGGGTGAAAAAATGACTTTCCTCCCTACATTTTCAGGGTTTTCTCTCTGTTCTTCACTTAACTAAGTATGCCCCTGTACTTATTTTTCTGTTCACTTACTCATTAGCTAGTTCATTCTTCCTTTTACATATTTATCTATATATTCATATAACTGTGAGTGTATATGTTTGAGTCTGTTACGTATATTCAGGCAGTCCTTAATTTATGATTAGGTTATATCTTAAAAGTTTGATAAGTCCAGTATTTGAGACTTAAAATATATTTTTCCATGGAAATTTTGTTAAATATGGTTATTAGGTTTCCACCTGCCTCATAGGATCCTGCTTAACTCATGATGTCATGGGGAAATACAGCCAAGGCTCCAGTTAGAGAGTTGAGACGTTTTGAATTAATTTGGCAGTAAGAAAGGATTGTTTTTTTCTCCTTTATCGATATTAATTAAAGAGCTTATTTCCTCTGTCTTTCCCTATTGTGTTAGCAGCTAGATGGAGCCCTCCTTTTCCCCACTCCTACTCCATGGCAGTAATGGTAAGAGGAATCTCCCATTGTGGGAGCTCCCATTGTACTTTCTATCAGTTGATTATAATTAGGAGTGGGACCAGGATCTTGGTAGTTGAGGATGAATGATAATATATAAGTGGTGATTTTTCTTTAGTAAGCTCTTTGTCTGATTATATACAGATAGTTTTTTACCTACATACATATTACTAACTTTTTAAATTATGAGACACCACAGTATACTTGAGAAAGCATTCGAGTTTTATTTAAGTCACTTAATCTCTCTGGGTCTTGGCTCCTTCTTTTTCAAATTGTCAAGGTTGGACTAAAGGATCTTGAAGTCCTCTCCAGCTATAAAAATTATGCCATTCTCTACTTTGGGTGAATCTAGAGTTGAACAAAGACAAATATAAATTAGTCTGGGATTATCCATGCTACCATCTCCCTGTGTTCACACAGGTTATCAAAAGCTGACAAAATATAGATTTTCTCTTTAATGAATATTAGATCACCATGTAACTCCAAAATTCAAAATTGTTTTGCTGTATAGAATTTTGATGCATAGATAAATTCATGCAGATTTAAACATGAAGCAGAGCTGGTGTCTAGTCTCTCTGTGCTAAAAATAGAAGAGATGCGTTCTGAACAGAGTAAGTAAAAGGAGACTGTAATCCTATCCTTGTCTTTTTTCTCTACGTAGCCTTGAATTGTTTTATTTTAGTAGTGGAGAGCAAATGGTTTGAGCCTTTGTTTTTGTTTTTCCTGGCAAGGGTGATTGAGATGTTTAAGATGAGTGAATGAAAGGATAATTGCTGCTTGATAGCAGGACAAAAGAAGCAAGAGATCAGCAACAATTCTTTGCTTTCCTCAGATAACATAAATCATTGGACAGGAAGCAGAGAAAACATTTACTGAACAATAATATTCTTGTAGATAATTTATTGTAACCGGATCAACAAAGGTTCATTACTGTGGGCCATTCACCAGGGTGGAAAAATAGCAACTATGTTCAACAGCATTCATGATGATGGGATTTGCCCGTTTATTTTTACCTTTTTTGAGGGGAAGTAGAAGAGAGTACTTAATATCTAAAATTTCTGTTAAGCAAGTCCATATTATGGTGTATGATATTTAGTCACATTTTCTTACAAAAATTCATTCTTCCTACTATGTTACATTTTTATATGGTGTATGGAATACACTAAATTTGCTGTTTTTATTACATTCTGTTCTTTCAGGTGTGGTGACATTTTCATTTCCTCCTATTTTCAGTATTATCCTGGAGTTTGCTAGAAAACTCATCAAAAGTGTTCTAAAATTTTTTAAATGTTTAATATTTTTGTTACAAAGTTAATACATATACTTATTCAACGTATTAAGCTTGGAAAATATGGGTATCTGTAAAGAAAATTAAATCACTTATATTACCAGTACTCTGCTAATATATTAGTGTATTTCTTTCAAGTCTGTTTGCTGTGCCAGTAGAAATATTTCTTTTGTTATAAATAGCATTGGAAACATACCTATATAAAGTTTTGTATTCTATCTTCATTTAATATTCTTTCATGGTGTTTTCCCTAAATTTTAACCATTCTTGAAAACATGGCTTTAATGACTCTATAATATTTCATTAGAGATGACTTTATAAATAAAACATTTAATCATGTTTTTATTGTTGGAGATATTGTTTCCAATTTTTTGTCATTATAAAATTGCCCTATAATAACCAGTTGTCTTTAGGCTTGATTATTTCCTCTGGATAGCTTCCTAGAAGTAGAATATACTGAGTTAAAAGATATGAATATTTGAAGACTTTTCATATATATTGTAAAAATTTACATTTTGAAGAGTTGAGTCAATTTATATTAGTATAGGTTGTATATAAATGTACCTGTTTTCCCATGCACTTGACTACTGAGTATTAACATTTATTGAAAATTGCTGATTTGGAAATCTTGCCATTTGTGACAGCATGAATGGATCTTTAGGGCATTATGCTAAGTGAAATAAGTCAGACGGAGAAAGACAAATATCATATGATCTCACTTATATGTGGAATTTAATAACAAAAGCAAACAAAAAGACAAGCTTGTAGATACAGAGAACAGATTGGTGATTGCCAGAGGTAGAGAGCAGGCAGTGGGTGAAATGGGTGAAGGGAGTCAAATGGTACAAACTTCTAGTTATAAAATAAATAATCATGGGCATGTAATCTACAGCATGGTGACTATAGTTAGTAATACTGTATTGCATATTTGAAAATTGTTGAGAGTAGATCTTAAAAGTCTTCATCACAAGAAAAAAAAATTTTTCAACTATGTGTGGTGATGGACATTAACTAGATTTATCGTGGTGGTCATTTTGTAATATACACAAATATCAAATCATTATGTTGTACACCTGAAACTAGTATGATGTTATATGTCAGTTATACCTCAATAAAAAAATTGCTTATTTCGTTGACAAAAAGTAATATTTTAAATTTTTGTGTGAATTTCTTGTAAAATGTCTCAATATTCTTTCTTTATTTTTGTGCTGTAGTAGTCAGTCTTTTACTGAATTGTAGGAATCAAATTCTTTACAATACAAAATAATTAGATTGAACTAATATATAGATGTAATGAATATTACAAATATAAAATAGCAAGAAAAAGCCATTAATATTTAGTACATTCCCAGTCAATTTATTATGAGAAGAAATAAAAAGTCCCTTCGTAATTTCAATTTTCTATTTACCGTATCAGAATAATCACAATCTAAAAATCTTGTGTATGTTTTTAGCTCCAGCAGATCTGCAAAGTTCTGAATGCTCATGTGGACTCTCTACAGTGGATTAATCAGAATTCAGGTGGGAGTTTATTTGTACACCAAGCTATCTGTATAGCAAGTAGAAAATGTGAGACCAGTCAGGTTTTGTGCCCCAAGACCACACTCAAATAATAGCTCAGTTGTAGGAGTGTTGCTTAACTCATGGTATGTCTACATTAGTTCTGAAGAGCTATAATTGCTTATTTTTATAAAGTGAAACACAGGAAAGATAAATTAGAAACTAATGAAAATAGGGGGTGTATAGGAATGAAGTGGAGGAGATAAGGATAGAAGCAGGACTTCTCTGAGTATACCTTTTGATACAGTTTTGACTTTTGGACCATATAAAAGTTTAAATACTCAAAAATTAAAATTAAACCAAAAATAATGGGAAGAAAGACAAATGGTAATATTGAATATGACCTAAAACCGAACAAAGCTGTGTAACTAATTTATAACATAATCATGCATTTCAGATAACTTTTGAACATAGTGATCTTGATGGTACATCCTCATGAGGATGTAATCTTAAGGATAAAAAGAACTGCAAAGAAATCTTAAACTTTCTTAATAAGTTTATTGTTAGTTTCAGAATTATAATATATATGGCATAATAATATTACTGCCCTTTTATATATAGGAGGATACAGCAAATGCATATTCTAATAATGAAAAACAAAGATTTTCATTGAAAGATAAAGGAAATCTATTTTTCCTTTCCTTCTTTTATATTAATATTATAAATTTGAACTGCAAAATATCAGTATGAATTCCTCTCCTCTTGTTCTGTACATGGAAAGGGCCAAGAAGCAATGGCAGACTCCCCAGTAGCAATCAGCACATCTGGCACCTAAATCTTGGTTTCCAAATACCATTCCTGTTAAAAGAAACCAAGGCTTCTTGGGGAAATAACTGATCTCGGGTCTCAGGCAGGAAATGTACAGGGTGAGTTTGGGACTTTATATGCCAGAAAACAAAGATTGTTCAAAGACTAATGAGGTTATATCAGGAGACAAGATTGTGTTTGAATGGTCTTCTATTTGCTAAATTAGGATGGTTCAAACATTAGAAAGAATAATGACAGTAATAGATTATAGTACACTGATGGGGGGGGCGGGAACCGGTGAGTCCACAGTGATACTCCAACAAAAAAGAGAGAAACGGGAGGTCCTTTATAGAAACATGCCAGCTAGTAATTGTAGAAGGAATGATAGAATGAGAGAACCACCATTAAAAAGTTTTCAAAAGAGCACTTTTATTAAGCTTCCCCTGATCTTGGATACCCCACTTCATTTATAAAATCTTTCAACTGTCAGTTATTTCTTGGAAGAAAAAATATGCTAGCAGTAAATGGACCAAATAAAGCTTACAAGTTACTGAGTTATTGTTTCAAAAAGCAGTTTTATTGAGGTATAATTTACATACCATAAATTTCACCCATTTTAATTGTACAATTTGATGAGAAAGTCACCATTTTGCAGCCCCAGCATAATGACTGATTCAGGCAAGGGTCATCAATGAATGCTAAAACCACTGAGTTTAAGATTTTTGGGGAACAGGATATTTATATGATCTCAAAAGTATCACTCCACAGATTAGTTAAAAATTACAAAGGAGAAAATGTACCTTTATCACAGAGCTGTCTGACAAGTACAATTTTAATCAAGTGATCAAATTTAATATCACCAATAGTGGGATAACTTGACACTGTGTGCCTCTTGATCGACGTGATAAAACATACACAATGTCACGTATGTAGTATTCTTACCAAAAATATTTAACCTGAAGCTAACCATAGGAAAATAATCAGACATTCTATGTATGAGACATTCTGAAAGATAATTGGCTTGCACTCTTCAAAAGTCAGTCATGGGAAGCAAAAAAATTAAAAACAAAAAAAATTAAGGAGATTATCTTAGATTAAAAGTAACATAATCAAGTTACCATCTTAACTTTGATTGGATACTGGATCAAAACCAAGAAGATATTATTTTGAACAATTGGGGAAATTAAATATGGACTATATATTAAGTTATATTAAGGAATTTTATTATTTTCCTATGTGTGTTATTGTGGTTATGTAGGAAAATATCTTTTAAGTAATTTTATTGGGATTATAACAGTTTATAACATTGTGTAATTTCGGGTGTATGCTATTATTTGTCAATTCCTGAATATACTTCTTTGTGCTCACCCCCAGTAGTCTAATTTTTATCCATCACCATACATTTGTGCCCTTTTGTCCCTTTTGCCCACCCCCTAACCCTCTCCCCCTCTGGTAACCACTAATCTGTTCTCTTTATCCACGTATTTGTTATCTTCCACATGAGTGAAATTACGCAGTATTTGTCTTTCTCTGTCTGGCTTGTTTCACTTAACATCATACCCTTCAGGTCCATCCGTGTTGTTGCAAATGGGACGATTTTGTCTTTTTTTATGGCTGAGTAGCATTCCATTGTATATATATACAACATCTTCTTTATCCATGCACCTGCAGAAGGGAACTTTGTTGCTTCCACATCCTAGCTATTGTGAATAATGCTGCAATGAACATAGGGGTGCATAAATCACTTTGGATCATTGGTTTCAAGTTGTTTGGATAAATACCCAGTCATGGGATAGCTGGATCATATGGTATTTCTATTTTTAATTTTTTGAGAAATCTCCACACTGTTTTCCGTAGTGGCTGCACCAGCTTGCATTCCCACCAGCAGTGTATGAGGGTTCCCTTTTCTCCACATCCTCTCTAACATTTGTTGTTTTTTGTCTTGGTAATTATAGCCATTCTGACTAGTGTAAGGTGATATCTCATTGTAGTTTTGATTTGCATTTCCCTAATAATTAGTGATGTTGAGCATCATTTCATGTGTCTGTTGGCCATCTGTGTATCTTCCTTGGAAAAATGTCTGTTCATGTCCTTTGCCCATTTTTTGATCGGGTTGTTTGGTATTTTGTTGTTGAGTTGTATGAGTTCTTTATATATTTTGGAGATCAACCCCGTGTCTGATAAATGTTTTGTGAATATTTTCTCCCAGTTGGTGGGTTGTCTTTCCATTTTGTTCATGGTTTCCTTTGCTTTTCAGAAGCTTTTTAGTCTGATGTAGTCCCCCATTTGTTAACTTTTTCTTTTGTTTCCCTTGCCTGAGTAGACAGGATGTTCAAAAAGATGTTATTAAGACCAATGTCAAAGCGTGTACTGTCTATATTTTCTTCTGGGAGTTTTATGATTTCAGGTCTTACATTCAAATCTTTAATCCATTTTGACTTTTAACTTTTGTGTATGGTGCAAGATAATGATCTACTTTCATTCTTTTGCATGTGGCTGTCCAGTTTTCCCAACACCATTTATTGAAGAGACTTTCCTTTCTCCATTGTATGTTCTTGGCCCCTTTGTCAAAGATTAACTGTCCACAGATGTGTAGTTTTATTTCTGGGCTTTCAATTCTGATACATAGATCTGTTTGTCTGTTTTGGTGCCAATACTATGCTGTTTTGATTACTAAAGCTTTGTAGTATATTTTGAAGTCAGGAATTGTGATGCCTCCAGGTTTGTTCTTTTTTTCTCAGGATTGCTTTGGCTATTTGGAGTCTTTTGTTGTTCCATATAAATTTTAGGATTCTTTGTTCTATTTCTGTGAAGAATGTCATTGGGATTCTGATTGGGATTTCATTGAATCTGTAGATTGCTTTTGATAGTATGGACATTTTAACTATGTTTATTCTTCCAACCTATGAACATGGAGTATCTTTCCATTTCTTTTTGTCTTCTTCAATTTCTTTCAATAATGTCTTATAGTTTTCAGTGTACAGGTCTTTCACCTCTTTGGTTAGGTTTATTCCTAAGTATTTTATTCTTTTTTGTTGAGATTGTAAATGGGATTGTATTCTTGATTTTTCTTTCTGCTAGTTCATTGTTAGTGTATAGGAATGAAACTGATTTTTTAAAATTGATTTTGTATCCTGAAACTTTGCTGTAGTTGTTGGTTATTTCTAATAGTTTTCTGGTGGATTCTTTAGGGTTTTATATATATAGAATCATGTCATCTGCAAATAGCAAAAGTTTCACTTCTTCCTTTCCAATTTGGATTCCTTATATTTCTTTTTCTTGCCTAATTGCTCTGGCCAAAACCTCCAGTATTATGTTGAATAGGAGTGGTAAGAGTGGGCACCCTTGTCTCGTTCCTGTTCTCAGAGGGATGGCTTTCAGTTTTTCACCATTAAGTATGATGTGTAGGAAAATATTTTGATTCTTACAAGCTGCATGCTACATTCTTTAGAGATGTGTCATGTCTGTAGTTTTCTTTCAAGTGGTTCAGCCAAAACCGTTGGTGAAGAGAATGCAATGGATCAATTTGTGGCAAGGTGGCAACAGAGGGTTAATCTAGGTAAAAGGTATACAAGTTTGAGATTTTTACTGTTCTCTCAACTTTTTTATAGATTCAAAATAAAAATTGGGAGGAAATCAGTTGTATAGACTTTTGCCTAATAATGAAATGTAATGAGACCTCAGTAATTGAGACAATTGGGGAGTAGTTAGCCAATCATTGTTACTGTTTTTGAAGATGTGGTATGAAAATAATATAAATTTTCTTATTTGCCATTCTAGATTCCTCATTCTCTGCAGTAATAGAGGCCATCAACCATGAGCTTCTTTCCCTTTCAGACATTCCTATATCATCATCCATCTTTTCTTCTTTCTCTCCTGTGTTAGAGGAAGAAATGTCCTATCCCTTTGTAAAGTGTATTTTGAATAATCAGAGGGAGGTTAAATTCTGTATTGCTTTAGTAGTGATTGCCTGATGGGGAGAGGTTTCTGAGTCAGATACATATGAGTTCAAGTCAAGGCATTACCACTTAACAGTTGTGTGAACTTGTTGCTTAATCTCTTTGAGTCTGTGTCCCCATTTTAAAAATGTAGGTTAATATTTACCTTTTAGGTTTTTGTAAGGATTAAAAGAAGCAATGTTGAACTTGCCTTGATCAGTGCCTGGCCTCTGGTTAGTGGTTGGCAAATGATAGCAGCAGAACTGGTTATCAGAGTTTACCATGTACAGGAGAGAGAGAGAAAGACAAGAAGAGTCATTTGATTCGAAAGGTAGCTATTAAATTGGATCTAGAGAAGGCAGTTCTAGGTAGATTGTCATTGAAACCACTTACCTAGAGAAGCTGTAAGAGCAGCTGAGATGTGGGCAATGTCAGTGGCTGGAAATCATTGAAAAATGAGATTATACAGAGTTTGACTCGGTTGTTTTCCTGTCTATTGCATATTTTCCTACAGTCAGCAATGCTTCTTGGGTGGAGCTGAGGGGATGTCAATATGTAATTAGGACTGTAGAGAAAGATTATAGTAATGTTTTTCTTTTGGCTTGAATCCTCTTTGCATAAATGAAATCTCAAGGTTCTCAGCCAGTGTTTTCCTACTAATAAAATTGAGGTTGTTAGCGCTGCAAAGGACTTACTTTATATAAATGAAGAAACTGTGGCCCAGAGAGGTTAAATTATGTCCCTAAGAACACACAGCTAGTTGGTGGTGGAGCTAGGATCAGAATCCAAATTTCCTAATTACCAGAACAGTATTTTTTCTGCTGGTGTGCTCCTAAAACAATTCTAATATAGGCATCACTGGATATAAAAAAAATCTTAATCATGTACCTAAAAATAGAGGACAAGGGTTTTCAAAGTATGATAATAGTAGTACTTTGAGTGGCATATAAGTTCTAGGTGTCTGGGTAAATTTCTCAGTCAACACAGGTTACAAAGAGTAAGACAGTGGAGAGTAATGATTACTGGAAGTTACTTTTCTGCTAAAAATTCAATTTAGCTGGTGAGGCAATAAGATCTCGTATAGGTTCTCGACTGAGACAAGGGAGGCCATGATGAAGAATGGGAAAAGACCTGGTAATTCTTGATACTGTGCTCCTTTTTTCTGTTTCCACCCAAGAAAGCTTTCCTTTTCATATCAGGAAATAACATGATCAAGTAATGGAGAGTGGCAGAGTTTAATTATGCTGTCTAAGACAGGGTTTTTTTTGTTGTTGGTGGTTTATTTTGCTTTTTTATATTTAATGGCATTATGTCTTCTGAAATGGTCTGTGGACTGAGAAATTTTAAGGTTAAGTTCCTCAATGAGTCCATTTATTCACATCCAAATAATAGTTATAGAAAAACTAATACATATGTTATGTAACGATAGAAATAATATAATTTTTTTACTAAAGTGAAACCTCTAACTGTATAGTTTTTAAAATGCTTTTAAAGTTGAAATCTGTATTTTAAAACATTTTTGGGAAATGTTTTTTGAACTTAATATCTTTATGTCAATACAAATTTTTTGCTATTATAAAACATAGTAGCTATTATCCTAATAGGATCATGTATTTAATTTAAAAAATCAGCTTTCCTTTTAAATTGACTTGGGAATCATATGTTACACTTTAAATATGTTAAAATATTGCCCTGTCCAATCAACTTTTAAATACCCATGAGTAAGTTAATAGAGAACCAGATCCTTTTCCTCCTCTAACCTATGTAGAGATCGCTATGATGCGACTGAACTAGAAAAGGGTCAGAGATAGGTACAAGAAAGTTGAATTATGGAGTGTCTAAACAGAGGCCAGTATTGACCAGTTTCAAATTTGATATTTATGTATTGTTTAACATTATCTCTGTTTCTTTTCCTCCTGATTAGTATAGGTAATTGAGAGTCAATAGTAACTATAGTCAAACACCAGTTCCCTCTCTTGTCTTTCTCTTTGTAAAAATTTACAGCATTATTTTGAGGTTGACTTGATGGCATTGCTGCAGTCACACATCTGTCTTCTGAGTTGGCAATCACTAGAACTGCAGCAACTCCAGCTCTTCTGGGACTGCTTATGACAGAGAAGGCAATCAATCTGAGCCAATTTGTGATTCATTTAAAATATGTGGATCTACTTCTCTTCGAGGGAGGAGGTAGGGGTGAAGGATAGGTGTTTTTTGTTTCTTCATGTACCAAACCGTTGTCAAGTCTGTTATATTTATCAAACACTACAGTAAAGGGACAGGCAGTGGAAAATCTTGTCGTTATTTTTTTTTTACTTTTTATTAAGATTATGATAGTTTACAACCTTGTGAAATTTCAGTTGTACATTATTGTTTGTCAGTCATGTTGTAGGTGCACCACTTCACCCTTTGTGCCCACCCCCCACCACCCCTTTCCCCTGGTAACCACTAAGCTGTTCTCTTTGTCTACATGTTTAACTTCCAGATATGAGTGGAGTCACACCAAGATTGTCTTTCTCTATCTGGCTTATTTCACTTAACATAATACCCTCAAGGTCCATCCATGTTGTTGTGAATGGGATGATTTTATCCTTTTTTATGGCTGAGTAGTATTCCATTATATATATACCATATCTTCTTTATCCAATCATCAGTTGATGGGCACTTAGATTGCTTCCACGTTTTGGCTATTGTAAATAATGCTGCAGTGAACATAGGGGTGCATGGGACTGTTGGAACGGCTGATTTCAAGTTCTTTGGATAGATACCCAGTACGGGGATGGCTGGGTCATATGGTATTTCTATTTTTAATTTTTTGACAAATTTCCATACTGTTTTCCATAGTGGCTGCACCAGTTTGCATTCCCACCAGCAGTGTATGAGGGTTCCTTTTTCTCCACAACCTCTCCAACATTTGTCACTTTTCGTTTTGTTTATTTTTGCCATTCTAATGGGTGTAAGGTGATATCTTAGTGTAGTTTTGATTTGCATTTCCCTGATGATTAATGATGATGAGCACCTTTTCGTGTGCCTATTGGCCATCCGTATATCTTCTTTGGAGAAATGTCTGTTCATGTCCCCTGCCCATTGTTTGATCGGGCTGTTTGATTTTTTGTTGTTGAGTTGTGTGAGCTCTTCATATAGTTTAGAGATTAACCCTTTGTCAGATATATGACTTACAAATATTTTTTCCCAATTGGTGGGTTGTTTTTTTGTTTCAATCCCGTTTTCCCTTGCCTTGAAGAAGCTCTTTAGTCTGATGAAGTCCCATTTGTTTATTCTTTCTATTGTTTCCCTTGTCTGAGAAGACATGGTGTCCGAAAAGATCCTTTTGATACTGATGTCAAAGAGTGTACTGCCTATATTTTCTTCTAGAAGCCTGATGGTTTCAGGTCTTATCTTTAGGTCTTTGATCCATTTTGAGTTTATTTTTGTGAATGGTGAAAAAGAATGGTCAATTTTCATTCTTTTACATGTGGCTGTCCAGTTTTCCCAGCACCATTTGTTGAAAAGACTTTCTTTTCTCCATTGTATGCCCTCAGCTCCTTTGTCGAAGATTAGCTGTCCATAGATGTGTGGTTTTATTTCTGGGCTTTCAATTCTGTTCCATTGATCTGTGCATCTGTTCTTGTACCAGTACCATGCTGTTTTGATTACTGTAGCTTTGTAGAATGTTTTGAAGTCAGGAATTGTGATGCCTCCAGCTTTGTTCTTTTTTCTCAGGATTGCTTTAGCGATTTGGGGTCTTTTGTTGCCCCATATGAATTTTAGGATTCTTTGTTCTATTTCTGTGAAGAATGTCATTGAGATTCTGATTGGGATAGCGTTGAATCTGTAGATTGCTTTAGGTAGTATGGACATTTTAACTGTTTATTCTTCCAATCCATGTGCATGGAATGTCTTTCCATCTCTTTATGTCGTCATCAATTTCTTTCAGGAAAGTCTTGTAGTTTTCGTTGTATAGATCTTCAACTTCCTTGGTTAAATTTACCTCAAGGTATTTTATTCTTATTGTTGTGATTGTGAATGGGATTGTGTTTTTGAGTTCTTTTTCTGTTAGTTCACTGTTAGAGTATAGAAATGCTACTGATTTATGTAGGTTGATTTTATACCCTGCAACTTTGCTGTAGCTGTTGATTATTTCTAATAGTTTTCCAATGGATTCTTTGGGGTTTTCTATATATAAGATCATGTCATGTGCAAACAGCGAGAGTTTTACTTCTTCATTGCCTATTTGGATTCCTTTTGTTTCTTTTTCCTGCTCTATTGTTCTGGCCAAAACCTCCAGTACTATGTTGAATAAGAGTGGTGAGAGTGGACATCCTTGTCTTCTTCCTGTTCTCAGAGGGGTGGCTTTCAGTTTTTGCCCAATTGAGTATGATGTTGGCTGTGGGTTTGTCATATATGGCCTTTATTATGTTGAGTTACTTTCCTTCTATACACATTTTATTGAGGGTTTTTATCATAAATGGATGTTGGATCTTGTCAAATGCTTTCTTTGCATCTATTGAGATGATCATGTGGTTTTTGCTTCTCATTTTGTTAATGTAGTGTATCACATTGATTGACTTGCAGATGTTGAACCATCCCTGTGTCCCTGGTATAAATCCCACTTGATTATGGTGTATGATCTTTTTAATGTATTCCTGTATTCGGTTTGCCAGAATTTTGTTGAGGATTTTTGCATCTATGTTCATCAGTGATACTGGCCTATAGTTCTCCTTCTTTGTGTTGTCCTTGTCTGGTTTTGGCATCAGGGTGATGTTGGCTTCATAGAATGTGTTAGGGAGTGCTCCATCTTCCTCAACTTTCTGGAATAGTTTGAGAAGGATAGGTATTAAATCTTCTTTGAATGTTTGGTAGAATTCTCCAGAGAAGCCGTCTGGTCCTGGACTTTTATTTTTGGAGAGGTTTTTGATTATTGTTTCTATTTCTTTACTTGTGATTGGTCTATTCAGATTCTCTATTTCTTCCTGCTTCATTTTTGGGAAGTTGTAAGAGTCTAAGAATTTATCTATTTCTTCTGGATTGTCCAATTTGTTGGCATATAGGTTTTCATAGTATTCTTGAGTATTCATAATCTTTTGTATCTGTGGTATCCGTTGTGATTTCTCGTCTTTCATTTCTAACTTTATTTATTTGAGGCTTCTCTCTTTTTTTTCTTAGTGAGTCTGGCTAAGGCTTTGTCAATTTTGTTTATTTTCTCAAGAATCAACTCTTTGTTTCATTGATCCTTTCTACTGTCTTTGTGTTTCAATTTAATGTATTTCTGCTCTAATTTTTATTATATCCCTCCTTCTGCTGACTTTGGGCTTTGTTCGTTTTTCTTTTCTAATTCTGTTAGGTGTCGTTTGAGATTGCTCATCTGAGATTTTTCTTGTTTATTGAGGTAAGCCTGTATTGCAGTGAACTTTCCTCTTAGGACCACTTTTGCTGCATCCCAAACAAGTTGGTATGGCATGTTTTCATTTTCACTTGTCTCCAGATAATATTTGATTTCTTCTTTAATTTCTTCAATGCTCCATTGGTTGTTCATAGCATGTTGTTTAATCTCCACAGTTTTGGCCAGCTTCATTCTTGTAGTTGATTTCTAGATTCATAGCATCATGGTCGGAAAAGATGCTTGATATTATTTCAACCCTCTTGAATTTGCATTTGTTGTGGCTTGCTTTGTTTCCCAAGATATGGTCTATCCTTGAGAATGTTCCATGTGCACTTGAGAAGAATGTGTAACCTGCTGTTTTTGGATGGAGTGTTCTATATATATCTATTGAGTCCATCTGGCCTAGTTTTTCATTTAATTCTACAATTTCCTTGTTGACTTTCTGTCTGGATGATCTATCCATTGGTGTTAGTGGGGTGTTGAGGTCCCCTACTATTATTGTATTGTTGTTGATATCTCCTTTTAGTTTTGTTAATAGTTGCTTTACATACTTTGGTGCTCCTGTGTTGGGTGCATATATATTTATAAGTGTTATGCCTTCATGGTGGAGTGTCCCTTTTATCATCATAAACTGACCCTCTTTGTCTCTCTTTATCTGTTTACTTTGAAGTCTACTTTGTCTGATATTAGTATGGCGACACTTGCTTTCTTATGGTCATTATTAGCTTGGAGTATGGTCCTCTATCACTTCACTGTGAGTCTATGTTTGTCTTTGGGGCTGAGGTGTGTTTCCTGGAGGCAGCATATTGTTGGGTCTTGTTCTTTGATCCATCCTGCCACTCTGTGTCTTTTGATTGGAGACTTCAATCCATTTACATGTAGAGTGATTATTGAAATGTGGGGGCCTAATGCTGCCATTTTATTGCTTGTTTTCTGCTTCTCTTGCATTTCCTTTGTTTCTCGTCCCATGAATTTTGGACTACCAATTCAGGTAGGTAGTTTTGGCTATATTGGCTTTCTTCTTCTTTGTAATTTGTGTCTTTATTCTTATTATTAGTTTAGTGGTTAACATGTGGTTTGTATAAAATATTTCATAGATGAGATAGTCCATTTTCTGATAGCCTCTTATTTCCTTAGATTAAGCCATTCCATCCCTTGCCTCTTCCCCTTCTAGGTTGTTATTGTCAGATTTTTTTTCTTCCTTCTTGTGTTGTGAGTTTGTCATTAAAATGACAAGATTATATTTATTCTTGGTGTTTCCCTCCCTTTTATCTTTAATGTTATATTTAGCCTTTGCTAACCTGTCCTGGTGGAGAGCTACAACTTTCTGATTTTGTCTTTCTACTTATCTCCTTTGCTCTGGGTTTTGTAACCCCTTTCCTTTTTTTGTTTTTTCACGTATGAGGGTCTACCTGAGTATTTCTTGTAGGGGAGGTCTTGTGATGATGAACTCCCTTAACTTTTGTTTATCTGGGAAAGGTTTTATTTCTCCATCATAGTTGAATGATATTTTTGCTGGATAGAGTATTCTTGGCTGCAAGTTTTTGTCCTCCAGAGTTTTGAATATATCATTCTACTCTCTTCTAGCCTGTAAGGTATCTGCTGAGAAATCCGCTGACCGCCTTATGGGGGTTTCTTTGTAGATTATTTTCTTCTGCCTTGCTGCCCTTAATATTTTCTCTTTGTCATTGACTTTTGCAAGCTTCACTACTATATGCTTTGGGGTTGGTCTTTTTACATTGATAAAGTTTGGAAGTCTATTAGCTTCTGTCACATGGAGTTGCATCTCTCTCTCCCCAGGTTCGGGATGTTCTCAGCCATTATTTCTTTGAACAGGCTTTCTGCCCCCTTCTCCTTCTCTTCTCCCTCTTGGATACTTATAATCCTTATGTTGCATTTCCTAATTGAGTCAGATATTTCTCAGAGAGTTTCTTCATTTCTTTTTAGACTTAGTTTTCTCTCCTCCTCTATCTGCAGCATTTCTATATTCTTATCCTCCAAATTGCTAATTCTGTCTTCTGTATTATTGACCCTACTGTTCAGAGAGTCCAGATTTTTCTTAATCTCCTCCATTGTGTTCTTCATCTCCAACATTTCTGATTGGTTCTTCTTTATAGTATCAAGCTCTTTTGTGACATAGCTCCTGAACTTGTTGAGTTGTCTATCTGTATTCTCTTTTAACTCATTGAGTTTTTTAATGATGGCTATTTTGAATGCATTGTCATTTAAGTTATAGATTTGAGTGTCTTCAGGATTGTTTTCTGGATACTTTTCATTTCCCTTCTGTTCTGGAGATTTAATATATTTTTTCATACTGCTTGATGGCATGGATTTGTGCCTCCGCATAGAGATAGAGTTTGGTTACTGCTTCCACTTGCTTCTTCTGGTGGGAGGCAGCAGCAGGTGTATACTCTGCACTGACCAGGATCCCTGTGAGCTGTTCCTGACCGAGCCTGGGACCCTCCTCCTGATTGCTGTGGCCCTGTGGGGTCTCGCATCAGCTGTGGGGACAATCACAAGACGACCTCGGGTTGCTGGTGCCTACTGTCACAGACTGCCTAGACACGCTCCCTCCTTAGGGTCTGCAGCAGTGTTATGGGCTTTCATTGCATTGGGGAGCAGGTTCACCTAGACTCGCAGCTCTGCCACCATCAGCTCCTGCAAGATCTCACTTGTCCACTATGAGCCGCAGCACAACTATGGGTATCTACTGTAGTCTGTGGTTAGCTCACCCAGCTGTGCCACTTCTGCCCCAGGGCCTTCCATCCTTGTGAGTGCCAGGTGGGTCCTCTCCGCTAACGCTGAGCAGAGGCTTTCCCTGTGGCTACTGTGGGACTGTGGATTTCCCCCTGGACCAGGGAGCCATCACATTGGGGCTCCAAATTGTCACCATCCCCTCGCATGGGTCCCACTTGGTCTCCCTTGCCTCCTTGGGCCACAGCAGGACTTTGTGTGTTAGATGTGGCTGGTGGGTTGCTCAGCAGACTGAGCCCCTTTCGCCTGAGGGCCTCCCAGCCTTCTGAGTGCTGAGCAGGGCCTCTCCACTAATGCTGAGCAGATGCTTTCCCTGTCACTGCTGTGGGACTGTGGATTTTCCCCCAGACTGAGGAACAGTCTCGCTGGGGCTCCAACTTGTCATCGCCCACTCATGCGGTCCCTCTGGCTCTCCCTTGCCCCCTTGGTGTCACAGAAGGGCTTTGTGTGTTGAGTGCAGCCGGGTGGGTTGCTCAGCCAGATAAGCCCCTGTTGCCTCAGGGCCTCCCAGCGGTCTTATTGCTGGGCGGGGCCTCTCCGCTAAGGCCGAGTAGAGGCTTTACCTGCGGCTGCTGTGGCACCATGGATTTTCACACTGGGCTAAGGAGCAATCACGGTGGGGGGGGAGGTTAGGGCTGTAGTCACCTGTGTCCACAGTTGCACTGCTGATGGGTGTGCACACCTGCCCTTGGTGCCGTGGCAATGTTATGAGCATGTCAGCCAGTAGAAAGTCACTTGCAGGTACTAGGCTGGGGGTCAGAGAGTTTTCACTTATCTCCAACTCCTCCTGGGGGGAAGTCCGTCAACCTTCCAATGTATAGCAGTGCAGGTCTCTCAGGCATCCTGAGGTACTGTGTGGATATCCTTTGTTGACTGATGAATGTCCAATTAGTTGTAGTTCGAAGGGAGAAAGACAAAGAAAACTGCTCTCTCCGCGATGTTGCTGACGTCACTCTATACTTGTCGTTATTTGAAAGTTCATTGAATATTTTCATGGCATTTTGCTTCTTTCATGAAATGTCCCAAAGCTTCACAACTAAAATATGTTACATCCATAGTCATTGCAGTCTCTTATGATTAGAACCCCATAATTATTTAATAACTGCTCACAACATTTAGACTACTATCTAGGGCAGAAAGAGAAGAATCCTTGGAGTAACTAAAAGTGCCATAAGGAATTTTATAATATTTCCAAATTATAGTCGCATGAGTACTGATCTAGGAACACCTTATTTGTTTTCTTTTGGACATAAAACATTCTTAGTCATCTGGGGTGATATAACTAACTCTTGCATAAAATGCCTTCAGGATCATTTTAGAGAAGCAGCTTTTAGTGATATGTCATAATCATGCTTCATTTTTACCCAGTGTTAATGTTTATTGTTTGAGGAGATTATTTTAAATAGAATTTTTTGTGGTTGGTTATTTTCTCAATCTTTTTTCTTAATTGAGGTGTATTTAACATATAACATTATATTAGTTTCAGGTGTACAACAGAATGATTCAATATTTGTGTATGTTGCAAAATGATCACCCTATATCTTATGATCATCGTAAGTCTAGTTAACATCCGTCACATTACATGGTTACAAAGAATGTTTTTTCTTGTAATGAGAACTTTTAAGATCTACTCTCTTAGCAACTTTCAAATATGCAATACAGTATTATTAACTTTATCACCATGCTATATTTTTTAAAGAAGCTTTGGTCCAGATAAGAAGCGCTTTAAAAATACTTTTATTAATTTCTTTCAGCCCCCTCATATCTGAAGAGTGTCAAATGCTGAGGTGCCAAAAGATGCCTTGCAATTCCAATTAGTGTCGTCTTCCACTTTCATCTTCTAGAATAGAATCTGATTTACTGATCGAGGTGGTTTCATTTACCTCCTCTTTTTCTTAAGTTCTTTGGGAAATCTTGTTGATAACTGGCTGATCAGTGAGGTCATCTCTTGTGTTCTGGAGTATAATGTTCCACTTCAGATACTTCAGAAGCAAATGCTCTTGGTATGCCAGTGATGTGGCAACAACACAAAGACTCATTTTAAGGGTCTCTTAAGCTCACAAGAGACAGGTACTCACTTTCTTCTTCCCATTGCAGTTAATTGAAAGGTATTTCATCTCTTTCCTCTGCTACCTGTTCATCTCTGCTCCCCTTTACAGACAAAAGAGATTCATTGTCATACCATTGTTCCTTGATTTTAAAGAATCTCTAGTAGGTTAGATTAGGGTACTAAGATTAGAAGTGATCAGGCTTCAGCTCCTGTTAGGAAAGAGTGTGTAATGCTTAACCTTCTCAGAGCTCCACTTCCCAAACTTCCTTTTCTGTATGTAAATCCAGATTTGAAATATACTCGATACATCTGCAAAATTAGATTTCTCACTAATCCTGCTTAGGTACATTCTGTGCCCAAGTAAATTTCCTCAAGCTAGAGAGCCTTCCCAGATGAACTATATGTAACGTGATTTAAATCACTCCCAAATAGCAGAATTTGTATTATTTGTGAGATATATGTAGAGATTTTTCTCTAAAGCAATTTTCTTCCTGTTAGTGACTAAGAACGTTAAATATACTGGAGCCTTGCTATTATGCTGGTTTTGGGCCCATGCTCTATGGTCACCTCATAGATAAAATGGCCTGATAGTATTTCACCAATGAAATCTCCCCAGATGGATTGTAGATAGTCCAGCCTTATTTTGAGCACTTTAGTGTTTGAAAGGACAACAAATAGTGTTATGCTGTGGTGCCAATTATTAGCTCAGCATAGTACATTTTATTTAAAATTTTCACAGCATTTGACAAACAGGTGCACTGTAATAGAAAAAGCACTCTTAGATGGGAATTTGTGTAGGCATTTTCAAAACTGAATGGCTGTATAATTGGAAGGTGTTCTTTTAGATGCAAATCAAAACCACAAAGTAGTTGTGACTCTAAATACAAAGCACCTACTTTGTGCCAAGGTACCGTGTTAATCAGTGTAGGAGGTATAAACATCAATGGCATGCACCTCTTCCTTGAACAGGTTCAAAGTGTGAGAGTGGAAGGCAGTAAAGAAAGAGAAACCTAATCTTTAATTGATTTCCTGGAAGAGGTAGAATTTGAAATGAGACTTGAATAGTAATATTTCAACAGGATCACTGAGAACCACTTAAGATGTAATAATTCTACTACCTTGTCCCTCCCTCCACTTCCTTTACCACTTTTCTTTTTTATACTTTTCCTTGAAATGTATTCTTTATTAATTTTGTGTGAAGGGTAGTGCTGTACACAAGCAGTGTGTCTTGTCATCACCACCTTAATGTATCATTGGCAAGACCAGGATGAGAATTCTCATGGCAGAAGTGAGAGCTTTGTACAGCTCTAGAACACTCTTCTTTCTCTCAGACCATGGTTAGCCTTAAGAATTCAAGTATATTTATTCTGAACGTTACTTTAATTTTAATAAATTTGGAATCGTCTTAAAAGTAGCTATGACAAATGGGAGGACAATGTTCTCTCTCCCTCTGTCTCTCTTCCCCTTCCTACCTCCTTCTCCCCCTTTATGAATGAGAAATAAACCTGAATTATATTAAGCTCCTGAGATTTCCAGGTTGCTTTTAAATGACAGCCTAATCTAATACAGAAGTTTATATTACAGTAACTAAAACCTTAAAATGTGTCTTTGGCTTAGCAGGCCTGCAACAATCAGGAAATCCATATTAAAAGCTGAAAAGATGGCCAACCACATTAGGCAGTGAGAACAGAGTTGTTAAAACTTGCCTCACATAAATTGGGGGTCTTACCGTGTGCCTACTGAGCAGGCAGGTCTAGAAAAGGTTAGGAATCAAAACATTATTTGTGTTTGTTAGTCTTTTTCACTAATTGAAATTTTTATTGAGGTAATTGTAGATTCACATGTAGTTGTAATGAATAATATAAAGGTCCTGAAGAAATAATATAGAGGTCTTATTTATTCTTTACCAATTTTTCCCAATTGGTAGCATCTTGCAAAACTGTAGTACAATATCACAACCAGGGTATTGACATTGATACGATCTAACCATCTTGTTCAGATTTCCTCAGTTTTACTTGTATCGTGTGTGTTTAATTACATACAATTTTAACACATGTATAGATTCGTATATCCACTACCATAGTCAAAATACAGAACAGTTCCATCACCACAAGAATTCCTCATATTCCCCTTTTATTGCCACACCCAACTCTCTCCCACCACATTCCCCTACTGTGGTTCCTAATTCCTGGCAACCACTAATCTATTCTCCGTTTCTAAAATTTTATCGTTTCAAAATACTATATAAATAGAATCATATAGCATGTAAAATTTTTGGGTTGGCTTTTTTTTTCACTCACCATAATTTCCCAGAGATTCATCTGTGTTTTTTTTGAGCAACATTAGCCCTAAGCTAACATCCACCACCAATCCTCCTCTTTTTGCTGAGGAAGATTGGCCCTGAGCTAACATCCATGCCCATCTTCCTCTACTTTTATATGTGGGATACCTACCACAGCATGGCTTGATAAGGCTTGTAGGTCTGCACCTGGGATCCGAACCGGTGAACCCTGGGCTGCCAAAGCAGAGCACCTGAACTTAGCTGCTATGCAACTGGGCCAGCCCATCCCAGAGATTCATCTAAACTGCTATGTGTATTAATGGTTTGATCCTTTTTATTGCTGAATAATATTCCATGATATGGATCCACCACAGTTTGTTTACACATTTGCCTGTTGTAGGCCATCTGGGATGTTTCCAGTTTTTGGCTGTTTATGAGTAAAGCTTCTATGAACACTTATGTACAGATTCTTGTGTGATCATAAGTTTTCCTTTCTCTGGGATCGATGCCCAAGAGTGCAATTGCTGGGTCATTATGGTAGTTGCGTGTTTAGTTTTATAAGAAACTGCTACACTGTTTTCCAGAGTATACCATTTTACATGCCCACTAGCAATGTATGAGTGATCTAATTTGCTTGTGTCCTCAACAGCATTTGGTATTTTCACTATTTTTAAAAGATTTTAGCCATTCTGATAATGTGTAGTGATATCATTAGAGTTTAAATTTGCATTTCCCTTATGGGTAATGACATTAAACATCTTTTCATGTGCTTATTTGCCACCAGTATATCCTCTTTGGTGAACTGTCTATTCTTATCATTTGTTCATTTTCTAATTGGATTGTTTTTTGTTTTTATGGTTATTTTGAGAGTTCATTGATGTCCTAGATACTTTGTTGGCTAGTCCTTTGTTGGCTATGTGGTTTACAGATATTTTCTCCTAGTCTGTAGCTTGTCTATTCTTCTTAACAGAGTTGTTCACAGGATAAACGTTTTTATTTTGGTGAAATCCAATTTATTAATTTTTTCCTTTTATAGATCTTGCTTTTGGTATCAAGTCTGAGAACTTTTTGCCTAGTCCTATATCCCAAAGATTTTCTCCTATATTTTTTCTACATGTTTTATTGTTTTACATTTTACATTTAAGGCTGTGATCCATTTTGAGTGAATTTTTGTATAAGATGTGAAGTTTAGATCACGGTGTTTGGTTTTTCATTTTTTTTTTTTTTTGCCTATGGCTATCCAATTGTTTCAGCACCATTTGTTGAAAAGGCTATCCTTCCTCAGTTGAGTTGCTTTTGCACCTTTGTTAAATATTAGATTCTCATATTTGTGTGGGTCTTTTTCTGGGGTCTCTATTCCATAGATCTATATGTCTTTCCCCCAACCAATACCTCATTGTCTTTTACTGTAGTCATATAGTAAGCCTTAATATCTGGTAGAGTGATTCTTCCCAATTTTTCTTCTTCAAGATTGTTTTAGCTATATTAGTTCCTTTGCATTTCCTTAAAAATTTGCTGGGGTTTGATAGGAATTACATTAAATCTATAAATCAACTAGGGGGAGAATTGACATCTTTACTATATTGAGTCTTCCCATCCATGAACATGGTAAGTCTCAACATTTCTTTGGGTCTTCTTTAATTTCTTTCATCAGCATCTTGTAATTTTCTCACTTCTTAGTTCTAGGAGGTTTTTTTTTTATTCCTAGGGATTTTCTACATAGGTACGTACATCATCTGCAAATAGGGGCAGTTTTATTTCTGCCTTTCCAATCTGTATGCCATTTATTTTTTTCCTCATGCTGCACTGGTTATAACTTCCAGTACTATGTTGAATAAGAGTGATGAGAGCAGACTTTGCCTTGTTCCTGAGTTTGCATGGAAAGCCTTCAGTCTCTCACTTTAAGTCTGATGTTAGCTGTAGTTTTTTTGTATGTTCTTTATCAAGTTGAGGTAATTTCACTCTGTTCTTGCTGAGAATTTTTATCATGAATGGGTACTGGATTTTGTCAAATGCTTTTTCTGCATCAATTGATATAGTCACATGATTTTTCTTCTTCAACTTGTTGATATGGTGGATTATATTGATAGATTTGTTAATGTTGAATCAGCCTTACACTTGTGGAATAAGTGCTACTTGGCCATGGTTATAAGTTCCTTTTATACATTGTTGGATTTGGTTTGCTAGAATTTCCTTGAGGATTTTAAAGTGTTTGAGAGATTTTTAAATCTTCATGGGAGATACTGGTTTGTAGTTTTCTCTTTTTTTACTGTCATTTCTTGGTTTTGTTATTAGTGTAATACTGGCCTCTATTTTCTAGAAGAGTTTGTGAAGAATTGATATTGATTCTTCTTTAATTATTTGGTAGAATTCTCCAGTGAAACCATCTGGACCTGGATATTTCTTTCTTTTTTTCTTGAGGAAGATTAGCCCTGAGCTAACATCTGTGACAATCCTCCTCTAATTTTTTGTATGTGGGCCACCTCCATAGCGTAGCTGGTGAGTGGAGTAGGTCTGTGCCTTGGATCCAAACCCACGAACCTGGGCCACCAAAGCAGAGCATGCAGAACTTTAACCACTCAGCCATGGGGCTGTGTCCTGGATATTTCTTTTCTGGGAACTTTTTAATTACAAAGTCAATTTCTTCAGTGCTTCCAGAACTATTCAGTTTATCTTGGTTGAATTTTCATTATTTGTGGTTTTCTAGGAATCAGTGTATTTCTGCTAAGGTGTTGAATTTATAAGCATAAAGTTGTTCATAGGATTTCCTTTTTATACTTTTAATGGCTGCAGGATCTGTAGTTATATACCCTGTTTCATTCCTTATATTGGTGATTTGTGCTTTCTCTATTTTAATTTTTTTGTATTAATAGAGGTTTATCAATTTTATTTATTTTTCCCCCAAAGAATCAGCTTTTTGTTGCATTGATTTTTCTATATAGTGCTCCTGTTTTCAATTTCATTGATAACTACTCTTATCTTTATTATTTCTTGCTTCTGCTTCCTTTGGGTTCATTTTCTTCTTTTTCTATTTTCTTAAGGTAGGAACTTAGATTATTGATTTGAGAACTTTCCTTGCCTCTAATAGTGTTCTCTTTTAAGGCCTTTCTGATAATCAGCAACTTATAAACCTTAGTTGTTATCTCTAATCATCAGTTTCACTAATGGGTCTTTTACTATTTGTTATAAACCTCCATGTTACCACATCTTTATACAGACATCCCAAAGGCACCTCAAATTAAACTTGCCTAAAACTAAGCTCATTATCTTCACTCTCTCCTGGACCTCCGATATCTGTAACTCCTTCTATTTTTCTTTTCCTCAATTAATGATTGCTAGTATTTACTCAGGAACTTAAGGTAGGCTATTTCTAGTTCTTCAGTAAGTAATGATGGTTATACTTCTTAAGTAGCTCTTAAATTTTTTCTTTTCAGTAGATTCCAGCCACTGCCTTATTTCAGGTCTTCTTCATCTCCCACCTGGAAAGTAGAGTAATTTTATAAGGTTTATGCAAAACATCAGCTTCCTGTACACACCCCATTTCTCACTCTCCAGAAGCTATCACTTTTAATTATTTTAGTTGTGTTTTAAAAAATATTTTTATATCAATAAACACCATATATACGGTTACTTTTTCGTTTTTCCATTTTAGGCCTTCTGCACTGACTTCCCAAAATGGGAAGTAAGGATTTAACTCTTTTATATCATCTTCATGTTTTATATTTTATATATTGTGTGCTTATGTATTTGTAATGTATGTAATATAAATATGTATGCAATATATAAATATATATAATACATATAATATATAATATATATACCACCCCATGTATATATACATATTATATATACAAAATATATATATGCACGTAAGCACACTTTTCTCTCATCTTCCCAATATGGCTATATCATAAATTACACATGGAGCAATATTTATTATTTGAATTATGATTCCATAAATGTTATTCACAGCCTGGCCATGACACATACTATATTATGTCTCCTTTCTTTTACGTGTTTTTGTTTTCCTTTGAATTTTATTTCATCACTTGCTTAGTTTTCTATGTGTTTACTAGTATTTCATTTTCTAATATCCTGCTTTTACTTTAAATCTATCAATGTCACCTTCTTAGATTCATTTCTCCCAGAGCTCTCTAATCTCTAATCTGCCATCTGGAATTGTTGCTCTCTTGGTCTGCCACTGAGCTAGGTTCTCCCTTCTACAGCAATCTTGTATTCCATCTGTTTTGTTCTTTGTTGACTTTCCTGTTTTGTAGCTCTTACTTATACTTTCTGATTCTTAGTTTATTCCCTTGTTTTGGTATAACACTTATTTTATCAGCTTCCTGAGAGAGTCCATTGGAAGTAAATTTTTGAGACCTTGCGTGTCTGAAAAGGTCTCTATTCTACCCTCACAATTAATTGATAATATTGGTTGTCAAATTCTAGCTTGGAAATTATTTTGTCTTAAACTTTTAAGATTTTGTTCCATTGTCTTCTACCTTTGAGGGCCATTCTGAATCCTGAACCTTTGTGTGACCTCTTCATTTTTATGTTTTATTTCTTCCATGGAAGTTTTCAGAATTTTCCCTCCACTACTGAAATTTCAGATGATATGCTTCGGTGTGGGTCTCTTTCATCCATTGAGCTGGTATTTGGTGAGCCCTTCCAATCAAGAAACTCATTTCTTTCAGTTTGGGGAAATTTTCTCGAATTAATTTCTGCTAATTTCCTTCCCTATGTTTTGGCAATCCTCTTATTCTAATGTCTGATGTCTTCAATTGATCTATATTCATTTTCTCTTCAATTTTTCTCTATGTTTTTGTTAAATTTTCTCAAATATGTACTCAACTTTTTATTCCAATCCTCTGTTGATCTTTCCCTTCTGCCAAAATTTTTATTTTGCGAGAGCTTGTTGTGTTGTTTTATGATTGTGTATTTGTGTGTTTTAAATAACATCTGGTTCTTATTTCATGGATTCAATATCTTCTCTCTGAGGATATTAATAATTTTTTAAAATGTTTTATTCTTAATCCCTTGCAAATTTTCTTCCTGGATTGTTTCTTTCAGCTTTCTTTATCTTTCTGTTTTGTTTTGGCTTTCCTAACATGTCCAGTGATCCTTGGTTGTACATTTATTCTCAAGAACAAGGCACTAAATTGTAGGCAGAGCTTACTAACTTACTATCAGATAATTTTGGCAAGAGTTTTTCATTGGGGGATCTCCAACCATTACCTTTAGGACTTTTCTCTTCAGTTTGTCATATTCTTCAGAGGAGAATCTTCCAACTCTTTCCCAGAGATTAATAAGCCTAGTGGTAAGCCAGTGTTCTCGGAGCTGTTAGAAAAGGGACTCGGGGCTCAATGTTCAGTTTGTAGACTTTTACTTAATCCCTTGCACAATTTCACTTAATCTCTGTTTTTAGTACAGATTCCCTGCCCTCAGCTCTGTCTGATATCTCCAGTCTAGAGTTCACCTGATTTACCCTCTCTGAAGAAAAGCCTTCTGCTGAGCTTGGGTAGAGAGACTCACCCAGATGGAGGAAGTGGAGGAAAAGGGGGGTCTGCTTCTTAATCATTTATATTCATACTTTGAATACCACTTTGAACTACCTAGTTCTGCTAATTCCAAATCCTTTCTAGGGTTTTAGTTACAATTTTCAAAGTTTTTCTCTTGTCTCCTTTCTTGTTGTCTTTGTCCTTATGCTTTTCTTTCTCTTCTTTAAAAAAAAAACTCTTCACTGCTATTTCACGTGTGTTTTGGAATGGAGCAGCAGTAAATGCACGTGTTTAAATATTTAACTAGAGACCCTACGGGTCTCCTTTCCCCAGTCTTTTACCCTACTCCAATTCACTTTTATACTACTGCCAGAGTGATCTTGATAGAATGATACTCTGTTCTAATCATCTCTTCATTAAAGCCCATCAGTAGCTCCCATTGCCCAATGATAAATTGTTTGCATAATATACAAAGTACGCTGTATAATCTAACCCCTACCTGATTCTCTGGCCTCATTCTTGTTTGCAGCAGCATTCTTTGTCTTTTTTTTTGGTGAGGAAGATTGGCCCTGAGCTAACACCTGTTCCCAATCTTCCTCTTTTTGCTTAAGGAAGATTGTCCCTGAGCTAACATCTGTACCAATCTTCCTCCATTTTGTATGTGAAACATCACCATAGCATGGCTGGAAGAGCAGCGTGTAGGTCCATGTCTGGGATCCAAACCTGCAAACTCCAGGCTGCCAAAGCAGAACACATGAATTTAACCAGAACGCCACTGGGCTGGCCCCTGCAGCATTTCTTTTTAAGAGGTATTGACAGTTTTGCCAACACCCAATGTTCTTTCCTTCTCCATATTTTGGGATGTTCAGTTGATTCTACCTGATGTACCCTGCCCCATCATTGTCTGCCTGCTAGCTGCTCCCATGTCAGGCCATCTCTTCTATGAAGCCTTCTTTACTCATCATTCTCATAGCTTGTTCTACATATGATATCGTCAGCATTTATCATACAATATTGCAGTTATTTATTTACGTCTGTCTTATTTACATCTTTCCTTACTGAAATTTGAGCTCCTTGGTAATAGAAATTATGTCTTAGTTATTTCTGTATCTTCAGAAGTTAGCAATATCTGACATGAACTTGGGGGCCAGTGTCTGTTTCTAATTTATTTGTTCCATGATATGTACACAGCACACTGTATTGGCTTTTGATGGAAAAAGAGATACAAAGCTAACAGACGTGTGTACACAAATATCATTCCATGTTATTAAATATTCTACATTTTAATGGCTACTAAATTTTTCATTATATGGTTATACCATAGTTTATTTAACTAATACCCATTGTTGGGTATTGGTTAATGTTTTCAAATTTGCTATTTTAAATTATGCTACAGTGAGCCTATATGTAGCTAAATTTTAGGGTGCATCCATGGTTATTGGACATAGATAAAATTCTTAGAAGTTAAAATGCTGAATTAGGAGTAATGTCTGTTTTAAAGGCATTTAATTTATAGTTCCTTCCAAGTAAGTTGTACTAATTTGTATTTTCACCACCAGTTCATTAAGGTGCCCATTTTTCTGCACTCCTTTCGTTGTTACTACTTCTGTAATCATCATCACCACCACCACCATCATCATTATCGTCCCTTGCTAAAACTTGTAGGTGAAAATGTTTCCCTTGTTTAATTTGCTTTCCTCTAGTTACTAATAATGTTGCCTATTTTAAAAATGTTTATAAACAATTTGTATTTCATTTTCTAAGTTGCCTATTTGTGTCTTTTGACAATTTTATGTCAGGATATTTTTTTCTCCCACTGTCCCAGTTTTTTTTTTAACAGGCGAATAAGAGGTATACTATAGCAGTGTTTATGAGACTACATTGTTTCCTTTGACAGTGAATTTAATATTATCTAATAATATTTATATGTAAACTTAAAATAAAAATAATTACAGTAGAAAGCTGTGTTTGGGTGTAATGACCAAATCACTTGTTTTCCTAAATTTCTGTGAAAGTCTTTTAATCTTTACCAAAAATATTTGTAGGCAGGCCAAGATGAAGAGAATAGCTGTTTCCTAAACAGAATGGGCTGGCTGGAAGCAATTTTACCAGAATCTTTGGGGATTGGGGGGGAGTCATTTTTAAGGAATATTTTAAACACACAAATAACTTTCTCAACCAATAGCTGTTTAACTAAAGCTATAGAGTTGTGCAAATATCACACAATCCAGTTTTAGAACATTTCCATTATCCCAAAAAGTTCCCTCTTGCCTGCTTGTGGTTAATCTTCATTCCTACTCCAAATTCCAGGCAATCACTTATCTACTTTCTGTCTTTATAGATTTTCCTTTCTGAAGTTTATAAAAGTGGAATCATATTATACGTGGCCTTTTGTGTCTGCTTAATGTTTTCAAGGTTCATCTAATTGGAACATGCATCATCAGTACTTCATTGTACTGTACAATATGGACATACCACATTTTGTGTATCCATTCATCAGTTGATTGACATTTGTGTTTTATTTTCCAAGTATAGATTTAGGTCAACAGTCTACCTTAAGCTGATTTTTGTGCATAGTCAGGGGTAGGAGCTCAACTTCATTTGCATGTAGATATCCAGTAGTTCCTGTGCCATTTGTTGAAAAAGACTATGCTTTCTCTCTCTGAATTGCCTTGGAACCTTTGTCCAAAATGAATTGACCATAAGTATAAGGTTTTATTTCTGGGTTTCCTTTCTGTCCCATTGATCTCTGTGGCTATCCTATGCCAATACCACACTCTCAATTACTGTAGCTTTATAGTGAGCTTTAAAATTGGGTAATGTAATCCCTGCAGTTTATTCTTCTTTTTCAAGATTTTTTTGGTTATTCTGGATCCTTTGCCTTTCCATGTAAATTTTAAAGCTTGTCTATTTCTACAAAACCAGGTTGCTTGGGGCTGGCCCCATGGCCAAGTGGTTAAGTTCACGTGCTCCTCTTTGGTGTCCTGGCATTTGCTGGTTTGGATCCTGGGCACAGACACATGCACCACTCATCAAGCCATGGGGTGGTGGCATCCCATGTAGAGGAACTAGAATGACTTACGACTAGGATATACTACTGGGACTTTGGGGAGAAAAAAAATGAGAAAGATTGGCAACAGATGTTAGCTCAGGGCCAATCTCCTCAAAAAAAAAAAAAGACAGCAAACCAAAAAACTTTAGCTTTCCAGTCCATCCTGAGGCTCAGCTCCTCCTTCTCCTCAATGTCCTTAAGATGTCCCCATGTCTTTGGAGTAATTTCATCCCCTATTAAGCTTTAAAAATCCCCAGCTTGCTGGAATTTTCATGGAGATTACATTGAATTTGTAGATCAATTTGTGGAGAATTGCCATCTTAACACTATTGAGTCTTTCAATCCATGAACATGGAATATCTCTTCATTGTTTTAGATCTTTAGTTTCTCATAGTAATGTTTTGTAGTTTTCAGTGTACAGGTCTTATACTTCATTTGGTAAGCTTATTCTTAAGTGTTTTAATTCTTTTTGATGCTATTGTGAATGGAATTGTTTTCTTAATTTTATTTTCATATTGTTCAGTACAGTTATTTTCTAATAATGGCAAAACGTGTATGGTCTATTTCCCTCCACATTTTGACTGTTACTAGCATTTTACTTCTAGTATGATATACAATTTAATAGGCCTACAGGAACCAATCACTAATTCATATCATGGGACCAGAACTCTGGGCAGTTAAGTGCCTAGGTGCAGTTTTTGCATTGAAAGAATGAAACTCCTAAAAAATTTAAAGCATGTTAATACAGAAATAGTCCTGAGAATTCAATTTGAAGACATGACAAAGTGTTTATAGTAAGGTTCTCTTAATAATGCTGACTTGTGTTTCTCGACATTTCATTGATTTTTAAGATTTTTATAGATGTACTCCTTTGCGTTTAATATGTATCAATCAGCAAATTAAGTAGATTGTGCTTGTGTTGACACTTTTTGGCCTCAAGTTAATGGTTTGTTGTAGTGCTCGTTTTTGCTTCCATCACATTGAAAAATGTTATTTAGAGAGGAAAAATTGAACTTTGCAGTTAGTTATTACAACAAAAAGGAGATGTATTTTGCCAGCCTCAGTGTACACTGTTTTTCTAGCCTTTCAGTAGACAACCATCATTTAAATCACTTGTTCTTAAAGTGTGATCTTGCAGAATGCCTATGTGTTGTAAGACAGAATGAGGTATTATACTTTAAAAACTGAATAACATTGGGGCTTTTCCAATTGGCTGAAGAAAATGAAACTATATTGTTCCAAACTTTTAGTTTTTCCCTTGTAGAAAGTTTTTCTTAAATCTTTCGCACCAGTTATTGCTTATCGTCTAGTGAGTATTAATGAACACTAATATGAATGATCAAGGTTATTTGCACACATTAATAGAAAAACTCAGATTATCATGCTTACTTCAACAGCTTATTTTTACTACAGAAAGTTACTGTTTTTATATGGTAAAATTAATGGTATTTTGTGTCGCTCTGGGCCTGAGCAAATTTAAGGACTACCAAGTTTAAAAAATCATTAGAAAGAAACAGAAATGTGGATATATTCAGTGTACTAATTTGCTTATAGGCAGCAAAAACCTACCAAAGTCTACACCCTCAATTTAATGACCAAACTGTAGGTCACTTACAGGCTGCAATGAGTAAAAAGCACTTAACACTTCTCTTCAACAAAACATAAATGTCTAGTAGACTGTTACTTGTCTAGAAGCTAGGGAGAGCAAATCGGGAATAGTCTTGTCCACTGTTTTTACAGTTTCCAAGCAGATAGACAAATCTTTTTCTTCTTCTGTATTTTCTATACGTAAAGCTATTAAAATCGATATGTAAAGTTTTATGAATTATATGTTGAAAGGAAAATGTAAGTTATTATGTTCCTGAGATATTTTCACCTGAGTATAATGATGCCTGACTTTTGCCCCTACAGACATCCTGCAAAGAAGGGTAGAAGAGGTAACACTGGCTTTCGAGGATGATTGTTGCAAGGAGCAGGAACGCAACATCAGGATTCTTTTTCGTTGAGTGACCATGTCTTCAGGATGTTGTTTTGGGATTATACATTACCTACAAATTTTGATGATGTTAAATAGAGTAGCATTTACAATTACTAATTAATCTTTGGTTGTGATAAAGTGTTTGTGTATTTGGCTTTTTTTTCCATTTAAATATTGCGCTGTTGAGATTATACTGTAGTTTGGCTTTTAGTATTAGTAAATCAAAAACTATATTAGCCCTTTTGTCTAGGCAGCAACCTATTAGATTTTGACTCTATGTTTGCAATTTGTATCTTATTTTCCTAGATTCCATATCTTACCACCAGCACACACTGTCCTTCTCACTCCAGCCAGATTATAGAGAAATGTTTGCCAAAAAATAAATGCCAACCAATCTTTACTGGGTGCTTGTTAACATTTAATGTACACTGTATAGTGCTAAACACTGTAAAGTCTCGCTCCTCAAAGAAACTTACTAGTTTGAGATATAATTAATGCCTGTCTGTATAAAAACAATATAGACAATACAAGGAAGTGCGTTATAAATTACAGAAGTGTTATGAATTACAGAAAGTGTGCTATAGAAATTCAGAGAAGGAAAGAAAAGTTCAGGTGGATTTGGGACTCAAATTAGGTTACTTTTGAAAGGGCAAGGTTCAGGCAGTTTATTTTTGGTATACAGACATCCTCATGTTTTACTTGGTTTTACTGTATGAATCCTAGTTGTTGATTTTTGTGTATTTTTTTTTTAAGAAAAAGCTCTGTTCTTAGTTTGGGAATAGTCTGATCTCTTGTGTTTCATGTTTCATCTAAGTCATAAATAAAGGTAATGTTCTAAAAAATAAAAGTATAATATCAAAATAAACTACTTAGAAGTTTTTGAGTGACTAGAGTTTAATTGCCTATAATTACTGAGCTGAATTTCTGTTGTAGTGACTACACATGACCATCCTGTGGGGTATATGTTATGGGAAGAAAATATTTTTGAAATGAATATTAGTGATTTTCATCACCTTATGAGTAAACTAAATATTACAACTTTACATGGTTTCTTTTTTCCTAACCAAATTTCTCAAAGTAGCAGCTTCTTATCAGGTAAGTTTTTCTTACCACTCAAAATTATAGAATATGAAAATAATCCAGAGACTATTTAATTTTGTGGATGATTTCTGTCAGTAAACAGCTTTTGAGTATAATCTTAAGTAATCTCTAATCTTTGAGACCAGTATTATTACTATTATACCCTACATAAAGACATTTTCCCTATTGTTTTTGAAGATTCAACTCTTGTAAAGTATCCCCTGCGTAAGTTAAGTTCCACGTTCTGTAAAGAGAATATAGTGTATTGGAGGAAACACTGGATTTAGTCTTGTCCCTGCCTGAATAACTGGACAAATAATTTCATTTTGGGCACTGTCTTTTGTCTGTAACATGAAAGAGACCATATTAAGGTTTCCCAACTGAAACTAGTTTTCATTTCTCTGAAGTTTTGCGATTTCCTTTCACTACCAGTAAGTGCTTACTGTAAAGTTCCTCAGTAAAATAAAGAGGAGGCTACAGTACTCCTATTGACTTTGCACTGGAGGTTCTAGTGTTTTTTCCGGGACACAGAAGAGGCCAGTGGATGGCAAGTGGCTTCCAGATCAATACAGTAACACTGTAAGATTCACTAGTAGATCTCCATGTACTGTCTGGAATCTTGAGGCTTGGACTAAATCACCTCTAAGGTTCCTTCTGGTTCTGGTTCTAACCTGTGTCTAAAACACATGACATCACTGAACAAATATTAATTAAAAGATCAGAAATAACCTGTTTTGGGCAGTAATTTTAAAGCAACATTTATATTAGGTACTGGAGTCTTGAGCCCCTCCTAACCATTGTTGAAGACCAGCTAAGATATTAGCTGAAGGAGAATCTTAAATTTATCATGTTGACACTTTCCTAGTGCTTATCTACTTTTTTGTCCTTTGAAAAAGATGCTATATTTATTCTCTCTGTAACAGCATTTATGCTATCTCATTTGGGGAATTTGAAAGACATGCACAGTTGTTTACTCTTAATGTTAGATGAGTGATGCTAACCATCTTCAAGAGAAGATTTTTTGGTTTTGTCATCTTCTTCCATATCTGGAAATTATAATTGCTTCGTAATATATTCATCAGAAGTGTGCTGTGAACAAAGCACCTAAAAAGGACCAACTCTGGAAATATATCTATGTTAAGGAGGAACTTCTGGCTTAATTAAACTAACCTTGTTAAATTGTCAGAAAGACAAATGAGACATATTTTCCAGTTGGTCATAAATTCTTTTAGGGGTGAAATTGTGAAATTACCTCATGGTAAGATCTCTGTGCCCATGAATAACACCTAGAAATCTCAAAGCTTTTTATTCACTGTCTGAGGAAAGTGGGGAGAGGGATGCCGTGGGAAATGGAATAGCTATCATTCCACAGTTAATAAGTTTGGCAGAGCTAGAAATAGCCTGGATTTCCTTCTAGTGCAATTTTCTGAATGTTTGTCCCTTGGTACCTACCACTTGGACTGGCTACAGTTATACACACACAGTACTTCCTTATGACCTTGCTTTCTAGTTGCAGTTCCACCCTATGTATGTCTTTTTAGCCATTCATTCTCCACTCATCCCACCTAGTGGATTTGTAATGTAGTGTATACCACTTCAGTGCCAGTAGGATGCATGTTATATTAGAAGTTGTATACAAGTCTGGTGTGATGGTCAGTGTAGTATTTGTTTCACCCTTTGCCGCCTTCCCAGGGGACAAACACATTAGGAACCTTGGTGTATTTTTCCATTTCCTTATTGATCAATGTGTCAATAGGAGAGTTTGGTTGAGCAGCAGAATTCAGCCCCATCACTATAGGATTTATCTGGGGCAGGCTATGATATGACCCACACTTTGTTTATGCTTACATTCCGTCCATGTTCTGTGCCAAAGTCACAAAGTGGTGCATGTTATATCTGCATTCATTCACCTCTGTGCTTCAAAAGCAGTCATTTGTATATGACTGGTTTTGAATAACTAATACTTTCCAAGACATTTCCAATCTGTTAGAAGTTCTCAGGATAAGAAGTACAATGTCTTCCAGTAGCTGCTATTTGGTCATATCCTCTAACTTGAGCATGGCAATACAGACAGTCTGAATAAGTCTGAACCTACTGGATAACCTTGAAATATTTGCTCATAGATGACCACCCTATCAAGTGACTTTATTAATTCTTTTCCTTTTTTTGAGGAAGATTAGCCCAGAGCTAACTGCTGCCAGTCCTCCTCTTTTCGCTGAGGAAGACTGGCCCTGAGCTAACATCCATGCCCATCTGCCTCTACTTTATACGTGGGACTCCTGCCACAGCATGGCGTGCCAAGCAGTGCCATGTCCGCAGCTGGGATTGGAACCAGTGAACCCCAGGCCGCCGAGAAGCAGAACGTGTGAACTTAACCACTGTGCCACCGGGCCGGCCCCTCAAGTGACTTTAAAACCATACTTTTGTATAGTACTTTACAATTACCCTATTCTGAGGTATTACCCCCACTTTACACATGAAAAAACTGGCCTACACTAGTTAAAGAAACTCATTGAAACTCAAATAGTCCCATAACTTGAAAAACGTAAGTTAAGTCCTGATTGCCTACTATGTTAAATTGTCAATAACCGGGCACTGAGAAATCCAAGCAGTGTGACCCCCAAACCCATGCTCTTTTTTCTTCTTTGGCTCTTTGTGATAGAAGAAGGGTTCCCTTTAATAAAAAAATATTATTGACTAGGTAATTATGTGGTTCAAAATTCAAAGGGTACAAAAAGATACAGTGAAGAGTTTTTCCCACCCTCGTCCCTCACTGTTCAGTTCCCCTGCCTGGACGTTTTTACTTACCACTTGTCTGTATGTTTTCCCAGAAGTATTTTATGCATATAGAAACACACACATACATATATTCCGTGTTTTTTACTCAAATGGAAGCATGCTATATACATTGTTCTGCACCTTGCTATTCTACTAAATATATTTTAGAGATTGTTCAATAGCAGTCCATACAGAACTTTGTCATTTTTGGGACTGCTGCATAGTTTTCCTTTGAATGAATGTATCACATTCATGGACATATGTTTCCAATATTTTGTTATAAACAATGCTGCATTGAACATTTTATATATATATATATGTATATGTATGTATGTATACACACATACACATACTTGAGGACACACTGTATTGAGGATAATATTCCTAGACACTGAATTGCTGCATTAAAGGGAATGTGCATTTAATTCAATTGTATCCTCAAGTTCCCTTTGGTAGAGGCTTTACCAATTTATGTTCCTACCAGCAATGTACTGAGAGTGTCTATTTTCCCACAATCTCAACAAAACAAGCGTGTTCTCAAACTTGTGGATCTTTACCAATCTAGTAGATGAAAAGTGTTATTTTAGTGTACTTTTTAAAAATAAACTTTATTTTTTAGAACAGTTTTAGATTTACAGAAAAGTTGCATAGTACAGACTTCCATACACCTTCACTCGGTTTCCTTTAGTGTTAACATTTACATAACTCTGGTATACTTGCCACAACTAATGAACCTTATTATTAATGAAAGTGCATCATTTATTCATATTTCCTTAGTTTTTACCTAGGGCCCTTTTTCTGTTCCAGGATCCCATCCAGGATACCACATGACATTAGTCATCACGTCTCCTTTGGTTCCTTTGGTTGTGAAAGGTTCTCAGACTTTCCACGTTTTTTAAGAGTTTTGAGGAGTACAGTTCAGTTATGTTATAGTCCGGGCCTGAATACATATGGATTTGTGATTCTCAGGATAGGAAATACAATGTCTTGTAAAACTCTGTTACAGACAGAGGAGAACCATCAGTGCAAGTGACGTCGTCACACTTGTCTGATCACTGGCTACACTGTGGAGGACGGATCAGAGGCTGGATTGGAAACATCAGGTAGGCCGGGTAAGTCCTTGAAAGCAGAAGCAGGGGGGATGGGGCACATTCAAGAGAAATTAGAAGAGCCAGGTTTGGTGATACTGAATGAGAAAGTCAAGAAGTCGCCTAAGTTTATGAGCTGCATATTTTGCCTTTAACCTCTACGAGAAATTCAAGAGAAATATTTTAACAATTTACAACATACCGGTTACTCCATACGTACTCTCTTTCCGTTTCTTTAGCTCTGCCCTACTACAATTCCCAGAGCCTCGCGCTCCACCACAATCCCCTTAGAGTCTGCCGCGCGGAGTTCTGGGACTTGAAGTCCGCGGCCTATTTACCCAAGTTAGAGATAGGGGCCTGTGGAAACATGAAGAGGTAAGGGCTTGTCTCAGAGGAGGCGGCGAAGGGAGCTCTGTTCGAACTTTTAACTTTTAAAATGGCTTTTATTACTTTGTGTTTGGGGTCTGTCACGTTCTCGGGATGCAGTTTCGTGTGAGCGGGAAGACAAAGGAGGAGGGAGGAGGGGAGACGGGCTGGACAGGCCTGCAGGGTGAAGTTGCGGAAGGGCCGCCGCTGCCTCCGGTTCCCGCCGGCATGCCCTCCCGGCACAGGTCTCTAGGCCACGGCGCCGGCCCCAGGAGCTGGACGGATGCAGTGGCTTCTTCCCGTTTCAGACGGACCCACCCAGGTAAAAGGGTCTTGGCCAACTTGATGCCCAGCGCTGGAGAAACCCAGACGAGCTCCGCCTTGTCCCGCCCTCCCTCCACCTCACCCTCAGAGAGAGGCTCAGGGTGGGCGCGTTTATTTGCAGTGTTTGTGTGCTAAAGAAGACTTGCTCGGGCCCTGAGAGCAGGTAGCGCTTTCAGATCTTAAAGTAAGCAAGTTATAATTTGTTTCTACAAATTTAGAAGGATACAAAGCCGGTTCGATGTATTATGGGAGAAGACTGGCAGCCCTGCGAGCAGTTCCCCCTACTGGTTCTGCAGGAAATAGCAGCTTTAACTTGGCTGGTGATTGTTGAAAGCCCGAGCTTTACAATTACTGACAGTACACAAAGCCTTTTAAAGGATCCTCATTAAATTGGCTTTGTATTCAGTCTGCAAGTAGAATAATCACTCTGGAATAGGGCGGGGCATTTAAAATTCTTACTGATATTATGCTGTCCTGCACTGTCACTTGCTGCATCTTTTAAAAAAACATTTCTGACTTTTCCTGCCTCAAAATGACTTTTAAAAAATGTTTATTATGATATATCTCATACATGCAAAATAATGTATATATATAATTGAAAGAATAATAATAGAAGTCCGTTGTGTACCCCTTCCGGATTGCTTCTTCTCCCTCTCTTCCCCCTGAGGGAACCAGTTGTCCAGAATTTTACACTAATCATTCCCTTGCTTTAAAAAAAAATAGTTTTACTACATATGAATTTATCCCTAAACAAAGTGTTGCTAGTTATATCCATTTTCAACTCTTTATAAATGGACACATTTTTTTTGTGACTTGCTTTTTCTCACTTAACATTTCTTTTTGAGAGTCAAAGCCACTTTAAAAGTAGCAAGAACTGTCAGAATTCTAAATAATACATAAAAATTAAGATACTTAAAAGGAGTTTTTTAAAATCCTGGGCCTAAGCTTTTTCTTAAATTTCCCAGAGTAAGCCTGTGTCTTTCTAGAGCATGAGAATCTTGCTCATAATTATGGGAGATACATCTTCTAGGCCTGCCTCATCATAACCCCAATAGTAAAGGGCTATTTTAGAAGGAAGGTGTGCATTGTGTGTAAGTAGGTATTTGATAAGTAAATGTTTGTGCAATGAATGATAAAGGGCAACAAATAGTTTAGAGAAGTGCCTTTGAACAAATGGGGTCACTAATGGTAGATAATATAGATAAAGAATATATTTTGAGATTTACTGTCTCTTCTACTTTCTGTATCTATTCTTATATCTACTCCAGGGTAAATAGCTGTGTGAAGAGTGATGAGCATGTCCTGGAGGAGTTGGAAACAGAAGGGGAGAGGCAGCTGAAAAGCCTCCTTCAGCATCAACTTGATACCTCTGTCTCCATTGAGGAGTAGGTATTGATTTTGCAAATGGGGAGAGTATTATAGCCCCTCACATCCAGGTGACAGACCCCTCTTAAAGCCTGGATGGAACACTCCTCTCCCACCCGCCTTTTCTTGGCAAACTTCTGCTTATTAGGGATGATTTTGCTTCTGTGTCTCTTCCTCTAGGAAGCCTCCCATATCCCACTAAGTCCGGGCTAGGTGCTTTTCCTATGTTTTCCCTTAACATCAATAGCACTTCTAACCCGATATTATCATTGCCTGTTTACTTGCCTGTCTTCCACTTTTCTTCCACAAAAGCAGAAACCATTTTTATCTCTTCTTTTTGGTGAGGAAGACTGGCCCTGAGCTAACATCTGTTGCCAATCTTCCTCTCTCTCTCTCTCTCTTTTCTTTTTGAGGAAGATTAGCCCTGAGCTAACATCCGCTGCCAATCCTCCTCTTTTTGCTGAGGAAGACTGGCCCTGAGGTAACATCTGTGCCCCTCTTCCTCTACTTTATATGTGGGACGCCTACCGCAGCATGGCTTGATAAACAGTGCATAGGTTCATACCTGGGATCTGAACCAGTGAACCCTGGGCCCCCAAAGTGGAGCTCAAGAACCTAACTGCTACGTCATTGGGCCGGCCCCTCATTTTTATCTTTTTCATTGTTAAATCCTCGGTACCTAGCACCGTATCTGATGCATAATAGGTATTCAATAAATAAATATTTGATTCAGTCATTTATTAGTCCTGGAAGAAAGGACTATTGACTGAGTTCCATATCGTTACAGTGGTGCTTCAGCTTAGAAGTGGGACATGAGAGAGAAATTGTTGATGAGTTTCATTGTGCCTGTTTTAATAGTGAGCCCCTTTTCTTTAAATTATGGTAGCTGGAAGCTTTTCTTACTCTCTTCCTGCTTCTTTTGCAGATGTGTGTCTAAGAAAGAGAGCTTTGCTCCTGGTACTATGTACAAGCCCTTTGGAAAGGAAGCAGCTGGCACGATGACTTTGTCCCAGTTCCAGACACTGCATGAGAAGGACCAGGAAACTGCTTCTCTCAGGGAGCTAGGGCTCAATGAAACAGAAATCTTGATCTGGAAGAGCCATGTTTCAGGTGAAAAGGTGAGTGGGGCAATTTTTTTCTGGAGATTAAGGAGCAGGAGCTCTTCATTTGGCACCGAGAACCTGTTCATTTTTAGTTCTCACAAAACTGAGCTTTGTGTCTGAATCTTTGGTTTCTAGGATAGGGACCTTGGTAAAAGGAGAAGCTCTTCGTTGACTTGTTAGCTAACACATCTATAAGCGATCATTTCTGGGCCCTGACCATCTTCTCTCTTATTTGAGGCATCATATCTTTACTTTCAGGCCATGTCTTCTATGATATATGCCATCTCATTTCTCTGGTTTCAGAGGACAAGACTGAGGGCGACCCCTGAAGCAATACAGAACCGTCTTCAAGATATTGAAGAAAGGATCTCGGAGCGTCAGCGCATCCTTTGCCTGCCACAGAGATTTGCAAAGAGCAAACAGCTGACCCGGCGAGAAATGGAAATAGAAAAGTCTTTATTTCAGGGAGCTGATCGTCACTCCTTCCTCAAAGCTCTTTATTACCAAGGTATGTGATCGCCAATGACTTTGATGTATTCTTTCCCTGAGAGAAAGATCTAACATCAAGGCATTAACTATGAAGAGTTAGTGAAGGGAGTAGGGAAAAGATGAACTATCACTACTCTTGAGCAATGTGTAGTCCCATGAGAGACACAGATATGTACATAGTTAGTTGCAGTGCCCCATGGAAATTGCCATTGTAGAGATGTGAATAAATGCTGAGGGATCACAGAACATAAAACATCTGAGTCTAGTTGGGAGAGTCAGGAGTTGACATTTGTACTAAGTCTTGACAGATCAACAGACATTTGTCAGGTAAATAAGGGGGAGAGATAGTACAGATAGTAGGTGAATAGGAGCAGCGTTGTGAAAGGACCTGGTGTGTCTAGAGAACAACAAAAAGTTCAGTGTGGCAGAAAGTATAGGACGTGGCAGGGAATGACAGGAGATGACACTGGAACGGTAGATGAGGCTAGATTGTGAAGGGTCTTTAGGCTGAACTATAAATTAGCACAAAATATATAGATAAATGGTATGTGTCCTAACTAGAAAGAGTTAGTTTAACAGATAAGTTTTGCTAGGCACTGTGGAAGGTGCACAGTTTAAGAAATGGTTCCTGACTTTGTGTCAATTACAGTCTGGTTGGAGAGAGAAGCATCTAACACTTTGTAGTAATGCTAGATACAGTTGTTAAGTGCTGTTCAGAGGAGGGAAAGGCCACTGTGCATTGGCATGACTGAAGAAGGTCTCTCAGAGGAGGTAAGATTTAAATGTTCTTTTAACACTGCGTATTCTTTAGGAAGGAGAGGGAAAGGCGTTTCAGTTATAGCAGATGTTGTGAACAGTATGGTGCGTTTGGGGGGTTGGGAGAGACACGGTTACAAAGGTAGCTAACAAAATTTTGAACTTTATTTGGTGGGTAATATAGACCTATGCAGAGTTAGTCAGTCAGTTTAGATATGGTTAAAGGTTTTTGAGCCAGGAGTAACATGATAAAAGCAGTATTTGAAAATTGTTAATCTGGTGGCCAATAAATAGGTTGAGAGAGAGGAGGAACTGGAAGCAGGGAGAATGATTTTGGGGATATTACAGTTACTTAGGCATGAAGATTTGGACTAGAATGATGACAGTGGAATTGAAAAGAGTGGTGGGTATGGTTATAAGAGACATTACAAAGGCAGAATTGGTAATACTTGTTGACTGAGAATGAAGGCGGGGGGGTCAATGGAGAGGAATGTGTCAAAGATAACCTAGATGTCTCAAGGCTGTGTGACTTAATTGGTAAAATTAAGAAAGCCTTTATGGGGAAATTTTGAGGAAAGATGATGAGTTTGATTTTAAACATGTTGAGTTTGTGAGAATGGCAGGATCGTTAAATGCAGGTATTGAGGAGGCAGTTGGAAATGCTGCTGTGAAGCTCACGGGCAAGGTCAGAACTAGGTATATAGAATTGGGAATCATCTATGCTTAGATGATGTGTAAAGCCATGAGAATGTATGAATTATTTGTTAGAGACAGACAGACCAGAGACAAGAAAGAACAGTGGTGAAGGAAGGAAAAGAACAAGTGAACAGCCTTTTGTGAAGAGACATTATAGCCTACAGATTAAGAACATGGGCTGCGGAGGCAGACTGCTGGGAAAATTCCGGCTCCCCCATGTACTAGGTAGAAGATGTTGGGCAAGTTACCACTCTTTGCTTCAGTTTCTTCATCCGTAAAATGAGGATATTAATAGTAACTGTGTTATAGGGTCGTTAGGAGGATTAAGTGAGGTAATACATGTAAACCACTTAGAGCAGTTACCTAGTATTTGGGGAGGTGGGTGGTGTATGAATCTGTTCTGTTTCCTATCTTTGAAACTCCTTGCTTTAAACCTTCACAGCATACCACAAAAAGACAAGTGCAGACAAGTACATGACCTCAATGAAGAGGAAGATAAAATTAGGCACAAAAGGCAAGTCGAGAGTTTTCTTACAGTGTTAGATTTAGGAATGTAACGTAGGGTCCCAGACTTCTAAGTTGAGTGCTTATTTAAATTCCATATTCAGTATATGACAATGTTTGTAGGAAATGATCCAGAGGGAGCATATCATCCTGATATAGACTATTAAAGAGAGGAGTTAGTAGAAGTTGTAAAGATTTACATTTAGTGTTGTTGATTTTTTTCTCTATACCTTTAAGTTATTGTACCAGACATGAAATATCCTTAATGAATTTTAGATCCTATTTCACAACTAATTCTGAAGATTTTTATTAATCATTAAAGTTTAGCTATTGATGATGATGATGATGATATAATAGCTAGTATTTTATTTTTGATATGAACTTACAGTAAAATTGCCTGGGGGTTTTTTTGGTGTAGAATACTGTGAATTGTAAATCATGTAGATTCATGTAACCACCACCACAATCAGGATAGAGAACAGCTCCATCACCCTAAAACTTCCTCATACTATCCATTGATAGTCACCCTCAACTCCACCCATAATCTCTGGCAGTCACTGATCCATTCTCCATCACTGTAGTTTTGTCTTTTAGAGAATGTCATATAAATGGGATCATACAATATGTAATCTTTTGAGAGTGGCTTCTTTCATTCAGCGTAATGACTTTGAGATTCATCCAGGTTGTTGTCAGTAGTTCATGTTTCATTGTATGGATCTTACAAGCTTTCTTTGTCCATTCTCCCACTGAAGTGCATTTAGGCTATTTCCAGGTTATGGAGATTATGAATAATACTGATATGAACATTGTTGTACAGGTTTTTGTGTGAACATAAATTTTTATTTCTCGAAGGTAAATATCTAGGAGTGAGATTACTGGGTCATATGGTAAGTGTTTGCTTAACTTTATAAGAAACTGCCAAACCATTTTCCAGAGTGGCTGAACCATTTTGCATTCCCACCAGCAATGTATGAGAGTTCTAGTTGCTCTGCATCTTTGTCAGCATTTGGCATTGTTGATATTTATTTTAGTTATTTCAGTAGCTGTGAAGTGGTATCTCATTGTAGTTTTAATTTGCATTTCGTTAATGGCTAATGATGTTCAACATCTTTTCACATGCTTATTTGCCATCCTTATATCCTGTTTGCTGAAGTGTCTGTTCATATCTTTTTCTGTGTTTTAATTGGGTTGTTTATTTTCTTCTTGATGACCTTTGAGAGTTCTTTATATATTCTAAATGCAATTCTCTGTTGGCTATCTGATTTGCAAATATTTTATACCAGTCTATAGCTTGTTTTTTCATTCTCTTAACAGTGTCTTTTGCAGAGCAAACTTTTTTTTATTGTGGTAAAATATTCTTTACATAAAATTGACCATTTTAAACATTTTTTAAGTGTACAGTTCTGTGGCATTAAGTATATTCACACTATTATGCAGCCATCATCACCATCCATCTCCAGAACTTGTTCATCTTCCCAAACTGAAACTCTGTGCCCATTAAACATTAACTCCCCATTCCGCCCTTCACTCAGCCCCTGGCAGCCACCATTCTACTTTCTGTCTCTATGAAGTTGACTACTGTAGGTACCTCATATAAGTGGAATCATACAGTATTTGGCCTTTTATGACTGGGTTGTTTCACTTACCATAATGTCTTCAAGGTCATCCACATTGTAGTATGTGTCAGAATTTCTTTCCTTTTTAAAGCTGAATAATATTCCATTGTATGTATCTACCACATGTAGTTTATCTACTCATCTGTCAGTGGACACTTGTGTTGCTTCTAACTTTTGGCCATTGTGAATAATGCTGCCATGATCTGGATGTACAAGCATCTGTTCAAGTCCTTGCTTTCAGTTCTCAGTTCTTTTGAGTATATACCCAGAAGTGGAATTGCTGCATCATATGGTAATTCTATGTTTAATATTTTGAGGAACCACCATACTGGTTTCCATAGAGGTTGCACCATTTTACATACCCACCAGCAAAGCACAGGGATTTCAGTTTCTCCACACCCTTGCCAAAACTTATTTTCTTTTTTCTAATAGCCATGCTAATGAGTGCAAAGTAGTATCTCATTGTGGTTTTGATTTGCATTTCCCTAATGACTAATGATGTTGAGTATCTTATGATGTGCTTATTGACCATTTGTATATCTTTGGAGAAATGTCTATTTAAGTCCTTTGCCCATTTTTAAATGGATTGTTTATTTATTTGTTGTCAAGTTGTGGACTTTTTAAAATACATTCTGGATATTGATCCCTTATTAAATATATGATTTACAAATATTTTCTCCCATTCCATGGGTTGCTTTTTCACTCTGTTGATATTGTCCTTTGAGGCACAAAAGTTATTTTTGATGAAGTCAAATTTGTCAATTTTTTCATTTATTATCAGTGCTTTTGGTGTCATATCCAATAAATCACTGCCAAATTTAATGTCGTAAAGCCTTCTCCTATGTTATCTTATGAGAGTTTTATAGTTTTAGCTCTTATGTTTAGGTATTTCGTCCCTTTTGAGTTAATTTTTGTATATGGCATAACGTAAGGGTCCAGCTTCAATTTTTGCACATTGATATCCAGTTTTCACAGTACTACTTGTTGAAAAGACTGTCCTTTCCCCATTGAATGATCTTGACAACCTTCTTGAAAGTCTTGACCATAAATATGAGAGTCTGTTTCTAGGTAATCCCTTCTATTCCATTGGGATATATGTCTTTATGCCAGTACCACACTGCTTTAATTACTGTAGATTTGTAGTAAGTTTTGAAATCAGCAAGTGTGAGACCTCTAACTTTGTTCTTTTTCAAGATTGTTTTTACTATTTGGGGTCCCTCGAGATACCATGTGAATTCTAGGATGGATTTTTCTATTTCTGCAAAAATCGTCATTGGGATTTTGATAGGGATTACCTTGAATCTGTAGATCACTTTGGGTAGTATTGACATTTTAGCAATATTAAGCCTTAAATGTATGAACAAAGGACATCTTTGCAGTTATTTGTGTCTTTAATTTCTTTCAGCAACATTTTGTAGTTTTCAATGTAGAAGGTTTTTGCCTCAGAGCAAATGTTTTAATTTTGATGCAATCCAGGTTATCAGTTTTTCTTTCATGGATTATGCTTTTTTTTCATGTCCAAGAATTCTTTGTCTAACACCAGATTATGAAAAAGATTTTTTCCTTTGCTTTCTTCTAACAGTTTTGTAGATGTATATTTTAAATTTAAATGATCTACAATCCATTTGACTTCATGTTTATATAATGTTTGAGGTATAGCTTAAGGTTCACTTTTTTGCCTACGAATGTCCAATTGTTCCAGCACCAATTGTTGAAGAGTATTCCTTCTCAATTTACTTGCCTTTGCATTTTTGTCAGAAATCAATTGGCTATATATTTATGTTAATAATTAACATCATAATTAATGACAAAAGATTGAAATCTTCCCCCCAATCTCAGGAATAAGCCAAAAATGTCCACTCTCACCACTTCATTCACAGTGGAATGAAATTAGAAATCAATAATAGAAAGACATTTAGAAATTTACAAATATTAAACAACACCCTACTGAATAACCAGTAGATCAAAAATAAGTCACAGGGGACGTTAGAACATACTTTGAGATGAATGAAAACAAAACTTAACATCCAAAACTCATGGAATGCAGTAAAAGCAGTGCTTAGGGGGATATTTTTAGCTGTAAATGCTCATATTAATAAGAAAGATCTCAAATTAATAACCAAAACTTCTACCTTAAGAAAATATAGAAATTTGTCCAAACCTATAGAATGTACAATACCACAAGTGAACTATAATATAAACTATAGATTTGGGGTAATTATGATATGTCAGTGTAGGTTCATCAATTGTAACAAATGTTCCACTCTGATAGGGAATAATGGGGGAGACTGTGTATGTGTGGTGGCAGAAGATATCTGGGAAATCTCTGTACCTTCCCCTCGGTTTGGCTGTGAACTTATAACTGCTCTAAAAGAAAGTCTTAATAGAAAAAAAGAAACTATAAAAAGAAGAGCAAACTAAACCCACATCAAGCTAAAGGAAGGAAATAAAGATTAGAGCAAAAATAAATGAAATAGAGAATTAAAAAATAGAGAAAATCAACAAAACCAAAAGTTGGTTCTTTGGAAAGATCAACAAAGTTTGTAGTCCTTTAGCTAGACTTACCAAGGAAAAAAGAAGGCTCAAATTTCTTATCCCCTGCTCTATTTTGCTTCCTTTTTACGTGGAATATCTTTTTCCATCCTCTTACTTTCAGCCTCTTTTTTTTTTTTAATCTAAAGTGTATCTCTTGTAGACAGCAAACATCATATTTTCTTTTTTTAATCCATTCTTCCAATTAAATAAAGTGTTTGGTTCATTTAAATTTAATGTATTTAATTGGAGTCTTGATAATGTAGGATTTACATGTCATTTTGCTATTTGTTTTCTGTATGTCTTGTATCTTTTTTGTTCCTCTATTACTCTATTTGTTCTTTCATGTTAATTAGGTTTTTCCAGTGTATCATTTTAATTAACTTGTTGCTTCTTTTACTTTTTTTTTTGAGTTATTCTCTTAGTAGTTGCCCTGGGGATTATAATGAACATCTTAGCTTAAACAAACTAGTTTGTATTAATACCAGCTTAATTTCAATAATATTCAAAAACTTTTTTCTGTTTAGCTCTGTTTTCTCCTTCCTCCTTTATTCTATTATTGTCATACAAATTATATCTTTATAGATTTTAAGCCCATCAACACAGTTTTATAATTATTGTGTTATGCAGTTATCTTTTAAGTTAGATAGGATAAGAAAAATAGTTGCAAAAACAAATACATTTATACTGTCTTATGTTTACCTGTATAGTCAACTTTACTAATGTTCTTTCTTTGTGTGGATTTGAGCCCATTTATTTTAGCCTGAAGGATTCCCTATAGTTTTTCTCATAAGACAGGCCTTCTGGTGATGAATTCTCTCAGTCTATGTTAATCTTGGAATGTCTTAATTTCTCCTTTAGTTTTAAAATATAGTTTTTTACCAGACATTGAATTTTTGGTTGGCAGTCTTTCAACACATCAAATATGTCATCTCACTGCCTTCTGGCCCCTATAGTTTCCATTGAGATGTCAACTGTTAACATTATTTAGGACCCCTTGTCCATGATGAGTCTCTTCTCTTGCACTGCTTTTGTTACTGAACCTGGTTCATTTTGCCCATCGCATGAAAAGCCAATCACTGAGACAACGAGTTTGCAGCAGAGAAAGGGTTTATTCCTAAGGCAGCCAATCGAGGAGATGGGAAAACAAATCTCAACTCTACCTCCCTGAAAATGGGGATTAGGGACGTTTATGGTATAAACTGGGAGGATGGTCTGAAGTCTGGAGATAGATGATTGGAGGTAAGGAATCAATGATCTACACAAGCATCGTCAAGCTTCATGGCTCTTCCTAGTATGCGTGTTCACAAAATAGCTGTGTTAGCATGAGCTGAGCATGGAGTTCTCAGCTCCCTGATGTCAGGAGGTCACCTATCAGACACCTATTCAGGCCCAGTTGTTGGGTTGGTGGTTTCAACCAGCCTGAACTGGATAGGGGTCAACTCTTAATTCCTGAAAAACAACTGAGGCACCTGTTACCATGGTGACTTAAGTGTCAGAGGTGTTATCTATGAGGGTGTATTTTAGTAGTGTGTTATCTAACTACTTTCGCAAACAGACAACTGTGTGTAGTTAAAGCAAGTTGGATCCTGGTTTCACTTTCAAGATTAATTCTTCATCTTTTGTTTCTGACAATTGACTACATCTCTCAATGTCTCTTTGGAAAGACTCCGGGTAGGTCTCTTTGAGTTTGTCCTACTTGGACTCTGTCAAGATTCTATGATGTGTAGATTAATGTTTTTCATCAATTTGGAGAAGTTTTCAGCCATAAATTTTCAAATATTCTTTTGCCCTTCCTCTCCTTCTTCTGAGATTGCCATTATGCATATATTGGTATGCTTGATGGTCTCCCAAAGGCCTCTGAGGCTCTGCTATTTTTTCTTCATTCTTTTTTCTGTTTGCTCCTCAGATTGAGTAATCTTCCTCAGATGAGGTAGTCAACATACCTTCAAGTTTGCTGATTCTTTCTTCTGTCAGCTCAGATCTTCTATTGAGCCCTTCTAGTATATTTTTCATTTGTTATTGTACTTTTCGACTCCAGAATTTCTATTTGGTTTTTTATTATAATTTTTATCTCTGAATTTTTGTTCCCTATTTGGTAAGGCATTCTGAAACGTTCTTTTAGTTCTTTATACGTGGTTTCCTTTTAATTGTTTAAAGAACTTATAATAACTGATTTAAAGTTTTGTCTGAGAAACCCAATGTACTTTCTCAGGAGAGTGTCTATCGACTGTTTCTTTTTTCCTGTCTATGAGCCGTACTTTCCTAGGTTTTTTTGCAATTTCTTTGTCTTAGCACAGGCTGCTCTAATAAGTACCATAGAGTGGGTGGCTTATAAACAACAGAGATTTATTTCTCACAGCTCTAGAGGCTGAAAGTCTGAGATCAGGGTTCCAGCATGATCAGATTCTGGTAAGAACTCTCTTCTGAGTGACAGACTGCTGACTTCTTGTTGGATCTTCATATGGCCAACTGCAGAGACAGGAAGCAATCTCTCTCATGACTCTTATAAGGGCACTAATCCCATTCCTGAAGGCTCCACCCTCATGACCTCATCTGGTCCTAATTACCTCCCAAAGGTCCCCACCTCCTAACCATCACATTGTGTGGTAGAATTTCAACATAAGAATTTTGGGGGGACATAAATATTCAGTCCAGAACAGTCTTGTAATACTTTGGTGAAAATTATACATTTAAAATAATACAATATGACAACTCTGAAAATAGATCCACCTCCCCACCCAGGGTTTGCTGTTGTTGCTATTTGTTTGTTTAGTGACTTTCCTGGACTAATTTTGTAAATTTTGAATTCTTTGTCATGTGCAGCCACTGAAGTCTCTGTTCAGTTAGCATAGTGATCCACTGATGATTGGCGAGAGTTTTCCTTAAATACCCTGAACTGACAAGCCTACCAGCCTTTACTGAGGGTGTATGTGCGCGTGTGTGTATGTATGTGTGTATGTTGAGTCACTCCTTCAATGCTCAGGTAGGCAGTTTACAACTCTGCCTTAGACTTCACTTCCTGCTTGTGCAGAGCCTCGAGGTCAGCCAGAAGTCAGAGATTAGTGACTTCTCAGGCCTTAACTTTCCTGGACATACAGTTAGCCCAGCACATGTTTGTTACCTTCTTAGAGTCCCAGGAATATGTCTGAACTTTTCAAAGCCGCCTGTGGACATCTCATTCCTTATTTTTCTTTCTTTCTTTTTTTATTGTAGTAAGAACACTTAACATGAGATCTACCCACTTAACGCATTTTTAAGTGTACAATCTAGATTATTAACTATAGGCACAATGTTGTACAGCACATCTCTGGACCTCAGTCATCTTGCAAAACTGGAACTTTATAACTGTTGAATACTCACTCCCTCTTTTCTCTTTCCCCCAGCCCCTGGCAGCTGCCATTTCACTCTCTGCTTCTCTGTGTTTGATTACAGTAGTCCCCCTTATCCTTGGGGGATATGTTCCAAGACCCCCAGTGGATGCCTGAAACTACAGATAGTACCAAACCCTGTATATACTATGTTTTTCCTATACATGCATACCTATGATAAAGTTCAATTTATAAATTAGGCATAGTAAGAGGTTAACAACATTAGCTAATAATAAAATAGAACAATTATAAAAATATACTGTAATAAAAGTTATGTGACTGTGCTCTCTCTTTCTCAAATTATCTTATTGTACTGTATTCACCCTTCTTGTTAGGATGTGAGATGACAAAAAGCCTGTGTGACAAGATGATGTGAGGTGAATGACGGACTTAGGCATTGTGATGTAGCATTAGGCTCCTATTGACCTTCTGATGATATGTCAGAAGGAGGATCATCTGCTTCCAGACCACGGTTGACTGCGAGTAATTGAAACTGTAGATTGGGGGGTCTACTGTATTTTATATACCTCATATAATTTGTAGCATGTGGTAGTTATCCTTTTGGGACTGGCTTATTTCACTTAGCATAATGTCTTCAGGGTTCATCTATGTTGTCACATGTGGCAGGATTTTCTTCGTTTTAAGAGTAAATAATAGTCCGTTGTACATAAATACCACATTTTCTTTATTCATCCATCAATGAACATTTAGGTTGTTTCCACATCTTGGTTATCGTGAACAGTGCTGCAATGAATACATGAGTGTAGGTATCTCTTGGAGACCCTGATTTCAATTCTTCTGGATAAATACACAGAAGTGGGATTGCATTATCATATGGTATTTCTAATTTTAATTTTTTGTGGAACCTTCATACTGTTTTCTGTAGTGGTTATACCATTTTACATTCCTACCAAAAGTGTACAAGGGTTCCCATTTTTCCAGATCCTCACCAACACTTATCTTTTGTTTTTTTGATAATAGCTATCCTAACAGTTGTGAGGTGATATCTTATTGTGGTTTTGATTCGTATTTCCCTGATGATTACTGATGTTGAGTACCTTTTCATATACCTATTAGCCATTTGTATATCTTCTTTGGAGAAATGTCTATTCAAATATTTTGCCCATTTTATAATCAGGTTTTGTTTTTATGCCGTTGAGTTGTAGGAGTTCCCTATATGGTTTGGATATTAGCCAATTATCAGATATACAGTTTGCAAATATTTTCTCCCATTCTGTAGTTTAATTCTTTTCACTCTATTAATTATTTCTTTTGCTGTGCAGAAGCTTTTTAGTTTGATGTAGTCCCATTTATCTGTTTTTTCTTTTGTTGCCTTTGCTTTTGGAGTTGTAGCCAAGAAATCATTGCCAAAACTAATGTCAAGATGCTTTTTCCCTATGTTTTCTTCTAGGAGTTTTAGAGTTTCAAATCTTATTTTTAAGTCTTTAATCCATTTTTAATTGACTTTTGTGAATGATGTAAGATAAAAGTCCAGTTTCATTCTTTTGCATGTGGATATCCAATTTTTCCAGTACCATTTGTCATAGGAACTATCACTTTTTTGTATTCCTGGCATTTCTCTCGAAGATCAGTTGACCCTATATGTGTGGGTTCAGTTCTGGGTTCTTTATTCTGTTTCACTGGTCTATGTGTCTGTCTTTACGCCAGTACCATACTGTTCTAATTGCTGTAGCTTTGTAGTATATTTTGAAGTCAGGAAACATCATGCTCATTCCCTATGTTTCTTAAGTTTTTTTGTCAGCTTCTTCTTAGCTCTAACTGGTAATGCCATTTCAAGCAGCTGTGGTGTTAAAGAATCCCCGCTTATTGGTTTTGACAAATGCCCTAGGAATAGCCTGTTTCCACAGAGTGAGATATGTATCAAGTCAAAGACAAGCCCTTGGAGTATAACTTTTCAGTAAGGTAGTAGGCAGGTCAAACTGGGACAGTTCTCTGAGAATGGGGCTTTGGAGGAGCTGCGGAACTACTCTGCTTCCTCTAGTGTCAGCTACGCTGCTGTTTTGAACTACCATGGCTGCGAGATCGTTGGTTTTCAAGGCTGCTGCAAAGCTGAAAAGAGGGAAATGGGATTAGGGAAAGTTGAAATACAACAATTACTGAGACTCAGCTATTTTACTCTAATAATTGTTCTTCATATTTTGGCAAGCCATTTACTTAATTTCCAGACCTATCAAAAGTTTGATTTTGACAATTTTTGCCAGTGTTCTTTTTTTCTTTTTAAAGATTGGCACCTGAGCTAACATCTGTTGCCAATCTTCTTCTTTTTTTTTCCTTCTGCTCCCCAGTGCCCCCCAGTACATCATTGTATGTTCTAGTTGTAGGTCCTTGTGGTTGTGCTATGTGGGACATCGCCTCAGCATGGCCTAATGAGCGGTGCCATGTCTGCGCCCAGGATCCAAACTGCAAAACCCTGGGCCACTGAAGTGGAGCGCACAAACTTAATCACTCGGCCACGGGGCTGGCCCTTGCCAGTGTTTTTTGTTTTTTGCTTTTATGGAGAAGCGGATCTTCAGAGGTCCTTACTCCAACATTCCAGAATTACTTTCTTTCCATTTTAGTTTTATCCTATCTATATTATATATTTCAAAGTGAGTTTCATGTTTTTTAAAAAAATTGAGATTCTTATAGAATGTAGTTTGGTCATTTTTTCACTTCTTTATTGAGTTATCACTTATGTACCATAAAACTCACTCATTTTAAATGTACAATTCAGTGATTTATAGTAAATTTACAGAGTTGGTCAACCATCACCACAATCCAGTTTTAGAACATTTCCGTCACCCCAGAGATTGCTCTCAGTCCCTGTTTCCACTCCCAGCCCAGGCGGCAACTAATCTACTATCTGTCCCTATGGATTTGCCTATTCTGGACATTTCATATAAATGGAATTACATGATGTTCTTTAACTTGACACATGTTTTAATTATGTCTAGAACTAGTACTTTTCCAAGTCCTGAAGGATTTCCCAGTCCTGAGAGACTTTGTGTGGAAACTGAGCATGTCTTCAGCAGTCAGCCAGGCAGTTTACAACTCCATCGCAGCCTTGACTTCACCAGCGCAGACTCAAGATTAGTTGAGGAGAGAGCTTGGAGCTTTTTCAGATCTTTCCTGAGCATGCACAAAGCTCTGGCCATGTGGACAGCCCTGTGCATGTGTGTGGCCATCTAGATTCCTACAAATATGTTGGAGCTTTTCAGAGCCGCCTAAGGATATTTTATTCCCCAGGATTTCCTTCCAAGCTTTTTGGTTAGCCTGTTATTTGTATCAACTCTACCACCTCAGGCAGGGGCAAAATTCAACAACTGCCTCTGACTGTTTTTGACAAAAGTTCTGGGGAACAGGTCTTTTGGCACCGGGTGAGCTTTGAGTCAGGTTGAGTAGAGTGCAGCACGTGGGATCTTTCAGGGAACCACTAGAAGGTCAAGTAATGACAGTTCTCTGGGGATGGTGCTTTGAAGGTGCTCCAACCCCATTCTTTCCTCTCCAGTGCCTGCCAGGCTGCTAGTTTTCGCTGATCTGGGGTCATTGGTTTTCAAGGTTACCATAGACCTGGGAGAAAAGAATGAGAAAGGGCAAGTTAAAATGCCACAAAACTTATTATTCTTGCAGAGACTCAGCTATTTTTCTTGAATAAATGTCCCCCAGCTTGCTGGCAGCCTTTGGTTAATTCCCACAGTTCTGAAAGTTGATTCTGACAGTTTCGCCAGTGTTCTCATTGCTTTTATGGAAGAAAGGATTTTAAGAGGTCCTTACTCTGCCATTTTCACTGATGTCACCTCTCTTAAAGGCATCTTCTGAAGCCTGATAGTTTGTGATGTTGACAAAGTCTAACTTACTGATTTTTTTTTATTTTTTTTATTTATTTTTTTTTTAATTTTTTTTTTAAAGATTTTATTTTTTCCTTTTTCTCCCCAAAGCCCCCCAGTACATAGTTGTATATTCTTCGTTGTGGGTCCTTCTAGTTGTGGCATGTGGGACGCTGCCTCAGCGTGGTTTGATGAGCAGTGTCATGTCCGCGCCCAGGATTCGAACCAACGAAACACTGGGCCGCCTGCAGCGGAGCGCGTGAACTTAACCACTCGGCCACGGGGCCAGCCCCTAACTTACTGATTTTTTTAACGACTTCTGCTTTTGCTCTTGTAGCTAAGATTTCTTTCTAACCCAAGGTCAGAAAGATTTTCTCATGTATATTCTTCTACAAGATTTGTAGTTTTAGCTCATACATTTAGGTCTATAAACCATTTTGAGTTAATTTCTGAATTACATGTGTGGTGTAAGGTTAGGTTGTATTAATCACTTTGCAAATGGGTGTCCAATTGTCCTGGCATCTTTAGTTGAAAAGACTGTCCTTTCCCAATGAAATTTTGTGGAAAATCAATTGATCATAAATGTGAGGATTTTAAACTCCTTCTCTTTATTCTTCTACTCTGTTTACTCTTTCTCTTTACTTTTCAGCAGTTTGATTATGCTGTGTCTGGGCACAGTTTCTTTGTTCTTTTAAATTCTGGGCTTCTCACCTATTCCATCTGCTGCTATGTCCTTTCAGTGCTCCATGCAGTCTTTCTAGGTTTTATAACTGTATTCGGAAGGAGAGGCAGAGTGAGGTGTGCTTTCTTCATCTCACCTGGAAACAGAATTCCTAATAGCTAGTAGTTTTTTAGGGCTTATTTGTACCAGTCCTTGTGCTAAGCATTTTGCACGTGAACTCATATAAACCTTACAAATAGCTCTGAAGGTAGTGTCAGTATTACACCCATTTTACAGGTAACAAAATTGAGCTTCTGAAGGGGATAAGTGACTTTCTCAAGGTCAGTTATTAAATGGCCATGCTTAGGACTTAAATCCAGATCTGTTCTTACATGAAAGTCTGCACCTTGATCCTGACATTTATATATGTAATTTGAAGATTTTTTGGTTTATGAAGTGTGATTTTACTATATTTTGAAATAAACTTTTTTAGGGAATAATACATATCCCATTATCTAACCTTAAATCATTGGGAAAACAACATATATTTTCTCTAGAAATATACTTCCTCTGAAATTTAAACTCCAGGATATTACTCTCTAACCACAACTCTTTTCTTATCCTTTGGACTCTCACAACTTTCTTACACCCATTATACCATGTCTTCAGTCCTGTCGAAATCTCCAATTCCTTGACCTTTTTATTTTCTCCCAAGTTGTCATCCCCTTCCTTTCTCCTCTTACTTCCACGTCTCACTTAGACTCAGTCATCCATTGTTCACCCATGTTCTTGCCAGTGAATCATTCTCCTTGCTTCCTTGTCTGTGTATCATACTCGTACCCACCAAAACCTCAACCCTAGATCAATCCAACTCATTGCCTTCTTTATTTCTGCATGATGGTTTTTGAGCACTACTAGAGAAAAATTGTATAATTTTGTTGATTAGTGCCTCTACAAGCCTCATCTCTGGTATTGTCTAGAGCCTTCTTTCTTGCTCTGCAGTCTCTCTCCTAATACTTGATCAGCTCTGTATTTCATTCCTTGTTAATACTATTTTAGGTCTTTATTACTTTTTCCTGTCCTACTTTTTCATTAATTTTAGCAGATAGTCTTCCTTCCTATTTCAAAAGAAACACTGCCGTTGACAGGAACCTTCATCCACTTTCTGCCTGACTCTCTGCTAACTTCTGCATCCTAACTCTCATTTCTTCCATCTCAGCTCAGTGCTAGGGATGTCTTTCCTGCCTAAGGTTAAACTTTACACCTTTGTGCTGGATCCTATCCCTCTTATCTCCCCAGGGACTTCAGTCAGTTACCCCTAGTATTGCTTTTGTCCTTTCAGGATTTTAACATGATTTGTACCATTTGCCAATTTCCATGATGTACATACTCCTACCATGAACTATCTTTAAAAAATGGTAAAGGGGCTGGCCCCGTGGCCGAGTGGTTAAGTTCGCGCACTCCGCTGCAGGCGGCCCAGTGCTTCGTTGGTTCGAATCCTGGGCGCGGACATGGCACTGCTCATCAAACCACGCTGAGGCAGCATCCCACATGCCACAACTAGAAGGACCCACAATGAAGAATATACAACTATGTACCGGGGAACTTTGGGGATAAAAAGGAAAAAATAAAATATTTTTTTAAAAAAATGGTAAAAACAGGGGCTGGCCCCGTGGCCGAGTGGTTAAGTTCGTGTGCTCCGCTGCAGGCGGCCCAGTGTTTCGTTGGTTCGAATCCTGGGCGCGGACATGGTACTGCTCATCAAACCACGCTGAGGCAGCGCCCCACATGCCACAACTAGAAGGACCCACAACGAAGAATATACAACTGTGTACCGGAGGGCTTTGGGGAGAAAAAGGAAAAAAAATAAAATCTTTAAAAAAAAATGGTAAAAACAAAAAATGCCCTTCAGTTTTTCAGCTCCTTAAGCAAACAATGCGTTTAGAACTCTCTCCCTTCACAATATACCATAATAAGTAACAACTGGTTTAAACAATGAAGTATAAAAATCAAAGCCTTAAAAAGGATAAGATTAAGTACATATGTTTATGTTTTTTGATATCCAAATGGGAAAAGATTTTTTTCCAATCTTTAGTGAAAATTTTCAAACACACAGAAAAGTTAAAAGAATTTTATCACAACCACTTATTATATTGCCAACTATATTCTACCATTAATATTTTACTTTATCACGTATGTATCTATCAATCCATTTTACTTTATTGATATATTTAAAATAAATTGCCAATGTAAATATGTGTCCCCTAAGTACTTCAGTATGCATATTGTTAGACAGAATTAAATATTTATATTTTTTCTTTTGATGTAAATTTTGCACGCAATGAAATGTACAAATCTTAAGTATTCATTTGCTGACTTTTGACCAATATATACATCTTTCTAGTGATGTGTTGGTAAGTGTTTAACACCTAGCTCTCTAGAAACAAAAAAGGCTCTGATTTGTATTGTTTCCCATTTTGCATGATGTACATACTCCCACCATGGCTAATTTCAACCTACCAGTGTGTTATCACTGAACATGGAGTTAGGAAGATATGCACACAGTCATTGGATCATCTCCAGCACACCACTGCAACTGTGTAACCTAACCCCAATTAACACATAGAAGATTACCATCACTCCAGAAAGTTCCATCATATTACTTCTCAGTAATTCCCACCCAACCCTCCCAGAGACAACTAGTGTTTTAATTCTTTTCCACTATCGATTAGTTTTGTCTATTAGAACTTCAGGTAACTGAAACCATGCACTATGCATTCTTTGTCTGAGGCTTTTTAAACTTAGCATAACATTTTTGAGATTCATTCATATTGTGTGTATCAATAGTTTTTCCTTCTCTCTACAGCAAAATTTATTGGAAGAGTTTTCTATAATCCCTGTATTATTTCTCTAGGGCTACCATAACATGTTACTACAAATCTAGTGGCTTAGAACAACAGAAATTTATCTTCTCATGGTGGCTAGAAGTCTGAAATCAAGGTGTTGACTGGGCCATGCTCTTTCTGAAGGCTCTAGAAGAGGATCCTTCCTTGTCTCTTCCAGCTTCTGGTGGTTGCCAGCATTCCTTGGTGTTATAGATGCATTGTTCCAATCTCTGCCTTCGTCATCACATGACAGTCTCCCTGTGTCTGTGTCTTCATTTGGCCTTCTTATAAGGATGCTAGTCATTGGATTTAGGGACCACCCTAATCCAGTATGACCTCATCTTAACTAATTACATCTGCAAAAACCCTATTTCCAAATAAAGTCACATTCAGAGGCTCTTTATGGACATGAATTTTGAGGGTACACTATTCAACCCAGTACAATCTGCCCTCTGGCCTCCAAAAATTCATATCTCTCTCACATGCAAAATACATTCACCCTATCACAACATCCCCAAGAGTCTTAACCTATTCCATCATCATCTAAGTCCCCAATCTCATCTAAATATCAACTCAGAAAGTCTCAAGTCTCATTATCTAAATTGTTGAAATTAGATGTGACTCTGAGTGTATTCCATCCTTGCCAAAATTCCTCTCTGTCCAGAAACCTGTGAAACTAGACAAGTTATCTTCTTCCAAAATGCAGTGGTGAGACAGGTGTAGAATAGGCATTCCCATTCTGAAAGGGCAAAAAGGAAGGAATAAATGGATTACTGGTCTAAAGCAAGTTAGCAGCCCAGCAGGGCAAAATCCATTAGGTCTTAAGGCTGAGAGTGATGCTCTAGGCTCCTTGCTCTCTCCTCTGGCCCCCAGGAATGGCCTTACTCTCTGGGACAGCCCCACCCTCTCTGGCTTTTGCATTTGTGGCTTTGCCTGCCCTCAGAGTCATTCTTCCTTCATTTTGTCCTTTCTCTGTCACTTTCACACCAGACTGGCACTGTTTCTGCTGGAATAAAATTCTCAAAAACCTTGTCAGTCTCTCGTGTATGTCAGGAGATCCATACCATTCATACAAGATTTCTCCACAGATCCTTTGGATAACCCCTCCTCTATTCTTGGTTTCTGCTGAGATGGTTGGTCGGATCCATGAGTCACACAATTTCTTCAGTGACAGTTTGTCCAGCCACGTCATTGGTCCTGTTTCCAGAGCACACTCTCTAGATAGGCTGAGAATTCTCCAGATCATCAAGTGCTCTTCCCTTTTTTTAACAGATCCTTCCTCAATTTCTCTCTCTCCTCTCATTTTATTGTAAGCGTCAAGGAAAAACCAGGCTGCATTTTCCACACTTTTCTTGGAAGTCTCCTCAGCTAGATATTCAAGTTCATCACGTATAAGTTATACTTTCCACCTAACAGCAGAACTCAATTCAGCCAAGTTTCTGCCACTTTATGACAAAGATTACCTTTCTTCCAGTGTCCAATAACATGTTCATCATTTCCTTCTAAGGCCGCACCAGAAGCACTTTTAATGTTCATATCTCTAGCAACATTCTGTTCGTGATGATATATGTGTTCTCTAAGATGATAGAAACTTTCTCTACTGTCCTTTTTACTTCCTTCTGAGCATTCACCAGAACTGCTATTAACATCTATACTTCTACCAACAGTCTCTTCAAGGCAACCAACCTTTTTCTATCAAGCACCTCAGAAATTCTGCAGCCTCTATGCATTACTCAATTCCAAAGCCACTTCCACATTTTTAGATATTTGTTACAGCAGCACCCCATTTCTCAGTACGGAATCTATCTTCATTTCCTGGGGCTTCTGTAACAGTCTCACATGCTGGGTGGCTTAGAGCAACAGAAATTTATGCTTTCACAGTTCTAGAGGCTAGAAGTTCAAATCGAGATGTTGGCAAGGTTGATTCCTTCTGGAGGTTCCAAGGGAGAATCTGTTCCATGCCTCTCTCTTTGCTTCTAGTGGTGACTGGCAATCCTTGGCTTGGAGATGCATCACTTTGATCTGCTCCTGTCATCACATGACATTCTCCCTGTGTGTCTGTGTCTCTGTGTCTTCACATGGCTTCTTGAAAGGACACCAGTCATTGGATTTAGGGCCCACTCTAATCCAGTATGACCTCATCTTAACTAATTATATCTGCAACTGCTCTGTTTCCAAATAAGGTTACATTCTGAAGTTCCAGGTGAACATGAATTTTGGGGGGGGATACTGTTCAACCCAGTACACTCACTTATTTCTACTTCCTCACCTGTTATTTACTTTTTTAAAAACAATATTTTTTATAATCCCACAACTAGAAGGACGTGCAACTAAGATACACAACTGTGTACGGCGGGGTTTGGGGAGATAAAGCAGAAAAAAAAAGATAAAAAGATAAAAAATAAATAAAAACAATATTTTTTATAATGAAATGGATCATGCCAAAGAGTACTTAACACATATGTTCAGTCAGATCAAGAAAACATTGCCAATATTCTGAAAGTTTCTGTATGCCCATCAGAAATCACAATACCCTGCCCACCAGATATAACCACTGTCCTGACTTGTGATAACAATTTCTTCACTTTTCTTTATATTTTTACCACCTATTCATATAGCACTAGACAGTGTTTAGTTTCGCCTGTTTTTAGATGTCTTATCAATGAATTGTACTGTGTACTGAGTCTTCCCTTTCTACTTAACATTATATTTGTGAGATTTGTCCATATTGCAATGTATAGCCATATTTCATTCATTTTCATTGCAGTCTAGTATTCCCTTATGTGAACATACCAACATTTATTTATCCATTCTACTGTAGTTAGACATGGGAGTTGTTTCCATTTGGGGGGCTATAAGTATCAGTCCTGCTGTCATGATCATTCTTGTGCATGTTTCCTGGGACACCTGTGCAGGAGTTTCTCAGGGATTATAGACCTAGGAGTGGAATTAAGGTGTGAAGAGTTTGCACATCTTCAACTTTAATAAATGTTAACTCTTTTGTGAAGGGATTGTTCCAAGTTAAAATCCCACCAACCACGTGTGAAGGTTCTGGTTGCTCTATATCTTTGTCCACACTCAGTGTTGTCAGACTCCAGTCTGATGGGTATTTACTTGTATTTCATTGTATTCTTTTTACCCTTTCTTAATAATTAGCATTCATTTATATGACTTTTTATTCTTTTAGTCTTTAGTCAAGTGTTGTTTTCCTCAACCTTCTACTTTGAAAAATTTCAAACATGGAGAAAAATTGAAAGAATAGTACACCCACACCCTTCACAATTTGCCAATTGTTGGCATTCACCACATTTTCTTTACCTCTTCTCTTCCTCTATACAAGAATGTGTGTGTATGTAGTTTGTTTATTGCTAAGCTATTTGAAAGTAAGTTTCAGACATTAAGGGGTTTTACTCCTAAATACTTCATTATGTATCTCCTAAGAACATGGAAATTCTCCTGTATAATCACAGCATTATGGTCACTCTTAAGATATTTAACATTGTTATACTAATATTATCTAATATGCAGTTTGTATTTAGATTTCTCAATTTTAAATCCAGGATACAATCAAGGATCACACATTGCATTTAGTTTGCTTTAGAACAGTTCTCCTGTGTGTGTGTGTGTGCGTGTGTGTATGTGTGTGTCTATCTTTCAGGACATTGGCATTTTTCAGGAGTCTAGGTCTATATTGTTTGTTGGTTTCATTGTGGTTTTAATTTCATTTTCTCAATGTCTAAGGAGGTTGGAAATCATCTCACACATTTATTGACCATTCGGGTAGCCTCCTTTGTGAAATGGCTATTCAGTTCTTTTGCCCATTTGGCAAATGTGGAAATGTCTATTTCCTGCCTGAGTGTCTTTCCATCTGTTTGTATCTGTGTCCAGATGCAGACTTGGTTCAGAGGTCACTTTAGGCATGTATCAAAGCAATAACTCAGCCCCAAAGCCCTGGGATATGGCAGATCTCAGTGATTACTGCTTACCTTCAGTACTGCTACAGAGAAGAGGGAGCTAGGGAAGTGTGTGGTTATATGTCCTGAGTATTCTGTCTCCACATTTCTTCTCTAATATTACATGCGTTTGTTATAAATTTGTATAAGTTCTTTATGATCATGGATACTTGCTCTTTGTTGGTTATATGTGTGAAAATGTCTCTTGCCATTCTGTGGCTTATCATTCTACTGCCTTTATGGTGTCTTTTAATGAATAAAAGTTCTTCACTTTTATGTAATAAAATTTATTAATTTTTCTTTCCTACTTAATGCTTTTTGTGTTTTGATTAGCGAATCCTTCCCTACATGAGCTGAGGAAGATATTGTTCTTTATTCTAAAAGCTTTGTTTTTTGTCTTTCGCATTTAAGTCTTTAATCCACCTGGAGTTGATTTATGTGTATGGTATAAAGTAGAATTCCAGTTTCTTTTTTTTCATATAGATGACCCTCTATCCCAGTGCCATGTATTGAAAATGTTGTCCCTGCACTGTTATTGTATTGCTAGCTCTGTCATATATCAGGTGTTCATAACTGCATGGGTGTGTTTCTGGGTTCTCTCTTTTGTTCCTTTGATCTTTTGGGCTATTAGAATTAATATTACAGAGTTTAGCTTTTCAATGTCTTGATGTCTGGTACAAAAGAACAATTCCTTCCACTTTGTTCTTCTTCTTCAAAAGTGTTTTGTCTACTTTTGGCCCTTTGCTTTTCCATGGAAATTTTAGAATCAGCTTGACAAGTTACACACGCACACACACACACACACTCTCTCTCTCTCTCATGATTTTGATTAAGATGCCATCAAGTATTTAAATCAATTGAGGATGATTGACATATTTACAATATGAATCTTCAAATCTTCAAATGGGAATATGGTATATCTTTCCATTCATTTGTTCTTTAGTGTCTTTCAGTATATTTTTTCCATTTTCTATTCCTTCTAACATTTTGTGACTGAATAGTTTTTTTCTCTTAATTTTTAAACAGTTTTTGAGATATATAATTTACATGTGATGAAATTCACCTGTTGTAAGTTCTCAATTAGGTGATTTTTAGTAAATTTATTGAATTGTGCAGTCATCACTACAATCCAATTTTAGGACATTTCCATCACTCTACAAAATTCCCTTGAGCCTATTTGCAGTAAATCACTCCCATGTCTACCCCAAGCCTCTGTCTCTATGAATTTGTTGTTTCTAGATATTTCATATAAATGAAATCTTAGAATATGTGATCTTTGTAATCTGGCTTCTTTAAGATAGCATGATGTTTTTGAAATTTGCTTAGTTGTAGCATGTATCAACAATTTATTTCTTTCTATTACTAAATAGTTTTCTATTGTATAGGTATGCCACAATTTGTTTATCCATTTACCACTTGATGATGCTTGGACTGTTTTCACCTTTTGGCTGCTATGAATAATGCCATGAACATTCATGTCCAAGATTTTGTGTGGATATGTTTCCAATTCTCTTAAGTAAATGGAATTTCTGGGTTGTATGGTAACTATGTATAACCTTTTGAGGAACTGCCAAACTCTTTTCCAATATGATTGCACCATTTTAGTTTCTCATCGGCCACGTATTAGTGTTCCTACTTCTCTGCATCCTTGTCAACACTTATTACATATTTTTTCATTACAGCCATTCTAGTGGGTGTGTACTGATATCTCATTGTGGTTTGAATTTGAATTTCTGTAATAAAAAAATAGTCTTTAATACTTTTTCATGTCTTTGTTAGCCATTCATGTGTCTTCGGTGAAATGTCTATTCAAGTCTTTTACCCACTATTTGATTGGATATTGGTTTTCTTAGTATTGAGTGGTAAGAGTTCTTTATGTATTCTGAATATAAGCCCTTTATAAGTTATATGATTTGAAGTATTTCTTCCAGTCTGTAGCCTGTCTTTTTATTTTCTTAATGATGTCTTTTGATGTGCAACAGTTTTTAATTTTAATGAAGTTCAGTTTATCAATTTGGTTCTTTGTGCCTTGCACTTTTGGTGTCAGATCTAAGAAATCTTTGCTGAATTCAAGGCCAGAAAGATATTATCCTATGTTTTATTCTAGAAAATGTATAGTTGCAGCTATTACAGTTAGATCTGTTATCCATTTTGAGTTAATTTTTTGTGTGTGAGATAAAGGGTCCAAGTTCATATTTTTTGTATATGGATACCCAGTTGTCCCAACACTATTTATTGTAAAGACTACTATTTTCCCATTGAATTATCTTGACACCTTTGTGGAAAAATCAATTGACCGTAAATGTAGGGGTTTATTTCTGGACACTCATTTTGGTTCTATTGATCTATATGCCTATCCTTATGCTCTGAATCTCTTTACCTTTGTAGTAAGTTTTGAAATGAGATCGTATAACTCCTCCAACTTTGTTCCTCTTTTTCAAAATTGCTTTGGTTATTCTAGGTCCCTTTGTATTTCCATGTAAATTTTAGAAGCAGCTTGTCAATTTTTCTACAGAAAAGCCTACTGCAATTTGATAAGGATTGTGTTGAATCTGTAATTCAATTTGGGGAAATTACCATTTTAATAATTTTGAATATTCTAGTCCATGAACATGGAATGTCACTTCCTTTATTTAGAGCTTCTATAATTTACTTCAGCCATGTTTTGTAGTTTTCAGTTTACAAATATTATACTTCTTTTATTAATTTCTAAATATTTTATTTGATTTAATGCTCTTGTAAATAGAATTGTTTTCTTATTTCATTTTCTGAGTGTTGCATGCAAGTATATAGAAATACAGTTGATTATTGTATATCGATCTTATATTTCGTGACGAAACTCTTATTAGTTCTAGTAGTTTTACTGTGATATCTTAGGATTGTCTATGTAGATAATCATGTTCCCTATGAATAAACATAGTTTTCCTTCTTCCTTTCCAATCTAGATGTCTTTTTTGCCTCCTTGCACTGTCTAGAACTTTCAGTACAATATTTAATGGAAGTGGTAAGAGCAAACATCCTTGCCTTGTTCGCAGTCTTAGGGGGAGAACATTCATTTTTAACTATTAACCATGATCCGAGCTCTAGGTTTTTTGTACATGCTCTTTAGCAGTATAGTACATTACTTTTCTATGGGTTCTGTATCTAATTACCATAAACTTAGTGGCTTAAAGCACCACAGATTTCTTCTCTTACAGTTCTAGAGGTCAGAAGTCCTGAAAGCAAGCTGAGCACAGGATTGCATTTCTTCTGGAGTTCTGTAGAAGCCTTTTCCAGCTTCTGAAATCTCCCTGCATTCCTTTGCTCATGGCTCCTTCCTCACATTACTCCAACCTCTACATCCATCATTACATCTCCTACTCTGTCTCTGACCCTCCTGCTTCCTTCTCATAAGGAACCTTGTGATTACGTTGGGCCTACCTGCATAATCCAGGATCATCTCCCTATCTCAAACTCTGGAATTTCATCATATCTGCAAAGTCTCTCCTGCTGTGTAACATTTTCACAGATCCCAGGGATTAGAGTGTAAACATCTTGCAGTGTCATTCAGCCTACCACATGCAGATTGAGGACGTTCCCGTCTATTCCTAGTTAGTTGAGGGTTGGAGTTTTTTTAATCATGAATAGGTGTTGGATTTTGTTTAATGCTTTTTCTGCACCTACTGTAGATCTTGTGCTTTAAGGTTTTAATCTAGTAATATGATGTATTATGTTAATTGATTTTTAGTTGTTAAACCAATCTTTCATTCCTGGGATAAATCTCACTTATATGTATATAATCATTTATATATGTTACTGGATTAGGCTTGCTAATGTTTTGTTAAGAATTTTTGTGTCTGTGTTCATAAGGGATATGGGTCTGTGGTTTTCTTTGCTTGCGATGTCTTTGTTTTGCTTTGGTTTCAGTGTAATGCTGACATCATAGAATACATTGGACACTATTCCCTCCTGCTCTAGTTTCTGAAAGTGTTTGTGCAGAATTGATATTATTTCTTTAAATATTTGATAGAATTCACCAATGAAGCCATCTGGACCTGGACTTTTCTTTGTGGGCAGTTTGTTGATAATTAAACCTCTTTACTTATTATAGGTTTATTCAGCTGTTCTCTTTCTTCTTGAATCTGTTTTAGTAATTTGTATCTTTCTATGAACTTCTCCATTCATCTAAGCTTTCTAATTTGTTGGCCTAAAGCCATTTATAATATTCCCTTATAGTCATTTCTATTTCTATAGGGTCAGTAATGATGTCTCCTCTTTAATTCTTGATTTTAGTCATTTTTGTCTTCTCTCTTATTTTCTTTTTTTTTTTGTATTTTATTTTTTCCTTTTTCTCCCCAAAGCCCCCCAGTACATAGTTGTATATTCTTCGTTGTGGGTCCTTCTGGTTGTAGCATGTGGGACGCTGCCTCAGCGTGGTTTGATGAGCAGTGCCATGTCCCTGCCCAGGATTCGAACCAACGAAACACTGGGCCGCCTGCAGCGGAGTGCACAGACTTAACCACTCGGCCACGGGGCCAGCCCCTTCTCTCTTATTTTCTTGATCAGTCTAGTGAAGAGTTTGCCATTTTCTTAACCTTTTCAAAGAACCGGCCTTTGGTTTTACTGATTTTCTTTACTTTTCTTTTGCACTGATTTATTCCTTAGTCTTTATTATTTTTTTTTTTTTCCTTCTCCTTGCTTTGTGTTTAGTTTGCTCTTTTTCTAGTTTCCTAAGTTGGAAGCTCAGGTTGTAGATTTGAAACCATTCTTTTCTGATACAGATGTTTAAAGCTGCAAATTTCTCTTTGAGCATTGTTTTAGCTACATCCATAAATTTTTTTATTTATTTTGTTTTGTTTTGCTTTTAAAGATTGGCACCTAAACTAACAACTGTTGCCAATCTTTTTTTTCCTGCTTTTTCTCCCCAAATCCCCCTGGTACATAGTTGTATATCTTAATTGCAGGTCCTTCTAGTTGTGGCCCATGTGGGACACCACCTCAACATGGCCTGATGAGCGGTGCCATGTCCGCACCCAGGATCCGAACTGGCAAAACCCTGGGCCGCCGCAGCAGAGCATGCAAACTTAACCACTCAGCCATGGGGCTGGCCCCCTATACACCCATAAATTTTGATATGTTGTATTTTCATTTTCATTTAGTTCAAAATATTTTTTAAATTTCCTTTGTGAGTTACATGACCTATGGGTTTTTACAAGTATGTTGTTTAATTTCCAAATATTTGTGTTTTCCCGGATTTCTTCCAGTAGTGGATCTCTAATGTGATTCTGTTGTGGTCAGAAAAATACTTTACATGATTTCAGACTTTCTAAATCTTTTGAGACATATTCCCACCTTGGGGCCATCACTCTAATATCAGCATTATGGATTCCCTCACTTTCTTTGTCTTTTCTCAAATGTCACCTTCTCAATGAGACCTACCTAGACCAACATTAAAATTGCAACCACCACCACTACCACCCTCTAGCACTTCCAGTCACCCCTTACACTGTTGTATTTTTTCTTTTTCATAGCACTTATAACCTTCTAACATACCATATAATTCACTGAGCTCTATAAAGGTAGTGATCTTTGTTTTGTTTATTGATGTATTTCAAGAACCTAGAATAGTATTTTGATCATAATATAATAGTCACTGAATAAGTATTTTTGAGTGTATACATTAGTATATTCATCCACTTGATCATATGTAGCTGACATTTTTTCACTTTGCTTGGAATATGTTATTTCATTATATAAACTTGCTATGGTTTTATAATTGATTCTTCTTAGATGGACATTTATATTTTTGCTACTTTCAGGTTATTATAAATAGAATTGATCTAAACATTATGATTGTATCCTGGTAGACATATGCTCAAATTATCTTGAGTATATATGTAGGCGTGGAATTGGTGGGACATCTTATGTGCATATATTCAACATTAGTAGATAATGTCATAGTGATTTGCACTGTGGCTGCACATTCCTACCAGCAGTGTATGAAGGTTCCATTTGCTCTACAATCTCACTGACGTGATATTGCCGTTCTCTTTAATTTTTTGCCAATATGGCAGTTTTTTATTAATATTTCATTCCTTTTTAATTAGCATTTCCCTGAATTCTAATATTGTTGAGCACTTTTACATATATTTGTTAGCTATGTGTATTTCCTCTTTTGTGAGGTACATTTTCAATCTTTTGCTCGTTTTCCTAATGGTTGCGTTCTTTATCAGTGCAGCAAATATCTTTTCCCATTTTGTGACTTTTCTATCCCTTTATGATGTTTTCGATGAACAGAAGTTTTCAAGTTTAATGTAGTTGAATGTGTTAATATTTTCCTTAACGGTTAGTGCTTTTTGGGTCTTAAGAAATCTTTCCATAAATATTCTTATACCTTGCTGGTGGAAGTGCAGAATAGTATGACTCTTATTGAGTAGAATTTAGCAAGATATAGAAAAATTACATACACATTCACCCCTTCTCAGCAATGCCACCTCTTGGAATCTGTTTTAAAGATGTACTGGAAAAATACAAAATTCTGTAAGCACAAGGCTGTTTGTTAGGGCATTATTCATAACAAGAAAAAAGACTCGATGCAACACCAGTGTGCATCAGTCAGGGAGCACTTGAATAAACTATGGTACATCCACCCAGTAGTGTACCATGCAGCTATAAGAAGAAAGGAGACGAGCTCTACAGATTAATATGGAGTTTTCTCCAGGATATATTGTTAAGCACAAAAAAGTAAGTTGCAGAACAGTGTTTATAGTAAGTTACCTTTTATGTAGGAGAGGGATGTAACTAATGAATTATATATGTGTTGTATGTGTGTGCCTATTTGCTTATATTTTCAAAAAAGAAACAAGGGAACCATAAAGCCAGAACCTAACAAAAATTATTATTTATGGGGAAAGAAAGGAATGGGTTGAAGGGGACAGAGATGGAAGTGAGACTTCTGTGAAGGTACTATATAACACAGTTTTCACTTTAGACCCATGTAAATGTTTTGCATAATTTAAAAGAATTAATCAAAAAGGGAAAAAAATCAATCCCTAAAATTCATAAACACCCTGAAGCAAATGAACCTAACTATAAATAAGATTGGTAGCATAACCATACAGAGAAAACAATTATTTAAAGTGACTTTAAAACAGTATTTGCACATTCCTAGTAGGATATATTTTAAGGACAAATGTACCTGCAAAGAAATGTAAAACCATTCAGTAGTGTTATTGTTGATAGTCATATTGGTATTTTATTGACATTTTAAAATTCTATATATTGTAGGAAAAAGCTAATAAATAATTTTGTTAATATCATTAAGAGCCAATATTTTAAGCATATGTGAAAAGAGATACAAGTCTGAAATCAAGGAGTTTAAGTAAAAACCTTATAATCTTAAATTTTAAATGGAAATACCAGTATGAACTCATGATTTATTTTTCTCTTAAAAAAATCTCCTAGCTTTGTTCACTAAAAAGGCCTAGAAGCAACAATAACCCAATAGCTGTGAACACACCTAGCAATACATCGTGGTTGCTAAATACTATTTTCTACTAAAAAGGGCCAGGCGTCCTTGGAGAAACATTCCAGGTTTGAGTCAGGAAACATGCAAAATGAATTTGGGACATCTTACTGTGCCAGAAAACTGGAAAGCAATTTGAAGGGACTCTCACTGGTCCCAAGTGAGATAATTTGACCACTAAAAAGAATAATGACTACATTTAATTGAAACACATCAAATATATGGAGATACATGATCTCACAATTATACGAAGAATAATCATTGGTCACCAGTGGACATTTCTAAGGTACCAACACATTACTCTCAAAGTTGGTAAATAATGGGAGAAAAATCAAGCGTTTATCTTCCCTTTCCTATATAAACTGTATGTAGGGAAACCAAATAGCTGACGACGGTAAGTTCATAATAGAATTCCAGATAATAAATACAAAAGAAATAATAGAACTAGGGGAACCTCATTTTACAACTTTTAATAAATTAATAGATCTAGGCAATGGTCGGATGCAAAACCCATTAGGTGAAAGGTAAATGGGAAAACTTCATGATGGAGGGATCGGGTTAATAACACCTGAATCCACTGATCAATTTCAGCATCACTAAAAATGGGACCACCAAACATTATGTGCCCTATGACATGATGTAATAGGATGTACACATCTATCTATGGAGGATTCTTGCCTAAAATATTAAACCTGAATCTCATCCAGCCACTAGATCAGCATTATCCAATGCAACTTTCTACAGTGATGTAAATGATCTTTCTTCTGCCTAATATGGTCTCCACTAGCAACATGTGGCTGTTGAGCATTTGAAATGTGACTAGTTTAACTGAGAAACTGACATTTAAAAAATTAAATAGATTAGTGTGGCCAGTGGCTACTGTATTAGATAGCATAGCTCTATATTTAACTGCCAGTTTGTAAGAAATACAGGGGATTGAGGAACAAGTTAAACAATACCACAAGGAACAATTATTCAAATTCATTTGTTCAATTAAAAAAATGGTGTGGTTCCTCTAATAAATCAATGAAATGGGGGGAAAATGGGTTGGAGGGGTGGGAAATTAGGGATACTGTTTTAAAATAAAAGAGGCTTAAGAGATATAATAGCCAAAGGCTGGTTTAGATCTTGAATTGAACAAGCAAGTGTAAAAAGCTGTCTTATCAGGGACATTTGAATATGCACTCTGTAGTAGATGATACTAAGGAATTATTATAATTTTGTGAAGTGTGATAATGCTACACTGGTTACATTTTTCAAATGTCTTTGTCAGTTAGGTATAAGTACTTTCATGACCCGGAGAGTGAGCACCTTCTTAAATTTTGCACCCCAGGTGCCTCACTTACCTCACCATAGTTCCGGCGTTCTTTCAGAAGCACTGTAATAACATAGCTATATATTATTGTAATTTGTCACAGGTTGTAAACACCTGCCCCAGCAGAGTTTCTATGTCTGAGATCCAAGATTTAATTTTTATTTATTTGTCAAAGATTGTATTGGTAGGCTTTGTAGAACTTCCCTATCTCTTTGTCTTGATCCAGATGAACCCCAAAAGAAGAACAAAGGTGATCCCATGAACAACCTGGAAAGTTTTTACCAAGAGATGATAATGAAAAAACGTCTTGAAGAGTTCCAACTTATGAGAGGTGAACCCTTTGCTTCCCACTCACTGGTCTCAGCTACATCAGTGGGAGATAGTGGCACAGCTGAGAACCCGTCATTACTCCAGGACAAGGGGAAACAGGCAGCACAGGGTAAAGGTCTCAGTCTCCATGTGACAAAAGTTATTGATAATTCACCTGAGCAGTGTTGGACTGGGCCTAAGAAGCTGACGCAGCCAATAGAATTTGTCCCAGAAGATGAGATCCAGAGAAATCGTTTGTCAGAGGAAGAGATCCGAAAAATTCCTATGTTTTCTTCATATAATCCAGGGGAGCCAAACAAGGTATAGGTCAAACCAAGAAAAAAAAATGGGTTGTTTTCATTTTTATTTACCTCTACCTAAAGTAATACTTTTAAATTAGCTTTGATTATACCAAAGAATCATGACATAGGCACAGTGATTATGTATTTCCTTAACCTTGACTATTCGTTCTCTGTATACTATATAAGTAGCATATTTCCTATGACGTTCTTTGTGGTTTTCTAAGGTCCTAAGCTACCCTTAGAATTTTAAAGAAATGTTGATGAGACTCTAGTCCATACCTATTAGAAGCCCCAAATTGAAGGAAAAGTAACCTCTAATGTCCTGGGCTAGTAGTAAATCAAGTAGTATTCATAAGACCACCATATCTGGTAGCCATAGTGCCTCTGGAATTAGTCAATAAATAATTGACTACCTGGTTGTGAGTAGGGTTTACTGTTATCACATGAGTTTTCTCTTCAGAATGCTCCACCTGGCTTTCATATGATATATGACTTAAGTTGCTGGTAGCTAAGCAGCAAAATGAAAGCACAGGGCCTCTCAGCCTTGAGAAATTGGCACATATCTAAGTAAAGTTGTAAATAATCCTTGTGTTATTGATCAGATCATTATTTCACATTCATGATATATGTTATACCCAGAATGGAAAACTTCATTATCATGTCACACAAAGAGGCAACACTAGTCCCTGGAGCATATGCTTGCTTTTATCTAATTTAAAAAATAAAACCAAAACCATAATATTAGCTTCTGACTGTCCCTGAATTTTAATAAAAAAAGGCATTGTAGGTGAGGGATATTAAAACAGTTTCCTCTGAGCGATTCCATTTTTAATATATTCCTGCTGTTAGTGCAAGGGTAGCTTGGTTTTTTTATTATGAAATATGACTAATATACAAATAGTTATAGAGAATAATACAGCAAACACCTTTGTACCCAGCCAACCATCTTTATTAATTCTTAATAGTTTCCATATTTGCTTAATTAAAAAAATAATAAAGCCTTATAGGGACACCTGAAGACTTCCATGTCTCCCTCACCAATTTCATTCCCCTTTCTTCTTTCCAGAGGTAACCACTATCTTGAATTTGCTATTCATTGTTCCCTTGCATGTTTTTATATGTTTACTGCATATCTATATATTTATAAATAACATAGTTTTACATATTTTAAACCTATATAGATGATATACTTTACATATCCTTCTACACCTTGCTTTTTGACTCAATATACATAATGTTTTTGAAATTTATTTCTAGTGTTAAAAGGAACTATGTAGCATTCCATTGTAGAAATATACTATAATTCATTTATCCATTCTCCTGAAGATTTTTTCTTTTCATTTTTTGCTATTACAGACAATTCTGCAACAAACATTATTGCATTATTGTATATATCTCCTGTTGCACATGTAGAAGAGTTTCTCTAGGATAGTTTTTCAAACTTTAGGTTGCAATTAGTAGGTCACAACCAGCAATTTTTTTTAATGAAATGAAATAGAATAGAATAGAAAATATCAAAGTGCATTCCATAGAGTAAGAGTAATTACTGTTTCTTGAAACTTCTGTTTTGTGTGTGTGTGTGTGTGAGTGAAATCTACATAATGTAAAATGCATTTCTTCCTATAGACCTTAGTAAAAAAAGTTGGAAAAATATTGCTCTGTTGAAGTGATTCTCAAAAGTTAGTGTGTACCAGAATGACCTGGAAAGCTTGTTAAAACACAAATTGCTGGGTTTCACCCGTAGAATCTTTTATTCAGTAGATTTGGAGTAGGGCCTGAGAATTTGCGTTTCCAACAATTCCTAGGAGATGCTGATGCTGCTGGTCTGAGAGTGACATTTTAAGAATCACTATTCTAGATTACATATTTAGGAGTGAAATTACTGTGATATAGGGTATATATATCTTCAACTCCATGAGCAGAGCTTCAGAAATCTGTTTCACATCTTTGCCAAGACTTTGTAGCATTAGACTTTTAATTTTTTGCAAGCCTAATATATTTAAAAGGTATCTCATTGTTTTAATTTGCATGTTCCTGATTTCTGGTGAAGTTATGCATGTATTCAGACATTTATTAACCTTTCAGGAACCTTCTGTGAGTTGCCTGTTCCATTTCTTTGCCCATTATTTGATTGTTTAGTTTTACATATTATTTATAGAGATTATTTTAAAATTCTGGATACAAACCCTTGCTGCTTATTTAGCAAATATATCCTCCCAGTGGGTGGCTTGTGTTTTTAACATTGTTTCTGATATCTTTTGTTAAGGAGAATCTTTCATTTTAATGTAATCAAATCATCAGTATTTTATCTGACTATTGGTGTGTTTTGAGTCATTTTAAGGAAATCTTTCCCTACAAATTAATAAGAAAAACACAAACAGCCCAATGAAAATGACCAGAAGATATGAACAGGCAATTCACAGAGGAGAAAACATGAACGGCCAATTAACTTATGAAGTCTCATTAGTAATCAAAGAAATGCAAAATAAAGCTACAATGAGACACCATTTAATACCCAGGATGTTGACATACGTTTAAAGGCCTGACAATGCCAAGTGTTGATGAACATATGGAGCAGTAAGAACTCTCAGATACTGCTGGGTGGATGTAAATGAATACAACCACTTTTAAGAACATTGTGGCATTATCTAGTAAAATGGAAGATGCTCATACAGTATAAGTCAGCAATCCCACTCCTGAGTATCTATCCTAGAGGAACTCTTACACATGCACATTAGGAAATAAGGTTGCTCACAGTAGCATTGTTTATAAAGAGCATACATGTTCATCAGCAAGAGAATGGATAAAGCATGGTATGTTAATAAAATAGAATACTATACAGTAGAGAAAATGAATAAAACAGAGCTATAGGTATCAACATAGGATGAAACTCCTAAACATAATGTTATACGAAAAAATCTAGTTGCAAACTTCTGGTTTCAGCTCCAACATGTAAAGCGCTTGGAAATCATCACTCCTGTCTTACAACAAGAAACACAGCTGAACAGACTAAAAATCAATGACTTTTCATGGACTCATCAGAGAATTGAAGTCACCAAGCAAACTGCAACCCCAAAATCTGGAGAGAGAGGCAATTACAGAGAATTACAGCCCAGATCTGCTAATTAGGAGCAGAAGGCACTGGAGTCATAAACTGTTAGGAACACTTGAGTGGTAACTTGGACAAATTGCTAGAGGCAAACTTTAGATTAGTATTTAAGTGACAAAGTCCTGGGGGCCACAGTCTAGGGGGACACTCATATTTTTGTGACTTTTACTTCCAGAACACCACTAGGTTCTCAAGTTGAAGAACCAAGAAAAATTCTCCTGTTCCTGGCATGAGGAAGGGAAAAGTAATCATTCTGAAATACACTCAGAGCTTCTACCTAATGAAGGGCTATCCAGCAAGTTAAACAGCTGTACCAAAGCCTTATCCAGTGTGGGAGAGGGGAAATTATCCAATCCCAGACCCCTGTAGCCTTTTTGTCTCATCTCAGAGAGAGAGAGAGAAAGCTGTGAAACATTTATACAGGTTACAAACTGGGGACACAGACACACTGAAAGAATGAGACTTAATTATAGAATTGTAGAATGTTTCCGCTTACCCCACAACTTACTACTACCACATCAACAGGGCTTCACTATAATAACTGTGGATTACAGCTGAAAGGCTTGCAAGGCTCAGACTCTATTCAAGAAGTGTATAGGGAAAGCCAGAGAAAACAGGGGAGATAAAAACAAGGACATTAGAGGAAATTGAAACCTCTGACACCTACAGCTAGAGCAAACATTAAACACAGCCCAACTCCTGGCCAGATTAACATGAAACCGCGCACTAATGGCCTGTTTACCTCAGTTCCTGTTACATTATGCATCATATCTGGCTTTCAACAAAAAAGAAATTATAAGGCATGCTAAAAGAAAAACCACAGCCACAAGAAAGAAAACATGCATCAGAGCCAAACTCAGATACGACACAGGTTTTCGAATGATCACATATATGGAATTTAAAATAACTATGATTAGTATGCTAAAGAGTCTATTAGAAATAGTATACAATATGCAAGAAACGATGTGTAATGTAAGCAGAGAGATGGAAACTCTAAGAAAAAATCAAGAAGTGATGCTAGAAATCAAAAACACTAATAACAGAAGTGATGCCTTTGATAGGCTCATCAGTAGATCAGGTACAGCCAAGGAAAGAATCAGTAAGCTTAAAGGCATGTCAATAGAAACTTCCCAAACTGAATTGCAAAGAGAAAAAAAGACTGAAAAAATGGAACAGGGTATCCAAGAACTATGGGACAATTTCAAAAGGTGTAACGTACACATTTTTGGAATACCAGAAGGAGAAAAGGGAAAGGAGCAGAAGAAGTATTTGAAGTAAGAATGGCTGAGAATTTTCCAAAATTAATGACTGACACTAGAAAACAGATCCAGGATCTGAGCAGAGATAAATACCAAAAAATAAACCTAAGCATATCATCTTCAAACACAGAAAACTGAAGACAAAGGAAATCTTGAAAACAGCCAGAGAAAAACACTTTTCCTATAGTAGAACAAGGGTAAGAATTACATTGGATTTCTCATCAGAAACCATGCAAACAAGAGAGTAGAGTGAAATATTTAAAATTTTGAAGGGAAAAAACCACCCACCTAGAATTCTATATCCAGCAAAATGATCCTTCAAAAGTGAAGGAAATGGGCCGGCCCCGTGGCCGAGTGGTTAAGTTTGCACGCTCTGCTTCAGCGCCCCAGGGTTTCACTGGTTCAGATCCTGGGTGCGGACATGGCACCACTTGTCAGGCCATGCTGAGGTGGCGTCCCACGTGCTACAACTAGAAGGACCTGCAACTAAAGTATACAACTATGTACTGGGGGGTTTGGGGAGAAAAAGCAAAAAAAGATTGGCAACAGTTGTTAGCTCAGGTGCCAATCTTAAAAAAAAAGTGAAGGAAAAATAAAGACTTTATCAGACAAAAAAATAACTGAAGAAATTTGTCACCAGTAAACCAGCCTTATAAGAAATGTTTTTAAAAAAAGTTCTCCAAAGAAAAATGATGTACATCAGAAAATCAGATCTCTATAAAGAAATGAAGAGCATAGGAGAAGGGATATATGAAGGTAAAATAAAATCTTTTATTTTCTTATTTTAAGTGATCTAAAAGAGTTCAAAGTAATAATAGCAATGAGTTAGGTAATTTTAGCATATATGGATAAGTGAAATGAATAGCAGAAATGTTATAAGGGGTAGAAGAGAGGAATTAGTATGTGGTATATATAACTGTTGTAAGGTTTCTGCACTACCTGTGAAGTGGTATAGTGTTATTTGAGAGTGGACTTAGAATAGTTGTAAATGTATATTGCAAACTCTAAGGCAACCACTAAAAATTAATAAAAAGTGTAATTGATAAGCTAAAAGAGGAGTGAAAGTGGAATCAGATAAAATTATACCCATACTCTAAAATCTTTTCCAGAAAATAGAAGCAAAGTGAACACTTTCTGACTCATTTTATGAGACCAACCTTAATACCAAAACCAGATAAAGACATTACAATAAAGAAAGGCTGCAGACCAATATCTCATGAGCATAGATGCAAAAATATTTCCTAAATATTAGGAAAATCTAAATATTTTATTGAAATTTTTTATTATATTTCTTTTTATTTATTATTATTATTATTATTATTATTGTGTGTGTGAGAGAGAGAGGAAGATTTGCTCTGAGCTAACATCTGTACCAATCTTCCTCTACTTTGTATGCGGGATGCTTCCACAGCATGGCTGATGAGTGGAGTAGGTCGGCACCTGGGATCTGAACCCACGAACCTGGGCTGCCGAAGTGGAACAGGCAGAACCCTAAGTACTTGGCCACAGGGCTGGCCCCTAATTGAAATACTTTCATCGAAAAGTTGAGTTATTAGGAAATCAAATCCAACAATGTGTCCAAAGAATTATATATCATGATCAAATGGGATTTATTCCAGGTATCTAAGGCTGGTTCAACACTTGAAAATCAGTGTAAGCCATGGCATCAAGAGACTAAAGAAGAAAAATCACGTTATTATTTCAATTGATGTATAAAAAGCATTTGACAAATCCAACACCCACTAATGACAAAAATTCTCTGCAAACTGAGAAGAGAGAAGAACATCCTCAACTTGATAAAGAATATTTTCAAAACCATACAACTAACATCATACTTAATAAGTGAGGATAACTTATAAGTGAGGATAGCAACGTTGGAGGATACAAGGTTTATATACAAAGGGCAATTGCTTTCCTATATAACAAGAAATGAGCAATTGAAACTGAAATTAAAAACACAACACTATGTACAGTAGCACCACAAAATAGTGAAATATTTGGGTATAAATCTAACAAAATATGTGTAGGTTCTATATGCAGAAAACTATAAAACCCTGGTGAAAAAGAAAATCTAAATAAATGCAGAGATATCCTGTGTGCATGGAATGGAAACCTTAATATTGTTAAGATGCCAATTCTTCCCAAATTGACATAAGGATTCCACATAGTGCCAACAAAATTCCAGCAAACTATTTTGTGGATATAGACAAACTGATTCTAAGTTTATATGGAAGGACAAAAGATCCAGAATACCCAACACAATACTGAAAAAGAAGAATAAGAACAAAGTTGGAGGACTGATACGACTCAACTTCAGGATTTACTATAATCAAGTAGTGTGGTGTTGGTGAAAAAAAGAAAAGACACATAAATCAATTGAACAGAATAAAGACTCTGGAAATATACTCACACAAATATAGTGAACTGATCTTTGACAAGAGGGCAAAAGCAATTCAATGGAGAAAGGATAGTCTTTTCAACAAATTGTGCTGGAACAACTGGATGTCCACATGCAAAAAAATGAATCTAGACACGGGTCTTAGATTCTTCCAAAAGATTAACTCAAATGGATCATAGATCTAAATGTAAAACACAATTACATAAAACTTCTAGGAGAAAATGTAAGTGACCTCATGTTTGGTGATGCATTGATAGACACAACATCAAAAGCATGATTTATGAGAAAAAAATTGATGTCAGACTTTATTAAAATTATAAAATTCTGCTGTGTGAAAGACACTTTTAAGAGACTAAAAAGATCAGCCACAAACTGGAAGAGAATATTTGCAAAACACTTGTCTAATAATGGCCCTGTATCCAAAATACACAAAGAACTCCTAAAACTCAACAGTGGTACACAAACTATCTGCTTAAAAAATGGGCAAAACAACAGACACCTCACCAAAGACGTTATATACATACATGTCAAATAAACATATGAAAAGGAGCTCATCATCATTTGTCATCAGGGAATTGCAAAATAAAACAATAATGAGATGCCATTGCACACCTATTAGAATAGCAAAAATTCACAATAAAATTGACAATACCAAGTGCTATTGAGGATGCTGAGCAACAGGAACTCTTATTCATTGCTGGTGAGAATAAGAAATAGTACAACCTCTTTAGAAGATAGTTTGGCAGTCTCTTACAAAGCTAAACGTTGTTTTACCATACAGTCCGGTAATTGTGCTCATAGTTATTTACCCAATTGATTTGAAAACCTATATTTATACGAAAACCAGCATGTGAATGTTCATATCAGTTTTATTCATAATTGCCAAAAACTGGAAGCAATCAAGATGTACTTCAATAGATGAATAGAATCACTCACCTGTGCTACATCTATGCATTGGAATATAATTCAGCAATAAAAAGAAATGAGTTATCAAGCCACAAAAAGACATAGAGGGACTATAAATGCATATTAATAAGTGAAAGAAGCCAATGTGAAGACTACATATTGTATGATTCCAATTATATGACATTCCAGAAAACGCAAAACTGTAGAGACAGTACACGACCAGTGGTTGCCAGGAGTTTGGGGAGAGTGAGAAAGAAAGGAATAGGTGAAACACCAGGGATTTTTAGGGCAGGAAAATTATTTTGTATGATACTGTAACGGTGGATGCAAGACGTGCATTTGTCAAAACCCATAAAACTGTACAGCACGAAGAGTGACCCTTAATATATACAAATATTAAGAAATACTTGAGAGGTTGGGGAACCCCAGGAAAGAATGCAGACTGTGACAAGAGAATCTAACTGTATTACAAATATATGAAGCAGCTTCAATGAAGGTATGGGGGGAAAGGTGCTGACCTAAGTATGTTTGGAAATGTGTGGAATCTGGAAGACTAAAGGCAAACAGAACTGTGCATAATCACTGTACCCTAGTGGGTAAGGTTGTGTCGCATAGGGGTACTGGTTAGCAATCCCAATACTGATAGACATGTATAATGAAATGGAGCAATTAAGTAAATGGATGGCAGATGGTGGGAGCCCGGTTTCTCACTGTTGGAATTTACAGATAAGCAAAGGGAGGAAGCTAGAATGATCCATGTGGTAATGGTTTAGAGTTGGAGACATCAGTATGAATTCCTGTTTAATTTAATATAGATGGTTACATATAGAAATATTTATAGATATGCATATATACGCAGGTTAGTATAAACATATAGTTTTTTCTCTGTCAGCTAGAAGGATCTAAATTAAATGACACTCCGGTAGCAACAAACATGTTCAGCACCCAGATCTTAGTTTCTAATACCCTTCTCTAATAAAAGGAACCAGAGCTCCGAGCTCCTTGGAGAAATGGCTGATTCTAGTACTGGGGCAGAAAATATACAAGCTGAGCCTTAAGCATTTTGTAGTGCCGGAAAGTAAGGAAGTGCTAAAAACAACAGCATAAAATAATTGTTGGGCATATGTCAAAGGAACACAGGAGTCAACTGAAAGAATTTCCAGTGACCAAAACTGGAACAATTTGTGCAAGAAACTAAGTAAGTTAATGTTAGATTATAACCCAAAGTATAGAATAAATATCTGAGTCCCTACTGATAATAAATAAAATGATTGAGTAAATCAATAAATAGGGGAGAGGAGATAAATATCCCATGCAGAAGAATTCTAAATAATTTATGTAGATGCTCCACCTCAAGGTAGGGGAACATAACTGCCCACTCCTTAGTTTTGAGCAACTCGTAGTGACTTCTTTCCAAAGAGTACAGTATGGAAAGGCAGAAAAAAAAGAGTAACATTACAGTGTGGAAACCTAACAAACACTGCCTCAGCCAGGAGATCTAGGCCAACATCAACAGTCATCAATCACGTTGATAGTATGTATGTGATGTGATCAGAATTGCACTTTTCCTCTGTGGTCTTCCTCCTAGTAATCCGTAACCCCAATCTAACCATGAGAAAAACACCAGAAGAATTCTAGTAGTGGGGTGTCCTGTAAAATACCTGACCAGTACTCCTCAAAACTGCCAAGATCATTAAAAACAAGGGAAGTCTGAGAAACTGCCACAGCCAAGAGGAGCCTAAAGACACATGAAAACTAAATGTGCTGTGTATCATGGATACAATCCTGGAAAAGAAAAAGGACATTAGAGAAAAACTAAGGAAATCTAAATAAACTATGGACTTTAGTTAATAATAATGTATCAATGTTAATTCATTTGTTTTAACAAATCTACCATAGTAAGGTAAGATGTTAATAATAGGGGAAACTGGGTGTGGGGTATATGGCGACTCTTTATACTATCTTCTAAGTTTTTCTAGTAAATCTAAAACTTTTCTAAAAAATAAAGTTTATTTTAAAAGAATTTAAAACAAGTAGCTGTGGAAGAATGCATACAGTATAGTACCATTTATATAAAGTTCAAAAAATGCAAAACAATACTGTGTATTGCAGGGGGATACCAGGAAGAGCTTTATCCTCTATTATCACTTGGAGTTTCTGTTTTTCTGTTTCACAGAAATGTTTATCTTGTTTTTGAGCTTAGCTGTATCTTTGTATGTATCTTAATATATGTGCATATATATAAATATATATGTATGTTGTGGATATATACATACGTACATACCCATGTATATGGATATATGTATGTATGTATGTATGTTTTTGGAGCAGAGAAGATGCATCCAAGCAAGAAGTGACCAAGCCACCTGGACCAGAAGTCCTCTTGATTTTTTTAAAATGTTCAAATCAAAGGGAACAATCTTAGTATGGATCTTTCCTACTTGGTGAGAAACTTGCAGTATGTTTCACATACCCCTTTCTATGGTTATTTAATTTGATAATGTTCTCATGATGATTATTTCAAAGCTAAAACTCTAGATCACCTGAAATTACTTAAGTGAATCACAAATCAGTTATTCTATGCTCTTGCCTTTAAGATACAAGTATAGTTAAATGCTAAATATGTGAATATCCAGCTTCTAAGGACTTTGAGACATAGTCCTTTATTACAATGCTTAATATATTTGTTCATATGTTTCAGCAGTTAAGTCATTTAAATGGGCTCTGTTTTCTAGCTCTTTGCCTTTGCTGCTCCTGTCTGAATTCTTCTCAAGTTTCTTTAAGTTATAAAGGATATAACTTATGCTAGCTAATATAGAGAGATCTCTTTTTTCTCCATCTTTCTTTAATTGTAGTAAAATACACATAACCTGAAATCTACTCTCTTAACAAAACTTTGTACATTACAGTATTGAAAACTGTAGGCACAATGTTGTACAGCAGATCTCTAGAACTTTTTCATCATGTATGACTGGACTTCATACCCATTGAACAGCAACTTCTCATTTCCCTTTCCCCCCAGCCTCTGGCCAACCACCATTCTACTTTCTGCTTCAATGAATTTGACTACTGTAGTTCCACATATAAGTGAAATCATGCAGTACTTGTCCTGTGATTGGCTTATTTCACTTAGCATAATGACCTCAAGGTTCATCCGTGTTGTAGCATATGGCAAGATTTCCTTCCTTTTGCTGGCTAGTATTCCATTGTATGTATATACCACATTTTCTGTATCCATTCGTCCATGATGGACATTTAGATTGTTTCCACCTCCCGGCTATTGAGAGCAGTGCTGCAATGAACATATGAGTTTAGATATCTCTTCAAGATTCTGATTTTAGTTCTTTTGGCTAAGTACCCAGAAGTGTGAGTACTGGATTATATGGTTCTATTTTTAACTTTTTGAGGAACCTTAAAGTGGGATTGCTGTAGCAGCTGTGCCATTTTACATTCCTACCAACAGTGCACAGGATTCTAATTTCTCCACATTTTCATCAACACTTATTTTCTCTATGTGTTCTTTGAAGAAATGTCTATTTAGGTCTTTTGCACATTTTTAAAAATTGAGTTGTCTTTTTGCTATTGAGTTGTAGGAGTTCCTCGTATATTTTGGATATTAACCTCTAATCAGCCATCTGGTTGCCAAATATTTTCTCCCATTCTATAGGTTGCCTTTTCACTTGCTGATTGTTTCCTTTGCTTTGCAGAAGTGTTTTAGTTGATGTAGTCTCACTTCGTTTTCGCTTTTGTTGCCCGTGCTTCTGATGGAATATCCAAGAAATCATTGCCAAGGCCAATGTCATGAAACTTTTCTCCTATGTTTTCTTCTGAGAGTTTGAGAGTATCAGGTCTTATGTTTTACGTCTTTAATCCATTTTGACTTGATTTTTGTGTATAGGAGAAAATGAGTCCAATTTTATTGTTTTGCATGTGGATATCAACTTTTCCCAACACTGTTTGTTGAAAGGACTATCCTTTCCCCGTTGTGTATTCTTGCCCCCTCTCCTTGTTGATCAGTTGGTTGTGTATGTGTTGGTTTATTTCTGGGCTCTCTGTTCTGTTCCATTGGTCTATAGTCTGTCTTTCTGCCAGTGTCATATTGTTTTGATTACTGTAGATTTGTAATATGTTTTGAAATTAAGTGTGAGGCCTCCAGTTCTGTTCTTATTTCCCAAGATTGCTTTGGCTATTCAGGGTCTCTGTGGTTCCATATGAATTTTAGGATTGTTTTCTCTATTTATACAGAAAATACTATTGGATTTTGATAGAAATTACATTAAATCTGTAGATTGCTTTAGGTAATATGGACATTTTCATAATGTTGTCTTCCCATCCATGAATATGGGACGTCTTTGCATTTATTTCTGTCTTCTTTAATTTCTTTGAGCAATGTTTTGTGGTTTTCAAAGTACAAGTCCTTTACTTCCTTGGCTAAGTTTTTTTTAATTGAAGTATGATTGACATACAAAAAATTGTGCATATTTAATGTATGCATCTTGATGAGTTTGAAGATAAGTATACACTGTGAAACTGTCACCATCTGCAATGCCCTAAACTTAACCATCACCTCCAGAAATTTCCTCCCTCCTTATTTTTTTCTTTTGATAAGAACATTTAACGTAAGATCTATCCTCTTAACAAATTTTTAAATATCCAGGACAGTATTGTTAACTATATGCACTATGCTGTACAGTAGATCTATAAGACTCATTTATCTTACGTAAGTGAGACTGTGTACCCTTTGATGAACATCTCCCCACCTATCCCTCCTCCCAGCCCCTGGTAAACATGATTCTACTCTCTGATACTATGAATTTGACTATTCTAGATTCCTGATATAAGTGGGATCATGTAGTATTTGTTCTTCTGTGTCTGGTCTATTTCATTTAGCATAATGTCTGCCAAGTTCATTTAAGATGTAGCAAATGACAAGATTTCCTGCTTTTTTAAGGCTGTATAATATTCCATTGTATTTATATGGTCACATGCTGCATCATTACATTTCAGTCAACGAGGGACTGCATATTTGATGGTGGTCCCATAAGATTAGTAACATATAGTCTAGGTGTGTAGAAGGCTATACCATCTAGGTTTGTGTAGGTACACTCTATGCTGTTAACACAATGACAAAATCCCCTGACTCATTTCTCAGAATGTATCTAACCCTATCATTAAGCGATGCATGACTATACACCTCATTTTCTTTATCCGTTCATCTGTCACTGGACATTTAGATTGTTTCTACGTCTTTACTATTGTAAATAATGCTGCAGTGAACATGGGAATGCAGGTATTTCTTCCAGATTCCGATTTCAGTTCTGTTCAGTATATACCCAGAAGTGGGATTGATGGATTATATGGTGGTTCTATTTTTTCATTTTTTGAGGAACCTCCATACTGTTTTCCATAGTGGTTGTATAAATTAACATTCCCACCAACAGTGCACAAGGGTTGAAATTTCTCCACATCCTCACCAGCACTTATCTTTTGGTTTTTTGATAATAATCATCCTAACAGGCATGAGATGATATCTCCTTGAGGTTTTGATTTTCATTTCCCTGATAATTACTGATAATTGAGCATCTTTTCATATGGCTGTTGGCCATTTGTATGTCTTTTTTGAAGAAATATGTCTATTCAGGTCGTTTGCCCATCTTTTAAATTTTTTTTTTTACTATTGAGTTTTGGAGTCTCATATATATTTTAGATATTAACCCTTTATCAACTATATGATTTGCAAATAGTTTCTCCCATTCTATCAGTTGCCGTTTCACTTTGCTGATTGTTTCCATTGCTGTACAGAAGGTTTTTAGTTTATATAATCCCACTTCTGTATTTTTGCCTTTGTTGCTTGTATTTTTAATGTCATATCCAAGAAATCATTGCCAAGGCCAATATCAGGAAGCTTTTTCCCTATGTTTTCTTCTAGAAGTTTTAGAGTTTCAGGTCTTATTTTTAAGTCTTTAATCCATTTTGAGTTGGTTTTTGTGTATGGTGGAAGATAGGCGTCCAATTTCATTTGTTTGTGCTAGATATCCAGTTTTCCCAAAACCATTTATTGAAGAGACTATCTTTTCCCCATTGTGTATTCTCACGCCTTTTGTCAAAGATCATTTTACCATACGTGTGTGATTTATTTCTGGGCTTTCTATTCTGTTTCATTGGCCAATGTCTGATGTTTTATGCCAATACCGTACTGTTTTGATTACAGTAGTTTGAAATCAGGAAATGTAATGCCTTCTGCTTTGTTCTTCTTTCTCAATATTGCTTTGTCTATTCAAGGTATCTTGTGAATGCTTATGAATTTTAAGACTTTGTTTTGGTTCTGTAAAAATTGCCATTGGGATTTTGATAAGAATTGCATTGAATGTATAAATCGCTTTGGGTAGTGTGGCCATTTTAACAGTATTAATACTTCCACTCCATGAATACGAAATGTCTATCCATTTATTTGTGTCTTTTTAAATTTCTTTCATCAGCGTTTTATAGTTTTCTGTGTACAAGTCTTTCAGCTCCTTGGTTAAGTTTATTCATAAGTATTTTATTCTTTTTTAAAATTTGATTATTTTATTGAGGTCACATTGGCTTATAACCTTGTGTAATTTCAGGTGTACATTATTATATATCAGTTTCTGTATAGTCTGCATCATACTCACTACCAATAGTCTAGTTTTTATCTGTCACCATACATATGTGCACCTTTACCACTTTCACCCTCCCTTCACCACCTTACCCTCTGGTAACCACTATCTGTTCTCCTTATCCATATGTTAGTTTATCTTCCACATAGGAGTGAAATCATACAGTGTTTGTCTTTGTCTGTCTGGCTTATTTTGCTCAGCATAATTCCCTCAAAGTCTTTCCATATTGTTGTAAATGGCACAATTTTGTCTTTTTTATGGCTGAGTAGTATTCCATTATATATATATGCCACATCTTCTTTATCCATTCATTCATTGATGGGCTCTTTGGTTGCTTCCATGTCTTGGCTATTGTGAATAATGCTGCAGTGAACATAGGGGTGCATAAATCTCTTTGAATTGTTGATTTCATGTTCTTTGGATAAATACCCAGTAGTGGGATAGCTGGATCGTATGGTATTTCTATTTTTAATTTTTTGAGAAATCTCCATACCATTTTCGATAGTGGCAGCACCAGTTTGCATTCCCACCAGCAGTGTATGACGGTTCCCTTTTCTCCACATCTTCTCCAAAATTTATTTTTTGTCTTGGTAATTATAGCCATTCTGATGGGTGTAAGGTGATATCTCATTGTAGTTTTGATTTCCATTTCCCTAATAATTAGTAATGTTCGACATCTTTCCATGTGCCTGTTGGTCATCTGTATATCTTCTTTGGAAAAATGTCTTGTGCATATCCTCTGACCATTTTTTGATCTGGTTGTTTGTTTTTTTGTTTTTGAGTTTTATGAGATCTTTATATATTTTGGAAATGAACCCCTTGTTGGATAGATGATTTGTAAATATTTTCTCCCAGTTGGTGGGTTGTCTTTTTGTCTTGTTCATGGTTTCCTTTTCATGCAGAAGCTTTTTAGTCTGACGTAGTTCCATTTCTTTATTTTTTCTTTTTTCCCCCTTGCCTGAGGAGACATAATATTTGAAAAGATACTGCTAAGACTGTTGTCAAAGAGTGTACTGCCTATATTTTCTTATAGGGGTTGTATGGTTTCAGGTCATACATTCTAATCTTTTGAGTTAATTTTTGTGTATGATGTAAGATAATGGTCTACTTTCATTCTTTTGAATGTGGTTGTCGAGTTTTCCCAACATCATTTATTAAGAGAGTTTCCTTTCTCCATTGTATGTTCTTGGCTCCTTTGTCGAAGATTAGCTGTCCATGGATGTGTGGTTTTATTTCTTGGCTTTCAATTCCATTGATCTGTGTGTCTGTTTTTGTGCCAGTACCATGCTGTTAATTGCTATTGCTTTGTAGTATATTTTGAAGTCAGGGATTGCGATGCCTCCAGCTTTGTTCATTTTTCCCAGGATTGCTTTGGCTATTCAGGGTCTTTTGTTGTTCCATATAAATGTTAGGATTCTTTGTTCTATTTCCTAAAGAATGTCATTGGTATTTCATTGAATCTGTAGACTGCTTTATGTAATATGGTTATTTTAACTATATTTATTCTTCCAATCCAAAAGCGTGGAGTACCTTTCCATTTCTTCATGTCTTCTTTGCTTTCTTTCAATAGTGTCTTATAGTTTTCAGTATATAAGTCTTTCAACTCCTTGGTGAAATTTATGCCTAGTTATTTTATTCTTTTTTCTGCAGTTGTAAATGGGATCATATTCTTGACTTCTCTTACTGCAGGTTCATTATTAGTGTATAGAAATGCAACTGATTTTGTACCCTGCAACTTTTCTGTAGTTGTTGAATACTTCTAATAGTTTCCTGGTGGATTGTTTACTGTTTTCTTTCTTTCTTTTATTATTTATTAATTGCAGTAACATTGGATTATAACATTATATAGCTTTCAGATATACATCGTAATATATTTCGAATTCTGTGTAGATTACATCGTGTTCCCCACCCAAAAATTAATTATAGTCCATCACCTCAGATGTGAGCCTAATCACCCACTTTGCCCTCCCCCCTGCCTTCCCCTATGGTAACCACCAATCCAATCACCGTTGCTATGTGTTTGTTTGTCGTTGTTTTTATCTTCTTGTTATGAGTGAGATCATACGGTATTTGACTTTCTCCCTCTGACTAATTTCACTCAGCATAATACCCTCAAGGACCACCCATGTTGTCACAAATGACCAGATTTCATCATTTCTTATGGCTGAATAGTATTCCATTGTGTATATATACCACATCTTCTTTATCCATTCATCCCTTGAGGGGCACCTAGGTTGCTTCCAAGTCTTGGCTATTGTGTATAATGCTGCAATGGACGTAGGGGTGCATGTATCCTTATGTCTTTGCATTTTCAAGTTCTTTGGATCAATACCCAGCAGTGGGATAGCTGGATCATATGGTAGATCTATTCTTAATTTTCTGAGGATACTCCATACTACTTTCCATAGTGGCTGCACCAATTTGCACTCCCACCAGCAGTGTACGAGCGTTCCCTTCTCTCTATATCCTCTCCAACACTTACGGTTTCCTGTCTTGTTAATTATAGCCATTCTGACCAGAGTGAGGTGATACGTCACTGTAGTTTTGATTTGCCTTTCCCTGATAGCTAATGATGTCGAGCATCTTTTCATATGCTTGTTGGCCATCCGTATATCTTCTTTGGAGAAATCTCTGTTCAGATCTTTTGCCCATTTTTTAATTGGGTAGTTGTTTTTTTGGTTGTTGAGCTGTATGAGTTCTTTGTCTATTTTGGATATTAACCCCTTATCTGATATATGGTTTGCAAATATCTTCTCCTAATTGTTAGATTGTCTTTTCATTTTGTTGATGGTTTCCTTTGCTGTGCAGAAACTTTTTAGTTTGATGTAGTCCCATTTGTTCACTTGTCTTTTGTTTCCCTTGCCCAGTCAGACATGGTACTTGAAAATATGCTGCTAAGACAGATGTCAAAGAGCGTACTGCCTATGTTTTCTTCTAGAAGTTTCATGATTTTGGGTCTTACATTCAAGTCTTTAATCTATTTTGAGTTGATTTTTGTGCATGGTGTAAGATAATGGTCTACTTTCATTCTTTTGCATGTGGCTGTCCAGTTTTCCCAACACCGTTTATTGAAGAGACTCTCCTTTCTCCATTGTATGCTCTTGGCTTCCTTGTTGAATGTTAGCTGTCCATAAATGTGTGGGTTTATTTTTGGGCTCTGGATTCTGTTCCATTGATCTGTGTGTCTGTTTTTGTGCCAGTACCATGCTGTTTTGGTTACTATGGCTTTGTAGTATATTTTGAAATCAGGGAGTGTGATAGCTCCAGCTTTGTTCTTTTTTCTCAGGAATCCTTTGGCTATTTGGGGTCTTTTATTGTTCCATATAAATTTTAGGATTCTTTGTTCTATTTCTGTGAATAATGTTGTTGGAAATTTGATAGGGATTGCATTGAATCTATAGATTGCTTTAGGAAGTATGGACATTTTAACGACGCTAATTCTTCCAATCCAAGAGCACGGAATATCTCTCCATTTCTTTGTGTCTTCTTCAATTTCTTTCAAGAATGTTTTATAGTTTTCGGTGTATAAATCTTTCACCTCTTTGGTTAAGTTTATTCCTAGGTATTTTATTCTATTTGTTGCAATTGTAAATGGGATTGTATTCTTAATTTCTCTTTCTGCTACTTCTTTGTTAGTGTATAGAAACACAACCGATTTTTGTATGTTGATTTTGTATCCTGCGACTTGACTGTATTCATTTATTGTTTCTAAAAATTTTTTAGTGGATTCTTTAGGGTTTTCTATATATAAAGTCATGTTGTCTGCAAAGAGTGACAGTTTCACTTCTTCTTTTCCAATATGAATCCCTTTTATTTCTTTTTCTTGCCTGATGGCTCTGGCTAGGACTTCCGATACTATGTTAAATAAGAGTGGTGAAAGTGGGCATCCTTTTCTGGTTCCTGTTCTTAAAGGGATAGCTTTCAGTTTTTCTCCATTGAGAATGATATTTGCTGTGGGTTTGTCATATATGGCCTTTATTATGTTGAGGTATTTTCCCTCTATACCCATTTCATTTACAGTTTTTATCATAAATGGATGCTATATCTTGTCAAATGCTCTGCATCTATTGAGATGATCATGTGATTTTTATTCTTCATTTTGTTCATGTGGTGTATCACATTGATAGATTTGTGGATGTTGAACCATCCCTGCATCCCTGGAATGAAACCCACTTGATCATGATGTATGATCTTTTTAATGTGTTGTTGTAATCGATTTGCTAGTATTTTTTTGAGGATTTTTGCATCGATGTTCATCAGTGATATTGGCCTGTAATTTACTATTTTCGTGTTGTCCTTGTCTGGTTTTGGTATCAGGATAATGTTGGCTTCATGGAATGAGTTAGGAAGGCTCCCCTCCTCTGCAATTTTTTGAAAGAGTTTGAGAAGGATAGGTATTAAGTCTTTGAATGTTTGGTAGAATTCACCAGAGAAGCCATCTGGTCCTGGACTTTTATTTTTTAGGAGATTTTTGATTGCTGTTTTGATCTCATTACTGGTGATTGGTCTATTCAAATTCTCTACTTCTTCTTCGTCCAGTTTTGGAAGGTTGTATGTTTCTAAGAATTTACCCATTTCTTCTAGATTATCCAATATGTTGGCGTATAGCTTTTCATAGTATTCTCTTATTATCTTTTGTATTTCTGAGGTCTCTGTTGTAATCTCTCCTCTTTCATTTCTGATTTTATTTATTTGAGCCTTCTCTGTTTTTCTCTTGGTGAGTCTATCTAAGGGTTTGTCTAGTTTGTTTATCTTTTCAAAGAACCAGCTCTTGGTTTCATTAATTTTTTCTATTGTTTTTTTAGTTTCTATTATGTTTATTTCTGCTCTGATTTTTATTATTTCCTTCCTTCTGCTGTCTCTGTCATTTAGATGGTAGTCGTCTGTGACTTCAAATTTTGTTTCCCGAGAGCTGTCATTTGCCTTCTGTTCTGCAGTGTTACTGTACTTCTTCACGATGTTTGATGAATTGATCCTTTGCCAGTGCATTTGTGTTAGTATCTGGTCACAGATTCCACCTGCTACTGCTGGGGTCGGGGTAGGGGCTGTTTCCTCTTCCCACCCCGTCTGCTCATAGCTGTGCCAGTAGGGCTGCTCTGCGTTCATGCAGGTTGAGCTGCTGTCACTCGATGGGGAGTGTTCGCACAGGCACGGCCATTGCAGTAGGTGCCCGTACCCGTGGGCTAGGCTACCACTCCGAAAGTGTTCATGTTCAAGCCAGGCTGCCCCTGCCTCCACTCACAGATTTGGCGGCCACTGTATGAAGATCTGTGACCTGGACCACTCTTGCTGGGGGTGGGCAGCGCTCCCTTAGTTCTACTACTTCCCAAGGGTCCAGTCCACCCACTTTCAGATGTATAGCTGTGTGGATCTCTCAGGTATCCTGTTGTGCTGTGTAGGGAGTCCTCTGTTGATTAGTGAATATCCACTCAATTGTAACTTAGAAGAGAGAGACAAAGGGAACAACTCACTCTGCCATAATGCTGACGTCACTGTCAGTATTTCATTCTTTTTGATGCAATTGTAAATCAGATTGTTTTCTTGATTTCCTTTTCAGACAGTTCATTGTTAGTGTAAAGAAATGTTACTAATTTTTGTATGTTGATTTTGTATCCTGCAACTTTACTGAATTTGTTTATTAGTTTTAACAGTTTCATAGTGAGGTCTTTAAGGTTTTCTACACATAGGATCATGTCATATACAAACAGATAATTTTACTTCTTCCTTTCCAGTTTGGATGCCTTTTATTTCTTGTTTCTTGTCTAATTACTCTGGCTAGGACTTCCAGTTCTATATTGAATAGAAGTGATAAGAGCAGGCATCCTTGCCTTGTTCTTGATCTTGTAGGAAAAACTTTCAGTTTTTCACTGAGTATGAGGTTAGCTGTGGACTTTTAATATATGGCCTTTGTTATATTGAGGTAAATTCCTTCTATTCTTTGTTTGTTGGAACATTTTTATCATGAGAACGTGTTGGATTTTGTCATATGCTTTTTCCTGCATCTATTGAGATTATCATGTAATTTTTATCCTTCAGTCTGTTAATGTGGTATATCACACTGACTGATTTTCATGTGTTTAACCATCTTTGCATCCCAGGGATAAATCCCACTTGGTCATAGTGTACAATCCTTTTAATGTGCTTTTAAATTCAGTTTACTAGTTTTCAGTTGAGGATTTGTGCATCTGTATTCATCAGGGATATTGGCCTGTAGTCTTCTTTCCTTACAATGTCTTTTTCTGCTTTTAGTATTAGGGTGATGCCAGCCTGATAAAATTCAACTGGGAGTGTTTTCTCTTCTGCACTTTTTTGGAAGAGTTTGAGAAGGATTGGCATTAATTCTTCTTTAAATGTTTGGTAGAATTCACCAGTGAAGTCATCTGGTCTTGGGCTTTTCTTTGTTGGGAAGTTTTTCATTACTGATTCATTCTCATTACTAGTTATAAACCTGAACAGATTCTCTGTTTCTTCATAATTTAGTCTTGGTAGTTTGTACTTGTCTAAGAATTTGTCCTTTTCTTCTATGTTTTACAATTTGTTGGCATATAATTGTTCATAGTAGTCTCTTATAATCCTTTTTATTTCTGTGTCATCAGTTGCAATATCTCCTCTTTCATTTCTGATTTTATTTGAGTCCTCTTTTTTTCTTAGTCTAGCTAAAGGTAGTCAATTTTGTTGATCTTTACAAAAAAAGCAGCTCTTGGTTTAGTTTAATTTTTTCTGTTGTTTTTCTACTCTGTTTTTTTGTTTATTTCTGCTCTAATCTTTGTTATTTCTTTTCTTTTGCTAACTTTGGGGTTAGTTTCTTCTTCTTTGTCTAGTTCCTTGATGTGTAGAGTTATTTATTTGAAATCTTTCTTCTTTTTTAAGGTAGGCATTTAACACTATAAACTTCCCTCTTAGTATATCCCATAAATTTGGGTATTTTTTTGTTTCATTTTTGTTCCTCTCAAGATATTTTCTAATTTCCCTTTTGATTTCTTCTTTGATCCATTAGTTGTTCAAGAGTATGTTGTTTAATTTCCACGTATTTGTGAATTTTCTAATTTTCCTTCTGCTATTGGAAGTGAGGTATTGAACTCTCCTAGTATTATTGTGTTGCTTTATTTCTCCCTTCGGGTCTCTCAATGTTTACTTATATATTTAGATGCTATGATGTTGAGTGCATATATATGTATAGTTGTTATATCTTCCTGGTGAATTGACCTCTTTATCATTATATAATGTTATTTTTTGCTTCTTGTAACGGGTTTTGTCTTAAAGTCTATTATGTCTGATAGAAGCATGGCCACCCCTGCTCTCTTTTGGTTACCATTTGCAAAAAAATCTTCTTCTATTTTTTTCATTTTCAGCCTACATGTGGCTTTAAATCTAAGGTCAATTTCTTGTAGGCAGCATATAGTTGGATCTTGTTTTTTATTCATTCAGCTACTCTATGTCTATGTCTTTGATTAGGGAGTTCAGTCCATTTACATGTAAATTAGGGAAGTACTTACTGTTGCCATTTATTAATTTTTTTCTGTTTTGTAGCTCTTTTGCTCCTCTCTTCCTCTCTTAATATCTTCCTTTATGTTTCATTGATTTTTTGTAGTGACATACTTTTTCCTTTCTCATTTTCTTTTGTGTATCTTCTATAGGTATTTTCTTTACGTTACAATGGGGCTTACTTAAAACATCTTGTATTTATAAAAATCTATTTTAAGCCAATAACAACTTAAGTTTAATCACATTTAATAGCTCTAATTTTTTTCTTGAATGTTCTTTTTCTATAGCATCCCTTTTCTAATAGCTAGAATATTGTCTCTTATTTTTCTGAGGATGTTAGTGATAGTTTGTGTAGTTTTTTTTTTCTTTGCATGGTTTCTGCTTTTTCCCATTTGCTTTCTTTTCTGTTTGTTCTGTTCTGTCTTTCACATTAGAGGCTTTCCTCAGATGCCTGATAATTGTACTCATATTTATGATTAGAGGTCAAAAAACGGATTGGAAACTCTGAGCCACATGAGTGGTCTTTGTTGAATTTGAGTTTCACTTTAAAGTCATCTGGCTGGTCCTTTTGTTGGAGAAATTCCCCATCTCAAATCAGTGTTTTTAGGTATTTCCTCTTGGGGATAATCAAATTCCTCAGAGGAGACTCTTCCAAACTCTTGCTTCGGAGGGGATACTACCAGCATTATAGGAGCTAAATGGGGGGAAACGTCTGGGCATTTCTCAGCATTCAGTATGCATTATTTCTCTTATTCTCCTTGCTTTCAGAAACAGAATTCACACTCTCAACTATGTCTGGCATCCCTCATGTTCAGAGAATGAACCTCCAGCATTCACCAGGATTGGGTCTGCCCTTTACACAGTAGCATATTATAGGGGAGGATATTTAAAGATCTAGTTGGTGTTTAAACAGGTTGCAACCTACCCACTTTATCTAAACCCCATCCTTTTACATCCATTTCCTGAGGTACTTGAAGCTATCAGTTATTGAACTAGTTGAAGATTCTTGGGTGTACATTGGGTTGGTTTCTGTCTTTCCCCACTGCTCGTTTAAGATTCAACTTTCTTAAATACATTCATCCAATTATTTTCCAGCCTCCAGAATAATGTTGCTATTATCTCCTTTTGTTGCTCTTCCTGACCTTGTAGATTTGTGTTTAAAAAAAAAAAATCCCTATGGTTTTAGAGAGTTTTCTGGAGGGAGTGAATTAGATGCATGTATTCAATCTACCATCTTTATCTGAAACCAACTAATTCTAACCACCATGCAATAGTTGCCTTACCTCCCTCATGTGATATTTCTGTTGATCCTCGGTTTATATTAGGTGTTATACCTGAAGAACCTTAGCCCTCGAGTGACCGAAAGAGATCTTGTCTCATTGTTCGCTCGGTTCCAGGAGAAAAAAGGACCTCCAATTCAATTCCGAATGATGACTGGACGAATGAGGGGGCAAGCTTTTATCACCTTCCCCAGTAAGTAGCTTCTCCTGGATAATTACTTAGTTGCAAAATTAGTTCATTAGAGACTACTTATACCCTCTCTACTTTAGATATAGCCCTTTGATTTCTCCATAGCACATGAGAAGCATGTGCTTGAACAAGCATATGGAAATAAGGGAAGAGAAGTAAGGAAACTATGTTTTCAATGTTCCTCTATCCTCTCTTCTGTGCTTCCTCTCCTCCATTGACTGTGCATGACCACCTTACCCCATCGTCCTCAATTATCCCCAATCATAGCACTTCCTTCTCACTTTATCAAAATTTACTTGCCCTTTGCTGATAATGGTATTTCTAGTCCAAGTTATAATTATATTATTTAGTAATGTATTGGTATTCTGATTAGAACACTTGTACTTGCCTTATGCCCTACTCCTTTAGGACTAAGAGACTCCAAGCTAATACACTAATTCACTAGTAATTCATATGTAACTAGTGAATGATAATATATTCTTTTAACTATTTTTTGCATCTTAATAATTGACTTCAGTATCCTAATCCAAAGGGAGGAATAATATAGGAATTTCAGTTTCTATGACAGACCAGACTACTCTGTTTTGGTGAAGGCTGGGTAGGAGCTGTACCATTAATTATCCCTACACTATCATCATTTATAAACAGCCTAGTAATGTATGTATAGGCAAGTGCTTTTACATATGAGCAGTACCAAACTCTCCTCCACTCTTTTTATACAGTCTTGTGCCATCTTTCCTATCCTATTGAAGGTTTGTGGATTCTCTACACTAGTGGTTTCCAGTCTTTTTAAGTGTAAAGACCCTTTTTAAACTTAAAACATATTTTAAGGACCTTCATCTAATATGATCCATTAATTTAAAAATATGTAATGAAAAGGCTTTATAAACTAAGTACTTTTAAATGGATAGTTGTTTTACTGATCATAACAGCAGCTATCTACATTTGAAAATTTGTGGTACACACATATGTGAGGCATAAATTGATTCAGTTTAAAGACATTGCTTGTCTGCTTATAATTTCACAGACTCTGGGCAATAATTCCACTCCTTCCTAACTTCCCACATTCAGGCTCTGAGACCCATAAGTTGAATGCTCCTGCTATACAGTATATACTCTCACGCCTCAAACTTCCGTATGCCCACAAGAATTCTTAAACTTATTTATCCCAATCAGGACTCCCACAATGACTCTCCTATCAAAAGAAAAAAGTAGGAAAATGTCTTCAATACCATGATAACTTCCTTTTTTTGTGTTGCCCATTTTGAAAATGATTTCATTCTTACAATACCTATAATTTGTTATCTAAGATAGAGGCTCATGTATTGTTAGTTATAGCTTAGCCCTCTTTAGCACACTGTCTATATCCTTGTTTCTTTACCTATATATTTGAATTAGGAGACACTCTCAAATATCCATTTAAAGATTGTCATTATTCTTAGCCATTAGTTTAATCTTGCTGAGTTGTATAAATTTGAGATTATGGAAAAGATAATAAAATCAAATAACTATGTGGCCTTATAACTTACATTTAATTCCAAGGCAAAACAACATAAGCTAGACTTGGAATAGAATTGAATTATTAAGCCCTATGTAAATTGATGTTTTATCTTTCTCTTTTAGATAAGGAGATAGCATGGCAAGCATTGCATCTAGTAAATGGATATAAACTGCGTGGGAAAATATTGGTGATAGAATTTGGAAAGAACAAAAAGCAACGGTCAAATCTCCAGGCTGCTTCTGTCATACCATCTGCTACAGATAAAAGTACAGAAATCAGTGGTAGCTAGAAGATATATAGATTGTGAGTCTCAAGAGGTCTTTCTTGCATCAGAATCTTGGATCTAGGATTTGTGTATAGGTAGCAACTTGTTTGGAATCGAAGAAGAAAAACTAACTAAGGGAGAGAAGAACCTAATTTAGATAATCCTATTCAGATTTTGGAAAGAATAGGTAGAAAACATTTTCTGTAATCAAAGACTATATATGACAGACAGTATGCTGAGTATGAAGGGTAGGGTAAAAAGAGTATCATTTTCTCAGGATAAATTACAAAGGATTATTTCCAAGGATTTTTTTAATCTTTATAATTTATCTGGGGTCTTAAATATTTGTCCCTAGAGATAACATTCTTTCCAAGACTGCCTCCTATATACAGAACTAAATAGTGAATTAAATGTTGAAATGTTTATTTACTAGAGCCCATTTGTCCCTAATTTTATTCACCTAGTCAATAAATGACCAGGACCCCAGGCCTAAACATCAACAAATACTGTTAAATGAGAACTATCAACAGTAACAGTAGATAGTTTCATAAGTCAGTCCACTTATTTAATGAATGCTTCCCCATTAAGTTATCGGTGTCTTCAGAAAACTATATATTTTTCTAATGAAAGCATTTAGATTAAAATATTGATGTTCTCATGGTCATTTAAGCTAGCTACCATTGAGTAATCATTGAATTCAAAGCAATAAACATTGAGTAAATGTCTAATATGTGTTAGGTATTAGGTAGATGAATTTTAGAAGAAGAGCATACTAGCAAAGAATACTAAAGGAGAGTGGGAAGAAAGTTCTCTAGAAGAGAGTCCGCCAGCCCCAGATCCCACAGTTGTTTGTTTATACTTGCTGGACATAGAACATGATATGGTACAGAGGAAGTAGTACAAACTTTGGAGTCAGACCTGTGTTTGAACTTCATAGCCTCACTTAACTGCTCTGTGACCTTCGCAACTCACTTAATCTGAGCCTCAGTTTTCTCATCTATAAAATGAGGATGATAATACTACTTACCTCATTGGGTTGTAAGGATTAAATGAGATGATATTATCTGGGCTGAAGAACAGAAAGAAAAAGAAATTGAACAGCATATAGGACCATTATGTACTCCAACATACTTAGGAGTACCAGAAAAAGAGATGAGAAAGAAGCAGAAAAAATATTTCAATTAATAATGGCTGTAAACGTCCCAAATTTGATGAGAAACATTACTTACACATCCACAAATCTCAGTGAACCCCAAGTAGGATAAACAAGAAGAAACCCATAGACACATCATAATAAAATGCTAAAACCCAAAGACAAACTCTTTAAAGCAACATGAGAAAAATGAAGTATAACTTACAAGGGAACCCCAATAAGATTAACAGCTGACTGTTCATCAGAAAAAATGGAGGTGGCAGTGGGATAATATATTCAAAGTGCTCAGAGGAAAAAACTGTCAGTAGAGAATCCTATATCCAATAAAGCTGTTTTTCAAAAATAAAGATGAAATAAAGACATCCCCACATATTCAAAAATGGAGAATTTGTTGCTGGCAGACCTAACTACAGGAAATATTAAAGGAAGTTCTTCAAGTGGAAAGAAAGTGACCTCAGACAGTAATTTGAATCTATACATACAAAAAAAATAGCATGAGTAAAAGTAATTATGTAATTATAAAAGACAGTCTAAATGCGTTTTTCCTTTCTTCTGTTAATTGATTTAAAAGGCAGTTTTATGAAACAATATGTATATATTTGCATTGTGGGGCCTATAACATGTAAAACTGTAATATATTTGCCAATAACAGGACAAAGGAGGTGAGTGGAAGCAAAGCTGTATTGGACTAAAGAAATGACTCCAGATGGTAACTCAAATCCATAGGAACAAGTGAAGAAAGCAAGAAATAGGAAATAGGATTGATATAAAAAGCTATCAATATATACTTGCTCTTTTTTACTTCTCTCAGCTTCTTTAAAAGACATAAAATTATATTAAGTAATAATTATCACAAAGTATTGTTGGGTTTATAGCATGTAGAAATATGTATAGCAATACTACCATAAAAAAGTGAGAAAAGGAATAGGTTTTTATAGGAATAAGTTTTTTATATCTCATTGGAATTTAATTAGTATATATCTGAAGCCATTTCAGTTAAGATGTGTATGGTAGAGCAACCACTAACGGAATAACTGAAAATATATAGTGAAAATATTATTATAGAAATTTAAATGTTACATTAGAGAATATTCAGTGCAAAAGAAAGCAAAAGGGGGAATAAAGAAACAAAAACGAAACAAAAAAACTTGAGACAAAGAAAACAATAAAAGAGGAATTGTAAGTCCACCTATGTTAACAATAACAATAAATATGAATGGATTAAACAATCCAATCAAAAAGGAAAGATTGTTAGGCTGGAGAAACAAACAAGATTTACCCCCGGCTATTTATTGGAGTCACACTTTAGATTCAAAGATACAGACAGATTGAAGATAAAGGATAGAAAAAATATTGGACAAATGGAAACTATAAGAAAACTGGAATGGCTATACTAATTTCAGGCAAAATAGACTTTAAAACAGAAAATGTCACTAGAGATAGTGACATCTTATAGTGGTAAGAGTCAATCCATCAGAAAGATATAACAATTATAAGCATATATGCACCTAACAACAGAGCACCTAAATACATGAATCAAAAACTGAACTAAATGAAGAGAGAATTATACAAGTCTACAATAAGAGTTGGGGAATTCAGTGCTCTATTTCAATAATAGAACAAGTAGACAGAAGATAAACAAGGAAATAAAAGACTTGAACAACATGATATGTTAACTAAGCCTTAAAAAGATCTAGAGAACACTTCACCTAACGAGAGAAGAATATACACTCTCAAGTGCACATGAAATATCTACAGGATAGACCATATCATAGACCATAAAACAAACCTCAATAAATTTAAATGGACGAAAATGCAAAGTATGTTCTCTGACCAGATGGGATAAAGTTAGAAATCAATAACAGAAAGTTGGGAAACTCACAAATATGTATTAGGCACAGTTTTAAATGACCAATGAGTCAGAGAAGAAATCACAAGGAAAATTAGGAAATCTTTTGAGATGAATGAAAATGAAGACACAATATACCAAAACTTACAGGATGCACCTAAAGCTGTGCTTAGAGAGAAATTTATAAGTACAAATACCTATATTTAAAAAGAAGAACAATCACATATCAGTAACCTCACTTTATACCTTAAGACACTGGAAAAAGAGGAGCAAACAACCTAGAGTAAGCAAAAGGAAGGAAATAAAAAAGATAAATAAATGGCATAGAGAATAGAAAAACAGTAGAGAAAGTCTATAAAACCAAAAGTTGGTTCTATAGGAAGATCAACAAAAATGACAAACCTTCTGCTAGGTTGACCAGGAAAAAGAAGACTCAAATTACTATAATCAGAAATGAAGGAGGGAACATTATTACCAACCTTAAATGAAAAGGATTATGAAGGAAGACTATGAACAATTGTATGCCAATAAATTAGATAACTCAGGTGAAATGGACAAATTCCTAGAAATACACAAGCTACTGAAACCAACAGCAACAAAAAACAAGGAAAATCTGAAAAGACCTCTAAGAAGTTAATTAGTAATTTTTTTAAAAATCCACAAAGAAAATCCCGGTTTCAAATAGCTTCTCAAATGAATTCTAGCAAACATTACGGAAGAATTAATACAAATTCTTCACAAACTTTTCCAAAAAGTAGAAGAGGAGGGAATACTTATGATGTATGCTACAATATGGAAGAACCCTGAAAATAAGCTAAATGAAAGAAGCCAGTCACAAAAGACTATATATTATGTGATTCCACTTATATGAAATGTCTGGCATTAACAAATATATAGACACAGAAAGTGGATTAGTGGTTGCTTAGGCTTTGAGTGATAGCTGAAATTAATGAGGTTTCTTTAGAGGTTGATGAAAATGTTCTAAAATTGATGGTGGTGTTTGTATAACTCTGTGAATACACGGCAAACCATGAATTGTACACTTTAAATGGGTAAATTCTATGGTATGTGAGTTATATCTCAATAAAATCACAAAGCAATCAGATACAACCCAAATGTCTGTCAGTAGGAGAATGAATAAATAAATTAGGGCACATCCATTTAGTATCATACTATATAGCCATTAACATAATAGGACACATCTATGAATACATTCTGACCTATATGGTGTCCAGGATTTTGTATTAAGTTAAAAAGGAAGAAATATGCATAATGTGAATTCATTCTGTAAACAAAAGCATTTGTATATGTATGGTATATGTGTATAGAGACATTTCTGAATAAATTTAGGAAAAACCTAGGAAATATACATACCAAATTGTAAACCTTTTAGAGGTGAGATTGGATAGGCTGAAAGGGGACTTTTGCTTTATAAAATTTTTAAAGTGGTGTGATTTGGAGTAATTTTTACTTTTTTCAGTATTTTTTAAATAAAATTGTTTTTAAATACTCTGCCAATGACTTGACTTCCAGAATATTTATCAAGCCTTCTCTGAGGTTATCATCTAACTGTACTCAGGACAAACTTTTATTCCTTTGATATACTGCTCACTTAGGATTAACTCTCCAATTTTGAACATAGTTTAAGGGAGAGCCCTTCGATAGCTCAGTTGGTAGAGCAGAAGACTGTGGGTGTGACTATTAAATATAGCTTAAGGCCAAGAAGTAAGTTATCCTGGTATAATCTCTTGCACATGTTACCCAGGGACATACTTCTAATCTGGACTTGGCAGAAGGAACTTCTCCCTATTGGGAGGAAAATCTCACTTCTTCCCTTTACTAGACCTACAGACCACTAACAACAGAAGAAAGTAAAAATGGAGAATGTCCCTCAACTGGTGCATAGATAAACAAACTGTGGTATATCCATACAATGGAATCCTACTCAGCAATAAAAACAATGATAAACTATGATACATGCAACAAGTTGAATGAATCTCAAATGCATTTTGCTAATAAAAAGAAGCCAAACTCAAAAGACTACTTACTGTTTGTTTCCATTTATATGATATTCTGGAAAAGGCAAAATTGTAGGATCAGAGAAGAAATCAGTGGATGTCAGGGGTTAAAAATGGGAGACTGATTACAAAATGGCAGCACAAGGAATTTGTTTTAAAAATGGAAATTTTCTGCATCTTGATTATAGTTAAATGAGTGTATGCATTTGTCAAACCCCCTGAATTGTACACCAAAAAGGATGATTTTACTGTGTGTAAATGTTTAAATAAATGTAATTTTTAACAGGAAAGAAAAAGTTTCTCAAAGTCATTGCCATAAAAGTTCTTATTCTGTGGTCTTCTGATTACTGTTGAAGACTTGAAGCCACTTGGCTACTGTTCTTTATTTTCTGCCCACATGCCAGCAGAAATTGTCAGTTAAAAACATCTCTATACACATACACACACAAATCCACCATAAAAAACAATCAAAAGACAAACTGGAAAATTTGTCACACATGAGGAGTTAATTTCTTGAACATACAATGTATATAATTTTCTTAATATACAAAAGTCAATAATCAGGTAAGAAAGTGGTTAAATGAAAAGAAAATTTGTAGAAACTGAAATATAAATGATTAACTAAGAAAAATATTTAGAGTAGTAACACAAATTAGGACAATGAGCTCTCTTTTGTAAAAAAAAAAAAAAAACTTTTTAGATTCATAAAAATGTCACAAAGATAGTAAGAGTTCCCATATATCCTTCACTCAGCTTCACCTAATGTTAGCATCTTACATAACCATAGTACAATTATAAAAACCAGGAAAATAATATTGATATATTACTATTAACAAATTTACAGACATTTGATTTTTACCCTTTGTCCCACTAATGGCCTTTTATGATCCAAGATCAAATCTGTGATCTCACATTGTGTTTTATGTATCTTTATTCTGTTCCCATCTGTAGCAGTTCTCTGTCTTTGTCTTTGATGAACTTGACAATGTTTAAGAGTACCGGTTATTTTGTAGAATGTCCCTGATTGGGGTTTAATGTTTTCCCTTTATTAGATTGAGGTTATACATTTTTGGTAAGAATACCACAGAAGTGATGTTGTGCCCTTTTTAGTGCATCGTATCAGGAGATGCTTGATGATATGTCTTAATACTACTGATGTTAACCTTGATCACTTGGTTAAGTTGGTGTCTGCTATGCTTCTTCACTGTAAAGTTACTATTTTCCTCTTTATAATGAATGAGTATCTTGTAGGAAGATACAGTGAGACCATTCAAATATCCTGTTTCTCATCATACTTTTACCCACTCATTCATCAATGGTTCTTGATAGTGACAATTACTACTATGGTGTTTACCTAATGGTGATTTTCTGTTTCTTTCTTTCCTTCTATATGTATTAATTTAAATTCTGTAGGGAAGATGTCCCATCTCCCCCATTTATTTACTCATTTATTTATATCAGCATAGACTAATGGATGTTTACTTTATTCTATGACTTACAACCTAATACTGTCATTAATTTGCTTCTCAAATTGTTTCAGCTTTGGTCATTGGGGGCTTCTATGTCCTCAATTTTTGACCACTTCCTTATTTTCTGGCACTACAAGATGTTCCAGATTCATATTGTATTTTCCCTACCCCAGTGCTGGGATCAACCATTTCTACATGGAGCCCTAGTACCTTTTATTGGAAAAACGGTATTTAGAAACCAAGATCTGGGAACTAGGTGTTATCTTTTTATAACCTGTCAGAATGTCAAATGTTATAAAGATTGATAACACCAAATGTTTCTAAGGAAACATGGAAAACGGACACTCATACACTTTGGATGGGAGTACAAATGAGTATAACCTTTTGAGAGGACAATTTGGCAATATCTATTAAAAATTTAATTGTGAAGATCTAGAAAATCTAGAAATCTGTTATACAGAAATACTTATACATATGCTCAAAGATATATACACATGAATATTCATGGCAACATTGTAATAGAAAAACCTGGGAACAACTTAAAAGTTCATCAATAGGAGACTAAATAATGAAATTGTAGCACAACCATGAGATGAAATATGTTGGCATTATAAGGAATGAGATAAATCTATAGATGTTGATGTTGACCTTGCTTCATATTTCGTTGAGAAAAGCAGTCAGATGAGAACTTCCTTATCTTTCTATTACCAAATCTACCATCTGTATAGCATAGTGGTTAAAGGTGTGGGATCTAATGCAATACTCCCAGAGTTCAAATTCTGACTCTACCATTTACTAGCTGTGTAACCTTGAGTAAGCTATTTAAACTTGCTATGCCTTAGTTTTTTTCACTTTTAAAATGAATACATGTGTTTTGAATAGTATCTGGTCCATAGTAAGAACTCCATAAATGTCAGATTATCGTTACAATGGGTGAAGTATCCTTGCTCCTATCAAAGGCCATCCCCTTCATTTGTGCTTTGGATACCAGTCCCTGATTTGCCAAGGGCTTAACATATGCAATTGTACTCGCTCTCTGCATCACAAATCTATCATTCCCTCAGCATATAAACATGTTCTAGTGTGTCCCGTTTATTTGAAAAGAAAAACTTCCGTGACCTCACATTCCCATCAAGCAATTGCTTCATTTCTCATTTTTCACAGCAAAATTTTTTGAAGTTCTCTGTAGTCGTTGTCTCCACTTCTTCCAGTTTCTCCTGAATTGTCCTTATATATCTCATCTGCTCAGCTGCTATGCTAATATCAGACAAAATAGACTTTAAGTCAAAAAATTGTTATAGATACAAAGAAGGACATTATATATTGATGAAAAGGTAAATCTGTCAAGATATGAAAATTATAAACATATATACATCTCACGACAGAGCTCCAAAATATATGAAGCAACAATTTACAGAATTGGAGGGAAATCCAGGCGGTTCTACAGTAATAGTTGGATATTTCAATGCCACACAGCTGCTAAAGCTGAGTACATTACAATACATCTAGAGCCTAGAACAAAACCTGGCCTGTGGCAGGTGAGCAATAAATATTGGTTTAATAAATTAATACAATTAGTATAATTCTCATAAACCCTAATAAAAGTGTCAATACAACAGAAAGACAATATTCCTCATCCTATGAGCTAGATACGATTTTTTATTATTCCAAATTTTTACAGATGAGAAATCTGTCTCAGAAACGTTAAGGGACCTACACACATCATAAATAATGGATCCAAAGCAAGTTTATGCTTTTAAACACTATACAATATTCTTTGGCAAAAAACCAGATCATTTCTCTTCCTAACTGAAATGAAAGGATTGAACTACCCGGGGAACAAAGCCGCTCTTCTCTATCCCTTTAGGGAAACGGTGATTTCCCCACAGAGGATTAACCATTTAAATTTAAACTTTCACCAGAATGAGGCCTGCTGTGTCATTTCAGTTGTGAAGAAAAACATTCTGGGGTGCCGTCCCCTCCGTGCAAAGGTGCATTCGGCACAGCTGTGGTCTAGGATCCTCGTGGAACTACCTTCCGCTACTGCCAAGAATCAAGTTCAAATCATCCGTTTTTAGATTGCTGTGAAGCAAAGTGGAAACCTTCTTTTTCCATTACTACTCCAACTACTTCAACAAAGCAAGTCCTATATTCCTGGGGAAAACATAGAAAGGGTATGAGTGAAATTTAATTTTGTCAGAAAAGTAAATAAAAAAGAAGTTTCCAGTAAGTCGTTTTCCTCTGTTCTCTGGGAAATAACATTTTCAGTGTGTGACTCTCCTGGAAAAGGCTCTGGACAGGTTGGGAAGCCACTAATCTGCAGGGAGTCATTTGGTCCTTGGCATAATTTTTTCTACTTTTAAAAATATGTTATTAGTTGTTTTACTATAAAACTAATACATACTGGAAAAGGAAAGGGAAAAATAGTAAACTTGAATGTGGAGAACCTTGGGAAACACTGCCTTAACCAAGTGACCAAGGTTAACATCAGCAGTGATAGTCATGTTGCTATCAATGTACTCCTGATGTGAGGCAAAGAGGACACATCACTTCTGTGGTATTTTTTTCCCAAAACTCATAACCCTAGTCTAATCATGATTTTTAAAAAATCAGATAAACACAAATTGAGGGACATTCTACAAAATACCTGACTATGGCTACTCAAAACTGTCAAGGTAACGAAAAAAAGGAAAGAAACTCTCACAGACCAGAGCAGACTGAGGAGACATGACAAATAAATGCAATGTGGTATATTGGATTAAATCCTGGAAATGAAAATGGAATTGATGGAAAAAATGGTAAAATATGATTAAAGTCTGAAGCTTAGTTAGTAAGGTACCGTTGTTGGTTTCTTAGCTTTGAAAAATATGCCACTGTAATATAAGATGATAATATTAAAAGAAACTGAAACTATGTACTATCTTTGCAAACTTTCTGTAAATCTAAAATTATTCCAAAATAAAAAACCTTATTTAAAAATGTAGTACACGATTATGGTGGAAAGGAAAAGAAAATGAATGAGAGAATAAAGAACAAAAAAAGGAAATGGAAGAAACGAGGGCAGGAAGAAAGGAAACAATAAATAATAAATGTAAAAAGTAAATAATTTTTAAAAATTCTCCAGAGGTAAACTATTATTAAAAAGTTTTTTGTGTACAATTCCAAACTTTTCTTCTATGCGTCTAGGCATATTTAAATATATATGATTTTTTTTTTACAGAGGAAGGATAATTTTTGCATGTCTCATAACTTGATTTTTCACTTAATATATAATAGCTATATTTCCATTAACTCACAAATTCATTTAGTAAGAAAATATATAGTGACTGGTAGTTATTCAGGAGGGAAAACTATGTGAATGTGGCCTTACTAACATTTCCTAAAGGTATTATTCTACAGGCCATGAGAAGTATCAGAAAAGGAAAGGGGTAAGTGGAGCACATGGCAAGTAATTTTTAAGGCTCCTCTCTAGGACTCTAAATTTTTAAAAAGACTGAATCTGTGTCTAGAGAGGGAGGGACAGGTGTTATTTGCTATGCCTGCATTCCTTGGGTATGAAGATGCTTCTACAGCACAGCCCAAAGCCTAGTCATTTCACATGAAAAGTTAGACCTGTTATTGGGACAATTGATGCGGAAAGCAGTTTAGCCTCTTGTGGATCATAAAGGATGAAGAACTGAGGACATTCTCAGGGAGTCCTGTATCAGCACCAAGGAAAGAAGCATATAAACTTGGGACATGCTACTGAAATGCAGCAGGAGTGGCATATACCAGATGTAGAAATGAGAAGACAGAGGATCAAAAACTTTAATGCATATTATCCAGGGAAGTAAAGCTTCAGTTAGAAAGACCAAATGTTTGAAGACTCATGAGCTGGCCTTTAGGAGTGCTGAGAGCCACAGGGATGTGCAGAATATAGTTGTCTTTTGGTATCCATGGCGGACTGGTTCCAGGACCCCCAGGATACCAAAATCCACGGATGGCTCAAGTCCTTTATTTAAAATGGCATAGTATTTGCATATAACCTACATTCATCCTTTTGTGTGCTTTAAATCACCTCTAGATTGTTTATTATACCTAATACAATGTAAATGCTGTGTAAATAGTTTTTATAGTGTATTGTTTAAGGAATGATAAGAAAAAGTCTGTACATGTTCGGTACAAATGCAACCATTTGTGATTGTTTGAATCTGTGGTTGCAAAGCCCATGGGCAGGGAGGGCCAACTGTACTGTTCCTTCCTACATAGCAAGGTGTGAGGAAACAAGGGTATCTGCTTAGGGTTTAAGGCTGGAGAAACTGTTTAAAGACAGTCAAGTCTATGGCCATACGACCCTGAACACACCCGATCTCATCTGATCTTGGAGGCTAAGCAGGGTTGGGCCTGGTTAGTATTTGGATGGGAGACAGTCAAAAAAGGGAGCGACGAAAAGGAAGATGAAGACTCACCTCACACTGGTGAAGGCAGGAGCTATCCTGAGATGGATATAGCGAAAGCTCTAGTTTTCCATATAAGGACAGATTCTTTGCTCCTTCCCATGGTGCACATGATATGGAAAGGTGAGAAGAAAAATGCTTGAGTCCTAAGTCAGTAAGAAGAGGAAACCTGGAGCAACTGAGGTGACTATAGAGACTAGTGTGAATGATGAAAAGTCCAGGGAAAAAGGACTTTATTTAGATTTACAGAAAAAAAATGCAAAAATAGTACAGAGAGGTCTCATATACTCCACCCGCACGCCTAGTTTTCCCTATTATTAACACCTTACATTAGTTTGGTACACTTGCTACAGTTAATGAACCAATGTTGATGTATTAAATCTACACTTTATTCAGATATCCTTAGTTTTCATCTAATGTTCTTTTGCTGTTCCAGGATCGCATCCAGAATACACTTTACGTTTAGTCATCATGTCTCCTTAAGTTTCTCTTGGCTGTGACAGTTTCTTAGACATTTCTTGTTTTCAATGACCTTCGAAATTTTGAGGAGTACTGTTCAGGTATTTTGTAGAATGTCCATCAACTTATTTTTTTCCAATGTTCTTCTCATGATTAGACTGGAATTTGAGGAAGAAAAGCACAGAGGTAAAGTGCCATTTCATCACATCACATCAAAGGTACATGCTATCTGCATGACTTAATGTTGATGCTAATCTTGATCTCCTTCTTATTGAGTTTTGACAATTTTTTATGTATTCTCTACACAATTCCTTTGCCACGTGTGTGATTTGCAAATATTTTCTCCAAATATTTAGCTTGTCAATTTTCTTTATGAGCAAAAGTTTTTAATTTTGATGGCGTCCAGTGTATCAATTATTTTCTCCTATAGATCTTACTTTTGCTATCATGTCTAAGAACTCTTTGCCCAACCCCAGGTTTTGAAGTCCTACTGTATTTTCCTATTTTCTTCTACAAGTTTTATAGTTTTACTTTTTTTTTAAGATTGGCACCTGAGCTAACATCTGTTGCCAATCTTCTTTCTTCTTCCTCTCCCCATAGCCCCGCAGTACATAGTTGTATATTCTAGTTGTAGGTCCTTCTGGTTGTGCTATGTGGGATGCCGCCTCAGCATGGCCTGATGAGCAATGCCCTCTCCACGCCCAGGATCCAAACCAGTGAAACCCTGGGCCACCAAAGCGGAGTGCGTGAACTTAACCACTTGGCCATGGGGCCAGCCCTTATAGTTTTACATTTTATGTTAAGATCTATGATCCATTATGAGGTAAGTTTTGTATAAGGTGAATAGAGAGAGGTATTATAGTTTTCAGCATATAGATCCTCTACATATTTTCTCTGTTGTTTTTCTATTTGCTATTTCATTTATCTCCACTCTGATCTTTATTATTTTTTCCCATTTGCTAGTTTTGGGATTAGTTTACTCTTCTTTTTCTAGTTCCTTAAGATGTACAGTTAGATTATTAATTTGAGATCTTTTTTCGTTTTTTAATGTAGGTGTTTACTGTTATAAATTTCCTTCTAAGCGCTGCTTTCACTGCATCCCACAAGTTTGTTATGTTCTGTTTTCATTTTTGCTCACCTCAAGGTGTTTTCTAATTTTCCTTGTGATTTCTTCTTTGACCCATTGTTTGTAAGAGTGTGCTTTTAAATTTCTGCATATTTGTGAGTTTTCTAGTTTTCTAGCTTCATTCCATTGTGGTCAGAAAATGTACTTTCTAAGAACTCAGTCTTTTAAATTTATGAAGACATATTTTTGTGGCCTGACATATGGTCTGTTATGGAGAATGTTCCATGTGCAGTTGATAAGAATGTGCGTTCTGTCCTTGTTGGGTAGAGTGTTCTGTATATGTTCGATAGATTTAATTGGTTAACAGTGTTGTTCAAGTCTTCTGTTTTCTTTTTGTTCGGTGTGGTTATTCTATCCATTACTAAAAGTGGGGTATTAAAGACTCCAACTATTATTGTAAGATTGTCTATTTCTCCCTTGAATTCTATCAATTTTTGTTTTATATTTTGGGGGCTTTGTTTTTAGGTACCTGTATGTTTATAATTGTTGTATTTTCTCGAATCATTGAAACTTCTATCAATATTTAATGTCCTTCTTTGTATCTTATAACGCTTTATTACTTAAATTCTACTTTGTCTGATGATATAGGCACCCCAACTCTCTTATGGTTACTATCTGCATGGTATACCTTTTTCCATCCTTTTACTTTCAAACTCTTTGTGTCTTTGCATCTAAAATGAGTCTCTTATACAAAGTATTTAGATGGATCATGTTTTTCTATCCAGTATTCAAATATTTTCCTTTTAATTGGAGAATTTAATTCATTTACATTTAAAGTAATTACTGATAAGAAGGAATTACTTCAGTTATCTGTTTTCTATATATTTTATATGCTTTTTTTTCCCCTAATTCTTCCTTTACTGCCCTTTTTCCACATTTAGTTGATGTTTTGTAGTGTACCATTTTGATTCCCTTCTTTACTTTTCTGTATACTTTTTGGTTATTTTCTTAGTAGTTATCGTGAGGATTCCAGTTAACATCCCAAATTTGTAACAACCAGTTTTAATAATACAAACTTAGTTTCAATAGTATACAAACACTCCACTCCTATATGTCTCAACCTCTTCCGTTTATATTATTATTTCCACAAATCACATCTTTATACACTGTGTGTCTATTTATGTAAATTTCTAAATATTGGTTTATGCATTTGTCTTTTAAATAACATAGGAAAAATAGAGGACATAAAAACCAGTACCGTAATACTGGATTTTATATTTACCTGGGTACTTGCCTTTACCAGTGTTCTTTATTTCTTCATGTGAGTTTTAATTAGGAGGACCTACTAATACCTAAAGAGAGAATGGTGAGATTGAGGAGGAAGTTCTAAGCCATGAGTATGATTTTCTCCCTCTGTGAATGAAATGTGGGCTGTGCTCAAGGTGACAAGCATAAGAGAGTTAAAGGAATCTTTTCTCATTTAACAAACTATCTAGAAATTTTGAAAAGTAGAAATTTAGAGCACAGACTCTGGGTCTGGGTTCAAATCTCAGCTCCACCATTAACTAGTGTGTGAGCTTGGGCTAGTTAAACTTTCTATGCCTTAGTTTTCCTCATCTGTGAAAAGAGATAACAGCAACTTTCTCATAGGATTGTAATGAGTTAATGTTTGTTGGCCTGAGGGTGTAAGTATTATCAAATACCTATGGATGAAGTGAACAACAACAGAAAAGCTTTCATCTGTTCTGTGAGATTCTACAAGTCTGAAAGCCTGTCATAAATTATCTTGAAGGAGGAGCTGCTGTGTTCCAGCAGTTGATGGAAAAATGACTGGTAATTTGAACTACCTAGAGGTGTTAGTTTATTTAGGTGGCATAATCATATTAGCCAAGAACTTGGAGAAAAATGAATGATGACTGTTTCTAGTATAGGACCACTTGGAAGGTGCAAGCCTGAAAGTATCCATTGACAAACGCCATCTCTACCAGTACTGGATTACGTAGGGTATATTGTGCCACAACCAGAGGTCATCAAGATTATAAAAATATTTTCACTCTTATTAACTGGCCCTGTTCACCAATTACAGAAAATTAAGGATCCTCTTGGATTTGTGAAACTCCTTCATGAACCAACTTAGAGTTATCAGATTAAAAATGGGGCAGTTTAATGATCAGATAGAGAGTAGACAGGTCATCTTACCCCTTTAGGGATTGGCAGGAAAACTCCTGTAGGTAGGTATATAAGACATTGATGACCTGCTTAGGCTCCTGTCCTCGTTGATCTCATCAAACCCTGTGTTTAACATCCTTTTTACATAAAGATTGTGGTTTATCAGGAAAATTATGAAGAGATAACATATAACTATTGCCAGTATAACTCTGTCTGAAGGTAAGACTCAATATTCAATTCACAAAATAGAATTCTTGACTTTAAAATGGGCTCTTACAGAGAATATATTTATGGTGTGCCTTTTCAGATTTACTGCTTGTCTATGTGATTACCAAAGCCAACGTAGGTGCTATTGGAAGTAGCACTAATACAACTTAATTTTATTATTCAATACAATATTTTCTATAGATCTGAACTCAAGATTAAGATGTTGATGCTGTCTCTCATAATGCATACCAATGAGCTATTGAAACTATTTCCAATGAATGGTTCAGGACTATCTGTAGCTCCCAAAGTATAGGACACTTTCCTGAGTGAGAAATAGCCAAAAGCTTGTGGCTGCCGCCAGAGATTGATTCTATGGTTGGGATCAACTCTGTGGTCATAGCAACTTGTCAACGTTCCAAGTAGGAGTCAGACCTGGAGGAAAGGACAATGGACAAAATGCAAGCTAAAATGGCTGATTAAAGGAAAAACCAATGGCCTCTTAGGAAAAACTGTATAAGCTATCTCCAGAGGAATAAATATTTTGCTGGAAGAATAGCATAAACGAGTACTGATTAATGGTATATTGCATTACGCCCTGTGCAAGGGCAATGGGAACAACTGGTTAGACCTCAAGAATGCTATTCCCATAGTTGTGAGAGTTTTATATGATGGCATTAGACATTTGGGGAAGGAAAGAACTATAGACATAGGATCTAGTTTGGGGCTGAGGATGACTAAGGGCACCAGAGTCAAATGTGAAACTTTTACTCTCTGCATTCAATGAAGAGTGTTGCCAATACAGCAGCTTCCCTGGCAGTCATTCAAAGCCAAATATTCTTAGAACTGGTAAGTGTAGCCTCCTAACTGGGCCCTGAATACCCAAATGGAGCACCATAAAATGCATTCCAAAAGAGAAAAATCTTACTCTTCGCCAATCAGCCACATGCGCAAAATCCATAAGAATGTGTAGGAGAGAGTTCTCCTTGTGGGAGAACTGGAAGTAGGTTTTCCGCACTATACAACTCATCCTGCCTGCTCCACTACACGTATGTTGAATCTTTGTCTTGATTTTTGGAGCCACTCATGTAGTCACCTTTCTCCTTGGAAACCTGTTCCCTCTTTCGAGTCATTATCTCCTCTCATTCCTCCACAGGCCCCTCCTGCTCTTAAACCTCTCTGCTTTACTCCTCCGAGCCCCTACATTTTGTTTGCTTCAGTCTTTGACCCAGGTTGTTTGTCATTTGTTCTATCTAGTTCTTTCATGGAAGATGGAGAGGTCTTTAAATCCACGTGAATGGAAGATGAGATGAAGGAATGCAACCTTCATCAGTCTGACATTTGAACATAGTTCCTACGAGTTATTATGCTAAAAGGGTCTCAAGTCTTGTTAGCCTCCTTACAGTTGCCTTTCAAATAGCCCCCTTCTATTATGCTAGTTTCTGTGTATTTGTACTCACAACCCCATCTAACACATGCATCATTCTAAGAAAGGGTCAATTAAACCAAGAGATTACAAAGATTTTACTATTGTGAAATTATAATGGGAAATTTATATTGGCTGCAGCTACCCTCCACATACCAGTATCCGTTTGCTTCCATTCATAAACTATGAGAGGTTGTTTTGTTGTTGTTCTTTTGTTTTTGTTTTTTTATTCTGGGAAGAGGAACTGAAAAAAATGAAGAAAGAGGATAGAGGTGATGATATATGATGTGTCCCCAGCCTTGCGGACTGAGTGACCACTTGTGGTTAGAGAAGAGTGAGAGAGCTAGAAGCTGCAGGGTGCATTCAAGAAAGGCTCTGAAACACTGGGCACAAGCAAGTCGGCTCTAGAACACAGGCAAAACAGTGCAAAGGGGAGGCTTTTTCCTTTACCTCTTCACGGGACTCAGTCCAGGTCCAAAACTCCAAAGATTGGGCATGTTAGAAGCATCTAAAGACAGCCTATTTGACACTATAGGTGGTGTTAGTGGTGGTGCTTTTCTGAGTAACAGAGGTAGATTAATAGGATCCAGAAAAAGAGGAAAGAATAAAGTAGATGCAGAGTGGAAACCACAGCTGATAGATTAGTTCGCAGTCACATGTGAGGCATCCCTTTGCTACAGTCTCCCAGCAGACATTTGTATTACATACATATACACATATATTCATGAAAAAATGTATTGACTGCATAAATGTGTATGTAGAAACACAAAAGAATCTACATATAAATATTATAATAAGTGAATCTTGCAAATGCACTAGGTGAAAGGTCAATGTGCAAAATCAGTTTTATTCCAATATATTATCAACAAGCAATTATAAATAAAATTTTTTAAGGATACCATTTACAATAACATAAAATACCCAGGAATTAATCCAGCAAGACCTCTACATGGAAAACTACAAAATAGTATTGAAAAAAATTTGAAGCAGATGTAAACAAATGGAGGAATTTGCTAAGTTCCTGGACTGGAGGACTCAATATTGTAAAGGTGGCAGTTGTCTCTGAATTGATTTATAGATGCTATCCAACCAATCAAAATCTCCACACATTCATCTTCTCTTTTTTTGATGGAAATTTGACGGCCTGACTCTCAAATTTATAAAGCAGCGCAAAAAGCCAAGAACAACCAAGACAATCTTAAAGATTTGAATTGAAGGATTGACACTATCAGATAGTGAGACTTATAAAACTACATTAATAAAGATAATTTGATCCTTTCAAAAAGGTAGACAAATACAGCACTAGAACAGAATAGAGTCCAGAAAAATACCCACATATATGTGGACATTTGATTCAAGACAAAGGCGACACTGCAGAACAAGAAAAGAAATTCTTTTAAAATAATCATTAGGGGTCAATGGGATATCCATAAAGGAAGAAATGAATCTTGACCTCAACCTCACACTTTTACAAAAACAATTTCAAGGTAGATTGTAGTTCTAAACATGAAAGGTAAAACAATAAAGCTTCTAGAATAACATAGTAGAATATATTCATGACTTTGGAATAACAAAGATTTCTGAAATAGAAAATAAATATAACCCTAAACATTAAATGAAAAGATGGACAAATTGGAACACATTAAAATTTAGAACTTCTGACCATCAAATTATTCCATTAAAAGAGTGAAAAGACAAGCCAAAGAGTATGAAATGTTTGGAAAATATATAACTGACAAAGGACTCATATACAAAATACATAAAGAACTAGAATAAGTTAGTAAGAAAGAGAGAAAACTCTATAGAAAAATGGGCAAAAGATTTGAATAGGCACTTAATAAAAGAGGGTATACAAGTAACAAACATATTAAAAGGTGTGCAACATCATTAATCATCAGGGAAGTTTAAATAAAACCAACAGTGATGTACCACTACACACCCACCAGAATGTCAGAAATTAAAGAGTGACAAGAGCAAATGATGAAGATATAGAGCAACAGAAACTCTCATATATTGCTGGTAAAAATGTAAATTGGTATAACCACTTTGGAAAGCCATTTGGCATTCTCTACTAAATCTGAAAATGTGAATAATATAAATGTGTATAAAAGGCCTAGCACTACAGTAACATTTCAATAAAATTATGTGTAAGATATATGGGACTAATCTTTCCTGGGTAAAGTACTTTGAAAAGCCAGTAGGATGAAGGAAAGATCCTCATGGTGCATGACTTCTAAGAGTAGATTATTGCTTTTTGACTGACCACTAGGCTTTTCTCTAGGTAAGTGGAGTGCCAAGATGAAGATAAGAGTTGGGAATCTATGAATAATTTGGGTAGCCTTGAGAAATAGTTTCTGTGAAGAAGGAGAAGAAAGGATTGGAGTGGATGAGAAGAATTATTCATTGAGAAAGTGTTTGACAACTGTCTTTATGAAGTTTCAGAAAGATGCATGATATAAACTCTTTCCTTGTTTCCCCTAGTATCTTTGGTACCCCCCAGTATCCCCAATATCAACCCCTTTTTGTGAAACAGCATTTGGGAAGGTATAAGGAAGGTCATTACCAGGAATCAGATTTCACTGCTAGCCAATCACTGATGCACAGAGTTAACAGGATGAGACCAACCTTGCTTAATTTTTCTCCATCAAATCATCAGTCAGTCCAAAGTTTTCCTCCAAGGGGCATTTGGGAGTCCCACCTTTCTCCTCCATCTCTTCTACTTCCAGGAGATCTTCTTAAGTCTTGCTCCTACCCGCTATGTTTCCACTCTTGAGTTTCCCACCTGAGACAACTTTATGTAGGTGCTTTAGTTTCTTAGAGGTCTGAGAAACAAATAGACCTTCAGTTGATATTACTGACAGTTTGCTGATATGTTAATATGCTACCTGCCTCCAGCCCCCAAGAAGAGGCGAGAAAGAGAGGGGAGGGGAAGAAAACTCTTTCCTACCAGAAATGCAGTTTTATTAATGCTGTGTGGGCTTGCATTTATTTAGGGGATGCACTGGTAGACCTGGAGTAAGAGCAAGGGATGCCCATGGGGGTCCTGTCACATATTCGTGGCTATTGTTATTATTCCATCCATATTTAACAAATATTATAACCATGTTATTATTAAAAGAAATAAACCTACAGCTTGGAAGTGGTACTTTCCCCTTAAAGGCGCCAGGCTTTAAGTTGTCCTAGAAGATATCATAGTATCTGTCCTTCCGGCTCCCAGCTGGTGGCCCTGAAAGCAGTTTTTGAGGGTCAAAGAAACTCAGGAATGATATAAGACTTACAGATCAGGAGAATCACTTTCAAAGGATCAGAAAAAATGTACTGCTCAGGGAGGGAAGTGCAGAAGCTATAAATTCAACGAAGGAGGGTTTTAATTACAAGATTAATGATACAAACCAACTGGCAGTAAACACATGGCAAAGGAAGTCGAAAGAAGAAACCAAGACCGTTTGACGACAGCAGTTCACTGTGTGCTTGGAAAGGAGGCAAGAGGAGCTCAAGGGGGACAATTCTGGGTCCAAGGTGTTAATATTACATAGCGAGATTGTGGAAAGCTTAGAGGAAGGTTGCGGAGTAAGACAGTGAAGTGAAAAAAGGGAGAGTACAAAGTCATAAAACAACAACATCCATTGGGGGAGAAAAGGTACATTATAAATAGCATATATTATTGGTCTCCATTCTCCTCTCCATAGGAAAAAGCAAAAACAGCTCTGAAAATTGCTGATAAAGTACACACAAATAACTATGACTGATTGTACTTGAAATTGTACACCCTATAAAGTGTAGTATAGAAGAGATTCATGTGGCAACTTATTCCCAAGAAGCACCAGGCTCATTAGGGCAAACAACTTTTCAAGACACACACATGATCTGTGTCACTTAACTATCTGTTTGGCTGTGCTTTCCATTTTTAAATAATGATTGTGCCTGGATGGCAGGGTAACCACTGAATTAATACAATAAGTTGCCTCTTTTATAAGCCTGAAAAGAGAATATTTATTTCATTTTGGCGTTCTGGAATTCTCTGGTAGTTAGAAAAAGTGACTTTAGTCTATTGAAGGTCCATTTTTTTAAAATAAAAATATGCTTGTACCTATTCCAGACCAGATAGCTTAGTCAGTTTCTCTGGCTACTTATAGGTAAATCATAGAAGGAAAGCCCCCAAGAGTTGTGTACAGCAAAGTAAAGAAAAAGAATGCTTCATTGCCATTTCTCAATGGTAAAACTGAGAAATTGATGGTTTCTCCCTGCAGAATTCAGCCTTTTCCAACCAGGGTTCAGTTTGAAAGAGATGCATGTAAGCTAACTTTTGTGCTGAAAGAATATAGTCCCTGTGGTGCTTAAGTACCTTACATGTCTTCCTGTAGGATATTCTTCACAAAGACCTAGATCAAGTATGACTAAGCTCTAACATTTTGGTTAAAGTTACTCCTGGTCACCTCCCCTTACACATATCTGAGAGTAAGAGAGAGATTCCTGGCTCCTACACGTTCTGTAACTCCAACTCAACGGCAGATGTACATATATGTGTCAAGGCAGATACCCCCTCACGTACTAGTCATGATATATTTTGATATTTTCTGCATGTGTCTCTAGATGACATATTTAGATATTTAATGAATCACGGTCCAAGGAGCAGTACTTTAAGACATCACCACCTGCTTAGAGTCATTTATTTATACGATATTCATTATTTGGCAATTTGATCTCATCCACATATTTGCAATGAGCAACACACATATTTCCCAAATTAAATATTTACCAAGTATAAATTAATTTTGGTATGTTTGTGTTAAGATACATGTTGTGGAAATCAGTCCATTTACAATGGGAAGTCTATCTGATTAGTGAAGGCAAAATCTCTCCAAGTGAAGAGAACTGTTTTATCAGAGACTTAAAAACAATTAAGTTCATTTAATTGAGTTTTAAGTTCAAAAGCAATTGAGTTCAAGGAGCAATAACATGATTAAAAAAAAACAATTGAAGATTTTTTCATTACTTTTAACTTAGTGTTTCTCCACACTAAACACAATTGAAAATATTATCTAATTAATGTTTCCTCAAGAGACAGCAAAATCAATGTTGTCCTTTTTAATCCCTGAATTTAGGTAAAGTAGGGTAAGTCCTACTAGCCAATTTACAAAGGGGACATTTCTTTCAGGTAGGCTTTGATATTCACATACCTACTTCTCCTGCTGAGTAACTCCATGATACTCCTCACTGCAACTGATTAGACTGAAAGTATCACTGTTGATCTATGCTACCTCCTTCACCATCAGCAGCCTTTCAATTATCTGTTAGCTGGACTCAGCAGGGTTTTACAGCAGGATCAGGAGAAAACTGTATGGGAGTCAAAGTAATGCACAGATAAGAGGACTCCTTTCCTAAATTACCTCAGGGGATGTGATGTTCTGTTCCACCCAGAAGGAAGGCGGAAATAGGCCTGGCTGGAGCTTTCACCGTAATAAGGGAGGGACCATTCAGAACCCTGTTGCTGTATTAAAATAAATAGTTCCTCTGTTGCTATGGCTTTATAATTTACCCAAAAAACCTCTAGAAAGACAGTAGCATGTTCCAAAAAAGTTTAGAGATTTTAAAAAAGTTTAATACTTATTCATAAGGGAGAATTTGTTGTATTTCATAGGCCAATGTTTTATATTATCTTTATACCTTCAGAGACTATGCTTGGAGTTAGTAAGTCTTCCGATACGGTTTCAATTCAAGTTCCAACGTAAGTGTTTTTCCTCTCTCTGTGATCATGACTGAAGCCAATGGAGAGTGATGGATAGATGTACACACACACACACACACACACAAAGTAAAGAGTCAAGGGACCATGATTCTCCACCTTGATAATATCAAGGAGTTCTGCCAGCTTTGAGATTTTCTTATTTGGCTCCTAGAGAAGTTTTCCAACCACCAGGGTATTCTTTTAAAGGCTCAGACATACATATAAATAGAAGTAACATACATATAAATAGAAGGAGCCTGTTAAATAAGGTATTTGGTTACCTCCTTCCAAGTGTACTTTCAGAGGGCATGTCATTCATTCATTGATTCATTCAAAGGAACCAAAGTATGTAAAATCCGGCTAGGTGCTGGAGACGTAATGGTCCATAAAACAGAGTCCATGGCCTCAAAAGTCACTCAGACTGGTTGGAGAGACAAAGAAAACATCCCATTTTAATGCAGTATGATAATTACTAAAATAGCGGTGAGATGAATGACACCAGGAATCCTCTTAGGATCTCCTGGAGATGAGCTATATGGTACCCTCTCCCCTCAGTGAGAGGGGCTGCACATGACCTCACCTTCCCCCAAGGCCTCAGTACTGAAAAGCTGGCATTACCAGCAACTCCCAGGAAAACTGACACCTAAGCTCAGATCATTTGGTGTCAAAACTTGAGCTCTTTTTTGCTCTTCTGGCAAGGCTGCTTTCTTGCTCTTTCTATAAAAAGAGAGAGAGCAACAGGAGCCTAGTTCCCTCTCCTAGAGCATAGACCCAATGCGTCCAGTTGAATCTATCCCTTGCACAGTTCTGCCCAGGATTTCAGTAGAACAGGGAACTGTGTATCTACTCCTGGCGTCCACCTGAGCTCTGTGTATGACATTAGAGGACCTTATGGGAGCGTATAAGAGAGGTTCTCATCCTGTCTGGATCATGGATGCTTCTCAGAGACAATGATGTCTAAAATAAAGCCATCAGGCTGAGAAGTTAATTAGGTGAGGAGGAGGAAAAGCAAGGTGAGAACACCCCAGGATGAAAGAACCCCAGGCTCATGAACTTGCAAATGAGTGAGAGTTAGTGTGTTAGGGAAAGTAAGTCTAGTTCAGCATGGCTGAACTATCTTGGGAGGACAAAAATGAAGAAAGATGAGGCCTCAGAAGTTAGCAAAGGATAAACATGAATGAAGCCATAGTAAAGACTTGGGATTATGCTTTAAAACAATGAGGGAGTGCTTGTAAGATTTTCAGAAGGGGATGATCTTGATCAAAATTGTGCTTTAGGTAGACCACTCTGGCTCCAATATGGAGAATGTATTAAGAGGAACTAACCGGGAGATCTGATCGCTCATATAGTCATTCATTCAGTAAATGTGTATTGAGCACCTACTAAGTGCCAGGCATTATTCTAGGCTCTGAAAATACAGAAGTGGAGAAGGGAGATAAGATCCTTGTATTCATGGAGCTTCTTACATTCTAGTGAGGGTAAACAGCAAAATATGAACAAATAAATGAAAAAGAAAACTTTCAAGTTGTGATAAGTAACAAATTAAAATAGAGCAGTATGGTTGAGACTGGGCTTGGAGATGAGTGGCAGGAAGGAACCAGCCACATGAAGATGAGGGTAGATGTATTCTAGGTTAAGAAAATGGCTAGAGCAAAGGATGGATGCCAATGGGCAGGTCTGGAAAGACCTATAGGAATCAAGGAATGTAAAATCACTTAGAACAGTGCCTGGTACAGGTAAGACCATTTAAGTATTATCTGTTAGTATTAAGCTTTTGTTGAAGTATAACATACATACGAAAACGAGCATAACTGTTGTGTGCCCAATCGACAAGGTATCTGGTAACTGGCAACCAGATCAGGAAACAGAACATCCCATACACAAAATCCTCCTTGTGCTCTCTTCTGTCACTACCTTCCCCCAAGGGTAACCACTATCCTGGCTTCTAACAGTACAGATGGATTTTCTTTGCTTTTGTACTTTATATAAGTAGAATAATACAGGTTGTACTTTTTTGTGCCTGGCTTCTTCACTCAATATCATTTCTGAGAGTCATTTATGATTTGGATGTAGTTGTTTATTATTCATTCTCATTACTATATGGTATCCTATTGTGTAAGTATACAACAATTTGTATATTTGTCCTACTGTTTAATTTTATATTTTTAATTTATAAAATAAATTATCAAAATATCATTAGGAAAGGAAATGGCTAAAAGTGGCTATTTGTTTTTCATTATAAGCCTTTCTGTTTTATTAATTTTTTACAACATAGCATATATTACTTCTACATATTTATTCATAGTTAATAAAGTAGCTGCCATTCTACAACCCCAGTTCCACAACCTAGAGTTATTACTTCTCTTTTTAGTTCTTCTGATGTTTACTTTATAACTCTTAATTCTATATCTATCCTTCCATTTTTATTTATGAATTTTATATAGTATTGTGATATTATAATATTATAATTATGAGTCTATGAATGATGACTTACTAAGCCTATTCTTAATTTTAATATTTTATTTTTGTTTTTTGTAAAGCAAATAATATACTTAAATTTCTCTATCTCATTTTTTCTTAACAGTGTCTATTAACTCCCACTCTGTGAAATGAAGATCTTGGCACCTAGGCTCTTACTTCACTCTCTCCTCCGTGCTACTACTCCGCTGTCCTGGCAAAATTAGTAACATTATATTCTGTTTCATAACCAGATTAAATCTTCCATGCTTTGTCAATGGGTTGATTCTAAAGTTTAAAAACCAAAAGCCAACATTACTTTATGATGCCCACCTAAATACTGAGCACTGCTAGGTCAAATGGTTTGCTAGATTATATTCTCCTTTCTGCAGGTCCAATGTCAACCCCATGGCCAGTGCATCAGTTGCCCAAAATCATGCAATACATTTGGACAGAGTCCTTGTTTTTCCTATAGTGTCTAGTTGCTTAATTCACTTTCAAAGAACCTGAAGAAGAGCCAAGAAGAGCTTTAGGGCTCTGGCCCTTAAATTTAGCTCAGTATATTCCATAAAAATCCCATCTACATTTTTAGTTTTATAAATTGTCAAGCAAGTGCTGGTTCCAGATAAATTCTATGGAGTCTATTGATGTGAGTGTGGGTCCAAAATGTACGCCTTGTCAACCCCACAGTGTTGCTGTGTGGCTTTATATGTGTGACTTGATGACATTTCCTCAGTTCTTTGCTTGAAATTCACTTAGTAATGGAGCCAACTTTATGACTCAGCGGTTTGCTAAGAGGCTCAGAGTCAGCCAGGTGCCAGCAATAGCCTGTGTCTTGGAGAAAGTTGCTGGCTCACCTTCTCCTTGCTCAAAGTTGAGCTTTGGAACTTCTCAGGCTGGTCATATTTGTCATCTCTTCCCTAGTGCTTTATGCCAGCTGCATAAAGGCTGTTCTCTGTGGGCTTCTACCAGTTAGATCTCCAGCATGAGATGAAGCTAAACTTACCACCAATCCCACGGTAAAAAGGACTGTCATACCGAGGGCACCTGCATCCTGAGGGCTAAAGAACTTGATTTATTTGACTTGTCCAGTCATCAAATCTTCTCCAGGTAGATGTGGACTGTTTTTATTTAACACTTGATGTGGGATACCAGCAAAAGATGGAGCTCCAGAATTTTGTCTCTGATAAAAACAATGATAAAAACTGGCAAAAACTGTCAGAATAGACTTTTTAGGAAATCTCAAATCTAACCGAAGGCTTTCAGCAACATAGGGAGCATTTGTTCAAGAAAAACAGCTGATTCTCGGTAAGAACACCAAGTTTTGTGGTGTTTTAACTTACTCCATTACCATCCCCCACCCTCCCTCTCAGGGTAGCCTTGAAAATATCAGCCCATGTTCCCAATACCAGAGGGAGAAGAATGGACTGCACTCGCAAAGAATTAAATATTATTCGTCATAGCTAAAAAGTGTAAAAACCCAAATGTCTATCAACTGATGAGTGGGTAAGCAAAATATGGTACATTTGTATAGTAGAATATTATTCAGCCATAAAAAGGAATAAGGTACTGAAGCATGCTGCAGCATAGATTAACCTTAAAAATATTATACTAAGTGAAAGAACCCAGATACAAAAAGCCACATATTATATGACTCCATTTATATAAAATGTTCAGAGTAGGCAAATTCATAAGAACAGAAAGTAGATTAGTAGTTTCTAGGTAATGAGAGGAGGGGGAATTGGGAGTGACTGCTACCAAGTAAGAAGTTTTTGTTTGGAGTGATGGAAATGTTCTGGAATTAGATAGTGGTGATGATTGCACAACATAGTGAATATATGGAAAACTTTGTACACATTAAGATAGTGAATTTTATGTTATTTGAATCGCAATTTAAAAATTGCTCTCACCCTCACAAAAAAGAGGTTGAGGAGATGTATAACTTCCCTATGCCCCTACTAACTGCAGCTTTGTGATTTGACCAGCTTCAGAATTCCTACTAGGAACATTGTAGTAATTAGGGGCATTGTCTGCGAAAGTGACTAAGATGTTGGCACGTGAAAGAGAGGGTGCCTCACTGCCTCGAATGGCTGGCTTGGGTCACATACAAGCCGCCATCACGGGCTGTTTTCACTGGGCTCAAGGTCACTTTTAGGAGTTGTACAGGCTTTTTGACACAGTCTTCCAAGAGGTATGGGAAAAGCCAGTCAGCCTCACACTTTGTTGAGGAGCAGCTAACATCTTGAATTCCATGAAATGCAAGACCAAGACAAACAATAATGATGGAAAATGACCTATAATTAGATGTGTGTGAGTGATTAAATTCTAAGTAGATTCCTGGTTCTGGATATGAAGTGGGGAAGAATAAGAGGCAGTTGGCAATCTTGATCTGAAAGATGTCCTTCTTGTTTTGTGGCCATAGTTGTGCATGAGTATAACTGATACCCCACAGTTCTGGGCACTTTTTATGTGCCAGACCCTGGGAAATGTGCTTTACCTGTTAGTACATATAAAAAAATATTACTATTATTCTTATTATACTTTTGGGTTGAGTCTAAAAGAGGTCAAGAATATCCAGGATTGGAACATAAAGCCCATGTTCCCAACCTCTTCCCCAAGCTATCTCCATGGGTGCCTATCTACTAACCAATTCCATTAAGCTCTCATGAACGTCTTAGACTGAATTGCTGGTTTTTGTTGGCATTCAGACACTGAATAGAGACAGTTCCTCTGGCAACCTGACTGTGTTCCCTTCAGAGGTGTTGCACAGCTGCACTGGCCTTTGGAGCAGAACTGATTCCCAAATCAAGGTCAGTTCCTTTGTGAACAGAAGATAAACCAAGACAGACACTCACAAAGGTGCGGTGGGGTCAGATGGGAGACAGGCTCTTAAGGAAGAGATATAGGTTCAGACACAGTGTATACTGGAAATGAAAAGCAGATTTGGGTCTGAGAGAGTTGTAGGGAACTCAAGAGCAGGATTTCTAAGTTCGGTACTCCAAGCCTCACCTAAAAAGGATGAGATTTGAATCCTGACTCCACATGTATCCTTATAGCCAGTCACTTTCCTTCCAAAACTAGTTTGGTTGGGCTTTGGTTCCTTGGTTTCAGTCAAATGATCCTTACAGAGCCAACATGCTCCACATTGCAAGTGTTGAGTGTTCTTCTGGTCATACACCTTAAGGAGTCCATTTACTCCTTAAAAACCCTTTCTCCAAAGGCATTCATACTTCCGGCAAATAATAAGCTAGTAAATAGGATTTAAAATGCCACCCACCTGAATTATCAGTTTCAGAAATGGAATCTTCAAACCTTGTTTCCCTTTTTCCTGAATCTACAGCCACAGCTGCATCATTGCTCACTTATCCTCCTTGGCCTCCCACGTAAGCCTGTCAGAGTCAACCATTCAGGAATCTTCTCTGTAATTCCCCATGTCAGATGAGATGGAGTCTTGCATGACTTTGTTTTTTAACCAAATAAAATTTGAGCACAAATTTTAACAATGCAGTGCCTACAGGTACACAATTCAGTGTGTTTGGACATCAATGACATACATAAAAGAAAACACAGCTAAAATTAATGAACACATCCTGTCTATTTATTCATGTATTTTTAAATGGAAAACTGACGGAGAAATCAGAATGAAAAACTCGCAAAATAATCAAAGCAGTGCATGTTAGTATGACAGGAATGAGACAAATGCTAGAAGGGTGTCATAACTGGCATCTGGACATAACATTTAGGTTATGCCAATTAGGAATAAAATCTACCAGACCAATAGGTCTGGAGGTGATTTGGTGAGGAGCTATGTCTCCCGATTGATCAACAGGATTAGGTTGGCAGCAGTAGATAGCCAATGAGGAGTCTCCTTTCTCTATAGGAGCCCTATGTAAGCCTCCAAAAGCTGCATATTTTGTTGGAAAATATAATTTCTCAAAACAAAAAGAAACATTCTTCCCTAGAGAATCCCAAGTAGACTCCCAGAACAGAGAGCAAAATATATTTGCTGTAATAACTGCCGTGTTTGTGATACTCCCCTAATATATGATAATTCTTCGATGGAACGAATCTCTGCCATACAAAGCAGAGATTATGGTATCATTAAATCCTGTACTTCTCAGTATGGAAGCCTTTTAAGCACACCATGAGTAAAAGAGTGGATTAGTCATAATAAGGTAGAATGAAAACATTTTATACAAACAAATTTCAGTCAAGATGAAATTTGTACATTCATACTTGGGTAAGTTTAGAGAACAATTTAAGGCTTTAACTGGCTTATTTTAAATAGGGAAGGCTTTTAATGTATGGAAGAGAATAGGCATGCTAGTTAAGCATGTAGGATATCTGGAGTTAGAAAACCTGAGTGGAGTCCCTTCCTCCAACTCTTCCCAGCTTTGTGAACTTGAGCATAACTTAGTTAACCTAAGTCTCAATTTTCTCATCTGTAAAATGGATTAGGTTTTTTTCTCTTGGATACTCCAACGGCATCTTGTATTGCCTTCATTTTAGTACTGATCACACTGTGTTGTAATCGCCTGGTGACTTGTCTGAATCCCACGCTTTTTCACAGTGGCATCCCCTGTCTATAATCTAGAGATTATATTCACACACCTAGAAGTGTAATTACTGAGCCTTAGGGGGTACTTACTCCTAAAAATGTAATTGATGAGCCTTCGGGAATGCTTGTCCAGTGTTTCTGAATGGCTCTCTAAAGTGGCTGAACCGATTTATGCTCCCGCAAGAAGTGTGTGAGTTCCTACTTCCCAACATTGTCACCACACTTGATGTTATCAGACGTTGATTTATTTTGATGATGACTGTAAAATGAGAAATCATTTTAATATGTATTTACCTGATTACTAGCAAGGTTGAGTATTTTTTTATATGTTTCTTGTCCAGTTGGGCATCTCCTTCGATGAAGTACCGAATTCCATCCTTGGCCCACTTCCATATCGGGCTGTTTGTCATGTTGATTTGTTGTCACTCTTTATATATTCTGTGTATAAATCTATTTTATGGTTTTAGAAATCTCCAGTTTGTGGGTCTTGCTTTTTCACTTTTTATAGTGTTTTTTGAATCAGGTACATCAATTGGTATTTATAAATCAGTATTCTTTTTATTTGAACATTGATTCACAAGCATTTGAAACAAATAAATCATAAAGGGTTTAACTGTAAGTTATAAGGAATTAATTAAAGGTTAATAGCACTAGGAGATTTCTTATCTTTTCCTCCATGAGTGTTGGGAGATTGAGAATAACTTCAAAGCAAAAATGCAACTGTCTTAATAAATTTCCTTGGCCTTCAAAATCTAGCTAGCAAATACTTATTTTAAAAAAATTAAAAAGACAACACCAAATACTAGCAAGGATTACTGACAAATACTGACAAGAAGAACTCTCATTTATTCCTGGTAGGAATGCAAAATGGTACAGCCACTTTGAAAGACAGTTTTGTGGTTTCTTACAAAACTAAACATACACTTAACATACAATTCAGCAATCACACTCCTTGGTATTTACTCAAATGAGTTGAAAACTTATGTCCACACAAAACCCTGCACATGTGTGTTTATAGCAGCTTTATTCAGAATTTCCCAACTTGGAAGCAACCAAGATGTCCTTCAGTAGGTGAATGGATTAATAAACTGTGGTAATCCAGACAATGAAATGTTATTCAGCACTAAAAAGAAATGAACTATCAAGCCATGAAAAGACATGGAGGAGCCTTAAATGCATATTACTAAGTGAAAGAAGCCAATCTGAAAAGGCTACCTACTGAATAATTTCAATGATGTGACGTTCTGGAAAAGACAGAACTATGAGGACAGTAAAATGGTCAGTGGTTGTCAGGAGCTGGGGGGGGGGGGAAGGGATGAATATGTGGAGCACAGAGGGTTTTTAGAGCAGTGACAATACTCTGTACGATAATATGATGATGGGTACATGTCATTACAGATTTGTCCAAACCCATAGAATTTACAATACCAAAAGTGAGTCATAATGTAAACTATGGACTTTGGGTTACGATATATCATGTTGGTCCTTCAGCTGTAACAAATATACCACTCTGCTGGGGGATACTGATAATGGGGGAGGCTATGCATGTGTGGGGGTAGGAGATATCTGGGAAATCTCTGTAACTTCCTCTTGATTTTGCTATCAATCTAAAACTGCTCTCAAGAAATAGTCTTTTAAAAAGTAAAAATAAAAAAAATAATAAAAATCAGCCTTCCCTTTTTTATTGCAAACTCTTATTTCTGATTTTATGTTTTTCTAAGGGAAGCAAAGTTTACGTTTTTCTTTTGTAATTCCTATGTTCATTATAAATAATACCTTTTTAAAGATTTAATTTTCAAATTGCTAATCAAAGTATGTAGGAATGTAATTGTTTCCCATCCATCATCTTTTCAAAAAATGTCTCTTCCCCCATTCTCTCCTTCTAGGACTCCTACTACATGTATTTTGAGCTTTTCCATTTCTAATGTACAAGCTCTTAACCTCTTGTTCATACTTTCCACCTATTTTTCTCTCCTTGCCTCATTCTTTATGATTTCTAAATATCTGTCTTCCAGGTCACCAATTTACTTTTTGGCTGTGCCAATGGCCAAAGAACCATCCAGCTGTCAAGTATTAAACCAGGGGTAATCTCTAAACTCTCTCACATCTTCTACGTCATCTATTTCCATCAGTCCTACCTACATAATACCGCTTGAATTCACTACTTCTCACCATCTCTCTTGCCACCATCCTAGCACAAGCTGTAACAGTATCTTTCTAACTGGTATATAAGTGGAGTCAGCTCTCCTTTAATCCAAGCCCACGCTATACTAAACTAATGTTATCAATGTATACTAACCTGCCAAAGCCCATCCTCAGAGGACAAGCTTTAGAGTAGCTCCCTGAAGAGCTGGACATAGCCCCCAGACTGAAAGAATCCCTAGCCCCAGTCTGTTAAGTTTCTACTAACACTCTATTTCTTCACAGCATCCAGGGATGATACAAGGGGACACCCATCACTGTGACCTGAAAATTCACAGATAGCATGGCTAGGTTGTGATTATCTGGGTTCAAGAATAATGTTGGAAGTTTTGATCTGTACGAGCTTGTAAATCTGATAGTATTTTGGATTAACACACATATAAAAATATAGAATATTGAGATCTAAAATTAAAATTCCAAGGATAACCTAGATGAATAACTTCTTTTAATTAAAAACAAAGATGCCTCTGTCAATCTTTTTCTTAATGCTTTTCTTTTCTTCCTTAGAGAAGCATTCTTTCTACCAAGTAAGAAGTGTAGAGTTGTGGCCAATATTAACATATACCAAGGTCAAGAGGAACTGAAAATTCTCAAACTCTGTAACTTTTAATAATAGGTGTCAACTCTTCTTGTTTTTGAGAATTTTTTTACAAGAACTGCTTGCTCTAGAAGGAAGAATAATTTTTAAACTTTATGTTTGAAAAATAAACACGTGATGTATTGTAATCTTGACCATTAGTGAATGAATAAATGAATGAATGAATGAATGAAAGGAAGAAAGGGAAGAAGGAAAGAAAGAAGACAGTGTCTGTATAATGTATAAGAGATTGTAACTTTAATCAATTTCAAGATGGGTTTCAACAAATACTATCAAAAACTATTATGAAATCAAACTGTTTAAACCAGTAATTCAATTTTCCATGAAAATCATTCCTTAGAAGAATTAAATATCCTTTTGGCCTCTTCTACTGGAAAATGGTAACACAACCAGAAATAGACAAAATAACTTATCCAAGACTTTTGGTTACAGCTCTGAAATGTAAATAGTTTCTAAGTAGTCACTCCTATCCTTACAATAAGAAAAATGATGAAGAACCGAAAAGCAATAACTTGACTTAGACTCATCAGAGAATTGAGGTCACAGGGCAAACTGCTACTCCAAAATCTAGAGAGACAGGCAAATACAGAGAATTACAGATAAAATCGGCTTATCTGGAACAGAAGCCACTGGAGCCGTAAACTGGTAAGAACACTTAAATGGTAATTTCAACAAATTGCTGGAGGCTGAGTGTGTATTAATTTGAGAGTGTCAACTTCCTCGCCCCAGTCTTAGGGGAGCTTCCACATTTTCATGGGTCTTACCTCCAAGAAACCAACCAGATTATCAAGATAAAGATCCCAGAAAAATCACCTCATTTCCGGCAGGAGGAAAGGAAAAGGAAGCATTTAAAAATATGCCCAGAAATTTCTCCATAACAAAGTCTTGCTGTCCATAGGAAAGGACTGTATCATAGCTTTCTCTACCTGGAGGAAGGGCAGTTAACCAACTCCAGCCCCATATGGCCTTCCTATCTCACCTAAGAGGCCAAGGAAAGACTCAGTGAGCTTGAAGCTATGTCAATATAAACCTCCCAAACCGAAATGCAAAGAGAAAAAAGAAGGGATAAAAAAAGAGAATAGGGTATCCAAGATCTGTGGGACAATCACAAAAGGTATAATACTGGAAAGAAAAAGAGAGAAACAGAAAGGAGCAGAAGAAAATGGGCAGAATTATTTACCCAATTGAGCTGAAAACTTATGTCTACACAAAAACCTGTGCACAGATGTTTATAGCAACTTTATTCATAATTGCCAAAAACTGGAAGCAACCAAGATGCCTTTCAATAGATGAATGGATAAACAAATTGTGGTACATCCATACATGGAATAATATTCAGTGATAAAAAGAAATAAGCTATCAAGCTGCTAAAAACACAGAGGAACCTTAAGTGCATATTTATGAGAGAAAAAAGCCAGTCTGTAAAGCCTACATGCTGTATGTTTCCAATTATATGACATCCCAGAAAAGGAAAAACTACAAAGACAATAAAAGATCAGTGGTTGCCTGGGGTTCATGGGGAGTGGGAGAGGAATGAATGGGTGGAGTACAGTGGACTTTTAGGGTGGCAAATCTATTCTACGTGATACCGTAACAGTGGATAACGACACTATGCATTTGTCATAACCTATAGAACTTTACAACACAAAGAGTGAATCTGAATGTATGCAAATTTTTAAAAAATCACTTAGAAGGTCAGGAAATCCCAAGAAAGAAGGCAGACTGTGACAAGAAAATCTAACTGTACTACAAATATATGAAACAACCTTTCTGAGGGGGATGAGGGAAATAGTGCCAACCTAAGTAACTTTGGAACTTACTGGAGTTTGTAAGACTAAAGGTGAAATGAGCTGCACATAAGTACTGAACTCTTGAAACTAAGTTGTTTCCCTTCGAGTATGAGTTAACAATTCTGAAACTGTTTACATGTACCCGGAATTGAACAATTAAGTAAATAGATGGTAAATGATGGAGCCAGATATCTCACTGTTGGAGTGGAAATTTACAGATCGGCAAAGGGAGGATTGTAGAATGACCTAAGTCATGTGGTAATAGATTAGAGCTGTAGACCTCAGTAATAACTCATGTTTAGCTTAATATAGATCCAGATGGTTATGTATAAAAATATTTATAGATATCGTGTGTACAATTATGAAGCCTGGTCATGCAAGAACCATCAATGGGCACTAAATCTAGGGGGAAGTTTTCAAGAGAAGCAGAACATTTGCATGGTCTTAAAGTGTTTCACTACAGAGTGCTTATCAGTTGCAAGGGGAAAAATAGTAACTAAATAGTGCGGAAATGAGGCAACACTTAGACCAGGCGATCAAATTAACATCACCAGTGAGCGGCAGATGGACACTGTGTTCCTCTGAACTCATGTGGTATTCATTTACGTAGTATTCCAGCAAAGTATGCATAATCTGAAGCTAATCATGAGGAAATATCAAACAAACCCCAAATAAGGAATGTTCTGTTTTAAAAAAGCAGGGAGGAAGAGATTTTTCTTCAAAAAATTGAATATCGCAAAAAACAAAAGAAAAGGTTGTGGGAATGTTCCAGGTTAAAGGAGGCTAGAGACATGACAACTAAATACAATACCTGATCTTAGACCAGATCCTCTATGGGAGGGAAAGTATGCCTGTAAAGAACATTTATGTATTAATTTACAAAATTGGAATTCAGATAGTAGATTAGATATTGTACCAATGTTAAATTTATCAAAGTTGATAACTGTACTGTGATTATGTCAGATAATATTCCTATTCTTGGGAAATATGCACTGAAGTATTTAGGGGTAGAGGGTCATGATGTATGCAACTCTCAGCTAGTTGAGGGAAAAAAAATAATATATTCCTTGCTTTCTGGTATATAACAGGATATTCCACACTCATCTTGTATATTCCCTGCCCCACCCCTGAAATCAGCCATTTCTCCAAAGATCCCTAGTTCCCTGTAATGGGAAATCATATTATAGCCAAAGACCAAGGCACTAAGTCTGCTCATTGCAACTGAGGTGTCTTTGATTCTAAATCTTTTCAGTGATTAGTGGTAGGAAATATTTGTATGCACATACACACATGTACATACATATATATGTGTCACATATGTGTATATGTATTTCAGAAATCATGAGTACATGCTGACACCTCTAATTCCAATATATCCCCACAAGATTCTTTTTTCTGGCCTTTCCTATTCCTTATTTGTAATGTCCCTTCTTCCTCAGTGAGAAATGTGACTCCATATAACATCAACACATTATAAGAATTAGAGCAGAAACCAATGAAATTGAAAACAGAAAATGAACAGACAAAATCAATGAAACTAAAAATTGGTTCTTTGAAAAGATCAATAAAATCAATAAGCCTCTAGCCAGGCTAACAGAGAAAGAAAGAGAGGATGCAAATTACTAATATCAATAATGAAAGAGGGGACATCACAACAGACTCCATGGACATTAAAAGGATGATAAAGGAATACTATAAATAACTCTATACCCCAAATTTGACAATCTAGATAAAATGGACCAATTCTTTGAAAGGCACAATTTGCCAAAATTCACAAGAAGGAATAGATGATCTGAATAGGTCTATACTTATTTAAAAAACTGAATCAGTAATTAATAACCTCTCAAAACAGAAAGCACCAGGCTCAGATGGGTTCACTGGTGAATTCTACCAAATATTTAAGAAAGAAATGATACCAGTTATCTATAATCTCTTTCAGAGGATAGAATCAGAGGAAATACTTCATAACTCATTCTCTGAGGCCAGCATTGCTCTAATACCAAAACCAGGCAAAGACATTACAAGAAAAGAAAACCATATATCAATATCTTTCATGTACACAGATGCAAAAATCTTCAACATATTAGTAAATCAAACTCTACAATAGATGAAAAGAATTATACGCAAAAACCAAGTGGGATTTATCCTAGATATGCAAGGCTGGTTCAAAATCAATTAATGTTATCCATCACATCAACAAGCTAAAAAAGAAAAATCGTATGATCATATCAATAGATGCAGAAAAAGTCTCCATCACCTATTCATGATAAAAATTCTTAGTAAACTAAGAATAGAGGAGAACTTCCTCAATTTGGTAAAAAATATCTACAAAAGACCTACAGCTAATATTATACTTAATTGTAGGAAACTTGAAGCTTTCCCACTAAGATCAAGTATAAGGCAAAGATCTCCCATCTCACCACCCCTTTTCAACACTGTACTGGAAGTTCTAGCTAATGCAATAGGATAAGAAAAGGAAATAAAAGGTAAACAGATTGGAAAGGGAGAAATAAAACTGTCTTTTTTCACAGATGACATGATCATTTATGTAGAAAATCTCAAAGAATCAACAACAACAACGATTTTACCAAAAGAAAACCTCCATGGAACTAATAAGTCACCATAGCAAACTTGAAAAATACAAGATTAATATACAAAAGTCAAACATTTTCTTATATTCCAGCAATGAACAAGTGGAATTTGAAATTAAAAAACATAATACCATTTACATTAGCACCCCCAAAAAGAAATACATAGGTATAAATTTAACAAAATACGTACAAGATCTATATGAGGAAACTACAAAACTCTGATGAACAAAACCAAAGAAAAACAAAACCACGGATAGGAAGACTCAATATTTTCAAAATGTTACTTCTTCTTCACTTGATCTATAGATTCAATGCAATCTCAAGCAAAATCTTATCATGCCATTTTGTGGACATTGAGAAACTAATTCTGAAGTTTATATTGAGAGGCAAAAGACCCAGAATAGCCAACATAATATTGAAGAAGAATAAAATTGGAGGACTGACACTGCCTGACTTCAAGACTTAGTATAAAAAGTACAGTAATCAAGACAGTGTGATATGGGTGAAAGAATAGACAAATAGATCACTGGAACAAAACAGAGAGCCCAGATATAGACCCAAATAAATGTAGTCAACTGATCTTAGACAAAAGACCAAAGGCGATACTAATGGAACAGAGAAGGTCTCTTCAACAAAAGGTGCTAGAACAACTGGACATAAAGAAGGAATCTAGACAGTGATCTCACATCTTTCACAAAAATTATCTCAAAATGGATCATAGACTTAAATTTAAAACCCAAAACTATAAATATCCTGGAAGATAACATAGGAGAAAACCTACATTACTTTGGATATGGAGATGACATTTTAGATACAACACCAAAGGCACAATCCATGAAAGAAATAAGCTGGACTGCATTAACATTCAAAATTTCTGCTCTGTGAAAGACAATGTCCAGAGAACAAGAAGACAGGTCACACACTGGGAGAAAATATTTGCAAAAGATACATGTAATAAAGGACTGTTATTTAAAATACACAAAGAACTCTTAAAACTCAACAATAAAAAAACAAACAACCCAATTAAAAAATGGGCCAAAGACCTTAACAGACACCTCACCAAACAAGATATACAGATGACAAATAAGCATATGAAAAGATGCTCTACATCATATGTCATCAGGGAAAGACAAATTAAAACTGTGAGATACCAACACACACCTATTAGAATGGCCAAAATCCAAAACACTGACAACATCAAATGCTGACAAGGTTGTGAAATATATAACACCAAGAGTGAAGTGTAAGGTAAACTATGGACTTTGGGCGATTATGTTGTGTCAATGCAGGTTCATCATTTGTAACAAATGTATCACTCTGATATGGGATGTTGATAATAGGGAAAGTTAGGCATGTGTAAGTGTACGGATATATTGAAATCTCTGTACTTTCTCCTCAATTTTGCTGTGAGCCTAAAACTGCTCTAAAAAATAAAGTCTACATAAATATATAAATAAAATGCATTTTTCTTATGAGTTAAGTTGAACATATTTTAATATACTTAAGTGGCATTTTAACATCTCTCTTTATGAATCTTTTGAAATAATTTTTATAGAATTTTTGGTCTTTTGTTCCGCTATTTTAAAAAAATTCTTCATGTATTCGGAATATTAGCCCTTTGTGATATAAAGTTTGTAAATTTATTCTTCTAGATTGTCTTTTTAAAAATTTTATAACCTTTTGTTATTATAGAAGCAGTATATATGCATTGCGGTAAAATTAGAAAATATAAAAAAGCAAAAATAAGACAATTAAATCACATATTTCCACTCTCCAGAAATTATCACAGTTAACATAAGTAGATTCTTTTGTGTTGATTATCTCAAATTTCTTGTGAAAATCCTTCTGAGTCGTGATAGAATGGTTTTGATTACATTGCTGGATTCATTTCATTAATATATTATTTACGACATCTATTCTCATTGGTGAAATTGGTCTATTGTCATGGTTCTTCTTTTTTCAGGTGCAGGATTGAATTTATTATTGTATTTGGTTGCACAGTATTGAGAAAATACTAATTCACTCAGATGAATATTTATAAAACTGTGGTGGTTTAAAAAGATATGTGCAAATTATTTCACATTTTTACCGTTGAGAAGCAGGATCTATATCCACTCTCCTTAAATCTATGCTTAGTGACTTGCTCATTTCAAACAGCTTACCCTGAAATAGGCTTATACTCTTCATTTAAGCTGATAGAAAAAGAAGCTTTATTCAAGTATCTTTCCAAAAATGAGCTAACCTGGCAGCAGAATTTAATAAAAAACAGTGGTGTCTAATACTTCTGGCATATGACACATAGACGTGTATTTGTGACTTTCATTAAAGTTTTAAAATAAACCTTTACAAAGTTAAGTCAAATAAGGAGTTATGAACAGATACACCTCCACTATACCTGTATTGGTCAGTCAGGCTGCCATAACAAAATACCACAGACTGGGTGGCTTAAACAACAGAAATGTATTTTCTCACAGTTTTGGAGGCTAGAAGTCCAAGATCAAAGTGCCATCAGGGTTGGTTTCTGGTGAGAACTCTCTTCCTAGCTTGTAGATGACCATGTTCTAGCTGTGTCCTCACATGGCCTTTCCTATGTGTGCACTCAGAGAGAGAGTGACCGAGATCATTAGTGTCTCTTCCTCTTCTTATATGGACACCATTCCTATTGAATTAAAGCCCTATGCTTATTACCTCATTCAATGTTTATTACCTCTTTATAGGCCCTATGTCCAAATAGAGTCACGTTATTGGGGGTTAAGGCCTCAACATATGAATGTGGGGGTGGACACAAGTTAGTCCATAACAATAACCTAGAGTTCCCTGAAACACGTTGGGGAAAAACACTAATCTAATGCATTCTGCCTGCTTCCTTTATCTATGAGGAAGTAGGCCCAGAAAAGTACTGTGGCATTTCTGAATTAATATGGCTGGACTGTAACTCAGGTCTCTCAATTATCTAGGGTTCTTCCTGCTACAACAAAAGAGATGCTTTTCTTCCCTTTGTTACTATCCATTTTGGTCTAAAAGCGTCCTCTCTTCTCTAATAGGGCTCCTGCCTAGGAGTCATTTTTAACTAAACTGTTTGAAAACATCTATTTTTTCCCAAGCATCTGGCAGAGAACCAAGATCCAAATCCTAGCTTAGCCTGGACTCAGCTGAACCTTGGCACACTCCACAGCACATAGCTAACTCTGGCAAGTTATTGTCTCCTGAGTCTCAGACCCACTGGTAAAGTTGCACTGACTATGTTTTACTTGCCAAACGGCTGGGCTGGTCCAGTGAAACCATAAGACCCTAAAGCTCTAGAACTAACAGAGGACTAACTAGGACCCACGATTCCGTGGCAGGTGCTACTTCCTCTTTCCTTAGTGGGACAATATACCTTACCCTTTCATTACAGTTATGGAATAGCAGAAACACATTTTGTTGCAATTGTAAATGGAATTGTATTCTTGATTTCTCTTCCTGCTAGTTTGTTGTTACCGTGTAGAAATACAACTGATTTCTGTATGTTAATTTTGTACCCTGCAACTTTACCATATTGATTTATTATTTTGTATAGTTTTTTTGTGGATTCATCAAGGTTTTCTATAGATAAAATCATGTCATCCACAAATAGTGACAGTTTTACTTCTTCCTTTCCAATTTGGATCCTTTTTGTTTATTTTCTTGCCTAATTGCTTTGGCTAGGACTGCCAATACTGTGTTACATAAGAGTGCTCAGAGTGGGCATCCTTGTCTTGTTCCTGTTCTTAGAGGGATAGCTTTCAGTTTTTCACCATTGAGTATGATGTTAACTATGGGTTTGTTGCATATGGCCCTTATTATGTTGAGGTACTTTGCTTCTATACCCATTTTATTGAGAGTTTTTATCATAAATAGATGCTGAATCTTGCCAAATGCTTTCTCTGCATTTATTGAGAGGATCATGATTTTTATTATTCATTTTGTTAATATGGTGTATCGCATTGATTTATAGATTTTGAACCATCCTTATATCCCTGTAATAAATCTCACTTGATTGTGGTGTGTGATCTTTTTAATGTATTGTTGCATTCATTTGCTAATATTTTGTTGAGGATTTTTACATCTATGTTCATCAGGGATATTGCCCTGTAATTTTCTTTTTTTGTGTTGTCCTTGTTGGGTTTTGGTATCAGGGTAATGTTGGCCTTTAAAATCAGTTAAAAAAGTGTCTCCTACTTTTCAATTTTTTGGAAGAGTTTGAGGATAGGTATTAAATCTTCTTTTAATGTTTGGTAGAATTCACCAGAGAAGCCATCTGGTCCTGGACTTTTGTTTTGGGGGAAATTCTTTATTGCTATTTCAGTCTTCTTGCTAATGATTGGTCTACTCAGATTCTCTATTTCTTCTTCTTCTTTTTTTTTGAGGACGATTGGCCCTGAGCTAACATCTGTTGCCAATCTTCCTCTTTTTTTTCTCCCCAAAGTCCCAGTACATAGCTGTATATCCTAGTTGTAGGTCATTCTAGTTCTTCTATGTGGGATGCCACCACAGTATGGCTTGATGAGCAGTGCATAGGTCTGCGCCCAGGATCCAAACCGGTGGTCCCTGGGCCGCCAAAGCAGAACACATGAACTTAACCACTTGGCCATTGGACTGGCCCCTCTACTGCTTCTTGATTCAGTTTTAGGAGGTTATATGATTTTAAGAATTTATCCATTTCTTCTAGGTTATCCAACTTGTTGGTGTATAGCTTTTCATAGAATTCTCTTATGATCCTTTGTATTTCTGTGCTATCTGTTGTAATTTCTTCTCTTTCATTTCTGATTTTATTTATTTGTCTACTCTCTTTTTTTCACAGTGATTCTGGCTAAAGGTTTCTTAATTTTGTTTATCTTTTCAAAGAACCAACTCTTAGTTTCATTGATCTTTTCTATTGTCTTTTAGTCTCTATTTCATTTATTTCTGCTCTGATTTTTATTATTCCCTACCTTTTACTGACTTTGGGCTTCATTTGTTCTTCTTTTTCTAGCTCCTTTAGGGTAATGTTAGATTGTTTATTTGAGATTTTTTATTTTTCTTAAGGTAGGCCTGTACTGCTCTATACTTCCCTCTTAGTAACACTTTTGCTGCATCTCATAAGTTTTGGTATGTTGTGTTTTCATCATCATTTGTCTCCACGTATTTTTTAATTTCTCCTTTGATTTCTTCATTGATCCAATAGTTATGCAGTAGCATGTTGTTTAGTTTCCACATATTTGTGACTTTTCCAGCTTTCTTCTTGTAGTTGATTTCTAGTTCCATAGCATTGTGGTCAGAAAAGATGCTTGATATGGTTTTAATCTTCTTGAATTTGTTGAGACTTGTTTTGTTTCCCACATATAGTCTGTCTTTGAAAGTGTTTCATGTGCACTTGAGAAGAATGTGTATTCTGCTGCTTTTGGATGGAGTGTTCTATATATATCTATTAAGTCTATCTGGTCTAGTGTTTCATTTAAGGCCAATGTTTCCTTGTTGACTCTCTGTCTGGACAATCTATCCTTTGATGTAAGTGGGGTTTTAAAGCCCCCTACTATTATTATGTCAATTTCTCCTTTTAAGTCTGTTAATAGTTGCCCTATATACTTTGGTGCTCCTATGTTAGGTACATATATATTAATAAATGTTATGTCTTCTTGATGGATAGTCCCCTTTGTCATTATGTAGTGCCCATCTTTGTCTCTTGTTATCTTTTTTGGCTTGAAGTCTATTTGTGTGATATAAATATGGCTACACTTGCTTCCTTTTGGTTGCATATTTGCTTGGAGTATCATCTTCCATCCCTTCCCTTTGAGCCTATGTTTGTCTTTAGAGCTGAGATGTGTTTCATGCAGGCAGCATATTGTTTGGTCTTGTTTTTTAATCTATCCATCCATTTGTGTCTTTTGATTGGTGAATTTAATCCATTTACATTTAGTGTGGTTATTGGTATATAAGGGCTTAATACTGCCATTTGATCTTTTTTTTTTTTTCTGGTAGCTCTATGTTTCCATTGTTTCTTTTTCCTTGTGTTTCTGTCTGCCATTTCATTTGGTGGTTGTCTGTGATGTATTTCTCAGTTTCCTGTCTTTTTATGTTTTGTGACTCTTGTTTGAATTTTTGTTTTGTTGTTACCATGAGGTTTGTATTAAAAAAACCCATAGATGAGATAGTCCTATATCTGCTGTTAGCATTTTATTTTCATTTGCTTATGCAGATTCCATCCTTTTCCTCTTCCCCTTCTATGTTTTTCCCCACAAATTATCCCTTTTTATATTATGAGTTTGTTATAAAACTGAAATAGTTATAGTTATTTTTAATGCTTTCTTTCCCTTTAATCTTTATGTTATAATTAAGTTTTTACTAACCTATTCTGATATAGAATTGCAATTTTCTGATTACATCCGTCTATTTATCACCTTGGTTAAAGCTTTCTTTACCTTTTGCTTTTCATTTCAGGTAGGAGAGTTCTTTTCAACATTTCTTTTAAGGCAGGTCTAGTGGCAATGAACTCCCTCAGTTTTTGTTTGTCTGGGAAGGTCTTTATTTCTTCTTCATTTATTTGACAGATAACTTTTCTGGATAGAGTATTCTTGGCTGACAGTTTTTGTCTTTTAATATTTTGAATATACCATTCCATTTTTTCTTGGCCTATAGACTCTCTGCCGAGAAATCTGCTGATGGCTTGATGAGGATTTCCTTGGAGGTTATTGTTTTTCCTCTCTGGCTGCCTTTAATATTCTTTCTTTGTCATTGACTTTTGACAGTTTTAATACAATGTGCTTTGGAGAAGGTCTTTTCTTTCTGATAAGGAAGATTGTCCCTGAGCTAATATCTGTTGCTACTCTTCCTCTTTTTGCTTGAGGAAGATTGTCCCTGAACTAGCATCTGTGCCAATCTTCCTCTATTTTGTATGTGGGATGCCACCACAGTGTGGCTTGATGAGTGATGTGCAGGTCCCCACCCTGGATCTGAACCTTTGAACCCCAGGGAGCTGAAGCAGAGCACATGAACCTAACCACGATGGCACTGGGCAGCCCCTGGAGAAGGTCTCTTTGCATTGAGATAATTAAGTATTCTACTAGCTTCATGGATTTGTATATCCAGTTCCTTTCCCAGGTTTTGGAAATTCTCATGTATTATTTCTTTGAATAAAGTCTCTGCTCCCTTCTCCTTCTTTGATACCCATTATCCTTATGTTGCTATTCCTAATTGAGTCAAGATATTTCTCATAGAGTTTCTTCATTATTTTAAGTCTTAGTTTTCTCTCCTCTTCCACCTGAATCATTTCTAGCTTTCTATCATTGAACTGGCCGAGTCTCTCTTCCATAGGTCTGCTCTATTTACAATTATTTCTACTTCATTCTTCATTTTATTTATTGAGTTTTTCAGCTCCAGAATTTCTGTTTGGTTCTTTTTTTGAGTTTTAATCTCCTTGGTGAAGTACTTTTGTTCATTGATTTTATTTCTGAGCTCATTGAACTGTCTTTCTTTCTTGTAGCTCATCGAGTTTCTTCATGACAGGTATTTTGACCTCTCTATTAGTTAGAATGCAATCTTCTGTGACTTCAAGTTTGGTTTCTGGATAATTGTCATTTTCTTTTAGTGATACTGTGTTACTATAATTTTTCATGGTGCTTGATGAATTGTTCCTCTGCCAGCAAATTTGTAGTAGTGAACACTTTTCTTATTTAAGTAAGGCTTTGTTTACTTTGGTTCTGAGCTGCTTCTGTTTGTATTTGAGAGCCAGAACTTTCCACCCTCAACTGCCTCTGCCAGAGATGTTGTCAGTGCCCTTGTTGAGCTGCTTATGCCTCTGAAGTTGTTGGTGACTTGCTGCTTCCGGTGTCATTGCAGTCATGGGAATCACCACCATGATCACCAAGCTGGTGAGTTCCTTTGCTGCTTCTGAGTTTGCCTGGGTCATGGGTTCCCCCACTGCAGCAGGGAGAGTGGGAAGGTGGGGCAAGAGCTGGGGTCATGAGCACCTCTGACACATCTGGGTTTGTTGGGTCCACAGGCATTGCTGCTATGGGTGGGGAGCCTAGTGTTCTGGATGCCATTGCAGCTAGGTGGGACCAGGGTTGCAGGCTCCACTGTTGCTTTTACTGGGCTTTCTGCAGCCTCAGGTGCTGCTGCAGCCATTTGGCTGATGTGCTTGCCACCTTTGCTGTTGCTCCTAGGTTTTCTGCGAGTACTCACACTGCTGTTCGCAGAGGTGCTGGGTTTACAGGTGTCACCACCACTGCTGGGCAGGCCAGGGTCACAGGCACCACTGCCATCACCATGGGGGAAGGGGTTCCTGGGTCATGAGTGCCAGTGTGGTTCCTGGAGCCCCTAGTCATGGATGCCACTGCAGTTCCTGGAGCCTTTGGTTGCAGGTACCACCACAGTTCCTGGAGCCTCAGGCCGTGGGTGCCACTGCTACTGCTGGTGGACGGGGAGGCTGGGTTGCAAGTGCTGCTTCAGTTCCTGAAGGCTTGGATCACAGGCACTGCTGCAGTTCCTGGAGCCTCTGGTCTCTGGTGCTGCCACAGTTCCTGGAGCCTCAGGTCATGGATACCACCACTGCTGCTGCGGGCATCAGGGTCTTGGATGCAGCCCCTTCTGCTAGGAGGGCCAGGATCCCAGGTGCCACCACTGGGGGTAGATGTCGGGGCTGGGTCATAGGTGCCACCTTGGTTCCTGGGGCTTCCACTCACAGGCACTACTGCAGTTCCTGGAGCTTACAGTCTTGGGAGCTGCTGCCATGGCTCTCCTGGTTCCACTGCCTCCACGATGTCCAGTCCACCCCCCTTCAGATATATAGATGTATGGATCTCGCAGGCATTTTGGTGTGCTATGCAGAGGACCCTATGTTGGTCTATGGCTAGCCTGCTGGTTGCAACTTAGAAGGGAGAGACAAAGGGAGCAACTCACTCTGCCATGATACTGACGTCACTCTGTATACAAACTTTAAATTTAAATTATATAAGTTGGTACTTGAAACTATGCATTTATAATAAAAAAATTGGTTTACAACTAAAATGTATTATAGTTTAAATAATTGTTTTTATAAATTGGTTCATATAAAAACACAGGCAATAGTGTAGAATTATATAGACCTAGGAACTGTTTCCATTTAAATTTTCTGAGCAAAGATTAAGAATGTAATTTTTCTCTAGTACTTTAAAAGATCAATATTAATATTTTGTGTTGTGATGTCAATGTGAATATATTTTCTGACATTTAAAAAATGACTTTTAGGACCTGGGATAATAAAATAGAGAGGTAATAATACCCATATATGTTTAAATAATTAAGAAATGTAAGATTTAACACTAAAGATGCTTGATATAAAAAGTAGTAAAACAAGCCACCCATATGTGAGCGCTATGTAATTTTGTCTAAATATAAACTACATCAGCTTTTCTAAAGTTCAAAGTGAAATAATTAATAACTAATGTATTATAACTATTATCTTAGTTATATATTTTTAATAAGACAATGCTTTTAAAATTCATTTTTTATACATTAAATAGCATTATCATTTAAGTGTTAGAGGTAACTAAACATAGTGTCATATATTGGAGTTAATATAATAGCATTACATATGAGAGAAAAAGCATAATAAATCAGGAGAAATTGAAAAGCTTTCTTAAAAGAATAGAAAAATAATACTATATTTCCTTATTCTGTTCATTCTCCAACATCTCTGTTTCTTTCTTACCATCATCCTCCTCATCAAATCTGCTATGCCTCCTCCCCCATCTTCAGTCCCAGCTGGTGACCTTGCTTTCCATTTCATTAAGAAAAGAGAAGCATTCAAAGAGAACTGCCAGTTAAAGGAATATTTATAAAGCTATCACCCTGGAAGGACCACCCTGGAGAAGAAATAGAACACCTTGCTAACCCCCACCTCCTCACTCCCCAACCCCCAGCCCCCTCACTGATGACATTCCTCCACCCATCCTAGAGGTAACCTCTATCCTGACCATTGTGATATCATTTCTTTGCTTTGCTTTATGGGTTTATCATCCATATAGGCATCCCTAAACAGTGCAGTTTTGATTTACAGATGTTTGAACTTTATATACTTGTAATTGTCTGTATGTATTATTTTGTGACTATCTTCTTTCATTTCTCATTGTTTGTGAGGTTCATTCATGTCTTTGCAAACAGCTGTAGTTGGTTCACTTTTATGATTGTATAATATATCACTGTATGAATATATCACAATTTGTCCATCCTAATGTTGGTGGACATTCTAGCTGTTTCCAGTTTTTGATGGTTGTAGACAGTGCTACCATGAATATTCTTGTACATGTCTGTTGTGTACATAAGCACTTGAATTCTATATGACTGATTACAGAGCTAGTAGATTGACAGTTTCCTGGGGCCAATGTAATTATGGGTTTTGGTTTGTATTCAGAAGGTGAGAGAGAGAATTTTCCATCTGGCATCTGGTATGGGAGTGTGAAGTGAGAACAATGGTGGGGAGGGGGCGAAGTGAAGCTGCTATGACCCTTCCCTTCCCTCCACCCTGACCCTCCTTTTACTCTAGCACAGTATTAACACCTTAGGGACCAAGATCAGTCACCTTCTTAATGAATGGGAAGTAATATGCAGGCTGGTTGAGACTGTGGAATGTCTGGAGTCATAAAACTTGAATATAATTCTCTCCTCCACCTTTTTCCAGGTGTTTGTGAGGTTGAGCAGAACTTAGTTAAACTGAGTCTCAGTTTTCTCATCTGTAAAATGAGAATAACATTAATTATTTAAAGTTACTCGTGGGGTTAGATGAACTGGGCCCTGTAATATGCCCAGCACAGCCCCTGGCCATGGTTAATGTGCTACATTTACCTCTAACTTGAATTAAACAGAATACAATGAACTCATCAAAAAGTATTTTTGAGATCTTTAATTTTTAAGAACTTGTCTTTGATTACTTTGAAGAGTAGAGATGGACAGAAATGTAATTCTTTTTAGCTGATGTCGGCACTAACAGAACTAATGATTCCTCCTTTTGTCAGAGCTCATCTGGTCAGCTGTGATAAAATGGTTGGAGGAGTCAGACTAATGTTCAGATGGTTGAATATGGATTCTTTGCACTATCCTTTCAGTTATTAATTGCTACATAACAAACAAACCCAAAATGTAGTGACAAAATAACCATTTATGTGTTCACCATGTCGAGGCTCAGAAATTCAGGCAGGGCTCAGGAGGCTGCCTCAACTCTACATGGTATCAGCTGGGGCAGCTCAATTGAGGCTGAGGGACCCAAGATGGCCCTACTACGTCTGGGATCTTGGTTCTGATTCCGGTGGCGTGTCTTGGTTCTCCTCCATGTAGCTTCTCTTTCCAGTAGGATAGCTCCCCAAAAGGAAAAAACGGAAGCTACTAAAGTCTCTTCAGGCCTCGTCTTAGAAATTGCACATCACTTCTGCTTCATTCTGTTTGTCAAGGCCAGTCATGGGGCCAGCTCAGATTCAAGGACAATAGACTCTTGCTTGATGGGAGAAGCAGCAAAGTCACATTGCAAATAGGCCTGCAGAATTAGAAGGGTTGTTGTGGTCATCTTTGGAAACAATGTACACATAGATTGTGCAACTTTGGACCCAGAACCCAAATGTCTTTGTTAGAGCTGGACATAGCTGTATTTCCATTTGCTATTCCCAGGTGATGAGGAAACAGAATATCATCAAGTTTGTTTTAGGCAAGGATGTGTGGGAAAGATGAAAGAACCAGAAAAGAGACTAAGAAGGTGCTTCCCAAGAGGCAGGAAGAGAACCAGGGGTGGGATGCGGACCTGGAAGCAAAGTGAATAAACGTTTTAAGGAGGAGGGAATGATCAGCTATAAGCCAAGGCGGGGTCAGCTATAAGACAAATGCTGCTGAGGAGCTGAGTGAAATAGGTACCTTTTTCCTGGGATGAACTATAAGAAACTGATAAAAAGTAGTTATTCTCAGGAAGCAGTCTGGTGGAAGGAGAATGGAAGGCTTTCAATTATCATAACCTACCTTCCTCTGTTTGATTTTCTAACCTTGTATATAAATGACTTTCTTTTTTCCAATGTGAATTATCTGAAAGGTGAGATTATGGACATTTTTTAAAAATCTTTTTTTAAAGGGCCACTTACCACCACCAACTTTTCTCACCTTCTTACTAAAGTTAAACAATAAGAAAATCCAAGTGTAAGATTGTTCAGGTCACTTAATGTTCCTTGATATTTTTGCCACTTTTTCTCTTGAATATCATGTATAATCTAAAGTGAGGAAGGCAGAAATCTCTGACTTGAAAGTGCAATGAGGTTTCCAGCTTTTAAGCAAGGTTTTCAGGTCTCTGAAATAAAGTGAGCACAGTGAGATCATCCACTGATGAATTTAGGGGAAGGGCTAATTGGGTTGCTCAAATGTATAGTTATTGAAGCTACAATTATCCTCAGGTTGAATTTGTTTTCCAGAGAGGGCGACTTTACACCTCTGCATGCATCCCACTGAAGCGAAATGTGGTTTGAGCCTTCAGAGTGTCAAATCCAGTTTCGTTAGCATTGGGTTCCAGTTCCCAGGGTGCCACTCTGTGACAGAGCTCTGTGGAAATTGAGAAGTGCTGCAGATATGACTCTTGATCCCTCTGTGACCTTGTCACTCTGCTGTTTCTCCCCTTCTCTCCACATCTATCAGTGGAAGGCCCCAGGGCAAGACCTGTTTCTGCACACTAGCTGCTCACCAGCCTATAATTTCCCCTTCTGTCCGCAGCTCCTGACCTCCAAATGTCTTGTTCTTGGTCCTGTCTCACACTCAACACTACCTCAGCTAGGCCCGCCTGCCACTCTGAGGATCCTCACCTAGCTTCCATGCCAATGCCTCACCGCCTACCCCACAGCCCTGCTGACAGGGCTGCAGTCTAGTCCAGCCTGGGACCTGGTAGAGCCTGCAGCCTCTGCTCACCCTTCCACTCAGATCAGCCGAGCTGACCAGCTCTGATCAAGATACACGTACACGAGGCCGGCTCTGTGGCCGAGTGGTTAAGTTCACGCGCTCTGCTGCGGCGGCCCAGGGTTCGAATCCTGGGCGCGGACATGGCACCGCTCGTCAGGCCACGTTGAGGTAGTGTCCCACATCCCACAACTAGAAGGACCTGCAACTAAGATATACAGCTGTGTACAGGGGGGCCTGGGGAGATAAAACAGAAAAAAAAAAAGATACACATGCATACACAAATATATACATTGACATATACAAATGCACACCATTCACACATATACACAAATACTAACACACATGAATAGCATGTGTATATACATGCACATGCATGCTTGTATAGACACAACAAATACATACACAGACCAACACAGAGACACATCCACTTCATTTGGGCCATCTTCAGGCACAGCACACATACATTCCTACAAACACACGCATATATACACAGATACATACACAAACATACATACACACACACACACACATATATACACACATGGAGGAGCCACTTTCAGGCACAGTGAGGGCATCAGCCAGTCATAGAGAATATGTGTGGGTTTGATGTTATTTAGACATGGTGGAGGAGTCCAAGTTGCTCTCCATAGCATCAGAGAGGTCAAGTGGTCATTTTAAAGGACCTCTGGTCCATTTTTCCAGTTCCCATATAGTCCCACTATCCTCAGCTGCATGGACCTTTTCACATACAAGAAAATATTCTTCCCTGTTTCCATTTCTGGAAAGGTTACTTTGTCCCAGATATCTTGCCAAGTATTTTACATATATCACCTCATTTTATTCTTACAGTAACCCAATCATAGGAGCTATAAACACCATCCTATGCTGCCTCCCTCCTCAACACAACACAGGTGGCCTTCCCTCCTTTTGATTTCCAAAATACTTTTATATGCACTACTTTAAGCTGATTTTGAGTCTTGCAATAACACTATAAAGTAGAAAAGCTTGGCTTTGTCATTCTCACTTTGCAGCTGAAACTCACATAGGTTAAGGAACTTTCTTACGACTATAACAACTAATAAATATAAGCCAGATCTTAACTCTCCATCTGCATATTCCAGTTCCAGTAATTTTGTATATTTGTTCCTTTGTTCATTTATCATACATTTATGCTCCCTGCCCATTTCCAGGGACTGTACCAGACACTATGAAGACAGAGACTTAATAAGACACAGTCTTGACTTTGAAATAACTGGCATTCTAGAGGGGAAGAAAGACCAGTAGAGAAATATATCATAATATCACATGCCGGATGCTGGCATAGCGACTTGGACAAACTCGGTGGAATAACTGGTTCTGCTGAGAGAGCCAGCATTAAAAGTAGGCCGTGTGTCACGGACAACTCAAAGTCCATGCTTTGTCCATGCTGCTGAAACATCTGCTTTGCGTGTGCAGTAAATGGTAAGGAGGCTGAGTGGCCTCTGAAAAATTGTAAAGTCAGTCACATTTATCTACCTTTTCCTTCTGCAAAGTGTGAAAGGCAGTAGCAATTAATCAAAGTACAGTTTCTAAGCCAATGCAATATCAATTCCTCAATTATATAGGGACCAATAGGATTCCTGTTTGTCGCAAATAGCTACATTATTATAGGCGAGAAACTACATAATTGAACTTGTCCCTTAAAACTGTTTGTGTAGTTTCCTCGCTATTTTAGAAAGTGAGTTACAGGTGAGAAAACTGGAGCCTAAACAAGATCAAATGTTACCTTTTGCATGGAGGTCTTATGGCTTTTTGTTTTGTTTTTTACTTTTAATTGTTGGATGCCATTTAGTGTTCTCTTTCTCTCTCTCTTTACTATGGAAAATTGTGAAACATACCCAAGAGCAGAGAGAATCATATAGTCCATACCCATCATCTGGTTTCAACAGTTATTAACATTTTACTAATCTTGTTTCGTCCATTTTTTCACACAGCCACACTTTTTTCTGGAATATTTTAAAGCAACTATGATCTTATATTTGAGAAAGGTTTGAAGGGGTGTGCAATTAGAATGAGAAAATATATGTCCTTCCAGACCTCATGGGTCCTTAGCCCTAATTAAACTGCCAGCATGATTTTTAAAAAAGTATTCCAGTTTTAGTGAGATCTCTTTTATGGCATTAGCTCAGCTGGCAACACACAGTTCAACTGGACAAGGTGTCTTTTCGCCCTTCTCCCTTTGAAAGAGTTCTGCCAGAACAAACAGAATGGGAAAGTTTTTTGACTAAACATTTCACCTAAGAACAAAGCACAATGCAGAAATAGATACACAGGAGTTTTGGCTAAATATAAAGAATTCCATTGTTGTTGCTGTCCTGGGAGTTTCAGGATGTTTGGGTTTTAAGGTAACACATATGTCTTTTCTGTCATTGGAACTATGATTTCATTTATTTCCTTGTCCCCTATTATCAGGAAAGCTGCCTCTTAGTTGGTAGGCTTAAGGTATCCTGGAATTCACTGTGATGATTACTAGGTGAAAAGTTCTAAGTATCTTACTGGAGTACAGCTGTTAGGCAACACCATGAGCAGCAATGGAAATGGGCAATGGTTTCAAATTCAGATGGCTTTATTCCTAAAGATACCAACTTCAATGTTACTTTAAATAGCAAAATATTAAAAACAATGTAAATGTTGAATAAAAGGGGAATAGTAAAGTAAATCAGAGTACATCTATATAAATGGAATCTTATAAAAGCACGGTTTGTTGGAAGTTGCTTATTTTGTTGCATTACATGATAAAAGCAGCATATGAAATTATATGCTCAGGATGAGCTTAACTATGTAAAGAGTGCATGGAAACAAAATTGGAAGGTAATGTGCCAAAAGGTTAATGGTGGTTGCCTCTGAGTGATAGGGTTATGAGTGATTCTTCTTGTTTCTTTTTCTATTTTTCTGTCTTTTTCAAATTTTCTACAGTCAGCATGTAATTACTTGTATAATCAGAAAAACATTTTTTCTAAATAAAAGGGACAAGCAAATCTCAAAAGCGCAATGCCTAGAAGCAGATCAGAAATCTGTTTTGAATGTTTCCAAGGCAGTGAACCAGGCAAAAGTAAGAAGGATGATTTCAGAGTCCCCAGGGAAGACTTGTATAGTTAGTTCCTAGGAAACCAGAAGTTTTAGCCACTCAAAACACATGTAAGTGTTTTTGGTGTGAATCAAAACCTTCCATTAGGCATAATTGCAACAGCAGCTGTTACACAACCTGTATAAACTATTTTTGGTGTGAATCAAAATTTTAACAACATAGAAACTCTGTTAACTATTTCATAATCACATAGGTGTAAATCTCATCTGACACTGGCCAGGTTTAGCTGTCCTAATAGGCGGGAAATTCTCGATGCTGTGGTGGAGCTTGCAGGAAAGGCTTAGCCAAGAATTAAGACAACTCCTCTGAATGCTACTTTTTCTTCTTCATCTTATTCTCATAAAAGAAAAAAAAAGGCAATTTCAAAATGGCTTTCACATTTATTGGATTTCTTTAAATGTTATAAGTAATTCATGCCCATTATAATAAGAATAACAAATGTATATAAAGAAAGACAAAATCTCATTTCTTTTGGTTCCATCCATTTGGAAAAACCAATGTTAATCTGATGTGTATCCTTACACACTTTTTTCTATGCTCATATAGTATGTACACACACACATACACAGATAGAGACTTCCTTCTCCCCTTATTTTCTTTACAAAAATGAGTGATATTTTACACCCTAATGAATCTGATCATAGGATCTCCTTGAGAGTTTGTTTTAAAAATACAGATTCCTGAGCCTCACCCTAGGCTTATTGAATCTGAGCTCTCAGAGAAGAAATTTAGTGAGCCCTATAATCAGAAGAGTCGGATAAATGCTGCTCTATATATTATTCTGCAACTTACTTTTATCTCTTAACAATATACCATCGTTATCCTTTCAGGTTAATGCCTATACATCAGTCATTATCTTTTGGTAGGTGTAGGGAAAGATTAACAGATTAAATCACAAAAAAAATCCAAATTGTTTGTTTTGCAAAAGACACCATAAGCAAAGTTAAAAGGCAAAAGACAGGCTAGAAGAAAATGTCTGCAACACATATAACAGAAGGTTGATATCCCTAATATACAAAGAGGTCTTACAACTTAAGAAGTAAAAAAATAAAAAGTAAAAAAAAGTAAAGAAGTTTAAAAAAAAAAGGCACTGTTGTGTTAAGAATTTGACTCCGAGATGGTGTCAGTAAGCAGCATGTTAATTAAGTAACCTTTGGATCAACACCTACGGAAGGAAGAGGAAGGAAGCAGGAGTGAGCAGGGGGAGAAGCAGAGCTGTGATGCAAGCCCAAAGATGGCCTCAATTAGAATGGCCCTTCAGAGCTGTCCCTCATCACTTTCTTTCAAGGCCATCATGAGTGGGGCTGTAGTGCAGCTGTCATTCATTTTCAGCTTATACACATGCACCATGGCAGTCCATCCATGAAAAAAGCTCAGGCTTTTTCCTTCTTTGTCAACTGGGCACAAGGGATGCTCTTATATACCATAAGTGTGAGCATACGAAGAGATGCTGATGAAACAGTGGTGGATGGCATGGGAGTCTGGACTACCTGCTCATATAGCTACTTGCTTCTCTGGTCCTATTTGTGCTGGATTTATCACTTTCTTATTGAGAGCTTATTGCTAAATCCATTTGACTTTAGGATTTGGTGGATCTGATGGAACCCATTTCATGATGAGCAGTTGTGGCCATATACTTACCTGGTGTCCCATGATTAGCTTGCTTCATTTCTGCCAGGACCCAGTAGCACGCTGCGAGTTGTTTTTCAAAGGCATATAATTTTCTCTTCTGAAGATGACATGCCCATGCTCTGAAACCCCAGGGGTCTGCATTGTGATTATCCCATGGGATTTACCATAAACTCCACATAGCATCTTTTCCCACTATTACTACCTTTTATACCTTAGAGTACTCTGGTCATATGGCCCAGGGCTGCTTGCACTGTAGTGCAGATCTGCTGCAGAGCACTTCCTGCCTCGTGCTCCACTCAAAGTTGGCAGTCTTCACATCATTCAGCATATAGGTCATAGCAGTATTCCCAGATGAGGAATATGCTGTCTCCAGAACCAGAAGAGGCCCAACAGATGTCGCACTTTCCTTCTTAGCGGTGAGATGTGCAAAGTGCAATAATTTGTCCTTTACCTTGGATGGGATTACTCAGTGTGCCCCTAACCAATGGACAACTAAGAATTTATTGATGTGCCAAGCCCCTGAATCATGAGAGGGTTTATCTCCCAAGTTTGAGCGATTGCATATCACCAAGGCCACCAATGCACAATTTTTGCTCATCCAGTTTGATTGGCATGATTTCTTTTGTATAATGGATCAGTGTGATGTTTTGTAGGGTATCTAGATCTCTTCAGACTATATTATGACCGGGGGAGAGAGTTAACATAGTCCTAAAACAAAATTACAAATGTATATTTTTGTCTATCCCATATGAATCTGAACATTTTCTGATCCTCTTTTCTGAATAGTATAGAAAAGAATACATTCCCCAAATTAATGGCAGCATACCATGTACCTGAGGCTGGGTTAATCTGCTCTAGCAAATATACTACATCTAGCACAGTGGCAAAAGTTAGGACCATTACCTCGTTGAGTTTACAATAGCCTGTCATTTTCCAAGATCTCTCTGTTTTTTTTTCCAGGGGTCTAGATTGGTGAATTAAATATAGATATGACAGGGTCTAACACCCCTACATGCTTAGATTTTTAAGAACGACACTAATTTCCACGCCTCCCTGCCAAATGCAATATTATTTTCCCCACTATTACATTATGGAAAAAAATTTAAACTTACAAAAAGTTGAAAGTATGATACAGTTAACACTCATATAGACACCTAGATTCTAAAATTTACATTTTATTATATTTGCTTTATCACATATTTATCCATTCTTATATCCACGTATCAAACCACCTAATTTTTTGATATATTTCAAAGTAAGTTGCAGACATGAGGACACTTCCCTTGAAACAATTGAGCATGCATATCATTAGAGATCGATGTTTGTTTACAGTTCTTATTTTTGGCAAAATTTTCATATAATGAAATGCACAAATTTTAAGAGTACCATTTGATGACTTTGACAAATGCATATAACCCATGTATCATACAATTTAAGTACCTCCCATCCCGAAAACACACACACACCTGGGACTAGCCCCACCTGAGTGAGCTAACAAGCTACTCGTCTAGTCCTTTGTGCATAGGTGCCTTCTTCCTCTGAGCCCAGGGAACACATCTCCTTGACTCGCAGCTGAAGACTGGCTCCGTGGCCAGCTGGCACCCAGAGCTCTCCCAGGGAGAGTCAGCTTTTGGGAGCTAACGGCACACTCCTGCCTGGTCTGCAGCGCCTGCCATAGGTCTCCCCTTCCCGTCCCTCCAGGGAGCTGGAGCTTCTCCTTCTTCCTGAGATGCTCAGGGATTCTTGTCAGGTAGGAGCCAGGAGGCGGGCTGCCCAGATTTGTCACGATGGGAAAACGGCAATCACGGAGCACACGTGCTCTGTGCTGACCTAGGCCTCAGTCCCGGGGCAGGTCCACTAGGCCCCTGACAAGACTCTAGGAAGAAAAGGAAGGAGAAAGAGTTCATTCAAAAGCCAGCAAAGCCCAGAAAGGAGAGTGGCTTTCTGTAGGAAGAACTTATGCCTGGCATTGAGCTGGAGGAGAGCGGCCGTGTTCCCTCTAATGGGAAGAGACCGAGCTGCATGCAGGCCTGGTTGGGGCCCCGGGGAGGTGTGAGGGCGCTGGGAAGGAGACCAGGGGGCTCATTTACCACTTTGTTCCTGCCATCTCCCTCGGACTGGCAGGTACCAGGTGAGTCCTCTGCCAGCAAGCCTTTCATGGAGCCACCATCTGGCTGGGAAGGGCAGTCCTGCAGCAGGCCATGCCACCGGCCTTAGGCCTGAGCCCTGGGCCCTGATATGCCCTCCGGGCTTCTCCCACAGAGCTCCTTCCCTTCCCTGGTCTCTCCTATCCAGGCCCTCAGCCAGCCCCGCTGTCCCCCAGCCCCCTCCTTCCCCGATGAGGGCTCCACAGCTTGATTATGCCCCAGCGCTGTGTTCGCCTGCTCCCCTTGCTATGAAGCTGCCTGACTCCTTTAGCTCTCTAGATCTATTTATGTTTCTAATTGATCTGACAGTTGGGGAGTCAGATCCCCCACCTTTGCCCTTTATTAACTTTATTTATTTTCTGAAGTCTGTTTGCCTTCCCCAAGTCTTCACAACTGGAACTGAAATTAGAACTGTAAAACACACCATGTCAGTGGCTGTAATGAAACAAAACCTCCGCTCAAAATGCTTATTCGTATTGTATTCCAAATGTTCTATTTCATGTGCCAAAGCTTTTACCAGTAGCAATAAACCATTGGAGAAATAAGTACTAAATGTAAACCAAGTTGGACCATCCGTGGGTCCTATTCGAAACAATTGGTCAGAACAGATAAATCCAAAGACCATAAAATGGAAAAGGAGTTCTTTCTAATAGGGAAACAGGGCTTTATATATCCTCTCCATCAATATGTTTTTGTCTTCCTTTTTGTCTTCTGTTTGGTAAGGAATAAGTAGCCAGAAAATGGAGAAGTTGGAAAAAACAAGTTAAACAAATATGCAAAGTCGAGGCTAGTGGTTCTCAAACTTGAACCTGAATCAAAATCACCTAGAGGTCTGGGGTGGGGCCTGAGAACTTTCCTGTTTAACATGTTCCCAGGTGGTATGATGCTTTTGGTCTGGGAATCACACTTTGAGAACCACTTTAGGGGCTGTGCTGAGCAGGCTTGATGGTCAGGAGTCTCTGGTCCTGGGAGGACCTGCCCAGAGGCAGGGACAGCACCATGTGACCTGGAGGAGGGTCTAGCTCAGTGAGGCTAGGCCTTGGGCAGGGCTCAGCAACCCGCTCCTGGGGCTCCTACAGTTGCCTAGGAGCACAGGTTATACCCGGCACCTCCCGTCAAAGGCCCGGTCTCTCCTGGAGTCATCTAACTCCTGCTGTCATGCCTCCCTCTTCCTGGGTGCTGGAGGAACTGAAGCACCGATACACCCCGGAGCCAGCGGCCCAAGATGAGCCCCGTGCTGCAGAGCACTGGTGGTTCTCAAACTGAGCATGCGTCCGAGTCCCCTGGGACAGGAGGGCTTGGTAAAACACAGATTGCCGGTCCCTCCCCCAGAGTTTGTGGTCAGTAGGTCTGGGGTGGTGGTGGCTAAGAAGGTGCGTTTCTAACACGTTCCCAGCTGATGCTGGCCGATGCCTCTCAGCCAAGGGAATAAAGAGGCTCCTGTTTTCTTTTGTTCTTATGACTGAGGCAGAGGCCTGGCCACTGAAGATGCAGACCGGGGAGCAGCCTGGACAGACACTGGGAATTTATTTGGCACCAGACTAAAAATTCTGAGCGACTAGATTTTTGTTAAGGATTAGTGAGAAAAGCATCAAATTATATACAGCATTTACTCATTCTAAGTATATTTCAAACTAATCATTGGATGATGATGTTTAGATTCAGCTATTTCAACAAAGGGAGGAGAGAAGAGAACCAACATTTACTGAGCTCTGTTGAGCTTTGCACTAGGCCCTTTACATATGTCACCTCATTTGCTTCTTGTAACAACCATACGTAAAAGACATCAATTAAAAAATAACATCCCCATTCTTTCAGATGAGGAAACTGAGCCTCAGAGAGCTTAAGTGACCTGCCTAAGGTCACACAGCTGATAAAAGCTGGACTCAGGATTTCATCCCAGGTCTGGCTCCAAAGCCCTTTCCACTCTACCCTGCTCATGAATGCACAAAGGACACACCCTTACTGAAAGGGCAGAGGGAAGGAGGGGAGAGTGTTTTCAGGGAAAACATGATAGAAACAAAATGCTCGCCATGGAGAGAGAGTAATGAGTAAGGAGGCAGAAGGGATAGGCCAGGGCCAGATCGTGGGGGGGCCTGAAAGTCACCTGAGGACTTTGCACTTCATCACAGGCAATGAGGAGTCGCTGCAAAAAGTGAAGAAGGGGTGGGACGTTAAATTAGGCGTAGCCTAAGAGAAAGGGAGGTGGTGGTAAGAGCAGAGAGCAAGGGCTGTTGGAGTCATAGCGCCCTGGAGCTGGAAGGGATCCTGGAGCTCATCGTCGTCACTCATCTGACCCGTGAGAAAACTGTGGCGCAGAGAGGGGAAGTGAGTTGCTGAAAGGATGCTTGCTGTGGGGCACTGCCCAGCTCTGCCTCGACCCTCAGCACCGAAGCCCTCAGCTCCCCAGCTGTAGGGAGTGCTGCTGATCGACAGTGCACAGCTGAGCCCCTCACCAGGAACGGCCCTTAGCTGAAGAGAGCCACTGCGCCCAAGGTCGTGCACCCATCCCAGGTGGCAGCCTGCATCCGTGACGGGTCAGTGCAGAAGCTAAAGCCCTGGCCCCTTTACCACAGTGTAGGACAACTCCGAGGGCCACGCTGGCTCCAGAGCTCCCCGTAGGAGGCTTTGCTGTGGCTGCATGGCAGTTCCTCTTCCTCCTCTGCCCGGTCCTGCTTTCTTCACCCTCCGTGGGTGTGGATCCTGAGAGTGCCCCCCATCCAGGAGCTCGGGACAAGTGACCTTAGAGACTGGGTCAAAAGATGCTGGGAGAACCCTGCCTCATCCCCCCGGGAGCGCCCTGCGTGGTAACAAGTACATGCGTGTGTGAAAAATTAGAACCATCTGTCACAGGAGGAAATGCCAGGTGCCTCTCTGGCTCCTCCGCTTGCCTGGGACAGTGGCTAGGGGAACTCAGCCTGGACCAGGATGAAATAAAAAAGATCATGTGGGTGGCTCAGGGTTTGGACCTAAGCGCCCCGGACCAGGGCAAGGCTGACCTTGAGGTCCAAAGCTTTGCCCTAAGACAGAGGGAGTCAGGCCAGGGATTCTCAGAGCGCCCCCACACCTGGCTGAAGCACTTCTCTGCTCCTCATTTTGCAGCAAGACCCAGGGTTTCACAACTGGCGCCCATGCTGTGCCCACTGACACGCCCTGTTCACTGGAGTCCTCCCTCACCGTGTGCCAGCAGCTGCTGCAGCCCTGTTTGGTGGTGAAGTATGTGCAAGCTCGCATTGTGGCCGCTTTAGGGCCCTGTGGAGCCACAGGGATGGGATCTGTTCGGATTCATTTGCCGCTTTGTTTATTGCTGTGCGGCAGCAGCAGAGCCCAAAGGAGGCCAAACTCGAGCCTTTCAGCAGCTCCCTTGGCCCCTCGGGACCACCCGTCTGTCTCGGGGAGCTGGTGAGGGGCTGAGAGGAGGCCTCTGACCCCAGCTGCCAATCAGGAGGCCAACTACCTGGGAGGACACAAAGCTTTTGTTTAAACACCAAATCCCCCAAGTAGTAAACACGCCAATACTTAGTGCCACATTCACGATGCTCCAAAGCAAGCGAGACAGATGGACCACACACCTTAGAAGAAGGAAGTCAATGGCATTTTCAGAACTTCCAAGACTTGAGTCAAATAAGAGCGAGGGCCAAGCAAGGCTTTCAAAATATTGAAGAAATGGCAATGTGTCACTTTGCAAGGAAGATTATGAATGCTCAATCCAGACATAGGGGTTCTGGTTAAAATTTACCAAAATGGACATTTATGGTCCCTGCCCATCTATTCTTCCTCTAGGAATGCCATGTTCTAGTTACATTTCCAGAACTGTGCTTCAGGCTCTTCTGGCTTCTTCTCCAAACTTGCCACTCATTGTAATTGTACCCTCCTGACTTCTGATGGTTACACTTCGCATAAGATATCTATCTTTTCAGAGCCCTACAATCCCAATGGCTACTGTGAACCTAATTCTGTAATGGCCTTTCCCACTGTCAGGCCTAACTTACAAGGGAGAGCCACCACTGAATTTCTTAGTGGTGCTGCTGGCCCTCTCACCAGAACATTCCTTAGGGCCTTGGTAAATGGTGTATCATGTGCCTTTCTGTTTGAGTTTTCAAGTCTTTTTCAGTACAGTTATGCACCACATAATGACATTTTGGTCAATGATGAACCACATGTACGACAGCGATCCTTCAAGATTAGTACCATATAGCCTAGGTGTGTAGTAGGCTATACCATCTATGTTTGTGTAAGTACCCTGTATGATGTTCATACAATGACGAAATTGCCTAACAACAAATTTCTCAGAATGTACCCCCATCCCCCATCGTGAAGGGATGCATGACTGTATATCCACTCCAGTATTCTCACTTCTGAATCTTTTCATCACTTCCTCCACTATTGGCACAGTAAAGCTGGCAGCATTCAACCTCACTTAGCATGGATCATCATTTTTTTATACTTCTAGGATCTATCCTAGTAGTGAGTTTGCAGTCTCTTGCGGTCCTTGTCAGGGTGTTACATCCAAGTATATTCCAGTAGAATATTCCAAGAGAGTGTTCCTACATTGATAAACTCTCCTTTATCCAACCTTATAGTCTAGCTCCCTTGATCAAGCACTCTTAGAATCCAATTATTTCTGAACTCTTCCAGGTCATGCTGGCTAGGTCTTGTAGCTTCTTGGGGTATAGTCATTTTCCTCCCTTATCAGGCCTAGCATGTTCGTTCTATGCCTTAACCCCCGTTACAGGCCTAGTGGGAGGGGAAGGAGGGGAAGTCAGCACACACATTGTCTTGTGGGAGAGAAGCTCTGCGTCATCTCCAAGCAAGAGCTGGGGGCACTATCAGTGGGGAAGTCAGGCTAATTCTGCAGGCTCACAGGGTTCGGGGAAATCTGTGGATTCAAGATTTTGGTGGCATCAATCGAGATATCCCTAACCTATGTGTCACAGTCCTGTTCTTTTCTAGCATCCCGATTTAGGCATAGCAAACCTGTCTGCACTGGGAGTTCAATCTTCTTCAGGCTCAATAACCATTGGATTCTATTGGTCTTACAGCTACAACTCCTCCCGTATTTCTCAAACACTGGATGCATCACACCAGATCATATGTTCCCTTCTACCAGTACACCATCACAATTCACCACCTGGTGAAGGTCCTAACAATAATAGGACTGCCACCTTGTGGCAGGGAGTTATCCATGCTCTACCTAACCCGCTGTGATGTGATCCCCACTGCCAACCTGGCAGTGAGTGATCGAGCTCCCAAATCCCATCTAAGTGCCAGCTTTCTTGGATAACTTTCAGTTTCAAGTATCATAATTTGAGTTCCCCAGATAGCAGACTCCAGGACAGCATGTACCATGCAGGAAGCTTATTAAGAGGTGTCTATCTGATTAAAACCTATGGAAGGAAGCAGGTGTGGGCAGAAGGGCACGTTGAACTGCACTGCAGGCCCAACAACTACCTCAGCCAACGTCACAGAGAGATCTGGAGTTAGAACGACTCTTCAGAATTGTCCCAAGTTGGGCTGAGATGGTCAAGCCTTTATACCCCTTCTTTGGTCAGTTACTATGGGCTGCCTCAGAAAATTTTGTGACCTTGAGTGAGGCAATTCTCTGTACCTGAGGCAATCCCTGAAGGGGCTAACAGCTAAAGGCAGTTTGCCAACAGTTCTCTCAGCAGCTCAGCCAAAAAGTCCTTTTTTTGAAATGGGAGGTGGGCTGACACATCATAGTATCCACCACAGGCACCAACTCTTTACGAATTGTCAATTAAGAGTAAAGAATTAAGCATTTATCCTGTTCTTCCTGTACACATTGTATTTCACAGTAAACAAGTAGTCAAAGCTGATGAGGGTAAGTTCTGTGCAGAAGGACCCAATTAACAAATTACAAGGAAGGATGGGATTAGACTATCATTCTGCGACTCCAATAAAACATTTCTTTCAGACAGTGAATATCAATTGATGAAACCATAAAGTAAAGGCTTGATGGGCAACCTTATAGTGGAACGTTCAGGCTGCCTCCACCTGAACCCACTGATCAATGTGAACGTCACTAAGTGTTGGACAGTACGCACCTCCTGATGTGATGCAAGATGCAATAGGAAGCATGCAGCACCATCTATGAGTGTTCCTGCTTAAAAACAACCTTTGTACTAGAATCTAATGAAGTCTTTGGAGCCAACTTATGCTTTATAGTCAAGTTCCACTTAATCCTCTAACAAGAGGAACAAGCTAAGTGACAAGATGAAGAAGCAGACCAATGAGACTGTAGGGCATTCAACAGTACAAGTGCCTTGGTTTCTTCAACAACTCAACAACATGAAGAAAAAACGGAGGGGGGACTGTTTTAGATTAAAGTAGATTTAAGACACAGAACCAAGTGCAGCGTGTGCATCTTGTTTGGACCTAGATTTAAACAAACCAAATGTAAAAAGTCATTTTTTGAGATACTTGAGGAAATCAGAATATGGACTGGGTATTAGAGAACAGCAAAGAATTGTTATAAATTTTGTTTAGGGTGAAAGTGGCATTGTGATCATGTTTTTGAGAAAGTGTCCATATTTTTAGAGGACACTGAAGTATATAAGGTAAAATGACATGATGTTTCAGATTTTCTCTAAAATGCTTACAGAAATGAAAAAGAAGAAAAGAATATATAAAGCAGGTATGGCAAAGTCTTGATCATTTTTGAATCTGAGTAATGTGTGTGAGAATTCATTATATCAATCTCTATATTTTTGTGTATTTTAAAAGATTTTTAAAGATACCAAAAAAAAAGACAAATGCAAAGGACCCACTGGGGGAAAATGATGCTCAAATAATATAAACAGGCATTTATAGAAGAGGAGATACAAATGTACAATAAACATTTGAGAAGATATTCAGCTTCACTGTTAGTTGGGGAAATGCAAATTAAAACAATAAAATGATGCTATTTTTTATTCAAAAGATTGGCAAAAAGTTAAAAGATCAGAATCATCTAGTGCTATGAATGTAGAAAAATGACTGTTGCTGGGAGGGTAAATGGCCTTCATCTTATAAAAATTAATTAAGAGTAAATCACACAAATGCTGTTAGATACAGCAATATTCTGTAGAGGTAATAGTACCAGAAATTAATGGTTTGTCCACGAGGATGTCTGAGGCAGCACTTTTTGTATTGTCAAAAAGAAATTTGAAAACCACCTGAATTATCACAAGGGAATGGTCAAATAAATTACGGTTCATTCATACTAGGGAATGTGATATTTTCTAAAAATTAAAAATCTTTTTTTCTATAATCAAAAGTATATGTTTAATTGTACAAAATTAGAGAACACAAATAAGAAAAAAAGGGAAAAATTCATAATTCCAGACCTGGAGACATCATCTTGTAATACGTCATTTCAAGTGTTTCTTATTGTGTGTGTATGTGTGTGTGTGAATACATGCATATGTATATACGTACTTGTTTTTCCACTTAAAAAGGTATCATGTTACACAAAATGTTGTAACCTCGTGTTTCCTTAATTCCCTCATGAACATTTTCCACATCAATAAATATTCATGTACTTACATGGCGTTTAAGAACTGCGTGGTATTTCATTTTATGGATACTCCATAACTTAACAAATCTCCTATTTTGGGGTATTTAAGTGCATTCCAATTTCTTCTTTTATAAACAGCCTCCCTGCACGCTGGCAAAGCTTTGGAGAGGATTTGCCAATTGCCTTCTAGAAAGTTCTGGGTGCTTCTGGAGGCATTTGACCCAGAGTCGTTAGAATGCTTTCCCATCACGCGATCCTGCTATCTTCCCAGATAGCAAAACTGCAGTTTTTAGACCTTGTAAGACTTGTCTTATCCTGCCCGTTAGTCATGCCGCCTAACTGGGACTCTGTTCCAGAAATCCCTCCCCGCCCGCCCGCCCCGCCCCCGCCCCCTCCCCCGCGCTTTCCCGCCCGGCCGCCCGGCCTATGGCAAACGCCAAGAATTAATGAGGGGCGGGGAGCGAGGAGCGGCTGTCAGGAGGTCGCCATATTTCCGTACGGCCGAGGGAGGCCGCCGGCAGTCGGCGGGTCGGGAGAGGTGCTGCCAGGGCGGGGCCGCGCGCCTCCTCCGGCCTCCCCCTCCCGCCCGGGACAGGTGGCTGCGCGCCCCGCCCCGCCAGCTGCGGTGGGAGCGGGGCAGGCCGGCCGGACGGCGGCCGCCGCGGCGGGTGGCAGGGAGCGGGGCCAGTCCGGGACGGCCGGCCGAGGAGTCCGGCGGCGGCCAGCGAGTATCGTGGCGGCCAAAAAAATGCTCCTGTACCGAGGGGCCCCCGCGGGCCCGGGCGCGCCGGGGAGTGCGCTGGCCCGGCCGGGCGGCGGCCCGCAGGCCTTCGGGATCCGCCTGAGCACGGTAGGTCGGGGGCCGAGGGGGCGGACGCGCGCGGGCCCCGGGGCTGCGGGGGTCGCGTGGGGAGGGCCCGGCGGGCCGAGGCCTCACGCGGGACGGGCCCTTCTCTCGCCCCCAGATGAGCCCCCGCTACCTACAGAGCAACTCCAGCAGCCACACGCGACCCTTCAGTGCCATCGCGGAGCTGCTAGGTGAGTGGCGAGGGCGGGCCTGGCCGCGATCGCCCGAGGCAGCGGTGCCAGCGTGGGGCCGCGGCCGCGAGAGGAACGTGCGAGCCGCGCGGGGCGGGCCGGGCTGGGGGCTCCGCCGGCGCAGGAGGGGGCGGCTGTCTTGCCGGGGCCGGAGTTCCGCGAATGAGGCTGAGCAAACAAGGTGTGTCCGAAGAGTTGCGACTGCCGTGTGGCTTTTCTCTCTGGCTCGTGATGTTCCGGGCACTCCAGGATAGCCTAGTTAATAATCAAAAGGAGATGCATAAAAATACCGGGCCCCAAGGCACCTGGGCCCCGCGGGGACTGGTGACCGACAGAGGCCGCCCAGGTAGCCAAGGGGCATTGTAGAGGACCTGGGAGGGTCATGGGGAAAGGTCTGGAAAACGGAGTTCTTTAACTTTTGGGACTAGAGAGTCTGGGAATGATGGGACATCTCTTAAGAGATGACACGAGTGCATTTGGCTCCCTGCGACTGCGGAGGGCTGGGTCCGTGGTCCACGAGCGCCCTCACACCGCTGGAATGAATACTGAGCACTTAACCTCTCGCTCCACCGATGTTTGCTTTTAAAGCGTTTTCAGTTGATCCCTTGAAGCCAAGTACACCAGCTTTTGCAGTAGTGTGCTAAATGCTATGTGGAAAGCAAAGAAGAACAGCATTCCCGGACAAAACGCAGCAGCATCCGGAGCATATCATAAATGTTTCCGAAATTGGGAGAGGGGAGAGAGATTTATGGGGCAAGGTAGCACAGAACAAAATCTTGAAAATAGTTTCCAAGCTCCCAAAATGAGCCCCAGCCCCTGCTTAAGCAATCACTGTGGCTGTGCAGCGTGAGTTGCTTTGGGCACGAAGTCAGTAGGCAGCAGGAGGAGATGGTGAGGAGAGTTACTTGGAAGGATGACAGGGAACTTGGATGATCAGTTTGACCATAACACAGCATGCTCGCAGTATGTGTGACTGTTCATTAGAAGGTGCAGGAAAGAAAGTGACACGGATGCCTTTTGAATTCTAGAGAAGAAGGACTGTATCTTTAAGGTTTTGCACCATGCCTGAGTGAAACACTGCACAGTAGAATGAGGTCTGTGTGCATGTAACTTACAAAAAAGAAAAAAGAGAGGGCAAAGTAACGGTTTACTTAGTGGGAAATGGGAGACAGAAACGTGTTGTTCCCTCACAGTGGCACTGTGCAAAACTGTTTGTACCTATGTTGTATACTGAACTTTATGGGGGATTTAAAGAGTGTATCATTTGTAATTTTGAATATGTATGATTTTTGTTTCAAGCATTAACCTAAAGAACCTAAGCCTTGTCCAAGATGTTCCATATGAGTGCAAGTATGTGTGTGTGTTACATACATGCACACACACATACAGACTTTAAAACCAAATCACGACTATTTGTAGTCATATTAATAACAAGAAAGAGGGAAAGCACAGTGTTAATTGGTAATCCAAAGCTTTCATTTCAAGTTTTCCTTCAACAGTTTTCTCCTTCACTTATGCATTAATTTTCTAGTGAATCATTCATTCGGTAAATGTTTATTGAGCACTCACTGTGGGCAAGGCCACCGTGGTAGGTACAAAAATGAATACAACACAGATTCACCCTTCTAGTAGGGGAGAGAAAATAGGTACAGGAAGTATATGCTTTGTATAACAACAAAATAGAAAGGGATATATCAGCAAAGATATACTCATCTAGTGCTGTGGGAGTTCAGAGAAAGGAGGGATGACTTCAGCTAACCAGGAAGAGAATTAGGAAAGGCTTTGTAGAGAAGGTGACATTTGAGCTGAGATTTGAAGGATTGGGGCATGTGGATCTGGGTGAAGGGAGGGGAGGGCATTCCAGGCAAAAGGAACAACTGCATGAACAAAGGCATGAAGAATACTGGGTAATTGAGTTTAATTAGAGCATAGAGTTCACAAATAGTCAACTCTATAGGTCTCTGGAGAGTTTACAAAGAGCTTTTCCAAATACGTTTTTAGCTTTAGCCTTTGAGGTAAACAGCATTATTATTATAATCATCCTGCAGATAAGGATGCAGAGGCTCAGAGAATTCAGTTGGCTTTTCCAAGGTTACGTGTCTAGTAAGTGGCAGATCCAGGACTCAAACACAGATCTTTTTATTCTAAATACCAAGTAGGGAATGAGGTTAGAAAGGTGAACTGGGACCGGGATGTGACCCCGAGGCTTGGGTATTTGGCCTTTTAGTTGTAAGTTTTCTGAGCAGGGGAGTATTATGGTCATGTGCTCCAGGAAAGTTAATCTTGCAGCGATGTGTAAGATGGATTGGAGAAGAAGGAGACGTGGCTTTGAAAGAGTAGTTAGGAGGTTATCGCAGTAATCCAGATGAGAGGGAATAAACCCTGTCAACTAAGAAATTGACGGTGGGAGTAGAAATAGCGAGATGGGAGAGCGCCTAGGGATGTATAGAGTAAAAGACAGGGAGGGATAAAAACTTTGAAATTTCAAACTTGTGGTCATTTCAATTGTGTGTATATAGAGAGAACAGAGGAAGAACAATAGGGTTGTGTCAGAAAGATGATGACCTTAATTTTAGACAAGAATACTTTTAGATGCTTGCAGAATGTCTGTAGGGCAGCACCTTGGCCCCAGTGACCTTGCAGGAGTCCACATAGGCCATCTTCCTGGAGTAGGGGAGCCTCAAAGCCATCTCCCACTTGCCATCCTGTCTCTTCGGGGAGGCTGTCATGGGACAGTTTCTCATTGCCTCCCAGGTTCTGATGACGTATGAGGCTTGTGTTACAGCGCTTTTTCAGAAGACCAGGGGTCGGGTACACCAGCTTAGGGGATAAGAGAGATTCCGTGTGATCTGGTTTCTCATGCTCTTGCCTGAGTGGTGGGTGAGGGGAGGTAGGATAGGGTCCTCCCACTAAGGATAGCATGGGCCGGGTTAGGAGAGAGAAGACTCCTTGGGATCTGGTAGTGCAGCTCTTGCGTAAGTGGGCGAGGGGAGGGAGTAGGGGTTCTCTCGCTGTCCTACCTGCTCATAGGCTGGGTAGGCCAGGCCATGGAAGAAGATAGTTTCCCTGGGATCTAATAGCATGTGCTGTGTGTTGATAAATTTTTGGAAGGTTAAACAGCAAGAGGTAGAATCGAAACCAGCCGCCAGATTGGTGCCTGATTACTCTAAGTTCATACGTTGAAGTCGACCGTGTTATTATTATAACTTCATTTACTGAGGCCAAGTGAAAGGCCACTTAAAACTGGAAGTAAGCGCAGAGCTGTGCTCACTGCCTGCCGGCTGATCTCTTGTTCCCTGCTGCTCCAGCTGACCCTGGCCTCTTGTGGGCCCCCTCCCTCCGGTACTCCACCGCTTCCAGCCAAGAACATAAAATGTCTAGCTACTCCTGGCAGCTACTTCGTAACTCCTGAAGTGCCTGTATTAAAGCTCTTTGGTGTGTTCCTGTAAAAAGGCACCTAGTAAAGTTTGGACAGAATTTGCTGTAGAGAGGAAAAGAGTAAAAGTAATTTTGTGAGAAGCCTGCAAGCTGATTCATTGAATGTGTCGTATAAATGCAGAATTGGAATTGATGTGTGTTATGTGTTTGAATCATGAATGTTCATAAAGTGTTAGAAAAATTCATCTGTGTCCCAAGTTTTCAAAGTAGAAATGATGTCCTGTTGGTTGACAAGTTCAAGGTATCAATCTCAATGGCCCTGGCTTGCTGCCAGCAGGAGTGACTGATAGGTCCTGCAACAATTCAGGGCCTGCTTGCCAAATACTTTCTTCAAACAATGTAAGCAGCTTCACAATGCTGAATCCTTCTGTCAGTTAAAGACAAACTGCTGCCTCTTGTACTAAGTAAAACTCTGTATTTCTGAAAAAGCCACTATTGCATATCAAACTTATAATTTCTGCCAAAAGTTGGCTCACTTGATTTGCTACATGACACAGGGCTTTGGCTCCACCTGGTCCTTAAGTATTGACTGTATCAGACCTCTTAACCCCCTTCTGGGGCTATTGGGGATGCCAGACTGCTGTTGCGACTTTGCCAGGTTACAAGCAGTGACGGTTTTATCAGTGGCTCTGGCAGTACCATTGTGGCCCTTGAAATTGTGCCTCGTTTTATTGGATGGACATTCCATACATCGAAGTGATTGTAACTGATGTTGTTAATTGTATTGTAAAAAGTTTCATTTTGAATATGTGTAATACAGAGATATTGTGGGTTGGGTTCCAGACCACCGCAATAAAGTGAATGTTGCAATAAAATGGGTCAGATGAATTTTTTGGTTTCCCAGTGCATATAAAAGTTATGTTTACGCTCTACTGTAGTCTGTCAAATGTGCAATAGCGTTATGTCTAAAAAACAATGTACATACCTTAATTAAAATATACTTTATTGCTGAAAAATGCTAACTATCATCTGAGCCTTCAGCAAGTCATAATCTTTTTGCTGGTGGAGGGTCTTGCCCTTCACAAAATATCTGCAAAGTGCAATAAAGCAAAACGCGATAAACTGAGGTTTGCCTGTACTGCCCTTGCTTGTAAGGGATGCTCCCAGTAGAGAAGTGCCGCAGTTTGAACAGTGGTGGTAAGATGAGTATGCAACCAGGACCCCACCCGGCTCTCTCAGCCCAGCCACGTGGTATCAGTGAGGCGGTATAGGATGCCAGGGAAAAGGAAGTGGGTGGACGGGAACATCTCTGTCTTGCTCAAAGAGCTGGTAGACACAGAAGTGCTTAAGGAACCTATCCAACAGGCGGCACAAACTGCCCTCCCACTCGGGCCGGTGAGCCCTAATGAGACTTTTGCACCACATGTGTCAGTGACTGACAATTATGTAAACTGGTGCCTGTGGCAAAAAGATATGGCCTCTAGACAGTGGCATCCCTGGGGTTGTGGGCATAGCATATATGTTAGAATATGGCTATATTTGATGTCTTTGGAGTCTTAAATAATTAACCTGTTATGAAGACCTAACTCAGGAGGAAAGGTGAAACTTCCTATGTATTTTTTTTCTACTTTAATTCCATGTTCTCCATTTAATGAGAGTTGGACAGCCTCACCTTTAAGGCTGTTGCAGAGTACCTAAGCAGAATCACTCCTTCTCTAAGCGTGCCGGTTACCATCACTGGGATCCAGGCAGGCAATTAAATGTTTTGATTTTAACCTCTGACTCTTTCAGTGCCTCTTAGGCTGTAAACAGGGATCATGATAATATGTGTTCTTTAACAGAGGAGGTGATGTAAAAAAATAGAAAATAAAATTTTCACAAATAAACTGTAATGTGTGTAATATGCATCTATTTGTACCAAAATTGCCGATTCAGCTCTTCTCAATAGCTACCCTTTACTGTATGTGCTCATGAGCAGTAAAGTGGGTAAGGTACAAGAAGTAATAAGATAAAAATGGAGCAAAATGCTTTGTATATAGGAGGAGTTATTTTTCCAAGAGACCCCAAAGTTTATAAGGAGAAAAGCAGATTGCAGATCAGTCATTCTGTGAAATCTAGAAATCAGCTTCATAACCCCATCTGCCACTATGTCTGTTGTTCCCTGTAACCTAGTAAGTGCACTACCATTAATGCTCCCTGTTCACCTTCCGGAACATCCGTGTGGAGAGAATAAAGGACAGTGTATATCCTCCTAGGGGCACTGAACTAGAGATTTTAGTCGAATATTGGAAAAAGAGATCTAATATCACAGATTTCTACCTTTTGCAGATAATGCTGTAGATCCAGATGTATCCGCCAGGACGGTCTTTATAGATGTTGAGGAGGTCAAGAATAAGTCTTGTTTGACCTTTACCGATGATGGATGTGGGATGACACCTCATAAACTACACCGAATGCTCAGGTAAAAATGTATTCATTCTTTTTCTCTTGAGTTCATGAAAGTTTCTTTAACGCTTAATAATTTTCTTTAATATTTTACTTTCCCTTTAGTCATTTAACAAATATTTATTGAACATCTGTTATGTGCCAGGGCACTGGTTATGGAATAGACACTGTTCTTGCCCTCACAGAACTTACAGTCTAGCTGGTGATTCAGCAGTAATCATAATAGAAAATGATTAGTACAATGATAGGAAAGTGTAGGAGGCAGTGGGATAAGTCAGCAGAGGAGCCCAGTCTGCTCCAGGAGGTAAGGAACAACCTCTTAGATGAAGTGATATTGAAGCTGAGATGGAAGGATGAGTGGTAGAATTGAACAAGGTAAAGACTTAGCAAGGGGCAAGGGATGAGAGTTCAGGCAAAGAGAACAGCGAGTGTAAAGACCTGGAGGCCTTCACGGGCCTGAGACCTTCTCCAGTTTATATTAAGCTAAACCAACTCTTGATCATAAGTAGTGGAGTTGGGGACAATTTGTGGATTAGAACCATGAATGTGCCTGGGTATCATCAAGCCCCATGAAGGATAAATAGAAGGCATTCATACATATAATCTTTGAAGGTTTTGCAGTAGAATTGCAAAGTTAGGAAATTCTCTTTTCTAACTGCTGAGGCAGTTAGATTTCTGTTGCCACTTTCAACTCATTTAATTACTTAAAAAGGTTTGTAGTTGAGAATGAAAGTTTGTACTTTATTGTCTTCACATATCACTCAGTGGAAGATGAGTGTTTCCTCAACTCCTTCCTTCCCTCTTCCTTTTTTAGCAGATGAGGTTGATTACTCTCCGTGTGGCTTCCTGAACTAGTGCGTGAAACATGAGTGCCAGTGGAGAGGTGCTGTGGAGGAGGGAAAAGGGTCCGAACTATAAAATGGAAAACATTCATTTGGTTGTAGTTCTGTTTGAGGGTATCCTAATTCTCTAACCCTATTTGTAGGGAAATCCCTTTGATCCATCAAAGAAAAGAAATGAAATTTGGGCATAACCAGTTATAAATTTGCTTGTGTTTTCCCCCTCAGCAGTCTGTGTACCTTATGTCTCAGACCCTCATAATTAGAAGAATGTTTGAGGGGCCGGCCCCGTGGCCGAGTGGTTTAGTTCGTGCACTCCGCTTCGGCGGCCCAGGGTTCGGATCCTGGGCACGGACATGGCACTGCTCATCAGGCCAGGTTGAGGCAGCGTCCCATGTGTCACAACTAGAAGGACCACAACTAAAATATACAACTATATACTGGGAAGATTGGGGGAAAAAAAGAAGAAAAAAAAAAAAGATTGGCAACAGATGTTAGCTCAGGTGCCAATCTTTGAAAAACAAAATTTAGAGAACTTTTTGATGAGTCCTGGATTAATGTATACGTAACTAGATTTTGTGATCATTTCTTAAACTTGAATCAGCTATGAGATCCATTTATTTAAAAGAGATCATTTAGTCCAATCCTAACTTCTAGCCAAGCATTCCACTTACCACAGTTTCTTTATAAATAATTGAACTTTAGAGGTAGCTTTGAAAATTATTATTAAGTATATTAATTTTTCTGGTTTTGGTTTGGGGGCATATTGCTTTCATATTTGGAAAAAAATAGTAGGGGTAATTATGCAAAATTATTAAGCCTACAGAAATTCTATTTGACCTATAACATTTATAATAATCCTATCTACATTTTCCAACTCTTTATGCTACTCTTCCTATTTTCAGGCTAATAAAATAGTTATGTAACTCCAGCGACAGTTTCTCCCATAAATATAGAAGCCTATGAAAATCAAATTAAAAAGGAAAAACCTATCATTAAATTCATTTACGGTCCACAGTTAATTCTCTTTAGCTTCTGGGGACAGCCTGTGAATCAGCTAGTCCATATATTCAGCTGCCTTTTTCAGCAAGGTGGAAAACCTCTTTCAAAGTTCAGGGATTAAAAGCAGCCACAATTCACGAATTGAAAGTAATTTGCTACCTCTGCTCAGAAGTGCATTTCCTAGAGGTCTCTTCTTCTAAAACAATAGCCAGAGAATAATAGTGTGCTTAGCAGGCTTTTATTCTTTCATATGACATGTTACATCACCAGTATATCTAGGAAACAGTAGTGCCTGTCCTTGTATGTCCATGCATTTGCTAAGGTTTGTTTCATTGGTCAGAGTCTCAAATTTACCTCTCTAGATTCTAGAATCTTGACATTTTAAGGAACTAGGGAGCAAGCTGCTATCTTCCTGGATGCTACTCAAAGAGCTGGTGTCCAGGCCTCCTTGGTGTATCAACATTAGGAAATAAGTTGGAAGTTAGTGAGCTATGCCAAACTATATAAAATTCCTTCCTACAATTCTGTTATTTATTGTGAGGGCTTTTATTTTAGGTAGTTGTTTGCTATCTGGCATTCATTCTGCAATTTTTAGTTAAATAGAGTACCTAATACGGAAGGTAAGTGGAATAAAAGAACATCCAGGAAGAGTTAAGTGGAACATAACAATGACAACCTCGGGAGCTTGCAGCTGCTCTCTTCTCATTATTCTTACTCTTTTCCATTTCTGGTTCCAGCTCTGCCCTGTTACTTATTTTCTCAGCCTTATATAGTCATTTGGTCTCCCCAAACTAAGTAACACAACAGGGGTTTATACTTAGAAAGGGGAAAAGAGATGACAGCAGAAGAGGCAGGAATGTCTAGGACATTAAGGGAGTAATAGAGTCTCCCTATTTTCACCACTTTCCCTTGACCACCTAAGTGAAGCTTTTGTGGCATTAGAGAAGGTTCAAGTCCAAATAACCATACAAATTCATTTCACGTGGTACATAGGATTACTATTTATGAAGAGCCCTGAGTTTTAGATATGACATTGGATCTGAAGTAGAGGTAGATGACAGCACATGACAGTTCTCAGAGTGACTTCTAGAGTTAGTTTAAAATTGAAGTTTGAATACTACTTTATAATTTATAATATATTGTGTATACAGTATATAATTTAATCCTCATAATGACCCCATCTTTTCTAGCCAATTCTTCCACAAGAGGAATAGGAATGCCTGAATCTTACCAACTTCTGTAAGTTTATTTCCTGGAATACTAAGGCCCATAGACAGCGGAAACTCCATGCTCTTTTGGTATTTTCAAAGAAACCAGTGCCCTAGAAATTGCCTTTTTCTGTGGCTAGATTTATCTGTAGGCTACACAAAGCTCCTGTAAAGTGTCTACTCTAGAAGGACATAATGGTATCACTGTATGACACTTTGAAATAGAAAATTAAAAGGTGGTCCCATTTCATAGGGAGTAAACACAAACCACGGCCTTCAGGAAGTGGAAACCAGGCACTTCAGTCCTGCTCAAAAGAGTAAGCGCCGAGGCCAAGCCGCTCCACCATGTCATATAGAGTGTCTATTTTATTGATGTTGTAGAAGCATCTAATCTGTAATATGCAGAATCCTTCCTTAGACTGTAAGCCACGAGGGCAAGACTCTTGTCTCTTTTATGAACAGTTGTGTCTCCAGTGCTTAACACAATGCATGGCACATAGTAGGTACTTAGTAAATATTTTTTGAATGAATAGTAGTGTACAGCGTTGTAAACTTAGTCAATCTGAAAAGAAACAACCTTTAAAATTAGTTTTATTTGTGGTGAGGGAAGATATATATGAGGAAGATAATCATCACTTTCTAGATTTCATGTCTTTCAGTTTTTTGTTTCTATTATTTTATTGTGGGTTTGAATGGAAGAAATCAGAATGGGAAAGGATCTGGCTCCTACATTAAGCTGATCTAAGGGGCTGTAGATTGTTGAGGTGACTGAGTGAAAGGCCCTTATTAGAACAAGAGAAACTTTATGCTGCAGCTGTTTGCTGATATTCAGAGGCAGAACTACCTATTTTTATCCCTTGGCGACATTCCAATGAACTGTCCCAGCAGATGGAGCAGAGGGTAAGAATTGGAAGGGTTATCCTTTGGGGGGAGAGTTGAAATCGTCAGGATATATGACTTCTGACTTTCGGATTTCTAGAGGGTGATATAACCAGGTTAGGGGATGCCTACTGTAGTACCTCTGACCAGTGCCACCATCTGGTACTTTTGTTACCTTCTTACGGTGTATGCTGAGATAACCACGCTTTTCACCTTACCCTAACTTTACTGTTAGCAATCAGCCATTTTATCTAGACAAGAAAGGCAACTGCCTGTGGCCTTCTCCAGCTGTCTCTGTTAGTGAAAAGAAGCCACCTTTACATTTGTAACATGTGACTCTACTGTAGTGGAAGTGTTCATGTGCACACAAAACGCATAGGAAAATCAGTCCTGTTACCCCATAGTAATTTCCTATGTTTTTAACTTAACAGTTCTGGCCAAAAATAACAAAAGGAAGAAAAAAAGAAGGACTTTTTACAAGTGTTCTTCATTTGTAAGCCAAACATTCTGCCTGTCACCTGTCTTGGGGTGCTTTTTACCTTTCTGATTTCTTTTTTTTTTCTGATTTCTTTTTTCTTGTGTAATTACAGCTTTGGCTTCACAGATAAAGTAATAAAGAAGAGCCAGTGTCCCATCGGGGTCTTTGGTAATGGTTTCAAGTCAGGCTCCATGCGGCTAGGAAAGGATGCCCTTGTCTTCACCAAGAATGGGGGTACTCTCACTGTTGGACTCCTATCACAGACCTATCTGGAATGTGTCCAGGCCCAGGCAGTTATTGTACCAATTGTTCCGTTCAACCAGCAAAACAATATCCTTTCTGGAAGTGGAGAATGTTGGTTAAAAATTAGTCTAATCTGACTCTTTTGATAGAAACTCTTTCTTCAGGTCAAATCCAGCTAACAGAAATTTTCGTACTTAAAGAGGTATTCAACTGTCTTAAATTTAACTGGAATTTCATCCTATTAAATATTTTTAAAATGAGTGGACAATTGACAAGCACAGAAAAGTTTTTGTTATATTGGAATTTTCATTGTTATGCAATTTGATTATATAGTATATCTCTCCCCCACCCCCACTCCCATGGTAAAGTTCGGTCCTTCTCTGTTTTTCCCCTTAAGGGTAGCTACATTTGCGTCATACTCCTAGAAACATACTATTCATCAGCGTATCTGATAGCAGAATAGCTCATTTCCCTATACCCGGACAAGCTGTTATTCCTGTTAGACACCAGGTTGTCGGACCCAAGCAGTATAGCAGTAAAGTCTGAACTCATTGCTTTCAAAGAATCTAAAAATTCAGCCTTTGATCTATTTCTTAGATACCGTCATGGGCTACATAACGATGTTTCAGTAACTACCGACCACATATGCGACGGTGGTCCCTCAAGATTAGTACCACATAGCCTAGGTGTGTAGTAGGCTATACCATCTAGGTTTGTGTAGGTACCCTCTAGGGTGTTCACACAGCCATGAAATCACCTAATGCCACATTTCTCAGGACATAGCCCCGTCATTAAGCAACATATGACGGTATGGGACTCTTTGTTTACAGTATGTCTTTGAAGCTGTATCCTGCAGGGATGACTAATTTTGGTGTTTGTCTCTACAACCTTTCTCCATTTTCCCCCTTTCCTTTCTTCTGTAGCAGTAATGCCCATGCCTTATGGTATATGTGAGTATTTTGTCTGTACGTGGAACCCAAAAGACAGATCTTCCTGATAGCATCCTCTTAAGATATTAATTTTTCTTTGACTGTATTTGGTTTTACAAAAAATGATTATTACTGAGGATTCCTTGCCCAGCCTAGAAGCCATCTTGAACTATTCAATTTTCAACAGTGAAAATGAACTGCTGTCCCAGTTTGATGCCATCCCAGGCAAAAAAGGCACTCGTGTTCTCATTTGGAACATCCGCAGGTATAGTATGCTAAGGGCGATGGATTCTAATAAGCACAGGTAGTATGGTAAAGCACATTTTAGTAAATCTCTCTAGAGAAGCAGAGTAGATACATTTTGATACATATTTGTACCTTATTGCATACCTTTCCTTAACTTTCTAGAACCACAGCTCTGTTCAAGATGGTGGTCTTATTGGTAAAATGTGAAGCTTGATAAGGTGGAGGCATGCATATCCTGAGGCTACTGCCACAATCACAACAGTTCAGCATTGTTCTGAAATCTTGAGAATCCATTATAAATATCTATTTTCTATTCATGGACACTGTTTTGAGATAGGTAAATGATAGTTATTTTACCTATTTGACAATGAAAATGAAATATGAGAAAGAGAAATTAGGGTTAAAAAGCACAACATGATCTTTAAAAATAAGAATCTCTGTATTAGTGCTTTCCTAGTAGCTGGATTAGAAGTAGAAAAAATCTTTGAAGCAGATAAATTTGACCTATAGTGAGGCTGGCTTGAGGTCATGTGTTTAGAGCTGATAAAACAGTCTAGAAATACTCTAGGGTACATCATTTGTTTAATCCTGGCTTGTCAAATGGAATACATTTAACAGTGTCCACTGTAAAACCTAAAAACCTTTAATATAAGGTAGAGGTACTACTCTTACGTTTAGTAGAATAGAGTATCCAGTACATTCATTCTTCTTTTTCTCCTTAGGTCAAGTATTTCGCCTCATTTCTTAGCTGGGTAAAACTTACATAAAAACCATGCTGGTTTATATAGAGAGTACTTTCAATTAAAAAGAAAAAAAGTAAGGTTTTTTTACACATTGGAAACAGATCTTCCTGTGTCCTTCTGGGAAAATCCCAAGTAATATAATTTATATTTTAAAGAGTCTTTTTTCCTGAGGTATTCCAGTGATTTAAACACATTAATCAGACTTTTTTCTTTATACATTGTCTCTGCGTTATATGGTACTAGGTGTTATGTAAATGAAAGGATTCCCAAATAACTTTGGGAAAAGTTGGCTTAAACAAAGCTTACCACGTTGCTCTATTGCAGGGCTTCTCAGAGGCTTTAGTATACTAACGTTATTTCAATATGCACTGAAAATATTTGAGAGCAATATAGTACGCAGTATTTCCCAATTCAAAAAATGTCTCTGCAGACCTCTTTTCCCTGGATGGTGAATGGTGAGGGCCAGGGAGGACAGGAACCCTCCTCAGAGTACATGTGTTAGAGTGGGATGGGATAGCAAGAATCAAGATTATCCCGGAAAATCCAGAATATACTATTATAATGACTTGGGCTTTAATAGTGGCTCTGGTCCAGCCCTGAAGAAGGAGCTACATTTTCAACACAGCATTTCTGAGCTTGTGAAGCCTGAAGTATGAGGGAGGTGTCACCAGACCTTGAGGTGACTCGGAAAGCCAGGAATTGTTTCTCAGTTTTATTCGATTATACAACCTTTCTTTATTTCTTTAGTTCTTATTTAAGAGTATCTTGGGGGACTACTGTTCCACAGAACAAATTTTGAGAACTATTGTTCTGACATATATGTTTTCTCTATAACCCATCATTTGTTTTGCGCTTTTTCCAGGAACAAAGATGGGTTTGGCCTTTTTTCTCTGGCACTTTGTCAGTGATGTAGCTCAGGATCTTGGGATGGACCAAAGCCAAGTGGCCCAAAAGGATTCTGAGAAGAAGAAATGTCCTTAGGAATATAAGTACTATTATATTTAAATGATAATTCCATAAATGATATTCTAGAGGACTAACAAATATATGCTGTTTCTATAGCAACCTTTTTTTCCTTCTAAGAAATAGGATTAGATCTGAGGAAATCTTGGTATCTCATTAGTCCTTATACTATTGCTGAAGTTAGAAGATGTAAGTTTTGATTCATCTGTTTATTCAGTTGGGGAAAATGATGTTGAATGACCTACCCAGCAATACCCAGAAAGTTGGGATCTATTTTAAGATCCTGCTTCAAGGATAGCTGACGTTCATTTGATTTATCAGATCACAGACATTCCCACCTTCCCCTTTTTTCTTTCCTTCTGTACTTGGCATCACCACCTCCATGAAACAGAGTAGATTTGTATAGTCTGGAACTATTTGTAAATATTGTGTGATCTTCAAACCAAGTAGTTTGTAGTTTCTTTGCACTGGTAGTCAGGGAAGGAAATAGATCTCTGAATTTTGGCTCATATTGTTTCTTTTCTCTTGGGTTCCTAGTGCATTTTTGTCCTTTGGAGCCAGTTTTTGTTAGATTGGTACTTGTCTCTTTTACCCAGAAATAAAGATGGAAAGTCTGAGTTGGACTTTGATACAGATCAGTATGACATCCTGGTATCAGACTTTGGCACAGAAGAAAAAGAGACTGGTGGTGTTACCTGTGAGCTGCCAGAAACAGAGTATTCTTTACGGGTGAGTGAGAGTGGTTTTTCTTCAACAGTGAGAGGTAAGGTTTCCTGTAATGTGAAAATATTATAGAACAAGATCTTACCTTAGTTATATAAAGATGACAACCTTTTAGCCTTGTGCTAGGATTCCTTTTCACTGTCTCCACTGAAACAGTTTAGCTAATAATGTAGTCAGCAGCACTTGACTGTGAGTTGACATAGTATAACAAGGTATAGAAATGGAGCCAAATCGTTGCCCAGAAGAGATCTCGTTTGCTGGCAGTGTTCTATGGGGATAGCAGTAGGACTGGCAATGTTGTATAATAACTTTCCCTTCACTGTTCCATAGGCATTTTGTGGTATTCTATATATGAAGCCACGAATGAAAATTTTTCTGCGTCAAAAGAAGGTGACTACCCAGATGATTGCCAAGAGCCTGGCCAATGTAGGATATGATGTATATAAACCTACCTTCACAGTATCCTTACAACTACAACTACATGAAGCTGACCTCTGTGTTTCAGGATTAGGTTTCCAAGTTGGCACAGAAAAACAAAAACCTGTCTTTTTCCAATTCAAAAATGTGTGTTATAGTACAAATCCTATTATAGTGTACTCTAAGGAGGTATTTCTTAATTGCCAATCTGTGTACCAGTTTTATCAGAAATCACCTGGAAATTATTAAAATAATACAACATCTTGAAATTTTGGAAATTCTGGTTCAGTAGAGTCTGAAATCTCTTTTTTTTAAAGGAAATATTTATTTTTAAATCTTCAGCTGATGCTAATGAGTAGCCAGATTTGAGGATCTCTGCTGTAGGAAATAATCCACACTGTTTGGTTTGTTCTGGAAGTTTGTTATATATATACGCTGATTGAAATAAGCAAAATGTTGACTAGAATTTGTTAATCTTTTGGACATAGTATGATTTTTGTCTTAACAAGTCCAGACTTATGTTGATGGAAGTTAGGAGAGTAAAAATTAAAAGTTGATTTTCTAGGGTGAGATAAATCCTCAACAGGTTTGACATGAATTTCCTAGTACTTCTCATAATGGCAGCCCCTCAGAGAAGTAATTACACGTTTTCACTTACCCTCCACCGCACTGGGAACGGATTTCAAACACTTGAGAAAATCTTAAGATGAACTATGGAAATTAGGTCTATCTTTGTTGATGGCTTTTTGGGCAAAAAAAATCTTTGAAAGTCTGAGAACACATAAGCAGGTATGAAGAATAGCTCTTGTAATTTATTTTTTAGTAACTAAGCACAGCTCTTGGCCCAAGAAACATGTTCACACTCTATTTGCTTTATCAAAAGTGTTGTCTAGCTTGCTTTGTCTTTTTTCCCCTGACCAAAAATTAGGAATTGTCATTCCCTTTTTAAAACAGCTGTGTAGTTGTTACTCATAAGCAGATTGATTTTCTCCTTTTGGGGAACACATACTTTGTCTTCCAGGAAAATTTTTAGAAGCCCTAAACAAACCCAACTTAACAAAACCAGAAAATTAGTTAAAATATTACTGTGTATAGGCCAAGATCTTAGTGCCATGGGTTTAACAAAGCCAGTCTAAAGAAGTGCTTTCCAACTACTGTTTCAGGATATACCTTACTTTTGTCTCCAGTTTCTTTCTTTTGTGAGTTTCTATCATGGCAACTCCTATGTAATCATTCTATATGTTTCTCAGCTCTTCTCAGCTCCCTTTCTCATTAAACTAGTTACCCTCCCCTGTTATAATTTGGGCTGAATGAATTCACCTTAGGCAGGGGTAAAATGAAACCCCTGACAAAATTTCCCTGGGTCACTGAGGAACAAGATCATTGATGCTGACTGATTTATTCAATTATCAAAGGCCTCTTCTCTCCTCTTGTCCTCTCTCCTTATAGTAGTTTGAGGAACCTCCTACCCCATTGTACCCTTCACACCATAATTTAGAATTTTTCAGGTGTGCAACAGGAGGGAAGTATTTGACCATCTTTATCTTTAAAATGTTAATTTCGCAGTATAGAGTTTTGGTTTGTTTGTTTGTGGGACTTTGTCCTGCTTTGTTTTCATGTTAGAATAGGGTCTTATTTGAGGTTTGATTTGAGCTTCTGGAGCCTGGAACGTTATATGTTCTGCGCCAAACATTACTGTGCTATGTACTCACTTGTATCATGTCTTTGTATCACATCTGACTAATTTGTCACATGGATTTGATGCAAGTAGCTTGTAAAGAGAGCGCAATGGAGATTATTTTATTTTTTTTTATTATTTTTTTTTTTTTGATGAAGATTAGCCCTGAGCTAACTACTGCCAATCCTCCTCTTTTTGCTGAGGAAGGCTGGCCCTGAGCTAACATCCGTGCCCGTCCTCCTCTCCTTTATATGTGGGACGCCTGTCACAGCATGGCTTGACAAGCGGTGCCATGTCCGCACCCGGGATCCGAACCGGCTAACCCCGGGCAGCTGAAGTGAAACATGCGCACTTAACCGCTGCGCCACTGGGCCGGCCCCGGAGATAATTTTTGAACAAGTAACAAAAATAACTTTTCATTTAACTCATTTGTGCATGAAGATTTATTAGTGTTTGTTTTAACGAAAATCTCAATTTCTCTGTCTCTTTTATCTTTCTCACTCTCATACGTTGGTTTTTAAATCGAGTAGGACTTGTTAAAAACTCATCATTATTCATCTTTTACATATAATAATTAGTTCTCTTAATTTCGTCTTGTCTAAGCTTGTTAACTTCTTCCTGTGAAATGTGTTACTACAGGACTGTTCGTTGTCTTTTACCGCTAAAGGTGATTTTGTTCTTGGTGCTTTTGCTTTCGTTGTTTCAGATGATTGGCAGAACTTACCTTATTGCTTATAGTTGTGTGAATTTGTGTTGTACCATTTACAACTCTTACCAGAACCTGGGAGACCTTAGGAGCAAACGGAGCAACTAGCAAGGGTTAAGAAATGTTTTGTGATTATTTGTGAATTTTTAAATCACTGATGATATTTTGGTATGTTTCCTTACAGTCTTTTCTAAGTATATATTTATATACATATTGTTTTAGATAATGCTTGTTATTATATTAGGAACATTTCCTAATGTTTCCAAATATTTTTCAAGGACATAATTTAAAGAGCTGCATAGTGGACCATGTAGATATACCAACATTTATTTAATCATTCCCTTATTGTCAAACATTTAAATAATTGATGTTTTTCTGCCATTATAACTAATTGATAAATCTCTGTAACTCAAACCTTTATGGACTTCGCTGACTGTTTCTGAAGGATAAATTCCTAGAAAGAGAATTACTTTGTCATAGGTTAGGAATATTTTTAAAGTTATTGCTACAAATTTTTTAAATGCCCTCTAGAACGGTTGTATCAATTTACATTCAATGATGTTTGATGTTCTTTGCTATAATATAGTACAACATTTTGTCTGCTAAAGCCCCTGGTGTTTGTGTCCTTAATGATTGTCTTCTCAGAATAAGCAGGTGAAAATAACTTTTGGGTTCTCTTGCAAGAATAATAACCAGTTTGGAGTAATGATGTATCATAACAACCGACTCATAAAGTCCTTTGAGAAGGTGGGCTGCCAGGTGAAGGTGAGTGGTTAATGTTTCCTTGTCACAGAAGGCTGAAAAGAGTAAGAAGAGGATTTAAAATTTGCCAAGGGGATAGAGTCATTAATGGCTTGTGCTCTCATCTTTTGATGGTTGTTAAATCTGATTCTGGAATTCTGTGTTACCAGTGAGCCATCTTGTGTTGAAAAACTCTGTTTCTCATTCTTCATAGATGTTAATCAAACCAGGAACTTTACTGATTACATTTTCTACGTAGCTGTTAGTAAAAAGTAGAATTAAAACACCAGCAACTCTGCCATGTGTATCAGTTTATTAAAGAGAACTCTATTTTCTTGAGGAGACAATAAGGCATAGCGGAAGATGCATAAAATTTAGTGGCTGATGACAAGAATTTGAGTCCTGGCTTTTCCACTTACAAGCAGTGTAACCTTGGCTAAATCATTTAATTTCTCTGAGGCTCAATTTCCTTACCTGTAAAATGGAAACAACAATAATAATTTTACCTGCTCTGCCTACCTTACAGCTTAAAGGGTTGAGAAACTTAATTGGCATAAATTATGTGAAAATACTTTATAAACCAAATTATACAAATATTACCTTCACCTTTAATGTTTTAATACAATTTAAAGTAGTAATATATCGACAAGTATCCCATTCATTCCTGTTTTACAAATAAGATTGTTAAAGCACAAGGAATGATAAACTACTTTATGTTACACCATAGGGCAAAGTTATGTTAGACCAGGATCACTAGTTTTCAGCCTTTGTTGCTTTTTCTTATTCTGTCATCTTTGTACAATTCATCTATGTGTATCAGTCTAATTACACCTTGACTTAGTTCCTTCCGTTAAAGAATAAGAAAGTGATTTTAAATGCAAAAATCTCTTGTATCAACTTGTAATTAACAATCACTGTAAGTCTGACTCTTCGGTAGTTGTTTGGTAGCCTACATATACAAAAATTGTTTACTTTAATAGAGTGTAATGATTACATAGCATCCTTAAATTTTTTTTTCAGATGAAGTTTGGTTTCAGTTCCCTAGGACAGTAGTATAGAACCTTGATTTTTTCCCGGTGTCATTCTTTGTTCAAATGAATTCTTATGGCAATCCCAGAATATAAAACAGATGTAAGTGGAGATAGTGTGGGTGAAATAGTAACGGCTATCAATCCTTGGAAAATCCTAGGGAATCTAGGGATCATAGTTTGAAAATCTCTGCCCTGGAATTTACCAGAGGTTCTAGTTTAATGTAATACTTGCAGTCTCTTGGAATACATTCTGAGTGTTTCTCTAGATCTTGCTGGCCTTTCCTTGCCCACGAACATTATGTAACCTTTCTATTATTGTTAGGAATCGAAAGGAAATGCCTCCAGGCAGTCAAAAGTAATGTAAGTGTTGAAATTAATATTTTTCTTCTAAGCCAACTCATGGAGAAGGTGTGGGAGTAATTGGAGTCATTGAGTGCAATTTCTTAAAACCTGCCTACAACAAGCAAGACTTTGAGTACACCAAAGAGTACCGGTGAGTCACTGCCAACCTGAGGTGTTTCTGATACTTTGTTCAGATACCATTCTATTCTCTGAATCTTCTAAAGTCATCTCTGAAACCAACCAGATAAGGTAACTGAGAATTCCTTCAAGCCTATTTTCTAAGATTAGAGATAAAATGATTTGATTTTTAAATTAAAGTTCATTGATACATGATACATGGAGCCCAGCTGAGACAAACCTTAACTTTAAAAATTATGGAAAGAACATAAGATTCATTTATAGTAAAATACTTCTGGTGAAACAAAGAGCCTTGGAATTGATCTTAATGAAAAGAGATGAGTGAATCTGAAGTTGTTGAATATGTTAGGGGAAAAAAAAGCAGCACTTTGAAGTTTGTTCCAAGAGGTTTTCTTGAAGCCAGTGAACAGATTGAAAGGAAAGTATTGGAGCAGCTGGAAAGATGTGTGTGTTCATGGAAGCATCTAGATTTAACAGGTAAGACCAGTAAAGAATCAGAAAGGAACTTGACGTTGAGGCTGAACCAGCAAGGATATTTTTAGGAGACAAAGAAAGGAGTTGATAAAGCCAGGATATAATAGTTTGTTTTAAAACTTTTGGGGAGGGATGGATCATTCATTCCTGTTTGCATCAAGTATTATGAGATATCTCCTATGTGCCAGGTACGTGGGACATAAGAATGAAAGATAAAAATTCTTGATGTCTTTGAACAAATGAGATGAGGTGTGTGCAAATAAGAAACTTAAATACCTATAAAATAATTGCGGTAATTGGGGATATATGCAAAATGGGAAGAACCTTTAAATATACCTAAAGGATCAAGGAAGGCTTCACATAGCAGATTATATTTGAACTTAAACTTGAAGGAAAATTTTGAGTTTGCTAGGTGGACAGATAGGGGAAGGGCATTCTAAGCAGAGGGAAGTATATGCAAGGGCATGAAAAGGGCAAGGGGTGTTCTGGGAGTGTGGAGAACGAAGTCATGAGGTCATTTGGTGTCGTTTTCCTTGAAGTCTCAGTAGCAAATTTTTCCTTAGAGTAGAGGAAAAGTAATTTCCCAAATCTCTTTTGTTTTTGTGCCCAAAACTGTAATAAAATTAATTAAATGTTCTACCTTAATTTATCTGAAACCATAAGAATTTTAGGTTTAGTGCTTGACAAAGAGAAAACTATTTGGATGACAACCCCAAATTAATTTCAGGGTAATTGGTAATTGGTCACTAGCGCTACTCAATGGTTATGTTAACTATCTGCCCTCAGTTTAAGTAAAAGTGTCTTTTAAGTAGCTTTGACTAGGACTTGACTCTTAAGAATGTAAGCTTAGAAATGACATCAGTTTAATAAAAGTCTCAAAGCCAAATCATTCTGTTTCTCCTGAGTGAAAGGAATAGTGAATTTCTGGTGATTAACCAAATAGTTAAGATTTGTGTAAACCAAATGTTAGATATTAAAAATTACTTAACATCTTTCTTATATCCTCTTTGCCATCCCCCACCCCCTCTATCTTGGAGATTTTAGACGTGTTAGACCCTTGGTTTGTGAGGTTTAGTTTCAGTATGATGAGTTTGAGGTGATTGTAGAGGATCAAAATACAGATATTCCATAGACAACAGGTTAATTCAGTTAAACATATAGGATTTCTAGCTTAAGTAGCTTAGTATCTGCTACACATTTTATTAGAAACAGAAAACTAGTAGGGGCTGGCCCCGTGGCCGAGTGGTTAAGTTCGTGCGCTCCGCTGCAGGCGGCCCAGTGTTTCGTTGGTTCGAATCCTGGGCGCGGACATGGCACTGCTCATCAGACCACGCTGAGGCAGCGTCCCACATGCCACAACTAGAGGGATCCACAACGGAGAATATACAACTATGTACTGGGGGGCTTTGGGGAGAAAGAGGAAAAAATAAAATCTTTAAAAAAAAAAAAAAAAAAAAAAAGAAACAGAAAACTAGTATACTGTCCTGCATACAGGGTCTTTTGAGGATAATTGCATAACTCATCCCAATTCTGGCATCGTTTTCCTTTTTTACTGTATTTCATATAAAATAAAAAGATGTTTACTTAAAAAGTAAGGGAATTTGTGAGGGGGATTAGAGAAGGTTGTCTATGATCACAAATTCATCCTAAGTGTATTATAGACATCAAAGCCGCAAATGCTAAAAGAGATACGAGCCATCATACTGCTGGAATGTCTACAAATAAATCATATGTAATATCACTTTTAATAGTTATGGATATCAGATTTCAGCTGCAACTATCAGAGCTCAAATTTACAACATTTTTAGAGTGAATTTCAGCTTAAGAAATGCAATCAACACATACTAACTGAGCACCACACTGGTGCATGGCACAGTGTTTAGGCTTTGTGGAATTTTCCAGAGAAATTCAAGACATGGCTGCTGTCTTTGAGAAGCTAACAGTCTATTTGTAATAACAGATTGTCATATATGTGAAACAATTTAGAAAGCAATAAAATGGCTACTTGGTTAATCGAAACCTAGGTGGTATGGTATAGGAAAAATGCCTTCATAGAGTAGATAGGGAAGGTTCTAGGTGGAAGGTATGACTTGAGATATGCCTTAAAGGATATAGGATTTAGAAAAGGGAGGGAAGGGAATTCTAGGATAGAATTATAGCATGAGCTAAGGTAGTGACACGAACTCAGAATGGTAAGAATATGGGGAGTGGGGATAAGGGAATGTAACTAGAATGAAGGGAAGTAATGGATAGAGTAGGGCCATATCCTAGAGCAGGCATTGGCAAACTTTTCCTGCGAAGGGCTGGAAAGTAAATATTTTAGGCTTTGTGGGCCATATGGTCTCAGTCACAACTACTCAATCATGCTGTAGTATGAAAGCAGCCATAGACGATAAGTAAAGGAATGAGCGTGGATGTGTCCAAAACCATTTTGTTTAGAAAAACAGGCAGTGGCCTGAATTTGGCCCACAGGCTGTAGTTTGCCCTCCCCGGTCCTAGAGCTACAGTTCCCAAACTGTGTGCCAAGCTGCACATAATGAACTCACAGGGAAGCCAAAGGATATTTAAGATTTTTGAGGGAAGTACAGTGATACTTGACTTATGTCTATAAACAATAGAAATTGTTTTCTATTGCTGTTGGAACAAATTGCCACAAACTAACTAGCTTATGACAACACTGACTTATCTTAGAGTTCTGTAGGTTAGAAGTTCAACACGGATCTCGCTGGGCTAAAATCAAGGCGTTGGCAGGGCTGCCCTCCTTCCTGGAGACTCTAGGGAAGAATCCACTTCCTTGCCTTTTCCAGCTTCTAGAGCCTGCTGGCACATCTTGGCCCGTGGTCCTCTTTCTCCATCTTCGATGGAGTGTTGAGCCCTTCTCACATCACATACTCAAATGACCCTGCTTCTGTCATCGCATCTTCTCTGATTCTAACTCTTCTGCCTCACTCTTTCACTTTTATGGACCCTTGTGATTGCATGGGATAATTCAGAATAATCTCCCTATTTTAAGGTCAGCTGATGAGTAATCTTAATTGCATCTGCAACCCTAATTCCCCCTTGCCATGTAACCTAATATATTCGCAGGTTTCAGGGATTAGGACACAGACATCTTTGGAGGACTGTTACTCTGCCTACCACAGTCTGCCCTCTGGGTCCCAAAGATTCACTTACGTCTCACGTGCAAAATACGTTCACCCCACCCCAATACCCCCAGAAGCCTTAACTATTACAGCAACTCAAAGTCTAAACTCTCATCTTAATGTCATCAGCTCAAAATTCCCAAATCTCATCATCTAAATCAGGTATGAGTGATACTCTGTGTCTGATGCATCCTGAGGTAAAATTCCTCTCCATCTGTAGACGTGTCTTTTTTCTTTTTCGTATTTTGCTCCCAAAATACACTGATGGTACAGACATAAGATACTATAGATATTCCAGTTCAAATGGGAAGAAAAATTGAAGGAAAAAGGAGTTGCAGGTTCCAAGCAACTTCAAAATTTAACCAAGCTAACTCCATTCAATTTCAAGGCCTGGGAACAATCTTCTTGGGCCTGCAGCTCCACCCTCTGGACTTAGGGCTCTGCCCACTGGGCTCATGGCTCCACCCTCAGAGTCATCTTTCCTTTTTCATGAAGGGTAGCATGTATTTGCAGGTGAGTAGTTTCATCAGCCTGTTTTCTGACTATAGAGTTTTTGGAAGTCCAACAGCCTTCTTTCATTTTATGCTCTCTCTATCCCATTCAGTCCAATCTAGCAGCTTCTGTGCCAGTATGCCATTCTCAAGAACCTTATGCTTCTCACATGTATGTCATGGATATTCACTCCATCAGACAAGAAGTTCTTGACAGCTCTTTCCTCGATAATCCTGTTTCTCTTCTTGGCTTCTACTGAGTTGGCTGTGGAGACCTGAGGCACGTGTTTAATCTTTTCAAAGAGCTTTTTGTGTGACTGAATGCTGTGATCTTTTGATCTTTCTGAGATATTTGCAAAAGGTGGTCCAGCCACAGCCTTAGCTCTTTCTCTAGAACATGCTTTCCTAACAGTAAAATTTTAGCATCTTTTGCCATCTGAATAGGCTGAGAATTTCCAAAACCATTAAGTCTTGGCTCCTTTTCGTTCTTCCCTCAATTTATCTCTTTCCTCTCACATTTTACATAAGCAGCCAGAAGATACCAGGCCACACTTTCAACACTTATCTTGGAAATCTCCTCAGCTGAATGTCCAATTTCATCATTTACAAGTTCTGCTTCCCACACAATTCTGCTAAGCTTTCTGCCACTATGTAACAAGGATCACCTTCTCTCAAGTTTTCCAATAACGTGCTCCTCATTTCCTTCCGAGTCTTCACCAGCAGCACCTTTAACATTCGTAGCTCTACTAGTGGTCTGTTCACTATGACTTAGGTATGCTCTAAGGAGATTTGTGTTTTCTTTACCATGCTCCTCACTTCCTTCTGAGCCCTCACCAGTGGGGTGTTTAACATCCGTATTTCTACTAACAGTCTGTTCAAGGCAGTTGAGGCTGTTTCTCTCATGTTCCTGAAATTCTTCCATCCTCTGCCCCCTGCCCAATTCTAAAGCAGCTTCCACATTTTTAGGTATTTGTTATAGCAGCACCCCACTTCCAGGTACCAAATTCTCCTACACTCATTTTAATTACGTCTTTGTGAATCTGAGTTTTTGGTGGTTGCTGTGATAAAAAGCAAATAATACATGAAAATCAGTGTTGAATAAGAAATGAGGAAAGCTGTGTCCAATTTGACTCCAAGGTTTGAGAAGTTGTATAGTACTCAACAGGCATACACATCCAATTAGTAAGTAACTCTGGTTATTTACGAATGAAACAGAAATATTTTTTCCACTTATGTGTATTTTTTCAAATGGATTCTAAATTTTAGTACATAAATACTTACTAAGTTGTTTGAACCTCACCGTTTAATGAATTGAACTGGTACGTATTTCTTTTGACTTAAGGGTGCCATGAACTGAGAAGGTTTGAAAACTTCTGTCTTAGAGGGACGTTGGGTAGAGTAGTTGATGCCTTAGGCAATGAGAATTCATTATGTATTCTTCAATAGGGGAGTAACTTGAACACTATCTTAAGAATATAGTGCGTTATACATATATACTGCTTTATGGTTTATAAGGTGCTTTACATGAATTATGTCAGTTGATATATCTGGCAACAGAAAGTAGGATGGGTTGAAGGAAGGATTAAAGGCTGTTGGAGTAATTTAAGTGTGAGGTGAAGGTCTGAAATAAGAATACCTGTGAAGAAGGAAGTATATGACAGATACTATAAAAAAAGATCAAAAGAATTTGGTGATATATTGATAATGGGATAAGGGAAATAAAGGAGAAGGATGAATCAAAGATCACTTCAACACCTCAAATTTAGTAGACTAGGATATTGGCAGGATCATTGATAGAATAATGAGGCTGGGAAAAGGAAAAGTTGTGTGGAGTGGCAATGGTGGGAACTAGATTGTAGAGGAGGAAGAAAGGAGAATGAAGAGGAGGTAGTGACTTAGACCACATACATCAGGATTGGAGAAGTAAAAGGAATTTGATTAACAGGACAGTGGAGTCAAGTCAGGGTTTTTGCAAAAAAGAATGGGGTTTCAAAATACGTGAGAACAGTATCTTGATTGAAGTGGTGATTACGTCCCTGTATGCATCTGTCAAAACTGATAGAACTACACACTCAAGGTGAATTTTACTCTATGTAAATTTTACCTGAGAACAGAGATTTATTTTTCATTTTTAAATTGAGATATAATTCATATACCGTAAATGTCAACATTTGAAAGTGCACAGTTCAGTGGTTTTTGGTATATTCACAAAGTTGGGCAACTATCACCAGTATCTAACTCCAAAACATTTTCATCACCCCAAAACAAACCCCTTGTCCATTAGCAGTCACTCCACATTTCCCCTTCTCTCCAACCTCTGACAACCACATCTACTTCCTTTTTTCCCCCAATTTTTTTATTGTGGTAAAATACATATAACATGACCATCTTAACCATTTTTAAGTGTACACTTCAGTGATATGAGTACATTCGTATTGTCGAGCAATCATCACCACCATTCGTCTCCAGAGCTCCTTTCACTTTGCAAAACTGAAACTATACCCATTAAACAGTAGCTCCTCATTCCCTCACCCCCTGGCAACCACCATTCTGCTTTCTGTCTTTATGATTTTGACTACTCTGAGTATGAGGGGTGGAATCATACAATATTTATCTTTTTGTAACTGACTTATTTCACTTAGCATAATATCCTCGAGCTTCATCAGCGTTGTAGCATGTGTCAGAGTTCTCTTCTTTTTTTAAGGCTGAATAATACTCCATTGTATGTGTACACTACATTTTGCTTATCCACTCATCCATTAATGGATACTTGGGTTGCTTCCATGTTTTGGCTGTTGTGATTTATAATTATTTTGTTTTATATTAGTATAGACACACTTGCTCTCTTTTGGTTACTATTTACATGGAATATCCTTTTCTATCTTTTCACTTTTAACCTATTTCTGTCTTTGTATCTAAAGTTAGTCTCCTCTAGACAGTGCATATTTGGATCATGTTTGTTTACTCATTCTACCAATTTCTGTCTTTTGATTGGAGAGTTTGATCCACTTACATTTAAAGTAATTACTGGGGCCGGCTGGTGGCTTAGTGGTTAAGTTCGCACACTCTGCTTCAGTGGCCCAGGGTTCACAGGTTCAGATCCTGGGCGTGGACCTACATACTGCTTATCAAGCCATGCTGTGGTAGCATCCCACATACAAAATGGAGGAATATTGACACAGATGTTAGCTCAGCAACAATCTTCCTCAAGCAAAAATAGGAAGATTGGCAATAGATGTTAGCTCAGGGCCAAACTTCCTCACCAAAAAAATTTAAAAAAAACTGATAAGGGTGGACGTCTGTCATTTTATTGGCTTTTGCCTGTATGCTCTATAGATTTTTGACCCTAGTTTCCTGCATTACTGTCTTCTTTTGTGTCTAGTTGATTTTTTGTAGTGAAACATTTAAATTCTTCTCATTGCCTTTTGTGTATATTCCATAGCTATTTACTTTGTGGTTATCATGGAGATTACATGATTCTTTGATCAGGAGCAACAGCAGCAACCAGAACACAAATGCTTGATATTTGGAGGACGGGGCCCTTTTTGCCCATCCTGGATCCTGCAAGCAACTCTTGGAACGTGTGCACAGCTGCCTGCCACTGGGCTGGGGGTGGGAGATTATAGCTACTACTACACTAAGAGCTGAAATTTGCCAATTTACCCTCCAAGCCTTCCCCTGGAGATTGCAAGTCTTCAGTAGACTCTAGAGGTCGAAGTAGTTACATCCGACAAATTCTGCTAGTGCAGTTTTTGTCTAGGTGAGGAGTCAGATTCTTGGTGCTTCCTAATCCACTGTCTTCACAGAATCTTGCCTAATCTACTTTTTTTTTTTTTTTGAGGAAGATTAGCCTTGAGCTAACTACTGCCAATCCTCCCCTTTTTGCTGAGGAAGGCTGGCCCTGAGCTAACATCCCTGCCCATCTTCCTCTCCTTTATATGTGGGACGCCTACCACAGCATGACGTGCCAAGCGGTGCCATGTCTGCAGCCAGGATCGAAACCAGCGAACCTGGGGCCGTGGAAGTGGAACGTGAACTTAACCGCTGTGCCACCGGGCCGGTCTCTACTTCTTTTTAAAGTAGATTTAAAGTATAATTTTAAGAGAAAACAAGGAATAATTCTTCACCTATCCTACATCCTTGAGGGAAGCATATAAACATAGAGGAAGTAACATTGGTTGGAAGGGAATAAGAACTTATAGCGGAGCTCGTATATGATTAATTTTCTCTGTGTAGTCAGAATCTAATGTAATATGAGCAAAGTGGAGGTAAGGAAGAATTCCTCTTAAGGAGAGAAGAGTTCTGCAAAAATCTTGGGGAACGATCCAGGGAGTCAAGAGATTTTTAAAATACTGAATTTGTAGTATTTCGGGTGTGTTCAGCTCTACGTTAAGTTGTGGTTCTGGCTTGTAGAATTAAATCGGAATCAGGCATGAGAAACTGACGGCTTTTAAAAGTCAAATTCAGATTTTGACTTATACACATTACGTTTTTTGGGTCCATTGTTGTTCATTTGGGAAGAGAGATAAAGGAGAAAGAACCAGAGCCAGAACTGGGGTACAGCCTACACTAACAACTATGTCATAGAAGGTTGAAGGGGACTTTGTTGCCCATTGGTGCTGTAACTGCTGTGGGTCAACATTTGAATGAAGAGGAACTATGTAGACATTTTTAAGTTAATATTTGATTGATTTGAAATAGATAGGATGCAGCAGTGGATCCTGTCTTTCAACCTGGTCCCAAATTGTTTACCTGTAGTCATCTGACAATTGAATCACCCCATCAGCTCTTCAGTATTTGGCTCTGATTTAGTCCTCTCAGTTTAGTTCACTGTCATTGTCTGTAAGCTTAACTCCCCTCCCCATGATTCTAAAAGCCCTGAAAATTTGGAGAACATGGTACGTTTTAGGACTTTCACCATTTTACCTTTTCAACCAAAGTGACGATTCAACATTATGACTTTGTAATTTTGACATGTAATTTGCAAAGGCAGTATGTTCCCATCCTAGTTTCTGAAAGTGCAGGTGTTCAAACTATGCTGAATATTCTGAATTGTCGGCTTCTGTGATGTGGAAGCATATCAAACATCACAAAATTGTTCAACAAATCCTCAACATTGATGTGCTTCTTTTTGCTTTTCTTTCAGGTTGACAATAAATGCCCTTGCCCAGAAGCTCAATGCTTATTGGAAGGAAAAGACATCCCAAGAGAATTTTGAGACCTCAGCCATAGCCAGGCCAATACCGTGAGTAGTAAATCTAGAATGTAAAAGTATTAGGGGTAATGTTCGTAGAGCAAATGGAAAGAACAAGGGTAAGATGGTGCTTTTCACATAGGGAAGTTTAATGAAATAAAATAGAAAATCACAGGTACTAATTTCATCATTTTCTAGACCTCTTCATTCTAGTTTAACACTTGTGTGGTTTGGATCATAAATATGAAGAGTTTAGTACTCTCAGTTTATCCTACAGGCAGTGTGATATAGTGGAAGATGATGGCCATTTAAATCAGACACTCCTGGGTTGAAAATCTGGATCTGCTTCTTAATAGTTGGGTGAGCTTGGGTAAGTAAGTCACTTCACCTCTCTGAGTATATTAAATTAGATGACATAACATTTTTAGCACAGTGCCTGGCATATAGTAGGTATTCAGAAATGTTAGCAAACTTCCCTTCTCTTTATTTGTAGTGAACATTGTTGGAGCTGTACCAGGGAATTTGAGAGTAGAAGTAGAGAACTCAGCATATCAGAAAAAAGATAGACTTTATTGGATCGAAGACAGGGAATTACACATAGAACTGTGGATCAGGATGAAAGGCCTGAGTAAGCCAGGAAAGGAGCATCATACAGAGGATAGAATGTATGACGACACATATGCAGTCAGTTACACCACCATCAAGACAAAGATTAGGGTGGTAAAAGTTTATTTGGGGTAGGCAACTGGGGTTTTTTTTTAATGGAAATCATCAGACACGTGTGTGATATAAAATTTCGTTTCAAGTGCAACATGATCAACTGCTGTGTGAATATTACTATCTTACTCTAAAAATCTCTGCTCCTGTCCAACCTCCATGATTTTCAGAGAAATACAAATTAAGATGAAATGCCATTTTTTTGCCTTTCAAATAAGTGATGATTAATGCAGTGAACCAGATGTTCATAAATTTCTGGAGTGTTTGTATGTATGTTATACAACCTTTCTGGAGGCAGAATTATAATAATGATTACTATTTACTGAGTACTTACTTATAGGCCAGGCACTGGTCTAAGTTCTTTACATGTATTTACATTTATTTAATCTTCACAACAACTGTATGAGATAGAGGATATTATTACTTCTTTACAAATATAGACACCGGTACCCTGAGAGCTTAAGTAACTTGCTCAAGATGAAGCAAGTGGAAAGTTGTAGATCCAAGTTTCAAATATAGGCAATCAGACCCCAAACCTGAGTTCTTAACCACAACATGCTTCTGGAAGGATGCAATGAAGGGAACACGGTATAGCCCCTTCAACTACATTTTTATTGCAAGCACAAGCTAAAAGCCTCTTCTGTCTGCCTGGATGGAAGGATCTACCGTGGTGTGCATATGACCCGAGGCAGAGAGTTGCTATCTAATACTTGTCCTTGAGAGAGATATTCGCAGCCTTCCACGAGAGACTCTTCCGTGCGTGTGCATGTAAAACCAAAGCTAATATGACCTTTCCTCTCCCTTCCCACTACTGCTGAAACTGCGTTTTGCTGGCTCTGGCTCTAAATAAAACAGTGGCTATATGGAAATATATAGACACCAGAGGTCAGGCCTGAGCTTAGAGTGTAGAGGTTGCAAGGCTGGAGCAGCCTGGAGCTAGGAGATAGGAAGCTATATATCTAGAATGTGTACGAACTCTCTTTGTTAAAACAGTTTTAAACAAGAAGAGGATGTTGTATTTGAGTGATAGAATTATAAGTACCTTTTGCTTTCTTTTTTGTGTCTTTCTGTATTTTCCAGTTGTTCTGTAATGAGTTTATGTTGCTTTTATAACTAGCAAAAAGCACTATTTAAAAAGATAAGAAAAATATTGAACTAGGACATAAAAGAACCACACTACTTTATTGAAATGCCCAGTATAAGAGCAGTATAAATGCAACATACACAAAACCCACCCTAGGCTAAATTAACGTGTTTTTCAAATTGGCCCTAGGTGCCCCTCTCCCCTCGTTCTGTGTCTTTTCTCCAGCCTTCCCTCTTCCCACTGCAGTCTTCTTTTCACGCCTTAGATGCTGACTACTTCTGTTATATATGGACTACCTCCTTTCACAGAGAGACTCATTCACTCTAAGGTGTAGGAGACTGAGTTTCGCTTCCTGGGGGAGATGGGAATGGGTATGTGTTTTAAGAGTAGAACTCTGGAAAAAATTTGTCTTAATAATTTAACCCAATTGTTGGCCTGGAGCCACCATTTCTAGTTATGAAATTTAATCAAGTTTATATTACTTTTTAAGATTAACTCTGGGAGTATCAACCTAATACAATTTTGATTGAAGTATGAGCAAAGACTTTTTGAGAGGAAAAAAGAGGACTAGGGAGTCTGCAGGGAAATGGGGCAGACATGAAGATGCTGATGCTTCAGAGCCTCCCGCAGAGGCCTTTTAAACCTGTCACGGAATTGGATAGAACCAAAGAAAGTGATTCTATGGAGTTGATTTCTTGGTAATATTGTAATATATATATAATTTTTTTCCTAGTTAATAAATTTTAGAGTTAAAATTATCCTCTTATTTGCTTAGAACAAGAGATTACAGAGTGAATATTAATTGGCCTCCCTAAATAGTGGTAGCTCATCATGTTAATGCTTGTTACTATTTTTTCATATCCATGTCTGGTGGTGTCCTATCATTATATTTTTATCTTTGAAGTTCAAGATATATATATCTTGGACACCTCGACTATAACAGTTCTAACACATTTCATATATAAAATGATGTTCTTTCACCTTTAGAGTATGCCTTGCTAATGTAAGACAGAGCACAGAGCTAGAATATGGACAGTCATACTTCTGTTTTCCTTCATTCAGGAAGATTCCTGACCAGACATGGGTACAGTGTGACGAGTGTCTTAAATGGAGGAAGCTTCCTGGCAAAGTTGATCCGTCCATACTACCTGCAAGATGGTTCTGTTACTATAATTCCCATCCAAAGTACAGGTAAGGTTAGGACTCAGTATTATGCCAGAGATAACTCCTGACTTGCCTCTGTATTCTAAATACATCTGTATTCTAATACATTATTATGTATTATACATAATAATGTATTCTAATACATTAATTTTCATCTCAAGTCCACACTCTTCAGCCTGGCATTCAAGCCCCTGTGCTAACTGGTCCCACTCTACCTAACCAGCCTTATTTTTCATTGTATCTTAACACAAACTGTGTGCTTTAGCTAGGCCTGTGGCTTCACTATTCCCCACGCATACCACGCTTATTCCCTCCTCCATGGCTTGATAGTGTCATTGCCCTTGCTTACAGGGACTTTCTGCATTCTGTCTGCCTACCCAAATCGCAACCATCTGGGAAGCTTAAGTATTTTGTGTGGTACTTTTCCTGTTGACAGTAGTTGACAGTGATTTTACTCTGGCTTCCTGTGGTTTTTAATTCTTGATGTTTGCTCACATACTGTTTTGTATTTTTTGGATGCTTTTCATATTTATTTACTTTGGCTCTTCAAGAGATGTAAACTATTAGAGAAGGGCTTTACATTTCAGATCTCCAGACATGCCTGAGCGCTTCTCCATGGAGAGTAGCTGGGATTGTGAGATTAGAATATGGCACTGAGTGCTTAGAAGTCTCATTTTTGAACCCTGCATCGCCTGTCAGTTTACACTCAGTTCAGGAGACATGGCCTTCCGGGACACTTTGCCCCCTTATAAAAATGGGTATAACATAGACTTTCCAATTATTATTAATTTTTGTTTCTTTCTAGGATTACTTTTGACCAGTGAACACATTTTCTAGCACTCCTTTCAGTTTTCACTCCTAAAATTCTCTTCCTTGTGCTTTATGTATATCAAATGTCTTTTCATTTATAGAATTCTCTTTTTTCCTCCTCTTTGCTAATCTCTGTTCTGTTCTGTATATGATGTAAACACCTAGTCCCTTATTGCTGCTTTCTGTCATAGCCTCTGATTTTCTTCTTCAGTCATCATCACCTGGTTTAGGAATTCTCATGCTTCTAGATTGCCCCTTGGGAATTACTTTCTTATAGATAAGAGGCAAAAGACTTAGATTCCAGACTCAGCAATAGTCTCTTTGTATGGGCTCTCAAGCAAGACTTTTGTATGGTCTCAAGACAAGCAAGTTTCTCTTGTGCTTGAACTTCACTGTGTAAAAATAGGGATTATGCTTCATGCTGCCCATGATAATATGAATTTTGTAGCTGTTATGTACTTTGAATGTCTTGGGAGAAAGGTAATACATGCACCAAAAATAATTATCTGATAGTATGCCTTGAAATAAGAATTGTTACACGTTAACCTGCACACAGGTTTTGCAATATGGGTGGAATCTGAACTCTATACTGTTAGAGGGTTGTTAACCTGCCTTATCATAGTTGTGAGGAAAGTAAAGGTTAAAAGTGAAGGGCATATTTTGTTTCCAAATAATGATTTCTTCTCCATATTCCAGGAGATGCTCTGTTCCAGAGGAACAAGAACTCATTGATGAAGACCTGTACTTGAGCAAAGCTAAGAAACAGTTGAGTATACCTGAGGTGGTGTTCTGTATCACACAGTAGACCCTTCCTAATAGGATAGGGGTGTTTTGAGAAAATGGATGATTTTGGGGGGAGGAATTTTAATGATTTCCCTCCTCACCTCTCTGTTCTTCCAATTCTTTGTTCCTTGTAATCATCTCCTGAATGTCCTAACTAATGATTGTCCTTAGTGTCTCTTCCTCCCTCCCCATGCCCTCTCTTTGGATGGGGCATTTGAAATCTCTCTTTAGTAGGAGAGTTCAAGAAGGCACCCTTAGTTACTCGGTGAGGCTTACACTATTTCTAATTTGGAAGGAACATTATAACCTAATTCTATAACTGGTAATCCATTTCAGACTGAGAAATTTCACGAGTGAACTAAACAGCACTTTTATCTTCTCCTAGAGATCAAACTGTGGAGAAGAAGAAGGTGCCAGTGGAAAATGAGAACCACCAGGTGAGAGACAGTCTGCCCTCTTCCTTTTCTCACACAAAATTTTCCCCAACAGAGGACATAGGTTGAAGGAAGCAGCAATCTTGAAAGCTGCATAGAAATAATGAACCATTTGTTCTGGTGGTCTTTTTTTCATTGGATCTTTGGATTTTGCTTTTATCTGCTGTTACTGATGTTCAGATCACCAAAAACAGAAGAGTGAAATCATGTATTTCCCAGATTTGTATTCATTACCGATTCTGCACAGTGTGAATGTCACATTTGGTGTCATGGAATACTCAGGGTCATGGTCTATCCTCATACAGGCTGCTCCTGTTGAGTTTCTAGTTTTCCTCAGTCTTCTTTCTTCCAGGATTCAGGGGTGATTCCTTCCTCCTTCCTCTTGGGAAGAAGGGGTGGTTCTTTGTGCCCCTCCCCCATCCCTGCTTTCAGGCTGGCTGGCTTTATGAAGACTCTGCTGTTTTGAATTTTCAGGAGCACTGTCTCTCGGACATGGGTGCCCAGCTCCGGACGCTGAAGGGTGCAATAAGGTTGGCCGTCCTTTCAGGGACACTCCTTTCCTGACAGCCACCATGGCACCCATATATCTTTCCCACCCAACCTTGCTTTTCTGCATGATTTTCCTCTTGACCCTCTTTCCCAGAGATATCTGCTAGTGGCATGTTAGATCCACCTTCCACCCACTCAATCAGGGTAGGTCAGACTGGTGAGGATAGAGGCAATTTAATACTAATTCTTCTTCTGACATCCTACCAAGACCCAAGGTATATGAATCAACAGGTTTCATACCCTCATGTCTTGGCTTAATAGTCTGATCTAGAGATTGGGAGATTTCCTGGGACTGCCCTGTCCTCATTCAGTTTGCCTTCCCTTTATATTCCTTCACTGTCATTGTTCATAATATCTTCATAGGCTGGCTCTCCCACAAGATCCCAGATGCATGCCTCTGTGTGTGTGCACTATGAACTTATGTTAGTCTTTAGCATGCATTTCTCCAAAACCAGCACAGACAGTTGCTGCAATGCTTATTTCCTCTACCCCTATCTTTATCACAGATCTCAGAGGAATGAAAACCCAGCCTTAAACTGGGTCACCAGAGAGCGTTAGATAGTGATTAGGGGGCCTGAGTTTATTTTGTGGGTGGGATGACTCTAGGAGCCAATAAGTGAGTTGGGGAAGTCTGTTGGTGTCCAGCTGATAAGGTTATAACTGAACGTGCCTGGGTTCAGTGTTCTAGTGTACATTACTGCGTGCTGTTTGTTTTGTGTAGGAAACAGTTTTTTTTTATTTGGCAAGTATTTTCTCCTAGCATCAGAAGGATTGACTCAACCTTTGGTATTTAGTTTGAAATTGGGATTTTCATGAATCTTTTCTTTTTTCGCTAGGTATTCACTAATCCACTGAAGATCCCTACTATTCAAGATATGGATGAATTGAATAATAAGACAGTTGGATATGAGGGAATTGATAGCCCTGGTCGGCTTCCTTCTGTTGGAGAAGAAAGCAAAACACCTTCTCTTCAACTTAAGCCTCTGGATTCGAGTGTTTTTCAGTTTTCCAGGTGGGTGAAAAACATAGTCTGTCTTCAGTTGTGAGCCTCGGGTCTGTTTTCCTATGAAGTCAGTTGGTATGGTTATCATGTTTATGTTTTTCCTAAGGCCTAGCATGGAATTCAGAAGAAGAAACACCATTTGGGGTTGATAAAGTTGTATGTTGCGTGTACCCCCAATTTTTCAACATTACAAGTGCTATGACAAGTTTTTCTATCTATCTATCTCTCTACTTTTCTTTGTTTTTACTTTTTTGAGGTGATCGTCTGATGAATGCTCCTTTATGTATTATGTATTCACATTATGTTGGAAATTGTGTAAGTGACATAATGGACATGAAAACTCTTTGAAAAGCATAATGTGCTGTACAAATGTAAGGTAACGTTACATAGATAAGCACTGTTTCTTGTTTTAAGTTTAGGAATATTGAAGTCCCGTGGGCCCCATAGGCCTAGCACATATTGGCCACATATAAAAATAACTATTAGCAGTTCATGCCGTTAGGTAAGCCTTCTAGTCCATTGTTTCCTGGAGTAAATTATTAGTATAAATTTAGTCTTGGGCTTTACTTGTTCATCTTCTCGTATCTCATCAATATTATTTTGTTCATCTTTTTAACGCAGAGGAACATACTTTTTCTTAAACATCAGAAGTGTTTGAAGCACTGAAAGATATGAGTGCCCCTGTACTGCCATGGGACTGGAACTCAGGACTCCTATTTATGACTTGCTTTCTCCTCTCTACTATGCTTCTCACTTCTGGCAGGGCCAAGCCGTAGGGCAGGTACAGAGTTGCTTTCCAATAGAAGCTTCTACAGTTAGCAATAACGTGACTATTACATAGTGGCTTGTGAACTTTTTGTTGACCCTTTTTAGTTTAAATATCTTCTTAACATATTATAGGTTAGAAGCAATGAAATACATAACGGTAAAAATAACTCCTGGTTTTTTCCACCAATGTTACTGATTCTTTTTCCTGTTTCTTGCTTCTTAGGTGGGTCTTTTCAGCTTTTCATCTAAACAAACATCTCTACATGTATACAAGTCCCCTATTCAGTGATTCTTCCACAATTAAGCCCTATAGATATTGGAAGAACCCCATGACCCCCTCAGTATGAACAAAAAGTCTTAAGAGGAAGTAAGCTATTAGGAGAAAAACTAATAAAACTCTAAAGAAATTAAATGAGAGTCTGTATGAAAGCGTTTATAACAGTACCTTGGAAGATAGTAGGTAATCAATAACTAATGGTTGAATCTGAGTCATATAAAAGGACCAATTTCTAAGATTGAACTATGCAGCGAGGGGGTAAGAAATATAGTCCCGTCAGTCCTCAGGGGCTTGAGCATAATTCTCATGTTCCCATCCATAGTTTTTCCAACTCTCATTGTGGTTGGGAGGGGTGTACAATAAGGTGATGTGTGTTTTTGAAGCACATTGTTACCCCCTACCTCGATCTCCTTGAGATGGTCATGTATGAGAATTGCCACTGGAATATCAAGCTGTCATTGCTCTTGAAGACTCTCTTTACCCTGCTGAGCCTTCTTTTCCTTTTCTTCAGTGTTTCTTTTGTTACTCTAGTGATTTTTGGTAACCTGAATGAGATTACAGATGCTAATCTGTTTAGGTGTGTATTTTATGAGTGTAGTATGGCAGTACATCCATTGGGTGGCATACTTCATCAGTCTTTATTGAGATTTCTGTATGAGTCTTTATGGAAGTGCTATATCCAGGGTTTTGGCTGTAGAGGACAAGTAAAGTACTTTGACTGTTCATGTGTAATTTTAATTTGAGAATAATATTCTTTCAGTAGAGATACATGATAATTGATGCTGCTAATGTCATGTTATATGTGAGGTCAGTAAATGATGATTATGTCATTTCAAGCTACAAATATAGGGGGATTCAGATTGATTGGAAAGAGTCTGCCTTTTGATAGGGGAAAATGAAAGTGCTCAAGAGTTTACTAAAATTTACAGGGTTTTCTGGTAAAACAATTTTAATGGAATAATAGGTTTAGTCAAGAGTTACAAAGAATCTCCTTTGTTATTATCAAAACCTAGAGCTGATAAGGGTCCTTGGGTCATGTTGTACAGCTCTCTAACTCTAGATAAAATAAAGCCTACACTATTCAAAAGAGTTTTTAAAAGTTCTAGTGGAGTAGATTATATGACCTAGCAGGGGCTCCAGAGGTGTCATTGGAAACAGTTTTTTGAGTCTCACAAATCTAGCAAGGGGAGGGGAGGACTTGCAACAAAGAAGAGATTTAGCCAGTATGTAAATGGGCATAAACTTTTAGGGGAGATAGCTTATTCGTTTAAAGGAAATGATCCCTTTCTGTTCCTTCAATCTACATATATTTGAGTGCTTACTGTATGAAAGGCAGTGTTCTAAGGCAGAGATGGAATCAAAGATGAAGGAGCTTGTGGTAGTCAAGTTTATATATGTAAGTATCCTCAGTACATGCTAAGTTTCATATGAGTGGTACAAACTAAGGTCTAGCATAGCCATAAGCATATCAACAAAAGCAAGACTTAGTGGCTGTAATTTACTTAGATATTTAGAGAGCCTTGGAGTAAGTTATATGTCAAAGGCTAACTAGTGCTTGTTTTAAAAGGATAACCAAAAAAAAAAACCTATCCAATTAGACTAATGGTGGAAGGAGAGGAGGAGAGCCATTCTGATGTGTTTAAAGAAATATTTGAGGCAACAAACATGAGATAGAAATAGAACAATTTTGCAAATGAATAAGATTGACTCAGGGGCCAGTATTAACTATTAGGGTAAAATTATGGTTTAAATATTAAACCATATTTAAAATATGATCTTTGAAAGAGACTTCCAGAATGGAGAAACGAGGAGCATGATGGACTCTTTTCACCAACAAATAACCATTTAACTGGAAAATATTATTAAAACAAAACAGTCATTCCAAGTTCCTGGAAATTGTCCTAGGGGCATATAGCAAATGGAGAAGACATTCATTCAAGAAAATCTATTAAATCTCAGAAAGAACAGCAAGAGTCTTTGGCATTTAGCCTGCCCCCATCCCCCTCCAAGCTGTATTTTATGAAAACTACCCCAGGGAGCTCTAATCCAGGTACATATGGTCAAGAAGTTTGGGGCTCCCTCTTCCCCAGCTCCCAGTCTAGAACTGTGATTTTACCTGGGAGCGGCAGGCCACTGATATCTCTCATCTCCCCCAGTCCTGTCTTGCAGAAGCTCTATTCCAGGCAGAACCAAGAGGACTGAGTCTCTTTTTCCCACTCAGCTTTCACTTCCCCTACCCAGGCCCTACTCAGAGAGTGGAAGCACTCACCTAGGGACAGCATGCCAAGGATACTGGACCCCTATTGCTCCAGCCCCAGCTTACTTATAGGGAAAAGTTTAGTGCCAGAAAGAGCAAGCCAAAAACCATCCCAGCATCCATTCATAAGAAAAGGTTTCACTCTTAGAGAAGTGGGCCACCATCCCTGCCCTCAGCTCTTGCACAGTGGCACAGAGGTTCTGCTTAACGAGGGAAGCAGGCCTTAAAGATGAAGAACTCATTAGTTGTACCTGAAGGAACTGACTTTATCTGGAATAGATCATGGAGAGTTCCATTCCTGAGGGCATTGTCAAAAATGACAGAAATCTTGGTAGGGAACAATTAAGAGGGCACTCATAACCCCATGATACAAGTTACAAAAAGCAAAATGGCCAAGCAATCAGAAGTTTGGTAACAGAAGGAGCAAGGAAAAAGACTATGAGGAAGTGCTCTTCTGGGATCATAGTCAACCGTGGGGGTTAGGAAGGCTCACTCAGGAGCAATCAGACCAGGACATAAGGTGGACTTGAAAGCAGCCCCCAAGCCTCACACAGATCAAACAACAAAGGGCAGGAAACTCACTGGCACTAGGGTCTTAAACACAGCCTCTAAGCAACCACTGGCTGAACAATAAGCTACTCTGACCCAGGGACAATTCATGGGAAGCCAGCCTTAAAAATAAAATCATACATATCCCTCGTATTCTGGAAGACTAGGTGCATGCTCAAGGCTATGGGCTTTCAGAGGTGATTGGAGAGGGACAATCCAAGCTACTACTACCTGGCTGAATGTGGGGCAGAAGCATAAATTCCTTGGACTGTGATAGCAGCCTCCAAGCCACACATCCAGTGGTAAAAGGTAGAATTTAACTGGCTAAGGGAGCCTAAGCACAACATTTGACCTATGCTGACCCAGGGGTAACTCATGGATTGCCAGGTAAAAGATAACAATCAAGAAGAAATCTGAGCAGGAACATCAGAGGCTGCATACTGTAGGGGAAATAGATTTCATGTAGTCAGTTCAGCTAGGACACTAAGTAAATAACCAAGAAATCAACAACCACCACCACCACTTGGAGGTGGGATCAGTGTCCAGAGTTTGCTATACCATATTATTGAAAATAGTCAGTTGTCAGCAGAAAATTATGAGACATACAAAGAAACAGGAAAGTGTGACCTGTACATAAGAAAAAAAAAGAAACAGGCAGTTCAAACCTGACACAGAAGTTGAATTTAGCAAAGACTTCAAAGCAGCCATTATAAATATGTTTAAAGAACTAAAGGGAACCATGTCTCATTAAGTAGAGAATATCAATAAAGGGATAGAAATTATTTTTAAAAAGAAGAAAATGGAAATTCTGGAGGTGGAAGGTATAATAACTAACATGAACATGAGCATTTCACTAAAGGAACTCAACAGCATATTGGAGTTGGCAAAAGAATGAATCAGCAAACTTGAAGGATATATCAATTTTAGGTTATGCTATCTGAAGAACAGAGAGAAAAAAGAATGAAGAAAAATGAACAGAGCATCAGAGAACTGTGAGACACCATTAAGTGCACCAACATATGCAAGATAGGAGTACAAGAAGAGAGGGAGGAAAAGGGGTAGAAAAAATATTCAAAGAAATAATAGCTGAAAAGTTCCCAAATTTGATGAAAAACCTTAATCTACACATCCAAGAAGCTCAATAAACTCAAAAGAGGATAAACTCAAAGAAAGTCACAGCCATACAGTCAAAATATTGTAAAAATATTGAAAGCCAAAGGCAAAGAAAGAAATCTTAAAAGCAGAAAGAGGAAAAATATCCATCATGTAAAAGAGAGCTCCAATAAGATTAACAGCTGACCTTTCATTAGAAACAATGCAGACCAGAAGGCAGTGGGATGACGTATGCAAAGTACTGAAAGAAACAGTGTTAACCAAGAATCTTAAATCCAGTAAAACTATCTTTAGAAAATGAAGGTGCAATAAATACATTCCCAGATAAACAAAAGCTGGTAGAATTTGTTTCTAGCAAAACTGCCATACAAGAAATACTAAAAGGAGTTCTTTAGGCTGAAAGCAAGGGACCCAGATAGTAACTCAGATTCACATGAAAAAATAATACTGACAATGGTAACTGTAATTATTTATAAAATACAATATAATAGTATATTTCTTCCTCTTTCTATTCTTAACCAATTCAAGGAATAATTGCATGAAACAATATGTATAAATTTGTGTATAATTTCATATATGTATATAATTTTATTGTTGGGCTCACCTAGAAATGTAAAATGTTTGACAATAACAGCACAAAGGAAGTGGGTGGGAGCAAAGCTCTATTGGAGTAAGGAAATAACACCAGATGGTAACTCAGATCCACAGTAAGAAATGAAGAAAATTAGAAATGGAAAAATAAGATGGTTGATTTAGCAAACTATAAATATTATAAATATGTACTTGCTCTGTTGTCTTCTCTCAGCTTCCTCAATAGATATAACATTACAAAAAGTAATAATTATAGCAATGTATTGTTAGATTTGTAAACGTTAAACTAAAAAATATCCATATAACATGCGAAGAGGAATAGTAGTTCCAGGAAGAAAGGAACAAAGGCATGACACATGTAGAAAACAAAGCTAAATAGCAGACATAAATTCTGTCATATCAACTATAACATTAACATTAAATGTGACTAAATTAAATAATCAAAAGATGGAGATTATCAGATTGGATTTTTAAAACATATCCAAATGTACTATTTACAGGAGACATACTTTAGATTCAAAGATACAAATGGGGGACCGGCCTGGTGGTGAAGTGGTTCAGTTCACACACTCCACTTCGGCAGCCTGGGGTTCACACGTTCAGATCCTGGGCGTGGACCTAGCACTGCTTGGCAAGCCATGCTGTGGCGGCATCCCACAAAAAATAGAGGAAGACTGGCACAGATGTTAGCTCAGCGACAATCTTCCTCAAGCAAAAAGAGGAGGATTGGCAACAGATGTTAGCTCAGGGCCAGTCTTCCTCACAAAAACAAAAAAGATACAAATAGGTTGAAAATAAAAGGATGGAAAGAGATAATAGCGTGCAAACAGCAACTGTTAAGAGAGCTGGAGTGGTTATACTAATATCAGACAAAATAGACTTTAATTAGGAAATGTTACTAGATATAGAGAGGGACATTTCATAGTGATAAAGTCCATCAGGAAGATATAATAATTATACCCATATATAGACCTAACAACAGAACCCCCAAAATGCATGAAGCAAAAGCAGACAGAATTGAAAGGAAAAATAGGCAATTTAACTATAATAGTTGGAGACCTCAATACCCCAGTTTCAGTAATGGACAGATAGATGATCAACAAGGAAATAGAAGAGTTGAAGAATGTGATAAACCAACTGGACCTGACAGACATATGCAGAACACTTCACCCCCATACAGCATATTCTTCTCAAGTGCATGTGAAATATTCTCCAGGATAGACCGTATATTAGACCATAAAACAAAACTCAGGGCTGGCCCCGTGGCTAAGTGGTTAAGTTTGCATGCTCCGCTACAGCGGCCCAGGGTTTCGCCGCTTCGGATCCTGGGTGTGGACATGGCACCACTCATCGGGCCGTGTTGAGGTGGCATCCCACATGCCACAACTAGAAGGACCTGCAACTAAGATATACAACTATGTACTGGGGGGATTTGGGGAGATAAAGCGGGGGGGAAAAAAAAAAGATTGGCAACAGTTGTTAGCTCAGGTGTCAATCTTTTAAAAAAACAAAAAAACTCAATAAATTTATAAATTTGAAAGGATTGATATCATACAAAGGTTGTTCTCCAACCACAAAGCAATTAAATTAGAAATCAACAACAGAAGGAAATTTGGGAGATTCACAAATATGTGGAAATTAAATAACACACTCCAAAATAACAAATGAATAAAAGAAGAAATCACAAGGGAAATTAGAAAATACCTTGAGAAGATGGAAATGAAAACAAAATATACCTAAACTTGTGGAATGAAACTAAAGAAGTACTCAGATGGAAAATTATATTTGTGATTGCTTATATTAAAATTGAAGAAAGATCTCAAATCAACAACCTAAACTTCCACCTTAAAACTCTAAAAAACCAACAGCAAGCTAATCTCAAATCAAGCTGAAAGAAGGAAATAACAAAGATCAGAATGGAAATAGAGAATAGAAAAAGCACCAGAGAAAATCAGTGAAACCAAAAGTTGACTCTGAAAAGAACAACAAAAATTAATAAAACAATACCATTTATGGTAGCTTCAGAAATATTTGGGAATGAATTTAACAGAAGTGCAAGCGAGACTTGTATACTGGAAACTACAAAATTGTTGAACAAGATTTAGAAGACCTAAGGAAATGGGAATACATTTCATGTTTGTGGATCAAAAGATTTAATGTTAAGATGATACTCCCCAAATTGAGCTACAGATTCAGTGCAATCCCTGTCAAAATATCAGCTGGCTTCTCTGCAGACAGACATGGAGGAATATGACAAAAAGGAAGAAAGAGAGAAGAAACTATATAGTTGGAAAAGAATCCCTGGTATGTAAACCCTAGATTAATCTTTACTAAATGAGTGAATACAGGTCTGGAATAAGAGTCGATTCCTAGAGGGAAGAACCAGACGTTTACTTATAGAACTAATAAGTATTTATAGAACCAATAAGTAAAATCCACTTATTTTTCTCTCATTCACATAAAAGTTCCTTTTTGATTACCTCTTATGCGCAAAATATTGTTCCCTCATCGCCATCCAGCAGTTAGTTAAGTTCCCTTCTGTGAAGGAACTCATACTTTAGTAGGGACCCTACAATACACACACACACCCCCATACCCACACATGCACACAATAGAAAGTGATACATATTAGAAGAGAATGCTAGAGCACTGTAGGAATTCATAAGTAGCATTTGAGCTGGACTTAGACGTGTGGTATTGCGGAGGAAAAGGGCATTTCAATCAAAAGAAGCAGCATGAGAAATCGTGGGGCATTCTGTTTGCCTGGTGTTTTTGAAGGGAAATAGTAAGAGATAAAGCTAGGGCCAAATTATGTCCTACCTCTGCCACTTACTAGCTACATGACCTCGAGAAAGTTAGTTAACCTCTCTAGTCCTAAGCATTCTCTTTAAAAATGAACATAATAGTACCACCTACCTCAGGGTTATTGGGAGGAATGAGTAAGGCCATACACATAAGCACTTATCATACTGTCTGGCACAGAGTAAGTCCTCAACAAATGTTTCTTATGTTTTGTAATGGAAAAACTTCAATACCAACTTAAGACATTTGAGATTTTATGTTGTGGGGAGCAATAGATAAAGATTTCAAATAGGGGAGTGACCTAATCAGAGCAATGCCTTAGGAAGATTAACTTGGCAGTGGGTGATCTGCAGGTGAGAGAAGGGGAGCCTGGAGGAAGCCATTGCTTCCAAGAGTGGCAATGAGAGCTTGAACTTGAGTATTGATAGTGGTAGAATTATGTAAAATTACTGAGAGTTTGATGGCATTGTACACAAATAGGAAACCTAGGAAAGGGAGCAGGTTTGAAGGTGAAAATGAAGGGTCAGTTTATCCATACTGAGTGAGATACCAGTGGGGCCTTCAGGAGGAAATGTGCATGACAAGCAATTGGGAATTCAGTACTGGAGAACAGGGCTGGGGGAATGACTTGGAGTTACCACTCAAAGGTTATAGCCAAGAAGTTGTATGAGATTACCAAAGAAAGAAATGTAGGGAGAGGAGAGAAGAGAATTCAAGACAGAACCCTTAGAGGTGGGAAAAGGAAAAGAAGACAGATAATTTGACTTGAATTGCCTTTCATAAAACTTTGCTGTTGCATATACCGTTCCGTCATGCTTGTCAGTTGATTGTTTTACTGTCCTCCTCAGTACCACAGCTACATGGACTACTGGCAGTGGCCCTTACACGTGTTGAAAGACAGATACTTTTGTTTTTACATAGCCCCTAAATCCTTTTGTTTCCCCATAAGGCTAACATGACAAGATCTATTAAGATAGCAAACCAGTTTTATTTCTGGGTGAACACTAGTTTTGAAGACTATTCAGGGAGTTATAAGAAGCTAGGGTTTGAGATGTCTTACAGATGTTCTCAGAAATTGCAGAAAAATATGGGCAGCCTTGAAATATTGTGAGGTGGCCAATCGCTTGCCTGACACTTGCACATTGAAGATTTGAAAGTTGATTTTTCACCTTGAGATTTCTTGATTTTCTGCAGAGAAGGCAGAATAGTTATGAGGGTAAAAATGTGGGTCCTGTCCTGCTCCATGATGTAAAATTGCCTGTGGATTTCACTGGCGCCAATTGTTTGGTCAGTTCCTTCAACACTTAGTGGATAGAGCATCCAGAAATGGAAGGTGATCCTAGGTCACCATCCTGGACTTCTCTGAAGAACTGAGGGAGTGCCTGTTTGTCTTGACAGAGGGGGACTCTTTTGCCGGAAGAGGGAAATGACTTGAATTGGCTGATTCAGTTTGTTTCTGACCAGGGCCCTGTGTTTTAATTAACTTTTACGAGTGACTAATGGGCAATACCCACAATCCAGTTGGCTGGCAAAGAAATTCTATGGTGTTCTACTGTGATGTAAAAGATATGTATGTCTTTGATACCAGACGGTTTTTGTGGCACTTTAAAATTAACGAGCTGGCTCGGTTCTCCTCCACATATTCCAATAGGCTTTTTATGACCTTTTTTTCCATTCTCATGTTAGAAGATTTTGCATATGTATTTTTTTGCTTTCCTTCCTTGTCTTGCATTTTGGAAACTTCTAAGTCAGGCTAGTTTCAATCCTATTTTCACAGTTCTTACCAAGGTCAACCTGGTCCTGTTATCCAGACGCTGACTCTTCATAACTTTCAAATTCATCTCTCCCTTAAGACCAATTGCTGTCTCAGCAAATTACATGAGTGAAGGGGTTGGGGTTTGGGGATAAAGTTGTATTCCTAACCTGAAATAACAGCTAGAGTCAGTTTTAATATGGGACATTTGAAGAGGGGCTCCATAGAATAAGAATATACTTAGCCTGTCTTGTGACAGCTTCAAATTTAATTTCCTCTTCTTCTTGCAGTAAGTACAAATGGATCCTGGGTGAGGAACCTGTGGAGAAACGAAGAAGGCTCCAGAATGAGATGACAGCACTTCCTCTAGATTATTCCATGCCTGGCCCTTACAGAAGGGCAGAGGCAGCTGTTGCCTACCCAGAAGGGGAGAACAGCCATGATAAATCTAGTTCTGAGAGAAGCACACCACCATACCTTTCGCCAGAGTACCCAGAAGCAAGTAAGAACACCAGTCAGAATAGGGAGGTTTCAGCTCTGTATTCAGGGGCCCAAGACCAACACCAGGGGTCCCTGCTGCCTGAAGAATTAGAAGATCAGATGCCAAGATTGGTAGCAGAAGAATCTAACAGAGGCACCACAAACATAAACAAGGAAGAAGTAAACAAGGGACCTTTTGTAGCTGTTGTTGGTGTTGCAAAGGGTGTTCGAGATTCGGGAGCTCCCATTCAGCTGATCCCCTTTAACAGGGAGGAGCTTGCTGAGAGAAGAAGAGCGGTTGAATCCTGGACCCCAGTGCCTTATTCTTCTGTGGCCTCTGCTGCAACCCCTGCTGCAGCAACTGGGGAGAAAGGAAGAGGCTATGAGGAGACTGGAGGTCGTAATACGCCAAAGATGAAGAACCAAAGAGAGCTGGAAGAACTGAAAAGAACCACGGAAAAATTGGAACGTGTTTTGGCTGAACGGAATTTGTTCCAGCAAAAGGTGAGGGTAACACCTTACCACAGGAATAAGAGATCATTGTAACCAAGGGTCCAGAGAGTTGGAGCTCTGATGATTTCATGTTCTGAAGCCTGTAAACAAAATAAGCCATTGAATCATTCTGTGGTATGTCTCAGATTGAGTGAACCCTGATGGGCATCCCTCCCATATTTTGGGATTGAAAAGGTCCGTAAGTTGCCAGCCCGGCGGCGCAGTGGTTAAGTGCACACGTTCTGCTTCGGCGGCCCAGGGTTCACCGGTTCGGATCCCGGGTGTGGACACGGCACCGCTTGGCAAGCCATGCTGTGGTAGGCATCCCACAGAGAAAGCAGAGGAAGATGGACACGGATGTTAGCTCAGGGCCAGCCTTCCTCAGCAAAAAGAGGAGGATTGGCAGCCGTTAGCTCAGAGCTAATCTTCCCGCCCCCCCCCCCCCAAAAAAAGAAAAGGTCCGTAAGTAGAGGAATATGTATAGAGGAATCACAGAGTGAATGTATTAGCTAGAATTTTTGGCACTCTCATAGCTTGTGAGGTCAACTGATTTTGTATTTCTTGGACTGCAGGTGGAGGAGCTGGAACAGGAGAGGAATCACTGGCATTCTGAATTTAAGAAAGTCCAACATGAATTGGTGACCTATAGTACCCAGGAGACAGAAGGCTTGTATTGGAGCAAGAAACACATGGGCTATCGCCAGGCTGAGTTCCAGATTCTGAAAGCTGAGCTGGAAAGAACCAAAGAAGAAAAGCAAGAACTAAAAGAGAAACTGAAGGAGACAGAGACACACCTGGAAGTTCTGCAGAAGGCTCAGGTCTCCTACCGGACCCCAGAGGGAGATGACCTAGAAAGGTTAATTACTAGGGTTTAGCTATCAGCTTGTGAGTGCTAATGGGAAGCATCCCTTAGGACCCCTAGTTAAGGGAGGAAGCCTTAATTAATTCGTAGGCCGCCGAGAATTGAGGAATTACTTCTTAGAGAGCAGCAGCTAGTCTCCCTGCGCATGGTGGCATTGTGCTTTCTTCTTTCTTTCTGACTAATGGAAATGTAATTGTTGAGAAATGTAGGCCCATTTTTAAGGAGCTTCATGGTGTTCTTTTGGCTAATGACTTCATGTCATCTCTTCTCCTGCCCCCTCACTCCATCATACAGGGCTTTGGCAAAGCTTACGCGACTGCGTATCCACGTCAGCTATCTCCTTACTTCTGTCCTCCCTCACTTGGAGCTTCGTGAGATCGGGTTTGACTCAGAACAAGTGGATGGGATCCTGTATACAGTGCTGGAGGCAAATCACATACTGGATTGAGCACCAGACTATATACTCTATATACCTTTCTCTTCTCTACCCTCCTCTCTTCTCTACCCTCCTCTCTTCTCTGCCCTTGTCTCCTCTCTACCCCTCTCTCTTCTCTCCCCTTTTGTTCTTTACCCTTCTTTCTTCTTTACCCTTCTCTTCTCTCCCTTTGTCTCTTCTCTATCCTTCCCTTCTCTCCTCTCTCCTTTCCTCCCTCCCCCACTTCTCTCTCTCTTTCACCTTTATGCCTTATATAGAGAATCCCTGAGTAATTCCTGGCTCTTAATCAGTCTGCTTCTTATTCAGTTTTGGTGTGGAGAAAGAGGCTAGTTAAATAGGCTTTTAAGAGTTCCAGGAATGGAAAAGCAGTAGTTGCCAAACCAGGTGACCTGAAAGCTTTAATTTTCATGACTTAGATACTTTGCCTATTTCTTATTCTTTCTGAAATGGTTAGTATTAATTTAGATTAAATCAGTCAGCAAATACTGGGTCCAATGTACTAGGTGATTGGGGATAAATTAAGAAGTATAATTCATGGTTTCAGCCTTCAACGATCTAACAATCCGGTTGGAAACACAAGATACACACCAAGTTAACTAACTTGTACAAGTGAGTGGTACAGACATGATAGAAAAGTTCTAGGGGGTAGTTCAAGGAAGACGCCACATCAGAAACGGGACCTAAACTAAGGTTGGTTTAAAGAATGAGCGTGAGCACACTGTTAACAGCGGTTGTTCTTTAGGTAGTAGGACTATGGTTGATATTTTTTCTTCTTCCTATCTTCCTGCTTTTTTCAAATTTTCTATAATAAACCTGTTATTCTTCTTAAATTGGAAAAAATAAATTGTTTTAAAAAAGAATGAGTAGGCTTGGATTTAGATATCAAATGAGAGACTGTGTGAAAATGTAAGATAATTATATATTTATAATTTATGTTATGTTTAGCATTACCTCTGGAAGAATAGCATGAACAAGGGCACGGAACAAGCCAGAATGTGAAAAATGTGTTTGGTAGGAGTGATGGGTTAATGTAAAGGGAACTAAGGTTAAATCATGACCCATTCACCCACCCCCCCCACTGTGGGATTTGCATTTTAATAAGGGATTCTTGAAAAAGAAATCTTCAAGGTTCAAATTCAGGGAAATATGCATCACCTGACTGTGGGATTTCCAGTAGTGGGGGAGCTGTTTCAGAGCGGGGAGAGCTGTGTGCTCTCCCCCAGAATACACCACCCAGCCACTTTTCAGGCTGGTGCCGGGTGAGGGGTACATCTCATACTATCAGAAAGAGTAAGACTTACACTCTTGGAGAAGTAGACATTTTATTTATTCATTGCTTTATTGTATTTGTACAACACATACTTTTCAAAGAGCTCAGGGTACTCTTCGAAAGACGCGGAACAGTGGACACATAAAAATATACCAAGAGTGAAAAATAGGAAGTAAAGGAGAAGTAATCAAAGGGAGGTGGGATCCAGCAATCACAAAAGGATTAGCTAGTCTAGAGGAGTGTTTTGAATATTTGTTTTGTTTCTCCTCTGCCGAGTTACTTCAGAAAACTCTCCCAAACTTACTTTACTTCCTTTGAAAGGAGGCCCATCATAGATATTCCAGTGAGACTGCAAGGAATAGGGGGAGGCCGGAGCCAGGCTTCGCCACTGCATGAGTACTTAAAGATTCCCTGCCCCCTTAGCTCACCTCACTGCAGCTCCAGCCCGCCAGTGATTACCTCTGATGTCAGACATTTGGACTGTGATATGGAAGGCCCCAGCTGTCTGAGTATGACTATTACTGAGAGAAGGGGGAGCACACTCCCCAATCTCAGTGACACTTGTTCTTCACATGGGGCTGTGAAAAGGTGGGGTTTTGCACAGATATGGACAATGGGGATGGGAGGGTGTAGTAGGAAAAAATTCAGAGCATTGAAGGTTCAGCCTGTGACTCTATGTGTGTGTGTGTGTGTGTGTGGTGAGCGAGGGGGCAGAGTACGAAGGAGTACAGGCAATTGGGCTTTAAAAAGAAAAAGATGGAAAACTTTAACTCATCTTTACTAGTGCTTTCAGCTCATTTCCTTGTCCCAACCACATGCTGCTGCTTCCAGCAAGTTACCTTTGTGAGTCCGTTTACTACAATACCTGAGCTACCCTTTGTTACCTATTTACAATGAAACCATACCAGCATGAAGTCCCTTTAACTAACGTTAAATGCACAGTGGAGAGACTGAAGTGTCACCCAGCCTTACCAGAGCTCATAATATAGTGCGGAGGCAAGACATTCAGAAGAAAAGAGTGGGTGCCTCCTCCTGGCTGTCCTGCTGGGTTAAGATAATCACGATTCCCCTTTCAGATGTCTCTCACATTTGCCCTTTGACTGTCCATTTCCACAATCAACATGTACATCCTTATTACCTCATGCCTTGATAATTGAAATAGATTCTTAATCGGCCTGCCTTTCCTCCTATTCTCATTCCTTTAATCCACCCTACTGACTGTCACTTAGTTGCTTTTGATGACCTCATCAGATTACGCCTCTGCTCAAAGGCTTGCTAGTGCTCACTTAGTGCAATACAAATTCCCATCTGGCTTCAACCATGCTCTCTAGACTCATCTTCCAACATTCCAAACACAAACCATGTTCCATCCAAACTGAACTGTTATTTTTCAGTTTCTGAGCCTGCCTTGAGATTTTCCCCTTCACCTTTGCCATTCCATTCCCTTTACCTGGAATGTTCTCCCTCCTCATCTTTCCTTTGGCTCAAATGTCACCTTTTTTCTGAAAATTCCTCTGATTAACCCAGCCAGACATCACCTTTTCTTTGAACATGTAAGTCTTGTGTCACTGATAAGGCTCTTGTCATCAACTTCCTTGTCCTGTCTTCCCTGTTAGAAAGCTTCAGATTCAAATATTCAACTGTCTGCTTGACATTTACACTTACATGCCTCACAGGCATTTCAAATAAACCACGGTAGAAATAAACAGTGACACACACACCCTGCGACAGTTCCTTCCCCCAATTTTCCTAATTTTAGAAAATGGCACCTCCACCCACCAGTCACATAAGCTAGAAACCTGGAAGTCATCCCTAATTTTCCTCTTCTATAGTCCCCCACATCCAGTCTGTCCGAAAGTCTGTCACTTCTGTCTCCAAAGTGTATCTTGACTCCACTTGCTTTTACCACAGCTTCCTTGGTCCAAACTACCGTCTTCTCCCATGGATAACTGCAACTCCCGACTGGCGCCCTTGCTTCCACTCTTGTCCTTGCCATTGTCTTATCACTACAGCCAAAGTTATTTAAAAAAACAAACAAATCAGATTGCATGACTCCCTGCTTAAAGGCCTTCAATGACTTCTCACTGCACTTAGAATAAAATCCATACTCCCTACGATGTCTTAGAAGACCCCTGCCTACATTGGCTCTTGCAACTCTTCCTCATATCTCCCTTTTCCCCTTGCTCATTGTGGTCTTCCCACTGAAACATGTCAGGCTCCCTCTTACCACAGAGCCTTTACCCATACTGTTCCTCTCCTACGATGCTCGTATCTGCAATCTTGGCATGGCTGACTATGCCTCATCCTTCAGGTCTTAGTGTGTCAACTTTCTCAGACAGGCCTTCCCTGGCAGCCTTTTTTTCTCTATTTACCCTGTTCTATCACTATGTCCTATTTTGTTTAATTCATAGCACTTCTCACAATTTGCAAGTATGTATTTGGCTGTTCACTTTCACTCATTCAACAAATACTGGGTACCTACCACATGCTGTGTGATATACAGTGGTGAACACAACACACAGTCCCTGTCTGCCTCTTTGATTAAAAAGTTCCCTGATGGGAAGGGTCATGCCTGTTTTTGCCAATCACTGTACCCCAGAGCTTATTATAGTACCTGGTATACAGTAGATAGTCAATAAATAATTGTTAATGATGGGAGCTGTGTTTTGTTCGTATCTCCATCTCCCTCAAGAGCCTACAACAGTGCCCCATTTATAGAAGGGGTTGGATAAATACAGTATGAGTGAGGTAGGTAACAATCCTGGACATTAAACTCTGAAAATGAAAGACTGAGAAAATACTATGGGATACAGGGGGCAATCGCTGTAAGCCGGAGTGACCTAGGGTTTCTCTCTGGCAGATCTTTGATTTGGATAATTTAAGGCTGCCAAAGGAGAAGGGGAATATGGGTATTCTCTACCTCGAACATTCTGAATATTATCAAAAGGAAGCTCCCTAGCATGGGATTTTAAAATGCTGAGGATTACCTAATATAATCAGTATAAGTCTATGGAGCCCAGATCTTGAGAGAGAACTAAAAAGGGGAAAAAATTTCTGAGGAGTCTTCATTCAGTTTTTCCAAGAGTAGTGATCGTTTTATTTGAAGAGAAGAAAGAGGAGCTTTTCCTAAGCAAAGAATAGACAGAACAAGCCTCAGGGAGGTAAGTTCTTGGCATATGTTAGGAAGTAAGTCCATGCTTGTTGGATGAGCAAATGGGCACCTTCCGGAGGACAGGAAGATTTGCTTGCCCGTGTCCAGTGATTGCGATTTAGAGGCAGAAGCTTAATTGGCAGGCTCTCAGTTCCCAAGGCAATCTCCAGATAGAATGTATTGCAGAGTTCTGTGCTATGAGTTAAAACCTCTTTCTGTAGGACTGTGTTGGGAGTGAAGCATGGAGGCATACTCAGGAAAGCTGGGGGTGAGCTCAGGCTAAGTCAAGTGCATTTCCCCAAAAGAATAACTTGTGCTTATTTACAAGGACATCCCTAACTCCTGACGTATCTTAGGCAGAGTGGAAGTTCAGGAGCCATATTTTTCTGAATCAAAAGTCACAGCACATGATTGGATAATAAACTAGACAATTTGAAAGAGCTGACTTAGATAGTCTTGAGTAGATTAAAGCCTTAGGCATTAAGTGAGACATAAATAGCATTCATTTTCTAGTGGAAAATAAAACCTGCAGAAGAAATATGTTGTTACTTCCCTCCATCCCGAAACCCAAAATTTTGATGTGAATCATGAGAAATCTCCAACCCGCTTTTAGATAAGAATAGTTCAAATGTTTTGGGTGCCTTCTACATGCCAAACACATTTCATATATTTGCCCGTTAAGTCCTCAGGGACAAGCAAGATGACTTCAGGCAGAGGCTCAGGACAATGTTCCCAAAAGGCCTGATCTTCCAAGTGGGCTGTGGAAACCTGCAAGGATTGGAAGGGTGGAGGTGTGTGGGGAGGGTTTTCCAGGTGTAGGGGATTGTATAAGCAATGTCAAGACTGGGTGGAGGGTGAATAAAGGGACACCCAAGGCGGGTTGAGCAATAGTGAATTATTCAATTTGGAGCATAAAGAACAGAATGGACCAAAGGCTCGTGAATGCCTGCAAGAGCGGGGCTATGCTAAATCTGCTTCATAGGCTGAGTTAGGAAAGTGGCTGTTGAAATCTCCCCAATTGTTCCTGAGTTTGGGAAATTAACCCCAGTTTGCGGTCCCTTTGGACTAAACTTTTCTCTAGCAGTGGGACCTGATTGATCATGCTTCTGTGCCACCTCAGATTGTCACACATCTAGATAAAGGTCAGAGCCATCACCACCCCTTTCCTCTCTAGCTTCTCAAGTCTGCTTTTCCCCTGGCTTCTGTTAATGGACTCTCATGAGTAGAAGCCTATTCAAGGTCTTCAGACTTTTGGGAAGAATCTTGAGAAGTTTTGGCCTGGGAAAGACTATCCCCCTTGCTAATGTAGATTCAGATCTGTGGTAGAAAATACACTTTGTCATTCTCCCCCATTCCCCAAAGGCACACACATTTTGTGGTGACTTTGACACCACCCTTTAGGTCACCAATATGCTTAGAATACAGCTAAGCATTTGTTGAGGACCTGCTGTATGCCATGATCACACTGAGAGGCAGGTACCATCCCCATTTTACAGATGAGGAAACTAAAGTGTAAAGAACTAAGTGACCTTCCCAAGGCCACACAGCTAGAGAGTGCAGAGGGAAAACCAAACCCAGGTTTGTCTGACGTCAAAGCTCAGGCTTTTTTCCCACTACACTATACTGCCTATCTTGAAAACGGTTAGCCTCGTCTTCTTTCTTTTGATAAGAAAATGCTAAAGGTAGCCCATACTGATAGGAATTTCCAAGGAAGCAAGTTCCACCATCCTACACAATGTTTAACTGCCCTCATGATCAGGAAATTGTTCACTTGTGTAATGAATATCCCTCTAAACGACGTGGAAATTCATTTCCTCTTGACTGAGTTTTTCACTCAGGACTGTCGCTTGGCAGCTTTCCTGATATTCAAACAGCCATCAAGATCCTATTCTTACGCTCCAGGAGGTCTTGGACTTGTTAGCCTCTGCCTATGAGTGTTCTCACTGGCTCCTTTGTAGCCCCCCCTTCCCAGACAGTGCTGAGTTGGGCAGATCTCTTGGGGAGTGAGAAAGTGACACTTCAGAACATATTGGTTTATTATTACACTCAGAGGAGTAAAATTAACCACATGACGTGCGTCTGGAATCGTCAAGGGGAAGATGGCACCACCTTTCTCATTTTGTCTGCTTTTTTCTTGATTTCTACTTCATCTTCATTTTTGAAGCTGTTGAATTATTTAGTTGAAGGGTGCCTATGTTACTCAGAGAATTCCCCTGCTCCCCCAAAGTCCGGTGCCCATTGTCTCTGAATTGGTGTTCTATTTTTTAAACTCATTGGACCTTCTTCTCATTCTGGCTCCTTTAGGGCTAAACTGAGAAACTAGTGGAAATTCTCGTGTTTATGACTGAAGGTATTTCTCTTCCCAGAAGGTATACTTGCTTTTTAATCAAGGCATTCAGTGCTTTTACACCAAAGGAGTAGGATCTTCACAATCTCATCAGACATCCTTTGCGGGGGGATGCTGATCCACCCTCTTGCATCCCGTTGGGTAATCCCAGAAATAAATTCAAGTGAAGAGGCTGCAAGGAGCATCTTCTCTTTGTGTTTGGTGTGACTGGTCTTTCTCCCAAGTAACTCACACACAACTCTGTCAAATATCACATACTCTGCAAGTGCTATTGGAGAAAAGGAGCTACCCCTGAAATGCTGGGTTGCCTGCCATCCTACTCATATTCATTTGGCATCTAATTTCACATCCCATTGTACTCCTTAATATCTGTTTGAAAGCACGTGAATTTTCTCAATGTTATCTCCACAAGGCCCTGTTTGCAAATAAAAACTTCTTCAAAGCCCTCCTAGGAAGTGACTTATTAAGTGGTGAGGGTGCCATTCTGGAGGAATGGGACTTCAGGGATGACAGGAAAGCAGGACCTGGAGATTTGCCTTTGTATGGTGACTTCCTGCTTTGTCAAGCCCTAAGACACCCCTGCTTGTCTTGTGGCAAAATGAGGCCCAGAGCGGGGAATTGTAGACAAGAGTTAACTAGGAGTTCCTGAGCTACAGTGACCAGGAAAGTGGTGGGTTGTGCGAGGTGGAGGGGGTGGTCAGATTACAGCTTCTGTATTGCTGTGCCTGATAACAGCCTGTTAATATTTTATCAGTGATCGCATCACAGCATGTAGTGAGCCACCACTTAGGGCAAAAGAGAGAGATAACCTGCTGGACTTCCTGTTTGAGGTTTTCTCCCCCGTTGAGATAACAGAATTTCTCATCAAAGCTAGAAGCCGCTCGGGCAGGGAGACCAGGCTGGGCAAAGGCCAGGCTTCAGCCAGCTGAGGAGGAGCACATGCACTTCCCAGCCTGGGGCCTCTATGTCCCAGAGTAGGCAGCTGCAGGCACGAAAGAATCCCTTGTCCGTGGGCCCGGGGCTGAGTGGGAGGGAGCAGTTGACCCTGCAAGGGCTCATGTGCCTTTCTTTAGCACTTGGCCCCTTCTGTCTCCTCTCTCCCTTCTCCCACGTTTGTGTTTCTCCTCTGGTTCAGAGCCAAAAGACCTCAGCTTGTCTGGATGGGCACTGCCTCTGCTCCCTCAGTAATTTCCAGAAACCTGCTCAAGAGAAGAAGATGAGGGAGAAGAGATTGAACCCCAGGGTCGCTCTCTCCGTTAGAGCCACTTAGGGGTCTTGTGATGGAGTTCTGGGTTAGCAGTGCAGTGTATCCCTGTTTCCTCCTTAGCACAGCTCTCCACCCTATTTCTCTATTTCCCACAGTCCTTCAGCTAGACGAAGCTGTTTCTTTTGATCGTCCTTTCTGAAGAAGCTCAAGTAGTACCGGTCCCCCATTTCATATGGATTGGGACTTGAGGGGACTTACACACCTTTTTAAACTAGCTCTTGACAGCCTTGTCTTATGGCACTTCTCCCCTTTCTCTCACAGGACAGACCATATTGCAATGCCTTGTACCACACTTGGACGTGCATGTCTTATCTCCCCTGGATCAGCTGTCAACTCCTACAAAGCACACCCTTTACCTGGTTCACCCTTGTTCACCCTCCTTGCCCTCAAAGCCGTTAGCACATAGCCTGACAGAGTAAGAGTGCAGTTAGTGTGGTCTGGCTGGCTAGCTGGCTGGCAAGACAGTTGATTGAATGGCTGTTTGACTGGCTGGATGAAGGTCTCTCAGAAAGCTGGAATTTGCTTTTCCATCGAGAAGCCAGTTTCAGCTTCCACCTCCCCCATTAATGATCACATGGCAGTGGGTCGCTAGAGCCCCAAGGGGGAGAAAACATGAGTCACACTATTATCAGAGGAATGAGGGAGGGGAGAAACATCTCTCCTTGTGCAAGGGTCAGAGCCATGAGGCTGGGGCATAAACACAGCAGCCTTCACTATCCCCTCAGCCTACCATAATCTAAATTACTTTATGATGGATGGCAGTGGAGTGAGCTGAAAGCTGTTCGACTTGGACCCACACTCAGGGAGATTTCTAGGAAACTATTTAGAGCAAGGCTTTTCTTGCTCAATCAGCCAAAGGGAATAGTTGCTCTTTGTCGGGTCTGCCCTGGTTTTTCTAGTTGAGGAGGATGAAATTCTAACTCCTTCCATAGAATCTTCCCAGATTAAAAGGAAGGAGGACCTCCCAGGCCAGCCTCATCCTAAGATGAAGGGAAGCTCTGTGCCCTGTTTCCCTCAGAAGCCCTTATATTCCAGTAGCAGGTAAGGACAGAAGGGCTGCAGGAATCTGAAGAGCAACAGGCACTCTTACACCTTCTGGGACAGAATTCCAGATTCACTTTGCTGTGAGAAGAGTTTCCAAGCTTATGTTCAGACTCTGACACTCTGTGACTTTAAGAAATTTACTCACTTCTCCGGGCCTCCATTTTGTCTCCCATAGCGGACTTGCTTCATTGGAGCGATTTGGAGGATGCAATGAAATCATGGATCTGAAAATGCTTTGGCCGTCAGGTGGTGGGTCACCAGAGCCCATAGCAGGCTGCTGCCCACTCAGCATAGCAGAGTCAGCAAGGCAACCCCATCTTCCAACCTGCAGTGACCCCCTTTCATAGGCTCTGGGGTTCCTGGTGCCAGACCAGAAACATGACCTCTTATTAAACTTCTCTTCGGAGAGCCCTTTCTCTCTACCCTTATTCTTACCTGAAATGGATGCTGGGGTCCTAACCTCTGCACCAGAGAAGGCCCACTTCAGGAGTGCAAGGGTAGTGCCTGTTCTAACAGGCTCCTGTGTGCCAAGGCCCACCAGGTCCAGGGGCTGGGCAAGCTATAGGGCCCCATTATTGTCAGTGTTGCCACAGTTAACATCTTTATGAATTAGGCTTTGTTGATTGCCAGTGAGGTTAGAACAGGGCCAAATCATTGGCCTCCCAAAATCCCATGCCTCCATAGAAAGGTGAATGGGAATTGAGGTGTCTTATTCAAACGTAAGTTTGACATCCCCCATGATGGGACAGCTAGCTGGGCCCCAGGCTGGGCAGCTGGCTGGCACAGCAGGAAGAGCAGTTCCAGGTAACACACTCAGTGAATTGGTCCTGCTCTCCCAGAGCCCCCTCACAGGAGACCAGGAGAGCCTGTGTGTGCCCAGTATTACCTTGCTGGCCATAAGTTGTTTGCCTCAGGTGGCTTGGGGACCTCTAGCAGGCTCTTCCTATTGCCTGCAAATATTGTTGCACCAGCAGAGTCCTATTTGGGGAGTCAGGAGACTGGGGCACTAACGCCAGCAGTGTGGCCCTGGGAAAAATCTCTTTACTTATGTGGGCCTTAGTTTCTCCATCAGCCTAATGGCAATTATCAGGTGTATTTCACTTTCCTCACAATGGTGGTTTGGAGAATGAAAAGAATAAACAAACACACAGCCATTTAGTAAATAAATGAAACAATTGTTGTGAAGAGGGAGGAGTCCTGGGCAAGATAAAAAGGTTAAAGTTTCCCTGGGGAGGAGGGATGTCTTGCTTTCTTAATCTGTCCAGTAAAGTCTAGAATTTTCTATACACCCAGTGGGGAGAAAAGCCAGTTTCCATCCTACCCTCCCCTTAGCCTAATTCTCTCCATCACACCTGTACTGTCTGGGCCCCTTTGAATTAATAAAACAGTTATTCAATCAACAAGTATTTATTGATCACCTACTGTGTGCCCAGCACTCTTACAAATAGTCTGGAGGATACAAAGAGGTTTCTAAGATATGGCCCCTACCCTCCAAAAGTTTACAATGTACTTGTGAAATCAGATACACACACATGAAAAGATAACTATCCATTAAAAATTCTCAATGATAGGCATCAAAGAAGCAATTTTTACATTGAAGATGGTGTGGGGGTGGGTAGGAGAGGGATGGAGTGGTCAGAGGAGACTCAGTGCAGTACATGGCGCTGAGCAAGTTCTCCAAGCATGAGAAAGACTCGACTAAAGGGAGAGGGCCTTCCAGCTTGGGAGAACAGCTTTAACATAGGCAAGAAGGTGGAAACATGAAAGGCATGTTAAAGACAATGAATGGGCCCCTTCTGTTGCCACTGAGGTTTGGAGAGGTGTACTGGAGTTTGTCAGAAGCTGGTCACGCTTAGGCTGGTGAGGGAAAATGCCTTTGGTTTGTTTATGACTCCCATCCTCACCCCCACCCCAGGGGAAATGGAGCATTTTCAGAACTTGGAGCTGCCTGGGAACCATTCTCTACTCTCCCATCTCAACTGAAATCCCAGGCAGCGGCTCAGCTATCACTCAGATCAGGGCCACAGCACTTTGGGCATGATTGTTCCATGCTGGAGCCTTTGGATGCCTTCTAGAAACTCTGGAATGTCTGGTGAAGGATAGTGGGGGGAATATGAAGGGTGACAGGGGCCCCATGTGATGCTGCAGTCTTTCAGAGGCTCTGTAGGGTTCTGTGGGTAGACTCTGGAGGCCTATCTCAGCCTTTGAGCTGATTTTCCATTAGGCCTGAAGACTCTCTGGTGAGTTGCCTCTCTCTGGCCTAATAAAAACACCCACTGGAGCCACCACACATGTCTACCCAGCTTCTTAGATACAAAAGTTCTTATTCTTTCTCAGGCAGCATCAAGGAGTGGTATTTTCCTCAGTCCCCCACAGCTCCCACACGGTCATCCCTCAGTCAAGGGCCATCTCTAGAAAAACTAGTTTCCCAGTCCTAAGGAAACCATTATGTAGTGCCCTTAGCCTTCTCATTTAGCAGGAGGCGAGGTCAGAGATAGGCAGGGGCTTCAGTGAGAGTTGGGGCTTCAGCTTCTCAGGCAGTTCCTCAGTGGAATCAGTCCGCTGCCACCCTGAGCTTTCCACCACAGCTTCTTTCCTGATGCTTTCCTCTAGCTGGGGGCTAGATCCCCAACCCACAAGTGTGAGGGAATTATGGGAAGTGCCCTGGGCAGTCATTCTGGTCTTTTTTTGGTCCTTGACTGCCTTCTCTCCCTCTCATCCTGCACCCAGTTGCTCTCTGTTCCCTCGGTACCATGGGATGGCTTTATTTCAGTTCATGCACAAACCAGTCTGGACACTGTAGAGTCATAACAAGAGTGGGATGGAGGCTCCAGGGCTTATTACTGGCCAATCAGTTTCTTTGGAGGGGTGCTTGAGAAGGAGGTTAGAGCCATGCCCATAAAAACCACCGCTCCTCCTTCCTCCCAAGCCCCAGCAATGAGCAAAGAGCCAACCTCCACCAGAGGGAGGGTCTTTGATCACAAAGAGGATCAGTCAGTGGGATGTGATTAGTGGGAATCTGGATGGATTACCAGGTAAACCAAAGGGCAAAGGGGAGCCTCTATGGCCTGGCCTAGGGTAGGGGGTGGGTTTAAAGTCAAGGGTTGGGGATTCAGCGTAGGGGAGGCCAAGGTGAAGGAAACGGAAAGTCTGGCTTGGCAAGCATCTTGACAATTCAACCTGCATGCTGTCACACCAGCTCCTCTTTCTGCCTTTGCTTGATCCAGTGGCCAAAGTCAGTCTATCCTCAGCAGAAGGTTCTGACATGATCCAGTGGCAAAGTCCCTCATCTGTGGCCCTGGGGGGGCTGTCCACTGGTTTTCACAGACCCAGCCACCCCCCAGCTCTGGCCCCTGGTTCTTCACACATACCCTGTCAGGCTGTAGGAGTTAAACTCACTCTTGACTTTGGGTGGTTGACCAGGCCTTGGAGAGCTCCTAGTGGCGAGGGGCTGGGCCTGGTAGGCATCGTAGTAGTTGGAGCGATTTCCCTGGAGTGGGCAGGAAAAGCAGAGGATGATTCCAGCTATCAGAGAGAACAGGGTGGAAATAATACCCAAGTAAAGAGCCTCTCCAATCTCAAATTTCATGCTGTCAGGTACCAGTGGGGAGTAGAAGTCCCGCAGGATCCCATGAAGATTCCAGGCAACAGGGATGAAGCCTAGGAGGCCTCCAAGGATGAAGAAGACTCCGCCCACTACCGCCACTCTGTCTTTGGCTCGGGAGTCCTGGCAGAAGACTGTGCATCTCATGCCCACCACAGAGATAATGCAGGCCAACGAAGAGATTGCACTGGATGTCACCATCATTGCCTGGGCTGCCTGGATGTCAGCAGGCAGGCCTAGAAGGGTGCTGTAGATGTCACACTGGGTGATGCCTGTGCTGTGTGTGGCACACTCCATCCAGAGGCCCTTGGAGAAGCCGACTGCTGTCACAATGCTGGCACCAACATAAGAGCTTGTTCGCCAGCTGGGGAGCAGCATGGCAACCAGGGTGCCCAACAGCCCCAGAAGGCCCAGGATGTAGCCTACAAGTTGGAGGCCAAGAGAGGCCATGGCAGACCTCTCAGTAGAAGCGTCTTAGGGCCTGCTCCCTTGTCTTCTGGCTGCAGCTTTTGCTCCTTGGGTCCCGGCCTCTAATCCCTCATTTCAGAGTGTCTCTGCCAGCCCGACTTCTCTCCTCCTTACAAGTGTCTGTGGGTGGCCACAAGCAGGCTCAAGAAGGCATCTGGAAGACCTAAAAAATATCCATAAACCAGATTAAATATTGACCAGAAGCTTATGAGAAACCAGAAAATGCTGGATGCCTTTTGACCTTTGTTATCTTTAGAAATAACACATGAGAAAGAAAAAAAAAAAAACTTTGAATGTGTAGCCAAAATGTCATCACCTCCTGCGTAGGCACATGCCTTAGGTTGGCAGCCAGACAAAGCCAGGGGCCAGACAGGTGGCTGCTTTCCGAGAAGGTGATGATGGCATTGGCGGTTGTGCTGGTTGCATTAACTCCAGGTCAGGCCGTTGGCTGGCACAGTTCTGTCTCCAAGGCCCACTGTTTAATGCATTGCTCAGCAACCGTGCCTCAGGGCCCCTCAATTGCAGACTGAGGCCAAACTCCACAAGGCTGGATCAGGAGGAACAGGTCTTAGGATATAGCCTTGGACTCCAAGTTACTAGAGGCTTCTTGAATCTTCAAGGGCCTAGAGAGCAGTGGTCTAGACCTGGGTCATCTGCCCATGGTGAAAATTTATTCCAGGGCAGCTTGGGGCAGGCAACAAAGCCTTCTGTCCACACTACGAGAGTTCACATCCTCCCGGCCCTGCCCAAATCCCCCTCCCCAGGTTAGACTAAGGCCTCCTGCATGTATAACACACCCAGACATTTCCTGTTTGCTCTCCTAATAGATACCCCACGAGTCCTAAGCCTCCCAGATGCTGTGGGAGTATTTTGGAGCAAAGATTATTCCGGCCCCAGTGGAAAACCCTGAAATTCTCTAGGCTGTCTGTCAGGGGCACTAAGATGGACAGAGGGAAGGAAAGCTGCTCTAGAATAGAGGGCTTTCTAAGAGGTGGGCATCTGAGCCAATTCTTTAGAATCTCAGAGCTGTCCAGGATTTTGCAGTGTTCAAGGAGCACGCCCCGACTCTTACCAAGGTTCAAGACACTAAGGGCTAAGGGTACATCCTCCTCCCCATCATCTACAAGACCCTCTAGCACACTAAATTTTCAACCCACCGCAATCTGGCTATTCCACTTTAGCCTTCTTCAAGATTTCTCTTTCCCTACTCATCCCTTAAATGTGAGTATTCCTCAGAAGTCCATCCTTTTCTCAATCAACACTCTGTCCCTAAGCAAACGTATCCACCCCCATGACTTAATCTCTCACCCATCCACTGGCACTGCCAAATCTGTATTTTCAGCATAGACCTTCCTCCTGAGCTTCAAGACTGTCAGCGCAATCACCTGTTTAAAACACCCACTGAGAAATGTCAGAGGCACCTCAAGTTTGACATGTTCAAAAAGGAACTCATCAGCCCCCATCACACCCCTCCCCAAACAGTTCTTCCCTGGGTTCCCCACGGTCGCTAACTGATACCTGTATCCATTCCCTTGCACCTGGCCAAAATCCTGGGCGTGATCCTTGAGAGAGAGGTGGCTCTCTCATGCTTATCCTTCACCTTCTACTGTCACTGTCTCACAAGTTCTGCCTCTTGAATATACCTCAAATCCATGGCACTCTTCTCTCCATTTCCACTGCTGTGTCCCCAGTTCAGGGCTTCGTCATTCTCTCTCCCTTGGACTACAGCAACGACTTTTTAACTGGTCTTACTTCCAATCTTGCCTCCTCCAGTTCTTTCTCCACACTGTTGCTAAGGTGATCTTTCAACACATTAATCTGATCAAGTCACTACTCTACATAAAACATTCCGGTGTCTCCACATCGGTTAAAGAATAAAGTCCAAACTTGTTTGTATTCCATGACCTATCAAACTTCATCTCTTGCCATTCCCCTCCTCATACTCTCTACTCTTGCTGAACTAAATTACTTTCAGTTCCCCAGTCATGTCATATAGTTTTTTGTTTCCAAGCCTGAGCACAGGCTGTTCCTTCTATGCAGAATGCCTGGCATTCTCTCTCTGTTTAGCACTTTCTCATTCTTTAGAGCTCAGCTCAGCTGTCTCTTACTCTAGCCTGGAGCAAGTGCCCCTCCTCTATGTTCCTGCAGTAGCTGGTGTTTAGTTACCTCCATCATAGTAATGATAATAATGATAATAGCAACATTTATGTAGTGTTTCCTATGTGACCATTACAAGCACTCTACACATGTTAACTCATTTAATCATCACAACAATGCTTTACGTTGGGTACTAATAATCCCTATTGTATAGATGAGGAAACTGAGGTACAGATAGTACTTATTGAACTATATTGTGATTTCTTGTTTAAATCCTTATTCTATCCCCACTAGTCTGTGAGCTACTTGAGGGCAAGGACTGTATCTTACTCATCTCTGTATCTCAAGTGCCTCACAATGCGCTACCCAGAGCAGGTATTCAAAAATGTCCTCTTAACGAATGAACAAAAGTAGTTAAAAGTAGTCTGAGGGACTATAAGATATGGACTTCCAAATGAGTCAATGACACTTCAGTGTAAGGTACCAGAGCTGCCCAATGTTGGCAAAGAAGATTGAGAGGGGAATCAGAAAGAGGGAAATGAAGAGAGAGACAGAGAAAGAGACAGAGACAGAGAGACAGAAAGCGGAGAGAGAAACACAGATAAGGAGAGAGACAGAACGATAAAAACAGAGACAGAGACAGAAAGAGAAAAACAGAGACAGAGTAAAAGAGACAGACAAACACAGAGAGAAACAGAGTTTGACGATTTTATGTGTATAATTCCGTGTTGAATATCATGTCTCTGTCCAAATTCTAAACAATTTGAGGGAGGAAACCATATATTAAGTTTCTGTTGTGCCTCTGCAGCTTTGGGCACACAGTTGATAGTCAATGCTATTCATCAGTGACGGATGTCACCATGCCAACGTTGATGCAAAGCAGTGCGGAGCAGGAGTCAATAAACATTGATGGGAGGTGGGGAGGGAAATCTAGTTTGAATCTCAGTTCGGTCACTTGCCAGCTGTGACACTTCACAAGTCCTTTCCAGGCATTGGTTTTCTTATTGCTAAACTGGGCACGATTCTACCCATCCTGATCAGAACTGCGCCTCTCAGTGGGGCCGTCAGTGCTGCTTGGAAGTCCTTCTACTTCTCCCTGGTAAGTGTTTTTAGTGACTACTTCAAATACTTACCTTTTTTTTTAGCTCCCTAACCTACCTCCTCCCTGTGCAGCTATTACCCTATCCTCATCATTCTCTTTGAAGCCAAGATTCTTAAACAAGCCATTTAATATTGACGTCTCTATTTCCTCCCCCTCCCACTCACTGCTCAACCCTCTGCAGTCTGGCTTCTGCCATTAGCCCTCCACTGAAAATGTTCTCACCAAGGTTGCCAACAATTTCCTTGTCCCCATATCCAATGGTCATATCCCTGTCATGTCATCTTGTCCCTCTCTTTCACAAAACTGTCTTCTCTCTTGTTTTCAGTAACTCCAATCTCAGTTTTCCCTGCCCCTCAAAATGAGGCTTCTAGGTCTCCTTTATAAATTCCTCTTCTTCCGCCCACTCTATAAATCTGACTACTCCCCCCAAGGTTTCATCTAGACTTCTAGACTTCTCTTCTTATTCTTTACATTCTCCACGGGTGACCTCATCCACTCTGTCTCTGTGCCAGTGACTGCTGAATTCGTACCTCTGGCACAAATCTCTCTCCTAAACTCAAGATTTGTATATTCAACTGCATTTGGAATGACCCCACTGGAATGTCTTAATGGTACCACAAATTTGACATTTGCAAAGCTGAAATCATCTGATCTCTTCACCCCCAAACTATTCCTCACACAGCTATCCCGGTGGGACCACTGCTCATCCAGCAATTCAAGCCAGTCATCCTTGTTTCTTCACCTCTTCTTGGCATACAAACAATTATGAAATCCTATCAGATCTACCTTCAAAATATATCCTGAATGCATCCCCTTCTTTCCATCTCTACTGCCTAAACTTTAGTTCAAACCATATCTCGTGTCCATTTGGAATCTCATAGGTACCTCAAACTGGTCTCTAATTCCACTTCTGCTCTGCCCCTATAATGAACTATCCATCCAGTAGTCAAGGATCTTTCTAAAATGGAAATTGAATCATAAGTGCCACCCAACCTCTTTGCCATGCTCAAAAATCTTCAGGACCTCTCAATTGCTTTCAGGATGAAGTTCAAACTCTCTAGCCCAGAAAAACCAGGAAAGCCCTCCATTGTCTGATTTCTGCTGTTCTTCCCAGCCTCATCTCCCACCAGTAACCTCCAACCTCATGCTTGATGCTCCTTCACATATACACACACAATACACACACACACACACGCGCACACACATGATCTAGCCATACCTGAACATGTGTACTTCACTGAATTTGCCTTTTTCTCCATCTCCAAGCCCTTAAACATCCACCATTTGCTTAGCTGATTGCTAGTTATCCTTCAGGACTCATCCTCTCCTTGAAACCTTCCTTGGACTCCTCTTCCCACCCAGGCTGGGTTAAATACTTTTCCTTTGTACTTTCTAACTATCTATGGCCATTGAGTGTGAGTGAGTGTTGGTAAGCTACCTTGAGGTGTTTGGAGAGAAGACTTTCTGCCTCCCAGAGGAGCGGCTCTTGCTTTCGTCTTCCTGGGATGGTGGTAGAAGAGCCCAACATGAGTTTCCCATGGGAACCAACAGTATCCACAAGAGGAGAGCCTCTACCTAGAGCCAATCCTGACTCAGTAGGAAAGTGGTTTGGGGCAGGGGGAAGGCGGAGTCAAAAAAATGCCATCACTAAGGTTTGGAATCTCTAGAGAGCCTGACTTGGCATAGCTGGGCAGGAGGAAGGACAGGTTGTTGGAGCTTATTCAATTGGGAGAAATTGCACAATGGGGGTCTGCTTTTCAGCCAGGGTCAGCAAGGCAGTGGTGAACAAAATAGCAAGTGGTTGAGTGGTGGGCCCTACTAGAATCTGCTTTTGTTAGTGTGATGAGGAGTAGAGGGTTTAGAGAAAGAGTCCTGGCCTGAGAATCAAAAAGTTAGCTTCTCATCTTGGTTCTGCCTGGAACCTGTTGAAGAAGTCCCTTAACTTCTCCAGGCCTTAGTTTGCTCACCTCCAAGTTTTGAGTCTCAAATAAGGTAATGGGGACAGGAAACCATTTTCACAAATATAGAAGACTGAATAGCTGTTATTAGAAGCAGTCAGTTTAAAAGAAACTCCTCTCTTTGAGGGATCCTCCTAGAAACCAAGCCCTGGCTCCTTTGGAAGAACAGAGAACTCTAGGCCTTGCCAGCTGAATTTGTCTTCCGGGCATGAGGCCAACACACTCCATGGCCCAAGGGCTGGGCAAAAGGCTTCATTTAGGATCCTTACCTAATCTTCCTTAGGGGAGGGATTGGAACTGCAGGAGAGGATTAGGAGGGTCAAGACTAAGAGCAGCTCCTGAATTAACCCCTTCTTGCCTGGGTACTTGCCCTGCTAGGCTTATTTCTTGCACCAAGAGTCTTGTGCATGGTACCTCTTCTGTGGGGGCATCCTCATGAGACTGAGTAGAACAGCACAGGTGGGGTTCTAACGCTCAGGGAAGGACCCGATGTGGCATCCTGTGCGCGGTGGAGGCCATCGCAGCCCTCTTCTGTCGGTCAGCCTCATTCCTCCATTCCTTGATTTCACAGCCCCTCACAGGAATCTGAGACACTTGCTTTCCTCTCTGCACCTCACCTCCAGCTGCCGAGCTGGGCTCTAGTAGGTGGCAAAGCCATTCCCTTAAAGCCCTACTTTCTGGAAAGTTTGTCCTTGGAGCAGTTCACCTTTCCTTCTGCATCAGTTGATGGATGACAGCTCCAGGAACTACAACTGGATTGAGAGATTTTCTAATTGCTTTAAAAAGAAATTTATTTTTGGCCTGATCCTCAAAGAGAAGCACTGTCACTTTAGAACGCTAGAAAACACCGAAAAGCAGAACTGAGAAAACAGACATCACCTACAATCTCCCCAGCTATAAGCGCTGTTAATGTTTTGGTTCCAACTCCATTTTCAAAGAGGACAGTTGAAGAGAATAATGTCTCAGCCCAAAGAAGAAATTTCTTTTTTCAATTGAGATATAATTGACACATAACATTGCATTAGTTTCAGGTGTACAACATAAACATTTGATATATGCATATATTGCAAAAAGATCACCACAATAAATTTAGTTATCATCACCACACAGTTACACATTTTTTTTTCTTCTGATGAGAACTTTTAAGATCTACTCTCTTAGCAACTTTCAAATATGCAATACAGTATTGTTAACCATTATCACCATGCCGTACATTACATCCCCAGGATTTATTTGTCTTATAACTGGAGGTTTGTACCTTTTGACCACCTTCAGCCATTTCACCCACCCCCCCACCCACCACCTCTGGCAACCGCCTACCTGTTCTCTATATCTATGAGCTCGTGGGGTTTCTTTTGTGTTTTTTTCGATTCCACATATAAGTGAGATCATACAGTATTTGTCTTTCTCTGTCTGACTTATTTCACCTAGCATAATGCCCACCAGGTCCATCCATTTTCATCGCAAATGGCAGCATTTCGTTCAAAGAAGGAATTTCTAATGACAGACTTGCAGACCAGTGGGGGGAAAGTATTTAAGGGCTTGAGGGGGAGATTTTACGACTTCACTCAGAAATCCATCTTCTGCTGACTCCCTGAGCCTTCGTGCCGGGGAAGGCGCTGGAGCTGGCTGAGGAAGCGCTCCTTCCAGTCCTCAGTGCCCCACAGTTAGACAGAGGGGTAAACTGTAGCTGCTTTCCTCCCAGCCTTTTATCTCAGTCCTTTTGCCCTCAAAAGCTCTGTTCAGAAATTATTATCTGATTTGGAGAGTGCTTCCTCAGGCTCTGTAGTTTCAAAGTCTAGAAACTTTGTGGTAACCTTGAGGAAACCAGTACTGCCAACCCAAGTGCTACCTGAATTTTCCCTCCTGTGCCCTTCCCTCGGAAACCCAAGGTGGCCCAGGCTGGCTGCACCATGGGCCAAATTGAGAGCAAAACCAGGAAGCAAGAGCCCACAGGTGAGTTTAAAAGATAGCAAATAAATCAGAATTGAGACACTTACGAAGCAGTTCTTTTACAGAGCCTGGAGGAGGTGTATGGCCCTGGAGAGGGAGGAAGGGATCCTGAGGAAGAGGGGCCCCAGCCGAGGTGATAAAGGATTTCTAATTGTTACCCACAGCTTTGCAAAATACATCTGCAAATCTCAGCCTTGGGTCAGAGACTTATTACAGATCAGAATTAAACCCCCTGGAGGCTGTGGAAGATTGAGGTACTTAAAAAAAAGTTTTGTGAGTTTTGTGTTTTTCTTGTCAGAAACTCCAGCTGGGCTTTTGTGTGGTGACCTTGGGGGGAGAAGGGTTTGGCCCAAGGAGGAATTCGGAACATTCCAGCTTTGGGGGTGGGGTGAGGAGGGGCTCTGTTATGCCCATTAGGTGTCCCTGGCTAGCGGCCCTGAGGCCCAGCAGGAAATAAGCCTCATAAACACAGCCCCGATGAGCTAGTGCCCAAGCAGCCCTGCGCCGCCTACAGCCCTGATGACTCTTCCACCCAGTTTTGTTCTCCTGCAAGCCCCCAGCTCTACCCACCCCTAAGGTTGACCCCAAGGTGCAAGGGCAAACGTATACTGTAGGTTCAGACTTTTGTGACTTCAAAGACCAGGTCCCTACAAGGTGGGACTGAGGTGGCCGTGGTAATTGTGGGCCATCTCTGTACCACACACAGCAGTACCGCACTCTATGTCGTCCGAGTCTCTCAAAAGTTCTGTGGAATAGAGTGTAGCAATTGGGTTTCCTCTCCAAATGAAAAACAAAAACCAACCTTTCCTGCTTTTTTTCTGATTAGAAACAGATGCTATTGCAAAAAAATTCAGAAAATAAAGTATAAAGAAGAAAGTAGAGGTCCTCATAATAGCACCAGCAAGAGGTATAATGTTAATCATTGCTAACATTTTGATGCACTGTAGAAGACATGAATAGACATATTTCTTAGAAAATTGAATCACATTATACCCTACAATTCTGTAACCTTCTATCATTTCTAAATAACGTAACGATATGACATTGACATGGCCCTATTTCCATGTCAAGTAAAAAACAGATCTGCGTCATTCTCTTCTGGCTGCATTGTAGTCTATCACATAAAATATAATGTATTTAACCATTAACTATCAGCTATTGTTGTTATTTCCATTTTTCACTACTATAACCTAGCTTCTTTGCACATAATACTGACAAATTCTAGGGACAGAATTGCTAAGTCAAAGAGTGTGAATGTTTTAAAGGCTAATACAACATATTACAGAAGAAGAGCAGCTATTACCGTTTCCAGATGAGAAAGCCTCGGCCCAATGAGATGAAATGAAGGAATTACCCAGCATCCCAAGCTGAGCAGTAACAGTTAGACCTGAAATCTACATCTCTAGAGGCCTGGCTCAGTAAGCTTTCCTGTGCACCACATTGACTCTGTCCCAGGGAGTCCTATGTAAAAATGAGAAGGCTAGTGGCCACCGTTCATTGAACACATTCTGGGTGTTAGGCACGGTGCTGACGGTTGTCATATACGTTGTCTCACTGAGCTACGGAAGAGCAGAGCCAGGCCTGGGCACCAACCCTCGCCAACTCTGGAGCTTGGCTCCTCATCATTAGGCTCTACTCCGTTTTTGAAGTGATATCAAAGCAGTCAGATTTGTTGCCTAGTGCGAATTCAGTGAGGCAAATCAGAAGTCATGCTCCTTCCCAAGGTGGCTCATAACTGTCCTGCAGGTATGAACGGGGTGCTGATCCCCAGCAATCCTCCTGAGCAGGAGTCTCTCCAGGATGCTACCCCTTGGCAGGCTGGGACAGGCTAAAAGGGCAGTCATGCCTGAGCTCAGGCCTGGGGAGTCTTTGGAGACAAAAGCAAGCAAGACCGAAGGGATGGGAGGGCTAGCAGGCTAATCCTCTAACCAGCTGTGTGACCTGGGGCAGGTCTTCACATCTTTCTCCAGGCTTCACCCAACTGACTTCCCAAGGCAGGGCTAATGAATATGAAAGCATTTTGACAAGTAGAAAATACTGGGTGAGTGCGGGGTAGAATTTGTAGTAGAGGGGCACCTTATCAGCTCACAGTGACTCTGTGCAAGTGAGGATAGGAAAAGGCAGAATCTTAGGGACAGGTGCCAGGGCGGATGAGGGCACTGTGTTGGCAGGATGTGGTTACCAGATTGGCAATCACTCAAGGACTAGGTTCTAACACTGTGTTGCCTATGGGTCGGCACTGTCAGATCCTGGTGGAATCATGCCAAAGACTATGACTCCTCAGTGTTGAGCCTAGGAGGCTCCTTAATAATCTGCTAAGACCCCTGCTGAAATCCAGAGAGTCTAGATAGGTGGGGGAATGGGAAGGGGTCTGAAAGAAGAGAGGAAAGAATTGCAGTCTGAGAAAAGCAGTATCTGGTTAAGGAGAGGAGTGAGCTGTGAGAGAATAAAGAGAGGGAAATGTGGGTCTGGGAAGAGATGGGTTAGGAAAGAGAGCAGGAGAAGAGGTGGGAGAGGGGCCTTTGAGGAACAAAATCTAAGAGAGGTCTGTATAAAGCAAGGTCTTGAGGGAGAGAGAAGAGATGGTACTATGAGAAGAAAAGTCTAGAAGGAGAAATAAGAGAGATTTTAGGGGCAAAAGGGCAAGGATGAGAGGACTATCGGAGAAGGAGTTAGGGTCCAGGGCAGAGAGAAGATTAGAGACATTCCATCCCCACTGTTCCACCAAACCAAGAAGTTCTTGTCAAAGTCATGAATGACCCCCATGTCACCAAATCCAATGGCCACTTTTCAGTCCTTAACTTCCTTGACTTCTATGCAGCATTCACTGCCCCCAATAACTTTGCCCTTCTTGAAATGCTTTCTTCTCCTGGCCTCTGCGATACAACTCTCCCGTGCTGTTCCTCCTATCTCTCTGGCTACTTCTTCACTGACTCCTCCTCCTCTGCCAGATCCTTAAATAGAGGTGTTTCTCAGGAGCCTGACGTAGGTCTTTTCCCACTGCATTCCTACTCTCAGAAGTCTCATTTCTCTCTCATGGTTTCAATTACCCTATATACTCTGATGACTTCCAAACCGTCGTTTTCAGCTCAGACTTCCGCTCTAAATTCAGACCCCTATATACTGACATCTCCATTTGGATAGCTCAAAATCATCTCAAACTCAACATGTCCAAAATTGCATCCTTGATTTTCTTCGAACTAAAACCAATCCTCCCTCAGTCTTCTCCATGTGAGAAAGCCAGTTATTTAAGCCAGAAACCTCAGAGTTAGACTTAATTTCACTCTTTTCTCTTTCTCCTTCCCTCCACACTCCATCTCATCTGATCTGTAAATCCTTCCAACACTACCTTCAATATATGGGTCTTTCATCCATCTATTGGTTTCCAATGTGAAAACGATATTTCCATTACCATCCTTTACCATCATCTCTCAAAATCCGTGGTCTCAGGACCACTTTACAGTTTTAAAAATTATTTAGGAAAAAATCCAATGTTCCTCAACTAGTGAGTGGATAAACAAAACCGTGGCACATCTGGATAATGGAATACTACTCAGCAATAAAAAGGAGTGTGCTAATGATACAGGCAACTACATAAATGAAGCTCAAGTGTGTTGTGCTAAGTGAAAGAAGCCAAATTCAAAAGGCTGTTTACTGTAGGATTCCATTTATATGACATTCTTGAAATGGCAAGACTATAGGATGGAGAATAGATTAGTGGTTGCCGGGGTTAGGGGTGGGGGAGGGGGTTGACTAAAATGCTGTGGCACAGGGAATTATTTGGATGTTGGAACTGTAATGATTGTTGCATAACTCTATGCATTTGTCAAAATTCATGACACTGCAAACCCAAAAGAATGAATTTTATGCATTCTTCCACATTTTGTCACACTGAGTATTAAATGACATGTACGCATGTTTAAAAATAAATAAATAAAATATATTAGTTAAAAAATATTGAAGACTCTAAAGGGCTTTCATTTTTACGGGTTATATCAACATTTAACATATTAGAAATTAAAACTGATAAACTTTAAAACTATTTATTTTTTAATTTAAAATCACAATGATCAACCCATTGCATGTTAAAATAAATGAGACATATTTATGAAAAATGACTATTTTCCAAAACAAAAAAATTAGCAAGAAAAGTGGCATTGTATTACATTTTTGCAATCTCTTTAGTATCTGACTGAATAAAAGCAGCGGGATTCTCGTATCTGCACTTGCATTCAACCTGTCGCAATATGTTGTTTCAGTTAAAGGATATGAAGAAAATCCAGCCTCACAAAGATATGTAGTTAGAGAAGGGGGTTATTTAATAGCTTTTTAGGCAGAATTCTAAGAATGACCATCACCTGTGTATAAATTCCCTCTCCTTTGAGAGTGGTATTGGTGATATTTATTAGTCCCATGATTATGTTAGTTATTTGGCAAAAAGGAATTATCCAGGTGGGCCTAATCTAATCATGAGCCCTTTCTTATTTTTTGAGGAAGATTGGCCCTGAGCTAACTGCTGTCAATCCTCCTCTTTTTGCTGAGGAAGACCGGCCCTGAGCTAACATCCATGCCCATCTTCCTCCACCTTATATGTGGGACGCCTACCACAGCATGGGTTGCCAAGCGGTGCCATGTCCGCACCCGGGATCCGAACCGGGGAATCCTGGGCCGCCAAAGGGGAATGTGCGACCTTGACTGCTGTACCACCAGGCCGGCCCCTATATGAGCCCTTTCAAAGTAAAGTGTTTCCTCTGTCTAGTGCCAGAAAAGGAAGACAGAGAGATTGGGAATGTGATAACCACTCGACGTGACACTGATGGTCAGGCAATGGAAGGGGCCGCATGAGAAGGAATGTGGGCAGCCTCGAGGGCAGCACTCCAGAGAATAGCCTTTGGATGACAGCCAGCAAAGCAGCAGGGACCTCAGCCCTGAAAACCAGAAGGAACTGGGTTTTTCTCACCTTTTGAGTGAGCTTGGAAGCAGATTTCCCCCCCAGAGCCTGCAGATGAGAGCCCAGCCCAGCTGACAGACAACTCGACCTCAGCCTTGGGAGACCCTAAGCAGAGAACGCAGGTGAGCCCACCTGGGCTTCTGACTTACAGAACTGTGAAATAATAAATAGCTGTTGTATCAAGCTGTTAAGCTGGTGGTAATTTATTATGGCGGCAATAGAAAGCTAATACCTTGTGGGTATTCATCTTTGATACTATACGTAAACTTCACGAGTGGTAGTTTCTTAACGTTTATTTGCAATGTTGAATCTAAAACCATATCAATGAACCTTTTGTACTCTGTAACATTAAAATCCATTGGTCTATCTTGCACTTTGAATGGATCTATTATCCACGCATGATTTTATAACATCATGCATTAGTCATTTGGAAAATATCAGCCCGCCCAGTTATACAGATCTTCTAATTATTGACTCATTTCATAATTACACAGTATAAAAAACTGCATTCATTAGTCTCCCTACTAATCTAATCAGAAATGTCTTTAGGGTATTGAGAAACTCTCAAGCTTACAGGGGCAGATACACGTCTTCCAAAATTATATGTTTTACTTGAAAGCTTAAATTTTATCATTGACAACAAATACTATCAGTTGTTTCCTTTGCGATAACAGGATCACTTTATTCATTTTCAACAAAATGCTGGCCAAATACTCAAGTTTGAATAACCATAGTTCCTCTGTCAATCATTCTTTCAAGTAAGAAAGAAGTGTTTCATGAAAAACTGGCTAGTTTAGCTTGAAATTCAATTGCACAAGTGCTTTTCCTCGTGACAACCATCATACTTCAGCACGCAGTAGAAGTGCTTTATATATCCTTCCTATTTTGTCACACAGATTATTAAAAAGGCATGTACTCACACACACCAAAATAAACTCAAAATGGATCAAAGACCTAAAGATGAGGCCTGAAACAATAAGTCTTCTGGAAGAGAATATAGGCAGTACACTCTTTGACATCAGTTTCAAAAGAATCTTTTCAGACACTATAACTCCTCAGTTGAGGGAAACAATAGAAAGAATAAACAAATGGGACTTCATCAGACTAAAGAGCTTCTTCAAGGCAAGGGAAAACAGGATTGAAACAAGAAAACAGCTCACTAATTGGGAAAAAATATTTACAAGCCACTTATCCGACAAAGGGTTAATCTCCGTAATATACAAAGAACTCACACGGCTCAACAACAAAAAAACAAACAACCCGATCAAAAAATGGGCAGAGGACATGAACAGACATTTCTCAAAAGAAGATATGAATATGGCCAATAGACACATGAAAAGATGTTCATCATCACTAATCATCAGGGAAATGCAAATCAAAACTACACTAAGATATCACCTTACACCCGTTAGATTGGCAAAAGCATCCAAAACCAAGAGCGACAAATGTTGGAGAGGTTGTGGAGATAAAGGAACCCTCATACACTGTTGGTGGGAATGCAAACTGGTACAGCCACTATGGAAAACAGTATGGAGATTTCTCAAAAAGTTAAAAACTGAAATACCCTATGACCCAGCCATCCCATTACTGGGTATCTATCCTAAGAACCTGAAATCAGAAATCCCAAGAGTCCCTTGCACCCCTATGTTCATCGCAGCATTATTTACAATAGCCAAGACGTGGAACCAACCTACATGCCCAGAAACTGATGATTGGATAAAGAAGATGTGGTGTATATATACACAATGGAATACTACTCAGCCATAAAAAAGACAAAATTGGCCCATTCACAGCAACGTGGATGGACCTCGAGAGTATTATGTTAAGCGAAATAAGCCAGTCAGAGAAAGATGAACTCTATATGACTCCACTCATAGGGGGAAGTTAGTATATTGACAAGGAGATCTGATCGGTGGTTACCAGGGAAAAGGGGGGGTGGGGGGAGGGCACAAAGGGGGAAGTGGTGTACCCACAACATGACCAACAAAAATGTACAACTGAAATCTCACAAGGTTGTAATCTATCATAACATTAATAAAAAAAAAAAAGGCATGTACTCAAAGGGTTGAGATTTAATAAAAATTCATCATTTTTACTGTTTCATCAAGACATTCTTATGTGAGACGGGCATTTCCTCCACCAGGAATACATTGCTGGTGAAGAATAACATGAACACAGTTTGGTGCCACTGCCCTGACCCATGCTAAGGGGCCAGCACTTTCACCCACAATTGCTTTTGCTCCATCAGTGCAAATGTCAACACAGTGAAAACGGCAAATAACGTCTTAGTCTTATTATGAAAGTAGTTTTGACTGAACCCCCTGAACGAATCTTAGGGGCCCCTAGGGGTCTTTGGAGCACACTTTTAGGGCTGTTGGTCTAGGCTAAGGCTGGAAGGGGAGGAAAGAGGCCTGGGAAGGGTGGAGATGAAACTTTAATCATGCTTAGAAATGCCTTATCAACGGAGGAGGCAGCTGGGAATAAAGAGGAGGAGAGAATTCCTAGATTCTTTCCCCCAAGGACCTCTGCAGTGCCCCTTCCTACTCCTGACCTGCCTTGCTCCTGAGCTGTCCCAGCCAAGTCAACAGCTACCTTCTAAAGCTCCTCCATCCTGGGATCTTGGAAGCTCTGTCTTGCAAGGCCAAAATACTAAGAGAATCCCATCCTGGTCCATGTACCTGTCATGGCTGCTCGCCACCTGACCCTAGAGCCCCAAGGCTCTGCTAGACTGAATCTGTGAGTCTGCTCAGACCAACTACCCTGTGTTAAAAGGCATTCTATTCACACAGAATGAGAACCTGCTGTGTACCCAGTCCTGTGCCAGGTGCTGATGGGAGGGAAGATGACAAAGCCATAGCCCCTTCCCTGATCACCTCAATAGAGAGGCTTACTTCACATCTAAAAAGGGAGCTCCGATGAAAAGGCTGTGGAAGGAAGCAGATATTAGCATGTCTTGGAGGCTTCCTGGAGTAAATGTGGCTTCAAGGAGGACCTGGAAGGCAGAGGTAGAATTTGAGTCAAGGGGGAGAGAGAAGGCATTCTAGATCTAGGCAGGAGGGTGGAGATGATCACGTGCAGGACTGGTGTATTAACAAGCCTGTTGAAAGCGAGAGGCAGAGCTGGGTGGAGTGGGAAGTGAGGCTGAAGACATAGGGAAAACTGTGAATGTCTGACTTGTTCCATCAGTCACGGGCCGCCAATGCAGTTGTGTGAGCAGAATGAAAGCTGTGTTTTAGGAAGCTGAATCTGGCCAGTTGTGCAGAAAACACCTGATGGTGTGTGGGACAAAAAGAATGAATACCAATTTATTTACAGTATTTCATTTCATCCTCACTCCAGCCCTGTGAGATGGGGTACTATTATTTTCACCCACAGGAAATCGAGGCTCAGAGAGATTGGTTAATTTACCCAAGTCACCTGGATGGTAAACTACCAAAAATGGATTCCAACCCAGGCCTACTTCCAAAGTCTGTGCTCTGAATAACCACAATGGTGGAGGGGGGAAAAGGGAGTAATTATAATAATGATAACAGCTAACATATATTGAGCGCTAAATATGTGTCAGGTTGCAAAATCTGTACACTATTTCATTAAACCTTCACCACAACCCTGCGACGTAGGGACCATTATCATCCCATTTCGCAGATGGCAAAATGGAGACTTGAGAGGTTAAGTCATTTGCCCCAGGCCTGAACACAGCTAAGTTCTGGAGTGGGACACACACTCAGGTCTATCTAATTAACTCTAGAGCCCAAGCTTTTCCACTTTAAGGTCTACTGCAGAAATACAGACAGTAGACGATAAGGACCCGAACTAGAGTGGTAGCCAAACTCCTCTAGAGCAATGGCTAGTGAGGGCTGAGTCGAGAGCTGTCACAAAGGAAGCCCCGACAGCACTTCCAGCTGCCTCCATTTTATAGTCAGGAGGCAGTGCCATTGGCAGATCAGGCTCAGCCCCGGAGCACTGGTGATGGCTATGGTGGAGACTTGCTCAGGTTGAGGCACCAGTCACCCACTTCCACTGGTCCCTTCTGCCGTCTGCCTAACTCCACAGCAGCACATGGGCCCCTAAGTGGGGCCCCTGGGGCAATTGCCAAATGGACCACACCCTCCAAATAGCTGTATTCTAAAATCTCATAGAGTGCTGAAACCAAAGAGACCTGAATTCCACTCTCTGATCTGTTACTCACTAGCTATTTGGTAAGTCACTTAATCTCTCTTTGCCTCAGTAGCCTGCTCATCATCAAATGGGAGCAATAACAGTACCTACCTCATAGGATTTCCGTAACGAGTAAATGAAGTAATAAAGCAACAAAGTGCTTAGCACAGTACCTGGCCCATCGTAGGCACTCAATAAATGTTACCTGTTTTTGTTGTGGTGGTGGTTATTCGTATTAGTTTGTCAGGATCCACCTCCCAGGAAGATATCTGCCACTGGTCATCAGCATCTGTTGTTTACTTAGGCAGGATCACCAGGACACTGAGACTAAAAAGAAAAGAGAAGAGAATGCACTACTGCGACCTCAGTATCACTGCGTCTTCCCAAGGCCTCAGGCCAGGCTGGGAAAGGAAGCTGTCTCGGACAAGAAGGACTGAAGAGGCTGGCTGGAGCAGCCAGGGATGGTACGGAATGGAGTGAATAGAGGAGGGAAGGAGCCCAGCTGGGAGTGACCTTCCCAAGCACCCTTCCTCCCTCCCCTCCTCCTTCCTCCGAGCTCTGTTTTTCTAGGCCCCTGCCGTCCAAATGAGCAGCAAATGGGGAGCTGCGAGGGGCTCTGCCAAGAGAGCTCCGCACCACATGGGCCACAGCCCTGGCTCAAATGGCGGGCCAAGAGGTAGGGGAGGCAGGAGGAGAGCTGACCCGGCAACAAACTGTTCTCCGGAGGGGAGCCCCTGTCCCAGGAACCCAAGGAACTGGGTCCAAGACCTGGTACATTTGGGACATTTGGACTTGAGGGCAGAGGCCACAGGCACCATTTGCTATTGTTGCTGCGGGGACAGGCCTGGGTGGGGGAGAGACTCTTCCCCCTTCCTCCTCTCTCAGAGCAGACTCTGCCTTCTTTCTTGCCTCCGTCTGGCCCCATACAGCTTTTTAGGCTCACTGGCCCGATCCCCAGGGGCCCTGGCTCAAGAGGCAGACGCTGGAGGGAAAGAGTAAGATCTCCTTCCCTGACGTGACAGCAGAACCAGTTCTGGGGCTTTCAGCCTGGCATTCTAGATCCTTCTCCATCAGTTTCCTGCTGGCCTAGGCTTTCACCATCCCCGGGACAGCCCCCTTTCCTCACTGGTCCCCACTGGCCGTGCAGTGCAGTGCGGTGGGTAAGAACCCCGAGACTATGTGAGTTCAAATCCAGCCTTGTCACTTTTAGCTCTGTGACCTTGGGCGAGTACCTTAATCTCCTCTAAAAAATGAGGCTTGTTAACAGTATTTTCGTCATAGGGTTGTTTGTGAGACTTAAATTAATCCATGCAAAATGCTTAGAACAGTGCCTGGTACATAAATGTTTAACAAATGTTCTCTACTCTGACTGTCCGCCTCTGTGTCAGTTCTTCCGGTCAGGATTACATTTCCCCTTCTTTCTGCCTGCTTAAGCCCCAGCCAGCTCGATTGCCCCCTCCTCCATGAAGTCTCTCTGGCATTACCAGTTCTCCTAACCTCTACTGTACACCCCGGTGAGACTAGACCCACTTTGAGAGCAAGGACTGTGACATGAAGAGCACTGACTAAATGAATCACAGAATAACATCTAGTCCCCTGAGTGCAGTAAAATTTTGTGACAGGGACTCTCAGTAAGAAATATATTTTACAGCATGACCTAGCACATGCATTTGTGTATCTTTAAATCTAGATCTATGATTAAAACAAAAGTTTCATGGAAAAATATACACCCCTACCGCATGTGATTCACGTAGTTCACACTTCATCTTGTTAAATTCTGGTTGCAACCCACTAAATTGATTTCAAGCCCTGCCACTGTTGTGACCCACAGCGTTCTCTGTGATAAGCCCTATACAAGATTCAGACCTGCAGAGACTCTCAACGCTGAAAAGACTACAGGTTTTGAAAAGCCACGGCCTGCTTACAGAGCGGATGTCAAGTCAAGGGGAGCTGCAGTGGAGGGTGTGTGGGGGGCACTGGAGGCAGAAGACCGGAGAGGCAGGCTGGGCTTAGGCAGCAAAGGTCTTCAATCGCCACACAAAGCAGTTTGGACATTTCCCATAGGCGATTGGGAATCACTGGAAGTTTTTAAGTACAGGGGAACCAGCCTCAGTTCTGTGTTTTAGAAAATTCACTGGGGTAGCTACGAAGAGGACAGATTGGAAAGGCCAAGTCAAGGACAGGCGAACCTCTCTGGAAGCTGTTTCAGGCATCCAGGTGAGAGAGGACACGTAAGCCCACGATTGAAAAAACAACTGGGAGAGTGGGGAAGCATAGAGGAGACAAATTGAAAAATGGCGAAGACTAGAATCAATGGGGCTTGGTGGATGAGGTTTTTAGCTTGAGTGACTGGATCAATAGGATTCTGGTCACTGAAGTAGGTACAGAGGAGGTTTGTAGGGGAGAAAAACAGTTCAGTTTTGGAATGAATTTGAGATACCTACTGGGAAAATTTCAGGCTGGAAATATAATTCTCAGTCTTTCATTCATTCAATAAGCATTAATGGGACTGACATAGAGAAATTAACATTTTATTTTGCCAAGTGGGAACACTAAAGAAATTAACTAACATCCACCATTGCCATCGTTTCAAAAAAGACAATATTTTGTCACCAAAAAAAAATAGGAAAAGCATAATCTCAGAATAAAGGACAGTCCTTTATAATTGAACGAATTTAGATTATTGAAAAACTCTGCTTTTGATGCTTTTCCCATTTTGCTGTGACCCATTGAAAACATCACGATGTATCAGCCTGATCTGTGGACTGTAGTTGAGAACCACAGATCTAAGGAATGGGCAGAAGAAGAGAGGTCAGCAAAAGAGACCGAGAGGAATGGTTCCAGAAGCAGGAGGAAAACCAGGAGAGAGTGATCATGGAAGCCAAGAGAGGAAGGAGAGTTTCAGAAATGAGGACTTGACCGGGGCCGGCCCGGTGGCGCAGCGGTTAAGTTCGCACGTTCTGCTTCTCGGCGGCCCAGGGTTCGCTGGTTCGGATCCCGGGTGCGGACATGGCACTGCTTGGCAGCCATGCTGTGGTAGGCGTCCCACGTATAAACTAGAGGAAGATGGGCACGGATGTTAGCTCAGAGCCAGGCTTCCTCAGCAAAAAGAGGAGGACTGGCAGTAGTTAGCTGAGGGCTAATCTTCCTCCAAAAAAAAGAAAAAAAAAAAAAGAAATGAGGACTTGACCAACAGTGTCTTTTGCCACCCAGAGTTCAAAGAGATCACTGAATTTGGCAATTAGGAGGTCATTGGCGACTTTTGCTAGTGCCCTTTCACTAGAAGGGTGGGGCTGGGGCCAAATTGCAGTGGTTTGAAGTGTGAATGGGAAGTTTGGAAAAGTGGAAGTCCAGAGTGTATACTCTACTTTCGACAAATTTGAGAGTGAAGGAAAGAAAAGAGAGAGGGAAAGAGGGACGGGGAGAGAGAGAAAGAGATTGAGAGAGAGAGCAAGTTAGGGGAGCAAGAGAACACATCTGGGGAGGGAGGGCCCTTTTTTGGGGATAACAGAAGCAGGCATTTTATAGCAGGGAAAGAGCTGGTATAAAGAAGCTGACTTTTCCTGAAGAGAAGGGGCATAATGTCTGAAGGAAGGGCCCCAGGGAGGGAGGGTAGATGAGGCCAAGGCCCAGATGAAGGGATTAGCCTTTAACGAGAGGGGCACCTTGTCCCCTGAGAAGGGAGGGCTCGAGGGGAAGGAAGTTGGAGAGGCAGGCCAATTTTGGGGGGTGGGGTAGGGCACTGAGGTAATTCACGCTTGAAGGCCTCTGCTTTCTCAGGGAAGTGGGAGGAGAGGTTGTTCCGTGCAGGGAGAGGGGCGAGGCAGGAACATGGTACGGAGCTGAAGGAAGTTTGGAATGTGGCCCAGGAAAATGTGGAGGCTGGAGTAGAGGATTTGACAAGGGAACAACTCAAGGGTGGCTGAGGGCTACCGGGACCCAGCTGAGGTTGACTGAGTTCGTCTTCCCCTGTGCAGGTCTGGTCTCCCACCCTAAGCTGTAAACACCTTGAGGCAGTACCTGCAGCACTCTCCTCTTTCTAGAGAATTCCCTTGTCAGGCAATGCCCAGCAGTGGCTGGCCCTGAGGAGGCACCAAGCCCTCTCAGAAGGGTCTGGCAAAGCAAACACTGACAAAACTCAGAAGCACTATAGGGCTACTAGGGGAAACAGAGGTAAGATCAGAATTCCCCTGACAGGAAGTTCTTCAGTTTGGTTGTTCCAGACCTTTCCTGCCACCCTGCTGGCCACTTTACTCCTGTTCTGTGCTGAGTGCAAAGGAGAACAGCCAGGTTCCCACTTCTGCCCAGCAACACTTGCAGGCCTCAAATCCTTCAGGCTGGGGAGAGGACAACGAGAGGGGCCAGTGGCCTCATCTCCCACAAGCTGAATGAGGCTGAGGCCATTCTTAGGTAGCAAGACAGAGTAGTTGGTCTGGTTGGGCATGAGCTCTGGGCTCAGGAGGAAAGTCTACCTCTTCTCTCTTTCCCTCTTCCCTCCTGCCTATTTTCAGAGACTATGGCCACCTAGAGGTCAAAAAGATCCCAGCGTGTGACAAGTCAGCTTCATAAGCCATCTCCTTCTAGCCCAGTCTCCTCAGCCTGCCTCCTTCTCTCAGCCTCACTCCTCATTTGAGCTAGTGATGCAGTACAAGCAAATTCTCATCTTCTGGAGGTAAATTTACCAAGAACTCTCAGAGCCGGCTGGAAACTCGGGCTCGTAGCAGCCCTCCTTGCCCCACCCCGCCAAGATTGCCCTCTCCGGGATGCAGCCTGCACTTACACAGTTCAGGGACAGAGAGCTTGGCCCAGTCCATGGCAGCACATTCCACGGCTCTCATTTTACCACATATAATAAACCTCTGTTTACTGAGGGCCGGGACAGTGTCAGGCCCCTGGGTTAGGTGGTGGCTGGGCTGTTAGAAAATTTTCCCTTGATGGAGCCAAAATGTGTCTCCGTGTAGCTTCCATCCATGGACCTCAGACCTCCTTTTGAAGTCACACAGAACAAGTGTAATCTCAGGACAGTCTAATTCTCAGAAGTTTGAAAATGGCCATCATTTCCCCGAGTTTTCTCTCCTTCACATGTAAGCATTTCTTCCTTTTTACTTTTATGTGTCTTTACTGTTTATTACCCAAATAGTATCAGGTCTTGTGGAATTTCTTCGAAAATTCAGAAAAGCATAAAGAAGAAAGTAAAATTCTACCATAATTTCCATAATCTTATTCCCAGAACTCCCATAACATTCTCCTTTCTTCTAACCAGTCTTTTTTTCCTGCATATTGCATATTCTACACTTTTTTTTCTTACCAAAATGAGATCATCTTCTAAGTTATACTGTAGAGGCTTCTTTTTCTTCACTCTTCAATATATTAACTTTTCTGGAATCTTCTACCAAGCCAATTTTAATATGAAATTGTCTAACTGTTCAATGATTTATTTAACCAGCTTTCTAAAGTGAGCCATTTAGTTTATTTCCAATTTTCTTTTGCTACAAAGAACACAGTGGCACTGGAATTGAAAGTAGGGTAGACGTAAGGGGTAGGTGAACAGAAAAAAGAGGAGTCCTTGAATCCATTCTTCATACCATTTCAGCATCTGATTTTTTTCACTTTCTGTGTTGATAATTATATTTCCTAAAACATGATTGTGAGTGCCTGCTTAGTATTCGGTTGTAAGGACTTCCCCTAATTACTGTAACTGGTTCCCTATCGAACATTGAGGTTGTTTCCGATTTTTGATGGTTACAAACCTGGCTGTGACGAATATCTAAGGAGCTAAATCCATGCTAGTGCTGGACACCGAGGTCAAGGGGAGTATTTTCGGGATCTCTAAGGCATAAGGAGCCTGTCAGTAGTTGTAATTGGCAGCTTTTTGGCAAAGTCCCAGAAGAATGGCTGAGGCCAAGGACTGTGCTTGAGCCGCTGGGCTTGCCCGGGGTCAGTACCCATTTACCTGGCTCCCGTCACAGAGCGTTCAGGCTGGCAGTGCCCTTTGGGACTGCTGGGCTGCACCCTCCTCTCACATGTGAGGGAACTGAGGCCCTGGGGCCAGGCATGGTCGGTCCTTCAACGGCTTAGCAGCTGGGCAGAACTCTGCCTGCCCCCAGCACCCCGGCTCCTGGACTGGAAGCTGAGCTCGGAGATTTGGAATGTGACCTGGAAGCCCTGGAAATGCTGCCTGCACTCCTTTGCTGGACCACTGACTGCTGAGGCTGGAGAGAGGATTCAGGCCCTTTTGCAAATGAACCAACCACTAAAGGGGAGGGAGTGGAAATAGACCACTTGATGTTTCCCCCACGGGCAACTGGAAACTGCTCCACCCAGAACCTCCTTCTTTCCTAGCCCAGGTGGTATGCTTACTGGCAGTCACCCTGTATCAAGTTCACCTGGCAAAATCTATTTGGGGTTTGAACTGCAATAACGTGCGAGTCCCTTATGCTCCTTAGCCGGGCCAACTGTCCCTTTTTGCTGGGAACCGGCTTTGCTAAAGGCCAGTCTATCCAGCCCTGTGTGCCTGACAACTTTCTGTGGTTTCGGGTGCTAATGAGCTTCCCGCCTTTCCCTCCTCCGGCGTTGCTACTGCCTGGGGAATTTGCACAAATGGTGTGCGATTTGTCCCTTCTGTGTTTTCCTTTCTGACTTGGAGGTAAAGAAAACCCCTCACCCCCCACTGACTCTCTGTTTATTCAACTGGGAGAGATTTCACACCCGGGAACCCAGCTCTCCCTCCCTGAGCCCCTTTCCTAAATCTTTAGCCTCGTCCCAAGGCCCCCACCCCTGCATGTCCCTGAATAATTGATGAGTCCAGGCAGGCCTTATTAAAGGGTCTCCCAGGAAAGGCCAAAAGCGTGCAGGAGGTTCTGAGAAATAGGAGCCCCCACAGCCTGCCTGGCCTTGACACCCTAAGGATGGATCCTGCTGCTCCAACTGCTGCTGCCCCTGTCCCAGCCCTGGCCCTAGCCCTGGCTCCGGCCTTAGCACAGGCCCCCCTGGCCCTCCCTGGCCTGTTAAACCCATCGCTCCTTCTCTCCTCTGGACAAGAAGTAGATGGAAGCCGAAGGTAAGTGGAGCCTGCCCTTTGGCAACCTGAATTCAGGCTTAGTGGGGTTCCTGGGAGAGGAAGGAAAAGGAGATGTCCAGGGTGCCTCAGTTCTCTGTGAAGGGGAAAGGCAAAGGCCTCGCAGCCTCAGAGAGTGCCCCCTCCACATCTCAGGCTGGACTGGCTTTTCACCTCACTAATCCCTCTGGGTGGCTAGAGGGGACTTGGGAACAGTGGGCATTGCCAAAGCCGAAAGCTGAGCAGCCAGGCCCTCCTGGCCAAGTTGCTCAGTCCACTGAGGGGCACAGGGTGGATCGCCATGACACGGAGCTTTAACAGGACCTAGGCTGCAGAGGGGGAGAAAGAGGGCCGGCATCCCAAGAGGCCTTTGACTGGGGGACTGTCTCGTTCTTGACCACACCTTAAGATTTCCCTTTGCTTTTTTCCTACCTCTGGAAGTCTAGTGGGGAAGCAGGGGGCCCAGGAATATTTCCGGCCCCTTTCCTCACCTCAGGAAGATGGTAGGACTCTGAGCTCTACTTCTTGGAGCAGAAGGTAGGGGGCAAGATATTTTTCATACAATGCTCCTTCATTCCTCCAAAAATTGAACATTTGACAAACATTTACTGAAATGCCTACTGTGTACCAGGCATTGTGCTAGGTGTTGGGGATTCAGATATGATCAAACATAAATCTGCCCTTAAGAAGCTCAAAGGCAGGTAAACAGTCACAAAACAGTGCGATAAGAGCAACGATAACATTGTTGAAGCAGAGAGGAGGGGCATCTGTCCTGACTGGGCTCAGGGTCCTTAGGAAAGGCTTTCTGGAGTAGATGGCATCTGAGCCAAGTTTTCTGGAGGCCTCTTTTGTTATCTCAGGGAGTCCATGTTCCAGTCCCTTCTTCCTCCACTGATTGATCTCTCCTCTTTGTCCCAGAGGAGCTTGTCTTTGGAGGCCCTGGCTGTCCTCTACACGTGACCCTCCAAGGCAGGTGAGGAAACTTGTGGATTTGGTGAGTTTGAGCCCCTGTTATACATGTTCACACACACACAGCCATGTGCATTCACACAGACCAGGTCCCTTCCCAGAGAGCCCCTGACCTCAGTTCAGGCCTGTAGATCTGGGAAAGCATCTTGACAGCCTGCTCACATTTGATTCCAACAGCTCTAGGAGGAAGGGAGACTAAGGTTTCTGTGGCAATTTGAAAGATGAAGGGACTTAGGCCCAGAGTCGGGGAGGCCTCTGGGCAGGCCCCACGGCTAGTCTGTGGGAGAGCTGGTGCTAGATCCTGGTCCCTGGCACCTAGCCCCCATGCTCTGCCCCCACCCCCACCCCCACCCCTGAATCCTCGCTGCTCTAGTAGAAATCTATGCCCTGGACAGTCTCCAAACAGGTGTTAGAACAGGGACAGAAAAGCAAACAACCCCCAGGGCTCTGTCCACTTGTTTTTCAACCAAAACCAGGACAGACCCCCTTGATTGGGGGGCAGGGGCTGGGCCCCAGAGATGTCTAAGGTCTCTTCTAGATCATCTTCCCTGTAGGTTTCTGACCCCTGATACGCAAGAAGCAGTTATCTGGCCATGTACTTTGAGCCACATGCTAGCTTTTGCTTTGGACAGGCCGCTGGTGGAGCAATAGGTGCTGAGGTCACCAAGGCTGACTCCGAGTTTCATCACCCCGTCAGGTAAGCTTCGGGCATCAACCTTAGAACTTGACATAGATCCTTTCACTCTTTAAGTCCTCACAGCAGCCCTGTGAAGCAGGAGGAGGGAGGCACTGCTACAATCACTATTCCATAGACCAGGAAACTGAAGCCCGGAAAGGTTAAGAGACTTGGCCAAGGTTGCCTTCCCTGGAGGCATTGTCAATGACCCCTAAGAATGAGCCCCTGTGGGCAGGTCAGTGAAGGAAGCCTTAGCAGGAGATGAAGGACACGGAGCTAGAGAATTCTTGACTAGAGGCCTTCTGAGGTGGGAGTTGGATCAGGGTCAGAATTGAAGGATGCTGGCGCTGGGGCTCCCCACAGCTGCAGGCTCACCAAATATTACCTTTGTGCCTGGGGCCATTTTGTAACAATTCAGAAGGTTCTGTTACAAAACTCTCTTTCTTCCCTTCCCTCTCACCCCATTACTGCAGGGAGGAGAAGGGGTTTAGGGGATGGCTACCTTCTTGACTCTACTGACCCCTCTACACACATGAGACTTCTCTAAGTTAGGGGCCATGTTTCTTCTCTGTCCACAGGCTCTTCTGGCCTAAATCCCGCTCCTTTGACTACCTGTACAGTGATGGGGAGATTTTACTGCAGAACTTCCCTGTCCAGGCAACCATCAATCTGTATGAGGACTCACACAGTGAAGAGGAGGAAGAGGAAGAGGAAGAGGAGGAGGACAAAGAAGAGGAGGAGAAAGAGGAGGCAGATGAAAAGGGGCCAGAAGAGTGTGTGAGGGTACCAGGATCAGCACCACACAGGGCCACAGCTCATCATCCTTCTCTACCCCTGACCTGTCCAAACTGAGCCCTTCAGAGTCTGATTGGGGTTCAGTATGCCTGGCAAGGCTCCAGGGCATCGATTAGCCACGAATCTCTAGGCACAGCTCTCTGGATTGAAAGTTGGGTCCTTGAGTCACCAGCTCACCCTGGCTGTACCCAACTGGCCTGTGAGCCCAAGCCTCTGGCATCTCATTGTTTGGGCTGCTGTTGTGTTGACAGTGGGAGGGTCCTAGAAGTTCTAGGGGAAGGAAGACCTGCTTTCTGAAACCCCCAGGAAGCAGATCAGGACAGAGCATGCCCATGTAGAGGGAAACTGTCATTCTTCAGGGCTCTTTGACTCCCCAGCCTTCCAGGTGGTCACATAGTCCTGTCTCCCCATAGAAACCCAGATTTCTGGCTCCACCTCTAGGGTTACCGACACCAGATCCAAGCAAAGGTGGGATGCCTTTCTGATGGGCCTTTCAGGAAGAGAAGGGGGCATGGGGAGAATCAGCTTGCTTTGGGTACCTCCCTCCATTTTGCCTGCTATCCTTTGGGGTCTGTATTGGCATGAGATGAATCAGGAGAAAAATAAACTAGATGATGCTTGCCTTTTTCCTGGAACTGTGCTGATTTCTTAACTGAACTCTGCTCGTGTTGTGAAGCCATGGGCAGAGGGTCAGAGATCAGCTCAAGGCCAGTTCATTGCTCTACCTGAGGTCAGTTGATAGCTCTGTCTTCATGGGGATGTAGGGCCGGGGAATCAGCACAGGGCTGTCAACTTGTGAAATCAGATTTGGTTAAACTTCAAAGACTGCTTGGAAAGGGAGCAAAAAGACCCCCAAAGGGCAGCTTGAAAGTTGGGATTAAGGCTGGGGGTTGGGGGGGTGGTGAGAGGTGCAGCCTCAGTCGAGCCTTGGAGATGAGTGTGTGCATGTGGCGGGGGGGGGGGGGGGGATTGAGGGGCTACTAAGTCCTAGCAATTTTACCTCCTCAATTCCCTTTGTATGTCCCACAGTTCAGGCCCTCATGCTGACCCCTGCCCCAATGACTCTTTAAGTAATTTTCTTGCCTCCTGCACATGACTTTGTGATTCGTCCTCCACACTGGCCATCAGATCAGACCGTGTTGTGCCCCTGCTTAAAGCCCTACCGTGGCTCTTCATTGCCTCACCAATAGGCGGACTTATCTTTTTTTTTTTTTTTTTGATCACAGATCCTCTTGAGACTCCTGCTTCTTTATGCATATATTCACAGATCAAGCCCTTTACTTGATATTCTGGGCTGTCCAACTGCCTTGTTCTTACCTGTCTCTTCAGACTCATCTCTTAACACTTGAAGCCTAAGCTGCCTGTCCACGAATGTGTCATGCTTTCTAACACCTCTGTGACTTTAATCTCTGTCTGGAATGCCTTTCCACTTTTGCATGTCTGATAAACTCCCATTCACCCAATAGGAAGACTCAGACACCGCTCCTGTGAGAAGGCCTCCCCCGCCCCCAAGTCCAGGTTGGGTGCCCCCATTACATTCAATGCCTCTCCAACCACAGCATCTGTCCCCCTTCCCGTGCAGTAAGACAGGGCTGTGTTTGATATCCCTGTGTGACTTCACTGCACAGCAAACTGCCTGGCACAAAGGAAGCACTCAAGAAATGTTGAAGGAAAAGGATTCTTAGGTCTTCTTAAAGCAGTTCTTGGCAGAGCTGCCTCCATCCCCCCGCTTCTGGCTTCCTGCATCTTCGCTTAGCTACTAACAGGAGAGAGTAACGTCATCTGATTCAGAAGCAAAATGCTGCCCATCTTCCTTTCCCTCCTCCCTCAACTTGAGACAGGCTGCTACAGTTCTGAGCCCAGCTGGGACTTCCATGAACTGGACGCAGCCTTGAGCAGGCCACCAAACTCACACACTGGTGCCATCTATTGGTCAAAATTTAACCTTGTCCCTCAATTAATGTTGCCAAGCAGTTGACCTTTGCCCGCTTTAATTCCTTGAGTCCATTCTTTTTTCGCTTGTAAGAAAAGTGGAATCTACCGTGTGATAATTGTATGACCTCGGGCAAGTTACTTATCCACTCTGAGCCCTAGTCTCCTCATCTGTGACAAGGGGGAAATAACGATACTTCCTCTCAGTGTGAAGATTCAATGAGATAATATACGGAAAGTACTGAGCACAGCCCCTGGAACCAAGTAAAAGCACTCAATAAGTGGTAGTAGTCACAGCAATCATAGTCATAGCAGTGGTTATTATTAATTTGATAACAGAAATGAGCTTATAGGCTAGAGATAACTAATGACTGGTGTACTCAACTAATGACTCATTTCCCAGTCGTCTCCGCCTGATCTCCTCGCACCATTTGATGGTTTACCAGTCAAACCATCTTTGCAGTGTCTGTCTCTCATAACAAAAAAATGAAACAGAGGCCAAATGTGGCTTCCTGGGCCACTCTTTCCAGGTCTCCAGTCCCTTTTTCTTAGGACAGAGGTTTGAAAACTTATTTTTTGTGCCTTAGCAGGAACACTTTTCTTTTGAATGCAGAGGCCCAGTATACAGACCAAATAAAGATGGAGCTGCCTTGGTGGAGGCCATAGTGGGGGAGGCAGAATCCCTACCCTGGTGTCCTCTCTCTTGTAAACTAACTCCTCCTTCTCTCAGGCACCTTCGGGGTTCCTAGGTTGTGGGGAAGACTGTTTGAAACCACTGACCCAACGGTTAAAACAAGATTGATGAGAAGTCTCAGGGGGGTTAGTATTTTAACGCGTCCAGTATTCTGTTTAAAATCCTTGTTTCGGGTTCTAAGCTTCCAGCATGTCATAGCTCAAAAATTGCTCCAGTCCTGGTACCATAGGTTGTAGAGGTTTAAAATCCTTGGAATCCCAATATCCTTGGTTTTAGGGTATTATATAGCATAGAATTACAAATCCCTAAATCCCCCGGGGTTTAAAGACCCTAAAACCCTTGGAGCAGTAATTCTTAACTCCCAATGAGCTCCTCTCGCTTTCCCTCCCCCGACCCGCCCCCCGCCCCTTACTGCACACTTGCTGTTGGTCAGCAGCAGACATTTTGTCTCACTTTCCTCCCTGTCGCCTGCCCTGAAACGGCTTCCAATCTTCTTTCCCACACATGGTTGCTAAGTGATTGGAATTCTGACTAACAGAGCCCAGTGTGAGTTACTTTGTTATGGGTGTATCCAGCCCTCGTAGCAACTTCAAATCCAGTGCACAAACTCCGGAGAAAAATCTCTATGCAAAATTCAGAGTCCTTCCTCCGGTTCCACCATCCTAGTGCCCTATACTTCCTCACCCCAGCACTGATGCCTCCTGTTTCCCCCACCCCATGGCAACAGAGAGAGGGCACAGTGGGTGAGCATCAGGCTGCATTTGAGACGGGCCTTGAAGGATGGGCCAAGGTAGAGATGGAGGGAGAAAACTTTCCAGAAAGAGGCAGCAGTATGAATTCCTTCATTAAACAAGTATTTATTGAGCAGCTACTTACTCTGTGCCCGGCATTAATATTGTAATGATTGAGAGCATGGGCTTTGGAGGCAGAGGTACTTGGGTTCGAATCCCCTACCTGCCACATGCTGGCTCTATCCATAGGCCCACTCCCCTCAGGGGTCAAAGTCAGGTCTCTGTTCTTAGCCCTCTCACTACCACCTCTGTAGTCCCTTATTATACCACATACCCCACCCCCGCACATGCTCATTAAAATAGTAGCCTATTCTCCTCTGTCTCTGGGCAAGGAAAGGGCCCTCCCCTACCACAGCGGGTGCTACAATGCCACCCCAAGCCCCCCACCCCCGTGTGATTATCTAGTGGGCAGTTTGTCTCCTTCCTGCCCCAGGCCCCTGTTGTAAAGTGGTTGCCAATCCTCCTCACAAACAAGGTTGTTACGTGGCCTGAGTTCACTGTTCTGACCTCTCGGGGGCCTGGCGTTGGTTACTGTGTTTTTGGTTTACTCCCAATTGGCAAGGCTTGCAGCAACCTCCATGCAACCAGACAAACACACATGCAAAAACCTGGGAAACAGGGAGTGCCCAGGAAGTGACAGTCACAACACTCTGCCGGGCACTTGCTACTCACGTTACCGCCATGAGCTCCTACGGTAGTACAATCGCCGCAATCCCAGGAGATGATAGGCACAATTTTTATGCTCATTTATGAATGAGAAAACTGAGAGTTCACAAGCTGACATGGATTAACTCCTTTAATGTAACAACCCTGAGGGATAGGTACAGTTAGGAAAACTGAGGCTTAGAGCATTTTTATAAAAAAATAATAACTTGCCCCAAATCACACAGCTGGTAATCTGTGGCACCTTCTAAATTAAGGCACTTGACATGTATTGCCTCATTTAATCCTGACAACAACCCTGAGACATAAGTACTATTATTATCCTCCTTTTATAGATGAGGAAACTGAGGTTCAGAGAGATTAAGAAATTTGCTCCAGGTCGCACAATGAATAAATGGCTGAGGCAAGATTTGAGCACTTGCCCTTGGGTTACACGAATGACAAGTAGCAGGACCGGGATTCAAGTCTGTCTCATTCGAAAGCCTTGTGATTTCAGGAGGTGGCATCTACAAGGCTTGGTGTAGGATTAAATCTTTGGGAGGACTGGAGAGAAAAGCTTTCAATTCTGGCTGGAGGGAAGTGAGTCAGAGGTTAGGAACAATTCTGGGCCTGGAAAAGCTGAAGGCTACTGAAATGTGTCACCAAGGGAGGGACACTTGGGGGCCTCCTCCTGGGCAGTGGTGGGCTCTCACAGAACCTGGGCTGCTTCAGGCACAGGGCTACCAGAGGCAAGGCGCTGATGAGGGACTTCTGTTCCTGCCGCTCACCGCTGTGCGGCCTCTTAGAGGAAGGGGTCCTGGCTGAGGAGTCTGGGCCCAGAGGGAGGGACTACCAATTGCCGAGCTCTCCCGTGGTGCACCAGGCACTGGGCTAGCACCGCACACGCTTTATCCTGAACAAGGCTCACCAAATCCCGCCGGGTGGGTAGTGCTATCTTCATGTTTACAGATGGGAAACTGGGGCGCAGAGAGGCGAAGCGACAGCCAAGAACTGAGGAAGCTTGGGGGAGAACCGGGACAGTGTAGCTACAGAGTCCTGGCTCTTAACTACTAGGCTCCTCCTCCCCTTCTACTCCCTTCCCCGCAGAAGCAGTAAACTGTCATGCAAAGGGATTTCTATCCCCATCATTGGGGACACCTGGGGCCTGGGGCCAAGTGTGATTTAAAAGGGCTTGAAGAAGAGCCCGAGAACAAGCTGGAGTCAGGCTCTGGGTTCTTCGAGAATTCTTCCACTCCTGGGAGAGAAGAGCCAGCTCCCACAAGTTCCTCGAAATTCAACGGGTGTCTGTTAACAGCAGGAGAGGCAGCGCCCCCTAGTGGCTGAGCTCTAGACTAAGCCTGGACCTACAGCGCTAGGTAAAGGATCAGGAGGCCCACCCACTCAGAGGATTCTATGGCCAGCAGTTTAGTGCCTGGTGGTTATGGGGACAGGCTCTGGAGTCGTGCTAGCCCTTGGTTCAAATATTGGTTCTCTTCCTTGCTAGCTAAGTGACCATGGGAAAAATAGCAAATTAATCTCTAACCCTGAGTTTCTTCATGTGTAAGATAGGGATGATATAATACTAATTTTACAGGGTTATTTTAAGGACTAAATGAGGTAATACATGTAAAGGACTTAGCAGAGTACAGGGCACTTTATAGGTGTGAGATACATATGTATGTGTGTGTGTATATATAAAATCATTGTTCTTTTCTTGGCACTCGCTATCATTTGAGAGTTGGATCTTTGGCTCCCCTTGACTTCCCTGTCTAGCTCTATTAGGTCCCTGGTGCCCCCAAGCCCACTGTCTTGCCCCAAGGGAGGCACTGACAACACACTCACCTGAGGCTTGTGGGCAAAACCTGTGCTAAAACACTTGCTTTTCTCCATGTATACTTTCAAGAATCTTGGACCATATATCTTTGTCCTTCACTATCCGGAGAATGTTAATAAGCTTGCTTTAGACAGGTGCTAGACTCTTTTTGAGTCTCAAAGCAGCTTTATATCCATGATCTCATTGGAATCTATTAATACTCTCTGATATATTCCCATTTTTCAATGAGAAAATTGAAGATGATGGGAAGGGAAGTGACTTGCTCAAGGACGTACAGCAAGTCAGTGCAGGAGTCAAGACTGGACCCAGAATCCTGCACTGAGTCCAGTGCTTTTCCACCAACTCTTGCAGTCTTCCCTGAGCTCCGGCTATATGTGAAGCATCTATAATCCAGGATACAGCTTACTGTTTGGTCCCACATCACTGCACTCTGACAACAAGTCTCCTGCTTCTGCTGAGGCCAAAGCTGTATCCCCAGTAAACTCTCAAACTATGATTCTTCTCCTAAAAGAAATGGCAGCCAGTTACCAGAACTGGTGATCCAAGACAGCCACATCTCCAACACATGCCAAGAGTACAATTAAATGTTAGATGACAGGTTTGAGGAGAGATGAACATTATCTCCCCAGCCAAGCAGCATGCACTGCTGAGAAATTAACTGCTGTCTGGTACTCACAGCCAGCTGGATTTAGCCACTCATCTCATGTTGGACATGACCATCAGGAGCTCAAAGGGGCCACTCTGTCCTTAGTCAGTACAAAGATCAGGAGGTGGTGATGTGTGTCATCAGCATGGGTCCAGATGGCAGCACCTGTTTGCAGGCACTGAGAGAAGCAGTATGATAATAGCTCTCAGTGTCGCTTGACATGACTCTAGGGGTAGAGAATGCAGGCTTGACTGTCAGTACCAGAGGCTGGTCTCCTCTCACTCTAACACACTGGCAACAGCACAAGCACTGCTGAGATAACAAATCATCAAGCCCAAAGACCCCCTCCTTAGCCCCTATGTGACACTGAAGCCCTGGCAAGCTTTGTTCTTTTGAGAGGGGAATCTTGTTACTTCCTTCTGGAGCATTGGCTCTCTGGGTGGCACTGAATTTCCCTTTCTGTTGTCACTTGCTCTTCACTCTTTCTTCACTATGGCAACCCAGGAGAGGGAGCCAGCACTGAAATCAACTCCTCCCCACAGACATATGTGGAACAGCAAATGTACCCTCTCTAATATTAGGGAAGGGGAACATTTTTAACCCTATCTCCATGCTTCAGAGTTGGTCCTTGGTGGAGAGCAAATACTTTCACTCACAATTCCAGGCACTTGATATAGATCTTCCTGCATAGGATCTACTAATTTGATTGGTCTGAGATCAATCATTAGGCTACATCTCACCAGTGAGCAGAGTCATCACAGTGAAAAGTGATATACATCTGTGACTATATCGTTGGTTCCACCTGCTATGGATGATTAGGTTAGGCCAAATTTATTCTGAATACCTTGGCTTCTCAGATTCAGAGGGGAGGGAGTAGATTAAGCTGCAATTTCCAACCCATTTTTTTTTTTAACCAGAGAACCTTGCAACAGAAGAATAGAAAAAGGGGAGGCAGGGTTACCAAGCATATGCTGTATTCTTGAATCAAGCTTTTATTAATAAATGGTACTTTGCTTGCTGTTCTACTCATATCTCCTTGTGCTTATAGCTTTCTCAGTGCGAAGCCTAGAGAAGAAGGGTGACTAGTTGGATTCAGGCATGAAAACTCCGCCTTAAACCCACAACACCTAGAAAGATTAGTGCGGGATCAGAGTCTGGTCCCAGCCTATGTCTACACTGGGCAGGGAAGGGGCACTTGTTCAATTTCTTCACCTTCCACTGAGCTCTGAGGACCTGGGGAACAAATTCAATTTCCATTCAAATTCCATACTGAGCTTCTAGTTGTGTGTTGCTCTTTCATGGGCATCCAGATGTGACCTGACTGTAGTGGGATTGTTAGCCTGGGCTTAGGGGTTTTGCCTTGGGTTAGCAGTGAAAATTTCCCCTGCTCAAACAGATTCATGGAAACTTTAAGCACTTTTGGAAAGCTGATGACAATTGCCGTAGGTAAGTTAAGTTTAAAATAAAAATCCGTTCTTTGTAAACTTATTTTAAACGCTTTTTTAATGACTATTTAATATTTTCTGAGGTGGAGGCAGTGTCGTGGGAAGGAAAGAACACCAGAATCAGGAGACTTGACTCAGGTACTTGTTCAGGTTCTGTCAATTATTATCTGTAACATCTTGGACAATTGACTTAGTTTCTTCATCTCTAAATGGGGACAGTCTTTAGCCTATCAAGCTCATAGGTTTGTTGGAAATGAGGTCCGAGTGGATAGTTCTATGATGAAACCACTCTGAAAATTGTAAAGTGTTATATACAGTTGTATTTTAATAAGCACTGCAAAAGGAACTTCAGTATAATTATCTGCCTTTCCAAAAACAGACACAAACCCCAGAAATTTCTGGGAGAAACCATTGGAGATTTGTCGTAAAAGCCATTCAGTGAAATTAGTAGAGAAGCTAAAGCTTCTGGCTTTACTTCTAGAGGCAACTGAAAGATTTCTGTTTTTCTGTCTGCCCACCTTTCCCGGATACCTCATTTTCCAATTAACTTGGGGAAGTTGTCCAAGAGGCTCTGTGTACAAGACTTTGCATATGGGAGCAGTAGCTATGCTTGAATTGCTGGGAGCAGTGACTTTTGGTAGTTGCCATTGGCATTGGCTTACAAAATCTTCAGTTCATGCTATTTCTTCAGAGCTATGCTGCCTGCGCATTTGAGTAAAATAAACATATTAAGCTACTCTGAATGTACTCAGTATGTTAGGAAAATGGATTTTTTTTTTTCTAGAAACCACTGTAAGGATTCATGCTATTAAATTCCAAAAAGATATTGGAAATTCTAAGAAATTGCTCTCTAAAATGGGTCAAAAACTTACAAACAATCTGTAAAAGAATTACCACAGGCATAAGAACAGCACTAAAAATGGTAAGAGAAATCCAAACTGACCCAAACATTTACTGAAACATAAAAAGTAAAATGAAGGCAGAGTCATGGGACTAAAAATAAAATGTTAAAAGTAAGAGAGTTTCTTTTTACTTTTAAGAAAGGGAAGGGTGGAGATACTAGTCTTTATGTAATATACTATACTCTTTTTTTGTACCCTTCCCCTCTGAGACACATAAAAACTATAAATAGGTCCTTGAAGAGTTAGTAGAAAGGAAAATGTTTCTGTTACTATTGAATAGAAGGTAAGAATTATAAATGTAGATATTTGCAAGTCTTCCTTATATCTATTCTTGTGAATCCAAGAATATTACGTGCAGTTGGAGATGCCATAACTGAAACCAGATAGAGGAGAGTATGATTGAAAGGAAAGAAATAGAGGATTAAAGAATTAGCCATCTTAAAAATGCTTACAGAAACTAGTATCCAAAAGTGAAAAATCTATGGTTGTGTTTGGGTGGTAACATTAGACGTGATTTTACTTTATTTTCTCTTTGTTCCAAATGCTCCTTAAAGGGCTTACATTGTTTTTAGACTTTTCTTTTAAGTTAAGGGTTAAAGAAGTCAGAGGAAAAAAAGAAAGATCAACTTCAAAAGAGCAACAATAAAACTGACAGCTTAAAAGAAACAATAGAAATCGAAAGACAATGTGATGGTATTGTCCAACTGCTGGAAAAGAAAACAAAAGAGCAATCTAGAATTTGATATCCAGAAAAGATATCTTTCAAAAATGAAAGTGAACACACCCACACAAAAATGTCCAATTGATTTTTGACAAAGGTGCAAAAGCAATTCAATGGAGAAAGATACCCTTTTCAAAAAATGGTGCTGGAACAATCGGACATGCAGAGACAAAAAAATGAACCTCAACCTAAACCTTACACCTTATACAAAATGGATAACAGACAAATGTAAAACATAAAATTATAAAACGTTTAGAGAAAACCATAGCAGTAAATCTTTGGGATCTACAACGAGTCAAAGAATTCTTAGACTTGACACCCAAATCACCATACTATAAGAGAAAAATTGATTAATTGGGCCTCATCAAAGTTCTGTGAATTGCATGAAAAGATGAGCTACATACTGGGAGAAAATATTTGCAAATCACATAGCTGACAAAGGACCTGTACCTAGAATATAAAAAGAACTCTCAAAATTCAACAGTAAAAACACAAACAATCCAATTAGAAAATGGGCAAAAGACATGAACAGACATTTCACTGGAGAGAATATACACATGGTAAATAGACACATGAAAAGATGTTCAACATCATTACCTGTATTAGTTTGCTGGGGCTGCCATAAAAAAATACCACAAACTGGCTTAAACAACAAAAATTTATTTTCTCATAGGTCTGGAGGCTGGAGGTCCAAGATCAAGGTGTTGGTAGTGTTGGTTTCTTTTGAGGCCTCTCTCCTTGGCTTGCTGATATCTGTTCTCTTGCAGCCTCTTTACTTGGGCGTCCCATAGAGATGTGCATGTCTCTTTCTCTTCCTATAAAGACGCCAGTCCTATTGGATTAGGTTCTCACCCTAACAGCCTCATTTTAACTTAATCACCGCTTCAAAGACCTTATCTCCAAATACAGTTGCAGTCTGAGGTGCTAGGGGCTGGGACTTTAACATATGAATTTTGGGAGGACACAATTCAGGCCATAAAATTAACCATCATGGAAATGCAAATTAAAACCACAATGAGATACCACTACATGCCTATCAGATTGGCTAAAAAAAAATAGTGACAACACCTAATGCTAGAGAGGATACTGAGAAGCTGGATCACTTATACATTGTTGGTGGGAATGTAAAGTGGTACAGGCGCCCTGGGGAAAAAATATGGCAGTTTTTCACAAAATTAAACATGCATAAGCCATACAACCCAGCAACTGCACTCTTGGTCATTTATCCCAGATGAATGAAAACTCATGTTCACACCAAAACTTGTACACCAATTTTCATAGTAGTTTTGTTCATAATATCCCAAAACTGGAAACAGTCCAGATATACTTCAATAAGTGAATGGTTAAACAAACTGGGCACATCCATACCATGGAATACTACTCAGCAATAAAAAGGAACTAACTATTGATATAAATGACAACCTGAGTGAATCTCCAGGGAATTGTGAGGAATGAAAAAAGCCAATCCCCGGAGGCCACATAGTGTATGATTCCATTTATATAATATTTGAAAGGATAAACTTTTAGGAAAGGAGAATATATTAGTGGTTTCCAGGAGCTGGGATGGGTGGGAGGGAGATGGATGTGGCTGTAAGAGGTAGCACCAGAGTGCCTTGTGATATAGAACTGCTCTGTATCTTGGATGTGGTGGTGGTCAGATGAATCTAACAAGTGATAAAACTTCATAGAATGAAACACACACACATATGAATACAATTAAAACTGGAGAAATCTCATTAAGGTCAGTGTATTGAATCAACGTCAATTTCTTGGTTGTAATATTGTACTATATTTATGCAAGATGTTACCATTGGGGGAAACCGGGTAAAAGCTATATGGGATCTTTCTATATTATTTCTTATAACCGTGTGTAAATTTAATTCACGATAAAAAATTTAGAAAAATGCCGGGAGCCGTCAGCCTACAAGTTAAGCCTCTGCCTTGTGACACGGTCCGGGAGAGAGATGAGGGGACGCACGGCGACCCTCAAGGGAATCTACCAGGCTGCCCCTGCAACAAGTCTCCCTGGTACTTTTGACTTTCCTGCTTCTGCTTACTCTGTTCTGCACCTGGGGTTATTTCAGGGGAAGTCAGCCCGGCCCTGGGAATGAGAATGATACAATACAATATTCTAGGGAAAGTTCTGGGGAAAAACATCTTCTAAGGAAAGAACATTCTGACCCGTCCTTTGGTCGGGTAAAGTGGTGGGAGTGGAGAGGGAACAAAGAAATCTGTGGCCCCCACAGATCTCTCTTGGAGGACAGTGGTTGCCACGGCCCATTGAGTCAGGAGGCCGCTGGGGGTAGCCTCCTTGAAGTAAAGAATTACAGAAGCTTGACTCCCCCCGGGCCTACACACAATCAACTGCTCTTAGGACTATTGTCTACCTTGCAGTCAATTGCTCTTAGGACTATTGTCTACCTTACAAAAACCCGCTTACGCGAGCCAAAAATATGTACTGGGACTGTTTCATGAAATCATCCTTGCATATCCTGAGCCCTATATAAATCATAAATACACAAAATAAAGTTAGACTTGGACACCAAACTCCTTGGCTCACTGCCTCCTCCTTCGCTGATGCCGTCCATCCCTCAGGAGACCCTGTTCGGCTGGGGCTGGACCCCGGCAGAAAAAGACAGTAAACTAAAGATATTTTCAGATAAACATAAACTGAGAAAATCTGTCACCAGTAGACTCACACTAAAAGAAATATTAAATACAAATGATCCAAGATGGCAGCTTAGAGTTGCATGAAGTAATGAAGAACAAAAAAATAGTAAATCTGTTGGCAAATCTAAGTAAATATTGATGGTATAAATTAACAATAATAATGTCATGTAAGGTCAACAATAAACAGAGAATTAAATTACACAGCAACAATAACAAATAAGTCATGAGGAGAATAAATAAGGTTAAAGAGTTCATGCAAGAAGCATGAACTAGAGATAACAAGGATTATTTCATGATAATAGATTCAATCCTCCAGGGAGAGAGAAGATTTTTAAATTTTAATGTAAACAATACCTAGACTCAACATTTCTTTTATTTATTTATTTATTTATTTAATTTGTTTTTTTTGGTGAGGAATATTTGCCCTGAGCTAACATCCATTGCCAACCCTCCTCTTTTTTTGCTTGAGGAAGATTAGCCCTGAGCTAACATCTGTGCCAATCTTCCTCTATTTTGTATGTGGGATGCTGCCACAGCATGGCTCGTGACTGGAGTAGGTCTGCACCAGGGATCTGAACCTGCAACCCAGGTCCACTGAAGCAGAGTGGGCAGAACTTCAACCACTTGGCCATGGGGCCAGCATCCAGACTCAAAATTTTTAAAGAAAAACTGGACAGAAATAAAAGTCGATACATTCATCATCACAGGACAATTCTATCTTACCTCTTTCTGTAAATGACAGAAGAAGCAGACAAAAATTGGTAAAGCTACAAATTGTGCTTGTCCAATACAGTAGTTACTGGCCACATAGCATGATTGAGTACTTGAAATGTGGCTAGTCCAAGGTGAGATTTTCTGTAAGTATGAAACACACACTGGATTTTGAAGACAGTATAAGGTAAAGAACAAGCAGTGAGAAGTGGAGATGGGTGAACTGGAGTGAGGATCAACGTGAATGGACCTGGGAGGCATTATGCTAAGTGAAATAAGTCAGACAGAGAAAGACAAATACTGTATGATCTCACTTATATATGGATCCTAAAAAACCCCCACCAAATTAATAGAAAAAAATAGATCAGATTCGTGGTTACCAGAAGCAGGAGGTGGAGGGAGTGGGGATTGGAGGAAGGTGGTCAACGGGTACGAACTTCCAGTTATAAGATAAATAAGCCATGAAGATGTAATGTACAGCATGATGACTATAGCTAACACTGCTGTATGATACATAGGAAAGTTAAGGCAGTACATCCTAAGAGTTTTCATCACAAGGAGAATTTTTTCTTCTCCTTTATTCTATCTATGTGAGAGGATGAATGTTAACTAAACCTATTGTGGTAATCATTTCACAATATATGTAAATCAAACCATTATGCTGTACACCTTAAACTTATATAGTGATGTATGTCAATTATTTCTCAATAAAACTGGAAAAGAGTTTTAAAAAATCAGGGAAGGATTCTAACAGACTCTTCACAAAAGAAGATGTAAGAATGGCCCACGAGCATGAAATGATGCTGAATTTCATCAGTCACCAGTGAAATGCACATTCATACTACAATATGAAATACTACTAGAAGGATCAAAATTAAAAAAGCCAAAATTTAAGAATGCCAAGTGCTGGCTAGAACGTGGAACAGTTGGAGCTCTCATATATGCTGGTAGGAATGCAAAATGATACAGCTACTCCAGGAAACCGTTTGGAAGTTCCTTATGAGGTTAAAAATGTATTTATATGTCCCATCAATTCCATTTTGGGGTATTTATTTTAGAGAAATGAAAGTATGTTCACAATAGACTTCTATGCAAATGCTCCCAGCAACGTTATTTATAATAGCCCCAAACTGGATGCAACTCAAATGACAATGAACAGGTAAAAGGATATACAAATTGTGGTATATTCGTACTAATGCAATACTAAAAAGAATACACTTCTGATATGGACAACAGCATGGATGAATCTTACAGACATTATGCTGAGCAAGAAATGGCAGACATAAAAGAGAACTTGTATGACTCAATTTCTATGAAATTCTAATAAAGACAAATTTAATATATGACAGAAACAGATCAAAGGTTGCCTGGGCCTGGGGGTAAGGGAGGTTGCCCTGGTTGGGGAACAAGGGAACTTTTAGGGTGTTAGAAACGTTCTATACCTTGATTGCTGTGTGGTTGGTTACACAGGTGTGTGAATTTGTCAAACTCATCCAAATGTATGTTTTAAATGAGGGCATTAATTTGTATGTAAATTATACCTCAATAGAGTTTATTTTAAAAAATAATCAGGGAAATGCAAATTAAAACAGCAACGAGATACCATTGTGCACCTACCAGAAGGGCTAAGATGAAAAGGCAGACCATTCCAAGTGCTGACGAGGATATTGAGCTGCCTAGAACTTTTATGTATGATGGACTGGAGTGTCAATTGGCATGGCCACTTGAAACACTGTTAGGCACCTATCAAAGCTGAACATATATATAGCCTATCGACCTGGTAATTCCATTCCTAGATATGTAAATATATTCCCAAGAGATACATAAATATGGGCACTGAAAGACTAATACAAATAATGTGTGTTTGAAACCACATTATTTATACTATTCCCAAACTGGAACTAACCCAAATGTCCATCAATGGTAGAATGGATTAAAAACAATTGTGATATATCCATATAATGGAATACCACACCACAATAAAAGGTTATAAGCTACTGATATGCTATATGAATGAATCCCACAAACATAATGTTGAGTGAAAGAAGCCAAACACAAAAGAATACATATTGCATGACTCCATTTATATAAATTTTAAAATAGGCACAACTAGTCTGTGGTCTTAGAAGTCAGAATTGTGGTTTTCTCTGGGGAGGAGGGAAAGAGATAATGATTTGGAGATGGCAGGAGAGAAGCTCCTGGGGTGCTGGCAATATTCTCTATTGTGCCCTGAGTGGTGACTGCATCAGTGCGTTCACTTGGTGATAATACATCTAAATGTATACGTATGTTAAACTTTAATAAAATAATTTATTTTAAAAATTCAAAATATACACAAAGTGAACAGGAAATAAGGATGTTTCTCCAACCCCACTTCTCCATCTATCGAGTTGCCTTCCTCAGAGGAAATCACTGAAACATGCACCTTATGTATCTTTCTAGATACAGCTTATGAAGTATACACAGTCTTTTTTTTCGCTTGAAAAATTTTATTTTTAAATGATCGTATTGTAAAATTGATTTTTTCATTTGGTGTACAGTTCTATGAGTTTTTAAAAATTATTTTATTGAGATCATATTGGTTTACAACATTGTGTAATTTCAGGTGTACATTATTATTTATCAGTTTCTGTATAGACTGCATCGTTCTCACCACCAATTGTCGAGTGTTTGTCCTTCACCATACATATGTGCCCCTTTACCCCTTTCACTCTTCCTCCGCCCCCTTCTCCTCTGGTAACCACTAATCTGTTCTCCTCATCTATGTGTTTTTTTATCTTCCACATATGAGTGAAGTCATACAATATTTGTCTTTCTCTGTCTAACTTATTTTGCTTAGCATTATACCCTCAAGGTCCATCCACGTTGTTGCAAATAGCACCATTGTGTCTTTTTCATGGCTGTGTAGTATTCCACTGTGTGTGTGTGTGTGTGTGTGTGTGTGTGTGTGTGTGTGTATACACCACATCGTCTTTATCTATTTATCTGTTGATGGTTCGGAACTTGGGTTGCTTCCACATCTTGGCTATTGTGAATAATGCTGTGATGAATATAGGAGTGCATAAATCTTTTTGAATTATTGATTTCTAACACATATATAGATTTATGTAACCACCACTACAATCAGGATACAGAACACTTCCATCAACCACCAAAAATTCCCTTTATAATCACATCTTCCCCTGCCATTAACCCCTGGCAGTCACTGATATATTCCCCATCAATATAGCTTTGCCTTTTCAAGAATATTTGATTTGTTTTTATTACTTAAAAAATCTAACAAATTTGAAGAAAAAGAAGATGTTGACCGATACTGTGTTTTTGTCTACTTGAGTCAGAACAAGATTTTACACTGAAAGTAGAACTTGGAAGTACATAACCTCTGGGCCAGAAGAACTAGTTCTCATTGAAATATATGCCAAGAGAAGTTGTGATAGCCCTTTCCCCAAAGAAGCTTTTCAAAAGGGGTTATTTCTATTGAAAATAGTTAAACTAATGATGAAAAAGTTTGGAGAAGATTGAAGAGAGAAGGAATAAAAAAATTCGTGGATTCCAATTTCAGTCCTACTACATTTTTCCACTCTTCTTCGTTTCTTTATAAATTGGTGATCAGACAAAAGCCAGTATTTAGAATTCAACCACTTTCCTATTGTTGATTCAGGTCTTGGCTTTAGGAGAGGAACAGTTACCGTGGGCATCTGAAAATTACTAGTCAAACAGGAAGAAGAGAGCCACAGCTAACTCCAATTTTCCATTTTAATCATATGAGGAGATGCCTCCAGGGGTGGTAAGCAAGGAGCTGAGCAAGTCTCACTAGTTAAAGGGAGATGCTTAGGGAACAGGTAGCAACTCTGAATAGGTTCCGGAAATAACAGGACATGGAAAAAGCCAGTTCCCTGTGCTGGGGATGAGCAAAATATTTCTCATGTTTTGTATAAAGAGACTGGTCCCTGCCTCCTTCTTTTTCTTACTCATTTTGAAGCCACAAGAAAATAAGCTACACTTCATACAATATGACATGAATAAATTAAGTGAATTAGACACAAAATTTGAAATACATGCATATTGTGAAATGAGAAAAATATTTATCGGAATTTCAGGGGAACCTGGGAAAAATGTACACAGGACCGGTGGGCTTCACCATACAAGAGAAATAGCCCAGAGCAGAGGGAGTGCTTAATGCTTCTCAAAGGGCTTCATATGGCAGGGAGAGTCATAGATGGAGAGTGTGGACTTGTGGAAGGACGTGAACTTCAGGAATCAGTTTCAAGAGAAAGTGAGGAAGAATGGGGACCAGAGAGATGACAGACGGCTATGTGCTCCTCGATATGGCCTTTCTCCCCTATACTTCACAAATCTTGAAGAAAAATACAAAAATCCTCCTATGCTTAGTGTGTTTTTGGTTTATTTTAGAAGATGGTGAGAGGAGTGGGGTTTTGGCCAGGTTCTGATTAGAGGCCTCAGAAAGCCTGTGTGCATTTAGAAGCAGAAAATGATTCAGAGAAACACAAGAAAATACAGGCAGAACTACAGAAAGAACTCTGAGCTCTCAGTTCTGTTCCATTGATCTGTGTCTTTTTTTCTGCCAATACCATAGTGTTTTGATTAGCCTTGTAGTATAGTTTGAAGTCAGAGAGTGTGATACCTCCAGCTTTGTCCTTTTTTCTCAGGATTGCTTTGGCAAGTCGAGGCTTTTTGTTGTTCCATATAAATTTTAGGATTCTTTGTTCTATTTGAAGGGATAAAGAAGAGGCGGTATATCTATACACTGGAATACTACTCAGCCATAAAAAGATGAAATCTTGCCATTTGCGACAACATGGATGGACCTTGAGGTATTATGCTAAGTGAAATAAGTCAGACAGAGAAAGACAAATACTGTATGATTTCACTCATATCTGGGAGATTAAAAACAACAACAAAACAACAAACAGATACAGAGAACAGATTGGTAGTTACCGGAGGGGAAGGGGGTGGGGGGAGGGTGAAAGGGGTAAAGGGGCATGTGTTTATGGTGATGGATGGAAACTAGACTTTTGGTGAACATGATGCAGTCTATACAGAAGTTGGAATATAATGATGCACACCTGAAATTTGTATAATGTTATAAACCAATGTGACCTCAAAAAAAAAAAAAAAAGAAGTCTGAGCTCCCTGTGATCCTGGAATTGGGGTTCAAGCCAAATATACTAAATCTTTGATGAGGTCTAAGGTAGACATGGTGGTGTGGTGTTCAACTCATGTTAGTGTGTCATCCTGTACTGCAGATGATGGAAAGTACACACACATTTCCCAGACTTCCCTGCAGCTGAGGTTCTGAATGTGATTTAGGTTCAGCTAGTCAGATGCACATGCATGAGACTTAGAAGGTGGGATATGGCTCTTGCTTCATTTCTTCTGCCTCTCCTGACAAGCACAGTGGTGGAGATGTTGTTATTCTTCAGGAGGGTTAGTAGCGGTCCCAGAGTCCAGTCATTAACCTCACGGGAGTTATGGCATATACCTTCAAGAGGTAGTGCATGCCGCACCCATTTTGCTGGTGCCGATTGTACTGGATGTGGCATGTTTCTGGAGCTGGTAGCAGTAGTATTGGCTTCCTGACTGTGGCAATAATATCACGATTCTGGAGCCAGAGATGTACTGTACTGACTGTATGGAGAGACAGCAGCACTCCTTGATGGCTTGGTTTTGTGATGTGGCTTTGAGAGTCATTTATGAAGGCTCAGCTTAGTGTGTTTCTTCAGCCCGCCTTAATGATTCTATAAGCCATAACTTGCTTCTTCCTTAAACAGCTAGAGTGGCTTCTGTTCTCTGAAACTGAATCCTGACCAATAAATGATGTAGTACCAGGAATGCTTGCAGGCAATAGTTTTTCAAGAAAATGGGAAACTGGGATTGATTATATAGCTTGATTGGATTTGAAAGCAGTGACAATTCTGTTAGTATCAGAAGACGGGATGTTGGTAGTACATGGCACATAATAGAAAACCAATCAAATGATCACCAGTAGGCATCTGCAATGAAGCAAGTCTTGATGGACTAGGTAGCTGCTCCTACAGATTATTTTGACACTAAGGACGAACCCACGAACTGTTAAATAGGATACCTTCCTCTAACTGTGCTCCAGAGGTTTAAGAAATAAAATGGCAATCTCAAGATTTAAATGCCCAGCTCAAGGAACAGAAGACAATGAGATTCTATTCTCTTATCTCTTGTTGACATAGAGCTGACAGCTGAAAATTAGTCACAAAGTCTGATCCTACGGATTGGTAAATTATAATACACATTGAACTCACAGCCTTGTCAGGTCACTTTTGTGAAAGTAAAGGCACTTGTTAGGTTATAATGAGACCCCTAGAATAGAAATGGGGATATTTGGGTGGATTCAGATGAGTCTAAGTACTTCACCAATGAGCCGCCTTTGCCAGTAGAAGCATCTCCTGTTTGATGAGGCTGTTTCTGCCTTGCTTAAACACCTGAAGTTACTTGCAAGGGAATGCCAATTTTCCTCCCCTACCACCCCTACCACCTCTCATTGCTTCCAGACCTGTAACCAGAGGTAGATCACAGTATGCTCCAAGGATACAAATCTCAGTCTGACCTGGAAGGAGGTAAGAATTGCAAAATTTTGCTAACTTATAATGGCAGAAATCTGGAAAATATGTGTGGGAATGTATTCTGAGGATACTATACCATGAAGGAAGGAATGTAATTTTAGATTGGGCCAAATATGTCAACACCTGAATACTTACCAGAAATTCTGTATTCAATCACTAGCTTGCCCAGTTGAAAGTGGTTCTATTTGCTTGGTTGACTGAAGCCAGGCTGAAAACTAGCCCATATTAAATAAAGTTGATGTGCCAGATGTTCCTTGGTATGATGTGGGATAAATACTCCAAAGACTTTGGGAAATAGCAACACTTGAGTACATTTATGATATATTACCCACTCACCTACATCCTAACCATGTCCCCCAACGGGACCCAGAGAATGTTCTCTTCCCCAGGGCATTGAAAAAATACACTGATGAAAGGAGCCTTATTATTCTTGAGACCGGCTACAGTGGCAGTCTTCAGGAGGCCTGGGATAAAGGTGAGAGATGCTACCACTGAAAGGAACTTGCTAATTTCAATGAGAAAAATGGGATCTTAGAATGGCAGAGACCAAGTGGCAGCACTGAATGACCAGATATGGGGTGAGCATGGTTAACATGGTAGAAGCATGGCCAGAGAATAATCTGAATGTTTTGACCTGCACAGAAGTGTGGCAGTGGCTAACTGTTCTTCAGGTCCCTTAGATGGAAGTAAATGAGCAGCGTACTAATTCTTACTTGATCTTCATAGCCCAGATATTTCTGTCTGGCGAACAGAGATCCTATTTGAGTCATTATGATGGAGATTCATCACCTCTCACCCACTTTGCAGACCTGAGTCAGTTCATGTACCCAAAGGCCCTCAAAGGGAAAGCCAGGTACCCTTAAGGAAGGACTCTGCAATACTATAAGCACGTGTTGTAAGTTTTCTAACTTTCCTTTTTCTTTCTAGCCAGAGGGACCTGTGGCCATTTACCAGGATAACCATGCACTGGGCAACTGGAAATACTCATACTTTTCAGAGATTATTGGACACTGACTCTGAGCTCATTGTCTATCAGGGCTGAGGGCTGGTGGTTAGAATACAACAGTCATCCACTGGTCAGAGTCAGGGCTTATGGAGTCAAGAGACTGAACTTTATCCTGAATCTGTCTACAATGGGTCCGATGGATCTGCAAATACATCATATGGTTATTTCTTAGTTTCTGAATGCACATTTGAAATAGCCGTACTCAGCAACTGGCAGATCTACCACATTTGGTAGAAGTGGCCATTTTGGGGAAGCCCACATGGCAAGAAACTGTGGGCAGCCTGAGGAAGCTGAGGGCGGCTGCTGGGAACTGAGAGAAGCCTCTAGGAGCTGAGGGCAGCCTGCAGTTCACTACCAGCAGGAAGCTGGGGCCTCTAGACCTACAACCATAATGAAATGAATTCTGCCAACAGCTTGAGTGAGCTTGGAAGTGGATTCTTCCACAGTTGAGCCTCTACATGAGAACCAGCTTGGCCTGACACCTTGTTTGCAAGCTACTGAGATCCTAAGCAGAGAAGCCAACTAAGTTGAGCCCAGAGTCCTAAGCCACTGAAATGGTGAGATGATAAATTTATGTTGTGGTAATTTGTTCCATAGCAATGGAAAACAAACACAGCGTTCAATGTCCATTCCACATTTCCCAGATTCCCTTGCAACTAGGATTCTGGATATATTATAGGCCAATCAGATGATACTCGTGAGACTTGAACGACAGAAGGGAGGTGGAGGCTATGTTTGTGGCATTTCTGCTGGTAAACGTGGTTGTGAAGATGTCTGGTTGTTCTATTGTAACTTAGTCACTAGCTTGCGGAGACTGAGAGGCTTGGCCTCCATTTTGCTGGTGGAAATCATAGCAGGTAGAGCATGGTTCAGGAGGTAGCAGCTGTAGTGTTGGTTTTTTATCATGGCAGTGGGAAGTAGCAGTTTCCTAATCATAGAAGAACTAGCAATTTCCTTGGTGGCTTGGTTCTGTGGTGTAGCTTTGGAAGTTGTTCTTGAAAGCTCAATTTAGAGTCAGTCCTCTTGATAATTCTGTAAGCCACTTAATGTCTTGTAATAAATTTTTTCCTGCCTAAACCAATTAGAGTGAATTCTGTTCTCTGCAACTGAACCTTAACCAATATAAGAGAGAAGTCCTTAAGTGATAATTAAGTGTAAATAAAAATACATCAAAATAAATAATAGTAAATTAAGTAAACCATTTTTCATGTTTATTATAATATTTTTATAAAGACAAGTAAAGCCACCTTATAATACATTTAATTTAATTTATAATGCACTGGTTCAGTTTGAGACAACCACGTAAGATTTTTAATATTAAGAACAACCCATTTGTTTAACAAGTTAGTAACTATAAAACTATGTGCTCAGCTTGTTTTTCTTGCAGAATCAGAAAATAAACGTTTGTCTTTTTAACTTACATTTATAATCGTTTTGCAACTCAAAAATCTCTTTAAGTATTCAACTTTAATCTAAGCTAAAATACAATACTAAGTAATCTTTAATATTTTGACTTTAAAATCATATCAAATATTAATAACATATGCTCTTAAGAAAGTATCTTTTTTGAAAATACAACTGACAAAATATTCAACAAAGTATGTGCAATAGTGTCTTTGTAAGCTTAGAGCCTTTCTAGAGCTATTGTAGTATAATTTAACCATCACTGCATAATAGCAGAGGTGTGATAGTTTAACATATAAACGAGTAACTAAACTCTAAAATTAGGACACCTTTCAGCAAATCATTTCTGAGAAAAGGCAGAGATGCTTATTTACCAACTATCTCTTTAAGTGGTAATTTCCTTGAAAAGACAAGATTGACCAAATCATTTTAAAGACACTACTAGTGTTTGGCCAAGCCCAATTTATGAAACTTTCAAAGAGTTAACCTAAAACTTCTCGAGTTTTTCTGAAAATAACATATTCTGTGGTGATGCAGCCCTCTGTGTTAGGCCTTGTTCACAGTGGATTCTTGCCAAAAGCTGATTACACCAATTTCCTTCCAGAAAGGGAGACTTCTTGGGTCACACTAAAGGATGTATACCCTTTCATTGTTTCACAGCTGAAAAGTCAAAGGGCTTAAAACCAAAGTCTTTTGTGAAGAAAGAAGCGCCAATGGATGATTTCTCCCCACATTTCCCCAAGTCAATTGATTAATAAATTGCTGTTGTCAGAAACAGCACAGAAGACTGAACAGATGTGGTTGGTTGGTTTGTTTTTTCTTTAAAGTGCTAACAAAGCCCATTATTTCTAAATGGACTTTCACTGTAATGACTGAAATATAAGCAGCATAAAGTATATAGAAATTACATACCTCAATCGGATAGTCAAAACTTTTTAGACAGATGCCAGCAGTTCTGTACATTACCTTAACAATCATTGCACACAAGTACACTTTATGAACTTGCCAGACTAATATAACAATTCAGCGTATCTAATCTAAAACACGACTGATGAAAATCCAAAATCTAAAGCTAGAACCAAAGCAGTCACGAGCTACTCTGAGTCAAATGCCCCAACAGCAGTGCTCAGAAGAATTTCAAGTAATTTCTCAGTCTAATGACAGACAATACAGTTAACTGAACTATTTCTTAATCCTTCTGAAAAGGCTGGCTTTACCCAGCTTCAATCCAAGTCCAATATTGTTTTCCCTTATATCGGCCCAGAGTTTTGAGTTCCTAATTTGTTTTTATCAATATCAGAGTTAGAAGTGAGTCAGCAGCTTCTGAACTGCTCAAGTAGGGCGAATGCAGAAGCTACTAAAAAACCATTTATTATTAGAAGACTGAATGAGATCAACTTTAAAAATGAGGCCCCCATATGGTGATCTTCTAGATAATTAAGGCTATATAGATCTAAAAGCCTGGCTTTCTAATAGGACCGAGACAATTTGGAAAGTAAGGTCTATCGATTCATATCAGCATCACTAACACTCAAACATAACAACACATTTTCAAAATTATCATATGTAAATAGCAGCACAAACTAGTAATCTCCTTACTAAAAGTGACATGGTGGTGCCCTCTGGTGGTAACATTTAGCATACTCCCCTAATATTGCATATCTTGTGAAATATAAAAAGCACATCTGTATTGGAAAATATCAAAATTAGAGATTACCACAAAGGAATGAATCATTGTGCTTCCAAGTATCTTTTTTTTAGCCTTCAAACACATTGGTACCAAGATAAACCCCTGACCCTACTCCCAGGAACCAAGTGGAAGCTACAGGAATCTTGGCAGACTTATCTACGATAGGCAATTCCTGTTAAGATATTTACATCTTGGTTCTAGAACTCAACTGAGAGGTTTTTGCATTTTCTAGTTTGGCTTTTACATCTATGGGTTTCTCAAAAAACCTCACCAATGCCGGTTCATTCAACAAAGACGCAAGAATCTGTTCAAATGCAAATGACCACTGAGGTTCTTCCCTGAGAGAGGAGGGATCTTTCTCCAAGTGGCTCTCTATTTTCCCCTCACTGGATTCTCCGGAAGCACAGATTGCACCAGAGAATCCTCTGGCTGATGATGTAGGGCTATGTAGTTTCCTTCCAACTTCTTCCATCCTGAGCAAAAGGCTGGTTACAACAGCAATGGCTTGATATAATGACTCTTCTTCAGGGTCCCCATGAAATAAGTTATATAGGGTCTTTGAAAACTGAATAAATTGTGACTAGAAGACACAAGTTAGAAATATCACATTTGATATTAGATTTAGCAAATATAAAGAAAATTTAGAAGTGAATAGTATTCTATTTAGAATTTCTACCATATAACTTTCACCATAGCAGTTACAAGAACTTATGATTCATCTCAAAATAAATCTTGGTTCTAGAAAGATGGGTATGAACCATGGAAAAAACTTCCATTTAAGTCTTCTCACTTGTTGGCTAATAGCAGTACATTATATAGATATATTATTTTTATATACAATAATTCCTGGACAGTTTCCCTGCCAACATTCCTTCAATGTTAGGTGGTACTTTTAATTTAGGCAAAGTCCCATATTTCCTTACATGTAAATCATTCACTCATTAACCAATCTTAACGAAAGGATTGAGAATGAGTTTCCCTTGATCTCCCCAAGGGCCTGAGAGGGCAGCTCAACGAGGATGACTTAAATTTAGGGAAGAAGGTTTTGAGACCTAACAGTACAAGGTGGCGCTAAGGAGCCCATTCGGACATGCTTCTCTTTAAAGACTGAGGTGGGACCCAAGTGGAGAAATAAACTGGTTTGTTTGCTAATTGCACCTATATAATCCATTAACATTCCTAGAAGATACGTGTCAATTAAAAAGAAAATCCCAGCACAAGAGTCCTATAAGTCAATTATCCTACCAGAAACGTTTATCTGTAAATAAAAAGCAAACTCAAAGGATATACTTCATAAAAACATATTGTACCAAACTTTTAAGTTTTATTTTTCTTTCTTTCTTAGCCTGAAGTACTGTTTATTTATAAAAATTTTAGAATAAATATGCCATATTGATTCATTTAAAAAAGTACTTATTCAACTAACTATCAAATTACCTAGTCCACTGAGAAATGCTAAGTTACTTGATAGTTCTCATTTTGATAAAGTTCTGGGAATCCTCTGTATCTATACCAACAGATTTTAATTAAAAAATATAATATACACTGACTGAATAGTGTGTAAGAAAGAGACGGATTTAGAATTGCGTCAATAGTAGCCATCAGTATTGCTTGAGTAGGTTCAAATAGAAGATGATTAGGAACCAGGGTGTGACCCACTTTAGTAATTTCTTCTTCCTAGTCAGTATCTAGCACTGGGTGTGTCATCCTGCTAGGTACTAAAAACACGTAGAATAAATGAACATTTCCAATAAAGCTGGAAAAAGAAAACACTGAAACATATGTTATACATACATCTTTTGTGTGTATATCTTTAAGTATATTTATCTTTATGTGTTATACATACCTCTGTTCTACAAGTACAAATGTTATCATAGTAGAGGAACTATACTGAAACACTAGATGCATTTTAGTGTTTTAGAAAATCATTTAAATTTTATTAATTAATTAATTTTATTACTTTAAAAAATTTCCTCCCCCTTTTCTTGCTCACCTGAAACTTACAGGGATGATACATAGACTATTTAACTACTTTTGTAATAACGTTAGCTATTTTATTTTTTTTTGAGGAAGATTAGCCCTGAGCTAACTGCTGCCAATCCTCCTCTTTTTGCTGAGGAAGCCTGGCCCTGAGCTAACATCCATGCCCATCTTCCTCTACTTTATATGCGGGACGCCTACCACAGCATGGCTTTTTTTTTGGCCAAGCGGTGCCATGTCCACACCTGGGATCTGAACCAGTGAACCCCAGGCCACGGAGAAGTGGAACGTGTGAACTTAACAGCTGCGCTACCAGGCTGGCCCCAACGTTAGCTATTTTAGAGTGGGATACATCCATACTCATGAAAAAAACAAGAACCTAGAATTTTTTCTTTGAAAATACTATACCTGATTCATTCTTGGTAAATCCTTAATGTTTTCTTCTTTTTTGAAAAGCTCATCTTGCCATTGACTTAGATATGCTTGAATATCAACTTTTCCTTTGCCTGAATGAGGGTAATAAAACCATCTTTTAATCAACAGCCCACTATATTTTCCCAAATTTCAAAAAGAATAGTTATGATTGAAGAGATATAAGGTTGAGATATAAGATTGAGATATAAGATTCCACCTTTTTAATCTTTTACTTCACCCACCAACTCTCAGAATATGTTCTCCATTTCAATTAAACTAAAACTTTTACTTTGGGAAGATTGGGAACTAGGGAAGACGTGGAGAGACGGAGAAGGATGCATTTTAGATGTGCACCATGGCTTGACGATGTAAATTTCATGTAGACGTTCTCATGCATACTCATTAAGTTTAAAATAGCTTCAATATGATGTTCTTAATATGCAGACACCAAAGTGGCTTATGGTGGCTCTTTTTCAAAAATTCAAAACACTACTTATTCACTCATTCCTTTGAAGAGTTCAATCAAGGTGATATAAAAGTGATTGTATTAATGATTATTTAAGATCCCTTGGAAAACTAGGTGGATATACTAAACAACCCGGGAAAGTTGTCGTATTTAAACACAGCTTCAGCAATTATTTAACTAAATGTTACTCAAAAACATAAAAGGAATGATGGGCTTTTGGAGAACAATTGGCAGCTTCCATCAAAATATTAAATATGCACATTATTTGTGATCCAACATTCTCATACCTCTATGAATTTATCTTATCCTAAAGAAATATGTGTAAAAGTATCCTAAAATGTAAGTATAAAAATGTTTGTTGCAGCATGGTTTGCAATATAAATAATTGGACACAACCTAGATGTCCATCAATATTGTGCTAGTTATTGAAGTAAATCATGGTACAACCAAACGAAGGAATACTCTGCACACATTAAAAAGAATTAAGATGGATCCAAATGTACTGATACAAAAAGATGTCCATGATACATCACAAAATCAAAAAGCAAATTGTAGACTGTGTCTTTTTTAAAAAGGGCGATGTCTAAATATGTTTGTGTATACATAGAAACGGGTCTGGAAAGGATATAGATGAAATTTTTTCAGATTTACTTCAGATTTACTTCAAGGTGAGGTTCAGTGAGGGTATGAGGACTTCTGTACTGTTTAGATTTCTTTTACAAGGATTATCTATTACTTTTGTAATTAAAAATAAATATTTTCAAAATAAAAAATTGAATATGGATCATTTACTATTACATTTTCTGTAACTTCTGAGACTTAAGTATCACGAGAGGAAAGAGTAAATTGGTGAACTAACACAAAGAAACTAAAAAAGCTCTCGGGACACATCAATAGGCTTTAAAGGGAATCCACATTTCCCCTTTGTGTAGTTAACCCTATTCACAAAAACAATTACTTAAACGAACTAAATGATATTCCTAGATCATAGTACCTTTTTCAGGGCTGTTTTTTACTGATTTTGCTTCCTTCTCATTTGCAGGCTTGGAAACTATGGGAAAAGAGAACAATTGCATTTTGTAAAATAGTTAACAAATACCTTTTGGAAGTAGAATAATATTTTATATAATGCCTTACAGCACATTTTCTTCAATTCAGCAAACCAGTTTCAGCTGATCTGACCTCCTATCATTAATTAAAAGACAAAGTATTCAAGAACTTTTATAGCAAAAAGAACACTGGGGGGAAATTCACATGAAAAACATCCCAGAGGAAAGTATACCGAATATTAAGAATTTACTTCTGGGTGGTCTTTTCTCCTTTGTGACTTTTCCTCAAATTAAATTGTGTTACTTTTCTTATTAAGAAAAATACATACTGGAAGTCTGAAGCCAGCTACTAGTCTATGTGGCAACAACTCATTGTGAGATCTTGCACAAGTCGCTTCTCCTGTCTGGGCCTCAGTGCCCTTATCTATGTAACTAAGGGACTTGACTAGATGATTTGTAAGGTCTCTTCAAACTTAATGTTCAAACACTAACATATAGTAACCATAAACATATGTTAATCAGGACTTTTCCCTCTATAAGACATTCCTATTCATGAAAAAGCAGCAAAGGACACAAAAATCAGCTCATAACACTTCCAAATTATGTCTTGGAGACAGACTCATCCCTATCTCCTACACCTACAGTGATTTATGATAAATATTCACTGTTTGAATAACAGCTATGACCTTCAATCATCAAAGATTCTATTGTCTTCATTGTATTTTAACAAGGCTTGAGAATGGTCTGATACATTTTAGAAATCTCTGCAACATAAGTAGAAACAAAATGCATTTTTTCTAAGTCTTCAGTAAATAAAAATTCTGTAAGTCAAAACCCAAAGTATCGTTTAGTTAATTAGTCAAACATTTATGGAGTATTTACGATACATTTAGCACGGTGCTAAATGCTATGGTAGCACAGAAGAAGTATAAAGTATAATTAATCCAAATTTTACTAGTGGTAGCTGGGTAAAGAATGTTTAAGCCAGGAAGATCTCTGTGAGTGGACTAATCATCAAAACAGATATATTTTTAACAGATAATTACCATGGAGCCGACTGAAATAAAGTAATTCTTCCTCAGAAAGTTCATCTCCCTTTGAAGGGTCCTTAGATTTCACTTCAGTATAAGCTGAAAACAGATAACCCAAGTCACATTTACTAACAATGAAGGACAGAAACGGGTCCTATAATGGGTCAAGTAAAGCTGCGGGCAGAGAATTAAACAAAGGGCCTCTGTGTAAGAAAGACAGACGTGCAGAAATGCAGAAGTGGTGCTACTCTACTGTATAGCAAATAACAAGAAGTACTTGATCACTTTGTGTTCTATTATTTCTCCTACTTGCTTTTTAATAGTTTTCCAAGAGCCATTACAAGTTGAAATAAGAAAATCTGGCATCTGGAATGCTCCGAAGATGTGACCTCAGTCATTTAAAAACATCTTCGATAACAAGGAAAACATGAAGTTGAGTGCTCTAACAGACACATAGTGTGTTTTCTATTTTTGCTCCTTCTACTGAAAGCATATTCATTCCATGGCAATATTAGATTATTCTAATGGCAATTTGACTTGACAATGTAAAGTCCTGCATAATTATCAGGTGGTTTGTCTTTCATTTTTAATGCTGTGTTTATGATTTGAACGCGTGAAGGGTTAAAGATGGCTTTTAGATTTTTGGTCTGGTAAAGGATGGTTCCTGGCTATTCTGGGAAGACTCTAAAAGAGATCCCAGGTGTAGCTTTAGACAAATTATGAGGTGCTGTTTGTTTTTGTGAATCACCCAATCTAAGTTAAAGGGTACTTTTGCAATGTTCCTTTAATTTAAAGCCTAGGACTGTTTTCCCAAAATATGGGTCAGGCCTGGGAAAGGCGGTCTCTTAAGGTTAGTGGGAAACACTTAAGTAAACTGGAATGGTGTGGTAATGCTGAGGTAGTATGGTAGAACAGAAAAAAACCTGAGCTTTGGGGTCAGAACTCAGTTTGAATCTCAGCTATGTAATTTATTAGCTATGTGATCTTGGGCAAATAACTTAATCTTTCTGACCCTTAGTTTCCACATCATCAAAATGGGAAGGATAATACCACCTTTCAGGGATATTGTGAGAATAAAAGAATGCATGTAAAGTAAATGCCTTGACAGAGTAATTGCTCAGTAAATGGTAATATCCGTGCTGCCCAGTCTCAGTTTTGTGAATAATTTTGTAGTATTTCGCAAGTTAGGCAGTTTGTCTAAAGTTAAATTGTACTCGCTCATGACAACAACAAAAATTCAACATTGTATCAATATTCAAATGATAGGAAGTTCTTATACACAAACTATTTATCACTAAATGGATTGACCGCTAACAGGAAGGGAACCTGTGACCCCATCTGTTACACAGATTCTCCTCCACAGATTTCACTGTACCTAAATATCAGTAAAAATACTGGTAATATGATCCATGGGCCCCAATGAAGCAATGACTTTCTATCATATTGAAAATTATGTTATTTGTAATTATAACAAAGAATGGAGTTATATTTGTAATTATACTTATTACAGTGGAATCAACTGCTGTACATCGTCACAGACTGTGGAACTCTTACCTGGAGGAATATGTAGCTTAAAAAGCAGCTTAAGCTTCTCAGTAAAACTTCCATTGTACATTATGTCTGTTCAACAAAATTCAATTGCAAATAATCACATATCCAAAGAACATTCAATCATTCCAGCAATACAGATTAATTAAGATCAGACATTAGCCAGGGATTAAGATTCAGAAACCTTCTGTTACTCAAGCTAACAGTTAAACTACCACCCAGTCAGCCAGATTCTCTCCACGTGTGCAAGCAAAATACCCTTTATCAGAGGGATAAAACGCTCTCCTGCTGATCTCCCTTCTCCCAACCTCAGATTTTTTTCTTTTGAATGAGGCCTTATACCTCATTTGAGGAGAGAACTCCTCTTCAAGAGGCAATCTCATAAGAAAGCATGTTGGGGTGTCTGGAAAAGCAAAGGAAGGATAAAACTGGTGCACTATCTACAAGTACAATGTTTTTGCTGGATACTTCTCTACCACTTTTCTAGCCTATGTGGTTGGATTTTTACTGAGAGGGAAAATGCTCCTGAAGTATCCATGTGCCCGAGTGTGGGAAAATCAAGACATTTCTTCCCTTCATGTTAACCACCAAAACATCCATATCTAACAGCTTGCTTTTCTGGGAGGGCTGGGCAAAATGAGACCAATATACTTAGATTTAGCAACAAACAGAAAAAGATCCAGTAAATGCTAAAGCTGGAGACAATGTAACTCAAGCTGATAAAACGTGACTAAATTGGCAATAATAGGGAGTAGTAAGTATTTCTAAGGGTACCTTTATTGTTTTTTAGAAAAGAAAATTATTGGATATCATCCTACCAATTGCAGAGGAGAATTCTTTGAAGTTTATAAGGCAGTCAGAGTTTTCATCCAACAATCTGAATGTCCATAAAGCTAGTGAGTCTCTGTTTGCAGAATGAGCCCAGGGACTCAACAAGTGATACAACGCTCTGAACTGCTGGCAGTCAATCTGATACTGTTCCAAATATGGCAGACTGGGGTCATGGTGCTTCAATACTGGGCAACTCAAACACCAATAATAAGAAAAAAACAGCTCTTTCTATTAAAAAAATAAAAAAGGAAAGTCATTAAATCAGAAAAAGTAATTTCATAAGAATTTATCTTTTAAACGTATCTACTAAAATAATTAAAAATATTTAAGAGTGGTGTGGTAAAATTCTGCTAAAAGAGTATTATTTTTCATTTAAAGAAGAACAACAGTACCTTAAAGATGACATAAAGTTCATCCAATTCAGGAAGGCTCAATTTGACATCTTGTGACACAACACGCAACTTTAAAAAAGATAAAGAGCAATTTAGAATTTAACACTTCAGTATAGAAATTCTCTTTGAAACCATTTAGAAATCTCTCTTTGTCAAAATAAAATATTTTTCTTCCAAATTTTTAAAGGAATAAAGAAAGGTAAATGCACTGATTTTGCCCTTTAAAAAGGCTGTACATAGACCACAGTTCAATTCGACTCTGATATGTACTTTGACCTTCCTCTCTTCATACCCAGAAATCACTGCCAAAGGACAGTCACTTAATGTCTATAAATATAAGCAACAGTATTCTAAGTCTCATTCCATATATTGCTCTCTTGCCACTTAAGCAATTTGTTAAGTCATCACGGGGGTTGTCATTAAATACTTCAAAGGCATTTGGAGATGTACATTCCCTGTGTGTGCCAAAAAACATTGTCCAAGAAGTAATAAGCTTAGGAAATATGTTATTTTATCCTGCTCCATGAAGAAGAAGCACTAATGGCACAATAATTTTGGTATTTAAGAATTTAGAAGCAAGGGTAAAGATACAGGCTAGAATTAATGAAACAGCGGAAATTTAAAAAAAAAAAACAGTAGACTCAAATAAAACCAAAGTTGCTCAAGTGACAAAGTAAAGTAGAGAAATATCTGGCAACTGTGATAAAAGAAAACATGAATAAATATTATTGAGAAGGAAAAGGATAATATAAACATAGATATAGAGGCCATTTAAAGTGTTCAGCACATAGAAGGTAGCATTAAATACCTGCTGAATAAATTCAATAAGCTTTATATCAATACATCTGAAAGTCTAGATGAAATGGATAATTCTCTAGGAAACTATAAATGACAAAAATTAAATCAGGAAGAGCAAGCTCTAAATAGAACTGAAAAGGTAATCAAAGATCTGCCTCCTGGGGTGGGCCCCCTTGCCAAGTACTTAAGTTTGTGCACTCTGCTTCGGTGGCCTGGGGTTCACCAGTTTGGATCCTGAGTGTGGACCTACACACCGCTTCTCAAGCCATGCTGAGGTGGCGTCCCATATAGAAGAACTAGAATGACTTACAAGTAAGATATACAACCATGTATTGGGGTTTTCAGAGAGGAAAAAAAGAGGAATATTGCCAACAGATGTTAGCTCAGGGCCAATCTTCCTCGCCAAAAAAAAAATTCACTAAAAAAAAGATCTGCCTTCCATCAAAAGGTAGTAGGTCTAGACAGTTTTACAGGGTCATTTCCTCAAACTTTCAGGTAATAGATAATTTCCTATGTGATCTAAACTATTCCAGAGCATAGAAAAATATGATTTATTCCAAAATTCATTGAATGACATGAGTGCAATTCCGATATGAAAACTAAACTTAGCACACACACAAAAAGAAAACTGTAAGCCAATGTCACTTTAACATAGATATAAAGAACCTAGCTAAACTATTTAGCAAAATTATCAAAAGCAGAATATTAAAAGAATAATACAACATGACCAATAAGATTCATGTCAAGAATCCAACAGAAGTTTAATATTAGGAGTTCTTTAATATAATTTATTACATTAATAAAGTAGAAAAATATATAATCTCAAGATATGGAAAAGTCATTTGATCAAAGTTAACACTCAGTATTGATCTTTTAAAAATGTCCAAAACCTCTTAACTTAGAAATTGAATGAAACTCTTTAATTTTATAAAAGGCACCTTCAGAAATCAATAGCAAACATCATACTTAATCAAATACTAGAGGCATTCCTATTAAATTCAGGAATAAGAAAGGAAGCCTGTGCCCGCTGCTATTATCTAACACCTCTCTGAAGATCCAACCCAATACGACAACACAAAAAAAGTAAAAGAGGTAAAAATATTAGGAAGGGTCAAAACTCTAAGAGTAGAAATCGTATGCTTGTCTATTCGGAAAATTTGAGAAATTAAACCAAAAAAATATTAGAATTAATGAGAGTCAGTACATGGCCACTTAAAAAAGCAACACGTGCAAATCAATAGCTTTTACATACACAGCAATAAACAAATTAGAAAATGTAAAGGAAAAAAGATCACATTCATATTAGTAACAAAACCATAAAATACATTGGTTGTTGTTAGTGCCATTGAGTCAATAAACAGGAGTAGATAAACCCCAACAAGAAATGTATAAGACCTATATGATGAAACTACAAATGCTTACTAAAAGACATTTAAAAAGACATTATTAAAGTGGACATTAAAAAGGAATTTTAAAAGGCTTACTAGATTCAAAATGGACTATAAAGTCACAGTAATTAAAAAACAGTGTGGTGTTGTTGCAGAAGAAAACTACTCCATAAATAAACCCAGTATGCACATAAGTATTTAGCATATGAAAAAGGCAAAGTAGAATACAGCAAGGATGGACTATTCAACAAATGGTATTCAAACAATGGAGTATTTCAGTTGGAAAAAAATACCATTAGAGTCCTATCTCACACTATAAACAAAATACATACTTAAGGTGTATTAAAGATCTAAACATTAAAAAAACCAAAGCAATGCCAGTACTATAAGTCAATATGAGAATGTTCATAAATTATATAATTTTATACAGGGAAAGCCTTGCTAAGTTTGATACGAAATCCATACAACATGTAAGAAAGAGACTTGACTACACAAAAATTTGAATCACATATACTCTGAAATACACCATAAAGAAAAGGAAAGAAGCAACAAGACTGGGGGGAAATATTAGCCAAGGATATAACTGACAAAGAATTAACACCACTAATATACAAAGAACTCCTACAAATTAATAAGAAAAAGACAACCTCACAGAAAAATGGACAAAGGCTATGAACAGGCAATTAAGAAAAGAATGAAAAAGGCTTATTAATAAACACATGTGATCAGTAAAATGAAAATGTGAGATTTGAGTTTTTATCTATCAAATTGACCCAAATTAAAGATTTTTAATATAGTTATGAGTCACTTAACAACGGGGATACACTCTGAGAAATGCATTATTAGGTGATTTCATCGTTGTGCAAACATCAGATAGTGTACTTAAACAAACCTAAGGGCCAGCCTTACTGGCGCAGTGGTTAAGTTTGCACGTTCTGCTTCTCGGCCCGGGGTTCACTGGTTCGGATCCCAGGTGCGGACACGGCACCGCTTGGCATGTCATGCTGTGGTATGCGTCTCACATATAAAGTAGAGGAAGATCGGCATGGATGTTAGCTCAGGGCTAGTCTTACTCAGCAAAAAGTGGAGGATTGGTAGCAATTAGCTCAGGGCTAATCTTCCTCAAAAAAAAAAAAACAAAAAAGGGGTCCGGCCTGGTGGCGCAGCAGTTAAGTTCGCACATTCCGCTTCTCAGCAGCCCGGGGTTCGCTGGTTCGGACCCCGGGTACGGACATGGCACCGCTTGGCAAAAAGCCATGCATGCTGTGGTAGGCATCCCACGTATAAAGTAGAGGAAGATGGGCATGGATATTAGCTCAGGACCAGTCTTCCTCGGCAAAAAGAGGAGGATTGGCAGTAGTTAGCTCAGGGCTGATCTTCCTCAAAAAAAAAACAAAAACAAAAAACAAACCTACATGGTATAGCCTACTACACACCTAGGCTATACAGCACTAATTTTATGGGACCACTATTGTATATGTGATCTGTCACTGACCGAAACATCATTATGTGGCGCATGACCATATCTGATGTTAGTGGGAGTCTGCAGCATTCTTACACACTGTTAGTGGGATTATAATTTGGAACAAATGTTTTGGAGGACAATTTGGCAGGAGCTGTCAATTTTTAAATGGGCACACCCTTTGACCCAGCTTCCACTGCCAGGAATCTACCTTATAGAAATACTCTTACAAATGTGCAAGAATAGATATACAAGGATGTTTAGATAAGGTATTACCTGTAAGAGCAAAAAAAAGAGACATGCTAAATGTATGTCAACAAGGAATATTAAATAAAGTATAGCATATCCACACTATAGTGTATCATTTAGTACATTAAGAAAAGTGAGGTAGATCTTATGTACTAATAGGAAATGACAATAATATATTTCCGAGCGAAGTTGCAGAATAAAGTGACTGGTATGACTTCATTTAAAAAACTATATTATTCCCCCTCCAACACACATACACATTTATGTCTACAGATACATAGAAAAAAGATCTGGAAGGATATATCCCAAATCATTTTAATATTGGTTACTCCTGGGGTAGGGACCTTTATTTTCTTACATTTCTATAATATTTGAAAACTTTACGATGAGCATGTGTTACTTCAGTATTTTCTAAGTTAATATATAAAAACTAAACAAGGAGGCTCCCTGCTAACTATGTCACAATAACATCACTGAATTATTTAATTGGAATCTAAACCCAGAATCTTCAGAAATGTTGATCTTCCCAGATTTGTATCTCTGATGACTTGGCCTTTAAGCAAGCAGGTTTACAAAACAATACGTGCTCATGATAAAAGCTCAAACAGCACAGAAGGACACAGCAAAGGAAGACTCTCCCTCTTGCAAGCAGCAATCTACTAATCCCACCCACCAGAGGCCACCGATATTAACAGCTTCTTATGTAGCCACCCAAATATTAAAAAGGAGAGTATTTAAAACACACTGCTTTATACCTTTTTCACTTTATCTTAGGCATTCAAGGATAATGAGATATATTAACAGCACAGACTACTATGTAGGTCAGCTGTTCTTATTGATGAAGCGCATCACAAATACGTTATGCTTAAATGCCTCCATCACAGCATTCAATTTGAAGGTCAAATAACACAAAACACGTTGGAGAAACCAACATAATTCAACCAGAAGAAAATAACATTTCCTCTCCAAAAATTTACGGTGAGCTAAGCTGTGGCCAGAATCTAGCTCAAAAGTTTAGTTATTTTCATTTTCTTCACATAGAATGATAATTTTTATAGGAAGTTGAAGAAAAAATATTACTGCAATAAAATATTACCCCATTGGGTGGATACTCACCACATTCTGCTTTGTTGTTTCCTCTAGGGTCTGTATCACATACAACCTATTTCGACAGCGCATGCTGTGTATATCTTCATAGCGGATACCACCATATTTCTGCAAGAAATATGATTTCAGTGGATACTCATTCATAATAAACACCACTTCTCTTACAATTGAATTTCATCAGACTCAATTCTCAGAGGCCTTGGTTCTATTTCTAGTTATTTTCCTAACTTGTTCAGTGATGATGCAAATTTTCACCTCCCACATTTCAGTTTTTCTATATATTCACTGAAGAGAATTCCATGTACTATGTGTCTAGACTAAGTACAAGAACATTGACAAAAATTCTTAGTCTCTGAGAATAATTTTCACCTTTTCATATAGTGATAGATATTTAAAAGTAGTCATTATTTGTGAAAGCAAGTGAATATAGTTTCATTTAACGAAAAGCAAACTGAAGTAGAGGAGGCTATGTAACCTAGGAACAGTTCACAGAACTCATTTTTAAAACGAAGTTGGATTTTAATTAAATCTTTACTTGTATTATTATCTTACTCCTAATATATCACTAGAGATATAACTACAGTATTATTTTAAATATGCTATGTAATTGTATTTATGTCATAAAAAAATCTTACCTCATTTGACTCTCTAATCAAATCTGTAATATCCACTCTAACATGACTGCTTTTTTCATCACTCACATTGGAACCCTGCTGAACACTTGAAGGCAATGGGCTATCCTTATTAGTGACATTGTCAAAAAACCTATCCAAAAGTGATAGTAATACTTATTAGTGGAAGGAAAATGCAGAGAAAATGACAGCTAATTTCTCCCTAGTTAGTCAGAGGTTAATTTCAATTGAGAGGACAAGGGACAGTCTTACGAAGAAGTGAAATTTGAAAATGGTTGGGAATCAGGAGGACACGGCAGGGGGAATGGGATGGTGAAGAAATTATTTCAGGGACAGGGAGGAGAGCACGAAGGAAGCAAACAGGCTCAGAGAGCACTTAGCCCAGTAAGGATGGAATACAGCGTATGTAGAAGCATGTAAGGAGAAATAAATTAAGAAAGGTACATTCAGGGCTTAATATAGAATGCCAGAGTGTGGTGTTTATATTTTATGCTGTATATAATGGGATTTGAAATACCATTACAAAAGTTGCCCAATCAAATATTCCTTCATTTAGCATATACAAACATAGTGTGTATACAAATGCGCGCGCGCACACACACACACACACACATAGAAACCCACACATGTGCTCCAATACAAAATAGCATTCATAGACAATGCACTAGGAAAATAAAGCTCAGCCTACCTGATGGAAACGTCCTGATAGTAGAACAATTTTCCCCACTGGATATTTAACATTCTTATCAACTACCCTTTCTCCCTCAAACTACTTTTACACAACAACACTTTATATTCAAACTGGGAGTATGAAAGTCCCAGCATACTGAATCAACAATATTAGTGTAAATGTGTATATAACCTAGTGGTTTACTTCCAAGTGATTTACTTTTGTCATATTCTATTTTAAAACAGAGCAGTGGACTTTAGGTCTAGCTTTTTCATTCAACTAGCTTTGTAGCCTTGGGCAAACTGTCTAAAGTTTCTAGGGCTCAGTTTCCTCATCTGTAAAATAAGGAGAATGAACAACATAATCTCAAAGGGGCTCTCCATATTTAAATGTTATAATTCTTACAGTACCTGTTTAAAGCTGTCACGGCTTCAGCATCATCTTTACATACTAGCAGTTTGTCTAAATTATAGTCAAGTATTGCCAATCCCAGCTGTAAAATGGCCTTTATTCCATCATAGAAGAAACAGTCCACCACATTCACCGCACTTTCAATAGGTAGCACACTAATAAAAAGTGTGAGGAACCATGAGAGAGAAACTGAGGAAAAGAATGTCATATCAGTCATGTATTCTGTCAGCTGGGGAAGGTGATCCCTGATAAGTTCTTCAAAGACTGCCTGATCCACCAAGGCACCTGGAAAACATAAAAAGAAGTTTAAAAATGAACTCCTTTCAAAGGGACATGTTTCCAATACCTTCCCGCTTCTATTAGTATGCTGATATATCTCATTTCCCTTACTTAAATTATGAACTTCTTCAGTACCTTTTCTATATGTCACACATTTATCTGCTAGCAGTGTCATGCATCAAGAAGCACTTGAGAAACTCAATTCAAATTCATTTGAACAGTTACTTATTGAATCTTTATTATGTGCAGAAACCTGTAATAGGTGCTATGAGAGATACACTAATTAATGAAATGGTCTTGTGTTAAAAGAGCTTAATATCTAGTAGAACTTAAGATAAATACACAAGTAACTATAACAAAAGGCAATACAATCAATGAGCTAGCTATGATACTGAAGGCTTATGAGGGTACAAAGGAGAGACCACCTATGGTTTTAAGGTAGGGGATCACAAATCTATAAATATTTGATGGCTGAAGGAAATATCATACAATTAAGAAACTAAGAACTTGATCCTTCTTTTGAAGCTTGCAAATACCTATACAATTCATATAAAGGTGAAGACTTAAAGCTCATTAAAATCTCTCTCTCATCAAGAAACTTAAAAATTTTTCAGTAGCTCTAGATGTTTCATATCACCATTGTTTTAGCAATACAGAGATAATAAACTTAAAATTTCTATTTTATTAAGAAATAGACCAGGTGCTTTATTTTTTAAAAAAGCAACATATGAAACAGTCTTTCCAATCATAGATTCAGTACAAAAAGCTCTTCTCTTGAGCATGTCAATGAATGTGACATTTTGATATTTCTTGCATTTTGTATATTTCAAAACCTAATTAATGTTTTTCCACTTGATAGGTAATTGGATAGACAAGAGACATATAAATTGTTTAGAAAAGAAACATTTGTTTGTATATGTCTATGTGTGTTTTTTTACCAATGATTCGACGATTAAAATAATCAGGTAACATTCGTTCACATACAGCAACCAGAAGCCAAAAAGCTTCTTCCTCTTTTGCATACAGAAGCAACACTGAAGTCAAAATGTTCATTGCCTAAAATTCAAAAGAAAAGAAAAAAATAAATGTTGTTTTGGTAATAATTACATTTCTTCTTCAAACAGTAATTTTCAGTAATAACAACTAGGAAAGTAATCATAGTGCAAACATGAGAACTCTGAGCCAGTCCAAAGCAAAACAAGGTGAAGTCAGGCTAACACTTGCTGATCAGTTATTTCATACAGCAAATTCAAGGAAAATGAAGCAGTAACATCATAAATATAGAAAATAATAAGTAAAACTTCTCTAATTTACACTAATTTCAACAAGTGAAAAATCTTAATTATCACAAATCTGGAAAAAAAGACATAATTTTCAAGGATGTACTCAAATTGAAGAAACAAACTTCACCTGTATTTTCAACTGTCTACAGAAGAACACCCCTAAGATGTCAATCATCCTCAATTGTGTCCAAAACTAAACATCTTCTTTCCCCTATTAAATAGGATTCTCTTCTTTGCTACCCTAATTTTTGATCAGGCTAGAAATCCTTTGTCTGCCACATCCAATTTGTCTTCATGTCCTCTCCATTCCCACTACCACCCTAACTTTCTCCTTCTTCTAACCTATCCTGAGTACAAATGTCAGATCACTACTTTTATACACCATTTGGCCATAGCCCTTATTATAAAGGTAACAAATACAGAATTTGGAAATAATGGATGTGTGTGAAGAAAAATCTCCTGTACCCTACCTACCCAGAGACTACCACTGTTAACAAGCTGATGTATTTTTTTGTGGGTTTTTTTCTCCCTTCCCTTTTCCCCTTCAAAAATTTGGACCAAATTGTACATTAAAGGTTTTTTTTTGGTTTTTTTTTCTTAAGATTTTATTTTTTTCCTTTTTCTCCCCAAAGCCGCCCAGTACATAGTTGTATATTCTTAGTTGTGGGTTCTTCTAGTTGTGGCATGTGGGACGCTGCCTCAGCGTGGTTTGCCGAGCAGTGCCATGTCTGCGCCCAGGATTCAAACCAACGAAACACTGGGCCACCTGCAGCAGAGCACGCGAACTTAACCACTCAACCATGGGGCCAGCCCCTACATTAAAGTTTTATTTTTTCACTTAGTATCATATTTTACATTTCCAATGCCATTAAATATTTCTTCTAAAAAGAGTATTTTTAATGACTGTAAAATAATCTAATAAGTTGAACATACTACAAATTATTTAACCTATTTAACCATTCTACTATTATTGGACATCTAGGTCGAGTCCAATTTTTCACTATTATATATAACACTGCAGTGAATATTTTTGTATATAAATCTTTATCGAGGTGTTTTACTATTTTCTCAGGATACACAGAAATGAAATTATTTGGTCAAAGGATATTATTTTTAAATGACTTAATATTATTGCCAAATGGTATTTCAGAAAGATTGTACCAATTTATACTTCTGACTAATAGTATTTGGAGGTTTATTTCACTGCTTCTTTGTCAATACTAAGAATTAGAATAATTATAATTGTCTTTGCTGATTTGTTACAGAAAATGGCATCTGATGGTTTTAATTTGAATTTCTTTGAGGTTGAACTTTCTTTTTTTAGGCTTTATTATCAATTTGTGTTGTTTGTTTTGTGACTAATCTTTTCATGTCCGTTGTTCATTTTTGTATTTTAATACTTTTCTTATAAATTTGTATATTAAGAATGTCAATTCTTTGTGAGATCTGGCACAATGTTTGACCTCGAGCTCAATTTTTACTCCATCACATTCCTGTTCAAGAAGCCATAATGGGAGGGGGTGTCAGTGAAAATGGGAGAGAAAGCCCCTCTGAAAATGCTCTCCTTTATAAAAGCAACAAGAACACTGGCAAAAAATTGTCAGAATCAATTTTTCAAACTCTGAAAATTAACCAAAAGCTTATAGCAACTCAGGAAGCATTTATTTAATAAAATGGCTGAATCTCAGTAAAAAAGTGAGCTCTGTGGCATTTTAAATTGCCCTATCCCCATCCCCACTCCTCAGCTTTATAAACAGTTGCCTTAAAAACTAACACTCAGCAATCATGGTTGAAGACCAGCACCAGGCAGCCACCAGAGGGAACAGAAAGGGCTTGTAGCTCCTTCAAAGGCCCATTTTCAGAAAATTGTCATTATTTGACCTATCTGTTGGTTCCCTGGAAGACCCCACTTACAAGGCTGTCTTTATTTGACCCGACACAGAGCTCACTCAAGGCAAACAGCCTTCTCCCCAGAGTGTTCCTTGAAAACACTCAGAGGCAGTTGTTGAACATGTGGTTGCCTGAGGCAGTGAATAACAGCTGGGCCAAACAATAGGTTAATAAAGGGCTAAAATGAAAAGCTGGGGAATGAATTATACAAAGGGGACTTTGAAAAGCTCTGACATATTCCTGGGAATCTAGAAGGCCATGTGCATGATATGGCTTTATGCATACCAGAGCTGTATATATGCTCAGGAAAGAACAGAAAATGCCCTAAGCTCTCACCTCTGGCTAATCTTGAGGCTCTGCTCAAGCAGGAAGTGGTAGAGAATAGAAAAACATGGGGAAAAATCAACAAAATCAAAAGTTGGTTCTTTGAAAAGATAAAAAAGATTTAAGAAAACTGAAACACCTTTTGGTAGCCTAACCGAAAAGACAACAAACAGAGAAAGAGGGGGAGAGAGAGAGAGAGCTCAAATTATTAAAATCAGGAAATAGAGAATATTACTACCAACCTTAACAGAAATAAAAAGCATTATAAGGGAATATGATGAACAACTGTATGCTAACAAATTAGATAACCTAGATAAATGGGACAAATTCCAAAAAAAAAATAACTATGGAGACCAACTCAAGAAGAAATAGAAAAATCTGACTAGACCTATAACAAGTAAAGAGATTGAATTAGTAATGACAAAACTTCCCACAAAGAAAACTCTAGGAACAGATGGCTTCACTAGCAAATTCTACCAAATATTTAAAGAAGAATTAATACCAATCCTTCATAAACTCTTCAAAAAATAGGAGAGGAGGAAACACTAACCAGCTCATTCTACGAGGCTCTGATAACAAAACCAGATAAAGACATCACAAGAAGACTATGTGTCAATATATTTTATGAATATAAATGCAAAAATCCTAAACAATCCAGTAATATATAAAAAAAAATTAGCCGGCCTGGTGGCGCGGTGGTTAAGTTCACACATTCTGCTTCCGTGGCCTGGGGTTCGCCAGTTTGGATCCCAAGCAGTGTTGGCATGCCATGTTATGGTAGGTGAAGATGGGCATGGATGTTAGCTCAGGGCCGGTCTTTCTTAGCAAAAAGAGGAGGATTGGCAGCAGTTAGCTCAGGGCTAATCTTCCTCAAAAAAAAAAAATTACACACCAAGACACAGTGAGATTTATCCTGAGAATACAAGAGTGGTTCAACATTTGAAAATCAATCAACACAATACACAATATTAATAAAGGGAAAAAATCCCATGATTATGTCAATAGACACAGAAAAAGTGGGTGACAAAATCCAACACCTTTCATGACAAAAACACTCAACAAACTAGGAATATAAGGGAACTTCCTCAACCTGATGAAGAGAATCTACAACCCTCCACACCTAACCTCATACTTAATGATGCAAGACCAATTGCTTACCCCTTAGATAAATAACACGACAAGAACATGCATTTTCAGTATTGCTCTTCAACACTAAACTGAAGGTTCTAGCCATATCAATTAGGCAAGAAAAAGAAAAAAGGCATCTAGATTGGAATAGAAGAAGTAAAAACATCACTATTCAGATTCCATGACTTGTATATAGAAAGTCTTAGGGAATTCACAAAAAAATCTACTAGAACTAACAGGCTCAGCAAGGTTGCAGTATACAAGATTAATATATACAAAAATCAATTGTATTTCTATATATTGGCAATGAACAACCCAAAAATAAAATCAAGAAAACAATTCCATTAACTATCAAATAAAATATAATATCAAATAGAATAAAATATTCTAATATCAAATAATAGAATAAATAAAATATCAAACAAGATAAAGAATATCAAAATATCAAAAAGAATAAAATACTTAGAAATAAAATTAACAAAGGAAGAACCAAGCTTACACACTGGAAACTATAAAACAACCTTGAATGAAATTTAAAAAGAACCAAATAAATGGAAAAGAAAGACATCCTGCATTCATGGATTGCAAGACAATCTTGTTAATATACAGTATTCCCCAAGTTGATCTACAGATTCTATGCAATGACTATCAAAATCTCAGCTGGCTTTTTCTTTTTTTTTTTCAGAAATTGACAAGCTGATTCTAAAATTCATATGGAAATGCAAGGGACCCAAAAATAATCTTGGAAAAGAATAAAATTAAAGGATTCACATTTCCTGTACTCAGAACTTACTACATGACTATAGTAAAAAAGACAGAGTCGGGGCTGGCCCTGTGGCTGAGTGGTTAAGTTTGCGTGCTCTGCTTCAGCAGCGCAGGGTTTTGTGGGTTCGGATCCCGGGCATGGACATGGCACCGCTCATCAAGCCATGCTGAGGCAGCATCCCACATAGCACAACCAGAAGGACCTACAACTAGTATATATGACTATGTACTGGGGGGCTTTGGGGAGAAGAAGGAGAGGAAAAAAAAGAAGATTGACAACAGATGTTAGCTCAGGTGCCAATCTTTAAAAAAAGGGTATCTCTTAAAAAAAAAAAACAACAGTGTGATACTGGCATAAGAACAGAAATATAAATTAATGGAATAGAATTGTGAGTCCAGAAACAGCCCCTGACATTTACGATCAATTGATTTTCAACAAGGATGCCAAAGCAATTCAATGAGTGAAACAATGGTTTTTTCAACAAATGGCACTGGGACAACTGGTTATCTACAAGTAAAAGAATGAAGCTGGACCCCTTCCATAGAGTATACACAAAAATTAACAGGAAATGGCTGAGAGGCCTAAATTTAAGCATTAAAACTATGAAACTCTTAAAAGACAATATAGGAGTAAATCTTTTTGACCTTGGATTAAGCAATAGCTACCTAGATATGACATCAAAAGCACACACAACAAAAGAAAAATAGATAAATTGGACTACATAAAAATTAAAACTATTATGCTTCAAAGAACATCATCAAGAAAGTGAAAAGACAACCCACATAATAGGAGAACAGTTTTGCAAATGTTATATATTATAAGGGATTTGTATCCAAAATATATAAAGAACCATTGCAACTCAACAATAACAAGATAAATAACCCAATTTTAAAAATGGGCAAAGAGGGGTCTGGCCCCATGGCCTAGTGGTTAAGTCCAGTGTGCTCTACTTCAGTGGCCCAGGCTCAGTTCCCAGGCATGGATCTATACCACTCGTCAGTGGCCATGCTGTGGCAGTGACCCACATATAAAGGGGAGGAAGACTGGCACCGATGTTAACTCAGGGCTGATCTTCCTCAAGCAAAAAAAGAGGGAGATTTGCAACAGATGTCAGTTCAGGGCAAATCTTCCTCAGCAAAAAAAATAAAATAAAAAATAAATAAAAATGGGCAAAGAATTTGAATAGACATTTCTCCTAAGAAGATATACAAATGGCCAATAAACATATTAGGGAAATGCAAATCAAAACCACAATGAGATACCACTTCATATTCAGTAGGATGGCTATGTAGGGGATCAGAACTGGCCACCCTGACATATGTCTCTTTGGCTTATTGTTAAGAACAAAAGACTCCAAAACAAACTTTGACCTTCCCCCTCTAACTGCCTAAAAGAGTTTAAGATAAAAGCCCTGTGTCCAGGACAGGCCATCATCATAGATAACTCTGGGTTTCGGTAGATTGTGAGGATCCTTGCTAAGCCCATTTTTTTTTTTTATTAATGTTATGATAGATTACAACCTTGTGAGATTTCAGTTGTACATTATTGTTAGTCATGTTGTGGGTACACCACTTCCCCCTTTGTGCCCTCCCCCCACCCCCCCTTTTCCCTGGTAACCACCGATCAGATCTCCTTGTCAATATATTAACTTCCACCTATGAGTGGAGTCATATAGAGTTCGTCTTTCTCTGACTGGGCTAAGCCCATTTTTATCAAAGTTTTATCTACCAAACATTTGCTTTTCCATTTCCATGTGAATTGCCTTCCTCCTCTTTGAAGTCTCAAACCATTACCCCTAACATCCTCCTTTGTATTTAGCTGAAGATGGTATTTAAGGGGACAGCCTCAGCCATTCTGGCTGAGTTCCTCAGTTTTCCTGGGTTTTTCCCATGTATACATGTTATAAAGCTTTGTTTGATTTTCTCCTCTTATTCTGTCTCATGTCAATTTAATTCATAGACCAGCCAGAAGGACATAGAGGGCAGAGGAATTGTCTTCCTCCCATACAGTTAGGCAACTTGAACAGGATAAAAGTTAATTGGCTGGACACTGCTCACTCCTGGACTACTGCAGCTGAGAGATCCTGGACCCCTGACAAGACCCAGCAGGAGATAAGACTTCTTACCACATTAGTCTCCTGGATCTCTGCCAGCTGGGTCCAATGGAAGCAAGAATGGTGAGTTTTGTTTCCTTTTCTAAATTTAGATTAGGAGGACAAAATACTGGTGAAGCTAGACTCAGTGACTCTAGGAAATCTGGTTTGAGTACTCATTGGTTAATTGACCCTTTTCCTCCCAGAGATGGTCACTATTTTTCCTTGTCTCTGTCTTCTGTGTCATTTGTCATAAAAAGGAAAAACCATAAGGCAAGACAGAGGCATCTCTATAAGCCTGTTGTCTTTGCCAGTCCCGCATTAAATGTTGCAGTGGGTTATGAGTGGTTTTTTTTGTCTTGTTCTATGTCTTGAGAATGTGGCTTTGTGACCATTTTGGTCTCTGCCATCTGGAGGATGCACGTACTGGCATGCATCTTGCTGGCCAGTCGAATAGACTGGGGTTCCAAGACACTCTCTCCTTGTCCAGCTATGTCAGCTCTCAAGTGAGTTTGTCATAAGCGATCCCAACTGCTTTCATTAGGGGCCTTTGTCATTTCAACTTTCGTTGCTTCTTAGTACACTCTGCCTGTGCAATGAAGGCCTTTGCTTTCTTAGACTATTTTTGGGACCGAACTTTCTGGATCTGTTTTGGTGATGCCTCTTGCCTCCATGGTTAAGCTTATTGGTGTGAGTCACTGTTAAGATTCTACTCGTCAATATGGCCAGATATGGATCATTTAAATTGGAAAAACTTCTGGGGGCTGGCCCCATGGCCTACTGGTTAAGTTTGGTGCCTTCTGCTTCACCAGCCCAGGTTCATATACCAGGTGTGGACCTACATCACTTGTCAGTGGCCATTCTGTGGCAGTGACCCACATACAAAATAGCAGAAGATTGGCACAGATGTTAGCACAATGTAAATCTTCCTCAAGCAAAAAGAGGAAGATTGGCAACAGATGTTAGCTCAGGGCAAATATTCCTCAGAAAAATAAAATAAAAAAATTGGAACAACTTCTAAATTAGAAAAAAAAACTTTTTGATGGCTCTTGTCATAATTGTTTTATTGGTACCTATAACAAGGCCAAATTAAAAAAGGAAGTACAAAAAAATAATGACTAGCCTTAAGACCCTGACTTGGGCTACAATTGAACTGAGAAAATGTAAAAGTATAGATGTTGATAAGATTATAAAGGTTGGAATGCTTGAGTTAATTTTATATAAAGAGATTATATCAACTTTGCCTGAGTATGTTTTAAAATGTCTGACTGGGAATGCTTCCCTTATCCAAAATAATAAGACCATGACCCATTGATAAAGTCCTTATAAAAACTACAATTAGAGGTATAAGTGTTGATGAAATTTTGTAGAAAACCTGATATATTTACGGACTTTAGGTAAAGTGATTGTATCTCTTTTTGGCTGATTATATTACAGATTGTATTGTGGGGACAGACATTGTGTCTCACTGGGGGACGTTTCCCCTGCCTAATTGTAAAACAGCATATAAATCTGCCCTTCAGACAATGTTAATTAAACATGCTTAAGGGAAGTTAATAGGGTTGCCTGATCACACACTGTATGAGGTAAAAACTAGAGGCTAATACCAGGTGCTAATAAATAGGATAATATAAGACACCAATCCCCCCAAGGCAAATTGGTCTAGGGTTAAATTCTACAGTTAAAAGAAAAGGGAATCTTTGTTAAATGCTTTGTGCAGACTTTGTAAAGGTGCAATACGTCATCCTGAAGTTTTAGAACATAAAAATATTTAATGCACCTCAAGTCAATAAAATTCCCCTGATATAAAAAAAGCAATTGGAAAAATGTAGCTGGAAGGGTGGGTCAACCTCTTTTTGTCATTCAAACTGTAATCCAGTTCTTAGGGGAACTGGAAGCAATTGTCTTGCAAATCTCTGCAAGGCTGGAAGCATGGCTCTAGAAAGCAATTCAAAGTTCACTTGTCCTTTGGCAATCCCAAAGCCTCCTCTGTTCCTCTCAAAATGCTCCTAGGTATTAACTGAGATAAAAGATTGAGACACAAGAAACTGATAATGCAAATATGCCCAAAAACACCATCTTGAAGAAAGCTTTACTGCTTTCTCTGCCTTTATGATGCAGATTTTCTACTCCCATCTTCTCTAGGACCTGAGAACCATTCGCTGAGATGCAAATGTTTCTCAAAAACTAGTGAGTTTTATATTGCAACTGATTCATAACAAAAATTTAACTAAAGCTATAAGGTCTCTGTGTCTACCTGTGTGTTCACGTATGTCTATATGTATATGTTGTAAATGTGAGATATTTTTCTACCTCCAGATGGCATGGCCAAAATTAAGAGCTCTGTCTAGTTGGCTTAAAGTAAGCACTTACAGAAATTATTTCTAAATGTAAAAGAAACTATCCCAAATGTCTTTCAAGATAAGGTGATATGAAATAAGCCTTGGTGAATGAAAGCTTAAGTTTGTTGGTTTGACTAAAATAGACATGTCCTCATGCTTATCAGCATTGGACACGACGTAGACATGCAGCCTGGGTTCACTAGTGAAATAAACTCATGTTATCCCTGTTACAAATCTGTCAACAAAAATAGCTTAAAATGACAGCTAATTTTGACTAAAGTCTCATGAAGTTTTCGTGGGTTATCTAAAGATAACTGTTGGGAACAAATGATTTAGATGTAAGTGAAATAAGAGTTTATGGGTAAACTTTTAACAATAATTATAGTTTATGGCATGTATATATAAAATAACTTCCAAAATCTCTTTAGTAAATTAAAACTTCGAAGTTTTGCTCAATTAAATTGAATGGTGGAAAATTCATACAATATCTGTTATTTCTAAATTAATTAAAATATTAGACACTAATTATTAAATATAAGTTTTCTACTCAGCTTCTTAGTACAAAAAAACTAAAAGTGATTGGGTCTATTAGTAAACATCTCTTGTATTTATTGAAAGATTATACTATGAAGTAACATGTTTCTAGAAATTATGAAAAGTGTTTATAAATTTTACAAGCCACAGAATGCTAATGTAAAAGACAGTCTATGATTGCTTACTTCTTAGTTTTCACTAAAATTAAGGTCAGAAGGGTTAGAGATTTAAATTAATATATGTGATTAAAATTACTAAAAATTAATAAGGGAAATATCTTTGTATTGAAGGAAAGTAAAATATGTATTCAGTAAAGAAGGTATAAAAAATGGAAATATTTTTGTTTGTTTGGTTAAGAAAGATAAATTTGTCCTAAAGTACTAGAAGGGAAGAAAAAAGGCATGGGACAAATTCCGAATGTAAAAAAAAGTTATAGAAGGTTTGTAGAGGAGGAACTCCGAGGAAAGAGTTGTACATGGTCAACCTGGCTAAAAAAATTTTTTTTAAAGACTGGCACTGGAGCTAACATCTGTGGCCAATCTTCTTGTTTTTTTCCTTCTTTTTATTCCCAAAGCCCCCCAGTACATAGTTGTATATTCTAGTTGTAGGTCCTTCTGGTTGTGCTATGTGGGGATGCAACCTCAACATGGCTTGATGAGCAGTGCCATGTCCATGCCCAGGATCCAAACTGGCAAAACCCTGGGCCGCTGAAGAGGAGCCTGTGAACTTAACCGCTCAGCCACAGGGCTGGCCCCCAAGTTGGCTAAAATTAAAATGAATTTAATTAAATAAATGACTTTTAATATCAAAAGTAAGCTAGTACAAAATTAGAATTTGTTTTTTTCCCTCTCCTAAAAGGATAATTTTCTTAAACTTTTAGTTTGCTCTGGATAAAGAGATTATAAAAGGCTTTTTCTTTGATTTTATGCTTTATCAAAATAAATTTCCCGTATTATCAGGTCTTTAATCAAAGGTACTAAGGTTTTTCTTACAGCTATTTAATCTACATTCAACTAAAAATCTTTAATTGTCACCGTGGTTAAATGGATAACTAAGCATTGTTTCATACAGACCTATGAAATTTGTGGGTAAATGTTATTAATATAAGTGTTTAAAAAATTATATAACATTCCTAAAATTCTGCTCTGTCTTGGTTATCAGTCATAATTCTAGTTATTACCTTAAAGTATTGTATGTCATAAAAATAACCAAGTTTCTCTGTCAATTGTCATCTTTAAGTCTTTTGTCATTAACAGACAGTTATTGTTTTACTCTGATGCTTTTGCAAATATGTTTTCATCTTTGGAAAGATTCATTGAGAGGACTCTGACACTTCCTCTAGAATACAGGATTCTGATAAATTTTTAGATCATAAAACTGGGCAAAAAATTACAGAACTCTAAGAGAGAAACTGATAACTTCATAAAACTGCTATCAGAAGATCAGGATCAAGAGTTGATTACATGGGGATGAATAAACTGATGAGAATGATCTGAATTTTTATGACTTTTCTTTAAAATATTGCTGATTTTTAATGTCTTGCTTTTCCAGATTAAAAAGAAAAGAAAACAAAAAACTTCTTTTTCCTCTTAAGCTAACTATAACTTGTAACAATTTGGTAAGTTGTACATTTCTAAACAGAATTGAAACATTTATCTTTTTCTCCCTACCTGATCCCTCCAGAATTTAAAAACTCTTAGCAAGTAAATATTTTTATTTTCATGGCAATATAGTTATATACATAAGTTCAATAAGAATCTGTTCTCCTTATAACAGGACACAACTGAAATCTTCAGTTATACTACCAAAGATTTGACTGGAATGAAATATTTGAGAGAAACAGGCATAAACTCAGATATGACCAGACAGCTTTTGAAAAACAAAGATTGGACTTTATGAAATAAAGCCCCTTGGAAATATTGGCCTGGTAGCTTGCTTACAGGGTTTCTATCCACCTTACCAGGTGAGTAAAGAAGGTCACTTCTCTGACAGGTGCAAGAAACCTCAGAATATTTTGGGAAACCTCAAGAGAAGAAAAAAATTCACCAAAATCTATAGGTATGACAGATGAATTCTGACAAGTCTTTGGTTTGGTTTTCTTGGCCTCAAGAGGCCTATAAAGTTCAATCTGATATTCCTTATGAAATGTTGCAACAAAACAGATTTAAAGCTTCCTATGTGATCAATTGCTATTCTTGTTGTACTTATGTAAATAATTGGGCCAAGTTTATTGAAACTAGACTAATTTTTCCAACCAATGAGTCTTAATTTAGCTATCTTTGGTAAAAATGAGGGTGATTTTAGAGAAAAAAATATGTTTCAGAAAAAATATAACACACAATTGTGGATATTAGATTCTAGTTCTCTTAATTGTCTTTGAGATTTTTGTTTTCTACTTGTAAAGTGGACTGGATCCTGAATTCTTCTAGTTTCCTGAAATATCTGACTACAAATCTCCAAACTAATGTTTTCAATTTTTTCCATCATTTTCATTTGAAATCACTGAGAACTAAAACCACCCTTGTTCCTAAAGCCCTGCAAAATAAAGCTGGATAAGTTGATATAAACTTGAGATCACAAAAATAGTATGCCTGTTGCTATGTAAGCCACTCAAAAGGATACCTGAACACCAAGTGACACCATCAGAGACATTTCAAGCTGCAAAAGCTGCTTCAATCCTGACATTTAAAAATCTTGACAGACTGTTCCCAGGGCTCAGAATCTGGTTTATAGTTTTCTCCACGCATTAACCTTGTTTCCCTTTTTGTTTCCATAGAAATGCTTCTTGTTAAATACCTGATTGCTTACTTAAACAATATAGGCTTAACTTTGGGAGCCCACCTGCACCACCATCTCCTAAATGAATTTAACTGGAGTGATCTACCAACTCAGCTTCTAGACTATGAAACTTCTTAAAGTTTCAAAGGTGGGATTGTGGGGGATCAGAATTGGCTACCCCAACATTTTGGCTTGATTATTTTTAAGGACAAAAGACTCTGAAACAAACTTTGACCTTCCCCAACAACTGCTTCAAAGAATTTAAGATAAAAGGCCTGGGGGCCGGTCCAGTGGCACAGCAGTTAAGTGCGCACATTCTGCTTCTTGGTGGCCCATGGTTTGCCAGTTCAGATCTTGGATGCGGACATGGCACTGATTGGCACACCATGCTGTGGTAGGCGCCCCACATATAAAGTAGAGGAAGATGGGCACAGATGTTAGCTCAGTGCCAGGTTGCCTCAGCAAAAAAGAGGAGGACTGGCAGTAGTTAGCTCAGGGTTAATCTTCCTCAAAAAAAAAAAAAAAAGAAAAAGATAAAAGGCCTGTCCTCAGGACAGGCCATCATCATAGATGACTCTGGGTATTGGTAAATGGTGACAGTACTTGCTAAGCCCATTCTTATCTAAGTAATGTCTATTAATCATTTGCTTTTCCATTTCCTTGTGAATTGCCTTCCTCCCCTTTGAAGTCCCAAACCACTATGCTCAACATCCTTCTTTGTCATTAGCTGCAGATGGTATTTAAGTTGACAGCCTCAGCCATTCTGGCTGAGTTCCTCAGTTTTCCTGGGTTTCTCCCACATATACATGTTACAAAGCTTTGTTTGATTTTCTCCTGTTATTCTGTCTCATGTCAATTTAATTTCTAGACCAGCTAGGAGGACCTAGAGGGTAGGGGAATTGTCTTCCTCCCTTACAGATATAATCAAGAGAGACAATAAGAAGTGTAATCGAGGATTTGGAGAAATTAGAACCCTTATACATTGCTGGTGGGAATATAAAATGGTGCAGTCTCTTTGAAAAATATTTTGGCAGTGCCTCAAAATGTTAAACATAGAGTTTCCATATAACTCAGCAATTCTACTTCTAGATATATATCCAAAAAATTAAAACCAATGTTTACACAAATAGCTGTACATGAATATCCACAGCAGCAATATTTGTAACAGACAAGACATGGAAACAACCCAAAAAACCCATCAACTGTTGAATAAACAAAATGTGATATATCCATACAATGGAATATTACTCAGCTCTAACAAGAAACGAAGTACTAACACATGCTACAACATGGACCTTGAAAACAATATGCTAAGTTAAAGAAGGCAGACATAAAAGACTACATATTGTATCATGCCACTTAGATAAAATGTCCACAATAGGCAAATCCATAGGGACAGAAAAGCAGAGTGACTGCCCAGGGTTGTGGGTAGGGAGAAATGGGGAATAACTGCTAATATATATGGGGCTTCTTTTTGGGGTGATAAAAGTGCCTGGAATTCGATACTGATGATGGTTGCATGACTTTGCACATTTAATAAAAAACACTAAGGGGCAAATTTTGTGGTATGTGAGTTATATTTCTAGAGGGAAGGGATGGGAAGGGAAGGGGGCAGGGGGGAGTGGAGGGGGAGAAGAGGAGAGGGGAGGGGGGAGGAGAGGGGGGAGGGGAGGGGAGGGAAGGAAGATAGATCTGATAGATGGAAGGAAAGGAGGCAGGGAGGGGGGAAGGAAGGAAAGATAAATAAAGCAAGCTAGTCAGCTAGCCATAATGAGTCAGTATGGCTCACATGGGTTTTTGATCAAAAGTAATAAAACTTGTTTACCATATTAAATTCAAACTCTTCCTAGGCTTGAAAGAGTCTCTATGACCTTGTCCCACACAAACTTATTTACTTCTTGATTGCAACATGAACCTAGCGAGTCTGATCTCCATGGAAGGCTTATTGTTGCCTGAACGGTGTTGTTTACATTGTTACCTCAACTCGGATTAACTTTCCTCTGGTCTTCCATGTTTCTAACTTTGCTCTTAGCTTTTAGAAGTCAAAATCAAGCACTGCCTACTTTGAAGCTGCCTCTAAACTACTGCAAATAGATAATATTGCAGGCAGGCTCTGTGACTGTAAGCTCTTTGAGAAAAGATGCATTATGCTTCTTTTGTACCTTTCAGAGATGCTAAAATATGCGAAATACTTGTCATTTAGATGATCCATTCACTTAAATTGCTTTTCAAAAAAAATTCCCTATTGTTAAATTTCTACTGATAGATAGGATTTATATGTAATTATTATGGGTGCTCAACCCATTATAAATGAATGTGTGGTGAGGAGAGTACTAGTTATCCACCATAATCCAATCTCCCCTTCTTCCATAGTCTCTGGATGTATGTATGCTCAGCTACACTACATTTTGCAGATTTCTTTGTGAATAGATGTGGCCCTGAGACCAAGATCCTTCAATAGAATGTGGATGAAGTAATCTGTGCACCTTCCAGGTCTAGCTGATAAAATCTCCCACAATTGTTTCTCCATGCTTTCTTCTCCATCCTGTGAATAGTAATGGCAATGAAAGAGCACCTTGGAAACCATGTTTTGCAGATGACAGAGGCCTGCTGTCAGCCTACGTCTCAGAATAATCTCATGGAGGAGAGCTGCCTACTGACTTGAATACTCGCCCTCCTCGGTTTATTCCTTTAAGTAAAATTCTATTGTGTTTGAGTTCTTACCTGTTTGACATTATATTTGTGTTAGCGGTCTATCATACACCAGGAGTGTGCTCCTAAAGGACTCTTTTTTAATGATTCCTCCACTGCCTACAAAATAAAATTCAAACTCCTGGCCTATCCCAATCTACCTTATTGATTTTTTTCTCCAACTATTCACTTCATTCACCCTACACTTCTATACAGAACATGGGCCTATATACATTCCACATTTACCTCTGTCTGTGTTTGGTTACACTGATCCCTTCACCTGGAATGTTTTTTCATTCCCTCTCCATACATCCAAAATTCACCAATTTTTCGAAACCTACAAATACTAGCTCTTCCATGAAGCCTCTGATTCCTCCAGATGAAAATAATTTATCCCTATTGTAAATCCTGAGGGGACTTTCTATTTCTCTAAAAATTTTTCTCATTTGTTTTTTATTTGCTAATGAATATGTTTTAATACTGTCGGGGATCAGAATTTGCCACCTCAACATGTGTGTCTTTGGCATGAGGATTATATTTGGCTGGTTATTTTTGTAAAAACTGCAGACATGGAAAAAGCTCTGAAAACCAAGCAGAAGTTACCCTTTGTAAGAGATATTTACATTTGTAAGGGAAATATCCATTTGTAAGGATATCTGCCTCTCTGTACCAGGAAGAGGTGGATGACTTTATCTCTAGAAACTCTTATCAATGTGGAAGGCAAGGACTTAAATCTGTACAATAAGCTTACTCTTGTATACTGTGCTTCTCTGGTAATCTCCAGTAACTGACTCCTGCCACTCCCAACATCCTCCTTTGTCTTTAGCTGAAGATAGTATTTAAGGTAGCGACCTCAGCCATTCTGGCAAGTTGCTCAGTTTTTTCTGGGTTTCCTCCATGTATACATGTTATAAAGCTTGGTTAGATTTTCTCTTGTTATTCTGTCTCAAGTCAATTTAATTGGTAGCCCAGCTAGAAGGACCTAGAGGTCTTGTCTTCCTGCCCTACAATACCTACGAGTCTATATACTTTTAAGGGCAGGATTCTTATCTGATTCACCTTTATACAGTCTTAAGCAACTAGCACAGTATCTCTTACAGAGCAGGAATTCAATAAATCTTTGTTAAATGTAAAAGAAAAATGAATTAACAAAGTATCAATTCTATTAGGTATTCCTACTACCATTCTACTTAGATTAAAAGAATCCACTATCAGGGTTGGCCCGGTGCTGTAGTGGTTAAGTTCACACGTTCTGCTTTGGCAACCCTGGGTTTGCATGTTTGGATCCCAGGCGCAGATCTAGCACTGCTGGTCAAGCCATGCTGTGGTAGCATCTCGCATAAAATAGAGGAAGATTGGCACAGATGTTAGCTCAGTGACATCTTCCTCAAGCAAAAAGAGGAAGACTGGCAACAGATGTTAGCTCAGGGCCAATTTTCCTCGCATACACACACACAAAAATCCACTATCAATCTCAGCCCAACCTCTGTCCTTATTATCACAGTTTTCAAATTAGTAGAGTTGGATTTAATGTGATTTTACCATTTGGAACATGTACACAGTTGGGCTCATGATGAAGTCATACCTGGCAGTATCCAATTTTGGGATTCCTGTATGCATAAGCAGTGAGTACCCGCCTCAGAGCAGATATGCCAGTGTCACTCTGAAAGGCTGGGTGCTCAGGGAGGGAGCGGCGCAAATCACGTTCAATTTCTTCAGTAGCCAAGTTGCTGGTCCCTAAGGACTGCTCAACCACTTCAGCATAATAGCCGGGATTAGCAGCCATGTCATTAACAGCACCTGTAACATACAAAAGAACAGGAATATAATAAAGCTACTATGTGCATATATACATGAAGAATTGAATTACCTTTAAATTTAGCTTTATGCTCAAGTGATATCTGAGTACAAACAAAAGAAAAGAAAAAGCTTCACACTAGAATCTATAACATCAGGACACTAACCTTATCCAACAAAATAACATTTTCATGAAATGTTTTTTTCCCCTTAACTTTCCTTTGACACTACAGATGGAGATTCTGCCCCCTCCAATTAGTCATATCTTGCCTAATAAACTAATCTGCTCACACAATGGACGTGTGGATATAGTACACATAACTATCTTAACCTTACTCTCTTTGACTAGTCTGAACTCATGATGATTAAGACTTTGTCCTAGCCATCTTTGTAATTATTTTTATTTAGTTTAGTGCGTAACTCCTAGAAGGGGCATAGTTAATGTCTGTTAAATGAATAAAGTGAATAAATGTAATACCTGAAAAAAGCATCCAGAGCTCTCCTCTTAAGGTCTCTGGAATCCCTCGTACAACCAGATCTCGAGTCTTTTTGGTCCGAAACATGCTAACACCACGCCCACATTCTGCAAATAGGATGTTCCATGACTGTTCCTTCATCTTTTCTTTTAACTATAACAAAAAAACCAAAGCAACTAAGGTGAGAAAGTAACTTCTTTCAAACAACTTGATAACTCTCTTCACCATGAAACAATACCTACGGAAATCAATAACACAGAAAGTCAAAATCAGTATTCACAGAGGGGCCAAACACTGGACCACTGTCATCGTGAAAATCTTTTAAATCCATGTGAGCAAAACAGCTTTAATTCACTATTTTAATTCTTAGCTAAACTCACATAAAAATGGGAAAAGCATGACACTTAGGCGGTAAAGCTTTGAACCATCATTCTCCCCAAATTACCTCAATTAGGATTGATTATTAGAAATCTACACAAATAAAACTCAATGTTCAACTTTCACCTTTTATCTTAGTTCTTGATAATAATCCTTTTATGTAAGGAACCAAACAAGTCACACAGTAGCACCTGCTGGAAAACCTTTTCAAGCCCAAACGAAGAGTTTTCAGATGTAGTACTTTTTAGTCTGCTTTAAGATTTTTATTTTTGATCAACTGTTTCAGTCCAGAGATTTAAATATTTTGTTTTCCTACCATTTTGGTATTAAGAGTCTCCAAATTCTGAGGGTGAAATACCGTCATTAAGGCTTCGGTGTTCACAGTTTTACTGCATTCTCTCTGACATGTCAAAGATCGTACCTCAATATTATCAGATGGGTCTGTAGAATCAGAACTAATTGGAACCTAAAAAAGAAAGAATGTAAATTGTTCTAAATGTATGTTTAAAAGTTTGTGCGAGAAGGAAAAGTGCTAATGCTTTATCCGTTACTTATAAACCACAATCTATATAAATAATAATATTAAAGCAATATCTCAGAGAGACATTGTTTTTCTATCAAAATTAGAGATGGCAACAAGCCAACTTCTGGAACAGCAAACTCAGGACCTTAAGTGAACCCACTCCCCTACAAAAGCAACAAAATTCTGGCAAAACTTTGAAAAAAATAGTTCAGAACATTGGAAATTAATCAAAGGCACAGAATAAACTGAAAACCATCAACTCAAGCAAAACTAATGAACCTCACTAAGAAGGCCAGAGTTTGCGAAGTTTTAACTTGAGGCTATTACCATCCCCACTCCCTCCCAAGCTCTACAGTGTGGTAACCATGAAAGGCAGCATTATCACAGCCAATGGATCTTTTGGAGTTTCATTAAAAGCCCCATCCCCAGAACTCAGTCAATATTTTGACCAAACCAGCAGCTCCCTCGAAAATCTCCATTCCTAGGGGGTTGTTATCATTTGATTTGACTCAGAGCTCAGCTCTGTGAAAAAAAGCCCCATTACCAAGGCATTACAGAAAACCATAGCAATCCGCTGATAACATCACAGCTGCCTAAGGCTGTGATTTCAGTTTAGGGCAAATAAGAGCCTGGCTAAAAATTTAAAAGGAAAACCTGGAGAACCAGATGACCACAGGGAACTCTGAAAGGTTCCAACATATTCGTGGGGATCTGGAAGTATGTGTGCATGAACAGTGCTGTGAACCTGCCGGGGAAAGAAATGGGATAGGAGAAGGCCCCAGTCACTCAGCTCTGGCTGACTTTGGAAATAAGAAATCAAAGCTAAAGCTTATTTATAAACTGTCTGAAGTTTGAGGAACTCCTTTACAAAAAGATCCCCTTGACAAAAGGTAGAAAACTTAATGGTTCAAGGCATTTAGGGAAATCTTCTGACCCATCATTGGCTGACCACTAATTTATACTGACTCAGGGAGTGATCCAAGAAAGCCAGGTTTAAAAATGAAAACAAGAACTATTAAAAAAAAAAAAGCAACAGAAAGAAAATGTCCCTAAAGGGGCCTAGTTCTTGGATTTTGCAAATTAAGAATGTAAAGCAGCTATTATAAATATATTCACAAATCTAAAGGAAACTATGTTTAAAAAAATAAAGGACCCAGTTAAAAAGTGGGCAAAAGATCTAAACAGAGACTTCACCAAAGAAGATATAAAGATGACAAATAATCATACAAAGAGATGCTCAACATCATGTCATTAGGGAACTGCAAATTAAAACAACAAGGAGATACCTCTGCACACCTATTAAAATGGTAAAATTGAAACCACTGACAACACCAAGTGCTACTGAAGATGTGGAACAAGAACTCTCATTCATTGCTGGTGGGAATGCAAAATGGTACAGCCACTTTAGACAATGATATGGGAAGTTTTTACAAAGCGAAACATAGTCTTAGCATATGATTCAGCAATTATACTCCTAGGCATGTATCAAAGTAAACTGAAAACTTATGTACACACAAAAACCTGCAATTAAATATTTATAGCAGCTTTATTCATAATTGGCAAAAATTGGAAGCAACTAAGGTGTCTTTCAATAGGTGAATGGATAAACACTGTGTTATAGCCAGACAATGGAATATTTTTCAGCAATAAAGAGAAATGAACTATCAACAAAACTAAGAGTTGATTTTTTAAAAGAGACTGAATTTGTAATCCAAAACCTCCCAACAAAGAAGAGTCCTGGACCAGATGGCTTTACAGGTGAATTTTATCAAACATTTAAATAAGAATACTAATCTTTCTCAAACTCTTCCAAAAAATTGAAGAGGAGAGAACACTCCCAAACTCATTTTATGAGGCCAGCATTTCCCTGATACTAAAGCCAGATAAGGACACTGCAAGAAACAAAACTACAGGCAAAAATTCCTGATGATTACAGATGTAAAAATTACCAACAAAGTACTAGCAAACCGAATTCAACAGCACATTGAAAGGATCATGCTCCCTTGGAGGCAAGGATAATTCAGCATACACAAATCAATAAATGTGATACACTACATTAATAGAATTAAAGATAAAAATCATATGATCATCTCAATAGATGCAGAAAAAGCATTTGACAAAATTTAACATCCTTTCATGCTGAAAACTCTCAACAAAATCGGTACAGAAGGAACATACCTCAATATAATAAAGGCCATATATGACGAGTCGACAACTAACATTATACTCCATGGTAAAAGGTTGAAAGCTTTCACTCTAAGATCAGGAACAAGATAAGGGTGCCTATCCTCGCCACTCCTATTCAACATAGTACTAGAAAGTCTCAGCCAGAGAAATTAGGCAAGAAAAAGAAAGAAAAGGCATCTAAATCAGAAAGAAAGAAGTAAAATTGTCTCTGTTTGCTGAAGATCTTATATATAGAAAATCCTAAACACTCTACCAAAAACCTGCTAGAATTAATCAATGAATTCAGTAGTTTCAGGATATAAAATTAACAAACAAAATCAGTTGTGTTTCTATACAGTAGCAATGAACTATCTGAAAAAGAAATTAAAAAAAAATCTTATTTACATTAGCATTAAAAACAACAAAATACTTAGGAATAAAATTAAACCAGGGAAGTGAAAGATCTATACACCAAAAACTATAAGATAGTGATGAAAGAAACTGAGGAAGATACAAATAAATGGAAACATATCTTGTGTTCATGGATCAGAAGAATTAATATTAAAACGTCCACGCTATCCAAAGCCATCTACAGATTCAAGGAAATCCCTATCAAATTTACAATGGCATTTTCCACAGAAATAGAAAAAAATCCTAAAATTCATATGGAATCACAAGAGACCCTGAATTGCCAAAGCAGTCCTGTAGAAAGAAGAAAGTTCGAGGCATCACACCTCCTGATTTCAAGCCATATTACATAGCTACAGTAATCAAAACAGTGAGGTACAGGCATAAAAACAGACACACAGACAAATGGAACAGATCTGAGAGCCCAGAAATAAACCCACGTATACAGTAAACTAATATTTGACAAGGGAGCCAAGACTACTCACTGGGGAAATGAATTAAGAACTTAAACGTAAGACGTGAAACCGTATAACTCCTAGAAGAAAACACAGGGAAAAATTTCCTTGACACTGGTTTTAGTAATGATTTTTTGGATATGACACCAAAAGCATAGGCAAAAATCAATAAATGAGACTACATCAAGATAAGAAACTTCTGCATAGGAAAAGAAAAATCAACAAAATGAAAAGGCAACATATGCAATGGAAGAAAATATTTGCAAACCCTATATGAGACAAGGGGTTAATATCCACAATATAAAAAGAACTCACACAACTCAATAGCAAAAATAAAAAATCCAATTTAAAAATGGACAAAGGACCTGAATAGCTATTTTTATAAAGACGACATACAAATGGCCAACAAGTACATAAAAAGGTGCTCAACACTACTAATCATCAGGAAATGCACATCAAAACCACAATGAGATATCACCTCACATCTGCTAGAATGACTATTATCAAAAAGAGGGGCCGGACCCAGGTCCGAGTGGTTAAGTTCGTGCCCTCCGCTTCGGCAGCCCAGGGTTTCACTGGTTCGGATCCTGGGTGCAGACATGGCACTGCTTGTCAGGTCATGCTGAGGCAGCATCCCACAGAGCAAAACCAGAAGCACTCACAACTACAATATACAACTATGTTTTACTGGGGGGGCTTTGGGAGGGAGAAGAAGAAGAAAAAAAGATTGGCAACAGATGTTAGTTCAGGTGCCAATCTTTAAAAAAAAAAAAGAGGAGATAAGTATTGATGAGGATGTAGAGAAAAGGGAACCCTAGTGCACTGTTGGTGAAAATTTAAATTGGTGCAGCCACTATGGAAAATAGTATGAAGGTTCCTCAAAAAATTAAAAGTAGAACTACCATATGATCCAGCAATCTCACTTCTGGGTATTTATCCAGAGGAAATGAAATCACTATCTTGAAGAGGTATCTGCACTCCCATGTTCACTGCAGCATTATTTACAATAGCCGAGAAATGGAAACAAACTAATTGTTTGTTGACAAATGAATGGATAAAGAAAATGTGATATATATACACATATACAATGGAATATTATTCAGCCATTACAAAAAGAAGTCCTGCCATTTGTAATATGGATGGACCTTGAGGGCATTACACTAAGTGAAATAAGACAGAGAAAGACAAATACCATATGATCTCACTTATATGTAGAATCTCAAATACCGAAACTCATAGAAGCAGAGAGTAAAATGGTGGTTGCCAGGGGCTAGAAGTAGGGGGAAATGAGGAGGTGTTGATCAATGGGTATAAACTGCCAATTATATGAGGAATAAGTTCTAGGGGTCTAATGTACAGCATGGCGACTAGAGTTAACAATACTGTATTGTATACTGGAAAGTTGCTATGAGAGTTGATTCTAAATGTTCTCACTATAACAACAACAAAATGGTAATTATGTGTGGTGAAGGATATGTTAACTAACCTAACTGTGGTAATCATTTCAAAATATATACGTGTACCAAATCATCACATTGTACACCTTAAACTTACACAATGTTATATATCACTTATATCAAAATAAAGCTGGAAAAAAAGAACCTAGCACAGTTCCTGACACACATGGCTGAAGTTCAATAAATATCTGTTGGATTTTTTTTTAATTCTAAAAAAAAGAAATGAGCTAGCAAACCACAAAAAGATATAGAGGAACCTTAAATGCATATTGCTAAGGAAAAGAAGCCAGTTTGAAAAGGATATATATGGTATGATTCCAACTATATAACATTCTGGAAAAGGCAAGATTACAGAGACAGTAAAAAGATCAGTGGTTGCCAAGAGTTGGGGGGAAGGACAAACAGTTAAACCAAGGGGATTTTTAGGGCAGGGAAATTATTCAGCATGATACTATAATGGTGGACACATGATATTATGCATTTGACAAAACCTAAAGAACTGTACAATACAAAGAGTGGACCCTAATGTAAACTATGGACTTTAGTTAATAATAATGTATCAATATTGGTTCATCATTGTAACAAATGTACCATGTAAATGCAAGATGTTAATAATAGGAACAACTGGCAGGGTAGAGGGTGGTTGTATGTATACGAGAACTCTCTGTATTGTCTGTTCAATTTTTCCATAAACCTAAAACTGCTCTAAGAAATAAAGTCTATGAATTAAAAATATAAAGGAAAGTATGTCCCACCAAATAGTGCATATCAGAAAAGAGAAATTATTTTTTTAAAAGAGAATCAGTCAACAAAGTATGAGGATTTCAATTTGTTCATATCCTCCTCAACACTTGTTATTGTCTGTCTTTTGTATTATAACCACCCTAGTGGGTATGAAATGGTATCTTATTGTGGTTTTAATTTGAATTTCCCTAATGACTAATTATGTTGACCATCTTCATGTGCTTACTGGTCAATCCCTTACCTTGTTTGGAGAAATGTTTATTCAAATCCTTTTACCATTTTTAAAAATTGGGTTTGCCTTTTATTATTGAGTTGTTAAGAGTTCTTTATGCATTCTGGATAGATGTCTTTTACCAGATAGATAATTTGCAAATATTTTCTCCCATTCTGTGGATTGTCTTTTCACTTTCTTGATGTTATCATTTGTAGGACAAAAGCTTTTAATTTTGATTTAGTCCAATTTGCCTATTTATTTTCTTTTGTCATGTACTTTTGGTGTCACAGGTAAGAAAAAACTGCCTAGTTCAAGGACATGAAGATTTACTTCTATGTTTTCTCTAAGAGTTTTACAGTTTCAGCTCTTACATTTAGGTCTTCAATTCATTTTGAATTAATTTTTGTGTATGGTCTAAGGAAAGGGTCAAACTTCATTTTTTTTGGTATGTTGATATCCATTGTTCCAGGACTATTTGTTGAAAAGACTATCTTCCCCTAGTTGAATTTACTTGGCACTCTTGTTGAAAAAATCAATAAATCTAAGAGTTTATTTCTGGACTCTCAATTCTATTACATTGATCTATACGTTTACCCTTATGCCAGTATCACACTGTCTTGTTTACTACAGCTGTGTAGTAAGTTTTGAAATTGAAAAGGGTGAGTCCAACTTTATTCTTCCTCTTCAATACTGTTTTAGCTATTCTGGGTCCCTTGCATTTCCACATGAATTTTATTATCTCCCAAGCTTTACTTTTTAAAACAGATCAGTTACCCAGCTTCTGTGGATTCTAACTATACCAGAAGTTACCACTAGAGGTACTACTGTTACCACTAGAGGTAGTGAAAAAAAAAGCTCGCTAACATAATCTCTTTAACTTTAGTAGCTTAAGCAAGATGAAAAGAATGCCCATGACTGAGGCAGAGGAAACGTAGAAGCTTAGGGTAGAGCAGTCCAGCGGTGTTTCAGCTTGAAACCCAAGAAGCCAACAAGCCCTAGAAGGGTTGGATATTAAGAGGATTCAGGGAAAGTTAGAAAGGAGTATTCAAATCAATGTCCGAATATAAGGGTAGGACAGAAGAAGCTTACAATAAAAAATAATGATTAGCGAGTATAGGTCCAAATTACAACACTTCTCTTCCTTTTTAAAAAGCTTTTATTGACAAATCTACTTACTGTTCATTTTAAAATTTGCTGTTTTAATGAGGGGTTATGTTTTTGCAAAACAGATTGAAAAATTCATGGTTGTAGCTCTGGATCTCAAACAAAGTACATTCCCTTAGTTTAAGGCATATGACTGAAGTACCAGTTTATCTATTAGTAATATATCCAAACCACAGGACAAGTATCCAAGAAGGCAAAGAAAAATAATCTAAGTAATGAGATCCCAAACATAAATTTATAAAAGGGATGGCAAAAGTGCCAGTTCTATCTATGATTACGTCTTAAGCATTTATAAAATCACATTAACACATTCACCTTCAAAGATGTTGGCTTAAAGCAATTTAATATTGGAATTGTTTGAAGAGTATAATAAAGTAGATTATTCAAGAAACCAAGCTTAAATTTCTGAACTTTTTTTTTCGCTCTGGCTCTTTTGAATGGAAAGTTTTACCTCATGGCCATTCCGATTCTATATGCCCATTAATTTGGGTGCTCACCCTTGTGACGGGAATAAATTTGGCACTCATCAGACATTTAGTGCCTAGGCAAAATCCAATCATGTGAGGAAGCAACGTAGGTTGTTGACTCTATAACATGTACTCTTAGACCAGTTTGGTTTTTGGGTGACTTTAGAAGTAGTATATGGCTTCTAACAGTGAAGGAAAGACACGGCTAAGATTAACATTTCTTTATGTGTAACTGTTCTACAAACTACCAGATTTAAATTAGAATATCTCAAAAACTCAGCATAATAATGATGCTTGGGGTCCAGAAACGACCTGTAAAAGCAAAAATTATAACAAAAAACACAAAGAAACACTTCTCTTAAAGATCAGAAGCTTATCTTAACATAGGCTCCTGTTCATAGTGAATAATATAAAATTAGTGTTACTTTTACTTTTAATAAAATTTGTTTTCCTTGCATAGAAATAAATCTACTCCTTACAGCTAAAACACCTATGTCTAATTTATAGTTACAGGAGACATTACTTTATTCTTATTAAAGTAAACACCAGTTGCTCGGGTTACACTATAATTTTTATCCACATTATTGTGTAGGATAAGGAAGCTATTACTTCTAATTTAAAAACTTAGAAAGATAGATAGTGCTGGTTATGAGAACTAGTGAAACAAGTATGTTTACATATGCTTTGATAATCTGTAGAAGATATTTGCCCTTTTAAACACTTTAAGGCAAAGCTCAATTTCTACCCCGTCTTGACATTCCATAGTTCCTAAGATCCACTTATAATGCAGCTTCAAAGCATCAAGTAAAGGATATTCAGCAGTGCTCTTCTTTCTTAGGCCACTTTGCTTAAAACTTAGCTAAAAGGGCTCATTTTTCTTTCATTTAGTAGTTTTGAAAAATTACCGTATCTAGTCATATTTCTTGAGTATATGTGTCAATAAAAGTTAAGAGTAATGTGTTTTCTAAGCACTTAATTAGAATTTTTCAAAACCTGTGTATGTACCCAGATTTTAACATAACTTAATAGAATGTGGACAATTTTAATTGACACATTCAAAAATCTGGACAGAACTGGTACTTACCCATAATCCCAACTACTTCTGGGAACACTTTCTTTTGCATCAGTTTTTGATGTACTCAAAAGAAAAATTTCCTAAAGTCCTTTCCGTATTCATATTTAGATTTGTTGATTTAAACTGCTTTGAGATTTAGATTAAAAAGTCTTGTTGTTTGTGTAAAATTTACCAGATATGGTAGAATTATAGAATGGAATTTTTTCTTTTTGTTTCAGCATTCTAGGTGTAGCTATAACATAACGTAACTACAATTTCTGTCATTTAGAGATCAAATGGAACTAGCTCTTGTTTAAAAGCTCTGCTAATTTTTAAAATGTGCCATCATTAAAGCTAGACATACACAGATAATACTAAAACAAGTCAATATTTTCACCATTGCTAACATAAAAATCTTAAGTGAAAATAGGATGTTATGACAAAACAAATTTCCAAGAAAATTAATATACTGACTGGTATTTTGTACATATCTTTACTAAAACCTCTAAATACAGCTAAGAGAAACTAGAAAATTGTAGAACTCTGACATACATCTGAAAAGATGGTAAACTCATTTTGAAACAAAATTCTTTCTTGACAACTGAGTATACCCAGTATACTAGAGGCACTTGAGAGTTTTCAGGGGAAAAATTCTAGTTCTTCAGGTTTAAGAGACACAGATAAATTGAAGGAGAAGGAAACATAAGAAGAGCACTAAATCTAACACACTGAATCTGAAATGGAATAGGACAGGAAAAAAAGTGATATAAGAAAGAATATGAGACCACTGGAAGAGAAACTACGAAGACTGATCAGATTTTACTTGTGTCCTCACATCAAACTAAGGAATATCCTGGGTACATACTTGAAGAGAATAAAAGATTAGAAAGTTGGGGCATGAAAACCGATGGTCAACATGAAGGTTCTGTGTCTGGAACTGAGATATATGTATTTTTTTAATTACATGTTTTCATTGTGCTTTTCTATTATCAAACGGAAAGTTATTCTTATCAATACTGCATTATAATTGACTTAATGTAATATTTCCAGTCTCTACTCTGGAGAGAGAGGCAAGAGCCTCTAAAATCCAATCCAAATAAAATATAGCCAGTAAAGCCAATCTTGATTTTTTCTTTGAAATTTTAATTAAAATATATATAGTTACAATGTGGTAAGTCTTATCAATCTATTAAAACATGTTCCCAGGCATTGAAAAAGAAAATTAATTGGAATTGTAACTATACAGTTCCATGAACGACATACTAAACATTAAAATTAGGCTCTGAACCACTCTTTGCCAAGAATATTTCCCTTCTCTAATATTAAACTAGTAAATACATAAGCCACTATTTTGCTTTGGACTAGATTATGTAAATAAGGCTGGCCTACTGGTTATTAAATAAAAGGTAGTCAGATTGGTTTAAGATTGCTGCCCCTCTATAAGAATAAGAGGAGAGGTCCTTTTTCAAGGCATTCTCGAATTCTCAAATACAGTTTGAGTTGTTAAAAGCCATGATATATGAAAATACAAGGTGTGTACATGATAAACAGTAAATATAGTCAAGAAAGACCAAATGATAATTTTTTGAAAGTATGAGTTTCTAAAAAAGGATAGTCCTTAATTCTTACTTCTGTTTTATGGTGTGACTTAGAGAATACAATTTCTTTGATTTTAGTCTTTTAAAAAATAAACCTAAGTATGAATAAAAAAGGTACTATGAACTCCTTTTGAAAGAACGCACCACCCGAAACACAAACCTTGTTTTCAAACTGATTTGATTACTATATAATTACCTCTGTGCTAATATCATGATACTGAGTTGAAGCTGCCCCACACTTGAGCCTGAGTTTTGCCACCAGTTGCTCAAAGTCTTTAACTTCAATGAAGCGAAAAGCTGTCTTTCCTTTGATGCTAATGATGACAGATTTGCTGGACTCATTTGTCTTATCTATGGCTAAGACCTGCGGGGTGAAAACATATTACAAATGAATCACATTTTCCCTTGTTGCTGACACCTTAACGCAAAATGTTTTTAGCTTACCCTTTTGTGGCTAAAAGTTTGGGCCTGTGGTATGACTTACTAAGAAATAGACTTTGGAGGGGCTGGCCCCGTGGCTGAGTGGTTAAGTTCGCGCGCTCCGCTGCAGGCGGCCCAGTGTTTCGTTGGTTCGAATCCTGGGCACGGACATGGCACTGCTCATCAGACCACGCTGAGGCAGCGTCCCACATGCCACAACTAGGAGGACCCACAACGAAGAATATACAACTATGTACCGGGGGGCTTTGGGGACAAAAAGGAAAAAATAAAATCTTTAAAAAAAAAAAAAAAAAGAAATAGACTTTGGAAACTAGTTGTACCACTGATACAAGGAACCTCAGTGCAAGTTCTTTCACTTCTCAGGGAAAAAGTTTAACTAACTTGAAGCCTTTAAAAATGATAAATTCAGTGCTCCAAAGCTGACTACTTCTGACTTACAAAAAAGCTATCAGTGCCATTCTTTTTGACTGTGTGTATCAAATGCAACAGTCTAAGTTTTGGTATTAATCTCATAAATGTCTGAGTGATCATGTTCCACTGAGTCATCCTAAACCCTTATCTTGTTTATCAATTTTTAATTTTTTTCTATTTTCACTTTCAGTAAGAGCTATAAGGCTCTTATCCTAGCTCTCTTACCCTGAAGAATGGTAGTCTTATCCTGAAGAATAATACTGAACTTAAAAAAATGATTATTTTAAAATTACTAAAAGGATGTTGCATATTGAGCTTATAATAATTTACAGAACTAAAGGACAATTTACTCTGTGAATGATAACATTTTCAAACTGAAAACCAATATATATCCAAATTTACATTACCTCTCGTAATGGAATGATTACACTACACAGATTGCCATCCTGGCTAGCAAAGCAGATATAGTTTTCTGAGATGCACATTTTTCCATGAGTATTGAAGTGACTGAATGGTAGCCATAAGAAACACTCATGTACTTCTTTCAAAGTCTCTTCTTTGGGTAGCCTAAAAAAAGCATTAAACTGCTCACTGTGGGCTCGATTTTCCAGACCTCTGTAGGAAAGAAAAAAGGGGGGCTCAAATGATGACTTCTAAAGTGTACACATGCCTATATTGATTAATCTAAATGTGCTGTAAAGCAGAAAGATTAAACACTACATGCTATGTTCTTCAACAAATTATGAAATGGAAGAAACACATTGATTCCTAACAAATTTGTTTGTTCTCTTTTCCAATTTTGTTTTATTAGTAGATTACAATGCGCAAAAGTTAGAGATGATGTAGGTCTTCAAACCATCTGTTAAGGGGTCATTTGCTGGAAGATTATTATTATATTATTATATATTCATAGTGTGTGAATATGGCTAAAACCAATCTTGGCAGACAATAATTTTTATATCTCATTATCAGAAAATCAAGAGAGTTCCCCAATTCAAACAAAATTAAAAAATGAAAATTTATGGCATCAAAATTTAGGAAGAATAGTGCATAAAAGATAATATTAAAATTAAGCGAAGCAGGGGCTGGTCCCGTGGCTGAGTGGTTAAGTTCGTGCACTCTGCTGCAGGTGGCCCAGTGTTTTGTTGGTTCGAATCCTGGGCATGGACATGGCACTGCTCATCAAACCACGCTGAGGCAGCGTCCCACATGTCACAACTAGAAGGACCCACAACGAAGAATATACAACTATGTATCGGGGGGCTTTGGGGAGACAAAGGAAAAAAATAAAATCTTAAAAAAAAAAAATTAAGTGAAGCAAAAATTTAAATGAATGTTTAAAAAAATCCCAAATAGAGGCAAGATGAAACAACATGCTTACACAGTACTGGGCACAGGATATATGCCAATAAATACAGATGACTTGTTAACTGATATATAAATATATAAATAAAAAACAATTGCTTAAAATAATACAATTTTTCTAGAGGGACTAAACACTTGTGCTAAGCAGCAATGCCACCTGGGATAGTGAGTAAATTATGCAAGTTCTAACTCAAAGCCAACAAAGTTAAAACTAAATTCGCCATTCCAGCATATACTATTTGAATATGTGGCACTTCATCATGTCTTTCAAAATAATTCTGGTAAATATGAACAGAAAACCATATCAATTTTAACCTCACTTAAATTATACTTTGGTGGGTTATTTCACTATTATTTAAAAGGATGAGGTCTATTTATATGAAGGAAAAGATGTCCATGGCATGTTATTTTAAGGGGGAAAAAAAGCAGGTTGTAGAATAATATGTGATGTTTAGTCCCATTCATGTTTTTTGCAAATATTTTTTCAACTCAAGCATTAAAGTGCCTGGAAGGATATACACTGATCATTTGTGTTTTTTTGTTGTTGTTTTGAGGAAGATTAGCCCTGAGCTAACATTTACTGCCAATCCTCCTCTTTTTGCTGAGGAAGACTGGCCCTGAGCTAACATCCATGCCCATCTTCCTCTACTTTATATGTGGGACACCTACCACAGCATGGCTTGACAAGCAGTGCCATGTCCACACCCAGGATCCGAATCGGCAAACCTCGGGCCGCCAAAGCGGAAGGTGCGCACTTAACTGCTGTGCCACCAGGCTGGCCCCTATACTAATCTTAACTATTGTTATTATGCTTATGTATTGTTTAAGTTATAGAAGTAATACATATTTGTAAAAACAATAAGCCAAAGCAATAAAGATATTCCATTTTAGAAAAAAGTTATTCGGAGATTAAGTCTAAGTAAGCTATTATTCTTTTTATCTTACTAGAAAAAAGGATTTAGCTATATATGATTTTCAATAGCTTCTCTTATAAATACACATAGACAAAAACGGATTTCCTATATCTCATTAAATACAGACTTGGTAATGAATAACTCATTTATAGATGACCATTTAGAGGATATTTGAAGGGAAATAAAATGATAAAAATTTTATGTTTATGGGGGCCAATCAAGGAACAAATTACAAAAACAAATGCCCAACTATAATATAACATAACCAGGATTCTTAATCCTTATAGAGTTCTATTTATAAATCATGCACACTGGAACCTAATTTTGGTAATAAGGAGTAAAAAATTCACCTCACTGATCTATTTTTTAGAGAAGCAAGTAGGCTCACAAAGGAATTCTTATGCATATAGATTTTAGGAATTGTCTAGAAACAGGCAAGAGGAACAACTGTACCCAGTTAGGGCTATGTAGTAATCACACAGCCCTCCAGGTCACTCATTCTGGTCTGTCCATAGGACTGCGGCTTAGGTTCCGCTTACATTTTCCCATACAGTCTATACCCTCATCCTCCTTGCCAGAAGCTGCTTTCACTAGCTATTTCTGGATCTTCTCTCTTCCCTCTGTTTGGCATGCTCATTTCAGTCAACTGTTCTGAGTGTTGAGCAGGATGAAAGGGCTCTGGTCAGCTTCAGCAAACCAAATATAGTAGCAAACAGCTATCAGATACTTCTGATGCAGGCACTAATGGTGTTTAATACTTATCTAGTGCTTTCTATTTTACAAAGTGCTTTTTCACACATTATATTGTTCATTCCCTCCCAGTGCTCTCTGAGGTATAAATGACAGATGAGGAAGTGAGGTCCTGAGAGATTATGCCTCATCCAAGGGTTGCTCTACTCGTTCTAAAGCCCTTGCTCCACTGATCCCACTAACCTGCCTCTTCATAAAAAATGATGCTGTCTGTAAATTATGTTTAAAAATAAACAGCACATTTAATAACTTTGGACCTGAAATTATCTAGACTATTGACAGAGAAATTTAGAGTTAGACTAACCAGACACACAAAAATCTCCACATTTCTAAAAGCACTCGAGGGCAAATCCTACTGGGATCTCAAGAAGTAATTTTCAAACCTAACGTCTATTACTTCTTAGGATTAAATTTCATGGGGAGAATACTATTCGTGAAATGCATATGAATAAACTAAAAAAAAGCCACTCGATGATTAACTCTAAAGGAAAACTATTATGTAACACAGAACAGTTAATTTATAATGCTAATCAATGCTACCATTCTTTGGTCAAACAATACTTTAAAAAATAAATCTTAATTAAGCTTTGAATACCTTTTGGTGATTTGTAGAGGATCATCAAGGAATGGGTCATTATCAAACGTTTCCTTATCAAAAAGTCTCTTTATAGCATAGTTTGCTAGCTGTTCCATAAGAAGGTATGTTTGGTTAATATGCAAAAACATGGAAAAGTAGTGATTCTCCCCTTGGGAACACACATGAATACTCTCTGTCAGTATGACATTTGAAGTCTTTTCAAGTTTTGAGACAGCATCCCAGGAGATGATGAGTTTTACTGCAAATAAGAGTCACAAGCAGATATGATTAAATTTCTCAATATTGATTAATGTTTGTCACTCAGGTCTTTCAAAACAATGGTTAACCACTTGAAAAATGCTATGAACGAAGAAAATATTTTAGAGTTCAAGATTAGTTAAAATTTTCAAGCATAACCATGAACATACAATAATTACTGATTCTAGGAAAAGATATAATTCTAAAGATTTTTTTAAAAGTTATTCTGATTTTATATTTAAATCTGCTACTTTACATAATTACATAAACACAGATGTAAAAGCTATACGTGTGCTATGAACAGTACTGTTTGATTCTTCTTTGCAGCTGTGGGCCACTAGGTACTATGGCTACTATATTTATCCTTTGAAACATGGATTGAATAAAGTAGGTAGTTTAGAACAAGGAAAAGAAAAGAGTTATATGCCAGATGACCATCATCACTTATTAAATATTCATTCACTTCTCACAAAATGCAAGGTATTCTATACACACTTCTAATGGTTCCTATATTAAGCAACTAGCCTTAAAAGGATTCTTTCTCTAGATGAAGTGAACTTTTTAATGTATAGTTTAATTACCCTTAATATTAATCCTATTACTTTATATACAACCTAACACCACCACAGAGTTGATAGGTCAGTCAGCAAGTTCAAAGTCATGGTAAGTAACAGAAACCACTTACTTTCTGATCCCAACAGAAAAGAATAGAAGCTCAGAAAGTTGGTGCTAAGATAGAGCCAACCCTGACAAGGAACCCGTCCTTTCCAATAACTGCACGAGTAATAAGTCACTAACTTCTCCTGCTCTGGTAAACCAAAACATTTTTCAAATTTCAAAAGGGCTTCTCGAAATTTCTCAGGATCATCTTCTTTTGCAAAAGAATGTTTTCCCTCTTCAGCAATCAATCCCTAAAGGAGACAAAATGTTTTCTGAAAATTAATCATTACCTACCAGTGAAAATATAGTTCACATATTTAAACAGTTTGTTGAATACAACTGTGTACAGTATATCTACACAAGTACATATATCATATGCATTTATGTGTACACATACATGTTTCTCTTAAGGCAGAGAATAGCATATTTTCTTTAATTTTGTAATTAGGCTTTTTCTAATGCCTCACAAGGAGCTACCACAAATACAGGTGCTAAATATTCTTTTGATTGAACGAAGGGTTCATTCAAACTCCAAACTCAAGAGATATTGAAATGAAAATATCCCTAAGAGCACTGACAAGGGCACCAAAGAATAATCACTGGCTTTACAATGTTCTTTAACACTGATTCTGACATTCATATGCGAGCTTCTGCCATTCCTGAAAGGCGCCAGTAAAACAGTGACCTTCCGTGCAACATTTGATCCTCAAATAAGAGCTTCAAAGATTTTAATACTCCATCTACAAAATATATCCATGCCACTTACTCTTATTTTTCCTTGTACAAAATTAGTAATATCTTCATTTGAATCAAACACAGATAAGGTCTTCATGATATTTTGTTCCAACCAATCCCAATGTTTGGTTATTTCTTCTCTGTTGGCTCCTGATGAACAATGAAAGAGAATAAAAGACTGAAAGAAAACTCCACAACAAAACTGCTCTTGATATTCACAATCTTAGTTTAAAAAGAAATAAAATTATATTTGCTTATTTTAAAAAATAATGATCATAAAGGAATAAAGGTATTATATTTATTCTCTATTTCATCCTTATATGTGGACATGAACACTATTTTTCATTATAAATAGAATAAAATATTTAATGAAAGAAAAGTAAATATAACTCATGAGAAAAGATATAAAATTCTAAAAACAAGATGTTAATAACTGGTGCCTACAGTAACCGGTATCTTTTAAGAGACTATGCAGAGTACCAGAACATAAATATACATAATTTAGTCCTCGGTCTTCAAATAATACAGTTAGTACTGTGTCTATAATCTGTGACTGAAAACAGCATGCATGTGACAATCCTATGCACACTGTATAAACGTGGATTTCAATTGTGGCAACTCTACTTATCTCAGAAGGTATGAAGCCTTTGCTCAGAGTCAACTCTTTCACTAAAAGACCTACTCAACTTAAAGAAATTTCATGAAGGAGGTTAGAAACCCTGTAGCAAGGTTAAATCCATGTGACCTGCTGAATCAGTGTTAGGTGCCTTGTTAAGGGTCAGACTAAATATTACAGTTGACTCTGGGTTCCTTTGGCTTGAAGAACATTTCAATATCTATCAATCTCCCTCTACAACCCACATACCTTTAAGATCTCCCTAGCATTGAAGATTATACAAATCTCATTCAAAAGAAATATCTTGACTTCTTAGTATGTTTTATGATGTATGGAAAGGGACACATTAAAAAATTTACTGAAACTGCAAAATTGCCTATTTCCTAGAATTCAGTTAGAATTGTTTTCATCTTACTAAAGTCATCATACCAAGTGTAATAACTTTCTTAGATGAACCACAAATAAAAGTCATGAGGAAATTTTAAGGCCTTTATTTTTGATCTTTTAGGTATAAGGAAGTTTCACTAGCAGATAATTACTAAATTTCTGCATCAGGTTAATTTGGGGGAATAAGTTGTATAATCATACTTTTTTTAAGTAGAAAGGATATTTTAGTCTAAATAATTTCTACCAACCAGATTTAGAGTTGAAGTTAGAGATGTCTCATGATGTCAGCAGGTGTAATGTCTTTTTCATTTAGGTGAAATGGCATTCAATTTAAGAGAGCCAAGAGAAAACACTCACCAGAAACACTAACGAAAATTTAGAGGGAGATGCAAAAAACAAGCCACACATCTTAAAAAATTAATTGTATGTTATATGTTCACACATATGAACTATCCAGAAATTCACATGCTTTTTTTTTAAAGTATATCTACTTGATATACTTAAAGAGTATAAAGAGGGGGAGAAGAAAGAGAGAAAGAGAAAAAGGCAGTCTTTCAGCATTAAAAGGCCAGAAATCTGGAATTCTAATTTAGACCAACATTACAATGGCATCATAAAAGAAATAACAAATTGTCACTGTGTTTTTTTTTTATTTTGAGTTGCTTTATTAGGAAAAATATTCTAATTCCTTTTCAACCCACAATTTATATATGTGGAAGCGTCTGAACCACCCCAGCATGAATGAATATGTAGCATTACCTGTAAGATATCCCTTCATATTTCTTTGCGAGAACATAAGTGTCTACCTAAAAAAGGGTCACTTTTTTAGGCTTATACTTAAAGGGGACATCCTTTAAGTTTTGGGCTTGATTCTCCTCATCTGAGTTACTAGAAATGAAACAAAGTATTTCATGGGGAGTCCTCGTCTTCCCAGCAGTTGGGTGAAGCAGGAGAAGTTGAAGAAAGAAGTCATCTAACAGTAGCACTGAGCAAACTTTGCTCAGAATCAGCACTGTTGGAACACATGCTTCAGGTCCCTGAATCCACACTAATGGATTTTTTAAAAACCATAATAATCTGTAATCCTTCTTAAATAAGCAATTAGATGCCTTGCTATTCTCTCAAAACAGAGCTGCACATTTAACTCGTTTCTAAATCAAAACAACTAGGGAGTATAAATAAATCTAAATATTCAATTTCTTAATATCCTTATTTGCTTGAATAATATTTTTAAAATCATACTTACCACATGCAATTGACAGGTAAACTTGAGAATCTGGTGTCTGGTGTAGGATGCGAAATGGAGCTACTTTAGCAGTAGAGTCTAAGACTGAATCAAGAGTCCCAACCAGAAGCCCTGTTGTAATAAAGAGACTATTGAAATAAGGATTTGACAAGACATAAAATCAATATCACTTCATATGACAAACCACCAAAGGATTAATTTTTTTAAAATTTCTAGTCCAAGGTTTCCTTATATTTTTCTTAAAGAAAAAATATATTTGGGATGAAGAGATTACAGGGTTCTGATGTGAGTTGTGCTTGAGAAAATTATATTGCAATAAAAAAGAAAGTCAGGTTCAATTGTCCAAATGTCATGATATATTTGCAGCACTTATATACCTCCTTTACAAGGCTGTGTATATAGCAGATAAGAATGTAGATTTTGGTACCAGAGACTACCTGAGTTTGAATCCTGGCTCTGTTACTTACTTGTGTCAATTGAGCCAGTTGTATTACCTTTTCATCATTCCCATTTATAAAATAAAGGGGTTAAAATAGAACCTAACACAAAAGGTTGTTGTAAAGATGAAATGAGTTATTACTACATATAAAACACTTAGAACAATCCTCAGCACATAGTAAAACACTTAACGTTAGCTAATTCTATTATTATATAAGAAAATCTTGGATATTTAAAAAAGATAAAACCTTGATTAATTAAAATGCTTAGGTAAAGGTATTTTCTTTTTAACAATTCTTTTTTCCTCAATTTGGAATTCAAGGCTTTTGATCAATTCGTTCCAATTTAATTATTCCTACTCCTCCCTAGAACAAAGTTTGCTGTTTTCTTAACAATCAATCAATTTCTCCTTTAGGGTCTTTGCTAAGCGATTCTCTTTTTACCTAGAAATGCTAATGCAAGTCATCTAGCTCAGTCCAGCTAGTCCAAATTCTACATTTTCTTCAAGATCCACTTCCCCTATGAAATCCTCACTGGCAACCCTAAGCAATAATGCCTTCCTTTTTCTCTGATTACTTATAGCACTTAAAAGTCTATACGACACAACCTAGCATTTTGATTATTAGGCTAGTTATTACAACTACTTTCTAAGAGCTTCATACATATTAATCTTGTCTCCTCTACATTATTAGTTCTCAGAGGAGAACAACCATGCCTTCTACTTGTGGGTTTGTATCCCTAACTTTCAACATATTGCTGGCACAATAGGAGCAAAATTTGTTGACTTAACTATATCAATGAGATGGCTGAAATATATATCTACCTTCCTTTTCTGGAAGCTTTGATTAGTTGAGTGTTGGTTTTGCTTTTTGAGGCATTTCTCTTTAATTTAGAATACAGATTTTTGAGAAAAAAATTGAATCAATTATAAACCAGATTTTTGGCTATTTTCCCATCTTTACCCACTTAAAAGAAGTTAAGATTTCAAGCAAGCTTTGCATGAAAATATAGGTAGGTTGGCAGATGTGAGTTAGGAAGTTATTATAAGCATAGAGGGAGGTAAATTAGATGAGTAGGAGATAGAACAAAGAAATAAAGAGAAATTTCATTCACCTGAAAGGAAAACGTAGGCGAGTGGATGTAGGAATCAGTAAAAAGTAAAAATAGGAGTCACAAATGCAGCATATTATCAATTAGCAATCTGACAGAGGGTTTTGATAGTAGGGATAAAATATCGAGAAAGAAGATTTTGGCAATGGCAACGTGTGCAGATTATTGAGAAAAGAAGTTGTCTGATATGGGGGCCGGCCTGGTGGCGCAGCGGTTAAGTGCGCACGTTCTGCTTCTCAGTGGCCGGGCATTTGCCAGTTCGGATCCCGAGTGCGGACATGGCACCGCTTGGCAAAAGCCATGCTGTGGTAGGTGTTCCATATATAAAGTAGAGGAAGATGGGCATGGATGTTAGCTCACGGCCAGTCTTCCTCAGGAAAAAGATGAGGACTGGGAGTAGTTAGCTCAGGGCTCATCTTCCTCAAAAAAAGAAAAAAGTTATCTGATATGAAAAAAGTTACAGTATGAATAGAAGACTTTAAGAAATAGAAATAAGAAAATCCAGACAAATATTATGAAAGAGGAGGTACTTAGGAAGAGAGAATAGGAATGAAGAGGAGAGACAGAGGAAGTAATTATATTTCAACTAATAATGAATTACTAGGGGTTTTGGAGATAAAAGTAAAAATAATTCTATCATTTTCAGTATGAAGAACTGACTGAGAAATTGGAGATCTGGCTAAGAGATCAAGGATAAAAAGTAAAAGCGGAAGTTGTCCAAAGATAAAGAAAGAAAAGTGAGAGCTACACATATGCAGATAGCCTCTTCAGAGCAATGTGACTGAAATTATCCAGGAAATGGAAAAAAGGAAAATGTTCTCAGTTTGAAGACAAGAAAGTAAAAATACTCAAAGATAAAAGAGTGGTAGTAAAAGACAACCAAAAGAGGTAACTATCTTCAGGTTGAAAAAACGGATTCAAGTATATGAACATCTATGTATATAAATATAGATATAATAATGACAAAATTATCAAAATAAATAAATTATAACTGCAAAAATAGCATTTATTAAACACAGCACTGTTTTAGCTCCTAGATTTGCCTTTCAAAAATTTAAATTCTAAAATAGATTTCAAAAAAGTAATTTTAAATTTGAGAGGAAAATCATTTATTTCACCTTTACCACACTTCAAATAAAACTAGCTCAAATTCTATTTCCTTATTTACATACACTAAAAAAAGCAGTATTAGAAGAACTCAAGAAAGAACCAAGAGGTAAAGAAAAGTTTGGCTCAGCTGAAAGATAACAGTGGTAGTGTGGATGTGTGAGGAGGCAGAAGAAAGGACAGGCCACAGATAATCATTCCTGAGTAACATAATAACAATTAGTTCTCTGATAGAAAATTTTGAGGCTGGGGACAAAGTGGTCAAAATCACTGACAAGAAGGTCATTTTTTTTGCAGCAGAAATGTTTGCAAGATTCTAAGTGCCTTACACTATATAGAAAGGAAATTGTTCAGTTTTTCAGTGCATTAAATCAGGCAGTTAGTATAAAACTATGCAACAAATAATTTGGAAGCTAGCGCTAGAATACATTTCCAGTTGCTGGGGGAACTCTTCCAGCTCATTAAGCTATAATCATCATCAAGTCGCTGCAAGTCATTCAGGAATCAATATGTGCCAATGTCTGGGTTCTAAAAGTACAAGAAAACAAGCAGATAACTGTGGGTTGCTTTTCCATATACCCAGAGGTTTATCATCTGACAGCCTGAACATCCAAAGTCATGAATCAGCCTACACATGGGAAGTTCTACACTGTAGTAAATTGGGAAGAGAACAGATACTGCCAGCTGCATGACAGAACAAGAGATTTAAATATATCAAGAAATTCAAATCATCCTTTGAATGTCTATAACCAAGTAAGGTACCGATGTTCTACACCTGGTAAAGGTCTATGAGGTTTTGGTAGCATTCTGCCATATAAGTAACACCAAACTTCTTAAGAAAACTCACCACCATAACTGACATGAAGTACTTTTTATTAAATGGCATAGCAAGATAACAAAAAAGCAAAGTTCTATGATTTTTTTTAAAAATAGACAATTTGCAGGTAATGACTATTGTTCACCAATCATTTTTTTTTTTTTTTTGGCTGAAGGGAGATAGAGTACCACTGACCTTAGAGATGAAAAATATCCTAACAGGTCATGTAGTCCAACCTTTAGAACATTCATCTACTCTAGCATCCCTGGTAGAAAGCCTAGCTTTTCCCTTTAAAACCCCAGTGAGTTTACTTCTCCCAAAGACAGCCTAGTGCATTGGTGGGAATTTCTATTAATTACAAAGGCCTTTCTAAAATATGAAAGGATTTATATATCCAAATGTCACGGTCGGGCTGGCTTCATGAGATTGTGACCTGTCCATAGGGCCCCATGCTCAAAAGGGCTCTGTGCTTGGTTTAATGCTCTGCTGTCACCGTCTTGAAATTCTTAATTCTTGAACAAAGAGCCTTGCATTTTTATTTTGTATTGGGCCCCACAAATTAGGTAGCCGATCCTAGTTACAGCGGTTATCTCTGGGCAGTGGGTGATCATTATTTTCTTTATACAGATTTTCTGAAATTTTTATGAGTATTTTTAACCTTTAAGATAGAAAAATAAAGCTATTTCTTACACACTTAAAAAAAAAGAAAAAGGAAGATCTTTCCTAGGATAAATAAAATGCTACTTCCTTGCAACTTTGGGGCAATACAAAACATATACTCTATCCAACATGACGGGTCTTCAGATATTATGGGTTATAGCTATCGTCTGCTCTTGCTTATTCTTTTCTTCTCCTAGCTTAAAATATACCTAGCTCTTTCAAATGTTTGTTGCATGAGATTGTCTGTGCCTCTTATTATTTCTTTTACTATTCTCTTAACATAAAAGTCTTTTATAAAATGTCATTCAAACCTGAAGACCACATATAATCTGAACAAATGCAGGGTTTTTTGCTTGTTTGTTTTTGCTTTTTCTCCCCAAAGTCCCCCAGTATATAGTGGTATATTTTAGTTGTGGGTCCTTCTAGTTGTGGAATGTGGGACGCCGCCTCAACGTGGCCTGAGGAGTGACACTATGTCCGTGCCCAGGATCTGAACCAGCGAAACCATGGGCTGCAGAAGCGGAGCGCCCGAACTTAACCAATCCGTCACGGGGCTGGCCCCCTGGAGGGTTTTTTAATATTGTGGGCTCCATGATTCTATTAACGCAGTCTAAGATCACACATTTTAGCCACTACGTCATATTATCATACCAAGCTTGTGATCAACTAACCTACTTTTATCTCTTTCACAAATATTAGCACCAACCTAGGTATTCTCCATCCTGTATAGCTGATTTATTTAAAAACCTAAATGCAGTTTACATTTACCCACGTTAAATTTTATCTCATTGATTTCAACTGAGCATTCTAACTTTCCCAGATCTTTCTGAATCTTGATTTTTATCTTCTATGATAGTGATTCTCAACCCAAACTGCAAATTTGAATTATTTGGAAGAGTTACTGAAACTACTCAAGATTAAGTTTCAAAACTACTAAAGCCCAGGGGCCGGCCCGTGGCCGAGTGGTTAGGTTTGTGAGTTTCACTTCAGCAGCCCAGGGTTTTGCCAGTTGGAATCCTGGGCGCAGACATGGTACCACTGGTCAGGCCATGCTGAGGTGGCGTCCCACATGCCACAACTAGAAGGACCCACAACTAAAAATATACAACTATATACATGGAGGGCTTTGGGGAGAAAAAGGAAAAAAAAAACTTAAAAAAAACCCCAAAACACAAAACTACTAAAACCCAGAAATTCTAATTTATCTGGGTAGGGCCTGGGTACTCTATTTTTTTCCTTAACTTTGTATTAAAAAATTTTTCAAACATACGAACAAAATAAAGAGAATAATATTTTGAAACTTCTATGTGCCCATCACCTAACTTTAATAATTATCAACGTTTTGTCAATTTTCTGTCATTTATCCCTCCTGGAGTATTTTAAAGTAAATCCCAGATATTATTTTGCCCATAAATACTCCAGTGTCATTTAGTTTATTTTAAAAGGTTCTCAGTTGAATATAGCATGCAGCCAGTATGGAGAAAACTGATCTATGCTATTAATTGTCCCTTTCAACTTACAGACACTCGCAAATTTGGTAAACATTCCTTTTTTTGTATTAGGTAAATGATAATGACAAACAGGCAAGACCAAGGGCTGAGTAGTGGAGGAGAGACCATTAAAACAGCCACAGCTTGAAGGTGGTACTCATTATCAAAGTGTTGGTTTATTACACTTCAGTTTGACAAGTGGCTCTTTCTGCTTGTAAACTAGATTGAGTGCACTGTGTAAGGCAACACTGCTCTAGCTGCAGAAGAGTCATTTAAATGAACTTCCTAATTACAAACAAGGTTTATTTCCATTCTAAGTAAAATGTTCGAGTATAAATTTTGGCCATAAAAATGACTGCTGGAACGTTACAGTAGATTCTGTATCTTGTCATAACCTGCCATGTTTATACAGTCAAACAAACACACCTTTACTGAATTTTTTATAATCTCAACTTCCTTAAATGTTAATAAACAAACTAATTAGTAAAACGCCAAAACACTTAGCAGGAGATACACTCAAATAGGAGAAAGTAGTGTTTTCAATAAAGGTTGTGGGTTTTCCTGATTCTATTGCTTTTGCTACCAGATCTAAGTCCTTAAAACAGGACTGGGAAAGCTGCCAACTTTAAGAGTTTTGGAAAACAGTTAATAAAAATGATTCTTCTTTTGTCCTGTTTTCCCTCTCCCTGCACTCTTTTAAAGACATTTACGAAAACTGGATATATGTAAGAACTCATTTCCTTCCCTAACTGAAATCTTAGTTCATTAAAGGTTTTAGAGTTTTTTTAGGGAAGTAACTGATGCCACAAATGGCAGATTACAATGTCATGTGGGAAAAAAAATACGTGAATTATCAATCAAACGCACCTACATTTCTAAAGATTAAAACATAAGGAAACATGAGAATTGTTACCATCTTTATTTACAGCACCTTCTTACACTTCAAGACTTATATATCACTGTATAAAAAGAGTGGCCCTCAGAAACTTAAAGAAAATACAACATCTGAATTCCTAGGTGCAAAGCAACAAGCAAATGTGGCAGCAAATGAATCAACTCATATACAGCACAGTACTTTAAGAATATTATTTAAAAGAACTGAAGCTGGCCATTATTCTGCTTAGTTTAAAACAAGAGGACAACTAATATAATGATAAAAATCAACAAATGTGATTATCCCTTCTTTTATAAACCTTCACTTTTTTATACTGGATTAAGGGAGAAAAAAACAAGACCACGTAGGCTGGAGTTGAAAGAGCAGTGGAGACAAAAAACAAAGGTTTAATTTTCAGTTCCCTTTAATTCTCTATTCTCAGGTTTTCCTCTTCTATAGATGAGGACATTGCTCTTCAACAACTTTTTCTAGTTGCTAAGGGCACTGTATCTTCAGTCTCCTATTTTCAACCACAAACAAATGAATCTGGAATTCTTGCTGTGTCCCCAACAACTGCCATCTTTTGCTTTTGCACCATCATATTATTCCTCCCACTTAGAATGTCCTCCCATTTCTCTTTACCAAACTGGTTCTTGGCAAGATGCTTCACAGATGTCACATTGGAATGAATTCTGCCACCAGAATATCACCTATTGTTATTAATCACCACTTTTAGGAAATCTTTGTATCATTTAACAAGACATCTGAGAAGCATACTTTACACCAGAGCTCGCCTTGGAAAACTGCTTTGGGGGTTTCAAATACCCCTCATTCATGACTATAAACCACCAAAACCAGGCTGATATTATTACTGATTACCAAACCAGGCTGATATTATTACTGATTACCCCAGTAATTATATATTTGTTTGCTTGCTTGTTTATTATTTGTCTGTCCCACCAGATTATAAACTCTGCGAGGGTAGGAACTATTTCTGTTTTTTTTTCTTTTTTTTTTGAGGAAGATTAGCCCTGAACTAACATCTGCCACCAATCCTCCTCTTTTTGCTGAGGAAGACTGGTCCTGAGCTAACATCCGTGCCCATCTTCCACTTCTTTCTATGTGGGATACCTTTCACAGCATGGTTTGACAAGCGTTGCCATGTCCGTACCCAGGATCGGGAACCGGCAAACCCCGGGCCGCCAAAGCGGAATGTGTGTACTTAACCGCTGCGCCACCAGGCCAGGCTCAGAACTATTTCTGTATTATTCACTACTCTATATCCAAGACTCATGACAGTAGTCAGCTATGACCCCATTTCTCTGCTTCCCTTCACAGCAAAATTCCTAGAAAGAAATACATATATTCACTCTACCAGCAAATATCTGCTTGGCTCATATACTCTAGTCCCTCTGGTCTCTGCTCATAGGTCACCTTAAACAGGCCTTCCCAGACCAAAATTATCTAAAATACTAACCCCTGCCCCTATCACTATACCTCACTTTCTTTTTCTTCATATCACTTGTCACCACCAGCTATATAATATATTATTTATTTGCTATCCTCAACTAGAATATTAGCCCCATGACAATAGGGATTTTGTTTTATTTACTGCTGTTGTCTCCAGCACCTAAAACAGTGCTTGGTTTTTAGAAGGCATTTGGTAAATATCTGTTGAATGAATGTATCCTGTACATCACATTTACGATTGACTCTTACCTTTTATGCTTATATAGCAGCAGCAAAACGTGGAAAAATGGGCAAATTTTCTAACACAAAGCTAATATAAAATCCATGTCATAGCTGTACAGCAACATGGTAAACATATAGTGCCCTTTATTTTATTAGTAATTTTTAGCTTAACTTATATCCATAGTCCTTCCACAACCGTCCACCAGAAGCATGGGCTTTCACCAGCTGAATCATTATTTTTTCTTCAAGTATTATGTTTTGAAAAATATAACTAAGGGAACTAAAGTTACATGTAGTCTTCGCTATCACTCAGTAAGACAAGTGATGCTTCTATCTGTCGAAGCACTGTTTGAGAACTTCTAGGTTTGGGGCAATCATAGATAAAAAAGAAACGCTCTCATCACATTTTATTCCAATACTTGTACCTCATCCTGATTATAAATCATAAATGCATAATCTCTATCATACCAAAATTCTTGAATGAATAACTATCAACGTTTTGCTTTTGCTGTGATATCATTGCATACTGGACGTATTCAATGTTACTACTCCAAATCCATTTCCATATACATGGGAAAAGTAATAACTAGGGAAAATGGCACAAATATAGATCCTCCTTTGGTCTTCAGGTACAGAAAATGGCACTTACCATCCTCCTACATTAATAGACAAATGAGCATCAAATGTTCATATTGTTGCTCACAGGTTTCAAAATTAATTTGACTCACATAACAATGCCATGAGGTAGGGAAGATAAGTTTTGTTCCCACTTTACAGATGAGAAAACAAAGCCGTTATAAAATAATCACAGCTAAATAGAGACATAAAAATATTAAAGAGTCAGGGAAGATAAAAGAAGCAGGGTTAATGGGGTAAGTAGAATCACTGGACTTGGTGGGACATTCACGTATTTGTGGATGTTGGTTTGTAGCTGACTTATAAACAAAATCCCATAGGGTCACCCCTGGGGAGGGAAAATTACACTGTGCTCCGTTCCCTCCCTGGAACATTTTGATTCATGTGAAATTAGGTAAAAAGGTACCTTTAAACATCTCTGACTAAGAAAGGACAGCTTTTTAGGAGGTTCTGAAAAACAAAAGTCAGTAAGTGTCATCACTTTTTAGTCTTGTGTTTTTCATTAGAATGAAATCTACTTGATAGCAAATATTAGTTTCTTACTTACATTAGAAATCTCCAATATCTTACCCAAAAAAACCCTCTTTGCACACATCTACATCATTACTACTTTAACTTAACTCTTGAAGACTGAGGATTCATGACCCTAAGGCGAAGTGGAGTAGCAGTTTCCAGCCTATGCTTAAGGAAGGAAACACCCCAGTAGCAAGCAGGGAGGGGAAAGGGAGAGAGAGCAGTGTATCAATAGGTATCTAAAAAAAGGTCTGAAGCTTATAGGTATGCAGTCAATAATCCTTCCACTACCACCAAGAAAAAGTGGTGGCACTAACCATCCTTCATATCTCAAAACCTCCTACAAAGCTGTCCTTTCTCATTCAAAGAGATCTTTAAAGGTACTTTTTTACTTGATTTCACATGGATCAAAATATTCCAGGGAGGGAAGTAGGAGGGGATCCCACATTGTGATTTGCCCTCCCTTGGGATTTATTAATTTACTGTCTGTGTGTTCGTGTGTGTGTGTGTGTGTGTGTGTAGAGGGGTTGATCTTTTCTTATCTAAAATGAAATGGCATGGCCACCCTTTGGGCACCCCGGCCCCAGTAATGAGGTACTTGGGAGGCCAAAATTTTATCAGATGGTTCCTTTGTAAGCATGGAATGAAGGAATAGTTTGCTAAGAAAAACTTAATGAGAACATTTTCAGAGTTGGGCTCCTTGAGTTCAGGGTGGAGAAAAAGAATAGAAAAGCCTTACATATTTGAGGGATGGTCACTAAGAAGTTTTTTAAAAGGCTACCTTACTGTTTATTAGGTAGGTGTTTAATTATGACAAATTGTTTACGCGGTGATTTGTTAAGTTTATATAAATATCATAAAACATTTTGAAGTGGAAAGCTCATTTCAAATGTTATCATGTTCTAGTTTTTACAGATGCTTTAATTTCAAAGTAATGCTGCCAAGATGAGAGGGAAGATAAGGAAACAGAATGTCTAAAACTCCTCCATTTTAATAAGCTTTATGTCTTAGTCTTTGTTCAAATCACAAAAACAAGGGCTACTGAGGGAGACTATCAATCCAACACACAGCAACTTGCTTACAGTATTCAGATATGGGAAACTCAAGAGTAAAATACGCATAACAAACTATCTAAATTAAAGCTTCCTGACTGGCAGATCCTCCTAAGTCCCACAACCCAGAGTACTCAACAGGATGTAGCCCCATAGTTCCACTTATGCAGTAGCTCCCATCTGCCAAGCAGAGCAAATTGTTGATTTGTGCTTAATAAGCCAAATATGCCTGAATTATTTTTAACTACATAAAACCAGGTACTAAATTTAGGTGCCACAGAAAAGTCATTTTATCAGCCAGGAGGAACAAGGGATAATGTAAAGGAACTGCAAAAATTCAGAAGGAGGAATTACTTCTCTAAATGAAAGAAAATCACTTTATCTGTAAAAAAAAATCTTATATATAATAAAAATGTCCACAAGATAGTTCACCCTGCTATAAACTAGGACAATTAAAGTTAGGCAAACGGTAAGTAATCTACCAAATTTCCACCAGAAGTGTTTCAGAAATTTAGAAACGGACCTCAGAATTCTAACTTCCAAACTAGGCTTCTGATATAACCATCCTAGAGTTCTCTGTTGCTCCAATTCCATTATTAGAAAAAAGAGAGAGCCAACTAACTTCACCAAGTCCACAGAGAAAGTCATTACATTGCTGGTAGTTATTGCCAATTATCACACGGCAAAAAAATGAAATCTTAAAGAAGTACAACTATTAACATTTCTAGATGGTCATTATCTTTTCTTTATTAAACAAAATATGTAAACAACTCTTTTAAAGGGGTAGCACATAACATCGGATTTTAGCAAACCAAATGGGCAAAGGCAAGCTTATGCTGGCACACAAACTCCTGTGAGAGCTAATGCAAATGTGGATTAGTGGCGAAGCACAGCAAAGCTCTTGACTTCACCATTTTAAATAAGAATACAGTAATTGAGCAGCCATGAAAATCAGCACACACTTCTGCTCTGGACCAAAAAAACCACACCAAACCTTAAAAAAAGTCTCTTTGCTCCTTTCTGATTCAGTTTGTTTAATTTACATAAAATACAGTGCCAGCTCTCATGTGGTAATTTCAAGCATCTGACAGGTAAAACAATCATGCAGAGAACAAATTGACCACAAAAATGGGGCTACAGCTATTCTCAACATACATGTGTGGTAGAAATCTTGGTTCATTTCTTCAGACAAATTTCTTATTCCAGAGACATGGGGAAGAGTAAATGGGAGTGGGAAGGATAGAGATAAGAAACTGGTGCAACTGGTCCATGCTTTAAGAAAGTTTACCAAATGAAAAACAAGTCACAGAAAACAAGGAATGATTATTTACGGAAATTAGCAACAAGTAAAAATCCACTTAATACTACATTACAGTGATTTGATTCTCAAGAATCTGATTTACCTATTACTTTTCAGGAATACAATGGTACAAAATGAAATACACTTCTTTGGTTAATGTAGGCAGGAACATCAGAAAAATTTTGGTCAAGTAAAATTATGGGGAACCAAAATATTATGCTGTAACACAGGGCTATAAGATCTATTTTAAATATATTCTGACCTGGTCTCAGTAGACGCAAGAGGGTAAATTACATCACTGGGTAATTGTGAATATTGATTCTCAAATTTTAATCTGGAAAATATATGCATCTATTAAGTGGAAAGACTCCTTTGAAAAATAACACTTGTAATTTTTAAAAATCAGAAAATGGCAAGATGTCAAGTATAACGAGGCAATTTTTGTTGCCGTATTTTCAAGAGGCTCTTTTTAGAAGCTGGATCAGACAAATAGGTCTTGCAAGATTTAAAAAATATATATCCTGTAGAATGTCAAAATTCTTTCCACTCTGGGGGTGGCTTACTAAAAGGAAATAGTACATGTTTATCACCTTCTTAACAACATATAGGGATTTGGCATCTACTATGATGTGAGGTAGACATCATTTTACAGAAGAGGAAAAGCAATGTCATCTCCATGAATCTTTACCAACACCTTCAGTTATTTGGTTATAATTATAATTTGCCTGATTTACTGGTTACTTCCCCCTAACCTCACCCTCTCCCCCTTATCCAGATAATGAGCACTTCAAAGGCAGAGAACTTAATTTTAATTGTCTTTGTACCCTAGCAGTTCATGTGGCACACAGTAGGTGCTTAAGGTTGAATAAACGAAAGAATTTGTCGAAATGTCATTCAAAAGAGGAGGATGAGACTAAAATGCAGGGTTTTGGCCTCTTCCCACTATATCATGCTGCCTAAATTAAGCCTAGTCGACCAGTCCAAGACCACAGTAACAAACTAGAAATTGTCAGGTAGAAGAGCTCTGGTCTCCACAACGTCCAAAAGTTTGAATGTCCTGCTCGAGACGAGTGGTCTCAAAGTACAATTCTTTGGAGGCTTTAAACACTTGACCAAGGAACACTTGATTTGTAAATCAAAGAATTGAAGGCAGGATGGATTCGGCGGGAAGACTTCAACTTCCGTTTGTTTAATTGGTTTGCTTACAATCATGGCTTTGAAAGAAAGGGCAGCGCCAAACACTCGAGAGAAATGAATTACGACGGTTACTTTGAGAAGGGATCCTCAGGATTGAGAATTTGGAGACGTAGTAAAAGACGCTCAAGTGGGGAGAGGTCGGCAAATCTGAGACCTACCCCTCGCCCTCCTTCACCCCCGGGCGCCCCTCCCCCGCAATCTCCCATTTGAAGCCCATCCCTCAGGATGTGATTGGGGGTCCTCCCGGTCTCCTCGCCATCCTCCCCGCCCCCCACAAACACGCTTACACTCCCCAGGGTGGCGATCACCGACAGGGGGGTCTGTGAAAAAAGTTCAGTACCCAACTGCGAACTGGCCTCTGTTACCAGCCTAAACGCGACCTGTTGAGGTCTAACACTCGTCATCAGCCCCCTCCCCCATGGGAAGCGACAGGACAGGTACTTTGCCTCAGAAGAACCCCTCCTTTGCCTCAGATTCTTCCTCTGCCTCGGAAACAACCCCTCCTCCCCTTTCCCGTCCCACCCAAAGAGCAACAGCTCGTCCAGGGAGGCAGTCTCCTGAGTCGGGGAGGGAGGGCAACCGAAAGGTGGCGGCGGGAGAACCCCAGCCCCTCCGCCCAGGGTTTGGGATCCGGCGGCGGGTGGCGACGAGTAACAGTTTTCCTCACCACCTTTTAAGTACCAGCGAACACGGCCCCGAGGCGGGTGGGGGTGGCCACAGCTTACCTGTGAGCCCCCCTCCGCCTTCCTCCCCGTAGCCCCGACGCCGTTGCAGCACGAAGTAGTCGTTGGACCTTTCCATCAGCCACAGCTTCAGCGCATTTTTCAGGAGCACTTCCTCAGGCTTCAGCCACATCGCGAAGAACTTTGTGCCGCCCGGGAACAGCGACCCAGATGCCCTCCTCACCTCACCCTCCACCCGCCTCTTCCCCTCTACTTCTCCTCCCACCAAATCTTCCTCAGGCGGCAGCGGCTCAGGTTCGGGTTTTCCACACTTCCCCCAACCCTCCCTTCTCTCCCACGTATGCAGCGAGCTTGCCAACTCCCTCCCACCGCGCTACCGCCCGACTGGGAAATAGTCCCACTTCTTCACCTCCTGGAAGTTGTAGTTTCCTACCCGCTTTTCCGGACTCAACCAACTGGAGCGCGGGACTACACTTCCCACAATCCACTGGGGTGAGAGCTGGGTAGGGGTGCTTTCAAAGCGGGTCCCGCCACCAGTTAAGTGTATGTTGCCTATCTAAAGTTTAAAGCGTTTTTTCTTCAAATGAGTGAGCCCCAGGTATAGAAGTCTTGCTGCTTCTGGTCGTTTTACAGCCAAGGGTGTCGAACTGTAGAAAACAAAGTTTCCGGAATTTTGGAGTAACGAATTGCCCATTCTGGGAAGCAGCAGTGGCAGCAACTAATATTTCATGAGCTCTTACTACGTACTAAGGCGATTTCGCGTACATTATCTCACGTAATCCTTGCAGAAGTCTTGCGAAGTAGATCTTATTCCCCACTTTGCACGTAAATAAACAAAAGTGCAGACAGGTGAGGTGATTTATCCAAAGTCACAGGTAAGTGGAGTCTGATACGATTCCTTGTCTAATTCAAAATCTTCCTTAGATTAAGCTCTTTCTGCCCATGCAGGAAGAATATAAAATCTCCAGAAGCCACGCGGTTTTCTTCACGCGGTGCACCCCTCCCTTACCCCATCGCCGCCTCAATCTGTTTATTTAACTAATGTAATCAGCCACAGAAAATGTGTTGTCCGATTTTGCTTTTCAAGATCTAAACAATTTATGAGCAATTTTTTTTCTTTCTTAAACTCTTTTAAAAAATCCTTTTCAGGGCAGCCTTCACCTCTTCGTACCTTGGCAATGATATGCAGCCACTTAAACATTAAGGTGAATGAGGTCGGTAATTTGCATGACATCGCAGTGAGGAATTATTTGAGGGACGCGTTTTATTTATTGCGATAACTAAACCCACCAAAATTAAAGAGTGCACTAAAAGCGAAAACAGTTTTATAGGAATGAACGACTTGGGAGGCAGTGCACAAAAAACAAGGGGCTCTTGGCAAGCTATTTTGAGAATGAAGCCTCAAGGCCATTTGGATAAAAAATGGGGTGCGGCACACCCAGATGCCAAGTCATGGAGCCAAAGAACTCTGCCTTGGAGGAACGTCTCTGGCTTAACTTTCCCAAGATGTGGGCCAGCTCAAGGGAAGCAGGTGTGTGCTACAAGCAGGGATTTTTCTTGGGGGTGAGAACAGGGTCAATTTGGGATTCTCTTCCACTAAGAGGCAGTAAGTAGTCCCAAGGCAGCTTTCTGGAGAGGATAGGAGGAGGCAATCTTCCCACAGCCCAAACTGCAATGTATTCTTGGGAAAAGCCATCCCAATTTGGATGTGTACTAAGGAAGATCATTTCTTACCTTCTTGGTGAAAGATCAGTAAATGAAGCAAATGGAGAGATGTGAGGTGTCCTTCTTTCATTCACCGTTACTTTCCATTTTTATTTCCTTCCTCATCAAACCCCATTCTTTTCCAATACCCTTAAAAGTTAGAGTTGTGGCAAAGGCTGTCCAAAACTGGACGGTTCCTCTGCCTCCTTACTCGGTAACTTCAACCAGATATATCTACATGCTCCCTGTTATAGAATCAGACCCACTTTTGGCTCATAGCAGGGCATTTAGTAAACAAATATTTCACTGATTATGTAAGAAAAGACTTTTTTCCAAATTAAATCACCCCTGTGATATAAAATTTTGGCTTGATCATAAACTATATTTCCACCCTTTGCAAATAAAAGTATTTTTCTGAAAGTGCCTTAAAAAACAAAACATGTCACTCTATTCACTATTCAGTTGTGTACGGTCATGTAAATTGTTTTTAGGTAAGAACTGGAATTACAAACTGCCTTGGATATCACTGCTGGTACTGTACTGGTACTATATAGTCATTTAATCCTCATTAATAAGCTTGCACATTTGTACATCTTTACTTTAAAGATGAATAACAGAAGGCTCAGAGAAGTTAAGTAACTTGCCTAAGATCAAATAGCTAAATACATGACAGAGCTGGGATTTGAATCTAGATTTGTCTGACTGCAAACCATGACACTCTACTACCTATGCATATGGTTTATAGATACCTCAAATACAACATGTCCAAAGCCAGACTAATTTCTCCCAAATCCCCCCTGTCCAAAGTTGCTTCTCCTACTAGGTTCTCATAGTTCAGAGCACCACTGTTCGCCAAGGTGCTGAAGCTAAGAACCTTGGAAAAATCTTAAACTTCTTACTCTTACCATCTACGCTGTCTCATACACACACCTCTACTTCTTTTTCAAAAGGCCATCCCATCCTCCTATTATCACTGCAGATCAGCCTCACATCACTTTCCTGCTACACTATTATAATAGCTTTCCAACTCATCGGTCTGCTTCCATTCTTGTTTTCTGACTTATCCAAGCCACATATTTATGGACACAATGTTATACCACGCAGAGTTGAATAATACTTCATTTATCCAGAGGTTAGTCTTCTAGCTGGCTCAGACTTCTAAATCATAACCTCAAACACCTACGTGAAAAGATACTAGGAAAACCCAAATAGCAATTCCAAACCCTGTGCCATAGAAAAGCTGAGGCTGTCACTCAAGATTCTACTGGATTCTTATTTGAAACGAATTCCACCAGCTTAGTTGCTGCTTTACAGTCTGCAGCAGGTTTAGAAGCAGTAAGAAAACAGGTGGAGCACTGCTAGAGGAGAGCCATTTAAAGCTCTGCTACTCAAAATGCGGTGCCTGGACCAGCAACATCTGTATCACCCACGGAGCTAGATGGAAATTCAGAATCTCAGACCCCATTCCAGACCAGCTGAATCAGAGCGTACATTTTAACAAGATCTCCAGGTAATTTGTGGGCACATAAAGTTTTAGATGCACTGATTTAAAGCAAATTAGATATTTGGAAATCAAACTCTACAACAAATTGGGGGTAATTAATCACATTTCCATTAAGACCTACATAGGTATCTTTTAAAAAAATAAGCTCTGTTAATGAATTTTACATGACTGAATTGCTTTTGAAAAAGTTTATATCAGGACATGCCCATTAAAATTTTCTAAGGCAGTGGTTTGGAACTGGGATATCAGTTGGAGTAGAAATTGCCACTAACCATGCATGCTAAACCCTATTTATACATACTGCTCTCTAACCATCAAAATCTAGGTGTGTCCGCAAGTGTCTCACATTTATGAGATCTCGTTTCTGGAGGAAAAAAAAGTAAAGAATTAGTGGGTAGTGTTTTTCAAAATTTTCACTGAATTAGCTTTAAGGCAGGGGACAATGAACATTTATCTCTGGAGGACAAAGTGCCCATGATAATCATGAATTTCTTTTAAGTTTCATGTATTATGTAAATCTAAACTTGATATTGTTTAATATGTTTAAAAATATTTTTAAAACCCACTCCAAACAGAAGAGGCAATGAGTAAGGTAACTACCTCAAAATTTGTTATAGCCCTAAGGTTATAGAATTTCTCTAGATGTTATAGAACTTAATTAAAATATTTAGTAAATGAACAAAAACTAGATGTGGGGGGGAGAAGGAATGTTCCTAGCATTCCAATTATATCTAAATGTATTTTTACTGTTTTACCTGGGACCATGTGCATTCTTATTTATAAGATAATACAATCTGACTTCTGCTAAACTTACAAATGAACTTTCAGAAGACCCCTCCTTCTTAAGTCAGAGATTCCCTAAATAGTATAAATGTATCTACTGCCACTCTTAAAGGAATCAGCTTTTATTTTTATTATTATGTGAGAGTAATAGAGTCTGTTGCACAAACTATCTTTTTTATTATCAAAAGATAATAGCAGGAAGAAAATTCACAAGTGACATAGAATTCTTCTCCTTTATATATACCCAAGAGAATCAAAAACATACATCTATACAAAGACTTGTATGTGGATATTCATAGCAGCATTATCCATAATGGTCAAAAAAATGGGAACAATCCAAGTGCTCATTAACTGATGAAATGATAACCAAATGTGGCATATCCATACGATGGAATGTTATTCAGCATTGAAAAGGAATGAAGTACTGATGCATGCTTCAACATGGATGAACGTTGAAAACATTATGCTAAGTGGAAGAAGCCAGTTACAAAAGACCACATATTGTCTGATTCCATTTATAGGACATGTCCAGAATAGGCAAATCTATAGGGACAGAAAGCAGATTGGTGGTTACCTGGGACTGGGAATGGAGCAGAAATTGATTGCAAATGGGTATGAGGGAACTTTCTAGGGTGATGGAATGTTCTAAAACTGGATTGTGGTGATAGTTGCACAACTCTATACATCATGGAACTGTACATTTACAATGGATGAATTTTTGGTGTGTAAATTATACTTCAATACAGCTGTTAAAAATTAAAAAATTATAAACTCCCCCCACAAAGAACCCCCATAAAACTTAAATAATTAACTCTAAGACTATAGGCCAAGTTTACCGCGTGGCATCACACACACATACACCTGGTATAGTGTCACATAAGACATGTGTACTCTGGTTTGATAATCATGGTTCTGAAGTGTTCCAAGCACCTGTTTATTCTTAACATGTTTTACAAAAGAAAGAGATGCACTTAACTCATTAACAGCATCCCAACAATCATACTGCCAAAGAGAAGGTTGAAGGAAAAGAAAACTTTAAAGTAATAAAATGGCCTTATGTCTTGGGTAATATAAAGATGGACTGGCATCAAGTTCTTTTTCTAATCTTATCTTATCAGTGGTCAACCTCATTATTTACCTTGCCAACATTGAAAAATAATTCATTGCAGGTTCAGTTATATTACAATAGCAGCAGTTTCTCTCTATGTAATGAAATATGTAAATATAGATCATGCTAAAGTTTTAGTTTTTATTGACCAAACATATCAATGACCATTTACATCCAACCATTTTTCCTCCCAAACCCAAGCATATATGGAAAGTTAATATATGATAGCTAAACTAAATACCAAACTTTTATTGGAATATTTTATTTACATTTCATATTTAAAGAGAATCAATACAAATTGGAACTTATTTACAGCATTTCAAATCAGTATACAAGAATGCAATGGTTTCATCCATTCTACACTTAGCAAACAAAAATACATGTCTTTTCTGCTTTCGCCTAAATTCTGCTGAATTTTCGCTGGAAACAAAACTCTAAAACCAAAGATAAGCCACACAGAATACAAGTAAAGTGCATTTTAAATAGCTCTATTTAACTTTGGTGGATGAAGTTTCAAACTTTATATTAAGGCACCTGGAATTCTCCCCACCCCCCCCCCCAATTCTTTTTCAAACACCAAGAAAATGCATTCACGAAATTTATAGCTACATGGACAGAATTTTACTTTACCTAGTGTAATTTAAGCCCATTTAGGTAAAATGTAAACTCAATTTTCAAAGTCAACATTGTTTGGAGAACACTTTCTATAGACTAATTTCTGTAGACTAATTCATACACAAAGATCAATTACCAATTTTTGTGTGACTTACTCATTATCATTTTCAAATAGTATGATAATTTATACACTCTGCTTTTGAAAATCCCATAAGTAAAGTTTGAGAAATAGTTATACGGCATTTTTGTAAGGAAACTTTTTGTCTATAATCACATGTGAAATTGGTGTCACTAATATACCAATCAATCCAGTCCAGTCCATATTCTCTGATAAACTATGCTTGACACTCACATGAAGTACATTTAGCCTAATTTTAAAAACAAGAAATAGTTAAAATGAATATTTTGCTTTAATCTTGTTCTATCAACTTAATGTAGCTTAAATAGACATTTCATGAAGTACTAGCCTAAGTTTGCATTGCTTTTTACATTACAATTCCAGATCAATATAAGCACCTGGAGAAAAACCCTGACACATATAGCCCAAGCTCAAGTAGTAGTATTTTTAATTAAGATACTATCACAAAATAAAGTGATTACAGCTACTCCACATTTTAAAAGCAACCATGTTTTTTATAAGAAAATTGTTATAAATGAAAAACATGACTACTTGAAGAGAGTTTTAAATGTTTAAAAATGTTGCTATCACTATTGAGAGGAAACTTGCCTATGAAAAACATTATAATGAGTTTTTGGAAAAAAGTTAATAGGTTAAATATTTTAAGCCATTTAACTATAGCATAATATTAGTCATCTCAGCACTTTCAATATCATCCTTACTTTATTGTTTATCCAGTTCATTAATAGTAAACTAGGCCCTGATTGGCAGTTCTGTTATTACTAAAGGTTCAAGTTTTCTATTGACACAGATTTTATGATTTAATTTCTCGAACAGCGTTATCTTGATCAGGAGTTTCATCTTCTTCAAAGGTTGGGTTGTCAACATGAGGAACAACATCCACTGCCACAGAATTTGCTTCATGGTTTACCAGCTGAAGATTTTCATCTTTAAAAAAAATGACAATTTTAGGATGATTTCACCTCTCTCTTCTTTAAGACAAAATTCAACACTCATATCTAAGAAGGCTGTCTTGTCTAATTCCATCATACTCGGATTATTCCACTCATTCCCTGTTTGTTTAATAATTATACGGTTTATGCTATACTTACTAAAGCACATATGACATTATTATATTGATCTACAATTACTCTTTTTCTGATTCACATGTGTGTTTACTTCTACCTAGATTATAGCCTCCTTAAGAGCAAAAGTTATGTCTTCTGCTTCTTCTCTGTCCTAAACATAACAGTTCTTAAACTTGGCTTCCCATTTCAATCACTTGGGCGCTTTAAAAAATTACCTATGCTTTTTCATATGCATAGATAGATAGACAGACTAAAAAAAAAAAACCCAACCAGGAAGTTGGGGGGAGTTCCCAAAATGGAATACAAACAGTAACAAATGAACATAATTATATTATGAATAAAATATATAACCATCCTGAAAAGAGTGGGGAAGAAAAGAACTAATGTAAGTAACTTTGGAAAACAGTATTTTGACTATATCCTAGAGGCTAAAAACAAAGGGAACTACACTAGTTAGTGAAATTGTTTTTCACAGGAGTGTGAGTTAGCAATGTTGAAATTACTTTGTGTATTCTAGGATTGAACAAATAAGTAAATATATTGTGGATAATGAGAGCCAGGTTTCTCACTGTTAGAGAAAGGAGTTGCAAATAAGGAAAGGGGAGGGCTAGAATAAACTCTGTGGTGTTAGACTGGAATCAGATGTATTAGTATGAGCTCACTGTTTCTCAGACAGACAGAAAGACAGACATATAGACAGACAGATAGATAGATAGATAGATAGATAGATAGACAGATATAGAGGTGTGTGGATATTTGTGTGAGTACATACACATACTTCTAACCTTTAGTCATTGAAAGGGCTAATAGCAATGACACCCCAACAGCAATGAGCATACCTAGTGCCCAGATCTTGTTTTCAAAGTACTGTTCTCCAATAAATGGCCCCCCTGAAGAAATTGCTGATTCTAGGGCAAGGGCAGGGCGAGAGCAAAATTAACTTAGATTCTAGCCTAGGGGTGAGCAAACAACAGACTGCAAGTCAACTGCACAGATAAGAGTAGTTTTCACATTTTTAAAAGGTTGTAAGACAAACAAAGCAAAGAAGAAAAAATGCAACAAAGACTTATGGCCTTCAGAGCCCAAAATATTTACTATCTGGCCCTTTACAGAAAAAGTTTGACAATCCCTGGCCTAGGACATCTTGTGGTGCCACAAAATAAGGCAGTGCTCAAAAAACTGAGGGGCCATGTTGAAAGAAAACAAAAACCAACTTGAGGGAGCTCCCAATGACCAAATCTAGGATGATCTAAACAATAAAAGTCACCAGAGGGGCCAGCCCTGTAGCTGAGTGGTTAAGTTCGCGTGATCTGCTTCAGTAGCCCAGGGTTTCACCAGTTTGGATCCTGGGTGCAGACGTAGCACCACTCATCAAGCCATGCTGAGGCGGCGTCCCACATAGCAGAAGCAGAAGGACGTATAACTAGAATATATAACTACATACTGGGGGGCTTTGGGGAGAAGAAGAAGAAAAGAAAAAGACTGGCAACAGATGTTAGCTCAGGGCCAATCTTTAAAAAAAAAACATGAGAATAATATTGTAGAATAGAAGAAATATCTATGAGTCCATACTATTATAAATAAATAATTTAATAAATAAATGGAGAAAGGATAGCTCTTCCTTAAAATAGAAGCTTAATTAATGTAGAAAAAAGGATGGAAATAGAAAATCATCACTTGGCACACACTTCAGTAATAATTATTGCAAACAAGCATCAGTGATGCTAAAATTAGTGGGTAAAAGTATGATGAAAAATAGGATATTTGCATAGTCTCCAACTGTCTCTCTATAAGGTAATTAATAATTATAAAGGGAAAAATAGTAACTTTAAAAGGAGAAGCTTACCAGACACCACCTTAACCAAGTGAGCAAAGTTAAAATCATCAGTAATAAAACATGGACACCATGTGCCTCATTATATGATGTGAGGCAGAGAAGGGTACATCATCATTTCTGTGGTATTTTTGCCAGAAATAGGGAATGGACAATGAATTTAATCACTAGGAAACAGCAGATAAGTCCAAATTGGAGGATATTCTACAAAACAACTGACCAGTAGTTTTCAAAAGCGTCAGGGTCATGAAAGACAAAGATTAAAGAACAGTCACAGATTAGAGACTAGGAAGACATGACAATTAAATGCAATATGGACCTTTTAACAAATTGGGTATAGAGGGAATATACCCAAAGACAACAAAAGCCATATATGACAAACCCACAGCTAACATCACACTCAAGGGTGAAAAGCTGAAAGCTCTTCCTTTAAAATCAGAAATAAGACAAGGGTACCTGGTCTCGCTACTCCTATTCAACGTAATACTGGAAGTCCTAGTCAGAGCAATTAGTCAAGAAAAAGAAATCAAAGGCTTCTAAATTGGAAGGGAAGAAGTAAAACTCTGTTTCCAGATGACATGACCTCATTATATAGAGAAAATGCTAACAACTCGACCAAAAGACTGTTAAACTAATAAATGCATTCAGTACATTTGCAGCATACAAAATCAACATATAAAAATCAGTTGCATTTCTGTACACTAATAATGAAATATCTGAAAGAGAAATAAACAATCTCATTTAAAGCAGCATCAAAAACAATAAAATACTTATGCATAAATTTAACCAAGGAGGTAAAAGATCTGTTCTGAAAACTATAAGACACTGATGAAAGATATGGAAGAAGATACAAATAAACTGAAAGATATCCTGTGTTCGTGGATCAGAAGAATTAATATTGTTAAAATGTCCATATACCCAAAGACATCTGTAGATTCAATGCAATCTCTATCAAACTTCCAATAGCATTTTTCACAGAAATAGAAAAAAAAATCCAAAAATTCATATGGAACCACAAAAGACTCCAGATATCCAAAGCAATCCTAAGAACAACAAAGCAGGAGGCATCACACTTCCTGATTTCAAAGTATACTACAAAGCTATCATAATCAAAATAATATGGTACTGGCATAAAAACAGACACATAGATCAATGGAACAGAACTGAGAGCCTAGAAGTAAACCCAAGCATATGTGGTCGACTAATATTTGACAAGGGAGTCAAAAACATTCAATGGAGAAAAGATAGTCTTTTCTACAAATGGCCTTGGATAATCTGGATATTCACATGCAATAGAATGAAACTGGATCCCTTACTGGACATCTTACACCACTCACAAAAATGAACTCAAAATGGATTAAGGGCTTAAACATAAGACCTGAAACCATAAAATTCCTAGAAGAAAACATAGGGGAAAAGCTCCTTGACATTGGTCTTGGCAATGATTTTTTGGATATGACATCAAAAGCAGAAGTAACAAAAGCAAAAATCAAAAAGTGGGACAACGTCAAACTAAAAAGCATCACAAAAGAAACAATCAAGAGAATGAAGAGGCAGCCCACAGAATGGGAGAAAATATATGCAAATCACATATGAGATAAGGGGCTAATATACAAAATATATAGGGAACTCATACAACTCAATAGCAAAAAAACTGAATAATCCAATTAAAAAATGGGCAGAGGAACTGAATAGATATTTTTCCAAAGAATACATACAAATGGCCAACATGTACATAAAAAGACGCTCAACATGACTAATCATCAGGGAAATGCAAATCAAAACCACAGTGAGATACCTCCACACACTTGTTAGAATAGCTACTATCAAAAAGACAAGAGATAGGGGCTGGCCTGGTGGTGCTGTTAAGTTTGCACTTTCTGCTTCAGTGGCCTGGGGTCCACCAGTTCAGATCCTGGGTGCGGACGTGACACTGCTCACCAAGCCATGCTGTGGTAGGCGTCCCACATATAAAGTAGAGGAAGATGGGCAGGGATGTTAGCTCAGGGCCAGTCTTCCTCAGCAAAAAGAGGAGGATTGGTAGATGTTAGCTCAGGGCTGATCTTCCTCAAAAAACAAAAAAAAAGATGAGAGATAAATGTTGGCAAGGACGTGGAGAAAAGGGAACGCTTGTGCACTGCTGGTGGGAATGTAAATTGATGCAGTCACTATGGAAAACAGAATGGAGGATCCTCAAAAAATTAAAAATAGAACCACCATATGATCCAGCAATCTCCATTAGTGGGTATTTATCCGAAGGAGATGCAATCACCATCTTAAAGAGATATCTGCACCTCCATGTTCACTGCAGCATTATTCACAATAGCCAAACAGAGAAACAACATAAGTGTCCATTGACAGATGAATGGATTCAGAAAATGTGATGTGGTTAAGTTCACGCACTCCACTTTGGCAGCCTGGGTTAACAGGTTCAGATCCTGGGCGTGGACCTACACACCACTCATCAACCCATGCTGTGGTGGTGTCCCACATGCAAAAAATAGAAGAAGATGGGCACAGATGTTAGCTCAGGGACAATTTTCCTCAAGCAAAAAGGAAGATTGGCAATAGATGCTAGTTTAGGGCACCAATCTTCCTCACCAAAAAAAAAAAAGTAGTAAAAAAGTAATGTGTGTATGTATATATATATGTATATATATGTGTGTGTGTATATACATATATATGTGTGTGTATATATATGTATATATAAAATGGAATATTATTCAGCAAGGAGAAAGAAGGAAATCCTGCCATTTGCAATAACATGGATGACCCTTGAAGGCCTTGTGCTAAGTGAAATAAGTCAGACAGAAAAAGACAAATACTGTATGATCTCACTTATATGTGGAATCTAAAAAAAAAATTAAAATTAAAAAAAAAGGCAAACTTATACAAACAGAGAGTAGAATGGTAGCTTCCAGGGGCTAGGAGTGTGAGAGAAATGGGGAAATGTTGGTCAAAGGGTACAAATTCCCAGTTATAGGATGAATAAGTTCTGGGGCTTAATGTACAGCATGATGACTATAGTTACCAAGAGTGTATTGTATACTTGAAAGCTGCTAAGAGAGTAGATCTTAAATGTTCTCACCACATACACACACACACACAAATTTTAATTATGCAAGCTGATGGATTTGTTAACTAACCTTACTGTGGTAATCATTTTGCAATATATACGTGATTCAAATCATCATGTTGTACACCTTAAACTTACACAATGTTATATGTCAAGTATATCTCAATAAAGCTGGAAAAAAAAAGAGAAGAAAGGAAATGCAATGTGGGATCCTAGGAGAGAAACAGGACATTAGTGGGTCAATTGGTGAAATTTGAGTAAGATCTGTAGCCTAGTTAATAATATTTTGCCAGTTCATTTCCTGGTTTTGATAATTGTATATGGTTATATAAGATGTTAACATTTGGAGAAGTTGGGGGAAGGGTATAGGGCATTCTTTGTATTATTTTTGAAACTTTTTTTCAGTCAGCCTGAAATTATTTCAAAATTAAAATTAAAAAAATTAAAAATACCTGTGCTTGCGCCCCACCCCTCATGGATTCTGATTCAACCATTCTAAGGTAGAGCCCGGGCATCAGTAATGTTTGAAGTTTCTCCGGGTGATTCTAATGTGCAGCTAAGGTTAAGAACTGGGGCCCTTATGCAGTGGTTCTGAAGGTGTGGTCCCTGGACCAGCAGTATCAGTATCACCTGCGAACTTCTTAGAAATGAAAATTCTCAGGCCCTACCCCAGACCTACTGAGTCAGAAACTGGTGGCGGCCCCTCTGTTTTAACAAGCCCTCCAGGTGACTTGATATATGGTTATGTTTGAAAATCAGTGCTCTAATAGAACTTAGCACAAGGATGGGACACACACACATAAACAAATCAACTGTATGTTTACAAAGTTATTTAAATCAACTATCGCCATAATAATCAATGCTTAATAGGAAAGATACCCAAATTAGTAATACATAATCTTAAATAAAATTAAATCTATTCTGTGTGGTCATTCATTCAATACTTCTTTGAGTATCTACTATGTGGCAGGCTGTGCTAGGTGCTGAGTATACAACAATGAATAAGACACTGTCCCTACCCAAACGAACTTTTAAAAGTTTTAATCCAATTCAGTGCAGTAAGTGCAATGATAGAAGTTCTATGGAAGCAGACAGTAGAGCCACACATGCGAGTCAATGGAGGCTTCTCAAAGAGGGGCGAGTTGTAAAGGAGGAACGAGATTTAGAATGGGCTCCCCCAATTTCTTGGGGGAAGAAGAGCGGAAGGAATGGGCAGAGAGAAGATAGTGGCTCAGACTAAGACTGTGGAATTAAGGCTGTAAATTAAGGGCTGGATTAAAGAAGAAGGATATTGCATCAATAGGAAAGGGGAAAGAGAAGAATCTGGGACCTCCCTAGTTTCTGGTTTGAGGTACCTGGGTGGGTATTAGTACTATTCATCCAGATAAAGAACACTGGAGGAAGAATGTGGATCATCATTTCATTTGCTTCTCAAATTCTCATTTGCTTCTCAAAAATTTTTCTGCTTACCACCCTCCTCCCCAAGAAGAAGAGAACACAAAAAAGTAGGTTGGAACTTTTAAAAATAAGCCTAGCAATAAACTGAATTGTCCTGTACGCTCTCCTTTATCTTTACTGGATTCTATTACCACACAGCAATGGGAACAAAAAATCATCTGGGGCAAACAGACAATGATTCTCTATTATAGGTAGAATAATCCACAGACTGCTAAGATTTTTATGACTACTTTGTGCTCTAGGACGTCTGAAGATTAGATTACAAGAAATATGAGGTTTGTTTTTGCATGATAATATTCTTTGTGATTTCTTCAGAAATGGTATCTATAGCACTGATAAGCCTACAGAGTACAAAGGTTTATGTCACATGAAGCTGAAACTTTCACAAGTCATCATGACATTTAGTTTTCCTTCTACTTTTATGCCAGAACTAGGTTATCTCAAAATGAGGACTGAGAAAAAACTATCAAACCAAGAAAAACCATGAAAAGGGTGGAAGTTAAAGACAGGAAAAATAATTCGTATAGGGGTTTTCTCTTTCTAAGGAAAAAGGTAACAGAATTCCCTAAAATTTCTCCACAGGTATGACATTACCAAGTTGCAATGCTGATTCACGTGAATTTTTTTTTTTTAAGATTTTATTTTTTCCTTTTTCTCCCCAAAGCCCCCCGGTACATAGTTGTATATTCTTCATTGTGGGTTCTTCTAGTTGTGGCATGTGGGACGCTGCCTCAGCGTGGTCTGACGCGCAGTGCCATGTCCGCGCCCAGGATTCGAACCAACGAAACACTGGGCCGCCTGCAGCGGAGCGCGCGAACTTAACCACTCGGCCACGGGGCCAGCCCCTGATTCACGTGAATTTTGAAAATAGTATTTTCAATTTTAGTTTCCATGGTTTGTTCATTTCATGGTAAATAATCAACAGGCGGCAGCACATATCATTCTTAAGCACAGTTTCCAAACTGTGCAAAGGATGAGTTCCTGAAAAGTTGTGTATAAATCAAGCTTTTGTAAATTGAATTCTATTTGATCATTTCAGGACTCCTTTAGTTTAGTTTCTGATTGATCTGCAATAAACAACGGCTTCTAAAGTTTAAAGTTTCTCTTTAGCCTCTGTAAGTTAATAAGCTAACACATAAATGCATCAGAGAGAAGCTTTCCAACAAAATTTTTCTTCTGTGAATAGTCCCCACTCCTGATGCATTTCATCTGTTTCAGGTACATTTGAATATGTGTATACTAAGTTAAGGTAGGGGTGCCTCTTGCATTGCATCGTTATTACTAGAAAAAACCTGGAATGTGTTAAGGGATGAATGGAACAAATGCTAAAAAGCAGGAGTACTCTGCTGGGCATATGATCCACAATGGATCATTTGTGGAGCACTCATTGCCTCTCAGAATGGTGCTTACTTGCTGACTGCACGTGCTCCTCCAAAGGCGGTTCATCTGCTCCCTGAACTGAAGCATATCCAGATGACGCAGTCTCACTGCGATTATCTTCTTCATGAGGGGAGGCACTATTGGATGTTTCATTGGATACAGGGACTTGTAAAGACACTGATCCATCTTCAACATCCACCTTTGGAAAGCATTTGAACAAATTAAAAGACTCTCATAGTGCATGCTTTTCCTTGACATATCATTACAAAGTTTCTTCATAGGCGATATTAGAGCAATGCTTCTTAACCTTTCAAACCTGTAATCCCTTTTGATGATCACAAAAATCTCCTGCTGGTCTCAGCCAGAGCAGTTGGAGTATCTGGGTCCACCAATGGGGTGAAAGATGTTATAGGCAGACTGCCTTCACATTTGACATGTTTATCTGGGTGATCCCAGCACTTCATAATATAATGCCTGGTACAAGGAAGGCACTAAAAAAAAAATTAATGCTGTCCCCTAGGGGAATTGAGAATCACTGTCATCTACGTATCTCTTCAAGTCACGAAGATTTTGTTGAGCTCAACCTTCTGTTGTGTGTCTTGTGAAATAGGTAGTTTTTTTCATTTACCAAATATAATTATAATTTAATATCTATTGCGCTTTCTCAAACTATACATGCTCATTTAATTACAAGTGTGGTTGCTATGCAATAGTAAGAGAGTAAAAAACAGCAAGGGGTATCAGAAGCCAGTTGGTAGTTTATATGGCTATCACTTCACATTCTGACCAAACAATCAGTACATTTGAGGAGAGGGAGGAAGAAGGAAAATGGAGGTGGTCCAACATGGCACCTCACTGTCACTATGATGTAAACAGTTCCAATTTTCAGTATAAACTGTAAGTCTGGTACATTACACAGCTAAAAAATAAGGATGTTATTTTCCTGAAGGCCCACCTACATAAATAACAGACTGCTTAAGTTCCTTCATGTAAATAGTTTAGCAATGTTTACCTCAATTCCCAAAGCTTTGAGTATATCACATTTGCACATGGGGCAAGTCCTGTGTTCTAGCAGCCAAGGGTCAACACATGTCTTATGGAAAATATGGCTAATGAAGGAAAAAACACATAATTTAGTTATCAGTTGTAAAGCAGTGGCTCTACTTTGCCTAATATATTGACAAGTTACCCCGTAATTTTACTTAGTCTTTGAATATGCCTTTTTTCTTTTAAACACACTATTACAGCATAAATACTAAGAAGGAGCCACAGAAACAAAATTTGGAAATTTCATAATACTATACTTTTAAATATAAAAGCCTCATTACCCTAACTTAAAAAAGAAACTATTTTCAATACTAATTACTTGAAAAATGGCTAAGATGCTACCTGAACTAAGACTTTGTTCAGTATTTCAGATCTTAATCGTGTTGTCATTCTCTAACTATAAAATGGCACAGTTCATCATTCTCAATAATATAGTACAATAAAGTACAGAGTACAACATAATGCTGATTCCTTAGGCAATGTGATACGTTCCAAGAAAAAACTATTTACTACCTAAAAGACAGTGTTAAGAACAACTTTTAGGAGACAGATAATAAAGAACTAGGAATGAAGACTTCCAAGTAGGTGCTCATAAGTTTATTTTATTTTTTCCCCAATAGGATTATTAGAATGACCTTAAATTAAATAAGTAAATAATTGAATTTAAATTAAATTAAATACCTATATAAAATTATGGTGCTAAGTTCTCAGTTTCATATAGAACTACTTTCCAAACTGTGCCAGATTATGGGAACTTTAGACTTATACCAATTTCAATGATATTAAAAAATAAAGCATTCACCTATATTTAAATGAGAACAATTTACAAATATACACTCTCTTTACATCAATGTGGGAACATTCAAAATAGTTTCCCCCATTACAATTATTTTTGTAAATCAGCTATTCTTACCGATGATATAAAAGAAAATCAAACTTACTTGCAGGTTAAAATGCGCACCAAATCATTTGGTTTATATAGTTCAATGCACACGGCACAACTATCTCCATCAGGGCCAATTTCCTATGAGCAAATAGTTATTGTTACTCCGATGGATAAGAAAAGTACATTAAAGTACAGAGCAAGATCAGAATATACACATATTTAAATTGCATAAATTCCTACAGTAGGAGGAACATCATATCACTAAATGACTACGTTTCAATAAGTGATTTAAAATTATTCAGACTTAACTGGAATCTAAAAAAACAGTCAAACTTATAGAAACAGAGAGTAGAAAAGTGGTTGCCAGGGGCAGGGGGATGGGGGGAACAGGGCAAGGTTGGTAAAAGGGTACAAACTTTCAGTTATAAGATGAATAAGGTCTGAGGATCTAACGTAAAATATGGTGACTATAGTTGATAACATTGTATTGTATAACTGAAATTTGAAAATAAAATAATTTAGATTTAGAAAAGGTAAAAGAATAAAGTCAACCAAAAGAGCAGTACAAAGAGAAACTTGTAGCACTGATTTAAACTGTTTTTCCTGGTTTTAGAATTCACAAATGCCATTTCTACAAGTTCTATAGCTATGTTTTCCCATTAAGAAAAATTAAGGTATAATCCACATGCAGCAAAATTCACTCTTTTTAGTACACGAACATGCAGTCACTTAATCCCCACCACAATCAAGATATAGAATAGTTCTATTACCCCAAGAAATTCCTCTGTACCCCTTTGTAGTTAACCCCTCCTCTCACCTCCACTCTCTGGCAACTACTGATCTGTTTTCAGTTCCTATAATTTTGGCTCTTCCAGAATGTCATATAAATGGAATTGTGCACTATCTAGCCTTTGAGTGTGGCTTCTTTCACTTAACATAATGCATTTGAGATTCATCCATGTTGCTGGATCTATCAGTAGGGTCCCCTCCTTTTTATTGCTAAATAGTATTCCAGAATATAGATATACCACAATTGTTTATCCATTCACCAGTTGAAGGACATTTGGGTTCTTTCCAGTTTTTGGTAATTATGAATAAAGCTGCTAGGAACAATTGCATACATGTTTTTATGTGAACATATTTTTTTCCTGTAGGGTAAATATCTAGTAGTAAGATTGCTGGGTTGTTTGAAAAGTATATATTTGACTTCATAAAGAACTGCCAAACTGTTTTCCAAACTGCCTGTACACTGCATTCTCATCAGCAAATGTATGAGAGTTCTAGTTGTTCCGCATCTTAGTCAGCTCTTGGTATCGTCAGTATTTGTTTTAGTCATTCTAATGAATGTGCTGTAGTATCTCATTGTGGTTTCAATTTGCATTTCCCTAATGACTAATAATGTTGAGCATCTTTTTATGTGTTTTTTTGCTATCCATATATATTGTTTGGTAAAATGTCTTTTTTGCCCATTTTTCATTAGGTTGTTTTCTTACTGTTGAGTCTGGAGAGTTTTTAATATATTCTGAATACAGTTTATCAGATATGTGATTTGTAAATATTTTCTCCCAGTATACGGCTTGTAATTTCATTCTCTTAACAGCATCTTTCAAAGAGCAAAAATTCTTAACTTTGATAAAGTTAAATTTCTCATTTTTTTCTTTAATGGACTTGTTTTCCTGTCATACCTAAGTAATCTCTGCCTACCTCAATTCACGAAGATAGCTTTCTCCAAAGTTTTCTTCTAAAAATTTCACAGTTCTAGGTTTTGTATTTAGGTCTGTGGTCCATTTTGAGCTAATTTTTACAGAGGGTATATGATGTATGGCTTGAGGTTCATTTTTTTGCATATAGATATCCAATCATTACATATAGAAAGCCAACAATTGGCTATCCTTTCTTCATTGAATTGCCTTTGCACCTTTGTTGAAAATCAATTGATCATTTACGTGTGGGTCTATTTCTGGAGTCTTCTGTTCCATTGATCTAAAGGTCTATCCTTTCTCCAGTACCACAATATCTTGACTACTGTAGCTTGAAAATAATTCTGCAAATGAGGTAATGTGAGCAATCCAAATTTGTTCTTCTTTATCAAAATTATTTTGGTTGCTCTAGTTCTTTGGCTTTTCCACGTAAACTTACAACCAACTTGTTGATTTATACAAAAGTTACCACTAGGATTTTAATTAAAACTGCATTGAATCTATAGATTATAGATTGGCGGAATTGACAACTCGATAAGTGAGTCTTCTGCCCTATGAACATGATGTCTCTCTCCATTTATCTATTCTTTGATTTCTTTCTTTCTTTGGTGTTTTACAATTTTCAGCATATAGATCTTGCACATATTTTGTAAGATTGATACCTAAGTATTTAATGGTTTTGATGCTATTATAGATGGTATTTTTTATTCCAATAAATTCTATAGCTATTTTTGATACTTGTTTTACATATCAGTGGTAGCTTTCAACTGTCCTAAATCTGAAAATGGATGTTCAATTAAAGTTGTACTGAAGCATTGTATTAGTTTCCTGTTATTGCTGTAACAAATTACCGTAATTTAGTGGCTTAAAATAATACGAATTTATTCTCTTATTGTTCTGGAAATCAGAAGTCTAAAAATCAAGGTATTGGCAGTGCTGTGCTCCTTTGAAGGCTTCAGGGGAGAATCCTTTTCCTTATCTTTTCCAGCTTCTAGAGGCTGTCTGCATTCCTTGGCTTATGGCCCCTTTCTTGCATCACTCAACCTCTTGCTTCCATCGTTGCATCTCCTACTATACTAAGTCAAATCTCCCTCTTCCTTCCTTCTATAATGACACTGTGATTAAATTTAGGACCCACCCAGATAATCCAGGATAATCTCCCCATCTCAAGATCCTTAACTTAATCACAACTGCAGTCTTTTTTTGCCATATAAGGTGACATTCATAGGTTCCACGGATTAGGACCTAGATATCTTTCGGAGCCATTATTCAGCCTACCTCCAGCATCAAACAGATTTTTAAAAAGGCAGTAAGATTCATAAGTTCCAAGGAAAAGCATACTTTGGAAGAACACTTAGCTTTAATAATGGCTTGCTAAGCATTGCTTTAAAACAAATAGCATTTAAAAGTCATAAATGCACCTTGTCTCCTTGTTTCAGTGTGCGCAGTTGAAGCCTTCCAATAGCCTTTTTAGCATCTGCCTTTAATTGTCTCTGTAATAAAAAAACAGCAGGTATTAGAAAACCTATTTTAAAAGAAATACAATGCAAAAGGTGGAAAGGATTAATAAATATTTATTAGGTACAATCAATGCATAAATGAATTTTAAAAGATGAAATTTAATTAACCATAATAAATGTCCCATTTATCTGATATCACGCAGGATTTTTCAAATCACTGAAACTTGTCACTTAATGTATTTCCCTACCTTCTTAAACAGCATCCTTGTGCTACAATGGTAAAGCTACCTGTTCCTATTCCGAATGGATTCAGATGCTATGAATTTTCAAAGCAATTTCCTATTTTCAAGATCAGAAGACCTTAAAGTGCATCTTTTCCAATTTCTTTTTTGAATCATGTCTTATTTGGTAGAAAGTCCACAGGATCTGGATTCAAATGGACCTAGATTCAAAATCTGACTTTAATTCTGGACAAATCATTTAATTCTTTGAGTTTTTTACTCATCTATAAAATGAGGATGATACCAACCCTTACAGTGTTATTTGGTATTATGGGAAAAAAAGCTATTTGTAACCATTACTGCCTTATAAGGAGGATGGATCCTGAAAGCGAGAGTAGTAGGCTATTTTTTACTTTTTCACTGAGCTAATACTTAGATGGGTCTGGATATGCAAAGGAAAGCCCAAGGCTCATTTAGGAAATAAGCCTTTCCTAAAATATTTTACATAATTGAATCAGCAGCGCAGTTGGGGTATAGGGAGAAATCAAAGATGTGAGGGAAAGATGAGAAAGAGAGTAATCAATGAGAGACTGTCCCTCCAAGTGGGGTGAACTGGCCAGAGGAAAAAAATCCCAGGTGGTATGAGATGTTAATTTGAAGTTATTTGTGATGCTGCAACTAAATCCTTCCTTCCCCTTTAGTAAAATCGACCATATACACAAATGCCTCAAGTGAATATAATCTATGCCTAAACTGGAGAAGAGGCTAGGTTTCACACTTTGAGTGGATGCTGTGTGGAATACAGAATAAGCATGTACAACATGGCAAGACGATAAGCAATCTTCCAATTTGAACTGTAAAATGAACAAACAATAGAAATTCAGCAAAAAGGAGGCCCTCAGAGCTAGAGGTCATTGTGAGAATGTAAACAGCCTCTTCATTGCCCTATATGTACCCTCTGTCCATCCCCAGCAGAGAGACCCCCCACCTGACACCAAGGTTATGTGAAAATTAGAGACAATGTAAGTAAAGTATCCAGAATAATGTCTGGCATATAATAGACACTCAATAAAATGTTTATTAAATGAAAATATAAAGTACTATTCATCAATAAGCATAACGGGTTCTTGTAACATGTTTATACACATCTGTGGCAAATATGCTCTGGAAGGGAATAATCTATGAGTATAGATAGGTGAGGAAATTCCTTAATACCCAAACCTGTTTCCTATATCAGACATCATTTTGTGAACGGTATTCAGCTTAATGCCAAGGAGATTACAAGCCAAACTATTTCTTTGCTTTCAGAGTTGGTTAGTGTCAGTTCTACCAAAGCACAGAGTTGTGTTCCTTGCCCTGATATCAAGGTAACCATCTTTTTTGACTAGCTTGGAGCAAGAAGCTAGTATTACTACTTCCTTATATTCATAGTTGTTTTATAATTTAAAAATTATTTTTGATATCTATTACCTCATTTAATCCTTGCAACAATACCCTGAAGAAGATAATATCCCCATTTTAAAGATGAGCAAGTGGAGGCTTGGAAAAGTAAAATAACTCATCCAAAAGGGCATGCAGCCTCTAAATGATAGAGCTGGTACTAGAACTCTGCTCTTCATATTCCAAGATTATTTACAATACATCCATCTACAAGTTAGCTGCCTTTTCAAGTTTTTCCAACTCCTGGATTCTATTGTCTGTCAAATTGTGGCCAGTCCTTACAGTGAACAACCAGCATGCCCACAGGGTCCTGGTCCTGGCCTAGACTTCCAAATGTCACTGCTTCTTTTCACATAGATGATTTATTTAGACACCAAGATGAGAAAAATACAAATGACAAAAAATAGAGCCAACAAGAGAAAATGGGAAAAGGAAAAAATGTAGTTGATGATAAGCCTTTGACAATCATTTTATATTCTGTCTTTAAAGCACTTCTGATTTGGGCTTAAGCAACAAGTACTATGACACCATTGGGGAAATGTACTCACAAGGAAGTGATGCATCTCTAGGGTATTTACTTGATTAAGTCTAATTTCTCATTGAAAAATATTCAATTCAACACAATATAAATACCTGAGTCTCCAGTGCTATGCTTATCAATTTATTAGGAATGAACACTAAATACGTAACTTACTTTAATTTTATCCAAGACTAATGCAAATATAATTTAAGGGGTGGGATTGAAGGCAAGCTTTAAATGTAATGTTCAAGTCTATGCCAATTAGAACAGTAGAACTTACATTAAAACTAATGCTAAAAAAAAGTGGGGGGATAAAAAAAAACGGGACAAAATCCAAGATTCCAGAAGATCCTAAGCAAGGGACTTGATTATGAAGGATCTCTGATAAAAGATTTGCAGCATAGCACAAACCAATGTTTAAAAAAGTAGCTCTGGAATAAAAAAATTTGTTTAAAAGGAAATTTGGATATTTCCAATAACTTCTACTGAGCTTTATAAGGAAAAGAAAAGCCACTTTCTTTAAATATGAATGTGAGACACATGATTTTGGTAAGAAGCACAAATTGTACTTTTAGAGCTTGAATGAAGGTCACTCGCAAAACTGCCATTAGTACTCAAAATATTTCACTGTCACACTGATAGCAAGAGTTTCCAAGATGCATTCATTCCTCTGAAAACTTAAATATGAGAACAACATTAAGACCAAGTAGTTTATCTTAAATACATATGTTTGGATATTATTATTTAAATCAAACTTCTGGGTACCCAAATATGCCTCAACATTTAAAGACAATATGCCCCAGTGCAAACTGTAATTTGTATTTTATTACTTAAAAAACAGAACTTCAAGAGCCAGCCCTGATGGCCTAATGGTTAAAATATGGCATGCTCTGCTTTGGTGGCCCAGGTTCAGTTCCTGGATGCGGAACTACACCACTGGTCTGTCAGTAGCCATGTTGTGGTGGTGGCTTACATAGAAGAACCAGAAGAACTCACAACTATACACAACTATGTACTGGGGCTTTAGGGAGGGAAAAGGAAGAAAAAAGAAGGAAGATTGGCAACAGACGTTCGCTTAGGGCCAATCTTCCCCTGCAAAAAAACCCACAAAGAAACAGAACTTCAAGAATATAACTACTTTGTTACAGAAATTACGTTGGACACTTTTTCAATGCCTCTTGACCATTTCAGAATTCTCTCCTACCCTATAAATTTCAATACCACACTGTTTCTACCTCTTATCATATTTTGTAATTATATTATTCATGTGTCTTTCTCTCCTACTAGACTGTAAGTAGCTGGAAGACTGGGCCTTAATCATTTTTTAAAATTTCTCATAGTGCCTAGTAGTTGCTCAAAGAATAGCTTCTGAATTTAGAAAATAAAAACAGATTTTCATGATTTTCTCATCCAAGTCACAGTTCTACTCATTAAAATCCTCTAGTTCACTAAATTTGGGAAAAGAAAGGTTTAAGGAACATGTATTGGCTTCCTACCATGTGTCAGATTCAACCCTAAGCTTTTTACATGTATCGTCTTGTTTAATCATTAACAACTTTATGGAATAGGTATTTTAATATATAAATTTTATACAAAAGAAAAGATTCAGAAGACTGACTCAAGTCCAGGCAGCTGGTTAGTTGCAGAGCTGTGATTCAATTCAAGCTCAGGTTCTATCTGGCTTTAAAGCCCATGATCTGTCCACTATCGTACACTGCCTCCATTGTGTAATAGCAAAGAAGCCTTTAAAAGGCTTCACATTCCTTGTGAAGAAGATAAATGAAAGAAATAAGAAAAAAACGCCTCAAAGTCAGCTATTATCCAGTCTTCAAATCCGTCCTAAATTGGTTACTGTGATTTGGGGACCTCTTTTAAGCCAGTATTTTATACCAACACACTCTCCCCTCCGCCCCCCAATCCTAAGAGGTACCTGGTCGGGGAATATCTGGCAGCACAGTTGAAGAGTGATTCAAAGAAGCTTGGTCACTGGCCGATCTGCTTAACAGAAGCTTAATGTCACCACTCTCAAAAGCTGTGATCATTCTAGTCACTGAAGAATCTCAGTTATATAGTTTTTTTGGTTCTGAGTGAGACTTTATTTGGGGTGAAAATGAAAAGTCAGGCCAATTCTTATCCTATATTACAATGTTCAATTTTTAAATTATAGTGAACTCAAAGATATTCTACCTAGTTCACTTGTGTATTTATATCCAGTTAAGTAAAATAAATGTTTCAATCTGGTGACTTGTCAGCCTGGTTTTTGGTCCCAAGGCATTCAGCTTTTAGCTTAACTGAAACTCACATGGATAACACCAGGTATGCAGTCAAACCTAATTCCTCGATGGGGGAAGGGTATGCAAAAGAAAGAAAGGAGGGTGGATATAAGCAAACTGGATTTTCCTGTACTCAAGTCACCACGTTTTCAAAATAAAAATCTGGCTCAGAATTTATAAAACAGGATATTAAAATCAAGAAGTATGGTAAGAGGATTCTTTTCCTCAGATATATTTCTGTGAACAAAATCCATGTCTGAGTCACGTTGCTGTTTAGATATATGAGAATTGAAAGAAATCTATTTTTTCCCAACAAAAATCTATGCATAATATTTTAATGAAAGTATTTCTAAAGGAAAGAGGAGGTCCAGGCTATAAAATAGCTCCCCATAATAGGGAACTACAGAGTTGGGAATAAAGAGTGCAGACCACTTGCATGAAGGTGGCCACTGTGGACAGTGTGAGGAAATGCACAGGAAGGAAGAGCAGTGAGGAAAGACTAATAAACTAGGTCCTACTCAGACGAGAATTTGTTTAATCTACTCTTCTTATGTAAGAGCCAAAATAATGGTTTTGTATAAGGCTCTAATTAATTCTCAAATTTAGGCAGGAATGGATACATACATACAAACACACCAACCACAAACGTGTATATATTTATAGCATACGCAGACCCCTGAGAAATCTTCCAGTTAATTTCAAGTACTAGTAGAGAAAATCTAATGTAACCAGAAATATTTCAGATATTTTTAGTCATGTTTTAAGTTCAGGGACAAATTTTAAGATGTTAATGTAGCTTAGTCCTTCCTCATCTGAGACCACAGAGGAGTGCTATCTCTTTGGCAGCAAACTACAAGGACATGTGTGGCATATCTCTTCTCAGGGAACAACACTGAGTCTCAGGGTCTGAGGCTCAGATGGAGGGGCTGGTCACTAGGTAATCCTGCTAGCAACTGGCCATGCTGCCCAAAACTCAGGACCCCAACAATGAAACTAGGTGCATATCATCAGTCTTCATTGTTAGGCCAAGCAACCATGACAAGCTTATACAACATGGTCCATTACTCCAGGTGTGTATAACAAAGTCATCAATCACCAACATAAAGAACACTTTGAGGGCCACATTCCAAGGGCTGGCCAAAGGCCAATCATGGTTCCCTTGGAGACTTGCAAGGAGTAAGCAACTAGATCTACTGTGTTATCTCCTTCCTCACAATCCACCCTCTCGCTCTCGATCAAGGTCTTTTTAACAACAAAACATCATAGTTATTTGGGCTTCTACAATTAGTACAGCATGTATATTTAAGGTACAGTAAGAACAACAAAGGCATATCTAATACTTGCAGAAGCCAATGAAGGGTGAAAATAGGCTCAGAGAAACAATTCTTCCAGTTTATAAGACCATTTCAAATATATTTATATTGTTGTACTAATTTAATTATCTGTTTACTCCCTTGATCTATGGCCACTTGAACTTTGTGATAAACTGTAAAGAGCTATTTAGATATAGTAATGAACTAAGTCTAATCCTTCCTCAGGCCAATCACTCTTTATTGGTATTACATCCTGGGGAGGTTTTAGTTTAATCTCCCAATCATTTGATTATCAAATGATCTACTTATATAAGGTAGCTGAATCTTACCAACAATACCAGTATTACACCATATCACAATATGGTTATGATACAGTTTGGTTTGGTTACAAAATCAATCAGGAAGTATCACAGAGTGTTTACTAAACCTTCCTAGAAGAATTGTTCTTTGCCCATGTATCAGATATTATTATGGACAAGCATTACCACAAGTGGCAATGATTCTGTAATTTCTAGGTCCCATGTTAGCGGAGGACAAAGCCAATCATTTGCCTCAACTCACATTACTATACAGTTATAGGTTCCCACTGACTGTTGTGCAGCAAGGCCATCTCCCTCCCCTGGGGAATCCATGGGTATCATTCAGTATTATCCCTATTCCTAACAGCTAGTCTTATTTTGGCCCATCCTTTGGTCAAGATCAGTCAGAGATTAGCAATGTAAGTTACAATTTCACCCAGAAAATTTCCATAAATTTGGGGATCTGCATGGGTCTCAAAAATGCTCTCCCTGAGCTTTCATAGCTAAAAATGGAAGGCCATTACCCCATGACTACTTGGGCCTCCATTTGAAGTAAAATAGTTAACAGACTCTACTGTGTCAGAGTATATGCTCATTCCCAGTCTTTGAGTGCTGGCATTCTCTAGCATTATGTATTGGGTATGTGTGATCATATTATTGAGGCTTTATCATCTTTCCAAGTGGATTCTCATTCTTTTCCCTCCTCTTGGAAGATGAATCTTTCCAATTTGTCCATTTTAGTGAGTAAATTCTTTTCCTTTGAAAGTCACTCTTCATTAAAAGTAAATTCAGCTTGGGGCTGGCCCCATGGCCGAGTGGTTAAGTTTGTGCGCTCCGCTGCAGGCGGCCCAGTGTGTCGTTGGTTCGAATCCTGGGCGCGGACATGGCACTGCTCATCAAACCACGCTGAGGCAGCGTCCCACATGCCACAACTAGAAGGACCCACAATGAAGAATATACAACTATGTACCGGGGGGCTTTGGGGAGAAAAAGGAAAAATAAAATCTTTAAAAAAAAAAAAACAAACTCATTCTTTAAAAAAAAAAAAAAGTAAATTCAGCTTATTCCATTATACCTAGGTCAGATCCTATTCCACCTAGAGACCTCTTTTATTTCACTGGCCAATGTTTAATCCAACACATGCCTTGTTGCCATTGAGTATTATTGCTTGAGTACAGTTAGGATACATTCACTGTGCCCCAAAATGCTTGGTGTCCCATGCCAGAGTCCAGTATATAGTGGTCACTTCCAAATTCAGTTTAGTATGAGCATGTCATAAGGTTTTCCATAATCTTCCTTGTCTCAGGTTAGAGTTGCTCCTGGTGGGGACACAAATCCACCATGTAATGCCTAACACGTTATTTTCATTCACAATCCATTGATACTTTTCATCTTCTTTAAAAGCTTTTCATCCACAAAAAGGATGATATGTGTTCTCACACATGATACTATGATATGTCAGGCTTACAGCCGCTATGTGCTGCCCATTATATTTGGGCACTTTGGTCTTCAAAATTTATGGTTACACAGTCATTAGTTTGCCTGACACTAATACTGTGTGTCATAATGGTTCAGGGGGAAGAAATTCCTGAATAGCCTAATAAATTTCTCATATTCCAATGAAGCTAAGTGTCTATAACTCAGTTTCATACCCCTTTCTAGTGGTAAAATGGAGATAATGCAGTCAAATATTTAGTGATAGTTACAACCATCATATGCATCAAGCTCTGCCTTTTAAAAATCAATAGGAAGTCAGGAAAATTAAATAACATGTAAATGGAATTCTAGTACTCTTGAATATTTATAAGTAAAAGGGATTATCAGTCATATATTCAACCCTTTAGTCACCAAAGGATAAACAGATATAGCCCATTAAGTAGTGAAAGAAGCTTTCTCAAAAGCCTTCTCTAAAAGGTGAGAAGTTTTAATGCTATTGACCATTTGTGCAGAAGTTAATTTTCATAAAATATATTATAAACTATCCAAACTTACTTAAATGAACGATGAAACCAGAGTTAAATAGCCAACAGAGCTTGTGCAACACCAGGCAGTTCTTTATAACCTGTATCACTTGCCGATGGGGCTTAATGCCATGTTGGGATTTATTATAGCACTTAGACTACATAGACTACAGAAATACATATTCACCATGAACGTATGAAAACCACTCTTGTCATTGTAACTACAACCTTTGAGTAGTTAGTCATACTGGATACCAATTTCTTTCCAACCTCAGAGATAAACACAGCACAATATACAAATGTCAAATATTAACACAGTGTAAAACTATTGAATGGCCTGGTATGAGAATTTTAAACATCCTTTCGACCACAGCTAGTAACAGGCTGAACCTGCCACCAAGGTGATAAGCTGCTTCTCTGAGGAGAAGGACAGAAGTCAATGAACTTTAAACACTGAGTAATCATCACTCATTACCACACACTGGTGTCTAATCTTTAAGAAGTTTTTATAATAAGATTTCAATTTCTTATCTGTTGCTAAATTCAATTAACTGTCTTGCTATATAGAAATCCTCGCTGCTGCCCCACTCCCAAATAAAATGGGTTCATCTTTGCTTACTGGAGAAAGAGTGCATGAAGTGGCCAGAATTGCACTGCCTTTGGAGGAACTTCTCAGCACATATAAAAATGTATTCTTGCCCCTACTGTATGATCAGCTGAAAGCATTAAATCCCTACTGAGTGCTCTCGAAGTGGCACACCATTCTGTTGTTGTATTGAGAATACTAGGGAGGAGGAGTTAAGAAATGATGCAGGCTTGGGCCAAGGCGGAAGCAATGGAAGTGGTGCGAGGAATCAGATTCTGGGTATATAGTGAAGGTAGAACCAATAGGATTTGCTGATGGAGGTTATATGGGAAGTGAGAGGGAAAAAAAGAGGAATAAAGAATAACTCCAAGGTTTATGGCCTGGGGTCAAGAGAAGTTCTTTTGAAAATGGAAGCACTGATAGCATATTTGTGTGTCCACAGTAACAGAAGACAAGGCAGAGGATATAGACATAGATGCAGATAGATGGGTAGATGTGGTGGGAGCCTGTGGAAGTACACTTGATTACTTCAACTTTCTCAGTGAAATACGATCCAAAATACAAGAGTAAAGTTGGAGGAGGTGTTCGAGGTTTAAGGAGAAAGAAACACATATGATTACTCACCTAGGAAAGCAGGAGAGGAAATGGCTAAGAAAACATCACTCTGAGTTTGTGGTCATAGATTTAAAGTGAGATCGATCTGTGTAGATGTGGATGCTTTTCAGCTACTTCAGCTATGCAAAGTCCAGGCACAGAGTGGGAAGTAGGATTTAACCAGAGTTCGATTTTATCAGTAAGTATAACAAAAGAGAGAGAAGTGCCAAGGGGACTGAAGATGTATGCATGGGAGTGACCATGGAAGTTAAGCTGTGTCAGGGAGAGAAGTAAGGATATCAGGGGGATGAGGGGCAGTTTAAAGGGGGTAGGATCAATGCCACACAACCATAGGTACTTCCCTGTTCAAAGACACTTTGGTATTTTTGCTCTATTATTTCTATACTTTGTCCCTGTTTATACATCAGTTTTTAAAATATGGTAGAAATTATGAACATGTGACTCTGTTTGAAGCCTAGCACCATATCATGCACAATTAGATCTCTAAACCTGTTTTCTCAGGATAGTCAGCCTGGTCTTTCTTCCCAGTCCTGCCCCCATATGCGAATATACACATGCCCAGGCACGTATATACATGTAAAATAATAGTGGTTACCTTTGGGTGGTGACTATAGTTTTTTTGTTACATGGGTTTTGAGTGAAGGTTTTTTTCCCTTTGTACTTTCTAATTTTTTAAATTTCTACATTGAGTATAAAATGCTTTTGTAATTTAGAAAATATTTAAGAGAACATATTTATACTCATATATAATTAAATGTTGGCTGTGCTCTTTTTTTTTCTTTGAGGAAGATTAGCCCTGAGCTAATATCTGTGCCCGTCTTCCTCTACTTTATATGTGGGATGCCTGCCACAGCATGGCTTGATAAGCAGTGTGTAGGTCTGCACCCGGCATCTGAACTGGCAAACCCTGGGCCACTGAAGCAGAGCACACGAACTTAACCGCTATACCACCAGGCCGGCCCCAGCTGTGCTTTTTAATGAGGTGTTAGAAGACTTAATCAGGCAGGACTAAGGCCATAGACAAATTACAGAAAATAAAGGATTTGAGAGGATGGAAGCTGACATACTTTTAAAAACTACCAGGTTTTATAAAAACTATGCATGGATCATTATCTAGCAAGTGAAGTATATTAAAATGCATGACACTGAAACTATAATTAAAACAGCAAAATATCTTTAAATTGGAAGAAAGGACCATTACAAACCTGCTTTCTGCTTTGAGCTCTTGCATTCCGTAATCTTCGAGCAGAATAAAAGATAAAATAGCCCACAGTTGCTGCCGTAATAATGAAAAAGGACACAGAAACGAAGAAAATTGAATAGTGATTCACCCAAGGGCCATGTTTTTTCCCTACTTCAATGACCATTGTTACTTGTATGCCTCTCTGAATGGATTGTAGAATTTTTGTGCCTTTCAGATTGCCAATCATGATTGCAACAATGTCTCCTGCACCTGTAAAATAAAAAGGAATTCAGTCTTAGTTTGGTAAAGCATTGTTGGTATAAAAATCCAATTGCTAAAGCGATTTTAAATGATTCCCAATGAGAGAAAGGAAGAATACTTATTCATTCAGTTAACATTTATTGAGCACTTACCATCCATATATAAATTATAGCGGATATAAACACGCTGAGACTTGGTTATCGATCTTAAGGAACTCATAGTTTAGTAAGGAAGCTATGATATATGTATAACAAATACCTCCCCTCTCCTCAGGTTAACCACCTATAATTCAACAGTACTGAGTTTGGGGTTCAATTTGCCTCTTATATGAAGGCCTTCCTAAAGACAAACAGTCCCCTGGGTGGTAGAGAATTGGGTTAACATCCCAGGGAATCTGAGATTTGGGAAAGACAGAAATATTTAACTATATGTTTCCCAGTTTATAAGGTGATAGACTATCTCATGACCTCACTACTAAAATGTAAAAGAATGTACAGATCAGGATTAGTAATTTGAGAATAATAATGTTTACAAGCCCAAATGTCCACGTGCCATTTTCCGGTATCCTCAAAGCAATATAAAATGTGTCCAAGGTGCTCTAAGATTTTGCACGGACCTAATCAGGTTAGCAGTGACTGCAACATGTAGAATTGATAGAAACGTATGTTTCTATTCAACACCAACCAAAGCCAAGCCTGAAATTAGACTAAGCTTATTACATAGTCCAATAGTCTAAGTCTTGGTCTAAACACCTAATCTCTGTAACATCTCCCTCTCTACCCCGATTACATAAATGTTGTGAAAAAATAAAGAACAAACATCATCTTTCCCAATGTTGTGAGAATGTCAGATTACTCGTGTTATTCCAATGCTTATCAAGGTTTGCATTCCTTCTAGTTTATATGACCTGAGACCAATAATCTTAATCAAAAGAACAGAGCTCTTTGAATGTTAAGAGATTACAAACAAGAGAAACCTCCCACTGATACTAGGTTAAGGAACTAATCTTGGTTAATGATCAAACTCCAATCTGGAATAAACACAACCACACACACACACTCATATACACATGATTCTAAAAAGCCCTTTATACTGGAACTTAAATACAAAAGTACAATATTAAAATAGTATTCACACTTTCAGTGATCAAATTAGAGTACAAACCATAAATGGCAACGTACATAGCAGAATTATTAGCCAAGTAATCCCTTAAATTTATGGTCCCCAGTGGCCAAAGTCTTCAAAAGATCAAGATCCTCTCCTTACTTGAAGTTTACTAATTCAGAAAATATATTCATAGGGTATTATTACAGATCCCTAAACTTCCAAAAGACATTATTTTTACATATGATAGCCATTTAGTTAAATCCTTTTATAATTTTACTGACTCATTTGCCATCACTCAGTTTGGTAGACACTGACAACTCACTCTCTTTTAGTTTACATGGGGAAAATCTCAAAAGCAATGGAGTCAGAAATGCCTTCTGTTGTATCTTTTCCCTCTATCAGTATATCACCCAAATATCCCTTATGGCTCTAGAGAATTGGATATTTTGCAAGAGAGTGGCTCATTTTTCTACTTATCTGGGGGCTTTAATTTTCTAGCTTTGGCACTAAAAGCACAGACATTATGTCAATTATCTTTTGTCATTATTTGTCTTTTCTCTACAAGCCATCTGTCGGGAAAATCTCTGCTTATAACGTTTTGAATAATTATATAACCTAGCATTCATTTCTGATATTGTAAACTGCATAATCTTTGCAAGCATAGATAATTCTAAAAATCAGGTTTTGAAATCTATTTCAAATTCTATTATAATTCTAAAGATTTCTTTTTAAATCATAGATGTGTCCTTATAAACTTGTTTGACTAATAGAAATAGGTTTTTATTGTTTTAGAAGATATGAGGTGGATGGCAGGGGTGGATGCTCAGGAACATACTGGCCATTGTGGCCAGATGGAGATTAAAAAAGAAGGATAGTCGAGAAATGTACATTGTCTACACATAAGGAACAATGCTATGCTTCAATCACCCTAATGTATATTCATACATGCTATATATAGTCCAACTATCTATTGAATTAGCTTTCTAATCATATAAAAGACCTATTTCTAAGCATTATTATATATCTCCTCCTTCCCACACCCTTGCTACTATTTAAAAACTGCTCCCCCTTCACTGTTGCCAATTACAGTTAATGGCGTCACAAGCCTCTGGTCACCTGGTTTAGGAACCTCAGGATCATGTTTGTGGGCCGGCCCAGTGGTGCAGTGGTTAAGTGCACATGTTCCACTTCAGCGGCCTGGAGTTCGCTGGTTCGGATCCCGGGTACAGACATGGCACCACTTGGCACGCCATGCTGTGGTAGGCGTCCCACATATAAAGTAGAGGAAGATGGGCACATAAGTTAGCTCAGGGCCAGTCTTCCTCAGCAAAAAAAAAAAAGAGGAGGATTGGTGGCAGATGTTAGCACAGGGCTAATCTTCCTCCAAAAAAAAAAAAAAGAAGAATCATGTTTGAATACTCACTGCTAACCTAGTCAGTCATGTAGATGCTATTACCTTGGCATCTCCCATCATCAAATCCTTCTTTCCGTTTCTGTTTCCTATATAATATAGGCCCTCATAATTTCCTTGCCTGAACTGCTTCAGTAACTGGTCACTCTATATCCAATTGTCCCCCTTCCCTTAAAGTTTCATCAGACTTAACCTCCCTGGTTGACTTTTGCCATCAGTTGGTTGGATCAGGCCTCTTCCCTGCTCAAAAGTCTTTAGTGGCTCCTTATTACTCATTAAAGTCTGACTCCTTAGCGTAGCATTTAAAACCTTACATGATCTGGTCCCAACTGACCTTTCCAGTTTGATATATCTCCACTACACCGCCCGTCTCACGAACACTCAGATCCAGCCACATGGGATCGGCTATTGTCATTCACTTTTCACAACTTTCCTTTTGTTCATTCTGCTCCCTCAGCCTAAAATGTTCTACATCTGCTTTGACACTCCCCACTCCTTCTCTGCCTGTCTATGTATTACTCAAATTCCAGCTCAAATGCTGCCTCCTATGTTATTTTCCCAAGTTCCAAATGAGAATGTAAATGTTCCCTCTTTGTTCTCCTGTCACTTGGTTTTTAACCTCTATCTAGTACTTTATTTTGCTTTGCATTTCAATTGGCATGCCATACTCCCACTCTAAATTAAGAACATTTTAAGGGCAGAGGATGTCTTTTAATTAACTACAGTAATACTTTCCTTTATCTGGTATTGGCAGGGAATTAGGTGTTCCATAATGAAAAGCTTTACACTAATATTTAATTTTAACAATTTTGAATGGGCATTTTAAAAAGTAATCTATACTGCCTTATTTTCCTAACTCGGATATACTGATTACAATGAATTATCGACAGTGGACCATCTTTGTAAGCCATTATTTAGTATAGTGGTAGGGTTACCTGTTCCAAAACTGTTATGATTTTTCACCAAATTCACAGATTTTTGGAGCGGGACTGGACCTTAGAAATCATCCAGTCTGACTTACTTTTGAGTTCTCCCTTTGAGCAATTTTCTTTGGGGGAGGGAAGTTCTCACTTGTTTCTCCCTTCTTTCTAATTTTATACTTCTAATCTACTGTCAAATGAAAAGTCAATCAAGCTTGGATCTAAAGAAAGAGTAAAGCAGGCTTCCAAGGAGAGCCTGAGGGCTTCAGCGCAAGTAGCCTCCAGATATTTATATAGGTTGCTCAGTGACATTTCTGTTTACTTCCTGAAACCTAACTATGCTCTGGATAATCGAGGTTGCCAGATAAGATTTATCTCTAAACTAGATGCTGTTCTAAGTGCTTTACATTCATTAACATATTTAATCCTTACATCAACCCTATAAGGTAGGCATTGCTATTATCCCATTAAAGATAAGATTGACCAGGCTGGCTGGTGGCGCAGCGGTTAAGTTCGCACGTTCCACTTCTCGGTGGCCTGGGGTTCGCCGGTTCGGATCCCGGGTGCAGACATGGCACCACTTGGCACGCCATGCTGTGGTAGGTGTCCCACATATAAAAAAAAATAGAAGAAGATGGGCACGGATGTTAGCTCAGGGCCAGGCTTCCTCAGCAAAAAAGAGGACTGGCAGTAGTTAGCTCAGGGCTAATCTTCCTTAAGAAAAAAAAAAAAAAAGATAAGATTGACTAACTTGCCTAGGATGACATAAGCTAATAAGTACAGAACTGGTATCTAAACCCAGGCAGTTTGGCCCACTGTTTCTGTTCTTCGCCACCATTCTACATCAGTTCTCTATCTTCAGTGAAACCTAAAGCTATTATTTGACTGTAAAAATGAAAAATTAAATAGGAATATTCTGGGCTGTAGTGGTAAATGTTTGACTGGCTCTGGGGGTGGGGCGTGGGGGAGGAGGAGGAAGCCTTGATTTGTAGTGTGTGCCAATTTCCAGGGTGTAAATACTACTCTCACGGCCATATGAATGTGGAGGTGGGAAAACATGGGGACAATTGGTGGAGCCAGCTGACTCCAGCACACCACTGGACGTTATAGAGTCAAAATTTAAATACAAGTAGTATTCAATTCAAAACTTCTAAGTTGCTTTGCTTATTCTTTTCACTTATTCATACCTACTTTGAAAAACCAATCAAAGTTCAAGTATACTCCCAAGTTAAATCTGTTTTTCTACTCGCTGCTCTGTTGAAAACCACAAAATAAGATATGCACCCTGAAACTCCAAAGAAGAACAATCAGACTTCTTTTTGTGGAACAGAAAAAAACCTTTCTCTGATTGGCATATGTGGGTGTTCTGCTAAAGCAGGCCTTGCTGATCCTGTTTCGCCCTTAAGCTTCCTCCGTCCTTAAAATATTGGAGACTCAAGGGGCTGTTATTACACTTCAGCTGATTCCAAACCTCTCAAATTAAAATTAGTGACTTTGTAAGTGATCTTTTTAAAGCACCACAAAATATATTCTGTATATAGTTAGCCATTTGTTATAAGCAACCTAGATGTGGTCGTATTCAGGACTTATTCTGAATGTTTAAACAGAGATTAAACATCTCTCTGATGTCTGGTGTGTTGAGGAATAGAAAGTGGAGGGAACACTGGGCTGCATCTTTTGCCTGATGGAGGTAGGGCTGTACTACGTTTCCAAAATCAAGTCTGGCAAAGGAATAAGACTGCATTTCTTTTTCGATCTTTACGGAATTTCCAAATTAACTTTTCATTTCATCCTGTTTTTCCAAAAAACATAGCACCCATCCCCCCAAAAAAAGAAAAGAAAAATCTTTACTATGCCCAAAGTGTCTGATGAGGAAAACTGACCATTAATTGACAACAAAGCTCTATGGCCTAAACTCTGATCACAGAACAGCTGTCATTTCAGGATCTGAATCTCTCAAAATCTGCACTGTGTTGCAAAGGTGACAGTGAGCCCATTTCCACCCTTTTCTTTCCCGGACTGTTAGGCAAAATCATTAAGACAAATTATAAAACTTATTACTTAAATGCCAGACTAGCTGACTTATAAAGATAAATCAAGGATTTATTTATAAATTTTAATGTGTTATATCTGATAAATAAATTTTCAGAGTTGAATAGCAGAAAAAGTTGTCATTTTTACAATTCTAGTGTATTAACACCACTTTATATTTGACAATTTAATGGTCAAGAATAGCTAACTTAGACCCTAATTGCTTACACACAAGTTCCTGGCTCCAGTATAACTAAAACAACACTTACCTTGATACGACAAATGTAGCAGTCACTCAGTTATATAAGGAAGCCTTGAACTGCCTACTTCAAAATCGTTAATAACATGTCATGGCTAAAGTTTTTCATATTTTCACCCTGCTATCTAAAGTGTTTTGGGATAAGGGACAAATTAGGAATAGGGAATAAGCAGCAGAAGAAATGGAGAGTCCAATTTCAAATGTTCAACAGTGAACAAAGGTTTCGGCGTCCACCTATCTTGGGAACAAAGGTAATCAAATAGGCTGCAGCAGATCTTCCTGCTGTCAGGAAATATCTTCAATTAAAGCATCAATATAAATAATAAGAGCCTACCCTCAGCACTACTGGCAAAAAATACTTTCTAGGTATTATTCATAACATAGAAATTTGATCTAGGATCCTGCTGGTGGCCAATCCCTTTAACTTCTTTCAAAAAGCTAATGATATTATGGTTATGGTCTAATCTTAATTATTTACTTGTGGACACAGACAAATTAATTGAACAAATATTTATCAAGTGCAAATTATGTAGTAAGTTCTATGCTTCTGGACCTTTTCCCCCCACTTTTAAATATTAATGTGTTAAAATGTAAAATAAATTCTAAAACATTTACAATATATGAAATATTCTAAGCACAATGATGGCATACTTATGGGACCTTGGGATTCAAACATAAAATACAAGGAAGTGAGGAGAGCTGTTCTAACATCTCTTTTAACCAGTACTCTGCTTTTAATATTAAAAAAGAGAGCATTCAAAACAAGAGACTTACAAGTAATAAGGGCAATTGAAGGCCAAAGTAGCTCTTCTAAAACTAAGCTCACATTCGCTACTGCCCAACATCCTCATAACACAATGGGGTCAGCGCTTCTGCATTCACTTGTATCTAGAATGAACAAGATCTAAATGTGAAGAATTCCAACATAATTCTCTAACAAACATTTCCTCCATTAGAAAATTTGGAACCAATTCAAGTGGACTTCTAAGCGTTCATTCTGTCCACAGTCGCTTTCAAAGGCTTAGTTCTTCAATGTATGTCAAAGAAGGATGCCAAAGCTCATCAGATCAAGCAGGCCTAAGTGGCATTTTTTTTAACCAGTAAAAAAAATTATCTAAACTTTTAAGCCAGAATAGCGTCTCTTTCTTCAAATTTCTGTTTTGTGACAACTTTTTTTGCCCCCTGTTGATTACTGCCAGCCACAAATGAACCAAACTTAGGTTTTTTAAATTGACTGCTTCATGGCAGCTCTCTTGATCAAAAAAACTTAGTTTTATCATTGCACCTCAATAAACAAATATACAAATAATTTTTTAAAAGTATCTGGAAATATATGTCTGTAGTTCACTGGGAACCAGACAAATCAGCACTACACACCCCTTTAATATGTCATTATGCTACTAACTAGCCTTTAGTTAAATTCTAGTCTATTGCAGAATATGAAATAGGCATTAGTACAGGTTAGCTGTCGATTAAAGCAATGCTTCTTAACATTCTGTATTGTTACCAATCATCTTTTTGGGGGAGAAGTGGTGGCAGTGAAGATGACCCAAATCACCTTTTATTATAATTCTTTTAAGCCAACAAACAGAAGCACACAGCCATGTATAGTACAGCAAGTTGCCTTTATTTCTGCCCTGTACCCCCAGATACTTCTGCTGTAGGTTTCAAAGGCAATACTACACTGGGAAATGGGTCACAGATTTGACACAGCACCAAAAAATCTCTGGCAGATGGAGTCCTCAGGAAACAGCATATTAAAGACACTAGGGATTTAAAAGCAACACTGTCCAAAAGATCGCAGATGCATAACTTGTGGATAACATGTCATTCTCACAGGTAAACAATTCTTAGAATTATTATTTAAAAAAGAAAAACCTTAGTACTACTGGGACTATTCTCATTTCCACTAGCGGTTTGTTTAATATATTGTTAAGAACCCAAGGGCTAGGACAGTGTTTCTCCAAGTTTTCAGTGTCAGGACCCCTTTATACTCTTTAAAGTTACTGAGGACTCCAAAGAACTTTTGTTTATGTATATTACTTCTATTTATATTAACCATATTAGCAATTAACATTGAGGAATTTTAAAAATATTTATTTATTCATTCATTTAAAATAACAGTTGTAAATACACATTACTGTAATTAACAGATTTTTATTAAAAATAACTAAAAAATGTAAAAGGAAGAGTGGCTTTGTCATTTGTGCAAACCTCTTTAATGTCAGACTTAACAGAACACAGCTGGGTCTTTATTTGTGCTTCTGCATTAGATCTATTGTGATCTGTTCTTCTGGCTGAAGTACATGAAGAAAATCTGTACTCATACAGATATGTAATTAGAAAACTGAGGAGTATTTTGATAGCATTTTCAAATAATTGTAGATATTCTTCTTTAATACTACACCAAAACTCAACAAGTGGTAGTTTCTTAAACATTAGGTGCAAGGTAGAACTTGAAACCATATCAATGAACTCTTTGTACTTAGTTAAAAGAAAATCCATTGAATTATCTTGTATATTGAATGGATCCCTTTATTCATGCATGGTTTTGTAATATCATGCATTGGTCACTTGGAAAGTATTGGTTCACTGAGTTATGCAGATCTTACAAATGGTGACTCACATCAAGATTATACGATATAAAAAAAATCACAGTTGTTAATATTACCATTGCTCTCATCAGAAAAGCCTAAATATTAGGAAGTTGTCAAGCTCACGTAGTGGATAAAAGTTTTCCAAAATCCTAATTTTTACTTGAACACTCAAATTTTATCATTAGCATCAAATGCTGTCATTTGTTTTCTTTGAAATGATAGGCTCACTTAGTTTATTTTTTTATTTTTTCTTGCTGAGGAAGATTTGCCCTGAGCTAACATCTGCTGCCAATCTTCCTCTTTTTTTGTTGTATGTGAGCTGCTGCCACAGCATGGCCACTGACAGACAAGTGGTGTAGGTCTATGCCCAGGAACTGAACCCAGGCTGCCAAAGCAGAGGGCACTGAACTTACCTACTACGCCACCAGGGCTGGCCCTCACTTAGGATATTTTTGAGAAAGGTCTTCCAAATACCCAAGTCTGAATAGTCAGTTTGTCAGTAGTTCTGTCAAGTTAAAAGGAGCTGTTTGAAGAAAGCAGCTAGTTCAGGTCACAATTCAGTCAAACAAGTGTTGTTCTTTCAGATAACCATTGTACTTTGGTATGCTGCAGAAGTGTTTTATGTCCACCTCCCATTTCATCACAGAGAATATACAAAAAGAAGTTGTGTACGACAGGGTAGAGATTTAATAAAATTAATTATTCTTACTGATCCATCAAGGACATTCCTAAATGAAACCGGCATTTTCTTTTTACTGTAAATGCACAGAGGTATAGTATACAATACAGTTTGGTGACTCTGTCTTAATTTGTGCTAAGGTGCCAGTGTTTTTCCACCATTGCTTTTACACCATCCATGTAAATGTCAACTCATGAATATGGCAAATAATGTCTATGTATTATTATGAAAATAGTTTTGACCTCATGGACCCCTGAAAGAGTCTCAGGGACAAGCAGTCCCAGATCATATTTTGAAAACTGTTGGGCTAGCTCAGTGATCCTCAAACTTTCATATGTATGAGAATTACCTGAGAAACCCGTGAAAACACTGAACTCCCTGGGCCCCATCCCCTGATTCAGTATGTCTGGGGTGGGGCTTGGGAATCTGTGGTTTAACAAGTTCTGTGGGTTCTTTTGCTGCCTGTGGTCTGTGGCCTATACTTTTAGAAATATTGGGCTGGAGTTTGATTATAGTTTGACTGGTGTTACGGTCAAGGAGTTTCAACATAGTGGTCCAGTCACTCTGGCCAGATCAATGCCAATCCTGCACCATGCATAGAAAAACTCTGCAAATAGAATTATTTTGCTTTTATCAGTAAGTACTTCATATAGAGAAGTTTGAAAATTAGCCACATCAGAAACAGACCTGTTCCTTTCCTATCTCCATTTTCACCATTGTCTCTCATCTAAATCCTTTAAAAACCTCCTAACTGGTCTGCAAGCCACCAGTCTTAGCTCTCCAATTCATTCCCCTCATAGCTATTAGATAGGTTTTTCTAAATGGGAAAAATATTCATATTTTTCCTTTGCTAAAGGCCTTTAAAGAGCTCCATTTCACCTACAGAATAAAGTTCAACCTCCTTTTATAAGAGTCTAACTCATCTGGGTTAGATATTTAGCTTTTACGCTGTCTAGTACAGACTTCCCTTGAAGTTATCCCGGTTTACCTGAGTTTCACTCAACTATGAACTCCTTCAGATAGGTCCTGGGCCTTTCATCACCATACCTACAATGTCTAGCAGAGTGCCTGGCACGTAACACATGTCAAGTAAATGTTTGAGGAATCCAATTTTAAGTATGCCGTATTTAGTGATAACTGGAATCTTGATCCCATCTGAAAACAAATTCATCCTGAAAGATAATTGAGGTGAACAGTGAGTCTAAGATGCGCCTCCTCCCTACATTCAAAGACATATCTTGACAGGACATGTCTGCCTACAGCAGGGACATATATATACAGATAAAATGTTAAACACTAATCCTACTCTACAGACCTTGGATTCAGGTTGACGCTTACTGGCACAGTGTTGATCTCGTTGAAATTACCATACTGCCAGAGCAGCACTAATGGTGGTGATAATCTTTTTCCAACCAGAGCCTTGACTACACCTCAGTTTCACACTTAAACTTAGGAGCCAGGACAGATGCCATTTTAGTCCCAAGCTCAAGTTAGAACCTAGTCATCCTGGTTCACTAGGAGACTGGTGGTTTGGGCACTTATGAGGAGGTTCAGAGGACAGAGAAGTCTTGAAGCAAGTGGAACAGGTTGAGTGTCTGTACAACCTTAAATTTGTGCTGATACTGAAAAAATTAAAATAATAAGATATGCTATTGCAAGGCCACGCATAAATTGTAGTATATATGTTATTTAATTAATAGGGTATTCTGTAATTATATTAAAAATTTTATGCTAAAGCATTCTATTGTCATAATTTTTGTTTGGGAAATAGTAAGGTTTCTAAAAACCAAATTCAACATTTGTTATTGCTATTTATTAATATTTTCTAAAGAAACGCTAGTCAGTAACCTCCACAGGATCAATGTATCAAATCCTTTGGGATAATAAATTGTGCAATATCTAGAGCTGTTCAGAATGTGGTAAGATAAGAATATTTGTGGTGCAAGGTGAAGCAACCACTGATTAACAATATATACACAACATGTTAAAAACAGAAAGATATTTGTTGGGTAGTAAAAAAGGACAAACAGGAGATTTAAGGGTTTCAGGGGGAAAAAACCTTAGACGACTGAACATTAGAAATTATGGTGATCCTTTGTCCTTGTATACATCAGTTCTCTTTTCCCGTAATGTGAAACCTTGGGAAGGAGAATTCCACTGAATAAACTGTTGCAATATCCAGGGGAAAAAAAATATGAGCACAAAACCAGACCAGAGCCTAGACTTACAATAAAACCGGGACATGGCCTCCACTACCTGCCACTTTATCCTCAACCTTTCAGACCAAGTGAAACTGGTACAACAATGTATGGAAGGGACATGTACTCTGTACCTTAAATCTTGCCAAACTTTAGAGTGCCATTGTTACATAGATCTAAAAGCCCTACCTCAATTGTTATTTGAGTGCCACACTAAAATATCATTATTAGCCAGAAAAACAAAAAGCAATAGAGGCTGAAAATGCGAGCACCTTGGAAGGAAAGGACTATGTCATTGAGTATCTTTAGCTACTCCCTGCTCACTCTTCTCCTCCTACCACAACATCTAGCACAGCGCTGGAGATAAAGCAGTGTTGAAACTTTTGTTGAAAACTGGAACCTCTTCTTTTGCGTACATTCTCTTCAGGCACAGTTTGTAATAGAGGCATTAGGTTGGAAATTGCATTAATCATTAAATTAGGAAGAACATTATGTTGAGAGAGAGGATATTCATTGTGACTTGGCCACAAGAACCCCGGGGCGCAAAAGTCACAGAAGTCCGATTAGTATTCTGTAAGGTATCCGGATTAGAGAAAAAGAGAATTTGGTCTGCCTCGGCAGAAATTTTGGTATTGTTTAGTATAAAACAATCATAAATAAGAACATTCTACTAACTGAAGATATTGTTTCCCTCTGTGTGAAGTACTACAAAGGCTAACTTCTGTATTAAGGCCTATACACTGATTATAAAAACAAACACAAAACTGGCTCACTTGTGATTTTATCTTTTCACAGTAAATTGTTTCTGAAAGTCAATAAGGAGAATAAACCTAGCCTGTAAACACTCTGAAGTCACATTAACCTGATACAAAACGTACCATATTAGTACAAAGAAATAAAACAAAAATGTTTGTCGTCACAGTTGAAAACATTCTGTTCTTATCATAGTGAGATAACTGGTTAGTCACTCCTTGACATTGACAAAACTTTGATACATTTAAAATATGAGGCCAGTCCAATAAAATGAGAGAGAGAGAAGGGAGAAGTTATCAAGTGCATGGCAATCAGTGTTTCCCAAATTATATTTCAGATGTTAAGTATTTTGAGAGAAAAAGGTTCTATACTTAAATAAGTCTAGAGAATAATGCATTGAAGAAAGTTGAACAGTGTTTCTTTAGCTTATCACAGCCTCTGAGAAGCGCTGCAGTGACATGAATTGCCAATCGCCAAGACAGGGCTATAGATGAGGGCGAGGAAGTGGTTAAGCTATCCTTTAATGAACCATGCTGTGTCCTAAGTGCTTTATATATTTTCTGATTCATCCCTCACGATAACTCTGTGAGGTAGGTACAATTATCATCCCCCATTCTACAGATTAAAAAAACTGAGTCTTAGGTTGATTTGGCTAAGGTCACAAAGCTAGAAGACAGAGTCGGGATTCAAATCAAAATCCATCTGATAGCTAAGGCCTCTCTCTTCACAAGGTTCATAGCCATCTCTATTGTTAGAGCTTAACATCTTGATTTTAAGGTCTTGCTGCTGCTTAAAATGGAAATGCACAGGGGAGAAGGAGGACAAGACTGTTGTTTCAATTTCTTGATTATGTGACTTCTCTCTGCATTTCTCAGAAACTGCCCAGAAAAATAGCAATTTGGATGTCACAGTTTTTTTCTGCTTCTGCATATAAAACAATTACATATTTCAAAATGTGGTAGTGAACAGCTATAATAACAAAAAAGAATTATTATGTTTAGTAATAAGATTGTTAGCAAAAGGTTCAAGAGAACTAACATTACCTAAAGGCCCACTACATATTAAACACTTTATTTACAACATGGGCAATAGACATTATTATCCTCCCCTTTTCTTTCTTTTTGAGGAAGATTAGCCCTGAGCTAACTGCTACCAATCCTCCTCTTTTTGCTGAGGAAGACTGGCCCTGAGCTAACATCTGTGCCCATCTTCCTCTACTTTATATGTGGGACGCCTACCACAGCATGGCGTGCCAAGGGGTGCCATGCCCGCACCTGGGATTGGAACCAGCGAACGCCGGGCCGCTGAAGCGGAACATGAGAACTTAACCACTGCGCCACTGGCCGGCCCTATTATCCCCCTTGCTATGAACAAGATAAATGAAGTCCAGGTTAACAACTTGCCCAAGATCACATATTTATTAATTGGTACGACTAGAATTCAAGTCAAGCAGTCTGACTCAAGGACACCCGTTCTTCTATTATAATATGCTGTCTCTCAATTTCAAATGGAACACATTCATCTTTGGTACAAAAGATAGAAATAAAAAACAGAGCAATCATGTAGCTTTCCTTACCATCAAAGGACAATTTGTTAGCCTTTAATTATATTACTTAAGGTAACTCAATTTCCTTGTCTTGATTGCCAGTTCAATCAAAAGACATCAGCCAGATAAGAGCAGCAAAAAGGGTCGGGGGTTGGGGGCTAGGGCAAGGGAGGTGACTGGTGCTTTTGCACTGGCCACTTTCAGTCTCTCTTACTCATCCTGTCCTCTTGCCAAAATGAAATGGTGGTGGTGGAAAACAAGAATTTGAAACACCCCTACACCTCAAAGTATTTTAGAACTGTGTTCAACATAGGTTGCTCGTAGATCTACGAAGGAAAACTTCACTCAATATAATCACACTTTCCTAGCCTTCATCTAAATGATGGTTGAAATCCTCTAAAACAAGAAAAAATGTACCAACATGGAAATCTATTAATGGCTAACTAAGCCACAAGTCAAAGTTATGTTCTTAAAACTTTTAGGAGCATTACAAATACTTTCAAAACAAGCCAACTTCTTGTGAGATCATCACAGAGTAGGAAAATAAAATGCAGAGTCCTTAAGGTGAAACACATGGAAAAGGTGAGGTACAGCTTTGGTCAACGATACCAAGAAACTGACTAAGTAGAGAAAACTCTAAACCAGCATGATTGGGAAGAATATAATAAATTATACTTCACAGGGCTGTCATTATGAACAATAATCACAATAGAAACACTAACGGGTCGTGCTTCAAAAATTCATTTGTAAGTCAGTTATTTGAAACTAGAAACAACACATTTTCCCATAGTAATGTTGCTAAACAGTGTTTGGGTTCCCAAATGAGTCCACAGGTTACTGCAGGTAAAATGCCTTGAGGACTAAAAACTGCAAAGCAAAAATAAATTATTATTTAATCCATATTTGTAATAATACTTTTCAGAAAACAATATCACTGTAATACCTAAAGCAAAACAAACAAAAGTATTTAACATTTATCTTAAATACTGGGAGATAAGAAAAATGCCCATTCAATCAGGAGGATTACATGACTGATGGGAGGCTTCTGTGGAGATTGTGGAAGCACGTTATGGACACATTCAAGGTTTTTAGATATTGAGAGCACTGCTTTGTTATAATGCTTAATTTCACTTCAAAGGAAGTGGAATCACACAGAAGGAAGTCCACTTTTTTGAAAGAGAAAAAGAAGCTCCATGGGAGGGGGGTATGTGTGTGTAAGATTATCTAAGGTTGAATTAATCAAGCCATGAAAGGCAGAGGAAGAGGGTAAAGTATGACACATTTTGTGTCCTAAAAGGGAAAGAAGTGGTACAGAAGCTACTCTTGAATTTGAGTTTCTTATGTGAATCACCAACTGGTGGAGTTCTGTACAGCAGGGTATCATTTCAAGGGCAATGATAATTTTAAAAACAAGTAATTCAATTTTCATGATGTCTTAAATGCACTTTTGATTGAGTATGTATGTTCTGCATATCATTAATAAAGTATAAAATAAGAACACCATGATTCCCCTCTGCCCTTATTCTAACAAAACTTCCTCCTCTTTTCTAGAATGACACAAGGTACTATCATCTGACGAACCCAGTGTGTCATGGGTGAAAACTGCCAACATATTGATTCTTCATATTAAGCTGTTAAACACAGCACTAATCTTAAAAGTATTGAATAGAATAAATATTGCAGGGGGCTAGTAGGAGGAAGCAGGCCTCTTATGGGAAAGAAACAAAGATACCAAGAAAGGTGAGGTGTGTGTGTATATGTGTGTAAGGGGGAAAAGAAAAAAATACAAATAGTGATATAAAGGGTAAAGAGAAGAGAAATACTCCATATTAAAATAGGAAAAGTCAGACTATAAAGTTCTTCACTGTTCAAGGGTCATTTTACATATGAAAAAAAACCACTAGTAATAACAAGAAAGGACCACACTAGCAATCATATGGGTTAGATATATTCAAAAGGCCAAAGCAATTCTTTAAATTCTTTCTTTCTTTTAAGATTGGCACCTGAGCTTACATCTGTTGCCAATCTTTTTTTTCTTCTTCCTCTCCCCAAAGCCCCCCATACACAGCTGCACACTCTAGTTGCAGGTTTAAATTCTTATACTAGTCTATAAATCATTTCTATTATCACATATGCTTTGTTCCTGTTGTTGCTATAGTCACATTATTAATGCTTTATTTAGGATTTATGAACACTATTAGAGTATTTTGTTTTTGTTTTTGTTTTTAATGGCATACATTGGTTTTTTAAAAATAACTTTTTTTTAGGGGCTGGCCCCGTGGCCGAGTGGTTAAGTTTGCGCGCTCCACTGCAGGCGGCCCAGTGTTTCGTTGGTTCGAATCCTGGGTGTGGACATGGCACTGCTCATCAAACCACGCTGAGGCAGCGTCCCACATGCCACAACTAGAAGGAACCACAACGAAGAATATACAACTGTGTACTGGGGGGCTTTGGGGAGAAAAGGAAAAAAATAAAATTAAAAAAACTTTTTTATTACAAGTGCAAAACACATTCACTACAGGAAATTCAGAAAACGCAGAAAAATAATAATGAAGAGAACAATAAGCACCCATAATTCCACCACCAGGCAAAACCAACGTTAACATTTTGGTGCATTTTCTTTTTAAAAGCTAAGACTTTTTAGTTGTAAGCAGTATTTAACCAAGCTACTTCAACATTTTATCTGAAGTGATAACGATTAATATCTTGAGAGAAACATATACGTAAACAAGTGAGTTCTAGTACCATCTTCTTTCAAAAAAGTCAAAATAAATAGGGTTAACTCAAAATCATTGATTTGTATCTAACTCGAGCATTCAAGCATTAAAACCAAGTAAATCACGACTAGGCTCTGAACCTAACACCCTCCATCAAGTCAGGCATGAGTCACCAAACTTTCTTTTAGAAAGAAATCAATATTGTTAACCAGCCTATGGATAAATTCAAGCAGTAACTATATGCCATGATGTAGAGAAAGACAATACATACAACCAAAAGAGAAAAAGACAGAATAGGGAATGGAATAATAACAAAGAGTCCTTGTGCTCTGCTTTGCCCATAGGGCTCCAAAGCGAGTGTTAACAGCAAAATGTGGTAACTCTGAATTGGCTTAGTAGCTGCATCAAAAAGTGCATGCACTCTGTTCTTGGAAATAACTCCCTACAGTATGCAGCTGAGCATCACCACAGTAACTAGCTCCAATGTAGTGAAGGAGACTGTTTCTGTGGGTGACTGGGCTCCCACCACATGCCCCAAGAGGTCACGCCCTCAGGAGACAAAGTTGACAATTGTGCTGCTTCAAAAATTCTTTATCCTGGGGTGTGAGGTAGTCTTCTAGGGTTCTGGTACTGTTCTGTTTCTTGATCTAGGTGCTGGTTACGCAAGCGTGTTCACTTTCTGAAAATTCACTGAGCTATACACTAATGATTTCTGTACCTTTTTGGTGCGTACGTTATACTTCCATAAAGTTTACATGTACAAAAGTTATTCATCCCTACGCAATATTTGTGGTACCCTATCAAGTAAACTTTCGGGAAAACCCCAAAAATAGTTCACAGCTTAGTGGCCATCACGAAAAAGAAAAGCCATATTAAGCAATGAGGTGCCACTCAAACAAGAAACAAGGAAACTGGGAGCAAACCATTTACGACAAAGACATCACCTGGAGGAATATTTTGGGAGAAAAGGAACTAAAGCACAAATGGCGATCAAACCTTTCAAAAAACCAAAGCCACAACAGGCAGTGTATATGGGTTACACCTGATCACGTTTATGGCTAGTAAGCATACTTTTACATAAAGCTCTGTGGAGTGTATTTTTGTTTTAAATGTTCCAATTCACACCCCTCCCTGTCTCCATTTCTGTATTTCCTTTCTGATAATTAATGGAAGAGAAGCTCAATACTCGCCTCCCACTCAAAGACCACTACATTCAACTTATAAGAGAACGCTCTATGTTTAATTACATGGGGAAATGCTTACGACAACAAGCAGGTTACAAAACTGTATATACAGTATATAATTAGAATTCTTTAAATAAGATATATGCACAGCTAAAGAAGAAAATGACAACAAAACACCCCAAAATGCTAAAATAGTCATATCTATGAAGTCTGACATCTTCCTTTAAATTGTCTGTGTTTTTTTAATACCAGAGTAACACTCATGAAAAAATAACCATTATGATAAAAGTAGGATACAAAACTATACCTATACATAGAAAGAGAGACAAAAAGGAATAGTAATGGTACATTAATGATGCTATCTTTGTGTTGTGGAATTACGTGTATTTATTTTTAGTTTTATACTTTTATGTATTTTCCTAGTTTTCTGCAAGAAGCATGACTGATTAATTTTTTAATCAGAAAATAACTTGGAAAATATCTTTCATACTCTCCTCTATTTCCTCCATTTAAGCCTGGGAACAGAGATCATATATGGCATTCTGTATAAGATAACATACATCTTCTAGGGACCAGGGGAACAAAGTTCTTTATGTGCTTAGAAAAATAATTTTGGGCCGGCCCGGTGGCACAGTGGTTAAGTATGCATGTTCTGCTTTGGCGGCCCAGGTTTCCCCGGTTCGGATCCTGAGTGTGGACCTATGTACTGCTTGTCAAGCTGTGCTGTAGTAGGCATCCCACACATAAAAAAATGGAGGAAGATGGGCATGGATGTTGGCTCAGGGCCAGTCTTCCTCAGCAAAAAAGAGAAGGATTGGTGGCAGATGTTAGCTCAGGGCTAATCTTCCTAAAAAAAGAAAAAGAAAAGAAAAACAATTTGCTCATGATGCTATATTTCTTTTTCCTTTTTTTAAAAAAAGGGTTTTTGTGTTATGGATTTCCACATTCACTGACTTGTTCAGTGGAAGGATTTTCATTGGAGACATAAATTGAATGCTGGTGCAAATCAAGTTTTCAAAACATCAAACAAGTAATATTTTTTTCTTACCTAGGTCATTTTGCCATTAAAAATCCATAAATGGGCCCATGATGGTGATCACCATAAAAATTAGAGAGCTTGCAATTTGAAGAATTTGTACACTCTTATTCTTCCTACTTTACCTTAATTATTTTGTATATTCAGGCAAGAAGCACAGTACCTGGCATAAAGTAGACCCTTGATAAATGCTCAGCGAATTGAATTTCAATCCCCTTCCGTTAGATATTTAATAGTGAATCTTACGACAGTTTGGCGTTCTTGGGTATTTAGGGCAACTCAACAAGCATTTCCAGAGCACATACAGTACAAAGGTTCCTATGGGGAATATGAACATTAATAAAACATTAAAATTATTACAATCTGGTAAGAAGGTAAAATATATAAGCAAATACCTACCAGTAAAATGCAGAAAGTACTATAAAAGATGGAGTGCTATGGGAACAAAGAGAAGAGACTATTATGGTTTTGTTGTGGGCTGTTGGGAAGAGGAAAAGAAGGAATTAAGAAAAGCTTCAAAGACGAGGAGGCATTTCTGTTGGATTTTGAAGGATGAGGAAGCTTTTGTCCAGGAGAGCTGGGCAGAAAAGGGTATGTAGGCAAAATCAGAAGTAGGAGCAAAGGAATGATAATGGGAAAGGATAGAGAATGTTTAGATATCAACATGAGAGAGAAGAAGCATATAAAACTTCAGAAGTAGGTTGGGACTAGATTATTAAGAGTCTTGTATGCCATGCTGGAAAACACAGTCTAAACTTTATAAGTAACGGGCTTTTGAGTAATGGCATGTACAGTATGTGATCAGAGCTGTGTTCCAGTGTCATTGTGGAAGAACTGGAGGAAAGAAATGACTGGAGACAGGGAGACCAATTAGGAGGCTAAGCATTTGTTCCCATGAGAAGACCTAGGAACTGAAGGCAGGGTAATAACAGTTGCAAGGGAGAAAGGGACATATGTGAGAAGACAAAGTGATTGAATCAGCTAGATGTGGCAGTTACTTATTGGAGGGAGAATGTTGGGGCCTGGGTGTGAATGCAAGGAAGAAGAGATATTAGCTGAACGAATTGATGAAATAACAGAAATGAAGCAAAAGAAAGGCAAGAGAAGCAAAAGAGTTCTTGGGAAGTTCAAAGGAGTGGCCAACAGTATCAAATACAGTACTGCAGATAGCAAAAAGGATGTATCTGGAAAAGGATTTTGGAATGGGATTTTACAGGGTAAAATCAGGGTAAATCATCACCACCCAATTTCTTCTCATCCTCTTTTGAACTACTCACTCTACTAAAAAAGTTACTTTCTAAGTCAACATCCTAGGAAAAAAACAGAATAAAAACTAATGTCAAGTAATTGAGAACGAACTCAGTGGTGATAAATCAGTGTAAAATACTATCCCAAAGTCCTTTGTAAATGGAAAGAAGATTGGTAGCTTGAGGGAGAAGCAGTTATCTGAGAAAAGAATGACAAACACAAGTGGGCTAAAAGATCATTTTCTTGTAAGGAACTCAGTATACTCACTCTCTTCCTAAAGGGTTAAAATTAGGATTTCAGGTAATGTGGACTTCTTTTTTTTAAAAGATTTTTTATTATTTTTTTTCCTTTTTCTCCCCAAAGCCCCCCGGTACATAGTTGTATATTCTTAGTTGTGGGTCCTTCTAGTTGTGGCATGTGGGACGCTGCCTCAGCGTGGTTTGATGAGCAGTGCCATGTCCGCGCCCAGGATTCGAACCGACAACACACTGGGCTGCCTGCAGCAGAACGCACGAACTTAACCACTCGGCCACGGGGCCAGCCCCTAATGTGGACTTTTAATTACTCCAGGCTATTCATTTTCAAATGTTGTACTATAAACATAAGATCCAATTTTCATTTTCTAAAATACATTTATCTTAACTGTGATAAAAAAAATTATAGTAGCTTCCTATATGCCAGGCACTGTGTTAAACACTTTATCTGTATTATCTCATTTAATCCTAGCAACCTTATGAGGCAAGTTTATTATTATGCTCATTTTACACAGGAGAAAACTGAGACTTAGAAGAGTAAAATAACTAGTCTAAGAATTTAAAATATAGTAAACAGCAGAGTCCAACCTCTTAATATGCTCTACTGCCTTTCAACAATCTCTAGCTTTTTTTTTATACCAGGCAACTGTTTTATATATCAAAATATATCCCATTGGAGACCACCAAATCATGAATTTCAACTGCTTGGTTCATTCACTTTCTTACAGCCCTCAGGAATAATGCTTCTCCTGTCGTCCCTCTGAATGTTTCAAGTTCTTATAAATGTGTCACGGAGTATGAAGGTTGCAGCTCTGCACAGGTCTTTCAATAAATTCATGCCTGCACATGTTGACTCAAGAAAATTGTACAAGCGAGTACCTACACCACTTCAACCCGTGGGCTGTGCTCAATTAGACAGCGTGCAAGGCTCAGGCCCATCTGCTTAGCAAAAGCACAACAGGTATTTGCGCAATAACAAGAACATGAGTAACGTGTCTCATCGTGACAATCCTACATTTTCGATGGCTTTAGTGCTTACTCTAAGTTTTTGCTGCTGCTTCTCATCTGATCTTCATATTTAAGATAAGAAGTATGAATAGTGATCAAACTTTGAAACCAAAATTTTCTAATTTTCCTTCAGGTTTCTTGATGAATTTGATTGAAAAATACCCACAGATTGCAAGACAAGCTGCTAATAAACATCCATCATTTGCAATTATTAATCTATGGGAATCATAATTTTCTGGAAACTTTGCAGCCAAAATAATATACAGAAATAAACTGTATGGGTTGATGCAAGGCTACAACTACCTTTTGTGAAATTTTGGTATACATAAAAGCAGCCTCATTTTCGTAATTGATTTCTCTTATATAGCAGAGTTTCTCTCCAATAAACAAAAGTTTTAAAACAACTGGTCTAAACCAGTTGGTTCTGTTAACTTGAAACAAATGGGTCTTCATGGTCACAGGACTGTGGATTGGTGAGAGTGTGGACGCTCAGCACAAACTCAAACAAAGGACAAACAATTCAAGCGCAGGCCCCTGTGAGAGCGGGTGAAGAGAGATTTTTGTAAACAAAGATGACAGCAATGGCTTTTCCACATTTAGTGGCCCTTGTGTCATTCATGGGAATATAAATTGAGTTAATCAACGCTTAAACCTCAGTTCTACCTCTCTGCCACTAAGATCCAAGATAAGTCATTTTTGACCAGAGATTACAGTGAATCCCAGGATTCCTCTCAGGAATGAGCAGAGCAAACATACAGCACTTTGCAAACAAATATTCAACAACACACATGGATGAAATGCAGAGTGATTTTTCCCCTGTGTTGAAAAGTAGTTTCTCCAGGAATTCAAGCGGGGGAAGGTGATTCCATACCTCAAGTCACTAGCTAGCTATTTTAGCTAGGCAGTCGAAAGGTGAACTTTGCTACAGTCATCATCTCAGATAATATTAAATTTTTAAAGTATCAAACTATATTTCTGAATGTAGTTTAATTAAGTGATCAAAGTTTAGGGCTTTATTTCTATATAATATCCTGAAACAAAACAGCCATGATTACACTCCCAGTGTATTCATGTCTTTAAACTGACCGTTGCATAAGCACATATTTGTAAGATGTAATTCTTGCACCTTGTTAGCAGTAACCTATTATAAAAACTAACTTTAATTGAATGTTTATTATCTACTAAATTGTTTACATGTTATCCTTAATAATCATAGTCATGTAAATATCATCTCCATCTTACAGATGGGGAATCTGAGATCCAGTCAAGTTAAATAATCTGACCAAGGACACAAAGCTATTGTGTGGTAAACCCAGAGTTTGATTCCCATCCTTGACTACGATGCCTGTGCTTTTCCTAGTACACCCTGCTGCCTCTTAATAAAGCATAAGATGTATGTAGAGTGCCTGGAATACAGTGGAAGCTCAACAAAAATTACTTTTCTTGTCCCCTAAAATTATCAGATAAATAGAAGCTTATATCCTTAACAGAAGAAGGAGGAAAGCAGTCTAAATAGGAACTCTCTAATTAAAGAGTACTCTTCAATTCCAAATCACTCATGCAAATGAGTGGAGGAGACAAAGTCAAAGCCTTGCATTTAGGCAGCCAATTGAAACGTAAGGACTTGAAAATTTACCAAGTCCTTATTCTTCATCTTTATTAGCCTTTAAAAAGTAATTTCATTCTAATCAATGAATTGTCAAGCAAGGGAGATACAGTTGCTCCTTTAATCAATACAGAATCTAAGAATCACAGCATTTTAGGGCTGGAAGGGATCTTCGAGTTCATCTAGTTCACTTTTGTCTCTGCACACTCTGCCAACTTGGTCTCCACCTTCCTATCTCTATACTATCATCTGACCAGGGAGTAACTTGTACAAGGTCACAAAGCTGGTACAGGCAAAGAAGGGACTAAAAAAACTGAAATCTCCTGAGTTCCAGTTCAGCACTCTTTCCATCATGCCACCCAGTCACTCAATGCAAGTGCCCTCTAGGTAGGGCCAGATATACTGTTTTAAGAAAAACACAAAACATCTAGTAGTTAAATAAGCAGATCCATCTCTCCAGTGACTAGTAAAAGGTTAATCCTAGTAGCCAGCCTTTACTGAGAAGGATGATGTGTTCAACTCTTTTTACAGGCGTCACTTCATTTCATCCTCAAGGCAAACCTGTGGGAGTAGTTCTTTCTTAGTTCTTTCCCATTTGATTGATGAGGGAACCCAGACTCAAAGACTTCAAATAAGTTGCCTAAGGTCACAGGACTAGTAAGCACTGGAACTGGAATTTAACCAACGTCTGACTTGAGGCCCAGCTCTCCACAACTATGATATACTGCTATTATGTGTCTCTTCCTTTTGCTCCAAAAATGTTTTTCTTTGTCCTTTAGGACTTAGGATTACTATACACATGGCATGGTCATGTAATCACAAATAGGGAGAAGGTTTCTGGAAGGATAACTAAAGAGGGAAAAATAGTAACCCACATCATTTCCATCAATTTAAGACCTATTTTGACTACTTTTTCCAAAGTCTAGGCCTTTGCTACTCTCATGCATAGACCTCTTCTTTTTTCAACAACACTTATCACCTGTTTTGCCACTCCATAACCTAAATCAGATCTTTCAAAGGCAAACGAAAGCACTGATACCAGCAATGACACGGGACCTGAGATCCCTGGGCAGAGAAGAGCCCAAGAGCTAAGCAAAGTTTCCACCTAAACTGCAATGAGGTTAACAGGGCACAGTAACACAATCTTGTACCTGATACTAGGAAACAGGGAGAGAAAAACAGGGAGAGAGGAGGGAAAAATCTGCTGCGGGCCTGAGGCTGTTAAACAGGAAAAGAGCGAGGAAGGGATTTCCAGGCAGCCTTCGCAATTCTATCATTTCAAAGCCATTGCCCACCACCAATTAATCCGGGGCTAGGCAGCCTTGTGAAACACCGGGAAAAGGCGACGCAAAGAGCCCAAACAGTCCTCGAGCTGCCAGCCTCCGCACTCCGTTTGTCTTACCGTTTCCTACCAGAGAGGCAAATTCTGAAAGATTTTTCCACCCAGCCCCCACGCAGGGTGAATCTCCGGGAGGAGAGGACTCTGCCTCCCTCGGTAGGGACAGAAAGGGCACTCGTTTTCCTTCGAAGCAAGGGGATAGGGGGAGGACAGAACTGAGAAAAATAGAGAAACTGGCCTTGGCAGGGGTTTGATGGGGCGCATTTTAGCAGCTGCACTCACCCGGGTGAGACATGGGGATGACCTCATTGCGGGTCCCCGGGAAGTTAAAGATGACGGCTCCAGACGCCCCTCTCTCGTAAGCCAAATGGATCTTGTCTGCGAAGGTGCAGCCCCCGCCGCGCTGGATGAGGGCCAACCAAGACACTTGCACGGCGTTTCCCCAGTCCCCCGGGACCGTGGGCACCGTGAAATTCGTGTGTGGGTTACAGGCGTTGAGCGCCCCCGGTCCGTCCGGCGGCACCAGAACCCCCGCCACAGGCTCGAGCGGCGAATCCTGGCCGTACACGCCCTCCTCGCTCAGCTCCCACACGGTGCGGTTCACTCCGGTGTGCGGAACCCGCCAGGACACGTTGAGGTACGCGGTCCACACTGCTTCGGCTCCTCGGGAGCCGGGGGCATGCGGACTCAGAGCCAGCAGGAAGCACCATGCCAGCAATCGAGAAAAGCCGCAGCCACCTCGGCAGAAGACCCCGGCCCCGGGCGGCGGCCCCATGGTGCGCGCGTTCTGCGGTTCCCTAGGGCCCCTGGTACGCGCCCTCCTTGCTCTGGTCAGGACCCCGGCCTCCGCCAGGTGCGCGCCAGGTGGGGAGGGGGCGGGGAGAGACGGGCGCGCGCGCTGAGCTGGGTCGGAGCGAGAGGCACGTAGCGCGGGGAGAGAGGTTGCCGCAGATGCAGCTCTTCGCGGTTCCAGTCCTCTTTGCCACTGCTGCGGCCGCGTCGGGCTCGGGGGCTTTAGCATGAAGCTCCGCCCAGACGACTGGGGGTAGAGGTGGCTGGGAGGGAGGAAAGGACACTGCAGGATCCGCCTCTTAAAAGGGTAACAGGATGGGCAGGCATTAGAGTAGGATCTGAGGCGGTGTGGCCAGGTGTGTCGCGTCGTTTTATGAAAAATGGACGAGCAAGGAACGAGAGAATATGAGAACATAAAAGCTCTCTTGTAGGATTCGAGTCCGTTTTGAATTGCAAGAATACATTTTTCCCTCCTAACACTTGCCTAAAGGGCGTTTCAGGCTTAAGGTGCCAGAATGTGAAAGTACTTCTAAAAAGCGCAGATCCGAAGGGTCTGAGTCCTAGTCAAGAGAATTTGGGTAAGTGGGTGGTACTAGGGGCAGGCTGATTACTGAGTCTCTAAAGGAGGGGGAGGGGCAGGAAGAGCGCGTTACCTTTTCTTTTCCTTTATACCTTTCTCCTTTCCTGCTCCAAATAAGCGTCATACCTGTGTATTTTCTTCTTACCCTTACCCCATACTAAATATACTGCATCAGATGCCCCTTCTAAAAGTAATCGTAGTCCTCAAAAGAGAATTACCATTTTCACACACCTCAGAACTGAGCCTCTTTTCCTCTTCCACAAATCAGGTTTACCAAAATGGATATGTCTGCGCCATTCATGACCTTAACTACATAATCTTTCTTGATTTTCCACTAACTAAAAGGAGCCTGATCCACCTTGGCAGTTCACTCATGGAACTATTGCATTATGATTTCTCCTTAGTTTAAGTGCACAATTTTTTTTTTTTTGAGGAAGATTAGCTCTGAGCTAACATCTGCCGCCAATCCTCCTCTTTTTGCTGAGGAAGACTGGCCCTGAGCTAATGTCTGTGCCCATTTTCCTCTACTTTATATGTAGGACGCCTACCATAGCATGGCTTGCCAAGTGGCGCCATGTCCACACCCAGGATCGGAACCAGCGAACCCCAGCTGCCAAAGTAGAACGTGCGCACTTAACCGCTGCACCACCGGGCCAGCCCCAAAGTGCACAATTTTTATCTATGCTGTCACTTATTACATTTTAAATATACATTGGATTAAACTGAATTAATATACCCTCTGTCTAACAGTTGTGGATAACTTTTGGCCTGGGGGAAATTACTTCTCTGTGCCTAGGTTTCTTCATCAACTGTAGAATGGGGATAACAGTAGAGTTATCATAGAGTTGTTCAGATGATTAAATGAGTTTATCCATGTAAAGCACTTAGAACAGTGCTTAGCAGAGTGTAAACACTGTATCTGTTAAGTACTATTATCATTAAACAGGTACAGGGACCCAATACTTTTAAAATAATCTTAAAGTTGTTACTTTGAGGTAATAATCAGAGAAAATGATATTCTGGATGTTCAGTTTTAGCCATCTTTTCAGTCCAAAGAAATATAATTTACTTTGTCCAGCCAAACAGTTGTTAAATTCCTGATCAGTCACTCCCCTCAGTTCCTGGCTCAACATTTACTTAATCAATATTATTCCCAAAGATTAAGCATGGGACAGTTCTGCACTTGATACTCTTATGACTTGAGAGAAACCTAGAGGAAAATCAATAACATAACCAAACAGCACCTGGAATCCAAGTAGGTGGGCAATTCTGTGGAACATGAACCCTAGGTATTGAAAGGAACTTTAGAGGTCAAAGTGGGTATATGGGGCTGATAGCATGGCACCCCCAACTGCTGATGATGTTAATCTCTGAGATAATAATGACCTAGAGGAAAAGAAAAGGGTAGGATCAGCCATCTCCAAGAAATGGTACAATTCTAGAAATTGTCTGAATTTGTTGGTGAAGAACACTCAAAATTCAGTCAATAACACCTGCATGACAACTATATTGTACTTTGAAGAAACAATGTGTTCAAAAGAGATAATTTATAGGATATCTGCAAAACTCAAGTTTGGAGAGACATCTGTTAATAGTCATTCATTCTTTTCTTAAACAAATATTTTGTACATCTACTATATGCCAGTCATACACTAAGCATTGAAGTAAAAAATCAAATAAGACATTAACTCTGCTCTCAAAAAGCTCATAAATTAGCTTTGATGACACAAACAAGCCAACTGATAATTGCAGTATAGAGTGCTATATGTATATAGTGTGAGTGCTATGATAGAGGTGTGCAGAGGGCAGTAGTGGATAACAGAGAAGAGGAACCTAATCTGGACTGGGAAGTAAGGAAAAGCATCACAGAGAAAGTTCCACCTGTGCTGAGTTTGAGAGGGTCAGCCTTTCTCTGCAGAGAACAATACAAGGAAAGGCATTGAGGCATGGAGCTGAAAATGTGGGGAAACAAGTACTACAGGATCTATAAATATAAAACGATTGGAACTCAGAGTACAAGCAATAAAGTATAGATGTACACAGGTTCAGTTCTTGAGAGTCCTTCGGGTAAAGGTAGGGAGTTTGGACTTTATCCAAAAGCAAGGAGTAACATAATCAGGGCTTAAGCAGGGAGTAATGTAATCAGATCTGCATTTCAGAGATCATTATGGCTTCTCTGTGGATGATAGATCGGAGAGGACAAGAGTAGAAGCAAGGAGCCCAGACAGAAGATGTTGGGAGTGCTCCAGGTGAGAGATGAAGGTGGCCTGGACTAGACAGGTAGTGGAAATGAAGAGAAGTGGACAGATTGGGACTGTATTTTGGGGATAGAATCAACAGGACTTGTTTGGGGGATAAAAGAAAGGGAAGAGTTAGAAATTGCTCTGAGGTTTTTGGATTGGAAGACTGGATAGCACTTAATTGGGAGGAGGGTTTTAAATGTGTAGAGAGGGTAGGAGGAGAGATGAGTTCAGTTTAGACATGTTGATTTTGAGGTACCTGTGATGTAACTAGGTAGAACTGTCTGGTAGGCGGTTGGATTTTCTGATTACTGAATACCTACTAAGCTCAAGACACTGGAGGGGCTGGCCCAGTGGCGCAGCGGTTAAGTGTGCACGTTCCACTTAGGCAGCCAGGGGTTCACCAGTTCAGATCCCGGCTGGGGACATGGCACCGCTTGGGAAACCATGCTGTGGTAGGCATCCCACGTATAAAGTGGAGGAAGGTGGGCACAGATGTTAGCTCAGGGCCGGTCTTCCTCAGCAAAAAGAGGGGGATTGGCAACAGTTAGCTCAGGGCTAACTTCCTCAAAAAGAAAAAAAGACACTGGAGAGGTGTGGGTATACAGAAACAAACAAACAAAAAAAACCAGTCCCTGCCCTCAAGTCAGAGAGGCAAACAGAAAATAACATACAGTGTAATAAATGATAGGACTAAGAAAAGCATAGGGTACAATGGCAACCTGTGTGTGGCTGACTCTTTAAGAACAAATAGAGTTAATCAAGCGAAGAGTGTAAGAACAGTCAGGCATAGGCAATAGTATATTACACGAGAACACCAGGGAACATTCAGGGAACTAGCATTCGGTACTTATATATGGCTGGGATGTAAGTTGCAAAGGGGGAACCAAGGGAAGTGAAGGTGGTCAAGCAGGTTGTGCCAGAACATGAACAGTTTAGAAAACTATGTTAGAGTGTGGACTCAAGACACATGCACACACATGCATGCACACACACACATACATATAAAGTAAATACAGCAAAATGATAATTGTTGAATCTAGATGGTGGGCATATAGGTGCTCACTGTACTATTTTTTCAACTTTCCCCCATATTTTAAACTTTTTGTAATGATGAGTTTAAAATTGTGAATTTATTTTGAAGTCAGTGGAGCAAATGAATGATTTATCAAAGCTAGGCTTAAATCGATCATCTGAATTGTATGAGGGCAAGACAGGAGGCAGAGAGACTATTGAGGAAGCTAGCATCCCCAGTACTATTGTGGAGGTCTAGCCCAGTTGTAGAGATGGAAATATCAGACTATCATAGTTGATGACATGGACCATTAAAATCATCCTATGAACTCCCCTTGCCACAAGCCCATCCTCACCAAGCAACCCTTCTTATTATCATTTAGCTCCTCAGGTAAATATGCCTACAGGGAGATAATGCCCTCATCAGCAAACACTAGTATCTGGTCCACTTGGAAGTTATTCTTCTCATTATAAATTAATCAATTGGCGTTCTGGCTTATATATTGGTCTCTTGTGAATTTGGTTAAGTATGAGTCAGTCCCCAGGAGCCCAGTCCCTGTTTCTACTACCAATCAAATTTCAAAGCTTGCAGAGCTAAGAACCAGACTGTAGATTATGACTGCATCAGAGTCCTTCCACTCTACAGAGATTTGTCTGGGTAGCCCTCTGGCTTTCCCTAACCATATTCCCTCCGTCTTGCTGTGATTTCTTTTCAAACTGCAGCAGAGCCTTGCTGCTAAGATTGAGGTCTGCTGATTGGGAACTTCAGCATCATCAGGGAGCTCGTGAGAAATGAAGGATCTCAGGTCCTACCCCAGACCTGCTGAATCAGAATCTGCATTTTAACAAGCTCCCCAGGTGATTTGTACACACATATAAGTTCGAGAAGCCCTGGGGTAGTCTAGAGAATTCCTGCTGGGTAGCCAGCAGCCAGCCTCTGCTTGAACACACCCTGTGTCAGGGCTTACTACCTCAAAAAGCATCACATCCTGAGTAGTGCTACACTTTTCTTACTGGAAAGTTCATATAAGTGTAGTTTGACGTTGCTTCAGTCCTTCCTCCTCCTTCCACCCAACTCTTCCAGTCTCAGGTCCCCAGAGTTTCCATGCTACTCCCTGGCTGTATCGCTACCCCACCAGGGCCTTTGCTTGGAGCAGTTTCCCTGTACCAGACCGTACCGTATTCCTGACCCTCAAGCCAAATGTACTAGTCCTAGATGTATTCTCCCAGTCTCCTACTGTCCCTAAGGCTAATAACAGCTCCTGTTCATTGGGCATTTACTATGTGCGTTACATGCATCATCTCATTTGATCACCACAACCATCCATTATTATCCCCATTTTCAGAAGAGGAAACTGGCTCAGAGAGAATTAGTAACCTACCTAAGCTCATATAGCTAGTTACAGAATCAGGATTCCAACGCAGTTCTGACTCTTAAGTATTAATAGCCGATAATGACTTAGTGTCTTCCCCCTGGAGAGTGGCATTTGCATTTTAACATTGCTTTATACCAAAAAAAAAAAAAACGTTCAAGTGAAATGTTTCTTGTATGCATTTCAGGCACTGTGTGACCAGTGAGGGAGATATATTTGGGCCAGGAGCCTTTCTGAATTCCTCAAATCCTCCCACAAAGGCTAGCCCTGCCAAATATTTGTATCAGCAATACTGAACGGAAAGCTGCCCTGAGCAGTGTACTATCGAATGATGAACTGATAAACAGAGCAGCATTCTGCAGAAGCAACAGCAGGGCACCACTGTGGCCGATTAAGTTTCCAATCACACTGAGTTTCTGCAGAGGCAAAGAGATGGATGATAGTGTTGAGCCTTTAATTTGTCTGCAAGAAATGAGACGTCGCATCTGGCTTCTTACCATTAAACAAATGGCACAGTACCATCTGGGACAACTAGTGCCCTGGCATCTAAGTGATGCCATGGCTATACAGCTCGACAGTAGAGGTGTAGGGAACGTGTAGAGAAGGGATGGCAACAAATTTCCAATCTAGGCGGCTGTTCTATGGATAGAAAGAAGAAAACGGTGGGGTATGGAGAGAGTGAACAGCCAAACAAAACAAAACGAAAAGCCCAAAATGTGATGCTGCAGCATACTTTCAAATAATATGACATCACTTGCAAATACAGGTAAACCTCAGTCAGCTCAAGTGGGTATACAGCCATCAGAAAATAGAGGATTTTTTCAACAAAGCTTTCATGCACTCAAAGAAAAGACAGAATTTCAGAGAGGGGCTTTACTACAGTAGGTGTGCTATATCTGAAACTAAGAGCAGTCTTCTCATATCCATAACAATAATAGCTACCACTGAGAGCCTACTATGGGCCAGGTATGTTATACCTATAAGTATTATATGCTACATCTTACAGAGGAAGAAATGGAGGCTCAGGTTAAGTAACTTGCTGAGGTCACCTATGATAACTGAATGACAGAATTAGAATTTGACCCCACGTCTTAGTACAAAACTACACTCTTCCCATTATATCGCTTTCCACTCTGTACAACTCTACCTCCAAAAATAGAGGTAGGAGGGGCCGGCCCAGTGGTGCAGCGGTTAAGTTCGCATGCTCCTCAACAGCGGCCCTGGTTCGCAGGTGCGGACCCGGGTGCAGACCTGTGCACTGCTTATCAAGCCATGCTGTGGCAGGTGTCCCACATATAAAGTAGAGCAAGATGGGCACGGATGTTAGCTCAGGGCCAGTCTTCCTCAGCTAAAAAAAAAAAAGAGGATTGGCGGTGGATGTTAGCTTATGGCTAATCTTCCTCAAAAAACCCCCCACAAAACACTAGAAGTAGGAAGGAAACATTTATTGAAAGCCTACCACGTGCCAGACACTTTACATACGTTAATTATATTATTTGATTCTTACATCAGGTAATAAAATCCTATTATGATTCCCATTTTTAAGATGAGGAAAATGAGGCTCAGAAAGGTGAAGTATCTTCCCGAAGGTCACACAGCTAGTAAGTGGCAGAGTTGGAATTCACATGGGAGTATGTTTGACTTCAAATTCTATGCCATGTTCACTCTGCTGTACTACCTCGCCACACACAGTGAGGATATTATTACAAGGTGGGAAGAATGGGTGATTTTCAGCTGCATTCAGTAACACATGTTAGCATACTAACAATCCCCTGGCTGGAGTGCCGGACTTCCTGCTGAGCAGCCCCAGAATCCTAGACAACAGAGATGATGAGAGTACATTGAGTGAAGTGCCTCATCATCCTTTATAAATGTCTACATCTTCACTTGTACACACTCGCTCACATGAGTGTGTGGAGAGGAGTGCCTGAACATGTGTGATGTGTGATGTGTGGAAAGGGTGCCCACCTTCCTCCACTTTTATGTCACTGATGAAAACTGGTACAGAAAGGAATTGTATTGATGGAGGACAATGCAGGAAATTTGAGCTAAATTGCGTCAACTTGGTTGCTACTGGGGGATCAGATGAGCTCTCTTGAGTTTGGGGAGATGACTGAGGGTATCCCAGATTGCTCAAGAGAGATAAGAGTGAGGGAGGGCCCAAGGCATGGGGGCAGGAATGGCTTCAGGGGAAAGCTGGGCAGGCGAGCTGCTGGACGGAACAATGGACGTGAGTGGTTTTCACCCTGACTGCCGTATCACAACCACCTACTTGGGAAACTCATCTGGTCTCATGCAGTCTCCTCTCTTTCCTTCTCAGGTTTCTAGTAAGATGAAGATTTCAAAAGAATTAAATCTGTGGCCACAAGAGATTTATGTGTGTATGTTACTAAAAGAAAGAAAAACAATTACTTGGGGGAAAATGAGAGAGAAAAATGTTGTTAAGGAATTGTAGCCTACAGATAGGACCACATATGTGAGGTCTACTTCCAGTCCATTCTGCTGTGCAGTAGGCCACATCCACAGCACTCCCCCATGCCCGTCTCTCGTGTTATTTTTAACTTTGCTGTTGACTGGTTATGTGACACTGAGGAAGTTTCTCTTTCTTCTTTCTCGGAATAGGGATAATCATAATGAAAAATTGTATAGATATATTTTGAACCACTTAACGTTCCTTCATATTAAAGCCTAACAAATCAGATAGTATATCTAAAATAAATATCTGTGATCTTGCGACTGACTAGGACACGTGACAGAAGAGCTGTAGAAGGGAGTGGGCTTGGCTGGCATGGATAGGATCAGTTTACTAAATTAAGGAGGAGTTAAGTTCTTAAAAATGCACATGGGCAGTGAGTTTTCTTTTGAACCTCCAGAGAGAATAGGATTCCTTTTTTAATAAGAAGCTAATTTGATAATTCCTAGTAAAGCTGGGGCTTCTGAAAAGCAATTTAAGAATAAACATACTTATATTGTAGTGCATAATCACAGCCACCTATTGAGGCCAAGGCTTGCCATTTAGAAGCTAAAGTCTGCTTGAGTGTGGGCAAAGGCAGCCTTTGTATTCCAAGGGGCAAAGTCACAAATTCACAGCTGCCAACTATATGCATTAGGATTAGCTGCAGCTGGCCAGGGCTCAAAATTGATCAATAACTCGGAGTAAACAAGTATCTGGCAATAAGTGACCAGGTGCTAGCACATAGTTGAGACAACTGAAATCGGCTGGCTTACCACTCATGATTCACACAGTAATTAAGTTCTGTCACACCAGAATTAGATAAGTGTTATGGTTATGTTGGTTGTAGGAAACAGGCAAGGGACAAGCAGGCCTTCAACAGAAGGGTATTTTATGACTACAAAACTTACTTTGACTTCACCACAAATCATGCAGTATAAAGTTTAGAACATTAAAATACTAATGGGAACATCAAAAAGAAAAAAAAAATGCCCAGATCCACCGAAGCATAGTACACTCTGGAATCCATAAAGTCACTTCTCCCTCAGCTGACAATCTTCCAATTAGCAGGGGCAGGTGCACTTTTTTCTAAGTTGCCTCTGTGTCACTTTGGGTGCGGATAGCATGAGTATACTTCGTGTTCTTCAGAGCAAACTACTGCAGACGCAGAAGTCAGTGACTGCTTAATATTCTGGATGTTGTCAACTCTGAAGCCACAGAAAGTCTTTTACTAGAGGCAATGAAGTGGCTCAGCAATGTTTGCTTTTCGTGGAAAAAAAAGAGAGCAGAAATTGAAAACCTGCAGCTCTCATTTGTTTGAAGAGGCTCGTCAAATTTACCTTCAGTGATCCCACCACTTCATTAAATGTCTTCGTCTTTCTTAGGTGGTGATGGTTGAGGTGTTTAGAGACCTGATGACAGCATATGTTTGGGCCTTACACAATGTTTAGGGTACAGCACCCCGCTGCCTTTAGGACCTTCTATTTGGCGGGATTTAAGGCAGGATGAAAATTTTCCAGCAAACACATTCCAGGAAGCAGGCTATCTTATATCAGAGCTTTCAATTATGCCCCACATACGGCATTTTCAGGAGAGATTTTCAAGTTCTAAGGTAATAGTCAATTTCTTAAGAGTGGCATGCTAGACAGAGGGTTTCTAACGTCTGCTGTAATCCAGCTTTCTCTTTTTATGCATAAGGAAGATTGTCGCTGACCTAACATCTGTGCCAATCTTCTATTTTATGTGGGCTGCCACCACAGTGTTGCTTGACAACTGGTGATAGATCCATGCCCAGGATCTGAACCTGCAAACCCTGGGCCACCAAAGTGGAGCACAGGAACTTAACCACTATGCCACTGGGCCAGCCCCGTGTAATCCAACTTTCTTTTGAATAAGAAATAGTGTGGGTAAATTTTTTTTTCTTTGGTGAGGGAGATTGGCCCTGAGCGAACATCTGTGCCAATCCTCCTGTATTTTGTATGCGCGATACCGTCATAGCATGGTTTGATGAGCAGTGGGTAGGTCCAAACCCAGGATCCAAACCTGCGAACTCTGGGCCACTGAAGCAGAGTGGGCGAACTTCAGCACTATGCCATAGGGCCACCCCTCCTCAGCTTTCTTTTACACAGAATCTTACCTCTGTCACTGCAAGTTGTGTTAGGTAGCAGTGAACAGGCAAAGAACAAGCAGACTGTCTAGGGAAAAAATGTGCTAGACTAATCCCACCTGCTCACTGCAGTCAGCAAACAAATTTAGGAATAAAATATTTCTAGTAACCTTGACCCTCGGGATATCTGATGTACAAAACTGTAAGCAATAAACATCATCCGGCATATGGGAATTATAGTTTTCTCTTTTGGAGTTTCAGTGATTTAAAAGAAAATTCACCCATTCTCTAATTTATTCATTAGAATAATAAACATTTTTTAGAGCTTCTAATGTGTACAAAGTCTTATGATAGTTGCTGGCGGAGATAAGAAGATGAATTCAACAAGTTTCCTCCATTAAGTATCTCAGTCTACTGGGGGATAAATTGTATCAAGAAAAATTTTGTGGGCTCTCTCTTTGTTTTTACCTACCTGCGTCTCGATTATCAGCAATACAAGCTTTAATTGAAAGCATAGTCTAGTCTCAATTGTCTATTAATGGAGAAGTAATATTAATTTTTCTCTTAGACTGTTATAGTCAGACTTCTAATTGATCTCCCTGCTTTTAGTCTCTCCCCCACTCCAAATCATCCTTCATATTACTGTCAGAGTATACTTTCTAAAATATAGCTATGATTATGTCACTTCTCATTGCATGTTGAATAAATACAAATTCCTAAACTTGGAAGGTGAGGCCCTCAACAATCTAGGTCCATCCGGTCACTGCCTCTTTACACCTCCACCGTATCTGACACACACCTTTATGGATGTATAGCATTTTCCATCCTATGCTGCATTTATTTACTTACATGCCTATCTCCACCATCAGTGACTGAGCTCCTAGAGAGGAGAGACCATGTATTTTTCTTCTTTGTAGGCCCAGCCTTTAGCCTGGCACATTAGAGTACCTTTGAAGAACAAGTAAATGGATGGCAAGAACTGGAGGGCAAGCTGGCTGGTTTGCTCGCTCGCCGGTATGAATTTTTTCCCACTGTTTTTATTAAGGTATAATTTACATAGAGCAAAATTCACCCCTTTTAGTGTACAGTTCTGTAAGTTTTGGCAAACATATACAGTCGTGTAGTTACTACCACAATCAAGATATAGAACACTTTTATCACTCCAAAAATTTCCTCATGCTATGCCTTTGTAGTCAACCCCCCTACTTAACCCCTGGCGACCCCTCGTCTGTTGTCTGTCCCTATGGTTTTGCTTTTTCCAGAATGTCATATAAATGGAATCATTAGTATATGGCTTTTTGTGTCTGGCTTCTTTCACTTAGCAAAGTGCGTTTGAGATTCATTCATGTTATTGCATTGGCAGAGATGGGTGCTGTGAGGGGGTACAAAGTCCTGTGTGAGTATAGAGGCAGGAATGTTTGCTTCTGACTTAAGGAATTAGGGGAGATTTTATGGAGAAAGTAATATCTGAGCAGAGCCTTGAGCGATAGGTGGGATTTTTATAGGTACAAATGGTGAAGGAAGATATTTCAGTAATGGATATAGCAGGGACAAAAGTTCAGAGTCAGGAAAGAACAGAGTGGATTTGGGGAACATTATTTCACTTCGGCTAGAGCACAAGAGGAGGAGTAGTGGGAGATAGGGCAGAAAAGGTAAGTTAGGGCTTTGTTGACCTTGAATAACATATTTTGGAATTTGGTCTTGATTTATTAGGCAGTGGACAGCAATCGCAGGTTTTTGATTCAAGCTCTTTTTCAAGGAGAGTAATAGTTTTGCCTGCAGGTACTTCTGCTGCCCTGCCTGAGCTGGGGTGGATTGCTCTCTGTCTGGGTTGAGAATACAACTGTGACTCCTAAAACAAGGCAACAAATGACATCCAAATATATCAAAAATATACCAGGGATATAAAATATTTGAACTACTGGCACTTACTAGAAAATGTATTCATGAAATGACTGAATTCAATACCTACCAAGGCTCTCCTAGCTCTCCATTCATTTGTATTCTCTCAATTCTCTCTACGGTCAAGGTATCAAAAAGCCAAGTATTGTTCCTGGATCCTATTTTTCTAGTTCTCCACAGAAACATCTTCACTGGGATAAGTAAGAATTAATGTTAGGTCTTCTGCCTTAGCAGGTAGCCAATAAAAAAAAATTCCAGCATTTCTTTCTTTTATTAAGCCATATTATCCACAGATGTTACTCAAATTCCTATGTAAAAGAACCCATTCCAATATTGGATGATTTTTTCCTGAGACAATAACAGCCATTTCACCAAAGAGGGGATATACAGATGACAAATAAGCACAGGAAAAGATGTTCAACCTCATTAGCCATTAGGGAAATGCAAACGAAAACCACAATGTGATATCACTACATACCTACCAGAATGACTTAAAAAAAAAAAGGGAAAACAGCAAATGATGGCAAGGATGTGGAGAAACTGGATCACACGTACGCATCATTGTTGGTGGGAATGTCAAATGGTACAGCCAATCTGGAAAACAGTCTGGCAGTTTCTTATAAAACTAAACCTGTGGGGCCGACTCCATGGCCAAGTGGTTAAGTTCACGGCGGCCCAGCGTTTCGCTGGTTTGGATCCTGGGCATGGACCTAGCACCGCTCATCAAGCCATGCTGAGGCGGTGTCCTACATAGCGGAGCCAGAAGGAGCTGCAACTAGAATATACAACTTTGTACTGGTGGGGCTTTGGGGAGAAGAAAAAGAAAAAAAAAGATTGGCAACAGATGTTAGCTCAGGTGCCAATCTTTAAAAAAAAAAACTAACCTAAACATGCAACTACCATATGACTCGGCAATTTCAGTCATGGGCCTTTATCTCAGATAAATGAAAAATTATGTTCACCAAACCTGTATATGACTGTTCATAGTAGCTTCACCCATAATTGCCAAAAACCGGAAATGACCCAAATGTTCTTCAATAAGTGAATGGTTAAACAAACTGTGATTCATCCATACCATGGAGTAATACTCAGCAATACAAAGGAATGAACTATGACTACATGCAACAGTCTGGATGAAGTTCCAGAGAATTACGCTGAAAGAAAAAAGCCAATCCTAAAAGGTTGATTCCATTTATATAACATTTTTGAGATGAAAAATTATAGTAAATAGAGAACAGACTAGTGGTTGTCCAGAATTAAGTAGAGGGTGTGGGGCAGAGGTATGTGGTTATAAAAGGGCAACATGAGGGAACCCTGTGGTGATGGAATTGTTCTGAATTTTGACTATGGTGGTGGTCACATGAACCTAGACAAGTGATAAAATTTCATAGAATATGTAAATGAGTGCATGTAAAACTAGTCAAATCTAAATAAGGTGGGTGGATTGCATCAATGTCAATTTCCTGGTTGTGATATTGTACTACAGTTTTTTTATTTTTTTGAGGAAGATTAGCCCTAAGCTAACATCTGCTGCCAATCCTCCTCTTTTTGCTGAGGAAGACTGGCCCTGAGCTAACATCCGTGCCCATCCTCCTCTACTTTATATGTGGGACGCCTACCACAGCATGGCTTGCCAAGCAGTGCCATGTCCACACCTGGGATCCGAACCAGCGAACCCCTGGCTGCCGAAGCAGAACGTGTGCACTTAACTGCTGCGCCACCGGGCTGGCCCCTGTACTACAGTTATGTAAGGTGATACCATTGGGGGAAACTGGGTGAATGGTATACAGGAACTCCATTTCTTACAAATGCATGTGAATCTACAATTTTCTCAAAAGAAAAAGTGTTTTAAAAAGGGGAATATATGTTGGTTGCAGAACTGTATAAAATATTACTTAAATATAACGTTAGAAATTATTTTTGTCTTTTGTCGAGGATTTGGATGTTTTGTTCTGACAAGATTTTTACAAAGCGATAAAATTCATCACATTTCTAGTTTTAACTGCATCGTTAGGAAACAGAGAGCCCAACCTGGGGCAGCTACTTCTGCTTCTGCTATAGCGATTCTTAATCTTTTTTGGGGGTCAGAGTAACTTCTGAAAATTTGATGAAAACTATGTACAGAATCAATGAACATATAAAATTTTGTGCAGAACTTCAAGGAGTTTTATGAACCTCATGAAGCTTATCCAATGACCCCATGTTATTGTTCCGCTACTGCTATACTTTCAATATGGTGGTCAATGGCCTCATGTGGTTATTTAAAATTAAATAAAATTAAAAATTCAGTTCTTCAGGCACATTAGCCACATTTCAAGCACTCAATAGCCACAAGTGGCTTGTGGCTACATTTTGGACAGCACAGAGATAGAACTTTGTATCGCTGCAGAATGTTCTGTTGGACAGCATTGCTCTAGAACATTTAGGATAAGATTTACTTTATTTTTAAAAAATCAACTCCATCTACTTATAACTTCAAGAATACTTCAGTTGCATAAAGACCCTGTGTGGCCCATCTGTGTGCCTCCAAGGACCCCAGCATAAGAACTCTCTTTTTAGATGGGTTCTATTTTAACCATAAATGTCTTATTTTGTATTGGGTTTAGCCAAGGGACTAATTTAAATCCCCTTTGAATTGGGTAGGCGATAGATCCTAAATTTTTAACGTTTCAATTATTATATACAATGGCAGAAAACAGGGCTGGCACTTGCAGATAGGAAGAACTGTTTGAAGTGTATAAAGTATTTTTGGAGGAGAACCTAGATACAGATGAACAGATATTAGGAGATAGTCAAGAGTCAGGCTTATCTACATAATACCAAAACAGTTGGTTAAAAGTGGAATATTCAGTTGCTTCGTTCAACTAGTATCTTTTATTTATTTTAGTGTCATGTAAATATATATGATACTAACTGTGGCAAAGGGTTATTAAAATAGAAAGAGGGGAAGACCAAGATTTTAAATGCTGTGATGGGAAAATAAATAGCTGAGTTGAGTAACATTATAGATGTGTAGGCAGAAAGAACGTGGGGAACGTGTAAGGGAACTTGTGTCTTGCAAAGTAGCTTTCTGGTTCGCTGTAGTTTGTCAAGTATTTAGGAATAGAAGGTATTCATGCTTAAGTTGGTAGTCACTTACCAAAGCTCTGGTGATCTTTCTCTTATTAGAATAATTATATTCTTAAAATGTAAATCATCTTTGCCTTCCAGCCTTTCTCCTTCAGATATTGAAATCAACATTTTTCTTTTTTGAATTGAATTTTGTTTTCCACCTAAAGCTAGGTACACACTAGAATTATATTGAAGGTGTACTTTTCTCAGGGTCATTGTTTATTAGTTCCCTAAAAATTGAGTCAGATCTCAATTATAGATTCTAGTAGATGAGAAGCAGTGATATAGATAATATAAAAGGGCAGCTAATCAAAAAGACACTTGGAGTTCACTTTGAAATGCATTTTTCAGTACATTTTTATGTTATGTTTTACTCAGGCATTCCCTTCAGACCCATAAGAGGTGACTCTGAAGTAGCTTGAGTGATCAAAGAAAGTTAGCCTGAGATTTAAACACTGCCAGTGGACTAGCTGCCTGCAAATAATTAAGTTAATGGCAGAACTTAGCATATTTATATTCTGTATATCACCTTACTCCCATGAGCATGTAATCATTAAAGACAATCTATGGACTCACTGGTCTTATTCATTCTGGGAATTTTTTCATATCTTCAAGGTGCTTGGTTTTAAAGTAATCAATTAGATTGATTTTTGTTTTATTCAAATCTATTTGGCTGACCTTGACAAACTGAGTATTTTGGTGTTCTCTTAATTGAAAGAGTTGCCATATGGTGTCAGAAGACATTGAAAATTGTAATTCAGATGCCAATATAGCATGTTACTGTTTAAATATGCTTGAGACAAGTACCAAGGTGTTTGGATTAGCCACAAAAATGCTCAACATGCCCTCTGCTGGGCCTTTTTTTATATGGTTGGAACAGAAAAATGCTGTGTCATCTGGTTGTGCAGTGGGTTGAGAAAAGGAATTCCACTACAACTATCACATGTGATGAAGAAGCCCGAAATACCAATTCACAAGTCTTTCTGGCACGGATAATTCTGGCTTACTTAGCTAGTTTCAAAAGGAAGATTTAAATGCTATCTAGACCCAAAGAAACTAAAACTTTATTATGTGCTTAGGAACTCCCCTGTGTGTTATGAAATAAGATAATCGTATTGTCAGGTAATCTCTCCATCAATATGTAAACCAACTAATAATGCTACCATTATTACACTATTATGTAATTATTACATTATTATGTAAACCACTAAATAATTCTGCCATAAGAGGATATCTGTGAAGAGGTGGATTTTGATTGAAGATTTTTGCAGGGTTTGCAAAGATGCATTTCCACCCCCTGCCCCCATCCCCGGGTTTTATCTGAGGCTTAATCCTATAAATCAGCACGTATTCCTATAAATTAAGTGGATGTTTTGCTTGTGGAGAAAAATGGGGAATTAGATTCAGTGTTTTCTTTAGCAAAAATTATTTATATATTTTTCTTGGATCAAAATATTCCTTAACATCCTGTGTGATAATGTAACAAATATCCAGCAAGTATCTTCCCAACAACTTCCTTCACAGTCAAATGGTTGTATACAGTTCAGTTGCATAAATTGTACACATAGCCACATTTTAGTTGACCACATATTCCTGTTCACAGCTTCAGAAGAAGCAAGTTATGAAACTAGAGGGGCTCTAGAGAGATTTATTGTTTTGCCTCTCCCCAGCACCAATTGGCAGTCAAAGAATAGAACTGGAGGGCTGGCCCTGTGGCCAAGTAGTTAACTTCACGTGCTCAGCGGCCCAGGGTTTTTCTGGTTTGGATCCTGGCTGTGGACACAGCACCGCTCATCAAGCCATGCTGAGGCAGCTTCCCACATATCACAACCAGAAGGACCTACAACTAGAATACATGACTATGTACTTGGGGGGGGGGGCTTCGAGGTGAAGAAGAAGAAAAAAAGAAGGTTGGCAACAGATGTTAGCTCAAGTGCCAATCTTTTAAAAAAAAAACGGCCAGAATATAGCTGGCTATTTTCTTTATGAATTTCTCTCTAAAGCACCAAGATCAGTTTTTCATACCCCAGGAGTCTGAAAGGTTTTCGTTTTATCAAACTGAAAATTCTTCTGGACTCATTTAAGTCAATGCCCTCAATTAATCATTGTTCTCTGAGTTTTCTAAAACATCGACTTCAATTGCTTACATCATTAGCAAAATAAGTAATACCAGGTGCAAAACTAATACTTGGAACACTATAAATTTGCCTTTTGGTGTGTATTAGTCTTCACAGCTTTCCTTTTATTATGGATGTTAGTGGTGTGTCACAGACAAGGGTGAATCTGACTCAAGGACAGGAAACAAATATATTAAAGGAATTGAGATTATCTATTTTTCTCATATTTCAGTAGAACATGAGACTTTACTGTTTAGCCTCTCAGAGATCAGAATACAATCTATGCAGTAATTAAATTTATCTGAAAGTAAATTTAAGACAGTGGGTTTGTTATTGGTTTTTTCCATTTTGTCTGGCTGAAGGCAAAGAAGTCTTGAATTACCATTCTACTTCGGGTAATATTCTCTTTCTCTAAAGTGCAAATAGGGTATGTGATTTGAGAAGACATTTAAAAAATATACTATCTCTAAGATCTTACTGTAAGGAAATGGAAATATTCTCATAAGAAGTTATAGCATAAAAACATCCCTAATGAATGTCAAAAATGCACAAAACACCACCACTTCATGGTTTTAAAATGTAATTACAGGTTAAGGGCATAGGTCAGTTAAATGGAAGCCTAAAGTACCAGATATGTAAGATAGTACTGCTTGAAGGAGACATGTTTTGTCAGTGCTGACCACTTTGCTAACATATTAAGTATTCACAGAGTGAGGATTAGCGGGCTGTGGACATCTGTTTCTTCAGAGAAGTATTAGTAGGATATCCAATAGTTTAAACCATTTTCACAAATGAACAATGTGGATATTCTTTTAGATTTAACTTTTTTCATTGCCAGAACTATCGTCCAAGCACAAAGAATAAAGAAAATAGAATTCTACTTTCATGATGAAATTATTTTGGAAATAGAAGTAAAAGTTTACTAAATCAGACTTGCTTGAAGTTGGCCAGTTCGATAATTGAAGTACAGAGTAGAGTAATATTTCACTATTTTGGAGAAAGGCTAGGACTTATTCCATGATGAAAGGAAATTCATCGTGTATATAAGTTCCACACTGGGAACAGTAACCTTACACCGGAAAACCAATTTCTGTAGTGCCTGAGGAAGTATTTATTTGCATAAAATTAACTGGACTATTAATTAAAATCATTTACATTGTCCTTTGAAGATTTCTATATTTCATTAGCTTTGATTACATTACTGTATATGTCTGAAAAATGTTTTAAAAATCCCCTCCCATAGTTCAGAGATTTCCTGTCAGATAGGCATTCCTCTTGAAGTTTTAACAAAATACAAAATGCAGCTTTATTATTTTCAAGTAATACAATAACACAAATGAATTGCTACTAAAATGATGCCAAAGAGAAGCACTGTTGGATATCCTTTAGTGAATAGGCAAAGATTGTTTGCAGGAAAAATAGTTGCTTTTATGTACTGCTTAAAAAGAGTGTCTATTCTCTGAAGGCAGTTAATCATCTCCCCACTCCTCTAAGTGCCGACCCTACATTTTTAACTTAGACTAAACACTGGTGAATTAACGAGGTTTTTATTATACTTCACCCAAATTCACATAGTAGGATGCAGACCACTGCATCTACAATAGTTTATGTAAATGAGTGAAAGAGTAATATTAATTCCACAAAATTGTGCAGTGAAACAAGACCTGAACTAGAATCTGGTTCCTTCGCTGCATGACCCTGTGTGGCTGTAAGCACTCTGTGTAGGTGTGTGGATCACTGCTGGTAATCGAGGCAGTTCCTATTGCCAGAACTTTATATAGAAGCAGCCTAACAAAGAAGTCATGTCCTCGACTGCCAGCTGAAGGTGAGACACCAAATAGCTTCAGGGACAGGCGCGAGAGATAAAAAGAACGCTCTGTTAACATGTTCTTTAAATGCCAGCAAAGCTGTCACTGGGCTGAGGAACCCCAACTTTTCTAGTGATACCACACTCCATTGGCTTTAGATAGAATTCTGAAGTAGGTAATATTTATTTGGGAGATCATATACTCCCCTTTTCAGCCACATTCCTTCATTCCTACATTCATTCTTCAATGAGGGCCTAGTGTCAGTCAGTCACCGTCCGAAGTATGCATACTGAAATGAATGAAACAAGGTGTGTGGATCTCCAGCAGTCTAGTACTGCTTCCTATCTGCTGTTTTGCACTCAAGTCACTATCAACGAATTAATCCCTGCTATGGCATCAGTTGTTAAGGTTAAGATGTTGCCTTTCCCAGGACCATGTGCCCTTTAAACAGGGACTCAGAGCCCCTGTAGCTTTTTTTTCCTTCTAAGATTGGCACCTGAGCAAACATCTGTTGCCAATCTTTCTTTCTTCTTCTTCTTCTTCTCCCCAAAGCCCCCAGGACATAGTTGTATATTTTTAGTTGTGGGTCCTTCTAGTTGTGGCATGTGGGACGCTGCCTCAGCATGGCTTGATGAGTGCTGCCGTGTCTGTGCCCAGGATCCGAACTGGTGAAACCCTGGGCGCGCGAACTTAACCACTCGGCCACGGGCCGGCCCCCCCATAGCTTTTAAAACCCAAAGGAATACTCCTTTAATCACAGATGAAATTCCGGACACTATATCATAGAGAGGAGGATATTGTTGGGGAGGGGGTTTCCTGAGACCCAACAAATCACATCACACAGGTGATTGGTTCCCAAATCCTTCTCCAAGACACAAAACGGAAAGTCGTTCTCAAAAAGCAAAAGGAATGCCCTCTCCCGATCAACAGAAAAAAAAAAGATTTCAGTGGTAAGAAGCATTGAAATTCGAATTCTACCCTAAGTAAAAAAGCCGGAAAGTCAATACCGCTGATTGGGAATTGCATGGATGATGTAAAGTAAGTAGGAGACAAGTGCGGGTGGTGGGCCGTCTGACATCCTATATGGTTCAAGGGCGCACAGCGAGGAACAACATGTGAAAGGCAGAGGGAGGCGTATTTTGGCGTAGTTTGAAAAATAACGTTCTAAAAACTGAAGCTGTTCAGTAATGAATTGAACTGCCTTGTGAGATGATGAGTTCTCTGTCACTGAAGTGCTCAAGCAGTAAATAGATAGCCGCCAGACAGGGATTTAGTTGCAGGAATTCCTGAAGTACATGAAAGATTTATATACTTTTATGTTTAGTCTATGAAGCTATTAGTCTATGATCATTAGGAATCCAGGAAAAACACAAGAATACATAAAAATAGGCAAAAAGTAAATTAACATGACCTAAGCTATGTATATAAGTGTTGAATGGCTGCTAAGTAAAGGAGAGAATAGACTAAACTATTAGCCAAGAAAGGCTTCTAATGGGGCCGGCCTGGCGGCATAGTGGTTAAAGTTCGTGTGCTCTGCTTTGGCGGCCCGGAGTTCGCAGGTTTGGATCTTGGATGTGGACCTACCACTGCTCATCAAGCCATGCTGTGGCAGCATCCCACGTAAAATAGAAGATTGGCACAGATGTTAGCTCAGTGCCAATCTTCCTCACAGGACAAAAAAAGAAAGGCTTCTAATAAGATAAATTTTGCCCAATATTTTAAAGTGAGAAAGAGGCATGGATAATTGAATAGGGAGAATGAACCAAGAAGGGGGATGACTTCATCAGCCTCATCTTACTACTACCATTTTTTTTGCCTACTGTAGAATAAGCACCATGCTAAGCGCTTTCTTTACATGTTATCTCATTTAATCTTTACAACCACCTGATAAAGTAGTACGACCAGTATCCCCATTTTGCAGATGAGATGACTAAGGTGAGAAGACTGAAATTCAGAGAGGTTAAATAACTTCTCCAAGATCACACAGCTAGAAAATAAACAGTAGATCTGGGATTCAACTTCGGGTCTGTCTCCCTACAAAGCCAGTGCCCTGAATCACTATTATATTCCACTGCTCCTCATAGAAGCCATGTCGTATGCTTGAAGGCTCAGAGAAAGAGAGATGAAGGGTGAAACTAGGGAGGCAAGATGAAGAGTTGGCCTTTAGTCAATATTTCTTTAATGAATAAGTAAACCCTGGCTTTTTAGATGAAAAAAACCCACATATTTTTATGTCTTCTTTTATTTCCGTGTTAGAAAACCAATTGTCAGCTAGAGCTTTCTCTCCTTGAGAGCTTTCCTCTGCCACTGCAGAGCTTCCCGTGGCCAGGCTATGATATGTAAACAAGAACGACTACACCCCAGGGCTTTATACCCTAGGGTTTAACCTCAACTCTTGTTTCCCAAGTGGGTGAGGGATCATGTGGTAATATGCAACAGGTTAGAGCCCTAGTATTTCTCTTTAGGCCTTCTTTAAGCTTCCCTCGTTGAACTAAAGGGTTGCAGTTTGCAGGGGAGAAAAAATGCATTCTTGGTGAAATGGTCAGAGAAACCATACATCTTCCTTTAGCCAAAATGCAACTTACTCCTCTCTCCATCTGAGTTCTGTTCCAAGAATTCTCCACAAAGGACCTTCGGTAAATGTGGCCTTTTTGCATATCCTGGCTTTTTGACAAGGCTAATTTTCTAAGAGCATTTGCCTGTATGGTTGGAATGGTAGTAAATTTCTCAGAATTAACCACTGTGGCCTCCAACTGCAGCTAATCTTACTATACATAAGTTACTGAGCATTTAGATGTTGGTTATATCCTATATGAGGCTAATAAAAATAATCAGTGAAAAAATCATTTTGACAAATGGTTATTTAGTCCATGTAGACATTTTTAGAGCTAGAATAATGTCAAACATCCTATTTCACTGATTCTATACTCCTCCTCCTCGCCCTCCACCTCCTCTACTGAATTGACTGCTTTGAGGAAAAGAACTCAACTTACATTTTCATTGAGAAGCTAAAAATATACGCAAGGAAATGTAGACTGTATTGAATGCAGTTCTGGAATGCAGGGCTTCCAGGCATTTAATGATTGCAATTTTGACATCCTAAGGCCTTGACTAGGTTTCTGCCAGTGTTTACTAAAATCCTAATCTCTTCATGCAGAGATAGGTAATTAGCATTAGTCATAACAGATCATTTCCCAGAACATTTGATTTATTAAAATGGCCCAAAATAATTTTGTCATGTGCTCTTTCTTTATAATGATTTCATATTTTTATGCAACATCCTCCAAATACCCAGGTAACAATCAACTCAAGCCCCAACTTGCACCTGATTTAAGACTTAAAAGTAGGTCCATTTGGGGGGCTGGCCCCGTGGCCGAGTGGTTAAATTCGCGCCCTCCGCTGCAGGTGGCCCAGTGTTTCATTGGTTCGAATCCTGGGCGCGGACATGGCACTGCTCATCAAGCCATGCTGGGGCGGTGTCCCACATGCCACAACTAGAAGGACCCACAACGAAGAATATACAACTATGTACTGGGGGGCTTTGGGGAGAAAAAGGAAAAAAATTAAATCTTTAAAAAAATTTTTAAAAAAAGTAGGTTCATTTGGAACTTTAGGACTGGTTAGTTTTACATTCAGGTCATTCAGCACCTACTACCTTCCACGGTAATCCCCCTCCCTGCCCAAACATTAACACGTCCCTCCTTCAGCCTTGTAATCTACAGTCACAGCTCTAGGACCCTCCTGATCTAAATGATTCCATATTTTCATCTCTAGCCTATTCAGCTCTGCCCTTCTCAGTGCCTTTAAGAGTGCCTGCTCTCTTGTGAATAATTCTCTTATGTTTGTATACACTGCCAGGCATCTACACTGATAAACCAAGTCCTATACTTGTGTGAGACAACTTTATTCCAGAATTTAGTGTGAAACCCTTACACTAATGCCCCCTGGTCTCACGTTCATGTCATCTTTAGTTATTGCCCCAATAGAAGCTAATTTGGTTAATAGTCATTTCTGAGCTCCCCTCTCCATACTGCTCATTACTTTCTTCTTTCACTGCTCCCCTCCCAAAAGTTTCCACTGTCTTCTAGATCTCTGGTTACATGATACATGTTTAACTGGTAAAATTCTCTCATTTTCTTTTCACTGAGGGTTACACTAAAGCTTATGATTTTCCTTATGGTGCCTGACCCATCTTACCCATGAGGACACCACTTCTCCTTCACTTACTTTCAGTAGAGGCTTCTCTACCTTCTGTACCCAACATATTTCAGGGCCACAAAGGGTCTCCTCACTCCCACATGGTTGTTTCCAGACCACTTTTCCCCCAACCTCATGAAACCTCGTGCTTCTTGGAGATTCATGGCAGTCAAGAGACTCACGACACTTGGTTCTACCACACTCTATTCCTTCCCTCCCTGTTTGGTCATCGACCAACCTCCCAGTCATTCCCCTACATATATGAAGACTTTGTCACTTGGATCACAGTCATCTTCTCCACCCTAAGTCCTTCCATCATCCAAGACTTTCACCTCATTGTGATTCAACTTTCTGATTGCCTACCCTGTAACTCTCTCTTTTATACTCCCACTACTGATCTCTGACTTGTCTGCTATCATCTTCTATGACTTTAACATCCATGTTGATGACCATTCCAACATCCTGACCTCATAATTTCTTAATTTCTTCAGCTCCAATAACCTTAACACTTCTATTATAGTGCTTTTCATATTCTGCCTTCTACTAGTTGTATAAATATTGGTTCTCCCTACTCCATTTTTCTCCTTGAGGGCAATGATCATGTTTTTCTACCATTTTCGTACAGTGCCTTGCATAGTATATGCTTAGTAGAGAGGTAATATCATGTATTGACTAAAAGCATGGACTCTGGAGTCAGGATATTCGGATTCAAAGCCTAGTTTTGCAACCTACTAGCTGTATGACCTTGGGGAAGTTAACCAACCTCTCTATGCCTCAGTTTCCTTATACATTAAGTGGGGATGCTAACACGTACCTCATGGAGTTGTTGAAAGGACTACACTTAGGTGAATAGAATACTTACTATTAACAAGAGCCTTCATAAAGGGCAAGGAAAAGCAGATTTTAACAGGAATTAGGTGCAATATTGAAAGAAAAAAAGAGCTACAATTATTAGGAATAACGATACTGAGAGACAGTCATTTAAAATAGAAATTGAAAGCAAGAGAATTATTAAGCAAATTTTCATTTCCCTTTATTTGTACTTTCCACTGAGGAGATGCCAATGTATTGATTATTGCCAGAGACTGGTTTTATTTGACACAGGGTGTCACTATCATTGTATGGCGGAGTCATTAGGTCACAATGAGAATATATATTATTAAAAATTTGAATAAAAATGTGATATACCTCTAAAAATCTAAAACGTTATAACTAACAGTATTATATTGTTAAACATTTATGTGATCATGGCAGGTTCTGCACATAGGTGGGAAAGGTTGTTGCCTACATGATGTGATGAGGGATGCTTTGAAATACGATTTCCCAAAATTTACTGTTCCACAGTTCTGTCAAAGATCCTATTATCACCAGTTTGAAATCGGCTTTATACACTTAAGTCATGTTTCCAGGTGCAACCAGTAAAGTTCCCCCTGGGCTACCTTATCAAAGTGGCTCCTGCATATCTAACAATTCCCTAAATGAGGAGGACATAGGACTTGCAAGTGAGATCAAAATGCATATCATTTATTTACGTGAAGTCCTTGCTGTCTAGGGAAGTTAGGCCTGAATGATGGTAGAGGGGTAGCTGGAGTAAGAGGACTCAAGAACCAAGGATTGCTGAAAAGCGAGGGAAAGAGTACTTAAGAGGAACTAGCCTATTTTATACAATCCTGCTCAGGCATTTCTCTGTATTTACACACACATGTGTGCACACATTCTTTCCTAATAGTTATCAATAATTTGGGGGGAATCAATGTCCTAGCAGTAAATCATAATATAATAAATAAAACATAAAATGTAAGGGGAAGAGGCCAAGAGTTAAGCAAAGAATACGTTAATGAACAAAAAGCACATTTAGACTCTGACAAAATAGTCCTTGATTTTAAAATGGAGAAAAGGGAGATAAAATGTACTTTAAAGAGTTCATAGTGAGTTTACTTTTCTTTTTTTCTAAAAACCAGCATTCAGAGGTTATCTTTGTTTACTATATCTTTGACTTCTTTATAAAACTATAAACTCTTAAGCAGTTGTGTACATATGTGCCTGTATGGCAGTGGGGGTGCATGGGTTGGTGGCAGACAGAGATAGAGAGAGAGGCACTTGGGAACTTTGTGAGAGTATGAGAGAGAGAGAGACTAAAATCCTGTTATTGTAAGCCAGGTTATATCAAGCCTTGTGATTTTTTCAGTTTCATGAATTCCAAACATAGCCTGGGTATTTTCCAGACCTAACATGTTATGTGCTTGTTAGTACATCTCATGATCATACCAGTTTTTAAAATAACCGTCATTCTTTTTTTTTCTTTTTTTGAGGAAGATTAGCCCTGAGTTAACTGCTGCCAATCCTCGTCTTTTCGCTGAGGAAGACCAGCCCTGAGCTAACATCCATGCCCATCTTCCTCCTCTACTTTATATGTGGGACGCCTACAAAAGCATGGCGTGCCAAGCAGTGCCATGTCCACACCTGGGATCCGAACCGGTGAACCCCAGGCCGCCAAAGCTGAACATGCGCACTAACTGCTGCGTCACTGAGGCCACCCCATATCTGTCATTCTTTATTTAACTTACAGTACAATGTGATTGATTGTTAAATATTTTGCTTATAAACCTGTCTTTTTTGCCTATGTTTTTCTATTTTCTATCTGTCTCTACATTTATTATTATTTCCTATTTACCATGGCACTTCATCTTGTTTTAATAAACAGTTTTTTCAATTTGTCAAGATGCTTTCAAATTTTGTCTTACAACTTGACACTCAAGTTGAAGTCATATGTACAAGCAACAAAAATGTTTTCAATTCTTTTCCAGGGCAACAACAAAATTATATCCAAAAAAACCCCTGTCCCTTTAACCTATTGTTTCTGTAAATCACTTTATTAGTTCTTCTCAGCTGACAGTAAACTATTGGATTTCTTCTTTGGGCCATATTCTACAATAGTGAATATAACTGCATCTAGATTCATCTACACACACACATATATATACATATACATTTATTTCTAGCTTACCACCACTGGAGCCCTAGACAATGAAATAAGACCACTGGAAAGAATTAAGAGATACAATTAAATATAAAATACGAGGCAAAACTTTGTGGAGAAAATGACCATTTATCTTGAAAAGTCAAGAGACTCAATGGACAAACTATTGAAATGAATGATTCAGCGAGGTGATCAGATGCAAGATCCACATCAATAATGATGCAAGATCAGTATCAATAGCTTCTTGAGCTATCAGCAATAACTATGGTCATCGAAGTATTGTCTGTAAAAGTGCGGAGATGAAACCAACTCAAATGTTCATTACATAGGGGAGTGCTTAAATAAATTATGTGTACCCGGTATGAAAAATTATGCAGTTGTTAAAAGAATGAGTTAGATTTAAATGTAAATTTGTTAACATAGAATTACCTCCAATTCCTACTGTTGAGTAGCAAAAGCAAGCTATAGAATAACTTCGTTAATGTTAAAAGTAAAACACAAGTTTACTAAGTATTTTCTATAGGTATATATATGTGAAAATTAATAGGAAAAGTCTGAAAGGTCACCTACTGAATGAGTAGCGATAGTTCTCTCTCGGGAGAGGACTGAGATGGAGGGTGCTAGTCAAGGGAGACTTTATATTTTTAGTGGTTTTTTTTTAAGAGAAAGTATAACTTGTATAGGTAAAAATAAAAACAATTTTAAAATGCAATAGTTTGCTGAATTCACCTTATCAACTTCATTTAAACTTATTCATCTTTTCATATATAAAAGGAAATTGCTTTCTAGTTTCTTAAACTTTATTCATTCAACTAGTGAAGACCGTGCACTATGCTCAGGACAATGAATACAATGGCAAGCATGACAAACATGGACTCTGCCCTCCGGGAACTTACATGCAAGTGGGAGAGACAGATAAAAAGCAAATAAAATAATTACACATTATGAAAGATTTAAACAGAAATGAGCAGTGGGTTTTGATGGGAAATAATGTGGTCGAGGGAGACTTCTATTATTATTAGAAGAGACATTTATTTATTTTATTTTTTTGAGGAAGATCAGCCCCCAGCTAATCCACACCCATCTTCCTCTACTTTTTTATATGTGGGACGCCTGCCACACCATGGCTTGATGAGCGGTGCCATGTCCGCACCTGGGATCCGAACCAGCGGACCCCAGGCCGCCAAGGCAGAACCTGCGCACTTAACCGCTCGCTGCACCACCGGGCCGGCCCTGACACATTTAAACTAGGATTTGGAGGACCTGTTATGTGTGATAGTAATGGTAGTGAAGGGGAGAAAAGCAAGCAAAAAGGGTCTCATACAGAAAAAGTTTTGGGGTGGCCCAGTGGCACAGCAGTTAAGTTCGGATGTTCCGCTTTGGCAGCCTGGGGTTCGCCAGTTTGGATCCCGGGTGCAGACATGGCCCTGCTCATCAAGCCATGCTGTGGTGGCATCCCACATATGAAGTGGAGGAAGATGGGCATGGATGTTAGCTCAGGGCCAGTCTTCCTCAGCAAAAAGAGGAGGATTGGCAGGAGATGTTAGCTCAGGGCTAATCTTCCTCAAAAAGAAAAATTAAAAAGATAAATAAAAGGGGCAATGTTGTAGTTTAAAAAACGTTTTTGATCACGTATCCTTGATTATATTGAAAGTATATATTGGATGGCAAATGTAACTGCCTTGTTTTTCAAACTCTGCTCACAGATGTGTATTCAAATGACTGTGTGCGTGCCTTTTGGTAAGATTTACTGTAACTGATCTTTGGCAAATCTTTTAAATTCAGTGGCTGGGTACCTACATTCCACTAGATATTGGCCCCTACCGCATGTTGCAAAGCAAGTTTTGAAAACAGGACTGCTATTTATTTGCTAATGTTTATACTTTAAAAATAGCAGGGGAGTGAACAGGCAGAATGTGACTGTCCACGTAAAAGGAAACCTAGTGTACCTAGAATCTCTAAGTCAAAACATAAAGGAAGTAGTTTCCTTAGAACAGGTCTAATTTCTAATTTTCCTCAGAAACCTGCCTCATTTTATTTCTACAAAAATAAGTCACCTGTAAAAATATGGGAACATGCAGGGAGTGCTTATGAAGTGCTTTTAACTTCAAAAGAAAAAATGTGAATGCCTGAGTCCTGGCAATGTCCAGGATATGTTACAAAAGGTAGCAAGTAGAATTTTGTACATTTACGATAATTTTGTACCGCTGAAAGACCATCGGATCTGGTTTTTCTATACTCAGAGAAACAAGCAGCTTGTTTTTCTCACATTAGTACTAATTGGCCATATTGTATGTATTACAACCTGGAATATTCTAGTCACTCTACTATTCTTAACACAAATTTAATTTTCTCTCTTTTACAATTCTGAAATCTATTTAATATAATTTACATTACTTTTCTCAGAGGCCAACTTTGGTGGTGATAACACCAATTATCCTGATATTGTGTTCTATCATCTCTTATCCTGTTTGAGATTATCATCATTGTTTTTTCTTTGGCCAAGTCTGGGCCAAAAATATAGAAAAAGTGGGTCAGAAGTCTACCTCATCACTGGTTTAAAAGCCATTTATTTGGCAAGTGGCATTTTTTACAAAACAAAATAAAAACAGTAATTCCCAGAAGTAAATTTCTTTACAAAGTTAATAAATTAGATGATTATATTTCCTTAAGAAGACATGAGTAAACATTTCTAAGGGAAATCTTTACTTTTGATGTGATTTCGGCATTATCCCATTTCTGCCATACCCTTTTCAATGTATAATGTTTCTTACAGAGTAGTTTTATATGTATTAATCCCACAGATTCAAATTTCACACGCGTACAGCAGATAGCTGAATTCTCATTTCTGTAAACATTTTGCACACTTACAATATGCTACTGTTTAATCATAATAATGAATCAGTTTTGCAGCTACCACATATTCAATACATACAGCCCTTTTTGCATGAGAAAATGAATCCAACTGAAACATACAAATTAACCATGAAATTAAAATATTTACTTTTTTAATGTTTAGAGGTAAAGGCACATTTTATTAAAAAGCAATTACATAATAGTCACTGAGAAAACTAATGCAGCTAAGAAAATTGTGAAAGAAAATAGGAACCACTTCGTGAATTGATTTTGTCCTTGGAACAAATTAATTACAAATATTACTATTGTAAAGTAATTCCAAGTAGTGCTGGGCCAGAAAATTTAAAGTAAAATTGTTTTTACAACCTCATTGCCAGATCCTAGAGTAATTCTAGATGGAAATACCATTTTAAGATAAACAAAGACATTAACTCTCTTTGGGAATTCTTACTTACCGAAATTTGCCATCTGTATCGTCTGGTTTCCAGCCTCTGGACTGTTGTAAATCACAACAGCATCAGCATTTCTTCTGCCCGCTGTTTGAATTTTTTCCGAAAATGTACAGTTACCTCTTTCTATCAGCGCAATCCAGGGCTGCTTCGTATTAGTAAACTCAGTGTTGTAGTCACAAGCTTGGTAGTTATTGTTCTTAGGGATGCCCACCACTCCCATAGCATTAGCCACTGGTGAGGCTAATCCATAAACACCACATTCACACATCTCTATTGTAGTGTAGTTGCTGGTTTCATTGTAATAAGCTACAGTCACATAGGCATTCATTGAAAAAGACACTGTGATTTTAAATAAAAAGGTAAAAAGTATAAGCAGCCAAAAAAACCTGGACTTATTCTCCTGGTTCATTGCTCGTTCATTTGAGCATACAATTTAAGATGTCTGCTGATATTTCCAACTATCAGTCACCATTTGTCCACTCAGGTCCCTGCTAAGCAAAAGTCTGAAATTTCAGTTGCTAGTCGGTAACTGATCTCACCTCTAGCAACATAAGCTCTGAATACATCAGCTCTATTTCGCTTTAGTTATCTACATTCCCCTTTGCCTGCCCCTCCTCCAACTGTACACACGCATATCTCAATCAGGACTACCTTAGCAATAAATCACACCATCAACTTTATTCTACATGTCAACTTATCAGGATTGGATGACTTCCTGCACTGACATTTTTTTCTTCTTATTGTTTCAGCTAACGCACTTTCATAAACATGGAGTGGATTGGAATGAGGAACTGGACTCTTGGGGATGCCACGTGACAAGGCGGAAAGTCACCTCTCTCAGAATATCTAAAGCACCAAACTGGTTTTCCAAGCCCTGCTGAAATATGCTGTCAACCAGTTCAGCCAGGAGGAAGTTAAGATCCATAATTTTAATTGTTATGGCATTAGTAGAATTGATTCTACAGCTTTTTTTCCTCTTATTTCTTTGTGGAATTTTTCTTAACATGCTCCCCAGGGAGTATCTTCTGCCACCTTGTTTACTCATTGAAAAGTAAACATATTTCAGTGGCTAGAGATCCTTTCCAGTATAGTGCCTTGCCCATGGTAGGCACTCAAATATTTGTTGATTGACTGATATCTATGAATTGCTGCCTTCCATTAATTTTTTTTTTTTGAGGAAGATTAGCCCTGAGCTAACTGCTGCCAATCCTCCTCGTTTTGCTGAGGAAGACTGGCCCTGAGCTAATCATCCATGCCCATCTTCCTCCACTTTATATGTGGGATGCCTACCACAGTATGGCTTGCCAAGCAGTGCCGTGTCTGTACCGGAGATCCTGGCGGGTGAACCCTGGGCCACCAAAGCTGAACGTGTGACCTTAACTGCTGTGCCACCAGGCCGGCCCCTGCCTTCCATTAATTTTTATGCCCCATGTGTCATACTCTAACAAAAGACTTTTCAAGGTGTAATTTTTTTGTGTGTGAGGAAGATTGGCCCTGAGCTAACATCTGTTGCCAATCTTCCTCTATTTTATGTGGCATGCCACCATGGCGTGGCTTGACAAATGGTGCTAGGTCTGTGTCTGGGATCCGAACCTGCGAACCCTGGGCCACCAAAGTGGAGCACGTGAACTTAACCACTATGCCACTGGGCCGGCCCCTCAAGGTGTAATTTTTAACACTTAGAATTGTTAATTCTAGTTCTTTCAAATATATAGACAGATTTATTTATTTCATTGCTTCCTTTATTATAAACTGTTTTTAGTCAGGAGTACACTGGACACTAGCAGCACTCGGACGTATATTGCTATGGGGTCAACTGATCTGGGCAAGTCGCTGGGATAGAGAGATTGCAGTGTGTGCCAAGGGCTGGAGAAGGAGCAGATGAATGGACAACAAAGACAAACAGAGATATCAGGAGTCTGATTGGGCCAAGAGTCAGCAAACTAGACAAACAGGCATCAGGCTGTCAGAGAAGCAGAAAGGCACCAGGTCAAAGGGAAGGCAGGCATAAAGGTAGTCCAAAGTCCAAGGAACGTAGTCTGAATCAGAAGACTATTAGAGATGAGGGGCAGGACAATAGAAAATAGGAAAATGGGAGACATTGTTGAAGGAAATGATTAATGAAGCTATTTCTTCCCCCTACTTCTCGTCTATTCTTAGGCATCTGAGATATTAGCATTGGAGTGGACTCTGCAGGTGGGAACCAACAGTTACCACCAGTCAGCAGAAGGGAGGAGTTCATGGAATCTGCACTAGAACCTGATAAATAAGTCTCAACAGATGCATAATACAAATACAAACCTTTCTATCATATTATAGCTGCTGATTATTCATCTGTGTATCCCCTCCCCAACAGTACCTGGTATTAGCAGCAACTTACACATAGTAATCACACAGTAATTATTCATGGGATGAACTGAAAAGTTTAAAGGTCTTGTATTAGTTTATGGTCTATTTAAGAGTAAATGCAAATAGTTTATTATTTTTCTATTAGCACTAAAATTAAAACCATTTTGATTTTAACCTCATAATAAAGCCTGTACTCATTAGACAAACTATCAAACTGAAAACAGAAGTGTTATTATTGTCAAAACTATTAGTTTGTGATTGCTAATAGACATCTGTGATAAATTCAACATCAGCATTCAACATGCAAGTAATTAGTAAAGTCCTAGAATTTTTTTTAAATTTTATTTAATGTGGGGTATGGCCACATTTTTTTTTTCCTGCTTTTTCTCCCCAAATCCCCCAAGTACATAGCTGTAGACTTTAGTTGTGAGTCCTTCTAGTTGTGGCACGTGGGACGCCACCTCAACATGGCCTAATGAGCGGTGCCATGTCCTCGCCCAGGATCCAAACCGGTGAAACCCTGGGCCTCCGAAGCAGAGTGTGAGAATTTAACCACTCAGCCACAGGGCCGGCCCCAGCTAGAAATTTGATTTAACCTTTTCTACCAGTTATTAAATTGCTTCTAAAAAAAAACTTCTCATGGAATAGTTTAAAAACAAATTAGTGAGAAGTTAGATAAATTCATTAGAAGTCAAGTTTTGCTAAATAATCTTAACATATTAGTTTCAAATCTTCACATTATATTTCCTGCACAAATTAAATCATTACATGGCCTTAAAAATGACAACTTCCCCATAACACTTTATGGCAGTGCTGGTGTATTAAAGAGAACTTTACTAAACTATTTTAAATTGCTCTGGAGGTTTAAGTGCATGAGTTTATACGATGACCAACATTATATACCTTATATGTAAGTGCTTTTATGTTTGTTTCCTTTTATGGCTTCCAAGAGAGAGTCATAACTTGCAAAGACAATTTTGGATTGCTTCTACAAATTTGCAGTTAAGTAAAATTAGTCCCGAAACAATAAATACCCATGAATGCAATTTTCCTGTTAATTCTGAAGGTAATTTGCTGGAGGGCGAGTGGTCTAGTGCTTATTCAGTGCTTTTAAAGTTTTGTCTGTGGAACACCTACCTACATTAGACTCACTTGGAAGTTTATTAAAAATGAAGATTCCTGGGTCCCCCCCCGCCCCCCCTCCCAGTCATCCTGAATCAGAATCTGAGGGAAATATCTAGGAATTCACATTTTAAATAAGCTCCCCAGGTAATTCTTGTGCACTTTACAATTTAAGAACTTTAGATCATACAACCTGTACATGATGAATAGTACAGGATCTAGTTCCAGTTTTGACAGCTTAGCTGCTGTCATTTTATTTCAATCTCATTGTGCTTCAACTTCCAATCTATAAAAGTTTAATGTTTATTTGTACTTTAGGTGGTGCTCTGAATTTTAAGTACTTTACAACCCAAAAGTTTGCACAAGTACCAACTCTGACATAGCTAGTATTAAATCCTCAGGAAAATAAAAACCTCTCTGGGACTTTTGTCATTGACGCAATAAAAGAGGTTGGATTAGAATTTACCTATCAGGTCTTTTCCAGATCTGACCTGCTAGAACTCTATGAAAAAGAACTTTGTTTAGAAACTAGCAATTTTTAATTTTTCCTTTCTATCAGCACAATTCATGATGAAGCTGCATTGAGAGTCGATGAAATGTGGTACCTAAATAAGAGGTAAATTCAAAGTATTGGGAAAAGCTTGAGCTCTAATAAAACTAACAAGGGATTGAAACAGTATTATACAACAGTGGTTTTCAAGCTTGCCTGCACATTGCAACCACCTGGGGAGCTGTTACTATCTTGATGCCCAGGCTACACCCCAATCAGAAACTTTGGGAGTGACATCTAGGCTTAAGAATTTTTAAAACTCCCCAGGGGATACCAATATGAAGCCAAGCTTGAGAACTACTGCTTTTAGTACTGTTTCAAACATTTAATACTACTAGATTTTCTATTACCTGTACCTTAATAAATATTAAGAATCTTAGCAAAGGTACATAATTAATATTAATAAAGGCACAGAGAAGGGAATTACTCATCTCTTAGGAAAGGAACATTTTAAAATTTTCCATATGACTAAACAACAGCTCTAAAAAAATTGACCATTTAAAGATAAGGAAGCACCGGGCTGTGTTTCTAACAGAATACAGGTAGTCCCTGATTACTCCTAGCAACCTTTCAGTTCTGGGCTGGGTGATTCTAACTTTGTGTATGTTCAAAAGGAATAAAAGTTAATTTTAATGTTAGCGCAAGCCAAATAAAAGATATAACTGAGATCTGATATTACAAAATCACTCGCGGTCCAAAGTCAAATATGCTTAGGACCAAATGACAGCAAAGGTACCTGAAAGTCATCTACATTTTACATGGTTACTAGGACATTGCTTTTGTGATTTTGGGGGGGAGAACTTTTTGAGTGTTGCAATCTTTTTCTTTCAGTTGGAATTTGTTAAGAAGTGGACCATTAGAAGCAGGAAAGATGTCTGAATCTGTATTTTAATGTTATCTCCAAAATTTGTATGGTCTGTGTCCACTTCTCTCAATCTCATTTGTCATCTAGCTGGTCTCCTCGCTTTCACTTTTACCTCCTGCATTAGTAAGATACAGGTTTGACTGCTGGTCAGAGACCCAAAATAAAAGTGGCATAAATAAGATAGAAGTTTATTTTTCTCTCATGTAACTGCCAAAACAGGTAAGCAGTGGTAAGCTGGTATGGCTCCACAATATCAAGGACCTGGGCTCCTACTAGCTGGTTGTGTTCACATCCCCAGAGTGTTGCTCTTCTCTGCATAATAAGATGTCTCACCATCATGCTCACATTTTAGCCACCGGGAAGGGGAAAAAAGGGAAAGAGAGCTTTCTCTTTTAACCTTTGAGGGAACGGTTCAGAAATTGTACTTATCACTTATGCTCACTTCCCATTGGTCAGAACTTAGTCACAAGGCCGTATCTAGCTACAAAGGAAGCAGGGAAAAGTATTCTTTATTTCAGGCAGCTATGTGCCCAGCTAAAAATTGAGAGCTCCATTACTATAGAAAAGGAGAACAGGTATTAGGGTACCACTAGCAATCTCTGACAACCTTCTTATAATCCATTCTCCTTCCAGGAGACAGTGACCATTCTAAAACAATGAATCGACTCATGGTGTATACTGACCATGAACCATTTAATGGCTTCCCAGTGCTCTGAAGATACAAACTAAAATTTTTACCATAGCCTCTAAGGCTCTGCATAGTGTGCAAGAGCCTTTTTTTATTTGCTTGTCTCATCTTGTATCCCACTTTCTGCACTCCAGCCATATCAGTTCTCATTCAAGTTCTCAAATACGCCTTGTACTGCAAGGCCTTTGCACCTCAAGTTCACTTCCTCAAGAAAAACTTTCCCAGTGTGCCCTTACCAGCTTCCTTGGTTAAAAAAACTCTAATATAAATCACATATCTTTCATTTGTGACACTTAATCTCACTTACGTGTGCAATTATTTGAATACCTTTCTCCTCCACAACATTGTAAACTCCGTGAGAGTAAGGGACATGTCTTATTTTTTCTTGAAGGAAGATTAGCCCTGAGCTAACATCCATTGCCAATCCTCCTCTTTTTGCTGAGGAAGATGGGCCCTGAGCTAACACCTATGCCTATCTTCCTCTACTTTATATGTGGGACGCCTGCCACAGCATGGCTTGATAAGTGGTGCATAAGTCTGTGCCCAGGAACCAAACCAGCGAACCCCAGGCTGCCAAAGCAAAGTGCATGAACTTAACCCCTACGCCATGGGGCCGGCCCTGGGCCATGTCTGTTTTTGCTTGTATTGTGTTTCTAGTGTTAACCCAGTGCTTTCCACAGAGTGGGCATTCAAATATGTGGATATATGCTGCAATAATTCAGCTCATTATTTTATGAGTCCCAAGATTTAGAGAAATTGATCTCATAGTGACTTGATATACTAGCTGAAATTTTATTATTCTTCTAACATGTTACTTTGTACTCAAATTAGAGTTTAAAGAAATGGACTTTGGAGTTATAAGCCTAATCTTACAATTTAATTGCCTTGATAATTTCACATTAAATCATTTAGTCTTTTTCTGTTTTAGTTTCTCATTTACAAAATAGATATTAAAACCTTGTTAGTGGCAACTTCTAGATCTTAAGCTACTAGGAGTCAGATGCAATAACCTCAGAATAGCATCTGAGGTACTTGAGTTCTTTAAAAAGTGTTGATTGATTTTCAATGAATATCAGCATATTATTAAACCAAAGCTAAAATACTTCAGATTTCTGTTTAAAAAAAAATATAGACTGGGTGCTGGGGACTGCGTCTCCCCACCATTAAAGGCTCCACGTGACTCTGGTGCCTGTCTTGTTGAGTTGTGACTTGTACTGGCTTTGGGAGTTGCAGGAAGGACGCTAGGGGACCCAGGAAACCTAGAAATGGTCCCCAAGTTGATGGCTCTGTGGCTGGAGTCCTGGTGTCTGAGCTCCTGAGGCCTGCACCCCCAATCAGTGAACACTCCAGAGAAGGGCAGTGATCAGGACCTCAGTGAGGACAGTTCTGCATGGACCTGCTCGAGGTTGGCACTCAGAATTACCCCCTGAAGGGGAGTGATGTCAGCAACATGGTGGAGTGAGCTCACCCGGGTCTCTCTCCTCTCCAAACTACAACCAAAAGCACCAATTGCTTTCCAACCAAAAAGAAAAGATCCTAATACCAGAAATCGTCAAACACCCACAGCAGCCAAACAACGGATGGCAGAAAGGCTGGAGCCCTCCTCGAAGGAGCTGAACGGGGTAAGAGAGAACTTTTCTCCCTCCCCTAGAGACTGGGATTGCTGCCACAGGTGAGGGAAAGAGCAGGGGAGGGGCCACGCATCCGTGGTATCGTCCAGGACTCCCACAGACCCGTGCAGCGGAAACCTTCTAATGGGGGAAAGCTTTCACATGGGGGGACCCCATCAAGCCAGGGCCCTGGGAAACCAGAGAGCCAGTGCTGAAGGAATCCAGGTCTGTGTGCAAGAGAAAGTGCCCCTCCTCCCCCAACCTGCACTGTGTGCCCCAATCACAGCTGAACCCGGAGGGCTCAGAACACACAGCTCTCAATCCCCATCTAGTGGTGACAGGTTGTAACTGCAACCGAATAATAGAATTATGCGCAAAAACGGCTCCTCTACTATCCAGCAATTTATAAAAGCTCCAGACCAAAAGGAAAACAATAAAAACACAGAAGTATGTCCTGAGGACTTGGAAATAGGTAAACTAAGTGACAATGAATTCAGAGTAGCTATCATAAAAAAACTCAATGAGGTAAAGGGAAATATAGAGAAACAAGTCAACGAGTTCTGGAGTTACTTCACAAAAGAGATTGAAACTATAAAGAAGAATCAATCAGAAATACTAGAAATGAACAATATAATGGATCAGATAAAACAGAATACGGATTCCCTGAATGCCCACATAGACACCATAGAGGAGCAAATTAGCATAATCGAAGATAGACAGGCTGAATGACTCCAGACACAGGAAGAAAGAGAACTAAGAAGTAAAAAACCTGAAGAAAATCTCTGAGAACTAGCTGACTTAATGAGAAAATGCAACTTAAGAATTATCGGAATTCCTGAGGGCATGGAAAAGGAAAATGGAGCAGAAAGTGTGCTTAACAAAATTATAGAAGAGAACTTCCCAAATCTAGGGATTGAGAGAGAAATGTGTGTGGAGGAAGTTTTCAGATCTCCTAGATTTGTCAATGTAAAAAGACCTACTACAAGGCATATAGTAGTAAAAATGGCAAAAATGAATGACAAAGAAAGAATTCTCAGGGCAGCAAGGCAGAAGAAAATAACCTACAAAGGAAGCCCTATCAGACTTTCAGCAGATTTCTCTACAGAAACCTTACAAGCTAGGAGAGATTGGAATGACATATTCAAAACTTTAAAGGATAAAAATCTTCAGCCAAAAATACTCTATCCAGCAAAAATATCCTTCAGATATAAGGGAGAAATTAAATCTTTTCCAGACAAACGAAAGCTAAGGGACTTTGTAGCCACAAGACCGCCACTACAAGAAATCCTCAAGAAGGCTCTCATACCTGAAAAAAGAAAAAAAGGGAGAAAGGGGTCACAAAACACAGAGTAGGGAGACAAATAGATAGAATCAGAATAGAATAGCAAATATTCAACTACAGCATTAGGATAAAGGGAAGGAAATCACCAAAGCAAAGACAATCTTATCACTCTAACCACAAACTCACAACACAAGTTGGAATAAGAGATGAAAACAATATTTTAGGAGGGGAGGAAGAAAGGGACTGAATCAGTCTAGGCTAAGGAAGTAAGAGACCACCAGAAAATGAACTATGTTATACACAAAATTCTGAATACAAACTTCAGGGTAGCCACTAAACTAAAAAACAGAACAGAGACACAAAACATAAATAAGGGAAAATCTAAGAAACCCAGCATAAGAAAATGCAGAAGTCAATGGGTAGGGTTAAACACACATGACGAGAAACAAAAGGAATGCAGGAAAACTGGAAAACGAACGACATAATGACAGCATTAAGCCCTCATGCATCAAAAATCACCCTCAATGTAAACGGATTGAACTCTCCAATAAAAAGACACAGAGTGGCAAAATGGATTAAAGAACAAGATCCAATAATTTGTTGCCTCCAGAAAACACACCTCAGCTCCCAGAACAAACACAGGCTCAGAGTGAAGGGGTGGAAGACAATACTCCAAGCTAATAGCAAACAAAAGGAAGCAGGTGTTGCAATACTTATATAAGACAAAAAAGACTTCAAGATAAGGCAGGTAAAGAGAGACACAGAGGGCCAATATATAATGATCAAAGGGACACTTCAAGAAGAAATAATGCTTATAAATATCTATGCACCCAACACAGGAGCACCAAAGTTCATAAAGCAACTATTAACAAACCTGAAAGAAGATATCAAAAATAACACAATAATAGTAGGGGACCTCAACACCCCACTCACATCAATGGACAGATCATCCAGACAGAAAATCAACAAGGAAACAGTGGAGCTAAGTGAAAAGCTAAAACCGTTGGACTTAATAGACATATATAGAACACTTCATCCAAAAACAGCAGAATACACATTCTTCTCAAGCGCACATGGAGCATTCTCAAGGAGAGACCATATGTTGAGAAACAAGGCAAGCCTCTACAAACTTAAAAAAATTGAAATAATAACAAGCATCTTCCCTGATCATAATGCTATAAAGCTACAAATTAATTACAAGAAAAAAGCTGAGAAAGGCACAAGGATGTGAAGACTAAACAATATGCTATTGAACAAGCAATGGATCATTGAAGAAATTAAAGAAGAAATAAAAAAATACCTGGAGACAAATGAAACTGATAACATGCCATACCAACTCATATGGGATGCAACAAAAGCTGTATTAAGAGGAAAATTCATCACAATACAGACACATCGTAACAAACAAGAAAAATCCCAAATAAGCAATCTTAAACTAGACCTAACTGAATTAGAGAAAGAAGAACAAACAAAGCCCAAAGTAAGCAGAAGGAGCGAAATAATAAAACTCAAAGCAGAAATAAATGCTATTGAAATGAAAAAGGCAGAGGAAAGGATCAATGAAACAAAGAGCTGGTTCTTTGAGAAAATAAATAAAATTGACAACCCCCCTAGCCAGACTTACAAAGAAAAAAAGGGAGAAAGCTCAAATAAACATCAGAAATGAAAGAGGAGAAATAACAACAGACTCCACAGAAATACAATGGATTCTAAGAGAATACTACGAAAAACTATAAGCCAACAAAATGGACAACCTAGAGGAAATGGATAAATCCTTGGACTCCTACAATTCCCAAATCTCACTCAAGAAGAAGCAGACAATTTGAATAGACCAATCACAAGGAAAGAGATTGAAACAGCAATCAAAAGCATCCCAAAGAATAAAACCCCAGGACCAGATGGCTTTCCTGGGGAATTCTACCAAACTTTCAGAGAGGATTTAATACCTATCCTTTTCAAACTATTCCAAAAAATTAGGGAGGATGGAACACTTCCTAACACATTCTACGAGGCCAAAATCATGCTGATACCAAAGCCTGACAAAGACAGCATGAAAAAAGAGAACAACAGGCCAATATCGCTGATGAACATACACGCAAAAATTCTCAACAAAATTTTGGCAACCCGAATACAGCAATTCATCAAAAGGATCATACATCATGATCCAGTGGGATTCATATCAGGGACACAGAGATGGTTCAACATTCGCAAATCAATCAACATGATACACCACATCAACAAACTGAGGAATAAAAACCACATGATCATCTCAATAGATGCAGAGAAAGCATTTGACAAGATCCAACAGCCATTTATGATAAAAATTCTGAACAAAATGGGCATAGAAGGGAACTACCTCAACATAATAAAGGCCATATATGACAAACCCACAGCCAACATCATACTCAATGGGAAAAAACTGAGTTCCATCCCCCTGAAAACAGGAATGAGACAAGGATACCCTCTATAACCACTCTTATTTAACACAGTACTGGAGGTCCTGGCCAGAGCAATCAGGCAAGAAAAAGGAATAAAAGGAATCCAAATAGGGAGAGAAGAAGTGAAACTCTCGCTGTTTGCAGATGACATGATCTTATATATAGAAAACCCCAAAGAATCCATTGGAAAACTTTTAGAAGTAATCAACAAATACAGCAAAGTTGCAGGGTATAAAATCAATTTACATAAGTCAGTAACATTTCTATACTCTAATAACGAACTAACAGAAAAAGAAGTCAAGAACACAAGACCATTCACAATCGCAACAAAAAGAATAAAATACCTCAGGGTGAATTTAACTAAGGTAGTGAAAGACCTATACAATGAAAATTACAAGGGTTTTCTGAAAGAAATGGATGACGACATAAAGAGATGGAAAGACATTCCATGTACATGGATTGGAAGAATAAACATAGTTAAAATGTCCATTCTACCTAAAGCAATCTACAGGTTCAATGCAATCCCAATCAGAATCCCAAGGACATTCTTTACAGAAATAGAACAAAGAATCCTAAAATTTATATGGGGCAACAAAAGACCCCGAATTGCTAAAGCAATTCTGTGAAAAAAGAACAAAGCTGGAGGCATCACAATCCCTGACTTCAAAACATACTACAAAGCTACAGTAATCAAAATAGCGTGGTACTGGTACAAAAACAGGTGCACAGATCAATGGAACAGAATTGAAAGCCCAGAAATAAAACCACACATCTAGGGACAGCTTATCTTTGACAAAGGAGCTGAGGGCCTACAATGGAGAAAAGAAAGTCTCTTCAACAAACGGTGCAGGGAAAACTGGAAAGCCACATGTAAAAGAATGAAAACTGACCATTCTTTTTCACCACTGACAAAAAGAAACTCAAAATGGATCAAAGACCTAAAGCTGAGACCTGAAACCATAAGGCTTCTAGAAGAAAATGTAGGCAGTACACTTTTTGACATCAGTATCAAAAGGATCTTTCCAGACACCATGTCTTCTCAGACAAGGGAAACAATAGAAAGAATAAACAAATGGGACTTCATCAGACTAAAGAGTTTCTTCAAGGCAAGAGAAAACAAGATTGAAACAAAAAAACAACTGGGAAAAAATATTTGCAAGTCATATATCCGACAAAGGGTTAATATCCATAATATATAAAGAACTCACACAACTCAACAACAAAAAATCAAACAACCTGATTCAAAAATGGGCAGGAGACATGAATAGACATTTCTCCAAAGAAGATATATGGATGGCCAATAGGCACATGAAAAGATATTCATCATCTCTGATCATCAGGGAAATGCAAATCAAAACTACACTAAGATATCACCTTACACCCATTAGAATGACAAAAATAACTAAAACAAATAGTAACAAATGTTGGACAGGTTGTGGAGAAAAAGGAATCCTCATACATTGCTAGTGGGAATGCAAACTGGTGCAGCCACTATGGAAAACAGTATGGAGATTCCTTAAAAAATTAAAAATAGAACTACCATATGATCCAGCTATCCCACTACTGGGTATCTATCCCAAGAGCTTGAAGTCAGCAATTCCAAAAGTCCCATGCACCCCTATGTTCATCGCAGCATTATTTACAATAGCCAAGACGTGGAAGCAACCTAAGTGCCCATCAACTGATGATTGGATAAAGAAGATGTGGTATATATACACAATGGAATACTACTCAGCTGTAAAAAAGAACAAAATTGTCCCATTTGCAACAACATGGATGGACCTCGAGGGAATTATGTTAAGTGAAATAAGCCAGATAGAGAAGGACAATCTCTGTGTGACTCCACTCATATGAAAAATTTAAAAATTCAGACAAAGAGAACAGATTAGTGGCTACCGGGGGAAAGGTGGGGTGGGGGGTGGGCACATAGGGTGAAGGGGTGCACTTACAACACGACTGATAAACAATAATGCACAACTGGAATTTCACAAGGTGGTAACCTATCATTAACTCAATAAAAATTAAATTAAAAAAATATAGACTGAACAGGCAACAAATTAGGAAGAAGACTAGCAGTAAAAACTGGGATTAAAAGATTTCAATGTTTATTTTTTTGTTACAATGAGCTGTTATAATTGATAATGTTCTTTATAGAAACATTTAATGTTCTTTACAGAAAATGTTCTTTATAGAAAACGTTTTCAAGAAACACATGAATGTTCTTTATAGAAAACATTTTCAAGAAACACATGAAAATAACACAAAAACATTTTCAGTGTTTTAATAATTATATTAATAGACCAAAAGAATTATAGTACTGGATGGGACCATTATTTTTCAAATTTTACAAACAAGAGAACTAGGGACAAGTAGTTTAAGTGACTTTCCTTAAAGTTCCACAGGGATTTAGGGACAGAGCAGTGACTAGCTTTAAATCCAGTTTTTCAAAATCTACTGTTTATTTCTTTAGTATAAAGGAAAGCAAAAACTTAGGGCCAAAAGTGGCATCAATATAACAATGTAAGAATGAGGGATACAGGGTGGTACGACCTGGACCAAGAGATAAGTTTATATCTGATGTTTCTACTTTGGAGACTTAGACTCAAATATAATCTCAAATAATTGAAATCTTCTGATAATCCCCACATTTTGTTTTCCTTATTACTTTTAAACCTTTCCTCCTAAAATTTCCTTACTAAAAATAGTTGATTACCAAAATAAGCCGGACTGAGTAATATATATTTCACGTCCCATCAATTTACCTGTAAATTCTTCGGTAGCAATGCTTAGGAAAAAAGAAGAAATGAACCTGAAAAAGTAACCAGTGAAATAGCAACCAGCTCGATTATAAACCATATAAATGACTCTAGAATAACAGAATTGGTTATAGTCTATAGTCCATCTTGGCAGAAGGTGTCTAGTTAAAAACATCAAATATTGTTAGTGTCACTGAATAAGGGTTTCAAATTTCTTAAAAGCCCTTTTCTTACTATGAATATAATGAATGCAGGATAATTCCAACAAAAAACTTAAAGCATTTGGCAGAGAGAACACGTGCTCAGATTCTTCCTGTAATAGTTTACAGAAGGATTTCAATGTGTCTCTCATGCGCCATCTACAATGAGAAACTTCAGTGAGAGACTGTGGTCCTCTGGGAGACTATGTAATATTTCATAATTTACTAATTGATTTGTTCATATGAAGGTGACACACAGTAGTATATTTGTGTTGCTTTGGAATGAAGGAACACATATTGTCACTTGAAGACAAGTTCTTCTGATGCTAATTTGCTGTTTTTCTTACGAAACCACCACAGTAGCTATCTAATTTTGCAACAACCGGACATATGGACATAGATGTTTAACTCCAAATTTGGATAGAAATACTACTAGAACATAAATTGGTAGGGAAGTTGTTTTAAAAGATCCTAAATTTTAAAAAACAGTTCTTATTTCTCTTGCAATCTGATCACAGGAATTACACCAGTTGAAGTGTGTAGTTTTGAAATCTCAGGCTGAGGTTTTTAGTCAATAGCTATTTAAGTATTAACTGTTTTGCCTCCACAACATTTATGAGGCACTAAAATTGAATTGCTTTTTAAAGTTTATAACAGCTTAACAAAAACCCCAGATTCCATTTGATAAACAACAGTCTTCAAACCAAATGGAAGAATCATATTGGCTCACTTGCCAAGTAAATGTAGGTCTATCATAGGCCAAAAATATGGATGAAAGACATCAAATACATTCAAAATGACACAGGAGACCAAAAAAGTTATTGTGCTTTAATTTCTTTAATAATATATTCAAAATTTTAATATGAGAAGGGTCACTGTTTTAATTAACATTGAAACACAATTATATAGAATATAAGACTGAACACATTTATGAATAAATTGCAGCATCTGTCTTTAGGTTTGTGAGCTGACACATTTAAAATGTATAACATATGAAGTCACAGAACCATAGGGCTAGAAGGAAACCCCCCAAGTTAATAGCTTAACTACAATCAGATCCATCTTGATACAGAAAACTTTTAACTCATGTGACGGTCATTTTGGCTCATCTAACTAACCCCACAGATGTCAGCCACAGGGCCTTGCAAATGTGGAATGGCCATTTTCAGTTAAAATGAAGTAAAATAGACAACCAGAATTAAATCAATCCCCCTGGTTACTGTTTCATACTTTCAATATGAGCACTTAAAATGTTAATAAGATAAAATTCACTATTTAAACTCACATTACATGTACCCAAAATTACAAATGAATACAGAAAGAATATAAGACATACTGTAGCCTCTGGCTTTCAGATCACACACTGGTCAAAACATTTAGAAATTCAAAGGATGTGAAGTTACAAGAGGGAGTGGAAAACCTTAAGACAATTTAACTAAGCACGCTCACTCTACAGCTGACTCAACTAAAGACTAGGGCAACTGGACCACAACAATCCAGGTGTGCTTTTGAAGATGACAGAAACAACCTTGGTCGTGAGAAATGCAGGCTGACCACTCTAGGAGAATTTAATCTTCAAATTGGCAATTAAAATTTCCCATTACAGGAGGGGAATAAAAGTAGAAGAACATTAAACATCTACGAAGTTAATTACTCTTGTAAGTCAGGATGCCCTATGCTGAGGCTTTAGAATAAAAGTACCCTTCATAAATAGAACAGTGAACATAAAGCATAACGAGTAAAGATAATAGTCATATAGAAGTAAGGCAAATTTTCTTGACGCACAAAAACTGTTGTGATGACCTTTTCATAATGAATTTAAAATGAAGTGTTAGCGCTAAAGACAAGACAAACATAAAACCATTTAACAACTTTAGAGCTTATGTAATATTCTTGCTGAACAACAGTTACAGAAATTACAAACAAAACGACAGAATATCCTTAAAGCAGTGCCTTCTCTATAATCTGTAGTAATCTCATTTGCTAAGTTTTAAGAAATATTCTCTGGTTTATAAATTTTCTGCAAATAGACTTCTACTTTATTGTTACCCAAATTACAGATATCCAAGATACCGACGATGTGCTCTCTATCCAGTTCAGTCACTGCTTTTATAATATCACCTAAAAGTAGAAAGCAGATGGTAAGTATCGTAAAATAGTTAAATATTTACTTGGATTTAGTATCACATAAGCTGAGGTTTTTATTCTTATAATATTAACAATGTCCCTCACCTTCTCCATCTTTCCTCCAATGCATCACACACATTAATCAAAGTTACGTTCGAGTAGCTTTTGCAGATAAAAGTGCACACATCAAACAGATGCTACTAATAATGCCAAGATGTGGCTGGTACGTCAGAGCCATATTTAGTTATTTTTATTTTTTAATTTTTTTAGTGGAGCAAAGTAAATCTACATATTTTCAAAGTCATTTATGTGGTGCCAAATAAACACCTTATTGTTACACTTCAAGTAAGTGCAAATATCAATTTTTCTATTTTGAAATTATTATTTGTAAAATTTACAAGACATAAAGCAAAATACATACATGTAACTGAAGCTTCTTTTAAAGTGTATTTCCTTTGAAACAGCTTTTTATTAACTAACACTTAGCTTTGGATACTCTCAAGAAGCTTTATAAAAAATGGATCAGATGAGTGACATTGCTGAAAATGGCAGAACAGGGAACTCCAGGGGTCTGTCCCTTCACTAAAGCAACTTATAAAGCTGGCAAAAACTCTCAGATCAACTTCTGCAGAAGTCCGGAATTTAGACAAAAACTTAATTAAGGGGAAAGATTAATGAAGAAAGTAGCTGCTGCACTGCGATAGGAGTGTGCTGTGGTGTTTTCAATTGCCAGCCTACTCCCCAGATCAGCAGCAGCCATGAAGACGGCAGCTTGCACTCCTGGTGCAGGCTGCTAGTACCAGAGGGAGCAATGCAGACCTTATTCTCAAAGATGCGGTTGTGTGTTTTGATCTGTCGGGCAGTTTCCTCCAGGACAGATGCAAGGGCTTGCTTTTGTTTCACCTGACTGGAGCATTCCCACAACTGGGATAGCTTTCCCAGTGGCTTTTGTTGAAAGCACATGAAGTCAAAAGCATTGGCCAGAGAAGCCAGGGCGGTTGGGACAAGCAACAGACAGACCAGAAAGCCTGGGGAGGAAAAGGCTGAGAAAAGAGCTATGTGTGGGAATAAGGGCTTTTAAAAGCTCCTGTGCACATCAGGGAATCAAGGAAGGCCACGTGTATGCCTAGTGCTGGATGCATGCTCAGAAAAGGCCAGAGAAAACTCTAATTGTTCACCTCTGGCTGACCATCAGGCTCCACAGAGCAGGTAGTAAAGGCTAAGACAGAGTTGTAGGCAGCCTGGCTAAGCGGTGAAGGCATGCTGCAACACAGATCCAATCTCCAAAAACTGGGAGAGTACTTCTTCTGTTTTTTCCTTTTCTTGGCTCCGGGTGTTTAAAAAAACTCTTTCAAAACACTAAGTGACCACTACTAGGCTAATAGATCACAGGCTTCAGTGGCTACATACGTCAAAGACTTCATTTTAAATTTGAGAAAACTAAAACAATTAGAGGTTAAGTAACTGAAGCAAAGTCACATGGTGATTTTCATCCAGACAGTCTGGCTTCAACGTATGTGCTCTTAACCTTTTATGCCAGAGCCACGTCTCTACAAAACTGTGCCTAAGAGTCACTTGGTAGATCTAGGTTTTGTGGGACCTGAAGGGTATACTATTTTGGGGCCCTTTTTATGAAAAAGAATACAAACTACAAAAGAATACCAAAAGGGCTTTGGGAAGGACCTAAGCAAGTGAGGGCTCCTCAAGCTTAGGCTCCATTAACTTCACAGTAAATCTACCTCTGCTAGACATGTCACAAAATCTGATGAATGATTTAAAATTCTGCAAGTTCACTAAAGCACAATGAATATAATAACAACTGCTAGTATTATATAATTTTCTTTTTCTTTGAGTGAGATGGACTTTAATTCAGATGCTTTGGAAAGATTACAAGATCTTCAAATTTGATGCTAAGAGCAGCACCCCAAACCTTAATAGTTCTAATTTCTATCATATGTTGACTTTTACAAATAATGACTTACATAGTACCTACAACATAAAGTAGAAGTAAGTTTTCTGTTTATGTGACTCTGCCTACTTGCATAATACTTTAAGCAAATGACAACCACTCTGTGCCTCGATCTGTTCATCAGTACCTACATCATAGGATGTTGTGAGAATTAAATACAGTAAAGCACTTAGAATGGTGGTTGACACATAGCAAGCACTCCAATACCAGCAACAATCACTTTCTACTTAAGAAAACCTAGAACAAAATTATGTTATTATTTATATCACAAAGGAGTTCTTTAAAAGGGACTACAGATTTTACCTATAAAATGAGCTTCTCTAAAATTCATTTTAAAACTGAATTACAAAAATTGTAAAAATTTTTAGGAACATCACAAATACATCAGGTGAGTGTGACAAAAGCAATGCTATGTTCTCCACTCTACTTCCTCTTCCTGGTCACATGGGAATGCAAAGTGTCCTGACCTCTTTGTAACTAGGTCGTAATCATGTAAGCACGTTCTGGTAAATGAGAATGCAAGTAGGAGTAATTTGTCACTTCCAGTCCAACACAACTGAAAGCCAGTGTCTGCTTTATCTCTTTCTTCCTCTTCCTAGACAACCCTAGAAGCCACTTGTTTTTGCTGGGGTTGCAACAAGATGGAAGCAGGCTGGATTCCTGAATCACTGCAGAAAAGACAGCTAATGACTGATTGCATCAGACTTGACTAGAGCAAAAAATAAACTTTTAGTATGTTAAGTCACTGAGACTTTGGAGTTGCTTTGTAACCACAGCACAGTCCAACTTATCTTGTAATACAGTGTGGTATTCCTGTCTCTGAAAATAATATGGGAAACTTGATTACCTAGAGAATAATAAAATTTTTTTCTTACATGTGTTAAAACCCTCCCGTATCATGTTATGCTTCTGAAATGTTTATCAATGGATAAATTACCTCAATGCTTTCAAAGAGGTGGAAGGCATATACATCCTTGTACTTCATAGGTAAAATGATACCAATTAGGACAACACATCAGTAAAGATTATTCAGTAAATCATTTGGGAAAGATGGCTAACTACTTGGAAAAAAGATAAAGCTGGATCCCTATCTCACTCTCTGTAACAAAATAAATTCCAAATGGATTGAAATTTTAAGTTATAAAGGTGAAGCCATATCAACAACAAAAAAACCAAACAACTTAATTCAAAAATGGGCAAAGGACTTGAATAGACATTTCTCCAAAGAAGATATACAAATGGCTAAGGAGCACATGAAAAAATGCTCAACATCATTCCTAATTAGAGAAATATAAATTAAAACCACAATGAGATATCACTTTAGGATGGCTGTTATCCAAAAAACAGAAAACAACTAGTGTTGGTGGGGATGTGGAGAAATTGGAATCCTCATGCATTGTTGGTGGGAACGTAAAATTGTGGGGCTTCTGTGGAAAATGGTTTGGTGGTTCCTCAAAAAGTTAAATACAGAATTATCATATGACACAGCAATTCTACTCCTAGATATATTCCTAAAAGAAGTGAAAGCAGGGACTCAGATACTTGTACACCAATGTTCCTAGCAGAATTATTCACAATAGCCAAGAGGTAGAAACAACCAAAATGCCCATTAACAGATGAATGGATAAACAAAATGTGGTATATACATAACAATGGAATATTATTCAGCCATAAGAAGGAATAAAATCCTGATACATATTAAAACGTGGATGAACCTTGAAAACGTTATCTCAAGTGAAATAAGCCAGACACAAAAGGACAAATACTGTATGATTCCACTTATATGAGGTAGCTGAACAAGCAAATTCATAGAGACAGACGTAGAATAGAGGTTACCAGGAGGTGGGGAAAGGGGGGAAGAAGGAGTTATTGTTTAACATGTACAGAGTTTCTGTCTGGGATGATGAAAAAGTTCTGAAAGTAGATAGTGGTGATGGCTGCACAACATTGTGAATGTACTTAATGTCACTGAATTGCACAATTAAAAATTGTTAAAGTGGTAAATTTTATGTTATGTATATTTTACCACCATAAAAATTATATATGAGTAAAAAAAATGAAGCTATAAAAGTACCAGGGAAAAAAAGTGAATTAAAAAAAGTCTTGGACTGGGTAATGCCTTTCTGAGTATGACATAAAAACAGTAGACACAAACCCAAAGACTGCTGTATTTGAGTATAGTCATGTGTCACTTAATAACAGGGATACGTTCTGAGAAATGTGTTGTTAGGCGATTTTGTTCTGCAAACATCACAAAGTATACTTACACAAACCTAGATGGTATAGCCTACTACACACTTGGGCTATCTGGTACTAATCTTATGGGACCACCATTGTATATATGACCCCTCATTGACCAAAATGTCATTATGTGGCACATGACTGTACATAAAAATAAAATTACTTAAAATACAAAACAAGCCTCCTATTGAATAAGTGTCAAACTGGGTAAAAGTATTTTCAACACGTGATAAAGGGTTAATTTCTTTAATATCCAAAGAGAGCTTACAAATTAATAAGAAAAAGAACACTCATAGAAAAATGTAAAAAGTAAAACTAGCATAGAAAGTTCTAGAAAGTTCACAGAAAGAAAAAATATAAATGGCCAACAAAAATACGAAGATGTTCAAGCTTAAAAAATTAAGAAATACAAGTAGAAATAATGATATAATACTTTTTTGCCTATCAGTCTGTCAGAGATTAACATGACCAATAATACCTAGCATTTCTAAGGGTGTGAGTAAAGTGGCATTCTTGCTTTTGGTTAAAGTGCAAACTGGTGTAACGTTTTTGGAGGACAATTTGACAATATCTACTGAAATTTTAAACACATCTTTTGAGTGAGTGACTTGTCTTCTAGGAATTCATCTTACAGATGTATTTGCATAACTGCACTATATGTAAGTGTATATATATATAGTGTATATATATACACACACTATAAGTGCACTTATATATACACTGTAAGTGTATATATATACATATATGTGTGTATATATACACACTATAAGTGCACAATATAAGTGCACTATATGTAAGTGTGTGTGTATATATATATATACACACACATATACATAGTCATGCACTTCATAACAACATTTTTGTCAACGATGGACTGCATATATGACGGTGGTCCCATAAGATTAGTACCATATAGCCTAGCTGTGTAGTAGGCTATACCACCTAGGTTTGCGTAAATACACTCTATGATGTTCACACAATGATGAAATCGCCTAACGACACATTTCTCAGAATGTATCCCCATCACTAAGTGACACGTGACTGTGTGTGTGTGTACACACACACATACAGACAAAGAGATATTCATTGCAGTACTGTTTGCTAATAGTGAAAACATTTGGATACAATCTAAATGTCTGCCAGTAGAGTACTGATTAAGTAAATTTTCTTACATCCACACAGTGGAATATTTGTAGTTATTAAAATGACTGAGGTAGCTGTCTATACACTAATACGAAAGATATCTAAGATGCGCTGTCAAAAGGAAAAAGCTGGCTATGGAACTATATGTTTACTACAATTCCATTTACGTGTATTCCTTAAGACTCTGTGTGCATGTGTGTGTGTGAGAGAGAGAATATATACTGTTCTATGCAAAAATAATTGCTTAAAGGATTCAAAGAACACTGCTTATCTCCGGAAAGTGGGTAAGTGGGCTGGTGGAAGGGGCTGGACCTGGGAAGGCAGGGAGGGAACTTTCACTTTTACTCTAAACCTTTCTGTACTGTTTGAATTTTTTAATTATGAACATGTATAGCTTTTGTAACAAAAAATAAACTAGCTCATAAAAATTGTTTAAAAGAGGACACTAATGTTATAGTATGAGCCACTGCATTACATCATTCTGTGCCTATTTTTCTCTTTCAGTGTGGAATCATGGAAGGAATGGATAAGTTTTAAATCAGACAGATCTGGGTTCAAATCCTAGCTATTACCCATGCTGATGAATGTCTCTGATTTTCAGTCTAGTCATCTACAAATAGGAGATAGTAATGTTCACCTTGCAAGGCTCTTATTAGGATTAGTTGTAACTTATGTAAAATGCCCAGGCACAGTGCTTGGCACAGAGCTAAATGGACACTATTACTGTTAATAATGCTCTGCCATGGAAAACACAGTATTCCACTCAAAATAAATCACCTTGCTTTTGATTATCACATCACTCTTCTCCTCTCGTGATTATTGCCCTTCATGTCCCAAATATTAACTGTTTTGGCAGAATGGCATCAGGTATTTTCACGTGACCATGTTAGTGACTGCTGGAAGAATATTGGCACTAGCAACTAGTAGGTAGCTGATAATTTTGCCTTGACATTTTATTTCAATAACACATAAATATAGAAGAAGAAACGTGACAGAAGTGGATATTGTATGAACAAGACAGGGATGCACAGATATTGAAACTACATATTAGGGTACTAATTAAGAAATCTGGAATTTCTGGAAGTCTAAGGAGCAGCAATGTGGGAAGTAATACTGCAAGTCAACTAACATATCATCTCTAAAATGGACTGTGGGAAAAATTAAAAAACTCAACTCTTATAAGATACTCAAGTTCAGTTTGCAGTAACCATTACTGCCAAAAGTTACTTAATCAGGCACAGCTCATAAGACTTGTTTAAAACAACGTACACTCAAGAGTTTCATCATCTTAGAAAGACCCACCACAAAATCCCAAGATAATAAAGGCTTTCTTAAAAGCTCTTTTAAATGTAATATCCTTATAAGCTTGATGAAAACTGCTAGAAACCTTACCACATGCTTAGGAAATAGAAATGACAACAGAAAATGAAAAGGGTAAGTATAATTGGACACAATTTTATAGGGAGATAGAAATAATTCAAAGTTTGGTATATTACATAGCAGCCTCAACAGTCAGTTGGTTGAAGGATTTCACTATTGGGATGACATACACTCTTAGCAGTCCTCAAGGAATTTCTTGCATAGCACTTGAATAACTAAACATTTATGAGAAAACGATTGTACTGTACCATACTACGGAGATATTAAAATTACCGGCAATTATAAGGTGAAAGGACAAATTGCCCCACCTGAGTTAAAAGGAGAGAAGAGTAGAATTGCACTGCTCCATGTGCATACCACTTAGATCTAAGGTATACTTATGTTTAGAATTATATTATAAGAGAAAATTCTTAATGCCTGCCTGGAATAGAAACCATTAATCTATTCAGTTTTATTTAAAAATATATTCTCACTTATAAGTCTTGGGCTACATGTAAATAACCCTTTAAACTATATTAAATGTTAAGGCTAGTGGGGCTGGCCCCGTGGCCGAGTGGTTAAGTTCGCGCGCTCTGCTGCAGGCGGCCCAGTGTTTCGTCGGTTCGAATCCTGGGCGCGGACATGGCACTGCTCATCAGACCACGCTGAGGCAGCGTCCCACATGCCACAACTAGAAGAACCCACAACGAAGAACCCATAACGAAGAATACACAACTATGTACCGGGGGGCTTTGGGGAGAAAAAGGAAAAAATAAAATCTTTAAAAAAAAAAAAAAATAAATAAATGTTAAGGCTAGAACTGTTTATATAATAACGTCTTAAGATTAGGACTGTTTACGATATTAATTTTATTTTCTGAATGAAAAGAATACAGAGACGATCTTACCTGCAAGTGCTCTTGGACGTAGCACTCTGTCACTGTCAGCTGTCTCCTGTGGATACACACAGCTGTAATTCATGCAGGTTAATAATGTGTCTATTTCAGATGTTCGGATATCTTCCGGACAATACATGGGCAGGAATGCAACATCCATTGCTATCTCGTGGTTCAGACCTGTTATAGAAAAATCACAGCTTATTAAAAGCTCACTGGGTTAGTACACGGTGCTAATGAGGCCAAGTTTGCTGCTCTGATCCTAACATGTGCCAAATAACCTCCCACCTGTAAAAAACTAGTGTTTCAAAACTGCAGACTAAAGCCTTAGCTGTACAAACATTTATGAATACAGGCTATTAGTCGAAAGAGGAGCTATTTCAGGGCAGTCTATCACCACTGCTGAAAATAAAATCTAAAATGTTTTCCCTACTGATGAAAGGTCGAAATCTTAATATCCAGAGGACAGCCTGGTCACATAAATAAAGACATGTAGAGTGTTTTCTTGGTCATTTATGACAGGTGCCATTATAGAATAAGAGAATTCAGAGATAACTATTGGTTCCCTTACTGCCATTTGGACTTAAGGATATATGACTCAAGCAAGGCCAGGGATGGGAGTAACTAGGTCCCATCTGTCCTCAAATATACAAGACAAGCGTCAATCATTCACTATTAGGGCTATAAAAGGTTGCAGTAGAAAAGGGGCTATGGGAGAACAACCAAAGTGAATCCTGACCTGTGACTGTTATCTTTTTACGTGGGTCAATGTCAGTTATAGCAAATAAAAAAAGACTTCCTAGTTGCAAGGGTTTGAGCTGGGTACTAAAGGATGAGTAGCATCTAAATCAACAGAGAGGAGGGTATTTCAGGCAGAGCAGGGAGTAGCCAAAAGTATTGACCAAAGGAAGGGGCCCATCTTGGCTGAAGCAAGGGTAAACACACAGAGCACAGCTTTAAAACTATATGAATTCCACCCAGTTAGCCTGATATTTAGTCACTGAGTTCCATAGATTCTATGACCTTAATATCTTTCCTATAAATCACTAGAGAGATTCTTAAGTACTGAATATGGGCCAATGATAGGTAAACAAAGTCCTTTCTGTTAAGCTGATCCAGAAATGCAAGTCCCTTTTTTGCTTTTTATGGGCAAATGACATTAAATTCCTTAGCTTTAATGTAACATACAACTAAGGGCTACTTACAGCTTTTTAAGGATTACTAAAATTTAGTATTCATAAACTAAAATAGTCATGATATCTGGAATTTACTAAGGATTCCAATTCAGTATTATAACAAGTGTAGCTATCCCCTAAATCTTAGCAATACTGCAAGCGTCATGTGACTGTGCACAAGCTGGTATCTTGTTTCCTTGCTTTTAAGACTAAATTTAACTCTAAGATATACCATCAAATTAATAAGTTTTTTCATAAAAAGGAAACACTCCATTAAGCGTACCCATTCACCATAAATGCATTACAACTTGCAAATGTAAAAAAGAAGTATGTCTTAGAATTGAGAAAATAGCAGAAGTTGCAAATCCTGATATTTTCAGGAAGGTAGCTTTATTATCAGTGTGTCATTGATACTATTTTGAGTTGTTTTCTAAATTATAAAATACTGTGAGTTTAGATACAACATTATCAATAAAATTTGTCATGAGTTGTTTGGTTAAAACTAGAGTTCAGAGTGCAAATGTATAAACAGGCCTCTGTACTTGCTGTTCCTGTGCCTAGAATGTTCTTTCCCCAGATAACTACATGGGTTTGCTCATTCACCTCCATAAGGTTTCTGGGGAAATGTTACTTTCTCAGGGAGATGTCCCGTGACCACGCTATTTAAAATTTAACCCTTTCCTACTACATCTAACCCCTTTTTTCTAGCACTTATCACCATCTCACTCTAGTAGATGCTCTTTTATCTGTTGTGTCCACTCATGTAACCTTAGCACCCAGAACAGTGCTGGGCACATATTAGGTGCTCAGTAAATATTGGTTAAATTGAGCAAATTAATGTACATTTGTGTATTTTTTACCTATAATTTTCAAATACTAGACTTTAAGACATTTGTGCATTTAGTGTTCAAATATGAATTCATCCATATTCCCATTATTAAAAGAGATGAACACAAATATCTTCCCCACAATGTGCACATATAATGCACTTCAATGGTGATTTACTGTTTAAGTGTGACTGAAATAACTTACAACATACTAACTATGTAAGTGTAATAATATATCTGGACAATATTCAAAATTATAGGAAAATATAAAATCAAACAAACTCATATTTCTCTTTTGTAAAGTGTACTATATGCAAATTATATACCTTCTTCCTCAATTATTTGTTATCACTGAGTTTCTTCTCCACTGAAAAGTGTGTGTTTGTGTGTATGTGTTACGGAGGAGGGCGATTTGTAACCCCAGCACCTAGCATAGTGCTCGTCATATACTATATTTTACCAAATCTAAGATGCATTGATTTTAAGATGATTATTATTTCATATACCACTAAGAAAGAAAAATGTTACCAACTAAACAATGGCAGGACATCAGTTATAACATGCATACCGATTTTCAAAGATGTTAAAATATGGGAAAAAAGTGTGTCTTACACTGATGAAATCTGATAGTAAGTACTTCAGGTTTAATGACTAAGTTATTTTCATTACGCAGAGGGATAAAGGACAGAATTAAGGAGTGACAACAGTAATCTAGCTCTGGAACTCATATATTCCAGTGTCCTGCAATATCTTGAGGATGTGAGGGAACCAGCGGAGGACCCAACGGTGAGGAAACCCAGTGCTATTCAGCTAGTGGGTCCAGTGGGCTTCAACAAGGAAGGAGGCACACCTCTGGGGTACAAATAATTGGACCTGAGCCCTCAGGCTAGTACCAAGGAGGGAAGGAGTTACATTGGTCTGCTTGGTTGCTTTAATAGGGGAAAACAATCAAGATAAGTAAAACCCTATCTATTATTTCAATATAACTGTAGCATATTAGTTTGATGTTATAATTAAAGCTATTAAAAATTTAAAATTATCATTTAAACGTATTTTGCAGAAAAGGAAAAGAACCATATGAAAAATTTTTGACAAAATATCTTTTGACAAAAAATCTAGAAAAGATTATTTTAACAGCTCTCCTTAAATCATATCCACTGTTACTGGGGTTTGCATCTCTTAACTTCCAAGAGACCAAGAAATGGCCTTTAAAGGTTTACAAAAAGCTAGCTGAATTATGTTCCTTATTGTCTAAGTCAAATGCAAATTGAAGAGAGGACTCGTAAGCTTTGATTGATTCACTGGATTTTCATAGGTAACTAAATTAGTGTTAGTAGAACCAATAATATACCATCTACAAGTCCAATCAAGATTTTGAAAAGTGTCTTCTTATACTTAAGGTGAGAAATAATTTTCAAAATTTGGAGAGACTGACAAATAAACGTTAAACTTTGTACTTGGACTAAAAGCACTGAAAATTTAGTTTGTTACTTCATCTCAATATCTTCTAAGTGTGTGTTATTACATAGTGGGCAATGGGCTGAGGTTTTAGGGCTTACTAATACTATCAATTTATTTGAGGCAAGTGAGATGGCATAGCAAGGATTTTGACACAAGACTCAGTACTTCTGCGGTAGGTTTCTGATATTGCTATGTACTAGCTGGTTGTTGGGAGCCATTAGAACCAAGGGAAGGAAGATTAATAATTCTTTTCAACGCTCTCAATAATGATTCACCCTAGACCAGTCAGAGCTAATGACCAAATAACAGGGTTGTGGTCTGAATAAGCTTTCTCCCAGAATGAGACACTTCAAAATTTCTAGGTCCTCCAGAGATCAGCAAGGTACTCTAGAGGGATAATAAACCACTAGAAGATAGCATCAATCTAGGTTGGACAATCTTTGTGCCTGAAGAACTTTAAACGTCATATAGATTTATTGTCTGGGTTGGTTTCGGCAGTCTTATCTAAAAACAGGTCTAGAACAAGGGTCAGAAAGCTATGACTTAGGGGTTAACTCAAGCCTGCACTTGGTTTTACACAACCCATGAGTTAAGAATGGTTTTTACATTTCAAATGGTTGAAAAAATCAAAAGAAGAGTAATATTTTGTGACATGTGAAAATTATATGCAATTCAAATTTCAGTGTCCATAAATAAAGTTTTATTCAAACACAGCCATTGATTTACACATAGTCTATGGCTGCTTTTACATTAAAACAGAAGAGCTGAATACTTGGGACAGAAACTGCATGGCCTGCAAAGCCTCAGACATTTACTACTTGGCCCTTTACAGAACAAGTTTGCCCCCTTTTACGGGACACACATAAAGTCATTTTCAGTGTGTGTTAGAAACTGACACACATATAGTCAATTTCACTATCTTTTAACAAATAGTACATTAATAAGAGATTTAGTCCTTTCTTCTGAGTTCACTGCTCATGCCATGCTTAAAATGTATAGGCTATTTGTCTGGTCTCATAATACAACTTGGGTTCACTCTTTCATGAAAGATATGAAAAATTCACCACTTTCACATCTGATATTAAGTTCTCATCTTAACCAAAATCAGAGAATATCTATACTTCAACTACTGTTAAGAGAGCAGTAGTTTTCAACCTTTATTCTACTACTGCATACCTGACAGGATGCATTCTTGCCAGTGGCTCTGTGAGGCAGTAAGTCTCCCTTAGGAAGGGCAGGGAGACCAAACAGACTGCTTCTCTAGAGTGTACCAGAATCCTGTGGAGTGTGGGCAGGTCTCTTTCGATGATTTTTATGGGATAACCTCTCCCACTAAAGGTCTACAAGAATCACTGATCCCACTACCACTTGTCCTACTTCTTTGGATTTTATCTCTGTATTAAGTTAAACCATGAGAGAGCTAAGTACATGGATTATATAATAATAATAAAGGCAAAGATATATTCCTTTATGGAAATGCCTTACTAAGATCCGACTAATGATTATACTGATTATATATATTACAAGGTTGATGCAAGAATCAACTATCTGAAGAGCATTTCCATATCTTTATAAAAGAGAACTGTAGTTGAAGATAATCCATTTATTATTCTGTGATATTTATACAATAACTTCATATAGTAAGTTTAGACTTGACTTTCATTAGAGGAAAAAAATAACAGGGTTCCTATATATGAGTGTTTGTTTTCTCTATAATAGAAGATATGCTTAGAGACTCAGGAGACATAATTTCTAATCATGGCCTGGCTTCTACTTAACCAGGATAGGACTGGAAGATATCCAAGTTTCTTTTAAGTCTAAAATATCTCATCAGGAAAAATCTCCTTTCTCCCACCCTGCCAGAAAGCTCACAGAAAATTACTGCCAAATGACAGTAATTTGGTTATTTGCAAGTACCTAGTAACACCTACTTTTTCTGTTTCCTTTCAAATATTCTGTTTTGAGATACACAGATGGCCAACAGAAAAACGAACGATGCTCAACATCGCTAATTATTAGAGAAATGCAAACCAAAACTACAATGAGACGTCACTTTACATCAGTCAGAACGGCTATAATTACCAAGACAAAAAATAACAAATGTTGGAGAGGATGTGGAGAAAAGGGAACCCTTATACACTGCTGGTGGGAATGCAAACTGGTGCAGCCACTATGGAAAACAGTATGGAGAGTTCTCAAGAAATTAAAAATAGAAATAACATATGATCCAGCTATCCCACTACTGGATATTTACCTGAAGAATTTGAAATCAATGATCCAAAGAGATTTATGCACCCCTATGTTCACTGCAGCATTATTCACAATAGCCAAGATGTGGAAGCAACCCAAGTGCCCATCAACTAATGAATGGCTAAAGATGTGGTATATATACACAATGGAGTACTACTCAGCCATAAAAAAGACAAAATCGTCCCATTTGCAACAACATGGATGGAGCTTGAGAGTATGTTACGTGAAATAAGCCAGACAGAGAAAGAGAAATACTTCATGATTTCACTCATATGTGGAAGATAACAAATACATGGATAAAGAGAACAGATTAGTGGTTACCAGAGGGAAAGGGGGTTGGGGGGGGTGGACGAAAGGGATAAAGGGACACGTATGTATGGTGATGGATAAAAATTAGGACCACTGAGGGTGAACACGATGAAGTGTATTCAGGAATTGATAAACAATAATGTACACCTGAAATTACACAATGTTATAAACTATTATAATCTCAATAAAATTACTTGAGGGGAAAAAAGTTCTGTTTTGTTTTATCCATACGTGGCTTTTTTTTCACTTTTTAAATCCCTGTAAACCACCTTAAGTCCTTGAAAACACGTAGGATATGAAATAACACAATTCTAACATGGATTAGAGCTGGTTGGGCAGAATGATAAATTTGCCTTCTCATTTGATTCTTACTTTTAGGTGATGCATAGCTAAAGCTACAAAGCTTTACAATTACTTGTAAGACAGCTGAGATGTTCACTGGATCAGTAACATGTTAAAAAGAAGAAAAATATTCAATTTCTACGTTTCCAGATGAACTCACGATTTCCATGGTTACTTTTTATGATATGTGGGAAATCTTTGCTATAATTTTTGTCTCCTAGATATAAAACTAAGACTGATAAACTACTCAAAGAGACCAAGGAATGCAGTCTAGAAGCATTTGAAACCTGGGTCTGAGATTGTCTAACAGGATCAGTGGAAATTCATGTTTTTCATATATTGTACACATGTACACAATCACATGTATGTACATATGTATGTGTGGGAAGGTAGGGAAGAGGGAATGGGAGAGAGTAAAGGGGGGAAAGGAATCTTGATAAAGGTCGAGGCAATTCATTCCAGTAGTATAGATGTAAAAATCTATTAACTGCATTTTTTGAGGCATTAATTTGCTAATGATTTTTCTACATTCTTTCATTTTAAAGTAACAAGACCTTCCTTTAAAACACAAATACAAACAACTTTTCTTTGACTCTGAGAGTAGTTCATTTTGCCTAAGATTTTATTTTAGAATTTTTTGTATACATTTTTCCTTCATTAGAAACAAACAAAAATAAATATAAGCTTAAAAATGTACTGACTCCTTTAAATATCTGTAAGTTCTATAGTTACTTCTCAATTTTGAACAACCTGAGGAAAAACAAGCTTATTTTCCTTTATCAGACACGGGAAGTTTTTCCAATAGCTTCTTTCTGCTCAACCTGAGTTACTAGAGAATTTTATTTTCTTTAGGGGCTAAACAGACCTCTGTTCATAGGAGCTTCTCTCGATTAGTACTCCTTTTTCTTTAACCTATATTTTACCCTTTAATGATTCAGATGCACTGAGAAAGAGGCAGAGAATATGGGCAAGGAAATGGTGGCTAAAGGAGAAATCATTTTTAGTTAGATAGTCAGGGATGAGGAAAGTTCCCACGGTTCCCATTGGTTCCCATTCTTCTCTCCCCAAATACTTTCTAAGGACTTGCCAATGTTAACATTAAAAGGCCAGAATTAGAGCTTAATGTATTCCAGAATTAGTGCTCCACTCCTTTGGTTTAAGCCAAACAGGAGCTCTCCTTGGGCTTAAATTTTTTTTGGGGGGGGCGGGGTGCTTAGTTTTTTGAAGCAAAATAGTATCATCTATATTTAAAATGTTAAATTAATAATATTCAAAGAGAAGAACAGTTGACTCACCTAGGATGGTTACTTCAAAATGCCCAAGGCTTCGGGCGCTCTTAAAATTATCAAGTTTTGGGGGCCTTCCTTCTGGTGGCACGTATTTTGCAGGCTGAGAATTATACTGCTCAGTAAGAAACTTTTTGTGTTCAAAACTAAATTTCCGTGGAATGCTTTCAGGATAAACATGGCTGTAATACTGATGATCTATTAAGTCAAACTTTTTCTCTCTCCACAGTGGACTTTCCCACCTATCACTTATAGTTTTTCTGGCTTTCCCAACGACACGAGCAGTTACGCATTCTTGACCTGTTGAAGACACAATGAGATAGACACAATTACTATAAACTAACCAAATCAAGTCATTCACTACAAAAAAGTATAGACTAATGAGGAATAGTTTAATTAAATTTAAATTCAAACAACTATAAAATGTAAATTAAATGTCCAGATAATTCTAATTAAAGTGAGGAAAGAACTAAATTCACTCTCAAAATAAACTTTTACTCCAAAATATTAAAAAGTGATATTATTTTCTCTGTTGCTGGAATTATGGAGATTTCTAACTATTTTCTTTATACTTCTTTCTGTCTTTTCCAAATGCTTTTAAGTAAATATATATTCCTTGTATATTCAGTGACAAATTCAAGTTATGTCAAATTCATCAGAATAACAACCTTTAGAGATGGGCCCATCACTCACTATTGGTGGAATTTAAGCTTCAAATAAAATTTTGTTAATCTTTGCTAAAAGTAGCCTGAAGAAATACATAATACAATCTTTTTCTTGGATATAACTCTCTTTCAAAGGGACCACTTATCTGTTATTTATGATACTCCTTTCAGATATAAATGACATATGGAAAACAAAGAGAGAACTTAATTGAGATGAAACAGCACTTCAATTCTTGATTGTTCTCTATCATCAAGTCAATTTATCATTTATGTACAATTTACCTAACACAGTTTCTAAGGCAGAATATAATTCTCCCCTACACATGATGACATTCATTCAACAAATAATTATTTAGCACCTATTATGTACCAGATACTCTGCTAAAGAATTTGGTAAAATAACATTTTAATTAAATAATACATTCTAGTAACTGAAGACATAGGGTCGAATCAGAAAAAATAGATTTTGGAACAAGACTCTCATGTTGTCAGTTCTGCTAGCTGAGGCAAGCCGACAGCAACTCTGTTCCAGAGTTTACCAAGATTGCTGAATTGGTTCCTTGCAGGCTGCTTATGCCTTGGTGTAAAAAACCTTGCTGAAGCAGAAAGGAGCTTCAACAGCAAGGTTTCAGTGTGGTTAATATACTACCTCTGCTTTTCAAACTTTATTCCGCATTCCCAGACTACTTTTTTGGTTTCTTAAACCTAGCCAGAGACTTACTGAAAATTTATTATGAAGTAAAATACTAGAATGAGCTGTAAGAGAAGATGAAGAAGTTGAACACATACTTCTTAGTCACCAAGAATTCAAAATACTGCAGTATTACAAAAGAGTTTTTTTTAACTCAAAATTCAGTTGATGAACACACTTAACTGCCTATAACGATGCTTGATAACAAAAAGGATAAAAAAATCAATCACATGTGAAAAGGAAAGGAATCAATCAAAGCCAAGAGAAAAACTCAAAGATAATAGGACTAAACTGAGGATTGGGCAGTGATTTAATCTTTTTTATCTTCCCTCCCCAAACTAATAAAAGTACATAATTAGAACAGCAGTAACTAGCTATTATAATGATCCAAGTTATATTGAGTATTCCTGACTGATTTGTTCTAAAATATAGCATGCAAAGAACAAATTATAGGCTATTCCAATTTTTAAAAATTAAGTAATTATATCTACCTTATAGAAAAAAAATCCTATGAGTGACTCTGTCAGGAATAAGTCAGAATATTTTCTATGCCTGTTTTCTTATTCAAGTGTTAATATTAAGAAGTGGCAAAGTATAAAGGTGTGTGAAAAATTCTGCTTTGTTTTTTAATTTAGTAACTTGGGACTGTAATTACCTACCCCAATTATATGTCCCTATTTAATATAAATGGGTATGAATTCAATACGAGAGATATTGGCAGTCACTGGTTGTGCATAGCAAGACTGCAGAGGGAATAATTAGGAAAGAGACAAAATACAGCTAGAGTTCCAGTTTTTTAAAAAATAAGATAGAAAATTATGAACCAGAATTATTTTATTTTTAGCTTGAATACTACTAAAATTACCATATGAAACACATTATGCTTTTAAGCCTAATGCATAACTAAGATACAGGTTAATTACCTAGCAAAATTACATTTTTGTATATATATATGATTATATATTATAATGATCAATGTAATTTTTTTTTACCTACTGGCCACAGGCGTCCTCTTTATTTTTTAATTTTGTAATCTTTTTGTGAGGAAGATTCGCCCTGAGCTAACACCTGTTGTCAATCTTCCTCTTTTTGCTTGAGGAAGAGTGGCCCTGAGTTAACATCTGTGCCCATCTTCCTCTGTTTTTCGTATGTGGGGTGCTGCCACAGCATGGCTTGATGAGTAGTGTAGCTCCGTGCCTAGGATCTGAACCTGTGAACCTGGGCTGCTGAAGCGGAGCTCACAAACTCAACCCCTATGCCAGGCTGGCCCCTAATCACTGTTATTTTAATGACTCATTTTACCCTTATTTCTGGTAAGAATGGATTTATGTTTTAGTGAGGAAAAATTTCAGAAGTAGACCACATTTAGGTTGTGAGGTAAAAGAAGACAGTATAAATGTATGTCTGTAGGTATGGTGATTTTGTTTATTCATAAGATCTACTCTGAGCATTTTATTATGTGAATAAGAGTGATAGGTATTGGTGTGTGGAGGCGTGGGGGAGGGAGAGGAGCTATATTCTTTGCCTCTTCCCCCCCTAGCCTCCACTGACCCCACCCTGGTGCAAGATCTACAAGGCTAGAAAAGAACAGGATATTCCAGTCAGTGCTGAGGTCTATGCTTGCTAGCAAGTACATCACAGACTTTTCAAAGGATTGTGCAAGTCAGAGATTACGTGTCATGTCTTGTGATCTCAGTAGTACTGTTACTGTTTATTGTTAACTTTTCAATGTATGTCTTATCTACTTATTTAAGTTATCAGATGTAAGGATAAGATGTTAAACTTTGGAGTCTTCAAAATACTGAGCACAGTCAAAACACACAGACAAATTAACTATATATTCACAAAATGAGTGACTTTTGAATTTACAGACATAGTAATTTCCAAAGTTATCATGAAACTTATCTGGGAATACATTAATAACCATGTTATCACATATAGGTCTAATTCATTCATTAAAATTGGAGTATGATAAACAAGTGGGACTACATCAAAGTAAAAAGCTTTTTTTTTCTTGAGGAAGATTAGCCCTCAGCTAACATCTGCCACCAATCCTCCTCTTTTTTGCTGAGGAAGACTGGCCCTGAGCTAACATCCGTGCCCATCTTCCTCTACTTTATATATGGGATGCCTGCCACAGCATGGCTTGACAAGTGGTCCACACCCGGGATCTGAACCAGTGAACCCTGGGCTGCTGAAGCAGAATGTGCGAACTTAACCAAGTGTAAACTTAACCATGTGCAAACTTAATCGCTGTGCCATCAGGCTGGTCCCTAAAGTAAAAAGCTTTTGCACAGCAAAGGAAAACCACCAACCAAATGAAAAGGCAATACTGAATGGGAGAAAATAATTGCAAATCATATAACCAATAAGGGGTTAATATCAAAAATATATAAAGAACTCATTCAATTCAATAGTAAAAAAACAATCTGATTAAAAAATGGGCAGAGGACCTGAATAGACATTTTTCCAAAGAAGATATATAGATCACCAACAGGTACATGAAAAGATGCTCAACATCACTAATCATCAGGGAAATGCAAATCAAAACCACGAGATACCATCTCACACCTGTTAAAATGGCTATTATCCAAAAGACAAGAAATAAGACGTGTTGGAGAGGAAGTGGAGAAAAGGAAACCTTTGTGCACTCTTGGTGAGAGTGTAACTTGGTGCAGTCACTATGGAAAACAGTATGGAAGCTCTTCAAAAAGTAAAAATAGAACTACCATGTGATCCAGCAATTTCACTTCTGGGTATTTATCCAAAGAAAACAAAAACACTAACTTGAAAAGATATATGCATCCCCATGTCCACTGAAGCATTATTTATAACAGCCAAGACTTGGAAACAACCTAACTGTTCATTGATGGATGAATGGATAAGGGAAATGTAGTACATGCATGCAACGGAATATTATTCAGCCATAAAGAAGAATGAAATTTTGCCATTTGTGACAACATGGATGAACCTTGAGGGCATCATGCTAAGTGAAATAAGTCAGACAGAGACAGACAAATATCATATGATCTCACTTATATGTGGAATCTACAAAACCCCCCCAAAAACAAAAAAGTGAGCTCATAGATACAGAGAACAGATTGGCGGTTGCCAGAGGAGTGGGTGGGTGAGGGGGAGTGAAACGAGTGAAGGGGATCAAAAGGTATAAATTTCCAGTTATAAAATAAACATATGGGGATGTAATGTACAGCATGGTGACTACAGTTAATAATACTTGTATATTTGAAAGTTTCTAAACGTGTAGATCTTAAAAGTTCTCATCATAAGAAAAAAATTTGTAATTATATATGGTGACAGATGTTAACCAGATTTATTGTGGTGATCGTTTCACAATATATACAAATATCGAATCATTATGTTGTACACCTGAAACTAACATAATGTTATATGCCAATTATACCTCAGTAAAAAAAAGAAAAAAATAATGAATGTAAAAGAGCTTTGTAAATTAGGAAGAACCATTATCAACTTAATTTATCAGCCACTTCTTGAGAAACTATCCTGTAAAAGAAATGCCATATCGGGGGCTTAAGACATTAACTGAATAAGGTTTGTGCTCTGCTTATCAACAGAGATAACATGCATTGTAGTTATATTTCTGTAGAAGTTTTTTTTAAATAATTAGGACCATTTAATTATCAGTTTCTTCAAGATTTATATAACTTGAAGTTATATAACTAAATAACTAAATAACTAACTAAATAACTAAAAGTTATCAATATGTTTTCAACATTGTTAATAGTCAAGAAAAGAAACATACAAAGAGAAATGAAATATAAAGGCAATTATTCATATTGCTTGGGCAAAATCATTTACTGAGAAAAACATTCAGATTCCAAAAAAGTAAACAATTAAACCAATTATTCATGTGCTTAACACATCCAAGGGTTTATACTCATATAGTCTGTAAGAATTCACTGATTATTTTTATTTAGTTCCTAGATTTATTTTTCTACAGGGAGACTAATAAATATGACAACTTTGTGTAACTTTCACAGTTTAAAAAGTGCTTTCAAACAAACACTTGTTAAAAAGTCTTATGGTAATTCATGAAGCAAATTAAGGAATGCTGTCCATTTTAGAGATGAATAAATTGAGGCATAGAGTGATTGAGTGACTTGCCTCTGTTCAAATAAGTAAAAAAACTTTGATATAGTATATGAATGTGCTATATTTTATTTATATATTCTCTGTTAATTGACACTTAGCTTCTAGTCTTTCCTATTATAAACATTGCTCTAATAAACATCTTAGAACATGTTTTCCTGTGTGCCCAACATATAGGTCACAGAGTATAACATATTTTCAACAAATTAGGTATTGTCAAATTACTCTCAAACGTAGTTGTACCACATTTATCTAAGAAAGGGGGGGCCATGACCCTCTTTGATACACACACATATCTGCTTATATTACAAAACAATGGATAGACACACCATAGAATGAATTAAAAAGTTACCTATAGTGGGGCAGAAGGAATAGGATGCAGGGAACAGGGATAGAAGCTACACTTCTTTAAATATATATTCTTGTATATATTTGACTTTTGACCCATGGAAATGATTTACAAAATTAAATTTTAATTTAAAGAAAGCAATCCTTAAACAAACAAATAAAAGAAAGAATCTAAATATCTATCCAGTTGGTAGCATAACCATACAGAGAGAAAAATTACAAGCGGCTTTAAACTATAATAATTTGACTGCATTCCTAGTGGGATATATTCAAAGGGCAAAAGAATTGCAAAATGAACAAACAAAACAAACTTTGTTTATAATAATATTATTGGTGGAAATGTTGGGATGAATATTCTGAAACTGTTTTTATATGTGACAAGTTAAAGCAAATAAATTACTATGTAATATTCTGATTTTATCATCTCCAGGGTCTTTCAGAGCCAGGATTCTTAAAGTGGAATAAAAAGCCTCTTCTATCTTTATCTCCTAAGTAAAAATTCTGTATTTTTAATTTGAATTGGAAGTATAAAAATGAAATCATGACATATTTTGTCTTAACTAGCCAACCAACCAGTCAAATGAGTACATTTTCTAGTTCTGCTCACTGCAAAGGTCTAGAAATAATAAAAAAAAAACCCAGTATCAGTGAGCACCCATAATGCCCAATCTGTAGTCTACAAATACCAGAGCTCTGTGGAGAAATGGTTGATTCCATGTCTGGAACAAGAAATGTTCAAGACGAGCACGGATATACCTTGTCAAACCAGATATCAAAATAGTTATCACAGGCTCTTAGGGTTGTATCAAAAGGACTCATAAACAAATGTGAAGAGTTTCCTACTAGCCGAAGATGGTGTAGTTTTACGGTCTCTTTTAATCAGTGAAATTGACCTTCCCTCGAAGAGGCAGGGATAACATAACTCGAGAATGACTTGCGACTAGCAATGAGGATGGTAAGTGCTGTAGATAAAACACATCAAGTATGTTTAAATCCATGAGTTCATAACATTATTAAAAATACCAGAAACAAACAGAAAACTAATTGGTGACCTTTGGAGGATACTAGGGATCCAATTCATTATTTTGAAAATTGATAAAGAGAAAGAATCAAGTATCTATCCTGCTTTTCCTGAATGAACTGTACATCTTAGTAACCAAATAATAGATGAAAAGAAGTTTCTCCCTATTGAGCTATTTCAGTTACTAATTGAAGAAGGAAAGATAGGATTAGAATATGACCATTTTGCATCTTCTTATGAATTAAGGGACCTAAGCATTTATCATCAGCAGCCAATAAGAGTATCAAGAAACAACAAAACTTTATGAGTTGAGTAAAATGGCAGAGTAGGCAGCTCAAAGCTTCCATTCCTCCATAGAAACACTGAAAAATAAGGAGTATCTGTCAGAACTGTCAGAAATCTAGAAAACAATCAAAGGTTTCAGCAACACAGCAAACGCTGAATCAAGAAAAAACAACTTATAGTAGGAAAGCTTTGTGGCATTTTCACTTGCCCTTGTCCCACCCCCTCCTTGGCAGAAGAGCAGTCTTGAAGAGGGCAACCTGAATTCCAAATGTAGGACCCTGATCCGTGGTTCCAGAGGGAACAGAGCAGATCTTATTCACAAATTATTGTGTGGATCTGTTCTAACTTGTCTGGAGGCTTCTTGAAGGGCTGATTGATACAAGACTCTTATCTCTGTTTCACCTAACTTGGAACTCACTCAGGATGGAAAAACAGTGGGTATTGCTGGAAATCATTAGAAGGTGGACAACCTGTAGACACCCGGGGCAGATTACAGTTGAGACATAAACTGCCTAAGGCCACATAGGAAAAGCCAGGGAGAGAGCTTTGTTGGGAAATTAGTGCATTCAAAAGTATCCCTGTGATCTGACCCACCCACCAACACCTGAAAGGGTCGTGTGACTCCCTGCAGGGGATGGGGGGTGGGGAGCTTCCTCACCCAACAGTGTGCCCAGGCAGTTGTGCATCCCCAGGCTACACAGCCAGCCTGTGCCAGAGGCCTGCCCTACTCAAGAGAGAGCTAGCAACAGCCATGCCCTCAGGTGCACAGCAAGCCACACCGGAGGCTTGCCTCACCCACTAGTGAGCCAACAACAGTTCTGGGTGAGGCGTAACATGGGTGTATTATCCATGTGTTCCTTTTTTTCTTTGCAAAAGAATTTCTTTCATACTGTATTTTCCCCATCAATTTATTATGAGAAATTTCAAACATACCACAAAATTTTTAAAATTTTACAATGAACACCATATATCCACCACCTAGATTCTCTCATTTTGATGCACGTGCTATGTCCATCTTTCTAACCATCTATTAATCCATTTTATTTGCATTCTTTTCAAATAAATTGCAGACCTCTGTTCACTTTTTGATAAATACTTCAGCATGCATTTAATTACCCAGAGTTTAATATTTGTTTAAAATATTTTCATATAAACTTTACAATGAAATGCACAAATCTTACATATGTGTACTTAAAAAATGTATAGTTAGGTAACCAAAACCCCTCTCAATATATAGAGCATTGCCATCACTCAAAAATTTCCTTGTGCCCTTTCCCAGTCAATCCCCACCCTTGCATCAACACCTACCCTCAGGGAACTACTGATTTCTTCACCACAGATTAGTTTTTCTTGTTCTGGATGTTAATATAAATGAATTCATACAGTATGCACTCTATTGTGTAATATTTATTTCACTGTGCATAATATTTTGGAGTTTCGTCTATTCTGTTACATGTTATCAGTAGTTTGTTCCTTTTTATCGATGAATAGTATCCCATTTCATGAATATACCACAGCGTGTTTATTCATTCTCCCATTGATGAACAACTGGGCTATTTTCAGTTTGGGCTATTATAAATAAAGCTACTATAAACATTCTTTATAAGTATTTTGTGAATATAGAGATCTCTTGGAGCAGAATTTCTGGGCCATCAGATAGCTGTACATTTAGTTTTACAACTGACAGCCAGAGTTTTGTCCAATGTGGTTGTATCATTTTACATTCACACCAATAGTGTATAAGACTTCAAGTTGCTCTACATCCTCACAAACACTTGGTATTACATGAGATTTTTGAATGTTAGCCATTCTGGTGGGCATGTAGCGGTATCTCATTGTAATACTAATTTGCATTCTTTTGATGACTAATGATGTTGATTACATTTTCATATCTCTTCTGGCCATTCATAAATCTGTTTTGTGAATGTCTGTTCAAATCTTTTGTCCATGCTTAACTGGGTTAGTTTGCAATTTTATTTTTGAATATTAGGAGTTCATTATGTCTTGGATACCAGTCCTTTGTCAGATATATATCTTGAGAATATTTTCTCTCCATCTACAGCTAGTCTATTCATTCTCTTTTTTTCAGTTTCCATTTCTTAACATTTTATTTTTTAAATAAAAAACTGTATATATTTAAGTTTTACAACATGATGATTTGTATACATATACATAGTGAAATGACTACTACAGTCAAGCTAATTAACATATCATTTCCTCTACAGTTACCATTTCTTTTGTGACGAGAGCACCTGAAATCTACTCTCTTAGCATATTAAAACACCAGGGGCATGCATGCACAGATAAAAAACCATGTGAGGACACAGCAAGAAAAGACGGCCATCTGCAGGCCAAGGAGAGAGGCCTCAGGAAAAACCCAAACCTGCTGACACCTTGATCTTGGCCTCCTAGCCTCCAGGACTGTAAGAAAATACACTAATTATGTTTAAGCCACCCAGTCTCTGGTATTTTATGGGAACCCTAGCAAATTAATACAATTGTCAACCCCAACTAGAATACTGAGTCGGCTGAATAGAGACAAGGAGTAGATAGATGAGTCATCCTTGACTCTTCTCATTTCCCTACTCCATTTTAATTAATATCCAGATATGGTTGATTATATTTTCAAAATTTTCTTTACTCTCTTCTTCTACTTTTTTCCTTTGATTACCACTGCTCTATTCCTGGCCTTCATTATCATTCATTGGCTTCTCTGATTCTAAAGTCGTTTTCCTTAAACCTGCCCTCGATATAGCTGTCAGAATGAGCTATTAAAATGCCAATCAAATTATGCCACACCACTGCTTAATATCTTCCAAAATGTCTCCCTTAATGTCTAGAAAATAAAGTCCATGTTCCTTCATATGGTATACTAGGTCCTCTACTGATGTCAACCTTTAATCTATTTCTTCAGCCATTAGACTTCTCCCTGTCTCACTCTTTTTGCTCCAGCAACACCAAAACAGTTGGTAGTTCCTTGAGGTTTCCATGAAATTTCTTATCTTTGTACTTGTGCTAAAACTGTTCTCTGCCTATACACACTTGGCTAATTTGTCAAAACTCTACTCATCTTCTAAGAATTAGCTGAGGTATCACCTGTACACTATAGTGTTTTAAACTTACATTTTCTCTTTCTTTTTTTAAGATAGAAAAATTGGAAAAATACAAAGCATAGCATAGTAAATACCAGTATACCCAATACCCAAAATTACACATTTTCAGATTTATATTTTGCCATCTTTGCTTCAAATATTTTCATGTTTTAAACTTTCTTATTGTGGAAATTTTAAAACATACAAAAGTAGACAGGAGAGTACAACGAACTCCCACATATCTATTATCTACTTTTAACATTTATCATCACATGGCCAACATTCTTTTACCTATTCCCTATGCTAATCCCAACTGTTTTATTTTAGAGCAAATCCTTGAGATATCATTTTATCCGTAATATTTTAATATGCATCTTTAAAAGATAAACACTTTCTAAAAAGATAAAAACAAAATTATTAGTAATAATTTAAAATAATTTTAAATATTATCAAATATTTTGTTCAAATTCCTCCCATTGTCTCGTAAATTATTTGCATTTGGTTTGCTGATATCAGAATGCTTCATATAAAATATTAATAAAATAATAAAATAAATAGAACATTGAAGATGAGATTTAAATAGCCTTTTTAAACTCTTCCTGGTCACTTTCCCCTTTCTTCCTTCCCTAGAGGCAACTAATATCATAAATTAGCTATGTATCTTTCCAATCCAGGGTAGATTCCTATATATGTATCTATGAACAATAAAGAGTTTGGCTTTAGATTTTTTAAAAATACGCAAAAAAGCTATTATAATACTGTCGTGATTTTTAAAATGATGATTACATCATTGTTTTATACTCTTTCATTTTTACAACTGTTTATTTGTAGTTTTCTCTTTTATTCTTGGTCAGTGTAGCTAGAGGTTTCTCTATTGTGTAAGTCTTTTAAAAGAACTGACTTTAGGGGCTGGCCCCATGGCCGAGTGGTTAAGTTCCTGTGCTCCACTTCGGCATCCCACGGTTTCGCTGGTTCGAATCCTGGCCATGGACATGGCACCGCTCATCAAGCCATGCTGAGACAGCGTCCCACATGCCACAACTAGAAGGACCCACAACTAAGAATATACAACTATGTACTGGGGGGCTTTGGGGAGAAAAAGGAAATAAAATCTTTCAAAAAAAATAAAAGAACTGACTTTAGGCTTTGCTATTCTCTATTTTTTTGTTTTACTATTTCACTAATTTCTGTTTTTAACTTTATTCTCATATTTTATTGAATCTAGAATGCTGTAAATTGTAAAACAAGTCATTATTTTACGTGCCACTAAGAAAAAATACAGTGCCAATTAAAACATGATATACAATTCATTTGGAATACATGTCCTAATTCCAGGGATGTTAAAATATGCAAAAATGGATATCTTGGAATTGATGACATACAATTTCCTTCCCTCTGGTTCATTTGGGTTTACTTTTTTCCCTTAGGTTTTTTAATTTATTGAGACTTGTTTTATGGACATAATATGGTCTATCTTGATAAATTTTCTGTGTGTATTTGAAAAGAATATGTACTCTGCCATTGTTAGGTAGAGTATTCTATAAAGAATAATAAGGTCAAATTGGTTGAGGGTGTTGCCATTGTCTTCTATATCCTTACTGATTTTCTGTCTAGTTTTTCCTATCAATTGTTGAGAAAAAGGTATTGAAATCTTCAACTATAATTGTGAATTTGTCCATGTCTACATTCAATTCTATCAATTTTCACGTAGTTTGAAACTTTATTGTTAGATGCCTACACATTTAGGATTGTTATTTTTTTTGGAGAATTGTATATAATGTAATATTTGTCTTTATTCTTTGTTCTGAAATCTACTTTTATGATATAAGTATAGCTACTCCAACTTTCTTTTGCATGCTATATAATTTTTTTTTTTTAAAGATTGGTACCTGGGCTAACAACTGTTGCCAATCTTTTTTTCTGCTTTATTTCCCACCCCCCTCGCCCCGCCCCCCCGGTACATAGTTGTATATCTTAGTTGCAGGTCCTTCTAGTTGTGGGATGTGGGACGCCACCTCAACGTGGCCTGACGAGTGGTGCCATGTCCACACCCAGGATCTGAAACCTGGGCCGCCGCAGCGAAGTGCTCGAACTTAACCACTCGGCCACGGAGCCAGCCCCTATAATTTTCCATCTTCTATATTGTGTCTTTAAATTTAAAGTGGGCTTCTTTTAGATCATATATACTTGGGTCTTTCTTTCTATCCAATATGAAAATCTTTGCTTTTTTATAGGGGTGTCTATACTATTTACTTTAACATAATTAATAATATGATAGGGCTTGAATTTGCTATTTTTTATTTGACTCCTTTGTTCTTTGTTCCCCTTTTTCTCGTCTTACCTTCTCTTGGATTGGGTACTTTTGAGAATAATTCCACTTAGCTCTACCATTGACTTATTAGCTGTGCTTTTTTTAGTGGTTGCTCTACGGTTTATAATATACAACTTAATTTATTATGGTCTATACTCAAATGATGTCATGCCACTTTACATATATAGCATAAGAAATTTACAACAGTGTTATTTCCATATGACCTCCTATCTTTGTACTATTCTTGTCATACATTTTACTTCTACATAAATTACAAACTGCACAATAAATTTTTATTATTTTTGATCTAAAAGAGATTAAAATTGAGAAAATATACTTTATTCTACCCACACATTTACTATTTCTGGTGCTTTAGCTTCCTTTATTTAGATCTAAATTTCCATCTGGTATTCTAATTTTTCTGCCTGAAGATCTTCCTTTGTTATTTTTCATTGTGTACGTCTGGTGGTGATGGATTCTCTCAGCATCTTTTGTTCTTTCTTTTCTCTATGTTTCAAAGATATATTCACTGTGCACAGAACTCTAGGTTTACAGGTTTTTTCTTTTCATTGTCTTTTGAATTACATATCTTCTCAAGAGAAATCTGTTGTTATGCCTGTCTTTGTTTCTGCACATGTAACGTGTCTTTTTTTTCTTTTCTCTGGCTTCTTTCAAGATTACTTTTATCATTGTTTTTCATCAATATATGTGTGCTTGTGTAATAACTTTTCATCTTCTTGTTCTAGGAGTGTACTACATAAGTTTGTCAACTGCTATCTTTTAAATCTATTTACATTTTTGAGGTTATATTATTAGATGTATATACTCTCATGTTTGTTGTTATCTTGTTGGAATGTCATTTTTATCATTCTATATTGCTCTCTTTATCTTTACTTAAAGTTTTGGCCTTAAGTTATATTTATCTCATATTAATATTGCTATACCACCTTTTCTTTGTTTCGTATATGTCAGGTATATCTTTTGCCATTCCTTTATTTTCAACCTTTTTATATAACTTTAAGTGTGTCTCTTACATGCAACATATAACTAGAATAATTTTTAAAATGGATATCTGAAAATTTAACATGTTTACACTTATTGGAATTGGTGATGTATTTGGAATTATTTCAGTCATTTTATTTTGTGTTTTCTCTTAATCATGCTACTTTCTTTGCTTTTTTCCCTTTTTCTCTGCCTTCCACTGGACTTTTGATAATTTATTGTTTTTTTCTGTGCTGTTTTGGAAGTTATGCCTTGTATACCTATTCTTGCAGTATGCACTCAAAAATTTTTTAATTTCATGTTTAAATTTATGAAGTCTACAGTTCATCAGTTTCTACCTTTCTCCATATACAATGATCTCAGAGTGCTTTAATTCTCATCTTCCTACCCATCTTAAAAATAGTACTTTAGTTTCATTTTATTTCAAATCTCATTAATTACCATAGTTATTAATTTTTACTGACTGAGTTTATTTATATTTACCAATATTTTACCAACTGCTTTGTTCACCATTTATTGCTGCATTCTGCTACTTCCTTTTGGTTTCATTTTCCTTCTTTCAGAATTCTTTAGTAACTCATTCATTGAGATGCTATGAGTAATAACTCTCACAGTCTTTGAATATCTAAAAACGTATTTATTTCACTTCACTCTTACAGTTTGTCTACTTAGACATAGAATTCTAGGTTAGAACATTTTTCTAGGTTCAACACTTTGAAGACATTATTCCATTGTCTAAGGCATCTATTATTGTTGATAAGAAATCTTCATCTAATTATATTTCCTTTAAGGATAGATACACGTTTTCTCTCTGGTAGTTTTTAAGATATCTACTATCTTATGCTCTGCAGGTTCACTATGATATAGATTTATTTAATTTTTCTGCTCAGGATTCACTGTGATCCTTCAACATAAGGATTTATATATATCTTTAAATTTGAAAAAGTACTTCTTCAGATATTGCTTCTTCCTGACTATCTCTATTCTGTCCTTTTAAAACTTATATTACATACGAATTGGAGCTTCTCACCCTATCTACCATGTCTCTCAACTTCTCTTTTACCTTTCCAATCTCTTTACCAATCTCTGGTGTGATTTCCTCTGAATCAATCTTCCAAATGCACTAATTCTCTCTTCATCTGCATTTTCTTATTCTTCAACCCCATCGTATATATATTGTTTTCAAATATGCCAGTCCTTTTTCATATTGATCTATTCCTGACTTACAGCTTCTATTCAATTCATCTAACTTTTTAAACACATATTTATTTTAAAGCCTCTTTCTGATTGGTCTAGTATTTCTAGTTCCTGGGGTATAAATTTTCCCACATATTACATCTGATCACATTGCCTCAAAGCAGTTCATTTCGTTGGGAAGTTTGTAATTTTTTTGACCATGAATTCATTTTCAGTAGATGTTTTCTATGGGAGTCCCAAACACTCTAGGTTATGAGAAGCCTCTCCTTAAGGCAGTTTCACACTTACTTTTGTCAAGACCTTAGGGGTTTCACTGATTTTGGACCAGATATTAGTGTTAATTTTTTAGCTCAGAGTTCTCACCATTTCAGTCATTTGAACTGTGACCACACTTCCATGCTGCATTGTCCTGGCATTCTAGTTTCTCTCAGGTGACTTTTTCCTACCCATTGACTAGGGGATATAGAAAGCTCCTTGATACTTGCCTATACTGATGAGCATAATTTCTCTGGCCATTCACACTGTTGCAACTTTATGTTAGTTCTACATCACATGCAGGAGGCCGGTGGTCTGGATTCTCCTTTCCATGTGGTTATTACTTCTTAGCCTATAGTCATTTAGGCCCCTATCTAGTTCTGAAATGCCCATGAGCAGAGTTTTAGTTTTAGTTCCTACTCACTACTAAATTTAAATTCTTTTGTTTCTGGCCCCTATGGATTTTTCATTCTTGTTTTGAGCTTGGTTATATATTTATATTATAATGATTTTCCCCTTATATTTTGTTTTACTTTTTTTGGGGGGGGGAGGTGCAGACTCCAGGACCCTTTTGTGGGTTCTTAATCTGAAACTGACTAGAGGTCAATCCAAAATAAGAATAACTCATAAAGTAAGAAGGAAATAAAGTGTTAAATGTTTAGTCCAGAGACATGATCCCTTATGAGACTGAATTTAAACCAAATCACTCTAAGGATATCCTCTTACAACTAAATTATGTTATGAAATCACTTCAGAAATAATCCCAAAATTCAAAATTGAACCCAAAATAAACCCAGTAGCAAAGAAAGGAACTAAAACTATTTTTTAAGCTTTACCTATATTTATTGTCAAATAAAATTAAACTCCCTACTTAATTATTCTTCTGATAATTAAACCTAGTGTATTTGAAGGGATATACTATCAAAGAAACAAATTGATAAATGTAAGTTTGGTTATATTTACTTTCACTTTGGTGATGATACCAAATTGTTCTAAAGTTGTACTTAGACAGTACTTTTTGACAAGGACCTAAGCTAATTTAAATGAAAACCAGAGACAAAAATAACTAGCTATATATCTATTTAAAGTACTTATATTATGCTAGTGGCAGGCAGGACTCAAAAAAGCAGAATCAAATCAAACAGTAATCTATATATAATAGTGTTCCATAAAGATTTCATAAATAATAATAATAAAGCAACATACGTTGGACAGTGCTTGCCAGGCCCAGGTTATTTTCTTTTTTTTGTGCAGAAGTTTCTGGCTGAGGTACAGGAAATCTAGAAAAGATGAAAAAAGGATAGTCAATAGTTATAAAAAGAGACTTGAATGGAAAAAAATTAATTGGTTACATTCAAGATTTATTCTAATTCAATAAATTTAGAAAATATATAGGTTTAGTTTCTTAAAGTAAGGCATTAAAAATTTAAAGAAATTACCTTCAAACTATGAACACATATCCATACATAACATAATTTAAATACTGCAATAGATTTAAATGTTCTTTTAAGGAGTATTCCACAAAAGGAAGCACTCAACGGTATTAAATGTCAACTAAAGATGGATATACCTATTTCATTATCTACGATAATAATTCAAAAATTAGTTCAATGGCCTAGTTAATGTTTGCTTTGTTTAAATATTCTGGAAAACTATCTGGCCTAACTCACAAACCTCATTTCAGTTTTCTATAAGCCTCAAGCTTCATGCTTTTCCTTCTGCCTGGAACAACTTTTATGTCCCCTTTCCTTTGCCTGGTTAACTGTTATTCATCCTTCAAAAGTTAACACAGGCATTATTTCCTATAAGCAGCCATCCTGCATCTCTAGTAAGGCTCACGGCTTCTTGTATATGCTGTCATAGCAACATGCATATATTTCTATCATAGCATTCATCACACTGCATTGAAAATTACAGGCTTATCAGTCTGTCTCTTCCGAAAGATCCTGCTATAAGCTCTGGTATAAGCTCTACAAAAGTATAGATTCTATTTTGTTTTTGTATCTCCACATAATATCTCCTCAACAACTGTTTATTGAACTGACATGAACGGAGGGAAAGGGAACCATCTTATTTCGAAGCCAAGGAGAAGTCTGCTTTTATAAGGAATGATTTCCATCTGGTGTGCTTTTAGCATTTTTCTGTGATGACTTTTTCCTATTGGTTGGATTTCTGAAACTAAAAGCATAAAGTAAAACTGAAATGTCATATTGTAAAATGCCACATAATATTGCTCAACTTATTTTATCAATGAATTTGTCTCAAAGTAATATTCTTCATTTTACTAGTGAACTAAAAAGTAACTTTCATGAAGGAAGCATGCATTCATTTAACTACAAAACTCCAGCAAATAAAAACATACTTTATAGTTGTAATTTTAACTTTTTTCAGAAATTAGTAAACTTGAAAACATCAACTTTGAGAGAAATCTAAATAACTAAAAAATAGTTAAATTCTGTGTATTCTGAGATCCTTAAACAGAATGTATATACTTTTTAAGACATGTAATTATAAAGTGATTGTTTTCATCTGAAATTAGAAGAATAAATTGAATAAATTTTCAGCTGAATAGATTAGGAGAAATAGTTTTCCAAACTCTAACAGCACCATTATATTGTACAGAATTTTTAAAAAGTGGCTTAGAAGATTTTTACTGGAATACATAATTACGCATTTGTAAGACCTAAATGTCTTAAAGTTGAAGGGCTAACTGATAGAAGTGAAGGTATACAATGTCTATGGGTATTAACTGAACAAATTGAAAAAAGAGAGATGAAAAATGAAAAAATAAGAAGTATAGAAGGAAAGAAAGGAAAAAGAGGGCTAAAGGAAGAGACAATAAAGATGCATATGGTGGGTAGTGGCAGAATATTATAAAAATTATGTCAGAGGATATAATTTATACTCTAACCTTGCCCCTTTCACCAACTTATTGACCTTAGATAAAAGTCATATAGATTCTATAGTATCCTGCTCCCTTATCTATATAACAGGATTATAATTAATATTACTATAGTCTTATAAAATGTCTTTCTTTTTTTTTTAAAGATTTTATTTTTTTTCCTTTTTCTCCCCAAAGCCCCCCGATACATAGTTGTATATTCTTCGTTGTTGGTCCTTCTAGTTGTGGTATGTGGGATGCTGCCTCAGCATGGTTTGGCGAGCAGTGCCATGTCCGCGCCCAGGATTCGAACCAACGAAACACTGGGCCGCCTGCAGTGGAGCACGCAAACTTAACCACTCGGCCACGGGGCCAGCCCCTAAAATGTCTTTCATGCAGAGAAATTAAAAGTACTTAATATACATACAAACATATATAAATCCTATATTTATTCTTTCTGAGTCTCAGATTCAGCATCTATAAAATTGAGGTAATTATCCTGTGCCTCCCTCATGCAGATGTTGAGGATCAAAGGAGGTAACGTAAGTAATCTTGCACTGTACATTGAAATGTTGTATACAATTAACTGAAAGAATATTTTCAGTGCTTTCTGCCTAAGAAAAACAGAAAATTCTTTTGAGAAGTTGCTAATATAAGCAAATTAGAAATAATTTATAATGATCAAAAAATGCTAAAGTCTTTTATGATCATTAATTCAAACTAGTAAATGCTTTTCAGGCAACAACCATTATTTAAAAATCTTTCCTATGGTGCCCCTTCTGCTTTTCTTAGGAGGAGACACTGAAAATGATTTTTAAGGATTTATTTAAGTGGTATGGTTCACTTTCTCTCTTTATGGAATAAATATTATCAACAGAATGAAATGAAGAACGTATAACATCTCATTTAATATATTTTATTTCTCAGTGCTAACTTTTGAATGAGTTGATGGATTTTGACTACATTTTAATATCTAACAGAGAGCACTATCTACCATTTGGATTAAAATGCTGGTTGATACAAGCTCTTAAATGGTCATGTTTACTATTATGGTACCAATAGAAGCAAACTAACAGGTGACCCAGACATTGCAGTTAGCAAGCCAGAATTTAAAATACAATGATTAATATGTTTAAGAAACAGAGGAAAAGATGAACAAAGCAGATACAAAATCTCAAAAGAGAACATCTAAAAAAAGACCAAATGGGCTTTCTAGAACTGAAAATCAGAATAGCTGAACTTAAGAACTGTGGTAAAATAAAGAATATATCTGGTCTTTGTCCCTGGTTCCTAGCACAGAGCTTCAAAAACCCTTAGAATTTCCTTAGATATAGGAGTGTCTTTTTTATGCTAATTAGTTGACTGATGATGAGCCACTAGATAGCTTGAAGATGGGGACTGTTACCAGAAAGACCAAGCATATGATTCAAAAGTTGGAACACTGGGACAGGCCACCCCCACAGAGGGGAGGGGGCTGAAGATCAAGTTCAATCACAAGGCCAATGATTTAATCAACTGTGCTTAAGTAATGAGATTCCTGAAAACTCTGAACATCAAGGCTTGGTGGAGCTTCGTGGTTGGTGAACACGTTGATGTGCCAACACCGTGATATGCCTGGATTCCATGAGGAGAGGGCACAGAAGTTCTGTGTTCCCTCTCAGACTCCATTCTGTCTCTTCATTTGGCTTTTCCTGATCTGTATCCTTTATAATAAAACTGTGTTTGTAAGCATAGTGCTTTTCTGAGTTCTGTGTATCATTCTAGTGAACTATTGACTCTGAGGGGGTCATGGGAACTCCTGAATTTGTAGCCAGTTGGTTAGAAGCGTGGGTGGCCTGGTGATCAGCTGAAGTGTGGCTAGCATCTGAAGTAAGGGCAGTCTGGTGGACAACTGAGTCCTTAAACCTGTAGAGTCTGATGCTAACTCTGAATAGTCAGTGTCAGAACTGAATTGCAGTACAGCTAATTGGGGTGGAAACAGAACAATAACTCAGTGACCTCAGCTGGTAGGTTTAATAGCAGACTGGACACAGTAAAAGAGTAAATAGAGAGATAGGTCAATAGAAAACGTCCAAACTGAAGCACAAAATCAAAAAAAAGAATTAAATATGTATATGAGCAAAAAAACACAGTGTAAGAAACCTGTGAGTCACAGTTAGAAGTGCTAACATATATGAAACTGGAATCATAGAAAGAGAGGAAACAATGGGGCAGAAAGGCTATTTGAAGAGATAATGGTAGGTAGTTTTCCAAAACTAATGAAAGACATCAATCCATATATTCAAGAAGCTGAGTGATCTCAAAGCAGTATACAACAAATACAACCACTCCTTGGCACATGACATTTAAACTGTTGAAAATCAAAGACAAAAATCTCAAAAAGTATTTCGAGAAAAAGGATGCAATATCTTTGAAGGAGCAAGTATAAGAAATTTGCCTGACTTCTTAACAAAACAATGAAAGCAATAAAACAGTAGAATTAGACATTTAAAAAATCCTGCAACCAAGTGAAAACATCCTTTATAAATAAAGGTGAAATAAAGATGTTTTTAGACAAACAAAACTGGAGAATATATCATCAGCAAGTTGCACTGATATAAATGCTGAGAGGAATTCTTCAGTCAGAAGGAAAATGATCCCAGAGAGGATGGAAATACAGGTAGGAATGAAGAGAATCTAAAAAAAATGTGGATAAATATAAATGAATGCTAACCATATAAGAAAGACAATACTAATAATGTCTCATGGAATTTAACATTTATAGAGAATTAAAATGCAAGACAAAAATAATGAAAATGGGGATAAATGAAGCTGAAGTGTTCTAAGGTTCTAGCATTATCAGGAAAATGTAAAATAATTTGTATTTAACAACAATAAGACGAGCGTTCAGTTTGTAATTTATAGAGTAACCACTAACGAATACGTAACTATCAAAATAAAAGAGGGGAAATTGAACAATTAAAATTATTTGATTAAGCAAACAGTATGAAGATTGATATAAACCCAAATATATCATTAATTCCATTAAAAGTGAATGGAATAAATACTCTAAATAAAAGACTAAGATTATCACATTAGATCACAAAAACTAACAACTTTTCGCTGCTTAAAAGAAACAACCTTAATATGAGGACATAGAAGCATTCAAAGTAAACGGGATTGAATATATATACCACGCAAGACCTAATCAAAAGAAAATTGGTACAGATATATTAGGACTAGGCAAAGTAGACTTTAAGGCAGAAAACATTGTGAGAGACAAAGAAGAAAATTTCATAATAACAAAGGGGTCAATCTATCAGGAAGATATCAGAATCCTAAATCTATATGTATGCAGTAATAGTACTTCAACATATATGAAGCAAAAATTGAAAGAAAAGGAGAAATAAATCTTCCATCATAGTGGAAGATGTTAACACACCTATTTCAATTAGCTGAGGGAAAAAGCAGACAAAAAAATCAGTAAAAGATATGATCAACACAATTAACACACTTGGACCTAATTAACATATATAGAACATTGCACTCAACAATGACAGAATTCACCTTATTTTCAGGTGCATAAGAAGCATTTACCAAAATTGACATATGTCCAACTTAAGGAATGCCTTTCAGCATATTTCAACGAATGAAAATTATTCAGAATATTTTCTCTTTCCAGAGAGGAGATAAGCTGAAATATGCAACTTCAAGTGACTGGAAATTAAACTATACACTTGCCAATAAGTCATGAATCAAAGAAGAATCATGCTGAACTCTGAACTCTAAAAAAAATTTTTAAGTTAATTTTTATTGAGTTTATGACAGTTTACAATCTTGTGAAATTTCAGTTGTACATTATTGTTTGTCATTCGTGTCGTAGGTGTACCCCTTCACCCTTTATGCCCACCCCCCAGCCCCCCCTTTCCCCTGGTAGCCACTAATCTGTTCTTTTTGTCCACATGTTTAAATTCCTCATATGAGTGGAGTCAGACAGAGATTGTCCTTCTCTGTCTGTCTTATTTCACTTAACATAATTCACTCAAGGTCCATCCATGTTGTTGTGAATGGGACGATTTTATTTTGCAAATGAAAACTACACTAAGATATCACCCCACATCCATTAGAATGGCAAAAATAACCAAAACAAAAAGTAACAAGTGTTGGAGAGGTTGTGGAGAAAAAGGATCCCTCATACACTGCTGGTGAGAATGCAAACTGATGCAGCCACTATGGAAACAGTACGGAGATTTCTCAAAAAATTAAAAAAATAGAAATACCATATGACCCAGCCATCCCACTACTGGATATCTATCCAAAGAGCTTGAAGTCAGCAATTCCAAAAGTCCCATGCACCCCTATGTTCATTGCAGCATTATTTACAATAGCCAAGATGTGGAAGCAACCTAAGTGCCCATCAACTGATGACTGGATAAAGATATGGTGTATATATGCAATGGAATACTATTCAGCCATAAAAAATGTTTTTAACTGACGAAGAATGAAGTAGGAGGTAGCTAAAGCAGTGCTTATACAGAAATGTATAGCATTATATGTGTATATTAGAAAAGGACCAAAAATTAGTGATTTAAGTATCCAGCTCAAGGAGCTAGAAAAAGAACAGCAAGACTGATTCCAGAAAGAAACCCCAGAAAACACAAATTACAAGTATCAGGAGTTGAAAATAGGACATTACTATAGATTGTACAGAAATATAATAAGAAGATATTACAAACAATATTATACTAAAAATTTTTACAATTTAGAGGTAAATGTCAAATTCTTTGGAAAATAAAACAAACAAAGGAAGAAATAGAAAATATGAATATTCTAAAATCTATTAAAACATTAGTCAAAACCGTCTCCAAAAGAAAACCTCAGACTCAGGTGGTTTCACTGGACATCCATTCCAAACATTTTAAGAAAGTAATAACACTCATTCTAGGAACGCTTGAGTGATTCAACATTCAAGAAATTAATCAATTTACTTACCACATGAAAATAAAATAAGGAAAATTCAACAGATCAATAGATTCGGTGTAAACATCTGACAAAATTCAGCTCACATTCACGAGAAAAATTTAGCAAGCTAAGATCAGAAGGAAACTTCCTTAATATGATAAAAATTATTCACCAAATTTCTCAATGGTGAAATCTTGAGAGCTTTTCTTCTGAGATCAGGAAATTTAGACATAAAGCCAAACTTATAGAAACAGAAAGGAGAATGGTGGTTGCCAGGGGCTGAGGGGTGGAGGAAATGGGGAGATGCTGGTCAAAGGGTATAAACTTCCAGTAATAAGAACAACAAGTTCTGGGGATCTAACATACAGCATGGTAACTATAGTTAACAGTACTGTATTATATACTTAAAAGTTGCTGAGAATAAATATTAAATGTTCCCACTAAGAAAAAATATTAGTTATGTGAGGTGATGATGTGTTAACTAATCTTATTGTGGTAGTCATTTTGCTATATATACATGTATCAATTCATCATGACGTACATCTTAAACTTACACCATGTTATATGTCAATTATATCTCAATAAAGCTGTGAAAAAATTTTTAAAAATTGTCCTTAGACCACTAAAAAAAAAGAAGGAAATTAGACATAAATGGTGTCTACCACCAATTCTATTCAACATTGTGCCAGAGATCCTAATCAGTACACTAATTCAAGAAAAAGAAATAAAAAGCAAAATGATTGAAAAGAAAGAAAGAAACTACAGGTATTTGCAGATTACATGATTTGCACAGAGAAAATTTAAAAAACCCCTACAAACTTAGAATTAATAAGTGAATTTATCAAGGTTACTAGATACATAAGCTCAACATACAACTAAAAACTGCTACTCAAGTGAGCACAGCTACTATAAAAGATCAGAGTTTCAAAAAATCTTAAAATCTAAAATGATTCTGTGTTCCAACTGCTTTATTAGAATCCCACTTTTCCTGCTTCTTTAAAGAAACCAAAACTGTTAATCATATACAATTCATAATGAATGAGGTTATGTAGGAAAGATCCACGCTGAAACAATTGGTGAACGAATGTAAGCTATAGTATTTTAAATTGAAGTAAAATGCTTAAATAACAAAATACTCAGAAAATTAAGAATAGAACTACCATATGATCCAGCTATCCCACTCTGGGGTATTTATCTAAAGAACTTGAAAATGCAAAGGCATAAAGATACTTGCACCCCTATGTTCATTGCAGCATTATACACAATAGCCAAGACTTGGAAGCAACCTAGGTTCCCATCAAGGGACAAATGGATAAAGAAGATGTGGTATTTATACACGATGGACTAATACTCAGCCATAAGAAATGATGAAATCCGATCATCTGTGACAACATGGATGTCCTTGAGGGTATTATGCTGAGTGAAATAAGTCAGAGGGAGAACGTCAAACACCGTATGATCTCACTCATAAGTAGAAGATAAAAACAACGACAAACAAACACATAGCAACGGAGAATGGATTGGTGGTTACCATGGGGGATGGGGGGGAGGACAAAAGTGGTGATTAGGCTCACATGTGAGGGGATGGACTATAATTAGTTTTTGGGTGGTGAACATGATGTAATCTATACAGAATTCAAAATATATTACAATGTACATCCGAAAGCTATATAATGTTATAACCCAAAGTTTCTGCAATTAAAAAAAATAACCAAAAAGTTACTATAATTCTACTAAAGAAAACATTTTGTTCTATTTCATGTATGCACATATGTTTGCACCTATGTTTGTACATCCCCATATACATGTTTGCGTGTGGATACACGAGTGTACATCTTTATAAAGACATACCACATTATATCACACTTTCTTCATTTTTCAAAAAAAAATAAAATACAAATGTTTATTTTTCTCTAATTATCCATTTTAAACTCTTTTTCTATTAGTCCATGCTGAGCATGGCAGATAAGAGGGTTTCTGTTATGGGTTGAATTGTATCCCACCCCCACCCCCCGCCCCAATTCATATGTTGAAGCCCTAACCCCCAGTACCTTAGAATGCAACCTCATTTGGATATAGAGTCACTGAAGATGTACTTAGTGAAGATGAGATCACACTGGAGTAGGGTGGACCCCCAATCTGACTAACGTCCTCATAAAAAGGGGAATTTGGACACAGACATAGATTGGGGTGATGTTTCTATAAGCCAAGGAATGGTAAAGATTGCCAGCAAACCACCAGATGCTAGAGGAGAGGTAAAAGGAACTTACCCTGCTGACACCTTGATCTTGGACTTCTAGCTTACAGAACTGTGAGACAATAAATTTCTGTTGTTTACGCCATACAGATTACGGCACTTCACAACAGCAGCCCTAGAAAACTAGTACAGATTTTGGCACCAGGAAACGGGATGCTGCTGTAACAAATAATTAAAAATGTGGAAGTGGCTTTGGAATCGGGTATTAAGCAGAGGTTGAAAGAGTTCTGAAGCACATAACAGAAAAAGCCTATATTGCCTTGAAGAGAATGTTGGTAGAAATATAAATTTTGACGGAGAATTTGTTGAGGGCCCAGCAAGAAAAAAAGAGCTGTCGAGAAAGCTTCTGTTGTCTTAGAGAAAACATCTGTTGTCATGAACATAATGTTGCTAGAAATTTGAAAGTAAAAAGTGCTTCTGGTGAAGTCTCAGAAATGAGGAATGCGCTATTGGAAACTGGATGAAACGTGATCCTTGTTATAAAGTGGCAGAGGACTTGGCTGAATTGTGTTATACTGGATGGAAAGTAAACTTGTATGGGACGAACTTGCATATTTGGCCGAAGAGATTTCTAAGTAGTGTTGAAGGCACAGCCTGGTCTCTCCTTGCTGCTTATAGTAAAATACAAGAGGGGAGAGAGAAGTTGAAAAGGGAATTGTGAGAAAAAAGGTACCGGAACCTCAATACTTGGAAAATTCTCAGCTTATCCATATTGTAAAAAATGAGAAAGATTGCTCTGGAGAGAACACCAAGGGTGTTGCTGGACAACCATTTGTCCAAGAGATTAAGCTTGTGACTTGTGGATCCAATAAACCATCTCAGTATGCACGCGGCTAGTTTGGACTGAAAGGGACATGGGTGGGACAAAATGAAGGAAGACTGTTGAACTTCTGAGATTCTATAGTCAGGAAACGAGCTAACAGAGATACCCAGCTGTGACCATGTGCTATCCTTCAAGAAAAGGGAAGAATGACCCTGAGGGTGAGGCCATTTCTTCAATTCCAGAAGGCATGGGCACCTTCTCAATTCCAGAAGGCAGGGCCATCTCCTCAGTTCCAGAGTGCAGGGCCACCACTCAGGGCCAAGGGGTGAGGCCACCACTCTGATGGGCCCAGAGGACACATTATCCTGCCAGAAAAGATAATTCTGGAGACTTAAAATCAAATGGAATTGGCCCTGCTAGGTTTTGAACTGTCTTGTGACCTTTGACCCCTTTTTCCTTCCAATTTCTCCCTTTTGGAATGGGAGTCCCTACCGTATGTCAGTCCCATCGTTGTACTCTGGACAGATAACATATCTAGTTTCACAGGTTCTCAGATGGAAAAGAATTCCGCCCCAGGATGAATCACCCTGCATCTCATCCATACATGATTTAGATGATATAATAGATGAGATTTTAGACTTAGAGTTGATGTTGGTATGGGTTAAGACTTTTGGGGATGATGTGATGGGGTGAATGTATTTTGCACGTGAAAAGGACATGATTTTCTAGGGGTCAGAGGCCAGACGGGGGTTGAATTATATTTCCACTAAATACCAATAGGACTACCAATATGTAACTAACAACATCTTCAATGACCCTCAGAATGTGACCTTATTTGGAAACAGTTCATTGAAGATGTAATTGGTTAAGATGAGGTCATACTGGAGTAGATCAGTACCCCAGAGTGTGTCCCTAATCCTGTATGCCTGGTGTCATTATAAAAAGGGGAAATACAGCCATGCACACAGGGAGAACGCCACATGAAGATGAAGGCAGAGACGGGTGATGTTTCTATAAGCCAAGGAATGCCAAAGATTGGCAGTAAAGCACCAGAAGCTAGGGAAGAGGCATGGAACAGATTATTCATCACAGCCCTCAGAAGGAACCCACCCTGCTGATACCCTAATCTGGGACTTCAGCAGCCCTAGAAAACTAATACAGTTTCTAGTATAATCACTCATTTTATAGGGTAGAAACAAACCAAAAAAATTAATATGCTACGTATACGCTTAATACAAATGACTTACGGTTTGGCATGTGGTCCTTGCAGAATTCTTTTTTTCTTGATAGGACTCAAACTTCCATTTGTAGCTTGAACACACTGAAATCCCACAGGACCAAGGTCTTGACGCTGTTTACTATCTCTTTCCCGACTTTGACTTTCTTTTCGAGCTGCCTGGGATGTTGAGGGTCGGTTAGCATCCTAAAACCAAACATTTAGAGAAAACATTTAAATCTAATTAACAAAAATTATTTCTCTCTTAAAAGACTCTACAATTTTACTTTACTCATTTTTCATAATCTTAAGAGTTGTGACAAACCTTTGCAATCATAACAGTGCTTTTATAAAGCTGATTTATCCTAATCCATCTGCTATTAAAATATTTTTAAAAGAAAGATAAACAAAAGTCCTTCTTATATTGGTCTAACTGAAAAGTTGGATTAGATGCTTATTTCCATAGGAAAAGCAATTCTAGAAATAATTTTTAAAAAGATAAACTCATGGCAAAAGTTAACTTATTTGTCTTGATTGTGCCTAGATTCCAGAAGTGGCCACTTCTACTAGAGCATTTATCCTACAAGAGTCATTGCTACCTCTCAGAGAACCTGAGTAAGACTGCCATACCAGATATAGAGGTAAAAACTTTCTGTGGGAAGCGTTCCTATAGTTCTTGTCTGGATAAAAAGTAGGACAAGAATATAATCATATATATCACTTGGCTGAAAGCAAAAACCAGATACCAAGTTTTGAGCACCTTGGGAAATATCAGAAGCAGTGGCCTTCACCCAGCCTGCTCCAAAACAAGTGACAGAAAAAGGAAACAAAGAAAAATGAATTTTTTCTTAGGTTTACATCATTAAGAATCAATACATGTGAGTTCTGAATAAAATGTACAAGGTACCAATTGTAACTATGATCATAGTGCTTTCAGAGATATGATATTAATTCTCTGGCACCATACCCGAAGTGTTTCTGATGTTGAGGCACTTCCAGTTGCAACGCTATGGGGGACATACTTTATAACAGTAATTATCCCCTGAATTGCAATGCGCTTTTGTTCCCTATACTGCAAATCTTCAACCTCCTTCCTCACTTCACTCATGGCTGTCAAGAGCGACTCAACTGCAAAAGAGTAATTCCAAGGAAATCGTAAGTTTTAGAGAACTGAAATGATAAAAATAAGAATTAGATTTGCAATGTAATTTTACAACATGAATTTATAAACTTGCTATATAACTTAAATTTGTGACTTTTGGCATCTCCTTATGTAATTTTTGTAAAATAGGCAAAACATATTTATCAGTTAAATTGTGATAGTCTTCCAGTCTGGAGTCCTAATTTGAAACAGAAATTTTACATATTGACTGTAATTTACACATCATATTTCAAACTATAAAGCGTTGCCTAGCCACTGCATAGAAACACACTTTTCAATATTTTCAACCATATACTACACATTCCTGGCATTATGAAGTACAAGAGGATGCCAATATTTAGATGATGATAGGTCAGTTTTCAAAGTTTCTCTTTTTTTCCCAAAATCATGCAATTATCCCATAGTTTTTCAAAAGAATATACTTATGTTAAACTTTTCAACTGTCATATCTTAATTCTACTAAAATAAATTAACGTTAGGGCTCTCATCACTATTATTCTGCATCTCATTTATTTTGGTGTCATTTTTATTTAAAGGTAGTGTTCAATTATGCTATATCCAATATATGCCATTCTACAAGAGTAGCATAATATAGTTGTCAGTATCTTCACATCAAATTGTCCAGTGTCCCCTTGATATCTCTAGTCTCTTTATGTAATGTCATACGAGTTGGGATCTACCAAGGTGAGATTCGATTTCAATGACACTAAATCAAGATAATATCTCTAGTTAGTCCTCGTCCATGTTCTTTCTCTTCTTCTAGTCTAATAAAATCAAAACATTAATCTTTTGGAGGCATGACATGTAGGTTTTAGGTCTTCATAAAGACAAAATTATTATCAGTGAGTGTTGGTATATAAAAGAATATAAAGATGACTAACTGATATGGCATATACCATACATACAGGATATAGACATATCATAAAGGAATAGCAAATACATTATTACCTTTAAGAGAACTACTATACTTCGAAAATGTCTCTGGCACTGGTGGATAGGGGTAATATCCACCAATAACGGTATTCTTCAGTTCCCCAGAATCAGTCTTTGCTTTAATCCACTGAATAAAGTTTTTTACCTTGGGATCGTTGGTATATGGCTGGCCTCTAGGACCTGTTTTCAAGAAGGGAAAAGGGCAAAAAAGTAAGAAATAAAAAAAAAATCTCACTATAATAAAACGTATAGACTTTTTTGTATGAAAACTGTTTAATATTAAGGCTCTTGTTGTTTTTTTTTTTTTGAGGAAGATTAGCCCTGAGCTAACATCTGCTGCCAATCCTCCTCTTTTTGCTGAGGATTATTGGCCCTGAGCTAACATCTGTGCCCATCTTCCTCTATTTTATATGTGGGACGCCTGCCATAGCATGGCTTGATAAGTAGTGGGTAGGTCCATGCCTGGGATCTGAACCGGCAAACTCCAGACCGCCAAAGCGGAGCATGGAGACTTAACCACTGCACCACTGGGCTGGCCCCAGAACAGTCTCTTATGTCACAAAGAAAATAAGTTCACTTATTCATTATGTAGCAGATAAGTATACTTAACATGCATACAAAAATTATCAAAAAGAGTAAAAAAATCCTAACTCAAGAAAGAAATCAGACATATCAGAGTTTAAGTGCACTAAACTGCAGCTGTCTACAGGATACTGAAAAGCCCTAAGAAAAAGAAAACTACTCATCTGGATTTTTCTAATTATCCAAATGGGAAGCATCTTTTTTAAAGAACTGATTTTTAAATCATGTATTAACCTGAAGGTATGGCATCATATATGAACTATTTTGCCTATGAATATAGCTCAGCATTTAATTCATGCTCTTAACATACTTAAAAGTGCCATTTACATCTGATACTATTAGTACACATTTACATCTAATATTATTAGCATTTATAAAATGAGGTGTTGACAAAGCTGTGTGTTACATCCTTCCGCAGACTCTTCTTTTGGCAAATTTCCTAATTATCAACATGGTAGCATTCTAGTAAACATACCATTCCACACCACTCCCTCACTCATCTGGAAACTTTTATCTTTATTGCTTTGACCCCATTATCAGAGGGAACAGAGAAAAATAATCTACTTGGACATAAGCAGTGAGACTCTTTTAGCCATATAAGTAAAATGTGAGATCTGGGGGCCAAAATTGGATGCACATTTTTGTTTTATTTAGTATTTTAAAATATTGTTAATTGAATCCATATTGTGATATAGGGCCTAACAGTCTTCAATATACCTAGCAATATATGATTATCAACCTTATATCAAGCAGGAGTTAAGGTTAACCAAAGGACACAAACACAATTCTCCAGTGAGTCACAAAATCATTGCTTCAATTGTAAATAACCTAGAAGCAATATATTTCATAGGATAAATATTCTTTGTTAAAACATTCTTATAGTGATAAAGGAGGTCAAAATAAAGCTATCTTGTGGTTGAATGCTGTAATGTAAAAGTTAATTTAATGAAGAGAACATAGATTACACTCCAATAAAGTGTATACAAAGAAATTGCTCACCAGTAATAAACACTCGACTCTCATTTGTAGTGGTGAGGTAAAGCAGTTTAGGTACCTGAGTGTCATTTCTGACAACTTTCAACTGTGTACACATGAAATATGTCGCTGTAGAAAATGAAAACACTTATGAAATTACTTCTGCATTTCAAAGAGGACATATCAAGATCAGGATCTAACACAGTGCTTCTCAAACTTTAATGAACATAGGAATCACCTGGAACAACTGTCAAAATGCAAATTCAGGTTCAGTAGTTTGAGGGTGCCTGAAATTCTCCATTTCTAATAAGCTGCTAGGTGATACTAGTGCTGCCAGTCCTTTGACCACATTTGGAGCAACAAGGATCTAACACTTACCTTTTCCTTTAGATAAAGGATCTAACACTTACTTTTCCTTTAGAAAGTATGACAGCTGCACCTAACTGAAGTCACTGCTTGCTGCACAGTTGAAGAGTGCAATAGTCTTTCTAATCGGGCACACAACTGAGTGTGAACTGTTATTTCCTACAGAGAAAAAAGCTTAGTCTCCATAATGCGTTCATTAATTATCCCAATCTAACACTGATCCCTGAATTACTCTGACTCCTTCCACCAAGTAGGGCTATATAATATTAATCTGAATTTGCTTATGCAAGTGTTTTATATGTGCTTATCTTAATTACACTTGAAGCCTCAATGACAGGGCTTATACCACCTATTCTTTTCTGTTCACCTTGCTAACCAACTTGATAGACTAAAAAGAATTCTTGAAAATGAGATGAAAATGCCTTCAGACTTCAACTACTTTCAAAAGCTATCAATTGTTTTTAATTATCTATCAGGTTATTTGGGTAAAGTTTCACTAATCCAACAATATTTTTTTATTTTAACCCATTACATGCAAAAAGAGTTATGGTCTTACAAACTAGGAAATGAAGAAATAAATGTAAACACTTGTAATCTCACAAGAACGGTAAGTTCTCATTTGAGAATAAATATTTCCCTAGAACATAATAATAACTATAAATTCATTTCCTCTATCTCATATTTACTAGTTCTTTATTTTGGAGCAACGAAAATAAAGGAAATCTTTATTCAAATGACTAAGAATAATTCTCTTAATTTATATCGCTTTTCCTTTATTTCAAAGACTGCACAAATATGTGAGTATTCATGGTTAAAGATGTTGATATAGGAATATTAAAGAAACCTCTAATTCTAATTTCGTGGCTGTTAAAAATCAGACATTCCAACCCAACACTTTCTAGCTGTTTGACATCCAGGAAATCACTTAACCCCTCTGGACCTTTGTTTCCTCACTTGTGAATTTGTAAAAACAACTCTTTAAAAGGGAACTGGGAGTACAAAATAAGATAACATCTATGAGCATCCAGTACATGGTAAACACCCAATATTAGTTCCTCTTAGTTCTTCACTTTCCTTACTCAGAAGTAAAAAAGATGCCCTACTACTAAAGGATTCTGGTATTATTCTGGAAGACCTTCATAGGCCCAAAGCCCCCTCAATACTCACTATTCATTTAATGATTTTTTTCCCTTAACTCTGTCAAAAGATGAAAATAAGCTGTGATTTGTCGTCAACTATTGTACTAGAGTAAATCTCACCAAGATCTGTACAGACTTTTCTTAGAAAGATGTATTTCACATTATCATAAGAAATAGAATGTGCGTGCCTCACAACATTTCTGTGAAAAATCATTATCCAAAACTTGTGTCCGCCTGTCATTTAAAGGGGCTAAAAAGAGAAATAGACCTGGCCGTAAAACCTATCTAAAATGAGGTAATGGAACTGTCATCAGAGGAATACAATTACTACCAATCATTTACGCCCTGAGAGAAGTTATATGAGAGGTCATAGCACCACCCACCTCAGAAGCTCATGCCTTGGTTTTGGCCAAAACACTTTTCCTGCCTCCTCCCCGAATAGCTGGAGTGAAATTCAGTTTTATTCAGATATATTTAAAAAATGTAATCTTATAAGCGGAGAGTAGAATCTAATGAGGTAACGTCTGAATGGTGTGTGATACTGTTTTGCAATAGAGAAAAAAAGGGGTAGCAGAACAGGCCTGTAAAGGGTCTCTAGGTCTCCTGACGATCTACAATTTCTACCTTGTTGCCGAATAAAAACAAGCTACGTGTAGTCAAGATTAGGAGTTTCCCCAGTGTTGACAAGCATTTAACAATCAGTATTTCATTCATATACTCATTTGGAAAATAGTAAAATAGCATGCCATATCTAAAATAGCTTTATGCTACAAATTCAAATAAGGAAAAATTCACTGGAATTGTTAAAAACTATTAAATATGTTTTTCTTATCATAGTAGACCGAAGACTAACTTGTTATATAAAATATATAACAGAGCATACCTAAAATGTTTTTAAATAAATGAAATCAGTGGAAAAAATATCTATATATCTGAATGAATGTAACGGGAAAAAGTCAGCAACAAAGTAAAATATTGACCAGCTGGTATAACACCACCAACCTAATACTAACTTAATACTCAAATGGAATCATACTTATCATTGTCATTATTTAATTACACGGTCTGCCAATCCTCTACCAATTGATTCTACATTAGTAAAGTTTTCAATGTCTTTAATGTGGTCTACTTAGTCAATTTCCAAATGGATACAAAGGGAATTCACTGTCTGTTTCAGTTTCACTGAATCTTAAGCTTTCATGTCTGAAATGCTAACAATGAGAACTGAGAAGAGGACCTGTTTTCTAAAAAGCTGGTTTCAATCCCAAATTAATTCTGAATAGAAAAAAACCAGAAGGTGGTTAATATCTGTAATACCAAATATAATATTAATACAGAAAAAATTTAAACATCCTAACAGACTGCTTAACTTTGCAAACCCAATATAATGCCACTCAGTAAGTCAGTTTACTCTACAATTTTTTTAAGTTAATGCCCCACACTTCCAAAAATAAAAAGATAAAATTTTTGAAACTGAGTACTTGGGTAAATGTTTTCAAAGATTTCTGGCTGAGATGTAGAAAACAGTTCCACTATGAAAGGTTGTTCTGAAGTTCCGTCAGCAATGTGAATCCAGCGATATGACCAAAAATCTTCACGGCTTTCTATATGAATAGATATTAGAATAAATGAAGGTAACCAATTATGCACATATGAATACAGAACTATTCAATGAAATAATTTTTATGACTTTCAATTTTAAAAGCTTACCTTTCTTTTTTGACCGCTGGACCCTTCCTACAAAAACTAAAATGCCAATAACATCACAGATATGATTTGCTGGCATATCATCCAGTTCTGATCTAAAAAAAGAAAAATTGTTAAATAGACTTTGTGTCTTCAAACAGGGGAAAAACATTCTACTATTACGATTGTGAAAATGAATATCTATATAATTGCTATAGCATAATTTGGGGTAGACTTTGAGCAAATTATAATACATTGTTTCAGTGACTAACATTGAAAATTAATATTTACGATATTTTACAAGAAGCTGTTTTACCTTGTGATAAAGCGGGGATTTAATTTTGGCAATCTCCATTCTGGTTTCACCTGCTTTTCAGGAATGATAATTATATTATTTGGAGGATCTCGAAGGTTCAGGCAGATTTCTGAAAAACAAATATATTACTTTAATATGATATTTAACACATATAAAAGAATATACACGCATATAAATTACACAGCAAAAGACTAGACAACACTTTTGAGCCCACCACTAACCCTAAGAACTAGATCATTATCAACAGCTTTCATCTACCTATTCCTACATTATCACATCCACTTATCTCCTACTAAAGCGTTAATCATACCTTAAATTTTGTGTTTTATCATTTCCTTAATTTTTTTAAAAAAGGTTTTTAATACTTATGTGTTTTTGCCCAAACAAAATACTCTTTGGTTTTCTTTGTTTTTGAACTTTATATGGATGGAATCACACTGCATACAGTATTCTAGGGCTACTTTTTCCACTCAACATTATGATCTTAAAATTTATCCACACAGCTGGATGCAGTAGCTTTTTTTCTCATTTCTCCTTTACCCAGCTGAATAAGGTTCCAGGGTGTTGCTATACCACAATTTTATTTACCCATTATTGTGTTGATGGATATCTGGATTATTTCCAGTTTTTTGCTATTACGAACAGGGTCACCATCAACTGTTTTGTACATGTCTCCCTGTGCACATAGGCAAGAGTTTCCTAAGGCATTATACCCAGGAAGGAAACTCTGGATTGTACAATATGCAAATATTCCACTCTACAGGAAAATTTCAAACTATTTTAAAGTAATGAACCTATTTACAGTTCCAGCAGCAATATGTAAATTCCCATTGATGAACATTCTCTCCGAACTTTGGTATTGTCAAATTTCTTATTCTTTGTGAATCTAGGCACAAAATGACAATTGTTGTGATATTATTTTGCATTTCCCTGATTACTAATTATGTTGAACAACATTCCATATACTTATGGTTCACTCATGCATCCTCTTCTGTAAAATACCTGTTTGTGTCTTTTGCCCATTTTTCTATTAGATTGTTCGTCTTTTTCTTATTTATTTGTAGGACTTTTTACATGTATTGGATACTAATCCTTTGTTGATTATATCATTGCAAATATCTTCACCTCGTTTTTGTGGATTTTTTCATTCTTCTTATGGTGTCTTTTGATGAACAAAAGTTCTTAATTTTAATGTAGTTAGATTTATTAATCTTTCATTTATAGTTACTATTTCCTGTGTCTTATCCAAGAAACCCTTCCACAGTCCAAAGTCAAACAGATACTTTCTATAAATTCTTCTAAAAGTTTTGCCTTTCACATTTAAGTATCTGGTATATCTGAAACTGATTTTTTATACTGTATGAGATAGGGATATAATGTCATTTTTTTCTCACATATAATCAACTGTCCCAATACTATTTTCTGAATGGTTCCTCCTTCCTTGATGATTTGTACAGCACATCTGTCATAGATCAAACTTTTATATGTCTAGGGCTGCTTCTTGACTCTGTATTGTGACTTGCTGCTCAGTTTGTCTATACCTATACCAATATGACATGGTCACAAATACTTTATAATAATTCTTGACATTTGTAGGACAAGTCCTCACTCCCTCTTCAGCTCCCTATTCTTTTCCTTCAGAAGTGCCTTGACTATTCTTAATAATTATGCCTCCGTGTAAATTTTATAATCAGTTCGTCAGCTCCAGAAAAAAAATTTAATGAAACAGCACAGAATCCTCAGATCAATCTAGGGGGACTTGACATACTTATGAAATTGAGACCGACCTCCTAACTGGGAATATGGAATATTTCTCCATTTATCTAGGGATTCTTTAATCTCTTTCAGTAAAGTATTATAAACTTCTCCAAACAGGTTTTACATATCTTCTGTTAGATTTATTTCTAGATACCTGACAGTTATTATTGACAAGGTAAATTATGTTTTTAAAATTATAATTTCTAACTCTGTTATTGGAGTGTACACTATCAATTGACTTTTGTATATTGATCTTACAGCTAGCTTTGCCAACACCTTATTATTTGTAATACTTTGTGTAATTTTGGATTTTCTTTGTAGAAAATCTAATTTGTGAATAATGACAGTTTTGTGTTTTTCTTTAAAATCCTTATGGCTTTAACGCATTTTGTCTTCTCACACTAGCCAGGACAACATTAAATTGAAATAGTAATAGAAGGCATCCATGTTCCCCATTTTAAAAAGGAATGTTTCTAAATTTTCCCCATTAAGAGTTGTGTTTGTTGTTTTGTTTTGATTTTGTAAACATCCTTTATCAGGTTAAGGAAGCTTCCTTCTCTTGCTATTTTCTTTTTTAAATTTATGAATGGGTGTAAGACTTTAACAAATGTCTTTTGTGCCTCTACTAGGATGATCATTATCTTCTTGAATCTGTTAATGTGGTGAATGACACTTGTAGATTTTCATATGTAAAATCAATTTTGCATTGCTGGAGAACAATGCAACACAGTGTGTAGTCATTTTTTACATATAACTGAACTCAGTTTGCTAATATTCTATTCATAATATATGTTCATAGCTGAAGCTACCCTTTAATTTTCCTCTTTCATACTATTCTTGTTCGGTTTTGATTATCAAGGTTATTTTGGTAGCAAAGAATGAGGTAGAGAGTATGCCCTCAGCCTATTCTCTGGAATAGTTTTGAAATGATGTATTCCTTGAATCTTTGATAGAAGTTGCCTATAAAATGATGCATGCCTGGTATTTTCTTTGTGGGAAGATTTTAAAATTCTGATTCAATTTCTTTAATAGTTATAGAATTATCTGGGCTTTCTATTTCCTTTTATGCCTGTAAATAACATTTTTCTAAAAATTGCTGTGTAGCAAACAAAGATTAAACCAGGGTGGAGATACTTGATTTCTCAGCCTACCTATTACCACCCATGTGACTAGAAAATTTACTTTACCTTTAAGAATTTCAGTCTTTTCATATATGAGTGAGGAAAGTTTGTATTACATGATACTATCTTGTACCTGGAAAATAGTTTGCGTTTCACAAAGCACTTTTATAGTCATAGTTACTTGATTATATTCAAGGTCCCTTCCAGCTCTAAAATGCTAAGATTTCGAATGAAACAAACAGCTCCTTCCCCCCAAAACCAAAAACACTTGATGCTATTATCTCAATATATATTATCCATTACAGTCTAAAAAAGCTCAAGATTTTAAAAAGTTTATTATTTGGGTATGCCAGCTGAATACTATTTTGTAAAAGATAGGACAGACTCATATACAAAAATGTCAATTTACAAAGCCATACATTACCAGCAAATAATAAGCCCTTTGATTTACAATAGAATTTTCATTTTTATAGGCTTCCATTTATTTGTTTTTTTTTTTAAATTACAACTTAGTTTCTATAACTTGGAGCTACAAGTGTAAATATGAAAAGCCAAACCAAGATAAATTATCCTAATACTTTGCTTCCATCATCAACACGTACAAGGCAGTGATGGTATCACAAATCCTCATTCTCTCTTACTGACCAATCCTGGCCCCCTCTACATACTCTTCCTCATTTATCCTGCTCACATTTATACTACTCTGTTGTTATTCCTAACCCCTACTTAAACTTTCTCCTCTCCAACCCATTCTCCTACTCTCCTGACCATTCTTATTTCCTCAACTACATTTCTGTATACTTCTTCTCCCCTTTTGTTCATCACATTTTCTTACTGTTTACTGTCATTCATTTCATTCTATTGTAATTTGTTCATCTTACATATCTGTTACCCTGTTAGACTAATTTTTTTAAAGGTAGAACTCTATATTACTTATCTTTGTATCTCCTCTGCCTAGTATGGTTTACATAACTATAACGGAAAACTCCATTTTTTTTTAAATAGATTGGCCCTGAGCTATCATCTGTTGCCAATCTTTCTCTCTTTTTTTTTCTCCTCAAAACCCAAGTACATAGTTGTATATCCTAGTTGTAAGTCATTCTAGTTCTTCTATGTGGGATGCCACCACAGCATGGCTTGATAAGCAGTGTGTACCAGGCCTGCAAACCGTGGGCTGCTGAAGTGGAGCATGCAAACTTAACCACTCGGCCACGGGGCCGGCCCTGAGACTTATAGAGATCTAAATCAGTAGTTCTCAACCCCAGCTGTACATTAGCACTACCTGAGCAGTTTTAAAGACATACCAGTCTTGGTCCCTTCCTCAGGGTAATTCAAGCAGAATCTCGGAAGGTGTGGTGCCTGTGGTTCTCTAAAGCTCTCCAAGTGATACTCATGTACTTTACGGCCAAGATTGAGATCTACTTATACATGTAGGCTTAGTAAACTACAGCCTGTAGATGAGTGACTGTTTTTGCACATAAAGTTTTGTTGTAACACAGCCATGCCTATTCATTTACATATCATCTCTGGCTGTTTTCACTCTATACAGGCAGGGTTGAGTAGTTACAACAAAGCCTATATTGCCTGCACAGTCTATAATATTTACTATCTGACTCTTTACAGAAATAGCTTGCTGACCACTGATAAAAAGGAAAAAAGTTCTATTACTTATCAAAAAGGTATGGGATCAAAGAGACTGATGCTAACACTGATAAGAAGTAAAACTGTTTTAAATCCTAAAAGGTACATTTTCAATATATTCTCATCAAGGCTCTCATTTTTAAAAATAATTTCTGTATTTGCTATTTTCTTCTTTGTTTGTTTTTTTGCTGAGGAAGATGTGCCCTGAGCTAACATCCACTGCCAATCTTCCTGGGTTTTTTTTTTGTATGTGAGTCGCCACAGCATGGCACTGACAGATGAGCAGTGTAGGTCTACACCTGGGAGTGGTACCTAGGCCACTAAAGTGGAGCATACCGAACTTAACCACTAGGCCACCGCGGCTGGCCCTGTATTCGCAATTTTTAACTTAAAGTATAAACAGCCTCTCAAATCTTTTTTTTTTTTTTTTTGAGGAAGATTAACCCTGAGTTAACTACTGCCAATCCTCCTCTTTTTGCTGAGGAAGCTGGCCCTGAGCTAACATCTTGCCCATCTTCCTCTACTTTATATGTGGGACGCCTACCACAGCATGGCGTGCCAAGCAGTGCCATGTCCGCACCCGGGATCCGAACCGGCAAACCCTGGGCTGCCAAGAAGCAGAACATGCGAACTTAACCGCTGCGCCACCGGGCCAGCCTCCCTCTCAAATCTTAAAGAGTTTCTATTACGAAAATCTGGCCCTATAATTCTATATAGCAGAGGTAGCAGAGCGCTTGATTCAGTTTAGGTGTTTAAGTGTTAGCAGCTGTTTATCTACTGACCACATGCTGTCTATTGTCCTACTTTCGCTATGTTTTTAAGGTTTAGAAGCAGCTATTAGTACCAGACATATTTCTGGATGTGTCCACAGCCATGTGAAAACTGTAATTTAAATTAATTCTCTTTACACCAGAAAACAGTGTATCTAGTTAAAAGAAGACTAGATTAGGCATCAGGAAACCAGGTTTTAAATTTCACTATGCCAGTGAATCATTATGTGACACCAACAAAGTCACTTACCTTATCTGTTATTGAAAAAGAATGCCTCAATTTTTACTAAAGCAATTTTGTCACTTGGATATGCTTGGTTGTGGAAAAGAATTTATAAATTGGTAGACATAATAATACATGTTGTGAATTAGCTTCCTCTTGTCAACATCTAATGTATTTTCTCAACATCACTATCAGTTTAATTTTCCACCTTTCTACAACAAAGAGTAACTAGATAATGGACTAATTGTACCAACTATCTAGGTAATAACTTGTTTATTCAGCAAGATATGATTGACATCTACCAAATGCTTAAGATTTCAATAAAGAATTACATGAGGTTTTCCTGAGTAAACATATATTTAAGGAAACAACGAACAAAGGCTACATTATCTGAATATTCTCTAAGTAATTAAGCTTAATAGATTAACTAAGGAATTTAGAATACATAGAAATACAGGTCCAGTATAAAACTATTATAAGCCACAAACAATACTTAAAGTTGTTAAGTGATGTAATCTACAATTTTGAAAAATGAAAATGCAAAAAAAATCAGAACCACATCTTAAAGCAATCACTTAATACACTAATTCTAATGCTCCCAAAATATTTAGGATAATGCCAAGATGTCAAAACTTTGATTTCATTACTAATTAGGATGAGCCCTTTTAAGATTAAAGCAATTGGCAACATTTGAATATTGACTATAGATAACAGTATTGTATCAATTTTAAATTTCCTGATTTTGATAACTGCACTGTGATTATGTAAGAGTGATTTTTTTCATAGGAAATATAGATTGAAATATTATTAAAGTGCTTAGAGGTAAAGGGGTATATATGATGGCTGCCACTTACTCTCAAATGGTTCAGAGGACACACACACAAATATATTATACATGGAGAGAGAGAGCACGCGCAAATGATAAAGCAAAGGTAAATATTAACAATTGTTGAGTCTGTATTAAGGGTATACGGGAGGTCTTTACACTATTCTTTCAACTTTTATGTAAGTTTGAAATTATTTCAAAATAAAATGTTGACAAAAGTCCTTTCAAATAGCACCTCTAACAGAAAACCATATTCAAGTCATTAGCTTAATACTATAATACAAAAAATAAAACAAAAATAAGTACATCTCAAGTAGAGCTCATTCATTACTCAACAATAAATATCACAGATGGTTTTTCTTAATAAACTCAATAATAAATAAGTATAATTATTAAGTGACTGCTTGAAAATTTTATGGTTTGTCAGGTTTAAAGGATTGTCAGGTTCTAACAGCTTCAGTTATTTTTGAGGGCCTCTGGACAACAGAGTACTTCGCAAATTCATACCCAAAAAAGCCACAAAATAACAAATTAATTGAATACTTAACCCATTGTAGAAATTAATTTGATCTGTGGATCCGCAGGGAGAGGCTGCGTCCTGACTGGATAACTCTTTTTAACAGAATAATCTTGAAGCAGAAGAACTAAACCAACTCGCAAACTTTTATACCACTCGGGACACAGGGCATTCCACATAATCACTGACACAGTGCCTGAACTGTCGGCAACTTCCAAAAAGGTCTAGACAAAAATGGAGTAAAAGCACATGAATGTTTGTCACTTTTATCTACAGGGTGTTCAAATTTTAAGAATGAGAAAGCAAATCTATAGGGAAATGACTGAATAATTTATGATATCATATGATAGACTCTATTAATTATGAAAAGTTATGAATGAAGAATTTTTAGCTATATGAGAAAATACTTAAGAAAATGCTAAATGATTCAAAATTTTATGTACAACATGATTCCCATTTCGTAGGATAATTTAATGTGATATATGATATACAGCCATATGCAATATATGATATGCATAATATACACATAGATGTGATATATATGGTATACATATGATATCACTGATATGTGTATATAAATTATAAGTATATATGTGTGTAGACATATATACATACAAAAAAGGGAATAAAACACACTTTAATATTAACAGTGGCTCTGTGTGGTAGAATTTGGGGTGGTAATATTTGTCAGCTTTATTTATACAGTTTTCTACATTTTCCAAATTCACTAAAAGTACATATAACTTCTACAAAAAAACCATAATAAAACACCTAAAATAATTCTTGGTAACATGAAAGTACAGTAAAAATGTTAAGTAAAAAAAGAAAACAGGACAGAAACCAAGAAAGCAGTTCTCATCAGCACTATATGGCACAAGAAAAAGAAAAGGGTCAGATTGACAATTAGAAGGTCTCTAGCGACTGCCCAGCTGAAGAAAAAAGCCAAACTAATTGATTTGAGAGGTAAATGGGAAGCAAGAAAGTGAAAACATCTAGTGTTGACCACTTCTTCGAGGAGTCTGCCTGAAGAGGAGACTGGGAGTAGAGGAGTCCCGAGCTCAAAGGAGATTTTTTTCCTTTTTTTAAAATGGAAGACTAGAGTATGTTTATATGCTGCTGTAGACAGCACAGTAGAGAAGAAAAGACTGAATATACAGAAAAAGATGTGGAGACTAGCTGTATCAGGGAACTACAGGGTGCCCATACAGAAAGAATTCCTTCTTGTATGAGAAATTACATAGAAAAATACCTCGAAATATACATTTATGCACATTTTTCAAATTATTAAATCGAACTTATAAAATGTCATTTAAACATAAATTACCCTAATATGGAGTCGAGTCTGTAAGTTATAATCTATAACTGTTAAATTATCATATAAGATCTTATCACTTATACCTGGTATGGCTCAATCATATTTTTATCAGGTTTTCCATAGTATCGCAGTTTTGATTTATGCAAGATTCTCACAAGCAAAGCAGGAAAACTTCTTCTGTTAGTCCAGGTCATTTCAAGTTGAGAAAGGGAAATTATTTTGGTATCTAGAATACAAAAACGAAAAACAATGCTACTTAATACGTCATGGTAATTTCAAAATTCTATTTTAATGGTTAAAAACAGTAGTTAGATCATCCTCAAAGCAACTCTTTTTCATCACCTAAGCCAGTCTATATACTTCTCATATGTAAAACTTAATAATACACACTATGCCTAATAACAATAGCTTATATATACACATTACATGACTTACTATGTGCCTGGAACATAGGTAAATGCCTATATCAACTGACACACCGTTCCATCTAGAACGCCCTCCACCTTGTCAAACTGTGTCATTATCTCCTGGGAGACTTGGATCTAAATTCACCTCCCTTCAGAAATTTTGTGGACAAAATTTAATGCCATGGAATATTTTCTCACTACTAAGCACTTCTGTATTTAATTTATAGAATTGTTTTATGATATATTTCTGTATTGCCCTCACCTTAGTTTCCTATGTGTAAGTTCTATCTTTCCCAAACATGCAGGACATGGTCTTGTATCAGGGCCTTTGGACATGCTGTTCCCTCTGCCTGGAATTTCTTCCTCTTAGATACCCAAGTTGACTTCCTTTCCCCTCTCCTTCAAGTTTTGCTCAAAAGTCACTTTCTCAGTGATGTTATCCCTAACCACCCTATTGAAAACTGATCCCTTTACTTATCCCCCATCCCATTTTATTTTTCCACTTAGCATTTATTATTGTCTCATATGCCACATAATTTACTTTGAAATGTTTTAATCTCCAAGCTCCCTGGAAAACACAAAAACTGCTTAAAAGTTATTTACCATCTTTAAAAGATTAACCTGTATTTCTGATTTTATTCTTCCTTGGGTTAAGAGGGGTTCCATCTGCAATTCTCCCCACATTTTGCTCTCTCATAGCCCACAGGCCCAACTTTTAAGACTTGAATTTGTATTTGTTCCAATATTTACTTCACTAAGGCATCCTCCACTTCCGTATTTATTTACATAATGTATCACCTACTCAACATTTTGGCATGAACACCACACTTGCAAATTCTTTTTAATAAGAGTTTAAATGGTAATTTATGAATACGCCTCTAGCATAAAAAAAGACACTATTTTCAGTATTAGAATACCTTGTGTAATTCTCCTTCCAGATTCTCCCAATACATTACTAACCCAGGATCACAGGTCTTAATATTTGATCTGATGTAATCAAGTGATTTCCTTTTTAATATGGTCAGACAAATCGTGGATCAGCTCTAAATTATCAGGAATGTATGTGGAACACTCTTGATCAATGAAGGCACATAAACCCCATTTACTGCCTGGAATAAATTCAAGAGCTCCGTGGTTCTGTAAAATCAGAGTTCTAAGAGCCACTATTTCTGCTATAATTGGGTGCAGAGAGTTAGCTGTGATCAAACATCTGCCCGATTAACGTCTTCCCAGTTTGATTTTTTAACTCACAAACTTCATAGAATATATATATATCTTAAATCCAAAAATAAATTATAGGCCATATATAGACAATGAAGAATCTGTGCAAATTCATAGAAATAAGTGTGTGCATTATCAAAAGAAAGAATGAAAATGAATTAGATATTCAATATAAATAGATAGTAAGCAATAGAACAGTGATTCTCAAACTTTTTGGTCTCAGAACCCCTTCATTCTTAAAAATTATTGAAGACTTCAAAAAGCTTTTGTTTATGTGCGTGATTTCTATCAATATTTAGCACATTATAACATAAAACTAAAAAATAGAAAAATATTCATTAATTCCTTTAAAAATAACAATAAGCCTATTATGTATCATATATACATTTTTTGAGAAATGACTATATTTTCCAAAACAAAAAATGTAGTGAGAAAAGTGGCATTGTTTTATGTTTTTGCAAGTCTCTTTAATGTCTAGCTTAACAGAAGATAGCTGTATACACATATTTTCCTTGGCATTTAGTCTGTTTCAATGTCATATGTCATGTAGCCTCTGGAAAACTCCAATGTATACTTTTGAGAGAATGAGAGTGAAAAAAGGTAAATAAAAGTTTTAGTATTTTTATTATGAAAATAGTTTTGATGTTGTGAATCCCCTGAAAAGATCTTAGGGACACGCCTAGGGGTCCTTGGACCAAACACTGAAAATTCCTGCAAAAGAATAAATCCAAGGGATGCAGAAAGAAATAAAGATTAATGATGAAAATAATGAATTAGAAAATAGTAGAACTGGTAAATTCAATTCCCACAAAAACTTAATGAAAAGGTAGAAGTTTGACAAGTGCAATCATGAAGAAAGAAAAAAAATATAACGTCTGGGATGTGATCAACTATAGAGAAAAAATTTTAAAGATTATTGTATATGATTATATATCACTAAACTTGAATACGTCAGTGAAATAGATAATCTTCTAGGAAAACACGAATTACCAATATTGCCCTAAGAAGCAGAAGAAAACTGGAATAGGTCAATAACCACGGAAGAAAATGAAAAATTCACAAATAATGACTTCCAAACATAGGACAAGGTTCACATGGTTTTACAAGAAAATTCTAACAATTTTCAAAGAAAGCTCTTTCCTTTGACTATAAGTTGTTCCAGAGTACAGGAAAATGTAGAAATTGTACCAATTCATTTTATAAATCAGACAAATCCTGAAAAATTATGACTGAAATAGTACAAAAGAGAAATCTACAAACCCAAATCATTTATGATAGCAAAAACACCAAATCAAATCCTTCCAAATTCAGTACAGCAGTATACCAAATTGCATCATGACCAAGGAGAGTCCTAAACATCTTTTCTTGTTCAGGAGGAGTTTATTATAAATTCTGAATAATTCTAGAGATTGATACAAAAATGTGAGTTTAAATAATTTTGTTAAAACATTAAAGGTATCCACCAGCAGAATACAAATATAATGTATAATTTCTAAAGCACTGGAAGAAAAAACATTTTTAAATCTTGCAAAGGTAAAAAAAAAAATAGAGCATGGAATATAGTAAACAGATTCGGATTTCAAGAACAGGTACAAACGTCATTGACCACATTAAATTTAATCTAATAAAATTCGTCTCTTAAAAAAAGAATTGGTTTGGGTCAAAAAGCAAAATCTTAGCTACATGTTTCTTAAAAGAGACAAATTTAAAACAAAATGAAAATAAAGTGATGGACAAAGATATATACGCTAAAGCAGTGGTTCTCAAAATGTGGCCTTTACACCAGCAGCATCAATTATCACCAGAGAACTTGTTAGAAATGCAAATTCTAGGTCCCTACCACAGACCTACTGAATCAGAAGCTGGTGGTGGCACCCAGCAGTCTGCATTTTAAAACACTTTTAAGGTGAAATGGATGCCCACCCACGTTTAAGAACCATTGCTTTAAATGTTAACTAAAAGACAGCAGAAGTGGTAAACAGAAATATCAGACAAAATATAATTCATGGTAAAAAGAGACAAACTCCATACTGAAAAAGAGTAAAATACACCAAAAAGATATTAATAATTTATAAAATTTTACACATTATATAAACATCTAAATCAAAAACTTTGAGAAATATAAGGAGAAATGAACACCACCACCACCATAAAGAGAAACCAATATTCCTCTCAGAGAAATGAGCAAAGAAAATAGATTTTAAAATAAGGATATGGAATATTTTAATTAAAATTTTAAAACTTGGTATAATAAGGAACTTCATATCCAATAAGCAAGCTTTTTCTAAACTTCTGGGAGTTAGAGAGGAACTCAAATTTAAAATCAGAAAACATGAGTGACAATGAAATCTCTACACTTCAAAATCTGGAGGATGCAGACAAAAGCAGTATCCACGGAAAATTTCAGAATTTTAAAAGCATTTGGAAGTAATAAACAAAGAAATAAATGAAACAAGCATTCAACTAAGAAGGTAATACAAAAAAATATGAACAAAGGAAATAAAAGGAATTAAAGATGATAGCAGAAATAAAGTAGAAAACATCTCCCCACTACAGACTTCTTAATTAATAAAGCTGAGAGTCTTTGGGTTTTTTTTTTTTGAATAGCAAAAACATACATAAACCTCTGGCAAGGCTGATCACGAAAAAGGATGAACATACAAACATTAGGAATGTAAAAAGGAATGTAACTAACAAGACAGAGATTAAAAACTATGAACTACTGTGTACAACTTTGACATCTAGGTGAAATGAGATTTCCCAAAGGGTGGAAATGAGATCGAAACATCGGCTCTCAAAAATGGACTCAAGAAAAAGCATTGTTGGTTTTACTACTTTTTCTACAAGAAATTGAAAAGGAGTCATTCCCTCAGCCCCCTATACCAGCCCAAGGTCCCAGCTTCCAATAGCTTTAGGGGTAAATCCTACCAAACTTTCAATGAACACATGATTTCCATAAACACAAAAAAACAGGCCAGCTTCCCAACTCATTCTACTAAGCTAATATTAACCTGATACACAAATTGGACTGAAACAGTACCCCACTCAAAAAGTAACAAAACCTATGGACTAAATTCACCTGAACACACAGATGTAAAAATAACAACTATGACCAAGTAAAGATACAAAAGTGGCTCAACATTAGAAAATCCATTAATGTAATTTATTTCATTCACTCCTTTATTCAACAAACGCTGAACGCCTACTACGTGCCAGACATTGTTCTGGGTATAGGGAAAATAATCCACAGCAGTGAAAAAAACAGAGTCCTTGCCCTCATGGATCTTATAAACTAGTGGGAGGAGAAAGAAAATAATTTGAGTGTTATTAATTCTATGAAGGGCACTTGCACAGTGAAGTAATAATAATAAACAGGGAAGGAATACATATTTAAATAGCCCTTTTCTAACATGTTTTTTATATTTGAGCTGAAACTTGAGGATGGGAAGGAACTTACCAGAAAGAGGAAAAAGCAGGAGCAAAGTATCTGAGGCAGGAAAGAGTTTGGAGGTTTAAGGATTAAAAACGAGGCTGGTATTGCTGAAACAAAATGGTGGAGGAGAGAGGTTAGAGATGAGGTTAGAAAGGGCCGGTCAGTGGCGAAGTGGTTAAGTTCACACACTCCGCCTTGGCGGGCCCAGGGTTTCGCCGGTTGGGAACCTGGATGCGGACATGGCACCGTTCATCAGGCCACGCTGAGGCAGCGTCCCACATGCCACAACTAGAAGGACCCACAACTAAAAAAAATATGCAACTATGTACTGGGGGGCTTTCGGGAGAAAAAGGAAAAAAATCTTAAAAAAAAAACAAGAGATGAAGTGAGGAAGGGGATTCCGTAGGGTAGGAGAACACAAACTACAGCGTGAGGCAAATCCAGCTTGCTGCCTGTTTTGTAAATAAAATTCTATTGAAAAACAGCCAAATCCGTTAAGCTACACTCTGTCTATGGCTGCTTTCGCTATACAATGGCAAAGTTGAACAGCTGCCACACAGACCATATATCCAGCAAAGACAAAAAGATTTAGGATCTAGCTCTTTACAGTTTGCCAACCTTTGTAGGGGTTTGTGGATCCCCTGTAGAAGTCTGGATTGTGGTCTAAGGGCAATGAGGAGCTACTGGAGAGATTTCGGTAGGAGAGTGGTATTTTAACTAACTTCCATTTTAAAAAGCTGTCTTTGAGATCACAATATATTTTTTCCCGTTTTTTCTCCCCAAATTCCCCCAGTACATAGTCGTGTATTTTTAGCTGTGGGTCCTTCTAGTTGTCGCAAGTGGGACTCTACCTCAGCGTGGCCGGAAGAGCGGCGCCATGTCCGCGCCCAGGATTCGAATCAGCAAAACCCACCAGCGAAACCCGGGGCCACCAAGCGGAGCACGCGAACTTAACCACTCCGCCAGGGGGCCACCCGAGATCACAATATTGGTTACCTTTGGGGTAGAGTATTGACCAGGAAGGGCAAGAAGGAGCCTTTTGGGGTGCCTGAAGTGTCCCATATCTTGATGGGGGGGTGGGGGGGGATAGGGGAGGTGGAAGTGGTTACAAAGATGTATATATGTGTAAACATTGATCAAGCTGTATTTTTAAGACTTTTCCACGTTACTATATACATTGTACCTTAATAGAAAACTTTTAAAAGTACAAAAACACACCATAAAGTTAAAAGAGACAATGTGAGAAAATAATTTGCAATATATAGCAGACAAAAACTTAATATCCATTAGCAAAGAAATCCTATATATTAATTAGAAAAAGTCAAAAGATATAATTTAAAAATAGTACGATGGGGGAAATGGGCATTCTCATATACATGTTAGTGGGAATGTAAATTAAGAGAACTTTTTCAGAAGATGATTTGTCAATATCCATTAAATTAAAAAATTCAATTACTCTTTAATCCAGCAGTTTCTCTTCTAGGAATCCATCCATTCAACAGAACTATTTGAACACAGTGAACAAATACGTGCATATCCTAATGATGTTCAGCACTGGATCTAAAACTGAAAAACCGATGACTGCCTAAAACTACAAATTACCCATTCACATGGGCATGATCACATAAATCATGGTATATCCATATCAACTGCTGACAGTTTGGAGTTTTGAGAGGAAAGTTGAAAGCACAGGAGGAGGCAAAAGGGGCCTTCCACTCCACCCCAACCTTTTATTATTAAAAATTTCAAACATACAGCAAACCTGAAAGAACATCAATACACCCAGTTCTAGATTTTGTCATCAACATTTTACTATACTTGGGTCTTACTTTTTTTTTTTAAGATTGGCACCTGAGCTAACAACTGTTGCCAATCTTTTAAGTTTTTTCCCCTCCCCAAATCCCCCCAGCACACAGTTGTATACTTTTAGTTGTGGGTCCTTCTAGTTGTAGCACATGGGATACCGCCCCTACGTGGCCTGAAGGGCGGCGCCAAGTCCCCACCCAGGATCCGAACCAGGGAAACCCTGGGCCGCCAAGTGGAGCTCGGGAAATTAACCGCTCTGCCACACGGCAGGCCCCTACATTTTTAATATATATAGTTTGGATCTTTTAGCAGATGGACATTGCCTTTTATAATAAAAATACTGCTTCAATAATGAATAGATATTACTTTTATAAGCAGAAAAGTGAAATATTCTTTTACAAATTATTATTCCTCTCAATTCTTCTTCTAGAGCACCCATTTTTCATTTATATATTAAATTCTAAAAATGAAAATGATGGACAGAGTAGTAACGCGCTGCTGCCTTATTCCATGCTTGAGATAAAAATCATTCCATTATTTCATCCCTGAAATGACTATCTTGCTTTTAAAGCTTGTTATATAAATCATCCGTGGCGACACATTTCAATAACACCTTTTCCCCCTTATAACTGTTTATTACTTTAATTGCATATTTTTGACCTAGTTATCTTTTCCCTTTAAAGTTCGTTGCTGTTACACGTCACAGTAAGATTATTACCCATGATCTAGCATTATGATTGCAATGTAAAAAAACCCTGAAAAGCAGTAAATGTAGAGAATTATATTTCTCTCTCCAGTACTTTCGTCTTTATCGTTCGCATTTTATTTCCTCCCCATCCCATACACGTATATGACTATAGTACTATCATTCTCCTTACTTCCACCTCTTACAGATAAAAGATATTCTAGAGCAGTTGCTAATTACGAGCTGGCATTTTCAGGTTAACTTTCTACTTCTGATACAGAATTGAAACTCTCAGATCAGTATAGCCCGTGGGAAGTAATAAAAAAACATAAAAATGAGAATTCCAAGCCTTCCCACAAAATCACACATTGAAAAAGCGATATGTACATAACTGCTACACTCAAAGACATAAACATGGTGTTTCATTAAATTATTCAGGAATAAATTACAGAACATCCTTTTTTGAATAAAGGTTAAAACATGCAAAACCACAAATATCTACAACTTTGACGCTGAATTCAAATCTATCCACTCTCCAAGCAACACAGAAAGTACTATTTCCACAACTGGAATGCGAATGAAACTAAGATTAAGTCCGTGGTAGTCAAACGTATAATGAACACGAGGAATACTAACTACAACATCAGTACGTTCGCCAGATTAAATGTAAGAAGTATTCCGACACTTTCAGAATGGCCACTTCTACAACCAAAGCAAGATGCGGACCGTGTAAGTTTCATTAAGCCGGCGTCCCCGTCACTCGTGAAATCTCGTCTACTACCACTCCCGGCTTGTAATTAAAAATACCAAAGCACCTTCGTTTCCTTTCCCATGAACGCAAGCTCCTGAAAACTCTTTTCCGCCTACCCGTGCGCCGTCGTTCCCGCGAATTACTTACTGTTAAAATTGTGTTCCTCAGGTTGCTTGTTGGTTAACCAGATATCTCCATACGGATCTTCGTTATTCCACAGGGCCAGGTAATGACTCTTGCCGCCCCTTAAGGGCCTCTCCGGTATCTCCTCATGCGCTCTATTTCTGAAGGGCGTTTCTAAAGAAATAGCTTCCAGGGTCTTCCCACAGTGGACGTTATCTATGCACAGGATCCCCTGACCTAACCTTCTCTCGTTGTAAACACACGAGACTCTGGAAATTCTCATTTCTATGCCAACTTTAAGAATATTTTTATATACGAGAGAATTCAGGCTGGGGTCCAGGTAGCACTTCTCCTGGTACACCCCGTCCGAGATCGTCACATCATAGCAGTAAAGGGGAGGTTTGCGAATCCTGTCGCGGGGCTCATCCTCTAACAGGTATCTTTGGACGGCCACCACAGCGACAGGCACCACCTCCGAGGGCGTGACCCGCCGGCGAGGTGAGTCTGTTATTTGCTCAAGAACCTTTTGGATCCAGGACCTGGGCCCTTGGGCGTCGGCCCTTCCGACCCCTCGCAGGACCCCAACCCGATTTCTCTCAGAGTTCGGCAGGTATAGCCCACCATGTGAGGGGCCGGCCTGAGGTTGGCCTGACTCACCAGACATTGTGGGGTAATTCCGTACCCTTTTCAATCCCAAAAGCTAGTTTCCCGGGTCTAAAGCTGAGAGGATAAGAAATCGCGCGCTCGAGCGACAATCGCTACTCTGCCCCAGCTGACTGACCAGGCTCCACCCTGTGGCGAGGCTGTAAAGGCGTTTCGTTTGCGCGCGCCGGCTCTCTCGCCCCGCCCCCCTCTGGGCGCGCTTCCTGGTCCGGGGCACTGTTGCTAGGCAGACACTCGCGCGCTTACGTAGCGGATCCTCTGTTCTGGTGCCCGCTGGACTGCCGGGAGAGGAGTAGGGGAAAAGCTTTGGTTGCCATGGTTCCCAAAGCGTAGCACGAGGGAGGGGTAGGAGCGCTTGTGTCTCTTCTAGAGGTGCCGAGAGGCCGTGGAAAAGAAAACGGGGCTGGAAGCGGGGTGCAAGTTGTCATAGTTCAGGGGTTTGGGGGTTTGGGCCTTGGACCAGCAACAGAAAGTAAATTAGAGGGGTCGGCCCAGGCTGAGAGGTTAAGTTCGCGGGCTCCGGTTTGCCGGCCCAGGTTTCATCCCTTCGGATTCTGGGCGCAGACCTAGCACCACTCATTAGGCCACGTTGTGGCAGCGTCCCACATAGCAGAGCCAGAGGGACCTACAACTAGAATATACAACTATGTACTGGGGGGCTTTGGGGAGAAGAAGAAGAAGGGTAAAAAAGATTGGCAACAGATGTTAGCTGAGGTGCCAATCTTTAAAAAAAAAAAAAAAGGAAGTAAATTAGAGTTGGTTAATATATATGAATGTGATGACATGGGTCTCCTGTAATACGAACGAAAACAGGTAATGTAGGCACAGCCTTCAGGACAGTCCTTAGCACAAAAAGTCCTCCGTAAACGTTGGTTGCTATTGGTATTAGCATTAGCATCGTTGTGTGTAGTGGCTCCCTGAGTGCAAGGTGGGTCAACTAGATTAAGTGCAAATAAAACCAGAAAATTGTAGAACAGGCTTGGTAAAGAGCAACCTTTAAATTAGACTTCTTAAAATGTACTTATGTTTTATACAATACCTGGCTTAACGTAGAGCTAGGATATAGAATTTCAGAAACTGCGTTTCTAAACTACAAGGAACTGAATGGATATAAATTGGAAAAGCTGATAAGAATAGTTAGAATTAAAAATAAAACATTTATTATATGTACCCAGATGTGCCAGTACACATAGAATGTAGTAATTGTCCTAAGAATACTTTTCAAAGGTGTTTATAGTCTTGTTTTGATTATATTAATCTCCCTTTGCTCGCTATTTCATCATTCTTTATTCACTTTTTATGAAGTCCCTGCTATGAGGTAGGCACTGTTCTAGCTCCTTAGGGATAACAGTAGTCAGACACCTTTAGTAAAGATTCTTTTCACTGCTCGGGCTGAAGAACTGTGCCATTATTATTATTATTATTTTTATGAATATTCTCAATTTTTTTTAAATTTTTTTAAAGATTTTATTTTTTCCTTTTTCTCCCCAAAGCCCCCCAGTACATAGTTGTATATTTCTCGTTGTGGGTTCTTCTGGTTGTGGTATGTGGGATGCTGCCTCAGCGTGGCTTGATGAGCAGTGCCATGTCCGCACCCAGGGTTCGAACCAACGAAACACTGGGACGCCTGCAGTGGAGCGCGCGAACTTAACCACTCGGCCACGGGGCCAGCCCCTGAACTGTGCCATTATTAATATTTAACTAATACACTCAATCTACACATATTTCTTGAGTGTCTGCTCTGGGCCAGATACAGTCTTACTATGGAGACCAAAAAGTATAATAAGGGGAAAGGGGCAGTAGTTAATATTTTATATAGAATATGATTAGGGAAGGGGTCTCTATTAAGAAGTTGAACACCGCAGAGACCTTCAGGAAGTGAGGGAGTGGGTATGTGGACATCTTAGGAAAGGACATTTGAATCAAAGGGAACAGCAAGAGCAGATTCCGTGAGTAGAAGGATGCTTGATATTTACAAGGAAATGCAAAGCCATTTGGCTGGAGTGGAGGGGTGAAGGGGAGAGTGGTAGGAGATGAAGTCAGAGAAGTCACAAGGCTCTATAGGCTTTCCTCTGTTTTGAGCAGAAGAATGACATACTTCAGCTTGAGCCCCACTTCCTTCATGAAGCCTCCCATAAATGATTCATTCTAGAATAATCTTTCTCTTGTCTGTATCACCCATTTAACATTTATCATCTACTACCTTGTAATTAAAAACAACACTTCCAATGTATGTAGCTTGTCTCTCTAACTCAAGGTTTCTCAATCTGGACACTCTTGACATTTTGGGCCAGAAAATTATTCATTGTGGAAATGTCTTGTGCACTGGGGGATGTTTAACAGCATTCCTGGCCTCAACCCGCTAGATGCCTGTAGCTCTAATTCCCTGCTGCCCCAGCTGTGATAACCAAAAATATCCCCAGACATTGACAAATGTCCCCTGAGGGCAAAATAGCCCCTGGTTAGGAACCACTAGACTGTAAGCCTTTTGAGAGTAGAGACATTTATTCTTTATTGTTTCCTGTAGCTCTTCCACTACCGCTATGCATAAAAGGCACTCAAATCTTTTAAATAAATGACATATATAATTCCCACTGCCTCTCCACCAAAGGGACTATAATATATGAGTGCCTCTCTATAAACAAATGCAATACAGAAAAATCCGAATTTACAAAACACAGAACAAGTAAGCTCCCTGAGTGTAGGTTCTTTGTTATGTTCGCTGCTGAATCTCTGGTTCCAAAATCAGTATGTAGTATATAGTAGGCGCTCAATAGTAATTGTTTAATGAATAAATGAAATTATGGATTTTTATGAGATTTACTGCAGAAGTTATTAAATATCAACTATCTCTATTGTTTATCCAAAAAGAACTGGTTTGAAATATTTCAAATCTGCTCCATCGGCACCCCCTAAACTATATACTCAGTGGAATTTAGTCGTAACAGTAACATATTATCATATTCTGGGTCCTTCCAACCAATTCATAAAAGATGAATGTTGGCAGTGGTGCTCAATAGTTGGGTAATTACTGGAATGGGGAAGAAATAGCACCCATGTTTGTTTTTACAATACAGCACACAATAAAGGTGTACAATGACTATGGACACACATGGAGTCTTTTGTATTGTTCTACTGACAATCTGCTGATAGTGCGTCTCCACAAGAATTAAGGTGTCTACTTGAGTAGTTGTCACACCTATGTATGAATGTTCCCTGGTGTGGCATTATGAGCACTTGCTTTAGGATTAATTACACAATATTAGAATAAGTAAGAGAAATGACTTTTAGAGCCAATAATGAGTCTCAGTTAGGTTATTGATTTTTTTCTCCCCTCAGACCTGGGCAATTTGTATAGTGCCCTTCAGAGCTTAAAATAGTAAAGGCAGGCAAGATAATACTTTATTTTATAAAATGGTGATGTGCTAAGATATTCAAATCATTTTAAATACACTATGAAATTTATTTTGTAGTCCACTAAATTTGGTGCAGATATCAGCCACATTGATTTTCCTCATCTTTAAAACTGGACTCATAAAAGTAGTCACAGTTGTTGAAAAATTGTTATTTCATATGGATAAAGTGCTTAAAACAGTATCTGGCACATACTAAGAGTTCAATAAATGCTAGCTATTGTTACTATTATTCTAAAAGGAAGATAAAGGCATGCCACAAAATCACAGAATGCCAGAACTATAGGGAGCCATTAGATACTCAATAATACACTGTTTTTAAACTGTGGATTGTGAGGCATTGATGAGGTCATGAAGTCAATTTATTGTTCACAACCGGCAATTAAAAATATAAAAAAGAATAGAACAGAAAATGTCAGAGTGCATCACACATAGTAAGGGTTAGGATTGCTTTGTAAGATTTTTGTTTCGGATTTGTTGGTATATATATATGAATACCGGGTTGCCATGTAGAATGTTTTTCTTTTAAAAAAAAAGGTTTTATTTTTCCTTCTTCTCCCCAAAGCCCCCCCAGTACATAGTTTTGTATTTTTAGTTGTGGATCCTTCTAGTTGTGGCATGTGGGATGCCGCCTCAGCATGGCTTGATGATTGGTGCCATGTCCGCGCCCAGGATCCGAACCAGCGAAACCCTGGGCCTCTGAAGCGGAGCTTGCGAACTTAACCACTCGGCCACGGGGCTGGCCCCTAAAATGTTTTTCTTACTATAGATTGTGGCCAGAATTTTTTTTTTTAAAAGTACTATGGCTCAACCCCCTTTTATTACGAATGAAGAAACTGAGGTCCAGAAAAGGGGACTAACATGACCAAGATCACACAGTGATAAGTGACAGAATATCAGAACTACTTGCCAAGTCTCCTGATTACCGAGCCAATGTCCTTTCCATGACACGAAGTTGGACAGATCCTGGATTATCCCCAAATATATTTGTTTTTTATTTAGAATAATTTTGTTTTGGTTATTTTTATTTGAATAACCTTGTTTGATCTTCTCATTCATTTAACAATCCTTTCATTTATTTGCCTCGGGTAAGCAAATCAGCATCATTCCCTCGCCTTGGGCATTGGGCATTGGAAGCACACTTGTAGGTTCATTAAATTCATCAGATTATGACAGTGTTGGTTGAGCTGTGGGGGAGGAGGAAACAGAAGCGTGTTGACTAGTCGGTGCTAAATGGACATGGAGAGTTCGGATGCTATCTCAAAGAGTATTTAGGTAAGCTCTCTGAACATCACCACGGTAACAAAAGAGGACCTGAGAGTGGCTGCCTGGCAACCAGAGCACTACAGCCTCCAGCTCAGTGCTGCCCTTTCCCAACATCTTTCTCTTTTTAAGGCTGATCTTGATGATTTTATTAACTAAATTGCCTCTATATACAAGGATGGATCTGCATAGTTTATAATACCCCCTACCTCATTGGAATCAAGGATGTTCTAATGTTACCTTTCTATCAGATGTCAGATATGTTTTGATTTATGTGTTGGATGTACATAAAAAGTAGTCTCTAACAGGCTCACCATAACAATGGTTCTAGAGTCTTTTTGCCCTTCAGTTTCTCAAACAAATGCTCATGTTTGTCCCCATGACTTCGCTTATTCTGAGTACATATTAGATGCACAATAAATGGTTGATTGTTGCTGTTCCCCCCGCCTTCTCTTTTGTCCATTCAAATTCTACTATTTTTCATAAGGATCTCAGTGTGGTAGCTTTTCTTCTGAGTCTCAGTATTATATATCTGTAAGAGACTTGGATTTTAGAATATCGATTTGATCATTTTCAATTTATTGGGTCTTTGTTTCCTTGGTTATCAGAGAAAGGGTGACTGCCAGTACACTCCCAGGGTTCTACAGATTAATTTATTCCTGCTTATCCTCATTTGTCATCCTAATATGTATCCAGCATGCTTAATGTTTATATTCCTCCTCTCAAAAATTTCTGTTTGTTGAAATGTGTGGTTAAACTTTGATGACATTTTGGAAATCTGAACACCAGTATGTATACTGGGTCGCCTTACCTGAAATAGAGCTGGGCATAAAGTTGGTTCTCAATGGGCTATTTATTTAAAGATATCCATGTTAGTTTATTTTTAAAATGACAGCTTTATTGAAATATAATTCACAGAACATATAATTAACCCATTTAAAGTGGAGAATTCAATTCTTTTTAGTATACTCAGAGTTGTACAATCATCACCACAACCTAATTTTAGAACATTTCATCCTCCCATAAGGAAACCCTATACATATTATTAGGCAATTTCAATTCCAATTCCCTGCCTCAGCCACTGGCAACCACTAACCTACTTTTTGTAACTATGAATTTTCCTGTTCTAGACACTTCCTATAAATGGAAACATACACTGTGTCTGGCTTCTTTCACTTAGCATTATGGTTTCAAGGTTCATCCATGTTGTAGCATATTTCATTATTTGTTTTTGAGCAACAATATTTTATTTTATGGGTATACCACATTATGTGCATCTATTCATCAGCTGCTGGACATTGGATTGTTTCCATTTGTCACTACGATGAATAAGGCTGCTATGAATATTAGTGTAGGAAATTGTGAGTGAACATATGTTTTCAAATCTCTTGTATATATACCTAGGACTGAAATTGCTGGCTCATATGGCAACTCCATGTTAAAATTTTTGAGGAACTGCCGAACTGTATTCCAAAGTCTTGCACCATTTTACATTCCCATCAGGAATGTACAAGAGCTTCAATTTTTCCATATCCTTGCTAACATTTGCTATTGTCCACCTTTATTTATTGTAGACATCCTAGTGGGTATGAAGTGGTATCTCATTGTGGTTTTGATTTGCATTTCTGTGAGAACTAATGATTTTGAACATATTTTATTGCCATTTTTTAATCTTCTTTGGAAGAATATCAATTTAGATCCTTTGCCTATTTTTAAATTGAGTTATTTATCTCTTTATTACTGAATCATAAAACGTCTTCATATATTTTATATATTCTAGATACAATTCCCTTATCAGATATATGATTTGCAAACATTTCTCTGATTATGTGGGTTCTCTTTTTATTTTTTTGATGATATCCTTCAAAGAATAAAAATTTTTAATCTTTATATGTACATATATACTCTTGCTTTTGCTTTTGGTGTCATAGCCAAGAAACCATTGCCTAAACCAAGGTCACAAAGATTTACTCCTATGTTTTTTAACTACAAGTTTTATGGTTTTACCTGTTACATTTAGGTCTATGTTCCACTTTGAATTTATGTGGTGTGAGGTAGGTGTCCAACTTCATTGTTTGGCCTGCGGATCTAGGTGTCTCATCGCCACTTGTTGAAAAAACTTCTTTCCCCATTGAATTGTCTTGACAACCTTATCTAAAAACCAATTGACCATAATTTTAAGAGTTTATTTCTAGACTATGAATACTATTTCACTGATTTATAGATCTCTCTGTGTATTGCCACGCAATCTTGATAGCTGTAGCTTTGACGTGAGTTTTGAAATTGGGAAGTGTGAGTGCTCCAACTTTGTTCCTCTTTTTCAAGATTGTTTTAACTATTCTGGGTCCCTTGCATTCCCGTATGAATTTTAGGCTCAGCTTTATCAATTTCTGCAAAAATAGCTGGAATTTTGAATTGTAGATGTTAGTCCATTTATATATTTTTTATCTTTATTGAGATATAATTGACACATAGCATTGTTTAAGTTTAAGGTGTACAATGTGGTGATTTGATACACATACATATTGTGAAATGATTACCACAATAAGGTTAGTTAACACATCCTTCACCTCACATAATTAAGATTTTTTTGTTGTTTCTGTTATGGTGAGAACATTTAAGATTTACTCTCTTAGCAACTTTGAAGTATTCACTACAGTGTTATTAACTGTAATTACCATGCTATACATTAGATCGTCAGTATTTATTCCTCTTATAACTGGAAGGTTGTACCTTTTGACCAATATCTCTTCATTTACCCCGTCCCACAGCCCCTGGCAACCACCATTCTACTCTCTGCTTCTATGAGTTTGGCTTTTGTAGATTCCACATATAAGTGAGATCATATAGTATTTGTCTTTCTCTGTCTAACTTATTTCAGTTAGCACAATGCTCTCAAGGTTCATCTGTGTTGTCACAAATGTCAGGATTTCCCTTTTTTATGGAGGAATAATATATATATATATAAAATATATCTCACAGGTTTTTTTTCTATTCATTTGTTGATGGACACTTAGGTTGTTTCCATGTCTTGGCTATTGTGAATAATGCTGCAGTGAACATGGCAGTGCAGATATCTCTTCAAGATCCTGTTTTCATGTCCTTCAGATAAACACCCAGAAGTGGGATTGCTGGATCATATGGTAGTTCAATTTTTCATTTTTTGAGGAACCTCCATACTGTTTTTCCATAGTGGTTGCACCAATTTATATTCCCACCTACAGTGCACGAGGATTCCCTTTTCTCCATATCCTAGCCAGCGTTTGTTATTTTTTGTCTTTTTGATAATAGTCATTCAAACAGATGTGAGGTATATCTCATTTTGGTTTTTGATTTGCATTTCCCTGATGGTTTGCGATGTTGAGTACCTGTTCATGTACTTCTTGATCATTTGTGTGTCTTCTTTGGAAAAATGTCTATTCAGGTTCTTTGCCCATTTTTTAAAGTGGATTATTTGTTTTTGCTGATGAGTTGTATGAGTTTGTTATGTATTTTGGATATTAACCCACGTCAGATATATGGTTTGTAAATATTTCCTCCCTTTCCATACATTGTTTTGTCATTTTGTTGATCATTTCTTTTGCTGCGTAGAAGTTTTTAGTTTGATGTAGTCCTACTTGTTGATTTTTGCTTTTGTTACTTGCGCTTTTGGTGTCATGTCCAAAAGATCATTGGCAAGATCAATGTCAAGGAGCTTTTCCCCTATGTTTTCTTCTAGGAGCTTTACGATTTGAGGTCTTACATTTAACTCTTTAATCCATTTTCAGTTAATTTTTGTGAGTGGTGTAACATAGAGGTCTAATATCATTCTTTTGTGTGTAAATATCCAGTTTTCTCATTACCATTTATTGAAGAGACTATCCTTTTTCCATTGAGTATTCTTGGCTTCCTTGTCAAATATTAGCTGACCTTATATACGTGTGTTTATTTCTGGTCTATGTGGGTATCACTTGTAAAGTCTCATCTTTCATTTGTGATTTTTTATTTGAGTCTTGTCTCTTTTTCTTTTAAATTTAGTCTACTTAAGTGTCAATTTTGTTTATCTTTTCCCAAAACCAACTCTTAGTTTTGTTGATCTTTTCTATTATTTGTCTATTTTCTATTTTATTTCTTTCTGCTCTAATTTTCATTATTTATTTCCTTCTGCTAACTTTGGGCTTAGTTTGATCTTCTTTTTCTAGTTACTTGAAGTATAAAGTTAGGTTCTTTATTGTTTTTTTTTTTTCATGAGGAAGTTTGGCCCTGAGATAACATCTGTTGCCAGTCCTTCTCTTTTTGCTTGAGGAAGATTGTCGCTGAGCTAACATCTGTGCCAATCTTCTCCTATTTTGTATGTGGGACACTGCCACAGCATGGCTTGATGAATGGTGTGCAGGTCCACGCCTGGGATCCAAACCTGCAAACCCCAGGCGGCCAAAGTGGAGCACTCAAACTTAACCACTACGCCACTGGGCCAGCCCCTAGGTCTTTCTTTATTCTTAATGTAAGAATTTATCACTGTAAAATTCACTCTTAGAACTGCTTTTCCTGTGTCCCTTAAGTTTTGGTATGTTGCCTTTTCATTTTCTTCGGTTTCAAGACATTTTTTAATTTCTTTTTTGATTTCTTCTTTGATCCGTTGATTGTTTAGAAGTGTGTTGTTTAACTTCCACGTATTTGTAAGTTTTCCAATTTTCTTCCTGTTATTGATTTCTAGTCTCATACCATTGTGTTGGGAAAGGACAGTTGGTATTATTTCAATCTTAGTTTTTTTTTAAAGATTGGCACCTGAACTAACAACTGTTGCCAATCTTCTTTTTTTTCCTGCTTTTTCTCCCCAAATCCCCGCAGTACATAGTTGCATATTTTAGTTGTGCATCCTTCTAGTTGTGGCATGTGGGAAGCCACCTCAACGTGGCCTGATGAGTGGCACCATGTCCGCATCCAGGATCCAAACTGGGGAAACCCTGGGCTGCCGAAGCGGAGTGCACGAACTTAACCACTCGGCCACGGGGAGAGCCCCTCAATCTTAAAGTTTTAAGATTTGCTTTGTGACTTAACATATGATCTATCCTGGAGAATGTTCCATGTGTTCTTGAGAAGAATGTGTATTTTGCTGCTGTTGGATGGAATGTTCTATATATGTCTGTTTGGGAACATTTGGTCTAAAGTATAGTTTAAGTTCAGTGTTTCCTTATTGATTTTCAAATGCTCCATTTGTATTTAACTTTTGACAATTTGATTATAATTTGTCTCAGTGAAGACCTCTTTATGTTCAACCTATTTTGGGTTCTTTGGGCTTCATGAATCTGCTTTTCCTCCTCCTCCTCCTTATTCATTTGACTCATTTTATTCTTTGCCATCTTAGGTTATTGAACCTCTATAGAAGACATCATTATCATCTTTGATAGCTTCTCTTGAGTGAAGTCATACTGACCCTGGGACTAATAGAAAATGTGCTCCACTTCATCTGCCATAAGGACAGCTTCAGCAGCGTCATCTGAGGATCCTTCCTCAGGAACTTCAAGAGAACAAAAACAAGTAAAGAGGGAATCATTATATAACTGCTTGATTGGCAAAAATTAAAAAGCCTAGGAATGCCAAGTGTTATAAAGGATGTTAAGCCATAAACTCTTGATATGAGTATAAATTTGTTCAACTAGTTGTAATGTTGAACATGTGCATACCATATGATCCATAAATTCTCATCTTTTATATATGCCCAAGAGTAGTGTTTGTCAAAGGGGAGGATGATATTAATATTTTGAGGGAGAATGATTTTTACTTGTACTGGATAGTATCAGACATTATAGGGTATTTAACATCCCTGGCCCTAACCCTCTGAATGCCAGTCATATTTCCCAATCACTGTGACAATCAACACTTCCTAGGTGAGAACTACTGGCCTGGAGAAACTTGAATAGCTGCACTAGTAGATATGTAAAAGAATGTTCAGTATCATTGTTCATAATAGCTATTAACTGGAAAAAGCCAAAATATCCATAATAGGAGAATGAATAAATAAGTTGTGGTGTAATCACACAATGGAATACCCTGATGACCTCATGATACCAGTATACCAGGCCTTACTTGCTTATATTCAGGGTTTTTAATGTAAGAGCAAAATAATCTTTTTGTCTCATTTAGCCACTCTTTTTCCAGTCTCTAAAAAATACTAGTTTTAAAATGAGTGTGACTTGGAAATAAGCCCTTGCTGTTGGTAAAGACCCCATAAAACAAATGTGGTAGTGTAATGAAATTGTTTCCCCTGTAATCACTAGGTTGCTCCCTAAAATATATGAAATGTGTAGGACTTAGATATAATGCTAACTGATGCAATTTGATTATGATACAGCATTCTGAATTTAGGTGCTGATATTATTTTTGAAATGAAACCATAGTTAGCTTTTAGCTACATGATTTATAAGGTGAATTATGCCTTAGCAAACCAGCCTTTGTATGTCTGGACATTTTTGGTATAATTAAGTTGTTCAGACTCTGGATATCTGGTGGTCCTCTATGCACTTTGATAGCCCGAACCTTGAATGTCTTGCTAATTTTCATAAAAATCAAGACTTGGCTGGTTTCATAAGATACAAGTCCTAATGGTTTTCTCTCTTAAACAGCCTGGAAAGAATTCATATCATTAGTCTGTGCTGGTGCTGTTGTAACCTCTGACGCATGCTTAAGGTCATGCTCTTCCTTCTCTGACTAGACATAGTTTTCTGGAAGACCCAGTTTCTTTTGGGGTACCCCTAGGCTGTTGAAATTATTTCATCTATCCTTCTCCTCTATCAAAGTACTCTATACTCTGGAGAATGATGAGAAATTCTAACTCATAATTTCTTTTTGGTTGAGGATTTTCCACTTTTTTCCCTGCTGGATCTCAGAAGACAGGCATTGGCAAAAATATATGTATGTTCTTTATCCATAGTTTGCTTGTAGTTTTACCATTAGAAGTGGAAAGCTAGCTTTTAATTAGACTAATACAAATTTGAATTCTCATTCTCCCACTTACTAGTTGTTTGATCTTTACCCAGTTACCTAAACTCTCTAAATCTGATTCTTCCTTTTAAAAGTGGAGTGGAGCACCTACCTCACAAATTTGTTCAGAGATTTAAACAATAGTGTACCTAGAAGGTCAGGGACATAGCCCCTTTGAAAGTTTATACTATTTACAGGGTTTGAATAATAATTCCTTAAGAGCAAATGGTCAGCAAAAAGATGTTTCATAATTCATAACATAGGAAAAGTATCCTAACTTCTTTCATAGTCAGGAAATGCCAATTAAAATTACCTACTAAATTGCCAAAAACATTTTTTAAAGCTTGATAATAGGTTATTCATTGGCACTCTTTTTGTCTCACCTTCAAATTGTTGGACCCAAGTGAGGCCAAAAGAACAGAAGGAAGAAGATCATATTAACTGAACTGTAGGGAAAGCAACAGTCTCAAGGATCCTGAATTTCACTGGAATGTGGCTGGTCTGCTCATATATCTTTTATGCTTTTTCTCCGCTCATACTATAGGACTGATCTAAACTCTCAACAACATGTCAAGGTATCTCTTTTCTTCCCTGCATTACCAGAAGGTGTCTCTAACACGGGGATCTATATTTTAAATATAAAAATTATAAATTGAAAATTATGCATCAGGCTTTTGCTTTCTGCTACAATGGAGGAGCTGACATCAAACTAATTCTGCCATTGGCAATAACTATAAATGCTTGACAAACATTTTTATAAAGCTATTTGAAGACATTACAGAGAAACCAAGGCAGCCAGAACATGAGAGGACCAATTATAGTGAAGGGAAAAACACTGAGATGAGTCTTCCATTTGCTGCTTCTTTCTCCCTTCAAAGAACTGTCCAGTTCACAGAGTGTGTGGCATAGAGGCCAACCAAATAGCAGCAATTAGAGCTTGCGGCACTCTTATTGGGCCAGGAAGACCAAAACTGGAGAACACAGCTACCAAGTGGCTGGGACTTGAGTGAACAAGTTCCCTGAAATAAAAAGAAAATAAGAAAAAGATAGTTGCAAAGAAGTATGATTAGCATTCCACATGAAATTTCCCCTTGAGGCATTTGTGGACTTTTAACCTGTGCCCTTCCAGGATGAGAGGCAAAGAAATGAAGCATAAGGCAGCTACTAAAATGCTATAAAGTTATCTAGATTCAGGAATATTACAGAACCAGGAAGGCATAAAAGGAATTCAGGAATCTCCAAGGGACCATAGTAAATAGCCTAGGTTTTTAGTTGAACCCCAAGAAGTGTGGCACCATATGAGTAAGGTTAAACTGGCAATAGACCATACTCAACTGCTTCAAGGTGATCTACCTCCACTCTGATTATTGTTTAGAAAAAAACATTTTCTCTTCTTCTGAGGAAGACAACATCATCCAGAACCACTACAATTTTCCATACACGAAGTCTGGATAAAAAAATCACCTGGTTAACAGGACCAAATAAGCAAAAATCAAGGAAACAAATAATAGAAACAGATGGACAAGGGATTTAAAAGTTAGAGTTAACAGACATGGACTTTAAAATAACTGTAATTAATATGTTCAATAAATAAAGGAAATGATGGCTAATTTTACCAGAGATATGGAAATTATAAAATGCAATCAAATGAAAATTCAAGAATTAAATAATAGAATAACTGAAATTAAGAATTTAAAGATAAACTTAACAAAGATTAAACAGAACAGAAGAGAGGATTAGTGGACAGGATAATAGGTCAGTAGACAATATCTAGACTAAAGCTCAGAGAGAAAAACATGGGAGAATACAGAAAAGAGAATAAGAGATGTAGAAAACATGGTGAAACGGTCTAATATATGCATAATAAGAATCTGAGACAGAGAAAACGAGGGCAAAAGCAGTATTTGAAGAAACGCTTGCCAAGGATTTTCCACACATTGAAGAAAGTCTCAAGCTACATGTTCTAGATGCTATATGAATCTGAAGCAGCATAATGACTGTGGCGGGCAGAAAAATGTACCCCCAAAGATGTCCACATCCTAATCCTCAGAACTGTGACTATGTTATGTTACATGGTAGAAGGGAATTAAGGTTGCAGATGAAATTAAGGTTGTTAATCAACTGGATTGAAGATAAGGAGATTATCCTGTATCCAGGTGGGCCCTTAAAGGTGGAAAAGGAAGGCAGCAGTTTTGGTTAGTGAAAGATGTGGTGTGAGAAGGACATGACCAACCTTTGCTAACTTTAAACATGGAGAAAGGGGGCCATGAGCCAAGGAATGTAGGTGGCATCTAAAAGTTGAAAATGGCCCATTCAGCTTACAGCCAGCAAAAAAACTGGGACCTCGGTCCCACAAGGACAAGGAATTTAATTCTGTCAACAACTTGAATGAGCAAAAAAGAAGAATTTTCCCCTAGAACCTTTGAAATGGAGCTTCTCTCTCCTGACATTAGCCAGTGAGACGTATACTGGACATCTGACCTACAAAACTGTAAGATAATAAATTCGTGTTGTTAAAAAAAGTCACTAAGTTTGTAATAACTTTTTATGGCAACAACAGAAAACTAGTACAGTGAGAAAGAAAACCAGACATAGGTACATCAAAGTAAAACTGATGGATACCAGAAACAAAGAAAAATTTTTAAAGTAACTAGAGAACAAAGACACATTATCTTTTCAGGAGTGACAATAACCTTGACAACTGATTTTTCAAAAGAAATAATGAAAAAAGACAATGGTCTGACATCTTTAAAGTGCTTAAAAAATATGTTCCAACTAGGCAAATTTTTTTTCAAAATGAAGGTGAATCAAAAAGGTTTAAGACAAACAAAAATTGAGAGGGTTAATAACTGTCAGACATGTACTAAAAGAAATACTAAAAAGAGTTATTTAGGCAAAAGGAAAATGATCCCAACTGGAAACAAGGTAATTCAAGAAGGAATGAAGAACACTAAAAAGAGCTAATATGGGTAAATCTACATCAATATTGACTGTTCAAAACAACAACAATAATATCTTTTTGAGTTTAAAATATATGTGGGATTAAAACACATGATAACAGCACAAAAGGTGGGAGAGTATAAATGGAGCTGAAGTGTTATAAGCTTCTTACTTTGTCTGGAGAGTGGTAAACCACTATCTTAAGGTAGAGTTTAATAAGCCAAGGAGGAATGTTGTATTCGTGAGTAACTAAGCTATTAATAAAAAATGTATCACAGACAAACTACAAGAGTGTTAAAAATGAAATAACAGGGGCCGGCCCCATGGCCTAGTGGTTAAGTTCACGTGCTCTACTTCAGCAGCCTGAGGTTTGCTGGTTCGGATCCTGGCCACGAACCTACACACCACACGTCAAGCCATGCTGTGGTGGCATGCCACATAGAAGAACTAGAATGACCTACAACTAGGATATACAACTATGTACTGGGGGTTTGGGGAGAAAAAAATTAAGAAAAAGATTGGTATAGATGTTAGCTTGGGGCCAATCTTCTTCACTAAGAAAAAGCATACCTTTAAAAAAAATGAAATAACAAACAATTTAATTAATCTAAAAGAAGGCAGTAAAAGAGAAAAATAGAATAAAAAAGAGAGGGAAAATAGAAAACAAGTACTAGTAAAATGGGAGGTTAAAACCCAAATTTCCCAGTAATCAGGTTAAATATAAATGGAGTAAGTATTCCAATTAAAAAACAAAGATTGTCAGACTGGATAAAAAAACAAGTTACAATTATGTGCAGCTTTTGAGAGACATACCTTAAATGAGGCATAGAAAGTTTGAAAGTAAAAGTGTTGAAAAAGATATACCATGCAAACATGTACAAAAATAAAGCTGCTATAGTTATGCAAATATCAGACAAGTTAGACTTTAAGTCAGGAAGCATTATGAGAGATATTGGAGAGACACTTCACAACGTTTAAAGGGCCAACTCAGCAACAAGTTAAAAAAAATCCTAATTGATATGCACAAAATAAAATAGCTCCAAAGTGCAGTGAAAACTGACAGAATTATAAATGTAAATAAATAAATCTACAAACATGCTTGGATATTTTAGCACACCTCCTCCAATAACCAATTAAATAAGCAGACAACAGAAAAGATGTGGATATAGAGGAATGAACAACAAGACTAACAAATATGTCCTAACATATTTAGAACATTGTATGCAATAAATGTAGAATATCCTTTTTTTTCCAAATGTGCATGGGTTATTTATCAAAATTGACCATATACTGGGCCACAAAGCAACTCTCAGCAAATTTCAAATGGCTGAAATCAGAGTATCTTCTCTGACCACAGTGGAATTAAGATAGAAACCAATAACAAAAAGATACTTGAAATCTCCAAATATTGGAAAATTAAGCAATATGTTTCTAAATAACTCAAGATCAAGGAAGGACTCAAAATTGAAATTAGAAAATATTTTGAGCTGGATTATACAAATATGACATCACAGCTTGTGCAATTCATCTAAAGCAGTGCTTAGAGAGAGCTTTAAAGCCTTGTTTGTGTATATTAGGAAAAAAGAAAGGCTAGAAATCAGTGATGTAAACTCCCACCTCAAGAAGGTTAAAAGAGCAAGGTAAACTCCAAGAAACGAGAAGGAGGGAAATGATAAGAGCAGAAACCAGAGAAATAGAAAACAGACAATAGAAAAAAACAACAAAGCCAAAAGTTGGTTCTTTGAAAAGACTAATGAAATTGATTAGTCTGCAGCAATACTGATAAGAAAAACAGAGAAGGCATAAATTATAAGTATCATTAATGAAAAAGGAACATCAGTACACAATCTATAGATATTGAAAAGATAATGAGAGGATATTATGAATAATAAATTTGATTATTTGCATGAAATGCACAAATTATGTAAAAAATACAACTTACAAAAACTGATTTCAGAACATATACAAAATCCAAATAGTCTTATACATATTAAAGAAATTGGTTCCACAATTAAATATATTCCTACAAAGAAAATATTAAACCTAGATGGTTTCACGGTAAATTCTCCCTAATATTTAAGAAAAAAAATAACAAATCTTACTTGAACTTTTCCAGAAATTAGAAAAAGAGCAAATGACACATTTCCCTACTTGTTTTACAAGGCCATTATAATCTTGATACTAAAACCTGTCAAGGACATTATAAGAAAGGAATACCATAGACAAAATCTCTTGTGAATATAGATGCAAAAATTCTACACAAAATATTAGCAATATAAATCCAGGAATTATGAGGAGAATAGATCACAACCAAGTTGGATTTATTCTAGGAATGGAAGAATGGTTTAACAGTTCAAAAGCAGTAATATAATTCATCACATTAACAGAAAAGAAGAATATATGATCATCACAGTAGAGGCAGAAAAAGTCTTTGATAAAATTCAACATTCATGTGAAAAACTCTTACAAAACTAGGAATTGAAGGAAAATTTCTTAATCTGATAAGGTGTTTGGAACTTATCAGATTACCCAGTAATTCCAGTCAGATATATAAGCACGACAGAAATGCTTATGTACGTGGATCAAAAGAAATGTATGAGAATGTTCATAAGAACATTATTTGTAATAGTTGAAAATAGTAAATAACCCAGATGTCTATCAACAATAAAGCGAACAAATTATGTTATATTCATGCAATAAAACTATAGCAGCAATGGAAATGAATGAAGCACTATTGCAAACAACATGGATGTATTTCACAAATAGAATATTGAGCAAAAGAAGCCAGATACAAAGGAATATGCATATATGATTCCATTTCTATAAAGTTCAAAAAGAGGCAAAACTCATCTATGGAGATAGAAATCAGAACAGTGATTAACATCATGGAGCTAATGACTGAGATGGACATGGGGCAGGATCTGGGGTACAGGTGATGTTTTATATCTTGATCTACATGTTGGTTCCATGGATGTGCTTGTCTTGTAAACAGAAATATCAAGCTGTACACTTAGTATGCATACACTTTACTGTATGTATATTTCAATAAAAATATTTACAAAAAAAGAGTGATAACATCCAGAGCTGGAAAGGATGTGTGGAAGTAGGTGCTCTTGTACATTTTTATTGAAGTTTGATTGATATATCCCTTTTGAACATTGAAAATTATATTTATGGAAATTTCAAATATGCCTATCATTGACCAAGTAATTCCACTTTTGAGAATCTGTGATAGTCAATATTATTGTTTGCCTAATATTTCTGGTTCCCACTCTAGGTGTGCAGTTGGTTTATTCTCAGATTCCCTTGGATTTAGGCATTGCCATGGTCTGTTTTTGGCAAATGAAATTTGAGAGGAAGTGACATTCCAACAAAGAAAATAGAAATAACAAATGGTTAGGTAACAAACAAACAACTCTCCCTTAAGAAAAAAAGACAACCTCATTAGCAATTAAGTAAATCCAAATATAAATAATAATGAGATTTCATTTTTCACTTATTTGGATTTAAAAATTGGAAAAAGAAAGACCTAACACAATGTCGGCAATGGAATAAAGAACTGGGCACTGTTGGGCTCATGCCTTGGGTCACACAGCTAGGAAGTGGGGAAGCCCAAATCAGAACCCTCATCTGTCTGTATCCACAGCAGGTGTGTCTGCTCTCCCTATTAGCATTACCCATTCCTGGTCTACCATCTTTGTGGTAGAATCTTTGAAGTTAGCCCTAACCATGCTACAAATTATGTCATGAGATACATTTCAAACCACTAATTCTCTCTCCCTCTCCCTCCAAATTTCTGTTTGAAAAGTAAAAACTACAAGTGTGTTAAAGCCAGAATGGCAGCTTGCATTGCTAGTCGGCAGGAAATCAGACTCCGAACCACCAGTCACATAAACCATCATGTCTATAATGTAGTCTTCTTGGATTCAGGGAAAGTTCTTCTTCCATGAATGAAAAATAAAGAGAGTGGTGTGCAACACAATGGGGTCATTTTTTAGTATCATTGCTTTTATTTTCCACAAAAGGAATCATTTAGCCATGCTATTCTTGAATTTGTTTCTTTCGTATAATTTGATATCACTCCGTATCACTTCATAGAGTTCAACTTCAATCATTTTATCAGGCTACTTTAGTATTCCACTGTATGTATGTGTTTATGCATATCAGTAATGTACTCCATACAGTATCATGGCCATTAAGAAAAGAAATTTTATATCTTCTCTGTCTCTCTTCCTCTGTCTCTTTCTCACATCCCCTCCATGATCTCTCTTCTCTCTCCTTGGAATGTATAGATCTACTGATAAGTAGATGCTGCTGACCAGAGGTAGTCATCTACACAGGTAGATGACAAGGAAAGCACCTCCAGGGGATTCAGGCAACTAGAGACAAAAGATATATAGGCTACACTGCTCAGCCATGGAAAATTCCATTCTTAACAAAAGACAAGGATGCATGTGTATGTGTTCATGTGTGAGAGGTTGTGGTGTGTCTAACACAGTGGGTTATATCATTTTCAATTCTCTTTCCTCTGATTATAATATGGTGACCTGAAGAGAGAGATGATAACACACTCCAAGCAGTCAGAAAACTCTTGTTATCAAGTATATATGCAGCACTCTACTCACCAGCCCCATGAAAAATTCTATCCTCATCTCTGTGTTGTGTGGAAGAAAACAGGATAGGCCATTTTCAGCTTCAATTTTTTCCTGATTTTATAAATGTTCTTTGAAAAATCTTAAAAGATGGTGAAAATTATAAGGAAGGAAATATATATAATCAGTAATATTGTCACCCAGATACATCTGTCATTGATGTTTAGATCTATAATCTTCCACGTTTCTATTCTATTTGTTGTGAGTTGAATTGTATCCCTACAAAAGAAATGTTGAAGTCCTAACCCGTTACCTGTGAATGTGCCCTTATGTGGAAATAGGGTCTTTCCAGATATAATCAAGTTAAGATGAGATCATAGTGGAATAGGATAGGCCCTAATCCAATATGACCACTGTCTTTATAAGAAAAAAAAAAAGAAAAGAGATGCAAAGACAGAGAGAGAGAGAGAGGAGAATGCCAAGGGAAGACATAGACACAAAAGGGAGAAGGCCATGTGAAGACAGAGGCAGAGATTGGAATGATGCATTTGTAAGCCAAGGAATGCCAAAAATTGCCAGTAACCACCAGAAGCTAGAAGAGGCAAGGAAGAATTCCTTCCCGAGAACCTTCAGAGAGAGCACGGACCTGCCAACACCTTGATTTCGGACTTCTACCCTCCATAACTTGAGACACTAAATTTCTCTTGTTATAAGCCACCTAGCTTGTTGTGTTTTTGTATGGCAGCCCTAGGAACTAATACATTATTAATGCATTTAATAAACTGTTTAAAAATAATTTTTTAAAAACACCACAGCGTATTTAACATCCTTCCGTGCTCATACTGTCTATATCATTTTGTTAATTAGTTGCAGAAGAAATACTTTCTGCATATCTTCAAATTTTAAATTTCATTTAGTTTTCTGTATAAAGGTAGTATATTTTTTAGATAAGCAAATAGTAGGGAAAATCTCTAAAATAACATTTAATTGCTGTGCCCCCTCTCCTAGGCCCCTTTCCAAGGTATTATCTATAAATAGTTTTGGTATATATTTTTCTAGAGATTATTCACTTCGTATTCAGTACCAAGAGAAATGTAACTTTCTTTTTCTCTCTCTTTTTCTGTCAATTCAAGGTGCATATGTTTATTGATATAGTATGTTAGCATAAGAATGCTTTTTGAAGCATTGTCTATAATGGCAAAATACTGGAAACTAGTTGAATGTTCACCAATGGGTGAAATTGTTTTATATTCATAATAGAGCATTTTCTTCAGCTATTAGAGAAAAAGTAAGTTGTATCTATATTAATGACTTGAGATATTTATGATATATTAAGTGAAATACACACACACACTGAATGTTGAGAAAAGTGTGGGACAATACACAGTAGGTTATCTGGAGTTTGGAGGTGAGGAAGAAATGTGTGTGTATGTGAAGTTACATATATTTTTGGTAAGATCATTATATTATTTCATTCAATTTTTTTCAGTGAACACATGCTAGTTTTATGATTCTGGAAGAACATTTGATCACAGATTGAAAAAGTGTACACATCTGAAAACTTCTTATTTATTATGGATATATTAATTAAAGGATATATTATCATTACCATTTGTTATAAGCTTAAAACTTATAATAAACTTATTATCTAAAAGTAGAAAAAATAACGTGTTGCACAAACTCTGAGTATTTAGTGCCATGAACATAAAGAATTTGTTTAACTCATGAGTGTTTTCACAGAAAAATCTCTATTTGTAATACATACTTCTTTCCTTAGAAGGGGCAAAACATCATTCCAATGATATGAATTATGAAATTTTATTTATTCAAAAATCCTCATTGATGACAGATAAAGGTTGGATAAAATTGCTTAGGAGGTGTTGTAATAGCATTTGCAAAAGCCAGATAAAAGGATGTTATGAACAGCTCTTTTGAGAGGATCTTCAGGATCATTTACTTGCTCTTGCTATGCGTTTCCTTTTCAAATTTCTATTTCAGGATGCAATTTTGGAGTAGCTCCTGATTATAGTTAATGACTGTTCTACAAAATTTATGACATTTTAGCAAAATGAAATAGCCCCTTGTCACATTAATTTTCTTCTTGTCAACACATTGCTGTCATAATGGTCGTCACTTATTTATTGTGAGGACTATAACAGCGTCAATATTTTCCTAGTCTGTTGAAGACTGGTGAAAGATGGAGAGCTGTTATAATGTACATGTTACAAGTGGTACTGCATTGATATCCCTCAGATTATCTGCAGCAGATTTTACTGGTCATGATCACAGCTTAGTGGATCAGAATGTCTTTATGCATCATGCATCAGGTAGAATAATTAATTGAACGCTTCATGAGTGCCAGGAACTGCGCTAAGCATTGTATAAGCATAATATCATTTGAAATAAGTAATTATCCAATTAGATAGGTATTATTATCCATACTTTAAACCAAGGCTCAGGGTTTAAGCTATTTGTCAGGTAGCAAGTAGCAAAGCTAGGGCTTGAATTTAGGGTTTGTGACTCTAGGTATGCTCTTTACCTACAAACTGTACTACTTCCAATTGTATCTAAGGTATGTGTTACTAGAGTTCAACAATATCTGGTTCTTCTGAATTTTATGTGCATTGGAAGGGTGTATTACCTAGCCCTCTTGTAATTAGTTGGGATCATGTAACTAGTTCTGGCCAAGGGGCTGTGAACAGAAGGGATGTTTTTTGTTTCCAGGTTGAAATATTTAATTGCTCATGTGCAGCTCTCTTGCCACCGCTCTTTCCTAGCTGCAGCAACTGAGGAGGCCTTGTGTTGAGACGCTAGAGCTTCAAGTTTGAAGCAGCCTGAATTCACAGTCACCAGATAGAGAGAAGATACTCTGAAGAGTTGTCTGAATCCACAGCATAATTTGTGTGAGTGAGAAGCATGCTTTTGTTGTGTTAAGCTACTGAGACTGTAGGACTGTTTGTTACCATAGCCTAGCTTAAGCTATTCTGACTAATGCAGAAACTGGCACTGAAATTGGAGTATTACCATAACAAAAACCTGAAATGTGACATTGGCTAAGTGGGTTTGGGGTAGGATTTTTCAGTGGCAAAAATTTGGTGAAATTGTAACTTGCAATAAACTCAGCACACATTATTAGCGATTTTGTAACTCTAGGAGACAAGGTTGGAAAACAATGCTAGTAGAGAAATATTATAAGGGAAGAGTCTAAAAAACAAAATGTTAGTACTGTTCATAGTAGTGATAGTAGTGTTTGTTGATTGCTACTGGCTTTGATTGGTGTGATGGTTCATTTTATGTGTCAACTTGTCTAGGCTAAGAGATGCCCAGACCGCTGGTAAAACATAATTTCTGGGTGTGTCTGTGAGGGAGTCTCCAGAAGAGATTAGAATTTGAATCAGTAGACAGAGTAAAGAAAATCACCTTCACCAACGTGGATGGGCATCAGTCAGTCTGTTGAAGGCCTGGATAAAACAAAAAGATGGAGAAAGTGCAATTCGTTCTCTTTGTTTGGGCTGAGACACTCATTTTCTCCTGCACTTGGGTATCAGTGCTCCTGGTTCCTGGGCTTTTGGGTTCAGACTGGGAATTCCACCATCAATCTCCCGATTCTTAGGCCTTCAGACTCAACTGAATTACACCACTGGCTTTCCTGGTTCTCCAGCTTGCAGTGGGCAGGTTGAGAGACTTCTTGGCTTCCATAACAGCACGAGCCAATTCCTATAATAAATCTCCTTTTATATATATATCTGTATATGTCCCATTGGTTCTGTTTCTCTGGAGAACCTTGATTAATACAATTGGCAGGAATAACACAAAAAAGAGGAGAGCTCAGGAAAGAATTAGCTGTTTTGCAAACAAATAAAAGGGAATAGAGAGTATAAGAATTTCAGACACTTTGTGGTTGGAAAACCCAACTGAGTTTCAACCTCCAACTGTAAAAAATAAGATTGAGAGAAATTTGGAGGGACAAATACCCATTAAAATGTTTCAGATTATTAAAGTGTATCAGGGGAATATTAGACTAATGGTGTGACACCCTGTAAAACTTCACAATTAAATAAAATTCTCAAGGCAAAGATTACCTTAATGACATGGTCTTTTCACAGAAGACTGATAACCTCAAATTAATCAACATTAAAGAAACAGGGAGATATGGGGGCAAGAAATAAAAACAAGCTATAGCAAATCTGAGAACTATGCCAGCAAAAGTTGCTGATGTGGTCACTGGCACATGTAGCTGACTAAAACCAAGCCTGAGTTTTCAAGACAATTGAACTGTTAAAAAACCATAAGCTTAAATTAAGAAAGCTTGTGAAAAGGACTTAAACCAATCCTTGGGCCACCAGGATTAAAATAATCTAGGCCATCAGACTCGATTTAGGCCATAAGACTTAGAACAACTCTTAGGACACCCAGATTTTATAGACAAGAAGCAGGCTGAGAAAGATACATACGTCCCTTGGAAGACATATTCTATAATGCTTACATCAGACATAACCAAGAGAGATGATGGAAAAAGAAAGTGAAGGTGAATCATGGGGCCACAGAGAACAATGAACAAGAAAACTGTTACAGAGAAAAGAATCAAGACCTAATGAAGGGACATCTCCAATCTCCTAGGGAAGAGATATTCACAATTCCTGCTATACGTGTGTGACTCCTTTTTGTCTCTGCAAATGAGAGTATTTATCGTGGTTATACCATTTGTGTCCCACCATTGCAAACTGCAGGCAGATGACTTGACTTTTTAGTTCATAGATCCTGAGGCCAAGGGGAGCCACAATTTGACCTGATGGAGTGAGTACTGCAAATCACTTGGAGATTCTGGATTTTTAAATTGTGACTGGCAGATTATGATGAAGATTGTTAGTGTTCACCAATATTCATTTTTCCTCTACTTCTTGGGCATATAGAAGATCACATTTATCACCTCTTTAGACTCAGATAGAGCCACATTACTAGTGCTGGCCAATGAGCTGTGAGGACAAGTGGTATTCCCTTCTGGGCAGGAGCACTTAATTGCTTTTGTGTGCTCTCTTCCTTTTTTTGTGGTGAAAGAGGAGGTTGTGGGTTGAGATAGCACAACTCGAAGCAACTTAGTTTGCAGTCACCACTTGGAGGAGAACTGCCCTATGGAGCCATTTGATCATGATGAGATTTTAGGGTTGCTTGTTACCATGGCATAGCCTATCCTGTTCCTCTCACAGATATGAAACAATTGTTATTATTACAAAAAATATTAAGTATAAAAAGAAATTGGAAAGATTGTTAAATATCTTCTTAACATCTTCAAAGAATAGATATCTCCTAGCTATGAAAACTAATCCAGACACATGCACAAACATATATAGATATTCAATTAATTTTATGAAGCTAGTGTAACCTTAACACAAACTTGGTAAAGATATCTCAGAATAGTAGGCTAATTGCATTTATGAGTAGAAGTACCTAAATTTCTAACAAATGTAGTAGATATTGTGGATTGATTAACTCAATCTCTATTCTATCCACCTAATTGCAGTTAGAGTTCTGATATCTGCCAGTTAGATAGACTTGGATATTTGTAAGGTGGAAGTGAGATAGAAGACACCTTCCTGCTGCTTTTGTGGCTGGCAAGGTCATGAATAAGAGAATGTCAACTCTATTTAGTAGAGACCACCTTTAAGTAAAGCTGTGGCAGGCACATTTGGTGCCCCAAACTGCATTTGCACAACCTTAACTCTGACTTGTCCCGTGCATGTCAGCCAGCCTCTGTCCTTGGCTACTCCAGTGTTTGCACAATGTGTCTGTGAATGAAGTAGCCATAATGGTAAGGATAAGGACTATATATGGGCTCAAAAGTATGGAGTACTCTCCAAGAATAACCAGGATTTGGGTGGCAAGTTGATTATTTCAGACCCTTCTACCATGGAAGATGGCATTATTTGTCCTTAAGAGAATTAAAATCTTCTCCAGATATGGGTTTAGCTTGCTTTCTCTGCCCTCAGTGTTTCTGCTGACATCACAATTTGAAGATTACAAAATACCTGATTCAAGGGACCCATTTTATGGTGAAGGAGGTGTGGCAATGGGCATACAACTGCAAGGATCCACTGGTCCTGTAACATAACATATAATCCAGCACCAGCTGGTCCAATAGATTGATTGAATGGTCTGTTAAAAGTTCAGCTAAGGGGGCTGGCCCCGTGGCCGAGTGGTTAAGTTCGCGCGCTCCGCTGCAGGTGGCCCAGTGTTTCGTTGGTTCGAATCCTGGGCGCAGACATGGCACTGCTCGTCAGACCATGCTGAGGCAGCGTCCCACATGCCACAACTAGAAGAACCCACAACGAGGAATACACAACTATGTACCGGGGGGCTTTGGGGAGAAAAAGGAAAAAATAAAATCTTTAAAAAAAAAAAAAAGTTCAGCTAAGGCACCAGACAGAGGAAAACACCTTGCCAGAGCTGGAATATTATATTCCAGTATGAGGAATATATACTCATATATCGACAACTGATATGTAGTACTGTATTCTTAATAGCTAGAATACATAGGTCGAAGAACCAACCCAGTGACCTACTTACAGAATTTGTGTTTCTTGTTTCTATATACTAATGCTCTGCTAGATTAGGGTTTCTGCTTCTCAAAGGGCAATGATTCCACTAGGGAACACTTTAAGAGTTCTACCAACTCTGAAGCTGCAATTAACTGCTGGTCATTTTAGGCTCCTCATTTTGGTATACCAGAAAGGAGTTATTCTACTTATAAGGGTAACTGTCTTTGATCACCATGAGAAATTAGGGTTTGTGCTACATAATAGAGGCAGGTAAGAATATGTTTGGCGCTGAGCTGATCCACTGGGATGTCTTTTGGTGCTTCCATGCCTGATGATAACAATGAATGAACAATTGTAGTAACAATGGCCTAAAAATGGCAAGGATATTAACCCCTTGTTAGGTGCATGGTTTGCAAATATTTTCTCCCATTTTGTAGGTTGCCTTTTCGTTTTGTTGATTGTTTCTTTTGCTATGAAGAGGGTTTTAGTTTAATATAGTACCACTTATTTATTTCTGCCTTTGTTGTTTGTGCTTTTGATGTCATATCCACAAAATCATTGTTAATATGAATGTCAAGGAGCTTTTCCCTATTTTTTCTTCTGAGAGTTTTATGGTTTCAGGTCTTCTGCTTAAGTCTTTAATCCATTTCAAGTTAATTTTCTTGAGTAATATAAGATGACGGGTCCAATCTCATTTTTCTGTATCTAGTTATCCAGTTTTCCCAACACAATATTTTTCCCTTTGTTTTTTAATTTTTTTGATTGCAGTAACATTAGATTATAACATTATACAACTTTCAGATGTACGTTGTAATATATTTCAAATTCTGTGTAGATTACATCATGTTCATCACCCAAAGACTAATTATAATCCATCACCACACATGTGTGCCTAATCACCCCTTTCACCTTCCTCCCTCCCCGCTTCCCCTCTGGTAACCACCAATCCAATCTCTGTTGCTATGTGTTTGTTTGTCATTGTTTTCATCTTCTACTTATGAGTGAGATCTAGGTATTTGACTTCCTCCCTCGGACTTATTTCACTTAGCATAATATCTTCAAGGTCCATCCATGTTGTCACAAATGGCTGGATTTCATCATTTCTTACAGCTGAGTAGTATTCCACTGTGGATATATACCACATCTTCTTTATCCACCTGTCCCTTGATGGGCATCTAGGTTGCTTCCATGTCTTGGCTATCGTGGATAAGACTGCGATGAACATAGGGATGCATGTATCTTGATGCATTTGTGTTTTCAAGTTCTTTGGATAAATACCCAGCAGTGAGATTGCTGGATCACATGGTAGATCTATTCTTAATTTTCTGAGGAAACTCCATACTGTTTTCCATAGTGGCTGCACCAGTTTACACTCCCACCAGCAGTGTACGAGGGTTCCCATCTCTCCACATCCTCTCCAACACTTGTTGTTTCCTGTCTTGTTAATTATAGCCATTCTGACGGGAGCCAGGTGTTACCTCATTGTAGTTTTGATTTGCATTTCCCTGATAGTTAGTGATGTTGAACGTGTTTTCATGTGCCTGTTAGCCATCCGTCTATCTTCTTTGGAGAAATCCCTGTTCAGATCTTTTGCCCATCTTTTAATTGGGTTGTTGGTTTTTGTGTTGTTGAGATGTATGTGTTCTTTGTATATTTTGGATATTAACCCCTTATCTTGTATATGATTTGCAAATATCTTCTCCCTATTGTTAGGTTGTCTTCGTTTTGTTGATGGTTTCCTTTCCTGTGCAGAAGCTTTTCAGTTTGATGTAGTCCCATTTGTTTATTTTTTCTTTTGTCCCAACACAATTTATTAAAGGGACTATCCTCTCCCCATCAAGTATTCTTAGTTCTGTTGTCAAATATTAGTTGACCATATATTTGGGGATTTATTGCTGGGCTCTCTATTCTGTTCCATTAGTCTATGTCTGTTTTTATGCCAGTATCATATACTGTTTGGATTACTATAGGTTTATAATGTTTGAAATCAGAAAGTGCGAAGCCTCCAGCTTTGTTCTACTTTCTCAGGAATGATTTGGCTATTCAGTGGCTTTTGTGTTTCCATACGAATTTTAGGATTGTTTTTCTATTTCTGTGAAAAATGCCATTGGAATTTTGATAGGGATTTCACAGAATTTAAGATGGCTTTAGGTAGTATGGACATCTTAACAATATTAATTCTTCCCACGAACAAGAGATATTTTTCCATTTGTTTGTGACTTCTTCAATTTCTTTCATCAAATTCTCATAGTTTTCATTATACAAATCTTTCACCTTATTGGTTAAGTTTATTCTTAAGTGTTTTATTGTTTTTGACACTATTGTGAAGGGGATTGTTTCCTTTATTTCTTTTTCAGATATTTCATTGTTAGTATATAGAAACACAACTGATTTCTGTATGTTGATTTTATATCCTCCAACTCCAAGAATTTGTAGATTAGTTCTGACAGCTTTTTGGTCAAGTCTTTGGGATTTTCTATATATAAGATCAATCATATCATCTGCAAATAATGACAATTTTGCTTCTTTTCCAATTTAGATGCCTTTTATTTCCTTATCTTCCATGATTGATCTGGCTAGGACTTCTAGTACTAAGTTGATTAAGAGTGGTGGAAGTGAGTATCCTTGTTCCTGATCTTAGAGGAAAAGCTTTCAACCTTCCATTGTTGAGTATTGTGTTACCTGTGGGCTTGTCGTATATGGCTTTTATTATGTTGAGGTATGTTTCTTTCTTTTTTTTTTTTGAGGAAGATTAGCCCTGAGCTAACTGCTGCCAATCCTCCTCTTTTTGCTGAGGAAGACTGGCCCTGAACTAACATCCATGCCCATCTTCCTCTACTTTATATATGGGATGCCCACCACAGCATTGCTTTTGCAAAGTGATGCCATGTCTGCACCCGGGATCCAAACCGGCGAACCCCGGGCCTCTGAGAAGCAGAATGTCCGAACTTAACCACTGCACCACCGGGCTGGCCCCAAGGTATGATTCTTCTACACCCAATTTGTTGAGAGTTTTTATCATGAAAGGATGTTGAATTTTGTCAAATGCTTTTTCTGCATCTATTGAGATGATCGCATGATTTTTATCTTTCTTTCTATTAATGTGCTCTATCAATTACATTTATTGATTTGTGTATATTCATCCATCCTTGCATTGCAGAGATAAATCCCAGTCAATCATGGTGTATGATCCTTTTAATGTGCTGTTCAATTTGGTTTGCTAATATTTCGTTAAGAATTTTTGCATCTATATTCATCAACGATATTGGTCTGTATATAGTGTCCTTATCTGGCTTTAGTATCAGGGTAATGCTGGACTCATAAAATGAGTTTGGGAATGTTCCCTCTTCTTCAATTTTTTGGAGGAGTTTGAAAATAATTAGCATTAATTCTTCTTTAAATGTTTAGTAGAATTCACCAGTAAAATCATCTGGTACTGGGCTTTTTTGTGTGTTCGGAGGTTTTTGATTGTTGATTCAATTTCCTTACTCATTGAGTGTTCCTATTTTCTATTTATTCATGATTCAGCCTTCGTAAGTTGTATGTTTCTAGGAATTTATCCACTTTTTCTAGGTTATCCAATTTGATGGCATATAATTGTTAATAGTAGTCTCTTATGATCCTACGTCTTTCTGTGGTATCAGTTGTAACGTCTCTTCTTTCATTTCTGATTTTATTTATTTGAGTCTTTCTTTTTTTCTTAGTCTAGCTGAAAGTTTGTCAATTTTATCTTTTAAAAAACCAATTCTTAGTTTCATTGATCTTTTCTAATGTTTTTCTGGTGTATATTTCATTTATCTCTGCTCTTATCTTTGTTAGTTCCTACCTTCTTCTATCTTTGGGCTTAGTTTGTTCTTCTTCTTCTGGTTCCTTGAGATGTAAAGTTAGGTTTTTTTTTGAGATCTTTCTTTTTTCTTAATATAGGCATTTATCACTGTAAACATCCCTCTTTAAACTGCCTTTGCAGCATCCCATAGGTTTTAGTATATGTGTTTTGAAATATTTTTCAATTTCCCTTTTGATTTCTTCTTTGACCCATGGTTGTGCAGAGTGTGTTGTTTAATTTCCACATATTTGTAAAATTTCCAGCTTTCCTCTTGTTGTCAATTTTTAGTTTCATACCATTGTAATCAGAAAAGATAATTGGTATGATTTCAAACTTCTTAAATTTGCTAAGATTTATTTTGTGTCCTATCATATGATCTATCCTGGTGAATGTTCTTTGCATGCTTGAAAAGAACGTGTAGTCTACTGTTGTTGGATGGAATGTTCTATATATTTCTGTTAGGTCCATTTGGTCTAAAATATGGTTCAAGTCCAAAGTTTCATTGTTGATTTTCTGTTGTCTCTTTTTACCGTTTTTGGCTTAATGTCTATTTTGTCTAATATAAGTATCGTTAACTCTGTTCTTTTTGTTTTCCATTTGCATGGAATATCTTTTTCCATACCTTCACTTTGAGCCTATGTGTGTCCTTAAACCTAAAGTGAGTCTATTGTAGGCAGCGTGTAGTTGGATCTTACTTTTTTATTCATCCAGCCACTCTGTGCCTTTTGATTGGAGAATTCAATCCACTTAGATTTAAAGTAATTATTGATATGTAAGGACTTACTAGTGCCATCTTATTCAAGGTTTTCTGGCTATTTTATAGTTCCCTTGTTCCTTTTTTCCTCTTGCTGCATTCCTTTCTGAATTGGTGATTTTTTGTGGTGATATGCTCTCATGACCTTCTCTTTATCTCTTGTGAACCTATTATAGGTTTTTGCTTTGTGGTTATCATGAGACTTACGTAAAACAGACATAACAATCCATTTTACTCTGATAACAACTTAACTCATTTACATAAAAACTGTCTAAGCTTTTAGTCTTCTCCTTTGTGTTTTTAAAATCACAATTTACTTCTTTCTGTGTTGTGTGTTTGCTAACAAATTATAGTAGCTATGGTTATTTTTGACACTCTTGTCCTTTAACCTTTATACTGTTGTCAAGTGGATAACTCACCATCATATTACTGTATTAGAGTTTTCTGAATTTGACTATATATTTACCTTTACCAGTGTGCTGTATATTTTCATGTTACTAATTAATGTTTTTTCATTTTAGCTTGAAGAACTCCTTTTAGCATTTCTTGTAAGGCATGTCTAGTGTTGATGAATTCCCTCAGTTTTTGTTTGTCTGGGAAAGTCTTTAATTCTCCTTCATTTCTGAAGCATTACTTTGCCATATAGAGTATTCTTCGTTGGCAATTTTTTATTTCAACACTGACTATATCATCCCAGTCTCTCCTGGCCTGTAAGGTTTCTGCCAAGAAATCTGCTGATACACTAATGGGTGTTCCTTTGTAGGTTACAATTTTCTTTTCTCTTGCTGCTTTTTGGATTCTCTCTTTGTCTTTGATTTCTGACAGTTTTATTATAATGTGTCATGGAGAAGATAGTTTTGGATGGCAATAATCGGGTGATCTATTAGCTTTGTGAACTTGATTGTATAAAACTCTACCCATGCTTTGGAAGTTCTTATTCATTTTTTAACATAAGCTTCCTGCCCCTCTTTCCCTCTCTTCTTCTGGAACTCCTCTTCTTCAGATATTATTTCTTTTGATGGTGCTCCAAATATCATGTAGACTTTTTAAGTTTTTTTCATTCCTTTTTATTTGTTCTCCTCTGACTGGGTTATTTCTAAGTTCCTATACCCTATCTCACTGATTCTTTCTTCTGTTTGGCCTATTCTGCTTTTGATGCTCCCATTGTATTTTTCATTTCATTCATTGAATTCTTCAGCTCCAGAATTTCTTTTTGGTTCTTTTTTATGGTTTCTGTCTCTGTTAAATTTCTGATTTTGATTGTGTATTGTTTTTCTGATTTTGCTGAATTGTTTTCTTGTAGCTCATTGAGTTTCCTCAAAACAACTAGTTTGAGTTATTTATCAGGTAAATTGTAGATCTCCATGTCTTTGAGTTCAACTACTGGAAGATTATTGTGATCTTTTGATATGTCATGTTTCCTTGATTTTTCATGTTCCTTTGAATTTTGCATTGCTGTTTTCACATTTGAAGTAGCAGTCACCTCCTCCGACCTTTACTAATTCTTTTCAGAGGAGAAATACTTGTCATTAGTCCTGCTATAGATTCTGAGTCTTTTTCAGACCTTGTGTGGATACACTTGCTCTATGCTTCTTCCTCTCCGTCGTGGCAGAATTCTTAAGATTGTATGTCTTCTCTCTATATATAATTTATAATAGATCAGGCTGGCTGCTGGTAGCATCTCTTTTGTTTTCCTGTAGGTGGCACTACAGCTCAAGTTTATGGTTTATCTCCTACCCTCAGATCCAGGCCTACTTTCTGTGTGTGTTCCCTGTCTACCAGAGTTCACTCTCATTGCCACACTTAGAAGTACATGCTGGAAGCTGGCTGCAGAGTGGAGGGAAGTATGGGTTTGGCAAGCAGTGTGCTGTGTGTGCCTGGGGGCCAGTTGAGGTTATCTGCATGTGAGGTTTTCCCAGCAGCTCATGGGTGGTCTTCCTAATGGAGTCCAGAACAGTCAGCAGGAACCATGTCCCTTTAATGCCCTCCAAAAATCCTATCTGTCTCTTTCCCACTCTCCTCCCTTCCCGAGTCATGGGGATCCTGATTTAATACTCTGGATGCTGTGAGAGACAAATGAGTCTCTTTGGCAATGTCCCACACAGCTGGGGAAGCTGGGCATTCACTTATTTGCTCTTCCTTTCTCCATAGGAGAAATCTTGGGTTGTCCTGTTCACATATAAGCTCTGTAACCTTGAGAGAGGGTGATGCTGCCAAAGTTAAGCTGTTCTTCTTACCCACTTCCATGTGTCCAAATTGGTATTTCTTTTGCTCCAACAAAGCTGGAACTTCTCCTCTGGAACCTTGACTTCCACAAAGGCTCTCTTGTCTGTGGGGTGGCTCCCGAAGTCAGTGTTTTCCAGGTGCTCCTGGACCATGGCCAGGAGGAGCTAGAACTGGTTCATAGGCTCCTGCAGATTCCACAGCCAGTGCTGAAGTCTGTTTATTATCTGATGTATAGGTGGGCGAAACTACCCCTGGGTCCTTTGGCATATCATGCTGGATATCACAGCTCCTACAGAAGCACTTTTTTTCATGGATGGATGCTGAATTTTTGTTGCCGAAGGTGATGGCAAAAATGAGGGACATCTTATGCTGCCATGATGCTAATGTCATTCCCTTCATCTCCTTTGTTATGGTGAGTTTGGGGACATTTCCTTGAAGTAGTTTACGGCAGTAAAAATATTGTCACTTTATTTTCCTGTACCTACACTGAACTTTGCTCTTAACCACTTGAACTTTTTAATAGTGCAGAAGTTTATCTAGTCACTGCAAGTCAGAATCACTTGTGATTTAGTCACTTATGAACTTTTCCTCTCTCTTTTTGGTGAATACATGGCCAAATTCAAGGCTTTCTCTCACATTTTTACCCCTTACTAATACTCAACTTTTAGTTTTTTGGATTCTATCATTTTTCAATTCTCTATTTCATTTACCTTCACTTGAATTTTATTATTTCCTTTCTTTTGCTAACTGTGGGTTTAGCTTGATCCTTTTTTCTAGTTCCTTAAACTACAAGGTTAGGTTGTTGATTTGAGACTGTTCTTAATTTTTAATGTAGGCATTTAAAGCTATCAATTTCCCCTGACCACTGCTTTGATGGCATAACATAAATTTTGATGTGTTGTGTTTTAATTTTCATTCATCATAAAGTATTTCTGATTTCCCTAGTGATTTCTTTTTTTACCGACTAGCTATTTAAGAGTTTGTTAATTTACACATATTTGTGCATTTTCAAATTTTTTAGTTTTTGTCCATTGTGAGAAGAGAACAAACTTTATATGAATTCAATCTTGTTAAATTTTTTGAGACTTTCTTATGGCTTAACATATGGTCTATCCTGGAGAATGTTCCACGTGCCCTTAGAAGAATGTGTGTTCTGCTGTTGTTGGGTGAAGTGTTCTGTATATGTCTGTTAGGTCTAATTGGTTTATTGTGTTGTTCAAATTATCTGTGTTTATGGATCATTTGTCTAGTTTGTTTATACATTATCAGAAATAGATATTTACATCTCCAACTATTGTAGAACTGCCTATTTCTCCCTTCAATTTTGTCAACTTTTGCTTCATATGTTTTGGGCCTCTTTCATTATGTGTACATATGTTTTTAATTGTTATATCTTCTTGATAGAGTGATCTTTTTGTCAATATGTAATGTCCTTTGTCTTTTTAACAATTCTTTTTCTTAATTTTTTTTTAAAGATTGGCACCTGAGCTAACATCTGTTGCCAATCTTTTTTTTTTCCCTTCTCCCCAAAGCCCCCCAGTACATAGTTGTATATTCTAGTTGTGAGTGTCTCTGGTTGTGCTATGTAGGACGCTGCCTCAGCATGGCCTGATGAGCAGTGCCATGTCCACGCCCAAGATCTGAACTGGCAAAACCCTGGGCCGCTGAAGCAGAGCGCATGAACTTAACCACTCGGCCACGGGGACAGCCCCTCTTTAACAATTTTTGGCTTAAATTCCCTTTTGTCTGATATTAATATAGCTATCTAAGCTCTCTTTTGACTACTATTTGTATGGACTATCCTTTTCCATTTTTTTCTTTCAACTTATTTGCATCTTTGGATACAAAGTAAGTTTCTTATAGACAGCATTTAGTTGAAATGTTTATTTACTCATTCTGCCAATTTCTGCTTTTTAAAATTATTTTATTGAGGTCATAATGGTTTATAACTTTATGCAATTTCAGGTGTACATTATTATTTATTAGCTTCTGCATAGACTGCATCGTGCTCACCACCAATAGTCTAGTTTTTATCTGTTGTTGTATATATGAGCCCCTTTACCCCTTTTGCCCACCTCCCCACCCCCTTCTCCTCTGGTAACCATTAATTTCTGCTTTTAATTACAGAATTTAATTCCTTTACATTTAAAGTAATTATTGATGATGAATGAGCTACTTTTGACATTTTGCTATTTGTTTTCTATATTTCATATCTGTTTTGTTCCTTAATTCCTCCATTCCTTCATTCTAGTTTAATTGATTATTTATATTATATCACTTTAATTCTCCTCTCATTTCCTTTTATTTTTTTTTAAGTTATTTTCTTAGTGGTTACTTTGGGGATTACAATTAACATTTTAAACTTATAACAACCTAGTTGAATTAATACCAACTTTGCCTCAAAAGCATACAAAATCTGTGATTCTATACAATTCTGTTACTCCCTCCTTATGTTGTTATCATCACAAGTTACATCTTTCTATATTGTGTGCCCATTAACATTGATTTATAGTTTTTAAATGCATTTGTGTTTTAAATCATATAGGAAAAACAGATGAGTTACAAACCAAAAACAGTAATACTGGCTTTTATATTTACCTGTGTTGTTAAATTTTCTGGTTTTCTTTATTTCTTTGTATGGCACTGAATTGCTTTCTACTTTCCTTTCATTTCCATCTGAAATTTAGCATTTCTTATGGAGCAGGTGTACTAGCAACAAACTCCCTCAGATTTTTTTTTTTGAAATATGGGAATGCCCTAATTTGTGTTTCATTTCCAAAGGATGATTTTTCTGGTTATAGAGTTCTTGGATAACAGGTGTTTGTTTTTGTTTTTTCAAATTTCAATGCTTTAAATATCTCATCCACTGTCTTTGTGTCTCCATGATTTCTGATGAAAAATTGGCTGTTAATCTTACTGAGGATCTCCTGTATGTGATTATTGCTGCTTTCATGATTCTCTTTGTGTTTCACAGTTTGATTGAATGTGTCTTTGTATAGACATCTTTGAGTTTATCTTGCTTACAGTATGCGAAGTTTCTTGGATGTGTAGATTGGTGTCTTCTTTCAAATTTGGGAAGTTTTCAGCCACTATATCTTCATATATTCTTTCTACCCTTGTTTCTAGTTACTTTCCTTCTGGAATCCCTCATTATGCATATGTCAGTCCACTTGATGGTACCACACAAGTTGCTTAGGTTCTATTCATTGTTATTCCTTGTTGTTTCTTTCTGCTCCTCAGACTGAATAATCTTAACTGACCTATTTAAGATTGTTGATTTTTCTGTTGCCTGCTTAAATCTGCTGTTGAACCTCTAGTGCATTTTTAATTTCAGTTATTGTACTTTTCACCTCCAGAAATTTTATTTGCTTCTTTTTTTATGATTTCTATCTATTAATATTCTCTATTTGATGAGACTTCATTCTCTTAGTTTCGTTTACTACTTTGTCCATGGTTTCCTTTAGCTCTTTGAGCATATTTAAGATAGTTGCTCTTTCTACTAAGTCTTAGTTTGAGTAAGTCTTTTTCTAGTAAGTCCAATGTCTGTGCTTCCTCAGGGAAAGTTTCTATTAGTTTATTTTTTTCCTGTGAATGAGCCATACTTTCTTGTTTCTTTGCATGTCTCATAATTTTTTGTTGAAAACTACATTTTAAACATTATGATGTGTTAACTCTGGAATTTAGATTCATCCTCCCCAGGTTTTATTGCTGCTTTCTGTGGGTTGTATTTGTTCACTTGTTTAGTGTCTTTTCTAAACTATTTTTAGTAAAGACTGTATTATTTGACTTGTGTTGTCTCTGAAGTCTCTGTTACTTTACCTTAGTGCTCTGTTAGTGTTTTGACAGATAGTTCCTTGAATTCTGTGTTTTAATGGCCTTTCTCCTGGTTAAGTGTTTGCTTGGTTGTTGTTTAACTTTGGACTATCTTATAGAGTTTTGATAAGGTTGATTCTGAACAGTTTTTGCTAGATTTTTAGATATTTTTAGGAAGGGACAGGAACCCACAGTTCCTACTCTGCATTTACATTGATGTCAATATGGAAAAGACACTTTTAAATTTAAAAGGAAAATCCTGGGATCTTGTCAAGATGGTGGTGTGAGCAGATGTCGAACTCATCTCCTCCCACGAACACAACCAGGTTACAACAATTTTTGGAAGAATTACCCTGGATTGAAAACAGAACACTGGATAAAAAGAGCCACCACAACAAGGGACAGTCCTGACAAAGGCAGAAGAGGCAGAAATTCCTGCTGCAGAGGAAAAAAGCCACCTTTGGGAGCAGCAGAGCTTCTCAGCTGATCAGGCGGGAGCCACCCTAAGGTACGCAGCCCTCCTAGGAGGAGTGAGGTCCAGAGCAGTGGCGATACTGCTATAAGCATCCTTCAGACTCAGCCCAACTGAGACGGGGGTCTTACTGTCTGGCTTTGCTGGCTATTAACTGCAGCGAGGATACCCCCAGAAAAGCTATTGGCCAAGAGCAGAAAAAATTCAGATCTTAAAGGGCCCATGCACAAACTCACTCATTGTAGCAACCTAAAATCACCAGAGAGAATGCTGACAGTCCTTTGGTGAAAAGAGACTCACCTGGTGGGCTCTGGGGGCATCTTGGTGAGAGGAGGGACCTCTCCGGAGACTGGGACATTGGTGGGGGCCATTGTTCTGACCTGGTCCAGGCGTGCTGATACAGCCGGTGGGGGCCATTGAGGTTCGTCCCTTGGGCTGTTGGCCCAGGGGTCTGCCACGCCCGCTAGAGCACAGATTTAATCCAGTTCAGCCAAGGCAGGCAACCCGCCCTAGGGACTGGCCCCACCTAACAGCAAGCCCTCAGGCTACTTTTCAGCTTGCATTGACTGGTTGCCTTGATCCTCTACAGGCAGGCAAGGGTGTCTGCCTTTGTGGGGCAGGGCCTGTGTAAGGACCAGGTGAACTGTGGGAAGCATTGGTGGAGAGGTGGGGGCCTCAGCAGTGCAGTGTCGGGGTACCATCCAGGCGGTTGAGTAGTGTGCACGGACCAGGACTGTGTTGATGGTGTGTGTGGTCCTGTGGGGGATGAGGCTTACCAGCAGGGCAGAAGACCTGTGCTTCACAAATAGCAAAAAAAAGGATCAGCCCCACCTTCCAAAGCCTGAAACAATTGAGTTCTCCATGCCTAGGGCCAGCCCCACTCAGCTGCACTCCCAAGAGAACTGACAACAGCCTTGTTGGCATGAGGCCTATCACAACTGTACGCCCCTGAGCCTAGCAACCAGCTACACTGGGTACCAACCCAATTAAGAGGAAAACTGCAATAGGAACGTGTTGATAGACTTTTTGGCCAACAGTGCTGAGGCTCCCCAAACCGGATTTACAAAAGCTGGCCAGGGAAGGAAAGATCAGGCTCCCTGGGTACCTGCAGTGGGAGCAACCCTGCCACAGCAGAAGGACACAAGTAGCCCACAAAGGGGTCACTCCTGGTTTTTGTGGACTGGTGACGAGAGGGAAGCACACTGCTGGGCCTTATAAGGCACCTCATACATAAGGCCACTTCTCCAAGATCAGGAGACATAGCCAACTCACCTAATATAAGGAAAATAGCACAGAGAAAGAGGCATAATGAGGAAGCAAAGGAATACTTTCCAAGCAAGAGAACAGGACAAAACCCCAGAAAAAGGACTAAGTGAAACAGAAACTAGTGACCTACTCGATAAAGAGTTCAAAAAAAATATCATGAGGATACTCACAGATATGCAGAGAACGGATGAACACAGTAAGCACATCAGCAAAGAACTGGAAGATATAAAAGGAAACAATCAGAAGTGAAGAATACAACACTCAAAATGAGAAATTCACTAGAGGGACTCAATAGCAGAATAGAGGAAGCAGAAGAACAGATCAGTGAGTTAGGTGAAAGACTAGAGGAAAACACCCAAACAGAACAGAAAAGAGAAAAAAGAATTAGACAGAATGAGAACAGTGTAAGGGAACTCTGGGACAATATCAAGCATGCTAACATTCAGATTATAGGTGTCCCAGAAGGAGAAGAGAGACAAAGGGGCAGAAAATATATTTGTAGAAATAATAGAGGAAAATTTTCCTCACCTGAGGAAGGAAACAGACATCCAAGTTCAGGAAGCACAGAGAGCTCCAAACAAGATAAGCCCAAAGAGGCCCACATCAAGACATATTACAAGCAAAATGTCCAAAATTAAAGACAGAGAGAATCCTAAAATCAGCAAGAGAAAGGCCACAAGTGATATATAAAGGGAAGCCCATCAGCAGACTTCTCACTCGAGACCCTACAGGCAAGAAGAGAATGGCACAACGTATTTAAAGTGCTAAAAGGAAAAAACCTACAGTCAAGAATACTCTATCCATCAAGGTTGTCATTCAGAATGGAAGGAGAGATAAAGAGCTTCCCTGACAAGCAAAAATTAAAGGAATTTATCACCAAGAAACAAGTTCTGCAAGAAATGCTGAAGGGACTTATTTAAATGGGAAAGCAATCACCACAAATAGAGATAAAAAAATTATCAACAAAACGAAACAACAACAACAAAAAAACAGGCAATAAAATCACTTGTAAGGTAAAAATATAGTAAAGCAGCACATCAACTACCTGTGAAGACAATATGAAGGATAAAAGAGAAATGTACTAAAATCACCTATTGCAATGATAAGAGGGTAATGGACAGACACACACTAAACAAGAGACTATATATGATTTGAAAAACATATAATGTGGGAGGAGGGGAGTGAAAAAGTAGAGCTTTTAGAAAGAGGTCAAGCTAAAGAGTCTATCTACTCAATATAGACTGTTATATGCATAATATATTAAATAGGATCCTTATGGTAATCACAAATCAGAAACCTATAACAAGAAAGAAAAAAAGTAAGACTAAAGAAATCAAACATATTACTAAAGATAGCCATCAAACCACAAGAGAAAAGAGCAAGAGAAAAATAAAGGAACAGAGAAGAACTACTAAAACACCCAGAAAAAAAAAAGTGACAAAATGGCAATAAATACATATTTATCAATAGCTACTTTAAATGTCAATGGACTAAATGCTCCAATCAAGTGCAATAGGGTGGCCAATTGGCTAAAAATCAAGACCCATGTATATGCTGCATACAAGAGACACACTTCAGACCTATAGACACTCAGAAACTGAAAGTGAAAGGATGGAAAAAGATATTCCATGCAAATGGCAAAAAAGAGAAAGCGGGGGTAGCAATAGTTATGTCAGACAAAATAGACTTTAAATCAAAAACTGTAATAAGAGACAAAGATGGGCACTACATAATGATAAAGGGAACAATCCAACAAGAAAATATAACACTTGTAAATATCTAGGCACCCAACATAGGAGCACCTAAATATATAAAGCAATTATTAACAGACATAAGAGGAGAAATAGACAGTAACACAATAATAGTAGGGGACTTGAACACTCCACTTACACCAATGGATAGATCATCCAAACAGAAGATCAATAAGGAAACACTGGCTTTAAAGGACACATTAGACCAGATGGACTTAGTAGATATATGCAGAACATTCCATCCCAAAACCACAGAATACACATTCTTTTCAAATGCCCATGGAACATTCTCCAGGATTGATCACATATTAGGCCACAAAACAAGTCTCAGTAAATTTAAGAAGATCGAAATAATACCATACATCTTTTCTGACCACAAAGGTATGACACTGGAAATCAACTACAGGAAGAAAACCAGAAAAGCCACGAAAATGTGGAGATTAAACAAAATGCTACTGAACAACGATTGGGTCAATGAAGAAATCAAAAAATTCCTGGAGACAAATGAAAATGAAAACACGACATGCCAAAATCTGCGGGATACAGCAAAAGCGCTTCTATGAGGGAAGGTTTTAGCAATTCAGGCCTACCTCAACAAAGAAGAAAAATCCCAAATAGACAATCTAAAAGTGCATCTAAAGGTACTGGAAAAAGAACAACAAACAAAGCCCAAAATCAGCAGAAGGAAGGAAATAATAAAAATCGGAGCAGAAATAAATGATATAGAGACTAAAAAAAAATAGAAAAAATTAATGAAACGAAGAGCCAGTTCTTTGAAAAGATAAACAAAATTGACAAACCCTTAGCTAGACTCACCCAGAAAAAAGAGAGATGGCTCAAATAAATAAAATCAGAAATGAAAGAGGAGAGATTACAATGGACACCTCAGAAATTCAAAAGCTAATAAGAGAATATTATGAAAAGCTATACGCCAACAAATTAGATAATCTAGAAGAAATGGATAAATTCTTAGAAACATACAACCTTCCAAAATTGGACCAAGAAGAAGTAGAAAATTTGAATAGACCCATCATCAGTAAGGACATCGAAACAGCAATCAAATACCTCCCAAAAAATAAAAGTCCAGGACCAGATGGCTTCCCTGGTGAATTCTACCAAACTTTCAAAGAAGAATTAATACCTATCCTTCTCAAACTCTTCCAAAAAATTGAAGAAGAGAGGAGGCTTCCTAACTCCTTCTACGAAGCCAACACTATCCTGATACCAAAATCAGACAAGGACAACACAAAAAAAGAAAATTATAGGCCAATATCACTGATGAACATTGATGCAAAAATCCTCAAGAAAATACTAGCAAATCGAATACAGCAATATATTAAAAAGATCATACATCATGATCAAGTGGGTTTCATTCCAGGGATGCAGGGATGGTTCAACATCCACAAATCTATCAACGTGATACACCACATTAACAAAATGTAGAATAAAAATCATATGGTCATCTCAATAGATGCAGAGAAAGCATTTGACAAGATACAGCATCCATTTATGATAAAAACTCTAAATAAAATGGGTATAGAAGGAAAATACCTCAACATAATAGAGGCCATATATGACAAACCCACAGCAAATATCATTCTCAATGGAGAGAAACTGAAAGCTGTCCCTCTAAGAACAGAAACCAGACAAGGATGCCCACTGTCACCACTCCTATTTAACATAGTATTGGAAGTCCTAGCCAGAGCAATCAGGCAAGAAAAAGAAATAAAAGGGACCACATTGGAAAAGAAGTGAAACTGTCACTCTTCGCAGACGACATGATCTTATATCTAGAAAACCCTAAAGATTCCACTAAAAAACTTTTAGGAACGATAAAGGAATACAGTCAAGTCGCGGGATACAAAATCAATGTACAAAAATCGGTTGCGTTTCTATACACTAACAACGATGTAGCAGAAAGAGAAATTAAGAATACAATCCCATTTACAATTGCAACAAAAAGAATAAAATACCTAGGAATAAACTTAACCAAAGAGGTGAAAGATCTATACACCAAAAACTATAAAACATTGTTGAAAGAAATTGAAGAAGACATAAAGAAATGGAAAGATATTCCATGCTCTTGGATTGGAAGAATTAACGTCGTTAAAATGTCCATACTTCCTAAAGCAATCTATAGATTCAATGCAATCCCTATCAAAGTTCCAACAAACATTTTTTACAGAAATAGAACAAAGAATCCTAAAATTTATATGGAACAACAAAAGACCCCGAATGGCCAAAGGATTCCTGAGAAAAAAGAACAAAGCTGGAGGTATCACACTCCCCAATTTCAAATTATACTACAAAGCCATAGTAACCAAAACAGTATGGTACTGGCACAAAAACAGACACACAGATCAATGGAACAGAATTGAGAGCCCAGAAGTAAACCCACACGTTTATGGACAGCTAATATTCGACAAGGGAGCCAAGAGCATACAATGGAGAAAGGAGCGTCTCTTCAATAAATGGTGTTGGGAAAACTGGACAGCCTCATGCAAAAGAATGAAAGTAGACCATTCCCTCACACCATGCACAAAAATCAACTCAAAATGGATTAAAGACTTGAATGTAAGACCGAAACCATGAAACTTCTAGAAGAAAACATAGGCAGTACACTCTTTGACATCAGTCTTAGCAGCATATTTTCAAGTCCCATGTCTGACCGGGCAAGGGAAAAAAAAGAAAAAATGAACAAGTGGGACGACATCAAACTGAAAAGCTTCTGCACTGCAAAGAAAACCATCAACAAAACGAAAAGACAACCTAACAATTAGGAGACTATATTTGCAAACCAGGTATCAGATAAGGGGTTAATATCCAAAATATACAAAGAACTAATACAGCTCAACAACAAAAAAACCAACAATCCAATTAGAAAATGGGCAAAAGATCTGAACAGAGATTTCTCCAAAGAAGATATACAGATGGCCAACAGGCATATGAAAAGATGCTCAACATCATTAGCTATCAGGGAAATGCAAATCAAAACTACAATGAGATGTCACCTCACTCCCATCAGAATGGCTATAATTAACAAGACAGGAAACAACAAATGTTGGAGAGGGTGTGGAGAGAAGGGAACCCTTGTTCACTGCTGGTGGGAGTGCAAACTGTTGCAGCCACTATGGAAATCAGTATGGAGTATCCTCAGAAAATTAAGGGTAGATCTACCATATGATCCAGCTATCCCACTGCTGGGTATTTATCCAAAGAACTTGAAAGCACAAAGGCATAAAGATACTTGCACCCCTATGTTCATTGTAGCAGTATATGCAATAGCCAAGACATGGAAGCAACCTAGATGTCCATCAAGGGACGAATGGATAACGTAGATGTGGTATTTATACACGATGGAGTACTACTCAGCCACAAGAAATGATGAAATCCGGCCATTTGTGACAACATGGATGGACCTTGAGGGTATTATGCTGAGTGAAATAAGTCAGAGGGAGAAAGTCAAATACCATATGATGTCAATCATAAGTAGAAGATAAAAACAATGACAAACAAACACATAGCAACAGAGATTGGATTGATGGTTACCTTAGCGAAGGGTTGAGGGAGGAGGGCAAAAGTGGTGATTAAGCTCACATGTGAGGGGATGGACTATAGTTAGTTTTCGGGTGGTGAACAAGATGTAATGTACACAGAATTCGAAATATGATGTACATCCGAATATAAATTAATTTAAAAAATAATTTTAATTATTGAAATTTTATTCGTTGGCCATTTCAAAGATAGAAATATGATGATGGAGTAGAAATATGATAGTATTCACCCAATAATACTTTGTTAAGCATTTGCTATTGCCTTAGGGGCTGACAAAGCGGAAATGAAGATACAGGCTTTGCCCTCAAGATGCTCAAAGTTTAGTAGGAAATGAAATGAACAGGGCCCTGATTGGGACAAGTCCAGGCTTAACTTAGTAAGAGAAGCGCAAAGTGCTTAACAAGTACTAATGAATCCTAAGTGTGGCAAAGGACGTCAGAACTCTGTTGGACTTTTTTTTTCAACATTTTATTTCATTCTTTTTCTAACAATATTTCCTGACTAAACATATTTGGAAAGAAAAATATCTTCTAGAAGCAGTCATACCAGGAAGCCAAAACCAATTTGAAATACAGTGTATTAACTACTCTGAGATTCACTTCCAAAAAGTCAAGGACTGAAGCAGAGGAGGCTGGAGAAAGGGGAAAGAGGAAGGCCAAGGAAGAGATGGGGAAAGAGGCATTCAGTAGAATCATCAGATTCTGTTATTTGGTTTCCTTTCATTCCAAAAACACAAATTCAGGCCCTTGGTCTAATTCTTGGGGTTTTCAGATGGTGTGTGATGATCAATTCCAAGTTATATAGACAGCAACTAGGGAGGCTAGACTCTATTTTCTGGGATTGTGTAGTTTGGGGAATGCTGTTTCTTCACTTGTTTCTACTAAACGTTTGCTCCAAGTTAATGCTTAACATGTACTCTAAGCTCTTCCAACTATGATCCTCCATCTCATTATATTTATATTCAAATTATGTTTTGCAATAAAATTTATTTCTCATGAACCTACCTCTGATTTCTACCTTAAAGCCTTTGTTGTCTCAAAATTACATTTGGGGGAAATTTTATTTTTCTTCTTGACTGTATTACTCAACTTCTTAACCATGTCAATCATGTCTTAACCAACTTTTTAACTCAGTTTTGGCAAACTCAAAATTGCACTTTTATCCTTCTTGTGAAGGATTAATCCACTGAAAACCAAGACCAATGTTGACATTGATGTGGTGGCTGATTTCCTGTTTGATGTAAAATTAAAAAGTACTTTATTTACTGGTCTTTTTGGTGTAAACATGACTAAAATCATAGTAGATACATTTAAAACATGAGTAAACTGCAAGTAGCATTGGGAATCACACCGTTTCTGGTCATGAGAGAATCTTGGTATATCTTTCCATACTCAAGGGTGGGCTTGTCGTCTTCTAACCATAATTCACACCTGTTGACTTTTAGAGCTTGATTAAAAGGTAGGCTGCCACCAAGAAAAGCCTAAATAGCTTCTATCTTGGAACAGCATTCACCTTATTTGGTGGTGTTGCTCTTGTGGGCTCACTGACTTTCTGGGTTCTGAATCCTCCCTTCTGACCAGCTTGGACCTATCCCACATGCTTCCTCCCCCTTACCTTTCTTACCTGCCCTAGACTTGACTCTTGCCTTGGCTGGCGTTGGGGTTCCACCATAGATTTGTGCATAGCATTCTCCCAATATGCGGGCCTTCCAGGTATCCCTGTCCCATTACTGACCATACTTTGGCATGACACTGTCTCTAGGCCTAGGTAGGGAATAAAATGACTTTGCCTTCCAGAATATCCCCTGTGGTGGCCTTGTGGGTTAAGATATACACTTCCCTGGGCAGTTGTTTACTCGCACTTACCCCTGCCATATCATTCTCTGACTAGTTTGACTAGTCCTTGCTGCCACCTCCAGTTTTTATGGCTGCCCAAATATCTTTCTGCCCTAATAGAGTCAGAATTGAACTTCTAAATCTAACGACTACCATATAAATTATTTGCTCTTTATTTTCCTTTACTTTTTCCTGTATCTTCTGAAAGGGAGATGCACTCCATATGAATGGGAGGACTTACAAACACTGCCTCTGAGGAAGCAGCTTGTATTACAGTGTAGTTAGTAAGAGCATGAGTTCTGGAGCTAGATCTCCTGGGTTTGAACCCTGGCTCCACCTCAGATGGTGTGAATTAGGGGAAGTTATTTAATCTCCGTGTCTCTGGTTTCTCATGTGTAAAATGTGGATAATAATTGTGCGTACTATATATGGTAGGTGAAGGATTAAATGAGAAAAATTATATAAGGCTCTTAACACAGGACCTGGAAAACAGCAAGTGCTCAATAATTATTGTGTCATTAATATTGTTAGCCCAGTATCCGCAGAGCTCATTCCAACTGTTTATACACATTTTTTAAGTATGCTTTTTGGTGAGGAAGATTGGCCCTGCGTTAGAATCTGTTGCCAATCTTCCTCTTTTTTTTTTTTTCTGCCCAAAGCCCCAGTACATAGTTGTATATCCTAGTTGTAAGTCATTCTAGTTCTTCTATGTGAGATGCCACCACAGTCTGGCTTGACGAGTGGTATGTGGGCCTGCACACAGGACCCAAACTGGTGAATACCATGCGGCTGAAGTGGAATGTGCAAACTTAACCACTTGGTCATGGGGCCAGCCCCCAACTCTTTACACATTAAATGGAATGAGTTGACCAAATTCTTCTATGCCAGGCTAAGAGTCAGTTAGACTATGAACAATGAACCCATGCAAACTACAATACCCTGAATTAGAGGAGCTTAACACTAACACCAGTTGTGTTAAGCTGGAAAAGTAGGTATGGGAGTTGTTCCCCCAAAATCTCTTTGCTCCAAATGTGTACCACAGAGGCTGGTAACTCTGGAACCAAGTAAGTAGGGGCAAAGCCTCCCAGAGGCCTTGCAAATGGTCTTCCAAGGAACCGCATTATTATGAAGATTTTGCTGTGTACAGTCCAAGTGCCCCAAAGCTCTGTCATGGGATACATGGTTAGGATGAAAGTCATCCTTCCATAAGGATGGAAGTCCTATATCAATGTGAGTTTGAATACTTGACCTGAGAAGAGAGAATCTATATTGGCCTTGGGTGTTTCCAAGGCCTCAGCCCATTCTGTAGATGTCAAGTTGACAACAGAGACATCATTTTGTGGCCCAAGTGCTTCTTTGTGGCTATAGGAAAGCTTTTTTGGAGGTCTTCACCTCTGGAGCTGCCACCCTTCCAATATTTGGAGGGCTCTTTCCCGAGATATTCCAACCTTTGCATTCTCCATGGTTCTTAAGACTCCTGGATAATGTCACTATTTGGAGCAGAGTCCTACCTTTCTTTATTTTTATTTTTATTTATTTGTTTATTTTTATTTGTATTATTCCCACTACCAAATGACTCATCTAGGTCTTCATACCAAAGACTGTGTAAGGAGTGTACTACTTATCTGAAAATTCAGGGTCTTATATATGTTCTTCATGTCACTCAATGACTAAGGGTCAAGTGTTTGCGAAATAAGGTGAATCATAGGAATTTTTCAGAATAGAATAGCCAAGACATTTCTGCCACTAAGCTCATTGGATCATTGTGGCAGCCACAGAGGTGTACTGTGTGGATCTCCCCTCAAGCAAGAACTTGCCATTTAGCTGCAAAGAGTGAAATGAATTGACAGCCTTCACCCATTAGCACTTTCAGGATCCATCTCAGCTTTTGAGCCCAAACCACACTCTTCCTGGGCAGTCCCCAGACAATGACTACCAAAGGCCTGGCCGTTTCAGCCCAGCACAGAATTTATCTAAATGGAGATGTTTGCTCTGTCGACGAAAATAATCCATAACCAATCTATAAATGCAAATTTGGGTGAGTTTATTCTGAACTGAAATCTGAGGACCATGGCCCGGGGCCTTTCTTCCCGAAGGAAGAAAGGGCACCAAAGAAATGAGGTGTACAGAGTGGTTATATACCCCCAGAGAGGGTGCTTTACATATGATTGAAATGTCCCTCCCACAATAGTCACAAGATTGCCCTGTCGACACAGCGCTTGATGGACACAGCAGGTAGTGGGTCTGCCATCTTGGTGGGCGTAGCAGGAGGCAAGTCTATTGTCTCGAGCTGGGCGGTCACAGGTGAGCGCAGCAATCAGTTTCTAGCCTAAGGAAAGATGCTTAATCCTTAAGGAGATGCCAAAGTTGGGAGGGGGAGGGAGGTTGCACCTTTATCTCAAGGGCCTTTACTCTTGCTGTAGGGAATCTCTAAAGCAGATATACAATGCATGCTCAACGGCCTCGGTCAGGCCCTTTTGGAAAGACAAGGTCAGGCCGAATTAGGTTTATACCACATGGCTTCCTCATATTCTCCAATATATCCTATTGCTTGCCATTTTTATTTGTCAGCTCCATAGCTCCCCATTGGATTGGCTGAGACTTTGTCAGATGTGCATTGAGATCTAAAGTTTTCCCTGCCCAGTACTGCTTCCCTCCTTTTATTTTTCACAGATGTGCCCTTAGAAATTTCTTGTATTCCTACATCTCTAACCCAGTGTCTGCTTCCTGGAGGACCCAAATGACACAATCACTAGTCGTGAAGTAAAGACATTTCAGAGGAAGTTGATGCATTTGTTGCCCTTACCCTCAGGCTTATCACTGCCCTCCCAGCAAAAAAAAAAATATACATACATCACCAGCCAAAGGGCTTGTACAAAGAAAAATAATGAAAAATTGTGGTCTTCCATACTGATCACAGCACTCAGCCAATTTGCTGCTACAAATGGGTAAGTGCTTCCACTCATTCAAGAAGTATTCAAACATTTTTGATAGGCCAGGAGGTTCACAAAGTAAAAATCTCCAGAAAGCCTATAATCAAGTCTTGGGAAATAAAGGCAACATGGAAGTGTAGGGGAGGAAGACATTTCCTCTATCCAAAGTGGGTTCGTCTGGCCGGAGAACGAATTAAATTCACATGAGACACAATAGCAGGAGAAAATCAAACAAAGCTTTATAACATGTATACATGGGAGAGGTCAGGCAAGCTGAGCAACTTGCCAAAATGGCTGAAGCCCCCACGTTAAATATCTAAAGACAAAGGAAGATGTTGGGGTGGGGCGAGTCAGTTACAGGAGTTTACTGGAAACAGGAATAAGGTTATTATGCAGATTTAAGTCCTTGTATTCTGTATTGATAGGAGTTTCTAGAGATAAGGCCATTCCCCATTCTTCCTGGCACAGAGAGGGAGATATCTTTACAGATGGAGATTTCCTTTACAATGTAAATGTCTCTTAACAAAAGGGTAAGCAAGTTCTATTTTTCAGTTTCTACTTTTCAGCCAAGACCAGTTCCCCACAGAAGACAGCAATTTCTTAAGAGATGGACTGTGTGCATACAGTACCATGCTATTTGTGCTGTGTAATTCTCCAGCCTCTTCCTAAAAAATCCCAAGGGATTTCACAAAGTAGCTCATCATTGTTGTCAGGACAAGTTCTTGGTCTTTTCTGTTACATTAGGTAAACATGACTACCCCCTGCAACCTCAACTACAATATGTCTAGAATGGCCAGCTGGATGGAAAACCAGAAAAATTAAAATATGAAATTGGCTCAGAAAAGTAGAATCTTTGAGTCAGATTATCTTGTCTAAAGAGTTGCAGAATAATGTCCTCAATTACAAATGGGACTCTTCCACACATATGAAGAGTCCAGAAATTCTTGCCCTCATTTTTTTCCATATTGTTCTTTGTGAATAAAATCATTACTCCTAGTCTTATTCAAAAACAGTTCGCACTTCAGAAAAAAAAGACAAGGGACTTCTAATTCTAAAGGACCCTGATGCTCATGCCATCTACGGCCAGCAAAAGGTGGTCTTAACCTCATTCTATCTAACCTCATCTAGAAATTTTTGTGACAAGAAAAGATGTTGGGACCTTAACCTATGCATTTTCCTCTTCTGTGCTTCATTGAATTTTACCCAAGACCCTCTAAGACCCCAGCCCAAATGCTAGACATGAGTCACCGTGACTTCAGGGTAAGTTGTTAGAATGTAACCAGAGAACAAAAGGGTCAAAATCTTGGCTCTTGAATTTTTCAAAAGCTATAAGATCAGGGGTAAGACAAAGAAAATTTGGAAGCATTTGTAACCCAGTTTTCTTTTCTTCTCCTATCCAGATTCCACAGACTGAGGAGGAAAGTGGTGGAATCAGAAGGGAGAAAACATCAAGTTTCACTGAAGAAAATCGTATCAGTGGCCTGAACCACAAAGACATGTTTCGAGGAGCCTATTGCTCACTGATTAAGTGTTGGGCAAGAATAATACCTGCCTACAACCATTCTGCAATCCAGGCACCTCCCAAACTCCTGGACACCTGGGCAAGGTCAGATGATAAAAACTGTCTTGAGATCTGTGGAATCGAGACTCTGGTGAAATACCCAATGGTACAAGATTCACTCTTGATCTCAAGTAGTCATGGCTGTAGAGACAAATACCATCGGTTGATCCATTGGAATTGTTATGTCAGGGTTAGGAACCCTGAAATAGTCGTGCTCTATCCATTCCTAGCAAAGAATCCTAGTGGAACAGCATGAAATCATCTGATACAGACTGCTCTGGCCATTAAAGCTGGGTTTTAAAAATGGCTACACCTGCTCAAATGCTTGCTATTTGTGGATAACTTCCAAATACCTAGCCTCCATTTGCTAATTTTACATGACTCCATTTATTAGTCAGGGTTCAAGCAGGAAGCATATGGCTCTCTCAAGCTGATAATTGAGGAGGGTTTAATAAGTGGACTCTTTACTGCGGTATGGGCAGGGCTGGAGGAAACAGACAAGGTTGCCTGGGACTATTAACTGCTGGAGCCCTTACTTTCCCTAGGCCTGAAGGAATAAGAGGGGGGTGCACTTACCAGAACCTAAAGGGAGGTGGTAGCCATATGGAGAGGGCTGCCTGACAGGAGTTGTGACCTTCAATACAGGGGCACAACAAATCCCTGGCAAGCTAGCAGGAAAGGAGCCAGGGAAACAAGTGCTCTGTCCTCACTCTCCTCCAACCTCTCCTTCTGATCTCCTGGAGGTGCCTCCCATGGGCTAAAACCAGCTTGGAACCTTAAGGTAAGGGAGCCCATTGAAGCAGTCCATGCAGGTCAGATCAGGGTGGAGAAGTGGGAAGGGTGGGCATGTGGGTGGGAGGCAATGGAAAACATTCAGCACAGACAACTTGATAGGAGTGAAATCCACGTAAGAACTTCCTGGAAAGCCTTGTTCCCTTTGAGAATTTGATAAAACCCTTGAACAATCAAAAGAACAACAAAAAGCACAAATAAATATAAATATTTGACATTTGCATGACTTTTCAGGGGGGTTTAAGCCCCTGCGGATTCTCCATAGTGAACCCAGAAGTTCCGTGGATCTCAAGGCAAGAACCCTCTGCTCTGGAGAGAGGTATGTAGGAATGCATGCCCTCCTGTGAGTGTTTTTATTTCCTGAGCTGTTTTCCCCTACTATATTTCCAGCAACTTAGACACCCAGGAGTAAAGCTGACACCTTTGGCCAACTGTAAGTGAGTCAACCAGACTCATTCTTGTCTCAGATCTGCTGAATCTGAGCTATAGTATGAAATCTGAGTGGCAGAGCTATGCAGGAGAAGCAGACAGAAAATGGGAGGTTGGTCATGTGATCCTGGGTTGCCTAGCAGCACTGGCTGGAAAGCTCTCCTACCTGAGCCTCTCAGCCGAGAGAATTGGTTTCAAAAGTGAGTGAAAGAGATGGGGGTGCGGAAGCAGAGAAAGAGAGAGGGATAGAGAGAGACAGAGTGAAATGCAGAGCCAGGCAGACACAGGCAGGCAAAGGAGAGAGCTTAGTAAACAAAGACATAAAAGAAATGAGAGAGAATGAGAGCAAGTTTAGGGGAAAAGGGAAATGGAGTGAGGTTCAGGGAGTGGACTGTGCAGTCAACGCAGCTGAAGAAGAGAGAAAAGTGAGAGGAGCAAAGGCCGAAAAGAGAAATGTCCAAAAGAAGTGGTGAGGGGTTGATGGAGCAGGAGCAATTCCTCTTGCCCACGTCCCCTCACTGACGGCCGCTGCCTTACCTTTTCTTGACAATAAAAGTTACCCAGTCTCTTCTTCTGATTAATTTTTTCTCTCATAAGTCAAATGCTCAGTTGCAGCAGCAGCACCAGGAATTATTTGCTAAGCACTACTGGGACCACAGCATTACTCAGGCCGGTAAAGATCCTTTTATAGTAACCACAATGAGGACTCGTCCCCTGGGCACAGCTCTTTACAGCTTACCAAATGCTTTCACCACTGTCATCTCATGGGGCCCTTCCTACAGCTCTGTCAGGCCATGCAGGGATTGTCATTACTTCAACTGGGCACACGGAGAAACCGAGGCCCTGAGAGGAGGAAGAGTTGCCCAGTGTCCTGCATTTGGTGAGGCTGGAGCCAGGACTCAGGACTTGTGTCCTGACTCCAAGTTCCAGGGCTGGGGCTGGGATGTGGCTCCGCTTGGACTTTCCAGGTAGGCACTAAGTGTGGTGGACCTGACAGGGCGCCATTTGCTCTCTACCACGTGCTACGAAGGAAACTGAAGAGCCATTGTACAGTCCTCAAGCCTGTAGAGGGCTGATTCTTTCATCTTCTTTCCCTCTAATGTGCAAATGTGTCACTCTGTGCCCCCAAGAACAGAGCTTAACTGGCCTGAATGCGCAGCCGCCAGCCTCCTCCAACCCCTTGAGAATTCCCTGGGCACCCATCCTCTCAGGAAAACCTTGCCTCTCTCATTTTCAGAACGACCACTAACGGTTCCGAAAGACCTCTTGGGCTCGGGGAGGGCTGTTTGGGAGACAGGAGTAGTTTGTGACTAGAGCCAGAGTGGCTGAAAGATCACGCAGATCAGAAGAGTTGGTAATTGTGTGCCGTGGAGCGGTTGAGTAGTTCTCGTCCTCTCCCGTGACTCTCCAGTGTGTGAGGACTGGGATGGGACACAAACAAGCTTGAGTCCTCTGGTTAGCTTCTGTCCTGCAAGTCTCCCTCTTGTCTGATCTACCCTGTACCTGCTGACAGATTAAATTTCCAAAAATGTCACTCACCTGCTCAGCAACCTTCCATCCTTTCTCCATTCATTATGGCATTAGTTTCATTACCTGGCATTCAAAAGTCGCTTTAGAGAGCCCCAGACTTCCTTTTCAGTTTGCTGTCTGCCCATCCCTACAGCCCAAGTGCCTGAAAAGCTAGGTGACTTGTTGATTCTCAAGCATACCGCATGGCTCACATCCACGCCCTTGCTCAGCCCATGCCGTGTGTCTGGAATCTCTTCCCCTTTCCAGTCAGACAGTATTGTGTCTCCACAGAGCGCTTGGCTTTGTATTGTGGCAAATTGGCTAAACTAAGCCATGTTTCACAGAATTCCCTTTTCTATGGTTTAGGGTGGGCCAAAAGAGAGATTCTTGTGGGAGATTTGCAGGGCAGAAGGGAAGCAGCGGCCATGTTTTTAGCTCACAAACGTTGTCACTTAGCTGCTGTCTCATCTTGTCGGTGTAAGGCAGTAGTTAGGCTTGCAACTGTTCTATCTTCTCTTGGATGCTATTTCAGCGTCTTTGACTTCTGGACTTGGTTGTGTGTTTAGTTCAATAACCAAGGGCCCCCAACTTCTCCAGGATACCCATACCATCAAAGTCAGAGGCAACGAGAACAGACATGGTTTCAGTTCCTCCTTGTGGGCTCAAGCACGTGTCTGTGGGTTCCATCTTGTTCTGGCTCTCCCAGACCTTGCATTCACCTTCTCTTCCCTGCTGCCCACTTGTGGGCTTTAAGATACAAGATCAGCTGCAAAGATAACAGCCCTTCAGAGATTATTTAGCTAGTCTCTGACTAATGCAATTGTCTAATTGCATTATTTGCAATTGACTAATTTGCAATTGTCAAATCCCTGTGACAATCCATGTACAAAAAATCTTTTTGTGGTCCTTCTTCTCTGATTGAGTTTGAATATGAGCTGCTGGAGGGCAGATACAATGCCTCTGACAAATTTTGAAAAACTTTACAGCCTACAACAGGCTTTCACATTCATCATTTCATCAAATTCTCACAACCGGGGCCACCCTATATACAGTGATGCATTGACCAGCATGTTTCACTATCCTAGCATTCAAGTTTTGATGGGACTGCCGTCCCCCCCAGAGTTGAGCAATACGGCAGTCATAGTCACTGCAGCCATTTGCAGTGGACTACACAAAGATTGTTATCGTCATTGATTTGGTGAGATATTATGAGGGGAGGGGAGGGGATAGATTACTTCAACTGAATGATGAAGTATCCTGCCTGGTGTCATGCAATGACTAGGAGGCAGAACCTGACTGCACATCTAGTGCAGTGTACCCCGTTATTTTTCAAACAAAGGATCCAACCCTTTATTCTCTAGCTATCAGGATGAAGCATGGGTGATGCCCCTTCTTCTCCTATTTTCTCATCTATGATTTCCTTTTGCCTTCAAAGTCAGCTCTGAGTGGGTGACAATAATGTCTGCCTTCCTTTGGGAACAAAGCGAACACCCATTCCACAATGAACTGGCATTTGTCCCTTCCATGGCAAGAACATGCTGAGAACAACATGGTGAAAGCCACCATAACCAAGGAAATGTCTAGACGATGGGACATGATTCAGTCAAGGGTTTATCAGAGCCCTTTTCTGAAAGAGATCTAAGGTCCTTGAGAGAGATTTATTGCTCCACTGCAGTTGCTAAAATTGTTCCATGTAAGTCTTGTCTATAGAGAGTGACCTCATCCATAGCAGGAGAAAATAAGGCCTAAGAGCCAAGCAGTACTGAAAAATGGAAGAAGAGAGAGGAAAAGTGAGGTAATGTCCTTTGAACCACTGGATATTTCCCTGTACATTACTGTACGTTATCCTTTCAGTTTAAGTCAGTTTGGGAGGTGTTTCTGTCACTTCTCACTAAAAATCCCTGACTATTAGACAGATGGGTACTAAAAACTAAGAAGTTTGAGTTAAAAGCCCCAAAATATTGCTAAGTGAAGTGTTTGAAGTCTGCAGACCAAGTTCTACCTTCAGTTCGCTGAGTTTTGCCGGTCACTACTCTTCTCTGGGTCTAAGTTTTCCCATCAGTATAAAGCAAACAGTTTACCAAATGATTTCTAAGGGTCCTTTCAGCCCTAACATTCAGAATAACCAAATTCATGGTTCTTTCTGGAATTCTTAACCTCTGGAACAACAAAGAGCTTTGAGTTGGGGGTAGGAGATAAGGACTCTTGCCTCAGCTCTGCCTTTGTTTACCTGGGGGGTCTTGGCCAAGAAGGGTCCTCCCCCTGGGTCCCGCTTCCCCTCCTGTGTCCCTGTGCGGGAGTTAGACTTGTTGCTCTGAAGGTTTATTGTGGCTCTAACACATCAGGCTTCTCTGAGCCTCTGAGACCTCATCTCTGAATCAGGTCAGGGACATGTCCTGCATTTCTTCGATGTTTGCGGGGTTTTTTTTCTATTTTCATATGTGTGAAATATGTTCTCAGTGAGTCCTTCAACCTTGAAAACTTTGTGCTTCTTCTGCGGGAAGGACTGTCTTCCCCCTTCTGCCTCGGCCAGGAAAGGTTAAAATGTTTCGATATTTTCCTTGGTTATGGCTCAGTCTTTTGAAAGGATTTGATCAATAAAATCCTTTGATTCCACTCCCTGGAGGGGACCACTGTGAAAACAAAAGGCGGGGGGAGAGTGGGTGCCGGAGTTGGGCTTTCTGTACCAGTTAGGGATAATCCAATGATACCAAATTTAGAGAGGAAGCATCACTTTTACTCTAAGCCCCCTATTTTTAGATGCTTATGACTTCAAGGAGCACAAACAAGCACAAGTTGTGGAAGTCTAACGGGGCCGGATTCTCAGTCAGTGGAGTTTCGCCAAATGTGCCGTTAGCAAGTCCTGTGAGTCGCATCACATGGTGGGATCAGTTTTGAGGCCCGAAACATATTTCTAAAAAGTCTAAGAAGTGGATTATGCATGTTTATTCAGGAGATAAGGAATCATTCATTTCCTTACCAAATCTCTGAAGAAAAGGAGCTTAGAACTATTCTAGGAGCTGCACCCATGGCCAAGCGGTCAAGTTCATTTGCTCCGCCTCGGAGGCCCAGGGATTTGCCGGCTCGGACTCCCGGTGGTGTTATGGCGCCACTCATCAGGCCACACAGCACAACCAGAGGGACCTACAACCAGAATATGCAACTATGTAGTGGGGGGCTTTGGGGAGAAGAAGAAGAAGGAAAAAGAATATTGGCAACAGATGTTAGCTCAAGTGCCAATCTTTAAAAAAAAAAAAAGTGTTCTGAGACGCATCTAAAAATGGGCTCTTTGCTCTCACTCATCCAATTTGTTACTTACTCTGGTGCCCCCCTCCCCATTATTCCTGCCCTGTTTTAGATCCCACCACTTCCTTAAAAATTACCAACTATTTCACGTATACAGAAGATAACACAGCAAATATGTAAGGTATATGTCATAATGACATCAAAACCTGTATTCCCATCACCAAGCTTGAGATGGAGAACATGGTCAATGCCTTTGAAGCCCACCCTGATTTCTCCCCTTGTTCCTTCCCAGAGGTAACCCCTATCCTGAATTTTGTTAATAATTTACTTGTTTTCTTTATATGTTCACTGCACAGGTATGTTCTGTTACATAATGTTATTTTTTCACCCAGTTTTAGACTTTATATGAATGTAACTGTACTATGTATATTACTCGTTTGCTTTCCTTCATCCCCAATTTTGTGTTTGTGAGATGTATCCATGTTGATGTGTGCAGCTGTGGTAATCAGTTTTCATTGCTGTATAGTTATCCATCACATGAAAATCCCACAATGTATCTATTTTCTTGTTGATGGACGCGTGGGTTGTCTCCAGTTTTATGCTTTTGCAAATTGTGGTGCTATGAACCTGCTCATGCATAGCCCCTGATGCTCGTGAACAAGAATTTCTCTAAGGCAGTGGTTCTCAACAGAGGGTGATCCCCCTACCCCCAGGGACATTTGGGAATGTCTGGAAACATTTTTGGTTTGCATAACTGGGGGTGTGCTACTGTCATCTAGTAGGTGGAGGCCAGGGATGCTGCTAAACATCCTACATTGCGCAGGACAGCCTAGAATTATCGGTTCCAAAGCGTCAACAGTGCTGAGGTTGAGAAGCCCTGATCCAGAGCATATGCCTAGACGTGACATTTCTGGGCCATAGGGCCTGCCCGAGTTCAACTTGACTAGGTAATGCCAACTATCTTCCAAAGTGGTTGCACCAGTTTATACTCCCAGGAGCAGGGGATCAGATTTCTACTTGTTCTACATTCTCACCAACTCTCAATATTACTACTTTCATTACTTCTTGCCTGAATTTTTCCCTAGTCTCCTAACTTTCTCCAACCTCCATCTCTTTCCCCACAGATTCCTTCCTCATATTATTGCCAAGTTAGCCTTCTGGAAACCCAAGTCTGATTGTGCCAAATTTGAGGAAGGAAACTTTTGACAACTCCACTGCACGCAAAATAAACCTGGCATTCAAGACCCACACAGAAAGGTCCACTAGCTGTGCATACCTAGGAATACCAACCTATTAGGTGTCTTCAAATAAGCCCTGCCCTTTCTCTGCTCTCTGTGCCCTCTGCATTGTTGAAGACTTACCCTTTCTTATAGCTGTTTTCTCACACCTTTATTCGTCCATTAATTCAGTCAGTCATTAATTACTTACTTTACTGAGCACCTACTATGTGCCAGGCACCACTTTAAATGTCAGAGATATGGCTGTAAGAGGGACATCTGCGACCACTCTCTGACTGCTCCTCTCACAACCTCTCTCACCATGAAATCCTCTGAGCTTACAAGCCACCTTCCATACCTGGTTCCAGGAATCTAGCTCCTGAAACCTAATGTTTTCCAGCCCCCAACCCTGGTCCTCGTCCATCAGGTCTTGTGCTTCCATCCAGGCCCATGCTATGGGTATCCAAAGGGGCTGGAGGAGAAAAGGGCCCTGGGAACAAGAGAGATGGGCTCTTTCCTGCCTGTCCTGTCAGGGTTGGCCTTGGCTGGCTGGTGTCCAGGCAGGCTCCCCATTGGGTCTTCTCTGAGTGCTCTGCCTTCCTCCTGTTCTTGTCCTGCCCTGCCTGTCCTTGATGGCAGTCAGGCAGACGTGAAGGAGGCTATTGTGAGAGAGCAGGACAGGAGCGATCTACTCCACATGCCATGGCCTTAGTCTTAGCTGCCCAGTGGGACATAGGGCTCTAGCAAGGAGCAACAAGCCCGAGATGGGTCCAAATGAGAGCAGAAGGCAGGAAGAGGTTTCCCATTGCTCTGTCTCTTTGAGATGCTCCCTTGCACCTTAGCAGCAAAGGAACTGCTGCCTTTAACTTTCTGTTTTGGGGGAGAGCGTGAAAAGCCATTTGGAAAGTAGGCCCTCTGGAACGGTTGTCAACTTCTGCCATATTCTTTCCCTACTGTGTGTCCTGGGTCCGTGTACAAGAAGAGGACGAGAAGGGGTGACCACGTTTCTTTAAAACCCCTTTTCCTGACACTCGAGCTATCTATACTGTCTTACGAGTCTCCTTGCAGGGACACTAGGGCTAACAACTTTGCCTTTCAGTGAGGCTGGGCTTTGGGACACTTTCGTGTGAGGCTGAGGAAAGTCAATGACATCGATGCTACTCTGTCTATGCATTATTCAGTGCTGTAGCCCAAGTCACAGGGGAGTTGACTTGCTTAGGTACCGAACTGGACAGGTCTCCTTAAAATCGGTCATGTCAAAATATCTCAATGGGCCATATTTCCAAGAGTTATTTTTATGTTAAATTCAAGTCTTTTTCTTGATCTCTGAAGACTCATTGATGATTCCGGGCTTCAGCTGGCGTGTTGTCTTGCCAAGCTACGTCTACATGGCAGGTCTCTAGGCAGTGTTTGCAGCAAACTAGGTGACTCACAGCTAATCTGAGGTACAAATAAGAGGCTTTTACACTGCATTGAGGTCGGTCTTGTGCTAGACAAATTCTCTAAATCCTGGAAAACAATTTTATTATTTTTCCTGAGGCATCATTAGGGCCAGATTGAAGTCCAAGAGAGGTAAGAAAGCTGTTTATTTCTTCACTGAACCAATAAAAATTTATTAAGAAGACTCTGACTGTATACCTGGCACTGGTCTTGTAACTAGGGATGCAAAGAGAAAGACATGGTCTCTGACCTCAAAGTTGCTCAAAGTCTAGTGCCAGCAAAAAGTCTAGTGGCTAGCTCAAAGTCTGTTGCCTAGCAGAGCAATGACCAAAATTCAGTTGAATAAGTGCCATGACAGTGCACAGTAAGCACACAGGAGGATGAGGTCAGCTGAGTTTTGAAAGAATGGGAGTTACTTAGGGAGTGAAACAATGGCATGGAAGAGGGACCTCCAGGCAGAAGGAACAGCATGTCAGAGAAAGTCATAGAGGTGTGAAAGAGTAGTTTGGGCTATGCCAATGTTTCAGTGTGACTGCAGCAAAGGATTTTGTGAGATGGAGTGGTGGGAGGCGAGTGCAAAGAGGCAGGCAGGGGCCTCAGTTGCCAGAGAGAGTAGTTTAGACTTCATCCTCGAGACTAGAAGAAGCCTTCAAAGGGCTCTAATATGGAAAATGATTTGTGTTTAGAAATGTCCCTCTGGAAGCACTGTGAAGACGGGGTCGGGGTGGGGGAGGAATGGAGTGCCGACTATAGCAGTGATTTATGTGACAGATGCTGAAGGCCTAAACTAAGGTACTGGTAGAAAGCACATTGAGAAGTGCGTAGAATTGAAAATCTACAATTGCTTGGATATGGGCCATGACAGGATGTGGGGATGCAGGAGGTGTTGAAAGCCTAGGGGAGTAAGTGGTAGTGGATGTAGTGAAAACTTAGTAAGCCTGAGTGTGCACAGGAAAAGAAGGAAAAGAGGAGAATGTCCCCAAGCCAAATCAATGGTGAGAGAAGGGAGAGAGCGAAGAGGGAGAGGACAGACGGTCAGAAAACAGAGAGGCCAAGGGATAGTAAGTCTCAAGGAGACAAAAGGACACGTGTAGAGGGAGTAGACGAATAAGACAGCAGTGTGGCAAGGAGGTTGTGGCCCAAGACTGGGAGATTTTAATTTTAGATGTCAGAGGTAGAGTAGTTCAGGGTGAAGAATAAGTTGAGAGCGTATCTGTGGGACAGTGTGGCTAATATGGTGTAGAGAAGTTCACTGGAAATGAGAGTGTCAAATTGTTGAGTGGTTGATGTGCATGTTGGAGTCATTTGGAGGATGGTAGGATGGGGCAGAGGGCAGTGGATGGCTATGGTCAGTGGATGATAAAATGAAGGAGTTATAGAAGGTGGCATAGCAGAATGGCATAAACCTCCAAAGCACAGAGATTGTTTACAGGGATAACGAGGAATGGTCTAGAAGCAACATAAGAGTGGGGAAGATCCGTATGTCTTGCGGCCCTATGATACACGGTGTATAAGAGAACAGAATCTCCACTGGAAGGGACTTCAGGGTAAGCTCCATCCTCAGTGAATACCCAGGTTGCAGTTAAGGCCTGAAGAGGAAGGGAACAATCAGAGTAGATGTTGGAGTGGAGATGTTTCTGGGTTCCCTATTCCGTTCCATTGATGCATTTGTCTATCTGTGTGCTAGAACTTCACTGTCATAATTACCTTAGCCTTAGAATGAGGCTTAGTATTTGGTAGCGTAAATCCTGCACCACCTTCTTACTTAGGAGTATCTTGACTATTTTTGGTCCTTTGATTTTCCATACACATTTCAGCACGAGATTGACAAATCCCACAAAGAAGAACCTGTTGGAATCTGATTGCAACTGCACTGAGTTATCAATAAACTGGAGGAGTGTGACATTTACAATTTTGAGTCCTTCAGTCTATGAACATAGCGTGTCCTGATTTATTTCAGTCCTGTTTCATGACTCCCAATACAGTTCTGTCATTTTCTTTGTGGAGGTCTTGCATGTGTTATATTGGATTTACGTTTAGCTACTTCACGTTTTTAATACCACAGTCAACTGTAGTTTTAATTTCATTTTCTAATTATTTTCTTTTCTTCCCCGCTTGATTGAGGGATAGTTGACAAATAAAAATGGTATACATTTCAGGTGTACAGCATGATATTTGGATGTACATATACATGGTGAAATGATTACCACAAATCAAGCAAATTAACATAGCCGTCACCTCACATAATTACCATTTTTTAATGATGAGGACACTTAAGATCTATTCCTCTTAGCAAATTCCAGTACATAATACAGGATTATTATTAAGTATAGTCACCATGCTCTACATCAGATCTCCAGAACTTATTCATCCTTCCTAACTTCTTGAGTCAATGTTGCTGTCCTTTTTCCAACTTCTTGGGAAGAATACTTAGTTCATTAATTTTCAGGGTTTCTACTTTTTCCTCTGATTCCTACTTTAACTGCCTCCCACAAATTGTGTTATTTGGTATTTTCGTTGATTTTCGGTTCAGATGGTTTTCAAATTTGGATACGATTGCTTCTTTTATCTATGAGCTCTTTTAAGTTGATTATTTTCAAATATGTAGGAACTTTTCTAGTTGGCATTTTATTATTGATATCTGGCTTAATTCCACTGTGGTCCAAGAACGTGATACGTGTGGTTTTAATCCTTCTCAATTTGTTGAGATTTTCTTTCTGGACATGATACGGTCAATGTTTATACACATATGTGCTTGGAGAAAACTGTAGTTTCCCGTTGCTTGGTAGCTAGAGATGTAGACGTAGATATGGATATGAAAACACCGAGGTCTATGTCTGTATTAGATCGTTTGTTAATCATTATATCAAATCTCCTATCTACTTACTGACTGTTTTTCTGTTTGTTCTATCAGTTCCTGAGAGAGGTATATTATCCAACTGATTGTTTATTTCTCCTCCTCGTTATGTCAATTCTTGGTCTTGTGATTTTAGACTACGTTTTTAGGTGACAACAAGTTTTAAGACTGTAGGAAGTGATAGATACACCAACAATTATAGCTGGAGATTTTAACCAACCTCTCTCAGAAATTGAAGGTTCAATCCAACAAAAATAAGCAGCAATTTCAAAGGCCTGAGCATGATAATAAATTTGAGTTGTCAGATAATATAAAACTCTATGCCCAACAAACAGAGAATATAAATTCTTTTGAGCACATGGACTATTTACAGAAATAGACTATTACTTAGGAAAATGCAAGCCTCAATAAACTCCAAAAGATCAGTATCATAGAAACAAGGCTCTCTGATCTTAGTAATGCTTATGCAGAAATTAATAGCACAAAGATAGCTTTAAAACATCCAAATGTTTAGAAACAGAATAGCGTATTACTCACTAAGCCTTGGGTTGAAGGACACCAAGACATATTTAAAACGGAATAAAGGGCATATTCGGCATCCCTCAGAGTTTAAAAATATACTTACTCGATACCCTACAGTGCCACCACTCGGCCCTTAGCCTAGAGAACCCCACGCACGTGAACACGAGCAGACATGGCCAAGAAGGCGCAGAGCTGCATTGCTTGTAAGAGTCCCAAACTGGACACAACCCAAATTCTAAAACTACTTGAATGAGTATGTGAAGTGATATATCCGTAAATGGGATATCATACAGAAAGAAAATGAACAAATGTGGCTACACACAAGTTGGGTGAATCTTATGAGCATAACATCAAGCCAAAAAGAAAAATGAACAGACACACTAGAATATATATTATAAGAGGCCATTTTTATAAAGTTCAAAGACAGGCGTGCATAAATAGACGATAAAAGTATACAAAATAACTGGAGGTGTAAGGCAAAAGCATGAGGGCCTTTTACGGGGCTGGTCGTGTTTTATTTGACTCAGGTAGTGGTTACGTGAATACCCACATTGTAATTATTCCTTCTGCAGTATAGCTATGTTTTATGCAATTTCTGTAGGTGTGCGCTATTTCACAAAAATAGCTTAAATATTACTCAGTACTGTCACAATCCCACAGTTGAACCCCTTTATCATGTTGATTTTGGGGACAAATATGTGCCTCAAGTCATTAGAGGCAGCTCTGGGTATGTATGTGTATTTTGGTAGAGATGGGAGTATTTGAGTGGGGTAAAGCATGTCACATACCATATTAAAATTTGTTTGATGAGAAGATGGTCTAATGGGGTTTCCTTCATTTGCAATTGACCCTACCTTTCTAAAAACCACACACAATGTAAGAAAGTCTGCTTTCATTCGTGACAGCAGATCCATTCTGGAATTTTTTCACTTGCCAAGTTATCTGTGGCTGATATTAGTGGCTCTCAACTCTTAGCATACATAAAATGTATGTCAAAGGAAGACTGTTAAATGGCAGAATCTTTGGAGCCACCTCTAGTACAAGATGCGATAGGTGGAAAAAGTCTTCATGGTGAACAAGTGCCCCTAGACACTCTAAGCAGGTGATCCAGGGACGCAGGAAACCAACATTGCAGTGCCTAGTACTTCCTTCGCTTCCGCCTCATGAATAAAAATGTCTGGTCAATTCGGTCACGAGCGAGGGTTGACTTCTGCCCCAGTTCCAAAGCGCTTCATGGTCTCCTATTCACTGATGCCATGGTTTCTGATTCTCTGTCCTTCTGGTCTTTTCCCTCTCCAGAGCGTCCACTCTATCTGATGCCTACAGGTTGGACTTCTCCTAGTCAGCTCCTTGACCCTCACTGTAGAGTATTTCGTCTCTCTTCCCTCTTTGTAGGTAGGGGTTGTGTCTTTCCCTTTCTTACTCCCATCCCAGAATGCGTAGTGCTGGGCTGAAAACATAGCAGAAGCTTGCAAAGCGCAGTTTTTCTCCCTCAAAGGAGCTGAACTTCAACACCCTCTTTTATTAGTCGTCAGATCCCCAGACCGAACCGAGCACATGCTTTTATAGAAGGAAATCTCAAATAGCCTGCAGAGCCAGTCATGAGCCAGCCTTCTAACTGGGTGCCAACGATGTCATGACACCCACTGCAGACACACTTCTGGCTGTTCTTCACATGCCTTGCATATTTCTTTCTCACAGTTGCAAGAATATTCTTCAGAAATTACCACCGTTCTTCGGTAATTCAATGTTTCAGTCTTTGCTTTCTAAAACTCCATAAACATCTCAGCAGTACTCAAAAATGCCCAGTCTCTTCTATTTCTTCACCCTCCTCCTGAGTTCCTAGGTATTTTTTTCAACTGGGATGGGTCACTGCTCTTCCCATGGGTCCACTGAAAAAAGTAAGACACGGTCTGTATCCTTGTGGAACTTATATTCTAGTGAAGAGAGACAGATGATGGACAAAAACATTAAAAATTAAAGAGGATGATCTCAGAGAGCGATGTGTGCTCTGCCGAAAGGAAGCATAGAAAGCAAACAGAAAGAGTGAAGTTGGGCAACTTTAGCTTAGAGAGGGATGCCTGGAATGAAGTAAAAAGTTGAGGCTTCCACCTATCCGGAGGAAGAATATTCCAGATAGAGGGAACAGGAAACACGGAGCCCTGAGGCAGGAGTGTTCTTGGTGTGTTTGAGGAACAGCAAGAAGCAAGGAGAGCTTCAGCCAAGTGGTCCAGGGTAGAGTGGAAGGAAATTACGAGATTGGTCTTTTTTTATAAGTAGAATGGGAAGCCACTGGAGGGTTTCAAGCAAGGAGGTTACAGGATCTTGCTTTCATTTTTAAACTATTTCCTTTGCCTTCTGTGTAGAGAGTAGAACGCAGAGCTCTGTTACAGGTAGCCAAAAGCACTTTCATGCATTTAAGCAGAAGGGGGAATTTGGTGATTACAAAGGTGTTAAAAGAGCCTGAAGAAGAGACTGTAGGTTGTGTTTCCAGAACTACTTTCCTGAGTAATACCACAGAACTCGTACAATCAGGAGCGTGGAGAGCGAGGAAGCTGTTGCCCTAACAGCTGGCCCAGGACTACTCAGCCTCTGCTCAGATCATCACAAGCTTCAGCTTCAAGACCACACTGCCTCACTCTCCATCTACATAAGCAAAGTAGGTGTCCCATGCTTTGCCTTTCAATACCCACAAAACTAGGAACTGTCCCCTGGGGCCTCTATTATTGCTGATGCAGAAGAAGCAAACGCTTCCAAGACCGTGCTCACTAGCAGAAATCAGAAACCACAGAAGCAGCAGCAGCACAGGCTACACCTCACCTCCCCTTCCAAATCTCAGGCAGGTTTACCTGCTTGGCGGAGGCTAAGTCATCTGTGTAATCCAGGCCAGAAGGGCAGAGTTCTGGAAATGTAGACGAGCTTTCCAACCTCTCCCAAGCCTTACTTGCTGTGATTGGGGTTGGAATGGAGTCAAGTGAGCTAATCAATGTTACTTGCTGTAGGATACGGAACTGGAAGAGAGTAAGCCAGTTAGGAGGTTATTGAGTAGTCCACCTGAGAGATGATGGTGGCTTGGACAGAATGAAAAAAGCAAAGGTGTTGAAACGTGGTTGGATTTACATTTTACATTTAAATTTATGTTTTACTCAATAAAATATATATATATATATATATATATATATATGAAGATTAATACTTCCTTTCACCCCTGCCCCAGACAGTGAAGCTTGGTTTAGGAGCTCCTCTTACGTGTGTCAGAGTATCACACTGTATTGGAATCTCTTGTTTCATTATCTATACTTCTACTGAACGATCATTTCCTCAGGGGCAGGATGTGTGTCTGGCTGTGCATGGCACAGTATCTGGCACGTGGTGCTCTGTCAAGAAATATGGTTATCGCGACGAATGAAGGAATAGTGGATCACTTGAGTTCGCCAGCTCAGTGGCCTGGTGAATTTCTCTTGCTGAGACGCTCTTATGACTCCTCGCTTATTGCCAGTGTTGCCGGCTGGGGCCACATCTCCCAGCACGCATTGTGAAACCCTTTGGGCAGTCAGAGACTGGACTCCAACGCCAAGTGAAGGGCATGGGATTGGATTGAGCCTTAGTCAGGCCCACACACATTATGTTCAACTAAATTTCCCCCTTACCCTCCGTGGGAATGATTGCCCTAAGCACACATCCCTTATTACAGCAAATCAGAAACAGGCAGAAATCCTACATTTTGTCCTGTGCTCCCTTGTGAACCAGCCTGTGTCCACATGAATAGCAGCTATGAACCTGTGCACAGAAAGGTGGAAATGCTGAAGTGGCTGCTGTAGACACCAGCTGAGTTTACAGAGAGTGCGGCTGAAAAGTAAATGGGGAAAACTGGGTAGTTCACTGTGGACTGAGCACTTTGAACAAAATTATATTTGAAACATTTAAGTTCTGTGATGACAATAAAATGCCAAGTCCAATCATTAGAAAGTGTAAGGTAAGAGGACAAGATGGTTCCATGTAACTCGGGTGTTTGACACCCCTGCCAGCTAAGCCAGAAACTGTGCTTCAGGTCTCCCCAAGAAAAACTACGATGAGCAGTCAGCTGCTTTGCAAATTCCCACTTCTAAATTAAGAGGGTAAAGTAGTAGTTCAGAAATGAATTTAGTGTGATTTATGGAGCTTCGCACTTTGTATATTCCTTGGAGTTTTCAACTCTTCTTGGAGCCTGCGTAGGACAGGGCTCTTTCTCATCTCCTGGATTCCAGGAGCTTCAGGCTGTGGCAGACACATTTGGGACACATCCCAGGCACTACTAGCTCCCCCTGGACTGCATTCTCCAACTCTTCTCTGTGCCTGCCCCTGCCCCCAGCCAGAGTCACACAGCTCATCTCAGGAACGATGGAAAAGGCCAGCCTGCTCCAGTGACCCACATTTTTCCTTCTAGCCTGCTCCAGTGACCCACAGTTTTCCTTCTTGCTTGTCCTATTGACTGACCAGAAAATGGCCACCTAACTCCAGAAGAAGGTCTTCCATTTTTTTTAGCACTGACCGTGTGCTCAGCAAGAGTTTTAGGTGCTTTCCATGAATTAACTCATGTTACCCTATCTGGAAGTTCTATTGTCATCTCACTCTAGAGATGAGGAAACTGAGATACAGAGAATTTAGGCAACTTGCTTAAGAACACACAGATAGTGAGTGGCAGAGCTGGGGTTCAAACCCGTGCAGTCTAGCTTCAGAGTCTGAGCTCTGACTTGTACTCGATCATCTCCCCTCCTGCTGGAAACTGGGAAGAATAATACCTACCTACCAGGGCTGTAGTGAGGATTAAACTATTATCATTAGTCCTCTGCAGGAGGGTGGTCATTTTCTGACCAGTGGGCTGGGGTAGAGAGTACTTTTTGCAAATTAAGTTCCAGACACAATCCTCATGCTGAAACAGGCACTTCCGCTTATTTCTTACTAAGTCCAAAGTGAAGCTCTGCAGAAACAGACTGCCATAATAAAGCATTTCGGTGGAAAGAAGCTTTCGTAGCAAGTTGGCCTACAATAAAACACAAGGAGGGTCACTCTGACTTCATTTCCATAGCTGACTCCTAAATAGGATCTGCAGGTCCACAGCGAAGCTTTTCCACACCTAACAGCTTTTGGAACAGGTTTGCGCACTTGCATATGTGTGCATCCTGTTCCGAATGCCCTTTGCTCTACATGAGTCATGTCGGCATTAACAAACATAGCCTTGGTGGCTGGTTATCTACTAAGGCCCATTGACCCTTCATGCCCCGCCAGCTCAATATACTCCCTGCAGGAGAAAGAAAGTCTGGGGGAACCAATCCGCCGTTAAATGAGGAATGTTCTCATAAACAACATCAGGAACATGGAAGCTGTGAGAAGAGCTGTGGTGGGTTCTTCTCCTCTTGTTTTAGGGAAATTGATGCTTCCCAAGTAAATGTTGCACTCACCTCTGTTGTCTATGTTAGCCCACTGTGTACATTCAAGGGATTAAATGGCAATATGCCCACATCCTGAAGAACAAACTAGAGAATGGCTCATGTCTTTAAAATTCCATGATGCCCAAGAACAAAACAGTGGCTTAAGTTAGTCAGGTTCACAAGCTAAGAAATAAATCAAATAAATCGTTCAAGCAACCTTCCCCTTTGGGCTTGACATTTCTAAAAAGGGAAAAGGTACACCAGAAGAGCAAATGTGGCTCCTTCCTGATTAGGAGCACCCAGGCAACATTTGGTGGAACTGATCAATTGTAGCCTGGTTTTTTTCCCCACTCAGACTTCTACAAGGTCAATAGGTACCTAAAATGACTACTGTAATATGTCTTTTAAGATGTCAGGTGTTGAAATTACTTTTCAGTATAACCCGCACAACCCTTGATTAGGTTTATTTCTTTATTTGTTAAATGTAGTAGGGACTCAGGGGAGAAATCATGGTGGGTAAAAAGAGCTTGTTTTGAAAATGAGAAGGAATGTGGAGAGAACACAGCTACGGATGCCAGAAGTGAAGCTTACAGACTTTCAAGAGAAATAAGACCGGCACACACAGGACTCTAAATAGAAGGTACTGTGTGATCAGGGCACAAAGAGAGCCACACAGTGCACACACAGTTAGAGTCCTTACAGCTGGCTTTGGGGAGAAGGGTATATGGTATGGGCTTTACAAAAAAGGGTGGGATTTTGGCAGAAGAAGGAAAACTGGATAGCTGCAAGAGAGAGTTGCGCAGGGAAAGGCCAGATGCCCCATTAGGCTGGAGCCAAGTGTGCATGAGTGGGAGGGCAGAGAGGAGCAAGCTACAAGGGTAGGTTGGAGTCAGTAAATGGCTTGGAGGCTGAAAGGATTAAAGAGGGGTGAACACCAGGGGTGGAAAACCAATGAAAAGGCTATTGCAAAAGCCTAAGTGAGGGATGAAGGCATGCACTGGGGCCAGCAGCAGCGGCATGAAGAGGGTGCAGTGGGGAGAAGCATCGTGGCCGTAGCTTTGGAGGACAAAGCTGACAAAGATATTGTGAGCCACACACAAAGGCCTAGATAATCAGGAAACACTCTTTCTCACTTTACCAACACCTACAGACTTCTCCCCAAATGGGAGTCAGTTATGATAAAACCACAAAAAAGTAAATGAGAGATTAGTATGGGATGCCCCAGTTGACTGAGTCAAGGGGTAAAATGAACACACAATCACTTCGGGGGCTTATTTGATTATTGGAATGGCATGCAGTGCTGAGGCAAAATGCCAGATGGCAGCAGCAGACAGCGCAGCTGGCAGTGCGGTCTCAAATCCGAGACAGTACTGCGCTACCCCTCACCCCACACATAGACACACAGTCCCTTGGATGGTATTCACCCTCACCCTAAGAGCCCAATTGTCTCAGAAAGACCTCATTTGGGCGTGAAGCCTCCACTATTAGCAGGGTGGTCTCAGTAACAGCTTTTGTGTCTGCATTTCTATTGCTTGGGATTCTCAGAAGTCTAAAATAAAAGATTGGAACGACTTCATCATACAGCTGGCAAAACCATTAGACGCCTCTGCATAAAGTTCCCACTAAGTAGTCAGGTAGTCTGTCCCTGAACATCTCCGATGACAGGGACCTCATTCCATTTGGGGCCTGTGCTGAATATTGTTTCTCACTATCCATCCTTCCCTAACAATTATTGTGTCACCACTCTGTTCTGCTGTGTACCCACTCGGTATCTTTGCTTACTTGATCTCATTTAACCCTCACAACACCTAATTGACAGAGGAAAATGAGGATCCAAGAAAGTGACTTATCCAGGGTCACACAGCTGCTGAGTGGTGCAGCTGGGATTTGAACTCTTAAGTCTATCTGGCTCTGATGTTCCGTCCATTAGAACTTAGTCTAAGCCAAAATCTGTCTGTCTGTAAATCCCGCCCACCACCAGAGTTATAACATCCCTTCCCGGAAAGAGGGCGGCCTCTTTAAGGTACCGTTGGAGACACAAACCATCTGGATCTCTTTCACCATGAAAACACTTGAGAAATGCTGACAAGGCAATCAAAGTAAAAGGCGAAGAAGGCCACATCGCCAAGCCTTTGGAAAAAGTGCCTGCCCTTACCCTCTCTTGGCTTACATGGTGCTCAGCCTTCTGCTCTCTCAGTGCTCACCAATGAGCCTTCTAATCAACAAATCTGATGGCCTCCTCCATGTCTTTGACTTCTATGACCTCCAACCTCTGGAAGTTCTCTCTTAGTGTCCGGAAGACTTCATAACAGCTGGGCTGGGTCTTAAAGGAAAAGTAGCAATGTGCTGTACAGAGAAGGGGGATACTGTATATTCAAATTCCCGTTCAACATAATCATTGATGTGCCTAATAGGCAATGCAAACGTCAAACGTTAGAAACCAAATTTTTCTTATGTTACATCATATACAAAGTTAACTCAAAATGGATCAGAGACCCACCCTAAGAGCTCAAACTATAAACCTCTTAGAGTAAATCATAAGGAAAAGCTTCATGACATTGGATTTGGCAATGAATTCTTGGACGTGACACCAAAGGAGCTGACAACAAAAGCAAAAATGCTTGGATTAGACTACATGAAAATTAAAAACCCTTGGGCGTTAAAGGACGCTATCAAGAGACTGAAAAGGCAACACACAGCGGAGGAACCTCAATGGCGCCCACCGGGGTCTGTGTCAGCACGCCTGGACCAGGTCAGAGCAATGTCTCAGTCTCCAGGGAGGTCCCCCCTCTCCCCGGGATGCCACCAGAGCCCACCAGATCAGGCCCGTGCATCTTCTGTATGTAGGAGATGGAATGAAGTTTTTCATATCCCTGACCTTTGGAGAAAGTTTGAATTTGAACTGAACCAATCAACAACTTTGTCTTTTCAAGCCACTCCTCGTGATCTCATTCAGCAGATCTTTAAAAGGCATGTTGCCTGTCTCCAGTATGTCAGCTTTAAGGTTGATAGCAGTACTGAATCAGCAGAGGCTGCCTGTGATATACTTCCTCAGCTGGGAAATGGTTCTCCACACCTTGGGCTTGATTTCTAGGGCCAATCCAAGTTTTATGAACGTGTCAAAGTCTCATTTTGTGTCAGCACTTACACTTGCTTGTGTCAACTCAAAATCATTATCATCAATCAAACTTGAAGACCCACCCATGGATGACCCTTCACTGAAGGTTCTGGTGGCCAATAATAGTGATACTCTAACACTCCTAAAAATGAGCAGCTGTCCTTATGTTTCATCTGATGGAATCCTTTGAAATCTAACTTGTCTGATATTAGTATAGCGACACCTGCTTTCTTTTGTTCATTATTAGCTTGGAGTATTGTTCTCCATCCCTTCACTCTGAGTCTGTGTTTGTTCATCTGATGGAATCCTTTGTGTAGCTGATCATTGTCAAGGCCTTAGAGAACTGGCATTGAATTATTACATTCCAAGTGATGAACTTCTCCTGGCCCTTTCAAGTGAGACTCATGTTAACCTTGAACATCTTCGAATTGATGTTGTGAGTGAAAATCCTGGACAAATTAAATTTCATTCCATTAAAAAACAAAGTTGAGATGCACTTATTAAACACTCCCCTGGAGTTAATGTTGTCATATACTTCTTTTTAAACGAAGAGGAATTTGAGACATTCTTCACAGAAGAATCCCCTGTCACTCATCTTTATTTCGGTCGGTCAGTAAGCAAAGCGGTCCTAGGACGGATAGGTCCTAACTGCCCACGCCTAGTTGAGTTAGTGGTGTGTGCAAACGGTCTTCAGACTCTTGACAATGAGCTGATCTGTATTGCTCAACACTAAAAACTGAACAGCCTTGGGCCTCAGTGCATGTGAAGTTCGCTGCAGTGCCGTGGTTGAGTTTGTAAGGCTGGCTGGGAGGAGGCTCGCGCAGCTCTCTGTGATGGAGCAGGTTCTGACCCGGATGGGGATTACGGCCTGGATAAAATTCACGCTGAAGCCTCCAAATACCTGGGAAGAACGTGGTTCCCGGATGTCATGCCTAGCTGGTAATTGTCTACCAAAGATTCTCAACTTTTTTTTTTAAGGCAGTAAGATTAGGTTCTTTCTGTCTATGCAGACATAAATTTTAAGATGTATTGCTGAAATGTTTTCGGTAAAATATTTTATCATTTGCAAATTGTCTTAATGTACTGCAGCAGAAACATTTGAAAAAATAGGAGAAATTTGAAAAGCCAGAAATTTCCATAAATCGGGTGCAGACGCTATATTGTGAATTAGTTCATATGCTAAAGGCTACAGATGGTTTCTAGATAAGCTCCTCAGCCTTCCTTGAAGGCATGTTTTAGCTTGCTAAATAAATTTATAATATTAAGCTTTCTATCCTTTAAATTATGCATTGACAACTTTACATTGTTTTAATTGTTTTTGTTTCATTTTGATATTAATATATTTTACAAAATATTTAGTATTAAAAACAGAGTAAAATCAAAATATAGATATAAGGTTGGCTAATTTTACTTCCTTTTTAGCACTATATAAGATGATATTGTGATTCAATAAACAACTTGTAATTTCCAAAAAAGAAAAAGGCAACACACAGAATGGGAGAAAATATATGCAAATCATCAGTGTAGCACACCCAGGTGGTGTCGCAGAATTGCTCGCATGTGGGGATCCCCTCCGCCTGCACACACATACACAAATCTGGTGTCAGAAGTGTTGTGAGTGTGAAAGTAGAGTTCTGCATGAGAGTAAAGGATACATGGGAGGAAAAACTGGGATAATTCGAATACAGGTGGTGTCAGGGAAGTGGGACTTGCCACATCAGCCTTGACTCATAAAATCACATGGTTTGGGAAGAGAAAGAATGAAAAGGTGGGACATGAACCTTTGATTCCGGCATGGCAACGTGGTCACCCATGATGTGGACCAGGAGCTGTGCCACACTCAGTTACTAAAGGTAAACGTCACCAATGGAATTTGGAGACGGATCCAAATCACAGGCAGTTGGTTCACTGGATGCATAGGGAAATGCAAATTAAGAAGAGAAAGGCAAAATATTCAGTCTCTTTGTTATTGTTATCTGTCATAGCTAACATAAAATTAAAAGAAAGTACTAGGTATGATTTCGATGCTAGACTAAGCTCAGAATTCAGTCACTGGCCTCAAAGCCACCCCGCAAAACAAAAATTATGCCGGGACAATGGAAAGTACCTCTAAGACCTCTGGTCACCAAGAAGGTAGTCAACATGGGTGGAGCACAAAACCAAAAAACTATTGAAACCAGAAGGTACAGTGGGAAGGAACTGTTTCATTTTATAGATGGATATTGTCAGCTTCCTGAGGAACCTTTACTAAAATGGAATACGAGAGTGGCTTCACATGCAAGCCATGTGGGACTGGCCTTATGATGACCCGGATATTCACCTGCTGAATATGCCCATTACTCAGGTCATGGTAAATATTATGGTTAAGGGGACCACTTTCATGTGGGCACCCCATATAACCATGCAGCTGCAAAAGTGAGGGACAGTTCAGGAAGCCTTATCGAATTTGCTGTCTCAGTTTCCCTTCATGGGCTTTACAACTGCCAAGAAAAATATTAGGTTGATTAACAACAGAATGGGGAAAGGCAGAGGAGACAATCAAGAGACTGGTTTTAGCTGGGTGAAAATCTCTAAACGGTTATTAAAGGCTAGTGTGAATCAAGCAAATATTGATAGGAGTGAAACAGAGAGGAAACAGAAAGGCAAGAGTCACAGGACTTGTCCCAGGAGAGTGGAAATCTTTAGATGAATTTGAAGAACTGGGAGGAATAAAATGGACATCAATGAGGTCAGAACCAAGGTATTCATACAGCACTACCAAAGGTTGGAAAGGCAAAAGGGTCCCCCTGCTGGTCCACCAAGATTAAAGGGCTCCAGACAAGTCAACTAGGTGTATCCCAATTTGGAAAAAGTTTGAAAGCCTGAAGGCAGAGATTACAAGGAGAAACCTGACCGACAATCGCTTGTGTTTGTGGCAATGGTTAGGAAGATTAAACAAGTTGAAGACTGACAAAAGGGCCAGAGTCCCTTGGCTTGACTCCTCACTGGGGACCCAAAGCCTTTTGCACAAGGGTGAGTAAGATGGTCAGTGGGTGGAAAAGAGAAGTCTCCAGGAGTCCTTGATGATCAGGATTATTTTAGGCTGGTTACTGTTAAAAACTGCAGATGAGAAGGAGGCTCTGAGGAGTGGAATTTGCTTGCCCTTTGATTAGAGACATTTGCATTTGTGAAGGAAGTCTCCATCTGCAGGGGCTGTCTCCCTCTCTGCACCAGGAGGAAGGGGGGATGACCTTATCTCTAGAAACTCTTAATGGAGACGGCAAGGACTTAAGTCTTGTTTCTTGTGCTTGTCTGGTGACCTCATGTAGCTGACTCCCCCCACCACCAACATCCTCCTTTGTCTTTAGCTGAAGATAATATTTAAGGTGGTGGCTTCTGCCATGTACTCAATCCGGTTTGATTCTTATCTAAAAGTTATAGGACCACCCAATAACCAGACCCTACCGACACTGATACCATTTTAACAACTCTTTTTACATATTCTTTCCTTTGTCTTGTAAAGAGATAACTCACATACCTATGCCTTAAATTTAGCCCTACCCTCAAATCATGTTTTCTGCAACTGATCCTCCTGCCAGTGGGTCCTGTCCCCACGCAGCAGCAACTATTACTGCCCATGGGTCCTGGCCCCGTGCAGCAGCAGCTCTGACTGCCCATGGGTCCTGTCCCCATGCTATTCTCTAAATAAAGGAGCACTACTGCCAGACGGTGAGAGTCCAAGAAATCTTTCTTTCGACTCCTTGGCTCACCAACCCTGCATCACTTGATATAGTTGCCTCACGCACTGTGGTACCAAAACCCATTGGCGATGCCCTGACATGGGCTCCAATTAGACTGAGAGAACATAAAAATGTAAGAGTCAACCAGGCTATGAAAGTTGAAATGTTTAAAGAGGCTTTATATACAGAAACCGTGTCTTGTTTCCTTGGATGTCTTATAGGAATGGCTATTATGTCTGGCTGGGGAACACTTCCCCTACCTAGTATTGTGAAACCAAAACCTGTTGATGATGGCCTAAAGGAGGCTACAGTCGGGAATGTAAGGATGAATGGAAGTCAGGTAAAAGTTTGTAAGAGAAATGGTATGTTTGAAGAGGCTTTATGTGAAGTGGCTGCATCTCTTTTACCTGACCTTATTGTGGGGCTGGACATTGTATCTGACTGGGGAACGTTTCTCCCACCTAGTATTGTAAAACAGAAGGCATATGAAGCTGCCCTGCAAGCAATGCTCATTGGACAGAATGCAACGGGACTCAGTGAGATTGTCAGAGCCCACAGAGTGTGGAGGAGAGGCTGGAGTGCCGGTAAGGAAAAAATCTCTCTAACATATGGCACCACAGGCCGTGCCCTGCCCAACTCCAGGGGCTGCCATTGACCATTTGTACAAGACCCCCGATTCTCATCGCCTGGGAACCAGAGCAGGGGCAGGGGGTGACTAGAGGCCTGCCACCAGCAGCCCCACTGAAGGGCAGAGCAGCTCGTGGCAGCTAGGACTCCAGTATAGAAGTCGAGGTCTATTCATTGGTGCCCTAAAACCTCCTCCCTCAGTAGAGTCTCTGCTCCCTGTGTTGGTCCGCCTCTGTCACACTGAGCTTCTGAAGAAGGTTCCGTTGATAAATGTCAGCCTGGCTTGCCTGAATTCAGGGAAACAATTACCTAAAGAGAAAGGCGCATTCCACAACTAGACCATGAGAGCTGAGGCCCCCTGGTGGCTTGAAGTGGTAGTGACAACAGCCCTTCCAGATGGGAGTTAGAGAAACCTGATCAAGGCCCAATGAGGAAGGTGAAGTCCCAGAGCCAGGAAGCTGGGACAGACAAGGATTCTTTTCTCTCAGGGTTGTTCTATTAAAAATAGGCCTTATGAACACCTCCATATTATTCCTATTCATCTCAAGGAAACTGAGATTCAGAGGCTGTGACACTAGACCTTCAGATTTGTAGTTCAATGCCCTTTTTAGTACACTATGCTACAGGTCACTGGGAGAAAAACCTCAGAGTAGTGGCGTGACATCAGCATCATGGTGAAATGAGCCGTTACCTCTGTCTCTCCCTTCTAAGTAACAACCAGTCAGACACCCGGTGACCAAAAAAGGACTCCCCCCACAGCTCATCAGAATGCCTCAGTAATCCATGCATCTATACATCTGAACGTGGGTAGACTGGACCTCCAGGAGGCATTGGGATAGGGGAGCAGCCTCCTCCCTCTCCCCCAGTGGTGGTGATCCAAAATGTGGATCCTCACACTGTTGGGCATGCCAGTGACCACAGGCTACAAGGGCAAACATCGAACACCTGGCTTATCCCCCGCATCTCCTCAGCACTGGTGGGTGGCACACACATCCTGAGGCTCCAGGACACAGAGCTGAGCTGGCAACGTGACATCCTCCACTCCCCTGGCAGTGGTGCTGGTCTCTTCAGCAGTAGAGACAGCAAACAAGATGCAGATTTCACTGTCAGGACCGGGGGGCCCTGATCTGAGGTCTCCAAAAAGCACAGCAGCAGGCACCAGTGACCAGAGATAGCAAGGCCAGCAACAACACTTGAAGTTTAGCCCCTACTCCTCCCCCAGGAGTGGCAGGTGGCTCCTGTGGCCTGAGGCTGCAGGAACCACGGCAGGACCTGACACACCACCCACAGTGGTGGCAACACCAACAATGGCTCTGTCAGAAGCAGGAGCTGCATACTAGAACCCGAGCCACCAACAGCAACAGTGACACCTGTGAACCCAGCTATCCTAGGAGCGGTGCTGCTGGGACTCCTGGATAATCCAGGCACAGCAGCAGAGCTGGCACATGGGGTTGTGGCACTTGAGGCCGTGAAGAGGCCGTGGAGGGCAAGTGGGGGAACACGACACCCAGGCAACGCTAGAAGCAGCAGAAGTACTCAAAGCCTGGTGACCTTGGTGGCAACACCTAAGACTGCAGTGACATCAAGAGCAACAAGACACCAGCAACCTCAGAGGCGCAAGGGGCACAAGGAGGGTACCGATGATGCCTCTAGCAGAGACAGTGGAGGTTGGAAACTTCAGGCCCCCAAATACAACCAGAAGCAGCTCAGAACTAAAGTAACCAAGGTTGTACCCAAATAAGAACGGTGCTTACTACCACCAATGTGCAAGCAGAGGATCAATTCCTCAGACACCATGAAGAGTTACAGTAACACAGCAGAACAGAAGGAGAATGATAGCTTTCCAGAAACCCACCTCAAAGTCACAGAAGATAACAATCTGACTGACAGAGAATTAAAAAGAGCTGTGATAAAAAACTCAATGAGATACAAGAAAACTCACAAAGACAGTTCCAAGAGCATAGGAATAAAATTAGCGGACACAGGGAATACTTCACCAAAGAGATTGAAGCTCTAGAGAAAAAACAAACAAAAGTTCTGGATATGAAGAACACAAGGAATGAGATAAAAATGATGTCGAATGCATAAAAATAGAGAGGTCCTTATGACGGAGAGGATCAGTGAACTCAAAACTAGAAACGTAGAAATGGTCCAGGTGGAAGCAGAGAGAGAACTAAGATTTTGAAAAAATGAAACAATTCTTCAAGAAATATCTCACTCAATTAGGAAAAGTAACATAAGGATTATAGGTTTGGCTGAAGGAGAAGAGAGGGAGAAAGGAGCAGAGAGTTTACTCAAAGAAATAGTAGCTGAGAATTTCCCAAACCTGGGGAAGTAACTGGATATACAAGGACATGAAGCTAACACAACTCCGAAGTACATCAAGGCAAAAAGAGCTTTTCCAAGGCACATAATATTAAAACTGTCAAAAGTCAATGACAAAGAAAAAATTTGAGAGGCAGCAAGTGAGAAGAAAATAACCTCCAGAGGAACCCTCATCAGGCTTTCAGTGGATTTCTCAGCAGAAACCTTACAGGCTAGGAGGGAGTGGAATGACTGATTCAAAATACTGAAAGACAAAAACTATTGCCCAAGAATACTCTATACAGCAAGATTATCCTTCAGGTATGCCAGAGAAATAAAAGCTTCCACAGACAAACATAACCTGAGGGAGCTCACTGCCACTAGACCCGCCTTACAAGAAATGATGAAGTGATCCTTCCTACCTGAGACGAAAAGGCAAAGCTTAACAAATCTTTGAGCAAGGAGTTAAATAGACAGACAAAATCAGAAGACTGCAGCTCTGTATCAGAATAAGGTAGCAAACAAGTCTAAAACAAAGGATAAAGGGAAAGAAAACATGAAAAATAACCATAACCACTTCAATTTGGTCACAAAATCACAACACAAAAAAGAAAAATTTGTGACCATGACAACATAGAAGGAGAAGAGGTAAGGGATGGAACCTGCATAGGCTAATGGACGTAAGAGGCTATCCGAAATTGGACTATCTCATCTATGAGATCTTTGCTATAAGCTTCATTGTAACTACAAAACGAAAAATCAGAGTAGAGTCCCAAATCATAAATAAAGTGAAAACCGGGAAAACCACCCAAGGGAAATGAAAGAAATACAAAGGAAAGAAACAATGGAAATATAAAGTAACTGGAAAACAAAAGATAAAATGGCAACATTCAGCTCTCATATTTCAATAATCCTTCTAAATGTAAATGGATTGAATTCACCAATCAAAAGAAACAGAGGGGCTGTCTGGATTAAAAACAAGACCCAACAATATGATGCCTTCGGGAAACATAGCTCTAAAGACAAACATAAGCTCAGAGTGAAGGGATGGAATAAGATACTCCAAGCAAATGGCAAACGAAAGAAAGCTGGTGTAGCCATACTCACCTCAGACAAAGCAGACTTCAAGCAAAGAAAGATCCTGAGAGACAAAGATGGCTATTATATAAGGAAAAAAGGGAAATTCCACCAAGAAGACGTAACACTTATGAATATATATGCACCTAACACAGGAGCACCAAAATATATAAATCAAACCTTAACAGACCTAAAAGGAGAAAGTGACAGCAACACAATAGTAGGAGGGAATCTGAACACCACACTTATGTCAACAGAAAGAGAATTCAGACAGAAAGTCAACAAGGAAACATTGGCCTTAAATAAAACACTAGACGAGATGGGCTTCCCAGATGTTTATAGAACATTCCATCTAAGAACAGCAGAATACATCTTCTTCTCAAGTGCATATGGAACCTTCTCAAACTTAGACAATATGTTGGCAAACAAAGAAGCAAGCCTCAATAAATTTAAAAACGTTGAAATATTATCAAGCATCTTTTCAACCTACAGTGCTATGAAACTAGAAATCAACTACCATAAAAGCTGGGAAAGTATCAAATATGTGGAGAGTAAACAACGTGCCACTGAATAACTGTTGGATCGGCGGAGAAATCAAAAGATACCTAGAGACAAACGTAATCAAAAACACAACATACCAAAACATATGGGATCCAGCAAAAGCAGTACTAAGAGGGAAATTTATAGCAATAGAGGCCTACCTCAACAAACAAGAGAAATCGCAAATAAGTAAGCCTACCCTATACCTAAAAGAACTATAAAAAGAAGAAGAAACAAAGCCTGGATTCAGAAGAAGGAAGGAAATAATAAAAAGCAGAGTAGAAATAAATGAAACAGAGACTAGAAAAACAATAGAAAGGATCCATGAAACTAAGAACTGGTTCTTTGAGAAGATAAACAAAATTGACAAACCCCTGCCCAGACTCACAAAAAAGAAAAGAGAGAAGTCTCAACTAAATAAAAATAGAAATTAAGGAGGAGAAATTACAACAGATACCACAGAAATTCAAAGGATTATAAGAGAATACTATGAACAGCTATATGCCAACAAACTGGATAACCTGGAGGAAATAGATAAAGTCTTAGAATGATACAACCTCCCAATACATAAGCAAGAAGAAAAAGAGAATCTGAATAGAGGAATCACAAGCAAAGAGATTGAAATAGTAGTCAAAAACCTCCCCAAAAAGCAAAAGTCCAGAAGCAGATGACTTCTCTCGTGATTCCTACCAAACATTCAAAGAAGATTATTTCCTATCCCTCTCAAACTCTTCTGAGAAATTCAAGAGGACAGGATGCTTCCTAAATCATTTTATGAGGCCAACATTACCCTGATACCAAAACCAGACAAGGACAACAGAAAAACGGAAAATTATAGGCCAATATTGCTGATGAACATAGATGCAAAAGTCCTCAACCAAATGTTAGCAAATCAAATACAACAATACTTTAAAGGATCATACACCACCCTCAAGTGGGATTTATTCCAGGATGTCGGGGATGGTTCAACATTCACAAATCAATCAGTGTGATATACAACATGAACAAAGCGAATAATAAAAATGACATGATCATCTCAATAGATGTAGAGGAAGCATTTGACAATATCCAACATGCATTGATGATAAAATTTCTAAACAAAATGGGTATAGAAGGAAAGTACCTCAACATAACGAAGGCCATACGTGAAAAACCCACAGCGAACATCACACTCAACAGAGAAAATCTGAAAGCCATTTTCCGAGAACAGAAACAAGACAAGGATGACCACTCTTGCCACTCATATTCAACATAGTACTGGAAGTTTTGACAGAGCAATTAGGGGAGAAAAAGAAATAAAAGGAAACCAAATTGGAAAAGAAAAAGGGAGACTCTCACTATTTGCAGATGACATGATTCTGTATATAGAAAACGCTAAAGAATTCACAAAAAAAAGTCTTAGAAATAATCAACAACTATGGCAAAGTTGCAGGGTACAAAACCAACTTACCAAAATCAGTTGCATTTCTACACTGATCACGAACTAACAGAAAGAGCACTCAAGAATACAATCCCATTTCCAACAACAACAAATAGAATAAAATCTCTAGGAATAAATTTAACCAAGGAGGTAAAAGACTGATATAATGAAAACAATAAGACATTATTGAAAGAAATCAATGATGACATAAAGAACTGGAAAGATCGTCCATGCACATGGGTTGGAAGAAAAAACACGGTTAAAGTGTCCATACTATCTAAAGTAATCGACAGGGTCTGTGCAATCCCAAGAAGAATCCCAATGACATGCTCCATGGAAATAGAACAAAGAATCCTAAAATTTATATGAGGCAAGAAAATTCCCAGAAAGAAATCCCAAGAGAGCAAAGCTGGAGGCATCACCATTCCTGACCTCAAAATATACTACAAAGCTACAGGAATCAAAACATCATGGTACTGGTACAAACACAGAGGCACACATCAGTGGAGCAGAATGGAAAGTCCAAAAATAGAACCACACATCTGCGAATAGCTAATCTTTGATAATGGAGCTAAGTACATACAATGGAGAAAGGAAAGTCTCTCGAATAAATGGGGTTGGGACAACTGGACAGCAACAGGCAAAACAATGAGACTAGACCATTCTCTTTTGCCATACACAAAAATTAACTCAAAATGGATTAATGACTTGAAGGTAAGATGTGAAGCCATAAAACTCCAGGAAGGAAACATAGGCAGTCCACTCTTGGACGTTCGTCTTAGAAGGATCATTTGGAATACCATGTCCACTCGGGCAAGGGAAACAAAAGAAAAAATAAACTAAGGGGACTTCATCAAACTAAAGAGCTTCTGCAAGGCCAAGGAAACCATGAACAAAACAAAAAGACTACCCACCAACTGGGAGAACATATTTGCACCTCATCTACCCGACAAGGAGTTAATTTCCAAAATATTTAAAGAACTCACACAACTCAGCAACCAAAAAACAACCCGCTCAATAAATGGGCAGAGGATCTGAGCAAACATTTTTCCAAAGAAGATATACAGATGGCCAACAGGCACATGAAAAGATGTTCAGCTTCACTAATCATTAGGGAAATGCAAATCAAAACTACACTGAGATATCACCTCACGCCCACCAGAATGGCTATAATTCCCAAGACAAGAAACAAGTGTTGGAGATGGTGTGGCGAAAAGGGAACCTTCATACGCTGCTGGTGGGAACTCAAACAGGTGCAGCCACTATGCAAAACAGCATGGAGATTCTCTTAAATAAATTAAAAATAGAAATTCCATATGATCCAGCTATTCCACGACTGGCTATTTATCCAAAGAATATGAAATCAACAATTCAAAAAGATTTATGCGCCCACATGTTCATTGCAGCATTATACACAATAGCCTAGATGTGGAAGCAACCCAAGTGCCCATCAATAGTGGAATGGATAAAGAAAATGTGGTGCATATATACAGTGGAATACTACTCAGCCATAAACAAGAGGAAATCTTGCCGTTTGTGACAAGGTGGATGGGTCTTGAGGGTTTATGCTAACCGAAATAAGTCAGACAGAGAAAGACAAATAGCTATGATTTCTCTCATAGGTGGATGATAAACAAACAAGCACATAGATAAGGAGAACAGATTAGTGGTTACCAGAAGAAAAGGGGTTGGGGGAGGGCAAAAGGGGGAAAGGGGCACCTATGTATGGTGATGGACAATATGTAGACGATCAGTGGTGAACACGATGTAATCTATACAGAAACTGAAATAGAACAACGTACACCTGAAAAATAAACAAAGTTAAAAGCCAATATGACCTCCAAAATAAAATAACCTTTAAAAAGTCCTAGAGTTCATGGAGCATTTTCCCTGCTCCTGCCCTTCCCTGGTAAGAGAGGAAGATATTGCTAGAAGATGCTACGGGTGTTAAAAGACAGGTTTCAGCAGGCTTTGGGGAGAGAGCCGTGACCTACACAAATTGTGAGAGTCCAGCAAAAGCGAAGAGAAGCCATGTAAAACCAGAATGAAAAATGCAGAAATCTCTCCCTTTGTGACACTTGGTTAGAATTGTTGGTGACAGACTGCAGAGCACAAATGCTTTCTGATTGGCTTGGGGTTGGCAAGATAAGAAGGCTTTCCTGCTCTCCCAAGAACTTTTCTTGAGAAATAGTTTTCTGTGGGGGGTTGGACAGGTCCTTATGGCTACATAAGAATGTTTGATCCTCAACCTATCAATGAATGCAGGATTTTGAGCAAAACACTTGAAATTCTTCTTAGAAGACTTTATAGACAGTTGTTTTCAGGTCAGATTGGTGTCAGGAAGTGTCAGAGGTTGAGGGGACCACGGAATCTCTGCTACAACTTTCTACCTGGAGCAGGGTTTCCCCTAGTACGTTTCTGACAAGGAGCGGAATGAACAGCTCTAGCAACAAGTCAAGAGCTCACTCCCTCAAAAGATAGCCCATTGCGTGTTTAGTTCTATGACATATAAACCCGTGCGGGAATTGTATGCCAGCCAAGCATAGACAGCCCGGTGAGTAAATGTACATGGTCGAGCCTGAAGCTTGTAATAAGGCACTCTGGGAACCAAACATTGTTCACTGTATGTGTGTTTCCTTAGACACAGAGTGAAAGTTGAGCGGGGGAGATGAGTAGAAAGGAGAATTTCTACGAAGATTCACTTTTATTCTGCTTTCCTTTAGAAAGTCAGATAAAAGCACATTTCTCTATTCTTAGAGCTCAGCTGCCTTTCATTCGTGTATTAGTCAGGGATATTCAGAGAAACAGAATCAATAGAAGATCAATCTATCATCTATCTATCTATCTATCTATCTATCTATCTATCTATCTATCATCTGTCTATCTATCTATCATCTGTCTATCTGTCATAGGGATTGGCTCTCATGATTTTGGGTGCTGAGAAGTCCCATGATCTGCTGTCTAAAACCTGGAGGACTGGGAAAGCCAGTGGTGTAATTCAATCGGAGACAAAAGACCTGAGAATCAGGGGGCTGATGGTGTGAGTCTGAGTCTCAGGCTGAAAGCTGGAGAACCAGGAACACCAGTGTCTGAAGGTGGGAGAAGGTGGATGATTCAGCTGAAGCAGAGAGAGAGAATTCACCCTTCCTCCACATTTTGTTCTGTTCAGGCTCTCAATGGATTGGATGGATGATGCCCCCCTGCATTGGTGAGGGCGATCTTCTTTACCCAGTCTGTTGATTCAAATGCTAATATTTTCCAGAGACACCCTCACAGACACACCCAGAAATAATGTCCTACCAGCTACCTGGGTACCCCTTAGCCCAGTCGTGTTGACACATAAAATTAACCATCGCACTTCCTGTGGAGAATATTCACCCCTTTCATAGCCCATGAGGTGAGGGACACATACTTACAGGATGATGGTCTTCCATGTGTGACAAGGACAATTTGGAACAGCTCCTAGGTGTTGGGTTGCCCTAACAAATAGATTTGTTAACAACTGTATTCTATTGCTTAGGAATGAGACGAACAACCTCCTTATAAAATAGTCTTTCATGGTAAGTTGGAGAAAACGGCATTCTACAAGCCAGAGTCTAGAGGCCCATCCGCTTGTCTCAATCTACTCTGCTCCCGCCCAAAGTCAACACTTCCCTTCTCGAACCTGGACTGTTAACATAGCCTTCTTTCTCTCTGGTTTTCTGCACTTTCACCACGATATGTGTAAGAGTGGGTTTCTTTTTATTTATCCTGCCTAGAATTCACTGGGCTTTCAGAATCTGGGGATTACAACTTTCATCTGTTCTGGAAAATTTGGGGCTGTCATCTTCTTCCCCATTTCTCTCCTGTCCTTCTGGGATTTAAATTAAACATAAATGAGACCGTCTCACTCTGCTCATTGTGTCTCTTATCCTATCTTTTCCTTTTTTTCATATAATTAGCTTCTCCAGGCAGAATTCTAAATGATTTCCTCTGATCTATCTTCCAACTCAATAACTCTCTCCTAAATTTATTTTTCCTCATTGCACTTATGATCATCTAATGGTTGTGTTTAGCCTTCTCTCAAACACATCCAGTAAACTCTCAGTTGTTACATTTTTAGTCCTAGATGTCCTATTTGATTAGTTTTCAAACTGGCTATGTCACTTTTTATGATTTTCTGTTCCCTAAAAGTATTTTTAAGCTTATCTTTTATTTTTTGAACTGTAGTAAACCATAGTGATTACAGTCTGTGTCTCAATTCTGATATCTGAAATCTTTGTGGATTTGTTTTCATTGTCTCTTTTTCCTCTGGTTGTCCCTTTCCATGTATTCTTTCCCTGTGTGCCTACTTGTCTTTGACGATGTGCTGATATATACTTGAAAAAGTATTTGCAACACTAATTTCAGGCCCAGGAAGACAGAACCTGCCTGCGGAGAGTATTTTCACTTGCTTCTGACAAATGCCTGGGGACACTACCTGTCCAAGGCCACTTTAATCCAAGGTCAGGGCTTGAAGGTCCTTACGTCATCCCGGTGATGGCTATCTAGTCTGCCAGTGCGGGCAAGGGCTTGCTGCTTCTGCTTCACCATTATCCGGAAGAGGGAGCCACTTAGTTTCAGCTTAGAGTGGCTGGGGAGCTTGTCAGATCTACCCATTTCGGACGTGGGCTCCAACTTTTTTCCCCTTTGCCCATGAGGCCACCCAAACCACAGCTCAGTTTCACCACTCTTTCTTCTGGATTCAGCAAACGCCCTCAGGCCAAAGTGGCTTTAAGTGCAAGGCTTTCCCATCTGGGTTCTTGTCTTCTGGATTTTAGTCTCATCGTTCCTTAGCTCTTAGTGAAGATCATTCCTTTCTATATTTCATCCAGTATGTTTTGGTTTTCCTCACTGGGATGCTTTGTCTAAATGACTTAGCCTGTCGTTGCCAGAAGCAGAGGTGTGCAGCACTCTCCGACCTGCTCTCCTTGGCCCCCGTCTCTCTTCCTTGCAGTCCTTCCTTCACAAAGTAACTGAAAGTTCCTTCCTGATTGCGTCATTCCTCGGCACAAATCCTCCAAAAGCATGCTGTTGAACGGAAGATAGAAATGAAACTCCCTCGTTAGGACCATCCGACCTAAATCTCTCCATCTTGCTTCACTCATTCACCGGTCAGGTATTCACTGTGGGCTGAGTGTGTGGCCCTCACTAGGCCAGGTGCCACCTATTCTTTGGCCTCTTCCCTCTTCACCTCCTTGTTACCTCCCAATTCACCTTACACTCCAGCCAAACTGGAATCCTCACTGTCATGTGGCAGAGCTGGGTCGGAACACAGATGGGCTAACTCCCAGGTCAGTGCACTTTCCTCTATACCATGACCCCGTATTCAGGTTGAAGTCCATTCCCTCTGGATAGTGATGCATTTTCTAGTAAATTAACTAGACAAAAGCTCAACAAGTACAGATTAGACTGACTTTTTCATATTTCTTGTTGCCCTTTGGCTATTTGTCCCGTGAGTCTAGGATGTAAGCTCTGGAGGCGAATTCATTACGGCAGTCAAGGTTTTAGCAATCTCCATAGTCACAAGGATGGCTAGGAAAAAGACTTCAGACTTGCTTTCCCTGACCAACGTGGGACCCACGGTCTGTGGAACTTGATTCCAGGTGCTGGGAATGACCTGCTGCCAAGCAAATCTACTGCCACCTGCTGGCGGTTGCCTGAAATACCAGTCAAAGCCGACTTGAGGGGAAAAAACACAGGATTCTGGAAGTAGGCCAACCTGGAAAGAGGATTCTAGTTTTGGCCTCTGCCACTATGTAACCTTGGACCAATCCATCTTCCTTCTCTAGGCTTCGGTCTCCCCACTCGTACGATTCGGATGCTTGCACAAAATGATCTGAAATGGCCTTTTCAGTTTTGACAAGCAAGGGTTGTCTCTACAAGGATGCCTGCGTGACCAGGGACAAGGAGAGACCTCTACTAAGAGCAGTAGGGGTGGGCTCCACTCACCCACTCGTGTAGGTGTTGGTTAGCAATGTATGGACCCTCCCACGTTTTTTCCTTTCTAATCTTGCACCCATGTCGGAAGAAAGCATTTACTGCAAAAGTAGGAAAACAGAGGGGGGAAACGAGAGGAGAAAAAAGCTGTGAGGGTGCTCTGCCGGTTAAGAGAAGGCAGGGGAGTATGGGACACGTTTTTCAGAAGTGTCACTCTAAAATGGTAAAAAAAAAAAAAAAAAAAAGTTGGGGGCAGATTAAGGTGGAGTAAAGAGTTAAACCTTGAGCTGTGCAAAACAGCCACTCAGGGAGTTCCACGCATCTGAAGCTTTGCAATATTCTGGGCCCCCTCATTCCACCAAATGCTGGAGAAAACGGGAGGGGGAGGACGTTTCTCCTTGAATATTCTAGTTAACCAAGAGGGAACTGGAAATCCAGTTTGAGTCCACCACCGTTAAATGGCTTGCTCTGGCAGGTCCAGTGCTGGTGAACACGACCGAGTTCTGTTTGTTGATTGCCCATCTGGCTTATGTGCTCTGAAGAGGCCTCTTTCCGAACCCGCTTCATCACAGACCTGAGATGGGAAGGACGGAGGGTAGGGAGGGGAGGCATTTCCTCATTCTCTGAGCTCCTTCTGTCCCACGGGGCGATGTTGAGGGTAGTGAGAATAGACGCCCTCTAGTCAAAGTGCCAGGCTTTTCCACATGATTGGGCCCGAATGATGGAGCATTAAAGTGGCCTGTTCTCCAGGGGCCCAGTCCCTTGAAGATGCGACACTTTGAACTTTGCCATCTTTCCCCCTTCTATGGTGTCAGCCAAGAACCCTCACTTCAACTTGGCATCCCCTAGCTGTTGGGCGCCGGGACTCCTGGAGCCTAATTTCTGTCCTGATGAAGGGTCACTCCTGCTGCGGCCAGAGCCCTGAGAACAATTGGCTATTGGCTGTCCGACTCCACCCCACGGAGAGGCGAGGCACTCGGGTTCATCGAAGGCTCAAGGCTCTGGGAATGACCAGCAGCCGAGTATCTCCTGATGCCACAAAGGTGTGCAGCCCTTTCAGAGCGGAGATTCGGCCCGGGCGCTCAAATCACTGCACTCCCGTCCACAGGGAGCAAACTCTTGGGCATGCGCTGTTCCAAGAGAAAAATCGCATTTTGCCCTTTTTGCAGACGGGAGGCGCAGGGTGGGGTACCCCAAGCCGCCGACCCCCGGCCCAGCCCTCCAGCAGCCAGGGAGCCGGAGCTGGCCTGGGAATGACTAGAGACCCGACAGACCAGAGGGCTGGGTGGTGCGCAGTCTGCGGGACGAGGCAGGACCGCGCGTCTTTTTGTGCGTCTCCTGCCACCGGCCGGATTGGCTAGGCTCCCGCCGCCACCGGGTTGGGCGGAGCCAGTCGCGCGCCCGGCTCAGCGCCCATCCAGGGGCGGCCGGAAGCGCCTGCGGACCAAGCGTGCTTGGAAGCGGCTGGGTTCCTCTTGCGGGCGCTGCGTGGAGTGGAGCTGCTGGGCCGCTTGCTCTTCTCGCCGCTCCCGGGCTCCGGGCTCCTGACCGATCCCCGCCCTCTCCGCTCCCCTTGTCGTCGATGCCCTCCCCTTAGAGGCGACTCTTTGCCAAAGAGCTGGCGCCCCCTCCCTAGCTCCCTCTGGACTCTCGCTACCTGGCTCACTCCTTCCTCCGCCTTCTCCCTGGTCCGCGGCCACCTCCCCTGTTCTCCGTCCGTCGGAACTACGGTATCAGGCCATGCTGTGAGCCGCTGTGTGCCTGCTACTCGTCAGGACCTGGCTCTTGGAGCTCAGCGACCCCAATCCCGCCTCGAAATTCCACTTCAACCTCCAAGGGCACCTGTTCCCATGTTCCTGACGTCGTTCTGGATCTCTTTATTGGTAAGCGGGGTGGCCAGACTGCCATGAGCGGCGGGGAGGGTGGGGGCGAGTGGGCGACGTCTTGGAAGTAGTCAGCTGGAGGAGACGTGGACCTGGGCTTCTAAGCCCCTGCCCACGTGCCCTGCCTACCGGCTGGCTCCTACAAAGATTGGTGGTGGGAATGGGGGCGACCAGTTGAGATGGAGCCCATATGTTACTGTGGCGCCTGATAGCGTCCCGTGTGTGCTCAAATTGCTGGGGTTGGGGATGCCACCACCCCAGGGTCCACGCAGCCATCCCCAGGGACTAAGGTCCCAAGCAGTTCTCAGCCACGAGCCCTGGCCCCTGTGTTTGTGTGTGTTGGTGGAGGGGGTGTCATAGGGTGAGGGCTGAAATTAATATTTTGTCCTGCCTTGACATCTGGTAAAATCGGGAGGGCCTCGAGCGGCCTAATGGCAAGTTCCTGGCCCAGTCTGCTCCCGCAGATAGAGTCCCCTAGGCAAACAAGCCTCCCTATCACGTTGACCAGATGTATTCCTGCTTGTAATCCCTGAGTAGTGGTTCTCCATCAGCCAGCAGAGGTATTCAGACAAACCAATCGCATCCTCCCTCAGGAACCAGGAGAACCTCACCCTCTTAATACTACAAAGCCTGCCTCCCACAGACCCTTCTGGTTCCCTCTGTTCCACAATGCAACCCCCACGTGTCCTGTGTGGCATGCGACGTCCTCCTCTCCTGGGCTGTGAGCGTATGTGACTAGTAAACTGCTGCTCATCTTCTCCGTCCAGTGTTGGGTTGCTGTGCTCAGCCATCCCTATAACTCTAGGGCGGGACTCCCTCCCTCACGAGCGGGGTGAAGAGCAGGTGATTAAAACAATCGCCGTCACACACGGTGGCCCAACTGCTCCTTGGCTAACTGGTTCCCCGATACAGTGGAGGCTGCCTGGGACAGGGCCGCCAATTGCTAGTGGGCTTGTGCTTTGGCCTGGCTGACACTGTGTTGTCTCTGTAGGGTGTTGTCATCTCTTCCTACCCTAAAACGCTCTGGTCCCCAAGACAAGAGTTGTGGTTAATTGATGGCTTCCCAGTGTGACGTGCCGCCGAGTGTGGCCCGTGTGTGGCAGGTAGTCTCAGAAGTTCCTGCTGGTTAAAGTGGTGAAACACAGCACCCTAACCAGTCAGCGCTTGAGTCGTTCTTTCTGGAGGTTGGGCTAGTGACTTGTCATGCAGTGACCAGTGCCTCTCACCTGGTGACCACGACTGGTTTCTTGGGGCAGCCATATGGAGATTCTGGTTGTGCACCCCTGGGATGGCCCAGAGATGACCCTTTATTCGGTTTACTGAAAGGAAGGAGACCACTCCCACAGGCAGAATTAAGCATGGCACCCTGGTTGCCTTAATAGTCAGTGTTGTTTGGGTCAGGGTGGTGACTTTGCACCTCTCCTGTGCTGCTGCTACCCTTGCTGCTGTCCTGCACACTCTGCTGACACCCAAAGTTATTGAAGTGCACATCCATGGTGGCCTGTGGCCCAGGAGCTGATAGGAAAAGGGGATGAAGCGTTTGGTATTGAACTGCTCTCCCAATGTGAAACCCCTTTCCGGTGCGCCTTGGCTTTGGTTATCACTGCTTCTTACCAGCACGCCAAAGGGCTAATCTTGTGATCATGAGGCTTAATGCCCCTACCCAGACCGTACACAAAATGACCCTACTGGATATGAATGCCCACCGTAGAGGAGGAGGCAGCTGCCCAAGAGATGTTCAGAGGCCCAGTGGCCCCTTTCCCCATAACCACGTAGGAGGGCTGGACCACTCATGATGGGGTGGAGACAAAGCCCAAAGCTGTGAGTTTGCACAGCTAGAAATCTAAAATATTCTGAAGGAACGTGTACAGACAGAAAAGACCAAAAAAAAAAAAAAAAAAAAAGAAATCCTTTGTGGTGGTGGACATGGCAGGGCCGTAGCAGAAGATGGTTTCAGTCCATTGGCTTCTGGGCTGGGGGCCCAGCGATCTTCTGCGGAGCTACTTTGCTGCTTATGTCTCTGTTACAACCAAAATCTGATCATCGTAGTTACAGGGCAAAACACCCATGGCACCCCTGTGACAATGATGACATTAATCCAAACCCAACTTAAGCCCAGAGTCTTTAAACCCTCTAAAGCAGCCATCGCCATAGGGGAGGCCCCTAACCCTAATGATATTGATTTGAGGCTCTCTGGAGGAGGAAATGTATAAATATGAACAGAGCTAGAGAGGACCCTCCTACCCGACAAAGTATATCCAGTGACAAACAAGCAAAGTGAATCCAAGAGAGAGAAAGAAAGCCACAAGCTTGAATATAAGGGGAGGAAACAATTTAAATTGAAGCAAAAGGCCACAGTTTAATCCAATTGGAAATCCAGAATGTACTAAAAGAATTTATACCCTGATGAGAACTCTGTGCTCGGCAGAGGGGTATTTTCTCACTGTGTCCTGACCTGGTCTTTCCTTTGTACAGCTGTGGAGAGAGAGAGCTCTCTGGTGTCTCTTCCTCTCCTAATAAGGACACCAGTCCTATTGGATTAGGGCCCTACCCTTATGACCTCATTTAACCTTGATTACCTCCTTCAAGGCCATATTTCCACTACAGTCACACAGAGGGCTAGGGCCTCAACATATGAATTTTGGCGGGACACAATTCAGTCCATTACGCCTTGGTTTATATTTTGAGTCTCTGTGAGGCAATTGACTGGCAGGGTTCTTTACCTCAAAGGAAGCAACACTTAGGCAGTGGCCCCAGAGTTTATAGACATATACAGCTGGGGCCATTTGTGGGCCAGGGCGTTCAGTGCTAAGATGACTGCCTGAAGTTTGGCCAATTTGCTGACCCTTTGGTCCAGCCCTTTATCCTGGACATCCTGGTTAAGGGGTGGAACGCAGTAATATGTGTGATGGTGACAATACAGTCTGTAGTGTACAGACTCCCGGCGTTGTTCACTCAAGTGGATTCCAAGGCGCTCCCCAGGTGGCCAAGAGGTCCGGGAGAGGGGTGGCCTCTTCCTCCACCATGGCATCTGGCAGGGGACTAAGGACAAGTGAGGCCATGCCCCCCTGCGAGGGAGATAAGCTAGAGGGCTCATATTGGGCTCCATCCTGTCTCAAGGAGGCCCCAGTCACCATGCTGTGGTTGTGGGGTGCTGGTTCCATGACCCAAGGCATACTGGGCATCTGGGTACAGACGTCACAGGCTCAGGGGCTGTGAGAGCCTCTCTCTTTGAGGATAGCCCAGTATGTGGCCGGCACTTGGCACTCTAGTGGTGTGTAGTACATGGCCGAGGAGGGCAGTTTCTTGCATCAGAAGCCCATGGGCAACTTCCAGCCATCCTGGGTGGTCCAAAGACTCTAGGGGACATGAGAGGAGGTTACTAAAGCCTCTAAGACAAAGGACATTCTGGAGACACTAAGGAGAGTGCCCACTGATGTAGATTTGGACAGATTCGAGAGTCTTCTGGGAGAGGGTTTTATCCTTTTGTTGTGTAAATTCCTTTAGTAACTTCTGGATTTCCAATTGGATTAAATTGTAAATTGAAACAGAAACACACATAAAACAAGTTTATGTGTTGATGGGTTGATGAAAATGTTGTTGTGACCAGAGGCTCCCAGGAACCTAGCCCTGTATTTCCCCTAGGAGCAGTGGTTTAGCAGTCGCTAATTCAGTGCTCGTGGTGACTTTATAGAACATGACTACCACAAATCACAAGGATCGACTGTATATGTGTTTAGTCTGCTAGGGCTGCCATCACAAAATACCACAGACTGGGTGGCTTCAATGACAGACATTTATTTTCTCAAAGTTCTAAAGGCAAGAAGTTCAAGATGAAGAGGCCAGCAGATGCTGTGAGTGAATGTGACTAATATCCGGCTGTCACCTCATCTGTGCAGTGTGAGGTGGTTTGTGTTTGGCCATCCTCATAACCCTCGGGCAAGAATCCCTTCCTCACCAACAGGTGAATAGGAGGTGATCAGAACAGGCGTCCAGGGTGATGGGCAAGACACAAAGCACAGACATGAGAGACAGCTGTTTGAAGCCAGGTGTTAGGCCATTCCCAGTGTGTGTGTGTGGAGGTGTTGGGGGACCCTTTTTGATGCCACCAATAGAAATTGTCGACTCAGCTTCATTGGACCCCAGACAGTACAATGTATGGCTGTGTATTCCTGTGGCCTGGGGCGGGTGTACTTTTGTTCTCACTCATGCAAAACATTTGAAGATACAGGTTTTATTTCTATGTTTGATTTTAAATTTGTTTGCACCTGTAAATATCTGAAGAGATGTTAAGCAGTCGGCCACATGCCTGCAGATCACACAGCAGTATGTATGTGCAGTGGCCACAGATCCCGAGCACCGGACCCTGGGTAACGTGTGGTTGGAAACAGGTGGGAATGCGTTGCTTTAGTTGAGGGATCATTCATGCATACACTGTGGCATACTGCAAAATGAAATTTTTCTGATAAAGGTTATCTGGAGTAAGTTTTTAAATGGCCAACCAGAAATGAACATGGACGCGTCCAGGGGGAAAAAAAGGGTGGTTGGACCAGGTTCCAGGCAGACAGCTCTGCAGTGTCCACAGCCCCATGTATCAGACTGTGCTAGTGAACACACACACACCACATACACACACGCGCACACATGCAGGGACCGACGCTCCTTGGTCAGTGTGTGTCAGATCCTAAGGGTCACAGTGATGCCCAGGGCCTGTTCTCATTCGCAAGCCGCTTTTAGGGGAAACGGCCCTGCTGGAGGTCTCAGGTGTCTTGGGTGAGAGCATCAGAGGCCTTTAGAAAGGCCAGCCTTCTACTATGCTGGGCACTTACATGTACTCACCCAAGGTTCCTCCAGGCTGGAAGCACATGATTAGTGAGAGAAATGCCAGCTCCCAGAAGGAGTGCCTTTGAGAAGACAGCCCTGAGGCCCAAGAATCTGAAATGGCTTTGTGGGGTGAGCGTCCAAAGGTTCTCCCTGTGTGTCATATGCCATCTGCCCGGCGTTAAAAACGGAGGTGTACAAGAGCAAGGTTGACATGGATGTGACAACAAAATGCCCATTCCCAGCCCAGGTGGGGGAAATGTGACTTTGAGTTGGAGGACGGAGCATGGTTAGCTCAGCTCAGGAGGGCACTGAGGGTGGGAAATTCCTTTTCCTGGGGCACTCAGGGACCCGTGGAAGGACCCCCACTGACGTGGAGAGCTGTGTCCATGCTGATTGCGAAGTGGGGCTCTTTAGGGGTTGAAGTAATGCCTTTTTCTGAGGGCTGTCACCTGCCTGCTGCTTCCCCCGTCCACTGCCCAGAATGCCTGCCTCCACCCCCTCATCCTGCCTGGTACCACCGACCGACCCAGTCTTTGTGCCTCTGGATCGAAGCTGGGGAGGGGGAAGGAGGAGTCTGCCCGTCTGCTGTGCTTCTGGCTGACTCGCTGTGGGGCAAGAGGGGGCGGGGGAGACAGTGTGTCCACATATGACTATACATGTCTGCACGTGTGCAGGGGAAGAGAAGGCCCTGAAAACTTGACAGCTGGGGTAGTCTCTGCTGTTTGTTCTCGGAGAAACCATGTGGCATTTACCGACGACCAGTGACTTCTCTGTTTTAGCAAAAACTGTGCGAATGAAACTGTGGTGCAGAAGGTCTTGGACAGGGTGCTCATGGGCTGTGATGTCCACCTGAGTCCAATATTTGGCAGTAAGCCGCTTCCAGACATTTGCTGTCTTTGCTGAGTAGAACTGAGACATGGCAAGCCAGCCCCACCAAGGAAGCTTACGAGAGGTGCACCCCCAGGCTCGACACCTGCCTGTCCAGCTCCCACCTTCCTGGCCTGCAGAGACCTGCACCGGGGCACTCCAGGGCTCCCGAGCCCCGGCCTTTCGCTCTGACCCTAGAATTTCTGCCGCCACCCTGGCTTCATACGCAAGAGGCCTTCTGCTCTCTCCACGCTCCCTTGTGAAGGTACCACACCTGAAGCGCGCTCCCTGGTGTGGCTGGAGGAGCACTACGCACAGAACTGGGAGTGCAGGCCCAGGGCACGGTGCTTCTCAAGGTAGCATTTTCTGCTCCGTCTGTCGTGCTGTCTGGGGAGGGCCCTTGAGCACACGTTCTTGGCACCCTGGGCGCTCTCCGGATTCAGTTGGTTCAAAACTGAGCACGTGCTTGCCCCTCATCCCCCAAGCCTTCGCCTCCAGCCACGTTTTATTGGCTCCGCCTCCAGAAACATCCCCACTCTGTTCCTATCTCTCCATTGATCATCAGCACCCAGATCTGGCCTTGGGCATCTTGCTACTGAATTCCTGCAACAGCTTCCCAACCTCTGGTCTCCCCGATGCCACCGTTGGTCCCTCCAGCCCATTCAACACACTGCAGTCAGCGTGATCTTTATAAATCAAGGCTGATTACCTCAGCAACTTTGGTGGCTTTATTTAACTGTCAAACAAAATCCAAACTCTTTGGTCTAACGCTCAAATCTGTAGAGATGAGAAATAGCAAGGAAACTGGAGTAAGAACGACCAGGGAGACAATGAGTCCGTTGCTTTCTCTATTTCCTCGTTGCCTTCCCCTCGGAAAGGGCAACTAGCCTGGGCCACGCAGCTTTCAGGGACCTGACAGCTACTGCTATGCCGCAGAATAGGAATGGTGTTCTCTGGCCCAGGAGACACCCAGGAAACCTCAACCAATGACAGACAAAAGAAAGGGTACATTGTAATAGAGGTTCTACAGGAGGTTGAACTAGATACCAACTCTCAAGGGCCAATGAGTGCTAATAGTTCACATTTGTGCAAGTGAATGCAGGTCTTCTGAATAGCCAGTGCCTCCACCCTAAAGACCACACAGCTGTGAGGATTTGGCCCTTGGGGTAGACCAGGTGGGGGCACTGTGTTTGGCCTGGGAGCCACCTTGAAAACCAAGGCCATTGCCCTGGGCCCTGAGCTTTGGAGGTGAGCCACTTGACTGTTGCTTTCACTTGGCTCCCTTGCTCCCTCCAGAGTGTGAGGGGATAAGGTGTAGGGCACAGGTTCCAAGGTGAGTGTGTACCCGGGGACTGGGAAGCGGGGGTGGAGAGGGCAGAAGGCAAGCTCTTTCGATAACCTTACCCTCCAGGGACATCAGTGCCTCTTCCATCTGGGTCCCCTGGGCAGGAGACCAAGACTCATGAGGGAGAGAGGGCTGGTGTCTGGGAACTCAGGTGTTCAAGCACAGCCAGCTCCCCCTTGCAGGATACCAACATTTGGATCAATTGGGCCAAACACCAGTAGGTATCGAGGGAGTAGCTACCTCATTTCCTCCTTTCCTTTTTCTCGTGGATCTCAGCCAAGGCTAACCAACACTCATTTAAGCACACAAAGCACATTCTCTCACCGTTTTAAGCAAGATAGCCATCTCAGCAGGTATCCGGGGCCAGGGGGAGGGGGCAGGGGCAAAGGCCAAGCTCTGGGGGCTGTGAGGTGTGGATAGTCCACATTATCTCAGAGGCACTTTGCCCCGTCTCTCAAGCAGACTCTGATCTCTTTACACCTGATGCCTAAGGTGCAAGGGGGTGGGTTACATTAAGCTTTTTGGGCGTGCAGACCTGGGGCATAGGAGAGAAGGTGGGTCCCTGGATTGATTTGGCCAAACAGTAGATGGAGGGAGCAGTGCAAGAACAACTCCGGACCTTCTTCAGACAGAAGACGGCCCAGCAGTCAGGGGCTCTCAGTCTGGGGCTGTCCAGTGTGGATGTGGGGAGGGGGGCGCCAGTAGATGGGCAGCAGGGATGGGGGAAGCAGAGAACAAAGCCGAACACTGCGGCACGAGGTGACTGTCCTAGGAGGCAGCCTCCCTGCCTGGTCAGCAAGTGTGGCCCGCTCTAGAGAGGAAGCTCAGCCCAGGAGAGCAGGAGAAGAGGAAGGTGAGCACCTGCCAGTGGCCTGTAACACACTGAGGCAAGGTTGAAGGTGCTGGGGGTTGTTCTGCTCAGAGAAAAGAGGACCTGGGTAGAGGTTTACAACGTGCTTCTGGAAGAGGGTGAGACTCCAGGAATCAGGAGCGAGCGTACTAGATTACATTTTTGAGTTGCATTTAACCAAAGGAGGAAAGATGTAGCAGGAGAATGAGACCTGACACTGGAGAGAGACGAGGAGAGAAGCCGGGACAGAGAGGAACAGGGACGAGGGCAACAAAGAACAGTGAAGACAGGAAGGAAAGCGCTGCCCAGAGATAAGTCGTAGCTGACGTATCAGCAGCACTTCAAATGCGTTCGAACCATCGCCTGCTCCACAGGCAGGTTGAGCCCAAAGCCATCCCCAGGTCTGTCAGGTCACCCACGGCAAGCAGGATCCAGGCAGTGGCACCTACCCCATGAGAGTCACCTGCCCCCACACCTATTCCTCTTTGCGAGCAGGGCCTCGGGGAGATGGGCCAAGGGCTTCAGAGTTCAGGGACCCCGTGGATCTCCCTGAGAGGCCTCCCACCAGACTCAGAATCAAGTCTCTCTGTGTCTGAGCCGGAGTAGAGTTTCAGGGCTTTACTCGTCCTTCCTCCTCCCCCACAAGTGCACAAGCAGCAGCCTAGTGACTTGTGTCCTGTTCAGGTTCAAAGGGGAGCTTTATTATTTCTGTGGGAAGGAAGGGGCAGTGAGAAGAGGAGGAGAGGGAGGAGGCAGCGACACCTAGCAAAGCTGCTGCCCCCTGGGTAAGAGAACCGGGAGCCACAGTGTTGTGAAAAGCAGCTCCCTGAGGCTTCACCCAGCCCAGCACCTGGCATGCCATAGGTACCCCATATCGTGGAGTGAAGGAATGGATGAGACATTTTTATCATTCTTTCTTTCAGCACTGGACCTGTGATAGATACTAGGGAGGGAGAGATGTTGGAGCAGTGAGGTTTCAAAGAGGGAGGGAGGGAAGTGGTTACCCCGACCACTTTTCTGGCCTTCCTGAGCTCATCAGGGAGGACACTGATGGGAACTGGGGCTGCGGCCATCCCTCCAAAGAGGGGATCTACGCACCTTATCTGGAGGCTTCTTGTCTTGGTTCTGGCTACGGTAACAAATACCGTAGACTGGGTGGCGACGACAGACATTTATTTCCTATATTTCTGGTTGCTGGGAAGTCCACAGTCAAGGTGCCGGCCAATTCATTTCCTGGTGAGAGCTCTCTTCCTGACTTGCAGACAGCTGCCTTCTTGCTGTGTGCTCCAATGCTGAAGAGAGAGTTCTGGCTTCTCTTCCCCTTCCTATAAGGGCTCTATTCCCCTCATCGGCAGCCCACCCTCATGACCTCATCCAAGCCTAATTACCTCCCAAAGGCCCCACCTCCAATACCACCACATTGGAGGTTAGGCCTTCAGCGTATGGATTTGGGGGACACAATCATGCAGTCTGTAAGACTTCTCTTTCAACTACCCCTTTAGAAAGGTGGGGATATTTTAGCTAGGTTTTCATACTGATCACCGCTAGCACGTAAGGTGGCTCCTCTGGGCAGGTAGAGTAGAAAAAGTTTCCCTTCCTCCAGGCTGCAACTCTGTGCAAGGGCACATGGCTTGGTGAGGGGAATGAGGACTGCATCTCAGTTCCCACTTGCTCTGTCAGCTGGGGGCCCTTGGACAGGGCTCTGTGCTGGCCCTTTGGGGTCCCAGGATTCCACCAAAAGGGATGGGATTGCCTGAGTGGCACTGAATGGCCTAGAGTGAGAGTATGACCCTGGGATTAGTGGGAGGTCCTGGCTGCCAGGCCCCCCTGGGGTTTGTTAACTGCCTAACACAGCTTCCATTCTCTAAAGGCTTGTGAGGGGCCTGAGAGGCTGTAATAAAGAACTGTTTACAGAAACCCCTGTCAGTACATAGCAGTTGGCTGGGACTTGTTCACAATAGCCCCAAATGCTGGAGTCTAGGCTGTGCCCTAACACAGAGGCCCATTTACTTCCCAGTTGTCATTCAGTCACTTACGCCCAATGGCACTTTGCTGTCAGAAGCAGTGGGCTTGGAGTAACACATTTCCCTCACTGCAGCTCAGCTTCTGGGCAGTCAGCCTGCAGTGAAGCCAGCGGGCTGAATCACGAGGGTTGCACCTGTTTCCATAGCAGCGGTGTGATGTAATACACAGAGGATAATGTGGCCTTGCTGTAGAGCTGGTTATCGGCTGCTCTGAGCCAATGGAGAATAAAAATTGATTTCTGCCCAGTGCCGCACAGTTTACTGTCTACTTTTAAATCCGTGATCATATTTGAATCCCGCCAGTGGAAATGGGGGCCTGGACGAAAGCCCCAGGAAGAAGAAACCCACTCCAGCACTTGCTTATGCATTCAGTTGCACTTGCACATTAAAATGATAAGACACACAAGCATTCTCCTACATTCACTCACACAAACACACTCACATGCTGACACATTCACTCGTGAACACACTTGCATGTCGTCTTACATTCTCACATTAGCATACTCACACACGTACATCCTCACACATTTCTCACCCACAACCATGCTGGTCCATTCACACACAGACTCATACACTCACATTCACTCACACATGGACAGACTCGTATATTCACTGAAACAGTTGTGCTCACACACGTATACACTCAGAAATCACAGATGAATAAGCCCACACGTGAAAAAGTTCACGTATTCACACAAGTGAACATACTCACGTGTGCATGCACAGTAACTTGGTCACACACAAGCACATGCTGCCACGCTCACACAATGGCGTACACTCACAAACACACAGTCACTTACACACAAACGTGCTCACATACAGTCGTATGCTCACACATTCACTCACACACAAGAACATGTTGATCCATTTTCTCACACACAAAGACACTCACATAAAAGCACATATGTATTCTGACTTGCACATGAACATAATCGCACAAACAGACTCATAATCACTCTCACACATACTCATACATCCGATCACACATGTGAGCACATTCCCACATTCACTCACACACGAGCATGCTCACATTGATGTGCTCATATGTACAGACATGCTCACACATGTACTCACACACATAGATACACTCACATACAGTCACAGGATACTCTCCCCGATTGGTGCCAACTAAGACACTGTTTTCACTGACAAGAACATGTTCATATATTAATGCATACACTAATCCGGTCACATATTCACTCAGATACCTCAGCATGCACATTAACACACATTTTAATACACTGGCATATATAGTTACATGTTCACTCACCTCTGCACCCACGTTGACACATTTGCTTAGTGAAGACATCCACGTTATAACACGATCATACACTCAAAAACCTCACAGATTTGTTCACACAAAGGGAAATGTTTACATACATTCACACACATTCACCCCCACACACAAACCCGCTCAGACATTCATGGACACACTCAGACATTAACATGCTCACACAAACATATTAATACCTTTCTCTCAGATGAACTTGCTCAAAAATTCACTTGCACATGAGCTCACCTTTATGCAAAAACAGGAGCATGCTCACATGCACTCACATAATCACTCATACATGAACAGGTTCACACACATGAACAGGTTTACACTTTCACAGAGATATGCTCATAAACACACACACACACACGAACCCATGCCCACGCCCCAATGCACATATCAATGTGATCATGCATTCCTGTGCATACAGGATCATATTCCCTCGCACAATCACACACAAACTCACATGCACTCACACATTCACTTCCATGAACACACCTGGACACACCCACCCTATCACTGCCACACAAATGAACACACATTGAGTCACTCACAAACATGCTTACATTCACTCACACAAATTCCCATGCCCCCCACTCAAACATTTCTATATTCGATAATTCACTCACACACATGCTCCTATCGTCCCTCAAAGTTGCATTTTAATAATATGCCCACATATCAACATCCTCATGGATTTACTCAGACGTAAACATCTTTGCACATGCACTCAAACACAAATACGCAAAAACACAAATAGAAAGCCCACATTCACTCACACCCACATATCCACACACACAGATGTGATATACATTCATTCAAACACATGAACGTGCTCACATGTATACACTCACACAAATACTTGCACACAGACATGAACATGTTCACTTATACACACAATGAACCTGCTCACAAACTCACATGCACACTCATTAGCACATGGACAGATCAAAATCCACACACAGGCGTTGTCATGTACACATACACTCATGCATTCCCTCCCTGAGATATGTCCACACATTAACAGGCCCACACAAATGAACATGGTTACAAGTTCACTCACAGATGAACATGCTAACATTTATGCACATACTTACAAAGTCACTCATAAACACAGGCACACAGAAAGACAAACTCACTGTAACACTCTCACACATAAGCAGGGTCAGTTCACTCTACACAGGCGTGCTTACACACATATGTGGATGCACAGACATCTACACAGTTCCACCATCACTCACATGAACATGCTCACAGATTTACTCTCCTCCATAGACACACTCGCACTGACACATACCCATACTCATTCGTTCACTCACACACAGTTATGTACTCCAGGTAACATGCTTAGGCATTCAGTCACACACCCAGTTACGCTTCATGCACAGTATGTCGCTCACATGTTTACTCGCATGCATGGGAATACTCACCCTGAAGATGCTCACACACTCACATGCACACACATTCAATCACACACACAAACATGGTCACAAATTCCTTCACACACAATCATTTGGACACACACATTAACATGCTCACATATACAAAAATGGTCACTCTTCACTCACATTCACAAGCATATTCATCACATGAACATACACAGATTCACTGAAACACAAGAAATGCTCATATACACACACACATACTCAAAACTTCACTAACATTAAAATGTATTTACTGGCTCACACGAATGTGCTCACAAATTTCCTGACATTCATAGCCACACTCATAAACAATCACACTCACAGCTTCACTTACAGAAAAATTCTGCCACCTTTGACTCACACATGGACCTGCTTACAGATTCACTCACATATGGACACTCATATCTGCTCACAGGCATACACCTACATTCACTTACTCGTGCTTATTAACCTGCTCTCAAACAGCAGCATGCTCACACACTCACTTGAAGACAAATTTGCTGCGACTCATCACAAAGCTCACACGTTGACTCACACACTTACACTCACAGAAACTCACACACACATTCTCAAATATTCCTCCCCAAAATACACTCACAAATTAACAAGCTCACATGAGTGAATGCAGTTACACATTCACTCTCTCGTGCAAACATATACATGCATTCAATCTTGCTCACACATTCGCTCACACACACACTCATATCTGCTTACAGTTATATACTCATACATTTCCTCACTTTCACATGTTAACACACTCACAAACAGCATCATACTGACATTCTCGCAAATGATTATGCACACACTCACCATGAAGCTCACACATTTACTCACACACATAAACATGTTCACATGTACTCACAGGCTCATGCTTGCCCATTAACTCACAGAAATATACTCACACTTTAACCTGCTCAAATAAACAAACACACTTACGCATTCACTCACACATTGATTTGCTCACATTCATGCACATGCTCACAGATTCACTCATAGTTGCGAACAGTCACATTCGCTTAAAACACACAAACTTATACTTGAATGGGCTCCCATGTTCACTCTCCCACTTATACGTGCACATGGTCACATTCACTTGCACATAAATGCTCACACTCCTGCACTCACAAAAACTTGCTCACACATTCACTCCATTGAACATGCTCACAAATTCACTCACACAGTCACATTCACATATGCTTGTATGCACAGAACTCACGTTCACTTACACATGCACATTAACACACCCACAAATAGGAATGTGCTCACTCATTTATTGACAAAGATCCTCACACTCACCAAGAAGCTCACATATTCACTCACATGCATACATGCTCATACAAGTTCACTCATTCAAATATACTTTTAAAATATTGCACAAATGAATGTACAGATTCACTCACACACACAAACATGCTAATATCCGTGCACATGGTCACCTGTTCACTCATACTCATGGGCATGCACAAACCTTTACCTAGTCACATAAATATACTCTTATTAACACACTCATCCGTGAACAGGCTCACACACTCACTCTCCAATATGGACGTTGTTATGAAAGGACCCAAAGATGACCTCTGTTTGTTGGCCCTGTGTTGATTACTTCTACACAGCAGGCTGGAACCCATTAGCTCAAAAGCCCACCAGCACCAAAGTCAAACGCTTACACATTAACTTGTTTTAAATATATCCCCAATAAGCAGATTATTGGCCATTTAGAGCTTGCCTGCTATGGGTTCCATGCAAACCTGTGCTCACATCCACTAGCCATAGATCAGAGAAACCCTGTGTCTGTAAGAGACCCCAGGCCACCGCTGTTCTTCAGCACTCTCTGAGCCAGAGACTCCTCATTGTGCTGCCCGGTGGCATCGCCTAGACACATAAGTCCCCACGCCGATCCTGTTCTTCCCTGGGAATTCCCTTGCCTTCCCCTCCTTCTGAGTGGTGGCTGCCACGCAGTAGCCTCGGGAAGGTCTCTTGTTGTAGGAGATTTTCCCTGCATGCAAACCTGATAATCTTTCCCCAAATAAAGGTCATTGGGTGCTACTACCACCTTGTGGTCCTGTCTTTTCCCTTGATCTGCCCCCACATCCCTCCCGCTCGCTGCCCGTGGTAATGAGGCAAGAGGAGGATTTTGGTGATGATCACGAAATGGATTTAGGGTCCACTTATAGTCAGGAGGACAGTCAATTGGCTAACTGCTCCTGGACAGCCCGAAGTGGTCGGGACTCAAAATTTGACACGCCACCACGTCAGTTTACCGTGGCTTTTTTCTGTGCTGCATTACACTCTCTCTGTTCTTTAGGGTCTCCCCCTGTGCCTCATTAACCTGACCAAGCAGTAGCACCAGCATTTGAGGCAGCCCGTGCTATTGCAACTGGCTTTCAGGGCTGGAGGCACTGAGCTCCCTGAGGAAGGTCAGCCCACTCACCTGAGTCCCTCACTAGGCAGGCATGACACATCGGGCCTGGATAGAAAAAGGGGAGGAGTGTATGCCTCTGGACCAAAAGTGGGCTACCTCTGTATGACTCCATTCATAGGTGGAAGTTAACATACAGACAAAGAGAACTGATCGGTGGTTACCAGGGGAAAGGGGGGGTGGGGGGAGGGCACAAAGGGTGAAGGGGTGTACCTACAACATGACTAACAGTAGTGTACAACTGAAATTTCACAAGGTTGTAAACTATCATAATCTTAATAAAAAAAAAGTGGGCTACCTCTGACCCCATCACGAGCTATAGGAGGAGGAACTCACTGCAGCTGGGCTGGGGATTTGGGGTATTCTGAGATGATAGGACATCCTTGTCCCTGGGGACCACTATGGGAGGTAAATGAGTCAATAAGTCAGAGACATTAGGCCATAGCTGATCTCTTAAGACACCCTTTTTAAAAAATTTTATGGAGGTCATAATAGTATATAACTTTGTGAAATTTCTGTTGTACTTTATTATTTGTCAGTCACCATATATATGTGTCCCTTTAGCACTTATGCTCACCCCCCAACCCCCTTCTCCTCTGGTCACCGCTAATCTGATCTCTTTGTTCATGTCTTTTATCTTCCACCTATGAGTGAAATCATACAGTATTTGTCTTTCTCTGTCTGGCTTATTTCGTTTAACATAATACCCTCAAGGCCCATCCATGTTGTTGCAAATGGGACAATTTTGGGTTTTTTATGGCTGAGTAGTATTCCATTGTGTATGTAAACCATGTCTTCTTTATTCATTCATTGGTCGATGGGCACTTGGGTTGCCTCCACCTCTTGGCTATTGTGAATAATGCTGCAATGAGCATAGGGGTGAGTGAGTTGGTTTGAGATGTTAATTTCAAATTCTTTGGATAAATACCCATTAGTGGGATAACTGAGTCGGATGGTACTTCTATTTTTCATTTTTTGAGAAATCTCCATCCTCTTTTCTATAGTGGCTGCACCGGTTTGCATTCCCACCAGCAGTGTAGGAGGGTTGCCTTTTCTCCACATCTTCTCCAACATTTGTTATTTTTTGTCTTGGTAATTATAGCCATTCTGACCGGTGTAAGGTGATATCTCACTGTAGTTTTGATTTGCATTTCCCTGACGATTAGTGATGTTGAACATCTTTTCATGTGCCTATTGGCCATCTGTATATCTTCTTTGGAGAAATGTCTGTTCATACCCTCTGCCCATGTTTTGACCAGGTTGTTTGTTTCTTTGTTGTTGAGTTGTATGAGTTCTTTATATATTTTGGATATTAACCCCTTGTCAGATACATGGTTTGCAAATATTTTCTCCCAGTTGGTGGGTTGTCTTTTCATTTTGCTCATGGTTTCCTTGGCCTTCCCGAACTTCTTTGGTCTGATGAATCCCATTAGTTTATTTTTTCTTTTGTTTCCCTTGCCCGAGTAGACATGGTATTCTACAAGATCCTTCTAAGACCAATGTCAAAGAGTGTACTTCCTATATTTACTTCTAGGAGTTTTACGGTTTCACATCTTACCTTCAAGTGTTTAATCCATTTTGAGTTAATTTTTCTGTATGGTGAAAGATTCGTTCTTTTGCATGTGACCGTCCAGTTTTCCCAACACCATTTATTGAAGAGACTTTCCTTTCTCCACTGTACGTTCTTAGCTCCTTTCTTGAAGATTAGCTGTGTGTAGATGTGTGGTTTTATTTCTGGGCTTTCAATTCTGTTCCATTGATCTGTGTGTCTGTGTTTGTACCAGTACCATGCTGTTTTGATTCATATAGCTTTGTAGTATATTTTGAAGTCAGGGATGGTGATGTATCCAGCTTTGTTCTTTTTTCTCAGGATTGCTTTAGCTATTGGGGGTCTTTTGTTGCCCCATATGAATTTTAGGATTCTTTGTTCTATTTATTTCTCTCTCTCTTTTTTTTTTGGTGAGGAAGATTGGCCCTGAAGTAACGTCTGTTGCCAATCTTCCTCTTTTTGCTTGAGAGAAATTGTTCCTGAGCTACATCTGTGCCAATCTTCTTCTGTTTTATACGTGGGATGCTGCCACAGCATGGCTTGATGAGCAGTGAGTAGGTTTGCACCTGGGATCCAAACCCACAAACCCTGGGCCGCAAAAGCAGAGTGTGTGAACTTAACCGCTATGCCAACTGGCTGGCCCTGAGAATTCTTTGTTCTATTTCTCTGGAGAATGTCATTGAGCTTCTGATTGGGATTGCATTGAATCTGTAGATTGCTTTGGGTAGTATGGACATTTTAACTGTGTTTATTCTTCCAATCCATGTGCATGGAATCTCTTTCCATTTCTTTATGTCATCATCGATTTCTTTCAATAATGTCTTATGGTTTTCATTGTATAGGTCTTTCACCTCCTTAGTTAAATTTATTCCTAGAGATTTTATTCTTTTAGTTGTGATTCTAAATGGGACTGTATTCTTGACTTCTCTTTCTGTTGTGTCATTACTAGAGTGTAGAAATGCAGCTGATTTTTGTAAGTCGATATTCTACCCTGCAACTTTGAGTAGTTGTTGATTATTTCTAATAGTTTTCCGATGGATTCTTTAGGGTTTTCCATATATAAAATCATGTCATCTGCAAACAGTGAGAGTTTCACTTCTTCATTGCCAATTTTGATACCTTTTATCTCTTTTTATTCCCTAATTGCTGTGGCCCAAACCTCCAGTATTATGTTGAATAAGAGTGGTGAGAGTGGGCATCCTTGTCTTGTTCCTGTTCTCAGAGGGATGACTTTCAGTTTTTCCCTGTTGAGTATAATGTTGGCTGTGGGTTTGTCATACATGGCCTTTATTATGTTGAGGTACTTTCCTTCTAGGCCCATCTTATTGAGAGTTTTTATCATAAATGACTGTTGGATCTTGTCAAATGCTTTCTCTGCATCTATTGAGATGGTCATGTGGTTTTTATTCCTTATTTTGTTCACGTTGTGTAACACATTGATTGAATTGCGGATGTTGAACCATCCCTGCCTCCCTGCTATAAATCCCACTTGTCAGTGTGTATCATCCTTTTAATGTATTGCTGTATTTGGTTTGCCAATATTTTGTTGAGGATTTTTGCATCTATGTTCATCAGTGATATTGGCCTTAATTCTCCTTGTTTGTGTTGTCCTTGTCTGGCTTTGGGATCAGGGTGATTTTGGCCTCATAAAATGTGTTGGGAAGTGTTCAGTCTTCTTGAATTTTTTGGAATATTTTGAGAAGGATAGATATTAAATCTTCTTTGAATGTTTGGTAGAATTCTCCAGGGAAGCCATCTGATCCTGGGCTTTTATTTTTGGGGGAGGTTTTGGATTATTTTTCAATCTCTTTTCTCATGAGTGGTCTATTCAGATTCTCTATTTCTTCTTGATTCCGTTTTTTGAGGTGGTATGAGTCTAAGAACTTATCCCTTTCTTCTAGCTTGTCTAATTTGTTGGCATATAGTTTTTCATAGTATTCTCTTGAAATCCTTTGTGTTTCTGTGGTATCCACTGTAATTTCTCCTTTTTCATTTCTAATTTTGTTTATTTGAGCTTTCTCTCTCTTTTTTCTTAGTGAGTCTGGCTAAGGGTTTTTCAATTTTGTTTGTCTTCTCAAAGCAGCAGCTCTTAGTTTCATTGATCCTTTTTATTGTTTGTTTGGTTTCAATTTCATCTATTTCTGCTCTAATTTTTATTATTTCCCTCCTTCTGCTGACTTTGGGGTTTGTTTGTTCTTGTTTTTCTAGTTCTGTTAGGTGTAGTTAACGACTGCTTATTTGAGATTTTTCTTGTTTGTTATGGTGGGTGTGTATTTCTATGAATTTCCCTCTTAGGGCCACTTTTGCTGTGTCACATCTGAGTTGGTGTGGTGTATTTTCATTTTCATTTGTCTCCACATGTTTTTTCATTTCCCCTGTAATGTCTTCAAGGATCCATTGGTTGTTCAGTAGCATATTGTTCAGTCTCCACATTTATTACTATCCCAGTTTTTTTCTTGTACTTGATTTCTAGTTTCATAGCATTATTGTCAGAAAAGATGCTTGATGTGATTTCAATCTTCTTAAACTTACTGAGGCTTTCCTTGTTTCCTAACATATGGTCTATCTTTGAGAATGTTCCATGTGCACTTGAGAAGAATGAGTATTCTGCTGTGTTTGGGTGGAGTGTTCTGTATTATATCTATTAAGTGGATCTGGTCTAGTTTTTCATTTAGTTGTGCTATTTCCTTGCTGGCTTTCTGTCTGGATGATCTATCCATTGATGTAAGTAGGGTGTTAGGGTCCCCTACTTTTATTGTATTGGTGTTAATATTTCCTTTTAGCTAAGTGAATAGTTCTTTTATGTACTTGGGTGCTCCTGTGTTAGGTGCATATGTATTTATAAATGTTATGTCCTCTTGGTGGAGCGTCTTGTTTATCATTATATAGTTCCCCTCTTTGTCTCTCGTTGTCTTTTATGTTGAACTCTACTTTGTGTGATATAAGAATGGCAACACCTGCTTTCTTTTGTTTGCTGTTAGCTTAGAGTATTGTCTTCCATCCTGTTACTCTAAGCATGTGTTTGTGGTTACAGCCGAAATGTATTTCCTGGAGGCAGCATGTTGGAGGGTCTTGTTTTTTCATCCATCCCGCCACTCTCTGTCTTTTGATTGGAGAATTCGATCCCTTTACATTTAGAATGATTATTGATATATGAGGGCTTAATGTCACCATTTTATCACTTGTTTTCTGGTTATTCTGTATTTCCCTTGTTTCTCATCCCATGTATTTCAGAATCCCAATTCAGTTTGGTAGCTCTCTATGACAGTTTTCTCAGTTTTCCCTTTATTTATCGTTTGTGTGTCTGTTCTGATTTTCTGTTGAGTGGTTACCATGAGGTTTGTAAAAACGTTCTCATAGATGAGATAGCCCATTTTCTGATAGCCTCTTCTTTCCTTACTCTAAGCATGTTCCATCCCTTTCCTCTTCCCCATCTAAGTTGTTCTTGTCACAACTTATTCCATTTGTGTTGTGATTTTGTGGTTAGAATGAAGTGATTATAATTATTTTTAATGTTTTCCTTCCCTTTCTCTTTAATGTCATAAGTGTTTGCTTATCTGCTCTGATAGAGAGCTGCAATTTTCTGATTTTGTCTGCCTATTTATCTTCTTGCTCATGGGTTTTAAAACTCTTTCTTTTTTTTCAGGTATGAGGGCCTTGACCATTTCTTGCAGGAGTGTGGGGATCTTTTGGCGATGAATTCCCTCAGCTTTTGTTTGTGTGGGAAAGCATTTATTTCTCCATCATATCTGAAGAATATTTTTCCTGGCTAGAGTAGTCTTGGCTGAAGGTTTTCATCTTTCAGAATTTTGAATATATCATTCCACTCTCTACTGGCCTGTAAGGTTTCAGCTGAGAAATCTGCTGAAAGCCTGATGGGGTTCCTTTGTAGGTTATTGTCTTCTGCCTTGCTGCCCTTTATATATTTTCCTTGTCATTGGCTTTTGCCAGTTTTACTAATATATGCCTTGGAGAGGGTCCTTTTACATTGATGTAATTAAGAGTTCTATTATCTTCTTTACTTGCAATTCCAGCTCCTTCCCCCAGTTTGGGAAGTTCTCAGCTATTATTTCTTTGAACAATCTCTCTACTCCTTTCTCCCTCTCTACTTCCTCTGGAATTCCTATAGTCCTTCTGTTGCATTTCCTAATTGAGTCAGGTATTTCTTGGAGAATTTCTTCATTCCCTTTCAGTCTTAGATCTCTCTCTACCTCCAGCTGAAGCGTTTCTATATTACTGTCCTCTAAATTGCCAATTCTGTCCTCCACCATATCAAGTCTGTTATTTAAGGATTCCAGATTTTTCTTTATCTCATTCATTGTTTTTCATCTGCAAAGTTTCTGATTGGTTCTTCCATATAGTTTCAGTCTCTTTTGTGAAGAATTCCCTGTGTTCATTCACTTTATTCCTGATTTCATTGAACTGTCGTTCTGAGTTTCCTTGTAACCTTTTGAGTTTTTTTATGATAGCTATATTGAATTCCCTGTCTTTTAGATTGTAAATTTCTGTGTCTTTAGGATTGATTTCTGGGTGTTTGTCTTTTTCCTTCTGGTTTGCAGTATTAACATACCTCTTCATACTATTTGATGGGATGGATTTGTGCCTTTGCATAGTGATAATATCTGGTCGCAGATTCCACCTGTCATCACTGGTGGGGGGTGGGCAGGAGATGTGTATTTTGAACCCGACGTGATCCCTGGCAGCTGTGCCTATGCAAGCCTGGGCCACTCCTTGGGACTTCAGTGGCACTGTGGGGTCCCCCACCAAATGAGAAAGTGATCACACAAGGGTTCAGGGCTGCTGACGCCTGCTTCCACAGTCCCACCAAGACACGCTCCCCCATTGGGGGCCACAGCGGTACTATAGGCCTTCTCGGCAGCCAGGAAGCCATTCACCCTGGTGGGCAGATCCACTGCTCCCTCTTCCTATGTCACCTCGTCTGTTGTGCTTGGTGGGCAGGGCCTCCCCACTGGGTCCAAGCCTGGGCCACTCCCTGGGACTGCAGAAGCACGCTGGGCTCCCCCACCACATGGGAAAGTGATCACATGGGAGCTCAGAGTTGCCATGATCTGTTCCTGTACTCATGCCAAGGTGTGCTCCCACCCTCAGAGCCACAGTGGTAGTATCACACTCCAGCCAGGAGAACAGTTGCACACAGACACAGGGCTCCCGGGGGGCAAGAGAGAGCTCACGCATCTCCACAAGCTCCCCGGGGGTAGTGGCTCTACCTTCAGATGTACAGCTGTGCGGGTCACCAGGCGTGATGTTGTGCTGTGTGAATATCCTGTGTGCATTAATCAATGAATGTCCACTTGGTTGTAGTTTGAAGGGGGAGAGATAAAGGGAGCAGCTCACTCTGCCATGTTGCCGATGTCTCTAAATAGTTCTCTTAAGACACCCATTTAAGCAGGTAGCCCACATCTGCTGCTGTCTCATTTGGATCTGCTATTGCAGTGGCATCATTCTAGTCCCCCCCCCCCCCAAAGCATATGGAAACCCCAGTCCCTGGGGTGAGCCAGCTAAAGCATTACTTCAAGGGACTGAATGCAAGAAAGTTTATATTCCTGCCCCTCTCAGGACTCCGAAGGAGGCAGTCGTCCTGCCACATGAGTGCTCCAAACCATGAGATGCATGCTGGGCTCTGCTCACAGGTGCTTTCTGCCTGATCACCACCTGGAGAGGAGTTTGGAGCTTTAATTCCCCTGGAAGTTGAGATGGATTTGAGGACTCTGGGGAAGAGGACTGGTGCCCTCTAGAAGAAAAGACAGCACAATACCATTACAATAACGATGATGATCCTTTACATTCTGGTTTTCAGGTAACCATGCACAAAATAATGACGACAGAAAAGACAAAAAGGCGGGGGGCAAGGAGCTGAGGTCATCCTCAGTTGGAGGAGGAAATGCATTCTCTCCCTTACCCTGATACCCAGTCTGTCCTTAAGGATCTAGACCAAGAACCAAACGAAAACAGCAATGTCTGCCTGTATAGAACTTATCCAGTGAGAAGTGAGCTCTACGTAGCATGGGCTGAAATTAAACAATTGACTGCCGTCACATGGCATGGAAAAATGGTGTCCCTACTCAAAGATCCCCACGCAATTGGTGCAGAAGGTGGGAATGACCCGAGAGGAGGCTTTGGACTCCATTATATAATGTTTTTCTTTGTTTGCTCAGGGTCACTATGAGGCCTGCAGAGGGTGGGTGGCATTCCAAGAAATAAAAATCCATACCTTCTTGATGTCGATTTTCCTTGCCTAGAATGCAGCCCACCCTACGTTAGGCCTCATAGTGACCCTGGGCAAACTCTCAAAGGAAAATGTTAGCCTCCATCAGCAGAGGATATCGGAAGGGGCAATAGATGGCATGCAGCATGGTGACTGGGCAAGTCCAAGGAGGCTGAATTGAGTCCCGAGTCCAGCCAGTGGTTTCTCACAGAGGCTCCTGTATAAGTCCTCTTACAGGCAGTGATGGTTAATGCTAAGACAATTCGAGAAGACTTTACTGCCCTGGATTTAGCAGAAATTCAGGAAAGACAAACTCAGAGTCAAGTGCTGCCTGTTAATTCTACAAACAAAACTCTACCTGGCCTAAATTGAAATTAGAGTCAACAGGGAGACTGCCCCCTTCCTAGGCCAAACAAACCACTTCCAGCCAGGCCCCCTCTTAAGTGGGAACCCCGAGATGAACAAGAGAGGTTGTATTGGACCCTAAGGGACAAGAGGAGTCCCAAGATAGTTAATATGTGGTAAATCCATGGAGCAATTATGATAGTTACTAGAGTTAGATTACAATCCGGGCCCTTCATGCCTGTCCCTGATCTCTTCCTGTGGCAAGGACCCACCCCCGCATTGGGAGCCAGTGGCCTCAAGGCAGGCCCCTTCTGGCAGACCGTCACCCTTTACCACATTGACTGTAGTTTGGGCTCCAAAATATTAACAAGCCTGGCTGCCTCTGATGGACACAGGTGCCCAAATATCTTTAATCCCGGGAAGCACTCCTACTTTAAAGGGACTCCTCCCAGGAGAGGGCAGGCCTGGGAGGATTAATTAAAGGGGTAGTTATCTCCTTAACTATTAACATTGGCCCAGTTGTGCTAAAAGATGCTTCTCTCCTGGTTGTTCTTCCTGCGACCGTCTCTTTTCCCATTATTGGGATGGACATCCTCAGTCAGCAGGTAACCTCCTGAAACAAGCCTAAAAAGGCTTTGATGCTACTGGTGGGCACTGGCCAAGTGGGAACTGGTGAACCTGGCTCTACCTGTGCAAGAGGTCTACATGGCACACCACTGGCTAAGGCGAAGGCTGAAGGATTATGGCTTGTCATAGCTGCCTTGGTTAAGGAAAGGATACTGATTCCCACCTTTCATTTCCCCAGTATGGCCTGTGCTTAAAGCCACTAGTAATGAGTGGAGGCCATCAATAGACTGTAGTGAGTACAAGGCTGTTCCCTGTGTTAGAGAACCTCTACCAGAAATTGTCACCTTAATGAATGACATTCAAAATGACATTGGCAAAGAGTTCAGCATCATAGGCTGGGCTAACATGTTCTAGTCATTCAAAATTTCATAGGAGAATCAACCACAATTTGCCTTCACCTTTCAGGATCAACAGGACGCCCTCCGCAAGCTGCCTATAGGGTGTATCAATAGCCCTGGGATTCCCCATGGGACTTGCAGACAGGACCTAGATGCCTGCCCTGGCTTCTCCGCCACCCCCCCGAAATTCGGCTGTGGCTTGTGTCGATGACAACGTCCTCACTGGACCTGTCCAAGACTCGGTCTCCCAGGCCGTCACAACTGTGAGTGAACATCACACTGAGAGGGGTGGACAGTTGCCCCCCATAAGGTATAAGGCCCCTCCTCGTCTGTTAAGTTTCTGGACCATGTTTGAAACTGAGAAGGGTGAACTTTTACCAATCTGGTAAAAGACAAGTTCTTAGTGCTCGTATCGCCCACACTGGGCAAGGAGGCTTCACATTTGGTAGGACTGATGGCATTCTGGTGCCAACACATTCCTCGCCTCAGACATTTGCTGGCCCCCATCTATTGAGTCACCCGTAAGTCTTCCACTTTTCAGCGGGGACCTGATCAACAGCAGGCACTAGATAAATTAAAGGAGGCTTTCACTTCAGCTCTCCCAGCAGTGCTTTGAGAGCAGGACTTACCGTTAGAAGTTTTGGCCACCCTAAAATTCACTTCCAGGAGCCTCTGGAAGAAATGGACAGGTAAATGCCTTGCTGATGGGCTTTTGGTGTAAGTGACTCCCAGACTCCGCCCGAAGGTATTTGTCACTAGAGAGGCAACATCTGGAGGCGTACTGAGCCCTTATTGAAACTGAAGCTTTTACTGGGGCAGAGCCAGTTACCTTCCGCGCTGAGATTCCTGTTATGCCCCGGGTAATAGACAAACCTTCCCATAAATTTGGGTCAGCCACAGAGGCTTCTTTATTAAGATGGAAATGGTATCCACTGGATTGAGCTAAACCCAGCCCTACTGGATTGTCACAACTCCCTGAGAAAATAGCCACATACTTTTCCACTGAAGTTAATTTGCCAAAATCCCCAGACCTTCTGTGCAGGCCTTCTATTGGTTTACCCATGCAAGGCAGCAACCTCTGCTAGCTCATTGAGGGGTTACCAAAACAGCTTTTACAGCCTTTGGGACTGTCACAAGTTATGCAGTCAGATCAAGGTCCCACTTCACTGGAAAGCAAACACAGCAGTGGGCATTAGAAGATAACATTGTTTGGGTTTCTCACCTACCCTGTTGTCCTACAGCAGCAGGTGTTATAGAAAGACATCTTGGACTTTAAATCAAGGCCAATTGAGAGAACTTGGAGGGCAATGGTCCTTCAAGTGGTCAAACTACTGCTCCTAGTCCTGATTATATTAAATTCATGCCCCTGTGGCATGCCTACACCATATTTAAATTCCCAACAAATGATGAGACCACCAACAGAGGCATTTCTGTCTCTGCTGGTGTACACACCCCTCACACCAGACACAACCCAGTTACCAGTTCTCCCAGACACGGGAGCCCTGGCATTGCCATCCACAGAAAGGGAACATTCATCTGGTACTTTCGCCTTTCCTTTTCCCCTCGTAGAAAACCCAGAGCTTAGCCACTTTCTTCTTGATCCTGATGAGGACCTGACTTGGGCCAATGACTCTTCAACCATCTTCAGCCTGTGTTCACTCATCATCCAGCAGAAGCCAAGCAAACCGCCACCCCCAGTCTCTGGAGAGCGAGGTGCCCTCGTCTGCTGCCCATGTCCTTTGCTCCACCACAGGCACTGTGGATCCCAGGAGGTGGAATGAAACCTCTCCCAGACCAGGTAACACCGTTTGAGCAATACCCAGGGCAAAATCGGGTCCCCTACTTGCTGTCCACAGATGACCTCCAACATTAAGCCCTACCCTTTTACTGTGCCCCTTCCTTACCTGAGAAGTTCTTCCTCTTGCCAGCGTTGATTGTATATCTCTTGGCGGTTCACCCTAGCCCTGGTAATCTACACACTGCTGTTGATAAGGTCTGTGTGGAAACAACATGCCACATCTGCACCACAGGGAGACACACAACATAGGTCCGACTGGGGACAATAAGAACCAGGCTGTTGGCTCTTCAGGTTGCTCAGTCATACGACCATGACCGTAGACACCAACACTGAGGCTAGCTCTCCTTCTCCTGTCTCTACCTACTGCTGCTGACAGCACCTATTCTGGCTAAGCCAGTCTCTTAGATACTGCTTGTGGCTCAGAGCTGCCTTCTAAACCCTCCGGGCTTTCACTTCAAATCAGATGAGACCCACTCTTACTAACTGGTGCCATCAAACAAGTAGAGCAATGGGCACTACCTATCGAAGCTCATTTAAGGAATGCCCAGAGATTCTACGCCCCCAGTATTACAACCAGGATGCTTGTGATGGGTGCAATTGGATTAGAAACACTGTAATCCAGAGCTAATACCAAGAAACTCCGTAGAATTACAGAGGTAAAATTATAGCTCTTACTAATCCCTGGGATAATGACGTGTGTAAACTCTGCCAAAAATGTGTGCCTTTACAACTATTGATCTCTTGTCGTATTCATTATAGTGATCTTTTTCTCCCTCTCCAGTATAAGCCCCATTTATTGAGGCAGGAACAAAATTGCACAAAGCAGGTGGCCGAGGGCACCTTACTACCATGGATTTCCTCCCTGGCTGCTGCTAGTCAGTATATACAAGGGAGGGAATGTACACAACATAGTATTACCTGGGACAAGGCATGCCTCAAATGTCAGGGGCTGCAACCAGCTGGGGACTTCTTTCCTAACCTAACTTCACAATGCCGACCTCGAGACTTACATCACACTCAGTGAGAGCAGGCTCTTCAAGAATTGCAAGCTGACTGCCTACAGTAAATAATCGTAGCTTTTGGTGTTGCAGCAAAGAAAATTCTTATGAGAAGCAATTCTTTGATCCCATGGAGAAATCTAACCCCTCTCTACATGGGAGGTTCTCCATCCAAATTGACAGCTACTTGTTTACAGCTATTACCAAATGTGCTGGGCCGACCAAGACCAGCATGAGTAAGGACTTGGGAGAAACTGGAGGGCAACTGCCACCCAGTGTTACTCCTCTGCGGGATCCTTTAAAAATATCCACACCACACCTTACAGGAGAATAATTGTGAGAAGCCCAGGAGCAAAGCTAACCTGGGGAGAAATCTATTGGTGTAGTCACAGGACCACCTCCCAAGAGGCCACTTCTGAGGCCATTACAGCTGTCCAATTGGCTGCCCAAGTAAAATTTCCCCTAGAATGGAAGCGATGGAACAGGTCATCCCCTCTGAAACACAGCAACGTTGTTGTAAACAGGGACAGAAGTGGGCCAAGTGTGCGATACAATTGATGTCTGTTTTTGAAAGAACTTGGCCCACCTGTGAGGATCCTGTGTGTACGAGTGCTCCATTGTTCAGGATCTAATTTGGTGCATCAGTAAATTAACAGCTTTTTCCCAACTGCCGAGAGCACCTGTTGAGCTTATCCTGTGCCCATGGGAACACACCAAAGCTATTTGTTATTGCCAGTTGGCGGGAAACTCAGGCAACAGTCACAGCAATCTGAACAAGAAGGAGCATACAGTTGCCCACCAAACGAAACCTGCATATTGCATTAGTGACACAAATACATGAGACGTCAAGTTCAGCCACAGTCTGGGCTTACTTCCACCAACCGGATTTTAGTACACATAGCATATACCTCTCCCCAGCAAAGCTCCCCTATAGACCTCGTTTACCACAATAAGCCGGTTCCCCTAACCATCGATATCCAACAACAATATCTGGAGGCTAATCTCATGCAAGTTGGTGGGCACTAGTGGGCTGAGTCCATAACCAGTTTAGTGGACCCAGGTGGTGAATGCAAGGTGGAGAGGATGCCAGCTTGTTTGATGATAACATCATAAGCTTCCATGAACACCACCTGGAATTGCACTAAGCCACACAAAGTCAACTTCAGAGGAACCAAAGACAGCAGGGGGAGCCTGGTGGCCCTGTAAGGGAATCAGATGACTTCCCCTTGTCTGGCCCTGGAAAATATTTCTTATATGTGGGTTTGGCCCCAAATCCAGATTTTTTACTTAGCAACTGAACCCTCCAAGTACTTGCCCCCACAAACCATGCTAGCCACAATTCCCCAATGCCACAGACATGTTCACATACATGCCCTCTCACCCCCACTCACTAACATGCTCACACTTTCACACCCACAATTATGTTCACATTTACTCTCACACATGAACATGGTCATATAATCAATCACACGCAAACAAACTCATCCATTCACACACCCTTGTATATGCTCACATGTACACATTCACATGTTCACTTGCTATACACATTAACACACTCACATGTTCACTCACATACACTACATGCTCAGTTTCATATATTCCTCACACAAATATACTCACACATTGACAAGCTCACACAGATGACCCTACTTATATATTAACCTCTACACACAAACATGCTAATATCCATGCACACGATCATGAATCCACTCATAAACATGAACACACAAGCATTAATCAAACAAATATACTCACATTGGTGAACTCTCATATGAATTGGCATGCATATTTATTCACACACAAGGAGATGCTCAAACATTCACTGACTCATGCCAACATCTTATACTCCTAGACACACGTATTTACTCACACACATGCTCACAAATTCACAGAGCCACATATACTCAAACTTGCCTGTTCACATAAATGACAGTGCTCAATCACTCATTGCCAAATATGTTCCTGTGCACAAAGTCACCCACGCTTTCTCTCACATACAGCAGCACACTCATTCACTCGCCAATAGGAGCACATTTAATTTTAACATGGTCACACACTCACATGCTCACACCTTCACTCACATGCACAAACATGCTTCCAAATTTACTCACACACATAGGCACCCTCAAATAATTTGCACATAATCATATCTCCAGTAGGACTTGCACGATAACATGCCCTCATATATTAAAATACTCACTAGTCGTTAACACACATATATGCTGGCACACAGAAAGATGCTCACAAATTCACTCAGTCACACAAACACCCTCACAAAATGCACATATTCACACACACAAACTGACTCACATTAACAAACACATGTTCACTTGCACGAGCATTCTCACAAATTTACTCTCACACATAGACACATGCACACATATTCACATAATCACACAAATATGCTTGCACATTCATTCACTTACACAAATTTGCGCACATATTCACTCACTACAGTGAAGACGCCCACAGATTCACTCACGCATGTAATCTCACGTAGGCTCACTTGTAAAACACTCACATATTCACTCACTGGCACACATCAACACGCTCACAAACGGGCACACTCACATATTCACTTACCGTAAGACATGCTCACACTCACCACAAAGCTCACACCTTTGCCCATGCATATGGATACGCTCAGATAAATTCACATGCACTCACACATTCACTCATTTAAATATAATCACATGTTAACAAGGTCACACAATCAAACATGCTTCCAGAGTCACACTCACATGCACATGCTCACAACGCTCACTCACAGATTTACTAGCACTTGTAGACACCCTCACATACACTTACAAACACCCATTCACATATTCACTCAAACACTCAAATATGCTAGACATAACATGCTCACATACATGACAATGCTCATGAATTCCCTTGCATGCGTGAATATGATCACATACACAAGGTCACATACATTCATTCACATACATCAACTCACTGACACCTTCACTTACACAATAGCTTACTTGATGTTAATATGCTCTCACACTTACACACTCAAGCATGTTCACAAATTTATTCACACACATAGCCACTATCACATAAAATCGTTTTCACACACTCACACATCCATGAACATGCTCACATATATACAGACATGCTCACTATTCGCTCAGACACTAAAACCCTCCAGAAGTCAGACAAGCACAGGTTCACATATATGCACATGCTCTCACTTTCACTGGCTCATGAACATGCTCCATTTTATTCACATGCAACACACTCATTAACACTCACAAACCCACATGCTCACACATGTGCCCAATCACATGAGCTTGCTCACAAATTCACTTACACAATAACACACTTGTATTTGCTTACTTACATTGCGCACACTCACATTTTCACTTTTGTAGACACATTAACCCATTAAGAAACAGGAAAATACTCAGACACAAATATACTCTCACATTAGCATGCTACTCACACACAATCACTCATTCAGTCATAAATGAGTCTTTACACATTTACTCACACACAAACACACTCAATCTTTCACACATTCACCCACATATTCACACTCTCAAATAAGGACATTTGTACATTTATTCACTCTTAGCATCACACAGATTTACTCACACACATAGACACACTCACATGTACTGACATACACTCACATGCTGATGCTCAACACACTCACATATACAAACTCGATCACTTGTCCAGTCTTACTCACATCCGTAAATATACTCCCACATTAACTCACCAGAGAACCAATCCCCACATATGAACATTCACTCACACACATTCATTCACAGAAAGGATTGTCCTCACATCTTACACACTCACATGTTCACTTGCACACAAATTCACTCATTTAGTCAAATATACTCACACATTAACACTCTCACAAACAAAGTAATGCTCATATATTCACTCACGGACATGAACATACTTACACACATGTACACTCAGTGACACTCACATACAATGATGTGTTCACACATTTATTCCCTCACACAAACTGGCTCACACATTCACTCACTCACATTAACATGTTTACAATATCACTCATGCACCAGACACATTCCTGTATGTCACATGTACATGCACATTCCCTCACATGTGCACCTAAACAAACACATAAACACCATTGGGGACATGCTTACACATTCACTCGCAAATGAACACACTTCCAAACACATGCTCACACATTCACTTGAAAATAAACATTTTCACACTCATCATGAAGCTCACTCGTTCAGACACACAGAGAAGCACATGTATGCTCATAAGTACATGCTCACATGTTCACTTACACTAATTTACTAACAACCTCACGCAAGCAATAGTGCTTGCACATTAACTCACACATATGAACATGCTAACATCCATGTACACATTCACAAATTTACTCATACACTTGAACAGGTGTAAACATTTACTTAAACAGATATACTCAAACCAGCACACGTGCCCATGAACAGGTACACACATCAGTCTCACACTTGTACGTGCTTGCATACATGCACACACAGATTTATTCAGTGACGTGGTCATGCTCAGAGGTTTACTCACACTGGTGGATATGCTTATACACACACACACTCACTCATTCACTCACTCAAATAACCTAAATCAAGTTGATTACACACATGAAGTGCTCACACATTCACTCAATTGCCCAAATATGCTCATAAACACAAAGTTATTCAATATTTACTCACATGTATAAACACTTTGATACATTTACTCATGTGCATGTGCATGTACATACTTGTATTTATGCTCACTCACACTCACATAGTCACTTACAAACACAGACATGCTTTAAAATTCACTCACACACATAGACACTCTCACATATAATCACTTGCACATATTCACACACCCAGTCACAGATGCATATCAACATACAAAATATACAAATTTTGTATTTCAATATGCAAGATGTAAAACCTGGCTATTGTTGACTCACATATGTATGTATGCTCAAGCACACAAATACACGTGAATTCACTCAAACACAGAAATTGGTGATATGCACGCACATACTCACACAGTCACTTTCAATAACATGCTCACAATTCACTCACTCAAAAGAACATAGTGACAAATTAACTCACGCAGTCTACTCACATACACGTGTGCAGTCTCATGCATTCTCTCACTCCCACAAACATGCTCGGAAGTCACTCACTCACATGAGCATGATAACATTTATTCACTCACACGAACATGCTCACGAAATCACTCCCACAGCAGACTCATTTACACTTACATGTACATACTCACACTTTAACTTACACAAAATAACATGATCACAAAAAGAGCATGCTCACGTGTTCACTTGCACATGAACATGCTCATACTTACAAACACTCACATACTCATTCACATAAACACACTCACATATTAACAAGCTTAAAGATGAACCCACATTCACTCACAACATGCTGACAGATTTACTAACACACATAGACACACTCACATGAACATACCCACAAATTCATTCACACACAAGACATACTCATATATGCTCATATTCACTCACTCACACTTTCTCTCCCACATGCATAAAAACCCAGTCAGAAACAGGGACATGCTCATACATCCAATCACACACATAGGCATCTTACTCTTAATGTGATCACACACTCACATGCTAGCATGTTAAATCACACACAAACATGTTTATAAAATAATACACCTTTATAGATACACTTACCTATAATCATTTATATCAGTCACATGTCCAGTCCTACTCCCATATATACATAGACAAATATCCTTGTGTTCACTCACACACGCGTACCTGCTGTTAGCCATGAATGTGCTCACAAATTTACTAAAACACAGATTTATGCTGATATGCGTAGATTTTCACACATTCACTAACACAAACATGCTGAATTCTTGCACAGATTTAGACACACACTCACATATGCTATCACCAGCACACATATCCACTCATTCACATGAACGTGTTCACAGGTTCCTTCATACATGAGACACACTCATATTTCTCTCATGAACACACTTCTTCAGTTACACACATTAGCACACTCAAAAACAGGGACTTGCTCACACATTCACTAACTCAACGTGTGCATTCTCACAAAGTCCTGAGTACAGAAATACAGTCATAGACACTATGTGCTCACACTCACCCATTCACTTACACAGGCACATTAACACACTCACAAATGGAAATATACTTTTCTGTTCACTCTCACACAAACATGCTCACACTCATCATGAGTTCATTCACTCACACACAAAGATTCACGCATATACTCACATTTAACATGGAATACACTCATATTAGCAAGCTCACAAAAACAAATATGATAGTTTTTCACTTACCAACGCAAACTTGCTAATGCTTATGCACATGCTCACAAATTCCATATACTTGAACACACCTAAACATGTACTTCAACATTCAAATATTGTTACATAATAGACTCTAAGACATTCAAAAGTTCACAAATTCACTCTCACAAATGTACACGCTCACATATATGCACATGCTCACATATTCTCCCACTCATGGTAACATGTTTAAAATTTACTCACATACAAATTACTCATACATATAGACACACTCGTATATATTCACACTCGCTTGCTCACACAGACGTGCTCACACATTCACTCACTCACATGATCATGCTCACAAATGTACTCCGATACATAGACGTACCAGATACACCCTCACACACACTTTAATAAATTCACTCCATAGAGCCATGCTCAAACATGCATTCCCTCAGTCACATGAGCATACCCACAAATTCAATCACACAGGCACATAAATGTATAAGCTCACAGGCTCCCAGTCACACATTCACTTGCACGTACATATTAACACTCACATATTCAGGATCATGCTCATGTAATCACACACAAACATGATCACATCCACCAAAAAGTACAAACATTCACTCACAGAAGAAAATACACTCACATGAACTTACATTCAGATGCTCACATTTCACTCATGCAAGTATACTCACACATTAATGACTTTACAGTAATGAACCTGATACATATTCACTCAAACACATAAACGTGCTAACATCCATTCGTGTGACCGGATGTTCAGGCATACACTTTAATACATACAAACACACACTTCAACACTCAAATATCATTACACTAACCTATTCTCATGTGTTCAGTTTCATTTATTTATTCTGTCAAATATTCCTGCTCACATATATGCACTCACTCACACAAACACACTCATAGCTCACTCATTCACATGATCATTCTCACACATTCACTCAGAAACATACACGAGCAAAAATTCACTCACACACTAAACACAATCGTGACTTATATACGCACAATCACAGATTCACTTACACATGCAAATTATCACTGACATAAAGAGGAATGTGCTCATGTATTCACTTGCACACGAACATAGTCACACTCACCAGGAAGCACACAGATTCACTCAAACACATAAATACACTTACATTCACTGACACCCATATACTCATACATGCCTTTACACAAATATGGTCGTATGTTAAGATAACACCAGAAAACACTTATGTACTCACTATATACAAACATACTAACATATGTGTTCTTGCTCAAAAATTCATCATACAATGAGCACACAAATATTCACTGAAACACAAAATTACACACAATGGAATACTCTGAACTATGAACAGGCTCACACATACACTGTCACATTTATGCTCACATACATACACATGCTGAAACTTTCACTCACTCACATAAAAAGCTCACTCATTGGCTCACACAAACATGATAAAAATTTTACTCACACACCTACACACACTCAGCCTGTTGGTTCACAATCTGAGAAGTTCCCTGGGTGAAGCTTGAAACTGGCCCCCGTACACCAAGGGCAAGGAGGGCCCAAAGAAAAAGGCAGGCCACTCCAGATAGGTAGGTGGCAATTTTAATAAGCAGGGGAACATACATACAAGGCTTGTCTTGGGCAGCCACAAGACGAGTAGAACTCCACTCCCGCCCACTAGAATCTTAACAGTTTATATAGAGGTCTTAATGAGGTTCAGTCATGTATCCAGTCCCGATGGTCTCAGCAGCACATTCATTTCTCAGGACTGCATCCTTGCAACGGCTCCTAGTGTGACAATGGTGAGCAGAAGGTCCATTCCAAGGACAGGGCAAGCGGGGGAAGGAGGCTCCAATTGCCTGGGTCCAGCGCAGGGGTCAACCAGCAGTCACATCCTCTCGATGACTTCCTCCTGTATTCCGTCCTCCATGACTAGCTCTTACAATCTTATTCGCCCCTCTCTTCTGCAGTGTTCCCTGAGCGGTTAGCAAGGGGATTTATTGGCATGAAGATGGCGATCAGGCTGCATTGAAGGCAGATGCCAGAGCTGTAATAGAAGCATAGGCAAGAGAAAAGACAGATTAAGATAATGGTTCTCCATAAGTAATGGTTTTTCCCACCAAGAGCCCCATGATGCGAACCACTTATTAAGTCCCGTAGGCTGGGGGTAAGATCACTCAAGGCATTGACTTGTGTCCTCATGTGATTTAGTAAAGATGATACATTGACAGAGTCATCAGGAATGAACAAATAATATTCTGTTTGGATAATGGCACAGTAATAATGTCTAAGACTGTCCTAATGAGCTAGAGGGACAGCTGTCCCCATACCCAACTGTTGGATTGACTCCTTTGCCAGGCACGTGAGTGGGCCCACTGTAGAAAGGTATTTCCATCGGGCGCATCCTGTGACTGGACACTGGAGGAGAAGAAATCCAAGTTTGAAAAGACAGCTATTCAGGAGGAACTTGTATGGGAAGGTCTTCTTGTTCCATAAGAATTACACTTGTGGCCTGATCCTTAGATGTTAATGGGGCTGCAGCATTAGGAACTTGACCTGGTTGTGCATACCATGCACATTAGCCAGGGGAGGCAGCACTGTCAGGTATGAGAAGATGGACTAGGGGTGGGATATGCCAGACTAGGACTCCCACTTTTTCCCCTCTTTCAATAGTGCATGTTCCATTCCAGGTATGGTGTGTTTCCATAGGTGCAGCTTACAGCAGGACAGTGGGCTCCCGGTGGAGACTGAGTAGTTCCCCCTTACCCAGTGGTGCTAAGTAACTCACCCCTCCTGGTGGGACATCCCATTACAAATTCCAGTGGATCATGCCTTCCCCAGGTGTGATGGGGTTTTGAATCACAGTGAGAGTTGGAGCAATGGCTGTCTCCTGTGACTTCCATACCTTTATGGTATTGGGCGTGTTGCGGTAAGGGTCCCTAGTCTGGCATAATGGGCAATCGCCCTATTGGTTGATGCTTCAAATGTATTAATGCCTGGGACAGTAGTTTAGTCCACTCAGCCAAGGTGTTTTTACCTGTTAGAAATTTAATCTGCTGCTTTAATATTTCATGTTTGCATTCTATCACCCCTGCTGCTTGTGGGTTCTAGGGGAGATGAACCGCCATCCACTGTCATATTCAGCCTTGTATGTCATGCTCATAATTTCACTGACATGCACACTCAGAGATGCTCGTATAAACACTGCTTCACAAAAATAAATTGACACATTCACTCAATCACATGACCATGATTACAGATTCTCTCACAGGGGCACACAGATATGTACACTCTAATACTCCCATTTACCCAATCTCTTTGCACATGCATTAACATGCTCACAGTTGGGAACACGCTCACATATACCCTTGCACACTAAAGTGCTTATGCTCACCGCAAAGTTCAAACATTCATTAGTACATAAATAAATTCACATGCATTCAGTCACAGGCTCACATTTCACCCACACGGTATGCACAAACATTAATACGCTCACAAAGTGACTATAATACACATTCATGTGCTCACATGAACATGCCATCATCCATGCGTATGCTCACAAGTTAATGCATACACATGAACTCAAACATTTACTTCACCACTCAAGTATTCTACCCCTAGCACACTCTAATGCACGTACAAGTTCACATATTCACCTTCAAAAATGTCTAGGCTCACATATATGCCCAGGGTCACACATTGACTGACCTACATTAACATGAATATAATTTAGTCACTCCTATAAATATATCGACAAATTACTCACACCTGTAGACATACTCACATACATACACACTCACATACACACATTCTCTCACACAAACAGGCCCGCAATTCAGTGACTCACAGGAGTATTATCACACATTCACCCACACGAATATGATGAAAAATTCATCCATATACTACGCATATTAGGTCTCTAGGCCCACAATCACACATTCACTTACAAATGCAAATTATCATTGTCTCCAACAGAAACACACTTACAGCTTCACTTGCACACAAACATGCTTATAGCCCCCAACTAGTCACAAATTTCCACACCACATAAAACACTTCCATTCCCTTGCACACATACTCATACATTACCTTACTCAAATATACTTACCCATAAACAAGATAGTGAAAGAAACCCCTTACACTCTCATGACACACAAACATGGTCACCTGTCTACACATGCTCACATCCATACATACAACGAGCACACAGAAATATTCACTTAAACACAAAATTTTGCTCACAGTGAAACACCACGAGCTGGTTCACACATACACTTGCCCAGACACATACGTATATACACAAACTTACACATTCACTCACTCAAACAACGAGGTTTACGCATTTATGCATTGAAATATGCCCACAAAATCGCTTCATAGACATATTCATAGACACGTACACATTCAAACGCTCACACTGACCATTCACTCTTTTACACAAACGAAAATATTTACTGAAATATTTTAAATGCTGACTATTCACTCAATCACATGATCATGCCCACAAATTCATTCACACAAGGACTCAAATATATATACTCAAATGCTCCCACTGACGCATTCACTTACACATGCACAGTAACATTGTGAAAATCAGGAACATGTTCACGTGGATGCTCGCACAGAACGTGCTCACATCTACCATGAAGCTCAAATTTTTACTCACAGAAGAAAATACCCTCATGTGTACTCGCACTCATGTTCATTTTTCTCGCACAGAAATGCACTCAACCCATTAACTAAGTAGTGGTGATAAACTGATGCCCATTCATTAATGCACAGAAATGTGCTAACCTCCATGTACAAGGTCACAAATTGAAACATACACTTGAACACACAGACATTTATGTCAGCATACTCACACACGTACAGGTTCACATATTCACTCTAAAGAACATAAATGCTCATATATATGCACACGCTTACACTTTCACTCACTCACATTAACTCGCTGACAATTCACTATGCAAATGCATATACTGACAAATTTACCCACATGCATACACGTGCTAACATCCATTCCCAGCCAAATGGTCAAACAGTCACGAATGAAAAATTTTTTGCACCTCACTCACTCTCATGAGCTTAATTACATATTCATTCACACACATGAAGGTGATAAGTTAACGCCCACTTCAGATACATGCATAGCAGTTATTCACACACATTCACTTACCCATGCAAATTATCATTGTCCCAAACAGTAACTTATTCCTATATTCACTTGTACACAAATATGGTCACAGTCACCAAGAAGCTCACAAATTCACTCAATTACATTACATAACGACACTTACATTCCCTCACACACATGCTCACAAAATTACTTTATTCAAATATATTCACACATTAACAAGATCACTTGGAAAACAAACTTACTGGCTACTCAGATATATGGTAACATGCATTCACATGCTTATAGATTCATGTCTACAGGTGAGTGCCCATAAATGTTCACTTTAAGCATGCAAATTTACACCTGAGAAATCAGTCTTGTCCGTGAACAGTCCTACACATACACTGTGGCACTCAGACATGCTGACACTCACGCATTCCCTCACTCACAGAACACGCTCAAATATTCACACACTCAAGCTCAAAAATTCATTCACATTCAAAAACACATAGGCCTTCACATGCACACACTGACGCATTCAGTCCTTCACACAAACATGCTCAAACATTCACTCCATCCAAGTCACAACCATGCCCACGAATTCTCTCACACTGGGGTACCAATATAGATGCTCAAAGGCTCCCACTTACACCTTCACCACACGTGTCATTCACATAATCAAAAGCCAGGAGATGCTCACATGGCCGTATGCACACAGACATGCTCACATCCACCTCAGATGCCAAACGTTTACTCACAAAAGAAAATACACTCATGTGTCCTTGCATGTACATGCTCATGTTTCACTCACACAGATATGCTCACACTATGTTAACTAGCTCAAAACAGGGAACCTGATACATATTCACTTACTCACACAAACATGCTAACATCCATGCACATGGTCACAGATTCAAGGATGCACTTGAACGTGAACAAGCATTTACATCAACTCTGCAGTATTGTCCTAGTAACACACTCTCAGATGTACATGTTCACATATTCACTCTTATGATATATATATATAGTATATATAATCACGCCCATACGTGCTCACGCTGACTTAGAAGCACACCAGTTCACTCATTTGTATAAACACCGTTACATTTACTCACACATGTGGGCACGAATTACCTTATTCCCATATGGTCACATATTAATAAGATCCCAAGAAGACATACTTGCCCATCCACTATACACAAATATGCTGAATGTGATTCACATGCTTACAGATTTCTTTCTACAGATGAGCATACATCAGTTTTCACCTTAAGCACACAGATTTGCATCCAAGAGAACACTCTAACCCATGAACAGGCTCACACAGGCGTTGTCCAGACAGATGTGCTCACATACATACACTCACACAATCACTCACTCACAAAACACTCAGGCTTGCCCACTAATTCACTCCCATTCACAGACACACAGACATTCACATTTACCTACCAGCACATTCACTCCTGTACACAAACATGCTGAAACATTCACTCAGTCACACGACCATGACTGTAGATTCACTCACACAGGGACGCAAATATATACATTCGGATGCTCCCACTCACACACTCACTTGCACGTGTACCTCAACACTCTCTAATGTCAGGAACATGTTCACATAGACACTCACGTATGAACATGCTCACATCCTCCATCAAGCTCAAATATTCACCCACGGAAGAAAATACACTCCTGCGCACTTCCATTCATATATTTGTTCATATTTCACTCACACAAATATGCTCACCTGTTAACTAGCTCATGGCAACGAACCTGATAAACATTCACTCACTCACACAAACATGCTAACACCTGAGCACATGGCCACAAATTCAAGGATACACTTGGACACACAGACATCTGTAGCAATTCTCTAATATTGAAATCCTAACATACTCGCCAATGTACAAGTTCATATATTTACTCTCACAAATGGGCAAATTCACACATATGCACATGCTCATTCCCTCACTCACATTAACATGCTTACAAATCACTCACCCAGACACAGCCACTGACAGATTTACTCACACATATACACATACTGACGTACATTCGCCCTTGATGGCTCACAATTCACACAACATAGCCCCTACCTCGCTCAGGTCATCATAATCACACATTCACTTAAATGCACAAATGTGTTTATAAATTCATTCACACTCCAAACACTCATTTCACTCATTTTATTGATATATGCACACTCACACATTCACTTACCCATGTAAAATGTCACTGTCACAAACAGTAACATGCATATGTGGGAAATTGTACCCAAACATGCTCACACCGAGAAGCACACAATTTCATTCATTTACTTGAAAACCATTACATTCATTCCCACACACATGCACACAAATTACCTTATTCAAATATATTCACACATAAACAAGATCACCCAAAAAGCACATTTACCCCCTCACTGCTCACAGATATGCTAACATGCATTCACATGCTTACAGATTTATTCATACAGAACACACTTACATATTCAGAGTCCACAAATTTACACCTCAGGAAACACGCTCACCCACCAACATGCTCACACATGCAGTGTCGCACAGAGATATGCTCACAGACATTCACATCCTTGCACATTCACTCAGTCCCTTAACACAATCAAATATGCCCATGAATTCACTCACATTCAAAAACACACGTATGTTCACCCATGCACTGGGTCACCTACACGTACTAAAATATTCACTCAGTCTCATGACCATACTCACATGTTCACTCACACAGGGACTCAAATATATACACTCAGATGCTTCCAGATGATCTCACTCACACTTTCACTTACACATGCACATTCTTAAAATCAGGAACATGCTCACATAGACGCTTGTACACAAACATGCTCACAGCCACCATAAAGGCAAACATTCATTCATGGAAGAAAATACACTCAAGCACTTAAAGTGCCCTGCTCACATTGTCTCACATTAATATGTGCACACACTAACTAGCTCACAGCAAGAAACCTGATACATTCTCTCGCTCACATGAATGTGCTAACACCCATGTCAATAAAAAAGTTGCACGGTGTGGAGTTTAATAGGCCAAGAAAGCTTTATTCAAGGCTGTTGCAATAGGGGACAGAGACTGTTGTGATAGGGGAAGGAAAATAAACTCAACTCCAAATACAGCAGAGACAGGTGAGCATTCATGGCCAACAGGGAGGGTGAGGGAGTGAGTGAAGGGAAAATTACTAAGAGGAACTTGGTTAGGTATTACGTTGGTTAATTTTATGTGTCAACTTGATTGGACTAAGGGATGCCCAGATAGCTAGTAAAACATTTCTTGATGTGTCTGTGAAGGTGATTCCAGAAGAGATGAGCAATTGAACTGGTAGATTGAGGAAAGAAAATTGCCCTCACCAATGCAAGTGGGCATCATCCAACCCACTGAGGGCCTGAATAGAACAAAAAGGCAAACGCAGGACGAATTTGCTCTTTGCAATGAGCTGGGACATCCATCTTCTCCTGCTCTTAGACGTCGGTACTTCTAGTTCTTAGGCCTTTGGACTTGGACTGAGACTTACTCCATCGGCCGCCTGATTCTTGGGCTTTTGGACTCAAACTAGGACTTACTCCCCTTGTTCTCAAGTATTCAGACTCATACTGGATTCTACCACTGGCTTTCCTGGTTCTCCAGCGTGCAGACAGCAGATCATGGGACTTCCCGGCCTCCATAATTGCATGAGCCACTTGCTATAAGAAAACTCCTCATATCTATATCTAACAGAGAAACAGAACCAATATGATAGATATATAAAGACATATACATGTAATTATAGATATCTAGATATCTTACATAGAGTTATCTATATATCTACATCTAGATATATTATATAGATTAATATAGATATCTATAATATAGATAGATATAGATATCGATCTATAGAGATTGATAAATAAGATATCTATAGATCTATAGATGTCTTATTCGTTCTTTTTCTCTGGAGAACGCTGACTAACACAGGTATCAAAGGAGGCTGGGAAGGGGGTTGGAACTTGATTAGATATCAAAGGGAAGGATGAAAATCTTGGTTAGATGTGAAGGCTGAGGGGACTCTTGCTAAACTGGCTTAGAAGGAGTTTTGCTAAAACTGGGCCTGACAGGCGGAAGACAGGGTCAAGCTTGAGGCCCAGTCAAGAAGAGGGCTCAGAACAGCCTAAAGTTTGGTCAGGGAGAGAGTTCTTGTCAGTCCCCCCTCTTGTTCAAGGAAAGAAGAGACATTCTTCTTTCCTCTGAACAGTATAAGTCTATTTCTTATTCAGTCACCTCTTGTTCATTAAGGACCAGCTAAACCATCTGTTGAGACTTAGTAGTAGAGGATATTTGCTAGATGGTATGGGCAATCAGGCATTTAATGAGGGGGATTTCTATGAAAAGAATAGGAAAGATTGATGTTTGGAGTGGACTATTTAAACCGAGTTTCTGAGTCCAGAAGGACAGCCAGTTGAGAAAATTTCGAGATGTTGCGCTTGAAGCGTGTTGAGATGGCGGAGTAAAGATGGCAGTGACGATCTGATGGATTTCCTAGTTTGCAGTGGATGTTTTTGGTGGTGGTGTAGACATCAGAAAGGTTTTGGTAAGGTCATCCAGAATCGTGATTATTTCCTGGAGTAGAGCATGGAAGATGTGGGAGTTTGGTGAATTTCCTGAGTGGCCCGTACAGCAGCAGTTCCAGGGACGAAGGTTGTCCATGCATGCTCTGCCGAAGTGATGGGACCTGTGAAGTTTACATCATGTTGTCTAGCCTCGGCTCACAGGGCTTCTTTAGATCCTACGAGGAAAGCCAGTTACAAGACAACCTAGGGTTGCAGTAAGGATCTGGGCAGTCAGCTTTGAGTTCTCAGTGACGTCAAGTCAGAAGGGTTGGAGAAAAATTGGAAACATAAGTTTGAGGAGTCACAGCCAGATGTTGAAGGAAATTGGAAGAACTGAGAATTTGGTAAGGACTGATGAAATATGTGAGATAGCAGGATCTAGTCCAATTATGGGTAGGTAACAAAACATGTAGTTTACAGAGAAGTGCAAAACAGCTCAAAGACAATAAACAGGACAAGGATCTGATACCTCACAAGGGTGTATTTTCTATTTAAATATAGAATTTCTCTCAGTAGTCACCTCCTTTTTGATCAAAGATAATCAAAGAGGATTCTTGTTTATGAAATGTTTGGTCTCCTTAGATTTGGTCTGATTATTTCCATAAGGGCAGCAAGAATGGTAATTGACCACATAGGCCTTTTTGTAGTTGGCTTTGCTGGCACTTTCCATAAGGAATCTCAGATTGGACTTTTAAAAACCTCTCAGTTCTGGGGAGCCAAGCCAAGAACTCACCACCAGAATTTACCTGCAATACCTGTAGACTTGGGTGAATTACTCTCTTCTTGAAGTCCCCAAAATATCCTGTTTCCTAGGTTTGCCAGCAGGTGACCTCTCCTACTCACCTGTAAGGCTGACAAACCTGTAAGCCAGGTACCAGGCCCGTTTCTCCAAGAGAACTTTGTAAGCCTTGGCTTCATAAAGTGTCCCTTAAAACCGTCTGGTCATATCTGATTATATGCATCATTCTCAAATATGATATTCCAATCAAAGCTTTGGTTATCTAATCAATATTTAAAAATATGTTCTGTTACAAAGAGGACAGATTCTTATTGGACCTATGTACTTAGTTATATTCCCATGAAAATAAGAATATTTAATAGGAATATTCAAGTTCTGGAGTGATCAGGCAGGGGCAAAAAGATCAATATTTCATTTCTGTTTACAAAAGTATAATCTACTAAACTGTTATGAATTTCAGGTAGCAGAAGTTAGAAGAGAAAGAGGTTCTTCATATCCAGAAAATAGAACCTTAAAACATAAGCAGCAGTCCGAACAAAAGACATAATCCTCGTTAATCAGTTCACGCAGCCCTGTGTAGTTCTTGTTCTGTTTGACGTTGGGTTAGCCATCTCATGAACACATTGGCTTCTCCAATAGAGTTCTGGAAATCCGGACTCAGTCCAGCGGTATGGTCTCAAAGTTATTTCAGCAAATGCCGTTAGGGGTTCTGTGCCCAGAGTACCTGGTACGGTCCTTTCTATGGGACTTCAAGACAGTCCCATTTTGTGGAAGACAAGTACTCTGGCCTGTAGCTGACTGCAAGAGTTTTCAGGGAAGATCAAAGTAAAACAGCCATCTATGGATGACAAAAGACTTAGAACAGCCATGCTAAAAGATGTGATGAAAGTTCCTTATAAAAATAATGCAATTGACAAGGACATTTGGATGTTTCTGTGGCATACAACATTTTAAAATAATAACTGGAATTATGATGGATGACATCATGCTGATGGTGTCTAATATCAGGCAAAGCAGCACCAGGATATATCATGGACAGCAAGGGCATTGACATTTGTAGGAACTTAATACAATTTCTAAAATATTTATTTTAATAATATTTTACCCATACAAATGTAAACTAGAGAAGGTTAAGCATTTCTTCTTCTCTGACAATGCTTCCCATGCAACTCAACCTATCAGACAAACCTAATTATTTTTAACATCTCTCACTTTACAGGGGGAAAGAGTAAACTCTTTGTGATTTTCCAGGAGCCCTCTGGGAAATCCCAAAGTCACTTTGAGATCAAGAAGATTTCATTAAGGGTTTGATTTGGGGAAGGCAAAATATCAGGAGTTGTTAAAAATGTCAATAGGTTTGAACGCTTGGCTTAATAGGATTATGGGTCACTAAGAAACTGTTTGGCTACCCATTTAACCAGAGTGACAATAAAAGATTTCAAAAGTAAATGTTAGAGGTAACATGGTTGAAAACAACCTTATCTCTTTTAGAAGTGAGAAGACTCAGTTCTCTTACATAATGAAAGACATGATAAATCAACATGAAGCACAGGAAATTATGCTGATAAGACAAAGAATCTGGGCCTTTCAGGCAGCTTACCCGGAAGGTAAGGAAAAGCCTTTTACAAGGTCTTATTGAGAGCAGACCTAAGAAAATGTTTGTCTTAGCAACTTTCACATATGCAACACAGTATTAATAACTGCAGTCGCCGTGCTGTACATTCCATCCCCAGGACTTATTTATTTTATAACTGGAAGTTTGTGCCTTTTGACCCCCTTCACCCATTTCACCGCCCTACCCCTCCGCCCCACCCCTCCTCCCCACCCCCCGCCCGGCAACCACCAATCTGTTCTTCATATGTATGAGTTCAGGGTTTTGTTTGTTTGTTTAGATTCCACATGTAAATGAGATCATACAGTGTTTGTCTTTCTCTGTCTGACTTATTTCACATAGCATAATGCCGGCAAGGTCCATCCATGTTGTTGCAAGTGGCAGAGTTTCCTCCTTTTTTATGGCTGAATAATAATCCACTGTGTATATATACCACATTTTCTTTATCCATTCATACATTGAAACTAATATAATGTTGACATTTTCATAATCAGGAACGTGCTCACATAGATACTTGCACACAAACATGCTTACATCCACCATAAAGCTCAAACATTGATAAAAGAAAATACATTCACATGCACTTACACTCGCAAATATACTCACATGTTAACTAGCTTACAATAACGAACCAGATGCATATCCACGCATTCACATGAACATGCTATTGTCCATATATCTCCTCGTGGCAGTGGATCAGCAGACAAAGAAAGGAGCTTATACAGTAGTGGGGCAAGTTGACCCTGACTACCACGCACAGATGTGAGTTGTTGCTACATTATGGGGATAGGGAGAAGTATGTCTGAACGCAGAGGATTCATCAGGAATTCTTTTGGTGCTTCTTGCCCAGTAACAGTGGTAGATGGAATCAGTATAAAATAGCTGTTGATTTCTTTAAAATTTTCAGAATTGTTTACATTGAGATCTTGGCTGAGTGGGGCTGAATGCAACAAAAAGTCTTGGGCTGTTGACTCGGAAATCACTCTAGGAAGCCTGATTTTAATGTCTATGAAGCTTAGCTTGGTCTTTTAAAAGAAGGATCTCTGTGGGGCTGGCCCCGTGGCCGAGTGGTTAAGTTCGCGCGCCGCGCTGCAGGCGGCCCAGTGTTTCGTTAGTTCGAATCCTGGGTGCGGACGTGGCACTGCTCATCAGACCACGCTGAGGCAGCGTCCCACATACCACAACTAGAAGAACCCACAACTAAGAATATACAACTATGTACCGGGGGCTTTGGGGAGAAAAAGGAAAAAATAAAATCTTTAAAAAAAAAAAGAAGGATCTCTGTTTCTTTATTCATCCTTTGGAGGCTTGAGGTGAATTCAGCAGCGTTCCTGCTCCTGTTTTTAACACTTCTTGAACTCTCTGTTGTGACTGCATCCATTTCAACTTTGCATGTTGCTTTTCAAAGTAGCTTCAATAGTGGTAAAATATCCAGATTCTTTTCTCTCTCTTATGGTAGGTTTTTACTATTGCTGAAATCTGAACTAGGTAACCTTTTTATGATTCTGTCTCTATTGGCATGAGCCATCTCCAGTTGGAAATCAGGGTAGCAATTCACCCTGTGCAGCAGGATGCCTCCATATTGGAATACTGTAGTTCTGCTGGCCACGGTAGAATTAAAAGGACAGGACATGCGTGGGCCCCAAGGGCAACTCACGACCTTAAGGCCTCAAGGTAAACGGAGGAAGGACCCAAACTCTAGAAACTGATGGACTTGAAAATTCATTGGACGCCGGGCATGTCAATCCTCGCCTTTCAGCAAATGAGCTGAGAGCTCACAATGGGGAAGTGGACCTTTGTTGACCCTCGTAAGCCCCGCCTCCCGTCACACCGTCATAGAGTGTTTCTCCGCCTGCCGTCCCCACCGCTTCCCAGAAGGCCTTGCTGCCGCCAGGCTTCGGCAGCCATAGTTAGCTTGGTGGCTGCCATCTTTGCCACCGTTATCAAGCCGCCAAATCGCTTTTCCCCAGTTGAGGCTGAGTGGTGCATCTCTCCCGCCATGTCTGCCGTAGAGAAGGGAAGCCCAGACCTTGGTGGCCAGAACAGAGGCCGTGGTGGGGTGGGCCAGGACCCCGGATCCAACAAGCCTGCGGAGTCGGGGGCCGGAGTCGCGAGGGCCGCATACCCTAGGGACTTCCAGGCAATAGTGCTAGCCCATGTGGAGGAACAGGTTTGGCTGGAGATCCCCGAAGTCATCATCGAGAACTGGGATCTACGGCAGGTAGAAGAGGAGGGGGTGCCAGGAGAGGAGGAGGCAGTTGGGGAGGAGGAGGACGAGCAGGAGGAGGGAGAGGCAGAGGAAGGGGGTGAGGAGGACAAAGAAGAGGAGCAGGAAGAAAGCGACGAGCAAGAGCGTGAGAATCATGTGGACAAAGAGGAAGAGGAGGATGGTAAGGAGGCCGCAGAAGTTGTCTTGGGCTTCTGTGAGCTCCCCATGGCGCGCTCGTGGTCCCTGTTCTGGGCTCTGGTCCATTCCCTTGTACACCGCATCCATGAGAAGGACCACATCCTGGTCCCGCCCCACGCTGACTCCGTGGTGGTCAGGCCGCAATCTCAGGAGCCCGAGGACCAGGGAGAGGGTGGCACATCCCGGGAGCCCAGGTCTGGGACGGCAAGTACCTGGCAGAGGGTGCATCTGCCTGGGAGCTGGAGGAACCCGCAGACAGGGCTGCATCCCAGAAGGCAGAGGAACCGGTGGAGGTCAAGGCCTGGGAGGGTGAAGTGCTGGCTGACACTGCCATGTCCTGGGGGAGGCTGGGGCTGTGCACCCTAGGAAACTGAGGTGGTGGATGGAGGCCACATCTTCAGGCTCTCGGAGCCTCCGTGGGCGCAGCTGGCTCACTTGCAGGCCACTCTTAGCGCTTGCCTCAGGTGATTAAGCTACAGGTCCATTTTTCCCGAAACGCTTCAGGCTGAATGTACCCAATTCTGTAGAGACCTGTACAGTCTTGAGAAAAAGTACGATTTTTACGAAGCCCTGTTCAATAAGAGATCTGAGATCATCAGTGCAATTCATGAGCCCACAGAAGGTGAATGTCACTGGGAAGCAGGTGCTCAGGAGGGAGCTGGGAGGAAGTGGACAGTGAGCCTGAAGGAAAAGGGCAAACAAATGGTATACCTCGCTTTTGCTTGATGGCTTTTAAAAAGGTGAAGATTCTTGGTAAGATGATCCAAGAAAAGGATGAAATGGCCCTGGCGCCCTTTGCAGGGGTTGAGGAGCTAATGAGCTTCACCACAGAATTTGTCTTTAAATCAAACAAATCTTTCCCAGTGAAGTTCTGACAAAAACACACCAGATGCTGTCAGAACCAGATGAGCCTGCTCCCTCCTTCTCCCAAGGGCCAGAATCAGCAGCAGGGGGCTGAGATGTACTGGAAGAGGGGAAAAACGTCACCGTAAAAACTCTCAAGCAGCAGAAATGGGAGGGCCACGGAAGTGTTGTTTCAACCAGGAGGAACATGCCCAGCTGTTCTTGTTATTTTATTTTACTGTTTAAATTTATATTTTGTGGAGGTAACTGGTTGATACCATTGTGTGTGCATCATGCTATTTCGACTTCTGCATACACTACTTCATGCCAAAGATGTGGAGGGGGACATTTGTATGGTGGCAGATGGAAGCTAGACTTGTTTTTAACGTATTTCTATTCTCCAGATTCTCCTGAGGCGGGAGTTCTGGATGTCCATACTGATTTTAAATTGGAATATTTTTTCCACCCGCTTGTGATCCCAGAGTCCGTATCATTCTTCGCTAAAGAAGTGGCTGAATATAAGTATGGCAACTCTGAGGAGGAGGCCCAGGAAGCGGGAGGTGAGGAAGAGGATGAACGTGAAGAACCAGAAGAAGGACTCGAAATGGACATGGACTGCGCAGAGGGCAGCCCCGGAGAATCCAGGTATTAACGTGTAGCCTGGAACAGTAACTAATCGTTCCTGACGTATGCCTGTTACTGACAACTTTATGTTTGGAAGTTTTTCTGCAAAGTAAATAGGAAAAACCTTTTGAAATTCAGTTTTGAAAGAACAGTTTTATGTTAATCATATCCTTGTATACTAGGAAATCTAGAGGCAGTATGCTCTGAAATGTACTTCATTCTTAGCCACCAGTCCTTTGTCCTGTAGCTATAAGACTACTAGAGCCGTAAATTTATCAGACCTGGGACATTTAGAGACCAGTGTTTTTTGAGAGGATGGTCTCCAGAAGCAGCAGCTAAGGTGGCCAGGCCACGCACTGGCTGTGCCTTCATCCCTTGGCCACAGAAATGTAGTCTCTTGTAATAATGATGCCTTTGAGAAGGTGACTCCTTTCCGAGTAGTAAGACCACATTTCATGATTAATTCACAAATAGTAGTTCAATTTAGATTTTTGTGTTTCATGTGACATTCACAAGAAAAGAAAATTAGTCATAGTAAACTATTGTTTATCAATGAATTGATAATTAAGTCTTATATTTCCTCTGTCCATCCTTCTCTCTCTCCTCTCCCTCTGCTCCCTCTCTCTTCCTGAATGTTCACAGCTGTGGATATCTAATAACAGCCTCGCCACATTTTATAGATATGGAAACGGAAGGTCTGGGAGTATAAGGGATTTATGATTTGTGTAAAGAGCCCAGACTTTTGAAGTGGAAAGACTTATTTAAATCACAGAGTGGCCTCTCAAGAAAAAAATCACACATTTATAGTGGTGGGCAAGAGGGAGACGAGGTTGATGTGGTCAAATGATTGAGGCATGTGGGCCATGATATCCAAGGGTCTGGGTTACAAGAAGAAAACATTTTGTTTTCTGCTTGTTGAGAACAGATGTACATAGGGTTGACTCATATTTAAAAAGTCACTGTTGCGTGTTAATGGTGTACAAATTGTTAATTGCCTCTTATTCCATCCTACAGTCCGAAGGCGTAGAAAGAAACGGATGGTGAAAGAAAAAAATGAATTTGTTCCTCATGGATATTCTAGTTTGCAGGGGCTCAAAACACGAGTTTTGTTTCATAGTTCATCACCCAACAATGATTTTACCTGACATCTGAGGGATATAGATGACAACATTCGTTCACGTTAAAAATAAAAGCTTGTTTGAAATGAATAAGCTGCAGGTTTCTTTTTTACATAAATACCACAGATTCAAATCTATCTTTGTGTCTTTTCTGTTTGGTTTGGCCCACCTTAGTGTGATTGAAAGGAATCTCTTTAAGTTATTGCGTAAGCCTGTTTTAATTCTTTTATTGCAGCCTCAATAAATGAAAATATAAAGTTATAATCACGTCCTGTAACGATATAGATGGTGGCCTGGCCTCTGGTGCGTTTTATTGAATGCAAACGATGGATGACCTAGCTTGCCGGGAGACCAGATGGTGCTGTTGGGCTGCTGTAGACCAGCAGCATCACTAACACCTGGGAACTTGTTAGCAAGGCAAGTTCTCGGACCCCACTCCCGACCTACTGAATTGGAAATGCTGAAGGTCGGCCGCTAGCCATCAGGGTTTTGCAGGGACTCCAGTTCTTCTGAAACACGCTAAAGTTTGAGCACCACTGGTTTAGGTCAATGGGAGAAAACGTTGAACTTCACTACAGTAGGACCAGCCTTAATTCACTGACTTGATACTGTTGCAGGTAAACTAAACAGGATGGTAAGATGTGGACTGAGGAAGAGACTAGAATTCTCGGGGGCCTGACACACAAAGACGTCCTGGAGGGATGTGTTCGTTTCCTGGGGCTGCCGTAACAAATTACCACAAACCAGGTGGCTTAAAACAACAGAAATTTATTCTCTCACAATTCTGGAGGCCGGAAGTCTGAAATCACGGTGACAGCAGGGGTGATTCTTTCTGGAGACCCTGAGGGACAGTCTATTCCAGGGCCTCTCTCCTAGTTTCTGGTGGTTGCTGTCAATCCTTGGCGTCCCTTGGCTTGTAAATGAGTGACCCCAATCTCTTTCTTCATCTTCATGTAGTTTTTACCTCTGTGTGTCTGTTTCTACATTTCTTCTCTTTTAAGGACTCTAGTCATATCAGATTAGGGGCCCACCCTGATCCAGTATGACTTTATCTTACTGGAATACACCTACGAATGCCCTGTTTCCAGATGAGGTCACGTTTACAGGTTCCAGGGACTAGGACTTCAGTGCCTCTTTTTGGGGGGACACAATTCAACTTAGAACAAGGGGCAAAAATTGGGTGGTGGAAGTGACAAGTGGATAAGGGAAAATGCTAGCTCCAGAAGGATGAAAGCATTATGATTCCATGCATATATGAAGTTTAAAAACATGCAGAATCATTAGAGTGACTGTAGATACATATGTTTGTAGTACGAGGCATACATAAGTGATGCATACATATGCAGCGTGCAGAAAGCTCCGTGTGAGAATGATAAAGTCCTTATTTAGGGCATTGGTTAGATCTCGTGTAGCGAGGGAGAATCCAGCTGGGGAGGGGTACCCAGTGGGTTTCAAGTTTATTCGTAATCTTATGTTTCTTAAGTGGAGTGATGGAGTGGATGGACGTAGTATTCTCCGTACCTTGGTGTAGGTCTGAAATATTTCCTAATAAAAAATAAAGGAGGAAAAGGAGAAAAGGAGCGTAATAGCTGCAGCTTGTTTAAGGAAAAAAGGAGTGAAGTTGTACCAGACCAGAGAAAGAGAAGACCAGGGATTTGAGTGTAGAAGGCCTAGTTCCCGCATTTAGTTGAGGCTGCGGGAGTGCTTGCTAGTTAGCAGCAATGCTTTTTTCTATTTTCTTGGGTAGCACATCTCAGACCCTAGAGTACATTAACGTTACTTATTTATGTGTGTAGCTCCCCCGCTCCCTAGAGTGCGAGCTGCCGAATGGTTGGGACCTTAAAGGGCTTTAGTTGTTTGTCTCTCCTAAAGCACCTAGCGCTGTGTTTTCTTCTCAGGAGGGGCCTGATAAAGGTCCGTTGAAATGAAGCTGGTGTAATGTAGCCACAACCCTTTTCTGTCACCAGTGTTGACCTTTACAAATGTACTATCTTGTAGTGGCCCCCAGTATTTCTTATGATGAGAACGAAAAAAAGGCACAAGGACTTTTGTCACAGTAGTTTAATGAAAGATTCGTCCAAGTAGGAATTCATCCCTGGAGTGTCACTTGAAAGGCCCCTGGTTGGGTTTGGTTCATGCCATGCTCGCGGTGTTTATGTGTGTGCGTGTATGTGTGTGTGTGTACGTGTGTGCACATTTCTGAATTACTGTACTTAATCTGTTAACTATAGTTAATGGTTAATACATGTTATATTAAAGGCCCTTATGCGGTCTTAAGAATCTTATGAGGTTCACCTTAGACAACAGACACCCACGGGTCTTTGTCCATACGCCTTTCTTTGTGCGCACTCAGAGTCCATGCCCCGGCTCCTAACCATACTCCAGGTACCTGGAGCCCTGAATTTGCTTCCCAGGGGGCCGCACGTCCCAAGCCCCAAGAGGCCCACATGCTCCTCTTCACCGAGTCTGTGCTTCGTCGGGTTGAGTGGCACTGTCAGTGTTATACTCCCAGGACTGAGAGGGAACCAAATGGTGATGGCTGTATGCAGGGAACAAGGGACAAGGAGCCACATTCTCCACATATTTGCACGTGGAGCCTCTCATGGTGAGGGAGGAGCGTCAGGGTGCATGGAGAAGGGGGGCAGTCTGAGCTCTATGGCCTGGGATGTGGACCAGGGGCCTGAAGGTGGTAGGTCCGCTCTCGTCACATCACTGCAACAGAACTTTGAGGAGTCTAAGGATGGAAGCCAGACCAAGGGCTGATTCCCATAATCCCAACTTTCTGGAATTCACACTCTTATATAGTCTCCTGCCCTTGACTTGGCCAGGACCTGCGACCTCCTTCTCCACCAGGCCCAGCAGAGCGCAGTCCTGGACTCCAGGAATCCAAAAGTATGTCTTGAACCTCACCCAACCAACCATTCCAGACTTATACCTGTTACTGAGAGATGTGTGTTTTTAAATTTTCTCGATAAACTAAATAAGAAAAATATATTACTAAAATACATTCAGTATTCTAAATCTGAACCTAGTCTCTCAGGTTGTTAAGAAGGTGAACTTTTCATGTTATTAGAGATGAGATATTTTATTCAACAGTTTATTAGTTGATTTAAACCTTTCAAATATTTTTATACATGGCATGTAGGCCCCCAATTGAACTTCGCCCCAAAACCTTTAAATGTTACAAATGTTACAGGGGGTCCAGTTTGAATGTTTGGCCTATCACCCCTTCCCCTTCCTCACTCCCTGTCGCCATTTGTTACCAAAGCACAGAAACAGCGCTGCCCCTGGCTTTGGAAGTGGCCTCTGCAGCTGGATCCTGGAGCCCATCTTTTTATAGAACCTATGGACCTCGTCCCTGGGCAAGGCTGAAGAAAAACCACCAGCCTTCCTGCCCCTCTCCCCAGCGCTGACCGCAACCACCCTCTGTGCCACTCATCTCACTTTCTCCGCATGTATTGCGTGCACAAGTCCTCTTACTCAGGACCCCTTCTCCCTGGTGCACATGGCCTCCTAGAGGTTACCAGCCATCAGCTTGTGGAGGCACCCCTATGGAGCCCATTTAGGATCAGCACAATCCTTTTTTTTTACGAAGATTAGCCCTGAGCTAACATCTGCCACCAATCCTCCTCTCTTTCCCGAGGAAGACTGGCCCTGAGCTAACATCCGTGCCCATCTTCCTCTACTTTTTATGTGGGACGCCTACCACAGCATGGCTTGACAAGTGGTGCTCAGGTCCACACCCGGGATCGGAACTGGCAAACCTTGGGCCGCCGAAGTGGAACGTGTGAACTGAAGTGCTGTGCCACTGGGCTGGCCCCAGCACAATCTTTCTTAAGAACATTTTCCTGCTCTGACAATTCTCAGATCTGAACTGTCAATATCCTATTTGATTTCTCTTCCCTGTTACAAACAGACTGAGATTTGTTAGAGAATGGTTTCTCTTTTTGTAATTGTAGTTTTTCGTAGAGCAAAGACCAAAGAAGTCACAAAAAGAGCTGCAACACTGTCACAATGTGTCTCCTGGCATCCAGACCTCCTTCTCCATTAAAAAACAGGTTTATTCCTACTTTGAAAATATGGAGAGTGGGATGACCCCACCCCAGGCCACTGGTTCACATTCCAGGGCCCCGTATCCAGCCTCCTCGCATTCTCTGCTCACTCTGAGCTCCATTCCTCACCTCAGGAGACCTCACATGCATATACAAGGATATCGAAGCCCACTTGGCCCCTGTTCCCTCATACAGCAACCACCACTTTGTCGCCTCCCAGTCCTGGAGGTATAGTATTGGCAGTGCTACTCAACCCTCAGAAGCAGATCCAATGAAGAGGAGCATGTAGGCTTACCTTGGGGCCTGGGGCTACCCTGGCAGCAAATTCAGGGCCCCAGATACATGGAACATGGTTTGGGGTAGGCAGTGTGGGTTCTGAGTGTGCACATCTCCATGCTCCCACACACTGGGCCCTTAGCCATTTGCAGAGAGGTGAGGCTGGAAGAGGTTGAGAGTGGAGCCTCTAAAATGTGGGGCTCATGACAAGTCCCTCCAGCGTGGGTCTCAGAGCAGTACTATGATCAACAACTGGTTCAGCATAGGCACTGTGATAGCCAACCTCCAAGTGCATCCCAGTGATTCCTGCCTCCCAGTGTTCGTGTGCTAGCGTAGCGCCCTGCCTCATTTCAGGGAGACGACCTATGGGACAAAGCATTTGTCATGCAGCAATAGAAAACTAAAACAGATGTTGGCACCGAGAGTAGGGTGTTGTGGTAACATAAACAGGAGAGAGCTAAATAAAACCCTTTAAGATCCCAGTCATTTAGAAGCTCACATCCTAGGGGGTGGGGGAGGTAGACACATATGTAAATAATGTCAAAATACATTAGGATATGCGATGTGCTTAGAGAGAATATGAACGAAGGAGGCATTAATGAGACCTAGAGAACACCTAGGCAGCCTTACCTAAATGCAGAAAGGAGGTGTTCTATACTCAAACCCCTATCCTTTCTCCTCTGATCCTGTATTCTGGTCAACTACAACTTCATTTTTTTTCCCTAAATAGCTTCCATTTATTAGGCCCATTTTCTCATTTTAATTTTTTGTTACTTATTTTTTTTATCAGGAAATATTTCAGACCTACACCATGGTATGAAGAATACAATATTACATCCAAGTACCTACCATCCAACTTTAAGAAATACAAAATTAGAAATACAGGTGAAGCCCACTGTGTACTTGTAGTGGGTTGAATTGCGTTCTCCCGAAATTTATGCCCAAGTCCAAACTCCTGGTACCAGTAAATGTGACCTTGTTTGGAAGTCGGGTCTTTGCTGATGTAGTTAAATTAGGGATCTCTAGATGAAGTCATCCTGGATTTGGGGTGGGCTAGGAGAAAAGAGAATGAAAAGTGCTGACAAGAACAAGCCATCCCTGCCCCGAGGTTCACCTAGGCTGTTAGCTAAGGGTTCCTTCTTATAGTACTGGCTTGGGCTTAATGCAACAGAGCAGGTCACCATTATCCCTGCCTCCAGGTACCCACTCACCTGCACTTACCTAACCAAGGTCCAAAATGCTTGGAAACAGAGGCAAAACATTGCATTAAACACCATTTCATTGTTTCACTTCGATGCACAAGCATTCATTGAGTACCTGCTGATTCAATCCTAACCTTATCCCAAGAATCTATTGCATCCTAACAATGGAACTAATCATCAAAAGAGAAAGCTCAGGTTCCCACTGAGTGGTTCTGTGGATGTTCACTATGAAAGTAATCCTCTGTAAACCATGAACGTGTCTCGCAATGGTCCTTTGCATATTGCATCTTATTTTCAAAACTGTGTATTGGAGAGAAGATTCCAAGAAGAGAGTGACACACTACAGAATGGGTACAAACAGGAAGGACCAAGTTTAGGAGATTAAGGAAATAGGAAACACCTGGAAAAGTCCACAGTTTCTGGTGTGCAGAAGGTCAAGGCCAGGTATAAATTAATAACAGAAGGGGCAAGCAAGTTTCTGAGAGCAAGGGGGATAGCAAGTTCTGTGATAGAAGTAAAGATGGGAAGAAGCAGTCAATTGTGATGAGCCTTGGTCAGCAAACAGTTATCTAGCAAGAGAGAAAAGGGAAGGAGGAGGAGGCAAGTCAGCAAAGGTTGGAAAGAAGAGTTAAATCTACGAATGTAACCTGCACACATTCAAATACTCCCCCTGGCAAAGGGAGTGAAGTAGGGGAGGAGGAGGGGATTGATGCTGCTGTCAGTGAATTTATGGCCAAGGGTGAGTGTGAGCTGGAGTCATGATCCAAATGTTACTTTGTTTAGTGTCAAGCCTGAGAGCCTCTATCTTGTCAGAAGTCTATCCAAGTGATTCCAATGATTAAAAGAGTATGTAAAAAAAAAATTATTGATGTGAAATTCACAAAACCTAAAGTTAACCACTTTAAAGTGTACAATTCAGTGGCATTTTGTACATTCACAATGTTGTGCAATCATCTCCTGTGTCTAGTTCCAAAACATTTTCATCACTTTCAAAGGTGACCCCATAGCCAGTAAACATTGACCATCTTGTCCCAGTCCCCACCAGTCACTAATGTGCTTTCTGTCTCTATGGATTTGCCTATTCTGGATAATTCACATCAATGGAAGCATACAATATGCAGCCTTTTGTGTCTAGCTTCTTTTGCTTAGCATAATGGTTTCTAGATTCATCCATATTGTGGCAGGTATTAGTACTCATTCCTTTTTATGGTTGACAATATTCCATTATATGGATATGTCACCAGCCATAACTCTAACCTATTTCGCTTGTTTTGTCTGACTTACTTCTCCTATCTTGTTGAAGAGTGCAGGTGTTCCATTCTCTAACATCTTTGGTTCAGCTATGTTTTGGGAAGAAAATCTAAACACCAATCTCCCTGCACAGCCCTGAACCAGTCTGGACCGCAAACACAGGAGTGACGTCCTCACAGATGGTGGAGAAGGTATAAAAGTAACATTTACCTAATTATAATGTTAAGATCACCACCCCAGGAGGAGCTAAAGCCTTATTAGCATAACATGCAACGTATGTGAAGCCATGTTGTCAAACTGTGCATGTGCAAGCTTGTACACACCTCTATATGTGATGATGAAACCTCCATTTTTGAATATTCATTCCGACCCCAAGTAAAAGGCAACAACTTCCCTTGCTTGGGGAGCCACAGTTTTGTGAAATTATTCCCTGTGGTCTCCTTTTGTTTGCTGCCTGCTGCAAATAAAATTTGATTGCGTGACAACTACTTCTGGTGAAGGATTTGATTTCAACTCACCAAGGAGCAGACTCACTTTGGTCTGGTAACAGACATACCGGGTTCTGTCTATTTCTTCATCCATTATTGGATGTTTGGGTTGTTTCTCCCTTTTGGCTACTGTGAATTGTGCTTCTATAAACATTCATGCATAACTATTTGATTCAATGCCTGTTTTTAGTTTCTTGAGTATGTAACTAGTACTGTAATTACTGAGTCATATGAATCTAGATGTTTAACTTTTAGTGAAACAATTTTCCAAGGTGGCTGCACCACTTTGCATTCCCACCAGCAATGTATGAAGGTTTCAGTATGTCCATATCCCTGGCAATATATGTTCTTGGCTGTCTTTTTTATTATAGCCAACCTATTGTGTGTGACGTGGTATCTCATTGTGCTTTTGATTGCATTTCCCCAGTGACTAACGAGATTGACCATCTTTTCATGTTTTTAGTCTGAGGGACATTCACTGTTAATACTATTTTTTCCTGTGGATGAGCCACACTTTCTTGTTTCTTTGCATGCCTATTCCTTTTTTTAATGAAAACTGGACATTTTGAATATGATAATTTAGTAACTCTGGAAATCGGATATTTCTCCTTAGGATTTCTCATTGTTGCTTGCTGTATGTTGTAGTACTTGCTTGTTTCATGACGTTTTTAAGCTAATTTTTTAAAGAGTTTGTCATGTGTAGTCTCTAAAGTCTCTGTTCCTTTAGCTTGTGGTCAGCCAGTGGTTTGGCCAAAATTTCCTTAAATTCCTGGAGTCCATAAAAAATGATAGAAAAAAAATACCCTTCTTGTCTTTGCAGATTGGCTCTGTGTTGGAGCACTTTCTCAGTGCTTAGCCAATGCATTTATCACCCTACCTTGGCCTTCACTTTATGCTTGTGCTGAGCCTAAAATCAGCCAGAAGTGAAAGCTGAGGGCCTTGTTAAGACTTATCTGAACACCCCTCGTGCCCTGGGCATGCATGTGGGTGTTTAGATTCCCCATTACATGTGAGGGCTTTTCAAAGCCCTTGTTCCCCCAAGTAACTCTCCCCAGCTTTTCTTCCCAGGCTTCTGATGTGTTTATTATTTACTCAAACAGTAATCTTTTGCCCCAGGTACCAATAACTTGTTAATTTGCCATCTTTCCAGGAGCACCCCATGCTGAGCCATTTTTCTGCCCGAGAGAGTTTTGAGTTAGGCAAAACAAAGGCTAGTACCTTGGTCCTTCAGGGAACCCCCAGACAGATCAAAAAAGACAAACACAATTCCTGGGGAACAAGTTCCACTCTACAGCTTCTGAAACCAGGTACCCATGCAGGGAATACAGATTGCCATCTTTATGACTGCCATCACACTGGGGAGGGGAGTGGGGCAAGGCTAAATTAAAATGCCACAAAACTCTCAAACCATATTTGTACCCTTTCTCTGATCAGCATTCACTTGGTTAGTGTAATTCTTTGGCTATATTCCAGAGTAATGACATAGTTGATTCTGACAGTTTCTGGTCATTTTCTTGGTATTTTTGTGGAAGACAGGCCCTTGGAGCTCCTTAGTCTCCCATTTTTGCTGAGCAAAGATGAGTACTTTGGCAAACATTATGGCTATGGCCCCTGAACACAAGCCACAGACTTCATCTGGTGCTTGACCTGACACAGTGATCTTTTGAAGCACTGGGGGCAAGCTGATGGCAATGGACTTCACTGATGCCTGAACACCCTACTTAATGGCAGCAATCAAAGTGAGCCTTTTAAATCTGAAGTCCCATTTGCAGAAGCAACTCTGTAGCAGCTTAGTGGATGGACATTGGGGCCAGACTGCATAGTTTTGCAGTCTGGCTCTTCCATGCCTTAGCTAAGTAGCCTTGGACAACTTTCCTGACCTCCCTTGCCTGGTAACCAGGCCCAAAACCAAGCCTGAAATAAAATGGGGCCCCAGGCAGATTTTCATGAATGGTCCCATAGAGCCTGCTTTCATAAGCTACTTCCCATATGATATTTACTCAGGAACTAATCTTGGGCCATGAGTTGTTTTTCAGAAATTCCATTTTTCCTCCTTGAGCAATTTCCACCTGGTTTGAGCCAGTGAGACCACAAGATGTCCACTGAGACTCAAACTGCGACTGCATAGGTGATTGGAGGATGCCCTGGGGGACTGAGAACTCCCCTGCCCATCATGTTAAGGACACCATCTTTGAACATGGCATGTATGACAGAACGTGAAAATCTTCTGTGCTTGCACAAAATGCCTCGGACTGTCCCCAACCTTCCCTCTCCTGCTCCTTTGCTCTAGAAAATCCCCACTCAACAGCCGGCTGGGGAGACAGGTTTGAGCTTGGACTCCTGTCTTCCTGCTGGCTGACCTCACAATAAAGCCTTTTTGCTTCTACAAAAACCACTATCTTGTGTTTGGTTTACAGGGTGCATGGGGCAGTGAGCCTTGTTTGGTTACAGCCTCAGTTCACTCATGTGAACAGTGGAGATGGTAATGGCACCTACCTGCTAGGGGAATGTGGTAAGGATTAAACGCATTAACACCTATAATGTTTTCAACAGAGTCTGACACAGATAAAGTCTATTTGTGTGTTTGCTACTACTGTTGTGTCACTTCTTCACTTAAAACCCTGCAATGGTTTCGCATCTTTTTTCTCAAAGTAAAAGCCAAAATTCTTCCAATGGCCTTGTAAGGCCCTATACAACTTGGCCTCCTCATCAGCTCTTTGACTTCCTCTCATACTACCCTCCCTCTTGCTCACTCACCTCTTGTCAATCTGCGCTCCTTGATGTTCCTCAAATGTTCCACACCTACTCCAGCCCAGGGGCCTTTTCACTGGCTCGTTCCTCTTCCTGGACCATTCTTCCCAAAGATATCCTCAAGTACAAATTCCCTCACCTCCTTCCTTGGACTTCTTTAACAAGTTTACTCATCCTTTCTTCATACTAATGCTGCTTCTTGCTACATACTTATTCTGGTACCAAACATTTCATACTTGTTTGTATCTGTGTAATGTGTTGTAACATATGATAGGGAAAGAAGGCCCTCATTACACTCTAGTACATTAGTGCTTCATGTTGCCTTTACTACGACATGAAGAAAAAAATTCACCAGCACAGAAGCTTCATACCAGGCATGGCGGGATGTGTTGATATTCTCCAGCAAGTACTCTGTGATGGATAATCTCCTTTCAACGGAAATGGCGGCCACAATGTTGACATTGAGTTGGGCTTCCAGAATTCATTATTGATATTATGATCCCAGGGTGATAGGGACTAAGTGGCAATATTTAATCAACAAAGATAAGGTTGGTAAAGTTACTGTAATAATGGCCAAAGCTCAAGCAGTGATGAGAATGCCTGTACCCACAGAGATAGTTTACAACCTTGTGAAATTTCAGTTGTACACTATTGTTAGTCATGTTGTAGGTACACCCCTTCACCCTTTGTGCCCTCCCCCCACCCCTCCTTTCCCCTGGTAACCACCGATCAGTTCTCTTTGTCTGTATGTTAACTTCCACCTATGAGTGGAGTCATACAGAGGTAGCCCACTTTTGGTCCAGAGGCATACACTCCTCCCCTTTTTCTATCCAGGCCCGATGTGTCATGCCTGCCTAGTGAGGGACTCAGGTGAGTGGGCTGACCTTCCTCAGGGAGCTCAGTGCCTCCAGCCCTGAAAGCCAGTTGCAATGGCACGGGCTGCCTCAAATGCTGGTGCTACTGCTTGGTCAGGTTAATGAGGCACAGGGGGAGACCCTAAAGAACAGAGAGAGTGTAATGCAGCACAGAAAAAAGCCACGGTAAACTGACGTGGTGGCGTGTCAAATTTTGAGTCCCGACCACTTCGGGCTGTCCAGGAGCAGTTAGCCAATTGATTGTCCTCCTGACTATAAGTGGACCCTAAATCCATTTCGTGATCATCACCAAAATCCTCCTCTTGCCTCATTACCACGGGCAGCGAGCGGGAGGGATGCGGGGGCAGATCAAGGGAAAAGACAGGACCACATGGTGGTAGTAGCACCCAATGACCTTTATTTGGGGAAAGATTATCAGGTTTGCATGCAGGGAAAATCTCCTACAACAAGAGACCTTCCCGAGGCTACTGCGTGGCAGCCACCACTCAGAAGGAGGGGAAGGCAAGGGAATTCCCAGGGAAGAACAGGATCGGCGTGGGGACTTATGTGTCTAGGCGATGCCACCGGGCAGCACGATGAGGAGTCTCTGGCTCAGAGAGTGCTGAAGAACAGCGGTGGCCTGGGGTCTCTTACAGACACAGGGTTTCTCTGATCTATGGCTAGTGGATGTGAGCACAGGTTTGCATGGAACCCATAGCAGGCAAGCTCTAAATGGCCAATAATCTGCTTATTGGGGATATATTTAAAACAAGTTAATGTGTAAGCGTTTGACTTTGGTGCTGGTGGGCTTTTGAGCTAATGGGTTCCAGCCTGCTGTGTAGAAGTAATCAACACAGGGCCAACAAACAGAGGTCATCTTTGGGTCCTTTCATAACAACGTCCATATTGGAGAGTGAGTGTGTGAGCCTGTTCACGGATGAGTGTGTTAATAAGAGTATATTTATGTGACTAGGTAAAGGTTTGTGCATGCCCATGAGTATGAGTGAACAGGTGACCATGTGCATGGATATTAGCATGTTTGTGTGTGTGAGTGAATCTGTACATTCATTTGTGCAATATTTTAAAAGTATATTTGAATGAGTGAACTTGTATCAGCATGTATGCATGTGAGTGAATATGTGAGCTTCTTGGTGAGTGTGAGGATGTTTGTCTGTCAATAAATGAGTGAGCACATTCCTATTTGTGGGTGTGTTAATGTGCATGTGTAAGTGAACGTGAGTTCTGTGCATACAAGCATATGTGAATGTGACTGTGTGAGTGAATTTGTGAGCATGTTCAATGGAGTGAATGTGTGAGCAAGTTTTTGTGAGTGCAGGAGTGTGAGCATTTATGTGCAAGTGAATGTGACCATGTGCACGTATAAGTGGGAGAGTGAACATGGGAGCCCATTCAAGTATAAGTTTGTGTGTTTTAAGCGAATGTGACTGTTCGCAACTATGAGTGAATCTGTGAGCATGTGCATGAATGTGAGCAAATCGATGTGTGAGTGAATGCGTAAGTGTGTTTGTTTATTTGAGCAGGTTAAAGTGTGAGTATATTTCTGTGAGTTAATGGGCAAGCATGAGCCTGTGAGTACATGTGAACATGTTTATGTGTGTGAGTAAATGTGTGAGCTTCATGGTGAGTGTGTGCATAATCATTTGCGAGAATATGTCAGTATGATGCTGTTTGTGAGTGTGTTAACATGTGAAAGTGAGGAAATGTATGAGTATATAACTGTAAGCAGATATGAGTGTGTGTGTGAGCGAATGTGTGAGCAAGATTGAATGCATGTATATCTTTGCACGAGAGAGTGAATGTGTAACTGCATTCACTCATGTGAGCTTGTTAATTTGTGAGTGTATTTTGGGGAGGAATATTTGAGAATGTGTGTGTGAGTTTCTGTGAGTGTAAGTGTGTGAGTCAACGTGTGAGCTTTGTGATGAGTCGCAGCAAATTTGTCTTCAAGTGAGTGTGTGAGCATGCTGCTGTTTGAGAGCAGGTTAATAAGCACGAGTAAGTGAATGTAGGTGTATGCCTGTGAGCATATATGAGTGTCCATATGTGAGTGAATCTGTAAGCAGGTCCATGTGTGAGTCAACGGTGGAAGAATTTTTCTGTAAGTGAAGCTGTGAGTGTGATTGTTTATGAGTGTGGCTATGAATGTCAGGAAATTTGTGAGCACATTCGTGTGAGCCAGTAAATACATTTTAATGTTAGTGAAGTTTTGAGTATGTGTGTGTGTATATGAGCATTTCTTGTGTTTCAGTGAATCTGTGTATGTTCATGTGATGAATATGCTTGTGAATGTGAGTGAAGAGTGACCATTTTTGTATATGTGAGCATGTTAATGTGTGTGTCCAAATGATTGTGTGTGAAGGAATTTGTGACCATGTTTGTGTGTGTGATTGAATGTGTGTGCATGTGAGTGTGTGAGCATCTTCAGGGTGAGTATTCCCATGCATGCGAGTAAACGTGTGAGCGACATACTGTGCATGAAGCGTAACTGGGTGTGTGACTGAATGCCTAAGCATGTTACCTGGAGTACATAACTGTGTGTGAATGAACGAATGAGTATGGGTATGTGTCAGTGCGAGTGTGTCTATGGAGGAGAGTAAATCTGTGAGCATGTTCATGTGAGTGATGGTGGAACTGTGTAGATGTCTGTGCATCCACATATGTGTGTAAGCACGCCTGTGTAGAGTGAACTGACCCTGCTTATGTGTGAGAGTGTTACAGTGAGTTTGTCTTTCTGTGTGCCTGTGTTTATGAGTGACTTTGTAAGTATGTGCATAAATGTTAGCATGTTCATCTGTGAGTGAACTTGTAACCATGTTCATTTGTGTGGGCCTGTTAATGTGTGGACATTTTTCAGGGAGGGAATGCATGAGTGTATGTGTACATGACAATGCCTGTGTGTGGATTTTGATCTGTCCATGTGCTAATGAGTGTGCATGTGAGTTTGTGAGCAGGTTCATTGTGTGTATAAGTAAACATGTTCATGTCTGTGTGCAAGTATTTGTGTGAGTGTATACATGTGAGCACGTTCATGTGTTTGAATGAATGTATATCACATCTGTGTGTGTGGATATGTGGGTGTGAGTGAATGTGGGCTTTGTATTTGTGTTTTTGCGTATTTGTGTTTGAGTGCATGTGCAAAGATGTTTACGTCTGAGTAAATCCATGAGGATGTTGATATGTGGGCATATTATTAAAATGCAACTTTGAGGGACGATAGGAGCATGTGTGTGAGTGAATTATCGAATATAGAAATGTTTGTGTGGGGGGCATGGGAATTTGTGTGAGTGAATGTAAGCATGTTTGTGAGTGACTCAATGTGTGTTCATTTGTGTGGCAGTGATAGGGTGGGTGTGTCCAGGTGTGTTCATGGAAGTGAATGTGTGAGTGCATGTGAGTTTGTGTGTGATTGTGGGAGGGAATATGATCCTGTATGCACAGGAATGCGTGATCACATTCATATGTGCATTGGGGCGTGGGCATGGGTTCGTGTGTGTGTGTGTGTTTATGAGCATATCTCTGTGAAAGTGTAAACCTGTTCATGTGTGTGAACCTGTTCATGTATGAGTGATTATGTGAGTGCATGTGAGCATGCTCCTGTTTTTGCATAAAGGTGAGCTCATGTGCAAGTGAATTTTTGAGCAAGTTCATCTGAGAGAAAGGTATTAATATGTTTGTGTGAGCATGTTAATGTCTGAGTGTGTCCATGAATGTCTGAGCGGGTTTGTGTGTGGGGGTGAATGTGTGTGAATGTATGTAAACATTTCCCTTTGTGTGAACAAATCTGTGAGGTTTTTGAGTGTATGATCGTGTTATAACGTGGATGTCTTCACTAAGCAAATGTGTCAACGTGGGTGCAGAGGTGAGTGAACATGTAACTATATATGCCAGTGTATTAAAATGTGTGTTAATGTGCATGCTGAGGTATGTGAGTGAATATGTGACCAGATTAGTGTATGCATTAATATATGAACATGTTCTTGTCAGTGAAAACGGTGTCTTAGTTGGAACAAATCGGGGAGAGTATCCTGTGACTGTATGTGAGTGTATCTATGTGTGTGAGTAAACGTGTGAGCATGTCTGTACATATGAGCACATCAATGTGAGCATGCTCGTGTGTGAGTGAATGTGGGAATGTGCTCACATGTGTGATCGGATGTATGAGTATGTGTGAGAGTGATTATGAGTCTGTTTGTGCGATTATCTTCATGTGCAAGTCAGAATACATATGTGCTTTTATGTGAGTGTCTTTGTGTGTGAGAAAATGGATCAACATGTTCTTGTGTGTGAGTGAATGTGTGAGCATACGACTGTATGTGAGCACGTTTGTGTGCAAGTGACTGTGTTTGTGAGTGTATGCCATTGTGTGAGCGTGGCAGCATGTGCTTGTGTGTGACCAAGTTACTGTGCATGCACACGTGAGTATGTTCACTTGTGTGAATACGTGAACTTTTTCACGTGTGAGCTTATTCATCTGTGATTTCTGAGTGTATACGTGTGTGAGCACAACTGTTTCAGTGAATATACGAGTCTGTCCATGTGTGAGTGAATGTGAGTGTATGAGTGTGTGTGTGAATGGACCAGCATGGTTGTGGGTGAGAAATGTGTGAGGATGTACGTGTGTGAGTATGCTAATGTGAGAATGTAAGACGACATGCAAGTGTGTTCAGGAGTGAATGTGTCAGCATGTGAGTGTGTTTGTGTGAGTGAATGTAGGAGAATGCTTGTGTGTGTTATCACTTTAATGTGCAAGTGCAACTGAATGCATAAGCAAGTGCTGGAGTGGGTTTCTTCTTCCTGGGGCTTTCGTCCAGGCCCCCATTTCCACTGGCAGGATTCAAATATGATCACGGATTTAAAATTAGACAGTAAACTGTGCGGCACTGGGCAGAAATCAATTTTTATTCCTCATTGGCTCAGAGCAGCCGATAACCAGCTCTACAGCAAGGCCACATTATCCTCTGTGTATTACATCACACCGCTGCTATGGAAACAGGTGCGACCCTCGTGATTCAGCCCGCTGGCTTCACTGCAGGCTGACTGCCCAGAAGCTGAGCTGCAGTGAGGGAAATGTGTTACTCCAAGCCCACTGCTTCTGACAGCAAAGTGCCATTGGGCACAAGTGACTGAATGACAACTGGGAAGTAAATGGGCCTCTGTGTTAGGGCACAGCCAAGACTCCAGCATCTGGGGCTATTGTGAACAAGTCCCAGCCAACTGCAATGTACTGACAGGGGTTTCTGTAAACAGTTCTTTATTACAGCCTCTCAGGCCCCTCACAAGCATTTAGAGAATGGAAGCTGTGTTAGGCAGTTAACAAACCCCAGGGGGGCCTGGCAGCCAGGACCTCCCACTAATCCCAGGGTCATACTCTCACTCTAGGCCATTCAGTGCCACTCAGGCAATCCCATCCCTTTTGGTGGAATCCCGGGACCCCAAAGGGCCAGCACAGAGCCCTGTCCAAGGGCCCCCAGCTGACAGAGCAAGTGGGAACTGAGATGCAGTCCTCATTCCCCTCACCAAGCCATGTGCCCTTGCACAGAGCTGTAGCCTGGAGGAAGGGAAACTTTTCCTACTCTACCTGCCCAGAGGAGCCACCTTACGTGCTAGCGGTGATCAGTATGAAAACCTAGCTAAAATATCCCCACCTTTCTAAAGGGGTAATTGAAAGAGAAGTCTTACAGACTGCATGATTGTGTCCCCCAAATCCATACGCTGAAGGCCTAACCTCCAATGTGGTGGTATTGGAGGTGGGGCCTTTGGGAGGTAATTAGGCTTGGATGAGGTCATGAGGGTGGGCTGCCGATGAGGGGAATACAGCCCTTATAGGAAGGGGAAGAGAAGCCAGAACTCTCTCTTCAGCATTGGAGCACACAGCAAGAAGGCAGCTGTCTGCAAGTCAGGAAGAGAGCTCTTACCAGGAAATGAATTGGCCGGCGCCTTGACTGTGGACTTCCCAGCCACCAGAAATATAGGAAATAAATGTCTGTCGTTGCCACCCAGTCTACGGTGTTTGTTACCATAGCCAGAACCAAGACAAGAAGCCTCCAGATAAGGTGCCTAGATCCCCTCTTTGGAGGGATGGCCGCAGCCCCAGTTCCCATCAGCGTCCTCCCTGATGAGCTCAGGAAGGCCAGAAAAGTGGTCGGGGTAACCACTTCCCTCCCGCCCTCTTTGAAACCTCACTGCTCCAACATCTCTCCCTCCCTAGTATCTATCACAGGTCCAGTGCTGAAAGAAAGAATGATAAAAATGTCTCATCCATTCCTTCACTCCACGATATGGGGTACCTATGGCATGCCAGGTGCTGGGCTGGGTGAAGCCTCAGGGAGCTGCTTTTCGCAACACTGTGGCTCCCGGTTCTCTTACCCAGGGGGCAGCAGCTTTGCTAGGTGTCGCTGCCTCCTCCCTCTCCTCCTCTTCTCACTGCCCCTTCCTTCCCACAGAAATAATAAAGCTCCCCTTTGAACCTGAACAGGACACAAGTCACTAGGCCTCTGCTTGTGCACTTGTGGGGGAGGAGGAAGGACGAGTAAAGCCCTGAAACTCTACTCCGGCTCAGACACAGAGAGACTTGATTCTGAGTCTGGTGGGAGGCCTCTCAGGGAGATCCACGGGGTCCCTGAACTCTGAAGCCCTTGGCCCATCTCCCCGAGGCCCTGCTCGCAAAGAGGAATAGGTGTGGGGGCAGGTGACTCTCATGGGGTAGGTGCCACTGCCTGGATCCTGCTTGCCGTGGGTGACCTGACAGACCTGGGGATGGCTTTGGGCTCAACCTGCCTGTGGAGCAGGCGATGGTTCGAACGCATTTGAAGTGCTGCTGATACGTCAGCTACGACTTATCTCTGGGCAGCGCTTTCCTTCCTGTCTTCACTGTTCTTTGTTGCCCTCGTCCCTGTTCCTCTCTGTCCCGGCTTCTCTCCTCGTCTCTCTCCAGTGTCAGGTCTCATTCTCCTGCTACATCTTTCCTCCTTTGGTTAAATGCAACTCAAAAATGTAATCTAGTACGCTCGCTCCTGATTCCTGGAGTCTCACCCTCTTCCAGAAGCACGTTGTAAACCTCTACCCAGGTCCTCTTTTCTCTGAGCAGAACAACCCCCAGCACCTTCAACCTTGCCTCAGTGTGTTACAGGCCACTGGCAGGTGCTCACCTTCCTCTTCTCCTGCTCTCCTGGGCTGAGCTTCCTCTCTAGAGCAGGCCACACTTGCTGACCAGGCAGGGAGGCTGCCTCCTAGGACAGTCACCTCGTGCCGCAGTGTTCGGCTTTGTTCTCTGCTTCCCCCATCCCTGCTGCCCATCTACTGGCGCCCCCCTCCCCGCATCCACACTGGACAGCCCCAGACTGAGAGCCCCTGACTGCTGGGCCGTCTTCTGTCTGAAGAAGGTCCGGAGTTGTTCTTGCACTGCTCCCTCCATCTACTGTTTGGCCAAATCAATCCAGGGACCCACCTTCTCTCCTATGCCCCAGGTCTGCACGCCCAAAAAGCTTAATGTAACCCACCCCCTTGCACCTTAGGCATCAGGTGTAAAGAGATCAGAGTCTGCTTGAGAGACGGGGCAAAGTGCCTCTGAGATAATGTGGACTATCCACACCTCACAGCCCCCAGAGCTTGGCCTTTGCCCCTGCCCCCTCCCCCTGGCCCCGGATACCTGCTGAGATGGCTATCTTGCTTAAAACGGTGAGAGAATGTGCTTTGTGTGCTTAAATGAGTGTTGGTTAGCCTTGGCTGAGATCCACGAGAAAAAGGAAAGGAGGAAATGAGGTAGCTACTCCCTCGATACCTACTGGTGTTTGGCCCAATTGATCCAAATGTTGGTATCCTGCAAGGGGGAGCTGGCTGTGCTTGAACACCTGAGTTCCCAGACACCAGCCCTCTCTCCCTCATGAGTCTTGGTCTCCTGCCCAGGGGACCCAGATGGAAGAGGCACTGATGTCCCTGGAGGGTAAGGTTATCGAAAGAGCTTGCCTTCTGCCCTCTCCACCCCCGCTTCCCAGTCCCCGGGTACACACTCACCTTGGAACCTGTGCCCTACACCTTATCCCCTCACACTCTGGAGGGAGCAAGGGAGCCAAGTGAAAGCAACAGTCAAGTGGCTCACCTCCAAAGCTCAGGGCCCAGGGCAATGGCCTTGGTTTTCAAGGTGGCTCCCAGGCCAAACACAGTGCCCCCACCTGGTCTACCCCAAGGGCCAAATCCTCACAGCTGTGTGGTCTTTAGGGTGGAGGCACTGGCTATTCAGAAGACCTGCATTCACTTGCACAAATGTGAACTATTAGCACTCATTGGCCCTTGAGAGTTGGTATCTAGTTCAACCTCCTGTAGAACCTCTATTACAATGTACCCTTTCTTTTGTCTGTCATTGGTTGAGGTTTCCTGGGTGTCTCCTGGGCCAGAGAACACCATTCCTATTCTGCGGCATAGCAGTAGCTGTCAGGTCCCTGAAAGCTGCGTGGCCCAGGCTAGTTGCCCTTTCCGAGGGGAAGGCAACGAGGAAATAGAGAAAGCAACGGACTCATTGTCTCCCTGGTCGTTCTTACTCCAGTTTCCTTGCTATTTCTCATCTCTACAGATTTGAGCGTTAGACCAAAGAGTTTGGATTTTGTTTGACAGTTAAATAAAGCCACCAAAGTTGCTGAGGTAATCAGCCTTGATTTATAAAGATCACGCTGACTGCAGTGTGTTGAATGGGCTGGAGGGACCAACGGTGGCATCGGGGAGACCAGAGGTTGGGAAGCTGTTGCAGGAATTCAGTAGCAAGATGCCCAAGGCCAGATCTGGGTGCTGATGATCAATGGAGAGATAGGAACAGAGTGGGGATGTTTCTGGAGGCGGAGCCAATAAAACGTGGCTGGAGGCGAAGGCTTGGGGGATGAGGGGCAAGCACGTGCTCAGTTTTGAACCAACTGAATCCGGAGAGCGCCCAGGGTGCCAAGAACGTGTGCTCAAGGGCCCTCCCCAGACAGCACGACAGACGGAGCAGAAAATGCTACCTTGAGAAGCACCGTGCCCTGGGCCTGCACTCCCAGTTCTGTGCGTAGTGCTCCTCCAGCCACACCAGGGAGCGCGCTTCAGGTGTGGTACCTTCACAAGGGAGCGTGGAGAGAGCAGAAGGCCTCTTGCGTATGAAGCCAGGGTGGCGGCAGAAATTCTAGGGTCAGAGCGAAAGGCCGGGGCTCGGGAGCCCTGGAGTGCCCCGGTGCAGGTCTCTGCAGGCCAGGAAGGTGGGAGCTGGACAGGCAGGTGTCGAGCCTGGGGGTGCACCTCTCGTAAGCTTCCTTGGTGGGGCTGGCTTGCCATGTCTCAGTTCTACTCAGCAAAGACAGCAAATGTCTGGAAGCGGCTTACTGCCAAATATTGGACTCAGGTGGACATCACAGCCCATGAGCACCCTGTCCAAGACCTTCTGCACCACAGTTTCATTCGCACAGTTTTTGCTAAAACAGAGAAGTCACTGGTCGTCGGTAAATGCCACATGGTTTCTCCGAGAACAAACAGCAGAGACTACCCCAGCTGTCAAGTTTTCAGGGCCTTCTCTTCCCCTGCACACGTGCAGACATGTATAGTCATATGTGGACACACTGTCTCCCCCGCCCCCTCTTGCCCCACAGCGAGTCAGCCAGAAGCACAGCAGACGGGCAGACTCCTCCTTCCCCCTCCCCAGCTTCGATCCAGAGGCACAAAGACTGGGTCGGTCGGTGGTACCAGGCAGGATGAGGGGGTGGAGGCAGGCATTCTGGGCAGTGGACGGGGGAAGCAGCAGGCAGGTGACAGCCCTCAGAAAAAGGCATTACTTCAACCCCTAAAGAGCCCCACTTCGCAATCAGCATGGACACAGCTCTCCACGTCAGTGGGGGTCCTTCCAGGGGTCCCTGAGTGCCCCAGGAAAAGGAATTTCCCACCCTCAGTGCCCTCCTGAGCTGAGCTAACCATGCTCCGTCCTCCAACTCAAAGTCACATTTCCCCCACCTGGGCTGGGAATGGGCATTTTGTTGTCACATCCATGTCAACCTTGCTCTTGTACACCTCCGTTTTTAACGCCGGGCAGATGGCATATGACACACAGGGAGAACCTTTGGACGCTCACCCCACAAAGCCATTTCAGATTCTTGGGCCTCAGGGCTGTCTTCTCAAAGGCACTCCTTCTGGGAGCTGGCATTTCTCTCACTAATCATGTGCTTCCAGCCTGGAGGAACCTTGGGTGAGTACATGTAAGTGCCCAGCATAGTAGAAGGCTGGCCTTTCTAAAGGCCTCTGATGCTCTCACCCAAGACACCTGAGACCTCCAGCAGGGCCGTTTCCCCTAAAAGCGGCTTGCGAATGAGAACAGGCCCTGGGCATCACTGTGACCCTTAGGATCTGACACACACTGACCAAGGAGCGTCGGTCCCTGCATGTGTGCGCGTGTGTGTATGTGGTGTGTGTGTGTTCACTAGCACAGTCTGATACATGGGGCTGTGGACACTGCAGAGCTGTCTGCCTGGAACCTGGTCCAACCACCCTTTTTTTCCCCCTGGACGCGTCCATGTTCATTTCTGGTTGGCCATTTAAAAACTTACTCCAGATAACCTTTATCAGAAAAATTTCATTTTGCAGTATGCCACAGTGTATGCATGAATGATCCCTCAACTAAAGCAACGCATTCCCACCTGTTTCCAACCACACGTTACCCAGGGTCCGGTGCTCGGGATCTGTGGCCACTGCACATACATACTGCTGTGTGATCTGCAGGCATGTGGCCGACTGCTTAACATCTCTTCAGATATTTACAGGTGCAAACAAATTTAAAATCAAACATAGAAATAAAACCTGTATCTTCAAATGTTTTGCATGAGTGAGAACAAAAGTACACCCGCCCCAGGCCACAGGAATACACAGCCATACATTGTACTGTCTGGGGTCCAATGAAGCTGAGTCGACAATTTCTATTGGTGGCATCAAAAAGGGTCCCCCAACACCTCCACACACACACACTGGGAATGGCCTAACACCTGGCTTCAAACAGCTGTCTCTCATGTCTGTGCTTTGTGTCTTGCCCATCACCCTGGACGCCTGTTCTGATCACCTCCTATTCACCTGTTGGTGAGGAAGGGATTCTTGCCCGAGGGTTATGAGGATGGCCAAACACAAACCACCTCACACTGCACAGATGAGGTGACAGCCGGATATTAGTCACATTCACTCACAGCATCTGCTGGCCTCTTCATCTTGAACTTCTTGCCTTTAGAACTTTGAGAAAATAAATGTCTGTCATTGAAGCCACCCAGTCTGTGGTATTTTGTGATGGCAGCCCTAGCAGACTAAACACATATACAGTCGATCCTTGTGATTTGTGGTAGTCATGTTCTATAAAGTCACCACGAGCACTGAATTAGCGACTGCTAAACCACTGCTCCTAGGGGAAATACAGGGCTAGGTTCCTGGGAGCCTCTGGTCACAACAACATTTTCATCAACCCATCAACACATAAACTTGTTTTATGTGTGTTTCTGTTTCAATTTACAATTTAATCCAATTGGAAATCCAGAAGTTACTAAAGGAATTTACACAACAAAAGGATAAAACCCTCTCCCAGAAGACTCTCGAATCTGTCCAAATCTACATCAGTGGGCACTCTCCTTAGTGTCTCCAGAATGTCCTTTGTCTTAGAGGCTTTAGTAACCTCCTCTCATGTCCCCTAGAGTCTTTGGACCACCCAGGATGGCTGGAAGTTGCCCATGGGCTTCTGATGCAAGAAACTGCCCTCCTCGGCCATGTACTACACACCACTAGAGTGCCAAGTGCCGGCCACATACTGGGCTATCCTCAAAGAGAGAGGCTCTCACAGCCCCTGAGCCTGTGACGTCTGTACCCAGATGCCCAGTATGCCTTGGGTCATGGAACCAGCACCCCACAACCACAGCATGGTGACTGGGGCCTCCTTGAGACAGGATGGAGCCCAATATGAGCCCTCTAGCTTATCTCCCTCGCAGAGGGGCATGGCCTCACTTGTCCTTAGTCCCCTGCCAGATGCCATGGTGGAGGAAGAGGCCACCCCTCTCCCGGACCTCTTGGCCACCTGGGGAGCGCCTTGGAATCCACTTGAGTGAACAACGCCGGGAGTCTGTACACTACAGACTGTATTGTCACCATCACACATATTACTGCATTCCACCCCTTAACCAGGATGTCCAGGATAAAGGGCTGGACCAAAGGGTCAGCAAATTGGCCAAACTTCAGGCAGTCATCTTAGCACTGAACGCCCTGGCCCACAAATGGCCCCAGCTGTATATGTCTATAAACTCTGGGGCCACTGCCTAAGTGTTGCTTCCTTTGAGGTAAAGAACCCTGCCAGTCAATTGCCTCACAGAGACTCAAAATATAAACCAAGGCGTAATGGACTGAATTGTGTCCCGCCAAAATTCATATGTTGAGGCCCTAGCCCTCTGTGTGACTGTAGTGGAAATACGGCCTTGAAGGAGGTAATCAAGGCTAAATGAGGTCATAAGGGTAGGGCCCTAATCCAATAGGACTGGTGTCCTTATTAGGAGAGGAAGAGACACCAGAGAGCTCTCTCTCTCCACAGCTGTACAAAGGAAAGACCAGGTCAGGACACAGTGAGAAAATACCCCTCTGCCGAGCACAGAGTTCTCATCAGGGTATAAATTCTTTTAGTACATTCTGGATTTCCAATTGGATTAAACTGTGGCCTTTTGCTTCAATTTAAATTGTTTCCTCCCCTTATATTCAAGCTTGTGGCTTTCTTTCTCTCTCTTGGATTCACTTTGCTTGTTTGTCACTGGATATACTTTGTCGGGTAGGAGGGTCCTCTCTAGCTCTGTTCATATTTATACATTTCCTCCTCCAGAGAGCCTCAAATCAATATCATTAGGGTTAGGGGCCTCCCCTATGGCGATGGCTGCTTTAGAGGGTTTAAAGACTCTGGGCTTAAGTTGGGTTTGGATTAATGTCATCATTGTCACAGGGGTGCCATGGGTGTTTTGCCCTGTAACTACGATGATCAGATTTTGGTTGTAACAGAGACATAAGCAGCAAAGTAGCTCCGCAGAAGATCGCTGGGCCCCCAGCCCAGAAGCCAATGGACTGAAACCATCTTCTGCTACGGCCCTGCCATGTCCACCACCACACAGGATTTGTTTGTTTGTTTGATTGTTTTTTGGTCTTTTCTGTCTGTACACGTTCCTTCAGAACATTTTAGATTTCTAGCTGTGCAAACTCACAGCTTTGGGCTTTGTCTCCACCCCATCATGAGTGGTCCAGCCCTCCTACGTGGTTATGGGGAAAGGGGCCACTGGGCCTCTGAACATCTCTTGGGCAGCTGCCTCCTCCTCTACGGTGGGCATTCATATCCAGTAGGGTCATTTTGTGTACGGTCTGGGTAGGGGCATTAAGCCTCATGATCACAAGATTAGCCCTTTGGCGTGCTGGTAAGAAGCAGTGATAACCAAAGCCAAGGCGCACCGGAAAGGGGTTTCACATTGGGAGAGCAGTTCAATACCAAACGCTTCATCCCCTTTTCCTATCAGCTCCTGGGCCACAGGCCACCATGGATGTGCACTTCAATAACTTTGGGTGTCAGCAGAGTGTGCAGGACAGCAGCAAGGGTAGCAGCAGCACAGGAGAGGTGCAAAGTCACCACCCTGACCCAAACAACACTGACTATTAAGGCAACCAGGGTGCCATGCTTAATTCTGCCTGTGGGAGTGGTCTCCTTCCTTTCAGTAAACCGAATAAAGGGTCATCTCTGGGCCATCCCAGGGGTGCACAACCAGAATCTCCATATGGCTGCCCCAAGAAACCAGTCGTGGTCACCAGGTGAGAGGCACTGGTCACTGCATGACAAGTCACTAGCCCAACCCCCAGAAAGAACGACTCAAGCGCTGACTGGTTAGGGTGCTGTGTTTCACCACTTTAACCAGCAGGAACTTCTGAGACTACCTGCCACACACGGGCCACACTCGGCGGCACATCACACTGGGAAGCCATCAATTAACTACAACTCTTGTCTTGGGGACCAGAGCGTTTTAGGGTAGGAAGAGATGACAACACCCTACAGAGACAACACAGTGTCAGCCAGGCCAAAGCACAAGCCCACTAGCAATTGGCGGCCCTGTCCCAGGCAGCCTCCACTGTATCGGGGAACCAGTTAGCCAAGGAGCAGTTGGGCCACCGTGTGTGACGGCGATTGTTTTAATCACCTGCTCTTCACCCCGCTCGTGAGGGAGGGAGTCCCGCCCTAGAGTTATAGGGATGGCTGAGCACAGCAACCCAACACTGGACGGAGAAGATGAGCAGCAGTTTACTAGTCACATACGCTCACAGCCCAGGAGAGGAGGACGTCGCATGCCACACAGGACACGTGGGGGTTGCATTGTGGAACAGAGGGAACCAGAAGGGTCTGTAGGAGGCAGGCTTTGTAGTATTAAGAGGGTGAGGTTCTCCTGGTTCCTGAGGGACGATGCCATTGGTTTGTCTGAATACCTCTGCTGGCTGATGGAGAACCACTACTCAGGGATTACAAGCAGGAATACATCTGGTCAACGTGATAGGGAGGCTTGTTTGCCTAGGGGACTCCATCTGCGGGAGCAGACTGGGCCAGGAACTTGCCATTAGGCCGCTCGAGGCCCTCCCGATTTTACCAGATGTCAAGGCAGGACAAAATATTAATTTCAGCCCTCACCCTATGACACCCCCTCCACCAACACACACAAACACAGGGGCCAGGGCTCGTGGCTGAGAACTGCTTGGGACCTTAGTCCCTGGGGATGGCTGCGTGGACCCTGGGGTGGTGGCATCCCCAACCCCAGCAATTTGAGCACACACGGGACGCTATCAGGCGCCACAGTAACATATGGGCTCCATCTCAACTGGTCGCCCCCATTCCCACCACCAATCTTTGTAGGAGCCAGCCGGTAGGCAGGGCACGTGGGCAGGGGCTTAGAAGCCCAGGTCCACGTCTCCTCCAGCTGACTACTTCCAAGACGTCGCCCACTCGCCCCCACCCTCCCCGCCGCTCATGGCAGTCTGGCCACCCCGCTTACCAATAAAGAGATCCAGAACGACGTCAGGAACATGGGAACAGGTGCCCTTGGAGGTTGAAGTGGAATTTCGAGGCGGGATTGGGGTCGCTGAGCTCCAAGAGCCAGGTCCTGACGAGTAGCAGGCACACAGCGGCTCACAGCATGGCCTGATACCGTAGTTCCGACGGACGGAGAACAGGGGAGGTGGCCGCGGACCAGGGAGAAGGCGGAGGAAGGAGTGAGCCAGGTAGCGAGAGTCCAGAGGGAGCTAGGGAGGGGGCGCCAGCTCTTTGGCAAAGAGTCGCCTCTAAGGGGAGGGCATCGACGACAAGGGGAGCGGAGAGGGCGGGGATCGGTCAGGAGCCCGGAGCCCGGGAGCGGCGAGAAGAGCAAGCGGCCCAGCAGCTCCACTCCACGCAGCGCCCGCAGGAGGAACCCAGCCGCTTCCAAGCACGCTTGGTCCGCAGGCGCTTCCGGCCGCCCCTGGATGGGCGCTGAGCCGGGCGCGCGACTGGCTCCGCCCAACCCGGTGGCGGCGGGAGCCTAGCCAATCCGGCCGGTGGCAGGAGACGCACAAAAAGACGCGCGGTCCTGCCTCGTCCCGCAGACTGCGCACCACCCAGCCCTCTGGTCTGTCGGGTCTCTAGTCATTCCCAGGCCAGCTCCGGCTCCCTGGCTGCTGGAGGGCTGGGCCGGGGGTCGGCGGCTTGGGGTACCCCACCCTGCGCCTCCCGTCTGCAAAAAGGCAAAATGCGATTTTTCTCTTGGAACGGCGCATGCCCAAGAGTTTGCTCCCTGTGGACGGGAGTGCAGTGATTTGAGCGCCCGGGCCGAATCTCCGCTCTGAAAGGGCTGCACACCTTTGTGGCATCAGGAGATACTCGGCTGCTGGTCATTCCCAGAGCCTTGAGCCTTCGATGAACCCGAGTGCCTCGCCTCTCCGTGGGGTGGAGTCGGACAGCCAATAGCCAATTGTTCTCAGGGCTCTGGCCGCAGCAGGAGTGACCCTTCATCAGGACAGAATTAGGCTCCAGGAGTCCCGGCGCCCAACAGCTAGGGGATGCCAAGTTGAAGTGAGGGTTCTTGGCTGACACCATAGAAGGGGGAAAGATGGCAAAGTTCAAAGTGTCGCATCTTCAAGGGACTGGGCCCCTGGAGAACAAGCCACTTTAATGCTCCATCATTCGGGCCCAATCATGTGGAAAAGCCTGGCACTTTGACTAGAGGGCGTCTATTCTCACTACCCTCAACATCGCCCCGTGGGACAGAAGGAGCTCAGAGAATGAGGAAATGCCTACCCTCCCTACCCTCCGTCCTTCCCATCTCAGGTCTGTGATGAAGCGGGTTCAGAAAGAGGCCTCTTCAGAGCACATAAGCCAGATGGGCAATCAACAAACAGAACTCGGTCGTGTTCACCAGCACTGGACCTGCCAGAGCAAGCCATTTAACGGTGGTGGACTCAAACTGGATTTCCAGTTCCCTCTTGGTTAACTAGAATATTCAAGGAGAAACGTCCTCCCCCTCCCGTTTTCTCCAGGATTTGGTGGAATGAGGGGGCCCAGCATATTGCAAAGCTTCAGATGCGTGGAACTCCCTGAGTGGCTGTTTTGCACAGCTCAAGGTTTAACTCTTTACTCCACCTTAATCTGCCCCCAGCTTTTTTTTTTTTTTTTTTTTTACCATTTTAGAGTGACACTTCTGAAAAACGTGTCCCATACTCCCCTGCCTTCTCTTAACCGGCAGAGCACCCTCACAGCTTTTTTCTCCTCTCGTTTCCCCACTCTGTTTTCCTACTTTTGCAGTAAATGCTTTCTTCCGACATGGGTGCAAGATTAGAAAGGAAAAAACGTGGGAGGGTCCATACATTGCTAACCAACACCTACACGAGTGGGTGAGTGGAGCCCACCCCTACTGCTCTTAGTAGAGGTCTCTCCTTGTCCCTGGTCACGCAGGCATCCTTGTAGAGACAACCCTTGCTTGTCAAAACTGAAAAGGCCATTTCAGATCATTTTGTGCAAGCATCCGAATCGTACGAGTGGGGAGACCGAAGCCTAGAGAAGGAAGATGGATTGGTCCAAGGTTACATAGTGGCAGAGGCCAAAACTAGAATCCTCTTTCCAGGTTGGCCTACTTCCAGAATCCTGTGTTTTTTCCCCTCAAGTCGGCTTTGACTGGTATTTCAGGCAACCGCCAGCAGGTGGCAGTAGATTTGCTTGGCAGCAGGTCATTCCCAGCACCTGGAATCAAGTTCCACAGACCGTGGGTCCCACGTTGGTCAGGGAAAGCAAGTCTGAAGTCTTTTTCCTAGCCATCCTTGTGACTATGGAGATTGCTAAAACCTTGACTGCCGTAATGAATTCGCCTCCAGAGCTTACATCCTAGACTCACGGGACAAATAGCCAAGGGGCAACAAGAAATATGAAAAAGTCAGTCTAATCTGTACTTGTTGAGCTTTTGTCTAGTTAATTTACTAGAAAATGCATCACTATCCAGAGGGAATGGACTTCAACCTGAATACGGGGTCATGGTATAGAGGAAAGTGCCCTGACCTGGGAGTTAGCCCATCTGTGTTCCGACCCAGCTCTGCCACATGACAGTGAGGATTCCAGTTTGGCTGGAGTGTAAGGTGAATTGGGAGGTAACAAGGAGGTGAAGAGGGAAGAGGCCAAAGAATAGGTGGCACCTGGCCTAGTGAGGGCCACACACTCAGCCCACAGTGAATACCTGACCGGTGAATGAGTGAAGCAAGATGGAGAGATTTAGGTCGGATGGTCCTAACGAGGGAGTTTCATTTCTATCTTCCGTTCAACAGCATGCTTTTGGAGGATTTGTGCCGAGGAATGACACAATCAGGAAGGAACTTTCAGTTACTTTGTGAAGGAAGGACTGCAAGGAAGAGAGACGGGGGCCAAGGAGAGCAGGTCGGAGAGTGCTGCACACCTCTGCTTCTGGCAACGACAGGCTAAGTCATTTAGACAAAGCATCCCAGTGAGGAAAACTAAGACATACTGGATGAAATATAGAAAGGAATGATCTTCACTAAGAGCTAAGGAACGATGAGACTAAAATCCAGAAGACAAGAACCCAGGTGGGAAAGCCTTGCACTTAAAGCCACTTTGGCCTGAGGGCGTTTGCTGAATCCAGAAGAAAGAGTGGTGAAACTGAGCTGTGGTTTGGGTGGCCTCATGAGCAAAGGGGAAAAAAGTTGGAGCCCACGTCCGAAATGGGTAGATCTGACAAGCTCCCCAGCCACTCTAAGCTGAAACTAAGTGGCTCCCTCTTCCGGAAAATGGTGAACCAGAAGCAGCAAGCCCTTGCCCGCACTGGCAGACTAGATAGCCATCACCGGGATGACGTAAGGACCTTCAAGCCCTGACCTTGGATTAAAGTGGCCTTGGACAGGTAGTGTCCCCAGGCATTTGTCAGAAGCAAGTGAAAATGCTCTCCGCAGGCAGGTTCTGTCTTCCTGGGCCTGAAATTAGTGTTGCAAATACTTTTTCAAGTATATATCAGCACATCGTCAAAGACAAGTAGGCACACAGGGAAAGAATACATGGAAAGGGACAACCAGAGGAAAAAGAGACAATGAAAACAAATCCACAAAGATTTCAGATATCAGAATTGAGACACAGACTGTAATCACTATGGTTTACTACAGTTCAAAAAATAAAAGATAAGCTTAAAAATACTTTCAGGGAACAGAAAATCATAAAAAGTGACATAGCCAGTTTGAAAACTAATCAAATAGGACATCTAGGACTAAAAATGTAACAACTGAGAGTTTACTGGATGTGTTTGACAGAAGGCTGAACACAACCATTAGATGATCATAAGTGCAATGAGGAAAAATAAATTTAGGAGAGAGTTATTGAGTTGGAAGATAGATCAGAGGAAATCATTTAGAATTCTGCCTGGAGAAGCTAATTATATGAAAAAAAGGAAAAGATAGGATAAGAGACACAATGAGCAGAGTGAGACGGTCTCATTTATGTTTAATTTAAATCCCAGAAGGACAGGGGAGAAATGGGGAAGAAGATGACAGCCCCAAATTTTCCAGAACAGATGAAAGTTGTAATCCCCAGATTCTGAAAGCCCAGTGAATTCTAGGCAGGATAAATAAAAAGAAACCCACTCTTACACATATCGTGGTGAAAGTGCAGAAAACCAGAGAGAAAGAAGGCTATGTTAACAGTCCAGGTTCGAGAAGGGAAGTGTTGACTTTGGGCGGGAGCAGAGTAGATTGAGACAAGTGGATGGGCCTCTAGACTCTGGCTTGTAGAATGCCGTTTTCTCCAACTTACCATGAAAGACTATTTTATAAGGAGGTTGTTCGTCTCATTCCTAAGCAATAGAATACAGTTGTTAACAAATCTATTTGTTAGGGCAACCTAACACCTAGGAGCTGTTCCAAATTGTCCTTGTCACACATGGAAGACCATCATCCTGTAAGTATGTGTCCCTCACCTCATGGGCTATGAAAGGGGTGAATATTCTCCACAGGAAGTGCGATGGTTAATTTTATGTGTCAACACGACTGGGCTAAGGGGTACCCAGGTAGCTGGTAGGACATTATTTCTGGGTGTGTCTGTGAGGGTGTCTCTGGAAAATATTAGCATTTGAATCAACAGACTGGGTAAAGAAGATCGCCCTCACCAATGCAGGGGGGCATCATCCATCCAATCCATTGAGAGCCTGAACAGAACAAAATGTGGAGGAAGGGTGAATTCTCTCTCTCTGCTTCAGCTGAATCATCCACCTTCTCCCACCTTCAGACACTGGTGTTCCTGGTTCTCCAGCTTTCAGCCTGAGACTCAGACTCACACCATCAGCCCCCTGATTCTCAGGTCTTTTGTCTCCGATTGAATTACACCACTGGCTTTCCCAGTCCTCCAGGTTTTAGACAGCAGATCATGGGACTTCTCAGCACCCAAAATCATGAGAGCCAATCCCTATGACAGATAGACAGATGATAGATAGATAGACAGATGATAGATAGATAGATAGATAGATAGATAGATAGATAGATAGATGATAGATTGATCTTCTATTGATTCTGTTTCTCTGAAGATCCCTGACTAATACACGAATGAAAGGCAGCTGAGCTCTAAGAATAGAGAAATGTGCTTTTATCTGACTTTCTAAAGGAAAGCAGAATAAAAGTGAATCTTCGTAGAAATTCTCCTTTCTACTCATCTCCCCCGCTCAACTTTCACTCTGTGTCTAAGGAAACAGACATACAGTGAACAATGTTTGGTTCCCAGAGTGCCTTATTACAAGCTTCAGGCTCGACCATGTACATTTACTCACTGGGCTGTCTATGCTTGGCTGGCATACAATTCCCGCACGGGTTTATATGTCATAGAACTAAACACGCAATGGGCTATCTTTTGAGGGAGTGAGCTCTTGACTTGTTGCTAGAGCTGTTCATTCCGCTCCTTGTCAGAAACGTACTAGGGGAAACCCTGCTCCAGGTAGAAAGTTGTAGCAGAGATTCCGTGGTCCCCTCAACCTCTGACACTTCCTGACACCAATCTGACCTGAAAACAACTGTCTATAAAGTCTTCTAAGAAGAATTTCAAGTGTTTTGCTCAAAATCCTGCATTCATTGATAGGTTGAGGATCAAACATTCTTATGTAGCCATAAGGACCTGTCCAACCCCCCACAGAAAACTATTTCTCAAGAAAAGTTCTTGGGAGAGCAGGAAAGCCTTCTTATCTTGCCAACCCCAAGCCAATCAGAAAGCATTTGTGCTCTGCAGTCTGTCACCAACAATTCTAACCAAGTGTCACAAAGGGAGAGATTTCTGCATTTTTCGTTCTGGTTTTACATGGCTTCTCTTCGCTTTTGCTGGACTCTCACAATTTGTGTAGGTCACGGCTCTCTCCCCAAAGCCTGCTGAAACCTGTCTTTTAACACCCGTAGCATCTTCTAGCAATATCTTCCTCTCTTACCAGGGAAGTGCAGGAGCAGGGAAAATGCTCCGTGAACTCTAGGACTTTTTAAAGGTTATTTTATTTTGGAGGTCATATTGGCTTTTAACTTTGTTTATTTTTCAGGTGTACGTTGTTCTATTTCAGTTTCTGTATAGATTACATCGTGTTCACCACTGATCGTCTACATATTGTCCATCACCATACATAGGTGCCCCTTTCCCCCTTTTGCCCTCCCCCAACCCCTTTTCTTCTGGTAACCACTAATCTGTTCTCCTTATCTATGTGCTTGTTTGTTTATCATCCACCTATGAGAGAAATCATAGCTATTTGTCTTTCTCTGTCTGACTTATTTCGGTTAGCATAAACCCTCAAGACCCATCCACCTTGTCACAAACGGCAAGATTTCCTCTTGTTTATGGCTGAGTAGTATTCCACTGTATATATGCACCACATTTTCTTTATCCATTCCACTATTGATGGGCACTTGGGTTGCTTCCACATCTAGGCTATTGTGTATAATGCTGCAATGAACATGTGGGCGCATAAATCTTTTTGAATTGTTGATTTCATATTCTTTGGATAAATAGCCAGTCGTGGAATAGCTGGATCATATGGAATTTCTATTTTTAATTTATTTAAGAGAATCTCCATGCTGTTTTGCATAGTGGCTGCACCTGTTTGAGTTCCCACCAGCAGCGTATGAAGGTTCCCTTTTCGCCACACCATCTCCAACACTTGTTTCTTGTCTTGGGAATTATAGCCATTCTGGTGGGCGTGAGGTGATATCTCAGTGTAGTTTTGATTTGCATTTCCCTAATGATTAGTGAAGCTGAACATCTTTTCATGTGCCTGTTGGCCATCTGTATATCTTCTTTGGAAAAATGTTTGCTCAGATCCTCTGCCCATTTATTGAGTGGGTTGTTTTTTGGTTGCTGAGTTGTGTGAGTTCTTTAAATATTTTGGAAATTAACTCCTTGTCGGGTAGATGAGGTGCAAATATGTTCTCCCAGTTGGTGGGTAGTATTTTTGTTTTGTTCATGGTTTCCTTGGCCTTGCAGAAGCTCTTTAGTTTGATGAAGTCCCCTTAGTTTATTTTTTCTTTTGTTTCCCTTGCCCGAGTGGACATGGTATTCCAAATGATCCTTCTAAGACGAACGTCCAAGAGTGGACTGCCTATGTTTCCTCCCTGGAGTTTTATGGCTTCACATCTTACCTTCAAGTCATTAATCCATTTTGAGTTAATTTTTGTGTATGGCAAAAGAGAATGGTCTAGTCTCATTGTTTTGCCTGTTGCTGTCCAGTTGTCCCAACCCCATTTATTCGAGAGACTTTCCTTTCTCCATCGTATGTACTTAGCTCCATTATCAAAGATTAGCTATTCGCAGATGGGTGGTTCTATTTTTGGACTTTCCATTCTGCTCCACTGATGTGTGCCTCTGTGTTTGTACCAGTACCATGATGTTTTGATTCCTGTAGCTTTGTAGTATATTTTGAGGTCAGGAATGGTGATGCCTCCAGCTTTGCTCTCTTGGGATTTCTTTCTGGGAATTTTCTTGCCTCATATAAATTTTAGGATTCTTTGTTCTATTTCCATGGAGCGTGTCATTGGGATTCTTCTTGGGATTGCACAGAACCTGTCGATTACTTTAGATAGTGTGGACACTTTAACCGTGTTTTTTCTTCCAACCCATGTTCATGGACTATCTTTCCAGTTCTTTATGTCATCATTGATTTCTTTCAATAATGTCTTATTGTTTTCATTATATCAGTCCTTTACCTCCTTGGGTAAATTTATTCCTAGAGATTTTATTCTATTTGTTGTTGTTGGAAATGAGATTGTATTCTTGAGTGCTCTTTCTGTTAGTTCGTGATCAGAGTGTAGAAATGCAACTGATTTTGGTAAGTTGGTTTTGTACCCTGCAACTTTGCCATAGCTGTTGATTATTTCTAAGACTTTTTTTGTGAATTCTTTAGGGTTTTCTATATACGGAATCATGTCATCTGCAAATAGTGAGAGTCTCCCTTTTTCTTTTCCAATTTGGTTTCCTTTTATTTCTTTTTCTTCCCTGATTGCTCTGTCAAAACTTCCAGTACTGTGTTGAATATGAGTGGCAAGAGTGGTCATCCTTGTCTTGTTTCTGTTCTCGGAAAATGGCTTTCAGTTTTTCTCTGTTGAGTGTGATGTTCGCTGTGGGTTTTTCACGTATGGCCTTCGTTATGTTGAGGTACTTTCCTTCTATACCCATTTTGTTTAGAAATTTTATCATCAATGCATGTTGGATATTGTCAAATGCTTCCTCTACATCTATTGAGATGATCATGTCATTTTTATTATTCGCTTTGTTCATGTTGTATATCACACTGATTGATTTGTGAATGTTGAACCATCCCCGACATCCTGGAATAAATCCCACTTGAGGGTGGTGTATGATCCTTTAAAGTATTGTTGTATTTGATTTGCTAACATTTGGTTGAGGACTTTTGCATCTATGTTCATCAGCAATATTGGCCTATAATTTTCCGTTTTTCTGTTGTCCTTGTCTGGTTTTGGTATCAGGGTAATGTTGGCCTCATAAAATGATTTAGGAAGCATCCTGTCCTCTTGAATTTCTCAGAAGAGTTTGAGAGGGATAGGAAATAATCTTCTTTGAATGTTTGGTAGGAATCACGAGAGAAGTCATCTGCTTCTGGACTTTTGCTTTTTGGGGAGGTTTTTGACTACTATTTCAATCTCTTTGCTTGTGATTCGTCTATTCAGATTCTCTTTTTCTTCTTGCTTATGTATTGGGAGGTTGTATCATTCTAAGACTTTATCTATTTCCTCCAGGTTATCCAGTTTGTTGGCATATAGCTGTTCATAGTATTCTCTTATAATCCTTTGAATTTCTGTGGTATCTGTTGTAATTTCTCCTCCTTAATTTCTATTTTTATTTAGTTGAGACTTCTCTCTTTTCTTTTTTGTGAGTCTGGGCAGGGGTTTGTCAATTTTGTTTATCTTCTCAAAGAACCAGTTCTTAGTTTCATGGATCCTTTCTATTGTTTTTCTAGTCTCTGTTTCATTTATTTCTACTCTGCTTTTTATTATTTCCTTCCTTCTTCTGAATCCAGGCTTTGTTTCTTCTTCTTTTTATAGTTCTTTTAGGTATAGGGTAGGCTTACTTATTTGCGATTTCTCTTGTTTGTTGAGGTAGGCCTCTATTGCTATAAATTTCCCTCTTAGTACTGCTTTTGCTGGATCCCATATGTTTTGGTATGTTGTGTTTTTGATTACATTTGTCTCTAGGTATCTTTTGATTTCTCCGCCGATCCAACAGTTATTCAGTGGCACGTTGTTTACTCTCCACATATTTGATACTTTCCCAGCTTTTATGGTAGTTGATTTCTAGTTTCATAGCACTGTAGGTTGAAAAGATGCTTGATAATATTTCAACGTTTTTAAATTTATTGAGGCTTGCTTCTTTGTTTGCCAACATATTGTCTAAGTTTGAGAAGGTTCCATATGCACTTGAGAAGAAGATGTATTCTGCTGTTCTTAGATGGAATGTTCTATAAACCTCTAGGAAGCCCATCTGGTCTAGTGTTTTATTTAAGGCCAATGTTTCCTTGTTGACTTTCTGTCTGAATTCTCTTTCTGTTGACATAAGTGTGGTGTTCAGATTCCCTCCTACTATTGTGTTGCTGTCACTTTCTCCTTTTAGGTCTGTTAAGGTTTGATTTATATATTTTGGTGCTCCTGTGTTAGGTGCATATATATTCATAAGTGTTACGTCTTCTTGGTGGAATTTCCCTTTTTTCCTTATATAATAGCCATCTTTGTCTCTCAGGATCTTTCTTTGCTTGAAGTCTGCTTTGTCTGAGATGAGTATGGCTACACCAGCTTTCTTTCGTTTGCCATTTGCTTGGAGTATCTTATTCCATCCCTTCACTCTGAGCTTATGTTTGTCTTTAGAGCTGTGTTTCCCGAAGGCATCATATTGTTGGGTCTTGTTTTTAATCCAGCCAGCCCCTCTGTTTCTTTTGATTGGTGAATTCAATCCATTTACATTTAGAAGGATTATTGAAATATGAGAGCTGAATGTTGCCATTTTATCTTTTGTTTTCCAGTTACTTTATATTTCCATTGTTTCTTTCCTTTGTATTTCTTTCATTTCCCTTGGGTGGTTTTCCCGGTTTTCACTTTATTTATGATTTGGGACTCTACTCTGATTTCTCGTTTTGTAGTTACAATGAAGCTTGTAGCAAAGATCTCATAGACGAGATAGTCCAATTTCGGATAGCCTCTTACGTCCATTAGCCTATGCAGGTTCCATCCCTTACCTCTTCGCCTTCTATGTTGTCATGGTCACAAATTTTTCTTTTTTGTGTTGTGATTTTGTGACCAAATTGAAGTGGTTATAGTTATTTTTCATGCTTTCTTTCCCTTTATCCTTTGTTTTAGACTTGTTTGCTAACTTATTCTGATACAGAGCTGCAGTCTTCTGATTTTGTCTGTCTATTTAACTCCTTGCTCAAAGATTTGTTAAGCTTTGCCTTTTCGTCTCAGGTAGGAAGGATCACTTCATCATTTCTTGTAAGGCGGGTCTAGTGGCAGTGAGCTCCCTCAGGTTATGTTTGTCTGTGGAAGCTTTTATTTCTCTGGCATACCTGAAGGATAATCTTGCTGTATAGAGTATTCTTGGGCAATAGTTTTTGTCTTTCAGTATTTTGAATCAGTCATTCCACTCCCTCCTAGCCTGTAAGGTTTCTGCTGAGAAATCCACTGAAACCTGATGAGGGTTCCTCTGGAGGTTATTTTCTTCTCACTTGCTGCCTCTCCAATTTTTTCTTTGTCATTGACTTTTGACAGTTTTAATATTATGTGCCTTGGAAAAGCTCTTTTTGCCTTGATGTACTTAGGAGTTGTGTTAGCTTCATGTCCTTGTATATCCAGTTACTTCCCCAGGTTTGGGAAATTCTCAGCTATTATTTCTTCGAGTAAACTCTCTGCTCCTTTCTCCCTCTCTTCTCCTTCAGCCAAACCTATAATCCTTATGTTACTTTTCCTAATTGAGTGAGATATTTCTTGAAGAAGTGTTTCATTTTTTCAAAATCTTAGTTCTCTCTCTGCTTCCACCTGGACCATTTCTACGTTTCTAGTTTTGAGTTCACTGATCCTCTCCTTCATAAGGACCTCTCTATTTTTATGCATTCGACATCATTTTTATCTCATTCCTTGTGTTCTTCATATCCAGAACTTTTGTTTGTTTTTTTTCTAGAGCTTCAATCTCTTTGGTGAAGTATTCCCTGTGTCCGCTAATTTTATTCCTATGCTCTTGGAACTGTCTTTGTGAGTTTTCTTGTATCTCATTGAGTTTTTTATCACAGCTCTTTTTAATTCTCTGTCAGTCAGATTGTTATCTTCTGTGACTTTGAGGTGGGTTTCTGGAAAGCTATCATTCTCCTGTTCTGCTGTGTTACTGTAACTCTTCATGGTGTCTGAGGAATTGATCCTCTGCTTGCACATTGGTGGTAGTAAGCACCGTTCTTATTTGGGTACAACCTTGGTTACTTTGGTTCTGAGCTGCTTCTGGTTGTATTTGGGGGCCTGAACTTTCCAGCCTCCACTGTCTCTGCTAGAGGCATCATCGGTACCCTCCTTGTGCCCCTTGCGCCTCTGAGGTTGCTGGTGTCTTGTTGCTCTTGATGTCACTGCAGTCTTAGGTGTTGCCACCAAGGTCACCAGGCTTTGAGTACTTCTGCTGCTTCTAGTGTTGCCTGGGTGTCGTGTTCCCCCACTTGCCCTCCACGGGCTCTTCATGGCCTCAAGTGCTACAACCCCATGTGCCAGCTCTGCTGCTGTGCCTGGATTATCCAGGAGTCCTGGCAGCACCGCTCCTAGGATAGCTGGGTTCACAGGTGTCATGGTTGCTGTTGGTGGCTCGGGTTCTAGTATGCAGCTCCTGCTTCTGACAGAGCCATTGTTGGTGTTGCCACCCCGGGGGTGGTGTGTCAGGGCCTGCTGTGGTTCCTGCAGCCTCAGGCCACAGGAGCCACCTGCCACTCCTGGGGGAGGAGTAGGGGCTAAACTTCAAGTGTTGTTGCTGGCCTTGCTATCTCTGGTCACTGGTGCCTGCTGCTGTGCTTTTTGGAGACCTCAGGTCAGGGCACCCTGGTCCTCACAGTGAAATCTGCATCTTGTTTGCTGTCCCTACTGCTGAAGAGACCAGCGCCACTGCCAGGGGAGTGGAGGATGTCAGGTTGCCAGCTCGGCTCTGTGTCCTGGAGCCTCAGGATGTGTGTGCCACCCACCAGTGCTGAGGAGATGCAGGGGATAAGCCAGGTGTTCGATGTTTGCCCTTGTAGCCTGTGGTCACTGGCATGCCCAACAGTGTGAGGATCCACATTTTGGATCACCACCACTGGGGGAGAGGGAGGAGGCTGCTCCCCTATCCCAATGCCTCCTGGAGGTCCAGTCTACCCACGTTCAGATGTATAGATGCATGGATTACTGAGGCATTCTGATGAGCTGTGGGGGGAGTCCTTTTTTGGTCACCAGTTGTCTGACTGGTTGTTACTTAGAAGGGAGAGACAGAGGTAACGGCTCATTTCACCATGATGCTGATGTCACGCCACTACTCTGAGGTTTTTCTCCCAGTGACCTGTAGCATAGTGTACTAAAAATGGCATTGGACTACAAACCTGAAGGTCTAGTGTCACAGCCTCTGAATCTCAGTTTCCTTGAGGTGAGCAGGAATAATATGGAGCTGTTCATAAGGCCTATTTTTAATAGAACAACCCTGACAGAAAAGAATCCTTGTCTGTCCCAGCTTCCTGGCTCTGGGACTTCACTTTCCTCATTGGGCCTTGATCAGGTTTCTCTAACTCCCATCTGGAAGGGCTGTTGTCACTACCACTTCAAGCCACCAGGGGGCCTCAGCTCTCATGGTCTAGTTGTGGAATGCGCCTTTCTCTTTAGGTAATTGTTTCCCTGAATTCAGGCAAGCCAGGCTGACATTTATCAACCGAACCTTCTTCAGAAGCTCAGTGTGACAGAGGCGGATCAACACAGGGAGCAGAGACTCTACTGAGGGAGGAGGTTTTAGGGCACCAATGAATAGACCTCGACTTCTACACTGGAGTCCTAGCTGCCACGAGCTGCTCTGCCCTTCAGTGGGGCTGCTGGTGGCAGGCCTCTAGTCACCCCCTGCCCCTGCTCCGGTTCCCAGGGGATGAGAATCGGGGGTCTTGTACAAACAGTCAATGGCAGCCCCTGGAGTTGGGCAGGGCACGGCCTGTGGTGCCGTATGTTAGAGAGATTTTTTCCTTACCGGCACTCCAGCCTCTCCTCCACACTATGTGGGCTCTGACAATCTCACTGAGTCCCGTTGCATTCTCTCCAATGAGCATTGCTTGCAGGGCAGCTTCATATGCCTTCTGTTTTACAATGCTAGGTGGGAGAAACGTTCCCCAGTCAGATACAATGTCCAGCCCCACAATAAGGTCAGGTAAAAGAGATGCAGCCACTTCACATAAAGCCTCTTCAAACATACCATTTCTCTTACAAACTTTTACCTGACTTCCATTCATCCTTACATTCCCGACTGTAGCCTCCTTTAGGCCGTCATCAACAGGTTTTGGTTTCACAATACTAGGTAGGGGAAGTGTTCCCCAGCCAGACATAATAGCCATTCCTATAAGACATCCAAGCAAACAAGACACGGTTTCTGTATATAAAGCCTCTTTAAACATTTCAACTTTCATAGCCTGGTTGACTCTTACACTTTTATGTTCTCTCAGTCTAATTGGAGCCCATGTCAGGGCATCGCCAGTGGGTTTTGGTACCACAGTGCGTGAGGCAACTATATCAAGTGATGCAGGGTTGGTGAGCCAAGGAGTCGAAAGAAAGATTTCTTGGACTCTCACCATCTGGCAGTAGTGCTCCTTTATTTAGAGAATAGCATGGGGACAGGACCCATGGGCAGTCAGAGCTGCTGCTGCACGGGGCCAGGACCCATGGGCAAGAGGAGCTGCCACTGCTGCTGCTGCTGCTGCTGGAATGGGGACAGGACCCATAGGCAGGAGGTGCTGCTGCGTGGGGACAGGACCCAGGGGCAGTAATAGTTGCTGCTGCGTGGGGACAGGACCCATAGGCAGGAGGAGCTGCTGCTGGAATGGGGACAGGACCCATGGGCAGTAATAGTTGCTGCTGCGTGGGGACAGGACCCATGGGCAGTAATAGTTGCTGCTGCGTGGGGACAGGACCCACTGGCAGGAGGATCAGTTGCAGAAAACATGATTTGAGGGTAGGGCTAAATTTAAGGCATAGGTATGTGAGTTATCTCTTTACAAGACAAAGGAAAGAATATGTAAAAAGAGTTGTTAAAATGGTATCAGTGCCGGTAGGGTCTGGTTATTGGGTGTTCCTATAACTTTTAGATAAGAATCAAACCGGATTGAGTACATGGCAGAAGCCACCACCTTAAATATTATCTTCAGCTAAAGACAAAGGAGGATGTTGGTGGTGAGGGGAGTCAGCTACATGAGGTTACCAGACAAGCACAATAAACAAGACTTAAGTCCTTGCCGTCTCCATTAAGAGTTTCTAGAGATAAGGTCATCCCCCCTTCCTCCTGGTGCAGAGAGGGAGACAGCCCCCACAGTTGGAGACTTCCTTCACAAATGCAAATGTCTCTGGTCAAAGGGCAAGCAAATTCCACTCCTCAGAGCCTCGTCTCATCTGCAGTTTTTAACAGTAACCAGCCTAAAATAATCCTGATCATCAAGGACTCCTGGAGACTTCTCTTTTCCACCCACTGACCATCTTACTCACCCTTGTGCAAAAGGCTTTGGGTCCCCAGTGAGGAGGCAAGCCAAGGGACTCTGGCCCTTTTGTCAGTCTTCAACTTGTTTAATCTGCCTAACCATTGCCACAAACACAAGCGATTGTCGGTCAGGTTTCTCCTTGTAATCTCTGCCTTCAGGCTTTCAAACTTTTTCCAAATTGGGATACACCTAGTTGACTTGTCTGGAGCCCTTTAATCTTGGTGGACCAGCAGGGGGACCCTTTTGCCTTTCCAACCTTTGGTAGTGCTGTATGAATACCTTGGTTCTGACCTCATTGATGTCCATTTTATTCCTCCCAGTTCTTCAAATTCATCTAAAGATTTCCACTCTCCTGGGACAAGTCCTGTGACTCTTGCCTTTCTGTTTCCTCTCTGTTTCACTCCTATCAATATTTGTTTGATTCACACTAGCCTTTAATAACCGTTTAGAGATTTTCACCCAGCTAAAACCAGTCTCTTGATTGTCTCCTCTGCCTTTCCCCATTCTGTTGTTAATCAACCTAATATTTTTCTTGGCAGTTGTAAAGCCCATGAAGGGAAACTGAGACAGTAAATTCGATAAGGCTTCCTGAACTGTCCCTCACTTTTGCAGCTGCAAGGTTATATGGGGTGCCCACATGAAAGTGGTCCCCTTAACCATAGTATTTACCATGACCTGAGTAATGGGCATATTCAGCAGGTGAATATCCGGGTCATCATAAGGCCAGTCCCGCATGGCTTGCATGTGAAGCATATACGCTGCTTCATCTGGGGTGTTCCACTTGGCATTCATAGGCAGAGATGGACAGTCCCCCTTCTCAGGGTAAGCAGACCTTACCATCGCTTTTACCCAGGCCACCAGGCTGGCTGTTCCTTCGGGAATAACCTCCTGTGTGTCTGGGTCACATCTAGCCCTCTGTGGTGGTTCCATAGTGAGCTGTGGCTCTGAATCAACCCAAACACTCTCTTCCACTCCGCAGCATTCAAAAGCAAAGACACAGCCTCCAAATCAGTCACTCTCTCATTCCCTTTTAGTAAAGGTTCCTCAGGAAGCTGACAATATCCATCTATAAAATGAAACAATTCCTTCCCACTATACCTTCTGGTTTCAATAGTTTTTTGGTTTTGTGCTCCACCCATGTTGACTACCTTCTTGGTGACCAGAGGTCTTAGAGGTACTTTCCATTGTCCCGGCATAATTTTTGTTTTGCGGGGTGGCTTTGAGGCCAGTGACTGGATTCTGAGCTTAGTCTAGCATCGCAATCATACCTAGTACTTTCTTTTACTTTTATGTTAGCTATGACAGATAACAATAACAAAGAGACTGAATATTTTGCCTTTCTCTTCTTAATTTGCATTTCCCTATGCATCCAGTGAACCAACTGCCTGTGATTTGGATCCGTCTCCAAATTCCATTGGTGACGTTTACCTTTAGAGACTGAGTGTGGCACAGCTCCTGGTCCACATCATGGGTGACCACGTTGCCATGCCGGAATCAAAGGTTCATGTCCCTCCTTTTCATCCTTTCTCTTCCCAAACCATGTGATTTTATGAGTCAAGGCTGATGTGGCAAGTCCCACTTCTCTGACACCACCTGTATTCGAATTATCCCAGTTTTTCCTCCCATGTATCCTTTACTCTCATGCAGAACTCTGCTTTCACACTCACAACACTTCTGACACCAGATTTGTGTATGTGTGTGCAGGGGAAGGGGATCCCCACATGCGAGCAATTCTGCGACACCACCTGGGTGTGCTACACTGATGATTTGCATATATTTTCTCCCATTCTGTGTGTTGCCTTTTTCTTTTTTGGAAATTACAAGTTGTTTATTGAATCACAATATCATCTTATATAGTGCTAAAAAGGAAGTAAAATTAAGCCAACCTTATATCTATATTTTGATTTTACTCTGTTTTTAATACTAAATATTTTGTAAAATATATTAATATCAAAATGAAACAAAAACAATTAAAACAATGTAAAGTTGTCAATGCATAATTTAAAGGATAGAAAGCTTAATATTATAAATTTATTTAGCAAGCTAAAACATGCCTTCAAGGAAGGCTGAGGAGCTTATCTAGAAACCATCTGTAGCCTTTAGCATATGAACTAATTCACAATATAGCGTCTGCACCCGATTTATGGAAATTTCTGGCTTTTCAAATTTCTCCTATTTTTTCAAATGTTTCTGCTGCAGTACATTAAGACAATTTGCAAATGATAAAATATTTTACCGAAAACATTTCAGCAATACATCTTACAATTTATGTCTGCATAGACAGAAAGAACCTAATCTTACTGCCTTAAAAAAAAAAGTTGAGAATCTTTGGTAGACAATTACCAGCCAGGCATGACATCCGGGAACCACGTTCTTCCCAGGTATTTGGAGGCTTCAGCGTGAATTTTATCCAGGCCGTAATCCCCATCGGGGTCAGAACCTCCTCCATCACAGAGAGCTGCGCGAGCCTCCTCCCACCCAGCCTTACAAACTCAACCACGGCACTGCAGCGAACTTCACATGCACTGAGGCCCAAGGCTGTTCAGTTTTTACAGTGTTGAGCAATACAGATCAGCTCATTGTCAAGAGTCTGAAGACCGTTTGCACACACCACTAACTCAACTAGGCGTGGGCAGTTAGGACCTATCCGTCCTAGGACCGCTTTGCTTACTGACCGACCGATATAAAGATGAGTGACAGGGGATTCTTCTGTGAAGAATGTCTCAAATTCCTCTTCGTTTAAAAAGAAGTATATGACAACATTAACTCCAGGGGAGTGTTTAATAAGTGCATCTCAACTTTGTTTTTTAATGGAATGAAATTTAATTTGTCCAGGATTTTCACTCACAACATCAATTCGAAGATGTTCAAGGTTAACATGAGTCTCACTTGAAAGGGCCAGGAGAAGTTCATCATTTGGAATGTAATAATTCAATGCCAGTTCTCTAAGGCCTTGACAATGATCAGCTACACAAAGGATTCCATCAGATGAAACATAAGGACAGCTGCTCATTTTTAGGAGTGTTAGAGTATCACTATTATTGGCCACCAGAACCTTCAGTGAAGGGTCATCCACTGGTGGGTCTTCAAGTTTGATTGATGATAATGATTTTGAGTTGACAAAAGCAAGTGTAAGTGCTGACACAAAATGAGACTTTGACACGTTCGTAAAACTTGGATTGGCCCTAGAAATCAAGCCCAAGGTGTGGAGAACCATTTTCCAGCTGAGAAAGTATATCGCAGGCAGCCTCTACTGATTCAGTACTGCTATCAACCTTAAAGCTGACATACTGGAGACAGGCAACATGCCTTTTAAAGATCTGCTGAATGAGATCACGAGGAGTGCCTTGAAAAGACAAAGTTGCTGATTGGTTCAGTTCAAATTCAAACTTTCTCCAAAGGTCAGGGATATGAAAAACTTCATTCCATCTCCTACATACAGAAGATGCGCGGGCCTGATCTGGTGGGCTCTGGTGGCATCCTGGGGAGAGAGGGGACCTCCCTGGAGACCGAGACATTGCTCTGACCTGGTCCAGGCGTGCTGACACAGACCCCGGTGGGCGCCATTGAGGTTCCTCCGCTGTGTGTTGCCTTTTCAGTCTCTTGATAGTGTCCTTTAATGCCCAAGGGTTTTTAATTTTCATGTAGTCTAATCCATGCATTTTTGCTTTTGTTGCCAGCTCTTTTGGTGTCACATCCAAGAATTCATTGCCAAATCCAATGTCATGAAGTTTTTCTCTTATGATTTATTCTAAGAGGTTTATAGTTTGAGCTCTTAGGGTGGGTCTCTGATCCATTTTGAGTTAACTTTGTATATGATGTAACATAAGAAAAATTTGGTTTCTAACGTTTGACGTTTGCATTGCCTATTAGGCACATCAATGATTATGTTGAACGGGAATTTGAATATACAGTATCCCCCTTCTCTGTACAGCACATTGCTACTTTTCCTTTAAGACCCAGCCCAGCTGTTATGAAGTCTTCCGGACACTAAGAGAGGAGAACTTCCAGAGGTTGGAGGTCATAGAAGACAAAGACATGGAGGAGGCCATCAGATTTGTTGATTAGAAGGCTCATTGGTGAGCACTGAGAGAGCAGAAGGCTGAACACCATGTAAGCCAAGAGAGGGTAAGGACAGGCACTTTTTCCAAAGGCTTGGCTATGTGGCCTTCTTCGCCTTTTACTTTGATTGCCTTGTCAGCATTTCTCAAGTGTTTTCATGGTGAAAGAGATCCAGAAGGTTTGTGTCTCCAACGGTACCTTAAAGAGGCCACCCTCTTTCCGGGAAGGGATGTTATAACTCTGGTGGTGGGCGGGATTTACAGACAGACAGATTTTGGCTTAGACTAAGTTCTAATGGACGGAACATCAGAGCCAGATAGACTTAAGAGTTCAAATCCCAGCTGCACCACTCAGCAGCTGTGTGACCCTGGATAAGTCACTTTCTTGGATCCTCATTTTCCTCTGTCAATTAGGTGTTGTGAGGGTTAAATGAGATCAAGTAAGCAAAGATACCGAGTGGGTACACAGCAGAACAGAGTGGTGACACAATAATTGTTAGGGAAGGATGGATAGTGAGAAACAATATTCAGCACAGGCCCCAAATGGAATGAGGTCCCTGTCATCGGAGATGTTCAGGGACAGACTACCTGACTACTTAGTGGGAACTTTATGCAGAGGCGTCTAATGGTTTTGCCAGCTGTACGCTGAAGTCCTTTCCAATCTTCGATTTTAGACTTCTGAGAATCCCAAGCAATAGAAATGCAGACACAAAAGCTGTTACTGAGACCACCCTGCTAATAGTGGAGGCTTCACGCCCAAATGAGGTCTTTCTGGGACAATTGGGCTCTTAGGGTGAGGGTGAATACCATCCAAGGGACTGTGTGTCTATGTGTGGGGTGAGGGGTAGCGCACTACTGTCTCAGATTTGAGACCGCACTGCCAGCTGCGCTGTCTGCTGCTGCCATCTGGCATTTTGCCTCAGCACTGCATGCCATTCCAATAATCAAATAAGCCCCCGAAGTGATTGTGTGTTCATTTTACCCCTTGACTCAGTCAACTGGGGCATCCCATACTAATCTCTCATTTACTTTTTTGTGGTTTTATCATAATTGACTCCCATTTGGGGAGAACTCTGTAGGTGTTGGTAAAGTGAGAAAGAGTGTGTCCTGATTATCTAGGCCTTGGTGTGTGGCTCACAATATCTTTGTCAGCTTTGTCCTCCAAAGCTATGGCCACGATACTTCTCCCCACTGCACCCTCTTCATGCCGCTGCTGCTGGCCCCAGTGCACGCCTTCATCCCTGACCTAGGCTTTTGCAATAGCCTTTTCATTGGTTTTCCACCCCTGGTGTTCACCCCTCTTTAATCCTTTCAGCCTCCAAGCCATTTACTGACTCCAACCTACCCTTGTAGCTTGCTCCTCTCTGCCCTCCCACTCATGCACACTTGGCTCCAGCCTAATGGGGCATCTGGCCTTTCCCTGCGCAACTCTCTCTTGCAGCTATCCAGTTTTCCTTCTTCTGCCAAAATCCCACCCTTTCTTGTAAAGCCCATACCATATACCCTTCTCCCCAAAGCCAGCTGTAAGGACTCTAACTGTGTGTGCACTGTGTGGCTCTCTTTGTGCCCTGATCACACAGTACCTTCTATTTAGAGTTCTGTGTGTGCCGGTCTTATTTCCCTTGAAAGTCTGTAAGCTTCACTTCTGGCATCCGTAGCTGTGTTCTCTCCACATTCCTTCTCATTTTCAAAACAAGCTCTTTTTACCCACCATGATTTCTCCCCTGAGTCCCTACTACATTTAAGAAATAAACAAATAACCCTAATCAAGGGTTGTGCGGGTTATACTGAAAAGTAATTTCAACACCTGACATCTTAAAAGACGTATTACGGTAGTCATTTTAGGTACCTATTGACCTTGTAGAAGTCTGAGTGGGGAAAAAAACCAGGCGACAATTGATCAGTTCCACCAAATGTTGCCTGGGTGCTCCTAATCAGGAAGGAGCCACATTTGCTCTTCTGGTGCACCTTTTCCCTTTTTAGAAATGTCAAGCCCAAAGGGGAAGGTTGCTTGAACGATTTATTTGATTTATTTCTTAGCTTGTGAACCTGACTAACTTAAGCCACTGTTTTGTTCTTGGGCATCATGGAATTTTAAAGACATGAGCCAATCTCTAGTTTGTTCTTCAGGATGTGGGCATATTGCCATTTAATCCCTTGAATGTACACAGTGGGCTAACATAGACAACAGAGGTGAGTGCAACATTTACTTGGGAAGCATCAAATTCCTTAAAACAAGATGAGAAGAACCCGCCACAGCTCTTCTCACAGCTTCCATGTTCCTGATGTTGTTTATGAGAACATTCCTCATTTAATGGTGGATTGGTTCCCCCAGACTTTCTTTCTCCTGCAGGGAGTATATTGAGTTAGGTGGGGCATGAAGGGTCAATGGGCCTTAGTAGATAAACAGCCACCAAGGCTATGTTTGTTAATGCCGACATGACTCATGTAGAGCAAAGGGCATTCGGAACAGGATGCACACATATGCAAGTGCGCAAACCTGTTCCAAATGCTGTTAGGTGTGGAAAAGCTTCGCTGTGGACCTGCAGATCCTATTTAGGAGTCAGCTATGGAAATGAAGTCAGAGTGACCCTCCTTGTGTTTTATTGTAGGCCAACTTGCTACGAGAGCTTCTTTCCACCGAAATGCTTTATTATGGCAGTCTGTTTCTGCAGAGCTTCACTTTGGACTTAGTAAGTAAGTTCTTAGTAAGTACTTAACCTCTTTGGCTAAGTTTATTCCTAGGTATTTTATTCCTTTTGTTGCAATGGCAAAAAGGATTGCATTCTTAATTTCTCTTTTCCTACTCTGTTGTTAGTGTATAGACATGTAACAAATTCTTGTATGTTGATTTTGTATCCTGCAACTTTGCCATATTCATTTATTCTTTCTAAAAGTTTTTTGGTGGATTCTTCAGGGTTTTCAATATGTAAAATCATGTCATCTGCAAATAGTGGCAGTTTCACTTCTTCATTTCCAGTTTGGATCCCTTTTTTTTTTCTTTTTCTTGCCTGATTGCTCTGGCTAGGACTTCCAATACTATGTTAAATAAGAGTGACAGTGGACGTCCTTGTCTGATTCCTGTTCTTAGAGGGATAGCTTTCAGTTTTTCTCCATTGAGAATGATATTAGCTGTAAGTTTGTCAATGTGGCCTTAATTATGTTGAAATACTTTCATTCTATACCCATTTTATTAAGAGTTTTTATCATAAATGGATGCTGTATCTTGTCAAGTGCTTTGTCTGCAACTATTGAGATGACCACGTGATTTTTATTTTTCATTTTGTTAATGTGGGGTATCACATTGATAGATTTGCTGATGTTCAAACATCCCTGCATCCCTGGAATGAAACCCACTTGATCATGGTGTATGATCTTTTTAATATATTGTTGTATTTGATTTGATAGTATTTTGTTGAGGATTTTTGCATTGATGTTCATCAGTGATATTGGCCTGTAATTTTCTTTTTTTGTGTTGTCCTTGTCTAGTTTTGGTATCAGGATAATGATGGATTCGTAGAGTGAGTTAGGAAGCCTCCCCTCCTCTTCAATTTTTTGAGAAGGATAGGTATTAAGTCTTCTTTGAATGTTTGGTAGAATTCACCAGGGAAGCCATCTGTTCCTGGACTTTTATTTTTTGGGAGGTTTTTGATTGCTGTTTTGATCTCCTTACTGGTGATTGATCTATTCAAATTCGCTACTTTTTCTTAGTCTAGTTTTGGAAGGTGGTATGTTTCTAAGAATTTATCCATTTCTTCTAGACTATCCAATTTGTTGGTGTATAGCTTTTCATAGTATTCTCTTATTATCTTTTGTATTTCTGAAGTGTCTGTTGTAATTTCTCCTCTTTCATTTCTGATTTTATTTATTTGAGCCTTCCCTCTTTTTGTCTTGGTGAGTCTAGCTAAGGGTTTCTCAATTTTGTTTATCTTTTCAAAGAACCAACTCTTGGTTTCATTAATTTTTTCTATTGTTATTTTAGTCTCTATTTCATTTATTTCTGCTCTGATTTTTATTATTTCCTTCCTTCTACTGATTTGGGGCTTTGTTTGTTCTTTTTCAAGTACCTTTAGATGCGCTGTTAGATTTCTTATTTGGGATTTTTCTTCTTTCTTGAGGTAGGCCTTAATTGCTATAAATTTCCCTGTTAGAACTGCTTTTGGTGTATCGCACAGATTTTGGCATGTCACATTCTCATTTTCATTTGTCTCCAAGAATTTTTTGATTTCTCCTTTTATTTCTTCATTGACCCAATCGTTGTTCAGTAGCATTTTATTTAATCTCCACATTTTTGTGGCTTTTCTGATTTTCTTCCTGTAGTTGATTTCTTGTTCATAGCTTTGTGGTCAGAAAAGATACATGGTATTATTTTGATCTTCTTAAATTTATTGAGACTTGTTTTTTGGCCTAATGTATGATCAATCCCAGAGAATGTTCCATGTGGGTTTTGGATGAAATGTTCTATATATATCCACTTAGTCCATCTGATCAAATGTGTTGTTTAAGGCCAGTGTTTCCTTACAGATCTGCAGTTTGGATGATCTATCCATTGGTGAAAGTGGAGTGTTAAAGTCCTCTACTACTATTGTGTTACTATTTCTCACTTTGTGTCTGTTAATAATTGCTTGATATATTTATTTGCTCCTATGTTGGGTGCATAGATATTTACAAATGTTATATCCTCTTGTTGGGTTGTTCCCTTTATCATTATGTAGTGCCCTTCTTTGTCTCTTGTTACAGTTTTTGTTTTAAAGCCTATTTTGTCTGCTATAAGTATTGCTACCCCCGCTTTCTTTTCTTTGCCATATGCATGGAATATCTTTTTCCATCCTGTCACTTTCAGTTTGTGAGTGTCTTTAGGTCTGAAGTGTGTCTCTTGTATGCAGCATATATGTGGGTCTTGGTTTTTTTTTTTTTTTATCCAATTGGCCACCCTATGCCTTTTAATTGGAGCACTTAGTCCATTGACATTTAAAGTGACTATTGATAAATATGTATTTATTGACATTTTGTTACTTTTTTTTCTGGGTGTTTTAGTAGTTCCTCTCTGTTCCTTTCTTTTTCTCTTGTTCTCTTCCCTTGTGGTTTGATGGCTGTCTTTAGTAACATGTTTGATTTCTTTTGTCTTACTTATTTGCTTACTTATTATATGTTTCTCATTTGTGATTACCATGCATATCCTATATAATATTCTATGTATATAGCAGTCTATATTGAGTTGACTGACTCTTCAGCTTGACTTATTTCTAAAAGCTCTACTTTTTCACTCCCCTCCTCCCACATTTTACACTTTTGAAATCATATCTCATTTCTTGTTGTGTGTGTGTGTATCCATTACCCTCTTATGACTGACATAGGTAATTTTAGTACTTTTGTCTTTTAACCTTCACATTATCTTCACAGGTGGTTGATCTGCTATTTTTATTATATTTTGACCTTTACCAGTGATTTTATTGTCTTGTTTTTTTTGGGGGGGGGGTTCATTTCTTTTTAATTCCTATTTGTGGTCATCACTTTCCCACTTAAATAATTCCCTTCAGCATTTCTTGTAGCACTGGTTTCTTGGTGATAAACTCTTTTAATTTTTGCTTGTCAGGGAAGCTCTTTATCTCTCCTTCTATTCTGAATGACAGCCTTGATGGATAGAGTATTCTTGGCTGTAGATTTTTTCTTTTTAGCACTTTAAATATGTCATGGCATTCTCTTCTCACCTGTAGGGTTTCAGCTGAGAAGTCTGCTCATAGCCATATGGGCTTTCCTTTGTATGTCACTTGTTGCCTTTCTCTTGCCACTTGTAGGATTATCTCTGTATCTTTAATTTTGATCATTTCATTTATAATGTGTCGTGATGTGGGCCTCTTGGGGATTACCTTGTTTGGAGCTCTCTGTGCTTCCTGAACTTGGATGGCTGTTTCCTTCCTTAAGTTAGGAAAATTTTCAGCTATTATTTCTTCAAATAAATTTTCTGCCCCTTTGTCTCTCTCTTCTCTCTGAGACACCTATAATCTGAATGTTAGTGTGCTTGATATTGTCCCAGAGTTCCTTTAGACTCTTCTCATTCTGTCTAATTCTTTTTTCTTTTTTTCTGTTCAGCTTGGGTGATTTCCTCTAGTCTTTTGTCTAGCTCTCTGATCCATTCTTCTGTATCATCTACTCTCTTATTGAGTCCCTCTGGTGAATTTTTCATTTCCAGTGCTGTACTCTTCATTTCTAATTGGTTCTTTTTTTATATTTCCCAGTTCTTTGCTGATCAGCTCATTGTGTTCATCCAGTCTTCTCCCAATATCTGTGAGCATCCTTATGTGTTTTTGTTTGAACTCTTTGTGGGGTAGGTTACTAATTTCCGTTTCAATTAGTCTGGGGTTTTGTCTTGTTCCCTTGCTTGGAATGTATTCCTTTGTCTCCTCATTGTGCCTCTTTCTGTGTGCTTATATCTGTGTATTAGGTGAGTCGGTTGTGTCTCCTGAACTTGGAGAAGTGGCCTTATGTAAGAGATGCCTTTGGAGGCCTAGCAGTGTGCTTCCCTCTTGTCACCCGTCCAAATGATCCAGGAGTGACCCCTTTGTGGACTACTTTGTCCTTCTGCTGTGTCAGTGTTGCTCTTAATGCAGGTACCCAGGGAGTCTAGTCTTTCTTTCCCTGGCCAGCTGTTTGTAAATCTGGCTTGGGGAGCCTCAGCACTGTTCGGTACAATGTCTAACAGCACACTCCTGCTGCAGTTTTCCTGTTAATTGGGTTGGTACTCAGTGTAGCTGGTTGCTAGGCTCAGGTGCTTACTGTTGCTATAGGCCTCAGGCCTACAAGGGCTGTTGTCAGTTCTCTTGGGAGTGCAGCTGAGTGGGGCTGGTCCTAGGCATGGGAGCACTCAATTGTTTCAGGCTTTGGAAGGTGGGGTTGATACTTTTGACGGCTATTTGTAAAGCACAGTTCTTCTGCTGCTGATAAGCCTCACCCCCCACAGGACCACACACACTGTCAACACAGTCCTGGTCCATGCACACTTCCCAACTCCCTGAAGCATACCCCAACACCCCACTGAAAATGCCCCCACCTCTCCACCAATGCCCCTCACAGTTCACCTGGTCCTCACACAGGCCCTGCCCCACAGAGGCAGACACACTTGCCTGCCTGTAGAGGATTAAGGCACCCATTGAATGCAGGCCAACAAGTAACCTGAGGGCTTGATTTTGGGTGGGGCCAGTCCCTAGGGTGGGCTGCCTGCCCTGGCTTTACTAGATTAAATCTGTGCTCTAGTGGGTGTGGCAGACCCCTGGGCTAAAATGCCAGGGGAAGAATTTCAATGGTGTCTGCCAGGGTCTGTGTCAGCATGCCTGGACTAGGTCACAACAACGGCCCCCACCATGTCTCAGTCTCTGGAGAGGTCTCTCCTCTCACTAAGATGCACCCAGAGCCTCCAGGTGAGTCTCTTTTCACCAAAGGACTGTCAGCTTTCTCTCTGGTGATTTTAGTTTGCTGAGATGGGTGAGTTTGTGTGTGGGCCCTTTAAGACCCAGGTCTTTTTGGCCTTCGTCCTATAGTTTTTCTGGGGATATTCCCCACTGCAGTTAATAGCCAGCAACCCAGATAGTAAGACCCTTGTCTCTGCTGTGCTGACTCTGAAAGATGCTTACAGCAGTATCGGCCCCCACTCAGGACCTCACTCCTCCAGGGAGGGCTGCATACCTTAGGGTGGCTCCTGCCTGGCTGGCAGTGAAACATCACTGCTCCTGAAGGCAGATTTTTTTCTCTCCAGAAGGAATTTCTGCGTCTTCTGCCTTAGTCAGGACTGTTCCTTGTTGTGGGGGTTCTTTTTATCCAGTTTTCAGTTTCCTTTCCAGGGTAACTTTTCCAAAAATAATTGTAACCTGGTTGTGTTCATGGGAGGAGCTGAGTTCAGAGTCTGCCTATGCCGCCATCTTGATGAGATTTCTCAGAGACAATTTCTTTTAATTAGCTTTTTCCCCCTGTGAATGAGCCACATATTTTTTAATACATATTTCCATGATTCATATTTTTTGTTGAAAACTAGACATTTTGTATATTATAATGTGGTAACTTGAGATTAAACCTCCCCTCTTCTCAGAGTATGTTTTTGGTTCTTATTGTGGGTTTTTACTGTTTGTTTTTTAGTCACTTTTCTAAACTATTTTTGTAAAGGCTGTAATCTTTGTCATGTACGGTCAGGGATGTCTCTGTCTCACTAGCTTAGTGGTCACGTAGTGATTTGACAAAGATGTCTTTAAACATCAAGTGTCAAAATAAAACAAAAAGCAAAGCAACGAACAAACCAATAAAAATACTTTCCCAGTTTTTCAAAGTGTCTGAGTTGGTGTACTTTTTCAATACTGAGCCAGGCTGTTTAAAACTCAATCTTTGCCATTCCTTCCTGCTAATGCAGAAACTAAAGATACGCTGGTGGTAAAAGCTTAGGATCTTCTCAGGTATTTTTCTCAGCATATGTCTAACCCTAGGCATACTTGTGGTAATCTAGATTCCCTGGTATGTACAGGGATCATCTAAAGCTCTTATTCTCCCTTATATCTCCTACCTCAGCCTCTTTTTTACTAGCCTTTTCTACATGTCTGCTGCTTGCCCTGTGTGTTATCCCTTGCTCCAGGTAACTGCTGACAGTATATGCCATTAAATGATTTTGAAAATCATTTTTTGGTGTCCTCTCTACTACTGAGAGAGTTCCAATGGGGTGAAGAAAAATCAAGGCCCTGAGTTGATCCCTCAGGGAGCTGCAAGATAGCTCAAAATGAACAACCACCATTCTTCAAGAACAAAGTCTCTGTTTCTGCCTCTGGCACCAGCAAATCACAAGAATACAAGCTGTCCTCTTCATAGCCGCTGCCAAGTTGGGGAATGCAACACAGTAAGTGAGCAAGCAAAAATATTACAATGCTCTCTTTCCAAAACTCAGCAGCCTTTTTCTTCATCAAACATTCCACTGGTTTTTGTAAGTTTATGATTTAATTCTAGAATTCTGAGAAATTTTATTCTCACAATATTTGCCACAATAATGGTTGCCTTAGTGGAAGGATGTACTCCTTCCGTTTCCTACTCTACCATTTTCAGTGGCATCACTCTATAATTGCTTTTTGATGTATTTAATGATGGATGCATTAAAATCCTTGTCAGATAAATCCAATATCTGATTCATTTTGGTGGTGGCATCAGTTAACTGTTTTTACTAAATCACGTTGTGATTTGCTGATCTTGGTACAATGAGTTATTTTTTTAATTATCCTGGATACCTTGGATGTTATGAGACATTTACACCATTTAAACTTCTTTTTTAGTAGAAGTACCCTTGTTAAGGTGTAGCATGTGGGCTGGGTGGGAGTGTGTACTTAGCTTCTTGCTGAGCCTCATTGACACTACGCTGGCAAAAGTGGAGTGCCAATTAACAATGCTTCATTATAAACTGATGGTGCAGAAGTTCATCTCTCCTCACAATACTGCTTAATCCTTTCCAGCCAAATCGAGAGCACCCATTCTCACCACCCTGTGGCTTGTGATTTGGGTTGCAAGCTCATTTCCCCACTAGGCACAGGTAATAGATAAGAGAAAGAAAGCAGAGTGCTGACTTACACAGCTTTTATGCTGTAGGCTCAGGGCTGAAGAACAACTGTCACTGTGGTGGTCTGTCTGATGACACGAAGAGTTGAGGAGCAGACCCCACTTCACATATGTCATTCAGTTTCATTGATGCTAGGTGGGTGTGGAGGATCAGCACCCCTCTGGGTCATGGTGACATTAGAGGTTGGGGTGTTTTGAGTGTCAATTGGCTCAGCTTTGCATCGCCTTATTGAGCCTCTCTGCTGCCATGTGAGTGTGGAGGGTCAGCTTTCCATTGAGTCCCTCTGAACCTGAGGTGTGGGAGTTGAACCTGAGAGGTGCCTAGCTCTGCTCTTTACCACCTTTGAAGTTGCATTGCTGTCAGGTGGGGATATAGTCTCAGTATGTCACTGGACCCCTATCCTGGCAGGTGAATCAATGCATTGCCTGCTTTCTCCTGGGGTGTTGTGAAAGATCAGCTTCCCACTAAGTCCTGCCAACACTACCCACTGGCAAGAGAATTGAATCCCCATCACCAGCTTCCTGTGGGCAGAGAAGGAAGATCTACTCTTCATTTCTCCCATGATCACCACCTGGCCAAGAAATTTGAATGCCACCTGCTTCTGCCGGGTGGGGAATGGAAGAGTAGCTGCCTGTTTGGCCTCACTGACACCACCACTTGCTTCATGAGGCAAGGAGAAGGGGTTGACGGTCAGCTACCCAATCAGCCGTGCTAAAACCATGGAGTATATGTCATGTTTTCCTTTTTTTTGCCTTGAGTAGGGCCAGTGTTGCCAAAAAGATTTTCTATAGCTAGGCCACCCTTTGCCAGGTCCTTTATTGGCAACAGTCTTCTTGGAGATTTTTGTCAGTGTTTGTTGGTGTTTCAAGGTTAGAGGCATCTGTGGCACTCTGTCTGAGATGCATGGGAGGCAATAAGAAAACCAAAGAAAATCACTGCTGTGTTGTTTTTCATGTCCTGAGATCCTTAGCCAGTTCATCTTCTCCTTTCCACATTTCAGTTTTCTTTGCTTGTGTATTTATCCAGGGTTTTTAGCTTAAAGAGGGATGAGACAAGAGGAATGAAGTTATTCCATCTTGATTATAATGAGAAGACTTTCTTATAATATGTTTTTAACCAAATTCTTTAAACAGACAGAGGATCACAAAAATGTTTTCCCTCGAGTTCACAAACTCTAGGGTGGCCCTGAGTATAGTCATCCTGAGAATTAGTGAATTTGGGTAGTAACTGGGTCCCCCTGGGGTTTTTAACTCTCAGAATTGTTCACAATGAACCTCCCACAACTGAAGTACAGTTCAGGTCTTCCTACCCTGACACTGGCTCCCAAGGAGGTTTCTGCTCTTGAGTTTTTGCTCTGGTAGGTTGCAATTCTCTATATTCATCTGTCTGACTCTCAAATTTTCAGGCAGGGATTTGTCTATGACCTCACTTCTCTATGAATTTAAGAAGGGTTTTTAACTTTTCAGTTTGTTCAACTTTTTACTTGTTGTTAGGTTGGGTGGCAACTTCTACTCTCCTTACATGTAGAATTAGAACTGGAAGTCCACCACTGATTGATTTTTTTCCAACAGTAAACTAATCTTGAATTCTAGGGATAATCTTTGTTTTGTCATAATATACTATCTTTTTATGTAACATTTGATTTCATTTTTGTGACTGTATTCAAGAAGGATATTCAACTGTAATTTTCAGGTTTTAAAAAAATGTTCTTTTCAATTTTGATATAAAGGGACATGCTAGCCCCATAAAACAACTTGGGTAGTAATCCCTCCTCTTTAATTTTCTGAAAATTAAATTTAAATTTCTGAAGGATACATGTTATTTCTTTCTTGAACATGTGATAGAATTCACCGGTGTAAATATCTGGAGCTGGATTGACTTTTTGGGGTTGTGAAGAGTTCTTCAATATTTTTAACAAATACAAGACTATTCGGACTTTTAATTTCAGCTTTTATCAATTTTAGTTAGTTGCATTTTTCTTAGTTTTAGATTTTTTTCTCCTAAATCATCAAATTTATTATCGTTAAATGGCTCATTGTGTTGTCTCAAAACCATTTTGATAAGAATATATTGAGAAATAATTACTGTGCTGTAATACCTACCTATTTAAAGTGTACAATTCAATGGTTTCTGTATATTTACAGAGTTTTGCAACTGTCACTACTATCTACTTCTGGAACATTTTATTCACTCCAGTAAGTAACTCCTTTATCCATTAGCAGTCGCTTTCCATTTGCCCCTCCCCCAGGTCACTGGAAGCCAAATAATTTACTTTCTTTTTCTATATATTTATCCATTCTTGACTTTTTTGTTTGTTTTTTTTGAGGAAGATTAGCTCTGAGTGCACATCCACTGCCAATCCTCTTCTTTTTGCTGAGGAAGGTTTGCCCAGAGCCAACATCTGTGCCCATCTTCCTCTACTCTATATGTAGGAACCCTGCCACAGCATTGCCTGATAAGCGGTGTGATGGTCTGCACCCGGATCTGAACCTGTGAACCCCGTCTGCCAAAGCGGAGCAAGTGAAGCCAACTGCTGCACACTGGATTGGCCACTATTCTTGACTTTTAACGTAAGTGAAATCATACAATATGTGCTGTATTATGACTGACTTTTACTCAGCATAACGTTTCATCTATGTTGTAGTATGTATCAATAGTTTGTTCTTTTACTGTGACTAGGATTCCATTGTATGGTTATAACGTATTGTTTATCCATTCACCATATGATGGGCATTTGAGTTATTTCCACTTTTTAGCTTTTATTAATAATGCTGTTATGGACATACATATGCAAGTCTTTTTGTGGCTGTATGTTTTTATTTTTCTTTGATATGCATCTAGGAGTGGAATTGCTGAGTCATATGTTAAATCTGTGGGTACTGTTTTGAGGAACTGCAAAAATGTTCTCCAAAGCACCCGCACCATTTTGCATTCCCAGCTGCCGTATATGAGACTTTCAATTATTCCACATCTTCACCAATACTTGTTATTTATTGTCCATCTTTATTTAGCCGTCTTAGTGTGTCTGAAGTGGTATTTCATTGTAGTTGTGCTTTGTATTACCTAAATGACTAATGATTTGGGGCATCTTTTCACATGCTCATTGGCCATTTTTATGGGGTTTTTTGGAAAAATGTCTTTAAATTATTTTCCCATTTTAATTGGATTACCTATTCATTATTTATTTGTAAGAGTTATTTATACATTCTCGATAAAAGTACCTTATCAGATATGTGATTTGCAGATATTTTCTCCAATTCTGTGGGTTGTCTTCTGAACAACTGCACTATTAAGTATGATGTCATTGTGGGTTTTTCAAAGATGGCTTTCATTTGGTTGAAGAAGATATCTTCTCATCCTAGTTTGTTGAGAGTTTTTATCATGAAAGGGTGTTGGATTGTGGTAAAGGCTTTTTCTACATCTCTTAAGATGATCATGAGGTTTTATCTGCTATTCTATTAATATGACATATTACACTGTGATTTTTATATGGTAAAGTAACATTATATTCCTGGGATAAAACTCCTTCGGTCATGGTGTAAAATCTTTGTGTATGTCGCTGGATTGGTACAGGCAGTATGCCTGAGGAGTCTTAGTTTCTTTCAGGCAGAGTCCAAAACAGGTTCTGTCAGGCAAGAAATGCATACAATTTGGAGGACGCTCCTCCATAGTTATACAAAATCATGCATGAAGTGAGTATTTTTTTAGAATGAGAAGAAAGTGCATAATTAAAAAGATAATTACAAGATATAACATGCACACAAAATGCCACATATTGCATGAGTCCATTTATATGAAATGTCCAGATTAGGCAAGTCCATAATGACAGAAAGGAGATTAGTGGTTACCAGGGTTTAGTGATAGGAGAGAACAGGGTATAACTGCTTGTTGGGTATAGAGTTACTTTTTGAGGTGATGAAAATGTTCTGAAACTAGATAGAGGTGATGGTTGCACAACATTGTGAATGTACTCAAAGCAATGGTTTGTACATTTTAAACTGATTAAAATCATGAATTTTGTGTTATCTGATTTTCACTTTATTAAAAAATAAAGGAAACAAGTAACCCAGTCTTAAGGGAGAAGAGGCTTCTCAGGAAAGATATCTAAGTTGGGGCATAAAGAGTGATTAGGGGTTAGAAAGGCAATGGAAGCCAGAGCAGTAGATAAGATCTAGTCAAGGGAATGAAAATGAGCAAAGGTCCAGAGGAAGAGAGAGAACATAGCATGTTTGGGAGATTAAAAGATGATCTGTGCAGCTGAAGCAGTGAGCATGGAATGTGTTCATTTGGTGATGTACATCAGACATTAGTTCGCACTTATTCTGTGCCAAACCCTATGTGAAGCAGGCCCTTTATAAGTATTAACCCATTAAAGCTGCACAGTAATCCTATGAGGAAGAGATTGGTTTTTTTTACCTCATTTACTGATGGGGAAATTGAGAATGATAATATGAGCCAAGACTGGAGATATTCACTCCTGAGCCCAAGATCTCACACTCTGTAAGTGAGCTGGGATTTTTACCCAGGCAGTCTGGCTTGAGACGCTTAACTACTACACCTCCCTAAAAGCAGCAGGTCCTGCCTCTGCGGGGCCACTTATCCAGTTAAAAACCTAGGGGATTGGAAAATGCTTTGTGTATAGTTGCTGTTTATGGTTTGCCTAAAGTTAAGTCAGGATAACCTTTATACACCCCTCCAAATACGTTTATGAGTGATAGAAGGTTTCTACCTCTACACAATTTTTACACAGATTATACCTCTAGATCTCCCAACTCTTGCAAAGTCTTGAGGATATTTTTAAATCCTTCAGGTAGAAAAACTGCCCCATCTGAGAGGAATGCCCCGTCTGGGACTCAGGCAAAGGTTCTGAGTGTGCCTGAGGCTGGAATATTATTCAAATACATAGAGAAGGAAGCTTTTTATCTAAATTCTGAACTTTTATGTGGTCACGTGAGAAAGAAGAAAAGTCACCAGGTATATGTAACTTTTCTATGCAAAATTAGCCAACTATAATACATTTCCTGTCTCTATACTGCTAATTAAAATCTTTAAATGGTTCCCTATTTATTATATAAACATAAAGTACAAGCTCCTAACACAGGTTGTGGGTTTTTTCCTCGTGTTTTTGGAAGTGAATGCTGCAGTTATCTCTGTGTTTATTTTGTTTTCAAAGACATGCTGTTTGCATCCTTCATCAGGATGCTGTAGGAAGATGTAGATGTGAGGTAAAAGTTATCCACATATCTGAGCTCAATATACTGTATTCTTCTCTATGTTGCTGGGACTCCGCCAACCCCATTTTGCCTTTCCAGCTGGCTCCCTTTTAAGCTCTGTCAGTAGAGATTTCTTGAGGGACACATGAAGTCTGAAGGAAGGAGAATCCACAATTGATCTTTTGTCTCTGTTCCTGTTCCTCGCACTTTTACCCTAATAAAGGGAAGAATGATACTTTTTTAATGAATTTTTCAGAAACTTTTAAGAATAATTTTTATATAACTTCATAAAATGTGTGTTTGTTTTTGTGTGTGTATATATATATATTTCTCACATTTTCTTTATTCATTCATCTATCCATGGACACTTAGGTTGTTTCCATATCTTGGCTATTGTAAATAATGCATCAATGAACATAGGAGAGCAGAAATTACTTCATTTGGATATATTCCCAGGAGTGGAGTTGCTGGATCATATGGTAGTTCTATGTTTAATTTCTTGAGGAACCTAGATACGGTTTTCCATAGTGGCTCCACCATTTTACATTCCCACCAACAGTGCACAAGGGTTCCCTTTTTCCACACTCTTGCTTTTGCCAACACTTGTTAACTCTTGTCTTTTTGATAAGAGCCATCCTAAGAGGTGTGAAGTGATATCTTATTATGGTTTCAATTTGTATTTCCCTGATGATTAGTGATGTTGAACACCTTTTCTCATACCTATTGGCCAGTAGTATATCTTCTTTAGAAAAGTGTCTATGCAGGTGTTGTGCCCATTTATTAGTTGGGTTATTTGGTGTTTTGTTTGTTTGTTTTTTGGTATTGAGTTGATTGAGTTCTTTTTATATTTTGGATACTGAACTCTTATCAGATATGATGTTTGCAAATATTTTCTTCCACTCTGTAGGTAGGTTGACCTTTCATTTTGTTGATTGTTTCCTTTGCTGCGCAGAAGCATTTTAGTTTGATGTAGTCCCACTTGTTTATTTTTTATTTTGCTGTCAAATCCAAAAATTCATTGCCAGACTGATGTCAAGGAGCTTACCTCCTATGTTTTACCAATTTCTTAAGTCTTTAATCCGTTTCGTGTTAACTTTGAGGTATTGTATAAGATAAGGGTCAAATTTCACGCTTTTGCATATGGATATCGAATTTTCCCAGAACTATTTATTGAAGAGACTATCCTTTCCTTACTGTGTGTTCTCGGAGCCCTTGTCTAATAGTTGAGCATATATGTGTGGGTCTATTTCTGGGCTTTCTATTTTGTTCCATTGGTCTATGTATCTGTTTTTATGCTAGTACCATACTGTTGATTACTATAGCTTTGTAAGAAAATTTGAAATCAGGATGTGTGATGCCTCCAGCTTTGTTCTTCTTTGTGAAGTAGGTCATCAAAGGGTACAATTTATCAGCTAAAAGATAAATAAGTTCTAGAGATCTGATGTACAGCATGATGAGTATAATTAAAAATATTGTATAGTATACTGGAGATTTGCTAAGAGAGTAGATGTTAGTGTTCTCTCACACCTCCTTTTCCCCTAAAAACTTGTTACCTATGTCAAGTGATAAACGTATTTGTCAGCTTGACTCTGGTAATCATTTAATAATGTATACATATATCAAACTATCACGTTACACACCTCAAAATATGCAAATTTTGTTTATAAATTATACCTCAATAAAGCTGAGGGGGAAAAAAGGAGGGATGTATGTCCTGTTCACAGAAAAAAAGTTGATTAACATAAATTGTCTGAGAAAAAGCACAAGCTTTGGATTACTAGAAAAAAGACTTTAAATGCAGTCCTCAATATGCTCAATGAATGAAAGGAAACAATGATCAAAGAACTAGGAAACAATGAGAAAGATGTCTCACCAAATAGGGTATATGAGTAAGAGAAAGAAATTATAAATAGGAACAAAATAGAATTCTTCAGCTGCAAAGTACAGCAAGTGAAGTAAAAAATTTATAAAAGATGTTCAACAGCAGATTTCACCAAGATAAAAAGAATCAGCAGGGGCCAGCCCCGTGGCCAAGTGGTTAAGTTCGTGCGCTCGGCTTCAGCAGCCCAGGGTTTCACCAGTTCAGATCCTGGGCGCAGACATGGCACCGCTCATCAGGCCATGCTGAGGTAGCATCCCACATGCCACAACTAGAAGGACCCACAAGTAAAATCTACAACTATGTACCGGGGGGCTTTTGGGAGAAAAGGGAAAATTAAAATCTTTTTTAAAAAAAAGAATCAGAGAATTTTAAAATGTCAGTTGAGGAGTCCAGTCTCAGGAAAGGAAAAGAGGAGTAGAAAAAGCAAAGAATGAAGAAAAATGAGCAAAGCCTAAGAGACTTACGTCCATCATCAAGTGTATCAATGCACACATAGTGAGAGTTCCAGAGGGAAAGGAGGGGAAAAGGGACAGAAAATATTTGAAAAAGTAATGTCTGAAAGCCTCCCAAATTGGAGGAAAACCATGAGTCTACACATCTAATAAGCTCAACAAACTCCAAGCAAGATAAACTCAGAGATCCACCCCAAGACACATCATGATCAAATTGCCAAAAGACAAAGAAGAAATCTTGAAAGCAGCAGTAGAAACAACTCCTTACGTACAAGTGATCCTCAGTAAGATTTATGCCAATTTCTCTATAGAAATCATGGAGGACAGGAAGCATTGGAATGGCATATTAAAAGTGCAGAACAAACAAAAAGAAAACCTGTCAACCAAGAATTCCACATATGTGGAAAATGAAGGAGAAATAAAGACATTTCAAGATAAACAAAAACTAAGGGAATACATCACTAGTAAGCCTGCCCTACAAAAAGTACTAAATGGAGTCCTTCAGGCTGAATTGAAAGAACACTGCACACTTTTTTGAAGCAATACGAAGAAATAAACCACAACAGCAGAGGTAACTACAGAGGTAAATAAAAAAGCCAGTGTTACTGCATTTTTGTTTGTAGCTCCTCTTTTTGTTCTCATATATGATTTAAAATATGAATGTATAAAACCATAGTTATAGATCTCTGTTAATGGGCACAGAATATACAAACACTTAGTTTGTCACAATAACCAAAGAAAGGAGCAGAGCTTTTGAATACTATGGAAACTCTCTTGGTATAAATACAAACTTGATTGTTATAAAGTTAAGATGTTAATTATAACCCCCAGGGTAACCATAAAAAAACTAAAGAAAAAAATGTAAAGAAAAAGAAGTGATAAGGGAATTATAATTAGACACTAGAAAATTTCAATTAGTCAGAGAAAAAGGCAATCATTGAGAAATTAAGGAAGAAAAAAAGGATGACATATGGAAAATGAATAGCAAAATGGCAGAACAGAGTCCTTGCTTACCAGTAATTACTACAGTACCGGTGTATTATACCGTCCAATGAAAAGACAGAGATTGGCAAAAGGAATTAACAAGAAACATGATCCAACTATATGTTGCCTACAAGAGACTCACTCTAGATCCAAAGACACATGGGCTGAAAAGAAAAGGATGGAAAATGATATTCCATGCAAATGGTATCAAAGCAAGAGGTAGGGTGGCTATACTGATATCAGATGAAATAGACTTTAAGAAAAAGTTGTTACATAGTCCAACAAGGACTTTATATACTAATAAAAGAGTCAGTACATCAAGAAGATATAACAATTATGACTCTATATGGACCTAACACAGCCTTCCCAAATATATGAAGCAAAAACTGACAGAATTGAAGGGAGAAATGCATAGTTCTAAATAATAATTGAAGACCCAACTTTCAATGAGGTATAGGCACATAGACAGAAGATCGATAAGGAAATTGAGGAACTGAACAACACTATAAACAACTAGACCTAACTGATATATATAGAACACACAAGCCAACAAAATCACATGTGCTAGGGAAGCAGCAGCAAAGGAGACAGGCAAGGTTGCTACCCTTGCTTGAAAAAAAGGGAACTCTTGAGAGGCATCTGGGGAGCCATAATTTTTAATTCTTCCTTTGTGAATGGCTTGGAGCTATGCCTTTCTGCAAGCCTTTAGAAGGTCAACCTGGACCTGTCCCAGGGTGACTTCTTCCCTGGATGATGGCCATATGATCTCCACCCATGATCCATCTCCAGTCACCAGGCTAGATATGGTACTCTAGAATCTTTATGTCCAAAGGCTCTAGCCCATCCCCTAAAAGTGGGACTCAGTGTGGAGCAGTTAAGATGCTGTGTCATCACCACCCCCAGTCACTATTGGCAGAACAGCCCCCGGTCATCCTCTCTACAGGCTTATTAATAATCCCCGCCCAGCCTCAGACTGGATGGTGGGGTTCCAGAGACCACCTGCCAGACACAGGTGGCACCCCGCTGCACCTCGTGCCAGGATATAGTCGATTAACAATAATTTTCTCCTCAGCGGCTAGAACAGCAGTTTAGGGTGGGAGGAGATGGCAGAGCCCGAGAGAGACAACACGGCATTAGAAAAGGTACAATCCAGGCAGCCCTGGCAGTTCCATTCCAGGCCGCCTTCACCCTAAACTAACAAACCATTTAGTTAGCAAAGGAGCAGTTAGTTAAAGCTGTTCAAGTATTCTGGATTGTGGTTGCGCCACCCTGTTTGTGACACCAAACATTCTGTTTACCTCCTATTCACCCCATTGGTGAAGGAGGGGATTCCCCCACCCAAAATGGTGTGGGATGGCCAAGCACACGACATTGGCACTGGACAGATACGATTGACAGCTGTTTTTTAGTCACATATACTCACAGCCGAGGGGGAGGGGAGAAGAACAAGGCATGCCATGCAGGGCAACACGGGAGTTGTACTCAGGAGAAGAGTTAACTGGCAGAGACTATGGGAAGTAGATTTTGTAGTAACGGGAAGATAAGGCACACCTTGCTTCCCGAAAGAGGATATGATTGGCTTATTTGAATAATTTCATGGGCTGGCGGAGAGGTATAACCTGTTGGGTGCAGCAACAGAGGAGGCACAGCTAATCTAGTTGATAAGAGAACCAGCTGCATGAGGAACACTTCCTGGTGGGAAAGGGGCATTCTGGGTGAGAGCAAGGGAAATCACAGTTGGGCCTGCAGGGTATTATGAGGCTCAAAGGTGTCAAGGCAGCACTGGAAAATTTAGGTCTTAATATACAGATAGGAAACCTATGTAAAGAGATCTGCAGATTAAATGGAATCCCTTTCAAAAATCCAGTGACATTTTCTGCACAATGAAAAAGCTGATCCTAAAATTCATGTGGAATCACAAAGGGCCACGAATAGCTAAAACAATCTAGAAAAAGAAAAGTGGAGAAGTCCACTTCCCTGTATCAAAACTTACCACAGTTACAGCAATCAAAACAGTGTGGTAGTGGAATAATTATAGACATGTAGATCAATGGAATAGAATTGGGAGTCCACCATAAATCCATATATTTATGGTCAGCTGGTTTTCAGCAAGGAAGCCAAATCATCCCATGGGGAGAAAGAATAGTCCTTTCAAAAGACATGGTACTAGGCAAACAAGATGTCCATATGCAAAAGAACAAAGTTGGACACCTACATTGCACCCTATCCAAAGATTAACTCTAAGTGGATCAAGGACCTGGCTGTAATAGCTAAAACCATAAGACTCTTAGAAAAAGATATAGGAGTATATTATTGTGCTAGGGTTGCCATCACAAAACACCACAGACTAGGCGGCTTAAACAACATAAATTTACATCCTCACAGTTCTGGAGGCTAGAAGTCTGAGATCAAGGTGTTGGCAGCTTTAGTTTCTTCTGAGGGTCGTTTCTTTGGCTTGCGGATGGCCACCTTCTTGCTGTATCCTTACATGATCTTTCCTCCTTGTGTACACATCTCTGGTGTGTCTTTGTACATCCACATTTTCTCTTCTTTTTTAGGACACCAGTCATATCGGGTTGTGGCCCACCCATATGACCTCATTTGACCTTAATTGCCATTTTAAAGGTCCAGTCACCAAATACAGTCACATTCTGAGCTAATGGGGCTTAGAGATTCAACATATGAATTTGAAGGCACATAATTCAGCCATTTAAAAGGGGTAAGTCTTCATGACTTTTGATTTGGCAATGGATTCTCAGATATGATGGTGAAAGCAGGAGTAACAAAAGTAAAAATTGGGTAAGTGAATTTGATCAAAATTAAAAACGTTTTTGCATCAGAAGACATTAACAAGAAACCAGAAACACAGACTACTGAATGGAATAAAAATCTTGTGGCAAGCATATATCTAATAAGGATCTAGAATCCAGAATATGTAAAGAACATTTACAACTCAACAAGTAGACAAAGAATCCAATTTAAAAATGGGCATAGGGGCTGGCCCTGTCGCTGAGTGGTTAAGTTCACGCACTCCACTTCCACAGCTCAGGGTTTTGCCGCTTCGGATCCTGGGCGCCACCGACATGGCACCACTCATCAAACCATGCTGAGGCGGTGTCCCACACAGCACAACCAGAGGACTTACAACTAGAATATACAACTATGTACTGGGGGGATTTGGGGAGAAGGAGGAGGAGGAGGAGGAGGAGGGGGAGGGGGAGGAGGAGGAGGAGAAGAAGAAGGAGAAGAAGAAGAAGAAGAAAAAAGAAGATTGACAACAGATATTAGCTCAGGTGCCAATCTTTAAAAAAAAATAAAAACGGGCATAGGAAAAAAAAAAATGGGCATAGGATGCGAATACTAATTTCTCCAAAAAAGATACACAAATGTGCATTAAGGACATGAAAATCAGCTTGACATCATTAGACACTAGGGAAATGCAAAAAAAATCACCATGTAATGCCACATGGATGAGTATAATGGAATTTTTTTAATGGAAAATAAAACATATTGACCAGGATGTGGAGAAATTGGAACACTTGTACATTACTGGCGGGAATGGGAAATGATGCAGCCACTGGAAAACAGTTTCACACTTCCTCAAATAGTTAAATGTAGAATTATCATAGGACAGACTCAGCAATTCCACTCTTAGGTATATACCCAAAAGAACTGAAAGCATTTATTCAAACAAGAACTTGTATAGGAATGTTCATAGCAGCCCTATTCACAGTAACCAAAAGGAGGAAATATCCCAATGCCCGTCAGCTGATGAGTGGATAAACAAAAGTGGCATATCCACACAGTGGAACATCATTCAACCATAAAAGGGAAGGAAGTGCTGATACATGCAACACAACGGATGAGCCTCGAAATCATTATGCTAAGTGAGAGAGGCCAGACACAAAAGGTCACATATTGTATGATTTCATTTGTATCAAATATCCAGAAAAGGTACACGCATAGAAGGAGAAAGCAAATTGGTGGTTTCCAGAGCCTGGAGGCAGTGAGAGGGAAGTGGGGAGAGACTGATTAATGGATATAGGGTTTCCTTTTGGGGTGATGATTTATTTTGGAACTAGACAGTGGGGATGGCTGCTCAACATTGTGAATGTACTAAATGCCACTGACATGCACCCTTTAAAACGGAGAATTTTATGTTATGTGAATTTTACTATGATAATAATAATAATAAAAGATGCTGATTGACTCTACACCTCTACAAATAAATTGTGAATTAACTTCAACATCTGCTCAAATGCATCATTTAGGAAAACTTTATGTTCTTAATCAATGCTAGGGCTCAAATTACAGTAATACTTGGGGATCCTACTAAATTTTAAAAGGAAGCCCCTATAATCCTAAGGGAGCTACTGAATATAAAATAGAGGGCAAATAGGTTTATCGTGCTTTATGCACTGGAAGTATTGCCTTGCCTCAATTCTTCATGGTCGTAACACCCATTGCTTTAAAATAGCCTACAGTGGGCATAGGCACTCTGACACAATTAGTAATAAAGTTAAATTAAGTCTTTGCCGCTGACAAATTGGCTTAACAAAAGGGGACCTAATGGACTATCCTCGCTGAAAATACTGTTTATGGGCTAACATAAAATAAAACAGGGCCTACAAGGATTGAAATCCATTATATAAGTGCTACATAGAGAAAGGGTCATTATCTGCACTGCTTCTCCATTTAATCATCTCCAATTTGGCCTGTTTTTAAACTAGGAAAGAAAGAATGGCACCTCAGGATAGATGACCACAGCCTTAGCACCTCAGTGCCGGGTCTCCCTTGTTAAGGTCCCCTTACCCAACATTACTGAAATTACTGACTCCATCCAATCAGCAGTGCTAAAGGTTTTGCTATTACAGATTTGGCTAACGTGTCCAGTTGAGTGCCTATCTCAGTGGCCTCTCGGCTACAGCACACCTTCACTTCCGAAGGGACACAATACACATTTACCTGGCCACACATGGGGTACCTCAACAATTGCCATTGTACACAATCTTTGCAGGCAAGATTTTATCTGCATCCACATTTGTCTAGGATCACAGGTATGACATTACATGGATGACATCCTCCTCCGAGGAGATGCATTTGAAACTCTCACTCAGGACATATAAATACTCACATAGGAGCTTACAAAAAGGGGATGGGCCATTATCACACACACAGGGCAAGGCCGTGCCACCTTAGTTAAATTCCTGAAAATTATTTGGTAAACCAAGGGCCGCTGCATCACTGACACTAAGAATCAGCTATTGACTCTCAGTACCCACAATGTTAAAACAAACCCAACATCTTTTAGACCTTTGTGGGTCCAATGGGCAATTCCTCATTTGCAAATGTTACATAAGCCTATTGACACTATTTGAAAATCAGCCCACCTTGATTGAGACCCCCTGCATCAAAAGGCTCTAGAATCTGTCCAAATTGCAAAACAAGAGACACTCCCATTAGGCCTCCTGGAGAGTCCTTCACTGTAAAGGCCTTAGCAACCTTCTCTCATGCCCCTTGGACTCTCTGGACCTCCCTTGATGGCCATAAGTTGCCCATGGCCTTCTGATGCAAGAAACAGCCCTCTTTGACCACATGATTTATGACATTAGAGTGGCAATTGCTGGCCATGTACCGAACTCTCCTGGAAATAGAGGCTCTCACAGGCCTCGGGCCTGTGACACTCAGTTGCCAGGTGCCCGTTAGGCTTTAGATTATGGTAGTAGCACCCTTGCCAGTTCAGCAAAGTCACCAAGGATTCCTTGTTACAGATGGAGGCAAACCTGGACACTCTGGCATATCCCACTTGCAGGAGGGCCTGACCTTCCCAGTCATCACTCCCTTGCAATATGCCATGGTGCTGGAGGAGGCTACCCCTCTCTCAGACCCTTGGCTACGAGGGGAGCCACTTGGAATCACCTGAGTGAACAATAATGGGTGTTCCTACACTTTATGACTAGAATCATCACCACCACTCTGGTCACCTCTGATGGAGCTCTCATCCCGTAACCAGGACACCTTAACCAGCACAACTGACCAAACTTCAGGCAGTCACCTTAGCACTGAATGTCCTGGCCAACAGTCAGCCCCACTGGCACATTTTTACAGACTATGAGACCATTGGCATTGGTCTGGCTGTCTGGTCCGGCCAATGGCAGCAATAATTCCTTGTCCAAGATTGTCCCCTTTGGCATAAAGAACTCTGGGAATCTCTTGCCCCTGACTCCCAAAATATAAATCAAGATCACACGTGTCTTTACACATACTAAAGCCACAATCCAAGGCCTCACCAAGACATTCCTTATCCACTTTTGAGCTCCAGACATTATTGATAGTGACTGAGGCATTTATTTCACATCTCAGGATACACAATGCTGGGCTGTTGAAGAAGCGTTCAAGGAAACTTTCGCCTCCGTATCCAGCCTCAGGCTGCTGGGCTCATAGAGTGCTATAATGGCTTACTTCAACAAGTTCGAATTCAATTAAATGAAAATGGCACATTTCAGTCATCAGTCAGACGTCAGGGGTGAATCATAATAAAGTGACTGACTCTATTTTTTAACGTTTGACTGCTGAAGGCTTTTAAACCTTAGCCCTCCCTCTTTGCCAGTGCCCCACATCTGAGCAAGCTCATGAAAAAGACCATATGCTCTTTCCTTTGGCACCCGTGACGGGGGAGGGTCAGATTACACAAGCCCCTGTCAGCATTTGGACTCTCATTCCGGCCCCCTCAGCTAACCACAATAAAACTCCCAAACCAGTCTCCTTTCCTAACTCTTTCAAGTCTCTTTCAGAGCAGCTTGGGAGGTCTGCCCTGCTTTCCCCAAAAAGTCTCGTTATGTGAGTAATGGCTTTTTATATCCTCTTGGTGAGTCTGTGTGTATGATGTCACCAGTCTTGAAACTTGAACCAAATTTGGGGTAGGTGTCCATACTGACTCTCAGAGTGGCCACCACAGCTATTCCCACCATCATTCCCAGTAGCACACTTGCAGAATGCATGCTTCCCATCCCTGAAACATTGGAGTCTGTCAGGTTAGATGTCCTGGATTCCAAGAAGCTGTCCTTCCAGTAAGCAAGCTTATGTTCTGAATTTGAAGTTACAACTAACACCCAGCCTTGCTTCTGTGCCTAGGGACAATAGTTAATGGAATCAGCATAAAATAGCTGTTGAGTTTTCTTAATTTTAAGAATTCATTACACTTGGGGTCTTGGCTAAGTGGGGCCCAGGACAACAAAAAGTCTTGGACTGTGGACTGAGCAATCATTCTAGGCAGTCTGTCCTCTTAATTTCTGACACGCTGTATTAGTCTGATCAGGCTGCCGTAACAAAATGCCATAGACCTGGTGGCTTAAACAACAGAAATTTATTTCTCCCAGTTCTAGAGGCTTGGGAGTCCAAGGTCAGACTACTAGCAGATCAGGTTCTTGGCGGAGGCTCTCATCCTGGCATGGAGACAGCCACCTTCTTCCTGTGTCTTCACACGGGAGTTGGGTGGCGGGGGGAAAGCCGTGAAGGGCAAGCTCTCTGGTCTCTTCTTATAAGGGCACTAATCCCACCATGTGGAACCCACCCTCATGACCTCATCGAAGCCGCATTTCCTACCAAAGACCCCCATCTCCAAATGCCATCACATTGTGAGTAAGAACTTCAACATATGGATTTCGGGGGCACAAAATTCAGTCAATGGTATGTGCTTAGCCCAGGCCTTTAAAATGAATCTCTGTCTTTCTTTAGTCATTGTTTGGAGGCTTGAAGTGAATTGGGGAGCATTCAAGAAACACGTTCCAGCTCTGATTTTTAATACTTCTTCCACTCTCCACTGTCACTGAGTCAATTTGAACTTTGCATTTTTTTAAATAACTTGAAAACATTCAAATTCTCTTTCTCTCTCTTATGGGAGGTTTTAACCATTGCTGATATTTGATCTATACATCTTTTTTTCTTACCTAACTATGTCTCTACTTGTATGTATGAGCTGTCCCCAGGTGGAAACTGGGGAACAACTCGCAGTTTGCATACCGCAGGGTGCTACCAAATAGGGACCCTGTAGTTTTGCTTGCAATGGTAGAATTAAAAAGGCAAGACTTGTGGGCTTGGAGGGTAACCCAGGCTCCTAAGGCCTCAGGGAAAGTTGAAGGCCTTGATCTCTCATTGGACCCTGGACATGTCAATCCTTACCTCTCAACAAATGAGCTTAGAGCTCGCGATGACGGAAGCAGCCCTTTGTTGACCAGTCCAAGCTCCGCCCCCTGTCGCTGGCTCATCTGCTTCTTTTCTGCCCTGTCCACTGATACCTCAGGCACAGTCTTGGCGGCTCGCTCCTCCAGCCGCCCTCCCGCCCTTCCTGTCAGAGGGCCTCCACAGGCACTCTTGAAGACTGTTGTCCCCTTTGCCGCCATCTTCTCTGTCGCCCCCACTGCCCCCTGCCTGGCAGGCTCTGCTGCCCACAGGCTCCCCTCAGAGGCAGTTGCTTCAGCGGCCACCATCTTTGCCACTGCAGTCGTTGTGACAACCCGATCCCTGCTCAGGTCCAGGCGCAGCCTGGGTCGTCCTTTCTGCCATGTCAACCGCAGAGGGGCGAGATTCGGTCCAAGGCAGCCAGCACAGAGCTGATGGCTGCGTGGACTGCGACCCCGGACTCGTCAGGCTCCCTGTGATTCCTGCAGAAGGGACAAGTGTAGTTCTAAGTGCCGCAGCCTTTCTGGTTTCCCAGGTGGTCACAAAAGCCCTTCAGGAGGTGGAGAATGAGCAGCAGGGTGCCGAGCACACAGTCGAGGAGGACTGGGACGTCTGGTCATCAGAGCAGGAGGAGGACTTGGAGGAGGAACAGGAGGAGCAGGACTACGAAAGCGAGGAGGAGGAAGATGCGGATGAAGGCGCGGAGCACGTCGAGGAGGTACAGGAGGAGGGCGCCAGAGTTGTCCTAGGGGCTCGCGAGGCCCCCATGGTGGGGTTTCCGTTTCCATTCTGGGATCTGGCCCAAACCCTTCTCCACCGCATTCCTAGTGATAACCACGTCTTGGGTCGGCCTCATGCAGGCCGTGTGGTGGTGAGGCGTGGTCCCCAGGAGCCCAAATTAGGGACCCGTGCCTCGGGAGGGTGAACATCTGGCAGAGGGAGTGGAGAGCTTGTAGGCTGAGCAGCTGGCAGGGTACCTCCCCCCAGGTGCCCGAGGAAACTGCAGAGGGGCCTGCATGCCAGAAGGCAGAGGAGCCAGAGGAGGCCAAGGTCCCTGACTGATGCACGTGTCTTCTATGATGCCAGGGCCTGAGGAACTGAAGGGGACCGAAGCTGGCAAGTGGCAGCAAAGTCCTTAGGACTTGCGGCCCCTGTTGGTGCATCCTGATCAAAGGCAGGCTGTGCCCAGCGCTTGCTTTTAGCCATTAAAGGGAGGGTCAAAGCTCTCAAAATACTTCAGGCCGAACATGCAGTATTAGAAGCCCAATTCTGTAAAGACCTTTATGATCTTGACTAAAGGTATGCTGCCCTCTACCAAGCCCTGTATGATAAGAGTTCTGAGATCTTCAGTGCAATTCATGAGCCCACAGAAGGTGAGTGTCAGTGGGAGCAGGTGTTCAGGAAGGAGTTTGGGAGGAAATGGGAAAAGAGCCTGAAGGAAAAGGGCAAACAAATGGCATACCTCACTTTTGGTTGATGGCTTTTAAAAATGTGAATATTCGTGGTAGGATGATCCAAGAAAATGGTGAACTTGTACTAGAGCACTTGAAAGATGTAAAAATTAAGTTTTCGAGGGTTGAAGAACCAATGAGCTTCTCTGTAGAATTTGTCTTTAAGTCAAATGAATACTTTTCCAACAAAGTTCTGACGAAAACATGCAGAAGGCGATCAGATCCAGATGATTCTGATCCCTTCTTCTCCAAAGGGCTGGGTACAATCAGCAGCACAGGGTCTGCGATCTACTGGATAGAGGGGGAAAACGCCACCGAGAAAACTAACAAGCTGAGTTTGTTAGAAAACTATCAAGCTGCAGAAATGTGAGGGCCTTGGACGTCTTGTATCAACCACGTCCAGGTAGTCTTTCTTCACCCACTTCTATCCTCCTGATTCTCCAAGGGTAGAGTACTGGTTGTCACCACTGATTATAAATTGGGCTATTTTTCCGTAAAGTTCTGGCCCTAATGTCCATATTATTCTTCACTAATGAAGCGAGTGAATATCAATATGAAAACTGATGATGAGGCCCAAGAAGCTGGAGGTGAGGAGAAGAAAGTAGAAGGGGTCAGACATGAAGAGCCAGAAAAAGGAACTGAAAAAAATCTGGACCCAGAAAACAGCAGTCTCTGAGAATCCAGGTATCTCTGTAAAGCTTTGTGTATCATCCAATCATTCCTGACATATATCAGTTATGTTTTTAAATTTTCTCAATATAGTAAATAACAAAAAGAGTCAAAAAACTTAGTTCTACAAGCCAGTTTAATGTTAACAATGTGCTTATATACTGGTCTAGAATGCAGCATATTCTGAAGTGTACTTTATTCACAACTACAAGTCCTTTGAGCTGTAGTTGTAAGACTTCTACAGGTGGGAAATTTATCAGCTTTGGCAGCAAAAACCAATATTTGTTTTGAACACAGTTACCAGAACAAGGGGCAAAAGCGACTTAAATGAACACTAGCTGGTCCTTCATCACTTAGTTACAGTAATACAGCATCTTGTACTAAGAGAGGATTCCTTTGAGAATGTGACTACTTACAAAGCTATAATAAGAAATTCAATTAGGACTACATTTAATGATTAATACCTAACTGTTCATTCAGTTGTAAATTTTTGTATTTCATATGACAGTTAAAAGAAAAGAAAATTAGTCACAAGAAGATTACCGTTTCTCACCAAATTGACAATTAAGTCGATTTATACCTTATCTGTCCTTTCTCTTTTTCCTTTTACAGATGTGGAAACTTGGGGACTTGGAGGTTAAGAGAATGTAGTTTATGGATGGATCACAGACTTTTAAAGTGGAAATAAATGCATAAATACTAGAATGGTTTCTCAAAACAAAACAAAACAAGCATTTTCGGTGTTTAGCTAATGGGAGATGAGGTTGATGTGATTAGAGAATTGACATCAGATTATGCAAGAGTACCCTGATACCCAAGGATCTGGGTTACAAGAGGAAAACATGACTTCTCCTATTATGGCAGACATACATAGTACTGAGTATTCTTAGATTTAGAAAGTCACTGGTGCATGTTAATGATATTTAATTGTTAATTGTCTCTTGTTTTATCTACTGAAAGCTATTTAAGGAAAATGAAGTCTTAGTTCACCAGAGTAGAGGCTCAGAGAAGAGTAAAGGCTATGGGTTTGAGGCTATAAGACCTCCTTTCTGCATTTAAGTAAGGCTGCCTAGGGATTCTCTAGGTCTCATTAATGCCTCCTTTGTTCATATTCTGTGGTAGCACATCTCATATCCTAACATATTATCACATTATTTACATATGTGTCTATCTCTCCCACCCCCTAGGATGTAAGCTTCTAAATGATTGGGATCTTAAAGGGTTTTATTTAGCTCTCTCCTGTTTTTGTTACCACAACACCCTCCTCTCGGTGCCAACATCTGTTTTAGTTTTCTATCGCTGCATGACATGCTTTGTCCCATAGGTCATCTCTGTGAAATGACGTAGGGCACTACGCTAGCACACGAACACTGGGAGGCAGGAATCACTGGGGTGCACTTGGAGGTTGGCTATCACAGTGCCTATGCTGAACCAGTTGTTGATCATAGTACTGCTCTGAGACCCACGCTGGAGGGACTTGTCATGAACCCCACACTTTAGAAGCTCCACTCTCAACCTCTTCCAGTCTCACCTCTCTGCAAATGGCTAAGGGTGCAGTGTGTGGGAGGATGGGGACGTGCACGTTCAGAACCCATATCGTCTGCCCCCAACCATGTTCCATGTATCTGGGGCCCGGAATTTGCTGCCAGAGCGGCCCCAAGCCCCAAGCCCCAGTAGGCCTGCATGCTCCTCTTCATTGGATCTCTACTTCTGAGGGGTGAGTAGTACTGCCAGTACTATACTTCCAGGACTGGGAGATGACCCAAGTCATGGTGGCTGTATCAGGGAACAGGGGATAAATGGGCTTCAGTATCCTTGTATATGCACGTGAGGTCTCCTGAGGTGAGGAATGGAGCTCAGAGTGAATAGAGAAGGCGAGGTGGCTGGAGCCTGAGTCCCGGGATGACAACCAGTGGCCTGGGGTATGAGCCTCTCTTCCCCCACATCAATGGAACAGAGCTTTGAGGAGCCTAGGTATTGTACATAGTCCCCTAAGTGACCTGAACCTTTTTGTTACTCACACTCTTGTATTTTCCTTCTCTCTGTGTTTTGATGAACCTGTGACTTTCTTCTAACCATTCGAGTATGGACAAGGTAATGGGATGTCACTCGCCTGATTACCTTATGATATGTTACTGTAGTTTGATCCTTATATCATTTTTTGTGGTAATTTGGTTTTTTTTATTTATCAGTGGAAAACTAATGCACTTGGTCCTGGAGAGGACTGTTTGAATATGTCTCCGTAGGCAAGGGAAACAAAAGAAAAAATAAACAAATGGGACTATATCAAACTAAAAAGCTTCTGTACAGCAAAGGGAACGAACAAAACGAAAAGACAACCTATCAATTGGGAGAAGACATTTGCAAATCATATATCCAGTAGGTGGTTAATATCCAAAATATATAAAGAATTCACACAACTCAACAAGAATAAAGCAAACAACCTGATTTAAAAATGGGGAGAGAAGTACCTCAACATAATAAAGTCCATATATGACAAACCCACAGCCAACATCAGACTCAATGGTGAAAAACTGAAAGCCATTCCTCTGAGAACATATACATATATAATGGAATACTACTCAGCCATAAAAAAGATGAAATCTTGCCATTTTTGACAACATGGATGGACCTTGAGGGAATTACGTTAAGCAAAATGTCAGATGACAAAAGAAAAATACCATATTATTTCACTCATATTTGGAAGATAAACAGACAAACACATAGATACAGAGAACAGATTGGTGGCTACCAGAGGGGAAGGTGCTTGGAGGAGGGCAAAAAGGGTAAAAGGGCACATTTGTATGGTGACAGAAGGCAACTAGACTTTAGGTGGTGAGTATGATGTAGTCTATACAGAAGTCAAAATATAATGACCTACATCTGAAATTTATATAATGTTATACACCACCATTACCTCAATTAAAAAAAAAGGAATTCACGCGCCAGCCCGGGGGTGTAGGGGTTAAGTTTGCATGCTCTGCTTCAGCAGCCCAGGGTTCATGGGTTTGGATTCCAGGCGTGGACCTACACACCGCTTATCAAGCCATGCTGTGGCAGGCATCCCACATATGAAATAGAGAAAGACAGGCAGAGATGTTAGCTCAGGGCTACTTTCTTCAGAAAGAAAAATAATAAAATTTAAAAAACATATAAATAATAAGAAAATACTTATATATTTACCCAAGTCATTACCATTTCTGGTGCTCTTTAATTCTTTGTGTAGATCTAGATTTCCATCTGTTTTCAATGTCTTTTGGCCTGAAGAACTTCCTTTAACATTTCTTACAGTGCGGGTTTCCTGGTGAGAAATTCTCTTCCCGTTAAAAGAGTTTTTGCTGTGTATAAAATTCTTGGTTGAAATTTTCTCCCCTTAAGTGCTTTAAAAGTATTTCCATACCATTTTCTTACTTGCATTGTTTCCGATGAGAAATCTGATGTCATCTGTATCTTTGTTCCTCTGTATGTAACATGTTCCCCCTGCCCCTGGCTACTTTTAAGATACTTTTCTTTGTCACTCAAATGTGAGCAATTACGTTATTATATACCTTGTTGAAATTTTCTTTATGTTTTTTGTGCTTGGACTTTGTTGAGCTTCTTGGATCCAGGGATTTACAGTTTACATCAAATTTGGAAAAATATCAGCCATTATTTCTATTTTCTGTCCCCTCTTCAGGAACTCTAATTACATATATATTTGGCCACTTGAAGTTTTCCAACAGGTCAATGATGCTCTTTTCATATTTTTTAGATTTTTTCTTTGTATTTCATTTTGAATAGTTCTTATTTCTGTCCTCCAAGTTGCTATCTTTTCTTCTGTCAAGTCTAATCTACCATAGGTCCCATCAAGTATATTTTTTGTTTATATTTGTTTTGTTTTGGTTTTTGTGTTCTTTAAATACGCTTTATCTTTAAGAGCCATTTTAGGTTCACAGCAACATTCACCAGAACCTAGAGAGTCCTCGGTCCTCTCACACATACGGATTGTTTATTCATTCACCTACTAAAGAACATCTTGGTTACTTTCAAATGTTTTAAATTACAAAGAAAGCTGCTATAAACATCCTTGTGCAGGTTTTTATATGAACCTGAGTTTTCAGCTTCTCTGGGTAAATACCAAGGAGCAAGATTTCTGGACTGTATGGTAAGAGTGTGTTTCGTTTTCTAAGTAACTGCTAAACTGTTTTCCAAAGTGGCTGCACCATTTTGCATTGCCACAGCCAGGAAAGGAGAGCTCCTGTTGCTTCATATTCTCACCAGTGTTTGGTGGTGTTGGTGTTTTGGATTTTTGCCATTCTAATAGATGCATAGTGGTGTCACATATTGTTTTTTTAGTTTGCAATTCCCTAATAACATTGATTTTGCGAATGTTTTCTAATTTGGGTTTTTAGTTTTGATTCAGTCCAGATTATCAATTATTTCTTTCATAATTTGTGCCTTTGGTGTTCTATCTATAAACTCAACACTATATCCAAGGTCATCTAGATTTTCTCCTGTGTTATCTGTTAGGATTTTTATAGTTTTGTATTTTAAATTTATATCTATGATCTACTTTGAGTTAATTTTTGTGAAGGGTATAAAGTCTATATGGAGATTATTATTATATTTTTTTGCATCTGGACATTCAGTTGTTCCAGCACCATGTTTTGAAAAGACTATCGTTTCTCCATTGTATTGCTTTTGCTCCTTTGCCAAAGTTTAGTTCACTGTTATGTGGGTCTGTTTCTGGATTCTCTATTTTGTTCCATTGATCTGTCTATTCTTTCACCAATGCCACACTTTCTTGAGTACTGTAGCTTTATAGCAAATCTTGAAATTGGGTTGTGTTGGTCCTCTGACTTTGTTCTTCCTCAAGATTGTGGTGACTATTTTGGATCTATTGCCTCTCCTTATAAACTTTAGAATCGGTTTGATGATAGCCACAAAATAACTTGCTAAGATTTTAATTGGAAATCCATTGTATTTTTCATGTCAAACACGGTGGTTTTCATCTCCAAAACTTCAAGTTCCATCTTTTTTTATATTTTCCATATTTCCATATACCTGGACATCTGGAATATATATATTATAATTCTTCTAATGTCAATTCTGAGTCAGTTTTGGTGTATTGATTATTCTTCTCATTATGAATTGTGTCTTCCTGGTCCACTGAACACCTATTAATCATGAAATGGATGTCAGTTGTGAATTTTACCTTGGTAGGTGGTGGATATTTTTGTATTCCCATACATATCTTTGAGTTTTCTCTGAGATACATTTACTTTTTGCTTTTCTTTTGCTTTTTTGGTGAAGAAGATTGGCCCTGACCTAACATCTGTTGCCAATTTTCCTCTTTTTTTTCTCCCCAAAGCCCCAGCACATGGTTGTATATCCTAGCTGTAAGTCATTCTAGTCCTATGTGGGATGCTGCCACAACATGGCTTGACGAGCAGTGCATAGGTCCACGCCCAGTATTTGAACCAGCGAACCCTGGGCAGCAGAAGCAGAGCCCGTGAACTTAACCACTCGGCCACGGGGCCAGCCCCTGAGATACGTTTAAGTTACTTATAAACAGTTTGATTATTTCAGGTATTGCTTTTGTGACTTTGTATGGTGGATTTGCAGCTATATTTCATCTAGGGCTAATTATTTCCTGCTAGTGAGGCAAGACCTTCCTGTGTATTCAGCCAAATACTCAGTGAATTATAAATCTTTCCAGTCCACCTTGTGGGAAGAGGCACTATTCCTTTCGACGTGGGAGCACTGGAAATTGTACTCCAATACTTCCGATTTGTTTTTTTCACCAGCCTAGGGTAGCTTCTTCACATGCATGTGCTGATTACTACTGTTAATATTCAAGGAACTCGACAGAACTGGGAGTTTCTCTCTGTGGAGACTTCACTTCTTGAGTATGCTACTGTACAATCTCTAGTCACCTTGGTTTCCTGCGATGCTCAGCTCCATCTCTTCTTATTGTAAAGTCCACTGGGCTCTACCTTAGTCCCCTCTCCCTGCACCATAAGCAGGACACGTTTCTAAAATTAGAAATTCAAATTCTTGTAGATACACTACTAAGATTTTCTATTCTTGTGTTAGTTTTCAAAAATTGTGCTTTCCAAGGAATTTTCCTATTTCTTATGTTATCAAATTTATTGGCATAAAATTGTTCATATGTTCTCTTATTATTATTTGAGTGTTTAAAGAATCTGTAGAAACATCCCCTCTTTCATTCCTGACATTGATAATTAGTGCTGTCTTCTTTGATTACTCAAGCAAGACTTAAGGAACTTTATTTATGTTCTCAAGAAAATAAACAATGTTAGCTTATCAGAAAATGGATATTTTTCTTTTTATCAGCTGTATAATTTCTTTCTTTACACCAATTCTTGGATTAATTTGCTCTTCTTCATCTAGCTCCTTAATGTGCACAATTAGATTATTGATTTAAAACCTTCCTGCTATGACTCTGTTTTAAAAGAACGTTCATGGCTATACTCTCCAGATTGTTATGTACTTTTATCAACTCTTGGTGTAAGCATTAATATTATCCCTATTCAACAGATAAGGAAGCTAAATTTTACAGAGGTCGAAGATTATACCATGGAGCCGATCCCATGGCCGAGTGGTTAAGTTCACACGCTCCACTTTGGCAGTCCGGGGCTTGCTGATTCAGATCCTGGGCGCAGACCTGCACCTGCTCATCAGGCCATGCTGTGGTGGCATCCCGCATAGAGGAACTAGAATGACTTACAACTAGGATATACAACTATGTGGTGGGGCTTTGGGGAGAAAGGAGAAAAAAAGAAAAGATTACACTAAATGTTATATAGCTTGTAAGTTGCACCCCTAAGACTGAAACCCACATCTGTCTTTTTTTCTGATAGAAAGCTTAAACCCACAACCGCTCCATTATATTGCCTTCTTGACAAAGTATAGAGGCTCAATAATGATCCTTGATATCTGTCTTCTATTTATCCCCACTAAGAACCTGATCATGACCTTTATTAATTTTGGTTCCAAGTGTAACTCTGGTCCAGCGTGGCCCTTTTCCTGCATGTCATCTAGAAAATAGGATGGCTTCTTCTTGTAGTAGAGTCCCTAAGAATAAACACAGAAGGTTCTTTCACTTTTCTTTTGAATCCAAGAAAGCTGTGTCATACTAAACCTCTGTCTTTCTAACCTAAATAATCCAATATCACAGAAACCATGTTTTACTACCCCCAGTAATGATGTGTTTGTCAGGTCCTCATCTGCCTTACATACATTTTATTTAGTAAGTCGTTGTTTAGAATCATTCTAACATAACTATCTCTAAGCACCCTTACTGTTTGGCAGTATGTAGGTATTTCCATGGTTTTAGGAACATAATTTCCCAATTGTGACAGCCTCAAACTATCTCTCTGTGGTCGCTAGGGCACAGGGCACTTTGTTAAAAATGGATTTGTCTTTCTAGGAATCATTTTCATCTTTGCCGCCATCTTTATGTCCATTGTTCCAAAGATTGCCTTTGGAACCAGCTATTCACTATTGACTTTGGAAATAGCTCAGTGTTGTTGTTTGCCTTTCTCTATACTTTCTACTATTCTAATGTGACCAAGATTCCCTGGGCATCTCACCTTCACAGACATTCCTGGCCTCATTGGAGCCCTAGGGATTGTTGTTACCAGGAGGTCTCTAACTTGCTACTTGGAAGATATTTATCAAAATAGAAACTGACTTCCATATATTACTCAGGTCCTGCCTTTTCATTAAGATTATACTATCACTAATATTTCTTCTACCATTTCATTCATTCATATGTCCATACCTTTCTAGCATTCTGAGGAATAATAGTGTTTTTGTTTTGTTTTTTGAGGAAGATTAGCCCTGACCTAACTACTGTCAGTCCTCCTCTTTTTGCTGAGGAAGCCTGGCCCTGAGCTAACATCCGTGCCCATCTTCCTCTACTTTATATGTGGGATGCCTACCACAGCATGGCGTGCCAAGCGGTGCCATGTCCGCACCCGGGATCCAAACCGGCAAACCCCGGGCCGCTGAGAAGCAGAACGTGCGCACTTAACCGCTGCGCCACTGGGCTGGCCCAGTAATAGTGTTTTTTTAAGCCTATAACTCTGAGGATAAACTTAACGTGCCTATGAAAGAAGTGGATAACCTTGTAATCAAAGTGACAAATTTTTATGCTGACAGCATGTAGTGTGTTATCCCTGGAAATGAGATATTGAGCAGAAGTATAGACTGACACACAGTGATTGATATCAGGATATGATAGTAGGGATTCCAGGCATCTCACCACTCAGTTTGTGGTTTTCTATTTGTTTGGAAGTGAAGGGAGGCAGCCTGAGCTTTCTGGCATCTGATTGAGACCTGAGGCATTTTCTAAAGGTAACCAGAAGTTTCTCAGGTTTGCTTGCATTTTCCCCATTCTTGAGATTTATTTTCCTTATCTGTCAACTGAGTGATGGGTGAATATTTGGGGCTGTGTTGTCTTTGGGATTGCTACTTCCTGTAGCATCGGTTATGCTAGTCTCTAAGGAAGTTAAATTGTAGGACTGGAATCCCAGTGGTTTGTGTTTTTGAAAGGAAACCAAATCTGTTTCCCACCCAATACTGACTACCTACCTAACACATCACGTGAAGTTTTCCCCTCCACACCACACCTTGGTGAGCTTCTTGTCTTTAATAATGTCTGTTCATTCTTTATGTTGGAAGCGGGTGTAAGTGGCCAAAGTATGGATTATGGCTCTCATGGTGAAAATCAATTTTCACATTTTGATTACCACAGAAAGGTGTCAACAGTTCAAACATCATGATGAGCTTCTGGTTTCTATGACAATTGGAATATGCAATTTTATCCTGGAGTAGAGCCATTTAGCAAGGATATTTACAGGAAGGGAATGTCTATTACCTACAGAAGGTATAAAGTCTACTGGATTTCTAACTTCACATTGTGTGTTAGGGTGTGTGCAGGGGGAGGCGGATTTGGCTGGGGATGAATGCATCTGCTCAATCTTGTTGTGTGAGAGATGGCAACATCTTGCTGAATCAAAACTGAGGTGATTGAGTCACTAACCATTCCTTCTCCTAAATTGTTTCTGTGTCCTTAGATAATACCTGGAGTGGGAGGGCCATAAGAACTCTGAGTTCGATAAATAATTGACAAATAACCTGGTATATGTTTAAGGTATATAACTTGATGTTTTGCTATACATATACACTGTGAAATAATCACCACAATCAATCTAATTAACTTATCCATTTCCTCACACAGATATCACTTTCTTTTGCTTTTTCTCTTTTTTTGTGATGAGAGCACTTACAATCTACCTATTAGTAAGATTAAAGTATACAATACAGTATTGTTAACTAGAGTCACTGTGCCATACATCACCTCTCCAGAACTTATTCCTCTTACATAATTGAAACTTCGTACGCTTTGACCAAAATCTTCCCGTTTCACCCCCCACCCCCAGCCTTTGGCAACGACGATCCTTCTGTTTTCTTCTATGAGTTTGACGATTTTAGATTCTACATATACATGAGATCATGCAGTATTTGTCTTTCTCTGACTTATTTCACTTAGCATAATGTCTTCCAGGTTTATTATGTTGTCACAAATGGCAGGTTTTCTTTCTTTTTAAGGCTGAATAATATTCCATTGTGTGTGTATATATATATATATATACATATATACATATATACAAAATATACATATACATATTTTGTATATATACAAAATATAATATACATATTTTGTATATATGTATATATATATATACACACTACATTATATATCACATTTTCTTTGTCCATTCATCAGTTGCCAGACATTTAGGTTGTTTCCATAACTGTCCAAACATTCCTGATCTTGGACACGCATCCAGAAAAATATTTGTACAAATACAAATATGCAAAATATGCATCTTCATTCTGTAAATATATGTGCGTTTGTCGTGTATGTCTGTATATCTGCACAAATGTGCTGTGAGGAAATAATAGTTTTATGTACACTATGAAATACACAGTAATTAAAGGTATTAAAGGACGAGATATAAATGATTGGAATTATTCATGTTTTTTCTCTGACCTCAATGGGTCAACCTATCTATCAGTTAGTTTGCTCAAATACAACTTTGAATCCACTGCTCTAAAGGTCAAATGTGATCTTATTGCACCAGTGCTTAAAATCTGTAAATTTGTCCGTTACCCTCAGTATAATGTGAAACTTAATAAAGGCTCAGAATGTATTGGCACTTCTTAGGTAGTTGTTGTTGACCTTTCTGTTTATCCCTTTTAATTAGATTGGCACAGAATTTAAATCATTTATTGTTGTTTTCTTTGATATGAGGTGCACTTTAGAATAAATCAGGTGGTGGTCAAGGAATAGCCAATTTTCAAAACTTTCATATTCTGTTCTACCATGCTGGGGCTGGGACCTTGTTGTTGTTGATAGGGCCATCGAGTCAATTCCAACTCCTAGTGACCCTGTGTATAGCAGAGCGGAACCCTGACCAATCTTCTTGTGCCATCCTCTCACCTTCTGGCACTATATCAGAGAATGTTCCACTGCTATTCACAGGGTTTTTATGGACAATTTCTTGGTAGTTGGTGGCCAGGTCCTTCTTCCTAGTCTGTCTTAGTCTGGAAGTTCCACTGAAACCTATCCACCATGGGTGACCCTACTGGTATTTGAAATGCTGGTGGCATAGCTTTCAGCATCACAGCAACACACAGCTGCCACAGTATGACAACTGACAGACGGGTGGTGTGATTCCCTGATCTTACTGGAAAGTGAACCCAGACCGTGGTAGTGAGAGTGCCGAATCTTAACCACTAGACCACAAGGGCTGGCCTGGGAGCTTGAAAGCCACATTTTTCCTTTGTCACCTGAACCTCGGTTTAAAGATGCCCTTGGAGGAGACCACAGAGATTCTGCAAGAGGGAGAAACAGGTTGTGCATTGTTCTATGCTTCTTGTTCCTCTCAGCGTCACTTCAACAAATGTCCTTCACTGCAGCAAAATCTTCCCCCACTTGCCCAGCTCTTCAGGTGGTAGATTCTTGATGCTTTTCCGATCTCTGAGTTTCCTCAGTATTTTCTTTTATTCTTTCTCAGGATTCCAATACTTACTTAATGAGTTCTCTATACTAAATTTTCTCTGCCAAGGTTTTCTGCCTCACATGTAAAGAGCTTGGAAGTCATCAGTACCATCCTTACAACGAGAAAAAGCTGATCATCTTTCAAATGAACAATTTTTCAGGGACTCATCAGAAAACTGATATTGTAGGGCAAACTGCCACCCCAAATCTGTAGAGATGGGTGAATCCAGAGAGTTACAGCCAAAATTTGCTTACCTGTAGCAGAAGCCACTGGAATAATAAACTGGTAGGAACATTAAATGGTAATTTTGGCAATTGCTGAAGGCTGAGTGTGCACTAATATGAAAGTGAGAAACTCCTGGGGTCCACAATCCTTGTGGAGCCCTCACACTTTTGTGGATCTCATCTCTAGGAATGTCACCATATTCTGTGGTGAAAAGCCAAGAAAGATCCCCTGTTGGCTCTGGCAGGTAGAGGGGAAGATTAGCTTTGTGAAATATGCCTGGAGCCTTCCACGTGACCAAGGCCTACTCTCCAGGGCCAAATATTTTACCAGGGCCTTATCCCACTTGGAAAAAGGCGTTTATCCAACTCTAGTCCCCTGTCACCTTCCTGTCTTGTCTAAGGGCAGTTGGAAGCTCTACAAGCAGAAATGCTTGTGAAGGTCCAGAGTGGGACAGAGGCACATGCTCACTGAAAGACAGATTTAGTTGGAAGATTGGAAAGCATCCCCCCTCCCCATACCTTACCACCACACCAACAGGGCTTCAGTACAATAGTAGCGGATTACAGCGCAAAGAGCAGCACGACACAGACTCACTCTGAGGAGAATTTCAGAGCCAAAAGGGGAGACAAAACATTAGGCCTAAATCTATTAAATAAGTTAAATCAGTAATTAATAACCCTCTCAAACAGAAAGCACCATTCTCTGATGGTTTCACTATTGAATTCTACCAAACATTTAAGGGAGCAATCATACCAATTCTGCACAATCTCTTCAAGAAAATAGAATCAAAGGAATATTTCCCAACTCATTCTATGAGGCCGGAATTACCCTAATACCAAAACCAGTTAAAGATGAATATCTATAATGAACATAGATGCAAACATCCTCAACAAAACAGTAAAGGGAAGCTAACAACATAAAAAATAATTATACCCACGACTCAGTGGGATTTATTCCAGGTATGCAGGGCTGATTCAACATTCAGACATCAGCACAATATACCACATCAACACGCTAAAAAGAAAAATTATATGATTACATCAATTGATGAAGTAAAACACCCATTCATGATTTTAAAAAATCTCTTCAAGCTAGGAATACAGCGTAACTTACTCTACTTGATAAAGATCACCTGAAAAAAACCTAAAGCAAATATCACACATAATGGTGGAAAACTGAAAAACTGAACATGTTCTCTCTAAGACTGGGAATGAATACAGGACGTCCTCTCTCACCATTCCCATGCAGTATCATACCAGAAGTCCTACCAAGTGCAGTAAAACAAGAAAAGGAAATGAAAGATATACCGATTGGGAAGGAAGTAAAGCTGTTCTTGTTCATAAATGACGGTTGTCTTTGCAGAATTTCTAAAAAGTATTAACAAAAAACCTCCTGGAACTAATAAGCAAGGATAAGAAGTTCACAGGGACATATGGTGTGATGGTTAATTTTATGTGTCAGTTTGAGTGGGCTAAGAGATGCCGAGAAAGCTGGTGAAACATTATTTCTGGGTGTGTCTGTGAGGGTGTTTCTGGAAGAGATTAGCATTTGATTCAGTAGACCAAGTATAGAGATCTGCCTTCACCAATGTGAGTGTGCGTCATCCAATGCCTTGAGGGCCCAAACAGAATAAAAAGGCAAAGGAAGACCATCCAATGAAATGTATTTCTGTTTAAGATTTTAGAAAAGGCAAAGAAAGGGCAGATTGTCTCTCTCTCTTCTTGAGCTGGAATGTCCATCTTTTTCCTGCCCACAAACATTAGAGCTTCTGGTTCTTGCACCTTTGGACTCCAGGGCTTACATCAGCAGGCCCCTGGTTCTCAAACTTTCAACTTCAGGCTGGGAATTACACCACTGGCTCCCCTGGTTCTCAGACCTTCAGACTCAGATTGAATTATACCAATGACTTTCCTGGTTCTCCAACTCGAAGACAACAGATTGTAGGACTTGGCCTCCATAACTGCGTGAGCCAATTCCTGTAATCTCTGTCTCTTTATATATATAAACCAAATGGCTTCACTGATAGATATGTCAAATGGCATCATATGTCAGGTGGCTTCACTGGTGAAGTCAGTGGTATTCTGGAATATGTTTAACAACCTGTTCTCTATGATTGGGGGCAATGTTGAGAGGGATTTTGGTTTTGGAGATGTGTCAATTTGTGAGGTATAAAAATCCCCCCTGTGGCTGATTTCAAGCTTGCAATGTGATGTCATTAAAAAGCGCGTTGGGAAGAGATTCTAACAATACCGTTCATGAGCAGGTATGAGCTGGCTCCAGACCACTACTGAGCAACTTCCATCAAACATTCTGCTTGGATTATTTTCCAGTTTCCTTTGTTGTATCTTGTTTCACCTGGAGGTTATTTTTAATGGTGTTTTTCAGCTTATTAACAAATATTTGGGGGTTTTCTAGATATCATATTGTCATTGATTTCTAATTTAAATAAATTGTGGTAGAAGAACAAACTCTGTGTTTTGGATCCTTTGAAATTGATTCAGTCTTGCTTAATGGCCCAGTATACAGTTTATCTAAGTGTAAGACCCATCTCTACTTGAAAAAAATGTGTTAGGTATAGTGTTCTAAAGATGTAAATTAGGTCAATTAATGTGATAGTCTTCTTCATTTCTTCTCTATTCTTACTGCTAATTCCTCCAGCAGTGGAATCTATTGATTAGCTTTTAATATTTTTAATTATGGATACCTTTTTTCTGCTTTGTATGCCTAGTAATTTTTGTTGTATCCTGGATATTCTGGATAATACATTGTAGAAGACATGGAACAACCTCTTTTATGTTTTTTTCCTCTCTGGTCTTGCCTTATTTTGCATTAATTTTGCGGTATTAATTATACACAGCATAGCTACTAACAACTAGGATGAGGACTTTTCACAAGGATCAGAAGACTCGCTATTATAAAGACATCTGTTTTCCCCAAATTAACCTGAAGATTAAACCCAAACCAAATCCCAATCCCAGTAGGTTTTGCACGTGAGTGTGTGTGTGAAAAGTGACAAACTGATCTGAAACCTGTTAGTAGTGTTGTACAATACAACTTTCAGTTATAATGGAACCTTTCTATACCTGTGCTGCCCATTACAGTAGTCACTCTGTGGCTGCTGAGCACTTGAAATGTGGTGACGGTGACTGAGAAACTGAATTCTTAATTATTTTAAATTTAAATTTAAATAGCTACTTGCGCCTAGTCACCACCATATTAGATGGTGCAGGTATATGGAAATGCAGAATGAGAAGAATATAAAAGTAATCATGAAAAAAAGAGACATAGATTACCACCCTTCCAACTTATTATGCAATTATAGGAATTGAGGCATGGGGTACTGGTCAATGAGAGACTGTGAAACCAATTAACATTACACAGCCTATAGAAACATTATATATATATACTTTTACTGATTCATCAGAAAGAACATAAAATGTGTGTGTGTACATATACATACATGTAAGGTCACCTGATCCGTGACAAAAATGACACTGAAGTACAGTGGAGAAACAATGGTCTTTTTTGGTGAATTGACTATCCACTTGAAAATAATGAATCTTGACTCTTTTTCAAACTATGAACAAAAATCAGTCGAATAAGGTTTTCAGATAAAAATGTGGAAGTTAAAAATAACTTAAATAAAACATAGGGAAGGTCTTCATGACTTTGTAGTAGGCAACAATTTCTCGAACAGGACATCCCAGAAAAAAAAAAGGAACTGAAAATAAAGAAAAAAAAAAGGTTATATAAAACTTAAGAACATTTGTTCATCAAAAGGCACCATTAAGGAAGAGAAAAGGCAGTCCACACAACAGGAGTGTTTAACTGTAACACATGTATCTGACAAAGGAATTGTATCCAAAATATATAAAGAATTCCTACAAATCAATAAGAAAAGGCAGACAACCCAGTAGAAAAATGAGAAAAGACAAACAGGCATTTCAGAAAAAGTGACTAACACAAATAACTAACAAAAAAAAAGAAAGGGTTCTCAATTTCATTATTCATGAGGATCAGGGAAATGAAAATTAATGCCATACCGTGATGCTTTTACTTCCACACCCGAATAAGTAAAATGAAAAATAATGGAAATATCATGTCTTTGTGAGGACATGGAGCAACTGATGCAAGTGCAAACTGGTACAACCACTCTGGAAATTTATTTGGCAACATCCAATATATGTGAATTTATGCATAAGCTCTGATACAACAGTTTCACTCCTAGCTATTTACCCCACAGAATTATATACACGTGTGTACCAGAACACATGTATAAGAATGTTCACAGCAGCACTATTCACAGTAGACAAAAAAATTAAAACTTCTCAAATACACAGGAAAAACTGGATGGCTACGTAAATCGTGGTATAGTCACATGATAGAATAACATAGAGCAATGAAAATGAACAATCTACAAGTACTCACACACACACAAAATGGATGAATCTTACAAAAGCGATAGAAGTCAGTCACAAAAAAGTGTGTACCCTATGACTCCTTCTATGTAAAGCTCAAAAACAGGCAAAACTAATCTATGATGATAGATGTCACACAGCGTGCCCTCTCAGGAGCTTTAGTTGACTTGAGGTAGGCATGGGAGGGGATTCTGGGACGTGGCAACATTCTGTTTCTCATTCTGAGTGGTGCTACAAGGGTGTGTTCACATTGTGAATATTCATTGAGCTATATGCTTATGGTTTGTTCACTTTTTTCTGTAGGTCATACTTTAGTAAAAAAAAAATACTAAAAATACAAATGGAAAGAAAATAACAGACTGAGATTAGCCGACACGCAGCCCTAGACCTTTGTAAAATCTAGAAGGCTTCTGTGGCAATGCTTATAAAGAGATCCTCATCTTCTGCAGCAGCAGAGCAGGCTGTGCTGAAAATCAGGGCCAGGAGCTAATTGTAAGAAAGGTAGAGCTGCAAAGTGACACTGGAGGCATAACTTGAATAGGTCTCCTGTGCCAAAGTCGGGGGCCTCATGAAAAAGAGTAAGGCCGTGAGACCTTGGGTGGGGAGATTTGCACAGAAGAACCTGAGAATCTTAAACTGCCACATTCCCTCTAACTTTCTTGAAGCAGTCCTCTCACACCTACCCCTCTGACTTGCTAGAAGAAAGCAACCTGCTCATGTCTGGAGACCCTGCAGATGCATTACCAAGGCAGTCGACTTACCAAATGACACATTCAACATCACGCTCTCATTGCCTCCATGCCCTTTAGTGAGACTTGTTCTCATGACAGGCAGGGTAGAGAAATGAAGTCCCTGTTCTTGGAGGAAAAAGTTTATAACCAAAGGAAGTAGAAAACTTGGCTCAAATATACTGTCATGAATCCTGGGAACATACGTTGGGGTGGATCTTAAGGCTCTGAATGGGAATTAGGAAGAATAAAAGAGCATTATTGACACGACACTGTAACATGACTCCTGTACAACTACTCGCTCCCTGCAGGAGAGTGATTGGCCAGGTAACTGCTTGCCATAGAAAGGCACTAAACCTTTGGCCCTGGCTGCTCAGCTGTGGTACAACCCAGTGCTTGTAGCCACTATCTGCTCCCACAGTGTCACGAAGTGGAACTTAGGGACAGGGGAACGGCTGACACTTCTGCTGATTGCGATGCTGTGATCAATAAACTGTTTTGCTCTGATTTATTGAATCTCGTTGTCTCTTTTTGGCACTCATGGAGTGTGGCAAGCCACTATGCTTGCTAACTTAGTCATTTCCTTCGGAGTCTATTTCCTCTTTGCCATCCCATATAAAGTTGGGTTTATGAGTTTTTGGAGGAGAAAAGGCAGGGGACCCATGGGCCAAGTTCAGGCATATGAGGAAACACCCTGGGAGCTAAGCAGGAATGTGTTCACCCAACTTTTAGAAGAACGGGAAGGTAAATGGTCTATTTCTTGGACACAGGATGAGTTGATAGACGACACTGAATGGTGATAGATCTGATTGCAAGAAGCCACCTCAAAGGTGCCATGGTGGGTGCTTGCTCTCCTACAGAATAGGGACAAGGGGAGCACCCCTGATTTCTGTCAAGGGGAAACACACAACTTTATTTGTTTGAAAACCACAACTACAACAGTCACCTGGAACTACAATATGACCCCATATGGAGTAGTAAGATGCACACCTGTTAGAAGCACCCAAGAGGCAAAGGAGGGAAATCTAAGACCAATTCTGTCAAAACACTGGGAAGGCCTTAGAGATTCAGTGATGCATCCGGATACAGAGTGAGAACTCTTATGCTTTTAGAGGGTGAACGGTAGCAAGTAGGCACTGTCATACACAACACCATAATTCACGCAGACTGTTCAGTCAAGACAGAGTCATGTTCCCCAACACGGCTTGCTGCTTTGGATTTCTATTTAAATGACTACATTATGACCAATCTGGGAAGAATACCAAGGAGGAAGCTGTTCAAAACACAGTGGGGGTAGCTGCTCCAGACTGACGTTATCATGGACAGAATGACAACTCTTAGAATAAGCCTTTTACCCAGAGAGTGACTGGTAAGAGTTTAGGCTATCCTCTCCAAACGGGAGAAGCCCGCTAACTTTGTTGGTAGTGCCTGAAGGCCCTGGGCAGGTGGCTACAGTGATTTTACGCCAAAAAATGTCCAGAATATAGAGAGACCCAGACTCAAATAAGCAAAGTTTCTGCAATCCAAAATAACACCCAGGATGGGAACAGAAAAAAAAATCCCCTCTAAAGAGACCTAGCCATAAGTCAATGTGGATTTGGCTGTTAAAACAGGAAATTCTCAAAGAAGAGATTAAATGGGTTGAGCACCAAAGCAATTTGTTCCAGATGGGAGCTATGCGGGGAGAAAGAAGGGGTACAAACCAGCAGGTGTCTATCCAGTTAAAACTGAAAGTGCCTCTCTAGAGCCACAGAGGTCAATCTCCCTCTACAGGAAGAAGTAAGAAGCTAGTTGGCTACCACAGAACAAAATACTTGTAAGGACATCCAATGCCTGACCCTATGTCCCTGTATCCTGATTTGAAGAAGGAGGACAAGGAGTAAGGCCCCACTGGAGCCCAGAGGCCAGGTGCCCCAGCAAAAGCACAGTGGATCAGAGAATAAAGGAGATAAAATCTTTTGCGGCTCATTTGGAAACCAGTGTTCAAGTAACCACCTTACCGGTTCTCTTAATGGGTAAGGGCTGGATTTACAAATGGAGTAAAATGTGGAATAGACTTGACTGTAACCATCTGGGTGGGGCCTTTCGGACACCTGGTATGCACCGCTACTGTTACTCTTACCGCTTCATGTATAATTGCTATTGATGTTTTACATGCTTGCATTCTGAGTGCTCATAAAGCCCCAGGGGAGACTTTTCCAGTGATGAAGAGCTCCTTGGAGATTGGTAATAGCAGGGGGATTACACCCAAACCACCAATAGACTTCTGGTTTTTTCCCATATTACATCACAGAAACAATATAGAATTCCGAGAGGAGAGTAAATAATCAAAGCCTTGGTGAAGGACTTAAAGGCAGCAGGGGAATTGAGAGCTTCTATATCTCAAGACTACAGCACCAAGGCTCCAGTGAAAAAGGCTAATAGGATCTGGAGGCTCATGGTGGATTATTGCCAACTGAATTCAGCTGTTGCCCCTGTAGCTCTGGCTGTTCCAGACCTTGTGCTTAAATGCACAATTACTGTGCTGCACCTGGGGCGCTCAGGTTTTCCTGATATTTGCCACCAATGGGTAGGCTGATATATGGAACAAGCCCCTCTCCCTTCTTGCAAGACTCGGTTCCATCCCACTGATGATATCATGCTGGTAGGCTGCAATAAAGAACAGTTGGCAATGGCTGTTTGCCGACTTGCACGAAAGCCAAGAGATGGCTCATTAATCCTGATAAGATATAAATTCATGGGACCCATGTGGGCTGAGGCTCAAAGATCAATCTCCAAGACAGTAAAGGAAAAGTCACCCTATGGCTCACTACTACCTGAAAAAGAAGGCAACACTTAATGTGACTGCTCGGGTATTGAAGGCAATACATCTTGTACCTTATGCATATGTTGAACAGAGAATCTGGTAAATGTAGCTGGGTACAGGAGTAGCAGGCAGCTGGGGGGAGTGCGACACGTTTTCTCAGCAGCCCTCCCTTTGGTGCCTGTAAAACTCCAAGGGTCCTTTGGACATACAAATATCTGCTACTGATAACTATTCTGATTTGAGCTTCTAGCAAGGAAGACCACCTCCACCTGGAAGTGCCTCTTGGAGTTCTGAACTCACTGCCTCCCTGACAGGACCATCCACTGCACACTATCTGGGAAACAGCTACTCGCCTGTTACTGGACATTTGTGGAGAATGAGAGCTTTAGTCAGGACTGCCAGGTAACATCATATCCAGACATCCCCATCTTGAGTTTGTGGCACTCAGATATTAACAACCAAGTTGGAAAGGTACAACAACCTTTTCTTTTAAATGGAAATGTTATATTTGAGAAGCAAGTCTGGTCCTATACCTGGTTCCTCCTTATATGAAAAGGTTGCAGCCACCCCTTTAGGGGCCATTTCACCTCCACTTGCTCAATCACAAAGGAAGCCTTTAGCTAACTGGAAACCACACTTCCAAGAAGTCCCCAAGGATACTTGGCCTTGGCTTATTGGTGTCTTGGCCAAAATCAAAGCTAATAGCGTCCCTGGGTGTCAGCAGTCATTCAACTCCAATGACAACCCTAAATGCAGTGAGGGCCAGTCAGCACCGTGGGCCATATTGAAAGCTGCCACCCTTCCTTTAGACGATGCTTCTAAGGAGGAGGCGTGTTGTATTTTCACTGGCTCTTGGGCTATGGCCAATAGCCTAGCTGTCTGTTTGAGATCATGGGGGATGATGACTGATATATAAAAGACATGCCTCTGTGGAGCCATGAGCTCTCAAATGCCATTGCTACAGTATGGAAAGTATCCATACTCAGAAGAGACTAAATCAAACAGTGTGACCAATTGGGTCTGCATAGCCCTGGAGGCTAGCAGTGCTACCTGAATTCATTATCAGACTGGGAAAGTGATCCTACCACCAGAATCCAATGGGCTCAAAAGACCTCAATCTATGCTACCTATCAACAGGTTACATGACTCTGAGCCCTGTGCATTCCTGGCAAAGAAACTATTTCCATCCTGTGCTGCCATATGGTGGCTACTTTTGATGTCTAACAACCATTGAAAATTATTCAGGCTATGAAGTTGCCATTCCTATATGAGTAGCAGATTCTGGCCACACCATGGTAACACTTGAATCTAAATTCTGCCACCTTTTTGGTCACTTACAATCTTTCAGTGGAGGCCATTCATGATGAAGGAGACTCAACAGTGCGCTGAGGGGCATGACATTCAACAGGCATTCCATGCCCCTTTTTATACTCAAGCTGCTGGCATCATCAAGAGGTAGAGCGGATTTTCAAAGCCTCGACTATAAAAGATTGCTGGACAGTCAATGTTGCCAGAATCATTGCCAGACTAGACATCAAAACAGACTATATGGTCATGATATGAAGCTGTTTACAGCAAAAGAAAATTCCCTTTCTGATGGTTGTTTGGAGAATGCAGGATAGAAAGGGTCAGAGAACAGAGAGGCTAGCTCTCTGTATCAGTGTTCCTACACTGATAATCCCCAACCATTCCTCTTCTTTTTCTTTTTCTTCACTGACGTTAGTTAGACAAAAAAGGAAGAGTGACTCCAGCCTATTGCTTCTACTGTCAACCGGCTTCAGTCATTGGGTTTGTGGGTCACAGATCACATGACTAATGATCCGTTGTTGGAATTCATGAAACCTAGATTACGCTTGTGGTGGCCTACTCAGACAGCAATAGGGGATATCATAAACCAATGCAAGTTCCACTATTGCGCCAGAGCCCACGTAACCCCTGGCATATCTAGATAGGTCTGAGTGCAGGTGGGGAATGGCTAGGTCAATAGGAGAGGTACTAACTACTAGATTAGGACAAACAGACTATGTGGCCATAGAAGGAAAGCAACAACCTCAGTACCTTGGAGAAAGCAACAATCTTCGTATCTTGATTTGAGCTCCTTATACCCTGGCAGGTTTGGGGATGGGGGAACACTCAGTGCTTTATGTCCCCTGGATCCAGCACCACAGCTTGGCAAATATCTCCATGGTCCACTTGAGTCAACTGGCAGCCGTGGCTGACTGAATCCCTATGAGCTTTGTCATTCTATCCACACACTATAGGAACAGAAAATTTCCTACTGCCATGGCCATCAAACTTGAACCCCCTCATATAGGTACAAACACTCTGACCAGTACAACCCTGTTTCAGAAAGACTGATACAAAACCATACAGGTCTCTTGATGCACCCATGGCACCAGTGGAATGTATGCATATAGAAGCTGTATCCATTCGGTGCCACTGCCCATGTGGCTTTACCAAACCAATATAAAGATGATCCAAATCAAGCGTATGAAGCCTCTTTGGGTTATATTCTTGTATGTGTTGGAGAGTGGGCCACAGAACATCTTTCCATCAGGGACAGCAGTGATTTTTTCATTCATGTAATGTCTCCTGTATTTATTGGAAGTGGCACCACACCTTGGACCACTTGTTGGGACACCAGGTAAAGAGTGCTGTCCTACCTGGGGATACATTGACTCCTGATTCCAAACCCCTGACATCAGTGTCCATGCCCTAGAGACAATGATCAGGAACCTATCTTTAACTTTAGCTATCATAGTCAATGAGACAGCACAAGTTCTAGAAGATCAGGAAATCAATCTAAACTTCCTTGTAAGGTTGTAATGCATAATAGACTGGCTGTCAGGTACACTCAGACTCAAGAGGGAGGAGTATGTATGGTCAACAACATCTCCTTTGTGTTTGGCTAAATTTCGCCCACCAGGTGGAGCAGCTCAGCTGAAGTGTCAGTTCAGGTACAATACTCTGCGTGGTTGGGGCACTTTCCTCCAGGATCTGGTATATGCGCTGAATCAAAAAGTGATGTTTGATGCTGTGTCCCCGAATCTAGTGTACATGAATCTGGGAACCAAGGGGTGAAAATCAAATGAGCTCCCTTAAAAATGAGTCTGATTCCACTTTATGATGTTTGAGTGCTGAGAACTTTTAGGCCTCAGCCCTTCCTCTTCCCTTCCACCCCATATATGGGCAAGCTGACAAGAAATCCTAGGTAATCTCTTCTTGGAAACAAATAGGAGGTTCAAACCATGCAAACCACTACCTCTGCATCAGAACCTTCATCCTGGCCCCACCATCTAAACAAAACAAAAACCTGAAGCTAGTCTCCTTTCCCCCCTCTCTCAAACCATTTTCAGACCAGTTTGGGAAGGCTTCCTGCTCTTCTATGAAAGCCTCACTATGTAAGTAATAAGCCTCATCATACCTTCTTAGCATCAGTCAGTGTAGTTTCATCAGTCTTGATATCCGAAGCAAATTTTAGTTGAGGGGAAAGATCCATCCTTTCTTTGCGGAATGGCTACAACAGCTCCTCTCACCATCATTCCCCTTAGCACACTTGCAGAATACATGCTTCCCATCCCTGAAACGTTAGAGTCAGCCATATTATGTTCTGGGTCTCAAGAGAGACTGCTTCTGGTAAGGGATACAGGTTGGCTTCTACTGAACTTGAAGCTACAGCCACCACCTGGTCTTTGCAGCCTCCTTGAGGCAGAGGATCAGCAGGCAAAGACAGGAATGTATATAGTAGAGGGGCAAGTTGACCCTCATGCCATGCGGAGATGTGAGTTGTTGCTACATTATGGGGATAGGGAGAAGTATGTCTGAACTCAGAGGATTCATCAGGAATTCTTTTGGTGCTTCTTGCCCGGTAACAGTGGTAGATGGAACCAGTATAAAATAGCTGTGGCTTTCTTCATAATTTTCAGAATTGTTTACACTTGTCATCTTGGCTGAGTGGGGCTGAATACAACAAAAAGTCTTGGACTGTTGACTCAGGAATCACTCTAGGAAGCCTGCTTTTTAATGTCTATCATGCTTAGCTTGGTGCTTTAAAAGAAGTATCTCTCTTTATTTTTTCATTCTTTGGAGGCCTGAGGTAAATTAAGCAGCGTTTATTAAACACCTTCCCGCTCTGCAACTCTCTGTTGTGACTGCATCCATTACAATTTTGTATGCTTTTACTCAAAGCAGGTTTAATAACGGGAAAACGTCCAAATTCTTCTGTTCTCTCTGCTAAGGTAGGTTTTTACTATTGGTGAAATCTGAACTATGTAGTCTTTTTATGACTCTGTCCCTATTGGCATGAGCCATCTCCAGGTGGAAATCAGGGTAACAATTCACCCTGTGCAGCGGGATGCCTCCATATCGGAATACTTTAGTTCTGCTGGCCACGGTAGAATTATAAAGACAGGACATGCTTGGGCTCCAGGACTAACCCACGGCTCTCACGCCTCAAGGGAAAGAGAGGAAGGACTCAAATCCCGGAAGCTGAGTGGCTTGAAAATTCATTGGACGCCAGGCGTGTCAATCCTCACCTTTCAGCAAATGAGCTTAGAGCTCACAATGGGGAAGAGGACCTTTGTTGACCCTTCTAAGCCCCGCCTCCCGTCACACACCAACACAGACTGTTCCCACTCCCCACCCCCGCCGCCATCTTCTCTGCTGCCGCCACCATTTCCCAGCAGGCCTTGCTGCCAACAGGTTTCCGCAGCCATAGTTAGCCTGGTGGCCGCCATCTTTGTTACCGTTATGAAACCGCCAGATCAGTTTTCCCAAGTTGAGGCAGAGTGCTGCGTCTCTCCCACCATGTCTGACATAGAGAAGGGAAGCCCAGACCTTGGTGGCCAGAACAGAGCCCGTGGTGGGGTGGGCCAGGACCCCAGATCCACCGAGTCTGCGGAGTTGGGGGCAGAAGTCGCAAGGGCCGCATACCCTGGGGACTTCCAGGCAATAGTGCAAGCTCATGTGGAAGAAGAGGTTTGGCTGGACATCCCCGAAGTCATCATCGAGAACTGGGATGTACAGCAGGTAGAAGAGGAGTGGGTGCCAGGAGAGGAGGAGGCAGTTGGGGAGGAGGAGGACGAGCAGGAGGAGGGAGAGGCAGAGGAAGTGGGTGAGGAGGACGAAGAAGAGGAGCAGGAAGAAAGCGACGAGCAAGAGCGTGAGAATCATGTGGACAAAGAGGAAGAGGAGGATGGTAAGGAGGCCGCAGAAGTTGTCTTGGGCTTCTGTGAGCTCCCCATGGCGCGCTCGTGGTCCCTGTTCTGGGCTCTGGTCCATTCCCTTCTACACCGCATCCATGAGAAGGACCACATCCTGGTCCCGCCCCACGCTGACTCCGTGGTGGTCAGGCCGCAATCTCAGGAGCCCGAGGACCAGGGAGAGGGTGGCACATCCCGGGAGCCCAGGTCTGGGACGGCAAGTACCTGGCAGAGGGTGCATCCGCCTGGGAGCTGGAGGAACCCGCAGACAGGGCTGCATCCCAGAAGGCAGAGGAACCGGTGGAGGTCAAGGCCTGGGAGGGTGAAGTGCTGGCTGACACTGCCATGTCCTGGGGGAGGCTGGGGCTGTGCACCCTAGGAAACTGAGGTGGTGGATGGAGGCCACATCTTCAGGCTCTCGGAGCCTCCGTGGGCGCAGCTGGCTCACTTGCAGGCCACTCTTAGCGCTTGCCTCAGGTGATTAAGCTACAGGTCCATTTTTTTCGAAACGCTTCTGGCTGAAGCATTCCCAATTCTGTAGAGACCTGTACAGTCTTGAGAAAAAGTACGATTTTTACGAAGCCCTGTTCAATAAGAGATCTGAGATCATCAGTGCAATTCATGAGCCCACAGAAGGTGAATGTCACTGGGAAGCAGGTGCTCAGGAGGGAGCTGGGAGGAAGTGGACAGTGAGCCTGAAGGAAAAGGGCAAACAAATGGTATACCTCGCTTTTGCTTGATGGCTTTTAAAAAGGTGAAGATTCTTGGTAAGATGATCCAAGAAAAGGATGAAATGGCCCTGGCGCCCTTTGCAGGGGTTGAGGAGCTAATGAGCTTCACCACAGAATTTGTCTTTAAATCAAACAAATCTTTCCCAGTGAAGTTCTGACAAAAACACACCAGATGCTGTCAGAACCAGATGAGCCTGCTCCCTCCTTCTCCCAAGGGCCAGAATCAGCAGCAGGGGGTGTGAGATGTACTGGAAGAGGGGAAAAACGTCACCGTAAAAACTCTCAAGCAGCAGAAATGGGAGGGCCACGGAAGTGTTGTTTCAACCAGGAGGAAGATGCCCAGCTGTTCTTGTTATTTTATTTTACTGTTTAAATTTATATTTTGTGGAGGTAACTGGTTGATACCATTGTGTGTGCATCATGCTATTTCGACTTCTGCATAGACTACTTCATGCCAAAGATGTGGAGGGGGACATTTGTATGGTGGCAGATGGAAGCTAGACTTGTTTTTAACGTATTTCTATTCTCCAGATTCTCCTGAGGCGGGAGTTCTGGATGTCCATACTGATTTTAAATTGGAATATTTTTTCCACCCGCTTGTGATCCCAGAGTCCGTATCATTCTTCGCTAAAGAAGTGGCTGAATATAAGTATGGCAACTCTGAGGAGGAGGCCCAGGAAGCGGGAGGTGAGGAAGAGGATGAACGTGAAGAACCAGAAGAAGGACTCGAAATGGACATGGACTGCGCAGAGGGCAGCCCCGGAGAATCCAGGTATTAACGTGTAGCCTGGAACAGTAACTAATCGTTCCTGACGTATGCCTGTTACTGACAACTTTATGTTTGGAAGTTTTTCTGCAAAGTAAATAGGAAAAACGTTTTGAAATTCAGTTTTGAAGGAACAGTTTTATGTTAATCATATCCTTGTATACTAGGAAATCTAGAGGCAGTATGTCCTGAAATGTACTTCATTCTTAGCCACCAGTCCTTTGTCCTGTAGCTATAAGACTACTAGAGCCGTAAATTTATCAGACCTGGGACATTTAGAGACCAGTGTTTTTTGAGAGGATGGTCTCCAGAAGCAGCAGCTAAGGTGGCCAGGCCACGCACTGGCTGTGCCTTCATCCCCTGGCCACAGAAATGTAGTCCCTTGTAATAACGATGCCTTTGAGAAGGTGACACCTTTCCAAGTAGTAAGACCGCATTTCAAGATTAATTCACAAATAGTAGTTCAATTTAGATTTTTGTGTTTCATGTGACATTCACAAGAAAAGAAAATTAGTCATAGTAAACTATTGTTTATCAATGAATTGATAATTAAGTCTTATATTTCCTCTGTCCATCCTTCTCTCTCTCCTCTCCCTCTGCTCCCTCTCTCTTCCTGAATGTTCACAGCTGTGGATATCTAATAACAGCCTCGCCACATTTTATAGATATGGAAACGGAAGGTCTGGGAGTATAAGGGATTTATGATTTGTGTAAAGAGCCCAGACTTTTGAAGTGGAAAGACTTATTTAAATCACAGAGTGGCCTCTCAAGAAAAAAATCACACATTTATAGTGGTGGGCAAGAGGGAGACGAGGTTGATGTGGTCAAATGATTGAGGCATGTGGGCCATGATATCCAAGGGTCTGGGTTACAAGAAAAAAACATTTTGTTTTCTGCTTGTTGAGACAACAGATGTACATAGGGTTGACTCATATTTAAAAAGTCACTGTTGCGTGTTAATGGTGTACAAATTGTTAATTGCCTCTTATTCCATCCTACAGTCCGAAGGCGTAGAAAGAAACGGATGGTGAAAGAAAAAAATGAATTTGTTCCTCATGGATATTCTAGTTTGCAGCAGCCCAAAGCATGAGTTTTGTTTCATACTTCATCACCCAACAATGATGTTAACTGACATCTCATTGATATAGATGGATGGCAACGTTCGTTCACGTTAAAAATAAAAGTTTGTTTGAAATGAATAAGCTGCGGGTTTCTTTTTTACATAAATAACACGGAGTCAAATCTATCTTTGTGTCTTTTCTGTTTGTTTTGGCCCACCTTAGTGTGATTGAAAGGAATCTCTTTAAGTTATTGCGTAAGCCTGTTTTAATTCTTTTATTGCAGCCTCAATAAATGAAAATATAAAGTTATAATCACTTCCTGTAACGATATAGATGGTGGGCTGGCCTCTGGTGCGTTTTATTGAATGCAGACGATGGATGACCTAGCTTGCCAGGAGACCAGATGGTGCTGTTGGGCTGCTTTAGACCAGCAGCATCACTAACACCTGGGAACTTGTTAGCAAGGCAAGTTCTCGGACCCCACTCCCGACCTACTGAATTGGAAATGCTGAAGGTCGGCCGCTAGCCATCAGGGTTTTGCAGGGACTCCAGTTCTTCTGAAACACGCTAAAGTTTGAGCACCACTGGTTTAGGTCAATGGGGGAAAACGTTGAACTTCACTACAGTGGGACCAGCCTTAATTCACTGACTTGATACTGTTGCAGGTAAACTAAACAGGATGGTAAGATGTGGACTGAGGAAGAGACTAGAATTCTCGGGGGCCTGACACACAAAGACGTCCTCGAGGGATGTGTTCGTTTCCTGGGGCTGCCATGACAAATTACCACAAACCAGGTGGCTTAAAACAACAGAAATTTATTCTCTCACAGTTCTGGAGGCCAGAAGTCTGAAATCACGGTGACAGCAGGGGTGATTCTTTCTGGAGACCCTGCGGGACAGTCTATTCCAGGGCCTCTCTCCTAGTTTCTGGTGGTTTCTCTCAATCCTTGGCTGTAAACAAGCAAGGGCTCGCTGCCTGATGAACCCCGTAAGCCAAACACGAGACATCGGTCTTTGTAGAAGGGAAAAAGCTTTATTGTGAGGTTGACCAGCAAGGAGACAGGAGTCCAAGCTCAAATCTGTCTCCCTAACTGGCTGTTGGTTAGGGGTTTTCTAGAACAAAGGAGCAGGAGAGGGAAGGTTGGGGGCAGTCCTAGGCATTTTGTGCAAGCACAGAAGATTTTCACGTTTTGTCATACATCCCACGTTCAAAAGATTGTGTCCTTGAGATGATGTGTGGGGGAATGCTCAGTCCCCCAGGTCATCCTCCTGTCACTTGTGCAGTCTCAATTTGAGTCTTGGTGGCCATCTTGTGGTCTCACTGGCTCAAACACGTTGGAACTTGCTCAAGGATGAAGAACAGATCTTCTTAAAAACAACTCATGGCCCAAGATTAGATCCGCAGTAAATATCATATGGGAAGTAGGTTATGAAAGCAGTCTCCAGGGGACCACTGTCAAAAATCTAGCTGAGACCCCATTTTATTTTTGGCTCAGTTTTGGACCTGGTTACAAGGCAAGTGAGGTTAGGAAAGTTGTCCAAGGCTATTCAGCTAGTGCAGGTAAGAGCCAGACTGCAAAGCCAGGATGTCTGGCCCTAAAGTCCATCCACTTGTGTGCTACAGAGAGCTGCTCCTCCTAATGGGACTTCAATTTTAAAAGACTCACTTTGATTGCTGTGATTGAGTTGGGTATTCAGGCATCACTGAAGTCCATTGCCATCACCTTCCCCCCCAGTGCTTCAACAGATCACTGTCAGGTCAAGCACCAGATGAAGTCTGTGGCTTGTGTTCAGGGGCCATAGTCATAATGTTTGCTCAGCAACAACTGGAGACTAGGGAGCTCCAAGGGCCTGTCTTCCACAGAAACACCAAGGAAATGAGCAAAAACTGTCAGAATCAACTATGTCAGAACTCTGGAATACATTCAAAGGATTACAGTAACCGAGTGAATGCTGAATGCAGAAAATGGGGAAAAATACAGTTGGAGAGCTTTGTGGCATCTTAATTTAGCCTTGCCCCACTCCCCTCCCTGGTGTGATGGCAGTGGTAAAGGCAGCAGCCTGTATTCGCCACATGGGTACCTGGTTCTACAAGGAGTAGACTCGAACTTGTTTCCCAGGAATTGTGTTTTGATCTGTCTGGGGGTTCCCTGAAGGACAGATGCAAGGTACTAGCCTTTGTTTTGCATAACTCAAAATTCTCTCAGAGCAGAAAAATGGCTCAGTAGGGGGTGCTCCTGGAAAAAGGGCAAATGAACAAGTTATGGGTAGCTGGAGCAAAGGATTACAGCTTGAGTAAATAATAAACACATCAGAAGCCTGGGAAGAAAAGCTGGGGAGAGTTACTTGGGGGAACAAGGGCTTTGAAAAGCTCTCACATGTAATGGGGAATCTAAACAGCCACATGCATGCCCAGGGCACGAGGGGTGTTCAGACAAGTCTTGAGAAGGCCCTCAGCTTTCACTTCTGGCTGATTTTAGGCTCAGTGCAAGCAGAAAGTGAAGGCCAAGGTACAGTTATAAATGCATTGGCTAAGCACTGAGAAAGTGCTCCAACACAGAACCAATCTGCAAAGACCAGAAGGGTATTTTTTTCTGATTATTTTTTATGGACTCCAGGAATTTAAGGTAATTTTGGCTAAATCGCTAGCTGACCACAAGCTAAAGTAACAGAGACTTTAGAGACTACACATGACAAAGTCTTTAAAAAATTAGTTTCGAAAGGTCGTGAAACAAGCAAGCACTACAACATACAGCAAGCAACAATGAGAAATCCTAAGAAGGAGAAACATCTAATTTCCCGAGTTACTACATTATTATATTCGAAATGTCCAGTTTTCATTAAAAAAGAAATAGGAGGCATGCAAAGAAATAAGAAAGTATGGCTCATCCACAGGAATAAATGATATTTACAGTGACTGTCCCTCAGACATAAACACATGAAAAGATGCTCAACATCATTAGTCACTGGGGAAATGCAATCAAAAGCACAATGAGATACCACTTCACACACTATCGATTGGCTATAATAAAAAAGACAGCTTAGAACGTGTATTGCCAGGGGTACGGAGATACTGAAAGTCTCAGACATTGCTGGTGGGAATGTACATAAGTACAGCCACCGTGGAAAAAAAGTTTCACTAAAAGTTAAACATCTAGATTCCATATGACTCAGTAATTACACTGCTAGTTACATACTCAAAAGAACTAAAAACAGGTATTCAATCAAATAATTATAACTGAATCTTCTTGGCAGCACTATTCACAACAGGTAGAAACAACCTAAACATTCAACAATGGATGAATGAATACACAAAATTTAGTATATCCAGACAGTGGAATATTGTCAGCCAAAAAAAGGATTGAGTACTGATACATGCACCAATGTGGATGGACCTAGAAAACATGATGATAAGCAAAAGAAGGTAGACACAAAAGGCTGCGTATTGTATGTGTCCACTGATGTGAAATATCCAGAATAGGCAATTCCATAGAGACAGAAAGTAGATTAGTGGCTGCTAAGGACTGGGAGAAGGGGGTCACTGCTTAACGGCTGTGAGATCACCTTTGGGAGTGATGAAAATGTTTTGGAACTAGACAGAGGGGATGATTTCACAGCATTGTGAATGTACAAAATGCCACTGAATTATACACTTTAGAGTGGTTATCTTCAGAATACATGAATTTCCCCTCAATAGTTTTCTTTAAATGCTCACCATTAACAACTGGAATCACACTCTGATAGAGTTCTCACAAGATATGGATTCTCAGGCATGAGACTAAATGAAGTAACTGGATGATGAAGTCTGGCTCGTGTCTCCACCTCACACTCACCCTTGGCCATAAATTCACTGACAGCAGCACCAACTCCCCTCCCCTACTTCACACCCTTTGCCAGGGGGAGTATTTGAATGTGTGCAGGTTACATTCGTAGATTTAACTCGTCTATCTAACCCTTGCTGACTTACCTGCTCCTCCCTCCCTTTCCTCTCTTGCTAGATAAGACTGTCTGCTGACCAAGGCTCATCACAATTGACTGCTTCTTTCCCCCGTTATCTCTATTACAGACCTTGCAAACCCCTTTGCTCTCAGAAACTTGCTTGCCCCTTCTGTTATTAGTTTATACCTGGCCTTGACCGGCTGCACACCAAAAACTGGACTTTTCCAGGTGCTTCCTATTTCCTTAATCTCCTAAACTTGGTCCTTCCTGTTTGTACCCATTCCTTAGTGTGTCACTCTCTCCTTGGAATCCTCTCCCCAATACACAGTTGTGAAAATAAGATGCAATATGCAAAGGACCATTGCGAGACACGTTCATGGTTTACAGAGGATTACTTTCATAGTGAACATCCACAGAACCACTCAGTGGGAACCTGAGCTTTCTCTTTTGATGATTAGTTCCATTGTTAGGATGCAATAGATTCTTAGGGATAAGGTTAGGACTGAATCAGCAGGTGCTCAGTGAATGCTTGTGCATCGAAGTGAGTCAATAAAATGGTGTTTAATTCTGTATGTTACCTCTGTTTCCAAGCATTTTGGACCTTGGCTACGTAAGTGCAGGTGGGTGGGTGCCTGGAGGAGGGGATGATAGTAACCTGCTCTGCTGCATTAAGCCCAAGCTAGTACTATAAGAAGGAACACTTAGTTAACAGCCTAGGTGAATCTCAGGGCAGAGATGGCTTCTTCCTGTCAGCATTTTTCCCAGTCCCGAGCACAGTGTTTGGCACATTGTAAATGTGTGTTGCTTTTTTTTAAATGAAAGAATAATGTATAGCCAGAAAAATAAGGCTTTATTCCTGGCAATATGGTTAACAAAGAGGTGCTGTGGAAATAGCATTGAACATGAAATCAGAGTCCCTAGGTTCTAATCCTGATCTGCAGCCTCCATGAGCGACTTTGTGCAAGTCCTTTCCCCCTTCTGATCCTCACATGTATCTGGAAAACAATGGTGTGGTGGTGGAGAGGACGATGGACAAGGTGATTTCTAAGGGCATTCTTAGTGCCCTGACATTTCAGGACAAGTGACCACGTCTTGATAAATGGTGAATTGATCAAGCATAGGGAGTTAGGATATGGCTGTGCAGCATGCCATCATGGGATCCAAGTTTCAGCCTCTGTCAGAGAATGTGAAAGAGACAAGAGGCCTCAGAACCTGCAGACTCAGAAGGAAAGGCAGTGGCCCTCGTCATTGTTAAAACCTTGTCTTTGCCATGCTGGGCAGTGGCACCGATGAAGCTAGAAGTCAATATAACATTACTCTGATGCAGAGCTTGGGCTGAAAAGAGAGAATTGCCAGACCTGAAGAAATGGAGGTAAAATCAAGTGAAGTCAAGAGTTGCCTCAGTGCATAGAACCCTAGGAAGTTGGAATTGGAAGGGCCCTAAGCATCCATCTAATTCAACCTCTTCATTGAAGTGACAGTGAAACAGGCCCCAAAGGGGAAGGAAACAGGACAGATGTCATACACACAATACATGGCAGTGTCAGAACTAGAGCCAGGGCTGCTAATTTCAAGTCCAGTGCCATGGTTTGTCTTCACATTAGAAGCTCATATCTCGCTGTCTCTGGCTTCCTCTTTATCTCTGTCTCCATCTCTCTCTCTCTCCATTCCTCCCTCCTCATTTTCCTATAGCATGTGAAAGCAAAGTCCGTGAATGACTTAGAATTGGAAGAGAAGTTATGACCTGGACAGCTCTTACAAAGGAAAGGAGCACATAATTTTGCCTGCATTTTCACAGAATGATCAGACTCCAGGTTAAGAACCTGTGTCACGCAAGATGTCACAGAATTTTAAAAACTCAGGACAGGGGGCCGGCCCGGTGGCGCAGCGGTTAAGTGCGTATGTTCTGCTTCGGCAGCCCGGGTTCACCAGTTTGGACCCTGGGTGCGGACATCGCACCGCTTGGCAAGCCATGCTGTGGTAGGCGTCCCACATATAAAGTAGGGGAAGATGGGCACAGATGTTAGCTCAGGGCCAGTCTTCCGCAGCAAAAAGAGAAAGATTGGCAGTGGGTGTTAGCTCAGGGCTGATCTTCCTTAAAAAAAAATTTAAAAAAATATAAAACTAAAAACTCAGGATAGGAAAGAACTCTGTCATTGAGTCCACTGTTACTGAGCATCTGACAAGTCTGCTATTTGATTATTTTCCTTATTAGAAGGTTTTTCTGATATTCCAATCACATGGGGATTGTATTGCTTTTGGCCAAAAGCCATTGTAATACTCAGAGTGGAGTAGATATGATGTCAGCTTTAAAATAAATTGGGAATATTAAAATAGATCAAATGAGAGGACATTACTAAGAGGAAGTGTGAGTCATATTTTAAGATTGTGTTCATAAAAGGCGTCATCCAATTCACGCGTCTCTGGTCTTTTTACACGCAACCTTTAAACCACTTTTCACTTGGATTTCTGATTCCGTCATTACAAAATAAAAGACTCTGCAGATTATGCTTGCATCCAATCTGAGTGGTAATTAATTCTTTTTCTGGTCTTCTACTCCCAGAAACTTCTATAATAATTCTAGATTCTTGGGGACTGAGGAAAATTTCTTAAATTTGGAAGGACCTCCCCCAGAGGCAGAACTGCTGGGTTGGGAGCATCCATCTGTGAAGCTTGGCAGTGGATTCATGGACGTTAACCTGAGGTGGGAAAGGTAAGAGAGAGTGAAGGTGGATACAAATTCGTAAGTTTGTGTTCCAAGTAGCCCAGCCTGTTGAATCCTATTTTTTAAATATGCATATTTTTTAAAAACCAACTGTTTTTTAAAAATAGTTTCATCGAGATATAATTGACATACTATTAACTGCACATATTGGTGTGCAATTTCATTCAAGTTTTGACATATGCACACATCTGCAAAACCTTCACCACATTTAAAACGGTCAACATATCTATCACCCCCCCAAAGGTTCCTCATTCCCTTTTGTAATCCTCTCTTCCTACCCCTCCCAACACCCCAAATTCCCAGAAAACTATTCATCTGCTTTCTGTCACTGTAGATTAGCTTGCATTTTATAGAATTTTGTATAAATGGAAACATGTAGCATGTATTCTTGTCGGTCTGGCTTCCTTCACTCAGCATAATTATTTTGAGACTCATCCATGCTGTACATGTCTTAATAATTCATTTTTATTGCTGAGTAGTAATCCCTTGTATTGATGTGTCACAACTTGTTTATTTGTTCACCTGTTGAAGGACATTTAGTTTGTTTCCGGTTTGGGGCTATTACAAATAAAGTTACTATGAACATTTGTTACAAGTCTTTGAATGGCCATATGCTTTCGTTACTCGAGTAAATACTTAGGGGTGGGATGACTGGCTCACATGGTAGATGTATGTTAAACTTTTAAAGAAACAGTCTAAGTAGTTTACAAAGTGGTCATCGTACTGGTTTAAATTCCCAACAGCAGTGTATGACTGTTCCAGTCGCTCCATCCTTGTCAATACTTGCTATAGTCGGTCTTTTGAATTTTAGTCATTCCAGTAAGTGGGGTAGTGGCATCTCATTGTGGTTCTAATTTGCATTTCCATAACAACTAACAATGTTCGGCATCTTTTCACATGCCTATTTGTCACTGACGTATCTTCTTTGGTGAAGTGTCTATTCAAATCTTTTCTTTTGTTTTTGGCTTTGTTTTTTTTTTTTTTTTCAGATATACATGGTAATTTATCTAGAATTCTGTGTAGATTGCATCATGTTCACCACCCAAAGACTAACTACAATCCATCACTGCACACGTGCCTAATCATGCCATTTGCTCTCCTCCCTCTCCATTTCCCCTCTGGTAACCACCAATCCAATCTCTGTTGCTGTTTGTTTGTTCGTCATTGTTTTTATCTTCTACTTATGATCCATGTTGTCACAAATGGCCGGGTAGTATTCCATTTCTTATGGCTGGGTAGTATTCCATTGTGTATACATACCACATCTTCTTTATCCATTCATCCCTTAATGGGCACCTAGGTTGCTTGCAAGTCTTGGCTATTGTGAATAATAGTGAGATGAAAATAGGGGTGCATGTATTTTTATGCATTTATGTTTTCAACTTCTTTGGATAAATATCCAGCAGTGGAATAGCTGGATCATATGGTAGTTCTATTCTTAATTTTCTGAGGAAACCCCATACTGTTTTCCATAGTGGCTACACCAGTTTGCGCTCCCACCAGCAGTGTACGAGGGTTCCCTTCTCTCCATGTCCTCTCCAACACTTGTTTCCTGTCTTGTTAATGAGAGCCTTTCTGATGGGAGTGAGGTAATATCTCACTGTAGTTTGGATTTGAATTTCCCTGATAGTTAGTGATGTTGAACATGGTTTCATGTGCCAGTTGGCCATCTGTATCTCTTCTTTGGAGAAATCTCTGTTCAGATCTTTTGCCAATTTTTTGACTGGGTTGCTGGGTTTTTGTTGTTGAAACGTATGAGTTCTTTCTATATTTTGGATATTAACCCCTCAGCTGATATATGGTTTGCAAATATCTTCTCCCAGTTGTTAGGTTGTCATTTCGTTTTGTTGATAGTTTCCTTTGATGTGCCAAAGCTTTTTAGTTTGACATAGTCCCATTTGTTTATTTTTAATATTGTTTCCGTTGCCTGGTCAGACATAGTATTTGAAAAAATGCTGCTAAGACTGATGTCAAAGAGCATACTGCCCATGTTTTCTTCCAGAAGTTTCAGGTCTTACATTCAAACTTTAATCCATGTTGAGTTGATTTTTGTGCATGATGTAAGATAATGGTCTATTTTCATCCTTTTGCATGTGGCTGTCCAGTTTTCCCAACACCATTTATTGAAAAGACTCTCCTTTCTACATTGTACACTGTTGGCTCCCTTGCCGAAAATTAGCTGTCCGTAGATGTGTGGGTTTATTTCTGGGCTCTCAAGTCTGTTGCATTGATCTGTGTGTCTGTTTTTGTGCCAGTATCATGCTGTTTCGTTTACTATAGGTTTGTAGTATGTTTTGAAATCAGGGAGTGTGATACCTCCAGCTTTGTTCTTTTTCCTCAGGATTCCTTTGGCTATTCAGAGGTTTTTATTGTTCCATATAAATTTTAAGATTCTTTGTTCTATTTCTGTAAAAAATGTTGTTGGAACTTTGATGGGGATTGCATTGAATCTACAGATTGCTTTAGGAAGTATGGACATTCTAACTATGTTAATTCTTCCAATCCAAGAGCACAGAATATCTTTCCATTTCTTTGTGTCTTCTTTAATTTCTTTCAACAACGTTTTATAGCTTTTGGTGTACAGATCTTTCACCTCTTTAGTTAAGTTTATTCCTAGGTATTTTATTCCTTTTGTTGCAATGGTAAAAAGGATTGCATTCTTAGTTTCTCTTTCTACTACTCTGTTGTTAGTGTATAGAAACGTAACAGATTTATGTATGTTGATTTTGTATCCTGCAACTTTGCCATATTCATTTATTCTTTCTAAAAGTTTTTTGGTGGATTCTTCAGGGTTTTCAATATGTAAAGTCATGTCATCTGCAAATAGTGGCAGTTTGACCTCTTTGTTTCCAATTTGGATCCCTTTTATTTCTTTTTCTTGCCTGATTGCTCTGGCTAGGACTTCCAATACTATGATAAATAAGAGTGGTGAAAGTGGGAACCCTTGTCTGGTCCTTGTTCTTGGAGGGATAGCTTTCAGGTTTTCTCCATTGAGAATGATGTTGGCAGTGAGTTTGTCATATATGGCGTTAATTATGTTGAGGTACTTTCCTTCTATACCCATTTTATTCATTTTTTATCATAAATGGGTGCTGTATCTTGTCAAATGCTTTCGCTGCATCTATTGAGAAGATCATGTGATTTTTATTCTCCATTTTGTTAATGTGGTGTATCACGTTGATTGATTTGTGGATGTTGAACCATCCCTGCATCCCTGGTATAAATCCCAGGTGATCATGGCGTAGGATCTTTTCAATGTATTGTTGTATTCGATTTGCTAGTATTTTGTTGAGGATTTTTGCATCGATGTTCATCAGTGATATTGGCCTGTAATTTTCTTTTTTTGTGTTGTCCTTGTCTGGTTTTGGTATCAGGATAACATTGGCTTCGTAGAATGAGTTAGGAAGCCTCCCCTCCTCTTCAATTTTTTGGAAGAGTTTGAAAAAGTGATGTGGATTAAGGCTGCCCCAGGTAGAGAAGCCCAAGGTGACCTGGCCTACATGCCGAACTATATGACCTGCTGGCTTTTTATGGTATGAATTAGGGCTGACCCAGGGAGAGAAGCCCAGGGCATCCTCATCTACATGCCGATCTATATGACCAGATTCGTATCTAAAGTTATATGACCGCACAATAACCAGACCCCATCTGCAGTGAAATCATTTAATGACTTTTTACATCATCTTCTCTTTTTCCAGTAAAAATAAGTCACGTACCCATGCCTTATAAATGCAGCCCTAACCCTCCACTCAGGGCAGCAGCAGGAGCTCTGACTGCCCATGGGTCCTGTCCCCATGCAGCAGCTCTTTACTGCCCATGGGTCCCGTCCCCATGCTATTCTGTACTATTCTCTAAATAAAAGAGCACCACTGCCAGACCTTGAGAGTCCAAGAAATCTTTCTTTTGACTCCTCCGCTGACCGACCCTGCATCAAAAAGGATATGGATTAAGTCCTCTTTGAATGTTTGGTAGAATTCACCAGGGAAGTCATCTGGTCCTGGACTTTTATTTTTTGGGAGGTTTTTGATTGCTGTTTTGATCTCCTTACGGGTGATAGGTCTATTCAAATTTTCTACTTCTTCTTCGTCCAGTTTTGGAAGGTTGTATGTTTCTAAGAATTTATCCATTTCTTCTAGATTATCCAATTTGTTGGAGTATAGCTTTTCATAGTATTCTCTTATCTTTTGTATTTCTGAGGTGTCCATTGTAATCTCTCCTCTTTCATTTCTGATTTTATTTATTTGAGCCTTCTCTCTTTTTTTCTTGGTGAGTCCAGCTAAGGGTTTCTCAATTTTGTTTATCTTTTCAAAGAACCAGCTCTTGGTTTCATTAATTTTTTCTATTGTTATTTTAGTCTCTATTTCATTTATTTCTGCTCTGATTTTTATTATTTCCTTCCTTCTGCTGATTTTGGGCTTTGTTGTTCTACTTTTTCCAGCACCTTTAGATTTGCTTTTAGCTTGTCTATTTGGGATTTTTCTTCTTTGCTGAGGTAAGCCTGAATTGATATAAACTTCCCTCTTAGAGCTGATTTTGCTGCATCCCACAGGTTTTGGCATATCGTATTCTCATTTTCATTTGTCTCCAGGAATTTTTTGATTTCTTCATTGACCCAACCATTGTTCAGTAGCATTTTGTTTAATCTCCACATTTTTGTGCCTTTTCTGGATTTCTTCCTGTAGTTGATTTGTATTTTCATACCTTTGCGGTCAGAAAAGATGCATGGTATAATTTTGATGTTCTTAAATTTATTGAGACTTGTTTTGTGTCCTAATATGTGCTCAATCCTGGAGAATGTTCCAGGGGCATTTGAAAAGAATGTGTATTCTGTGGTTTTGGGATGGAATGTTCTGTATATATCTACTAAGTCCATCTGGTCTAATGTGTCCTTTAAGGCCAGTGTTTCTTTATTGATCTTCTGTTTGGATGATCTATCCATTGGTGTAAGTGGAGTGTTCAAGTCCCCTACTATTATTGTGTTACTGTCTATTTCTCCTCTTATGTCTGTTAATAATTGCTTTATATATTTAGGTGCTCCTATGTTGGGTGCCTAGATATTTACAAGTGTTATATTTTCTTGTTGGATTGTTCCCTTTATCATTATGTAGTGCTCGTCTTGTGTCTTGTTACAGTTTTTGTTTTAAAGTCTATTTTGTCTGATATAAATATTGCTACCCCCACTTTCTTTTCTTTGCCATTTGCATGGAATATCTTTTTCCATCCTTTCACTTTCAGTTTGTGAGTGTCTTTAGGTCTAAAGTGTGTCTCTTGTATGCAGCATATACATGGGTCTGGTTTTTTTTATCCAATTGGCCACCCTTTGGCATTTGATTGGAGCACTTAGTCCATTGATGTTTAAAGTAGCTATTGATAAATATGTATTTATTGCCACCTTGCTACTTTTTTTTCTGGGTGTTTTAGTAGTTCTTCTCTGTTCCTGTCTTTTTCTCTTGCTCTCTTCCCTTGTGGTTTGATGGCTATCTTTAGTAATATATTTGATTTCTTTTGTCTTAGTTTTTTTGCTTGCTTGTTATATGTTTATGACTTGTGATTACCATGAGGATCCTATCTAATATTCTGTGTATATAACAGTCTATATCGAGTTGATAGACTCTTTAGCTTGACCTCTTTCTAAAAGCTCTACTTTTTCACTCCCCTCCTCCCACATTTGATATTTTTAAAATCCTATATAGTCTCTTGTTTAGTGTATGTCCATCCATTATCCTCTGATCATTGAAATAGGTGACTTTAGTACTTTTGTCTTTTAACCTTCATATCATCTTCACAGGTAGTTAATCTGCTAGCTTTACTATATCTTACCTCTACAAATGATTTTATTGCCTGTTTTTTTGTCGTTGTTGTTTTGTTTTTTTGATAACAATTTTTTTTAATCTCTATTTGTGGTCATTCCTTTCCCACTTAAATAAGTCCCTTCAGCATTTCTTGTAGAACTGGTTTCTTGGTGATAAACTCCTTTAATTTTTGCTTGTCTGGGAAGCTCTTTATCTCTCCTTCCAATCTGAATGACAGCCTTGATGGATAGAGTATTCTTGCCTGTAGGTTTTTCCCTTTTAGTACTTTAAATATGTCATGCCATTCTCTTTGCACCTGTAGGGTCTCGGCTGAGAAGACCACTGATGGCGTGATGGGCTTCCCTTTATATGTCACTTGTGGCCTTTCTCTTTCTGCTCTTGTGATTCCCTCTTTATCCTTAATTTTGGACATTTTAATTATAATATATCTTGGTGTGGGCCTCTTTGCACTTATCTCGTTTGGAGCTCTCTGTGCTTCCTGAACTTGGATGTCTGTTTCCTTCCTCAGGTGAGGAAATATTTCCATTATTTCTTCAAGTAAATTTTCTGCCCCTTTGTCTCTCTCTTCTCCTTCTGGGACACCTATAATCCGAATGTTAGCATGCTTGATATTGTCCCAGAGTTCCCTTAGATTCTTCGCATTCTGTCTAATTCTTTTTTCTTTTTTCTGTTCTGCTTGGGTGATTTCCTCTAGTTTTTCATCTACCTCGCTGATCTGTTCTTCTGTATCCACTACTCTGCTATTGAGTCCCTCTAGTGAGTTTTTCATTTCCAGTATTATATTCTTCATTTCTGATTGATTTTTTAAATATCTTCCAGTTCTTTGCTGATGTGCTCACTGTGTTCATCCAGTCTTCTCCACATATCTGTGAGCATCCTCATGATATTTTGTTTGAACTCTTTGTCGAGTAGGTCGCTTGTTTCTGTTTCATTTAGTGCTTTTTCTGGGGTTTTGTCCTGTTCCCTTGCTTGGAAAGTATTCCTTTGTCTCCTCGTTATGCCTCTTTCTCTGTGCTTATTTCTGTGTATTAGGTGAGTCGGCTATGTCTCCTGAACTTGGAGAAGTGGCCTTATGTATGAGATGCCTTATGAAGCCCAGCAGTGTGTTTCCCTCTCGTCACCAGTCCAGAAGAACCAGGAGTGACCACTTTGTGGGCTACTTGTGTCCTTCTGCTGTGTCAGGGTTGCTCCCACTGCAGTTACCCAGGGAATCTGATCTTTCCTTCCCTGGTCAGCTGTTTGTAAATCCAGTTTGGGGAGCCTCAGCACCCTTGGCTACAAAGTCTATCAGCACAGTCCTATTGCAGTTTTCCTCTTAATTGGGTTGGTACCCAGTGTAGCTGGTTGCTAGGTTCAGGGGCTTACAGTTGCTATAGGCCTCAGGCCTACAAGGCTGTTGTCAGTTCTCTGAGGAGTGCAGTTGAGTAGGACTGGCCCTAGGCACCAAGCACTCAATTGTTTCAGGCTTTGGAAGGTGGTGCTGATCCTTTATATGGCAATTGGTGAAGCATGGGTCTTCTGCTGCTGATAAGCCTCACCCCTCACTGGACCACACACACCGTTAACACAGTCCCGGTCCGTGCACACTTCTCAACCCCCTGGAGCGCACCCTCACGCCCGCACTGCAGAGGCGCCCACCCCTCCACCAATGCCTCCCACAGTTCACCTGGCCCTCACACAGACCCCGCCCCACAGAGGCAGACACCCTTGCCTGCCTGTAGAGGATCAAGGCAACCAGTCAATGCAGGCTGAAAAGTAGCCTGAGGGCTTGCTGCTAGGTGGGGCCAGTCCCTAGGGCGGGTTGCCTGCCCTGGCTGAACTGGATTAAATCTGTGCTCTAGTGGGCGTGGCAGACCCCTGGGCTAACAGGCTAAGAGATGAACCTCAATGGCACCCACAGGGGTCTGTGTCAGCACATCTGGACCAGTTCAGAACAGTGGCCCCCACCAATGTCTCAGACTCCGGAGAGGTCCCTCCTCTTACCAAGATGCCCCCAGAACCCACCAGGTGAGTCTCGTTTCACCAAAAGACAGTCAGCCTTCTCTCTGGTGATTTTAGGTTGCTGCAATGAGTGGGTTTGCACATGGGCCCTTCAAGACCCGAGACCTTTCGGCTTTTGCCAATAGTTTTTCTGGGGGTATCCTCGCTGCAGTTAATAGCCAGCAAAGCCAGACAGTATGACCCCCGTCTCAGTTGGGCTGCGTCTGAAGGATGCTTATAGCAGTATCAGCCTCTGCTCCAGACCTCACTCCTCCAGGGAGGGCTGCGTACCTTAGGGTGGCTCCCGCTTGGCCAGCTGGGAAGCTCCGCTGCTCCCAAAGGTGGCCTTTTCCTCTCCAGCAGGAATTTCTGCCTCTTCCACCTTAGTCAAGACTGTCCCTTGTTGTGGGGGTTCTTTTTATCCAGTTTTCAGTTTTCTCTCCAGGGTAATTTATCCAAAAATAGTTGTAACCTGGTTGTGGTTACGGGAGGAGATGAGTTCAGAGTCTGCTTATGCCGCCATCTTGACGAGATCTCGTATAATAGTTTTCTTATTGCTATTCGTGGTCTTCTCTTTCCCACTTAAATAAGTCCCTTCAGCATTTCTGGTAGAACTAGTTTCTTGGTGATGAACTCCTTTAATTTTTGCTTGTCTGGGAAACTCTTTATCTGTCCTTCCTTTCTGAATGATAACCTTGCTGGGTAGAGCATCCTTGGTAGTAGGTTTTTTCCTTTCAGCACTTTAAATATATCACGCCACTCTCTTCTAGCCTGTGAGGTTTCTGCTGAGAAGTCAGCTGTCACCAGTTCCAAATGTTCCAGGAGTGACCCCTGTGTGGGCTACATGTGTCCTTCTGTTGAAACAGGGTTGTTTTTTCTGTAGGTTCCCAGAGAAGCTAGGCTCTCCCCCTGGCTGGCTGATTGTAATTCTCAGCTGTGTGTGGCTGCTGTGGACCCTTCAGTCACTTTATCAGGTGTGGGGAGACCCAGAACAGTAGGCTGCAAGGTCTAATAGCACTTTCCTGTTGCAGTTTTTCTGTTAAGTGAGTAGGCCCCCAGCATGACTGGTTGCTCAACTCCAGGGCTTACAATTGCTGTAGGCCTCTGGCCTGCAAGGCTGTTATCAGCTCTCTCAGGATTGCAACTGAGTGTAGCTGGCCCCAGGCACAGGAGCGCTCAATTGTTTCAGGCTTTGGAAGGTGGGGCAGATCCCCTATGTGGCTGCTGGAGAAGAGCAAGTCTTCTTCAGCTGACATGTCCCACCACCCACAGAGCCACACCCATTGTCAATACAGTCCTGCCCCATGCACATGTCCCAGTCTCCTGAAGTGGCCCAGTCGCCCCACTGCAGAGGCCCCACACACTCCAACAATACCCCACACACTCCACCTACTCCCCTCGTGCATGCCCTGCCCCGCAGAGGTGAACCCACTTGCCCAGTTGCAGAGGATCCAGGCACCCAGCCTATGCAGACCCACACGTTGTCCAAGGACTTGCTGTTGGGGAGGGGCCAGTCCCTAGGGTGGGCTGCCTGCCCTGACTGAGTTGGATTAAATTGATTCTCTAGTGGGTGAAGCAGAGCCTGCGTTAACAGGCCAGGGGAAGAACTCCAATGAAGCCTGCGAACGTCTGTGTCAGCACACATGCACTAGGTCACAATAATGACTACCACCAACGTTTCAGTCCCTGTAGAGGTCTGATCTCTCACTGAGATGCACGCAGAGCCTATCAAGTGAGTCTCTTTTCACCATAGGCCTGTGCTCCTTTCTTTCTGGAGATTTTATGTTGCTTTTGAAAATGGGTAAATTTGTGCATGGGGCATTTAAGAGCTGGCCTTTTCCCCCTTATGTCTGATAGCTTTTCTGGGGATATTCTCCATCGTTGTTAGTAGCCAGAAAAGCTAGATATTATGAGACTCGTCTCGGTTGTGCTGAGTCCAATGGATGTTTATATTGGTAACACTCCCCTGCTCAGGTCCCCCACTACTCCAGGGAAGGCTGCTTACCTCAGGATTGCTCCCAGTTAGCTATGAAGTGCTGCAGCTTGGCAATGTGGCTATTTTTCTCTCCAGAACGGAATTTCTGCCTCTTCCACCTCAGTCAGGACTGTCACTTGTTGCAGGAATTCTTTTTATCCAATTTTCAGTTCTCTCTCAGGGGTAATTGTTCCCAGAGTAGTTGTAAATTGGTTATGTCCATGGGAGGAGGTGAGTGCAGAGTCTGCCTACACCACTACCTTGACACCTCTCACCACCTCCAGTTTTTATGGCTTCCCAAATATCTTTCTGCCCTTCTACAGTCAGAATTGAGCTTCTAAATCTGACGACTGCCATCTAAATTATTTACTCTTTATTTTCCTACGTCTTCTGAAAGGGAGATGCACTCTATATGAATGGGAGGACCTACAAACACTGCCTCAGAGGAAGCAGCTTATATTACAGTGTAGTTAGTAAGAGCATGAGTTCTGGAGCCAGATCTCCTGGGTTTGAACCCCAGCTCAACTTCAGATGGTATGAATTAAGGGGAGTTATTTAATCTCTGCTTCTTTGGTTTCTCATGTGTAAAATGTGGATAATAATTGTGTGTCCTATGTATGGTAGGTGAAGGATTAAATGAGAAAAATTATGTAAGGATCTTAACACAGTACCTGGAAAACAACAAGTGCTCAATAATTATTAGGTATCATTAGTATTATTAGCCCAGTATACAGAGAGTTCATCCCAACTTTTTATACATTCAATCGAAAGAGCTGACCAAATTCTTCTATGCTAGGCTAAGAGTCAGTCAGGTTATGAAGAAAGTCCATGCAAACTACCATACCCCGAATTAGAAGAGCTTAGCACTAGCATCAGTTGTGTTAAGCAGGGAAAGTTGGCTTAGGAATTGTTTCCCCGAAAGTGCTTTTGCTCCAAATGTGTACCACAGAGGCTGGTAACTCTGAAACCAAGTAAGTAGAAGCAAAGCCTCTCAGAGGCCTCACAAATTGCCTTCCAAGGAACCACATCATTATGAAGATTTGGCTCCAAGCAGTCCTAGAGCCCAAAGGCTCTGGCATGGGATAGATGGTTAGCATGAAAGCCATACTTTCACAGGGATGGAAATTCTATGTCAATGTGGGTTTGAACACTTGACCTGAGAGGAGAGAATCTATATCGGCCTTGAGTGTTCCTGAGTGTCCGGCCCATTCAGTAGATGTCAAGTTGATAAAACAGACATCGTTTTGTGGCCCAGGTGTTTCTTTGTGGCTATGGGAGAGCTTGTTTGGAGGTCTTCACCTCTGGATCTGCCATCCTCCCAATATTTGGAGAACTTCTTCCAGATATTTTCTAAACCTTGCATTTTCCATGGTTCTTAAGACGCTTGGATACTGTCACTATTTGGAGCAGAGTCTTACTCAGCATGCATTACTCCCACTACCAAATGACTCATCTAGGTCTTCATCTCAAAGATTTCATAAGGAGCATGCCACTCACCTGACAGCTCGGGGTCTTATATATGTTGTTCATGTCACTCAGTGACTAAGGGTCAAGTGTTTGTGAAATAAGGTGAATGACAGGAATAGGTTCAGCATAAAAGAGCCAAGACATTTCTGCCACTAAGCTCACTGGATCATTGTGACAGCCAGAGAGATGTATTGTGTGGATCTCCCCTCAAGCAAAAACTTGCCATTTAGCTGCAAAGAGTGAAGTGAATTGACAGCCTCCAGCAATTAGCACTTTCAGGATCCACCTCAGCTTTTGAGCCCAAACCACATTCTTCCTGGCCAGTCCACAGACAGTGACTACCAAAGGCCTGGCCGTTTCAGCCCAACACAGAGTTTATCTAAATGGAGATGTTTGCTTCATAGCTCCCCTTTGGATTGGCTGCGACTCTGTCAGATGTGCATCGAGATCTAAAGCTTTCCCTGCCCAGTTCTGCTTCCCTCCTTTTATTTTTCACAGATGCCCCCTTAGAAACTTCTTGTATTCCTACATCTCTAGCCCAGTGTCTGCTTCCTGGAGGAACCAAATGACACAATTACTAGTTGTTAGGTAAGTACGTTTCAGAGGAATTTGATACATTTGTTGCCTTTACCCTCAGGCTCATCACGGCCCTCCCAGCAAAAAAAAATATATATGCATACATCACCAGCCAAAGTGCTTGTACAAAGAAAAACAATGAAAAATTGTGGTCTTCCATACTGATCACAGCACTCAGCCAATTTGCTGCTACAAATGGGTAAGTACTTCCACTCATTCCAGAATTATTCAAACATTTTTGATAGGCCAGGAGGGTCACAAAGTAAAAATCTCCAGAAAGCCTATAATCAAGTCTTGGGAAATAAAGGCAACATGGAAGATAGCAATTTCTTGAGAGAGGGACTGTTTGCACACAATGCCATGCTGTTTGTGCCACGTAATCCCCCAACCTCTTCCCAAAAGAATCCCAAAGGATTTCACAAACTAGCTCATCATTGTCTGTCAGGACACCTACTTGGTCTTTTCCATTGCATTAGGTGAATGTGACTAGCTAGCAGCTGAAAACCCGACTACGAAATCTCTAGAATGGCCAGTTGGATACAAAACCAAAAGAATTAAAATTGAAATTGTCTCAGAAAAGTAGAAACTTTGAGTCAGATTATCTTGTCTAATGAGTTGCAGAATAATGTCCTCAATTACAAATGGGACTCTCCCACACATATGAAGAATCCAGAAATTCTTGCCCTCTTTTTTTTTTCCATAATGTTCTTTGTAAATAAATCCTTCCTTGTCTTATTCAAAAAAATTCCCAGTTCAGAAAATAAAGGCGAGGGACTTCTAATTCTAAGGGACCCCATCTCTGGCCAGTAAAAGGTGGTCTTCACCTCATTCCAGAAATTCTTGTTACAAGAAAAGATGTTGAGACCTTAATCTATGCATTTTCCTCTTCTGTGCTTCATTGAATTTTACCCAAGACCCTCTCCAACCCCAGCCCAAATGCTAAACATGAGTTACCCATGGCTTCAGGGCAAGTTGTCAGAAGGTAACTAGAGAACAAAAGGGCCAAAATCTTGGCTCTTGAATTTTTCAAAGGCTATAAGCTCAGGGGTAAGACAGAGAAAATTTGGAAGCATTTGTAACCCAGTTCTCTTTTCTTCTCCTATCCAGATTCCACTCTCTGGGGAGGAAAGTGGTGGAGTCAGACGGGAGAAAACATCAAGTTTCACTGAAGAAAACCAAATCAGTGGCCTGAGCCACAAAGACATGTTTCAAGGAGCCTATTGCTCACTGATTAAGTGTCCGGCAGGAACAATACCTGCCTACATCCATTCAGCAACCCAGGCACCTCCCAAACTCCTGGACACCTGGGCAAGGTCAGATGATAAAAACTGTCTTGAGATCTCCTGTGGAATCGAGACTCTGGTGAAATACCCAATGGTACAAGATTCACTCTTGATCTCAAGTAGTCATGGCTGTAGAGACAAATACCATCGGTTGATCCATTGGAATTGTTATGTCAGGGTTAGGAACCCTGAAATAGTCGTGCTCTATCCATTCCTAGCAAAGAATCCTAGTGGAACAGCATGAAATCATCTGATACAGACTGCTCTGGCCATTAAAGCTGGGTTTTAAAAATGGCTACACCTGCTCAAATGCTTGCTATTTGTGGATAACTTCCAAATACCTAGCCTCCATTTGCTAATTTTACGTGACTCCATTTATTAGTCAGGGTTCAAGCAGGAAGCATATGGCTCTCTCAAACTGATAATTGAGGAGGGTTTAATAAGTGGACTCTTTACTGCGGTATGGGCAGGGCTGGAGGAAACAGACAAGGTTGCCTGGGACTATTAACTGCTGGAGCCCTTACTTTCCCTAGGCCTGAAGGAATAAGAGGGGGGTGCACTTACCAGAACCTAAAGGGAGGTGGTAGCCATATGGAGAGGGCTGCCTGACAGGAGTTGTGACCTTCAATACAGGGGCACAACAAATCCCTGGCAAGCTAGCAGGAAAGGAGCCAGGGAAACAAGTGCTCTGTCCTCACTCTCCTCCAGCCTCTCCTTCTGATCTCCTGGAGGTGCCTCCCATGGGCTAAAACCAGCTTGGAACCTTAAGGTAAGGGAGCCCATTGAAGCAGTCCATGCAGGTCAGATCAGGGTGGAGAAGTGGGAAGGGTGGGCATGTGGGTGGGAGGCAATGGAAAACATTCAGCACAGACAACTTGATAGGAGTGAAATCCACGTAAGAACTTCCTGGAAAGCCTTGTTCCCTTTGAGAATTTGATAAAACCCTTGAACAATCAAAAGAACAACAAAAAGCACAAATAAATACAAATATTTGACATTTGCATGACTTTTCAGGGGGGTTTAAGCCCCTGCGGATTCTCCATAGTGAACCCAGAAGTTCCGTGGATCTCAAGGCAAGAACCCTCTGCTCTGGAGAGAGGTATGTAGGAATGCATGCCCTCCTGTGAGTGTTTTTATTTCCTGAGCTGTTTTCCCCTACTATATTTCCAGCAACTTAGACACCCAGGAGTAAAGCTGACACCTTTGGCCAACTGTAAGTGAGTCAACCAGACTCATTCTTGTCTCAGATCTGCTGAATCTGAGCTATAGTGTGAAATCTGAGTGGCAGAGCTCTGCAGGAGAAGCAGACAGAAAACGGGAGGTTGGTCATGTGATCCTGGGTTGCCCAGCAGCACTGGCTGGAAAGCTCTCCTACCTGAGCCTCTCAGCCGAGAGAATTGGTTTCAAAAGTGAGTGAAAGAGATGGGGGTGCGGAAGCAGAGAAAGAGAGAGGGATAGAGAGAGACAGAGTGAAATGCAGAGCCAGGCAGACACAGGCAGGCAAAGGAGAGAGCTTAGTAAACAAAGACATAAAAGAAATGAGAGAGAATGAGAGCAAGTTTAGGGGAAAAGGGAAATGGAGTGAGGTTCAGGGAGTGGACTGTGCGGTCAACGCAGCTGAAGGAGAGAGAAAAGTGAGAGGAGCAAAGGCCGAAAAGAGAAATGTCCAAAAGAAGTGGTGAGGGGTTGATGGAGCAGGAGCAATTCCTCTTGCCCACGTCCCCTCACTGACGGCAGCTGCGTTACCTTTTCTTGACAATAAAAGTTACCCAGTCTCTTCTTCTGATTAATTTTTTCTCTCATAAGTCAAATGCTCAGTTGCAGCAGCAGCACCAGGAATTATTTGCTAAGCACTACTGGGACCACAGCATTACTCGGGCCGGTAAAGATCCTTTTATAGTAACCACAATGAGGACTCGTCCCCTGGGCACAGCTCTTTACAGCTTACCAAGTGCTTTCACCACTGTCATCTCATGGGGCCCTTCCTACAGCTCTGTCAGGCCATGCAGGGATTGTCATTACTTCAACTGGGCACATGGAGAAACCGAGGCCCTGAGAGGAGGAAGAGTTGCCCAGTGTCCTGCATTTGGTGAGGCTGGAGCCAGGACTCAGGACTTGTGTCCTGACTCCAAGTTCCAGGGCTGGGGCTGGGATGTGGCTCCGCTTGGACTTTCCAGGTAGGCACTAAGTGTGGTGGACCTGACAGGGCGCCATTTGCTCTCTACCACGTGCTACGAAGGAAACTGAAGAGCCATTGTACAGTCTCAAGCCTGTAGAGGGCTGATTCTTTCATCTTCTTTCCCTCTAATGTGCAAACGTGTCGCTCTGTGCCCCCAAGAACAGAGCTTAACTGGCCTGAATGCGCAGCCGCCAGCCTCCTCCAACCCCTTGAGAATTCCCTGGGCACCCATCCTCTCAGGAAAACTTGCCTCTCTCATTTTCAGAACGACCACTAACGGTTGCGAAAGACCTCTTGGGCTCGGGGAGGGCTGTTTAGGAGACAGGAGTAGTTTGTGACTAGAGCCAGAGTGGCTGAAAGATCACGCAGATCAGAAGAGTTGGTAATTGTGTGCCGTGGAGCAGCTGAGTAGTTCTCATCCTCTCCCGTGACTCTCCAGTGTGTGAGGACTGGGATGGGACACAAACAAGCTTGAGTCCTCTGGTTAGCTTCTCTCCTGCAAGTCTCCCTCTTGTCTGATCTACCCTGTACCTGCTGACAGATTAAATTTCCAAAAATGTCACTCACCTGCTCAGCAACCTTCCATCCTTTCTCCATTCATTATGGCATTAGTTTCATTACCTGGCATTCAAAAGTCGCTTTAGAGAGCCCCAGACTTCCTTTTCAGTTTGCTGTCTGCCCATCCCTACAGCCCAAGTGCCTGAAAAGCTAGGTGACTTGTTGATTCTCAAGCATAGCGCATGGCTCACATCCACGCCCTTGCTCAGCCCATGCCATGTGCCTGGAATCTCTTCCCCTTTCCAGTCAGACAGTATTGTGTCTCCACAGAGCGCTTGGCTTTGTATTGTGGCAAATTGGCTAAACTAAGCCATGTTTCACAGAATTCCCTTTTCTATGGTTTAGGGTGGGCCAAAAGAGAGATTCTTGTGGGAGATTTGCAGGGCAGAAGGGAAGCAGCGGCCATGTTTTTAGCTCACAAACGTTGTCACTTAGCTGCTGTCTCATCTTGTCGGTGTAAGGCAGTAGTTAGGCTTGCAACTGTTCTATCTTCTCTTGGATGCTATTTCAGCGTCTTTGACTTCTGGACTTGGTTGTGTGTTTAGTTCAATAACCGAGGGCCCCCAACTTCTCCAGGATACCCATAGCATCAAAGTCAGAGGCAACGAGAACAGACATGGTTTCAGTTCCTCCTTGTGGGCTCAAGCACGTGTCTGTGGGTTCCATCTTGTTCTGGCTCTCCCAGACCTTGCATTCACCTTCTCTTCCCTGCTGCCCACTTGTGGGCTTTAAGATACAAGATCAGCTGCAAAAATAACAGCCCTTCAGAGACTGTTTAGCTAGTCTCTGACTAACGCAATTGTCTAATTGCATTATTTGCAATTGACTAATTTGCAATTGTCAAATCCCTGTGACAATCCATGTACAAAAAATCTTTTTGTGGTCCTTCTTCTCTGATTGAGTTTGAATATGAGCTGTTGGAGGGCAGATACAATGCCTCTGACAAATTTTGAAAAACTTTACAGCCTACAACAAGCTTTCACATTCATCATTTCATCAAATTCTCACAACCGGGGCCACCCTATATACAGTGATGCATTGACCAGCATGTTTCACTATCCTGGCATTCAAGTTTTGATGGGACTGCCATCCCCCCAAGAGTTGAGCAATACGGCAGTCATAGTCACTGCAGCCATTTGCAGTGGACTACACAAAGATTGTTATCGTCATTGTTTTGGTGAGATATTATGAGGGGAGGGGAGAGGATAGATTACTTCAACTGAATGATGAAGTATCCTGCCTGGTGTCATGCAATGACTAGGAGGCAGAACCTGACTGCACATCTAATGCAGTGTACCCCGTTATTTTTCAAACAAAGGATCCAACCCTTTATTCTCTAGCTATCAGGATGAAGCATGGGTGATGCCCCTTCTTCTCCTATTTTCTCATCTATGATTTCCTTTTGCCTTCAAAGTCAGCTCTGAGTGGGTGACAATAATGTCTGCCTTCCTTTGGGAACAAAGGGAACACCCATTCCACAATGAACTGGCATTTGTCCCTTCCATGGCAAGAACATGCTGAGAATGACATGGTGAAAGCCACCATAACCAAGGAAATGTCTAGACGATGGGACATGATTCAGTCAAGGGTTTATCAGAGCCCTTTTCTGAAAGAGATCTAAGGTCCTTGAGAGAGAGTTATTGCTCCACTGCAGTTGCTAAAATTGTTCCATGTAAGTCTTGTCTATAGAGAGTGACCTCATCCATAGCAGGAGAAAATAAGGCCTAAGAGCCAAGCAGCACTGAAAAATGGAAGAAGAGAGAGGAAAAGTGAGGTAATGTCCTTTGAACCACTGGATATTTCCCTGTACATTACTGTACATTACCCTTTCAGTTTAAGTCAGCTTGGGAGGTGTTTCTGTCACTTCTCACTAAAAATCCCTGACCATTAGACAGATGGGTACTAAAAACTAAGAAGTTTGAGTTAAAAGCCCCAAAATATTGCTAAGTGAAGTGTTTGAAGTCTGCAGACCAAGTTCTACCTTCGGTTCGGTGAGTTTTGCCGGTCACTACTCTTCTCTGGGTCTAAGTTTTCCCATCAGTATAAAGCAAACAGTTTACCAAATGATTTCTAAGGGTCCTTTCAGCTCTAACATTCAGAGCAACCAAATTCGTGGTTCTTTCTGGAATTCTTAACCTCTGGAACAACAAAGAGCTTTGAGTTGGGGGTAGGAGATAAGGACTCTTGCCTCACCTCTGCCTTTGTTTACCTGGGGGATCTTGGCCAAGAAGGGTCCTCCCCCTGGGTCCCGCTTCCCCTCCTGTGTCCCTGTGCGGGAGTTAGACTTGCTGCTCTGAAGGTTTATTGTGGCTCTAACACATCAGGCTTCTCTGAGCCTCGGAGACCTCATCTCTGAATCAGGTCAGGGACATGTCTTGCTTTTATTGGATGTTTGCGGGTTTTTTTTTTCTATTTTCATATGTGTGAAATATGTTCTCAGTGAGTCCTTCAACCTTGAAAACTTTGTGCTTCTTCTGCGGGAAGGACTGTCTTCCCCCTTCTGCCTCGGCCAGGAAAGGTTAAAATGTTTCAATATTTTCCTTGGTTATGGCTCAGTCTTTTGAAAGGATTTGATCAATAAAATTCTTTGATTCCACTCCCTGGAGGAGACCACTGGGAAAACAAAAGGCGGGGGGAGAGTGGGTGCCGGAGTTGGAAACAGCTTTCTGTACCAGTTAGGGATAATCTAATGATACCAAATTTAGAGAGGAAGCATCACTTTTACTCTAAGCCCCCTATTTTTAGATGCTTATGACTTCAAAGAGCACAAACAAGCACAAGTTGTGGAAGTCTAACGGGACCGGATTCTCAGTCAGTGGAGTTTCGCCAAATGTGCCGTTAGCAAGTCCTGTGAGTCGCATCACGTGGTGGGATCAGTTTTGAGGTCCGAAACATATTTCTAAAAAGTCTAAGAAGTGGATTATGCATGTTTATTCAGGAGATAAGGAATCATTCATTTCCTTACCAAATCTCTGAAGAAAAGGAGCTTAGAACTATTCTAGGAGCTGCACCCATGGCCAAGCGGTCAAGTTCATTTGCTCCGCCTCGGGGACCCAGGGATTTGCCGGCTCGGATTCCCGGTGGTGTTATGGCGCCACTCATCAGGCCACACAGCACAACCAGAGGGACCTACAACCAGAATATGCAACTATGTAGTGGGGGGTTTTGGGGAGAAGAAGAAGAAGGGAAAAGAATATTGGCAACAGATGTTAGCTCAAGTGCCAATCTTTAAAAAAAAAAAAAGTGTTCTAAGAGGCATCTAAAAATGGGCTCTTTGCTCTCACTCATCCAATTTGTTACTTACTCTGGTGCCCCCCTCCCCATTATTCCTGCCCTGTTTTAGATCCCACCACTTCCTTAAAAATTACCAACTATTTCACGTATACAGAAGATAACACAGCAAATATGTAAGGTATATGTCATAATCACATCAAAACCTGTATTCCCATCACCAAGCTTGAGATGGAGAACATGGTCAATGCCTTTGAAGCCCACCCTGATTTCTCCCCTTGTTCCTTCCCAGAGGTAACCCCTATCCTGAATTTTGTTAATAATTTACTTGTTTTCTTTATATGTTCACTGCACAGGTATGTTCTGTTACATAATGTTATTTTTTCACCCAGTTTTAGACTTTATATGAATGTAACTGTACTATGTATATTACTCGTTTGCTTTCCTTCGTCCCCAATTTTGTGTTTGTGAGATTTATCCATGTTGATGTGTGCAGCTGTGGTAATCAGTTTTCATTGCTGTATAGTTATCCATCACATGAAAATCCCACAATGTATCTCTTTTCTTGTTGATGGACGCGTGGGTTGTCTCCAGTTTTATGCTTTTGCAAATTGTGGTGCTATGAACCTGCTCATGCATAGCCCCTGATGCTCGTGAACAAGAATTTCTCTAAGGCAGTGGTTCTCAACAGAGGGTGATCCCCCTACCCCCAGGGACATTTGGGAATGTCTGGAAACATTTTTGGTTTGCATAACTGGGGGTGTGCTACTGTCATCTAGTAGGTGGAGGCCAGGGATGCTGCTAAACATCCTACAATGCGCAGGACAGCCTAGAATTATCGGTTCCAAAGCGTCAACAGTGCTGAGGTTGAGAAGCCCTGATCCAGAGCATATGCCTAGACGTGACATTTCTGGGCCATAGGGCCTGCCCGAGTTCAACTTGACTAGGTAATGTCAACTATCTTCCAAAGTGGTTGCACCAGTTTATACTCCCAGGAGCAGGGGATCAGATTTCTACTTGTTCTACATTCTCACCAACTCTCAGTATTACTACTTTCATTACTTCTTGCCTGAATTTTGCCCTAGTCTCCTAACTTTCTCCAACCTCCATCTCTTTCCCCACAGATTCCTTCCTCATATTATTGCCAAGTTAACCTTCTGGAAACCCAAGTCTGATCGTGCCAAATTTGAGGAAGGAAACTTTTGACAACTCCACTGCACGCAAAATAAACCTGGCATTCAAGACCCACACAGAAAGGTCCACTAGCTGTGCATACCTAGGAATACCAACCTATTAGGTGGTCTTCAAATAAGCCCTGCCCTTTCTCTGCTCTCTGTGCCCTCTGCATTGTTGAAGACTTACCCTTTCTTATAGTCGTTTTCTCACACCTTTATTCGTCCATTAATTCAGTCAGTCATTAATTATTTACTTTACTGAGCACCTACTATGTGCCAGGCACCACTTTAAATGTCAGAGATATGGCTGTAAGAGGGACATCTGCGACCACTCTCTGACTGCTCCTCTCACAACCTCTCTCACCATGAAATCCTCTGAGCTTACAAGCCACCTTCCATACCTGGTTCCAGGAATCTAGCTCCTGAAACCTAATGTTTTCCAGCCCCCAACCCTGGTCCTCGTCCATCAGGTCTTGTGCTTCCATCCAGGCCCATGCTATGGGTATCCAAAGGGGCTGGAGGAGAAAAGGGCCCTGGGAACAAGAGAGATGGGCTCTTTCCTGCCTGTCCTGTCAGGGTTGGCCTTGGCTGGCTGGTGTCCAGGCAGGCTCCCCATTGGGTCTTCTCTGAGTGCTCTGCCTTCCTCCTGTTCTTGTCCTGCCCTGCCTGTCCTTGATGGCAGTCAGGCAGACGTGAAGGAGGCTATTGTGAGAGAGCAGGACAGGAGCGATCTACTCCACATGCCATGGCCTTAGTCTTAGCTGCCCAGTGGGACATAGGGCTCTAGCAAGGAGCAACAAGCCCGAGATGGGTCCAAATGAGAGCAGAAGGCAGGAAGAGGTTTCCCATTGCTCTGTCTCTTTGAGATGCTCCCTTGCACCTTAGCAGCAAAGGAACTGCTGCCTTTAACTTTCTGTTTTGGGGGAGAGCGTGAAAAGCCATTTGGAAAGTAGGCCCTCTGGAACGGTTGTCAACTTCTGCCATATTCTTTCCCTACTGTGTGTCCTGGGTCCGTGTACAAGAAGAGGACGAGAAGGGGTGACCACATTTCTTTAAAACCCCTTTTCCTGACACTCGAGCTATCTATACTGTCTTACGAGTCTCCTTGCAGGGACACTAGGGCTAACAACGTTGCCTTTCAGTGAGGCTGGGCTTTGGGACGCTTTCGTGTGAGGCTGAGGAAAGTCAATGACATCGATGCTACTCTGTCTATGCATTATTCAGTGCTGTAGCCCAAGTCACAGGGGAGTTGACTTGCTTAGGTACCGAACTGGACAGGTCTCCTTAAAATCGGTCATGTCAAAATATCTCAATGGGCCATATTTCCAAGAGTTATTTTTATGTTAAATTCAAGTCTTTTTCTTGATCTCTGAAGACTCATTGATGATTCCGGGCTTCATCTGGCGTGTTGTCTTGCCAAGCTACGTCTACATGGCAGGTCTCTAGGCAGTGTTTGCAGCAAACTAGGTGACTCACGGCTAATCTGAGGTACAAATAAGAGGCTTTTACACTGCATTGAGGTCGGTCTTGTGCTAGACAAATTCTCTAAATCCTGGAAAACAATTTTATTATTTTTCCTGAGGCATCATTAGGGCCAGATTGAAGTCCAAGAGAGTTAAGGAACCTGTTTATTTCTTCACTGAACCAATAAAAATTTATTAAGAAGACTCTGACTGTATACCTGGCACTGGTCTTGTAACTAGGGATGCAAAGAGAACGACATGGTCTCTGACCTCAAAGTTGCTCAAAGTCTAGTGCCAGCAAAAATGTCTAGTGGCTAGCTCAAAGTCTGTTGCCTAGCAGAGCAATGACCAAAATTCAGTTGAATAAGTGCCATGACAGTGCACAGTAAGCACACAGGAGGATGAGGTCAGCTGAGTTTTGAAAGAATGGGAGTTACTTAGGGAGTGAAACAATGGCGTGGAAGAGGGACCTCCAGGCAGAAGGAACAGCATGTCAGAGAAAGTCATAGAGGTGTGAAAGAGTAGTTTGGGCTATGCCAACGTTTCAGTGTGACTGCAGCAAAGGATTTTGTGAGATGGAGTGGTGGGAGGCGAGTGCAAAGAGGCAGGCAGGGGCCTCAGTTGCCAGAGAGAGTAGTTTAGACTTCATCCTCGAGACTAGAAGAAGCCTTCAAAGGGCTCTAATATGGAAAATGATTTGTGTTTAGAAATGTCCCTCTGGAAGCACTGTGAAGACGGGGTTGGGGTGGGGGAGGAATGGAGTGCCGACTGTAGCAGTGATTTACGTGAGAGATGCTGAAGGCCTAAACTAAGGTACTGGTAGAAAGCACATTGAGAAGTGCGTAGAATTGAAAGTCTACAATTCCTTGGATATGGGCCATGACAGGATGTGGGGATGCAGGAGGTGTTGAAAGCCTAGGGGAGTAAGTGGTAGTGGATGTAGGGACAACTTAGTAAGCCTGAGTGTGCACAGGAAAAGAAGGAAAAGAGGAGAATGTCCCCAAGCCAAATCAATGGTGAGAGAAGGGAGAGAGCGAAGAGGGAGAGGACAGATGGTTAGAAAACAGAGAGGCCAAGGGATAGTAAGTCTCAAGGAGATAAAAGAACACGTGTAGAGGGAGTAGACGAATGAGACAGCAGCGTGGCTAGGAGGTTGTGGCCCAAGACTGGGAGATTTTAATTTTAGATGTCAGAGGTAGAGTAGTTCAGGGTGAAGAATAAGTTGAGAGCGTATCTGTGGGACAGTGTGGCTAATATGGTGTAGAGAAATTCACTGGAAATGAGAGTGTCAAATTGTTGAGTGGTTGATATGCATGTTGGAGTCATTTGGAGGATGGTAGGATGGGGCAGAGGGCAGTGGATGGCTATGGTCAGTGGATGATAAAATGAAGGAGTTATAGAAGGTGACATAGCAGAATGGCATAAACCTCCAAAGCACAGAGATTGTTTACAGGGATAACGAGGAATGGTCTAGAAGCAACATAAGAGTGAGGAAGATCCGTATGTCTTGCGGCCCTAAGATACACGGTGTATAAGAGAACAGAATCTCCACTGGAAGGGACTTCAGGGTAAGCTCCATCCTCAGTGAATACCCAGGTTGCAGTTAAGGCCTGAAGAGGAAGGGAACAATCAGAGTAGATGTTGGAATGGAGATGTTTCTGGGTTCCCTATTCCGTCCCATTGATGCATTTGTCTATCTGTGTGCTAGAACTTCACTGTCATAATTACCTTAGCCTTAGAATGAGGCTTAGCATTTGGTAGTGTAAATCCTCCACCACCTTCTTCCTTAGGAGTATCTTGACTATTTTTGGTCCTTTGATTTTCCATACACATTTCAGCACGAGATTGACAAATCCCACAAAGAAGAACCTGTTGGAATCTGATTGCAACTGCACTGAGTTATCATTAAACTGGAGGAGTGTGACATTTACAATTTTGAGTCCTTCAGTCTATGAATATAGCGTGTCCTGATTTATTTCAGTCCTGTTTCATGACTCCCAATACAGTTCTATCATTTTCTTTGTGGAGGTCTTGCATGTGTTATATTGGATTTACGTTTAGCTACTTCACGTTTTTAATACCACATTCAACTTTAGTTTTAATTTCATTTTCTAATTATTTTCTTTTCTTCCCTGCTTGATTGAGGGATAGTTGACAAATAAAAATGGTATACATTTCAGGTGTACAGCATGATATTTGGATGTACATATACACGGTGAAATGATTACCACAAATCAAGCAAATTAACATAGCCGTCACCTCACATAATTACCATTTTTTAATGATGAGGACACTTAAGATCTATTCCTCTTAGCAAATTCCAGTACATAATACAGGATTATTATTAAGTATAGTCACCATGCTCTACATCAGATCTCCAGAACTTATTCGTCCTTCCTAACTTCTTGAGTCAATGTTGCTGTCCTTTTTCCAACTTCTTGGGAAGAATACTTAGTTCATTAATTTTCAGGGTTTCTACTTTTTCCTCTGATTCCTACTTTAACTGCCTCCCACAAATTGTGTTATTTGGTATTTTCGTTGATTTTCGGTTCAGATGGTTTTCAAATTTGGATACGATTGCTTCTTTTATCTATGAGCTCTTTTAAGTTGACTATTTTCAAATATGTAGGAACTTTTCTAGTTGGCATTTTATTATTGATATCTGGCTTAATTCCACTGTGGTCCAAGAACATGATACATGTGGTTTTAATCCTTCGCAATTTCTTGAGATTTTCTTTCTGGACATGATACAGTCAATGTTTATACACATATGTGCTTGGAAAAAACTGTAGCTTCCCGTTGCTTGGTAGCTAGAGATGTAGACGTAGATATGGATATGAAAACACCGAGGTCTATGTCTGTATTAGATCGTTTGTTAATCATTATATCAAATCTCCCATCTACTTACTGACTGTTTTTCTGTTTGTTCTATCAGTTCCTGAGAGATGTATATTATCCAACTGATTGTTTATTTCTCCTCCTCGTTATGTCAATTCTTGGTCTTGTGATTTTAGACTATGTTTTTAGTTGACAACAAGTTTTAAGACTGTAGAAAGTGATAGATACACCAACAATTATAGCTGGAGATTTTAACCAACCTCTCTCAGAAACTGAAGGTTCAATCCAACAAAAATAAGCAGCAATTTCAAAGGCCTGAGCATGATAATAAATTTGAGTTGTCAGATAACATAAAACTCTATGCCCAACAAACAGAGAATATAAATTCTTTTGAGCACATGGACTATTTACAGAAATAGACTATTACTTAGGAAAATGCAAGCCTCAATAAACTCCAAAAGATCAGTATCATAGAAACAAGGCTCTCTGATCTTAGTAATGCTTATGCAGAAATTAATAGCACAAAGATAGCTTTAAAACATCCAAATGTTTAGAAACAGAATAGCGTATTACTCACTAAGCCTTGGGTTGAAGGACACCAAGACATATTTAAAATTGAATAAAGGGCATATTCAGCATCCCTCAGAGTTTAAAAATATACTTACTCGATACCCTACAATGCCACCACTCGGCCCTTAGCCTAGAGAACCCCACGCACGTGAACACGAGCAGACATGGCCAAGAAGGCGCAGAGCTGCATTGCTTGTAAGAGTCCCAAACTGGACACAACCCAAATTCCAAAACTACTTGAATGGATATGTGAAGTGATATATCCGTAAATGGGATATCATACAGAAAGAAAATGAACAAATGTGGCTACACACAAGTTGGGTGAATCTTATGAGCATAACATCAAGCCAAAAAGAAAAATGAACAGACACACTAGAATATATATTATAAGAGGCCATTTTTATAAAGTTCAAAGACAGGCATGCATAAATAGACGATAAAAGTATACAAAATAACTGGAGGTGTAAGGCAAAAGCATGAGGGCCTTTTACGGGGCTGGTCGTGTTTTATTTGTCTCAGGTAGTGGTTACGTGAATACCCACATTGTAATTATTCCTTCTGCAGTATAGCTATGTTTTATGCAATTTCTGTAGGTGTGCGCTATTTCACAAAAATAGCTTAAATATTACTCAGTACTGTCACAATCCCACAGTTGAACCCCTTTATCATGTTGATTTTGGGGACAAATATGTGCCTCGAGTCATTAGAGGCAGCTCTGGGTATGTATGTGTATTTTGGTAGAGATGGGAGTATTTGAGTGGGGTAAAGCATGTCACATACCATATTAAAATTTGTTTGATGAGAAGATGGTCTAATGGGGTTTCCTTCATTTGCAATTGACCCTACCTTTCTAAAAACCACACACAATGTAAGAAAGTCTGCTTTCATTCGTGACAGCAGATCCATTCTGGAATTTTTTCACTTGCCAAGTTATCTGTGGCTGATATTAGTGGCTCTCAACTCTTAGCATACATAAAATGTATGTCAAAGGAAGACTGTTAAATGGCAGAATCTTTGGAGCCACCTCTAGTACAAGATGCGATAGGTGGAAAAAGTCTTCATGGTGAACAAGTGCCCCTAGACACTCTAAGCAGGTGATCCAGGGACGCAGGAAACCAACATTGCAGTGCCTAGTACTTCCTTCGCTTCCGCCTCATGAATAAAAATGTCTGGTCAATTCGGTCACGAGCGAGGGTTGACTTCTGCCCCAGTTCCAAAGCGCTTCATGGTCTCCTATTCACTGATGCCATGGTTTCTGATTCTCTGTCCTTCTGGTCTTTTCCCTCTCCAGAGCGTCCACTCTATCTGATGCCTACAGGTTGGACTTCTCCTAGTCAGCTCCTTGACCCTCACTGTAGAGTATTTCGTCTCTCTTCCCTCTTTGTAGGTAGGGTTTGTGTCTTTCCCTTTCTTACTCCCATCCCAGAATGCGTAGTGCTGGGCTGAAAACATAGCAGAGGCTTACAAAGCGCAGTTTTGCTCCCTCAAAGGAGCTGAACTTCAACACCCTCTTTTATTAGTCGCCAGATCCCCAGACCGGACCGAGCACATGCTTTTATAGAAGGAAATCTCAAATAGCCTGCAGAGCCAGTCATGAGCCAGCCTTCTAACTGGGTGCCAACGATGTCATGACACCCACTGCAGACACACTTCTGGCTGTTCTTCACATGCCTTGCATATTTCTTTCTCACAGTTGCAAGAATATTCTTCAGAAATTACCACCGTTCTTCGGTAATTCAATGTTTCAGTCTTTGCTTTCTAAAACTCCATAAACATCTCAGCAGTACTCAAAAATGCCCAGTCTCTTCTATTTCTTCACCCTCCTCCTGAGTTCCTAGGTATTTTTTTCAACTGGGATGGGTCACTGCTCTTCCCATGGGTCCACTGAAAAAAGTAAGACACGGTCTTTATCCTTGTGGAACTTATATTCTAGTGAAGAGAGACAGATGATGGACAAAAACATTAAAAATTAAAGAGGATGATCTCAGAGAGCGATGTGTGCTCTGCCGAAAGGAAGCATAGAAAGCAAACAGAAAGAGTGAAGTTGGGCAACTTTAGCTTAGAGAGGGATGCCTGGAATGAAGTAAAAAGTTGAGGCTTCCACCTATCCGGAGGAAGAATATTCCAGATAGAGGGAACAGGAAACACGGAGCCCTGAGGCAGGAGTGTTCTTGGTGTGTTTGAGGAACAGCAAGAAGCAAGGAGAGCTTCAGCCAAGTGGTCCAGGGTAGAGTGGAAGGAAATTACGAGATTGGTCTTTTTTTATAAGTAGAATGGGAAGCCACTGGAGGGTTTCAAGCAAGGAGGTTACAGGATCTTGCTTTCATTTTTAAACTATTTCCTTTGCCTTCTGTGTAGAGAGTAGAACGCAGAGCTCTGTTACAGGTAGCCAAAAGCACTTTCATGCATTTAAGCAGAAGGGGGAATTTGGTGATTACAAAGGTGTTAAAAGAGCCTGAAGAAGAGACTGTAGGTTGTGTTTCCAGAACTACTTTCCTGAGTAATACCACAGAACTCGTACAATCAGGAGCGTGGAGAGCGAGGAAGCTGTTGCCCTAACAGCTGGCCCAGGACTACTCAGCCTCTGCTCAGATCATCACAAGCTTCAGCTTCAAGACCACACTGCCTCACTCTCCATCTACATAAGCAAAGTAGGTGTCCCATGCTTTGCCTTTCAATACCCACAAAACTAGGAACTGTCCCCTGGGGCCTCTATTATTGCTGACGCAGAAGAAGCAAACGCTTCCAAGACCGTGCTCACTAGCAGAAATCAGAAACCACAGAAGCAGCAGCAGCACAGGCTACACCTCACCTCCCCTTCCAAATCTCAGGCAGGTTTACCTGCTTGGCGGAGGCTAAGTCATCTGTGTAATCCAGGCCAGAAGGGCAGAGTTCTGGAAATGTAGACGAGCTTTCCAACCTCTCCCAAGCCTTACTTGCTGTGATTGGGGTTGGAAGGGAGTCAAGTGAGCTAATCAATGTTACTTGCTGTAGGATACGGAACTGGAAGAGAGTAAGCCAGTTAGGAGGTTATTGAGTAGTCCACCTGAGAGATGATGGTGGCTTGGACAGAATGAAAAAAGCAAAGGTGTTGAAACGTGGTTGGATTTACATTTTACATTTAAATTTATGTTTTACTCAATAAAATATATATATATATATATATGAAGATTAATACTTCCTTTCACCCCTGCCCCAGACAGTGAAGCTTGGTTTAGGAGCTCCTCTTACGTGTGTCAGAGTATCACACTGTATTGGAATCTCTTGTTTCATTATCTATACTTCTACTGAACGATCATTTCCTCAGGGGCAGGATGTGTGTCTGGCTGTGCATGGCACAGTATCTGGCACGTGGTGCTCTGTCAAGAAATATGGTTATCGCGACGAATGAAGGAATAGTGGATCACTTGAGTTCGCCAGCTCAGTGGCCTGGTGAATTTCTCTTGCTGAGACGCTCTTATGACTCCTCGCTTATTGCCAGTGTTGCCGGCTGGGGCCACATCTCCCAGCACGCATTGTGAAACCCTTTGGGCAGTCAGAGACTGGACTCCAATGCCAAGTGAAGGGCATGGGATTGGATTGAGCCTTAGTCAGGCCCACACACATTATGTTCAACTAAATTTCCCCCTTACCCTCCGTGGGAATGATTGCCCTAAGCACACATCCCTTATTACAGCAAATCAGAAACAGGCAGAAATCCTACATTTTGTCCTGTGCTCCCTTGTGAACCAGCCTGTGTCCACATGAATAGCAGCTACGAACCTGTGCACAGAAAGGTGGAAATGCTGAAGTGGCTGCTGTAGACACCACCTGAGAGTGCGGCTGAAAAGTAAGTGGGGAAAACTGGGTAGTTCACTGTGGACTGAGCACTTTGAACAAAATTATATTTGAAACATTTAAGTTCTGTGATGACAATAAAACGCCAAGTCCAATCATTAGAAAGTGTAAGGTAAGAGGACAAGATGGTTCCATGTAACTCGGGTGTTTGACACCCCTGCCAGCTAAGCCAGAAATTGTGCTTCAGGTCTCCCCAAGAAAAATTACGATGAGCAGTCAGCTGCTTTGCAAATTCCCACTTCTAAATTAAGAGGGTAAAGTAGTAGTTCAGAAATGAATTTAGTGTGATTTATGGAGCTTCGCACTTTGTATATTCCTTGGAGTTTTCAACTCTTCTTGGAGCCTGCGTAGGACAGGGCTCTTTCTCATCTCCTGGATTCCAGGAGCTTCAGGCTGTGGCAGACACATTTGGGACACATCCCAGGCACTACTAGCTCCCCCTGGACTGCATTCTCCAGCTCTTCTGTGTGCCTGCCCCTGCCCCCAGCCAGAGTCACACAGCTCATCTCAGGAACGATGGAAAAGGCCAGCCTGCTCCAGTGACCCACATTTTTCCTTCCAGCCTGCTCCAGTGACCCACAGTTTTCCTTCTGGCTTGTCCTATTGACTGACCAGAAAATGGCCACCTAACTCCAGAAGAAGGTCTTCCATTTTTTTTAGCACTGACCGTGTGCTCAGCAATAGTTTTAGGTGCTTTCCATGAATTAACTCATGTTACCCTATCTGGAAGTTCTATTGTCATCTCACTCTAGAGATGAGGAAACTGAGATACAGAGAATTTAGGCAACTTGCTTAAGAACACACAGATAGTGAGTGGCAGAGCTGGGGTTCAAACCCGTGCAGTCTAGCTTCAGAGTCTGAGCTCTGACTTGTACTCGATCATCTCCCCTCCTGCTGGAAACTGGGAAGAATAATACCTACCTACCAGGGCTGTAGTGAGGATTAAACTATTATCATTAGTCCTCTGCAGGAGGGTGGTCATTTTCTGACCAGTGGGCTGGGGTAGAGAGTACTTTTTGCAAATTAAGTTCCAGACACAATCCTCATGCTGAAACAGGCACTTCCGCTTATTTCTTACTAAGTCCAAAGTGAAGCTCTGCATAAGCAGACTGCCATAATAAAGCATTTCGGTGGAAAGAAGCTCTCGTAGCAAGTTGGCCTACAATAAAACACAAGGAGGGTCAATCTGACTTCATTTCCATAGCTGACTCCTAAACAGGATCTGCAGGTCCACAGCGAAGCTTTTCCACACCTAACAGCTTTTGGAACAGGTTTGCGCACTTGCATATGTGTGCATCCTGTTCCGAATGCCCTTTGCTCTACATGAGTCATGTCGGCATTAACAAACATAGCCTTGGTGGCTGTTTATCTACTAAGGCACATTGACCCTTCATGCCCCGCCAGCTCAATATACTCCCTGCAGGAGAAAGAAAGTCTGGGGGAACCAATCCGCCGTTAAATGAGGAATGTTCTCATAAACAACATCAGGAACATGGAAGCTGTGAGAAGAGCTGTGGTGGGTTCTTCTCATCTTGTTTTAGGGAAATTGATGCTTCCCAAGTAAATGTTGCACTCACCTCTGTTGTCTATGTTAGCCCACTGTGTACATTCAAGGGATTAAATGGCAATATGCCCACATCCTGAAGAACAAACTAGAGAATGGCTCATGTCTTTAAAATTCCATGATGCCCAAGAACAAAACAGTGGCTTAAGTTAGTCAGGTTCACAAGCTAAGAAATAAATCAAATAAATCGTTCAAGCAACCTTCCCCTTTGGGCTTGACATTTCTAAAAAGGGAAAAGGTGCACCAGAAGAGCAATTGGGGCTCCTTCCTGATTAGGAGCACCCAGGCAACATTTGGTGGAACTGATCAATTGTAGCCTGGTTTTTTTCCCCACTCAGACTTCTACAAGGTCAATAGGTACCTAAAATGACTACTGTAATATGTCTTTTAAGATGTCAGGTGTTGAAATTACTTTTCAGTATAACCCGCACAACCCTTGATTAGGTTTATTTGTTTATTTGTTAAATGTAGTAGGGACTCAGGGGAGAAATCATGGTGGGTAAAAAGAGCTTGTTTTGAAAATGAGAAGGAATGTGGAGAGAACACAGCTACGGATGCCAGAAGTGAAGCTTACAGACTTTCAAGGGAAATAAGACCGGCACACACAGGACTCTAAATAGAAGGTACTGTGTGATCAGGGCACAAAGAGAGCCACACAGTGCACACACAGTTAGAGTCCTTACAGCTGGCTTTGGGGAGAAGGGTATATGGTATGGGCTTTACAAAAAAGGGTGGGATTTTGGCAGAAGAAGGAAAACTGGATAGCTGCAAGAGAGAGTTGCGCAGGGAAAGGCCAGATGCCCCATTAGGCTGGAGCCAAGTGTGCATGAGTGGGAGGGCAGAGAGGAGCAAGCTACAAGGGTAGGTTGGAGTCAGTAAATGGCTTGGAGGCTGAAAGGATTAAAGAGGGGTGAACACCAGGGGTGGAAAACCAATGAAAAGGCTATTGCAAAAGCCTAAGTGAGGGATGAAGGCGTGCACTGGGGCCAGCAGCAGCGGCATGAAGAGGGTGCAGTGGGGAGAAGCATCGTGGCCATAGCTTTGGAGGACAAAGCTGACAAAGATATTGTGAGCCACACACAAAGGCCTAGATAATCAGGAAACACTCTTTCTCACTTTACCAACACCTACAGACTTCTCCCCAAATGGGAGTCAGTTATGATAAAACCACAAAAAAGTAAATGAGAGATTAGTATGGGATGCCCCAGTTGACTGAGTCAAGGGGTAAAATGAACACACAATCACTTCGGGGGCTTATTTGATTATTGGAATGGCATGCAGTCCTGAGGCAAAATGCCAGATGGCAGCAGCAGACAGCGCAGCTGGCAGTGCGGTCTCAAATCCGAGACAGTACTGCGCTACCCCTCACCCCACACATAGACACACAGTCCCTTGGATGGTATTCACCCTCACCCTAAGAGCCCAATTGTCTCAGAAAGACCTCATTTGGGCGTGAAGCCTCCACTATTAGCAGGGTGGTCTCAGTAACATCTTTTGTGTCTGCATTTCTATTGCTTGGGATTCTCAGAAGTCTAAAATAAAAGATTGGAACGACTTCATCATACAGCTGGCAAAACCATTAGACGCCTCTGCATAAAGTTCCCACTAAGTAGTCAGGTAGTCTGTCCCTGAACATCTCCGATGACAGGGACCTCATTCCATTTGGGGCCTGTGCTGAATATTGTTTCTCACTATCCATCCTTCCCTAACAATTATTGTGTCACCACTCTGTTCTGCTGTGTACCCACTCGGTATCTTTGCTTACTTGATCTCATTTAACCCTCACAACACCTAATTGACAGAGGAAAATGAGGATCCAAGAAAGTGACTTATCCAGGGTCACACAGCTGCTGAGTGGTGCAGCTGGGATTTGAACTCTTAAGTCTATCTGGCTCTGATGTTCCGTCCATTAGAACTTAGTCTAAGCCAAAATCTGTCTGTCTGTAAATCCCGCCCACCACCAGAGTTATAACATCCCTTCCCGGAAAGAGGGCGGCCTCTTTAAGGTACCGTTGGAGACACAAACCATCTGGATCTCTTTCACCATGAAAACACTTGAGAAATGCTGACAAGGCAATCAAAGTAAAAGGCGAAGAAGGCCACATCGCCAAGCCTTTGGAAAAAGTGCCTGCCCTTACCCTCTCTTGGCTTACATGGTGCTCAGCCTTCTGCTCTCTCAGTGCTCACCAATGAGCCTTCTAATCAACAAATCTGATGGCCTCCTCCATGTCTTTGACTTCTATGACCTCCAACCTCTGGAAGTTCTCTCTTAGTGTCCGGAAGACTTCATAACAGCTGGGCTGGGTCTTAAAGGAAAAGTAGCAATGTGCTGTACAGAGAAGGGGGATACTGTATATTCAAATTCCCGTTCAACATAATCATTGATGTGCCTAATAGGCAATGCAAACGTCAAACGTTAGAAACCAAATTTTTCTTATGTTACATCATATACAAAGTTAACTCAAAATGGATCAGAGACCCACCCTAAGAGCTCAAACTATAAACCTCTTAGAGTAAATCATAAGGAAAAGCTTCATGACATTGGATTTGGCAATGAATTCTTGGACGTGACACCAAAGGAGCTGACAACAAAAGCAAAAATGCTTGGATTAGACTACATGAAAATTAAAAACCCTTGGGCGTTAAAGGACGCTATCAAGAGACTGAAAAGGCAACACACAGCGGAGGAACCTCAATGGCGCCCACCGGGGTCTGTGTCAGCACGCCTGGACCAGGTCAGAGCAATGTCTCAGTCTCCAGGGAGGTCCCCCCTCTCCCCGGGATGCCACCAGAGCCCACCAGATCAGGCCCGTGCATCTTCTGTATGTAGGAGATGGAATGAAGTTTTTCATATCCCTGACCTTTGGAGAAAGTTTGAATTTGAACTGAACCAATCAACAACTTTGTCTTTTCAAGCCACTCCTCGTGATCTCATTCAGCAGATCTTTAAAAGGCATGTTGCCTGTCTCCAGTATGTCAGCTTTAAGGTTGATAGCAGTACTGAATCAGCAGAGGCTGCCTGTGATATACTTTCTCAGCTGGGAAATGGTTCTCCACACCTTGGGCTTGATTTCTAGGGCCAATCCAAGTTTTATGAACGTGTCAAAGTCTCATTTTGTGTCAGCACTTACACTTGCTTGTGTCAACTCAAAATCATTATCATCAATCAAACTTGAAGACCCACCCATGGATGACCCTTCACTGAAGGTTCTGGTGGCCAATAATAGTGATACTCTAACACTCCTAAAAATGAGCAGCTGTCCTTATGTTTCATCTGATGGAATCCTTTGAAATCTAACTTGTCTGATATTAGTATAGCGACACCTGCTTTCTTTTGTTCATTATTAGCTTGGAGTATTGTTCTCCATCCCTTCACTCTGAGTCTGTGTTTGTTCATCTGATGGAATCCTTTGTGTAGCTGATCATTGTCAAGGCCTTAGAGAACTGGCATTGAATTATTACATTCCAAGTGATGAACTTCTCCTGGCCCTTTCAAGTGAGACTCATGTTAACCTTGAACATCTTCGAATTGATGTTGTGAGTGAAAATCCTGGACAAATTAAATTTCATTCCATTAAAAAACAAAGTTGAGATGCACTTATTAAACACTCCCCTGGAGTTAATGTTGTCATATACTTCTTTTTAAACGAAGAGGAATTTGAGACATTCTTCACAGAAGAATCCCCTGTCACTCATCTTTATTTCGGTCGGTCAGTAAGCAAAGCGGTCCTAGGACGGATAGGTCCTAACTGCCCACGCCTAGTTGAGTTAGTGGTGTGTGCAAACGGTCTTCAGACTCTTGACAATGAGCTGATCTGTATTGCTCAACACTAAAAACTGAACAGCCTTGGGCCTCAGTGCATGTGAAGTTCGCTGCAGTGCCGTGGTTGAGTTTGTAAGGCTGGGTGGGAGGAGGCTCGCGCAGCTCTCTGTGATGGAGCAGGTTCTGACCCGGATGGGGATTACGGCCTGGATAAAATTCACGCTGAAGCCTCCAAATACCTGGGAAGAACGTGGTTCCCGGATGTCATGCCTAGCTGGTAATTGTCTACCAAAGATTCTCAACTTTTTTTTTTAAGTCAGTAAGATTAGGTTCTTTCTGTCTATGCAGACATAAATTGTAAGATGTATTGCTGAAATGTTTTCAGTAAAATATTTTATCATTTGCAAATTGTCTTAATGTACTGCAGCAGAAACATTTGAAAAAATAGGAGAAATTTGAAAAGCCAGAAATTTCCATAAATCGGGTGCAGACGCTATATTGTGAATTAGTTCATATGCTAAAGGCTACAGATGGTTTCTAGATAAGCTCCTCAGCCTTCCTTGAAGGCATGTTTTAGCTGGCTAAATAAATTTATAATATTAAGCTTTCTATCCTTTAAATTATGCATTGACAACTTTACATTGTTTTAATTGTTTTTGTTTCATTTTGATATTAATATACTTTACAAAATATTTAGTATTAAAAACAGAGTAAAATCAAAATATAGATATAAGGTTGGCTAATTTTACTTCCTTTTTAGCACTATATAAGATGATATTGTGATTCAATAAACAACTTGTAATTTCCAAAAAAGAAAAAGGCAACACACAGAATGGAAGAAAATATATGCAAATCATCAGTGTAGCACACCCAGGTGGTGTCGCAGAATTGCTCGCATGTGGGGATCCCCTCCCCCTGCACACACATACACAAATCTGGTGTCAGAAGTGTTGTGAGTGTGAAAGTAGAGTTCTGCATGAGAGTAAAGGATACACGGGAGGAAAACTGGGATAATTCGAATACAGGTGGTGTCAGGGAATTGGGACTTGCCACATCAGCCTTGACTCATAAAATCACATGGTTTGGGAAGAGAAAGGATGAAAAGGTGGGACATGAACCTTTGATTCCGGCATGGCAACGTGGTCACCCATGATGTGGACCAGCAGCTGTGCCACACTCAGTTACTAAAGGTAAACGTCACCAATGGAATTTGGAGGCGGATCCAAATCACAGGCAGTTGGTTCACTGGATGCATAGGGAAATGCAAATTAAGAAGAGAAAGGCAAAATATTCAGTCTCTTTGTTATTGTTATCTGTCATAGCTAACATAAAATTAAAAGAAAGTACTAGGTATGATTTCGATGCTAGACTAAGCTCAGAATCCAGTCACTGGCCTCAAAGCCACCCCGCAAAACAAAAATTATGCCGGGACAATGGAAAGTACCTCTAAGACCTCTGGTCACCAAGAAGGTAGTCAACATGGGTGGAGCACAAAACCAAAAAACTATTGAAACCAGAAGGTACAGTGGGAAGGAACTGTTTCATTTTATAGATGGATATTGTCAGGTTCCTGAGGAACCTTTACTAAAATGGAATACGAGAGTGGCTTCACATGCAAGCCATGTGGGACTGGCCTTATGATGACCCGGATATTCACCCGCTGAATATGCCCATTACTCAGGTCATGGTAAATATTATGGTTAAGGGGACCACTTTCATGTGGGCACCCCATATAACCATGCAGCTGCAAAAGTGAGGGACAGTTCAGGAAGCCTTATTGAATTTGCTGTCTCAGTTTCCCTTCATGGGCTTTACAACTGCCAAGAAAAATATTAGGTTGATTAACAACAGAATGGGGAAAGGCAGAGGAGACAATCAAGAGACTGGTTTTAGCTGGGTGAAAATCTCTAAACGGTTATTAAAGGCTAGTGTGAATCAAGCAAATATTGATAGGAGTGAAACAGAGAGGAAACAGAAAGGCAAGAGTCACAGGACTTGTCCCAGGAGAGTGGAAATCTTTAGATGAATTTGAAGAACTGGGAGGAATAAAATGGACATCAATGAGGTCAGAACCAAGGTATTCATACAGCACTACCAAAGGTTGGAAAGGCAAAAGGGTCCCCCTGCTGGTCCACCAAGATTAAAGGGCTCCAGACAAGTCAACTAGGTGTATCCCAATTTGGAAAAAGTTTGAAAGCCTGAAGGCAGAGATTACAAGGAGAAACCTGACCAACAATCGCTTGTGCTTGTGGCAATGGTTAGGCAGATTAAACAAGTTGAAGACTGACAAAAGGGCCAGAGTCCCTTGGCTTGCCTCCTCACTGGGGACCCAAAGCCTTTTGCACAAGGGTGAGTAAGATGGTCAGTGGGTGGAAAAGAGAAGTCTCCAGGAGTCCTTGATGATCAGGATTATTTTAGGCTGGTTACTGTTAAAAACTGCAGATGAGAAGGAGGCTCTGAGGAGTGGAATTTGCTTGCCCTTTGATTAGAGACATTTGCATTTGTGAAGGAAGTCTCCATCTGCGGGGGCTGTCTCCCTCTCTGCACCAGGAGGAAGGGGGGATGAGCTTATCTCTAGAAACTCTTAATGGAGACGGCAAGGACTTAAGTCTTGTTTCTTGTGCTTGTCTGGTGACCTCATGTAGCTGACTCCCCCCACCACCAACATCCTCCTTTGTCTTTAGCTGAAGATAATATTTAAGGTGGTGGCTTCTGCCATGTACTGAATCCGGTTTGATTCTTATCTAAAAGTTTTGGACCACCCAATAACCAGACCCTACCGGCACTGCTACCATTTTAACAACTCTTTTTACATATTCTTTCCTTTGTCTTGTAAAGAGATAACTCACATACCTATGCCTTAAATTTAGCCCTACCCTCAAATCATGTTTTCTGCAACTGATCCTCCTGCCAGTGGGTCCTGTCCCCACGCAGCAACTATTACTGCCCATGGGTCCTGTCCCCATGCAGCAGCTCCTCCTGCCTATGGGTCCTGTCCCCATTCCAGCAGCAGCAGCAGCAGCAGTGGCAGCTCCTCTTGCCCATGGGTCCTGGCCCCGTGCAGCAGCAGCTCTGACTGCCCATGGGTCCTGGCCCCGTGCAGCAGCAGCTCTGACTGCCCATGGGTCCTGGCCCCGTGCAGCAGCAGCTCTGACTGCCCATGGGTCCTGGCCCCGTGCAGCAGCAGCTCTGACTGCCCATGGGTCCTGGCCCCATGCTATTCTCTAAATAAAGGAGCACTACTGCCAGACGGTGAGAGTCCAAGAAATCTTTCTTTCGACTCCTTGGCTCACCAACCCTGCATCACTTGATATAGTTGCCTCACGCACTGTGGTACCAAAACCCATTGGCGAAGCCCTGACATGGGCTCCAATTAGACTGAGAGAACATAAAAATGTAAGAGTCAACCAGGCTATGAAAGTTGAAATGTTTAAAGAGGCTTTATATACAGAAACCGTGTCTTGTTTGCTTGGATGTCTTATAGGAATGGATATTATGTCTGGCTGGGGAACACTTCCCCTACCTAGTATTGTGAAACCAAAACCTGTTGATGACGGCCTAAAGGAGGCTACAGTCGGGAATGTAAGGATTAATGGAAGTCAGGTAAAAGTTTGTAAGAGAAATGGTATGTTTGAAGAGGCTTTATGTGAAGTGGCTGCATCTCTTTTACCTGACCTTATTGTGAGGCTGGACATTGTATCTGACTGGGGAACGTTTCTCCCACCTAGTATTGTAAAACAGAAGGCATATGAAGCTGCCCTGCAAGCAATGCTCATTGGACAGAATGCAACGGGACTCAGTGAGATTGTCAGAGCCCACAGAGTGTGGAGGAGAGGCTGGAGTGCCGGTAAGGAAAAAATCTCTCTAACATATGGCACCACAGGCCGTGCCCTGCCCAACTCCAGGGGCTGCCATTGACCGTTTGTACAAGACCCCAGATTCTCATCGCCTGGGAACCAGAGCAGGGGCAGGGGGTGACTAGAGGCCTGCCACCAGCAGCCCCACTGAAGGGCAGAGCAGCTCGTGGCAGCTAGGACTCCAGTGTAGAAGTCGAGGTCTATTCATTGGTGCCCTAAAACCTCCTCCCTCAGTAGAGTCTCTGCTCCCTGTGTTGGTCCGCCTCTGTCACACTGAGCTTCTGAAGAATGTTCCGTTGATAAATGTCAGCCTGGCTTGCCTGAATTCAGGGAAACAATTACCTAAAGAGAAAGGCGCATTCCACAACTAGACCATGAAAGCTGAGGCCCCCTGGTGGCTTGAAGTGGTAGTGACAACAGCCCTTCCAGATGGGAGTTAGAGAAACCTGATCAAGGCCCAATGAGGAAGGTGAAGTCCCAGAGCCAGGAAGCTGGGACAGACAAGGATTCTTTTCTCTCAGGGTTGTTCTATTAAAAATAGGCCTTATGAACACCTCCATATTATTCCTATTCATCTCAAGGAAACTGAGATTCAGAGGCTGTGACACTAGACCTTCAGATTTGTAGTTCAATGCCCTTTTTAGTACACTATGCTACAGGTCACTGGGAGAAAAACCTCAGAGTAGTGGCGTGACATCAGCATCATGGTGAACTGAGCCGTTACCTCTGTCTCTCCCTTCTAAGTAAGGACCAGTCAGACACCCGGTGACCAAAAAAGGACTCCCCCCACAGCTCATCAGAATGCCTCAGTAATCCATGCATCTATACATCTGAACGTGGGTAGACTGGACCTCCAGGAGGCATTGGGATAGGGGAGCAGCCTCCTCCCTCTCCCCCAGTGGTGGTGATCCAAAATGTGGATCCTCACACTGTTGGGCATGCCAGTGACCACAGGCTACAAGGGCAAACATCGAACACCTGGCTTATCCCCTGCATCTCCTCAGCACTGGTGGGTGGCACACACATCCTGAGGCTCCAGGACACAGAGCCGAGCTGGCAACCTGACATCCTCCACTCCCCTGGCAGTGGCGCTGGTCTCTTCAGCAGTAGAGACAGCAAACAAGATGCAGATTTCACTGTCAGGACCAGGGTGCCCTGACCTGAGGTCTCCAAAAAGCACAGCAGCAGGCACCAGTGACCAGAGATAGCAGGGCCAGCAACAACACTTGAAGTTTAGCCCCTACTCCTCCCCCAGGAGTGGCAGGTGGCTCCTGTGGCCTGAGGCTGCAGGAACCACGGCAGGACCTGACACACCACCCACAGTGGTGGCAACACCAACAATGGCTCTGTCAGAAGCAGGAGCTGCATACTAGAACCCGAGCCACCAACAGCAACAGTGACACCTGTGAACCCAGCTATCCTAGGAGCGGTGCTGCCGGGACTCCTGGATAATCCAGGCACAGCAGCAGAGCTGGCACATGGGGTTGTGGCACTTGAGGCCGTGAAGAGGCCGTGGAGGGCAAGTGGGGGAACACGACACCCAGGCAACGCTAGAAGCAGCAGAAGTACTCAAAGCCTGGTGACCTTGGTGGCAACACCTAAGACTGCAGTGACATCAAGAGCAACAAGACACCAGCAACCTCAGAGGCGCAAGGGGCACAAGGAGGGTACCGATGATGCCTCTAGCAGAGACAGTGGAGGTTGGAAACTTCAGGCCCCCAAATACAACCAGAAGCAGCTCAGAACCAAAGTAACCAAGGTTGTACCCAAATAAGAACGGTGCTTACTACCACCAATGTGCAAGCAGAGGATCAATTCCTCAGACACCATGAAGAGTTACAGTAACACAGCAGAACAGAAGGAGAATGATAGCTTTCCAGAAACCCACCTCAAAGTCACAGAAGATAACAATCTGACTGACAGAGAATTCAAAAGAGCTGTGATAAAAAACTCAATGAGATACAAGAAAACTCACAAAGACAGTTCCAAGAGCATAGGAATAAAATTAGCGGACACAGGGAATACTTCACCAAAGAGATTGAAGCTCTAGAGAAAAAACAAACAAAAGTTCTGGATATGAAGAACACAAGGAATGAGATAAAAATGATGTCGAATGCATAAAAATAGAGAGGTCCTTATGACGGAGAGGATCAGTGAACTCAAAACTAGAAACGTAGAAATGGTCCAGGTGGAAGCAGAGAGAGAACTAAGATTTTGAAAAAATGAAACAATTCTTCAAGAAATATCTCACTCAATTAGGAAAAGTAACATAAGGATTATAGGTTTGGCTGAAGGAGAAGAGAGGGAGAAAGGAGCAGAGAGTTTACTCAAAGAAATAGTAGCTGAGAATTTCCCAAACCTGGGGAAGTAACTGGATATACAAGGACATGAAGCTAACACAACTCCGAAGTACATCAAGGCAAAAAGAGCTTTTCCAAGGCACATAATATTAAAACTGTCAAAAGTCAATGACAAAGAAAAAATTTGAGAGGCAGCAAGTGAGAAGAAAATAACCTCCAGAGGAACCCTCATCAGGCTTTCAGTGGATTTCTCAGCAGAAACCTTACAGGCTAGGAGGGAGTGGAATGACTGATTCAAAATACTGAAAGACAAAAACTATTGCCCAAGAATACTCTATACAGCAAGATTATCCTTCAGGTATGCCAGAGAAATAAAAGCTTCCACAGACAAACATAACCTGAGGGAGCTCACTGCCACTAGACCCGCCTTACAAGAAATGATGAAGTGATCCTTCCTACCTGAGACGAAAAGGCAAAGCTTAACAAATCTTTGAGCAAGGAGTTAAATAGACAGACAAAATCAGAAGACTGCAGCTCTGTATCAGAATAAGGTAGCAAACAAGTCTAAAACAAAGGATAAAGGGAAAGAAAGCATGAAAAATAACCATAACCACTTCAATTTGGTCACAAAATCACAACACAAAAAAGAAAAATTTGTGACCATGACAACATAGAAGGAGAAGAGGTAAGGGATGGAACCTGCATAGGCTAATGGACGTAAGAGGCTATCCGAAATTGGACTATCTCATCTATGAGATCTTTGCTATAAGCTTCATTGTAACTACAAAACGAAAAATCAGAGTAGAGTCCCAAATCATAAATAAAGTGAAAACCGGGAAAACCACCCAAGGGAAATGAAAGAAATACAAAGGAAAGAAACAATGGAAATATAAAGTAACTGGAAAACAAAAGATAAAATGGCAACATTCAGCTCTCATATTTCAATAATCCTTCTAAATGTAAATGGATTGAATTCACCAATCAAAAGAAACAGAGGGGCTGTCTGGATTAAAAACAAGACCCAACAATATGATGCCTTCGGGAAACATAGCTCTAAAGACAAACATAAGCTCAGAGTGAAGGGATGGAATAAGATACTCCAAGCAAATGGCAAACGAAAGAAAGCTGGTGTAGCCATACTCACCTCAGACAAAGCAGACTTCAAGCAAAGAAAGATCCTGAGAGACAAAGATGGCTATTATATAAGGAAAAAAGGGAAATTCCACCAAGAAGACGTAACACTTATGAATATATATGCACCTAACACAGGAGCACCAAAATATATAAATCAAACCTTAACAGACCTAAAAGGAGAAATTGACAGCAACACAATAGTAGGAGGGAATCTGAACACCACACTTATGTCAACAGAAAGAGAATTCAGACAGAAAGTCAACAAGGAAACATTGGCCTTAAATAAAACACTAGACGAGATGGGCTTCCCAGATGTTTATAGAACATTCCATCTAAGAACAGCAGAATACATCTTCTTCTCAAGTGCATATGGAACCTTCTCAAACTTAGACAATATGTTGGCAAACAAAGAAGCAAGCCTCAATAAATTTAAAAACGTTGAAATATTATCAAGCATCTTTTCAACCTACAGTGCTATGAAACTAGAAATCAACTACCATAAAAGCTGGGAAAGTATCAAATATGTGGAGAGTAAACAACGTGCCACTGAATAACTGTTGGATCGGCGGAGAAATCAAAAGATACCTAGAGACAAATGTAATCAAAAACACAACATACCAAAACATATGGGATCCAGCAAAAGCAGTACTAAGAGGGAAATTTATAGCAATAGAGGCCTACCTCAACAAACAAGAGAAATCGCAAATAAATAAGCCTACCCTATACCTAAAAGAACTATAAAAAGAAGAACAAACAAAGCCTGGATTCAGAAGAAGGAAGGAAATAATAAAAAGCAGAGTAGAAATAAATGAAACAGAGACTAGAAAAACAATAGAAAGGATCCATGAAACTAAGAACTGGTTCTTTGAGAAGATAAACAAAATTGACAAACCCCTGCCCAGACTCACAAAAAAGAAAAGAGAGAAGTCTCAACTAAATAAAAATAGAAATTAAGGAGGAGAAATTACAACAGATACCACAGAAATTCAAAGGATTATAAGAGAATACTATGAACAGCTATATGCCAAGAAACTGGATAACCTGGAGGAAATAGATAAAGTCTTAGAATGATACAACCTCCCAATACATAAGCAAGAAGAAAAAGAGAATCTGAATAGACGAATCACAAGCAAAGAGATTGAAATAGTAGTCAAAAACCTCCCCAAAAAGCAAAAGTCCAGAAGCAGATGACTTCTCTTGTGATTTCTACCAAACATTCAAAGAAGATTATTTCCTATCCCTCTCAAACTCTTCTGAGAAATTCAAGAGGACAGGATGCTTCCTAAATCATTTTATGAGGCCAACATTACCCTGATACCAAAACCAGACAAGGACAACAGAAAAACGGAAAATTATAGGCCAATATTGCTGATGAACATAGATGCAAAAGTCCTCAACCAAATGTTAGCAAATCAAATACAACAATACTTTAAAGGATCATACACCACCTTCAAGTGGGATTTATTCCAGGATGTCGGGGACGGTTCAACATTCACAAATCAATCAGTGTGATATACATCATGAACAAAGCGAATAATAAAAATGACATGATCATCTCAATAGATGTAGAGGAAGCATTTGACAATATCCAACATGCATTGATGATAAAATTTCTAAACAAAATGGGTATAGAAGGAAAGTACCTCAACATAACGAAGGCCATACGTGAAAAACCCACAGCGAACATCACACTCAACAGAGAAAATCTGAAAGCCATTTTCCGAGAACAGAAACAAGACAAGGATGACCACTCTTGCCACTCATATTCAACATAGTACTGGAAGTTTTGACAGAGCAATTAGGGAAGAAAAAGAAATAAAAGGAAACCAAATTGGAAAAGAAAAAGGGAGACTCTCACTATTTGCAGATGACATGATTCCGTATATAGAAAACCCTAAAGAATTCACAAAAAAAGTCTTAGAAATAATCAACAACTATGGCAAAGTTGTAGGCTACAAAACCAACTTACCAAAATCAGTTGCATTTCTACACTCTGATCACGAACTAACAGAAAGAGCACTCAAGAATACAATCCCGTTTCCAACAAAAACAAATAGAATAAAATCTCTAGGAATAAATTTAACCAAGGAGGTAAAAGACTGATATAATGAAAACAATAAGACATTATTGAAAGAAATCAATGATGACATAAAGAACTGGAAAGATAGTCCATGCACATGGGTTGGAAGAAAAAACACGGTTAAAGTGTCCATACTATCTAAAGTAATCGACAGGGTCTGTGCAATCCCAAGAAGAATCCCAATGACATGCTCCATGGAAATAGAACAAAGAATCCTAAAATTTATATGAGGCAAGAAAATTCCCAGAAAGAAATCCCAAGAGAGCAAAGCTGGAGGCATCACCATTCCTGACCTCAAAATATACTACAAAGCTACAGGAATCAAAACATCATGGTACTGGTACAAACACAGAGGCACACATCAGTGGAGCAGAATGGAAAGTCCAAAAATAGAACCACCCATCTGCGAATAGCTAATCTTTGATAATGGAGCTAAGTACATACAATGCAGAAAGGAAAGTCTCTCGAATAAATGGGGTTGGGACAACTGGACAGCAACAGGCAAAACAATGAGACTAGACCATTCTCTTTTGCCATACACAAAAATTAACTCAAAATGGATTAATGACTTGAAGGTAAGATGTGAAGCCATAAAACTCCAGGAAGGAAACATAGGCAGTCCACTCTTGGACGTTCGTCTTAGAAGGATCATTTGGAATACCATGTCCACTCGGGCAAGGGAAACAAAAGAAAAAATAAACTAAGGGGACTTCATCAAACTAAAGAGCTTCTGCAAGGCCAAGGAAACCATGAACAAAACAAAAAGACTACCCACCAACTGGGAGAACATATTTGCACCTCATCTACCCGACAAGGAGTTAATTTCCAAAATATTTAAAGAACTCACACAACTCAACAACCAAAAAACAACCCGCTCAATAAATGGGCAGAGGATCTGAGCAAACATTTTTCCAAAGAAGATATACAGATGGCCAACAGGCACATGAAAAGATGTTCAGCTTCACTAATCATTAGGGAAATGCAAATCAAAACTACACTGAGATATCACCTCACGCCCACCAGAATGGCTATAATTCCCAAGACAAGAAACAAGTGTTGGAGATGGTGTGGCGAAAAGGGAACCTTCATACGCTGCTGGTGGGAACTCAAACAGGTGCAGCCACTATGCAAAACAGCATGGAGATTCTCTTAAATAAATTAAAAATAGAAATTCCATATGATCCAGCTATTCCACGACTGGCTATTTATCCAAAGAATATGAAATCAACAATTCAAAAAGATTTATGCGCCCACATGTTCATTGCAGCATTATACACAATAGCCTAGATGTGGAAGCAACCCAAGTGCCCATCAATAGTGGAATGGATAAAGAAAATGTGGTGCATATATACAGTGGAATACTACTCAGCCATAAACAAGAGGAAATCTTGCCGTTTGTGACAAGGTGGATGGGTCTTGAGGGTTTATGCTAACCGAAATAAGTCAGACAGAGAAAGACAAATAGCTATGATTTCTCTCATAGGTGGATGATAAACAAACAAGCACATAGATAAGGAGAACAGATTAGTGGTTACCAGAAGAAAAGGGGTTGGGGGAGGGCAAAAGGGGGAAAGGGGCACCTATGTATGGTGATGGACAATATGTAGACGATCAGTGGTGAACACGATGTAATCTATACAGAAACTGAAATAGAACAACGTACACCTGAAAAATAAACAAAGTTAAAAGCCAATATGACCTCCAAAATAAAATAACCTTTAAAAAGTCCTAGAGTTCATGGAGCATTTTCCCTGCTCCTGCCCTTCCCTGGTAAGAGAGGAAGATATTGCTAGAAGATGCTACGGGTGTTAAAAGACAGGTTTCAGCAGGCTTTGGGGAGAGAGCCGTGACCTACACAAATTGTGAGAGTCCAGCAAAAGCGAAGAGAAGCCCTGTAAAACCAGAATGAAAAATGCAGAAATCTCTCCCTTTGTGACACTTGGTTAGAATTGTTGGTGACAGACTGCAGAGCACAAATGCTTTCTGATTGGCTTGGGGTTGGCAAGATAAGAAGGCTTTCCTGCTCTCCCAAGAACTTTTCTTGAGAAATAGTTTTCTGTGGGGGGTTGGACAGGTCCTTATGGCTACATAAGAATGTTTGATCCTCAACCTATCAATGAATGCAGGATTTTGAGCAAAACACTTGAAATTCTTCTTAGAAGACTTTATAGACAGTTGTTTTCAGGTCAGATTGGTGTCAGGAAGTGTCAGAGGTTGAGGGGACCACGGAATCTCTGCTACAACTTTCTACCTGGAGCAGGGTTTCCCCTAGTACGTTTCTGACAAGGAGCGGAATGAACAGCTCTAGCAACAAGTCAAGAGCTCACTCCCTCAAAAGATAGCCCATTGCGTGTTTAGTTCTATGACATATAAACCCGTGCGGGAATTGTATGCCAGCCAAGCATAGACAGCCCGGTGAGTAAATGTACATGGTCGAGCCTGAAGCTTGTAATAAGGCACTCTGGGAACCAAACATTGTTCACTGTATGTCTGTTTCCTTAGACACAGAGTGAAAGTTGAGCGGGGGAGATGAGTAGAAAGGAGAATTTCTACGAAGATTCACTTTTATTCTGCTTTCCTTTAGAAAGTCAGATAAAAGCACATTTCTCTATTCTTAGAGCTCAGCTGCCTTTCATTCGTGTATTAGTCAGGGATCTTCAGAGAAACAGAATCAATAGAAGATCAATCTATCATCTATCTATCTATCTATCTATCTATCTATCTATCTATCTATCATCTGTCTATCTATCTATCATCTGTCTATCTATCTATCATCTGTCTATCTGTCATAGGGATTGGCTCTCATGATTTTGGGTGCTGAGAAGTCCCATGATCTGCTGTCTAAAACCTGGAGGACTGGGAAAGCCAGTGGTGTAATTCAATCGGAGACAAAAGACCTGAGAATCAGGGGGCTGATGGTGTGAGTCTGAGTCTCAGGCTGAAAGCTGGAGAACCAGGAACACCAGTGTCTGAAGGTGGGAGAAGGTGGATGATTCAGCTGAAGCAGAGAGAGAGAGAATTCACCCTTCCTCCACATTTTGTTCTGTTCAGGCTCTCAATGGATTGGATGGATGATGCCCCCCTGCATTGGTGAGGGCGATCTTCTTTACCCAGTCTGTTGATTCAAATGCTAATATTTTCCAGAGACACCCTCACAGACACACCCAGAAATAATGTCCTACCAGCTACCTGGGTACCCCTTAGCCCAGTCGTGTTGACACATAAAATTAACCATCGCACTTCCTGTGGAGAATATTCACCCCTTTCATAGCCCATGAGGTGAGGGACACATACTTACAGGATGATGGTCTTCCATGTGTGACAAGGACAATTTGGAACAGCTCCTAGGTGTTGGGTTGCCCTAACAAATAGATTTGTTAACAACTGTATTCTATTGCTTAGGAATGAGACGAACAACCTCCTTATAAAATAGTCTTTCATGGTAAGTTGGAGAAAACGGCATTCTACAAGCCAGAGTCTAGAGGCCCATCCACTTGTCTCAATCTACTCTGCTCCCACCCAAAGTCAACACTTCCCTTCTCGAACCTGGACTGTTAACATAGCCTTCTTTCTCTCTGGTTTTCTGCACTTTCACCACGATATGTGTAAGAGTGGGTTTCTTTTTATTTATCCTGCCTAGAATTCACTGGGCTTTCAGAATCTGGGGATTACAACTTTCATCTGTTCTGGAAAATTTGGGGCTGTCATCTTCTTCCCCATTTCTCCCCTGTCCTTCTGGGATTTAAATTAAACATAAATGAGACCGTCTCACTCTGCTCATTGTGTCTCTTATCCTATCTTTTCCTTTTTTTCATATAATTAGCTTCTCCAGGCAGAATTCTAAATGATTTCCTCTGATCTATCTTCCAACTCAGTAACTCTCTCCTAAATTTATTTTTCCTCATTGCACTTATGATCATCTAATGGTTGTGTTTAGCCTTCTGTCAAACACATCCAGTAAACTCTCAGTTGTTACATTTTTAGTCCTAGATGTCCTATTTGATTAGTTTTCAAACTGGCTATGTCACTTTTTATGATTTTCTGTTCCCTGAAAGTATTTTTAAGCTTATCTTTTATTTTTTGAACTGTAGTAAACCATAGTGATTACAGTCTGTGTCTCAATTCTGATATCTGAAATCTTTGTGGATTTGTTTTCATTGTCTCTTTTTCCTCTGGTTGTCCCTTTCCATGTATTCTTTCCCTGTGTGCCTACTTGTCTTTGACGATGTGCTGATATATACTTGAAAAAGTATTTGCAACACTAATTTCAGGCCCAGGAAGACAGAACCTGCCTGCGGAGAGTATTTTCACTTGCTTCTGACAAATGCCTGGGGACACTACCTGTCCAAGGCCACTTTAATCCAAGGTCAGGGCTTGAAGGTCCTTACATCATCCCGGTGATGGCTATCTAGTCTGCCAGTGCGGGCAAGGGCTTGCTGCTTCTGCTTCACCATTATCCGGAAGAGGGAGCCACTTAGTTTCAGCTTAGAGTGGCTGGGGAGCTTGTCAGATCTACCCATTTCGGACGTGGGCTCCAACTTTTTTCCCCTTTGCCCATGAGGCCACCCAAACCACAGCTCAGTTTCACCACTCTTTCTTCTGGATTCAGCAAACGCCCTCAGGCCAAAGTGGCTTTAAGTGCAAGGCTTTCCCATCTGGGTTCTTGTCTTCTGGATTTTAGTCTCATCGTTCCTTAGCTCTTAGTGAAGATCATTCCTTTCTATATTTCATCCAGTATGTCTTAGTTTTCCTCACTGGGATGCTTTGTCTAAATGACTTAGCCTGTCGTTGCCAGAAGCAGAGGTGTGCAGCACTCTCCGACCTGCTCTCCTTGGCCCCCGTCTCTCTTCCTTGCAGTCCTTCCTTCACAAAGTAACTGAAAGTTCCTTCCTGATTGCGTCATTCCTCGGCACAAATCCTCCAAAAGCATGCTGTTGAACGGAAGATAGAAATGAAACTCCCTCGTTAGGACCATCCGACCTAAATCTCTCCATCTTGCTTCACTCATTCACCGGTCAGGTATTCACTGTGGGCTGAGTGTGTGGCCCTCACTAGGCCAGGTGCCACCTATTCTTTGGCCTCTTCCCTCTTCACCTCCTTGTTACCTCCCAATTCACCTTACACTCCAGCCAAACTGGAATCCTCACTGTCATGTGGCAGAGCTGGGTCGGAACACAGATGGGCTAACTCCCAGGTCAGTGCACTTTCCTCTATACCATGACCCCGTATTCAGGTTGAAGTCCATTCCCTCTGGATAGTGATGCATTTTCTAGTAAATTAACTAGACAAAAGCTCAACAAGTACAGATTAGACTGACTTTTTCATATTTCTTGTTGCCCCTTGGCTATTTGTCCCGTGAGTCTAGGATGTAAGCTCTGGAGGCGAATTCATTACGGCAGTCAAGGTTTTAGCAATCTCCATAGTCACAAGGATGGCTAGGAAAAAGACTTCAGACTTGCTTTCCCTGACCAACGTGGGACCCACGGTCTGTGGAACTTGATTCCAGGTGCTGGGAATGACCTGCTGCCAAGCAAATCTACTGCCACCTGCTGGTGGTTGCCTGAAATACCAGTCAAAGCCGACTTGAGGGGAAAAAACACAGGATTCTGGAAGTAGGCCAACCTGGAAAGAGGATTCTAGTTTTGGCCTCTGCCACTATGTAACCTTGGACCAATCCATCTTCCTTCTCTAGGCTTCGGTCTCCCCACTCGTACGATTCGGATGCTTGCACAAAATGATCTGAAATGGCCTTTTCAGTTTTGACAAGCAAGGGTTGTCTCTACAAGGATGCCTGCGTGACCAGGGACAAGGAGAGACCTCTACTAAGAGCAGTAGGGGTGGGCTCCACTCACCCACTCGTGTAGGTGTTGGTTAGCAATGTATGGACCCTCCCACGTTTTTTCCTTTCTAATCTTGCACCCATGTCGGAAGAAAGCATTTACTGCAAAAGTAGGAAAACAGAGGGGGGAAACGAGAGGAGAAAAAAGCTGTGAGGGTGCTCTGACGGTTAAGAGAAGGCAGGGGAGTATGGGACACGTTTTTCAGAAGTGTCACTCTAAAATGGTAAAAAAAAAAAAAAAAAAAGTTGGGGGCAGATTAAGGTGGAGTAAAGAGTTAAACCTTGAGCTGTGCAAAACAGCCACTCAGGGAGTTCCACGCATCTGAAGCTTTGCAATATGCTGGGCCCCCGCATTCCACCAAATGCTGGAGAAAACGGGAGGGGGAGGACGTTTCTCCTTGAATATTCTAGTTAACCAAGAGGGAACTGGAAATCCAGTTTGAGTCCACCACCGTTAAATGGCTTGCTCTGGCAGGTCCAGTGCTGGTGAACACGACCGAGTTCTGTTTGTTGATTGCCCATCTGGCTTATGTGCTCTGAAGAGGCCGCTTTCTGAACCCGCTTCATCACAGACCTGAGATGGGAAGGACGGAGGGTAGGGAGGGGAGGCGGGGAGGCATTTCCTCATTCTCTGAGCTCCTTCTGTCCCACGGGGCGATGTTGAGGGTAGTGAGAATAGACGCCCTCTAGTCAAAGTGCCAGGCTTTTCCACATGATTGGGCCCGAATGATGGAGCATTAAAGTGGCCTGTTCTCCAGGGGCCGAGTCCCTTGAAGATGCGATACTTTGAACTTTGCCATCTTTCCCCCTTCTATGGTGTCAGCCAAGAACCCTCACTTCAACTTGGCATCCCCTAGCTCTTGGGCGCCGGGACTCCTGGAGCCTAATTTCTGTCCTGATGAAGGGTCACTCCTGCTGCGGCCAGAGCCCCGAGAACAATTGGCTATTGGCTGTCCGACTCCACCCCACGGAGAGGCGAGGCACTCGGGTTCATCGAAGGCTCAAGGCTCTGGGAATGACCAGCAGCCGAGTATCTCCTGATGCCACAAAGGTGTGCAGCCCTTTCAGAGCGGAGATTCGGCCCGGGCGCTCAAATCACTGCACTCCCGTCCACAGGGAGCAAACTCTTGGGCATGCGCTGTTCCAAGAGAAAAATCGCATTTTGCCTTTTTGCAGACGGGAGGCGCAGGGTGGGGTACCCCAAGCCGCCGACCCCCGGCCCAGCCCTCCAGCAGCCAGGGAGCCGGAGCTGGCCTGGGAATGACTAGAGACCCGACAGACCAGAGGGCTGGGTGGTGCGCAGTCTGCGGGACGAGGCAGGACCGCGCGTCTTTTTGTGCGTCTCCTGCCACCGGCCGGATTGGCTAGGCTCCCGCCGCCACCGGGTTGGGCGGAGCCAGTCGCGCGCCCGGCTCAGCGCCCATCCAGGGGCGGCCGGAAGCGCCTGCGGACCAAGCGTGCTTGGAAGCGGCTGGGTTCCTCCTGCGGGCGCTGCGTGGAGTGGAGCTGCTGGGCCGCTTGCTCTTCTCGCCGCTCCCGGGCTCCGGGCTCCTGACCGATCCCCGCCCTCTCCGCTCCCCTTGTCGTCGATGCCCTCCCCTTAGAGGCGACTCTTTGCCAAAGAGCTGGCGCCCCCTCCCTAGCTCCCTCTGGACTCTCGCTACCTGGCTCACTCCTTCCTCCGCCTTCTCCCTGGTCCGCGGCCACCTCCCCTGTTCTCCGTCCGTCGGAACTACGGTATCAGGCCATGCTGTGAGCCGCTGTGTGCCTGCTACTCGTCAGGACCTGGCTCTTGGAGCTCAGCGACCCCAATCCCGCCTCGAAATTCCACTTCAACCTCCAAGGGCACCTGTTCCGATGTTCCTGACGTCGTTCTGGATCTCTTTATTGGTAAGCGGGGTGGCCAGACTGCCATGAGCGGCGGGGAGGGTGGGGGCGAGTGGGCGACGTCTTGGAAGTAGTCAGCTGGAGGAGACGTGGACCTGGGCTTCTAAGCCCCTGCCCACGTGCCCTGCCTACCGGCTGGCTCCTACAAAGATTGGTGGTGGGAATGGGGGCGACCAGTTGAGATGGAGCCCATATGTTACTGTGGTGCCTGATAGCGTCCCGTGTGTGCTCAAATTGCTGGGGTTGGGGATGCCACCACCCCAGGGTCCACGCAGCCATCCCCAGGGACTAAGGTCCCAAGCAGTTCTCAGCCACGAGCCCTGGCCCCTGTGTTTGTGTGTGTTGGTGGAGGGGGTGTCATAGGGTGAGGGCTGAAATTAATATTTTGTCCTGCCTTGACATCTGGTAAAATCGGGAGGGCCTTGAGCGGCCTAATGGCAAGTTCCTGGCCCAGTCTGCTGCCGCAGATAGAGTCCCCTAGGCAAACAAGCCTCCCTATCACGTTGACCAGATGTATTCCTGCTTGTAATCCCTGAGTAGTGGTTCTCCATCAGCCAGCAGAGGTATTCAGACAAACCAATCGCATCCTCCCTCAGGAACCAGGAGAACCTCACCCTCTTAATACTACAAAGCCTGCCTCCCACAGACCCTTCTGGTTCCCTCTGTTCCACAATGCAACCCCCACGTGTCCTGTGTGGCATGCGACGTCCTCCTCTCCTGGGCTGTGAGCGTATGTGACTAGTAAACTGCTGCTCATCTTCTCCGTCCAGTGTTGGGTTGCTGTGCTCAGCCATCCCTATAACTCTAGGGCGGGACTCCCTCCCTCACGAGCGGGGTGAAGAGCAGGTGATTAAAACAATCGCCGTCACACACGGTGGCCCAACTGCTCCTTGGCTAACTGGTTCCCCGATACAGTGGAGGCTGCCTGGGACAGGGCCGCCAATTGCTAGTGGGCTTGTGCTTTGGCCTGGCTGACACTGTGTTGTCTCTGTAGGGTGTTGTCATCTCTTCCTACCCTAAAACGCTCTGGTCCCCAAGACAAGAGTTGTGGTTAATTGATGGCTTCCCAGTGTGATGTGCCGCCGAGTGTGGCCCGTGTGTGGCAGGTAGTCTCAGAAGTTCCTGCTGGTTAAAGTGGTGAAACACAGCACCCTAACCAGTCAGCGCTTGAGTCGTTCTTTCTGGGGGTTGGGCTAGTGACTTGTCATGCAGTGACCAGTGCCTCTCACCTGGTAACCACGACTGGTTTCTTGGGGCAGCCATATGGAGATTCTGGTTGTGCACCCCTGGGATGGCCCAGAGATGACCCTTTATTCGGTTTACTGAAAGGAAGGAGACTACTCCCACAGGCAGAATTAAGCATGGCACCCTGGTTGCCTTAATAGTCAGTGTTGTTTGGGTCAGGGTGGTGACTTTGCACCTCTCCTGTGCTGCTGCTACCCTTGCTGCTGTCCTGCACATTCTGCTGACACCCAAAGTTATTGAAGTGCACATCCATGGTGGCCTGTGGCCCAGGAGCTGATAGGAAAAGGGGATGAAGCGTTTGGTATTGAACTGCTCTCCCAATGTGAAACCCCTTTCCGGTGCGCCTTGGCTTTGGTTATCACTGCTTCTTACCAGCACGCCAAAGGGCTAATCTTGTGATCATGAGGCTTAATGCCCCTACCCAGACCATAGACAAAATGACCCTACTGGATATGAATGCCCACCGTAGAGGAGGAGGCAGCTGCCCAAGAGATGTTCAGAGGCCCAGTGGCCCCTTTCCCCATAACCACGTAGGAGGGCTGGACCACTCATGATGGGGTGGAGACAAAGCCCAAAGCTGTGAGTTTGCACAGCTAGAAATCTAAAATATTCTGAAGGAACGTGTACAGACAGAAAAGACCAAAAAAAAAAAAGAAAAAGAAATCCTATGTGGTGGTGGACATGGCAGGGCCGTAGCAGAAGATGGTTTCAGTCCGTTGGCTTCTGGGCTGGGGGCCCAGCGATCTTCTGCGAAGCTACTTTGCTGCTTATGTCTCTGTTACAACCAAAATCTGATCATCGTAGTTACAGGGCAAAACACCCATGGCACCCCTGTGACAATGATGACATTAATCCAAACCCAACTTAAGCCCAGAGTCTTTAAACCCTCTAAAGCAGCCATCGCCATAGGGGAGGCCCCTAACCCTAATGATATTGATTTGAGGCTCTCTGGAGGAGGAAATGTATAAATATGAACAGAGCTAGAGAGGACCCTCCTACCCGACAAAGTATATCCAGTGACAAACAAGCAAAGTGAATCCAAGAGAGAGAAAGAAAGCCACAAGCTTGAATATAAGGGGAGGAAACAATTTAAATTGAAGCAAAAGGCCACAGTTTAATCCAATTGGAAATCCAGAATGTACTAAAAGAATTTATACCCTGATGAGAACTCTGTGCTCGGCAGAGGGGTATTTTCTCACTGTGTCCTGACCTGGTCTTTCCTTTGTACAGCTGTGGAGAGAGAGAGCTCTCTGGTGTCTCTTCCTCTCCTAATAAGGACACCAGTCCTATTGGATTAGGGCCCTACCCTTATGACCTCATTTAACCTTGATTACCTCCTTCAAGGCCGTATTTCCACTACAGTCACACAGAGGGCTAGGGCCTCAACATATGAATTTTGGCGGGACACAATTCAGTCCATTACGCCTTGGTTTATATTTTGAGTCTCTGTGAGGCAATTGACTGGCAGGGTTCTTTACCTCAAAGGAAGCAACACTTAGGCAGTGGCCCCAGAGTTTATAGACATATACAGCTGGGGCCATTTGTGGGCCAGGGCGTTCAGTGCTAAGATGACTGCCTGAAGTTTGGCCAATTTGCTGACCCTTTGGTCCAGCCCTTTATCCTGGACATCCTGGTTAAGGGGTGGAACGCAGTAATATGTGTGATGGTGACAATACAGTCTGTAGTGTACAGACTCCCGGCGTTGTTCACTCAAGTGGATTCCAAGGCGCTCCCCAGGTGGCCAAGAGGTCCGGGAGAGGGGTGGCCTCTTCCTCCACCATGGCATCTGGCAGGGGACTAAGGACAAGTGAGGCCATGCCCCCCTGCGAGGGAGATAAGCTAGAGGGCTCATATTGGGCTCCATCCTGTCTCAAGGAGGCCCCAGTCACCATGCTGTGGTTGTGGGGTGCTGGTTCCATGACCCAAGGCATACTGGGCATCTGGGTACAGACGTCACAGGCTCAGGGGCTGTGAGAGCCTCTCTCTTTGAGGATAGCCCAGTATGTGGCCGGCACTTGGCACTCTAGTGGTGTGTAGGACATGGCCGAGGAGGGCAGTTTCTTGCATCAGAAGCCCATGGGCAACTTCCAGCCATCCTGGGTGGTCCAAAGACTCTAGGGGACATGAGAGGAGGTTACTAAAGCCTCTAAGACAAAGGACATTCTGGAGACACTAAGGAGAGTGGCCACTGATGTAGATTTGGACAGATTCGAGAGTCTTCTGGGAGAGGGTTTTATCCTTTTGTTGTGTAAATTCCTTTAGTAACTTCTGGATTTCCAATTGGATTAAATTGTAAATTGAAACAGAAACACACATAAAACAAGTTTATGTGTTGATGGGTTGATGAAAATGTTGTTGTGACCAGAGGCTCCCAGGAACCTAGCCCTGTATTTCCCCTAGGAGCAGTGGTTTAGCAGTCGCTAATTCAGTGCTCGTGGTGACTTTATAGAACATGAGTACCACAAATCACAAGGATCGACTGTATATGTGTTTAGTCTGCTAGGGCTGCCATCACAAAATACCACAGACTGGGTGGCTTCAATGACAGACATTTATTTTCTCAAAGTTCTAAAGGCAAGAAGTTCAAGATGAAGAGGCCAGCAGATGCTGTGAGTGAATGTGACTAATATCCGGCTGTCACCTCATCTGTGCAGTGTGAGGTGGTTTGTGTTTGGCCATCCTCATAACCCTCGGGCAAGAATCCCTTCCTCACCAACAGGTGAATAGGAGGTGATCAGAACAGGCGTCCAGGGTGATGGGCAAGACACAAAGCACAGACATGAGAGACAGCTGTTTGAAGCCAGGTGTTAGGCCATTCCCAGTGTGTGTGTGTGGAGGTGTTGGGGGACCCTTTTTGATGCCACCAATAGAAATTGTCGACTCAGCTTCATTGGACCCCAGACAGTACAATGTATGGCTGTGTATTCCTGTGGCCTGGGGCGGGTGTACTTTTGTTCTCACTCATGCAAAACATTTGAAGATACAGGTTTTATTTCTATGTTTGATTTTAAATTTGTTTGCACCTGTAAATATCTGAAGAGATGTTAAGCAGTCAGCCACATGCCTGCAGATCACACAGCAGTATGTATGTGCAGTGGCCACAGATCCCGAGCACCGGACCCTGGGTAACGTGTGGTTGGAAACAGGTGGGAATGCGTTGCTTTAGTTGAGGGATCATTCATGCATACACTGTGGCATACTGCAAAATGAAATTTTTCTGATAAAGGTTATCTGGAGTAAGTTTTTAAATGGCCAACCAGAAATGAACATGGACGCGTCCAGGGGCAAAAAAAGGGTGGTTGGACCAGGTTCCAGGCAGACAGCTCTGCAGTGTCCACAGCCCCATGTATCAGACTGTGCTAGTGAACACACACACACCACATACACACACGCGCACACATGCAGGGACCGAGGCTCCTTGGTCAGTGTGTGTCAGATCCTAAGGGTCACAGTGATGCCCAGGGCCTGTTCTCATTCGCAAGCCGCTTTTAGGGGAAACGGCCCTGCTGGAGGTCTCAGGTGTCTTGGGTGAGAGCATCAGAGGCCTTTAGAAAGGCCAGCCTTCTACTATGCTGGGCACTTACATGTACTCACCCAAGGTTCCTCCAGGCTGGAAGCACATGATTAGTGAGAGAAATGCCAGCTCCCAGAAGGAGTGCCTTTGAGAAGACAGCCCTGAGGCCCAAGAATCTGAAATGGCTTTGTGGGGTGAGCGTCCAAAGGTTCTCCCTGTGTGTCATATGCCATCTGCCCGGCGTTAAAAACGGAGGTGTACAAGAGCAAGGTTGACATGGATGTGACAACAAAATGCCCATTCCCAGCCCAGGTGGGGGAAATGTGACTTTGAGTTGGAGGACGGAGCATGGTTAGCTCAGCTCAGGAGGGCACTGAGGGTGGGAAATTCCTTTTCCTGGGGCACTCAGGGACCCCTGGAAGGACCCCCACTGACGTGGAGAGCTGTGTCCATGCTGATTGCGAAGTGGGGCTCTTTAGGGGTTGAAGTAATGCCTTTTTCTGAGGGCTGTCACCTGCCTGCTGCTTCCCCCGTCCACTGCCCAGAATGCCTGCCTCCACCCCCTCATCCTGCCTGGTACCACCGACCGACCCAGTCTTTGTGCCTCTTGATCGAAGCTGGGGAGGGGGAAGGAGGAGTCTGCCCGTCTGCTGTGCTTCTGGCTGACACGCTGTGGGGCAAGAGGGGGCGGGGGAGACAGTGTGTCCACATATGACTATACATGTCTGCACGTGTGCAGGGGAAGAGAAGGCCCTGAAAACTTGACAGGTGGGGTAGTCTCTGCTGTTTGTTCTCGGAGAAACCATGTGGCATGTACCGACGACCAGTGCCTTCTCTGTTTTAGCAAAAACTGTGCGAATGAAACTGTGGTGCGGAAGGTCTTGGACAGGGTGCTCATGGGCTGTGATGTCCACCTGAGTCCAATATTTGGCAGTAAGCCGCTTCCAGACATTTGCTGTCTTTGCTGAGTAGAACTGAGACACGGCAAGCCAGCCCCACCAAGGAAGCTTACGAGAGGTGCACCCCCAGGCTCGACACCTGCCTGTCCAGCTCCCACCTTCCTGGCCTGCAGAGACCTGCACCGGGGCACTCCAGGGCTCCCGAGCCCCGGCCTTTCGCTCTGACCCTAGAATTTCTGCCGCCACCCTGGCTTCATACGCAAGAGGCCTTCTGCTCTCTCCACGCTCCCTTGTGAAGGTACCACACCTGAAGCGCGCTCCCTGGTGTGGCTGGAGGAGCACTACGCACAGAACTGGGAGTGCAGGCCCAGGGCACGGTGCTTCTCAAGGTAGCATTTTCTGCTCCGTCTGTCGTGCTGTCTGGGGAGGGCCCTTGAGCACACGTTCTTGGCACCCTGGGCGCTCTCCGGATTCAGTTGGTTCAAAACTGAGCACGTGCTTGCCCCTCATCCCCCAAGCCTTCGCCTCCAGCCACGTTTTATTGGCTCCGCCTCCAGAAACATCCCCACTCTGTTCCTATCTCTCCATTGCTCATCAGCACCCAGATCTGGCCTTGGGCATCTTGCTACTGAATTCCTGCAACAGCTTCCCAACCTCTGGTCTCCCCGATGCCACCGTTGGTCCCTCCAGCCCATTCAACACACTGCAGTCAGCGTGATCTTTATAAATCAAGGCTGATTACCTCAGCAACTTTGGTGGCTTTATTTAACTGTCAAACAAAATCCAAACTCTTTGGTCTAACGCTCAAATCTGTAGAGATGAGAAATAGAAAGGAAACTGGAGTAAGAACGACCAGGGAGCCAATGAGTCCGTTGCTTTCTCTATTTCCTCGTTGCCTTCCCCTCGGAAAGGGCAACTAGCCTGGGCCACGCAGCTTTCAGGGACCTGACAGCTACTGCTATGCCGCAGAATAGGAATGGTGTTCTCTGGCCCAGGAGACACCCAGGAAACCTCAACCAATGACAGACAAAAGAAAGGGTACATTGTAATAGAGGTTCTACAGGAGGTTGAACTAGATACCAACTCTCAAGGGCCAATGAGTGCTAATAGTTCACATTTGTGCAAGTGAATGCAGGTCTTCTGAATAGCCAGTGCCTCCACCCTAAAGACCACACAGCTGTGAGGATTTGGCCCTTGGGGTAGACCAGGTGGGGGCACTATGTTTGGCCTGGGAGCCACCTTGAAAACCAAGGCCATTGCCCTCGGCCCTGAGCTTTGGAGGTGGGCCACTTGACTGTTGCTTTCACTTGGCTCCCTTGCTCCCTCCAGAGTGTGAGGGGATAAGGTGTAGGGCACAGGTTCCAAGGTGAGTGTGTACCCGGGGACTGGGAAGCGGGGGTGGAGAGGGCAGAAGGCAAGCTCTTTCGATAACCTTACCCTCCAGGGACATCAGTGCCTCTTCCATCTGGGTCCCCTGGGCAGGAGACCAAGACTCATGAGGGAGAGAGGGCTGGTGTCTGGGAACTCAGGTGTTCAAGCACAGCCAGCTCCCCCTTGCAGGATACCAACATTTGGATCAATTGGGCCAAACACCAGTAGGTATCGAGGGAGTAGCTACCTCATTTCCTCCTTTCCTTTTTCTCGTGGATCTCAGCCAAGGCTAACCAACACTCATTTAAGCACACAAAGCACATTCTCTCACCGTTTTAAGCAAGATAGCCATCTCAGCAGGTATCCGGGGCCAGGGGGAGGGGGCAGGGGCAAAGGCCAAGCTCTGGGGGCTGTGAGGTGTGGATAGTCCACATTATCTCAGAGGCACTTTGCCCCGTCTCTCAAGCAGACTCTGATCTCTTTACACCTGATGCCTAAGGTGCAAGGGGGTGGGTTACATTAAGCTTTTTGGGCGTGCAGACCTGGGGCATACGAGAGAAGGTGGGTCCCTGGATTGATTTGGCCAAACAGTAGATGGAGGGAGCAGTGCAAGAACAACTCCGGACCTTCTTCAGACAGAAGACGGCCCAGCAGTCAGGGGCTCTCAGTCTGGGGCTGTCCAGTGTGGATGTGGGGAGGGGGGCGCCAGTAGATGGGCAGCAGGGATGGGGGAAGCAGAGAACAAAGCCGAACACTGCGGCACGCGGTGACTGTCCTAGGAGGCAGCCTCCCTGCCTGGTCAGCAAGTGTGGCCCGCTCTAGAGAGGAAGCTCAGCCCAGGAGAGCAGGAGAAGAGGAAGGTGAGCACCTGCCAGTGGCCTGTAACACACTGAGGCAAGGTTGAAGGTGCTGGGGGTTGTTCTGCTCAGAGAAAAGAGGACCTGGGTAGAGGTTTACAACGTGCTTCTGGAAGAGGGTGAGACTCCAGGAATCAGGAGCGAGCGTACTAGATTACATTTTTGAGTTGCATTTAACCAAAGGAGGAAAGATGTAGCAGGAGAATGAGACCTGACACTGGAGAGAGACGAGGAGAGAAGCCGGGACAGAGAGGAACAGGGACGAGGGCAACAAAGAACAGTGAAGACAGGAAGGAAAGCGCTGCCCAGAGATAAGTCGTAGCTGACGTATCAGCAGAACTTCAAATGTGTTCGAACCATCGCCTGCTCCACAGGCAGGTTGAGCCCAAAGCCATCCCCAGGTCTGTCAGGTCACCCACGGCAAGCAGGATCCAGGCAGTGGCACCTACCCCATGAGAGTCACCTGCCCCCACACCTATTCCTCTTTGCGAGCAGGGCCTCGGGGAGATGGGCCAAGGGCTTCAGAGTTCAGGGACCCCGTGGATCTCCCTGAGAGGCCTCCCACCAGACTCAGAATCAAGTCTCTCTGTGTCTGAGCCGGAGTAGAGTTTCAGGGCTTTACTCGTCCTTCCTCCTCCCCCACAAGTGCACAAGCAGAGGCCTAGTGACTTGTGTCCTGTTCAGGTTCAAAGGGGAGCTTTATTATTTCTGTGGGAAGGAAGGGGCAGTGAGAAGAGGAGGAGAGGGAGGAGGCAGCGACACCTAGCAAAGCTGCTGCCCCCTGGGTAAGAGAACCGGGAGCCACAGTGTTGCGAAAAGCAGCTCCCTGAGGCTTCACCCAGCCCAGCACCTGGCATGCCATAGGTACCCCATATCGTGGAGTGAAGGAATGGATGAGACATTTTTATCATTCTTTCTTTCAGCACTGGACCTGTGATAGATACTAGGGAGGGAGAGATGTTGGAGCAGTGAGGTTTCAAAGAGGGCGGGAGGGAAGTGGTTACCCCGACCACTTTTCTGGCCTTCCTGAGCTCATCAGGGAGGACGCTGATGGGAACTGGGGCTGCGGCCATCCCTCCAAAGAGGGGATCTAGGCACCTTATCTGGAGGCTTCTTGTCTTGGTTCTGGCTATGGTAACAAACACCGTAGACTGGGTGGCAACGACAGACATTTATTTCCTATATTTCTGGTGGCTGGGAAGTCCACAGTCAAGGCGCCGGCCAATTCATTTCCTGGTAAGAGCTCTCTTCCTGACTTGCAGACAGCTGCCTTCTTGCTGTGTGCTCCAATGCTGAAGAGAGAGTTCTGGCTTCTCTTCCCCTTCCTATAAGGGCTCTATTCCCCTCATCGGCAGCCCACCCTCATGACCTCATCCAAGCCTAATTACCTCCCAAAGGCCCCACCTCCAATACCACCACATTGGAGGTTAGGCCTTCAGCATATGGATTTGGGGGACACAATCATGCAGTCTGTAAGACTTCTCTTTCAATTACCCCTTTAGAAAGGTGGGGATATTTTAGCTAGGTTTTCATACTGATCACCGCTAGCACGTAAGGTGGCTCCTCTGGGCAGGTAGAGTAGGAAAAGTTTCCCTTCCTCCAGGCTGCAGCTCTGTGCAAGGGCACATGGCTTGGTGAGGGGAATGAGGACTGCATCTCAGTTCCCACTTGCTCTGTCAGCTGGGGGCCCTTGGACAGGGCTCTGTGCTGGCCCTTTGGGGTCCCGGGATTCCACCAAAAGGGATGGGATTGCCTGAGTGGCACTGAATGGCCTAGAGTGAGAGTATGACCCTGGGATTAGTGGGAGGTCCTGGCTGCCAGGCCCCCCTGGGGTTTGTTAACTGCCTAACACAGCTTCCATTCTCTAAATGCTTGTGAGGGGCCTGAGAGGCTGTAATAAAGAACTGTTTACAGAAACCCCTGTCAGTACATAGCACTTGGCTGGGACTTGTTCACAATAGCCCCAGATGCTGGAGTCTTGGCTGTGCCCTAACACAGAGGCCCATTTACTTCCCAGTTGTCATTCAGTCACTTACGCCCAATGGCACTTTGCTGTCAGAAGCAGTGGGCTTGGAGTAACACATTTCCCTCACTGCAGCTCAGCTTCTGGGCAGTCAGCCTGCAGTGAAGCCAGCGGGCTGAATCACGAGGGTCGCGCCTGTTTCCATAGCAGCGGTGTGATGTAATACACAGAGGATAATGTGGCCTTGCTGTAGAGCTGGTTATCGGCTGCTCTGAGCCAATGAGGAATAAAAATTGATTTCTGCCCAGTGCCGCACAGTTTACTGTCTACTTTTAAATCCGTGATCATATTTGAATCCTGCCAGTGGAAATGGGGGCCTGGACGAAAGCCCCAGGAAGAAGAAACCCACTCCAGCACTTGCTTATGCATTCAGTTGCACTTGCACATTAAAGTGATAACACACACAAGCATTCTCCTACATTCACTCACACAAACACACTCACATGCTGACACATTCACTCGTGAACACACTTGCATGTCGTCTTACATTCTCACATTAGCATACTCACACACGTACATCCTCACACATTTCTCACCCACAACCATGCTGGTCCATTCACACACAGACTCATACACTCACATTCACTCACACATGGACAGACTCGTATATTCACTGAAACAGTTGTGCTCACACACGTATACACTCAGAAATCACAGATGAATAAGCCCACACGTGAAAAAGTTCACGTATTCACACAAGTGAACATACTCACGTGTGCATGCACAGTAACTTGGTCACACACAAGCACATGCTGCCACGCTCACACAATGGCGTACACTCACAAACACAGTCACTTGCACACAAACGTGCTCACATACAGTCGTATGCTCACACATTCACTCACACACAAGAACATGTTGATCCATTTTCTCACACACAAAGACACTCACATAAAAGCACATATGTATTCTGACTTGCACATGAACATAATCGCACAAACAGACTCATAATCACTCTCACACATACTCATACATCTGATCACACATGTGAGCACATTCCCACATTCACTCACACACGAGCATGCTCACATTGATGTGCTCATATGTACAGACATGCTCACACGTTTACTCACACACATAGATACACTCACATACAGTCACAGTATACTCTCCCCGATTTGTTCCAACCAAGACACCGTTTTCACTGACAAGAACATGTTCATATATTAATGCATACACTAATCTGGTCACATATTCACTCACATACCTCAGCATGCACATTAACACACATTTTAATACACTGGCATATATAGTTACATGTTCACTCACCTCTGCACCCACGTTGACACATTTGCTTAGTGAAGACATCCACGTTATAACACGATCATACACTCAAAAACCTCACAGATTTGTTCACACAAAGGGAAATGTTTACATACATTCACACACATTCACCCCCACACACAAACCCGCTCAGACATTCATGGACACACTCAGACATTAACATGCTCACACAAACATATTAATACCTTTCTCTCAGATGAACTTGCTCAAAAATTCACTTGCACATGAGCTCACCTTTATGCAAAAACAGGAGCATGCTCACATGCACTCACATAATCACTCATACATGAAGAGGTTCACACACATGAACAGGTTTACACTTTCACAGAGATATGCTCATAAACACACACACACACGAACCCATGCCCACACCCCAATGCACATATGAACGTGATCACGCATTCCTGTGCATACAGGATCATATTCCCTCGCACAATCACACACAAACTCACATGCACTCACACATTCACTTCCATGAACACACCTGGACACACCCACCCTATCACTGCCACACAAATGAACACACATTGAGTCACTCACAAACATGCTTACATTCACTCACACAAATTCCCATGCCCCCCACACAAACATTTCTATATTCGATAATTCACTCACACACATGCTCCTATCGTCCCTCAAAGTTGCATTTTAATAATATGCCCACATATCAACATCCTCATGGATTTACTCAGACGTAAACATCTTTGCACATGCACTCAAACACAGATACGCAAAAACACAAATAGAAAGCCCACATTCACTCACACCCACATATCCACACACACAGATGTGATATACATTCATTCAAACACATGAACGTGCTCACATGTATACACTCACACAAATACTTGCACACAGACATGAACATGTTCACTTATACACACAATGAACCTGCTCACAAACTCACATGCACACTCATTAGCACATGGACAGATCAAAATCCACACACAGGCGTTGTCATGTACACATACACTCATGCATTCCCTCCCTGAGATATGTCCACACATTAACAGGCCCACACAAATGAACATGGTTACAAGTTCACTCACAGATGAACATGCTAACATTTATGCACATACTTACAAAGTCACTCATAAACACAGGCACACAGAAAGACAAACTCACTGTAACACTCTCACACATAAGCAGGGTCAGTTCACTCTACACAGGCGTGCTTACACACATATGTGGATGCACAGACATCTACACAGTTCCACCATCACTCACATGAACATGCTCACAGATTTACTCTCCTCCATAGACACACTCGCACTGACACATACCCATACTCATTCGTTCATTCACACACAGTTATGTACTCCAGGTAACATGCTTAGGCATTCAGTCACACACCCAGTTACGCTTCATGCACAGTATGTCGCTCACACGTTTACTCGCATGCATGGGAATACTCACCCTGAAGATGCTCACACACTCACATGCACACACATTCAATCACACACACAAACATGGTCACAAATTCCTTCACACACAATCATTTGGACACACACATTAACATGCTCACATATACAAAAATGGTCACTCTTCACTCACATTCACAAGCATATTCATCACATGAACATACACAGATTCACTGAAACACAAGAAATGCTCATATACACACACACATACTCAAAACTTCACTAACATTAAAATGTATTTACTGGCTCACACGAATGTGCTCACAAATTTCCTGACATTCATAGCCACACTCATAAACAATCACACTCACAGCTTCACTTACAGAAAAATTCTTCCACCGTTGACTCACACATGGACCTGCTTACAGATTCACTCACATATGGACACTCATATATGCTCACAGGCATACACCTACATTCACTTACTCGTGCTTATTAACCTGCTCTCAAACAGCAGCATGCTCACACACTCACTTGAAGACAAATTTGCTGCGACTCATCACAAAGCTCACACGTTGACTCACACACTTACACTCACAGAAACTCACACACACATTCTCAAATATTCCTCCCCAAAATACACTCACAAATTAACAAGCTCACATGAGTGAATGCAGTTACACATTCACTCTCTCGTGCAAACATATACATGCATTCAATCTTGCTCACACATTCGCTCACACACACACTCATATCTGCTTACAGTTATATACTCATACATTTCCTCACTTTCACATGTTAACACACTCACAAACAGCATCATACTGACATATTCTCGCAAATGATTATGCACACACTCACCATGAAGCTCACACATTTACTCACACACATAAACATGTTCACATGTACTCACAGGCTCATGCTTGCCCATTAACTCACAGAAATATACTCACACTTTAACCTGCTCAAATAAACAAACACACTTACGCATTCACTCACACATCGATTTGCTCACATTCATGCACATGCTCACAGATTCACTCATAGTTGCGAATAGTCACATTCGCTTAAAACACACAAACTTATACTTGAATGGGCTCCCATGTTCACTCTCCCACTTATACGTGCACATGGTCACATTCACTTGCACATAAATGCTCACACTCCTGCACTCACAAAAACTTGCTCACACATTCACTCCATTGAACATGCTCACAAATTCACTCACACAGTCACATTCACATATGCTTGTATGCACAGAACTCACGTTCACTTACACATGCACATTAACACACCCACAAATAGGAATGTGCTCACTCATTTATTGACAGACAAACATCCTCACACTCACCAAGAAGCTCACATATTCACTCACATGCATACATGCTCATACAAGTTCACTCATTCAAATATACTTTTAAAATATTGCACAAATGAATGTACAGATTCACTCACACACACAAACATGCTAATATCCATGCACATGGTCACCTGTTCACTCATACTCATGGGCATGCACAAACCTTTACCTAGTCACATAAATATACTCTTATTAACACACTCATCCGTGAACAGGCTCACACACTCACTCTCCAATATGGACGTTGTTATGAAAGGACCCAAAGATGACCTCTGTTTGTTGGCCCTGTGTTGATTACTTCTACACAGCAGGCTGGAACCCATTAGCTCAAAAGCCCACCAGCACCAAAGTCAAACGCTTACACATTAACTTGTTTTAAATATATCCCCAATAAGCAGATTATTGGCCATTTAGAGCTTGCCTGCTATGGGTTCCATGCAAACCTGTGCTCACATCCACTAGCCATAGATCAGAGAAACCCTGTGTCTGTAAGAGACCCCAGGCCACCGCTGTTCTTCAGCACTCTCTGAGCCAGAGACTCCTCATCGTGCTGCCCGGTGGCATCGCCTAGACACGTAAGTCCCCACGCCGATCCTGTTCTTCCCAGGGAATTCCCTTGCCTTCCCCTCCTTCTGAGTGGTGGCTGCCACGCAGTAGCCTCGGGAAGGTCTCTTGTTGTAGGAGATTTTCCCTGCATGCAAACCTGATAATCTTTCCCCAAATAAAGGTCATTGGGTGCTACTACCACCTTGTGGTCCTGTCTTTTCCCTTGATCTGCCCCAACATCCCTCCCGCTTGCTGCCCATGGTAAGGGGAGGATTTTGGCAATGGGAGGATTTTGGTGATGATCACGAAATGGATTTAGGGTCCACTTATAGTCAGGAGGACAATCAATTGGCTAACTGCTCCTGGACAGCCCGAAGTGGTCGGGACTCAAAATTTGACACGCCACCACGTCAGTTTACCATGGCTTTTTTCTGTGCTGCATTACACTCTCTCTGTTCTTTAGGGTCTCCCCCTGTGCCTCATTAACCTGACCAAGCAGTAGCACCAGCATTTGAGGCAGCCCGTGCCATTGCAACTGGCTTTCAGGGCTGGAGGCACTGAGCTCCCTGAGGAAGGTCAGCCCACTCACCTGAGTCCCTCACTAGGCAGGCATGACACATCGGGCCTGGATAGAAAAAGGGGAGGAGTGTATGCCTCTGGACCAAAAGTGGGCTACCTCTGTATGACTCCACTCATAGGTGGAAGTTAACATACAGACAAAGAGAACTGATCGGTGGTTACCAGGGGAAAGGGGGGGTGGGGGGAGGGCACAAAGGGTGAAGGGGTGTACCTACAACATGACTAACAATAGTGTACAACTGAAATTTCACAAGGTTGTAAACTATCTCTGTGGGTACAGGCATTCTCATCACTGCTTGAGCTTTGGCCATTATTACAGTAACTTGACCCACCTTATCTTTGTTGATTAAATATTGCCACTTAGTCCCTATCACCCTGGGATCATAATATCAATAATGAATTCTGGAAGCCCAACTCAATGTCAACATTGTGGCCGCCATTTCCGTTGAAAGGAGATTATCCATCACAGAGTACTTGCTGGAGAATATCAACACATCCCGCCATGCCTGGTTTGAAGCTTCTGTGCTCGTGAATTTTTTTCTTCATGTCATAGTAAAGGCAACATGAAGCACTAATGTACTAGAGTGTAATGAGGGCCTTCTTTCCCTATCATATGTTACAACACATTACACAGATACAAACAAGTATGAAATGTTTGGTACCAGAATAAGTATGTAGCAAGAAGCAGCATTAGTATGAAGAAAGGATGAGTAAACTTGTTAAAGAAGTCCAAGGAAGGAGGTGAGGGAATTTGTACTTGAGGATATCTTTGGGAAGAATGGTCCAGGAAGAGGAACGAGCCAGTGAAAAGGCCCCTGGGCTGGAGTAGGTGTGGAACATTTGAGGAACATCAAGGAGCGCAGATTGACAAGAGGTGAGTGAGCAAGAGGGAGGGTAGTATGAGAGGAAGTCAAAGAGCTGATGAGGAGGCCAAGTTGTATAGGGCCTTACAAGGCCATTGGAAGAATTTTGGCTTTTACTTTGAGAAAAAAGATGCGAAACCATTGCAGGGTTTTAAGTGAAGAAGTGACACAACAGTAGTAGCAAACACACAAATAGACTTTATCTGTGTCAGACTCTGTTGAAAACATTATAGGTGTTAATGCGTTTAATCCTTACCACCTTCCCCTAGCAGGTAGGTGCCATTACCATCTCCACTGTTCACATGAGTGAACTGAGGCTGTAACCAAACAAGGCTCACTGCCCCATGCACCCTGTAAACCAAACACAAGATAGTGGTTTTTGTAGAAGCAAAAAGGCTTTATTGTGAGGTCAGCCAGCAGGAAGACAGGAGTCCAAGCTCAAACCTGTCTCCCCAGCCGGCTGTTGAGTGGGGATTTTCTAGAGCAAAGGAGCAGGAGAGGGAAGGTTGGGGACAGTCCGAGGCATTTTGTGCAAGCACAGAAGATTTTCACGTTCTGTCATACATGCCATGTTCAAAGATGGTGTCTTTAACATGATGGGCAGGGGAGTTCTCAGTCCCCCAGGGCATCCTCCAATCACCTATGCAGTCGCAGTTTGAGTCTCAGTGGACATCTTGTGGTTTCACTGGCTCAAACCAGGTGGAAATTGCTCAAGGAGGAAAAATGGAATTTCTGAAAAACAACTCATGGCCCAAGATTAGTTCCTGAGTAAATATCATATGGGAAGTAGCTTATGAAAGCAGGCTCTATGGGACCATTCATGAAAATCTGCCTGGGGCCCCATTTTATTTCAGGCTTGGTTTTGGGCCTGGTTACCAGGCAAGGGAGGTCAGGAAAGTTGTCCAAGGCTACTTAGCTAAGGCATGGAAGAGCCAGACTGCAAAACTATGCAGTCTGGCCCCAATGTCCATCCACTAAGCTGCTACAGAGTTGCTTCTGCAAATGGGACTTCAGATTTAAAAGGCTCACTTTGATTGCTGCCATTAAGTAGGGTGTTCAGGCATCAGTGAAGTCCATTGCCATCAGCTTGCCCCCAGTGCTTCAAAAGATCACTGTGTCAGGTCAAGCACCAGATGAAGTCTGTGGCTTGTGTTCAGGGGCCATAGCCATAATGTTTGCCAAAGTACTCATCTTTGCTCAGCAAAAATGGGAGACTAAGGAGCTCCAAGGGCCTGTCTTCCACAAAAATACCAAGAAAATGACCAGAAACTGTCAGAATCAACTATGTCATTACTCTGGAATATAGCCAAAGAATTACACTAACCAAGTGAATGCTGATCAGAGAAAGGGTACAAATATGGTTTGAGAGTTTTGTGGCATTTTAATTTAGCCTTGCCCCACTCCCCTCCCCAGTGTGATGGCAGTCATAAAGATGGCAATCTGTATTCCCTGCATGGGTACCTGGTTTCAGAAGCTGTAGAGTGGAACTTGTTCCCCAGGAATTGTGTTTGTCTTTTTTGATCTGTCTGGGGGTTCCCTGAAGGACCAAGGTACTAGCCTTTGTTTTGCCTAACTCAAAACTCTCTCGGGCAGAAAAATGGCTCAGCATGGGGTGCTCCTGGAAAGATGGCAAATTAACAAGTTATTGGTACCTGGGGCAAAAGATTACTGTTTGAGTAAATAATAAACACATCAGAAGCCTGGGAAGAAAAGCTGGGGAGAGTTACTTGGGGGAACAAGGGCTTTGAAAAGCCCTCACATGTAATGGGGAATCTAAACACCCACATGCATGCCCAGGGCACGAGGGGTGTTCAGATAAGTCTTAACAAGGCCCTCAGCTTTCACTTCTGGCTGATTTTAGGCTCAGCACAAGCATAAAGTGAAGGCCAAGGTAGGGTGATAAATGCATTGGCTAAGCACTGAGAAAGTGCTCCAACACAGAGCCAATCTGCAAAGACAAGAAGGGTATTTTTTTTCTATCATTTTTTATGGACTCCAGGAATTTAAGGAAATTTTGGCCAAACCACTGGCTGACCACAAGCTAAAGGAACAGAGACTTTAGAGACTACACATGACAAACTCTTTAAAAAATTAGCTTAAAAACGTCATGAAACAAGCAAGTACTACAACATACAGCAAGCAACAATGAGAAATCCTAAGGAGAAATATCCGATTTCCAGAGTTACTAAATTATCATATTCAAAATGTCCAGTTTTCATTAAAAAAAGGAATAGGCATGCAAAGAAACAAGAAAGTGTGGCTCATCCACAGGAAAAAATGGTATTAACAGTGAATGTCCCTCAGACTAAAAACATGAAAAGATGGTCAATCTCGTTAGTCACTGGGGAAATGCAATCAAAAGCACAATGAGATACCACGTCACACACAATAGGTTGGCTATAATAAAAAAGACAGCCAAGAACATATATTGCCAGGGATATGGACATACTGAAACCTTCATACATTGCTGGTGGGAATGCAAAGTGGTGCAGCCACCTTGGAAAATTGTTTCACTAAAAGTTAAACATCTAGATTCATATGACTCAGTAATTACAGTACTAGTTACATACTCAAGAAACTAAAAACAGGCATTGAATCAAATAGTTATGCATGAATGTTTATAGAAGCACAATTCACAGTAGCCAAAAGGGAGAAACAACCCAAACATCCAATAATGGATGAAGAAATAGACAGAACCCGGTATGTCTGTTACCAGACCAAAGTGAGTCTGCTCCTTGGTGAGTTGAAATCAAATCCTTCACCAGAAGTAGTTGTCACGCAATCAAATTTTATTTGCAGCAGGCAGCAAACAAAAGGAGACCACAGGGAATAATTTCACAAAACTGTGGCTCCCCAAGCAAGGGAAGTTGTTGCCTTTTACTTGGGGTCGGAATGAATATTCAAAAATGGAAGTTTCATCATCACATATAGAGGTGTGTACAAGCTTGCACATGCACAGTTTGACAACATGGCTTCACATACATTGCATGTTATGCTAATAAGGCTTTAGCTCCTCCTGGGGTGGTGATCTTAACATTATAATTAGGTAAATGTTACTTTTATACCTTCTCCACCATCTGTGAGGACGTCACTCCTGTGTTTGCGGTCCAGACTGGTTCAGGGCAGTGCAGGGAGATTGGTGTTTAGATTTTCTTCCCAAAACATAGCTGAACCAAAGATGTTAGAGAATGGAACACCTGCACTCTTCAACAAGATAGGAGAAGTAAGTCAGACAAAACAAGCGAAATAGGTTAGAGTTATGGCTGGTGACATATCCATATAATGGAATATTGTCAACCATAAAAAGGAATGAGTACTAATACCTGCCACAATATGGATGAATCTAGAAACCATTATGCTAAGCAAAAGAAGCTAGACACAAAAGGCTGCATATTGTATGCTTCCATTGATGTGAATTATCCAGAATAGGCAAATCCATAGAGACAGAAAGCACATTAGTGACTGGTGGGGACTGGGACAAGATGGTCAATGTTTACTGGCTATGGGGTCACCTTTGAAAGTGATGAAAATGTTTTGGAACTAGACACAGGAGATGATTGCACAACATTGTGAATGTACAAAATGCCACTGAATTGTACACTTTAAAGTGGTTAACTTTAGGTTTTGTGAATTTCACATCAATAATTTTTTTTTTACATACTCTTTTAATCATTGGAATCACTTGGATAGACTTCTGACAAGATAGAGGCTCTCAGGCATGACACTAAACAAAGTAACATTTGGATCATGACTCCAGCTCACACTCACCCTTGGCCATAAATTCACTGACAGCAGCATCAATCCCCTCCTCCTCCCCTACTTCACTCCCTTTGCCAGGGGGAGTATTTGAATGTGTGCAGGTTACATTCCTAGATTTAACTCTTCTTTCCAACCTTTGCTGACTTGCCTCCTCCTCCTCCCCTTTTCTCTCTTGCTAGATAACTGTTTGCTGACCAAGGCTCATCACAATTGACTGCTTCTTCCCATCTTTACTTCTATCACAGAACTTGCTATCCCCCTTGCTCTCAGAAACTTGCTTGCCCCTTCTGTTATTAATTTATACCTGGCCTTGACCTTCTGCACACCAAAAACTGTGGACTTTTCCAGGTGTTTCCTATTTCCTTAATCTCCTAAACTTGGTCCTTCCTGTTTGTACCCATTCTGTAGTGTGTCACTCTCTTCTTGGAATCTTCTCTCCAATACACAGTTTTGAAAATAAGATGCAATATGCAAAGGACCATTGCGAGACACGTTCATGGTTTACAGAGGATTACTTTCATAGTGAACATCCACAGAACCACTCAGTGGGAACCTGAGCTTTCTCTTTTGATGATTAGTTCCATTGTTAGGATGCAATAGATTCTTGGGATAAGGTTAGGATTGAATCAGCAGGTACTCAATGAATGCTTGTGCATCGAAGTGAAACAATGAAATGGTGTTTAATGCAATGTTTTGCCTCTGTTTCCAAGCATTTTGGACCTTGGTTAGGTAAGTGCAGGTGAGTGGGTACCTGGAGGCAGGGATAATGGTGACCTGCTCTGTTGCATTAAGCCCAAGCCAGTACTATAAGAAGGAACCCTTAGCTAACAGCCTAGGTGAACCTCGGGGCAGGGATGGCTTGTTCTTGTCAGCACTTTTCATTCTCTTTTCTCCTAGCCCACCCCAAATCCAGGATGACTTCATCTAGAGATCCCTAATTTAACTACATCAGCAAAGACCCGACTTCCAAACAAGGTCACATTTACTGGTACCAGGAGTTTGGACTTGGGCATAAATTTCGGGAGAACGCAATTCAACCCACTACAAGTACACAGTGGGCTTCACCTGTATTTCTAATTTTGTATTTCTTAAAGTTGGATGGTAGGTACTTGGATGTAATATTGGATTCTTCATACCATGGTGTAGGTCTGAAATATTTCCTGATAAAAAAAATAAGTAACAAAAAATTAAAATGAGAAAATGGGCCTAATAAATGGAAGCTATTTAGGGAAAAAAAATGAAGTTGTAGTTGACCAGAATACAGGATCAGAGGAGAAAGGATAGGGGTTTGAGTATAGAACACCTCCTTTCTGCATTTAGGTAAGGCTGCCTAGGTGTTCTCTAGGTCTCATTAATGCCTCCTTCGTTCATATTCTATCTAAGCACATCGCATATCCTAATGTATTTTGACATTATTTACATATGTGTCTACCTCCCCCACCCCCTAGGATGTGAGCTTCTAAATGACTGGGATCTTAAAGGGTTTTATTTAGCTCTCTCCTGTTTATGTTACCACAACACCCTACTCTCGGTGCCAACATCTGTTTTAGTTTTCTATTGCTGCATGACAAATGCTTTGTCCCATAGGTCGTCTCCCTGAAATGAGGCAGGGCGCTACGCTAGCACACGAACACTGGGAGGCAGGAATCACTGGGATGCACTTGGAGGTTGGCTATCACAGTGCCTATGCTGAACCAGTTGTTGATCATAGTACTGCTCTGAGACCCACGCTGGAGGGACTTGTCATGAGCCCCACATTTTAGAGGCTCCACTCTCAACCTCTTCCAGCCTCACCTCTCTGCAAATGGCTAAGGGCCCAGTGTGTGGGAGCATGGAGATGTGCACACTCAGAACCCACACTGCCTACCCCAAACCATGTTCCATGTATCTGGGGCCCTGAATTTGCTGCCAGGGTAGCCCCAGGCCCCAAGGTAAGCCTACATGCTCCTCTTCATTGGATCTGCTTCTGAGGGTTGAGTAGCACTGCCAATACTATACCTCCAGGACTGGGAGGCGACAAAGTGGTGGTTGCTGTATGAGGGAACAGGGGCCAAGTGGGCTTCGATATCCTTGTATATGCATGTGAGGTCTCCTGAGGTGAGGAATGGAGCTCAGAGTGAGCAGAGAATGCGAGGAGGCTGGATACGGGGCCCTGGAATGTGAACCAGTGGCCTGGGGTGGGGTCATCCCACTCTCCATATTTTCAAAGTAGGAATAAACCTGTTTTTTAATGGAGAAGGAGGTCTGGATGCCAGGAGACACATTGTGACAGTGTTGCAGCTCTTTTTGTGACTTCTTTGGTCTTTGCTCTACGAAAAACTACAATTACAAAAAGAGAAACCATTCTCTAACAAATCTCAGTCTGTTTGTAACAGGGAAGAGAAATCAAATAGGATATTGACAGTTCAGATCTGAGAATTGTCAGAGCAGGAAAATGTTCTTAAGAAAGATTGTGCTGGGGCCAGCCCAGTGGCACAGCACTTCAGTTCACACGTTCCACTTCGGCGGCCCAAGGTTTGCCAGTTCCGATCCCGGGTGTGGACCTGAGCACCACTTGTCAAGCCATGCTGTGGTAGGCGTCCCACATAAAAAGTAGAGGAAGATGGGCACGGATGTTAGCTCAGGGCCAGTCTTCCTCGGGAAAGAGAGGAGGATTGGTGGCAGATGTTAGCTCAGGGCTAATCTTCGTAAAAAAAAAGGATTGTGCTGATCCTAAATGGGCTCCATAGGGGTGCCTCCACAAGCTGATGGCTGGTAACCTCTAGGAGGCCATGTGCACCAGGGAGAAGGGGTCCTGAGTAAGAGGACTTGTGCACGCAATACATGCGGAGAAAGTGAGATGAGTGGCACAGAGGGTGGTTGCGGTCAGCGCTGGGGAGAGGGGCAGGAAGGCTGGTGGTTTTTCTTCAGCCTTGCCCAGGGACGAGGTCCATAGGTCCTATAAAAAGATGGGCTCCAGGATCCAGCTGCAGAGGCCACTTCCAAAGCCAGGGGCAGCGCTGTTTCTGTGCTTTGGTAACAAATGGCGACAGGGAGTGAGGAAGGGGAAGGGGTGATAGGCCAAACATTCAAACTGGACCCCCTGTAACATTTGTAACATTTAAAGGTTTTGGGGCGAAGTTCAATTGGGGGCCTACATGCCATGTATAAAAATGTTTGAAAGGTTTAAATCAACTAATAAACTGTTGAATAAAATATCTCATCTCTAATAACATGAAAAGTTCACCTTCTTAACAACCTGAGAGACTAGGTTCAGATTTAGAATACTGAATGTATTTTAGTAATATATTTTTCTTATTTAGTTTATCGAGAAAATTTAAAAACACACATCTCTCAGTAACAGGTATAAGTCTGGAATGGTTGGTTGGGTGAGGTTCAAGACATACTTTTGGATTCCTGGAGTCCAGGACTGCGCTCTGCTGGGCCTGGTGGAGAAGGAGGTCGCAGGTCCTGGCCAAGTCAAGGGCAGGAGACTATATAAGAGTGTGAATTCCAGAAAGTTGGGATTATGGGAATCAGCCCTTGGTCTGGCTTCCATCCTTAGACTCCTCAAAGTTCTGTTGCAGTGATGTGACGAGAGCGGACCTACCACCTTCAGGCCCCTGGTCCACATCCCAGGCCATAGAGCTCAGACTGCCCCCCTTCTCCATGCACCCTGACGCTCCTCCCTCACCATGAGAGGCTCCACGTGCAAATATGTGGAGAATGTGGCTCCTTGTCCCTTGTTCCCTGCATACAGCCATCACCATTTGGTTCCCTCTCAGTCCTGGGAGTATAACACTGACAGTGCCACTCAACCCGACGAAGCACAGACTCAGTGAAGAGGAGCATGTGGGCCTCTTGGGGCTTGGGACGTGCGGCCCCCTGGGAAGCAAATTCAGGGCTCCAGGTACCTGGAGTATGGTTAGGAGCCGGGGCATGGACTCTGAGTGCGCACAAAGAAAGGCATATGGACAAAGACCCGTGGGTGTCTGTTGTCTAAGGTGAACCTCATAAGATTCTTAAGACCGCATAAGGGCCTTTAATATAACATGTATTAACCATTAACTATAGTTAACAGATTAAGTACAGTAATTCAGAAATGTGCACACACGTACACACACACACATACACGCACACACATAAACACCGCGAGCATGGCATGAACCAAACCCAACCAGGGGCCTTTCAAGTGACACTCCAGGGATGAATTCCTACTTGGACGAATCTTTCATTAAACTACTGTGACAAAAGTCCTTGTGCCTTTTTTTCGTTCTCATCATAAGAAATACTGGGGGCCACTACAAGATAGTACATTTGTAAAGGTCAACACTGGTGACAGAAAAGGGTTGTGGCTACATTACACCAGCTTCATTTCAACGGACCTTTATCAGGCCCCTCCTGAGAAGAAAACACAGCGCTAGGTGCTTTAGGAGAGACAAACAACTAAAGCCCTTTAAGGTCCCAACCATTCGGCAGCTCGCACTCTAGGGAGCGGGGGAGCTACACACATAAATAAGTAACGTTAATGTACTCTAGGGTCTGAGATGTGCTACCCAAGAAAATAGAAAAAAGCATTGCTGCTAACTAGCAAGCACTCCCGCAGCCTCAACTAAATGCGGGAACTAGGCCTTCTACACTCAAATCCCTGGTCTTCTCTTTCTCTGGTCTGGTACAACTTCACTCCTTTTTTCCTTAAACAAGCTGCAGCTATTACGCTCCTTTTCTCCTTTTCCTCCTTTATTTTTTATTAGGAAATATTTCAGACCTACACCAAGGTACGGAGAATACTACGTCCATCCACTCCATCACTCCACTTAAGAAACATAAGATTACGAATAAACTTGAAACCCACTGGGTACCCCTCCCCAGCTGGATTCTCCCTCGCTACACGAGATCTAACCAATGCCCTAAATAAGGACTTTATCATTCTCACACGGAGCTTTCTGCACGCTGCATATGTATGCATCACTTATGTATGCCTCGTACTACAAACATATGTATCTACAGTCACTCTAATGATTCTGCATGTTTTTAAACTTCATATATGCATGGAATCATAATGCTTTCATCCTTCTGGAGCTAGCATTTTCCCTTATCCACTTGTCACTTCCACCACCCAATTTTTGCCCCTTGTTCTAAGTTGAATTGTGTCCCTCCAAAAAGAGGCACTGAAGTCCTAGTCCCTGGAACCTGTAAACGTGACCTCATCTGGAAACAGGGCATTTGTAGGTGTATTCCAGTAAGATAAAGTCATACTGGATCAGGGTGGGCCCCTAATCTGATATGACTAGAGTCCTTAAAAGAGAAGAAATGTAGAAACAGACACACAGAGGAAAACACTACATGAAGATGAAGAAAGAGATTGGGGTCACACATTTACAAGCCAAGGGACGCCAAGGATTGACAGCAACCACCAGAAACTAGGAGAGAGGCCCTGGAATAGACTGTCCCACAGGGTCTCCAGAAAGAACCACTCCTGCTGTCACCTTGATTTCAGACTTCCGGCCTCCAGAACTGTGAGAGAATAAATTTCTGTTGTTTTAAGCCACTGAGTTTGTGGTAATTTGTTATGGCAGCCCCAGGAAACGAACACATCCCTCCAGGAGGTCTTTGTGTGTCAGGCCCCCGAGAATTCTAGTCTCTTCCTCAGTCCACATCTTACCATCCTGTTTAGTTTACCTGCAACAGTATCAAGTCAGTGAATTAAGGCTGGTCCTACTGCAGTGAAGTTCAACGTTTTCTCCCATTGACCTAAACCAGTGGTGCTCAAACTTTAGCGTGTTTCAGAAGAACTGGAGTCCCTGCAAAACCCTGATGGCTAGCGGCCGACCTTCAGCATTTCCAATTCAGTAGGTCGGGAGTGGGGTCCGAGAACTTGCCTTGCTAACAAGTTCCCAGGTGTTAGTGATGCTGCTGGTCCACAGCAGCCCAACAGCACCATCTGGTCTCCCGGCAAGCTAGGTCATCCATCGTTTGCATTCAATAAAACGCACCAGAGGCCAGCCCACCATCTATATCATTACAGGAAGTGATTATAACTTTATATTTTCATTTATTGAGGCTGCAATAAAAGAATTAAAACAGGCTTACGCAATAACTTAAAGAGATTCCTTTCAATCACACTAAGGTGGGCCAAACCAAACAGAAAAGACACAAAGATAGATTTGAATCTGTGGTATTTATGTAAAAAAGAAACCTGCAGCTTATTCATTTCAAACAAGCTTTTATTTTTAACGTGAACGAATGTTGTCATCTATATCCCTCAGATGTCAGGTAAAATCATTGTTGGGTGATGAACTATGAAACAAAACTCGTGTTTTGAGCCCCTGCAAACTAGAATATCCATGAGGAACAAATTCATTTTTTTCTTTCACCATCCGTTTCTTTCTACGCCTTCGGACTGTAGGATGGAATAAGAGGCAATTAACAATTTGTACACCATTAACACGCAACAGTGACTTTTTAAATATGAGTCAACCCTATGTACATCTGTTCTCAACAAGCAGAAAACAAAATGTTTTCTTCTTGTAACCCAGACCCTTGGATATCATGGCCCACATGCCTCAATCATTTGACCACATCAACCTCGTCTCCCTCTTGCCCACCACTATAAATGTGTGATTTTTTTCTTGAGAGGCCACTCTGTGATTTAAATAAGTCTTTCCACTTCAAAAGTCTGGGCTCTTTACACAAATCATAAATCCCTTATACTCCCAGACCTTCCGTTTCCATATCTATAAAATGTGGCGAGGCTGTTATTAGATATCCACAGCTGTGAACATTCAGGAAGAGAGAGGGAGCAGAGGGAGAGGAGAGAGAGAAGGATGGACAGAGGAAATATAAGACTTAATTATCAATTCATTGATAAACAATAGTTTACTATGACTAATTTTCTTTTCTTGTGAATGTCACATGAAACACAAAAATCTAAATTGAACTACTATTTGTGAATTAATCATGAAATGTGGTCTTACTACTCGGAAAGGAGTCACCTTCTCAAAGGCATCATTATTACAAGAGACTACATTTCTGTGGCCAAGGGATGAAGGCACAGCCAGTGCGTGGCCTGGCCACCTTAGCTGCTGCTTCTGGAGACCATCCTCTCAAAAAACACTGGTCTCTAAATGTCCCAGGTCTGATAAATTTACGGCTCTAGTAGTCTTATAGCTACAGGACAAAGGACTGGTGGCTAAGAATGAAGTACATTTCAGAGCATACTGCCTCTAGATTTCCTAGTATACAAGGATATGATTAACATAAAACTGTTCTTTCAAAACTGAATTTCAAAAGGTTTTTCCTATTTACTTTGCAGAAAAACTTCCAAACATAAAGTTGTCAGTAACAGGCATACGTCAGGAACGATTAGTTACTGTTCCAGGCTACACGTTAATACCTGGATTCTCCGGGGCTGCCCTCTGCGCAGTCCATGTCCATTTCGAGTCCTTCTTCTGGTTCTTCACGTTCATCCTCTTCCTCACCTCCCGCTTCCTGGGCCTCCTCCTCAGAGTTGCCATACTTATATTCAGCCACTTCTTTAGCGAAGAATGATACGGACTCTGGGATCACAAGCGGGTGGAAAAAATATTCCAATTTAAAATCAGTATGGACATCCAGATCTCCCGCCTCAGGAGAATCTGGAGAATAGAAATACGTTAAAAACAAGTCTAGCTTCCATCTGCCACCATACAAATGTCCCCCTACACATCTTTTGCATGAAGTAGTCTATGCAGAAGTCGAAATAGCATGATGCACACACAATGGTATCAACCAGTTACCTCAACAAAATATAAATTTAAACAGTAAAATAAAATAACAAGAACAGCTGGGCATGTTCCTCCTGGTTGAAACAACACTTCCGTGGCCCTCCCATTTCTGCTGCGTGAGTTTTTACAGTGACGTTTTTCCCCTCTTCCAGTACATCTCACCCCCCCTGCTGCTGATTCTGGCCCTTGGGAGAAGGAGGGAGCAGGCTCATCTGGTTCTGACAGCATCTGGTGTGTTTTTGTCAGAACTTCACTGGGAAAGATTTGTTTGATTTAAAGACAAATTCTGTGGTGAAGCTCATTAGCTCCTCAACCCCTGCAAAGGGCACCAGGGCCATTTCATCCTTTTCTTGGATCATCTTACCAAGAATCTTCACCTTTTTAAAAGCCATCAAGCAAAAGCGAGGTATACCATTTGTTTGCCCTTTTCCTTCAGGCTCACTGTCCACTTCCTCCCAGCTCCCTCCTGAGCACCTGCTTCCCAGTGACATTCACCTTCTGTGGGCTCATGAATTGCACTGATGATCTCAGATCTCTTATTGAACAGGGCTTCGTAAAAATCGTACTTTTTCTCAAGACTGTACAGGTCTCTACAGAATTGGGTACATTCAGCCAGAAGCGTTTCGAAAAAAATGGACCTGTAGCTTAATCACCTGAGGCAAGCGCTAAGAGTGGCCTGCAAGTGAGCCAGCTGCACCCACGGAGGCTCCGAGAGCCTGAAGATGTGGCCTCCATCCACCACCTCAGTTTCCTAGGGTGCACAGCCCCAGCCTCCCCCAGGACATGGCAGTGTCAGCCAGCACTTCACCCTCCCAGGCCTTGACCTCCACCGGTTCCTCTGCCTTCTGGGATGCAGCCCTGTCTGCGGGTTCCTCCAGCTCCCAGGCGGATGCACCCTCTGCCAGGTACTTGCCGTCCCAGACCTGGGCTCCCGGGATGTGCCACCCTCTCCCTGGTCCTCGGGCTCCTGAGATTGCGGCCTGACCACCACGGAGTCACCGTGGGGCGGGACCAGGATGTCGTCCTTCTCATGGATGCGGTGTAGAAGGGAATGGACCAGAGCCCAGAACAGGGACCACGAGCGCGCCATGGGGAGCTCACAGAAGCCCAAGACAACTTCTGCGGCCTCCTTACCATCCTCCTCTTCCTCTTTGTCCACATGATTCTCATGCTCTTGCTCATCGCTTTCTTCCTGCTCCTCTTCTTCGTCCTCCTCACCCCCCTCCTCTGCCTCTCCCTCCTCCTGCTCGTCCTCCTCCTCCCCAACTGCCTCCTCCTCTCCTGGCACCCCCTCCTCTTCTACCTGCCGTAGATCCCAGTTCTCGATGATGACTTCGGGAATCTCCAGCCAAACCTGTTCCTCCACATGGGCTCGCACTATTGCCTGGAAGTCCCTAGGGTATGCGACTCTGGCCCCCGACTCCGCAGGCTTGTTGGATCCGGGGTCCTGGCCCACCCCACCACGGCCTCTGTTCTGGCCACCGAGGGCTGGGCTTCCCTTCTCTACGGCAGACATGGCGGGAGAGACGCACCACTCCGCCTCAACTGGGGAAAAGCGATTTGGCGGCTTGATAACGGTGGCAAAGATGGCAGCCACCAAGCTAACTATGGCTGCCGAAGCCTGGTGGCAGCAAGGCCTTCTGGGAAGCGGTGGGGACGGCAGGCGGAGAAACACTCTATGACGGTGTGACGGGAGGCGGGGCTTACGAGGGTCAACAAAGGTCCACTTCCCCATTGTGAGCTCTCAGCTCATTTGCTGAAAGGCGAGGATTGACATGCCCGGCGTCCAATGAATTTTCAAGTCCATCAGTTTCTAGAGTTTGGGTCCTTCCTCCGTTTACCTTGAGGCCTTAAGGTCGTGAGTTGCCCTTGGGGCCCACGCATGTCCTGTCCTTTTAATTCTACCGTGGCCAGCAGAACTACAGTATTCCAATATGGAGGCATCCTGCTGCACAGGGTGAATTGCTACCCTGATTTCCAACTGGAGATGGCTCATGCCAATAGAGACAGAATCACAAAAAGGTTACATAGTTCAGATTTCAGCAATAGTAAAAACCTACCATAAGAGAGAGAAAAGAATCTGGATATTTTACCACTATTGAAGCTACTTTGAAAAACAACATGCAGAGTTGAAATGGATGCAGTCACAACAGAGAGTTGAAGAAGTGTTAAAAACAGGAGCCGGAACGCTGCTGAATTCACCTCAAGCCTCCAAAGGATGAATAAAGAAACAGAGATCCTTCTTTTAAAAGACCAAGCTAAGCTTCATAGACATTAAAAAGCAGGCTTCCTAGAGTGATTTCCGAGTCAACAGCCCAAGACTTTTTGTTGCATTCAGCCCCACTCAGCCAAGATCTCAATGTAAACAATTCTGAAAATTTTAAAGAAATCAACAGCTATTTTATACTGATTCCATCTACCACTGTTACTGGGCAAGAAGCACCAAAAGAATTCCTGATGAATCCTCTGCGTTCAGACATACTTCTCCCTATCCCCATAATGTAGCAACAACTCACATCTGTGCGTGGTAGTCAGGGTCAACTTGCCCCACTACTGTATAAACTCCTTTCTTTGTCTGCTGATCCACTGCCACGAGGAGATATATGGACAATAGCATGTTCATGTGAATGCGTGGATATGCCTCTGGTTCGTTATTGTAAGCTAGTTAACATGTGAGTATATTTGCGAGTGTAAGTGCATGTGAATGTATTTTCTTTTATCAATGTTTGAGCTTTATGGTGGATGTAAGCATGTTTGTGTGCAAGTATCTATGTGAGCACGTTCCTGATTATGAAAATGTCAACATTATATTAGTTTCAATGTATGAATGGATAAAGAAAATGTGGTATATATACACAGTGGATTATTATTCAGCCATAAAAAAGGAGGAAACTCTGCCACTTGCAACAACATGGATGGACCTTGCCGGCATTATGCTATGTGAAATAAGTCAGACAGAGAAAGACAAACACTGTATGATCTCATTTACATGTGGAATCTAAACAAACAAACAAAACCCTGAACTCATACATATGAAGAACAGATTGGTGGTTGCCGGGCGGGGGGTGGGGAGGAGTGGTGGGACTGAGGGGTAGGGCGGTGAAATGGGTGAAAGGGGTCAAAAGGCACAAACTTCCAGTTATAAAATAAATAAGTCCTGGGGATGGAATGTACAGCATGGCGACCGCAGTTATTAATACTGTGTTGCATATGTGAAAGTTGCTAAGACAAACATTTTCTTAGGTCTGCTCTCAATAAGACCTTGTAAAAGGCTTTTCCTTACCTTCCGGGTAAGCTGCCTGAAAGGCCCAGATTCTTTGTCTTATCAGCATAATTTCCTGTGCTTCATGTTGATTTATCATGTCTTTCATTATGTAAGAGAACTGAGTCTTCTCACTTCTAAAAGAGATAAGGTTGTTTTCAACCATGTTACCTCTAACATTTACTTTTGAAATCTTTTATTGTCACTCTGGTTAAATGGGTAGCCAAACAGTTTCTTAGTGACCCATAATCCTATTAAGCCAAGCGTTCAAACCTATTGACATTTTTAACAACTCCTGGTATTTTGCCTTCCCCAAATCAAACCCTTAATGAAATCTTCTTGATCTCAAAGTGACTTTGGGATTTCCCAGAGGGCTCCTGGAAAATCACAAAGAGTTTACTCTTTCCCCCTGTAAAGTGAGAGATGTTAAAAATAATTAGGTTTGTCTGATAGGTTGAGTTGCATGGGAAGCATTGTCAGAGAAGAAGAAATGCTTAACTACCTCTAGTTTACATTTGTACGGGTAAAATATTATTAAAATAAATATTTTAGAAATTGTATTAAGTTCCTACAAATGTCAATGCCCTTGCTGTCCATGATATATCCTGGTGCTGCTTTGCCTGATATTAGACACCATCAGCATGATGTCATCCATCATAATTCCAGTTATTATTTTAAAATGTTGTATGCCACAGAAACATCCAAATGTCCTTGTCAATTGCATTATTTTTATAAGGAACTTTCATCACATCTTTTACCATGGCTGTTCTAAGTCTTTTGTCATCCATAGATGGTTGTTTTACTTTGATCTTCCCTGAAAACTCTTGCAGTCAGCTACAGGCCAGAGTACTTGTCTTCCACAAAATGGGACTGTCTTGAAGTCCTATAGAAAGGACCGTACCAGGTACTCTGGGCACAGAACCCCTAATGGCATTTGCTGAAATAACTCTGAGACCATACCGCTGGACTGAGTCCGGATTTCCAGAACTCTATTGGAGAAGCCAATGTGTTCATGAGATGGCTAACCCAACGTCAAACAGAACAAGAACTACACAGGGCTGCGTGAACTGATTAACGAGGATTATGTCTTTTGTTCGGACTGCTGCTTATGTTTTAAGGTTCTATTTTCTGGATATGAAGAACCTCTTTCTCTTCTAACTTCTGCTACCTGAAATTCATAACAGTTTAGTAGATTATACTTTTGTAAACAGAAATGAAATATTGATCTTTTTGCCCCTGCCTGATCACTCCAGAACTTGAATATTCCTATTAAATATTCTTATTTTCATGGGAATATAACATAGGTCCAATAAGAATCTGTCCTCTTTGTAACAGAACATATTTTTAAATATTGATTAGATAACCAAAGCTTTGATTGGAATACCATATTTGAGAATGATGCATATAATCAGATATGACCAGACGGTTTTAAGGGACACTTTATGAAGCCAAGGCTTACAAAGTTCTCTTGGAGAAACGGGCCTGGTACCTGGCTTACAGGTTTGTCAGCCTTACAGGTGAGTAGGAGAGGTCACCTGCTGGCAAACCTAGGAAACAGGATATTTTGGGGACTTCAAGAAGAGAGTAATTCACCCAAGTCTACAGGTATTGCAGGTAAATTCTGGTGGTGAGTTCTTGGCTTGGCTCCCCAGAACTGAGAGGTTTTTAAAAGTCCAATCTGAGATTCCTTATGGAAAGTGCCAGCAAAGCCAACTACAAAAAGGCCTATGTGGTCAATTACCATTCTTGCTGCCCTTATGGAAATAATCAGACCAAATCTAAGGAGACCAAACATTTCATAAACAAGAATCCTCTTTGATTATCTTTGATCAAAAAGGAGGTGACTACTGAGAGAAATTCTATATTTAAATAGAAAATACACCCTTGTGAGGTATCAGATCCTTGTCCTGTTTATTGTCTTTGAGCTGTTTTGCACTTCTCTGTAAACTACATGTTTTGTTACCTACCCATAATTGGACTAGATCCTGCTATCTCACATATTTCATCAGTCCTTACCAAATTCTCAGTTCTTCCAATTTCCTTCAACATCTGGCTGTGACTCCTCAAACTTATGTTTCCAATTTTTCTCCAACCCTTCTGACTTGACGTCACTGAGAACTCAAAGCTGACTGCCCAGATCCTTACTGCAACCCTAGGTTGTCTTGTAACTGGCTTTCCTCGTAGGATCTAAAGAAGCCCTGTGAGCCGAGGCTAGACAACATGATGTAAACTTCACAGGTCCCATCACTTCGGCAGAGCATGCATGGACAACCTTCGTCCCTGGAACTGCTGCTGTACGGGCCACTCAGGAAATTCACCAAACTCCCACATCTTCCATGCTCTACTCCAGGAAATAATCACGATTCTGGATGACCTTACCAAAACCTTTCTGATGTCTACACCACCACCAAAAACATCCACTGCAAACTAGGAAATCCATCAGATCGTCACTGCCATCTTTACTCCGCCATCTCAACACGCTTCAAGCGCAACATCTCGAAATTTTCTCAACTGGCTGTCCTTCTGGACTCAGAAACTCGGTTTAAATAGTCCACTCCAAACATCAATCTTTCCTATTCTTTTCATAGAAATCCCCCTCATTAAATGCCTGATTGCCCATACCATCTAGCAAATATCCTCTACTACTAAGTCTCAACAGATGGTTTAGCTGGTCCTTAATGAACAAGAGGTGACTGAATAAGAAATAGACTTATACTGTTCAGAGGAAAGAAGAATGTCTCTTCTTTCCTTGAACAAGAGGGGGGACTGACAAGAACTCTCTCCCTGACCAAACTTTAGGCTGTTCTGAGCCCTCTTCTTGACTGGGCCTCAAGCTTGACCCTGTCTTCCGCCTGTCAGGCCCAGTTTTAGCAAAACTCCTTCTAAGCCAGTTTAGCAAGAGTCCCCTCAGCCTTCACATCTAACCAAGATTTTCATCCTTCCCTTTGATATCTAATCAAGTTCCAACCCCCTTCCCAGCCTCCTTTGATACCTGTGTTAGTCAGCGTTCTCCAGAGAAAAAGAACGAATAAGACATCTATAGATCTATAGATATCTTATTTATCAATCTCTATAGATCGATATCTGTATCTATCTATATTATAGATATCTATATTAATCTATATAATATATCTAGATGTAGATATATAGATAACTCTATGTAAGATATCTAGATATCTATAATTACATGTATATGTCTTTATATATCTATCATATTGGTTCTGTTTCTCTGTTAGATATAGATATGAGGAGTTTTCTTATAGCAAGTGGCTCATGCAATTATGGAGGCCGGGAAGTCCCATGATCTGCTGTCTGCACGCTGGAGAACCAGGAAAGCCAGTGGTAGAATCCAGTATGAGTCTGAATACTTGAGAACAAGGGGAGTAAGTCCTAGTTTGAGTCCAAAAGCCCAAGAATCAGGCGGCCGATGGAGTAAGTCTCAGTCCAAGTCCAAAGGCCTAAGAACTAGAAGTACCGACGTCTAAGAGCAGGAGAAGATGGATGTCCCAGCTCATTGCAAAGAGCAAATTCGTCCTGCGTTTGCCTTTTTGTTCTATTCAGGCCCTCAGTGGGTTGGATGATGCCCACTTGCATTGGTGAGGGCAATTTTCTTTCCTCAATCTACCAGTTCAATTGCTCATCTCTTCTGGAATCACCTTCACAGACACATCAAGAAATGTTTTACTAGCTATCTGGGCATCCCTTAGTCCAATCAAGTTGACACATAAAATTAACCAACGTAATACCTAACCAAGTTCCTCTTAGTAATTTTCCCTTCACTCACTCCCTCACCCTCCCTGTTGGCCATGAATGCTCACCTGTCTCTGCTGTATTTGGAGTTGAGTTTATTTTCTTTCCCCTATCACAACAGTCTCTGTCCCCTATTGCAACAGCCTTGAATAAAGCTTTCTTGGCCTATTAAACTCCACACCGTGCAACTTTTTTATTGACATGGGTGTTAGCACATTCATGTGAGCGAGAGAATGTATCAGGTTTCTTGCTGTGAGCTAGTTAGTGTGTGCACATATTAATGTGAGACAATGTGAGCAGGGCACTTTAAGTGCTTGAGTGTATTTTCTTCCATGAATGAATGTTTGCCTTTATGGTGGCTGTGAGCATGTTTGTGTACAAGCGTCTATGTGAGCATGTTCCTGATTTTAAGAATGTGCATGTGTAAGTGAAAGTGTGAGTGAGATCATCTGGAAGCATCTGAGTGTATATATTTGAGTCCCTGTGTGAGTGAACATGTGAGTATGGTCATGAGACTGAGTGAATATTTTAGTACGTGTAGGTGACCCAGTGCATGGGTGAACATACGTGTGTTTTTGAATGTGAGTGAATTCATGGGCATATTTGATTGTGTTAAGGGACTGAGTGAATGTGCAAGGATGTGAATGTCTGTGAGCATATCTCTGTGCGACACTGCATGTGTGAGCATGTTGGTGGGTGAGCGTGTTTCCTGAGGTGTAAATTTGTGGACTCTGAATATGTAAGTGTGTTCTGTATGAATAAATCTGTAAGCATGTGAATGCATGTTAGCATATCTGTGAGCAGTGAGGGGGTAAATGTGCTTTTTGGGTGATCTTGTTTATGTGTGAATATATTTGAATAAGGTAATTTGTGTGCATGTGTGTGGGAATGAATGTAATGGTTTTCAAGTAAATGAATGAAATTGTGTGCTTCTCGGTGTGAGCATGTTTGGGTACAATTTCCCACATATGCATGTTACTGTTTGTGACAGTGACATTTTACATGGGTAAGTGAATGTGTGAGTGTGCATATATCAATAAAATGAGTGAAATGAGTGTTTGGAGTGTGAATGAATTTATAAACACATTTGTGCATTTAAGTGAATGTGTGATTATGATGACCTGAGCGAGGTAGGGGCTATGTTGTGTGAATTGTGAGCCATCAAGGGCGAATGTACGTCAGTATGTGTATATGTGTGAGTAAATCTGTCAGTGGCTGTGTCTGGGTGAGTGATTTGTAAGCATGTTAATGTGAGTGAGGGAATGAGCATGTGCATATGTGTGAATTTGCCCATTTGTGAGAGTAAATATATGAACTTGTACATTGGCGAGTATGTTAGGATTTCAATATTAGAGAATTGCTACAGATGTCTGTGTGTCCAAGTGTATCCTTGAATTTGTGGCCATGTGCTCAGGTGTTAGCATCTTTGTGTGAGTGAGTGAATGTTTATCAGGTTCGTTGCCATGAGCTAGTTAACAGGTGAGCATATTTGTGTGAGTGAAATATGAACAAATATATGAATGGAAGTGCGCAGGAGTGTATTTTCTTCCGTGGGTGAATATTTGAGCTTGATGGAGGATGTGAGCATGTTCATACGTGAGTGTCTATGTGAACATGTTCCTGACATTAGAGAGTGTTGAGGTACACGTGCAAGTGAGTGTGTGAGTGGGAGCATCCGAATGTATATATTTGCGTCCCTGTGTGAGTGAATCTACAGTCATGGTCGTGTGACTGAGTGAATGTTTCAGCATGTTTGTGTACAGGAGTGAATGTGCTGGTAGGTAAATGTGAATGTCTGTGTGTCTGTGAATGGGAGTGAATTAGTGGGCAAGCCTGAGTGTTTTGTGAGTGAGTGATTGTGTGAGTGTATGTATGTGAGCACATCTGTCTGGACAATGCCTGTGTGAGCCTGTTCATGGGTTAGAGTGTTCTCTTGGATGCAAATCTGTGTGCTTAAGGTGAAAACTGATGTATGCTCATCTGTAGAAAGAAATCTCTAAGCATGTGAATCACGTTCAGCATATTTGTGTATAGTGGATGGGCAAGTATGTCTTCTTGGGATCTTATTAATATGTGACCATATGGGAATAAGGTAATTCGTGCCCACATGTGTGAGTAAATGTAACGGTGTTTATACAAATGAGTGAACTGGTGTGCTTCGAAGTCAGCGTGAGCACGTATGTGCGTGATTATATATACAATATGTATATATCATAAGAGTGAATATGTGAACATGTACATCTGAGAGTGTGTTACTAGGACAATACTGGAGAGTTGATGTAAATGCTTGTTCACGTTCAAGTGCATCCTTGAATCTGTGACCATGTGCATGGATGTTAGCATGTTTGTGTGAGTAAGTGAATATGTATCAGGTTCCCTGTTTGAGCTAGTTAACGTAGTGTGAGCATATCTGTGTGAGTGAAACATGAGCATGTACATGCAAGGACACATGAGTGTATTTTCTTTTGTGAGTAAACGTTTGGCATCTGAGGTGGATGTGAGCATGTCTGTGTGCATACGGCCATGTGAGCATCTTCTGGCTTTTGATTATGTGAATGACACGTGTGGTGAAGGTGTGAGTGGGAGCCTTTGAGCATCTATATTGGTACCCCAGTGTGAGAGAATTCGTGGGCATGGTTGTGACTTGGATGGAGTGAATGTTTGAGCATGTTTGTGTGAAGGACTGAATGCGTCAGTGTGTGCATGTGAAGGCATATGTGTTTTTGAATGTGAGTGAATTTTTGAGCTTGAGTGTGTGAATATTTGAGCGTGTTCTGGAGTGAGGGAATGCGTGAGTGTCAGCATGTCTGAGTGCCACAGTGTATGTGTAGGACTGTTCACGGACAAGACTGATTTCTCAGGTGTAAATTTGCATGCTTAAAGTGAACATTTATGGGCACTCACCTGTAGACATGAATCTATAAGCATGTGAATGCATGTTACCATATATCTGAGTAGCCAGTAAGTTTGTTTTCCAAGTGATCTTGTTAATGTGTGAATATATTTGAATAAAGTAATTTTGTGAGCATGTGTGTGAGGGAATGTAAGTGTCGTTATGTAATGTAATTGAGTGAATTTGTGAGCTTCTTGGTGACTGTGACCATATTTGTGTACAAGTGAATATAGGAATAAGTTACTGTTTGGGACAATGATAATTTGCATGGGTAAGTGAATGTGTGTGAATAACTGCTATGCATGTATCTGAAGTGGGCGTTAACTTATCACCTTCATGTGTGTGAATGAATATGTAATTAAGCTCATGAGAGTGAGTGAGGTGCAAAAAATTTTTCATTCGTGACTGTTTGACCATTTGGCTGGGAATGGATGTTAGCACGTGTATGCATGTGGGTAAATTTGTCAGTATATGCATTTGCATAGTGAATTGTCAGCGAGTTAATGTGAGTGAGTGAAAGTGTAAGCGTGTGCATATATATGAGCATTTATGTTCTTTAGAGTGAATATGGGAACCTGTACGTGTGTGAGTATGCTGACATAAATGTCTGTGTGTTCAAGTGTATGTTTCAATTTGTGACCTTGTACATGGAGGTTAGCACATTTGTGTGCATTAATGAATGGGCATCAGTTTATCACCGCTACTTAGTTAATGGGTTGAGTGCATTTCTGTGCGAGAAAAATGAACATGAGTGTGAGTACACATGAGGGTATTTTCTTCTGTGAGTAAAAATTTGAGCTTCATGGTAGATGTGAGCACGTTCTTGTGCGAGCATCCATGTGAACATGTTCCTGATTTTCACAATGTTACTGTGCATGTGTAAGTGAATGCGTCAGTGGGAGCATTTGAGTATATATATTTGAGTCCTTGTGTGAATGAATTTGTGGGCATGATCATGTGATTGAGTGAATGGTCAGCATTTAAAATATTTAAGTAAATATTTTTGTTTGTGTAAAAGAGTGAATGGTCAGTGTGAGCGTTTGAATGTGTACGTGTCTATGAATATGTCTATGAAGCGATTTTGTGGGCATATTTCAATGCATAAATGCGTAAACCTCGTTGTTTGAGTGAGTGAATGTGTAAGTTTGTGTATATACGTATGTGTCTGGGCAAGTGTATGTGTGAACCAGCTCGTGGTGTTTCACTGTGAGCAAAATTTTGTGTTTAAGTGAATATTTCTGTGTGCTCGTTGTATGTATGGATGTGAGCATGTGTAGACAGGTGACCATGTTTGTGTGTCATGAGAGTGTAAGGGGTTTCTTTCACTATCTTGTTTATGGGTAAGTATATTTGAGTAAGGTAATGTATGAGTATGTGTGCAAGGGAATGGAAGTGTTTTATGTGGTGTGGAAATTTGTGACTAGTTGGGGGCTATAAGCATGTTTGTGTGCAAGTGAAGCTGTAAGTGTGTTTCTGTTGGAGACAATGATAATTTGCATTTGTAAGTGAATGTGTGATTGTGGGCCTAGAGACCTAATATGCGTAGTATATGGATGAATTTTTCATCATATTCGTGTGGGTGAATGTGTGATAATACTCCTGTGAGTCACTGAATTGCGGGCCTGTTTGTGTGAGAGAATGTGTGTATGTGAGTGTGTATGTATGTGAGTATGTCTACAGGTGTGAGTAATTTGTCGATATATTTATAGGAGTGACTAAATTATATTCATGTTAATGTAGGTCAGTCAATGTGTGACCCTGGGCATATATGTGAGCCTAGACATTTTTGAAGGTGAATATGTGAACTTGTACGTGCATTAGAGTGTGCTAGGGGTAGAATACTTGAGTGGTGAAGTAAATGTTTGAGTTCATGTGTATGCATTAACTTGTGAGCATACGCATGGATGATGGCATGTTCATGTGAGCACATGAATGTGTATTATAGTCACTTTGTGAGCGTATTAATGTTTGTGCATACCGTGTGGGTGAAATGTGAGCCTGTGACTGAATGCATGTGAATTTATTTATGTACTAATGAATGTTTGAACTTTGCGGTGAGCATAAGCACTTTAGTGTGCAAGGGTATATGTGAGCGTGTTCCCAACTGTGAGCATGTTAATGCATGTGCAAAGAGATTGGGTAAATGGGAGTATTAGAGTGTACATATCTGTGTGCCCCTGTGAGAGAATCTGTAATCATGGTCATGTGATTGAGTGAATGTGTCAATTTATTTTTGTGAAGCAGTGTTTATACGAGCATCTCTGAGTGTGCATGTCAGTGAAATTATGAGCATGACATACAAGGCTGAATATGACAGTGGATGGCGGTTCATCTCCCCTAGAACCCACAAGCAGCAGGGGTGATAGAATGCAAACATGAAATATTAAAGCAGCAGATTAAATTTCTAACAGGTAAAAACACCTTGGCTGAGTGGACTAAACTACTGTCCCAGGCATTAATACATTTGAAGCATCAACCAATAGGGCGATTGCCCATTATGCCAGACTAGGGACCCTTACCGCAACACGCCCAATACCATAAAGGTATGGAAGTCACAGGAGACAGCCATTGCTCCAACTCTCACTGTGATTCAAAACCCCATCACACCTGGGGAAGGCATGATCCACTGGAATTTGTAATGGGATGTCCCACCAGGAGGGGTGAGTTACTTAGCACCACTGGGTAAGGGGGAACTACTCAGTCTCCACCGGGAGCCCACTGTCCTGCTGTAAGCTGCACCTATGGAAACACACCATACCTGGAATGGAACATGCACTATTGAAAGAGGGGAAAAAGTGGGAGTCCTAGTCTGGCATATCCCACCCCTAGTCCATCTTCTCATACCTGACAGTGCTGCCTCCCCTGGCTAATGTGCATGGTATGCACAACCAGGTCAAGTTCCTAATGCTGCAGCCCCATTAACATCTAAGGATCAGGCCACAAGTGTAATTCTTATGGAACAAGAAGACCTTCCCATACAAGTTCCTCCTGAATAGCTGTCTTTTCAAACTTGGATTTCTTCTCCTCCAGTGTCCAGTCACAGGATGCGCCCGATGGAAATACCTTTCTACAGTGGGCCCACTCACGTGCCTGGCAAAGGAGTCAATCCAACAGTTGGGTATGGGGACAGCTGTCCCTCTAGCTCATTAGGACAGTCTTAGACATTATTACTGTGCCATTATCCAAACAGAATATTATTTGTTCATTCCTGATGACTCTGTCAATGTATCATCTTTACTAAATCACATGAGGACACAAGTCAATGCCTTGAGTGATCTTACCCCCAGCCTACGGGACTTAATAAGTGGTTCGCATCATGGGGCTCTTGGTGGGAAAAACCATTACTTATGGAGAACCATTATCTTAATCTGTCTTTTCTCTTGCCTATGCTTCTATTACAGCTCTGGCATCTGCCTTCAATGCAGCCTGATCGCCATCTTCATGCCAATAAATCCCCTTGCTAACCGCTCAGGGAACACTGCAGAAGAGAGGGGCGAATAAGATTGTAAGAGCTAGTCATGGAGGACGGAATACAGGAGGAAGTCATCGAGAGGATGTGACTGCTGGTTGACCCCTGCGCTGGACCCAGGCAATTGGAGCCTCCTTCCCCCGCTTGCCCTGTCCTTGGAATGGACCTTCTGCTCACCATTGTCACACTAGGAGCCGTTGCAAGGATGCAGTCCTGAGAAATGAATGTGCTGCTGAGACCATCGGGACTGGATACATGACTGAACCTCATTAAGACCTCTATATAAACTGTTAAGATTCTAGTGGGCGGGAGTGGAGTTCTACTCGTCTTGTGGCTGCCCAAGACAAGCCTTGTATGTATGTTCCCCTGCTTATTAAAATTGCCACCTACCTATCTGGAGTGGCCTGCCTTTTTCTTTGGGCCCTCCTTGCCCTTGGTGTACGGGGGCCAGTTTCAAGCTTCACCCAGGGAACTTCTCAGATTGTGAACCAACAGGCTGAGTGTGTGTAGGTGTGTGAGTAAAATTTTTATCATGTTTGTGTGAGCCAATGAGTGAGCTTTTTATGTGAGTGAGTGAAAGTTTCAGCATGTGTATGTATGTGAGCATAAATGTGACAGTGTATGTGTGAGCCTGTTCATAGTTCAGAGTATTCCATTGTGTGTAATTTTGTGTTTCAGTGAATATTTGTGTGCTCATTGTATGATGAATTTTTGAGCAAGAACACATATGTTAGTATGTTTGTATATAGTGAGTACATAAGTGTTTTCTGGTGTTATCTTAACATACGACCATATTTGTGTAAAGGCATGTATGAGTATATGGGTGTCAGTGAATGTAAGTGTATTTATGTGTTTGAGTGAATCTGTGTGCTTCCTGGTGAGTGTGACTATGTTCGTGTGCAAGTGAATACATGAGCACATTCCTCTTTATGTCAGTGATAATTTGCATGTGTAAGTGAATCTGTGATTGTGCGTATATAAGTCACGATTGTGTTTAGTGTGTGAGTGAATTTTTGCTCGTGTATGTTTCTGAGTGAATGTGTGAGAATGATCATGTGAATGAGTGAGCTATGAGTGTGTTTGTGTGAGTGAGTGCATATATGTGAGCAGGAATATTTGACAGAATAAATAAATGAAACTGAACACATGAGAATAGGTTAGTGTAATGATATTTGAGTGTTGAAGTGTGTGTTTGTATGTATTAAAGTGTATGCCTGAACATCCGGTCACACGAATGGATGTTAGCACGTTTATGTGTTTGAGTGAATATGTATCAGGTTCATTACTGTAAACTCATTAATGTGTGAGTATACTTGCATGAGTGAAATGTGAGCATCTGAATGTAAGTTCATGTGAGTGTATTTTCTTCTGTGAGTGAATGTTTGTACTTTTTGGTGGATGTGATCATGTTTGTGTGTGATTACATGAGCATGATCCTGAATATGTGAGTGTTAATATGTACGTGCAAGTGAATGTGTGACTGGGAGCCTGTGAGCTTATACATTTATGTGCCTGTGTGATTGAATTTGTGGGTATGCTCATGTGACTGAGGGAATGCATGTTTGAGCATGGCTCTATGGAGTGAATTTATTAAAGTGTGTGTGAGGGTGTATCTGGTACGTCTATGTATCGGAGTACATTTGTGAGCATGATCATGTGAGTGAGTGAATGTGTGAGCACGTCTGTGTGAGCAAGCGAGTGTGAATATATACGAGTGTGTCTATATGTATGAGTAATTTGTATGTGAGTAAATTTTAAACATGTTACCATGAGTGGGAGAATATGTGAGCATGTGCATATATGTGAGCGTGTACATTTGTGAGAGTGAATTTGTGAACTTTTGAATGTCTTAGAGTCTATTATGTAACAATATTTGAATGTTGAAGTACATGTTTAGGTGTGTTCAAGTATATGGAATTTGTGAGCATGTGCATAAGCATTAGCAAGTTTGCGTTGGTAAGTGAAAAACTATCATATTTGTTTTTGTGAGCTTGCTAATATGAGTGTATTCCATGTTAAATGTGAGTATATGCGTGAATCTTTGTGTGTGAGTGAATGAACTCATGATGAGTGTGAGCATGTTTGTGTGAGAGTGAACAGAAAAGTATATTTCCATTTGTGAGTGTGTTAATGTGCCTGTGTAAGTGAATGGGTGAGTGTGAGCACATAGTGTCTATGACTGTATTTCTGTACTCAGGACTTTGTGAGAATGCACACGTTGAGTTAGTGAATGTGTGAGCAAGTCCCTGTTTTTGAGTGTGCTAATGTGTGTAACTGAAGAAGTGTGTTCATGAGAGAAATATGAGTGTGTCTCATGTATGAAGGAACCTGTGAACACGTTCATGTGAATGAGTGGATATGTGTGCTGGTGATAGCATATGTGAGTGTGTGTCTAAATCTGTGCAAGAATTCAGCATGTTTGTGTTAGTGAATGTGTGAAAATCCACGCATATCAGCATAAATCTGTGTTTTAGTAAATTTGTGAGCACATTCATGGCTAACAGCAGGTATGCGTGTGTGAGTGAACACAAGGATATTTGTCTATGTATATATGGGAGTAGGACTGGACATGTGACTGATATAAATGATTATAGGTAAGTGTATCTATAAAGGTGTATTATTTTATAAACATGTTTGTGTGTGATTTAACATGCTAGCATGTGAGTGTGTGATCACATTAAGAGTAAGATGCCTATGTGTGTGATTGGATGTATGAGCATGTCCCTGTTTCTGACTGGGTTTTTATGCATGTGGGAGAGAAAGTGTGAGTGAGTGAATATGAGCATATATGAGTATGTCTTGTGTGTGAATGAATTTGTGGGTATGTTCATGTGAGTGTGTCTATGTGTGTTAGTAAATCTGTCAGCATGTTGTGAGTGAATGTGGGTTCATCTTTAAGCTTGTTAATATGTGAGTGTGTTTATGTGAATGAGTATGTGAGTGTTTGTAAGTATGAGCATGTTCATGTGCAAGTGAACACGTGAGCATGCTCTTTTTGTGATCATGTTATTTTGTGTAAGTTAAAGTGTGAGTATGTACATGTAAGTGTAAATGAGTCTGCTGTGGGAGTGATTTCGTGAGCATGTTCGTGTGAGTGAATAAATGTTATCATGCTCATGTGAGTGAGTGACTTCTGAGCATGTTTGTGGGAGTGAGAGAATGCATGAGACTGCACACGTGTATGTGAGTAGACTGCGTGAGTTAATTTGTCACTATGTTCTTTTGAGTGAGTGAATTGTGAGCATGTTATTGAAAGTGACTGTGTGAGTATGTGCGTGCATATCACCAATTTCTGTGTTTGAGTGAATTCACGTGTATTTGTGTGCTTGAGCATACATACATATGTGAGTCAACAATAGCCAGGTTTTACATCTTGCATATTGAAATACAAAATTTGTATATTTTGTATGTTGATATGCATCTGTGACTGGGTGTGTGAATATGTGCAAGTGATTATATGTGAGAGTGTCTATGTGTGTGAGTGAATTTTAAAGCATGTCTGTGTTTGTAAGTGACTATGTGAGTGTGAGTGAGCATAAATACAAGTATGTACATGCACATGCACATGAGTAAATGTATCAAAGTGTTTATACATGTGAGTAAATATTGAATAACTTTGTGTTTATGAGCATATTTGGGCAATTGAGTGAATGTGTGAGCACTTCATGTGTGTAATCAACTTGATTTAGGTTATTTGAGTGAGTGAATGAGTGAGTGTGTGTGTGTATAAGCATATCCACCAGTGTGAGTAAACCTCTGAGCATGACCACGTCACTGAATAAATCTGTGTGTGCATGTATGCAAGCACGTACAAGTGTGAGACTGATGTGTGTACCTGTTCATGGGCACGTGTGCTGGTTTGAGTATATCTGTTTAAGTAAATGTTTACACCTGTTCAAGTGTATGAGTAAATTTGTGAATGTGTACATGGATGTTAGCATGTTCATATGTGTGAGTTAATGTGCAAGCACTATTGCTTGCGTGAGGTTGTTAGTAAATTAGTGTAAGTGAACATGTGAGCATGTACTTATGAGCATACATGTGCTTCTCTGTGTGTCTGAACGAGTGAGCTTCATGATGAGTGTGAAAATGTTTATTTTCAAGTGAATGTGTGAGCATGTGTTTGGAAGTGTGTTCATTTGTGAGTGAACGTGTAAGCATGTCCCCAATGGTGTTTATGTGTTTGTTTAGGTGCACATGTGAGGGAATGTGCATGTACATGTGACATACAGGAATGTGTCTGGTGCATGAGTGATATTGTAAACATGTTAATGTGAGTGAGTGAATGTGTGAGCCAGTTTGTGTGAGGGAATAAATGTGTGAACACATCATTGTATGTGAGTGTCACTGAGTGTACATGTGTGTAAGTATGTTCATGCCCGTGAGTGAATATATGAGCATTACTTTGTTTGTGAGAGTGTTAATGTGTGAGTATATTTGACTAAATGAGTGAATTTGTGTGCAAGTGAACATGTGAGTGTGTAAGATGTGAGGACAATCCTTTCTGTGAATGAATGTGTGTGAGTGAATGTTCATATGTGGGGATTGGTTCTCTGGTGAGTTAATGTGGGAGTATATTTACGGATGTGAGTAAGACTGGACAAGTGATCGAGTTTGTATATGTGAGTGTGTTGAGCATCAGCATGTGAGTGTATGTCAGTACATGTGAGTGTGTCTATGTGTGTGAGTAAATCTGTGTGATGCTAAGAGTGAATAAATGTACAAATGTCCTTATTTGAGAGTGTGAATATGTGGGTGAATGTGTGAAAGATTGAGTGTGTTTGTGTGTGAGTAAATGTGTAAAGACTCATTTATGACTGAATGAGTGATTGTGTGTGAGTAGCATGCTAATGTGAGAGTATATTTGTGTCTGAGTATTTTCCTGTTTCTTAATGGGTTAATGTGTCTACAAAAGTGAAAATGTGAGTGTGCGCAATGTAAGTAAGCAAATACAAGTGTGTTATTGTGTAAGTGAATTTGTGAGCAAGCTCATGTGATTGGGCACATGTGTGAGCATGTGGGTTTGTGAGTGTTAATGAGTGTGTTGCATGTGAATAAAATGGAGCATGTTCATGAGCCAGTGAAAGTGAGAGCATGTGCATATATGTGAACCTGTGCTTGTCTGACTTCTGGAGGGTTTTAGTGTCTGAGCGAATAGTGAGCATGTCTGTATATATGTGAGCATGTTCATGGATGTGTGAGTGTGTGAAAACGATTTTATGTGATAGTGGCTATGTGTGTGAATAAATTTGTGAACATGCTTGAGTGTGTAAGTGTGAGAGCATATTAACATCAAGTAAGCTATTGTGTAAGTGAAGGTGTCAGTGAGTTGATGTATGTGAATGAATGTATGTGACCTTGTGTATGTGATCATATTCACGCATGCAAGGGAATTCATGAGCATTGTCATGTATGTGAGCATGTTATGTCTAGCATATTTGAGTGTTTGAGTGAATATGTGAATGGGTGTTTGTAAGTGTATGTGAGGGTGTCTACAAGTGCTAGAAAATCTGTGAGTGAGCGTTGTGAGCATGTGCATGTGAGTGTGACTCTGGAAGCATGTTTGATTGTGTGACCTTGTTAACATGTGATTATATTTAAATGAGTGAATGTGTGAGTGCATATGAATTTATCTGAGCGTATCCATATGCATGGGCAAAGGTGTGAGCTTTGTGGTGAGTGTGAGCATGTCTTACGGTAAGTGAATATGTGAGTGTGCCCGTTTGTGAGCGTGTTGATGTGTGCCAGTGAGTGAATATGTGAGTGTTTTACAAGTGAGCCTACGTGAGATTACATGCGTGAGTGAATCTGTGGGCGTCTTCACTGTAGTGAGTGAATATGTGTGCAAATTTGTGTAAGTGAATGAATGTGCAAGCATATTTGTGTGATTATGTGAATATGTGTGCATGTGAGTGTCTATGTGTGAGAGTAAATTTGTGAGAATGCTCGTGCAAGTGAACATGTGTTTGTTAATGTGAGTCAGTTTGTGTGTGTGAATATGTGCATTTTGTGAGGGTGTTTGTGTGACTGAGTGAATTTGTGAGCATCTTTCTGTGTGCCAGCATATATGTGTGTTAACGACTAGTGAGTATTTTAATATATGAGGGCATGTTATCGTGCAAGTCCTACTGGAGATATGATTATGTGCAAATTATTTGAGGGTGCCTATGTGTGTGAGTAAACTTGGAAGCATGTTTGTGCATGTGAGTGAAGGTGTGAGCATGTGAGTGTGTGACCATGTTAAAATTAAATGTGCTCCTATTGGCGAGTGAATGAGTGTGCTGCTGTATGTGAGAGAAAGCGTGGGTGACTTTGTGCACAGGAACATATTTGGCAATGAGTGATTGAGCACTGTCATTTATGTGAACAGGCAAGTTTGAGTATATGTGGCTCTGTGAATTTGTGAGCATGTGTCTGAGTAAATACGTGTGTCTAGGAGTATAAGATGTTGGCATGAGTCAGTGAATGTTTGAGCATCTCCTTGTGTGTGAATAAATATGCATGCCAATTCATATGAGAGTTCACCAATGTGAGTATATTTGTTTGATTAATGCTTGTGTGTTCATGTTTATGAGTGGATTCATGATCGTGTGCATGGATATTAGCATGTTTGTGTGTAGAGGTTAATATATAAGTAGGGTCATCTGTGTGAGCTTGTCAATGTGTGAGTATATTTGTGTGAGGAATATATGAAACTGAGCATGTAGTGTATGTGAGTGAACATGTGAGTGTGTTAATGTGTATAGCAAGTGAACATGTGAATGTGTACATGTGAGCATATACAAGGGTGTGTGAATGGATGAGTTTGTTTGCGTGTGATTGATTATATGACCATGTTCATGTGTGAGAGTAAATGTGAACATAATTGTGGGTGTGAAAGTGTGAGCATGTTTTGTGAGTGAGTGGGGGTGAGAAAGCATGTATGTGAACATGTCTGTGGCATTGGGGAATTGTGGCTAGCATGGTTTGTGGGGGCAAGTACTTGGAGGGTTCAGTTGCTAAGTAAAAAATCTGGATTTGGGGCCAAACCCACATATAAGAAATATTTTCCAGGGCCAGACAAGGGGAAGTCATCTGATTCCCTTACAGGGCCACCAGGCTCCCCCTGCTATCTTTGGTTCCTCTGAAGGTGACTTTGTGTGGCTTAGTGCAATTCCAGGTGGTGTTCATGGAAGCTTATGATGTTATCATCAAACAAGCTGGCATCCTCTCCACCTTGCATTCACCACCTGGGTCCACTAAACTGGTTATGGACTCAGCCCACTAGTGCCCACCAACTTGCATGAGATTAGCCTCCAGATATTGTTGTTGGATATCGATGGTTAGGGGAACCGGCTTATTGTGGTAAACGAGGTCTATAGGGGAGCTTTGCTGGGGAGAGGTATATGCTATGTGTACTAAAATCCGGTTGGTGGAAGTAAGCCCAGACTGTGGCTGAACTTGACGTCTCATGTATTTGTGTCACTAATGCAAGATGCAGGTTTCGTTTGGTGGGCAACTGTATGCTCCTTCTTGTTCAGATTGCTGTGACTGTTGCCTGAGTTTCCCACCAACTGGCAATAACAAATAGCTTTGGTGTGTTCCCATGGGCACAGGATAAGCTCAACAGGTGCTCTCGGCAGTTGGGAAAAAGCTGTTAATTTACTGATGCACCAAATTAGATCCTGAACAATGGAGCACTCACACACAGGATCCTCACAGGTGGGCCAAGTTCTTTCAAAAACAGACATCAATTGTATCGCACACTTGGCCCACTTCTGTCCCTGTTTACAACAACGTTGCTGTGTTTCAGAGGGGATGACCTGTTCCATCGCTTCCATTCTAGGGGAAATTTTACTTGGGCAGCCAATTGGACAGCTGTAATGGCCTCAGAAGTGGCCTCTTGGGAGGTGGTCCTGTGACTACACCAATAGATTTCTCCCCAGGTTAGCTTTGCTCCTGGGCTTCTCACAATTATTCTCCTGTAAGGTGTGGTGTGGATATTTTTAAAGGATCCCGCAGAGGAGTAACACTGGGTGGCAGTTGCCCTCCAGTTTCTCCCAAGTCCTTACTCATGCTGGTCTTGGTCGGCCCAGCACATTTGGTAATAGCTGTAAACAAGTAGCTGTCAATTTGGATGGAGAACCTCCCATGTAGAGAGGGGTTAGATTTCTCCATGGGATCAAAGAATTGCTTCTCATAAGAATTTTCTTTGCTGCAACACCAAAAGCTACGATTATTTACTGTAGGCAGTCAGCTTGCAATTCTTGAAGAGCCTGCTCTCACTGAGTGTGATGTAAGTCTCGAGGTCGGCATTGTGAAGTTAGGTTAGGAAAGAAGTCCCCAGCTGGTTGCAGCCCCTGACATTTGAGGCATGCCTTGTCCCAGGTAATACTATGTTGTGTACATTCCCTCCCTTGTATATACTGACTAGCAGCAGCCAGGGAGGAAATCCATGGTAGTAAGGTGCCCTCGGCCACCTGCTTTGTGCAATTTTGTTCCTGCCTCAATAAATGGGGCTTATACTGGAGAGGGAGAAAAAGATCACTATAATGAATACGACAAGAGATCAATAGTTGTAAAGGCACACATTTTTGGCAGAGTTTACACACGTCATTATCCCAGGGATTAGTAAGAGCTATAATTTTACCTCTGTAATTCTACGGAGTTTCTTGGTATTAGCTCTGGATTACAGTGTTTCTAATCCAATTGCACCCATCACAAGCATCCTGGTTGTAATACTGGGGGCGTAGAATCTCTGGGCATTCCTTAAATGAGCTTCGATAGGTAGTGCCCATTGCTCTACTTGTTTGATGGCACCAGTTAGTAAGAGTGGGTCTCATCTGATTTGAAGTGAAAGCCCGGAGGGTTTAGAAGGCAGCTCTGAGCCACAAGCAGTATCTAAGAGACTGGCTTAGCCAGAATAGGTGCTGTCAGCAGCAGTAGGTAGAGACAGGAGAAGGAGAGCTAGCCTCAGTGTTGGTGTCTACGGTCATGGTCGTATGACTGAGCAACCTGAAGAGCCAACAGCCTGGTTCCTATTGTCCCCAGTCGGACCTATGTTGTGTGTCTCCCTGTGGTGCAGATGTGGCATGTTGTTTCCACACAGACCTTATCAACAGCAGTGTGTAGATTACCAGGGCTAGGGTGAACCGCCAAGAGATATACAATCAACGCTGGCAAGAGGAAGAACTTCTCAGGTAAGGAAGGGGCACAGTAAAAGGGTAGGGCTTAATGTTGGAGGTCATCTGTGGACAGCAAGTAGGGGACGCGATTTTGCCCTGGGTATTGCTCAAACGGTGTTACCTGGTCTGGGAGAGGTTTCATTCCACCTCCTGGGATCCACAGTGCCTGTGGTGGAGCAAAGGACATGGGCAGCAGACGAGGGCACCTCGCTCTCCAGAGACTGGGGGTGGCGGTTTGCTTGGCTTCTGCTGGATGATGAGTGAACATAGGCTGAAGATGGTTGGAGAGTCATTGGCCCAAGTCAGGTCCTCATCAGGATCAAGAAGAAAGTGGCTAAGCTCTGGGTTTTCTACGAGGGGAAAAGGAAAGGCGAAAGTACCAGATGAATGTTCCCTTTCTGTGGATGGCAATGCCAGGGCTCCCGTGTCTGGGAGAACTGGTAACTGGGTTGTGTCTGGTGTGAGGGGTGTGTACACCAGCAGAGACAGAAATGCCTCTGTTGGTGGTCTCATCATTTGTTGGGAATTTAAATATGGTGTAGGCATGCCACAGGGGCATGAATTTAATATAATCAGGACTAGGAGCAGTAGTTTTGACCACTTGAAGGACCATTGCCCTCCAAGTTCTCTCAATTGGCCTTGATTTAAAAGTCCAAGATGTCTTTCTATAACACCTGCTGCTGTAGGACAACAGGGTAGGTGAGAAACCCAAACAATGTTACTTCTAATGCCCACTGCTGTGTTTGCTTTCCAGTGAAGTGGGACCTTGATCTGACTGCATAACTTGTGACAGTCCCAAAGGCTGTAAAAGCTGTTTTGGTAACCCCTCAATGAGCTAGCAGAGGTTGCTGCCTTGCATGGGTAAACCAATAGAAGGCCTGCACAGAAGGTCTGGGGATTTTGGCAAATTAACTTCAGTGGAAAAGTATGTGGCTATTTTCTCAGGGAGTTGTGACAATCCAGTAGGGCTGGGTTTAGCTCAATCCAGTGGATACCATTTCCATCTTAATAAAGAAGCCTCTGTGGCTGACCCAAATTTATGGGAAGGTTTGTCTATTACCCGGGGCATAACAGGAATCTCAGCGCGGAAGGTAACTGGCTCTGCCCCAGTAAAAGCTTCAGTTTCAATAAGGGCTCAGTACGCCTCCAGATGTTGCCTCTCTAGTGACAAATACCTTCGGGCGGAGTCTGGGAGTCACTTACACCAAAAGCCCATCAGCAAGGCATTTACCTGTCCATTTCTTCCAGAGGCTCCTGGAAGTGAATTTTAGGGTGGCCAAAACTTCTAACGGTAAGTCCTGCTCTCAAAGCACTGCTGGGAGAGCTGAAGTGAAAGCCTCCTTTAATTTATCTAATGCCTGCTGTTGATCAGGTCCCCGCTGAAAAGTGGAAGACTTACGGGTGACTCAATAGATGGGGGCCAGCAAATGTCTGAGGTGAGGAATGTGTTGGCACCAGAATGCCATCAGTCCTACCAAATGTGAAGCCTCCTTGCCCAGTGTGGGCGATACGAGCACTAAGAACTTGTCTTTTACCAGATTGGTAAAAGTTCACCCTTCTCAGTTTCAAACATGGTCCAGAAACTTAACAGACGAGGAGGGGCCTTATACCTTATGGGGGGCAACTGTCCACCCCTCTCAGTGTGATGTTCACTCACAGTTGTGACGGCCTGGGAGACCGAGTCTTGGACAGGTCCAGTGAGGACGTTGTCATCGACACAAGCCACAGCCGAATTTCGGGGGGGTGGCGGAGAAGCCAGGGCAGGCATCTAGGTCCTGTCTGCAAGTCCCATGGGGAATCCCAGGGCTATTGATACACCCTATAGGCAGCTTGCGGAGGGCGTCCTGTTGATCCTGAAAGGTGAAGGCAAATTGTGGTTGATTCTCCTATGAAATTTTGAATGACTAGAACGTGTTAGCCCAGCCTATGATGCTGAACTCTTTGCCAATGTCATTTTGAATGTCATTCATTAAGGTGACAATTTCTGGTAGAGGTTCTCTAACACAGGGAACAGCCTTGTACTCACTACAGTCTATTGATGGCCTCCACTCATTACTAGTGGCTTTAAGCACAGGCCATACTGGGGAAATGAAAGGTGGGAATCAGTATCCTTTCCTTAACCAAGGCAGCTATGACAAGCCATAATCCTTCAGCCTTCGCCTTAGCCAGTGGTGTGCCATGTAGACCTCTTGCACAGGTAGAGCCAGGTTCACCAGTTCCCACTTGGCCAGTGCCCACCAGTAGCATCAAAGCCTTTTTAGGCTTGTTTCAGGAGGTTACCTGCTGACTGAGGATGTCCATCCCAATAATGGGAAAAGAGACGGTCGCAGGAAGAACAACCAGGAGAGAAGCATCTTTTAGCACAACTGGGCCAATGTTAATAGTTAAGGAGATAACTACCCCTTTAATTAATCCTCCCAGGCCTGCCCTCTCCTGGGAGGAGTCCCTTTAAAGTAGGAGTGCTTCCCGGGATTAAAGATATTTGGGCACCTGTGTCCATCAGAGGCAGCCAGGCTTGTTAATATTTTGAAGCCCAAACTACAGTCAATGTGGTAAAGGGTGACGGTCTGCCAGAAGGGGCCTGCCTTGAGACCACTGGCTCCCAATGCGGGGGTGGGTCCTTGCCACAGGAAGAGATCAGGGACAGGCATGAAGGGCCCGGATTGTAATCTAACTCTAGTAACTATCATAATTGCTCCATGGATTTACCACATATTAACTATCTTGGGACTCCTCTTGTCCCTTAGGGTCCAATACAACCTCTCTTGTTCATCTCGGGGTTCACACTTAAGAGGGGGCCTGGCTGGAAGTGGTTTGTTGGGCCTAGGAAGGGGGCAGTCTCCCTGTTGACTCTAATTTCAATTTAGGCCAGGTAGAGTTTTGTTTGTAGAATTAACAGGCAGCACTTGACTCTGAGTTTGTCTTTCCTGAATTTCTGCTAAATCCAGGGCAGTAAAGTCTTCTCGAATTGTCTTAGCATTAACCATCACTGCCTGTAAGAGGACTTATACAGGAGCCTCTGTGAGAAACCACTGGCTGGACTCGGGACTCAATTCAGCCTCCTTGGACTTGCCCAGTCACCATGCTGCATGCCATCTATTGCCCCTTCCGATATCCTCTGCTGATGGAGGCTAACATTTTCCTTTGAGAGTTTGCCCAGGGTCACTATGAGGCCTAACGTAGGGTGGGCTGCATTCTAGGCAAGGAAAATCGACATCAAGAAGGTATGGATTTTTATTTCTTGGAATGCCACCCACCCTCTGCAGGCCTCATAGTGACCCTGAGCAAACAAAGAAAAACATTATATAATGGAGTCCAAAGCCTCCTCTGGGGTCATTCCCACCTTCTGCACCAATTGCGTGGGGATCTTTGAGTAGGGACACCATTTTTCCATGCCATGTGACGGCAGCCAATTGTTTAATTTCAGCCCATGCTACGTAGAGCTCACTTCTCACTGGATAAGTTCTATACAGGCAGACATTGCTGTTTTCGTTTGGTTCTTGGTCTAGATCCTTAAGGACAGACTGGGTATCAGGGTAAGGGAGAGAATGCATTTCCTCCTCCAACTGAGGATGACCTCAGCTCCTTGCCCCCCGCCTTTTTGTCTTTTCTGTCGTCATTATTTTGTGCATGGTTACCTGAAAACCAGAATGTAAAGGATCATCATCGTTATTGTAATGGTATTGTGCTGTCTTTTCTTCTAGAGGGCACCAGTCCTCTTCCCCAGAGTCCTCAAATCCATCTCAACTTCCAGGGGAATTAAAGCTCCAAACTCCTCTCCAGGTGGTGATCAGGCAGAAAGCACCTGTGAGCAGAGCCCAGCATGCATCTCATGGTTTGGAGCACTCATGTGGCAGGACGACTGCCTCCTTCGGAGTCCTGAGAGGGGCAGGAATATAAACTTTCTTGCATTCAGTCCCTTGAAGTAATGCTTTAGCTGGCTCACCCCAGGGACTGGGGTTTCCATATGCTTTAGGGGGGGGGACTAGAATGATGCCACTGCAATAGCAGATCCAAATGAGACAGCAGCAGATGTGGGCTACCTGCTTAAATGGGTGTCTTAAGAGAACTATTTAGAGACATCGGCAACATGGCAGAGTGAGCTGCTCCCTTTATCTCTCCCCCTTCAAACTACAACCAAGTGGACATTCATTGATTAATGCACACAGGATATTCACACAGCACAACATCATGCCTGGTGACCCGCACAGCTGTACATCTGAAGGTAGAGCCACTACCCCCAGGGAGCTTGTGGAGATGCGTGAGCTCTCTCTTGCCCCCCGGGAGCCCTGTGTCTGTGTGCAACTGTTCTCCTGGCTGGAGTGTGATACTACCACTGTGGCTCTGAGGGTGGGAGCACACCTTGGCATGAGTACAGGAACAGATCATGGCAACTCTGAGCTCCCATGTGATTACTTTCCCATGTGGTGGGGGAGCCCAGCGTGCTTCCGCAGTCCCAGGGAGTGGCCCAGGCTTGGACCCAGTGGGGAGGCCCTGCCCACCAAGCACAACAGATGAGGTGACATAGGAAGAGGGAGCAGTGGATCTGCCTACCAGGGTGAATGGCTTCCTGGCTGCCGAGAAGGCCTATAGTACCACTGTGGCCCCCAATGGGGGAGCATGTCTTGGTGGGACTGTGGAAGCAGGCGTCAGCAGCCCTGAACCCTTGTGTGATCACTTTCTCATTTGGTGGGGGACCCCACAATGCCACTGAAGTCCCAAGGAGTGGCCCAGGCTTGCATAGGCACAGCTGCCAGGGATCACGTCGGGCTCAAAATACACATCTCCTGCCCACCCCCCACCAGTGATGGCAGGTGGAATCTGCGACCAGATATTATCACTATGCAAAGGCACAAATCCATCCCATCAAAGAGTATGAAGAGGTATGTTAATACTGCAAACCAGAAGGAAAAAGACAAACACCCAGAAATCAATCCTAAAGACACAGAAATTTACAATCTAAAAGACAGGGAATTCAATATAGCTATCATAAAAAAACTCAAAAGGTTCAAGGAAACTCAGAACGACAGTTCAATGAAATCAGGAATAAAGTGAATGAACACAGGGAATTCTTCACAAAAGAGACTGAAACTATACGGAAGAACCAATCAGAAACTTTGCAGATGAAAAACAATGAATGAGATAAAGAAAAATCTGGAATCCTTAAATAACAGACTTGATATGGTGGAGGACAGAATTGGCAATTTAGAGGACAGTAATATAGAAACGCTTCAGCTGGAGGTAGAGAGAGATCTAAGACTGAAAGGGAATGAAGAAATTCTCCAAGAAATACCTGACTCAATTAGGAAATGCAACAGAAGGACTATAGGAATTCCAGAGGAAGTAGAGAGGGAGAAAGGAGTAGAGAGATTGTTCAAAGAAATAATAGCTGAGAACTTCCCAAACTGGGGGAAGGAGCTGGAAATGCAAGTAAAGAAGATAATAGAACTCTTAATTACATCAATGTAAAAGGACCCTCTCCAAGGCATATATTAGTAAAACTGGCAAAAGCCAATGACAAGGAAAATATATAAAGGGCAGCAAGGCAGAAGACAATAACCTACAAAGGAACCCCATCAGGCTTTCAGCAGATTTCTCAGCTGAAACCTTACAGGCCAGTAGAGAGTGGAATGATATATTCAAAATTCTGAAAGATGAAAACCTTCAGCCAAGACTACTCTAGCCAGGAAAAATATTCTTCAGATATGATGGAGAAATAAAAGCTTTCCCACACAAACAAAAGCTGAGGGAGTTCATCGCCAAAAGATCCCCACACTCCTGCAAGAAATGGTCAAGGCCCTCATACCTGAAAAAAAAAGAAAGAGTTTTAAAACCCATGAGCAAGAAGATAAATAGGCAGACAAAATCAGAAAATTGCAGCTCTCTATCAGAGCAGATAAGCAAACACTTATGACATTAAAGAGAAAGGGAAGGAAAACATTAAAAATAATTATAATCACTTCATTCTAACCACAAAATCACAACACAAATGGAATAAGTTGTGACAAGAACAACTTAGATGGGGAAGAGGAAAGGGATGGAACATGCTTAGAGTAAGGAAAGAAGAGGCTATCAGAAAATGGGCTATCTCATCTATGAGAACGTTTTTACAAACCTCATGGTAACCACTCAACAGAAAATCAGAACAGACACACAAATGATAAATAAAGGGAAAACTGAGAAAACTCTCATAGAGAGCTACCAAACTGAATTGGGATTCTGAAATACATGGGATGAGAAACAAGGGAAATACAGAATAACCACAAAACAAGTGATAAAATGGCGACATTAAGCCCTCATATATCAATAATCATTCTAAATGCAAAGGGATTGAATTCTCCAATCAAAAGACAGAGAGTGGCGGGATGGATGAAAAAACAAGACCCTCCAACATGCTGCCTCCAGGAAATACATTTCGGCTGTAACCACAAACACATGCTTAGAGTAACGGGATGGAAGACAATACTCTAAGCTAACAGCAAACAAAAGAAAGCAGGTGTTGCCATGCTTATATCACACAAAGTAGAGTTCAACATAAAAGACAATGAGAGACAAAGAGGGGAACTATATAATGATAAACAAGACACTCCACCAACAGGACATAACATTTATAAATACATATGCACCTAACACAGGAGCACCCAAGTACATAAAAGAACTATTCACTGAGCTAAAAGGAAATATTAACACCAAAACAATAAAAGTAGGGGACCCTAACACCCTACTTACCCCAATGGATAGATCATCCAGACAGAAATCCAGCAAGGAAATAGCACAACTAAATGAAAAACTAGACCAGATCCACTTAATAGATATAATACACAACACTCCACCCAAACACAGCAGAATACTCATTCTTCTCAAGTGCACATGGAACATTCTCAAAGATAGACCATATGTTAGGAAACAAGGAAAGCCTCAGTAAGTTTAAGAAGATTGAAATCACATCAAGCATCTTTTCTGACAATAATGCTATGAAACTAGAAATCAAGTACAAGAAAAAAACTGGGATAGTAATAAATGTGGAGACTGAACAATATGCTACTGAACAACCAATGGATCCTTGAAGACATTAGAGGGGAAATGAAAAAACATGTGGAGACAAATGAAAATGAAAATACACCACACCAACTCAGATGTGACACAGCAAAAGTGGCCCTAAGAGGGAAATTCATAGAAATACACACCCACCATAACAAACAAGAAAAATCTCAAATAAGCAGTCGTTAACTACACCTAACAGAACTAGAAAAACAAGAACAAACAAACCCCAAAGTCAGCAGAAGGAGGGAAATAATAAAACTTAGAGCAGAAATAGATGAAATTGAAACCAAACAAACAATAGAAAGGATCAATGAAACTAAGAGCTGCTGCTTTGAGAAGACAAACAAAATTGAAAAACCCTTAGCCAGACTCACTAAGAAAAAAGAGAGAGAAAGCTCAAATAAACAAAATTAGAAATGAAAAAGGAGAAATTACAGTGGATACCACAGAAACACAAAGGATTTCAAGAGAATACTATGAAAAACTATATGCCAACAAATTAGACAAGCTAGAAGAAAGGGATAAGTTCTTAGACTCATACCACCTCAAAAAACAGAATCAAGAAGAAATAGAGAATCTGAATAGACCACTCATGAGAAAAGAGATCGAAACAATAATCCAAAACCGCCCCAAAAAATAAAAGCCCAGGATCAGATGGCTTCCCTGGAGAATTCTACCAAACATTCAAAGAAGATTTAATATCTATCCTTCTCAAAATATTCCAAAAAATTCAAGAAGACTGAACACTTCCCAACACATTTTATGAGGCCAAATCACCCTGATCCCAAAGCCAGACAAGGACAACACAAACAAGGAGAATTAAGGCCAATATCACTGATGAACATAGATGCAAAAATCCTCAACAAAATATTGGCAAACCAAATACAGCAATACATTAAAAGGATGATACACACTGACAAGTGGGATTTATAGCAGGGAGGCAGGGATGGTTCAACATCCGCAATTCAATCAATGTGTTACACAACGTGAACAAAATAAGGAATAAAAACCACATGACCATCTCAATAGATGCAGAGAAAGCATTTGACAAGATCCAACAGTCATTTATGATAAAAACTCTCAATAAGATGGGCCTAGAAGGAAAGTACCTCAACATAATAAAGGCCATGTATGACATACCCACAGCCAACATTATACTCAACAGGGAAAAACTGAAAGTCATCCCTCTGAGAACAGGAACAAGACAAGGATGCCCACTCTCACCACTCTTATTCAACATAATACTGGAGGTTTGGGCCACAGCAATTAGGGAATAAAAAGAGATAAAAGGTATCAAAATTGGCAATGAAGAAGTGAAGCTCTCACTGTTTGCAGATGACATGATTTTATATATGGAAAACCCTAAAGAATCCATCGGAAAACTATTAGAAATAATCAACAACTACTCAAAGTTGCAGGGTAGAATATCGACTTACAAAAATCAGCTGCATTTCTACACTCTAGTAATGACACAACAGAAAGAGAAGTCAAGAATACAGTCCCATTTAGAATCACAACTAAAGGAATAAAATCTCTAGGAATAAATTTAACTAAGGAGGTGAAAGACCTATACAATGAAAACCATAAGACATTATTGAAAGAAATCGATGATGACATAAAGAAATGGAAAGAGATTCCATGCACATGGATTGGAAGAATAAACACAGTTAAAATGTCCATACTACCCAAAGCAATCTACAGATTCAATGCAATCCCAATCAGAAGCTCAATGACATTCTCCAGAGAAATAGAACAAAGAATTCTCAGGGCCAGCCAGTTGGCATAGCGGTTAAGTTCACACACTCTGCTTTTGCGGCCCAGGGTTTGTGGGTTTGGATCCCAGGTGCAAACCTACTCACTGCTCATCAAGCCATGCTGTGGCAGCATCCCACGTATAAAACAGAAGAAGATTGGCACAGATGTAGCTCAGGAACAATTTCTCTCAAGCAAAAAGAGGAAGATTGGCAACAGACGTTACTTCAGGGCCAATCTTCCTCACCAAAAAAAAAAGAGAGAGAGAAATAAATAGAACAAAGAATCCTAAAATTCATATGGGGCAACAAAAGACCCCCAATAGCTAAAGCAATCCTGAGAAAAAAGAACAAAGCTGGATACATCACCATCCCTGACTTCAAAATATACTACAAAGCTATATGAATCAAAACAGCATGGTACTGGTACAAACACAGACACACAGATCAATGGAACAGAATTGAAAGCCCAGAAATAAAACCACACATCTACACACAGCTAATCTTCAAGAAAGGAGCTAAGAACGTACAGTGGAGAAAGGAAAGTCTCTTCAATAAATGGTGTTGGGAAAACTGGACGGTCACATGCAAAAGAACGAATCTTTCACCATACAGAAAAATTAACTCAAAATGGATTAAACACTTGAAGGTAAGATGTGAAACCGTAAAACTCCTAGAAATAAATATAGGAAGTACACTCTTTGACATTGGTCTTAGAAGGATCTTGTAGAATACCATGTTTACTCGGGCAAGGGAAACAAAAGAAAAAATAAACTAATGGGATTCATCAGACCAAAGAAGTTCTGGAAGGCCAAGGAAACCATGAGCAAAATGAAAAGACAACCCACCAACTGGGAGAAAATATTTGCAAACCATGTATCTGACAAGGGGTTAATATCCAAAATATATAAAGAACTCATACAACTCAACAACAAAGAAACAAACAACCTGGTCAAAACATGGGCAGAGGGTATGAACAGACATTTCTCCAAAGAAGATATACAGATGGCCAATAGGCACATGAAAAGATGTTCAACATCACTAATCGTCAGGGAAATGCAAATCAAAACTACAGTGAGATATCACCTTACACCGGTCAGAATGGCTATAATTACCAAGACAAAAAATAACAAATGTTGGAGAAGATGTGGAGAAAAGGCAACCCTCCTACACTGCTGGTGGGAATGCAAACCGGTGCAGCCACTATAGAAAAGAGGATGGAGATTTCTCAAAAAATGAAAAATAAAAGTACCATCCGACTCAGTTATCCCACTAATGGGTATTTATCCAAAGAATTTGAAATTAACATCTCAAACCAACTCACTCACCCCTATGCTCATTGCAGCATTATTCACAATAGCCAAGAGGTGGAAGCAACCCAAGTGCCCATCGACCAATGAATGAATAAAGAAGACGTGGTTTACATACACAATGGAATACTACTCAGCCATAAAAAACCCAAAATTGTCCCATTTGCAACAACATGGATGGGCCTTGAGGGTATTATGTTAAACGAAATAAGCCAGACAGAGAAAGACAAATACTGTATGATTTCACTCATAGGTGGAAGATAAAAGACATGAACAAAGAGATCAGATTAGCGGTGACCAGAGGAGAAGGGGGTTGGGGGGTGAGCATAAGTGCTAAAGGGACACATATATATGGTGACTGACAAATAATAAAGTACAACGGAAATTTCACAAAGTTATATACTATTATGACCTCCATAAAATTTTTTAAAAAGGGTGTCTTAAGAGATCAGCTATGGCCTAATGTCTCTGACTTATTGACTCATTTACCTCCCATAGTGGTCCCCAGGGACAAGGATGTCCTATCATCTCAGAATACCCCAAATCCCCAGCCCAGCTGCAGTGAGTTCCTCCTCCTATAGCTCGTGATGGGGTCAGAGGTAGCCCACTTTTTTTTTATTAAGATTATGATAGTTTACAACCTTGTGAAATTTCAGTTGTACACTACTGTTAGTCATGTTGTAGGTACACCCCTTCACCCTTTGTGCCCTCCCCCCAACCCCCCTTTCCCCTGGTAACCACCGATCAGTTCTCTTTGTCTGTATGTTAACTTCCACCTATGAGTGGAGTCATACAGAGGTAGCCCACTTTTGGTCCAGAGGCATACACTCCTCCCCTTTTTCTATCCAGGCCCGATGTGTCATGCCTGCCTAGTGAGGGACTCAGGTGAGTGGGCTGACCTTCCTCAGGGAGCTCAGTGCCTCCAGCCCTGAAAGCCAGTTGCAATGGCACGGGCTGCCTCAAATGCTGGTGCTACTGCTTGGTCAGGTGAATGAGGCACAGGGGGAGACCCTAAAAAACAGAGAGAGTGTAATGCAGCACAGAAAAAAGCCACGGTAAACTGACGTGGTGGCGTGTCAAATTTTGAGTCCCGACCACTTCGGGCTGTCCAGGAGCAGTTAGCCAATTGATTGTCCTCCTGACTATAAGTGGACCCTAAATCCATTTCGTGATCATCACCAAAATCCTCCTCTTGCCTCATTACCACGGGCAGCGAGCGGGAGGGATGCGGGGGCAGATCAAGGGAAAAGACAGGACCACAAGGTGGTAGTAGCACCCAATGACCTTTATTTGGGGAAAGATTATCAGGTTTGCATGCAGGGAAAATCTCCTACAACAAGAGACCTTCCCGAGGCTACTGCGTGGCAGCCACCACTCAGAAGGAGGGGAAGGCAAGGGAATTCCCAGGGAAGAACAGGATCGGCGTGGGGACTTACGTGTCTAGGCGATGCCACCGGGCAGCACGATGAGGAGTCTCTGGCTCAGAGAGTGCTGAAGAACAGCGGTGGCCTGGGGTCTCTTACAGACACAGGGTTTCTCTGATCTATGGCTAGTGGATGTGAGCACAGGTTTGCATGGAACCCATAGCAGGCAAGCTCTAAATGGCCAATAATCTGCTTATTGGGGATATATTTAAAACAAGTTAATGTGTAAGCGTTTGACTTTGGTGCTGGTGGGCTTTTGAGCTAATGGGTTCCAGCCTGCTGTGTAGAAGTAATCAACACAGGGCCAACAAACAGAGGTCATCTTTGGGTCCTTTCATAACAACGTCCATATTGGAGAGTGAGTGTGTGAGCCTGTTCACGGATGAGTGTGTTAATAAGAGTATATTTATGTGACTAGGTAAAGGTTTGTGCATGCCCATGAGTATGAGTGAACAGGTGACCATGTGCATGGATATTAGCATGTTTGTGTGTGTGAGTGAATCTGTACATTCATTTGTGCAATATTTTAAAAGTATATTTGAATGAGTGAACTTGTATGAGCATGTATGCATGTGAGTGAATATGTGAGCTTCTTGGTGAGTGTGAGGATGTTTGTCTGTCAATAAATGAGTGAGCACATTCCTATTTGTGGGTGTGTTAATGTGCATGTGTAAGTGAACGTGAGTTCTGTGCATACAAGCATATGTGAATGTGACTGTGTGAGTGAATTTGTGAGCATGTTCAATGGAGTGAATGTGTGAGCAAGTTTTTGTGAGTGCAGGAGTGTGAGCATTTATGTGCAAGTGAATGTGACCATGTGCACGTATAAGTGGGAGAGTGAACATGGGAGCCCATTCAAGTATAAGTTTGTGTGTTTTAAGCGAATGTGACTGTTCGCAACTATGAGTGAATCTGTGAGCATGTGCATGAATGTGAGCAAATCAATGTGTGAGTGAATGCGTAAGTGTGTTTGTTTATTTGAGCAGGTTAAAGTGTGAGTATATTTCTGTGAGTTAATGGGCAAGCATGAGCCTGTGAGTACATGTGAACATGTTTATGTGTGTGAGTAAATGTGTGAGCTTCATGGTGAGTGTGTGCATAATCATTTGCGAGAATGTCAGTATGATGCTGTTTGTGAGTGTGTTAACATGTGAAAGTGAGGAAATGTATGAGTATATAACTGTAAGCAGATATGAGTGTGTGTGTGAGCGAATGTGTGAGCAAGATTGAATGCATGTATATGTTTGCACGAGAGAGTGAATGTGTAACTGCATTCACTCATGTGAGCTTGTTAATTTGTGAGTGTATTTTGGGGAGGAATATTTGAGAATGTGTGTGTGAGTTTCTGTGAGTGTAAGTGTGTGAGTCAACGTGTGAGCTTTGTGATGAGTCGCAGCAAATTTGTCTTCAAGTGAGTGTGTGAGCATGCTGCTGTTTGAGAGCAGGTTAATAAGCACGAGTAAGTGAATGTAGGTGTATGCCTGTGAGCAGATATGAGTGTCCATATGTGAGTGAATCTGTAAGCAGGTCCATGTGTGAGTCAAAGGTGGCAGAATTTTTCTGTAAGTGAAGCTGTGAGTGTGATTGTTTATGAGTGTGGCTATGAATGTCAGGAAATTTGTGAGCACATTCGTGTGAGCCAGTAAATACATTTTAATGTTAGTGAAGTTTTGAGTATGTGTGTGTGTATATGAGCATTTCTTGTGTTTCAGTGAATCTGTGTATGTTCATGTGATGAATATGCTTGTGAATGTGAGTGAAGAGTGACCATTTTTGTATATGTGAGCATGTTAATGTGTGTGTCCAAATGATTGTGTGTGAAGGAATTTGTGACCATGTTTGTGTGTGTGATTGAATGTGTGTGCATGTGAGTGTGTGAGCATCTTCAGGGTGAGTATTCCCATGCATGCGAGTAAACATGTGAGCGACATACTGTGCATGAAGCGTAACTGGGTGTGTGACTGAATGCCTAAGCATGTTACCTGGAGTACATAACTGTGTGTGAGTGAACGAATGAGTATGGGTATGTGTCAGTGCGAGTGTGTCTATGGAGGAGAGTAAATCTGTGAGCATGTTCATGTGAGTGATGGTGGAACTGTGTAGATGTCTGTGCATCCACATATGTGTGTAAGCACGCCTGTGTAGAGTGAACTGACCCTGCTTATGTGTGAGAGTGTTACAGTGAGTTTGTCTTTCTGTGTGCCTGTGTTTATGAGTGACTTTGTAAGTATGTGCATAAATGTTAGCATGTTCATCTGTGAGTGAACTTGTAACCATGTTCATTTGTGTGGGCCTGTTAATGTGTGGACATATCTCAGGGAGGGAATGCATGAGTGTATGTGTACATGACAACGCCTGTGTGTGGATTTTGATCTGTCCATGTGCTAATGAGTGTGCATGTGAGTTTGTGAGCAGGTTCATTGTGTGTATAAGTGAACATGTTCATGTCTGTGTGCAAGTATTTGTGTGAGTGTATACATGTGAGCACGTTCATGTGTTTGAATGAATGTATATCACATCTGTGTGTGTGGATATGTGGGTGTGAGTGAATGTGGGCTTTCTATTTGTGTTTTTGCGTATTTGTGTTTGAGTGCATGTGCAAAGATGTTTACGTCTGAGTAAATCCATGAGGATGTTGATATGTGGGCATATTATTAAAATGCAACTTTGAGGGACGATAGGAGCATGTGTGTGAGTGAATTATCGAATATAGAAATGTTTGAGTGGGGGGCATGGGAATTTGTGTGAGTGAATGTAAGCATGTTTGTGAGTGACTCAATGTGTGTTCATTTGTGTGGCAGTGATAGGGTGGGTGTGTCCAGGTGTGTTCATGGAAGTGAATGTGTGAGTGCATGTGAGTTTGTGTGTGATTGTGCGAGGGAATATGATCCTGTATGCACAGGAATGCATGATCACATTGATATGTGCATTGGGGCGTGGGCATGGGTTCGTGTGTGTGTGTGTGTTTATGAGCATATCTCTGTGAAAGTGTAAACCTGTTCATGTGTGTGAACCTGTTCATGTATGAGTGATTATGTGAGTGCATGTGAGCATGCTCCTGTTTTTGCATAAAGGTGAGCTCATGTGCAAGTGAATTTTTGAGCAAGTTCATCTGAGAGAAAGGTATTAATATGTTTGTGTGAGCATGTTAATGTCTGAGTGTGTCCATGAATGTCTGAGCGGGTTTGTGTGTGGGGGTGAATGTGTGTGAATGTATGTAAACATTTCCCTTTGTGTGAACAAATCTGTGAGGTTTTTGAGTGTATGATCGTGTTATAACGTGGATGTCTTCACTAAGCAAATGTGTCAACGTGGGTGCAGAGGTGAGTGAACATGTAACTATATATGCCAGTGTATTAAAATGTGTGTTAATGTGCATGCTGAGGTATCTGAGTGAATATGTGACCGGATTAGTGTATGCATTAATATATGAACATGTTCTTGTCAGTGAAAACAGTGTCTTAGTTGGCACCAATCGGGGAGAGTATCCTGTGACTGTATGTGAGTGTATCTATGTGTGTGAGTACATGTGTGAGCATGTCTGTACATATGAGCACATCAATGTGAGCATGCTCGTGTGTGAGTGAATGTGGGAATGTGCTCACATGTGTGATCGGATGTATGAGTATGTGTGAGAGTGATTATGAGTCTGTGCGATTATGTTCATGTGCAAGTCAGAATACATATGTGCTTTTATGTGAGTGTCTTTGTGTGTGAGAAAATGGATCAACATGTTCTTGTGTGTGAGTGAATGTGTGAGCATACGACTGTATGTGAGCACGTTTGTGTGTAAGTGACTGTGTGTTTGTGAGTGTACACCATTGTGTGAGCGTGGCAGCATGTGCTTGTGTGTGACCAAGTTACTGTGCATGCACACGTGAGTATGTTCACTTGTGTGAATACGTGAACTTTTTCACGTGTGGGCTTATTCATCTGTGATTTCTGAGTGTATACGTGTGTGAGCACAACTGTTTCAGTGAATATACGAGTCTGTCCATGTGTGAGTGAATGTGAGTGTATGAGTCTGTGTGTGAATGGACCAGCATGGTTGTGGGTGAGAAATGTGTGAGGATGTACGTGTGTGAGTATGCTAATGTGAGAATGTAAGACGACATGCAAGTGTGTTCACGAGTGAATGTGTCAGCATGTGAGTGTGTTTGTGTGAGTGAATGTAGGAGAATGCTTGTGTGTCTTATCATTTTAATGTGCAAGTGCAACTGAATGCATAAGCAAGTGCTGGAGTGGGTTTCTTCTTCCTGGGGCTTTCGTCCAGGCCCCCATTTCCACTGGCGGGATTCAAATATGATCACGGATTTAAAAGTAGACAGTAAACTGTGCGGCACTGGGCAGAAATCAATTTTTATTCTCCATTGGCTCAGAGCAGCCGATAACCAGCTCTACAGCAAGGCCACATTATCCTCTGTGTATTACATCACACCGCTGCTATGGAAACAGGTGCAACCCTCGTGATTCAGCCCGCTGGCTTCACTGCAGGCTGACTGCCCAGAAGCTGAGCTGCAGTGAGGGAAATGTGTTACTCCAAGCCCACTGCTTCTGACAGCAAAGTGCCATTGGGCGTAAGTGACTGAATGACAACTGGGAAGTAAATGGGCCTCTGTGTTAGGGCACAGCCTAGACTCCAGCATTTGGGGCTATTGTGAACAAGTCCCAGCCAACTGCTATGTACTGACAGGGGTTTCTGTAAACAGTTCTTTATTACAGCCTCTCAGGCCCCTCACAAGCCTTTAGAGAATGGAAGCTGTGTTAGGCAGTTAACAAACCCCAGGGGGGCCTGGCAGCCAGGACCTCCCACTAATCCCAGGGTCATACTCTCACTCTAGGCCATTCAGTGCCACTCAGGCAATCCCATCCCTTTTGGTGGAATCCTGGGACCCCAAAGGGCCAGCACAGAGCCCTGTCCAAGGGCCCCCAGCTGACAGAGCAAGTGGGAACTGAGATGCAGTCCTCATTCCCCTCACCAAGCCATGTGCCCTTGCACGGAGTTGCAGCCTGGAGGAAGGGAAACTTTTTCTACTCTACCTGCCCAGAGGAGCCACCTTACGTGCTAGCGGTGATCAGTATGAAAACCTAGCTAAAATATCCCCACCTTTCTAAAGGGGTAGTTGAAAGAGAAGTCTTACAGACTGCATGATTGTGTCCCCCAAATCCATACGCTGAAGGCCTAACCTCCAATGTGGTGGTATTGGAGGTGGGGCCTTTGGGAGGTAATTAGGCTTGGATGAGGTCATGAGGGTGGGCTGCCAATGAGGGGAATAGAGCCCTTATAGGAAGGGGAAGAGAAGCCAGAACTCTCTCTTCAGCATTGGAGCACACAGCAAGAAGGCAGCTGTCTGCAAGTCAGGAAGAGAGCTCTCACCAGGAAATGAATTGGCCGGCACCTTGACTGTGGACTTCCCAGCAACCAGAAATATAGGAAATAAATGTCTGTCGTCGCCACCCAGTCTACGGTATTTGTTACCGTAGCCAGAACCAAGACAAGAAGCCTCTAGATAAGGTGCGTAGATCCCCTCTTTGGAGGGATGGCCGCAGCCCCAGTTCCCATCAGTGTCCTCCCTGATGAGCTCAGGAAGGCCAGAAAAGTGGTCGGGGTAACCACTTCCCTCCCTCCCTCTTTGAAACCTCACTGCTCCAACATCTCTCCCTCCCTAGTATCTATCACAGGTCCAGTGCTGAAAGAAAGAATGATAAAAATGTCTCATCCATTCCTTCACTCCACGATATGGGGTACCTATGGCATGCCAGGTGCTGGGCTGGGTGAAGCCTCAGGGAGCTGCTTTTCACAACACTGTGGCTCCCGGTTCTCTTACCCAGGGGGCAGCAGCTTTGCTAGGTGTCGCTGCCTCCTCCCTCTCCTCCTCTTCTCACTGCCCCTTCCTTCCCACAGAAATAATAAAGCTCCCCTTTGAACCTGAACAGGACACAAGTCACTAGGCCGCTGCTTGTGCACTTGTGGGGGAGGAGGAAGGACGAGTAAAGCCCTGAAACTCTACTCCGGCTCAGACACAGAGAGACTTGATTCTGAGTCTGGTGGGAGGCCTCTCAGGGAGATCCACGGGGTCCCTGAACTCTGAAGCCCTTGGCCCATCTCCCCGAGGCCCTGCTCGCAAAGAGGAATAGGTGTGGGGGCAGGTGACTCTCATGGGGTAGGTGCCACTGCCTGGATCCTGCTTGCCGTGGGTGACCTGACAGACCTGGGGATGGCTTTGGGCTCAACCTGCCTGTGGAGCAGGCGATGGTTCAAACGCATTTGAAGTGCTGCTGATACGTCAGCTACGACTTATCTCTGGGCAGCGCTTTCCTTCCTGTCTTCACTGTTCTTTGTTGCCCTCGTCCCTGTTCCTCTCTGTCCCGGCTTCTCTCCTCGTCTCTCTCCAGTGTCAGGTCTCATTCTCCTGCTACATCTTTCCTCCTTTGGTTAAATGCAACTCAAAAATGTAATCTAGTACGCTCGCTCCTGATTCCTGGAGTCTCACCCTCTTCCAGAAGCACGTTGTAAACCTCTACCCAGGTCCTCTTTTCTCTGAGCAGAACAACCCCCAGCACCTTCAACCTTGCCTCAGTGTGTTACAGGCCACTGGCAGGTGCTCACCTTCCTCTTCTCCTGCTCTCCTGGGCTGAGCTTCCTCTCTAGAGCGGGCCACACTTGCTGACCAGGCAGGGAGGCTGCCTCCTAGGACAGTCACCTCGTGCCGCAGTGTTCGGCTTTGTTCTCTGCTTCCCCCATCCCTGCTGCCCATCTACTGGCGCCCCCCTCCCCACATCCACACTGGACAGCCCCAGACTGAGAGCCCCTGACTGCTGGGCCGTCTTCTGTCTGAAGAAGGTCCGGAGTTGTTCTTGCACTGCTCCCTCCATCTACTGTTTGGCCAAATCAATCCAGGGACCCACCTTCTCTCGTATGCCCCAGGTCTGCACGCCCAAAAAGCTTAATGTAACCCACCCCCTTGCACCTTAGGCATCAGGTGTAAAGAGATCAGAGTCTGCTTGAGAGACGGGGCAAAGTGCCTCTGAGATAATGTGGACTATCCACACCTCACAGCCCCCAGAGCTTGGCCTTTGCCCCTGCCCCCTCCCCCTGGCCCCGGATACCTGCTGAGATGGCTATCTTGCTTAAAACGGTGAGAGAATGTGCTTTGTGTGCTTAAATGAGTGTTGGTTAGCCTTGGCTGAGATCCACGAGAAAAAGGAAAGGAGGAAATGAGGTAGCTACTCCCTCGATACCTACTGGTGTTTGGCCCAATTGATCCAAATGTTGGTATCCTGCAAGGGGGAGCTGGCTGTGCTTGAACACCTGAGTTCCCAGACACCAGCCCTCTCTCCCTCATGAGTCTTGGTCTCCTGCCCAGGGGACCCAGATGGAAGAGGCACTGATGTCCCTGGAGGGTAAGGTTATCGAAAGAGCTTGCCTTCTGCCCTCTCCACCCCCGCTTCCCAGTCCCCGGGTACACACTCACCTTGGAACCTGTGCCCTACACCTTATCCCCTCACACTCTGGAGGGAGCAAGGGAGCCAAGTGAAAGCAACAGTCAAGTGGCCCACCTCCAAAGCTCAGGGCCCAGGGCAATGGCCTTGGTTTTCAAGGTGGCTCCCAGGCCAAACACAGTGCCCCGACCTGGTCTACCCCAAGGGCCAAATCCTCACAGCTGTGTGGTCTTTAGGGTGGAGGCACTGGCTATTCAGAAGACCTGCATTCACTTGCGCAAATGTGAACTATTAGCACTCATTGGCCCTTGAGAGTTGGTATCTAGTTCAACCTCCTGTAGAACCTCTATTACAATGTACCCTTTCTTTTGTCTGTCATTGGTTGAGGTTTCCTGGGTGTCTCCTGGGCCAGAGAACACCATTCCTATTCTGCGGCATAGCAGTAGCTGTCAGGTCCCTGAAAGCTGCGTGGCCCAGGCTAGTTGCCCTTTCCGAGGGGAAGGCAACGAGGAAATAGAGAAAGCAACGGACTCATTGGCTCCCTGGTCGTTCTTACTCCAGTTTCCTTTCTATTTCTCATCTCTACAGATTTGAGCGTTAGACCAAAGAGTTTGGATTTTGTTTGACAGTTAAATAAAGCCACCAAAGTTGCTGAGGTAATCAGCCTTGATTTATAAAGATCACGCTGACTGCAGTGTGTTGAATGGGCTGGAGGGACCAACGGTGGCATCGGGGAGACCAGAGGTTGGGAAGCTGTTGCAGGAATTCAGTAGCAAGATGCCCAAGGCCAGATCTGGGTGCTGATGAGCAATGGAGAGATAGGAACAGAGTGGGGATGTTTCTGGAGGCGGAGCCAATAAAACGTGGCTGGAGGCGAAGGCTTGGGGGATGAGGGGCAAGCACGTGCTCAGTTTTGAACCAACTGAATCCGGAGAGCGCCCAGGGTGCCAAGAACGTGTGCTCAAGGGCCCTCCCCAGACAGCACGACAGACGGAGCAGAAAATGCTACCTTGAGAAGCACCGTGCCCTGGGCCTGCACTCCCAGTTCTGTGCGTAGTGCTCCTCCAGCCACACCAGGGAGCGCGCTTCAGGTGTGGTACCTTCACAAGGGAGCGTGGAGAGAGCAGAAGGCCTCTTGCGTATGAAGCCAGGGTGGCGGCAGAAATTCTAGGGTCAGAGCGAAAGGCCGGGGCTCGGGAGCCCTGGAGTGCCCCGGTGCAGGTCTCTGCAGGCCAGGAAGGTGGGAGCTGGACAGGCAGGTGTCGAGCCTGGGGGTGCACCTCTCGTAAGCTTCCTTGGTGGGGCTGGCTTGCCGTGTCTCAGTTCTACTCAGCAAAGACAGCAAATGTCTGGAAGCGGCTTACTGCCAAATATTGGACTCAGGTGGACATCACAGCCCATGAGCACCCTGTCCAAGACCTTCCGCACCACAGTTTCATTCGCACAGTTTTTGCTAAAACAGAGAAGGCACTGGTCGTCGGTACATGCCACATGGTTTCTCCGAGAACAAACAGCAGAGACTACCCCACCTGTCAAGTTTTCAGGGCCTTCTCTTCCCCTGCACACGTGCAGACATGTATAGTCATATGTGGACACACTGTCTCCCCCGCCCCCTCTTGCCCCACAGCGTGTCAGCCAGAAGCACAGCAGACGGGCAGACTCCTCCTTCCCCCTCCCCAGCTTCGATCAAGAGGCACAAAGACTGGGTCGGTCGGTGGTACCAGGCAGGATGAGGGGGTGGAGGCAGGCATTCTGGGCAGTGGACGGGGGAAGCAGCAGGCAGGTGACAGCCCTCAGAAAAAGGCATTACTTCAACCCCTAAAGAGCCCCACTTCGCAATCAGCATGGACACAGCTCTCCACGTCAGTGGGGGTCCTTCCAGGGGTCCCTGAGTGCCCCAGGAAAAGGAATTTCCCACCCTCAGTGCCCTCCTGAGCTGAGCTAACCATGCTCCGTCCTCCAACTCAAAGTCACATTTCCCCCACCTGGGCTGGGAATGGGCATTTTGTTGTCACATCCATGTCAACCTTGCTCTTGTACACCTCCGTTTTTAACGCCGGGCAGATGGCATATGACACACAGGGAGAACCTTTGGACGCTCACCCCACAAAGCCATTTCAGATTCTTGGGCCTCAGGGCTGTCTTCTCAAAGGCACTCCTTCTGGGAGCTGGCATTTCTCTCACTAATCATGTGCTTCCAGCCTGGAGGAACCTTGGGTGAGTACATGTAAGTGCCCAGCATAGTAGAAGGCTGGCCTTTCTAAAGGCCTCTGATGCTCTCACCCAAGACACCTGAGACCTCCAGCAGGGCCGTTTCCCCTAAAAGCGGCTTGCGAATGAGAACAGGCCCTGGGCATCACTGTGACCCTTAGGATCTGACACACACTGACCAAGGAGCCTCGGTCCCTGCATGTGTGCGCGTGTGTGTATGTGGTGTGTGTGTGTTCACTAGCACAGTCTGATACATGGGGCTGTGGACACTGCAGAGCTGTCTGCCTGGAACCTGGTCCAACCACCCTTTTTTTCCCCCTGGACGCGTCCATGTTCATTTCTGGTTGGCCATTTAAAAACTTACTCCAGATAACCTTTATCAGAAAATTTCATTTTGCAGTATGCCACAGTGTATGCATGAATGATCCCTCAACTAAAGCAACGCATTCCCACCTGTTTCCAACCACACGTTACCCAGGGTCCGGTGCTCGGGATCTGTGGCCACTGCACATACATACTGCTGTGTGATCTGCAGGCATGTGGCTGACTGCTTAACATCTCTTCAGATATTTACAGGTGCAAACAAATTTAAAATCAAACATAGAAATAAAACCTGTATCTTCAAATGTTTTGCATGAGTGAGAACAAAAGTACACCCGCCCCAGGCCACAGGAATACACAGCCATACATTGTACTGTCTGGGGTCCAATGAAGCTGAGTCGACAATTTCTATTGGTGGCATCAAAAAGGGTCCCCCAACACCTCCACACACACACACTGGGAATGGCCTAACACCTGGCTTCAAACAGCTGTCTCTCATGTCTGTGCTTTGTGTCTTGCCCATCACCCTGGACCCCTGTTCTGATCACCTCCTATTCGCCCGTTGGTGAGGAAGGGATTCTTGCCCGAGGGTTATGAGGATGGCCAAACACAAACCACCTCACACTGCACAGATGAGGTGACAGCCGGATATTAGTCACATTCACTCACAGCATCTGCTGGCCTCTTCATCTTGAACTTCTTGCCTTTAGAACTTTGAGAAAATAAATGTCTGTCGTTGAAGCCACCCAGTCTGTGGTATTTTGTGATGGCAGCCCTAGCAGACTAAACACATATACAGTCGATCCTTGTGATTTGTGGTACTCATGTTCTATAAAGTCACCACGAGCACTGAATTAGCGACTGCTAAACCACTGCTCCTAGGGGAAATACAGGGCTGGGTTCCTGGGAGCCTCTGGTCACAACAACATTTTCATCAACCCATCAACACATAAACTTGTTTTATGTGTGTTTCTGTTTCAATTTACAATTTAATCCAATTGGAAATCCAGAAGTTACTAAAGGAATTTACACAACAAAAGGATAAAACCCTCTCCCAGAAGACTCTCGAATCTGTCCAAATCTACATCAGTGGGCACTCTCCTTAGTGTCTCCAGAATGTCCTTTGTCTTAGAGGCTTTAGTAACCTCCTCTCATGTCCCCTAGAGTCTTTGGACCACCCAGGATGGCTGGAAGTTGCCCATGGGCTTCTGATGCAAGAAACTGCCCTCCTCGGCCGTGTACTACACACCACTAGAGTGCCAAGTGCCAGCCACATACTGGGCTATCCTCAAAGAGAGAGGCTCTCACAGCCCCTGAGCCTGTGACGTCTGTACCCAGATGCCCAGTATGCCTTGGGTCACGGAACCAGCACCCCACAACCACAGCATGGTGACTGGGGCCTCCTTGAGACAGGATGGAGCCCAATATGAGCCCTCTAGCTTATCTCCCTCGCAGGGGGGCATGGCCTCACTTGTCCTTAGTCCCCTGCCAGATGCCATGGTGGAGGAAGAGGCCACCCCTCTCCCGGACCTCTTGGCCACCTGGGGAGCGCCTTGGAATCCACTTGAGTGAACAACGCCGGGAGTCTGTACACTACAGACCGTATTGTCACCATCACACATATTACTGCGTTCCACCCCTTAACCAGGATGTCCAGGATAAAGGGCTGGACCAAAGGGTCAGCAAATTGGCCAAACTTCAGGCAGTCATCTTAGCACTGAACGCCCTGGCCCACAAATGGCCCCAGCTGTATATGTCTATAAACTCTGGGGCCACTGCCTAAGTGTTGCTTCCTTTGAGGTAAAGAACTCTGCCAGTCAATTGCCTCACAGAGACTCAAAATATAAACCAAGGCGTAATGGACTGAATTGTGTCCCGCCAAAATTCATATGTTGAGGCCCTAGCCCTCTGTGTGACTGTAGTGGAAATACGGCCTTGAAGGAGGTAATCAAGGTTAAATGAGGTCATAAGGGTAGGGCCCTAATCCAATAGGACTGGTGTCCTTATTAGGAGAGGAAGAGACACCAGAGAGCTCTCTCTCTCCACAGCTGTACAAAGGAAAGACCAGGTCAGGACACAGTGAGAAAATACCCCTCTGCCGAGCACAGAGTTCTCATCAGGGTATAAATTCTTTTAGTACATTCTGGATTTCCAATTGGATTAAACTGTGGCCTTTTGCTTCAATTTAAATTGTTTCCTCCCCTTATATTCAAGCTTGTGGCTTTCTTTCTCTCTCTTGGATTCACTTTGCTTGTTTGTCACTGGATATACTTTGTCGGGTAGGAGGGTCCTCTCTAGCTCTGTTCATATTTATACATTTCCTCCTCCAGAGAGCCTCAAATCAATATCATTAGGGTTAGGGGCCTCCCCTATGGCGATGGCTGCTTTAGAGGGTTTAAAGACTCTGGGCTTAAGTTGGGTTTGGATTAATGTCATCATTGTCACAGGGGTGCCATGGGTGTTTTGCCCTGTAACTACGATGATCAGATTTTGGTTGTAACAGAGACATAAGCAGCAAAGTAGCTCCGCAGAAGATCGCTGGGCCCCCAGCCCAGAAGCCAATGGACTGAAACCATCTTCTGCTACGGCCCTGCCATGTCCACCACCACACAGGATTTCTTTTTTTTTTTTTTTTTGGTCTTTTCTGTCTGTACACGTTCCTTCAGAATATTTTAGATTTCTAGCTGTGCAAACTCACAGCTTTGGGCTTTGTCTCCACCCCATCATGAGTGGTCCAGCCCTCCTACGTGGTTATGGGGAAAGGGGCCACTGGGCCTCTGAACATCTCTTGGGCAGCTGCCTCCTCCTCTACGGTGGGCATTCATATCCAGTAGGGTCATTTTGTGTACGGTCTGGGTAGGGGCATTAAGCCTCATGATCACAAGATTAGCCCTTTGGCGTGCTGGTAAGAAGCAGTGATAACCAAAGCCAAGGCGCACCGGAAAGGGGTTTCACATTGGGAGAGCAGTTCAATACCAAACGCTTCATCCCCTTTTCCTATCAGCTCCTGGGCCACAGGCCACCATGGATGTGCACTTCAATAACTTTGGGTGTCAGCAGAGTGTGCAGGACAGCAGCAAGGGTAGCAGCAGCACAGGAGAGGTGCAAAGTCACCACCCTGACCCAAACAACACTGACTATTAAGGCAACCAGGGTGCCATGCTTAATTCTGCCTGTGGGAGTGGTCTCCTTCCTTTCAGTAAACCGAATAAAGGGTCATCTCTGGGCCATCCCAGGGGTGCACAACCAGAATCTCCATATGGCTGCCCCAAGAAACCAGTCGTGGTCACCAGGTGAGAGGCACTGGTCACTGCATGACAAGTCACTAGCCCAACCCCCAGAAAGAACGACTCAAGCGCTGACTGGTTAGGGTGCTGTGTTTCACCACTTTAACCAGCAGGAACTTCTGAGACTACCTGCCACACACGGGCCACACTCGGCGGCACATCACACTGGGAAGCCATCAATTAACTACAACTCTTGTCTTGGGGACCAGAGCGTTTTAGGGTAGGAAGAGATGACAACACCCTACAGAGACAACACAGTGTCAGCCAGGCCAAAGCACAAGCCCACTAGCAATTGGCGGCCCTGTCCCAGGCAGCCTCCACTGTATCGGGGAACCAGTTAGCCAAGGAGCAGTTGGGCCACCGTGTGTGACGGCGATTGTTTTAATCACCTGCTCTTCACCCCGCTCGTGAGGGAGGGAGTCCCGCCCTAGAGTTATAGGGATGGCTGAGCACAGCAACCCAACACTGGACGGAGAAGATGAGCAGCAGTTTACTAGTCACATACGCTCACAGCCCAGGAGAGGAGGACGTCGCATGCCACACAGGACACATGGGGGTTGCATTGTGGAACAGAGGGAACCAGAAGGGTCTGTAGGAGGCAGGCTTTGTAGTATTAAGAGGGTGAGGTTCTCCTGGTTCCTGAGGGACGATGCGATTGGTCTGTCTGAATACCTCTGCTGGCTGATGGAGAACCACTACTCAGGGATTACAAGCAGGAATACATCTGGTCAACGTGATAGGGAGGCTTGTTTGCCTAGGGGACTCCATCTGCGGGAGCAGACTGGGCCAGGAACTTGCCATTAGGCCGCTCGAGGCCCTCCCGATTTTACCAGATGTCAAGGCAGGACAAAATATTAATTTCAGCCCTCACCCTATGACACCCCCTCCACCAACACACACAAACACAGGGGCCAGGGCTCGTGGCTGAGAACTGCTTGGGACCTTAGACCCTGGGGATGGCTGCGTGGATCCTGGGGTGGTGGCATCCCCAACCCCAGCAATTTGAGCACACACGGGACGCTATCAGGCGCCACAGTAACATATGGGCTCCATCTCAACTGGTCGCCCCCATTCCCACCACCAATCTTTGTAGGAGCCAGCCGGTAGGCAGGGCACGTGGGCAGGGGCTTAGAAGCCCAGGTCCACGTCTCCTCCAGCTGACTACTTCCAAGACGTCGCCCACTCGCCCCCACCCTCCCCGCCGCTCATGGCAGTCTGGCCACCCCGCTTACCAATAAAGAGATCCAGAACGACGTCAGGAACATGGGAACAGGTGCCCTTGGAGGTTGAAGTGGAATTTCGAGGCGGGATTGGGGTCGCTGAGCTCCAAGAGCCAGGTCCTGACGAGTAGCAGGCACACAGCGGCTCACAGCATGGCCTGATACCGTAGTTCCGACGGACGGAGAACAGGGGAGGTGGCCGCGGACCAGGGAGAAGGCGGAGGAAGGAGTGAGCCAGGTAGCGAGAGTCCAGAGGGAGCTAGGGAGGGGGCGCCAGCTCTTTGGCAAAGAGTCGCCTCTAAGGGGAGGGCATCGACGACAAGGGGAGCGGAGAGGGCGGGGATCGGTCAGGAGCCCGGAGCCCGGGAGCGGCGAGAAGAGCAAGCGGCCCAGCAGCTCCACTCCACGCAGCGCCCGCAGGAGGAACCCAGCCGCTTCCAAGCACGCTTGGTCCGCAGGCGCTTCCGGCCGCCCCTGGATGGGCGCTGAGCCGGGCGCGCGACTGGCTCCGCCCAACCCGGTGGCGGCGGGAGCCTAGCCAATCCGGCCGGTGGCAGGAGACGCACAAAAAGACGCGCGGTCCTGCCTCGTCCCGCAGACTGCGCACCACCCAGCCCTCTGGTCTGTCGGGTCTCTAGTCATTCCCAGGCCAGCTCCGGCTCCCTGGCTGCTGGAGGGCTGGGCCGGGGGTCGGCGGCTTGGGGTACCCCACCCTGCGCCTCCCGTCTGCAAAAAGGCAAAATGCGATTTTTCTCTTGGAACAGCGCATGCCCAAGAGTTTGCTCCCTGTGGACGGGAGTGCAGTGATTTGAGCGCCCGGGCCGAATCTCCGCTCTGAAAGGGCTGCACACCTTTGTGGCATCAGGAGATACTCGGCTGCTGGTCATTCCCAGAGCCTTGAGCCTTCGATGAACCCGAGTGCCTCGCCTCTCCGTGGGGTGGAGTCGGACAGCCAATAGCCAATTGTTCTCGGGGCTCTGGCCGCAGCAGGAGTGACCCTTCATCAGGACAGAAATTAGGCTCCAGGAGTCCCGGCGCCCAACAGCTAGGGGATGCCAAGTTGAAGTGAGGGTTCTTGGCTGACACCATAGAAGGGGGAAAGATGGCAAAGTTCAAAGTATCGCATCTTCAAGGGACTGGGCCCCTGGAGAACAGGCCACTTTAATGCTCCATCATTCGGGCCCAATCATGTGGAAAAGCCTGGCACTTTGACTAGAGGGCGTCTATTCTCACTACCCTCAACATCGCCCCGTGGGACAGAAGGAGCTCAGGGAATGAGGAAATGCCTCCCCTCCCTACCCTCCGTCCTTCCCATCTCAGGTCTGTGATGAAGCGGGTTCAGAAAGAGGCCTCTTCAGAGCACATAAGCCAGATGGGCAATCAACAAACAGAACTCGGTCGTGTTCACCAGCACTGGACCTGCCAGAGCAAGCCATTTAACGGTGGTGGACTCAAACTGGATTTCCAGTTCCCTCTTGGTTAACTAGAATATTCAAGGAGAAACGTCCTCCCCCTCCCGTTTTCTCCAGCATTTGGTGGAATGCGGGGGCCCAGCATATTGCAAAGCTTCAGATGCGTGGAACTCCCTGAGTGGCTGTTTTGCACAGCTCAAGGTTTAACTCTTTACTCCACCTTAATCTGCCCCCAGCTTTTTTTTTTTTTTTTTTTTTTTTACCATTTTAGAGTGACACTTCTGAAAAACGTGTCCCATACTCCCCTGCCTTCTCTTAACCGGCAGAGCACCCTCACAGCTTTTTTCTCCTCTCGTTTCCCCCCTCTGTTTTCCTACTTTTGCAGTAAATGCTTTCTTCCGACATGGGTGCAAGATTAGAAAGGAAAAAACGTGGGAGGGTCCATACATTGCTAACCAACACCTACACGAGTGGGTGAGTGGAGCCCACCCCTACTGCTCTTAGTAGAGGTCTCTCCTTGTCCCTGGTCACGCAGGCATCCTTGTAGAGACAACCCTTGCTTGTCAAAACTGAAAAGGCCATTTCAGATCATTTTGTGCAAGCATCCGAATCGTACGAGTGGGGAGACCGAAGCCTAGAGAAGGAAGATGGATTGGTCCAAGGTTACATAGTGGCAGAGGCCAAAACTAGAATCCTCTTTCCAGGTTGGCCTACTTCCAGAATCCTGTGTTTTTTCCCCTCAAGTCGGCTTTGACTGGTATTTCAGGCAACCGCCAGCAGGTGGCAGTAGATTTGCTTGGCAGCAGGTCATTCCCAGCACCTGGAATCAAGTTCCACAGACCGTGGGTCCCACGTTGGTCAGGGAAAGCAAGTCTGAAGTCTTTTTCCTAGCCATCCTTGTGACTATGGAGATTGCTAAAACCTTGACTGCCGTAATGAATTCGCCTCCAGAGCTTACATCCTAGACTCACGGGACAAATAGCCAAGGGGCAACAAGAAATATGAAAAAGTCAGTCTAATCTGTACTTGTTGAGCTTTTGTCTAGTTAATTTACTAGAAAATGCATCACTATCCAGAGGGAATGGACTTCAACCTGAATACGGGGTCATGGTATAGAGGAAAGTGCCCTGACCTGGGAGTTAGCCCATCTGTGTTCCGACCCAGCTCTGCCACATGACAGTGAGGATTCCAGTTTGGCTGGAGTGTAAGGTGAATTGGGAGGTAACAAGGAGGTGAAGAGGGAAGAGGCCAAAGAATAGGTGGCACCTGGCCTAGTGAGGGCCACACACTCAGCCCACAGTGAATACCTGACCGGTGAATGAGTGAAGCAAGATGGAGAGATTTAGGTCGGATGGTCCTAACGAGGGAGTTTCATTTCTATCTTCCGTTCAACAGCATGCTTTTGGAGGATTTGTGCCGAGGAATGACACAATCAGGAAGGAACTTTCAATTACTTTGTGAAGGAAGGACTGCAAGGAAGAGAGACGGGGGCCAAGGAGAGCAGGTCGGAGAGTGCTGCACACCTCTGCTTCTGGCAACGACAGGCTAAGTCATTTAGACAAAGCATCCCAGTGAGGAAAACTAAGACATACTGGATGAAATATAGAAAGGAATGATCTTCACTAAGAGCTAAGGAACGATGAGACTAAAATCCAGAAGACAAGAACCCAGGTGGGAAAGCCTTGCACTTAAAGCCACTTTGGCCTGAGGGCGTTTGCTGAATCCAGAAGAAAGAGTGGTGAAACTGAGCTGTGGTTTGGGTGGCCTCATGGGCAAAGGGGAAAAAAGTTGGAGCCCACGTCCGAAATGGGTAGATCTGACAAGCTCCCCAGCCACTCTAAGCTGAAACTAAGTGGCTCCCTCTTCCGGATAATGGTGAAGCAGAAGCAGCAAGCCCTTGCCCGCACTGGCAGACTAGATAGCCATCACCGGGATGACGTAAGGACCTTCAAGCCCTGACCTTGGATTAAAGTGGCCTTGGACAGGTAGTGTCCCCAGGCATTTGTCAGAAGCAAGTGAAAATACTCTCCGCAGGCAGGTTCTGTCTTCCTGGGCCTGAAATTAGTGTTGCAAATACTTTTTCAAGTATATATCAGCACATCGTCAAAGACAAGTAGGCACACAGGGAAAGAATACATGGAAAGGGACAACCAGAGGAAAAAGAGACAATGAAAACAAATCCACAAAGATTTCAGATATCAGAATTGAGACACAGACTGCAATCACTATGGTTTACTACAGTTCAAAAAATAAAAGATAAGCTTAAAAATACTTTTAGGGAACAGAAAATCATAAAAAGTGACATAGCCAGTTTGAAAACTAATCAAATAGGACATCTAGGACTAAAAATGTAACAACTGAGAGTTTACTGGATGTGTTTGACAGAAGGCTGAACACAACCATTAGATGATCATAAGTGCAATGAGGAAAAATAAATTTAGGAGAGAGTTATTGAGTTGGAAGATAGATCAGAGGAAATCATTTAGAATTCTGCCTGGAGAAGCTAATTATATGAAAAAAAGGAAAAGATAGGATAAGAGACACAATGAGCAGAGTGAGACGGTCTCATTTATGTTTAATTTAAATCCCAGAAGGACAGGGGAGAAATGGGGAAGAAGATGACAGCCCCAAATTTTCCAGAACAGATGAAAGTTGTAATCCCCAGATTCTGAAAGCCCAGTGAATTCTAGGCAGGATAAATAAAAAGAAACCCACTCTTACACATATCGTGGTGAAAGTGCAGAAAACCAGAGAGAAAGAAGGCTATGTTAACAGTCCAGGTTCGAGAAGGGAAGTGTTGACTTTGGGCGGGAGCAGAGTAGATTGAGACAAGTGGATGGGCCTCTAGACTCTGGCTTGTAGAATGCCGTTTTCTCCAACTTACCATGAAAGACTATTTTATAAGGAGGTTGTTCGTCTCATTCCTAAGCAATAGAATACAGTTGTTAACAAATCTATTTGTTAGGGCAACCTAACACCTAGGAGCTGTTCCAAATTGTCCTTGTCACACATGGAAGACCATCATCCTGTAAGTATGTGTCCCTCACCTCATGGGCTATGAAAGGGGTGAATATTCTCCACAGGAAGTGCGATGGTTAATTTTATGTGTCAACACGACTGGGCTAAGGGGTACCCAGGTAGCTGGTAGGACATTATTTCTGGGTGTGTCTGTGAGGGTGTCTCTGGAAAATATTAGCATTTGAATCAACAGACTGGGTAAAGAAGATCGCCCTCACCAATGCAGGGGGGCATCATCCATCCAATCCATTGAGAGCCTGAACAGAACAAAATGTGGAGGAAGGGTGAATTCTCTCTCTCTGCTTCAGCTGAATCATCCACCTTCTCCCACCTTCAGACACTGGTGTTCCTGGTTCTCCAGCTTTCAGCCTGAGACTCAGACTCACACCATCAGCCCCCTGATTCTCAGGTCTTTTGTCTCCGATTGAATTACACCACTGGCTTTCCCAGTCCTCCAGGTTTTAGACAGCAGATCATGGGACTTCTCAGCACCCAAAATCATGATAGCCAATCCCTATGACAGATAGACAGATGATAGATAGATAGACAGATGATAGATAGATAGATAGATAGATAGATAGATAGACAGATGATAGATAGATAGACAGATGATAGATAGATAGACAGATGATAGATAGATAGATAGATAGATAGATAGATAGATAGATAGATGATAGATTGATCTTCTATTGATTCTGTTTCTCTGAAGATCCCTGACTAATACACGAATGAAAGGCAGCTGAGCTCTAAGAATAGAGAAATGTGCTTTTATCTGACTTTCTAAAGGAAAGCAGAATAAAAGTGAATCTTCGTAGAAATTCTCCTTTCTACTCATCTCCCCCGCTCAACTTTCACTCTGTGTCTAAGGAAACAGACATACAGTGAACAATGTTTGGTTCCCAGAGTGCCTTATTACAAGCTTCAGGCTCGACCATGTACATTTACTCACCGGGCTGTCTATGCTTGGCTGGCATACAATTCCCGCACGGGTTTATATGTCATAGAACTAAACACGCAATGGGCTATCTTTTGAGGGAGTGAGCTCTTGACTTGTTGCTAGAGCTGTTCATTCCGCTCCTTGTCAGAAACGTACTAGGGGAAACCCTGCTCCAGGTAGAAAGTTGTAGCAGAGATTCCGTGGTCCCCTCAACCTCTGACACTTCCTGACACCAATCTGACCTGAAAACAACTGTCTATAAAGTCTTCTAAGAAGAATTTCAAGTGTTTTGCTCAAAATCCTGCATTCATTGATAGGTTGAGGATCAAACATTCTTATGTAGCCATAAGGACCTGTCCAACCCCCCACAGAAAACTATTTCTCAAGAAAAGTTCTTGGGAGAGCAGGAAAGCCTTCTTATCTTGCCAACCCCAAGCCAATCAGAAAGCATTTGTGCTCTGCAGTCTGTCACCAACAATTCTAACCAAGTGTCACAAAGGGAGAGATTTCTGCATTTTTCATTCTGGTTTTACAGGGCTTCTCTTCGCTTTTGCTGGACTCTCACAATTTGTGTAGGTCACGGCTCTCTCCCCAAAGCCTGCTGAAACCTGTCTTTTAACACCCGTAGCATCTTCTAGCAATATCTTCCTCTCTTACCAGGGAAGGGCAGGAGCAGGGAAAATGCTCCATGAACTCTAGGACTTTTTAAAGGTTATTTTATTTTGGAGGTCATATTGGCTTTTAACTTTGTTTATTTTTCAGGTGTACGTTGTTCTATTTCAGTTTCTGTATAGATTACATCGTGTTCACCACTGATCGTCTACATATTGTCCATCACCATACATAGGTGCCCCTTTCCCCCTTTTGCCCTCCCCCAACCCCTTTTCTTCTGGTAACCACTAATCTGTTCTCCTTATCTATGTGCTTGTTTGTTTATCATCCACCTATGAGAGAAATCATAGCTATTTGTCTTTCTCTGTCTGACTTATTTCGGTTAGCATAAACCCTCAAGACCCATCCACCTTGTCACAAACGGCAAGATTTCCTCTTGTTTATGGCTGAGTAGTATTCCACTGTATATATGCACCACATTTTCTTTATCCATTCCACTATTGATGGGCACTTGGGTTGCTTCCACATCTAGGCTATTGTGTATAATGCTGCAATGAACATGTGGGCGCATAAATCTTTTTGAATTGTTGATTTCATATTCTTTGGATAAATAGCCAGTCGTGGAATAGCTGGATCATATGGAATTTCTATTTTTAATTTATTTAAGAGAATCTCCATGCTGTTTTGCATAGTGGCTGCACCTGTTTGAGTTCCCACCAGCAGCGTATGAAGGTTCCCTTTTCGCCACACCATCTCCAACACTTGTTTCTTGTCTTGGGAATTATAGCCATTCTGGTGGGCGTGAGGTGATATCTCAGTGTAGTTTTGATTTGCATTTCCCTAATGATTAGTGAAGCTGAACATCTTTTCATGTGCCTGTTGGCCATCTGTATATCTTCTTTGGAAAAATGTTTGCTCAGATCCTCTGCCCATTTATTGAGCGGGTTGTTTTTTGGTTGTTGAGTTGTGTGAGTTCTTTAAATATTTTGGAAATTAACTCCTTGTCGGGTAGATGAGGTGCAAATATGTTCTCCCAGTTGGTGGGTAGTCTTTTTGTTTTGTTCATGGTTTCCTTGGCCTTGCAGAAGCTCTTTAGTTTGATGAAGTCCCCTTAGTTTATTTTTTCTTTTGTTTCCCTTGCCCGAGTGGACATGGTATTCCAAATGATCCTTCTAAGACGAACGTCCAAGAGTGGACTGCCTATGTTTCCTTCCTGGAGTTTTATGGCTTCACATCTTACCTTCAAGTCATTAATCCATTTTGAGTTAATTTTTGTGTATGGCAAAAGAGAATGGTCTAGTCTCATTGTTTTGCCTGTTGCTGTCCAGTTGTCCCAACCCCATTTATTCGAGAGACTTTCCTTTCTGCATTGTATGTACTTAGCTCCATTATCAAAGATTAGCTATTCGCAGATGTGTGGTTCTATTTTTGGACTTTCCATTCTGCTCCACTGATGTGTGCCTCTGTGTTTGTACCAGTACCATGATGTTTTGATTCCTGTAGCTTTGTAGTATATTTTGAGGTCAGGAATGGTGATGCCTCCAGCTTTGCTCTCTTGGGATTTCTTTCTGGGAATTTTCTTGCCTCATATAAATTTTAGGATTCTTTGTTCTATTTCCATGGAGCGTGTCATTGGGATTCTTCTTGGGATTGCACAGACCCTGTCGATTACTTTAGATAGTATGGACACTTTAACCGTGTTTTTTCTTCCAACCCATGTGCATGGACTATCTTTCCAGTTCTTTATGTCATCATTGATTTCTTTCAATAATGTCTTATTGTTTTCATTATATCAGTCTTTTACCTCCTTGGTTAAATTTATTCCTAGAGATTTTATTCTATTTGTTTTTGTTGGAAACGGGATTGTATTCTTGAGTGCTCTTTCTGTTAGTTCGTGATCAGAGTGTAGAAATGCAACTGATTTTGGTAAGTTGGTTTTGTAGCCTACAACTTTGCCATAGTTGTTGATTATTTCTAAGACTTTTTTTGTGAATTCTTTAGGGTTTTCTATATACGGAATCATGTCATCTGCAAATAGTGAGAGTCTCCCTTTTTCTTTTCCAATTTGGTTTCCTTTTATTTCTTTTTCTTCCCTAATTGCTCTGTCAAAACTTCCAGTACTATGTTGAATATGAGTGGCAAGAGTGGTCATCCTTGTCTTGTTTCTGTTCTCGGAAAATGGCTTTCAGATTTTCTCTGTTGAGTGTGATGTTCGCTGTGGGCTTTTCACGTATGGCCTTCGTTATGTTGAGGTACTTTCCTTCTATACCCATTTTGTTTAGAAATTTTATCATCAATGCATGTTGGATATTGTCAAATGCTTCCTCTACATCTATTGAGATGATCATGTCATTTTTATTATTCGCTTTGTTCATGTTGTATATCACACTGATTGATTTGTGAATGTTGAACCGTCCCCGACATCCTGGAATAAATCCCACTTGAAGGTGGTGTATGATCCTTTAAAGTATTGTTGTATTTGATTTGCTAACATTTGGTTGAGGACTTTTGCATCTATGTTCATCAGCAATATTGGCCTATAATTTTCCGTTTTTCTGTTGTCCTTGTCTGGTTTTGGTATCAGGGTAATGTTGGCCTCATAAAATGATTTAGGAAGCATCCTGTCCTCTTGAATTTCTCAGAAGAGTTTGAGAGGGATAGGAAATAATCTTCTTTGAATGTTTGGTAGAAATCACAAGAGAAGTCATCTGCTTCTGGACTTTTGCTTTTTGGGGAGGTTTTTGACTACTATTTCAATCTCTTTGCTTGTGATTCGTCTATTCAGATTCTCTTTTTCTTCTTGCTTATGTATTGGGAGGTTGTATCATTCTAAGACTTTATCTATTTCCTCCAGGTTATCCAGTTTCTTGGCATATAGCTGTTCATAGTATTCTCTTATAATCCTTTGAATTTCTGTGGTATCTGTTGTAATTTCTCCTCCTTAATTTCTATTTTTATTTAGTTGAGACTTCTCTCTTTTCCTTTTTGTGAGTCTGGGCAGGGGTTTGTCAATTTTGTTTATCTTCTCAAAGAACCAGTTCTTAGTTTCATGGATCCTTTCTATTGTTTTTCTAGTCTCTGTTTCATTTATTTCTACTCTGCTTTTTATTATTTCCTTCCTTCTTCTGAATCCAGGCTTTGTTTGTTCTTCTTTTTATAGTTCTTTTAGGTATAGGGTAGGCTTATTTATTTGCGATTTCTCTTGTTTGTTGAGGTAGGCCTCTATTGCTATAAATTTCCCTCTTAGTACTGCTTTTGCTGGATCCCATATGTTTTGGTATGTTGTGTTTTTGATTACATTTGTCTCTAGGTATCTTTTGATTTCTCCGCCGATCCAACAGTTATTCAGTGGCACGTTGTTTACTCTCCACATATTTGATACTTTCCCAGCTTTTATGGTAGTTGATTTCTAGTTTCATAGCACTGTAGGTTGAAAAGATGCTTGATAATATTTCAACGTTTTTAAATTTATTGAGGCTTGCTTCTTTGTTTGCCAACATATTGTCTAAGTTTGAGAAGGTTCCATATGCACTTGAGAAGAAGATGTATTCTGCTGTTCTTAGATGGAATGTTCTATAAACATCTAGGAAGCCCATCTGGTCTAGTGTTTTATTTAAGGCCAATGTTTCCTTTTTGACTTTCTGTCTGAATTCTCTTTCTGTTGACATAAGTGTGGTGTTCAGATTCCCTCCTACTATTGTGTTGCTGTCAATTTCTCCTTTTAGGTCTGTTAAGGTTTGATTTATATATTTTGGTGCTCCTGTGTTAGGTGCATATATATTCATAAGTGTTACGTCTTCTTGGTGGAATTTCCCTTTTTTCCTTATATAATAGCCATCTTTGTCTCTCAGGATCTTTCTTTGCTTGAAGTCTGCTTTGTCTGAGGTGAGTATGGCTACACCAGCTTTCTTTCGTTTGCCATTTGCTTGGAGTATCTTATTCCATCCCTTCACTCTGAGCTTATGTTTGTCTTTAGAGCTGTGTTTCCCGAAGGCATCATATTGTTGGGTCTTGTTTTTAATCCAGCCAGCCCCTCTGTTTCTTTTGATTGGTGAATTCAATCCATTTACATTTAGAAGGATTATTGAAATATGAGAGCTGAATGTTGCCATTTTATCTTTTGTTTTCCAGTTACTTTATATTTCCATTGTTTCTTTCCTTTGTATTTCTTTCATTTCCCTTGGGTGGTTTTCCCGGTTTTCACTTTATTTATGATTTGGGACTCTACTCTGATTTCTCGTTTTGTAGTTACAATGAAGCTTGTAGCAAAGATCTCATAGATGAGATAGTCCAATTTCGGATAGCCTCTTACGTCCATTAGCCTATGCAGGTTCCATCCCTTACCTCTTCGCCTTCTATGTTGTCATGGTCACAAATTTTTCTTTTTTGTGTTGTGATTTTGTGACCAAATTGAAGTGGTTATAGTTATTTTTCATGCTTTCTTTCCCTTTATCCTTTGTTTTAGACTTGATTGCTAACTTATTCTGATACAGAGCTGCAGTCTTCTGATTTTGTCTGTCTATTTAACTCCTTGCTCAAAGATTTGTTAAGCTTTGCCTTTTCGTCTCAGGTAGGAAGGATCACTTCATCATTTCTTGTAAGGCGGGTCTAGTGGCAGTGAGCTCCCTCAGGTTATGTTTGTCTGTGGAAGCTTTTATTTCTCTGGCATACCTGAAGGATAATCTTGCTGTATAGAGTATTCTTGGGCAATAGTTTTTGTCTTTCAGTATTTTGAATCAGTCATTCCACTCCCTCCTAGCCTGTAAGGTTTCTGCTGAGAAATCCACTGAAAGCCTGATGAGGGTTCCTCTGGAGGTTATTTTCTTCTCACTTGCTGCCTCTCCAATTTTTTCTTTGTCATTGACTTTTGACAGTTTTAATATTATGTGCCTTGGAAAAGCTCTTTTTGCCTTGATGTACTTAGGAGTTGTGTTAGCTTCATGTCCTTGTATATCCAGTTACTTCCCCAGGTTTGGGAAATTCTCAGCTATTATTTCTTCGAGTAAACTCTCTGCTCCTTTCTCCCTCTCTTCTCCTTCAGCCAAACCTATAATCCTTATGTTACTTTTCCTAATTGAGTGAGATATTTCTTGAAGAAGTGTTTCATTTTTTCAAAATCTTAGTTCTCTCTCTGCTTCCACCTGGACCATTTCTACGTTTCTATTTTTGAGTTCACTGATCCTCTCCTTCATAAGGACCTCTCTATTTTTATGCATTCGACATCATTTTTATCTCATTCCTTGTGTTCTTCATATCCAGAACTTTTGTTTGTTTTTTTTCTAGAGCTTCAATCTCTTTGGTGAAGTATTCCCTGTGTCCGCTAATTTTATTCCTATGCTCTTGGAACTGTCTTCGTGAGTTTTCTTGTATCTCATTGAGTTTTTTATCACAGCTCTTTTGAATTCTCTGTCAGTCAGATTGTTATCTTCTGTGACTTTGAGGTGGGTTTCTGGAAAGCTATCATTCTCCTGTTCTGCTGTGTTACTGTAACTCTTCATGGTGTCTGAGGAATTGATCCTCTGCTTGCACATTGGTGGTAGTAAGCACCGTTCTTATTTGGGTACAACCTTGGTTACTTTGGTTCTGAGCTGCTTCTGGTTGTATTTGGGGGCCTGAACTTTCCAGCCTCCACTGTCTCTGCTAGAGGCATCATCGGTACCCTCCTTGTGCCCCTTGCACGTCTGAGGTTGCTGGTGTCTTGTTGCTCTTGATGTCACTGCAGTCTTAGGTGTTGCCACCAAGGTCACCAGGCTTTGAGTACTTCTGCTGCTTCTAGCGTTGCCTGGGTGTCGTGTTCCCCCACTTGCCCTCCAGGGCCTCTTCACGGCCTCAAGTGCCACAACCCCATGTGCCAGCTCTGCTGCTGTGCCTGGATTATCCAGGAGTCCCGGCAGCACCGCTCCTAGGATAGCTGGGTTCACAGGTGTCACTGTTGCTGTTGGTGGCTCGGGTTCTAGTATGCAGCTCCTGCATCTGACAGAGCCATTGTTGGTGTTGCCACCACTGGGGGTGGTGTGTCAGGTCCTGCCGTGGTTCCTGCAGCCTCAGGCCACAGGAGCCACCTGCCACTCCTGGGGGAGGAGTAGGGGCTAAACTTCAAGTGTTGTTGCTGGCCTTGCTATCTGTGGTCACTGGTGCCTGCTACTGTGCTTTTTGGAGACCTCAGATCAGGGCACCCTGGTCCTGACAGTGAAATCTGCATCTTGTTTGCTGTCTCTACTGCTGAAGAGACCAGCGCCACTGCCAGGGGAGTGGAGGATGTCAGGTTGCCAGCTCGGCTCTGTGTCCTGGAGCCTCAGGATGTGTGTGCCACCCACCAGTGCTGATGAGATGCAGGGGATAAGCCAGGTGTTCGATGTTTGCCCTTGTAGCCTGTGGTCACTGGCATGCCCAACAGTGTGAGGATCCACATTTTGGATCACCACCACTGGGGGAGAGGGAGGAGGCTGCTCCCCTATCCCAATGCCTCCTGGAGGTCCAGTCTACCCACGTTCAGATGTATAGATGCATGGATTACTGAGGCATTCTGATGAGCTGTGGGGGGAGTCCTTTTTTGGTCACCGGGTGTCTGACTGGTCCTTACTTAGAAGGGAGAGACAGAGGTAACGGCTCAGTTCACCATGATGCTGATGTCACGCCACTACTCTGAGGTTTTTCTCCCAGTGACCTGTAGCATAGTGTACTAAAAAGGGCATTGAACTACAAATCTGAAGGTCTAGTGTCACAGCCTCTGAATCTCAGTTTCCTTGAGATGAACAGGAATAATATGGAGGTGTTGATAAGGCCTATTTTTAATAGAACAACCCTGACAGAAAAGAATCCTTGTCTGTCCCAGCTTCCTGGCTCTGGGACTTCACCTTCCTCATTGGGCCTTGATCAGGTTTCTCTAACTCCCATCTGGAAGGGCTGTTGTCACTACCACTTCAAGCCACCAGGGGTCCTCAGCTCTCATGGTCTAGTTGTGGAATGCGCCTTTCTCTTTAGGTAATTTTTTCCCTGAATTCAGGCAAGCCAGGCTGACATTTATCAACGGAACATTCTTCAGAAGCTCAGTGTGACAGAGGCGGATCAACACAGGGAGCAGAGACTCTACTGAGGGAGGAGGTTTTAGGGCACCAATGAATAGACCTCGACTTCTACACTGGAGTCCTAGCTGCCACGAGCTGCTCTGCCCTTCAGTGGGGCTGCTGGTGGCAGGCCTCTAGTCACCCCCTGCCCCTGCTCTGGTTCCCAGGCGATGAGAATCGGGGGTCTTGTACAAACGGTCAATGGCAGCCCCTGGAGTTGGGCAGGGCACGGCCTGTGGTGCCATATGTTAGAGAGATTTTTTCCTTACCGGCACTCCAGCCTCTCCTCCACACTCTGTGGGCTCTGACAATCTCACTGAGTCCCGTTGCATTCTGTCCAATGAGCATTGCTTTCAGGGCAGCTTCATATGCCTTCTGTTTTACAATACTAGGTGGGAGAAACGTTCCCCAGTCAGATACAATGTCCAGCCCCACAATAAGGTCAGGTAAAAGAGATGCAGCCACTTCACATAAAGCCTCTTCAAACATACCATTTCTCTTACAAACTTTTACCTGACTTCCATTAATCCTTACATTCCCGACTGTAGCCTCCTTTAGGCCGTCATCAACAGGTTTTGGTTTCACAATACTAGGTAGGGGAAGTGTTCCCCAGCCAGACATAATATCCATTCCTATAAGACATCCAAGCAAACAAGACACGGTTTCTGTATATAAAGCCTCTTTAAACATTTCAAATTTCATAGCCTGGTTGACTCTTACATTTTTATGTTCTCTCAGTCTAATTGGAGCCCATGTCAGGGCATCGCCAGTGGGTTTTGGTACCACAGTGCGTGAGGCAACTATATCAAGTGATGCAGGGTTGGTGAGCCAAGCAGTCGAAAGAAAGATTTCTTGGACTCTCACCGTCTGGCAGTAGTGCTCCTTTATTTAGAGAATAGCATGGGGCCAGGACCCATGGGCAGTCAGAGCTGCTGCTGCACGGGGCCAGGACCCATGGGCAGTCAGAGCTGCTGCTGCACGGGGCCAGGACCCATGGGCAGTCAGAGCTGCTGCTGCACGGGGACAGGACCCATGGGCAGTCAGAGCTGCTGCTGCACGGGGCCAGGACCCATGGGCAAGAGGAGCTGCTGCTGCACGGGGCCAGGACCCATGGGCAAGAGGAGCTGCCACTGCTGCTGCTGCTGCTGCTGGAATGGGGACAGGACCCATAGGCAGGAGGAGCTGCTGCATGGGGACAGGACCCATGGGCAGTAATAGTTGCTGCTGCGTGGGGACAGGACCCATGGGCAGTAATAGTTGCTGCGTGGGGACAGGACCCACTGGCAGGAGGATCAGTTGCAGAAAACATGATTTGAGGGTAGGGCTAAATTTAAGGCATAGGTATGTGAGTTATCTCTTTACAAGACAAAGGAAAGAATATGTAAAAAGAGTTGTTAAAATGGTAGCAGTGCCGGTAGGGTCTGGTTATTGGGTGGTCCAAAACTTTTAGATAAGAATCAAACCGGATTCAGTACATGGCAGAAGCCACCACCTTAAATATTATCTTCAGCTAAAGACAAAGGAGGATGTTGGTGGTGGGGGGAGTCAGCTACATGAGGTCACCAGACAAGCACAAGAAACAAGACTTAAGTCCTTGCCGTCTCCATTAAGAGTTTCTAGAGATAAGGTCATCCCCCCTTCCTCCTGGTGCAGAGAGGGAGACAGCCCCCGCAGATGGAGACTTCCTTCACAAATGCAAATGTCTCTAATCAAAGGGCAAGCAAATTCCACTCCTCAGAGCCTCCTTCTCATCTGCAGTTTTTAACAGTAACCAGCCTAAAATAATCCTGATCATCAAGGACTCCTGGAGACTTCTCTTTTCCACCCACTGACCATCTTACTCACCCTTGTGCAAAAGGCTTTGGGTCCCCAGTGAGGAGGCAAGCCAAGGGACTCTGGCCCTTTTGTCAGTCTTCAACTTGTTTAATCTTCCTAACCATTGCCACAAACACAAGCGATTGTCGGTCAGGTTTCTCCTTGTAATCTCTGCCTTCAGGCTTTCAAACTTTTTCCAAATTGGGATACACCTAGTTGACTTGTCTGGAGCCCTTTAATCTTGGTGGACCAGCAGGGGGACCCTTTCGCCTTTCCAACCTTTGGTAGTGCTGTATGAATACCTTGGTTCTGACCTCATTGATGTCCATTTTATTCCTCCCAGTTCTTCAAATTCATCTAAAGATTTCCACTCTCCTGGGACAAGTCCTGTGACTCTTGCCTTTCTGTTTCCTCTCTGTTTCACTCCTATCAATATTTGCTTGATTCACACTAGCCTTTAATAACCGTTTAGAGATTTTCACCCAGCTAAAACCAGTCTCTTGATTGTCTCCTCTGCCTTTCCCCATTCTGTTGTTAATCAACCTAATATTTTTCTTGGCAGTTGTAAAGCCCATGAAGGGAAACTGAGACAGCAAATTCGATAAGGCTTCCTGAACTGTCCCTCACTTTTGCAGCTGCATGGTTATATGGGGTGCCCACATGAAAGTGGTCCCCTTAACCATAATATTTACCATGACCTGAGTAATGGGCATATTCAGCAGGTGAATATCCGGGTCATCATAAGGCCAGTCCCACATGGCTTGCATGTGAAGCCACTCTCGTATTCCATTTTAGTAAAGGTTCCTCAGGAAGCTGACAATATCCATCTATAAAATGAAACAGTTCCTTCCCACTGTACCTTCTGGTTTCAATAGTTTTTTGGTTTTGTGCTCCACCCATGTTGACTACCTTCTTGGTGACCAGAGGTCTTAGAGGTACTTTCCATTGTCCCGGCATAATTTTTGTTTTGCGGGGTGGCTTTGAGGCCAGTGACTGAATTCTGAGCTTAGTCTAGCATCGAAATCATACCTAGTACTTTCTTTTAATTTTATGTTAGCTATGACAGATAACAATAACAAAGAGACTGAATATTTTGCCTTTCTCTTCTTAATTTGCATTTCCCTATGCATCCAGTGAACCAACTGCCTGTGATTTGGATCCGTCTCCAACTTCCATTGGTGACGTTTACCTTTAGTAACTGAGTGTGGCACAGCTCCTGGTCCACATCATGGGTGACCACGTTGCCATGCCGGAATCAAAGGTTCATGTCCCACCTTTTCATTCTTTCTCTTCCCAAACCATGTGATTTTATGAGTCAAGGCTGATGTGGCAAGTCCCACTTCCCTGACACCACCTGTATTCGAATTATCCCAGTTTTTCCTCCCATGTATCCTTTACTCTCATGCAGAACTCTACTTTCACACTCACAACACTTCTGACACCAGATTTGTGTATGTGTGTGCAGGCGGAGGGGATCCCCACATGCGAGCAATTCTGCGACACCACCTGGGTGTGCTACACTGATGATTTGCATATATTTTCTCCCATTCTGTGTGTTGCCTTTTTCTTTTTTGGAAATTACAAGTTGTTTATTGAATCCCCAATATCATCTTATATAGTGCTAAAAAGGAAGTAAAATTAGCCAACCTTATATCTATATTTTGATTTTACTCTGTTTTTAATACTAAATATTTTGTAAAATATATTAATATCAAAATGAAACAAAAACAATTAAAACAATGTAAAGTTGTCAATGCATAATTTAAAGGATAGAAAGCTTAATATTATAAATTTATTTAGCAAGCTAAAACATGCCTTCAAGGAAGGCTGAGGAGCTTATCTAGAAACCATCTGTAGCCTTTAGCATATGAACTAATTCACAATATAGCGTCTGCACCCGATTTATGGAAATTTCTGGCTTTTCAAATTTCTCCTATTTTTTCAAATGTTTCTGCTGCAGTACATTAAGACAATTTGCAAATGATAAAATATTTTACCGAAAACATTTCAGCAATACATCTTAAAATTTATGTCTGCATAGACAGAAAGAACCTAATCTTACTGCCTTAAAAAAAAAAGTTGAGAATCTTTGGTAGACAATTACCAGCTAGGCATGACATCCGGGAACCACGTTCTTCCCAGGTATTTGGAGGCTTCAGCGTGAATTTTATCCAGGCCGTAATCCCCATCCGGGTCAGAACCTGCTCCATCACAGAGAGCTGCGCGAGCCTCCTCCCAGCCAGCCTTACAAACTCAACCACGGCACTGCAGCGAACTTCACATGCACTGAGGCCCAAGGCTGTTCAGTTTTTAGTGTTGAGCAATACAGATCAGCTCATTGTCAAGAGTCTGAAGACCGTTTGCACACACCACTAACTCAACTAGGCATGGGCAGTTAGGACCTATCCGTCCTAGGACCGCTTTGCTTACTGACCGACCGAAATAAAGATGAGTGACAGGGGATTCTTCTGTGAAGAATGTCTCAAATTCCTCTTTGTTTAAAAAGAAGTATATGACAACATTAACTCCAGGGGAGTGTTTAATAAGTGCATCTCAACTTTGTTTTTTAATGGAATGAAATTTAATTTGTCCAGGATTTTCACTCACAACATCAATTCGAAGATGTTCAAGGTTAACATGAGTCTCACTTGAAAGGGCCAGGAGAAGTTCATCACTTGGAATGTAATAATTCAATGCCAGTTCTCTAAGGCCTTGACAATGATCAGCTACACAAAGGATTCCATCAGATGAACAAACACAGACTCAGAGTGAAGGGATGGAGAACAATACTCCAAGCTAATAATGAACAAAAGAAAGCAGGTGTCGCTATACTAATATCAAACAAGTTAGATTTCAAAGGATTCCATCAGATGAAACATAAGGACAGCTGCTCATTTTTAGGAGTGTTAGAGTATCACTATTATTGGCCACCAGAACCTTCAGTGAAGGGTCATCCATGGGTGGGTCTTCAAGTTTGATTGATGATAATGATTTTGAGTTGACACAAGCAAGTGTAAGTGCTGACACAAAATGAGACTTTGACACGTTCATAAAACTTGGATTGGCCCTAGAAATCAAGCCCAAGGTGTGGAGAACCATTTCCCAGCTGAGAAAGTATATCACAGGCAGCCTCTGCTGATTCAGTACTGCTATCAACCTTAAAGCTGACATACTGGAGACAGGCAACATGCCTTTTAAAGATCTGCTGAATGAGATCACGAGGAGTGGCTTGAAAAGACAAAGTTGCTGATTGGTTCAGTTCAAATTCAAACTTTCTCCAAAGGTCAGGGATATGAAAAACTTCATTCCATCTCCTACATACAGAAGATGCACGGGCCTGATCTGGTGGGCTCTGGTGGCATCCCGGGGAGAGGGGGGACCTCCCTGGAGACCGAGACATTGCTCTGACCTGGTCCAGGCGTGCTGACACAGACCCCGGTGGGCGCCATTGAGGTTCCTCCGCTGTGTGTTGCCTTTTCAGTCTCTTGATAGCGTCCTTTAACGCCCAAGGGTTTTTAATTTTCATGTAGTCTAATCCAAGCATTTTTGCTTTTGTTGCCAGCTCCTTTGGTGTCACGTCCAAGAATTCATTGCCAAATCCAATGTCATGAAGCTTTTCCTTATGATTTACTCTAAGAGGTTTATAGTTTGAGCTCTTAGGGTGGGTCTCTGATCCATTTTGAGTTAACTTTGTATATGATGTAACATAAGAAAAATTTGGTTTCTAACGTTTGACGTTTGCATTGCCTATTAGGCACATCAATGATTATGTTGAACGGGAATTTGAATATACAGTATCCCCCTTCTCTGTACAGCACATTGCTACTTTTCCTTTAAGACCCAGCCCAGCTGTTATGAAGTCTTCTGGACACTAAGAGAGGAGAACTTCCAGAGGTTGGAGGTCATAGAAGACAAAGACATGGAGGAGGCCATCAGATTTGTCGATTAGAAGGCTCATTGGTGAGCACTGAGAGAGCAGAAGGCTGAACACCATGTAAGCCAAGAGAGGGTAAGGACAGGCACTTTTTCCAAAGGCTTGGCTATGTGGCCTTCTTCGCCTTTTACTTTGATTGCCTTGTCAGCATTTCTCAAGTGTTTTCATGGTGAAAGAGATCCAGAAGGTTTGTGTCTCCAACGGTACCTTAAAGAGGCCACCCTCTTTCCGGGAAGGGATGTTATAACTCTGGTGGTGGGCGGGATTTACAGACAGACAGATTTTGGCTTAGACTAAGTTCTAATGGACGGAACATCAGAGCCAGATAGACTTAAGAGTTCAAATCCCAGCTGCACCACTCAGCAGCTGTGTGACCCTGGATAAGTCACTTTCTTGGATCCTCATTTTCCTCTATAAATTAGGTGTTGTGAGGGTTAAATGAGATCAAGTAAGCAAAGATACCGAGTGGGTACACAGCAGAACAGAGTGGTGACACACTAATTGTTAGGGAAGGATGGATAATGAGAAACAATATTCAGCACAGGCCCCAAATGGAATGAGGTCCCTGTCATCGGAGATGTTCAGGGACAGACTACCTGACTACTTAGTGGGAACTTTATGCAGAGGCGTCTAATGGTTTTGCCAGCTGTATGATGAAGTCGTTCCAATCTTCGATTTTAGACTTCTGAGAATCCCAAGCTATAGAAATGCAGACACAAAAGATGTTACTGAGACCACCCTGCTAATAGTGGAGGCTGCACGCCCAAATGAGGTCTTTCTGGGACAATTGGGCTCTTAGGGTGAGGGTGAATACCATCCAAGGGACTGTGTGTCTATGTGTGGGGTGAGGGGTAGCGCAGTACTGTCTCAGATTTGAGACCGCACTGCCAGCTGCGCTGTCTGCTGCTGCCATCTGGCATTTTGCCTCAGCACTGCACGGCATTCCAATAATCAAATAAGCCCCCGAAGTGATTGTGTGTTCATTTTACCCCTTGACTCAGTCAACTGGGGCATCCCATACTAATCTCTCATTTACTTTTTTGTGGTTTTATCATAACTGACTCCCATTTGGGGAGAAGTCTGTAGGTGTTGGTAAAGTGAGAAAGAGTGTTTCCTGATTATCTAGGCCTTTGTGTGTGGCTCACAATATCTTTGTCAGCTTTGTCCTCCAAAGCTAAGGCCACGATGCTTCTCCCCACTGCACCCTCTTCATGCCGCTGCTGCTGGCCCCAGTGCACACCTTCATCCCTGACCTAGGCTTTTGCAAAAGCCTTTTCGTTGGTTTTCCACCCCTGGTGTTCACCCCTCTTTAATCCTTTCAGCCTCCAAGCCATTTACTGACTCCAACCTACCCTTGTAGCTTGCTCCTCTCTGCCCTTCCGCTCATGCACACTTGGCTCAAACCTAATGGGGCATCTGGCCTTTCCCTGAGCAACTCTCTCTTGCAGCTATCCAGTTTTCCTTCTTCTGCCAAAATCCCACCTTTTTTTGTAAAGCCCATACCATATACCCTTCTCCCCAAAGCCAGCTGTAAGGTCTCTAACTGTGTGTGCACTGTGTGGCTCTCTTTGTGCCCTGATCACACAGTACCTTCTATTTAGAGTTCTGTGTGTGCCGGTCTTATTTCCCTTGAAAGTCTGTAAGCTTCACTTCTGGCATCTGTAGCTGTGTTCTCTCCACATTCCTTCTCATTTTCAAAACAAGCTCTTTTTACCCACCATGATTTCTCCCCTGAGTCCCTACTACATTTAACAAATAAACAAATAACCCTAATCAAGGGTTGTGCGGGTTATACTGAAAAGTAATTTCAACACCTGACATCTTAAAAGACATATTACGGTAGTCATTCTAGGTACTTATTGACCTTGTAGAAGTCTGAGTGGGGAAAAAAAACCAGGCTACAATTGATCAGTTCCACCAAATGTTGCCTGGGTGCTCCTAATCAGGAAGGAGCCACATTTGCTCTTCTCGTGTACCTTTTCCCTTTTTAGAAATGTCAAGCCTAAAGGGGAAGGTTGCTTGAACGATTTATTTGATTTATTTCTTAGCTTGTGAACCTGACTAACTTAAGCCACTTTCTTATTCTTGGGCATCATGGAATTTTAAAGACATGAGCCATTCTCTAGTTTGTTCTTCAGGATGTGGGCATATTGCCATTTAATCCCTTGAATGTACACAGTGGGCTAACATAGACAACAGAGGTGAGTGCAACATTTACTTGGGAAGCATCAATTTCCTTAAAACAAGATGAGAAGAACCCACCACAGCTCTTCAAACAGCTTCCATGTTCCTGATGTTGTTTATGAGAACATTCCTCATTTCACGGTGGATTGGTTCCCCCAGACTTTGTTTCTCCTGCAGGGAGTATATTGAGTTAGGTGGGGCATGAAGGGTCAATGTGCCTTAGTAGATAAACAGCCACCAAGGCTATGTTTGTTAATGCCGACATGACTCATGTAGAGCAAAGGGCATTCGGAACAGGATGCACACATATGCAAGTGCGCAAACCTGTTCCAAAAGCTGTTAGGTGTGGAAAAGCTTCGCTGTGGACCTGCAGATCCTATTTAGGAGTCAGCTATGGAAATGAAGTCAGAGTGACCCTCCTTGTGTTTTATTGTAGGCCAACTTGCTACGAGAGCTTCTTTCCACCGAAATGCTTTATTATGGCAGTCTGTTTCTGCAGAGCTTCACTTTGGACTTAGTAAGAAATAAGCGGAAGTGCCTGTTTCAGCATGAGGATTGTGTCTGGAACTTAATTTGCAAAAAGTACTCTCTACCCCAGCCCACTGGTCAGAAAATGACCACCCTCCTGCAGAGGACTAATGATAATAGTTTAATCCTCACTACAGCCCTGGTAGGTAGGTATTATTCTTCCCAGTTTCCAGCAGGAGGGGAGATGATCGAGTACAAGTCAGAGCTCAGACTCTGAAGCTAGACTGCACGGGTTTGAACCCCAGCTCTGCCACTCACTATCTGTGTGTTCTTAAGCAAGTTGCCTAAATTCTCTGTATCTCAGTTTCCTCATCTCTAGAGTGAGATGACAATAGAACTTCCAGATAGGGTAACATGAGTTAATTCATGGAAAGCACCTAAAACTATTGCTGAGCACACGGTCAGTGCTAAAAAAAATGGAAGACCTTCTTCTGGAGTTAGGTGGCCATTTTCTGGTCAGTCAATAGGACAAGCAAGAAGGAAAACTGTGGGTCACTGGAGCAGGCTAGAAGGAAAAATGTGGGTCACTGGAGCAGGCTTGCCTTTTCCATCGTTCCTGAGATGAGCTGTGTGACTCTGGCTGGGGGCAGGGGCAGGCACACAGAAGAGTTGGAGAATGCAGTCCAGGGGGAGCTAGTAGTGCCTGGGATGTGTCCCAAATGTGTCTGCCACAGCCTGAAGCTCCTGGAATCCAGGAGATGAGAAAGAGCCCTGTCCTACGCAGGCTCCAAGAAGAGTTGAAAACTCCAAGGAATATACAAAGTGCGAAGCTCCATAAATCACACTAAATTCATTTCTGAACTACTACTTTACCCTCTTAATTTAGAAGTGGGAATTTGCAAAGCAGCTGACTGCTCATCGTAGTTTTTCTGGGGAGACCTGAAGCACAGTTTCTGGCTTAGCTGGCAAGGGTGTCAAACACCCGAGTTACATGGAACCATCTTGTCCTCTTACCTTACACTTTCTAATGATTGGACTTGGCGTTTTATTGTCATCACAGAACTTAAATGTTTCAAATATAATTTTGTTCAAAGTGCTCAGTCCACAGTGAACTACCCAGTTTTCCCCACTTACTTTTCAGCCGCACTCTCAGGTGGTGTGTACAGCAGCCACTTCAGCATTTCCACCTTTCTGTGCACAGGTTCGTAGCTGCTATTCATGTGGACACAGGCTGGTTCACAAGGGAGCACAGGACAAAATGTAGGATTTCTGCCTGTTTCTGATTTGCTGTAATAAGGGATGTGTGCTTAGGGCAATCATTCCCATGGAGGGTAAGGGGGAAATTTAGTTGAACATAATGTGTGTGGGCCTGAGTAAGGCTCAATCCAATCCCATGCCCTTCACTTGGCGTTGGAGTCCAGTCTCTGACTGCCCAAAGGGTTTCACAATGCGTGCTGGGAGATGTGGCCCCAGCCGGCAACACTGGCAATAAGCGAGAAGTCATAAGAGCGTCTCAGCAAGAGAAATTCACCAGGCCACTGAGCTGGCGAACTCAAGTGATCCACTATTCCTTCATTCGTCGCGATAACCATATTTCTTGACAGAGCACCACGTGCCAGATACTGTGCCATGCACAGCCAGACACACATCCTGCCCCTGAGGAAATGATCGTTCAGTAGAAGTATAGATAATGAAACAAGAGATTCCAATACAGTGTGATACTCTGACACACGTAAGAGGAGCTCCTAAACCAAGCTTCACTGTCTGGGGCAGGGGTGAAAGGAAGTATTAATCTTCATATATATATATATATATATATTTTATTGAGTAAAACATAAATTTAAATGTAAAATGTAAATCCAACCACGTTTCAACACCTTTGCTTTTTTCATTCTGTCCAAGCCACCATCATCTCTCAGGTGGACTACTCAATAACCTCCTAACTGGCTTACTCTCTTCCAGTTCCGTATCCTACAGCAAGTAACTTGACTCCCTTCCAACCCCAATCACAGCAAGTAAGGCTTGGGAGAGGTTGGAAAGCTCGTCTACATTTCCAGAACTCTGCCCTTCTGGCCTGGATTACACAGATGACTTAGCCTCCGCCAAGCAGGTAAACCTGCCTGAGATTTGGAAGGGGAGGTGAGGTGTAGCCTGTGCTGCTGCTGCTTCTGTGGTTTCTGATTTCTGCTAGTGAGCACGGTCTTGGAAGCGTTTGCTTCTTCTGCATCAGCAATAATAGAGGCCCCAGGGGACAGTTCCTAGTTTTGTGGGTATTGAAAGGCAAAGCATGGGACACCTACTTTGCTTATGTAGATGGAGAGTGAGGCAGTGTGGTCTTGAAGCTGAAGCTTGTGATGATCTGAGCAGAGGCTGAGTAGTCCTGGGCCAGCTGTTAGGGCAACAGCTTCCTCGCTCTCCACGCTCCTGATTGTACGAGTTCTGTGGTATTACTCAGGAAAGTAGTTCTGGAAACACAACCTACAGTCTCTTCTTCAGGCTCTTTTAACACCTTTGTAATCACCAAATTCCCCCTTCTGCTTAAATGCATGAAAGTGCTTTTGGCTACCTGTAACAGAGCTCTGCGTTCTACTCTCTACACAGAAGGCAAAGGAAATAGTTTAAAAATGAAAGCAAGATCCTGTAACCTCCTTGCTTGAAACCCTCCAGTGGCTTCCCATTCTACTTATAAAAAAAGACCAATCTCGTAATTTCCTTCCACTCTACCCTGGACCACTTGGCTGAAGCTCTCCTTGCTTCTTGCTGTTCCTCAAACACACCAAGAACACTCCTGCCTCAGGGCTCCGTGTTTCCTGTTCCCTCTATCTGGAATATTCTTCCTCCGGATAGGTGGAAGCCTCAACTTTTTACTTCATTCCAGGCATCCCTCTCTAAGCTAAAGTTGCCCAACTTCACTCTTTCTGTTTGCTTTCTATGCTTCCTTTCGGCAGAGCACACATCGCTCTCTGAGATCATCCTCTTTAATTTTTAATGTTTTTGTCCATCATCTGTCTCTCTTCACTAGAATATAAGTTCCACAAGGATAAAGACCGTGTCTTACTTTTTTCAGTGGACCCATGGGAAGAGCAGTGACCCATCCCAGTTGAAAAAAATACCTAGGAACTCAGGAGGAGGGTGAAGAAATAGAAGAGACTGGGCATTTTTGAGTACTGCTGAGATGTTTATGGAGTTTTAGAAAGCAAAGACTGAAACATTGAATTACCGAAGAACGGTGGTAATTTCTGAAGAATATTCTTGCAACTGTGAGAAAGAAATATGCAAGGCATGTGAAGAACAGCCAGAAGTGTGTCTGCAGTGGGTGTCATGACATCGTTGGCACCCAGTTAGAAGGCTGGCTCATGACTGGCTCTGCAGGCTATTTGAGATTTCCTTCTATAAAAGCATGTGCTCGGTCCGGTCTGGGGATCTGGCGACTAATAAAAGAGGGTGTTGAAGTTCAGCTCCTTTGAGGGAGAAAAACTGCGCTTTGCAAGCCTCTGCTATGTTTTCAGCCCAGCACTACGCATTCTGGGATGGGAGTAAGAAAGGGAAAGACACAACCCCTACCTACAAAGAGGGAAGAGAGACGAAATACTCTACAGTGAGGGTCAAGGAGCTGACTAGGAGAAGTCCAACCTGTAGGCATCAGATAGAGTGGACGCTCTGGAGAGGGAAAAGACCAGAAGGACAGAGAATCAGAAACCATGGCATCAGTGAATAGGAGACCATGAAGCGCTTTGGAACTGGGGCAGAAGTCAACCCTCGCTTGTGACCGAATTGACCAGACATTTTTATTCATGAGGCGGAAGCGAAGGAAGTACTAGGCACTGCAATGTTGGTTTCCTGCGTCCCTGGATCACCTGCTTAGAGTGTCTAGGGGCACTTGTTCACCATGAAGACTTTTTCCACCTATCGCATCTTGTACTAGAGGTGGCTCCAAAGATTCTGCCATTTAACAGTCTTCCTTTGACATACATTTTATGTATGCTAAGAGTTGAGAGCCACTAATATCAGCCACAGATAACTTGGCAAGTGAAAAAGTTCCAGAATGGATCTGCTGTCACGAATGAAAGCAGACTTTCTTACATTGTGTGTGGTTTTTAGAAAGGTAGGGTCAATTGCAAATGAAGGAAACCCCATTAGACCATCTTCTCATCAAACAAATTTTAATATGGTATGTGACATGCTTTACCCCACTCAAATACTCCCATCTCTACCAAAATACACATACATACCCAGAGCTGCCTCTAATGACTCGAGGCACATATTTGTCCCCAAAATCAACATGATAAAGGGGTTCAACTGTGGGATTTTGACAGTACTGAGTAATATTTAAGCTATTTTTGTGAAATAGCGCACACCTACAGAAATTGCATAATACATAGCTATACTGCAGAAGGAATAATTACAATGTGGGTATTCACGTAACCACTACCTGAGTCAAATAAAACACGACCAGCCCCGTAAAAGGCCCTCATGCTTTTGCCTTACACCTCCAGTTATTTTGTATACTTTTATCGTCTATTTATGCATGCCTGTCTTTGAACTTTATAAAAATGGCCTCTTATAATATATATTCTAGTGTGTCTGTTCATTTTTCTTTTTGGCTTGATGTTATGCTCATAAGATTCACCCAACTTGTGTGTAGCCACATTTGTTCATTTTCTTTCTGTATGATATCCCATTTACGGATATATCACTTCACATATCCATTCAAGTAGTTTTGGAATTTGGGTTGTGTCCAGTTTGGGACTCTTACAAGCAATGCAGCTCTGCGCCTTCTTGGCCATGTCTGCTCGTGTTCACGTGCGTGGGGTTCTCTAGGCTAAGGGCCGAGTGGTGGCATTGTAGGGTATCGAGTAAGTATATTTTTAAACTCTGAGGGATGCTGAATATGCCCTTTATTCAATTTTAAATATGTCTTGGTGTCCTTCAACCCAAGGCTTAGTGAGTAATACGCTATTCTGTTTCTAAACATTTGGATGTTTTAAAGCTATCTTTGTGCTATTAATTTCTGCATAAGCATTACTAAGATCAGAGAGCCTTGTTTCTATGATACTGATCTTTTGGAGTTTATTGAGGCTTGCATTTTCCTAAGTAATAGTCTATTTCTGTAAATAGTCCATGTGCTCAAAAGAATTTATATTCTCTGTTTGTTGGGCATAGAGTTTTATGTTATCTGACAACTCAAATTTATTATCATGCTCAGGCCTTTGAAATTGCTGCTTATTTTTGTTGGATTGAACTTTCAGTTTCTAGGAGTGGTTGGTTAAAATCTCCAGCTATAATTGTTGGTGTATCTATCACTTCCTACAGTCTTAAAACTTGTTGTCAACTAAAAACATAGTCTAAAATCACAAGACCAAGAATTGACATAACGAGGAGGAGAAATAAACAATCAGTTGGATAATATACATCTCTCAGGAACTGATAGAACAAACAGAAAAACAGTCAGTAAGTAGATGGGAGATTTGATATAATGATTAACAAACGATCTAATACAGACATAGACCTCGGTGTTTTCATATCCATATCTACGTCTACATCTCTAGCTACCAAGCAACGGGAAGCTACAGTTTTTTCCAAGCACATATGTGTATAAACATTGACCGTATCATGTCCAGAAAGAAAATCTCAAGAAATTGCGAAGGATTAAAACCACATGTATCACGTTCTTGGACCACAGTGGAATTAAGCCAGATATCAATAATAAAATGCCAACTAGAAAAGTTCCTACATATTTGAAAATAGTCAACTTAAAAGAGCTCATAGATAAAAGAAGCAATCGTATCCAAATTTGAAAACCATCTGAACCGAAAATCAACGAAAATACCAAATAACACAATTTGTGGGAGGCAGTTAAAGTAGGAATCAGAGGAAAAAGTAGAAACCCTGAAAATTAATGAACTAAGTATTCTTCCCAAGAAGTTGGAAAAAGGACAGCAACATTGACTCAAGAAGTTAGGAAGGATGAATAAGTTCTGGAGATCTGATGTACAGCATGGTGACTATACTTAATAATAATCCTGTATTATGTACTGGAATTTGCTAAGAGGAATAGATCTTAAGTGTCCTCATCATTAAAAAATGGTAATTATGTGAGGTGACGGCTATGTTAATTTGCTTGATTTGTGGTAATCATTTCACCGTGTTTATGTACATCCAAATATCATGCTGTACACCTGAAATGTATACCATTTTTATTTGTCAACTATCCCTCAATCAAGCAGGGAAGAAAAGAAAATAATTAGAAAATGAAATTAAAACTAAAGTTGACTGTGGTATTAAAAACGTGAAGTAGCTAAACATAAATCCAATATAACACATGCAAGACCTCCACAAAGAAAATGATAGAACTGTATTGGGAGTCATGAAACAGGACTGAAATAAATCAGGACACGCTATATTCATAGACTGAAGGACTCAAAATTGTAAATGTCACACTCCTCCAGTTTATTGAAAACTCAGTGCAGTTGCAATCAGATTCCAACAGGTTCTTCTTTGTGGGATTTGTCAATCTCGTGCTGAAATGCGTATGGAAAATCAAAGGACCAAAAATAGTCAAGATACTCCTAAAGAAGAAGGTGGTGGAGGATTTACGCTACCAAATACTAAGCCTCATTCTAAGGCTAAGGTAATTATGACAGTGAAGTTCTAGCACACAGATGGACAAATGCATCAATGGGACGGAATAGGGAACCCAGAAACATCTCCACTCCAACATCTACTCTGATTGTTCCCTTCCTCTTCTTTTTTTTTTTTTTAATTTTTATCTTTTTCAGATGTACATCATATTTTGAAATCTGTATACATTATATCATGTTCACCACCTGAACACGAATTATAGTACATCCCCTCACATGTGACCTTAATCACCCCTTTTGCCCTCCCCCTTCCCCCCTTCCCCTATGGTAACCACCAGTCCAATCCCCAATGCTATGTGTGGTTTTTTTTTGTAGTTTTTTATCTTCTACTTATGAGTGAGATCATATGGTATTTGACTTTCTCCCTCTGACTTATTTCACTCAGCATAATACCCTCAAGGTCCATCCATGTTGTCACAAATGGCCAGATTTCGTCATTTCTTATGGCTGAGTAGTAGTCCATCGTGTATAAATAACACGTCTTCTTTATCCATTCGTCCCTTGATGGGCATCTAGGTTGCTTCCAAGTCTTTGCTATTGTGTATAATGCCGCAATGAACATAGGGGTGCAAGTATCTGTATGCCTTTGTGTTTTCAAGTTCTTTGGATAAATACCCAGCAGTGGAATAGCTGGATCTTATGGTAGATCTATCCTTAATTTTCTGAGGATACTCCATACTGATTTCCATAGTGGCTGCACCAGTTTGCACTGCCACCAGCAGTGAACAAGAGTTCCCTTCTCTCCACACCCTCTCCAACATTTGTCGTTTCCTGTCTTGTTAATTATAGCCACTCCTACCAGAGTCATGTGATACCCGATTGTAGTTTTGATTTGCATTTCCCTGATAGCTAATGATGTTGAGCATCGTTTCATATGCCTGTTGGCCATCTGTATATCTTCTTTGGAGAAATCTCTGTTCAGATCTTTTGCTCATTTTCTAATTGGATTGTTGGTTTTTTTGTTGTTGAGCTGAATGAGTTCTTTGTACATTTTGGATATTAACCCCTTATCTGATATGTGGTTTGCAAATATCTTCTCCCAATTGTTAGGTTGTCTTTTCGTTTTGTTGATGGTTTTCTTTTTTTTTTTTTTTTTAAAGATTTTATTTTTTCCTTTTTCTCCCCAAAGCCCCCCAGTACATAGTTGTATATTCTTCGTTGTGGGTCCTTCTAGTTGTGGCATATGGGACGCTGCCTCAGCGTGGTTTGATGAGCAGTGCCATGTCCGCGCCCAGGATTCGAACCAACGAAACACTGGGCCGCCTGCAGCAGAGCGCGCGAACTTAACCACTCGGCCACGGGGCCAGCCCCTGTTGATGGTTTTCTTTGCTGTGCAGAAACTTTTTAGTTTGATGTAGTCCCATTTGTTCATTTTTTCTTTTGTTTCCTTTGCCCGGTCAGACATGGGACTTGAAATTATGCTGCTCAGACCAATGTCATAGAGCGTACTGCCTATGTTTTCTTCTAGAAGTCTCATGGTTTAGGGTCTTACATTCAAGTCTTTAATCCATTTTGAGTTGATTTTTGTGCATGGTGTAAGATAATGGTCTGCTTTCATTCTTTTGCATGTGGCTGTCCAGTTTTCCCAACACCATTTATTGAAGAGACTCTCCTTTCTCCATCGTATGCTCTTGGCTCCCTTGTCAAATATTGGCTGTCAGTGAACGTGAGGGTTTACTTCTGGGCTCTCAGTTTTGTTCCGTTGATCTGTGTGTCTGATTTTGTGCCAGTACCATGCTGTTTTGGTTACTATGGCTTTGTAGTATAATTTGAAATCGGGGAGTGTGATACCTCCAGCTTTGTTCTTTTTTCTCAGGAATCCTTTGGCTATTCGGGGTCTTTTGTTGTTCCATGTAAATTTTAGGATTCTTTGTTCTATTTCTGTAAAAATTGTTTTTGGAACTTTGATAGGGATTGCGTTGAATATATAGATTGCTTTAGGAAGTATGGACATTTTAATGATGTTAATTCTTCCAATCCAAGAGCACGGAATATCTTTCCATTTCTTTGTGTCTTCTTCGATTTCTTTCAACAATGTTTTATAGTTTTCGGCGTACAGATCTTTCACCTCTTTGGTTAAGTTTATTCCTAGGTATTTTATTCTTTTTGTTGCAATTGTAAATGGGATTGTATTCTTAATTTCTCTTTCTGCTACTTCGTTGTTAGTGTATAGAAACGCAACCGATTTTTGAACGTTGATTTTGTATCCCGCGACTTGACTGTATTCCTTTATTGTTCCTAAAAGTTTTTTAGTGGAATCTTTAGGGTTTTCTAGATATAAAATCATGTCGTCTGCAAAGAGTGACAGTTTCACTTCTTCTTTTCCAATGTGGATCCCTTTTATTTCTTTTTCTTGCCTGATTGCTCTGGCTAGGCCTTCCAATACTATGTTAAATAAGAGTGGTGACAGTGGGCATCCTTGTCTGTTTCCTGTTCTTAGAGGGATAGCTTTCAGTTTTTCTCCATTGAGAATGATATTTGCTGAGGGTTTGTCATATATGGCCTTTATTATGTTGAGGTGTTTTCCTTCTATACCCATTTTACTTAGAGTTTTTATCATAAATGGGTGCTGTATCTTGTCAAATGCTTTCTCTGCATCTATTGAGATGATCGTGTGATTTGTATTCTTCATTTTGTTAATGTGGTGTATCTCGTTGATAGATTTGCGGATGATGAACCATCCCTGCATCCCCGGAATGAAACCCACTTGGTCATGATGTATGATCTTTTTAATGTATTGTTGTATTCGATTTGCTAGTATTTTGTTGAGGATTTTTGCATCGATGTTCATCAGTGATATTGGCCTGTAATTTTCTTTTTTTGTGTTGTCCTTGTCTGGTTTTGGTATCAGGATAACGTTTGCTTCGTAGAAGGAGTTAGGGAGCCTCCCCTCCTCTTCAATTTTTTGGAAGAGTTTGAGAAGGATAGGTATTAAGTCTTCTTTGAATGTTTGGTAGAATTCACCATGGAAGCCATCTGGTCCTGGACTTTTATTTTTTGGGAGGTTTTTAATTGCTGTTTTGATCTCCTTACTGGTGATCAGTCTATTCAAATTTTCTACTTCTTCTTGGTCCAGTTTTGGAAGGTTGTATGTTTCTAAGAATTTATCCATTTCTTCTAGATTATCCAATTTGTTGGTGTATAGCTTTTCATAGTATTCTCTTATCTTTTGTATTTTTGAGGTGTTTGTTGTAATCTCTCCTCTTTCATTTCTGATTTTATTTATTTGAGCCATCTCTCTTTTTTGCTTGGTGAGTCTAGCTAAGGTTTTGTCAATTTTGTTTATCTTTTTGAAGAACCAGCTCTTGGTTCCATTAATTTTTTCTATTTTTTTTTTTTTTTAGTCTCTATTTCATTTATTTCTGCTCTGATTTTTATTATTTCCTTCCTTCTGCCGATTTTGGGCTTTGTTTGTTGTTCTTTTTCCAGTACCTTTAGATGCACTTTTAGATTGTCAATTTGGGATTTTTCTTCTTTGTTGAGGTAGGCCTGAATTGCTAAAAACTTCCCTCGTAGAACTGCTTTTGCTGTATCCCACAGATTTTGGCATGTCGTGTTTTCATTTTCATTTGTCTCCAGGAATTTTTTAATTTCTTCTTTGATTTATTCATTGACCCAATCATTGTTCAGTAGCATTTTGTTCAATCTCCACATTTTTGTGGCTTTTCTGGTTTTCTTTCTGTAGTTGATTTGTATTTTCATACCTTTGTGGTCATAACGGATGTATGGTATTATTTTGATCTTCTTAAATTTATTAAGACTTGTTTTGTGGCCTAATCCTGGAGAATGTTCCATGGGCATTTGAAAAGAATGTGTATTCTGTGGTTTTGTGATGGAATGTTCTGCATATATCTACTAAGTCCATCTGGTCTAATGTGTCCTGTAAGGCCATTGTTTCCTTATTGATCTTCTGTTTGGATGATCTATCCATTGGTGTAAGTGGAGTGTTCAAGTCCCCTACTATTATTGTGTTACTGTCTATTTCTCCTCTTATGTCTGTTAATAATTGCTTTATATATTTAGGTGCTCCTATGTTGAGTGCGTAGATATTTACAAGTGTTATATTTTCTTGTTGGATTGTTCCCTTTATCATTATGTAGTGCCCATCCTTGTCTCTTATTACAGTTTTTGATTTAAAGTCTATTTTGTCTGACATAACTATTGCTACCCCCACTTTCTTTTCTTTGCCATTTGCATGGAATATCTTTTTCCATCCTTTCATTTCAGTTTGTGAGTGTCTGTAGGTCTGAAGTGTGTCTCTTGTATGCAGCATATACATGGGTCTTGTTTTTTCAGCCAGTTGGCCACCCTATGGCATTTGATTGGAGCATTTAGTCCATTGACATTTAAAGTAGCTATTGATAAATATGTATTTATTGCCATTTTGTCACTTTTTCTTTTTTTGGGGGTGTTTTAGTAGTTCTTCTCGGTTCCTTTCTTTTTCTCTTGCTCTCTTCCCTTGTGGTTTGATGGCTATCTTTAGTAATATGTTTGATTTCTTTTGTCTTACTTTTTTTCCTGCTTGTTATAGGTTTCTGGTTTGTGGTTACCATGAGGATCCTATTTAATATACTATGCATATAACAGTCTATATTGAGTAGATAGACTCTTTAGCTTGACCTCTTTCTAAAAGCTCTACTTTTTCACTCCCCTTCTCCCACATTATATGTTTTTCACATCATATATAGTCTTTTGTGAAGTGTGTGTCTATCCATTACCCTCTTATCATTGAAATAGGTAATTTTAGTACATTTGTCTTTTAACCTTCATATTATCTTCACAGGTAGTTGATCTGCTGCCTTTATTATACTTTTACCTTACAAGTGATTTTATTGCCTGTTTTTTCTTGTTGTTGTTTTGGGTTTTTTTGATATTTTTTTTTTATCTCTATTTGTGGTCATTGCTTTCCCACTTAAATAAGTCCCTTCAGCATTTCTTGTAGAACTGGTTTCTTGGTGATAAACTCCTTTAATTTTTTCTTGTCTGGGAAGCTGTTTATCTCTCCCTCCATTCTGAATGACAGCCTTGATGGATAGAGTATTCTTGGTTGTAGGTTTTTTCCTTTTAGCACTTCAAATATGTCGTGCCATTCTCTTCTCGCCTGTAGGGTCTTGACTGAGAAGTCCGCTGATAGCCTGATGGGCTTCCCTTTATATGTCACTTGTGACCTTTCTCTTGCTGCTTTTAAGATTCTCTCTTTGTCTTTAATTTTAGACATTTTGATTATGATATGTCTTGGTGTGGGCCTCTTTGGGCTTCTCTTGTTTGGAGCTCTCTGTGCATCCTGAACTTGGATGTCTGTTTCCTTCCTCAGGTGAGGAAAATTTTCCTCTATTATTTCTTCAAATAAATTTTCTGCCCCTTTGTCTCTCTCTTCTCCTTCTGGGACCCCTATGATCCAAATGACAGCACGCTTGATATTGTCCCAGAGTTCCCTTACACTGTTCTCATTCTGTCTAATTCTTTTTTCTCTTTTCTGTTCTGCTTGGGTGATTTCCTCTAATCTTTCATCTAGCTCGCTGATCCATTCTTCTGCTTCCTCTACTCTGCTATTGAGTCCCTCTAGTGAGTTTCTCATTTCGAGTATTGTATTCTTCATTTCTGATTGTTTTTTTTTTTTATCTTCCAGTTCTTTGCTGATGTGCTCACTGTGTTCATCCAGTCTTCTCCACATATCTGTGAGCATCCTCATGATATTTTGTTTGAACTCTTTGTCGAGGGGGTCGCTAGTTTGTGTTTCACTTAGTTCTTTTTCTGGTGTTTTGTAGTGTTCCCTTGCTTGGAAAGTATTCCTTTGCCTCCTCATTATGCCTCTTTCTCTGTGCTATTTTCTTTGTACTAGGTAAGTCGGCTATGTCTCCTGATCTTGGAGAAGTGGCTTTATGTATGAGATGCCTTATGAGGCCCAGCAGTGTGCTTCCCTCTCGTCACCAGACCATAAGAACCAGGAGTGACCCCTTTGTGGGCTACTTGTGTTCTTCTGCTGTGGCAGGGTTGCTCCCACTGCAGGTACCCAGGGAGTCTGATCTTTCCTTCCCTGGCCAGCTGTTTGTAAATCCGGTTTGGAGGGGCCTCAGCACTGTTGTCTACACAGTCTATTAGCACACTCTTATTGCAATTGTCCTCTTAATTGGGTTGGTACCCAGTGTAGCTGGTTGCTAGGCTCAGGGGTGTACAGTTGTGATAGGCCTGAGGCCAACAAGGCTGTTGTCAGTTCTCTTAGGAGTGCAGGTGAGTGGGGCTAGCCCTTGGCATGGAGGCACTCAGTTGTTTCAGGCTTTGGAAGGTGGGGCTGATCCTTTTTATGGCTATCTGTGAAGCACAAGTCTTCTGCTGCTGATAAGCCTCAACCCCCCACTGGACCACATACACTGTCAACACAGTCCTGGTCCATGCACACTACGCAACCCCCCGGAGCGTACCCCAGTGCCACACTGCAGAGGCCCCCACCTCTGCCCCAATGCCCCCCACAGTTCACCTGGTCCTCACACAGGCCCTGCCCCACAGAAGCAGACACCCTTGCCTGCCTGTAGAGGATCAAGGCAACCAGTCAATGCAGGCTGAAAAGTAGCCTGAGGGCTTGCTGCTAGGTGGGGCCAGTCCCTAGGGCGGGTTGCCTGCACTGGCTGAACTGGATTAAATCTGTGCTCTAGTGGGCGTGGCAGACCCCTGGGCTAACAGCCCAAGGGATGCACCTCAATGGCCCCCACTGGTGTGCATATCAGCACGCCTGGACCAGCTCAGAACAATGGCCCCCACCAATGTCTCAGACTCCGGAGAGGATCCTCCTCTAACCAAGATGCCCCCAGAGCCCACCAGGTGAGTCTTGTTTCACCAAAAGACAGTCAGCCTTCTCTCTGGTGATTTTAGGTTGCTGCAATGAGTGAGTTTGTGCGTGGGCTCTTTAAGACATGGATCTTTTCGGCTTTTGGCCGATAGCTTTTCTGGGGTGTCCTCACTGCAGTTAATAGTCAGCAAAGCCAGACAGTAAGACCCCCCTCTCAGTTGGGCTGAGTCCGAAGGATGGTTATAGCAGTATTGCCCCCACTCCGGACCTCACTCCTCCAGGGAGGGCTCGTACCTTAGGGTGGATCCCGCCTGGCCAGCTGAGAAGCTCCGCTGCTCCCAAAGGTGGCTTTTTTCCTCTCCTGCCGGAGTTACTGCCTCTTCTGCTTTCGTCAGGACTGTCCCTTGTCGTGGGTGTTCTTTTTAACCAGTTTTCAGTTTTCAATCCTGGGCGATTCTTCCCAAAATTGTTGTAACCTGGTTGTGGTCATGGGAGGAGGCCAGTTCAACGTCTGCTCCCAGCGCCATCTTGACGAGATCCCACACTCATGTTTCTAAGTATTCAATATTTAAGGATGTCTTGAGGGTCTGCTTATGAAGCTATTAATCTAGCAGGGGAACAGAGCTCCTGGCACTCTCAGAGACTGGATCGTGACCCCCTTCCTCTTCAGGCCTTAAGTGCAACCTGGCTGTTCACTGAGGATGGAGCTTACCCTGAAGTCCCTTCCAGTGGAGATTCTGTTCTCTTATACACCATCTATCTTAGGGCCGCAAGACATACGGATCTTCCCCACTCTTATGTTGCTTCCAGACCATTCCTCGTTATCCCTGTAAACAATCTCTGTGCTTTGGAGGTTTATGCCATTCTGCTATGCCACCTTCTGTAACTCCTTCATTTTATCATCCACTGACCATAGCCATCCACTGCCCTCTGCCCCATCCTACCATCCTCCAAATGACTCCAACATGCATATCAACCACGCAACAATTTGACACTCTCATTTCCAGTGAACTTCTCTACACCATATTAGCCACACTGTCCCACAGATACGCTCTCAACTTATTCTTCACCCTGAACTACTCTACCTCTGACATCTAAAATTAAAATCTCCCAGTCTTGGGCCACAACCTCCTAGCCACGCTGCTGTCTCATTCGTCTACTCCCTCTACACGTGTTCTTTTGTCTCCTTGAGACTTACTATCCCTTGGCCTCTCTGTTTTCTAACCATCTGTCCTCTCCCTCTTTGCTCTCTCCCTTCTCTCACCATTGATTTGGCTTGGGGACATTCTCCTCTTTTCCTTCTTTTCCTGTGCACACTCAGGCTTACTAAGTCGTCCCTACATCCACTACCACTTACTCCCCTAGGCTTTCAACACCTCCTGCATCCCCACATCCTGTCATGGCCCATATCCAAGCAACTGTAGATTTTCAATTCTACACACTTCTCAATGTGCTTTCTACCAGTACCTTAGTTTAGGCCTTCAGCATCTCTCACGTAAATCACTGCTACAGTCGGCACTCCATTCCTCCCCCACCCTGACCCCGTCTTCACAGTGCTTCCAGAGGGACATTTCTAAACACAAATCATTTTCCATATTAGAGCCCTTTGAAGGCTTCTTCTAGTCTCGAGGATGAAGTCTAAACTACTCTCTCTGGCAACTGAGGCCCCTGCCTGCCTCTTTGCACTCGCCTCCCACCACTCCATCTCACAAAATCCTTTGCTGCAGTCACACTGAAACAATTGGCATAGCCCAAACTACTCTTTCACACCTCTATGACTTTCTCTGACATGCTGTTCCTTCTGCCTGGAGGTCCCTCTTCCATGCCATTGTTTCACTCCCTAAGTAACTCCCATTCTTTCAAAACTCAGCTGACCTCATCCTCCTGTGTGCTTACTGTGCACTGTCATGGCACTTATTCAACTGAATTTTGGTCATTGCTCTGCTAGGCAACAGACTTTGAGCTAGCCACTAGACATTTTTGCTGGCACTAGACTTTGAGCAACTTTGAGGTCAGAGACCATGTCTTTGTCTTTGCATCCCTAGTTACAAGACCAGTGCCAGGTATACAGTCAGAGTCTTCTTAATAAATTTTTATTGGTTCAGTGAAGAAATAAACAGGTTTCTTACCTCTCTTGGACTTCAATCTGGCCCTAATGATGCCTCAGGAAAAATAATAAAATTGTTTTCCAGGATTTAGAGAATTTGTCTAGCACAAGACCGACCTCAATGCAGTGTAAAAGCCTCTTATTTGTACCTCAGATTAGCTGTGAGTCACCTAGTTTGCTGCAAACACTGCCTAGAGACCTGCCATGTAGACGTAGCTTGGCAAGACAACACGCCAGATGAAGCCCGGAATCATCAATGAGTCTTCAGAGATCAAGAAAAAGACTTGAATTTAACATAAAAATAACTCTTGGAAATATGGCCCATTGAGATATTTTGACATGACCGATTTTAAGGAGACCTGTCCAGTTCGGTACCTAAGCAAGTCAACTCCCCTGTGACTTGGGCTACAACCCTGAATAATGCATAGACAAAGTAGCATCGATGTCATTGACTTTCCTCAGCCTCACACGAAAGTGTCCCAAAGCCCAGCCTCACTGAAAGGCAAAGTTGTTAGCCCTAGTGTCCCTGCAAGGAGACTCGTAAGACAGTATAGATAGCTCGAGTGTCAGGAAAAGGGGTTTTAAAGAAATGTGGTCACCCCTTCTCATCCTCTTCTTGTACACGGACCCAGGACACACAGTAGGGAAAGAATATGGCAGAAGTTGACAACCATTCCAGAGGGCCTACTTTCCAAATGGCTTTTCACGCTCTCCCCCAAAACAGAAAGTTAAAGGCAGCAGTTCCTTTGCTGCTGAGGTGCAAGGGAGCATGTCAAAGAGACAGAGCAATGGGAAACCTCTTCCAGCCTTCCGCTCTCATTTGGACCCATCTCGGGCTTGTTGCTCCTTGCTAGAGCCCTATGTCCCACTGGGCAGGTAAGACTAAGGCCATGGCATGTGGAGTAGATCGCTCCTGTCCTGCTCTCTCACAATAGCCTCCTTCACGTCTGCCTGACTGCCATCAAGGACAGGCAGGGCAGGACAAGAACAGGAGGAAGGCAGAGCACTCAGAGAAGACCCAATGGGGAGCCTGCCTGGACACTAGCCAGCCAAGGCCAACCCTGAGAGGACAGGCAGGAAAGAGCCCATCTCTGTTTTTCCCAGGGCCCTGTTCTCCTCCAGCCCCTTTGGATACCCATAGCACAGGCCTGGATGGAAGCACAAGACCTGATGGACGAGGACCAGGGTTGGAGGCTGGAAAACATTAGGTTCCAGGAGCTAGATTCCTGGAACCAGGTATGGAAGGTGCTTCTGAGCTCAGAGGATTTCATGGTGAGAGAGATTGCGAGAGGAGCAGTCAGAGAGTGGTCGCGGATGTCCCTCTTACAGCCGTATCTCTGACATTTAAAGTGGTGCCTGGCGCATAGTAGGTGCTCAGTAAAGTAAGTAATTAATGACTGACTGAATTAATGGACGAATAAAGGTGTGAGCAAACGACTATAAGAAAGGGTAAGTCTTCAACAATGCAGAGGGCACAGAGAGCAGAGAAAGGGCAGGGCTTATTTGAAGACCACCTAATAGGTTGGTATTCCCAGGTATGCACAGCTAGTGGACCTTTCTGTGTGGGTCTTGAATGCCAGGTTTATTTTGCGTGCAGTGGAGTTGTCAAAAGTTTCCTTCCTCAAATTTGGCACGATCAGACTTGGGTTTCCAGAAGGTTAACTTGGCAATAATATGAGGAAGGAATCTGTGGGGAAAGAGATGGAGGTTGGAGAAAGTTAGGAGACTAGGGCAAAATTCAGGCAAGAAGTAATGAAAGTAGTAATACTGAGAGTTGGTGAGAATGTAGAACAAGTAGAAATCTGATCCCCTGCTCCTGGGAGTATAAACTGGTGCAACCACTTTGGAAGATAGTTGACATTACCTAGTCAAGTTGAACTCGGGCAGGCCCTATGGCCCAGAAATGTCACGTCTAGGCATATGCTCTGGATCAGGGCTTCTCAACCTCAGCACTGTTGATGCTTTGGAACCGATAATTCTAGGCTGTCCTGCGCATTGTAGGATGTTTAGCAGCATCCCTGGCCTCCACCTACTAGATGACAGTAGCACACCCCCAGTTATGCAAACCAAAAATGTTTCCAGACATTCCCAAATGTCCCTGGGGGTAGGGGGATCACCCTCTGTTGAGAACCACTGCCTTAGAGAAATTCTTGTTCACGAGCATCAGGGGCTATGCATGAGCAGGTTCATAGCACCACAATTTGCAAAAGCATAAAACTGGAGACAACCCACGCGTCCATCAACAAGAAAAGAGATACATTGTGGGATTTTCATGTGATGGATAACTATACAGCAATGAAAACTGATTACCACAGCTGCACACATCAACATGGATAAATCTCACAAACACAAAATTGGGGACGAAGGAAAGCAAACGAGTAATATACATAGTACAGTTACATTCATATAAAGTCTAAAACTGGGTGAAAAAATAACATTATGTAACAGAACATACCTGTGCAGTGAACATATAAAGAAAACAAGTAAATTATTAACAAAATTCAGGATAGGGGTTACCTCTGGGAAGGAACAAGGGGAGAAATCAGGGTGGGCTTCAAAGGCATTGACCATGTTCTCCATCTCAAGCTTGGTGATGGGAATACAGGTTTTGATGTGATTATGACATATACCTTACATATTTGCTGTGTTATCTTCTGTATACGTGAAATAGTTGGTAATTTTTAAGGAAGTGGTGGGATCTAAAACAGGGCAGGAATAATGGGGAGGGGGGCACCAGAGTAAGTAACAAATTGGATGAGTGAGAGCAAAGAGCCCATTTTTAGATGCCTCTTAGAACACTTTTTTTTTTTTTAAAGATTGGCACTTGAGCTAACATCTGTTGCCAATATTCTTTTCCCTTCTTCTTCTTCTCCCCAAAACCCCCCACTACATAGTTGCATATTCTGGTTGTAGGTCCCTCTGGTTGTGCTGTGTGGCCTGATGAGTGGCGCCATAACACCACCGGGAATCAGAGCCGGCAAATCCCTGGGTCCCCGAGGCGGAGCAAATGAACTTGACCGCTTGGCCATGGGTGCAGCTCCTAGAATAGTTCTAAGCTCCTTTTCTTCAGAGATTTGGTAAGGAAATGAATGATTCCTTATCTCCTGAATAAACATGCATAATCCACTTCTTAGACTTTTTAGAAATATGTTTCGGACCTCAAAACTGATCCCACCATGTGATGCGACTCACAGGACTTGCTAACGGCACATTTGGCGAAACTCCACTGACTGAGAATCCGGTCCCGTTAGACTTCCACAACTTGTGCTTGATTGTGCTCTTTGAAGTCATAAGCATCTAAAAATAGGGGGCTTAGAGTAAAAGTGATGCTTCCTCTCTAAATTTGGTATCATTAGATTATCCCTAACTGGTACAGAAAGCTGTTTCCAACTCCGGCACCCACTCTCCCCCCGCCTTTTGTTTTCCCAGTGGTCTCCTCCAGGGAGTGGAATCAAAGAATTTTATTGATCAAATCCTTTCAAAAGACTGAGCCATAACCAAGGAAAATATTGAAACATTTTAACCTTTCCTGGCCGAGGCAGAAGGGGGAAGACAGTCCTTCCCGCAGAAGAAGCACAAAGTTTTCAAGGTTGAAGGACTCACTGAGAACATATTTCATACATATGAAAATAGAAAAAAAAACCCGCAAACATCCAAGAAAAGCAAGACATGTCCCTGACCTGATTCAGAGATGAGGTCTCAGAGGCTCAGAGAAGCCTGATGTGTTAGAGCCACAATAAACCTTCAGAGCAGCAAGTCTAACTCCCGCACAGGGACACAGGAGGGGAAGCGGGACCCAGGGGGAGGACCCTTCTTGGCCAAGATCCCCCAGGTAAACAAAGGCAGAGGTGAGGCAAGAGTCCTTATCTCCTACCCCCAACTCAAAGCTCTTTGTTGTTCCAGAGGTTAAGAATTCCAGAAAGAACCACGAATTTGGTTGCTCTGAATGTTAGAGCTGAAAGGACCCTTAGAAATCATTTGGTAAACTGTTTGCTTTATACTGATGGGAAAACTTAGACCCAGAGAAGAGTAGTGACCGGCAAAACTCACCGAACCAAAGGTAGAACTTGGTCTGCAGACTTCAAACACTTCACTTAGCAATATTTTGGGGCTTTTAACTCAAACTTCTTAGTTTTTAGTACCCATCTGTCTAATGGTCAGGGATTTTTAGTGAGAAGTGACAGAAACACCTCCCAAGCTGACTTAAACTGAAAGGGTAATGTACAGTAATGTACAGGGAAATATCCAGTGGTTCAAAGGACATTACCTCACTTTTCCTCTCTCTTCTTCCATTTTTCAGTGCTTCTTGGCTCTTAGGCCTTATTTTCTCCTGCTATGGATGAGGTCACTCTCTATAGACAAGACTTACATGGAACAATTTTAGCAACTGCAGTGGAGCAATAACTCTCTCTCAAGGACCTTAGATCTCTTTCAGAAAAGGGCTCTGATAAACCCTTGACTGAATCATGTCCCATCGTCTAGACATTTCCTTGGTTATGGTGGCTTTCACCATGTTGTTCTCAGCATGTTCTTGCCATGGAAGGGACAAATGCCAGTTCATTGTGGAATGGGTGTTCCCTTTGTTCCCAAAGGAAGGCAGACATTATTGTCACCCACTCAGAGCTGACTTTGAAGGCAAAAGGAAATCATAGATGAGAAAATAGGAGAAGAAGGGGCATCACCCATGCTTCATCCTGATAGCTAGAGAATAAAGGGTTGGATCCTTTGTTTGAAAAATAACGGGGTACACTGCATTAGATGTGCAGTCAGGTTCTGCCTCCTAGTCATTGCATGACACCAGGCAGGATACTTCATCATTCAGTTGAAGTAATCTATCCTCTCCCCTCCCCTCATAATATCTCACCAAAACAATGACGATAACAATCTTTGTGTAGTCCACTGCAAATGGCTGCAGTGACTATGACTGCCGTATTGCTCAACTCTTGGGGGGACGGCAGTCCCATCAAAACTTGAATGCTAGGATAGTGAAACATGCTGGTCAATGCATCACTGTATATAGGGTGGCCCCGGTTGTGAGAATTTGATGAAATGATGAATGTGAAAGCCTGTTGTAGGCTGTAAAGTTTTTCAAAATTTGTCAGAGGCATTGTATCTGCCCTCCAACAGCTCATATTCAAACTCAATCAGAGAAGAAGGACCACAAAAAGATTTTTTGTACATGGATTGTCACAGGGATTTGACAATTGCAAATTAGTCAATTGCAAATAATGCAATTAGACAATTGCATTAGTCAGAGACTAGCTAAACAGTCTCTGAAGGGCTGTTATTTTTGCAGCTGATCTTGTATCTTAAAGCCCACAAGTGGGCAGCAGGGAAGAGAAGGTGAATGCAAGGTCTGGGAGAGCCAGAACAAGATGGAACCCACAGACACGTGCTTGAGCCCACAAGGAGGAACTGAAACCATGTCTGTTCTCGTTGCCTCTGACTTTGATGCTATGGGTATCCTGGAGAAGTTGGGGGCCCTCGGTTATTGAACTAAACACACAACCAAGTCCAGAAGTCAAAGACGCTGAAATAGCATCCAAGAGAAGATAGAACAGTTGCAAGCCTAACTACTGCCTTACACCGACAAGATGAGACAGCAGCTAAGTGACAACTTTTGTGAGCTAAAAACATGGCCGCTGCTTCCCTTCTGCCCTGCAAATCTCCCACAAGAATCTCTCTTTTGGCCCACCCTAAACCATAGAAAAGGGAATTCTGTGAAACATGGCTTAGTTTAGCCAATTTGCCACAATACAAAGCCAAGCGCTCTGTGGAGACACAATACTGTCTGACTGGAAAGGGGAAGAGATTCCAGGCACATGGCATGGGCTGAGCAAGGGCGTGGATGTGAGCCGTGCGCTATGCTTGAGAATCAACAAGTCACCTAGCTTTTCAGGCACTTGGGCTGTAGGGATGGGCAGACAGCAAACTGAAAAGGAAGTCTGGGGCTCTCTAAAGCGACTTTTGAATGCCAGGTAATGAAACTAATGCCATAATGAATGGAGAAAGGATGGAAGGTTGCTGAGCAGGTGAGTGACATTTTTGGAAATTTAATCTGTCAGCAGGTACAGGGTAGATCAGACAAGAGGGAGACTTGCAGGAGAGAAACTAACCAGAGGACTCAAGCTTGTTTGTGTCCCATCCCAGTCCTCACACACTGGAGAGTCACGGGAGAGGACGAGAACTACTCAACCGCTCCACGGCACACAATTACCAACTCTTCTGATCTGCGTGATCTTTCAGCCACTCTGGCTCTAGTCACAAACTACTCCTGTCTCCCGAACAGCCCTCCCCGAGCCCAAGAGGTCTTTCGCAACCGTTAGTGGTCGTTCTGAAAATGAGAGAGGCAAGTTTTCCTGAGAGGATGGGTGCCCAGGGAATTCTCAAGGGGTTGGAGGAGGCTGGCGGCTGCGCATTCAGGCCAGTTAAGCTCTGTTCTTGGGGGCACAGAGCGACACGTTTGCACATTAGAGGGAAAGAAGATGAAAGAATCAGCCCTCTACAGGCTTGAGACTGTACAATGGCTCTTCAGTTTCCTTCGTAGCATGTGGTAGAGAGCAAATGGCGCCCTGTCAGGTCCACCACACTTAGTGCCTACCTGGAAAGTCCAAGCGGAGCCACATCCCAGCCCCAGCCCTGGAACTTGGAGTCAGGACACAAGTCCTGAGTCCTGGCTCCAGCCTCACCAAATGCAGGACACTGGGCAACTCATCCTCCTCTCAGGGCCTCGGTTTCTCCATGTGCCCAGTTGAAGTAATGACAATCCCTGCATGGCCTGACAGAGCTGTAGGAAGGGCCCCATGAGATGACAGTGGTGAAAGCACTTGGTAAGCTGTAAAGAGCTGTGCCCAGGGGACGAGTCCTCATTGTGGTTACTATAAAAGGATCTTTACCGGCCCGAGTAATGCTGTGGTCCCAGTAGTGCTTAGCAAATAATTCCTGGTGCTGCTGCTGCAACTGAGCATTTGACTTATGAGAGAAAAAATTAATCAGAAGAAGAGACTGGGTAACTTTTATTGTCAAGAAAAGGTAACGCAGCTGCCGTCAGTGAGGGGACGTGGGCAAGAGGAATTGCTCCTGCTCCATCAACCCCTCACCACTTCTTTTGGACATTTCTCTTTTCGGCCTTTGCTCCTCTCACTTTTCTCTCTCCTTCAGCTGCGTTGACCGCACAGTCCACTCCCTGAACCTCACTCCATTTCCCTTTTCCCCTAAACTTGCTCTCATTCTCTCTCATTTCTTTTATGTCTTTGTTTACTAAGCTCTCTCCTTTGCCTGCCTGTGTCTGCCTGGCTCTGCATTTCACTCTGTCTCTCTCTATCCCTCTCTCTTTCTCTGCTTCCGCACCCCCATCTCTTTCACTCACTTTTGAAACCAATTCTCTCGGCTGAGAGGCTCAGGTAGGAGAGCTTTCCAGCCAGTGCTGCTAGGCAACCCAGGATCACATGACCCACCTCCCATTTTCTGTCTGCTTCTCCTGCAGAGCTCTGCCACTCAGATTTCATACTATAGCTCAGATTCAGCAGATCTGAGACAAGAATGAGTCTGGTTGACTCACTTACAGTTGGCCAAAGGTGTCAGCTTTACTCCTGGGTGTCTAAGTTGCTGGAAATATAGTAGGGGAAAACAGCTCAGGAAATAAAAACACTCACAGGATGGCATGCATTCCTACATACCGCTCTCCAGAGCAGAGGGTTCTTGCCTTGAGATCCATGGAACTTCTGCGTTCGCTATGGAGAATCCGCAGGGGCTTAAACCCCCCTGAAAAGTCATGCAAATGTCAAATATTTATACTTATTTGTGCTTTTTGTTGTTCTTTTGATTGTTCAAGGGTTTTATCAAATTCTCAAAGGGAACAAGGCTTTCCAGGAAGTTCTTACGTGGATTTCACTCCTATCAAGTTGTCTGTGCTGAATGTTTTCCATTGCCTCCCACCCACATGCCCACCCTTCCCACTTCTCCACCCTGATCTGACCTGCATGGACTGCTTCAATGGGCTCCCTTACCTTAAGGTTCCAAGCTGGTTTTAGCCCATGGGAGGCACCTCCAGGAGATCAGAAGGAGAGGTTGGAGGAGAGTGAGGACAGAGCACTTGTTTCCCTGGCTCCTTTCCTGCTAGCTTGCCAGGGATTTGTTGTGCCCCTGTATTGAAGGTCACAACTCCTGTCAAGCAGCCCTCTCCATATGGCTACCACCTCCCTTTAGGTTCTGGTAAGTGCACCCCCCTCTTATTCCTTCAGGCCTAGGGAAAGTAAGGGCTCCAGCAGTTAATAGTCCCAGGGAACCTTGTCTGTTTCCTCCAGCCCTGCCCATACCGCAGTAAAGAGTCCACTTATTAAACCCTCCTCAACTGTCTAGTTTGAGAGAGCCATATGCTTCCTGCTTGAACCCTGACTAATAAATGGAGTCACGTAAAATTAGCAAATGGAGGCTAGAGATAGGGATTTGGAAGTTATCCACAAATAGCAAGCATTTGAGTAGGTGTAGCCATTTTCAAAACCCAGCTTTAATGGCCAGAGTAGTCTATATCAGATGACTTCATGCTGTTCCACCAGGATTCTTTGGATTCGTTGCTAGGAGTGGATAGAGCATGACTATGTTAGGGTTCCTAACCCTGACATAACAATTTCAATGGATAAACCAATTGTATTTGTCTCTACACCCATGACCACTTGAGATTAAGAGTGAATCTTGTACCATTGGGTATTTCACCAGAGTCTTAATTCCACAGGAGATCTCAAGACAGTTTTTATCATCTGACCTTGCCCAGGTGTCCAGGAGTTTGGGAGGTGCCTGGGTTGCTGAATGGATGTAGGCAGGTATTGTTCCTGCCGGACACTTAATCAGTGAGCAATAGGCTCCTTGAAACATGTCTTTGTGGCTCAGGCCACTGATTTGGTTTTCTTCAGTGAAACTTGATGTTTTCTCCCGTCTGACTCCACCACTTTCCTCCCCAGAGAGTGGAATCTGGATAGGAGAAGAAAAGAGAACTGGGTTACAAATGCTTCCAAATTTTCTCTGTCTTACCCCTGAGCTTATAGCCTTTGAAAAATTCAAGAGCCAAGATTTTGGCCCTTTTGTTCTCTAGTTACCTTCTGACAACTTGCCCTGAAGCCATGGGTAACTCATGTTTAGCATTTGGGCTGGGGTTGGAGAGGGTCTTGGGTAAAATTCAATGAAGCACAGAAGAGGAAAATGCATAGATTAAGGTCTCAACATCTTTTCTTGTAACAAGAATTTCTGGAATGAGGTGAAGACCACCTTTTACTGGCCAGAGATGGGGTCCCTTAGAATTAGAAGTCCCTCGCCTTTATTTTCTGAACTGGGAATTTTTTTGAATAAGACAAGGAAGGATTTATTTACAAAGAACATTATGGAAAAAAAAAGAGGGCAAGAATTTCTGGACTCTTCATATGTGTGGGAGAGTCCCATTTGTAATTGAGGACATTATTCTGCAACTCATTAGACAAGATAATCTGACTCAAAGTTTCTACTTTTCTGAGACAATTTCAATTTTAATTCTTTTGGTTTTGTATCCAACTGGCCATTCTAGAGATTTCGTAGTCGGGTTTTCAGCTGCTAGCTAGTCACATTCACCTAATGCAATGGAAAAGACCAAGTAGGTGTCCTGACAGACAATGATGAGCTAGTTTGTGAAATCCTTTGGGATTCTTTTGGGAAGAGGTTGGGGGATTACGTGGCACAAACAGCATGGCATTGTGTGCAAACAGTCCCTCTCTCAAGAAATTGCTATCTTCCATGTTGCCTTTATTTCCCAAGACTTGATTATAGGCTTTCTGGAGATTTTTACTTTGTGACCCTCCTGGCCTATCAAAAATGTTTGAATAATTCTGGAATGAGTGGAAGTACTTACCCATTTGTAGCAGCAAATTGGCTGAGTGCTGTGATCAGTATGGAAGACCACAATTTTTCATTGTTTTTCTTTGTACAAGCACTTTGGCTGGTGATGTATGCATATATATTTTTTTTTGCTGGGAGGGCCGTGATGAGCCTGAGGGTAAAGGCAACAAATGTATCAAATTCCTCTGAAACGTACTTACCTAACAACTAGTAATTGTGTCATTTGGTTCCTCCAGGAAGCAGACACTGGGCTAGAGATGTAGGAATACAAGAAGTTTCTAAGGGGGCATCTGTGAAAAATAAAAGGAGGGAAGCAGAACTGGGCAGGGAAAGCTTTAGATCTCGATGCACATCTGACAGAGTCGCAGCCAATCCAAAGGGGAGCTATGAAGCAAACATCTCCATTTAGATAAACTCTGTGTTGGGCTGAAACGGCCAGGCCTTTGGTAATCATTGTCTGTGGACTGGCCAGGAAGAATGTGGTTTGGGCTCAAAAGCTGAGGTGGATCCTGAAAGTGCTAATTGCTGGAGGCTGTCAATTCACTTCACTCTTTGCAGCTAAATGGCAAGTTTTTGCTTGAGGGGAGATCCACACAATACATCTCTCTGGCTGTCACAATGATCCAGTGAGCTTAGTGGCAGAAATGTCTTGGCTCTTTTATGCTGAACCTATTCCTGTCATTCACCTTATTTCACAAACACTTGACCCTTAGTCACTGAGTGACATGAACAACATATATAAGACCCCGAGCTGTCAGGTGAGTGGCATGCTCCTTATGAAATCTTTGAGATGAAGACCTAGATGAGTCATTTGGTAGTGGGAGTAATGCATGCTGAGTAAGACTCTGCTCCAAATAGTGACAGTATCCAAGCGTCTTAAGAACCATGGAAAATGCAAGGTTTAGAAAATATCTGGAAGAAGTTCTCCAAATATTGGGAGGATGGCAGATCCAGAGGTGAAGACCTCCAAACAAGCTCTCCCATAGCCACAAAGAAACACCTGGGCCACAAAACGATGTCTGTTTTATCAACTTGACATCTACTGAATGGGCCGGACACTCAGGAACACTCAAGGCCGATATAGATTCTCTCCTCTCAGGTCAAGTGTTCAAACCCACATTGACATAGAATTTCCATCCCTGTGAAAGTATGGCTTTCATGCTAACCATCTATCCCATGCCAGAGCCTTTGGGCTCTAGGACTGCTTGGAGCCAAATCTTCATAATGATGTGGTTCCTTGGAAGGCAATTTGTGAGGCCTCTGAGAGGCTTTGCTTCTACTTACTTGGTTTCAGAGTTACCAGCCTCTGTGGTACACATTTGGAGCAAAAGCACTTTCGGGGAAACAATTCCTAAGCCAACTTTCCCTGCTTAACACAACTGATGCTAGTGCTAAGCTCTTCTAATTCGGGGTATGGTAGTTTGCATGGACTTTCTTCATAACCTGACTGACTCTTAGCCTAGCATAGAAGAATTTGGTCAGCTCTTTCGATTGAATGTATAAAAAGTTGGGATGAACTCTCTGTATACTGGGCTAATAATACTAATGATACCTAATAATTATTGAGCACTTGTTGTTTTCCAGGTACTGTGTTAAGATCCTTACATAATTTTTCTCATTTAATCCTTCACCTACCATACATAGGACACACAATTATTATCCACATTTTACACATGAGAAACCAAAGAAGCAGAGATTAAATAACTCCCCTTAATTCATACCATCTGAAGTTGAGCTGGGGTTCAAACCCAGGAGATCTGGCTCCAGAACTCATGCTCTTACTAACTACACTGTAATATAAGCTGCTTCCTCTGAGGCAGTGTTTGTAGGTCCTCCCATTCATATAGAGTGCATCTCCCTTTCAGAAGACGTAGGAAAATAAAGAGTAAATAATTTAGATGGCAGTCGTCAGATTTAGAAGCTCAATTCTGACTGTAGAAGGGCAGAAAGATATTTGGGAAGCCATAAAAACTGGAGGTGGTGAGAGGTGTCAAGGTAGTAGTGTAGGCAGACTCTGCACTCACCTCCTCCCATGGACATAACCAATTTACAACTACTCTGGGAACAATTACCCCTGAGAGAGAACTTAAAATTGGATAAAAAGAATTCCTGCAACAAGTGACAGTCCTGACTGAGGTGGAAGAGGCAGAAATTCCGTTCTGGAGAGAAAAATAGCCACATTGCCAAGCTGCAGCACTTCATAGCTAACTGGGAGCAATCCTGAGGTAAGCAGCCTTCCCTGGAGTAGTGGGGGACCTGAGCAGGGGAGTGTTACCAATATAAACATCCATTGGACTCAGCACAACCGAGACGAGTCTCATAATATCTAGCTTTTCTGGCTACTAACAACGATGGAGAATATCCCCAGAAAAGCTATCAGACATAAGGGGGAAAAGGCCAGCTCTTAAATGCCCCATGCACAAATTTACCCATTTTCAAAAGCAACATAAAATCTCCAGAAAGAAAGGAGCACAGGCCTATGGTGAAAAGAGACTCACTTGATAGGCTCTGCGTGCATCTCAGTGAGAGATCAGACCTCTACAGGGACTGAAACGTTGGTGGTAGTCATTATTGTGACCTAGTGCATGTGTGCTGACACAGACGTTCGCAGGCTTCATTGGAGTTCTTCCCCTGGCCTGTTAACGCAGGCTCTGCTTCACCCACTAGAGAATCAATTTAATCCAACTCAGTCAGGGCAGGCAGCCCACCCTAGGGACTGGCCCCTCCCCAACAGCAAGTCCTTGGACAACGTGTGGGTCTGCATAGGCTGGGTGCCTGGATCCTCTGCAACTGGGCAAGTGGGTTCACCTCTGCGGGGCAGGGCATGCACGAGGGGAGTAGGTGGAGTGTGTGGGGTATTCTTGGAGTGTGTGGGGCCTCTGCAGTGGGGCGACTGGGCCACTTCAGGAGACCGGGACATGTGCATGGGGCAGGACTGTATTGACAATGGGTGTGGCTCTGTGGGTGGTGGGACATGTCAGCTGAAGAAGACTTGCTCTTCTCAAGCAGCCACATAGGGGATCTGCCCCACCTTCCAAAGCCTGAAACAATTGAGCGCTCCTGTGCCTGGGGCCAGCTACACTCAGTTGCAATCCTGAGAGAGCTGATAACAGGCTTGCAGGCCAGAGGCCTACAGCAATTGTAAGCCCTGGAGTTGAGCAACCAGTCATGCTGGGGGCCTACTCACTTAACAGAAAAACTGCAACAGGAAAGTGCTATTAGACCTTGCAGCCTACTGTTCTGGGTCTCCCCACACCTGATAAAGTGACTGAAGGGTCCACAGCAGCCACACACAGCTGAGAATTACAATCAGCCAGCCAGGGGGAGAGCCTAGCTTCTCTGGGAACCTACAGAAAAAACAACCCTGTTTCAACAGAAGGACACATGTAGCCCACACAGGGGTCACTCCTGGAACATTTGGAACTGGTGACAGCTGACTTCTCAGCAGAAACCTCACAGGCTAGAAGAGAGTGGCGTGATATATTTAAAGTGCTGAAAGGAAAAAACCTACTACCAAGGATGCTCTACCCAGCAAGGTTATCATTCAGAAAGGAAGGACAGATAAAGAGTTTCCCAGACAAGCAAAAATTAAAGGAGTTCATCACCAAGAAACTAGTTCTGCCAGAAATGCTGAAGGGACTTATTTAAGTGGGAAAGAGAAGACCACAAATAGCAATAAGAAAATTATTATACGAGATCTCGTCAAGATGGCGGCATAAGCAGACTCTGAACTCATCTCCTCCCGTAAACACAACCAGGTTACAACTATTTTTGGATAAATTACCCTGGAGAGAAAACCGAAAACTGGATAAAAAGAACCCCCACAACAAGGGACAGTCTTGACTAAGGTGGAAGAGGCAGAAATTCCTGCTGGAGAGGTAATAGCCACCTTTGGGAGCAGCGGAGCTTCCCAGCTGGCCAAGCGGGAGCCACCCTAAGGTACGCAGCCCTCCCTGGAGGAGTGAGGTCTGGAGCAGGGGCTGATACTGCTATAAGCATCCTTCAGACGCAGCCCAACTGAGACGGGGGTCATACTGTCTGGCTTTGCTGGCTATTAACTGCAGCGAGGATACCCCCAGAAAAACTATTGGCAAAAGCCGAAAGGTCTCGGGTCTTGAAGGGCCCATGTGCAAACCCACTCATTGCAGCAACCTAAAATCACCAGAGAGAAGGCTGACTGTCTTTTGGTGAAACGAGACTCACCTGGTGGGTTCTGGGGGCATCTTGGTAAGAGGAGGGACCTCTCCGGAGTCTGAGACATTGGTGGGGGCCACTGTTCTGAACTGGTCCAGATGTGCTGACACAGACCCCTGTGGGTGCCATTGAGGTTCATCTCTTAGCCTGTTAGCCCAGGGGTCTGCCACGCCCACTAGAGCACAGATTTAATCCAGTTCAGCCAGGGCAGGCAACCCGCCCTAGGGACTGGCCCCACCTAGCAGCAAGCCCTCAGGCTACTTTTCAGCCTACATTGACTGGTTGCCTTGATCCTCTACAGGCAGGCAAGGGTGTCTGCCTCTGTGGGGCGGGGTCTGTGTGAGGGCCAGGTGAACTGTGGGAGGCATTGGTGGAGGGGTGGGCGCCTCTGCAGTGTGGGTGTGAGGGTGCGCTCCAGGGGGTTGAGAAGTGTGCACGGACCGGGACTGTGTTAACGGTGTGTGTGGTCCAGTGAGGGGTGAGGCTTATCAGCAGCAGAAGACCCATGCTTCACCAATAGCCATATAAAGGATCAGCACCACCTTCCAAAGCCTGAAACAATTGAGTGCTTGGTGCCTAGGGCCAGTCCTACTCAACTGCACTCCTCAGAGAACTGACAACAGCCTTGTAGGCCTGAGGCCTATAGCAACTGTAAGCCCCTGAACCTAGCAACCAGCTACACTGGGTACCAACCCAATTAAGAGGAAAACTGCAATAGGACTGTGCTGATAGACTTTGTAGCCAAGGGTGCTGAGGCTCCCCAAACCGGATTTACAAACAGCTGACCAGGGAAGGAAAGATCAGATTCCCTGGGTAACTGCAGTGGGAGCAACCCTGACACAGCAGAAGGACACAAGTAGCCCACAAAGTGGTCACTCCTGGTTCTTCTGGACTGGTGACGAGAGGGAAACACACTGCTGGGCTTCATAAGGCATCTCATACATAAGGCCACTTCTCCAAGTTCAGGAGACATAGCCGACTCACCTAATACACAGAAATAAGCACAGAGAAAGAGGCATAACGAGGAGACAAAGGAATACTTTCCAAGCAAGGGAACAGGACAAAACCCCAGAAAAAGCACTAAATGAAACAGAAACAAGCGACCTACTTGACAAAGAGTTCAAACAAAATGTCATGAGGATGCTCACAGATATGTGGAGAAGACTGGATGAACAGTGAGCACATCAGCAAAGAACTGGAAGATATTTAAAAAAAATCAATCAGAAATGAAGAATATAATACTGGAAATGAAAAACTCACTAGAGGGACTCAATAGCAGAGTAGTGGATGCAGAAGAACAGATCAGTGAGTTAGATGAAAAACTAGAGGAAATCACCCAAGCAGAACAGAAAAAAGAAAAAAGAATTAGACAGAATGCGAACAATCTAAGGGAACTCTGGGACAATATCAAGCATGCTAACATTCGGATTATAGGTGTCCCAGAAGGAGAAGAGAGAGACAAAGGGGCAGAAAATTTACTTGAAGAAATAATGGAAATATTTCCTCACCTGAGGAAGGAAACAGACATCCAAGTTCAGGAAGCACAGAGAGCTCCAAACAAGATAAGTGCAAAGAGGCCCACACCAAGATATATTATAATTAAAATGTCCAAAATTAAGGATAAAGAGGGAATCACAAGAGCAGAAAGAGAAAGGCCACAAGTGACATATAAAGGGAAGCCCATCACGCCATCAGTGGTCTTCTCAGCCGAGACCCTACAGGTGCAAAGAGAATGGCATGACATATTTAAAGTACTAAAAGGGAAAAACCTACAGGCAAGAATACTCTATCCATCAAGGCTGTCATTCAGATTGGAAGGAGAGATAAAGAGCTTCCCAGACAAGCAAAAATTAAAGGAGTTTATCACCAAGAAACCAGTTCTACAAGAAATGCTGAAGGGACTTATTTAAGTGGGAAAGGAATGACCACAAATAGAGATTAAAAAAAATTGTTATCAAAAAAACAAAACAACAACGACAAAAAAACAGGCAATAAAATCATTTGTAGAGGTAAGATATAGTAAAGCTAGCAGATTAACTACCTGTGAAGATGATATGAAGGTTAAAAGACAAAAGTACTAAAGTCACCTATTTCAATGATCAGAGGATAATGGATGGACATACACTAAACAAGAGACTATATAGGATTTTAAAAATATCAAATGTGGGAGGAGGGGAGTGAAAAAGTAGAGCTTTTAGAAAGAGGTCAAGCTAAAGAGTCTATCAACTCGATATAGACTGTTATATACACAGAATATTAGATAGGATCCTCATGGTAATCACAAGTCATAAACATATAACAAGCAAGCAAAAAACTAAGACAAAAGAAATCAAATATATTACTAAAGATAGCCATCAAACCACAAGGGAAGAGAGCAAGAGAAAAAGACAGGAACAGAGAAGAACTACTAAAACACCCAGAAAAAAAAGTAGCAAGGTGGCAATAAATACATATTTATCAATAGCTACTTTAAACATCAATGGACTAAGTGCTCCAATCAAATGCCAAAGGGTGGCCAATTGGATAAAAAAAACCAGACCCATGTATATGCTGCATACAAGAGACACACTTTAGACCTAAAGACACTCACAAACTGAAAGTGAAAGGATGGAAAAAGATATTCCATGCAAATGGCAAAGAAAAGAAAGTGGGGGTAGCAATATTTATATCAGACAAAATAGACTTTAAAACAAAAACTGTAACAAGACACAAGACGAGCACTACATAATGATAAAGGGAACAATCCAACAAGAAAATATAACACTTGTAAATATCTAGGCACCCAACATAGGAGCACCTAAATATATAAAGCAATTATTAACAGACATAAGAGGAGAAATAGACAGTAACACAATAATAGTAGGGGACTTGAACACTCCACTTACACCAATGGATAGATCATCCAAACAGAAGATCAATAAAGAAACACTGGCCTTAAAGGACACATTAGACCAGATGGACTTAGTAGATATATACAGAACATTCCATCCCAAAACCACAGAATACACATTCTTTTCAAATGCCCCTGGAACATTCTCCAGGATTGAGCACATATTAGGACACAAAACAAGTCTCAATAAATTTAAGAACATCAAAATTATACCATGCATCTTTTCTGACCGCAAAGGTATGAAAATACAAATCAACTACAGGAAGAAATCCAGAAAAGGCACAAAAATGTGGAGATTAAACAAAATGCTACTGAACAATGGTTGGGTCAATGAAGAAATCAAAAAATTCCTGGAGACAAATGAAAATGAGAATACGATATGCCAAAACCTGTGGGATGCAGCAAAATCAGCTCTAAGAGGGAAGTTTATATCAATTCAGGCTTACCTCAGCAAAGAAGAAAAATCCCAAATAGACAAGCTAAAAGCAAATCTAAAGGTGCTGGAAAAAGTAGAACAACAAAGCCCAAAATCAGCAGAAGGAAGGAAATAATAAAAATCAGAGCAGAAATAAATGAAATAGAGACTAAAATAACAATAGAAAAAATTAATGAAACCAAGAGCTGGTTCTTTGAAAAGATAAACAAAATTGAGAAACCCTTAGCTGGACTCACCAAGAAAAAAAGAGAGAAGGCTCAAATAAATAAAATCAGAAATGAAAGAGGAGAGATTACAATGGACACCTCAGAAATACAAAAGATAAGAGAATACTATGAAAAGCTATACTCCAACAAATTGGATAATCTAGAAGAAATGGATAAATTCTTAGAAACATACAACCTTCCAAAACTGGACGAAGAAGAAGTAGAAAATTTGAATAGACCTATCACCCGTAAGGAGATCAAAACAGCAATCAAAAACCTCCCAAAAAATAAAAGTCCAGGACCAGATGACTTCCCTGGTGAATTCTACCAAACATTCAAAGAGGACTTAATCCATATCCTTTTTGATGCAGGGTCGGTCAGCGGAGGAGTCAAAAGAAAGATTTCTTGGACTCTCAAGGTCTGGCAGTGGTGCTCTTTTATTTAGAGAATAGTACAGAATAGCATGGGGACGGGACCCATGGGCAGTAAAGAGCTGCTGCATGGGGACAGGACCCATGGGCAGTCAGAGCTCCTGCTGCTGCCCTGAGTGGAGGGTTAGGGCTGCATTTATAAGGCATGGGTACGTGACTTATTTTTACTGGAAAAAGAGAAGATGATGTAAAAAGTCATTAAATGATTTCACTGCAGATGGGGTCTGGTTATTGTGCGGTCATATAACTTTAGATACGAATCTGGTCATATAGATCGGCATGTAGATGAGGATGCCCTGGGCTTCTCTCCCTGGGTCAGCCCTAATTCATACCATAAAAAGCCAGCAGGTCATATAGTTCGGCATGTAGGCCAGGTCACCTTGGGCTTCTCTACCTGGGGCAGCCTTAATCCACATCACTTTTTCAAACTCTTCCAAAAAATTGAAGAGGAGGGGAGGCTTCCTAACTCATTCTACGAAGCCAATGTTATCCTGATACCAAAACCAGACAAGGACAACACAAAAAAAGAAAATTACAGGCCAATATCACTGATGAACATCGATGCAAAAATCCTCAACAAAATACTAGCAAATCGAATACAACAATACATTGAAAAGATCCTACGCCATGATCACCTGGGATTTATACCAGGGATGCAGGGATGGTTCAACATCCACAAATCAATCAACGTGATACACCACATTAACAAAATGGAGAATAAAAATCACATGATCTTCTCAATAGATGCAGCGAAAGCATTTGACAAGATACAGCACCCATTTATGATAAAAAATGAATAAAATGGGTATAGAAGGAAAGTACCTCAACATAATTAACGCCATATATGACAAACTCACTGCCAACATCATTCTCAATGGAGAAAACCTGAAAGCTATCCCTCCAAGAACAAGGACCAGACAAGGGTTCCCACTTTCACCACTCTTATTTATCATAGTATTGGAAGTCCTAGCCAGAGCAATCAGGCAAGAAAAAGAAATAAAAGGGATCCAAATTGGAAACAAAGAGGTCAAACTGCCACTATTTGCAGATGACATGACTTTACATATTGAAAACCCTGAAGAATCCACCAAAAAACTTTTAGAAAGAATAAATGAATATGGCAAAGTTGCAGGATACAAAATCAACATACATAAATCTGTTACGTTTCTATACACTAACAACAGAGTAGTAGAAAGAGAAACTAAGAATGCAATCCTTTTTACCATTGCAACAAAAGGAATAAAATACCTAGGAATAAACTTAACTAAAGAGGTGAAAGATCTGTACACCAAAAGCTATAAAACGTTGTTGAAAGAAATTAAAGAAGACACAAAGAAATGGAAAGATATTCTGTGCTCTTGGATTGGAAGAATTAACATAGTTAGAATGTCCATACTTCCTAAAGCAATCTGTAGATTCAATGCAATCCCCATCAAAGTTCCAACAACATTTTTTACAGAAATAGAACAAAGAATCTTAAAATTTATATGGAACAATAAAAACCTCTGAATAGCCAAAGGAATCCTGAGGAAAAAGAACAAAGCTGGAGGTATCACACTCCCTGATTTCAAAACATACTACAAACCTATAGTAAACGAAACAGCATGATACTGGCACAAAAACAGACACACAGATCAATGCAACAGACTTGAGAGCCCAGAAATAAACCCACACATCTACGGACAGCTAATTTTCGGCAAGGGAGCCAACAGTGTACAATGTAGAAAGGAGAGTCTTTTCAATAAATGGTGTTGGGAAAACTGGACAGCCACATGCAAAAGGATGAAAATAGACCATTATCTTACATCATGCACAAAAATCAACTCAACATGGATTAAAGTTTGAATGTAAGACCTGAAACTTCTGGAAGAAAACATGGGCAGTATGCTCTTTGACATCAGTCTTAGCAGCATTTTTTCAAATACTATGTCTGACCAGGCAACGGAAACAATATTAAAAATAAACAAATGGGACTATGTCAAACTAAAAAGCTTTGGCACATCAAAGGAAACTATCAACAAAACGAAATGACAACCTAACAACTGGGAGAAGATATTTGCAAACCATATATCAGCTGAGGGGTTAATATCCAAAATATAGAAAGAACTCATACGTTTCAACAACAAAAACCCAGCAACCCAGTCAAAAAATTGGCAAAAGATCTGAACAGAGATTTCTCCAAAGAAGAGATACAGATGGCCAACTGGCACATGAAACCATGTTCAACATCACTAACTATCAGGGAAATTCAAATCCAAACTACAGTGAGATATTACCTCACTCCCATCAGAAAGGCTCTCATTAACAAGACAGGAAACAAGTGTTGGAGAGGACATGGAGAGAAGGGAACCCTCGTACACTGCTGGTGGGAGCGCAAACTGGTGTAGCCACTATGGAAAACAGTATGGGGTTTCCTCAGAAAATTAAGAATAGAACTACCATATGATCCAGCTATTCCACTGCTGGATATTTATCCAAAGAAGTTGAAAACATAAATGCATAAAAATACATGCACCCCTATTTTCATCTCACTATTATTCACAATAGCCAAGACTTGCAAGCAACCTAGGTGCCCATTAAGGGATGAATGGATAAAGAAGATGTGGTATGTATACACAATGGAATACTACCCAGCCATAAGAAATGGAATACTACCCGGCCATTTGTGACAACATGGATCATAAGTAGAAGATAAAAACAATGACGAACAAACAAACAGCAACAGAGATTGGATTGGTGGTTACCAGAGGGGAAATGGAGAGGGAGGAGAGCAAATGGCATGATTAGGCACGTGTGCAGTGATGGATTGTAGTTAGTCTTTGGGTGGTGAACATGATGCAATCTACACAGAATTCTAGATAAATTACCATGTATATCTGAAAAAAAAAAAAAAAACAAAGCCAAAAACAAAAGAAAAGATTTGAATAGACACTTCACCAAAGAAGATACGTCAGTGACAAATAGGCATGTGAAAAGATGCCGAACATTGTTAGTTGTTATGGAAATGCAAATTAGAACCACAATGAGATGCCACTACCCCACTTACTGGAATGACTAAAATTCAAAAGACCGACTATAGCAAGTATTGACAAGGATGGAGCGACTGGAACAGTCATACACTGCTGTTGGGAATTTAAACCAGTACGATGACCACTTTGTAAACTACTTAGACTGTTTCTTTAAAAGTTTAACATACATCTACCATGTGAGCCAGTCATCCCACCCCTAAGTATTTACTCGAGTAACGAAAGCATATGGCCATTCAAAGACTTGTAACAAATGTTCATAGTAACTTTATTTGTAATAGCCCCAAACCGGAAACAAACTAAATGTCCTTCAACAGGTGAACAAATAAACAAGTTGTGACACATCAATACAAGGGATTACTACTCAGCAATAAAAATGAATTATTAAGACATGTACAGCATGGATGAGTCTCAAAATAATTATGCTGAGTGAAGGAAGCCAGACCGACAAGAATACATGCTACATGTTTCCATTTATACAAAATTCTATAAAATGCAAGCTAATCTACAGTGACAGAAAGCAGATGAATAGTTTTCTGGGAATTTGGGGTGTTGGGAGGGGTAGGAAGAGAGGATTACAAAAGGGAATGAGGAACCTTTGGGGGGGTGATAGATATGTTGACCGTTTTAAATGTGGTGAAGGTTTTGCAGATGTGTGCATATGTCAAAACTTGAATGAAATTGCACACCAATATGTGCAGTTAATAGTATGTCAATTATATCTCGATGAAACTATTTTTAAAAAACAGTTGGTTTTTAAAAAATATGCATATTTAAAAAATAGGATTCAACAGGCTGGGCTACTTGGAACACAAACTTACGAATTTGTATCCACCTTCACTCTCTCTTACCTTTCCCACCTCAGGTTAACGTCCATGAATCCACTGCCAAGCTTCACAGATGGATGCTCCCAACCCAGCAGTTCTGCCTCTGGGGGAGGTCCTTCCAAATTTAAGAAATTTTCCTCAGTCCCCAAGAATCTAGAATTATTATAGAAGTTTCTGGGAGTAGAAGACCAGAAAAAGAATTAATTACCACTCAGATTGGATGCAAGCATAATCTGCAGAGTCTTTTATTTTGTAATGACGGAATCAGAAATCCAAGTGAAAAGTGGTTTAAAGGTTGCGTGTAAAAAGACCAGAGACGCGTGAATTGGATGACGCCTTTTATGAACACAATCTTAAAATATGACTCACACTTCCTCTTAGTAATGTCCTCTCATTTGATCTATTTTAATATTCCCAATTTATTTTAAAGCTGACATCATATCTACTCCACTCTGAGTATTACAATGGCTTTTGGCCAAAAGCAATACAATCCCCATGTGATTGGAATATCAGAAAAACCTTCTAATAAGGAAAATAATCAAATAGCAGACTTGTCAGATGCTCAGTAACAGTGGACTCAATGACAGAGTTCTTTCCTATCCTGAGTTTTTAGTTTTATATTTTTTTAAATTTTTTTTTAAGGAAGATCAGCCCTGAGCTAACACCCACTGCCAATCTTTCTCTTTTTGCTGCGGAAGACTGGCCCTGAGCTAACATCTGTGCCCATCTTCCCCTACTTTATATGTGGGACGCCTACCACAGCATGGCTTGCCAAGCGGTGCGATGTCCGCACCCAGGGTCCAAACTGGTGAACCCGGGCTGCCGAAGCAGAACATACGCACTTAACCGCTGCGCCACCGGGCCGGCCCCCTGTCCTGAGTTTTTAAAATTCTGTGACATCTTGCGTGACACAGGTTCTTAACCTGGAGTCTGATCATTCTGTGAAAATGCAGGCAAAATTATGTGCTCCTTTCCTTTGTAAGAGCTGTCCAGGTCATAACTTCTCTTCCAATTCTAAGTCATTCACGGACTTTGCTTTCACATGCTATAGGAAAATGAGGAGGGAGGAATGGAGAGAGAGAGAGATGGAGACAGAGATAAAGAGGAAGCCAGAGACAGCGAGATATGAGCTTCTAATGTGAAGACAAACCATGGCACTGGACTTGAAATTAGCAGCCCTGGCTCTAGTTCTGACACTGCCATGTATTGTGTGTATGACATCTGTCCTGTTTCCTTCCCCTTTGGGGCCTGTTTCACTGTCACTTCAATGAAGAGGTTGAATTAGATGGATGCTTAGGGCCCTTCCAATTCCAACTTCCTAGGGTTCTATGCACTGAGGCAACTCTTGACTTCACTTGATTTTACCTCCATTTCTTCAGGTCTGGCAATTCTCTCTTTTCAGCCCAAGCTCTGCATCAGAGTAATGTTATATTGACTTCTAGCTTCATCGGTGCCACTGCCCAGCATGGCAAAGACAAGGTTTTAACAATGACGAGGGCCACTGCCTTTCCTTCTGAGTCTGCAGGTTCTGAGGCCTCTTGTCTCTTTCACATTCTCTGACAGAGGCTGAAACTTGGATCCCATGATGGCATGCTGCACAGCCATATCCTAACTCCCTATGCTTGATCAATTCACCATTTATCAAGACGTGGTCACTTGTCCTGAAATGTCAGGGCACTAAGAATGCCCTTAGAAATCACCTTGTCCATCGTCCTCTCCACCACCACACCATTGTTTTCCAGATACATGTGAGGATCAGAAGGGGGAAAGGACTTGCACAAAGTCGCTCATGGAGGCTGCAGATCAGGATTAGAACCTAGGGACTCTGATTTCATGTTCAATGCTATTTCCACAGCACCTCTTTGTTAACCATATTGCCAGGAATAAAGCCTTATTTTTCTGGCTATACATTATTCTTTCATTTAAAAAAAAGCAACACACATTTACAATGTGCCAAACACTGTGCTCGGGACTGGGAAAAATGCTGACAGGAAGAAGCCATCTCTGCCCTGAGATTCACCTAGGCTGTTAACTAAGTGTTCCTTCTTATAGTACTAGCTTGGGCTTAATGCAGCAGAGCAGGTTACTATCATCCCCTCCTCCAGGCACCCACCCACCTGCACTTACGTAGCCAAGGTCCAAAATGCTTGGAAACAGAGGTAACATACAGCATTAAACACCATTTTATTGACTCACTTCGATGCACAAGCATTCACTGAGCACCTGCTGATTCAGTCCTAACCTTATCCCTAAGAATCTATTGCATCCTAACAATGGAACTAATCATCAAAAGAGAAAGCTCAGGTTCCCACTGAGTGGTTCTGTGGATGTTCACTATGAAAGGTAATCCTCTGTAAACCATGAACGTGTCTCGCAATGGTCCTTTGCATATTGCATCTTATTTTCACAACTGTGTATTGGGGAGAGGATTCCAAGGAGAGAGTGACACACTAAGGAATGGGTACAAACAGGAAGGACCAAGTTTAGGAGATTAAGGAAATAGGAAGCACCTGGAAAAGTCCAGTTTTTGGTGTGCAGCCGGTCAAGGCCAGGTATAAACTAATAACAGAAGGGGCAAGCAAGTTTCTGAGAGCAAAGGGGTTTGCAAGGTCTGTAATAGAGATAACGGGGGAAAGAAGCAGTCAATTGTGATGAGCCTTGGTCAGCAGACAGTCTTATCTAGCAAGAGAGGAAAGGGAGGGAGGAGCAGGTAAGTCAGCAAGGGTTAGATAGACGAGTTAAATCTACGAATGTAACCTGCACACATTCAAATACTCCCCCTGGCAAAGGGTGTGAAGTAGGGGAGGGGAGTTGGTGCTGCTGTCAGTGAATTTATGGCCAAGGGTGAGTGTGAGGTGGAGACACGAGCCAGACTTCATCATCCAGTTACTTCATTTAGTCTCATGCCTGAGAATCCATATCTTGTGAGAACTCTATCAGAGTGTGATTCCAGTTGTTAATGGTGAGCATTTAAAGAAAACTATTGAGGGGAAATTCATGTATTCTGAAGATAACCACTCTAAAGTGTATAATTCAGTGGCATTTTGTACATTCACAATGCTGTGAAATCATCCCCTCTGTCTAGTTCCAAAACATTTTCATCACTCCCAAAGGTGATCTCACAGCCGTTAAGCAGTGACCCCCTTCTCCCAGTCCTTAGCAGCCACTAATCTACTTTCTGTCTCTATGGAATTGCCTATTCTGGATATTTCACATCAGTGGACACATACAATACGCAGCCTTTTGTGTCTACCTTCTTTTGCTTATCATCATGTTTTCTAGGTCCATCCACATTGGTGCATGTATCAGTACTCAATCCTTTTTTTGGCTGACAATATTCCACTGTCTGGATATACTAAATTTTGTGTATTCATTCATCCATTGTTGAATGTTTAGGTTGTTTCTACCTGTTGTGAATAGTGCTGCCAAGAAGATTCAGTTATAATTATTTGATTGAATACCTGTTTTTAGTTCTTTTGAGTATGTAACTAGCAGTGTAATTACTGAGTCATATGGAATCTAGATGTTTAACTTTTAGTGAAACTTTTTTTCCACGGTGGCTGTACTTATGTACATTCCCACCAGCAATGTCTGAGACTTTCAGTATCTCCGTACCCCTGGCAATACACGTTCTAAGCTGTCTTTTTTATTATAGCCAATCGATAGTGTGTGAAGTGGTATCTCATTGTGCTTTTGATTGCATTTCCCCAGTGACTAATGATGTTGAGCATCTTTTCATGTGTTTATGTCTGAGGGACAGTCACTGTAAATATCATTTATTCCTGTGGATGAGCCATACTTTCTTATTTCTTTGCATGCCTCCTATTTCTTTTTTAATGAAAACTGGACATTTCGAATATAATAATGTAGTAACTCGGGAAATTAGATGTTTCTCCTTCTTAGGATTTCTCATTGTTGCTTGCTGTATGTTGTAGTGCTTGCTTGTTTCACGACCTTTCGAAACTAATTTTTTAAAGACTTTGTCATGTGTAGTCTCTAAAGTCTCTGTTACTTTAGCTTGTGGTCAGCTAGCGATTTAGCCAAAATTACCTTAAATTCCTGGAGTCCATAAAAAATAATCAGAAAAAAATACCCTTCTGGTCTTTGCAGATTGGTTCTGTGTTGGAGCACTTTCTCAGTGCTTAGCCAATGCATTTATAACTGTACCTTGGCCTTCACTTTCTGCTTGCACTGAGCCTAAAATCAGCCAGAAGTGAAAGCTGAGGGCCTTCTCAAGACTTGTCTGAACACCCTTCATGCCCTGGGCATGCATGTGGCTGTTTAGATTCCCCATTACATGTGAGAGCTTTTCAAAGCCCTTGTTCCCCCAAGTAACTCTCCCCAGCTTTTCTTCCCAGGCTTCTGATGTGTTTATTATTTACTCAAGCTGTAATCCTTTGCTCCAGCTACCCATAACTTGTTCATTTGCCCTTTTTCCAGGAGCACCCCCTACTGAGCCATTTTTCTGCTCTGAGAGAATTTTGAGTTATGCAAAACAAAGGCTAGTACCTTGCATCTGTCCTTCAGGGAACCCCCAGACAGATCAAAACACAATTCCTGGGAAACAAGTTCGAGTCTACTCCTTGTAGAACCAGGTACCCATGTGGCGAATACAGGCTGCTGCCTTTACCACTGCCATCACACCAGGGAGGGGAGTGGGGCAAGGCTAAATTAAGATGCCACAAAGCTCTCCAACTGTATTTTTCCCCATTTTCTGCATTCAGCATTCACTCGGTTACTGTAATCCTTTGAATGTATTCCAGAGTTCTGACATAGTTGATTCTGACAGTTTTTGCTCATTTCCTTGGTGTTTCTGTGGAAGACAGGCCCTTGGAGCTCCCTAGTCTCCAGTTGTTGCTGAGCAAACATTATGACTATGGCCCCTGAACACAAGCCACAGACTTCATCTGGTGCTTGACCTGACACAGTGATCTGTTGAAGCACTGGGGGGGAAGGTGATGGCAATGGACTTCAGTGATGCCTGAATACCCAACTCAATCACAGCAATCAAAGTGAGTCTTTTAAAATTGAAGTCCCATTAGGAGGAGCAGCTCTCTGTAGCACACAAGTGGATGGACTTTAGGGCCAGACATCCTGGCTTTGCAGTCTGGCTCTTACCTGCACTAGCTGAATAGCCTTGGACAACTTTCCTAACCTCACTTGCCTTGTAACCAGGTCCAAAACTGAACCAAAAATAAAATGGGGTCTCAGCTAGATTTTTGACAGTGGTCCCCTGGAGACTGCTTTCATAACCTACTTCCCATATGATATTTACTACGGATCTAATCTTGGGCCATGAGTTGTTTTTAAGAAGATCTGTTCTTCATCCTTGAGCAAGTTCCAACGTGTTTGAGCCAGTGAGACCACAAGATGGCCACCAAGACTCAAATTGAGACTGCACAAGTGACAGGAGGATGACCTGGGGGACTGAGCATTCCCCCACACATCATCTCAAGGACACAATCTTTTGAACGTGGGATGTATGACAAAACGTGAAAATCTTCTGTGCTTGCACAAAATGCCTAGGACTGCACCCAACCTTCCCTCTCCTGCTCCTTTGTTCTAGAAAACCCCTAACCAACAGCCAGTTAGGGAGACAGATTTGAGCTTGGACTCCTGTCTCCTTGCTGGTCAACCTCACAATAAAGCTTTTTCCCTTCTATAAAAACCGATGTCTCGTGTTTGGCTTACGGGGTTCATCAGGCAGCGAGCCCTTGCTTGTTTACAGCCAAGGATTGAGAGCAACCACCAGAAACTAGGAGAGAGGCCCTGGAATAGACTGTCCCTCAGGGTCTCCAGAAAGAATCACCCCTGCTGTCACCGTGATTTCAGACTTCCGGCCTCCAGAATTGTGAGAGAATAAATTTCTGTTGTTTTAAGCCACCTGGTTTGTGGTAATTTGTTATGGCAGCCCCAGGAAACGAACACATCCCTCCAGGACGTCTTTGTGTGTCAGGCCCCCGAGAATTCTAGTCCCTTCCTCAGTCCACATCTTACCATCCTGTTTAGTTTACCTGCAACAGTATCAAGTCAGTGAATTAAGGCTGGTCCCACTGTAGTGAATTTCAACGTTTTCTCCCATTGACCTAAACCAGTGGTGCTCAAACTTTAGCGTGTTTCAGAAGAACTGGAGTCCCTGCAAAACCCTGATGGCTAGCGGCCGACCTTCAGCATTTCCAATTCAGTAGGTCGGGAGTGGGGTCCGAGAACTTGCCTTGCTAACAAGTTCCCAGGTGTTAGTGATGCTGCTGGTCTAAAGCAGCCCAACAGCACCATCTGGTCTCCTGGCAAGCTAGGTCATCCATCGTCTGCATTCAATAAAACACACCAGAGGCCAGCCCACCATCTATATCGTTACAGGAAGTGATTATAACTTTATATTTTCATTTATTGAGGCTGCAATAAAAGAATTAAAACAGGCTTACGCAATAACTTAAAGAGATTCCTTTCAATCACACTAAGGTGGGCCAAAACAAACAGAAAAGACACAAAGATAGATTTGACTCCGTGTTATTTATGTAAAAAAGAAACCCGCAGCTTATTCATTTCAAACAAACTTTTATTTTTAACGTGAACGAACGTTGTCATCCATCTATATCCATGAGATGTCAGTTAACATCATTGTTGGGTGATGAAGTATGAAACAAAACTCATGCTTTGGGCTGCTGCAAACTAGAATATCCATGAGGAACAAATTCATTTTTTTCTTTCACCATCCGTTTCTTTCTACGCCTTCGGACTGTAGGATGGAATAAGAGGCAATTAACAATTTGTACACCATTCACACGCACCAGTGACTTTTTAAATATGAGTCAACCCTATGTACATCTGTTGTCTCAACAAGCAGAAAACAAAATGTTTTCTTCTTGTAACCCAGACCCTTGGATATCATGGCCCACATGCTTCAATCATTTGACCACATCAACCTCGTCTCCCTCTTGCCCACCACTATAAATGTGTGATTTTTTTCTTGAGAGGCCACTCTGTGATTTAAATAAGTCTTTCCACTTCAAAAGTCTGGGCTCTTTACACAAATCATAAATCCCTTATACTCCCAGACCTTCCGTTTCCATATCTATAAAATGTGGCGAGGCTGTTATTAGATATCCACAGCTGTGAACATTCAGGAAGAGAGAGGGAGCAGAGGGAGAGGAGAGAGAGAAGGATGGACAGAGGAAATATAAGACTTAATTATCAATTCATTGATAAACAATAGTTTACTGTGACTAATTTTCTTTTCTTGTGAATGTCACATGAAACACAAAAATCTAAATTGAACTACTATTTGTGAATTAATCATGAAATGCGGTCTTACTACTTGGAAAGGTGTCACCTTCTCAAAGGCATCGTTATTACAAGGGACTACATTTCTGTGGCCAGGGGATGAAGGCACAGCCAGTGCGTGGCCTGGCCACCTTAGCTGCTGCTTCTGGAGACCATCCTCTCAAAAAACACTGGTCTCTAAATGTCCCAGGTCTGATAAATTTACGGCTCTAGTAGTCTTATAGCTACAGGACAAAGGACTGGTGGCTAAGAATGAAGTACATTTCAGGACATACTGCCTCTAGATTTCCTAGTATACAAGGATATGATTAACATAAAACTGTTCCTTCAAAACTGAATTTCAAAAGGTTTTTCCTATTTACTTTGCAGAAAAACTTCCAAACATAAAGTTGTCAGTAACAGGCATACGTCAGGAACGATTAGTTACTGTTCCAGGCTACACGTTAATACCTGGATTCTCCGGGGCTGCCCTCTGCGCAGTCCATGTCCATTTCGAGTCCTTCTTCTGGTTCTTCACGTTCATCCTCTTCCTCACCTCCCGCTTCCTGGGCCTCCTCCTCAGAGTTGCCATACTTATATTCAGCCACTTCTTTAGCGAAGAATGATACGGACTCTGGGATCACAAGCGGGTGGAAAAAATATTCCAATTTAAAATCAGTATGGACATCCAGAACTCCCGCCTCAGGAGAATCTGGAGAATAGAAATACGTTAAAAACAAGTCTAGCTTCCATCTGCCACCATACAAATGTCCCCCTCCACATCTTTGGCATGAAGTAGTCTATGCAGAAGTCGAAATAGCATGATGCACACACAATGGTATCAACCAGTTACCTCCACAAAATATAAATTTAAACAGTAAAATAAAATAACAAGAACAGCTGGGCATGTTCCTCCTGGTTGAAACAACACTTCCGTGGCCCTCCCATTTCTGCTGCTTGAGAGTTTTTACGGTGACGTTTTTCCCCTCTTCCAGTACATCTCACACCCCCTGCTGCTGATTCTGGCCCTTGGGAGAAGGAGGGAGCAGGCTCATCTGGTTCTGACAGCATCTGGTGTGTTTTTGTCAGAACTTCACTGGGAAAGATTTGTTTGATTTAAAGACAAATTCTGTGGTGAAGCTCATTAGCTCCTCAACCCCTGCAAAGGGCGCCAGGGCCATTTCATCCTTTTCTTGGATCATCTTACCAAGAATCTTCACCTTTTTAAAAGCCATCAAGCAAAAGCGAGGTATACCATTTGTTTGCCCTTTTCCTTCAGGCTCACTGTCCACTTCCTCCCAGCTCCCTCCTGAGCACCTGCTTCCCAGTGACATTCACCTTCTGTGGGCTCATGAATTGCACTGATGATCTCAGATCTCTTATTGAACAGGGCTTCGTAAAAATCGTACTTTTTCTCAAGACTGTACAGGTCTCTACAGAATTGGGAATGCTTCAGCCAGAAGCGTTTCGGAAAAAATGGATCTGTAGCTTAATCACCTGAGGCAAGCGCTAAGAGTGGCCTGCAAGTGAGCCAGCTGCGCCCACGGAGGCTCCGAGAGCCTGAAGATGTGGCCTCCATCCACCACCTCAGTTTCCTAGGGTGCACAGCCCCAGCCTCCCCCAGGACACGGCAGTGTCAGCCAGCACTTCACCCTCCCAGGCCTTGACCTCCACCGGTTCCTCTGCCTTCTGGGATGCAGCCCTGTCTGCGGGTTCCTCCAGCTCCCAGGCGGATGCACCCTCTGCCAGGTACTTGCCGTCCCAGACCTGGGCTCCCGGGATGTGCCACCCTCTCCCTGGTCCTCGGGCTCCTGAGATTGCGGCCTGACCACCACGGAGTCAGCGTGGGGCGGGACCAGGATGTGGTCCTTCTCATGGATGCGGTGTAGAAGGGAATGGACCAGAGCCCAGAACAGGGACCACGAGCACGCCATGGGGAGCTCACAGAAGCCCAAGACAACTTCTGCGGCCTCCTTACCATCCTCCTCTTCCTCTTTGTCCACATGATTCTCACGCTCTTGCTCGTCGCTTTCTTCCTGCTCCTCTTCTTCATCCTCCTCACCCCCTTCCTCTGCCTCTCCCTCCTCCTGCTCGTCCTCCTCCTCCCCAACTGCCTCCTCCTCTCCTGGCACCCATTCCTCTTCTACCTGCTGTACATCCCAGTTCTCGATGATGACTTCGGGGATGTCCAGCCAAACCTCTTCTTCCACATGAGCTTGCACTATTGCCTGGAAGTCCCCAGGGTATGCAGCCCTTGCGACTTCTGCCCCCAACTCCGCAGACTCGGTGGATCTGGGGTCCTGGCCCACCCCACCACGGGCTCTGTTCTGGCCACCAAGGTCTGGGCTTCCCTTCTCTATGTCAGACATGGTGGGAGAGACGCAGCACTCTGCCTCAACTTGGGAAAACTGATCTGGCGGTTTCGTAACGGTAACAAAGATGGCGGCCACCAAGCTAACTATGGCTGCGGAAACCTGTTGGCAGCAAGGCCTGCTGGGAAATGGTGGCGGCAGCAGAGAAGATGGCGGCGGGGGTGGGGAGTGGGAACAGTCTTTGTTGGTGTGTGACAGGAGGCGGGACTTAGAAGGGTCAACAAAGGTCCTCTTCCCCATTGTGAGCTCTAAGCTCATTTGCTGAAAGGTGAGGATTGACACGCCTGGCGTCCAATGAATTTTCAAGACACTCAGCTTCCGGGATTTGAATCCTTCCTCTCTTTCCCTTGAGGCGTGAGAGCCGTGGGTTAGTCCTGGAGCCCAAGCATGTCCTGTCTTTATAATTCTACCGTGGCCAGCAGAACTAAAGTATTCCGATATGGAGGCATCCCGCTGCACAGGGTGAATTGTTACCCTGATTTCCACCTGGAGATGGCTCATGCCAATAGGGACAGAGTCATAAAAAGACTACATAGTTCAGATTTCACCAATAGTAAAAACCTACCTTAGCAGAGAGAACAGAAGAATTTGGACGTTTTCCCGTTATTAAACCTGCTTTGAGTAAAAGCATACAAAATTGTAATGGATGCAGTCACAACAGAGAGTTGCAGAGCGGGAAGGTGTTTAATAAACGCTGCTTAATTTACCTCAGGCCTCCAAAGAATGAAAAAATAAAGAGAGATACTTCTTTTAAAGCACCAAGCTAAGCATGATAGACATTAAAAAGCAGGCTTCCTAGAGTGATTCCTGAGTCAACAGTCCAAGACTTTTTGTTGTATTCAGCCCCACTCAGCCAAGATGACAAGTGTAAACAATTCTGAAAATTATAAAGAAAGCCACAGCTATTTTATACTGGTTCCATCTACCACTGTTACCGGGCAAGAAGCACCAAAAGAATTCCTGATGAATCCTCTGAGTTCAGACATACTTCTCCCTATCCCCATAATGTAGCAACAACTCACATCTCCGCATGGCATGAGGGTCAACTTGCCCCTCTACTATATACATTCCTGTCTTTGCCTGCTGATCCTCTGCCTCAAGGAGGCTGCAAAGACCAGGTGGTGGCTGTAGCTTCAAGTTCAGTAGAAGCCAACCTGTATCCCTTACCAGAAGCAGTCTCTCTTGAGACCCAGAACATAATATGGCTGACTCTAACGTTTCAGGGATGGGAAGCATGTATTCTGCAAGTGTGCTAAGGGGAATGATGGTGAGAGGAGCTGTTGTAGCCATTCCGCAAAGAAAGGATGGATCTTTCCCCTCAACTAAAATTTGCTTCGGATATCAAGACTGATGAAACTACACTGACTGATGCTAAGAAGGTATGATGAGGCTTATTACTTACATAGTGAGGCTTTCATAGAAGAGCAGGAAGCCTTCCCAAACTGGTCTGAAAATGGTTTGAGAGAGGGGGGAAAGGAGACTAGCTTCAGGTTTTTGTTTTGTTTAGATGGTGGGGCCAGGATGCAGGTTCTGATGCAGAGGTAGTGGTTTGCATGGTTTGAACCTCCTATTTGTTTCCAAGAAGAGATTACCTAGGATTTCTTGTCAGCTTGCCCATATATGGCGTGGAAGGGAAGAGGAAGGGCTGAGGCCTAAAAGTTCTCAGCACTCAAACATCATAAAGTGGAATCAGACTCATTTTTACGGGAGCTCATTTGACTTTCACCCCTTGGTTCCCAGATTCATGTACACTAGATTCGGGGACACAGCATCAAACATCACTTTTTGATTCAGCGCATATACCAGATCCTGGAGGAAAGTGCCCCAACCACGCAGAGTATTGTACCTGAACTGACACTTCAGCTGAGCTGCTCCACCTGGTGGGCGAAATTTAGCCAAACACAAAGGAGATGTTGTTGACCATACATACTCCTCCCTCTTGAGTCTGAGTGTACCTGACAGCCAGTCTATTATGCATTACAACCTTACAAGGAAGTTTAGATTGATTTCCTGATCTTCTAGAACTTGTGCTGTCTCATTGACTATGATAGCTAAAGTTAAAGATAGGTTCCTGATCATTGTCTCTAGGGCAGGGACACTGATGTCAGGGGTTTGGAATCAGGAGTCAATGTATCCCCAGGTAGGACAGCACTCTTTACCTGGTGTCCCAACAAGTGGTCCAAGGTGTGGTGCCACTTCCAATAAATACAGGAGACATTACATGAATGAAAAAATCACTGCTGTCCCTGATGGAAAGATGTTCTGTGGCCCACTCTCCAACACATACAAGAATATAACCCAAAGAGGCTTCATACGCTTGATTTGGATCATCTTTATATTGGTTTGGTAAAGCCACATGGGCAGTGGCACCGAATAGATACAGCTTCTATATGCATACATTCCACTGGTGCCATGGGTGCATCAAGAGACCTGTATGGTTTTGTATCAGTCTTTCTGAAACAGGGTTGTACTGGTCAGAGTGTTTGTACCTATATGAGGGGGTTCAAGTTTGATGGCCATGGCAGTAGGAAATTTTCTGTTCCTATAGTGTGTGGATAGAATGACAAAGCTCATAGGGATTCAGTCAGCCACGGCTGCCAGTTGACTCAAGTGGACCATGGAGATATTTGCCAAGCTGTGGTGCTGGATCCAGGGGACATAAAGCACTGAGTGTTCCCCCATCCCCAAACCTGCCAGGGTATAAGGAGCTCAAATCAAGATACGAAGATTGTTGCTTTCTCCAAGGTACTGAGGTTGTTGCTTTCCTTCTATGGCCACATAGTCTGTTTGTCCTAATCTAGTAGTTAGTACCTCTCCTATTGACCTAGCCATTCCCCACCTGCACTCAGACCTATCTAGATATGCCAGGGGTTACGTGGGCTCTGGCACAATAGTGGAACTTGCATTGGTTTATGATATCCCCTATTGCTGTCTGAGTAGGCCACCACAAGCGTAATCTAGGTTTCATGAATTCCAACAACGGATCATTAGTCATGTGATCTGTGACCCACAAACCCAATGACTGAAGCCGGTTGACAGTAGAAGCAATAGGCTGGAGTCACTCTTCCTTTTTTGTCTAACTAACGTCAGTGAAGAAAAAGAAAAAGAAGAGGAATGGTTGGGGATTATCAGTGTAGGAACACTGATACAGAGAGCTAGCCTCTCTGTTCTCTGACCCTTTCTATCCTGCATTCTCCAAACAACCATCAGAAAGGGAATTTTCTTTTGCTGTAAACAGCTTCATATCATGACCATATAGTCTGTTTTGATGTCTAGTCTGGCAATGATTCTGGCAACATTGACTGTCCAGCAATCTTTTATAGTCGAGGCTTTGAAAATCCGCTCTACCTCTTGATGATGCCAGCAGCTTGAGTATAAAAAGGGGCATGGAATGCCTGTTGAATGTCATGCCCCTCAGCGCACTGTTGAGTCTCCTTCATCATGAATGGCCTCCACTGAAAGATTGTAAGTGACCAAAAAGGTGGCAGAATTTAGATTCAAGTGTTACCATGGTGTGGCCAGAATCTGCTACTCATATAGGAATGGCAACTTCATAGCCTGAATAATTTTCAATGGTTGTTAGACATCAAAAGTAGCCACCATATGGCAGCACAGGATGGAAATAGTTTCTTTGCCAGGAATGCACAGGGCTCAGAGTCATGTAACCTGTTGATAGGTAGCATAGATTGAGGTCTTTTGAGCCCATTGGATTCTGGTGGTAGGATCACTTTCCCAGTCTGATAATGAATTCAGGTAGCACTGCTAGCCTCCAGGGCTATGCAGACCCCATTGGTCACACTGTTTGATTTAGTCTCTTCTGAGTATGGATACTTTCCATACTGTAGCAATGGCATTTGAGAGCTCATGGCTCCACAGAGGCATGTCTTTTATATATCAGTCATCATCCCCCATGATCTCAAACAGACAGCTAGGCTATTGGCCATAGCCCAAGAGCCAGTGAAAATACAACACGCCTCCTCCTTAGAAGCATCGTCTAAAGGAAGGGTGGCAGCTTTCAATATGGCCCACGGTGCTGACTGGCCCTCACTGCATTTAGGGTTGTCATTGGAGTTGAATGACTGCTGACACCCAGGGACGCTATTAGCTTTGATTTTGGCCAAGACACCAATAAGCCAAGGCCAAGTATCCTTGGGGACTTCTTGGAAGTGTGGTTGCCAGTTAGCTAAAGGCTTCCTTTGTGATTGAGCAAGTGGAGGTGAAATGGCCCCTAAAGGGGTGGCTGCAACCTTTTCATATAAGGAGGAACCAGGTATAGGACCAGACTTGCTTCTCAAATATAACATTTCCATTTAAAAGAAAAGGTTGTTGTACCTTTCCAACTTGGTTGTTAATATCTGAGTGCCACAAACTCAAGATGGGGATGTCTGGATATGATGTTACCTGGCAGTCCTGACTAAAGCTCTCATTCTCCACAAATGTCCAGTAACAGGCGAGTAGCTGTTTCCCAGATAGTGTGCAGTGGATGGTCCTGTCAGGGAGGCAGTGAGTTCAGAACTCCAAGAGGCACTTCCAGGTGGAGGTGGTCTTCCTTGCTAGAAGCTCAAATCAGAATAGTTATCAGTAGCAGATATTTGTATGTCCAAAGGACCCTTGGAGTTTTACAGGCACCAAAGGGAGGGCTGCTGAGAAAACGTGTCGCACTCCCCCCAGCTGCCTGCTACTCCTGTACCCAGCTACATTTACCAGATTCTCTGTTCAACATATGCATAAGGTACAAGATGTATTGCCTTCAATACCCGAGCAGTCACATTAAGTGTTGCCTTCTTTTTCAGGTAGTAGTGAGCCATAGGGTGACTTTTCCTTTACTGTCTTGGAGATTGATCTTTGAGCCTCAGCCCACATGGGTCCCATGAATTTATATCTTATCAGGATTAATGAGCCATCTCTTGGCTTTCGTGCAAGTCGGCAAACAGCCATTGCCAACTGTTCTTTATTGCAGCCTACCAGCATGATATCATCAGTGGGATGGAACCGAGTCTTGCAAGAAGGGAGAGGGGCTTGTTCCATATATCAGCCTACCCATTGGTGGCAAATATCAGGAAAACCTGAGCGCCCCAGGTGCAGCACAGTAATTGTGCATTTAAGCACAAGGTCTGGAACAGCCAGAGCTACAGGGGCAACAGCTGAATTCAGTTGGCAATAATCCACCATGAGCCTCCAGATCCTATTAGCCTTTTTCACTGGAGCCTTGGTGCTGTAGTCTTGAGATATAGAAGCTCTCAATTCCCCTGCTGCCTTTAAGTCCTTCACCAAGGCTTTGATTATTTACTCTCCTCTCGGAATTCTATATTGTTTCTGTGATGTAATATGGGAAAAAACCAGAAGTCTATTGGTGGTTTGGGTGTAATCCCCCTGCTATTACCAATCTCCAAGGAGCTCTTCATCACTGGAAAAGTCTCCCCTGGGGCTTTATGAGCACTCAGAATGCAAGCATGTAAAACATCAATAGCAATTATACATGAAGCGGTAAGAGTAACAGTAGCGGTGCATACCAGGTGTCCGAAAGGCCCCACCCAGATGGTTACAGTCAAGTCTATTCCACATTTTACTCCATTTGTAAATCCAGCCCTTACCCATTAAGAGAACCGGTAAGATGGTTACTTGAACACTGGTTTCCAAATGAGCCGCAAAAGATTTTATCTCCTTTATTCTCTGATCCACTGTGCTTTTGCTGGGGCACCTGGCCTCTGGGCTCCAGTGGGGCCTTACTCCTTGTCCTCCTTCTTCAAATCAGGATACAGGGACATAGGGTCAGGCATTGGATGTCCTTACAAGTATTTTGTTCTGTGGTAGCCAACTAGCTTCTTACTTCTTCCTGTAGAGGGAGATTGACCTCTGTGGCTCTAGAGAGGCACTTTCAGTTTTAACTGGATAGACACCTGCTGGTTTGTACCCCTTCTTTCTCCCCGCATAGCTCCCATCTGGAACAAATTGCTTTGGTGCTCAACCCATTTAATCTCTTCTTTGAGAATTTCCTGTTTTAACAGCCAAATCCACATTGACTTATGGCTAGGTCTCTTTAGAGGGGATTTTTTTTTCTGTTCCCATCCTGGGTGTTATTTTGGATTGCAGAAACTTTGCTTGTTTGAGTCTGGGTCTCTCTATATTCTGGACATTTTTTGGCGTAAAATCACTGTAGCCACCTGCCCAGGGCCTTCAGGCACTACCAACAAAGTTAGCGGGCTTCTCCCGTTTGGAGAGGATAGCCTAAACTCTTACCAGTCACTCTCTGGGTAAAAGGCTTATTCTAAGAGTTGTCATTCTGTCCATGATAACGTCAGTCTGGAGCAGCTACCCCCACTGTGTTTTGAACAGCTTCCTCCTTGGTATTCTTCCCAGATTGGTCATAATGTAGTCATTTAAATAGAAATCCAAAGCAGCAAGCCGTGTTGGGGAACATGACTCTGTCTTGACTGAACAGTCTGCGTGAATTATGGTGTTGTGTATGACAGTGCCTACTTGCTACCGTTCACCCTCTAAAAGCATAAGAGTTCTCACTCTGTATCCGGATGCATCACTGAATCTCTAAGGCCTTCCCAGTGTTTTGACAGAATTGGTCTTAGATTTCCCTCCTTTGCCTCTTGGGTGCTTCTAACAGGTGTGCATCTTACTACTCCATATGGGGTCATATTGTAGTTCCAGGTGACTGTTGTAGTTGTGGTTTTCAAACAAATAAAGTTGTGTGTTTCCCCTTGACAGAAATCAGGGGTGCTCCCCTTGTCCCTATTCTGTAGGAGAGCAAGCACCCACCATGGCACCTTTTGGGTGGCTTCTTGCAATCAGATCTATCACCATTCAGTGTCGTCTATCAACTCATCCTGTGTCCAAGAAATAGACCATTTACCTTCCCGTTCTTCTAAAAGTTGGGTGAACACATTCCTGCTTAGCTCCCAGGGTGTTTCCTCATATGCCTGAACTTGGCCCATGGGTCCCCTGCCTTTTCTCCTCCAAAAACTCATTGTCTATGTTGGCACCTTGCTTGCTGTGCCATTCCTTGCAGGAACCCAACTTTATATGGGATGGCAAAGAGGAAATAGACTCCGAAGGAAATGACTAAGTTAGCAAGCATAGTGGCTTGCCACACTCCATGAGTGCCAAAAAGAGACAACGAGATTCAATAAATCAGAGCAAAACAGTTTATTGATCACAGCATCGCAATCAGCAGAAGTGTCAGCCGTTCCCCTGTCCCTAAGTTCCACTTCGTGACACTGTGGGAGCAGATAGTGGCTACAAGCACTGGGTTGTACCACAGCTGAGCAGCCAGGGCCAAAGGTTTAGTGCCTTTCTATGGCAAGCAGTTACCTGGCCAATCACTCTCCTGCAGGGAGCGAGTAGTTGTACAGGAGTCATGTTACAGTGTCGTGTCAATAATGCTCTTTTATTCTTCCTAATTCCCATTCAGAGCCTTAAGATCCACCCCAACGTATGTTCCCAGGATTCATGACAGTATATTTGAGCCAAGTTTTCTACTTCCTTTGGTTATAAACTTTTTCCTCCAAGAACAGGGACTTCATTTCTCTACCCTGCCTGTCATGAGAACAAGTCTCACTAAAGGGCATGGAGGCAATGAGAGCGTGATGTTGAATGTGTCATTTGGTAAGTCGACTGCCTTGGTAATGCATCTGCAGGGTCTCCAGACATGAGCAGGTTGCTTTCTTCTAGCAAGTCAGAGGGGTAGGTGTGAGAGGACTGCTTCAAGAAAGTTAGAGGGAATGTGGCAGTTTAAGATTCTCAGGTTCTTCTGTGCAAATCTCCCCACCCAAGGTCTCACGGCCTTACTCTTTTTCATGAGGCCCCCGACTTTGACACAGGAGACCTATTCAAGTTATGCCTCCAGTGTCACTTTGCAGCTCTACCTTTCTTACAATTAGCTCCTGGCCCTGATTTTCAGCACAGCCTGCTCTGCTGCTGCAGAAGATGAGGATCTCTTTATAAGCATTGCCACAGAAGCCTTCTAGATTTTACAAAGGTCTAGGGCTGCGTGTCGGCTAATCTCAGTCTGTTATTTTCTTTCCATTTGTATTTTTAGTATTTTTTTTTTTACTAAAGTATGACCTACAGAAAAAAGTGAACAAACCATAAGCATATAGCTCAATGAATATTCACAATGTGAACACACCCTTGTAGCACCACTCGGAATGAGAAACAGAATGTTGCCACGTCCCAGAATCCCCTCCCATGCCTACCTCAAGTCAACTAAAGCTCCTGAGAGGGCACGCTGTGTGACATCTATCATCATAGATTAGTTTTGCCTGTTTTTGAGCTTTACATAGAAGGAGTCATAGGGTACACACTTTTTTGTGACTGACTTCTATCGCTTTTGTAAGATTCATCCATTTTGTGTGTGTGTGAGTACTTGTAGATTGTTCATTTTCATTGCTCTATGTTATTCTATCATGTGACTATACCACGATTTACGTAGCCATCCAGTTTTTCCTGTGTATTTGAGAAGTTTTAATTTTTTTGTCTACTGTGAATAGTGCTGCTGTGAACATTCTTATACATGTGTTCTGGTACACACGTGTATATAATTCTGTGGGGTAAATAGCTACGAGTGAAACTGTTGTATCAGAGCTTATGCATAAATTCACATATATTGGATGTTGCCAAATAAATTTCCAGAGTGGTTGTACCAGTTTGCACTTGCATCAGTTGCTCCATGTCCTCACAAAGACATGATATTTCCATTATTTTTCATTTTACTTATTCGGGTGTGGAAGTAAAAGCATCACGGTATGGCATTAATTTTCATTTCCCTGATCCTCATGAATAATGAAATTGAGAACCCTTTCTTTTTTTTTGTTAGTTATTTGTGTTAGTCACTTTTTCTGAAATGCCTGTTTGTCTTTTCTCATTTTTCTACTGGGTTGTCTGCCTTTTCTTATTGATTTGTAGGAATTCTTTATATATTTTGGATACAATTCCTTTGTCAGATACATGTGTTACAGTTAAACACTCCTGTTGTGTGGACTGCCTTTTCTCTTCCTTAATGGTGCCTTTTGATGAACAAATGTTCTTAAGTTTTATATAACCTTTTTTTTTTCTTTATTTTCAGTACCTTTTTTTTTTTTCTGGGATGTCCTGTTCGAGAAATTGTTGCCTACTACAAAGTCATGAAGACCTTCCCTATGTATTATTTAAGTTATTTTTAACTTCCACATTTTTATCTGAAAACCTTATTCGACTGATTTTTGTTCATAGTTTGAAAAAGAGTCAAGATTCATTATTTTCAAGTGGATAGTCAATTCACCAAAAAAGACCATTGTTTCTCCACTGTACTTCAGTGTCATTTTTGTCACGGATCAGGTGACCTTACATGTATGTATATGTACACACACACATTTTATGTTCTTTCTGATGAATCAGTAAAAGTGTATATATATATATATATATATATATATATATATATATATATATAATGTTTCTATAGGCTGTGTAATGTTAATTGGTTTCACAGTCTCTCATTGACCAGTACCCCATGCCTTAATTCCTATAATTGCATAATAAGTTGGAAGGGTGGTAATCTATGTCTCTTTTTTTCATGATTACTTTTATATTCTTCTCATTCTGCATTTCCATATACCTGCACCATCTAATATGGTGGTGACTAGGCGCAAGTAGCTATTTAAATTTAAATTTAAAATAATTAAGAATTCAGTTTCTCAGTCACCGTCGCCACATTTCAAGTGCTCAGCAGCCACAGAGTGACTACTGTAATGGGCAGCACAGGTATAGAAAGGTTCCGTTATAACTGAAAGTTGTATTGTACAACACTACTAACAGGTTTCAGATCAGTTTGTCACTGTTCACACACACACTCACGTGCAAAACCTACTGGGATTGGGATTTGGTTTGGGTTTAATCTTCAGGTTAATTTGGGGAAAACAGATGTCTTTATAATAGCGAGTCTTCTGATCCTTGTGAAAAGTCCTCATCCTAGTTGTTAGTAGCTATGCTGTGTATAATTAATACCGCAAAATTAATGCAAAATAAGGCAAGACCAGAGAGGAAAAAAACATAAAAGAGGTTGTTCCATGTCTTCTACAATGTATTATCCAGAATATCCAGGATACAACAAAAATTACTAGGCATACAAAGCAGAAAAAAGGTATCCATAATTAAAAATATTAAAAGCTAATCAATAGATTCCACTGCTGGAGGAATTAGCAGTAAGAATAGAGAAGAAATGAAGAAGACTATCACATTAATTGACCTAATTTACATCTTTAGAACACTATACCTAACACATTTTTTTCAAGTAGAGATGGGTCTTACACTTAGATAAACTGTATACTGGGCCATTAAGCAAGACTGAATCAATTTCAAAGGATCCAAAACACAGAGTTTGTTCTTCTACCACAATTTAATTAAATTAGAAATCAATGACAATATGATATCTAGAAAACCCCCAAATATTTGTTAATAAGCTGAAAAACACCATTAAAAATAACCTCCAGGTGAAACAAGATACAACAAAGGAAACTGGAAAATAATCCAAGCAGATGGAAGTTGCTCAGTAGTGGTCTGGAGCCAGCTCATACCTGCTCATGAACGGTATTGTTAGAATCTCTTCCCAACGCGCTTTTTAATGACATCACATTGCAAGCTTGAAATCAGCCACAGGGGGGATTTTTATACCTCACAAATTGACACATCTCCAAAACCAAAATCCCTCTCAACATTGCCCCCAATCATAGAGAACAGGTTGTTAAACATATTCCAGAATACCACTGACTTCACCAGTGAAGCCACCTGACATATGATGCCATTTGACATATCTATCAGTGAAGCCATTTGGCTTATATATATAAAGAGACAGAGATTACAGGAATTGGCTCACGCACTTATGGAGGCCAAGTCCTACAATCTGTTGTCTTCCAGTTGGAGAACCAGGAAAGTCATTGGTATAATTCAATCTGAGTCTGAAGGTCTGAGAACCAGGGGAGCCAGTGGTGTAATTCCCAGCCTGAAGTTGAAAGTTTGAGAACCAGGGGCCTGCTGATGTAAGCCCTGGAGTCCAAAGGTGCAAGAACCAGAAGCTCTAATGTTTGTGGGCAGGAAAAAGATGGACATTCCAGCTCAAGAAGAGAGAGAGACAATCTGCCCTTTCTTTGCCTTTTCTAAAATCTTAAAGAGAAATACATTTCATTGGATGGTCTTCCTTTGCCTTTTTATTCTGTTTGGGCCCTCAAGGCATTGGATGACGCCCACTCACATTGGTGAAGGCAGATCTCTATACTTGGTCTACTGAATCAAATGCTAATCTCTTCCAGAAACACCCTCACAGACACACCCAGAAATAATGTTTCACCAGCTTTCTCAGCATCTCTTAGCCCACTCAAGCTGACACATAAAATTAACCATCACACCATATGTCCTTGTGAACTTCTTATCCTTGCTTATTAGTTCCAGGAGGTTTTTTGTTAATACTTTTTAGAAATTCTGCAAAGACAACCATCATTTATGAACAAGAACAGCTTTACTTCCTTCCCAATCGGTATATCTTTCATTTCCTTTTCTTGTTTTACTGCACTTGGTAGGACTTCTGGTATGATACTGCATGGGAATGGTGAGAGAGGACGTCCTGTATTCATTCCCAGTCTTAGAGAGAACATGTTCAGTTTTTCAGTTTTCCACCATTATGTGTGATATTTGCTTTAGGTTTTTTTCAGGTGATCTTTATCAAGTAGAGTAAGTTACGCTGTATTCCTAGCTTGAAGAGATTTTTTAAAATCATGAATGGGTGTTTTACTTCATCAATTGATGTAATCATATAATTTTTCTTTTTAGCGTGTTGATGTGGTATATTGTGCTGATGTCTGAATGTTGAATCAGCCCTGCATACCTGGAATAAATCCCACTGAGTCGTGGGTATAATTATTTTTTATTTTGTTAGCTTCCCTTTACTGTTTTGTTGAGGATGTTTGCATCTATGTTCATTATAGATATTCATCTTTAACTGGTTTTGGTATTAGGGTAATTCCGGCCTCATAGAATGAGTTGGGAAATATTCCTTTGATTCTATTTTCTTGAAGAGATTGTGCAGAATTGGTATGATTGCTCCCTTAAATGTTTGATAGAATTCAATAGTGAAACCATCAGAGAATGGTGCTTTCTGTTTGAGAGGGTTATTAATTACTGATTTAACTTATTTAATAGATTTAGGCCTAATGTTTTGTCTCCCCTTTTGGCTCTGAAATTCTCCTCAGAGTGAGTCTGTGTCGTGCTGCTCTTTGCGCTGTAATCCGCTACTATTGTACTGAAGCCCTGTTGGTGTGGTGGTAAGGTATGGGGAGGGGGGATGCTTTCCAATCTTCCAACTAAATCTGTCTTTCAGTGAGCATGTGCCTCTGTCCCACTCTGGACCTTCACAAGCATTTCTGCTTGTAGAGCTTCCAACTGCCCTTAGACAAGACAGGAAGGTGACAGGGGACTAGAGTTGGATAAACGCCTTTTTCCAAGTGGGATAAGGCCCTGGTAAAATATTTGGCCCTGGAGAGTAGGCCTTGGTCACGTGGAAGGCTCCAGGCATATTTCACAAAGCTAATCTTCCCCTCTACCTGCCAGAGCCAACAGGGGATCTTTCTTGGCTTTTCACCACAGAATATGGTGACATTCCTAGAGATGAGATCCACAAAAGTGTGAGGGCTCCACAAGGATTGTGGCCCCCAGGAGTTTCTCACTTTCATATTAGTGTACACTCAGCCTTCAGCAATTGCCAAAATTACCATTTAATGTTCCTACCAGTTTATTATTCCAGTGGCTTCTGCTACAGGTAAGCAAATTTTGGCTGTAACTCTCTGGATTCACCCATCTCTACAGATTTGGGGTGGCAGTTTGCCCTACAATATCAGTTTTCTGATGAGTCCCTGAAAAATTGTTCATTTGAAAGATGATCAGCTTTTTCTCGTTGTAAGGATGGTACTGATGACTTCCAAGCTCTTTACATGTGAGGCAGAAAACCTTGGCAGAGAAAATTTAGTATAGAGAACTCATTAAGTAAGTATTGGAATCCTGAGAAAGAATAAAAGAAAATACTGAGGAAACTCAGAGATCGGAAAAGCATCAAGAATCTACCACCTGAAGAGCTGGGCAAGTGGGGGAAGATTTTGCTGCAGTGAAGGACATTTGTTGAGGTGACGCTGAGAGGAACAAGAAGCATAGAACAATGCACAACCTGTTTCTCCCTCTTGCAGAATCTCTGTGGTCTCCTCCAAGGGCATCTTTAAACCGAGGTTCAGGTGACAAAGGAAAAATGTGGCTTTCAAGCTCCCAGGCCAGCCCTTGTGGTCTAGTGGTTAAGATTCAGCACTCTCACTACCACGGTCTGGGTTCACTTTCCAGTAAGATCAGGGAATCACACCACCCGTCTGTCAGTTGTCATACTGTGGCAGCTGTGTGTTGCTGTGATGCTGAAAGCTATGCCACCAGCATTTCAAATACCAGTAGGGTCACCCATGGTGGATAGGTTTCAGTGGAACTTCCAGACTAAGACAGACTAGGAAGAAGGACCTGGCCACCAACTACCAAGAAATTGTCCATAAAAACCCTGCGAATAGCAGTGGAACATTCTCTGCTATAGTGCCAGAAGGTGAGAGGATGGCACAAGAAGATTGGTCAGGGTTCCGCTCTGCTATACACAGGGTCACTAGGAGTTGGAATTGACTCGATGGTCCTAACAACAACAACAAGGTCCAAGCCCAGCCTGGTAGAACAGAATATGAAAGTTTTGAAAACTGGCTATTCCTTGACCACCACCTGATTTATTCTAAAGTGCACCTCATATCAAAGAAAACAACAGTAAATAATTTAAATTCTGTGCCAATCTAATTAAAAGGGATAAACAGAAAGGTCAACAACAACTACCTAAGAAGTGCCAATACATTCTGAGCCTTTATTAAGTTTCACATTATACTGAGGGTAACAGGAACAAATTTACAGATTTTAAGCACTGGTGCGATAAGATCACATTTGACCTTTAGAGCAGTGGATTCAAAGTTGTATTTGAGCAAACTAACTGATAGATAGGTTGACCCATTGAGGTCAGAGAAAAAAACATGAATAATTCCAATCATTTATATCTCGTCCTTTAATACCTTTAATTACTGTGTGTTTCATAGTGTACATAAAACTATTGTTTCCTCACAGCACATTTGTGCAGATATACAGACATACACGACAAACGCACATATATTTACAGAATGAAGATGCATATTTTGCATATTTGTATTTGTACAAATATTTTTCTGGATGCGTGTCCAAGATCAGGAATATTTGGAGAGTTATGGAAACAACCTAAATGTCTGTCAACTGATGAATGGACAAAGAAAATGTGATATATAATGTAGTGTATATATATATATATATACATATATACAAAATATGTATATTATATTTTGTATATATACAAAATATGTATATGTATATTTTGTATATATGTATATATATATATATACACACACAATGGAATATTATTCAGCCTTAAAAAGAAAGAAAACCTGCCATTTGTGACAACATAATAAACCTGGAAGACATTATGCTAAGTGAAATAAGTCAGAGAAAGACAAATACTGCATGATCTCATGTATATGTAGAATCTAAAATCGTCAAACTCATAGAAGAAAACAGAAGGATCGTCGTTGCCAAAGGCTGGGGGTGGGGGGTGAAACGGGAAGATTTTGGTCAAAGCGTACGAAGTTTCAATTATGTAAGAGGAATAAGTTCTGGAGAGGTGATGTATGGCACAGTGACTCTAGTTAACAATACTGTATTGTATACTTTAATCTTGCTAATAGGTAGATTGTAAGTGCTCTCATCACAAAAAAAGAGAAAAAGAAAAAGAAAGTGATATCTGTGTGAGGAAATGGATAAGTTAATTAGATTGATTGTGGTGATTATTTCACAGTGTATATGTATAGCAAAACATCAAGTTATATACCTTAAACATATACCAGGTTATTTGTCAATTATTTATGGAACTCAGAGTTCTTATGGCCCTCCCACTCCAGGTATTATCTAAGGACACAGAAACAATTTAGGAGAAGGAATGGTTAGTGACTCAATCACCTCAGTTTTGATTCAGCAAGATGTTGCCATCTCTCACACAACAAGATTGAGCAGATGCATTCATCCCCAGCCAAATCCGCCTCCCCCTGCACACACCCTAACACACAATGTGAAGTTAGAAATCCAGTAGACTTTATACCTTCTGTAGGTAATAGACATTCCCTTCCTGTAAATATCCTTGCTAAATGGCTCTACTCCATGATAAAATTGCATATTCCAATTGTCATAGAAACCAGAAGCTCATCATGATGTTTGAACTGTTGACACCTTTCTGTGGTAATCAAAATGTGAAAATTGATTTTCACCATGAGAGCCATAATCCATACTTTGGCCACTTACACCCGCTTCCAACATAAAGAATGAACAGACATTATTAAAGACAAGAAGCTCACCAAGGTGTGGTGTGGAGGGGAAAACTTCACGTGATGTGTTAGGTAGGTAGTCAGTATTGGGTGGGAAACAGATTTGGTTTCCTTTCAAAAACACAAACCACTGGGATTCCAGTCCTACAATTTAACTTCCTTAGAGACTAGCATAACCGATGCTACAGGAAGTAGCAATCCCAAAGACAACACAGCCCCAAATATTCACCTATCACTCAGTTGACAGATAAGGAAAATAAATCTCAAGAATGGGGAAAATGCAAGCAAACCTGAGAAACTTCTGGTTACCTTTAGAAAATGCCTCAGGTCTCAATCAGATGCCAGAAAGCTCAGGCTGCCTCCCTTCACTTCCAAACAAATAGAAAACCACAAACTGAGTGGTGAGATACCTGGAATCCCTACTATCATATCCTGATATCAATCACTGTGTGTCAGTCTATACTTCTGCTCAATATCTCATTTCCAGGGATAACACACTACATGCTGTCAGCATAAAAATTTGTCACTTTGATTACAAGATTATCCACTTCTTTCATAGGCACGTTAAGTTTATCCTCAGAGTTATAGGCTTAAAAAAACACTATTACTGGGCCAGCCCAGTGGCGCAGCGGTTAAGTGCGCACGTTCTGCTTCTCAGCGGCCCGGGGTTTGCCGGTTCGGATCCCGGTGCGGACATGGCACCGCCCGGCACGCCATGCTGTGGTAGGCATCCCACATATAAAGTAGAGGAAGATGGGCACGGATGTTAGCTCAGGGCCAGGCTTCCTCAGCAAAAAGAGGAGGACTGACAGTAGTTAGGTCAGGGCTAATCTTCCTCAAAAAACAAAACAAAAACACTATTATTCCTCAGAATGCTAGAAAGGTATGAACATATGAATGAATGAAATGGTAGAAGAAATATTAGTGATAGTATAATCTTAATGAAAAGGCAGGACCTGAGTAATATATGGAAGTCAGTTTCTATTTTGATAAATATCTTCCAAGTAGCAAGTTAGAGACCTCCTGGTAACAACAATCCCTAGGGCTCCAATGAGGCCAGGAATGTCTGTGAAGGTGAGACGCCCAGGGAATCTTGGTCACATTAGAATAGTAGAAAGTATAGAGAAAGTCAAACAACAACACTGAGCTGTTTCCAAAGTCAATAGTGAATAGCTGGTTCCAAAGGCAATCTTTGGAACAATGGACATAAAGATGGCGGCAAAGATGAAAATGATTCCTAGAAAGACAAATCCATTTTTAACAAAGTGCCCTGTGCCCTAGCGACCACAGAGAGATAGTTTGAGGCTGTCACAATTGGGAAATTATGTTCCTAAAACCATGGAAATACCTACATACTGCCAAACAGTAAGGGTGCTTAGAGATAGTTATGTTAGAATGATTCTAAACAACGACTTACTAAATAAAATGTATGTAAGGCAGATGAGGACCTGACAAACACATCATTACTGGGGGTAGTAAAACATGGTTTCTGTGATATTGGATTATTTAGGTTAGAAAGACAGAGGTTTAGTATGACACAGCTTTCTTGGATTCAAAAGAAAAGTGAAAGAACCTTCTGTGTTTATTCTTAGGGACTCTACTACAAGAAGAAGCCATCCTATTTTCTAGATGACATGCAGGAAAAGGGCCACGCTGGACCAGAGTTACACTTGGAACCAAAATTAATAAAGGTCATGATCAGGTTCTTAGTGGGGATAAATAGAAGACAGATATCAAGGATCATTATTGAGCCTCTATACTTTGTCAAGAAGGCAATATAATGGAGCGGTTGTGGGTTTAAGCTTTCTATCAGAAAAAAAGACAGATGTGGGTTTCAGTCTTAGGGGTGCAACTTACAAGCTATATAACATTTAGTGTAATCTTTTCTTTTTTTCTCCTTTCTCCCCAAAGCCCCACCACATAGTTGTATATCCTAGTTGTAAGTCATTCTAGTTCCTCTATGCGGGATGCCACCACAGCATGGCCTGATGAGCAGGTGCAGGTCTGCGCCCAGGATCTGAATCAGCAAGCCCCGGACTGCCAAAGTGGAGCGTGTGAACTTAACCACTCGGCCATGGGATCGGCTCCATGGTATAATCTTCGACCTCTGTAAAATTTAGCTTCCTTATCTGTTGAATAGGGATAATATTAATGCTTACACCAAGAGTTGATAAAAGTACATAACAATCTGGAGAGTATAGCCATGAACGTTCTTTTAAAACAGAGTCATAGCAGGAAGGTTTTAAATCAATAATCTAATTGTGCACATTAAGGAGCTAGATGAAGAAGAGCAAATTAATCCAAGAATTGGTGTAAAGAAAGAAATTATACAGCTGATAAAAAGAAAAATATCCATTTTCTGATAAGCTAACATTGTTTATTTTCTTGAGAACATAAATAAAGTTCCTTAAGTCTTGCTTGAGTAATCAAAGAAGACAGCACTAATTATCAATGTCAGGAATGAAACAGGGGATGTTTCTACAGATTCTTTAAACACTCAAATAATAATAAGAGAACATATGAACAATTTTATGCCAATAAATTTGATAACATAAGAAATAGGAAAATTCCTTGGAAAGCACAATTTTTGAAAACTAACACAAGAATAGAAAATCTTAGTAGTGTATCTACAAGAATTTGAATTTCTAATTTTAGAAACGTGTCCTGCTTATGGTGCAGGGAGAGGGGACTAAGGTAGAGCCCAGTGGACTTTACAATAAGAAGAGATGGAGCTGAGCATCGCAGGAAACCAAGGTGACTAGAGATTGTACAGTAGCATACTCAAGAAGTGAAGTCTCCACAGAGAGAAACTCCCAGTTCTGTCGAGTTCCTTGAATATTAACAGTAGTAATCAGCACATGCATGTGAAGAAGCTACCCTAGGCTGGTGAAAAAAACAAATCGGAAGTATTGGAGTACAATTTCCAGTGCTCCCACGTCGAAAGGAATAGTGCCTCTTCCCACAAGGTGGACTGGAAAGATTTATAATTCACTGAGTATTTGGCTGAATACACAGGAAGGTCTTGCCTCACTAGCAGGAAATAATTAGCCCTAGATGAAATATAGCTGCAAATCCACCATACAAAGTCACAAAAGCAATACCTGAAATAATCAAACTGTTTATAAGTAACTTAAACGTATCTCAGGGGCTGGCCCTGTGGCCGAGTGGTTAAGTTCACGGGCTCTGCTTCTGCTGCCCAGGGTTCGCTGGTTCAAATACTGGGCGTGGACCTATGCACTGCTCGTCAAGCCATGTTGTGGCAGCATCCCACATAGGACTAGAATGACTTACAGCTAGGATATACAACCATGTGCTGGGGCTTTGGGGAGAAAAAAAAGCAAAATTGGCAACAGATGTTAGGCCAGGGCCAATCTTCTTCACCAAAAAAGCAAAAGAAAAGCAAAAAGTAAATGTATCTCAGAGAAAACTCAAAGATATGTATGGGAATACAAAAATATCCACCACCTACCAAGGTAAAATTCACAACTGACATCCATTTCATGATTAATAGGTGTTCAGTGGACCAGGAAGACACAATTCATAATGAGAAGAATAATCAATACACCAAAACTGACTCAGAATTGACATTAGAAGAATTATAATATATATATTCCAGATGTCCAGGTATATGGAAATATGGAAAATATAAAAAAAGATGGAACTTGAAGTTTTGGAGATGAAAACCACCGTGTTTGACATGAAAAATACAATGGATTTCCAATTAAAATCTTAGCAAGTTATTTTGTGGCTATCATCAAACCGATTCTAAAGTTTATAAGGAGAGGCAATAGATCCAAAATAGTCACCACAATCTTGAGGAAGAACAAAGTCAGAGGACCAACACAACCCAATTTCAAGATTTGCTATAAAGCTATAGTACTCAAGAAAGTGTGGCATTGGTGAAAGAATAGACAGATCAATGGAACAAAATAGAGAATCCAGAAACAGACCCACATAACAGTGAACTAAACTTTGGCAAAGGAGCAAAAGCAATACAATGGAGAAACGATAGTCTTTTCAAAACATGGTGCTGGAACAACTGAATGTCCAGATGCAAAAAAAAATAATAATAATCTCCATATAGACTTTATACCCTTCACAAAAATTAACTCAAAGTAGATCATAGATATAAATTTAAAATACAAAACTATAAAAATCCTAACAGATAACACAGGAGAAAATCTAGATGACCTTGGATATAGTGTTGAGTTTATAGATAGAACACCAAAGGCACAAATTATGAAAGAAATAATTGATAATCTGGACTGAATCAAAACTAAAAACCCAAATTAGAAAACATTCGCAAAATCAATGTTATTAGGGAATTGCAAACTAAAAAAACAATATGTGACACCACTATGCATCTATTAGAATGGCAAAAATCCAAAACACCAACACCACCAAACACTGGTGAGAATATGAAGCAACAGGAGCTCTCCTTTCCTGGCTGTGGCAATGCAAAATGGTGCAGCCACTTTGGAAAACAGTTTAGCAGTTACTTAGAAAACGAAACACACTCTTACCATACAGTCCAGAAATCTTGCTCCTTGGTATTTACCCAGAGAAGCTGAAAACTCAGGTTCATATAAAAACCTGCACAAGGATGTTTATAGCAGCTTTCTTTGTAATTTAAAACATTTGAAAGTAACCAAGATGTTCTTTAGTAGGTGAATGAATAAACAATCCGTATGTGTGAGAGGACCGAGGACTCTCTAGGTTCTGGTGAATGTTGCCATGAACCTAAAATGGCTCTTAAAGATAAAGCGTATTTAAAGAACACAAAAACCAAAACAAAACAAATATAAACAAAAAATATACTTGATGGGACCTATGGTAGGTTAGACTTGACAGAAGAAAAGATAGCAACTTGGAGGACAGAAATAAGAACTATTCAAAATGAAATACAAAGAAAAAATCTAAAAAATATGAAAAGAGCATCATTGACCTGTTGGAAAACTTCAAGTGGCCAAATATATATGTAATTAGAGTTCCTGAAGAGGGGACAGAAAATAGAAATAATGGCTGATATTTTTCCAAATTTGATGTAAACTGTAAATCCCTGGATCCAAGAAGCTCAACAAAGTCCAAGCACAAAAAACATAAAGAAAATTTCAACAAGGTATATAATAACGTAATTGCTCACATTTGAGTGACAAAGAAAAGTATCTTAAAAGTAGCCAGGGGCAGGGGGAACATGTTACATACAGAGGAACAAAGATACAGATGACATCAGATTTCTCATCGGAAACAATGCAAGTAAGAAAATGGTATGGAAATACTTTTAAAGCACTTAAGGGGAGAAAATTTCAACCAAGAATTTTATACACAGCAAAAACTCTTTTAACGGGAAGAGAATTTCTCACCAGGAAACCCGCACTGTAAGAAATGTTAAAGGAAGTTCTTCAGGCCAAAAGACATTGATAACAGATGGAAATCTAGATCTACACAAAGAATTAAAGAGCACCAGAAATGGTAATGACTTGGGTAAATATATAAGTATTTTCTTATTATTTATATGTTTTTTAAATTTTATTATTTTTCTTTCTGAGGAAAGTAGCCCTGAGCTAACATCTCTGCCTGTCTTTCTCTATTTCATATGTGGGATGCCTGCCACAGCATGGCTTGATAAGCGGTGTGTAGGTCCACGCCTGGAATCCAAACCCATGAACCCTGGGCTGCTGAAGCAGAGCATGCAAACTTAACCCCTACACCCCCGGGCTGGCGCGTGAATTCCTTTTTTTTAATTGAGGTAATGGTGGTGTATAACATTATATAAATTTCAGATGTAGGTCATTATATTTTGACTTCTGTATAGACTACATCATACTCACCACCTAAAGTCTAGTTGCCTTCTGTCACCATACAAATGTGCCCTTTTACCCTTTTTGCCCTCCTCCAAGCACCTTCCCCTCTGGTAGCCACCAATCTGTTCTCTGTATCTATGTGTTTGTCTGTTTATCTTCCAAATATGAGTGAAATAATATGGTATTTTTCTTTTGTCATCTGACATTTTGCTTAACGTAATTCCCTCAAGGTCCATCCATGTTGTCAAAAATGGCAAGATTTCATCTTTTTTATGGCTGAGTAGTATTCCATTATATATGTACATGTTCTCAGAGGAATGGCTTTCAGTTTTTCACCATTGAGTCTGATGTTGGCTGTGGGTTTGTCATATATGGACTTTATTATGTTGAGGTACTTCTCTCCCCATTTTTAAATCAGGTTGTTTGCTTTTTTCTTGTTGAGTTGTGTGAATTCTTTATATATTTTGGATATTAACCACCTACTGGATATATGATTTGCAAATGTCTTCTCCCAATTGATAGGTTGTCTTTTCGTTTTGTTCGTTCCCTTTGCTGTACAGAAGCTTTTTAGTTTGATATAGTCCCATTTGTTTATTTTTTCTTTTGTTTCCCTTGCCTACGGAGACATATTCAAACAGTCCTCTCCAGGACCAAGTGCATTAGTTTTCCACTGATAAATAAAAAAAACCAAATTACCACAAAAAATGATATAAGGATCAAACTACAGTAACATATCATAAGGTAATCAGGCGAGTGACATCCCATTACCTTGTCCATACTCTAATGGTTAGAAGAAAGTCACAGGTTCATGAAAACACAGAGAGAAGGAAAATACAAGAGTGTGAGTAACAAAAAGGTTCAGGTCACTTAGGGGACTATGTACAATACCTAGGCTCCTCAAAGCTCTGTTCCATTGATGTGGGGGAAGAGAGGCTCATACCCCAGGCCACTGGTTGTCATCCCGGGACTCAGGCTCCAGCCACCTCGCCTTCTCTATTCACTCTGAGCTCCATTCCTCACCTCAGGAGACCTCACGTGCATATACAAGGATACTGAAGCCCATTTATCCCCTGTTCCCTGATACAGCCACCATGACTTGGGTCATCTCCCAGTCCTGGAAGTATAGTACTGGCAGTACTACTCACCCCTCAGAAGTAGAGATCCAATGAAGAGGAGCATGCAGGCCTACTGGGGCTTGGGGCTTGGGGCCGCTCTGGCAGCAAATTCCGGGCCCCAGATACATGGAACATGGTTGGGGGCAGACGATATGGGTTCTGAACGTGCACGTCCCCATCCTCCCACACACTGCACCCTTAGCCATTTGCAGAGAGGTGAGACTGGAAGAGGTTGAGAGTGGAGCTTCTAAAGTGTGGGGTTCATGACAAGTCCCTCCAGCGTGGGTCTCAGAGCAGTACTATGATCAACAACTGGTTCAGCATAGGCACTGTGATAGCCAACCTCCAAGTGCACCCCAGTGATTCCTGCCTCCCAGTGTTCGTGTGCTAGCGTAGTGCCCTACGTCATTTCACAGAGATGACCTATGGGACAAAGCATGTCATGCAGCGATAGAAAACTAAAACAGATGTTGGCACCGAGAGGAGGGTGTTGTGGTAACAAAAACAGGAGAGAGCTAAATAAAACCCTTTAAGATCCCAATCATTTAGAAGCTTACATCCTAGGGGGTGGGAGAGATAGACACATATGTAAATAATGTGATAATATGTTAGGATATGAGATGTGCTACCACAGAATATGAACAAAGGAGGCATTAATGAGACCTAGAGAATCCCTAGGCAGCCTTACTTAAATGCAGAAAGGAGGTCTTATAGCCTCAAACCCATAGCCTTTACTCTTCTCTGAGCCTCTACTCTGGTGAACTAAGACTTCATTTTCCTTAAATAGCTTTCAGTAGATAAAACAAGAGACAATTAACAATTAAATATCATTAACATGCACCAGTGACTTTCTAAATCTAAGAATACTCAGTACTATGTATGTCTGCCATAATAGGAGAAGTCATGTTTTCCTCTTGTAACCCAGATCCTTGGGTATCAGGGTACTCTTGCATAATCTGATGTCAATTCTCTAATCACATCAACCTCATCTCCCATTAGCTAAACACCGAAAATGCTTGTTTTGTTTTGTTTTGAGAAACCATTCTAGTATTTATGCATTTATTTCCACTTTAAAAGTCTGTGATCCATCCATAAACTACATTCTCTTAACCTCCAAGTCCCCAAGTTTCCACATCTGTAAAAGGAAAAAGAAAAAGGACAGATAAGATATAAATCGACTTAATTGTCAATTTGGTGAGAAACGGTAATCTTCTTGTGACTAATTTTCTTTTCTTTTAACTGTCATATGAAATACAAAAATTTACAACTGAATGAACAGTTAGGTATTAATCATTAAATGTAGTCCTAATTGAATTTCTTATTATAGCTTTGTAAGTAGTCACATTCTCAAAGGAATCCTCTCTTAGTACAAGATGCTGTATTACTGTAACTAAGTGATGAAGGACCAGCTAGTGTTCATTTAAGTCGCTTTTGCCCCTTGTTCTGGTAACTGTGTTCAAAACAAATATTGGTTTCTGCTGCCAAAGCTGATAAATTTCCCACCTGTAGAAGTCTTACAACTACAGCTCAAAGGACTTGTAGTTGTGAATAAAGTACACTTCAGAATATGCTGCATTCTAGACCAGTATATAAGCACATTGTTAACATTAAACTGGCTTGTAGAACTAAGTTTTTTGACTCTTTTTGTTATTTACTATATTGAGAAAATTTAAAAACATAACTGATATATGTCAGGAATGATTGGATGATACACAAAGCTTTACAGAGATACCTGGATTCTCAGAGACTGCTGTTTTCTGGGTCCAGATTTTTTTCAGTTCCTTTTTCTGGCTCTTCATGTCTGACCCCTTCTACTTTCTTCTCCTCACCTCCAGCTTCTTGGGCCTCATCATCAGTTTTCATATTGATATTCACTCGCTTCATTAGTGAAGAATAATATGGACATTAGGGCCAGAACTTTACGGAAAAATAGCCCAATTTATAATCAGTGGTGACAACCAGTACTCTACCCTTGGAGAATCAGGAGGATAGAAGTGGGTGAAGAAAGACTACCTGGACGTGGTTGATACAAGACGTCCAAGGCCCTCACATTTCTGCAGCTTGATAGTTTTCTAACAAACTCAGCTTGTTAGTTTGCTCGGTGGCGTTTTCCCCCTCTATCCAGTAGATCTCAGACCCTGTGCTGCTGATTGTACCCAGCCCTTTGGAGAAGAAGGGATCAGAATCATCTGGATCTGATCGCCTTCTGCATGTTTTCGTCAGAACTTTGTTGGAAAAGTATTCATTTGACTTAAAGACAAATTCTACAGAGAAGCTCATTGGTTCTTCAACCCTCGAAAACTTAATTTTTACATCTTTCAAGTGCTCTAGTACAAGTTCACCATTTTCTTGGATCATCCTACCACGAATATTCACATTTTTAAAAGCCGTCAACCAAAAGTGAGGTATGCCATTTGTTTGCCCTTTTCCTTCAGGCTCTTTTCCCATTTCCTCCCAAACTCCTTCCTGAACACCTGCTCCCACTGACACTCACCTTCTGTGGGCTCATGAATTGCACTGAAGATCTCAGAACTCTTATCATACAGGGCTTGGTAGAGGGCAGCATACCTTTAGTCAAGATCATAAAGGTCTTTACAGAATTGGGCTTCTAATACTGCATGTTCGGCCTGAAGTATTTTGAGAGCTTTGACCCTCCCTTTAATGGCTAAAAGCAAGCGCTGGGCACAGCCTGCCTTTGATCAGGATGCACCAACAGGGGCCGCAAGTCCTAAGGACTTTGCTGCCACTTGCCAGCTTCAGTCCCCTTCAGTTCCTCAGGCCCTGGCATCATAGAAGACATGTGCATCAGTCAGGGACCTTGGCCTCCTCTGGCTCCTCTGCCTTCTGGCATGCAGGCCCCTCTGCAGTTTCCTCGGGCACCTGGGGGGAGGTACCCTGCCAGCTGCTCAGCCTACAAGCTCTCCACTCCCTCTGCCAGATGTTCACCCTCCCGAGGCACGGGTCCCTAATTTGGGCTCCTGGGGACCACGCCTCACCACCACACGGCCTGCATGAGGCCGACCCAAGACGTGGTTATCACTACGAATGTGGTGGAGAAGGATTTGGGCCAGATCCCAGAATGGAAACGGAAACCCCACCATGGGGGCCTCGCGAGCCCCTAGGACAACTCTGGCGCCCTCCTCCTGTACCTCCTCGACGTGCTCCGCGCCTTCATCCGCATCTTCCTCCTCCTCGCTTTCGTAGCCCTGCTCCTCCTGTTCCTCCTCCAAGTCCTCCTCCTGCTCTGATGACCAGACGTCCCAGTCCTCCTCGACTGTGTGCTCGGCACCCTGCTGCTCATTCTCCACCTCCTGAAGGGCTTTTGTGACCACCTGGGAAACCAGAAAGGCTGCGGCACTTAGAACTACACTTGTCCCTTCTGCAGGAATCACAGGGACCCCGACGAGTCCGGGGTCGCAGTCCACGCAGCCATCAGCTCTGTGCTGGCTGCCTTGGACCGAATCTCGCCCCTCTGCGGTTGACATGGCAGAAAGGACGACCCAGGCTGCGCCTGGACCTGAGCAGGGATCGGGTTGTCGCAACGACCGCAGTGGCGAAGATGGTGGCCGCTGAAGCGACTGCCTCTGAGGGGAGCCTGTGGGCAGCAGAGCCTGCCAGGCAGGGGGCAGTGGGGGCGACAGAGAAGATGGTGGCAAAGGGGACAACAGTCTTCAAGAGTGCCTGTGGAGGCCCTCTGTCAGGAAGGGCGGGAGGGCGGCTGGAGGAGCGAGCCACCAAGACTGTGCCTGAGGTATCAGTGGACAGGGCAGAAAAGAAGCAGATGAGCCAGCGACAGGGGGCGGAGCTTGGAATGGTCAACAAAGGGCTGCTTCCGTCATCGCGAGCTCTAAGCTCATTTGTTGAGAGGTAAGGATTGACATGTCCAGGGTCCAATGAGAGATCAAGGCCTTCAACTTTCCCTGAGGCCTTAGGAGCCTGGGTTACCCTCCAAGCCCACAAGTCTTGCCTTTTTAATTCTACCATTGCAAGCAAAACTACAGGGTCCCTATTTGGTAGCACCCTGCGGTATGCAAACTGCGAGTTGTTCCCCAGTTTCCACCTGGGGACAGCTCATACATACAAGTAGAGACATAGTTAGGTAAGAAAAAAAGATGTATAGATCAAATATCAGCAATGGTTAAAACCTCCCATAAGAGAGAGAAAGAGAATTTGAATGTTTTCAAGTTATTTAAAAAAATGCAAAGTTCAAATTGACTCAGTGACAGTGGAGAGTGGAAGAAGTATTAAAAATCAGAGCTGGAACGTGTTTCTTGAATGCTCCCCAATTCACTTCAAGCCTCCAAACAATGACTAAAGAAAGACAGAGATTCATTTTAAAGGCCTGGGCTAAGCACATACCATTGACTGAATTTTGTGCCCCCGAAATCCATATGTTGAAGTTCTTACTCACAATGTGATGGCATTTGGAGATGGGGGTCTTTGGTAGGAAATGCGGCTTCGATGAGGTCATGAGGGTGGGTTCCACATGGTGGGATTAGTGCCCTTATAAGAAGAGACCAGAGAGCTTGCCCTTCACGGCTTTCCCCCCGCCACCCAACTCCCGTGTGAAGACACAGGAAGAAGGTGGCTGTCTCCATGCCAGGATGAGAGCCTCCGCCAAGAACCTGATCTGCTAGTAGTCTGACCTTGGACTCCCAAGCCTCTAGAACTGGGAGAAATAAATTTCTGTTGTTTAAGCCACCAGGTCTATGGCATTTTGTTACGGCAGCCTGATCAGACTAATACAGCGTGTCAGAAATTAAGAGGACAGACTGCCTAGAATGATTGCTCAGTCCACAGTCCAAGACTTTTTGTTGTCCTGGGCCCCACTTAGCCAAGACCCCAAGTGTAATGAATTCTTAAAATTAAGAAAACTCAACAGCTATTTTATGCTGATTCCATTAACTATTGTCCCTAGGCACAGAAGCAAGGCTGGGTGTTAGTTGTAACTTCAAATTCAGAACATAAGCTTGCTTACTGGAAGGACAGCTTCTTGGAATCCAGGACATCTAACCTGACAGACTCCAATGTTTCAGGGATGGGAAGCATGCATTCTGCAAGTGTGCTACTGGGAATGATGGTGGGAATAGCTGTGGTGGCCACTCTGAGAGTCAGTATGGACACCTACCCCAAATTTGGTTCAAGTTTCAAGACTGGTGACATCATACACACAGACTCACCAAGAGGATATAAAAAGCCTATTACTCACATAACGAGACTTTTTGGGGAAAGCAGGGCAGACCTCCCAAGCTGCTCTGAAAGAGACTTGAAAGAGTTAGGAAAGGAGACTGGTTTGGGAGTTTTATTGTGGTTAGTTGAGGGGGCCGGAATGAGAGTCCAAATGCTGACAGGGGCTTGTGTAATCTGACCCTCCCCCGTCACTGGTGCCAAAGGAAAGAGCATGTGGTCTTTTGCATGAGCTTGCTCTGATGTGGGGCACTGGCAAAGAGGGAGGGCTAAGGTTTAAAAGCCTCCAGCAGTCAAACGTTAAAAAATAGAGTCAGACACTTTATTATGATTCACCCCTGACGTCTGACTGATGACTGAAATGTGCCATTTCCATTTAATTGAATTCGAACTTGTTGAAGTAAGCCATTATAGCACTCTATGAGCCCAGCAGCCTGAGGCTGGATATGGAGGCGAAAGTTTCCTTGAACGCTTGTTCAACAGCCCAGCATTTTGTATCCTGAGATGTGAAATAAATGCCTCAGTCACTATCAATAATGTCTGGAGCTCAAAAGTGGATAAGGAATGTCTTGGTGAGGCCTTGGATTGTGGCTTTAGTATGTGTAAAGACACGTGTGATCTTGATTTATATTTTGGGAGTCAGGGGCAAGAGATTCCCAGAGTTCTTTATGCCAAAGGGGACAATCTTGGACAAGGAATTATTGCTGCCATTGGCCGGACCAGACAGCCAGACCAATGCCAATGGTCTCATAGTCTGTAAAAATGTGCCAGTGGGGCTGACTGTTGGCCAGGACATTCAGTGCTAAGGTGACTGCCTGAAGTTTGGTCAGTTGTGCTGGTTAAGGTGTCCTGGTTACGGGATGAGAGCTCCATCAGAGGTGACCAGAGTGGTGGTGATGATTCTAGTCGTAAAGTGTAGGAACACCCATTATTGTTCACTCAGGTGATTCCAAGTGGCTCCCCTCGTAGCCAAGGGTCTGAGAGAGGGGTAGCCTCCTCCAGCACCATGGCATATTGCAAGGGAGTGATGACTGGGAAGGTCAGGCCCTCCTGCAAGTGGGATATGCCAGAGTGTCCAGGTTTGCCTCCATCTGTAACAAGGAATCCTTGGTGACTTTGCTGAACTGGCAAGGGTGCTACTACCATAATCTAAAGCCTAACGGGCACCTGGCAACTGAGTGTCACAGGCCCGAGGCCTGTGAGAGCCTCTATTTCCAGGAGAGTTCGGTACATGGCCAGCAATTGCCACTCTAATGTCATAAATCATGTGGTCAAAGAGGGCTGTTTCTTGCATCAGAAGGCCATGGGCAACTTATGGCCATCAAGGGAGGTCCAGAGAGTCCAAGGGGCATGAGAGAAGGTTGCTAAGGCCTTTACAGTGAAGGACTCTCCAGGAGGCCTAATGGGAGTGTCTCTTGTTTTGCAATTTGGACAGATTCTAGAGCCTTTTGATGCAGGGGGTCTCAATCAAGGTGGGCTGATTTTCAAATAGTGTCAATAGGCTTATGTAACATTTGCAAATGAGGAATTGCCCATTGGACCCACAAAGGTCTAAAAGATGTTGGGTTTGTTTCAACATTGTGGGTACTGAGAGTCAATAGCTGATTCTTAGTGTCAGTGATGCAGCGGCCCTTGGTTTACCAAATAATTTTCAGGAATTTAACTAAGGTGGCACGGCCTTGCCCTGTGTGTGTGATAACGGCCCATCCCCTTTTTGTAAGCTCCTATGTGAGGATTTATATGTCCTGAGTGAGAGTTTCAAATGCATCTCCTCGGAGGAGGATGTCATCCATGTAATGTCATACCTGTGATCCTAGACAAATGTGGATGCAGATAAAATCTTGCCTGCAAAGATTGTGTACAATGGCAATTGTTGGGGTACCCCATGTGTGGCCAGGTAAATGTGTATTGTGTCCCTTCGGAAGTGAAGGTGTGCTGTAGCCGAGAGGCCACTGAGATAGGCACTCAACTGGACACGTTAGCCAAATCTGTAATAGCAAAACCTTTACCACTGCTGATTGGATGGAGTCAGTAATTTCAGTAATGTTGGGTAAGGGGACCTTAACAAGGGAGACCTGGCATTGAGGTGCTAAGGCTGTGGTCATCTATCCTGAGGTGCCATTCTTTCTTTCCTAGTTTAAAAACAGGCCAAATTGGAGATGATTAAATGGAGAAGCAGTGCAGATAATGACCCTTTCTCTATGTAGCACTTATATAATGGATTTCAATCCTTGTAGGCCCTGTTTTATTTTATGTTAGCCCATAAACAGTATTTTCAGCGAGGATAGTCCATTAGGTCCCCTTTTGTTAAGCCAATTTGTCAGCGGCAAAGACTTAATTTAACTTTATTACTAATTGTGTCAGAGTGCCTATGCCCACTGTAGGCTATTTTAAAGCAATGGGTGTTACGACCATGAAGAATTGAGGCAAGGCAATACTTCCAGTGCATAAAGCACGATAAACCTATTTGCCCTCTATTTTATATTCAGTAGCTCCCTTAGGATTATAGGGGCTTCCTTTTAAAATTTAGTAGGATCCCCAAGTATTACTGTAATTTGAGCCCTAGCATTGATTAAGAACATAAAGTTTTCCTAAATGATGCATTTGAGCAGATGTTGAAGTTAATTCACAATTTATTTGTAGAGGTGTAGAGTCAATCAGCATCTTTTATTATTATTATTATCATAGTAAAATTCACATAACATAAAATTCTCCGTTTTAAAGGGTGCATGTCAGTGGCATTTAGTACATTCACAATGTTGAGCAGCCATCCCCACTGTCTAGTTCCAAAATAAATCATCACCCCAAAAGGAAACCCTATATCCATTAATCAGTCTCTCCCCACTTCCCTCTCACTGCCTCCAGGCTCTGGAAACCACCAATTTGCTTTCTCCTTCTATGCGTGTACCTTTTCTGGATATTTGATACAAATGAAATCATACAATATGTGACCTTTTGTGTCTGGCCTCTCTCACTTAGCATAATGATTTCGAGGCTCATCCGTTGTGTTGCATGTATCAGCACTTCCTTCCCTTTTATGGTTGAATGATGTTCCACTGTGTGGATATGCCACTTTTGTTTATCCACTCATCAGCTGATGGGCATTGGGATATTTCCTCCTTTTGGTTACTGTGAATAGGGCTGCTATGAACATTCCTATACAAGTTCTTGTTTGAATAAATGCTTTCAGTTCTTTTGGGTATATACCTAAGAGTGGAATTGCTGAGTCTGTCCTATGATAATTCTACATTTAACTATTTGAGGAAGTGTGAAACTGTTTTCCAGTGGCTGCATCATTTCCCATTCCCGCCAGTAATGTACAAGTGTTCCAATTTCTCCACATCCTGGTCAATATGTTTTATTTTCCATTAAAAAAATTCCATTATACTCATCCATGTGGCATTACATGGTGATTTTTTTTGCATTTCCCTAGTGTCTAATGATGTCAAGCTGATTTTCATGTCCTTAATGCACATTTGTGTATCTTTTTTGGAGAAATTAGTATTCGCATCCTATGCCCATTTTTTTTTTCCTATGCCCGTTTTTATTTTTTTTTAAAGATTGGCACCTGAGCTAATATCTGTTGTCAATCTTCTTTTTTCTTCTTCTTCTTCTTCTCCTTCTTCTTCTCCTCCTCCTCCTCCCCCTCCCCTTCCTCCTCCTCCTCCTCCTCATTCTCCCCAAATCCCCCCAGTACATAGTTGTATATTCTAGTTGTAAGTCCTCTGGTTGTGCTGTGTGGGACACCGCCTCAGCATGGTTTGATGAGTGGTGCCATGTCGGTGGCGCCCAGGATCCGAAGCGGCAAAACCCTGAGCTGTGGAAGTGGAGTGCGTGAACTTAACCACTCAGCGACAGGGCCAGCCCCTATGCCCATTTTTAAATTGGATTCTTTGTCTACTTGTTGAGTTGTAAATGTTCTTTACATATTCTGGATTCTAGATCCTTATTAGATATATGCTTGCCACAAGATTTTTATTCCATTCAGTAGTCTGTGTTTCTGGTTTCTTGTTAATGTCTTCTGATGCAAAAACGTTTTTAATTTTGATCAAATTCACTTACCCAATTTTTACTTTTGTTACTCCTGCTTTCACCATCATATCTGAGAATCCATTGCCAAATCAAAAGTCATGAAGACTTACCCCTTTTAAATGGCTGAATTATGTGCCTTCAAATTCATATGTTGAATCTCTAAGCCCCATTAGCTCAGAATGTGACTGTATTTGGTGACTGGACCTTTAAAATGGCAATTAAGGTCAAATGAGGTCATATGGGTGGGCCACAACCCGATATGACTGGTGTCCTAAAAAAGAAGAGAAAATGTGGATGTACAAAGACACACCAGAGATGTGTACACAAGGAGGAAAGATCATGTAAGGATACAGCAAGAAGGTGGCCATCCGCAAGCCAAAGAAACGACCCTCAGAAGAAACTAAAGCTGCCAACACCTTGATCTCAGACTTCTAGCCTCCAGAACTGTGAGGATGTAAATTTATGTTGTTTAAGCCGCCTAGTCTGTGGTGTTTTGTGATGGCAACCCTAGCACAATAATATACTCCTATATCTTTTTCTAAGAGTCTTATGGTTTTAGCTATTACAGCCAGGTCCTTGATCCACTTAGAGTTAATCTTTGGATAGGGTGCAATGTAGGTGTCCAACTTTGTTCTTTTGCATATGGACATCTTGTTTGCCTAGTACCATGTCTTTTGAAAGGACTATTCTTTCTCCCCATGGGATGATTTGGCTTCCTTGCTGAAAACCAGCTGACCATAAATATATGGATTTATGGTGGACTCCCAATTCTATTCCATTGATCTACATGTCTATAATTATTCCACTACCACACTGTTTTGATTGCTGTAACTGTGGTAAGTTTTGATACAGGGAAGTGGACTTCTCCACTTTTCTTTTTCTAGATTGTTTTAGCTATTCGTGGCCCTTTGTGATTCCACATGAATTTTAGGATCAGCTTTTTCATTGTGCAGAAAATGTCACTGGATTTTTGAAAGGGATTCCATTTAATCTGCAGATCTCTTTACATAGGTTTCCTATCTGTATATTAAGACCTAAATTTTCCAGTGCTGCCTTGACACCTTTGAGCCTCATAATACCCTGCAGGCCCAACTGTGATTTCCCTTGCTCTCACCCAGAATGCCCCTTTCCCACCAGGAAGTGTTCCTCATGCAGCTGGTTCTCTTATCAACTAGATTAGCTGTGCCTCCTCTGTTGCTGCACCCAACAGGTTATACCTCTCCGCCAGCCCATGAAATTATTCAAATAAGCCAATCATATCCTCTTTCGGGAAGCAAGGTGTGCCTTATCTTCCCGTTACTACAAAATCTACTTCCCATAGTCTCTGCCAGTTAACTCTTCTCCTGAGTACAACTCCCGTGTTGCCCTGCATGGCATGCCTTGTTCTTCTCCCCTCCCCCTCGGCTGTGAGTATATGTGACTAAAAAACAGCTGTCAATCGTATCTGTCCAGTGCCAATGTCGTGTGCTTGGCCATCCCACACCATTTTGGGTGGGGGAATCCCCTCCTTCACCAATGGGGTGAATAGGAGGTAAACAGAATGTTTGGTGTCACAAACAGGGTGGCGCAACCACAATCCAGAATACTTGAACAGCTTTAACTAACTGCTCCTTTGCTAACTAAATGGTTTGTTAGTTTAGGGTGAAGGCGGCCTGGAATGGAACTGCCAGGGCTGCCTGGATTGTACCTTTTCTAATGCCGTGTTGTCTCTCTCGGGCTCTGCCATCTCCTCCCACCCTAAACTGCTGTTCTAGCCGCTGAGGAGAAAATTATTGTTAATCGACTATATCCTGGCACGAGGTGCAGCGGGGTGCCACCTGTGTCTGGCAGGTGGTCTCTGGAACCCCACCATCCAGTCTGAGGCTGGGCGGGGATTATTAATAAGCCTGTAGAGAGGATGACCGGGGGCTGTTCTGCCAATAGTGACTGGGGGTGGTGATGACACAGCATCTTAACTGCTCCACACTGAGTCCCACTTTTAGGGGATGGGCTAGAGCCTTTGGACATAAAGATTCTAGAGTACCATATCTAGCCTGGTGACTGGAGATGGATCATGGGTGGAGATCATATGGCCATCATCCAGGGAAGAAGTCACCCTGGGACAGGTCCAGGTTGACCTTCTAAAGGCTTGCAGAAAGGCATAGCTCCAAGCCATTCACAAAGGAAGAATTAAAAATTATGGCTCCCCAGATGCCTCTCAAGAGTTCCCTTTTTTTCAAGCAAGGGTAGCAACCTTGCCTGTCTCCTTTGCTGCTGCTTCCCTAGCACATGTGATTTTGTTGGCTTGTGTGTTCTATATATATCAGTTAGGTCTAGTTGTTTATAGTGTTGTTCAGTTCCTCAATTTCCTTATCGATCTTCTGTCTATGTGCCTATACCTCATTGAAAGTTGGGTCTTCAATTATTATTTAGAACTATGCATTTCTCCCTTCAATTCTGTCAGTTTTTGCTTCATATATTTGGGAAGGCTGTGTTAGGTCCATATAGAGTCATAATTGTTATATCTTCTTGATGTACTGACTCTTTTATTAGTATATAAAGTCCTTGTTGGACTATGTAACAACTTTTTCTTAAAGTCTATTTCATCTGATATCAGTATAGCCACCCTACCTCTTGCTTTGATACCATTTGCATGGAATATCATTTTCCATCCTTTTCTTTTCAGCCCATGTGTCTTTGGATCTAGAGTGAGTCTCTTGTAGGCAACATATAGTTGGATCATGTTTCTTGTTAATTCCTTTTGCCAATCTCTGTCTTTTCATTGGACGGTATAATACACCGGTACTGTAGTAATTACTGGTAAGCAAGGACTCTGTTCTGCCATTTTGCTATTCATTTTCCATATGTCATCCTTTTTTTCTTCCTTAATTTCTCAATGATTGCCTTTTTCTCTGACTAATTGAAATTTTCTAGTGTCTAATTATAATTCCCTTATCACTTCTTTTTCTTTACATTTTTTTCTTTAGTTTTTTTATGGTTACCCTGGGGGTTATAATTAACATCTTAACTTTATAACAATCAAGTTTGTATTTATACCAAGAGAGTTTCCATAGTATTCAAAAGCTCTGCTCCTTTCTTTGGTTATTGTGACAAACTAAGTGTTTGTATATTCTGTGCCCATTAACAGAGATCTATAACTATGGTTTTATACATTCATATTTTAAATCATATATGAGAACAAAAAGAGGAGCTACAAACAAAAATGCAGTAACACTGGCTTTTTTATTTACCTCTGTAGTTACCTCTGCTGTTGTGGTTTATTTCTTCGTATTGCTTCAAAAAAGTGTGCAGTGTTCTTTCAATTCAGCCTGAAGGACTCCATTTAGTACTTTTTGTAGGGCAGGCTTACTAGTGATGTATTCCCTTAGTTTTTGTTTATCTTGAAATGTCTTTATTTCTCCTTCATTTTCCACATATGTGGAATTCTTGGTTGACAGGTTTTCTTTTTGTTTGTTCTGCACTTTTAATATGCCATTCCAATGCTTCCTGTCCTCCATGATTTCTATAGAGAAATTGGCATAAATCTTACTGAGGATCACTTGTACGTAAGGAGTTGTTTCTACTGCTGCTTTCAAGATTTCTTCTTTGTCTTTTGGCAATTTGATCATGATGTGTCTTGGGGTGGATCTCTGAGTTTATCTTGCTTGGAGTTTGTTGAGCTTATTAGATGTGTAGACTCATGGTTTTCCTCCAATTTGGGAGGCTTTCAGACATTACTTTTTCAAATATTTTCTGTCCCTTTTCCCCTCCTTTCCCTCTGGAACTCTCACTATGTGTGCATTGATACACTTGATGATGGACGTAAGTCTCTTAGGCTTTGCTCATTTTTCTTCATTCTTTGCTTTTTCTACTCCTCTTTTCCTTTCCTGAGACTGGACTCCTCAACTGACCTTTTAAAATTCGCTGATTCTTTTTTTTAAAAAAGATTTTAATTTTCCCTTTTCTCCCAAAAGCCCCACGGTACATAGTTGTATATTTTAGTTGTGCGTCCTTCTAGTTGTGGCATGTGGGATGCTACCTCAGCATGGCCTGATGAGCAGTGGCATGTCTGCACCCAGGATCTGAACTGGCGAAACCCTGGGCCGCTGAAGCCGAGCGCACGAACTTAACCACTTGGCCACGGGGCTGGCCCCTGCTGATTCTTTTTAGCTTGGTGAAATCTGCTGTTGAACATCTTTTATAAATTTTTTACTTCACTTGCTGTACTTTGCAGCTGAAGAATTCTATTTTGTTCCTATTTATAATTTCTTTCTCTTACTCATATACCCTGTTTGGTGAGACATCTTTCTCATTGTTTCCTAGTTCTTTGATCATTGTTTCCTTTCATTCATTGAGCATATTGAAGACTGCATTTAAAGTCTTTTTTCTAGTAATCCAAAGCTTGTGCTTTTTCTCAGACAATTTATGTTAATCAACTTTTTTTCTGTGAACAGGACATACATCCCTCCTTTTTTCCCCCTCAGCTTTATTGAGGTATAATTTATAAACAAAATTTGCATATTTTGAGGTGTATAACGTGATAGTTTGATATATGTATACATTATTAAATGATTACCAGAGTCAAGCTGACAAATACGTTTATCACTTGACATAGGTAACAAGTTTTTAGGGGAAAAGGAGGTGTGAGAGAACACTAACATCTACTCTCTTAGCAAATCTCCAGTATACTATACAATATTTTTAATTATACTCATCATGCTGTACATCAGATCTCTAGAACTTATTTATCTTTTAGCTGATAAATTGTACCCTTTGATGACCTACTTCACAAAGAAGAACAAAGCTGGAGGCATCACACATCCTGATTTCAAATTTTCTTACAAAGCTATAGTAATCAACAGTATGGTACTAGCATAAAAACAGATACATAGACCAATGGAACAAAATAGAAAGCCCAGAAATAGACCCACACATATATGCTCAACTATTAGACAAGGGCTCCGAGAACACACAGTAAGGAAAGGATAGTCTCTTCAATAAATAGTTCTGGGAAAATTCGATATCCATATGCAAAAGCGTGAAATTTGACCCTTATCTTATACAATACCTCAAAGTTAACACGAAACGGATTAAAGACTTAAGAAATTGGTAAAACATAGGAGGTAAGCTCCTTGACATCAGTCTGGCAATGAATTTTTGGATTTGACAGCAAAATAAAAAATAAACAAGTGGGACTACATCAAACTAAAATGCTTCTGCGCAGCAAAGGAAACAATCAACAAAATGAAAGGTCAACCTACCTACAGAGTGGAAGAAAATATTTGCAAACATCATATCTGATAAGAGTTCAGTATCCAAAATATAAAAAGAACTCAATCAACTCAATACCAAAAAACAAACAAACAAAACACCAAATAACCCAACTAATAAATGGGCACAACACCTGCATAGACACTTTTCTAAAGAAGATATGCTACTGGCCAATAGGTATGAGAAAAGGTGTTCAACATCACTAATCATCAGGGAAATACAAATTGAAACCATAATAAGATATCACTTCACACCTCTTAGGATGGCTCTTATCAAAAAGACAAGAGTTAACAAGTGTTGGCAAAAGCAAGAGTGTGGAAAAAGGGAACCCTAGTGCACTGTTGGTGGGAATGTAAAATGGTGGAGCCACTATGGAAAACCGTATCTAGGTTCCTCAAGAAATTAAACATAGAACTACCATATGATCCAGCAACTCCACTCCTGGGAATATATCCAAATGAAGTAATTTCTGCTCTCCTATGTTCATTGATGCATTATTTACAATAGCCAAGATATGGAAACAACCTAAGTGTCCATGGATAGATGAATGAATAAAGAAAATGTGAGAAATATATATATATACACACACAAAAACAAACACACATTTTATGAAGATATATAAAAATTATTCTTAAAAGTTTCTGAAAAATTCATTAAAAAAGTATCATTCTTCCCTTTATTAGGGTAAAACTGCGAGGAACAGGAACAGAGACAAAAGATGAATTGTGGATTCTCCTTCCTTCAGACTTCATGTGTCCCTCAAGAAATCTCTACTGACAGAGCTTAAAAGGGAGCCAGTTGGAAAGGCAAAATGGGGTTGGCGGAGTCCCAGCAACATAGAGAAGAATACAGTATATTGAGCTCAGATATGTGGATAACTTTTACCTCACATCTACATCTTCCTACAGCATCCTGATGAAGGATGCAAACAGCATGTCTTTGAAAACAAAATAAACACAGAGATAACTGCAGCATTCACTTCCAAAAACACGAGAAAAAAACCCACAACCTGTGTTAGGAGCTTGTACTTTATGTTTATATAATAAATAGGGAACCATTTAAAGATTTTAATTAGCAGTATAGAGACAGGAAATGTATTATAGTTGGCTAATTTTGCGTAGAAAAGTTACATATACCTGGTGACTTTTCTTCTTTCTCACGTGACCACATAAAAGTTCAGAATTTAGATAAAAAGCTTCCTTCTCTATGTATTTGAATAATATTCCAGCCTCAGGCACACTCAGAACCTTTGCCTGAGTCCCAGACGGGGCATTCCTCTCAGATGGGGCAGTTTTTCTACCTGAAGGATTTAAAAATATCCTCAAGACTGGGGGCTGGCCCCGTGGCCGAGGGGTTAAGTTCGCGCGCTCCACTGCAGGCGTCCCAGTGTTTCGTTGGTTCGAATCCTGGGCGTGGACATGGCACTGCTCGTCAGACCAGGCTGAGGCAGCGTCCCACATACCACAACTAGAAGAACCCACAACGAGAAATATACAACTATGTACTGGGGGGCTTTGGGGAGAAAAAGGAAAAAATAAAATTAAAAAAAAATATATCCTCAAGACTTTGCAAGAGTTGGGAGATCTTCAGGTATAATCTGTGTAAAAATTGTGTAGAGGTAAAAACCTTCTATCACTCATAAACGTATTTGGAGGGGTGTATAAAGGTTATCCTGACTTAACTTTAGGCAAACCATAAACAGCAACTATACACAAAGCATTTTCCAATCCCCTATGTTTTTAACTGGATAAGTGGCCCCGCAGAGGCAGGACCTGCTGCTTTTAGGGAGGTGTAGTAGTTAAGAGTCTCAAGCCAGACTGCCTGGGTAAAAATCCCAGCTCAGTTACAGAGTGTGAGATCTTGGGCTCAGGACTGAATATCTCCAGTCTTGGCTCATATTATAATTTTCAATTTCCCCATCAGTAAATGAGGTAAAAAAAACAATCTCTTCCTCATGGGATTACTGTGCAGCTTTAATGGGTTAATACTTATAAAGGGCCTGCTTCACATAGGGTTTGGCACAGAATAAGTGCGAATTAATGTCTGATGTACATCACCAAATGAACACATTCCATGCTCACTGCTTCAGCTGCACAGATCATCTTTTAATCTCCCAAACATGCTATGTTCTCTCTCTTCCTCTGGACCTTTGCTCATTTTCATTCCCTTGACTAGAACTTATCTACTGCTCTGGCTTCCATTGCCTTTCTAACCCCTAATCACTCTTTATGCCCCAACTTAGATATCTTTCCTGAGAAGCCTCTTCTCCCTTAAGACTGGGTTACTTGTTTCCTTTATTTTTTAATAAAGTGAAAATCAAATAACACAAAATTCATGATTTTAATCACTTTAAAATGTACAAACCATTGCTTTGAGTACATTCACACTGATGTGCAACCATCACCTCTATCTAGTTTCAGAACATTTTCATCACCTCAAAAAGTAACTCTATACCCAACAAGCAGTTATACCCTGTTCTCTCCTATCACTAAACCCTGGTAACCACTAATCTCCTTTCTGTCATTATGGACTTGCCTAATCTGGACATTTCATATAAATGGACTCATGCAATATGTGGCATTTTGTGTGCATGTGATATCTTGTAATTATCTTTTTAATTATGCACTTTCTTCTCATTCTAAAAAAATACTCACTTCATGCATGATTTTGTATAACTATGGAGGAGCGTCCTCCAAATTGTATGCATTTCTTGCCTGACAGAACCTGTTTTGGACTCTGCCTGAAAGAGACTAAGACTCCTCAGGCATACTGCCTGTACCAATCCAGCGACATACACAAAGATTTTACACCATGACCGAAGGAGTTTTATCCCAGGAATATAATGTTACTTTACCATATAAAAATCACAGTGTAATATGTCATATTAATAGAATAGCAGATAAAACCTCATGATCATCTTAAGAGATGTAGAAAAAGCCTTTACCACAATCCAACACCCTTTCATGATAAAAACTCTCAACAAACTAGGATGAGAAGATATCTTCTTCAACCAAATGAAAGCCATCTTTGAAAAACCCACAATGACATCATACTTAATAGTGCAGTTGTTCAGAAGACAACCCACAGAATTGGAGAAAATATCTGCAAATCACATATCTGATAAGGTACTTTTATCGAGAATGTATAAATAACTCTTACAAATAAATAATGAATAGGTAATCCAATTAAAATGGGAAAATAATTTAAAGACATTTTTCCAAAAAACCCCATAAAAATGGCCAATGAGCATGTGAAAAGATGCCCCAAATCATTAGTCATTTAGGTAATACAAAGCACAACTACAATGAAATACCACTTCAGACACACTAAGACGGCTAAATAAAGATGGACAATAAATAACAAGTATTGGTGAAGATGTGGAATAATTGAAAGTCTCATATACGGCAGCTGGGAATGCAAAATGGTGCGGGTGCTTTGGAGAACATTTTTGCAGTTCCTCAAAACAGTACCCACAGATTTAACATATGACTCAGCAATTCCACTCCTAGATGCATATCAAAGAAAAATAAAAACATACAGCCACAAAAAGACTTGCATATGTATGTCCATAACAGCATTATTAATAAAAGCTAAAAAGTGGAAATAACTCAAATGCCCATCATATGGTGAATGGATAAACAATACGTTATAACCATACAATGGAATCCTAGTCACAGTAAAAGAACAAACTATTGATACATACTACAACATAGATGAAACGTTATGCTGAGTAAAAGTCAGTCATAATACAGCACATATTGTATGATTTCACTTACGTTAAAAGTCAAGAATAGTGGCCAATCCAGTGTGCAGCAGTTGGCTTCACTTGCTCCGCTTTGGCAGACGGGGTTCACAGGTTCAGATCCGGGTGCAGACCATCACACCGCTTATCAGGCAATGCTGTGGCAGGGTTCCTACATATAGAGTAGAGGAAGATGGGCACAGATGTTGGCTCTGGGCAAACCTTCCTCAGCAAAAAGAAGAGGATTGGCAGTGGATGTGCACTCAGAGCTAATCTTCCTCAAAAAAAACAAACAAAAAAGTCAAGAATGGATAAATATATAGAAAAAGAAAGTAAATTATTTGGCTTCCAGTGACCTGGGGGAGGGGCAAATGGAAAGCGACTGCTAATGGATAAAGGAGTTACTTACTGGAGTGAATAAAATGTTCCAGAAGTAGATAGTAGTGACAGTTGCAAAACTCTGTAAATATACAGAAACCATTGAATTGTACACTTTAAATAGGTAGGTATTACAGCACAGTAATTATTTCTCAATATATTCTTATCAAAATGGTTTTGAGACAACACAATGAGCCATTTAACGATAATAAATTTGATGATTTAGGAGAAAAAAATCTAAAACTAAGAAAAATGCAACTAACTAAAATTGATAAAAGCTGAAATTAAAAGTCCGAATAGTCTTGTATTTGTTAAAAATATTGAAGAACTCTTCACAACCCCAAAAAGTCAATCCAGCTCCAGATATTTACACCGGTGAATTCTATCACATGTTCAAGAAAGAAATAACATGTATCCTTCAGAAATTTAAATTTAATTTTCAGAAAATTAAAGAGGAGGGATTACTACCCAAGTTGTTTTATGGGGCTAGCATGTCCCTTTATATCAAAATTGAAAAGAACATTTTTTTAAAACCTGAAAATTACAGTTGAATATCCTTCTTGAATACAGTCACAAAAATGAAATCAAATGTTACATAAAAAGATAGTATATTATGACAAAACAAAGATTATCCCTAGAATTCAAGATTAGTTTACTGTTGGAAAAAAATCAATCAGTGGTGGACTTCCAGTTCTAATTCTACATGTAAGGAGAGTAGAAGTTGCCACCCAACCTAACAACAAGTAAAAAGTTGAACAAACTGAAAAGTTAAAAACCCTTCTTAAATTCATAGAGAAGTGAGGTCATAGACAAATCCCTGCCTGAAAATTTGAGAGTCAGACAGATGAATATAGAGAATTGCAACCTACCAGAGCAAAAACTCAAGAGCAGAAACCTCCTTGGGAGCCAGTGTCAGGGTAGGAAGACCTGAACTGTACTTCAGTTGTGGGAGGTTCATTGTGAACAATTCTGAGAGTTAAAAACCCCAGGGGGACCCAGTTACTACCCAAATTCACTAATTCTCAGGATGACTATACTCAGGGCCACCCTAGAGTTTGTGAACTCGAGGGAAAACATTTTTGTGATCCTCTGTCTGTTTAAAGAATTTGGTTAAAAACATATTATAAGAAAGTCTTCTCATTATAATCAAGATGGAATAACTTCATTCCTCTTGTCTCATCCCTCTTTAAGCTAAAAACCCTGGATAAATACACAAGCAAAGAAAACTGAAATGTGGAAAGGAGAAGATGAACTGGCTAAGGATCTCAGGACATGAAAAACAACACAGCAGTGATTTTCTTTGGTTTTCTTATTGCCTCCCATGCATCTCAGACAGAGTGCCACAGATGCCTCTAACCTTGAAACACCAACAAACACTGACAAAAATCTCCAAGAAGACTGTTGCCAATAAAGGACCTGGCAAAGGGTGGCCTAGCTATAGAAAATCTTTTTGGCAACACTGGCCCTACTCAAGGCAAAAAAAAGGAAAACATGACATATACTCCATGGTTTTAGCAGGGCTGATTGGGTAGCTGACCGTCAACCCCTTCTCCTTGCCTCATGAAGCAGGTGGTGGTGTCAGTGAGGCCAAACAGGCAGCTACTCTTCCATTCCCCACCCGGCAGAAGCAGGTGGCACTCAAATTTCTTTGCCAGGTGGTGATCATGGGAGAAATGAAGAGTAGATCTTCTTTCTCTGCCCACAGGAAGCTGGTGATGGGGATTCAATTCTCTTGCCAGTGGGTAGTGTTGGCAGGACTTAGTGGGAAGCTGATCTTTCACAACACCCCAGGAGAAAGCAGGCAATGCATTGATTCACCTGCCAGGATAGGGGTCCAGTGACATACTGAGACTATATCCCCACCTGACAGCAATGCAACTTCAAAGGTGGTAAAGAGCAGAGCTAGGCACCTCTCAGGTTCAACTCCCACACCTCAGGTTCAGAGGGACTCAATGGAAAGCTGACCCTCCACACTCACATGGCAGCAGAGAGGCTCAATAAGGCGATGCAAAGCTGAGCCAATTGACACTCAAAACACCCCAACCTCTAATGTCACCATGACCCAGAGGGGTGCTGATCCTCCACACCCACCTAGCATCAATGAAACTGAATGACATATGTGAAGTGGGGTCTGCTCCTCAATTCTTCGTGTCATCAGACAGACCACCACAGTGACAGTTGTTCTTCAGCCCTGAGCCTACAGCATAAAAGCTGTGTAAGTCAGCACTCTGCTTTCTTTCTCTTATCTATTACCTGTGCCTAGTGGGGAAATGAGCTTGCAACCCAAATCACAAGCCACAGGGTGGTGAGAATGGGTGCTCTCAATTTGGCTGGAAAGGATTAAGCAGTATTGTGAGGAGAGATGAACTTCTGCACCATCAGTTTATAATGAAGCATTGTTAATTGGCACTCCACTTTTGCCAGCGTAGTGTCAATGAGGCTCAGCAAGAAGCTAAGTACACACTCCCACCCAGCCCACATGCTACACCTTAACAAGGGTACTTCTACTAAAAAAGAAGTTTAAATGGTGTAAATGTCTCATAACATCCAAGGTATCCAGGATAATTAAAAAAATAACTCATTGTACCAAGATCAGCAAATCACAACGTGATTTAGTAAAAACAGTTAACTGATGCCACCACCAAAATGAATCAGATATTGGATTTATCTGACAAGGATTTTAATGCATCCATCATTAAATACATCAAAAAGCAATTATAGAGTGATGCCACTGAAAATGGTAGAGTAGGAAACGGAAGGAGTACATCCTTCCACTAAGGCAACCATTATTGTGGCAAATATTGTGAGAATAAAATTTCTCAGAATTCTAGAATTAAATCATAAACTTACAAAAACCAGTGGAATGTTTGATGAAGAAAAAGGCTGCTGAGTTTTGGAAAGAGAGCATTGTAATATTTTTGCTTGCTCACTTACTGTGTTGCATTCCCCAACTTGGCAGCGGCTATGAAGAGGACAGCTTGTATTCTTGTGATTTGCTGGTGCCAGAGGCAGAAACAGAGACTTTGTTCTTGAAGAATGGTGGTTGTTCATTTTGAGCTATCTTGCAGCTCCCTGAGGGATCAACTCAGGGCCTTGATTTTTCTTCACCCCATTGGAACTCTCTCAGTAGTAGAGAGGACACCAAAAAATGATTTTCAAAATCATTTAATGGCATATACTGTCAGCAGTTACCTGGAGCAAGGGATAACACACAGGGCAAGCAGCAGACATGTAGAAAAGGCTAGTAAAAAAGAGGCTGAGGTAGGAGATATAAGGGAGAATAAGAGCTTTAGATGATCCCTGTACATACCAGGGAATCTAGATTACCACAAGTATGCCTAGGGTTAGACATATGCTGAGAAAAATACCTGAGAAGATCCTAAGCTTTTACCACCAGCGTATCTTTAGTTTCTGCATTAGCAGGAAGGAATGGCAAAGATTGAGTTTTAAACAGCCTGGCTCAGTATTGAAAAAGTACACCAACTCAGACACTTTGAAAAACTGGGAAAGTATTTTTATTGGTTTGTTCGTTGCTTTGCTTTTTGTTTTATTTTGACACTTGATGTTTAAAGACATCTTTGTCAAATCACTACGTGACCACTAAGCTAGTGAGACAGAGACATCCCTGACCGTACATGACAAAGATTACAGCCTTTACAAAAATAGTTTAGAAAAGTGACTAAAAAACAAACAGTAAAAACCCACAATAAGAACCAAAAACATACTCTGAGAAGAGGGGAGGTTTAATCTCAAGTTACCACATTATAATATACAAAATGTCTAGTTTTCAACAAAAAATATGAATCATGGAAATATGTATTAAAAAATATGTGGCTCATTCACAGGGGGAAAAAGGTAATTAAAAGAAATTGTCTCTGAGAAATCTCATCAAGATGGCGGCATAGGCAGACTCTGAACTCAGCTCCTCCCATGAACACAACCAGGTTACAATTATTTTTGGAAAAGTTACCCTGGAAAGGAAACTGAAAACTGGATAAAAAGAACCCCCACAACAAGGAACAGTCCTGACTAAGGCAGAAGACGCAGAAATTCCTTCTGGAGAGAAAAAAATCTGCCTTCAGGAGCAGTGAGGTTTCACTGCCAGCCAGGCAGGAGCCACCCTAAGGTATGCAGCCCTCCCTGGAGGAGTGAGGTCCTGAGTGGGGGCCGATACTGCTGTAAGCATCTTTCAGAGTCAGCACAGCAGAGACAAGGGTCTTACTATCTGGGTTGCTGGCTATTAACTGCAGTGGGGAATATCCCCAGAAAAACTATAGGACGAAGGCCAAAAAGACCTGGGTCTTAAAGGGCCCACACACAAACTCACCCATCTCAGCAAACTAAAATCACCAGAGAGAAAGCTGACAGTCCTTTGGTGAAAAGAGACTCACCTGGAGGCTCTGGGTGCATCTTAGTGAGAGGAGAGACCTCTCCAGAGACTGAGACATGGTGGGGGCCGTTGTTGTGACCTAGTCCAGGCATGCTGACACAGACCCTGGCAGACACCATTGAAATTCTTCCCCTGGCATTTTAGCCCAGGGGTCTGCCACACCCACTAGAGCACAGATTTAATCTAGTAAAGCCAGGGCAGGCAGCCCACCCTAGGGACTGGCCCCACCCAAAATCAAGCCCTCAGGTTACTTGTTGGCCTGCATTCAATGGGTGCCTTAATCCTCTACAGGCAGGCAAGTGTGTCTGCCTCTGTGGGGCAGGGCCTGTGTGAGGACCAGGTGAACTGTGAGGGGCATTGGTGGAGAGGTGGGGGCATTTTCAGTGGGGTGTTGGGGTATGCTCCAGGGAGTTGGGAAGTGTGCATGGACCAGGACTGTGTTGACAGTGTGTGTGGTCCTGTGGGGGGTGAGGCTTATCAGCAGCAGAAGAACTGTGCTTTACAAATAGCCGTCAAAAGTATCAACCCCACCTTCCAAAGCCTGAAACAATTGAGTGCTCCCATGCCTAGGACCAGCCCCACTCAGCTGCACTCCCAAGAGAACTGACAACAGCCCTTGTAGGCCTGAGGCCTATAGCAACAGTAAGCACCTGAGCCTAGCAACCAGCTACACTGAGTACCAACCCAATTAACAGGAAAACTGCAGCAGGAGTGTGCTGTTAGACATTGTACCGAACAGTGCTGAGGCTCCCCAAGCCAGATTTACAAACAGCTGGCCAGGGAAAGAAAGACTAGACTCCCTGGGTACCTGCATTAAGAGCAACACTGACACAGCAGAAGGACAAAGTAGTCCACAAAGGGGTCACTCCTGGATCATTTGGACGGGTGACAAGAGGGAAGCACACTGCTAGGCCTCCAAAGGCATCTCTTACATAAGGCCACTTCTCCAAGTTCAGGAGACACAACCGACTCACCTAATACACAGATATAAGCACACAGAAAGAGGCACAATGAGGAGACAAAGGAATACATTCCAAGCAAGGGAACAAGACAAAACCCCAGACTAATTGAAACGGAAATTAGTAACCTACCCCACAAAGAGTTCAAACAAAAACTCATAAGGATGCTCACAGATATTGGGAGAAGACTGGATGAACACAATGAGCTGATCAGCAAAGAACTGGGAAATATAAAAAAAGAACCAATTAGAAATGAAGAGTACAGCACTGGAAATGAAAAATTCACCAGAGGGACTCAATAAGAGAGTAGATGATACAGAAGAATGGATCAGAGAGCTAGACAAAAGACTAGAGGAAATCACCCAAGCTGAACAGAAAAAAAGAAAAAAGAATTAGACAGAATGAGAAGAGTCTAAAGGAACTCTGGGACAATATCAAGCACACTAACATTCAGATTATAGGTGTCTCAGAGAGAAGAGAGAGACAAAGGGGCAGAAAATTTATTTGAAGAAATAATAGCTGAAAATTTTCCTAACTTAAGGAAGGAAACAGCCATCCAAGTTCAGGAAGCACAGAGAGCTCCAAACAAGGTAATCCCCAAGAGGCCTACATCACGACACATTATAAATGAAATGATCAAAATTAAAGATACAGAGATAATCCTACAAGTGGCAAGAGAAAGGCAACAAGTGACATACAAAGGAAAGCCCATATGGCTATGAGCAGACTTCTCAGCTGAAACCCTACAGGTGAGAAGAGAATGCCATGACATATTTAAAGTGCTAAAAGGAAAAAATCTACAGCCAAGAATACTCTATCCATCAAGGCTGTCATTCAGAATAGAAGGAGAGATAAAGAGCTTCCCTGACAAGCAAAAATTAAAAGAGTTTATCACCAAGAAACCAGTGCTACAAGAAATGCTGAAGGGAATTATTTAAGTGGGAAAGTGATGACCACAAATAGGAATTAAAAAGAAATGAACCCCCCCCCCAAAAAAAAACAAGACAATAAAATCACTGGTAAAGGTCAAAATATAATAAAAATAGCAGATCAACCACCTGTGAAGATAATGTGAAGGCTAAAAGACAAAAGTACTAAAATTACCTATGTCAGTCATAAGAGGGTAATGGATACACACACACACAACAAGAAATGAGATATGATTTCAAAAGTGTAAAATGTGGGAGGAGGGGAGTGAAAAAGTAGAGCTTTTAGAAATAAGTCAAGCTGAAGAGTCAGTCAACTCAATATAGACTGCTATATACATAGAATATTATATAGGATATGCATGGTAATCACAAATGAGAAACATATAATAAGTAAGCAAATAAGTAAGACAAAAGAAATCAAACATGTTACTAAAGACAGCCATCAAACCACAAGGGAAGAGAACAAGAGAAAAAGAAAGGAACAGAGAGGAACTACTAAAACACCCAGAAAAAAAAGTAACAAAATGTCAATAAATACATATTTATCAATAGTCACTTTAAATGTCAATGGACTAAGTGCTCCAATTAAAAGGCATAGGGTGGCCAATTGGATAAAAAAAAAAAAAAAACCAAGACCCACATATATGCTGCATACAAGAGACACACTTCAGACCTAAAGACACTCACAAACTGAAAGTGACAGGATGGAAAAAGATATTCCATGCATATGGCAAAGAAAAGAAAGCGGGGGTAGCAATACTTATAGCAGACAAAATAGACTTTAAAACAAAAACTGTAACAAGAGACAAAGAAGGGCACTACATAATGATAAAGGGAACAACCCAACAAGAGGATATAACATTTGTAAATATCTATGCACCCAACATAGGAGCAAATAAATATATCAAGCAATTATTAACAGACACAAAGTGAGAAATAGTAACACAATAGTAGTAGAGGACTTTAACACTCCACTTTCACCAATGGATAGATCATCCAAACTGCAGATCTGTAAGGAAACACTGGCCTTAAACAACACATTTGATCAGATGGACTAAGTGGATATATATAGAACATTTCATCCAAAACCCACATGGAACATTCTCTGGGATTGATCATACATTAGGCCAAAAAACAAGTCTCAATAAATTTAAGAAGATCAAAATAATACCATGTATCTTTTCTGACCACAAAGCTATGAACAAGAAATCAACTACAGGAAGAAAATCAGAAAAGCCACAAAAATGTGGAGATTAAATAAAATGCTACTGAACAACGATTGGGTCAATGAAGAAATAAAAGGAGAAATCAAAAAATTCTTGGAGACAAATGAAAATGAGAATGTGACATGCCAAAATCTGTGCGATCCACCAAAAGCAGTTCTAACAGGGAAATTTATAGCAATTAAGGCCTACCTCAAGAAAGAAGAAAAATCCCAAATAAGAAATCTAACAGCGCATCTAAAGGTACTTGAAAAAGAACAAACAAAGCCCCAAATCAGTAGAAGGAAGGAAATAATAAAAATCAGAGCAGAAATAAATGAAATAGAGACTAAAATAACAATAGAAAAAATTAATGAAACCAAGAGTTGGTTCTTTGAAAAGATAAACAAAATTGAGAAACCCTTAGCTAGACTCACCAAGACAAAAAGAGGGAAGGCTCAAATAAATAAAATCAGAAATGAAAGAGGAGAAATTACAACAGACACTTCAGAAATACAAAAGATAATAAGAGAATACTATGAAAAGCTATACACCAACAAATTGGATAGTCTAGAAGAAATGGATAAATTCTTAGAAACATACCACCTTCCAAAACTAGACTAAGAAAATGTAGCGAATTTGAATAGATCAATCACCAGTAAGGAGATCAAAACAGCAATCAAAAATCTCCCAAAAAATAAAAGTCCAGGAACAGATGGCTTCCCTGGTGAATTCTACCAAACATTCAAAGAAGACTTAATACCTATCCTTCTCAAAAAATTGAAGAGGAGGGGAGGCTTCCTAACTCACTCTACGAATCCATCATTATCCTGATACCAAAACTAGACAAGGACAACACAAAAAAAGAAAATTACAGGCCAATATCACTGATGAACATCAATGCAAAAATCCTCAACAAAATACTATCAAATCGAATACAACAATATATTAAAAAGATCATACACCATGATCAAGTGGGTTTCATTCCAGGGATGCAGGGATGTTTGAACATCAGCAAATCTATCAATGTGATACCCCACATTAACAAAATGAAAAATAAAAATCACGTGGTCATCTCAATAGTTGCAGACAAAGCACTTGACAAGATACAGCATCCATTTATGATAAAAACTCTTAATAAAATGGGTATAGAATGAAAGTATTTCAACATAATTAAGGCCACATTGACAAACTTACAGCTAATATCATTCTCAATGGAGAAAAACTGAAAGCTATCCCTCTAAGAACAGGAATCAGACAAGGACGTCCACTGTCACTCTTATTTAACATAGTATTGGAAGTCCTAGCCAGAGCAATCAGGCAAGAAAAAGAAAAAAAAAAGGGATCCAAACTGGAAATGAAGAAGTGAAACTGCCACTATTTGCAGATGACATGATTTTACATATTGAAAACCCTGAAGAATCCACCAAAAAACTTTTAGAAAGAATAAATGAATATGGCAAAGTTGCAGGATACAAAATCAACATACAAGAATTTGTTACATGTCTATACACTAACAACAGAGTAGGAAAAGAGAAATTAAGAATGCAATCCTTTTTGCCATTGCAACAAAAGGAATAAAATACCTAGGAATAAACTTAGCCAAAGAGGTTAAGTACTTACTAAGAACTTACTTACTAAGTCCAAAGTGAAGCTCTGCAGAAACAGACTGCCATAATAAAGCATTTCGGTGGAAAGAAGCTCTCGTAGCAAGTTGGCCTACAATAAAACACAAGGAGGGTCACTCTGACTTCATTTCCATAGCTGACTCCTAAATAGGATCTGCAGGTCCACAGCGAAGCTTTTCCACACCTAACAGCATTTGGAACAGGTTTGCGCACTTGCATATGTGTGCATCCTGTTCCGAATGCCCTTTGCTCTACATGAGTCATGTCGGCATTAACAAACATAGCCTTGGTGGCTGTTTATCTACTAAGGCCCATTGACCCTTCATGCCCCACCTAACTCAATATACTCCCTGCAGGAGAAAGAAAGTCTGGGGGAACCAATCCATCATTAAATGAGGAATGTTCTCATAAACAACATCAGGAACATGGAAGCTGTGAGAAGAGCTGTGGCGGGTTCTTCTCATCTTGTTTTAAGGAATTTGATGCTTCCCAAGTAAATGTTGCACTCACCTCTGTTGTCTATGTTAGCCCACTGTGTACATTCAAGGGATTAAATGGCAATATGCCCACATCCTGAAGAACAAACTAGAGATTGGCTCATGTCTTTAAAATTCCATGATGCCCAAGAACAAAACAGTGGCTTAAGTTAGTCAGGTTCACAAGCTAAGAAATAAATCAAATAAATCGTTCAAGCAACCTTCCCCTTTGGGCTTGACATTTCTAAAAAGGGAAAAGGTGCACCAGAAGAGCAAATGTGGCTCCTTCCTGATTAGGAGCACCCAGGCAACATTTGGTGGAACTGATCAATTGTAGCCTGGTTTTTTTCCCCACTCAGACTTCTACAAGGTCAATAGGTACCTAAAATGACTATCGTAATACGTCTTTTAAGATGTCAGGTGTTGAAATTACTTTTCAGTATAACCCGCACAACCCTTGATTAGGGTTATTTGTTTATTTCTTAAATGTAGTAGGGACTCAGGGGAGAAATCATGGTGGGTAAAAAGAGCTTGTTTTGAAAATGAGAAGGAATGTGGAGAGAACACAGCTACGGATGCCAGAAGTGAAGCTTACAGACTTTCAAGGGAAATAAGACCGGCACACACAGAACTCTAAATAGAAGGTACTGTGTGATCAGGGCACAAAGAGAGCCACACAGTGCACACACAGTTAGAGTCCTTACAGCTGGCTTTGGGGAGAAGGGTATATGGTATGGGCTTTACAAGAAAGGGTGGGATTTTGGCAGAAGAAGGAAAACTGGATAGCTGCAAGAGAGAGTTGCGCAGGGAAAGGCCAGATGCCCCATTAGGCTGGAGCCAAGTGTGCATGAGTGGGAGGGCAGAGAGGAGCAAGCTACAAGGGTAGGTTGGAGTCAGTAAATGGCTTGGATGCTGAAAGGATTAAAGAGGGGTGAACACCAGGGGTGGAAAACCAATGAAAAGGCTATTGCAAAAGCCTAGGTCAGGGATGAAGGCGTGCACTGGGGCCAGCAGCAGCGGCATGAAGAGGGTGCAGTGGGGAGAAGCATCGTGGCCATAGCTTTGGAGGACAAAGCTGACAAAGATATTGTGAGCCACACACCAAGGCCTAGATAATCAGGACACACTCTTTCTCACTTTACCAACACCTACAGAGTTCTCCCCAAATGGGAGTCAATTATGATAAAACCACAAAAAAGTAAATGAGAGATTAGTATGGGATGCCCCAGTTGACTGAGTCAAGGGGTAAAATGAACACACAATCACTTCGGGGGCTTATTTGATTATTGGAATGGCATGCAGTGCTGAGGCAAAATGCCAGATGGCAGCAGCAGACAGCGCAGCTGGCAGTGCGGTCTCAAATCTGAGACAGTACTGCGCTACCCCTCACCCCACACATAGACACACAGTCCCTTGGATGGTATTCACCCTCACCCTAAGAGCCCAATTGTCCCAGAAAGACCTCATTTGGGCGTGAAGCCTCCACTATTAGCAGGGTGGTCTCAGTAACAACTTTTGTGTCTGCATTTCTATTGCTTGGGATTCTCAGAAGTCTAAAATCGAAGATTGGAAAGGACTTCAGCGTACAGCTGGCAAAACCATTAGACGCCTCTGCATAAAGTTCCCACTAAGTAGTCAGGTAGTCTGTCCCTGAACATCTCCGATGACAGGGACCTCATTCCATTTGGGGCCTGTGCTGAATATTGTTTCTCACTATCCATCCTTCCCTAACAATTATTGTGTCACCACTCTGTTCTGCTGTGTACCCACTCGGTATCTTTGCTTACTTGATCTCATTTAACCCTCACAACACCTAATTGACAGAGGAAAATGAGGATCCAAGAAAGTGACTTATCCAGGGTCACACAGCTGCTGAGTGGTGCAGCTGGGATTTGAACTCTTAAGTCTATCTGGCTCTGATGTTCCGTCCATTAGAACTTAGTCTAAGCCAAAATCTGTCTGTCTGTAAATCCCGCCCACCACCAGAGTTATAACATCCCTTCCCGGAAAGAGGGTGGCCTCTTTAAGGTACCGTTGGAGACACAAACCTTCTGGATCTCTTTCACCATGAAAACACTTGAGAAATGCTGACAAGGCAATCAAAGTAAAAGGCGAAGAAGGCCACATCGCCAAGCCTTTGGAAAAAGTGCCTGTCCTTACCCTCTCTTGGCTTACATGGTGTTCAGCCTTCTGCTCTCTCAGTGCTCACCAATGAGCCTTCTAATCAACAAATCTGATGGCCTCCTCCATGTCTTTGTCTTCTATGACCTCCAACCTCTGGAAGTTCTCCTCTCTTAGTGTCCGGAAGACTTCATAACAGCTGGGCTGGGTCTTAAAGGAAAAGTAGCAATGTGCTGTACAGAGAAGGGGGATACTGTATATTCAAATTCCCGTTCAACATAATCATTGATGTGCCTAATAGGCAATGCAAACGTCAAACGTTAGAAACCAAATTTTTCTTATGTTACATCATATACAAAGTTAACTCAAAATGGATCAGAGACCCACCCTAAGAGCTCAAACTATAAACCTCTTAGAATAAATCATAAGAGAAAAACTTCATGACATTGGATTTGGCAATGAATTCTTGGATGTGACACCAAAAGAGCTGGCAACAAAAGCAAAAATGCATGGATTAGACTACATGAAAATTAAAAACCCTTGGGCATTAAAGGACGCTATCAAGAGACTGAAAAGGCAACACACAGCGGAGGAACCTCAATGGTGCCCACCGGGGTCTGTGTGAGCACGCCTGGACCAGGTCAGAGCAATGTCTCGGTCTCCAGGGAGGTCCCCCCTCTCCCCAGGATGCCACCAGAGCCCACCAGATCAGGCCCGCGCATCTTCTGTATGTAGGAGATGGAATGAAGTTTTTCATATCCCTGACCTTTGGAGAAAGTTTGAATTTGAACTGAACCAATCAGCAACTTTGTCTTTTCAAGCCACTCCTCGTGATCTCATTCAGCAGATCTTTAAAAGGCATGTTGCCTGTCTCCAGTATGTCAGCTTTAAGGTTGATAGCAGTACTGAATCAGCAGAGGCTGCCTGTGATATACTTTCTCAGCTGGGAAATGGTTCTCCACACCTTGGGCTTGATTTCCAGGGCCAATCCAAGTTTTATGAACGTGTCAAAGTCTCATTTTGTGTCAGCACTTACACTTGCTTTTGTCAACTCAAAATCATTATCATCAATCAAACTTGAAGACCCACCAGTGGATGACCCTTCACTGAAGGTTCTGGTGGCCAATTATAGTGATACTCTAACACTCCTAAAAATGAGCAGCTGTCCTTATGTTTCATCTGATGGAATCCTTTGTGTAGCCGATCATTGTCAAGGCCTTAGAGAACTGGCATTGAATTATTACATTCCAAGTGATGAACTTCTCCTGGCCCTTTCAAGTGAGACTCATGTTAACCTTGAACATCTTCGAATTGATGTTGTGAGTGAAAATCCTGGACAAATTAAATTTCATTCCATTAAAAAACAAAGTTGAGATGCACTTATTAAACACTCCCCTGGAGTTAATGTTGTCATATACTTCTTTTTAAACGAAGAGGAATTTGAGACATTCTTCACAGAAGAATCCCCTGTCACTCATCTTTATTTCGGTCGGTCAGTAAGCAAAGCGGTCCTAGGACGGATAGGTCCTAACTGCCCACGCCTAGTTGAGTTAGTGGTGTGTGCAAACGGTCTTCAGACTCTTGACAATGAGCTGATCTGTATTGCTCAACACTGTAAAAACTGAACAGCCTTGGGCCTCAGTGCATGTGAAGTTCGCTGCAGTGCCGTGGTTGAGTTTGTAAGGCTGGCTGGGAGGAGGCTCGCGCAGCTCTCTGTGATGGAGGAGGTTCTGACCCCGATGGGGATTACGGCCTGGATAAAATTCACGCTGAAGCCTCCAAATACCTGGGAAGAACGTGGTTCCCGGATGTCATGCCTGGCTGGTAATTGTCTACCAAAGATTCTCAACTTTTTTTTTTAAGGCAGTAAGATTAGGTTCTTTCTGTCTATGCAGACATAAATTGTAAGATGTATTGCTGAAATGTTTTCGGTAAAATATTTTATCATTTGCAAATTGTCTTAATGTACTGCAGCAGAAACATTTGAAAAAATAGGAGAAATTTGAAAAGCCAGAAATTTCCATAAATCGGGTGCAGACGCTATATTGTGAATTAGTTCATATGCTAAAGGCTACAGATGGTTTCTAGATAAGCTCCTCAGCCTTCCTTGAAGGCATGTTTTAGCTTGCTAAATAAATTTATAATATTAAGCTTTCTATCCTTTAAATTATGCATTGACAACTTTACATTGTTTTAATTGTTTTTGTTTCATTTTGATATTAATATATTTTACAAAATATTTAGTATTAAAAACAGAGTAAAATCAAAATATAGATATAAGGTTGGCTTAATTTTACTTCCTTTTTAGCACTATATAAGATGATATTGTGATTCAATAAACAACTTGTAATTTCCAAAAAAGAAAAAGGCAACACACAGAATGGGAGAAAATATATGCAAATCATCAGTGTAGCACACCCAGGTGGTGTCGCAGAATTGCTCGCATGTGGGGATCCCCTTCCCCTGCACACACATACACAAATCTGGTGTCAGAAGTGTTGTGAGTGTGAAAGCAGAGTTCTGCATGAGAGTAAAGGATACATGGGAGGAAAAACTGGGATAATTCGAATACAGGTGGTGTCAGAGAAGTGGGACTTGCCACATCAGCCTTGACTCATAAAATCACATGGTTTGGGAAGAGAAAGGATGAAAAGGAGGGACATGAACCTTTGATTCCGGCATGGCAACGTGGTCACCCATGATGTGGACCAGGAGCTGTGCCACACTCAGTCTCTAAAGGTAAACGTCACCAATGGAATTTGGAGACGGATCCAAATCACAGGCAGTTGGTTCACTGGATGCATAGGGAAATGCAAATTAAGAAGAGAAAGGCAAAATATTCAGTCTCTTTGTTATTGTTATCTGTCATAGCTAACATAAAATTAAAAGAAAGTACTAGGTATGATTGCGATGCTAGACTAAGCTCAGAATCCAGTCACTGGCCTCAAAGCCACCCCGCAAAACAAAAATTATGCCGGGACAATGGAAAGTACCTCTAAGACCTCTGGTCACCAAGAAGGTAGTCAACATGGGTGGAGCACAAAACCAAAAAACTATTGAAACCAGAAGGTATAGTGGGAAGGAATTGTTTCATTTTATAGATGGATATTGTCAGCTTCCTGAGGAACCTTTACTAAAAGGGAATGAGAGAGTGACTGATTTGGAGGCTGTGTCTTTGCTTTTGAATGCTGCGGAGTGGAAGAGAGTGTTTGGGTTGATTCAGAGCCACAGCTCACTATGGAACCACCACAGAGGGCTAGATGTGACCCAGACACACAGGAGGTTATTCCCGAAGGAACAGCCAGCCTGGTGGCCTGGGTAAAAGCGATGGTAAGGTCTGCTTACCCTGAGAAGGGGGACTGTCCATCTCTGCCTATGAATGCCAAGTGGAACACCCCAGATGAAGCAGCGTATATGCTTCACATGCAAGCCATGCGGGACTGGCCTTATGATGACCCGGATATTCACCTGCTGAATATGCCCATTACTCAGGTCATGGTAAATACTATGGTTAAGGGGACCACTTTCATGTGGGCACCCCATATAACCTTGCAGCTGCAAAAGTGAGGGACAGTTCAGGAAGCCTTATCGAATTTGCTGTCTCAGTTTCCCTTCATGGGCTTTACAACTGCCAAGAAAAATATTAGGTTGATTAACAACAGAATGGGGAAAGGCAGAGGAGACAATCAAGAGACTGGTTTTAGCTGGGTGAAAATCTCTAAACGGTTATTAAAGGCTAGTGTGAATCAAGCAAATATTGATAGGAGTGAAACAGAGAGGAAACAGAAAGGCAAGAGTCACAGGACTTGTCCCAGGAGAGTGGAAATCTTTAGATGAATTTGAAGAACTGGGAGGAATAAAATGGACATCAATGAGGTCAGAACCAAGGTATTCATACAGCACTACCAAAGGTTGGAAAGGCAAAAGGGTCCCCCTGCTGGTCCACCAAGATTAAAGGGCTCCAGACAAGTCAACTAGGTGTATCCCAATTTGGAAAATGTTTGAAAGCCTGAAGGCAGAGATTACAAGGAGAAACCTGACCAACAATCGCTTGTGTTTGTGGCAATGGTTAGGCAGATTAAACAAGTTGAAGACTGACAAAAGGGCCAGAGTCCCTTGGCTTGCCTCCTCACTGGGGACCCAAAGCCTTTTGCACAAGGGTGAGTAAGATGGTCAGTGGGTGGAAAAGAGAAGTCTCCAGGAGTCCTTGATGATCAGGATTATTTTAGGCTGGTTACTGTTAAAAACTGCAGATGAGAAGGAGGCTCTGATGGGTGGAATTTGCTTGCCCTTTGACCAGAGACATTTGCATTTGTGAAGGAAGTCTCCAACTGTGGGGGCTGTCTCCCTCTCTGCACCAGGAGGAAGGGGGGATGACCTTATCTCTAGAAACTCTTAATGGAGACGGCAAGGACTTAAGTCTTGTTTCTTGTGCTTGTCTGGTGACCTCATGTAGCTGACTCCCCCCACCACCAACATCCTCCTTTGTCTTTAGCTGAAGATAATATTTAAGGTGGTGGCTTCTGCCATGTACTCAATCCGGTTTGATTCTTATCTAAAAGTTATAGGAACACCCAATAACCAGACCCTACCGGCACTGATACCATTTTAACAACTCTTTTTACATATTCTTTCCTTTGTCTTGTAAAGAGATAACTCACATACCTATGCCTTAAATTTAGCCCTACCCTCAACCCAAGTTTGCAGCAGCAGCTCCTCCTGCCCATGGGTCCTGTCCCCATGCTATTCTCTAAATAAAGGAGCACTACTGCCAGATGGTGAGAGTCCAAGAAATCTTTCTTTCGACTCCTTGGCTCACCAACCCTGCATCACTTGATATAGTTGCCTCACGCACTGTGGTACCAAAACCCACTGGCGAAGCCCTGACATGGGCTCCAATTAGACTGAGAGAACATAAAAGTGTAAGAGTCAACCAGGCTATGAAAGTTGAAATGTTTAAAGAGGCTTTATATACAGAAACCGTGTCTTGTTTGCTTGGATGTCTTATAGGAATGGCTATTATGTCTGGCTGGGGAACACTTCCCCTACCTAGTATTGTGAAACCAAAACCTGTTGATGACGGCCTAAAGGAGGCTACAGTCGGGAATGTAAGGATTAATGGAAGTCAGGTAAAAGTTTGTAAGAGAAATGGTATGTTTGAAGAGGCTTTATGTGAAGTGGCTGCATCTCTTTTACCTGACCTTATTGTGGGGCTGGACATTGTATCTGACTGGGGAACGTTTCTCCCACCTAGCATTGTAAAACAGAAGGCATATGAAGCTGCCCTGCAAGCAATGCTCATTGGAGAGAATGCAACGGGACTCAGTGAGATTGTCAGAGCCCACATAGTGTGGAGGAGAGGCTGGAGTGCCGGTAAGGAAAAAATCTCTCTAACATACGGCACCACAGGCCGTGCCCTGCCCAACTCCAGGGGCTGCCATTGACCGTTTGTACAAGACCCCCGATTCTCATCCCCTGGGAACCGGAGCAGGGGCAGGGGGTGACTAGAGGCCTGCCACCAGCAGCCCCACTGAAGGGCAGAGCAGCTCGTGGCAGCTAGGACTCCAGTGTAGAAGTCGAGGTCTATTCATTGGTGCCCTAAAACCTCCTCCCTCAGTAGAGTCTCTGCTCCCTGTGTTGATCCGCCTCTGTCACACTGAGCTTCTGAAGAAGGTTCGGTTGATAAATGTCAGCCTGGCTTGCCTGAATTCAGGGAAACAATTACCTAAAGAGAAAGGCGCATTCCACAACTAGACCGTGAGAGCTGAGGCCCCCTGGTGGCTTGAAGTGGTAGTGACAACAGCCCTTCCAGATGGGAGTTAGAGAAACCTGATCAAGGCCCAATGAGGAAAGTGAAGTCCCAGAGCCAGGAAGCTGGGACAGACAAGGATTCTTTTCTGTCAGGGTTGTTCTATTAAAAATAGGCCTTATGAACAGCTCCATATTATTCCTGCTCACCTTAAGGAAACTGAGATTCAGAGGCTGTGACACTAGACCTTCAGGTTTGTAGTCCAATGCCATTTTTAGTACACTATGCTACAGGTCACTGGGAGAAAAACCTCAGAGTAGTGGCGTGACATCAGCATCATGGTGAAATGAGTCGTTACCTCTGTCTCTCCCTTCTAAGTAACAACCAGTCAGACAACTGGTGACCAAAAAAGGACTCCCCCCACAGCTCATCAGAATGCCTCAGTAATCCATGCATCTATACATCTGAACGTGGGTAGACTGGACCTCCAGGAGGCATTGGGATAGGGGAGCAGCCTCCTCCCTCTCCCCCAGTGGTGGTGATCCAAAATGTGGATCCTCACACTGTTGGGCATGCCAGTGACCACAGGCTACAAGGGCAAACATCGAACACCTGGCTTATCCCCTGCATCTCCTCAGCACTGGTGGGTGGCACACACATCCTGAGGCTCCAGGACACAGAGCCGAGCTGGCAACCTGACATCCTCCACTCCCCTGGCAGTGGCGCTGGTCTCTTCAGCAGTAGGGACAGCAAACAAGATGCAGATTTCACTGTCAGGACCAGGGTGCCCTGACCTGAGGTCTCCAAAAAGCACAGCAGCAGGCACCAGTGACCAGAGATAGCAAGGCCAGCAACAACACTTGAAGTTTAGCCCCTACTCCTCCCCCAGGAGTGGCAGGTGGCTCCTGTGGCCTGAGGCTGCAGGAACCACAGCAGGCCCTGACACACCACCCCCGGGGTGGCAACACCAACAATGGCTCTGTCAGAAGCAGGAGCTGCATACTAGAACCCGAGCCACCAACAGCAACCGTGACACCTGTGAACCCAGCTATCCTAGGAGCGGTGCTGCCAGGACTCCTGGATAATCCAGGCACAGCAGCAGAGCTGGCACATGGGGTTGTAGCACTTGAGGCCGAGAAGAGCCCGTGGAGGGCAAGTGGGGGAACACGACACCCAGGCAACGCTAGAAGCAGCAGAAGTACTCAAAGCCTGGTGACCTTGGTGGCAACACCTAAGACTGCAGTGACATCAAGAGCAACAAGACACCAGCAACCTCAGAGGCGCAAGGGGCACAAGGAGGGTACCGATGATGCCTCTAGCAGAGACAGTGGAGGCTGGAAAGTTCAGGCCCCCAAATACAACCAGAAGCAGCTCAGAACCAAAGTAACCAAGGTTGTACCCAAATAAGAACGGTGCTTACTACCACCAATGTGCAAGCAGAGGATCAATTCCTCAGACACCATGAAGAGTTACAGTAACACAGCAGAACAGAAGGAGAATGATAGCTTTCCAGAAACCCACCTCAAAGTCACAGAAGATAACAATCTGACTGACAGAGAATTAAAAAGAGCTGTGATAAAAAACTCAATGAGATACAAGAAAACTCACAAAGACAGTTCCAAGAGCATAGGAATAAAATTAGCGGACACAGGGAATACTTCACCAAAGAGATTGAAGCTCTAGAAAAAAAACAAACAAAAGTTCTGGATATGAAGAACACAAGGAATGAGATAAAAATGATGTCGAATGCATAAAAATAGAGAGGTCCTTATGAAGGAGAGGATCAGTGAACTCAAAAATAGAAACGTAGAAATGGTCCAGGTGGAAGCAGAGAGAGAACTAAGATTTTGAAAAAATGAAACACTTCTTCAAGAAATATCTCACTCAATTAGGAAAAGTAACATAAGGATTATAGGTTTGGCTGAAGGAGAAGAGAGGGAGAAAGGAGCAGAGAGTTTACTCGAAGAAATAATAGCTGAGAATTTCCCAAACCTGGGGAAGTAACTGGATATACAAGGACATGAAGCTAACACAACTCCTAAGTACATCAAGGCAAAAAGAGCTTTTCCAAGGCACATAATATTAAAACTGTCAAAAGTCAATGACAAAGAAAAAATTGGAGAGGCAGCAAGTGAGAAGAAAATAACCTCCAGAGGAACCCTCATCAGGCTTTCAGTGGATTTCTCAGCAGAAACCTTACAGGCTAGGAGGGAGTGGAATGACTGATTCAAAATACTGAAAGACAAAAACTATTGCCCAAGAATACTCTATACAGCAAGATTATCCTTCAGGTATGCCAGAGAAATAAAAGCTTCCACAGACAAACATAACCTGAGGGAGCTCACTGCCACTAGACCCGCCTTACAAGAAATGATGAAGTGATCCTTCCTACCTGAGACGAAAAGGCAAAGCTTAACAAATCTTTGAGCAAGGAGTTAAATAGACAGACAAAATCAGAAGACTGCAGCTCTGTATCAGAATAAGTTAGCAATCAAGTCTAAAACAAAGGATAAAGGGAAAGAAAGCATGAAAAATAACTATAACCACTTCAATTTGGTCACAAAATCACAACACAAAAAAGAAAAATTTGTGACCATGACAACATAGAAGGCGAAGAGGTAAGGGATGGAACCTGCATAGGCTAATGGACGTAAGAGGCTATCCGAAATTGGACTATCTCATCTATGAGATCTTTGCTACAAGCTTCATTGTAACTACAAAACGAGAAATCAGAGTAGAGTCCCAAATCATAAATAAAGTGAAAACCGGGAAAACCACCCAAGGGAAATGAAAGAAATACAAAGGAAAGAAACAATGGAAATATAAAGTAACTGGAAAACAAAAGATAAAATGGCAACATTCAGCTCTCATATTTCAATAATCCTTCTAAATGTAAATGGATTGAATTCACCAATCAAAAGAAACAGAGGGGCTGGCTGGATTAAAAACAAGACCCAACAATATGATGCCTTCGGGAAACACAGCTCTAAAGACAAACATAAGCTCAGAGTGAAGGGATGGAATAAGATACTCCAAGCAAATGGCAAACGAAAGAAAGCTGGTGTAGCCATAGTCATCTCAGACAAAGCAGACTTCAAGCAAAGAAAGATCCTGAGAGACAAAGATGGCTATTATATAAGGAAAAAAGGGAAATTCCACCAAGAAGACGTAACACTTATGAATATATATGCACCTAACACAGGAGCACCAAAATATATAAATCAAACCTTAACAGACCTAAAAGGAGAAATTGACAGCAACACAATAGTAGGAGGGAATCTGAACACCACACTTATGTCAACAGAAAGAGAATTCAGACAGAAAGTCAACAAGGAAACATTGGCCTTAAATAAAACACTAGACCAGATGGGCTTCCTAGAGGTTTATAGAACATTCCATCTAAGAACAGCAGAATACATCTTCTTCTCAAGTGCATATGGAACCTTCTCAAACTTAGACAATATGTTGGCAAACAAAGAAGCAAGCCTCAATAAATTTAAAAACGTTGAAATATTATCAAGCATCTTTTCAACCTACAGTGCTATGAAACTAGAAATCAACTACCATAAAAGCTGGGAAAGTATCAAATATGTGGAGAGTAAACAACGTGCCACTGAATAACTGTTGGATCGGCGGAGAAATCAAAAGATACCTAGAGACAAATGTAATCAAAAACACAACATACCAAAACATATGGGATCCAGCAAAAGCAGTACTAAGAGGGAAATTTATAGCAATAGAGGCCTACCTCAACAAACAAGAGAAATCGCAAATAAATAAGCCTACCCTATACCTAAAAGAACTATAAAAAGAAGAACAAACAAAGCCTGGATTCAGAAGAAGGAAGGAAATAATAAAAAGCAGAGTAGAAATAAATGAAACAGAGACTAGAAAAACAATAGAAAGGATCCATGAAACTAAGAACTGGTTCTTTGAGAAGATAAACAAAATTGACAAACCCCTGCCCAGACTCACAAAAAAGAAAAGAGAGAAGTCTCAACTAAATAAAAATAGAAATTAAGGAGGAGAAATTACAACAGATACCACAGAAATTCAAAGGATTATAAGAGAATACTATGAACAGCTATATGCCAAGAAACTGGATAACCTGGAGGAAATAGATAAAGTCTTAGAATGATACAACCTCCCAATACATAAGCAAGAAGAAAAAGAGAATCTGAATAGACGAATCACAAGCAAAGAGATTGAAATAGTAGTCAAAAACCTCCCCAAAAAGCAAAAGTCCAGAAGCAGATGACTTCTCTCGTGATTCCTACCAAACATTCAAAGAAGATTATTTCCTATCCCTCTCAAACTCTTCTGAGAAATTCAAGAGGACAGGATGCTTCCTAAATCATTTTATGAGGCCAACATTACCCTGATACCAAAACCAGACAAGGACAACAGAAAAACGGAAAATTATAGGCCAATATTGCTGATGAACATAGATGCAAAAGTCCTCAACCAAATGTTAGCAAATCAAATACAACAATACTTTAAAGGATCATACACCACCCTCAAGTGGGATTTATTCCAGGATGTCGGGGATGGTTCAACATTCACAAATCAATCAGTGTGATATACAACATGAACAAAGCGAATAATAAAAATGACATGATCATCTCAATAGATGTAGAGGAAGCATTTGACAATATCCAACATGCATTGATGATAAAATTTCTAAACAAAATGGGTATAGAAGGAAAGTACCTCAACATAACGAAGGCCATACATGAAAAACCCACAGCGAACATCACACTCAACAGAGAAAAACTGAAAGCCATTTTCCGAGAACAGAAACAAGACAAGGATGACCACTCTTGCCACTCATATTCAACACAGTACTGGAAGTTTTGACAGAGCAATCAGGGAAGAAAAAGAAATAAAAGGAAACCAAATTGGAAAAGAAAAAGGGAGACTCTCACTATTTGCAGATGACATGATTCCGTATATAGAAAACCCTAAAGAATTCACAAAAAAAGTCTTAGAAATAATCAACAGCTATGGCAAAGTTGCAGGGTACAAAACCAACTTACCAAAATCAGTTGCATTTCTACACTCTGATCACGAACTAACAGAAAGAGCACTCAAGAATACAATCTCATTTCCAACAACAACAAATAGAATAAAATCTCTAGGAATAAATTTACCCAAGGAGGTAAAGGACTGATATAATGAAAACAATAAGACATTATTGAAAGAAATCAATGATGACATAAAGAACTGGAAAGATAGTCCATGAACATGGGTTGGAAGAAAAAACACGGTTAAAGTGTCCACACTATCTAAAGTAATCGACAGGTTCTGTGCAATCCCAAGAAGAATCCCAATGACACGCTCCATGGAAATAGAACAAAGAATCCTAAAATTTATATGAGGCAAGAAAATTCCCAGAAAGAAATCCCAAGAGAGCAAAGCTGGAGGCATCACCATTCCTGACCTCAAAATATACTACAAAGCTACAGGAATCAAAACATCATGGTACTGGTACAAACACAGAGGCACACATCAGTGGAGCAGAATGGAAAGTCCAAAAATAGAACCACCCATCTGCGAATAGCTAATCTTTGATAATGGAGCTAAGTACATACGATGGAGAAAGGAAAGTCTCTCGAATAAATGGGGTTGGGACAACTGGACAGCAACAGGCAAAACAATGAGACTAGACCATTCTCTTTTGCCATACACAAAAATTAACTCAAAATGGATTAATGACTTGAAGGTAAGATGTGAAGCCATAAAACTCCAGGGAGGAAACATAGGCAGTCCACTCTTGGACGTTCGTCTTAGAAGGATCATTTGGAATACCATGTCCACTCGGGCAAGGGAAACAAAAGAAAAAATAAACTAAGGGGACTTCATCAAACTAAAGAGCTTCTGCAAGGCCAAGGAAACCATGAACAAAACAAAAATACTACCCACCAACTGGGAGAACATATTTGCACCTCATCTACCCGACAAGGAGTTAATTTCCAAAATATTTAAAGAACTCACACAACTCAGCAACCAAAAAACAACCCACTCAATAAATGGGCAGAGGATCTGAGCAAACATTTTTCCAAAGAAGATATACAGATGGCCAACAGGCACATGAAAAGATGTTCAGCTTCACTAATCATTAGGGAAATGCAAATCAAAACTACACTGAGATATCACCTCACGCCCACCAGAATGGCTATAATTCCCAAGACAAGAAACAAGTGTTGGAGATGGTGTGGCGAAAAGGGAACCTTCATACGCTGCTGGTGGGAACTCAAACAGGTGCAGCCACTATGCAAAACAGCATGGAGATTCTCTTAAATAAATTAAAAATAGAAATTCCATATGATCCAGCTATTCCACGACTGGCTATTTATCCAAAGAATATGAAATCAACAATTCAAAAAGATTTATGCGCCCACATGTTCATTGCAGCATTATACACAATAGCCTAGATGTGGAAGCAACCCAAGTGCCCATCAATAGTGGAATGGATAAAGAAAATGTGGTGCATATATACAGTGGAATACTACTCAGCCATAAACAAGAGGAAATCTTGCCGTTTGTGACAAGGTGGATGGGTCTTGAGGGTTTATGCTAACCGAAATAAGTCAGACAGAGAAAGACAAATAGCTATGATTTCTCTCATAGGTGGATGATAAACAAACAAGCACATAGATAAGGAGAACAGATTAGTGGTTACCAGAAGAAAAGGGGTTGGGGGAGGGCAAAAGGGGGAAAGGGGCACCTATGTATGGTGATGGACAATATGTAGACGATCAGTGGTGAACACGATGTAATCTATACAGAAACTGAAATAGAACAACGTACACCTGAAAAATAAACAAAGTTAAAAGCCAATATGACCTCCAAAATAAAATAACCTTTAAAAAGTCCTAGAGTTCACGGAGCATTTTCCCTGCTCCTGCACTTCCCTGGTAAGAGAGGAAGATATTGCTAGAAGATGCTACGGGTGTTAAAAGACAGGTTTCAGCAGGCTTTGGGGAGAGAGCCGTGACCTACACAAATTGTGAGAGTCCAGCAAAAGCGAAGAGAAGCCATGTAAAACCAGAACGAAAAATGCAGAAATCTCTCCCTTTGTGACACTTGGTTAGAATTGTTGGTGACAGACTGCAGAGCACAAATGCTTTCTGATTGGCTTGGGGTTGGCAAGATAAGAAGGCTTTCCTGCTCTCCCAAGAACTTTTCTTGAGAAATAGTTTTCTGTGGGGGGTTGGACAGGTCCTTATGGCTACATAAGAATGTTTGATCCTCAACCTATCAATGAATGCAGGATTTTGAGCAAAACACTTGAAATTCTTCTTAGAAGACTTTATAGACAGTTGTTTTCAGGTCAGATTGGTGTCAGGAAGTGTCAGAGGTTGAGGGGACCACGGAATCTCTGCTACAACTTTCTACCTGGAGCAGGGTTTCCCCTAGTACGTTTCTGACAAGGAGCGGAATGAACAGCTCTAGCAACAAGTCAAGAGCTCACTCCCTCAAAAGATAGCCCATTGCGTGTTTAGTTCTATGACATATAAACCCGTGCGGGAATTGTATGCCAGCCAAGCATAGACAGCCCAGTGAGTAAATGTACATGGTCGAGCCTGAAGCTTGTAATAAGGCACTCTGGGAACCAAACATTGTTCACTGTATGTCTGTTTCCTTAGACACAGAGTGAAAGTTGAGCGGGGGAGATGAGTAGAAAGGAGAATTTCTACGAAGATTCACTTTTATTCTGCTTTCCTTTAGAAAGTCAGATAAAAGCACATTTCTCTATTCTTAGAGCTCAGCTGCCTTTCATTCGTGTATTAGTCAGGGATCTTCAGAGAAACAGAATCAATAGAAGATCAATCTATCATCTATCTATCTATCTATCTATCTATCTATCTATCTATCATCTGTCTATCTATCTATCATCTGTCTATCTGTCATAGGGATTGGCTCTCATGATTTTGGGTGCTGAGAAGTCCCATGATCTGCTGTCTAAAACCTGGAGGACTGGGAAAGCCAGTGGTGTAATTCAATCGGAGACAAAAGACCTGAGAATCAGGGGGCTGATGGTGTGAGTCTGAGTCTCAGGCTGAAAGCTGGAGAACCAGGAACACCAGTGTCTGAAGGTGGGAGAAGGTGGATGATTCAGCTGAAGCAGAGAGAGAGAGAATTCACCCTTCCTCCACATTTTGTTCTGTTCAGGCTCTCAATGGATTGGATGGATGATGCCCCCCTGCATTGGTGAGGGCGATCTTCTTTACCCAGTCTGTTGATTCAAATGCTAATATTTTCCAGAGACACCCTCACAGACACACCCAGAAATAATGTCTTACCAGCTACCTGGGTACCCCTTAGCCCAGTCGTGTTGACACATAAAATTAACCATCGCACTTCCTGTGGAGAATATTCACCCCTTTCATAGCCCATGAGGTGAGGGACACATACTTACAGGATGATGGTCTTCCATGTGTGACAAGGACAATTTGGAACAGCTCCTAGGTGTTGGGTTGCCCTAACAAATAGATTTGTTAACAACTGTATTCTATTGCTTAGGAATGAGACGAACAACCTCCTTATAAAATAGTCTTTCATGGTAAGTTGGAGAAAACGGCATTCTACAAGCCAGAGTCTAGAGGCCCATCCACTTGTCTCAATCTACTCTGCTCCCGCCCAAAGTCAACACTTCCCTTCTCGAACCTGGACTGTTAACATAGCCTTCTTTCTCTCTGGTTTTCTGCACTTTCACCACGATATGTGTAAGAGTGGGTTTCTTTTTATTTATCCTGCCTAGAATTCACTGGGCTTTCAGAATCTGGGGATTACAACTTTCATCTGTTCTGGAAAATTTGGGGCTGTCATCTTCTTCCCCATTTCTCCCCTGTCCTTCTGGGATTTAAATTAAACATAAATGAGACCGTCTCACTCTGCTCATTGTGTCTCTTATCCTATCTTTTCCTTTTTTTCATATAATTAGCTTCTCCAGGCAGAATTCTAAATGATTTCCTCTGATCTATCTTCCAACTCAATAACTCTCTCCTAAATTTATTTTTCCTCATTGCACTTATGATCATCTAATGGTTGTGTTCAGCCTTCTGTCAAACACATCCAGTAAACTCTCAGTTGTTACATTTTTAGTCCTAGATGTCCTATTTGATTAGTTTTCAAACTGGCTATGTCACTTTTTATGATTTTCTGTTCCCTGAAAGTATTTTTAAGCTTATCTTTTATTTTTTGAACTGTAGTAAACCATAGTGATTGCAGTCTGTGTCTCAATTCTGATATCTGAAATCTTTGTGGATTTGTTTTCATTGTCTCTTTTTCCTCTGGTTGTCCCTTTCCATGTATTCTTTCCCTGTGTGCCTACTTGTCTTTGACGATGTGCTGATATATACTTGAAAAAGTATTTGCAACACTAATTTCAGGCCCAGGAAGACAGAACCTGCCTGCGGAGAGTATTTTCACTTGCTTCTGACAAATGCCTGGGGACACTACCTGTCCAAGGCCACTTTAATCCAAGGTCAGGGCTTGAAGGTCCTTACGTCATCCCGGTGATGGCTATCTAGTCTGCCAGTGCGGGCAAGGGCTTGCTGCTTCTGCTTCACCATTATCCGGAAGAGGGAGCCACTTAGTTTCAGCTTAGAGTGGCTGGGGAGCTTGTCAGATCTACCCATTTCGGACGTGGGCTCCAACTTTTTTCCCCTTTGCCCATGAGGCCACCCAAACCACAGCTCAGTTTCACCACTCTTTCTTCTGGATTCAGCAAACGCCCTCAGGCCAAAGTGGCTTTAAGTGCAAGGCTTTCCCACCTGGGTTCTTGTCTTCTGGATTTTAGTCTCATCGTTCCTTAGCTCTTAGTGAAGATCATTCCTTTCTATATTTCATCCAGTATGTCTTAGTTTTCCTCACTGGGATGCTTTGTCTAAATGACTTAGCCTGTCGTTGCCAGAAGCAGAGGTGTGCAGCACTCTCCGACCTGCTCTCCTTGGCCCCCGTCTCTCTTCCTTGCAGTCCTTCCTTCACAAAGTAACTGAAAGTTCCTTCCTGATTGTGTCATTCCTCGGCACAAATCCTCCAAAAGCATGCTGTTGAACGGAAGATAGAAATGAAACTCCCTCGTTAGGACCATCCGACCTAAATCTCTCCATCTTGCTTCACTCATTCACCGGTCAGGTATTCACTGTGGGCTGAGTGTGTGGCCCTCACTAGGCCAGGTGCCACCTATTCTTTGGCCTCTTCCCTCTTCACCTCCTTGTTACCTCCCAATTCACCTTACACTCCAGCCAAACTGGAATCCTCACTGTCATGTGGCAGAGCTGGGTCGGAACACAGATGGGCTAACTCCCAGGTCAGGGCACTTTCCTCTATACCATGACCCCGTATTCAGGTTGAAGTCCATTCCCTCTGGATAGTGATGCATTTTCTAGTAAATTAACTAGACAAAAGCTCAACAAGTACAGATTAGACTGACTTTTTCATATTTCTTGTTGCCCCTTGGCTATTTGTCCCGTGAGTCTAGGATGTAAGCTCTGGAGGCGAATTCATTACGGCAGTCAAGGTTTTAGCAATCTCCATAGTCACAAGGATGGCTAGGAAAAAGACTTCAGACTTGCTTTCCCTGACCAACGTGGGACCCACGGTCTGTGGAACTTGATTCCAGGTGCTGGGAATGACCTGCTGCCAAGCAAATCTACTGCCACCTGCTGGCGGTTGCCTGAAATACCAGTCAAAGCCGACTTGAGGGGAAAAAACACAGGATTCTGGAAGTAGGCCAACCTGGAAAGAGGATTCTAGTTTTGGCCTCTGCCACTATGTAACCTTGGACCAATCCATCTTCCTTCTCTAGGCTTCGGTCTCCCCACTCGTACGATTCGGATGCTTGCACAAAATGATCTGAAATGGCCTTTTCAGTTTTGACAAGCAAGGGTTGTCTCTACAAGGATGCCTGCGTGACCAGGGACAAGGAGAGACCTCTACTAAGAGCAGTAGGGGTGGGCTCCACTCACCCACTCGTGTAGGTGTTGGTTAGCAATGTATGGACCCTCCCACGTTTTTTCCTTTCTAATCTTGCACCCATGTCGGAAGAAAGCATTTACTGCAAAAGTAGGAAAACAGAGGGGGGAAACGAGAGGAGAAAAAAGCTGTGAGGGTGCTCTGCCGGTTAAGAGAAGGCAGGGGAGTATGGGACACGTTTTTCAGAAGTGTCACTCTAAAATGGTAAAAAAAAAAAAAAAAAAAAAAAAAGCTGGGGGCAGATTAAGGTGGAGTAAAGAGTTAAACCTTGAGCTGTGCAAAACAGCCACTCAGGGAGTTCCACGCATCTGAAGCTTTGCAATATGCTGGGCCCCCTCATTCCACCAAATCCTGGAGAAAACGGGAGGGGGAGGACGTTTCTCCTTGAATATTCTAGTTAACCAAGAGGGAACTGGAAATCCAGTTTGAGTCCACCACCGTTAAATGGCTTGCTCTGGCAGGTCCAGTGCTGGTGAACACGACCGAGTTCTGTTTGTTGATTGCCCATCTGGCTTATGTGCTCTGAAGAGGCCTCTTTCTGAACCCGCTTCATCACAGACCTGAGATGGGAAGGACGGAGGGTAGGGAGGGGAGGCATTTCCTCATTCTCTGAGCTCCTTCTGTCCCACGGGGCGATGTTGAGGGTAGTGAGAATAGACGCCCTCTAGTCAAAGTGCCAGGCTTTTCCACATGATTGGGCCCGAATGATGGAGCATTAAAGTGGCCTGTTCTCCAGGGGCCCAGTCCCTTGAAGATGCGATACTTTGAACTTTGCCATCTTTCCCCCTTCTATGGTGTCAGCCAAGAACCCTCACTTCAACTTGGCATCCCCTAGCTGTTGGGCGCCGGGACTCCTGGAGCCTAATTTCTGTCCTGATGAAGGGTCACTCCTGCTGCGGCCAGAGCCCCGAGAACAATTGGCTATTGGCTGTCCGACTCCACCCCACGGAGAGGCGAGGCACTCGGGTTCATCGAAGGCTCAAGGCTCTGGGAATGACCAGCAGCCGAGTATCTCCTGATGCCACAAAGGTGTGCAGCCCTTTCAGAGCGGAGATTCGGCCGGGCGCTCAAATCACTGCACTCCCGTCCACAGGGAGCAAACTCTTGGGCATGCGCTGTTCCAAGAGAAAAATCGCATTTTGCCTTTTTGCAGACGGGAGGCGCAGGGTGGGGTACCCCAAGCCGCCGACCCCCGGCCCAGCCCTCCAGCAGCCAGGGAGCCGGAGCTGGCCTGGGAATGACTAGAGACCCGACAGACCAGAGGGCTGGGTGGTGCGCAGTCTGCGGGACGAGGCAGGACCGCGCGTCTTTTTGTGCATCTCCTGCCACCGGCCGGATTGGCTAGGCTCCCGCCGCCACCGGGTTGGGCGGAGCCAGTCGCGCGCCCGGCTCAGCGCCCATCCAGGGGCGGCCGGAAGCGCCTGCGGACCAAGCGTGCTTGGAAGCGGCTGGGTTCCTCCTGCGGGCGCTGCGTGGAGTGGAGCTGCTGGGCCGCTTGCTCTTCTCGCCGCTCCCGGGCTCCGGGCTCCTGACCGATCCCCGCCCTCTCCGCTCCCCTTGTCGTCGATGCCCTCCCCTTAGAGGCGACTCTTTGCCAAAGAGCTGGCGCCCCCTCCCTAGCTCCCTCTGGACTCTCGCTACCTGGCTCACTCCTTCCTCCGCCTTCTCCCTGGTCCGCGGCCACCTCCCCTGTTCTCCGTCCGTCGGAACTACGGTATCAGGCCATGCTGTGAGCCGCTGTGTGCCTGCTACTCGTCAGGACCTGGCTCTTGGAGCTCAGCGACCCCAATCCCGCCTCGAAATTCCACTTCAACCTCCAAGGGCACCTGTTCCCATGTTCCTGACGTCGTTCTGGATCTCTTTATTGGTAAGCGGGGTGGCCAGACTGCCATGAGCGGCGGGGAGGGTGGGGGCGAGTGGGCGACGTCTTGGAAGTAGTCAGCTGGAGGAGACGTGGACCTGGGCTTCTAAGCCCCTGCCCACGTGCCCTGCCTACCGGCTGGCTCCTACAAAGATTGGTGGTGGGAATGGGGGCGACCAGTTGAGATGGAGCCCATATGTTACTGTGGCGCCTGATAGCGTCCCGTGTGTGCTCAAATTGCTGGGGTTGGGGATGCCACCACCCCAGGGTCCACGCAGCCATCCCCAGGGACTAAGGTCCCAAGCAGTTCTCAGCCACGAGCCCTGGCCCCTGTGTTTGTGTGTGTTGGTGGAGGGGGTGTCATAGGGTGAGGGCTGAAATTAATATTTTGTCCTGCCTTGACATCTGGTAAAATCGGGAGGGCCTCGAGCGGCCTAATGGCAAGTTCCTGGCCCAGTCTGCTCCCGCAGATGGAGTCCCCTAGGCAAACAAGCCTCCCTATCACGTTGACCAGATGTATTCCTGCTTGTAATCCCTGAGTAGTGGTTCTCCAGCAGCCAGCAGAGGTATTCAGACAAACCAATGGCATCGTCCCTCAGGAACCAGGAGAACCTCACCCTCTTAATACTACAAAGCCTGCCTCCTACAGACCCTTCTGGTTCCCTCTGTTCCACAATGCAACCCCCATGTGTCCTGTGTGGCATGCGACGTCCTCCTCTCCTGGGCTGTGAGCGTATGTGACTAGTAAACTGCTGCTCATCTTCTCCGTCCAGTGTTGGGTTGCTGTGCTCAGCCATCCCTATAACTCTAGGGCGGGACTCCCTCCCTCACGAGCGGGGTGAAGAGCAGGTGATTAAAACAATCGCCGTCACACACGGTGGCCCAACTGCTCCTTGGCTAACTGGTTCCCCGATACAGTGGAGGCTGCCTGGGACAGGGCCGCCAATTGCTAGTGGGCTTGTGCTTTGGCCTGGCTGACACTGTGTTGTCTCTGTAGGGTGTTGTCATCTCTTCCTACCCTAAAACGCTCTGGTCCCCAAGACAAGAGTTGTAGTTAATTGATGGCTTCCCAGTGTGATGTGCCGCCGAGTGTGGCCCGTGTGTGGCAGGTAGTCTCAGAAGTTCCTGCTGGTTAAAGTGGTGAAACACAGCACCCTAACCAGTCAGCGCTTGAGTCGTTCTTTCTGGGGGTTGGGCTAGTGACTTGTCATGCAGTGACCAGTGCCTCTCACCTGGTGACCACGACTGGTTTCTTGGGGCAGCCATATGGAGATTCTGGTTGTGCACCCCTGGGATGGCCCAGAGATGACCCTTTATTCGGTTTACTGAAAGGAAGGAGACCACTCCCACAGGCAGAATTAAGCATGGCACCCTGGTTGCCTTAATAGTCAGTGTTGTTTGGGTCAGGGTGGTGACTTTGCACCTCTCCTGTGCTGCTGCTACCCTTGCTGCTGTCCTGCACACTCTGCTGACACCCAAAGTTATTGAAGTGCACATCCATGGTGGCCTGTGGCCCAGGAGCTGATAGGAAAAGGGGATGAAGCGTTTGGTATTGAACTGCTCTCCCAATGTGAAACCCCTTTCCGGTGCGCCTTGGCTTTGGTTATCACTGCTTCTTACCAGCACGCCAAAGGGCTAATCTTGTGATCATGAGGCTTAATGCCCCTACCCAGACCGTACACAAAATGACCCTACTGGATATGAATGCCCACCGTAGAGGAGGAGGCAGCTGCCCAAGAGATGTTCAGAGGCCCAGTGGCCCCTTTCCCCATAACCACGTAGGAGGGCTGGACCACTCATGATGGGGTGGAGACAAAGCCCAAAGCTGTGAGTTTGCACAGCTAGAAATCTAAAATATTCTGAAGGAACGTGTACAGACAGAAAAGACCAAAAAAAAAAAAAAAAAAAAAAGAAATCCTGTGTGGTGGTGGACATGGCAGGGCCGTAGCAGAAGATGGTTTCAGTCCATTGGCTTCTGGGCTGGGGGCCCAGCGATCTTCTGCGGAGCTACTTTGCTGCTTATGTCTCTGTTACAACCAAAATCTGATCATCGTAGTTACAGGGCAAAACACCCATGGCACCCCTGTGACAATGATGACATTAATCCAAACCCAACTTAAGCCCAGAGTCTTTAAACCCTCTAAAGCAGCCATCGCCATAGGGGAGGCCCCTAACCCTAATGATATTGATTTGAGGCTCTCTGGAGGAGGAAATGTATAAATATGAACAGAGCTAGAGAGGACCCTCCTACCCGACAAAGTATATCCAGTGACAAACAAGCAAAGTGAATCCAAGAGAGAGAAAGAAAGCCACAAGCTTGAATATAAGGGGAGGAAACAATTTAAATTGAAGCAAAAGGCCACAGTTTAATCCAATTGGAAATCCAGAATGTACTAAAAGAATTTATACCCTGATGAGAACTCTGTGCTCGGCAGAGGGGTATTTTCTCACTGTGTCCTGACCTGGTCTTTCCTTTGTACAGCTGTGGAGAGAGAGAGCTCTCTGGTGTCTCTTCCTCTCCTAATAAGGACACCAGTCCTATTGGATTAGGGCCCTACCCTTATGACCTCATTTAACCTTGATTACCTCCTTCAAGGCCGTATTTCCACTACAGTCACACAGAGGGCTAGGGCCTCAACATATGAATTTTGGCGGGACACAATTCAGTCCATTACGCCTTGGTTTATATTTTGAGTCTCTGTGAAGCAATTGACTGGCAGAGTTCTTTACCTCAAAGGAAGCAACACTTAGGCAGTGGCCCCAGAGTTTATAGACATATACAGCTGGGGCCATTTGTGGGCCAGGGCGTTCAGTGCTAAGATGACTGCCTGAAGTTTGGCCAATTTGCTGACCCTTTGGTCCAGCCCTTTATCCTGGACATCCTGGTTAAGGGGTGGAACGCAGTAATATGTGTGATGGTGACAATACGGTCTGTAGTGTACAGACTCCCGGCGTTGTTCACTCAAGTGGATTCCAAGGCGCTCCCCAGGTGGCCAAGAGTTCCGGGAGAGGGGTGGCCTCTTCCTCCACCATGGCATCTGGCAGGGGACTAAGGACAAGTGAGGCCATGCCCCTCTGCGAGGGAGATAAGCTAGAGGGCTCATATTGGGCTCCATCCTGTCTCAAGGAGGCCCCAGTCACCATGCTGTGGTTGTGGGGTGCTGGTTCCGTGACCCAAGGCATACTGGGCATCTGGGTACAGACGTCACAGGCTCAGGGGCTGTGAGAGCCTCTCTCTTTGAGGATAGCCCAGTATGTGGCTGGCACTTGGCACTCTAGTGGTGTGTAGTACACGGCCGAGGAGGGCAGTTTCTTGCATCAGAAGCCCATGGGCAACTTCCAGCCATCCTGGGTGGTCCAAAGACTCTAGGGGACATGAGAGGAGGTTACTAAAGCCTCTAAGACAAAGGACATTCTGGAGACACTAAGGAGAGTGCCCACTGATGTAGATTTGGACAGATTCGAGAGTCTTCTGGGAGAGGGTTTTATCCTTTTGTTGTGTAAATTCCTTTAGTAACTTCTGGATTTCCAATTGGATTAAATTGTAAATTGAAACAGAAACACACATAAAACAAGTTTATGTGTTGATCGGTTGATGAAAATGTTGTTGTGACCAGAGGCTCCCAGGAACCCAGCCCTGTATTTCCCCTAGGAGCAGTGGTTTAGCAGTCGCTAATTCAGTGCTCGTGGTGACTTTATAGAACATGAGTACCACAAATCACAAGGATCGACTGTATATGTGTTTAGTCTGCTAGGGCTGCCATCACAAAATACCACAGACTGGGTGGCTTCAACGACAGACATTTATTTTCTCAAAGTTCTAAAGGCAAGAAGTTCAAGATGAAGAGGCCAGCAGATGCTGTGAGTGAATGTGACTAATATCCGGCTGTCACCTCATCTGTGCAGTGTGAGGTGGTTTGTGTTTGGCCATCCTCATAACCCTCGGGCAAGAATCCCTTCCTCACCAACGGGCGAATAGGAGGTGATCAGAACAGGGGTCCAGGGTGATGGGCAAGACACAAAGCACAGACATGAGAGACAGCTGTTTGAAGCCAGGTGTTAGGCCATTCCCAGTGTGTGTGTGTGTGGAGGTGTTGGGGGACCCTTTTTGATGCCACCAATAGAAATTGTCGACTCAGCTTCATTGGACCCCAGACAGTACAATGTATGGCTGTGTATTCCTGTGGCCTGGGGCGGGTGTACTTTTGTTCTCACTCATGCAAAACATTTGAAGATACAGGTTTTATTTCTATGTTTGATTTTAAATTTGTTTGCACCTGTAAATATCTGAAGAGATGTTAAGCAGTCAGCCACATGCCTGCAGATCACACAGCAGTATGTATGTGCAGTGGCCACAGATCCCGAGCACCGGACCCTGGGTAACGTGTGGTTGGAAACAGGTGGGAATGCGTTGCTTTAGTTGAGGGATCATTCATGCATACACTGTGGCATACTGCAAAATGAAATTTTCTGATAAAGGTTATCTGGAGTAAGTTTTTAAATGGCCAACCAGAAATGAACATGGACGCGTCCAGGGGGAAAAAAAGGGTGGTTGGACCAGGTTCCAGGCAGACAGCTCTGCAGTGTCCACAGCCCCATGTATCAGACTGTGCTAGTGAACACACACACACCACATACACACACGCGCACACATGCAGGGACCGAGGCTCCTTGGTCAGTGTGTGTCAGATCCTAAGGGTCACAGTGATGCCCAGGGCCTGTTCTCATTCGCAAGCCGCTTTTAGGGGAAACGGCCCTGCTGGAGGTCTCAGGTGTCTTGGGTGAGAGCATCAGAGGCCTTTAGAAAGGCCAGCCTTCTACTATGCTGGGCACTTACATGTACTCACCCAAGGTTCCTCCAGGCTGGAAGCACATGATTAGTGAGAGAAATGCCAGCTCCCAGAAGGAGTGCCTTTGAGAAGACAGCCCTGAGGCCCAAGAATCTGAAATGGCTTTGTGGGGTGAGCGTCCAAAGGTTCTCCCTGTGTGTCATATGCCATCTGCCCGGCGTTAAAAACGGAGGTGTACAAGAGCAAGGTTGACATGGATGTGACAACAAAATGCCCATTCCCAGCCCAGGTGGGGGAAATGTGACTTTGAGTTGGAGGACGGAGCATGGTTAGCTCAGCTCAGGAGGGCACTGAGGGTGGGAAATTCCTTTTCCTGGGGCACTCAGGGACCCCTGGAAGGACCCCCACTGACGTGGAGAGCTGTGTCCATGCTGATTGCGAAGTGGGGCTCTTTAGGGGTTGAAGTAATGCCTTTTTCTGAGGGCTGTCACCTGCCTGCTGCTTCCCCCGTCCACTACCCAGAATGCCTGCCTCCACCCCCTCATCCTGCCTGGTACCACCGACCGACCCAGTCTTTGTGCCTCTGGATCGAAGCTGGGGAGGGGGAAGGAGGAGTCTGCCCCACTGCTGTGCTTCTGGCTGACTCGCTGTGGGGCGAGAGGGGGCGGGGGAGACAGTGTGTCCACATATGACTATACATGTCTGCACGTGTGCAGGGGAAGAGAAGGCCCTGAAAACTTGACAGCTGGGGTAGTCTCTGCTGTTTGTTCTCGGAGAAACCATGTGGCATTTACCGACGACCAGTGACTTCTCTGTTTTAGCAAAAACTGTGCGACTGAAACTGTGGTGCGGAAGGTCTTGGACAGGGTGCTCATGGGCTGTGATGTCCACCTGAGTCCAACATTTGGCGGTAAGCCGCTTCCAGACATTTGCTGTCTTTGCTGAGTAGAACTGAGACACGGCAAGCCAGCCCCACCAAGGAAGCTTACGAGAGGTGCACCCCCAGGCTCGACACCTGCCTGTCCAGCTCCCACCTTCCTGGCCTGCAGAGACCTGCACCGGGGCACTCCAGGGCTCCCGAGCCCCGGCCTTTCGCTCTGACCCTAGAATTTCTGCCGCCACCCTGGCTTCATACGCAAGAGGCCTTCTGCTCTCTCCACACTCCCTTGTGAAGGTACCACACCTGAAGCGCGCTCCCTGGTGTGGCTGGAGGAGCACTACGCACAGAACTGGGAGTGCAGGCCCAGGGCACGGTGCTTCTCAAGGTAGCATTTTCTGCTCCGTCTGTCGTGCTGTCTGGGGAGGGCCCTTGAGCACACGTTCTTGGCACCCTGGGCGCTCTCCGGATTCAGTTGGTTCAAAACTGAGCACGTGCTTGCCCCTCATCCCCCAAGCCTTCGCCTCCAGCCACGTTTTATTGGCTCCGCCTCCAGAAACATCCCCACTCTGTTCCTATCTCTCCATTGATCATCAGCACCCAGATCTGGCCTTGGGCATCTTGCTACTGAATTCCTGCAACAGCTTCCCAACCTCTGGTCTCCCCGATGCCACCGTTGGTCCCTCCAGCCCATTCAACACACTGCAGTCAGCGTGATCTTTATAAATCAAGGCTGATTACCTCAGCAACTTTGGTGGCTTTATTTAACTGTCAAACAAAATCCAAACTCTTTGGTCTAACGCTCAAATCTGTAGAGATGAGAAATAGCAAGGAAACTGGAGTAAGAACGACCAGGGAGACAATGAGTCCGTTGCTTTCTCTATTTCCTCGTTGCCTTCCCCTCGGAAAGGGCAACTAGCCTGGGCCACGCAGCTTTCAGGGACCTGACAGCTACTGCTGTGCCGCAGAATAGGAATGGTGTTCTCTGGCCCAGGAGACACCCAGGAAACCTCAACCAATGACAGACAAAAGAAAGGGTACATTGTAATAGAGGTTCTACAGGAGGTTGAACTAGATACCAACTCTCAAGGGCCAATGAGTGCTAATAGTTCACATTTGCGCAAGTGAATGCAGGTCTTCTGAATAGCCAGTGCCTCCACCCTAAAGACCACACAGCTGTGAGGATTTGGCCCTTGGGGTAGACCAGGTGGGGGCACTGTGTTTGGCCTGGGAGCCACCTTGAAAACCAAGGCCATTGCCCTGGGCCCTGAGCTTTGGAGGTGAGCCACTTGACTGTTGCTTTCACTTGGCTCCCTTGCTCCCTCCAGAGTGTGAGGGGATAAGGTGTAGGGCACAGGTTCCAAGGTGAGTGTGTACCCGGGGACTGGGAAGCGGGGGTGGAGAGGGCAGAAGGCAAGCTCTTTCGATAACCTTACCCTCCAGGGACATCAGTGCCTCTTCCATCTGGGTCCCCTGGGCAGGAGACCAAGACTCATGAGGGAGAGAGGGCTGGTGTCTGGGAACTCAGGTGTTCAAGCACAGCCAGCTCCCCCTTGCAGGATACCAACATTTGGATCAATTGGGCCAAACACCAGTAGGTATCGAGGGAGTAGCTACCTCATTTCCTCCTTTCCTTTTTCTCGTGGATCTCAGCCAAGGCTAACCAACACTCATTTAAGCACACAAAGCACATTCTCTCACCGTTTTAAGCAAGATAGCCATCTCAGCAGGTATCCGGGGCCAGGGGGAGGGGGCAGGGGCAAAGGCCAAGCTCTGGGGGCTGTGAGGTGTGGATAGTCCACATTATCTCAGAGGCACTTTGCCCCGTCTCTCAAGCAGACTCTGATCTCTTTACACCTGATGCCTAAGGTGCAAGGGGGTGGGTTACATTAAGCTTTTTGGGCGTGCAGACCTGGGGCATACGAGAGAAGGTGGGTCCCTGGATTGATTTGGCCAAACAGTAGATGGAGGGAGCAGTGCAAGAACAACTCCGGACCTTCTTCAGACAGAAGACGGCCCAGCAGTCAGGGGCTCTCAGTCTGGGGCTGTCCAGTGTGGATGTGGGGAGGGGGGCGCCAGTAGATGGGCAGCAGGGATGGGGGAAGCAGAGAACAAAGCCGAACACTGCGGCACGCGGTGACTGTCCTAGGAGGCAGCCTCCCTGCCTGGTCAGCAAGTGTGGCCCGCTCTAGAGAGGAAGCTCAGCCCAGGAGAGCAGGAGAAGAGGAAGGTGAGCACCTGCCAGTGGCCTGTAACACACTGAGGCAAGGTTGAAGGTGCTGGGGGTTGTTCTGCTCAGAGAAAAGAGGACCTGGGTAGAGGTTTACAACGTGCTTCTGGAAGAGGGTGAGACTCCAGGAATCAGGAGCGAGCGTACTAGATTACATTTTTGAGTTGCATTTAACCAAAGGAGGAAAGATGTAGCAGGAGAATGAGACCTGACACTGGAGAGAGACGAGGAGAGAAGCCGGGACAGAGAGGAACAGGGACGAGGGCAACAAAGAACAGTGAAGACAGGAAGGAAAGCGCTGCCCAGAGATAAGTCGTAGCTGACGTATCAGCAGAACTTCAAATGTGTTCGAACCATCGCCTGCTCCACAGGCAGGTTGAGCCCAAAGCCATCCCCAGGTCTGTCAGGTCACCCACGGCAAGCAGGATCCAGGCAGTGGCACCTACCCCATGAGAGTCACCTGCCCCCACACCTATTCCTCTTTGCGAGCAGGGCCTCAGGGAGATGGGCCAAGGGCTTCAGAGTTCAGGGACCCCGTGGATCTCCCTGAGAGGCCTCCCACCAGACTCAGAATCAAGTCTCTCTGTGTCTGAGCCGGAGTAGAGTTTCAGGGCTTTACTCGTCCTTCCTCCTCCCCCACAAGTGCACAAGCAGAGGCCTAGTGACTTGTGTCCTGTTCAGGTTCAAAGGGGAGCTTTATTATTTCTGTGGGAAGGAAGGGGCAGTGAGAAGAGGAGGAGAGGGAGGAGGCAGCGACACCTAGCAAAGCTGCTGCCCCCTGGGTAAGAGAACCGGGAGCCACAGTGTTGCGAAAAGCAGCTCCCTGAGGCTTCACCCAGCCCAGCACCTGGCATGCCATAGGTACCCCATATCGTGGAGTGAAGGAATGGATGAGACATTTTTATCATTCTTTCTTTCAGCACTGGACCTGTGATAGATACTAGGGAGGGAGAGATGTTGGAGCAGTGAGGTTTCAAAGAGGGCGGGAGGGAAGTGGTTACCCCGACCACTTTTCTGGCCTTCCTGAGCTCATCAGGGAGGACGCTGATGGGAACTGGGGCTGCGGCCATCCCTCCAAAGAGGGGATCTAGGCACCTTATCTGGAGGCTTCTTGTCTTGGTTCTGGCTATGGTAACAAACACCGTAGACTGGGTGGCAACGACAGACATTTATTTCCTATATTTCTGGTGGCTGGGAAGTCCACAGTCAAGGCGCCGGCCAATTCATTTCCTGGTAAGAGCTCTCTTCCTGACTTGCAGACAGCTGCCTTCTTGCTGTGTGCTCCAATGCTGAAGAGAGAGTTCTGGCTTCTCTTCCCCTTCCTATAAGGGCTCTATTCCCCTCATCGGCAGCCCACCCTCATGACCTCATCCAAGCCTAATTACCTCCCAAAGGCCCCACCTCCAATACCACCACATTGGAGGTTAGGCCTTCAGCATATGGATTTGGGGGACACAATCATGCAGTCTGTAAGACTTCTCTTTCAATTACCCCTTTAGAAAGGTGGGGATATTTTAGCTAGGTTTTCATACTGATCACCGCTAGCACGTAAGGTGGCTCCTCTGGGCAGGTAGAGTAGGAAAAGTTTCCCTTCCTCCAGGCTGCAGCTCTGTGCAAGGGCACATGGCTTGGTGAGGGGAATGAGGACTGCATCTCAGTTCCCACTTGCTCTGGTAGCTGGGGGCCCTTGGACAGGGCTCTGTGCTGGCCCTTTGGGGTCCCGGGATTCCACCAAAAGGGATGGGATTGCCTGAGTGGCACTGAATGGCCTAGAGTGAGAGTATGACCCTGGGATTAGTGGGAGGTCCTGGCTGCCAGGCCCCCCTGGGGTTTGTTAACTGCCTAACACAGCTTCCATTCTCTAAATGCTTGTGAGGGGCCTGAGAGGCTGTAATAAAGAACTGTTTACAGAAACCCCTGTCAGTACATAGCACTTGGCTGGGACTTGTTCACAATAGCCCCAGATGCTGGAGTCTTGGCTGTGCCCTAACACAGAGGCCCATTTACTTCCCAGTTGTCATTCAGTCACTTACGCCCAATGGCACTTTGCTGTCAGAAGCAGTGGGCTTGGAGTAACACATTTCCCTCACTGCAGCTCAGCTTCTGGGCAGTCAGCCTGCAGTGAAGCCAGCGGGCTGAATCACGAGGGTCGCGCCTGTTTCCATAGCAGCGGTGTGATGTAATACACAGAGGATAATGTGGCCTTGCTGTAGAGCTGGTTATCGGCTGCTCTGAGCCAATGAGGAATAAAAATTGATTTCTGCCCAGTGCCGCACAGTTTACTGTCTACTTTTAAATCCGTGATCATATTTGAATCCTGCCAGTGGAAATGGGGGCCTGGACGAAAGCCCCAGGAAGAAGAAACCCACTCCAGCACTTGCTTATGCATTCAGTTGCACTTGCACATTAAAGTGATAACACACACAAGCATTCTCCTACATTCACTCACACAAACACACTCACATGCTGACACATTCACTCGTGAACACACTTGCATGTCGTCTTACATTCTCACATTAGCATACTCACACACGTACATCCTCACACATTTCTCACCCACAACCATGCTGGTCCATTCACACACAGACTCATACACTCACATTCACTCACACATGGACAGACTCGTATATTCACTGAAACAGTTGTGCTCACACACGTATACACTCAGAAATCACAGATGAATAAGCTCACACGTGAAAAAGTTCACGTATTCACACAAGTGAACATACTCACGTGTGCATGCACAGTAACTTGGTCACACACAAGCACATGCTGCCACGCTCACACAATGGCGTACACTCACAAACACAGTCACTTGCACACAAACGTGCTCACATACAGTCGTATGCTCACACATTCACTCACACACAAGAACATGTTGATCCATTTTCTCACACACAAAGACACTCACATAAAAGCACATATGTATTCTGACTTGCACATGAACATAATCGCACAAACAGACTCATAATCACTCTCACACATACTCATACATCCGATCACACATGTGAGCACATTCCCACATTCACTCACACACGAGCATGCTCACATTGATGTGCTCATATGTACAGACATGCTCACACGTTTACTCACACACATAGATACACTCACATACAGTCACAGGATACTCTCCCCGATTTGTTCCAACCAAGACACCGTTTTCACTGACAAGAACATGTTCATATATTAATGCATACACTAATCTGGTCACATATTCACTCACATACCTCAGCATGCACATTAACACACATTTTAATACACTGGCATATATAGTTACATGTTCACTCACCTCTGCACCCACGTTGACACATTTGCTTAGTGAAGACATCCACGTTATAACACGATCATACACTCAAAAACCTCACAGATTTGTTCACACAAAGGGAAATGTTTACATACATTCACACACATTCACCCCCACACACAAACCCGCTCAGACATTCATGGACACACTCAGACATTAACATGCTCACACAAACATATTAATACCTTTCTCTCAGATGAACTTGCTCAAAAATTCACTTGCACATGAGCTCACCTTTATGCAAAAACAGGAGCATGCTCACATGCACTCACATAATCACTCATACATGAACAGGTTCACACACATGAACAGGTTTACACTTTCACAGAGATATGCTCATAAACACACACACACACACGAACCCATGCCCACGCCCCAATGCACATATGAATGTGATCACGCATTCCTGTGCATACAGGATCATATTCCCTCGCACAATCACACACAAACTCACATGTACTCACACATTCACTTCCATGAACACACCTGGACACACCCACCCTATCACTGCCACACAAATGAACACACATTGAGTCACTCACAAACATGCTTACATTCACTCACACAAATTCCCATGCCCCCCACACAAACATTTCTATATTCGATAATTCACTCACACACATGCTCCTATCGTCCCTCAAAGTTGCATTTTAATAATATGCCCACATATCAACATCCTCATGGATTTACTCAGACGTAAACATCTTTGCACATGCACTCAAACACAAATACGCAAAAACACAAATAGAAAGCCCACATTCACTCACACCCACATATCCACACACACAGATGTGATATACATTCATTCAAACACATGAACGTGCTCACATGTATACACTCACACAAATACTTGCACACAGACATGAACATGTTCACTTATACACACAATGAACCTGCTCACAAACTCACATGCACACTCATTAGCACATGGACAGATCAAAATCCACACACAGGCGTTGTCATGTACACATACACTCATGCATTCCCTCCCTGAAATATGTCCACACATTAACAGGCCCACACAAATGAACATGGTTACAAGTTCACTCACAGATGAACATGCTAACATTTATGCACATACTTACAAAGTCACTCATAAACACAGGCACACAGAAAGACAAACTCACTGTAACACTCTCACACATAAGCAGGGTCAGTTCACTCTACACAGGCGTGCTTACACACATATGTGGATGCACAGACATCTACACAGTTCCACCATCACTCACATGAACATGCTCACAGATTTACTCTCCTCCATAGACACACTCGCACTGACACATACCCATACTCATTCGTTCATTCACACACAGTTATGTACTCCAGGTAACATGCTTAGGCATTCAGTCACACACCCAGTTACGCTTCATGCACAGTATGTCGCTCACACGTTTACTCGCATGCATGGGAATACTCACCCTGAAGATGCTCACACACTCACATGCACACACATTCAATCACACACACAAACATGGTCACAAATTCCTTCACACACAATCATTTGGACACACACATTAACATGCTCACATATACAAAAATGGTCACTCTTCACTCACATTCACAAGCATATTCATCACATGAACATACACAGATTCACTGAAACACAAGAAATGCTCATATACACACACACATACTCAAAACTTCACTAACATTAAAATGTATTTACTGGCTCACACGAATGTGCTCACAAATTTCCTGACATTCATAGCCACACTCATAAACAATCACACTCACAGCTTCACTTACAGAAAAATTCTTCCACCGTTGACTCACACATGGACCTGCTTACAGATTCACTCACATATGGACACTCATATATGCTCACAGGCATACACCTACATTCACTTACTCGTGCTTATTAACCTGCTCTCAAACAGCAGCATGCTCACACACTCACTTGAAGACAAATTTGCTGCGACTCATCACAAAGCTCACACGTTGACTCACACACTTACACTCACAGAAACTCACACACACATTCTCAAATATTCCTCCCCAAAATACACTCACAAATTAACAAGCTCACATGAGTGAATGCAGTTACACATTCACTCTCTCGTGCAAACATATACATGCATTCAATCTTGCTCACACATTCGCTCACACACACACTCATATCTGCTTACAGTTATATACTCATACATTTCCTCACTTTCACATGTTAACACACTCACAAACAGCATCATACTGACATATTCTCGCAAATGATTATGCACACACTCACCATGAAGCTCACACATTTACTCACACACATAAACATGTTCACATGTACTCACAGGCTCATGCTTGCCCATTAACTCACAGAAATATACTCACACTTTAACCTGCTCAAATAAACAAACACACTTACGCATTCACTCACACATCGATTTGCTCACATTCATGCACATGCTCACAGATTCACTCATAGTTGCGAACAGTCACATTCGCTTAAAACACACAAACTTATACTTGAATGGGCTCCCATGTTCACTCTCCCACTTATACGTGCACATGGTCACATTCACTTGCACATAAATGCTCACACTCCTGCACTCACAAAAACTTGCTCACACATTCACTCCATTGAACATGCTCACAAATTCACTCACACAGTCACATTCACATATGCTTGTATGCACAGAACTCACGTTCACTTACACATGCACATTAACACACCCACAAATAGGAATGTGCTTACTCATTTATTGACAGACAAACATCCTCACACTCACCAAGAAGCTCACATATTCACTCACATGCATACATGCTCATACAAGTTCACTCATTCAAATATACTTTTAAAATATTGCACAAATGAATGTACAGATTCACTCACACACACAAACATGCTAATATCCATGCACATGGTCACCTGTTCACTCATACTCATGGGCATGCACAAACCTTTACCTAGTCACATAAATATACTCTTATTAACACACTCATCCGTGAACAGGCTCACACACTCACTCTCCAATATGGACGTTGTTATGAAAGGACCCAAAGATGACCTCTGTTTGTTGGCCCTGTGTTGATTACTTCTACACAGCAGGCTGGAACCCATTAGCTCAAAAGCCCACCAGCACCAAAGTCAAACGCTTACACATTAACTTGTTTTAAATATATCCCCAATAAGCAGATTATTGGCCATTTAGAGCTTGCCTGCTATGGGTTCCATGCAAACCTGTGCTCACATCCACTAGCCATAGATCAGAGAAACCCTGTGTCTGTAAGAGACCCCAGGCCACCGCTGTTCTTCAGCACTCTCTGAGCCAGAGACTCCTCATCGTGCTGCCCGGTGGCATCGCCTAGACACGTAAGTCCCCACGCCGATCCTGTTCTTCCCTGGGAATTCCCTTGCCTTCCCCTCCTTCTGAGTGGTGGCTGCCACGCAGTAGCCTCGGGAAGGTCTCTTGTTGTAGGAGATTTTCCCTGCATGCAAACCTGATAATCTTTCCCCAAATAAAGGTCATTGGGTGCTACTACCACCTTGTGGTCCTGTCTTTTCCCTTGATCTGCCCCCACATCCCTCCCGCTCGCTGCCCGTGGTAATGAGGCAAGAGGAGGATTTTGGTGATGATCACGAAATGGATTTAGGGTCCACTTATAGTCAGGAGGACAATCAATTGGCTAACTGCTCCTGGACAGCCCGAAGTGGTCGGGACTCAAAATTTGACACGCCACCACGTCAGTTTACCGTGGCTTTTTTCTGTGCTGCATTACACTCTCTCTGTTCTTTAGGGTCTCCCCCTGTGCCTCATTCACCTGACCAAGCAGTAGCACCAGCATTTGAGGCAGCCCGTGCCATTGCAACTGGCTTTCAGGGCTGGAGGCACTGAGCTCCCTGAGGAAGGTCAGCCCAATCACCTGAGTCCCTCACTAGGCAGGCATGACACATCGGGCCTGGATAGAAAAAGGGGAGGAGTGTATGCCTCTGGACCAAAAGTGGGCTACCTCTGTATGACTCCACTCATAGGTGGAAGTTAACATACAGACAAAGAGAACTGATCGGTGGTTACCAGGGGAAAGGGGGGGTGGGGGGAGGGCACAAAGGGTGAAGGGGTGTACCTACAACATGACTAACAGTAGTGTACAACTGAAATTTCACAAGGTTGTAAACTATCATAATCTTAATAAAAAAAAAGTGGGCTACCTCTGACCCCATCACGAGCTATAGGAGGAGGAACTCACTGCAGCTGGGCTGGGGATTTGGGGTATTCTGAGATGATAGGACATCCTTGTCCCTGGGGACCACTATGGGAGGTAAATGAGTCAATAAGTCAGAGACATTAGGCCATAGCTGATCTCTTAAGACACCCTTTTTAAAAAATTTTATGGAGGTCATAATAGTATATAACTTTGTGAAATTTCCGTTGTACTTTATTATTTGTCAGTCACCATATATATGTGTCCCTTTAGCCCTTATGCTCACCTCCCAACCCCCTTCTCCTCTGGTCACTGCTAATGTGATCTCTTTGTTCATGTCTTTTATCTTCCACCTATGAGTGAAATCATACAGTATTTGTCTTTCTCTGTCTGGCTTATTTCGTTTAACATAATACCCTCAAGGCCCATCCATGTTGTTGCAAATGGGACAATTTTGGGTTTTTTATGGCTGAGTAGTATTCCATTGTGTATGTAAACCACGTCTTCTTTATTCATTCATTGGTCGATGGGCACTTGGGTTGCTTCCACCTCTTGGCTATTGTGAATAATGCTGCAATGAGCATAGGGATGAGTGAGTTGGTTTGAAATGTTAATTTCAAATTCTTTGGATAAATACCCATTAGTGGGATAACTGAGTCGGATGGTACTTCTATTTTTCATTTTTTGAGAAATCTCCATCCTCTTTTCTATAGTGGCTGCACCGGTTTGCATTCCCACCAGCAGTGTAGGAGGGTTGCCTTTTCTCCACATCTTCTCCAACATTTGTTATTTTTTGTCTTGGTAATTATAGCCATTCTGACCGGTGTAAGGTGATATCTCACTGTAGTTTTGATTTGCATTTCCCTGACGATTAGTGATGTTGAACATCTTTTCATGTGCCTATTGGCCATCTGTATATCTTCTTTGGAGAAATGTCTGTTCATACCCTCTGCCCATGTTTTGACCAGGTTGTTTGTTTCTTTGTTGTTGAGTTGTATGAGTTCTTTATATATTTTGGATATTAACCCCTTGTCAGATACATGGTTTGCAAATATTTTCTCCCAGTTGGTGGGTTGTCTTTTCATTTTGCTCATGGTTTCCTTGGCCTTCCCGAACTTCTTTGGTCTGATGAATCCCATTAGTTTATTTTTTCTTTTGTTTCCCTTGCCCGAGTAGACATGGTATTCTACAAGATCCTTCTAAGACCAATGTCAAAGAGTGTACTTCCTATATTTACTTCTAGGAGTTTTACGGTTTCACATCTTACCTTCAAGTGTTTAATCCATTTTGAGTTAATTTTTCTGTATGGTGAAAGATTCGTTCTTTTGCATGTGACCGTCCAGTTTTCCCAACACCATTTATTGAAGAGACTTTCCTTTCTCCACTGTACGTTCTTAGCTCCTTTCTTGAAGATTAGCTGTGTGTAGATGTGTGGTTTTATTTCTGGGCTTTCAGTTCTGTTCCATTGATCTGTGTGTCTGTGTTTGTACCAGTACCATGCTGTTTTGATTCATATAGCTTTGTAGTATATTTTGAAGTCAGGGATGGTGATGTATCCAGCTTTGTTCTTTTTTCTCAGGATTGCTTTAGCTATTGGGGGTCTTTTGTTGCCCCATATGAATTTTAGGATTCTTTGTTCTATTTATTTCTCTCTCTCTTTTTTTTTTGGTGAGGAAGATTGGCCCTGAAGTAACGTCTGTTGCCAATCTTCCTCTTTTTGCTTGAGAGAAATTGTTCCTGAGCTACATCTGTGCCAATCTTCTTCTGTTTTATACGTGGGATGCTGCCACAGCATGGCTTGATGAGCAGTGAGTAGGTTTGCACCTGGGATCCAAACCCACAAACCCTGGGCCGCAAAAGCAGAGTGTGTGAACTTAACCGCTATGCCAACTGGCTGGCCCTGAGAATTCTTTGTTCTATTTCTCTGGAGAATGTCATTGAGCTTCTGATTGGGATTGCATTGAATCTGTAGATTGCTTTGGGTAGTATGGACATTTTAACTATGTTTATTCTTCCAATCCATGTGCATGGAATCTCTTTCCATTTCTTTATGTCATCATCGATTTCTTTCAATAATGTCTTATGGTTTTCATTGTATAGGTCTTTCACCTCCTTAGTTAAATTTATTCCTAGAGATTTTATTCCTTTAGTTGTGATTCTAAATGGGACTGTATTCTTGACTTCTCTTTCTGTTGTGTCGTTACTAGAGTGTAGAAATGCAGCTGATTTTTGTAAGTCGATATTCTACCCTGCAACTTTGAGTAGTTGTTGATTATTTCTAATAGTTTTCCGATGGATTCTTTAGGGTTTTCCATATATAAAATCATGTCATCTGCAAACAGTGAGAGCTTCACTTCTTCATTGCCAATTTTGATACCTTTTATCTCTTTTTATTCCCTAATTGCTGTGGCCCAAGCCTCCAGTATTATGTTGAATAAGAGTGGTGAGAGTGGGCATCCTTGTCTTGTTCCTGTTCTCAGAGGGATGACTTTCAGTTTTTCCCTGTTGAGTATAATGTTGGCTGTGGGTATGTCATACATGGCCTTTATTATGTTGAGGTACTTTCCTTCTAGGCCCATCTTATTGAGAGTTTTTATCATAAATGACTGTTGGATCTTGTCAAATGCTTTCTCTGCATCTATTGAGATGGTCATGTGGTTTTTATTCCTTATTTTGTTCACGTTGTGTAACACATTGATTGAATTGCGGATGTTGAACCATCCCTGCCTCCCTGCTATAAATCCCACTTGTCAGTGTGTATCATCCTTTTAATGTATTGCTGTATTTGGTTTGCCAATATTTTGTTGAGGATTTTTGCATCTATGTTCATCAGTGATATTGGCCTTAATTCTCCTTGTTTGTGTTGTCCTTGTCTGGCTTTGGGATCAGGGTGATTTTGGCCTCATAAAATGTGTTGGGAAGTGTTCAGTCTTCTTGAATTTTTTGGAATATTTTGAGAAGGATAGATATTAAATCTTCTTTGAATGTTTGGTAGAATTCTCCAGGGAAGCCATCTGATCCTGGGCTTTTATTTTTTGGGGCGGTTTTGGATTATTGTTTCGATCTCTTTTCTCATGAGTGGTCTATTCAGATTCTCTATTTCTTCTTGATTCTGTTTTTTGAGGTGGTATGAGTCTAAGAACTTATCCCTTTCTTCTAGCTTGTCTAATTTGTTGGCATATAGTTTTTCATAGTATTCTCTTGAAATCCTTTGTGTTTCTGTGGTATCCACTGTAATTTCTCCTTTTTCATTTCTAATTTTGTTTATTTGAGCTTTCTCTCTCTTTTTTCTTAGTGAGTCTGGCTAAGGGTTTTTCAATTTTGTTTGTCTTCTCAAAGCAGCAGCTCTTAGTTTCATTGATCCTTTCTATTGTTTGTTTGGTTTCAATTTCATCTATTTCTGCTCTAAGTTTTATTATTTCCCTCCTTCTGCTGACTTTGGGGTTTGTTTGTTCTTGTTTTTCTAGTTCTGTTAGGTGTAGTTAACGACTGCTTATTTGAGATTTTTCTTGTTTGTTATGGTGGGTGTGTATTTCTATGAATTTCCCTCTTAGGGCCACTTTTGCTGTGTCACATCTGAGTTGGTGTGGTGTATTTTCATTTTCATTTGTCTCCACATGTTTTTTCATTTCCCCTCTAATGTCTTCAAGGATCCATTGGTTGTTCAGTAGCATATTGTTCAGTCTCCACATTTATTACTATCCCAGTTTTTTTCTTGTACTTGATTTCTAGTTTCATAGCATTATTGTCAGAAAAGATGCTTGATGTGATTTCAATCTTCTTAAACTTACTGAGGCTTTCCTTGTTTCCTAACATATGGTCTATCTTTGAGAATGTTCCATGTGCACTTGAGAAGAATGAGTATTCTGCTGTGTTTGGGTGGAGTGTTCTGTATTATATCTATTAAGTGGATCTGGTCTAGTTTTTCATTTAGTTGTGCTATTTCCTTGCTGGCTTTCTGTCTGGATGATCTATCCATTGGGGTAAGTAGGGTGTTAGGGTCCCCTACTTTTATTGTTTTGGTGTTAATATTTCCTTTTAGCTCAGTGAATAGTTCTTTTATGTACTTGGGTGCTCCTGTGTTAGGTGCATATGTATTTATAAATGTTATGTCCTGTTGGTGGAGTGTCTTGTTTATCATTATATAGTTCCCCTCTTTGTCTCTCATTGTCTTTTATGTTGAACTCTACTTTGTGTGATATAAGCATGGCAACACCTGCTTTCTTTTGTTTGCTGTTAGCTTAGAGTATTGTCTTCCATCCCGTTACTCTAAGCATGTGTTTGTGGTTACAGCCGAAATGTATTTCCTGGAGGCAGCATGTTGGAGGGTCTTGTTTTTTCATCCATCCCGCCACTCTCTGTCTTTTGATTGGAGAATTCAATCCCTTTGCATTTAGAATGATTATTGATATATGAGGGCTTAATGTCGCCATTTTATCACTTGTTTTGTGGTTATTCTGTATTTCCCTTGTTTCTCATCCCATGTATTTCAGAATCCCAATTCAGTTTGGTAGCTCTCTATGAGAGTTTTCTCAGTTTTCCCTTTATTTATCATTTGTGTGTCTGTTCTGATTTTCTGTTGAGTGGTTACCATGAGGTTTGTAAAAACGTTCTCATAGATGAGATAGCCCATTTTCTGATAGCCTCTTCTTTCCTTACTCTAAGCATGTTCCATCCCTTTCCTCTTCCCCATCTAAGTTGTTCTTGTCACAACTTATTCCATTTGTGTTGTGATTTTGTGGTTAGAATGAAGTGATTATAATTATTTTTAATGTTTTCCTTCCCTTTCTCTTTAATGTCATAAGTGTTTGCTTATCTGCTCTGATAGAGAGCTGCAATTTTCTGATTTTGTCTGCCTATTTATCTTCTTGCTCATGGGTTTTAAAACTCTTTCTTTTTTTTTCAGGTATGAGGGCCTTGACCATTTCTTGCAGGAGTGTGGGGATCTTTTGGCGATGAACTCCCTCAGCTTTTGTTTGTGTGGGAAAGCTTTTATTTCTCCATCATATCTGAAGAATATTTTTCCTGGCTAGAGTAGTCTTGGCTGAAGGTTTTCATCTTTCAGAATTTTGAATATATCATTCCACTCTCTACTGGCCTGTAAGGTTTCAGCTGAGAAATCTGCTGAAAGCCTGATGGGGTTCCTTTGTAGGTTATTGTCTTCTGCCTTGCTGCCCTTTATATATTTTCCTTGTCATTGGCTTTTGCCAGTTTTACTAATATATGCCTTGGAGAGGGTCCTTTTACATTGATGTAATTAAGAGTTCTATTATCTTCTTTACTTGCATTTCCAGCTCCTTCCCCCAGTTTGGGAAGTTCTCAGCTATTATTTCTTTGAACAATCTCTCTACTCCTTTCTCCCTCTCTACTTCCTCTGGAATTCCTATAGTCCTTCTGTTGCATTTCCTAATTGAGTCAGGTATTTCTTGGAGAATTTCTTCATTCCCTTTCAGTCTTAGATCTCTCTCTACCTCCAGCTGAAGCGTTTCTATATTACTGTCCTCTAAATTGCCAATTCTGTCCTCCACCATATCAAGTCTGTTATTTAAGGATTCCAGATTTTTCTTTATCTCATTCATTGTTTTTCATCTGCAAAGTTTCTGATTGGTTCTTCCGTATAGTTTCAGTCTCTTTTGTGAAGAATTCCCTGTGTTCATTCACTTTATTCCTGATTTCATTGAACTGTCGTTCTGAGTTTCCTTGTAACCTTTTGAGTTTTTTTATGATAGCTATATTGAATTCCCTGTCTTTTAGATTGTAAATTTCTGTGTCTTTAGGATTGATTTCTGGGTGTTTGTCTTTTTCCTTCTGGTTTGCAGTATTAACATACCTCTTCATACTCTTTGATGGGATGGATTTGTGCCTTTGCATAGTGATAATATCTGGTCGCAGATTCCACCTGCCATCACTGGTGGGGGGTGGGCAGGAGATGTGTATTTTGAGCCCGACGTGATCCCTGGCAGCTGTGCCTATGCAAGCCTGGGCCACTCCTTGGGACTTCAGTGGCATTGTGGGGTCCCCCACCAAATGAGAAAGTGATCACACAAGGGTTCAGGGCTGCTGACGCCTGCTTCCACAGTCCCACCAAGACATGCTCCCCCATTGGGGGCCACAGTGGTACTATAGGCCTTCTCGGCAGCCAGGAAGCCATTCACCCTGGTAGGCAGATCCACTGCTCCCTCTTCCTATGTCACCTCATCTGTTGTGCTTGGTGGGCAGGGCCTCCCCACTGGGTCCAAGCCTGGGCCACTCCCTGGGACTGCGGAAGCACGCTGGGCTCCCCCACCACATGGGAAAGTAATCACATGGGAGCTCAGAGTTGCCATGATCTGTTCCTGTACTCATGCCAAGGTGTGCTCCCACCCTCAGAGCCACAGTGGTAGTATCACACTCCAGCCAGGAGAACAGTTGCACACAGACACAGGGCTCCCGGGGGGCAAGAGAGAGCTCACGCATCTCCACAAGCTCCCCGGGGGTAGTGGCTCTACCTTCAGATGTACAGCTGTGCGGGTCACCAGGCGTGATGTTGTGCTGTGTGAATATCCTGTGTGCATTAATCAATGAATGTCCACTTGGTTGTAGTTTGAAGGGGGAGAGATAAAGGGAGCAGCTCACTCTGCCATGTTGCCGATGTCTCTAAATAGTTCTCTTAAGACACCCATTTAAGCAGGTAGCCCACATCTGCTGCTGTCTCATTTGGATCTGCTATTGCAGTGGCATCATTCTAGTCCCCCCCCCCAAAGCATATGGAAACCCCAGTCCCTGGGGTGAGCCAGCTAAAGCATTACTTCAAGGGACTGAATGCAAGAAAGTTTATATTCCTGCCCCTCTCAGGACTCCGAAGGAGGCAGTCGTCCTGCCACATGAGTGCTCCAAACCATGAGATGCATGCTGGGCTCTGCTCACAGGTGCTTTCTGCCTGATCACCACCTGGAGAGGAGTTTGGAGCTTTAATTCCCCTGGAAGTTGAGATGGATTTGAGGACTCTGGGGAAGAGGACTGGTGCCCTCTAGAAGAAAAGACAGCACAATACCATTACAATAACGATGATGATCCTTTACATTCTGGTTTTCAGGTAACCATGCACAAAATAATGATGACAGAAAAGACAAAAAGGCGGGGGGCAAGGAGCTGAGGTCATCCTCAGTTGGAGGAGGAAATGCATTCTCTCCCTTACCCTGATACCCAGTCTGTCCTTAAGGATCTAGACCAAGAACCAAACGAAAACAGCAATGTCTGCCTGTATAGAACTTATCCAGTGAGAAGTGAGCTCTACGTAGCATGGGCTGAAATTAAACAATTGGCTGCCGTCACATGGCATGGAAAAATGGTGTCCCTACTCAAAGATCCCCACGCAATTGGTGCAGAAGGTGGGAATGACCCCAGAGGAGGCTTTGGACTCCATTATATAATGTTTTTCTTTGTTTGCTCAGGGTCACTATGAGGCCTGCAGAGGGTGGGTGGCATTCCAAGAAATAAAAATCCATACCTTCTTGATGTCGATTTTCCTTGCCTAGAATGCAGCCCACCCTACGTTAGGCCTCATAGTGACCCTGGGCAAACTCTCAAAGGAAAATGTTAGCCTCCATCAGCAGAGGATGTCGGAAGGGGCAATAGATGGCATGCAGCATGGTGACTGGGCAAGTCCAAGGAGGCTGAATTGAGTCCCGAGTCCAGCCAGTGGTTTCTCACAGAGGCTCCTGTATAAGTCCTCTTACAGGCAGTGATGGTTAATGCTAAGACAATTCGAGAAGACTTTACTGCCCTGGATTTAGCAGAAATTCAGGAAAGACAAACTCAGAGTCAAGTGCTGCCTGTTAATTCTACAAACAAAACTCTACCTGGCCTAAATTGAAATTAGAGTCAACAGGGAGACTGCCCCCTTCCTAGGCCCAACAAACCACTTCCAGCCAGGCCCCCTCTTAAGTGTGAACCCCGAGATGAACAAGAGAGGTTGTATTGGACCCTAAGGGACAAGAGGAGTCCCAAGATAGTTAATATGTGGTAAATCCATGGAGCAATTATGATAGTTACTAGAGTTAGATTACAATCCGGGCCCTTCATGCCTGTCCCTGATCTCTTCCTGTGGCAAGGACCCACCCCCGCATTGGGAGCCAGTGGTCTCAAGGCAGGCCCCTTCTGGCAGACCGTCACCCTTTACCACATTGACTGTAGTTTGGGCTTCAAAATATTAACAAGCCTGGCTGCCTCTGATGGACACAGGTGCCCAAATATCTTTAATCCCGGGAAGCACTCCTACTTTAAAGGGACTCCTCCCAGGAGAGGGCAGGCCTGGGAGGATTAATTAAAGGGGTAGTTATCTCCTTAACTATTAACATTGGCCCAGTTGTGCTAAAAGATGCTTCTCTCCTGGTTGTTCTTCCTGCGACCGTCTCTTTTCCCATTATTGGGATGGACATCCTCAGTCAGCAGGTAACCTCCTGAAACAAGCCTAAAAAGGCTTTGATGCTACTGGTGGGCACTGGCCAAGTGGGAACTGGTGAACCTGGCTCTACCTGTGCAAGAGGTCTACATGGCACACCACTGGCTAAGGCGAAGGCTGAAGGATTATGGCTTGTCATAGCTGCCTTGGTTAAGGAAAGGATACTGATTCCCACCTTTCATTTCCCCAGTATGGCCTGTGCTTAAAGCCACTAGTAATGAGTGGAGGCCATCAATAGACTGTAGTGAGTACAAGGCTGTTCCCTGTGTTAGAGAACCTCTACCAGAAATTGTCACCTTAATGAATGACATTCAAAATGACATTGGCAAAGAGTTCAGCATCATAGGCTGGGCTAACACGTTCTAGTCATTCAAAATTTCATAGGAGAATCAACCACAATTTGCCTTCACCTTTCAGGATCAACAGGACGCCCTCCGCAAGCTGCCTATAGGGTGTATCAATAGCCCTGGGATTCCCCATGGGACTTGCAGACAGGACCTAGATGCCTGCCCTGGCTTCTCCGCCACCCCCCCGAAATTCGGCTGTGGCTTGTGTCGATGACAACGTCCTCACTGGACCTGTCCAAGACTCGGTCTCCCAGGCCGTCACAACTGTGAGTGAACATCACACTGAGAGGGGTGGACAGTTGCCCCCCATAAGGTATAAGGCCCCTCCTCGTCTGTTAAGTTTCTGGACCATGTTTGAAACTGAGAAGGGTGAACTTTTACCAATCTGGTAAAAGACAAGTTCTTAGTGCTCGTATCGCCCACACTGGGCAAGGAGGCTTCACATTTGGTAGGACTGATGGCATTCTGGTGCCAACACATTCCTCACCTCAGACATTTGCTGGCCCCCATCTATTGAGTCACCCGTAAGTCTTCCACTTTTCAGCGGGGACCTGATCAACAGCAGGCATTAGATAAATTAAAGGAGGCTTTCACTTCAGCTCTCCCAGCAGTGCTTTGAGAGCAGGACTTACCGTTAGAAGTTTTGGCCACCCTAAAATTCACTTCCAGGAGCCTCTGGAAGAAATGGACAGGTAAATGCCTTGCTGATGGGCTTTTGGTGTAAGTGACTCCCAGACTCCGCCCGAAGGTATTTGTCACTAGAGAGGCAACATCTGGAGGCGTACTGAGCCCTTATTGAAACTGAAGCTTTTACTGGGGCAGAGCCAGTTACCTTCCGCGCTGAGATTCCTGTTATGCCCCGGGTAATAGACAAACCTTCCCATAAATTTGGGTCAGCCACAGAGGCTTCTTTATTAAGATGGAAATGGTATCCACTGGATTGAGCTAAACCCAGCCCTACTGGATTGTCACAACTCCCTGAGAAAATAGCCACATACTTTTCCACTGAAGTTAATTTGCCAAAATCCCCAGACCTTCTGTGCAGGCCTTCTATTGGTTTACCCATGCAAGGCAGCAACCTCTGCTAGCTCATTGAGGGGTTACCAAAACAGCTTTTACAGCCTTTGGGACTGTCACAAGTTATGCAGTCAGATCAAGGTCCCACTTCACTGGAAAGCAAACACAGCAGTGGGCATTAGAAGTAACATTGTTTGGGTTTCTCACCTACCCTGTTGTCCTACAGCAGCAGGTGTTATAGAAAGACATCTTGGACTTTTAAATCAAGGCCAATTGAGAGAACTTGGAGGGCAATGGTCCTTCAAGTGGTCAAAACTACTGCTCCTAGTCCTGATTATATTAAATTCATGCCCCTGTGGCATGCCTACACCATATTTAAATTCCCAACAAATGATGAGACCACCAACAGAGGCATTTCTGTCTCTGCTGGTGTACACACCCCTCACACCAGACACAACCCAGTTACCAGTTCTCCCAGACACGGGAGCCCTGGCATTGCCATCCACAGAAAGGGAACATTCATCTGGTACTTTCGCCTTTCCTTTTCCCCTCGTAGAAAACCCAGAGCTTAGCCACTTTCTTCTTGATCCTGATGAGGACCTGACTTGGGCCAATGACTCTTCAACCATCTTCAGCCTGTGTTCACTCATCATCCAGCAGAAGCCAAGCAAACCGCCACCCCCAGTCTCTGGAGAGCGAGGTGCCCTCGTCTGCTGCCCATGTCCTTTGCTCCACCACAGGCACTGTGGATCCCAGGAGGTGGAATGAAACCTCTCCCAGACCAGGTAACACCGTTTGAGCAATACCCAGGGCAAAATCGGGTCCCCTACTGCTGTCCACAGATGACCTCCAACATTAAGCCCTACCCTTTTACTGTGCCCCTTCCTTACCTGAGAAGTTCTTCCTCTTGCCAGCGTTGATTGTATATGTCTTGGCGGTTCACCCTAGCCCTGGTAATCTACACACTGCTGTTGATAAGGTCTGTGTGGAAACAACATGCCACATCTGCACCACAGGGAGACACACAACATAGGTCCGACTGGGGACAATAGGAACCAGGCTGTTGGCTCTTCAGGTTGCTCAGTCATACGACCATGACCGTAGACACCAACACTGAGGCTAGCTCTCCTTCTCCTGTCTCTACCTACTGCTGCTGACAGCACCTATTCTGGCTAAGCCAGTCTCTTAGATACTGCTTGTGGCTCAGAGCTGCCTTCTAAACCCTCCGGGCTTTCACTTCAAATCAGATGAGACCCACTCTTACTAACTGGTGCCATCAAACAAGTAGAGCAATGGGCACTACCTATCGAAGCTCATTTAAGGAATGCCCAGAGATTCTACGCCCCCAGTATTACAACCAGGATGCTTGTGATGGGTGCAATTGGATTAGAAACACTGTAATCCAGAGCTAATACCAAGAAACTCCGTAGAATTACAGAGGTAAAATTATAGCTCTTACTAATCCCTGGGATAATGACGTGTGTAAACTCTGCCAAAAATGTGTGCCTTTACAACTATTGATCTCTTGTCGTATTCATTATAGTGATCTTTTTCTCCCTCTCCAGTATAAGCCCCATTTATTGAGGCAGGAACAAAATTGCACAAAGCAGGTGGCCGAGGGCACCTTACTACCATGGATTTCCTCCCTGGCTGCTGCTAGTCAGTATATACAAGGGAGGGAATGTACACAACATAGTATTACCCGGGACAAGGCATGCCTCAAATGTCAGGGGCTGCAACCAGCTGGGGACTTCTTTCCTAACCTAACCTCACAATGCCGACCTCGAGACTTACATCACACTCAGTGAGAGCAGGCTCTTCAAGAATTGCAAGCTGACTGCCTACAGTAAGTAATCGTAGCTTTTGGTGTTGCAGCAAAGAAAATTCTTATAAGAAGCAATTCTTTGATCCCATGGAGAAATCTAACCCCTCTCTACGTGGGAGGTTCTCCATCCAAATTGACAGCTACTTGTTTACAGCTATTACCAAATGTGCCGGCCGACCAAGACCAGCATGAGTAAGGACTTGGGAGAAACTGGAGGGCAACTGCCACCCAGTGTTACTCCTCTGCGGGATCCTTTAAAAATATCCACACCACACCTTACAGGTGAATAACCGTGAGAAGCCCAGGAGCAAAGCTAATCTGGGGGGAAATCTATTGGTATAGTCACAGGACCACCTCCCAAGAGGCCACTTCTGAGGCCTTTACAGCTGTCCAATTGGCTGCCCAAGTAAAATTTCCCCTAGAATGGAAGCGATGGAACAGGTCATCCCCTCTGAAACACAGCAACGTTGTTGTAAACAGGGACAGAAGTGGGCCAAGTGTGCGATACAATTGATGTCTGTTTTTGAAAGAACTTGGCCCACCTGTGAGGATCCTGTGTGTGAGTGCTCCATTGTTCAGGATCTAATTTGGTGCATCAGTAAATTAACAGCTTTTTCCCAACTGCCGAGAGCACCTGTTGAGCTTATCCTGTGCCCATGGGAACACACCAAAGCTATTTGTTATTGCCAGTTGGCGGGAAACTCAGGCAACAGTCACAGCAATCTGAACAAGAAGGAGCATACAGTTGCCCACCAAACGAAACCTGCATATTGCATTAGTGACACAAATACATGAGACGTCAAGTTCAGCCACAGTCTGGGCTTACTTCCACCAACCGGATTTTAGTACACATAGCATATACCTCTCCCCAGCAAAGCTCCCCTATAGACCTCGTTTACCACAATAAGCTGGTTCCCCTAACCATCGATATCCAACAACAATATCTGGAGGCTAATCTCATGCAAGTTGGTGGGCACTAGTGGGCTGAGTCCATAACCAGTTTAGTGGACCCAGGTGGTGAATGCAAGGTGGAGAGGATGCCAGCTTGTTTGATGATAACATCATAGGCTTCCATGAACACCACCTGGAATTGCACTAAGCCACACAAAGTCACCTTCAGAGGAACCAAAGACAGCAGGGGGAGCCTGGTGGCCCTGTAAGGGAATCAGATGACTTCCCCTTGTCTGGCCCTGGAAAATATTTCTTATATGTGGGTTTGGCCCCAAATCCAGATTTTTTACTTAGCAACTGAACCCTCCAAGTACTTGCCCCCACAAACCATGCTAGCCACAATTCCCCAATGCCACAGACATGTTCACATACATGCCCTCTCACCCCCACTCACTCACAAAACATGCTCACACTTTCACACCCACAATTATGTTCACATTTACTCTCACACATGAACATGGTCATATAATCAATCACACGCAAACAAACTCATCCATTCACACACCCTTGTATATGCTCACATGTACACATTCACATGTTCACTTGCTATACACATTAACACACTCACATGTTCACTCACATACACTACATGCTCAGTTTCATATATTCCTCACACAAATATACTCACACATTGACAAGCTCACACAGATGACCCTACTTATATATTAACCTCTACACACAAACATGCTAATATCCATGCACACGATCATGAATCCACTCATAAACATGAACACACAAGCATTAATCAAACAAATATACTCACATTGGTGAACTCTCATATGAATTGGCATGCATATTTATTCACACACAAGGAGATGCTCAAACATTCACTGACTCATGCCAACATCTTATACTCCTAGACACACGTATTTACTCACACACATGCTCACAAATTCACAGAGCCACATATACTCAAACTTGCCTGTTCACATAAATGACAGTGCTCAATCACTCATTGCCAAATATGTTCCTGTGCACAAAGTCACCCACGCTTTCTCTCACATACAGCAGCACACTCATTCACTCGCCAATAGGAGCACATTTAATTTTAACATGGTCACACACTCACATGCTCACACCTTCACTCACATGCACAAACATGCTTCCAAATTTACTCACACACATAGGCACCCTCAAATAATTTGCACATAATCATATCTCCAGTAGGACTTGCACGATAACATGCCCTCATATATTAAAATACTCACTAGTCGTTAACACACATATATGCTGGCACACAGAAAGATGCTCACAAATTCACTCAGTCACACAAACACCCTCACAAAATGCACATATTCACACACACAAACTGACTCACATTAACAAACACATGTTCACTTGCACGAGCATTCTCACAAATTTACTCTCACACATAGACACATGCACACATATTCACATAATCACACAAATATGCTTGCACATTCATTCACTTACACAAATTTGCGCACATATTCACTCACTACAGTGAAGACGCCCACAGATTCACTCACGCATGTAATCTCACGTAGGCTCACTTGTAAAACACTCACATATTCACTCACTGGCACACATCAACACGCTCACAAACGGGCACACTCACATATTCACTTACCGTAAGACATGCTCACACTCACCACAAAGCTCACACCTTTGCCCATGCATATGGATACGCTCAGATAAATTCACATGCACTCACACATTCACTCATTTAAATATAATCACATGTTAACAAGGTCACACAATCAAACATGCTTCCAGAGTCACACTCACATGCACATGCTCACAACGCTCACTCACAGATTTACTAGCACTTGTAGACACCCTCACATACACTTACAAACACCCATTCACATATTCACTCAAACACTCAAATATGCTAGACATAACATGCTCACATACATGACAATGCTCATGAATTCCCTTGCATGCGTGAATATGATCACATACACAAGGTCACATACATTCATTCACATACATCAACTCACTGACACCTTCACTTACACAATAGCTTACTTGATGTTAATATGCTCTCACACTTACACACTCAAGCATGTTCACAAATTTATTCACACACATAGCCACTATCACATAAAATCGTTTTCACACACTCACACATCCATGAACATGCTCACATATATACAGACATGCTCACTATTCGCTCAGACACTAAAACCCTCCAGAAGTCAGACAAGCACAGGTTCACATATATGCACATGCTCTCACTTTCACTGGCTCATGAACATGCTCCATTTTATTCACATGCAACACACTCATTAACACTCACAAACCCACATGCTCACACATGTGCCCAATCACATGAGCTTGCTCACAAATTCACTTACACAATAACACACTTGTATTTGCTTACTTACATTGCGCACACTCACATTTTCACTTTTGTAGACACATTAACCCATTAAGAAACAGGAAAATACTCAGACACAAATATACTCTCACATTAGCATGCTACTCACACACAATCACTCATTCAGTCATAAATGAGTCTTTACACATTTACTCACACACAAACACACTCAATCTTTCACACATTCACCCACATATTCACACTCTCAAATAAGGACATTTGTACATTTATTCACTCTTAGCATCACACAGATTTACTCACACACATAGACACACTCACATGTACTGACATACACTCACATGCTGATGCTCAACACACTCACATATACAAACTCGATCACTTGTCCAGTCTTACTCACATCCGTAAATATACTCCCACATTAACTCACCAGAGAACCAATCCCCACATATGAACATTCACTCACACACATTCATTCACAGAAAGGATTGTCCTCACATCTTACACACTCACATGTTCACTTGCACACAAATTCACTCATTTAGTCAAATATACTCACACATTAACACTCTCACAAACAAAGTAATGCTCATATATTCACTCACGGACATGAACATACTTACACACATGTACACTCAGTGACACTCACATACAATGATGTGTTCACACATTTATTCCCTCACACAAACTGGCTCACACATTCACTCACTCACATTAACATGTTTACAATATCACTCATGCACCAGACACATTCCTGTATGTCACATGTACATGCACATTCCCTCACATGTGCACCTAAACAAACACATAAACACCATTGGGGACATGCTTACACATTCACTCGCAAATGAACACACTTCCAAACACATGCTCACACATTCACTTGAAAATAAACATTTTCACACTCATCATGAAGCTCACTCGTTCAGACACACAGAGAAGCACATGTATGCTCATAAGTACATGCTCACATGTTCACTTACACTAATTTACTCACATTAACAACCTCACGCAAGCAATAGTGCTTGCACATTAACTCACACATATGAACATGCTAACATCCATGTACACATTCACAAATTTACTCATACACTTGAACAGGTGTAAACATTTACTTAAACAGATATACTCAAACCAGCACACGTGCCCATGAACAGGTACACACATCAGTCTCACACTTGTACGTGCTTGCATACATGCACACACAGATTTATTCAGTGACGTGGTCATGCTCAGAGGTTTACTCACACTGGTGGATATGCTTATACACACACACACTCACTCATTCACTCACTCAAATAACCTAAATCAAGTTGATTACACACATGAAGTGCTCACACATTCACTCAATTGCCCAAATATGCTCATAAACACAAAGTTATTCAGTATTTACTCACATGTATAAACACTTTGATACATTTACTCATGTGCATGTGCATGTACATACTTGTATTTATGCTCACTCACACTCACATAGTCACTTACAAACACAGACATGCTTTAAAATTCACTCACACACATAGACACTCTCACATATAATCACTTGCACATATTCACACACCCAGTCACAGATGCATATCAACATACAAAATATACAAATTTTGTATTTCGATATGCAAGATGTAAAACCTGGCTATTGTTGACTCACATATGTATGTATGCTCAAGCACACAAATACACGTGAATTCACTCAAACACAGAAATTGGTGATATGCACGCACATACTCACACAGTCACTTTCAATAACATGCTCACAATTCACTCACTCAAAAGAACATAGTGACAAATTAACTCACGCAGTCTACTGACATACACGTGTGCAGTCTCATGCATTCTCTCACTCCCACAAACATGCTCGGAAGTCACTCACTCACATGAGCATGATAACATTTATTCACTCACACGAACATGCTCACGAAATCACTCCCACAGCAGACTCATTTACACTTACATGTACATACTCACACTTTAACTTACACAAAATAACATGATCACAAAAAGAGCATGCTCACATGTTCACTTGCACATGAACATGCTCATACTTACAAACACTCACATACTCATTCACATATTAACAAGCTTAAAGATGAACCCACATTCACTCACAACATGCTGACAGATTTACTAGCACACATAGACACACTCACATGAACATACCCACAAATTCATTCACACACAAGACATACTCATATATGCTCATATTCACTCACTCACACTTTCTCTCCCACATGCATAAAAACCCAGTCAGAAACAGGGACATGCTCATACATCCAATCACACACATAGGCATCTTACTCTTAATGTGATCACACACTCACATGCTAGCATGTTAAATCACACACAAACATGTTTATAAAATAATACACCTTTATAGATACACTTACCTATAATCATTTATATCAGTCACATGTCCAGTCCTACTCCCATATATACATAGACAAATATCCTTGTGTTCACTCACACACGCATACCTGCTGTTAGCCATGAATGTGCTCACAAATTTACTAAAACACAGATTTATGCTGATATGCGTAGATTTTCACACATTCACTAACACAAACATGCTGAATTCTTGCACAGATTTAGACACACACTTACATATGCTATCACCAGCACACATATCCACTCATTCACATGAACGTGTTCACAGGTTCCTTCATACATGAGACACACTCATATTTCTCTCATGAACACACTTCTTCAGTTACACACATTAGCACACTCAAAAACAGGGACTTGCTCACACATTCACTAACTCAACGTGTGCATTCTCACAAAGTCCTGAGTACAGAAATACAGTCATAGACACTATGTGCTCACACTCACCCATTCACTTACACAGGTACATTAACACACTCACAAATGGAAATATACTTTTCTGTTCACTCTCACACAAACATGCTCACACTCATCATGAGTTCATTCACTCACACACAAAGATTCACGCATATACTCACATTTAACATGGAATACACTCATATTAGCAAGCTCACAAAAACAAATATGATAGTTTTTCACTTACCAACGCAAACTTGCTAATGCTTATGCAGATGCTCACAAATTCCATATACTTGAACACACCTAAACATGTACGTCAACATTCAAATATTGTTACATAATAGACTCTAAGACATTCAAAAGTTCACAAATTCACTCTCACAAATGTACACGCTCACATATATGCACATGCTCACATATTCTCCCACTCATGGTAACATGTTTAAAATTTACTCACTCACATACAAATTACTCATACATATAGACACACTCGTATATATTCACACTCGCTTGCTCACACAGACGTGCTCACACGTTCACTCACTCACATGATCATGCTCACAAATGTACTCCGATACATAGACTTACCAGATACACCCTCACACACACTTTAATAAATTCACTCCATAGAGCCATGCTCAAACATGCATTCCCTCAGTCACATGAGCATACCCACAAATTCAATCACACAGGCACATAAATGTATAAGCTCACAGGCTCCCAGTCACACATTCACTTGCACGTACATATTAACACTCACATATTCAGGATCATGCTCACGTAATCACACACAAACATGATCACATCCACCACAAAGTACAAACATTCACTCACAGAAGAAAATACACTCACATGAACTTACATTCAGATGCTCACATTTCACTCATGCAAGTATACTCACACATTAATGAGTTTACAGTAATGAACCTGATACATATTCACTCAAACACATAAACGTGCTAACATCCATTCGTGTGACCGGACGTTCAGGCATACACTTTAATACATACAAACACACACTTCAACACTCAAATATCACTACACTAACCTATTCTCATGTGTTCAGTTTCATTTATTTATTCTGTCAAATATTCCTGCTCACATATATGCACTCACTCACACAAACATACTCATAGCTCACTCATTCACATGATCATTCTCACACATTCACTCAGAAACATACACGAGCAAGAATTCACTCACACACTAAACACAATCGTGACTTATATACGCACAATCACACATTCACTTACACATGCAAATTACCACTGACATAAAGAGGAATGTGCTCATGTATTCACTTGCACACGAACATAGTCACACTCACCAGGAAGCACACAAATTCACTCAAACACATAAATACACTTACATTCACTGACACCCATATACTCATACATGCCTTTACACAAATATAGTCATATGTTAAGATAACACCAGAAAACACTTATGTACTCACTATATACAAACATACTAACATATGTGTTCTTGCTCAAAAATTCATCATACAATGAGCACACAAATATTCACTGAAACACAAAATTACACACAATGGAATACTCTGAACTATGAACAGGCTCACACATACACTGTCACATTTATGCTCACATACATACACATGCTGAAACTTTCACTCACTCACATAAAAAGCTCACTCATTGGCTCACACAAACATGATAAAAATTTTACTCACACACCTACACACACTCAGCCTGTTGGTTCACAATCTGAGAAGTTCCCTGGGTGAAGCTTGAAACTGGCCCCCGTACACCAAGGGCAAGGAGGGCCCAAAGAAAAAGGCAGGCCACTCCAGATAGGTAGGTGGCAATTTTAATAAGCAGGGGAACATACATACAAGGCTTGTCTTGGGCAGCCACAAGACGAGTAGAACTCCACTCCCGCCCACTAGAATCTTAACAGTTTATATAGAGGTCTTAATGAGGTTCAGTCATGTATCCAGTCCCGATGGTCTCAGCAGCACATTCATTTCTCAGGACTGCATCCTTGCAACGGCTCCTAGTGTGACAATGGTGAGCAGAAGGTCCATTCCAAGGACAGGGCAAGCGGGGGAAGGAGGCTCCAATTGCCTGGGTCCAGCGCAGGGGTCAACCAGCAGTCACATCCTCTCGATGACTTCCTCCTGTATTCCGTCCTCCATGACTAGCTCTTACAATCTTATTCGCCCCTCTCTTCTGCAGTGTTCCCTGAGCGGTTAGCAAGGGGATTTATTGGCATGAAGATGGCGATCAGGCTGCATTGAAGGCAGATGCCAGAGCTGTAATAGAAGCATAGGCAAGAGAAAAGACAGATTAAGATAATGGTTCTCCATAAGTAATGGTTTTTCCCACCAAGAGCCCCATGATGCGAACCACTTATTAAGTCCCGTAGGCTGGGGGTAAGATCACTCAAGGCATTGACTTGTGTCCTCATGTGATTTAGTAAAGATGATACATTGACAGAGTCATCAGGAATGAACAAATAATATTCTGTTTGGATAATGGCACAGTAATAATGTCTAAGACTGTCCTAATGAGCTAGAGGGACAGCTGTCCCCATACCCAACTGTTGGATTGACTCCTTTGCCAGGCACGTGAGTGGGCCCACTGTAGAAAGGTATTTCCATCGGGCGCATCCTGTGACTGGACACTGGAGGAGAAGAAATCCAAGTTTGAAAAGACAGCTATTCAGGAGGAACTTGTATGGGAAGGTCTTCTTGTTCCATAAGAATTACACTTGTGGCCTGATCCTTAGATGTTAATGGGGCTGCAGCATTAGGAACTTGACCTGGTTGTGCATACCATGCACATTAGCCAGGGGAGGCAGCACTGTCAGGTATGAGAAGATGGACTAGGGGTGGGATATGCCAGACTAGGACTCCCACTTTTTCCCCTCTTTCAATAGTGCATGTTCCATTCCAGGTATGGTGTGTTTCCATAGGTGCAGCTTACAGCAGGACAGTGGGCTCCCGGTGGAGACTGAGTAGTTCCCCCTTACCCAGTGGTGCTAAGTAACTCACCCCTCCTGGTGGGACATCCCATTACAAATTCCAGTGGATCATGCCTTCCCCAGGTGTGATGGGGTTTTGAATCACAGTGAGAGTTGGAGCAATGGCTGTCTCCTGTGACTTCCATACCTTTATGGTATTGGGCGTGTTGCGGTAAGGGTCCCTAGTCTGGCATAATGGGCAATCGCCCTATTGGTTGATGCTTCAAATGTATTAATGCCTGGGACAGTAGTTTAGTCCACTCAGCCAAGGTGTTTTTACCTGTTAGAAATTTAATCTGCTGCTTTAATATTTCATGTTTGCATTCTATCACCCCTGCTGCTTGTGGGTTCTAGGGGAGATGAACCGCCATCCACTGTCATATTCAGCCTTGTATGTCATGCTCATAATTTCACTGACATGCACACTCAGAGATGCTCGTATAAACACTGCTTCACAAAAATAAATTGACACATTCACTCAATCACATGACCATGATTACAGATTCTCTCACAGGGGCACACAGATATGTACACTCTAATACTCCCATTTACCCAATCTCTTTGCACATGCATTAACATGCTCACAGTTGGGAACACGCTCACATATACCCTTGCACACTAAAGTGCTTATGCTCACCGCAAAGTTCAAACATTCATTAGTACATAAATAAATTCACATGCATTCAGTCACAGGCTCACATTTCACCCACACGGTATGCACAAACATTAATACGCTCACAAAGTGACTATAATACACATTCATGTGCTCACATGAACATGCCATCATCCATGCGTATGCTCACAAGTTAATGCATACACATGAACTCAAACATTTACTTCACCACTCAAGTATTCTACCCCTAGCACACTCTAATGCACGTACAAGTTCACATATTCACCTTCAAAAATGTCTAGGCTCACATATATGCCCAGGGTCACACATTGACTGACCTACATTAACATGAATATAATTTAGTCACTCCTATAAATATATCGACAAATTACTCACACCTGTAGACATACTCACATACATACACACTCACATACACACATTCTCTCACACAAACAGGCCCGCAATTCAGTGACTCACAGGAGTATTATCACACATTCACCCACACGAATATGATGAAAAATTCATCCATATACTACGCATATTAGGTCTCTAGGCCCACAATCACACATTCACTTACAAATGCAAATTATCATTGTCTCCAACAGAAACACACTTACAGCTTCACTTGCACACAAACATGCTTATAGCCCCCAACTAGTCACAAATTTCCACACCACATAAAACACTTCCATTCCCTTGCACACATACTCATACATTACCTTACTCAAATATACTTACCCATAAACAAGATAGTGAAAGAAACCCCTTACACTCTCATGACACACAAACATGGTCACCTGTCTACACATGCTCACATCCATACATACAACGAGCACACAGAAATATTCACTTAAACACAAAATTTTGCTCACAGTGAAACACCACGAGCTGGTTCACACATACACTTGCCCAGACACATACGTATATACACAAACTTACACATTCACTCACTCAAACAACGAGGTTTACGCATTTATGCATTGAAATATGCCCACAAAATCGCTTCATAGACATATTCATAGACACGTACACATTCAAACGCTCACACTGACCATTCACTCTTTTACACAAACAAAAATATTTACTTAAATATTTTAAATGCTGACCATTCACTCAATCACATGATCATGCCCACAAATTCATTCACACAAGGACTCAAATATATATACTCAAATGCTCCCACTGACGCATTCACTTACACATGCACAGTAACATTGTGAAAATCAGGAACATGTTCACATGGATGCTCGCACAAGAACGTGCTCACATCTACCATGAAGCTCAAATTTTTACTCACAGAAGAAAATACCCTCATGTGTACTCACACTCATGTTCATTTTTCTCGCACAGAAATGCACTCAACCCATTAACTAAGTAGCGGTGATAAACTGATGCCCATTCATTAATGCACACAAATGTGCTAACCTCCATGTACAAGGTCACAAATTGAAACATACACTTGAACACACAGACATTTATGTCAGCATACTCACACACGTACAGGTTCCCATATTCACTCTAAAGAACATAAATGCTCATATATATGCACACGCTTACACTTTCACTCACTCACATTAACTCGCTGACAATTCACTATGCAAATGCATATACTGACAAATTTACCCACATGCATACACGTGCTAACATCCATTCCCAGCCAAATGGTCAAACAGTCACGAATGAAAAATTTTTTGCACCTCACTCACTCTCATGAGCTTAATTACATATTCATTCACACACATGAAGGTGATAAGTTAACGCCCACTTCAGATACATGCATAGCAGTTATTCACACACATTCACTTACCCATGCAAATTATCATTGTCCCAAACAGTAACTTATTCCTATATTCACTTGTACACAAATATGGTCACAGTCACCAAGAAGCTCACAAATTCACTCAATTACATTACATAACGACACTTACATTCCCTCACACACATGCTCACAAAATTACTTTATTCAAATATATTCACACATTAACAAGATCACTTGGAAAACAAACTTACTGGCTACTCAGATATATGGTAACATGCATTCACATGCTTATAGATTCATGTCTACAGGTGAGTGCCCATAAATGTTCACTTTAAGCATGCAAATTTACACCTGAGAAATCAGTCTTGTCCGTGAACAGTCCTACACATACACTGTGGCACTCAGACATGCTGACACTCACGCATTCCCTCACTCCAGAACACGCTCAAATATTCACACACTCAAGCTCAAAAATTCACTCACATTCAAAAACACATATGCCTTCACATGCACACACTGACGCATTCAGTCCTTCACACAAACATGCTCAAACATTCACTCCATCCAAGTCACAACCATGCCCACGAATTCTCTCACACTGGGGTACCAATATAGATGCTCAAAGGCTCCCACTCACACCTTCACCACACGTGTCATTCACATAATCAAAAGCCAGAAGATGCTCACATGGCCGTATGCACACAGACATGCTCACATCCACCTCAGATGCCAAACGTTTACTCACAAAAGAAAATACACTCATGTGTCCTTGCATGTACATGCTCATGTTTCACTCACACAGATATGCTCACACTACGTTAACTAGCTCAAACAGGGAACCTGATACATATTCACTTACTCACACAAACATGCTAACATCCATGCACATGGTCACAGATTCAAGGATGCACTTGAACGTGAACAAGCATTTACATCAACTCTCCAGTATTGTCCTAGTAACACACTCTCAGATGTACATGTTCACATATTCACTCTTATGATATATACATATTGTATATATAATCACGCACATACGTGCTCACGCTGACTTCGAAGCACACCAGTTCACTCATTTGTATAAACACCGTTACATTTACTCACACATGTGGGCACGAATTACCTTATTCCCATATGGTCACATATTAATAAGATCCCAAGAAGACATACTTGCCCATCCACTATACACAAATATGCTGAACGTGATTCACATGCTTAGAGATTTCTTTCTACAGATGAGCATACATCAGTTTTCACCTTAAGCACACAGATTTGCATCCAAGAGAACACTCTAACCCATGAACAGGCTCACACAGGCATTGTCCAGACAGATGTGCTCACATACATACACTCACACAATCACTCACTCACAAAACACTCAGGCTTGCCCACTAATTCACTCCCATTCACAGACACACAGACATTCACATTTACCTACCAGCACATTCACTCCTGTACACAAACATGCTGAAACATTCACTCAGTCACACGACCATGACTGTAGATTCACTCACACAGGGACGCAAATATATACATTCGGATGCTCCCACTCACACACTCACTTGCACGTGTACCTCAACACTCTCTAATGTCAGGAACATGTTCACATAGACACTCACGTATGAACATGCTCACATCCTCCATCAAGCTCAAATATTCACCCACGGAAGAAAATACACTCCTGCGCACTTCCATTCATATATTTGTTCATATTTCACTCACACAAATATGCTCACCTGTTAACTAGCTCATGGCAACGAACCTGATAAACATTCACTCACTCACACAAAGATGCTAACACCTGAGCACATGGCCACAAATTCAAGGATACACTTGGACACACAGACATCTGTAGCAATTCTCTAATATTGAAATCCTAACATACTCGCCAATGTACAAGTTCATATATTTACTCTCACAAATGGGCAAATTCACACATATGCACATGCTCATTCCCTCACTCACATTAACATGCTTACAAATCACTCACCCAGACACAGCCACTGACAGATTTACTCACACATATACACATACTGACGTACATTCGCCCTTGATGGCTCACAATTCACACAACATAGCCCCTACCTCGCTCAGGTCATCATAATCACACATTCACTTAAATGCACAAATGTGTTTATAAATTCATTCACACTCCAAACACTCATTTCACTCATTTTATTGATATATGCACACTCACACATTCACTTACCCATGTAAAATGTCACTGTCACAAACAGTAACATGCATATGTGGGAAATTGTACCCAAACATGCTCACACCGAGAAGCACACAATTTCATTCATTTACTTGAAAACCATTACATTCATTCCCACACACATGCACACAAATTACCTTATTCAAATATATTCACACATAAACAAGATCACCCAAAAAGCACATTTACCCCCTCACTGCTCACAGATATGCTAACATGCATTCACATGCTTACAGATTTATTCATACAGAACACACTTACATATTCAGAGTCCACAAATTTACACCTCAGGAAACACGCTCACCCACCAACATGCTCACACATGCAGTGTCGCACAGAGATATGCTCACAGACATTCACATCCTTGCACATTCACTCAGTCCCTTAACACAATCAAATATGCCCATGAATTCACTCACATTCAAAAACACACGTATGTTCACCCATGCACTGGGTCACCTACACGTACTAAAATATTCACTCAGTCTCATGACCATACTCACATGTTCACTCACACAGGGACTCAAATATATACACTCAGATGCTTCCAGATGATCTCACTCACACTTTCACTTACACATGCACATTCTTAAAATCAGGAACATGCTCACATAGACGCTTGTACACAAACATGCTCACAGCCACCATAAAGGCAAACATTCATTCATGGAAGAAAATACACTCAAGCACTTAAAGTGCCCTGCTCACATTGTCTCACATTAATATGTGCACACACTAACTAGCTCACAGCAAGAAACCTGATACATTCTCTCGCTCACATGAATGTGCTAACACCCATGTCAATAAAAAAGTTGCACGGTGTGGAGTTTAATAGGCCAAGAAAGCTTTATTCAAGGCTGTTGCAATAGGGGACAGAGACTGTTGTGATAGGGGAAAGAAAATAAACTCAACTCCAAATACAGCAGAGACAGGTGAGCATTCATGGCCAACAGGGAGGGTGAGGGAGTGAGTGAAGGGAAAATTACTAAGAGGAACTTGGTTAGGTATTACGTTGGTTAATTTTATGTGTCAACTTGATTGGACTAAGGGATGCCCAGATAGCTAGTAAAACATTTCTTGATGTGTCTGTGAAGGTGATTCCAGAAGAGATGAGCAATTGAACTGGTAGATTGAGGAAAGAAAATTGCCCTCACCAATGCAAGTGGGCATCATCCAACCCACTGAGGGCCTGAATAGAACAAAAAGGCAAACGCAGGACGAATTTGCTCTTTGCAATGAGCTGGGACATCCATCTTCTCCTGCTCTTAGACGTCGGTACTTCTAGTTCTTAGGCCTTTGGACTTGGACTGAGACTTACTCCATCGGCCGCCTGATTCTTGGGCTTTTGGACTCAAACTAGGACTTACTCCCCTTGTTCTCAAGTATTCAGACTCATACTGGATTCTACCACTGGCTTTCCTGGTTCTCCAGCGTGCAGACAGCAGATCATGGGACTTCCCGGCCTCCATAATTGCATGAGCCACTTGCTATAAGAAAACTCCTCATATCTATATCTAACAGAGAAACAGAACCAATATGATAGATATATAAAGACATATACATGTAATTATAGATATCTAGATATCTTACATAGAGTTATCTATATATCTACATCTAGATATATTATATAGATTAATATAGATATCTATAATATAGATAGATACAGATATCGATCTATAGAGATTGATAAATAAGATATCTATAGATCTATAGATGTCTTATTCGTTCTTTTTCTCTGGAGAACGCTGACTAACACAGGTATCAAAGGAGGCTGGGAAGGGGGTTGGAACTTGATTAGATATCAAAGGGAAGGATGAAAATCTTGGTTAGATGTGAAGGCTGAGGGGACTCTTGCTAAACTGGCTTAGAAGGAGTTTTGCTAAAACTGGGCCTGACAGGCGGAAGACAGGGTCAAGCTTGAGGCCCAGTCAAGAAGAGGGCTCAGAACAGCCTAAAGTTTGGTCAGGGAGAGAGTTCTTGTCAGTCCCCCCTCTTGTTCAAGGAAAGAAGAGACATTCTTCTTTCCTCTGAACAGTATAAGTCTATTTCTTATTCAGTCACCTCTTGTTCATTAAGGACCAGCTAAACCATCTGTTGAGACTTAGTAGTAGAGGATATTTGCTAGATGGTATGGGCAATCAGGCATTTAATGAGGGGGATTTCTATGAAAAGAATAGGAAAGATTGATGTTTGGAGTGGACTATTTAAACCGAGTTTCTGAGTCCAGAAGGACAGCCAGTTGAGAAAATTTCGAGATGTTGCGCTTGAAGCGTGTTGAGATGGCGGAGTAAAGATGGCAGTGACGATCTGATGGATTTCCTAGTTTGCAGTGGATGTTTTTGGTGGTGGTGTAGACATCAGAAAGGTTTTGGTAAGGTCATCCAGAATCGTGATTATTTCCTGGAGTAGAGCATGGAAGATGTGGGAGTTTGGTGAATTTCCTGAGTGGCCCGTACAGCAGCAGTTCCAGGGACGAAGGTTGTCCATGCATGCTCTGCCGAAGTGATGGGACCTGTGAAGTTTACATCATGTTGTCTAGCCTCGGCTCACAGGGCTTCTTTAGATCCTACGAGGAAAGCCAGTTACAAGACAACCTAGGGTTGCAGTAAGGATCTGGGCAGTCAGCTTTGAGTTCTCAGTGACGTCAAGTCAGAAGGGTTGGAGAAAAATTGGAAACATAAGTTTGAGGAGTCACAGCCAGATGTTGAAGGAAATTGGAAGAACTGAGAATTTGGTAAGGACTGATGAAATATGTGAGATAGCAGGATCTAGTCCAATTATGGGTAGGTAACAAAACATGTAGTTTACAGAGAAGTGCAAAACAGCTCAAAGACAATAAACAGGACAAGGATCTGATACCTCACAAGGGTGTATTTTCTATTTAAATATAGAATTTCTCTCAGTAGTCACCTCCTTTTTGATCAAAGATAATCAAAGAGGATTCTTGTTTATGAAATGTTTGGTCTCCTTAGATTTGGTCTGATTATTTCCATAAGGGCAGCAAGAATGGTAATTGACCACATAGGCCTTTTTGTAGTTGGCTTTGCTGGCACTTTCCATAAGGAATCTCAGATTGGACTTTTAAAAACCTCTCAGTTCTGGGGAGCCAAGCCAAGAACTCACCACCAGAATTTACCTGCAATACCTGTAGACTTGGGTGAATTACTCTCTTCTTGAAGTCCCCAAAATATCCTGTTTCCTAGGTTTGCCAGCAGGTGACCTCTCCTACTCACCTGTAAGGCTGACAAACCTGTAAGCCAGGTACCAGGCCCGTTTCTCCAAGAGAACTTTGTAAGCCTTGGCTTCATAAAGTGTCCCTTAAAACCGTCTGGTCATATCTGATTATATGCATCATTCTCAAATATGGTATTCCAATCAAAGCTTTGGTTATCTAATCAATATTTAAAAATATGTTCTGTTACAAAGAGGACAGATTCTTATTGGACCTATGTTATATTCCCATGAAAATAAGAATATTTAATAGGAATATTCAAGTTCTGGAGTGATCAGGCAGGGGCAAAAAGATCAATATTTCATTTCTGTTTACAAAAGTATAATCTACTAAACTGTTATGAATTTCAGGTAGCAGAAGTTAGAAGAGAAAGAGGTTCTTCATATCCAGAAAATAGAACCTTAAAACATAAGCAGCAGTCCGAACAAAAGACATAATCCTCGTTAATCAGTTCACGCAGCCCTGTGTAGTTCTTGTTCTGTTTGACGTTGGGTTAGCCATCTCATGAACACATTGGCTTCTCCAATAGAGTTCTGGAAATCCGGACTCAGTCCAGCGGTATGGTCTCAGAGTTATTTCAGCAAATGCCATTAGGGGTTCTGTGCCCAGAGTACCTGGTACGGTCCTTTCTATAGGACTTCAAGACAGTCCCATTTTGTGGAAGACAAGTACTCTGGCCTGTAGCTGACTGCAAGAGTTTTCAGGGAAGATCAAAGTAAAACAACCATCTATGGATGACAAAAGACTTAGAACAGCCATGGTAAAAGATGTGATGAAAGTTCCTTATAAAAATAATGCAATTGACAAGGACATTTGGATGTTTCTGTGGCATACAACATTTTAAAATAATAACTGGAATTATGATGGATGACATCATGCTGATGGTGTCTAATATCAGGCAAAGCAGCACCAGGATATATCATGGACAGCAAGGGCATTGACATTTGTAGGAACTTAATACAATTTCTAAAATATTTATTTTAATAATATTTTACCCGTACAAATGTAAACTAGAGGTAGTTAAGCATTTCTTCTTCTCTGACAATGCTTCCCATGCAACTCAACCTATCAGACAAACCTAATTATTTTTAACATCTCTCACTTTACAGGGGGAAAGAGTAAACTCTTTGTGATTTTCCAGGAGCCCTCTGGGAAATCCCAAAGTCACTTTGAGATCAAGAAGATTTCATTAAGGGTTTGATTTGGGGAAGGCAAAATACCAGGAGTTGTTAAAAATGTCAATAGGTTTGAACGCTTGGCTTAATAGGATTATGGGTCACTAAGAAACTGTTTGGCTACCCATTTAACCAGAGTGACAATAAAAGATTTCAAAAGTAAATGTTAGAGGTAACATGGTTGAAAACAACCTTATCTCTTTTAGAAGTGAGAAGACTCAGTTCTCTTACATAATGAAAGACATGATAAATCAACATGAAGCACAGGAAATTATGCTGATAAGACAAAGAATCTGGGCCTTTCAGGCAGCTTACCCGGAAGGTAAGGAAAAGCCTTTTACAAGGTCTTATTGAGAGCAGACCTAAGAAAATGTTTGTCTTAGCAACTTTCACATATGCAACACAGTATTAATAACTGCGGTCGCCATGCTGTACATTCCATCCCCAGGACTTATTTATTTTATAACTGGAAGTTTGTGCCTTTTGACCCCTTTCACCCATTTCACCGCCCTACCCCTCAGTCCCACCACTCCTCCCCACCCCCCGCCCGGCAACCACCAATCTGTTCTTCATATGTATGAGTTCAGGGTTTTGTTTGTTTGTTTAGATTCCACATGTAAATGAGATCATACAGTGTTTGTCTTTCTCTGTCTGACTTATTTCACATAGCATAATGCCGGCAAGGTCCATCCATGTTGTTGCAAGTGGCAGAGTTTCCTCCTTTTTTATGGCTGAATAATAATCCACTGTGTATATATACCACATTTTCTTTATCCATTCATACATTGAAACTAATATAATGTTGACATTTTCATAATCAGGAACGTGCTCACATAGATACTTGCACACAAACATGCTTACATCCACCATAAAGCTCAAACATTGATAAAAGAAAATACATTCACATGCACTTACACTCGCAAATATACTCACATGTTAACTAGCTTACAATAACGAACCAGAGGCATATCCACGCATTCACATGAACATGCTATTGTCCATATATCTCCTCGTGGCAGTGGATCAGCAGACAAAGAAAGGAGCTTATACAGTAGTGGGGCAAGTTGACCCTGACTACCACGCACAGATGTGAGTTGTTGCTACATTATGGGGATAGGGAGAAGTATGTCTGAACGCAGAGGATTCATCAGGAATTCTTTTGGTGCTTCTTGCCCAGTAACAGTGGTAGATGGAATCAGTATAAAATAGCTGTTGATTTCTTTAAAATTTTCAGAATTGTTTACATTGAGATCTTGGCTGAGTGGGGCTGAATGCAACAAAAAGTCTTGGGCTGTTGACTCGGAAATCACTCTAGGAAGCCTGCTTTTTAATGTCTATGAAGCTTAGCTTGGTCTTTTAAAAGAAGGATCTCTGTGGGGCTGGCCCCGTGGCCGAGTGGTTAAGTTCGCGCGCTGCGCTGCAGGCGGCCCAGTGTTTCGTTAGTTCGAATCCTGGGTGCGGACGTGGCACTGCTCATCAGACCACGCTGAGGCAGCGTCCCACATACCACAACTAGAAGAACCCACAACTAAGAATATACAACTATGTACCGGGGGCTTTGGGGAGAAAAAGGAAAAAATAAAATCTTTAAAAAAAAAAGAAGGATCTCTGTTTCTTTATTCATCCTTTGGAGGCTTGAGGTGAATTCAGCAGCGTTCCTGCTCCTGTTTTTAACACTTCTTCAACTCTCTGTTGTGACTGCATCCATTTCAACTTTGCATGTTGCTTTTCAAAGTAGCTTCAATAGTGGTAAAATATCCAGATTCTTTTCTCTCTCTTATGGTAGGTTTTTACTATTGCTGAAATCTGAACTAGGTAACCTTTTTATGATTCTGTCTCTATTGGCATGAGCCATCTCCAGTTGGAAATCAGGGTAGCAATTCACCCTGTGCAGCAGGATGCCTCCATATTGGAATACTGTAGTTCTGCTGGCCACGGTAGAATTAAAAGGACAGGACATGCGTGGGCCCCAAGGGCAACTCACGACCTTAAGGCCTCAAGGTAAACGGAGGAAGGACCCAAACTCTAGAAACTGATGGACTTGAAAATTCATTGGACGCCGGGCATGTCAATCCTCGCCTTTCAGCAAATGAGCTGAGAGCTCACAATGGGGAAGTGGACCTTTGTTGACCCTCGTAAGCCCCGCCTCCCGTCACACCTTCATAGAGTGTTTCTCCGCCTGCCGTCCCCACCGCTTCCCAGAAGGCCTTGCTGCCGCCAGGCTTCGGCAGCCATAGTTAGCTTGGTGGCTGCCATCTTTGCCACCGTTATCAAGCCGCCAAATCGCTTTTCCCCAGTTGAGGCTGAGTGGTGCATCTCTCCCGCCATGTCTGCCGTAGAGAAGGGAAGCCCAGACCTTGGTGGCCAGAACAGAGGCCGTGGTGGGGTGGGCCAGGACCCCGGATCCAACAAGCCTGCGGAGTCGGGGGCCGGAGTCGCGAGGGCCGCATACCCTAGGGACTTCCAGGCAATAGTGCTAGCCCATGTGGAGGAACAGGTTTGGCTGGAGATCCCCGAAGTCATCATCGAGAACTGGGATCTACGGCAGGTAGAAGAGGAGGGGGTGCCAGGAGAGGAGGAGGCAGTTGGGGAGGAGGAGGACGAGCAGGAGGAGGGAGAGGCAGAGGAAGGGGGTGAGGAGGACAAAGAAGAGGAGCAGGAAGAAAGCGACGAGCAAGAGCGTGAGAATCATGTGGACAAAGAGGAAGAGGAGGATGGTAAGGAGGCCGCAGAAGTTGTCTTGGGCTTCTGTGAGCTCCCCATGGCGCGCTCGTGGTCCCTGTTCTGGGCTCTGGTCCATTCCCTTCTACACCGCATCCATGAGAAGGACCACATCCTGGTCCCGCCCCACGCTGACTCCGTGGTGGTCAGGCCGCAATCTCAGGAGCCCGAGGACCAGGGAGAGGGTGGCACATCCCGGGAGCCCAGGTCTGGGACGGCAAGTACCTGGCAGAGGGTGCATCTGCCTGGGAGCTGGAGGAACCCGCAGACAGGGCTGCATCCCAGAAGGCAGAGGAACCGGTGGAGGTCAAGGCCTGGGAGGGTGAAGTGCTGGCTGACACTGCCATGTCCTGGGGGAGGCTGGGGCTGTGCACCCTAGGAAACTGAGGTGGTGGATGGAGGCCACATCTTCAGGCTCTCGGAGCCTCCGTGGGCGCAGCTGGCTCACTTGCAGGCCACTCTTAGTGCTTGCCTCAGGTGATTAAGCTACAGGTCCATTTTTTCCGAAACGCTTCAGGCTGAATGTACCCAATTCTGTAGAGACCTGTACAGTCTTGAGAAAAAGTACGATTTTTACGAAGCCCTGTTCAATAAGAGATCTGAGATCATCAGTGCAATTCATGAGCCCACAGAAGGTGAATGTCACTGGGAAGCAGGTGCTCAGGAGGGAGCTGGGAGGAAGTGGACAGTGAGCCTGAAGGAAAAGGGCAAACAAATGGTATACCTCGCTTTTGCTTGATGGCTTTTAAAAAGGTGAAGATTCTTGGTAAGATGATCCAAGAAAAGGATGAAATGGCCCTGGCGCCCTTTGCAGGGGTTGAGGAGCTAATGAGCTTCACCACAGAATTTGTCTTTAAATCAAACAAGTCTTTCCCAGTGAAGTTCTGACAAAAACACACCAGATGCTGTCAGAACCAGATGAGCCTGCTCCCTCCTTCTCCCAAGGGCCAGAAAGAATCAGCAGCAGGGGGTGTGAGATGTACTGGAAGAGGGGAAAAACGTCACCGTAAAAACTCTCAAGCAGCAGAAATGGGAGGGCCACGGAAGTGTTGTTTCAACCAGGAGGAAGATGCCCAGCTGTTCTTGTTATTTTATTTTACTGTTTAAATTTATATTTTGTGGAGGTAACTGGTTGATACCGTTGTGTGTGCATCATGCTATTTCGACTTCTGCATAGACTACTTCATGCCAAAGATGTGGAGGGGGACATTTGTATGGTGGCAGATGGAAGCTAGACTTGTTTTTAACGTATTTCTATTCTCCAGATTCTCCTGAGGCGGGAGTTCTGGATGTCCATACTGATTTTAAATTGGAATATTTTTTCCACCCGCTTGTGATCCCAGAGTCCGTATCATTCTTCGCTAAAGAAGTGGCTGAATATAAGTATGGCAACTCTGAGGAGGAGGCCCAGGAAGCGGGAGGTGAGGAAGAGGATGAACGTGAAGAACCAGAAGAAGGACTCGAAATGGACATGGACTGCGCAGAGGGCAGCCCCGGAGAATCCAGGTATTAACGTGTAGCCTGGAACAGTAACTAATCGTTCCTGACGTATGCCTGTTACTGACAACTTTATGTTTGGAAGTTTTTCTGCAAAGTAAATAGGAAAAACCTTTTGAAATTCAGTTTTGAAGGAACAGTTTTATGTTAATCATATCCTTGTATACTAGGAAATCTAGAGGCAGTATGCTCTGAAATGTACTTCATTCTTAGCCACCAGTCCTTTGTCCTGTAGCTATAAGACTACTAGAGCCGTAAATTTATCAGACCTGGGACATTTAGAGACCAGTGTTTTTTGAGAGGATGGTCTCCAGAAGCAGCAGCTAAGGTGGCCAGGCCACGCACTGGCTGTGCCTTCATTCCTTGGCCACAGAAATGTAGTCTCTTGTAATAATGATGCCTTTGAGAAGGTGACTCCTTTCCGAGTAGTAAGACCACATTTCATGATTAATTCAAAAATAGTAGTTCAATTTAGATTTTTGTGTTTCATGTGACATTCACAAGAAAAGAAAATTAGTCATAGTAAACTATTGTTTATCAATGAATTGATAATTAAGTCTTATATTTCCTCTGTCCATCCTTCTCTCTCTCCTCTCCCTCTGCTCCCTCTCTCTTCCTGAATGTTCACAGCTGTGGATATCTAATAACAGCCTTGCCACATTTTATAGATATGGAAACGGAAGGTCTGGGAGTATAAGGGATTTATGATTTGTGTAAAGAGCCCAGACTTTTGAAGTGGAAAGACTTATTTAAATCACAGAGTGGCCTCTCAAGAAAAAAATCACACATTTATAGTGGTGGGCAAGAGGGAGACGAGGTTGATGTGGTCAAATGATTGAGGCATGTGGGCCATGATATCCAAGGGTCTGGGTTACAAGAAGAAAACATTTTGTTTTCTGCTTGTTGAGAACAGATGTACATAGGGTTGACTCATATTTAAAAAGTCACTGTTGCGTGTTAATGGTGTACAAATTGTTAATTGCCTCTTATTCCATCCTACAGTCCGAAGGCGTAGAAAGAAACGGATGGTGAAAGAAAAAAATGAATTTGTTCCTCATGGATATTCTAGTTTGCAGGGGCTCAAAACACGAGTTTTGTTTCATAGTTCATCACCCAACAATGATTTTACCTGACATCTGAGGGATATAGATGACAACATTCGTTCACGTTAAAAATAAAAGCTTGTTTGAAATGAATAAGCTGCAGGTTTCTTTTTTACATAAATACCACAGATTCAAATCTATCTTTGTGTCTTTTCTGTTTGGTTTGGCCCACCTTAGTGTGATTGAAAGGAATCTCTTTAAGTTATTGCGTAAGCCTGTTTTAATTCTTTTATTGCAGCCTCAATAAATGAAAATATAAAGTTATAATCACGTCCTGTAACGATATAGATGGTGGCCTGGCCTCTGGTGCGTTTTATTGAATGCAAACGATGGATGACCTAGCTTGCCGGGAGACCAGATGGTGCTGTTGGGCTGCTGTGGACCAGCAGCATCACTAACACCTGGGAACTTGTTAGCAAGGCAAGTTCTCGGACCCCACTCCCGACCTACTGAATTGGAAATGCTGAAGGTCGGCCGCTAGCCATCAGGGCTTTGCAGGGACTCCAGTTCTTCTGAAACACGCTAAAGTTTGAGCACCACTGGTTTAGGTCAATGGGAGAAAACGTTGAACTTCACTACAGTAGGACCAGCCTTAATTCACTGACTTGATACTGTTGCAGGTAAACTAAACAGGATGGTAAGATGTGGACTGAGGAAGAGACTAGAATTCTCGGGGGCCTGACACACAAAGACGTCCTGGAGGGATGTGTTCGTTTCCTGGGGCTGCCATAACAAATTACCACAAACTCAGTGGCTTAAAACAACAGAAATTTATTCTCTCACAGTTCTGGAGGCCGGAAGTCTGAAATCAAGGTGACAGCAGGAGTGGTTCTTTCTGGAGACCCTGCGGGACAGTCTATTCCAGGGCCTCTCTCCTAGTTTCTGGTGGTTGCTGTCAATCCTTGGCGTCCCTTGGCTTGTAAATGCGTGACCCCAATCTCTTTCTTCATCTTCATGTAGTGTTTTCCTCTGTGTGTCTGTTTCTACATTTCTTCTCTTTTAAGGACTCTAGTCATATCAGATTAGGGGCCCACCCTGATCCAGTATGACTTTATCTTACTGGAATACACCTACAAATGTCCTGTTTCCAGATGAGGTCACGTTTACAGGTTCCAGGGACTAGGACTTCAGTGCCTCTTTTTGGGGGGACACAATTCAACTTAGAACAAGGGGCAAAAATTGGGTGGTGGAAGTGACAAGTGGATAAGGGAAAATGCTAGCTCCAGAAGGATGAAAGCATTATGATTCCATGCATATATGAAGTTTAAAAACATGCAGAATCATTAGAGTGACTGTAGATACATATGTTTGTAGTACGAGGCATACATAAGTGATGCATACATATGCAGCGTGCAGAAAGCTCCGTGTGAGAATGATAAAGTCCTTATTTAGGGCATTGGTTAGATCTCGTGTAGGGAGGGAGAATCCAGCTGGGGAGGGGTACCCAGTGGGTTTCAAGTTTATTCGTAATCTTATGTTTCTTAAGTGGAGTGATGGAGTGGATGGACGTAGTATTCTCCGTACCTTGGTGTAGGTCTGAAATATTTCCTAATAAAAAATAAAGGAGGAAAAGGAGAAAAGGAGCGTAATAGCTGCAGCTTGTTTAAGGAAAAAAGGAGTGAAGTTGTACCAGACCAGAGAAAGAGAAGACCAGGGATTTGAGTGTAGAAGGCCTAGTTCCCGCATTTAGTTGAGGCTGCGGGAGTGCTTGCTAGTTAGCAGCAATGCTTTTTTCTATTTTCTTGGGTAGCACATCTCAGACCCTAGAGTACATTAACGTTACTTATTTATGTGTGTAGCTCCCCCGCTCCCTAGAGTGCGAGCTGCCGAATGGTTGGGACCTTAAAGGGCTTTAGTTGTTTGTCTCTCCTAAAGCACCTAGCGCTGTGTTTTCTTCTCAGGAGGGGCCTGATAAAGGTCCGTTGAAATGAAGCTGGTGTAATGTAGCCACAACCCTTTTCTGTCACCAGTGTTGACCTTTACAAATGTACTATCTTGTAGTGGCCCCCAGTATTTCTTATGATGAGAACGAAAAAAAGGCACAAGGACTTTTGTCACAGTAGTTTAATGAAAGATTCGTCCAAGTAGGAATTCATCCCTGGAGTGTCACTTGAAAGGCCCCTGGTTGGGTTTGGTTCATGCCATGCTCGCGGTGTTTATGTGTGTGCGTGTATGTGTGTGTGTGTACGTGTGTGCACATTTCTGAATTACTGTACTTAATCTGTTAACTATAGTTAATGGTTAATACATGTTATATTAAAGGCCCTTATGCGGTCTTAAGAATCTTATGAGGTTCACCTTAGACAACAGACACCCACGGGTCTTTGTCCATATGCCTTTCTTTGTGCGCACTCAGAGTCCATGCCCCGGCTCCTAACCATACTCCAGGTACCTGGAGCCCTGAATTTGCTTCCCAGGGGGCCGCACGTCCCAAGCCCCAAGAGGCCCACATGCTCCTCTTCACTGAGTCTGTGCTTCGTCGGGTTGAGTGGCACTGTCAGTGTTATACTCCCAGGACTGAGAGGGAACCAAATGGTGATGGCTGTATGCAGGGAACAAGGGACAAGGAGCCACATTCTCCACATATTTGCACGTGGAGCCTCTCATGGTGAGGGAGGAGCGTCAGGGTGCATGGAGAAGGGGGGCAGTCTGAGCTCTATGGCCTGGGATGTGGACCAGGGGCCTGAAGGTGGTAGGTCCGCTCTCGTCACATCACTGCAACAGAACTTTGAGGAGTCTAAGGATGGAAGCCAGACCAAGGGCTGATTCCCATAATCCCAACTTTCTGGAATTCACACTCTTATATAGTCTCCTGCCCTTGACTTGGCCAGGACCTGCGACCTCCTTCTCCACCAGGCCCAGCAGAGCGCAGTCCTGGACTCCAGGAATCCAAAAGTATGTCTTGAACCTCACCCAACCAACCATTCCAGACTTATACCTGTTACTGAGAGATGTGTGTTTTTAAATTTTCTCGATAAACTAAATAAGAAAAATATATTACTAAAATACATTCAGTATTCTAAATCTGAACCTAGTCTCTCAGGTTGTTAAGAAGGTGAACTTTTCATGTTATTAGAGATGAGATATTTTATTCAACAGTTTATTAGTTGATTTAAACCTTTCAAACATTTTTATACATGGCATGTAGGCCCCCAATTGAACTTCGCCCCAAAACCTTTAAATGTTACAAATGTTACAGGGGGTCCAGTTTGAATGTTTGGCCTATCACCCCTTCCCCTTCCTCACTCCCTGTCGCCATTTGTTACCAAAGCACAGAAACAGCGCTGCCCCTGGCTTTGGAAGTGGCCTCTGCAGCTGGATCCTGGAGCCCATCTTTTTATAGGACCTATGGACCTCGTCCCTGGGCAAGGCTGAAGAAAAACCACCAGCCTTCCTGCCCCTCTCCCCAGCGCTGACCGCAACCACCCTCTGTGCCACTCATCTCACTTTCTCCGCATGTATTGCGTGCACAAGTCCTCTTACTCAGGACCCCTTCTCCCTGGTGCACATGGCCTCCTAGAGGTTACCAGCCATCAGCTTGTGGAGGCACCCCTATGGAGCCCATTTAGGATCAGCACAATCCTTTTTTTTTACGAAGATTAGCCCTGAGCTAACATCTGCCACCAATCCTCCTCTCTTTCCCGAGGAAGACTGGCCCTGAGCTAACATCCGTGCCCATCTTCCTCTACTTTTTATGTGGGACGCCTACCACAGCATGGCTTGACAAGTGGTGCTCAGGTCCACACCCGGGATCGGAACTGGCAAACCTTGGGCCGCCGAAGTGGAACGTGTGAACTGAAGTGCTGTGCCACTGGGCTGGCCCCAGCACAATCTTTCTTAAGAACATTTTCCTGCTCTGACAATTCTCAGATCTGAACTGTCAATATCCTATTTGATTTCTCTTCCCTGTTACAAACAGACTGAGATTTGTTAGAGAATGGTTTCTCTTTTTGTAATTGTAGTTTTTCGTAGAGCAAAGACCAAAGAAGTCACAAAAAGAGCTGCAACACTGTCACAATGTGTCTCCTGGCATCCAGACCTCCTTCTCCATTAAAAAACAGGTTTATTCCTACTTTGAAAATATGGAGAGTGGGATGACCCCACCCCAGGCCACTGGTTCACATTCCAGGGCCCCGTATCCAGCCTCCTCGCATTCTCTGCTCACTCTGAGCTCCATTCCTCACCTCAGGAGACCTCACATGCATATACAAGGATATCGAAGCCCACTTGGCCCCTGTTCCCTCATACAGCAACCACCACTTTGTCGCCTCCCAGTCCTGGAGGTATAGTATTGGCAGTGCTACTCAACCCTCAGAAGCAGATCCAATGAAGAGGAGCATGTAGGCTTACCTTGGGGCCTGGGGCTACCCTGGCAGCAAATTCAGGGCCCCAGATACATGGAACATGGTTTGGGGTAGGCAGTGTGGGTTCTGAGTGTGCACATCTCCATGCTCCCACACACTGGGCCCTTAGCCATTTGCAGAGAGGTGAGGCTGGAAGAGGTTGAGAGTGGAGCCTCTAAAATGTGGGGCTCATGACAAGTCCCTCCAGCGTGGGTCTCAGAGCAGTACTATGATCAACAACTGGTTCAGCATAGGCACTGTGATAGCCAACCTCCAAGTGCATCCCAGTGATTCCTGCCTCCCAGTGTTCGTGTGCTAGCGTAGCGCCCTGCCTCATTTCAGGGAGACGACCTATGGGACAAAGCATTTGTCATGCAGCAATAGAAAACTAAAACAGATGTTGGCACCGAGAGTAGGGTGTTGTGGTAACATAAACAGGAGAGAGCTAAATAAAACCCTTTAAGATCCCAGTCATTTAGAAGCTCACATCCTAGGGGGTGGGGGAGGTAGACACATATGTAAATAATGTCAAAATACATTAGGATATGCGATGTGCTTAGATAGAATATGAACGAAGGAGGCATTAATGAGACCTAGAGAACACCTAGGCAGCCTTACCTAAATGCAGAAAGGAGGTGTTCTATACTCAAACCCCTATCCTTTCTCCTCTGATCCTGTATTCTGGTCAACTACAACTTCATTTTTTTTCCCTAAATAGCTTCCATTTATTAGGCCCATTTTCTCATTTTAATTTTTTGTTACTTATTTTTTTTATCAGGAAATATTTCAGACCTACACCATGGTATGAAGAATACAATATTACATCCAAGTACCTACCATCCAACTTTAAGAAATACAAAATTAGAAATACAGGTGAAGCCCACTGTGTACTTGTAGTGGGTTGAATTGCGTTCTCCCGAAATTTATGCCCAAGTCCAAACTCCTGGTACCAGTAAATGTGACCTTGTTTGGAAGTCGGGTCTTTGCTGATGTAGTTAAATTAGGGATCTCTAGATGAAGTCATCCTGGATTTGGGGTGGGCTAGGAGAAAAGAGAATGAAAAGTGCTGACAAGAACAAGCCATCCCTGCCCCGAGGTTCACCTAGGCTGTTAGGTAAGGGTTCCTTCTTATAGTACCGGCTTGGGCTTAATGCAACAGAGCAGGTCACCATTATCCCTGCCTCCAGGCACCCACTCACCTGCACTTACCTAACCAAGGTCCAAAATGCTTGGAAACAGAGGCAAAACATTGCATTAAACACCATTTCATTGTTTCACTTCGATACACAAGCATTCATTGAGTACCTACTGATTCAATCCTAACCTTATCCCAAGAATCTATTGCATCCTAACAATGGAACTAATCATCAAAAGAGAAAGCTCAGGTTCCCACTGAGTGGTTCTGTGGATGTTCACTATGAAAGTAATCCTCTGTAAACCATGAACGTGTCTCGCAATGGTCCTTTGCATATTGCATCTTATTTTCAAAACTGTGTATTGGAGAGAAGATTCCAAGAAGAGAGTGACACACTACAGAATGGGTACAAACAGGAAGGACCAAGTTTAGGAGATTAAGGAAATAGGAAACACCTGGAAAAGTCCACAGTTTTTGGTGTGCAGAAGGTCAAGGCCAGGTATAAATTAATAACAGAAGGGGCAAGCAAGTTTCTGAGAGCAAGGGGGATAGCAAGTTCTGTGATAGAAGTAAAGATGGGAAGAAGCAGTCAATTGTGATGAGCCTTGGTCAGCAAACAGTTATCTAGCAAGAGAGAAAAGGGGAGGAGGAGGAGGCAAGTCAGCAAAGGTTGGAAAGAAGAGTTAAATCTAGGAATGTAACCTGCACACATTCAAATACTCCCCCTGGCAAAGGGAGTGAAGTAGGGGAGGAGGAGGGGATTGATGCTGCTGTCAGTGAATTTATGGCCAAGGGTGAGTGTGAGCTGGAGTCATGATCCAAATGTTACTTTGTTTAGTGTCAAGCCTGAGAGCCTCTATCTTGTCAGAAGTCTATCCAAGTGATTCCAATGATTAAAAGAGTATGTAAAAAAAAATTATTGATGTGAAATTCACAAAACCTAAAGTTAACCACTTTAAAGTGTACAATTCAGTGGCATTTTGTACATTCACAATGTTGTGCAATCATCTCCTGTGTCTAGTTCCAAAACATTTTCATCACTTTCAAAGGTGACCCCATAGCCAGTAAACATTGACCATCTTGTCCCAGTCCCCACCAGTCACTAATGTGCTTTCTGTCTCTATGGATTTGCCTATTCTGGATAATTCACATCAATGGAAGCATACAATATGCAGCCTTTTGTGTCTAGCTTCTTTTGCTTAGCATAATGGTTTCTAGATTCATCCATATTGTGGCAGGTATTAGTACTCATTCCTTTTTATGGTTGACAATATTCCATTATATGGATATGTCACCAGCCATAACTCTAACCTATTTCGCTTGTTTTGTCTGACTTACTTCTCCTATCTTGTTGAAGAGTGCAGGTGTTCCATTCTCTAACATCTTTGGTTCAGCTATGTTTTGGGAAGAAAATCTAAACACCAATCGCCCTGCACTGCCCTGAACCAGTCTGGACCGCAAACACAGGAGTGACGTCCTCACAGATGGTGGAGAAGGTATAAAAGTAACATTTACCTAATTATAATGTTAAGATCACCACCCCAGGAGGAGCTAAAGCCTTATTAGCATAACATGCAATGTATGTGAAGCCATGTTGTCAAACTGTGCATGTGCAAGCTTGTACACACCTCTATATGTGATGATGAAACCTCCATTTTTGAATATTCATTCCGACCCCAAGTAAAAGGCAACAACTTCCCTTGCTTGGGGAGCCACAGTTTTGTGAAATTATTCCCTGTGGTCTCCTTTTGTTTGCTGCCTGCTGCAAATAAAATTTGATTGCGTGACAACTACTTCTGGTGAAGGATTTGATTTCAACTCACCAAGGAGCAGACTCACTTTGGTCTGGTAACAGACATACCGGGTTCTGTCTATTTCTTCATCCATTATTGGATGTTTGGGTTGTTTCTCCCTTTTGGCTACTGTGAATTGTGCTTCTATAAACATTCATGCATAACTATTTGATTCAATGCCTGTTTTTAGTTTCTTGAGTATGTAACTAGTACTGTAATTACTGAGTCATATGAATCTAGATGTTTAACTTTTAGTGAAACAATTTTCCAAGGTGGCTGCACCACTTTGCATTCCCACCAGCAATGTATGAAGGTTTCAGTATGTCCATATCCCTGGCAATATATGTTCTTGGCTGTCTTTTTTATTATAGCCAACCTATTGTGTGTGACGTGGTATCTCATTGTGCTTTTGATTGCATTTCCCCAGTGACTAACGAGATTGACCATCTTTTCATGTTTTTAGTCTGAGGGACATTCACTGTTAATACCATTTTTTCCTGTGGATGAGCCACACTTTCTTGTTTCTTTGCATGCCTATTCCTTTTTTTAATGAAAACTGGACATTTTGAATATGATAATTTAGTAACTCTGGAAATCGGATATTTCTCCTTAGGATTTCTCATTGTTGCTTGCTGTATGTTGTAGTACTTGCTTGTTTCATGACGTTTTTAAGCTAATTTTTTAAAGAGTTTGTCATGTGTAGTCTCTAAAGTCTCTGTTCCTTTAGCTTGTGGTCAGCCAGTGGTTTGGCCAAAATTTCCTTAAATTCCTGGAGTCCATAAAAAATGATAGAAAAAAAATACCCTTCTTGTCTTTGCAGATTGGCTCTGTGTTGGAGCACTTTCTCAGTGCTTAGCCAATGCATTTATCACCCTACCTTGGCCTTCACTTTATGCTTGTGCTGAGCCTAAAATCAGCCAGAAGTGAAAGCTGAGGGCCTTGTTAAGACTTATCTGAACACCCCTCGTGCCCTGGGCATGCATGTGGGTGTTTAGATTCCCCATTACATGTGAGGGCTTTTCAAAGCCCTTGTTCCCCCAAGTAACTCTCCCCAGCTTTTCTTCCCAGGCTTCTGATGTGTTTATTATTTACTCAAACAGTAATCTTTTGCCCCAGGTACCAATAACTTGTTAATTTGCCATCTTTCCAGGAGCACCCCATGCTGAGCCATTTTTCTGCCCGAGAGAGTTTTGAGTTAGGCAAAACAAAGGCTAGTACCTTGGTCCTTCAGGGAACCCCCAGACAGATCAAAAAAGACAAACACAATTCCTGGGGAACAAGTTCCACTCTACAGCTTCTGAAACCAGGTACCCATGCAGGGAATACAGATTGCCATCTTTATGACTGCCATCACACTGGGGAGGGGAGTGGGGCAAGGCTAAATTAAAATGCCACAAAACTCTCAAACCATATTTGTACCCTTTCTCTGATCAGCATTCACTTGGTTAGTGTAATTCTTTGGCTATATTCCAGAGTAATGACATAGTTGATTCTGACAGTTTCTGGTCATTTTCTTGGTATTTTTGTGGAAGACAGGCCCTTGGAGCTCCTTAGTCTCCCATTTTTGCTGAGCAAAGATGAGTACTTTGGCAAACATTATGGCTATGGCCCCTGAACACAAGCCACAGACTTCATCTGGTGCTTGACCTGACACAGTGATCTTTTGAAGCACTGGGGGCAAGCTGATGGCAATGGACTTCACTGATGCCTGAACACCCTACTTAATGGCAGCAATCAAAGTGAGCCTTTTAAATCTGAAGTCCCATTTGCAGAAGCAACTCTGTAGCAGCTTAGTGGATGGACATTGGGGCCAGACTGCATAGTTTTGCAGTCTGGCTCTTCCATGCCTTAGCTAAGTAGCCTTGGACAACTTTCCTGACCTCCCTTGCCTGGTAACCAGGCCCAAAACCAAGCCTGAAATAAAATGGGGCCCCAGGCAGATTTTCATGAATGGTCCCATAGAGCCTGCTTTCATAAGCTACTTCCCATATGATATTTACTCAGGAACTAATCTTGGGCCATGAGTTGTTTTTCAGAAATTCCATTTTTCCTCCTTGAGCAATTTCCACCTGGTTTGAGCCAGTGAGACCACAAGATGTCCACTGAGACTCAAACTGCGACTGCATAGGTGATTGGAGGATGCCCTGGGGGACTGAGAACTCCCCTGCCCATCATGTTAAGGACACCATCTTTGAACATGGCATGTATGACAGAACGTGAAAATCTTCTGTGCTTGCACAAAATGCCTCGGACTGTCCCCAACCTTCCCTCTCCTGCTCCTTTGCTCTAGAAAATCCCCACTCAACAGCCGGCTGGGGAGACAGGTTTGAGCTTGGACTCCTGTCTTCCTGCTGGCTGACCTCACAATAAAGCCTTTTTGCTTCTACAAAAACCACTATCTTGTGTTTGGTTTACAGGGTGCATGGGGCAGTGAGCCTTGTTTGGTTACAGCCTCAGTTCACTCATGTGAACAGTGGAGATGGTAATGGCACCTACCTGCTAGGGGAATGTGGTAAGGATTAAACGCATTAACACCTATAATGTTTTCAACAGAGTCTGACACAGATAAAGTCTATTTGTGTGTTTGCTACTACTGTTGTGTCACTTCTTCACTTAAAACCCTGCAATGGTTTCGCATCTTTTTTCTCAAAGTAAAAGCCAAAATTCTTCCAATGGCCTTGTAAGGCCCTATACAACTTGGCCTCCTCATCAGCTCTTTGACTTCCTCTCATACTACCCTCCCTCTTGCTCACTCACCTCTTGTCAATCTGCGCTCCTTGATGTTCCTCAAATGTTCCACACCTACTCCAGCCCAGGGGCCTTTTCACTGGCTCGTTCCTCTTCCTGGACCATTCTTCCCAAAGATATCCTCAAGTACAAATTCCCTCACCTCCTTCCTTGGACTTCTTTAACAAGTTTACTCATCCTTTCTTCATACTAATGCTGCTTCTTGCTACATACTTATTCTGGTACCAAACATTTCATACTTGTTTGTATCTGTGTAATGTGTTGTAACATATGATAGGGAAAGAAGGCCCTCATTACACTCTAGTACATTAGTGCTTCATGTTGCCTTTACTACGACATGAAGAAAAAAATTCACCAGCACAGAAGCTTCATACCAGGCATGGCGGGATGTGTTGATATTCTCCAGCAAGTACTCTGTGATGGATAATCTCCTTTCAACGGAAATGGCGGCCACAATGTTGACATTGAGTTGGGCTTCCAGAATTCATTATTGATATTATGATCCCAGGGTGATAGGGACTAAGTGGCAATATTTAATCAACAAAGATAAGGTTGGTAAAGTTACTGTAATAATGGCCAAAGCTCAAGCAGTGATGAGAATGCCTGTACCCACAGAGATAGTTTACAACCTTGTGAAATTTCAGTTGTACACTATTGTTAGTCATGTTGTAGGTACACCCCTTCACCCTTTGTGCCCTCCCCCCACCCCTCCTTTCCCCTGGTAACCACCGATCAGTTCTCTTTGTCTGTATGTTAACTTCCACCTATGAGTGGAGTCATACAGAGGTAGCCCACTTTTGGTCCAGAGGCATACACTCCTCCCCTTTTTCTATCCAGGCCCGATGTGTCATGCCTGCCTAGTGAGGGACTCAGGTGAGTGGGCTGACCTTCCTCAGGGAGCTCAGTGCCTCCAGCCCTGAAAGCCAGTTGCAATGGCACGGGCTGCCTCAAATGCTGGTGCTACTGCTTGGTCAGGTTAATGAGGCACAGGGGGAGACCCTAAAGAACAGAGAGAGTGTAATGCAGCACAGAAAAAAGCCACGGTAAACTGACGTGGTGGCGTGTCAAATTTTGAGTCCCGACCACTTCGGGCTGTCCAGGAGCAGTTAGCCAATTGATTGTCCTCCTGACTATAAGTGGACCCTAAATCCATTTCGTGATCATCACCAAAATCCTCCTCTTGCCTCATTACCACGGGCAGCGAGCGGGAGGGATGCGGGGGCAGATCAAGGGAAAAGACAGGACCACATGGTGGTAGTAGCACCCAATGACCTTTATTTGGGGAAAGATTATCAGGTTTGCATGCAGGGAAAATCTCCTACAACAAGAGACCTTCCCGAGGCTACTGCGTGGCAGCCACCACTCAGAAGGAGGGGAAGGCAAGGGAATTCCCAGGGAAGAACAGGATCGGCGTGGGGACTTATGTGTCTAGGCAATGCCACCGGGCAGCACGATGAGGAGTCTCTGGCTCAGAGAGTGCTGAAGAACAGCGGTGGCCTGGGGTCTCTTACAGACACAGGGTTTCTCTGATCTATGGCTAGTGGATGTGAGCACAGGTTTGCATGGAACCCATAGCAGGCAAGCTCTAAATGGCCAATAATCTGCTTATTGGGGATATATTTAAAACAAGTTAATGTGTAAGCGTTTGACTTTGGTGCTGGTGGGCTTTTGAGCTAATGGGTTCCAGCCTGCTGTGTAGAAGTAATCAACACAGGGCCAACAAACAGAGGTCATCTTTGGGTCCTTTCATAACAACGTCCATATTGGAGAGTGAGTGTGTGAGCCTGTTCACGGATGAGTGTGTTAATAAGAGTATATTTATGTGACTAGGTAAAGGTTTGTGCATGCCCATGAGTATGAGTGAACAGGTGACCATGTGCATGGATATTAGCATGTTTGTGTGTGTGAGTGAATCTGTACATTCATTTGTGCAATATTTTAAAAGTATATTTGAATGAGTGAACTTGTATCAGCATGTATGCATGTGAGTGAATATGTGAGCTTCTTGGTGAGTGTGAGGATGTTTGTCTGTCAATAAATGAGTGAGCACATTCCTATTTGTGGGTGTGTTAATGTGCATGTGTAAGTGAACGTGAGTTCTGTGCATACAAGCATATGTGAATGTGACTGTGTGAGTGAATTTGTGAGCATGTTCAATGGAGTGAATGTGTGAGCAAGTTTTTGTGAGTGCAGGAGTGTGAGCATTTATGTGCAAGTGAATGTGACCATGTGCACGTATAAGTGGGAGAGTGAACATGGGAGCCCATTCAAGTATAAGTTTGTGTGTTTTAAGCGAATGTGACTGTTCGCAACTATGAGTGAATCTGTGAGCATGTGCATGAATGTGAGCAAATCGATGTGTGAGTGAATGCGTAAGTGTGTTTGTTTATTTGAGCAGGTTAAAGTGTGAGTATATTTCTGTGAGTTAATGGGCAAGCATGAGCCTGTGAGTACATGTGAACATGTTTATGTGTGTGAGTAAATGTGTGAGCTTCATGGTGAGTGTGTGCATAATCATTTGCGAGAATATGTCAGTATGATGCTGTTTGTGAGTGTGTTAACATGTGAAAGTGAGGAAATGTATGAGTATATAACTGTAAGCAGATATGAGTGTGTGTGTGAGCGAATGTGTGAGCAAGATTGAATGCATGTATATCTTTGCACGAGAGAGTGAATGTGTAACTGCATTCACTCATGTGAGCTTGTTAATTTGTGAGTGTATTTTGGGGAGGAATATTTGAGAATGTGTGTGTGAGTTTCTGTGAGTGTAAGTGTGTGAGTCAACGTGTGAGCTTTGTGATGAGTCGCAGCAAATTTGTCTTCAAGTGAGTGTGTGAGCATGCTGCTGTTTGAGAGCAGGTTAATAAGCACGAGTAAGTGAATGTAGGTGTATGCCTGTGAGCATATATGAGTGTCCATATGTGAGTGAATCTGTAAGCAGGTCCATGTGTGAGTCAACGGTGGAAGAATTTTTCTGTAAGTGAAGCTGTGAGTGTGATTGTTTATGAGTGTGGCTATGAATGTCAGGAAATTTGTGAGCACATTCGTGTGAGCCAGTAAATACATTTTAATGTTAGTGAAGTTTTGAGTATGTGTGTGTGTATATGAGCATTTCTTGTGTTTCAGTGAATCTGTGTATGTTCATGTGATGAATATGCTTGTGAATGTGAGTGAAGAGTGACCATTTTTGTATATGTGAGCATGTTAATGTGTGTGTCCAAATGATTGTGTGTGAAGGAATTTGTGACCATGTTTGTGTGTGTGATTGAATGTGTGTGCATGTGAGTGTGTGAGCATCTTCAGGGTGAGTATTCCCATGCATGCGAGTAAACGTGTGAGCGACATACTGTGCATGAAGCGTAACTGGGTGTGTGACTGAATGCCTAAGCATGTTACCTGGAGTACATAACTGTGTGTGAATGAACGAATGAGTATGGGTATGTGTCAGTGCGAGTGTGTCTATGGAGGAGAGTAAATCTGTGAGCATGTTCATGTGAGTGATGGTGGAACTGTGTAGATGTCTGTGCATCCACATATGTGTGTAAGCACGCCTGTGTAGAGTGAACTGACCCTGCTTATGTGTGAGAGTGTTACAGTGAGTTTGTCTTTCTGTGTGCCTGTGTTTATGAGTGACTTTGTAAGTATGTGCATAAATGTTAGCATGTTCATCTGTGAGTGAACTTGTAACCATGTTCATTTGTGTGGGCCTGTTAATGTGTGGACATTTTTCAGGGAGGGAATGCATGAGTGTATGTGTACATGACAATGCCTGTGTGTGGATTTTGATCTGTCCATGTGCTAATGAGTGTGCATGTGAGTTTGTGAGCAGGTTCATTGTGTGTATAAGTAAACATGTTCATGTCTGTGTGCAAGTATTTGTGTGAGTGTATACATGTGAGCACGTTCATGTGTTTGAATGAATGTATATCACATCTGTGTGTGTGGATATGTGGGTGTGAGTGAATGTGGGCTTTGTATTTGTGTTTTTGCGTATTTGTGTTTGAGTGCATGTGCAAAGATGTTTACGTCTGAGTAAATCCATGAGGATGTTGATATGTGGGCATATTATTAAAATGCAACTTTGAGGGACGATAGGAGCATGTGTGTGAGTGAATTATCGAATATAGAAATGTTTGTGTGGGGGGCATGGGAATTTGTGTGAGTGAATGTAAGCATGTTTGTGAGTGACTCAATGTGTGTTCATTTGTGTGGCAGTGATAGGGTGGGTGTGTCCAGGTGTGTTCATGGAAGTGAATGTGTGAGTGCATGTGAGTTTGTGTGTGATTGTGGGAGGGAATATGATCCTGTATGCACAGGAATGCGTGATCACATTCATATGTGCATTGGGGCGTGGGCATGGGTTCGTGTGTGTGTGTGTGTTTATGAGCATATCTCTGTGAAAGTGTAAACCTGTTCATGTGTGTGAACCTGTTCATGTATGAGTGATTATGTGAGTGCATGTGAGCATGCTCCTGTTTTTGCATAAAGGTGAGCTCATGTGCAAGTGAATTTTTGAGCAAGTTCATCTGAGAGAAAGGTATTAATATGTTTGTGTGAGCATGTTAATGTCTGAGTGTGTCCATGAATGTCTGAGCGGGTTTGTGTGTGGGGGTGAATGTGTGTGAATGTATGTAAACATTTCCCTTTGTGTGAACAAATCTGTGAGGTTTTTGAGTGTATGATCGTGTTATAACGTGGATGTCTTCACTAAGCAAATGTGTCAACGTGGGTGCAGAGGTGAGTGAACATGTAACTATATATGCCAGTGTATTAAAATGTGTGTTAATGTGCATGCTGAGGTATGTGAGTGAATATGTGACCAGATTAGTGTATGCATTAATATATGAACATGTTCTTGTCAGTGAAAACGGTGTCTTAGTTGGAACAAATCGGGGAGAGTATCCTGTGACTGTATGTGAGTGTATCTATGTGTGTGAGTAAACGTGTGAGCATGTCTGTACATATGAGCACATCAATGTGAGCATGCTCGTGTGTGAGTGAATGTGGGAATGTGCTCACATGTGTGATCGGATGTATGAGTATGTGTGAGAGTGATTATGAGTCTGTTTGTGCGATTATCTTCATGTGCAAGTCAGAATACATATGTGCTTTTATGTGAGTGTCTTTGTGTGTGAGAAAATGGATCAACATGTTCTTGTGTGTGAGTGAATGTGTGAGCATACGACTGTATGTGAGCACGTTTGTGTGCAAGTGACTGTGTTTGTGAGTGTATGCCATTGTGTGAGCGTGGCAGCATGTGCTTGTGTGTGACCAAGTTACTGTGCATGCACACGTGAGTATGTTCACTTGTGTGAATACGTGAACTTTTTCACGTGTGAGCTTATTCATCTGTGATTTCTGAGTGTATACGTGTGTGAGCACAACTGTTTCAGTGAATATACGAGTCTGTCCATGTGTGAGTGAATGTGAGTGTATGAGTGTGTGTGTGAATGGACCAGCATGGTTGTGGGTGAGAAATGTGTGAGGATGTACGTGTGTGAGTATGCTAATGTGAGAATGTAAGACGACATGCAAGTGTGTTCACGAGTGAATGTGTCAGCATGTGAGTGTGTTTGTGTGAGTGAATGTAGGAGAATGCTTGTGTGTCTTATCATTTTAATGTGCAAGTGCAACTGAATGCATAAGCAAGTGCTGGAGTGGGTTTCTTCTTCCTGGGGCTTTCGTCCAGGCCCCCATTTCCACTGGCGGGATTCAAATATGATCACGGATTTAAAAGTAGACAGTAAACTGTGCGGCACTGGGCAGAAATCAATTTTTATTCTCCATTGGCTCAGAGCAGCCGATAACCAGCTCTACAGCAAGGCCACATTATCCTCTGTGTATTACATCACACCGCTGCTATGGAAACAGGTGCAACCCTCGTGATTCAGCCCGCTGGCTTCACTGCAGGCTGACTGCCCAGAAGCTGAGCTGCAGTGAGGGAAATGTGTTACTCCAAGCCCACTGCTTCTGACAGCAAAGTGCCATTGGGCGTAAGTGACTGAATGACAACTGGGAAGTAAATGGGCCTCTGTGTTAGGGCACAGCCTAGACTCCAGCATTTGGGGCTATTGTGAACAAGTCCCAGCCAACTGCTATGTACTGACAGGGGTTTCTGTAAACAGTTCTTTATTACAGCCTCTCAGGCCCCTCACAAGCCTTTAGAGAATGGAAGCTGTGTTAGGCAGTTAACAAACCCCAGGGGGGCCTGGCAGCCAGGACCTCCCACTAATCCCAGGGTCATACTCTCACTCTAGGCCATTCAGTGCCACTCAGGCAATCCCATCCCTTTTGGTGGAATCCTGGGACCCCAAAGGGCCAGCACAGAGCCCTGTCCAAGGGCCCCCAGCTGACAGAGCAAGTGGGAACTGAGATGCAGTCCTCATTCCCCTCACCAAGCCATGTGCCCTTGCACGGAGTTGCAGCCTGGAGGAAGGGAAACTTTTTCTACTCTACCTGCCCAGAGGAGCCACCTTACGTGCTAGCGGTGATCAGTATGAAAACCTAGCTAAAATATCCCCACCTTTCTAAAGGGGTAGTTGAAAGAGAAGTCTTACAGACTGCATGATTGTGTCCCCCAAATCCATACGCTGAAGGCCTAACCTCCAATGTGGTGGTATTGGAGGTGGGGCCTTTGGGAGGTAATTAGGCTTGGATGAGGTCATGAGGGTGGGCTGCCGATGAGGGGAATAGAGCCCTTATAGGAAGGGGAAGAGAAGCCAGAACTCTCTCTTCAGCATTGGAGCACACAGCAAGAAGGCAGCTGTCTGCAAGTCAGGAAGAGAGCTCTCACCAGGAAATGAATTGGCCGGCACCTTGACTGTGGACTTCCCAGCAACCAGAAATATAGGAAATAAATGTCTGTCGTCGCCACCCAGTCTACGGTATTTGTTACCGTAGCCAGAACCAAGACAAGAAGCCTCTAGATAAGGTGCGTAGATCCCCTCTTTGGAGGGATGGCCGCAGCCCCAGTTCCCATCAGTGTCCTCCCTGATGAGCTCAGGAAGGCCAGAAAAGTGGTCGGGGTAACCACTTCCCTCCCTCCCTCTTTGAAACCTCACTGCTCCAACATCTCTCCCTCCCTAGTATCTATCACAGGTCCAGTGCTGAAAGAAAGAATGATAAAAATGTCTCATCCATTCCTTCACTCCACGATATGGGGTACCTATGGCATGCCAGGTGCTGGGCTGGGTGAAGCCTCAGGGAGCTGCTTTTCACAACACTGTGGCTCCCGGTTCTCTTACCCAGGGGGCAGCAGCTTTGCTAGGTGTCGCTGCCTCCTCCCTCTCCTCCTCTTCTCACTGCCCCTTCCTTCCCACAGAAATAATAAAGCTCCCCTTTGAACCTGAACAGGACACAAGTCACTAGGCCGCTGCTTGTGCACTTGTGGGGGAGGAGGAAGGACGAGTAAAGCCCTGAAACTCTACTCCGGCTCAGACACAGAGAGACTTGATTCTGAGTCTGGTGGGAGGCCTCTCAGGGAGATCCACGGGGTCCCTGAACTCTGAAGCCCTTGGCCCATCTCCCCGAGGCCCTGCTCGCAAAGAGGAATAGGTGTGGGGGCAGGTGACTCTCATGGGGTAGGTGCCACTGCCTGGATCCTGCTTGCCGTGGGTGACCTGACAGACCTGGGGATGGCTTTGGGCTCAACCTGCCTGTGGAGCAGGCGATGGTTCAAACGCATTTGAAGTGCTGCTGATACGTCAGCTACGACTTATCTCTGGGCAGCGCTTTCCTTCCTGTCTTCACTGTTCTTTGTTGCCCTCGTCCCTGTTCCTCTCTGTCCCGGCTTCTCTCCTCGTCTCTCTCCAGTGTCAGGTCTCATTCTCCTGCTACATCTTTCCTCCTTTGGTTAAATGCAACTCAAAAATGTAATCTAGTACGCTCGCTCCTGATTCCTGGAGTCTCACCCTCTTCCAGAAGCACGTTGTAAACCTCTACCCAGGTCCTCTTTTCTCTGAGCAGAACAACCCCCAGCACCTTCAACCTTGCCTCAGTGTGTTACAGGCCACTGGCAGGTGCTCACCTTCCTCTTCTCCTGCTCTCCTGGGCTGAGCTTCCTCTCTAGAGCGGGCCACACTTGCTGACCAGGCAGGGAGGCTGCCTCCTAGGACAGTCACCTCGTGCCGCAGTGTTCGGCTTTGTTCTCTGCTTCCCCCATCCCTGCTGCCCATCTACTGGCGCCCCCCTCCCCACATCCACACTGGACAGCCCCAGACTGAGAGCCCCTGACTGCTGGGCCGTCTTCTGTCTGAAGAAGGTCCGGAGTTGTTCTTGCACTGCTCCCTCCATCTACTGTTTGGCCAAATCAATCCAGGGACCCACCTTCTCTCGTATGCCCCAGGTCTGCACGCCCAAAAAGCTTAATGTAACCCACCCCCTTGCACCTTAGGCATCAGGTGTAAAGAGATCAGAGTCTGCTTGAGAGACGGGGCAAAGTGCCTCTGAGATAATGTGGACTATCCACACCTCACAGCCCCCAGAGCTTGGCCTTTGCCCCTGCCCCCTCCCCCTGGCCCCGGATACCTGCTGAGATGGCTATCTTGCTTAAAACGGTGAGAGAATGTGCTTTGTGTGCTTAAATGAGTGTTGGTTAGCCTTGGCTGAGATCCACGAGAAAAAGGAAAGGAGGAAATGAGGTAGCTACTCCCTCGATACCTACTGGTGTTTGGCCCAATTGATCCAAATGTTGGTATCCTGCAAGGGGGAGCTGGCTGTGCTTGAACACCTGAGTTCCCAGACACCAGCCCTCTCTCCCTCATGAGTCTTGGTCTCCTGCCCAGGGGACCCAGATGGAAGAGGCACTGATGTCCCTGGAGGGTAAGGTTATCGAAAGAGCTTGCCTTCTGCCCTCTCCACCCCCGCTTCCCAGTCCCCGGGTACACACTCACCTTGGAACCTGTGCCCTACACCTTATCCCCTCACACTCTGGAGGGAGCAAGGGAGCCAAGTGAAAGCAACAGTCAAGTGGCCCACCTCCAAAGCTCAGGGCCCAGGGCAATGGCCTTGGTTTTCAAGGTGGCTCCCAGGCCAAACACAGTGCCCCGACCTGGTCTACCCCAAGGGCCAAATCCTCACAGCTGTGTGGTCTTTAGGGTGGAGGCACTGGCTATTCAGAAGACCTGCATTCACTTGCGCAAATGTGAACTATTAGCACTCATTGGCCCTTGAGAGTTGGTATCTAGTTCAACCTCCTGTAGAACCTCTATTACAATGTACCCTTTCTTTTGTCTGTCATTGGTTGAGGTTTCCTGGGTGTCTCCTGGGCCAGAGAACACCATTCCTATTCTGCGGCATAGCAGTAGCTGTCAGGTCCCTGAAAGCTGCGTGGCCCAGGCTAGTTGCCCTTTCCGAGGGGAAGGCAACGAGGAAATAGAGAAAGCAACGGACTCATTGGCTCCCTGGTCGTTCTTACTCCAGTTTCCTTTCTATTTCTCATCTCTACAGATTTGAGCGTTAGACCAAAGAGTTTGGATTTTGTTTGACAGTTAAATAAAGCCACCAAAGTTGCTGAGGTAATCAGCCTTGATTTATAAAGATCACGCTGACTGCAGTGTGTTGAATGGGCTGGAGGGACCAACGGTGGCATCGGGGAGACCAGAGGTTGGGAAGCTGTTGCAGGAATTCAGTAGCAAGATGCCCAAGGCCAGATCTGGGTGCTGATGAGCAATGGAGAGATAGGAACAGAGTGGGGATGTTTCTGGAGGCGGAGCCAATAAAACGTGGCTGGAGGCGAAGGCTTGGGGGATGAGGGGCAAGCACGTGCTCAGTTTTGAACCAACTGAATCCGGAGAGCGCCCAGGGTGCCAAGAACGTGTGCTCAAGGGCCCTCCCCAGACAGCACGACAGACGGAGCAGAAAATGCTACCTTGAGAAGCACCGTGCCCTGGGCCTGCACTCCCAGTTCTGTGCGTAGTGCTCCTCCAGCCACACCAGGGAGCGCGCTTCAGGTGTGGTACCTTCACAAGGGAGCGTGGAGAGAGCAGAAGGCCTCTTGCGTATGAAGCCAGGGTGGCGGCAGAAATTCTAGGGTCAGAGCGAAAGGCCGGGGCTCGGGAGCCCTGGAGTGCCCCGGTGCAGGTCTCTGCAGGCCAGGAAGGTGGGAGCTGGACAGGCAGGTGTCGAGCCTGGGGGTGCACCTCTCGTAAGCTTCCTTGGTGGGGCTGGCTTGCCATGTCTCAGTTCTACTCAGCAAAGACAGCAAATGTCTGGAAGCGGCTTACTGCCAAATATTGGACTCAGGTGGACATCACAGCCCATGAGCACCCTGTCCAAGACCTTCTGCACCACAGTTTCATTCGCACAGTTTTTGCTAAAACAGAGAAGTCACTGGTCGTCGGTAAATGCCACATGGTTTCTCCGAGAACAAACAGCAGAGACTACCCCAGCTGTCAAGTTTTCAGGGCCTTCTCTTCCCCTGCACACGTGCAGACATGTATAGTCATATGTGGACACACTGTCTCCCCCGCCCCCTCTCGCCCCACAGCGAGTCAGCCAGAAGCACAGCAGTGGGGCAGACTCCTCCTTCCCCCTCCCCAGCTTCGATCCAGAGGCACAAAGACTGGGTCGGTCGGTGGTACCAGGCAGGATGAGGGGGTGGAGGCAGGCATTCTGGGTAGTGGACGGGGGAAGCAGCAGGCAGGTGACAGCCCTCAGAAAAAGGCATTACTTCAACCCCTAAAGAGCCCCACTTCGCAATCAGCATGGACACAGCTCTCCACGTCAGTGGGGGTCCTTCCAGGGGTCCCTGAGTGCCCCAGGAAAAGGAATTTCCCACCCTCAGTGCCCTCCTGAGCTGAGCTAACCATGCTCCGTCCTCCAACTCAAAGTCACATTTCCCCCACCTGGGCTGGGAATGGGCATTTTGTTGTCACATCCATGTCAACCTTGCTCTTGTACACCTCCGTTTTTAACGCCGGGCAGATGGCATATGACACACAGGGAGAACCTTTGGACGCTCACCCCACAAAGCCATTTCAGATTCTTGGGCCTCAGGGCTGTCTTCTCAAAGGCACTCCTTCTGGGAGCTGGCATTTCTCTCACTAATCATGTGCTTCCAGCCTGGAGGAACCTTGGGTGAGTACATGTAAGTGCCCAGCATAGTAGAAGGCTGGCCTTTCTAAAGGCCTCTGATGCTCTCACCCAAGACACCTGAGACCTCCAGCAGGGCCGTTTCCCCTAAAAGCGGCTTGCGAATGAGAACAGGCCCTGGGCATCACTGTGACCCTTAGGATCTGACACACACTGACCAAGGAGCCTCGGTCCCTGCATGTGTGCGCGTGTGTGTATGTGGTGTGTGTGTGTTCACTAGCACAGTCTGATACATGGGGCTGTGGACACTGCAGAGCTGTCTGCCTGGAACCTGGTCCAACCACCCTTTTTTTCCCCCTGGACGCGTCCATGTTCATTTCTGGTTGGCCATTTAAAAACTTACTCCAGATAACCTTTATCAGAAAATTTCATTTTGCAGTATGCCACAGTGTATGCATGAATGATCCCTCAACTAAAGCAACGCATTCCCACCTGTTTCCAACCACACGTTACCCAGGGTCCGGTGCTCGGGATCTGTGGCCACTGCACATACATACTGCTGTGTGATCTGCAGGCATGTGGCTGACTGCTTAACATCTCTTCAGATATTTACAGGTGCAAACAAATTTAAAATCAAACATAGAAATAAAACCTGTATCTTCAAATGTTTTGCATGAGTGAGAACAAAAGTACACCCGCCCCAGGCCACAGGAATACACAGCCATACATTGTACTGTCTGGGGTCCAATGAAGCTGAGTCGACAATTTCTATTGGTGGCATCAAAAAGGGTCCCCCAACACCTCCACACACACACACACTGGGAATGGCCTAACACCTGGCTTCAAACAGCTGTCTCTCATGTCTGTGCTTTGTGTCTTGCCCATCACCCTGGACCCCTGTTCTGATCACCTCCTATTCGCCCGTTGGTGAGGAAGGGATTCTTGCCCGAGGGTTATGAGGATGGCCAAACACAAACCACCTCACACTGCACAGATGAGGTGACAGCCGGATATTAGTCACATTCACTCACAGCATCTGCTGGCCTCTTCATCTTGAACTTCTTGCCTTTAGAACTTTGAGAAAATAAATGTCTGTCGTTGAAGCCACCCAGTCTGTGGTATTTTGTGATGGCAGCCCTAGCAGACTAAACACATATACAGTCGATCCTTGTGATTTGTGGTACTCATGTTCTATAAAGTCACCACGAGCACTGAATTAGCGACTGCTAAACCACTGCTCCTAGGGGAAATACAGGGCTGGGTTCCTGGGAGCCTCTGGTCACAACAACATTTTCATCAACCGATCAACACATAAACTTGTTTTATGTGTGTTTCTGTTTCAATTTACAATTTAATCCAATTGGAAATCCAGAAGTTACTAAAGGAATTTACACAACAAAAGGATAAAACCCTCTCCCAGAAGACTCTCGAATCTGTCCAAATCTACATCAGTGGGCACTCTCCTTAGTGTCTCCAGAATGTCCTTTGTCTTAGAGGCTTTAGTAACCTCCTCTCATGTCCCCTAGAGTCTTTGGACCACCCAGGATGGCTGGAAGTTGCCCATGGGCTTCTGATGCAAGAAACTGCCCTCCTCGGCCGTGTACTACACACCACTAGAGTGCCAAGTGCCAGCCACATACTGGGCTATCCTCAAAGAGAGAGGCTCTCACAGCCCCTGAGCCTGTGACGTCTGTACCCAGATGCCCAGTATGCCTTGGGTCACGGAACCAGCACCCCACAACCACAGCATGGTGACTGGGGCCTCCTTGAGACAGGATGGAGCCCAATATGAGCCCTCTAGCTTATCTCCCTCGCAGAGGGGCATGGCCTCACTTGTCCTTAGTCCCCTGCCAGATGCCATGGTGGAGGAAGAGGCCACCCCTCTCCCGGACCTCTTGGCCACCTGGGGAGCGCCTTGGAATCCACTTGAGTGAACAACGCCGGGAGTCTGTACACTACAGACCGTATTGTCACCATCACACATATTACTGCGTTCCACCCCTTAACCAGGATGTCCAGGATAAAGGGCTGGACCAAAGGGTCAGCAAATTGGCCAAACTTCAGGCAGTCATCTTAGCACTGAACGCCCTGGCCCACAAATGGCCCCAGCTGTATATGTCTATAAACTCTGGGGCCACTGCCTAAGTGTTGCTTCCTTTGAGGTAAAGAACTCTGCCAGTCAATTGCCTCACAGAGACTCAAAATATAAACCAAGGCGTAATGGACTGAATTGTGTCCCGCCAAAATTCATATGTTGAGGCCCTAGCCCTCTGTGTGACTGTAGTGGAAATACGGCCTTGAAGGAGGTAATCAAGGTTAAATGAGGTCATAAGGGTAGGGCCCTAATCCAATAGGACTGGTGTCCTTATTAGGAGAGGAAGAGACACCAGAGAGCTCTCTCTCTCCACAGCTGTACAAAGGAAAGACCAGGTCAGGACACAGTGAGAAAATACCCCTCTGCCGAGCACAGAGTTCTCATCAGGGTATAAATTCTTTTAGTACATTCTGGATTTCCAATTGGATTAAACTGTGGCCTTTTGCTTCAATTTAAATTGTTTCCTCCCCTTATATTCAAGCTTGTGGCTTTCTTTCTCTCTCTTGGATTCACTTTGCTTGTTTGTCACTGGATATACTTTGTCGGGTAGGAGGGTCCTCTCTAGCTCTGTTCATATTTATACATTTCCTCCTCCAGAGAGCCTCAAATCAATATCATTAGGGTTAGGGGCCTCCCCTATGGCGATGGCTGCTTTAGAGGGTTTAAAGACTCTGGGCTTAAGTTGGGTTTGGATTAATGTCATCATTGTCACAGGGGTGCCATGGGTGTTTTGCCCTGTAACTACGATGATCAGATTTTGGTTGTAACAGAGACATAAGCAGCAAAGTAGCTCCGCAGAAGATCGCTGGGCCCCCAGCCCAGAAGCCAATGGACTGAAACCATCTTCTGCTACGGCCCTGCCATGTCCACCACCACACAGGATTTCTTTTTTTTTTTTTTTTTTTTTTGGTCTTTTCTGTCTGTACACGTTCCTTCAGAATATTTTAGATTTCTAGCTGTGCAAACTCACAGCTTTGGGCTTTGTCTCCACCCCATCATGAGTGGTCCAGCCCTCCTACGTGGTTATGGGGAAAGGGGCCACTGGGCCTCTGAACATCTCTTGGGCAGCTGCCTCCTCCTCTACGGTGGGCATTCATATCCAGTAGGGTCATTTTGTGTACGGTCTGGGTAGGGGCATTAAGCCTCATGATCACAAGATTAGCCCTTTGGCGTGCTGGTAAGAAGCAGTGATAACCAAAGCCAAGGCGCACCGGAAAGGGGTTTCACATTGGGAGAGCAGTTCAATACCAAACGCTTCATCCCCTTTTCCTATCAGCTCCTGGGCCACAGGCCACCATGGATGTGCACTTCAATAACTTTGGGTGTCAGCAGAGTGTGCAGGACAGCAGCAAGGGTAGCAGCAGCACAGGAGAGGTGCAAAGTCACCACCCTGACCCAAACAACACTGACTATTAAGGCAACCAGGGTGCCATGCTTAATTCTGCCTGTGGGAGTGGTCTCCTTCCTTTCAGTAAACCGAATAAAGGGTCATCTCTGGGCCATCCCAGGGGTGCACAACCAGAATCTCCATATGGCTGCCCCAAGAAACCAGTCGTGGTCACCAGGTGAGAGGCACTGGTCACTGCATGACAAGTCACTAGCCCAACCCCCAGAAAGAACGACTCAAGCGCTGACTGGTTAGGGTGCTGTGTTTCACCACTTTAACCAGCAGGAACTTCTGAGACTACCTGCCACACACGGGCCACACTCGGCGGCACGTCACACTGGGAAGCCATCAATTAACTACAACTCTTGTCTTGGGGACCAGAGCGTTTTAGGGTAGGAAGAGATGACAACACCCTACAGAGACAACACAGTGTCAGCCAGGCCAAAGCACAAGCCCACTAGCAATTGGCGGCCCTGTCCCAGGCAGCCTCCACTGTATCGGGGAACCAGTTAGCCAAGGAGCAGTTGGGCCACCGTGTGTGACGGCGATTGTTTTAATCACCTGCTCTTCACCCCGCTCGTGAGGGAGCGAGTCCCGCCCTAGAGTTATAGGGATGGCTGAGCACAGCAACCCAACACTGGACGGAGAAGATGAGCAGCAGTTTACTAGTCACATACGCTCACAGCCCAGGAGAGGAGGACGTCGCATGCCACACAGGACACGTGGGGGTTGCATTGTGGAACAGAGGGAACCAGAAGGGTCTGTGGGAGGCAGGCTTTGTAGTATTAAGAGGGTGAGGTTCTCCTGGTTCCTGAGGGACGATGCGATTGGTTTGTCTGAATACCTCTGCTGGCTGATGGAGAACCACTACTCAGGGATTACAAGCAGGAATACATCTGGTCAACGTGATAGGGAGGCTTGTTTGCCTAGGGGACTCTATCTGCGGGAGCAGACTGGGCCAGGAACTTGCCATTAGGCCGCTCGAGGCCCTCCCGAGTTTACCAGATGTCAAGGCAGGACAAAATATTAATTTCAGCCCTCACCCTATGACACCCCCTCCACCAACACACACAAACACAGGGGCCAGGGCTCGTGGCTGAGAACTGCTTGGGACCTTAGTCCCTGGGGATGGCTGCGTGGACCCTGGGGTGGTGGCATCCCCAACCCCAGCAATTTGAGCACACACGGGACGCTATCAGGCGCCACAGTAACATATGGGCTCCATCTCAACTGGTCGCCCCCATTCCCACCACCAATCTTTGTAGGAGCCAGCCGGTAGGCAGGGCACGTGGGCAGGGGCTTAGAAGCCCAGGTCCACGTCTCCTCCAGCTGACTACTTCCAAGACGTCGCCCACTCGCCCCCACCCTCCCCGCCGCTCATGGCAGTCTGGCCACCCCGCTTACCAATAAAGAGATCCAGAACGACGTCAGGAACATCGGAACAGGTGCCCTTGGAGGTTGAAGTGGAATTTCGAGGCGGGATTGGGGTCGCTGAGCTCCAAGAGCCAGGTCCTGACGAGTAGCAGGCACACAGCGGCTCACAGCATGGCCTGATACCGTAGTTCCGACGGACGGAGAACAGGGGAGGTGGCCGCGGACCAGGGAGAAGGCGGAGGAAGGAGTGAGCCAGGTAGCGAGAGTCCAGAGGGAGCTAGGGAGGGGGCGCCAGCTCTTTGGCAAAGAGTCGCCTCTAAGGGGAGGGCATCGACGACAAGGGGAGCGGAGAGGGCGGGGATCGGTCAGGAGCCCGGAGCCCGGGAGCGGCGAGAAGAGCAAGCGGCCCAGCAGCTCCACTCCACGCAGCGCCCGCAGGAGGAACCCAGCCGCTTCCAAGCACGCTTGGTCCGCAGGCGCTTCCGGCCGCCCCTGGATGGGCGCTGAGCCGGGCGCGCGACTGGCTCCGCCCAACCCGGTGGCGGCGGGAGCCTAGCCAATCCGGCCGGTGGCAGGAGATGCACAAAAAGACGCGCGGTCCTGCCTCGTCCCGCAGACTGCGCACCACCCAGCCCTCTGGTCTGTCGGGTCTCTAGTCATTCCCAGGCCAGCTCCGGCTCCCTGGCTGCTGGAGGGCTGGGCCGGGGGTCGGCGGCTTGGGGTACCCCACCCTGCGCCTCCCGTCTGCAAAAAGGCAAAATGCGATTTTTCTCTTGGAACAGCGCATGCCCAAGAGTTTGCTCCCTGTGGACGGGAGTGCAGTGATTTGAGCGCCCGGGCCGAATCTCCGCTCTGAAAGGGCTGCACACCTTTGTGGCATCAGGAGATACTCGGCTGCTGGTCATTCCCAGAGCCTTGAGCCTTCGATGAACCCGAGTGCCTCGCCTCTCCGTGGGGTGGAGTCGGACAGCCAATAGCCAATTGTTCTCGGGGCTCTGGCCGCAGCAGGAGTGACCCTTCATCAGGACAGAAATTAGGCTCCAGGAGTCCCGGCGCCCAACAGCTAGGGGATGCCAAGTTGAAGTGAGGGTTCTTGGCTGACACCATAGAAGGGGGAAAGATGGCAAAGTTCAAAGTATCGCATCTTCAAGGGACTGGGCCCCTGGAGAACAGGCCACTTTAATGCTCCATCATTCGGGCCCAATCATGTGGAAAAGCCTGGCACTTTGACTAGAGGGCGTCTATTCTCACTACCCTCAACATCGCCCCGTGGGACAGAAGGAGCTCAGAGAATGAGGAAATGCCTCCCCTCCCTACCCTCCGTCCTTCCCATCTCAGGTCTGTGATGAAGCGGGTTCAGAAAGAGGCCTCTTCAGAGCACATAAGCCAGATGGGCAATCAACAAACAGAACTCGGTCGTGTTCACCAGCACTGGACCTGCCAGAGCAAGCCATTTAACGGTGGTGGACTCAAACTGGATTTCCAGTTCCCTCTTGGTTAACTAGAATATTCAAGGAGAAACGTCCTCCCCCTCCCGTTTTCTCCAGGATTTGGTGGAATGAGGGGGCCCAGCATATTGCAAAGCTTCAGATGCGTGGAACTCCCTGAGTGGCTGTTTTGCACAGCTCAAGGTTTAACTCTTTACTCCACCTTAATCTGCCCCCAGCTTTTTTTTTTTTTTTTTTTTTTTACCATTTTAGAGTGACACTTCTGAAAAACGTGTCCCATACTCCCCTGCCTTCTCTTAACCGGCAGAGCACCCTCACAGCTTTTTTCTCCTCTCGTTTCCCCCCTCTGTTTTCCTACTTTTGCAGTAAATGCTTTCTTCCGACATGGGTGCAAGATTAGAAAGGAAAAAACGTGGGAGGGTCCATACATTGCTAACCAACACCTACACGAGTGGGTGAGTGGAGCCCACCCCTACTGCTCTTAGTAGAGGTCTCTCCTTGTCCCTGGTCACGCAGGCATCCTTGTAGAGACAACCCTTGCTTGTCAAAACTGAAAAGGCCATTTCAGATCATTTTGTGCAAGCATCCGAATCGTACGAGTGGGGAGACCGAAGCCTAGAGAAGGAAGATGGATTGGTCCAAGGTTACATAGTGGCAGAGGCCAAAACTAGAATCCTCTTTCCAGGTTGGCCTACTTCCAGAATCCTGTGTTTTTTCCCCTCAAGTCGGCTTTGACTGGTATTTCAGGCAACCGCCAGCAGGTGGCAGTAGATTTGCTTGGCAGCAGGTCATTCCCAGCACCTGGAATCAAGTTCCACAGACCGTGGGTCCCACGTTGGTCAGGGAAAGCAAGTCTGAAGTCTTTTTCCTAGCCATCCTTGTGACTATGGAGATTGCTAAAACCTTGACTGCCGTAATGAATTCGCCTCCAGAGCTTACATCCTAGACTCACGGGACAAATAGCCAAGGGGCAACAAGAAATATGAAAAAGTCAGTCTAATCTGTACTTGTTGAGCTTTTGTCTAGTTAATTTACTAGAAAATGCATCACTATCCAGAGGGAATGGACTTCAACCTGAATACGGGGTCATGGTATAGAGGAAAGTGCCCTGACCTGGGAGTTAGCCCATCTGTGTTCCGACCCAGCTCTGCCACATGACAGTGAGGATTCCAGTTTGGCTGGAGTGTAAGGTGAATTGGGAGGTAACAAGGAGGTGAAGAGGGAAGAGGCCAAAGAATAGGTGGCACCTGGCCTAGTGAGGGCCACACACTCAGCCCACAGTGAATACCTGACCGGTGAATGAGTGAAGCAAGATGGAGAGATTTAGGTCGGATGGTCCTAACGAGGGAGTTTCATTTCTATCTTCCGTTCAACAGCATGCTTTTGGAGGATTTGTGCCGAGGAATGACACAATCAGGAAGGAACTTTCAGTTACTTTGTGAAGGAAGGACTGCAAGGAAGAGAGACGGGGGCCAAGGAGAGCAGGTCGGAGAGTGCTGCACACCTCTGCTTCTGGCAACGACAGGCTAAGTCATTTAGACAAAGCATCCCAGTGAGGAAAACTAAGACATACTGGATGAAATATAGAAAGGAATGATCTTCACTAAGAGCTAAGGAACGATGAGACTAAAATCCAGAAGACAAGAACCCAGGTGGGAAAGCCTTGCACTTAAAGCCACTTTGGCCTGAGGGCGTTTGCTGAATCCAGAAGAAAGAGTGGTGAAACTGAGCTGTGGTTTGGGTGGCCTCATGGGCAAAGGGGAAAAAAGTTGGAGCCCACGTCCGAAATGGGTAGATCTGACAAGCTCCCCAGCCACTCTAAGCTGAAACTAAGTGGCTCCCTCTTCCGGATAATGGTGAAGCAGAAGCAGCAAGCCCTTGCCCGCACTGGCAGACTAGATAGCCATCACCGGGATGACGTAAGGACCTTCAAGCCCTGACCTTGGATTAAAGTGGCCTTGGACAGGTAGTGTCCCCAGGCATTTGTCAGAAGCAAGTGAAAATACTCTCCGCAGGCAGGTTCTGTCTTCCTGGGCCTGAAATTAGTGTTGCAAATACTTTTTCAAGTATATATCAGCACATCGTCAAAGACAAGTAGGCACACAGGGAAAGAATACATGGAAAGGGACAACCAGAGGAAAAAGAGACAATGAAAACAAATCCACAAAGATTTCAGATATCAGAATTGAGACACAGACTGCAATCACTATGGTTTACTACAGTTCAAAAAATAAAAGATAAGCTTAAAAATACTTTCAGGGAACAGAAAATCATAAAAAGTGACATAGCCAGTTTGAAAACTAATCAAATAGGACATCTAGGACTAAAAATGTAACAACTGAGAGTTTACTGGATGTGTTTGACAGAAGGCTGAACACAACCATTAGATGATCATAAGTGCAATGAGGAAAAATAAATTTAGGAGAGAGTTATTGAGTTGGAAGATAGATCAGAGGAAATCATTTAGAATTCTGCCTGGAGAAGCTAATTATATGAAAAAAAGGAAAAGATAGGATAAGAGACACAATGAGCAGAGTGAGACGGTCTCATTTATGTTTAATTTAAATCCCAGAAGGACAGGGGAGAAATGGGGAAGAAGATGACAGCCCCAAATTTTCCAGAACAGATGAAAGTTGTAATCCCCAGATTCTGAAAGCCCAGTGAATTCTAGGCAGGATAAATAAAAAGAAACCCACTCTTACACATATCGTGGTGAAAGTGCAGAAAACCAGAGAGAAAGAAGGCTATGTTAACAGTCCAGGTTCGAGAAGGGAAGTGTTGACTTTGGGCGGGAGCAGAGTAGATTGAGACAAGTGGATGGGCCTCTAGACTCTGGCTTGTAGAATGCCGTTTTCTCCAACTTACCATGAAAGACTATTTTATAAGGAGGTTGTTCGTCTCATTCCTAAGCAATAGAATACAGTTGTTAACAAATCTATTTGTTAGGGCAACCCAACACCTAGGAGCTGTTCCAAATTGTCCTTGTCACACATGGAAGACCATCATCCTGTAAGTATGTGTCCCTCACCTCATGGGCTATGAAAGGGGTGAATATTCTCCACAGGAAGTGCGATGGTTAATTTTATGTGTCAACACGACTGGGCTAAGGGGTACCCAGGTAGCTGGTAGGACATTATTTCTGGGTGTGTCTGTGAGGGTGTCTCTGGAAAATATTAGCATTTGAATCAACAGACTGGGTAAAGAAGATCGCCCTCACCAATGCAGGGGGGCATCATCCATCCAATCCATTGAGAGCCTGAACAGAACAAAATGTGGAGGAAGGGTGAATTCTCTCTCTCTCTGCTTCAGCTGAATCATCCACCTTCTCCCACCTTCAGACACTGGTGTTCCTGGTTCTCCAGCTTTCAGCCTGAGACTCAGACTCACACCATCAGCCCCCTGATTCTCAGGTCTTTTGTCTCCGATTGAATTACACCACTGGCTTTCCCAGTCCTCCAGGTTTTAGACAGCAGATCATGGGACTTCTCAGCACCCAAAATCATGAGAGCCAATCCCTATGACAGATAGACAGATGATAGATAGATAGACAGATGATAGATAGATAGATAGATAGATAGATAGCTAGACAGATGATAGATAGATAGACAGATGATAGATAGATAGACAGATGATAGATAGATAGATAGATAGATAGATAGATAGATAGATAGATAGATGATAGATTGATCTTCTATTGATTCTGTTTCTCTGAAGATCCCTGACTAATACACGAATGAAAGGCAGCTGAGCTCTAAGAATAGAGAAATGTGCTTTTATCTGACTTTCTAAAGGAAAGCAGAATAAAAGTGAATCTTCGTAGAAATTCTCCTTTCTACTCATCTCCCCCGCTCAACTTTCACTCTGTGTCTAAGGAAACAGACATACAGTGAACAATGTTTGGTTCCCAGAGTGCCTTATTACAAGCTTCAGGCTCGACCATGTACATTTACTCACTGGGCTGTCTATGCTTGGCTGGCATACAATTCCCGCACGGGTTTATATGTCATAGAACTAAACACGCAATGGGCTATCTTTTGAGGGAGTGAGCTCTTGACTTGTTGCTAGAGCTGTTCATTCCGCTCCTTGTCAGAAACGTACTAGGGGAAACCCTGCTCCAGGTAGAAAGTTGTAGCAGAGATTCCGTGGTCCCCTCAACCTCTGACACTTCCTGACACCAATCTGACCTGAAAACAACTGTCTATAAAGTCTTCTAAGAAGAATTTCAAGTGTTTTGCTCAAAATCCTGCATTCATTGATAGGTTGAGGATCAAACATTCTTATGTAGCCATAAGGACCTGTCCAACCCCCCACAGAAAACTATTTCTCAAGAAAAGTTCTTGGGAGAGCAGGAAAGCCTTCTTATCTTGCCAACCCCAAGCCAATCAGAAAGCATTTGTGCTCTGCAGTCTGTCACCAACAATTCTAACCAAGTGTCACAAAGGGAGAGATTTCTGCATTTTTCATTCTGGTTTTACAGGGCTTCTCTTCGCTTTTGCTGGACTCTCACAATTTGTGTAGGTCACGGCTCTCTCCCCAAAGCCTGCTGAAACCTGTCTTTTAACACCCGTAGCATCTTCTAGCAATATCTTCCTCTCTTACCAGGGAAGGGCAGGAGCAGGGAAAATGCTCCATGAACTCTAGGACTTTTTAAAGGTTATTTTATTTTGGAGGTCATATTGGCTTTTAACTTTGTTTATTTTTCAGGTGTACGTTGTTCTATTTCAGTTTCTGTATAGATTACATCGTGTTCACCACTGATCGTCTACATATTGTCCATCACCATACATAGGTGCCCCTTTCCCCCTTTTGCCCTCCCCCAACCCCTTTTCTTCTGGTAACCACTAATCTGTTCTCCTTATCTATGTGCTTGTTTGTTTATCATCCACCTATGAGAGAAATCATAGCTATTTGTCTTTCTCTGTCTGACTTATTTCGGTTAGCATAAACCCTCAAGACCCATCCACCTTGTCACAAACGGCAAGATTTCCTCTTGTTTATGGCTGAGTAGTATTCCACTGTATATATGCACCACATTTTCTTTATCCATTCCACTATTGATGGGCACTTGGGTTGCTTCCACATCTAGGCTATTGTGTATAATGCTGCAATGAACATGTGGGCGCATAAATCTTTTTGAATTGTTGATTTCATATTCTTTGGATAAATAGCCAGTCGTGGAATAGCTGGATCATATGGAATTTCTATTTTTAATTTATTTAAGAGAATCTCCATGCTGTTTTGCATAGTGGCTGCACCTGTTTGAGTTCCCACCAGCAGCGTATGAAGGTTCCCTTTTCGCCACACCATCTCCAACACTTGTTTCTTGTCTTGGGAATTATAGCCATTCTGGTGGGCGTGAGGTGATATCTCAGTGTAGTTTTGATTTGCATTTCCCTAATGATTAGTGAAGCTGAACATCTTTTCATGTGCCTGTTGGCCATCTGTATATCTTCTTTGGAAAAATGTTTGCTCAGATCCTCTGCCCATTTATTGAGTGGGTTGTTTTTTGGTTGCTGAGTTGTGTGAGTTCTTTAAATATTTTGGAAATTAACTCCTTGTCGGGTAGATGAGGTGCAAATATGTTCTCCCAGTTGGTGGGTAGTATTTTTGTTTTGTTCATGGTTTCCTTGGCCTTGCAGAAGCTCTTTAGTTTGATGAAGTCCCCTTAGTTTATTTTTTCTTTTGTTTCCCTTGCCCGAGTGGACATGGTATTCCAAATGATCCTTCTAAGACGAACGTCCAAGAGTGGACTGCCTATGTTTCCTCCCTGGAGTTTTATGGCTTCACATCTTACCTTCAAGTCATTAATCCATTTTGAGTTAATTTTTGTGTATGGCAAAAGAGAATGGTCTAGTCTCATTGTTTTGCCTGTTGCTGTCCAGTTGTCCCAACCCCATTTATTCGAGAGACTTTCCTTTCTCCATCGTATGTACTTAGCTCCATTATCAAAGATTAGCTATTCGCAGATGGGTGGTTCTATTTTTGGACTTTCCATTCTGCTCCACTGATGTGTGCCTCTGTGTTTGTACCAGTACCATGATGTTTTGATTCCTGTAGCTTTGTAGTATATTTTGAGGTCAGGAATGGTGATGCCTCCAGCTTTGCTCTCTTGGGATTTCTTTCTGGGAATTTTCTTGCCTCATATAAATTTTAGGATTCTTTGTTCTATTTCCATGGAGCGTGTCATTGGGATTCTTCTTGGGATTGCACAGAACCTGTCGATTACTTTAGATAGTGTGGACACTTTAACCGTGTTTTTTCTTCCAACCCATGTTCATGGACTATCTTTCCAGTTCTTTATGTCATCATTGATTTCTTTCAATAATGTCTTATTGTTTTCATTATATCAGTCCTTTACCTCCTTGGGTAAATTTATTCCTAGAGATTTTATTCTATTTGTTGTTGTTGGAAATGAGATTGTATTCTTGAGTGCTCTTTCTGTTAGTTCGTGATCAGAGTGTAGAAATGCAACTGATTTTGGTAAGTTGGTTTTGTACCCTGCAACTTTGCCATAGCTGTTGATTATTTCTAAGACTTTTTTTGTGAATTCTTTAGGGTTTTCTATATACGGAATCATGTCATCTGCAAATAGTGAGAGTCTCCCTTTTTCTTTTCCAATTTGGTTTCCTTTTATTTCTTTTTCTTCCCTGATTGCTCTGTCAAAACTTCCAGTACTGTGTTGAATATGAGTGGCAAGAGTGGTCATCCTTGTCTTGTTTCTGTTCTCGGAAAATGGCTTTCAGTTTTTCTCTGTTGAGTGTGATGTTCGCTGTGGGTTTTTCATGTATGGCCTTCGTTATGTTGAGGTACTTTCCTTCTATACCCATTTTGTTTAGAAATTTTATCATCAATGCATGTTGGATATTGTCAAATGCTTCCTCTACATCTATTGAGATGATCATGTCATTTTTATTATTCGCTTTGTTCATGTTGTATATCACACTGATTGATTTGTGAATGTTGAACCATCCCCGACATCCTGGAATAAATCCCACTTGAGGGTGGTGTATGATCCTTTAAAGTATTGTTGTATTTGATTTGCTAACATTTGGTTGAGGACTTTTGCATCTATGTTCATCAGCAATATTGGCCTATAATTTTCCGTTTTTCTGTTGTCCTTGTCTGGTTTTGGTATCAGGGTAATGTTGGCCTCATAAAATGATTTAGGAAGCATCCTGTCCTCTTGAATTTCTCAGAAGAGTTTGAGAGGGATAGGAAATAATCTTCTTTGAATGTTTGGTAGGAATCACGAGAGAAGTCATCTGCTTCTGGACTTTTGCTTTTTGGGGAGGTTTTTGACTACTATTTCAATCTCTTTGCTTGTGATTCGTCTATTCAGATTCTCTTTTTCTTCTTGCTTATGTATTGGGAGGTTGTATCATTCTAAGACTTTATCTATTTCCTCCAGGTTATCCAGTTTCTTGGCATATAGCTGTTCATAGTATTCTCTTATAATCCTTTGAATTTCTGTGGTATCTGTTGTAATTTCTCCTCCTTAATTTCTATTTTTATTTAGTTGAGACTTCTCTCTTTTCTTTTTTGTGAGTCTGGGCAGGGGTTTGTCAATTTTGTTTATCTTCTCAAAGAACCAGTTCTTAGTTTCATGGATCCTTTCTATTGTTTTTCTAGTCTCTGTTTCATTTATTTCTACTCTGCTTTTTATTATTTCCTTCCTTCTTCTGAATCCAGGCTTTGTTTGTTCTTCTTTTTATAGTTCTTTTAGGTATAGGGTAGGCTTATTTATTTGCGATTTCTCTTGTTTGTTGAGGTAGGCCTCTATTGCTATAAATTTCCCTCTTAGTACTGCTTTTGCTGGATCCCATATGTTTTGGTATGTTGTGTTTTTGATTACATTTGTCTCTAGGTATCTTTTGATTTCTCCGCCAAACCAACAGTTATTCAGTGGCACGTTGTTTGCTCTCCACATATTTGATACTTTCCCAGCTTTTATGGTAGTTGATTTCTAGTTTCATAGCACTGTAGGTTGAAAAGATGCTTGATAATATTTCAACGTTTTTAAATTTATTGAGGCTTGCTTCTTTGTTTGCCAACATATTGTCTAAGTTTGAGAAGGTTCCATATGCACTTGAGAAGAAGATGTATTCTGCTGTTCTTAGATGGAATGTTCTATAAACCTCTAGGAAGCCCATCTGGTCTAGTGTTTTATTTAAGGCCAATGTTTCCTTGTTGACTTTCTGTCTGAATTCTCTTTCTGTTGACATAAGTGTGGTGTTCAGATTCCCTCCTACTATTGTGTTGCTGTCAATTTCTCCTTTTAGGTCTGTTAAGGTTTGATTTATATATTTTGGTGCTCCTGTGTTAGGTGCATATATATTCATAAGTGTTACGTCTTCTTGGTGGAATTTCCCTTTTTTCCTTATATAATAGCCATCTTTGTCTCTCAGGATCTTTCTTTGCTTGAAGTCTGCTTTGTCTGAGATGACTATGGCTACACCAGCTTTCTTTCGTTTGCCATTTGCTTGGAGTATCTTATTCCATCCCTTCACTCTGAGCTTATGTTTGTCTTTAGAGCTGTGTTTCCCGAAGGCATCATATTGTTGGGTCTTGTTTTTAATCCAGCCAGCCCCTCTGTTTCTTTTGATTGGTGAATTCAATCCATTTACATTTAGAAGGATTATTGAAATATGAGAGCTGAATGTTGCCATTTTATCTTTTGTTTTCCAGTTACTTTATATTTCCATTGTTTCTTTCCTTTGTATTTCTTTCATTTCCCTTGGGTGGTTTTCCCGGTTTTCACTTTATTTATGATTTGGGACTCTACTCTGATTTCTCGTTTTGTAGTTACAATGAAGCTTGTAGCAAAGATCTCATAGATGAGATAGTCCAATTTCGGATAGCCTCTTACGTCCATTAGCCTATGCAGGTTCCATCCCTTACCTCTTCGCCTTCTATGTTGTCATGGTCACAAATTTTTCTTTTTTGTGTTGTGATTTTGTGACCAAATTGAAGTGGTTATAGTTATTTTTCATGCTTTCTTTCCCTTTATCCTTTGTTTTAGACTTGATTGCTAACTTATTCTGATACAGAGCTGCAGTCTTCTGATTTTGTCTGTCTATTTAACTCCTTGCTCAAAGATTTGTTAAGCTTTGCCTTTTCGTCTCAGGTAGGAAGGATCACTTCATCATTTCTTGTAAGGCGGGTCTAGTGGCAGTGAGCTCCCTCAGGTTATGTTTGTCTGTGGAAGCTTTTATTTCTCTGGCATACCTGAAGGATAATCTTGCTGTATAGAGTATTCTTGGGCAATAGTTTTTGTCTTTCAGTATTTTGAATCAGTCATTCCACTCCCTCCTAGCCTGTAAGGTTTCTGCTGAGAAATCCACTGAAAGCCTGATGAGGGTTCCTCTGGAGGTTATTTTCTTCTCACTTGCTGCCTCTCCAATTTTTTCTTTGTCATTGACTTTTGACAGTTTTAATATTATGTGCCTTGGAAAAGCTCTTTTTGCCTTGATGTACTTAGGAGTTGTGTTAGCTTCATGTCCTTGTATATCCAGTTACTTCCCCAGGTTTGGGAAATTCTCAGCTATTATTTCTTCGAGTAAACTCTCTGCTCCTTTCTCCCTCTCTTCTCCTTCAGCCAAACCTATAATCCTTATGTTACTTTTCCTAATTGAGTGAGATATTTCTTGAAGAATTGTTTCATTTTTTCAAAATCTTAGTTCTCTCTCTGCTTCCACCTGGACCATTTCTACGTTTCTATTTTTGAGTTCACTGATCCTCTCCTTCATAAGGACCTCTCTATTTTTATGCATTCGACATCATTTTTATCTCATTCCTTGTGTTCTTCATATCCAGAACTTTTGTTTGTTTTTTCTCTAGAGCTTCAATCTCTTTGGTGAAGTATTCCCTGTGTCCGCTAATTTTATTCCTATGCTCTTGGAACTGTCTTTGTGAGTTTTCTTGTATCTCATTGAGTTTTTTATCACAGCTCTTTTTAATTCTCTGTCAGTCAAATTGTTATCTTCTGTGACTTTGAGGTGGGTTTCTGGAAAGCTATCATTCTCCTGTTCTGCTGTGTTACTGTAACTCTTCATGGTGTCTGAGGAATTGATCCTCTGCTTGCACATTGGTGGTAGTAAGCACCGTTCTTATTTGGGTACAACCTTGGTTACTTTGGTTCTGAGCTGCTTCTGGTTGTATTTGGGGGCCTGAACTTTCCAGCCTCCACTGTCTCTGCTAGAGGCATCATCGGTACCCTCCTTGTGCCCCTTGCGCCTCTGAGGTTGCTGGTGTCTTGTTGCTCTTGATGTCACTGCAGTCTTAGGTGTTGCCACCAAGGTCACCAGGCTTTGAGTACTTCTGCTGCTTCTAGCGTTGCCTGGGTGTCGTGTTCCCCCACTTGCCCTCCAGGGCCTCTTCACGGCCTCAAGTGCCACAACCCCATGTGCCAGCTCTGCTGCTGTGCCTGGATTATCCAGGAGTCCCGGCAGCACCACTCCTAGGATAGCTGGGTTCACAGGTGTCACTGTTGCTGTTGGTGGCTCGGGTTCTAGTATGCAGCTCCTGCTTCTGACAGAGCCATTGTTGGTGTTGCCACCACTGGGGGTGGTGTGTCAGGTTCTGCCGTGGTTCCTGCAGCCTCAGGCCACAGGAGCCACCTGCCACTCCTGGGGGAGGAGTAGGGGCTAAACTTCAAGTGTTGTTGCTGGCCTTGCTATCTCTGGTCACTGGTGCCTGCTGCTGTGCTTTTTGGAGACCTCAGGTCAGGGCACCCTGGTCCTGACAGTGAAATCTGCATCTTGTTTGCTGTCCCTACTGCTGAAGAGACCAGCGCCACTGCCAGGGGAGTGGAGGATGTCAGGTTGCCAGCTCGGCTCTGTGTCCTGGAGCCTCAGGATGTGTGTGCCACCCACCAGTGCTGAGGAGATGCAGGGGATAAGCCAGGTGTTCGATGTTTGCCCTTGTAGCCTGTGGTCACTGGCATGCCCAACAGTGTGAGGATCCACATTTTGGATCACCACCACTGGGGGAGAGGGAGGAGGCTGCTCCCCTATCCCAATGCCTCCTGGAGGTCCAGTCTACCCACGTTCAGATGTATAGATGCATGGATTACTGAGGCATTCTGATGAGCTGTGGGGGGAGTCCTTTTTTGGTCACCGGGTGTCTGACTGGTCCTTACTTAGAAGGGAGAGACAGAGGTAACGGCTCAGTTCACCATGATGCTGATGTCACGCCACTACTCTGAGGTTTTTCTCCCAGTGACCTGTAGCATAGTGTACTAAAAAGGGCATTGAACTACAAATCTGAAGGTCTAGTGTCACAGCCTCTGAATCTCAGTTTCCTTGAGATGAACAGGAATAATATGGAGGTGTTGATAAGGCCTATTTTTAATAGAACAACCCTGACAGAAAAGAATCCTTGTCTGTCCCAGCTTCCTGGCTCTGGGACTTCACCTTCCTCATTGGGCCTTGATCAGGTTTCTCTAACTCCCATCTGGAAGGGCTGTTGTCACTACCACTTCAAGCCACCAGGGGTCCTCAGCTCTCATGGTCTAGTTGTGGAATGCGCCTTTCTCTTTAGGTAATTTTTTCCCTGAATTCAGGCAAGCCAGGCTGACATTTATCAACGGAACATTCTTCAGAAGCTCAGTGTGACAGAGGCGGATCAACACAGGGAGCAGAGACTCTACTGAGGGAGGAGGTTTTAGGGCACCAATGAATAGACCTCGACTTCTACACTGGAGTCCTAGCTGCCACGAGCTGCTCTGCCCTTCAGTGGGGCTGCTGCTGGCAGGCCTCTAGTCACCCCCTGCCCCTGCTCTGGTTCCCAGGCGATGAGAATCGGGGGTCTTGTACAAACGGTCAATGGCAGCCCCTGGAGTTGGGCAGGGCACGGCCTGTGGTGCCATATGTTAGAGAGATTTTTTCCTTACCGGCACTCCAGCCTCTCCTCCACACTCTGTGGGCTCTGACAATCTCACTGAGTCCCGTTGCATTCTGTCCAATGAGCATTGCTTTCAGGGCAGCTTCATATGCCTTCTGTTTTACAATACTAGGTGGGAGAAACGTTCCCCAGTCAGATACAATGTCCAGCCCCACAATAAGGTCAGGTAAAAGAGATGCAGCCACTTCACATAAAGCCTCTTCAAACATACCATTTCTCTTACAAACTTTTACCTGACTTCCATTAATCCTTACATTCCCGACTGTAGCCTCCTTTAGGCCGTCATCAACAGGTTTTGGTTTCACAATACTAGGTAGGGGAAGTGTTCCCCAGCCAGACATAATATCCATTCCTATAAGACATCCAAGCAAACAAGACACGGTTTCTGTATATAAAGCCTCTTTAAACATTTCAAATTTCATAGCCTGGTTGACTCTTACACTTTTATGTTCTCTCAGTCTAATTGGAGCCCATGTCAGGGCATCGCCAATGGGTTTTGGTACCACAGTGCGTGAGGCAACTATATCAAGTGATGCAGGGTTGGTGAGCCAAGCAGTCGAAAGAAAGATTTCTTGGACTCTCACCGTCTGGCAGTAGTGCTCCTTTATTTAGAGAATAGCATGGGGCCAGGACCCATGGGCAGTCAGAGCTGCTGCTGCACGGGGCCAGGACCCATGGGCAGTCAGAGCTGCTGCTGCACGGGGCCAGGACCCATGGGCAGTCAGAGCTGCTGCTGCACGGGGACAGGACCCATGGGCAGTCAGAGCTGCTGCTGCACGGGGCCAGGACCCATGGGCAAGAGGAGCTGCTGCTGCACGGGGCCAGGACCCATGGGCAAGAGGAGCTGCCACTGCTGCTGCTGCTGCTGCTGGAATGGGGACAGGACCCATAGGCAGGAGGAGCTGCTGCATGGGGACAGGACCCATGGGCAGTAATAGTTGCTGCTGCGTGGGGACAGGACCCATGGGCAGTAATAGTTGCTGCGTGGGGACAGGACCCACTGGCAGGAGGATCAGTTGCAGAAAACATGATTTGAGGGTAGGGCTAAATTTAAGGCATAGGTATGTGAGTTATCTCTTTACAAGACAAAGGAAAGAATATGTAAAAAGAGTTGTTAAAATGGTAGCAGTGCCGGTAGGGTCTGGTTATTGGGTGGTCCAAAACTTTTAGATAAGAATCAAACCGGATTCAGTACATGGCAGAAGCCACCACCTTAAATATTATCTTCAGCTAAAGACAAAGGAGGATGTTGGTGGTGGGGGGAGTCAGCTACATGAGGTCACCAGACAAGCACAAGAAACAAGACTTAAGTCCTTGCCGTCTCCATTAAGAGTTTCTAGAGATAAGGTCATCCCCCCTTCCTCCTGGTGCAGAGAGGGAGACAGCCCCCGCAGATGGAGACTTCCTTCACAAATGCAAATGTCTCTAATCAAAGGGCAAGCAAATTCCACTCCTCAGAGCCTCCTTCTCATCTGCAGTTTTTAACAGTAACCAGCCTAAAATAATCCTGATCATCAAGGACTCCTGGAGACTTCTCTTTTCCACCCACTGACCATCTTACTCACCCTTGTGCAAAAGGCTTTGGGTCCCCAGTGAGGAGGCAAGCCAAGGGACTCTGGCCCTTTTGTCAGTCTTCAACTTGTTTAATCTTCCTAACCATTGCCACAAACACAAGCGATTGTCGGTCAGGTTTCTCCTTGTAATCTCTGCCTTCAGGCTTTCAAACTTTTTCCAAATTGGGATACACCTAGTTGACTTGTCTGGAGCCCTTTAATCTTGGTGGACCAGCAGGGGGACCCTTTTGCCTTTCCAACCTTTGGTAGTGCTGTATGAATACCTTGGTTCTGACCTCATTGATGTCCATTTTATTCCTCCCAGTTCTTCAAATTCATCTAAAGATTTCCACTCTCCTGGGACAAGTCCTGTGACTCTTGCCTTTCTGTTTCCTCTCTGTTTCACTCCTATCAATATTTGCTTGATTCACACTAGCCTTTAATAACCGTTTAGAGATTTTCACCCAGCTAAAACCAGTCTCTTGATTGTCTCCTCTGCCTTTCCCCATTCTGTTGTTAATCAACCTAATATTTTTCTTGGCAGTTGTAAAGCCCATGAAGGGAAACTGAGACAGCAAATTCAATAAGGCTTCCTGAACTGTCCCTCACTTTTGCAGCTGCATGGTTATATGGGGTGCCCACATGAAAGTGGTCCCCTTAACCATAATATTTACCATGACCTGAGTAATGGGCATATTCAGCGGGTGAATATCCGGGTCATCATAAGGCCAGTCCCACATGGCTTGCATGTGAAGCCACTCTCGTATTCCATTTTAGTAAAGGTTCCTCAGGAAGCTGACAATATCCATCTATAAAATGAAACAGTTCCTTCCCACTGTACCTTCTGGTTTCAATAGTTTTTTGGTTTTGTGCTCCACCCATGTTGACTACCTTCTTGGTGACCAGAGGTCTTAGAGGTACTTTCCATTGTCCCGGCATAATTTTTGTTTTGCGGGGTGGCTTTGAGGCCAGTGACTGGATTCTGAGCTTAGTCTAGCATCGAAATCATACCTAGTACTTTCTTTTAATTTTATGTTAGCTATGACAGATAACAATAACAAAGAGACTGAATATTTTGCCTTTCTCTTCTTAATTTGCATTTCCCTATGCATCCAGTGAACCAACTGCCTGTGATTTGGATCCGTCTCCAAATTCCATTGGTGACGTTTACCTTTAGTAACTGAGTGTGGCACAGCTCCTGGTCCACATCATGGGGGACCACGTTGCCATGCCGGAATCAAAGGTTCATGTCCCACCTTTTCATCCTTTCTCTTCCCAAACCATGTGATTTTATGAGTCAAGGCTGATGTGGCAAGTCCCACTTCCCTGACACCACCTGTATTCGAATTATCCCAGTTTTTCCTCCCGTGTATCCTTTACTCTCATGCAGAACTCTACTTTCACACTCACAACACTTCTGACACCAGATTTGTGTATGTGTGTGCAGGGGGAGGGGATCCCCACATGCGAGCAATTCTGCGACACCACCTGGGTGTGCTACACTGATGATTTGCATATATTTTCTCCCATTCTGTGTGTTGCCTTTTTCTTTTTTGGAAATTACAAGTTGTTTATTGAATCACAATATCATCTTATATAGTGCTAAAAAGGAAGTAAAATTAAGCCAACCTTATATCTATATTTTGATTTTACTCTGTTTTTAATACTATATATTTTGTAAAATATATTAATATCAAAATGAAACAGAAACAATTAAAAGAATATAAAGTTGTCAATGCATAATTTAAAGGATAGAAAGCTTAATATCATAAATTTATTTAGCCAGCTAAAACATGCCTTCAAGGAAGGCTGAGGAGCTTATCTAGAAACCATCTGTAGCCTTTAGCATATGAACTAATTCACAATATAGCGTCTGCACCCGATTTATGGAAATTTCTGGCTTTTCAAATTTCTCCTATTTTTTCAAATGTTTCTGCTGCAGTACATTAAGACAATTTGCAAATGATAAAATATTTTACCAAAAACATTTCAGCAATACGTCTTAAAATTTATGTCTGCATAGACAGAAAGAACCTAATCTTACTGCCTTAAAAAAAAAAGTTGAGAATCTTTGGTAGACGATTACCAGCCAGGCATGACATCCGGGAACCACGTTCTTCCCAGGTATTTGGAGGCTTCAGCGTGAATTTTATCCAGGCTGTAATCCCCATCGGGGTCAGAACCTCCTCCATCACAGAGAGCTGCGCGAGCCTCCTCCCACCCAGCCTTACAAACTCAACCACGGCACTGCAGCGAACTTCACATGCACTGAGGCCCAAGGCTGTTCAGTTTTTACAGTGTTGAGCAATACAGATCAGCTCATTACCAAGAGTCTGAAGAACGTTTGCACACACCACTAACTCAACTAGGCGTGGGCAGTTAGGACCTATCCGTCCTAGGACCGCTTTGCTTACTGACCGACAGAAATAAAGATGAGTGACAGGGGATTCTTCTGTGAAGAATGTCTCAAATTCCTCTTCGTTTAAAAAGAAGCATATGACAACATTAACTCCAGGGGAGTGTTTAATAAGTGCATCTCAACTTTGTTTTTTAATGGAATGAAATTTAATTTGTCCAGGATTTTCACTCACAACATCAATTCGAAGATGTTCAAGGTTAACATGAGTCTCACTTGAAAGGGCCAGGAGAAGTTCATCACTTGGAATGTAATAATTCAATGCCAGTTCTCTAAGGCCTTGACAATGATCAGCTACACAAAGGATTCCATCAGATGAAACATAAGGACAGCTGCTCATTTTTTGGAGTGTTAGAGTATCACTATTATTGGCCACCAGGACCTTCAGTGAAGGGTCATCCATGGGTGGGTCTTCAACTTTGATTGATGATAATGATTTTGAGTTGACACAAGCAAGTGTAAGTGCTGACACAAAATGAGACTTTGACACGTTCATAAAACTTGGATTGGCCCTAGAAATCAAGCCCAAGGTGTGGAGAACCATTTCCCAGCTGAGAAAGTATATCACAGGCAGCCTCTGCTGATTCAGTACTGCTATCAACCTTAAAGCTGACATACTGGAGACAGGCAACATGCCTTTTAAAGATCTGCTGAATGAGATCACGAGGAGTGGCTTGAAAAGACAAAGTCGCTGATTGGTTCAGTTCAAATTCAAACTTTCTCCAATGGTCAGGGATATGAAAAACTTCATTCCATCTCCTACATACAGAAGATGCGCGGGCCTGATCTGGTGGGCTCTGGTGGCATCCCGGGGAGAGGGGGGACCTCCCTGGAGACCGAGACATTGCTCTGACCTGGTCCAGGCGTGCTGACACAGACCCCGGTGGGCACCATTGAGGTTCCTCCGCTGTGTGTTGCCTTTTCAGTCTCTTGATGGTGTCCTTTAACGCCCAAGGGTCTTTAATTTTCATGTAGTCTAATCCATGCATTTTTGCTTTTGTTGCCAGCTCTTTTGGTGTCACGTCCAAGAATTCATTGCCAAATCCAATGTCATGAAGTTTTTCTCTTATGATTTATTCTAAGAGGTTTATAGTTTGAGCTCTTAGGGTGGGTCTCTGATCCATTTTGAGTTAACTTTTGTATATGATGTAACATAAGAAAAATTTGGTTTTTAACGTTTGACGTTTGCATTGACTATTAGGCACATCAATGATTATGTTGAACGGGAATTTGAATATACAGTATCCCCCTTCTCTGTACAGCACATTGCTACTTTTCCTTTAAGACCCAGCCCAGCTGTTATGAAGTCTTCTGGACACTAAGAGAGGAGAACTTCCAGAGGTTGGAGGTCATAGAAGACAAAGACATGGAGGAGGCCATCAGATTTGTTGATTAGAAGGCTCATTGGTGAGCTCTGAGAGAGCAGAAGGCTGAGCACCATGTAAGCCAAGAGAGGGTAAGGACAGGCACTTTTTCCAAAGGCTTGGCTATGTGGCCTTCTTCGCCTTTTACTTTGATTGCCTTGTCAGCATTTCTCAAGTGTTTTCATGGTGAAAGAGATCCAGAAGGTTTGTGTCTCCAGCGGTACCTTAAAGAGGCCACCCTCTTTCCGGGAAGGGATGTCATAACTCTGGTGGTGGGTGGGATTTACAGACAGACAGATTTTGGCTTAGACTAAGTTCTAATGGACGGAACATCAGAGCCAGATAGACTTAAGAGTTCAAATCCCAGCTGCACCACTCAGCAGCTGTGTGACCCTGGATAAGTCACTTTCTTGGATCCTCATTTTCCTCTGTCAATTAGGTGTTGTGAGGGTTAAATGAGATCAAGTAAGCAAAGATACCGAGTGGGTACACAGCAGAACAGAGTGGTGACACACTAATTGTTAGGGAAGGATGGATAATGAGAAACAATATTCAGCACAGGCCCCAAATGGAATGAGGTCCCTGTCATCGGAGACGTTCAGGGACAGACTACCTGACTACTTAGTGGGAACTTTATGCAGAGGCGTCTAATGGTTTTGCCAGCTGTATGATGAAGTCGTTCCAATCTTCGATTTTAGACTTCTGAGAATCCCAAGCTATAGAAATGCAGACACAAAAGATGTTACTGAGACCACCCTGCTAATAGTGGAGGCTGCACGCCCAAATGAGGTCTTTCTGGGACAATTGGGCTCTTAGGGTGAGGGTGAATACCATCCAAGGGACTGTGTGTCTATGTGTGGGGTGAGGGGTAGCGCAGTACTGTCTCAGATTTGAGACCGCACTGCCAGCTGCGCTGTCTGCTGCTGCCATCTGGCATTTTGCCTCAGCACTGCACGGCATTCCAATAATCAAATAAGCCCCCGAAGTGATTGTGTGTTCATTTTACCCCTTGACTCAGTCAACTGGGGCATCCCATACTAATCTCTCATTTACTTTTTTGTGGTTTTATCATAACTGACTCCCATTTGGGGAGAAGTCTGTAGGTGTTGGTAAAGTGAGAAAGAGTGTTTCCTGATTATCTAGGCCTTTGTGTGTGGCTCACAATATCTTTGTCAGCTTTGTCCTCCAAAGCTAAGGCCACGATGCTTCTCCCCACTGCACCCTCTTCATGCCGCTGCTGCTGGCCCCAGTGCACGCCTTCATCCCTGACCTAGGCTTTTGCAAAAGCCTTTTCGTTGGTTTTCCACCCCTGGTGTTCACCCCTCTTTAATCCTTTCAGCCTCCAAGCCATTTACTGACTCCAACCTACCCTTGTAGCTTGCTCCTCTCTGCCCTTCCGCTCATGCACACTTGGCTCAAACCTAATGGGGCATCTGGCCTTTCCCTGAGCAACTCTCTCTTGCAGCTATCCAGTTTTCCTTCTTCTGCCAAAATCCCACCTTTTTTTGTAAAGCCCATACCATATACCCTTCTCCCCAAAGCCAGCTGTAAGGTCTCTAACTGTGTGTGCACTGTGTGGCTCTCTTTGTGCCCTGATCACACAGTACCTTCTATTTAGAGTTCTGTGTTTGCCGGTCTTATTTCCCTTGAAAGTCTGTAAGCTTCACTTCAGGCATCCGTAGCTGTGTTCTCTCCACATTCCTTCTCATTTTCAAAACAAGCTCTTTTTACCCACCATGATTTCTCCCCTGAGTCCCTACTACATTTAACAAATAAACAAATAACCCTAATCAAGGGTTGTGCGGGTTATACTGAAAAGTAATTTCAACACCTGACATCTTAAAAGACATATTATGGTAGTCATTCTAGGTACTTATTGACCTTGTAGAAGTCTGAGTGGGGAAAAAAAACCAGGCTACAATTGATCAGTTCCACCAAATGTTGCCTGGGTGCTCCTAATCAGGAAGGAGCCACATTTGCTCTTCTCGTGTACCTTTTCCCTTTTTAGAAATGTCAAGCCCAAAGGGGAAGGTTGCTTGAACGATTTATTTGATTTATTTCTTAGCTTGTGAACCTGACTAACTTAAGCCACTGTCTTATTCTTGGGCATCATGGAATTTTAAAGACATGAGCCATTCTCTAGTTTGTTCTTCAGGATGTGGGCATATTGCCATTTAATCCCTTGAATGTACACAGTGGGCTAACATAGACAACAGAGGTGAGTGCAACATTTACTTGGGAAGCATCAATTTCCTTAAAACAAGATGAGAAGAACCCACCACAGCTCTTCAAACAGCTTCCATGTTCCTGATGTTGTTTATGAGAACATTCCTCATTTCACGGTGGATTGGTTCCCCCAGACTTTGTTTCTCGTGCAGGGAGTATATTGAGTTAGGTGGGGCATGAAGGGTCAATGGGCCTTAGTAGATAACCAGCCACCAAGGCTATGTTTGTTAATGCCGACATGACTCATGTAGAGCAAAGGGCATTCGGAACAGGATGCACACATATGCAAGTGCGCAAACCTGTTCCAAAAGCTGTTAGGTGTGGAAAAGCTTCGCTGTGGACCTGCAGATCCTATTTAGGAGTCAGCTATGGAAATGAAGTCAGAGTGACCCTCCTTGTGTTTTATTGTAGGCCAACTTGCTACGAGAGCTTCTTTCCACCGAAATGCTTTATTATGGCAGTCTGCTTATGCAGAGCTTCACTTTGGACTTAGTAAGAAATAAGCGGAAGTGCCTGTTTCAGCATGAGGATTGTGTCTGGAACTTAATTTGCAAAAAGTACTCTCTACCCCAGCCCACTGGTCAGAAAATGACCACCCTCCTGCAGAGGACTAATGATAATAGTTTAATCCTCACTACAGCCCTGGTAGGTAGGTATTATTCTTCCCAGTTTCCAGCAGGAGGGGAGATGATCGAGTACAAGTCAGAGCTCAGACTCTGAAGCTAGACTGCACGGGTTTGAACCCCAGCTCTGCCACTCACTATCTGTGTGTTCTTAAGCAAGTTGCCTAAATTCTCTGTATCTCAGTTTCCTCATCTCTAGAGTGAGATGACAATAGAACTTCCAGATAGGGTAACATGAGTTAATTCATGGAAAGCACCTAAAACTATTGCTGAGCACACGGTCAGTGCTAAAAAAAATGGAAGACCTTCTTCTGGAGTTAGGTGGCCATTTTCTGGTCAGTCAATAGGACAAGCCAGAAGGAAAACTGTGGGTCACTGGAGCAGGCTGGAAGGAAAAATGTGGGTCACTGGAGCAGGCTGGCCTTTTCCATCGTTCCTGAGATGAGCTGTGTGACTCTGGCTGGGGGCAGGGGCAGGCACACAGAAGAGCTGGAGAATGCAGTCCAGGGGGAGCTAGTAGTGCCTGGGATGTGTCCCAAATGTGTCTGCCACAGCCTGAAGCTCCAGGAATCCAGGAGATGAGAAAGAGCCCTGTCCTACGCAGGCTCCAAGAAGAGTTGAAAACTCCAAGGAATATACAAAGTGCGAAGCTCCATAAATCACACTAAATTCATTTCTGAACTACTACTTTACCCTCTTAATTTAGAAGTGGGAATTTGCAAAGCAGCTGACTGCTCATCGTAATTTTTCTTGGGGAGACCTGAAGCACAGTTTCTGGCTTAGCTGGCAGGGGTGTCAAACACCCGAGTTACATGGAACCATCTTGTCCTCTTACCTTACACTTTCTAATGATTGGACTTGGCGTTTTATTGTCATCACAGAACTTAAATGTTTCAAATATAATTTTGTTCAAAGTGCTCAGTCCACAGTGAACTACCCAGTTTTCCCCACTTACTTTTCAGCCGCACTCTCAGGTGGTGTCTACAGCAGCCACTTCAGCATTTCCACCTTTCTGTGCACAGGTTCGTAGCTGCTATTCATGTGGACACAGGCTGGTTCACAAGGGAGCACAGGACAAAATGTAGGATTTCTGCCTGTTTCTGATTTGCTGTAATAAGGGATGTGTGCTTAGGGCAATCATTCCCACGGAGGGTAAGGGGGAAATTTAGTCGAACATAATGTGTGTGGGCCTGACTAAGGCTCAATCCAATCCCATGCCCTTCACTTGGCGTTGGAGTCCAGTCTCTGACTGCCCAAAGGGTTTCACAATGCGTGCTGGGAGATGTGGCCCCAGCCGGCAACACTGGCAATAAGCGAGGAGTCATAAGAGCGTCTCAGCAAGAGAAATTCACCAGGCCACTGAGCTGGCGAACTCAAGTGATCCACTATTCCTTCATTCGTCGCGATAACCATATTTCTTGACAGAGCACCACGTGCCAGATACTGTGCCATGCACAGCCAGACACACATCCTGGCCCTGAGGAAATGATCGTTCAGTAGAAGTATAGATAATGAAACAAGAGATTCCAATACAGTGTGATACTCTGACACACGTAAGAGGAGCTCCTAAACCAAGCTTCACTGTCTGGGGCAGGGGTGAAAGGAAGTATTAATCTTCATATATATATATATATATATTTTATTGAGTAAAACATAAATTTAAATGTAAAATGTAAATCCAACCACGTTTCAACACCTTTGCTTTTTTCATTCTGTCCAAGCCACCATCATCTCTCAGGTGGACTACTCAATAACCTCCTAACTGGCTTACTCTCTTCCAGTTCCGTATCCTACAGCAAGTAACATTGATTAGCTCACTTGACTCCCTTCCAACCCCAATCACAGCAAGTAAGGCTTGGGAGAGGTTGGAAAGCTCGTCTACATTTCCAGAACTCTGCCCTTCTGGCCTGGATTACACAGATGACTTAGCCTCCGCCAAGCAGGTAAACCTGCCTGAGATTTGGAAGGGGAGGTGAGGTGTAGCCTGTGCTGCTGCTGCTTCTGTGGTTTCTGATTTCTGCTAGTGAGCACGGTCTTGGAAGCGTTTGCTTCTTCTGCATCAGCAATAATAGAGGCCCCAGGGGACAGTTCCTAGTTTTGTGGGTATTGAAAGGCAAAGCATGGGACACCTACTTTGCTTATGTAGATGGAGAGTGAGGCAGTGTGGTCTTGAAGCTGAAGCTTGTGATGATCTGAGCAGAGGCTGAGTAGTCCTGGGCCAGCTGTTAGGGCAACAGCTTCCTCGCTCTCCACGCTCCTGATTGTACGAGTTCTGTGGTATTACTCAGGAAAGTAGTTCTGGAAACACAACCTACAGTCTCTTCTTCAGGCTCTTTTAACACCTTTGTAATCACCAAATTCCCCCTTCTGCTTAAATGCATGAAAGTGCTTTTGGCTACCTGTAACAGAGCTCTGCGTTCTACTCTCTACACAGAAGGCAAAGGAAATAGTTTAAAAATGAAAGCAAGATCCTGTAACCTCCTTGCTTGAAACCCTCCAGTGGCTTCCCATTCTACTTATAAAAAAAGACCAATCTCGTAATTTCCTTCCACTCTACCCTGGACCACTTGGCTGAAGCTCTCCTTGCTTCTTGCTGTTCCTCAAACACACCAAGAACACTCCTGCCTCAGGGCTCCGTGTTTCCTGTTCCCTCTATCTGGAATATTCTTCCTCCGGATAGGTGGAAGCCTCAACTTTTTACTTCATTCCAGGCATCCCTCTCTAAGCTAAAGTTGCCCAACTTCACTCTTTCTGTTTGCTTTCTATGCTTCCTTTCGGCAGAGCACACATCGCTCTCTGAGATCATCCTCTTTAATTTTTAATGTTTTTGTCCATCATCTGTCTCTCTTCACTAGAATATAAGTTCCACAAGGATACAGACCGTGTCTTACTTTTTTCAGTGGACCCATGGGAAGAGCAGTGACCCATCCCAGTTGAAAAAAATACCTAGGAACTCAGGAGGAGGGTGAAGAAATAGAAGAGACTGGGCATTTTTGAGTACTGCTGAGATGTTTATGGAGTTTTAGAAAGCAAAGACTGAAACATTGAATTACCGAAGAACGGTGGTAATTTCTGAAGAATATTCTTGCAACTGTGAGAAAGAAATATGCAAGGCATGTGAAGAACAGCCAGAAGTGTGTCTGCAGTGGGTGTCATGACATCGTTGGCACCCAGTTAGAAGGCTGGCTCATGACTGGCTCTGCAGGCTATTTGAGATTTCCTTCTATAAAAGCATGTGCTCGGTCCGGTCTGGGGATCTGGCGACTAATAAAAGAGGGTGTTGAAGTTCAGCTCCTTTGAGGGAGCAAAACTGCGCTTTGTAAGCCTCTGCTATGTTTTCAGCCCAGCACTACGCATTCTGGGATGGGAGTAAGAAAGGGAAAGACACAACCCCCACCTACAAAGAGGGAAGAGAGACGAAATACTCTACAGTGAGGGTCAAGGAGCTGACTAGGAGAAGTCCAACCTGTAGGCATCAGATAGAGTGGACGCTCTGGAGAGGGAAAAGACCAGAAGGACAGAGAATCAGAAACCATGGCATCAGTGAATAGGAGACCATGAAGCGCTTTGGAACTGGGACAGAAGTCAACCCTCGCTTGTGACCGAATTGACCAGACATTTTTATTCATGAGGCGGAAGCGAAGGAAGTACTAGGCACTGCAATGTTGGTTTCCTGCGTCCCTGGATCACCTGCTTAGAGTGTCTAGGGGCACTTGTTCACCATGAAGACTTTTTCCACCTATCGCATCTTGTACTAGAGGTGGCTCCAAAGATTCTGCCATTTAACAGTCTTCCTTTGACATACATTTTATGTATGCTAAGAGTTGAGAGCCACTAATATCAGCCACAGATAACTTGGCAAGTGAAAAAATTCCAGAATGGATCTGCTGTCACGAATGAAAGCAGACTTTCTTACATTGTGTGTGGTTTTTAGAAAGGTAGGGTCAATTGCAAATGAAGGAAACCCCATTAGACCATCTTCTCATCAAACAAATTTTAATATGGTATGTGACATGCTTTACCCCACTCAAATACTCCCATCTCTACCAAAATACACATACATACCCAGAGCTGCCTCTAATGACTCGAGGCACATATTTGTCCCCAAAATCAACATGATAAAGGGGTTCAACTGTGGGATTGTGACAGTACTGAGTAATATTTAAGCTATTTTTGTGAAATAGCGCACACCTACAGAAATTGCATAAAACATAGCTATACTGCATAAGGAATAATTACAATGTGGGTATTCACGTAACCACTACCTGAGTCAAATAAAACACGACCAGCCCCGTAAAAGGCCCTCATGCTTTTGCCTTACACCTCCAGTTATTTTGTATACTTTTATCGTCTATTTATGCATGCCTGTCTTTGAACTTTATAAAAATGGCCTCTTATAATATATATTCTAGTGTGTCTGTTCGTTTTTCTTTTTGGCTTGATGTTATGCTCATAAGATTCACCCAACTTGTGTGTAGCCACATTTGTTCATTTTCTTTCTGTATGATATCCCATTTATGGATATATCACTTCACATATCCATTCAAGTAGTTTTGGAATTTGGGTTGTGTCCAGTTTGGGACTCTTACAAGCAATGCAGCTCTGCGCCTTCTTGGCCATGTCTGCTCGTGTTCACGTGCGTGGGGTTCTCTAGGCTAAGGGCCGAGTGGTGGCATTGTAGGGTATCGAGTAAGTATATTTTTAAACTCTGAGGGATGCCGAATATGCCCTTTATTCCGTTTTAAATATGTCTTGGTGTCCTTCAACCCAAGGCTTAGTGAGTAATACGCTATTCTGTTTCTAAACATTTGGATGTTTTAAAGCTATCTTTGTGCTATTAATTTCTGCATAAGCATTACTAAGATCAGAGAGCCTTGTTTCTATGATACTGATCTTTTGGAGTTTATTGAGGCTTGCATTTTCCTAAGTAATAGTCTATTTCTGTAAATAGTCCATGTGCTCAAAAGAATTTATATTCTCTGTTTGTTGGGCATAGAGTTTTATGTTATCTGACAACTCAAATTTATTATCATGCTCAGGCCTTTGAAATTGCTGCTTATTTTTGTTGGATTGAACTTTCAGTTTCTAGGAGTGGTTGGTTAAAATCTCCAGCTATAATTATTGGTGCATCTATCACTTCCTACAGTCTTAAAACTTGTTGTCAACTAAAAACATAGTCTAAAATCACAAGACCAAGAATTGACATAACGAGGAGGAGAAATAAACAATCAGTTGGATAATATACATCTCTCAGGAACTGATAGAACAAACAGAAAAACAGTCAGTAAGTAGATCGGAGATTTGATATAATGATTAACAAACGATCTAATACAGACATAGACCTCGGTGTTTTCATATCCATATCTACGTCTACATCTCTAGCTACCAAGCAACGGGAAGCTACAGTTTTTTCCAAGCACATATGTGTATAAACATTGACCGTATCATGTCCAGAAAGAAAATCTCAAGAAATTGCGAAGGATTAAAACCACATGTATCACGTTCTTGGACCACAGTGGAATTAAGCCAGATATCAATAATAAAATGCCAACTAGAAAAGTTCCTACATATTTGAAAATAGTCAACTTAAAAGAGCTCATAGATAAAAGAAGCAATCGTATCCAAATTTGAAAACCATCTGAACCGAAAATCAACGAAAATACCAAATAACACAATTTGTGGGAGGCAGTTAAAGTAGGAATCAGAGGAAAAAGTAGAAACCCTGAAAATTAATGAACTAAGTATTCTTCCCAAGAAGTTGGAAAAAGGACAGCAACATTGACTCAAGAAGTTAGGAAGGACGAATAAGTTCTGGAGATCTGATGTACAGCATGGTGACTATACTTAATAATAATCCTGTATTATGTACTGGAATTTGCTAAGAGGAATAGATCTTAAGTGTCCTCATCATTAAAAAATGGTAATTATGTGAGGTGACGGCTATGTTAATTTGCTTGATTTGTGGTAATCATTTCACCGTGTATATGTACATCCAAATATCATGCTGTACACCTGAAATGTATACCATTTTTATTTGTCAACTATCCCTCAATCAAGCAGGGAAGAAAAGAAAATAATTAGAAAATGAAATTAAAACTAAAGTTGACTGTGGTATTAAAAACGTGAAGTAGCTAAACGTAAATCCAATATAACACATGCAAGACCTCCACAAAGAAAATGATAGAACTGTATTGGGAGTCATGAAACAGGACTGAAATAAATCAGGACACGCTATATTCATAGACTGAAGGACTCAAAATTGTAAATGTCACACTCCTCCAGTTTATTGATAACTCAGTGCAGTTGCAATCAGATTCCAATAGGTTCTTCTTTGTGGGATTTGTCAATCTTGTGCTGAAATGCGTATGGAAAATCAAAGGACCAAAAATAGTCAAGATACTCCTAAAGAAGAAGGTGGTGGAGGATTTACGCTACCAAATGCTAAGCCTCATTCTAAGGCTAAGGTAATTATGACAGTGAAGTTCTAGCACACAGATGGACAAATGCATCAATGGGACGGAATAGGGAACCCAGAAACATCTCCACTCCAACATCTACTCTGATTGTTCCCTTCCTCTTCTTTTTTTTTTTTAATTTTTATCTTTTTCAGATGTACATCATATTTTGAAATCTGTATACATTATATCATGTTCACCACCTGAACACGAATTATAGTACATCCCCTCACATGTGACCTTAATCACCCCTTTTGCCCTCCCCCTTCCCCCCTTCCCCTATGGTAACCACCAGTCCAATCCCCAATGCTATGTGTGGTTTTTTTTTGTAGTTTTTTATCTTCTACTTATGAGTGAGATCATATGGTATTTGACTTTCTCCCTCTGACTTATTTCACTCAGCATAATACCCTCAAGGTCCATCCATGTTGTCACAAATGGCCAGATTTCGTCATTTCTTATGGCTGAGTAGTAGTCCATCGTGTATAAATAACACGTCTTCTTTATCCATTCGTCCCTTGATGGGCATCTAGGTTGCTTCCAAGTCTTTGCTATTGTGTATAATGCCGCAATGAACATAGGGGTGCAAGTATCTGTATGCCTTTGTGTTTTCAAGTTCTTTGGATAAATACCCAGCAGTGGAATAGCTGGATCTTATGGTAGATCTATCCTTAATTTTCTGAGGATACTCCATACTGATTTCCATAGTGGCTGCACCAGTTTGCACTGCCACCAGCAGTGAACAAGAGTTCCCTTCTCTCCACACCCTCTCCAACATTTGTCGTTTCCTGTCTTGTTAATTATAGCCACTCCTACCAGAGTCATGTGATACCCGATTGTAGTTTTGATTTGCATTTCCCTGATAGCTAATGATGTTGAGCATCGTTTCATATGCCTGTTGGCCATCTGTATATCTTCTTTGGAGAAATCTCTGTTCAGATCTTTTGCTCATTTTCTAATTGGATTGTTGGTTTTTTTGTTGTTGAGCTGAATGAGTTCTTTGTACATTTTGGATATTAACCCCTTATCTGATATGTGGTTTGCAAATATCTTCTCCCAATTGTTAGGTTGTCTTTTCGTTTTGTTGATGGTTTTCTTTTTTTTTTTTTTTTTAAAGATTTTATTTTTTCCTTTTTCTCCCCAAAGCCCCCCAGTACATAGTTGTATATTCTTCGTTGTGGGTCCTTCTAGTTGTGGCATATGGGACGCTGCCTCAGCGTGGTTTGATGAGCAGTGCCATGTCCGCGCCCAGGATTCGAACCAACGAAACACTGGGCCGCCTGCAGCAGAGCGTGCGAACTTAACCACTCGGCCACGGGGCCAGCCCCTGTTGATGGTTTTCTTTGCTGTGCAGAAACTTTTTAGTTTGATGTAGTCCCATTTGTTCATTTTTTCTTTTGTTTCCTTTGCCCGGTCAGACATGGGACTTGAAATTATGCTGCTCAGACCAATGTCATAGAGCGTACTGCCTATGTTTTCTTCTAGAAGTCTCATGGTTTCGGGTCTTACATTCAAGTCTTTAATCCATTTTGAGTTGATTTTTGTGCATGGTGTAAGATAATGGTCTGCTTTCATTCTTTTGCATGTGGCTGTCCAGTTTTCCCAACACCATTTATTGAAGAGACTCTCCTTTCTCCATCGTATGCTCTTGGCTCCCTTGTCAAATATTGGCTGTCAGTGAACGTGAGGGTTTACTTCTGGGCTCTCAGTTTTGTTCCGTTGATCTGTGTGTCTGATTTTGTGCCAGTACCATGCTGTTTTGGTTACTATGGCTTTGTAGTATAATTTGAAATCGGGGAGTGTGATACCTCCAGCTTTGTTCTTTTTTCTCAGGAATCCTTTGGCTATTCGGGGTCTTTTGTTGTTCCATGTAAATTTTAGGATTCTTTGTTCTATTTCTGTAAAAATTGTTTTTGGAACTTTGATAGGGATTGCGTTGAATATATAGATTGCTTTAGGAAGTATGGACATTTTAATGATGTTAATTCTTCCAATCCAAGAGCATGGAATATCTTTCCATTTCTTTGTGTCTTCTTCGATTTCTTTCAACAATGTTTTATAGTTTTCAGCGTACAGATCTTTCACCTCTTTGGTTAAGTTTATTCCTAGGTATTTTATTCTTTTTGTTGCAATTGTAAATGGGATTGTATTCTTAATTTCTCTTTCTGCTACTTCGTTGTTAGTGTATAGAAACGCAACCGATTTTTGAACGTTGATTTTGTATCCCGCGACTTGACTGTATTCCTTTATTGTTCCTAAAAGTTTTTTAGTGGAATCTTTAGGGTTTTCTAGATATAAAATCATGTCGTCTGCAAAGAGTGACAGTTTCACTTCTTCTTTTCCAATGTGGATCCCTTTTATTTCTTTTTCTTGCCTGATTGCTCTGGCTAGGCCTTCCAATACTATGTTAAATAAGAGTGGTGACAGTGGGCATCCTTGTCTGTTTCCTGTTCTTAGAGGGATAGCTTTCAGTTTTTCTCCATTGAGAATGATATTTGCTGAGGGTTTGTCATATATGGCCTTTATTATGTTGAGGTGTTTTCCTTCTATACCCATTTTACTTAGAGTTTTTATCATAAATGGGTGCTGTATCTTGTCAAATGCTTTCTCTGCATCTATTGAGATGATCGTGTGATTTGTATTCTTCATTTTGTTAATGTGGTGTATCTCGTTGATAGATTTGCGGATGATGAACCATCCCTGCATCCCCGGAATGAAACCCACTTGGTCATGATGTATGATCTTTTTAATGTATTGTTGTATTCGATTTGCTAGTATTTTGTTGAGGATTTTTGCATCGATGTTCATCAGTGATATTGGCCTGTAATTTTCTTTTTTTGTGTTGTCCTTGTCTGGTTTTGGTATCAGGATAACGTTTGCTTCGTAGAAGGAGTTAGGGAGCCTCCCCTCCTCTTCAATTTTTTGGAAGAGTTTGAGAAGGATAGGTATTAAGTCTTCTTTGAATGTTTGGTAGAATTCACCATGGAAGCCATCTGGTCCTGGACTTTTATTTTTTGGGAGGTTTTTAATTGCTGTTTTGATCTCCTTACTGGTGATCAGTCTATTCAAATTTTCTACTTCTTCTTGGTCCAGTTTTGGAAGGTTGTATGTTTCTAAGAATTTATCCATTTCTTCTAGATTATCCAATTTGTTGGTGTATAGCTTTTCATAGTATTCTCTTATCTTTTGTATTTTTGAGGTGTTTGTTGTAATCTCTCCTCTTTCATTTCTGATTTTATTTATTTGAGCCATCTCTCTTTTTTGCTTGGTGAGTCTAGCTAAGGTTTTGTCAATTTTGTTTATCTTTTTGAAGAACCAGCTCTTGGTTCCATTAATTTTTTCTATTTTTTTTTTTTTTTAGTCTCTATTTCATTTATTTCTGCTCTGATTTTTATTATTTCCTTCCTTCTGCCGATTTTGGGCTTTGTTTGTTCTTCTTTTTCCAGTACCTTTAGATGCACTTTTAGATTGTCAATTTGGGATTTTTCTTCTTTGTTGAGGTAGGCCTGAATTGCTAAAAACTTCCCTCGTAGAACTGCTTTTGCTGTATCCCACAGATTTTGGCATGTCATGTTTTCATTTTCATTTGTCTCCAGGAATTTTTTAATTTCTTCTTTGATTTCTTCATTGACCCAATCATTGTTCAGTAGCATTTTGTTCAATCTCCACATTTTTGTGGGTTTTCTGGTTTTCTTTCTGTAGTTGATTTGTATTTTCATACCTTTGTGGTCATAACGGATGTATGGTATTATTTTGATCTTCTTAAATTTATTAAGACTTGTTTTGTGGCCTAATCCTGGAGAATGTTCCATGGGCATTTGAAAAGAATGTGTATTCTGTGGTTTTGGGATGGAATGTTCTGCATATATCTACTAAGTCCATCTGGTCTAATGTGTCCTGTAAGGCCATTGTTTCCTTATTGATCTTCTGTTTGGATGATCTATCCATTGGTGTAAGTGGAGTGTTCAAGTCCCCTACTATTATTGTGTTACTGTCTATTTCTCCTCTTATGTCTGTTAATAATTGCTTTATATATTTAGGTGCTCCTATGTTGAGTGCGTAGATATTTACAAGTGTTATATTTTCTTGTTGGATTGTTCCCTTTATCATTATGTAGTGCCCATCCTTGTCTCTTATTACAGTTTTTGATTTAAAGTCTATTTTGTCTGACATAACTATTGCTACCCCCACTTTCTCATTTTTGCCATTTGCATGGAATATCTTTTTCCATCCTTTCATTTCAGTTTGTGAGTGTCTGTAGGTCTGAAGTGTGTCTCTTGTATGCAGCATATACATGGGTCTTGTTTTTTCAGCCAGTTGGCCACCCTATGGCATTTGATTGGAGCATTTAGTCCATTGACATTTAAAGTAGCTATTGATAAATATGTATTTATTGCCATTTTGTCACTTTTTCCTTTTTTTTGGGTGTTTTAGTAGTTCTTCTCGGTTCCTTTCTTTTTCTCTTGCTCTCTTCCCTTGTGGTTTGATGGCTATCTTTAGTAATATGTTTGATTTCTTTTGTCTTACTTTTTTTCCTGCTTGTTATAGGTTTCTGGTTTGTGGTTACCATGAGGATCCTATTTAATATACTATGCATATAACAGTCTATATTGAGTAGATAGACTCTTTAGCTTGACCTCTTTCTAAAAGCTCTACTTTTTCACTCCCCTTCTCCCACATTATATGTTTTTCACATCATATATAGTCTTTTGTGAAGTGTGTGTCTATCCATTACCCTCTTATCATTGAAATAGGTAATTTTAGTACATTTGTCTTTTAACCTTCATATTATCTTCACAGGTAGTTGATCTGCTGCCTTTACTATACTTTTACCTTACAAGTGATTTTATTGCCTGTTTTTTCTTGTTGTTGTTTTGGGTTTTTTTGATATTTTTTTTTAATCTCTATTTGTGGTCATTGCTTTCCCACTTAAATAAGTCCCTTCAGCATTTCTTGTAGAACTGGTTTCTTGGTGATAAACTCCTTTAATTTTTTCTTGTCTGGGAAGCTGTTTATCTCTCCCTCCATTCTGAATGACAGCCTTGATGGACAGAGTATTCTTGGTTGTAGGTTTTTTCCTTTTAGCACTTCAAATATGTCGTGCCATTCTCTTCTCGCCTGTAGGGTCTTGACTGAGAAGTCCGCTGATAGCCTGATGGGCTTCCCTTTATATGTCACTTGTGACCTTTCTCTTGCTGCTTTTAGGATTCTCTCTTTGTCTTTAATTTTAGACATTTTGATTATGATATGTCTTGGTGTGGGCCTCTTTGGGCTTCTCTTGTTTGGAGCTCTCTGTGCATCCTGAACTTGGATGTCTGTTTCCTTCCTCAGGTGAGGAAAATTTTCCTCTATTATTTCTTCAAATAAATTTTCTGCCCCTTTGTCTCTCTCTTCTCCTTCTGGGACCCCTATGATCCAAATGACAGCACGCTTGATATTGTCCCAGAGTTCCCTTACACTGTTCTCATTCTGTCTAATTCTTTTTTCTCTTTTCTGTTCTGCTTGGGTGATTTCCTCTAATCTTTCATCTAGCTCGCTGATCCATTCTTCTGCTTCCTCTACTCTGCTATTGAGTCCCTCTAGTGAGTTTCTCATTTCGAGTATTGTATTCTTCATTTCTGATTGTTTTTTTTTTTATCTTCCAGTTCTTTGCTGATGTGCTCACTGTGTTCATCCAGTCTTCTCCACATATCTGTGAGCATCCTCATGATATTTTGTTTGAACTCTTTGTCGAGGGGGTCGCTAGTTTGTGTTTCACTTAGTTCTTTTTCTGGTGTTTTGTAGTGTTCCCTTGCTTGGAAAGTATTCCTTTGCCTCCTCATTATGCCTCTTTCTCTGTGCTATTTTCTTTGTACTAGGTAAGTCGGCTATGTCTCCTGATCTTGGAGAAGTGGCTTTATGTATGAGATGCCTTATGAGGCCCAGCAGTGTGCTTCCCTCTCGTCACCAGACCATAAGAACCAGGAGTGACCCCTTTGTGGGCTACTTGTGTTCTTCTGCTGTGGCAGGGTTGCTCCCACTGCAGGTACCCAGGGAGTCTGATCTTTCCTTCCCTGGCCAGCTGTTTGTAAATCCGGTTTGGAGGGGCCTCAGCACTGTTGTCTACACAGTCTATTAGCACACTCTTATTGCAATTGTCCTCTTAATTGGGTTGGTACCCAGTGTAGCTGGTTGCTAGGCTCAGGGGTGTACAGTTGTGATAGGCCTGAGGCCAACAAGGCTGTTGTCAGTTCTCTTAGGAGTGCAGGTGAGTGGGGCTAGCCCTTGGCATGGAGGCACTCAGTTGTTTCAGGCTTTGGAAGGTGGGGCTGATCCTTTTTATGGCTATCTGTGAAGCACAAGTCTTCTGCTGCTGATAAGCCTCAACCCCCCACTGGACCACATACACTGTCAACACAGTCCTGGTCCATGCACACTACGCAACCCCCCGGAGCGTACCCCAGTGCCACACTGCAGAGGCCCCCACCTCTGCCCCAATGCCCCCCACAGTTCACCTGGTCCTCACACAGGCCCTGCCCCACAGAAGCAGACACCCTTGCCTGCCTGTAGAGGATCAAGGCAACCAGTCAATGCAGGCTGAAAAGTAGCCTGAGGGCTTGCTGCTAGGTGGGGCCAGTCCCTAGGGCGGGTTGCCTGCACTGGCTGAACTGGATTAAATCTGTGCTCTAGTGGGCGTGGCAGACCCCTGGGCTAACAGCCCAAGGGATGCACCTCAATGGCCCCCACTGGTGTGCATATCAGCACGCCTGGACCAGCTCAGAACAATGGCCCCCACCAATGTCTCAGACTCCGGAGAGGATCCTCCTCTAACCAAGATGCCCCCAGAGCCCACCAGGTGAGTCTTGTTTCACCAAAAGACAGTCAGCCTTCTCTCTGGTGATTTTAGGTTGCTGCAATGAGTGAGTTTGTGCGTGGGCTCTTTAAGACATGGATCTTTTCGGCTTTTGGCCGATAGCTTTTCTGGGGTGTCCTCACTGCAGTTAATAGTCAGCAAAGCCAGACAGTAAGACCCCCCTCTCAGTTGGGCTGAGTCCGAAGGATGGTTATAGCAGTATTGCCCCCACTCCGGACCTCACTCCTCCAGGGAGGGCTCGTACCTTAGGGTGGATCCCGCCTGGCCAGCTGAGAAGCTCCGCTGCTCCCAAAGGTGGCTTTTTTCCTCTCCTGCCGGAGTTACTGCCTCTTCTGCTTTCGTCAGGACTGTCCCTTGTCGTGGGTGTTCTTTTTAACCAGTTTTCAGTTTTCAATCCTGGGCGATTCTTCCCAAAATTGTTGTAACCTGGTTGTGGTCATGGGAGGAGGCCAGTTCAACGTCTGCTCCCAGCGCCATCTTGACGAGATCCCACACTCATGTTTCTAAGTATTCAATATTTAAGGATGTCTTGAGGGTCTGCTTATGAAGCTATTAATCTAGCAGGGGAACAGAGCTCCTGGCACTCTCAGAGACTGGATCGTGACCCCCTTCCTCTTCAGGCCTTAAGTGCAACCTGGCTGTTCACTGAGGATGGAGCTTACCCTGAAGTCCCTTCCAGTGGAGATTCTGTTCTCTTATACACCATCTATCTTAGGGCCGCAAGACATACGGATCTTCCCCACTCTTATGTTGCTTCCAGACCATTCCTCGTTATCCCTGTAAACAATCTCTGTGCTTTGGAGGTTTATGCCATTCTGCTATGCCACCTTCTGTAACTCCTTCATTTTATCATCCACTGACCATAGCCATCCACTGCCCTCTGCCCCATCCTACCATCCTCCAAATGACTCCAACATGCATATCAACCACGCAACAATTTGACACTCTCATTTCCAGTGAACTTCTCTACACCATATTAGCCACACTGTCCCACAGATACGCTCTCAACTTATTCTTCACCCTGAACTACTCTACCTCTGACATCTAAAATTAAAATCTCCCAGTCTTGGGCCACAACCTCCTAGCCACGCTGCTGTCTCATTCGTCTACTCCCTCTACACGTGTTCTTTTGTCTCCTTGAGACTTACTATCCCTTGGCCTCTCTGTTTTCTAACCATCTGTCCTCTCCCTCTTTGCTCTCTCCCTTCTCTCACCATTGATTTGGCTTGGGGACATTCTCCTCTTTTCCTTCTTTTCCTGTGCACACTCAGGCTTACTAAGTCGTCCCTACATCCACTACCACTTACTCCCCTAGGCTTTCAACACCTCCTGCATCCCCACATCCTGTCATGGCCCATATCCAAGCAACTGTAGATTTTCAATTCTACACACTTCTCAATGTGCTTTCTACCAGTACCTTAGTTTAGGCCTTCAGCATCTCTCACGTAAATCACTGCTACAGTCGGCACTCCATTCCTCCCCCACCCTGACCCCGTCTTCACAGTGCTTCCAGAGGGACATTTCTAAACACAAATCATTTTCCATATTAGAGCCCTTTGAAGGCTTCTTCTAGTCTCGAGGATGAAGTCTAAACTACTCTGTCTGGCAACTGAGGCCCCTGCCTGCCTCTTTGCACTCGCCTCCCACCACTCCATCTCACAAAATCCTTTGCTGCAGTCACACTGAAACAATTGGCATAGCCCAAACTACTCTTTCACACCTCTATGACTTTCTCTGACATGCTGTTCCTTCTGCCTGGAGGTCCCTCTTCCATGCCATTGTTTCACTCCCTAAGTAACTCCCATTCTTTCAAAACTCAGCTGACCTCATCCTCCTGTGTGCTTACTGTGCACTGTCATGGCACTTATTCAACTGAATTTTGGTCATTGCTCTGCTAGGCAACAGACTTTGAGCTAGCCACTAGACATTTTTGCTGGCACTAGACTTTGAGCAACTTTGAGGTCAGAGACCATGTCTTTCTCTTTGCATCCCTAGTTACAAGACCAGTGCCAGGTATACAGTCAGAGTCTTCTTAATAAATTTTTATTGGTTCAGTGAAGAAATAAACAGGTTTCTTACCTCTCTTGGACTTCAATCTGGCCCTAATGATGCCTCAGGAAAAATAATAAAATTGTTTTCCGGGATTTAGAGAATTTGTCTAGCACAAGACCGACCTCAATGCAGTGTAAAAGCCTCTTATTTGTACCTCAGATTAGCTGTGAGTCACCTAGTTTGCTGCAAACACTGCCTAGAGACCTGCCATGTAGACGTAGCTTGGCAAGACAACACGCCAGATGAAGCCCGGAATCATCAATGAGTCTTCAGAGATCAAGAAAAAGACTTGAATTTAACATAAAAATAACTCTTGGAAATATGGCCCATTGAGATATTTTGACATGACCGATTTTAAGGAGACCTGTCCAGTTCGGTACCTAAGCAAGTCAACTCCCCTGTGACTTGGGCTACAACCCTGAATAATGCATAGACAAAGTAGCATCGATGTCATTGACTTTCCTCAGCCTCACACGAAAGTGTCCCAAAGCCCAGCCTCACTGAAAGGCAAAGTTGTTAGCCCTAGTGTCCCTGCAAGGAGACTCGTAAGACAGTATAGATAGCTCGAGTGTCAGGAAAAGGGGTTTTAAAGAAATGTGGTCACCCCTTCTCATCCTCTTCTTGTACACGGACCCAGGACACACAGTAGGGAAAGAATATGGCAGAAGTTGACAACCGTTCCAGAGGGCCTACTTTCCAAATGGCTTTTCACGCTCTCCCCCAAAACAGAAAGTTAAAGGCAGCAGTTCCTTTGCCGCTGAGGTGCAAGGGAGCATGTCAAAGAGACAGAGCAATGGGAAACCTCTTCCAGCCTTCCGCTCTCATTTGGACCCATCTCGGGCTTGTTGCTCCTTGCTAGAGCCCTATGTCCCACTGGGCAGGTAAGACTAAGGCCATGGCATGTGGAGTAGATCGCTCCTGTCCTGCTCTCTCACAATAGCCTCCTTCACGTCTGCCTGACTGCCATCAAGGACAGGCAGGGCAGGACAAGAACAGGAGGAAGGCAGAGCACTCAGAGAAGACCCAATGGGGAGCCTGCCTGGACACCAGCCAGCCAAGGCCAAACCTGAGAGGACAGACAGGAAAGAGCCCATCTCTCTTTTTCCCAGGGCCCTGTTCTCCTCCAGCCCCTTTGGATACCCATAGCACAGGCCTGGATGGAAGCACAAGACCTGATGGACGAGGACCAGGGTTGGAGGCTGGAAAACATTAGGTTCCAGGAGCTAGATTCCTGGAACCAGGTATGGAAGGTGCTTCTGAGCTCAGAGGATTTCATGGTGAGAGAGATTGCGAGAGGAGCAGTCAGAGAGTGGTCGCGGATGTCCCTCTTACAGCCGTATCTCTGACATTTAAAGTGGTGCCTGGCGCATAGTAGGTGCTCAGTAAAGTAAGTAATTAATGACTGACTGAATTAATGGACGAATAAAGGTGTGAGAAAACGACTATAAGAAAGGGTAAGTCTTCAACAATGCAGAGGGCACAGAGAGCAGAGAAAGGGCAGGGCTTATTTGAAGACCACCTAATAGGTTGGTATTCCTAGGTATGCACAGCTAGTGGACCTTTCTGTGTGGGTCTTGAATGCCAGGTTTATTTTGCGTGCAGTGGAGTTGTCAAAAGTTTCCTTCCTCAAATTTGGCACGATCAGACTTGGGTTTCCAGAAGGTTAACTTGGCAATAATATGAGGAAGGAATCTGTGGGGAAAGAGATGGAGGTTGGAGAAAGTTAGGAGACTAGGGCAAAATTCAGGCAAGAAGTAATGAAAGTAGTAATACTGAGAGTTGGTGAGAATGTAGAACAAGTAGAAATCTGATCCCCTGCTCCTGGGAGTATAAACTGGTGCAACCACTTTGGAAGATAGTTGACATTACCTAGTCAAGTTGAACTCAGGCAGGCCCTATGGCCCAGAAATGTCATGTCTAGGCATATGCTCTGGATCAGGGCTTCTCAACCTCAGCACTGTTGATGCTTTGGAACCGATAATTCTAGGCTGTCCTGCGCATTGTAGGATGTTTAGCAGCATCCCTGGCCTCCACCTACTAGATGACAGTAGCACACCCCCAGTTATGCAAACCAAAAATGTTTCCAGACATTCCCAAATGTCCCTGGGGGTAGGGGGATCACCCTCTGTTGAGAACCACTGCCTTAGAGAAATTCTTGTTCACGAGCATCAGGGGCTATGCATGAGCAGGTTCATAGCACCACAATTTGCAAAAGCATAAAACTGGAGACAACCCACACGTCCATCAACAAGAAAATAGATACATTGTGGGATTTTCATGTGATGGATAACTATACAGCAATGAAAACTGATTACCACAGCTGCACACATCAACATGGATACATCTCACAAACACAAAATTGGGGACGAAGGAAAGCAAACGAGTAATATACATAGTACAGTTACATTCATATAAAGTCTAAAACTGGGTGAAAAAATAACATTATGTAACAGAACATACCTGTGCAGTGAACATATAAAGAAAACAAGTAAATTATTGACAAAATTCAGGATAGGGGTTACCTCTGGGAAGGAACAAGGGGAGAAATCAGGGTGGGCTTCAAAGGCATTGACCATGTTCTCCATCTCAAGCTTGGTGATGGGAATACAGGTTTTGATGTGATTATGACATATACCTTACATATTTGCTGTGTTATCTTCTGTATACGTGAAATATTGGTAATTTTTAAGGAAGTGGTGGGATCTAAAACAAGGCAGGAATAATGGGGAGGGGGGCACCAGAGTAAGTAGCAAATTGGATGAGTGAGAGCAAAGAGCCCATTTTTAGATGCCTCTTAGAACACTTTTTTTTTTTTAAAGATTGGCACTTGAGCTAACATCTGTTGCCAATATTCTTTTTTCTTCTTCTTCTTCTCCCCAAAGCCCCCCACTACATAGTTGCATATTCTGGTTGTAGGTCCCTCCGGTTGTGCTGTGTGGCCTGATGAGTGGCGCCATAACACCACCGGGAATCTGAGCCGGCAAATCCCTGGGTCCCCGAGGCGGAGCAAATGAACTTGACCGCTTGGCCATGGGTGCAGCTCCTAGAATAGTTCTAAGCTCCTTTTCTTCAGAGATTTGGTAAGGAAATGAATGATTCCTTATCTCCTGAATAAACATGCATAATCCACTTCTTAGACTTTTTAGAAATATGTTTCGGGCCTCAAAACTGATCCCACCATGTGATGCGACTCACAGGACTTGCTAACGGCACATTTGGCGAAACTCCACTGACTGAGAATCCGGCCCCGTTAGACTTCCACAACTTGTGCTTGTTTGTGCTCCTTGAAGTCATAAGCATCTAAAAATAGGGGGCTTAGAGTAAAAGTGATGTTTCCTCTCTAAATTTGGTATCATTAGATTATCCCTAACTGGTACAGAAAGCCCAACTCTGGCACCCACTCTCCCCCCGCCTTTTGTTTTCCCAGTGGTCTCCTCCAGGGAGTGGAATCAAAGAATTTTATTGATCAAATCCTTTCAAAAGACTGAGCCATAACCAAGGAAAATATTGAAACATTTTAACCTTTCCTGGCCGAGGCAGAAGGGGGAAGACAGTCCTTCCCGCAGAAGAAGCACAAAGTTTTCAAGGTTGAAGGACTCACTGAGAACATATTTCACACATATGAAAATAGAAAAAAAAAACCCGCAAACATCCAAGAAAAGCAAGACATGTCCCTGACCTGATTCAGAGATGAGGTCTCAGAGGCTCAGAGAAGCCTGATGTGTTAGAGCCACAATAAACCTTCAGAGCAGCAAGTCTAACTCCCGCACAGGGACACAGGAGGGGAAGCGGGACCCAGGGGGAGGACCCTTCTTGGCCAAGATCCCCCAGGTAAACAAAGGCAGAGGTGAGGCAAGAGTCCTTATCTCCTACCCCCAACTCAAAGCTCTTTGTTGTTTCAGAGGTTAAGAATTCCAGAAAGAACCACAAATTTGGTTACTCTGAATGTTAGAGCTGAAAGGACCCTTAGAAATCATTTGGTAAACTGTTTGCTTTATACTGATGGGAAAACTTAGACCCAGAGAAGAGTAGTGACCGGCAAAACTCACCGAACCGAAGGTAGAACTTGGTCTGCAGACTTCAAACACTTCACTTAGCAATATTTTGGGGCTTTTAACTCAAACTTCTTAGTTTTTAGTACCCATCTGTATAATGGTCAGGGATTTTTAGTGAGAAGTGACAGAAACACCTCCCAAGCTGACTTAAACTGAAAGGGTAATGTACAGTAATGTACAGGGAAATATCCAGGGGTTCAAAGGACATTACCTCACATTTCCTCTCTCTTCTTCCATTTTTCAGTGCTGCTTGGCTCTTAGGCCTTATTTTCTCCTGCTATGGATGAGGTCACTCTCTATAGACAAGACTTACATGGAACAATTTTAGCAACTGCAGTGGAGCAATAACTCTCTCTCAAGGACCTTAGATCTCTTTCAGAAAAGGGCTCTGATAAACCCTTGACTGAATCATGTCCCATCGTCTAGACATTTCCTTGGTTATGGTGGCTTTCACCATGTTGTTCTCAGCATGTTCTTGCCATGGAAGGGACAAATGCCAGTTCATTGTGGAATGGGTGTTCCCTTTGTTCCCAAAGGAAGGCAGACATTATTGTCACCCACTCAGAGCTGACTTTGAAGGCAAAAGGAAATCATAGATGAGAAAATAGGAGAAGAAGGGGCATCACCCATGCTTCATCCTGATAGCTAGAGAATAAAGGGTTGGATCCTTTGTTTGAAAAATAACGTGGTACACTGCATTAGATGTGCAGTCAGGTTCTGCCTCCTAGTCATTGCATGACACCAGGCAGGATACTTCATCATTCAGTTGAAGTAATCTATCCCCTCCCCTCCCTTCATAATATCTCACCAAATCAATGACAATAACAATCTTTGTGTAGTCCACTGCAAATGGCTGCAGTGACTATGACTGCCGTATTGCTCAACTCTGGGGGGGACGGCAGTCCCATCAAAACTTGAATGCTAGGATAGTGAAACATGCTGGTCAATGCATCACTGTATATAGGGTGGCCCCGGTTGTGAGAATTTGATGAAATGATGAATGTGAAAGCGTGTTGTAGGCTGTAAAGTTTTTCAAAATTTGTCAGAGGCATTGTATCTGCCCTCCAACAGCTCATATTCAAACTCAATCAGAGAAGAAGGACCACAAAAAGATTTTTTGTACATGGATTGTCACAGGGATTTGACAATTGCAAATTAGTCAATTGCAAATAATGCAATTAGACAATTGCATTAGTCAGAGACTAGCTAAACGGTCTCTGAAGGGCTGTTATCTTTGCAGCTGATCTTGTATCTTAAAGCCCACAAGTGGGCAGCAGGGAAGAGAAGGTGAATGCAAGGTCTGGGAGAGCCAGAACAAGATGGAACCCACAGACACGTGCTTGAGCCCACAAGGAGGAACTGAAACCATGTCTGTTCTCGTTGCCTCTGACTTTGATGCTATGGGTATCCTGGAGAAGTTGGGGGCCCTTGGTTATTGAACCAAACACTCAACCAAGTCCAGAAGTCAAAGACGCTGAAATAGCATCCAAGAGAAGATAGAACAGTTGCAAGCCTAACTACGGCCTTACACCGACAAGATGAGACAGCAGGTAAGTGACAACGTTTGTGAGCTAAAAACATGGCCGCTGCTTCCCTTCTGCCCTGCAAATCTCCCACAAGAATCTCTCTTTTGGCCCACCCTAAACCATAGAAAAGGGAATTCTGTGAAGCATGGCTTAGTTTAGCCAATTTGCCACAATAAAAAGCCAAGCGCTCTGTGGAGACACAATACTGTCTGACTGGAAAGGGGAAGAGATTCCAGGCACACGGCATGGGCTGAGCAAGGGCGTGGATGTGAGCCATGCGGTATGCTTGAGAATCAACAAGTCACCTAGCTTTTCAGGCACTTGGGCTGTAGGGATGGGCAGACAGCAAACTGAAAAGGAAGTCTGGGGCTCTCTAAAGCGACTTTTGAATGCCAGGTAATGAAACTAATGCCATAATGAATGGAGAAAGGATGGAAGGTTGCTGAGCAGGTGAGTGACATTTTTGGAAATTTAATCTGTCAGCAGGTACAGGGTAGATCAGACAAGAGGGAGACTTGCAGGAGAGAAACTAACCAGAGGACTCAAGCTTGTTTGTGTCCCATCCCAGTCCTCACACACTGGAGAGTCACGGGAGAGGACGAGAACTACTCAACCGCTCCACGGCACACAATTACCAACTCTTCTGATCTGCATGATCTTTCAGCCACTCTGGCTCTAGTCACAAACTACTCCTGTCTCCCGAACAGCCCTCCCCGAGCCCAAGAGGTCTTTCGCAACCGTTAGTGGTCATTCTGAAAATGAGAGAGGCAAGTTTTCCTGAGAGGATGGGTGCCCAGGGAATTCTCAAGGGGTTGGAGGAGGCTGGCGGCTGCGCATTCAGGCCAGTTAAGCTCTGTTCTTGGGGGCACAGAGCGACACGTTTGCACATTAGAGGGAAAGAAGATGAAAGAATCAGCCCTCTACAGGCTTGAGACTGTACAATGGCTCTTCAGTTTCCTTCGTAGCACGTGGTAGAGAGCAAATGGCGCCCTGTCATGTCCACCACACTTAGTGCCTACCTGGAAAGTCCAAGCGGAGCCACATCCCAGCCCCAGCCCTGGAACTTGGAGTCAGGACACAAGTCCTGAGTCCTGGCTCCAGCCTCACCAAATGCAGGACACTGGGCAACTCTTCCTCCTCTCAGGGCCTCGGTTTCTCCATGTGCCCAGTTGAAGTAATGACAATCCCTGCATGGCCTGACAGAGCTGTAGGAAGGGCCCCATGAGATGACAGTGGTGAAAGCACTTGGTAAGCTGTAAAGAGCTGTGCCCAGGGGACGAGTCCTCATTGTGGTTACTATAAAAGGATCTTTACCGGCCTGAGTAATGCTGTGGTCCCAGTAGTGCTTAGCAAATAATTCCTGGTGCTGCTGCTGCAACTGAGCATTTGACTTATGAGAGAAAAAATTAATCAGAAGAAGAGACTGGGTAACTTTTATTGTCAAGAAAAGGTAACGCAGCTGCCGTCAGTGAGGGGACGTGGGCAAGAGGAATTGCTCCTGCTCCATCAATCCCTCACCACTTCTTTTGGACATTTCTCTTTTCGGCCTTTGCTCCTCTCACTTTTCTCTCTCCTTCAGCTGCGTTGACCGCACAGTCCACTCCCTGAACCTCACTCCATTTCCCTTTTCCCCTAAACTTGCTCTCATTCTCTCTCATTTCTTTTATGTCTTTGTTTACTAAGCTCTCTCCTTTGCCTGCCTGTGTCTGCCTGGCTCTGCATTTCACTCTGTCTCTCTCTATCCCTCTCTCTTTCTCTGCTTCCGCACCCCCATCTCTTTCACTCACTTTTGAAACCAATTCTCTCGGCTGAGAGGCTCAGGTAGGAGAGCTTTCCAGCCAGTGCTGCTGGGCAACCCAGGATCACATGACCAACCTCCCATTTTCTGTCTGCTTCTCCTGCAGAGCTCTGCCACTCAGATTTCATACTATAGCTCAGATTCAGCAGATCTGAGACAAGAATGAGTCTGGTTGACTCACTTACAGTTGGCCAAAGGTGTCAGCTTTACTCCTGGGTGTCTAAGTTGCTGGAAATATAGTAGGGGAAAACAGCTCAGGAAATAAAAACACTCACAGGAGGGCATGCATTCCTACATACCTCTCTCCAGAGCAGAGGTTCTTGCCTTGAGATCCACGGAACTTCTGGGTTCACTATGGAGAATCCGCAGGGGCTTAAACCCCCCTGAAAAGTCATGCAAATGTCAAATATTTATATTTATTTGTGCTTTTTGTTGTTCTTTTGATTGTTCAAGGGTTTTATCAAATTCTCAAAGGGAACAAGGCTTTCCAGGAAGTTCTTACGTGGATTTCACTCCTATCAAGTTGTCTGTGCTGAATGTTTTCCATTGCCTCCCACCCACATGCCCACCCTTCCCACTTCTCCACCCTGATCTGACCTGCATGGACTGATTCAATGGGCTCCCTTACCTTAAGGTTCCAAGCTGGTTTTAGCCCATGGGAGGCACCTCCAGGAGATCAGAAGGAGAGGTTGGAGGAGAGTGAGGACAGAGCACTTGTTTCCCTGGCTCCTTTCCTGCTAGCTTGCCAGGGATTTGTTGTGCCCCTGTATTGAAGGTCACAACTCCTGTCAAGCAGCCCTCTCCATATGGCTACCACCTCCCTTTAGGTTCTGGTAAGTGCACCCCCCTCTTATTCCTTCAGGCCTAGGGAAAGTAAGGGCTCCAGCAGTTAATAGTCCCAGGGAACCTTGTCTGTTTCCTCCAGCCCTGCCCATACCGCAGTAAAGAGTCCACTTATTAAACCCTCCTCAATTATCAGTTTGAGAGAGCCATATGCTTCCTGCTTGAACCCTGACTAATAAATGGAGTCATGTAAAATTAGCAAATGGAGGCTAGGTATTTGGAAGTTATCCACAAATAGCAAGCATTTGAGCAGGTGTAGCCATTTTCAAAACCCAGCTTTAATGGCCAGAGCAGTCTGTATCAGATGATTTCATGCTGTTCCACTAGGATTCTTTGCTAGGAATGGATAGAGCACGACTATTTCAGGGTTCCTAACCCTGACATAACAATTCCAATGGATCAACCGATGGTATTTGTCTCTACAGCCATGACTACTTGAGATCAAGAGTGAATCTTGTACCATTGGGTATTTCACCAGAGTCTCGATTCCACAGGAGATCTCAAGACAGTTTTTATCATCTGACCTTGCCCAGGTGTCCAGGAGTTTGGGAGGTGCCTGGGTTGCTGAATGGATGTAGGCAGGTATTGTTCCTGCCGGACACTTAATCAGTGAGCAATAGGCTCCTTGAAACATGTCTTTGTGGCTCAGGCCACTGATTTGGTTTTCTTCAGTGAAACTTGATGTTTTCTCCCGTCTGACTCCACCACTTTCCTCCCCAGAGAGTGGAATCTGGATAGGAGAAGAAAAGAGAACTGGGTTACAAATGCTTCCAAATTTTCTCTGTCTTACCCCTGAGCTTATAGCCTTTGAAAAATTCAAGAGCCAAGATTTTGGCCCTTTTGTTCTCTAGTTACCTTCTGACAACTTGCCCTGAAGCCATGGGTAACTCATGTTTAGCATTTGGGCTGGGGTTGGAGAGGGTCTTGGGTAAAATTCAATGAAGCACAGAAGAGGAAAATGCATAGATTAAGGTCTCAACATCTTGTAACAAGAATTTCTGGAATGAGGTGAAGACCACCTTTTACTGGCCAGAGATGGGGTCCCTTAGAATTAGAAGTCCCTCGCCTTTATTTTCTGAACTGGGAATTTTTTTGAATAAGACAAGGAAGGATTTATTTACAAAGAACATTATGGAAAAAAAAAGAGGGCAAGAATTTCTGGACTCTTCATATGTGTGGGAGAGTCCCATTTGTAATTGAGGACATTATTCTGCAACTCATTAGACAAGATAATCTGACTCAAAGTTTCTACTTTTCTGAGACAATTTCAATTTTAATTCTTTTGGTTTTGTATCCAACTGGCCATTCTAGAGATTTCGTAGTCGGGTTTTCAGCTGCTAGCTAGTCACATTCACCTAATGCAATGGAAAAGACCAAGTAGGTGTCCTGACCGACAATGATGAGCTAGTTTGTGAAATCCTTTGGGATTCTTTTGGGAAGAGGTTGGGGGATTACGTGGCACAAACAGCATGGCATTGTGTGCAAACAGTCCCTCTCTCAAGAAATTGCTATCTTCCATGTTGCCTTTATTTCCCAAGACTTGATTATAGGCTTTCTGGAGATTTTTACTTTGTGACCCTCCTGGCCTATCAAAAATGTTTGAATAATTCTGGAATGAGTGGAAGTACTTACCCATTTGTAGCAGCAAATTGGCTGAGTGCTGTGATCAGTATGGAAGACCACAATTTTTCATTGTTTTTCTTTGTACAAGCACTTTGGCTGGTGATGTATGCATATATATTTTTTTTTGCTGGGAGGGCCGTGATGAGCCTGAGGGTAAAGGCAACAAATGTATCAAATTCCTCTGAAACGTACTTACCTAACAACTAGTAATTGTGTCATTTGGTTCCTCCAGGAAGCAGACACTGGGCTAGAGATGTAGGAATACAAGAAGTTTCTAAGGGGGCATCTGTGAAAAATAAAAGGAGGGAAGCAGAACTGGGCAGGGAAAGCTTTAGATCTCGATGCACATCTGACAGAGTCGCAGCCAATCCAAAGGGGAGCTATGAAGCAAACATCTCCATTTAGATAAACTCTGTGTTGGGCTGAAACGGCCAGGCCTTTGGTAGTCACTGTCTGTGGACTGGCCAGGAAGAATGTGGTTTGGGCTCAAAAGCTGAGGTGGATCCTGAAAGTGCTAATTGCTGGAGGCTGTCAATTCACTTCACTCTTTGCAGCTAAATGGCAAGTTTTTGCTTGAGGGGAGATCCACACAATACATCTCTCTGGCTGTCACAATGATCCAGTGAGCTTAGTGGCAGAAATGTCTTGGCTCTTTTATGCTGAACCTATTCCTGTCATTCACCTTATTTCACAAACACTTGACCCTTAGTCACTGAGTGACATGAACAACATATATAAGACCCCGAGCTGTCAGGTGAGTGGCATGCTCCTTATGAAATCTTTGAGATGAAGACCTAGATGAGTCATTTGGTAGTGGGAGTAATGCATGCTGAGTAAGACTCTGCTCCAAATAGTGACAGTATCCAAGTGTCTTAAGAACCATGGAAAATGCAAGGTTTAGAAAATATCTGGAAGAAGTTCTCCAAATATTGGGAGGATGGCAGATCCAGAGGTGAAGACCTCCAAACAAGCTCTCCCATAGCCACAAAGAAACACCTGGGCCACAAAACGATGTCTGTTTTATCAACTTGACATCTACTGAATGGGCCGGACACTCAGGAACACTCAAGGCCGATATAGATTCTCTCCTCTCAGGTCAAGTGTTCAAACCCACATTGACATAGAATTTCCATCCCTGTGAAAGTATGGCTTTCATGCTAACCATCTATCCCATGCCAGAGCCTTTGGGCTCTAGGACTGCTTGGAGCCAAATCTTCATAATGATGTGGTTCCTTGGAAGGCAATTTGTGAGGCCTCTGAGAGGCTTTGCTTCTACTTACTTGGTTTCAGAGTTACCAGCCTCTGTGGTACACATTTGGAGCAAAAGCACTTTCGGGGAAACAATTCCTAAGCCAACTTTCCCTGCTTAACACAACTGATGCTAGTGCTAAGCTCTTCTAATTCGGGGTATGGTAGTTTGCATGGACTTTCTTCATAACCTGACTGACTCTTAGCCTAGCATAGAAGAATTTGGTCAGCTCTTTCGATTGAATGTATAAAAAGTTGGGATGAACTCTCTGTATACTGGGCTAATAATACTAATGATACCTAATAATTATTGAGCACTTGTTGTTTTCCAGGTACTGTGTTAAGATCCTTACATAATTTTTCTCATTTAATCCTTCACCTACCATACATAGGACACACAATTATTATCCACATTTTACACATGAGAAACCAAAGAAGCAGAGATTAAATAACTCCCCTTAATTCATACCATCTGAAGTTGAGCTGGGGTTCAAACCCAGGAGATCTGGCTCCAGAACTCATGCTCTTACTACACTGTAATATAAGCTGCTTCCTCTGAGGCAGTGTTTGTAGGTCCTCCCATTCATATAGAGTGCATCTCCCTTTCAGAAGACGTAGGAAAATAAAGAGTAAATAATTTAGATGGCAGTCGTCAGATTTAGAAGCTCAATTCTGACTGTAGAAGGGCAGAAAGATATTTGGGAAGCCATAAAAACTGGAGGTGGTGAGAGGTGTCAAGGTAGTGGTGTAGGCAGACTCTGCACTCACCTCCTCCCATGGACATAACCAATTTACAACTACTCTGGGAACAATTACCCCTGAGAGAGAACTTAAAATTGGATAAAAAGAATTCCTGCAACAAGTGACAGTCCTGACTGAGGTGGAAGAGGCAGAAATTCCGTTCTGGAGAGAAAAATAGCCACATTGCCAAGCTGCAGCACTTCATAGCTAACTGGGAGCAATCCTAAGGTAAGCAGCCTTCCCTGGAGTAGTGGGGGACCTGAGCAGGGGAGTGTTACCAATATAAACATCCATTGGACTCAGCACAACCGAGACGAGTCTCATAATATCTAGCTTTTCTGGCTACTAACAACAATGGAGAATACCCCCAGAAAAGCTATCAGACATAAGGGGGAAAAGGCCAGCTCTTAAATGCCCCATGCACAAATTTACCCATTTTCAAAAGCAACATAAAATCTCCAGAAAGAAAGGAGCACAGGCCTATGGTGAAAAGAGACTCACTTGATAGGCTCTGCGTGCATCTCAGTGAGAGATCAGACCTCTACAGGGACTGAAACGTTGGTGGTAGTCATTATTGTGACCTAGTGCATGTGTGCTGACACAGACGTTCGCAGGCTTCATTGGAGTTCTTCCCCTGGCCTGTTAACGCAGGCTCTGCTTCACCCACTAGAGAATCAATTTAATCCAACTCAGTCAGGGCAGGCAGCCCACCCTAGGGACTGGCCCCTCCCCAACAGCAAGTCCTTGGACAACGTGTGGGCCTGCATAGGCTGGGTGCCTGGATCCTCTGCAGCTGGGCAAGTGGGTTCACCTCTGCGGGGCAGGGCATGCACGAGGGGAGTAGGTGGAGTGTGTGGGGTATTGTTGGAGTGTGTGGGGCCTCTGCAGTGGGGCGACTGGGCCACTTCAGGAGACTGGGACATGTGCATGGGGCAGGACTGTATTGACAATGGGTGTGGCTCTGTGGGTGGTGGGACATGTCAGCTGAAGAAGACTTGCTCTTCTCAAACAGCCACATAGGGGATCTGCCCCACCTTCCAAAGCCTGAAACAATTGAGCGCTCCTGTGCCTGGGGCCAGCTACACTCAGTTGCAATCCTGAGAGAGCTGATAACAGCCTTGCAGGCCAGAGGCCTACAGCAATTGTAAGCCCTGGAGTTGAGCAACCAGTCATGCTGGGGGCCTACTCACTTAACAGAAAAACTGCAACAGGAAAGTGCTATTAGACCTTGCAGCCTACTGTTCTGGGTCTCCCCACACCTGATAAAGTGACTGAAGGGTCCACAGCAGCCACACACAGCTGAGAATTACAATCAGCCAGCCAGGGGGAGAGCCTAGCTTCTCTGGGAACCTACAGAAAAAACAACCCTGTTTCAACAGAAGGACACATGTAGCCCACACAGGGGTCACTCCTGGAACATTTGGAACTGGTGACAGCTGACTTCTCAGCAGAAACCTCACAGGCTAGAAGAGAGTGGCGTGATATATTTAAAGTGCTGAAAGGAAAAAACCTACTACCAAGGATGCTCTACCCAGCAAGGTTATCATTCAGAAAGGAAGGACAGATAAAGAGTTTCCCAGACAAGCAAAAATTAAAGGAGTTCATCACCAAGAAACTAGTTCTGCCAGAAATGCTGAAGGGACTTATTTAAGTGGGAAAGAGGAGACCACAAATAGCAATAAGAAAATTATTATACGAGATCTCGTCAAGATGGTGGCATAAGCAGACTCTGAACTCATCTCCTCCCGTAAACACAACCAGGTTACAACTATTTTTGGATAAATTACCCTGGAGAGAAAACCGAAAACTGGATAAAAAGAACCCCCACAACAAGGGACAGTCTTGACTAAGGTGGAAGAGGCAGAAATTCCTGCTGGAGAGGAAATAGCCACCTTTGGGAGCAGCGGAGCTTCCCAGCTGGCCAAGCGGGAGCCACCCTAAGGTACGCAGCCCTCCCTGGAGGAGTGAGGTCTGGAGCAGGGGCTGATACTGCTATAAGCATCCTTCAGACGCAGCCCAACTGAGACGGGGGTCATACTGTCTGGCTTTGCTGGCTATTAACTGCAGCGAGGATACCCCCAGAAAAACTATTGGCAAAAACCGAAAGGTCTCGGGTCATGAAGGGCCCATGTGCAAACCCACTCATTGCAGCAACCTAAAATCACCAGAGAGAAGGCTGACAGTCTTTTGGTGAAACGAGACTCACCTAGTGGGTTCTGGGGGCATCTTGGTAAGAGGAGGGACCTCTCCGGAGTCTGAGACATTGGTGGGGGCCACTGTTCTGAACTGGTCCAGGTGTGCTGACACATACCCCTGCGAGTGCCATTGAGGTTAATCTCTTAGCCTGTTAGCCCAGGGGTCTGCCACGCCCACTAGAGCACAGATTTAATCCAGTTCAGCCAGGGCAGGCAACCTGCCCTAGGGACTGGCCCCACCTAGCAGCAAGCCCTCAGGCTACTTTTCAGCCTGCATTGACTGGTTGCCTTGATCCTCTACAGGCAGGCAAGGGTGTCTGCCTCTGTGGGGCGGGGTCTGTGTGAGGGCCAGGTGAACTGTGGGAGGCATTGGTGGAGGGGTGGGCGCCTCTGCAGTGCGGGCGTGAGGGTGCGCTCCAGGGGGTTGAGAAGTGTGCATGGACCGGGACTGTGTTAACAGTGTGTGGGGTCCAGTGGGGGGTGAGGCTTATCAGCAGCAGAAGACCCATGCTTCACCAATAGCCATATAAAGGATCGGCACCACCTTCCAAAGCCTGAAACAATTGAGTGCTTGGTGCCTAGGGCCAGTCCCACTCAACTGCACTCCTCAGAGAACTGACAACAGCCTTGTAGGCCTGAGGCCTATAGCAACTGTAAGCCCATGAACCCAGCAACCAGCTACACTGGGTACCAACCCAATTAAGAGGAAAACTGCAATAGGACTGTGCTGATAGACTTTGTAGCCAAGGGTGCTGAGGCTCCCCAAACCGGATTTACAAACAGCTGACCAGGGAAGGAAAGATCAGATTCCCTGGGTAACTGCAGTGGGAGCAACCCTGACATAGCAGAAGGACACAAGTAGCCCACAAAGTGGTCACTCCTGGTTCTTCTGGACTGGTGACGAGAGGGAAGCACACTGCTGGGCCTCATAAGGCATCTCATACATAAGTCCACTTCTCCAAGATCAGGAGACATAGCCGACTCACCTAATACACAGAAATAAGCACAGAGAAAGAGGCATAACAAGGGACCAAGGAATACTTTCCAAGCAAGGGAACAGGACAAAACCCCAGAAAAAGCACTAAATGAAACAGAAACAAGCGACCTACTTGACAAAGAGTTCAAACAAAATATCATGAGGATGCTCACAGATATGTGGAGAAGACTGGATGAACACAGTGAGCACATCAGCAAAGAACTGGAAGATATTTAAAAAATCAATCAGAAATGAAGAATATAATACTGGAAATGAAAAATTCACTAGAGGGACTCAATAGCAGAGTAGTGGATACAGAAGAACAGATCAGCGAGGTAGATGAAAAACTAGAGGAAATCACCCAAGCAGAACAGAAAAAAGAAAAAAGAATTAGACAGAATGCGAAGAATCTAAGGGAACTCTGGGACAATATCAAGCATGCTAACATTCGGATTATAGGTGTCCCAGAAGGAGAAGAGAGAGACAAAGGGGCAGAAAATTTACTTGAAGAAATAATGGAAATATTTCCTCACCTGAGGAAGGAAACAGACATCCAAGTTCAGGAAGCACAGAGAGCTCCAAACAAGATAAGTGCAAAGAGGCCCACACCAAGATATATTATAATTAATATGTCCAAAATTAAGGATAAAGAGGGAATCACAAGAGCAGAAAGAGAAAGGCCACAAGTGACATATAAAGGGAAGCCCATCACGCCATCAGTGGTCTTCTCAGCCGAGACCCTACAGGTGCAAAGAGAATGGCATGACATATTTAAAGTACTAAAAGGGAAAAACCTACAGGCAAGAATACTCTATCCATCAAGGCTGTCATTCAGATTGGAAGGAGAGATAAAGAGCTTCCCAGACAAGCAAAAATTAAAGGAGTTTATCACCAAGAAACCAGTTCTACAAGAAATGCTGAAGGGACTTATTTAAGTGGGAAAGGAATGACCACAAATAGAGATTAAAAAAAATTGTTATCAAAAAAACAAAACAACAACGACAAAAAAACAGGCAATAAAATCATTTGTAGAGGTAAGATATAGTAAAGCTAGCAGATTAACTACCTGTGAAGATGATATGAAGGTTAAAAGACAAAAGTACTAAAGTCACCTATTTCAATGATCAGAGGATAATGGATGGACATACACTAAACAAGAGACTATATAGGATTTTAAAAATATCAAATGTGGGAGGAGGGGAGTGAAAAAGTAGAGCTTTTAGAAAGAGGTCAAGCTAAAGAGTCTATCAACTCGATATAGACTGTTATATACACAGAATATTAGATAGGATCCTCATGGTAATCACAAGTCATAAACATATAACAAGCAAGCAAAAAACTAAGACAAAAGAAATCAAATATATTACTAAAGATAGCCATCAAACCACAAGGGAAGAGAGCAAGAGAAAAAGACAGGAACAGAGAAGAACTACTAAAACACCCAGAAAAAAAAGTAGCAAGGTGGCAATAAATACATATTTATCAATAGCTACTTTAAACATCAATGGACTAAGTGCTCCAATCAAATGCCAAAGGGTGGCCAATTGGATAAAAAAAACCAGACCCATGTATATGCTGCATACAAGAGACACACTTTAGACCTAAAGACACTCACAAACTGAAAGTGAAAGGATGGAAAAAGATATTCCATGCAAATGGCAAAGAAAAGAAAGTGGGGGTAGCAATATTTATATCAGACAAAATAGACTTTAAAACAAAAACTGTAACAAGACACAAGACGAGCACTACATAATGATAAAGGGAACAATCCAACAAGAAAATATAACACTTGTAAATATCTAGGCACCCAACATAGGAGCACCTAAATATATAAAGCAATTATTAACAGACATAAGAGGAGAAATAGACAGTAACACAATAATAGTAGGGGACTTGAACACTCCACTTACACCAATGGATAGATCATCCAAACAGAAGATCAATAAAGAAACACTGGCCTTAAAGGACACATTAGACCAGATGGACTTAGTAGATATATACAGAACATTCTATCCCAAAACCACAGAATACACATTCTTTTCAAATGCCCCTGGAACATTCTCCAGGATTGAGCACATATTAGGACACAAAACAAGTCTCAATAAATTTAAGAACATCAAAATTATACCATGCATCTTTTCTGACCGCAAAGGTATGAAAATACAAATCAACTACAGGAAGAAATCCAGAAAAGGCACAAAAATGTGGAGATTAAACAAAATGCTACTGAACAATGGTTGGGTCAATGAAGAAATCAAAAAATTCCTGGAGACAAATGAAAATGAGAATACGATATGCCAAAACCTGTGGGATGCAGCAAAATCAGCTCTAAGAGGGAAGTTTATATCAATTCAGGCTTACCTCAGCAAAGAAGAAAAATCCCAAATAGACAAGCTAAAAGCAAATCTAAAGGTGCTGGAAAAAGTAGAACAACAAAGCCCAAAATCAGCAGAAGGAAGGAAATAATAAAAATCAGAGCAGAAATAAATGAAATAGAGACTAAAATAACAATAGAAAAAATTAATGAAACCAAGAGCTGGTTCTTTGAAAAGATAAACAAAATTGAGAAACCCTTAGCTGGACTCACCAAGAAAAAAAGAGAGAAGGCTCAAATAAATAAAATCAGAAATGAAAGAGGAGAGATTACAATGGACACCTCAGAAATACAAAAGATAAGAGAATACTATGAAAAGCTATACTCCAACAAATTGGATAATCTAGAAGAAATGGATAAATTCTTAGAAACATACAACCTTCCAAAACTGGACGAAGAAGAAGTAGAAAATTTGAATAGACCTATCACCCGTAAGGAGATCAAAACAGCAATCAAAAACCTCCCAAAAAATAAAAGTCCAGGACCAGATGACTTCCCTGGTGAATTCTACCAAACATTCAAAGAGGACTTAATCCATATCCTTTTTGATGCAGGGTCGGTCAGCGGAGGAGTCAAAAGAAAGATTTCTTGGACTCTCAAGGTCTGGCAGTGGTGCTCTTTTATTTAGAGAATAGTACAGAATAGCATGGGGACGGGACCCATGGGCAGTAAAGAGCTGCTGCATGGGGACAGGACCCATGGGCAGTCAGAGCTCCTGCTGCTGCCCTGAGTGGAGGGTTAGGGCTGCATTTATAAGGCATGGGTACGTGACTTATTTTTACTGGAAAAAGAGAAGATGATGTAAAAAGTCATTAAATGATTTCACTGCAGATGGGGTCTGGTTATTGTGCGGTCATATAACTTTAGATACGAATCTGGTCATATAGATCGGCATGTAGATGAGGATGCCCTGGGCTTCTCTCCCTGGGTCAGCCCTAATTCATACCATAAAAAGCCAGCAGGTCATATAGTTCGGCATGTAGGCCAGGTCACCTTGGGCTTCTCTACCTGGGGCAGCCTTAATCCACATCACTTTTTCAAACTCTTCCAAAAAATTGAAGAGGAGGGGAGGCTTCCTAACTCATTCTACGAAGCCAATGTTATCCTGATACCAAAACCAGACAAGGACAACACAAAAAAAGAAAATTACAGGCCAATATCACTGATGAACATCGATGCAAAAATCCTCAACAAAATACTAGCAAATCGAATACAACAATACATTGAAAAGATCCTACGCCATGATCACCTGGGATTTATACCAGGGATGCAGGGATGGTTCAACATCCACAAATCAATCAACGTGATACACCACATTAACAAAATGGAGAATAAAAATCACATGATCTTCTCAATAGATGCAGCGAAAGCATTTGACAAGATACAGCACCCATTTATGATAAAAAATGAATAAAATGGGTATAGAAGGAAAGTACCTCAACATAATTAACGCCATATATGACAAACTCACTGCCAACATCATTCTCAATGGAGAAAACCTGAAAGCTATCCCTCCAAGAACAAGGACCAGACAAGGGTTCCCACTTTCACCACTCTTATTTATCATAGTATTGGAAGTCCTAGCCAGAGCAATCAGGCAAGAAAAAGAAATAAAAGGGATCCAAATTGGAAACAAAGAGGTCAAACTGCCACTATTTGCAGATGACATGACTTTACATATTGAAAACCCTGAAGAATCCACCAAAAAACTTTTAGAAAGAATAAATGAATATGGCAAAGTTGCAGGATACAAAATCAACATACATAAATCTGTTACGTTTCTATACACTAACAACAGAGTAGTAGAAAGAGAAACTAAGAATGCAATCCTTTTTACCATTGCAACAAAAGGAATAAAATACCTAGGAATAAACTTAACTAAAGAGGTGAAAGATCTGTACACCAAAAGCTATAAAACGTTGTTGAAAGAAATTAAAGAAGACACAAAGAAATGGAAAGATATTCTGTGCTCTTGGATTGGAAGAATTAACATAGTTAGAATGTCCATACTTCCTAAAGCAATCTGTAGATTCAATGCAATCCCCATCAAAGTTCCAACAACATTTTTTACAGAAATAGAACAAAGAATCTTAAAATTTATATGGAACAATAAAAACCTCTGAATAGCCAAAGGAATCCTGAGGAAAAAGAACAAAGCTGGAGGTATCACACTCCCTGATTTCAAAACATACTACAAACCTATAGTAACCGAAACAGCATGATACTGGCACAAAAACAGACACACAGATCAATGCAACAGACTTGAGAGCCCAGAAATAAACCCACACATCTACGGACAGCTAATTTTCGGCAAGGGAGCCAACAGTGTACAATGTAGAAAGGAGAGTCTTTTCAATAAATGGTGTTGGGAAAACTGGACAGCCACATGCAAAAGGATGAAAATAGACCATTATCTTACATCATGCACAAAAATCAACTCAACATGGATTAAAGTTTGAATGTAAGACCTGAAACTTCTGGAAGAAAACATGGGCAGTATGCTCTTTGACATCAGTCTTAGCAGCATTTTTTCAAATACTATGTCTGACCAGGCAACGGAAACAATATTAAAAATAAACAAATGGGACTATGTCAAACTAAAAAGCTTTGGCACATCAAAGGAAACTATCAACAAAACGAAATGACAACCTAACAACTGGGAGAAGATATTTGCAAACCATATATCAGCTGAGGGGTTAATATCCAAAATATAGAAAGAACTCATACGTTTCAACAACAAAAACCCAGCAACCCAGTCAAAAAATTGGCAAAAGATCTGAACAGAGATTTCTCCAAAGAAGAGATACAGATGGCCAACTGGCACATGAAACCATGTTCAACATCACTAACTATCAGGGAAATTCAAATCCAAACTACAGTGAGATATTACCTCACTCCCATCAGAAAGGCTCTCATTAACAAGACAGGAAACAAGTGTTGGAGAGGACATGGAGAGAAGGGAACCCTCGTACACTGCTGGTGGGAGCGCAAACTGGTGTAGCCACTATGGAAAACAGTATGGGGTTTCCTCAGAAAATTAAGAATAGAACTACCATATGATCCAGCTATTCCACTGCTGGATATTTATCCAAAGAAGTTGAAAACATAAATGCATAAAAATACATGCACCCCTATTTTCATCTCACTATTATTCACAATAGCCAAGACTTGCAAGCAACCTAGGTGCCCATTAAGGGATGAATGGATAAAGAAGATGTGGTATGTATACACAATGGAATACTACCCAGCCATAAGAAATGGAATACTACCCGGCCATTTGTGACAACATGGATCATAAGTAGAAGATAAAAACAATGACGAACAAACAAACAGCAACAGAGATTGGATTGGTGGTTACCAGAGGGGAAATGGAGAGGGAGGAGAGCAAATGGCATGATTAGGCACGTGTGCAGTGATGGATTGTAGTTAGTCTTTGGGTGGTGAACATGATGCAATCTACACAGAATTCTAGATAAATTACCATGTATATCTGAAAAAAAAAAAAAAAACAAAGCCAAAAACAAAAGAAAAGATTTGAATAGACACTTCACCAAAGAAGATACGTCAGTGACAAATAGGCATGTGAAAAGATGCCGAACATTGTTAGTTGTTATGGAAATGCAAATTAGAACCACAATGAGATGCCACTACCCCACTTACTGGAATGACTAAAATTCAAAAGACCGACTATAGCAAGTATTGACAAGGATGGAGCGACTGGAACAGTCATACACTGCTGTTGGGAATTTAAACCAGTACGATGACCACTTTGTAAACTACTTAGACTGTTTCTTTAAAAGTTTAACATACATCTACCATGTGAGCCAGTCATCCCACCCCTAAGTATTTACTCGAGTAACGAAAGCATATGGCCATTCAAAGACTTGTAACAAATGTTCATAGTAACTTTATTTGTAATAGCCCCAAACCGGAAACAAACTAAATGTCCTTCAACAGGTGAACAAATAAACAAGTTGTGACACATCAATACAAGGGATTACTACTCAGCAATAAAAATGAATTATTAAGACATGTACAGCATGGATGAGTCTCAAAATAATTATGCTGAGTGAAGGAAGCCAGACCGACAAGAATACATGCTACATGTTTCCATTTATACAAAATTCTATAAAATGCAAGCTAATCTACAGTGACAGAAAGCAGATGAATAGTTTTCTGGGAATTTGGGGTGTTGGGAGGGGTAGGAAGAGAGGATTACAAAAGGGAATGAGGAACCTTTGGGGGGGTGATAGATATGTTGACCGTTTTAAATGTGGTGAAGGTTTTGCAGATGTGTGCATATGTCAAAACTTGAATGAAATTGCACACCAATATGTGCAGTTAATAGTATGTCAATTATATCTCGATGAAACTATTTTTAAAAAACAGTTGGTTTTTAAAAAATATGCATATTTAAAAAATAGGATTCAACAGGCTGGGCTACTTGGAACACAAACTTACGAATTTGTATCCACCTTCACTCTCTCTTACCTTTCCCACCTCAGGTTAACGTCCATGAATCCACTGCCAAGCTTCACAGATGGATGCTCCCAACCCAGCAGTTCTGCCTCTGGGGGAGGTCCTTCCAAATTTAAGAAATTTTCCTCAGTCCCCAAGAATCTAGAATTATTATAGAAGTTTCTGGGAGTAGAAGACCAGAAAAAGAATTAATTACCACTCAGATTGGATGCAAGCATAATCTGCAGAGTCTTTTATTTTGTAATGACGGAATCAGAAATCCAAGTGAAAAGTGGTTTAAAGGTTGCGTGTAAAAAGACCAGAGACGCGTGAATTGGATGACGCCTTTTATGAACACAATCTTAAAATATGACTCACACTTCCTCTTAGTAATGTCCTCTCATTTGATCTATTTTAATATTCCCAATTTATTTTAAAGCTGACATCATATCTACTCCACTCTGAGTATTACAATGGCTTTTGGCCAAAAGCAATACAATCCCCATGTGATTGGAATATCAGAAAAACCTTCTAATAAGGAAAATAATCAAATAGCAGACTTGTCAGATGCTCAGTAACAGTGGACTCAATGACAGAGTTCTTTCCTATCCTGAGTTTTTAGTTTTATATTTTTTTAAATTTTTTTTTAAGGAAGATCAGCCCTGAGCTAACACCCACTGCCAATCTTTCTCTTTTTGCTGCGGAAGACTGGCCCTGAGCTAACATCTGTGCCCATCTTCCCCTACTTTATATGTGGGACGCCTACCACAGCATGGCTTGCCAAGCGGTGCGATGTCCGCACCCAGGGTCCAAACTGGTGAACCCGGGCTGCCGAAGCAGAACATACGCACTTAACCGCTGCGCCACCGGGCCGGCCCCCTGTCCTGAGTTTTTAAAATTCTGTGACATCTTGCGTGACACAGGTTCTTAACCTGGAGTCTGATCATTCTGTGAAAATGCAGGCAAAATTATGTGCTCCTTTCCTTTGTAAGAGCTGTCCAGGTCATAACTTCTCTTCCAATTCTAAGTCATTCACGGACTTTGCTTTCACATGCTATAGGAAAATGAGGAGGGAGGAATGGAGAGAGAGAGAGATGGAGACAGAGATAAAGAGGAAGCCAGAGACAGCGAGATATGAGCTTCTAATGTGAAGACAAACCATGGCACTGGACTTGAAATTAGCAGCCCTGGCTCTAGTTCTGACACTGCCATGTATTGTGTGTATGACATCTGTCCTGTTTCCTTCCCCTTTGGGGCCTGTTTCACTGTCACTTCAATGAAGAGGTTGAATTAGATGGATGCTTAGGGCCCTTCCAATTCCAACTTCCTAGGGTTCTATGCACTGAGGCAACTCTTGACTTCACTTGATTTTACCTCCATTTCTTCAGGTCTGGCAATTCTCTCTTTTCAGCCCAAGCTCTGCATCAGAGTAATGTTATATTGACTTCTAGCTTCATCGGTGCCACTGCCCAGCATGGCAAAGACAAGGTTTTAACAATGACGAGGGCCACTGCCTTTCCTTCTGAGTCTGCAGGTTCTGAGGCCTCTTGTCTCTTTCACATTCTCTGACAGAGGCTGAAACTTGGATCCCATGATGGCATGCTGCACAGCCATATCCTAACTCCCTATGCTTGATCAATTCACCATTTATCAAGACGTGGTCACTTGTCCTGAAATGTCAGGGCACTAAGAATGCCCTTAGAAATCACCTTGTCCATCGTCCTCTCCACCACCACACCATTGTTTTCCAGATACATGTGAGGATCAGAAGGGGGAAAGGACTTGCACAAAGTCGCTCATGGAGGCTGCAGATCAGGATTAGAACCTAGGGACTCTGATTTCATGTTCAATGCTATTTCCACAGCACCTCTTTGTTAACCATATTGCCAGGAATAAAGCCTTATTTTTCTGGCTATACATTATTCTTTCATTTAAAAAAAAGCAACACACATTTACAATGTGCCAAACACTGTGCTCGGGACTGGGAAAAATGCTGACAGGAAGAAGCCATCTCTGCCCTGAGATTCACCTAGGCTGTTAACTAAGTGTTCCTTCTTATAGTACTAGCTTGGGCTTAATGCAGCAGAGCAGGTTACTATCATCCCCTCCTCCAGGCACCCACCCACCTGCACTTACGTAGCCAAGGTCCAAAATGCTTGGAAACAGAGGTAACATACAGCATTAAACACCATTTTATTGACTCACTTCGATGCACAAGCATTCACTGAGCACCTGCTGATTCAGTCCTAACCTTATCCCTAAGAATCTATTGCATCCTAACAATGGAACTAATCATCAAAAGAGAAAGCTCAGGTTCCCACTGAGTGGTTCTGTGGATGTTCACTATGAAAGGTAATCCTCTGTAAACCATGAACGTGTCTCGCAATGGTCCTTTGCATATTGCATCTTATTTTCACAACTGTGTATTGGGGAGAGGATTCCAAGGAGAGAGTGACACACTAAGGAATGGGTACAAACAGGAAGGACCAAGTTTAGGAGATTAAGGAAATAGGAAGCACCTGGAAAAGTCCAGTTTTTGGTGTGCAGCCGGTCAAGGCCAGGTATAAACTAATAACAGAAGGGGCAAGCAAGTTTCTGAGAGCAAAGGGGTTTGCAAGGTCTGTAATAGAGATAACGGGGGAAAGAAGCAGTCAATTGTGATGAGCCTTGGTCAGCAGACAGTCTTATCTAGCAAGAGAGGAAAGGGAGGGAGGAGCAGGTAAGTCAGCAAGGGTTAGATAGACGAGTTAAATCTACGAATGTAACCTGCACACATTCAAATACTCCCCCTGGCAAAGGGTGTGAAGTAGGGGAGGGGAGTTGGTGCTGCTGTCAGTGAATTTATGGCCAAGGGTGAGTGTGAGGTGGAGACACGAGCCAGACTTCATCATCCAGTTACTTCATTTAGTCTCATGCCTGAGAATCCATATCTTGTGAGAACTCTATCAGAGTGTGATTCCAGTTGTTAATGGTGAGCATTTAAAGAAAACTATTGAGGGGAAATTCATGTATTCTGAAGATAACCACTCTAAAGTGTATAATTCAGTGGCATTTTGTACATTCACAATGCTGTGAAATCATCCCCTCTGTCTAGTTCCAAAACATTTTCATCACTCCCAAAGGTGATCTCACAGCCGTTAAGCAGTGACCCCCTTCTCCCAGTCCTTAGCAGCCACTAATCTACTTTCTGTCTCTATGGAATTGCCTATTCTGGATATTTCACATCAGTGGACACATACAATACGCAGCCTTTTGTGTCTACCTTCTTTTGCTTATCATCATGTTTTATAGGTCCATCCACATTGGTGCATGTATCAGTACTCAATCCTTTTTTTGGCTGACAATATTCCACTGTCTGGATATACTAAATTTTGTGTATTCATTCATCCATTGTTGAATGTTTAGGTTGTTTCTACCTGTTGTGAATAGTGCTGCCAAGAAGATTCAGTTATAATTATTTGATTGAATACCTGTTTTTAGTTCTTTTGAGTATGTAACTAGCAGTGTAATTACTGAGTCATATGGAATCTAGATGTTTAACTTTTAGTGAAACTTTTTTTCCACGGTGGCTGTACTTATGTACATTCCCACCAGCAATGTCTGAGACTTTCAGTATCTCCGTATCCCTGGCAATACACGTTCTAAGCTGTCTTTTTTATTATAGCCAATCGATAGTGTGTGAAGTGGTATCTCATTGTGCTTTTGATTGCATTTCCCCAGTGACTAATGATGTTGAGCATCTTTTCATGTGTTTATGTCTGAGGGACAGTCACTGTAAATATCATTTATTCCTGTGGATGAGCCATACTTTCTTATTTCTTTGCATGCCTCCTATTTCTTTTTTAATGAAAACTGGACATTTCGAATATAATAATGTAGTAACTCGGGAAATTAGATGTTTCTCCTTCTTAGGATTTCTCATTGTTGCTTGCTGTATGTTGTAGTGCTTGCTTGTTTCACGACCTTTCGAAACTAATTTTTTAAAGACTTTGTCATGTGTAGTCTCTAAAGTCTCTGTTACTTTAGCTTGTGGTCAGCTAGCGATTTAGCCAAAATTACCTTAAATTCCTGGAGTCCATAAAAAATAATCAGAAAAAAATACCCTTCTGGTCTTTGCAGATTGGTTCTGTGTTGGAGCACTTTCTCAGTGCTTAGCCAATGCATTTATAACTGTACCTTGGCCTTCACTTTCTGCTTGCACTGAGCCTAAAATCAGCCAGAAGTGAAAGCTGAGGGCCTTCTCAAGACTTGTCTGAACACCCCTCGTGCCCTGGGCATGCATGTGGCTGTTTAGATTCCCCATTACATGTGAGAGCTTTTCAAAGCCCTTGTTCCCCCAAGTAACTCTCCCCAGCTTTTCTTCCCAGGCTTCTGATGTGTTTATTATTTACTCAAGCTGTAATCCTTTGCTCCAGCTACCCATAACTTGTTCATTTGCCCTTTTTCCAGGAGCACCCCCTACTGAGCCATTTTTCTGCTCTGAGAGAATTTTGAGTTATGCAAAACAAAGGCTAGTACCTTGCATCTGTCCTTCAGGGAACCCCCAGACAGATCAAAACACAATTCCTGGGAAACAAGTTCGAGTCTACTCCTTGTAGAACCAGGTACCCATGTGGCGAATACAGGCTGCTGCCTTTACCACTGCCATCACACCAGGGAGGGGAGTGGGGCAAGGCTAAATTAAGATGCCACAAAGCTCTCCAACTGTATTTTTCCCCATTTTCTGCATTCAGCATTCACTCGGTTACTGTAATCCTTTGAATGTATTCCAGAGTTCTGACATAGTTGATTCTGACAGTTTTTGCTCATTTCCTTGGTGTTTCTGTGGAAGACAGGCCCTTGGAGCTCCCTAGTCTCCAGTTGTTGCTGAGCAAACATTATGACTATGGCCCCTGAACACAAGCCACAGACTTCATCTGGTGCTTGACCTGACACAGTGATCTGTTGAAGCACTGGGGGGGAAGGTGATGGCAATGGACTTCAGTGATGCCTGAATACCCAACTCAATCACAGCAATCAAAGTGAGTCTTTTAAAATTGAAGTCCCATTAGGAGGAGCAGCTCTCTGTAGCACACAAGTGGATGGACTTTAGGGCCAGACATCCTGGCTTTGCAGTCTGGCTCTTACCTGCACTAGCTGAATAGCCTTGGACAACTTTCCTAACCTCACTTGCCTTGTAACCAGGTCCAAAACTGAGCCAAAAATAAAATGGGGTCTCAGCTAGATTTTTGACAGTGGTCCCCTGGAGACTGCTTTCATAACCTACTTCCCATATGATATTTACTACGGATCTAATCTTGGGCCATGAGTTGTTTTTAAGAAGATCTGTTCTTCATCCTTGAGCAAGTTCCAACGTGTTTGAGCCAGTGAGACCACAAGATGGCCACCAAGACTCAAATTGAGACTGCACAAGTGACAGGAGGATGACCTGGGGCACTGAGCATTCCCCCACATATCATCTCAAGGACACAATCTTTTGAACGTGGGATGTATGACAAAACGTGAAAATCTTCTGTGCTTGCACAAAATGCCTAGGACTGCCCCCAACCTTCCCTCTCCTGCTCCTTTGTTCTAGAAAACCCCTAACCAACAGCCAGTTAGGGAGACAGATTTGAGCTTGGACTCCTGTCTCCTTGCTGGTAAACCTCACAATAAAGCTTTTTCCCTTCTACAAAAACCGATGTCTCGTGTTTGGCTTACGGGGTTCATCAGGCAGCGAGCCCTTGCTTGTTTACAGCCAAGGATTGAGAGCAACCACCAGAAACTAGGAGAGAGGCCCTGGAATAGACTGGCCCGCAGGGTCTCCAGAAAGAATCACCCCTGCTGTCACCGTGATTTCAGACTTCTGGCCTCCAGAACTGTGAGAGAATAAATTTCTATTGTTTTAAGCCACCTGGTTTGTGGTAATTTGTTATGGCAGCCCCAGGAAACGAACACATCCCTCGAGGACGTCTTTGTGTGTCAGGCCCCCGAGAATTCTAGTCTCTTCCTCAGTCCACATCTTACCATCCTGTTTAGTTTACCTGCAACAGTATCAAGTCAGTGAATTAAGGCTGGTCCCACTGTAGTGAAGTTCAACGTTTTCCCCCATTGACCTAAACCAGTGGTGCTCAAACTTTAGCGTGTTTCAGAAGAACTGGAGTCCCTGCAAAACCCTGATGGCTAGCGGCCGACCTTCAGCATTTCCAATTCAGTAGGTCGGGAGTGGGGTCCGAGAACTTGCCTTGCTAACAAGTTCCCAGGTGTTAGTGATGCTGCTGGTCTACAGCAGCCCAACAGCACCATCTGGTCTCCTGGCAAGCTAGGTCATCCATCGTCTGCATTCAATAAAACGCACCAGAGGCCAGCCCACCATCTATATCATTACAGGAAGTGATTATAACTTTATATTTTCATTTATTGAGGCTGCAATAAAAGAATTAAAACAGGCTTACGCAATAACTTAAAGAGATTCCTTTCAATCACACTAAGGTGGGCCAAAACAAACAGAAAAGACACAAAGATAGATTTGACTCCGTGTTATTTATGTAAAAAAGAAACCCGCAGCTTATTCATTTCAAACAAACTTTTATTTTTAACGTGAACGAACGTTGCCATCCATCTATATCCATGAGATGTCAGTTAACATCATTGTTGGGTGATGAAGTATGAAACAAAACTCATGCTTTGGGCTGCTGCAAACTAGAATATCCATGAGGAACAAATTCATTTTTTTCTTTCACCATCCGTTTCTTTCTACGCCTTCGGACTGTAGGATGGAATAAGAGGCAATTAACAATTTGTACACCATTAACACGCAACAGTGACTTTTTAAATATGAGTCAACCCTATGTACATCTGTTGTCTCAACAAGCAGAAAACAAAATGTTTTCTTCTTGTAACCCAGACCCTTGGATATCATGGCCCACATGCCTCAATCATTTGACCACATCAACCTCGTCTCCCTCTTGCCCACCACTATAAATGTGTGATTTTTTTCTTGAGAGGCCACTCTGTGATTTAAATAAGTCTTTCCACTTCAAAAGTCTGGGCTTTTTACACAAATCATAAATCCCTTATACTCCCAGACCTTCCGTTTCCATATCTATAAAATGTGGCAAGGCTGTTATTAGATATCCACAGCTGTGAACATTCAGGAAGAGAGAGGGAGCAGAGGGAGAGGAGAGAGAGAAGGATGGACAGAGGAAATATAAGACTTAATTATCAATTCATTGATAAACAATAGTTTACTATGACTAATTTTCTTTTCTTGTGAATGTCACATGAAACACAAAAATCTAAATTGAACTACTATTTGTGAATTAATCATGAAATGCGGTCTTACTACTTGGAAAGGTGTCACCTTCTCAAAGGCATCGTTATTACAAGGGACTACATTTCTGTGGCCAGGGGATGAAGGCACAGCCAGTGCGTGGCCTGGCCACCTTAGCTGCTGCTTCTGGAGACCATCCTCTCAAAAAACACTGGTCTCTAAATGTCCCAGGTCTGATAAATTTACGGCTCTAGTAGTCTTATAGCTACAGGACAAAGGACTGGTGGCTAAGAATGAAGTACATTTCAGGACATACTGCCTCTAGATTTCCTAGTATACAAGGATATGATTAACATAAAACTGTTCCTTCAAAACTGAATTTCAAAACGTTTTTCCTATTTACTTTGCAGAAAAACTTCCAAACATAAAGTTGTCAGTAACAGGCATACGTCAGGAACGATTAGTTACTGTTCCAGGCTACACGTTAATACCTGGATTCTCCGGGGCTGCCCTCTGCGCAGTCCATGTCCATTTCGAGTCCTTCTTCTGGTTCTTCACGTTCATCCTCTTCCTCACCTCCCGCTTCCTGGGCCTCCTCCTCAGAGTTGCCATACTTATATTCAGCCACTTCTTTAGCGAAGAATGATACGGACTCTGGGATCACAAGCGGGTGGAAAAAATATTCCAATTTAAAATCAGTATGGACATCCAGAACTCCCGCCTCAGGAGAATCTGGAGAATAGAAATACGTTAAAAACAAGTCTAGCTTCCATCTGCCACCATACAAATGTCCCCCTCCACATCTTTGGCATGAAGTAGTCTATGCAGAAGTCGAAATAGCATGATGCACACACAACGGTATCAACCAGTTACCTCCACAAAATATAAATTTAAACAGTAAAATAAAATAACAAGAACAGCTGGGCATCTTCCTCCTGGTTGAAACAACACTTCCGTGGCCCTCCCATTTCTGCTGCTTGAGAGTTTTTACGGTGACGTTTTTCCCCTCTTCCAGTACATCTCACACCCCCTGCTGCTGATTCTGGCCCTTGGGAGAAGGAGGGAGCAGGCTCATCTGGTTCTGACAGCATCTGGTGTGTTTTTGTCAGAACTTCACTGGGAAAGATTTGTTTGATTTAAAGACAAATTCTGTGGTGAAGCTCATTAGCTCCTCAACCCCTGCAAAGGGCGCCAGGGCCATTTCATCCTTTTCTTGGATCATCTTACCAAGAATCTTCACCTTTTTAAAAGCCATCAAGCAAAAGCGAGGTATACCATTTGTTTGCCCTTTTCCTTCAGGCTCACTGTCCACTTCCTCCCAGCTCCCTCCTGAGCACCTGCTTCCCAGTGACATTCACCTTCTGTGGGCTCATGAATTGCACTGATGATCTCAGATCTCTTATTGAACAGGGCTTCGTAAAAATCGTACTTTTTCTCAAGACTGTACAGGTCTCTACAGAATTGGGAATGCTTCAGCCAGAAGCGTTTCGAAAAAAATGGACCTGTAGCTTAATCACCTGAGGCAAGCGCTAAGAGTGGCCTGCAAGTGAGCCAGCTGCGCCCACGGAGGCTCCGAGAGCCTGAAGATGTGGCCTCCATCCACCACCTCAGTTTCCTAGGGTGCACAGCCCCAGCCTCCCCCAGGACACGGCAGTGTCAGCCAGCACTTCACCCTCCCAGGCCTTGACCTCCACCGGTTCCTCTGCCTTCTGGGATGCAGCCCTGTCTGCGGGTTCCTCCAGCTCCCAGGCGGATGCACCCTCTGCCAGGTACTTGCCGTCCCAGACCTGGGCTCCCGGGATGTGCCACCCTCTCCCTGGTCCTCGGGCTCCTGAGATTGCGGCCTGACCACCACGGAGTCAGCGTGGGGCGGGACCAGGATGTGGTCCTTCTCATGGATGCGGTGTAGAAGGGAATGGACCAGAGCCCAGAACAGGGACCACGAGCGCGCCATGGGGAGCTCACAGAAGCCCAAGACAACTTCTGCGGCCTCCTTACCATCCTCCTCTTCCTCTTTGTCCACATGATTCTCACGCTCTTGCTCGTCGCTTTCTTCCTGCTCCTCTTCTTCGTCCTCCTCACCCCCTTCCTCTGCCTCTCCCTCCTCCTGCTCGTCCTCCTCCTCCCCAACTGCCTCCTCCTCTCCTGGCACCCACTCCTCTTCTACCTGCTGTACATCCCAGTTCTCGATGATGACTTCGGGGATGTCCAGCCAAACCTCTTCTTCCACATGAGCTTGCAGTATTGCCTGGAAGTCCCCAGGGTATGCGGCCCTTGCGACTTCTGCCCCCAACTCCGCAGACTCGGTGGATCTGGGGTCCTGGCCCACCCCACCACGGGCTCTGTTCTGGCCACCAAGGTCTGGGCTTCCCTTCTCTATGTCAGACATGGTGGGAGAGACGCAGCACTCTGCCTCAACTTGGGAAAACTGATCTGGCGGTTTCGTAACGGTAACAAAGATGGCGGCCACCAGGCTAACTATGGCTGCGGAAACCTGTTGGCAGCAAGGCCTGCTGGGAAATGGTGGCGGCAGCAGAGAAGATGGCGGCGGGGGTGGGGAGTGGGAACAGTCTGCGTTGGTGTGTGACGGGAGGCGGGGCTTAGAAGGGTCAACAAAGGTCCTCTTCCCCATTGTGAGCTCTAAGCTCATTTGCTGAAAGGTGAGGATTGACACGCCTGGCGTCCAATGAATTTTCAAGACACTCAGCTTCCGGGATTTGAGTCCTTCCTCTCTTTCCCTTGAGGCGTGAGAGCCGTGGGTTAGTCCTGGAGCCCAAGCATGTCCTGTCTTTATAATTCTACCGTGGCCAGCAGAACTAAAGTATTCCGATATGGAGGCATCCCGCTGCACAGGGTGAATTGTTACCCTGATTTCCACCTGGAGATGGCTCATGCCAATAGGGACAGAGTCATAAAAAGACTACATAGTTCAGATTTCACCAATAGTAAAAACCTACCTTAGCAGAGAGAAAAGAAGAATTTGGACGTTTTCCCGTTATTAAACCTGCTTTGAGTAAAAGCATACAAAATTGTAATGGATGCAGTCACAACAGAGAGTTGCAGAGCGGGAAGGTGTTTAATAAACGCTGCTTAATTTACCTCAGGCCTCCAAAGAATGAAAAAATAAAGAGAGATACTTCTTTTAAAGCACCAAGCTAAGCATGATAGACATTAAAAAGCAGGCTTCCTAGAGTGATTCCTGAGTCAACAGTCAAAGACTTTTTGTTGTATTCAGCCCCACTCAGCCAAGATGACAAGTGTAAACAATTCTGAAAATTATAAAGAAAGCCACAGCTATTTTATACTGGTTCCATCTACCACTGTTACCGGGCAAGAAGCACCAAAAGAATTCCTGATGAATCCTCTGAGTTCAGACATACTTCTCCCTATCCCCATAATGTAGCAACAACTCACATCTCCGCATGGCATGAGGGTCAACTTGCCCCTCTACTATATACATTCCTGTCTTTGCCTGCTGATCCTCTGCCTCAAGGAGGCTGCAAAGACCAGGTGGTGGCTGTAGCTTCAAGTTCAGTAGAAGCCAACCTGTATCCCTTACCAGAAGCAGTCTCTCTTGAGACCCAGAACATAATATGGCTGACTCTAACGTTTCAGGGATGGGAAGCATGTATTCTGCAAGTGTGCTAAGGGGAATGATGGTGAGAGGAGCTGTTGTAGCCATTCCGCAAAGAAAGGATGGATCTTTCCCCTCAACTAAAATTTGCTTCGGATATCAAGACTGATGAAACTACACTGACTGATGCTAAGAAGGTATGATGAGGCTTATTACTTACATAGTGAGGCTTTCATAGAAGAGCAGGAAGCCTTCCCAAACTGGTCTGAAAATGGTTTGAGAGAGTGGGGAAAGGAGACTAGCTTCAGGTTTTTGTTTTGTTTAGATGGTGGGGCCAGGATGAAGGTTCTGATGCAGAGGTAGTGGTTTGCATGGTTTGAACCTCCTATTTGTTTCCAAGAAGAGATTACCTAGGATTTCTTGTCAGCTTGCCCATATATGGGGTGGAAGGGAAGAGGAAGGGCTGAGGCCTAAAAGTTCTCAGCACTCAAACATCATAAAGTGGAATCAGACTCATTTTTACGGGAGCTCATTTGATTTTCACCCCTTGGTTCCCAGATTCATGTACACTAGATTCGGGGACACAGCATCAAACATCACTTTTTGATTCAGCGCATATACCAGATCCTGGAGGAAAGTGCCCCAACCACGCAGAGTATTGTACCTGAACTGACACTTCAGCTGAGCTGCTCCACCTGGTGGGCGAAATTTAGCCAAACACAAAGGAGATGTTGTTGACCATACATACTCCTCCCTCTTGAGTCTGAGTGTACCTGACAGCCAGTCTATTATGCATTACAACCTTACAAGGAAGTTTAGATTGATTTCCTGATCTTCTAGAACTTGTGCTGTCTCATTGACTATGATAGCTAAAGTTAAAGATAGGTTCCTGATCATTGTCTCTAGGGCATGGACACTGATGTCAGGGGTTTGGAATCAGGAGTCAATGTATCCCCAGGTAGGACAGCACTCTTTACCTGGTGTCCCAACAAGTGGTCCAAGGTGTGGTGCCACTTCCAATAAATACAGGAGACATTACATGAATGAAAAAATCACTGCTGTCCCTGATGGAAAGATGTTCTGTGGCCCACTCTCCAACACATACAAGAATATAACCCAAAGAGGCTTCATACGCTTGATTTGGATCATCTTTATATTGGTTTGGTAAAGCCACATGGGCAGTGGCACCGAATAGATACAGCTTCTATATGCATACATTCCACTGGTGCCATGGGTGCATCAAGAGACCTGTATGGTTTTGTATCAGTCTTTCTGAAACAGGGTTGTACTGGTCAGAGTGTTTGTACCTATATGAGGGGGTTCAAGTTTGATGGCCATGGCAGTAGGAAGTTTTCTGTTCCTATAGTGTGTGGATAGAATGACAAAGCTCATAGGGATTCAGTCAGCCACGGCTGCCAGTTGACTCAAGTGGACCATGGAGATATTTGCCAAGCTGTGGTGCTGGATCCAGGGGACATAAAGCACTGAGTGTTCCCCCATCCCCAAACCTGCCAGGGTATAAGGAGCTCAAATCAAGATACGAAGATTGTTGCTTTCTCCAAGGTACTGAGGTTGTTGCTTTCCTTCTATGGCCACATAGTCTGTTTGTCCTAATCTAGTAGTTAGTACCTCTCCTATTGACCTAGCCATTCCCCACCTGCACTCAGACCTATCTAGATGTGCCAGGGGTTACGTGGGCTCTGGCACAATGGTAGAACTTGCATTGGTTTATGATATCCCCTATTGCTGTCTGAGTAGGCCACCACAAGCGTAATCTAGGTTTCATGAATTCCAACAACGGATCATTAGTCATGTGATCTGTGACCCACAAACCCAATGACTGAAGCCGGTTGACAGTAGAAGCAATAGGCTGGAGTCACTCTTCCTTTTTTGTCTAACTAACGTCAGTGAAGAAAAAGAAAAAGAAGAGGAATGGTTGGGGATTATCAGTGTAGGAACACTGATACAGAGAGCTAGCCTCTCTGTTCTCTGACCCTTTCTATCCTGCATTCTCCAAACAACCATCAGAAAGGGAATTTTCTTTTGCTGTAAACAGCTTCATATCATGACCATATAGTCTGTTTTGATGTCTAGTCTGGCAATGATTCTGGCAACATTGACTGTCCAGCAATCTTTTATAGTCGAGGCTTTGAAAATCCGCTCTACCTCTTGATGATGCCAGCAGCTTGAGTATAAAAAGGGGCATGGAATGCCTGTTGAATGTCATGCCCCTCAGCGCACTGTTGAGTCTCCTTCATCATGAATGGCCTCCACTGAAAGATTGTAAGTGACCAAAAAGGTGGCAGAATTTAGATTCAAGTGTTACCATGGTGTGGCCAGAATCTGCTACTCATATAGGAATGGCAACTTCATAGCCTGAATAATTTTCAATGGTTGTTAGACATCAAAAGTAGCCACCATATGGCAGCACAGGATGGAAATAGTTTCTTTGCCAGGAATGCACAGGGCTCAGAGTCATGTAACCTGTTGATAGGTAGCATAGATTGAGGTCTTTTGAGCCCATTGGATTCTGGTGGTAGGATCACTTTCCCAGTCTGATAATGAATTCAGGTAGCACTGCTAGCCTCCAGGGCTATGCAGACCCCATTGGTCACACTGTTTGATTTAGTCTCTTCTGAGTATGGATACTTTCCATACTGTAGCAATGGCATTTGAGAGCTCATGGCTCCACAGAGGCATGTCTTTTATATATCAGTCATCATCCCCCATGATCTCAAACAGACAGCTAGGCTATTGGCCATAGCCCAAGAGCCAGTGAAAATACAACACGCCTCCTCCTTAGAAGCATCGTCTAAAGGAAGGGTGGCAGCTTTCAATATGGCCCACGGTGCTGACTGGCCCTCACTGCATTTAGGGTTGTCATTGGAGTTGAATGACTGCTGACACCCAGGGACGCTATTAGCTTTGATTTTGGCCAAGACACCAATAAGCCAAGGCCAAGTATCCTTGGGGACTTCTTGGAAGTGTGGTTGCCAGTTAGCTAAAGGCTTCCTTTGTGATTGAGCAAGTGGAGGTGAAATGGCCCCTAAAGGGGTGGCTGCAACCTTTTCATATAAGGAGGAACCAGGTATAGGACCAGACTTGCTTCTCAAATATAACATTTCCATTTAAAAGAAAAGGTTGTTGTACCTTTCCAACTTGGTTGTTAATATCTGAGTGCCACAAACTCAAGATGGGGATGTCTGGATATGATGTTACCTGGCAGTCCTGACTAAAGCTCTCATTCTCCACAAATGTCCAGTAACAGGCGAGTAGCTGTTTCCCAGATAGTGTGCAGTGGATGGTCCTGTCAGGGAGGCAGTGAGTTCAGAACTCCAAGAGGCACTTCCAGGTGGAGGTGGTCTTCCTTGCTAGAAGCTCAAATCAGAATAGTTATCAGTAGCAGATATTTGTATGTCCAAAGGACCCTTGGAGTTTTACAGGCACCAAAGGGAGGGCTGCTGAGAAAACGTGTCGCACTCCCCCCAGCTGCCTGCTACTCCTGTACCCAGCTACATTTACCAGATTCTCTGTTCAACATATGCATAAGGTACAAGATGTATTGCCTTCAATACCCGAGCAGTCACATTAAGTGTTGCCTTCTTTTTCAGGTAGTAGTGAGCCATAGGGTGACTTTTCCTTTACTGTCTTGGAGATTGATCTTTGAGCCTCAGCCCACATGGGTCCCATGAATTTATATCTTATCAGGATTAATGAGCCATCTCTTGGCTTTCGTGCAAGTCGGCAAACAGCCATTGCCAACTGTTCTTTATTGCAGCCTACCAGCATGATATCATCAGTGGGATGGAACCGAGTCTTGCAAGAAGGGAGAGGGGCTTGTTCCATATATCAGCCTACCCATTGGTGGCAAATATCAGGAAAACCTGAGCGCCCCAGGTGCAGCACAGTAATTGTGCATTTAAGCACAAGGTCTGGAACAGCCAGAGCTACAGGGGCAACAGCTGAATTCAGTTGGCAATAATCCACCATGAGCCTCCAGATCCTATTAGCCTTTTTCACTGGAGCCTTGGTGCTGTAGTCTTGAGATATAGAAGCTCTCAATTCCCCTGCTGCCTTTAAGTCCTTCACCAAGGCTTTGATTATTTACTCTCCTCTCGGAATTCTATATTGTTTCTGTGATGTAATATGGGAAAAAACCAGAAGTCTATTGGTGGTTTGGGTGTAATCCCCCTGCTATTACCAATCTCCAAGGAGCTCTTCATCACTGGAAAAGTCTCCCCTGGGGCTTTATGAGCACTCAGAATGCAAGCATGTAAAACATCAATAGCAATTATACATGAAGCGGTAAGAGTAACAGTAGCGGTGCATACCAGGTGTCCGAAAGGCCCCACCCAGATGGTTACAGTCAAGTCTATTCCACATTTTACTCCATTTGTAAATCCAGCCCTTACCCATTAAGAGAACCGGTAAGATGGTTACTTGAACACTGGTTTCCAAATGAGCCGCAAAAGATTTTATCTCCTTTATTCTCTGATCCACTGTGCTTTTGCTGGGGCACCTGGCCTCTGGGCTCCAGTGGGGCCTTACTCCTTGTCCTCCTTCTTCAAATCAGGATACAGGGACATAGGGTCAGGCATTGGATGTCCTTACAAGTATTTTGTTCTGTGGTAGCCAACTAGCTTCTTACTTCTTCCTGTAGAGGGAGATTGACCTCTGTGGCTCTAGAGAGGCACTTTCAGTTTTAACTGGATAGACACCTGCTGGTTTGTACCCCTTCTTTCTCCCCGCATAGCTCCCATCTGGAACAAATTGCTTTGGTGCTCAACCCATTTAATCTCTTCTTTGAGAATTTCCTGTTTTAACAGCCAAATCCACATTGACTTATGGCTAGGTCTCTTTAGAGGGGATTTTTTTTTCTGTTCCCATCCTGGGTGTTATTTTGGATTGCAGAAACTTTGCTTGTTTGAGTCTGGGTCTCTCTATATTCTGGACATTTTTTGGCGTAAAATCACTGTAGCCACCTGCCCAGGGCCTTCAGGCACTACCAACAAAGTTAGCGGGCTTCTCCCGTTTGGAGAGGATAGCCTAAACTCTTACCAGTCACTCTCTGGGTAAAAGGCTTATTCTAAGAGTTGTCATTCTGTCCATGATAACGTCAGTCTGGAGCAGCTACCCCCACTGTGTTTTGAACAGCTTCCTCCTTGGTATTCTTCCCAGATTGGTCATAATGTAGTCATTTAAATAGAAATCCAAAGCAGCAAGCCGTGTTGGGGAACATGACTCTGTCTTGACTGAACAGTCTGCGTGAATTATGGTGTTGTGTATGACAGTGCCTACTTGCTACCGTTCACCCTCTAAAAGCATAAGAGTTCTCACTCTGTATCCGGATGCATCACTGAATCTCTAAGGCCTTCCCAGTGTTTTGACAGAATTGGTCTTAGATTTCCCTCCTTTGCCTCTTGGGTGCTTCTAACAGGTGTGCATCTTACTACTCCATATGGGGTCATATTGTAGTTCCAGGTGACTGTTGTAGTTGTGGTTTTCAAACAAATAAAGTTGTGTGTTTCCCCTTGACAGAAATCAGGGGTGCTCCCCTTGTCCCTATTCTGTAGGAGAGCAAGCACCCACCATGGCACCTTTTGGGTGGCTTCTTGCAATCAGATCTATCACCATTCAGTGTCGTCTATCAACTCATCCTGTGTCCAAGAAATAGACCATTTACCTTCCCGTTCTTCTAAAAGTTGGGTGAACACATTCCTGCTTAGCTCCCAGGGTGTTTCCTCATATGCCTGAACTTGGCCCATGGGTCCCCTGCCTTTTCTCCTCCAAAAACTCATAAACCCAACTTTATATGGGATGGCAAAGAGGAAATAGACTCCGAAGGAAATGACTAAGTTAGCAAGCATAGTGGCTTGCCACACTCCATGAGTGCCAAAAAGAGACAACGAGATTCAATAAATCAGAGCAAAACAGTTTATTGATCACAGCATCGCAATCAGCAGAAGTGTCAGCCGTTCCCCTGTCCCTAAGTTCCACTTCGTGACACTGTGGGAGCAGATAATGGCTACAAGCACTGGGTTGTACCACAGCTGAGCAGCCAGGGCCAAAGGTTTAGTGCCTTTCTATGGCAAGCAGTTACCTGGCCAATCACTCTCCTGCAGGGAGCGAGTAGTTGTACAGGAGTCATGTTACAGTGTCGTGTCAATAATGCTCTTTTATTCTTCCTAATTCCCATTCAGAGCCTTAAGATCCACCCCAACGTATGTTCCCAGGATTCATGACAGTACATTTGAGCCAAGTTTTCTACTTCCTTTGGTTATAAACTTTTTCCTCCAAGAACAGGGACTTCATTTCTCTACCCTGCCTGTCATGAGAACAAGTCTCACTAAAGGGCATGGAGGCAATGAGAGCGTGATGTTGAATGTGTCATTTGGTAAGTCGACTGCCTTGGTAATGCATCTGCAGGGTCTCCAGACATGAGCAGGTTGCTTTCTTCTAGCAAGTCAGAGGGGTAGGTGTGAGAGGACTGCTTCAAGAAAGTTAGAGGGAATGTGGCAGTTTAAGATTCTCAGGTTCTTCTGTGCAAATCTCCCCACCCAAGGTCTCACGGCCTTACTCTTTTTCATGAGGCCCCCGACTTTGACACAGGAGACCTATTCAAGTTATGCCTCCAGTGTCACTTTGCAGCTCTACCTTTCTTACAATTAGCTCCTGGCCCTGATTTTCAGCACAGCCTGCTCTGCTGCTGCAGAAGATGAGGATCTCTTTATAAGCATTGCCACAGAAGCCTTCTAGATTTTACAAAGGTCTAGGGCTGCGTGTCGGCTAATCTCAGTCTGTTATTTTCTTTCCATTTGTATTTTTAGTATTTTTTTTTACTAAAGTATGACCTACAGAAAAAAGTGAACAAACCATAAGCATATAGCTCAATGAATATTCACAATGTGAACACACCCTTGTAGCACCACTCAGAATGAGAAACAGAATGTTGCCACGTCCCAGAATCCCCTCCCATGCCTACCTCAAGTCAACTAAAGCTCCTGAGAGGGCACGCTGTGTGACATCTATCATCATAGATTAGTTTTGCCTGTTTTTGAGCTTTACATAGAAGGAGTCATAGGGTACACACTTTTTTGTGACTGACTTCTATCGCTTTTGTAAGATTCATCCATTTTGTGTGTGTGTGAGTACTTGTAGATTGTTCATTTTCATTGCTCTATGTTATTCTATCATGTGACTATACCACGATTTACGTAGCCATCCAGTTTTTCCTGTGTATTTGAGAAGTTTTAATTTTTTTGTCTACTGTGAATAGTGCTGCTGTGAACATTCTTATACATGTGTTCTGGTACACACGTGTATATAATTCTGTGGGGTAAATAGCTAGGAGTGAAACTGTTATATCAGAGCTTATGCATAAATTCACATATATTGGATGTTGCCAAATAAATTTCCAGAGTGGTTGTACCAGTTTGCACTTGCATCAGTTGCTCCATGTCCTCACAAAGACATGATATTTCCATTATTTTTCATTTTACTTATTCGGGTGTGGAAGTAAAAGCATCACGGTATGGCATTAATTTTCATTTCCCTGATCCTCATGAATAATGAAATTGAGAACCCTTTCTTTTTTTTTGTTAGTTATTTGTGTTAGTCACTTTTTCTGAAATGCCTGTTTGTCTTTTCTTATTTTTCTACTGGGTTGTCTGCCTTTTCTTATTGATTTGTAGGAATTCTTTGTATATTTTGGATACAATTCCTTTGTCAGATACATGTATTACAGTTAAACACTCCTGTTGTGTGGACTGCCTTTTCTCTTCCTTAATGGTGCCTTTTGATGAACAAATGTTCTTAAGTTTTATATAACCTTTTTTTTTTCTTTATTTTCAGTACCTTTTTTTTTTCTGGGATGTCCTGTTCGAGAAATTGTTGTCTACTACAAAGTCATGAAGACCTTCCCTATGTTTTATTTAAGTTATTTTTAACTTCCACATTTTTATCTGAAAACCTTATTCGACTGATTTTTGTTCATAGTTTGAAAAAGAGTCAAGATTCATTATTTTCAAGTGGATAGTCAATTCACCAAAAAAGACCATTGTTTCTCCACTGTACTTCAGTGTCATTTTTGTCACGGATCAGGTGACCTTACATGTATGTATATGTACACACACACATTTTATGTTCTTTCTGATGAATCAGTAAAAGTATATATATATATATAATGTTTCCATAGTCTGTGTAATGTTAATTGGTTTCATAGTCTCTCATTGACCAGTACCCCATGCCTTAATTCCTATAATTGCATAATAAGTTGGAAGGGTGGTAATCTATGTCTCTTTTTTTCATGATTACTTTTATATTCTTCTCATTCTGCATTTCCATATACCTGCACCATCTAATATGGTGGTGACTAGGCGCAAGTAGCTATTTAAATTTAAATTTAAAATAATTAAGAATTCAGTTTCTCAGTCACCGTCGCCACATTTCAAGTGCTCAGCAGCCACAGAGTGACTACTGTAATGGGCAGCACAGGTATAGAAAGGTTCCATTATAACTGAAAGTTGTATTGTACAACACTACTAACAGGTTTCAGATCAGTTTGTCACTTTTCACACACACACTCACGTGCAAAACCTACTGGGATTGGGATTTGGTTTGGGTTTAATCTTCAGGTTAATTTGGGGAAAACGGATGTCTTTATAATAGCGAGTCTTCTGATCCTTGTGAAAAGTCCTCATCCTAGTTGTTAGTAGCTATGCTGTGTATAATTAATACCGCAAAATTAATGCAAAATAAGGCAAGACCAGAGAGGAAAAAAACATAAAAGAGGTTGTTCCATGTCTTCTACAATGTATTATCCAGAATACCCAGGATACAATAAAAATTACTAGGCATACAAAGCAGAAAAAAGGTATCCATAATTAAAAATATTAAAAGCTAATCAATAGATTCCACTGCTGGAGGAATTAGCAGTAAGAATAGAGAAGAAATGAAGAAGACTATCACATTAATTGACCTAATTTACGTCTTTAGAACACTATACCTAACACATTTTTTTCAAGTAGAGATGGGTCTTACACTTAGATAAACTGTATACTGGGCCATTAAGCAAGACTGAATCAATTTCAAAGGATCCAAAACACAGAGTTTGTTCTTCTACCACAATTTAATTAAATTAGAAATCAATGACAATATGATATCTAGAAAAACCCCAAATATTTGTTAATAAGCTGAAAAACACCATTAAAAATAACCTCCAGGTGAAACAAGATACAACAAAGGAAACTGGAAAATAATCCAAATAGAATGTTTGATGGAAGTTGCTCAGTAGTGGTCTGGAGCCAGCTCATACCTGCTCATGAAAGGTATTGTTAGAATCTCTTCCCAACTCTCTTTTTAATGACATCACATTGCAAGCTTGAAATCAGCCACAGGGGGGATTTTTATACCACACAAATTGACACATCTCAAAAACCAAAATCCCTCTCAACGTTGCCCCCAATCATAGAGAACAGGTTGTTAAACATATTCCAGAATACCACTGACTTCACCAGTGAAGCCACCTGACATATGATGCCATTTGACATATCTATCAGTGAAGCCATTTGGTTTATATATATAAAGAGACAGAGATTACAGGAATTGGCTCACGCACTTATGGAGGCCAAGTCCTACAATCTGTTGTCTTCGAGTTGGAGAACCAGGAAAGTCATTGGTATAATTCAATCTGAGTCTGAAGGTCTGAGAACCAGGGGAGCCAGTGGTGTAATTCCCAGTCTGAAGTTGAAAGTTTGAGAACCAGGGGGCTGCTGATGTAAGCCCTGGAGTCCAAAGGTGCAAGAACCAGAAGCTCTAATGTTTGTGGGCAGGAAAAAGATGGACATTCCAGCTCAAGAAGAGAGAGAGACAATCTGCCCTTTCTTTGCCTTTTCTAAAATCTTAAAGAGAAATACATTTCATTGGATGGTCTTCCTTTGCCTTTTTATTCTGTTTGGGCCCTCAAGGCATTGGATGACGCCCACTCACATTGGTGAAGGCAGATCTCTTTACTTGGTCTACTAAATCAAATGCTAATCTCTTCCAGAAACACCCTCACAGACACACCCAGAAATAATGTTTCACCAGCTTTCTCGGCATCTCTTAGCCCACTCAAGCTGACACATAAAATTAACCATCACACCATATGTCCCTGTGAACTTGTTATCCTTGCTTATTAGTTCCAGGAGGTTTTTTCTTAATACTTTTTAGAAATTCTGCAAAGACAACCGTCGTTTATGAACAAGAACAGCTTTACTTCCTTCCCAATCGGTATATCTTTCATTTCCTTTTCTTGTTTTACTGCACTTGGTAGGACTTCTGGTATGATACTGCATGGGAATGGTGAGAGAGGACGTCCTGTATTCATTCCCAGTCTTAGAGAGAACATGTTCAGTTTTTCAGTTTTCCACCATTATGTGTGATATTTGCTTTAGGTTTTTTTCAGGTGATCTTTATCAAGTAGAGTAAGTTACGCTGTATTCCTAGCTTGAAGAGATTTTTTAAAATCATGAATGGGTGTTTTACTTCATCAATTGATGTAATCATATAATTTTTCTTTTTAGCGTGTTGATGTGGTATATTGTGCTGATGTCTGAATGTTGAATCAGCCCTGCATACCTGGAATAAATCCCACTGAGTCGTGGGTATAATTATTTTTTATTTTGTTAGCTTCCCTTTACTGTTTTGTTGAGGATGTTTGCATCTATGTTCATTATAGATATTCATCTTTAACTGGTTTTGGTATTAGGGTAATTCCGGCCTCATAGAATGAGTTGGGAAATATTCCTTTGATTCTATTTTCTTGAAGAGATTGTGCAGAATTGGTATGATTGCTCCCTTAAATGTTTGATAGAATTCAATAGTGAAACCATCAGAGAATGGTGCTTTCTGTTTGAGAGGGTTATTAATTACTGATTTAACTTATTTAATAGATTTAGGCCTAATGTTTTGTCTCCCCTTTTGGCTCTGAAATTCTCCTCAGAGTGAGTCTGTGTCGTGCTGCTCTTTGCGCTGTAATCCGCTACTATTGTACTGAAGCCCTGTTGGTGTGGTGGTAAGGTATGGGGAGGGGGGATGCTTTCCAATCTTCCAACTAAATCTGTCTTTCAGTGAGCATGTGCCTCTGTCCCACTCTGGACCTTCACAAGCATTTCTGCTTGTAGAGCTTCCAACTGCCCTTAGACAAGACAGGAAGGTGACAGGGGACTAGAGTTGGATAAACGCCTTTTTCCAAGTGGGATAAGGCCCTGGTAAAATATTTGGCCCTGGAGAGTAGGCCTTGGTCACGTGGAAGGCTCCAGGCATATTTCACAAAGCTAATCTTCCCCTCTACCTGCCAGAGCCAACAGGGGATCTTTCTTGGCTTTTCACCACAGAATATGGTGACATTCCTAGAGATGAGATCCACAAAAGTGTGAGGGCTCCACAAGGATTGTGGCCCCCAGGAGTTTCTCACTTTCATATTAGTGTACACTCAGCCTTCAGCAATTGCCAAAATTACCATTTAATGTTCCTACCAGTTTATTATTCCAGTGGCTTCTGCTACAGGTAAGCAAATTTTGGCTGTAACTCTCTGGATTCACCCATCTCTACAGATTTGGGGTGGCAGTTTGCCCTACAATATCAGTTTTCTGATGAGTCCCTGAAAAATTGTTCATTTGAAAGATGATCAGCTTTTTCTCGTTGTAAGGATGGTACTGATGACTTCCAAGCTCTTTACATGTGAGGCAGAAAACCTTGGCAGAGAAAATTTAGTATAGAGAACTCATTAAGTAAGTATTGGAATCCTGAGAAAGAATAAAAGAAAATACTGAGGAAACTCAGAGATCGGAAAAGCATCAAGAATCTACCACCTGAAGAGCTGGGCAAGTGGGGGAAGATTTTGCTGCAGTGAAGGACATTTGTTGAGGTGACGCTGAGAGGAACAAGAAGCATAGAACAATGCACAACCTGTTTCTCCCTCTTGCAGAATCTCTGTGGTCTCCTCCAAGGGCATCTTTAAACCGAGGTTCAGGTGACAAAGGAAAAATGTGGCTTTCAAGCTCCCAGGCCAGCCCTTGTGGTCTAGTGGTTAAGATTCAGCACTCTCACTACCACGGTCTGGGTTCACTTTCCAGTAAGATCAGGGAATCACACCACCCGTCTGTCAGTTGTCATACTGTGGCAGCTGTGTGTTGCTGTGATGCTGAAAGCTATGCCACCAGCATTTCAAATACCAGTAGGGTCACCCATGGTGGATAGGTTTCAGTGGAACTTCCAGACTAAGACAGACTAGGAAGAAGGACCTGGCCACCAACTACCAAGAAATTGTCCATAAAAACCCTGTGAATAGCAGTGGAACATTCTCTGCTATAGTGCCAGAAGGTGAGAGGATGGCACAAGAAGATTGGTCAGGGTTCCGCTCTGCTATACACAGGGTCACTAGGAGTTGGAATTGACTCGATGGTCCTAACAACAACAACAAGGTCCAAGCCCAGCCTGGTAGAACAGAATATGAAAGTTTTGAAAACTGGCTATTCCTTGACCACCACCTGATTTATTCTAAAGTGCACCTCATATCAAAGAAAACAACAGTAAATAATTTAAATTCTGTGCCAATCTAATTAAAAGGGATAAACAGAAAGGTCAACAACAACTACCTAAGAAGTGCCAATACATTCTGAGCCTTTATTAAGTTTCACATTATACTGAGGGTAACAGGAACAAATTTACAGATTTTAAGCACTGGTGCGATAAGATCACATTTGACCTTTAGAGCAGTGGATTCAAAGTTGTATTTGAGCAAACTAACTGATAGATAGGTTGACCCATTGAGGTCAGAGAAAAAAACATGAATAATTCCAATCATTTATATCTCGTCCTTTAATACCTTTAATTACTGTGTGTTTCATAGTGTACATAAAACTATTGTTTCCTCACAGCACATTTGTGCAGATATACAGACATACACGACAAACGCACATATATTTACAGAATGAAGATGCATATTTTGCATATTTGTATTTGTACAAATATTTTTCTGGATGCGTGTCCAAGATCAGGAATATTTGGAGAGTTATGGAAACAACCTAAATGTCTGTCAACTGATGAATGGACAAAGAAAATGTGATATATAATGTAGTGTATATATATATATATATACATATATACAAAATATGTATATTATATTTTGTATATATACAAAATATGTATATGTATATTTTGTATATATGTATATATATATATATACACACACAATGGAATATTATTCAGCCTTAAAAAGAAAGAAAACCTGCCATTTGTGACAACATAATAAACCTGGAAGACATTATGCTAAGTGAAATAAGTCAGAGAAAGACAAATACTGCATGATCTCATGTATATGTAGAATCTAAAATCGTCAAACTCATAGAAGAAAACAGAAGGATCGTCGTTGCCAAAGGCTGGGGGTGGGGGGTGAAACGGGAAGATTTTGGTCAAAGCGTACGAAGTTTCAATTATGTAAGAGGAATAAGTTCTGGAGAGGTGATGTATGACACAGTGACTCTAGTTAACAATACTGTATTGTATACTTTAATCTTGCTAATAGGTAGATTGTAAGTGCTCTCATCACAAAAAAAGAGAAAAAGAAAAAGAAAGTGATATCTGTGTGAGGAAATGGATAAGTTAATTAGATTGATTGTGGTGATTATTTCACAGTGTATATGTATAGCAAAACATCAAGTTATATACCTTAAACATATACCAGGTTATTTGTCAATTATTTATCGAACTCAGAGTTCTTATGGCCCTCCCACTCCAGGTATTATCTAAGGACACAGAAACAATTTAGGAGAAGGAATGGTTAGTGACTCAATCACCTCAGTTTTGATTCAGCAAGATGTTGCCATCTCTCACACAACAAGATTGAGCAGATGCATTCATCCCCAGCCAAATCCGCCTCCCCCTGCACACACCCTAACACACAATGTGAAGTTAGAAATCCAGTAGACTTTATACCTTCTGTAGGTAATAGACATTCCCTTCCTGTAAATATCCTTGCTAAATGGCTCTACTCCATGATAAAATTGCATATTCCAATTGTCATAGAAACCAGAAGCTCATCATGATGTTTGAACTGTTGACACCTTTCTGTGGTAATCAAAATGTGAAAATTGATTTTCACCATGAGAGCCATAATCCATACTTTGGCCACTTACACCCGCTTCCAACATAAAGAATGAACAGACATTATTAAAGACAAGAAGCTCACCAAGGTGTGGTGTAGAGGGGACAACTTCACGTGATGTGTTAGGTAGGTAGTCAGTATTGGGTGGGAAACAGATTTGGTTTCCTTTCAAAAACACAAACCACTGGGATTCCAGTCCTACAATTTAACTTCCTTAGAGACTAGCATAACCGATGCTACAGGAAGTAGCAATCCCAAAGACAACACAGCCCCAAATATTCACCCATCACTCAGTTGACAGATAAGGAAAATAAATCTCAAGAATGGGGAAAATGCAAGCAAACCTGAGAAACTTCTGGTTACCTTTAGAAAATGCCTCAGGTCTCAATCAGATGCCAGAAAGCTCAGGCTGCCTCCCTTCACTTCCAAACAAATAGAAAACCACAAACTGAGTGGTGAGATGCCTGGAATCCCTACTATCATATCCTGATATCAATCACTGTGTGTCAGTCTATACTTCTGCTCAATATCTCATTTCCAGGGATAACACACTACATGCTGTCAGCATAAAAATTTGTCACTTTGATTGCAAGATTATCCACTTCTTTCATAGGCACGTTAAGTTTATCCTCAGAGTTATAGGCTTAAAAAAACACTATTACTGGGCCAGCCCAGTGGTGCAGCGGTTAAGTGCGCACGTTCTGCTTCTCAGCAGCCCGGGGTTTGCCGGTTCGGATCCCGGGTGCGGACATGGCACCGCCCGGCACGCCATGCTGTGGTAGGCATCCTACATATAAAGTAGAGGAAGATGGGCACGGATGTTAGCTCAGGGCCAGGCTTCCTCAGCAAAAAGAGGAGGACTGACAGTAGTTAGGTCAGGGCTAATCTTCCTCAAAAAACAAAACAAAAACACTATTATTCCTCAGAATGCTAGAAAGGTATGAACATATGAATGAATGAAATGGTAGAAGAAATATTAGTGATAGTATAATCTTAATGAAAAGGCAGGACCTGAGTAATATATGGAAGTCAGTTTCTATTTTGATAAATATGTTCCAAGTAGCAAGTTAGAGACCTCCTGGTAACAACAATCCCTAGGGCTCCAATGAGGCCAGGAATGTCTGTGAAGGTGAGATGCCCAGGGAATCTTGGTCACATTAGAATAGTAGAAAGTATAGAGAAAGGCAAACAACAACACTGAGCTGTTTCCAAACTCAATAGTGAATAGCTGGTTCCAAAGGCAATCTTTGGAACAATGGACATAAAGATGGCGGCAAAGATGAAAATGATTCCTAGAAAGACAAATCCATTTTTAACAAAGTGCCCTGTGCCCTAGCGACCACAGAGAGATAGTTTGAGGCTGTCACAATTGGGAAATTATGTTCCTAAAACCATGGAAATACCTACATACTGCCAAACAGTAAGGGTGCTTAGAGATAGTTATGTTAGAATGATTCTAAACAATGACTAACTAAATAAAATGTATGTAAGGCAGATGAGGACCTGACAAACACATCATTACTGGGGGTAGTAAAACATGGTTTCTGTGATATTGGATTATTTAGGTTAGAAAGACAGAGGTTTAGTATGACACAGCTTTCTTGGATTCAAAAGAAAAGTGAAAGAACCTTCTGTGTTTATTCTTAGGGACTCTACTACAAGAAGAAGCCATCCTATTTTCTAGATGACATGCAGGAAAAGGGCCACGCTGGACCAGAGTTACACTTGGAACCAAAATTAATAAAGGTCATGATCAGGTTCTTAGTGGGGATAAATAGAAGACAGATATCAAGGATCATTATTGAGCCTCTATACTTTGTCAAGAAGGCAATATAATGGAGCGGTTGTGGGTTTAATCTTTCTATCAGAAAAAAAGACAGATGTGGGTTTCAGTCTTAGGGGTGCAACTTACAAGCTATATAACATTTAGTGTAATCTTTTCCTTTTTTCTCCTTTCTCCCCAAAGCCCCACCACATAGTTGTATATCCTAGTTGTAAGTCATTCTAGTTCCTCTATGCGGGATGCCACCACAGCATGGCCTGATGAGCAGGTGCAGGTCTGCACCCAGGATCTGAATCAGCAAGCCCCGGACTGCCAAAGTGGAGCGTGTGAACTTAACCACTCGGCCATGGGATCGGCTCCATGGTATAATCTTCGACCTCTGTAAAATTTAGCTTCCTTATCTGTTGAATAGGGATAATATTAATGCTTACACCAAGAGTTGATAAAAGTACATAACAATCTGGAGAGTATAGCCATGAACGTTCTTTTAAAACAGAGTCATAGCAGGAAGGTTTTAAATCAATAATCTAATTGTGCACATTAAGGAGCTAGATAAAGAAGAGCAAATTAATCCAAGAATTAGTGTAAAGAAAGAAATTATACAGCTGATAAAAAGAAAAATATCCATTTTCTGATAAGCTAACATTGTTTATTTTCTTGAGAACATAAATAAAGTTCCTTAAGTCTTGCTTGAGTAATCAAAGAAGACAGCACTAATTATCAATGTCAGGAATGAAAGAGGGGATGTTTCTACAGATTCTTTAAACACTCAAATAATAATAAGAGAACATATGAACAATTTTATGCCAATAAATTTGATAACATAAGAAATAGGAAAATTCCTTGGAAAGCACAATTTTTGAAAACTAACACAAGAATAGAAAATCTTAGTAGTGTATCTACAAGAATTTGAATTTCTAATTTTAGAAACGTGTCCTGCTTATGGTGCAGGGAGAGGGGACTAAGGTAGAGCCCAGTGGACTTTACAATAAGAAGAGATGGAGCTGAGCATCGCAGGAAACCAAGGTGACTAGAGATTGTACAGTAGCATACTCAAGAAGTGAAGTCTCCACAGAGAGAAACTCCCAGTTCTGTCGAGTTCCTTGAATATTAACAGTAGTAATCAGCACATGCATGTGAAGAAGCTACCCTAGGCTGGTGAAAAAAACAAATCGGAAGTATTGGAGTACAATTTCCAGTGCTCCCACGTCGAAAGGAATAGTGCCTCTTCCCACAAGGTGGACTGGAAAGATTTATAATTCACTGAGTATTTGGCTGAATACACAGGAAGGTCTTGCCTCACTAGCAGGAAATAATTAGCCCTAGATGAAATATAGCTGCAAATCCACCATACAAAGTCACAAAAGCAATACCTGAAATAATCAAACTGTTTATAAGTAACTTAAACGTATCTCAGGGGCTGGCCCCGTGGCCGAGTGGTTAAGTTCACGGGCTCTGCTTCTGCTGCCCAGGGTTCGCTGGTTCAAATACTGGGCGTGGACCTATGCACTGCTCGTCAAGCCATGTTGTGGCAGCATCCCACATAGGACTAGAATGACTTACAGCTAGGATATACAACCATGTGCTGGGGCTTTGGGGAGAAAAAAAAGCAAAATTGGCAACAGATGTTAGGCCAGGGCCAATCTTCTTCACCAAAAAAGCAAAAGAAAAGCAAAAAGTAAATGTATCTCAGAGAAAACTCAAAGATATGTATGGGAATACAAAAATATCCACCACCTACCAAGGTAAAATTCACAACTGACATCCATTTCATGATTAATAGGTGTTCAGTGGACCAGGAAGACACAATTCATAATGAGAAGAATAATCAATACACCAAAACTGACTCAGAATTGACATTAGAAGAATTATAATATATATATTCCAGATGTCCAGGTATATGGAAATATGGAAAATATAAAAAAAGATGGAACTTGAAGTTTTGGAGATGAAAACCACCGTGTTTGACATGAAAAATACAATGGATTTCCAATTAAAATCTTAGCAAGTTATTTTGTGGCTATCATCAAACCGATTCTAAAGTTTATAAGGAGAGGCAATAGATCCAAAATAGTCACCACAATCTTGAGGAAGAACAAAGTCAGAGGACCAACACAACCCAATTTCAAGATTTTCTATAAAGCTACAGTACTCAAGAAAGTGTGGCATTGGTGAAAGAATAGACAGATCAATGGAACAAAATAGAGAATCCAGAAACAGACCCACATAACAGTGAACTAAACTTTGGCAAAGGAGCAAAAGCAATACAATGGAGAAACGATAGTCTTTTCAAAACATGGTGCTGGAACAACTGAATGTCCAGATGCAAAAAAATATAATAATAATCTCCATATAGACTTTATACCCTTCACAAAAATTAACTCAAAGTAGATCATAGATATAAATTTAAAATACAAAACTATAAAAATCCTAACAGAGAACACAGGAGAAAATCTAGATGACCTTGGATATAGTGTTGAGTTTATAGATAGAATACCAAAGGCACAAATTATGAAAGAAATAATTGATAATCTGGACTGAATCAAAACTAAAAACCCAAATTAGAAAACATTCGCAAAATCAATGTTATTAGGGAATTGCAAACTAAAAAAACAATATGTGACACCACTATGCATCTATTAGAATGGCAAAAATCCAAAACACCAGCACCACCAAACACTGGTGAGAATATGAAGCAACAGGAGCTCTCCTTTCCTGGCTGTGGCAATGCAAAATGGTGCAGCCACTTTGGAAAACAGTTTAGCAGTTACTTAGAAAACGAAACACACTCTTACCATACAGTCCAGAAATCTTGCTCCTTGGTATTTACCCAGAGAAGCTGAAAACTCAGGTTCATATAAAAACCTGCACAAGGATGTTTATAGCAGCTTTCTTTGTAATTTAAAACATTTGAAAGTAACCAAGATGTTCTTTAGTAGGTGAATGAATAAACAATCCGTATGTGTGAGAGGACCGAGGACTCTCTAGGTTCTGGTGAATGTTGCCGTGAACCTAAAATGGCTCTTAAAGATAAAGCGTATTTAAAGAACACAAAAACCAAAACAAAACAAATATAAACAAAAAATATACTTGATGGGACCTATGGTAGATTAGACTTGACAGAAGAAAAGATAGCAACTTGGAGGACAGAAATAAGAACTATTCAAAATGAAATACAAAGAAAAAATCTAAAAAATATGAAAAGAGCATCATTGACCTGTTGGAAAACTTCAAGTGGCCAAATATATATGTAATTAGAGTTCCTGAAGAGGGGACAGAAAATAGAAATAATGGCTGATATTTTTCCAAATTTGATGTAAACTGTAAATCCCTGGATCCAAGAAGCTCAACAAAGTCCAAGCACAAAAAACATAAAGAAAATTTCAACAAGGTATATAATAACGTAATTGCTCACATTTGAGTGACAAAGAAAAGTATCTTAAAAGTAGCCAGGGGCAGGGGGAACATGTTACATACAGAGGAACAAAGATACAGATGACATCAGATTTCTCATCGGAAACAATGCAAGTAAGAAAATGGTATGGAAATACTTTTAAAGCACTTAAGGGGAGAAAATTTCAACCAAGAATTTTATACACAGCAAAAACTCTTTTAACGGGAAGAGAATTTCTCACCAGGAAACCCGCACTGTAAGAAATGTTAAAGGAAGTTCTTCAGGCCAAAAGACATTGATAACAGATGGAAATCTAGATCTACACAAAGAATTAAAGAGCACCAGAAATGGTAATGACTTGGGTAAATATATAAGTATTTTCTTATTATTTATATGTTTTTTAAATTTTATTATTTTTCTTTCTGAGGAAAGTAGCCCTGAGCTAACATCTCTGCCTGTCTTTCTCTATTTCATATGTGGGATGCCTGCCACAGCATGGCTTGATAAGCGGTGTGTAGGTCCACGCCTGGAATCCAAACCCATGAACCCTGGGCTGCTGAAGCAGAGCATGCAAACTTAACCCCTACACCCCCGGGCTGGCGCGTGAATTCCTTTTTTTTAATTGAGGTAATGGTGGTGTATAACATTATATAAATTTCAGATGTAGGTCATTATATTTTGACTTCTGTATAGACTACATCATACTCACCACCTAAAGTCTAGTTGCCTTCTGTCACCATACAAATGTGCCCTTTTACCCTTTTTGCCCTCCTCCAAGCACCTTCCCCTCTGGTAGCCACCAATCTGTTCTCTGTATCTATGTGTTTGTCTGTTTATCTTCCAAATATGAGTGAAATAATATGGTATTTTTCTTTTGTCATCTGACATTTTGCTTAACGTAATTCCCTCAAGGTCCATCCATGTTGTCAAAAATGGCAAGATTTCATCTTTTTTATGGCTGAGTAGTATTCCATTATATATGTATATGTTCTCAGAGGAATGGCTTTCAGTTTTTCACCATTGAGTCTGATGTTGGCTGTGGGTTTGTCATATATGGACTTTATTATGTTGAGGTACTTCTCTCCCCATTTTTAAATCAGGTTGTTTGCTTTTTTCTTGTTGAGTTGTGTGAATTCTTTATATATTTTGGATATTAACCACCTACTGGATATATGATTTGCAAATGTCTTCTCCCAATTGATAGGTTGTCTTTTCGTTTTGTTCGTTCCCTTTGCTGTACAGAAGCTTTTTAGTTTGATATAGTCCCATTTGTTTATTTTTTCTTTTGTTTCCCTTGCCTACGGAGACATATTCAAACAGTCCTCTCCAGGACCAAGTGCATTAGTTTTCCACTGATAAATAAAAAAAACCAAATTACCACAAAAAATGATATAAGGATCAAACTACAGTAACATATCATAAGGTAATCAGGCGAGTGACATCCCATTACCTTGTCCATACTCTAATGGTTAGAAGAAAGTCACAGGTTCATGAAAACACAGAGAGAAGGAAAATACAAGAGTGTGAGTAACAAAAAGGTTCAGGTCACTTAGGGGACTATGTACAATACCTAGGCTCCTCAAAGCTCTGTTCCATTGATGTGGGGGAAGAGAGGCTCATACCCCAGGCCACTGGTTGTCATCCCGGGACTCAGGCTCCAGCCACCTCGCCTTCTCTATTCACTCTGAGCTCCATTCCTCACCTCAGGAGACCTCACGTGCATATACAAGGATACTGAAGCCCATTTATCCCCTGTTCCCTGATACAGCCACCATGACTTGGGTCATCTCCCAGTCCTGGAAGTATAGTACTGGCAGTACTACTCACCCCTCAGAAGTAGAGATCCAATGAAGAGGAGCATGCAGGCCTACTGGGGCTTGGGGCTTGGGGCCGCTCTGGCAGCAAATTCCGGGCCCCAGATACATGGAACATGGTTGGGGACAGACGATATGGGTTCTGAACGTGCACGTCCCCATCCTCCCACACACTGCACCCTTAGCCATTTGCAGAGAGGTGAGACTGGAAGAGGTTGAGAGTGGAGCTTCTAAAGTGTGGGGTTCACGACAAGTCCCTCCAGCGTGGGTCTCAGAGCAGTACTATGATCAACAACTGGTTCAGCATAGGCACTGTGATAGCCAACCTCCAAGTGCACCCCAGTGATTCCTGCCTCCCAGTGTTCGTGTGCTAGCGTAGTGCCCTACGTCATTTCACAGAGATGACCTATGGGACAAAGCATGTCATGCAGCGATAGAAAACTAAAACAGATGTTGGCACCGAGAGGAGGGTGTTGTGGTAACAAAAACAGGAGAGAGCTAAATAAAACCCTTTAAGATCCCAATCATTTAGAAGCTTACATCCTAGGGGGTGGGAGAGATAGACACATATGTAAATAATGTGATAATATGTTAGGATATGAGATGTGCTACCACAGAATATGAACAAAGGAGGCATTAATGAGACCTAGAGAATCCCTAGGCAGCCTTACTTAAATGCAGAAAGGAGGTCTTATAGCCTCAAACCCATAGCCTTTACTCTTCTCTGAGCCTCTACTCTGGTGAACTAAGACTTCATTTTCCTTAAATAGCTTTCAGTAGATAAAACAAGAGACAATTAACAATTAAATATCATTAACATGCACCAGTGACTTTCTAAATCTAAGAATACTCAGTACTATGTATGTCTGCCATAATAGGAGAAGTCATGTTTTCCTCTTGTAACCCAGATCCTTGGGTATCAGGGTACTCTTGCATAATCTGATGTCAATTCTCTAATCACATCAACCTCATCTCCCATTAGCTAAACACCGAAAATGCTTGTTTTGTTTTGTTTTGAGAAACCATTCTAGTATTTATGCATTTATTTCCACTTTAAAAGTCTGTGATCCATCCATAAACTACATTCTCTTAACCTCCAAGTCCCCAAGTTTCCACATCTGTAAAAGGAAAAAGAAAAAGGACAGATAAGATATAAATCGACTTAATTGTCAATTTGGTGAGAAACGGTAATCTTCTTGTGACTAATTTTCTTTTCTTTTAACTGTCATATGAAATACAAAAATTTACAACTGAATGAACAGTTAGGTATTAATCATTAAATGTAGTCCTAATTGAATTTCTTATTATAGCTTTGTAAGTAGTCACATTCTCAAAGGAATCCTCTCTTAGTACAAGATGCTGTATTACTGTAACTAAGTGATGAAGGACCAGCTAGTGTTCATTTAAGTCGCTTTTGCCCCTTGTTCTGGTAACTGTGTTCAAAACAAATATTGGTTTCTGCTGCCAAAGCTGATAAATTTCCCACCTGTAGAAGTCTTACAACTACAGCTCAAAGGACTTGTAGTTGTGAATAAAGTACACTTCAGAATATGCTGCATTCTAGACCAGTATATAAGCACATTGTTAACATTAAACTGGCTTGTAGAACTAAGTTTTTTGACTCTTTTTGTTATTTACTATATTGAGAAAATTTAAAAACATAACTGATATATGTCAGGAATGATTGGATGATACACAAAGCTTTACAGAGATACCTGGATTCTCAGAGACTGCTGTTTTCTGGGTCCAGATTTTTTTCAGTTCCTTTTTCTGGCTCTTCATGTCTGACCCCTTCTACTTTCTTCTCCTCACCTCCAGCTTCTTGGGCCTCATCATCAGTTTTCATATTGATATTCACTCGCTTCATTAGTGAAGAATAATATGGACATTAGGGCCAGAACTTTACGGAAAAATAGCCCAATTTATAATCAGTGGTGACAACCAGTACTCTACCCTTGGAGAATCAGGAGGATAGAAGTGGGTGAAGAAAGACTACCTGGACGTGGTTGATACAAGACGTCCAAGGCCCTCACATTTCTGCAGCTTGATAGTTTTCTAACAAACTCAGCTTGTTAGTTTGCTCGGTGGCGTTTTCCCCCTCTATCCAGTAGATCTCAGACCCTGTGCTGCTGATTGTACCCAGCCCTTTGGAGAAGAAGGGATCAGAATCATCTGGATCTGATCGCCTTCTGCATGTTTTCGTCAGAACTTTGTTGGAAAAGTATTCATTTGACTTAAAGACAAATTCTACAGAGAAGCTCATTGGTTCTTCAACCCTCGAAAACTTAATTTTTACATCTTTCAAGTGCTCTAGTACAAGTTCACCATTTTCTTGGATCATCCTACCACGAATATTCACATTTTTAAAAGCCGTCAACCAAAAGTGAGGTATGCCATTTGTTTGCCCTTTTCCTTCAGGCTCTTTTCCCATTTCCTCCCAAACTCCTTCCTGAACACCTGCTCCCACTGACACTCACCTTCTGTGGGCTCATGAATTGCACTGAAGATCTCAGAACTCTTATCATACAGGGCTTGGTAGAGGGCAGCATACCTTTAGTCAAGATCATAAAGGTCTTTACAGAATTGGGCTTCTAATACTGCATGTTCGGCCTGAAGTATTTTGAGAGCTTTGACCCTCCCTTTAATGGCTAAAAGCAAGCGCTGGGCACAGCCTGCCTTTGATCAGGATGCACCAACAGGGGCCGCAAGTCCTAAGGACTTTGCTGCCACTTGCCAGCTTCAGTCCCCTTCAGTTCCTCAGGCCCTGGCATCATAGAAGACATGTGCATCAGTCAGGGACCTTGGCCTCCTCTGGCTCCTCTGCCTTCTGGCATGCAGGCCCCTCTGCAGTTTCCTCGGGCACCTGGGGGGAGGTACCCTGCCAGCTGCTCAGCCTACAAGCTCTCCACTCCCTCTGCCAGATGTTCACCCTCCCGAGGCACGGGTCCCTAATTTGGGCTCCTGGGGACCACGCCTCACCACCACACGGCCTGCATGAGGCCGACCCAAGACGTGGTTATCACTACGAATGTGGTGGAGAAGGATTTGGGCCAGATCCCAGAATGGAAACGGAAACCCCACCATGGGGGCCTCGCGAGCCCCTAGGACAACTCTGGCGCCCTCCTCCTGTACCTCCTCGACGTGCTCCGCGCCTTCATCCGCATCTTCCTCCTCCTCGCTTTCGTAGCCCTGCTCCTCCTGTTCCTCCTCCAAGTCCTCCTCCTGCTCTGATGACCAGACGTCCCAGTCCTCCTCGACTGTGTGCTCGGCACCCTGCTGCTCATTCTCCACCTCCTGAAGGGCTTTTGTGACCACCTGGGAAACCAGAAAGGCTGCGGCACTTAGAACTACACTTGTCCCTTCTGCAGGAATCACAGGGACCCCGACGAGTCCGGGGTCGCAGTCCACGCAGCCATCAGCTCTGTGCTGGCTGCCTTGGACCGAATCTCGCCCCTCTGCGGTTGACATGGCAGAAAGGACGACCCAGGCTGCGCCTGGACCTGAGCAGGGATCGGGTTGTCGCAACGACCGCAGTGGCGAAGATGGTGGCCGCTGAAGCGACTGCCTCTGAGGGGAGCCTGTGGGCAGCAGAGCCTGCCAGGCAGGGGGCAGTGGGGGCGACAGAGAAGATGGTGGCAAAGGGGACAACAGTCTTCAAGAGTGCCTGTGGAGGCCCTCTGTCAGGAAGGGCGGGAGGGCGGCTGGAGGAGCGAGCCACCAAGACTGTGCCTGAGGTATCAGTGGACAGGGCAGAAAAGAAGCAGATGAGCCAGCGACAGGGGGCGGAGCTTGGAATGGTCAACAAAGGGCTGCTTCCGTCATCGCGAGCTCTAAGCTCATTTGTTGAGAGGTAAGGATTGACATGTCCAGGGTCCAATGAGAGATCAAGGCCTTCAACTTTCCCTGAGGCCTTAGGAGCCTGGGTTACCCTCCAAGCCCACAAGTCTTGCCTTTTTAATTCTACCATTGCAAGCAAAACTACAGGGTCCCTATTTGGTAGCACCCTGCGGTATGCAAACTGCGAGTTGTTCCCCAGTTTCCACCTGGGGACAGCTCATACATACAAGTAGAGACATAGTTAGGTAAGAAAAAAAGATGTATAGATCAAATATCAGCAATGGTTAAAACCTCCCATAAGAGAGAGAAAGAGAATTTGAATGTTTTCAAGTTATTTAAAAAAATGCAAAGTTCAAATTGACTCAGTGACAGTGGAGAGTGGAAGAAGTATTAAAAATCAGAGCTGGAACGTGTTTCTTGAATGCTCCCCAATTCACTTCAAGCCTCCAAACAATGACTAAAGAAAGACAGAGATTCATTTTAAAGGCCTGGGCTAAGCACATACCATTGACTGAATTTTGTGCCCCCGAAATCCATATGTTGAAGTTCTTACTCACAATGTGATGGCATTTGGAGATGGGGGTCTTTGGTAGGAAATGCGGCTTCGATGAGGTCATGAGGGTGGGTTCCACATGGTGGGATTAGTGCCCTTATAAGAAGAGACCAGAGAGCTTGCCCTTCACGGCTTTCCCCCCGCCACCCAACTCCCGTGTGAAGACACAGGAAGAAGGTGGCTGTCTCCATGCCAGGATGAGAGCCTCCGCCAAGAACCTGATCTGCTCGTAGTCTGACCTTGGACTCCCAAGCCTCTAGAACTGGGAGAAATAAATTTCTGTTGTTTAAGCCACCAGGTCTATGGCATTTTGTTACGGCAGCCTGATCAGACTAATACAGCGTGTCAGAAATTAAGAGGACAGACTGCCTAGAATGATTGCTCAGTCCACAGTCCAAGACTTTTTGTTGTCCTGGGCCCCACTTAGCCAAGACCCCAAGTGTAATGAATTCTTAAAATTAAGAAAACTCAACAGCTATTTTATGCTGATTCCATTAACTATTGTCCCTAGGCACAGAAGCAAGGCTGGGTGTTAGTTGTAACTTCAAATTCAGAACATAAGCTTGCTTACTGGAAGGACAGCTTCTTGGAATCCAGGACATCTAACCTGACAGACTCCAATGTTTCAGGGATGGGAAGCATGCATTCTGCAAGTGTGCTACTGGGAATGATGGTGGGAATAGCTGTGGTGGCCACTCTGAGAGTCAGTATGGACACCTACCCCAAATTTGGTTCAAGTTTCAAGACTGGTGACATCATACACACAGACTCACCAAGAGGATATAAAAAGCCATTACTCACATAACGAGACTTTTTGGGGAAAGCAGGGCAGACCTCCCAAGCTGCTCTGAAAGAGACTTGAAAGAGTTAGGAAAGGAGACTGGTTTGGGAGTTTTATTGTGGTTAGTTGAGGGGGCCGGAATGAGAGTCCAAATGCTGACAGGGGCTTGTGTAATCTGACCCTCCCCCGTCACGGGTGCCAAAGGAAAGAGCATATGGTCTTTTTCATGAGCTTGCTCAGATGTGGGGCACTGGCAAAGAGGGAGGGCTAAGGTTTAAAAGCCTTCAGCAGTCAAACGTTAAAAAATAGAGTCAGTCACTTTATTATGATTCACCCCTGACGTCTGACTGATGACTGAAATGTGCCATTTTCATTTAATTGAATTCGAACTTGTTGAAGTAAGCCATTATAGCACTCTATGAGCCCAGCAGCCTGAGGCTGGATACGGAGGCGAAAGTTTCCTTGAACGCTTGTTCAACAGCCCAGCATTGTGTATCCTGAGATGTGAAATAAATGCCTCAGTCACTATCAATAATGTCTGGAGCTCAAAAGTGGATAAGGAATGTCTTGGTGAGGCCTTGGATTGTGGCTTTAGTATGTGTAAAGACACGTGTGATCTTGATTTATATTTTGGGAGTCAGGGGCAAGAGATTCCCAGAGTTCTTTATGCCAAAGGGGACAATCTTGGACAAGGAATTATTGCTGCCATTGGCCGGACCAGACAGCCAGACCAATGCCAATGGTCTCATAGTCTGTAAAAATGTGCCAGTGGGGCTGACTGTTGGCCAGGACATTCAGTGCTAAGGTGACTGCCTGAAGTTTGGTCAGTTGTGCTGGTTAAGGTGTCCTGGTTACGGGATGAGAGCTCCATCAGAGGTGACCAGAGTGGTGGTGATGATTCTAGTCATAAAGTGTAGGAACACCCATTATTGTTCACTCAGGTGATTCCAAGTGGCTCCCCTCGTAGCCAAGGGTCTGAGAGAGGGGTAGCCTCCTCCAGCACCATGGCATATTGCAAGGGAGTGATGACTGGGAAGGTCAGGCCCTCCTGCAAGTGGGATATGCCAGAGTGTCCAGGTTTGCCTCCATCTGTAACAAGGAATCCTTGGTGACTTTGCTGAACTGGCAAGGGTGCTACTACCATAATCTAAAGCCTAACGGGCACCTGGCAACTGAGTGTCACAGGCCCGAGGCCTGTGAGAGCCTCTATTTCCAGGAGAGTTCGGTACATGGCCAGCAATTGCCACTCTAATGTCATAAATCATGTGGTCAAAGAGGGCTGTTTCTTGCATCAGAAGGCCATGGGCAACTTATGGCCATCAAGGGAGGTCCAGAGAGTCCAAGGGGCATGAGAGAAGGTTGCTAAGGCCTTTACAGTGAAGGACTCTCCAGGAGGCCTAATGGGAGTGTCTCTTGTTTTGCAATTTGGACAGATTCTAGAGCCTTTTGATGCAGGGGGTCTCAATCAAGGTGGGCTGATTTTCAAATAGTGTCAATAGGCTTATGTAACATTTGCAAATGAGGAATTGCCCATTGGACCCACAAAGGTCTAAAAGATGTTGGGTTTGTTTTAACATTGTGGGTACTGAGAGTCAATAGCTGATTCTTAGTGTCAGTGATGCAGCGGCCCTTGGTTTACCAAATAATTTTCAGGAATTTAACTAAGGTGGCACGGCCTTGCCCTGTGTGTGTGATAATGGCCCATCCCCTTTTTGTAAGCTCCTATGTGAGTATTTATATGTCGTGAGTGAGAGTTTCAAATGCATCTCCTCGGAGGAGGATGTCATCCATGTAATGTCATACCTGTGATCCTAGACAAATGTGGATGCAGATAAAATCTTGCCTGCAAAGATTGTGTACAATGGCAATTGTTGAGGTACCCCATGTGTGGCCAGGTAAATGTGTATTGTGTCCCTTCGGAAGTGAAGGTGTGCTGTAGCCGAGAGGCCACTGAGATAGGCACTCAACTGGACACGTTAGCCAAATCTGTAATAGCAAAACCTTTACCACTGCTGATTGGATGGAGTCAGTAATTTCAGTAATGTTGGGTAAGGGGACCTTAACAAGGGAGACCTGGCATTGAGGTGCTAAGGCTGTGGTCATCTATCCTGAGGTGCCATTCTTTCTTTCCTAGTTTAAAAACAGGCCAAATTGGAGATGATTAAATGGAGAAGCAGTGCAGATAATGACCCTTTCTCTATGTAGCACTTATATAATGGATTTCAATCCTTGTAGGCCCTGTTTTATTTTATGTTAGCCCATAAACAGTATTTTCAGCGAGGATAGTCCATTAGGTCCCCTTTTGTTAAGCCAATTTGTCAGCGGCAAAGACTTAATTTAACTTTATTACTAATTGTGTCAGAGTGCCTATGCCCACTGTAGGCTATTTTAAAGCAATGGGTGTTACGACCATGAAGAATTGAGGCAAGGCAATACTTCCAGTGCATAAAGCACGATAAACCTATTTGCCCTCTATTTTATATTCAGTAGCTCCCTTAGGATTATAGGGGCTTCCTTTTAAAATTTAGTAGGATCCCCAAGTATTACTGTAATTTGAGCCCTAGCATTGATTAAGAACATAAAGTTTTCCTAAATGATGCATTTGAGCAGATGTTGAAGTTAATTCACAATTTATTTGTAGAGGTGTAGAGTCAATCAGCATCTTTTATTATTATTATTATCATAGTAAAATTCACATAACATAAAATTCTCCGTTTTAAAGGGTGCATGTCAGTGGCATTTAGTACATTCACAATGTTGAGCAGCCATCCCCACTGTCTAGTTCCAAAATAAATCATCACCCCAAAAGGAAACCCTATATCCATTAATCAGTCTCTCCCCACTTCCCTCTCACTGCCTCCAGGCTCTGGAAACCACCAATTTGCTTTCTCCTTCTATGCGTGTACCTTTTCTGGATATTTGATACAAATGAAATCATACAATATGTGACCTTTTGTGTCTGGCCTCTCTCACTTAGCATAATGATTTCGAGGCTCATCCGTTGTGTTGCATGTATCAGCACTTCCTTCCCTTTTATGGTTGAATGATGTTCCACTGTGTGGATATGCCACTTTTGTTTATCCACTCATCAGCTGATGGGCATTGGGATATTTCCTCCTTTTGGTTACTGTGAATAGGGCTGCTATGAACATTCCTATACAAGTTCTTGTTTGAATAAATGCTTTCAGTTCTTTTGGGTATATACCTAAGAGTGGAATTGCTGAGTCTGTCCTATGATAATTCTACATTTAACTATTTGAGGAAGTGTGAAACTGTTTTCCAGTGGCTGCATCATTTCCCATTCCCGCCAGTAATGTACAAGTGTTCCAATTTCTCCACATCCTGGTCAATATGTTTTATTTTCCATTAAAAAAATTCCATTATACTCATCCATGTGGCATTACATGGTGATTTTTTTTGCATTTCCCTAGTGTCTAATGATGTCAAGCTGATTTTCATGTCCTTAATGCACATTTGTGTATCTTTTTTGGAGAAATTAGTATTCGCATCCTATGCCCATTTTTTTTTTTCCTATGCCCGTTTTTATTTTTTTTTAAAGATTGGCACCTGAGCTAATATCTGTTGTCAATCTTCTTTTTTCTTCTTCTTCTTCTTCTCCTTCTTCTTCTCCTCCTCCTCCTCCCCCTCCCCTTCCTCCTCCTCCCCCTCCCCCTCCTCCTCCTCCTCCTCCTCCTTCTCCCCAAATCCCCCCAGTACATAGTTGTATATTCTAGTTGTAAGTCCTCTGGTTGTGCTGTGTGGGACACCGCCTCAGCATGGTTTGATGAGTGGTGCCATGTCGGTGGCGCCCAGGATCCGAAGCGGCAAAACCCTGAGCTGTGGAAGTGGAGTGCGTGAACTTAACCACTCAGCTACAGGGCCAGCCCCTATGCCCATTTTTAAATTGGATTCTTTGTCTACTTGTTGAGTTGTAAATGTTCTTTACATATTCTGGATTCTAGATCCTTATTAGATATATGCTTGCCACAAGATTTTTATTCCATTCAGTAGTCTGTGTTTCTGGTTTCTTGTTAATGTCTTCTGATGCAAAAACGTTTTTAATTTTGATCAAATTCACTTACCCAATTTTTACTTTTGTTACTCCTGCTTTCTCCATCATATCTGAGAATCCATTGCCAAATCAAAAGTCATGAAGATTTACCCCTTTTAAATGGCTGAATTATGTGCCTTCAAATTCATATGTTGAATCTCTAAGCCCCATTAGCTCAGAATGTGACTGTATTTGGTGACTGGACCTTTAAAATGGCAATTAAGGTCAAATGAGGTCATATGGGTGGGCCACAACCCGATATGACTGGTGTCCTAAAAAAGAAGAGAAAATCTGGGTGTACAAAGACACACCAGAGATGTGTACACAAGGAGGAAAGATCATCTAAGGATACAGCAAGAAGGTGGCCATCTGCAAGCCAAAGAAACAACCCTCAGAAGAAACTAAAGCTGCCAACACCTTGATCTCAGACTTCTAGCCTCCAGAACTGTGAGGATGTAAATTTATGTTGTTTAAGCCGCCTAGTCTGTGGTGTTTTGTGATGGCAACCCTAGCACAATAATATACTCCTATATCTTTTTCTAAGAGTCTTATGGTTTTAGCTATTACAGCCAGGTCCTTGATCCACTTAGAGTTAATCTTTGGATAGGGTGCAATGTAGGTGTCCAACTTTGTTCTTTTGCATATGGACATCTTGTTTGCCTAGTACCATGTCTTTTGAAAGGACTATTCTTTCTCCCCATGGGATGATTTGGCTTCCTTGCTGAAAACCAGCTGACCATAAATATATGGATTTATGGTGGACTCCCAATTCTATTCCATTGATCTACATGTCTATAATTATTCCACTACCACACTGTTTTGATTGCTGTAACTGTGGTAAGTTTTGATACAGGGAAGTGGACTTCTCCACTTTTCTTTTTCTAGATTGTTTTAGCTATTCCTGGCCCTTTGCGATTCCACATGAATTTTAGGATCAGCTTTTTCATTCTGCAGAAAATGTCACTGGATTTTTGAAAGGGATTGCATTTAATCTGCAGATCTCTTTACATAGGTTTCCTATCTGTATATTAAGACCTAAATTTTCCAGTGCTGCCTTGACACCTTTGAGCCTCATAATACCCTGCAGGCCCAACTGTGATTTCCCTTGCTCTCACCCAGAATGCCCCTTTCCCACCAGGAAGTGTTCCTCATGCAGCTGGTTCTCTTATCAACTAGATTAGCTGTGCCTCCTCTGTTGCTGCACCCAACAGGTTATACCTCTCTGCCAGCCCATGAAATTATTCAAATAAGCCAATCATATCCTCTTTTGGGAAGCAAGGTGTGCCTTATCTTCCCGTTACTACAAAATCTACTTCCCATAGTCTCTGCCAGTTAACTCTTCTCCTGAGTACAACTCCCGTGTTGCCCTGCATGGCATGCCTTGTTCTTCTCCCCTCCCCCTCGGCTGTGAGTATATGTGACTAAAAAACAGCTGTCAATCGTATCTGTCCAGTGCCAATGTCGTGTGCTTGGCCATCCCACACCATTTTGGGTGGGGGAATCCCCTCCTTCACCAATGGGGTGAATAGGAGGTAAACAGAATGTTTGGTGTCACAAACAGGGTGGCGCAACCACAATCCAGAATACTTGAACAGCTTTAACTAACTGCTCCTTTGCTAACTAAATGGTTTGTTAGTTTAGGGTGAAGGCGGCCTGGAATGGAACTGCCAGGGCTGCCTGGATTGTACCTTTTCTAATGCCGTGTTGTCTCTCTCGGGCTCTGCCATCTCCTCCCACCCTAAACTGCTGTTCTAGCCGCTGAGGAGAAAATTATTGTTAATCGACTATATCCTGGCACGAGGTGCAGCGGGGTGCCACCTGTGTCTGGCAGGTGGTCTCTGGAACCCCACCATCCAGTCTGAGGCTGGGCGGGGATTATTAATAAGCCTGTAGAGAGGATGACCGGGGGCTGTTCTGCCAATAGTGACTGGGGGTGGTGATGACACAGCATCTTAACTGCTCCACACTGAGTCCCACTTTTAGGGGATGGGCTAGAGCCTTTGGACATAAAGATTCTAGAGTACCATATCTAGCCTGGTGACTGGAGATGGATCATGGGTGGAGATCATATGGCCATCATCCAGGGAAGAAGTCACCCTGGGACAGGTCCAGGTTGACCTTCTAAAGGCTTGCAGAAAGGCATAGCTCCAAGCCATTCACAAAGGAAGAATTAAAAATTATGGCTCCCCAGATGCCTCTCAAGAGTTCCCTTTTTTTCAAGCAAGGGTAGCAACCTTGCCTGTCTCCTTTGCTGCTGCTTCCCTAGCACATGTGATTTTGTTGGCTTGTGTGTTCTATATATATCAGTTAGGTCTAGTTGTTTATAGTGTTGTTCAGTTCCTCAATTTCCTTATCGATCTTCTGTCTATGTGCCTATACCTCATTGAAAGTTGGGTCTTCAATTATTATTTAGAACTATGCATTTCTCCCTTCAATTCTGTCAGTTTTTGCTTCATATATTTGGGAAGGCTGTGTTAGGTCCATATAGAGTCATAATTGTTATATCTTCTTGATGTACTGACTCTTTTATTAGTATATAAAGTCCTTGTCGGACTATGTAACAACTTTTTCTTAAAGTCTATTTCATCTGATATCAGTATAGCCACCCTACCTCTTGCTTTGATACCATTTGCATGGAATATCATTTTCCATCCTTTTCTTTTCAGCCCATGTGTCTTTGGATCTAGAGTGAGTCTCTTGTAGGCAACATATAGTTGGATCATATTTCTTGTTAATTCCTTTTGCCAATCTCTGTCTTTTCATTGGACGGTTTAATACACCGGTATTGTAGTAATTACTGGTAAGCAAGGACTCTGTTCTGCCATTTTGCTATTCATTTTCCATATGTCATCCTTTTTTTCTTCCTTAATTTCTCAATGATTGCCTTTTTCTCTGACTAATTGAAATTTTCTAGTGTCTAATTATAATTCCCTTATCACTTCTTTTTCTTTACATTTTTTTCTTTAGTTTTTTTATGGTTACCCTGGGGGTTATAATTAACATCTTAACTTTATAACAATCAAGTTTGTATTTATACCAAGAGAGTTTCCATAGTATTCAAAAGCTCTGCTCCTTTCTTTGGTTATTGTGACAAACTAAGTGTTTGTATATTCTGTGCCCATTAACAGAGATCTATAACTATGGTTTTATACATTCATATTTTAAATCATATATGAGAACAAAAAGAGGAGCTACAAACAAAAATGCAGTAACACTGGCTTTTTTATTTACCTCTGTAGTTACCTCTGCTGTTGTGGTTTATTTCTTCGTATTGCTTCAAAAAAGTGTGCAGTGTTCTTTCAATTCAGCCTGAAGGACTCCATTTAGTACTTTTTGTAGGGCAGGCTTACTAGTGATGTATTCCCTTAGTTTTTGTTTATCTTGAAATGTCTTTATTTCTCCTTCATTTTCCACATATGTGGAATTCTTGGTTGACAGGTTTTCTTTTTGTTTGTTCTGCACTTTTAATATGCCATTCCAATGCTTCCTGTCCTCCATGATTTCTATAGAGAAATTGGCATAAATCTTACTGAGGATCACTTGTACGTAAGGAGTTGTTTCTACTGCTGCTTTCAAGATTTCTTCTTTGTCTTTTGGCAATTTGATCATGATGTGTCTTGGGGTGGATCTCTGAGTTTATCTTGCTTGGAGTTTGTTGAGCTTATTAGATGTGTAGACTCATGGTTTTCCTCCAATTTGGGAGGCTTTCAGACATTATTTTTTCAAATATTTTCTGTCCCTTTTCCCCTCCTTTCCCTCTGGAACTCTCACTATGTGTGCATTGATACACTTGATGATGGACGTAAGTCTCTTAGGCTTTGCTCATTTTTCTTCATTCTTTGCTTTTTCTACTCCTCTTTTCCTTTCCTGAGACTGGACTCCTCAACTGACCTTTTAAAATTCGCTGATTCTTTTTTTTAAAAAAGATTTTAATTTTCCCTTTTCTCCCAAAAGCCCCACGGTACATAGTTGTATATTTTAGTTGTGCGTCCTTCTAGTTGTGGCATGTGGGATGCTACCTCAGCATGGCCTGATGAGCAGTGGCATGTCTGCACCCAGGATCTGAACTGGCGAAACCCTGGGCCGCTGAAGCCGAGCGCACGAACTTAACCACTTGGCCACGGGGCTGGCCCCTGCTGATTCTTTTTAGCTTGGTGAAATCTGCTGTTGAACATCTTTTATAAATTTTTTACTTCACTTGCTGTACTTTGCAGCTGAAGAATTCTATTTTGTTCCTATTTATAATTTCTTTCTCTTACTCATATACCCTGTTTGGTGAGACATCTTTCTCATTGTTTCCTAGTTCTTTGATCATTGTTTCCTTTCATTCATTGAGCATATTGAAGACTGCATTTAAAGTCTTTTTTCTAGTAATCCAAAGCTTGTGCTTTTTCTCAGACAATTTATGTTAATCAACTTTTTTTCTGTGAACAGGACATACATCCCTCCTTTTTTCCCCTCAGCTTTATTGAGGTATAATTTATAAACAAAATTTGCATATTTTTGAGGTGTATAACGTGATAGTTTGATATATGTATACATTATTAAATGATTACCAGAGTCAAGCTGACAAATACGTTTATCACTTGACATAGGTAACAAGTTTTTAGGGGAAAAGGAGGTGTGAGAGAACACTAACATCTACTCTCTTAGCAAATCTCCAGTATACTATACAATATTTTTAATTATACTCATCATGCTGTACATCAGATCTCTAGAACTTATTTATCTTTTAGCTGATAAATTGTACCCTTTGATGACCTACTTCACAAAGAAGAACAAAGCTGGAGGCATCACACATCCTGATTTCAAATTTTCTTACAAAGCTATAGTAATCGACAGTATGGTACTAGCATAAAAACAGATACATAGACCAATGGAACAAAATAGAAAGCCCAGAAATAGACCCACACATATATGCTCAACTATTAGACAAGGGCTCCGAGAACACACAGTAAGGAAAGGATAGTCTCTTCAATAAACAGTTCTGGGAAAATTCGATATCCATATGCAAAAGCGTGAAATTTGACCCTTATCTTATACAATACCTCAAAGTTAACACGAAACGGATTAAAGACTTAAGAAATTGGTAAAACATAGGAGGTAAGCTCCTTGACATCAGTCTGGCAATGAATTTTTGGATTTGACAGCAAAATAAAAAATAAACAAGTGGGACTACATCAAACTAAAATGCTTCTGCGCAGCAAAGGAAACAATCAACAAAATGAAAGGTCAACCTACCTACAGAGTGGAAGAAAATATTTGCAAACATCATATCTGATAAGAGTTCAGTATCCAAAATATAAAAAGAACTCAATCAACTCAATACCAAAAAACAAACAAACAAAACACCAAATAACCCAACTAATAAATGGGCACAACACCTGCATAGACACTTTTCTAAAGAAGATATGCTACTGGCCAATAGGTATGAGAAAAGGTGTTCAACATCACTAATCATCAGGGAAATACAAATTGAAACGATAATAAGATATCACTTCACACCTCTTAGGATGGCTCTTATCAAAAAGACAAGAGTTAATAAGTGTTGGCAAAAGCAAGAGTGTGGAAAAAGGGAACCCTAGTGCACTGTTGGTGGGAATGTAAAATGGTGGAGCCACTATGGAAAACCGTATCGAGGTTCCTCAAGAAATTAAACATAGAACTACCATATGATCCAGCCACTCCGCTCCTGGGAATATATCCAAATGAAGTAATTTCTGCTCTCCTATGTTCATTGATGCATTATTTACAATAGCCAAGATATGGAAACAACCTAAGTGTCCATGGATAGATGAATGAATAAAGAAAATGTGAGAAATATATATATATATATATATATATATACACACACAAACACACATTTTATGAAGATATATAAAAATTATTCTTAAAAGTTTCTGAAAAATTCATTAAAAAAGTATCATTCTTCCCTTTATTAGGGTAAAACTGCGAGGAACAGGAACAGAGACAAAAGATCAATTGTGGATTCTCCTTCCTTCAGACTTCATGTGTCCCTCAAGAAATCTCTACTGACAGAGCTTAAAAGGGAGCCAGCTGGAAAGGCAAAATGGGGTTGGCGGAGTCCCAGCAACATAGAGAAGAATACAGTATATTGAGCTCAGATATGTGGATAACTTTTACCTCACATCTACATCTTCCTACAGCATCCTGATGAAGGATGCAAACAGCATGTCTTTGAAAACAAAATAAACACAGAGATAACTGCAGCATTCACTTCCAAAAACATGAGGAAAAAACCCACAACCTGTGTTAGGAGCTTGTACTTTATGTTTATATAATAAATAGGGAACCATTTAAAGATTTTAATTAGCAGTATAGAGACAGGAAATGTATTATAGTTGGCTAATTTTGCATAGAAAAGTTACATATACCTGGTGACTTTTCTTCTTTCTCACGTGACCACATAAAAGTTCAGAATTTAGATAAAAAGCTTCCTTCTCTATGTATTTGAATAATATTCCAGCCTCAGGCACACTCAGAACCTTTGCCTGAGTCCCAGACGGGGCATTCCTCTCAGATGGGGCAGTTTTTCTACCTGAAGGATTTAAAAATATCCTCAAGACTGGGGGCTGGCCCCGTGGCCAAGGGGTTAAGTTCGCGCGCTCCACTGCAGGCGTCCCAGTGTTTCATTGGTTCGAATCCTGGGCGTGGACATGGCACTGCTCGTCAGACCAGGCTGAGGCAGCGTCCCACATACCACAACTAGAAGAACCCACAACGAGAAATATACAACTATGTACTGGGGGGCTTTGGGGAGAAAAAGGAAAAAATAAAATTAAAAAAAAATATATCCTCAAGACTTTGCAAGAGTTGGGAGATCTTCAGGTATAATCTGTGTAAAAATTGTGTAGAGGTAAAAACCTTCTATCACTCATAAACGTATTTGGAGGAGTGTATAAAGGTTATCCTGACTTAACTTTAGGCAAACCATAAACAGCAACTATACACAAAGCATTTTCCAATCCCCTATGTTTTTAACTGGATAAGTGGCCCCGCAGAGGCAGGACCTGCTGCTTTTAGGGAGGTGTAGTAGTTAAGAGTCTCAAGCCAGACTGCCTGGGTAAAAATCCCAGCTCAGTTACAGAGTGTGAGATCTTGGGCTCAGGACTGAATATCTCCAGTCTTGGCTCATATTATAATTCTCAATTTCCCCATCAGTAAATGAGGTAAAAAAACCAATCTCTTCCTCATGGGATTACTGTGCAGCTTTAATGGGTTAATACTTATAAAGGGCCTGCTTCACATAGGGTTTGGCACAGAATAAGTGCGAATTAATGTCTGATATACATCACCAAATAAACACATTCCATGCTCACTGCTTCAGCTGCACAGATCATCTTTTAATCTCCCAAACATGCTATGTTCTCTCTCTTCCTCTGGACCTTTGCTCATTTTCATTCCCTTGACTAGAACTTATCTACTGCTCTGGCTTCCATTGCCTTTCTAACCCCTAATCACTCTTTATGCCCCAACTTAGATATCTTTCCTGAGAAGCCTCTTCTCCCTTAAGACTGGGTTACTTGTTTCCTTTATTTTTTAATAAAGTGAAAATCAAATAACACAAAATTCATGATTTTAATCACTTTAAAATGTACAAACCATTGCTTTGAGTACATTCACAATGTTGTGCAACCATCACCTCTATCTAGTTTCAGAACATTTTCATCACCTCAAAAAGTAACTCTATACCCAACAAGCAGTTATACCCTGTTCTCTCCTATCACTAAACCCTGGTAACCACTAATCTCCTTTCTGTCATTATGGACTTGCCTAATCTGGACATTTCATATAAATGGACTCATGCAATATGTGGCATTTTGTGTGTATGTGATATCTTGCAATTATCTTTTTAATTATGCACTTTCTTCTCATTCTAAAAAAATACTCACTTCATGCATGATTTTGTATAACTATGGAGGAGAGTCCTCCAAATTGTATGCATTTCTTGCCTGACAGAACCTGTTTTGGACTCTGCCTGAAAGAGACTAAGACTCCTCAGGCATACTGCCTGTACCAATCCAGCAACATACACAAAGATTTTACACCATGACCGAAGGAGTTTTATCCCAGGAATATAATGTTACTTTACCATATAAAAATCACAGTGTAATATGTCATATTAATAGAATAGCAGATAAAACCTCATGATCATCTTAAGAGATGTAGAAAAAGCCTTTACCACAATCCAACACCCTTTCATGATAAAAACTCTCAACAAACTAGGATGAGAAGATATCTTCTTCAACCAAATGAAAGCCATCTTTGAAAAACCCACAATGACATCATACTTAATAGTGCAATTGTTCAGAAGACAACCCACAGAATTGGAGAAAATATCTGCAAATCACATATCTGATAAGGTACTTTTATCGAGAATGTATAAATAACTCTTACAAATAAATAATGAATAGGTAATCCAATTAAAATGGGAAAATAATTTAAAGACATTTTTCCAAAAAACCCCATAAAAATGGCCAATGAGCATGTGAAAAGATGCCCCAAATCATTAGTCATTTAGGTAATACAAAGCACAACTACAATGAAATACCACTTCAGACACACTAAGACGGCTAAATAAAGATGGACAATAAATAACAAGTATTGGTGAAGATGTGGAATAATTGAAAGTCTCATATACGGCAGCTGGGAATGCAAAATGGTGCGGGTGCTTTGGAGAACATTTTTGCAGTTCCTCAAAACAGTACCCACAGATTTAACATATGACTCAGCAATTCCACTCCTAGATGCATATCAAAGAAAAATAAAAACATACAGCCACAAAAAGACTTGCATATGTATGTCCATAACAGCATTATTAATAAAAGCTAAAAAGTGGAAATAACTCAAATGCCCATCATATGGTGAATGGATAAACAATACGTTATAACCATACAATGGAATCCTAGTCACAGTAAAAGAACAAACTATTGATACATACTACAACATAGATGAAACGTTATGCTGAGTAAAAGTCAGTCATAATACAGCACATATTGTATGATTTCACTTACGTTAAAAGTCAAGAATAGTGGCCAATCCAGTGTGCAGCAGTTGGCTTCACTTGCTCCGCTTTGGCAGACGGGGTTCACAGGTTCAGATCTGGGTGCAGACCATCACACCGCTTATCAGGCAATGCTGTGGCAGGGTTCCTACATATAGAGTAGAGGAAGATGGGCACAGATGTTGGCTCTGGGCAAACCTTCCTCAGCAAAAAGAAGAGGATTGGCAGTGGATGTGCACTCAGAGCTAATCTTCCTCAAAAAAAACAAACAAAAAAGTCAAGAATGGATAAATATATAGAAAAAGAAAGTAAATTATTTGGCTTCCAGTGACCTGGGGGAGGGGCAAATGGAAAGCGACTGCTAATGGATAAAGGAGTTACTTATTGCAGTGAATAAAATGTTCCAGAAGTAGATAGTAGTGACAGTTGCAAAACTCTGTAAATATACAGAAACCATTGAATTGTACATTTTAAATAGGTAGGTATTACAGCACAGTAATTATTTCTCAATATATTCTTATCAAAATGGTTTTGAGACAACACAATGAGCCATTTAACGATAATAAATTTGATGATTTAGGAGAAAAAAATCTAAAACTAAGAAAAATGCAACTAACTAAAATTGATAAAAGCTGAAATTAAAAGTCCGAATAGTCTTGTATTTGTTAAAAATTTTGAAGAACTCTTCACAACCCCAAAAAGTCAATCCAGCTCCAGATATTTACACCGGTGAATTCTATCACATGTTCAAGAAAGAAATAACATGTATCCTTCAGAAATTTAAATTTAATTTTCAGAAAATTAAAGAGGAGGGATTACTACCCAAGTTGTTTTATGGGGCTAGCATGTCCCTTTATATCAAAATTGAAAAGAACATTTTTTTAAAATCTGAAAATTACAGTTGAATAACCTTCTTGAATACAGTCACAAAAATGAAATCAAATGTTACATAAAAAGATAGTATATTATGACAAAACAAAGATTATCCCTAGAATTCAAGATTAGTTTACTGTTGGAAAAAAATCAATCAGTGGTGGACTTCCAGTTCTAATTCTACATGTAAGGAGAGTAGAAGTTGCCACCCAACCTAACAACAAGTAAAAAGTTGAACAAACTGAAAAGTTAAAAACCCTTCTTAAATTCATAGAGAAGTGAGGTCATAGACAAATCCCTGCCTGAAAATTTGAGAGTCAGACAGATGAATATAGAGAATTGCAACCTACCAGAGCAAAAACTCAAGAGCAGAAACCTCCTTGGGAGCCAGTGTCAGGGTAGGAAGACCTGAACTGTACTTCAGTTGTGGGAGGTTCATTGTGAACAATTCTGAGAGTTAAAAACCCCAGGGGGACCCAGTTACTACCCAAATTCACTAATTCTCAGGATGACTATACTCAGGGCCACCCTAGAGTTTGTGAACTCGAGGGAAAACATTTTTGTGATCCTCTGTCTGTTTAAAGAATTTGGTTAAAAACATATTATAAGAAAGTCTTCTCATTATAATCAAGATGGAATAACTTCATTCCTCTTGTCTCATCCCTCTTTAAGCTAAAAACCCTGGATAAATACACAAGCAAAGAAAACTGAAATGTGGAAAGGAGAAGATGAACTGGCTAAGGATCTCAGGACATGAAAAACAACACAGCAGTGATTTTCTTTGGTTTTCTTATTGCCTCCCATGCATCTCAGACAGAGTGCCACAGATGCCTCTAACCTTGAAACACCAACAAACACTGACAAAAATCTCCAAGAAGACTGTTGCCAATAAAGGACCTGGCAAAGGGTGGCCTAGCTATAGAAAATCTTTTTGGCAACACTGGCCCTACTCAAGGCAAAAAAAAGGAAAACATGACATATACTCCATGGTTTTAGCAGGGCTGATTGGGTAGCTGACCGTCAACCCCTTCTCCTTGCCTCATGAAGCAGGTGGTGGTGTCAGTGAGGCCAAACAGGCAGCTACTCTTCCATTCCCCACCCGGCAGAAGCAGGTGGCACTCAAATTTCTTTGCCAGGTGGTGATCATGGGAGAAATGAAGAGTAGATCTTCTTTCTCTGCCCACAGGAAGCTGGTGATGGGGATTCAATTCTCTTGCCAGTGGGTAGTGTTGGCAGGACTTAGTGGGAAGCTGATCTTTCACAACACCCCAGGAGAAAGCAGGCAATGCATTGATTCACCTGCCAGGATAGGGGTCCAGTGACATACTGAGACTATATCCCCACCTGACAGCAATGCAACTTCAAAGGTGGTAAAGAGCAGAGCTAGGCACCTCTCAGGTTCAACTCCCACACCTCAGGTTCAGAGGGACTCAATGGAAAGCTGACCCTCCACACTCACATGGCAGCAGAGAGGCTCAATAAGGCGATGCAAAGCTGAGCCAATTGACACTCAAAACACCCCAACCTCTAATGTCACCATGACCCAGAGGGGTGCTGATCCTCCACACCCACCTAGCATCAATGAAACTGAATGACATATGTGAAGTGGGGTCTGCTCCTCAATTCTTCGTGTCATCAGACAGACCACCACAGTGACAGTTGTTCTTCAGCCCTGAGCCTACAGCATAAAAGCTGTGTAAGTCAGCACTCTGCTTTCTTTCTCTTATCTATTACCTGTGCCTAGTGGGGAAATGAGCTTGCAACCCAAATCACAAGCCACAGGGTGGTGAGAATGGGTGCTCTCAATTTGGCTGGAAAGGATTAAGCAGTATTGTGAGGAGAGATGAACTTCTGCACCATCAGTTTATAATGAAGCATTATTAATTGGCACTCCACTTTTGCCAGCGTAGTGTCAATGAGGCTCAGCAAGAAGCTAAGTACACACTCCCACCCAGCCCACATGCTACACCTTAACAAGGGTACTTCTACTAAAAAAGAAGTTTAAATGGTGTAAATGTCTCATAACATCCAAGGTATCCAGGATAATTAAAAAAATAACTCATTGTACCAAGATCAGCAAATCACAACGTGATTTAGTAAAAACAGTTAACTGATGTCACCACCAAAATGAATCAGATATTGGATTTATCTGACAAGGATTTTAATGCATCCATCATTAAATACATCAAAAAGCAATTATAGAGTGATGCCACTGAAAATGGTAGAGTAGGAAACGGAAGGAGTACATCCTTCCACTAAGGCAACCATTATTGTGGCAAATATTGTGAGAATAAAATTTCTCAGAATTCTAGAATTAAATCATAAACTTACAAAAACCAGTGGAATGTTTGATGAAGAAAAAGGCTGCTGAGTTTTGGAAAGAGAGCATTGTAATATTTTTGCTTGCTCACTTACTGTGTTGCATTCCCCAACTTGGCAGCGGCTATGAAGAGGACAGCTTGTATTCTTGTGATTTGCTGGTGCCAGAGGCAGAAACAGAGACTTTGTTCTTGAAGAATGGTGGTTGTTCATTTTGAGCTATCTTGCAGCTCCCTGAGGGATCAACTCAGGGCCTTGATTTTTCTTCACCCCATTGGAACTCTCTCAGTAGTAGAGAGGACACCAAAAAATGATTTTCAAAATCATTTAATGGCATATACTGTCAGCAGTTACCTGGAGCAAGGGATAACACACAGGGCAAGCAGCAGACATGTAGAAAAGGCTAGTAAAAAAGAGGCTGAGGTAGGAGATATAAGGGAGAATAAGAGCTTTAGATGATCCCTGTACATACCAGGGAATCTAGATTACCACAAGTATGCCTAGGGTTAGACATATGCTGAGAAAAATACCTGAGAAGATCCTAAGCTTTTACCACCAGCGTATCTTTAGTTTCTGCATTAGCAGGAAGGAATGGCAAAGATTGAGTTTTAAACAGCCTGGCTCAGTATTGAAAAAGTACACCAACTCAGACACTTTGAAAAACTGGGAAAGTATTTTTATTGGTTTGTTCGTTGCTTTGCTTTTTGTTTTATTTTGACACTTGATGTTTAAAGACATCTTTGTCAAATCACTACGTGACCACTAAGCTAGTGAGACAGAGACATCCCTGACCGTACATGACAAAGATTACAGCCTTTACAAAAATAGTTTAGAAAAGTGACTAAAAAACAAACAGTAAAAACCCACAATAAGAACCAAAAACATACTCTGAGAAGAGGGGAGGTTTAATCTCAAGTTACCACATTATAATATACAAAATGTCTAGTTTTCAACAAAAAATATGAATCATGGAAATATGTATTAAAAAATATGTGGCTCATTCACAGGGGGAAAAAGGTAATTAAAAGAAATTGTCTCTGAGAAATCTCATCAAGATGGCGGCATAGGCAGACTCTGAACTCAGCTCCTCCCATGAACACAACCAGGTTACAATTATTTTTGGAAAAGTTACCCTGGAAAGGAAACTGAAAACTGGATAAAAAGAACCCCCACAACAAGGAACAGTCCTGACTAAGGCAGAAGACGCAGAAATTCCTTCTGGAGAGAAAAAAATCTGCCTTCAGGAGCAGTGAGGTTTCACTGCCAGCCAGGCAGGAGCCACCCTAAGGTATGCAGCCCTCCCTGGAGGAGTGAGGTCCTGAGTGGGGGCCGATACTGCTGTAAGCATCTTTCAGAGTCAGCACAGCAGAGACAAGGGTCTTACTATCTGGGTTGCTGGCTATTAACTGCAGTGGGGAATATCCCCAGAAAAACTATAGGACGAAGGCCAAAAAGACCTGGGTCTTAAAGGGCCCACACACAAACTCACCCATCTCAGCAAACTAAAATCACCAGAGAGAAAGCTGACAGTCCTTTGGTGAAAAGAGACTCACCTGGAGGCTCTGGGTGCATCTTAGTGAGAGGAGAGACCTCTCCAGAGACTGAGACATGGTGGGGGCCGTTGTTGTGACCTAGTCCAGGCATGCTGACACAGACCCTGGCAGACACCATTGAAATTCTTCCCCTGGCATTTTAGCCCAGGGGTCTGCCACACCCACTAGAGCACAGATTTAATCTAGTAAAGCCAGGGCAGGCAGCCCACCCTAGGGACTGGCCCCACCCAAAATCAAGCCCTCAGGTTACTTGTTGGCCTGCATTCAATGGGTGCCTTAATCCTCTACAGGCAGGCAAGTGTGTCTGCCTCTGTGGGGCAGGGCCTGTGTGAGGACCAGGTGATCTGTGGGGGGCATTGGTGGAGATGTGGGGGCATTTTCAGTGGGGTGTTGGGGTATGCTCCAGGGAGTTGGGAAGTGTGCATGGACCAGGACTGTGTTGACAGTGTGTGTGGTCCTGTGGGGGGTGAGGCTTATCAGCAGCAGAAGAACTGTGCTTTACAAATAGCCGTCAAAAGTATCAACCCCACCTTCCAAAGCCTGAAACAATTGAGTGCTCCCATGCCTAGGACCAGCCCCACTCAGCTGCACTCCCAAGAGAACTGACAACAGCCCTTGTAGGCCTGAGGCCTATAGCAACAGTAAGCACCTGAGCCTAGCAACCAGCTACACTGAGTACCAACCCAATTAACAGGAAAACTGCAGCAGGAGTGTGCTGTTAGACATTGTAGCGAACAGTGCTGAGGCTCCCTGAGCCAGATTTACAAACAGCTGGCCAGGGAAGGAAAGACTAGACTCCCTGGGTACCTGCATTAAGAGCAACACTGACACAGCAGAAGGACAAAGTAGTCCACAAAGGGGTCACTCCTGGATCATTTGGACGGGTGACAAGAGGGAAGCACACTGCTAGGCCTCCAAAGGCATCTCTTACATAAGGCCACTTCTCCAAGTTCAGGAGACACAACCGACTCACCTAATACACAGATATAAGCACACAGAAAGAGGCACAATGAGGAGACAAAGGAATACATTCCAAGCAAGGGAACAAGACAAAACCCCAGACTAATTGAAACGGAAATTAGTAACCTACCCAACAAAGAGTTCAAACAAAAACTCATAAGGATGCTCACAGATATTGAGAGAAGACTGGATGAACGCAGTGAGCTGATCAGCAAAGAACTGGAAAATATAAAAAAGAACCAATTAGAAATGAAAAGTACAGTACTGGAAATGAAAAATTCACCAGAGGGACTCAATAACAGAGCAGATGATACAGAAGAATGGATCAGCGACCTAGACAAAAGACTAGAGGAAATCACCCAAGCTGAACAGAAAAAAGAAAAAAGAATTAGACAGAATGAGAAGAGTCTAAGGGAACTCTGGGACAATATCAAGCACACTCACATTCAGATTATAGGTGTCTCAGAGAGAAGAGAGAGACAAAGGGGCAGAAAATTTATTTGAAGAAATAATAGCTGAAAATTTTCCTAACTTAAGGAAGGAAACAGACATCCAAGTTCAGGAAGCACAGAGAGCTCCAAACAAGATAATCCCCAAGAGGCCCACACCAAGACACATTATAAATGAAACGATCAAAATTAAAGATAAAGAGATAATCCTACAAGTGGCAAGAGAAAGGCAACAAGTGACATACAAAGGAAAGCCCATATGGCTATGAGCAGACTTCTCAGCTGAAACCCTACAGGTGAGAAGAGAATGCCATGACATATTTAAAGTGCTAAAAGGAAAAAATCTACAGCTAAGAATACTCTATCCATCAAGGCTGTCATTCAGAATAGAAGGAGAGATAAAGAGCTTCCTAGACAAGCAAAAATTAAAAGAGTTTATCACCAAGAAACCAGTGCTACAAGAAATGCTGAAGGGAATTATTTAAGTGGGAAAGTGATGACCACAAATAGGAATTAAAAAAAATGAACCCCCTCCCCCCAAAAAAAACAAGACAATAAAATCACTGGTAAAGGTCAAAATATAATAAAAATAGCAGATCAACCACCTGTGAAGATAATGTGAAGGTTAAAAGACAAAAGTACTAAAATTACCTATGTCAGTCATAAGAGGGTAATGGATACACACACACACAACAAGAAATGAGATATGATTTCAAAAGTGTAAAATGTGGGAGGAGGGGAGTGAAAAAGTAGAGCTTTTAGAAATAAGTCAAGCTGAAGAGTCAATCAACTCAATATAGACTGCTATATACATAGAATATTATATAGGATATGCATGGTAATCACAAATGAGAAACCTATAATAAGTAAGCAAATAAGTAAGACAAAAGAATTCAAACATGTTACTAAAGACAGCCATCAAACCACAAGGGAAGAGAACAAGAGAAAAAGAAAGGAACAGAGAGGAACTACTAAAACACCCAGAAAAAAAAGTAACAAAATGTCAATAAATACATATTTATCAATAGTCACTTTAAATGTCAATGGACTAAGTGCTCAAATTAAAAGGCATAGGGTTGCCAATTGGATAAAAAAAAAAAAAGACCCACATATATGCTGCATACAAGAGACACACTTCAGACCTAAAGACACTCACAAACTGAAAGTGACAGGATGGAAAAAGATATTCCATGCATATGGCAAAGAAAAGAAAGCGGGGGTAGCAATACTTATAGCAGACAAAATAGACTTTAAAACAAAAACTGAAACAAGAGACAAAGAAGGGCACTACATAATGATAAAGGGAACAACCCAACAAGAGGATATAACATTTGTAAATATCTATGCACCCAACATAGGAGCAAATAAATATATCAAGCAATTATTAACAGACATAAAGTGAGAAATAGTAACACAATAATAGTAGGGGACTTTAACACTCCACTTTCACCAATGGATAGATCATCCAAACTGAAGATCTGTAAGGAAACACTGGCATTAAACAACACATTTGATCAGATGGACTAAGTGGATATATATAGAACATTTCATCCAAAACCCACATGGAAAATTCTCTGGGATTGATCATACATTAGGCCAAAAAACAAGTCTCAATAAATTTAAGAAGATCAAAATAATACCATGTATCTTTTCTGACCACAAAGCTATGAACTAGAAATCAACTACAGGAAGAAAATCAGAAAAGCCACAAAAATGTGGAGATTAAACAAAATGCTACTGAACAACGATTGGGTCAATGAAGAAATAAAAGGAGAAATCAAAAAATTCTTGGAGACAAATGAAAATGAGAATGTGACATGCCAAAATCTGTGCGATACACCAAAAGCAGTTCTAACAGGGAAATTTATAGCAATTAAGGCCTACCTCAAGAAAGAAGAAAAATCCCAAATAAACAATCTAACAGCGCATCTAAAGGTACTTGAAAAAGAACAAACAAAGCCCCAAATCAGTAGAAGGAAGGAAATAATAAAAATCAGAGCAGAAATAAATGAAATAGAGACTAAAATAACAATAGAAAGAATTAATGAAACCAAGAGTTGGTTCTTTGAAAAGATAAACAAAATTGAGAAACCCTTAGCTAGACTCACCAAGACAAAAAGAGGGAAGGCTCAAATAAATAAAATCAGAAATGAAAGAGGAGGAATTACAACAGACACTTCAGAAATACAAAAGATAATAAGAGAATACTATGAAAAGCTATATACCAACAAATTGGATAGTCTAGAAGAAATGGATAAATTCTTAGAAACATACCACCTTCCAAAACTAGACTAAGAAGAAGTAGCGAATTTGAATAGATCAATCACCAGTAAGGAGATCAAAACAGCAATCAAAAACCTCCCAAAAAATAAAAGTCCAGGAACATATGGCTTCCCTGGTGAATTCTACCAAACATTCAAAGAAGACTTAATACCTATCCTTCTCAAAAAATTGAAGAGGAGGGGAGGCTTCCTAACTCACTCTACAAAGCCATCATTATCCTGATACCAAAACTAGACAAGGACAACACAAAAAAAGAAAATTACAGGCCAATATCACTGATGAACATCAATGCAAAAATCCTCAACAAAATACTATCAAATCGAATACAACGATATATTAAAAAGATCATACACCATGATCAAGTGGGTTTCATTCCAGGGATGCAGGGATGGTTGAACATCAGCAAATCTATCAATGTGATACCCCACATTAACAAAATGAAAAATAAAAATCACATGATCATCTCAATAGTTGCAGAGAAAGCACTTGACAAGATACAGCATCCATTTATGATAAAAACTCTGAATAAAATGGGTATAGAAGGAAAGTATTTCAACATAATTAAGGCCATATTGACAATCTTACAGCTAATATCATTCTCAATGGAGAAAAACTGAAAGCTATCTCTCTAAGAACAGGAATCAGACAAGGACGTCCAATGTCACTCTTATTTAACATAGTATTGGAAGTCCTAGCCAGAGCAATCAGGCAAGAAAAAGAAAAAAAAGGGATCCAAATTGGAAATGAAGAAGTGAAACTGCCACTATTTGCAGATGACATGATTTTACATATTGAAAACCCTGAAGAATCCACCAAAAAACTTTTAGAAAGAATAAATGAATATGGTAAAGTTGCAGGATACAAAATCAACATACAAAAATTTGTTACATGTCTCTACACTAACAACAGAGTAGGAAAAGAGAAATTAAGAATGCAATCCTTTTTACCATTGCAACAAAAGGAATAAAATACCTAGGAATAAACTTAACCAAAGAGGTGAAAGAGCTGTACACTGAAAACTATAAAGCAGTGTTGAAAGAAATCGAAGAAGACACAAAGAAATAGAAAGATATTCCGTGGTCTTGGATTGGAAGAATTAACATAGTTAAAATTTCCATACTTCCTAAAGCAATCTATAGATTCTACACAATCCCTAGCAAAGTTCCAACAGCATTTTTCACAGAAATAGAACAAAGAATCCTAAAATTTATACGGAATAACAAAAGACCCCAAATAGACAAGGGATTCCTGAGAAAAAAGAACAAAGCTGGAGGTATCACACTCCCTGATTTCAAAATATACCACAAAGCCATAGTCACCAAAACAGCATGGTACTGGCACAAAAACAGACACACAGATCAATGGAACACAATCGAGAGCCCAGAAATAAACCCACACGTTTATGGACAGCTAATATTCAACAAGGGTACCAAGAGCATACAGTAGAGAAAGGAGAGTCTCTTCAATAAAGGTGTTGGGAAAACTGGACAGCCACATGCAAAAAATGAAAGTAGACCATTCCCTTACACCATGCACAAAAATCAACTCAAAATGGATTAAAGACTTGAATGTAAGACCTGGAACCATGACCCTTCTACAAGGAAACAGGCAGTACACTCTTTGACATTGGTCTGAGCAGCATACTTTCAAGTACCATGTCTGACCAGGCAAGGGAAACAAATGAAAAAATGAAGCAATGGGACTACATGAAACTAAAAAGCTTCTGCACAGCAAAGGAAACTGTCAACAAAACGAAAAGACAACCTAACAATTGGGAGAAGATATTTGCAAACCATGTATCAGATAAGGGGTTAGTATCCGAAATATACAAAGAACTCATACAGCTCAACAACAAAAAAACCAACAACCCAATTAAAAAATGGGCAAGAGATCTGAACAGAGATTTCTCCAAAGAAGATATATGGATGGCCAACAGGCATATGAAAAGATGTTCAACATCATTACCTATCAGGGAAATGCACATCAAAAGTGCAATGAGGTATCGCCTCATTCCAGTTAGAAGGACTACAATTAACAAGATAGGATACAACAAGTGTTGGAGAGGATGTGGAGAGAAGGGAACTCTCATACACTGTTGGTGGGAGTGCAAACTGTTGCAGCCACTATGGAAAGCAGTATGGAGTATCCTCAGAAAATTAAGAATAGATCTACCATATGATCCAGCTATTCCACTGCTGGGTATTTATCCAAAGAACTTGATAACACTAAGGCATAAAGACACATGCACCCCTATGTTCATCACTCCATTATTCACAATAGCCAAGACTTGGAAGCAACCCAGGTGCCCATCAAGGGACGAATGGATAAAGAAGATGTGGCATATACACATAATGAAATACTACTCAGCTGTAACAAATGATGAAATCCAGCCATTTGTAATAACACGGATGGACCTTGAGGGTATTATGCTAAGTGAAATAAGTCAGAGGGAGAAAGTCAAATACTGTATGATCTCACTCATAAGTAGAAGATAAAAACAATGACAAACGAACACATAGCAACAGAGATTTGACTGGTGGTTACCATAGGGGAAGGGGGGAGAGGGAAGGACAAAAGGGGAAATTAGGCTTACATGTGTGGCGATGGATTATTATTAGTTTTTGGGTGGTGAACACGATGTAATCTACACAGAATTTGAAATATATTGTGATGTACATCTGAAAGCTATCTAATGTTATAATCCAATGTTACTGCAATAAAACAACAAGCAACAAAAAAAAGAAATTGTCTCTGAAAAAGCCCAGACATTGGACTTACTAGATAAAGATTTTAAATCAACTCTATTAAATATGCTTAAAGAGCTAAAGGAAACTGTGGTCAAAGAACTAAAGGTGTCATACTTCACCAAGTAGAAAATACCAAGAAAGAATAGAAATAATACAAAAGAAGCAAATAGTATATCTGGAGCTTAATAGCACAATAACTGAAATAAAAAATTCACTAGAGGGGTTCAACAGAGAATTTGAGCAGGTGAAAGAAAGAATAAGTAAACATAAAGACAGATCAATTTAAATGATCCCATCTGAGGTGCAGAAAGGAAGAAAAATGGAGTTAAGGGAACTGTGAGATGCATTCAAGTACACTAACATATGCATGAGAGTCCCAGAAGGAGAAGAGACAGAAAACGGGGCACAAGGAGTATTTGAATAAAAATGGCCCAAATCCACAAATTTGATGAAATACATAAATCTACATGTACAAGAATATATATTCTATAAAAACTATTATTATTATGTCAAATCCATAAGAAGAAATAGAGAATACAGTTAAAAATAACTATATAGGTATATGCGAAAATTAGTATTCATTATTTTTAATTGTAACACTTATCTTTTTCTATATGATTAAACAGACAAATGTTTAAAACAATAATTATAAATCTGTTGGTGGGCAGAAAATGTATAAAGATGTAATTTGCAACAATAGCAACATAAGGGGAGAGGCAAAGTTGTATGGCAGCAAGGTGTACACTACTGAAACTAAGTTGTTATTAAATCAAACTATTTTGTTACAAATTTTATATATTAATTGTAATCTTCAAGGTAACCAGTAAGAAGTTAACTTTAAAATTATACAAAAAATGAAATGAGAAGGGATCAAAGGGGATACAAAAAATCAAATAAACAAATAAAAAATGAGTGATGGAGGAAGTAAGGAATAAAAAATATATAATGTATATTATATAATATATATAAAATAGAGAACAAAGTGCCAAAAATTAGTCCATCCTTCTCAGTATTTTATTTACATATAAATGGATTAAAATTCCCAATCGAAAGGCAGACATTGGCAAAATGAATTAAAAGGAACATAATCCAACTATATATTGTTTACAAGAGACTCATTTTAGATCCAAAGACACAAACAGATTGAAAGTGAAATGAGAGAAAACATTTCCCCTGAAAATAGTAACAAAAAAGAGATGAGGTGGCTATCCTAATATCAGGCAAAAAGACTTTAACTCAAAAATGTTTGCAATAGACAAAATGAACATTAAGTATCAGTAAAAGAGACTATCCACCAAAAACATTTAACAATTATAAACATACATGCACTAACAACAGAACCTCAAAATATAAGAAGCAAAATTTGCCAGAATTGAAGAGAGAAATAGACCATTCTATAATAATATTTGGAGATTTTAAATCCACTTTTAAGAGTAATTAGAACAACTATGCAAAACATTAATACGGAAAAAGAGAACTTAAATAACAGTAGATCAAAAAGACCTAACAGACATCTATAGAACACTCCACCCAACAACAGCAAAATACACATTCTTCTAAATGGCACATGGAACATTCTCCAGGATACATCATATGTTAGGCTACAAAAAATGTCTGAATAATTTTTTAAAATTGAATAAAATTGAAGTCATACAAAATATTTGATCACAATGCAATGAACTAGAAATCAATAACAGAAGTTAAAACGGAGAATTTACAAATATATTATAATTACTACCTTCTTTAAAAGCCAATGCGTAAAATAAGAAATCAGAAGGGAAATTAGAAAATGTGTTAAGATGAATTAAAATGAACACACAACATATCAAAACTGGTGGAATGTAGTACAAACAGTGCTCAGAGGGAAACTGAAGACTGTAATTGCCTACATTGAAAAACAAGAGAGATCTGAATCCAATAACCTAACTTTACGTGGTAAGGACTAGAAAACGAAGAGCAAATTGAACCAAAATTTAGTAGAAGGAAGGAAAGAATAGATTAGAGCAGAGGCAAATTAAAGAAATAACAGAAAAATAATGAAGAGAATCAGTGAAACCAAAACTTGGTTCTGGAAAAGATTTTTAAAAATTGGCAAACCTTTAGTTAGACTAAGCAGAAAGGAGGGAGATTCAAATTCTAAAATTGAAGATGCAAGTGAGAACATTACTATAAACCTCACTGAAAAAAATTATTATGAAAGAATACTATAAACAAATATTTTCCAACAAGTAACATAGCCTGGATGAGATAGACAAATTTCTGGAATCACATGAACTAACAAAACTGAGTCAAGAAGAAATAGAAAATCTGAACAGAACAAGTAAAGCCGTAGAATCAGTAACCAAAAACCCTCCAACAAAGAAAAGCCCAGGACCATTAGGACTAGATGTTTTCACTGATGAATTCAAAAAACATTAATAGAGAGTGAACATCAATCCTTCTCAAACTCTTGCAAAACAAAAAAAAAATTAAGAAGAGGGAATACTTCCTAACTTATTCTGTGAAGCCAGAATTATCCTGTTACCAGAGCTAGACAAAGCACCCCAAGAAAAGAAAATTATAGGCTGATACCCCTTATTAGTATATATGCAAAATCCTCAACAAAATAATAGGAAACCAAATCCAGCAGCATATCAAAAGTGGGATGTATCCCAGGAATGCAAGAGTGGTTTGGCATGCAAACATCAATGTAGTGTATCACATAAAGAATGTCTACTTTTGCCACTTCTATTCAACATTGTACCGGGAGCTCTAGTCAGAGATGTTAGTCAAGGAAAATAAAAGGCATCCAAATTAGAAAGCAAGAAGTAAAACTATCTCTATTTGCATGAGACATGATCTTATATATGGAAAAAACTAAAGAATATGCGAATAAGTCTATTAGAGCTAATAAATGAATTCAGCAAGTTGCAGGATACAAGATATGCAAAACAATCAGTTTTATTTCTATACACTACCAATGGACAATCTAAAAAGGAAATTTAGAAAACAATTCCATTTACAATAGCATCAAAAAGAATCAAATTCTTAGGATTAAATTTAATCAATTAAGGGCAAGAGTTTTAACTGAAAACTACAAAACATTGCTGAAATAAATTAAAGAAGCCTAAATAAGAGGAAGGACATCCTGTGTTCATAAATTGAAAGAGAATATTGTTAAAATGGCAGTAATCCCTAAACTGGTCTACAAGACTCCGTGCAATCCCTATTGACATCTAGTGGCCATTTTTCTAGAAATGGGAAAGCTGGTACTAAAATTAATATGGATTTGTAAGTAAGCCTGAACAACCAAAACAATCTTGATAAGAACAAACATAGAGGAGTCACATTTCCCAATTTTAAAACTTATTACAAAGCTACAGTAATCAAGGCACTATGGTACTTGCACAAAGACAGACATATAAATCAATGGAAAAGAATTGGGAATTCACAAATAAATGTATACATTTATGGTTGATTGATTTTTGACAAGGGTTCCAAGACCATTCAGTGGGAAGGAATAGTCTCTTCAACAAATGGTGCTGGAACAACTGCTTATCCACATGCAAAGGAATGAAATTTGACTTTCACCTTGCACCAAATGCAAAAATTAGTTCACAATGGAACAAAGAGCTAAACCCATAAACTCTTATATGAAAACTCACCAGGGTAAATGATCATGGCCTTCGATTTGACAATGGTTTCTTAGATATGACACTAAAAGTGCAATAAAAGAATAAATAAATTGGCCTTCAAAATTAAAAACTTTGCTCATCCCAAAGGTCACTATTGAGAAAGTGAAAATACAACCCACAGAATGGGAAAAAGTATTTGCAAATCATTTATCTGATAAGAGTCTAGTAGCCAGAATATATAAAAAAATCTCAACAACACCCACTAAAATGGCTGTAATTATAAAAACAGAAAATAATCAATGTAGGTGGAGATATGGGGAAATTAGAACATTCATACACTGCTGTTGGGAGTGTAAAATGATACAGCCACTGTGGAAAACATTTTGGCAGTTCTTCAATAAGTCAAATATAAAATTAACATATGACCCAGCAATTCGTCTCCTGGGTACATGACCAAAAGAATTAAAAACAAGTGTTCAAACAAAAACTTGTACACATGATCATAGCAGACCTTTTCACAATAGCCACAAAGTGGAAACAATCCAAATGTCCATCAATTGATGGATGGGTAAACAAAAGTGTTAATCCATAGAATGGAATGTTATTCAACCATAAAAAGGGGAAGCAAACACTGATACATGCTACAACTTGGATAAACTTTTACATTATGACAAATGAATTCAGAAAGAAAAGACAACATACTGTGCAATCCCATTTATTTTAAATATCCAGAATAGGCAAATCCATAGGAACAGAAAGCAGATTAGTAGTTGCCAAGTGCTGGGGGAGGATGGTATGGAGATATGGGTATGGGGTTTCCTTTTGGCGTTATTAAAATATTCTGGAACCAGATAATGGTGATAGTTGTGCAACATTGTGGATGTACTAAATGGGCATCGTACACTTTAAAATGGTTAAGCTAGTAAATTTTATGTTATGTGTATTTAAACACAATAAAAAAGCAATTGCATTCATTTGAAATAAATATACTTAGCAAAGGAATAAAAGTTACAAAAAAAAGTATCAATGTGTAAATCTTTTAAAAATAAGATACTTTTTTAAAAGCAGTTTTAGGCTTACAGAAAAGAGTGATTAGAAAGTATAAAGAGTTCCCGTATACTCCCTCTCCCCTGACCTCAGTTTCCATTACTATTAACATCTTACATTGGTGTTATACATTCATTAGAGCTGATGAACCAATGTACTGATACATTATTATCAAGTAAAGCCCACGGTTTACATTAGGTTTCACTCTTTGTGTTGTACAGTTGTATGGGTTTTGCTAAATGCATAATGTCATGTATCCACCTTTAAATTATCGTATAGAGGAGTTTCAGTGACCTCAAAAGCCCCTGTGCTCCACCTATTCATCCTAACCCCTTTCTCACCCACCACCCACCAAGTTCAGTAATATTTTCATTGTTTCTGTAGTCTTGATTATTCCAGAATTTCATATAGTTGGAATCATACAGCCTTTTCATCCTGGCTTTTTTCCCTTAGAGATATGTTTTTCTCCCCCGAAGACTTTAGTTTTAGAGCAGTTTTAGGTTCACAACAAAATTGAGGGGAAAATATATAGATTTCCCATATATTCTCTGCCCTCATACACGCATAGCCTCCCCCATTATCAACATCCCCCACCATTGTGGTACATTTGTTACAATTGATGTACCTACGTTGACACTTCATCGTCATCCAAAGTTCATAGTTTACCTTAGGAGTCACTCTCGATTGTGTACATGCTATGGGTTTGAACAAATGTATACTGACGTGCGCCTATAATTACAGCATCGTACAGAGTAATTTCACTGCCCTAAAAACCCTCAGGGTTTTGCCTATTCATCCCTCCCCCTACCCACAACCCTAGGCCACTACTGATCTTTTCACTGTCTCCATAGTTTTGCCTTTTTCAGATTGTTAAATAGTTGGAATCATATAGTATGTAGCCTTTTCATATTGCCTTCTTTCACTTACTACTATGTGCTGTTTTCTCCATGTCTTTTCATGGATTGAGAGTTAATTTCTTTTCAGCTTGGATAATATTCCACTTTCTGGATGTACCACAGTTTGTTTATCCATTCACTTACTGAAGGACATCTTGGTTGCTTGCATTTGGCAATTATGAATAAAGCTGCTATAAACATTTGTGTGCAGGTTTTAGTGTGGACATAAGTTTTCAATTCTTTTGGGTAAATACCAAGAAGTTCAATTGCTGGATTGTATGACAAAAATATGTTTAGTTTTATAATTAACTGCTAAAATGTCTTCCAAAGTGACTATCATTTTGCATTCCCAGCTGAAGGAATGAGAGCTCATTCTCAGCAATGAATGAGAGTTCCTTTTGCTCCATATCCTCACCAACATATGGTGCTGTCAGTAACAATGTTTCAAGGTTCGGCCATATATTTTCATGGCTTGAGAGCTTATTTCTTTTTATCATTGAATAATATATAATTATAGGGATATAACACAGTGTTTATCCATTTATCTATTAAAGGACATCTTGGTTGCTTCCAAGACTTGGCAATTAAGAATAAAGCTGCTATTGAGCCAGCCCTGATGGCCTAGTGATTAAATTTTGACGCACTCTGCTTTGACGGCCCAGGTTTGATTCCTGGGTGCAGAGTCACACCACTTGTCTCTCAGTAGCCATGCTGTGGCAATGGCTCACAAAGAAGAACTAGATGGACTTACAACTAGAATGCACAACTATGTACTGGGGCTTTGAGGAGGAAAAAAATAAGAAAGAGAGGAAGATTGGCAACAGATGTTAGCTCAGGGCAAATCTTTCCCAGTAAAAGAAAAAGAAAAAAAGGAATCCAATCACTTAGGGAGAAACAGAAAAAAAAAAGAATAAAGCTGCTATTAACATTCTTGTGCAGATTTTGTGTGGACATAAGTTTTCGCCTCCTTTAGGTAAATACCAAGAGATAATTGCTGAATCATATGGTAAGATCATTTTTACCTTCGTAAGAAACTGCCAAATTTGCTTCCAAGGTGGCTGTACCATTTTGCATTCCTACCAATAATTTTTTTATGTGTGTGATGGTAGCCCTAGCAAACTAACATATCAGATGTGGACTGAAAAGGCTCCTACCAAAAGACTCTTTCTTTTCTATTGATGCTGTTGTTGTTTGTCTTATTCATCCTATTTCTATACTCTTGTTACTTAACTGGGAGGTGGGTGTCTGAAACCAGTCAGACAATTTTCAAAGCAGAGCAGAAAAATTAAACTTCAATGTTTTAGCCAAAAGACCAGGAAAAGTACCCTGAAGAGCTAGAATGTACTAGTGATTTTGCTGAGATAATTAAGTTCATGAAAATGACCATGTACAATTGTGCATAAAATTCTGGGCTCATGAAAAAACTTCACATGCATAGATCTGAACCTAAAAATAATATCAAATAATTTAAGAACTGATCCAAAAAGTAAACCACTTTCCAGATCCCACATTTCTCACACATGATGGCATGTATATGGGCCAGATATGAATAACTCTGCAAAGGCTTTGAAATTTGAAGTGAGACTAGAATGACAGCCAATAAAACTTGGATAAGAATTTGTGGCCAGAACCTAAAACAAAACAAAACTAAAAAACACCAAAATAAATATTCTCCACAGGATTTAAGTTAGATACAATGTCTAACAATATAATACCAAAATGTCCAGGATGTACTTAAAATTGATTGGTATATGAAGAACCACAAAAATGTCAATAAGTACTAAGGGAAAATATGTAAAACAGAAGCAAGTATCAAGATTACACAAGTATTGAAATTAGCAGAAAATGATATGAAGGCAGCTATTATAATCATACTACCTGAAGTAATGGCTGCTGGTAACATATTAGAACAAAAATGAAATACCATCCTCTGATCTCTCAATCTCTCTATATATGCACATACACACAAATATAGGCATACATATATATAAATAAAAATTTATGTATACAAATACATGTAAACACACACATATAAAAAGATAGAGGTATACACATATACATGTGTATATACACACATAAATGTATATATAGATATAGATACACATGTACACAGCACACACACACACACACACACACACACACACACACACACACACATTAGAGATGTGTCAAAGCCAAAACTGCAGCGTGCATTTCAGTGTGGCATTGAAACCACCATCAGTCAGCTTCAGCTACAATATATGTATCCAGCCTTTTTGAGTGCCCAGGTAGTTCCACCAAACTGAGAAAAGACAAGTAGAGAGAACATATATGTGTACACAAATGGTGTCATGTTTGTATCAGTTTCACTGTGTTTTCTTTTTTCTCCCAAATGAGACTGTTCAATATAGGCCATTCTACAATTTGCTTTTATCATACAACTTGATATCATTTCACACCCCTTCCCAACAAAGGGATGTGAATATTTATACTCCCTTCAACTTCATTTTTTTAAACCTCTGCATTAGTATTCTATTGTTCAGAGAACACAGTTTGTAAGAATTAAAACATTTTAAGTTTATTGAGGCCTATTTTATGGCCTAATATAAAGTCTATCCTGGAGAATATTCTATGTCCATTTGAGAATAATGTGTCTTCTGCTGTTGAGTAGAGCGTTCTATAAATTTCTGCTAGATCTAATTGGTTTATGATGTTGTTCAACTCTCCTACTTTTTGGTTGATCTTCTGCCTAGCTGTTCTATTTATTTGTGAAAGTAGGTTGTTGAAGTCGTCAACTGTTATTGTTGAATTGTATACTTCTCCCTTAAATTGTGTCAGCTTTTGTTTCATATATTTTGGCACTCTCCTGTTAGGTTGGTTTATATTTATAATTGTTATGTCTTTCTTATGAATTTTCCCTTTAATTATCATCAACTGTTTTTCTTTGGCCAATAATTCTGTTTTGCCTTAAACTATATTTTATATGATATTATGATAGCCAAAACCAGCTCACTTTTGGTTATTATTTCCATAGTATATATTGTCTCATCCTTTTACTTTCAACTTATTTAGAATCTAAAGTGTGTAACTTGTATACAACACATCATTGGATTATGGCTTTTGAAACCTGTTCTACAAATATCTGATTTTTGATTGGAAGATTTAGTCTATTTACATTAAATGTAATTAATGATAAGATTTATGTTTACTATTTAGCTATTTCTTTTCCATATGCTTTACGGTTTTTGTTCCTTTATTCATTCATTATTTCCTTTTTTGTTAACTAGATATTTTTATTATACAATTTAATTGATTTATTATCAATTTACTATATTTTTAGTTATTTTCTTAACGGTTGCCCTAGGGATTACAATTGACATTTTACCTTAAAACCATCTAGGATGGAGTGATGCCAACTTAATTTTAATTGTAAGCAAATATTTGTAACTATTAGCATTTTGTCCTTCTTTCTTAAGGCTATTATACAAATTATGTCTGTACACATTATAAGGTCTTCAATGTGGTTCTATAATTATTTTTTAAGTGTCTCTTGAATCAGATAAGAAAATAAAAGAGAAAAAACCAAAAATCTGTAGGCACTGTCTTTATATTTACCTGTCTAATTATATTTGCTGGTGCTTTTTATCTCTTCATATAAATTAGAGTTACTCTTCAGTGTCTTCTCATTTCTGCCTGAAAGATTCCCTTTAATATTGCTTGTGGGACAGGTCTGCTAGTGACAGAATCTCCAGTTTTCATTTATCCGTGAAGTCTTAATTTTTCTTCAATTTTAAAGGATAGTTTTTCTAGATATAGAATTCTTCATTGATGGTCTTTTTCTTTTAACATCTGAAATACATCGTCCCACTGCTTTTGGGTCTCTGTGATTGTTGATGAGAAGTAAGGATCTCTTATATGTGATGAGTTGCTTTCCTCTTGCTGCTTTCAAGATCTTCTCTTTGTCTTAGGCTTTGAAAATTTGATTATATTGTGCCTAGGTATGTCTCCCTCTCTAAGTTTATTCTATGTGGATGCTATTGAATTTCTTAAATGTGTAGATTAATGTTTTTCAAATAATTTGAGAAGTTTTAGTGATTATTTCTTCATATGCTCTTTCTCTATTTCTTCTATTTCTGAGAGTTCCATTATGTGTATGTTTATATACTTGATTCTTTTCCAATAGGTCTCTGACTCTCTGTTCAATTTTCTTCAATTTTCTCTTTCTGTTCCTCAGTTTGAATGATCTTAATTGACCTACCTTTAAGTTCACTGATTCTTTCTTTTGTTAGTTCAAATCTGCTATTGAGCTCCAATGGGAAATTTTTCATTTCTATTACTGTAATTTCAACTCAAAAATGTCTATTTTGTTCTTTTTCTTTTTAAATAATGCCTCTTCAGTAACTTTCTATATTTGGTGAGATATTGTTCTCATATTTAACCTTACTTATGTAGATATGCTTTCCTTTAGCTATTTGGACATGTTTATAATAGTTGATTTAAAGTATTTATTTGGTAAGTGCAACATCTAGGCTTCATCAGAAACAGTTTATGTTGACTATTCTTTTCTATTTTCATGAACCAAACTTTTTTGGTTCTTTTCGTGTTTTGTAGTTTTGTTTTTTAAGTTGGGGCTTTAAAATAATACACTGTGGCAACTCTAGAAATCAGATTATGCCTTCCTCCCCAGATTCATTGTTGTTATTTGTTCCTATTGTTGTCGTCATTTGATTGTATAGTGACTTTGCCCAAATAACTAATTAAGGCCGGGATACTTCATCATCTGTGGCCACTGAATTCTTTTCTCTGATGGCTTAGTGATCAGCTAATGATTAGAGAGAGATTTCATTAAACACCTTGAGCCAATAAATCTTCCAGACTTTATCAAGTTGTTTTATGTGTATGTTTTGAGATGTCTTCAAAGCTCAGGTAAGCAGTTTACAACTCTGCATAACCCTTCAGTTTATGCTTGTGCAGAGCCTCATTATCAGCTAGAGGTGAAAGCTAGGCCTGCTCAAATATTTTCTGAGCATGCACACAGTTTTACACATGCTCATGGCTTTCTAGATCTCAGTTACATATATGAACTTTTCAAAGCATCCTATGGACATTTCCTTTCCTGGTTTTTCATTTGAAGTTTTTTGATAGCTTCTTGTTAGCCTGAAGTAGTAGTACTACATCTGGAAGCTGCAGTGTTAAACAATTGCTGGTGAATATTTTTTCCAAACACCCTAAGGATAGGCCAGTTCACACAAAACAGACTCTGAGTGAGAACAAATGAAGTCATGTCTGAGAATGGAGATTTTCAGAGAGCTGACAGAGAGGTCAAATATTGACAAAATCTGAGAATGAGATCGTTAAGGAGCTCCAAATCTTTTCTACCTCTCCACTGGCAGCCAGGTTACAGGTTTCATTGGTAACATAATTGCAAACTGTTGGTTTTCAATGCTACCACAGATCCGGAGTCAAGGGGTTCAGGATAGGACAAATTAAAAAAGCCACAAGGCTTATTGTTCATAATAAAATCTGGTCATTTTTCTTAAATACTCCTTAGATAATTGAAAAGCTTTCTTTAATTTCTGGATTTCTGAAAAATTGATTTTGACAGTTTTTTCCACTGTTCTCATCGCATTTATGGAGGAACAGATTTTTGGAGATTTTTCCTTACTTCACCATTCCAGAAGTGCTTCTCTCATTTCTTAATTTCAGTAAGTTTTCCTTCTAGTTGTAGAATTTCCATTTGGACAAAGTAGTCCTACCCTACTTTATTTTATAGATCCCAAAACCATGTTGTCATGCACCTACATGTTTATGAGGACTAGTTACTTTAATTAGAATGAAATATCCCTCTAACTTCCTTTGGAAGCTATTTGTCATGACTTCTACTATTTCTGTCTAGATTTTGCAATATTTGCTTTGTTATTGTTCACATGTGCTTTTTCTCCCTAGTTTTCTTCTCGTTAGAGGCTTTTAAAAAGTAATATTTACTTGCATATCTGAATCATAAAGTCATTCTCCTTATAAAAATTTCAAGTATTATAGGAATACTAAAGTCCTGTTTCACCACCTGTCACCATCTTCATTATCCCTGACTTCATATTTTACTCCATCATCAGATTATGGGATATAGTTCAAGATCTTTATGATGTGTATTTACATGTCCTCGCATACTACAAGAAAAAATATGTATTTCTTTGTATATATTTTTGAGATTTAAACAGAGTATATAATTTTGTACTTACTGGTTTGCAATCTCATTTTCACTTGATTTGTCTTTCCATCTGTTATATTTTTCTCAGCCTCATTCATTCTAATTGATATATAATATTCCATTTTCTGAGTAGGCCATAGATTATTTATTCTATCACACTTTGATAGACACTTTCATTTTCTGAAAGTATATTTTCTTGTTATTATGGAAGATAAAGCAGTGACTAACCCTGTAAAACATCTCCTAGTGAGAATATGACATTGTGTGTATTGAGCACCAGTGAGGACTCTCAATAGGTGATGAGACAATTACACATCTGCTTCACTCACCTGGAAGTCATGATGGAGGTCTTAACTTCGGCAAAGGATGAAATCAAACTTGCTTTTTAAATCTGAAGCATCATTCAGTAATTTATTACAGTAGTAGAGATTTGGAAATTCTTGCCCATGGAGGGGCATGAAAGTAGGGATCAATAATAATAAGAAAAGGGAAAGTAACAAAAATTAAACAACACAATCCTAAATAACCTAGGAATCAAAGATAAAATCACATTAGAAATTAGAAAATACTTTGATAAGAATGAAAATGAAAATACAAGATATCAAAACTTATGAGACACAAATAATGATGAGTAGTAATAAATAAAATTGAGAACAGAAAAAAATGAGAGGGAATCAGTAACCAAAAGGTTTTTTCTTAAAAAAAATTAAAAAAAAATGTTACAAACCTTTTGCTAGACTGACCAGGGAAAAACTTGGGAAGATTTAAATTAAAAATGTCAGGAATAAAAGAAGGGACATCACAATGTTAAAAATAAGACAACAGGCCCAAAATCGAGTCACTTATGCTAAGACCATATCATCAAACCTGGACTTAATTACAATTTTGGCTCTCTCAGAAATGGAATCTTCAACCAATCTGAAATCACCTAATCAGCACTAGTGAAATAATCTGCTTGATAGACTCCTGCCACTCTCTAGAGGGAAGTGACCTTGCCACAACCAATCCACTTTTTGCTAGTAAAACTTCTTTGTACCAGTCTCTTTTGTCTTACATGAAAATTTTTCATTTTGTGGAGCTCCTTTCTATCTGTTGGGTTGGGTGCTGCCCAATTAATAAATCACTGAGTGAAACCAATAAGGCCTTTAAAATTTACTTAGTTGAATTTTGTTTTTTAACACTACCAATGCAACAAAACTAAAAGGGATTATGAGGGAGTATTATGAAAAAGTGTATGCCAAAAAATTAGATAATCTATATGAAATGTACAAATTCCTGTATAGAGACAAAGCAATGGAATTGACTCAAAGAGAAATAGAAAATCTGAATAGACCTATAACAAGAGATTGACTTACTAATCAAAAAACTTCACACAAAGAAAAGCCTAGGACCAGATGGCTTCACTGGTCTACTCTATTTTTAAAGAGGGTTTAACATCAATCTTTTAAGAACTCTCAAAAAATAGATGAAGAAAAAACACTTCTCAACTTATACTATGATGCCAGTATTACCCTGACTCTAAAGACAATGTTATAACAAGAAAAAAATCCTGAAGATTACAATCCCCTACAAATATAGACACAAAAATGGTCAACAAAATATTAGCAATTCTAATCCAGAAACATATAAAATTGATTATTTACCATGACCATGTGGAATTTATCACTGGAATGAAATGAAATAAAATACGAAAACCACTCAATGTAACCGTTAGGAAAGACAGTTGTGCACACTCTGTCCACCCCTGATACACTGCATAAGACTGGACATTGGGCCTGGAACGTTTCCTTGCTGGGAGGTAAAGGGCCCTTACAGACTGTGCTAGGCTTAGCACCTTGTGAGGGAATATCTTTCCCTGTTCTAGGCTTGATGTATACTCACTCCTTTGTTCTCCTTATGCACTGTGTCAAAGGCCCTCAGTCACACCTCCAGCTTTCTGTATTTCAGACCCCACAGTGGAGGAGTCCCTTCCACTACAACACAAAGTAAGGTGCAAATAGTCACACTGCCCACATTGGCTGCAGAATGGATCCACTGGCCTCACAGGACCAAGGTATTACAAGGGGCTGCATCTTTTGCACTCTTTCTCTTCTCTTGCTGTAAGTAAGCAGTGTACCATGTGAGCCTGGTGTGCATGTTATCTGTTCTCAGTAACCTTGAATCAAGCACTGGTTTCTTTCTTAGGTGACACTTATCTGCCTTTTAACCTTGGATGTGCTCATGTTACATTCTATCCTGCAGCACAATCTGAGCACCAGTGAACAGTAAAATGGTAATACACCATATTCATAAAGAATAAAAATCACATAATGATCTCAATAGATGCAGAAAAAAATATTTGACAAAAATCCAACAGCTTTTTATCCAACATTCAACAAACTAAGAATAGAAGGGAAATTCCTTACGTGTTAAAGGGCATCTATGAAAATCCCACAGCTACTATCATACTTAATGGTGAAAGACTGAAAGCTTTCCCCTTAAGTTCAGGAAGAGATAATGATGTCTGCTCTTATCACTTCTATTCAACATTGTACTGGAGGTTCTAGACAGGACAATTAGGCAAGAAAAAGAAAAAAAAGACATGCAAATTGGAAAAGAAGAAGTAAAATTATTTCTATTTGCAGAAGGCATAATCTTATATAAAGCATTTCCTAAAGAATCCACACACACACAAAATTAGAGCTAATAAATCAGTTCAGCAAGGTTGCAGGATACAAGATCAATATAAAAAATCAATTCTGTTTCTTTACATTAGCAATGAATAATACAATGATGAAATGAATAGATAAATTATATGTATAATAACATAAAAGAATATAATACTTAGAAATAAATTTAACAACCCAATGTCCATCAACTGATGGATGGATAAAAAAATGTAGTATATTCATGTGGTGGAATATTATTCACCCATGAAAAGAGGGAAGTACTGATAAATGCTACAACATGTATGAACTTTGGAAACATTGAAATAAGTGAAAGACACTAGTCACAAAAGGTCATGCATTATGTTTTTTGATTTATATGAAATATCCTGAAAAAGCAAATCCACAGAGACAGAAAGCATATTGGTAGTTACCTGGGGTTGGAAGCAGGAATAGCCAGAAAATGGGCACAAAGCATCTTTTTGAGGTATCGGAAATGTTCTAAAATTAAATAGAATGTATAGATTATGGTGATGGTTGTATAACTGTGTAAATTTAATGCAAAATCATTGACTTGTATATTTAAAACAGGTTAATATCATGTTATATTAATTATACCTCAATAAATATGTTAAAATGATCTCATTATTAATGGTTTTTTTTATGCTGCTGTTGGATGAAAGAGTCTATAAAAGTCAATTGGAGATCTTAGTGGAAGGAAAATTTCACTTTCTCATATTACTCAGACTCTGCTTTTTCATTAGAGTCATCTCAATGTTCAGATCCTAACATACTCTGTACTATCTCGTTCATTCATTCATTCATTGATTCATTCAGTTTTAGAACTGCGAGTCAAGTATGAGCCGCTTAGCTGTGGTGCAAAACTATGATTTTGATGGTAAATTTGAGGTTCCATGGAAAGAATGTGTTAATCTTTTGAACACCAGGTTATCTGGAGTTGTTGAGCATTTGCACTGAATTTGTGAATGTATGGAATTTGAGATCCTTTTCAGCATAAGCACCTGTTATTCATGTTCTAAGGTGGTCCTGAACAGAAACTGAAATAACTTTGGTTTGTCTGATGGGAAAACTAGAATGATTAATTATCTTTTTTGTCTACTTTAATCCACTGTGTCAAAATCAGGTTTTTTTACACACCAGTTGTTATTGTCTGAGAATTGCTTTGTAACTTCTATTATTTTATTCATTTATTCATTTATTGTATTGATTCTGAGGATGAATTTTTATGTCTCATTTTCTATAGAAAGCTAATGTCAAGCTGATTGTTATACTGATATTCTTGTTTAATGACAACCGAGAAAGGTTATTTAATAGGTTGGGATAGAAATAATTTTTTGGGATATTTACAGGCACCAAAGGTTGCATACCCAGATCCATAACAGCCCTTTTTGTGGGTGCACCATCACAGTGACTGTGTTTATATATGTTTGTATATTTGTTTATGTTTGGAAATACGATACATTTTATTTAAGAAGCTATGTCTGAGATCTCTGTTACTTGGGATAAATTGTTAGCTCCTCATGAGTAGAGCTGGAAGTAGCTGAGTCACGACTTATTCATTCACTTCCCTTGTTTCTGTGTCCTAGAATAGCCAACCGTACAGGGAAAGCCTATCTAGCCTATGATACGTTCAAGTGGATTTTGTTGATGGACATAGAATAAAATTTGGAAGATCAGAAAGAAGGCTAAAGTTTTCCATTCCTTTATGAAACCTGAGGTTAACTTTATGCATTTATAAATTTAAAAAATATTTTCAATTTTAACATTATGTATTAAAAATTCCCTTACCAAAATGAGTATTATTTATTAGGAAAAAAATGGAACTTTAGTGAAGCCCTAAAATCTCTTTAAATTGTTACATGTATTGAATACTCAAACAATTAATTATCAAAATTTCCTTTTAGTTACACAAGGCAATTCTAAAATTCATATAGTGTCAGTAAAGTGCCAGAGTAGCCAAAATACATTTATCACACAGGATAATTATGAAATTCCCTTTTATTGTAATAAAGAAGTTTCCTTTCTCTTTTTCAGAAGTTTCAGGTTCCTTTAAATTTTCACAGGCTACATCGTACAATGAGCTCCAAGGTAACAGCTTGAAATTTCAGTGGGGGTCTGGGATAACAGTGAAAGAAAAATTTTCCCATGGGACTCTGTGTTCATAGCAGTTATTTTAAGAAACATGCTCTTATTTAGAGAGAAATCCATATCTAGGATTTCTTTTCCTTTAGGCATATGTTAACTAACCTCCTGAGTAGGGATTGTTATAATATAGCTTCCAAATTAATATTTTTTCAAGGCATGCTTATTTATTGGATAATGGAAAACTGTTTTTTGTTTAGTGATTTTGTTTTCTGCCTAAAAGTAATGATGGAAAATGAATTATTATTTTTGTTAAAATCATGGGAATTAAAAACTCCTCATTTGGGCATTTTATTTCTTGATGATCCTTAGAAAACTTTTAATTTATTGGACACAGATTTGGAAATATCAATATTTGTACTTTATGTTAATTTTATTGTGAGCAGGACAGGGTTAACTTAGCAAGCCTGGTTGTTCAAACCATGCACATTCCAAAGAAGGGCCTGTCTTCTGGGCAGGCTCTTGGCTGGCTCCTGGGAGATAACCTCCTCTGATCCCTTGGGATCTTCTACCTGATAAGTTTGCTTTCGTATATCTGAGTCCTTGGGCCATGATGTACCTATTTGACTAGCTGAGTCTATCCTGACAGTGTGATTTATTGTGAATGCCTGTTTTTTTTCTGGAGGATGGATTGAAATCTGAGTAGCTGTGGTCAGTCACACAGGTACTGCATGCCTATGTGATTGACCTCCAATAAAAAGCCTCCAAGGCTCAAGTGAGCTTCCCTGATTGGCACACATCATTTCTGGTAGAATTAGGTGTGTCCACATGTGACTCCTCTGGGGAGGGACACTTAAAAGCTTGTGCCTGGCTTCTCTTGCACTTTTCCCCATGTGCCTTTTCCCTTTATTGATTTTAATCTGTTTTCTTTCACTGTAATAAAACATAACCATGACTACAAGGGGTTTTCTGAGTTCTTTGAATCCTGCTAGCAAATCATGAAGGTTGGCAGGGGTCTCAGTGATGCCCAGCAGAGTTGGGATTCACTAGAATGACCCAGACTCACTGAAACATGGTAATCACATTGTTTAGGAAAAGAAAGTATGAGGGGGTGATGAATGACAAATCTTTAATGCCTGAAGGGCTACTATGTCACTCATTGTATGAGACAGCAGCTGTGCTTCAGTCAGCACCTGAATATATAAGGAAATGCAAAATAATGAGAAACAAACTAAATATACAACCCCTTAGTTATTTTTATCTGTATTAAATAAAATAAAAGTAAAAGAGAGTGTTGGTGTGGATTCTAGCACTGCACTGAGCTCAGATTTCTGCCAGTCTGAGCTACAATTACCAGCCTTAGAGCTGCTACCAAAGGGAAAAGTTATGCTGAAACAACAGATAGCACCTCTACAAAGTCTGGTCACTAAGAAGGTATTCCAGGTGACAGAGGTAGACAAACCCAGAAAACTACTGAAACGAGTGGGTATAATGTTAAAGAGTTGTCTCCTTTTGTGGGTCAAGATCATCAGCTTCCCGAGATCCTTGAACAAAAATGGATTGTGATAGTTAGCAACCTAGGATCAGTCTCCTTGATGTTGAATGTTGTAGAATGGAGAAATGTGTTTGGGTTGATGCAGGATCTACTGCTGACTATTGAACAGATGGCTATACACAATCCAAACACACAGCAATTTCTTCCTGAGGGGAGATCTAGCCTTGTGGACTGGATAAAAGCCACCGTAAAGTTTGTTTGCCCTGAGAAGGGGAGTGCTCTTCTCCTTTAAAAACCAAATGGAACTCTCAGGATGAAGAAGGTGATATGAGGCATATGAAACCCATACTGGATTGGCTTTACAATGATCAGGATGTTCATCTACTTAATATACCTCTTATCCAGGTCATGGTAAATGCTGTGATTTAGGAAGACTCTTTCACGTTGTCATCCCATGTAACCTTGTTGCAAAATCAAGCAATAGTCTAAGAAGCTGTATCAGATTTGTTATCTCAGCTTCCCTTTATGAGTCTCACAGATGCTAAGAAAATTAGAGTGATTCACAAGAAAATAGGGAAGGAAAAAGGGGATAGTCAAGGGATTCACTCCAGTAAAGTGGAAATCTTTAAATAGTTATTAAGGAATTGAATGAATAAAGTAGCATTGATGGGGTCATTACTGTTATAATGAGAGGATATGAGAATAAAGTGGTTGATGGGATTAAAGTCAATGTTTGGAAGAAAATTGAGTGTTTGAACAGACTTTATGTGAAGTGGTTGCATCTCCTTTTCCTGAATGTATTATTGAGAAAGATATATGTCTACTGGGAAACACTTTCTCTATCTAGAATTGCAAAACAGAAGGCATATAAGCTTACCCTTTGGTCAATGTTAATTGGACGTGTTAAATGGGAACCTACAGAATTTCCTAAGTCCATGCAAGTTGTTAATTTGAAACAGTATATGACACCTAGTGGAGAAAAACAGACGACTACTTTAATTAATGACACGTTAGAAGCTGGAGTGCTGCGACCAATAAATTCTCTGTACAATAGCCCTGAGTAGCCAATGAAGAGGCAGATGGCTCATGGAGACTAATAGACTATCAAGGCTTGAATAATGTGGTACTTCATATAGCATCAGCTGTCAAAAAAAGTGAAAAACTACAAGTTAAACAAGTTGATGACTCAGTGATTGATCTTGAAAATACTCTTTTCCTTGACAGTAATCATGGAAAGGAGTCAAGTGAAGTATTTTTTTTTTTTTTATGTAAGAGGGATCTTAATTTACATTTACTGTATTGCCACAGGATTATTTGAATTCACAGCTTACTGTCATAATTTGCCTAGGAGGGATTTGGACTTGATGCAGGCATCAAGTGCAATAGTACACTGCATTAAGGATGTCATGATAATACCAGAAATTGATGAGCAAGGTATAACTTGCTTAAATGAAGTGGTGACACACATGAATAACAAAGGCTGGTTGGAAAATCTAGCAAATATCCAAGGGCCTTTCCAAATGGTGAATTCATTGGAATAACATGGACGAGAGCCACCAAGACATTCTATAGGTAACTAAAAATAAAATGCCCTCATTGCTTACCCCCGAAAATAAGCAATAAGCACAGCACCTGGTTGGGTTTTGTTGAATTTTGAAAGATGTGTATTCCACCTCTGGGACTATTGCTAGCTCCAATTCATACAGCTATCCGTAAGAAGGCCATATTTGAATGGGGACTTAAACAACACAAAGCTATGTCTGAAATGCAAAAAGTAGTGGCTCAGTCAATGACTTTGAGCCCTTATGATACACACTCAGATACGACTTTGGAAGTATCTGCAATTTTCACTTATGCAGACTGGAGCTTATGGCAAAGTCCATGAGTGCTGCCCAGCAGTGACCACTGGAATTTTGGGCTAGACAATTTACAAACATGGAAGTATACTATACACAGTTTGAGAGACATCTATAGACTTGCTATTGGGCATTTACTGAAACTGCTCCTATGACTGGAGGACATAGAATAATCTTGAAACCATTATCCATAATGTCTTGTCCCAGAAGGAACATGCTACTGGAATAATGCAAGGATATACTCATTGTCTTTATGATTGGGGAACGTTTTTCCCCTTAGGCTAACTTTGGAATCACCTAAGGAATTGCCAGATCCTATTGCTACATGAGTGGTGCTCTATGCACAGCTCTCAACTGACCAACAAATAGTTGCTTTGTTTATGGGTGTCAGTTACAAAGTGGATTTTGTTTGGAAGGATGCTGCTCTATAACCTACTAATGTAAAAACTCTGATGGAAGGTAAGAAAAAAATAGCTCAACGGACTGAACCATATGCTCTTTTCCTTGCTGTGATGAAAGAATGGAACGATGATAAAATTTTAAGTCTGGGTTTATTCTGACACACCAGTGGGATTGGTGGAATAGGGAGGTGGCAAATGGCCTGGCCATATGGTCAGGTAGAAAGGCAATTGAAAATTGGACTATTAAGGAATTCCTGAATGTTTCATAGCCTGGTGGAAATCACTTTGGGAATTTAAAAGGCACATTGAAGAATTTCATTCCCAAATCAGAAGGTGATTGGAATGAGCAAGTGGAAATCCTAGTGCGCTTGTTTGAAGTGGCCACTTGAATCCATAAAATGAGTGGACATGGGGTAGCTGTAGCAATGCAGAGATGGGCTGATTATCAATATATTCCACTTGCACCTTCTAAGGCACAAAATGTTAACAAGAACTATTCTGTCTTCCATTCAGAGAGACAAAAACTACAGATGGATGTGGGACAGATTCCTTGGGGAAAGGTTCCACACACAGCTGGCATGTAAACTACATCAGACTATTACCAGTAGCCCTAGGCAGCTATAAACAGGTCCTGACAGGAATAGATATTTTCTATGGACTAGGCATTATATACACAGTGGTGGATACAAATTCTCAAAAGTCTATAAAAAATTTGAACATAAAATACTGTACCAATTTAGACCATAAAGTTATATTTCTTTGGACCAAGGATCACATTTTATAGCTCATAGGGTCTAACAATGGTTAACGAGATGTTGTATGAAGTGGACATATCATATTGCATTTCATCCTCAGAGTAGTGATTTGATAGAGAATAGGAATGAGCAATTAACACACTAGTTCTCTAAAATGTGTAAAGATAAAGACATGAAAGATTATTTACAAAACTTTGAGAATGTGAGCTCACATTTGATGTGAGAAGGGGACAAGGGAGGAGTCCCATTTGGTAGAATCTTCTGTTTTTCTGGGAGATTTGGAGGAAAAAAGGGTAGGGAAAGATGTTGGTATAACCATACAGTGCTTCCCCAAATCACTCAAACTTTCTTTTTTCCTACCTGACTCAGTGGTCCTGGGACCAGGGCTGCAGGTGCCGAATGCAAGGATGATCCCTAAGCAAGAAACTGTAACTACATCTTTAACCCTTTGTGACAGTATTCCTAAGGGTCTGATGAGATAAGATTGTACCTTCACTCCATCTGGTAAAATTGGGGTTGACAGTGAATGCAGCTGTATTGCCTAGTGGTCAAGAAAGCCCACTAGTTCTGTACTTATGTAACCCAATCCTATATGGATGAGAATGGACAGAGTTTCTCCTTACACAGAAAATGTTGAAAACTGTTGAGGATAAGCACTTGCTAAACAGGTTTTGGTGCCAATGATCTGGACCAACACAATGACTGAACCTAACATTCCTTCCAAAGATGGAAAAGTCTGGGTAAAAAACAATGAAAAATGGAGAACAGGAGCAATAATAGTTGAGGTTAAAGGAATGACTAAATAGGGTAAGGAATAAGGGAAATTCTATATTACATTGCTGTCTCGAGTGAGGCTCAGAGAAAGAAAATGATATTGTCTCTCAGTACAATTATACCCTGATGCTAAAAAGTTTGAAACCATATGTTTTCCAAGACCACCCTAGCTTTTTGAAGCTGACAAGATCGAAAGGAAGCCTGGAAATCTGAGAGTCATTGCTCTGGGAGACATTTTAATCATATAATATGATGAAACGGGTCTTCTGGTTAACAATCAAATGTAACTCTAGTAATGTAGACTCTTATTTTTCGGGTTACATCTACTACAAAGGATATCACTTGGGAGAGTTTTTGGAAAATGGCAGCATAGGAGGATCCTGAGCTTGTCTCCTCCCATGGACACAACAAACCTATAACAGTGGAACATTTTCCTCTGACAGAGATCTGGAAACTGGATGAAAAAAACCTCCACAACAACAACAAAAAAGTAGCAAAACGGTAATAAGTACATACCTATAAATAATTACCTTAAATCTAAATGGATCAAATGCTCCAATCAAAAGACATAGGATGGCTAAATGTATAAAAAATATGAGACTCATATATATGCTGCGTATAAGAGACAAACTTCAGATCTAAGGATACTCACAGACTGAAAGTGAAGGTATGGAAAAAGATATTTCATGCAAATGGAAATGAAAAGGAAGCTGGGATAGCAATACATCATATCAGGCAAAATAGACTTTAAAACAAAAGCTATAACAAGAGACAAAGAAGAGCACTACATAATGATAAAGGGGAAAATCCAATAAGAGGATATAACAATTGTAAATATCTATGCACCCAATATAGGAGTACCTAATACATAAACCAAATATTAACAGACATAAAAGGAGAAATTGACAGTAAGACAATAATAGTGGAGGACATTAACAGTCCACTGACATCAATGGATAGATCATCCAGACAGAAGGTCCATAAGAAAACATTGCCCTTAAATGACGCTTTAGACAGGATGGATTTAATAAATGTATATAAAATATTCCATCCCCAAACAGCAGAATACACTTTTTTTAATACACAAGGATAGATCCCATATTAGGCCACAAAACAAGTCTCAATAAATTTAAGAAGGTTAGAGTAATATAAAGCATCTTTTCCAACCACAATGATATGAAACTAGAAATCTACTACAAGAAGAAAACTGGAAAAGTTGCAAATAAGTGGAGATTAAACAAAATGCTACTGAACAACAATTGGGTCAATGAAGAAACCAAAGGAGAAATTAAAAAAATACCTGGAGACAAATGAAAATGAAGACACAATACACCAAAATCTATGGAATATAGCAAAAGCAATACTAAGAGGGAAGTTTATAGCAATACAGGTGTACCTCAAGAAACAAGAAAGATGTCAAATAAACAATCCAGCATTACACCTAAAGGAACTAGAAAAAGAACAAATGAAGCACCAAATCAGTAGAAGGAAGGGAGCAATAAAAATCAGAGCAGAGATAAATGAAATAGAGAACAACAACAAAAAACTTCAATGACACTGAGCTGGTTCTTTTAAAAGATAAACAAAATTGATAAACTTTCAGCTAGACTCACCAAAAAAAAAAAAACGAGAAAAGCCAGAAATAAATAAAATCAGAACTGAAAGAGGAGAAATTACAACAGATACCACAGAAATACAAAGGATCATAAGGGAATACTATGAAAAGCTATACACCAACAAATTGGGTAAGCTAGAAGAAATGGATAAATTCTTGGAATCATACACCTGCAAAAATGAATCAAGAAGAAATAGAGAATCTGAATAGACTGATCACTAGTAAGGAGATTGAAAAAGTAATCAAAAACCTCCCAAAACACAAAAGTCCAGGACCAGGTGGCTTCCCTTGTGAATTCTACCAAACATTCAAAGAAGATTTAATATCCATCCTTCTTAAACTCTCACAAAATTTAAAGAGGAAGGGTTGCTTCCTAACTAATTTTGGCAGGCCAATATTGCCCTGATACCAAAACCAGACAAGGGCAACACACAAAAAAGAAAATTACAGGACAATATTGCTGATGAACATAGATATAAAATTCCTAAAAAAATATTAGCAAATTGAATACAACAATACTTTGAAAGGATCATACACCACCAACAAGTGAGACTTAATCCAGGGATGCAAGGATAGTTCAACATCCATAAATCAATCAATGTTGTATATCACATTAACAAAATGAAGAATAAAAATCACGTGATCATCTTAATAGATGCAGACAAAGCATTTGACAAGGTTTAGCATCCATTTATGATAAAAATTCTGAATAAAATGGGCATAGAAGCAAAGTACCTCAACATTATAAAGGCCAGATACAAAAAACCCACAGCTAACATCATATTCAATGGTTAAAAACTGAAAGCTATCGCTTTAAGAACAGAAGCAAGACAAGGATGCCCACTGTCACCACTCTTATTCAACATAGTATTGGAAGTCCTAGCCAGAGCAATTAGCCAAGAAAAATAAATAAAAGGTATCCAAATTGTAAAGGAAGAAATAAAACTGTCACTATTTCCAGATGGCATGATTGTATGTATAGAAAACCCTAAAGAACTCACCAAAAAACTATTAGAAATAATTAATGAATACAGTAAAGTTGCAGGGTACAAAATCAACACACAAAAATCAGTTGCATTTCTAACACTAACAAAGCAATAGTAGAAAGAAAAATCAAGAATACAATTCCTTTTACAATCACAACAACATGTACCTTTTCCCTTTGTGTATTTTGATCGGTTTGACCTTATTTTTCACTCTAATAACCTGTAACTGTTGGCATAACAGCTCTTTTATTTCTTTCTGTCCTTAGCAAATAACTGAGCATGAAACAAAGTGTGTATTTAAACATAAACCATGTGGTAGAAAATTTAGATCAAGATAAATTGAGATACTTGGCTATTTGTGAAAGTGTCAAAACTGTGAGACTTTGGAGTAGTAGGTAGGTATTACTGAGTTTTATGTACTAATGGACAAAGAGAACAAAAGGGAGAGATAGAGAGGAAGTGAGAAGAGGGAGTGTGTGTATGTGAGTATGTGAGTGAGAGAGAGAAAGACAGAGAGAGGGAGACGGGGAGAGAAGGAGTATGTGAGAAGAAGAGTGTGTATGTGTGTGATAGAGAGAAAGAGAGAGAGAGAGACGGGAGTGAGAGAATGAGAGTCCCATGGGGACAGAAAGTGAAATGAAATTACTGGAAGTTTACATACCAACTTGGTAGTAGAGAATATTTGAGAAGGGGCCACAGGCTGCTGTGCCAGTTCATTTAGACATTTTTTATGTTAGGGATTTTCCTGTCATTTGTTGATATTAAGCCTGCATCATCTTTTATGAGAAAAAACCTGATATTTATATTTTGAGGATATGTGGGAAATGCACCATCAACATGACTCACACTTCTTAAGTGATATACAAATATGAACAATAAAGGATGTTAAAATCTGGTATAGAACTAAAAAGAGATAGACTTCTTTTTTAGCTATAGAAATAAAAAAGCAAAGAGAAAAAAAGAGAGACTCAAATATTGACAATAACTCTCTTACCTCTCCATTATTATACTTTTTTGGCATTTTCAATGAACATTCTCATGGTGATGAATACTGGGGAAACATACCTGCCTACTTTGGTGGCTGATTAATCTGAGTTCTGGTTTGGGTGCTCCACATCTCACCTGTGTGATTGGGAAATAGCAACTCTGCCCCTCACTGGGGCCTGGTTCCTCAGACTTTGGGTAATCCGCATTTTGCCATTCTTCTTTTGTTTTACCTATCTTAAGAGCTGAAAATATGGGATGCTTTTGCACTTGCATTCCTTTGTTATTAAAGAAGGCAACTTTTACTATTGACCAGCCATTGTCTTCTGAATATTTCCTTATTACTGAATTGAGTGTGTGCAATAAATCTCACTTTTCTCCACCATGTAGCCTGTGAGAAAGTTTAGTTAAATATCTAAATATTTATCTACTGCCAATGTAAAGCTGACACTTGGAGGCTAGCACTTCCAGATTGGAATTTCATGCTCGCGTCGACTGTGGTCACTTCCATATTACCAGAAATGACTGGATTTTTTAACACTTTTATTCATCCTAGATATTTCAGATGAAACACAGGGCATGTTTGTGACCGCTAATCAATCTTTGTATTGAAAAGGTGTTGATGTTTTGTCTGTTTGTCAGAAAAGGAGACTAGAAAACAGAGCAGTAAGGAAGATGCTTGCAGCCATACACCACTTAAGTAGCAGAGCCACGCTCAAACCTCAGCTAACTTACTGAATGATTCTCTGGTTGGAAAGCAACCCACAGCACTACCCCACTATGTCACATCCACAAAAAAAATACAGCAGCTGGAATATGAGTTGGGAGGTCTGTCTTGTTTTTTTCCTCACAAACTGTTGAAAACTTTCCTTGACTTATATACAGGCATGACTGTGCCACCTGGCCTTACTCCTGTGTATCCCGGGAAGAATATAGTGGCTTCTTGAAAAAGAGACCCCAGGATTAATGACAAAAGGTTTTTTTATTTTTTGCTTCTTAATTCTGAGATAAACCAAATCATAGAGCAGTAGCGTCCCTCTAAGCTAAATGTCTATACGTGACAGAAACTGCATATATTTGTGTACACTGATAAATTTCCGTGCTCCTTTGTGTGTGAACCCTCATTAAGTTTCCTTTCAAAATCCTTAATCTATCATATCTTTAAGAGTCCTACAACTGATCATCCTTATCCATCAGCAGTGATGACTCCAGCATTGCTCGAGGAAAGTGAATTCTAAAATGTCACTGGCTCCAATTCATTTCTCAGTGACTGCCAAGCACAGGGCAGTCCTTAGGAGTTCAATCTCTTGTCAGGACTCTTTTCCTTCTCGCTACTATCTTTATATATATATATTTACATATATTGACCTTTTTTGGCCCAGACATTAACTCCACTTGAAGCTTTCCTTCCTCCATACGTGGAGGGTTTGATACCTCTGCCTTCTCCCATCATGATGTTTATTCAAAGTACCCTGAGACTTCATGGGCATTCCTCCCTTATGATGTCCTGTTATAATAAGAGTATCTCTGGTTACAATTTACTATTGTTCAAAGGAAAAATCCCTTTCCCATATATTGCCTTGGCCCTGTGTTCTACATGGAGTCATCACAGTGTCAGGTTCTGACATCTTCTCTTCTACTTCATTCATTCAGTTGTAGCAATGTGAGTCACATGTGAGACTTTGAGTTCCGGCATGATGCTGATGCTTTAATGATAAATGTAACATGTCAGGGAAAGAATATATTCATCTTGTGACTCAAGTGCCACGGGAGTTTCTTGTCGACTGGCGTTGCAGTAACTTATGCCTGGAGAGTGAGGTAATGAAGCAGTGTTAGGAACTGACTGGACCTTGTGTGCATCAGGGTCTGCTACCAGAAATTGCCATGACACAAGTGTAGCAGAATTGAGTCTGTGTTGCTGTTGACCAATGGTGGCAAACAGTCATAGCCCTCTCGACATGGAAGCTAGTCCTGAGGCACTCAGTGAAGGGCGTCTCAGACATGTTTTCAATGCCTCCTCCTTGTCCTTGAGTCCAGGCGTCAACCGTGCACCTGAGTATTGGAGGTAATTTTGAAGGCTTGTGGATATTGGCGCCCGTTGAGGATCAAGCATGTGGTAATGTCGGTTCCAAGTTTGTCCTGACAGTGGGTCTGATGGGAAATCTGAGCCTTTAAACAATCTTAAAGTTTCTGTATTACCCATTGTTTGAAAAGTCTGTTCCATGTAATAGCAACTATTTAAAGGTGAGGTGCTAGCATGTTCCTTAATGTGATTTTGTTCATTCGTTAGGTGGTATGGCATAGGCTAAAGTGGCTCACCTCTCAATTCTGACTCTGATTTTGGCAGTGAATGTATATATCTCAGTTTCCAAAAAAGTACTACACACCAATGTAGGAAATATATAACATTTTGTATTTTTATCACAACTGTCTATGCGGTTATTTCCTGGTAGACTGATCTGATAGAATTACAGGTAGAAAAGGGGGAAACCTGCATCAGTTACAGGCCTTTTCAAAATCTATCATCATAGCCTGTTTGTGTGTGTCTGTGTTTGTGGGTTGAGGTATATCCTGGGGGTTGAAGGTGCTTCATCCGTCCTTCTTTGTGGGAGACACACTGGCAGCTCTTGCTAAGAGGATCCTGAAGAGGCTGAGTCACCAGCCTGTGTTTTTCCTTCCTTGATTCTGTGAACTAAGATGGAGGGATCCCTATACTAGGTGGGCAATTTCACATCTATTTCATAAAGCAGGGGCCTCTGCACTTTTCTAGGCAGGCATCCTCTTTTAAGAAAGCTTTATCCTCGCATTTTAAAGGTGTGTCATTTGTAATTCTATATCTACATAGAATCATAATCATTTTGGCACTTGAAGAAACGCACACAAAGTTGAGGTTATAAAACATGAGTGGGCAACGTTTTTTGAGTGAAATGCCAGATATTAGATACCCTGTACTGTGGTAGTCAAGCAAGTCTCTGTCCCAATTACTCCATCCTGCCGCTGTAACAGGAAAGCAGGCGTAGGCACCAAGATAGAAAATGAGGGCAGCTATGTTCCAGTAAAAAAATATTTTAAAAAGTAGGCAGTGAGCCAGGGACAACCATCAGGCTTTAATTTGCTGAACCCTGTTAAGTAAAGGTTTAGATTTTGCATGTTTGTGAAAATCTATTGTTATTTTTCTGGGATCTAATACATCATCCTGTTGCTTACAGCTACTCGCATAGCTGAGCATCACTTTGGAAACCAGTTCTCTAAAGGAATATTTATGTCTTTTCCCAACAGCAAATTAAATCTCAATATGGCTTCCCTTTACCTGTAGCATAAGGCACAGGTCCTTTAACAAAGACTGTTTTATGTCAGTTTGGGTGCCTGCCGGTAGATATTGTTGATGAGGTCATTAGTAATTCAGTCTATAAATTATGTTTTGAAAGAGATGCACAGCCTTTCAGTACTCATTGCTGACTTCCTTGTATGAAATGTGCCTTAAGAGGAAGCAGATGGTGGGTCGGGGATATCTGGATCTCTCAATCACCATTCCTTAGAATGTGCGTAGGTGCTTGACAGAGACTCTGACAACTCTGTTTGTCTTTTACTTTCTGTTTGGGTGTGATCATTGAGAATGCCACATAGAAACAAGAAATCAAGAGGAGAGAGAAGCAGGTTCCATTTCCTTTTTGCTTCCTTTTGCTGCCATTTTCACCCCAACAAAGATTTTTTTCACCCAGTAGTTCCATGTGGTTTCTGTAGGGGCAAGAAGGACCAGTTTGCAAACTTTTTTCTAATTCTAGGAACATTGGACATATCACTCCCTTCAAAAATATGCTCCATGTCACTAATCATTAGGGAAATGCAAATTAAAGCTACAGTGTCATACTACTTCACACCTATTAAGATGGCTATTATCCGAAAACAAAACAAAGCAAAACAGAAAATGTCAAGCTTGGTGAGAATGTGGAGAAATTGGAACACTTGAGGGCTGCTGGTGGGAATGTAAACTGGTGAAGCCATTATGGAAAGCAGTATGGTAGATCATCAAAAAATTAAAAATTAAATTATGTATAAAGTTTAAAATAAAATATTTTATTTTTATAGAATTAAATATAATTTTACAAATGAAAAATAGAAATATGATCTGGCAATTCTACTTCCAGATATACACCCAAAAGAATTGAAGTCAGGAACTAAAACAGATATTTGTATACCCATGTTCACAGCAGTATTTTTTATAATAGCCAAAATGTGGAACTAATCTGTGTCCAGTGTGAGATGAATTATAAACAGAAGGTGGTATACCCATACAATGGAAAATTATCCAGCCCTAAAAAAAAGGAGATTCTGCTACATGTTTCAACAATGCTAAATCTTGTAGACATTACGCTAAGTGAAATACTCCAAGTTACAAAAGGACCAATAACATATGATTCCACTAATATGGGTACTAAAGCACCTCAAGTTCATAGAGTAGTCAGAATCATAGAGACAGAACTAGAATAGTGGTTTCCAGGAGCTGGGTGGAGGATCAAATGGGGAGATATTATTTAGTGGGTACAGAGTTTCAGTTTTGGCAGATAAAAAAATTTCTGGAGATGGATGGTAGTGATGCTTGCACAACAATATGAATGTCCTTAATGCCACTGAACTGTACACTTAAAAATGGTTAAAATGGTAGATTTTATGATAAGCACATTTATCATAATTTAGAAATATAAAATTGCTTGGGGTACAGGCTTTCAGATGGCACCTGTGTATTTTCATTCCTATATTGTGGTTTAAAATATTTTGTTGTTTCCCAACACCACATCTGTGACTGTTATTATAGAAATAAGTTACCATAAAGCAAGGAGAAAATCAATTGTACCACAATCTCAACATGAAATGATTGCAAAAGCATGTTTAGTAAAATGGGAACAGTCTCACCCAATACAACATAGATCATGGTTGATCTGGTTCTGTGAGCTGGATCTCTTGATCCTCACTTGAACTGCTGTCCAGTTGAGCCTTTACCTTACTCAGCACTTTTGAAGTGCACTGCTCTTCCAGGGCTCAAATAGCATTGAATGTAGTAATCTAGGTACCATGCACATCTACTGTCAACTCACAGAATACAAAGAAGGAAGAAAATCAAACCAATTAAATGAATTTGATTAATAATTTTCCCTACCCCAACTCTAGAATGTGTGTTATTCTGAAAGAGAAATAACTTTATCTCATCCTTATTGTAGATGTCATGTTTGTTTTCCCCCTTCCACTGCATATCAAAACATTTCCATGTTATGTTACTTAGTTTATGCTAGTCCGTTTCTACTTCAGAACAATGCAAACTACTGCTTTCAAGATAGCGTCCTTTTTGGTCACATAGATTTAATAGTACCTTGTGTGTGTGTGTGTGTGTGTGCGCGCGCGCGCGTGTGTGTGTGTGACCATGTACTTGTGTGTATGAAACCAAACTGAGATCTTTGATGTTAATGTGTTTTTTATTCTAGAACAATATTAAAGGAGCTCATAGAGACTATAAAAAATGTAGCAAGATATACAGAGAAGACAGCACATTATAGATGTTCACTGTTAATATGATGGTGCACATGCTTACAACACATTTTCTATGCATCTGTATATACATACTACATAAAACTGTATTTTTTCACTCAATAGCATATTTGAACACATTTTCATATAAATAAATATTTTTGACGTTATTGCTAGTGAATTTCTTTTAAACAGTTTTCCTCTGTTTCCAAAATGTTTTTTTTTAAATTTTAAACAGTGAAGAAATGAATAATGTAAAACATGAAATTGTTCTCTCGATCTCTCTCTTGCCACCTTCCCACTCAGATATACTGTGTCAAAGGGTTGGCATATATTTTTCCAGTTTTCTGTGTACATTGTAGAAATATGGATTATAATTTACTTGTATACTTTAGCTCTTATTATCATCAAATTTTTTGCTTCATAATACAAACATTATTTCCATAATAAATGCATATAGGTACGTTTGTTTACACACACTTTATATAATAATTTAGTATGTAATTGTATTTAAATATACATATTTTGACAATAATCTGCACAGGCATATTTCTTGCACAGGGTGTATGATCATACATGTTTGGAGGCCTCTGTTTTAGAGAAGTCAGAGACAAATTAGCTCTCGAACTACAGGTGTCATTTGAGGACAGAGAAAAAAAGGGAGAGAATAAACTGGTGACTCAGTCACTTCAGTCTCCCCTCAGCAGGACCTATAAACTTTTTCTGCAAAAGTGGATTGATCAGCCCCCAAACAAATACGTCCCCACACTCCACACACACACACACACCCCATAGGCCAATTATAGTAAAACTTCTAGAAAACAAAGCCAAAGGGAAAAACTTAGAAGGGAAGAGACAAAGACGAAAACAAACATGATTAATACAAGCAGGGACCTTCTTCTCTTATTTTTCTTTTTTTTCAGAGTTAACCTTACAGAATTGTTTTGATGCTGAAAAGGGCATAAAGAAAACAATGAGGTAACATGGAGATAGCAATGATAGGAACAAGCTAAGACTCAGGTCTGGAAAAACCGAGGGAAGATATAGTGGTTCTGAGAACTCATAAGCTTAGGGGATGAGTCTTTCAGAGTCAGGACACAGATTCTGAAGAAAAGGGGCTGCTCAGCTAGAAGTAGTTTCTAAGGAAGATCAGAGGAGGGACTCGTGAAATTTGAGACACCGAGCACTGATGATGGTGACCTGATGTCTCTCTGTTCATGCCAGAGCATCAGGATCTCAGAGGCCACCCTCAAAGCTGAGACCCAGAGCTCAGAGAAGAGAGAGAGTTCGTTTACCAGTGTGCTGCTGCTGGTCTTTCTAAGGGGACTTGATATGGAGAGTTCTTGAAGTATGGATAAAAACCATATTTTGGACATCCTTCCCCTACTGAAATCACATGGCCTTGTTTTTGGGTACGGCCTTTATTCACATGACGCTGAGAGGAATGGGAACAGAGAGGAAAGCACATTCTGCTTCTCCTTCTCTGCACTTCCTGTCTCCCTTTGGTGAACCTGACTGGTAGAGCCTAACAGGGAGCAGATTGGTAAAGGCAAAATGGAGTTGGCAGACTCCCAGCCACAGTATTGTGGAACAGAGTATAGAATATGGAGCTAAGAGACTTAAATATCCTTTACCTAGCACCTGCTTCTTCCTAAAGCACTTACCCTGACAAAGAATGCAACTCCAAGTCTTTTAGGTGCTATGCATTTCTTTGGAAACATAATAAATACAGAAATAACTCTAACATTAGCAATATCCACTTTCTAAAATGTGAAACCAAAAAATCAGAACCTTTGTTAAGGAGCTAATATCTTATGCTTATATAATAAACGTAAGGAGCTAATATCTTATGCTTTTATAATAAATGGAAAGCCATTTACAGATTTCAGTTAGTGGTGTGATGGCAGGAAATTTGTTTATTTCCTTTACCAAGAATAAATAAAAGAATGTTTATTGAGAATGTTTATTAATTTGTGTGTCAGCTACTCACAATGAGCACAATATTGTAAGTGCCACCTGCTGACCAGAGTGGTGGCTTTCGACATTCATGCAGGCATAAAAAGGAACAAAAACCTCAAACACTTCTAGTGAGGAATTCTCTTAAAATGTGAGCACCTCTTTTAATACCATCCTGCCTGGAAAACATGTCCAAGACTTGGAAATTGGCACAAGAGATTAGCGGGGTCTTACAATGGAATGTCAGGCATTGGTTAATGGGCCCTCCACAGATTAGCTCATTCTCTAGAGGTATGGCCTTTTCATTGTCTTTAATTGATTAGACTAGTTTACCAATCTGTAAGCTACAGAAGTTGACATGTAGAAAACTGAAAGTAATGTCATCGTTTCCTGTCCATAGCAATGCAAATGATTCTTATTCTTAGCAATGCACTATAATTTGTCCTATAGAAAGACAATATTGGTAACTCAAATTCTCATTTGAAAAGTGTTTAATAGTTTACCGGTCCCCTTATTATTTATTGAGATAAATAATAACTTGGATAAGTACTCATTTAATGATAGCATGAGAGTCAGCATCACAGAAAAGCATATAAGATTTGGTGCGGACCGCTGGGTATTTATCCAAAGAACTTGAAAATGCAAAGGCATAAAGATACTTGCACCCCTATGTTCACTGCAGCATTATTCACAATAGCCAAGACTTGGAAGCAACCTAGGTGCCCATCGAGGGACGAATGGATAAAGAAGATGTGGTATTTATACACGATGGAATAGTACTCAGCCATAAGAAATGATGAAATCTGGCCATTTGTGACAGCATGTTTGGTCCTTGAGGGTATTATGCTGAGTGAAATAAGTCAGAGGCAGAAAGTCAAATACCATATGATCTCACTCATAAGTAGAAGATAAAAACAACAACAAACACATAGCAACAGAGATTGGATTGGTGGTTACCAGAGGGGAATGGGGGGAGGGCAAAAGGAGTGATTAGGCTCAAATGTGAGGTGATGGACTATAATTAGTTTTTGGGTAGGGAACAAGATGTAATCTACACAGATTTCAAAATATATTACAATGTACATCTGAAAGCTATATAATGTTATAATCCAATGTTACTGCAATTAATAAAAAAAAATTTAAAAAAAAGATTTGATGCAGAGAGAGAGAGACTTAGATATCCTTTACCTAGTACCTACTTATTTCTAAAGCACATATCCTGGTGGCAAATGCAACAGTAAGTCCTTTAGATGCTATGACTTTCTTTTAAAACATAATAAATACAGAAATAACAATAACAACAGCAACATCTACTTCTTAAATCTTAAAAACAGAAATCAGAACCTTTGGTAAGGAACTCATATCTTATGTTTATTTGATAAATGGGGAGCCATTTACAAATTTTAATTAGTAGTGTGATGACAGTAAATTTGTCTTTTAAAGAGGAGATCTTTCTTAATCCGTGTGTCAGCTACTCAATGTGAGCACCACGTTAACCTCAAAGTTCCACAAAGTCACATTAGAGCTTCCAATCCTAATCATTTTATCTCATCATATGTTGACTCCAAGTTTTCTCTCCCATAATGTACATATAATAATTTCTTATTAGAAGTAAATATAAAATGAGTAAAGTAATGATAAACGACCAGAAATATTTGGAAACCTCTGCTTTAAAGAACTCAGATCACAATGCCCTCACACAACAGGTGTCATCTTAGGACACAGAAACACAGAAAGATGACTCATCACCTCACAGTCTCTTCACTAGTATCTTCCAGCTTCTTCAATAAAAGAAGAGGGTTTATAGCCCCTAATCCCCAACTAAATACTTCACCTCCCCAAAACACACATACACACACACACACACACACACACACACACACTGTCTCACGGTGATAGTAGACACCCGCTAGCCTGCATATTTTTGCTGCTAGTCCATCCTTCCAGCTTGTAAATATCTTTGCTAACTGTTTCTGCCTCCAGGATAAAATGTCATATCCCCATTGTCATAGAAACCAGAATGTCATCAAAACGTTCTTGTTGATGTTAGCATTCTTAGGAAACCAGGAAATGCCATACATCCTCAAAAGCAGAGAGCTACTGTTGATCTCAGTCACTTATACCACGCCCAATATAATGAATGAATGAATGAAATATTAGGAACAATACTTGAAGTTTTCCATGGAATAGGCATTTAGACAAAGGGAGCTTTTTACACAAGGGTTATTGGGGAAGTAAAGAGAGATTAAGTGTGATTTTCCTGTTAGAGACACAGACATGTTCCAGTTTCTGTTACAAAACACCTTTCAACCTGTCATAATGCAAGAGGCCAGGTACATTTGTGCAGGTGGAAGCCTGTGAATTCTTGGTCACTTTAAAAAGACCTGCAGAAGATAAAGCATCTGGATGTCAGAAGAAGGCAAACTAGAATATCAGGTTTTGCCAGACTCGAAGGAAGCAGGGCCAACATTTGGACAAATGTGTGTTATTAGGGTTGGGAGGACAAAATGGTTCCTTAGGAGAGAAACAACTCCCACAAAGTACCCCGTGCCCTAGTGCAACAGGGAGATAAAGCTAAGTATCTAACATTTGGGAATCTGCTTTGCTCAGATAATGCTGAAACCACACTGCCAGTGAATAATATGCTTAGATGTAGGTTTCTTACAACCATGTTAAGATTTTAAAAATTTCAGTAAGGTTGATAAGGATTGTACAAAGTTATCATCAGGGTACACAAGCACACACAAGTCCTGTTGTGCATAGTCACTCACGTTAGAGAGACACAATTGCACTATGATGCAGCACTTTCTCCTATAATAAGCTTAGAGGGGATGTCTGTGTGATCAGTCCTAGGCAGTAACATGCATGAACCAGGCCCTCAGGTGAGGAGGCGTGCAGTTATGGTTTACAGCATTTCCAGGTTTCCTGGGTTAATACTCCCACTGTGGCCTATGTTTTTTAGCCACCAAGATGATGTCACTGAATACTGAGTTGGCAAGTGATGCAGAGAATCAGCTCTCATGTGCTGGTCTGAACCAGCTCCAATGCATCCCTGGATCTGTGCACTCTAGAGCAAAACAAAGTCATCCCACTCTATGGGGGATTCACAAGAGATGGGCTGTGCTAGGTTAGAGATCCACCAGTTCGCAAGCCACACGAAGGACTTCAACAGGTTCTTATGGCACAGGAAATGGAAATAATTATGAAGACCCACAATCTGGTCTATGTCATTTCTCAGGGAGGGCAAATAGTGGGGTGTTTCCTACGATAGCTCATCAGGAATGCATCAGAATGCCAAGTGCCATCTGCATTGCAAGGTGGTGGGAAATCAGAAGGTCCACTACATCCCCTCAAACCTGTATGCAGCATACAAGAATGCTCAGAGGGTTCGTCCTCCTCAATTAGTGAGAAGGAGGTATACTTGTGTGTATATCCTATTTCATGGCATTTCCCCCCCAAATTTAGTCACTCAATGCAGGTCATTTCACTCAATGCAGGTCATTCTAGAATTTTCTTTTTTCATGCAACTTAAACCATTCCACATCACTACATAGTGTTCTACCTCACTTTGTATATGCTGCATTATTATTCCATTGCATGTATAGATTTATGTTTGTATTGTGCCCCATGTTGCATCATAAGCATCTTTTTCAAAATATAAATGTAGTACTTCTCTTTTCCGAGGAATCATAAGAATATAGATAAGTGCCACTTGCTGACTAGAGCTGGTATTCTGCACAGTGAGACTGACAGGGAAACACATCCAGGACACTAGAGCAACTGGAGACAAGGTTCACAGGCAAGACTCTCTAGCCCATGGTATAGCTCACAATCACCTAATGACAAGACTAGCCTGTGTGTCTGTGTGTCTTCCTCTCAAAACAGTGTGCTGTGTAACACAATGGCATATATTATTTCCATATCTTTTTTTCCCCATTATCACAGGAATGTGCATTGAAAATTCTAACAATTGGTGGAAAGGTTCAGTGTAAGCACGTGTTTCTACTCCTCCAATCTTTTTTATTCTCTCCATACATATATTTTATAAACTCTACAAATAGCTTTTTAAAACAATTCCATAGCATATTTTCATATCCCTCAAAGCTCTCATTTGTCTGCATCTTAATGTGAATCTTTTTGACGAGGCAGTTTCCATAAACCCTAGAAATAATAATTTGAGTTATTTTTCTACTAAAAAAGTAATATATTTTTAAGATAAACAATTAATAGGGAAATTTCTTTGGTAAAACCATTAAACTGCCCTGTGACCTCATTCTTTGTCTTTGTCCCAATATAGCCTCTACTGCTAGATTCATATACACCTTTAGAACGATGTGATCATTTTAGGATACTGACATTGCCCAACTAGTTTTAATCTATTCCCAATTTCTCAGAGGACCTTGGGTATACACAAATATCCAGTACTTCAGTTTATCCTTAAATAAAATATCTAACCTTGCAAGATGAGAATTCACAATTAAATCAACATGAAGGGCAAATATCACTACTAAGAATTCTCCACACACTAACTTCACAATCTGTTGAGGATGATCAAGCGATCAAATTCCCAAATGAGACTTTATATTTTCTAATATCTTTTATAACATTAAATTTCACCACCTTTGTTCTCTGGTTCAAAATTAAATTCCTATACAATAAATTAGGGTTTCAGCCATGTAAGAAACATCTATGCCTTATCAATATATTAATTTGGAACTTAGATTTTGATAACCGCTTTCTTATGTGTTGCCTTCAGACATTATGCTGGGGGAGGGGAACCTAGGTAAGGAATTCTCTTAAATAATGGCATGTCTTTCAAAATGAGCAAGCCTAGGAGGGCAGAGCAAAATGGTGGGGTGAGCTGACCCGGGATTCTCTCCCCTCCAAAATACAACAAAAGATTGGAAGCACTGAATTTCAGAGAATAAACATAATGCCAGCTCGTTAGAGACCTACAATACCAAGAAGGCGGAGATCATAAACCTTGCTTACACCTTCAGAGGCGCTGGAACGGTAGGAGAGAACATCGCTCCCTCCCCTAGAGTCTGCGATCGCTGTGGCACGGGTCGGGAAGGAGCGGGGGAGGGGCCGCGCAAACGGGGAATCATCCAGGACTCCTGCTGCTGATTCAGTGGAGACCCGCTGACGGGAGGAAAGCTTCCGTCCGCGGGGACCCTATAAATCAAGGGCCTTGGGAGACCAGAGAACAGAACTGATCTGAACTCAGACCAGCGCGTGTGAGTAACAGCCCCTCCCCCACAGCAAAGCCAGTGGGCGCAGCCATCTTGCCCCAAGGCTGAGAGCTAACACGCCGCTCTCGACCCCCATCTAGTGGCGACAGGCTGTAACTGCAACTGAATTCTACCACCATGAGAAAAAACCGCTCCTCTACCATCCAGCAATTTATAAAAGCCCCAGACCAGAAGGAAAACAATAAAAACACAGAATTAAGTCCTGAGGACTTGGAATTAGGTAAATTAAGTGATAATGAATTCAGAGCTGCTATAATCAAAAAACTCAATGAGGTAGAGAGAAAGATAGAGAAACAAGCCGAGTTCTGGAGTTACTTCACAAAAGATATTGAAATCATAAAGAAGAATCAAACAGAATTACTTGAGATGAAAAACACAATGGACCAGATAAAACAGAATACGGATTCCCTGAATGCCCGTGTAGACAATCTAGAGGAGCAAATCAGCATAATCGAGGACAGACAGGCTGAATGGCGCCAGACAGAGGAAGAAAGAGAACTAAGAATTAAAAAAAAATGAGGAAAATCTCCGAGAGATAATGGATTCAATGAGGAGTAAGAACATAAGGATCATAGGAATTCCCGAGAATATGGAAAAGGAAAATGGAGCAGAAGGTGTGCTTAACGAAATTATTGAAGAGAACTTCCCAAATCTAGGGATCAACGGAGAAATGTGTGTAGAGGAGGGTTTTAGATCTCCTAGATTTGTCAATGTAAAAAGACCCACCACAAGGCACATAATAGTGAAGTTGGCAAATAGGAATGATAAGGAAAGAATACTCAGGGAAGTAAGGGAAAAAAAGAGAATAACCTATAAAGGAGCCCCTATCAGACTGTCAGCGGATTTCTCTACAGAAACCCTACAAGCTAGGAGAGAATGGAGTGATATATTCAAAGCTTTAAAGGATAAAAACCTTCAGCCAAGAATACTCTATCCAGCAAGAATTTCCTTCAGATATGAGGGAGAAATTAAATCTTTTCCAGACAAACAAAAGTTAAGGGAATTTGTAACTAAAAGCCCTCCATTACAAGAAATCCTCAAGAAGGCTCTCATACTTGAAAAAAGAAAAAACGGAGAAAGGGGACACAAGCCACAGACTAGGGAGACCGATGGATAGAACCAGAACAGGATAGCAAATATTCAACTATAGAATTAGGGTAAAAATAAGGAAACTACCAAAACAAGGACGATCTTAGCACTCTAACTACAAATTAATAAGACGAGTTGGAATAAAAAATGAAAATAATTATTTAGGAGGGGAAGAGCTAAGGGTCTAAATCAGTATTGGTCGAGTAAGTAAGAGACCACCAGAGAATAGACTATATTATACACGAGATTCTAAATACAAACTTCAAGGTAGACACTAAAATAAAGTACAGAACAGAGTCACAAATCATAGATAAGGAAAAATCTAAGAAACCCAGCATAAGAAATTGCAGTATTAAATGGATAGTCTAAAGCACACAGGAAAACAAGATAATGAGCGACAGATTGACAGCATTAAGTCCACATGCATCAATAATCACTCTCAATGTGAATGGATTGAACTCTCCAATAAAAAGACACAGAGTGGCAAAATGGATTAAAGAAAAAGATCCAACAATTTGTTGCCTCCAGGAAACACACCTCAGCCCCAAGGACAAACACAGACTCAGGGTGAAGGGGTGGAGGACAATACTTCAAGCAAATAGCAAGGAAAAAACGGCAGGTGTTGCAATTCTCATATCAGACCAAGTGGATTTCAAAATAAGACAGGTAAAGAGAGACACAGAGGGACAATATATAATGATCAAAGGGACACTTCATCAAGAAGAAATAACGCTTATAAATATCTATGCACCCAACACAGGAGCACCAAGATTCATAAAGCAACTATTAACAGACCTAAAGGAAGATGTTAAAAACAACACAATAATAGTAGGGGACCTCAACACCCCACTCACATCAATGGACAGATCATCCAGACAGAAAATCAACAAGGAAATAGTGGAGCTGAATGAAAAACTAAAACAATTGGACTTAATAGACATATATAGATCACTCCACCCTGAAGGAGCTGAATACACATTCTTCTCAAGTGCACATGGAACATTCTCTAGGATAGACCATATGTTGGGAAACAAGGCAAGCCTCTACAAATTTAAAAAAATTGAAATAATAACAAGCATCTTCTCAGATCATAGTGCTATAAGGCTAGAAATTAATTACAAGAAAAAAGTTGAGAAAGGCACAAAGATGTGGAGACTAAACCACACACTACTGAACAAGCAATGGATCATTGAAGAAATTAAAGAAGAAATAAAAAAATACCTGGAAACAAATGAAAATGATAGCATGTCATACCACTCATATGGGATACAGCAAAAGCTGTATTAAGAGGAAAATTCATCGCAATACAGGCACATCTTAACAAACAAGAAAAATCCCAAATAAGCAACCTTAAAGCACACCTAACTGAACTAGAGAAAAAAGAACAAATGAAGCCCAAAGTCAGCAGAAGGAGAGAAATAATAAAAATCAGAGCAGAAATAAATACTATTGAAACGAAAAAGGCAGTAGAAAGGATCAATGAGACAAAGAGCTGGTTTTTTGAGAAGATAAATAAAATTGACAAACCACTAGCCAGACTCACAAAGAAAAAAAGGGAGAAAGCTCAAATAAACAAAATCAGAAATGAGCGAGGAGAAATAACAACAGACTCTGCAGAAATACAACAGATTATAAGAGAATACTACAAAAAACTATATGCCAACAGAATGGATAACCTAGAGGAAATGGATAAATTCTTGGACTCCTACAGTCTCCCAAAGCTCACTCAAGAAGAGGCAGACAATTTGAACAGACCAATCACAAGGAAAGAGATTGAAACAGCAATCAAAAACATCCCAAAGAATAAAACCCCAGGACCAGATGGCTTTCCTGGGGAATTCTACCAAACTTTCAGAGAGGATTTAATACCCATCCTTTTCAAGCTATTCCAAAAAATTAGGGAAGATGGAACACTTCCTAACACATTCTATGAGGCCAACATCATGCTGATACCAAAACCTGACAAGGACACCACGAAAAAAGAGAACTACAGGCCAATATCACTGATGAACATAGATGCAAAACTTCTAAACAAAATTTTGGCAACCAGAATTCATCAATTCATCAAAAGAATCATACATCAGGATCAGGTGGGATTCATACCAGGGACACAGGGATGGTTCAACATCCGCAAATCAATCAACGTGATACACCACATCAACAAACTGAGGAATAAAAACCACATGATCATCTCAATAGATGCAGAGAAGGCATTTGACAAGATCCAACAGCCATTTATGATAAAAGCTCTGAACAAAATGGGCATAGAAGGAAACTACCTCAACATAATAAAGGCCATATACGACAAACCCATAGCCAACATCATACTCAATGGGCAAAAACTGAACCCCATCCCCCTGAAAACAGGAACGAGACAAGGATGCCCTCTATCACCACTCTTATTTAACATAGTACTGGAGGTCCTGGCCAGAGCAATCAGGCAAGAAAAAGGAATAAAAGGAATCCAAATATGGAGGGAAGAAGTGAAACTCTCGCTGTTTGCAGACGACATGATCTTATATATAGAAAACCCCAAAGAATCCATTGGAAAACTGTTAGAAGTAATCAACAACTACAGCAAAGTTGCAGGGTATAAAATCAATTTGCATAAATCAGTAGCATTTCTATAGTCCAGTAATGAACCAACAGAAAAAGAACTCAAGAATACAATACCATTCACAATCGCAACAAAAAGAATAAAATACCTTGGGGTAAATTTAACTAAGGAAGTGAAGGACCTATATAATGAAAATTACAAGGCCTTTCTGAGAGAACTGGATGACGACATAAGGAGATGGAAAGACATGCCATGTACATGGATTGGAAGAATAAACATAGTTAAAATGTCCATTCTACCTAAAGCAATCTACAGATTCAACGCCATCCCAATCAGAATCCCAAAGACATTCTTTACAGAATTAGAACAAAGAATCCTAAAATTCATATGGGGCAACAAAAGACCCCGAATTTCTAAAGCAATCCTGAGAAAAAAGAACAAAACGGGAGGCATCACAATCCCTGACTTCAAAACATACTACAAAGCTACAGTAATCAAAACAGCATGGTACTGGTACAAAAACAGGTGCACAGATCAATGGAACAGAATTGAAAGCCCAGAAATAAAACCACACATCTATGGACAGCTTATCTTTGACAAAGGAGCTGAGGGCATGCAATGGAGAAAAGAAAGTCTTTTCAACAAATGGTGCTGGGAAAACTGGAAAGCCACATGTAAAAGAATGAAAATTGACCATTCTTTTTCACCATTCACCAAAATAAACTCAAAATGGATCAAAGACTTAAAGGTGAGACCTGAAACCATAAGGCTTCTGGAAGAAAACGTAGGCAGTACACTCTTTGACATCAGTATTAAAAGGATCTTTTCGGACACCATGCCTTCTCAGAGAAGGGAAACAATAGAAAGAATAAACAAATGGGACCTCATCAGATTAAAGAGCTTCTTCAAGACAAATGAAAACAGGATTGAAACAAAAAAACAACCCACTAACTGGGAAAAAATATTTGCAAGTCATATATCTGACAAAGGCTTAATATCCTTAATATATAAAGAACTCTCGCAACTCAACCACAAAACATCAAACAACCCAATCAAAAAATGGGCTGGAGACATGAACAGACATTTCTCCAAAGAAGATATACTGATGGCCAATAGGCACGTGAAAAGATGCTCATCATCGCTGATCATCAGGGAAATGCAAATCAAAACTACACTAAGATATCACCTTACACCCGTTAGAATGACAAAAATATCTAAAACTAATAGCAACAAATGTTGGAGAGGTTGCGGAGAAAAAGGAACCCTCATACACTGCTGGTGGGAATGCAAACTGGTGCAGCCACTATGGAAAACAGTATGGAGATTCCTCAAAAAACTAAAAATAGAACTACCATACGATCCAGCCATCCCACTTTGGGTATTTATCCAAAGAGCTTGAAGTCAGCAATCCCAAAAGTCCTGTGCACCCCAATGTTTATTGCAGCACTGTTCACAATAGCCAAGACGTGGAAGCAACCTAAGTGCCCATCAACAGACGAATGGATAAAGAAGATGTGGTACATATATACAATGGAATACTACTCAGCTGCAAAACAGAACAAAATCATTCCATTTGCAATAACATGGATGGACCTTGAGAGTATTATGTTAAGTGAAATAAGCCAGCGAGAGAAAGATAATCTGTGTATGACTCCACTCATATGAGGAATTTAAAACTATGGACCAAGAACAGTTTAGTGGATACCAGGGGAAAGGTGGGGTGGGGGGTGGGCACAAAGGGTGAAGTGGTGCACCTACAACATGACTGACAAACATTAATGTACAATTGAAATTTCACAAGATTGTAACCTATCAATAACTCAATAAAAATAATAATAAAATGAGCAAGCCTAGAAAACATGTCAGATGTAGTAATGGGCACAAGATTACTGGGGGCCCTTTCAGTGGAATGCTGAGCATTGACTAGTGGGCCCTACAGGGATTATGTCACTGTGTATAGGTAACCCTCTTTCATTGTCTTCCATAGATTAGGCTATTTTACCACTTTGTGAGGGAAGATAGTTAACTTGTAAAAAAACTGATAGTAATGCCACTGTTTCCTGTCCAGTCCAATGTAAATGATTCCTATTCTTACCAATGCACACATATTTTGTCCTATAGAAAATAGTCAGTGATTCAAATTCTGATTTGAAGCATTTCATAGTTTATTATTAGTTATTGAGTTAAAGAAGTGGCAAGAATGGGCATCCTTGTTTTATTCTTGATCTTAAGGGAAAAGTTTTCAATCTGTCACCATTAAGTCTGATGTTAGCTGTGGGTTTTTCTTCGATGCGTTCTATTACATTGAGGAAGTTTCCTTTTATTGTTAGCTTGTTGAATTGTGTTTTTTTGTCATGAAAGAGTGTTGAATTTTGTCAAATACTTTTTCTGCATCAATTGAGATGATCATGTAGTTTTTTTCCTTCATTTTATTAATAAAATATATTGCAATAATTGATTTTCATGTGTCGTATCACCCTCACGTTCCTGGAAAAAATCCCAATTTATCATAACATATAATCCTTTTAATAAACTTTTGGATTAGCTTTGCTAGTATTTTATGGAGCATGTTTGCGCCTATATTCATAAGGGTTATGGTTCTGTAGTTTTCTTTTCTTGTGATGTCTTTGTCAGGCTTTTGTATCAGAGTAATACTGGCCTCATGGTATGAATTATGAAGTGTTTTTCTCTTCTGATTTTTCGAGGTGTTTGAGAAGAACTGGTGTTAATTTTTCTTTAATATTTGGTAGAACTAACCAGCAAGCCATCTGGTTTGAGCTTTCCTTTGTTGGAATTTTCTTATTACTGATTAAATCTCTTTATATTTATAGTATTGTTCAGATTTTCTATTTGTTCTTGAATCACTTTTCTGTGCATGTTTCTAGGAATTTGTCTGTTTCATCTAGGTTATCTAATTTGTTGGAATACAATTTTTCATAGTATTCACCAATAATCCTTTCTATTTCCTGTAAAGTTGGTTGTAATGTCACACTTTCATTCCTGAAGTTAGTAATTTCAAACTAATCTCTTTTTTTGTCCGTTATAGCTAATGGTTTGTCAATTTTGTCAATATTTTGAAAGAACCAATATTGGTTTGTTAATTCACGCTATTGTTTTCTCTTCTCTATTTTGTAAATCTCCAACTTAAATCTTCTGTTTCCTTGCTTCTGCTTGGTTTGGCTTTAGTTTGCGTTTCTTTCTCCAGTTCCTTAAGGTAGAAAGTCAGGATATTGCTTTGAGATCTTTCTTCTTTTTTAATGTATGTGCTTTCATTCTCACTTGTCTCAAAGCATTTTCTAATTTCCCTTGTGATTTCTTTTTGACTCAATATTTTTCTGAGAGTACGTTCTATAATTTCCTCATATCTGTGAATTAACATGATTTCCTTCTCTTAGTGATTTCTAATTTCATTCCATTGTGGTCAGGGAACATGCGTTACCTGATTTTAATCTTTCTAAATTTATTGTGAGTTGTTTTGTGACCTAACATATGGTCTCCCCTGGAGAATGTTCCACGTGCACTTGGGAGGAATGTGTACTCTGCTCTTGGTAGGTGGAGTTTTCTATACGTGTCTCCTAGTCTAGTTGGTTTATAGTGTTGTTTAAGTCTTCTGTCTCCTTGTTTATCTTCTATCTACTGGTTTGATCCATTATGAAGAGTGGAGTGTTGATGTCTCAAGTATTATTATAAAATTGTCTATTCAATTTTGTCAATTTTTTTCTTCACTATGTTGGAGCTTACTTGTTAGGTACATATATGTTTATAATTGTTATATCTTCTTAATGGATTGATCTTTTTATCATTATATAACGTATATCTTTATCTCTTATAAGAATTTTCACCTTAAAATGTATCTTTTCTGATATTATTATAGTAAATCCTACTTTCCTTTTGTTACCATTTTCATGAAATATATTTTTCCATCCTTTCACTTTCAACCAGTTTGTGTCTTTGGATCTGTAATAGTTTATGTGTAGACAGCGTATAGTTACATAATGGCTTTTTAAAAAATCCATTCTGAAATTCTTTGCCTTTTAATTAGAGAGTTGAATCCATTTAATGTATTTACTAAGAGGAACTTCTACCATTTTGTTATTTGTTTTCTATATGTATTATATATTTTTTGTTCTTCAATTCCTCATTATTGCTTTCTTTTGTTTTTGTTAGATATTTTCTAGTGTACCTATTTGATTCCATCTCATTTCTTTTAATATATATTTTTTAGTTATTTTCGTAGTGATTGCCCCAGGGATTACAATTAACATCTTAATTTACAACAATCCAGTTTAAGTGAATACCAGTGTAGTTTCAATAGCATACAAAATAATCTGCTCCCAAACAGCTCTGTTCGCTTTATATTTTTATTGTCACAAATATCATCATTACAAATTCTTAGAGGGAAAGTCTATTAGCAAAAATCTTTCAATTTTTATATATCTAGGAATAGATATTACTTTCTGCTTCATTCTTGAAGAAGACTTTTGATGGATATAGAACTATTTATTGATAATTTTTTCCCCTTTAGTATTTTAAATATATAATCCTACTGCCTTCTGGCCTCCATGATAGCTGATGAGAAATTTGCTTTATATCTTATTGAGGATACATTGCACTGGACAAGTCACTTCTCGCTCGCTGTTTTCAGTATTCTATCTTTATCTTTGTATTTCAACAGTTTGATTATAACATGTTGGTGTGGACCTCTTTGAACTTATCTTAAGTGGATTCATTGAGCTTATTAGATATGTATTTTCTATGTCTTTCCATAAATTTGGGAAGTCTTCAGTCAATTATCTTTTCTGCTCCTTTCATTCTCTCCTCCCCTTTTGAGTCCCCCATTATCCACGTTGGTGTGCTTGATGGGCTCCCAGAGTTCTGTTAATTTTTATTCATTCTTTTTTCTTTCTTCTCCTCATACTGGATAACTTAATGCACCTATCTCCTAATTTGCTGATTTTTTATTCTGCCTGATGAAATTTGGGGTTCATCTGCTCTAGGGAATTTTTCATTTCAGTTGTTATACTCTTCAACTCTACAATTTCTATTTGCATCCTTTCTATAATTTCTATCTGTTTATTGATATTCACTATTTGCTGAGACATCATTCTCAGGATTTCCTTTCTTTCTCTGCACATGGTTTGCTTGAGCTCTGTGACCATATTTAAGATAAATGACTTAAAGACCATATTTAAGATAAACGTCTGGGCTTTCTCAGGAAGCTTGAAATGGGGCCATGGTAAGTTAAAATGCCATATAACTCTCTTACTGAGATTCTACTGTTTTTTCTTGATTACACATTTACCTGGTTGCTAGAAACTTTTGATTCATTTTAAGAGTTCCTATAAAGTTAATTGTGACTTTTTTCCAATTGATTTGCTGCTTTTTTCAGAGGCACAGGGTTTCGGAGCTCTCTACTCTGCCATTTTCACTGATATCATGCCCCTCCATTTGTTTTTTAATTTCACCTTGAATTCTGCCACTTAACTGTCAACTCCATCAGAAAAATTCATAGTTCTCCTTCTGATTTTGCAGGCCAACATCATTTTAAAGATGCTATTTTGCCCTCCATGCCCCATAAACAAGTTAAAGGTGAGAACCTCAAAATTCGTACTCCTATAGTTAAATTATTCATTGGGTTAGGTTACAAAACTTATGTTAACGTCCTCCTTTTTTTTTGATAGGAGAACTCCAAAATTGCTAACTTCCAGGAAAGACTACTACTTGAATATTTCAGCAGTTCTGCAGCCCTCTTTTGCACTAATGAGTAAATATTGCTCATATTCAAAGGATTATTCATTGCATTTTCTTTTGTCATAAAAACTGGCAAAAAGAACAAGGGGTTATCAGAAAGGATTGAAAAAGTCATTTAGTGTATAAGATGAAAGTAGAAAATTATGCAGCCATTTAAAAAATAAAGCAGATTTTAAAAGTATTAACATAAAAAGAAAATATTATGTAGAAAAATCAGGTTAGAGACGAATACATCCAATATTGTATAATTTATATAAAACTTCCATACACTTGGAAAACCATTCCACATTGTTTTCTCTTGGATCAAAAAGCCATATGAACACTTAGAAAAAATGTCATGAATGCTTTTTCCAACATTCATGAAGTGGATTTCGTGTGAAAAAAGGGGAAACAGGATCATAGTTCATAAAGAGTGATGATTTTTGACTTTAGTATTCCAGTACATTATACTATTTTACAAGAACTGTGTGCAGTTATGCACCTAAACATAACTTTCTAAAAACATAAGGAGATATAAAAAGAAATATTGGGCCTAAATGAAAGCAACAAACACAAGCGGAGCTATAATAATAGCAGACAGGTTAAAAATCAAAGGAAAGCTTTGGAAAGCACTTGTAGAGATATTTCATATGGATCCAAATATTTCTCATTAAAATTTATCTGAAAGGACTGCAAATATATTTTAACAAATCAAAGAGAAAAATCTGGAAGCACAGCTTCCCCTGCAAATTGAAGAAATCAAAAATCTATTATATAACAGATTAGACACAGTGAAGGATGAAATAATGAAATGTGTGTTACTTAAGATTAAAAACTACAGATAAAATGAGAGAAAATGAAAAAAACTATATAAAAGACTTATGAGACAAATGTGATTTCAAAGAGATATGTAACTGGATTCCTAGAAAGATACGGAGAGAGATTGGAGAAGAAGTAATATTTGAAGAGAAAATTATGGAGCATTTCCCCCCAAAAATATAGGAAATGTTCAAGCAGCAGATCTGAGAAGTAGTCACGAAAAACAAAGGCAAGATCCAGTCAGAAACACATGCATGTCAGGTAAGCTGAGGTCAGGTTACTGTTTAGAAACCACATGTGTTTGTAAGAATGTGAATTGAATATCAGGAATTGGTTAAACAGGCTGGTGATATTAAAATAGACCAAAAAGAAGACTAATGTTATACAGAGATAGGAAGAACAGGAAGGAATTCCCCCTCCTAGAGCAGGGCAAACCAAGGGAAGACATGTTTCTGAGAATTCAAAAAGGAGGAAGATGAGTTCCTGATTGCTGGGACCCAGACTTTTGAGGAAAAAGGGATGTCCAGCTAATGGTGGCTTGTAAAGGGGCTCAGAGAAGTGACCCCACAAACCTGAGAATGTATCACTGAGGAGAGGGAGCTGCTCCGTTGGTGCTGAGTCTCAGGATCTCAGAGGAGGCTTCCTCGGTGCTGGGATGTAAGATGTAAGGGGAAAAGAGGTCACTAGCCTGATGATGCTGCTGAACTTTCTCAGAGGACATGATATGTCCAATGCCCATGGAATTAGAAGAAATATGCAGACTGGTTCTTACTACCCCTACTGAAACCACATGACACAGCTAGGTGAAAGACCTTTGTTGGGATGAAAATGGTAGCAAAAGGAAGCAGAAAGGAAGTGGAACCTGCTTCTCTCTCCTCTTGATTTCCTGTCTGTCTGTGGCATTCTCAATGATCAGACTTAAACAGGTGGTAAAGGAGAAAATGTTGTCAGAGTCCTGGACACAGCAACTACGCTAACCTTAAGGAATGTTGATTGAGAGATCCAGATATCCCCGACCCACCATCTGCTTCCTCTTAAGGCACATTTCATACAAGGAAGTCAGCAATGAGTACTGAAAGGCTGTGCATCTCTTTCAAAACATAATTTATAGACTGAATTACTAATGACCTCATCAACAATATCTACCGGCAGGCACCCAAACTGACATAAAACAGTCTTTGTTAAAGGACCTGTGCCTTATGCTACAGGTAAAGGGAAGCCATATTGAGATTTAATTTGCTGTTGGGAAAAGACATAAATATTCCTTTAGAGAACTGGTTTCCAAAGTGATGCTCAGCTATGCGAGTAGCTGTAAGCAACAGGATGATGTATTAGATCCCAGAAAAATAACAATAGATTTTCACAAACATGCAAAATCTAAACCTTTACTTAACAGGGTTCAGCAAATTAAAGCCTGATGGTTGTCCCTGGCTCACTGCCTACTTTTTAAAATATTTTTTTACTGGAACATAGCTGCCCTCATTTTCTATCTTGGTGCCTACGCCTGCTTTCCTGTTACAGCGGCAGGATGGAGTAATTGGGACAGAGACTTGCTTGACTACCACAGTACAGGGTATCTAATATCTGGCATTTCACTCAAAAAACGTTGCCCACTCATGTTTTATAACCTCAACTTTGTGTGCGTTTCTTCAAGTGCCAAAATGATTATGATTCTATGTAGATATAGAATTACAAATGACACACCTTTAAAATGCGAGGATAAAGCTTTCTTAAAAGAGGATGCCTGCCTAGAAAAGTGCAGAGGCCCCTGCTTTATGAAATAGATGTGAAATTGCCCACCTAGTATAGGGATCCCTCCATCTTAGTTCACAGAATCAAGGAAGGAAAAACACAGGCTGGTGACTCAGCCTCTTCAGGATCCTCTTAGCAAGAGCTGCCAGTGTGTCTCCCACAAAGAAGGACGGATGAAGCACCTTCAACCCCCAGGATATACCTCAACCCACAAACACAGACACACACAAACAGGCTATGATGATAGATTTTGAAAAGGCCTGTAACTGATGCAGGTTTCCCCCTTTTCTACCTGTAATTCTATCAGATCAGTCTACCAGGAAATAACCGCATAGACAGTTGTGATAAAAATACAAAATGTTATATATTTCCTACATTGGTGTGTAGTACTTTTTTGGAAACTGAGATATATACATTCACTGCCAAAATCAGAGTCAGAATTGAGAGGTGAGCCACTTTAGCCTATGCCATACCACCTAACGAATGAACAAAATCACATTAAGGAACATGCTAGCACCTCACCTTTAAATAGTTGCTATTACATGGAACAGACTTTTCAAACAATGGGTAATACAGAAACTTTAAGATTGTTTAAAGGCTCAGATTTCCCATCAGACCCACTGTCAGGACAAACTTGGAACCGACATTACCACATGCTTGATCCTCAACGGGCGCCAATATCCACAAGCCTTCAAAATTACCTCCAATACTCAGGTGCACGGTTGACGCCTGGACTCAAGGACAAGGAGGAGGCATTGAAAACATGTCTGAGACGCCCTTCACTGAGTGCCTCAGGACTAGCTTCCATGTCGAGAGGGCTATGACTGTTTGCCACCATTGGTCAACAGCAACACAGACTCAATTCTGCTACACTTGTGTCATGGCAATTTCTGGTAGCAGACCCTGATGCACACAAGGTCCAGTCAGTTCCTAACACTGCTTCATTACCTCACTCTCCAGGCATAAGTTACTGCAACGCCAGTCGACAAGAAACTCCCGTGGCACTTGAGTCACAAGATGAATATATTCTTTCCCTGACATGTTACATTTATCATTAAAGCATCAGCATCATGCCGGAACTCAAAGTCTCACATGTGACTCACATTGCTACAACTGAATGAATGAAGTAGAAGAGAAGATGTCAGAACCTGACACTGTGATGACTCCATGTAGAACACAGGGCCAAGGCAATATATGGGAAAGGGATTTTTCCTTTGAACAATAGTAAATTGTAACCAGAGATACTCTTATTATAACAGGACATCATAAGGGAGGAATGCCCATGAAGTCTCAGGGTACTTTGAATAAACATCATGATGGGAGAAGGCAGAGGTATCAAACCCTCCACGTATGGAGGAAGGAAAGCTTCAAGTGGAGTTAATGTCTGGGCCAAAAAAGGTCAATATATGTAAATATATATATATAAAGATAGTAGCGAGAAGGAAAAGAGTCCTGACAAGAGATTGAACTCCTAAGGACTGCCCTGTGCTTGGCAGTCACTGAGAAATGAATTGGAGCCAGTGACATTTTAGAATTCACTTTCCTCGAGCAATGCTGGAGTCATCACTGCTGATGGATAAGGATGATCAGTTGTAGGACTCTTAAAGATATGATAGATTAAGGATTTTGAAAGGAAACTTAATGAGGGTTCACACACAAAGGAGCACGGAAATTTATCAGTGTACACAAATATATGCAGTTTCTGTCACGTATAGACATTTAGCTTAGAGGGACGCTACTGCTCTATGATTTGGTTTATCTCAGAATTAAGAAGCAAAAAATAAAAAAACCTTTTGTCATTAATCCTGGGGTCTCTTTTTCAAGAAGCCACTATATTCTTCCCGGGATACACAGGAGTAAGGCCAGGTGGCACAGTCATGCCTGTATATAAGTCAAGGAAAGTTTTCAACAGTTTGTGAGGAAAAAAACAAGACAGACCTCCCAACTCATATTCCAGCTGCTGTATTTTTTTTGTGGATGTGACATAGTGGGGTAGTGCTGTGGGTTGCTTTCCAACCAGAGAATCATTCAGTAAGTTAGCTGAGGTTTGAGCGTGGCTCTGCTACTTAAGTGGTGTATGGCTGCAAGCATCTTCCTTACTGCTCTGTTTTCTAGTCTCCTTTTCTGACAAACAGACAAAACATCAACACCTTTTCAATACAAAGATTGATTAGCGGTCACAAACATGCCCTGTGTTTCATCTGAAATATCTAGGATGAATAAAAGTGTTAAAAAATCCAGTCATTTCTGGTAATATGGAAGTGACCACAGTCGACGCGAGCATGAAATTCCAATCTGGAAGTGCTAGCCTCCAAGTGTCAGCTTTACATTGGCAGTAGATAAATATTTAGATATTTAACTAAACTTTCTCACAGGCTACATGGTGGAGAAAAGTGAGATTTATTGCACACACTCAATTCAGTAATAAGGAAATATTCAGAAGACAATGGCTGGTCAATAGTAAAAGTTGCCTTCTTTAATAACAAAGGAATGCAAGTGCAAAAGCATCCCATATTTTCAGCTCTTAAGATAGGTAAAACAAAAGAAGAATGGCAAAATGCGGATTACCCAAAGTCTGAGGAACCAGGCCCCAGTGAGGGGCAGAGTTGCTATTTCCCAATCACACAGGTGAGATGTGGAGCACCCAAACCAGAACTCAGATTAATCAGCCACCAAAGTAGGCAGGTATGTTTCCCCAGTATTCATCACCATGAGAATGTTCATTGAAAATGCCAAAAAAGTATAATAATGGAGAGGTAAGAGAGTTATTGTCAATATTTGAGTCTCTCTTTTTTTCTCTTTGCTTTTTTATTTCTATAGCTAAAAAAGAAGTCTATCTCTTTTTAGTTCTATACCAGATTTTAACATCCTTTATTGTTCATATTTGTATATCACTTAAGAAGTGTGAGTCATGTTGATGGTGCATTTCCCACATATCCTCAAAATATAAATATCAGGTTTTTTCTCATAAAAGATGATGCAGGCTTAATATCAACAAATGACAGGAAAATCCCTAACATAAAAAATGTCTAAATGAACTGGCACAGCAGCCTGTGGCCCCTTCTCAAATATTCTCTACTACCAAGTTGGTATGTAAACTTCCAGTAATTTCATTTCACTTTCTGTCCCCATAGGACTCTCATTCTCTCCCTCCTCCCTCTCTCTGTTTTTTTTCTCCTTGTGTTGTCTTTGACCTTCAGTACATGCACTTCAACAAGACCTAACCTGTTAAAGTATCCACAAATCTGAGAAATTTTCGACTTTTACAAATACCCAAATGTTTATTCCAATTAAGAACTTTTAGAACCTGGTGTAATGTTAAATACAAAATCAAATGAATAGAAATAGCAAATATTAATCTTGCCCTATGAAATGGTCCTACACTGAAATAGGCAAAGGTGAAACCAAACTCCCTGAAGCCAGCGGGCAGCTTCAGGGCACCTTCTCATCTTAGTCTCTGACACAGCGCTGTATGATCCGCAATAGACCACCCGGCTCTCAGCTTCTCCCAGGGGAGAGAAGATGTTGGTTAACGTGTTCAGCACCCCAACTTTTCCTCAGCAGCTCCCCAGAGGGCTGATTTTGTCTTTCCAGTCTTGAAGCTCTGATGAATCTAGTACAGTCTTGCCAGCTGGGGGAGAAAAGCAGTTTGAACTGGTGGAGGCCATCGATCCCCCCCTTGCTCAGCACCAAGTGAACAGACAAAAACACAGCTGCCCGCCTCTCCTTGAAGAGGGAAAGAGTTGCTAGAGAGCCCCAGAATCTCTGGCCAAGCTGATGGATGGGGTTTTCTTTTGTGTGAGCCCAGTCCATGAAGACTGAGAGGTGTCTGCTTTGTCAAATGTGCCAATATGAACACAGAGAGTCAAGGAAAATGAAGAATTAGGCAAAGATGTTCGAAACAAAGGAATAAGATAAATCTTCAGAAACTCACTCTAATGAAATCAAGATACATAATTTACAGAGATTGACAGAGAATTCAAATTAACTATCATAACGTTGCTTATCAAGGGCAAGAGAACAATGCATGAACAAAGTGAGAATTTCAACAGAGATAGAAAATATTAAAATACCAAACCGAATTCACGGAGCTGAAGAACATAATAATTGAACTGAAAAATTAAGTAGAGGAGTCAACAGGAGACTAGATTAAGTGGAATAAAGGATGAGCAAATCCAAAGATAAGCAATTGGAAATAATTTAGAGGAGCAAGAAGAAAGAAAGTATTAAGGAGTGTGAAAGCTTATGGATATTATCAGACAGATTACACATTGTGAGAGTCCCAGATGGAGAAGAGAAACAGAGATAGGATCAGAAAGGTTAGTCAAAGAAAAAATGGCTAAAAACTTTCCAAATTTTGGGAAAGAAATGGACGTCCATACCCAAGAAGCCTAAAGGATTTCAAATAAGATGAAAGCAAAGAAATCCATAGTGAGACACATTATAATCAAACTGTCAAAGGTCAAAGAGATAATATTGAAAGCAAGCAAGAGAAGTGACTTTTCACATACAAGGAAAGCCCCTTAAGATGATAAGCGAATTTTTCAGCAGAAACTTTGCAGGCCAGAGGGAGTGGGGTGATATATTCAGAGTGTTGAAAGAAAAAAATGCTAACCAAGAATACTATAAATGGAAACATTGTTTATTAAAAGCCAAGGGGAGATAAAGACTTTTCCCCTGGAAAAAAAAAACAAAATCGAAAGCTGAGAGAGTCCATCACTACTTGTCTTGCCTGCCAAGAAATGCTAAAGAGAGTTGCTCAAGTTGAAGCAAAAGGATCCTAAACAGAAACACAGTAGCTTAAGAAAGTATGAAACTCGTTGGGAAAGGTAAATATGTAGACAAATAGAGAATACTGTATTACTGTAATGGTGTTAAGTAAAACATTTTTAATTCTAGTATTAAAGGTAGAGGACCAAGTATTAAAATAACTATAATTTAAAAATATGTTAAAAGATACACAGTATAAATAAATGTAAATTGTGACAACAATAACAAAGTGTTGGGGGGACAATTAAAGTGTAGAGTTTTTGTATGTGATTGAAGTTGTTTTGACCAGCTTAAAATAAACGGTTAAAAATAAATTGGCAAGGTTGCCAAGAATACACAGTGGGGAAAAGATAGTCTCTTCAACAAATACTGATGGGAAAACTGGATATTCACACGCAAAAGAATAAAATTGGTCGCTTACTTTACACCATACACAAAAAATCAACTCAAAAAAGATTAGACTTAAACATAAGACCTGAAACACTAAAAATCCTAGAAGAAAGCATAGAGGAAGAACTTTATGACATTGATATTGGCAATGATTTCATGGATTTGACATCAAAAGCACAGGTAACAAAGCCAAACATAAACAAGTGGGACTATATCAAATTAAAAATCTTCTGCACCACAAAGGAAACAATCAACAGAGGAAAAAGACAACATGTGGAATGGGAGAAAGTATTTGCAAACCACATATCTAAAAAGAGGTTAATCTCAATATAAAAGGAACTCCTATAACTCAATACCAAAAAAAAACCCAAACCCCTAATAACTTGCTCAGAAAATGGGCTAACAGGGCCAGCTTGGTGGTGTAGTGGTTAAGTTTGCACACTCCACTTCAGCAACCCGGAGTTCATGGGTTCAGATCCTAGGAATGGACCTACACACTGCTCATCAAGTCATGCTGTGGTGGCGTCCCACATACAAAACAGAGGAAGATTGGCACAGATGTTAGCTCAGTGACAATCTTCCTCAAGCAAAAAGAGGAAGATTGGCAACAGATGTTAGCTCAAGGCCAATTGTCCTCATCAGAAAAAAAAGGCTAAGAAATTGAATAGACATTTCTCCAAAGAAAACATACATGACAGCAGGTATATGAAGACATCCTCAATGTTACTAATCATCAGTGAAATGTAAATCAAAACCACAATGAGAAATCACTTCACACCTGTCAGGTTAACTATTATTTAAAAACAAAATAGATAACAAATGTTGGCAAGGATGCGGAGAAACTGGAACCCTTGTGCATTGTTGGTGGGTATACAAAATTGTGCAGCCCCTATGGAAAACAGTATGATATTCCTCAAAAAATTAAATATAGAAATGCCATATAATCCTGTAATCCCAGTCTGAATATTTACTCAGCAGAATTGAATCAGGATCTTGAAGAGTTATCTCCACTCCCATGTTCCTTGCAGCACCATTCACAACAACCAAGATGAGGAAACAACCTAAGTGTCCATCAACAGATGGATGAATAGAGAAAATGTGGTATATACATGCAATGGAATATTATTCTGCTTTAAAACGAAGGAAATTCTGCAATATGTGACAACATAATTGAACCTTGATGACATTATGTTAAATGGAAAAAGCCAGTCACACAAAGACAAATACTACATGATTCCACTTACGTTAGATATCTAAAATAGTCAAATTCATAGAATTAAAGAATGAAATGGTGGTTTCCAGGGTCTAGGAGGAGGGGGAAATGGGAAGCTACTAATCAACAGGCATAAAGTTTCAGTTACGTAAAATGAATAAGCTCTAGAGATCTGCTACATGACATTGTACCTATAGTCAACAATAATGTACTGTACCTTAAAATTTTGTTAAGAGGATAGACTTCACGTTAAATGTTCTTACCACGATGAAATAAAAATTTTATAGAAGGAATAAAATGCCCAAATTAGGAGTTTTTAATTCCTATGCTTTTAACAAAAATGATTCACTTTCCACAATTGCTCTTAGGTTAAAATAAAATCGTTAATCAAAAAGTAGTTTTCAGTTAACCAATTGATAGTCATGCTCTATAAAAATAGTATTTTGAAAGCTATATGCTGATAACCACTTACCCAGGCTATGGATTAACATATACCTCAAGGAAAAGACATCCTAGCATGGCGTTCTCTCTCAATAAGTGCACATTTCTTAAAATGATTCCCATGAACACCAACACCCTTAAACTAAAATTCACTTCTTCTTCACTTTTATCCAAAATCCACATCACCAAAATTCCAAGCTATTACCTTATAGCTTCTTGTATTATGTAGCTTGCCGAAATTTAAAGGTGCCATAATGGAATATTTCCTAAAAGTTATGAGTAAGGAAACTTTTTTATTATAGTAAAAGAGCAATTGGTAATGGTCCCATGTAATAAGAATATTTTGCTTATTCTGACTTCTTGTTGATACTGGATCAATTTTATAATTTCTTTTATAATTAAAGAGAACATTTGATAATTATTTTGGTATTGAATAAACAAGACAACTTGAAGAGAATTTAGATCTTCACTAAATTTTTTTCTGATGTTATACCCATTTTGTCAGAGAAATTTTTAATACATAATGCTAAAATTAAAAATACCTACTTTTTTTAAATTGCATAATTAATTTAACCCTCTTTTGGATCTTCCGAATTTTATTTTATGTCCACCAACAGAATCCAATTGAAAGAATCAAAGGCTACATAGGCTCTCCTTGCACAGGTATCAGGCTATTTTAGGGCACAGAGACAAGGGAATTGAATAAATAACTGGTGACTCAGCTGTTTACCACTCTGCTCATGAGGCGCTGACAGTCTCTCCCAAATTACAAGAGCAATCAGACACAGGTAGTCCAATAAATTAACTCATTCCCTTAAACGTACACATAAAAAGACATATAATCACAGTCATAATGATGGCAGACTCCCCAATAGGCCTGTTACAGACGCATGTATGCCATTCTTCCTGTCCATGAATATCCTTGCTGTTTCTATCTCTGACCATTAGCTAGCATATTCCAGTTGTCATAGAAACCAGAATATCAGCTTAACAGTCAGTCTTACATTAGCTTTTCAAGGAAACTGTGAAGTGCAAATTCATCCTCAGAATCAATGCAACGAATGAATAAATGAATAAAATATCAGAAGAGATTATTTCAAGCAATTCCCCCCTAATTTAACATTGGAGTAAATAAAAGGATTTTGAAACAATGAGTCAAAATGGAAGAAAAGGATAGTTAATTATTCTGGGCTTCCTGTCGAACACACCAAAGCTGGTTTCAATTCTGTTTAGGACGGTCTTAGAACCTGAAATAACAGATGTTTTTGCTGAATGAGATTTCAAAATCCATATAGCCTAAAACCCAGTGCAAGTAGTCAATAGCTCCAGATGACCTGGTTCACAAGATTACCACATTCTTTCTATTGTACCTTAAATTTATCATCAAAATCATAGCCTTGCACCACAGCTCGGTGGTTCACTTATTACTCACAATGCTAAGACTAAATGAGTGAATGAATGAATGAGGTTGAACAGAAAATGTTAGAATCTGGATACAGAGATGGCTTTAATGAGGAAGCAGAACCTGAGTAATATGTGAGAATGAGATTTTCCCTCCACCAATATCCTTGTTGATCGTGGAGAAACTTGATTTCAGCAGTCCTTAGGAGTATATTGAGGCCATGTCCAAGGATTTTGGGTACTTTTGGAACAACGTAGGGAGGAGAACATTGAGTGAATATGAACCTTTCAGATATAGTATTAGGGAAACCAGCCACTGCTGAGCTTCCTGGGCTAAGGACACTGGTACATTTTTGAACAAACATTTATAAAAATGGTAATATGAAGAAAATAATTCCAGAAAAGATAAACTGGCTTCCAGTTCCAGGACAAAATGGCATAGACTAACTTTCTTTTCTCCTCCTCTCTAAATGCCATGGGAATAATTCAACAGACAATCGTTAAAGGACTCTGAAGGTGGAAGGAAGAAATTGACAGGCCAGAGAACTCAGGACTTGAGGAAAGACATCATTGTGAGTCTCTTGGGTTTTCTTCGTGTCTCTCATATACTCCTGAATGGGCACCAAAGAGGTTCACAGCCTGGAAGCTTCCACAGGCATAGAAGCAAAACAAAACAAGAAAAGCCTACTCTTTCTGTCTAAAGGAGTTGAAAAAGGCAATGTAGCAAAGACCTAGCAGGGAGATGTACCTCACCCAACAACAAAAGCAAAGGTGGCTCAATCAACAGCAGCAGGGTAGTCATCAGGGCCTAGCCAGGGACTGGTTCCACACTCTGTGCATGGAGCAGTAGTGGGTCAGTCCACCACAGCATCAGCAACCAAGGTCCAGTGTTTCATGAACTCCCACCCAATGTCAGTGGACACATAGATGGTGCCTGCAAAGATTGAGAGGGAGACTAGCAGAGCCAGAATGAAGCCAACCAGAATAGCACTGAACTGGCCTCTCAACACTAAATTACCATTTGAATCAAAGGTCTCAAAAGTTGGCCAGGATCTACAAGTTAGACCTAAAAAAGAGTGACTGCCTGTTGAAATGAAATATTTACATAAGATCAAGAATCTCCCAACATAATAGTGAAAATATCCAGGTTTTGTTAAAAAATCACTCATCATACCAAGGACTATGAAAAACAACTTGAGTGAGAATAAACACATGACTCCACAGTGCTCTGGTACAAGGGAACACAGGACAAAAGATAAATATGAGGTTGCTACTTTAGGGGTTATGCTGTTCCCTAGGCAATGATGAAATCTACAGACTACTATGGATAATATGTTCATAAGTAAGAGTTTTATATATAAGGTACGGTAAGATTAATTAAAAAAATAAAATTATGTACATTTGATGATGACCACAGACACTTATCATCAGAATAGGTAAACAAACAGTTTCTGTAATATACGCTCTTTCAGGTTAGAGAGACAGCTGTGGTAGCACACAGTTCCTATTAACAAGCATAGAAGGGACCTCTCTGTGGTCAGTTGAGGGACTCCAACAGCAAGAAGAACCCATCTCAAATCTCCTGGGACCCATAGGGCATGTGCCAGGCAAGACCAGAAATATATCTGTATATAAACTGAATGGAGATTTTCAAAACATTCTTTTAGTGAGAAAATGGAAAAGGAAACCAAGACACACATTCCAGCCTTCGTTGTTAAACATAGAAGATAAATATTGGTAGGATTGCCAGATTTATGGAATAAAATGATAGGAGTCCCAGTTAAGTTTTAATTTCAGACACACAACAAACATTTCATGGGACATGCTTATACTAAAAAAAAATGTTCTTGCCGTCCTTGTTAGTATAGTGGTGAGTATCCCCGCCTGTCACGCGGGAGACCTGGGTTCGATTCCCCAACGGGGAGGCAAGACGTCCCTTGGGGCTGGCCCCGTGGCCGAGTGGTTAAGTTCGCGCGCTCCGCTGCAGGCGGCCCAGTGTTTCGTTGGTTCGAATCCTGGGCGCGGACATGGCACTGCTCATCAAACCACGCTGAGGCAGCGTCCCACATGCCGCAACTAGAAGGACCCACAACGAAGAATATACAACTATGTAGTGGGGGGCTTTGGGGAGAAAAAGGAAAAATAAAATCTTTAAAAACAAAATGTTCTTTATATGAACTTCAAATTAACTGAGTATCCTATATTTTCTCTTCCTGGCTTTATTTGCAGGGAGTATTTTTTACCACCATAGAGAATCCTTTCAATTTGACAGTCCCTTAACTGTTTTGTCCACAAAACTCACAATTAGTCCATGGTTCCGTAGCGCAACTTTCTTTCAATATTATCTTTCACTCCTTTCTTTCCCTATAACCTGAGAGACTGGAGATTTCCTAAAGCCCCTGTAGCTCTGTAAATGACTCAGGCATAGGTTCTGGGGTTTAGAAGCCAATCGTATTTCCTCTTTCTGGAAATGAGTCCTACATAATAAGCAACTTCTAGGCATGTGAATTGTGTGTGTGATTGTTTCTGCATCTATTGATATCTCTCTGTTGTGCTCCAGGACAGCACTGACCATTGTCACAAGATTATTCATTACATTGTTCATAGTAAAACAAAAACAGCTTATCCATTAAGAGGATAGAATAAATAATATAAAGTCTAGGCCAAATGGAATATTATGCATCCAACAAAAGAATGAGATGGATCTAAATATATCAGCATAGAAAGAAAGAATAATCAGATGTAAAAATCATATTACACATCAAAAAGACAAACTGATATCATTAATGTCAGAATCCCATACAGATGGAAAACAATATATTCTTTCAGGACATAAAGACATATCCATCTCTATAGGAAAAGATCATAAAAGGTATATACAAAACTGATAAAATAGATTTGATCTGAAATAAGTGGAGGAGGAGGATAGCCAGGTGACGAGAGTAGACTCGAGTATTAGTCACATCGTAAGAGTTAACTAGGAGAATGCATTTCCATTTTACTTATGCGCCTAAATATTACTTCTGAAGAACAATGAAGAGATGTAAAAATATGTCAGGAATATATTTAAAGAATTGAACAATGGGCCAATATTAATGCAATATAAAAGAGAATTCAAGGGGAATAGCTTTGAAAAACACATAGAGGACATTTTATATTGGTCAAACAAATTATTCTTTAAGAAATTGTATATAGCTAAGAACATAAGCTAAACAAAAACATTAAGAAACTGATAGAATTACAGATAGTGACAAATTCAACAATAAATAAAATTTATTGAAATGTAAAATTCAAAAAAATTTAAACAGATTAGACAGAACAAAGAAAAAAGTAACTGGATGATAGGTAAAAAGAAATTTACTGATAAAGGTAAGAGGCAATATAATGAAAATGTAGACACGACATCAGAAATTTATAGGACACAGTGCAAAAGAGAGGTGAGAGAGATTGAAGAGAAAGCAATATTTGAAGGCAAAATGGATCAAAATTTCTCCCAAAAACTGAGGAGAAAAATCAAGTAGCAGATTTATGAGATGATCCTGAAAAGCACTGGCTACGAGAAAACCTAAAAAGCCACCACAGGAAAAAAAAAAAAAAACATGTAATATAAGTCAGGGTCCAGTCAGAAACAGATGTATATCAGTCAGGGTGCAGTCAGGTAAACAGAAACCACACGCATTAGTAAGAGTGGGGATTTAATAGAGGGAATTTGTTAAACAGGCTTGGGACATCTGGATGGACATAAAGGGAAGAGATACAGAGATAGAAAGAGCAGGAAGGAATTCCCATGCCTAGAGCTGGGCAAACCAAGGGAAGATCTGGGTGTTCTGAAAACCTGTAAAAGGGGAGGATGGTTCCCTCAGACCTCTGAGGAAAGGAGACTACCCAGGTACTGTTGGTTCCTAAAGGAGCTCAGAGTAGGAAAATCACAAGACAGGAATCCTGTATCTGAGGAGAGGGAGCTGCCTGGCTGGTGCTGAGCATCAGAATCTCAGAGGAGGACCCCACTCCATAAACTAGTTGGGATCCAGACCTCTGAGGAAAGGGGGATCCCAGAGGATTGCTGCTGCAGGGCTTTCTGAGTGACACAATTGCAAGTGCCTTGGAGTTGGAAGATGAACAACAAAATGGACATTTGCAGAAGGTCCTTTGCTGGGATGACACTATAAAGAATGGGAAACAGAGTGGGAGGTCTCTGTCTCTGTATCTCTGTCTCTGTCTGTCTCCCTTTCTCCTCACTCCCTCCTTTCCTCCTTCCTTCTGTCTCTTCCTCTGCCTTTCTCTCTCTCTCTCCTGTTTTAAACATTTTACCTTGAATGAGATACGGCGAGGCCAGATACAGATCAAGAGAGTGAAAGCAGAAAAAGTTTTACAGGTTTTTTTTATACTCACAGTTCCCTGGTGAGAATGCCCCATGCCGCACAGGGCCACTCAGGAGAAGCATCGGGGTCAGTCACAAGGCAGAGGGAGAAGGGGGAACTTTGGGCAAGAGACTTCATTATGGTTTCTGGGGGAAGGAATATGTGAGGTAGGGTAAGCAGGTTTAGAATTGACTAGTTTGAATAATTTCAGCAGGCTCTGGGGCATGAGAGCTGTCCGTGGTGTATTGTATCTGGGCCTGGGGTAATTAGGACAGGCATATAGTAATCTAGAGTGTGAAAGCCCAATAAGAGAGATGGTTGGGGGTGTGGACTTAATAGGCTTCTCAAGAAAGGGAATTGATAGGACTCTAGCAAGGTCCCCCAAACTGGGTCAAGACAGCATTTTTAAAAAGATTTATTTATTTGTATTGTGGTAAAATACACATAAAATAAAATTTACCATCCTAACCATTTTTAAGTGTACAATTCAGTGGTATTAAATCCATTCAAATTCTTGTGCAATCGTCACCACCATCCACCCCCATAACACTTTTTATCTTGTAAAACTGAAATTCTATATCTGTTAAACAATAACTCCCTGTTCTCCCCTCCCCCTAGGCCCTGGCAAGCACAATTCTACCTTTTGTCTCTATGATTTTGACTACTCTAAGTACCTCATATAAGTGAAATCATACAGTATTTGTCTTTTTGTGACTGGCTTCTTTCACTTAGCATAATGTCCTGAAGGTTCATCCATGTTGTAGCATATTGCAGAATTTCCTTCCTTTTTAAGGCTTTTTAAGCCTGAATAATATTCCATGGTATGTACATACCACATTTTGCTTATCCACACATACATTGATGAACACTTGGGTTGCTTCCACATTTTAGCTATTGTGAATAATGCTGCTATGAACAGGAGTATACAAATATCTCTTTGAGACCATGTTTTCAGTTCTTTGGGGTATGTACCCAGAAGTGGAATTGCTAGATCATATGGCAATTCTATTTTTAATTTTTTGAGGAACCACTATACTGTTTTTTACAGTGGCTGTACCATTTTACATTCCCACCAATAGTACTTGAGGGTTCCAATTTCTCCACATTCTTGCCAACACTTATTGAGCATCTTTATTATGGTTGCTTTGAATTCTGTCAGGTAAATCATATATCTATGTTTAACTAGGGTCAGTATCTGGAAATTTATCTTGTTCTTTTGTTTGGAATATATTTTCCTGCTTCTTCATTGTCCTTGACTCTTTGTGTTGGTATCTGTGCATTAGACAAAGTAGCCACCTCTCCTAGTCTTCACGGACTGGCCTCATACATGAGAAAACCACTACCAATCATCCTGGCCAGAGATTCTGGGGGCTTCTCAAAGCTTTGTGCTAGTCCAAACTACCATCTTTGTTTTTAGACATCCCCAGGCACCCGGTCTATCTCCAGGGAGAAGCGCTTTTTTCTCATTTGTTCACGCTGCACTGAGTTGGTGGGTGGGGCTATGGTGAATATTAGCTTACTAGGTCAAACTGCAGTCTTTGTTCTCAGTGGCTCTCCAGATGTCCACACTATGCTGGATCCCATCAACACTCTGAGACAGGCAAGGCAGAAACCAGTGCCTCAGGAAGCCTTCAGAACAAGCAGAGCATTGGCTGCATGGTTCAGTCCTTACTGTTTCTCCCAAGGGAGCTTGGAGTTGGGGGCTCCTCCTGATCACGTGGCATTGTGCCAGATGTAGTTGTAGTGCTTGTGGTGAGAGGGTGTCTTGAATTTTTTTACTAGCTTAGATGTGGCTAGTTTCACCCTCACTCGGGATGCAAGAGCCTCCCAGCTAGTTTCTGTATTTCTCTCAAAGAGAACTGATCGGTGTATTATTGAATCAGTGTGTCTGTAGGGGAAGAAGGATCCAGTGCTTCCTATTCCGCCATCTTGCCGATGTTACACCAGGAGTTAATTTTTAATGTAAGGTTTGAGATATGGGTCAAGGGTCACTTTTTTTCATATATGAAATGTCCAATTGTCTCAGCACCATTTGTTGTAAAGACTATCTTTTATCCTTCAAATTGCCTCTGTAACTCTGTAGGAAATAAATTGACTATTAGCGTATGGTTCTATTTCTGGACCCACACTTCTGTCTCATTCTGTTTGTCTATACTCTTGCCAATAGCACATTGTCTTGATTACTGCAGCTTTATATAGCCTTGCAATCAGGTACAGTGCGTCCTCCAAGTTTGTTCATCTTCCAAATTGTTTTGGCTATTCTAAGTTCTTTGCTTTTAATATACGTTTTAGAATCAGCATTTTCATTTCTAAGGGAATAAAACCTGCTAAGATTTTGACTAATGCTGCATTGAATCAATAGATCAGTTTGGGGACAATTGATATCTTAGGTTTTAGGCTTCCAATCTGTGAACACAATGTAACTCTCCTTTTATTTAGGTCTTTGACTTGTCTCTGCAATGTTTTGTAGTTTTCAGTATAGAAGTTTTGTAAATATTTTGTTAGATTTGTATCTACGTATTTCCTTTTTTGCTGCACTTGTAAAGGTACTCGGTTCATTTCAAGTTCCAAGTTTTCATTGCTTGTATACAGAAATATGATTGATGTATTATCCTTGTACCCTGAAAACATGCTAAACTCAATTGTTAGATAGAGTAGCTTTTTAGTAAATTCTTTGTGATTTTCTACAGAGGGAATCATGACATTTGAAAATAAAGACAGTTTTATTTCTTCCTTTCAAATTTGTATGTCTTTTATCTCTTTTCCTTGCCTTATTGTAATACCAAGGAACACCACTGTGATGTTAAATATGAGTGGTGAGAGTATACTTCTTTGTCTAGTCCTCAAACTTAGCGGGAAAGCATTCATTCATTCATCATTAAATAGGATGTTGAGTATAAAATATTTTTATCTATACCTTTTACTAGTTTGAGGACAATTATTTTATTACAAATTCTTGGATGGTTTTATCACAAATGAATGTGGAACATTGTCAAATGCTTCACCTGCAGGGATTGAGAATACACCTTTTTTTCTTTTGTGTGTTGATATGGTGAATTGCATTAATTGATTTTTGAATGTTTAAGCAATTTTGAATTCCTGAGTAGTTCCCATTTATGGATGATATATTATCCCTTTTGTATATTATTGGATTCAACTTGATAATTTTTTTTCTCTGAGGAAGATAAGCCCTGAGCTAACATCTGTGCCAATCTTCCTTCACTCTATATGTGGGTCGCCACCACAGCATGACTGATTGGTGTAGATCCGTGCCTGGGATCCAAACCCATTGAACATGGGCTGCCAAAGAACAGCTTGCTGAACTTAACCACTATGCCATGGGGCCGGCCCCTCAATTTACTAATAGTTTGTTAAGGATGTTTGCATCTATATTAATGAGAGTTATTGGTCTGTAGTTTTCATTTTTTGCAATATTTTTGTCTACTTACTCTTTTAGTAAAATTATGTTCTTATAAAATGAATGTGAAGTGATCCTTTACTTTCCATTTTATAGAAGAATTTGTATAGAATTGGTAGTATTTATACCTTAAATATTTTGTAGAATTCCCCTGTGAAGACCTCTGGATCTGGAGATTTCATTGTTGAAACAATTTTAACTCTGAATATAATTTCATCAATAGATATAGATTCCTTTTTGAGTGACTGCTGGTAGTTTCTCTCTTTCAAGCAGCTAGTTTATATCATTTATTTTCTTGAATTTATTGGTATAAACTTGTTCATGATATTCCTTTATTATATTTTTAATGTTTATTGTATCTGTAGTGACATTCCACCTTTAATTTCTGATAATTGGTAATTCATTTCATCTCTCTTTAATTTTCTTGATCAGTCCGGCTAGAGTGCTAACAACTTTTTTTATCTTTTTAAAGAATCAACTTGTGTTTTCATTCATTTGTCTATTGATTTTCTGCTTTCAATTTCATTGACTTTCTCTCTTATTTTTATTATTTCATTCTTCCTGCTTGCTGTGAATATAATTTCTTAATGTGATAGCTTAGATCATTAACTGGGGATCTTTCTCCTTTCCTATTCTGAACATTTCATGCTATAGATTTCCCTTTAAGGATTGCTTTAGAAGCATTATAAAAATTTAGATATGTTGTGTTTTATTTTTATTCCATTCAAAGAATTTTCTAATTTCCCCTATGGATTCCTCCTTGATATTGAGTTATTTATGAATGATGCTTAATTTTAAAGCAACGAGAATTAAAAAATATATATTTTCTATAATTTATTTCTAGTATAATTCCATTCTGATCAAAGAAGGTATTTTGGATAATTTTAATATTTTAGTCTTGTTGAGATTTTTCAGTGGTCCAAAATATGGTCTATCTTGGTAAATGACCCATGTGCATTTGAAAAGAATGTTTATTATGCCAGCTGTTGTGTGGAATGCTCAAGAAATATCAATTAGGTCAGTTAGTTGACGGTCTTGTTTAAATCTTCTTCAAACTTACCTAACTATTTATTTTATAAATTATTTAGAGAGTAGTGTTAAAACCTCCAACCATAAATGCATATTTTCCTATTTCTCCTTTAATTTCTATCTTTTCTTGCTTAATTTATTTTGAAGCTCAGTTCTTAAGCACATACCTATTTAAGATTTTTATTTCTTCTTCTTGATCAACTGACTCTTTTATCATTATTGTATCCCTCTTTAGTCATTTAATGTTCCTTGTTTTGAAATCTAATTTTTCTGATATTAATATGTCCACTCAAGCATTATTTTGATTAATGTTTGCATGCTATGTGTTTTCCCATCATCTTATTTTATTAAATGGCTATACATGGGTATAGTTGACAAAAACACACTGCATATATTTAAATTGTACAATACCGTTTTTGACACATGTATAAGCCTATCAAACTATCTCCACTCTCAAGATAGTGACATTTCAATCGTTCCTGAAAGCTACTTCATCCTTCTTGGTAATCATTCCTTGTTCCCACTCCCTGCAACTCCTCTCTTGTTCTGAAGGCACCCATAGGCTTTGGATTTTCTATGATTTTGTATTACTGTAATAATGCAGTATGTACTTATTTTTTGCTTGGCTCCTTTCAGTACTATAATTATTTTTAGATTCATCTATGTTGTAGCATATTTCAAGAATTCATTTTCATTAATAAAATATATCCATAGAAAGGTAGGTATAGAAAGAGATGTAGATGTAGGTATCATTGTAGGTATAGGTATAGGCATAGCTACATCACAGTTGTAATTTATTTATTTACTTCATAATGGACATTTCAAATGTTCCCATTTACAGTTTTTGGCTAATTCAAATAAAATTGCTATCAACATTTGTGCACAAATCTTTCTATGGACATATGGTTTTAATTCTCTTGTGTCAATATCTAGGAGTGGAATATCTAGGTATTCTAGGAATATCTAGGAGCATCTACGTTAGATGTGTGTTTAACTTTTAAAGAAACTGCCAAACTGTTTTTCAATGTGTCTCTACCATTTTATATTTCCACCAATATTGTATGACAGTTCCAGTTTCTCCACGTCCTCACCATTACTTGGTCTGGTTAATATTTCTAATTTCAGCCATTCTGATAGGTGTGTGATCCTAACTCATTGTGGTTTTAATTTGCAATTTCCTAAGAATTAATGATATTAAATATCTTTTGATTTACTAGTTTGGCATTTGTATATCTTCTTTAACAAAATGTCTGTTGAAACATTTTTCCCATCTTATGTTGTGTTATTACCTCATTATTGAGTTTTGTGATTTCATTTTATGTTGAGTTGTTTATTTTCTTACTGAGTTCTGAAATTTTTCGTATATTCTGGATGTGTGTCCTTTATCAGATTATGATTTGAAAATATTTTCTCTCTGTAGCTTGTCTTTTCTTTCTTTTAACAGTGTCTTTCAAGGAGAATAGCTTTAACTTTGATAATGTCCAGTTTATCAATTAGTTTTATTATGAATAATGTTTTGGTGTCACATCTAAGAAATCTTTGCCTAACCTAAGGTTACAAAGATTTTCTACTATGTTTTCTTCTAGAGGTTCTATAGTTTTAGGTTTTACATTTAATTTGATGATGCATTTTGAAAAAAATTGTATATGATGTGAGGTGTATATAAATACAGAAAGAAAAAGGGATATATTTGTGATCTCTATGAATGTTAGACATTTCCTTTCCAACTCTTTGAACTCTCTGGAACTCTTACTTTCTATGCCACAATGCTCAATGCTGAGCTTTAACATGTATTACATTCAAGTCGGGGGATACCAGAAGAAAAAAATATGTTAAACTCACTGTCAGTTCCATGATACTTTCAATTTGATTGTTCTTTCCCAGTTTATCTGCTGTTATTTACATTTCAGATTCCTCATATAGTTTCTCCATGCATTCTGTTCAAGTTTTATAGTTGTATTCAGTGGCGGAGATGGGTGACACATGCTTATTTCATATTACCTGGAGCCAGAATCGACATTCCCAGTTCCATGTGTTTCTACCATTATTTTCACATTACAAACACAAACATAGCCCACAAGCCGGCACCCTTTTCTTCAGAGACCAAAATATAAGTGGTGAGCATACACAAAAGCCAATAGCTAAGGCTGGCATTAGATCAGAAGTAGTAGAAAGTAAAGATGTATAAAATATACTCCATTGTTTAATGAACAAGCTCTGTGTATGTAAACGTACCAATTATGCAGTGGAAGAATTCTGTTTCTCACAAATGTGCCACACAAGACTCCTTTGCTTTAAAAAAACTTAAATTTTACTATGTTAATTCATTCATTCACATATTTATTAGCTGGACTCTCAATCTGGATAAACAAAATGTTTTCTTGTTGCATACCATCCTGTGCTAATAACTTACCAAAAACTCCCCAATTTTAAGGGAAGATTTTTAAAACTTCTCATTTAGTATACTACTTCTTTGTAGCTTAACATTCCAAGTGTAATTGTTTTCTTATAGTATAAAAGCAGACTCATATAAAGGTGATATATAAACGTATCTGAAAATAATTGCTTTTGAAATACACTTTGGGATTAGAAGTATCTCAGACTGTTACCCACGCCATATTGCTCACCAAGAACAGAAATGACAAAAGCCTTTCAAGGAAAATCTCACAGCAAAAGGAATATATTCTCAATGTCTAGTACAGTGATTTTTGTATTTTAAGGTTAGAAATATCCTCTAAAGTTTCTGAAATGGAACAATCTATAAAAAAATTTTTCTCACATTTCTCTTCATGCTAATTATTCATATTTATATTAAGTCATCCCAGAAAATTCACGAGATTTGAACTACTTTTTCTCTTCTTTTTGAGAAAAATGCAGCAGATATGTTAAGTAATCCTTTATGTTCCCTAGATTAGAACCAACTGAAAAATAAGATAGGTGACAGAGAGGTGGACATCAAAATGTTAGCTTTATTTCTGATATCTAACCAAAATGCTTGCAAATAGTTCCCCCATGACCTAGACAAATTTACTTATCCAATCTCTGACACTGCCAGGAAAATCATTCCCTTCACCATCTCCCAGGACCACAGTACAAGTCTATTTTAACTTATGGCATAGAGAAAGCTGGAATGAACCCTCACTGTGAACAGTCAGATCTAAAGACAAAAGAAGGGACTGATCCAGGCATACTCAACTTCTTCTCCCAAGATCTCACCAATCACCCTCCCCTGTGGGAGAAAAGGTTAGGGAGAGAGATGAGGTGAACCACTCTGAAGTCCTTCAACAGGGAAACAAGTAGCCAGAGAAACGTAGGATTTCCACCCCACCTTCATCCCAATATTCCACAAAGTCTTTCATCTTTTAACTCGCATGGCTTAACCATGAATTAAACTTATAGTAAGCCAAGTGAGTTGCTGCGTTATCCTCTCACTCCATGTTGTTAGAGGTGCCTTTTCTTCCCATCCAGCATATTTAAGCTTTCTTACTTGCCTATTGAGCGATGTGCTACTGGCACTACAGTCCTGAATTGCCTGTGGACTTTGTGTAGCCACCTGGCCTCCATGCTCTCATTACCAGATTTCCCACGTGGGTAGCAGCAGGTTATCCATTTACAAACATACATACAAAGATACAATATACAAGAGATAGCCTTGCTGTCTCTTAGTCCTAGACTTCTACCTTAAGTTCACTCCCCTTCCTATTTCCCATCCTAACTTAAGTCCAATTATGTTGCTCAATATAGTTCATTAGAGGTTCTGATATAAGATCACATTTAGATACACAAATAATAACATGACCAGAATAGAGATGCTCCAAATTTGAAAAAAAAATCCTTTCTTTTGTGAATTTCTCATAAATAAAGTCCAAAGAATTTAATAAAAATTATTTTGCTCTTGTGTCAAATAAAATTAAAAACCAAAGATTTTAAACTCCTCTATCATGTTTTTTTTTCTATTTAATTTTGGCCATAGCTATTCCTCATGCCTGGATAGCACTGAGCTAACTTCAACAGCTACATCCTTGGATGTATTTCATTGGAATTAGTATACAGGCCTACTTCATTTTATTGTGCTTCACTTTATTTCACTTAGGGTATTGCATTTTACGTAAATTGAAGGTTTGTGGCAACCCCGTGTCGAGCAAGTTTATCAGCACTTTTGTCCAACAGCATTTGCTCACTTTGTGTCTCTGTGGCACATTTTAGCAATTCTTGCAATATGTCAAACATTTTAATTATTATTATATTTTTTATGGTGATCTGTGATCAGTGATCTTTGATCTTACTATTATAATTGTTTCGGGACACCATGAATCATGCCCGTATAAGATGGTGAACTTAACTGTTAAATGTGTGTGTTCTGACTGCTCCACTGACTGGCCATTTCCTTGTCTCTCTCTCTCTCTCCTCAGGCCTCCCTATTCCCTAAGACACAACAATATTGAAATTAGGTTAATTAATAACCCTAAAATGACCCCTAAGTGCTCAAGTGCAAGGAAGAGTTGCACATCTCTCATTTAAAATCAAAAGCTAGAAATGATTACATTTAGTGAGGAAAGGCATGTTGAAAGCCTGAAAGTTGGCCTCTTGTGCCAAGAAGTTAGCCAAGTTGTGAATGCAAGGGAAAAGTTCTTGAATGAAATTAAAAGTGCTACTCCAGGGAACACACAGATGATGAGAAAGCAAAATAGTCTTATTGTTGATATGGAGAAAGTTTTAGTGGCCTGGATAGAAGATCAAACCAGCCACAACATTCCCTTAAGCCAAAACATAATCCAGAGCAAGGCCCAAACTCTCTTTAATTCTGTGAAGGCTGAAAGAGGTGAGGAAACTGCAGAAGAAACGTTTGAAGCTAGCAGAGGTTGGTTCATGAAGTTTAAGTAAAGAAGCCTTCTCCATAACATAAAAGTACAAGATGAAGCAGCAAGTGCTGATGTAGAAGCTGCAACAAGTTATCCAGAAGATTTATCTAAGACAACTAATAAAGGGGACCACACTAAACATTGTAGATAAACTGGCCTTATATTGGAAAAAGATTCTATCTAAGATTTTCATAGCTAGAGAGAGAAAGTCAATGCCTGGTTTCAAAGCTTCAAAGGCTGGGCTGATTGATTCTCTTGTAAGGGGCAAATGCAGCTGGTGACTTCAAGTTGAAGCCAACGCTCATTTAACATTCAAATAATCCTAGGTCCCTTACAAATTGTGCTAAATCTACTCTGCCTGTGTTCTATAAATGGATCAACAAAGCCTGGATGACAGCACATCAGTGTGCAACATGGATTATTGAATATCTCAAGTCCACTCTTGAGACCTGTTGCTCAGGAAAAAGGATTCCTTTCAAAATACCACTGCTCACTGACAATGCACCTAGTCACCCGAGAGTTCTGATGGAGATGTACAAAGAGATTAATGTTGTTTTCATGCCTGCTAACACAATATCCATTCTGTAGCCCACGGATCAAGGATTAATTTTGACTGTCAATTCTTATTCTTTATAAAATACATTTTGTGAGACTATAGCTGACATAGATAGCGATTCCTGTGATGGGTCTGGGCAAAGTAAATTGAAAACATTCTGGAAAGAATTCATCATTCTAGATGTCGTAAAGAACATTTGTGATTCATGGGAAGTGGTCAAAACATCAAAATTAAAAGGGATTTGGAAGAAGTTGATTCCAACCCTCATGGATGACTTTGAGGGGTTCAAGACTACAGTGGAGGAAGTAACTGCAGATGTGGTGGAAATAGCAAGAAAACTAGAAGTAGAAGTGGAGCCTGAAGATGTGACTGAGTTGCTACAATCTCATGATGAAACTTTAACAGTTGAGGAATTACTTCTTATGGATGATCAAAAAAAGTAGTTTCTTCAGAAGGAATCCATTGCTGGTTAAGATGCTGTAGAGATTGTTGAAATGATAACAGGGGATTTAGAATATTGCATAAACAATTGATAAAGAAGTGGTAGGGTTTGAGGCGTGATTCCAATTTTGAAAGAAATTCTACTGTGGGTAAAATGCTATCAAACAGCATGATATGCTACAGAGAAATTGTTCATGAAATGAAGCATCAATTGATGCAGCAAACTTCATTGTTGTCTTATTTTAAGAAATTGCTACAGCCAACCACTACCCTGATCTGTCAGCAGCCATCAACATCAAGGCAAGACCCTCCATGATCAAAAAGATTGTGACTCATTGAAGGTTCAGATGATGTGTAGCATTTTTTAGCAGTAAGTATCTTTTAGTTAAGGTATGTTCCCTTTTTTTTAGACATAATGCTATTGCACACTTAATAGACTACAGTATAGTGCAAACGTAACTTTTACATGAACTGGGAAACCAAAAAATTCATTTGACTCACTGTATTGCAATATACGTTTTATTGCAGTGGTCTGGAACCGAACGTGCAATATCTCCAAGGTATGCCTTAGTGCTTTTTAAAAAATCACTTCATTGAGGTGGGATTGACATAAAAAAGCTGTACATTTTAAATGTATACAATTTGATGAGTTTGGAGATAAGTACACAACTATGAAATCATCACCACAATCTATGTTATAACCATATTGATCACCTCCAAAAGTTTCTTCTCATCTTCTTTATTTAGTATTTTTGTGCTAAGAACACTTAACATAAGATCTACCCAGTTAGTAAATTCTTAAGTATACAGTATTTTATTATTAACTATAGTCACTAAGCTGTACAGTAGATGTCTACGTCTTAATCTTGAATAACTGTTTGTGTACTTTGGCCAATACTTCTTGTTGATAAAGTGCTTTTAAGGCCTCAGAAATCACAGGAGTTTAATGCCAATTTCTCATAAGCTTCACTTTTTAAACATACAAAGAAAGAACAAGTTTCAAGAGATTTGATTTTCATACTACTCCTTCATTCAATTCATTTAACAAATATTTATTGGGCACCTCTTATGTGCCAGACGCTGTTCAAGGCACTAGATATGGAGCAGAAATAAGCAAGGCAAAAATCTCTGTGATCCTGAAGCTGGCATTCTAGGAAGTGCATCATGGGTACGAGTAGAAAACAGAAGTGACTTCCAGATTTTTAAGGTAATTATCCCATGGAAAATTATGTTCCCTGAATACAGTACATGATGTTGTTAAAGATCATGGAAACAATTGAATGATATTTGATGAAAAGACAAAATTTTGGCTTCAGTATTGCCAATCACTTTATGCAACTTCTTTAGATGATAAAGCCTAATCATAAACTCAATGAGAGAAATCTCTTTTTAAGAGATCAATTATTTAAACATCTATAGATGAGTGGGAAAGACCCACTCATAAATACTGGTTCCTCTATCAGAGAGTGTCATTTGAGACATCGCTATCTTTTTAAGTTTAGAAATTGTCAATGACTGGCAGCCCCAATCACTAGGTCTTACTTGAAGTGCCTATCTTTACTATCTAGTATATTTAAGTCTTCTCAATTTCCATTTCTACGCTGAGCCCTATGATTCTGGTATGATGATACATAATGCATATGGGTTTTGTCTAGTGACAATTTCCAGACTCCATCATGAGAATACATTTTTAATGTTATGCTATAATAACTGCTACCACTTATTCATATAAAGGAATTATGTAGGCCTGTGAAACCTTCCTAGAACTAATCAGTGAGTTCAGTGAAGTCACAGGATAAAGGATCAACATGCAAAAATCAACTGAATTTTTAAATGCTGACAATGGACATGCAGAAACCAAATTTTTCTAAAAAACAGTATAATTTACTATAATTCCAAACAAAATGAAACATTTAGGTATACACTTACCAAACATGTCCAGGATCTGTATGCTGATAATTACAAAATGATGATGACAGAAATCAATTAAGACCTATACAAATGGAAAGGCATATTGTGTTCATGGAGTGGAAGACTCAACAGATTAAAGATGTAAATTCTTCCCAAGTTTATCTATCAGTTTATTGCAATTCCTATAAAAGTTTCAGTAAGTTTTTTGTAGGCATAGACAACCTCATTCAAAATTGAATATATAAAGGCACAGAATTTAGCCTAGCTAAAACAATCTATAAAAGAAGAATAACACCACTCTTCCCAATGTTGTGTGTGTATATCTATATATCTATATCTATATAGTATTTAAGATATTGTTGTACTGGTGGAGAGATAGATGCATACTCAAGGAGACAGAATACACAACTGATAAATAGACTCATACAACTATGATCAACTAATTTCTAACAAAGCTGAAAAAACAACCCAGTAGAAGACGGATAGACTTTCCAACAAGTGGTGTGGAACAATTGGACATCCATAGGCAAATATATGAACTTCAACCTAAACATCACACCTTATTAAGAAACAATTCAAAACAGAGCACAGAGTGATATTAGCAACGTGGCAGAGTGAACTGCTCCCTTTGTCTCTCCCCCTATGAATTACAGTTAAACAGACATTCACTGACCAGTGGAGGACACCCATACAGCAAAACAGGACACCTGAGAGATACATGCAGCTATACATCTGAAGATGGATAGACTGGATCCTCAGGAAGCAGTGGAGAAAGGTGAGTGCACTCCTCCCGCTCCCTGGCAGCAGTGAGCCAGGATACAGAGCATCACACAGTGGCCAACACAACTCTAAGAGGAGGTATGGACAGCCCAGTCTCTGCACAAATGCTGTCCTGGCGTCCTGGCCTAGGGGAGTGTCCACCATGCTGCAGTGGCCCCTGCAGTGGGAACACTCCCCCCCAAGTAGCCAAGGCTCAGCCCCCATGAAGGAGCACTGTTCACCAAGGACAGTGGCCAACATGAATATAAGAGGATGTGGGGGAAGCCTGGCATGTGTGCAAGTGCTAAGCAGAATACAGGAGTGCCAAAAATGCAGTGGTGGCCCCACCAGCGTGAACCTTCTGCACCAAGTGGCTGTGGCTTGGCACTCATGAAGAAACCCTACCCACCAAGCACAGTGGCTGGCATCACTGTAAAAGGAGGCTGGGGCAGCGTGGCAAGCATGCAAATGCATTTGGAAGGGTAGTCTGGCCTGCAGGCACACCCACCATGTCATGGAGCCCTGCTAGTGGGAATGCTCTGCACTGGGGGTCTGTGCCTCAGCTCCCACGAAGGAGCCCTGCCCATCAAGCACAGTGGCTCAGCAAAACCACCAGCAAGCACAGAACCAGCCTGCACCTGCACAATGTACCCCCTGGGAACAGAGGCACCACACCAAAGGGAGTGATCTGCCAAGCAGCTGTAGCCAAACCAGGAAAATACAGAGTGGCTGCACTTGCATAACTTCTAGCAGATGTGGCAGGATCAGAAACACAACTCCTGCTTCCCCCTAGAAGTGGCAGGTGCAATCTGTGGCCAGATACTACCACAAATGCTCCAGCAAAGGATAAGTTCATCAAACACCATGAAAAGCTACAGTAACACTTCAGAGCAGAAGGAAATGAGAAAACTCCAGAAACCAATGCTGAAGCCACAGAAATTTACAATCTAAATGACAGAGAAGTCAAAATAGTTGTCATAAACTCAACGAGTTACAAGAAAACAAGGAAGTATTGTTGGATGAGCTCAGGAATAAAGTTAATGAGCAGAAGGAATACTTCACCAAAGAGACTGAAATTATTTAAAAAGAAATTCTGGATATCAAGAACACAATTAACGAGATAAAAATAATCTATAATCCTTAAAAAATAAAGCTGATGCTGTGGAGGACAGAATTATTGATTTAGAGGATAGAAATATCGAAATGCTTCAGCTGGAGGATGTGAGAGAACTAAGATTTAAAAATTGAAGAAATTCTTCAAGAAATATCTGACTCAATTAGGAAAAGCAACATAAGGATTGTAGGTATTCCAGAGGGAGAAAGGAGCAGAGAGCTTGTTCAAAGAAATAACAGCTGAAACTTCCCAAACCTGGGGAAGAAACTGGACTTAGAAGTACATGAAGCCAATACAACTCCTATTTACATCAATGCAAAAAGACCTTCTCCACAACATAAAATAGTAAAATTGGCAAAAGTCAATGACAAAGAAAAGACAGTAAGTGCAGCAAGGCAGAAGAAAATAATCTACAAAGGAACTTCTTTCAGGCTTTCAGCAGATATCTCAGAAAAATCATACAGGTGAGGAGAGAATGGAATGATATATTCAAAATACTGAAAGACAAAACTTTCAGCCAACAATACTCTGACTAGTGAAACTATCCTTCAGATATGACGGAGAAATAAAAGCTTTCCAAGATAAACAAAGACGAAGGAGTTCATCACCACTAGAGCCCCCCCACACAAGAAATGATGAAGCAAGTCTTCATATCTCAAACAAAAAAGCAAAGGTTTACAAAGCTATGAGCAAGGAGATAAATAAAAGGACAAAATCAGAAAATTGCAACAGCCTATCAGAAGAGGTTAGCAGAGACTTAATTATAACATAAAAGATAAAGGGAATGGAAACATCAAATTAATTATAAATGCTTCGATTTAGTCACAAGCTCACAAAACAAAACAGAATAGTTTGTAAAAACTACGTAGAAGAGAAAGAGGAAAGGGATGAACCTGCTTAGGCTAATAGAGATAAAAGGTGATCAGAAAATGGACTATCTCATCTACAATATCTTTTATACAAACTTCATGGTAACCACTAAACAAAAAACGAGACAAGGGCTGGCCCTGTGGTGCAGTGGTTAATTTTGCACTTCCTCTTCAGTGGCCCGGGGTTCGCTGGTTCAGATCCTGGGTGTGGACATGGCACTGCTTGGCAAGCCATGCTGTGGTAGGCATCCTGCATATAAAGTGGAGGAAGATGGGCACGGATGTTAGCTCTAGGCCTGTCTTCCTCAGCAAAGGGAGGAGGATTGACAGCAGATGTTAGCTCAGGGCTGATCTTACTCAAAAAAAAAAAAAAATTTAAAAATCAGACCAATGCCACAAACCATAAATAAAGAGAAAAATCAGAAAACCATCACAGAAAATCACCAAACTGAAATGGCAGTCAAAACTACAAGAGAAGAGAAACAATGGAAATAGAATGACTGGAAAACAGGAGATAAAATGGGAACATTAAGCTGTCATATAAAAATAATCACAATGAAAAGACACGAAGTGGCTGGACGGATTAAAAAAAAAAGATCCAACAATATGGTTCCCTCAGCTCATATCTAAAGACAAACATAGGCTCAGAGTGAAGGGATGGTAGATGATACTCCAAGAAAATGACAAGCAAAAGAAAGCAGGTCTCACCATACTTAGACAAAGCAGACTTCAAAATAAAAAGGACAAGGAGAGAGAAAGATGGGCAGTATATAATGATAAAAGAGACATTACACCAAGAAGACATAACACTTATGAATATATATGTACCTAACACAGGAGCACCAAAGTATGTAAAGCAACTATTAACAGACCTAAAGGGAGAAATTGACAGCAATGCAGTAATAGTAGGGAACCTCAAAACCTCACTTATATCAATGGATAGATCATCCAGACAGAAAGTTAACAAAGAAACAGTGGACTTAAATGAAACACTAGAGCAGATGGACTTAAAAGATGTCCATAGAGCATTCCATCCAAAAACAGAAGAATACACATTCTTCTCAAGTGCACATGGAACATTCTCAAAGATAGACCATATATTGGGAAACAAGGTAAGCCTCAATAAATTTAGGATTGAAATCAAGCATCTTTTCCAATCACAATGCCATGAAACTAGAAATCAACTACAAGAAAAAAGCTGGGAAAATGAAAAATATGTGGAGATTAAACAACATGCTACTGAACAACTATTGAATCAATGAAGAAATCAAAGGAGAAATAAAAAAAATACCTGGAGACAACTGAAAATGAAAATACAGCATACCAACTCATATGGGATGCAGGAAAAGTGGTTCTAAGAGGGAAATTTATAGCAATAGAGGCCCACTTCAACAGAAAGAAAAATCTCAAGTAATTTTAAACTACACCTAGTAGAACTAAAAAAAGAACAAACATAGCCCAAAGTCAGCAGAATGGGAGCAATAATAAAGAATAGAGCAGAAATAAATGAAATAGAGGCTAAAAAAACCAGTAGGGAGGATTGATGAAACTAAGAGCTGGTTCTTTGAGAAGATAAACTAACCTGACAGACCCTTAGCCAGACTCACTAAGAAAAAAAAAAGGATAAGGCTCAAATAAAATTAGAAATGAGAGGATAAATTACCATGGATACCACAGAAATACAAAGGACTATAAGAGAATACTATGAAAAACTATATGCCAAGAAATTGGATAATCTAGAAGAAATGGATAAATTGTTAGACTCTTACAACCTCCCAAAACTGAAGCAGGAAGAAATAGAGAATCTGAATAGACAAATCACAAGTAAAGAAATTGAAACAGTAATCAAAAACCTCCCCAAAATTAAAAGTCCAGGACCAGACAGCTTCTGTGAAGAATTCTAGCAAACGTTCAAAGAAGATGTAATACCTATACTTCTCAAACTATTCCGGAAAATTGAGGACGATGGAGCACTCCCTATCGCATTCTATGAAGCCAGCATCACCCTGATCCAAAAACCAGACAAGGACAACACAAAGAAGGAAAACTACAGGCCAATATCACTGATGAACATAGATGCAAAAATCCTCCACAAAATATTGGCAAACCAAATACAGAACTGCATTAAAAAGATCATACATGATGATCAAGCGGGATTTATACCAGGGACATAGGGATGGTTCAATATTTGCAAATAAATCAAGTGATACACCACATTAACAAAACAAGGAATAAAAACCACATGATTGTCTCAAGAGATATAGAGAAAGCATTTGACAAGAGCCAACACCCATTTATGACAAAAAAAGGTCTCAATAAAATGGATAGAGAAGGAAAGTACCTCAACGTAATAAGGCCATATGTGACAAACCAACAGCCAACATCACACCTAATGGTGAAAAACTGAAAGCCATCCCTTTGAGAACAAGAACAAGACAAAGGTGCCCACTCTTGCCACTCGTATCCAACATAGTACTGGAGGTATTTTCCAGAGCAATTAGGTAAGAAAAAGAATTAAAAGGTATCCAAATTGGGAAGGAAGAAGTGAAACTCACTGTTTGCAGATGACATGATTCTATATGTAGAAAACCTTAAAGAATCCATCAGAAATCTATTATAAATTATCAACAATTACAGCAAAGTGGCAGGGTACAAAATCAACCTACAAAAATCAGTTGCATTTCTACATATTAATAACAAACTAGCAGAGAGAAAAGTCAAGAATACACTCCCATTTAAAATCACAACAAAATACTAAAATATCTAGGAATAAAGTTAACCAAGGTGGTGAAAGACCTATACAATGAAAACTGTAAGAAATTATTGAAAGATATCGAAGAAGACATAAAGAAATGTAAAGATATTCCATGTTCATGGATTAGAAGAATAAACAGTTAAAATGTCCATATTACCTAAAGCAATCTACTGATTCATTTCAACTCCAATTAGAATCCTAGGGACAGTCTTCACAGAAATAGAACAAAAATCCTAAAATTAATATGGAACAACAATAGATCCCAAATAGCCAAAGTAATCCTGAGGAAAAATGACAAAGCTGGAGGCATCACAATCTCTGACTTCAAAATATACTACAAAACTATAATAATCAAAACAGCATGAAACTGGCACAAAAACAGACAGATGAATCAATGGAACAGAACTGGAATCCCAGAAATAAAACCACACATCTATGGACAGCTAATCTTCGGCAAAGGAGCCAAGAACATACAATGGAGAAAGGAAAGTCTCTTCAATAAATGGTTTAAGGAAAACTGGACAGCTGCTACATGCAAAAGAATGAATGCAGACCATTATCTTACACCATACACAAAAATTAACTCAAAAGACTTGAATGTAAGGCCATAAAATCCCTAGAAGAAAATACAGGAAGTACACTCTTTGACACAAGTCTTAGCAGCATCTTTTCAAATGCCATATCTACTCAGACAAGGGAAACAAAAGAAATGATAAACAAATGGGCCTACATCAGACTAAAATCTTATGACAGGCAAAGGAAACCATGACCAAAATGAAAAGACAACCCACCAACTGTGAGAAAATATTTGCAAATTATAGACCTGACAAGAGGTTAATTTCCAAAATATATAATGAACTCATACAATTCAACAATAAAAAAACCCAACCTGATCAAAAAATGGGCAGAAGATATGAACAGAGATTTTTCCAAAGAAGATACACAGATGGCCAACAGGCACATGAAAAGATGTTCAACATCACTAATTATTAGGGAAATGAAAATGAAAACTACAATGAGATATCACCTTACACCTGTCAGAATGGCTATAATTTCCAAGACAAAAACTAACAAATGTTGGAGAGGATATGGAGAAGCGGGAACCCTAATAAACTGCTGGTGGGAATGCAAACTGGTGCAGACACTATGGAAAATAGTATGGAGATTTCTCAAAAAACTGAAAATAGAAATACCATATGACCTAGCTATCCCACTACTGGGTATTTATCCAAAGAACTTGAAATCAACAATTCAGAAAGACTTATGCACCCCTATGTTCATTGCAGCAGTATTCATAATAGTGAAGATGTGGAAGCAATGCAAGTGCCCATCCACAGATGAATGGATAAAGAAAATGTGATTTATGTATGTAATGGAATACTACTCAGCCATTAAAAAACAAAATCGTTTCGCTTACAACAGCATGGATGGACCTTGAGGGTATGATGTTAAGCAAAATAAGCCAGACAGAGAAAAAATGTCATGTTTTCACTCATATGTGGAAGATAAACAAACACATGGATAAATAAAACAGACTAGTGGTTACCAGATGAGAAGTGAGTGGGTGGGCAAAGGGGTAAATGGGCACATATGTATGGTGATGGATAAAAATTAGACTACTGGTGGTGAGTACTATGCATTTTATACAGAAACTGATATATAATAATGTACTCCTGAAGTTACACAATGTTATAAACCGTTACAACCTCAATAAAGTAACTGGAAAAAAAAATGGAGCACAGCGTCAAACGTAAAAGTATAAAATTTCTAGAAAAAAATAAAGCATAGAAGGAAATCCTTGGGACCTAATGCAAAGCAGAGTTCTTAGATTTTACACTAAAAGCAAAATGAAAAAAAGGAAAAAATGATTAATAGACCTCATCAAAATGGAAAGCTTTTGCTCTTGAAAGTCCATGTAAAGATGATGGAAAGCGAAGCTACAAACTGGGCATACGTATTCGCACAGTACACACCCAACAAAGACTAGCATTTAGATTATATAGAGAACTCAAAACTCAACAGTAAAAAATATATATATACATATATCCAACTAGAAAGTAGACAAAAGACATCAGACTTTTCACCAAACAGAATATACTTAGATGAAACAAGCACACGAAAAGATATTCAATATATTTAGCCATTGGGGTACTACAAATTAAAACCACAATGAAATATCACTACACACCTATTATAATGGCTAAAATAAAAGATACTGTCAGTGCCAAATGTTGGCAAGGATGCAGAGAAATAGGATCACTCATATATTGCTAGTGAAGAGGTGAAATCGTACATATATTCTGGAGAACTTTTTGTCATGTTCTTATAAAGCTGAGCATGCAATTACTATATGACCCAGTAATTGCATGCTTCTACATTGATCTCAGAGAAATGAAGATTTATGTTCACAAAAAATCCTTACACAAATGTTCACAGCAGCTTTATTTGTAATAGTCTAAAATGACAGCAACTCAGATGTCCTTCAAACGAGAAATGGTTAAAGAAACTGTAGTACAGCCATACTATAGAATACTACTCGGCAATAAAAATGAGCAGGCTATACACATGAATAATGTTGATGGTTTTAAAAAAAACAAACACAAAAGGTTATAAACATTGTTATCTCGTTTACATAAAATTTTTGAAACAATATTTGAGAAATGGAGGACAGATTAGTGTTTGCCAGTGGTTAGGGACAGGTGAAGAAGGAAAGAGAAGTGAGTATGTTTATAGAAGAACAACAAAAGGGATCCTTTTGGTGTTGTTCCTAAGTTCAGGAACAAGGCAAGATGGCCACGCTCACCATTCCAATTCAACATTGTGCTGAGAGTCCTAGCTAATGCAATTAGAGAATAAAAGGAAATAAAAGGAATAGAGATTGGAAAGGAAGAAATAAAACTCTCTTTGTTCATAGATGACATCATTATCTATGAGGAAAATCCCAAAAGAATAAAAGAAATGTCCTGGAACTAGTAAGTATTTATAGCAACATTGTAGGATATGAGGATAATATATAGAAGTCAACTGCTTTCCAGCAATGAACAATTGAAAATTGAAATAAAAAACACAACATCATTTAGATTAATACGAAAAAAGAAATACTTAGGCTTAAATCTTATAAAATGTGCACGAGATCTATATGAGGAAAACTACAGAATTCTGATAAAAGAAATAAAATATTTAAATAGAGATTTTTCACATACATGAGTAGGAAGACTCAATAGTGATAAGATGTAAGTTCTTCCCTACTTGATCTATATATTCAACACAATCCCACTCAAAATTCCATCAGATTATTTTATGGATAAAGACAAACTGATTCTAAACTTTATAGGGAGAGACAAAAGGAATAGCCAACAGAATGCCATTATTTTCCTTTTTCTTGCCTAATTGCTCTGGCTAGAACTTCCAGTACAATATTTCATTGAAGTGGTGAAAGCAGACTTTCTTGTCCAGTTTCTGATCTGAGGGGGAAAGATTACAGTCTTTTGGCAGTATGCATGAGATTAAGCATGGATTTTTCTTAGATGCTGTTTATCAGGTTGAAGAAGTTTTTTTCTGCTCCTAGATTGTTGATTATTAATATTCTATTAAAATGATATATTACATTGTTTGATTTTTCTATGTTGAACCACCCTTAAATTCCTGGGATAAATTCAACTTGGTCAGGGTATATAATCTTTTTAATTTGCTGTTGCATTTAGTTTGCTAGTATTATGTTTAGGATTTTTGCACCTATATTCATGGAGGATATTAGTCTGTAGTTTTCATATGTTGTTTTTGTCTGGCTTTAGGAACAGCTTAATGTTGGCCTCATAAAATGAGTAAGGAAGAATTCCCTCTTCTATTTTTTCAAAGATTATGAGAAGGATAGATGTCCACTCTTCTTTAAATGTTGTAGAATTCACCAGTGAAGACTGGCCATGGGCTTTTCTTACTTGAGAGTTTTTGATTACTGATTCAATCTCCTTAATTATTATAGAGCTATTCATCCTTTATAATTTTTCCTGAATCAGTGATGATATTTTGCAAATTTCTAAGAATTTGTCCATTTCGTAGAACTTATATAATTTGTTTGAGATGGAGTCATTCACGATACTCTTATGATCCTTCTTATTTCTGTAAGTTCAGTAGTAATGTACCAACTTTCATCTCTGGTTTTAGTAATTTTTACCTTCTCATTTTTTTCTTGCTCAGTTTACATGAAGTTTCTCAATTTTGTCAATCTTTTCAAAGAATCAATTTTGGTTTTGTTGATTCTTTCTGTTGATTTTCTATTCTCTATTCTTATATCTCTGTTTTAAGCTTTATTATTTTCTTTCTTCTGCTAGCCTCACATTTAGTTTGTTTTTCTATTTCTAGTTATATATCTATATATAGACATCTATCTGCATCTTCTTTATCCACTCATCCCTCAGTGTGCATTTAGGTTGTTTCCATGTCTTGGCTATTGTAAATAATGCTGCAATAAACAGGAATGCATACATCTTTTTGAATTAGTGTTTTTGTACTCAGATAAATACTCAGAAAAGAAATTGCTGGATCATATGGTCGTTCTATTTTTAATTTTTTTGAGGAATCTGCATGCTATTTTCCAGAGTGGCTGCAACAATTTACATTTTTACTGGCAGTGCATGAGAGGTCCCCTTTCTCCACATCCTTTCCAACACTTGCTAGTTCTTGTCTTTTTAATAATAGCCATTCTGACAGATGTGAAGTGATATCTCATTGTGGTTTTGATTTTCATTTCCCTAATAGTTAGTGATGTTGAACATCTTTTGATGTGCTTGTTGGCCATCCATATCTTCTTTGGAAAAGTATTTGTTCAGATTTTTGGCCCACTTTTAATAGAGTTGTTTGTCTTTTCATTGCTTAGTTGCATGAGTTCTTTATATAGTTTGGATGCATGATTTGTAAATATCTTCTCCCAATCAGTGGGTGGTATTTTCATTTGCTGATGGCTTCATTTGCTGTGCAGAATCTTTTTAGTTTGATGTAATCCCATTTGTTTACTTTTGCTTTTGTTTCCCTTGCTTGAGGAAACATATCTAAAAAGACATTGCTAAGAACAATATCAAAGAGCATACTGCTTATGTTTTCTTCTAGGAGCTTTGTGATTTGAGGTCTTACATTCAAGTCTTTAATCCATTTTGAGTTAATTTTTGTGTGTGGTATAAGAAAGTGGTCTACTTTCATTCTTTTGCATATGACTGTCCAGTTTTTCCAACACCATTTATTGAAGAGACTTTCCTTTCTCCATTGTATGTTCTTCAATCCTTTGTCAAAAGTTAGCTGTCCATATATGTGTGGGTTTATTTCTGGGCCCTCAATTCTGTTACATTGAACTGTGTGCCTATTTTTCTGCCAATATCATGCTGTTTTGATTACTATAGCTTTGTACTGCACTTTGAAATCAGGCAGTGTGACACGTCCAGCTTTGTTCTTCTTTCTCAGGACTGCTTTGGCTATTTGGGGTCTTTTGTGGTTACACATAAATTTTAAGACATTTGTTCTATTTCTGTGAAAATTTTCCTTGGGTTTTTGATAGAGATTGCATTGAATATTGGAATATGGACATTTTAACTATGATAATTATTTTAATCATGAGTGTGTGGGGGGTATCTTTCCCTTTCTTTGAGTTTTCTTTGATTTATTTCAATAATGTCATATAGTTTTTAATGTGCAGGTCTTTCATCTTCTTGGTTAAATTTATTCCTAGGTATTTTATTCTTTTTGTTATGATTGTAAATGAAATTGTTTTCTAGATTTATCTTTCTGCTAGTTCATTGTCAGTGTATATAAATGCAACTGATGTTTCTATGTCAATTTTGTATCCTGCAACATTACTGCACTTGTTAATTATTTCTAATACTTTTTATTAGATTCTTCAGGGTAAAATCATGGCACCTACAAATAGTGCCAGTATTATGTCTTCTTTTCCAGTTCGGATAACTTTTATTTCTTTTTCTTGCCTAATCGCTGTGGCAAGGACTTCCAATACTATGCTGAATAAGAGTGGCAACAGTGTGTGTCCTTGTTCTTGTTATTAGAGGGATAGGTTTTAGTTTTCACCATCGAGTATGATGCTAGCTTTTGGTTTGTGATATATGGCCTTTATTAAGTTGACGTGCTTTCCTTCTATACCCATTTTATTGATATTTTTAAAAATCATAAATGGATGCTCAATCTGGTCAATTTCTTTCTCTATATCCATTGAGATAATCATATGATTTTTCCCTTCCTTTTGTTAATGTGGTGTATCATGTAGATTAATTTGTGGAGGTTGAACCATCCTAGCACCCCTGGAATAAATCCCACTTTACCATGGTATATGATCCTTTTAATGTATTGCTGTATTCAGTTTGCTAATATTTTGTTGAGGATTTTTGTATCTATGTTAATCAGTGATATTGGCCTGTAATTTTCTTTTTTATGTATTGTCCTTGTCTGCTTTTTGTATCAACGTAATGTTGATCTTGCAAAATGAATTAGGAAGCATCCCTTCCTCTTCAATTTTTTGGAAGAATTTGAGAAGGATAGGTATTAAATCTTCTTTGAATGTTTGGTGGAATTCACTGGAGAAGTCATCTGGTCCTAGAGTTTTGTTTTTTGTGAGGTTTTTGATTACTTTTAAATCTTCTTACTAGTGATCTGTCTTTTCAGGTTCTCTGTTTCTTCTTGATTCAGTTTTGGAAGGCTGTATATGAGTCTAAGTATTTATCCATTTCTTCCAGGTTATCTAATTTGTTGGCATATAGCTTTTCATAGTATTCTCTTATAATCCTTTGTATTTCTGTGTTATCCATTGTTATTTCTACTCTTTTCTTTCTGATTTTATTTATTTGAGGCTTCCTCTGTTTTTCTTTACTGTATTTAGCTAAAGGTTCATCAATTTTGTTTATCTTTTTAAACAATCAGCTCTTAGTTTCATTGATCTTTTCTATTGTCGTTTTAGTTTCTATTTTGCTTATTTACAGTATGATTTTTATTATTTGCTTCCTTCTATTGAGTTTGGGTTTCACTTGTTTCTCTTTTTTTAGTTCCTTTAGGTATAATGTTAGATTGTGTATTTGAGTTTTTCTTCTTTCTTCAGGTAGGCCTGTACTGTTATAAATTTCCCTCTTAGTACTGCTTTTGCTTCACCTCATAGATTTTATGTTGTGCTTTTATTTTCATTTTTCTTCAGGTATTATTTGATTTATCTTTTGATTTCTTCATTTATCTAACAGTTGTTCAGTAGCATGTGGTTTAGTCTCCACATATTTGTGAATTTTCCTGCTTTCTTCTTGTAGTTGATTTCTAGTTTCATATCATTGTGTTCAAAAAAGATGCTTGATATGATTTCAATCTTAACTTTATTGAGACTTTTGTTTCCCAACATATAGTCTATCTTTGAGAATGTTCTATGTGCACTTGAGAAGAATGTATATTCTGCTGCTTTAGGATGGAATGTTCTATAGATATCTATTTAACCCATCTGGTCTAATGTTTCACTTAACATCAATGTTTCCTTGTCAACTTTCTGTCTAGATGATCTATTTATTGATGTAAGTGTGGTATTAAAGTCCCCTACTATGATTATATTGCTTTCAATTTCTCCCTTTAGATCTGTTAATAATTGCTTTATATAGTTTGCTGTTTCTATGTTAGGTGCATGTATATTAATAAATGTTTTGTCTTCTTGACGGATTGTCCCCTTTATTATTATATAATGTCCATCTTTATGTCTTGTTATCTTTTTTGACTTGAAGTCTATTTTGTCTGGTATAAGCATTGGTACACCTGCTTTCCTTTGGTTGCCATTTGCTTGGAGTATCATCTTCCATCCCTTCACTCTGAGTCTATGTTTATCTTCAGAGCTGAGATTGTTTTCCTGGAGACTGTATATTGTTAGGTCTTGTGTTTCAATCCATCCAGTCACTCTGTGTCTTTTGATTGGTGAATTCAATCCATTTACATTTAGGATGATTATTGATGTTTGAGGAACTAATACTGCCATTTTATTGTTTGTTTTCTTGTTGCTCTATATTTCCATCATTTAGTTTTCCTTGTATTTCTGTCTGTTTCAGTCTGTTTTTTTTCTTCAATGTGTTTCTCAGTTTCCTCTTTTCTTACATTTTGTGTCTCTGCTCTGAATTTTTGTTTTGTGGTTACCATGAGGTTTAAAAGTTCTCATAGATGAGGTAGTCCTTTTTGTCTGATAGCACCTTGTCTTCATTTGCTTATGCAAGTTCCATCTTTTTCTTCTTCCCCGTCAAGGTTTTTGTTGTCATCAATTATCCCTTTTTATATTGTGAATTTGTTACCAAATTGAAGTGGTTATAATTATTTTTAATGTCTCCTTTCCCTTTAACCTTTACGTTATAATTAAGTGTGTACTAACCTATTCTAATATAGAGTTGCAATTTTCTGATTCTTTGTGTCTATTTATCACCTTGCTTAAAGTTTTATATACGTTTGCCTTTTCATTTTTGGTCAGAGAGCTCCTTTCAAAATTTCTTGTAAGGAAGGTCTAGTGGTGATAAACTCCTTCAGCTGTTGTTTGTCCGGGAAAGTCTTTATTTCTCCTTATATCTGAAAGATAACTTTGCTGGATAGAGTATTCTTAGCTAACAGTATTTATCTTTCAATATTTTGAACATATCATTCCATTTTCTCCTGTCCTGTAGAGTTTCTGCTGAGAAATATACTGATGGCCAAATGGAAGTTTCCTTGTAGGTTATCCCCCCACCCCACCTCTGCTTACCTTTAATATTCTTTCTTTGTTATTGACTTTTTAGTTTTATTATTATGTGTCTTGGAGAAGGTCTTTTTGCATTGACATAATTGGGTGTTCTTTTAGCTTCATGGATTTTTATATCCAGTTCCTTTCCGAGGTTTCGGAAGTGCTCATATGTTATTTCTTTAAATAAGCTCTTTGCTGCCTTCTCTCTCTCTTCTCCTTCTGGGATACACATTATCCTTATGTTGCCCTTTCTATTGAAGTGGGATAAATCTCACAGAATTGCCATATTCAAAAAAAAAATCTTAGTTCTCTCTCCTCTTCTGACTTTATCATTTCCCAGTTTCTACCTTTAAGTTCATTAATTTTTTTGTTCTATATGGCCTGCTCTATTTCCAGTGCTTTCTAATGCATTCTTCATCTCATTTATTGATTTCTTCAGCTCCAGGATTCCTGTTTGGTTGTTTTTTAGAGTTTCAATCTCTTTGGTAAAGTATTTCTTCTGTTCATTGATTTCATTCCTGAGCTCATTGAATTGCCTTTCTGATTTTTCTTGTAGCTTGTTGAGTTTTTTAATGACAGTTATTTTGAATTCTTTATCAGTTAGATCACAATCTTCTATGACTTTATGTTTAGTTTCTGGAGAATTGTTATTTTCTTTTTGGGATGCCATATTACTAGGGCTTTTCATGGTGCATACTGAGTTATTTTTCTGCTGGCACATTTATTGTGGAAAACACTTTTCTTACTTAGGTATACCTTTGTTTTGATTCCAACTATTCAATCAATTAGAGATTAGAAGGTTTTCTTTTGTTTTTCAGTAGGTAGTGCTATAGCACTAGTTTTTGGTTTCCCTTACCTGAGCTGCCTCTGACTATATTTAAGGATTGGATGTTCTACCCTCCACCGCCTCTATTAGGAGTGTTGCTGGTTCTCTTGTCATTGCCACCTGCACCTCCAGGGGTCACTGGTGTTGCTGAGGTCACTGGATTTACCACTGAGATTACAGGGATGGATGATGCCTCTGCATCTGGATCACCTGGGTCAAAAGTTCCATCAATATAGTTGTGGGGGAGCGGGGAAGGCAACTATGTTCATGAAGCTCTGCCTCCACTGCTGTCCATTTCCTTGTGGCCTTAGGTGCTGCTGCATTTGGAAGGTTGGAGTCATATGTGCACCTCCACTGTTGCTACCAGGGTTTGAGCCATTGCCAGGGGCCCAGGATTGCATGGCTCCACCTTTTCTACTGCTTTACTCACAATGGCCACAGGTGCTGCCGTGCCTGGGATCCTAAAGTCACATGTGTGCCACCACTGCTGTCCACTCATTTCTCTGGGCCTGGGGATAGCTGGCCCAGCCTCCACAGCTGAGGGTCCAGGAACCTGGGCACTGCCTTTGCTGTTCCCCTGGTTGGTATCCTCTATGAGCTCTAGTCCACTCACCTTCATATGTACCAATATGTGGATATCACCAGCGTCCTGGTATGTTTGGCAATGTAGTTTTTGTTCGATTATGGATGTTTTACACATTGTAGATTAAAGGAGAGAGACAAAGGGATCTTCTCTCACCATCATGATTGTGTATATATTCTTGATTACGTGACCCTTTGGTCAATATAAAATATCTTTCTTTGTATCTTATAATATTAATACAGCCACTCAAGCTCTCTTTTGGTTACCTTCTTCAGGTTTTTATGTGTGTGTGCATGTGCTGTTGTATATTGTAGTTGTTTGCTTAGTGCTTTTTCTAATTTTTCTGTTTTTTTAAGGGTAGATTCTTTGTCATGTGTGGTCACTGAAGTCTCTGTTCCATTAGCATAGTGGCCAGCTAATGATTTGACAGAGATTTCCTTAAAAGCCTGGAGTCAATAAAAAAAGAGAAAGTAAAAAAAAAAAAGAAAGAAAAGAACAAAACACAAATAAACAAAAAGACCTCTCCTGATCTGGGTACATTGGCTCTGAGTTGAGGCAGGCCTTCAACGCTTAACTATGCCATTAACAAGTCTACCTTAGGTTTCACTTTCTGCTTGTACTGAACCTTAAGATCAAGCAGAGGTGAAAGCTTGGGCTTTCTCAGATGTTTTTATGAGTATTCATCTTGTCTTAGGCATGTACGTGTCCTTATGGAGTGCCCGGTATAAACAAGAGCATTTTGAAACCCTTATTCTGTCAGGTACCTCCTTCCCCAGATTCTTCCTTGCCAGGCTTTTCAGCTTGACTGCTTCTTGCCATGTCTGCTATTCCTTGCTCCAGATGGTAGCTTGTATGTGCCTTTAAGTGCTTTTGATGAATATTTCCAGGGAGGCTACTCCAACCTTGAGAAATTTCTGAGAGAGGCAAAACAAAGGCAGGCCCCTGAACAATCCCTCAGGGAGCTGCTGGGCAGGTCAAAATACACAACCACAATTCTTTGAAAACAAGGTCCATATTGCTCCTCTGGCACTAGAGACCTATACCAGGAAAGTGGGCTATCATCCACAAGCCCACCTGGAGCTGGCAAGTGGCAGATGATAGGTAAGTAAAAATACCCCAACACTCTCTTACCAAAAATTATCAGCTTCTTTCTTCTTTAAAGACTCCCATAGTTGTTGCATTTTTTAAAATTATGGTAAAAAATAACCACATAGCATAAAATTTACCATTATAACTATCTTTAAGTATATAGTTCAGTAGTGTTAAGTATATCCACATTATTGTGAAACAGACCTCAAAAACTCTTTTATCCTGCCAAACTGAAATTCTATACATAATTAAACAACTATTTTCCTTTCCTCCCTCCCCCAGCTACTGGTAATCACCATTCCACTTCTATTTCCATGAATTTGACTATTTTAAGTACTTCAAAGAAGTGGAAACATATAGCATTTGTCTTTTGGTGACTGGCTTATTTCACTTAGCATATTGTCCTCAAGGTTCATCCTTGCAGCAATATGTAATAGGATTTCATTCCTTTTAAAGGATGAATAATAGTATGTTTATACTACATTTCATTTATTCATTAATCCATCAATGGACATTTCACTTGCTGTTCTATGATACTGATTAGATTCCAGAGTTTTGAAAAAGTTGATTCTGACAGTTTTTGTGAGCTTATTTGTTGCTTCAGTGGGTTGAAAGATCCTCGGATTTCTCTACTCCACAATTTTAGCAATGCCACTCCAATAAATTTTTTTTTTTTTTAAAGATTTTTTATTTTTTCCTTTTACTCCCCAAAGCCCCCCGGTACATAGTTGTGTATTCTTCGTTGTGGGTTCCTCTAGTTGTGGCATGTGGGACGCTGCCTCAGCGTGGTCTGACGAGCAGTGCCATGTCCGCGCCCAGGATTCGAACCGACGAAACACTGGGCCGCCTGCAGCGGAGCGCGCGAACTTAACCACTCGGCCACGGGGCCAGCCCCTCCAATAAATATTTTTTAACTTCTACATCACACTTTGAAATCAACATTGCAAATGTGTATAACATATTACAATTTTTATTTGCAATTATTTTGTTTGAACATCTGTCTTCCTCTTAAAACATTAACTTACTAAGTATAGTCATGAGTTGCTTAATGATGGGGATACACGTTGTGAGAAATGCATCATTAGGTGATTTTGTCATTGTGCAAACATAGTAGAATGTACTGAAGGGGAACAATATTTGCCAGCCCAAAATGTGTTTCTTTAACATGAGGATTATTTAGGCTGATTATTTTTAAGAAACACGTGTCTCCGAAAGTTTTTCTTGTTACCTCACCCTTAAGTGCCTAAAATAATTCAGATAAATAACGCTGTCTCAGGAAGGGAGTTATCACTTTAGCATAATATCAACTAGGTGATAGACAGAGAGGAAGCTAGAAAAATTTGTTTGTTGGACTCTGCTCTGTGTTCTTCTGTTTCTGTGTGGCCAAACACTTGTTTTCCAAATGTTTGCTCCTTTTCACCTACATGTGAATTGCCTTCCTTCTCTTTGAAGTCCCTGACTCTCCCCACACCCAACATTTCTTTTGTCTTTAGCTGAAGATAGTATTTAAGGTGAAGACTTTGGCCATTTTGGCAAGTTACTTGGTTTTCTTGGGTTTCTTCCATGCATACGTTATTAAACTTTTGTTCATTTTTCTCCTGTTAATCTGTCTCATGTCAATGTAATTCTTAGATCATTCAGAAGAAACTAGAAGAGAAGAGGAAAATTTCTTCCTCCTCTACAGTATTTGCATGAACCTAGGTGGTATATCCCACCACACGCCTAAATTATATAGTACTAATCTTATGGGACCACTGTTGTACATGTGGTCTGTTGTTGACCAAAACATCATTATGCAGGGCATGTCTGTAAAAGGAAAATGGATGATCACTCATCTAATAGGAAATGCAATATAATTTTTATTAAAGGAGGTTCCATAAGTGAGGGGTAAATTAGTAAAGCAGTTTCATTCTTTCCATAAATTCAGCTACTATAGTCATCACCATGAAAAAAATACATATATAAATGACATCACACGTGAAGTGCAGTCGACCTACCGTAAGAGGTAAAAATTCACTCAGTTCTAGGTTAAGCCTTTAGTGTTTATTTTAACACCAAGTTTTTAAAATAAAGTAGTTTTTCTAACATTTATTTTCACAAAAATGTCTTGTTTCAAGTTAAGATAAACAATTAGCTTCAGACTTGAACTTTTAATTGTGCATATTTAACCATTTTCAGATAAGTGTCATATTTAGCCAAATGGAGACTTTTTCTGTAATCCATTTACAAATTCCTAGATACTGGTTCATCAACTCATTCTAGCAGCCTGGAATGATTTACCAGTCAGCATTTATATTATTGGAAGCTACTGATGCTACTCTATGAATCAGCCAGATGATAAATCCTGCTTGTTTTATGACAAATGACTACGTTATGGAGATACAAGAGTCAGAACAAAGTGCTTGCATTTCCTGTGGTTTATACTAAACTAGATGAGCTCTTAAGAAATGAATCTAGACTCATACTCTACAGTAGCCAGATTGTGAATATAGTGACTCTAGCTGCCTTTCACATGTTGCCAGATGGCTATATTAAGAGGATCCAGTCACTGTCAGTTAGGAAGACAGCCAAAAACCTGTCTGTTTTAAGAAGCCATTCAGCCATTGAAGAATTGATACTCCCATAAATGAAATTTCAGGGAAGTGTAGAGTAAAGAATCTTTCTCAAGGCTGCCAAAATGATTTATTGCATGCTGAGATTTTATTCACATACATATAGACTGCAAGCAGATGATGCATTACATTTGTTTTTTAATTGCATATTGTTTTCTTGCAAGAGCAATTGAAGTTGGTGATAATATATAAGAAATTGATTTTATGTCTCAAAGCTCTTTTTCCAAAAACACATAGGCATAATAGGGGAAATTTAGGAATTATCTTAAAAAGAAATCCCACATTTTATATCAATGAAGCAAAAAAAAGGAAAAATTAATTTATATTTCTGGAAAATATATATTAAAGTTTTAAAATTATTATTGTTTAATATCTGACACCAGTGTTTTTCATGTAAAACAAAAAGAATGTGAATCCTATTTTAAAATATTAAAAGTACAGTCAAAAGAAATATTATAAAGTAAAATATTTTCCTTTGAAATTATGTAAGGAATTAGTCTATTTAATCAAGTTACTTAATTCGTGTGTATAGTGCTGTTGATAGCATTTTATTATGCTTTTAATGTCCCTGGGATCAGTAGTGATATCCCCTCTTTCATTCCTGATATTGTTCTTTTGTGTCTTTTCTCTCTCTTTTTCTTGGTTACAGTGGATAAAGTCTTATTAAATTTATTGATCTTTTCAAAGAACCAGCTTTAGTTTTCATTGATTTAGTCTATTATTTAACTGTTTTCAATTTTGTTAATTTCTGTTCTACTGTTCATTTTATTTCTTCTGTCTGTTTTATATTTAATGTGCTCTTCTTTTTCTAGTTTCCTAACGTGAAAACAGGTTATTGGTTTTGGCAGAAGGAATGGGGGAAATGTATGACTCCATCCTATCCAGAAGTGGAAAACTTACTAACTTTTAATAGCTTTCACTTATGAATAAGTTTAAAATTTTTAATACATTTTTTATATAGTGGTACCTACTTATATTTTATAAAATACATGCATAATTATTGCTTGTTGTCTTAGCCTGAGTGTCCACAAAAGAGAGTGTGATACAAGAGTTTCTATGTGAGTAGCGTATATGGCAAGTGGTTCTAGTGAGTCAGAGTAAGGAAAATGAGTGGTGAAACAAAGAAGGAAAAGTCAAACAAGGATGTGTTATGAAATTGCACACCAACACAGTCAATTGGTGCTTGATCCCATGGGTCCAAAGTTGGTATCAATTTTTGTGAGGATGAATAACTGCCACCTCCAAGATACAATGGGTACAGTGCATTCAAGGCGGAATGAGGTAGGTTGGATATCCCTGATGGAAGGTGCAGAATTGAGGGCCCAGCATCAGATGCTGCTCTTGGGGAGTTATACATTTAGCAATGGCAGTAGCTTGATCACCCTTCGCAACAGAGAACCAATGCTGTCGAGCCCGAGTTTAGGCTCCACTCTTGCCACCATGACAATTCATGGATCCATTGTGACAAAACTAAGATGACTCAGGAGAGAAGCTGTTTGACATTCACAGCATGAGTCATCAGATCCACTTGGTTATTAAGTAACTTCTCTACAGTCAATTCCTTGGACGGCCATTACTATGAGGCACAGAGATGCATAAGCTTTGTTTTCATTCTCATAGTCCCATTCACACGCCTCTTATGTGAACTTTCTAATCTTCAAATTCTAATCCTTCTCCTTCTAAGACCCTGACATACAAGCCAAATCATTCTCCACAGTTCAGGAGACGACCTCATGCTATTACTCCCTCCATACAAACTGAAGGACCAGGTGGAATGCTCACAGCTCTGCCATATTGTTGCTTTTCCATTCAACATTATTGGTTTTTTTTTTTTTTGAGGAAGATTAGCCCTGAGCTAACTGCTGCCAATCCTCCTATTTTTGCTGAGGAAGGCTGGCACTGAGCTAACATCCGTGCCCATCTTCCTCTACTTTATATGTGGATGCCTACCACAGCATTGATTTCCAAGCAGTGCCATGTCCACACCCGGGATCCGAACCAGCAAACCCTGGGCCGCCAAATTGGAACGTGGGCACTTAATCGCTGCGCCACCGGGCCAGCCCCTCAACATTATTCAACTGAAGCTGAAGCGTGGCAGCAGTTCATTTGCAGCTATCATCAATATTTAAAGCTGACACAACTGTGCACCAGGCTTGATAACTTCCTCTTCCATTAGTTAGTCATAGATTACCCCCTACCTCGTGAGGGGCATCATTGCAAGAATGGTCAATGGCTTGGGGTTTTGTGCAATCTGCTGATTTATTTGTGCCATCTCGGGCTGGATCCTGAATGTAGCATTTCCATCATAGGGTGGACTGCTCTTGAGTCTGCCAAACCCTATCACTTGGTGAATCTTATAATGTACAGCTTATGGTGGGCAGCTCATGTCATATAGTCATTTGCTGTCTCTTGGTTAGGCACTCTGTATCTACTAAGCCTCAATAGCATACAAAGAGCTGTTTTTTTAAATGGCAAGTAGTTTACTGGCACAGGAGTTATGGCTTTTGTTCAGAACTCCAGGATTTTGTGTTGCAACTCCCATGTTATGGCTTAGAATGACTAGATGGTGCATCCTTATCCACCATAGATACGGTAAACACTGTCAGATATGCTGAGTCATGTGACCTGAGTAGCAGGGTAACCTGCAGTGCAGATCCGAAAACCTGGTGGAGGACCACGATTTTCCACTGCAGCTGCTAACATGAAACTTTGGCCTGCCAAGTCTCATGGTTTTCTTTTTGTACAAAAGAAGTAACACTACAGTCAACTCTGCATACATCTATTCCTGGAATACTATCTATAAGGCATTGCCACAGATTTCTGTCAATCAAAATAACCTGACTCTACTCTGACCTCGCTTTCCATTATGATAATGTTGCCCAACTTGCCCCTGAGGTTTTGTGCCACCATCTAGGCCCTGCCATTCAGGAATCCTATCGTCTCCATTACAACATAGTCTACTTCCAATCATGGCTTGTACAGGAGAGCTAACACTGCACTTCTCAAAAATATGTGTTCCCCTTACCAACACATTCCTTATTACAGTAGTGTCTTCTCTGCCATCCCAGGGAAAATAGTTTAAAGATAGGTCCTCTTGTGTCACACAACAAATCATTTGTAACACCTTAAATCCCTTTGACCTCCTCACCAATTCCTTAATACTCTTGCGAGGAAGTTCCAGTGCCTCCATCTTATTTACTGTAGGCTGTTGTCCAAGCTTAAAGATGACACTCGAGCAGCATATTACGGCAGCTCCAGCTCATTGAACCCTGAGTTCATAGGTGTGTGCTCCTGTGTCAGTAAGTGCTCCCCTATATTCACTTATATTCTGCCCCCTTCCCTTGGTAATTCAACATCCTTAAAATCCATTCCAACGTATATTATCCCAGTTCATGCTATTACATACTAGCCAGTTCCTATAGTTCCTTCAGGATTTCCCACCTAAACAGAGACTGTATTTTTCTTCATATGCTGTGATGATACTTCACCCTTATGATTTGGAAATGCAAAATATCAGTGCTAGATGTTGAATAAGACAAGCAATGTCTTTGGACGTAGCTACTTTAGATGAGGTTACTGGCCTGTCTCTAGGAACAAGGAGACTGCTCTCCAATAGCAAGGGTTAAGGGGCTGCTTTTGCCAGGATGGGGGTTCAGGGGCTAGTAGGTATTCTAAATTCTCATACTCATCAGCACTCGAGGTCTCAGAGTTCTATTCTTTCCTTATTAGGATATACATATTGATATAGAGACCTCCAAATGTTGTGAATGCAGTTTCCATGCAGCTCTGCCAATCTCATAATTAGAATCTGGGCCTGATATTCAGCAGTGCGCCTTATGACTAGAGGAGATGAGCGTCTCCTTAATTCCATGGGTTAGGGTGGATGACATGTTGGGCATCCCAATCAGACATACAAATTTAGCTAAGAGATCCAGATTAGGGCAATCGTAGAGCCTGCCTCAACAACCACCCTGGCTGAAAGGGATCACAGAATCCACATTGAGTTAGAAGCCAAACTCATCCACTCCCACACTTCAAATGCCAACTCACTCAAAGAGAATAGATGCTTGTTTGAGGTACATCTCCCTCACTTCAGTCACAATATAAATGACATCCCAGGAAGAATCAAGTGCCCTCCCTTTACCCCAAAGCAGACACCCAGGAACTCACAAATATGGGGGAGCTTGAGGCTCTGGTTTTCAAATACGGGCAGTTAGTCCATGAGGTTAATAAATATTTCTCACTATTATGGTGATGTAGTGCATCCTAGTCGTTTTAGAAATTAGATTATTATCTGGTTCACCTTAAATCTGACCCTGTCATCTGGGTCACCTTAAACCTGTCATTTCAAGTTCTCAGAGCAGAGCTTTAAACCACACATTGCTTGTTCTGCTGACTCACAATTGTATACATGCATAAATGAATGAATGACATAGTAAAGAAAATATTATAACCAAGAGGTAAAGATGGCTCCACTGAGAAAACTGAAGGTGGGTAATACATTGGAATCAAAGGGACACACTGTTATAGAATTAATACAGTGTGTTTTCCCAGTCCACATATAGTATGGTAATGGTACATTGTCAAAAACTCCTCAGGATCATGAGGAAGCTACATGGATTGGTACAGGCTTTATGTGCGAAGAGTTTTGGTCTTTGTCAGGCAGGGTCCAGAGACGGATCTGTGGAATCTGATGCTTATACAATTTGGAAGGTTTTCTTTTAAAATAATACAAAATCAATCATGAAAGCAAATATTTATTTAGAATGATAATATGTAACAAGCATTAAAATGACAACTACAACAAGCAAAAATTCTGAGCAAATTATATATATATGTATGTGTATACACACACACACACACATAAATCTACAGAAACAGCACTTATGTAGCTGCACAGTGTGAAGTATGATGAAGTGAACATCGAAGGCAAAAGAAAAATCAAAACGTTGAACTTTTGAAAATTTTACATAAACATGTAGCCACGTGAACACATAACAAAAGCCCGAGAGTGATAGTTGTCTCACTCTTAAGAGTAAAAATGCAGACAGGTTCATGTTAAGCATTTATCATTTATTTTTATGTCAAGTTTTTAAAATAAAGTAGCTCTCCTAACATTTATTCTCACTAAAGTCTTGTTTCAAGTTAGAATAAACAATTTTTTTGCTTCAGACTTTAAGTTTTAATTGTGTATTTTTAAACACATTTGGATAACTGTCATATCTGGCTAGATGGAGGCTTTTTCTGTGGCCCATTTCCAAATTCACAGATTCTGGTCCATCCATACTTTCTAGTAGCCTGGAATGACTTACCAGTTGGCACTTGTATTATTGGAACTAACTGGAACTATTTTACAAATAAGCCAGATGATAAAGATTGCTTGGTTTGAAACAAATAACTATGTATTTGGAGATACAAGACTCAAAACAAAGTGCTTGCATTTTCTACAGTTTATATCAAACAAGATGGACTCTTAAACAGTCAGCCTGAACTCATATCTAGAGTAGCCAGACCTTGAATACAATAACTCTAGCTGCCTTCCATATGTGGTCAGACGGCTATATTAAGATACAGTCACTCTTAGTTATGAAGACAGCCAAAAGTCTGTCTGTTCTAAGAAACCATTCAGCTATTGAATAATAGACACTCCCATAAGTGGAATTTCAGGGGAGCATAGAATGAACAATCCTGTTCAATGCTGCCAAAATTATTTTCTGCATGCTGAGATGTTACTCGCATACATATAGATTGCATGCAGGCAATCCATTTACTTTATTTTTGAATTCCAGGGTTTTTTTTTTGCAAAAGCAACTGCAGTTAGCTATAATATATAGCAAAGCATCTCTATCTTTGGTTCTATGTCTCAGAAATATTTTTTCCAAAAATAAATAGGCATGGCAGGAAAAATAATTCAACTATCTTAAGAGAAAACCCAATATTTTATAAAAATTAAGCAAAAAATATATAATTGACATTTTTTAGACTTTTTTCTAATTATCTTGCTTAATATCTAATACCAGTGCAATTTTAATATTAAAATGATTGTGCACACTCTATTTAACTATACAGCATAGACACAAAAATGTCAAAAAACAAAATAGTACTTTCCCTTAAGACTCATTTAGGAACTATGCATTCTACAAATGTACGGGAAAGCAGAACTGCTGAAATATGTTAATAAAATTGACTTTGAAGAAGCATAAGCAAAGGAAATGAAGATGTAGTAATACAGATGTTAGAGATTGCAAAAAAAAGTGAACATATTACCTGAAGTCTCACATTTCTGGAAAATACGTATTAGACAGAAACGTTCAGCGATTTTTCAAAACTAGTATCTACGAAAGCTCCCTGTTATGGTTCGGACTTTCAGGAGATTCAATGAGCTTCACTTGTTAATGGTTTCCGTCTCTTTTCCGATATGATTTTTGCATCAAATAATTCTCTTTCTCTGTATCCTAGAGATGGTCCTTTTAGATACTTTGCTTCAGCTGCCTCGTAATCTAATCCATCAACAGCAGAAATTGAACAAATGATTGCTTCTGGCAGAAGCACTTCTAGGATAAATTTAATTTTATCGTCTCTTATCAGAGCCAGCATTCTTTCGTCTATTTGTTTGTAGATTTCTTGTAAATATTTCACCACCTCATCCAACTGATCTTCATCCTCAAAGTAGGTTTCAATACAGGGCGTGAACCTATTTGCATTCAAAAATGCTTTCAGCCACCTGGAGCCTTTTGTGCCTTTTAAAATTGCTAGAAGATGGTTCTCTGTTCCCCTGGCATTCACAATGAAGTCCACTAGGTTCTTGTTGGCTCGGTCCCGAGCAGCCTTCATTCGGTCAGGGAGAATTTTCTGGAAGGACATTTTCTTGGTCTGGGAAGTCACAACCATTGATTCCACAGAATCTTCATTATGTAGCTTTGGAAATAAGTTCCTGAAGGTATCCTGTTTGAGTACTTTCCTAATTGGATAACTAATGTCAGCAGCATAATACTCAAGGAAAGAGCCTGAAAAAGAACCACAACCTATTCTAACTCTGTAGTCACAAATGAGCGAGATGCACCAGTCAATACTTTCGCTGTAATCCTCCCTGGCTTTATCCACTAGTGCTTGTTTCTCTTTACAATCAAATTTCTTTAATCTTCTAAAAGGCACTCTAATGCCTCTCTTTTCAGGATTCATGTTTGCCTCAACAAAAAGCACACTTGCTTTTTTCTCTTTTCGCCTGATGCTTTTTACCACTGCTGGCCAAAATGGATATTTCTGATATTTAAACCAGACTATCATTCCCGTTTCAAATGAACGTGGCTCATAATGAAAAACAAAGCGTGGAAGCTCTTCATCTTCCTCACTGTCATCAAATACAGAAGCATCAATAGGATTTAGATGCACTGACTTGTCAGAAGCTTGAGGTTCTTCCCCAAGTTCCTCAAAATCCAATCTCTGAAGATTTCTTTCATTATCCACAAGAAGGACTGAATAATCCAGGACACGATTAGAGGCACTAAGTGAAACCTGACATTCCAGTGAACAAGGTCCGGGGGATGCCACAGCACCTGTCTCTGATTCCACAATAGGTTGATTCTGGCTGGTATCTGAGCATGGATTCGAGGGACCCTCTCCAGGATCTTCAATATTCTCTGAGACGGTAGGGCATTCAGAGGAAGTAGGTATAGTCTCTGGGCAGATTACCTGTGTCTCCCCTTTCAATTCTTTGGGCACAGTGAAGATATCTGATGGCAAAGTTGGAGTGAACTTTTCGTCTTTAACACATGCACCCTCCTCTTTGATTGTGGAATGCAAAGACATAACTGTTGAGATGTCAATCTTTTTCTTGTTCTCCTTTTCATCATCATCTTCTGAAAGTGAGGGGAAAGTTTGGTACCAGCTGGAGTTCTGTGATGACTTTGTTTCCATTTCACTCGGAATAGTATCAATGGTGGCATGTGCATGTGATTTATCCTCTTGCAGGGAATCATCATTGTCTGAAGATACTAACAGAGAGGTTGGATTTTCACTTTCCTCAAGACGCTTCAGTAAGTCTCCTTCATGCTTCCGATATTTTTTACGCGGGGGTGAATTGGAAAGCTTTTCTTGTACGTTTTCAGACAGTGTAGTGGTCTCTTCTTCATCTGAACTGCTTGCTTCACTCAAATTTGTTCTCTCATTCAGAACATCCAGTGCCACTTTTAGTGACCTTTCATAGGTCGTTTCCTCTCTAGGTGGAGCACCAACCTCTGACTGCGCTGCTAGTGAGGAGGCAATGGCTTCAATTTTAGATTTATTTAGGATCTTTGTTTCTGTGCTTTCCACTTGAATTTTTTCATCTAGGGAGAGTATTTGAACTTCTAGGGAAAATGTCTTTTTTCTCTTACTGTTTGATGAAGTCTCAGATCTGGACAGAACTTTTGCTGGCCATAATTGGTCTTTCCAATTGCACAGGACATACTCGGCATCCATTATGATTTAGATTTGTATGCCAAGAAGTTATTATCAGAGATTGAGGTATCTGGCTATTCTTGTCACTGCGAAGGCAGTTCCTACCAAAAACAATACTCTTACCAAAGTCTCTTTTAGTCTTAGAACTAAAAAACGTTTACACCTTGTGTGGCCTGTTCTCCTCCAGCTCAATTTCCCAAGGATGCTTGAACACGTTGTTTGAATGGGACAATATGGAAGATACTGAAATAGGGAAAAGGAAAAGAAGAAAAGTATCAGCAAACAAAATTATTCTGCCAAAGTAGAAGGTGAGCGATTGCAAATAGAGAAGAGATAAAAGAAAGAACAATGCTCAGGGGGGCATCAGATGGAGGATAAAAATGTAGCATAATGTAAGGTGGGGGATAAGAATTGGACAGGTGGTTTTATAATACCTCAGATTCAAGAACTTGCCCTTATTATTGCACATGATTATTAAGAAGTGAATTTGTATACATGCCAGCAGAGGTGAGAGAGGTTGCAGTGGTGTGTTAAGGACTCTATTCATGTTATTAGATACTTTGGGACTTTTGTGCCCCTAATGTTATAGCTAGGGCAGTGGGACTCTAAACTTAGCGTGTATCAGAATCATCTGGAGGACTTGATAAAGCTAGATTTCTGGGCCCTATCCTGAGATTTATTCAGAAGGTCTAGATAAGACCCAACATTTTGTCTTTCCACTAAGTTCTCAAGTCATTCTGATGCTACCTGCCCAAGAAGAACTCCTTGAGAAGCACTGTGCTAGCTGAACACACAGCTTTATCATTTTTAAGCTATAAATGCTTCCCTGTTGACCCAAAGGTAGACAAAGATAATAGGGTATCTATCTCCTGGACCCAGACAACAACACAATGACCTTATTAAAAGTATGAGCTTAGAAGGCAGAGATTCAGAATGGCTGCTATGTTCAATTACTGGATAAGATAGTTATTAAGGATTTCTTGAGAATCAGATGGCTAGCTAGGCACTCAGGTAGAAATCTGAATAACCTTTTGCAGGGTTTCTTCATAGTGGTTTAACACGACATTTTTTTTTTTTTTAAGAAGATTAGCCCTGAGCTAACATCTGCTACCAACCCTCCTCTTTTTTGCTGAGAAAGACTGGCCCTGAGCTAACACTTGTGCCCATCTTCCTCTACTTTATATGTGGGGCACCTGCCACAGCATGGCTTGACAAGCGGTGCATAGGTCTGCACCTGGGATCTGAACTAGCGGACCCTGGGCTGCAGAAGCAGAATGTGCGAGCTCATCCGCTGTGCCACCGTGCTGGGCCCTAACACATGAGATTTTTTCCCCCCAAACTACAAGCATTCATTACAAAACATTATGGCTATAGAACAAGGAGCAAAATAAATTATGCCTCCATTTTTCAACTTACTGTGATTTTAATATCAAAAGCGGCTTTAAATTTAAAATGCTATGGCTGCAGAGCAGGAAGGAAAATAAATTATACTCTAATTTTTAATGTAAAATGCTTCGTGAAATGAGAAAAGCCTTACCCAATGTCACGTGGATCATGGAGGGTCTGGCCCTGTGATCCGGTTGTCTTGATTCTCACTCCAAAAGGAGACAGGCTGTCCAAAAGGGAATCAAATCAATTAAGTGGAAAAGGCAGAAGAAACTTCCCTACAAAAACTTGAGTAGGTGCGCAGTTCTGAAACACAGGAATGAAATGAAATCTCATCTGTGATGTAGATGCCATGTTTATTTTCCTTCTTGTTCTTATTATTTTAAATTATCTCTCTGTGATACAGTTATGTTATTTGGTTCATGCTGAAATCATCTCTCTCAGGAAAAGCGTGAGGTGAAGACAAGAGCGAAGGGGAGTAACAATTGCCTTGTATCTACCATAAGCCAGATTGTAGATTTTGTTTGAACTTCACATCAGTCACCATGCAGATTTTTCCTTCTTTACACATATAATTTTTCAACAGAATTTTAATCACGCTTTACATGCTGTCTCATTGTCCACTAATACAAAATGTGTTTCATTGCTTTGTTTGCTACTTCATAAAAATAATTGCCTGGAGAAAACTCAGGAAACCTGGCAAGCTCCATCTTGTGACCAGAACCAGAACTGCAGCCTCCCCAGGAGGTATAAGCAGGGCCTCAAGCACTACGAGATCCTTCCTACAAGAAGGGTGGGAACTACATTTAGCCAGCCAGGAGCCTTCCAAGGCTTTTAGAATTTTCTATCCTAAACTCAAAGGTTTTCTTGTGTAGGATAATAACGGGATCATAATATCTTCAACCACAATGTTTCTGGTTATAAAAACATCCAGAAGCTTATTAAAAGTTGAAAAGATGTAGAAAGATATATGCAAAACAAAGTACAAGTCTATACAAGTAATCACTATGAATATTTTCTTTCCAGATTTTTTACATGTATAGATGAATGCATATCATTTCAAATCAACATCAGATCTCAATTAAGAGTATAGTTGGAACATCACTCCACATAATTTTTTTCCAAATGACCTTTTATGAATTACTTTAAATGAGGTGTTTTCCACACTGGCAACATTTTATCTCAATATTTTCCCTGATGATGTAAAACAAGTAAATGTATAAGCATATATTAATAATATTTTAAATAGAGAGCAGTAAAGCTAGCCTTTTCTCCAACTACGTAAATATCAATTCCAGATTTGGTTGCATGTACTGTAGTAACATCCTCATGTTTCACAAACATACATATTTACTTTTAAGTGAGATCATATAAATGCTATGCTATAATTTGCTTTTTTCACTTTATATTATTTCTCAGACATTTCAAACCACCTTAAGCAGAGGTTCATGTTTCTATTCTCCAGATACATAGTATGGCTACATCATGCCATCATAAAATATTTTAAAAACCGCTTATAGAAATAAACCAAATCCTCTCTCTGTCTCATTCTTAAACTTAAAAGATATAGAAAAATGGTTCTTGCTGACCACAGTCGTACCTGTGGTCTGAAAGAATGAGCTGCAAGGAGGACACAGGCAGGGCTGTAGCCAACACAGCAACCAGGCTACAAGCTTGATGAGGTCCAGGAAAATTTTCACTATCGGCAAAAGACAAGGAGGGTATGTTTGTATGTTTGTGTGTGTCTACGAATGTTCATGTGTTTGAAACAAAATGGTAATGTTGTTTCAGCTTCATTTTTCTTTCATGATTATAAAAATAACCATGAGGAAATTTACATGAAAGATGCTGAAACAGGCTAAAAAATAATATTAAAATAGTAAACTGACCACCTAGAAATGCTGACTAATGGGGGGTTATTTGCTCTCAGATTTTTTCTAATCACACATATATACATGCATATATATGTCAAAGTGTCTTCACTTAACTACATAGTTGTGCCCCTTTGCACGCTCACGTACAGGTGATACATACATAGTCTATGTGTCAACTCATAGAAGCATTTTCCCCCATGCTGTCAAATATTTTTATCTGTCATTTTTCTAGGTAAATTAATAAATGCTTAAAAATTTAAACAGTAACAGAATGTTCAGCAACATAAACATGGAATGCCAAGTCGATAAATTAGCATGAATGGCCACACTGCACCAAAGTCTTAATATAGAGGCTGTAACCTGATCACCCCTTCTCCCACTGTGGACTTTTAAAGCATTGGGGGATACAAAAATTCCAAAGGATTAATTTTTTCAAATGCCATCAATTCTCTCAAAACCACACATCCTCCCCACCACTCCAAGACCACGGTCCCTATTTTTCTCATCTTTACTCTAGGGCCCGGAGAAGTCTCTAGAAAATAACCAGCTTTAAGACAGCCATTACCTTGAAGCTTCTTGTCAGCTGCAGCCTGGTGAAATGCAGCTCCTCCCCCAAGACCGGCCAGGCACAGCTCACTTGCAAGCTTCTCAGAGAATGCTCCACCCCCTCTCTGTGATGGGAAAGACAGAAGGCCCCTTCCTGAATCAGAGGAGGGAGAAATGCCCTAGTTAAACCACTGAAGTGTGAAGGGTAGAAACGTTCCTTTTGAAAGAACTTTAAAGTGAAATAGCAACAAGTGTCTGTTTAAGTTCTCTTCAAATTCTTAGGGTGTGCGATTTCTTGATAAAAAGAGATAGCAAATCACTTTATTAAAAAATAAAAATCTAGTTTAAATTATTCCTTATGTATTTTTTCCTTGCCTTCTCTGGCACCTGACCTCTGCAGGTAAATTTAAAACTCAGCTGGTCAAGCTCCATTAAAATAGCTCATTAAGGACCTTGATTTGGATTGCACTAAAACTGTACATTATTTTAGGGAAAATGGCTTCTTTATAATATCTTTTTCTGTTTCTAGTAGATGGTATGTCTCTCTTTTTATTCAGTTCTTCTTTTAAACATTTCAGGAAAGTAAACGTGGATATTTCTGACTAGAGGCTGAAAAATCACTGGTTTGGCAGGAAAGTATGCATTTTGCATACTCTCATCAATAACTGGCAATTCTTTCTTCTTCTGTTTTGCTAGTATTTTTCACTCAGGCACAATTCCATGTGAGGAAAATTAAGTTTTAAAAATTTACGTCTTTATTTGTATGTCTGAAATATATTTTGCAAATTTTGTTCATTAAAATTCTCCTGTGTTAAATTTAAATTCAGATTTTTGATTTAACTTAGAAAGCCAATTTTAAATACCATTAGTGATAATTTTTTTTTAAAGATTGGCACCTGAGCTAACAACTGTTGCCAATCTTCTTTTTCTCCCCAAAGCCCCCCATTATGTAGTTGTATATTCTAGTTGTAGGTCCTTCTGGTTGTGCTATGTGGGACTCCACTTCAGTATGGCCTGATGAGCGGTGCCATGTCTGCACCCAGGATCCAAATCTATGAAACCCTGGGCTGCCGAAGCAGAGTGCGTGAACTTAACCACTCGGCCACGGGGTCGGCCCCATTAGTGATAATTTTGAGAATGAAGATATTTGAGGATGAAGTGCCTTATCTGGCCTCTGTATCATATAATATGTAATATATATTTTAAAAATCCACCTTTATATAAGCATTCATATTGGAACAATAAATACCAATAAATGAATGAAGATTATCTCTAGGCTGGTGTATTATTGAGGGCTGTAATAATTAGAGTATGTGATGTTATGTACTATAAACAACCCCTAAGTCTCAGAGGCTCACCCACAAAAGTTTATTTTGCTGATGTCAAAGATCAATGTAGGTTATCAAGCGGCCAGAAAGGGGATGGGTTCTCTGTTCCAAGTAGTCATTAAGGGACTCAAACTTCATCCTGTGTCTCTACCATCTTCTTTGGTCTTGAAATCCTCCACCGCATTTTTGCACCTGGCTAGCAATCTTATGAAGAGGGAGGTTAGAGAATCCTGTGGAAGGTTTTAGGGGCCAAGTCTGGCAAACGTCACTGCCAGTCACAGTCAACTAGCTAAAGCTGCCACAGAGGCTGAGGAAGGCAGTCTCCCTGTAATCCAGGAAGAAATTGAAACAGAGTTTGATGAACACGTAGCACTCTCTTCGCCACAGAAGTTTTCCCTTTAGATCTTTTATAGACTTCTGTTATTTGTTTAATGCTTTTTTTTTTTACAACTGTGTATCATATTTATAATGCCTGGGACAGAAATGTCTAGTTCGTCTCCCCTTATCCACTCTTTGCATTCTTTCTCATTAGCAGAACCCCAGTTGCATTCAGAGTGGCAGTATAAACTCTTAAAAGACTACGTTTCCCAGACTCCCTTACTGTGAGCTGTGGCCATGTGATGGAATTTCTTTTCAAAGAATATAAGCAGAAATAGTTGTGAATATTCTAGAGAAGGTACCTCTAAAGGAGGTAAACAGACAGCTTGGGCTTTTTTTCGCTTTCCCTCTTTCTCATTTCCTCCCTAGAATTTGATCATGATGGAATTCAGACAGCCATTCTGGACCAAGAAAAGCCTTAGAAAATGGATGCAACTCACTAGGGACTGAAGATCCTGAAGCCCTGAATAATGTGACCACCTCATTCAATCACTTTAACTTAGTGAAACAATAAACGTCTGCCTTACTTATATCACTGTGTTTGCTAGTCTCTTTCTAGTAGTAGAACAAAATAGTTGATCTTACAATCACCAACAGAAATAATATCATTCTTAGAATTAATCTTTTCAAAGCTTTCAAAGTATTACTAGGTAAGTTAAAGAGGATTATCAGGCCAGTGAAAATATGGCTTTATTTAAATGAAGATTTATTCAGTTACCTATTTTATAATGTAATATTTCTTATTCTTCTCATTTTACGTTTGGAAAAAAAACAAATGCACATAAAGTATGGTAATTGCGTTAAAACTATACTTTCTTGTATTTATTTTGTCTATTTTCTATATTGCACCTAAATCAGGAAATGCTACATTGCCTCACCATTTTCCAAGCAATATGCAAAGGAAAATATTAATTCCTTGGATAATCTATATTTCACTGTTTTGTAGAAGGAGAGGGAGAATGATAACCAATAATAATAAACGTTACTACTACTACTATTATTGTAGTGAAGATAGATAATAATTATACATATAATAGTATCTAATACCTATAAAAGTTTCCTATATGCCAAGCACTGTTCTGAGCACTTGACATATTATCTCACTTAATAATCAGATGGTTATTTCGTGGAAGAGAGTCTTACAACTTACTCATTCCGTATAACAACAGTAATATTATTAATAATAATGACAAAGATGATAGAAGCCAAAAGTGCTTCTTAGCATGTTCCAGGCACTCTGACAAGTGCTTTTATATACCATCTCCCTTGATTCTTACAAAATTTTGTTAGGTCGATATTATGAGCATTCCCATTTTGTAGATGAGGCATTAGAGAGGTTAATACAAGGATATCTAGGAAGCATTTGGCACATGGGATTTGAATCCAAGTACTTTGACTCCAGAGGCCTCACTCTAATCACTAAGATGCACTGTACCTACCACATTGTAAATGGAAAATGCTCTAGAAACATGTGCTGGATGAATGGGTGAATTAATAAATGCATTTGAAATGTGTGGGGAGTCACTGGAAAGAGAATTCTGTACCTGGTTCTGCATCTAATTAAACATAAATTAGTCTTATATAACATAATGTAATTATGGCAGTGAGTGACATGCCATCACTTTTTCCAAATTCTATTGATTAGAAACAAGTCACAGGTTCTGCCCACACTTAAGGGGAGGAAATAATACAAGGGAGCGGGTCACCTAGGCTGTCTGTCACAATATTGTATTATTCCTTTTATATGACATTTTCAGAAAGAAAAAAGTATGGTTATGGTGACATGATCAATGACTGCCATGGGTTATAGGTAGGGGGAGGGTGTGACTATATAAGGATAGTACAGGAAGTTGTGGGGGTGATGGAACTCTTTTGTTTTCTGACTGGTAGTGATTATATAAATCTACACATATATAAAATCCAAAGAAGTGTATATAAAAAGTCACATATTATATATGATAATTTAAAGTATAATTTTAATAGATAATTAAAAAATAAAAATTTAAATGAAAAATTTAATAACCATTATATAAAAATCAATTCTTTACAAGTATGCTTCAGAAACCATCTGCTTCTTCCTAAAGCATATTTAATAACAAAGGAAAAAAAATAACACCCATACATTATTAGAAAGCACCAGTTTCATTCCACTTAGGATATAAAAAGCCACAAGAAAATGCCACCCATAACTTTATAATGATAAAAATTTAGATAATCTACAAAACCATAACATCCCTTGAGCCCATCAGAGAACTGAGGTCAACCGAATTCCAAAGGATGACCAGCCCCTTTAAAGAGAGACCATAGGTACTGTTTTATCTTTGGCAAAGCATGGAGAAAGAGGTGGCTGTCATGCAATCAGGAAAAAAGAAATCAGCTGAAATTTTAATGAATTCTTAAATTCTTAATGGGCTAGTATGTCAGTACTTTGGATTATCTGGCATTTCAGACACTTATATGCTCACTGCCAAGTTCTCTTTCACAGTCCTTAACCAGAAGCATACAAACATGACTGGGGACAAAGCAGGAAACCAAAAAGAACCCATGTCAAGTGGTTCAGGCATGCAGGAAGCAATCAGTTGTTGCTGACAGAGAGACATGCAGCCCCACACAGTTATCCAAACCCTTCTACTGTGGGAAGCCAAAGCCTTAAGCCACTAGGGGAGATGTAGCAAGGACTCTGCTACTGGACCCAGGTAAAAATCCATTGCTTCTGGGAGAGGCATAGAAGCAAAACCTATCTGCCTAGGGAGGAGGAGATAGGAAACTCTCCCATCCTCTGGACAAAGGCAGAGATCCAATTGCTGCTGGGGGAGAAGTAGAAGCAAAAACCATCTGCCTCTGAAGAGGAACAGAAAACCCTCTGGCCCAAGATCCTACATGAATAAAAAGCTACTGATGAGGAAGGGGCAAGAATGTATCTCTCACTAAAAACCAACGCCAGATACAAATCTGAGGTCAACTGTCATGTTGAGAGGAAAGAATGCTGAGAAAGTGCAACCCTCAAGGTCCAGTTGCAAAGGGCCTCCCTAATGTTGAGGCTGGACAGGACAACAGAAAGCATTCCCTGCCTCACTATGAGTCTAGCACCTAATAACAATAGGAGACTACTGCTGCAAAATAGGCAAGAGGATGAAGAGAGTGTCCCTATCCAACCCCGCTCTAGCGGAACAGGTGTGAAGAGACTGCTGAAAATTTAGGGTGGAAAAAGATGACTGAAAAAAATCCTCTGGCACTCCAGGCTCCACTCGAAGCAAAATAGTGCACATCATGAAAACCAGATGACAACGAAGTGAGAAAAAGAAGACACAATCTTCAACATATTTTATGATACCAGCATTAACCTGATATCAAATCTAGAAAAAAAACAAGTAAAGAAAACTACAGATCAATGTGTCTCATAAACAAAGACACAGATTCAACGATATAGATATAGAAATGGAATTCTCCCTGGGAAGGCAAGCATGGTTATACATTTACAAATCAATCAATGTAATTCACCACACCAACAGACTAAAGAGGAAAAAAAAAGATGATCTCAATTGATGCAGAAAAAGCATCAGACATAACTTCGCAAACATTTGAGATAAAAATGTTCAGCACACTAGGAATTAAATGGCTCTTCCTAAACCTGATCAAGGGCATCTACCAAAAACCTAAAGTTAAAATCATACTTAATGGTAAAACACAATGTTTTTCCTCTAAAATCAGGAACAAGGTAAGGATATCTGCTCTTATCACTTCTACTCAACATTATACTGGAGACCCTAGGCAATACAATAATGCCTGAAAAATAAATTAAAGGAATACAGATTAAAAAGGAAGACATAAAACTGTCTTTATTTGCAGACAACATGATGATCAATGTAAAAAATTGCAATGAATTTACCAAGAAAAAAACTACTAGACCTCATAAGTAAGTTCATCAATATCACCAGATACAAGGTTAACATAAAATAGTTTATTTCTATAAAATAAAATTTGGAAGTTGAAATTTTAAAAAGTATCATTTATAATATCATCAAAAAAACAGGAAATACTAAGGTAGAACAAATCTAACAAAACTAACAAAAATGTGCATGATTTGTATGCTGAAGACTTCAAAACACTGATAAGAAAAATTAAAGAAGATCTAAATAAATGGAAAAATATAGCATGTTCATTGACTTAAAGACTATTTTTAGGATGTAACTTCTCCCCAAACATATCTATAGAATCACTGTACTCTGAATAAAAATCCCACCATGCTTTTTGTAGAAATTGAGAATACCTATAAAATGTATACGAAAAAGCAAAGGAACTAGAATAGCCAGACCAATTTCGAGAAGGAAATACAAAGTTGGAAGGCTCATGTTACCTGACTGCAAGACTACAGTAATCAGGACAGTGTATTATTGGCATAAGATAGGCATATAGATAAATAGAATACAAATAGACGAGTAAATATGGTCAATAGATTTTTGACAATGGTATTTAAATGAAGAAATGATAGTCTTTTCAACAAATAGTGCTGGGGGGGGAATTGAACATCATATGCAAAAATGTTCATCTTGACCCCCTTAGCTAAAAACAATACAAAAATTAAAATAAATTACTGACATAAATGTAAAAGTAAATACTATAAAACTTCTAGAAGAAAACAAGGTAGAAAATCTTTGAGACCTTCGTTCAGGAAATGATTTATTAGAACACAAAAAACATGGGCCATAGGGGGCTGGCTTGGTGGCATAGTGGTTAAGTTTGCACACACTGCTTCAGCAGCCCGGGGCTTGTGAGTTCAGATCCAGGGCGTGGACCTACACACTACTCATCAAGCCATACTGTGGTGGCACCGCACATACAAAATAGAGGAAGACTGGCAACAGATGGTAGCTCAGGACCAATCTTCCTCACACACACACACACACACACACACAAAACATGGACCATAAAAAATTTGATAAATTGGACTTGAAAACTTCTGCTCTTCGAAAAATGAAATGAAAATCCACAAAGTGGGAAAACATATTTGTGAAACACATATCTGATAAAGAGCTTTTATCTCAAATAATATAAAGAATTCTTACAATTCAATAAGATTAACAACCCAATAAAAAAATGAACAAACAATTTAAAGAGACCCTCATCAAAGGAGATATATGAATGTCAAATGAACAGATTAAAAGATGCTCAACACTATTAGTAATTAAGGATATGCAAGTAAAACTACAATGAGATACCATTGACACTTTTATAAGAATGGCTAATATGAAATAGAGAAAAAAACCTGACAGTATCTACTGTTGGCAATGATGCAGAGCTAATAGAAGTCATATACTGGTGGTGGAAACATAAAATATCACAGCTACTTTAGAAAGTAGTTTGGCAGTTTCTAATACATAACAGACATACACTTACCGTGTAATCCAGAAATTGCACTTCCGGGTATTTACCCAAGAGAAATGAAAACTTATGTACAAAGACCTGTTCTGGAATGCTTATAACAACTTTAATCATAACCACCAAAAACTATACATCTGGTGAGTGGATACACAAATTGTAGAATAATAGAATACCTCTAAGCTATAATAAGGAATAAACTACTAATACATGTGACAACATGGGTAAGTATCAGAAACATTATGCTAGCAAAAGAAGCCAGAGGCAAAAGGCTGTATATCTTATGATTCCATATATATGACATTCTGGAAAATGAAACACTATAGGCACAAAGTTAGATCAGTGGTTGTCAGGAATTGGGGTAGAGAAGAGTATTGGACTATGATGGGGCAGGAGGAGTTATGGAAATATCCTCTAGTTTGACCTTATCGGTCATTACTTAAGTGCATATGTTTATCAAAACTCATCTAACTATACACCTAAAAGAGTGAATTTAACTCCATGTAAATTACACCTCAATAAACTTGAGTCTTAAAAAGGCATCCAAAATCAAAATATGACCTATATAAGAAGTTTGTATTTTAGTGTGAGAATAATGGTACATATAGGAATTCTGATTTGTTCTTTAGATGTATGGTTTCCAAAAAAGGTTGTGGATACCACAAGATATGTGTAAAAATATCATCTGGAGTGTACAAAGAATATATTAGAAATTCAATTTTTTTTAACCTCTTGTATTAATTGTTACCAACTTCTATTTCTGAATTTACTTTAAAATGTTGGGGGGGGCACCAAAGACACCCGACTTTTGATTCGGTAATACAACTCTTTCTATAAATTCATATCTTCATTAAATATCTATTTCATTGAAAGTTAGTTAATGCAGGACAAATGTCAAAAATCCCGGGGGACTTCAGCACCCTATAGGTTGTGAAATTTGTCCTCATTGGTAGAGCCTTTAACTACATGGAAGTTCTTACATGCCACTCAACCATGTGAGAAGAAGGAAAGGAAGGAGTAGAAGCCAAAGTGCTATAATCTGGAGCTAGAGAGCTGGTCAAGGATGTGTTCCCAGTGAGAGAGCAGAAGCTAAATAACATACAAGAGATAGAGTGGTTATAGAATAAGCAAATATCGATATTTTTAGTGTATACAGTCCATATAAAAGAGTATAAAGGGTTCAGTTAGAACTCTCCCAAAAACCACGAGGCGGCCATGACCATTGGTAAAGCAAGGAATCTTAGACACTTAATGGATATTCAAAATAATCAATGACCCCAAAAGCAGAAGCACAAACAAATACCTGAAACTGTCTGTAAACAAAGATAAAATCTTATTACTAATGTTCACTGTCTGAATGTCAGTCTATCTAAAGATGAAGAACAGCAAAAGAAAGCTTACTAAGGGTGAACATTCCAGGTAAGAAAAAGGCAAGCCAGATAGAGTATCACTGCCAGGGCCAAAGGGATACCATAATCCCTGGTTTAATGTACACGAACATGATAGAGAGGCAAAAAAGAAAAAAATACCAACCAGTGACCCAGATGTCACAAGAAGATAAACCTGTCATATTTGGAGTTTTTGTGTTCTCCAGGTAATGCTAAAACCTGCACAGTGCCAATGGATGAAGCTGCTAGGAAATCGATTCAGGATGATGGAATGGGAAACATTAAAAGAAATAAAAGAAAGGTTGATAAGGACCTCATAACATCATCATCACAGCACACAGCAAACAAAGTTTCACTACACGCTGAGCATTGAAGTAGAGAAACTAAACTGTAGTGTTCTCCCTGGGATTAATAAGCAAATAGAGACTTCTACGGATCTTCCTTGGTGAATATAAAGAAAAAAAGAATCCCTTTCTCAGCCCCCTCCACCACCATTCTCTGAGATACTCATAGGAAAAGATCCAGGCTGAACCAAAATTATTCCTGTCACCACTGAATAAAGGTACTTATCAATTCTTCAGTGAGGAGATGTGAGAGACTGTCAAAAGATCCAAGGTCTAAACTTCAGAGTTTCTCAGACAAGCATTATGATAAGGTTGTTATGTGTTAGAAGTTCTCAAATAGATATGCAGACATGGGTTTGGGACCAAGTTCTAACTTTACTGAGGGGCAACTGGTACTACCAGATATCAAAATATATTACAAGGTTAAAATAATTTTTAAGAGTTCAGTGACAGTCTAAGTGTGCAGCAAGGAGTAGATATGAACATAAGAAGGAAGGGGGAAAAAAGAACAGAAGTTCAAAGTGAACAATTAAAGATCTGAATGTGCATGTGATTGATCAGTACATCTGGACATAGATGAGAAATCAACCAGTGAACTCTGAATCATCTAGAACAATCCTTAGGTAATTCGTCTGTGTTTTCTTGGTTAACCACAAAAACAGTGATTTTAAAGGTCTCTAATGTCTTACGGCTACTAAATAGTTTTCTCCTTCTGTGCTTATACATATCCTCCTGAAAACTAGCAAGGAAGCTTGGATAAATAATTCTTAATTGGTGATACTAGAGGATACTCACTTAAAGCAAAGGCAAAGAGAAAAGAGAATAAGCAAAGGGATTTCTTATGTCAAAGAAGAAAGGTGGTCAATGAAAATGGAGAAGACATACAAAAAGACGAATAAAGACGGGGCACCAAAGAAACATATTGTAGTTGGGGAAAATATTTAAAAATTCAAGAAAAGAGAAGTCGTTCTATAATGCCCCAGTATGTAGGCCTTATAGCTATCAGATATAAGGAATGAGTGTGTGTGGTAGGAGACTGGGGGGTTGCTGGGAGTACATCAGGGACACCATTCCTGTTATTGGATATTTTGATACTTTGAAGCCTCTCAACGTTTATTCTAGGGTAATCTTTTAACTTTTTAAAGCTGCCAGTGCTGTCCTATCTACCCAAGGCAGCCAGACACAGATACTGGGGTTTGTGTGGCCTCGACTCAGACAACAAAACAATGACCTCATTAAGAAGATAAGCTTAGAAGTCAGATATTTGGAATGGCTGTCATGGCTACCTACTGAATAGGATAGTTTTCAATGATTTCTTGAGTCAAGCAGTTGGCTGGGACCTGCAGGTCTTCCATAATTAGACATCGTTATACCCATTTGTATAATTTCTTTATAGGAATTTAACACATTTAATTCTTTTCTAACACTAGAATCTGTGGGTTTTAATTTAAAATATTATGGCTAATGAGTCAGAATCAAAGTGAGTTCTACTCCATATTCTCAACTTAACCATGTTTTAACATGAAATGGAAGAGCCTTACCCAATGGCACGTGGCTCGTGGAGGGTCTGGCCCTGTATTCCAGTTGTCTTGATTCTCACTCCAACTGCTTGTCCCGCAGAGCTTTCTCCCTGCTCAGCACTTCTGTGATGGCCCTGCCTTTCTGGGGCTCAAGTGGCATCACATGCAGATTCTCAAGGTCATGTGCATCTCTGACATTAATTTAGGCTGTTCAAAGAAGATAGGGGATCAAATCAATTAAATGGAAAAGATAAGAAATTTCCCTACCAAAACATTAGCAGGCATGTCATTCTGAAACATAGGGACTAGATGAAATCTCATCTGTGATGCAGAGGTCACATTTATTTTTATTTTTGTTCTTATTATTTGAAATTTTCTCTGTGACATAGCTGTTATTTGGTTCATGCTGAAATCATCTCTCTCTGGGCAAGTGTGAGGTGGGGACAGGAGAGCAGGGAAATAACAATTGCCTTGTGTCATCTATAGGCCAAATTCTATGCAACTACTTTTTTTAATGCTTTCTGTTTGAGTTCTCCTGTGGGGCTTTTTCTTCTAGACACGTACAATTTTTTTCAATGGAACTGCAATCACACTCTACATGCTGTCTCACAGTCTGCTAATACAAAATATGTTTCATTGCTTTCTCACTTCATAAAAATAGTTGCCTGGAGACAATCTGGAAAATCTGGCAAGCGCCATCTTGCGACCAGTACCAGAACTGCACTCTGTTACTACGAGATCCTTACGGGAGAAGGGTGGGAACAACACCGTGCCAAGCCAGCAATTTTCTCAGGCTTTTGGAATATATCATGCTCAAATTTAGAGTTTTCTTATGCATTACACAAAAAACTAAACGTTAATGTCTTTATTTCCAACAGTCTGATAAAAAAATTGCATGCTTACTGAAAATTGAAAAGATAACATTTATAAAAAGAAAGCATAATTCTGGAAAAATAAAATTATTGTTCCCTGAATATCTTTCCATATGTTTCTTTACATATATACATGAATGATATAATTTCAGACTAGCTTTTTTCCAGGCTCAAGTGCATAGTTTGAAAGTTTTTTCATATCAATAAGTATTTTCAATGTGATTTTTTATGAATCACTTCAAATGTAATTTCCCCCCAATCTGTAACATTTTATTGCAAACTTTTTTCTGATATTGTTAAAAAAAATGACTAAATATGTAATAAGAATTATTTTTAAACAGAGATCGTAAAGACTTTCTTGTCTCTCCAACCACACAAATAATGCCATTAGTAGGTAGCCTTATATTTTTTCTCATTTTGTTACACATATTGTATTAACGTAGTCCTTTATCTTTAAATGACATAATATGGTGCTAGTCATTCTGCAATTTGCATTTTTCACTTAATACTACTTCTCAGATATCTTTTCAAATAGATACATGTTAATACTTCCATTTGTCAGCTATATAACATTCAATTGTATGGATGTACCATGCCACATAATATTTTTAAAAGTGCTAATAGAAATAAATGAAATCCTCTCCCTGTCTCACTCTTAAAAGATATAGAAAAATGGTTCTTGCTGACCACAGTCGTACCTGTGGTCTGAAAGAATGAGCTGCAAGGAGGACACAGGCAGGGCTGTAGCCAACACAGCAACCAGGCTACAAGCTTGATGAGGTCCAGGAAAATTTCCACTATCGGCAAAAGACAAGGGGGGTATGTTTGCATGTCTGTGTGTGTCTACCAATGTTTACGAGTCTGAAACCAAATGGTTACACTGTTTCAGCTTGAGTTTACTCTTGTAATTATAAAAAATGATCATGGAATAAAGCAACTCTAAAAATGCTGAAACCAGTTAAAGATATATTTTGAAATCTCCAGTAATCTGAACACTCCAGAGATGCTGACTGTTAACATGGGAATCTAGTTCCTTCCTTAAGGAAAATGCATTTATGTTTTACAAATGTTATGACTCAACAGCATACCTGAATCTCATCCATGTTCGTGTAGATTTATATTTGTGTTTTTATATGTCAATCACTTTTTATGTTTACATTTTTCTATCAATTATTTTTTGTGCACAACAATAAGTGTTTAAGTCAAAATATAATAAAATCTGTAACAAAGATAGAAACACCGAATGCCATGTAAAAAATTTACATGAACGGCATGCCTCACTGAAGTCTTAATTTAGAAGCTGTAATCTGATCGCCCAATCCCACACTCTGGACTTCAAAAATATCGGGAGAAACTAAATTTTCAGGGGATTGATTCTGTCACAATAACAGCAATTTTCCCAAAACCATATTCCATTCCCACCTCTCCCAGGTAGCAATCTCTCTTTTTTTTCACCGTAACACGAACGCCTGAAGAAATTTCCAGAAAATAACTAGCTTTAAGACAGCCATTACCTTGAAGCTTCTTGTCAGCTGCAGCCTCATGAAATGCAGCCCCTCCCCCAAGACTGGCCAGGCACAGCTCACATCCAAGCTTCTCAGAGAATGCTCCGCCCTCTCCCTGTGATGGGGAAAGCAGGGGGCCTTTCCCTCAATTAGAGGGAGGAGAATAGCCAAGTTAACTCCAATTCACTTAAAGGGGAAAAACGTCCATTTTTAAAAGACTTGAAAGAGAAATGGCAACATGTGTCTCTTTAATTTCCATTCAAACCACAGGGGTAGGTGATTATCTAAAAAGCAGCAGCAAATCTCTTTATCATATAATTAAGATTCAGTTAAAAATATCTCTTACATATTTTTCTTGTTTCTTCTGGCACATTATTTCTACAAAAGATTTTAAGACCCAGTTGGTAAATGTGCATTAACAAGACCCGCTAGATCCTTGTTTGTGATTGCAGCATATTAATACTGTATTTTGTGGAGAATTAAATCTCTAAAATTTTAATTCTTCTGGCCCTGGGACATGATATGTGTCTCTATTTACTCAGGTTGTCTCATTCATCCTTCAGAACGTTTCATAGTTTTTTCAAATAAAGTCATTTTTAAACATAAAACATCAACTGAAATCCTTAAAGAAAAAAGATACGCGTCTGGATATACTGAAATTGAAAAAAAAAAGACTATGATAAAAACACAATAAACCAAAGTTGAAAACGGAAGAACGAACTTGACAAAAATGTTTTCAACTAAAAAACATCTCTAAAGTAACTCTTACAAATTAATAAGAGATAAACAGCAAAGTGAAAACAAATGAGCAAAGGACATAAACAGGCAATTCACAATGTTCAGCAGGAATAATTCTTCCCCGCTCCCGATATTTACTTCCCTGTGAGCAAGCTCATGTAGTGCAACTACAGGTATCTCTGTCCTTTTTGTACAGTTGCAAGCCTCTAGGCTGTTAGATTTGGTGTTATAAGGCCGATTTGACTCTCACAATAATCAATGCCCTGCAACCTACCTTCCCTTTGTACAAAAGCTGACATTTTGGCTTCCATTTGCAACTTCAATCATTTGATATCAATTTGTTCAATTTGTTCAGTAGAGAAAGGAAAGTGTTATTCACTGGGGCTCCTCAAAATCCAAATGTTCAAAATAAAAATTAAAACTGACCAATACATAAAAGATACTCAGCTTACCTAAAAATCAGTGATGCAAACATAAACAGAAATGATATTTAATTTTTCTACCTAATTTGACTTACAAAGAAAGAAATGATACAATGGACAGTTGGCAAAGGAGTGAAAAAATGGGCACTCTTGCTCACGTGCGAGGTCATAAAGCCAAGAAGAGGGCAAGACAAAATCAAAGCCAAAGTCTATCTGACTCCCAAACAGAAGGATGTGTTCTCTCTCTACCAGTACTCACTGCCTCCTGGTCTTGGAATCCTGTCTGTTAGGTAGAACCAAGGTGGATGTCATTCACCTTCAGACTGTGAGGGAATTGGTGAATGTAACCCCAGAGCGAATGTTGCTTAATCTCATGACCCTGCTGGTGAACACATTGCTGAACTACAACCATCTTTAGGAGCTGCCGTACTTATCTATGAACTCTCCACCTTTTACGTGCACCCACATTCCCACACAAATGAAAACATATTTTTCTGCACTATGCTTTTGCACTGACCACATCTGCACGATAGCATTCACTTGGCCATAGAGCAGTTATGACATGTCTCCTTTGTGTTGCAGGGCCTGGCAGTACGTTCCCTTTCAGATACAGCTATTCCTGGACAGGAGCTGAAACTCATTTGTTATACAGAGAAACGTCTATTTCATTTCATCCTCATTTACAATTGGCAACTCCTGTTCTTGTGCATTTATTATTTGCAATTGCTAATTCAATATGGGAAAATCATTTTTCTATCCTCTTTTATTGAGCTTTTTTGTTCACAAAATATCCAAGAAGTTCAAATTTAAATTTAGATTTTTGTTGCTTTTCACTTCGAGGTGTGGTTTCCCAGGAAGTGCCAAAGCGTACACACTGCAAATGGATCATCCTCAGGATTAGTTCTCTTAAGACAATGTTATGCTAGGTTTAAAAACAAAAATTATAAAACGTATGTAAAGTTGATGAGGTGCTCACAACTTCATCCATTACCACAGTGAATGAGTAAACACGACTCCTGTCTTTTGCCACCTCTGACTATTCAGGATAGAGAAACAGAGCTGTGGTATGACACTGCTCTTCCCATAATTAACAAACGAAGAGAAAGGAAATGGTCTGCTTGGGGACTCTAAAGAAAGACGAAGCCATCATTCTTCCAGAGACACATAACAGAAGGATCAGGCTGGGTCAAAATTATTCCCATAACCAATCTGAATAAAGAACATCAAAGGTTCTTTGGTCAGGAGATAGGGATTTCTGTTTGCAAAACCCAATGTCTAGCCTTTAAGAATTTGTCACGGATGCATTACGACAGAGTTATGTTTTTGAAGTGTTCAAAAAGGCAGGGAGATAGTCGTGAGTTTGAGACCTTTATTAGCTCAGTGGAGAGTAAACTTTCAAATCCTTGACAATTATGCTAAGCTGTCATCTCCCCATACTAGAAAATATAGTTAAGAAAGATGCATGAGTCATGTACGACATGAGTCACATGAGTCATTCTGATATTAACCTACGTTGTCTAAATATTAAACCGTATTCACTAGTACAATAATAAAAAAGAGTTTAGTATTTGCCTAAGTGTGCAGTAGTACATAGATGAGACAGGAAAGATGGGAAAGGGGTGGGGGAGTCCTAATTAAATGAGAGAGAAACTGAATTTGCATATGCTCAATTAGTGCATCTGGATATAGACAAGAAATCATCCACAGATACACAATATGCTGGAAAAATCCTTAGGTCACTGGTCTGGTTTTAGCTGCCTAGTTTTCTAGAAAAGCAGTGTTTTTGAAGAACCCTTAACTCTCCTGTATCATGGCTAGTAAATGGTTCTTGCCTGTTGTTGCCTCTTCTTAACTTCTGAAACTTCACAAAATAGCTTGAATAAAGTCTTTTCAGGGGTGACAACCGGATTAGATTAAAACATGGCAAAAAAGAAAGGGGATCAGATAAGAAGTTTACTTTGCTAAGCAGAAAGAACGTGGTCAATGAGAATGGAGACAAGATACAAATCAGAAGAATAAGTCGTGAGTATCAGACGGAGGAGTTCAGAGACATGGAACACATTTTAGGGGAGGTGAACAAAAACAAAAAAGTATCATGATAACACAAACCCAATATCCTATCTTTACCATTTCTATTGTACTATAGGAAGGGAATGTGTGTGGGAGGACTTTGATGGTGTCAGGGACATAATTTGTCTTCCTGGATAATTTGGGTCTTGTGGATTCCCCTAGGTTATCATGAAGGAATGCTGGGCTTTAAGGTTTCCTAAGTTGCTAGTGCTTCCCTGCCTGTCCAAAGCAACTCAAAATCTCATGGACACTGATAGTGGGATTCAGCACCAATAACCTCATTAAGAGCACCACTTTAGGAGTCAGAGATTTGTGATGGTTGTTGGCAAAGATTTAAATGTGTTAAACTACTACAAAATATTATGCAGGGAGTATACAGATATCTATGTAAGAAAGGTCGTAAGACCTTAAGAAGGTCTTAAGAAATCTTTGTAACTATGTTATCTAATATGTGGTGATGACAACCTAGCAAAGCTGTCAAGGACTGGAGAGTCAGCCATTGGCTGGAACCTCAGGTAGACACCTGAACGAATAGCCTCTTGCGTGATTTCTTCAGAATGGTTTAATACGTGAGGTCCCCACCACCACTAAACAGAAGCTATGACTTTTAATTAAAAAACCTTATGACTGCAGAACAAGCAGCAAAATGAATTGTACATCAAATTCTCAATCTAACATGATTTTAATAGGAAGTGTGGCTTTTAATTTAAAATGCTATGGCTCCACAGAAGGAAGCAAAATGAATTATCCCCCAAGTTCTCAACATGTTTTTAACATGCAATGGGAAGAGCCTTACCCAGTGTCACGTGGATCGTGGAAGGTCCGGCCCTGTGTCTGGTTGTTTTGATTCTCACTCCAACTGCTTGTCCAGCAGAGCTTTCTTCCTGTTCGACGCTTCTATGGTCACACTGCCTTTCTGGGGCTCAACTGGCATCACATGCAGATTCTCAAGGTCATGCGCATCTCTGATATTAACGTAGGCTGTCCGAAAAGGGATAGGGAATCACAACAATTAAATGGAAAAGGCGTAAAGAAACTTCCCCACTAAAACATTTGCAGGCATGTCATTCTGAAACACAGGGAAGAAATGAAATCTCATCTGTGATGTAGATGCCACAGTTTATTTTCTTTTTTGTTATTATTCTAAATGCTTTCTGTGATACTGTTATGTTATTTAGTTCGTGCTAAAATCGTCCCTCTTGTTAAAAGTATGATTTGGGGACAGGAAAGAAGGGAGATAACAATTTCCTTGTGTCTTCTATAGGCCAAATCTGTGTAGCTTCTTTCTCTACTGTTTTCTGTTTGAATTCTCACATCAGTCCTGGTGTGAGTTTTTTTCCTGTTATACACATGCAATTTTTCAACAGAACTGCAATCACACTCTACATGCTGTCTTGTAATCTCCTGACACAAAATACATTTCTCTGCTTTGTCCACTTCATAAAAATGGTTGCCTGGAGAAAATTTAGGACACCTGGCAAGCGCCACCTTGTGACTAGAACCAGAACTGCAGACACCCAGCTCCTTAGGGGGAAGGGTGGGAACTACAGCCATGCAGACAGTAAGTAGCCTTCTCAGGCTTCTAGAGTTTTTCATTCTCAATTTAAGCGTTGTGTGGTTGTGCTAGGTAAATATAGGATCATAGTTCCTCATTTTAATGCTTTTTTGTTATTACAATATCTCTCATGCATATTGTGTATCTTTCTTTATCTTTTGATTTTCCCAAGAAGAAAGCAAATCCCCACAATAATGGTCAAATATAATGGTTTGCTCTATATGTTTCTAGGTTTTTCCTACAGATATTTATAAACGTGCATGTTTTATGAAATGAGACCATTATCCTTCCCAAGAATATATCTGAACATCTTTCTACATAAATAAATGTTTTCTACATCACCTTTTTGTGAATTACTTTTATAAGATTTTTCACTATTTCTAAGTTTTATCTCATTTTCTCATAATGAAAATTACTGAAGCCTACTCTTTTCCAAGTAAGATTTAAAAAATGGAGAAATGTGATATATAGAAGGTTGAAATGTTTTGTCTTTCCAACTACACTTATAGCCCCAATTAATAAAGTAGCATGTATATTTCCAGATTTTCCTTGCATATATTTTACTAATATGATACAGGCCATTCTTCAATTTGCTTATTTTTAGAATGTTCCTTGGGCATCTTTTCTTATCATTGCATTTAGCTCACTGTATTAGCTTATTCTTTTTATAGCTGCATAGTATTCAACATTATGGATACCTTATCCTATGTGACTATTCCATAGTATATTTTAAACAATTTTTGAATTCTTTCTCAAGGGTACATAAAAGTACAAATAAATATCCTCTGCTTGAACCAAAGTCCAGATGATAGCCTAAATATTTGCCTTGCCAGAAAAGCACAAGCAACCAGATAACCAGCCTTCTCAGATCCTCAGAAAGATTCACTTTCAGCTAAAGACAATGGACTGTGCTTGGTATCTATTTAAATGTCTATAACAAAATAGATTGTTCCTTTCAGCTCCAATATGTCTTTTCAAGAAAATCAAAAGGCACATAAAATCTAAAGGAAAAAATACTCGCCATCAGTTCTCCAATCCCTGAGTTTTTCCCTGCTTACAATTGAGTCTAATCCCTTTGATTTTTTTCCTTCATCATATATATATTAGAATATACTATTTGAAATTATATTTATTCACCCACATATTTGAACATCTTTACATGTTTATATATGTTTACACATTTTGGGGAAAGCAGTTTTTTCCTCATGTTTTAAAATTCTCATCTCAGTTTTTTTATGCTGATATAGGTACTACATGTTAAGTGAAATGTGGAAGAAAGAAGTGGAAAATTTCCTCTTTCTTTCTTAGACATTCTATATTACTAGATATACTGTTTGTTGTGATTTACTATATTAATATATGCCTATTATTTTTTAGTTTAAGATCTTTCATATATTTTTCATATTACAAATGGGAATATATCATTCTTTTGATAGATAGGTAGAGATGTAGACAAAGATTGTGCTTTGCACATCCATAAAAAAGCGATTCTTTTAAGACACTGAGTGTCCCTTGACAAATAACCAAACTTCTAATTCTCAGAAGTACTTAAATCTGCAGTTATAGATTACTTCACGTTATTACTATACAAACTCCTCCAAAACAGTTAGATTTGTTAGAAATACAATCAACACAACCAAAGTAATATACAAATCCAATATCCCCAGCTAACTTCATTTTTCATTTGGAATTATCACAATTTTTTTCAAAGAAAGAAACATTAATTTCTCCAGTTTTGTTTCATCATTTGTTTTTGATACCACTGCTTTTTGATCGAAACATGAAATAGCCTGTTCAAAAGTTTTTAGCTCTTGTAACCTCATGAAGTATTTTTTCCGCAGGTGTAATCTGATCACCACCTCCCCCACTTTTAAAATGTGGACTTTTAAAATCTATGGAGGAATACAAAATCCAGATATTAATTCCCTCACAGAAACGATTCTCACAAAACGACACTCCTCTCCCACTGCTCCAAAGCGGCAGTCTCTGGTTTTCTCACCTTTACTTCAAAGTCTCCAGAAACCTCCGAAAATAACTAGCTTTTACGACAGCCATTACCTCCAAGCTGCTTCTCTTCAGCGGAAGCCTCCGAAGTGTGTGTGTATTGCGGCTCCTCCCCCAAGACTGGCCGGGCACAGCTCGCTTCCAAGCTTTTAGAGGATGCTCCGCCCCCTCCCTGTGATGGGGAAAGCAGGAGGTCCTTCCCTCACGTGAAAGGAGGAGAATCACCAAGTTAAACCGAAATACAATTGAAGGAAAGAAATGTTCCTTTTACAGAAGTTTAAAGTGTAACGGCAACATATGTCTGTTCAATTTCCATTCAAATCCCTGGGGTAAGCGATTTTCTCAAAAAAAAAAAAAAAGAGAGAAAGAAAAGAAAAAGAGGTAGCAAATTTCTTTTTCATATAGGAAAGATGCAGTTAAAAGATTCCTTATTTTTTTTCAGGCCTTCTCTAATACTTTATGTGTTAAATTTAAGACGTGTTAGTCAAGCTCCACTTAAAAAGCGTGCTAAATCCCTCGATTGGAATTATAGTGGATTGATGCTTTATTTTACGTAGAATTAATTCTTTACAATTTTGAATCTGAACCTGGGACGTAATATGTCTTTCTTTTCACTCAGGTCTTCTGATACTTTCATCCTTAGGTCATTTCTAAAGAAAAATCCTCAAACAAAATCTGATATATTGAAATTGAAAAAATATATGTTTCAATAGTAAAATCATAATAAGCCAAAGTCAAAAATCAACCACTAATTTGGAAGTGCTTTCCAATAAGTATGATTAGATAAACAAAAATATCCCTAAACCAGTTCTTATATTTCAATAAGAAAGAAATGAACAACAGAGTGGAGAACTGGGCAAAGGATACAAGCGGACAATTCGCAACGTTCGTTCCTGCTCCTGATATTTACTCCTCTGTGACGACAGCTCAAGTAGTGCTCTCTCTGCTTCTTCTAGCCTCCATAGGCCTCTAGGCTGAGGAATAGTTTGTTTAAATCCGGGATTCTGTAAGTTCCGTTTGAGAGTCCCATTTTACTCTCCAAATGAGCAATATCCTGCAATTCACTTTCTCCTGTTAATAAAGCTGACATTTTGGTTCCATCTGCTATTCTGTTTGTTTTATTGCAATGTGTTCATTATTTTCAAGATATGACCACTGTAAACTTTTATGTACCCACTAGTGAAACTCAAAACGTATAATAATGCAAAAATGGATAGAAATACATTACTGAGGAGGCAATTTTAACTCCAACAGAAGTGGGAGAAAATACTGATCAGCTCCTCCTGTGGCTTTTTTTTAACATACAAAGCATTTTCATCTTTCCCAGATTAAATCCTATTTATTTTGGTCTGGTGGTGTTTGTTATGATTTCTAATAGTGCATTCTCTCAAGAACTCTGATGTAATTTCAAAAACCAAAGCTTCTCAATATTGCAATGCTAAAAAAACTGGATTCTGTTCATGAGAATCTCTGCAAAATTGTGGGATCAGTTCTGCTGTTTATCAAGGACATAATACTAAGAAACATTGTTCATTGAAACATAGCAACATTGAGAACAGAGAACTGGTAAACTTTGTTCTTTAAAAGCATAAGACCTTGAGAAGCTTTGTTGTTCAGAACAAAATGTTCTACTCTAAGGGTTGTTCTTTAATTGGTTACTGATGTTATTTTAATTTTCTTTCATGTTAAAAATAGTTTATAAAGAAACAGAATATAGAAATAAACATTGCAAAATATAAATTATTGAATATACCAGGTGTTGGTGAGGATGAGGGGCAACTAAAAGATCCATACACTGCTGGAGTGCAAACTGGAACTAATATTTTGGGAAATGTTTGGCATTATCCCCTAAAGTTGAACAGCGTAGAGGTTAACAGAGAACATTTAGGGCTTCCAGGAGCAGAGTGGCATATCTAAATTGGTAGTAGAGAAACGATCTCCACAGAGAGTTATGTATACTCCAGAGCACATATAAGACCATCCAGTGGGGTGTAGGAAGTAAATATTCAAAATTGAAAAAGTTGTTTTTCATTTTGATTTATTTTATAAGCTTCTATTTATAATATTTTTCAATGTTCATGATAAATTGTACTGTAGTACATTATGTGCTTTATAAAAATACAAACTATGGGAGATGTCAACAAATTTTTACAGTAGTGATAATAAAAGAATATGTAGAGATCTCTGCTTTATGGGACTCACAGCCCAGATAATCCTTCCACTTGTCTTATGCTTCGTTTGCATGGTTTGGGATTATAATCTCATAAAAAGACTAATTAATTTGAACTTCCTAGATTGCCTATATAGTGATTTCACTGCTCAGAAAAGCTATCATTACTCTCGTTAAACGTTTAAGATAATAATGAGAAATTGAATTATAGTAAGCCAAGCTTTTACCAAAGGATGGTTCTTGCCAACTTCAGTCAATGCTAAAAATATGTGGGCCTACATTTAGTCATTTGAACTATATTATATACAGGTTTTCACTGTAAAGCCAAAATTTTAATGCCAACAATGATTGTGTTTTCCTTTAATGTCAACCTAAATTTAATTTCTAAGTTCTCTAATTGACTTTCAGACCTTGAAAATGAGTGAATATTTTTTGGACACCTGGAAAATTCTTAAGAAAATCAGAATGCATAAACACAGAGCGTCAAACATACCAAGAATAAATGTAATAATTTTTATTTAGTCTTACATACAAAAGTATTTACTTCTTACAAAGTTCAAATTAAAATGATAAAATCCATATTTAATGTGCATCACCTTATAATATGTTGAGAGATTAGTTATACTTTAAAGCTCAAGTTTAGACCTTTCTATAATATGTATTTATTTGTGTGTATCTGGGTCCATATGTTTAAATATATACATATAATGGTACATTAATTTAAATAAGAGCAACTTAATAGAAAGAAGAGGATTAAATAACTAAAATGAAAAATGATCTTAGAACATACAATCTACACTCACAATGAGATCACATGGACTTATTATTTATTTTTTGCATATTCTATTCAGGTCTATCTATGCCTTATCTGTATGTATATTTTCAATACAAAATGGTTAACCTGTATTCTCTTATACTACTCCTTATCACATTCATAGATTCCTCTTTTCAGGAAGAGCTAAATTTTTTACACATTGTTGTCCTTCTTTATGCTATGTTTATCTTAAATGCTGTATTGTCACTCTGGTTAATGACGTAACCCAGGATAAAACTGTTGCTTGTTCTTCAGTCCCTATGTTTTAACTTTAATTGAGCAGCCAGTTTCCCCTAATAGCTCCTTGTTCTATTTTCTTCCCCCAAATCCAACCCTAAATTTAGAGTAATAAAACTGTCAAGGTGTCTCTTACATCCAAATCATCTTTGGCAGTTTCCAGATGACTAGAAGATAATACAAAAGCTTTATTCCCTCACCTAATAAAAGGAAGGAAGAAAAATCAACTTAAGTGTATTTGCTATGCTCTGTATTTTGTAATTGGATCCACAGTGTTAGAAGAACTACTTTTTTTTCAGACACACATTATAAAAAATCTGTCACTTCAAAAAGAGAGAATCAACTCCCAGGTTAATTTTGTATAGCAAAACTATTATTGATAAAGTAACTACCTGTTCAGGATATATAGACGCGTGCTCTTATTCATGTGCGTGGGCTGGCACAATAACATTTTACAAATTGATGTATAAGATTTCATTTCTAGGTTATTATTCCTTGCTTATTAGTGATGATTGTGGTCCACACTTATGGGAAGGTTTTAAAAGTCTTAGATACTTGTCAATCACAATCTATAAAATGTTCTTACACTTACTTTTGACAAATTTTACCTGTCTTTAAGAAAAAGCCATGGTTGGAACCATGTATTTATGTATTTTACCCAATAGGGGAATCCATGCTTCTATTCTGATACATTCAATCACTCTAATAAATTAACCCAAGCCTATCAGTCTTCTACCTCTCTCTCACACACCCGTGAACTTAAGGGTCCCTGTCACAAGCTATAGGTCAATGATGGATATAATGGAAGAAAGGTCCAAGAAAGTCAGCCTCAGAGCCACAATGTAATGGATTGTATAAAGGACGGGAGAGTCAAAATTTCTGGGACTGTATTAGCCCAGAAGGAGAGGACTTTAAGACATAGACTGCCGACCCAAGACAAATGGGACAAGAATTAGTTACATGTGACTGAGGAAGGACTGAGTGAAATAAATGAGAAAAATCTAATTGTGATTGTTTGTATTGGGATGTTTTAGGTATTGTGCTTGATATGCTTTATTCAGAAAGTCTTATACCACAAAGCTTTTCTCTTTCTTCTTCTCCTTTTTCTTTTCTTCCTCCTCCTTTTTTATTCTAACTCTCGAAATCACAAGGTATCAGTAATATTTCACACTTTAAGTCATATGAAATTCAAGTGATCCCCAAAAAATCCATGGAAAGAATATTATGGTGTAGCTCATGTCATTGAATTTTAGGATGCAACAGATTAAATTCTTCAGAATATTACAGTATAGAGTATAGCCCATCAGAATTTGGAAAAACACAAAATTTCTTATATGTTTATTTTATGACATTCTAATGAAAACCAGAGTGTAAATATGACTTTTCAGGCAAATAACAAACTTAAAGATGATGACTCTAGATATATAGGAAGCTGTTAAAAAGGCCCACTGTTTAGCCTTTATATATTGCCAGGGAGGCATATGGCAAGATGGTTACATGTTTGATATTTTCAATATGACAGTCTGACAAATATGAATTTCTTTCTCAGCTCTCTTGCTTATTGCTTATTAGTTGTGTAATCGTAAATAAGTTCCTCAGCTTCTTTTTTTATTTAAATTTTTATTTTTTTCGGATGTACATCATATTTTGAATTCTGTGTACATTACATCATGTTCACCACCCGAACACTAATTATAGTGCATCCCCTCACATGTAAGCCTAATCACCCCTTTTGCCCTCCCCCCTTCCCCAATGGTAACCACCAGTCCAATCTCCAATGCTATGTGTTGTTTTTTTTGTCATTTTTATCTTCTACTTATGAGTGAGATCATATGGTATTTGACTTTCTCCCTCTGACTTGTTTCACTCAGCATAATACCCTCAAGGTCACAAATGGCCGGATTTCGTCATTTCTTCTGGCTGAGTAGTATTCCATCGTGTATAAATACCACATCTTCTTTATCCATTCGTCCCTTGATGGGCACCTAGGTTGCTTCCATGTATTGGCTATTGTGTATAATGCCGCAATGCACATAGGGGTGCAAGTATCTTTATGCCTTTGTGTTTTCAAGTTCTTTGGATAGTTACTCAACTTCTGTATGCCTCAACTTCTTCGTCTATAAAATGTATGTAATCTTAATATCTATTTCTAGAGTTGACAAAAGTAATTGAAATAATACTGTAGTTCACCAGAAATCAAACCAAATTTGTAACTGTAACTACACCAGAAATGTCACATTTGAGGGTAAAATCACCTAATCAGAATTGACAAATCTACCATCAAGGAACAAGGATTATACTTGATAACAATGTCTAAAAAGACATCTCAGGAAACTGTCTGGTATTTGCTCTGCTGCCCAAAGAGTCCCTGCCTCACAGGTAGTAAAGAATCTCTCTTTCCCGGTAGATCAGGAACTTTGGAAATTTTGGGAGACTTCTGAAAATGTGAGATTGCTGCACAGTATTAGGTATAACAAATGGAGGTAAATTTCTTGGTCCTTGGTCTTTAGCTTTGGATAAGTTAATAAAAATGGTAAAGGGCATTTCTGAAGTAACAGGGACCATTTAAAACAGAGCCTTGGATTCCTTCCATAATCTTCAAACAAAAGTTATCAGGCCTTGGTAGTTTCTCCCCATGAAAACTGTTAACTATACAATAAAGAGGTGTGTGTATGTTTGGTAACACTCTTGATGCACTTATGTAAATATCAGGGTATGTGGAGAAAGAACACACTCTGAAAGCCGAGATTCATAGACAAAATTAATTTGTTACCATTAACGTTGATTTACTTTGGAATTTTATCTGGAAATTCTTCCTAAATGTTGCAAACTGAATTAAAGGAATAGTATAAATATAAGTAAAAACTTTGCTGATAATCATGATTATAATAACAGTGTATAAAGTAAGACTATGTCTAAATTTTTCTATATTCAAAAATTGTAAAAAACAATTAATGAAACTAAGTTAAGATAAGAATGATTATTGCTTTGGGGAGGAGAAAACCAAAAGGAGTGATGGTCAAAGAAAAAAGAATGTCCCCAAACTAAGAAATGAACAAACTATATATTCAGCATCTTTGTTTCAGCTTGAGAAAAATCACTGACACCATCTTGTTATTTGGTGCTCTGCTTCCAAGTTCTGTTGACTTAGTTTCATGGTTTCCTGATAGATGTCCCTATTACGCACTGTTGCTGGGGGATGAAAATTTAATCCCAATCTCAAGCAGATATATTCTGAACATTTGCTACTTAAATGTATTCTTTTTTATCTTCTGACTGATAGTCAGCATGTCCCGTGCTGCCATTAGCTTCCTTTGTAACAACTGGCAAGAACATTATGTGTATAAGACTTTGGGAAAGGAAACTTTAATTACTATAAAAACTTACTTGTTTATGTAAGCATTCCCAGTTCCCAAATTTGTAAGCATTCCATTTCAATAGCTTTTCTGACCTGACATACCCTCTTTTAAATGTTTTTGTTATCTGGCTGGTTCCCTTACTGGTGACTTAATAAAATTTGGCACGTTAGAGATAAATTTATCTAAAATAAATTTTTCTCAGATGATATACAGAGCATGTAACAATTCCTAAGGTATAGACTTTGACCAATATGCAACACTGGTTATAAACAAACAGTATGACCATAGGAATGAATACGGGCTGAATGTCAGTCACCTTGAAAGCAAGAGCAGAAGAAAAGAACTTATTGGAGTTGAGTGCTCAGATACAGACAAAGGCAAACTAGTCAGTGAGTCACTGCCAGGGCCAAAGGGGGCTGAGAAATCTCGGGCCAAATGTGAGGGAACACGGTGGTGAGGGAAAAAGTGTCTCCAGTGAGGAGAAATGAACTCCCACAGAGAACCCTCTGACACCTGGCCCACAGGGATACAAGTTTGAGTTTGCCACATTTGGGGATTTTGTGTTCCTGAGTCAATGGTAAAACCTATACACTGCCAATGGCTAATGACACTATGAGGTAGACCTCTTAGGGTGATATTATAGTAAGATCTTTACAAAATGTAAGTAAGGTTGCTGAAGACCTGACAACTACGTTATCACAGTGCATGGGCAATTAAAAAACACAACAACCAGCTCTTGCCACGCTCTGAGATCACAGGTCAGAGTTGCAGTGTGACACAGTTCTTCTCAGGATTAACAAGCAAAGAGCAAGACCCTGTGGTCTTTCTCGTGGACTCTAAAGCAAAATGGTGCCATCTTACTCTCTAGGGGACCCTTAAAAGAAGGACCAGGCTGAACCAGAAGTATTCCTGTATGTGCTTTGAATAGAGGTCATCATCATTTTCTGGTCAGAATATATATATGAGACTGTTCACAAGGCCCACTGTTTAGTCTTTATAAATTCTCAGAGAGGTGTCTGCCAGGATGGTTCCATATTTGCTATTCTCAATATGGCAGGCAGTCTTATAGATATGAATTTATTTCCCAGGTCTGCCATTTATTAGTCATGTGATCTTAAGTGAGTTCCTTAACTTCTATGTACCTCAGTTTCCTAAGTACATAAGTATAAAAAGTGAGTACTCTTAATACCTACCACTTGAGTTGATAGAAGTAATGAAAGCAATAAATATTGTAGTTCACTTGAAGTGAAAACATCTGAGAATTTCCAAGAAGCTTCTGAAAAAATGTGTAAGTAGGGAAGACTAACACTAACATATGTGAAGGCACATAAACAAAGTTACGGTGATTAAAAGTGTTCAGTACTGGGGCTGGCCCCGTGGCCGAGTGGTTAAGTTCGCGCACTCCGCTGCAGGTGGCCCAGTGTTTCATTGGTTCGAATCCTGGGCGCAGACATGGCACTGCTTGTCAAGCCACGCTGAGGCGGCGTCCCACATGCCACAACTGGAGGGACCCACAACGGAGAATATACAACTATGTACCAGGAGGCTGTGGGGAGAAAAAGGAAAAAAGAAATAAAATCTTAAAGATGTTCAGTGCTGAAAAACACTGACTTAACAAGCTTTGTAACTTGAGGGATCTTGCCAAGGGTTTCTAAAAAATTCATATTAAAAAAAAAGTGTTCAGTACTAACATACCTAGGTGTGTAGCAAGATGCTAATGAAGGCATAGCAAGAATAGAAGAAACGGAAAATGAAGCCCAAAATGAACCACAGAGTATCTGAGGATACACATGGTCCATTAATGTATGTGAATATAGATGAGAAATCTAGCATGGATTCTCTATTCTCTGGAAAAATCCTTGGGGTATTGGTCTGTGTTTAATTCCTGGTTTGCTACTAAAGCAGTACTTTTAATCAAATTCTTGTTTTAGGATTACTAATTGCTCTCATTTTTTGTGCCCTTGTCTTTTGCTCTTAAAACTCAAAGGAAGCTTGAAAAGTTGTTTTGAATCGGCAATATTTGAAGATACTGGATAAGGACAGGACAGAGAAGAACAATCAGCAAAGGGATGTCTTATGTCAAAGAAGAGATCTTGTCAATGAAAATGCAGTAGAGATACGAGAATGAAAAGAAAAAAGTGGGGTTCATACAGAGGAGGCTTCATGCATGGAATATACTTGAAATGAAAGAACTGTAAGAGTACTACCATAACACCCCAAGGCCAACATATTCTCATTATTGTTAATTTATTTTAGGGTGTAAGTATGTGTGTCTGTGCTCATGTATGTGAGAGAGAACAACACTGATGTTACAGAAAATCACATGCTCAAAGTCACCTGGCACTTTTCTCATCAGAGCCAAAGCCCTTGAGTGTCCTGAAGCTACAGGGATCAGACCCTACAAGTATTGTGTTACCAAGGCTTCTAGTACTCCCACTGCCACTGTTAGGGCCAAAGCCAGGAGCACACAGCTGTCTAGGCTGCCAGAGCATCTGGGACTTACCACCACAGTTGGGACCCTTATGCCTGAGCAGGATCCAAGGAGACTACACTTTCACTGAAGGGTTTACGCTCCTGCTGAGGAGTCCATGTCTCCATTGCTGCTGCTGCAGTTGCAGGAAGTGTGCAAGGGAAGGGAAGGGAAAGGAGGGGAAAAAGGGGGAAAGGAAGGGAAGGGAAGAAAAACAATGGCTTCTATCTTTCTTCAACCTTCTAATCTAACAGTGCCGTTGCCATAAACTAATAGGTACCAAGCTGGAAAGGGAATCTGACAAAAGCAGTCTATGGGTTTCCATCACTCATATACAGAAGGATGAGAAAGGGAGCTGAGAGCACTAGATACAATAGGATTATAATCTCCTTATTGCCAGTATTTTTCTGTAAAATAATTTCATATGCTTACAGAAAATGTGAAAATGCAAAAATACAAGAACATATATAAGGAAGACAGTATAACACAACAGAGATACTCACTGTTAATGTCTGTAGTTTTAGCCTTCATAAATTTTCACACGTATATATGTGAACACTATTTGAAACTAGGATTATTTTATTCAACAATATATTTGAACAATTTCATATCAAAAATTTTTTTAATCATTAAAAGATAATTTTAACAAGATATTCTCTATGTTCCTAAAATGTTATCTGATAGCAAATATAATCCATATTTTTAAAGAAAATTTGAATAGTACAGAATTATATAGTATAGAAGCTGATATGGTCCTGTATCTCTACCACTCCCACCTGCTGCCTGCCTACTCAGATATATTTTGTTAATTATTGGCATATATTTTCCAGATTTTTTACATTGTTCACACACACGTATTCTGCTTTAAGAATGGGGCCATGAGATACATATCATTCTACATTTTGCTTTTTTTTTTAACATAACATGACATGTTTCCATATCACTATACATACCAACTCATTCTTTTTTGCAATTACATATTATAATTTCTAATGCATAGACCACTTTACTTAGTGTTTCATAACATACTTTTCTTTTCCTTTTTTTTTCCTGAGGAAGATGCACCCCAAACTAACATCTGTTGCCAATCTTCCTCTTTTTTTGCTGGAAGAAGATTAGCCCTGAGCTAACGTCTGTGTCAGTCTTCCTCTATTTTGTATGTGCGTCACGGCTGCCACAGCATGGCTGATGAATGGTGTAGGTCAGCACCTGGGATCCAAACCCTCGTATCTTGGCCCCTGAAGCAGAGCGGGCTGAACTTAACCACTAAGCCATGGGGCCAGCCCCATAACCTACTTTTCTTTAAACAGTTTTATGGAGGTATAATTGACGTATAATAAATTACACATATTTAAAGTTTTACAAATAATAAGATTTCTCATATGCATACACTGGTGAAATTATCACCACAATCAATGTAATGAACATATTTATCATCATCTCATTGTTAAGTCCCTTCCCCACTGAGTCCTAGTCAACCACTGAGCTGCTTCCTGTCCCTATAGATTTGTTTTCTCTAGAGTTTTATATAAATGCACTTATACAGTAGCAATCTTTTTTATCAGCTTCTTTTACTCAGAATAATTATTTTGAGATTTATCCTTGTTGCATATATCAACAATCTGTTCCTTTTTATTACTGTTATTTTTATTGCTGGTTAGTATTCCATTGAAAGCATATGCAACAATTTATTTATTCATTTGTCCATTTATTCATTATTGATGGATATTTAGCTTGTTTCCAGTTTTTGGCTATTACAAATAATGCTACTATGAATATTCATGTACAAGTCTTAATGGACACGTGCTTTTCTTTTCTTTTGGGTAGATACTTAGGTCTGAAATGCCTAGATCACATGGTAGTCATATGCTTAACATTTTAAGAAACTGCCAAACTGTCTTCCAAAGTGGCTGTACCACTTTACTATCCCATCAGCAATATACGAGAATTTAGTTCTCCACATCTTTACCAACCCTTGGTATACACAGTTTTTAAAAATGACTCTATTAAGTGTGCAGTGCCTTTGATTTGCCCTTCCTTAATTATTAATCATGTTGAACATCCTTCATATTCTTATTTCTCATTTGTAAATCTTCCTTAGTGAAGCGTTAATTCAAATATTTTGCCCATTTTTATTGGATTGTTTGTTTTCTTATTTAATTTTTAGGGCTCTTTATAAATTTTGGATAGAAGTCCTTTATGAGATATCTTCTTATCAGATATTTTCTCATAGCCTCTGAATTGTCATTTCATTCTTTTAGAGTAGTGTCTTTTGAAGAGCATAATTTAAAAATTTTGGTGAAGTCTGATTTATCAATTTTTTCTCATATGGATTGTACTTTGGTGTCATATCTAAGTAATCTTTGCCTAACTGGAAGTCACAAAAGTTTTCTTCTAAAATTTTTATAGTTTTAGGTTTTATATTTTAGTTCTATGATCTATTTTAAGTTAATTTTGGTACATAGTGTGAGTTTTAGATCCAAGTCCAATTTTTAAAAATGTGGATATTCAGTTGTTCCAGCATCATTTGTTGAAAAGACTAATCTTTCCTCACTGAATTTCCTTTGAACCTTTGTAAAATATCAATTGTCCATGTATGTGTAATCTACTTTTGGACTCTTTCTTCTATTCCATTGCTGTATTAGTCTATCTTTGCACCAACACTTCACTATCCTGATGAATATGCCTTTACAATAAGTCAACAAGTACGTTTGTCAACTTTGTGCTTTATCAAAATTATTTTGGCTATTCAAATTTCTTTGCATTTCCATGTGAATTTTAGAATCTGCTTGTCAATTTCTACAAAAAAAGACTGCTGGGATGCTTGTTGGGATTGTAGGGAATCTATTAATCAACTTGAGGAGAATTGAGACCTTAACAATATTGAGTGTTCTGATTGATGGAAATCAACCATTGATCTAAAATCTATGTTGTCTGATATCAATTATAGCCATTCCATCTTTCTCTTGATTAGTGTTAGACATAGTATATTGTTTCAATCCTTTCACCTTTACTTTTTTGGTGTGTCTTTATATTTACAGTGGATTTCTTATAGGCAGCATATAGTTGAGTTTTACTTTTTTATCCGAACTTTCAGTCTCTGGCTCTGGGGTGTTTAGATCACTTGTATTTGATGTGGTTATTGATGTGATTGGGTTTTAATCTACCATCTTGCTATTCAACCCATTGGTTCTTTGCCTTTTCTTCTTGTCTGCCTTCTTTTGAATTAATTGGGTATGTTTTATGACTTCATTTTATATCCTTTGTAATTTTATTACCTATTACCTTTTGTTGTGTTATTTATTGATTGCTTTGAGGTTTTACATATACACCTTTAACATACCACGATGTATCTTCAAGTTATATCATTTCATATATGGATTAAGAACCTTATCACAGTATACTTTTATATCTTCAATCTCAACATTTGTGCTGTTATTCTCATATATTTTACTTCTATATTTGTTGTAAAACTCAAAATATCTTTGGATCAGCTCTGTCGTCTACTGGTTAAGTTCAGCACGTTCCACTTCAGTGACCTGGGTTTGGTTCCCAGGCACAGACCTACACTACTCATTGGTGGCCATGCTGTGGCAGCAACCCACATACAAAATACAGGAAGATTATGATAGATGTGAGCTCAGGATGAATCTTAATCAGCAAAAATATATTTTTTAAACAGTGAATTTTGAAGACATGAATAATGGGAAAAATTTATTTACTAATGGAATTACCTTTTCTGGTACAATTTATTTTTTGTTTAGATCCAGATTTCCACCTGGAATCATATTCCTTCTCCCTTAAGGACATCCTATAACATATCTTGTAGTAGAATTCTACTGGTAATGATCACTTTCAACCTTGTATATCTGAAAACCTATTTATTTCACATTTGTTCTTAAAAGATAGCTTCACTGAGTTATACATCTAGGTTAATTTTTTTTCTTTCATTAATTTAAAGATGTAGCTCTATTGTCATCGAACTTGCGTTGTTTTCAATGAGAAATCTGGTATCGTCACTTTCTTATTACTTTGTACATAATATGCCTTTTTCACATTTTAAAAATGTTCTCTATCACTAGTTTTAAGCTATTTGGTTATTATATGACTTGCTGTAGTTTTTGTCATGGTTCATATGCTCTGAGTTTATTGGATATGTAGATTTATTATTTTCACCAGATTTGGAAAATTTTGAGGCAATCATTACTTCAAATATGACTTCAAATAATTTCTTCCCTTCCCTCTCTTTTAAGAACTCCGATTACACCCATGTGCCACTTGAAGTTATCTCATGTCTCATAACCCCCCTGTTTCCCCCATTTTTCTCTCTTTGTTCATTTTGGATAGTTCTATTGTTCTGTCTTCAAGGTCACTAATCTTTTCTTCTGTAGTGTCTAATCTGATGTTAATACCATCCATTGTATTTTCCATCTCAGAAGCTATATTGTTCATCTACAGAAGTGGGATTTGTTTTTTTTTATATCATTCATGGCTCTACTTAACACATTCAATTGTATCTCCAGTTTGGGACACATATAGAATGCAATTATAAAAATTATTTTAATGTACTTGTCTACCAATTCTATCATCAGTAAAATTTCAAGGTCAATTTTATTTCTCTCCTCATTTGAGTCACATTTTCTTCCTTCTTTGCATGAGTGGAATTTTTCACTGGATGCCAAACACTTATAAGTTTACCTTGTTAGGTGCTCAAAATTCTTATATCTCTGTAAATATTCTTATGCTTTATTCTAGAATGTGATTATGGTTCTTGAAAATAGTTTGGTTCTTTCAGGTCCTATTTTTAAGCTTTACTAGTTGGAATCAAAGTAGCCTGTAGTCTAGGGCTAATTTTGCCCCACTACAGAAATAAAATCTTCTTAGTATTTTTACTAATGCCTGTGAATTATGAGGTCTTCCTCTCTACCTGGTGGGAATAGAAAATACTCCTTGCCCTGTTTGAGCTGTGGGTATTGATCTCTTTAATCATTTCATGTAATTCTTTTTCCTGCCAGGGAGAGATTGCCTACCAGGACATGCTGATCATTACTCAGCTAAAGACTAAAATAGGACCATCTACAGATATCTGGAGTTGTCTCTTTGCAGTTAGTTCTTCCCTAAAACTCTGATCTCTCAACTCTAGCTTGGGCTTTGACTCCTGATTCTGTTTCCTTAATTCATGGAGATTGTTGGATTCCTCTTGGATACTCTCTCCCTCTGTAGAGGCCTGGAAACTTTCCAAATAGAAAGGTGGGGTAATCTTAGGGCTCATATAATCTATTTCGTATATTTCAGGGATCAGTGTTTTTTGGTATCTGGTAGATAATGCTGCAAAAACATTTTTTTCATATATTTTGTCAGGTTTTATAGGTATTTCAGGAGAAGAGGTAGGGCAAGTCACCATTACTCAATTTTGATCCAAAGTGTAAGTTGCCACACAATTATTTTTTCTAATTAAACTATTTATTTTGATATAGTCATAGATTCACATGCAGTTATAAGAGATCCTGTGTATGCAGTACACCGTTTTCCCAATGGTTGCATCTTACAAAAATTATAATCGGGATATTGACGTGGATACAGTCAGATCACTGAAAAGTTTCATCACCACACGGATCCCTCATGCTGCTTTTTTATAGTTACACCCAACTCACTCCTGGGCCCAATCCCTGACCACTGCCAATAACCAAATTTTTCTCCATTTTATAATGTTGTCATTTCAAAAATGTACATAAATGGAATCATACAGCTTGTGATGTTTTGAGATTGGTCTTTTTCACCCAATGTAATTCCATAGATTTATCCAAGGGTTTTTTTGGTGTGGAAGATTGGCCTTGAGATAACATCTGTTGCCAATCTTCCTCTTTTTCTTCCTCTCCAAAGCCCCAGTACATAGTTGCATATCCTAGTTGTAAGTACTTCTAGTTCTCCTACATGGGATGTGCCATAACATGGCTGGATGAGCGATGTGTAGGTCTGTGCCCAGGATCTGAACGAGTGAACCCCAAGCTGCTGAAGTGCTGAAGTGGAGTGTGTGAACTTAACCACTATGCCACTGGGCTGGCCTCATAGATTTATGCAAGTTATTATTTGTATCAATAGTTCTTTCCTTTTATTGCTGAGTAATATTCCATGCTAGATGTATACCACATTTGTTTCGTCATTTGCCCATTGAAGGATAGATATCTGGGTTATTAACAGTTTTTGGTACTATGAATAAAGCTGCTATAAACACTTAGGTACAGATTTTTTTTGTTGACGTGAGTTTTCATTTATCTGGGGTAAATGCCCAAAAGTACATACAATTGGTATGTTATATGGTAGTTGAACATGAGTATTATAAAAGCTGCCAAATTTTGTTCTAGAGAGGCAGTATCATTTTACATTCCCGGCAGCAACATATAGAGTTTCTCTGCATACTTACCAGCATTTAATATTATCACTTTAAAAAAAATAGCCATTCTGTTTATGTGTGTGGTGATATCATATTGTTAATTCACATTTTCTAGTGGCTTATCTTTTCTTATGTTTATTTGCCATCTCTAATCTTGTTCAGTGAAATGTCTGCCTGTTTTCTAATTGAATGGCTTCTTTGTTACTATTGAGTTTTCAGAGTCCCTTACATATTCTAGATATTAATCCCTTATCAGATACGTGGTCTTCAAATATTTTCTCCCAGTGTATAACTTCTCCTTTCACCCTCCTAATAGTGTCTTTATCAGAACAAAAGTTTTAAATTTTAAGTGCACATTTTTCATTTTTTGATTTTACAGATTGTGCTATTCGTTTCAAGTCTAACAACTTTGCCTAGCCCTAGATCCTGAAGTTTTTTTTCTAAAAGTTTTATAGCTTTACATTTTATATTAAAGTATGTGATCCATTTTGAGTTAATTTTTGAATAAGTGTAAGGTTTAGGGTGATTTTTGCTTCTTTTCCTAAGGATGTTCAATTGCTCCATATGTTGAAAAAACATCCTTCTCTTGGTGAATTGCTTCTGCTTGTCAACACTCAGCTGAGTATATTTGTGTGGGCCTATTTACGGGTTCTTCATTCTATTCCACTGATGTATGAGTATATCCTATTGTCAATAACACACGGGCTTGAATATTACTACTGTATGTTAGGTATTAATGTCAGTAGAGTGATTCAGGTACTTTAGTTCCTTTGCCTTTCCATCTGAATTTAGAATAAGCTTCTCTATGTCTGCAATAACATGCTGGGATTTTGATGGGAAATCAGTTAAACTTATAGACGAATTTTGGGAAAATTGACATCTTTATTGTGTTGAGACTTGCAGTCCATGAACACAGAATATCTTTCCAAATGTTTATATCTTCTTTGATTTCTTTCATCAGCATTTTGTAACATTCAGCATACAGAATCTGCATATGTTTTGTTAAATGTATACCCACATATTTCATTTATATTGGAGTGAATATAAATGATATATATATATATATATTTGTTAATTTGTGTTTCCACACGTTTATTGTTAGTATGTAAAAATATGATTGATTTTTGCATATTGATCTTTTATCCTGAAACATTGCTGAACTCACTGATTAGTTCCAGAAGTTTTCTGGTAGATTCATTGGGAATTTATAGATAGATAATCATATCATCTGCAAAGAGAGCCAGTTTTGTTTCTTCCTTTCCAATCTATAAGCCTTTTATATCTTTTCCTTGTTTCATGCTGAGTAAGAGTGGTGAGAGCAAACAATCTTGCCTCGTTCCAATCTTAGAGGGTATCTTAGTCAGTTCAAGCTTCTGTAAAAGCATACCATAAATTGGGCAACTTATAAACAACAGAAATTTATTTCTCATAGTCAGGAGGCTAGAAAGTCCAAGATCAAGGTGCTAGTAGATTGAGACTCTGGCGAAGGCCTGCTTCCTAGTTCATAGATGGCTGTCTTCTCACTGCGTCCTTATGTAACAAAAAAGGCAGAGGAGTTCTCTGGGGTTTCTTTTATAAGGGCACTCATCCCATTCATGATGGTTCAACCCTCATGACCTAAACACCTCCCAAAGGCCCCACCTCCAAATATGATCACATTGGGGATTAGATTTCAACTTATGAATTTAGAGAGGACATAAACATTTAGTCTATAGCAGAGGGAGAGTATTGTCTTTCAACATTAAATATGATGTTAGCTGTAAGTTTTTTGTAGATTCCCTTTATCAAATTGAAGTAATTCCCTTCCATTCCTAGTTTGCTGAAAGTTTTTTTTATCATGACTGAGCATTGGATTCTATCAAATGTGTTTTCTGCATCAATTGATATGATTATATAACTTTTCTTCTTTAGCTTGTGGATATGGTATATTACATTGATTTTCAAATATTGAACCAATTTTTCATAATTTAAATGAATTCCACTTGGTAATGTTACATAAACCTATTTTCACGTGGGTGGATTCAGTTTGCTAGCATAGTGTCGAGAATTTTTGCATGTAAGTTCATGAGAGATATTGTTCTGTATTTTTTGTTTTTACTGTCTTTATCTTGCTTTGATAGCAGGGTAAGACTAGCCTTATAAAATGAATTAGGAAGCATTCTCTCCTTTTCTATTTTCTGGAAAAGATTGTATAATATTGGTTTTAATTTTTCTTTGAATGTTTGATAGAATTCTCCAGGGGGAAATCATCTGGAGATTTTTGTGAGTGTGCATACTTTTAAGTTTTCATAAAATTTATTTAACAGTTATGAGAATATTCTGAGTGTATATTTCATCTTTATTGAGTTTGTTATTTTACGGTTTTTGAGAACTTGGTCTATTTCTTTTAAGTAGTTGAATTTATAAGCATAAAACTGTTCATAGTAGTCTCTTATAATCCTTTAAATGGCTGAAGGATCTATAGTGATATCCCATGTTTTGTTCCTGATATTGGTGATTTGTTTCTTTCTTTTTATCTTTCTCATTCTTGCTAGAAGTTTATCAATTTTATTGATCTTTTAAAAAGAATTTGCTTTTGTTTCATTGATTTTCTCTATCGTTTTCCTATTTTCAGTTTCACTGATTCCTGCTCTTATCTTTATTATTTCCTTCCTTCTACTTGTTTTGGGTTTACTTTGCTCTTTTTCTAGTTTCTTGATGTAGGGAATTAGATTATAGATGTGAGAAATTTTCTCTTTTCTAATGAAAGCATTTTAGTGCTATAAATTTACATCTTGTCTCTGCTTTAGCTGTAGCTCACATATTTTATATGTTGTATTTTAATTTTCATTTAGATCTATGTGTTTGTTTCCTTTGAGACTTCTTAATTGATTCATAGATGATTTAAATGTACTTTTGCTTAATTTCTTAAGGTCTGGAGATTTTTCCATTGTCTTTCTGTTACTGATTGCTAGTTCGATTCCATTACGGCCAGAGAATATACTGTGTATAATTGCAATTCTTTTAAATGTGTTGAGCTTTGTTTTATAGGCCAGGATATGGTCTATCATGGTGAATGTTCCATGAAATGTTCCTCTTGAAAAAAATTTATCTTCTGCTGTTGTGGGGTGAAGTGTTCCATGAATGTTAGACCATATTGATGTTGTGTTGTTCTATTCCTATATACTTACTGATTTCTGTTTAATATTTCTATCAATTCTTGTGAGTAGGATATTGAAGTCTCCAAATATAATTTTACATTTATCTAATTGTACTTTCAGCTTGATCAGTTTTTACTTCATGAATTTTAAGAGTCTGTTGTTTAGTGTAGACTTACTTAGGATTGTTATATTTTCCAGGTAGATTCACCATTTTATCATTATGTAATATCCTAATATCCCCCTTTAGCTCTACTAATTTTCTTTGTTCTGAAGTTTACTATATCTAATATTAATGTAGCCACTCCTGCTCTCTTTTGATTATTGATTGGATGGTATATTATTTCCATCCCTTTACTTTCAACCTACCTATGTCATTGTAGTTGAAGTGAGTTTCTTGTTGACAGCATATTGTTGGATCATGGTTTATTTTTTGTTTATGTTTGTTTTTTAAAATATTATAATCCCCCTTATTTTTATACTTTCACTTACAAAGCAAGCAGATAATGCATATATTGGGAGTCTTTCCATTTCAAGGAATAGTAAATCCAACTCGTTCAAATTTTTTTCCAGTGTTATTGAGATATAATTGACATACAGCAATGCATAAGTTTAAGGTATGCACATAATTATTTGATCTATATGTATTGTAAAATGATTACCACACTAAGTTTAGTTAACATCCATAACTTTATATAGATACAAAAAAAAGAAAAAAGAATTTTTCCTTGTGATGAGAACTCTTAGGATCTACTTTCTCAACAACTTTCATATATACCATCCATCAGTGTTAACTGTAGTCATCATGTGTACATTACATCCCTAGTACTAATTTGTCTTATAACTGGAAGTTTGTACATTTTGACTACCTTTGTCCAAATACCCCACATCCCATGCCACCACCTCTGGTAACCACAAATCTGATGTCTTTTTTTCTATGAATTGTTTTTTTTTAGATTCCACATATAAGTGAGATGATACAGTATTTGTCTTTGTCCGACTTATTTCACTTAGCACAATGCACTCAACTTTCATCCATGTTGTTGAAAATGGCAGGATTTCGTTCTTTCTTTGCTTGAGGAAGATTCGCCCTGAGATATCATCTGTGCCAATCTTCCTCTATTTTGTATGTGGGTCACAACTACAGCATCACCACTGACAAGTGTTCTAGGTCCACACCCGGGAGCTGAACTTGGGCGGCTGAAGCAGAGCTAACTGAACGTAACCACTAGGACACAGGTCCAGCCTTGGGATTTCCTTCCTTTTTATGGCTGAATAATATTCCATTTTATATAGATACCAAAACTTCTTTATCCATTCATCCCTTGATGGGTACTTAAGTTGTTTCTATTTCTTGGCTATTGTAAATATTGCTGCTATGAACATGGTGGTGCCAATATCTTTTTGACATAGTGTTTTTGTTTTCTTCAGATATATTCCTAGAAGTGGAATTGCTGAATCCATGTGGTAGTTGTGTTTTGTTTTTTGAGGAATCGTTATATTGTTTTACATAGTGGCGTTACCAATTTACAATCACACCAACAGTGCACAAGGGTTCCCTTTTCTCCACATCCTCACCACCACTTGTTATTTCTTGTCTTTTTTAATGATGGCCATTCTAATAAGCATGAAGTGATACCTCATTGTGGTTTTGATTTGCATTCCCCTAATGATTAGCGATGTTGAGCACCTTTTCACATACCTGTTGGTCATTTGTATATCTTTTTTGGAAAATTCTATTCAGGTCCTTTGTCTATTTTTTAATTGGATTATTTGGGTTTTGCTTGAGTTGTATTAATTCTTTATATATTTTGGATATTAACACCTTATCAGATATATCATGATGTTTGCAAATATTTTTTCCTATTCCATAGGTTGTCTTTTCCTTTTTTGATTGTTTCTTTTGCTGTGCGTGGTCTTTTGTTTTGTTTTGTTTTAAACCCATCTGCTTATCTCTTTATTTTCATTGATGTATTCAGACCGTTTAGATTCAGAGTAATTATTGTTATGGTAGGGTTTCAGTCTACAGTGTTGTAATTTGTTTTCTTCTTGTTTTCTCTGTTTCCTATTTCTCTGTTTCTCTTTTCTCACCTTACTGTGGGTTATTTTAATATTTTGGGGGATTTCATTTCAACTTTTTTATAGTCTTTTAGAGTATAATGGTTTCTATAGTTTTATAAGTGGCTGCTTTAGGTCTTACCATGCACATATGTAACTTACAATGATTTGCAGGAATTGACATTTCATCAATTTGATTAAAGTGACAAAACCTTACTTTCATTTAGATCTCCTTACCCTACACACTTTTTAACTAAAATTGTCTTAAATATTTCTCCCACATATATTTAGCACCACATCACATAGAGCAATAATTTTTACTTCAATCATCATATAGTATTAAAGAAACATTATATTTATCCCTATTTTTACCCCCTAAGATACCCTTCATTTTTTTTCTGAGGTTTCAAACCTTCTTCTGATATCCTTTCATTTTTGTTTACAAAACTTTCTTTAGCCATTCTTTAAGGGTAGGCTTCCTAGCAACACACTGTTTTAGTTTTCCTCTGTGTAAGAACATCTTTATTATCCTTTTATTCATAAAGGATATTGCCCCCAGACATAAAATTTGTAGCTGACTGTTCTTTTATTTCAGTGCTTGAAAAATGTTTTTCCACTTGATTTTGGCTTTGGTTTTAGATGATAAATTCAATATTATTGTATTCTCTCTGGCTTCTTCGAATATCTTTCCTTCTTTAGTTTTCAAAAGCTTAATTATGATGTATCGGTATGAAGTTATTAGAGTTGATCATTGTGGGAATTCTTTTAGCATCTTGAATATATAGTTTATGTCTTTCACCAAACTTGGGGAGGTTTCAGCTATTATTTCTTTGAATACCTTTTTAGTCTCACTCTCCTCTCCTTCTGGGACTCCAGTGATATGAATGTTGGATCTTTTGTTATTGTCCCACAGGTTACTAAGACTATTCATTCTTTTCAGTCTATTGTTTCTCTTTTGTTCTGATTGGCTAAGTGCTATTGAACTGTCTGCAAACCCACCGATTCTATCCTTTATCTTCTTGCCCCTAGTATTGAGCCCATCCAGTGAGATTTTTATTTCAATTATTGCATTTTCACTTCTAAGATTTCAATTTTCTTATATTATTTAAGTTCTGTTTGTTGACTGGGATTCTCTTTATTTTCACTTGTTTCAAGAGAATTCTTACTTGCTTGTTCAAGCATTTTTATGATGGCTACTTTGAATCCTTGTCAGAGAATTCCAGCATCTGATTTACTTTGGTGTTAGCATCTGTTTAATGTTTATTTTCATTCATTTTGTAGTTATTCTGGTTCTTGATATGATCTGAATGATTCCCAATTGTATCCTGGACATCTTACATATTATGAGACTTTGTATTCTGTTTAATCTTAATTGTTAGTAAACTCTCCCCCTGTTGAGGAGTAGTGTAAAGCCCAGGTGAGTGTGTGTGCTGAGCTTCTATTACAACTTCACCAATATCGCCCAGGCAAAAGTGAGGCACTGACCCACACTTCCTTATTGTGGATGAGTGACATGAAAACTCAGCTCCGCCCTGGGCCCCACTGACACTAGAAAGGAGGCAGGATTGCCAACTAGCTCTGCTTTGCACCTCCTTGTTCACTTTTGCTGCTGCTAGGTGAGTGTGGAGGTTCAGCTCCCCACTGAACCTCTCTGACGACACTGATAGGGAGAGAAAGGAATGCTTACTACCTCTGACTAGCACTGTCTTGTTCAATGTTGTTGATGCCAAATAGGGTTGGAGACTCAGCTCACTACTTGTTGCTAGTGTACGCTGGCAGATGAATTGGAACACTGCCTGCTTTTGCAGGGCATGAGGATGGAAAGTCAGTTGCCCACTAGCCCTCAACCTGGCTGAGGAATCACAGTGCCACCTGCTTCTGCTGTTGGGGCACAGATTAGCTTCCTGGCCAGCCATACTGACACCACCAGGTGGGGAAATTAGAGAGTACAGCTGATTCATGGGTTGCGTGTGTAAGACGGACAATCCACTTCTTGTTCGCCCACTGAGGTTGTGGAAGAGGAGTGTGGTTTGTCATTGGTGTTTCACTGAAGTAGGGTGGGTATTGTCAAAAAATTTTTTCTATTACTAAGCCACCCTTATCCAGGATCTGCCCAGGGAGAACAGGTTTTCATTGGAGCTTTTATTTATTTACTTTTGTCTGTGTCTGTTGGTGTTTTCAAGTTGGAGGCTTCTGCAGTGCACTGTTTGGAACATATGGGAGACAACAGGGAAATCAAAGAACCTCACTTGCTGTGTTCTTTAAAACCCAAGGTCCCTAGCCAATCTGTTTTCTCCTTTCCAAATTCCAGAGGATGTTTTGCTTGTTTGCTATGTAATATTCAAGATTTTTTAGTTGTAAGTATAGAAGGATATGATCATGCTCATTAAATATCCAAATATGCATGTAAAAAATGATATAAAAATCAGTGTTTGCCTATCATTTTTGCTAACATTAAAAATAAACTTAATACCCTGACTTAAAGTAGGTAGAAAAAGGCACACTTCTGGTGATGTTGAACACTGCTACAATGATTTTGGAGTAAATATCTTTCAAAGTTTGAAAGCATCTTTCATAGTTATTTACTATTATAATGACTTTAATTTCATTACAATTGATGTATTTATATATTACCTTTAGTTCTACTCAGTATTAAACTTGTTTTAAAAGAAAAAAATTAAGATATTTATAGCTAATGTTTGACCTGTATGCATCCATGAAATGTATTGATTTTAAAATCAGCAGTTTTATCTTTTCAACTTGTTTTTTTTCCCCATGTGTTTCACTTTTTTCATTTGAGGCAAACTTTTCATAAATTAAAATAAACAAATACTAATAGTACAACTCAATGTCATTTTACTAGATATATTAATATATATAATATATATATATATATATATATATATATATATATATATATATATAATCACTCCCATAACCACCACACAATTGAAGATATAGGACATTTCCCCCATTATAGAAATTTTTCTTGTGACCTTTTCTAATCAGTAGCCATGCCTCATGAGCCAACAAGTTTTCCTACCTGTATCAATATAGATTAATTTTTTCTAATCTTGAGCTTCATATAAATGGAATTACACAGCACATATCCCTTTTTATATGGTCTCTTTCAATAAACATATGTTAGAATCATCCATGTTAGATTTATTAGTAATTTGTCTCTTTTTATTGTTGCATAGTATTCTATTGAATGAACCTAACATATACTCCAAGAGGATTGTGAGAGTGACCTTATCAAGATGGCAACATAAGCCATTTCTGACTTCATTCCCACTTACAAGAAGATAAACTAACAACTATCCATAAACAAGACACCATTGTGATAATCCCAAAACCCAGGATTGGGTCTGAGGCACACCCGTGCACCACAAAGGCCAAAAAAGACCACATTAGAAGGGTCAGAAGAGCAGTTTTGTTTTGACCACATTGCCCCTCCCTGAGACCAGTACAGTGTCAGACTGACAGGGAACCCTGGACTTATGGTTTCTCCAGTGGGGAAAAAAAGAGAACCCCAGATGGACATCCAGCTTTCCAAGCAATGTGGGACATTTCCTAGGAGGCCCACTCCAATCTGACCTCATGGGATCACTGGGGGAATTTGTGGAGTTCAACCACTGGGTTTTAGATAGAGATGGAGAAGTGGGGTGGTGCCTACACTCATATGTGAAAGATTGCACTCATATGTAGAAGATAAAAAAACACCTGGATAAGGAGAAAAGATTAGTGGTTACCATAGGGGAAGGGGATGGGAGAGGTCAAAAAGGGTAAAGGGGTACATATGTATGGTGATGGATAAAAACTAGACTACTCCTAGTGAATAGGATGCAGTCTATACAGAAACTGATGTATAATAATGTACACATGAAATTTGCACAATGTTACAAGCCAATATGACCTCAATAAGATAATATGGACCTAACAGATATATACAGAACATCCCATTCAACATTAGCAGAGTATACATTCTTTTCAAGCACACATGGAACATTTTCTAGGATAGGGTTATGTTAGGCTACAAAACAAGTCGCAACAAATTCAAGAAGATAGAAATTGTATAGAGCATCTTTCTTGAACACAATGGCATGAAAGTAGAGATTATTAATAGGTAGAAATCTAGAAAATTCACAAATATGTGGAAACTAAGCAACACACTCCTGAACAAGCATTGGATAAAGGAAAAATGGAAAAGGCAATAAAATATTTTGAGAGAAACAAAAACAGAAACACAGCATACCAAAGCTTATGGGATGCAGCAAAACCAGTTCTTTGAGAAAAGTTTATAGTTATAAACACATACATTAAGACAAAAGAAAGATCTCAAATAAACAATCTAACAATACAACTCAAGGAACTAGAAAGAGAAGAATAGACTAAGCCCAAAGTTAGGAGAAAGAAGGAAATAAAAAAGATTAGAGCAGAAATAAATGAAATAGAGAATAGGAAAACAATAAAGATTAGCAAAACTAGAGGTTGGTTCTTTGAAAACATAAACAAAATTTACAAACCTTTATCTAGACTCACCAAAAAAGAGAGAGAGGACTCACATAAATAAAATTATAATTGAAAGAGGTAACATTACAACAGATAATCACAGAAACACGAAGGACCATAAGAAACTCCTATGAAAAATTGTATGCCAATAATTTGGATAACCTAGAAGAAACAAATATATTCCTAGGAACATACAACCTACCAAGACTGAATTATGAAGAAATAGAAAATATGAACAGATCAATAACAAGTAAGGAGATTGAATCAGTAATCAACAACCTCTGAACACAGAAACAGCCAGGACCAGATGGTTTCACTGGTGAATTTTATCACACATTTGAAAATTAAGAATTTCCTCAGTGTATGGGAGAAAATGCAGCTTTCACTGAGAACTACTGACAGAAAGAGTGGGGGAAACAGAGTCAAGTAGTTTCATCTCATATTGCATTCACTGATTCCAGGTGGGTTTAGAGGATCAGCATCCCACTGGATGCCGCTGGCAACAGGGCATGGGCAACCAGAGTGTCTAATAGCTTTCCTTCACTTCATTTCCTTCAGTTTCATTGCTGCCATACAGATGCAGAGGTTCAGCTCTCCAGTGGGCTCCATAAACACTGGTGTGTTTGGGGGCATTATTGAAGCAGGGTCGTGCCCTGCCTCAGCCTCTCACCACTTCATTAACTCTTGTTGCTCTCAGGCAGGGATGGATGCTTGGCTCACCACTAACCTTCACTACCACTACTCAGGCAAGAGAATCTGTACATCACCTGTTTCTTCCAGGAAAGGGAGGAAAGATCAGCTCCCTACTCAGCCCATCAACACCACCTGGCAGGGGAGTCAGAGTGTCTTCTGATTCTTCTTGGCAGGAGCTGAAATACCAGCACCATGTTCAGCCTCACTGACACCACCCCTTGCTTCTGTGAGGTAGAGGAATGTGGTCGAGGATCACCTTCCAACCCATCCCTGGTAAAACCATCAGGAATAGAATTTTCAACTGGTGTTTGGCTGTAGCAGGGTGAGTATTGACAAGAAGTGTTTCTGCTGGTAACCAGTCTTTGTGGGTCCCTTAGTTAGAAGGAGCAGTGTTTTCTTGAAGCTTTTTTTGTCTATGTTTCTTGGTGTTTCTGGGTTGGATTCTTCTGGAGTGTTCTTTCTTGAATATATGGGAGACAATAGTGAAAGATAGGGAACTCAACTCTACGTCTTCCTCAAGTTCCAAAGTCTCTAAACAGCTTGGATGTTTTAGACATATCAGAGTCTTCCTATGCTCATTTGATGTGTTATGCCAGGGGTTTTTAGTTGTAACAGGTAGGCTCTGGGAGGCAAAGGGTCACTCCATCTTGGCAGAACTGGGAGTCCTAATTAAACTAACCCTGTACACTCAGGGGCCATTGGGTATACATATACATCTAATCCCTAAATTTAGCACTAACATGAATATTTAAAAGATTGTCCAAAATGGTAGAATACATAATAAGGTTAACATTGAGAAATACCACAACTGGAAACTCCTCACACAATATCTTCACAATCCAATTAAGATCAACAGTAAATACAATTTCCAAGTAAGAGTGATATCAGTGAAAACAATAGAGTAGGGAACTCCAAGTCTGTCCCTCCACAAAAGCAGTAAATAAGCTGGCAAAAACTTTCAGAATCATTAATATTTGAATTCTGAAAACTAATCAAATGTTTACAGGAACCAGATGAATGCTTAATAAAGAAGAAACAAAACCCTGAATCTTTGGAATAGAGCTTTGTGGCATTTTAACTTACCCTGGCCCCATCCTCAACTGCTCAGACCAGTGGTAGCTTTGCTGACAATAGGCCACAGTATCAGTATAGATTTCTAATATTAGAAGGAAGGAATGAAACTTATTTTCAAAGAATTGTGTTTTTTAAAATTTTTAACATGTCTTATGTTCCCCTGAAGGACCAGCTCAAAGGGTTTATCTTCATTTTGCCCAGCTCAGAACTCTCCCAGGGCAGAAGCAGATATCCAGAGGGAGTTTACTAATAGCTACTACTTACAACTCAACAAAAAACCCCTTGATTTAAAATCAGCAAAGGAGTTGAAGAGACATCACTCAAAGAAGATATACAAATGGCCAGCAAGTACATGAAAAGATGCTCAACATCATTAGCCATTAGGGAAATGCAAATCAAAACCACCATGAGGTACTGCTTCATACCTACTAGCTATAGCAAAAAACAACAGAAAATGAGTGTGAGCAAGTAGGCTGAAAAATTGGATCATTTGTACCTTGCTAGTAGGGATATAAAATGGTTCAGCTGCTATGAAAAACATTTTTGTAGTTCCTCAAAAAAAAAAAAAAGAAAAGAGAATAAAGAAAAACAGGTGTTTAAATAAAACTTGTACACAAATGTGCATAGTAGCACTATACTCAATAGCTAAAAGGTAGAAACAACCCCAACATCTATCAATTGATGAATAAATTAAAAAATTCTGGTATATTCATAAAGTGGGATATTATTCACCTATAAAGAGAAATGAAGTACTGATATGTGCTTGGATGAACCTTGAAAACAGTATGCTAAGTAAAATAAACCAGAGAAAAATGTCACACGTTGTATGATTCCATGTGTATCAAGTATCTGGGCCAGGTAATCCACAGAGTCAGAAAGCAGATTGGTGGTTTCAAGGGACTGGGGAGGCAGGGGAACTGGGAACCCCTGCTTGATAGATGCAAAGTTTCCTTTTGGGTAGATGAAAATATTTTGAAACTACATAATGTCCCAAATTAAACCTATACCTATAGAGTCAATTGATTCTTTTTAAAGATTTTATTTTTTTCCTTTTTCTCCCCAAAGCCCCCTGGTACATAGTTGTATATTTTTAGTTGTGGGTCCTTCTAGTGGTGGCATGTGGGACGCTGCCTCAGTGTGATTTGATGAGCAGTGCCATGTCCGCGCCCAGGATTCGAATCGACGAAACACTGGGCCGCCTGCAGCGGAGCGCGCGAACTTAACCACTCGGCCACGAGACCAGCCCCGCAATTGATTTTTGACAAGGGTACCAAGACCATTCAATGGGGGAAAGCATAGTCTTTTAAACAAACAGTACTGGGAAAACTGAATAGTAACACACTAAAGAATGAACTTGGACCCTTATCTCATACCACACACAAAAATTAACTCAAAATGGATCAATGACCTAAATCTAGGAGGTAAACTATAAACCTCTCAGAAAAAAACATAGTGATAAATCTTCATGTCCTTGAATTTGGCAATAGATTCTTATCTCTTGACCCCCAACAGCACAAGCAGCAAAAGATATGACCCCAAAAGCACAAGCAACAAAAGAAATAATAGATAAATTGGACTTCATCAAAATGAAAAACATCTGTGCATCAAAGGCACTATGAAGAAGGCGAATAGGCAACACAGAGTAGGAGGAAATATTTGTAAATTTTCTATCTAATAAGAGTCTAGTATCCAGAATATATAAAGAATTCCTACAAATCCATAACAAAAAGAACACTCAAAAAATGAGCAAAGTTTGAAGAGACATTTCTTCAAAGAAGATGTAAAAATGGTCAATTTTGAAGGGATGCTCAACCCCATTAGTTATTAGGGAAGTGCAAATCAAAACCACAATGAGCCACCACTTCAAACTCATTATGATGGCTATAACAAAAAACGTTTTGAACACCTGAGTTGGGAACTTAATAGACAGAACGCCTTGAAAGGAAAATCATCAGTCTCTACAGACATTTAAAATTAGCCTACCTAGATTCCTGTTTTCGAAAATGACAAGCTAGCTTCTCTCACAGTAAGTCTCTTGAGAAAAACATACAGGAAAGCAGAAGAAAAGATAAAAATTACTTGCTTGAAGGTATAAGAAAACTAGCAAGGCGGCCAAAACTACAGAAGACAAGAATCCCAAAAGAAAGAAAGCAAAGTGGCGAGACCAAAATTTGGCATGGTGTTTCCTCATAAGACATTTGCTGATTTTGAAAGCCAGAGCTGAGAGGTTTTGGAGCTTAGCAGAGCTTCCAGCAGCGTCATGGGGCTTGAGAAACAAAAACTGGATTTTTGGGTCTGATATGAAGAAAAAGTCCTATGCATGCCTGAGGATTTCTGTAAGGAATTATGAAGGGCTAGGTACTAAGGCTAAAAATTAACTGGAAATTGATCAGCCCTCCCAAAGATTAAATCTCAGCTTTGAAGCACCTGTCTGTATTAAGGTCTTCTCCCTTAACAGACATAAACAGCCTTATTGCAAAGGACTGAGGGATGTGTAATTGAAGTCTTAGAATAAGAGGGGATACACAATGGATGAGAGAAGTATTGGAAGTGAAAATAACCAGGAATTTCTAAAAATATTGAAAGGCATCAAAACACACATTCAAGAAATGCTACAAACACCGAAGCGAATACAAAGAACATCGCACCTAAACATATTACAGTGAAATTTCTGAAAATCAAGTGCAAAGGAAAAAAATAATACGCAACAGTTATTTAAATAGACTTTAATATGAATTGTTTTAAAAAGTTGGAATCCTGAAAGGGAGCAACAAAAAAAAGAAAGAAAACATTGAGATAACATAGAGGAAGTAACAGCAAGAAGCAGCTACCACCACTAGAAATAAGGTGAAAAAGGGAGAAGAGATTGGGGTTATTCAAATATGTTTGGGAATCTCTCTTTCTAGAACTCAAAAATCACAAGACCCTCCCACCACAGGTGTCATGTCATCTTAAATCACAGAATAAGAGGTATATAAGGCACGATTGGAAGGTCAGTGTCTCCTCGGCAGGAGCAACCTACTTCTCGCACACAAGAGGAGGGATAAGATTGCCCTTGTTGCGAATTACATTCCCCCCTCAAAAAACACAAAAGCTTGTAATAATGGAAGGTAATCAAAAGCCCTGATTTTGATGGAAGCATTCCTTCTTTCCTGCCTGTAAATACGCTGCTCAATATTTCTGCTTCCAAGATATACAAGCATAACCCACGTGTCATAGAAAGCAGAATATTATTATAAAGTACTGATTGCTGCTAGGTTTCTATGGAAACTGGAAAAGACAAATTCATCTTCAGAGGTAGACCCTTAATCTAGACATTAGCCATTTATAACCCTCCTAATCTAATAAATGAATTAGTAAATAAAATGTTAAAGGTGAGAGCAATTTTCTTTTAAAAAAGCATCAAAGGAAAAAAAGCTTTTAAAACAGTGGGTTATGGAGGACAGAAACATTAACAGGTTTGTCTTTTCCAACAGACACACAGATCTAAGTTTCAGTCCTTTTTAAGGACTACCATAACAGATACACAGGGTGGAATAAACCACAAAGTCGCAAAGTCCACAAAGCCCCAAATTCAATTCCAACACTCAGTTGCCATGAATGACCCCAAGACTCAAAATTTGAGAGAATGGAGTCAGGTCTGAGATATGTCTGATGACCTTCCCTAAAGGCCTCAGGTCTGAATCACTTGCCCAGGGGCCTCAAGCCCTCAGTCTCAATCCCCAGGCAAACACGCACTTTAAAATCTGCAAAGACTGGGTCATTAAGGATTCTTGATATTGGATCTTGATACGCAGCATGTAATTTTAGTGCATAACTGTGTCAATATCTGGACCTCCAGGCATAAATTACTTCATCCCAGGAAACATAAAATCTAAAATACAGATGGTTCACAAGATCAACATAAACATGGGTTACAAGATTAACCTTCATAAGCAGTGCCTTAAAACACTCTTCATTGCTCATGTATTCCTCCCAAAGCTAGAAATGAATGAGGGAATTAAGCAAATTTGAAAAAGTTAGAGCCTAGAGATAGAGAAGACTCAGGTGGAAGACGAGAACTTAAGTAATATATGTGAGTAAATATTTTATTAAACAGAGATTCATATAAAGAGTGAAAATTGTGCAGTTACAACAGTCATCAGGACTTTAATAAGGAGGAGGTATTTTAATGAGGATGAGCTCCACAAGTTCATAGAAAACAAACCAACGCTGAAGCAATGCTGGGGCCAAACGGTGTAGATGATCACTAGACAAACGTATATGATGATAGTGGAGAAAAGATCAAGCTTCCATAGAAGAGAAGTAAACTTTAACAAACGACCCTATGTTCTTGTGACAACAGGGAGAGAAACTGAGCCTATCATATTTGGGAAATTGCATTCCTCCGGCAATGCTAAAACCTACATCCTGAAAATGGATAATGATGCCTGGAGTTCAGTAACTTTTTATCATCCTATGATAAAACAAGCAAACAAAAAAGCAAGTAGCTTTGCAGAGGACCTCACAACCTGATCGTCAGAGTACCTAGGTAAGCACACTGTTATACAAATTTCGGTTATTACACTTGGAGAGACAGAACTATAATATTACCTTGATTGATTTGAGGAGATTAACGAAAAAATTAATTTTATTTATTTATTTTCAATTTTGATTTCTGTGTAGATTACATCGTGTTCTCAACTCAGAGTCTAATTGCCATCCATCACCATACACATGTACCCTTTTACCCTTTTTGCCCCCTGCCTCCTTCCCCTCTGGTAACTACCAATTTATTCTGTGTCTGTGTGTTTGCTTGTTGTTGCTGATTTTTTTTATCTTCTACGTATGAGTGAAATCATACAATATTTGGTTTTCTCCATCTGACTTATTTTGCTTAGCATAATGCCTTCAAGATCCATCCATGTTGCTGCAAATGGCAAGATTTCATCTTCTTTTATAGCTGAGTAGTATTCCGTTGTGTACGTATACCACATCTGCTTTATCCATTCATCCGTTGATGGGCATTTAGGTTGTGTCCAAGTCTTGGCTATTGTGAATAATGCTACAATGAGCATTGGGGTCCATATAGCTTTTTGAATTATTGTTGTCACGTTCTTTGGATAAATGTCCAGAAATGGAAAACCTGGATCATATGGTAGTTCTATTCTTTGTTTTTTGAGGAATCTCCATACTGTTTCCATAGTAGCTGCACCAGTTTGCATTCTTACCAGCAGTGTATGAGGGTTCCCTTTTCTCCATATCCTCTCCAACACTTGTTATTTCTTGTCTTTTGTGGAGACTGACAAGAAAATTAACTTTAATTTTAATTTTACTTTTTAACTAATAAGACAACTAATAAGGAAAAGACCTCTCTATTCAGGGCTGGGTACTATAAACAAGATGAAGCCATCTCATACCTCTGGGACCCACAAAAGAAGAGCCATCTAGGACAAGATCATACATGTAGCCAAACAGGACAGTTTTTGCTACTCGCAGTGAGAAAAATTACATAAAAATAGAGCGATCTTCAGAAATAAAGTACTGAGTGAATAAATAGCAATGTGATCCCACTTTTTAAATTTATCTGGAATGGCCTACTAGGCCATTAGCAAGTGTGTGAGGAAATGTTCACTCTCAGGCATGTGCCCAAAGTTACACAGGTAGGAAGTGGGGAAGCCCAAACTGGACCCAAGTCTGTCTCCTCCAGAGCTCTCAGGGGTGATCTCTTTACCACTCTTCTCCACGTTTTATGTGAGGAATCAGGCTTTGTGGTAGCAACAAGGACGATGTTCATCCACAAAATGAGAAAATTGGTAATTATAATACCAACATAGGTTTTAATTCTGCAGCCCTGATGATCACTTTTGGAAAACTTTGGCTATTTTCACTAATCTCTATTCATATTTTTTCACTTTTCCTCATACTCTCATGCTTTCACACTCTCACTATCATACTCACATATTTGATCTTACACTCTTGCTCCCAAACTTTAACACTCTTAACCTCTCAGGCTTACACACTCACTCACATACATTCACGTATTTTTAAACTTGCTCTCAACCTTAAGTGAAGCACACACTTACACATCTATTTATGAACATTCATTTAAACCTATGTAAGAGCCTTTGTCTTGATCTTAGAATGACCTAAGTCAGTGGCTTATAGACACTTTCAGACAGACAAAACATCTTCTAAGGATCATAAGATTATATCTCAGATTAAATTACAGAGCTTCTTAGAATCTCAAAGGTGTATCCCATAGCTGCCTCACAGAATCCGAAGGGAGAGAAGAAGTTTCTAGGTGCGGTTTTTGTTTAAGGGAGCAGATTATAAATTAATACAAAAGAAGCCCTCAAAGGTTTTAAAGAAATTACCTCAGCTTGAACTGAAAGGGATAGGGATTATACAAAATAAAAAGCGGCACAAAAACTTTTCTGAGAGGTAGAATACTGAGGTTAATCAGTTTTAGACACAGACCATTTCTTAGGGAAAAAGAAAGACGATTCAGAGAGCAGAAGCAAGACCCACAATGTCAAGTCAAGTGCCAGAGAGAACAGATCTCAGCAAGTAGGACTAATCCCTAATCAAGGAACTGTAAGAGATGACTAGTTGGATTTTGGAATTGCCATGTTCAGTGGCTGTTATGTGCCTCTTATTTCCCCTTTTGAATGGGAGCGTTTAGAGTAATTTTCCTGTGCCTGTCTCAAATTTTACGTTGGAGGGGAGGGAGCAATTTCTTGTCTCATTAACTCCCAGGTCTTCAGATTGAGAAGAATGGTACTCAAAGGGGTGACTCTGAAGAACAATACCTGAAGAGCTTCATGTGCACTGGGACCTGATTGAGATGAGATCCTAGTCTAGAGCAGAATCCTTAATGATATGAGCCTTTTGGGGCATCTTGGAGGAGATAAGCGTAATTTGCATACTGGAAGAATACAAGTAATTGTTGCCAGAGGGCAGATTGGAAGATTGTATTTCCCGAAGATATCCACTACATCATCTTCCATTCCACATACTGTTCAAGAAAGTTGCTGTACCCCACAGAGAAGTGAGGTCTGTGTCCCTTCTTGTTCCCACTGGGCTGGTTGGGGAAATGTTTCATCTAATAGAGTTTGGTGGAGGTGACACTATTTGATTTCCAAGTATAGACCATAAAAGTCCATACAACTTCCATATGGCTTCCTGGAACACTTGCTTTTGAATTACTGAGCTGTCACATAATAAGTCTATCCACATGCCCTAAAGAAGCCAAGCTATGTAGAGAGTTCATGTGCACGCATGTGCTCTGATTGGCAATTCCAGCTTTTGAATCCTTCCAATCCAGGCATTATATGTGTGAGCGAATGTGCCTTCATATTATCTTATTCCCCAGCAAATGAATGACCTCTAGATTTCAAGTCTATCTGGCTGAGACCTCAGTGTAATGGAGCAGAGATAAGTCTTTTCTGCTGCACCATTTCGTAATTCTTGACCCACAAAATCTGATAGCATAATAAAATTTTTGTTTTATATCACTATATTTGGGATGATTTATTACATATAATAATAACCAGAACAGGAATTGGTATCAGAAGTGGTTTCAGAGGAAGCCTTTAGACATAGGTTCTCTGAATTAGTTTTTTCTTATTGGAAATTGTTCCTCTCATCTGATTATATATAAAGATATTAATGACTGTATTTCCATTGATAAAGGGCATAGTGATAGTTCATGGTATACAGCAGCAAAACAGTGTCTTATATTATCATCTGTAGACACCTGGAAGCCAATGCATATACATGGTAACACTTTGGGTGGCCAAAAACATTGGCATCCATCAAACACTTTAGTGAAGATAAGGATTATAATGGGGTTTGTTGTTTGCTTCTATATGTTCTGGAGAACTTGGGAAGGGAAGTAAGGAGTTCAGGGCTTTAAATTCCAAGATCAAGTTCTAGGTAGGAAACCAAACCATATCTATGACTGCTCTAAAAAACAATCATTATCTCCTGTAGTCATGAGTCTGAGATTTCTGAAAAGCAAAACTAAAGTATAACCTTGTGGGGGACTGAAGTATAATGCAAATTTATTTTCCAACCTCACGGATTTTCTTATGTTAAAGTTAGACACTGGTAGGGAAGGAATTGAACAATGAAAATTTAGACAGGGACATATGGGAAGATCATGATGAAGCATAAGTCCTTGAAACCCTAAATTCTGCCGATCTACCTTTGCTATAGCAGCAGCCTTTACACTCATTTCTGTGAAGATCAGGCTACCCTAGCACAAAAGACTTGTAATGGCCTTACCTGAGGTAGTCACCTTGCAAGGGACTACTGATCCTCCTCAGGGCCTACTCACACCATGTATCATTACTTTTACTTTTTATTTTTATTTTTTCCAGCTGTATTAAGATATAATTGACATATAATATTATGTGAAGTTAAGATATACAATGTGTTGATTTTATATACTTGTATACTGAAAATGATTGCCACCATAGTATTAACTAACACCCCCATCATGTCACATAATCACCATTGCTTTGAGACCTATAACCAGACTCCAGTCCTAGTAGCTTTCAAAGCATGAAGTAAAAAATGTGTCCTATGAAGAGGTGTGATACACATCAAAAGAGTTATATGATTTTGTCCACTTATATTAATGGAAACCTGGAGAACATGTGTTGAAATAGATACTAAAGTTGTTGGATCAGGATAAAAAAAATGTTGGATTGGGCCAAATTTATTGATATGGTCTCACTATGTAGAGATTCCATATTTAATATGTCAGCTTGAGTGGTGAGAGTGACTCTAACAATTTGCTTGGTTGGTTGACTGAAAACTGGATCCAAAGATATCCTATAGCAAATGAAGTTAAAATGCCAGAACTTCCTTAGAACACTAGAGACAAAAGTATCCACAGGTTCAGAGGGTTTGAAAGAATAGAGTGGATTTATCACTTAAGTCCTCCTCCCACCACCCCACTAGAACTTCCAGAAAAGTCTAGAGGAACATCTCTTTACCAAAGCTGTCAGAAACACATTCATGAGGAGATCCTCAGCATCACCGAAGGCTCTGTGATGTATAATATTTGTACGGCATAAATGAGAGTAGGAATTGCTGCTATCAAATTGGGCTTCCTGAATTGAAAGGATACGTTGTGTTCCTGGTTAGGAAGGATCCAAGTGGCAAAATGTATTTGATAAAGACACGATGAGTATGGTTACTATAATAGGCAAGAGAGCTTAAGCAGTAATAAGAATCTTCTGACTCACAGTGATCTTTGGTGTTGACAAGTTGATTGTGGTGTCCCTAGAACTAAAGTAGATGGGAAGCCTATTAAATTCTACTTCATCTGTATAAATTAAACAGCTCTATACCTAAAGAATGGAAATCTTATTTGAATCACTCTAGTGAAGAGTCACAGCCCCTCATCAATTCCCATACTTGAGCCACTTCACGGACCCAGTGCCCTGTGAACAAAGGGGAGGCCAGATTTCCTTGAAAAAGGACTCTGCTACCCAGCCAAAATAAATATTGTAAATCTCCATCGGATCTTCCCTAAAGGGACTTGCATCCATTTACTAGGGTAACTGTGCATTGAGGAAGGAGGAAAGCAGTCAAATTTTTCGGGAGTTTCCAGACACTGACTCTGGAAATGCTAATTCCTGGAAACCCAAAACGCCACTGTGGAGTATTGACTCAAGTGAGTGACACATCTCCTGCTACCCTGTTGTTATGCCATTACAGAATGGGGATAAGTGAAATAGATATACAGTACTCAGAAACTGAAAGCATCCCTACATTTGTTTCCTGATTCATAGAATATGGGCTATTATGATAGGGAAGACCAAGTACAAAACACAAAAACTGTCTCTATCTACCAATATAGCAAACCCGAAAGCAATATGGCATTCCTGGAGGAAACTTCAGAGATTAGCACCACCGTCACGGACTTGAAATACACAGGGAATGAAGATTCTCATCACATCCCCATTCAACCTTCCTATTTTGCCTGTGCAAGAGAGAGATGGATTTTCAAGAATAACAGTAGACTATTGTAAAAACAGTCAGATGACGAATTCAATTTAGATGTTATTTAAGATGTGCTTTCTTTGCTAGAGAAAAGCAACATATCCCCTGGCACCTGGTGTGAAATTCGTTTCCTCTATATTTGGCAGTGAAGACCATATGAAGCAGTTTGACTTTTGCTGGCAGAGTCGGTAAGTTACCTTCACTATTCCACCTTAGGGCTATATTAACTCTCCAGCACTATGTCAAAATCTAACCCTCAGGGAGCTTGATCACCTTTTCACATCACAGAACATTACACTGTCCCTTTACATGGATGATATTGTGCTGATTGGATCTGATGAGCAGGATGTAGCAACAACCCTAGACACCTTGGTAAGATGAGTGCATGCCAGAAAGTGGGAAATGAACCTCACAAAAAATTCAAGGACTGGCCTCCTTGGTGAATTTTCTAGGGGTTCAGAGGTCTAGAGAACACTGAAATATCCCTTCAAGGGGAAGGACAAGTTGCTGCACCTTCCCTCTACTACCAGACAAAATGCCTAGTGGGCTTCTTTGGATTTTGAAGGCATCACATATCTTATTTGGAAGTGCTAATCTTACCCATTTACTGAGTGTCCTAAAGGGCTGCCAGATTTGAGTGGGACCCAGAACAAGAAAAGGATCTGCAGTACACCTGGGCTGTCATACAAGCTGCTCTGCCACTTAGTCAATATGGCCCAGCAGATCCAATGGCATCTGCAGTGACTGTGGAAAATTAGGATGTTGTGTGGAGCATTTTTTAGGCTCCTATAGGTGATAGTTTGATTATATTTATTTTGAATGCCCATGGCATTCAAAATAGTTTTTTGGGTTGATACCCTTCCCCTGATATCTGTGATATGCTAGCTGTGACACCTCCCACCACTTTACTTTTTCTGAGAGGACCAATATGAGGTTATTCTCACTCTGACAATTCCCACATTAAGATTTTATTTTTCAAAACTAGCAATATAACCGTCTTTTTAATGAAGAGGTTAAGGATTACTAAATTCACAGAGGCACATTCTGACATGTTCCCTGCTTCTTTGTAGCTTCCTTGGTCTTTTGCTCTATGAAAAAGTACAATTACAAGAATAGAAACTGTTTTGTAACCCATCTCAATCTATGCATAAGAGAGGAGAGAAATCAAATAAGATATTGACACGGCTGAACGAAAGGTTGCCAGACAAGCAAAATCTTTTAAGAAAGATTGTTCTGCATGATCTTAGATGAGCTCCATAGGGGTGCCTTAACAAGCTGATGGCTGGTAACCTCTAGGGGGCTAGCTGCACGGGGAAGTGGTCCTGAGTAAGAGGACAAGTGCACACAATATGTGTGGAGAAAGTGAGACAAGTGGGAGAGAGGGTGGATGCGGTCAGGGGTGGGCAGAGGGGCAGGATGGCTGGTGGTTTTTCTTCAGCCTTGCCCAGGGAATAGGTATCACCAAATGTAAGGGCAGGAGATCGTATAAGAGTGTAAATACCAGAAGGTGGAGATTATTGGGGGTCAGTTTATTGTCTGTGCATCATACTTGGACTACTCTAAATTCTATTCCAGCCATGAGGGGAGAATGGAGCTCCCACTTTAGGCCCCTGGTTCTCATCCCAGGTTCCATGTTCCCTTCTCTATACACATTGAGCTCCATTCTTCATCTCATGAGGCTTTATATAGATAGATAGATAGATAGATAGATAGATAGATAGATAGATAATGCAGCTCACTTGTTCTCTGTTCCCTGCTTACAACCACCTCCTCTTGGTCACTTCTCAGTCCTGGGAGTATATACGTTGGCAGTGAACTCAACCCTCAGAAGCATGGATCCACTGAAAAGGATCATGCAGGCCTCTTGGAGCTTGGGACTTAGGGCTACATGGTGAGCAAATTCAGGGTCCCACATACATGGAGCATGGTTCGAGGTGGGGGGCATGGATTCTGAATATGCACATCCCCTTAACCCCACACACTGGACTCTTGGCTATTTGTAGAGTTGAAGCCCACCATGTAACCCTCCCCAATTGTCTTCACTCTCTCTTCACGAGACATACCCACTATCCTCAATAAGTTGTTTATCACTCTCATGCATGATCTTCTGCATGCTATATATGCATGCATAATTCTTATGTATTCCTTTTACTACATGTATAGTTACCCATAATCGATTTATGGTGATTGTTTTTAAATTTCACATACCTGGTATCATAAAGCTTGTATACTTCTGGAACTAGCATTTTCTCCTACCCACTTTTTTCTACTGTTACCACCCAATCTTTGCACCTGTAGGTCTTTCTCTGTGTCTCTACCCCTTAAGATTCTGATCTCTTCCCCAGTACAGCCATTATTGTCCTATTCAATTTACTTGAAAAAGTCTCAAGTCAGTGAAGTAAGGCTGCTCATAACACAGCTGAAGCTCAAACCAGTGTTTCTCAAACTTTAGTTTGCTTCAGAATCACCTAAAGAACTTCTAAAACTCTGATTGCTGGCCCACCTTCAAGTTTCTGATTCAGTAGGTGTGGAGTGGGACCTGAGAATTTGCATTTCTAACAAGTACTCAGGTGATGCTGATGTTACTGATCCACGTCAGTCCAGTACCAGCCCAGCACCATCTGGTCTCCAGGTAAGCTAAGTCATCCATCAGATTCTTTCAATAAAATGCTGTTGGGCTAGACCTCCACCTCTCTTTACAGAAATTGTTTATAATTTAATATTTTAATTAATTGGAGGATGCAATAAAAAAACTTAAAACATGGTTGAAAGTGATTCCTTTCAATGATGATAAGGTGGGCCAAAATAAAAAGATATAAAGATACATTCGAGTCGGGGTTATTTATCTGAAAAATCTGCAACATATTTTTCAAACAAATTTTTATTTTTAACCTGAACAAATGTTTTCAGATATATCTGAAAGAACTGAGAGAAAAGTCAGATATCAGTGGATGTTACTTTTTTGGTGATGAACTTTGGAACAAACATAAAATTTCCCAGACTACTGAAAATCAGAAAATCTCAAATCCGTGAAGAACAAATTCATTGTTTCTCCTTCATCCGTGTCTTTCTATATGCCTTCAAACTGTAGGAAGAAATAAAAAGATTAACAATTGAACACAACATACACCAATGACTTTCTAAATCTAAGAATAGTCAATCCTATGTTTATCTGTTGTCTCAATAGGAGAAAACAACACAGTTTTGCTCTTATAACACAGACCCCTGGGTCTCAGGGTGTTCAGGTATCATTTGACGTCTTTAATCATCTGATCACACCAACCTTATCCCCCAATTGCCAAACACCAAAAACGCCTGGTTTTTCTTTGGGGCGGGGGGGAGACCATATCGTGATATAAATAAGTATTTAAAAACCTGTGCTTTTTCCATAAACCATAATCTCTTAACTTCCCAGATCCTCAGTGTCCATATCTGTAAAAGGACAAAGAAAAAAAAAGGCAAATGGTAGATGAGATGTAAGTTAAATTAACAATTCAGTGGTAACCAGAATCTTACTATGATTATTCTTCTTTTCTTTCGAGCATCACACGAAATACAAAGATTTAAAACTGAATGAACACTTAGCTGTCAATCATTAAATGTGGTCCTTGACATTCTTAACATTTTAGTTTTTTAGGCAGTCACATTCTCAAAGGCATTGTGTCCTAATTAGTACAAGAGACCACATTTAAATGGCCACCGAAAGATGAAGGCCCCATCTAGAGAATGTACCAGTAGCTTTAGCCACTTGTTCTAGTAATTGTGTCCTAAACAAATATGGTCTCAGCTACCAGTACAAGTCTTATATTTACAGCTCAAAGACTGTGTGTCTGTGAAAGAAGTACTTTTCAGAACATGTTGCATTCTATACGATCTAGCATATATGTACATTATTAAAACTCAACATGGTTTACAAAAATAATATTTTAAAGTTATTTTATTATCCAGTTTCCCAAGAAAAACATAAGAATTTAACATGTGTGTGACAAGAATGGTTAGGTGATACTCAACCCGCATTCTCCCAGGCTGCACTGCACTGAATTCAGATCCTTTTCAGGTCTTTCTTCTGGTTCTTCATTTTAATTCTCTTCTTTCTCCTCCTCACCTCCAGGTTCCTGGGCCTCATCATCAGTTTTCATATTAATATTCACTCGCTTCATTAGTGAAGAATAATACGGAATTTGGGACCAGAACTTTACGGAAAAATAGCCCAATTTATAGTCAGTGGTGACAATCAGTACTCTACCCTTGGAGAATCAGGAGGATACAAGTGGGTGAAGAAAGACTACCTGGACGTGGTTGATACAAGACGTCCAAGGCCCTCACATTTCTGCAGCTTGATAGTTTTCTAACAAACTCAGCTTGTTAGTTTTCTCAGTGGCGTTTTCCCCCTCTATCCAGTAGATCTCAGACCCTGTGCTGCTGATTGTACCCAGCCCTTTGGAGAAGAAGGGATCAGAATCATCTGGATCTGATCGCCTTCTGCATGTTTTCGTCAGAACTTTGTTGGAAAAGTATTCATTTGACTTAAAGACAAATTCTACAGAGAAGCTCATTGGTTCTTCAACCCTCGAAAACTTAATTTTTACATCTTTCAAGTGCTCTAGTACAAGTTCACCATTTTCTTGGATCATCCTACCACGAATATTCACATTTTTAAAAGCCGTCAACCAAAAGTGAGGTATGCCATTTGTTTGCCCTTTTCCTTCAGGCTCTTTTCCCATTTCCTCCCAAACTCCTTCCTGAACACCTGCTCCCACTGATACCTTCTGTGGGCTCATGAATTGCACTGAAGATCTCAGAACTCTTATCATACAGGGCTTGGTAGAGGGCAGCATACCTTTAGTCAAGATCGTAAAGGTCTTTACAGAATTGGGCTTCTAATGCTGCATGTTCGGCCTGAAGTATTTTGAGAGCTTTGACCCTCCCTTTAATGGCTAAAAGCAAGCGCTGGGCACAGCCTGCCTTTGATCAGGATGCACCAACAGGGGCCGCAAGTCCTAAGGACTTTGCTGCCACTTGCCAGCTTCGGTCCCCTTCAGTTCCTCAGGCCCTGGCATCATAGAAGACATGTGCATCAGTCAGGGACCTTGGCCTCCTCTGGCTCCTCTGCCTTCTGGCATGCAGTCCCCTCTGCAGTTTCCTCGGGCACCTGGGGGGAGGTACCCTGCCAGCTGCTCAGCCTACAAGCTCTCCACTCCCTCTGCCAGATGTTCACCCTCCCGAGGCACGGGTCCCTAATTTGGGCTCCTGGGGAGCACGCCTCACCACCACACGGCCTGCATGAGGCCGACCCAAGACGTGGTTATCACTAGGAATGCGGTGGAGAAGGGTTTGGGCCAGATCCCAGAATAGAAACGGAAACCCCACCATGGGGGCCTCGCGAGCCCCTAGGACAACTCTGGCGCCCTCCTCCTGTACCTCCTCGACGTGCTCTGCGCCTTCATCCTCATCTTCCTCCTCCTCGCTTTCGTAGTCCTGCTCCTCCTGTTCCTCCTCCATGTCCTCCTCCTGCTCTGATGACCAGACTTCTCTGTCCTCCTAAACTGTGCACTGGGCACCCTGCGGCTTAACCTTCGCCTCCTGAAGGGCTGTTGTGACCACCTGGGAAACCAGAAAGGATGCGGCACTTGCAACTCGACCTGTTCTTTCTGCAGGAATCACAGGCACCCCGACGAGTCCGGGGTCGCAGTCCTTGCAGCCATCAGCTCTGTGCTGGCTGCCTTCGACCGAATCTCGCCCCTCTGTGGCCGACATGGTAGAAAGGACGACCCAGGCTGCGCCTGGACCTGAGCAGGGATCGGGTTGTCACAACGACCGCAGCGGCGAAAATGGTGGCCGCTGAAGCGACTGCCTCTGAGGGAAGCCTGTGGGCAGCAGAGCCTGCCAGGCAGGGGGCAGTGGGGGCGACAGAGAAGATGGCGGCAAAGGGGACAACAGTCTTCAAGAGTGCCTGTGGAGGCCCTCTGACAGGAAGGGCGGGAGGGCGGCTGAAGGAGCGAGCCACCAAGACTGTGCCTGAGGTGACAGTGGACAGGGCGGGAAAGAAGCAGATGGGCCAGTGACAGGGGGCGGGGCTTTGAATGGTCAACAAAGGGCTGCTTCTGTCTTCGCGAGCTCTAAGCTCATTTTTTGAGAGGCAAGGATTGACATGTCCAGGGTCCAATGAGTGATCAAGGCCGTTTGGTTCTAGATTGCTCAGAATCTCTCTTATCTTTTAGAATTTAGAGTCCTGTGTTACCTTTTAGGCCCATGCCAGATCTATTTAATTCCACCATTTTCCGCAAAACTGTAGTGTTCCAATGAAGCTCCGCCCTGCAGCACAGTAACTGTGACTCCCCTCCCCGCATCTGCCCTCTAGGGACAGACAGATCATGTCAGTAGCGACAGAGTCATAAGAAATTTTATAGCTCAGATCTCAGCAGTAGTCAAAGACTCCAAGAAGACAGAGAGAAAAGAATTTTGACATACTAACGTTCTTTAAGCTGCTTAAAAAGAACTTACAAAGTTGAAATGAATTCAGTCAGAACAGAGGGTTGAAAAAGTGTTAAAAACAGAAACTGGAAGGTGTTTAATAAATGCTACCAAATTCACATCAAGCCTCTAAAGAATGAATTCAGAAAGTAGAACACTTATTTAAAGGCAACCATGAAAGTCATTAAGAGGGTAGGCTTCCTAGGATGATCTGAGTAAACAAAGATTTTCTGTTGCATTCAGATCCACTAAGCCAAAAAATCAAGTATAAAAAATTCTTAAACTGATGGATGAGTCAAACACTTTTTCACATTTATTCTGAGAAGCAAAATGATTTGTAACTCTGAAAAATATTTTAGAAAAAGAAACAGCAAATGAATTAAGAAATATCACATTTCAGAAAAGTAAAACTGATAAACTCCTTTTATCACTCCAACCCAATTTCGATGTAGTTAGTTTTGCCTACAGTCCCACCTCAAAAAGGGAGCATAGCATTGTTAAAAAAAAACATTGGTTTAAACTTTGGAAGGAGTGTAGTAAGGTAACTAAACAGACGCAGAGAAAATCAGTGGCTCCTAGCACTTAATTAACTTGCCAAAGGTCACGCGAATTAGTTGCAGAATCAAGTCTCCAACCAAGATTTCCTGATGTCTAATCTGCATTTAAGACAAGATTGCTTCTTTTCTATCCAGCTTTTGGGGCAACATGAAAACAGAAGTTTAATTAAGTAGCCACAGGGAAAGTCAATGGCCCTGACTGAGGGAATATGAAAGGATCAGACCAAGTTGTCTCTACCACACCTCCTCCACCATTGATCAAAAACATTATCAGTGACTGAGAAAGAGGTACCACGGTTCTGGGAAACAAGAGGCTCAAAGTCTCGCTAGGAGAAAAGGCTGAATGTTAAGTAGAGCTATAACTAACGTTACTTTACATGTAATACATTGACTACAAACTTTGTAGCTGAAAGAATCAGGATGGGTGACAGTGGGTGGGCTTTTTTCAAAAAAGGAGGAAGGAGGACTTAAGGTGGACATGAAAAGATAGGTAGCAGACTGCTGAGTAGGACAGTTTTCAACTTGCCCTTTCAAAATGTCCTTGTCCACTTAGAATGTCGTGGACTCTTTCTCTCTGGAAGAAGCGAATTATAATAGACATCTGACTTTACACTACCGTGGTAACTGGTAAAACAGTCTTGGTTCAGCTGTTTCTTTGGAGTCTGGTGTTGATTCTCAACTCACAGGACACATGGTCAGGAAAAAAGAATGACTAGGAACAGGGAAAATGTAGGAAAAACCTAATCATGCGAACAAGATGGAATCTGTATCTTTCCTTTCTCTCACTGAGACCCATGCCAGACTTTATCTATCTTCAAGCCTAAAACTTTGCTGCCATGCCTGACCTGCATGAGAACTGGGACTCTTACCACAAAGTCCCTCTTGAACTTGGTCCAGAAATTAGAGAAGCTGGGAGAATATAGCCCTGGTACCTGGAGCTGTGAGCCTGCCTACTGCCATTGCCAACAAGGCAAACGAGTAGACGCATAAAAAAGCATGTGATACACAACAGGGCTCCTCACCTACATCATCCTTCCAAGAGTGAAACATGGCTACTGTTTTTTTCTGCTTTCCAGATCTTAGGCCAATTTTTATGGTGGCCAGCTCTAACTGGAAACATGCAAAATAAAGAAATCTAGAAAATGGAATTTGTCTTAGTAAGTTGACACATTACAGAGCTTTCACAGTCTAGCCCTCATCAACTCAATATCTATACACACTTCCAAGTCAAGAAAAGAGCAAAGCCATGCTTCAGCCTATCACGGTGCAACTATCCCATGTGCAACTGAAAACATGCTAACCCTTCAGAAAAGAAGATACAAAGTCCCTTTATCCATCTTGGGTGATGTTCATTCTTCCTCTCAGTCCCTTTTGACATCTGTAACTTGTACACTGATATCAAAATTAACCATAATTAACACATCTTATATAAATAGGAAAAGTAGGGGGAAAGGAAGGTGGAAGAAAAAATGGTTAATATAAACACAGGTATATTGATATCAAACAGGGAAGAAATACTCTTGACTATTATAGTCCTTGGTTTTGCAACCAGTCTGGTGGTCATAACTGGAGATTTCAACTATCTTCTTCCACTACCCATTCTATATTCCCTTTGTCCATAGCAAGCTCCTAGGTGGTCGAGGTTCCTTGCCTGGTGGAGTGACCCAATTCTTCATTCCTGGGGTGTCTGGACAATTAGCAGTCCTGTTTGTATGGGTTGCTGTAGTTTTCCATTGACTTTAGTCACAGTACACGGGAATACTAAGAGGCATCCCTGGGAAACTCCTGCATTATAAATCCCCTTTTTGTGTAGCAATGAAATTTCCTCTTGATAGGCAGGATCTACCACCCCACCCAGTACCCTAACCCCCTTCTTTTCCTATTGATTCAGTGACATGAGTGACCCAAGGTGGACAGGTAGCAACCTCAACTACAACTTCAGTGGAACCATTGTTGCACCCCATGGTAGAAGCATCCATTTGAAGTAAGACATTTGAACCAGAAAACACCAGTTTATAGGGATGGGAAGCAAAAATTGTGCTAGTGGATTCATGCTAGGAGAATAATGAGGGGATCCACACACACTTTCACTCCTTGATTCCCCAACCTATGAATCCAAGCTATGGAAGAAAGAGCACCATATTTTGGATGCTGATTTAGAGCATATACCGTATCACAGAGGGCATTGTCCTGTGCTACTAGATGTTGTCATCTAGCTGGCTCTGTAACTGAGTCATCAAAAGACCATTCCACTCTCTAATAGGCCAGCTGCTTCAAGGTGATGGGAAATATGATCAGACCAGTGCATTTCATGAGTGTCAGCCCATTGCCACGTATAGTTTGGCATGAAATGAATATTCGGTTAGAAGAAATGCTGTATAGAATACCATGATGGTAGATAAGGCATTCTATAAGTCCATGGGTGATTCTTTTGGCACAAAGTTTGCACGCAAGAAAGGCAAAGCCTCATTTACAGTCATTGTCTACTCCTGTGAGAACAAAACAATGCCCTTTCTATGATGGAAGTGTTCCAATGTAATCAAGCTAAAACTAGCTACCTTGCTAGTCCTCCTGAGATATTGTGCCGTATTATGTTGATATCTGATGTAGATGTAGGCAGATCAGCCATGTTAAATAGAGGTGCCTGTTTCTGAGCCCATGCATGACTTCCATCCCAGCTGGCATGGCTGCTTTCTTCATGAACACATTAGACCAAGACTTGGGCATTTTGGGAAAAACGCCAACTGACATCCACAGAACGCATCATCTTACCAACCTGACTGTTGAACTTCTACTCTGCTGATATTGCTCTTTGGTGAGCATTTTTATGGACACGAATACCTTCACACTCTGTTCCTATTTGCAGATATCTATGCATGTATTTCTTCCTTACATCTTTTTATCACCTATTTTACAATCAAGTTGCTTCTGATGCACAGCCAGATAAGCCATTTACCAATGTCCATGAACCAGAGTAGATACTTAACTCTGTCCCCACATCTCCTCCCATGCAAAAGGAGTAAGATTCTCTGGCATGCCTGTTAATTTTGTGTAGCATTATATCTTCCACTAAATGTCTTTTCTGTTAAGGTTACCCAATAGTAGTTACCTTTTAGAATCATAAACTCTGACTGATACAGACATTAATATGAGGAATTAGGTTTCATGTAAGAAAATTTAAGGAAATTATGGATCTTTGAAGTTGATTATCTTGTCTAATAGGGGTAAAGGCAGTTGAAAACAAAATTTGTGTTCTAGAAAGGGAGTATGAGATGAGATGGCAAATCCCGTGAAGTGAAAAGACAAAGCAACTAATTAAGTGGTCCTCTGCAATAGAGAGCCTTTTGAAAGTATGGCTATGGAGGACCTCATTGCTGCCACGGAGACATCTGAAGGTTTTAAGGAATTCAGTATTGTGGGGTGAGGTGAAAGCTTCTGATGGCACTAGAAAGCTTAAGAAAAAGAATGATATGCTCAAAACCCTAAATTCCTGGCTCAAATGCTCAAGGAATATACTGAAGTCAGTCAACATGCAGATAGAATTTATCTAATGCAGCTAATTAGCCAAATCTTATGCTCAGCACTTGATCCTGTGAATTACCAAATTACAGAATTAATTCATTTCCCAGCATTGACAGGTCGCTTTTTTCAAAGTTAATCATTGAATTGAAAAGAGTGAAAACTCAAGAATAGGAAAATTGAGGAAATTAAAAGAACCCCAAGCTCAAAATGCCCACTGAGCATCCCTTGCCAACAGAAACAGTTCCTCTCTTTGTCCAATGAGGCTGTTTTTCTCTTGGTTAAATATCCGATATTTTTCTTGCTTGTGAAGCTTAAATTGTGAGAAGAAGCCAGTTTTCCTAATGCCACCACCCCACACCCATTGGTGTCTACATACCTATAACTAGAGTAAGACCCCATCATTTACCCCCAGACTGGAGTGGAGGGTCAAATATCAAGTCAAATGTAGGCAACCAATGTTTTCACATTAAAATAACTGTGAAACTATGAAGCTTTGAACTGTGGAATTTCTAATTCAAAATGCTGAGGAGTTTTTGTGGAAACGGATTGTGATGGTGTTCATCCCAAGAGACAGATGGCCATAATTTTAGGTCTGATAGAATTTATTGGTATGGTTACACTTCCTAGAGATTCTGTATTCAATGTGCTAGCTCCAGCAGCTTTACACAAGACTGAAATTATTGTTATAATTATAAATTTTAAAAAACATCTTACACATTAACAGTCAATCAATCCATTTAATCTTAGGGAGAACGCATTTCCAGAAAGCAGAACTGAACAGCAGTTGGGAATGGAGGGGAGGTGATATATAGGAACTGTGAAGACTTTCATTGGGGGAGGAAAAGCATGATGGAGGGGAAGAGGATTAACAGTTGCTGGATCTCTGCTATATGACAGGCACTATGTAAGAACTTCCAGACACCATCTCTAAATTTCACTTGATACTCCCAATAACCACATGATGTGAGGGTTGTTATCATTCCTCTTTAGACGTGAGGAAGCTGAGGTTCAAGGATATTAAGTAACTGGCCCAAAATTACATAGTTTCTACATAGCAAAGACATGACAAGTGCGCATGACAGGACTCCAGAGTGCAGAACAGGGGAATCTGCGGGGGCAGGGCTGCTCTTCTCATATGTCGGTGACAGACTCTGCAGTTGCTAGCTGCTAGCAAAGCTCAGCTGAGTCAGATGCAGCAGAAAACAAGCTGTGCCATTGTCTGATTATGCCAGCAGAGGGCACAGGTTCGGAAGTTTTCTTTCTAGATAGTCTGCCTGTTTCTTCTGCAGGAATTGCCTATAACTGAGAAAGCAGACTGTGTTATATACCAGGAGTGGGCATGGACTGACTTCAGTGTCAGGAGATCTGAGCTTCCCATTGCCTTGCTGCGAGACACATGCACCCATGACTATCCCATATGTGAGATGTGCCCTGTCCCTTTCAGTCTGAGCAGTGTGTGTCAGGTAGTTAGAAAGATCCCTTGGGTTCAGGACTGATATTTAGCATTCATTTCTGAAACCCCAGTGTCAAGTGTGGTACTTTCCACATAGTAGGGGCTCTGTCTATGTTTGGTTAAGAAGAAACAATGTCACAGCACAAACACCCTATATCCAGTCACTGCCTTGTCAAACTCCCCCAGGGGCTTTCTAATGCCCTCAAGGTAATGTCTACACTATTTAACTTGGCTTCCAAGTCCCACCAGAGACTGTGGTCTAGGCTATCTCAAGCTAGCCGCTATTCACCCAATCCCCAACCCTCACTCAACCTTCACACATCCTTAATGTAGTTCTGAAGCAGTAAGTGTCTGGAATTAGATGATTCACATCTTGCCCTGCACATGATAAATACCCAATAAGCAGAAGTTGCTGTTATTACTACTACTAGTAGTACTATTATTACTACTACTAGACCTAGAAACTGGTAGAGGCAAGGTTGAACTCAGGTCTCCTGTCTGAACCCAGTGCTCTTTGCTCCCACTGCCTCTTTGCAGCACACAGTTCAGTACATGGTTCATACTGGACAGTGAAATCTTTGATTCCACTCTCCTTGGCTCCTTCTGCATCCTCTTTTGAAGTTCTGTGGCACAGGGATTTTAGTGACCAGAAGACAGGACTGGTTTCCCTCTGAGCAGACATAGATGTATGCAGTGTCAGAAATCTAGAGCTGGAAGCTACTTTTGTCATCATCTCCTGCAAGTCAATGAACAAATAATTTCTACAACATCCATTAGAGAGGTTCACCCAACCTCTGCCTATATGCTCTGTTCTCTCAAAAGGCTGCCAATCTCAGCACTATTTGGCCCTGATGGGGGAAACAGTCTTTATCCTGCAGCCTCTTGGCACTTTTGCCCATGGTCCTCATCCTGCCAGCTGAAAAGATACATTTCCTAGCACGAACCTGTACTCCTCCAAGTCTGACAGTCTTCTTTCTTTTTTGTTATAGATGAACTATCTGGCAGCCGAAGCAACCATTCAAAGTTCCATCCTTATCATTTTTCACCTTGTTCCTTTTGGCCTTGTTTTTGTGCATCAGCTTTGAAAATATCATCCCAGGGTTAATGCTGGGGTTAATGAGTAACTAAGAGTGCTCCACTTTTGCAATACAGGGCACGTTATAAAGATGGAAAGATTTTGCTTTCTGAGAGATGCTAGTGGCTTCTTGGGCATATGCTGTAAGTACTTTTTTTTTCTCTTTGGGAACTTTGAACGTCTCTATCAGCAATTCAGAATCCCAAATAACCATGAGCTCCAAACTCCTAGCACCAGAGGCCAAGGTCTAAGTGTGGTCATCTGATAATTGACCTCCTACCAGTCTCGGTGACTTTTACTGAACGAGGACTCTGGTGACAATGTGGAGATTGGATAGAGGGATAGAAGCAGGGGGGTTGGGGTGGGAGAGATTGAAGGCAGTGTGACCTGCTAGGAGCTGTGAAGAAGTTCAGGTCATGAACTGAGGCAGTGGCAGTAGAAAGGAGAAGTTTTGAGAGGTTTTTAAAAGATAGTACTCATAGAACATCATGATTCATTAGATGTTGGGAATGAGAATAAAAGAAGCCCCTAGGATGAATCCTTGGTTTTTGGTATGGAAGTCTCAGTAGATAGCGATGTGGAATGAAGATGAAAGAGCAGGCTTGAGGGCTAAGGAGATGTGTTTACCTTGAAAACTTTGATATTTCCAATTTGAAACTGAGGTATATGTGGGACATTCTGGTGGATGTATCCAGTAGGCAACTGGACAAATGGCTGGGAATGCAGGAAAGCAATCTCAGAGTATATAGTTTTGTGTGGTGGCATTTGAGTTCCTGGGAGTGAATGAGATCACTCAGGAAGAGAATGGAGGACTGAATAAGGAGTCCTGCCTGATTCCATGGATCACTTCCTTCTGATCACTTACACCCATGGTTGTTGGATTCCACAGCTGACTCTCTTACTCCACTGACTTGTAATCTTGCAGGCACAGAGCGTCTTACCTCATATTTTCTGGCTTCTGCTCTAATAATTAAAAAATAACATTACTGAGTGTGAGAATAATAGTTTTAAGATGTCTTGCAACTTAGAAATTACTCTTTTAGATGATACTTAGAGTGAGAGAGATCTGAAATGCAAAAAGTTATACTTTCATCTTCCTGTTGTTTGGAAACACTCCTGTGGCTTCTGTGCATTGTGTTAATGCATCAATTTCAGCTCATGATCTTGTACATGGCTCTATAAACCACCACCCTTCCAATATAATTAAAAATATCTTTTGAAAATTATTCTCTTTTTTATTTTATCCAAAAAACCACTACAGGTATTCTCTCATATCATCTCTTATAGCTTTTATCTTAAGAAAAGTGCCAAATTAAAAAAAAATCCAAAACACTAATATACAAAAAATAATGTAAGCAGCGAGAGTACTAGTTTTATTTAAACTCCTCCCTCTCCAAAAGGCTGCCTCTAGTTCAAATAAAAAGTTATTCAATTTCCGAGAGTTTAATTTGTTCATAGTTTTCATATGTTGATATTACATCTGAATGATAATCCATGTGATTACTTCTGTGGCCTCAGCGAGCCAACTCTCCTACTCCCTGCCCCTATTAGATGTCATCAGTTTTTTATGGGAGAGAGGCCTCCACACAGCCCCTAGTGAGCACACCATGAAATATCTTCTATTGTTTTACTAATCATGATGGGTGATTATTATGTGCTTCTGGCTTTGAGTTTTCCTGCAGCTGAGATTCCCCAATGGTTCTCTCACTTCATCTCTTATAGATTACCTTCCTTCCAAAATGCCACTGTTCCTCTATCTGGTTCTACTGGTACTTGGACTTCATTGTGCACCATCTAACAGCTCTGAAGGCAGAGAAACCACCTGCCATTCTCCCCAACAAAATGCCACTCTCTATAAGATGTCATCCATCAATGCTGACTTTGCATTCAACCTATACCGGAGGTTCACTGTGAAGACCCCAGATCGGAACATCTTCTTTTCCCCTGTGAGCATTTCTGCAGCTTTGGCCATGCTCTCCCTTGGGGCCTGCTCCAACACCCAAACACAAATCCTGGAGAGCTTGGGGTTCAACCTCACAGACACCCCAATAGCAGAGATCCAGCAGGGTTTCCAGCACCTGATATGTTCACTGAACTTTCCAAAGAAGGAGCTAGAATTACAGATGGGAAATGCCCTCTTCATTGAAAAGCAGCTGAAACCACTGGCAAAATTCTTGGATGATGTCAAGAGCCTTTATGAGACTGAAGTCTTTTCTACTGACTTCTCCAATATTTCTACAGCCCAGCAGGAGATCAATAGTCATGTGGTGAAGCAAACCAAAGGGAAAGTTGTGGGCCTCATCCAAGACCTCAAACCAAACACCATCATGGTTCTGGTGAACTATATTCACTTTAAAGGTAAAGCTCTAATAGGCCTGTTTCTAGTTCCATGTTCTGATAATTTGGTGAGGCACTGGGGGGTGCTGATTGTCTCTTCTGACTGGCATCAGTAGGTGTCCCTCATACGACCTGCTCCACTGGACATAGCTGTATGTAGTTTTGGATCTTCCCAGAGGCACACATAGCTCTGTAGATGAACGCAGGAAATTTCTAGGGAGAGGGCACTTTCAGAGAGGTGAGTGACAATGGTATGAACGTCCTGCTAACATCTAGCTAGAGAATCATAGTTTCCAAAAGATTTGGTGATGTGGGACAAGCTTGCATTTGGCAGGTAAACAGATTTGGGTTTAAATCCTACTGTGACCCTGACTTGCTGTACAGTCTTGGGCATGTCACATAAATACTTCTATCATGTACTATCTACCCACTATGTACCAAGCACCATGCTGCTGTGTGTGATCTACACACATTGTATCATCTAATCCTTACAAGTGCCCAGGTACAAACAGTTAATAAGTTTCAGAGCTGGTATTCCTGCCCAGGTTTGTCTGATTCTAAAGCTGGTGCTTGTAACAACAAGAATCATATGACTCTTTTCTGAAGGTGCTGTGCCCAAATGATTTCTCCTGGTTCTACAGCACATGTCAGCCATGTTTGGTGGAGGAGTGAACAATTCTTGGCCACAAACCACATACTTGTAGACGGATAAAACGGCAGAACAGATCCATTGTCTCATTTCACCCTGTATGTTGGATGTGCTTATACCTTTTTACGGAAGAGGAAACTGTGGCTCTGATGGGTTTAGTGTAAGTATAGTGGTTTTGAACACAGATGGAACATCTATTGAACACAGAGTCCAACAGCCCTGGGTGTGACTCCTGGCTCTGCCATCAGCTAGCTGGGAGACCATGTAAAGTTACTTTCTCTCCCTGATCCTCAGCTACTCACTTGTAAAAATGGTTGACAGTAGGTACCTACCTCTGTCATGGCCTTAATTACTAAATGAGATAACTGTTGGAAAAGCTCTCATTGGCACTAATACTGGTTTAAAACAAACAAGTCTCTTTTCTCTGTATTTTAAGCCCAGTGGGCAAATCCTTTTGATCCAGCCAAGACAGAAGAGGGTTCCAGTTTCTCAGTGGACAAGACCACAACGGTGCAAGTGCCCATGATGCACCAGATGGAACAATACTATTACCTGGTGGATACGGAGCTGAACTGCACAGTGCTGCAAATGGACTACAGCAAGAATTCTCTTGCACTCTTTGTCCTTCCAAAGGAGGGCCAGATGGAGTGGGTGGAAGGGGCCATGTCATCTAAAACATTGAAGAAGTGGAACCGGTTACTGCAGAAGGGGTAAACATCTTAGATGATGTGAGAAGTAGAAGGTGGGCATAACGGTACAGGTGAGACTGAGTTCAGAGAAACTCAGAGGCAGGAGAATCACCCTAAACTACCTAACAGCTGTGTGATGACCGCTAAAGAATGCTGAGAACATACTCTGTGCCAGCCGCTATACCAGACACTTTATTTACTTCGTTTCTGCTAAACACATCAACAAACCTGCAAAAGAGATAGTATCATAGGCATTTTTCAAATGAGGAAGTCAGGCCTAGAAAGATAAAACGAACTGTCCAAAGTCAGCCAGTTATTAAATTGATGGCTTCCCAGAGGACAACTAGAGCTTGAGGGATGGATTAGATTTTAATGTTAAGAGTTGGATGAGCAGCCATACTGGGCTGGGAGTGCTAGATGGAAAACCTTGAGATTCCCCAGGTACTACCTGTTGGCATTAATGCCACTGGGTCCTCAACCTTGGCCAACACCCAGAGATGTTATTTTTTGATTATAAGTGAGTCACACCTCCCTACTTCCAGTGCTGCAGTCCAACATTGGCTAAACCAGAGATCATTCCTTCTGGGATAACTTCTGAAGTTTTGGTGCCCTGCCATGTGTTGACCTGAATAGCAATGGTTGTCAATACCTAGGGGAGGAGCAGAGTCCAATATAATACTGTAGTGACAGAGAGAGGGAGGGAATCATGAGCTTGGTGTACTGATAGCCATGTGTTCCTTGCCTCTTACCCAACAGGTGGATTGACTTGTTTGTTCCAAAGTTTTCCATTTCTGCCACATATGACCTTGGAGCCTTCCTTCTGAAGATGGGCATCCAGGATGCTTTTGCTGACAATGCTGATTTTTCTAGACTCACAAAGGACAACGGTCTTAAACTTTCCATTGTAAGTTGGTAGATTAGAGTTCTTGAATATATGAGCTAGAAGGGCCATTGAGAGTCAGTTAATTCAACTCTCGCATTTTATCAATGAGCACTGTGAAGCTTAGAGAGGCAGAATGACTCATTCTAGGCCAGATTCACTCTGGAGTCATTCTCATTACCCTCAAACAAGATACTGTAACAGTTATTCCATCCCTTACCCTTATGTCCTAAAATGATTCTGGTAGAAGAACTTAATGATCAGAATTGATGCTAATGAGATACAGTTATGGAGGGTGTGGTGAGGGCAGGAGAAAGCTTGAGAAGTGACTTCTAGAGGCAGAAAGCCATGGAGAAAGAGGTGGCTCCCTTACAGCTAGTTCTAAAATCAACAGAGATTCATTTACTACACTTAGCCAAGTAGTCTTCATATTCAAGCACCATCAACACAGCTCAGTAAAAGGGTAACCTTGTCTTTCCTTTTCCCTTCCTGCTTCCAAATCATCACAAAGACTTTTCCTGTTTTTTTCAGAGGATCAGCAATGTTTCTTCTCCCCCAACAGGCTGCCCACAAGGTTGTGCTGCACATTGGTGAAACGGGAACTGAAGCTGTAGCTGTCCCTGAAGTCAGATTCCTGGATCAGCCTGAGATAACTTTCTTTCATCCTATCATCCAATTTGATAGATCTTTTCTGTTGTTGATTTTAGAGAAAAGCACCAGGAGCATTCTCTTTCTAGGGAAAGTTGTGGACCCAACAGAAGTGTAGTTGGGAAAGAGGCCGTTGCCTAATTGCATGTGCTTATTGCAATGGGAAATAAATAAATAGTATAGCTTGATGTAATCGATGTGGGCTTGGACGTGCTTTCCTTTGTGCAGGGGTGGAGATTGGACCCTAGACAAACTGCATTGGGTGTGAAAGGGGCCACTCCTGTGACCAAACATTCACATGGTCAATGAGTGACTTGTTGCCCAAAGCACAGGAAGGCCCCAGGTCAGTGCATTCCTCTTTGTCAGAACACCCTCCCCGCATGCCCAGTTAGTTAGCTCGAAAGAATTTGACTGGGCAGGGAAATACCCCCTCTTGTGCCCTCTGGAGAATAGTTGAAATGCAGGTCAGGTCCTCATATCCCATTATTCTAATAATAAGATCAACGAATATAAAACAATGCAAATGCAGTGGATTATATGAGAACTTCTCAACCTCCTTTCTCTCATCCCATCAAAATGGTTCTCTGTGTTCTTGCCAGAACTACCACTGGTTGGTTGTAAAAAAGGTGCTTCCACTACAGGGCCGAGTCACAGACTGAGAGCTCCTGCTGGGGATGTGGCTTTTGTGACCTAACAAGCAAGGGACAAAAGAGCAAGAGAGACAGAGATGAATTTCCCTGTACAAGCCCACCTCCACCCCCCCCAAAGTTTCCTTATTGCTAATTTATAAGCTAGGAGTAGAAAAGGAAAGTCATTCATATCATATCTCATAGTCCTTCCTTTTCTGTATCCTAATCAGACTACTTTCCAAATGTTGCACCCTTGTCTCATCTGCTCAAGTACAGACCTCCTGGTTCGTCATTTTGTCTCTACTCTCATTGAAGTTTGATACCTCCTTATCCCCAGATCCTTCAACAACCTCCCTTTGACTATGCATACCAACCCACCTCCACCCAATGAACTAGATTTCATCTCAGGCAATTCAAAGCCCCAGTGTTAGAATTCAGTACACATAAATAGCATAGTGAGTGTTAATAATGTAGTGTCTGAAATTCTAGTGCTTCCTAAGGTGAAACTCTTCAGTGACAGGGAAATAGTAAAAAAATGCATAAATGCTTTTGCAGATATTGTTCTTCCAGATTGAAATAAATATATATGCTTAGAAAATAGGTAGCCCACAAACATTCTAGTACTTTCTTATTAGACCCATTTGAGATTTGCTTACTCCTGTTATAGTTTACGTTGATTTTATGGATAAGAAATTGGAAGCCCAGAGAGGGAAAATGACTCATGGTACAGAAAGTTCATTGCTAACATGGAGTTTGGTTTCACTGAAGTTACATTACAAGCCTGGCTCTGCTCCTTATACTGTTTTGTGATCTTGGACAAAGTACTTAAACCTTGGGCCTTATTGTCCTCATCTGTAAAATGCGAGCATGAATGATATCTATGTCATCAGGATTTTGTGAACATTCCATACTGCAAAATATGTAATGTGCTCATCACAGAGCCAGACATCTGATTAAAAAAAAAAAAAACCTATAAATAGTAGTTGTTATTCCTATTGATCAACATCATACATTTGACTGGTGTCAGAACCAAGGTTGCAGTATGTGTCTCCTGGTTCGCAGATTTATGTTCTCTAGCTCAGGCCTTACCTCCAGAGGCCAGAGTAAATGCCATACAAGCCCCTTCCTAAAGCTCCCCAAATGAGTTGGATCACGGGTTGTTCTGGGAGGAATATCAGTATCTCTAGGGGGAAGTCAGAAATTAGTGATACTGTCCCAGAAGTAATTCATGTGTCTCATTAGAGACTAAACCTCATTCAAATCCTTTATTTTTGTGGCCAGATCGTGAAGGACTGCCACTATTCACCTTATAAATATCAGCTCATTCCATCAAACTAGGAATAGAAGATAACTTCCTTAACCTCATAAGGGTTACCTGTAAAATACCTATAGGAAATATCTCACTTAATAGTGAAAATTTTTAGCAGAATTTCTACTAAATTTGGATCAAGACAAGAATTCTCTATATTATTGCTTCTATTTAATATTATACTGGAAGTCTTAGACATGAAAAAGAAATGCAGATTATAAAGGGTGGAGTGGAAAAAAAGAAACAAATCTGTCTACACCAAGAAAACATACGGATAAACTTTTAGAACAAAAAGCAGAAAACTTCTTGGGAAACAGAGTACAAGAGAGTAGTGTCATGGATGATATAAAATTCACCAACTCTATTTACCTTTCTCCATTGTGATAGAATTATAGCCACAGGGCTTCCCTGATATACTATATTTCCTAGCCTCCCTTACAGTTAGGTATAGCCATAAAACTAGGTTCTCATAGATGGCATATGAGTGTAAGTGATGTGTGACATTTATGGACTAGGACATTACAACAGTTGGGTACCTTCTTCACTCTCTTTCTATCTCTTTTGAACTGGATTGTGGAGTTACTTATGATCCAGTTTGACCACAAAGGAGATGAAGAGCTCTTTGGCAGTCTGGTGTAAGTGTGTGCCTCTTTTTAGAATAGTATTTTAAATACCAAAAAAGAAGTTTCTGGGATTACAAAGGCCATCAGTAACATTAAAATATAATTATAAAAATAATACAATTAAAATTAATAACGTAGTAATATGTGTTTCCACAACATATTAATTAATAAGATATTGTAACAGATATAATAAATACATTAATTCCAAAGTAATAGGAAGTATAAGTGATATTTCAAGATGTTTGCCACAATGATAACTTGCTTTGAAATTATGAGGATTTTGTATGTGACAAAAAATCACAGATACAGTTGCCACTACCATGGTTTGTGGCTCACATTCATAAATGAACAAAATGCTAAACTTTGGCTGGAGGATGGCAAAGTTAAAGATGAAATTTTTCATAAACAATTTATAGATCCTCTGAATTTTGTCCTTAGACTTCCCTGAAGGTTCTATGGACTTTAGGTTAAAAACTCTGCCTCGGTGGAAAAACAGGATGGAAAAGACCTTGATATCTAACTGCATTATAGGATTAATAAAATAAAATAGGATTTTATTTTATTAGCTGGAAAGCCCTAGCTAATACAATGATACAATAAGTTTTGGGGGCCTGTTCCCTGAAGTAGCTTATAGAGGTTTAAAAACGTGGTTTATCTTCCTATAATTTCACCAAACTTTGCTCTTGACTACTCTATCCTTTTAAAAGCACAGAAATTTACCTGGTCACTTTGAGGCAAGTTTAGTCACTTACAAACTTTTCCTTTCTCTTTTGGTAGAACACATGGCTAAATTCAAGTCTTTCTCCCACCTTTTTTCTCTTTCCCAACTCCCAAAATGATTTAACTAACATAAAAGGAGGACACTCAGTCATGTATTATTATTATTACTTTTTGGTGAGGAAGATTGGTCCTGAGCTAACATCTGTGCCAATCTTCCTCTATTTTGCATGTAGGACACTGCCACAGCATGGCTTGATGAGTGGGGTGTAGGTCCGCACTCAGGATCTGAACTTGCCAACCCCAGGCTACTGAAGCGGAGCATGTGAAGTTAACTACTATGAAACCAGGCCGGCCCCTGTATTTTTCTGATAACAGGAAAGAGGCTTCTTATCCAAGATGGTTAGCATATGTCCACATTGGCTTATGCTGATATTTTCCTTCCACACTGGCTGCTGTCCATCACTTCTGGCACGGGTTGAGGTGGTTCCTGTCCTGCCACAACCTTCAGTTCACAGGGCCTCCTTAAAGCATTGTCTTGATGCCAATCTCAAGATCTTTTTTGATCTCTTGGTCCTCCTTCAACTTTTAGGCATACCCACCCCCCTGCCTTCCCCACTGACAGGGCATGAGGACTGAGAACTTCTCTCCCCACATTACACAGGGCTACAGGGGTCTCTATGAGGTTGTCCTCAGGCACATGCATTTCAACACTTCTCAGCCATTATTACTCTTCTGCAGTAGAGTCATGTTAGATGTGTGGTTTATCCACAAAGCTTTCAGATTTCCATGATGACTCCTGGGAGTTGAGGCAAAGTCCCTAAAACTTTCACGGAGTTTTTTTCCTCTCTACCTGGGGCTCAGCCCTAACAGGTAGAGAAGGCAGGGTGAGAGCAGAGTGTGGGTTCCTTTCTCAAAGGCTGGTGTATCTGTTAACCTGTGCTGCCTAGAGAAGGTGGTACAGAAAAGCCATTTATGCACACAGTCTGGTACCTTCTGGAATGTGAAAAAATATTCTTTCCTGGAGAACCAAGCTTAGGGAAGTCTCTGATGTACCTTAGTGGAAACCATGCCTGAGACTCATGGCTAAAAGGAGAAGTCCTTAGACAAGAGTGAAGGCTTTTCAAGGATAGAAAATAAGGCTGATCTGAGGAGGTATACATTATAGTTCACAATCAATACTAATGTGTACATGTGCTATAGGGACACTGAGCTATCAGAGCAGCCACTAAAAGGGTATTTGTGTAAAGAACCCAAGGCCTACTGAGACAATAAGGTAAAAGTAACTTTGGAGTTGCTGCTTATGACTTGGGTTATGAGGACTAAAGTCCTCAAAAAAAAAAAAAAAAAAGACACAAAGGCTTTCCCTGCCTTTGGGATAAAGGTACTTGGTGTGCAGAAAACTCACTCTAAGTTTATGAATCAGCTAAGTGATCCCCATTCTGGAAAGTCAACTTGACTTGCCTTTGTGTGGTCCCTTACAATGCTTTGGAGTCTTGTCCTTAAAAAATGGTTCCAAATGCCTTGACAGGAAGGGTTATTTAAACAGTCTGAGAAGGTAATATACCACTCTGAGGCAAAACTATCCAATTTGGGTGAAAAGATTTTGTTTTGGAAAATATTGCCCAACGTTAACCCTTGACCCCAAAGAGTCAAGTGCAAAGCATTAAAGGAGAGAGTGGATAAAAGGTAGCAAAAGAGGAGTACTGCAACTGAACAATGGGAGTGAACAGAATAGTAATAGATGATATGCTGTATCAAGGGTTTACTATGTGCAAGGCACTATGCTAAGCATTTTACACATATTATCTCAATTAATTTTTGTGACAGACCTATGGAGGAGCGTGGTAGAGTCAACTAGCTCTCCTGCTAGCACCTCCATAGTGAAGGGTTATTTCTGGCAAAGGGGTAACCAGTGAGGGGCTACATTTTCCACTCACCCTTTTGCAGTTAAATGGGGTAATGTGGTTAGTTCTTGTGGTAGACTGAATAATGGCCCCCAAAGTTATCTAGTTCTTAATCTGTGGAATCTGTGAATATTAATTTTGCATGACAAAAGAGACTTCGCAGATGTGAGAAAGTTATGGACCTTGAGATGGGAAGTTTATCCTGGATTATACAGTCAGGCCCTAAATGCAATCACAAATATCCCTTTTAAGAGGGAAGCAGAGAGAGATTTGAACATAGGAGAAGGTGATGTGATGATCGAAGAAGAGAGAGATTTGAAGATGCTATAGTACTGGATCTGAAGATAGAGGAAGGGGTTATGTGACAAGGAATGTAGGGAATACAACACTAGAAGCTGGAAAAGGCAAGGAAATAGATTGTCCCCTATATCCTACAGATAGAGTACAACTGCTGACATCTTGGTTTTGTTCCAGTAAAACTATTTTGAACTTCTGGCCTCTAGACTGTAAGAAAATAAATTTCTGTTGTTTTAAGCCATCAAGTTTGTGGTAATTTGTTACAGCAGTCATAGGAAACTAATATGGTTCTCTAGTAAATTAAGCCTGGATTATATTTATCGTTATATCAATGCAGTCATAAAATATATTTTTAGAGAGGAAGGGGCCCCTTAATTTACTATTATATGTTCATTATTATTATGCTCATTTTATCTTTTGTTTTTAAAATAAACTAAAATGAAACCTTTTTTATGAGCCCCTTAAGAGTATCATGACCCTAAGACCCTGTGACTACTGTGCCTAGTGGATAGGTCAGTGACATCACTTCTGAACCATGGAGGTTATGGAGCCAGTGTGCCTTCTCTGCTCTCTCTTTTTTGAAGAAAGTCTCTCAGATCCAAGCAGCTAGCACTGAAAAAAAAATCTGTTTTATCTGAGTCACCATGTGGAGGAAAGTTACCTTCTGCCCAGGAATACCCACATTGTACTGTTACCCGAGTGAAAAATGAACTTTTATTGCTTTAAGTCACAGAAATGTTGGGATGTATTTGTAACAGCAGCTAACATACTAAAGAATACAGAGATTGGTACTACTTTGAAGTGTAATTCACTCATAATAAAAGTCTAAAACATGTGGCTTTGGCTTAGTGGTCAAGTTGTGTGCAGTGAGGAAGTTGAAATTGGAAACTGGAGACACGGAGACCCAAGTGCAGTGGCAAATATTGGGTGCATTTATCATCCACGATCACTTGAAAGTCAAACCAAAGACCTGGTAAGCCAGAAGCTCTAGGAGAAGAGATTGGATAATAGAATGTTGATAGGGTGTATTCGTTGTTACTTGCTGTGTTTAGGAAGGTGTGTCAAGAAAGGGATGCACATTGCAGAATTGTCTGGTTTGAGATGAAACACAGAAGGCTATAGAGAGTCTTAGTCTGCTCAGGCTGCCATAACAAAATAACAGACACTGGGTGGTTAAACAACAGACATTAATTTTCTCATGGTTCTGAAGGCTAGAAGTCCCAGATCAAGGTTCAGAATGGTCAGTTTCTGGTGAGTACTCTCTTCCTGGCTTGGAGACAGATGCCTTCTTACTTTGTCCTGACATGATCTTTCCTCAGTTTGTACACATAGAGAGATTTCTTTCTTCTTATTCTTCTTATAAGCCCACCAATCCTATCAGATTAGGACTCTGCCATTATGACCTCATTTTATCTTAATTTCCTTCTAAACACCTTATCTCCAAATACAGTCTCATTGGACGTTAGGGTTTCAACATATGAATTTTAGAGGGGACATAATTCATTCCATAGAATTCTACCCCTGGCTCCCCAAAATTCATGTCATTCTTGCATGCAAAATACATTCATTCCATCCCAACAGTTCTCAAAATCTTAACTCATTCTAGCATTGACCCTAAAATTTAAAGTCCAAAGTCTCATTTAAATACCATATAAATCAGATATAGGTGAGACTCAAGGTACAATTCGTCCTGAGGCAAAATTTGTCTCCAGCTGTTACTGTGAAACTAGATAGTTTACGTGTTTCCAAAATACAATGGAGGGGCTGGCATAGGATACATTTTCCATTCCAAAAGGGAGAAATTAGAAGGAAAAGAGGGACGATGGGTCCCATGCAAGTCCAAAACCTAGCAAGGCAAATTCCATTAGATTTTAAGATTAAAAAATAATCCTCTAGTTTAATACTCTGCCCCTCAGGCCCACTGGGGTGGCAACATCTCCTCCATGACTCTAAGCTGTGGTACTGCCCCTGCAACTCTGCTGGGTCAGGCTCCCACCCACAAGGCTCCAGCGGATCCTGCCCCTAAGGTTTCAGGAAAAGGCCATCTGGCCGGTTGAAACTGAAGTGGTAGCTCTGATGATCTCTGAATTGCTTTCAGGGTCATTTTCCCCTCTTCTTGAAGGAGAGCACATATTCACAGCCAAATAGCTCTATCGTTATTCTGTCAAGTCCAAGAAGCCTTCCTTCATTTTGTCCCACCTTCATCCTTCAGTTTAAACTGGCAGTGTTTCTGCTAATAGAACCACATAAACTATTAGTCAAGTGATAGTCTAGCCACAACAGCTTTCTCAGTTTTTGAAATAGGGGCAGGCTGACAATTTTCCAAATCTCCAAGTTCAAGTTCTTTTTTGATTAACAATTCCTTCTTCAATTTATCTCTCTCCTTTGGCATTTTACTATAAGCAGTAAGGAGAACTAAGCCACTCTTTCAAAACTTTGCTTAGAAATCTCTTCAGATAGGTATCCAATTTTGTCCCTTGAAAGTTCTACCTTCCACAAAACATTAGAAAACAGTTCAGCCAAGTTCTTTGCCACTTTGTAACCGGGATCTCCTTTCTTCCAGTTTCCAATAACATGGTCCTTATTTCCAGCTAAGATCTCACTAGAATCACCATTAATGTCTATATTTTTAGATTGTACCTTAAAACTCTTCCAGCCTCTATCCATTACCCAGTTCCAAAGCTGCTCCCACATGTTTAGGTATTTGCTACAGCAGCACCTCACTCCTTGGTAACAAAACATGTATTAGTCTTCTAGGTCTGCCATAACCAAATAATATAGACTGGGTGGCTTAAACAACACAAATTTATTTTCTCATAGTTCTGGAGGCTAGAAATCCCAGATTGAGGTGCAGCATGGTTGGTTTCTGGTGAATACTCTCCTCCCAGCTTACATACAGCCACCTTCTCATTCTGTCCTGACATGGTCTTTCCTAGGTGTGTGCATATGGAGAGAGAGAGAGAGAAGGAGAAAAAGAGATCTCTTCTTCTTCTTGTAAGGTTACTATTTCTATCAGATTAAGACCCCACCTTTATGGTCTCGTTTTACATTGATGACATCCTAAAAGACTTATCTCCAAATACAGTCATGTTGGGGGCTAGGGTTTCACACATATAAATTTTTTAACAACACAATTCAGTAGATAGTAGTGGCCCTGCATGGCTTAAAATGCCAACTAATACTGGACTCTAAACAGAAAGACTTCAGGCTGAAAAACATCTTCAAGCAAAAAGGCTTAATAAGTCTCCTCAGAGAGATAAAGGCAGAATAGAGGACTTTAAAATCCCATTTCTCCACAAAAATAACTATTAAATTGGCAAAACTTGTCAGAATCAAGTTTTCCAAACTCTGGAAACTAGCCAAAGGCTTATAGCAATCAGCAGAATACTTAATTAAGGAAAAAAATAGCTGAATCTCAGTAGGAAGAGAGAACTTTGTGAAATTTTAAATTACCCCCATCCCATACCTTGATCCCTAGCTCAATGGTGGCATTGAAAACAACAGCCTACATTCTGGGTGGAGATACTAATACCAGAGGAAGCATAAGGACACTTTTCCCTCAAAGCATTATTATGGTTGCTTGGTTTGATGTGTCCAGTGACTCCCTGGAGGGCAGGGTGAATATGTTTGCCTTTATTTCACCAAACTCTGAATTCTCTACTGCTGAGATGCCTAGCCAGGGAGCATTTGTTGAAAACATTTAAAGGCCAATGACTAAGTCATAGCTACCTGAGAAAACTGACAACAGTTGAGGCAAACGATAAACTAACCAAAAAGCTTGGGAAGTAAAGCTGGGGAATAAAATACCTTGAGGAATAAGGGCATTCAAAATATCTGGCATATTCCTAGGAATCTTTAAGTCAACACAGATGTCCAGGGCTGAGCGCATTCTCAGAAAGTGGCTGAGAAGAACCTAGGCCTCACGTCTGGCTGATGTTCAGGTTCTATGCAAACAGGAAGTAAAAGGTAAGGCAGAATTGTAAACAGTCATGCTGAGTATTGAAGGTATGCCCTAATGTACATGTAGAGCCTGTTTGGAAAGAGATTTTTTTTCTTTCTCTCAGGCATTTAAGGAAATCTCTGTCCATTCACTAGCTGACCACTAAGCTAATGGAGCAAAGATTTCATGGGCTACACATGAAAAGAACATAAACTTTACAAAATTAGTTCAGAAAAGTCACTAAATAAACAAGAAATAACAAGTGAAATAAGCAACAACAACTCTGGGAATGGGAGAATATCTGATATCCAGAATTTCCACATTATAATAACATTCAAAATGCCTAGTTTTCAACAAATAATTACATGGCATCAAAATAAATAAGAAAGTATAGCCATGTACGGGGGTCGAAAAGGAGTTAATAGAAACTGTACCTGTGGAATCTAGACATTGGAATTATTAGACAAAGACTATAAAATAACTATTTTAAATATACTCAAAGAACTAAAGGAAACCACATAATAAGAATGAAAGGAAACCAAGAAAGTGATGTCTTACCAAAAAAAGAATATCAATAAAGAAATAGAAGTTATAAGAAGGGACCAAATAGAAATTCTAGAGCTGAGAACTCCAGCAACTGAAAAATTCACTAGAGTGACTCAATAGTAGATTTGAGAAGGCAGAATAAAGAATTTGCAAACTTGAAGATAGGTCAATTGAGAATCAGAAAGAAAAATGAATGAAGAAAAGTGAAGAGAGCCTAGAGTCCTATAGTATACCAACATATGCATAGTGGAAGCCTCAGAAGGGGTGGGGGGGGGGGAAGTGCCAGAGAGAATATTAAAAGAAATAATGACAGAAAACTCCCCAAATTTGATGAAAGACACGAATATACAAATCTAAGAATCTCCACAAACCCCAGGTAGGATAAAATTAATGAGATCCATACTGAGACACATTGTAATCAGACTTTCAAAAGACAAAGACAAAGAGAAACTACTGAAAGCAGCAACAAAGAAGTGACCCATCAGTTACAAGGGATCCTCAATAAAATTAACAACCAATTTTTCATCATAAACCATGAAGAACAACAGACAATGAGATGACATATTCAAAATAATGAAAAATAAAAAATTGTCAACAAAAATTCTGTATCCATCAAACTATTCTCAAATTGAAGGAGAAACTAAGATATTCCCAGATGGGGAAAAAAACCTGAAGGAGTTTGTCATTAGTAGACTTGCCCCACAAGAATTGCTATAGGATGCCCTTCAAACTTAAATGAAAGGGCATTAGACAGTCACTCAAATCCACAGGAAAAAATTAAAAATATCATCAAAGATACTAGATAGGAAAATTAAAAATTCAATATTAATGTATTTTTGGTTTGTAAGTCCTCTGCTTTGGTATATAATTTAAATGACAATGACATAAAACAATAATTACAAATCTATGCTAATGTACACATAATGTATAAAAATAAAGATATAATTGGTGACAATAACATTATGGGGGAAGAGCTATCTATGAACAAAATTTTTTTATGCTACTGTAAATAAGTTCATATTAATACAAACAATATTCATAAATTAAGATGTTAATTGTAATCTCAGGACAGCAACTAATAAAGTAACTAAAAAATATATAGTTTAAGAAATGACCAGGTAATTAAAATGATGCACTAGAAGATATCTGTTTACCAGAAAAGAAGGCAAATATTGAGTAATTGACAAACAAAAAATATATGACATATAAAAAATAAATAGCAAAATTTCAGATGGAAATCCTTCCTTATTACACTATGTACAAATGGATTAAAATTTTCAACTAAAAAGCAGAGATGGACAGAATAGATAAAAATCATGATCAAACCTTATACTCTCTGCAAGAGACTCACTTTAGATTCAAATACACAAATAGTTTGAAAGTAAAAGGAAGAAAAAGATATTTCATGCAAATAGTAACCAAAAGAGAGCTGGTGTGGTTATATTATTGTCAGACAAAATACACTTTAAGATAAAAATTATTACAAGAGAAAAAGGATATTATGTAGCACACCATCTTCGGGCTGGGCCGTGGTGGACGTTTTGAGGGCATCCGACCCGCAGCGTGTGCGTGCCACACCGACTCCTGTGGAATCCTGAGCCGGCTGTGTAGCTTTCTCTCTTTGTCTCATTACCATGTCCTCCAACGAGAATGCTAATTCCCCAGCTGCCCGCCTTAACAGATTCAAGAACAAGGGGAAAGACAGCACAGAAATGAGGCGGCGCCAAATAGAAGTTAATGTGGAGCTGAGGAAAGCTAAGAAAGATGACCAGATGCTGAAAAGGAGAAATGTAAGCTCCTTTCCTGATGATGCTACTTCTCCGCTACAGGAAAACCACAACAACCAGGGCACTGTAAATTGGTCTGTTGAGGATACTGTCAAAGGCATAAATAGCAACAATTTGGAAAGCCAGCTCCAAGCTACTCAAGCTGCTAGGAAACTGCTTTCTAGAGAAAAACAGCCCCCCATAGACAACATAATCCAGGCTGGTTTGATTCCAAAATTTGTGTCCTTCTTGGGCAGAACTGATTGTAGTCCCATTCAGTTTGAGTCTGCTTGGGCCCTCACTAACATCGCTTCCGAGACATCAGAACAGACCAAGGCTGTGGTAGAGGGAGGTGCTATCCCAGCATTCATTTCTCTGTTGGCATCTCCCCATGCCCACATCAGTGAACAAGCCGTATGGGCTCTAGGAAATATTGCAGGTGATGGTTTGGTTTTCCGAGACTTGGTGATCAAGTATGGTGGAGTTGACCCGCTGTTGGCTCTTCTTGCAGTTCCCGATATGTCATCTTTGGCATGTGGTTACTTATGTAATCTTACCTGGACACTTTCAAACCTTTGTCTCAACAAGAATCCTGCACCTCCATTAGATGCTGTTGAGCAAATTCTTCCCACTTTAGTTCGTCTCCTGCATCATGATGATCCAGAAGTATTAGCAGATACCTGTTGGGCCATTTCCTACCCTACCGATGGTCCAAATGAACGGATTGAAATGGTCGTGAAAACAGGAGTGGTACCCCAACTTGTAAAGCTTCTAGGATCTACTAAATTGCCAATTGTGACTCCTGCACTAAGAGCCATAGGAAATATTGTCACTGGGACAGACGAACAGACTCAGGTTGTAATAGATGCGGGAGCACTTGCCATCTGTCCCAGCCTGCTAACAAACCCCAAAACTAACATTCAGAAGGAAGCTACGTGGACAATGTCAAACATCACAGCTGGCCGCCAGGACCGGATACAGCAAGTTGTGAATCATGGATTAGTCCCATTCCTCGTTGGTGTTCTCTCTAAGGCGGACTTTAAGACACAAAAGGAAGCTGTATGGGCTGTGACCAACTATACAAGTGGTGGAACAGTTGAACAGATTGTATACCTTGTTCATTGTGGCATAATAGAACCGTTGATGAACCTCTTAACTGCAAAAGACACCAAAATTATTCTGGTTATTCTGGATGCCATTTCAAATATCTTTCAGGCTGCTGAGAAACTAGGTGAAACTGAGAAACTTAGTATAATGATCGAAGAATGTGGAGGTTTGGACAAAATTGAAGCTCTACAAAACCATGAAAATGAGTCTATGTACAAAGCTTCATTAAACTTGATTGAGAAGTATTTCTCTGTAGAGGAAGAGGAAGATCAAAATGTTGTGCCAGAAACTACCTCTGAAGGCTATACATTCCAAGTTCAGGATGGCCCTCCGGGGACCTTTAACTTTTAGACTGTACAGCTGAGGCAGAAAGTTGTTTGTTGTGTGCTGTGTTTGGTATAAGTTTGTCTTAACTGTTTCTCTACTAAGAACTCTTTTTAAATGTGGTTTGTTATTGTAGTACTTTTTACAACGAAACTATACTTGAACAGTTCCAAACTGTGTACATATTGTATGAAGCTTCTCCTTTCAATGGGTTTCTTATTTCTACGTGGAATTTCATATCTTGCAGTGTCCTGTAAATAAAGCTTAAATTCCAAAAAGAGGATATTACGTAATCATAAATTGTCAGTTCATCAAGAAAATACAATATTTATGATCATATATACAGCTAACAGCAGAGCCTGAAATATATGAGGCAAAAACAGATAGAATTTAAGGAAGAAATAAATTCAACAATAATAGTTGGAGAGTTAAATACCCCATATTCAATACTGATTAAAACAGCTAGAAAGAAGACCATCAAGGAAATAGAAGATTTAAATAATATTATAAAGCAACTAGACCTAATAGACATATATAGAGCACAATACACAAGGACAGCAGAATACACATTCTTCTCACGTAGCCATGGAACTTATTATAGGGTAGACCATGTGTTAACCCAGAAAACAAGTCTCAATAAATTTAAAAAGATTGAAATATATAAAACATCTTCTCTTACCACCAGGGAATAAAAATAGGAATCAATATCATAAGGAAATCTGGAAATTTTGCAAATATGTGGAAATTAAACATTACACTATTAAACAATCAGTGGGTCAAAGAAAAGAAAATACAAGAGAAATTAGAAAATACATTGAGATGAATGAAAATTTAAAAACCGACATACCAAAACTTATGGGATGCCGCAAAAGCAGCACTTAGAGGGACATTTATACCTGCAAATACCAAGATTAAAGAGGAAGAAATATCTCAACAACCTAAGCTTCCACCTAAAGAAACTAGAAGAACAAGAGCAAACTAACCGCAAAGCAAGCAGAAGGAAAAAAATTATAAAGATTAGATCAGAGATAAAGAAAATTGAGAATAGCAAAACAGAGAGGATCACCAAACCAAAAGTTGGTTCTTCGAAAAGATCAACAGTATTGACATGTTGTTGCTAGACTGGCCAAGGTGAAATAGCCAAACTACTAAAATCAGAAATGAAAGTGGAGACATTATTACTGACCTTAGGGAAACAAAAAATTTTATAAGAGAGTATTGCATGAGCTAGTGTATGCCAATACTCAGGTTACCTTGATGAAATGGACAAATTTTTAGAAAGATAAAATCTATGAAAATTAACTCAAGAAGAAATATAAAATATGAATAGACCTTTAACAAGTAAAGAGATTGAATTAGTAATTTTTAAAACTTCCAACAAATAAATGCCTATGGCCAGATGGCTTCACTGTAAATTCTACCAAATATTTACAAAAGAATTAAAATCAATTATTCTCAAACTCTTGCAAAAATATAGAAGGAAGAACACTTCCTATCTCATTGTATTAGGCCAGTATTACCTTGATACCAAGGCCAGACAAAGACATAACAAAAAAAGAAAACAAAATACCAATACCTCTTATGAATATAGCTGCAAATATCCTCAACAAAAAGTAGTAAACTGAAGCCGGCAACATATTAGAGGTATTATACACGACGTCCATGTGAGATTTATCCCAGGAAAGTAGCAGTGTTTCAATACGCAAAAATTGATCAGTGTAATACAACGTATTAATAGGATGAAGAAAAACCACGATATCATCTCAACAGTTGAAGAGAAAGTGGTTGAAAAATTGAACACCCTTTCATGATAAAAACAACAAGCTAGGTATAAAGGGGAATTTCTTCAGCATGATAAATGGACATTTATTAAAACCCAAAGCTAACGCTATACTTAGTGGTGAAAAACTGGCAGCATTTTTCCTAAGATCAGAAACAAGACAAGTATGACCAGTCCTGACACTTCTATTCGACATTTTACTGTAAGTTCTAGCCAAAAGAATTAGGCAAGAAAAAGAAATAAATGTCAAGCACATTGGAAAAGAAAAAGCAAACTATTTCTATTTGCAGATGACATTATGTTTTACAAAGAAAACCCTTAAGAATCCACAAGAAACTATTTGAGCTAATAAATGAGTTCAGCGATGTTGTAGGATACAAAAGAAGCACACAAAATCAAGTGTAAATCTATATACTAGCAATTAACAATCTGAAAAGAAATTAAGAAAATTTCATTTACAATAGCATCATAAAAATTAAAATATTTAGGAATAAATTTAACCAAGGAAATGCAAGACTTGTACACTGAAACTACAAAATATTGTTGAAAAAAATTAAAGAAGACATAAATGGAAAGCTATCCTGGGTTCTTGGATTAGAAAACGTAATATTAAGATGGCATTACTCCCCATATTGATCCACAGATTCAGTGAAATCATCATAAAAATTCTAGCCACTCTTTTTTTTTGCAGAAGTGAAAAAGCTGATCCTAAAACTCGTAAGGAAGTGCAAGTGACCCTGAATAGGCAAAACAATCTTGCAAAAGAAGAACAAAGTTGTAGACCTTACGCTTTTCAATTTCTAAACACAAGCCAAGCTACAGTAATCAAAAAAGTGTAGTACTGGCATTGAAAGACATATAGATCAATGGAATAGAATTGTGAGTCTTGAAATAAACCCATACATCTATGGTGAATTGATTTTTGGTAAGGGTCCTAAGATCATTCAATGAGAAATTGTAGTCTAACGCATGACGCTATGGCAACTGGAAATCCACATGCAAAAGAATGAAGTTGGACCATTATCTCAAACTATATACAAAAATTAACTTCAAATAGAAAAAGGTCTAATTAACTCACATAGAAAAAGTCATTGAACAAAAAAAGCTTATTAAGATTTCTCATTTAAACAGATGTATTCAGTCTTTCAGCAAAGATCAGATTAAGGTTGTTTCCTTCTCATTCCAACCAACAGATTCTGATGGTCTCAATTAAGAAAAGAGAGAGGCAGAGAATGAGGAAGCAAAGAAATAAAGCAGACTTAATTGTGTCTAGGAAAAATGCTGGATGTGGTTGCTGTCACACGAGATTGATTGAAGGCAAATAGCCTGAAAGCTTATGGCGTTTTGAGGCAATTGCACTGGCAAAACCCCCACAAAATTAGTCTAAAACAACTTACAACTGTATAGCCTGGCCCCCAAATCTATACCATCAGGTAGAGGACTGTGAATAATTATGTATCCATCATGAGGGAAATCTCGCCAAAACCCACTTGAGATATGTCTGTGGAGAGAAATGGACAAGGGAGTTTCCCACAGAGAGAAGAATCAGTATCTAATCAGGGAACCTCTTCCACTACCAGGGTAGAGTATTTTCAGAGCACCCGATTAGTAAGATTCCATATTGCTATTAGACCAGAAATCGCAGTGTATCTTTCATTCTGCCACTTTGTTAATGGGAGTTTTTACTTAGCTTATTCTGTCCCCATTCTACCATTTTATATTGGGGATGTGGTGGAGGCAGATAATTTGACTTTTAATTCAAAAGGATCCACATGTGGACCTAATGGAGAGGACTACACATCACCCAGAGATTCTGGATTTTGAGCTGAATGTAGTAACAGATTAGAACATTGGCTTATCTTCCTTGGGGATGGAATGAGTGTATTCCAAGTGTGAGAAGGAAGGTGGCCTTCTTCTCAGATATTTTGTGGCCAGAGCAGCAAACAGATAAGTAACTGTCCTCCAAAAATCTGTTCCTTGCTTTCCATTGGATAAATTTATTGTTGAGAAATAGCTGCTTAGCCAGGAACTACATTTCCTAGCCTGCCATGTAACTAGAAGAGTCCTTGTGACTTGTTCTTATCAATGTAAAAAGAATAGAAGTGATCTGTATCACTGTTCAGCCAAGAAGATTAAGAGGCAGATATAGCCTTTACATAATCTCTTTCCTCATATTGCCAACTCCAGAGCCCTAGAATATGGAGGACTCACAAGAATGGAGGAGGCTGAATCACTGAATCACCATGTGGAAGAAACTACCCATCTATCATGAAAAACTACTTTGGACTATTAGGTGAGAGTGAAATAAACTTCTGATCTATTAAGCCATGGAAACACTGAGTTTTATTTGATAAACAGCATTACCCTTATCTAGAAATGTACCAATATTATCCCTCTTGTAATAGGACTATATATATATATATATATATATATATATATATATATATATATATAATGCTAGGGAAACATTGAAGATGAGGAAATAAAGGCTCAGGGGCTTAGGAAAATTCCCCAAAGGCACATGACCTTTTAGTGTTGAAACCAGGATTCTCACCCAGCCCATCTTACTCTAGAGCCTCTGCTCTTGGCTAGGACCTTACTTCTCTCCTGGAAAATAGTGATAATAAGAGCAGTGCCAGCAGTACTGGTACCTTTCCAAAGTTACTTCCTGCTGTAGCAGGAGGTCACTCACAATGTACATAGAAAGCAGTTAACAAAAGCAGTCAGAACCCTTCATCAGTTTTTGAGAAGGAGCCATGAGTTTCCAAGAATCCAGTTGAAAAGTTGAAACCTGGTATTAGAACCCCAACATCTCCATCAGAAAGGGAAACACAAATCCTCTTATGATGCATTAATTCAGTCATTCATTCAACAGACGTTAATGAAGGGCTTATCATGTGCCAGGATCTGTTCCAACAAAACAAAATAAAACGAAAGTCCTCATGGAGCTTATATTCCAAGTATGGAGAGACAGACAGTAAACTAAATTAGAGAAATATACCAGGTTTTTTAAGATAATAAGTACTACGGAGAACAGTAAAGCAGGGAAGAAAGAAAGTACGGCAATTCAAATACAATGGTCCCTTTCTGCAGGCTGGAAAAACAAGGGTTACTCTTTCTGTTTGATATACCACACTTCCCAGAACCTGAGATGAAACACCTCCGCAAGGTCTAAGTTGATTTTTGCTCCCCCTCTCACTTATTTGTTTTATTTTCTTGCAAATTATTAACTTTGCAAGGTATGATTTTGCAAGGGCTTGTCTCACTCTGCACCTCCTTCCCCTATCCTGTTGTGGCAACTATCTTATCTACTTTCCATCTCTCTACTGTCCACCCAACAGTCCCGCTCTTTTCTGATTGTGGGCCTATGGCAAAAACAATTCCTTCTGACGTTGCTACACTTACTTCCTGCCTCTTATCTCAGTCTCTTCTTATTTTTTTCAAGGAGCTAGACTAGCATCTCAAGTGTGTTTTGCAGTCAGAGGAACTTGAGTTTCAACCTTGGTTATACCACTTACTGGCTATGGGAACTTTGGCAAATCACTTAATGTCTAAATAGCATGAAACGAGTATAATACTAGGGAAAAAATCTGAAGTCATTATCTAAAATGGGAGGTTGGCACCGGAACGCAAATCAATGCAAGTCTTCTCAGGCAGGGCACCCAAGAACTCAATTAAGCCAACAATTGAAGTTTGAGTATACCACTGAGCAACGAAGGTATGGTGCTGTAAAAAAGAAAAGGAGATATTAAATGGAGAGTGGAGAAAGGAAGACATAAATACTAAACATGACCTCAAGACACCAGCTACAGAACTGACGGCTTTGGTCTTCACAAATAGGTTCTTTCTTCCTTGTCACAGATTTATGCCTATATATTATAATTAATATGTATTCTCTTTCTTCCAAAACCGTAGATAAACTGTGATTATGGTGGTTGAAGAATATTGAAACCTAGTCACAAAGGATCAGAGGAGGTATGAGTATTATGCATACGTCCTGGAATTAGAGCTCAATTAAGTAACTGAAGAGATGTTGGGAAGTGACAGAATTTGTTTAGGGTTATACATGAAATAATTGTATCTTTTTAGGCAGGGAAATTTTTAGAAGAACGTATATAGGAAGAAGGACATGTAGATGCTGGCAGCCATAAGCATGGATTCTAACAGTTATGTGTTGCTTTTTGGCAACCCAGAATCAACTTTCCCTTTCCTGATTGTACTCTAATCTCTTTTTAAAGATCTTCTCTTGCCCTTTATATTAAGTCTATTTAAATCAGTGGCACTGCTCTGCTCTAACCAAGAGGGAGGCACATCCTGACCTAAGTTAGAATAATCTAATGCTCTGTAGCTAGATTTTGGATCTTAACCTTAGATATAAAAAGACTGAAAGTGTCTGAGGTGTAGGCAAACAACGTATTGGTATCCTAATCAGATGAATCATGCTAACCACCACTTTTGGTCACGCCTAGCCCCGGTGTCCAGTTTCCTGTTGGTTCTCTGAACTCTTAATATCGTGATAACAAATTCACTTTTGCTTAAGTTTGCCTGAGTTGTTTCTTATTTTTCCTTTTAAAGAATTTCAGTAGAAAGGCCATATGTAATAAACCAACGAGGTACATGGATAGTAGCATCAGAGCACGAGTTTAAATTCTGGACCCACCACTTACTTAAACTCTCTGGGCCTCAGTTTCATTATTTTTGGAAATAAGATGATAAAAATGGCACCTACATAATAGAGTTATTGTGTGGCAGGTGCCCAATAAATGTTAGCTTTTACTATTATATAACTGACTAATTTTTTTTAAATTAAGTATTCCTACCCTTTCGTCTTTCACTACCATGTTATAAGGAGGAATCCCCTGTGGCAAGGGCAGCTCCTAGGCAAGGGATTTTATTGTGCTGATTGGAATAATGAGTAGAGCTGCAGAACTGAAGGACACTTAAAAGGCTAGATCAAAAGGTCCAGGAACTACTCCTAGGAAAAGGGGAATATTACAAATTGATTTTCAGTGATTTTTGGCTATTGGCCTTGAGACTTTTGCATATAACATTGTGGTGTAACTAAGCAGAGACAGCAAGCTTTGCTTTGTATTAATTAAAATAAATTAAGTGTGTGTGTGATGTGAAGGGAAGTTTTTCCCTTGATCTGTTCCTGAGAGCTTTAGCTGAAGCATTCTGTCTTGCCCCTCCTGTTCAATAATTCTTTTTTTCTAGACAATGTTGATCGATACCTCCTTTACCTGTACTTATTTCCCTATTGTTTTCTGTAATCAGGTCTTCATCACCAACACACTATAGTTAATTTTTAACATGAATAGTCCCTATGGTTCATAACATTCTCACTGGCCTGCCTCAAAGTTCTAAAACATTTCATCAGTATTATTTAACTAGTATTTACTTTGAAAACACTGAGGACCTTTAAACTCTCCCCATTAAGCAGTTCACTTTTTGCATCTGGCAGCAATGAATTTTGCTCCAGACAGGGTTCAAATGCCTCTTTCCCTGGTGCTAGAGCAGGCCTATGTGAGAAAAATCTCTGCTTTTAATATAGGTGACTTCATTAGAGGAATATTTTTTCCTATTGCTTATTCTAATATATGTTCCCAGATTTTTCTAATTCTGCGGGAGCCTGGCTTTATTTAGCCATGAATCTTTCTCTTTCTAGGAATGCATCCCTTTTACTCTTCAAAAAAGCTGTGTCTGTAGGGAGAGGATTTGAAAATCAACTAAATTTTTGACGTGCAGTCATACATACAAAGCATTTGAGAGCAGTTGGCCCTGAGTAGTTGGAGGTGGAGGTATAGATGTTGGGTATTTTAATTTTAATTTTGTACATTTCGTTTTTAAAAAACAAGGAGCATGCAATGCTTTTACAATTATACATTTTTTATAGCTATAGATCCTTCTTTATGAAGCCATTTTCTTAAGAAGTCTATTATAATAGTCTCTATTTCTAGGTATTTTATCCAGCTCAAATTCCATGGTCAATCATGATAATCACTTTCTTTGCATAAGCCCTTGACTCTCTTATCTTTCTTTCCTTTTGGCATATTTACTTGGGAAACTGCACCCTTGATTAAACCCAACTTTTTTCCATGCTTGCACCTAAGAAGCTGACCATGACTGGCGTAAAACAATGCGCAATAATAAATTAATGAATACACACTTAAGTTATATTTTTAATGGTAGCAAATATCTTTTATTTGTTTCAAATCTATTAAATCTCCCATCCACCCAGGTGACTCTTTCACAGCTTCTTCTCTCTCTTGAAACCTCCAGAACCCATTATGCTAAGTGAAATGTCAGTCACAAAAACACAAATACTGCATGATTCCAGTTATATGATGTATCTAAAGTAGCCAAACTCTTTTTTTTTTAATTTTTTTTCCAAGGAAGTTTAGCCCTGAGCTAACTACTGCCAGTCCTCCTCTTTTTGCTGAGGAAGCCTGGCTCTGAGCTAACATCGTGCCCGTCTTCCTCTACTTTATATGTGGGATGCCTACCACAGCATGGTGTGCCAAGCAGTACCATGTCCGCACCCGGGATCCAGACCGGCAAACCCTGAGCCACTGAGAAGCGGAATGTGCGCACTTAACCGCTGCGACAGCAGGCCAGCCCCTAAAGTAGTCAAACTCTTTACTTATGTATTTACTTACTTTTATTGAGGTAACATTGGTTTATAATTTTACATAAATTTCTGGTGTACATCATTATATTTTTATTTCTGCATAGACTACATCATGTTCACCTCCCAAAGACTAATTACCATCCATTACCATACACATACACCCAGCCAAACTCTTAGAAACAGAAAGTAGAATGGTGGCTGCCAGGGGCTGGAAGGAGAGGGAAAAGGAGAGTTGTTCAATGGCTATAGAGTTTCCGTTTTGTAAGATGAAAATGTTTAGAGATCTGTTGCAGAACAATATGCATATAGTTACTGTGTACTGTACACATAAGATGGCAAATTTCATGTTGTATGTTTTATCAAAATAAAGAAAGAAAAAAAGAAGTGAATTAAAAAGTAAAATAAAATCTAACAAATTTTAAAAAATCAACTTTGACTCCTGGTTTGAGCTGTGACATGTGAAGAGCTTGGAAGTCATTATTCTCATACTAACAAAAAGAAGAAAGTTGGACAAACTAAAAACTTTTCTTAAACTTTTTTTGGACCTATCAGAGACCTGCATTTGCAAACGCTACCCTGAAATCTGTAGAGATAAGAGAATCCGGAGAGTCGCAGCCAAGTTCTTCTTACCTGGAACAGAAGCCACTAGAACCGTAAACTGATAGGAACATATAAATGGTAATTTTGACTATGGAATAGCATGAGAGTGAGAAACTTCAGGGGTTAACAGTTTTAGAGGTGTCCTATACTTTCAAAGATTTTGCCTCTCTCATGATCCACTTTTCGTGGTGAAGAGCCAAAAAAGACTCAATTTTGACTCCAGCAGCGGGAGGGGAAAAGTAATCAAATTCAAGACCTCGTTTCCAGGGGAAGAAACTTTACCAGAGCTTTATCCCACTTGATGGAAGAGCATTTCCCTACTTTAGCTCCCTCCAGATTGTCTGTCTTATCTAAGGGGGAGAAAGCTATAAACGCTTGAAAAGGTCACAGTCCAGAACATAATCCCACTAAAGCATTAACATTTAATCATAAGATTATAGAGCTCTTCTGTTCTCCTGCACCTTAGGAAAGCCCAAAGACAAGAGGAGATACCAAAACAAGGACACTGGAAGAATTTGAAGCTTCTTACATCTACAGATACCACAAATACTAAACACAGACAAACTCTTAACCAGATTAACATACAAACTTACACTGAAGGCCTATTTATCCCAGATCCTACTATCTGATACATCATGCCTGTCTTTGTATTAAAAAAAAATTACATCATGCTAAAAAGAAATGGCACAGTACTAAGAGAAAGAGTAAGCATCAAAAGGCCGAAAAAGTGTGGGAAAAAAGAAACAAAGAACAAGTGCAATGAGTAGAAAATAGTTATAAACAAGGTAGATAGTAATCTATTTCAATAATTACTATAAATGTGCAGAGTTTAAATATACCAATTAAAATATGTAAATGGTCAGAGTAGATTAAAAGAACAAGACTTGACTAAATATTACCTACAAGAAATGCACTTTAAGGACTCAGATAGGTTAAAAGTTAAGAGACAGAGAAAGATATACACTAATGAAAAGAAAACTAGGCTAGCAATTAATTTCAACAGAGCACACTTCAGAACAAGGGAAATGATATGGGATTAGGAGGGTCATTACATATGATAAAAGAGTCAATTGTCCAGGAAGACATAACAATCCTTACTATGTCTGCACTTAACAACAAAGCATCAAAAATATGTGAGGCAAAAACTCATAGAACTGAAAATGGAAATAGACAAGTCCACCGTTATATTTAGACTTCGAAAACTCGGTCAATCGTTGATAGATAAAGCATGCAGAAAATCAGTAAGAATATAGTAGACCTGAATAGCACAGTCAATTTGATTGAATTCACATGAATAAACTACTTCCAATGACTATAGAATACAGATTATTCTCAAGCTCCCACAGAGTATTCACTGTCGTAGAACGTAGTCTGGCCCATAAAATACATCTTAACAAATTTAAAAGAATACAAGTCGTATAAAGCACATTTTCAGGATACAATGGAATTAAACTGGAAATGAATAACAGAAAGAAAGCTGGGAAATCTCCAAATATTTGGAGATTAAACAACACATTTATAAGTAACACATGAGTCAAAGAAGAAGTCTCAAGGGAAATTTTAAAATATTTTTAACTAAGTGAAAATGAAAATTATCAAAACTTTGGCATACCACAGAAGGAGTAAGTATGGAGAATTTTATAGCATTAAACGCATACATTACAAAAGAAGATAGATCTAATATCAGTAATCTAAGCTCCTGCCTTAGGAATCTGAAAAAGAAGTGCAAGTTAAGTCTACAGCAAGCAGAAGAAAATAAATAATAAACTCCTGAGCAGAAATGAAAAAAATTAGAAAGAGGGAAACAATAGAGAAAAATCTTCGAAACCAAAAGCTGGTTCTTAGAAAAGAGGTATAAAATTGATACATGTCTAGCTAGGCTAACCATAAAAAAGAGAGAAGACACAAAGAACCAATATCTGAAATGAAAAAGGTCATTACTACTGATCCCATGGACATTTAAAGATAACAAAGGAATACTAGCAAGAACTCTATGCCCACAAATTTGATAACTCAGAGGAAATAGGCCAATTCCTTGAAAAACACAAACTAAAAAAGCTCACACAAGGATTAATACATATATGAATAGGCCTATACCTATTGAAGAGATTGAAACAATAATTAATAGCTTTTCAAAAAGGAAATCACCAAGCCCAGATGGTTTCCCTGGTGGATTCTACCAAACATTTAAGGAAGAAATGATCCCATTCCTCCACAATCTCTTCCAGAAAATAGAAGCAGAGAGAATTCTCCCTAACTCATTCTATGAGGCCAGTGTTGCCCTAATACCAAAATGAGGTAAAGGCACTACAAGAAAGGAAAACTAAAGACCAATATCTATTACGAATATAGATGCAAAAATCTTCAACAAAATATTAGCAAATTCAATTTAACAATATATAAATAGAATTATACACCACTGCTAAGTGAGATTTGTTACAGGTATGCACGTCTGGTTCAACAATCAAACATCAATCAATGTACTCCACCAGATCAACAGCCTAAAGAAGAAAAATCATATGATTATATCAATTGATGCAGAAAAAACTTTTGACAAAATCTAACACCAATTCAAGATAAAAAATCTCAGCAAAATAGGAATAGAGAGGAACTTCCTCAACTTCATAAAGAACATCTACTAAAAACCTACAGCTAACATCATACTTAATGTTGACAAACTGCACCCTTTTGCCCTAATATCAGGAAAAAGACAATGATGTCCTGTCTCACTACTTGTATTCGACATCATGCTGGAAGTCCTAGTGGTGCAATAAGACAAGAAAAAGAAATGAGAAGTACATAGATTGGAAAGGAAGAAATAAAATACTCTTTTAAAGGACATTATTATCTATGTAGAAAATTCCATGGAATTTACAAAGAAAAACTGGAAATAATGTTGGTATGGCAAGGTCACAAACTTCAAATTTAATGTACAAAAAATCAATTGCTTTCCTAAATACCTGAAATGAAATTTAAACAATATCATTTACAGTAGCACCAAATAGGATTAAATATTTAGGTATAAATCTAAAAAAAAGTGTGGGCTGTATATGTGGAAACCTACAAAACACTGATGAAAGAAACCAAAAAGTATATTTAAATAAGTGGAGAGATATTCTGTGTTCATGGATTAGAAGACTCAATATTACTAAGATGTCAATTCATCCCAACATGATCTATAGATTAGATGCAATTCCAATCAAAATCTCAACCAGTTATTTTGTAAATATCAACAAAGTGATTCGAAAGTTTATTTGGAAATGTAAAAGACATGGAATAACAAACATAATACTGAAGAATAGGAACAAAGTTGAAGGACACAGACTTTTCAATTTCAAGACTTACTATAAAGCTACAGTAAACAAGACAATATGGTATTGGCAAGAGAATAGACACATGGATCAATGGAACAGAATAGAGAGGCCAGAAATAGACCCACACAAATATAGTCAATTGACCTTTGACAAAAGAACAAAGATAATTGTATGGAGCATGGCCTGTCTTTCAGCAAATGGTACTGGAACAATTGGATGTCTATATACAAAAAAATGAACCTGGACACTGACCTTGCACCTTTCACATAAATGGACTCAAAATGGATCACAGGCCTAAATATAAATCACAAAACCGTAGACTTTTATAAGAAAATATTGGAAAAATCTGGGAGACCTTGGATTTGATGATGAGTTTTTAGACTCAGAACCAAAAGCACAACCCATGTAAAAATAAATTGATGAGTTGGACTTCTATAATTTAAAAACTTCTGCTCCTCAAAATATACTGTTAAGAGAATGAAAATGCAAGTAACAGCCTGGGGAAAATATTTGCACAATCATGCCTGATAAAGCACTTGTATCCAAATATACAAAGAGCACCTAAAATTCAGCAATAAACAAACAACCCAACTGAAAAGTGGGCAAAGATTTGAACAGATACCTCACCAAAGAAAATATACAGACGACAAATAAGCATGTGAAAAGATGCTCAACATCATATGGCATCAAGGAATTGAAAATTAAAATAACGTGACATCAGTGCAAACGTATTAGAATGGCTAAAATCCAAAACAGTCACACTATCAAATGCCGGTGAAGTTGTCAAGTAACAAGAACTCTCAATCATTTATATTGTGAATGCATATTATCACAGGCAATTTGAAAGACATTTTGGCAATTTCTTACAAAGGTAAACACAGTCTTATCATACGATGTAGCAATTGATCTCCTGGATATTTGCTTACCTAATTTAAAAACTTAGGTTCACACAAAAACTTGCATGTAAGTATTTAAAGCAGTTGTATTCGTAATTGCCCCAAATTGAAATCAACCAAGATGCCTTCATATAGGTGAATGGATAAATAAACTGTGGTACAGCCACACAATGGTATATAGATGAGTGATAAAAAAAAGAACTATCAAGCCATGAAAAAACATGGTTGAATTTTAAATGCATATTGTTAGGTGAAAGAAGCCAGTATGAAAAGGCTACATAGTGTGTGATTCCAGGTACATGACATTCTGGAAAAGGCAAAACTCTAGAAACAGTAAAAATGTCAGTAGTTATCAGAGGTTCAGGAAGAAGGGGAATTGAACAGATATAGAATAAGATAATTTTAGGGCAGTGAAACTATCCTGTATGACACTGTGATATTGGATATATGACAATCTGCATTTTTCAAAATCTATAGAAACTTACAGCACAAAGAGTGAATCAATGTATACAAATTTTTTAAATCACTTACAAAGCCAGAGGACCCTGTGAACTAATGCAGACTGTGAAAAGAGAATATAACGGTATTACAAGTGTTTGAAACAACTTCACTTTAGAGAGTTGAGTGGGAAAGATGCTTACCTAAGTAACTTTGGAAAAGACAGATCTGTAAGATGAAAGCTGAAATGAACTTCATATTGGCACTGTACTCTAAGTGATAAAGTTTTTTTCCCATTGTGGAATGGTTTAACAATTCTGAAACCATTATATATATCTATATACTGGAATTGAACAAGTAGGTAAATGAATAGAGGGTGCTAGGAACCAGGTTTATTGCCATCGGAGTGAGAGGTTAGAGATAAGCAAGGAGAGGAGGCTAGAATGAACAATGTAGTAAAGGACTAGAGTTGGAGAGATTAATACAAACTCACGTTTAGCTCAGTATTGATACAGATGGTTACATATGGAAATCTTTATAGATATATGTACATACGCTGGTTAGTATATACACACATATCTTCTTGCTCTGTCGGCTGAGAGGGCCTAGAAGCAATGATGCTTCAGTAGCAATGAACACACTTAGTGCCCGTATCTTGGTTTCTGTTACTGTTCCCCAAAAATGGTTTAAGAGCTTCTTGAAGCAATGGAAGATTCTAGGAACGGAGTGGGAAATATACAAGATGAGCCTTAAGCCTCTTATAATGCCAGAAAGTAAAGAAGTGCTCAAAACAAGCACAATGTTGTGGGTAGGTCAAAGATACATAGGAGTCAAATGAAAGATCTTTCATTGACCAATGCTGGAAAAATTTGAGCAAGAAAATAAGTAAAGTAATAATTGATTATAACTTAAAGTATAAAATTAATAACCATGAGTCCATACTGATATAGATAAATGACTTAGTAAATAAATACATAGGGGGAGAATAGACAGCCTATGCAGGAGAATTCTGAATAATCTGTGTAGATACTCTACCCTCAAGAAAGTGGAGCATAAGTTCCCCTCCTTAAGTGTGAGCTGTACACTTTATTGTAGTGTACTTTAGTGTAGTGTAGTGTAGTATAGTGTAGTGAATCCCTTTCAGAGAATACTGGATGGAAAAAGGAAAGAAAATAATTTTAACATGGCAAACATTGCTTTACTCAGGTGATCAAGGTAAGCATCAACAGTGATGTCACGTTGACCGTATCAAACTTTGATGTGATATGATAAAAATGGCACTTTACCTCTGTTGTCCTCCTCACAAAGCCCATAATACCAATCTAATCATGAGAATAGCCTAAGAAAAATCTCAATTGAAAGACAGTCTAAAAAATACCTGACCAGTACTCCTGAAAGCTAAGTCACCAAAACAAGGAAATCTGAGAAACTCACAGATACGGGGAGCCTAAGGAGACATGGCAAGTAAACACAATGTGATATCCCACATGGGATTCTGGAACAGAAAAAGAACATTGAGTAATAGCTAAGGAAATCTGGATAAACTGTGAACTTTTGTTAATAATAATGTATCAATATTGTTTCATTAAATGTATCATACTAATATAAGATGTTAGTGATAAGAGCCATCAGATGTGTATATACGGAAGCTCTTATACTACCTTATCTATTTCTCTGTAAATCTAAAACTACTATAAAAAATAAAGTTTATTTTTAAAAATCAAACTTTATTGAGGTATAACATGTAAAATAAATTGGATCTACTTAAACTATATGAAAAGATTTTAAAACAATGTGTGTCTTCAGGTCATTCTAGATTGACATGCAATTATAATAATACAGACAGATTCCATGTAACCTTTACCAAGTTTCTCATAATAGTAATACCTTGCAAAACTATAGCACAACATCACAACCAGAATATTAGCATTGACACAGTCAAGATACAGAACAGTTCCATCACCTCAAGGATACCTAAGTGAGGGGAGGGAAAGGATGGAGGAGAGTGTGACTATGAAAAAGCAATAGGAGAGACCTTTGCGTTGGCGGAACTGTCCTGTATCTTGGCTGTACCACTGTCATTATTCTGTTTGTGATGTTGTAAGATATCACAAGGTGTTACCACTGGAGGAAACAGGGTAGAATATACACAGGATCTCCTTCTATTATTTCCTCCTGGTGTTTTGAGTCTACCTTAATCCTACTCTGTGTCTTTTTTCTTCCCATAGAACTTATCACAATCTAACATTCTATATAATTTACGTATTTATTACATTTATTATTTTCTGTCCCTACTAGAATATAATTTTCATGACAGCATGAATCCTTTTCTGTTTTGTTCCTGATGTATCCCAAGTGCCTATAACAGTGCCAGACAATACTATGAGTTCAAAAATATTTGTTGAAAAAAGTGAAGATTATAAAAGTATCACTGTATTTCTTGATGGCATATCCAGTCCTGAAGGGTGTTTCCCTCCAAGAGCTCAAATCTGAACTGCATGGTGTCACTTACATCCTTCTTGTCCTGTTAGCAATGAATTTATCACTTCTAACACTAACATAGTGCAGGGTGGGTCTACCTATAGGCTGCTGTTTCTAGGGTCTTTCCTCTCACAAGTATCTCCTTGGGAATTCCTAAGAGTGGTCTCCCATATGGTCTGCATCTTGATCTAAACTTTTTCCTGTACTCAGCATTAGCTGCCAAGCACTCTGCCTCTCACAAAAGTTGTTTGCTATCTGTTTGAGAAGGAAATATGGGCATCTTTAAGCCTTGACTCCCAAGTTTTTCAACAATCGTCAAATTCATACATGCTCCTCCTCCCTCAAAATGTGTACATTTTCCTCCTCCAGATTTCCAAGGAAGTTGTATGCTTGTCCAATTCATCCTCTAGGACCGAGTTCCTCAAATCGGGCTGTAGATATAGCAGGTGTGGGAGCAAGGGCATCTCTCCATTCTGTTTCTCTCCATCTCCCAATATACAAACCCTGCTGTACTTATTCAGCATTCAAATTGTTCAAAAGAGTTCTCTATATTTATTCACTGTTTCCAATTCCTTTCCTCCCATTCCTTCTTGAATCAGCTCCAATCAGATTTTTATCCTCATAATTTCACTGAAAACACTCTTGTCAATGTTACTAAGGACCTTTATCTTACTAAATTCAATGGCTAATTCCCAGCCTTTATCTTACTTGACTTATTCGTATTTGACATAATTGCTCACTCTCTCCTCCTAGAAATACTTTTTCACTTGACTTTCAGGACACTAGACATTCTTGGTTCTTCACCTACATCACGGTCACTTCTTTTTAGATTTATCTTTTGCTTCTCCTACTCTTTTGATGCTCTAAAGATTATAGACCCCCAGGGTTCAATTCTTCAACCATTTCTCTTCTCAGACTACAGTCACTTCCTATGTGATTTCATCTCATCTCATGGCTGTATTACCATCCATACAACTCTTCAACTGCCTACGTGACATCTCCTCTTGGATGTGTAAAGAAATCTCAAATTTACCATTTGAAACCAATTTACTGATCCACCCCCAAACAAACAAACAAACAAACAAATAAAGCACAACACAACAGACAAACCATCATGGATCTCCTGTCTGTTCAAATTCCACTGGTCATTTATGCAATCTCAGTACTCCAGAACACAACTTAGAGCTTGCCTGAGTCATTATTTGTACCATCACAGTGCATTTTTGATATAATCATTTGTTATAATCATCTCTTGGGCTTAAGCTTCTTGGAACTATAAGGAAATGTCTTTTTATCACATCTTTGTGCTGATTTAGAAAGATACACTAGTAAATACTCAAGGAACTCTTGTGCTAGAACACATTAAGTTTATGCTCACAGCTATTTCCTCTCCTAGGACACAAAGGTGCTTCTTGGGAGTGGGATCAAGATGGATTCAATCATTTTGGACTGAGTACACCTTAATGTTGTCAGAATGCCACATACCGTACCAATACTTAGTGCTCTGTAACTTCAGTCTCTATTACATGATTAACTCATGTTGTTAGACTCTACATTCTGCCATGTTGGATTCATTTGCAAGGCCCTCCAGTCTCTTCTGTCACGCCCTCCCCATACCGTTTGTCAGATGTGTTTCTACGCAGAACATGTACACCTTTAGTGTACAAAGTCAAATTCTTTCCTAGGAGATGAATTGCACGTAATAAGGGACTTCGTCAAGGATAGCACTGCCAACGTCTAGTCAACATAGACTCAATCTCCTCCACCTATCTGTCAGATGTGTCTAGGAAGGTGTTTGAATGACAAAGTGAAAGCATATTTAGTTTCATGGAGTCAGGTTGCTTTTACCTAAGGAAGATTGTTTTCCAGCTGTATCAAATGAAAAATGAACCCCTGTGTATCTCTTCAGCTATATCTAGGGAAATATAATTAGAGAAAAGATAGTATAGACTTGAAGACTAGGTGGCCCTGTCTAGGAAAGCAGTGTTCTGGTATAATAATTAAGGTCTAAGGCCTAACTGCATTCCTGACCTTTAGTTCTCCATTTGAAAAATGCTTTATCCTTATGATAGTTACTAGGATCTGCTGTCAGTGAGTAAAAAATTCAAAATTGCAATTGCTTCAATACTTTAAATATGTATTTCTCTCATGAAAAAGTCTGGAGTTTCACATTTGAGGGGTAATGTGGCAGCTCTGATCAACAAAATCCTAAAAAAATTAAGCTCCCCCAGTGCATTCTCCACCTTGTTGAGTATGGCCCTCATCCTTAGGTCTGAAGCATCAATTGCATTCCAGGCAGCAGGACAGAGGAAAGGATGGAGAATAAGGCACAAAGTGCAAACTTCAGCTCTTTTATAAAGAAGGTAGTTGGAAGCTGTCACATGACACTTCTACTTTCATCTCATTGGCCAGAACTTAATCACATGTCCTAAATAGGGAGGCTAGAAATTTATTCTTTATTTTAGGCAGGTACATTTCCAGATGAAATTACTATTACCTGGATGATTGAATCTAAGGGCCTATGTCAGCCTTGAGAAGAATAGATATTAGGAGCAGTCTCTGCTACCATCCTTCTCAATTAAGCTACCTTTCAGTTACATATATGTGTAGCATAATTAGCATCTATAGGTATGTGTGTGTGTGTGCCCGTCCATGTGTGTAGCAGTAGCCTTTATGGGACAGGTGGTATGAGATGAGATAGATTAAAAACGTGGACTTGATTCCACTCAATTTTTCTATGAACCTAAAACTGCTTTAAAAAATAAAGCATATTATTGGGGCTAGCTGGGTTGCTCAGGGGTTAAGTGTGCACGTTCTGCTTCGGTGGCCCAGGGTTCGTGGGTTCAGATCACAGGTGCGGACATGGCACCGCTTGGCAAAAGCCATGCTGTGGTAGGCATCCCATGTATAAAGTAGAGGAAGATGGACACGGATGTTAGCTCAGGGCCAGTCTTCCTCAGCAAAAAGAGGAGGATTGGCAGTAGTTGGCTCACAGATAATCTTCCTCAAAAGTAAATAAATAAAGCGTATTAAAAATGGAAAACAACACAAAAGTGGGTTAGGAGACCTTAGATTTAAACTTCAATCCTTCCACTTATAAGCTCTAAGACCTTGCCAAGTTATTTCACCTCCTTGAACCTCAATTTTGCATCCGCAAAGCAGAAATAACACCAACTCTTGGGGTGACCATAATTCATCAATAATATATATAAATTTCTTAAGCACAGTATTTGACACATAGTAAGTTTGATAAATATAAGTTTCTATTATTATTTTATTATTTATACGTACACATGATTATTCACATAAAAACTTACCCAATATCCATATGAAAGCTGTTCTAACAATAGTTTCAAAATTGTTGTAGCATTGTGTGTCAATTTTGAAAGAGATAGTGTGGCTTTCTGAAAGGGCCTTAAAGTCAGAAGAGCTGAATTTAACTCAGATGGCCTCGGGCATTTCACTTACTATTTTTTCTTTCCCTTTCTTTCTTTCTTTCTCTCTTTCTCTCTCTCCCTCTCTCTCTCTCTCTCTCTGTTTCTTTGTAGTGTGGTATCAAGGATCATGAGAGGTAATGGGAATGCATTAGACAAAGTACAATGTACTTCTTCCGTACCATATGCTAGTATAGCACTCACCTCATTCACTTCTGACAATGAAAATTGTGTCCAGACGTTGCCAAATATCCCCTGGGGGGAAAAAATTACCCCTAATTGAGAATCACTACTCTAGCAATAAAATAGTGAAAAACTAAATAATAGAGTTATAAATTTAGAATGTAAACCATTTAATATAAATTGCATTAAATATGCCGTAAACTTAAGGCATTTTTCCCTTCTAATCTCCTGGTGTGTAAAGTTATATGAGTCTTTCAGTAATCATAGATGCATAGTGTAATGGTAATGATAAATGTAGGAAGCTTGAATTTTAAGTAAAAAATACCATATTCTATAATCGTGAAATTATTGTACATTCTATAATATTGTAATTGTTCTACATAATCTGATATGAAGTGGAATAATGAAACTGAATGTCACCTATTTATCCCATCTTTAGACCCTCTAAGTGACCTCATCCAGCCTTTCAACATTCCGGCTTGTGAATTCTCCTTTTGAGCAAGGGAGTGAAACTTTAGAAGGAAAATAAGCCTGATTTTTTGTCATTATTCTTGGAGAACTACGAGAACATCATTATATCTATTTTCATAAAATAGATGAACTGATGCCTCACATTTTTCATACTTGAGCCTATAGCTCCACTTAGTGGCTGGTATGGTTCATAGGAAAAACAAGTTTAAGAGCAGGTTTCTTCCGGAGTCTAGCAGAAAAATTGATGCTATCTCGATCTTCTGATTTTGTTACAACACTTGCTTGAAATAATCAAGTGCAGCAGACCTATGATCCAAATATCAAATGGTTGTACTTTCATCTAATCTCAGGGAAAAATCATATTCCCCCTTGATAGATATTGCATTAGAGGCCTAAGCCCAAGTGTCCAGGTGAGGGGACTCCTTTTCTCTCTGTATTGCCTGATTCTGCTCCAAAAGCAGCAATTAGACCAAGGGAGAGGAGTCAAGGGAAAAAGAGTAGCTAGTAATAGGATAAAGGAGCTTTGCAGTAAAGAGGGTGATGATGACACCTAGACATGCCAGGCAGTTAATAAAATGATGTTTGAGGGGAGGAGGCCTTTATTATTATTTTATTAATAAAGTAATACATGCACATTACAATGAATTCACAAAATTATGAAGAATAAATAATATAATATAGTCCAACCTCTATGTAGATACTTACTTTTAACATTTTGGTGCTTTTGTTTTCCTTGTACAAGCTCTGTAGAACAAATCACTTTTCTCTCTGAAACAAGTACAAAATATTAAACTGAAGATTAATTTCAATAAAAATTGAGGAACACAGCATCTACTATTTATTTGGTGAATTTTTTAAAATTGAAAAAGTAATATATAGACATGACCAAAAATTCTAAGAGTGAAAAATGACAGAAAGTGAAAAATAGATATTTGACTCACTCAGACACTATTTTTCCTTTCTCAGAGGCGATATCTGTTAATGTTAAAAGTTATGTAATATAATAAATAATAGAAATAACATAATTCATAATTATACTATGTACATTTTTGCATCCTAATGAATCTGAGAGATTTTTCCGTATTGGCCCACATACATATGCTCTAGTTTTGTTATTGGCATATTTTTTGCTGTATTGATTTATCATACTTGTAAAAATATTTATATTCTTTATTATTGAGGTAACATTGCTCTAGGACAGTATATAAATTTCAGATGTACATCATTACATTTCAACTTCTGTATAGACTACATCGTGTTTACCATCAAAAGTCTAGTTGCCATCCATCACCATACACATGTCCCCCTTTATCCCTTTCACCCTTCCCCCTGCCCCTTCTCCTCCAATAAGCACCAATCTGTTCTCTGTATCTATGCGTTTGTTTTCTTGTTTATCTTACACATATAAGTGAAATTATATGATATTTGTCTTTCTCCATCTGGCTTATTTTGCTTAGGATAATACCCTCATGTTCCATCCATGCTGTTGTAAATGGTGAGATTTCACACTTTTGTGGCTACATAGTATTCCATTATATATATATGACACATCTTCTTTATTCATTCATCGATCCATAACCACTTAGGTTGTTTCCAAATCTTGGCTATTGTAATTAATGCTGCAATGAACATAAGGGTGCATATATCTTTTCGAATCAGTGTTTTTGTGTTCTTTGGATAAATACCTGGAAGCAAAATAGCTGGATCATACAGTAGTTCTATTTTTAACTTTTTGAGGAATCTCCATAGTTTTCCATAGTGGCCACGCCAATTTACATTTTCACTGGCAGTGTACGAGTGTTCTCCTTTCTCCACATCCTTTCTAACACTTGTTATTTCTTGTCATTTTAGTAATACTCATTCTGATAGGGGTGAGGTGATATTTCATTGTGATCTTGAATTGCATTTTCCTAATGATTAATGATATTGAACACCTTTTTATGTGCCTGTTGGTCATCTGTATATCTTCTTTGGAAAAATGTTTGTTCAGATGCTCCACCCTTTTTTTGTTTTTTTTTACTGAGTAAGATTTGCCCTGAGCTAATATCTGTGCCAATTTTCCTCTATTTTCTATGTTAGCTGCCACCACATAATGGACGCTGATGAGTGGTGTAGGTTTGCACTTGGGAGTCGAACCCAGGCCACTGAAGCGGAGTGCACTGAACTTAACCACTAGGCTACCAGGCCAGATCCCTCTGCCCATTTTTCAATTGGGCTGTTTGGTTTATTTCTTATTGTGTTGTGTGAGCTCTTTACATATTTTAGGTATTAATGCCTAATTGGATGTATGATTTGCAAATATCTTCTCCCAGTTGGTGTGCTGTCTTTATATTTTGTTGATGGTTTTCTTTGCTGTTCACAAGCTTTTTAGCTTGGTGTAGTTCCATTTGTTTGGTTTTTCTTTTATTTCCCTTGTCTGAGGAGACATGATATTCAAAAAGATACTGCTAAGACTGATGTCAGAGAGTGTACTGCCTATGTTTTCTTCTAGGAGTTCTCTACTTGAGGTCTCATATTTAAGTCTTTAATCCACTTTGAGTCAATTTTTGTGTATGGTGTAAAATAGTTGTCTACTTTGATTCTTTTGCATGTGGCTGTCCAGTTTTCCCAATATCATTTATTGAAGAGACTTTCTCTATTTTATGTTCTTGACTCCTTTGTCAAAAATTAGCTGTCTGTAAATGTCTGGGTTTATCTCTGGGCTTTCATTTCTGTTCCATTGATCTGTGTGTCTGTTTTTCTGTCCATACCATGCTGTTTTGACTACTATAGTTTTGTAGTATACTTTGAAATTAGGGAGTGTGATACCTCCAGCTTTGTTCTTTTTTCTCAGAATTCTTTTATCTATTCAGGGTCCTTTGTTGCTCCATGTAAATTTTAAGATTCTTTGTTCTATTTCTGTGAAAAATGTCATTGGATTTTGATAGGGAATGCATTGAATCTGCAGATTGCTTTAGGGAATTTTGGACATTTTAATTATGTTAATTCTTCCAATCCATAAGCTTGAAATATCTTTCCATTTCTTTGTATCTTCTTTGATTTCTATAAACAAAGTCTTATAGTTTTCAGTGTACAGATTTTTCACATCCTTGGTTAAATTTCATTCTAAGTATGTTGTTGTTGTTGTTGTTGCTGTTGTAAATGGGATTGTATTCTTGATTTCTCTTTCTGCTAGTTCAATGTTAGTGTACAGAAATGCGACTGATTTTTGCATGTTTTTTGTACCCTGAAGCTTTATTGTATTTGTTTATTATTTCTAATAGTTTTTTGGTGAATTCTTTAGGGTTTTCTATAGATGAAATCATGTTGTCTCCAAATAGTGACGGTTTTATTTCTTCCTTTCCTTCCTTGGATACCTTTTATTTCTTTTCCTTACCTAATTGCTCTGGCTAGGTTTTCCAATACTATCTTCAATAGTATTGGAAATACTAGTATGGTAGTATATTAGTATGGTGAGAGTGGGCATCCTTGTCTTCTTCCTGTTCTTAGACAGACAGCTTTCAGTTTTCCACAATTGAGAATAACGTTAGCTGTGAGTTTATCATATATGACCTTTATTATGTTGAGATATTTTCCTTCTATACCCATTTTATTGAGAGTTTTTATCATAAATGGATGTTGGCTCTTGTAAAATGCTTTTTCTGCATCTATTGAGATGATCATGTGATTTTTTATTCTTCATTTTGTTAATGTGGTGATTTGCAGATGTTGAACCATCCTTGCACCTCTGGAATAAAACCCTCTTGATGGTAGTGTATAATCCTTTTAATGTATTGGTGTATTCAATTTGCTAATATCTTGTTGTGGATTTTTGTATCATTGTTCATCAGCAATATTGTCCTGTAATTTTCCATTTTTCTATTGCCCTTGTCTGGTTTTGGTATCAGGTTAACGTTGGCCTCAAAAATGAGTTAAGAAGCATCCTTTTCTTTTCAATTTTTTTGGAAGAGTTTGAGAAGGATAGGTATTAAGTCTTATTTGAATGTTAGGTAGAATTCACTGGAGAACCCATCTGGTTCTGGACTTCTGTTTTTTGGGAGGTTTTTGCTTACTGTTTCAATCTCTTTACTTGTGATTGATCTCTCCAGATTCTCTATTTCTTCTTGATTCATTTTTGGAATGTATGATTCTAGAAATGTATCCATTTCTTCTACATTATTCAATTTATTGGCATAAGGCTTTTCATAGTATTCTCTTATAATCCTTTGCATTTCTGTGGTATCTGTTGTAATTTCTTCTTTTTCATTTCTGATTTTATTTATTTGACTTTTGTCTCTTTTTTCTTATTGATTCTAATTTTTTTCAATTTTGTTATCTTTTAAAAAAACTGCTCTTAGTTTCATTGATCATTTTTATTGTCTTTTTAGTCTCTGTTTCATTTATTTCCATTCTGATTTTCATTATTTTCCTCATTCTACTGATTTTGAGCTTCATTTTCTCTTTTTTGTAGTTCCTTTAGGTGTAATGTTAGATAGCTCATTTGAGATTTTTCTTATCTTTTGAGTAGAACTGTATTGGGATAAAGTTCCCTCTAGTACGGCTTTGCTACATCCCATAGATTTTGATATGTTGTGTTTTCATTTTCATTTGTTTCCAGGTACTTTTTGATTTTTGTCTTCAATGTCTTCATTGATCATATAGTTGTTCAGTAGCATGTTGTTTAGTCTCACTTATTTGTGACTTTTCCAGCTTTCCTCTTGTATTTGGTTTCTTGCTTCATACAAGTGTGGTCAGAAAAGATGTTTAATAATATTACAGTCTTCTTACATTTATTGAAATTTTCTTTGTTTACCAACATATGGTCTATCTTTGAGAATGTTCCATGTGCACTTGAGAAGAATGTATACTCTGCTGCTTTTGGATAGAATGTTCTATATATATCTAATAAGTCCATCTGGCCTAAATTTTCACTTAAGGCCATTGTTTCCTTGCTGACTTTCCATCTGGATAATCTATCCATTGATATAAGTGGGGTATTAAAGTCCCATACTGTTATTGTGTTGCTGTCAGTTTCTCACTTTAGGTCTGTTAATAATTGCTATATAAACTTTGGTGTTCCTATGTTAGGTGAATATATATTAATAAATGTTATGTCTTCTCGATGGATTGCCACCTTCATCATTATATAATGTCCATCTTTGTCTCCTGTTATCATTTTGGCTTGAAGTCTATTTTGTCTCATAGAAGTATGGCTATGTCCACTTTCTTTTGGTTGCCATTTGCTTGGAGTATCATCTTCCATCCATTCCCTTTGAGCCTATGTTTGTTTTTAGAGCTGAGATGGAGACCCTGGAGACAGTGTATTTCTGGGTCATTTTTTAATCCATCCAGCCACTCTGTGTCCTTTCGTTGGTGAATTCAATCCATTTACATTTAGTGGGATTATTGATATATGAGGACTTACTACTTCCATTTTATCTTTTGTTTTCTGGTTGCTCTATATTTCCACTGTTTCTTTTTATCTGTGTTTCTGTCTGCCATTTCAGTTTGATGTTTTCTCTTATGTGATTTTCAGTTTCCTTTTTTCTATATTTTGTGATTCTGCTCTAAATGTTCGTTTTGTGGTTACCATGAGATTTGTATAAAAGGTCTCATAGATAAGATAGTCCTTTTCCTGCTGATGTCATCTTATTTCCATTTGCCTATGCAGGTTGGATCCTTTTACTCTTCCTCTTCTAGGTTTTTGTTGTCACTCATTATCCCATTTTGTATTGTGAGTTTTTTACCTAATTGAAATGGTTATAGTTATTTTTAATCGTTTCCTTTTAACTTTAATGTTATAATTGTTTACTAACATTCTGATATAAAGTTGCAATTTTCTGATCCTCTCTGTCTATTTATCACCTTGCTCAAAGCTTTGTAGACCTTTGCCTTTTCATTTTAGGCAGGAGAGCTCCTTTCAACATTTCTTCTAAGACAAGTCCAGTGGTGATGAACTCCCTCAGCTTTTGTTTGTCTGGGAAAGTCTTTATTTCTTCTTTATATCTGAAAGATAACCTTGCTGGATTGAGTACTCTTGGCTGACAGTTTTTATCTTTCAATATTTTGAATATATCATCCCATTCCCTCCTGGCCTGTACAGTTTTTGCTGAGAAATCTGCTAATGGCCTAATGGGCTTTCCCTTGTACCTTCTTGGGTTTTTTTTTTCCTGGTTGCCTTTAATATTCTTTCTTTGTCATTGACTTTTGACTGTTTTATTATCATGTGCTTAGATAAGATCTTTTGTGTTGAGATAATTCCATTTTCTCTTAGCTTCATGGATTTTTATATCTAATTCCTCCCCCAGGTTTGCGAAATTCTTAACTATTATTTCTTTAAATAAGCTCTCTGCTGTCTTCTCCTTCTGGGATACTTATTATTCTTATGTCACCTGTTCTAATGAAATCAGATAATTCTTGTAGAATTTCTACATTTTTAAAAAATCTTCTTCTTACTCGTCTTTTATATGCATCTTCGCTCCTCCATATGGTCTACTCTATTTTCAATGCTTTCTAATGCATTCTTTATCTCATTTATTGAGGTTTTCGGCTCCAGAATTTCTATTTGTTGTTGCTGTGTTTTTTGAAGAGTTTTTATCTCTTTGGTTAAGTATTCCTTCTGCTCACTGATTTTATTCCTGAACTTTTTGAATTGCCTTTCTAATTTTTCTTGTAGCCTGTTGACTTTCTTCATGACAGCTATTTTGAATTCTTTATCAGCTAGTTCACAGTCTTCGATGACTTTATCTTTGGTTCCTGGAGAATTGTTATTTTCTTTTTTTGATGCTGTGCTACCATGGCCTTTGTTGGTGCTTGCTGAGTTATTCCTCTGCCTGTGCATTTGTCATTGCAAACACATTTTCTTACTTAAGTATAGCTTTGTTTGCTTTGATTCAAACTTTTCTACCACTTGGAGATTGTGGGTCTTTATTTTGTTCCTCAGTAGGTGGTGCTAGAGTTCTGGCTTCTGGTTTCTCTTACCCGAGCTGCCTCTGGTTATATTTGAGGATCTGCAGATTTCACTCTCCACCACCTCTATTTGGGTGCTGCCAGTGCTGTTGTTGTTGCCACCTGCTCCTTTGAGGGTCTCTGATACTTTGCTATTGCTGATGTTGCTGTGGTCACTGGCTTCACTACCAGGGTTACAGAGATGGCTGACGTATTTTCCACATTCTGGATTACCTGTGTCAGAAACTCCACCACCATGGCAGGGGACGGGTGAGAGTGGGGATGGAGCCAGGTTTGTGGGGCACCACTTCTGCTGTTGCCCATTACCTTGTGGTCACAGGCGTCATTGTGATTAGGATGTCAGAGATGTGTATGCATCTCCATTGCTGCTACCAGGCTCTGAGCTGTGGATGGGGGCCCAAGATCATGAAGTTCCACCTCTGCTGCTACTCCACTCCCTGTGGCCCCAGGTGCCACTGTGGCTGGCTGGCTAGAGTTGCATGCCTCCACTGCTGCCTACCAGGTTCTCTGGGACTGGAGCAGCTGGATCAGCTGCTGCAGCTGGGGATCCAGTGTCTTGGGCACTGCCTTTGCTGTTCCCCCATTTAGACTCCTCTATGTGCTCCAATCTACTCACCTTCATATGTATTGATGTGTTGATCTCTCCAGTATCCTGGTGTGTTAGGCAATGTAGGCTTTGTCGGGTTATGGATGTTTCACTTGCTGTATATTGACAGGGAGAGACAAAGGCATCCTTTCATGCCGCAATGATGATGACATCTCCTTTCCATACTTTTAAACCAATCATCTATTGATGAAAATTCAATGTTTTCACCCTCTGTCCAGTGCTTTATTACAAGCAATCCTGAAACAAATATCCTTGTGTATATACCTGTGCACATGTGTGAGTACAACTGTAATATATATGTCTAGAAGTAAAATGGCTGGATGAAAAGGAATGTGTGTGCTAAAAGTTATTGTCAAATTGCCTTGTAAAGAGGTTACAGCAATAGCACATACAAATGACATAATATCAAAATCTTTAATCTTTGCCAACCTGACAGATAAAGATTGTATCTTTGTTTTCATTTCTATTTCTTCCATCATGAGTGGGATAAATATATTTTAATAAGTTTATAAGTTATTCATATTTCTTTTGATGATCATATTGTTCATGTCTTTAGCCTATCTTTGCCTATTGAATTTGTCTTAGTTTGACTTCCGCTGAAAGCAGAACTTGGTACAAAGACTTAGGTTCACATAGTTTATTTGAGAGATGATCTCAGAAAGCAGGAGTTGGAGAGTTGGTAGAGTGAGACAGAGAGAAAGACAGGGCAATGGAAGGATGTATGGATGCATTATTTACGTCATCACAAGTTTTGGGAACAAGATAGAGCAGAGTCATTTCTCCCTACTCCTTCCCACAGGGTACAACTATAAACTCTGGATTTATAATGCATTTGGCAACCAAAGGAGGACTCTGAAAGGTAGTAAGAGGAAGGCAAGGTGGTTTGGGACTCCAAAGATGAGAAACAACACCGTGGCAATTTGTGTTAAGTTTTCCCAACCTCCAAGTGAGTAACAGAAGGTAGCCCAGATAGGTTCATTCCTCCCTCAGATCTAATGAGAGTCCCTCTGATAACATTAGGTAAGCCAAATATCATTACAAAAGGAGATTTATGAGAAATCTCATGAGGAATAAGTGGCCAAAGGAGCCACTCTCCTTCCTTGCTGGACCAGAGAGTTCAATCCCACAGTGGAAGACACTAGAGCAGCCTGGCAGCACCAGCGAGAGCAGTTCCACCACAACAGTCAGCCTAGCCTATAAAGCTTCTTTGTCTTCACTGGCATGAGATACCTCTTCCCCACCTAGAGACACTAGGGCACTAGTAGATTAGTTTCTACAAGAAGTGTTCAGCCAGGGAAGTAGTCTCCATCATCCACAGACAGAGGAAAGCATAACACAACAACCTCACTCCCAGGGAAGCCTCTTTGCCCCCATGGCTTGAGACTCTCCTCCTCCACCCAGAGACATCAGGCGTCCCCACCTAGAGAAACATTTTCCACTCCACTGGCAAGTGCCAGCGGCAGATATAGCAGTACCAGATAAACCAAGCAGACCAAAATAATACTGGAAAGCCTCTCAGAATAAACAAACTGTCATTTTAACCACAGATCACAAAAGTAGACCAGGACCTGGGTGCTAAACCTAGGCAGGGTGGTTACCTGCTCAGACAAAATATTTAAGTAAGAGTCTCCTAACATAACCAGTAAAATGTGTGAAACCATATAAATCTATCATACCAAGAACCAGGGAAATTACAACTTGAATAAGAAAAGATAATCAACAGATACCAATAGTAAGGTGAATCAAATTTTGGAATCTTCTGGACATCAGCATCATGGCAGCTTAAGACTTCCCTTGTATTCATCCTGCCTTCAACAACAGAACTTCAGTATCCATCCATGAACAAAATTGCCTTTGTGGGGGTTGTGGGATCCAGTACCAAACATTAAGGGACCTGGGAGGAGTCTTGGCCACTTGTGCATTGAGTAACAGGCAGACAGACCTTGGTACTGGTTGTGAAAATGGCGGAAGAACATGAACTTGTTCCAGTTCACTTGTCTGTGGTCCAGGGTCACCTGCAGAATCCACACTTGAGCAGACAGCTACAAATGAGAGAGTCTTTGTGAAAGTCCGGATTTTGAGAGAAGAAATTCAAGCACTTGCTTGAAGGAAAAAAAAAAAAGACAAGTTTGAACACATTGGAATAGGTAATAGAAAAAACTTGACTTTGCCAGCATCACCTCTCTGCTGATGCTGCACAGCTTGGGGCTAAACAAATTGACTCGTGATTTCTCCCATGGGAGAAACGGAGAGGGGGTGAGTGAACACCTGGCTTCCCCAGCTGTGTGGGACACTGCCAAAAAGACTCATTTCTCTCTCAGAGCATCCAGAGTATTAACTCAGGAGCTCCATAACTGGAGAGAAAGAACAGATCAGGGGAGCAGCATATAGGATTCCTGAAGGGTATTAACAGGACACGGTTCTAGCTGACTGCATTCTGGACTCCATCAAGAAGCCTGCCCACAAGCTGTGGGAAAATTTTTCCCTGCAGATTCCCCAAATGGTCCATGGGTACACCCAGGATATTTTGTACCAAACCCACACCTCCCCCAACTCTGCAGCTGGCTCCCTGTGGTGATGAGAGTGAGATTTAGAAGAAGACTAGGGAATATGTGCAAAAAGCAGGACATGGTCTGTAGGCAAGGGAGAAAGCACAAAATTGAGCTGTAGTGCCACCTTTAAGAAAACAAAAAGGAGGCTATCAGCAGCTGGCCTGCTGCGTTGTAGGATTGAGAGAAGACATACAAGATTAAGAATTCTGCCACAAGAGAAAACAAGAACCAGGGAACAGGAGTATGCATACAAGGTCTGAGAGAGCCTCAGAATTTACAGCAGGACTAATTAAAGGTGTGGAGGAGGTGACTATTATTTCAAATGTGAAAAAAGGAATAAAAACTCAAAAGAACATAAAAAAATCAAGGAAATGTGACATCAGGAAAAGATCACAAGAATCTTCCAGTAACCAAACACAAAGATACAGAGATCTACAATTTATCCAATAGAGAATTCAAAATAGCTGTTTTAAGCGAATTCTATGAGCTACAAAAAACACAGAAAGACAATTCATTGAAATCAGGAAAGCAATACACAACCAAATGAGAAATTTAACAATGAGATAGAAATAATTAAAAAAAGACATTCTGGAGCTGAAGAATTCAATGAATTAAATGAAAAATACAATAGAGAACATGAATAGCAGAATACATTAAACAAAAGAATGAGTGAGATAGAGGATAGGAACTTTGAAATAACGCATTCAGAGGAGAACAAAGAAAAAAAGAGTGAAAAACGCCTATGTGATTTATTGTAGACCATCAAAAAACCAATATATAAATCATTGGAGTTCCAGGAGTCAAAGAGAGGGAGAAGGGGTCAGAAAGTTTATTTGAATAAATAATGCCTGAGAACTTCCCAATACTGGGGAGAGATTTGGACATCAAAATTCATGAAGCTAATAGATCTCCCCACTATTTTAATCCAAGATGATTTTCTCCAAGGCACACTATAATAGCACTGTCAAAAATCAAAGACAAAGAGAGAAATCTAAAGGAAGCAAGTGAGAAAAAGATTGTAACCTACAAAGGAACGCCCATTAGGCTATCAGTGGATTTCTCAGCAGAAACCTTATAGGCCAAGAGAAAATGGGATGATATATTGAAAGTGCTAAAAGAAAAGAAAATTGCCAATCAAGAATACTCTATCTGGCAAAGGCATTCTTCAAAAAAGAAGGATAAATAAAGACTTTTCCAGACAAACAAAAGCTGAGGGAATTCATCACCACTAGACATGCCTTATAAGAAATACTGCAAGGGGTTCTTCAAGCCAAAATGAAAGGACACTAATTAGTAACACGAAAACATGTAAAAATATACAACACACTAATAATGGTAAAGATAGAGTCAGATTTAGAAAACTCTAATTCTGTAATATAATGCTGTGTAAACCGCTTAACTAAATGTAAATGTTAAAGGACAAAAGTATCAACAATAACTATAGCTACTATAATCCATTAGTGAATACACAGTATAAAAAGAGGTACATTTTGACATTGGAACAACCAGAGGAGAGTAAAAGAGTAGAGTTTTTGTATGTGATTGAAGTTAAGTTGTTACCAGCATAACAGACTATTACTATAGATATTCTATGTAAGTCTCATGGTAATCACAAAGAAAAAAACTATAGTCAGTTCACAAAAGATAAAGAGAAGGGAAACAGACCATACCACAATGGAAAATCACCAATTCAAAAAAGAAGGCAGTAGGGCTGGTCTGGTGGTGTAGTGATTAAGTTCACATGCTCCACTTTAGTGGTCCGGGCTTCACCAATTTGGATCCCAGGTGCCAACCTTCACACCGCTTGGCAAGCCATGCTGTGGCAGGCGTCGCACATATAAAGTAGAGGAAGATTGGTAACAGATGTTGGCTCAGGGCCACTCTTCCTCATCAAAAAGAGGAGGATTGGCAGTGAATGTTAGTTCAGTGCTAATCTTCCTCAAAAAAAAAAAAAAAAAGAAAAGAAGGCAGCAAGAGTGAAAGTAAGGAACAAGGGAACTAGAAATCAGCTAGAAATCAGTTACTAGGATGATATTAATAAATCCATATATATCAATAATTACTCTAAATTTAAATGGCTTGAATTCTCCATCCGAAAGGCACAGAATGGCTCGATGGATTAAAAAAAAATAAGATCCAATTATATACTGCCTACAAGAGACTCTCTTTAACTTTAAGGACACACCTAGACTCAACATGAAGAGAAGGAAAAAAGATATTCCTTGCAAGTGGAAACCAAAAGAGAGCAGGGGTAGCTACAGCAATATCAGACAAAATAAACTTTAAGCCAAAAATGATAAGAAGAGAAAAAGGTCACTATATAATAAAGGAGTCAACTCAACAAGATATAACAATTGTAAATATACACACACCCAGCATCAGAGCATCTAAATGTATTAAGCAAACATTAACAGAACTGAAGAGAAAACTAGACAAAAATACAATAATAGTAGGGAACTTCAATACCCCATTTCCAGCAATGAATAGATTCTCCACACAAAAAAATCAACAAGGAAACATTGGTCTTCAACCATACTTTAGAACAAATGGATGTGGAAGACATATACAGGACATTCTACCAACAACAGCAGAATACACTTTCTTATCAAGAAAGCACAGAACATTCTCCAGGGTAGATCATATTATAGGGCACAAAACAAGTCTTAGCAAATTTAGGAAGACTGAAATTATACCATTTCCAACCACAATTGTATGAATCTAGTAATCAAAAACAAGAAACTGGAAAATTTACAAATATGTGGAAATTAAGCAACATAATCCTGAACAACCAATGGGTCAAAGAAGAAATCAAAAGACAAATTCAAAAGTCTCAAAACAAATGAAAATAGGAAGACAACATACGAAAACATATGGGATGCTGTAAAAGCAGTTCTAAGAGCCAGGTTAAAGTGACAGATGCCTATGTTAAGAAAAAAGAAAGATCTCAAATAAACAACCAAATTTTATACCTCAAGGAACTAGAAAAAGAGGAACAAACTAAGCTCAAAGTTAGCAGAAGGAAGGAAATAACAAAGATCACAGCAGAAATAAATAAAATAGAGACAAGAAAAATAATAGAAAATATCAATGAAACTAGAAGTTTTTTCTTGAAAAGATAAACAAAATTTATAAACTTTTAGCAAGACTAAGAAAAATAAGAGAAGACTCAAATAAATAAAATCAGAAATGCAAAAGGAGACATTACAACTGATTCCACAGAAATACATAAGAACATAAGAGACTACTATGGACAATTATATGCCAAAACATTGGATAACCTAGAAGAAATGGATAAACTCATAGAACCATACAACTTACCAAGACTGAATCACGAATAAATAGAAAATATGAACAGACAAATAGTAGGTAAAGAGATTGAATCTGTAATCAAAAACCTCCCAACAAAGAAAAGCCCAGGACCAGATGGTTTCACTACTGAATTCTACCAACATTTAGAGAAGAATTAATGTGACTCTTTCTCAAAAACTTCCAACAAATGAAGAGGAAGGAATACTCCCAAACTCATTTTACGAGGCCAGCATTATCCTGATATCAAAGCCAGATAAGGACACTGCAAGAAAACTACAGACCAATATCCCTGATGAACATAGGCACAAAAATTCTTAACACAATCTAGCAAACCAAATTCAACAGCACGTTAAAAAGATCATACAACATGATCAAGTGGAATTTATCCATGGCATGCAAGGGTGGTTTGACATACACAAATTCAATGCAATCCCTATCAGATTTGCAATGGCATTTTTTACATAAATAGAAAAAACTATCCTAAAATTTGTATGGAACCACAAAAGACCCCAAATAGCCAAAGCAATCCTGAGAAAGAAGTACAAAACTGGAGGCATCACACTTCCTGATTTCAAACTATGCTATAAAGCTATCGTAATCAAAACAGTATGGTACTGACATAAAAACAGACACACAGAAAAATGGAACAGAAATGAGAGCCCAGAAATAAGACCCTGCTTAAACGGTTAACTAATATCTAACAAGGGAGCCCAGAACACTCAAAAGAGAAGATACTCTCCTCAATAAATGGTGCTAGGACACCTAGATAAGCACATGAGGAAAAATAAATTTGGGCCCTTATCTTACATCGCCCCCAAAAATTAAGTCAAAATAGGCTAAAGACTATAATGTAAGACTTGAAACTGTAAAAGTCTTAGAAGAAAACATAGGGAAAAAGCTCCTTGATGTGGTCTTGGCCACGACATTTTGGATATGACACCAAAAGCACAAGCAATTAAGCTAAAAGCAAATAAGTGGGACTATATCAAACTAATAAGCTTTTACACAGCAAAAGGAATAATCAAGAAAATGAAAAGGCAGCTTCTGGAATGGGAGAAAATATTTGCAAACCACCTATCTGATAAGGGGTTAATATCCAAAATATGTAAGGAACTCAAATAACTCAATAACATAAAAAAAAAAACAATCTGATTAAAAAATTGGCAGAGTAACTGAATAGACATTTTTCTAAAGACATTTAAATGGCCAAGAGGTATATGAAAAGATGCTCAACACCATTAATTAAATCAGGGAAATGCAAATCAAAGCTGCAATGAGATATCACCTCACACCTTTTAGAATGGCTATCATAAAAAAGAAATAAGAGATAACAAGTGTTGTTGAGTATGGGAAGAAATGAGAACACTTGTGCACTCTTCATGAGAATGTAAATTGGTGCAGTCACTGTGGAAAACAGTATGGAGGTTCCTCAAAAAATTAAAAATAGAACAACCATATGATCCAGCAATGTCACTTCTGGATATATATGCAAAGGAAATGAAATCAGGATATTGAAGAGACATCTGCACTCCCATCTTTATTGCAGCATTATTAACAATAGACAAGAGGTGGACACAACCTAAATGTTCACTGATGGAGGAATGAATAAAGAAGATGTGGTATATGTACACAATGAAATATTATTTAGCCATGAGAAAGAAGGAAATCCTGCCACTTGCAGCAACACACATAGAACTTGAGGGCATTGTGCTAAGTGAAATTAGTCAGACAGAGAAAGACAAATATTATATGATATCACTTTTAGGTGGAATCTAAAACAGCTGAACTTGTAGAAACGGAGAGTAGAATGGAGGTTACCAGAGGCTGGGGGTGAAGTAAATGTGGATATTTTGGTCAAAGAGTATGAAATTCCAATTAGAAGATGAATAAATTCTGGAAATCTAATGAATATCATTGCAGTTACAGTTAACAATAATGTATTATATACTTGAAAGTCACCAAGAGAGTAAATCTTAAATGTTTTCCCCATAAAAAAGAAATGGTAATTATGTGACTTGATGGAGGTGACAGCTATCACTACGATGGTAATTGTATTGCAATGCATAAGTGTATCTAATCAACACATTGTACACCTTAAACTTACACAATGCTATATGTCAATAAAGCTGGAAAAAAAAACTGTCAAGGTCATCAAAAACAAGGAAAGTGTGAGAAACTGCCACAGCCAAGGAGAGCCTGAATAGACACAGTAATTAAGTGTAATGCCATATCCTTGTTGGCATCCTGGAAGAGTAAAAGGGCATTAGGTAAAAACTAAGGAAATCTGAATAAAGTACGGACTTTAGTCAATAATAATGTATTAATACTGGCTCATTAATTGTGACAAATATGTTATAGTAATATTAAGATGTTAATAATAGGAGAAACTGGGTGTAGGGCATATGGGACCTCTCCATACCAACTTTACAAGTTTTCTGTAAATCTAAAAGTATTCTAAAATAAAAATTTTATTTTAAAAAAGTACAAGTACGTGAAATTAATTTTAATAACATTTTTTATTAAACCTACTTGTCCAATATATTAGCACTGCAATCTGTGATCAATATAAAACATTTACTAATAGAATATCTTAATTTTTTCTTTTATATTAATCTTTGAAATCCAGTGCATATTTTAAAGTTACAGTATGTCTCAATTTGGATACCAAATTTTCATTGGAAGTATTGATCTGTATTTAGTTAGGTTTCATAAAACTTACCAAAAATGTTGGAATCATCTAACAAGGATTTTAAAGCAGTCATAAAATGTTTCAACAATCAATTACAAATTTCCTTGAAATAAATGAAAACAGAAAATCTCAGAAAAGAGATAAAAGTTATAAAAATAGTCAAATAGAAATTATATAACTGTAAAAAATAGAATCATAGGATTAAAAAAAGCATTCTGGATCGGCTCAAGGGTAGAGTGGAGACGACAGGGATAGTATCAGTGAGTTTGAGTACAGGTCAATAGAATTTACCCTATCTGAACAATAGAGAGCAAATGGACTAAAAAAGAAAAACTAAAAAGTCTCGAAGACCTGTGTGAAAATAATGAAGAGCTCACATTTGTACCAATAGGGTCCCAGAAGGAGAGGAGAGAGAGAGTGGTATGGAAAAGAATACAAAGAAATAATGACTGAAAACGTCCCAAATATGGTGAAGGACATAAGCCTAAAAATTCAAGAATCTGATGAAACTCAAAAATAATAAATCTAAAGATATCAAATCCAAGACAGGCCATAATTAATGTTCTGAAAACAAAAGACAAAAGAAAAATTTTGAAAGTAGCCAGAGAGAAACAAAACATTACCTATAGAAGTGCATCAAGTGGAATGAGAGCAGATTTTTCATCTAACATCATCGAGCCCAAAAGGAGTGGCACATTTTTTAAGCGCTGAAAGAAGAGAACTGTCAACTTTGGATTCCATATCCTGTAAAAATATTCTTCAAGAATGAAAGTAGAAATAGATTCGTTCTAGGATCAAAGAAAAAAAAATTGGTCTCTAGAAGACCTACACTTAAAGATTGGTGAAGGGGAATTCTTCAAATGGAAAGGAAATGATACAAGGAGAAATCTGGAGACTCAGGAAAGAAAAGAAAAAAAGGAAAGATCAGAAATATGATAATACAATAGGCTATCCCTTCTTTCATGAGTGGTGTCAATTACAATGATATTTACACATCGTTATATGGAATGATAAATGATTTATATATCATCATATATAAATGATAACTGAAAAGGTTATGACATCATTTGATACTCAAGTCAAAGATATTTTACAATGGGGAAGGTAAAGGGGCCTAAAGTTAAGTTTTCACATTTTACTTCAAGTGGTCAAATGTTGATATCAGTGGATTGTAAAAAATCACATAAGTGTATTTTAATACCGAGTGTAACCACTCCAAAAATTGTGCAAAGCAATACACTAAAAACCATTATAAATAAATAAAAAACAGAATCCTAATAATATTCAAGCAACCCACAGGAAAACAAGAAGAGAGAAACAGAAGAAAGAGAACTAGAGGAAACAGAAAAATAATAAAATGACAGAATTAAGCTCTAACATATCTATAGCACTAGATGTTTACATTAGAAAGAAGGAATGGTCTCAAATCAATAATCTAAGTTCCCACCTCAGGGAACTAGAAAAAGATGAGCAAAATAAATCCATAGCAAGTGTCCGGAAGAGAATAAAGATAAGAGCAAGAATTGATGAAAGTGTAAATTGGAAAACTATACGGAACATCAATAAAACAAAAACACGGTTTTCAAAAAATCAATAAAATTGATAAACCTCTAATCAGACATACACAAATAAGGAGATACAAGACACAAATCACCACTAGCAAGATTGAGGCAGGGGATATTACTAAAGATCTTGCAGCCATTAAATTGATGAGGGAATACTATGAAAAAGTTACAAGAATTGGACACTCCTCAAAAACAATAAACTACTAAAACTTAGCCATGACAAATTAAACTATTTGAATGGTCCTACAACCATTGAAGAACTTTAATTCATAATTTCAAATCCCCCCCCCAAAAGAAATCTTTAGGCTCAGATGGTTTTGTTGGAGAATTCTACCAAACATTAGAGGAAGAATTCACACCAGTTTTGCAAATTCTCTTCCAGAAAATAGAAGAGGGGGAAATAATTTTATGAAGTCAATATTATTGTGATACCAAAGCCAGACAAACATAATCCCCAAATGAAAACTACAAATGAATATTTCTCATCAATTTAAATGCAACTCAACAAAATATTTGGTAACTGAATCCAACAGTATATAAAAAGAATATAAAAAGAATTATGTGCTAGCACCAAGGGGAATTTTTTCCAGGCACCCAAGGTTAGTTCAACATTTAAAAACCAATCAACGTATTCTACCATATCAACAAGTTAATTGATGCAAAAAAAAGCACTTGACAAAATCTTACACACTTTCATGATATAAACAATCAACAAACTAGGAATAGAAGAGAACATACTCAACATGATAAAGACCATTTATGAAAAACCCACAGCTAACATCTTAACGTGTTCACTATTACCAAGAACAAGAGAAGGGTGTTCACTATCACCACTTCTATTCATTATTATATTGGAAGCTATAGTTAAGGCAATTAAGCAAGAAAAGGAAATAAAAGCCATCTAAATTGCACAGTAAGAAGTAAAATCATCTCTCTGCACAGATGGCATGATCTTATACATAGAAAATCATAAATATTCCACAGAAACTATTACTGCCAATAAACAAATTCAGCAAAGTTGCAACATATAAGAAAAACACATGAAAATCAGTTATATTTACATACACTAGCAATCAACAATATAAAAAAGAAAGTTTTAAAAATATAACTATCTTTATTAAGAAATAATTGTGTACATAGTAAATATTAAGAAATCTACAAAAATCTCCTAAAACTAACAAGTTAATTTAGCAAGGTGATAGGCCACAAAGTCAATAAACAAGTTCAATTATATTTCTATACACTAGCAAGAAACAATTGGAAATCAAAATTTAAAATAATACCATTTATGAAAACTTCAAAAAATTAAATTAGTAGATGAACTTGTACTATAAAAGATAAATTTTTGTGTTATCCTTTTGCCAGATATGATTAGTTATCTTCTGGTGAATCTTTTACTTCTCCACACATTTAAAATATATTTATTGTTTTCTCTGAATTTATTTTGAAATATTTGGGTTGAGCTAAATTTATATCTTTTTAAAAAATTTTTAAATATTTTTAAATTTTTTTCTTTTTCTCCCCAAAGCCCTCCAGCACATAGTCTGCATCTTTTTAGTCGTGGGTCCTTCTGGTTCTGACATGTGGGATGCCGCCTGAGCCTGGCTTGATGAGCGGTGCTATGTCTGCATTTAGGATTCGAACTGGTGAAACCCTGGGCTGCCGAGGCGGAGTGCGCAAACTTAACCACTCCGCCACGGGGCCGGCCCCTACATCTTTTGAAATGTTACCAGTTAGCAGTTTTGAATATTAGAGAGTGCAAATAATTGTAACCTTTTAAAATGTCTTTTGGATTATATTTCTCTCTCTCTCGGTATTATGGATGTGAAATATTTAACTTTTTATTCTTTGCATTAAATGCCTGTTATGTAGTGGGTTCCTAGACAATAGTTGTTAAATGGTTATGCAATTAATATTGTTCTAGGTAACAATAAAAACTTATGTGTAGGACTTTGGGATTTGCTCACTGAGAAATTAAAAACCTAGAATTTCAGGTAACATATAAAAAGGAAATTAAGGAAATAACTTCATTTACAATGGCATCAAAAGAATGAAATACTTAGGAATATATGTAACAAAAGAAGTGCAAGACTTGTACACTCCAAACTACAATACGTCATTGAATAAAATTAAAGAAGACCTAAGTGTATTATGTATTGGTAGACTTAATATTGTTAAGGTAGTAATACCCCCCAAGTTGAGCTACACATTTGACACAATCCCTGTCAAACTCCTGGCTCCCATTTTTGCAGAAATTGACAAGGTGATCCCAAAATGCATCCTGAACTGCAAGGGATCCAAAAGAATCTTGAAAAAGAATAACAACATTAGAGAACTCACACTCCCAAGTTCAAGACTTACTACAAATATACAGTAATTAGAACAGTGTGGTACTGGCATAAAAATAGATAGATCAATGACATGGAATTAAGAGTTCAGAAAAGAAACATACATCTATGATCAGTTCAACATGGAAAATATGATTCAATTGGGAAAAAGTATGTTCAACAAATGGTTTTGGAACGATTGAATATCCACATGTAAAGAAATAAAAATGAATTAAATTCCTATCATCTCACACATACACAAAAAATAACTCAAATGGATCAAAGACCTAAACGTAAGAGCTAAAATTATCAAAGTCTCAAAAGAAAACATAGGGGGAAATCCTCATGACATTGGATTTGGCAATTATTTTCTGGATATAACACCAAAAGCATAGTAACCAAAGAAAAAGATGTAAATTGGAGTCATTAAAATTAAACACTTCTGTGGTACAAATGATACCACTAATAAAATGAAAAGATTACCCATGGAATGGTAGAAAATGTTTGCAACTCACATATCTGTTAAATGGCTTGGATCCAGAATACATTAAGGGATTCTTACAACTCGACAACAACACAAAGACAAATAACCCAATTAAAAATGGGTGAAGTATATGAATATATTTTTCTCCAAAGAAGGTATACAAATGGCTAGTGAACACATGCAAAGATGCTCAACACTACTAGTCATTAAGGAAATGCAAATCAAAACTATAATGAGATACTTCTTCACATGTACTAGGATGGCTGTGGTAATTAAAAGATAGGGCAATAACAAGTGCTTTCCATGATGTGGAGAAATCGAAACCGTCATATATTCTTGGTGGAAACGTAAAATGGTGCAGCAGCTTTAGAAAACAGTTTGGCAAATCCTAAAATATTAAGCAAAGGCTTTCCATATGCTCCAGCAATGCCACTCCTAGATACATACCCAAAGGTACAAAGATGTACACATGATTTTTCATAGCAGCTTCATTCATAATAGCCCCAAATGGAAACAACGCAAATGTCTATCAATTGGTGAATGGATAAATAAAACATAGTATATCCATACCATGGAATATTACTCAGCAATAAAAGGAATAATGTACTGATACATGCTACAACATAGATTAACCTCAAAAACATTTTGTTAACCAAAAAGAGTTAATCACAAAAGACCACATATTGTGTAATTCCTTTTATATGTACTGTCCAGAATTGGCAAATTTATAGAGACAGATAGCATACTAATGGTTGCCTAGGATTGAGAAAGGGTGTAGGAGTAATGGTGAGTGATTACAAATGAGTATGAGGTTTCTTTTTGAGGTGATGAAATATTCTAAAATTTATTTATGATTATGCTTGCACAATATGTAAATATATTAAAAGTCATTGAATTGTACACTTTAACTTTATGGTGTGCAAATTATATATCAATAAACCTGTTTTTAAAAAACGAATATATCATGTAAGCAGTAGATTATATGCTTCTGGAGCTCAGAAGAGTGATTCAGACTGGAGATAATTATTTGGGTGTTGTCAGTGTATAGACTACATTAAAATGTATGAGAATAGATGTTATCACCTAAGGAGGAATTGTAGATAGAAGAGATGTAAGGTACCAGAACTAGCCCTGAGGCACTATAACATTTAGAGATCAGAGAGATGAAAAGAAACCAGAAGAGACAGGAAAAATTGAGCCCAGTTAGCAGAGTTGTATATTATTCTACAGCTACACTCAACTGCACTAGCGATGTAGGAGAGAGTGGTATTCCAGGAGCGAAGAGAAGAAATTGTTTCAAGAAGGAGGGAGTGATCTATTTTGCCAAACATTGCTGATATGTTAAATAAAAGAGGACTAGGAAGAATTGGCATTGTATTTAACAACGTAGAGGTCATTGATGACCTTGACAAGAACTTTTTAGCTCTTTCTGTGGAATGGTTGGGATGAAAGTCTGATTGGAATTAATATAAAAGTAATTTGGGGAACAAGAATTGCAGAGAATCAATTTGATACATGGGTGGATAAGATGATGGGAACTACTGGTTGTTTTTACTTTCTCAGTGAAGTAGGAGTGTAGGTCATTAGGTGAGAATGAGCATGAGGTGGGAGATTTTAGAGGATTGAGGATAGAAGAGAAAATATGAATTTTTCATCTTCCTACTTGTGAGTGGGGAGAGTGAGTGGAATATAGAAATGTAGTATAAATTACTGGGTGGCATTGCCAGCCCACTGGTGGCTCTCAGTCATAAATTAAAAATGAGACCAGTTAGCAGAGTTATGCGTGTGTGAGGTTTTTTTGTGAGGAAGATTGGCTCTGGGCTAACATCTCTTGCCAATCTTCCTCTTTTTGCTTGAGGAAGATTGTTGCTGAGCTAACATCTGTGCCAATCTTCCTCTATTTTATGTGGGATGCCACCACAGCGTGGTTTGACAAGTGGTGCTGGGTCTGAACCCTGGATACGGACCTGCGAACCCTGGGCTACGAAAGCAGAGTGGGCAAACTTAACCACTACACCACCGGGCTAGCCCCTGTGTACTTTCTATAGCCACAATCAGCTGTACCGATGCAGCTGTGGAGGAGACAAAGAGTCCTATTCAAGGAAATTTGTGATGTTGCCAAGCTAAAGAAAGGCAGTGGAGTTAAGGATCCATGCAAAGGATTGATTATGTTGATACACCATGAAATCTTAGCTAAGTAAGTAAGGGATTGAGAACTTCTTCGCATGAGGGTGAAGGGCAGTAAAAAGGTGTTCTGATCAATAGATTGTGGGTCCATATGAGGTTAAAGAATTTTTGGAGTCCAGTGATAGAGGGAGTTGGCTGGAAAAATGAAAGTGTTGGTCTGAGAGTGGGGCAAATGAAACTGAGCTTATGAAAGAAGTATAGTTATAGATAATGATATGGTCAAGAGTGTATTTCTGTGGAAGTGGGTGGCTGAGATAATGTGATCAAGTTTATTTGGATAGGAAGTTATGGATTACAGGAGAAAGGATATTGACAGAAACATCTAAGTAGATATTAACTTCATCGAGAATTAGAAGTAGTGTTGGAGGAAATAACAGTCAGCCAGTGCTAAAATTTTTAAAGAAAGAGGAGGAAAGATGTGGGGGTCTATATATGACTGCAACAAGGATGGGTAATGGGTAGATTCAAAGGTGGGGACTATCAAGGAGAAAGGAGGGGCAATGATGTGGGGACAATTGTTTGGAAGCTGCAACAAGGTGTAACAGGGTACAAAGCAAAGGATCATGGTATAGTGAGAGGATTAAAGAGAGGGTAACGAGAGATGATTGGGAATTCCTGGACTCTCACATAGCAATAATAGTGTCTCATTTTTTAAAAATTTTCATTTCTTTGATTACATTAAACTGAATTTTTTTAAATGTAGGTGACAGGATAACTGATTGTGGTCTTAATTTGTTCTCACTGAATTTCCTCTCTCCAAGTGTATGGAGGGTTCTTTTTTCTTGGGCAGGTACAGAAGTTATATAGTGGAACTTAAAGCAAAAATTGTCTCAAAATCTCTTGCTTAAAATTTTCAAGCCTAAACTCTTTGACACAAGTATGTTGTCATTCTCATAAAGGGAAGGGGAAGAGGTAATTACATTTTACTTTGGACGAGAGGGAAACAGAAGAACAAAAGCTTGGAGCAAAGAGAGCGATTCACCAGGAATAGGAAAAAACATGAGGAACTGTGATTACTAAAGCAGCAGGGATCCCTGCCTACCCAGCACCCAAGGAGGTAGCGATACCACAGTGGGTATGACCCTAGGTACCTGGGCTCTTTGCTTTGGCAAAGATTTCCATGACCACACATGACACAGAAGTCTCAGAGTCACCGCAAGAGACTAAGAGAGCAATGAGAGTATCAATGTTGACAAGTGTACACTATAGACCCCTGAATTTTCTGATCCCTCACACCTTCATACAACCCTAATGGATAAATGAGGGAAGGCCAAATAATGATTGGAATTAAATTTCTTCTCAGAATTGTGGGATAAGAGCTGGAATTCAAATAACTCTTTTTTTCTTTGTTTTTTTTTTTTTTGAGGAAGATTAGCCCTGAGCTAACTACTGCCAATCCTCCTCTTTTTTTTTTTTTTTTTTGTTGAGGAAGACTGGCCCTGAGCTAACATCCTTGCCCATCTTCCTCTACTTTATATGTGGGACGCCTACCACAGCATGGCATGCCAAGCAGTGCCATGTCCACACCTAGGATTTGAACTGGGGAACCCCAGGCCGCCGAGAAGCAGAACGTGCACACTTAATCGCTGCACCACTGGGTCGGTCCTGGTTTGGTTTGGTTTTTGCACATTCAGGTTTGTGGAGTAAAATTCATAAAGACTTTACATTGCCAGATTAAATGCCTATTTTCTCAGCCTGTCATATAATATTTCTTTTACTTGTAGAAATAAGATTTCATTTTTTTTGTAGTCCAATTTGCTTTGAACTTCATTATATTCATTTCTGACTATCTTGACTTGTGAGATTCAACTTCTTGGTGTTGTACGTTTGCCTTTAGACTTTTGGAAAGATGGTCCCATTTTGTATGCACTTAAATGACTACCTGTCCACCTGCAAGTCAGACACATTCTTTCATCTGCTAAAAAAGTACCTTCAGAAAATGCCTGGAATTTGATGTATCTGTTTATGGGAACATAATTTAAAATTTTTCGATCAAAATATATATTGACAAGATTTTATGACCCTTAAATATGACTCAAGATGCCACAACATAGAGTCACTCTTGTGAAAAAGAATCACATTCAGGCCAAATGTTTGTAGAAAACAGCCAGTTGGATGGCTTGTTTTTGAGCTGTTATTAAACAAACTTTGTCATTACTCATGCTCCTTGGCTAATTACTAAATGGGCATAGAGGTCCCTTATCAGCTACTTTTCAAGATAAACAAAACTTAAAAAGACACTATTTTTTTTTTTTAACATTCAGAGACTCCCAAAGAGTCACTGTTGGAAAAGGCCCTAGACATCACTTAACACAGCCTTCTGCCCTGTGTTGTTTTGGTTTTTTTGCTGAGAAAGATTTGCCCTGAGCTAACACCCGCTGCTAGTCTTCCTCTTTTTGTATGTGAGCTGCCACCACAGCATGGCCACTGACAAACAAGTGGTGCAGGTTTGCACCTGGGAACTGAACCCGGGTCACAAAAGCAGAGTGTGCTGAGCTTAACCACTGGGCCACTGGGCTTGGCCCTAATTTTAATTTTATTTTTACCTATCCTTTGCTTCATCTCAGGTTTGTAGGTCAAAATAATTTGAAATTAACCAAAATAGGTCATTACCTTTTGGTCACCAGAACACAGACAGTACTTTGATGAAACAAATGGATTTGTGAATTTTAACTCTAAGTTGTTTAAATAAAACAGCACTAAGGACAATCAAGGCAAAAAAGACTGATTTCTCCATTTCAACTCATGTTTTTATTGAGCCTTTGCTGTATGTTAAGCACCAAATGAGGCACTTTGACAGATGGAGTGGCAAAGCTATAAGAAAAAGTTAATCCCAAACCTGATTTCCTATTCACCTACAAAGTAGGCTGTGGACTAGCTTCTGAAAATATAAATCCATATAGACTCAATTTTACTCCCTCAGAAACTGTTCTTTTTGAATCAGTTGATATGGTTGTGAAAAACATAAAATGTGACATGTGACAATATTTTCTGAAACATGTTTGGCCTTTAACTTATTAGCTGCCTCCACTCAATTTTTGGAATTAAAGAGTAGACACACTCAATGCCTTTATTATCTTTAGGAACCTTAAGTGAGGGCCAAAGGCCCTATACATAAAAAAGTGCTATTATATTGGAAATCACAGTGTTGGAAAAAGATTCAATCAAAAGACTTGCAGTATTGGAGTCTATAAACACACTGCTCCCTTTGAGAGTGATAAAGTTACTAATAGTGACCTCTGCTCTTGACCTACCCTGTACTCATGCTTTGGTAAAGGGTCCCTAGGACAACGTCCTCTCTCAACCTTGGGTTATCACCCTGCCCATTCTAATTCTAATCTGTGATGATACTTTTGTTCCTTGGCTTCTAACACTGTCCCTTAAAGTAGCTGAAGTCTGTGGGTCCTATATGTCAAGTTGAATGAGTCAATTTTATTGCAATGAATCACTTTGAATTTAGCTTCTAAAAGCCCAGACAAGTTTTTCATGCCCAGGTAACCTAACTCCTGAATGCCTGGCCACATTTGACAAATTAGGACCACGTCCCACTGGCCTTAAGGGGAAAGCTTGATGAACATCTCTTCAGAATGTTTTGGGACAATAGGATACTCATGGGACCATGCTTCTAATGCTTCTCTGATCTGCTGAGAGAAGTGCTATTCCTCTTCTGGCCCCAGTTGAAGGACTCAGCTTCCTAGCAACCTGCCATGATTACTCCATCTTCCATTTTCCACCATCAGCATGCACTAAACCCTTTCTTGAATGCTAAAAACTATAAATCTTTACTCCTCTCTTTGGATAAGGTTGCTCCTCTTTCTTCTCCTCTGGCCTTCAGGACACGGGTGGAATGGGAAGGAAGTCAGCATTGAAACTTTCTTGGGTTTTACCCAATCCATGTGAGTCTTTGAGTCTGTGTAAAGTCCTACATATTTAGAGGAAAATTAATGTTTGTAATTCCACCACTGTACCCAGAACGATTTTATTCAGATTAATATAGCCCTCCTTGGCCTGAATTCCTAATGGAACAACAGACAGAACCCCTAACACTTTCCAATCAGCGCATTATTACATACTTTAAAGAAATGAATATTCCTTTAATGAGTCCTAGTTCTGAAGTATTAGAAAGTATATTTCAAATAATGACATCAACCAATAATTTTTAAAATCTTTATTTTTAGAGGTTGAACAATGATTCATTGTAGATTTTCTGACGAAACAATTAGCAGTCTCGAAAATTATTTCAATAATTTTTAAAGTTAGAGCACAGATTGAATACAAATTGATTTAAACAGGAAATTGATTTAAATAGGCACTTTTTTTTAAAAGAATTGAAGAGTACTTAAAAGATCCCATTGAATACATATGGCATTATTCCTGGTTTTATGGATACTGTCTCAGTTAAATGAATCCTGCAGAAAACACTTAGCGATTAATTTATCTAGAAACTGATAGCACTAAAAATATTAAAATTAATGCATTCTAATGGTTTATGTGTGTGTGCATGTGTGATTTCTGCTTTGCCTACTTTACTATCTTAATGATTATCCTTTCTTACTGTTTCCTCTGATGATCTTACCTTACTTCAACAGACCTAATCACTCAAAGCTTTTCTTGTCAGCCCTTTTCACACATCGTATTCTAGTTTTCACATATTTTCAATAATGCCTTTTATTTTGGACAAGGGCTTTGGCAAAAAAACTAAAGTACACTAAAGTAAAGCTGTACTCTGTCCCAATGCTACTCACAACCTGCCAGAACTTTCATGCTTCAAATCACAGGCTAGGGACATTGGCTTGTCAGGAGTCCCCCTCCATGCTCCTGTGATGAGCTGGAGCTTCCAGGTGCTTCTGCTACAAGGCGAGGTGTAGGTACAATTTATTCTGCCTATTATTGTGCACTGACTATGAAATTTAATTGTCCTTTTCTTGTTTCAGCTAGCAAAGGATGTAAAAATTCCAAATAGATTTTCATCAAAATCAGAAGTATTTATTACCTATGAACAACTTCAAATATTTTCAGTCCTTCCTATTCAGCTACCCAACATTTCAATCTCCCTTCTTAATTAGTACCCGGTTTCCTTTCTTCATTAATACCTTATCCTTTAAAGCTCAGTTACACATTTACAGTCTCTCTTGCTTGTTTACTTTGAGGCATTTCTGTAGATGTAGCTCACTACTGTTTATGTTTACTAGAATGACAGCCACAGAGCACAATGGGAGTTGACTTCCTAAAATAGTTTAATGTCTTACTGTCCTAAAAATATGATTTTAAGATAAAACTTATTTTTGAACCTTAACTTTGAGTAAATATTATGAAGGAAAAAATGAATTCTTAAAAGATTTGATTCTACATGCTACTTAAATGAGAAAATTTTCTGAAATTCAAACATAGCAAGCTCCATTTGCTCAGCGATGAGGTCCTTGCACAAAGTTCCCCAAGGCCTTTTTGGTGTACAAATTTATAATAATGAAAACTACGTCTAAGGAAATAATTTGACATAAAAGTTTGTTTTCTCTTTAAACTACTGCATTTAAAAAGTCATTCGAGTTGTAAACACTCAAGGATAAGCCAGTTTTAGGATCACATTATTGTGTCACAGTAACAGAAATATGAATCACATTTATTTCTTTAATGCATGGATTTAGGTTCTCCTAAATTCTCATTATTGAGCTACTACACTCTTGCTATAAGTTGTTAGGAAAATCCAAATCGTCATTCCCGGCACCAAGGTGCCAAGAAATAATGTGCTATCATGAAATCACACATAGTCAGCTGCTTATGTATTTTGGTTAACCAGGTAGTTTGAAAATTATTATTCCACTAGCACTGTCTTCAGATTTTAGAAGCAGAACTAGAGGAATTATACTGAGGTATACTTTGTGGTAGTTCTGTTGCTTCTCTATTGCCCCAGAACTAACCATGGTATTGAGGATCGATATGCAGAAATTATGCTTTTCACCAGGTAGCAGTTACCATAGGTGACCAAACACTACCTATCTATGGCGTCTCTAACATATTAGGAGGACGGACTAGTATGATTCTCACTACTTTTTGTAGATTTGGGTATCTGATGAAAGTTGTATTTTTGCAAAATCTTTTCTTTCTTTTTACCTATAACATTAAGTCCCTAACATGTGGACTTATCACTTTCAAATTAATTTCTGATTTTACAGAAATAGAAAGACGAAAAACACAAGTATTAGCAGCCAAAGTTTTTTGTTGTTATGTTTTGTAGTTTTTGTTTAATAACTGGAGGGAAATTTTTATATAGTTTCATACGGGATTGGGAAAATATTTACTGCTCTCTGATGGTCACACTGCTAGCCAGATAAGAATTTTGAGAAATCAACCCATCTGTCTTAGGGGGTAGAATTTGACGCCTACTTTAAAGTATTAGGAAAAAAAATTCAGTCTACAGTACATGTGTATAGGAGTTTTCAGTCCTGTATTCAGGCTTACAAGTGTATTATTTGGTGGTTTTTAAAAACAGCTATTGCACATTTTTGGGGTTCTGAGGAAAATCAAGCATCTGAGGCTTTCTTCCTTTCTTCTTTTCGGGAGAAAACCAGCTTAACATGGGATGAAAAGAACACAACTGGTCTCTGACTGCGGGCTTAAGTGTCATGGAGCAAGGAGGAAATGGGTGGCCCTTCCCCCCTTATCACTGTAGTGTTCTCCAGGCATGCAGGTTGTTCGGCCTTACTCTGATTTATAGCATAGTCCTTATCATTTTCATTTAATAATCTAACCTTTGGTTCTTTATATGACTTTGCAAATTCACATATGATTTGTTGCTACTTTTATTTTTTCTGAAAAGCCTCATACGGGGCCAATTCTTTTTAAAGCTGTTTGTAATCTAACTCATTACAGGTTTCTTTACTCCATGTTGTAAAATATGAATATAGATACTGTCCGAACTGTCCAAAGAGTAATGTTTGAATTCACAGTAACAAAAGTTACAAAGTTTGTGCAAAAGACATTGTACACCATTGGAGTACATAGAGCTTGCTATAGTTAATTTTATATATAAAGCTGCATTTCTCATTAAAACTATTCTGTGCTACATTAAAAGTAAAGTATCTGATTTATTTTTTCCCTTATAATAAAACTGAATGCTCATTTAATCTCAGAAATTTAAAGATGAACATTGCGTATTTATGTCGTTTGTAAATGTAATAAATCATTGGAACCTTTTAAACATCATAGTTGCTTTAGAGCTCTTCAAGTATTCCAAGGGTCATAAAGTAAACCCGGCTGTGGCGATTGCGCAGGGTAGAGGTAAAGAACAGCTTTAAAGAGAGAGAGAGACAACATTAGTAAATATTTAATAAATTATAACTGACATTTGATAGATACAACTATAATTTCAATTTATCTACATCAGCCAATTAAAATACTAAGCCATACTGTTTTTTAGAACAGGATTTCCTCAAATTAAAGAATAAGAATTTAAATTAGTATGGTGTCTAAATTATATATTAAAAATACCCTTTTACCATGTTCTGTATAATTGTACTTCATATGGTTTAAATAAAATTAAGTTTTTGTAGGTGGCATTCATCTGCTAAAGTTCTTGATTGGTTTTGGTTAACAATTCCTCTTTGTTTTTTAAAATAATCTACTTTTACTCAAGTTGACTTTCCTTCTTTCTTTTAATATAAGGAAACAGTCAAATTATTTGGATGTTGTTCACCATTGTTGCTGGTGTTTAACTGGCCACTGAAATGTTCTGCTTGCTGTAATTTTCTATTTTCGTGAAATGGACTGACATCAATAGACTGACATTACAAGCTAAACCGATTGGCTTAGAGAGGAACATGTGTAAATATGGTCTGTGCCATAAAGAAAATTAAAACAGAACATGCACATAAATAGTAAACAGAGGCCTTCTTGTTAGGACTAAGGCTTTTGACATCCACAATGGATATACTTTGGAGGGTTTGTGACATAATAATGATGATGATAATAATAAGATAACACTAGCTACCCTTGATATAACACATTTTATGTGCAAGGCAATCTATGAGATGCTTACTATATACACATTATCACTAATTTCATAATTTTTCCCAAAGCAGTTATTAATATTCCCATTTTGGAGATGAAGAAACTAAGGCTCAGAACAATTAATCAAACTTTCGGGTTCTTACACCTAGTTAGGTGTCAGAGCCAGGACTGCATCCTAGGTCTATCCGACCTCAAACATTGGCTCTTGCCATTATATCCCTTTATACTTCAAACCAGTAGCTTTCCTTGATGCACAGTGCTTCACCCTGTTTGTTCTGATACTAATTTGAATCCTAGGCAATCTCTTCTAAAAGTGAGTGCTTCCTAGTCCTATTAAGATTATTCTTCACCCTATTATTTCTCACAATATTTAGGGACTGTAATGATTTTATGCAGTGCATTTTTCCATCTAAACTATCTGAATTGGTTGTTAAAATTGCTCAAAATACACAAATAATTTCCAAATCTTGATTTTATTTTTCTTTCCTGTATAATGGACATAATAATATCCACTTATGAAGATTAAATGTGATAGCTTTTAAAGTATTTAGCACAAATTCTACCACATAATTAGGTGTTCAGCAAACATATGTACTTTTTCCTTCATCTGTTATTGGATTATGTAGAAAACTACAAAACGCAGATATACTCAAGCATTCTGTTTCCAAATATCATATTAATATGAACATGAAAAGAACTGTGCATCAAAGACAATAATGGATTTTAACCAAACAAAGTAACGTCTAAGCTTTGCTTAGGACATAATTAGAATTTTTACTTTATTTGAAAATGGTTTCTTCTTGAAATCAAATTTTATCATTTACCAAATCAATGCTTCTACTGCAAAATATAATTTTTTTATCAGTAGTATGCCAATTTGGGAAATATGGTATAAATATGTTTTTGGCCAGACAGAAAAAGATAGAAATTTCCCTAGTTAATTTTCATTGTTTGTTTTATTTCTGCTTTAACTGGAGGATGTAAGCTATACCTTGTCACCTCGGGTACACAGAAATCTCAGCTTCTTAATTGACCTGCGCTTCAGTTCACTTTCCAGAACACTTGATTGCAAAGAGCGGACTTCAATGGCCTTTTGGCCCCATCCTGTGGTTCGCTGTGTACATTCATAAGCTACGATAAAAATATAAAAATCAGAAAAACACAAAATCTTTCTATCAGTGATAGAAAATTATACCCACAGTCAACATTTGATTATGAAGAGATTCATTATTACAGTTCAAATAAACACGTTCTTTTTTTTCCTCCTTCTATAGTCAGTCATTTGGCCATTATGCTGCTCAGCAGTGGTGTTCAAACCAGCTATCTACTGTCACCATTGCAACCAATGCTGAATAACTAGATCTCAATTAATTTTTGTTTTCATATCCTCTAATACTGCAGAAAAAGCTAAGGGTTAATTCTACCCTATTTGTAGAAAGTCAAATTGGCCCACTGCCATTCTATATTTTACAGTCTAGCTGAAGTAAAACATTCCATAAGGGTTTGTATTTGTGCTCAAGCGATCTACATGGAAATCTAACTCTTCAAAATTTAAACCATTAAAAAATGACTTGCTCAAATAATGACTTTAGCAACTCTAATGCAATTCAATGAATTACCATGTTATAAACATAACTAAAGCTAATTTGATACTGTTAAGGCTCTCTCTTGCTCAGAAAATTTTTATTAAGAATTTAACTTTTGGGGGTCGGCCTGGTGGCAAGGCGGTTAAGTGCACACGTTCCAATTTGGCGCCCTGGGGTTCGCCAGTTTGGATCCTGAGTGCGGACATGGCACCACTTGGCAAGCCATGCTGTGGCAGGCATCCCACATATAAAGTAGAGGAAGATGGGCATGGATGTTAGCTCAGGGCCAGTCTTCCTCAGAAAAAAAGAGGAGGATTGGCAGCAGTTAGCTCAGGGCTAACCTTCCTCAAAAAAAATTAAATAAATAAATGAAAAAGAATTTAACTTTTGGACACTGTCTTATATTACTTGGTGACAAAGATTACGACAATTGCTTTAAAGAAGAATACCTAATTATGTAAATAGCCATACAGTCAGCTGGTGCTGTAACGTATTTTCTGACACAAGGAGCAGTATTATTGTTAAATGTTTAACTTTCAAGTGATACTTTTTGTGTACTTTATGGGGAAGCAAATTTCCATAAATAAATACAATCCTGCAATTAAAATAATATCAAGATTTTGAATCAAGCTAAAATAGTCTAGAAAACACCAAAACAAGGCACCTTCATTGTCATATTAACACAACTAAAATCAGAATTTAATTCATTAGACTTTCCATTTTCTTCTATTATAAAGGCAATAAACTCTGCATTGATATAACTACAATATAGGTTTTAAAACACTTCCTTATCTTTCTCGAAGGTTCTAGGATGACTTTGTTTAAACCTGGCCTATATACACATATACATTAAATATGCACTAAAGGACTCATGAAGGAATTATTAAAGTTTTATAAAAGTGACTTTTCATAGGCAGAGTGTGAGCTATTTTGAATCCCTCAACTAAAACTTACCAAGCATTTATTATCTCTTGCTTCCTTTTACACTACAATTAAAAATATTTGTATGTCTAAAATTGACATTAAAATTGTAATTAAATTACAATCATATTTTTATTCAGACAAATGGCTCTCTTGGAAGAAGACTTTATAAGTCTCATTTCAGACTAGGATTAAAATCACTCCAGATTTAAGAGAAGTAAAGGGAATCCATGGCCTGAGTGATGGGAATAAGTAATAGATTTAATTCATCTGGATTTGAATTTTTTAGCCTATGTGAATACTTCATTAAAAATGAATTGTCAATAACTATACAGAGTGAAGTTTCTAAACTTAACACACAGGCTCTAAGTACACTGTGCATGTGGCATTACATAATTTCCACCTTAATTCTGAAACACACTAAGCTCCCACTTAACCTAGCTACTGAGCTAGCTTGCTTATGAGATGGAATCCAATGATTTTTGGTGGGAAGTGATAGTTTCTGTGATTGTTAAGCCTCTATATATTTGTTTGAAAATCCAGAGTTATTATGATCTTATTATTATCTACATTTATTATATCTCAAGGAAATGTAAAATTTAGATTGGGGAAATCTGGATCTAGGTTAGTTTTAAATAACAAAGCACTTGTTTTCAGACAGAAAAGGGGAGTAATTCATTTTCTTAATATCAGTGTAGTATTTAGTATACTCTCAAAATACCCTTAATACATAAACCAAAATATCATGTTCTAATAGTGCTATAATTTATTTTACACATAGAGATTTTTCGAACTCTAGCAACTCAAAATAGCTTTTTGCTTTAGGTCAGAAGTTGTCCTGCCTAAGGACAAGAGTGGTATCAGATGACCTTTTAAGACCTCTTGGATTCTTATGACTGTCTAGTGGCATAAATATGGGGTTTTGCTCCCACTTTCCCATTCGAACTGAATTTCTCTATTCCAAATTCTGATTAACATATTGATCACAAAAGTACCACTGTAAAGGTTAGAACAAGAGTCATTATTTTCAGTTTCTTTTGCCCCAGATCTATCATATTGTAATCATTTACCTTCTGTCACTTAAAATGGTTTGAAACCCTCTGTGAGTTCTTACCTCTTTGAAAAAGTTGAAGCAGGTTTTCAGGACAATCCTAAACACTATGTACACAAAAAGAAAGGATTCTGCAGATGCGATGCAAAGTGTCATCATCCCATAATAAAAAATGTCCATTAAAAAGCAGTTCTTTCAAACTGGTCCTTAAAGCCCCACAAGGATCGCATTTAGCCATTTTATAGAGATTTCGGAAGCTTCTGGCATCTCTACTGACAAACTACCTTTCTCTCTCTCTCTCTCTCTCCCTCCTCTTTCTCCTTTATTTGCTTCATTAAAGTCCTCCTTCCAAGTACATTTATCCTCCATCAAATCACTCTATGCTCTCTAATAGTTTACTGTTCACATGCATTCCCTTCCCTATCTAGAATCATCTCTGTAGTCATCAAGTCTCAGAAACATACACAAGAGTCTCAAGTTATTCAGATTTCCAAGATAAGCAATTCTGCACTGGTCAGGAAGAAAAAAATGTCCTGGCCTGATGAAGATGAAGAGACAGTTTTCTTTATGTTTCCATCTGGGCGGTACCTAATAGGCATCCCAGTCAGTCATATTTACCTCTTCTGTAAGTGAAGGATGATGAAATCTTAGTGACAACGAATATGTCACATATTCAGTTTGTATTTGATTCCTCACAAGAATATTACTCACTAAACAGAACACTACTGACTGTATGAAATAGAAACAGTTTGCTCTTCTTTTATGACTACTTGGCAGTCTCCTAAGATAAAGGTAAATCCCCCAAATCAACATGATGGAATGAAGTATTTTCAACATCTGTGTAAAATCTGCCAGCAAAAGGAGTTAAAATAAAATCACAGATTATTGTGGAAAGGGATTCCTCTCCTATTTTAATTATATGATTATTGCAAATGAACAACGAAGACAGCCAAAATCAGTCTCTTTGTGGTAGCCTCGTGAAATCATTAAGCATACGACAAACACACACATCACCGTCCTGAGGGAATAAGCACGCAGTATTCCAAATTAACACTATATGCCTTAAGAAAAATGTGATACTTCAGGAGATAGAAACTTCTCTATCATCATCGGCCACAGGAAAATTTTTATACATACCTACTGAAGATGGTATGTCTCTCCACACTTCGAGGATCTTCTTGAAGAGTTGTTCATTTGCTTCCATAGAAAGGGCTTCAGCATTGAAGGTGAGCATCATGCCAATTCCCAAGGAATCAGGTAAAATGATGATATTCTGCAGTATAATGATTTCCAGGGTCTGGAATTACGTTTCATAAGGATTTACATGTCCAACATTTTATCACTACTACTTTAATTGAAGCAGTTTGGCTGAGCAATAAAGACCAAAAAGGGATTCAAAGTGCAGAGAGGAAGAGAAACTTCTGTTTCAGTATTAAACAGCATGCTACCCAATACTTGAAAAGAGCCTTCCCTATGTCATAAAGTAGTCACTGTTTAATATTCTCCTTTTATTTAGGAGAAAATCTTGTTTGCAAAAAGCAGAGATATATTTCCAAGACAGGGAAATTCATTGAAATTTCATCAAGTATTATGTATAATGATAAAAGAAACAATAATTAATACAGAATTGGATTTCAGATTCATTTCAGCACATTAATGAATACTTTAGTAATGAATGTGTAAACCAAGTAACAAATACACAATCACTGGTAATCAGCCAATTCATTCAAGTCAGAAATAGAAAATTAAGTTAAAAATAGCTTCAGCTTAAAATGTTTACAAGGAGCAGCTTTATAATATTCTTTGCTGCTTGAACTTTAATAGTCATCCTCCCTTCACAAAAAATGTAGAATTTCTTATTCAACTTATATAACCTTAAAATACCTTCAGTACACAAATTCGGAGATATATTAGGTGACATAATATGACATACTAAGAAATATCTAAGATTTTCTAAATTTCATGATGTATAAAACAATGTGACAAAATTTGCTTAAACTGCATTGTCACATTAATAGTATTTCCATGAGAAATGAACAATTACATGCCTCTATTATTTCTCCAAATTAGCAAGTTACAGGAAAAAAAAAGTCAGAAACTATACTTGCCAAACTCAGTGTACTCAGGCCATGTGCTTGAGGCCGTGTCTCAGCAACAACAATCCTTAAAACTAAAATGGGGATCCAGAGACGAAAAGCAATTTTAATGCGTTCCCTGGGCACTCGCATGAGCAATTGAATCAGAAAGAGATGAAGAGAGAAAAAGAAATTGCAAGAAAGAAGCTTGTCTCAAAAAAATCTGTTTAGAATAAAGCTGGACAGCCGTAAATCCAGAAAGCCTCAGAGGTAATTCTCTTCCTTCTCAGATGATTCCCGAAGTAACCAGATAGTCCTTAGCACACATGGCTCCCTTGTAGCATGACGGCTTTTGCAATCTAGCACTCTTGAAAAATATTATTTTTAGTACATTCTGTTTCAGAAGACGCTCTCTTGTCCCTTATATTACAGTCCTTTCTGTTTTAATGGGTCGAGACACTAGGGAATTTAGCTAAAAATACTATTTTTGAATATACTCAAGGTATCCTAATTAGGTCAGAAAATGATTTTTGAAAACTCATCTTCTCTCATTTTTGCTGCCACAATAATTAACTGATTGCTTCAAAAGGCAATAATTCTCTTTTCTCAGTAGCCAAATGGAACACAGTGTTCACATCTTCTTGAATGACTTTTCAAATAAGTATAAGCTTGGACCAATACTGCAATGTTCAATACAGCATTAGCTTCAAAATAAAGGCTAACTGACATGACATAAAAATAAGATGCAAGAATTTATGGAAGACACTTCAACTGAAGAATATTTATATAAACATTAACCTGAACTTGTATCTAAATGACTTTGGCTGGGTTTGGTTCAATATTTTCTACATTACAAACAGGGTGATTTCTATATAATCATAGGTGACAACTGAGTGATCAGCTGATTAGATTGTTAATATGACCACAACATTTTTTTTAATGTCTCCACTAATGATCTGACAATTGCTCCATGTAATTTGTAAGAGATGTATAAGATAATTCTGAAAGCTGCGCTATACACATTACTGGAGTGATTTTAAAAAGTCTATAAAAGTTTTCTCCTGGACTTCTGCGTAATGCTAAACTGCTAAAATTTTACTTGTCAACAAACTGGGGAATTGAAAAAGGGTGAAGTAGAGATTTGTTGGTTCAGCCATTCCTTTTAAATATAAGTTTCAATAGGACAAACATCATTGCCACCATCAAATTTAAAACACAATAGAATTATATTTTGTATGGGATGTGTGTGGGAAAGGAATTCTATTATGTTTGAGCTCTTTATAGAAATGATGTGAATAGTGTTTTTACAACTATCCATATTTTAGATGTTGTGCCATGTTTTCATTATTTATAATTATTTAAGAGTTAAGAGTTGAGGTGCACTAGCTTTTGAAATGCTGAATCCTTTTATGAGACATTCTAAACTATAATTGATACTATAAGAGAACACTTTATGATAATTTGCTATATATCACAGTTGAAGGACTACAATCTGGATAAAGAAGGAGCATACACATAATAATGCTTCAATACTGGTGTCGTATTTTTAAAGAATCTGTTAATGCTTTATAGAGTGCAGAAAGACTAAAGCAAGGATTGCAATCTCATATGCCAACTAGGGCCAGTTATTATAATACATAAAGGTGGATGGATAAAGAATATACTCCATCTAAATGGGGACAGGCACAAATCTCTTCCAGTTCATAATGGCTAGATAGTAATATGGGCTTGATGTTGTCAGATCTTTTGGTTTATCAATAGAAATCTAGATTTTTAAGTGTCAACTCTATTCATTTAAAAAACAAAGAAAAAACACTGTGCCAGAGAAACAAAATCTATCTATGAATAGACTCAGCTGTCTGGATTAAGAAACCATCAGTGATTTTTGTTTATCTATTACTGCTTTCTGGCACTCTGTACTAACTTATTAGGTCTCAGTTCCAGTATAGATATTGACAATCATGTTTTTAAATCTTTAGGAGTTTTGACAGTTGGGATAACTCAAATTGTGGTAAACAATAATTTCTAGGGATCTTACGTTATTTGGCAGGGTCACATCAGACATAATCTCAGATTCTGCATCAATGATGTGATATCCATCTGCTGAGCTGAAGAAAATCTTTAGTCTTTTTTCAGAACCAATAGCCAGGTCAACTGTCACTGGCTTATGACCAAGTGTTGGAAATACCTGTAGATATAAAACCAAATATGGCCAAAAGGCCAAAAATGACACTCCGACAAGGCAACAATCCCACCCACTTTTACTTAATAGGTTTATAAAACTAAGGTTGATTTTAAATTATGTAATGTATTTAGAGACCTATGTCTTACACATTATCTTAGGTCTGTTACTATACCAAGAATATAATTATATTCAGGTTCTAAATATTGAGCTTCCCTTCGAAAGCCAAATCTCCAATAATCATAAGAGCCCTGCACTCTGTTTGCTGTCTTTAAATTTCTTGCCTTGAGCTTCAGCAAATGAAGGAGCTCATCTGGTCTCTTAAACCGGTTCGCTGGATCAGCTGCCTGTATTTTTGCCAGTATTCGTATATAGGCTTCATAGGACATGTAGTCTCCTTTGGAGTCTGCTGATTGATCAATGCATACTTGGTAGGGAATGAAAAAGGCCAGACATGTTAACCTACCATAGACTGGATGTATTCTAGGCACCTATGGTTCCTAGTCCAAGGAAACAAAAAGCCAAACAGGAGTCATTGCCAAGTTCAGGTCACAGCAGAAGACTGAGCAGCACAGGATTCACCATACTGTAGTCATGAGGTGGGATTCAAGAACTGGAGTGAGGACTTTGACCAGGAGCTGTGTATCAGGCTAGACAGACTGCTGGTACTTATCTTCTTTGCTTTCCAGCTCCATACCAGGCAGCTCTGACCAATCAGCAGACACCCAAGAACAAACCCATATCCAAATACTGACCGCTGACCCAAGGCCCAATTTAGGGAGATCAGATCAGTTATGTGATTTGTGTCAGGGCAGACCCAGACTGTCTGTATAGTAGTCTGTGCTATTTATAAAAGAACATATTTATGGTGCAAATAGAGAGTGAAGGGCAGTCGTAAAAGTTAGTCCATCTTTACTGTATACATGTGATGTTTTGGTCTACAAAATATACCATGAAAACAGATCCTGACCTAAGATACAAAAGTATTTCATGAATACATGCACGGGTCTATCATGATGTGTCCTTATCCATGCTTCATAAAAACTTGTCCGTGGACCAACTAGTTCAAAATCACCTGGAACATTTGCTAAAAATATAGATTCCTAGGCCCCACTCCAGACCTACTTATTCAGCCTGGGGTTGAGTCTGAGATCTAAACTTTTAATTAATGTCCCAGATGATTCTGGTATAGATCCCAGATTAGGAGTTACTGGACTCTATATAATGCTGCCAGTTCATTAATCAGTCCTCATTACTATGGTGGAATAAACACAAAATAATCCTATTTATGTGGAATTCTGGAGCATTATAAAAAAATAAACAGAGTCCTCAGTTAATGAGATGTGATTTAAAAAATCATCAGCAACTTAATTGGCTGGGACACTATATGGTTACCTTAAAAGGCTGATCCATAGACATTCAGTCAAACCATAAGAAAAGTGGAAATAATGCTGGTAATCCAAATTAGCCTAACTACAATTCCTTGCAATAGTTCTAGAGAGAAATGCATTTACAGTTCCAGTTTGGGAGGAATATAGACCCACCCTTTCTTCCTTACCTCCATCTATTGTAGCCTTGGTAATTAGAGCAAAAGCTTTCTTTTCCCTCATTCCTTTTTCAGTGGGGTTCCCCATCTATCATTGCTACACCTTTCCTTACCTACTCTCTGCTCTCCACCCGCCCCACTAAAAGAAAACAAAGACTTTCTCAGCTTCAAGTCGTTGGAGTGGCAACCAAAGCCCGTGTTTGGGCTCCAAAAGAGAAGGTCTTCATGTTGACTACAGGAATTGGGAGTGAGGAGCTGGTGGGGAGATCCTCTAAGAGGAGGGGTCAGGGATTTCCCTCACACTCTCCCTTGTTGTGGTGCCTGTGAATTGTCTAAAAAAGGGTTAAACAATAATTATTGACATGATATATTCAAATACATTAACTGTAGAAGAATGGTATATATTTATGCTACTGTATTCCAATTGCTCTGTTTACAATTTCTCAAAAGAAAAACCATATGATCCAAAGGAAAAGGAGACCACTCACTTTAATAGCAGTGCTTTCATCGAAGGACTTTGGTGCCCATGCATAAAGGTGAATTGATGATTTCAAAGCAATTGCAATATATGTTGTTTCTTCATGTTGGACTACATGATAAAATACAAAAAAGTAACAATGCCACAAAGTTTACAAGAACATGCAAGTATTTGCATTTGTCATCGAAAATGTCATAACCACAGTGTAACAGCACAGATCATTCATTTTTAGAAAAGCTATTTGGTTACAATTTGATGTCCCAAAAAAGGCAACAAAATTACTATATAGTTTTATGGAGTGTATGCATTAGCCTTCAAGAACACTCTAAATTGTACACTGAAAACTACAAAACATTGCTGAAAGAAATTAAAGACAACTGAAATAGATGTTAATGGATGGGTAGACTAAACATTGTTAAGAGGGCAATACTATCCAAAGTCATCTAGAGATTCAAAGCAATTTCTGTTAAAATCCCAATGGCCTTTTATGCAGAAATGGAAACAGTGATCCTAAATTCATGTGGGATTAGAAGAGGCCCCAGATAGCCAAAACAAACTTGAAAAAGAATAACAAAGTTGGAAGACTCACACTTCCCAATTTCAAAATATACTATAAGCTACAGTAATCAAAACAGTGTAGTATTGATATAAGGATAGGCATATAGATGAATGGAGAATTGTAAGTCTACAAATAAACCCATATATCTACGGTAAATGGTGCCAAGACCATTCAATAGGGAAAGAATAGTCTCTTCAACAAATGGTACTGGGACAACTGAAAATCTATATATGAAAGAATGAAGTTAGACCCCTTACCTCACACCATACAGAAAAATGAACTCAAAATGGATTGAAGACCTAAACATAAGAGCTAAAACTATAAAACACTTAAAAGGAATATAAGAATACATCTTCATGGCAATGAATTCTTATATTTGACACCAAGAGCATAAGCAACAAAAGAAAAAAATAGATAAATTTGGTTTCATTAAAACTAAAATTTCTGTACATCAAAGGACACTATCAAAAAGGTGAAAAGACAAGCTATGGAATGGGAGAAAATACTTGCAAATCATATATCTGATAAGAGCCTAGTATCCAGAATATATAAAGAATGCTTACAATTCAACAACAAAAAGACAATCCAGAGAAGACATACAAATGGCCAGTAAACACTTGAAAAGATGCTCAACAGCATTAGTCACCAGGGAAATGCAAATGAAACTACAATGAGATGCCACTTTACACCCACATGGATGGCTAGAATCAAAAGACAGACAGTTACAAGTGTTGGCAAGGATGAAGAAAAAATGGAGCCTTCATATTTGTGGCAATGTAAAATGGTGCAACCACATTGACAGTCTGGCAGTAGCATCCAAGAGAAAAGAAAACATGCATTCCAATGTACAAAGATGTGTATGAAATGTTCATAGCAGCATTGTTCCTAATAGCCAAAAGTGGAAAGAGTGCAACTGTATAAAAAAGGAATGTGTAAAAAATTGGATAAACTAAAGGTGATATATATATACTATGCAATACTATTCAGCAATAAAAAGGAAGTACTTGATACATGTTGTACAGACTACAGCATAGATGAACCTTGAAAACATTATGCTAAGTGATAGGAAAGACCACATAATGTATGATTTCATTTAAATGATTTGTCCAGAAGAGACAAATCTACAGCAAAAGAAAGTAGATCAGTGGTTACCTAGGACTGTGAGGGGAATAAGGTGAATGTAAGAGGGATAGAATGTGGAATGATTGCTAATGGCTATGGGGTTTCTTTGTGGGATGATAAAAATTAGATTATGGTGATGGTTACACAACCCTATAAACATTCTAAAAATCATTGGATCGTATACTTCAAATGGGTGCATTTTATAGTATGTAAGTTATTTCAATAGAGCTGATTTTTTAAAAAAGAGAAAAAATGTATAAAAAAGTATATGCTTGCTGTCAACTGGACCTTCTGGTTCTTGTGGAATATGTTGTTCCACCTGATGGATTTATACTTTGTGCTAAAATCCCTCTTTCTTGGCAGAGACATTGTTTCTGTCCTCTCTAACCTGATTTCATCTGAGACCAATATATAAAGCTTTTTTCTCTCTGTCTGTGAGTCTAGTTTACTCTTTCTTTTTCTTTTGCACTGTTCCCAAGTAGGCCAAAGAGGCATGATTAATAAAGCCCCCAAAACAAGGGAATTCTCTGTTAAGCAAACACTTCCTATAATTTTAATACATGGCAGCAATTGGTCCTGGCCCATTATTTTGTGGATCTTGGAAGGCTATGAAAATACCATGCAAGTATGAACATGTTGCTTGTTCTCCTGTGTGAAGATGCTACTATTCCACCTGTCAGTAGGACAAATGTTTTTGGTTGTTATAAGAGCTGAGATGGGTTGGAATGCGGCCAGCCAGGACAACTAGACTTACCATCCACTTACCAAGAGCACAAATTTGAAAGGTGACTATCTTTGTAAACTCTCTCTTATTGAACTAAAAAATTATCAAGTTAGTAGAAGGCATTTATGCTATATAAACTCCTGGTTTAACATCTGGGGATATCTTTCACCTCAGGCTACCAAATTTAAAGAATATGATTTGGAGGAAAGTAGTGATACATAAAACTAGAAGAAAGTAGTGTATTTGTTTAATGCCTAATTTGTCTGGGTACCCATTTCTCCCTTTAATGGTGTATGTATACATATGTACACACATATGAAAACCTATCCTGGGACAGCTTCTTTATATGCAGAACAGAAATGGTCAGTTAGGATGGAAATACCCTGCTGCAACTCATATTATGTGATTCCAGCTGTCTCTTACTTATGCCACTAGTTCTGCCTGAAGGCACAATTAGTGAAGAGGAAAGAAGAAAATGAAGGTTGAGAGTAGGGGGATTTGCTTCAGAAATAGAACAGAATGTTCTATTTGTTACTCCACTTCACAGTGGATGGTTGTGAAGAGACAAGGGATATGAAAACACTCTAATAAGACAGGAAATATTTAGAAATTATACTCATGAATGTCAACAGTGGGAGCAAGAGCCAGCAGATCACAGAAGAATTTTCTTTTTGACTCATCGTAAAGTTTCCTGGTTAGTATTAAAAGAGATTTTCCAATTTAAAAAGAAGACCAGGAAGATGTCTCAATTAAATTCTCTCATTTTTGTATATGAAGTTGCAAATTCTTTCCTTTCTCTACTTTGCCTTTTGCAACAACATATTTAACCAAATGAAGGAAAGCAAAAATTTCTATAGCTGTAGTAAACATGAAATGGGACTCACGGACACTGAAGTGTTCACAGCCTGTCAACTTATCGATAGCTTTGCAGGCTTCCTCTGTCTTTAGCATTTCCTCTTGTCTTCTTTTACTTTCTGGATCATCATTCAAAATCTTGTTCCGCAGCCAGGTCAAATGATACACCCGAAGTCTGTTCTTACGGCCTGATAGATAAGAAAAGCTGTTTCATTTCAGTCTATTTTTTCATATATTAGAAGTACAAAAATATAAAGTTATTTTGCCTTTTTAACCAAATGTTTTCACTAAAGTAAAAAAACTTTTAAAAACCTACACTGCATCAGAGTCTTCTCTTTAGCGTTTGGAAATAGGATAGCAAAGTCTCTCTTAGTCTCTCACTTCTAAGAGATAGTCAAAGTGTCTACTAGCTACCTATGTGCCTGTCTGAAGTGAATTTAAACTACTTCTTTGGGATAGGTTAAGACTTACTACTGCACTGGCAACAGAATCGCCATCCGTTCATTTGTACCTTGGTTTTTATATAAGTCATGACCCTTCTGGGATTCAGAGACCCAGAAGCTGTCTCTGGTAGTGGGTATGTATGAGTGGGATGTCTGACGTCTTTATTGACTGTTAGGCATTCATAGCCAATGGGATGGGTGTCTTTGTGCTCTTTCATTCCTGCACTCTTACAAAATAATTGAACAGATTTATTAGTTGTTTCTCAACCCAATTTGCCCTTGACATTAATTTTCTAATTATAAATCCCATCAACTTCTTACAATTCCTTCAGGAAGAACTGGCCATTAAAATTACACATTTCTTTTCATATATAGTAACTTTATATTCATTTTTAGGGTTTGTGATTATAAGATTTCTAGGCCCAACAATAGGATTCTTACTTATGTAATTAATCTTAAATGTGTTTTTACATGACATTTTTAAAGCAATGTTAGAATTCACACATGCATGTCTATTGCCATTCTATTCCTAAATGGTAAAATAAATTTGTGCTCTGAACTATTAGGTATCTTTCCACACTGATGTTCTCAGTACTATTTGATGAAAAATAATCTACATTTCAGAGAAACGTATGTATTAAAAGGGCATATTTGGGTTAGAAAAAGTTGGATAAAAAGTAAAGAAATCTGTTATCCAGATGTGCAGTCTCTAAGCCACCTAGATGTTTTCAAAAACTACATGTGCCTTCTGTGTACCTCAAGGAATTATAAATGAATGACCATGAAACATGATCAAAAATATCATGAAGCTTTAGCATATATAGAGAGGATTTTCTCCTCTAACAAAAATTTAAAGCAATGTTAATCATATTTAGGAATTTATATAATCGTCAATTAATGTGCAATATGGCTACTATGTATAGATAGGAAGTATGTAAACACACATAAATGACTGATTAACATCACTTTATTCTGTAGTCAAACCTTTCTTTTCTTTTTACTTTTCCTATCCTTTTGTCAGTTATCTTTTGCCTACAGTTAGCTTTAATGCTAGTGCTTTCCTGATACCGAGTAATGTGTAGTAAGCACAATCACTATTAACATCCATTTACTTGCTCTCTCATATTCAAAGGTTCAGGCTCTGACTGACCAAAACTAAAGTTCAAATACTATGTGGGAACAGTGTAGAGGTCTTAGGGGATCCATTCTTGTTACTAACCCTATCTGCAGGCCCTTATGACAAGGCTGTGCATCCAATGATTGCCCACTTTGTTCTTTGTTGCTTCTAACACATCACAAGAAAGGCATATGGTGGCTGTTAGTGTGATTGTGTGTGCATGGATGGGTGAGGTTTTGAGTTGTGAAGTTGCAGGTGGCTACTCAGAAAAGACCCGAAAAGATGCAAATGGCATGGTTTTTCTTAACATTGACCTAGGTTAGGTGCATTACAATCCAATAACCAGACTCCAAAGGAGAATCAGAAGTTAGTTTAAATTGTAAATATAAAAGGAAATACAGGGGCCGACCCCGTGACTGAGTGTTTAAGTTCTCGCGCTCCGCTTTGGCGGCCCAGGGTTTCACCGGTTCAGATCCTGGGCGCCGACACTGCACCGCTCATCAGGCCACGCTGAGGCGGCATCCCACATGCCACAACTAGAAGGACCCACGACTAAAATATACAACTATGTACCAGGGGGCTTTGGGGAGAAAAAGGAAAAATAAAAAATCTAAAAAAACAAAGGAAATACAGCAAAGAAAGTCTGGTGTCCCAATTAAAGGTTATATATAAAATGCTTTCCTGTGAACACTTTCACCTGAGAAAGTATTTAGCCTAGTTTGCAACCTAATTAATCTGCATAATTACTCAGCTAATTTTAGTTCTGAAACAAACCGGAGATGGTAATCAGCAAATTGAGCGGCTCTACAACTTGAATCTGACGGAATGGTCTTCGCTTTATCAGTTTAGTAACGTCTGCCTTTCCACTTCTGTCCATCAGATACAGATTAGATCGGGTTCCCAACAGCAAATTCACTCCTGTTAGTATATAAAAAGAAAAGTGCTATATTAGCTCAAATTACATTTTTATAATTGAATTTACAGGAGCATTTTTCCTACTCCAGTGGAGTGATCTATGTAAAGGTGAGTTTCATCATTTTAGGCTAATGCTAACCTCATTCTGTATAACAATGAACTCTTACCAACAGAAAAAATTTCATTGAAATATATTAAAATATAGGAAATATCCTCTGGTAATAGTCTACCAGTTGACGTCTGGTGTGCCGTCTTATATACAGAACTTCATGTATATCTCAGCATCCTTTAGTAGTGCCCCAAACTTTATAAAAGCCAATCAACTCTTTTGAACAAAAGTTACCATTAAACATTAAGGATGTCTAGCACCTACACAGGCTTCAGTTCAGTTGATTTCTCATTGCTAACTATAACTAAGGGTTTTAATACTTTCAAAATAATTATATGTAAGTTGTTTTTAATATGAGCGATTCTGTGTTCATGTTTATATGAAAAAAACTTACATTGCTAAGTGCCTATGAAATTAGTTCCTACTTTCACGTCTCTAAATTCCTATACTCTGTTATTTGTCTGCTGGCTCTATTCATTCAAGCATAAGCACCGTTTAAAAACCAAATGAGAGGACTGAAAGAGAAGATTGAACTAAAGTTAGAATACACTTCAAACCATTGTAGGAGTTTTCTCTGATAACCTGAGACACAGGAGAAAATCAGCAATGTAATGTAAGGGAGAGTACCAGTGTCTTCCTTCTATTTGGAGAATATTTGTGCTCCAAGGGTATAAGGAGAAAAGACAAGTGTCTCGGCCTTCATTTTCCCACTATGTACTTTACCAGTTCTCTAAGTAATGGCCAATAGCAGGTTTTGGAACTGTACCTGATTCCCACAGGGGAATCACAGAGGGAGGGGGAAGTATAGTCAATTTTGACTGTAATCTTTTACTTTTCAAAATATAAAACCACAAGTTATAAAGATGAGTTACTCGACACTAACTGCATTTCTGGGTAGTTGCATGATTGAAATGATAATGAAGTAAACTTTGCTTTCTTGTTATCTGACACATTATATTAGCAAAACTTTGAGGATGGCATGTTTTTTTCTAAGTTGTTCAATCTATGTAACTATAATGTTTACTACACTGCTCTATTTTTAATTTAAAATTATGTCCCCTGTTCAATCAAACATTAAGCAAAATCCATGAAATTGCAAGTTGGAGGTTGGCATTTACTTTGGATTTCTACTCTCCTTGCATTCATTTATTCTGTTTCAATTATGATATAGATTGGCTTGAGTTAAAATATTATCTCAGCACTACCAGTGCAGGTATAATTCTTCTGGAACAAGGGATTGAGAAAGTCTATCAAAGTAAAGACGCAGAAGGAACTGTCTCTATAAATCCTCAAGATTATTTAAAAACACGAGGCAGCAGCAATGTTTCTTATAATATCTCATTAGGTATTATATGCTGCACACCACCTTAAGTTGAAAATACTAAGCTCAAGTTTTCAAGCAATTATAACCTAATCCAATTTTATATGTTAGCCAAGTTAATTCAGGTTAAAAAGAAAAAGAATAAAAAGGGGAAGGAGTGCCAATTCAAACATCAAACTGCACTGAGTGAAAATAAATCAGCAAAAAATAAATAAATGAGCAAATTAACTACTATAAATATATACATTTTTATTTGGTTGGTGATGGTTTGGTAATAGCAAACAAATGTTTTCCATCTATGATTTCTCGCAAGTTTGCTATGTAGATAAAAGTATATTCTTTAACAAAACAAATGAGTTTTAAGAAAACAAACTCACCCCACAAAGAACCACAGCAGATCTCAGAAGTGAATTCCTTTTCATACATGTGGATTAGTGGTTTTTTAAATGCAGGAGAGACATATAGTGGGTTAACATTGACTCCAGAGGGTCGCTTAGGTGATTTCTCAGGTACTTCCACTAATCCAGCATATAGTGTGAAGAAGTAAGGGGAAGATATTGAGAAAAATTATTAATGTATAAACCATATGAGCTTGAATATTTCAATAAGTGAGACGTAGTTTAGAAAAGTTCCTTTTCCTTCATTGTATTTTATTTTTTACTGGAAGTTTCATTTCTTTAACTCTTAAACAATCAGATAGCATAAATCATGATGACTAACATACATTTCTGAATAGAAAAGTATTTTAAGTTACTGTGATCAGACTGCAAAAGAAAAAAATCCAGATGAGGGACTCAATTTCTCAATTGTAGTTCAATTTTAGGTGCCATAAAGATTCAGTGAAAACATGTTTTTAAAGCATATATCCATCTGAATTTACATCAACTGAATATAAGAATGACTTGATTCTTTCCAGATCATGAACCAGTGGTCAAACACTATTTAATATGTGAACAGACTGTAGCATTTGGAGACTATATTAAACACACTTACAGATGGCACAGGCAAAGTCAGCATTTGCAGCACTCCCAGAACCGTCGGAAGGAGATGAGTGGCTGACAGGAAAACCTGATTCTGTTGATGCTTCTGATATGTCCATACTGTCATTCTCACCATCAGGTGCTGTGGGTGCGGCGCCTGAGGCAACGGCGATTGAGGCCTCACTTCTACTGCCTGGCTCCTAAAAGAAGATTGAAAATTGATTTTGACTTATTAGGAGATTAACAACAAGAGAAATATAATATTTTGCCTAGGGGTCATTTGAAATATAACAAAAAGCCTAAGGGTCATTTGAAAAAGAGAGTGCAAAATTTGTAGCATCTATAATTCTGCACACTTATAAAATCCACATTTACCAGAAGAACGTAACAGAGAACTAATCTATGTTAAGACAATTGATGTCAGAGGAGAAATTCAAGCAGCTTGAAGTTCCTAGCTGTACAATTTGGGGACCTAATATTTGTGGAACTTTTTCTATCTACTAGGTAATCTGCTAGGCATCTTATTTACATATTGCTGTGAATCCTTATAACAATCCAAAAAGTAAGTATAATTATCACCATTTTACTTATAAGGAGACTAAAGCTTGGTAAAGTTAAATAATTTATTCAAGCTTATAGAGATAAGTAGGGGGACCAGAGTTTGAAGCCAAAGTCTGTTTGATTCCAAAGCTTACATTCAGCTATGCTATGCCAAACAGCCACTTGAAAAAACAAAAAGCGCCAGTGAAAGTATGTGTTCCACTTTGTCAAACGACAAAGCTAATGATGGAAAATCAACCAACACAAATACAAGAGTGTGAACATGTTTCACTGAAAATCTAGCTGGCTTCCATTAACTTACAGAGAAAAAACTCAAGGATAAAGCCACAAAATGTGACAGAATTTATGTGGGATACCATATCCTGTAGAAACACATACTGTCTGTTTTTGGTAAGCCTGTCTGTTGATAACCATTTCTTTGTGTCTAAACAGTGATTCTTGGCATTGAGAGAGTTGTGCAGCCCTGTCAAAGACTTGTTGTTATGACCTTTCCAACCATGAAAGTGTCATATGGCAACATGTCCTTTTTAAATTAAAATGAAAGGAGGATCCATTCACTCTGTAAATGTCAAAAAACATCCTTGAGATAACTGGAAACACCTAGGGATGCTATGAAAACTATGGTGGGACATCCTGTTTTAATGTCTTTGATTAAGATAATTAGGTAGGTAGGTAGGTAGGTAGGTAGGTAGATAGAGAGACAGACCAATAGATAGATAGACAAATGGACATAGATACTTTCCCATTGATGCTGCTTTCCAATTAAAAATCATCTAAGGAGTTTCCTTCTTCTCTTTTTTCTTTGTTTCCTTCCTTCAGTGCTTTCTCCCACAATTATTGTGTGCCTATCATAGACCAAGACCTCGACTGGGCCCTGGGATTGGGTGAGTGGGTAAAGAAAAGTAATCAAAGATGAATTAAACATAGTTCCTGTCCTTTAAGAGTTCACAATCTAGTGTGAGAGAAAAACAAGTAAACAAATAACTAAATTACAATGTCATAAGTACTAAAATGAAACTATGGGCAAAATGCTTGCAAGCACAGAGGAAGGGATGTATAATTCTGTCTTGGGAAGTCAAAGATGATAAATGAGCTGAATGGTGAAGGATAACTAATTCACCAAGCAGAGAAGAGGTGAGGGGGCAGCCTTCGAGACAGACGGAACAGCTTATACAAGGGCATTAATTCATGAAAGAGCATGACATCTTCTAAGCTAGTTCGTGTGATAGAACAATAGGCTGGGAAAGTAAACTAGCATGATATTTCCTCTGTCTTGAATCTCATCTGTGCTTTCAGATATCCAAATACTCCTCATCTGTCAAGAATTAGTTCAAATACCAGGTGCTCCTTGAAATCTTCTCTGTGATAATCCCTATTGATCTAGCATCTGCGAAACTATTTGAGTATTTTAAACCTATTTATAAAGTCAGTAAATGTTTTGTGAATGACAAAATCATCATCTAAACATAGTACATTACTTCTGTTTAAACTGTATGTGTTAACAGTTTCTCAAAAAGTTAGAATAGAATCTAGCAATTCCACTCTTAGGTATATGGCCCAAAGAAATGAAAACAGGGACTCCAACAGATACCTGTACATCAATGTTCACAGCAGTATTATTCGTGATAGCTAAAAGGTGAAAACAACCCAAATGTCCATCAACAGATGAATGGATAAACAAAATGTGATATAGTCATATGATGGAATATTATTCAGCCTTAAAAATTATGGAAATTCTGATACATACTACAACATGGATAAACCCTAAAACATATTATGCTAAGGGAAACAAGTTAGATAAAAGAGTAAAAATATTGTATGATTCTGCTTATATAAGGTATCTAGACAGAAAGTAGAATAGAGGTTACCGGGGGCTGGAGGGAGGATAATGGGGAGTTAATTATTTGAGATGTTGAAAAAGTTCTAGAAATGAATAGTGGTAATGGGTGTACAAAATTGTGAATGTCCTTTATGCCACTGAATTGTACACTTGAAAGTGATTAAAATATAAAATTATATGTCTATTTTACCACAGTAAAAACTTACCAGAAAAAAAAAATGTATGTGTTAAGAGACACTATCCCAAACATGTGATCTGAGTAATAAAGGTAAACAAACAAAGAAGATACTTTTGTCCCTGGAAGTAAATAGGAACCATCCAAATTAGAAGAAGTAAAGATCTATCTACAGCTATAATTAAAAATATTTAAGGCTTTTGGATAGAAGTTTAAAATATATTTGGAATGGCTGGAAATGTGACATATCACATGAAGAAACACAATCACAAGGAGAGGAACTCATTCTTTTCAAATAGTGCATTACCTCCTGTTGATGTTCAAAGTCCTGGGATGCTGGTCTCTCCAATCCTGGACCATCTGTCTCTGAGCAATTTTCTTCTCCATTGAGTTCAAGGGCTCCACTCTCTTCATTGGTTCCACTGGCTCCCTCACCTCCACTTCCCTCCTTGCCTCTTCTTCCACTGTCTATATTGGCTCCATGTCCTTCACGGTCCCCAGTGGCTGCACTGCACCAACTGGCTGCACTTCCTCCATGGCTTCTACTGGCTCTCTGGATTCCATAGCTGCTGCAGGTTCCTTCTCCTCCATCACTTCCATCTCTATCATCTTGCTTGCAGCTTCCATCTCTGACATAACTTGGCCTGATAACAAGATCCAGTCAATAAAAGAGAGCCACCCAACAAAAACACATTTGAAATTCAGCAAATGAAACAGAATTAGGATGTGTTTTAAACATGTGTCATACATATGTACCATCTCCAGGCATGCTTTTTCTCTATGTGAACACCACTGGCATGATATAGACAGGAAAAATGTCCTTATGTCCTGTCAATTTTAAGTATTGAATTAACATCACAGCCATCATCAATTCCCTGCCTGCATTTGGATGGCAGATGGAAGAGAACTTGCATCTTTTATTAGTAACACGTGTTAGGTTAGTAGCAAGAATATGTATTTTTTTCTTAAATAATAGACTGCTTCATGCATTAGCAGCTTCACAGCCCCATGAATAATCAAGTCCATATCTTTGGCTCAACCACAACATATTTGAATTTGAATAATTCTTCTTATAATATGTCTAATTCATGTTTATTTTGACATGTGCCTTGATTTTATAACGAGTATTGACTGTTTTGCTACAGAATCCCATTTATTATTCTACTACTACCACCGGTAAGTTCAGTAATATAGATCTCATTAAGCTGAGATAGTTGTTTAACTAGTTACTAAGAACACCAAGCTTAACAAAATGTCTCCATGATCTTTCGCATAAGAGACAACATAAACATGTACCTATGATAATTCTAAAAGCTAATTTATTTGACAATGGAATTCTTGGTAGAATTTTTTAGTTGGCAAAAAAGAAAAAATGTTGAATGATCTATAGTCTTTTCCATCATGTATATTCCCCAAATCACATTTGAAAATTAACAAAAAACCCCCATGGATTTCAATATTATAAAGCAAACAATTCTCCCATGGTTGATTTTTCTCTAAAAATTTAAAGATATACTATATTAACCAATCTTCTTTGAGAGCAGTTTAAATACATACCATGAACAAATGTAAATAAGAACATACTGCCTGTCTAGAGCACGAGCAAGGAACTAAATACAGCAAACAACTGGTGGCATGCCAAAAACATTACTTAACTAAATATTGTCACTTTGGGCAGCTATTCTATAAGAAGATAAAATTGAATGAGTACTGAATTTAGTTACGGCAGTTTTCAAAATTCTGAGAATAATGCTAAGCTAGTAATTTTCAGCCTAAAAATATCAAGTAAGAGTCAAGTTTGCAATTCATTTTCTGGGCAAATTTAGAGATTTTGTTTGCAAGTATCAGGGTTTCATCTTACAGTTATTAAGTGCACACTACTTAATTTATCACCCCATTTCTCACACTCATTGTGGTTTTACAGGATAGGATGAATCAGCAGCATTAATTTTAACAGAAACACCCAGACAATTCCAGTTATAAAGAACCTAATAAATACTTGAATGGTAATAAAATACAATATACAAAAATGCAAAATTAAGTGTTTTGCAGTAAAATAATTTAAAATCTCTTATTGAAGATCAACCACTTACCAACATGAAAGTGCAATTCATTTACCCTCTTGGTAATAAATTTTGAAAGTAAACCAAGGATGCAAATAGTTCTGAAATTATACAACATGGATAGTGCAAGTAATCCAGGAAAACTAACCTTGGCCAACTAGGGGTATCATCATGATTATTTTCTTTGTCATCAACAGCTGCATCATTGTCATCATCATCATGGCGTTCACTGACATCATTAGCCGGATCAACCTGATTATCCAAGTCATCATTACCATTTTCATGGTCATAGGTATCTTCATAAGCATCATTAGAATCATCATCATCACCATCAGTATCAGCACCGGCATCATAGAGTTCAACATAATCACCATCTTCTTCAGGCGGCTGAATGACAGGTGCAGGAGTTAACCAATCATTCCGGAAGATTTCAGAGAGTGCATTATAGCCTACCCATTCATTTGTCAAGTAAACGGGGGGTGATATTTTTCCTACTTTAAATCCATCTGGAACCTGTGTGCACAAGAAAGGTTAATGTAGTCTTTAGTAGCCTTTCATTTTCTTCTTCTAGGTTGGAAAGTTTCCAAGCTGACAATATTTTAAAATATATTTTCAATTGAAATGATGATATTTACTCACTAGATAGAGCCAACATTTTTGTGAAGATGAGATGCCAAAACCCAAACCTCAACCTGTGATCATTAATGGCCTTTCCGAATCACACAGGGCAAAATTTATTTACTTTGTTTTTTATTACCCCTACTTGTCTGCTGAGGAGTAGACATTTGGTTTTGGTACTGGAAAGTAGAATAGATGATTTGACGCTCTATAGAAGATACAGTCACTTTTTCCTTTTGTTTTATCCTCTGATATTGAGATTAACACATAGCACTTAAAATTGATATTTTAATTTCCAAGCTCTATTTTTACACAACATAGTTTGTCTTAGTGTAATTGAAACACTTGTAAGAAGCAAATTAATATAAATCCACCTTTAAGTATGGTATGTGTCTTATAAGCAACCTTTGAGCAACCTGAAAGGGATGTGTGTGTGGTAGGGTAGGGGTAATTACAAAAGCAAAGTGAAATGATCTAAAAGCACGCTGCAAAAAGAATTGGAAGACTGTTTTTATTTATGCAATCAGACAGCATTTTTCACTAAATATTTTATTTTTTATGCATTGCCTTATCAGACAAGGAACAATATTAGACAAAAATTGAGTATCTAGCCTCTACTCCTTAGTTTGAGATTAACTTCTACAAATAGCTTTTGATCACTCCTTTCTCGAATGTGTTCTGGAACAAGAATGTGAAAATAAAATATTTTTTGACCAATTAAACGTTTTTCCACTTCAAATTCAATCTCTAGATTTCATATCCTGCGTACTCATATAGCAATGGGAATCTATCTTTGAAAAAGTACCTAAAAAAACAAACACTTTAACCTTCCCTTCAAGTGAAGACAAAAGTAAGTTAAAAGAAATTGGAAATCGAAATGAACAGAAACAAATGTGTTAATAATTAAGGTGAAAACCTACATGGATGTCAACCAGCAACTTCTGATCAATAGTAGAATAAGGAGGTGATGACTGGGACCTCCTCCCGGTCACGGGAATTTCTTCCTCAGAAGAAGATTCTGTGGAATGTCAAAATGACATTAGTAACAGTGGTGATCACAGCTACTGCCTTCATTTTTATAGTGTACCAGTTGAATCCCTTGGTATTTTTCTTGAAGTCTCTTTCAATTCAGGAAACATAATTTGATAAATTCTCATGGGGTCAGGGTCCTAGGTTCTGTTTTCAGGGGTAGTGACAGGCTCAAGATTTGTTCTCTCCGTGGACCTACGTGGCTTTTCTGTTTTCAATATTAAGTGTACACTTGCTAAATATTTCTGTGTAAGAAGATACACAGTAAGACTGGTAGACAGTTCCATTATAAAAAAAAAGAATGTATCAAGAATAGGAAGGGCTGGGTGGTACCACTGGTCTCCCATACTAACCAGTAGAAAAAAAGCCCAACAGTGTTTTAGAAGATAACAGATTAGACAAAACTCTCAAGAGGAGAGAGTTGACTCTGCAATCTTAATCCCACCATTTCCCATCAATGATATATCCTCAAGTATTTCAATATAGTTGAGAAGAGAACAACTGAAAAGAGACAAAACTTAACCCTTTTAATAAAGCTGGGAATCCTATACTGGCGCTGTGCAATAAAACTTCCTGCAGTAATAGAAATGTTCTGTATCTGTACTGTCCAAAATAGCAGCCACTAGCTACAAGTGGCTATCTAGCATTTGAAATTTGGCCAGTGTCCCTGAGGGATTGACTTTTAAATTTTATTTCATTTTCATTTTAGCTTTAATTTTAATAGCCACATGAGGCTAGTTGTTATCACAATGCACAGCTCAATTCTATAGAGTAAATATTTCCATTTAAAATGCAAATTTGTCTGGATTTTTTATATTAAGATTTAAATAGTGGTACAGTAAAACCACCTGTGCTTAAAATCCATTGAGAATATTTAGGCTCAAAAATCAGTAGATCTAGGTGAGTGTACTTAGAAAAAGCTTCACTAAGGGGATGCTCAGGTCTCTGTTTATTGTTTTTGCATGGTTGAATTTTAAAGATAAGTAGTACAATCCTTCTTTTACTTGAAGCCTTATGTATAGAAACTACAATTCCAAGAAGCATGTACTTTCAAACACTGCTATCTTTTGAGAATATACCGAGTACATCCCACAATTTGCGTCCACATCTTCTGGCACTGTTGCGCTTTTGAAATTTATTATCTTTCTGCAGGAAACCATTTTCTCTCAAGTCTCTTCGTGTGTTATTAGGATAAAAAAGAAGTTTGGGTGAGTGTTTGATATTTTGAGGCAAATTTGTAGTAAGGTACTCTGATTTCCTGCATGATGAAGTATGCAATCTCATGGGAACTTCAAATGGGCTGTGTAGCACACACAATAAAATAATGGAAATTTTAGAGCTGAAAAGAACATTAGCTGTTATATACACAGACGCTATCCCCTTCTCCCTGCCACCACTGTTCATAACTGCTTTGAGATCTAATCCAGGATTTCCTTATTTCAAAAAAGGCAACATGAATAAACCTTACATTTTCAGTTGTTTGCCCAGTATTTGCAAAATTAGCCCTAGTCAAACCAAAAAGATTCTAGGAAAAAAAATTTCTAAAGTTACTCTTCATGCGGGCTTATCTTATTTCTCACAAGATAATATTTAAAAGAATTCTGCCATTATCTGAGTCTTCTATGAAGAAAAATGGGTGTTTTAAGTTCAGGTCTTTGAATATCTTATTTTAATACAGTACACCTATATATCCTTTCTATTATTAACATTTCAATAAAATCTGTATGCTATATTTTCACAGATGACATGTGGGCTCAGTGAGGCATTTTGTCCTTGCTTAACTTACTTGAATTGCATAAAAGTAGATAATCCCATATTTTATGATCTAAGGTACAACTTTTGACTTTGTTTATTGTGATATTTCACAAATCTATAATTCATTTAAGCTCTCTCAAAAGCACATCATAAATCACTTGTTTTAAATTCATATCACAATTTGTGAAGTTATTTTCATGGTTCTCTTGATTAATTTTTCATGTATTTTGAGTAAAAACATCAATTTGTAACATTAAGGATGTTTATGAGATACTGTATATATCTTACTTTGGGGAGGTGAAATAACAAACTGATAAATAAAACACACGCTTACATCTACCCTAATATTTCAATATTCAAAGGGTTGTCCATAAATTTTAGCCCATTGGAGAGGCCTCTCCCAAGTTCCTTTCCCATATTTTTCACACATGGTATAGAAACTAAAGTTGACATCCTCCGCCTTGCTAAACACATTCATAACTACTACCCAACTGGAAGAATAAACTTCAGAAAAATTACTTTCCATTTCTCAAAGGTCATCACTAACCACCCAACTGCCAAATCCAGTGGCCTCCTGGTCTTAATCCTCCTTGGCCTCTTTAACACTTTTGATTTATTTCTCTTTGAAATTCTTCCTTGATTTCTGCAATATAAACTGTTAAACATTAGCTTGTGTTTTGACTGTTTAAATTTTGGTTTGAATCACCTGATGCTGCTGGGCAATTTTGAGGATTTTGCGAACTCCTTTGTCTGACATCAATGGGCTTCTGAGCTTGTTCCGAAAGAGGCTGCTGAGGAACACTAATGAAAAGACAGAAAAGCATGTGCCATATCTGAACATTCATAAAGGGAAGGTACAAGTCAACATCAAGATCAACAAAAAGTTTTAAGTATACGGGCATATATCAAAATGAAAAGGAGTAGAGCTGAAGTAATATTTTCCAATTTCCATTTTCCCCAAACCTGCTATTCTATCTAGAACAGAGAAACAATTTCCAAAATACAAAAAGTGTTTCCATATAGTATATGTTTCCTTCACACATCATATTTATTTCTAAAAATTCCTATAAACTTTCTTTAAGCTAATATTCAGATATTATTTTCTGGGTAACAGCAATAAACATAACTTTATAGTGTATGTGAGGATTTTGACATGATAAAAAAGCTAAGTTATTGTTATTTCAAATATTCTACCATTATCATCTTGATTTCAAATGCCTGAAATTTGTGTTTTTTAATGTCCTGTTCTGATTTAGATAGATAGATGGATAGACAGATAGATAGAACACTTCAACTTTTATTATTCAAATTCAGGAATTATTTAGAAAGTTTCTTTGGACCAATGCTGCTAAATTTTATAGTTGCCTTAGCATTTCTACATAAGAAGGACTTTGGTTATTGATTTAGACTTGGAACAGATATGACCCCCAAATGCAGGAAAGACTCAAGTTTCATTTAAATTAATTTATAAATTTAACTATATTTAAAGTTAATACATTTGATATTCATAAATTCAAAAATCCTTTTGTAATGTGAACAACCAATTCCAGTTTAACAGCAATATTGATTTTTATATATTGGATTTATTTATTTTTTTTATATATTGGATTTTATTAAAGTCATATACCCCATGATATCAAAAACAGATATACGAAACCAAACTGTTTACTCCCTTTGTGGTCAGAAAGACCGTGACAACTCATTCACTGAAGGTAGAGAAACAGAAAGTTCCCAGTCTTGCTTTCCAATTTTCCAAGATTTCTACACACCAGTTAAATCCAAGAACATAAATATCTGGAGATTTAAAAAATTATGATGTAGGAGTATACATACTAGATAGTATCAACTCTATGCCATTTTACCATACTGTCCAGTATCTTGAATGTAGTAAGTGCCCAATAAATATTTCCTGAATGACTGAGTAAATAAATATAGCCTAAGTTCCCTCCATTATGAGTTAGGATTAGAGAGGGTATGATTTTCAAAGAAAACCTACATTAAAATTTAGCTTTCAAATATAACACATTGCACACTACATCTAAAATCTGAAACATGATCTTTGAAAATTCCTGAAGATCATCAATATTACAGAAATAAAAAATACAGTGACTAGTATAAAATATCATTGATATAATATTGAGTTTTAGATTTGATTTTTTCTATAGGTCATTTCCGGTTTGCCCATTCTATGGCATTAGCTTCTGAGGTTAGGAATGGTTTGTGTGTGTGTTTTATCACGTAGTACACGATATTCATAATGTATTACATGATGAAACGTGTAATTGAAGTGCATGATGCACATGAAATTTCACATCTTTTTATTGTAAATTACTCATTGAAAGCGGTCAAAGAATTCAATTGTTGTTTCTTCTATTAAATTGTGGATTTTACCAGCTAAGTATCAAACTAAATGACACTGAGATTGCAGTATGTCCAAATGTGAAAGATCCAGTTAATGGGTCATTGCAGTTAAGATTTTAAATATGGGCCAACATTGTTGATGATGATGATGTTATCAATAATATTTTAGTTTTGACTTCATATAGAACTTATTGTTAAACAAATAAGCTTTAATTTTCCATGTGATAGTAAGTTGTGAATAATTTGAATAAAGAAATCAGAGCTGTATACCTTGAAGAGAACTTGACACGATGTGCACGAGCCTGGTTGTAAGGCACAGAATTAGATCTCTCTTGGACCTTAAAGAAACAATGCAATACTTCAGTAGAATTCTTGATCATAAGTTATTTTGAGTTATTAATTTATAGGAAGATGCCTTTCTTCGTATAGAGATATTTTCCTAAAAATACAACTTACAAAATCTGATTTTCATAAATAGATCATATTTTCATAATTACTTCTAGTATAACATTAGAACTACTTAACCATAATTTCTGATGGTATCCTTGAATTTTAGTATAATATCAGATTCTGGAGACCATATGATCAAATACCTTCGTTTTATTATTCAGGAATCTGTAGCCCAGAGAGGGAAAATGAGTTTTCTGAGAATTTTACATCAAGTCAAAGAATATCTATAATCAGAATGTGTTTTCCAACTGCTAATTTAATATTCTTTCTATGTTTTCATATTACTTTTTATATCAAGTCCAAACTTCTCACTCAAAATTTAAGTACAAACTTCTCACACACTCACCCTTTAAAGTTAACCCTAGATTTTCAATTTGTAACACAGACACATACACATCATTAAAATCTCTAAACGGTCAAAAGTGTCTCATCTTTTAGAAGGTATGTCTTTTCACTTTACAATTTGACTATAATGTCATAATCAGTGCTCCAAATATTTTTTCAATTCTAAATGAATTAATTTGGATTTTATCAATTATTCATTCATCTAATACAGCAAAATACTCAAGAAAGAGAGTATATAATGAGCCAGTTGCCATCAGTGGGGCAGATTTCCTTTCTGCTAACATTAGCAGATAGGGCCATGCAGTGTGGCCTTGCCTCATTTAGTTTTATATCACTAGGTTTCTACTCAAAATAGTTTTTAGCTACCCCAAAAATAGGTCATTCTGACTATTCAATGAGGCTGTCACACCAGATTCTTTAGAAAGGGAAATTCAATGTGTTATACTTTTTAAAAAACTGTAGCATTTTCATGCTGATCAAATCACTCTATAGTTTCTAGAAACTATACTAACCTTACTACACTATTTTTTTCTCTATGTAGTAAATTATCAAGGTTGTCTTTGTACTCCAAAAAACAGATAGTTAAGAAATGAAAAGTGTTGTCAATCATTCACGTTTTGCTAGTGAGTGTTTCCGAATACAACCAGCTGTTTGGCAGTAGGCAGGACATCTGACTGACTTCTTCGACTTTTGATTCAAGTAAGTGGCATCATGTCGACCCAGTCTAGGCCTCTTGGTTCATGAAGCTGATCTCACAAAGTTTATTGACACTAGTAAACCAGAGGCCAAAATTACTCAGAAGAGGTAAGGGCCAAAAATAAGAAAGGCTAATGCCTAATATGAATTGACCGTATTTGGTCTGAAAATTGGGGAGCAGAGAATGATTAGTAAGAATAGCATATACTAAAGCAAATGATGTATCCCAAACCAATCAGATACAGCTCATTATATTTCCCGCTTAAAGTGTCATGCTTAAAGTAACAATTATTATCTGAGAGTAAGTGAAAAGTCATCATTTAATAAAGCACAGAGGGAGATGTACTGCCTCTTGTAATTAAATAATATAATCCAGGTTATGTTCCTTCTGCCAGTGGCTAGTATTTATAAAGCAATATCCTGTTATTCACTTCAGAGGACTGTTAGTATCAGAAGGAACATATATAAAAAGGGTAATTGACCATGAAAGACATCATAGCAGACTACTGTGAAGCATCTTGAAAGAAGACATATAGAGATCTGGGGCTGTTGTGCTGATTAAGAACAACAATGAGACTCCTGATCCACTATCAGTAAGGCAAGAAGTTTTGAGTTCTTCACCCATCCACCTAGTTGCCCTTAGGGACCAGGAAATTTTTAGATGGTTAGCTGTTAGGAATGCTGGCTTTGATGATACTACTGTGTCCACACAGGAATTAAAACTGCAACTTGGGCCTCACCAATATCATGTGCTAACTAGCTATTAATATAGTCATGAAAACAAAAGACCACCTGGACACCAGGACTGACCTGATTATTCCCATCAGTGTAAGAAAATAAACCACAAGTTAAATGACCGGGACCCTGTCATAAACTACATCTCAGAACAGATAGAATCAAGGCAAAAGGTATGTGTGATTGTGTTACAAGCTGAACTACCCAAATTTCTCATGGGCAATATTGTTACTTAAAAGGATGACTGACAAGACAAACTTCAATTATTCAACTTGGTTATTTGTCAGGCATTTTATTTAAAATCAGTGCCATAAGCCTGTAAATTTAAGGAGAAAACTGACGTTATTTGTTAGCAATGATAAAATTGAGCTTTCAAGTGAAAATTTAAAGTTAAAATTTTAAATTCTTATCTGTCACCATGCACTTCACAGTTTATAAATATTCAATAATTGTTATGATGAAATTGATGGTGATATTAACAAATGCTGTTTCTTGATGTTGTATAATGAAATGCATAAATATTTGGAAAGATCTACATACACAGTAAACCAATATTTTCCAACTAACCAATTCATGAAGATACAAAATCTTGCAGGAGAAAAACTATTCATAGCACACAATAGCCCAATGGATTTTAACATTACTAAGTATACAAAATTTCACTGACATGGTTGTAGATGCCACCTCTTTAGTTTTGGTGCATTATCAAAGAATATCCACCATTATCTGAAAAAGCTATGAAAATTCTCCCCTTCCAACTACCTATATGTGAGAAGCCATCTTTCACTCATATACTTCAACCTAAACAACATATGGCAAGAAATTGAATGCAGAAGCAGACATGAGAACCCAGCCGTTTTCCACTAAGCGAGATGCAAAATAGTTATTCTTCATTAACAAATTGATAAATTTGTTTCTTATGTTAACATGTAATCGTCTTATTACTTTTTAAATTAATTTAAATTTAATTTTAATTTTTTTGGTTTCAATTTCTAATACATTAAATATCGAATGACACAATCCACATAAACAAAAGATTTTGAGGTCTTCAATGTTTAAGACCGTAAAGAAATCCTGAGACCAAGGACTTTAAGAAACACTGTTCTAGGCACTTAATGTCACAGTAACTCATGTTGAGAAACTTACCTCGTTTCCTTTAGGATCTGGAATGTATGGCTGCAATGGTTCTATTTGGACTTCAGCCTGAACTGAATGAAATACTTCGTCATTGTCTGATGATTCATCTTCTTTGTCCTTTGAAAGAAAAAGGAAAATAAATATTTCAATTGTTGTTAAAATGCAAATGATAGGAGCAACTCTATCATCCTAATGCACAATTTAAAAGAATAATTTTCAAATATTAAAATTGATTTAAATCAGTGGTTTCTAATAATTTTTGGTTCTGAATCCCTTTCAGAACCCGAGGAGTGCTACAGATTCTCTGTAGAAAACTGTATATAGACATACGTGTCTGCATTGACCACCTGTAGTTCATCTATTAGACCCAGGTTAAGAATCTCTGGCCTAAAGCTTAATTCATAACCCCAAACTGTCATATTTAGTAAGCAGTTATAAGTACAAAATTTGGTCCTCCTGTGGAATGGAAGATCCCTAATACAGTGGTGCAAATATTTAGCTCTAATTGAGCCCTAGGAGTTTAGAAAAGTTCCTGTTTTTCTATTTAAGCCAATCAATATTATTTCTTCAACTCAAAGAGAGTATTGAAAATGTGTTTTCTGGGGCTGGCCTGGTGGTGCAGTGGTTAAGCATGCACGTTCCACTTCTCGGCGGCCTGGGGATCGCTGGGTCGGATCCTGGGTGTGGACATGGCACCGCTTGGCAAGCCATGCTGTGGTAGGCGTCCCACGTATAAAAGTAGAGGAAGATGGGCATGGATGTTAACTTAGGGCCAGGCTTCCTCAGCAAAAAGAGGAGGATTGGCAGTAGCTAGCTCAGGGCTAATCTTCCTCAAGAAAGAAAAGAAAATGTGTTTCCTTTCCCTCTGGTGAGTTGAAGCACTCTCAAATGTCTCTAAACTTTAATAAATTTTCAGGTATTTCAAAAGACCTATGACTTTGACTACAGGATCAATAATTTTCTACTCGTTCAGGTTTTCTTTAAGAGTCACACATAAAGATATGAACGCCTATACAAGATGTCAGGGTCATGGGATTGATTACTATTATTTATTGACTTTTTCTTCCATTTTAGAATCGCTTCTCACAAGTATATCTATAATACTGAAAGACAATAAGTGTGTGCCATGCTACTAATACTGAGTCTTGTGGGATGCGTAAGTCTTTCATAAATGCAAAATCCATTAGATCCGATTCTTACTAGGGCTCATTGAGAATAGTCATCAACATTTTAGATGCCCTAATTTCAGGCAAATATCACTATTCTAGACTCATACCTCTCCCTTTCTCTACCTGGATTCTTTTTCTTCGTATCTTCCAGCTTTTCGGGGGGGCTAGACATCCATTTACCCTTTTGAGCCTTTCTTCTCTTGTTGTTTTTGCCTTTTCTAATGTTAAACATGTCAGGGAAATAGCATTTGTTCAATTGTCTCAATGGACACAAACCAAAAGATTCCCTTATCCAGACATTCAGACAAGGTTCATTTGTAATTACTACATTCATTATTATTAGATAAATGGATGGTGATACCAGGGATTATTTAGGATCCTCACAATGATTTCTTTAATATAAATGGATGCTGTGGAGTATTAGAAAACAACTACTCTCCTAATTTTGTTGACCTCATTAACTTATTTATGAAGCTCACAAACTCTTCATTGTCAGATTAGATTTGTCAGAATGAATTCATCAACTCCAGCCAAATTATATCCACTTATAGTAGAGAATTTTGAAAAACTGTTTTATTCTCTATTCAATCAGAGAGATCAACATACTGCATACCACAGTTCAAAGGAGTGCAGGGACGAACTTGTAACTTGTGTCATGTTCTATATACCCACTTCATTGATTAATTATGTAAAATAGGTGGAAAATTAGTAAGACATGTCATACGTATGGTAACTATATACAAAATATTTTGGAGACTGTTTTTCCTTCTCATTTTAACCTTGATTTAAACATTCTGAAGTACAAAAATCAGTGCAATTCACTTAGTACATTTCAGCATTCTATGGGAAGAAAGAGTAAGTAAACTAACTTAGAAGTTAGAGGAACAAAACCAAATTTGTTTTCCTGTTTATTTTTAATGAGTTATAATTGACATTTTGAACTAAGAAAGTAATTTTTAAAGATCCAGAATAGTAATTTTAAATGTACATATGATGTCCCTTTACTGGTTAAGGGAGCAATAGGTAGAAAACTAATAATTAAAGCTATATCTCTATAGATTTCGAGCAATTACTTGGATCATTCAAGACAATTTTTCTTTCTCAAATTTAGTCACAATTATCTGCAAATTTCAGGATAATTTATTTGAAGCACAAATTAGTTAATCTTCTCTGGGACACAAGAAATATTTATTTCATTTGGTTTCACAGAGAGAAAACACGTGAGTATGAACTAGCATATTTTCTTTGCGTATTTGACTCAGTAAAAATATCAGAAACTCTTACATTTGCAACTTGTCTCAACTCTTCCTCGTGCTGGTTAAAGATATCCTCCCATCTGCGTTGGCGCCTTTGCCTGCGGGCTTCTAAATCTGAGAGCTCAAACTCTTCAGTTCTCTGTGATAACTTTGCCCGGAACCTCTTTGGTGATAGTCTTTTTGCCAGTGCCTGCCTTAGACTAGAAACCTTTGATTTTTTCTTTCGTGCCTGTTCTGGTTGAGAGTAAAACATGTTTGATGACAGGTTTTCCATCAGGGTTTGCAGTGGACCAAGTGGCTTTGAGTTATGTGAGTTTGGTGCTCGAAGTAAGTCTTTTGATAGTCCCTCTATCAGTGCTTGAACTGAGCCAATTGCCTGCAGGGGTTCTAGTGCCCAGGCCTGTGCCTGAGGTGACCCTTCCATTTGCCCCTCTACTGGAATGAGCACCTGAGTATCCAAATGTAGTGGCAACAGCACGTGGTGGTTCTGTGACAGTAAGGGCAGAAACACCTGGGCATGTACTCGTAAGGCCTCAGGTTCCCCTGCCTCAGTCTCTGCCTGTGTGGGCTCAGTAGCCTGTTCCTGTACCTCTGGCTGTTCAGGTGCCCGGTTCTGTTCCAGCTGCTGTTCAGGTACCTGGTTTTGCCTCTGCTGTTGTTCAGGAGCCTGGCCCTGCCTTTGTTGTTGTTCAGGTACCTGGCCTTGCCCCTGAAATTCTTCTGGTACCTGGTCCAGATCCTGGGGCTCTTCTGATGCCTGGGGCTGGGTCTGAGCCTGTTGTTCATTGGGTACCTGTGCCTGTACCTGTAGAGGCCTAGGTGCCTTAACCTGAGCCTGTAGTGGCATGAGCATCCAGGCTGCCCTTCTTAGTCGTGGAGGTGCCTTAATCTGCACCTGTAGGGGCCTAGACGCTTTAGCCTTAACCTGAGCCTGTAGTGGCATGAACACCTGAGCTGCCCCTTGTAGTCGCTGAGGTGCCTGGGCTTGCCCCTGTAGAGGCCTAGGTGCATTGTCCTGAGCCTGTAGTGGCATGAACACCCTGGCTGCTCCCTGTAGATGCTGAAGTGCCTGGACCTGTGGCTCTTCTCGATCAGGTAACCACCTTGGCTGAGAAGGTTCTCCATGTAGGACTCTAAGTGGTCTGCATCTACTGCTGGTTGGCAGTCTCAGAAGCTCATGAGTACAAGAAGGTCCTCTAGAAATAAACATACAGATGATTGCCACACAATTAGAGTTGTCAGTGGAGTGAAGTTATTCAGGGGAAATGCTTTTATTTATTTTATTTATGAACATTTTCTGCAATAAAGATATTTTCAGTAAATCTTTCTTGAATCATTCCTGTAATGTCTAAAATATTCTTTGTATTACTAATATACTCAACCTTAATGGTCTGATAATCTACTTGATCATTCTATTCTCAGAACTTAAGGAATCTTTGAGTAGTAAGAAAAATTTTTCTTCAACATCTCCACTCAGATTTCTCTTGAAAATAGAGACCTGTTATTTGTTGTATCAGAAAGGATTCAGTTTTTCTGAGTCAAGTGCAACAATATTGAATCAACTGTCTTACATGAATTGCTAACATCAAATTGTATATGTAATTCGTTTCACACACCTGAATCTTCTTATGGTGTACTGTTCCTTAATAGCTTCTTCTCTTTCAAAGATCAGAGGTATTCCTTTTTATGAAAGAGAAAAAATAACACATAACAATCAGCCAAGATTCATGTAATCCACCTTAGTCAATTTGCACCCTCTAACGTTCAGGATGTCGAGTGAATTTACAAGGACAAAAAGGTGACAACCCTTCAAATCACACCTGGTTAGTGATGTAGACAATATCCTAGTTCCTAGGCCCACTTTTGCGGCATGGTGAAACTAATCCATAGAGACTAATTACTCTGGGCATAGGAAAGAAAATTTAGCAATCTGATTGCTGCAATTCTACAGAGAAAGAATTGAGAAAGGCAAAGGGAGAAAGGGACAAGAGAAACTCTAGATAGTTGGTGAACATGGCTTATAGGTGTGTGGTCTAGACGTAGGAACTTCATGGCTTGGGCCCACACCTATGTTTGGTCCTTTCAATGAAGGTCTTTGGAAATAAGGATCAGGATCTTTCGTCTTTTCAATTAAAAGGTAAAAATTTAAATTCTGGGCTTTGCACTTAACACGTTGAAAATGTTCAGCTTTCCTGTCAGCTGTGCTGTACTGAAATATAGAAGCTTACAAACAGAAGTTTCCTTTAGAGTTTTCTATATTAAAGTGTTTAGGGCAACTGTATTTACATCTTCCATGTAATCTCCATATAAATGTGACTTTTCTCGCAGGTAACATTCTGTAAATCTTGCAACTCTGGAAATTAGCAAATTCTCAAGTAGATGTGAGGTCTTGCTGTGCCCATTTGAGGCTGGCTGGCTTCTGCGATATTGGTCCAATGAATTCTCCATCATGGTTAAATAAATTAATTCCTGCTGCTTCTCACTCCAAAATAGGATATACATAGTTACGCAGATGGAAGAAGCTCCACTGCAATCAGTCCTGTAGCTAATCTGAGAATGCCTGGTATCTTTTTCAGGTTCCCCCTTTTCCATTTCATTGCTACTCTCAACCGTGCCTACGGTGCCCCAAATTAAATGTGGAATATGCCATATAACCTATAAAGTTAGAACTTCCTAAGTCATTTTCTCTGGATTTGATGAAAATCCATCCTGCCATTTTTGGCATTAATATATAGAAGCTTAATTTTACTTGTATAAATTAGTTCCTTTAATCACATCTTACAGTTGGAGATTAGTCATAAAACAAACTTTGTATGTGCACAGACATTACTTTAAAATTAACAGTCAATAAATGGTTAATTACAAATCTGTTTATCTCATTGGAGTTAATCAAAATATTAGCCAGAAAAGAACAGTAAGGATATAAATTTTATCTTTTTATTTATTTTATTGCTTCAGTTAGGAGTTTTCTTAAAATAAATTTGGTACATCACAAAATTCTTCTTGAGGCTTTCAAGGTCTTTGTAAATATGAAAACTTTCCAGTTGTAACTGGCAATGATTTATAATCTTATGTATGTAGATGATCACACAAGAGATAATAAATTAAGTGCACATGGCATATTAATGGGAAAACTAAATATCAAAGGCCTCAGAATTTCACTTTCAACCTAATTCTTAAAACAAATATTATTTTTTCTGAAAAAAATAAATGAATAAATTCTGCTCTCATCTGACTATTCATTCCAGTAAGTGAAAGTTCATATATTTTACCTTTTTTCTGTCTCTTTTTAATGATACCAGTAAGATGCTTCTTTAATGACTCAACAACATGTCCTTCATTTTTTATATTCCAAACAAATGGGTGATGAAGCATGTTTGCAGAAGTAGGACGAAATAGGAAATTTTTTATCATGCACTTTTCCATGAAATTGTGGAACTTGCGGGACCTAAAACAAATGAGTCAAAGAGACGAAAGAACATTCTCATGCCTGCCACACCTCCTCCTGCCCCTACCCACATGCCACTCTGAGGGTCATATTTTTAGAGAGAGTTGTCTCTAGCTGTAATTGCCTTTTCAATTGGCAAATGTTCTATAGCTTGACAAAATCCATTACACAGTAATGCCATTCAAACCTCAGAAGAGGCCAGCGTCAACGGCATTTTTTACCCAAGTAATAGTAGAAACTTCAATGAATTCAGAAGTATGTACATGGTAAAAAGTCAGGTAGTGGGATGGATATACGTAGACCATGAGCACAGACTGGTCAACCTACAGCAGTCATGCTTTAAAGCCTGAATGTTTCACTTGACTATATGCACTGTGAGCTACAGAGATGTGGATGTAATGATCTAAAAAAGGGTGCTAATAGCACCGGGACAAAACTAATTAAATAGCCCATCAAAACAGATGTGGCCAGAAAGCCTGAATCTATGGGAAGGGCTAAAATGAATCATAGGAATAATGTCAGCAATCAAATCATAGTCACCATTTCTACCAGGGCAAGAAACATATACTAACAATAAGCAAGGGCTTCAGGTACTAGATCAAAAAGCTTCAGCCAGAAGGGTCCCAAGTTTAGTTGGCTTGTAGCACCCTTAGGTGAACAAGTCCTCTTCTCTAGGTATGTGGATGTTTAGTTTAATGGGTCAAATAACTGGGCTGTATGTCACAATCATTGACTGCTGATCTAGCACAATGAGAAACTTCACACTTGGTTTCAATTGGTCTGTCCATTACTGGAGAAACAACTGAATATGCCTTTAATGCCAGGACAGTAATGTAACCATTATATGCTATGGAGGGCATTACTTGTTTCTAGTTAGCTAGCTAGCTCTTAATTAAAACTAGGCATTTAGACCCCCCACTTAAGGTAACGGTTTTTAGGAAATATTGTCCAATAAGGATATTGAAGCAGGACTGACCAAATGAATTAAAACTACTTTGCTACATAAAAGTTTCAAATTAATGTGTTTAGGATATTAAGTCATTCATCTTTACCATCCACTGGATTTGACTTTGGGAGCAGACTCCCGCAAAATAACGAAGAGGGCTTCCAAGGGCTGAAGATTACACAGGGCTGCAAAGCAAAACAGATAATTTTAGAATTAGAATGAATAAGAAGGGTAACTACTGAGCACACTCTTCATTCCAGAAGGAATTCTCAGTGTTCTTTCACATATCATGTTGAATAGACACTAAAGAATAAATAGATACAAAAGAATGTAGTTAAAGGAAAAGCTCATTTTAATGCAAGCGGTCTATTATGTAAGATCCTAAAGCCTTGCTACTGCCAGGTGTGACAAATCAATAATAAATTATACTAGATAAAAATTTTGAAATGTGTGATTGATGATATATAGCTAGAGAAGTAAACTAAAAGTGGTGACAAGCCCTCTTCTGAGTTTTTGTATTGTAGGCATCTACAGTCGTAAAATTGGAATATGTAATTATAGGCTAAAAAAGTCAACCAGACTAGTAGCTAAGCACAATAATATATAAAGAATGACTTAGTAGTCTAAAAACATGAGAAGAATCTATTTTGAAAGCTCACAGTCCTAGGAAAAGAGGTAGATATCGTGTAATTAATTGTTAAGAACACACTCTCTAGTGTAAGATCACCTGGGTCCAAATGCTAGGTTTTTCTTTGCGACTTTGGGAGAACTACTTAACCTATCTGTGCCTCAGTTTCTTCATCTGAAAAACAGAAAATATATCAAGAATCCCTTAAAAGGGTTTCTGTGAGGATTAAATGGCAACCTACATAGAAAAGTGTCTGGCATACAGTAGACACTTAGTAAATATTAGCTACTGATATTATAATAAAGATTTTAACTATCTGGCGCTTCAAGTCTGTGCCAAGTTACTGGACTGTCATTCTCTTTTTCAGACACACAACCATACAAAGAAAAGCCTATTCCAATATGTGCTATATAAATTCATTACCTCACTGGTTTGGGAATTCTGGGCTTTTCTATAAAGGTTTAAATATGTGTCTCACTTCACTTACTTCCTCTGGTGTTTTGATTAAAGAAAACTGGCAGCACAAAAAATCTCTGAAGGAGAGCCATAGTGTAAATTTCATCTAACACTATAAGTGTGTCATTCATGTGAGGAAAATTTGATATTAATGACTCTTTAGGGCCATCATTCTTCTCCCATGATACATCTCCAGAAAAACTACAATGCCAAACTGGCCTCTCATAGTAGTAGGAAAAAACTCCCAGGGTAATTTCATTAGAGTGATATAAAGGCAAGTGTTCAAAGGTCAAGCTTTTGTTTCAATTACATGGGTATAAATTAATAGAAGGTGCAAATTGATACTTGAGGGCAGAATTAGCCCCAAACTCAAAAGATCAGGATCATATTTGACTCACTTCATTCCTTTATTATGTCAAATCAGTCACCAGATTCTGTCCTTTAAACATATTGTGAGTTTGTACAATATTAAGCGGTTGTCATCTAACAACATCTGAGCATCATTCAGTCAACAAACAACATCTTCAGAGGTCCAGAGGTAGGGCATTGATTAGGTAAGTTTTCATTAATGGAAAGGAGAAATCCACAAAGGAATGGAGGATAGGATGGGCACAACAGCTATGTCAAACAGCAGTTGTGGAGGTTTCCTATATGGTCTAATTTTAAGAATGCTAGGAAATCCCCCTTCACTCCATATCTCCAACATTGCCCAAACTTCCACCATTAGAAGTTCACTCCTTTGAAATAGCAAACCTCCTTTGAAAACACATCTTTTGATGGGTAGGAAACATTAAACTGGGGGTAGTTTGAATTAGTTTAAATAATGTGGTTTACTCCTACAATATGTTTAGATCTGAAGGAATCTTCTCAGTACTGAAGGAATGGGTCTCCTGATGAGACAGGTAAATCTGAGTCACGAGACACTCAGGTAAAGATCGAGCTGGAGGTGTAAGGGAGAGACACTACAAGGAATAGAAGAAGGACTATAAACAATCATGGCTGAAAATGTTAAAAATAATCTCTACAAGGCCAAAGAGAATGATAAAATAGAGAAGGATATGGTTCAGATTAAGGTAAATTGGCTGGTGTAGATCCTTGACAAGGAGGGAGAGTAGGAGTAAACTGTCAACCTTATCCTGCTTCTCCACCAGGCCAACAATTCACTTTGCCATAGAGTAGGGAAACAAAGAACCACACCTATTCAATATTATCCGGCCTATGATATTCTGATGTTTGAATAACTACTAGGAGTAGTCTGGCCTTGGTGTAAAGGTCTCCACATTAAGTTTGAATTCTTATCCAGAACCCAAAGACTTAAGAAGCTCGTGGTGTGCAACGGTTCAGATCTTCTCTCGTGTGAGATCCCTTACAGCACCCTTCCAGTGAGAAATTCTCCCTCTCTTTTTACTTCTCTGGGAGAGACTTACCAAAGAAAGAATGGAATTTTGTTATCTGGACCTCAGAAGCAATTATCACATAACTGTCACTTTGGAAGGCTATCCTCTCTGAGCTTATAATTTTCATGACCTGGAGGATTTTTGCAGTTAAATTCATGACAATCATTTCCATCCAAAATTAATACTCCAGGCAATAAAGGAGGCTGATTAAAGACAAATATTTTAGCAGTGTAGCTGTTTCAAGTTGCTCATGACCAAAGTTGCACCATTCCAATTACTTACCCAGGCATGATTGTTTTATTTTCTATTGTTGTAAGTTAAGAATATCCTCATCCTCACCTGTCTTTTGCAAGAAGTTTGCCATTTGTGTACTCTGTTAAAAACTCCTTCTCTGCACTTTTTCTGTGAGTTTTCTCACTACCCCTTTTTTCCTCCCAAGATTTAATATTTTAGAGTGAAAACATGAAACAAAAAAGGTGAACCAAGAAGTACAAATCTGCAAAACGTAGAAAGGTAGTTTTTTGAAAGAAATGGCGAGGAACACTCAAAAACAAAAGAAAAAACATTCTACTTGATGCAGTCGTGCATTCTAACCAAATATACACATCAATATGCATATGAAATACTGTATCTTGTATTTAAAGAAAACAAGAGAGAGAGCAAGAGAGAAGCAGCAGCTGCTGCTACTCAATCTAACATAATCTAAGCATGTTTCACAAAGGGAAATTATCAGGAGTTAATGAGGAATAAGATTCATCTTCCTAGTCTTGTTTCAATTTTATATATGTGGCATATATAATTTTCTTCCATCATTTATTTTTACTCCCTCAACATAGGTACTTTGCAGTTTTTTGGGTGGTAGAAGAGATGCAGCAGCAACCTGATCTCCACATCTGTCCCAGCTTTAACCCAAGCCTCTTCTGGGATATTCCAAGGGACACCAGGAGTTCTTAACAATTATGTTACCACTATTTCTACTCCTTGAAATTACTCCCATTGGCCTTGAAAAATAGTGCTAAGATAGTCCAAGCTTGTAAAGCTTGGTGGGTGGACATTGCCAAACAGAGCATGCGGGAATATGGGAACCTATAGGATCTGCTTGGAGAGAAGGAAGCAAACCAATTAGACTCCCCTCCCCACACATACTCCAAGCATTTTTCTCACTTCTCATTCAACAATACCAGGAATGTGTTAATCATTTCTATCTTTGGATTTAGGTATTAAGGATAGCAAATATGCTCTGCTTATGGGGTCATACATTAGATGGTGATCAATCACTTATACCTAAGTTAACATTCTATTTTTACTTTCCTACCAGAAAGCAGTATCCTGAAAGAACAAGTCATTTAAATGATGATGAGGAAGGAGAAACAAGAGGAAATGGAGCCCTCTGAGCAATAAAGGGCACTGGAGTGGCTAAAAGGAACAAAGAAGTCACCAAAGGTGAGCTAGACTGACTCCAAAGGAAAAAAAAGCTTACTTTCCAATATTGTTGAGGATTGGCTCAATTTCAATAAACCACTGGAGGATTTTCTCAACTGTCACAGTCTAAAGTAGTAGTAGTGTGTGACTATAAATATTCTAGAATCTAAATATTCCATCAGTCGATATTTACCAGAATGCTTTACATTCTGGTTGATTAGGACTGTCAGGACAAAATACCACTGAGGTTAAATTGAAACAACACTCAATCAACCTAAAATAAGATATCAGAGGAGAGAAAAGCACCAACTTTTTTTCTAGACCTATCTGGCCATTCTGACTGGAGCATCTGGTGATCATTGAAAAGGCCACCGTTTATAGTTTGGCACATAGTGTGGCACCTGTGAGGCGAGTACAAGCTGACTGCTACAAGTGGCAGATTTGTACAGCATATTTCCCTAGATTTTAACAAATATCAAACATTTTTACTCACGAGGAGCCCCTTCAGCCATTTCAATAGCAGTGATTCCCACGGACCACACATCACTCTGCAAAGGAAAAGATGATAAAAAATAATGTCACTTAAAAATGGGAAACTGATAGTAATCAGAATTTCAAAACAATCTTTCGCTGAGGGGAGTGTCAATGCCAGAGTCATTTTATGGACTTTCTATGATAAAGCTTCACTATAGACAGACATTATAGGAATATGTTATCTGGTTGATATGGGATGGGGTTCAGTGTAAGGAAAATTCATCTTGGATGTACAGTCACGCATCGCTTAATGACGGGGACACGTTTTGAGAAACATGCCGTTAGGCGATTTCTTTGTTGTGCAAACATCATAGAGTATATTTACACAGACCTAGATGATATAGTCTACTACACACATAAGTTATATGGTACTAATCTTATGGGACCACCGTTGTATATGCAGTCCATCACTGACCAAAACATCATTATGTGGCACATGACTCTATTGCCATTGTTACCTTAATTGAAATATCAAAAGGAACATGCTGTAAAGAAGTCTTATTACATAAGCCTACTAGCTGTGCAATCTTAGGCAAATTATTTAACTCTCTGTACCTCAATTTCACCCGATGTAAAATGGAGATAATAATGGTATCCACCTCATAGGACTGGTATGAGCATTAAATGAAATATTATAAATAAAAGCACTTCCAGCAGTTCCTTGAATATAGTAAATTGAGGATAGAATTATTGTAATTCTAGGAAATTGTATTCTAAGAGGCTCTAGGAAATTATCCTCACTACCGTTAACTGTACCTTGTTTTTTAGAATGTAGAAATGGCACAAGGCTAGAGGCACACTGACTGGTTGGAAAACTAGTAAACAAGTTAATGGAATTCTTAGAACCCCAGTTTACAGATCTCTTAGCTTCAAAGTGTTGTTGCGATGGTCTAAGTTTAAGCTTTCTTTCAGTTACATGGGGCTAAAAATTAAAAACAAATAATTAATATGGGTGAAAGTCTTCGAAAGACTGCAAAAATTGTACAGATATAAAACATTATTTTTTCAGCAAGCCACTAAAAGATATTATGCTTCTATAGTCTTCACAGCTCCTAATAGCACTGGATTGTAATAAGCTCTCAATAGATCTGCTTGCAGATCAAGGAGAGGGCATTTAAGGGAAAGGGAAAAGAGATGAAACTTGTATTAATCAACTTCAACTATTGAGTCCTAGGTTCCACACAACGAAACCACAATGAATTGTTTGGATGACTTATGATGTGGAGAGGGAGTGTGGTTTTTCCAGTCTATAGCAAATGGAGAGTTTTCTTTCCACATCAGCTTTTTGAAATGTGTACATAGATGTATATTGTCCAAATTGCAGCTTCAGTGGAAATTTTAATAAATAGCATGAATTGTTACTTAATTTGTCTATTCCATTGATTTTCTGTGGTTTGGACGTGAACCATGCCAAAGATTTTCTCCATTACCCTGAGTAATCAAATTATTTTTTTCTTTTTGGAGCTAACTTACTGTGGGGATTAGTAATTGGCTTTACATTTACTCATTTTAAAGTTTACAAAGCCCTCTGCTCCTGGAAGTTAAATTTCCATATAAAGCCACATAATATAATATTTTTACCAAGAAGTTGCAAGCAACATGAACTAGACATTCTTCCTCAAATATGGATAACTCCCAATGGTGTACTTTGTCTACATTTTTAGAAAATATTATTTTTCTGCATATAATCAAACCACACATAAGAATAGCAGCTAGTATTTCCTATTAGAGTTTAACATGAAAGGAGGAGCAGTCTGCTTTTTATTCTTTCATTTTATGATTTAAAAACAAACATTAGTCACAACTTTCCAAACTTTAATTCCCACTATCGGAATTTTCACACTTACTCTGTAATCATAGGAGCGTCTTGGGTCTTCATCACAGTCAATCACCTCAGGTGCCATCCAGTACGGTGTCCCAATGAAGCTATTTCTCCTCCCATTAGTTCTGCTCACCTGGGCACTCACTCCAAAATCCACTGCAAAATTCACCATATGTCAAAATAATTAATCAGTAACAAAAAGCTCAATAAGTTATTGCTTTAACTTGGAAAGCCAATACAAAAGCCACAATGGTTAACAGATTTTCATTCCAACCCAGCAAACTTTACCATGAAGTCTACTCCAGGAATACTGGGAAGTAGGCTTTTGCTGCTATTTATATTGGAAAGCAACTCAGCACTGGTATTATAAATCTACAGTAGGTTTGGCTGAATGTTTACCATGAATATTAAAAATAAAGTTCCATCACTATACCCCGAACTTCTGAAGTGATAACATATGTAGTGTTTGGACCTGCCACCAGACTGGAGGAAGACCAGCATTGTAAGCAACATCTAAGAAATCTAAAACCTATTAGTAGTTTATTAGGAAGCCTCACTCATGGTGTTGGGGGGTTCCATCACTTTGATAAAGAAAAATGAGCTTTCTGCTAGAATTTAGTTTAACTTCTTCTACAGATCTTTTGAATCAGATGCAAATATTTTCTGTGGTATCTATATCTTAGCTTAGACTATAAAAGTTCTGTCTCCTATTCATCTGTGGGATACATTATATGAAAATATTTAGTATGGTATCCTCAGAAACAGACAGAAAAAAGGCTAAAGTAGACTGGGGTTATTTAGTCCAGAAAAAATAAGACAGGGATGAAAAATGAAGTAGATTTTCTAATTTAGAATGGTTTCCAGGAATCTGGAGGACGGAGAACAACATTGACTGAAAAGTAGTTTGAAGAACTTAAGAGAAGAAAAGAAAAATAAAAAAGTTAAAAGTTTAGGGCCGTCTTTAAAGAAGGCTCTAACAAGATCAACAACAACAAAATGTCCATAATATGAGAAAATCATCATTGGGTGTGAACAATCTCATTATGTAGATTTTTTTTTTTTTTGAGAATAGGTTAAATCAGAGCTGAGCATTCTTGATATCCCTGAGAGCCAACTTTAAGGGCCAAAATAACACCTATGAAGGCCATAAGCTGACACATGACCCTCAGGGAAGAAAATGAAAGGAGAAAAGAGTAGAAGGAAGTGATGAATGGAAGAAAAAAAAAAAAAAAGAAAAGCTGAAATTAAGATAAAAGTAGGGACCTCAACAGTGGCATAAATTAACTTTTTCTTTGGTGACTAGGAATCAGAATATAAGGATTATTGATCAATTGAAGTGCAGTACAATCATTTCCCAGTCTCTTTCCATTCTGTCACTCCTTTTGGCTGCTATTGGGTTTGCCTTCTACAACCTTCTCCTTATAATTTGTTGCGTAAAAATATACTTGTATCTGAGAAATCTAAAACCAAATGTATAAGGGTTATGTGCAAAATAAGCCTGATTAGATTCTAATCCACTGCTAAAAGGTCTCTCCCACAGAGTAAAGTACATGAATTTTAGGGCATGGACTTTGTGACAGATTTTTCAGTGGCTTTTCAGTTACTTACAATTTCTCCTCTGGGCTGCAGACAGGAGGGTTGACCAGAAACTTGACCCAACTATATGGGCATGCTGCTGCCATTTGTAAACATAGTGTGTAGTCTTGTGACAGACTATTCTGCACATTTGAATGTGAGATCTAAATGTCCTTCATGTATTTTAACACAGTGTCTTAAAATTGTATTTCTATCTTTATGGCTTTTTGACACAAAAGATGCTTTCTTGAAGTTAATTTTCACTTATTTCAAGAACAACTATTACCTCATGCTTCTTCCACAAATATTCAGTGAAAAGCATTCTCAATAAATGAAAAAAAATCTTTACTCTGGTTGTATTTGTTTAGCAGGAAAAGTGGGACTATCTTAAGGTCATGCTAGGGACATGGTAGGCAAGAATAAATATAATTAAAAATTGATACAGAATTTGATACCAGTAATTTACGTTCTATATCAATGAGGTCATCTGCTGTTACATAGTACTGACATTATTCATATGGTATTATTTAAAAACCAACTGACAATATTATTTTAAACATTAAAGGATGCAACATATTGTTCCCTGTGTACCTGTGAAACAATATGTATGGTTAGTTTCAAATAAATTATGCCATTCTGCACCCTGGAATAGAAAGCGAGGGACTTTCTGATCTTCTGATTTCCAATTCTGAATTTGACTTAGATATTACTGGAGCATCATTTCTTATTGATATCAGTTCTTTAAATATTTGAGGGAAAATTCAAGAGAAGCAATTTGTCCGTAAGTGATTTAAAAGTTCCTTGATATTCTTTCGAAAATATGGCTCTGTGATGTGGAAGAATCATCTTCATGTTTAATCCCTTTCCATGGAACAGAAACCTGCACATGGTAAATACTCAATTCAATTGTTGAAATAAATGTAATAGCTGTATTTAATAGAGGATAAAGCAGTGACCAATGTAAACTTCTCACTATAATTGAAAAGTTGCTTTTATCTACATGATTTCAGAGAAGCAGTTATGTGCATCTTTCTCTTGCTCCACTTCCCATCCCAAACAAATTTTCAAATTTTGACTGGTTTTTCAGGCAGGGAAGACACAGCCTAAATAAGTAGAGGATATTATTAGTGACATGAAAGAAAACACAGTTATCCTGAGGGATTTTTCTCCATTAAGATATTTTGGGTCTCATTTAAAGTATTGTAAGAATAAACTTACCTAGTTTCACTTCAGCATTATGAGTCAGTAGCACATTCTGACCTTTGATGTCCCGATGAATTACACGGTGTGCATGAAGATGAGCTAAGCCCTGCATACATATATACATATTTATTTATTATTTTTAAAAAGCCACATCAGTATATATTTTTCCTCTTTTTCTGGTACTTTTCTTAGTATTTTTGGAAAAACTTTTGGTAAGAAAAATAACCCAGATTTGCATTTTTCAGACAAAATTCTTTCTTTAGGCTGGAATTACTACAACCAGTTCCCAGAAATACTATTTTTGGCTATAAGGAAAGGAAAATAAATCAGGACACTCATGAAAGAAAAAGAACACCAAAAAGTAATGTTTGTATACATTGGGCCATTTACCTTCCTTTTTAGCCTCCATATTTCCAACTAATCATAAGAGTAAAAACCTGGACATCTTAAATATCATAGCTCAGCCACTGGTTTGCTCTATTCCTCATCCAACCATTTGTTTATTCCAAAATATTTTCTAGTCAACCTTGTAGGCTGAGAATTTGGGGGAATATGGAAATTCATTTTAAAGCATTTGCAATTTGTATTGGCTTACCATGCTGGCTCCAGCCCATTCACCACTAAAACTAACCCGTGACCTGGCTAACCCGTGACCTGGCTTCAGTGAGATTACTCCAGATACTAACTGGGGATTAATAATGGAAGTAACAGTAAAAACAGCTAATATTTATTGAGTCTTTTTTCTTTGCCAAGGACTGTGCTAAGTGCCTTATATGGAGTAAATTATTAAATTCTCAAAGCAACCCTTTGAGGAGGGTGCTAAAATCACCCTATATTACAGATGAGGAAAGTGACATTTGGAGAAACTAAGTAACTGACTCAAGAGCACACAGATAATACATGATGAACCAGAATTTAAACTCAGCCCAGAGTTTGAACTCTTAACTAGTTACACTATTACCACATGTGAATCCAATTAAGATGGGAAGGACATTCCAACATTGTATCAGTGGTGCTGTTCAGTTCTGTTAATATCCTTCTTGGGTGACCCTAAGCACTTAAGACACAAAGAAAAATTTGAGTTTGGTAGATCCACAAGATTGTCGCTCATCAAATTTGATGTTCGAAATAAAGAAAGTTTTAAAAATAGGGCATTATTCAAAGAGGATATCTGTCTGTAAAATGGTTGTGGATGGTTTGGGGCCATTCTGTAAAACACTGACTACTGCCTCACTTTTATCTTAATCTCTAATGACAGTGCTATGCTTTTTTTTAAAAAAAAGAACTCTAAAAATCATAATAACATAATAAATATTCCAAGTGGTTATTTGATGATCTATTGAACACAATAGTCTGACCTTGACAGAGCTATTAAAGGTCATGATTTGGAAAGACTTGGCTACACATCTTGCAGACTATCTTAAAGTTTAAGGACATCACCTGCAAATTTGCTTTCCCAAAAGCCTTTTGGTCCTTTTTCAGTGTCCCGATCCAGGGGTTATGTTTAGAAGTCTTAAACCAGCTTATACCAGCAGGGATAAGGTACACTGTATATATTACTCTCAGGTTTTTTCAAGGCCAGGGGAGAATGACTAAATGAAGACTCACCTGAAGGATTTCTCGGCAGATATAAGCAATCCAATCTTCTTTCAAACTCTGGTTTCTGGTCATTCTCACTACATCAGTGACTGAGCCTGCTGCACATAACTCCATCACCATCTGCAGGAAAGCCATCAAAGTATGAAGAATCAGAAAGTAATTCTCTGAACATATCTGGAGAGTTTTAGTTCATATGGCTTATATTTACATGCACTGTTTAGAGATTAACACACTGTCAAAACAGGCTCAATTGTCTGATGGAAGACTCCAAAGGCTAGTGGAACTGGAAAGAGTTGGAAAAAAATTCAAAGATCCATGGAGGGAGGGAAGGTAGGTACCACACCAGGGATATTTAACCAGGAGGTGAGACTTGAGCTAAGCCTTGGGGGATAGGTAGTATTTGGATATGTTGAGAAGGAAGAACAGTTTGTTGAAAACGGAATGAGTACATGCCTTTAAAAAGAAGCCTGTGTGGGGGACAAGCCCGAGTGACCACTGGAGTAGAACAGAAAAAACAGTCGAAGGAACAATTTGATTGCAGGTGGAGAAGCAGGATATGAAGGATCTCAAAAGAATTTACACTTCACCATTAAGGCTAGATTTGCTTTTTTATTGTTGTTTTGTTTTTATTTTCAAATTCTAGATTATTTTTTCCCCAAGACACTGGCAAACTACAACTCCAAAAGGGAAAGCATCACTTGCAATCCTGTGGGGCACTTTTCTTTTCCAAATAATTTTACTTCTAAGGAAAGTCTATTTGAAGATTAGTATATTTGATAGTATCTCATTCAGACTTTGCTTTATTAATAAAGTCAATTTCTTAGAAAATTTATTTTTGTCACCAATGAATCAGGTCTCCAACTAATAAATTTCCTTTCATATATTAGCTAACTAGAGGAGTGACCAATGTGAAGGAGTATATATCTATTATAATCAACCTAGCAAACTTTCATTAAGCACAGGTTCACGCATTAGTGTTCATGTCCAAACTGCTTTATCAAAAGAACAAAACGTCTTTTTTTTTAACGGTAGGGTAGTTAATTATTGCCATAGATGAAGGGAAGCAAAATGATAAACCCCAAATCATGAATATTCAAAAAGTCTACCTTATTTCCTTTGGAATACTAAAATTTCCTTTTCAGAAAATTACTCCCTTAATTTATATTTGTTCACAACTGATATTAGTGCATGTCTTTCACTTGACTACACCCTCATGAAAAAGAAGAGAAGAAATAGCCTATCAAAACCAATAATACAGATAAACCACAAAAGGTTAATTTTCATGTTCACTATATTGAATGGGCACAACATGTACACTGTGGTAATGGAAGAAAAAGGGCACAATTTGAACCACGACAAGCATCAATTAAAACCATTCCCTAAGATGCACCCTGGAAAATCTTGTTAATATGACTTGAGTCAGAAGAGCTCTACTGTGAAAGGAATGTAAGGCACTCTCAATCATTTTCTCAATCATTTCTTTGTAAACACAGTACCTGGCACGTACACTTTATAAATGGTAATTATTTAGTCATTTACTTACTTCCTATTCTGGTCTTCATGGGCAAGGAAGTGTGACTGGTCCCACGAAAACTCTTACCTCCACAAATAATTTATGCATGAGGTGCCTATTCATCCTTCAGATCTCAGTTCAAAGAAAAGCTTCTCAAGAATAGTTTCTCATTCCCCAATTTAATTTAGCTTCCTTTGTTGTTTGCCCATACGAAAGCATGTCATTTCCCTTCTGAGTAATTATACATTCATTTGTGTGATTATATGATTGATATTGGTCTTTGAATATAGACTGTAAGCTCCAATGGGCTAGGTCCATATCTATTCAGCTTATCATTGTACCCCCAGCATTAAGCAGAAGGCCTGGAAAACAGATGAATGAATATATGTTGAGTGACTGAACAAATTTAGTACTAATAAATATATCCAATTAGGAGACTGCCATACTGTCAAGAGGAAAAAACTTGTAGGTAAAAATATAGTAAAGACAAATATTGTATACCGAAAAAATAAACAAAAAACCAGTAGCCACTAAAGCTGTGCAACAATAGTTAATAAAATCTCAACTGGAATTGTCAGAGAAGAGGAGATTTAGTTAACTAGTCATTTGGGAGAAAATAGAGTTAAATTGAAGATCTCTAAATTTGGTGGTTCTCAAAGTATGGCACCCAGACCAGTAGCATCAACATCATCTATGAACTTGTTAGAAAGTGCAAATTCATGGACCTAGACTCCAGACCAATTGAATCAGTAACTCTGTGGGTGGGGCTCAGTAATCTGTGTTTTTGATCAGGCTCTCCGGGAGATTCTGATGCATGCTAAAGTTTGAGGACCACTGTTTCAATTGAATCCCTTGTTGAAAACCTTCCACTAGTGTCCACTGTCTTGCTTCCTAAAATCCATTATATAAAATGTAACAGAATCTTTCCTTGGCACTTGGAGATCCTGAAAAGTCTCAATCATTATTTTGAAAAAAATACTATTCTTGACTTGGACTAGAAATGGAAATGTAGTAACTGCACACTAACCTCAGTTTATGTTCTAAATATTCCTTTTTAAATAAAGATATTGTTGACCAAAACTCATTTTTTGTGATTTGACTATGTCTCCTATAGTGGAAGGCAGCAACAATTCTGGTAACTGTATCATGGGTTTCAGTTAGCCTCTAAAATTTACATCTCATTAATCTATAATTTGTCATATTATAGGCATGAAGACTAAGAAAAGGATAAGGAAACTAATCATTTAGAAAAGAGTTTCTAAGATTTATGTTTAAACATATGTGCATATACTTAGCAAACACTTAAAATGCACCCAAATGATCATGTCAAAAGCTAATTAGAACTGATACTTATCCATCAGGTGGTCTCCTTGCCATACCTCTAAGTACCAGCAAATGTAGTAATTACATAATGTTAAAAGCAGAAAAACTATATTTGAAAACGAATACGTTAGGTATTTTCAGTGCTCATTTGAGTCCTCCCCCATCATACCCCCAAGACCCTTGCCAGGCACATAAGTTATTTTTCCATATTTTATCACTCTCATCTCCAGGAATCAGAGCACATTTTATCATACTGTTTTGAGCAGTTGAGTGCTTAAGTTTTCCTGTAGGTACACAGAAGTGACATCTCAGCTTATGAAAGTGTATGTCCTCAAGTGAGATTTAGTTTTAAGGAATAAGAAGGTAATTAAATACAGACCCAAAGTTGGTGCCTCTGGCCAGGGGGGCTCAGCTTGAAAAATGCACCATAGAAGGACACAATGTTTTTGTGAAAAGAGTACTTCTTCAAAAGGTTGAGTTCAGTCCTGAGATCCTCTTCCTCATCCTGTAGAATAAGAACAGATAGTAAAGCTCCTAAGCTATGTCATTCAATGACTCTGGGACCCCAAACTATAGTAAATCAAAGAAGGAGAATCCCATAGCAACCTATTACATCCTACAGCAATTTATAATAATTACAACTAGAAGTGTGAGACAATGGAGATCTCTGGTTACCTGGGAATTTAGGAGATAATAAAGGTTAATTGAAGATCTTTTAATTTAGTGGTTCCCAAGGTATGATCCCCGGACTTGCAGCAATGGCCACCGGATAAAGTTTTCATTGAATGGAATCACTACATTATTGTTCGTTTTGTAACAGTTTTATTGACATATAATTTACATACCATACAATTCACCCATTTAAAGTGTAAAATTCAATAGTTTTTAGTATATTTACAGAGTTATGCAACCGTCACCACAATCAATTTTAGAACATTTTTATCACCCCAAAAGGAAACCCCATTCTCTTTAGCCTTCACTCCCAAATTCTGCCACACACACATTCCAGCTCTAAGCAATCATTAATATATCTTCGATCTCTATAGATTTTTCTACCCTGGACATTTTATGTAAATGAAAATAATATAGTATGTGCACTTTTGTGACTAGCTTTTTTCCTAAGGTTCATCCGTGTTGCAGCCAATATCAGTATTACATTCCTTTCCATTTACCTTTCATCAATTGATGGACATTTGAGTTATTTCCATCTTTTGGCTATTATGAATAATGCTGCTATGAGCATTCATATCAAGTTTTTGTGTGGGTATATATTCTCATTTCTCTCTGCTATATACCCAGAAGTGAAATTGTTAGGTCAAATGGTATCTCTATGTTTAACATTTTGATAAAAATACCAAACTGTTTTCCACAGTGGCTGTACCGTTTTACATTCCCAACAGCAATTATGGTTCCAATTTCTTCATATGCTCATCAACACTTATTTTCTGTTTTCTTATTATAACCATCTTAGTGGGTACAAAGTGGTATCTCATTGTGGTTTTGATTTGCAATTCCCTCATGACTGATTATGTGAAGACTCTTTTCACGTGTTTATTGGCCCTTTGTATATGATCTTCAGAGAAATGTCTAATCAAAAATCTTTGCCCCAGTTTTTTACCTTGATTATTTGTCTTTTTATTATCGAATTGTAAGATTTACATATTCTAGATACCAGTACTTTATAAGGTATATGATTTGCAAGTATTTTCTGCCATTCTCTGGGTTGTCTTTTCACTTTCTTAGTAGTATCCTTCAAGGCACAAAATTTTTGATTTTGATGAAGTCCTATTTATCAATTTTTTGTTTTGTTATTTGTACTTTTGGTGTTATATCTAAGGATCCATATCCAAGGTCAGGAAAAGTTACCCCAATGTTTTCTTCTAAGCATTTTATATTTTTACCTCTTACATTTAGGTCTTTGATCCATTTTGAGTTAATTTTCATATAAAGTAGGGGTCCAACTTCATTCTTTTACATGTGGACATCCAGTTGCCTCAGCAGTGTTTGTTGGAAAGACTATTCTTTCTCCATGAATTGTTTTTGCACCCTTGTCAAAAATCAGTTGACCATAGGTATATGAAAATAGTTCTATTCCCCTGATCTATATGTTTATCCTTATGCCTGTACCACCCTGCCTTGATTAATTTGTGACTCATTGCATTTTTAAGATACTGGTTTAATCTGTGCTGATGTTTTTAAAAGATATGCTTAAAGTCATTTATTTTCCTAATCACTACAGTGGTACATATGTGTAAAATGTATATGAAGTCAAATATGAAAGTGGTCTATTCTCACTGAACATTTCCTCCTATCAATGGTAACAGTTGAGTATATATTTCTCCAGATATTTTTCTATGCTAATGTAGTAGCTAAAGATGACAGAGATAAATTGGTAGAGATATGATCAACAGATTATATATATGTGTATATATATATTAGGTATTTATTTTTTAATATAAGCAAGCTCATAGTGTTCTCATTCTTCTGTCACTTGCAAGTTTTATTTGCTATCTGAAGAGCATCGATAAACATAAATGCACTTCCTTTTTATGGATGCACAGAATTTCAAAGAATGGAAATATGGGGCTGCCACTCAGGAGACAGGTCAGGGATAGAGATATGGCTTTTGATGATTATTTATATAGTAATAATTGAAGCCATCTTTTTGGATGGGATCACCATGGTAAAGTACATAATTTCAAGAGATATTTCTAGCAGAAGACAGTATGCTGTCATCAGAAAAGAGCATCTACACTGGGAATTAGGACACCTGGGTTTTAGCACTGATAACCAAGAGGTGGAATTCACTTCATCTTCCCAAGGCTCAATTTATCCTCAGAAATCTGATGGAAGATGGCAGCCACTACCTATCTCCATGGAACATTAGTGGAATCAAACAACTAATATACTTAAAGTTCTCTGAAATCCTTTGATGAACAATGCTACACATGCAAGGTATTATCATACAGTATTTCATTACTTGAACTTCTCATTTGAATTAGAGTGTTATCAGAGCTATATACTTCTCTCTACTTTTTATTCTAATCTACAAACATCAGCAAACTTTATTTCTAGCACATTTGTTATAGTGGAGTGAATTGGAAAGCAATTCTCTCTCCCTAAGATTCAGCTATATCTGCTTGTACCATGACAACCAAGTAGTTTCCAAAATCCCTCTGTAACTCTTCCTAACCATCAAAAAAAAAGCTCTTCAGTTCTTAATAATTTGAAAATCATCACACTTTTTGTCTACATAGGTGCAATGCACTGGAGAAAAATATCTTAAAATATTAACTTACAAAAAGATAGCTTAAATTGTGAGGAATTTCCAATGAATATATCATTGGTTTATGCATTAGGTATTATAGTCTTAACTTAAAGGAACCTACATACAGGGAAATAAGATTCACACACATGAATGACATAACTGTTGATAAATACAAGATAGTGCATAATGAAGTTGAGAGTAATGTGAAATGACTTGGGAATTGATCCTGCACTTGACAAATGGATTCACCACCAGGGTCCTTTAAATTCCTGCTAGCTCTAAATTTCACTTGATTGTAAATAAAAAAGCTCTCTTATTGCATCTATAAAAGATCAATTTATATAACCTTTTCAGGAATACTGTTATTGTACAAAGTGAAATATATTTGTGATATGTAGAGGAAAGAAGACTTTTTAATTAAAGATACAGCTAAACTCCTGTTCTGAAATTCGGTGAAAAAGGATGCCTTTGACTTGTTTTGGGAAATAAATTAGAAAAGGGCCAACTGGCATGAAAAGCAATTAAGGAGTTACCCTCTAATTATCTTTAGTCCTCCCCAGCATTTCCTTCAATTATCTTGACTTGATGACCTAGGGGTAGCAGAAAATATACCTTCTAGCTGAAATGAATCAGTAACTGAATATATCTGGTCAGTTATCATTTTCCTTCTAGCTTATTCTCTAAGACCCAGTAGAAAAGATGGGCAATTACTTTTTATATTTAGATATATTGTGTCTGGGCTTTAAAATAGTTATGAAATAAATAAGTCAATGTACTAGGTTCTGTAAAGTCCCCAAATATCCACAGTATATCTTGTAAAATAAAGTTTGAAATCTCAGAGAAATGGCTGGCAGCTGCAAAAAATTCTTTAGCATTTTCCTAGGATTTTCCAGTGGATTTACCCATAAACATTCAACTACTAGCAAATAAATCTAGACACCTATTTGTCTTTGGGGGAAGGGCATAGAGCCTGATTTCTCTAGTTGGAAACCCCAGTGACAGGTTCTCTCTTTGTATTCATTGTGTAATAAAGACATGAATTAATAAAACAATCAACTTGTAGCATGAGAATTACATGGCAGTTCAGGTTCTGGTCTCATCCCAGCCTCCCAAGGAAGTTCAGTTAGTAAGTTCTCTTTGAATTTCCTTAACCCGTTTTCTACACAGCTAAAAGTTGATCCTTGAAGCCTTTCATTCTTGCCATGTAGGACCCTTAAACTTTATGCTTCCCCTGTTATGTGACTCTCCTTTGAAATAGTAACAATATCCCCCATCACATAGAAATAAACCTCAGGAACTAGCAATTCTATATGTACATGGACACTTTTAGTTCCTAGTAGGGTACCCAGGCTTTGCTGAGAGAAATACAAACTCATAAAGAGTGCAGTAAATAGGAATGAGATGATGATGTGAGAATAAGAACACAAGGAACAGGTTAAAGAAAAGCAGAGGCCAGACTGAGTCCTTTAACTTGTTTGGTAATTTAATATCAAGGAGCTTCCTTTTCTTTCTGGGTTGGAAAGCTCATGTTCCCAAGCAAGAATAGGAGAACCTCTGGCCTCCAGGCAGCTGTGTAGTTGCATTTGACCATACTTTTAACCCTGTTTAGTGGTAGGCCAAATATTCTGGTGCCATTTTGCCTGTGAGGAACCTGAGGCCTAGAGAAACAAGGCGCCTTTCCCAAGTACTTCTTGGCTATTTAGTGGTAGACTTGGGACTTAAACTCATGTTTCTGAACTTCCACATTGTTGCTATTTCCATAAACCCCTAACTCAAAGAGATGTGCATGCAAGTCACAAGTATCTTATCCCAAAGGATTCAAGATGATTTAGAGATGTTAACTGGCTGATCAGCTAGCACTTACCTTTCTTACTAAAAAATATAATCAGAGAATGTGAAGTTCCCAACCAGAAACATTTTTAAGAGTGGGTTTCCCACATAAATGTAAACTCCCCCAAAACCAATAAACCAAAATCAGATATGTTTGGAAAGCATTAGTGTGTTTGCCATTCTCAATTAACAGGAAGTTGAGCTTGTGAGAAACACATAAGTACATTACATCCATCAGGCCAAGTGGGTAATTTAAAACTCTCACACATATCCTAGTAATATGATGCTATAGCATTTCCTGGCTCAGGGCCAGTTGATCCCAGAGTGGCCTGAATATCCTGCTTTTTGTCAAGAAGAGGCAGCTCAAGGATGCTTAAACTTCCTTTGTAATATCACCCAATTCTAGAATCAAAATCTTTTTCCCCACGGAAAGAATACCAGAGAGGGTTTGGGACAGATCTTTAAAGGGGTTTCTTAAGACAAATGTTTGATGAAACTAGAATTGGTCAAACAATTATATTTTTCATACCTTTACCTTTTACAGCTTCTTCATCTACCAAGGCATGTTATTAATCAGTACTATCTGTTTCATTTAGATATGCTTTGTCTCCTGAGATACATTGTAAACAAAAAAGGAGTCTAGTACCTACTAGACGAATAATGAAGCTGTTTACCAATACCTTTCTAATATAACTAGAAAGTCTTTCTGAATATGATTGTGTTAATGGAAAAGGTTATTTTTAATCTGCCTGACAGTATATTTATTAAGACACAAAAGGTTGAAAATATCTGAATACCAGATAGTTGACTGCGAGGGAAAAAAGTAAGAAAAAAAGATATCAATAAATTATATTGATAAGAGTAGGAATTTTGCTTTTAGGCCCACAGAATACTTTGATAGATCACCAACATCTAGGTCATCAACATCTACTGTTAAAGAATTTCTTCTGTCAGATCTTGTTCTAGAGCCAGCAAATTATTGGTGTCATAGAGATTGCTTTGTAAGGCAGTTAAAAGGTTTCAAGTATAAGGCATCTTCACGCTCCTTCGTGCATTCAAGTACTGTACAAGATGTCTGAAGACTTTTAAGCTGAGTAGCCTGCTGGTTTTCTGTCCACTATTGTTCTTACAATAAAAAATGATAGTCCTGATTTGGCTCATGTACAATGGCAATGTTTCTTAGAATCATAATGGGGGAAAAGTCAGTCACTCCAGAATACCATGTAAAAGGTATAAAAAGGACCTTTCCAAAGCCAATTTTAGGCAAAATTTGCTCTTGGTCCCATCATCTCTTGTTGCTACTCAAAGGCCCTATGCTCTTTGGATTTACTCAATCCTTAACCTGCTGTCAACACTTAGCTGTTCAGGGAATCATTTCTTCTAGTGCTTTCTGTCAGATGCTAGTGTCCAAATATGATGATTGAATCTATGTGAATATGTTAAAAAATACAAATATGTTATCACGTCCAGGCAGGAAGATTTTAGTGGTGGCCTTCTAATGATAACAATACAACACAAAGGAATTAGTTTAAAGTTGAAAATTAAAGGAAAGGCTACCTGGAAGTAATGAGGACTTTGGGTACTCACACTATATCTCCAACCGACCGACTTTTGATATTTATTCACTCTCACTCGCCTTCCTATTTCAGGTAAAGGAGTCTGCAAAACCAAGAACAAAATGTTATTAGAATCACTGATTCACTCTAAAAATGATTTATTTTTAAGTACTTTGTGCTCTTTAAACACTAAATAGAAGAATAACAAAATACTACTCTCTCAATTTTAACTAATAGTTTTAATTAAAAATAAGATTCTTATGTATACAGAAACTTGGCACCAAATTCATAGTAACAGATTTAACTGCCATATTAATAGGAAAATTACAATCTGATGTTAGTAAATTGCTACTTCCCCTTACAAAACAAGGTGATTGACACTAACTATCTATGGACTGAATATTTTAATATTTCAAAAGTTAGAGTATCTAAAATGTAGATCCTAGACCCAAATGTGGGTCAAAGTCTCTCAAGTTAAAACAGGGAAATAAGTATTTTAGAGAGTATCACTCAAAAAGTACTAGGTTGATTATTTGGAAGCCATGGTTTGTAGGGCAAAATAAATCCACTAAACCTCAAAATCCCTTCAAACTCAAGTTGGTTTGCAACATTTGACATTTACTGGTAAAAAAAAAAGAAAACCTTGCAACTCTTTAAATAGTCTCAGCAATTCATTCCCAGCACAAATTGGAGAAGAACAGTTTATGCCATTGACAACAGTTCAGTGAACACGTATAGCTTTTCAAATGTAATATTTGAGAACTTTCCTTTAGGGTATAGTGGTGACAATTTTTTGAACTTTGCTATGTTCACGCTAGTATTATCTTGAGAAAGTGAGACACTCATGCTTAAAGAAAGAGGACAGAAATCAGTGCTTAGCAAATTCTATGACAATATATTATGAACTGTGACACAATTATATGAATGTTAGCAGGGACAGTGCCAATTAAGCTGTCTCTCTTGCTCAGATATTTCTGTCAGAAAATATATGAAAAATGTGCATCTCTGACAAGTTCTTTCCTTCTACCTGTCATTGACAATCTACTGACCTAAATTCTCAAAAGGAATGGTCAGAGAGGGAAAAGAATATGATGGAACACAGAAGGATTAACACAATATTAGAGGAAATCTCCTCTTTGCTATCCCTGGAAACACATAATCAACTAGAAATAGGCAGGAATATAGATATTTTCTTCTTTCTTATAGAATACCAAAATATGTAGAACTTTTGCTGTGAGTGAAGCATTTTTATATGTAAATATAATAAATGAATAATAAACATAATATACTAATGGATGGAAATAGTAAATGATAAATATAAGTACAGATTAACATAATTAGATTATATACAATAACGACTTTAGAAAACGAATACAATATTTTTTGAGCTGTTTATCCCAAGGCCATGATCCATTAAGGGAGTAGAATATGGACAGGATATAATATTACCTTACGAGCATTCATCACTTTAACAGCTGTAAATGCACCAGTCTTTTCATGGAGTCCCTGAAACACAAGATAGTAATAAACATCAAATACTGGCTATATAATCCTGCAATCAAGAGGCAAACAAACTAAAAAATATTAAAATTAAATGAGGTCAAACAATGTAGTCTATTATGAAATATGAAATATTATATAGAGATGAAATAAAAGGTATTACATAGAGAACAGAAATATTCAATTATGAACATTTTAAAGAAACCCCAAGCATCTCACTTGAAAAATCAAGTAAGTTTATGGGAGTAGTTTTGCTTTTTATGTTTGAATTAAATAGTGGACATGATTGGTCATTTGAAGGCACTGCTTTCTTAGTATCTTTAGTCTAGGTTTATATGGCACCAAAGTATCCAGATGAAAAGTAAATATTTCAGATTGGAGATGGGGATAAAGGAGATGTTCTACCGAACATTTTTTCAACTGATTATGTGGTACTATGCAGGCATATCTTTCAATTAGACTCCTCTTCATGCACTAAACAACTTTTTCCATAATGATCACAGGTAAGATTGATACATAATTAATTCAATGGCCTTTAAACCATTTAGTATACCCTCAATCATACGAACCAAGGATATTTATGAAAGGAAGAAATTCTGAAAGATTCTTTCTTATTAAAATTTTATGAGTTCTAAGAACTTAGTCTTATCTTAAATTCAAGTATGACTTACAGATTTATAATTTTCAAAAATGAACCTAGAGGTTTGGAATCAGAGTTCTGATTTTGTGGCTGGTGCTTTTTAAAATATTTCAAGCTGCAGTCACAGAAAAATTTCAGTCTGGTATTGATACATGTAAGCCTTCAACTTAAAACAGAATGCCTCATCTGACAGTTCTCTGGAAGAAGATTTGATTCTTGGGCTGTACTGGGTCAGATAGTAACTCCCCAAAATCCAGGTTCACCCATAACCTCAGAATGTGACCTTCTTTGAAAATAAGGTCTTTGCAGATGTAATCAAGTTAAATGAAGTCATACTGCATTATGGTGGCCAACAGTTGGTGTCTTTATAAGAGAAAGGGGAGATTTGGACACAGAGACACAGGTACACAAAGGGAAGATGGGACGCGTGAAAACAGGAAGAAATCTGAGTGATGCAGCTACTGGCTGAGGGATGCTAAGGATTGCTGGCAGCCACTAGAAACTAAGAAGAGGGAAGAATTCTTCCCTAGGGTATTCTGAGGAAGAATGGCCCTGTAGACTTCTAGCCTTGAGAACTGTGAGAGAATAAATTTCTGTTGTTTTAAGCCACCTAATTTCTGGATTTGTTACCGCAGCAGTAGGAAATGAATATAGGGGCATTCAAACCAAAGGACTGTCACTAATCACAGTTCTCATGTGAAAGACAGCAACATTTTTTTTTGCTTATAGAATGATCAAATGAGGCGAGGTGTGTCTGGATAGTGTTGTTAATATCTCAGGTAACCTATCTGGTGAGTAAATATGCAAAAGATTGAGATTTCTTGATTTCAGGAAAGTGATCCTTAAATACATTGCTTGTCTATTGTCAAATCTCTTTTATAAATTATACACTTTGAAGTAATGAATACTGTATTTAGATGATTCCTAGAAGTTTTCTCATCAAAATAAAGCCAACTCAACAGAAAAACTCAAAAGGAAAAGAAGCCCACTCTACCATTACCATCAATGTTACATGCTACATATAAGTGTCAACACTTCTCCATTTTTTCCCCATTGATAAAACTGACGGGATTTAATCCCACACATTTAAGGTTACTTCAATCCAATTGAGCAAGCCACTCTTTGTAAATGGGGCCATGAGTCAGAAATGGATCAGAAGGCTTTCCAGGAAATACAGCAACTCTAGAAACATTGGCAACTTGAATTAACTCCAGTTCTTGCTTAAAAATTAAGCATTAAACAACTATACTGGTTAGATGGTTGTAGCACTGATGGGAGGTGGCATGGATTGCTGGTTTCAGTTTATGGAGTCTGGCCTGAGTCAACTTAAGGTAGTTTGTGTTGGATTGTGTCCTTCAAATAGATATGCTGAAGTTCTAACAACTAGTACCTGTGAATGTGACCTTTTTTGGAAACAGAGTATTTGCAAATGTAATAAAGATAAGATGAAGTCATAGTGGATTACGGTGGCCCTAAAACCAATGACTAGTGTCCCGGTAAGAAGAGAGAAATTTAGACACAGATATCCAGGGAGAAGGCTATGTGATGACAGAGGCAGAGATTGGACTGATCTTTCTACAAGTCAAGGAACAACAAGGATTGCCAGCAATCACTCAAAGCTAGAAGAGGCAAGAAAGGCTTCTGCCCTAGAGCCTTGAGAGGGAGAATGACTCTGCAGAAACCTTGATTTCGGAATTCTAGCTTCCAGAATTGTGAGGGAATCAGTTTCTTTTCTTTTAAGCCATCCAGTTTGTGGTAATTTGTTAAGGCGGCCCCAGGAAACAACTACACAAAGCTAGAAGGATAGAAATTCAGCAAGGGGATGGACCGGACTTGGGATAGGGTTCAGAAACTACTGTTCAAGGTACAAGGAGATGTCTAGAATCAGATGAGGAGTTTTGGGTGGAGCACGACTGCTACCAAAGACTAGAATTTTTAAAGGAAAGAAAAACGTGTAGGTTATTGACTAATCAGAGAAAAATAGTTAATATTTTGGATATTAACCCCTAATCAGATAAATGGCTTGCAAATATTTTCTCCCATTCCATAAGTTGCCTTTTGATTTTGCTGATGGTTTCTTTTACCGTGTAGAAGATTATGATTTGATGTAGTCCCATTTATTTATTTTTGCTTTTGTTGCTTATGCTTTTGGTGTCATATCCAAAATATCACTGCCAAGACCAATGTCAAGAAGTTTTTTCTATGTTCCCTTCTAGGAATTTTATACTTTCAGGTTAAGTTTTTAATCCATTTTGAGTTAATTTTTGTGAGTAGTGTAAGATAGAGGTCCAATTTCATTCTGTTGAAGCTGGATATGTGAATACGTTGGAGACTCCTACATTTATTTACATTTCTGGGAGAAAATATATATTAATATTTTTATTCATTTAGCCCTTATCATGACTTAGAAAGTGTTGTTTTCCTAATTATTCATATAAACACTTTCTGGTCAAATTTTTCTCACATCTGTATGCCCAAATACATCAATGTTGGAAACTGATTCTCACACACACTCTAAAGGAGTTAAAATGTTTCCTTCCTTGATTCTAAGAGGTTATTTATGGGCCTAACTACTATTCTGTGCAACACAGATATTTGGCATGTTAGCAAAGATATTGGCCGTGCATTGTCTTATTTGATTGGCGGTTACTAAGCCACAGAATTTTTAAAAGTCTGGAGTACACAGCAATCATACTCATGACACACATTAGTAAGATAACTGAATGTCTTTAAAAGGTGCCACCAATGACCACAAAACAGAGAAAATCAACTTGGTTCTACTCTCATTATCTGTGATTTATTCTCTCACTTGAAAATTGCACAAAATTATTTTGTCAGACAAGGTATCCTAATGTGGGGTTTGGAAAACATGCTCACTGTGTCTATAGAGGAATTAACCTCAGATCTCGGAACCATGTACTGGATTAATATGCCTAACCATTATGCAAGCTTCCATAGAATTCTTATATATCCAGATAATAAACAAATGGAAAATTGCTGCCTGTTAACCTAATATTCCAGAGAGTTCCCTCTGTATCTTGACTGTATTTTTATTTTGAAATAATTTTAGACTTAGAGAGTAGTTTCACAGATAGTACAGAGTATTACTTTACATCCTTCACTCAGCTTGTTCTAATGTTAACATCTTATATGACCATGGCCTAACCGTCAAACCTAAGAAATTAACATTGGTACAATATTCTTTTAACTACATTATAGCCTTTATTCAGATTTCTCCAATTTTTTCACTAATGTCCTTTTTGTAGGACCCAAACTAGGACCCCACATTTCATTTAGCTGTCATGTCTCCTCAGGGTCTTCCAATCTGTGACAGTTCTTTAGTCTTCTTTCCTGTTTTTCATGACCTTGATGCTTTTAAAGAGTACTGGTGGAGTATTCTGTAGAATGTCCCTCACTTTGGGTTTGTCTGACAGAAAGAAACCACAGAGGTGAAGTGCCCTTCTTATCACATCATGTCAGGGGTACACCATATCACCATGACTGATCATTGGTGATGTTACCTTTGATCACTTTGTTAAAGTGATGTCGACCATGTTTCTTCACTGTAAAGTTACTATTTTTCCCTTTCATATTCTATTCATTAGAAGTGACTGACATTGGTTTTGAAGAGGGATAACACTCTTCTTGAGCATTTATCTAGAGAACCTAGAAGTCATCTTGAGATAAACTAATTGTTCAGTGGTGCCATCTTGTGGTTCACTGACTATATAGAAACTGTTTTTGTAATGTTAGCTGAAGACCATGTTGTCATAAACAGATTGTCTCCCGAAATGAGATGTTGAACCAAGACCAGCGAATCCAATTTCTAAGATGTGTCTTTTTTCCATTACAATATGACAAATTATTTTAAAGCTCCATTTGTTGAAAACACACATAGAGAATGCTAAGAAAGAAGTTTGGCTTTGGATTCTAGATTGAGTGTTTAATAGTCTCACAGTTCCCACTGGTCTTCGTGAATCTTACACGGGAAAATCACAAGGAAAGCCTTAAACTAGAAATGTGGGTTTTTTGGTCTGTTTTTCCTACCATCAATAATACTACTAATATCATACAGGAGCCACTAGCTGCACTGGATTAACAATGTTCTCTTAAATAGAGTTTGCACGCAAAGTATGACCTTTTAATGCTCAAGCATCACAGAACAAGGATAAGAAAATGCTCCTAGCTCTCTTTCCTATCATAAGAAAAGAAACCACTGCTTAAATGTTTTGTATAAGTTCACAGCTCTCTCTTATTTGAGTAACAGAAGATGATATGTATTAACAATGCTTTTTAGCCATTCCTCACTCTAGGCTCAAGCCTACTGACATTTGGAATCAAGTAATCTATACCTTCACTTCAGGCAACTCTTTGTCTTGTCATCAAGCTCATTCAACTTATTCAAGTTTAATTATTAACAGATCCAGCTAATATGATATGATATTAGTGGCAACAGAAGGTCAACTACTCAAAAAATATCCACCTCCACCCTAAAACCTGCTACAAAGTATAAAAATGATTCATTCGGGGCTGGCTAGTGGCTAAGTTCTTAAGTATGAGTGCTCCACTTTGGTGGCCCAGGGTTTCGCCAGTTCAGATCCTGGGTGCGGACATGGTACTGCTCATCAGGCCATGCTGAGGCAGCATCCCACATGCGACAACTAGAATGACCTACAATTAGAATATACAACTATGTACTGGGGGGCTTTGGGGGGAAGAAGAAGAAGAAGAAGATACGATTGGCAACAGATGTGAGCTCAGGTGCAAATATTTTTTAAAAAATCATATATCATTATGTCCTCAATTTTATTAAAGTAATGAAACTCCCTGATTATGCAAATGTTAGCTAAGAGAAAGACACATTGAGTTATTATTTGTCATTAACACTTTAGCATGAGCTAGATGATCAGAGTAGATTACTGCAAGAATGGCATGGAATAGTTAAGTCTTGATGGAAGCACAAGGTGGAGGAATGAAAGGGCAAAAGTCTAAGGAGTTCCAGGAGAGGGTGCTCCTCAGCCATAATGAAGGTAGCAAGTGCCTGGAATGGGGAGCAAGGTAAAAGTGAGTGAGAAGGGATTCTGAATATTCAAAGGGAGTAAAAAAATAAGGGGAGATAGAGATGTGAAAAGACAAAATGCGCCGTCACAATTTTATTGAAGGAATTTACAGTTTTTAAGAAGTATACACCTGAAACAATTAGCGAAGTAAACCAAATGCAAAGACTAGTTAACAATATGAATGTTCAGGTCTCAGATACAGTCTAAATACTGTTTAAATGTTTAAAGAGAATGAATATATAAAGCCATGGGAAGGTCTTAAATAAGGTCCTAAAAAACTATCCTAATTTAAACTCTCATAACTATTTTCTAGGGTTGTACTCTAAAATATAGTAAATAGAATGAAAAGTGTATTCTTTTTCCAGGACCATTTGTAATTATCCAGGAGAGCAGATAAATTCCTTAATGTGTTGATTTCAATTTGCCAAGGATTTTCGTTCTTAATTAATTTAGATAATCAAATAAGCAGCGTTGTTTAGTCTGTTTCCCAAAGGAAAAATAGGGTTTATTACTGTGTTATTGCTCTTCAATAGCCTCAAGCTGAATATTAGCATTCTGAATCTGTCTTTTGAACAGAAAATATGGCATGTCCCTGAATTTAGGATACCAGTCACATATAAAACATTGTCAAAAGGTATATGTGCTTGCTTTAAACAAAAATCACTGACGGAAAACCTTGATATACGTAACAACAAAATGAAGAGACGGTCATAAAAGAACTCTCTAGTTTACAAATGGACTTGTACTAGCTTTCGTCAAACACCAAACTCCTCAAATTAATTAATTAATTTTTTCAATTTTTTCCAATTATTTTATTGAGGTCATAATGGTTTATAACATTGTGTAATTTCAGGTATACGTTATTATCACTTTCTGTATAGACTGCATTGTGCTCACCACCACTGGGCTAATTTTTATCCATCACCACACATATGTTCCCCTTTACCCCTTTTGCCCACCTCCCAACCCCCTTCCCCTCTGGTAACCTCTAATCTGTTCTCTTTATCCAAGTGTTTGTTTATCTTCCACATATGAGTGGAATCATGCTGTGTTTGTCTTTCTCTGGTTTGGTTAATTTCTCTCAACATCATACCCTCAAGATCTATCCATGTTGTTGCAATGGGATGATTTTGTCTTTTTCATGGCCAAGTAGTATTCCATTGTATACATACCACATCTCCTTTATCCATTCATTAGTTGAAGGGCATTTGGGTTGCTTCCACCTCTTGGCTATTGTGAATAATGCAGTGATGAACATAGGGGTGCATAAATCTCTTTGAATTGTTGACTGCAAGTTCTTTGGATAAATACCCAGTAGTGGGATAGCTGGATTGTATGGTATTTCTTTCTTTCATTTTTTGAGATATCTCCATACCATTTTCCATAGTGGCTGCACTGGTTTGCATTCCCACCAGCAGTGTATGAGGGTTCCCTTTTCTCCACATCCTCTCCAACACTTGTTATTTCTTGTCTTGTTAATTATAGCCATCCTGCTATAATTGTGAGTGTGAGGTGTGAGGGTGTGAGGTGATATCTCACTATAGTTTTGATTTGCATTTCCCTAATAATTAGTGATTCTGAACATCTTTTCATGTGCCTGTTGGACATCTGTATATTTTCTTTGGGAAAATGTCTGTTCATATCCTCTGCTCATTTTATGATCAGGATGTTTGGTTTTTCGTGGTTGAGTTGTATGAGTTCTTTATATATTTTGGAAATTAACCCCTGGTCAGATATACGATTTGCAAATATTTTCTCCAAGTTTGTGGGTTGTCTTTTTTTTTTTCCCGAGGAAGATTAGCCCTGAGCTAACATCTGTCAATCCTCCTCTTTTTCCTGAGCAAGACTGGCCCTGAGCTAACATCCGTGCCCATCTTCCTCCACTCTATATGTGGGACGCCTACCACAGCATGGCTTGCCAGGCAGTGCCAAGTCTGCACCCAGGATCCGAACCAGCGAACCCCAGGCCACCGAAGCAGAACGTGCGCACTTCACCACTGTGCCACTGGGCTGGCCGCCAAGTGGGTTGTCTTTTCATTTTGTTCATGGCTTCCTTTGCCTGGCATAAGCTTTTTAGTCTGATGTAGTCCCATTTGATAATTTTTTCTTTTGTTTCCCTTGTCTGAATAGACATGGTATTTACAAATTGTGGCTCTACTCTGATTTTTGTCTAGTGGTTACTGTGAGGTTTGTATAAAAGATCTCATGGATGAGATAGTCCATTTTCTGATAGCCTCCTATCTCCATTAGCCTAAGCAATTTCCATCCATTTCCTCTTTCCCTTCTTTGTTATTGTTGTCACAAATTATTCTGTTCTGTTTTGTTTTGTGATTGTGACTAAATTGAAGTATTTACAGTTATTTTTGATGCTTTCCTTCCCTTTATCTTTTATGCTATAAATTGTTTGCTAACCTGTTGTTATAGAGAGCTGCAGTTTTCTGATTTTGTCTGTCTATTTATCTCCTTGCTCAATGCTTTGTAGACCTTTGCTTTTTTGTTTCAGGTATGAGGGCTTCCTTTATCATTTCTTGTAAGGGAGGTCTAGTGGTGATGAACTCCCTCAGCTTTTCTTTATCTGGGAAAGCTTTCATTTATCTATGGTATCTGAAGGATGGTTTTGCTGGATAGAGTATTTTTGACTGAAAGTGTTTGTCTTTCAGTATTTTGAATATATCATTCCACTCTCTCCTAGCCTGTAAGGTTTCTGCCAAGAAATCTGCTGAAAGTCTGATAGGGGTTCCTGTGTAGATTACTTTCTTCTGCCTTGCTGCCCTTAATATTTTTTCTTTGCTGTTGACTTTTCCCAGTTTTACTATTATATGCCTTGAAGAAGGTATTTTTGCATTAATGTAATTAGGATAATTAGGTGTACTATTAGCTTCATGTATTTGTAAATTCGATTTCTTCCCCAGGTTTGGGAAGTTCTCAGCTATTATTTTTTTGAACAAGCTCTCTGCTCTTTTCTCCCCCTCTTCTCCCTCTGGAATACCTATAATCCTTATGTTGCTTTTCCTAATTGTCAGATATTTCTCAAAGAATTCCTTCATTTTTTAAAAATCTTAGTTCTCTCTCCTCCTCCACGTGCAACATTTCTCTATTTCTTTCCTCTAAATCACCAATTCTGTCCTCCATAATGTCAGCTCTATTTTTAAAGGATTCTAGATTTTTTTATCTCCTTAATTGTGTACTTCATATCCAGAATTTCTGTATGGATTTTTTTTAAAAATTTAAATCTCCTTGCTGAAGTATTTCTTCTGCTCATTAACTGTATTCCTGAGCTCATTGAACTGTCTTTCTGAGTTTTCTTGCACCTTGTTGAGTTTCTTTATAACAGCTATTTTGAATTCTCTGTCATTTAGATTGTAAATTTCTGTGACTTCAGAGTTGATTACTGGAGACCTGTCATTTTCTTTCTCCTATGAATTGTTACTGTAGTTTTTCATGGTGTTTGATGAATGAATCCTTTGCCATCACATTTGTGGCAGTATCAGGTCGCAGATTCCACCTGCTACTGCTGCGGGGAAGCAGAAGCTGTGTTTCTGATCCCACCCCACCTGCTGGAAGTTGTGCAGGTGTGGCTAGTGCTCTTGCAGGCTGGGATGGCATTCATGCATGTGCCAGGCTGCCTTCACCTCCACTTATGGTCATGTGTTCCCCTGTGCTTGGTGGGCAGGGCTTCTTGGCAGGATCCAAGCTGGGGCCACTCACTGGGGTCACAATGGCATGGTGTGTACAGGACTGCCACAACCTCCGTTTACAATCACACCAGGGCATGTTCCCACTGGCAGGGCCACAGCAACACAGTGTGTGCTTCTGCAGGCTGGGAAAGCATTCATGCACATGCACAAGGCTGCCACCACCTCTTCTTACAGTTGCACCAAGGCGCATTCCCACTAGCAGGGCCACGTCAGCAAAGTGGGTGCTCCTGAAGGCTGGGATAGCATTCACATTTTCACCCAGGGCTGCCCCCAGCTCTTCTTACAGTTGCAATGGGGCATGATCCCACTGGTGGGGCTACCACAGCATGGCGTGCACTTCTGTAGGCTGGGCTGGCATTCACCCACATTCTGTGCTGTTCCACCTCCTCTTAGAGTAGCACCAGCTGTTGTGAGAGGACCCTCAACCTGGCTTGCTCCTGCTGGGCAGGGGTAGGGGAGTGCTCACCTATCTCCACTACTTCCTGGGGACCCAGTATATCCACCTTCAGATGTATAGCTGGGTCTGTCAGGAGTCCTGTTGTGCTGTGTGGTTATCCTCTGCTGGTCAATGAATGTTTTTTAGTTGTAATTCAGAGCAGGTGAGACAAAGGGAACAGCTGACTTCATCATGTTGCTGACATCAATCTCTCAGAATTATTTTTGGAAAGTCAAATTACCACATTTCAGATTATTCCCAATTTGGGGGAATATCTCAAAATTAATAAACACAGGTCAACTTACACATTGGGGATCCAGAATCAAACTATAGGTTACCTAATGATTGCAGAAAAAATTATGAATTGTCCTTATCCTGGTCCCTTGAGACTTAGACTTGCTGACTTCTAACTGACCAACAAGTCCACTATACTTCTTTTTGGCATAGAGCATCTCAAGTTATCCACTTTTGTTTTATAGGTCTGTCTTCTGCCTTTGGATATATTAAGATGGAGATAAGTGGCTGTTCCAGTTATTCATTATGATTTCTGCTAGCAAATCTAGGAGATAGATGTAGATGTGAAAGGGAGAGTAGGGAGAGGGGTAGTGGTTGAGCAGGAAACAGGTTATGGCCCTACGTTAGGCCCAGTCTTCTCAAATCCTTTGTAAATACAGAACTACATTGACAGTGATAAGCAAGATACATGGGTAAATTAATTATACACAATTATAATGGAAAAATACATTAAGGCAAGAAAGTCTAGTTATTAAGCACATTGTTATATCAAGGATTTAGTCACTCCATCAATAAAATCAGGTGGAACATAAAAGTTCTTGAAGTCTGGAAACATATTTATTTAATTTTGGTATCTCTAGTGCGTAGCTACTAGCCATTGTACTAGTACATAAGACCTTTCTGATGAATACTAGTTGAGAGAACGAGGAATAGAATAACTGAGAAGGCTTCCTGGAAGAGGTAGAATGTCAATTGGACCACAAAGATGACACAGCATTTGAATGGATTCTGAAGGGCAGGGTGGACCCAGTGAGTGACACACCACGCACAAAGGTTATGAGATAATGCTGTGTATTAAGGCACAGCCACTGAAGAAGAAAAGAAAAGGAAAAAGTACGATCGGCCATAAAGAGAAGAGAGATGAAAAGGAGAGAACATGAGAGTGCACCTGTTTTTGCCGTGCCAGAAATTTCAGTGTAAAAATTTTTTAAATAAAATCTTGTTTAAAAGAAGACAGAAGGCATCATTGAGAAATTAGCCATTAGTAGTTTAGTACTTTATGACTGGCTTTTATTAGTTAATGCTCTGATGCAAAGCTCAGTGTGGTTAAGGCACTGAAAAACCAGCACTGAATTGCAGTAATGATCAATTTCTTGGGGATTACACATTTTAAACCATAACAAATGATTTAAAATAGCAGTTGTGACAGCTGTGTTGGAAAAATCCATCATTCTGCAGCAGTCAATTACCACGTTTTTCCCCAGAAAGAATACAAGACAATCTTTGATGGCCTTGTAATTTTGATTAGGCTAAAAACTTTATTTTTAATCATGCCATTAAGGAAACTGTTGTGGAAAGACTGCCGACTGTTCAGCAGTTGTTACATAGTCCTTCTAGTTATTTGCTTTGCCTTCTGTTGGCAAATCTAAACCACATAATCCCCAGGGAATTCTTTCTTTCTTTTCAATTGGTTTTGTGGTGGTGGAAGGCCACAAGGCACTCTCTACACTTATGTCCACTCAGTAACATTGTTTTTCATTTACACAGTTTTGTTCTTCTGGTTATTTGTTTGGGTGCCAGCTTTCTCTTGGCAAATAAGCCAAGTGATGCTTCAAGGCCACCAAGGGTGCAGCCATAAACAGCATCCAGGAATACTTTGTGCTATCCTGTGGAAGGATGAGACAGCATGGCTCACAGGGTAGCTTTTGTCACCACTGTGTCTATGCAGAGAAACGAAGACACGGGGTTGGAGACAACTTTCAAAGGTTAGTATGTCCATATCTTTGCCTCCAAGCAGGGCCTTTCCTTAACCACTGCTTGAGATGAGAAGTAAAGATGGTTTGGTTCTTATTTGGGAGTCTTTTCATTTTTTTCCCTTGTTAGTCTTCATCACCATCGACAAGCTCAACAACCCCAAAGGGACAGCTGGATTCAGATCAGTCAGAGGTTGGAAGTTTGGCCAAGACTGGACAGAATCTAGCACAGACTGGTAGTAGTAGTGGGTGGGTAGTGTTGGAAACATATAAGGGAACATGTCAATCACCCTCCACCTCACACCTTATCCATCAGGAACGTTTACTTATTTCCAAAGATTGCCAAAGGAAGAAATGCAGCTGGTTTGGGGAGCTCCTTAAAGAAATTCTACAGACTTCTTTAACCTTATATTTGCTTTAAAAAGTTTAAAGAAATACACAGATGTGTAGATGTTTGATAAGTGCTGTTTGATAATTAACAAGATTATTAAGACTTTTTTTATAAGTCCCACAAAGCCTAATGCAGAGCTAGGCCACAAAAACTGCTCAATGCATTTTATTAAGGGGCAAAAGTCATTTAGCTGCCAAATGGCACTAAAGAGAGCCTCTGATTTGATATTTGCATGAGCACCCCATCATCACAAAGGTTTTGATACAGCCAAGTGTATCAAAGTTGGAAAATTCTTTTTGGGTGTGATCCTCCCCTTTTGGAGAGATTTCAGAATAAGCAGGAGCAGATATTTCTGGCTTTGAGCAGATGGAGCCTGGAGTTGAATAAATACTATTTTAACCTTGACACCTTAGGATTGAAGGCTTCTATAATCAAGCTGCTACAACTTTCAGGGGAAGCACTGCAATTCAGAGGGGGAATGGAGTGGTTCCTCCTTCAAAACTAGTAACAAAGAGCTTGTTGCTGGACTTTATAAATATTATTTATAACACGGTTGTCAGTTTTAGGTCACTATGAAGAAGTATCTTATCCTTATAAATAATTAATGAGAGTAAATTTGCATTCAAGTTGTTTCAGCAACATAAATGAAACTTATGTTTATATAAGTTGGTTCTTTATATTCCTGAGGCCTCATAAGTTCCTTTTACTTAGTCTATTTATCTATCTATCTCTACTACTTAGACTGACAGCTCTCTAAGGGCAAATTTACTCTCTCTATATCTTTAGAGTCTAGTACAATGGCTGACACATCACCAGCACTCAGCAAATATGTGTTGAACTAAATAAAGTCAACCTCCATATGAAGCTCAAAATAGGTGAGGAGATGCATGGGCAAAGATGTGTATGTATATGTGTGCGTGACGATGGGTGGCAGAAAGATAATTTTTATGCCAAGTTATGTGGGAGACGAGTTAGAGGGAGCTCATAGTACAGTGTGTCCCATGACACACTGGGGTTTCCTGACAAAAACTGTGAAATGCTGCTGTCCAGCAAAGTACTCCAGGCACTCAAAGGCCATTATTTGTCCATAGGTGAATTCCCCCTTTTTACCCTATAGTCATCTTTGTGGTTCCACAGCGAAGCCACTCAAAGTTCCTCACAACTCTCTTCATTCAGAGAGCTTCAAGGGAGAAGATATGAGCTAACCAAGGTCTGAGGGCATGAGCCTATAAAAGTAATCAAAGTGCCACGGCTCTTGGCAAATTGGTACAAGTTTGCTTTGTCAGGTGACATTACTTAACTCTTATCCATACTTCCCCTAACCCATGGCTACTACTCCCAAAACTTCTTCACCCAAAATCTGCTGTTTATACCCCTTGTGGTTATATCAACTATGAGTGAATGAGATGGTAAGAGTTCCAAGTTCCTCATCTTTTTTTTCTTAGAAAACCCCCAAATTACCCAAACCCTGGTTAAATGGAGCTAAAGCATATGTACTGAAACAGAAATTTTGTAGCTAAAAAGCTACTGAACCACCAGCATAATCCAACAGAACAATGTTTTCCCTCATCCAGAAATTTGGGACAGTGTTGGTCATGCTTATTAGACCTGTGAAACGAATCGGAAGAGGGCCTTCGTGGTTTCAGTGGCTTTGTAGCTTAGAAACTGCCCTGTAATTTGAGGCAGTTATGTGTGCTTATACAGCAGCTTCAACCGAGTTTTATTACCCTTGTTGTTACTCCTGCAGGGAAAAATAGGTCAAAATATGTAGTAACATCATTTGCAAATGGAGCTGCTCTCTATTTGGCTACAGCATTCAAACAGCAAATTGCACAAAATGGACTGTAAAGTTCAATGTTCTTGGCTGCAGGATACGGACAATATTTGCTGGAAATAAATGAATAGCTTCTAGTCGGCAACTAAGGGAAGACCTCAATGCACTGCTATGTGACAATCATATCACCATCTACAAGGGACAAAAGTGCACAGCCATTGAGGGTTGTGCTACAAATGGGTGACATCATAAAACCTTCAATTCTGGTCATAAATTCAAGTTTAAAGTCACAGTCTGTAACTATGCTCATGTTGAGGAAACTATATAGGAACTCTGTAGAACTAGGGCCCATACTATGTCAAATGCTCTGAAAACACTTACAAGCAGCTTTATCTATAAAGTAGAGTGAAATCATGATCAAGCAAGAGATAAGGGTTTGGTTCTCCACGTGTAAAGCTGCCCCACAATCATATATGTTTTTCCCTCTGAAGGATCATACACTATAAAATAAAAGGGAACTCAGCTGCCAGAAGCCACTGTTGCATTCAGATTTTTTTCTCTCAGTTCCTATTTTCTCCCATTTTCATAGATAATATAGTTCTTTTCTTTAAGGTTTGCCTGGGCTTGACCATGGGGTAGTGAGTGGGGGCATGGGCAAGGGCAAAGAAGCAAACCCTCTATAAGCAAACAGGTTTCAGCACACAACAGATAATACTTCATTGCAATGTCACAATGTTTTAACACAGATTGCTTTCTTTATGCAATGCATGAATCAGTTAACACTCATACAAAATGCATTCCATCTGCTCAGACAGATGTAAGCTGCAGTGTTTCCAATTCTATCAAACAGCACAAATAGTTGAAAGAAAACCACTGAGACAGATGGGTGATGGGTAAGGAGAGGGATTCGACCCAAAGCAGTTGTGCCTCAAAATCTTCTCAATCAAAACAGGATTCTCAGCTCTTGCAGGTCTGTTCACAGAGGTACACACACATCAGCCCTTAGCATGTAGCTAAGGTGGCGAGGATATTGATGGCTTAAAGAAAAAAGTTATATGCCTTATAAACTGAATTGTCTCCACAATCTATAGCAGTGATTAGTAGTTCTCAAAGGTACCTTAGGAGCGCCTAAATTTGATTATGATGGACACTGAGAGTTAGGCAAAGCCAAAGAGGAGGGGAAATGGCAAAGGAAGGTATAATGGGGAAGTCAGAGAAGAGGCAGGGAGTAATAAAGATTGAGAAAGGAGATGAGGAGAAAAAAATGACTTCCATTGAAGATAGGTCCAGAAACACTAACAGCCCTTAGGGTCTAGCCAGTGCTTTAAAGCATAGATCCAAAGAAAGTAAAAGACATCTTCCATCAATATCAATTTTGTAATTTACCAGTAACTCCTAGGCCCTGCCAGTTTCAAAAGCTTGCGAGGGGCTGACCTTGTGGCATAGTGGTTAAGTTCACACTCAACTTCAGTGGCCCAGGATTCACGGGTTTGAATCCCAGGTGTGGACCTACACACTGCTCATCAAGCCATGCTGTGGAGGTGTCCCACATACAAAATAGAGGAAGATTGGCACGGATGTTAGCTCAGTGCCAATCTTCCTCACCAAAAAGAAAAAAAGTTTTCGAGTCCTCATTCTAAGCCCTAAGTTGACGTAAAGCTACTTCTTCTTGAATTGACTTTGAATTGACCTTTGTGGGTAATGCGCCTTGCCCCAGATGTTTACTCCCTTAACACTCCACTCTGCTGCCCCCATTCTTTCAGAATCCTGCTTTGACCTTTTCAAAGTCAAAGCATTAGCTAACCTTCCCTTACTGATATACTCGGAAGGTCTTGTCTAGTGATTTCTCTTCTCACCAAGTTAGTACATGTGCATTTTAACTAGAGCTGTCTGCTTTTTGGAGGGCCTTTTTAACTCTAAGGAATTATCTAGATGGTAGGAATTTCAGCATATTTTGACTATTATAGTGCTGGATTTGACAGTAAAAGGCTGTTTACATCAAGCCTACAGAAAGGAAATCTGAAGAGTGTGAAATCAACTAAAGGCTCAAAGTTAAACCCCTCAGTGTATCCCTCACAGTTGTGTGGCAGACAGAGGTGGTCGGGGGGGAAGTATAGTGGGATATAGCTACTCAGAGAATGTCAAGCTGAGAACTATAACATGATAAAAGGAAAATGATGCTAGTGCACGAGAAAATAAAATCCAAGTACAGGGAGATCTTAGTTAATGCTACCCAAAAGAGGAAAGTCATTGAGGCAAATCAAATCTAGCAAGGTAATATGGAAGACAGGGAGACTACAGCAATAATAAGGCTAAATAATAAGGCTGAAAATAATAAGGCTGAAAACACACATTTGCATCAAATATCTGGTTATTTCAATAAAATCTGTGTCTGTGCCTGTGCGCACGCACACACACACATGGGAGGAGTGTTAGTGGGGATCAGTGTGAGTGTGTAGCAATGACGATTCCCAGCTTGGCAGGAGAGGAACAAAAGAGATCTAAAGAATCATGGGAGCATGTAGAGATCAACGTTGCCTTCATAAGTTTGAATTTTTTCTTTCCTCCTTCAAATAGTTTTGCCATTTTCCCCTGCCGTATTATCCACTACTAGTCCCCCCAATTAGTAGCACAGCCACAATTAAGCCCAAGACTCTCCTCCCACTCTGGTGCTCTTTTCACTCCTTCACACAACCTCCATATTTAAAGAAGTATTTATTAAATCCCACTCCTGTGCCAGATACCAGGCAAGACATTATACAAATTAGTTACAGTTTCTACTTTCAAGGAACATTTAATATAGTAATAAAGGTATACAAACTGCCATAATTTCGGAGACAGTGTGGTAATTTTCATAATAAGCATGCAGATGAAGTTACAACGTCCTTGAAATATTTAGAATTATATTTAAGATTTTCCTATTGAAAACATTTCACAAATCCAGACTGGCATTCCCACAAATCAGTGACATTCTATATATCTGACTATTTTCAAATTCCAAGTATATATTTGAATTCATACATAACAGCTACATTTTGTTACGTCGTAGGTTGTATATGGTCTCATATTGATTGCAATGCCACATATTACTGTTATAATCATAAGCTTCAGGATGGATCCTTGATTAAATTCAATGGAGCAAACTGCTACTATTCGGAGGATATAAGGGAGGGTGTAACAGGCTGATCAAATTTTTTATGTTTGAATTTCTATTTATAATGGAAGAAAGAGTTTCATCTGTAAAAATCTCTGTGAATTCAAATGCAGGCACAAATGTGCTTTTTAAATATTAGCTTAACCCGTTCATTGTTTCTCTGACTATGCTGGGACTTATTAAATAATAGAAATATGTTTGATGAGATTTATTTTCATGGTAGGCTTATATATGTCAGGCACTGGGGGCTAATTCTTAGTCTGGAATTAGGCCACTAGGTTTAGGTGACCTATCTATACACTTAGCAAGCTCAGCTTGGTTAATCACCAGACCTTTCAAAAACGACGTATCCACATCTGGCTTAGGATCAGAGTATGGACTCCAGAGAGGACACTTGACCCATACCTGACTTGGGCAAGAGAGCACCTGCAAGACAGAGCTTTGAGTCACTCTGCCTTTTCAAAAAGATTAAACAACTGTAGAATGCTTCATTAATTTAGCAGAATGTTCAGGAAAGCCAATCTGAATTACTCCAAAATCTAAATTGAAGTAACTTCAGTATATTGATTCAGGTTGCCTAACAGACAACCTTAGGGACTCTACTTTAATGATCGTGTAAGAATGATTTTCAATTAACTCATCAAGACTATACTTAGGGATAGTGTTTCACTATTTTCTACTGCATACAATCCAACAAAAATTAATTGAATGCCTGAAAGCATTATGTTAGGAAGTGTGTGACAGAATATCTAGTGCTGCCAAAGGACTTAAAAACATCATTATCCTAAATAATCTCCTTACAATTGTCTATTATGTGAATTTACTTATACATTTTTCCAATCAACCAACAAGTATTGGGTTTACTACTATTATTTGATATGCATGGGATGTTCACTCTTTTCCTATGTAATTGAAAGTATTATTGAATTGGATAAACATCTGATTGAATAAATATTTTTGAGTATATTTTAAAATATTAATTTCTCTATGACTTATTTGCATATGCATGTATTCAATTTCTAAGTAGATGAGGATTTATGTTATCATTTTGTTGTTGCTTTCGAAATCATATTGAATTTTGGTTGGAGAGTGTGTTCTGTAGGATACAGATTCTATAGTACTTAAAATTTTCTTTATAGGCAAACATATAATCAGTTTTTCAAAATGTCTCTTTTGGGCTGGGGAGGAATGCTTATTCTAATTGTTGCTTGCATAATTCTACATATTTCTGAGAAATCAAGCTTGCTAATTGTATTTTTATTAATTTTTTGTCAACTTGATTTGTAAAATTCTGAGACAGGTGCAAAGTCTTAGATTGTGATTGTGGATGGATCAACATTTCCTTGTAATTCTATCAATTTAGCTTCAATTACTTTTAGGGTATATTTTTAGGTGCATATGCCTAGAAATTCTGATATTTTAGTATTTTACCAGTAGATTTTTAATTTCATCATTATGCAATAAGCTAATTTTATCACTAATAAAGTTATATTTAAGCCAAGAAAAAATATTCATTTGGGACTTCATAGCACAAATTAAAATCTATCATGAAGAAATCCACTGACGTTTATTGCTTACTTTTGTTTTGTTTTGTTTTAACTGCCTGACTTACATTTTCTGAGAGCTATGCCACCTAAAGTACTCCCCAGGCTAAGCGGGATTCCTTGAGCCAAACTTCAAAAACAAAATAACTGACTAAACTAGTTTTTCCCTGAATTGACCAACTAATGGCTGGGTTGGCAAAAACAAAATAGGGAAAAGATTATTTTGCCATAGCAATGCCTACAAGGATGTATGACCCATATCTTTTTCCTTAATAAGACTTTGGCAGATATGGAAATAGAGCTAGAGGCCTGCAAAGAAAGGCAGCAAAGGAAGGTGGTTAATTTTTTTCTTTATTCCTATTTTATTTATTAATGCACAAAATCCAATTTCTTTCAAGCCCAGATTACAATATTTACATGAATAGTAGCTCAGCAGACATTGACACTTGTGTGGGTTTAAATGTTTGTTGTACCCCTTAACAGTTGCTGAAACATATGGCAGGGTTTCCACTTCAGCACAACAATTACAAAAAAAAAGATTCCACTGTCTCTCTAAGCCCACACCTGGGATTTCACAAAACCTGGGATTTCACAAAACCAAAGAACTCTGGTTCTAAGGGTCTTCACTGGTGTTATGGTTAAGTGTTACTGTCAGTAAGGACATTTAGAAGTTGCTCTTCCTTTTCATACATTATACCTTTATTCCATTGTAAACTATGTGAAGTCATAAAATTCCTATATTTTTACGGGGCAGTAGCTGAAAGAGTGTGAGCTCAAAGGCTTCCTTATGGAGCATACTGTACCTGTGAAAAGTAAGCCTTCCCTCTAAGGAATACACTGCTACCCTCCACTACCTCCCCTCCCATTCTCCCCAACCTATCACTCTACGTGTGGGCTTAGAGATAGTGATAATTATTTTATAATTGTCTTGCTGAAATGAATCCCCTATAATACATTTCAGCAGCTGGTAAGGAATGCAAAAAACATTTAAAGGCAGGGTAGATTCACAGATTAAAATAAACATCAAAGGAAATCTTGAAGGGGAAAAAATCTCCCAAGAGGATCCTGAAGGGGAGCTATGTAGATCAGAGAAGTAGACCCATCCACTTTGACTAGGTGATAGTGGGAGTCTGATGGGATGATTAGCTATGGACTACCTTCCTGCCCAAATTGAGTGAGAGAAGGAGTGAGGGAGTGAAGGGGGAACGAGAGAGAAAGAGAAAAGAAGAAGGAGGAGCAGGAGGAGGAAGAGGAAGGGGGAGGAGGAAGACAAACAGGAGGAAGGGGAAGAAGAGGGGAAGGGGAAGGGGAGGGAAGGAGAAAGATTTACCCTCTTTAGAGAGTGGGCAAAGTGTGCTGTCAAAGCAATTCATCTTACTAGACCTTTTAGCCTGGCATCTGTGAAGTTTCCTAGTCTCTCAGCAAAATTCAGACACCCTAAATAACCTAGTTTTATTCTCCCAAATTAACTCTGACCTCACCAAGTCTTGCCTTACAGAAATCCAAATGAAAACTAGGTTTTCTACCCCTACAAGTTTGACTACCAAATTACATCGATACGATTATTCAAGTATTGAGAATCATATACAAATGTTCATGTGTGTGTTTCACTTAACAGGTATATATTCATTAAACTTTGGACAGTTTGACACATCTTTGCCACCAGTTAAAATAAATGGTGATTTTCTATAAAGATCTGATTTCTTCCTCTACTTAGTATATTTGATTGTTTCAGGGTTTTTCCACTAGTACATATTTTATTCCTTTTAATTTGAAATAATTTAGAAACTTCCAGCTCAAACAATAAGGGGAGATTTTTCTGACAAATAGGGTGAGTAAATTTGCAGAATTGGCCAATTATAACTGGGTAGTGGTCCATAGATGCTTTAAGATCTCCCTTATGTTTACAAGATAACTAGATGTACTACACAGCATTGCAGATTAAATATCTGTGTTTTGTCTGTGTCCCATTTAGATTTTTGATATTAAGCAGCACCAAGAACTGGGATTCTTTATACAGGGATTTATAATTCTATGCTCTGACCCTTCAGACGTGTAAATTAAGCTCAGCATATCCCTGCAGGATACATTCTAAATAAAGTTATAGCAATAGAGAAAAAAAATCTTTTTAGTCCAACTTTTGAGTTTCCATCTGAGTTCCAACTTTATATTCTTATGCATGACATTGAATGGCCATGGATAAAAGAAAGTTTGGAAGATTATCCTCTTGCAAAAAGTGATTCTCTTTGGTTAAACAAGTTGTTCTCCTGGGTTATTGAGCAAATTTACTCCAAAGGCAAAAGCCTTTGAGAAATGCTTTGGCGTAAGCTTTGCGCATATAATTTTCAAATATAACCACATATGATGAGAAAAAGCAGTCAGAGAAATGTCAAGGTGAGGAATGGAAAGCTCCCAGACAAATTTTGAGATTGTTAGGCTCCTTCTTTCACCTGAAAAAGTACAAAAAGCGCTGACTCTCCTGAAGACAATCTACTTATGCTAATTTGAGCATTATTTTTTAAAGAGAGGAATACTCTTTTATAAAGAATAACAAATGATTGAAGTGATAGCAAGCAAATCTTTCTAGGAAAGTTTAGAGATATTAGAGTTATTAAGCTGAGAGAAGATTCAATAGTAACCTGGAAGATTGTCTTCGCAAATACAGAAGATCATGGATGCTGCATGACTATAGGAAACTGATAAAAAGGAAACAGGCTGTAATTCAAGAAGAAAAGATTTTCAGTCAGCATCAGCAAGAATTCTTTGACAATTAGAATGATAACATGCAAACGGGTTACTTTCTTTTCATAGAGTTTTACAAATTTGTATGTGTGTGTAACCATCTAACCTGAAAGTTTGAAGTTCGGCTAGTCTAAAAAGAGGTGTTGGAACAAAACTCGCTATTCCCTGATGGTAGCAGTATTCAATAATACAACTACCTTTTTATGTTTTATGACTTCAGTATTCTTAGAATCATCCCTAGTGTTTTCATAGTGATTTTCCTTCTTGCCTTGCAGGAAATGCAATCAATGCAGCACAAAAGCCTGGGCTAAGGTTTCATAAAAATTATATATCAGACCATCATGTAGCTTAACTATTATTCTTTGTCCATTGTTTATACAATATTGGTTTTGTTTTTCCCAGGCCTATCCTGCAGAATAAATAGAATATAATCTTTCCTGCTACTTTCTAACTTTTTAATGACTAAAATCCTAATTCTCAAACCAGCCACTCACCATTCGAAGATTTAAAGTACAAAGTATGAATTTGCTATGTATTACACAGGGCCTTTCTGACACATATGTATCGCCCACTGGAAACAAATTGAACCAACTTGCTGAGCTGCATTAAGACTACAAAAAGCACTAGGCCCTCCACCCTGGTTTTAACATCTGCCACTAATTGTCTCCATCGTAAATGTTGACTTAAGAAAGTTAAAGCCACAAACACATCCATTTTAAAATCAACTTGTTCTCTGTATAGTTTGTTTGTACTTCAAACGATCCATATCACAGTACCAAAATATCCTGTCACCCATTGCTATTCTTTGAAACAAATCTCTGGATAATCTCAGCCAAACGAAAATCACAAGGAGGAAAGAAGTTCAGAGAACCAGAAAATGTATTTCTTCTTCATTTTGAAGATGCTTGACAACTTTCCTTTTATTCTTATTTTTTTAAATATCATATGATTAGATTTAATTTGTATAGGATAATTATCTGTCTGGTTTTTCTTTTCTCCTTTGTAATTTTAGTAGCTAACCAGTAAGAAATTCTTTTTGCATTTAATAGAAGGTAGTCAATGATGACATTTATATATTACTTTATTCAAAACTAGCTCTTGGGTAATCCATTTCACAGTTAAGATTAAACTATAGTAGAGAATGATTTACTGTAACAAAGACCCAAGGATAATTATTTTCAAGGTTAGAAAACACTCAATTTTGCTTCCTTAATGACAAAATTGTTTCAATAACTGTTTTATAGCAAGTAAGCACAGTTCATATCTTGTCACTGTCTCATTTTGTGTGCAGCTCAAATATCTAAATCAAATTCGTGGCAGGCATCATAAAAAGCTTTGATAATTAGACGAAAATAATTTAAATATACTCTTACATTTATATTTACGATCAAGTGATTGCCGACATGAGTGTTAATATAATTCTGGAGAAGGAATAAATCTTTTTAGCAAATGGTGTTGGGACAACCTACAAAAGAATGAAGTTGTGGGGCTGGCCCAGTGGCACAGTGGTTAAGTGTGCACATTCCACTTTGGCAGCCTGGGGCTCACCAGTTTGAATCCTGGGTGTGGACCTACACACCACTTGTCAAGCCACGCTGTGGCAGGCGTCCGCATATAAGGTAGAGGAACATGGGCATGGATGTTGGCTCAGGGCCAATCTTCCTCAGCAAAAAAGGAGGAGGATTAGCAGCAGATGTTAGCTCAGGGCTAATCTTCCTCAAAAAAAAAAAAAAGAATGAAGTTGTACCCCTCCCTCATACCATATACGAGAAGTAACTTGAAATGGATCAGTTATCTAAATTTAAGTGCTAAAACTATAGAACTCTTAGAAGAAAGGATATGAGTAAATCTTTGTGACATTGGATTAAGTAATGCTTTCTTAGAGCAACTAAGAAAATATAAATAAATTGGACTTCATCAAAATTAAACAAAAAGAAAACACAGAATGGGAGAAAATATTTGCAAATCATATATCTGATCGGGGACTTGTAACAGCAAAGGATTTGAATAGACATTTACCCAAAGGAGACACACAAGTGATCAATAAATACATGAGAATATACTTAACACCATTATTCACTAGGGAAATGCAAATCAAAACCACAATGAGATACTACACCATATCCACAAAGATGGCTATAATAATTTTTTTTAAATGGAAAAGAGTTTTGGCAAGGAAGGAAAGAAATCATAAATTTCATACACTGTTAATGAGAATGTAAAAAGGTACAGCCACTGTGGAAAATAGTCTTGCAGTTTCTGAAAAAGTCACATACAGTTACCATATGACCCAGCAATTCCATCTCAAGGTGTATACTCAATAGGATTGGGGACATACATCCATGAAAAATCTTATACATGAATAATTATAGCAACATTATTCATAATAGCCAGAAAAATTGAAACAACCCAAATGTCCATCAAAACTGATGAATGGATCAAAAAATGTGGTATATCCATACAGTGGAATATTATTCGGCAATAAAAAATGATGTGTTGATTCATACTACAACATGATGAACCTTGAAAACAGTATGCTAAGTGAAAGTTGCTAGTCACAAAAGGTCACATATTGTATGATTCCATTTACGTGAAATTTACAGAATATGCAAACATTCTAAGACAGTACATTAGTGGCTGCCAGTGGCTGGGAAGAGAGGGAATGGGCAATGATTGGCAATGGGTACATGGTTTCTTTGGTGGGTGATGACTACGTTCTGGAATCAAATAGTGGTCATGGTTGCACCAATTTGTGAATATACTAAAAACCACTGAATTATGTACTTTTAAAGGGTGAAGGTTTTGTTAATTTTATCTCAATAAAGCTGTTATTTAAAATGAAAATAAGTTAAATAACAATTGTGGGAATGTTAAGTATGAATTTTCTCTCCTCTTAACAGAATAATTTAACAAAAGAAACAGCTTGATAATAATTACTAATATATTAGAGGGGCACATTAATATATGGTTAATCTCTTTGGACAGTGAAGCAAGCTCTGGTATGGTAGAAAGAGAACTTTGGTATTTTGATTTCAGCTGTTTACCATTACCTAACACATGACCAACTATTAGGCAAGTTACTTGACCACTGTGAGTCTCAGTTTCCTCATCTGTAAAATAGAAATGCTGATACCTTTCTCACAGGTATGTTTTGGAAATTAAAAGAAATAATGTACATAAAAAGGAGTAGCACAATGCCTGATACATAGTAAACATTGAAAAAAAAACACATCTAAAACCAAACAGAACTAATTCATCCAATGCAAGGCGCTGGGCTTGAGCTTCAAAAACAAATTAAGTCAAGGACTTCACCTTCAAGAGGTTCATCGTGGACTAGGCTATTAACAATTACCAACCAGTTTTATCATTCTTTCCAAGCTTTCTGTGTGGCAAGGGATCCCCAACTACCCATTTGCCCCCTCAGAAGTTTTCTGCACCCTCACAGCCCTCACTGTTACACATATGATTATGGAAACATCAAATAAAGTAGCGCAAAGAATTCTACTTATGCATGTCACAGTGAAGTGAACACTATAAAGTGATTATCTCTCACTGAGGATATCTGTAATATATTTCTCAAAAGTATTTTACAATAGAAGGCTTGTAAAAGTTTGTAAAGCCTTGTAGAGGCTTCCATGCACTCTTTCGAGGAACACATTGCAGTGTGTTTCTGAGATACATGCAGACTTCTCAGTTGCTGCTGTTCTCTAGGTTTAAGCCACATTTTATCTTCACCACACCTTCGTTGGGTTATGAGTCACTAAAATCATGCTGATACCGTCTATATACAATTATTTGATGAGTCATTGACATAAAAATACTCTAATTTATCACTGGAGAATCTTATCTGGTAGGTTTCATTTATAGACGCTCTTTATACATTGAAGACAACCAAGTTCAACTAGAAAACATAGTTTGCCTTGACTCCTATTTTTTTATTATAGCACATATTGCTCAATGAATTACTCTCACATTCTATACTGATGCAATCACGATACAGATTTTTCTCATTTCTCTAATTGAAAGAGAACTATTTGAGCAAGCTATTACAGGAAAGCAAGACAGTAAAATATTCATAAAATAATATCTATTCACACTAGAGGCAATCTTTACTCTTTTAGAATGAGTATAATCCTCTAACTCAGAAAATAACTGTTCATTAATTCATTTTTCTTCTTCCCTCACTAGCTCAAAAAAGAAAATTCCCAGAAATTAGAGAAAGTGAAAACAATCATAAAAACTATAAAACTGATAATAGCCTTTTTTTACACTGGTCAAAATGTCTTGGGTCAACTAGATTCTGATTTCAGCAACCTGATACATCACTTCAACCCAGGTGGCTCCATCTTGACCCAGACACTGCTATAGGCGAACAGATGTTTCTCAAATTACACATGACATTATCCATTCCACCTGTTTTTGTGACAGATGATTTACTTTCTGACACTTAAACAAATCTCCTTAACTGCTCCTCCCACCCTCCCCCCAAATCAGGTTACCTCAACAGAGAATTGCTTTAGCTTAATGAGATTTTACTCCAACCCCTTAAGTTTATAGAGGCATAAACAATCTTCAGAAAGGGAAAGTAACCTTACTGGTGTCACTTGGAGGAGAAGTGTAGCCAGTGATGTGGCTGAGCCTGAAATTACGCCTCTGAGGTCTCAGTCTCAATGCTTTTCTATAACTACATAATTTTATCTCCATAGCATTTTGGATATCTATCCATCCACATATCTTCCGAATCCTTCCCTTTCTAATACCAAAAAGAAAAAATAATGGAGATGACACACGGTTTTGGGGGGTCAGGTTTATTGAAGTATAATTTACATTGGTAAAATTAACCTGTTTTTAGTTTATATTTCTATGAGTTTTGGCAAACACATGCAGCCATGTAACCATCATAATCGAGATGCAGAATATTCTCATTATCCCCAGAATATCTCCTTGGGTGGCACTTTATTCTTACTATATTGACAGTGTTGGTAATGGAATTCCCAGTTTATGGAAAGCTCTGTTTGACTAAATGTTTAGCTTAACTGTACGGTAACCAAAAAATACTTTTTGCACCACTTTTGCCGAAAAGCTTTCTAAAATGCTCGAGTCCATGCGCTGCCTTATTAAGTAGAGAAGTGAAAAGCAGGAGACGTAGGCCAGTTTACTTCATCAGGTAGGGTTCCTCAGGGTACGAGCCTGGGAGCGGTTCCACCAAATCAAAGAAAAGAAGGCATGAAGGAAGGAAGGAGCAACAAAAGAGGGAGGGGAGTTGGCAAAGAAAACTTTGCTTATTCATATATTTTACAGAGAAGCAATCTTGAAGGTTGATATAGACAGAAGATTTGTGAAAACCTGCTGAATGTGTGCCCATCTGCCAGCAAATGCCTGCAAATAGTTTTTGAAGTTGGCTTTGTTATTTTCCTCATTGTCCTACAAGCTATTTCTGTAACAAACCCACCAGTAACTTATGGCTCCTTTTGGTTAGGCATAACGAATCAAGATATGATTGCAAAAAAACAATTTTTTTATTTTAAAAAATATAATTCTCTACAAGTTGATATAAATGCCACTACAGTTTGGAAGGTTTTGGTTTTTTCTATTTTTTGGCCTCAGATACCAGGGAATCCAGATCAATTGAATTCATTTTATCTTAGATCATTGGGATAATTATATTTTTTCTTCTCCTAAATGGTTTCTGATCTCTCACCTTGACCCTAACAATGCATATTAACATTATAAATTACCTCGAGATCCTCTGAAAAAAGGCGAGTTTTAATTTATAAATTATTAACATCTGGTTGCTTGGTAACTGGCTAAATAGAGTAACATGGGACAGGGATCTATACCAACCTTTTGTTTCTTAACTGATAGCCCATATTTTAAGAGGTGTGTGATTCTAATCAAAGATTATAGAGCAATACTATTTTCTTAATAGCATATTAGAGCAATAAAAACGATTGCTTAAAAAAGAAAATGAACTAGTCTCAATTTCTTCAATATGCTGGGCATTGTCTCACAATTACTCCAGGGCAAAGAGCCATTAGACTCAAATAACTAATAATGACGATAAAAATAATTTTTAAATGGCTTTTATGTACCAGTTTCTGTTCTAAGAATTGATACATAAATAATCTCAGTTAATCCTCATTACTACCCTATGGAGTGCATAGTATTGTTATACCCACTGTGCAGATAAGAAAATTGAGAGGTCACAAGGCCAAGATCACATAGGTATTTAAGTGACAGAGCCAGGATACAAATCCAGAAAATCCAAATTGTATGTTTTTAATGATTATATAATACTGTCTTTCACTATTTGTTGAGTCAAATAATTTTCTAAATCAACCCTAACAACTCACTTATTGATCAAACCTATACGACTTAGCATCTACTTGTAACAGCCTAATATAGATGGATAATTAAGTTCAGATATTGCTCAACCTAAAAAAATCAGGCCCTTTATCTCTTTTACCTGAGGCCCCTAATTCTGTCCCTAAATAGTCAGTGTTCCTGTAGGACTTAGCATGGTATATTATTCTTTTCTACTTTACCGAAATTGGAATGGCCTAACAAGCGTAATAAATATTGATGTTGTTCTCTACTGCTGATCCAGCCATGAAGATTCTTAAATAATGGGCATGCACATTGGCAATAATGATGTGATACTGTAACATTCAAATGTTGTCAAACAACCAGATGTTTAGCATCCTATGTAAATGAGCACTAACCCTATGACATAATGGACTAAAATGAGATTTTTCACGGCATTTCAGGGCATTTGTGTGACTTTATTACAGACTGTTTACATAGCATTGAAGATCAAGTGGCAAAAGTGAAGAGTAAACATAGTCCCAGAATTTTGAATTCCCCTAAGAACAAGAATTCTAGTGAGAGTTGTTAGATACCTAGGTACTTCCTCAGCAGAGCTTTCTCATAAATTTCTTGGTGTTAAATTTGTTGTAGGCAACTATTAAAGTAACTAAATAACATATTTAGGCGTATTTTCACAAAGTATCAATTCAAGGCTTCCACAAACTGTCCAAAATGATTTTCTTTTAACTAAAGAAGGAAGGATTATAGGAAATCGATCAGTAGAAGCAACAGAAATGTTACTACGCCAAATTTTCCTTTTGAGTGTGGTTGATACAGGTAAAACTTGTAAAAAATGGTAAAAATTAGGTGAAAATTATTTTCATGGATCAAATGGCTCACAGAAAAACTATAAGTATTTTTGATTGACTAATAGCTGTAGAGTGACTGTTCATCCGAATGATCCTTAGATCATTTATTAAATTTGTTGTTCTCTTAATGTTAGGTACACCAGAGTGGTATTAAAAAGTGAGGCATGAAAAATCAGTGAGGCACGAGTTGGTACCTTAATTACATATTTTATTTTCCACAAAAAATATAGCCCCTGCAGTGGTTTAAGTGGATTTCATGTTATCGTGTTTCTGTCAGAGTCAGAGCACAATTAAAAAATATTATTGTCTCAAAAAAAGGTGAGGCATGAATATCTACAGGTCCTTACTGCCAATAATTTTCCTTCATTCTTTTGTTTTATAAGCTAGATAAACATCATCATTCAGGAGAAAGTCACCTGAGGAGACAGTCAATTATGCATCCTGCAAATGCAGACTTATCTCCCAGCTAGAGGAGTCAGAGGGTGTGAGGAGAAAGCTTCTAGAACTCTCTTACCTCCAATCTTCTCAATCAGAATAATTTCAATATGTCTCTCTCACAAACACCCATTGTCATTCATAGCTCTTTTATAGTACTTATTACAATATACACTATATTACAATGGTTTCTGAATTCCCTACTAGTCCAATTATGAAGATACATTTCCCCTCCTCTTCCCAATTCTAGTTTTTACTTTTCCCTCAAAATTCTGTAATTCTATTTTACCATTTGGTATTGTTTCCTCCATTGAATCAAAATTCTTTTTATCCTTGTTGTTAAATCAGAGCACAGAAATGCCAACCTCAGGCCCTTTCCCCTTCTCTTCCCCTGTGTTCAACAGCTTATATATTACCATATGCACAGTTTCTGACTGATTCTCTCAGGAAGACAAACAGTATACTCCCTCTAGGTCACTAGGACAACTCAGTGTTCATGCCTCTCAATTAAGATTAGATTCTCAAGTGTAGATTCCTTTGTCCTGAAAGGAGGTAACTAACATTTACTGAGCACTTCTTAAGTACCAGGCACTGTATCCTGTGGAGTAAGTATTATCCTCCTTAATTTTACAGATGAGGAAACCTGAGGCTCAGATAGGTTAACCAATTTGCCTAAGGTCACATAGTAAGTTGCAGAGTTAGGGTTAAAACCCAGGTCGGAGGGACTCTAAAGCTTATGATTTCTGCAATGCACTATGCAGCTCCCGAAGGCAATCCAGGTTTTATTTATTTAAAATAAGAATAGAGAGAGATAATAGAACTGGATTCTCTTATAAATACTGAAATTCAACCTCAGAGAAAGCAGAAGAACATTTATCATCAGACATATGCACTGATTATGTTATGTACCAGACCATAGTGAACCTGGGCTTAGTCAACTTCGGTGCAGGTTAAAAGAAACGTAGGTGAAGTGTACTAGACTAAAACAGTTTGGTGCTTCCTGTGACTCAAGTGATTAAGTTTCATCTGAAGCCCATTGACCAAATATAAAATTACATTCATGGAGCTTGCTGATGTTGGTGTTTCCTCAGTTTCTTCCTAGGAATATATCAAACTTCGGCTGTGTCTTGAGGCTATGTGTCTTGAATGAAATAACCAGCCACATAGTTAATCAAGAGTTAATTTAGTCAAACGACTGGTTTGACAAAGTTTCTTTCTTTATTATTAAATTGATTGATCAAATTGACTGGAATACACCAATCTGTTTGGCAGCAAAACAACAAAAGTCTTCAAATCATGTGCAAAGTATCTCACTCTGTAAATCGTACCAGAAGAGGGGATCATAAAGCTCTCTCCATTACCATCCTCAACTTCTGCCCTTTCTGAGAAATCTTGCCCAGGTTTCCAGATCTGAAAGTTCTGCAGAAACAATTAGTGAATTCTGAGCCATCATCACGGGAAAATTTACTGCAGAATGCTGTTACAGTACTCCAAACCATGGCACTAAGCTGCCACCACTAACTTGCCAAGAAAGAACTTTGTGAAGACAGCTCCAAAATGCTACTCGACTGTGTATTAAGATGTAAGGAACAAATTGCTGAAGTTTCTAACTCACTAACAGGATACACATGCAAAGCAAGGAAAAGTAACTAATTCTATAATCAAAACCAGGGCTGCATGTATTTCTAAACTTTTGGGGATTTGTGGTATGGGAATAGAGGAGTCAGGAGATTTGCTTTTATCAATGCCCAAGGACATACTTTCAGAGTTTATAGTTTAGTTTTATTGTGGAAGAGAGTCTTAAATACCTTCCTCAAGTCTATATTCTCTAAGAACTTAATCTGGAGGATAGTCTATATAAATGTATATGCATGACATGGGAACATGTAGTATGTGCAATAGAAGGACAACAGAGCACATTCAAAGATGGGATATAACCAAGCAATGTACTAAGGCAGTGGCTCTCCAGCTTGATGCATGTATCAGAATTATCTAATCTGTTAAAACACAGGCTGCCTGCCCCCCACAATCAGTACTCCTTGCCCCAGAGTTTGAGTTTCTGATTTAGTACTTCTGGGGTGACAACCAAGAATTTGTACTTCTAACAAGTTCCTAAGTGAAACTGATGCTGCTGGTCTAGAGGCCGAACTTTGAGAACCACTGTACTAAGAGTATTAACATGTGAAAGTAGAATCTGTGAATCAACCACTCCAAAAGATCATAAAATAAAGACTAGAGAGTCATTCCAAGGACAACTGTGACACAGCATTGAACTTTACAAGAAGACACTGGTAAGCTAGAAGAGGGGAAAAAAAAGAATTTCATTACTTGGTTGACAGATTTGAAGTTCATGAGGGCGCAATAGGGTATTCAAAAAACCTCTTTTTTAAATCACTACATCCTACCTTCCTTTGCCACCAAGACTGTTAAGGTCTTGGGGGTTTGGCGAAGTTTGAGCATATTTCAGTAAATCCATATTGACTAGATTTTAATTCCACTATATTATCTGCCAAGACTTCAGTCTTGGCTTCTGGGCTTCCCTCTAGAAAGTGGTCCCCACTCATGCCACTTCAGCTGGCTTCCTTAATTGAAAACATTGGTCCTGCTTTAGGGAAGAGATGTTAACTTGGCGGGGGGTGGGGGGCGGTGTAAGAAAGAGAGTTCATGCGTTTGGCTTGGTTTAAATCCTGCTGCTTAGATTTGATATGTGCTTTAATCCTTCTTTTACATGGCCAAATATAAAAAAGAGAAAACTAATAAAAAGTCCAAGACTCAAGTCGTCTGACCGAAGAGCAACTGGATGATCCAAGAGCAGATGAATCAAAACCATACTTTTTAAGGGAAAATAGTCTTTTAACTACATGCTGCTCAGGATATCTGGACAAATGGGCTTTACTGATATCTGGAAAGAGAACAAAAGTCGTAGTAGAATTCATGGTTACCAACATCCCAAAGGTTCTTTTGCAACTTCTTTCACCATTTCACCATTTTTCAGTTAACCTAAAACTGCGGGATCTACATGACCATTTCCCGTGTCCCCTCTATCCCGCCTTCGGCCTGGATCCCTGTGCTTGCATTTTCAGCATATTTAAAGGTTCTGACAATATTTTTTCTTTCACCCAAGAGTCAGTTCCCCTATCCGCCAGCGGACTTAGTAGGACCCACAACTCTGGCTGAGGTTCAGGTGAGCAAACAGAAAGTGGCATTTGCAAAAAGATTGAGAAAGTTGTTTCTCCACTGGTCTAACATAGTTTGTTTTCCCTGAATTGACAAATAAACTTAACAGTTGCTTTGAATATATGTGTGTGTGTTTTCTCTTCACTGAATACACTAAATCAATCAGCTGTTTAACACTGTGTAGCCTAAATGGTAGAATTAAGTCCCTCCAGCTTTTCTCCTTTTTTTTTTTTTTTTTTTTTTTGCATTTAAATGAACCAGGGTCAGCGGAGGGTCAGTCTAAGTCAGAGAGACTTGAGCCTGTAGGAGTGAGAGAAGCATGCTCCCTCCATTAAGGGCGATTGGATAACCTCTGGCAAAGTGTATTTTGCCTTCCTCCCCTGCCCCCCTCCCATGTCGCCCTTAAGGCTCTCTCCCCTTACAGAGGTGCTAAATCTGGCTTGCTTTCCTTGGGAACCACTCCCCATGTTATAAAACTCTCCCTCTGCCCTTTCTCACAGCCATCAAAAATAATTTACCTGTCTTGTGCCTCATTTCCCTTGGGATTAAGGTGTGAACTAATCTCATCTGTGCTAAAGTGTTAATAAGTGGTTTAATGCATTACTTATTTTATGATATGCACGTGAACAGGTGATTTTTGGTAATAAGTCTAAAGGAATGACTCTCTAATAATGGGGATTTCAAGGAATGTGGCAGGTTTGTCTGTAGGACATATTTTCAGTCTGGGATATCTCTCTTTTAAATCACACCATAGTGACTCAAATCTCTGCCCTTCCAGCACATATGCTTAATTTTTTCCACTTCTGAAAAAAGTAATAAACCCTCTCTGAGATTTCTAGCTTGCACATAGAATCTCAAGTTCAGCTAAGCAGTGATTCCAATCAGAATCTCTCAGAGTGGGTCTTCAGTATTCGCATTTTCAAATGATTCCTCCAGAGGATTTTGATATGCACTCCTGCTTGAGAACCATGGAAATACAGAAATAAGGGCATTCTGCTCCATCAGAAGGCAGCAAGTCCAGGCCTGATATTGCCTCTGCTCACAATGTTGCTTAAATACAGTTTCTCAATTCATGTCAAATTATGAATTGCTCAGGAAAGAATGCAACATTGAGATCCATGAGTATATATTCTTTCACTGATTCTCTCTCTCATTCCCTCTCCCCTCTTGCAAATCAATTATCAGCATTTATTTGACCTGCTACAGGGCCATATAAGGAACAATACAGAGAGACATTTTAAGGTGAGGCAGGCCCAGTCTTCACTTGATTTCAGTGCTTTCAAATGTTCATTGCCATCTAATATACCTGGGAAAATTACTCAAAATTTTATGTAATAATACATAACATATGGAAATAAGCAAGGTAGAAAGTGATTCTGGAAAGTCAACTAGTAAGTTTCTTTTACATTTTCCCAGATTCTGTCCAAAAAAGTCAAAGACACCCATGGCAGGCCAAGTCATTTACAACCTTAGAACTATTAGTATCTAAAGAAAAAAAATAAGGAGGGGGGATGTAAAATACAAAAAGAGAAAACTTGTAAAGAGAAAGGGATATGAAGTGGGGCCGACGTGAGCTAAAGATTCATTTTTCAGACTCTGGAGTAACTAAAGCCCGATTTATGAAACATATTTCTCCTTGCAATTTGATGAACACCAATAATCCTCCTTAATGTAAATTAAATAATATCCTTTGCTCATAGCTGTTACTCATAAGAGTCTGGAGGTACATTTGAATTGTCATTTCGGATTTCCAAAACATTATCGTTTCACTGGTATAATAAGACAATAGTTATTACTATAAACTTGAATTATCACCACTTTGATTATTCATAATCTGGGATGAGAGGGGAAAATGAGACATTTCACCTTCAGCTCCCCAGGAAGAAGTAGGATACTTAGGAAATGACTGCCTGGAAATTAGAGTAGTTAATTAACATCTGGGAAGCCTTGAATGATTGAGTGTGAGCTAGCAAGGGATACGAACTTGGTGTTCCTGTAACAAAGTGAGGCTTTACATCTTTAGTTATTTGACCTTAAGCAAGTCACTTGCCCTCTCAGGGCTTGAGTTTTGTCATCTGTAAATTATTTGCTCTCTAGGGCTTCCATCCAGCTCTGTCCTGCCATAGAGTTTGATTCTTCTTCATTTGCCTCAGCTTTCTGAGTAGTGAATATTAAAATAAACTTTCTATTAAAGAAAGGTATTCCTCCACCAAGTCCCCCACTCTCAGTGGTAATAACATTTTTATAATGTTTTCAGTATTGATGAAAGGCTTTTTGCCTGTTCTCTCATGGGGATAATAACAGCTACACTGCATAATACGTTTTATTGTCCCAGTTATTTTTGTGAAACTGAGGCTTAGAGATTTTAAGTGACCCATCTCCTGGTTACTCACCCCACGGAATTAAATTCCGATCTGTGTAGCACCAAAACACGTGCTCCTACTGTGGTGTGGCAGGGGACTAGGCGGACTTGATTATACAAGGATGGAAGCTGCATACTTCAAACTTGGGTCAAAATAAGTCTCTACATGAATTTTTATCTGACTACTTAGACGCTATTCCATGAACCTAAACTGATACCTTCCTGGCCAGGGCTCTGATCTAAGGGATTAGTTTGTTAAATAGTATGTGTCTACTGTCTAGTTTTTGAGAGAAGAGCTTTCCCTCTTGAAATTGTATAGCACAATATCGATAGCATGTCTAATTTATTTCTGTTCTGGATGGTTCCAAAACCTATATTGCGTGCAGACACTTTGCTTTTGAAACGTTTCACATAAAATTTATTCTTTAAGAATAAAAGCTATGTGTTTATCTGGACAAGGAGAACAGATTAGTTGTTACATGTGCAAAAGGGGTAAAGGGGCACATATTTATGGAGATGGATAAAAACTAGACTATTGGTGGTGAACACGATGCAGTCTATACAGAAACTGAAATATAATAATGTACACCTGAAATTTACACAACGTTATAAGCCAATATGACTCAATAAAATAATAAAATAAAAGCAAAAGCTAGCTGTCAGTGAGAAAATTTAATTGAATCCTTCTTAAATGTTTACTATTCAGAACAGGCACTTTATGAAAGGCTAATTAATTTCCCATGTAGCTTCTAATGTTCCCCATAAATTGTACCATGTAATTTGGTTTTACCAATTGACTAAAAAGATAATTCTCTTATTCTCTCTGTCTTCATCAGAAAGGCTCTCTGAGATTGACTGAAGGAAAACAATAATGCTACTGAAACTGGGAGAGTTGTATACACTGGAGCCTCATCATGAACACTCCTTGGTTCCTCCAGGTTCTCATTGAGCCAACTATATCATGTAGAAAGGTGTTCCTTTTTGTACCTAACAATCCTATTGTAGTTTTATATGGCATAGTTAAAAGTGAGGGCTTTGCAGGCCAGAGAGATCTAGTTTCAAACCTGGCTTAACCACTTACAGCATGACTTTAGGCAAGTTATTTAACTTCTATATGTCTCGGCTTCATATACAAAATGAGAATAACATTTATAAAGGTACCTCATGAGATTTCTATGAGGATTGAATGAGTTAATGCCTATAATGTATATAAAATAGTGCCTGGTTTATAGTAAGCACTTAATGGCAACTTCAATGGTTGTTGGCTAGAATTCAAGACCGATTTCTTGTGTATCTATACATTACAGTGCATGGCCTACCCCACTTATTATTTAGGAACTACTGTTTCCTGAAGCACTGGAAAGAGTTGACGATGGCAGAAGTTCCAGCAAATGAAGTCCCTGAGAGAACCGGTAGACAGTGATATTGTTTCAGGCTCTATTTCTCTCTCTTCTAGGATTCTCAGCAAATCCAGAGAGGGCATAACTAACAACGCCACACCAACTGACAACCTCCAGTATATTGCTGCCCCTTTTGGAATCTTCTTAAAATCTACAGAAGCATTCTTCCTTTGCAGATTATCAGTGGGGAAACTGATTATCAATGGGGAAACATTATTTACGAAGGAGAGAGAATAGATAGCACATTCTGCGGGCCATACTGCGGGAATTCTGAGCAGCATGATATGATGATTGGATTTAAACAGTTCTGCTGGCAGTCTGCCTCTACTTTTCACTGTAAATCAGTCCTACGTATCCTTCCTTAAGGTAAACCTCTCAGCACTACAGGCAAAATGAGTGACTTAACTCACAAGTCACAAAGGAAATGGTCCACATGCAATGGAGCTCTAAACAACACAAATGTTTTTTCTGCGAGCAATCTGTAGATTGATGCCAGTGATACCCTGGCCTGCAAAACAGAAGAACATAAGGTCTTTCACCAAAAAAAAAAATCCAACAAAACAAAACAAAAAACTGTAACTTATTGATATTGATTACAATCACACTAAGTACTTGGACCCGTATTAGGCACAAGAAAACTGGAGAGCGACTAATCAAGTCAGCAGCCCAGAGCCCTTCCACTTTTGGAATAAGAAAAAAAAGTGATCTTGATTCTCTCCTCCAGCCCAGGGGACTGAGGAGGCTAAATGCTCTCCTTGGCATGTCAAAGAAAAGAACTCTCCTTCTTTCCTCTACTAAGCCTCTCAAGTAGGGAGAGAATTACTCACTTGGACTCAGTGGCCCCTACAGTTAACAGCAAAGCAGCTTTGCTATGGAGCTCTGAAAGCAGCACCAAACAACATTTGCTAGAAGAAGCAGGGAGGAGTAGCAGCTGTTCTAGGACCAGAAGACCACCTCCTCCCCACCCTTTGGCAGCTTCTTAGACAGGCTGAATTGGCATTCTCTACCATAGCACAGCAGGTGGAGAGATAATCTCCCTCTTATTTCCTAATATAGGGTTGGCAAGTGGCAAATCTGTGACCCAGGTAAAAGTCAGTTCTGGATAAGCTTCGTAGATAAAGTACAGAACAAGCCCAGTTAATTCAAATTTCAAAGAAACAAATAATTTTTTTAGTATAAATATATACTATTGGGATACACTAACCCTAAAATACATGTATATATATATATATATATATATATATATATATATATATATATATTTGTTTTTTATCAGAATTCAAATTTAACTGGGCATCCTGTATCTTTATTTGTCAAATCTGGCAACCCTAGTTTTAAGGTCTCTCTTACCCCTTTACCCCTCTATTTCTCTCCTTTTATTCTCTCCATTTCTCCCACTCCCCTACCTGATCATCAGGGCCCTGGAATATAAGATTTGAATAAAGAAAACCACAAAATATAGAATTAAACAACAAAATTTGATTCAGCACAGTGCTACTAAAGGGAATATTAAAGGAGCAACATACATTATCTAGTCTCTGCCCTTATGGCATTTTTAGAATGAAAAGTTTGATTGGGGCCAAGTGAAGATGCTTGGGTCCACATCTCATTCTGCAGATTTTAATGCAATTAGAGGGCAAGTTGCATACTTAAAGACTCAAGTGGCTTTTGCTTCTATGTATACCTGAGACACATCCTCAGGCACAAAATCCCTGTTACTGTAACTCATTCAAACTGCATTGTAATTCTCTACCAAGTGCATAATGATATATAATACGCGAGTAAATGGCAAGATAATTCACAGCACCAAGAGAAGTCAAAAGAAATAAGCATTTATAAAGGAGTTGAGAGCACATTACTATGTTTACCAGTTGCTGTACAGACGCAGATCCTTTGCCTATTTAAAGAAAAATATGAACACTCCTGATTTGCAGCGAGTGAGGAAGGCTTTACAACTCAGCCTCAATGGAATCATGGAAATAGTTACTTTGCTATTTATTTCTTTAAATAAATTATTTTGCATAAATTAATTGATCATATTCTAATTAGTTTCTGTAAACCCACTCCTAACTCACCTATCACTCATGCCGCTGCCAGATCCAAAAAAGGTGAAGGGAAAAAGGGGAAGTTGACCTGGAACGTTCTGGCCTCATACCAGAGCATCCCATCTGAAGGGCCTCAGAGAGGCAGGCTGACAGTGAGCTATGATTCTCTAATTTCCCTCCCTTGAAGTCCAAGCATTAAGATCTTGAGAAGTCCCTTCTAAAAAGCATTTTGGATGCAATGTAAAACATCCATTTTCCATTTTAGTAAGGCTACGTATACTAGATGCCAACAAACATTTTGGCAATTTCTGTCAAATAACCAGTCAATTAATTCTGTCTGTATATTTTTGGAGGGGTGGTGGTGGTGAAGAAATCAGTCAGCCAATTTTCACATTGCACTGGCTGGGATAAACACAGACTGTGCTCCCTACAAATATCACCACTCTGTTTTCCACTTCTTTTAAACTAGTTTGCACTTTCTATTCACATCTGTTAGTTCTGCCCTAAGTGCAGTTGAGGAAAGGATACAACTACCTTTTAGTAAGTACAACATGTTGCTCAAGTATGAAAAGGCATAAATCGACCATATATATATGGTGTCCTGGACTGATGGAAGTTTCCCAGGACATGGGACCAGAAAAGTACCCAACAAATCAAGGAAAGTTGGTCAAAGTACATATAAATAAATGTACATCTCTCTCTATATATAAGTAAATATATATATATACTCTAAAATGTTTAGTAATATGGATTTTGCAGGTCCTACACTGTCATACATGTCAGACCTGCAAAATCCATATTACTAAAACTTTTAGAGTTTAACATTTTTGAGCATTTAATTCTTTGAATATCACTAAAATTTAAAGTAGTTAAAAACCCCATTACAGCAACTGGCAAGCGTGGATAGAAGGCTAAGAGAAGCAAGGACATTTGCAGGCTCTTATTTATGTGTTTTTCTTTCTAACGGCTGCCAATCTTCCAACTCAGGAAATATTTACACATGTTCTAGACATCTTCCTGAAGGTATGAGGCTCTCTTGAAACCATCTTTACCCTTGGCCATGCCAACAACACTACAGCAAACTATGGTACCCCAAGAAAAAATATACTCTTTCAAGCTTCCTAAAGGACTCATTCAGCAGAAAGCAATAAAAAAAAAAAAGAGTAAGGCTAATATTTCCATCCTTTGGAAATATTTATCTCTACACAGTGCCACCTTTTTTTATAGTCAGAGTAGAAAGTAACTTAGGTGGTATAATTTTGAAAGGCTAATCTGTCTTCAGCATTGGTTTAACAGGGTGTCATTAGTAAACCCTTCCCATCAAGCATATCTGCAGAGAGTCCCTGTTAAAATATGTCATTTGGTAGGGGTCACTTTTGCACACATCTTTTCAGTCCCACAAGAAATTGTGCTAAGCACCCATATGTATAAGGTATTCTGCTAGTCCCAAAGAGATTACAAAGGAGACTAAGATAGATTTTCTGGATACATCTAATTTTTTCATAATAGCTACTTGTAGAATGACAACACTGATAATAAAAAGAGAAAATGAGTGTAGGCAATAGAAAACACACTAAGACATCTACATTGAAATTTCCGTTTGTCATATGTCCCTGATGCCCTTGTGCCTACTATGTGCAAAGCACTTTACTAGGTGCTCTGGAGGTATAGCCAAAGTAAAAAAGTCCTGGTCCCTACTCCTGAAGAAATTTGAGAACTGGTTTTAAACATTAATAAATTCTTCAGCAGTCTCTCCAAGCCTTGTAGCTGGTTTTCTACTGTCATTGCAACACTTTATTCTGTGACAAGGTGGGAGGAATTTGGCTGCTTGCAAAATGCTTGTAGAGGTTAACCACCAGGAAAGCCTCAAGCTGTATGTTCTGTTTAAACCTGCATCCCCATATAATGGGACAATATAAGGAGAATTTTACTTAAGTAGCAAACCTGGTATACACCCCCTCATCCCAATGCCAAACCTGCCACCATCCACCTGCTCAACTCTCTTCTTCTGCCAGCCTCTAACCTTTTAAGCTATAGCCACTTAGCCCTTACATGTATCTTATTCCAGCCTAGACTGTGGGAAAAGTTCTATTCTTAGGCAGGGAAAAAATAAAGATACCCTAAATTTTATATACACATATACATATATAAATATATAATTCTCATCCATGTTCTTAGAAATGCCTCTATTAGAAAATACACAAATTATTTTATTAATTTGTTAATTTTTAAAATCCCTGCCACTCAGAAACCAATCATCCACAAAGGAAACGCTGAGGTTCTGTTTCATCTTTGAGAGGCAATACTTTTCAATGATCCTTTGTTGCCTCTCTCTTCCCTGGGGCTCCCAGTAGGAGCAGTCACTGAGGTAAAATGGCCCTGGAAACAGGCTCACTAGAAGAAAGTAAAGGAGTAACAGCAAGCACTTCTCTGCTTTCCCAGGGCTTTCAGGAGACTGAGTAGGAATTTAGTCATGAGCATCATGTGTCTTATAAAGCCCATGTGCTTGTCCCTGTGCACTTCTGAAATTCTGCTAAGTCCCAGAAGAAGCCCCTCAGACTAGAGTGTGCCGTAGTGCCTGTCATGAAGGAAACAAATATGCTGGAGGGACTCATCATAAAGGATCATCACTGACCTCTGCTCACCAGTTTCCCCTAAACTTTTGTATTTGGGCAGACATTTTTTTCAACTGACTGATCTAGTTGAATGCCTTTTGACTCTGGTTTGTACATGTTGAACTGAATATAATATAGTAGAGTTAAGAGCACAGACCTAGGGGCCAGGCAAATTTGGTTTGACTCCTGACTTTATAACTTACTGGCATTGTGAACATGTTCAGTAACCCAAGTTCTTGGATCCTCAGTTTCCTCATTTATGAAATGAGAGGATGGTGGTAATAATGGTACCCACTTCGTAACACTCTTATGAGATATAAATGATAAAATGCATGATATATAAATGATATAATGCAAATTAAGGGCTAGGCACAATGTAAGCACTCAGTAAATATTACCCATTTTTAGGACATTGAGATCACTATCTCTAAAGTGACTAACATTTCATTCTCCATTTTTTTTCTCACCCAATTTGTATACCAAATAATTTTATTTAATTTTAATTCTTTTTTTCAGAGTCAAGAAAACCTGTACTTTCCTGAGGACTCTTAGACTTGTCCTTTTTGATCATAGTGGTGTTTTTGTTTTATTTTGTTTTGTTTCTCTTCAGAGTTAATGATTTATACAAAATGTTACTGGCAGTGCTTAGAATATAATCACTCTTCTTTTCCCTCAGGGAATAGAAAAAGCCAACCTCCTTTTCCCAGTCATAAAGGGACTCTACCTATAAATGAAATACCTAAAAGGAGCTTTCTTATTTTTCCAACACAAATTACACATAAACCACCTCCATATCATTATTTCTCCAATTGAAATGACACATCGTTTATACTTCACTGTTCTTCTCTTTCTTCATGCTCTGGTAGAGGAGGAATTTGTTATAACCTGGGTGTAGCTGAGTAGGGAACTTCAGGTTAAAAAACTGCTTATATAGTCTGATATTCTTTGATATTTCAGCATAACTTTACTCATAGGCTTCTTCGTAAGAGCTTGCCTTCAGTGTAGCCCCAGCAATACAAAAGTGTAAGAGCTTCCACTTTTCCTTTGATGCCTCTAGAGAGCTACAGTAGCACATTAATTTCTAAACCCAATTTTGGCATTACCCACAAAACTACCTTAGACACAGATACACAAATATGGTAGAATATTGGAAAGTCCTAAAACCCAGTTAGGACTCATTCTTATTTCAAGAGTTTGAACTGCCTAAACGCTATTTTCCAAAGTGTCTGTTTCATGAAATGTGGTGAGGACCCAACCATTTTTTAGTGGTCAACTACTAACGGATCAAGGAAAGCAAGAATTCTTGATACTTCACCCACATTCATTGAATTTACTGAGAATCTGACCACAATCATTCATATATACATATATATATATATAACATTCATATTATAAATAGTATAGTATATATATATAAGTATATATAGTAGATATATACATATACAAGTATTCTGTGTATATACTTATATACAAAGATATATGTATATATGGACATACCTGTACATATACATACGCATATAGTATATATAAATATATATGCATATGTATATGCAAAATAAAACAAAACTTGATTTTCAATATATTAGACAAAGAGTACATTAATGTTTCTAGCCCTGCTTCCACTCACTCTCACCGCTCTTTAAAGTGGTTTATAAAAGCTTGTCCACCTAAATTTTCGTAAGACTGATATATTAAAAACAGCTTTAACACTCGTGTGGTGACAGACAAGAAATAACATACAACTGAAATTTCACAATGATGTAAACTATTATGAGCTCAATAAAAAAAGAGCTTTAAGTGTATAAGTTAAGCATTAATTAGGCAATTTTGCATATCTATTTTTAAGTAACTGTATTATTCCCCGACACACAGAGATTTATATTTATATTTTATTGAAAAAATATAATTGGGACATTTTTATCTGATTGACCAAAGCCACCATGCTATAGTTTATTAGTCTTGGCTTTTGTGTAGAAATGTGTATTTCTCTCCATTTATCTAAATTTGTCTTTTCTTCCCCTTGAACAACTTTATAAAATCAACTGGATTAAGTATCTGAAAATCTGAGGTTATGATTTTTGCATTACCCCAATACACCAAATATAGAATTTGAATTTCTCTCCATGAATACCTGTGAAATTATTAAACAGATTAGAGTAACTGTTAAAAATTTTAATTGTGGCCTCTTAAGAGCACAAATCCCACATATGACTTACTTTCTCCTTTCATTCCTATCATGCTACTGCTTCTTCCTCCCTCAAGATTTATCAGGAGGCAGAAGTAAATTTTGGTATAACACAAAAAGAAAAATACAAGCCTACAACTCAGAGCCTGGGTTATATTCCACAGTTGGAGAGACGTCATGCGCAAGATTGAAATATTCCATTTTCTCCAAGGCCCGTAAGCCTCAGCACTTTCCACTAATTTAGTCCCCTGAGTCTCAATTTATTTAGCCTATGTTGGTTCTTTTCACCCCCATTGCAAATATTCAACCTTGGTTCTCTTGTTGAGGAAAAACTCGTTCCTGGAGCCTCAGTTAGAAGCTTCATTAGACATTCTGTATCCAGGAAAAAAAAGATATCCCTGTTTCCTCCCTCCTTTTGCCCAATCTCACCCTAACTCTCTCTTTCCTTCCTAATACCCATTACTCCCTCCCTCAAATGTAGAGGTCACAATCATAGGTAAAATAACTTCCTTCCTTATGTCTACTAAAACTAAACAAAAATGGCCACCTCCCCTAAAAATGTTTTCTGATCTTTCTAACTAGCACCTAGTGCCTAACACAGTGCTTGGGACATAGTGGGAATTTGATAAATATTATTTTTTTATTTTGGAAATTTTAAACATTCAAAGAAATGTTTGTATTTAATGCATAAATTTAACCTTTCCTGTGCTAGAGCAGGCTAAAAGTTAGTTAAGAAAGACCAATCCCCAGCTCTGAGACACATTATCACAGGGGGGTGATGTCACAGGAAGAAGGTGGAACCAAGAGAGTGCTCTGGACTTATGGTACTACACTAGAAAGGCACAACAGCCTAGTAAGCCTGTGGCCTCAACTCAGCTTCAGCTTCAGCTTCAGTTCCTGCTTCTGAGGCTTGTGATGTATAATGAAATGCACAGTGTTATGCACTTTATGGGCACTCAAGCAATATTTGTTGGCTGACTTAATTGAGCTATATTTGCAAAATGGCAAGGATGTGAGGAAACTTTTCTACCTAAAAAGAAAGCATTCACAGTGCTAGACATTTGGTAGGCAAATAAACAGTATAATTTCAGCCCAAAAGGAAAAATACTCAAAACCCTTATCCAACAGGCCTAGTGGCTAGGCAACCCTAATGTCAGCACCATGTTTCTGAAACTTAATTTAAAATATCATAAATTGTATGTCATCCACTTTGAGGATATTTCTTTCCTGCCTTTCTCTTCCCATTCCCTGCCCCAACTTCAAATCCAGAAAATGTAACTAATAAACCTAAATCTCACCCGTCCAAGTAAAAGCAATGCGTGATTTTAAAAAAATCAAAATTAAGGGTGATGCACAGAACAGTGTTTTGAAAAGAAATTTCCATATTCAACAGTGCACTTACAGAGTGCAAGCAATCCAGGAATTTGTAACTCGTGATTGTAATGCCACACCTTCATATATATGACAATCTACTGACTACCAAGGATGACTGCTCAAATATCTCTCAAGGACAGCTGCTTCCGTATGCCAAGAGTATGTTTTCAGGTTTTAGAACAATAAGATTCGGGGGGCAGTCCCTTCTTTCCACCAACATTAACTGAGTTCCAACTAGGCATCAGATACACATGACAATAAAGCTCTTGACCCAATTGTAGAGGTCTACTCTATTTCAGGTGAATTTTTCCTTTGCTTGAAATGGTTGTATGGAACCTTTTTCCACTCCTTTTTCTTCCCTTACCACCTGCAAATGGCAATGTGGGAACAGGTAATTGAGGTTACGTGTACAGTCAAGACTTCGTGAAGGTGAAGGCGAACTGCTTCATTCTGGAGATTCAGTTCATTGTCTTACCCCACTAGTATTCTGCTTAACAAAATGGTGCTAAATAACAGTAACATATAATGAAGCATGCTGCATTCCCAGTATACTTGCTACCCACTTTTACCTTTACATTGAGTATCATAGTAAGTACTGAGCTAAATATCAGGTCTAGCCATCAGGTGGCAAAGTAGAGGAAAGAACAGAAAAACAGGATGAAAATAATTTTATTTGGTGAAATGAGGAGCCACTCCAACTAACAGCCAATAATGAACTTCTAGTTTGCAAGGTGATGAAGAGAATATAAGATAATAATTATTATGCTGATTACAGTAAGAATAATAATAGTTTACATTCTATTGGGTTCCAGGCTCTATGCTAGGTGTATTATGGAAGAGCCCGAAGAAACTCTGGTCTAGTCTAACACATTTATTTTCTACTTGAGGAAATGAGACCAGAAAAGTCAAGTTACATGTATAGTGTCAGTTAGCAGGAGAGTCAAGTTGCCACCCACTGTGCCACCCTAAAGGGTCTTGGTCTTTTTCTTAATATTTCATAAAGTAACTGTTAGTTTCTCTGTGTACATTGCTCTTTGGGAAATTATTTATTTTTTAATAGTACCATTAAAAACAAGTTCCCACCTATTTTCTTTTGCTAATATGGTTTCACATGGGCAAAATCTAAATATTCCTCCAATTTAAAGGATAACTTTTAAGCTATGAGACTAGCAGCTAAAGGTGAAGAGAAAATCATGTTTTATAACTCTACTAGGGGAAAATAAAAGGAAGACCAGTACTTTCTCCTAAAAAATGGAGAGAAAAATAAAACCCATAATTTTCATTGAGGTTTGTACTGGCAGGAGGTGGGAGAGGGTAGAAAGATGGGCATCTAATTAGAAGAAAAAGAAGGAAAGGAAAAGGGTTACGACGTGGAGTGTGCAACTCAGTCTTCATTTCAACGTGCACAGACCTCAGCAGACAGCTGGAAACCTGCCAGAGAGCGAAGCCTTGGAAACAAGCTGGAAGACATTGGAGAGACTTTAACCAAAACAAACACCAGCAGGGGATGTGGTTGGCAGCACTGAAAAAGCAAAGGACTCTATGAGTCACTCTGACATTAATTTTGAATGGTATCATGCTTCCATTTTGTTGTACAGGGTATTTATATAGTATTTGGTACTGTCTAATATAAATATAAAAATATATTTAATATATACAGCCACATATGTATGTTCTTTACCTAAATAATATAACATTACAAACACTGGAAATATAGAATAGAAAAAATATAGAATAGAAAATTACACCCCATATCTCACTATTCTAATCATTTAAGTCATCATTTTTCATGTGCATGTTTTAACATAGTTGTAAGCAGACTGTATATATAATATGGAATATTTTACTTAACATCTTAAACATAGTTCTATGTTGCTAGATAACTTCATAAACATTGCTTTTCAGAGCAATGATACATTGACTTGGTGTAAGGTAACTTCATTTTATTTTCTACTATTTAGGATGTTGCTGAATTTGCCTTTTTACAAATAACACCAACACTAATAATGATATCAATGGCTACCTTTAAAAGATATCTACTATGTGTCAAGCATTTTATATTCATTATTTCTAAATTTTATAAAACCTTGCAAGGTAGGTATTGTTAGCTCCATTTTATAAATTAAAAAAATCATACTCAGAGGTTAAGTGACTTGCACAAGGTCATAGCTAATTAATGGCCAAGTAGGCACTGAATCAGATTTGCCTGGTTCCAAAGCAGGCCCTCGTTTCACCGTAATATACTACCTTTCTGGTAAAATGAATGTGTTTATGCTTTTTCTGTATTTTTGTTGTTTATCATAGATTTCCAAAAGTGGGATTATTGGTTTAAAGGGTATGAACATTTTGAAAGCTTTCACTACATACTCAAGATTGTTTTTCATGAAGGAGGTATTGATGTACAGTGACACTATCTCAAAGTGTTTTACAGAAAGAAATTAATTTTAGGCAGAAAAAAAGAGGTCACATCAAAGAGTGACAAAGGAAAAGCTGTCTAATGAAAATAAAGGATCCGTAATCATCAACCTTCTGTAACAAAGAGGTTTCTACTTTGAAGATCTGATGGTAGAAATTGTTCTCTATCTCTGAATCTGAATAGGTACATATAAAATCCTTAGGAATTATAAATGTGTACAGGACCTAGAATATGGTAAATGCTTCATAAAGATTCGGTTAAAAGGAATATTGCCACGGACTTCTGGCTCCTAATGAAGATGTGGAAAGCTGGAAAGAACATCATCTTCACCCTAACCATGAGAAAAAGCTGAACAATCTACAAAATCTTAACCTTTCTTGAACCCAGAGAGAAGTCTCAAGGCAACCAACCAGTCTGACTTCTAAAGAAAGACAAGCACCTACAAGGAGAGATGGGATATGCACCAGCTCACCTGCTGCTACAGGGGGAAGACAGGGTCACCGTACAAGCTGGTATAAGGAATTCAGCTAAATTTTGAATAAACTGCTAAAGGCAAAGTATGGGCTAGCATGAGTGTACAGTACCCTCGGTAGCCACAGATACAAGAGGAATTTATACACACTTACAGGCATTTCTCCACAGATTTATGGTACTGACCTGGTGGAGAGGAGAAGCAATTGCAGTAGGAAAAGCATGAAACCATGTCCAATTCCTTTCCCCCTAAGGAATAAAAGTTCTAAGCCCTAGGGAAAGGGCAGAAAACCCTGTTCCCCCAGGGTGCAAATGAAGACCTACTGCAGCTTGGGAAAATGCAAAAAAAAATAAAGTTCTCTACTTCTGGGAGAAAGGCAGGAATGAGTCCTTGGCCCAAACCATTTAAAAGTGTCCTACCACTAGTAGAGGAGCAGGATAACTAAGAAACTCACACCCCCATGACCCAGAGGCACAGGATCTGGCCAAGACTGAGGTTGAATCACAAAACCAGAGAAATCCTCCCTGCCCTACACCACCAGGCTAACAAGTACTTAGTAAGAAGCAATAGCAGTATACCACTAGGCGAGGCACGGAGAATCTCTTTGAGACACAGATGCACAGGGAAGGTCTAACGCTGAGGGTAGAGCAGAAATATTGAGAAAAAAACATTCAGCAAACCAACCCCCACACTAAGCACAAGGTAAGAGAGGAATCTGAAGCTGGTGGTGGTGAACTGAGGGTAACCATAGCAACAGCATAACTCAAACATGGCTCATCCCATTAGATTGACTCAACCTTTGATATTAATAACTTAACAGAAAAGTGTGCCCGTTTCTAAGCATAAATGCTATTTACTTCAATTTCTACTGTTCTATGTACTATGGCCTTCAAACAAAAAATTTGAGAAACCAAAAAGCAAGAAAAAAAACCTCCACTCTCAAGAGACAAAGCAATCAATATAACCAGCTTCAAGGATGATTTAGATATTCAAACTATGAGACAGGAAATTTAACATAACTATGATGAATACGCGAAAGGCTTTAGTGAAACATGAAAAACATGCATGAACAAATGGAGATTTCAACAAAGATGTTAACTATAAAAAAAATCAAGTAGAAATGTTAGAAATGAAAACAGTAAAAGAGGTAAAGACTGCCTTTGGTGGTGTCATCAGTAGACTCAAAATAGCTGGGAAAGGAATAGGTGAAACTAAAAATAGGGAAAAGATCAATCCAAACTGAAATACAAAGAGAAAGAATAGAAACAAATAAACACATACACACACACACACAAACAAAAAACACCCAGAGGATTCAAGAGCTGTGGGTTAACATCAAATAGTCTAATACATATGAAATTAGATTCCCACAAGGAGAAGAATGAGAAGAAGGCAGAAGAAATATTTGCAGAGATAAAGGTCAAGAATTTCCCCCAAATAATAAAATATGTTAAATCACACATCTAAGAAGCTCAGAGAACCCCAAGGATGATAAATACTCCCCAAACACACACGTGCACACACACACACACACACACACAGAACAAAAACAAAAACCAAAAACCCTAGACATTTGACATTTAAAAGGCTGGAAAATAAATATAAAGAGAAAAATCTTAAAGGCAGCCAGAAGAAAAATACAAAAGAGCAAAGATAGGAGAGATAGCAGATTCCAGAAACTATGCAAGCCAGAAGACAGTAGAGTGATATCTTTAAAGTGCTAAAAAAAAAAAAAAAAAAAGAAAAAAACCCTGTCAAACCTAATTTCTATATCCAGTGTAAATATCTTTCAAAAATGAATAAGAAATAAGGACTTTTCACACAAACAAAGGCAGAGAATTCATTATCAGAAGCCCTACGCTATAAGAAACATTAGAGGAAGTTCTTCAGGCTTAAGGAGTATCATGTTAAATAGAAACGTGGATTTATCCAAAGTAATGAAGATTCCAGAAATGGCTCATGAATATAATGCTTTTCTTCTTTTTAATTGCTTTAAAAGATGATCAACTAAATAAAAAGTAGTAACAGTGAGTATAAGGAACAAAGTAACAATATTGTGGGCTTATGTCATATTTTTTTGTAAAAGCAAAATGTATAACAACCATAACCAAAAAACACAAGCTGGGACACCAGACAGTGAAATAGTAGAGTTTTACTTAAAGGTAGACTGTGTAATTTAAGAGGTACATTGAAAAATCTTGATTCTGTGGTAGTTACATGACTGTGTTTGTCCAAACTCAGAAAATTGTACATTTAAAAGGGCAAATTTTATAGAATATAAACTATCTCAATAAACTCTAGTTTAAAAAAAAGAGAATTATCGTGTACAACTCACCTTTTTATTTCTTGACTTTTCTTCTTTTTATGGCATCACAGTTCTGATGACTGATGACTAGAAACCATCTTTTTGTGTTATCTACTCTTACCTTTGCTTTTTACCTTAATTGATTCTGAGGTTTTTATTACTAAGATCTGGTGGTGGAGAGAGCTCTATGCTTTCAAATCAAAACAAGTATACATACACAGACACACACCCCTCACGAGTTAAAATGTGTATAGAGCCATGGAGATTGCAAATGTGCCACAAAGAAAAGGAACTTCTATGTATAAGGTGTGGGTATCTATTCATAAGGTGGCAAAATTCACCTAGATAAAACAAATGTTAACTAATCATTCAGTCTGGGTTGCAATTGAGGTAATATAAACACTACATTTGTGTCTGTATCACATCACTGTCTATAGTATATTGGTTCTGTTAAATGATTTGAAAAAAACTTTTGTCATGAATATTGGCATACTTTCTGTTCCTTATACTCACCAAGGTTCTTTCTGCTTTTAGGATCCTTCCACAATGCTATTTCTAGTATTCAACCTCTATGCTACAGGCACTTTTGTGCAAATTTTAAATCTCTGTCCTATCCCAACCTGGCTAGTGAATTAAAAAAGAAACCCCTTCTGGAGCCAGCCCTGATGGCCTAGTGGTTAAAGGTGGGTGCGCTCATCACTTTGGTGGCCCAGGTTCATTTCCTGGTCATGGAACCACACTACCTGTCTGTCAGTTCCCATGCTGTGGTGGTGGCTCATGTAGAAGAACTAGAAGGACTTATAACTAAGATATACAACCATGCACTGGGGCTTTGGAGAGGGAAAAAAAAAAGAGAAAGGTTGGCAATAGATGTTAGCTTAGGGAAAATCTTTCCCTGCAAAAAAAAAAAAAAGAAGAAGAAGAAGCCCCTACTCTGGGCAGATGCAGCCCTAAAGATGCAAGGCTTGGCAAGCAGAGGGCACATGTGTCTGAACTTAGAAGCCCCTTCCTCTGGACCTACATCAAGACACCTCTACACAACCCATATGTAGAGGACCTGTGGTCAGTCTACAGTATCGGCTTAGGAACAGTGATCTGGTTTCTGAGGGACAGACCCGAGAAAGAACACTGCATTTGTTCAGAACCTTATAGAAGATTGAGGAAATGTCTATTTCCTATATTAGAGAGTGGGGGTAGGGTGCCTGATCAAGGTGATAGGGCTAGTAAAGCACGCCATCTCCAAGCCAGCCCTTAACACTGCCCCTGCCTCTACCTAGAATGCATCTGCATCACTCTCCACAGCCACACCTTTGCTTGGATACCTCATATTAATCCTCCTAGTATCAGTTTACCAGTCACTTCCCCAGGGAGGCCAATGCTGACCCTTCAGTCTAAATTAAGCCCCCCTGTTCTGTGCTTTTATATCACTAGGAATTTTTGTACAAAGAGTATATTACAATTGCAATTATACACTTATTTGTGTGCTCACTTATACACATGCCTCCCCAACTCTCCCACCCCGCACACATACACACATTTAACCACTTACAAATTTTTAGATCACAAGCCCTGTAAGAGCAGGGACCGTCTGGCTAGTTCATCGCTTTATCCCCAGAGACTATAACAGTGCCTGGCACATATTTTGTGTTTAACAAATAATCATGAAATAAATGCAGAGTTTTTCTTATATATTATTTGGCAAACTCTATCACACACATGTACACACTCATGTGCACAGTTTGATATAGAATGTTATGGAAACTTTCCTTTTTGTAACATTCAGTTTAAAAGTTTAATGTGAGTAACTAGAAAGGTATGGACGTATAATATAAAACAAGTGATATTTTTATTTGGGTACATCTTATTTGAATTAGTTCCCTTTTCCATTGATGATTTTATTAATTTTCTGCTAATAATTTTTAAATGTTATGTTTGTTGGTTAGTTCACTATAGATTTCAAATCCATCCCTTTTATAATAATTCTCACAGATGTCACTAAGTTATCTTAATTTGATTCATCTCTCGAAGTAAAATGTGTTTTCGCATTATTTGATTTGCAGTGTAGGGTTTTGACTTGCAATCATTGCAGTTATTAGAAAATAAGGAATGAATACATAATCTAACTCCACTTACCAGATAGATTCTGCCATAAGTACCAAGGCCGATGGTTTTATCCAGTGAGAATATTCCAGTTGGATCCTGCAAAAATGTAAAACAAAAATTGTCAGTCTTCTTGGGAAAATAGGCAAGCATTCAACTATCCAGAATTGTATTTCCAATCTCTTTTGTTCCCTTAGAATTTCCATGGGAAGAATCTAAGTGTCATTTACCAAAAGAATAGAGATGTCAGAATCTCCCTGGACTGAGTGTAGTCATTTGTAAAAACAAAACAATGATATGAACATTAAGTAGTTGTATAATTAATTATCATAAAACCATAAAATACATAAAATTATGTCTAGTTGAGGCATATTCATAATGTAATTAGAAAGATTATTAAAATAGAAATAAGTTCATTTACTTGCAACTGAAATACTCTTTTACTATCCATCTTTTGAATGTTAACCAGACAAGTAGAAAGTTTAGCATACAGCAATGATGGGTAGGTATTGGATACAAAGTCCAGATAGATTATTTATATAATAGTAATTTTTAAGAAAGAGTATCGCCTCTAAATATGAATAACAGAGTGAGGGGCCGGCCCCGTGGCCAAGTGGTTAAGTTCACACACTCTGCTTTGGCGGCCCTGGGTTTCATTAGTTCTGATCCCAGGTGCCAACATGGTACCGCTCATCAAGCCATGCTGAGGCAGTGTCCCACATAGCACAACCAGACGGACCTATGACTAGAATATACAACTATGTACTGGGGGGCTTTGGGGAGAAGAAAAAAAACAAAAAGAAAAGGCAAGATCATGGCATTAAAAGAGCACTGTTTATAAAAAAAAAAACTAGACAGTTGTTTTTGTTTGTTTTTAAGTTAATCTTTATACTCGCTGAATATCTTTTCATGGTACAAATTCACTGATGGTAGTTTCTGCGTCTTAAGCCTAAATATGGCATCACAGGAGACAAAATATAACGTTTGTGGACAGATTCCTAAGGCTTCCATATTCATTCTTAAACATTGTTTCCTTACCTTAGAATATGAATATTCCTTTCTTGTACACCACAAAAAATTGTTTATTGAGTTTTATCGTTATTTGAACTTTTAGTCTAGCTTCTTATTTGCTCTTTTAGCAAAACTCATATGAGGTATGAGTAGATGTCAGTTTATACACAACGCGGTAGGAACGTTGGCCAATTCTTGGAAATTCATATTCTTTACAGAAAGCATATTTTATTTACACAAACTTTGTTTAACCTTGTTTGAAAACATTTTTATCACTGTAACAAATGTGAGTGAAACAGAAAAAGTTTTGAGCGTATGCAGTGTATATGACTGAAATTATAGACTCATTAAAACTGGCGTGATATTTGTATAATCTAGCAAAACTGTCATAGGAACATGACACAGCTCTAGGATTACTTCAGTCAACAAGTATTCAACTGGACAGAGTCAGGAGAGTGGAGTTAGAGCCCCATCTCTGCCATTAATTAACTATATGACTCTGGGTAAGTTATTTACTCCCTCTGGCACTCAGTTTTCACATATATAAAATGAAGGTACTGTGTTAGGTGATTTCTTAGCTCTAAAATTCTACAGGAAAAAGTCAGAGTCCAATATTCTAAAATCTAGAGGTTTCCACTGAATTGATATGACCATTATTAGAGAAAACAGCAGCCTATTTTCTTAAAATCAGCAAAATCAATGTCACTATATGCACAGTATCATTATAAGAAATAGTTCGAGTAACATTCTCCCAATGAAAATATAAAAGTTATTTAAAATGATAATTTTGAGGATTCAAGAGAAGCAAAAATAGATTGTTATAGCGGCCTTGATATTAAGCATATCATTTTTGTTACAATTCTTTGAAAAATGCATGGGAAAAAATTATCCAACAAAGAAGCCGCTAAGGTTCAGCTTGAAGACTTTATCGTTTTCGTATATTTCTTTGAAGAATATCATTGAGGGATTTATATTAGACATTATTAATTCTGGAGAAACAGGCTCTTGGCCATCAGTCAAAAGAATCAAATATGTTCGCTGATTCCTATTGGTAAACCATTCTTTGTTATAAGGCTACATTTTAACTGAAAAAGATATTCTATATTAGAGAATGACTGTATTATCTGAACAACTTTATTTCTGATTCTTTCAGCAAAGACAGTCTTAAATTTCTTTAATCCTTTTTCTAGCTCTCAGTAACGTAAGTACCTTAATCATATTTGAACTTAGGTATCTAATTACTCAAAAGAGACATCAAGGAAATGGATGGGGACAAAAAAGTGCCTTTGGAATTATTGGAGGCCTTATTTTATTTATATTAATGTTATTTGGAAAATTTTTCCTGCTCACAAATGACCAAAACATCTTAATTCTCCTCATGCTCACATTTAATAAAAGAAAATTTTAGAAATTGTTCTTCCATTTTTAAAGGCAGCTCAACTTAGTACTCATCTATTCTAAGAGTATTTTTTTCATTAGTTTTATGCAACGTTTTTCATTCTGCATCTCCACACTAACATCTTTCAAGGCTAAATGATTGTCAAACTGGGAAAAAGAGAAGAGAAACTATGCTAATTACTAGGGTAATATTACTCAATTTCTTATATAAGATTTTCCACTGAATTATAGTCAGAGAAAGTTTATTCTGGGCTCCCAAGGAAGGAAGAATTGAAAAAGAACCTTTTTTTTGGTCACTGTGAAATTAAAAGGTTCACATTAGAGAGGTCACCATAATTAGTTAGTCTTCTCCTCTGCCCTGCCACTCTGAGATAAGAAAACCAGAGGAGGAAAGGTCTTTATATCTATGACTGCTGTATCAATTTGGAGATTGTTTGGTAGTTTGGTATGCTTAGGTGTTCCATTTGGGTAAAAAACAAATGATCAGTAAACAATAAACCCTAATTTGTAAAAGCTTTTCTAAAAAGAAATTACTAAAATTCTAAGTCTTAAAACATTTATTTTTATCTATTTTTAAGATTGACACCTGAGCTAACATCTGTTGCCAATCTTCTTTTTTTCTTCTTCTTCTCCAGAGACCAAAGCCCCCCAGTACATAGTTGTATAGTCTAGTTGTAGGTCCTTCTGGCTGTGCTATGTGGGACGACACCTCAATGTGGCCTGATGAGCGGTGTCATGTCTGTGCCCAGGATTGGAACCGGCAAAACCCTGGGCTGCCAAAGTGGAGCACGCAAACTTAACCACTTGGCCACAGGGCTGGCCCCTTAAAACATTTTTTGAACCATAAAATGTTGGGCAAATACTTTATACTTCTGTGATATTTTTCTACTATCTAAATTATCTCCTGTAATTTAAAAGTCCCAGCCAGGTTGCTCCTTGAAACCCAGAATTTTGAGGAATTGTTTCTTCTTCCGAAGTCAAAGAGATGGGGAAAGAATGAACACTTGATGGATAATTTTAATAAGGGCAGGGGGTGGGGGGGGCGGGTAACAGGAAGAAAAAGAACCACTAGAAGGCAGTATTTACTGGTCGTGGAAGAGACTCAATAGCAGAGGTTGATCAATAGAACCAAATATAGCAGAAATTAAGAACAAAGGGGAACCAATAAATGGGCAATATGAGTAGCAATAAATTTCACATTTAGGGTAGTAAAGAAGGAGAACTAGGGAATACATCCAAGTAGTCAGACAGCCAAAGGAAAGAAAGTGCACGGTACATAGAAAGAATGGCAGAAGCGTTTCTTCCTTTGTTTAAATATTTGAAATAGCAATTTTATGAAAAATGTTTATGGAGAGAGAACCTGAAAATGGTGGATATAACACGATAAATGCCAGAGTGAGTTTCCGAGAGAGTTGGAGGAATGGGTTTCACAATTCAAGTGGAAAATTTAGAAAGGAAAACTTCTTCCTCTGGCCGTGTGTTTCTCAAACTGTGGACTGCATAGACTCTTCCTACCTGAGAATCATCTAGGGAATCTTGTTAGAAATACAGATTCGTTGTCCCTGCCACGGAATTATGAAATCAGAATCTCTGGGGATCGTTCCCGAGATCCCCAGATTATTCTTGTGCACTAACATAAAACCTGCTGCTCTAGAAACTGGGCAGGAAAGACTGACAAAATAGGTTGAAGTACAATGTTATGCGGAGGTGATGCTCTAGAATACACAATGGAGGATATGTTGGATGTTTCGACCCTGTGGACTAGAAGATAAAACTGCTTTAAGACAGGGAGCTAAGGGACTTGGCAAAGTGGGGAGGTCCTCATGAGTGAGTGTGGAAAGCACGCTTGGTCTGGGTGGTAGAAGACTAGGAGAGCTGGAAGTTATATTTAAATATAAGCCTAATGTAATTCAAATATAGTTTTTGGATCATGTGCTATTTCAGATCACCTCTGCTACTACTGTCCTCCAGGCTTGTCTAATCCTGACCCCAATATAGATTAGGACTACACATGGCAGTGTCAAATACCAAGGCCACAGCCGTGAGGAATGTCATTACCATACTGGGCACAGAATGCAAAGGGGACTATCATAGTGAAAGACATGCCAGATTTGGAGATGAAGAAATAGTTTCCAGTCCCAAGGATTGGGTGACATAGGCATACTAGGTAAAAAGAAAAAAAAAGAAAAAAAAATATACATATATAGAGAGAGAGACAGAGACAGAGAGAGATTGAGAGCACAGTGAGCCCAGGTATTGCTGGCAGGCGAGGTGAAAACAGACACACACACATACACAGATACGTATAAAGCTTTGCAATTCTCTTTTAAAAAGGAAGCACAAACCACAAATTTCTGTACTTTCTTTCTTGTTTTGCCACCTACAGGAAATATTTATTCAATAGTAAATCAGGAAGAATAACAGCCACCCATTAATTAACAAACAAAATGTAGTTGACCTATCATTCTCTGGTTATTATACTGGCTCTCTTATTACATGCCTTTAACTTTAGGGCATTATGCAAAAAAATGTTATATAATTCCCTCTCACCTCCTGCTTCCCCAGCTTTCACTTGCTTGCTTTTAGGTTTAAAAAATAATACCTATCTAATAAAAAAAAACGCTAAATAATCTTCTGCCACTTTCTTTAAATCCCAATTTGCACAGCAAGCCTAACCTCTCTCAAGGGTCCTTGGCTGGTGGTCATTCAGCTGGCCAGTCCTACAAAGGACATAACGTATCAATCTTAAATTAGTCCCATATTTATAATCTGCAAGATTCTTTTTTGCTCAATGTGAAACTCTGGGGTTTGAATCTCCCCTTGTTATCTGGCTGTTGCCAAATTGGCATACTTGGTATTGACAGGTGCCAACTCTCTGACCTTCATATATATCCTATTGAGGACAATTATCTCAAGGGATCCCATGATATGTAGGTTTCTTTGCTTGCTTTATCATCTCTACTTTGGGTCAAAATGCAAACTTCCAAACAGCTAACTTAGATGTCTCTTGACCTCTTAATTTACTTTTACTTTTTCAGAGACTCAGGAAATAAGTCAAGTGCAAAGAAATCCCAAATCACTAAAATACACCTCAGTGACCAGAGAAACAGTGACTTTTTTATATCTCTAAAAATTTGACATTAAGGAAATTCCAAAAGGGGTGCTACTCTTCTGCCAGATTTCTTAGGATTTAGACCTGGATGTTTGGGAAGAGGGGAGAATTATGCATAATTTGCTCAGAAGGAGAAGACTTCTACAATGAGATAAAATGGCTCCTGTATAATAGAAATTTAGAAATTATTAAAAGCTGAGGACTTTGTGAGACTTTCAGGAAGTCTGTACAATGAGGCCAAGAATCAATGTCCTGAGGTTTTTTGTCTTCTCCCTACTCCTACATTAAAAACCAATCTCATCTTTCTCCCCTCCACACCCCCATCAACCCCCAGAAAACTAATATTCCACTGAACTGCAATGTAAAGATTGCAGCCTTTCCCCTTATCTCCTCTGCTCTCATCAAGTTCTTATGTCCCAGGGCCATGACCGGGTCACTTAGTCTGGGCCATTTCCCCCCATTTTTTGTGGCAATAAAACCTTTCCTTCTTTTTCTCCTTGGTTTTGGAATTCCCTGCCCTATCATTTCTATGAGGTCTTTCCCATTCCTCTCTTTAGTCAATTTTAGAAAAGAGTTTATTTCAGTTAGCCCATGTGTGGTTTCACATATTTGCCCGAGTTTGCTTTTTCTCTCTTTTCCCACTACAGACAGAGAATGCTGGAGGAGGGTAACATTTCATTCACTGGTTTTACACTTTTACTTGGGAGCAAATCTACTTGGAATATGAAAGCTCTGTTCAGAAAGGAAACCACCAATTGAAGCCTCCATATTCCAGAAATCTCATGTGTGTGCCGGGTGCACGCAGGGTGGAAAAAGATTTAACTTTTAAAAATTCTATGAGTTTATTTCAAGAAGCTGCATCAATAACCACAATGCTAATATTTGTTACTCAACACGTTTATATTGAGGTTCCTTTTTTAAAGATTGAGAACAGTTTGTTAAAATGTTACCTACTTGCATCACCTTCTTCACGCCATTCTAGTGTAAAATTATGTGGGTGATGCTTGGGGAATGCTCCATTTTGAGAGGGACAGGTGTCTGCCATTATCAAGAAGACAACCTTTAAATGCTCAATATGTATAAAATTAAGGCATGAGACTTTGAATGGTTCTATAACCTCAAGGTAAATATTTAGCTTTTCCCAAAGCAAGCAGGCCACTGCCCTGAACTACAGTTGCCTGGCGATCATTCCAGCGTGGTGCATGCTTATTCCCCTTCAGAGAGTCCAGGGGCCCTTTGCATTCAAGAGAGGGTGCGAGTGAAATGCCAATCTAAAAAGGGAACTTGAAAAACGGATTTGGGTGGGATCCAATATCTGTCAGAAACCAGATGCCAATGAAATAAACGGCACTACTAAAATAATAAGTCTACTAATAACGATGGCGATAATAGCTCACCAATCAATTACAACTCTGGAGGAAAGATGGGCATTCGGAAAAAAAGGAGAATCCACAAACGAAAACCACGAGGAAAAGCTAAATCTGGTTAGGTAGTGAACGCAATATTTTTTTCTTTTAATTGGGGGGTGCAGAATTTACTTCTTCCCCAACTGGCGTCGAGTTCTTTTACTCCCGCATTACTAAATCGGGAACAGTGCGCTGGCAGAATAAGGTTTTACAAAGTGCTGTTAGAAAGTGAGAAAAGTGAGACTCCAACGCTTTAATTTTCTAGCCCGTTGTCACCTAGAAGTAAAGGTCACTCCGCAAGTGGGCATCTCCGCTGGCAAAAGAAACAAACGACGACGGGGCGGCAGGGAGACCGGGAGGAGTGCTCTCAGGAAGCCACGCGTCGTGGCGCTCTTTGGCCTCTCCTGGAGCCCCGCTAGGACAGGTAGCAGAGCGCAGCTAAAGGAAACGGGCCACATTTAGAAAAGGTCCCGCTGTTTAGGGCCCGTTCCATCCCAATGCTACCCAATTCTCCCCCCTCTCCACCCTCCCCCATCCTTGGCCCTTTGCCTTTCCGTGCGTTTGGCATGTCCCGGTGCCCAGGGGTGCCTTTTCTGAAAGCCCGTTCCTGGGGTCCCCTCCTGCACCCGCAATCCCGTCGAAGTCCTGGCCTAGCCAGCTTGCGGAGGTTCCTCCCCTCCCTCGGTACTCAGAACCTGCAGAAGAGAGCACTTCAGGGGCAACGGGGGTCCTCTACTCACCGGCAAGTGGCCCAGATCCGTGACCTCCTTGTCCCTCCAACCCCCAGGTCCTGCCATGGCTTCGAGCCGAATAGGAGCTGGCGACTGAGGCACGCTCAGGGAGTCTGAGGTGGAAGTGGGCAAGAAGTTGAAGAGGGGAGAGGAGAAGGGAGAAAGCCAGGGAAAGAAATGGGGGACGGGGTTTGTGGCGTGGAAGATAGAGGAGGGGAAGTGGAGGGAAAGAGCTAGGAGTGGAGGGAAGCCAGTTTCAGAGGCGGGAAAGCAAGTTTGGCTAAAGCAAGAGAAGAGCCTGAGCGTCCGTCCCAGAGACCAAGAAGCTAGAGGGGTGCTCCGCGGGCGAGAGCGCAGCGTCTGCCCCGGCAGGGTGCGCCTCTTTCAGGGTGGGGAGGGGGGCGGTCCAAGGAGGGGGGGGTGCCCCCGGGAGCAGCTCGAAGGGGATTGGTGCGGCGTCACGTCGCCAGGTGGGCAGCGGCGCCGCGGGGAGGCGGGCTAGGGGGGCCACTGGCCAAGGGAGGTGCTGAAGGACTATAACGGTTTGCAAGCCGGCCCCTCAAGGCCTCCCCCCGCGCTCCCGCCCCCTCCCACGTTCACCGCCGCGCCCGCCGCCCCCGCCCCCGCTGGCGAGTGTTCCACAGGAAACTTTTTCGAGGCAGCTGCCAGCCCCGGAAAACCGGTCCCGCTCCGCGCCGCTCCCAGTCTGGGCCCCACAGCTCTGCCACAGTCCAAACAACCCGCACCCTAATCTCCCCACGAAACACTTGTGACTTTTCTAGTTGTCTATTTTCTCTTTCTGCTCCTCTGACTTTATTGCTCCATTTATTGCAAACACCCATCAAGTTAGGTAAGGAAATGACTTGCCACTGTGGTAGGGATCAGACCTAGGAGAGCCCCTGTGAGGGCCACGAGAGAGCACCAACTGCGCCGCAGGGCTACCACAGCTCAGCCTTCGAAGCCACTAGCCGAGGGCAGCGCAGCGTGGACAGGGCCGCTGCGAAGTCCCCTGGAAGCCGGCGGCATCTCTTCGATCCTTGGGTTAGTTGGTACCAGGCCCAGGTCGCTCAATCGGAACCGCACCTGTTCACAGGTGCTGGGAGTTAAGAGAGACTGAATGAGTCTCTGAATTCCCAGATACCCCAGTCCTAAGTTTGCAGTTCGCAATGCACAGAGAAAGTTCCTGCGTCCTTCCCAGTCTCCAGCGCTCAGGCCAGGTTTCATTCATTCGCTGGTTCTTTGCAAACGTTTCCAGGCGCCCAGGCTGTTCGCCTCCGTTTCCCCATAAAGCTCGGGGGTTCTGACACATGGTTTAAAAGATCTGACAAACGCGATTTAGCCACGAGAGGTAAGGCGCCTCTTGAAGAGTTTATGGGTAAGGGAGTCGATGTGTAAAACTAACCTCATTCTCAGCTCTCGCGCTGCAAAGAGCACTTTAGAAAATGTCCCGAAGCTGCTTACTTTCCCTGGAGCTCATACACTGCGTTAGCGCGCCCGCACTCTGGGGTCCGAACGCGATGTGTGTGGGGGGGGAGGGGGCTCGTTTCCTGTTTCTTTCTTTTTTAATTAAGAAATTTTTACCTCCTCGAAGACGAATAATTCTTCCCACCGACTTGGAGGTCACAATTTCTGACCCACGCTTCTTACTCTTGTAATCTCTTTATATATTGGTGGATTTTGTTTATTTCGTGTCTGTTTCAACTTCCAAGTTTGACCTCTTTACATTCCTTAACCTCGGAGCCTCAGTGAGCTCTGTAATGGCCAAAGCCTGTCTGAGGAACCCCGTCTCGCTAAATAAAGAAAATTCTCTGTTAACGGGTGCGGAGAAAACCAACTACTACCTCCTCCCAAAAAGAAACCTGGGTGTTCTGGATCGAATTTTCGTGTTAATTCAAATATAATGTAAACCGTAAAGAAACTACAGTTTCCAATAATTCAAATCTTGACAATACCGCACAAAATCTTGCCCTTTTAAAACACAGTTTAAGAATTCCTGGATGATGAGGAAAACTCTTCTGGATCCTGCTAAATATGAGTCTGAAAACAACATTTAATAACTAGAGATGGGCAGATGAGCTACTTAATAGAAAGTTACACTTTTATATACATATCTATTTTTTAAAAATCAAGACACGGAGTCAAGAAATACAACATTTACAACATGTAAAAGAACTCTGAAGAGAATCTTTGCTAAAGGGAAGAAGTGTTCATAAGTTGACTTTTTTCTTTTTTTTGACAATGCGGTTTGCTGAAGGTAGGGTGTGGGGAAATGCCCCGTGGCCCCGATGGCAGAGACTGTTTTAGCCTGTCTAAGGGGACAAGTCCAGACCAGGCAAAAGAATCTAGGCTAGATCACTGGGCTCTCTAGTTGCAAGCCTCCGTGGGAGGCTAGCGGCTTCATGACTCCATGGGGATTAGCCACATTGCCCGTTGGGACCCCCGTGTGTGGGGGGGCAGCGGGGGGAGGGGAGGCTAGGTGTTTGACCAGAACTTGACAGAGAAGCTACACATTTTTGAAGTTATTATTTTCAAGGAAAAAGGAGGCGTGGAAGGGCATGGAAACTTTGCCTTGTAAGCTGGCATTATGGGGATTTTTGTGGCCGGCTTGGGGAAGGTCAGCCCGCCTAGCAGACCAGAAGACAAATAGATAACCCACCAGCATGAGGTTCAGCCCTGAGAGAAACCTTGAAATAGGGCACTTGTTTTCCATTTTCGCGACTTTTCCCCCACCCCACAACCATTACTTCCCCTCTTTCCTTCCAAAGTGTTCTTTTTCCTCTCTTTCTTTCCTGACCTGAAACTGCATAAAAATAACCCTAGTCCATCCAGGATCTAGGAACTTGTCAGGTTGTATTTTACGCAGAAATAATTTCTCTGCCAGCACTATATGGCTCATATTTATTCAGTCCTCTCTTTGCCAGTCTATTCTGTTATCTTAAGCCCCTGAGCCTTTGTAACTTTTGATTGTTGGTATTTTTTTAATAGCTTAAATTTATTGAGTTCTTGCTATATGTTCTGGACCAAGAGTTTTGTATATATTATCTCATTTAATTTCGTCAAAAATTCTTTCAGTTTTTGAATCTTCTGCATTTCATAGGCAAGGAAATTGAGACACAGAGAGATGAAGTAACTTTCCTAACGCCTCACAGCTAGTACTTGGAGGAGCCGGACTTCCAACTCAGGCAGTCTGACTCCAGAGCCCACTTGTCAATGACTGTTGAAGGGCCGGTGCATATTTTGAGACTGTGTGAAGAGGAGCCAAATTCAAAAATGCCTCAGGGTAAGAGAGATCAGATAACGTTAGCTAGGCCCCTGAGCTATCCAGTTCCCCTTTCCCCGCTTCAGCCTTCAAGCCCTCCTAACAGAAATAACAAGGGCTTTATAAAAAGAAATGGAACCCAGACATAGCTTAAGAGTAGCCAGTGACCTGCCTGAGCAAAGATTACCAAGTGGATCACCTCACAGGGAAAAATCATGGATTTCAAGCTCAAGAAACTTCCAAAGAAAAAAAATCAGCAATTTTCAATACTTAAAAAATATTAAAATCCATTTCTATTCCTTCCAGAGAGTTTCTTGGCTGAGAATAAACCCTATTCAGTGAAGACTTGAAGGAGGCTGTGTTTGTGAGCAATCGTGCTTAGCAGACCTGAGATGCTAAATGGCAAGGTAACAGCCATTAGCTCAGTTGGTAAGAGTACTGCAGATATGGTGCCAACGGTATGGGTTTGATCTCCCAGAGGGCCAATGTGCATCTCTCCACTCTTTAGCCCTTAATAACCTCTCCCTTCTGGCCAGTCAGTAATGCTTTTCTGGAAAAATAACTCCAAAATTAGTACTTTCATCTTTGTATACAAAGAACTGCATATTCATTTTTTTCATATAGATTGCCAATCACTGTAACCTAGAGAAATTATACTGCAAGAGCACATGTGTGTTATGGAAAATATAGATTCAAAAGATTCTAGGCAGCTTTTTCATTTATACATTTATGATTGGCGATATATATCTTAATAGACAATTTTTAAAACATTAATCTCATAAAATGCTCTATTAAACATTTATTAAGCATTTAAATGCAGAAAAAGACCTGTCGTTTATTGTGTTTCTTCTACTCTGACCCCTCACATATGAAGATTAGTATCTTGCAAACTTCTGTTAAGACAAGTTTCCTGTCTATATTTCTGGTCCTGAGTAGGAATAGTTAAATAAAGTTATATAGCAATCTTCTTGAAAATATACTTTCACACATTTGTGATTGCAAACACTCATGTCCAGTATCTCCCAGTATACCTGTCAGGGGCTGGGGCAGCCTATCTGAAAGAGTCTCAAGAAGTCTTGTTGAGGGAGAAACCTCCTTTGGGAACCACTGGCCTAAAAAACCTTAAGGTTTTCTTTCTTCTCTATGGAGAAACCTTTGCAATGGTTCCCAACACTGTTGCCACCACTCAGTGGCACCACTTTTGATTTTTCCTTTGTGCCACTCCTCTGGGGACAAAGCAACAAGCCACCTGATGTTTCTGAAGGCTAAAGGTCATGAAATGTGCCTTCTGACCATAGTTTGCAAAGCTTCTGTCACTTGTCATGGAATGCTCTTAAGCTCAACATGATTTGAGCTATGTTTGTTTCTAAATGGGGCCCTGGAAATCTGATCCTAGCTGAACATGGGTCTCGCTGCTATTGAAAACTGAAATGCTACTCTAAAAAAAGACAATTGTTTTATAAAAAGAACTAAAACAGAGAAAATAAAACCAAAAGTCAGATGAATTTCTGAAGTTGGTCGTGGGGCTACCTTTTTTCATCAGTCTTTTCCCTCTTTGGAGGCCATACCATCCTAGTTCAGGAATTCCCAACCCGGAAACTTCAGGCTAGCCATCCTTCTTCACCCAGCGCAAATGCACATGGGAACACATTTACCTTGATGCGAATGAAGCTTATGCTTCAAGATGCCTCACTTGCACTTTACTAGAGAGTGACCCTAGTAATTCTGCATTGAAAATTTTATATTTCTTTTTGATGAATACTCCCCCAAATATAAAAACTTCAGATCCAAGATACTTGGATTTGGTCCTGAATGCATAATGTCTAGAGAATATAGTAAAGTTGAAATATGTGCTTGTGTGTGTGTGTGTAATCTCCATAACATCTGTGAGGCTTAACAAAATAAGAGTTGCAACTAGCAATCCACGACTAGAGACTGTGTATTTTGAAAAGAGAGAAAACTCAAAGAAGGAAAAGAAGAATAGCACTGAACTTTAAGAAATTATCCATCTATGTAGAAAGGAATACATACATAAGCAGGATAGAGATCCTCTTTATTGAGGATAAAAATGAAAGAGGAAACAGAAGTGATATCATTACGGGAATATACTACAGACTGATGACAGGAACTACATGAGGATTACTCTCCTAAATGTAGGTCACAACACTGCCACTGGGGGAGGAAGTAATAATTACAGAGAGCATATTTTTAATGTCTTATTGCAACAGAAAAAATTTACAAAATTGATATGGATTCATCATATTACGTAAAAAAATTCAAAGGTGAATGTGGAAAAAGGTAACAGTCTCTACCTTCTCCATCCAATCATACACCACCATCACCACCACTCCCTCACCCAAGCTGTTAACAATTTGGTGTATATCCTTCTATACCATTCTCCATGATCATAAACGTTATGGACACACACACACACACACACACACACACACACACAGAGTTCTCTCTCCTTATTCTTTTGTTCTCTTTTATTTTTTAACAAAAATGGGACCACAGCATATGTACTACCTTGCAACATAACAACATGTATCAATGATATCTTTCCAGGGAAACATATAGATATAATTTGTTCTAGAATTATTCCCTTAGATGCATTCTAAAAGAAGAAACAGAATCTGATAAGTTCTTGAATTGCCATGCTGACAATTTAATTCATTAGAAGATAAAAGAAACAATGAGAAAAGCTACTACTCTTGATTTAATTCTGAGTTATGAGGAAAAGCTCGTTGGTGATCTGGAAATTACAGGAGATATAGATATATGATCAAGAAGTATGATTCTTTTTTTTTTTTTTTTGAGGAAGATTAGCCCTGAGCTAACATCTGCTGCCAATCTTCCTTTACTTTATATGTGGGTCGCCTACCACAGCACAACTTGCTAAGTGGTGCCATGTCCGCACCCGGGATCTGAAGCAGCTAACCCTGGGCCGCAAAAGCAGAACATGCACACTTAACCGCTGCACCACCAGGCCAGCCCCAGAAGTATGATTCTTATTTATGGTTCTGGTTTGTAGAGAACAAAACACGTGTACATACACATATACACACACATAAACACAGAATCAAGAATGTCCTGAGAGAAAGTAGCTTAACAAAAAAATTATTGTGATACAGTACACAAAATTTGGAGAGGAGAGAAAATTGATAGAGTTCCAAGCTGTTGTGCTTAGGGGCAAATCTCCAGTCTCAGAAAAATGACAGACTTAAAATTAACAAAACCCTGCAGATATGATTGTGGTGATCTTTGGAATATAGTGAAAGTGCCACATGTTCGAAAATAGGCAAAATTCCAGTTTTCAAAACAGAGCAAAAAGATTCCAGAAACTATGGGCCAGTAAACTTGATGTTGATCCTAACAGAACTTTTACAGATTATTATACAGATGGCTCCTAGGAGATGCTTCCCAGGAGCAAACAGGTATACGCTAATAATGAGCCATAACAAGCCAGCTCATATTCTATTTTGAATAGCGTCATTTTAAGTCTTCAAGGTGCCCTCCAATGAACTAGGCATCTTTTTATTCATGACATGGCCTTGTGTGATCTTCTCCCACAGTAAATCAGGACTGATCCTGTGTGGCCAATAGAATACGGAGGAAGTGATAATGTAAGACTTATAAAGCAGTGTCATAAAGGACATTGAATCTTCTAGCTAGGTCTCTCAGACTGCTTGATCTGGGGGAAGCCATTTGCCAAGCTTGGAGGACATTGAAGCAGCCACGTGGCGAGACATACATGGAGAAGAGCTAAGGTCCGTGGCCAACAGCCAATATCATCTTGCCAATCATGTGATAAGTCACTTTGGAAATGGATTTTCCAGCCCCATTCAAGCCTTAAGATGACAGGCAACATCTGATTGCAACTTCTTGGCAAACCCTGATCTAAACCACCCCAAATTCCCAACCCACAGAAAAGATGAGAGATAAGAAGATTATTGTTTTAAGCCACTAAATTTTGGGATGGATTGTTGCAAAGCAATAAATAACTAATCAAATGAGTTGCTTATCAAGTAGACCAGAATACTACTATAGTCAATGTGTTTTTATTTCAGCAAAGAATCTTATAATATCCTCTTAGACAAGATAGACAAACATGGGCTAGATAAAGCACAGGCAGACATATTCATGACTAGTTGAACAAAACAGTTGACTAATGAATCAATAGTAAATTGAAGAGAACTTGCAGTATTGATGTAAGGTTATGCTGAGCATAATCAAATACACACTCTGGAGTAGTGTTGTCCAGTAGAACTTTCTTTGGTGGTGAAAATGTTCTGTATCTGCACTGTCCAATATGATAGCCACTAGAAACATGTGGCTGAGTAGTTGAAACGTGGTTACTACAACTTAGGAATTGAATTTTTAATTTTATTTAAGATAAATTTAAATTTATATATACACGTGGCTAGTGGCCACTCTATGGAACAGTGAAACTCTCTATGATTTAAGAAATAAGATTTGTTAAAATTTAGAGGATTAAATAAATAGAACCCTAAGGACAGAAACCCGAAAAAGAACGTGGTACAAATTTTCTGTTCTTGGCCCAGTATTCAAATTATTTATCGATGCTTTAGGTGACAACACGAAAGATATGCTTATAACTTTTGTTGACGAGCCCAAACTTGGAAGAATTATTAATATATAGATTGACAGCATTTTTGGGGGGGGTCTGGCACGCCAAGGTCAGAGCAAAAGGGAGTAGAGATAGGGAGGTGATTGGGCTGAGACATAAGGTAGTCTTTAGGGTTAGTTCAAAGGAAAGAATCCCAAGGCCAGGACTGAGTAGATGAGAAAAGCAATAAATTGGGCATGGGTTGGGAGGCAGTGAAGCAGACAAGCTGAGAAGATAAAACTAAAGATGAGACTGGAGCTGACAGGAAGCTCGAATGATGAATGAGCAGGGGGTTAGGAAAGGGAGGCAGGGGGCATACTGAAATGGAACAAAGAATAAGCACAAATGAAGGCCTGTTCTTGCTGAATTTTGGCTGCCTTATTCCTTCTGTTGTTTTTGCCTATGACATTTTGCATTCTCTCTGAGCATAGGCTAGAGTATTAAAGTAGCAGGGACATTCTATAGAGAATCAGACTGTGCAAGAGCCTGGAATTATTGGCCTAAACAAACCAGATGACATTTTACAGATATAAGTGTGAAACTTTGCACCTAAGTTTTAAAAAAATCAATCAATTCTATAAGCACAATAGGTGAGAAACTTAACTTTAAAAGGTAGTGTTAATCTAGTATTGCAGTGATACCAGAAAGACCAGTAAAATATCCAAATCAAGGACAATTTTCTTTTTTTTCCTAATTTTAAACGATTTAATTGTGGTAAAATGCACGTAACATAGAATTTACCGCCTTAACCATTTTTAAATGTACAGTTCAGTAGTATTAAATATATTCACATTGTCATGCAACCAATCTCCAGAACTCTCTTCATCTTGGAAAACTGAAACTCTGTACCCATTAAACAACAACTCCCCATTCCCTCCTCCCTTCGCTTCTGGTAACCACCATTGTAATTTCTGTCTCGGTGAATTTGACTATGTTAAGTACTTCATATACGTGGAATCGTACAGTATTTATCTTTTTGTGACTGGCTTATTTCACTTACCATAAGGAAAGACAATTTTTTTAATTGCACCCTATACCAGGTAAAGATGTGATTATTTCAGAATATTACATTGTAAACAAATTAAATCATTTCCAAACTAGGGAAAGTAGAATGGTGAATAATTTAGAAATCATATCATTTGGAAACGTTGGGGAACTGTTGATGTATAGCCTTTTGAGGAGAAGGCTTAGGGAGACTGAGTAGCTGTCTTCATGTATTTTTAATGAGAAGTCGTAAGGACGAAGGAACAATGGATAGAGGTTCCAAAAAGGTAAAACTCATGGCAATTTAAGGAAGAACATTCTAATAATTATCACTGTAAAGATTAGCTTTTTTATAAAGTAGAGAGCTCTTTCTAACTGGAAATATTTCAAGTGGAGACTAGTTCATCATCTGCCCCGGATGTGTACAAAGAACTCATGGATTAGAAGATGGATTGAACTAAAGCAACTCTAAATCCTTTCCAATTCTGAGAAACTGTGCAACTACTATTCTTTTCCTCTATGTATTGTCGTCTCTGGCTATTTACCCAGAAGACATTGTGGTTCTGTTTCCAACTTAGGGACATGTAGTACCCTTAAGTCACACCCATGAAACTACATTTTATACAAAGTCACAGAACAAATGTTACACTTGGTTAGAACGCAAAGGCATAACTAGCTATTTTTATATGTGGAGCAAGTGCCAAGCAATGCAAGCATTGCCACCACTCCTTCCCTCTCCCTTTAACCTCCTCCTGATCTTAAGAGTTACCATGCAGAGTGCACTCTCATCACTATCTGCAAATATCCACTTCCATCTCTTCTGTTTTTCTCTTCGTGATATTTGAACCTTAAAGAGGGTCATTAAGGTCAGGTAGTGTGTGTGTGTTGTGGGGTTTAGTTTGTCACCTCTAGGAATGTGTCTGAGTGATTGTGCTACTCACCCAACTGTAAGTTATAGAATAAATCCAATCAATTATTCCTCTTACAGTGTTTCCAAAGGGCATCTGTGAAAGAGAGTAGTGCTTGCCCTACATAATATATGTTCTCCTCCAAGGAGGATGCTGAAAGTTAGGTGATGGTATTCTTTAACATTTGTTCCATTTATTGGATGTTTTGAAAAGTACAACAATCATGCATACTTGCTGTAACAAGTCAAATCATATACAGATTTATAAAGAAAAAATTAATGTGTCTCTCCCCCATCTCGCACCATTGAGATAATCAATGTTAACAGTGAGCGTTTTATCTTTCCATATCTTTATCTTTGCTCATACAAATATATGCAAACATACACAAACATAATATATTCCCTCTATTTTTTAAAATAAGAAGATATGATCATACTATCATATTACTCAGCAACTTGCTTTATTTCACTTAATATGTTATAGATGTCAAAGCATATGGATGTAACTTACTTTGTTAAGAGCTACAGGAAAAGACTGACAGGTCTGATCACATGTAAACGAAAAAAATTAAATGGGCCTGGCAACACATATGACCAACAGTTAATATCACTAATAAGCAAGGAACTCCTACAAATTGATAGAACAAAAGAAACTCTCCAATGGAAAAATGGTCAAAAGCTATGAATAGGCAGTTCACAGAAGAAGGTATACAAGCAACCAATAAATATATAAAAACTTGTTCAACTTCATAGTAGTCAGGGACATGTAAATCCAAAGAAAAAGCATATTTCCTTAAAACTATGAAAGTAATAAAACCTCATTGTAAAAACAGGGTAAAGGTAAAACTACATAGAGGTGTATAAAGAAAAACATAAAAGTCCCACCTTCACTCTTCCAGTCTCACTTTCCATGAATTAACTATATTTAGTATTTACCACACAATTCTCCATGCTCTTACAGACATAAACAAACCCATAACAAAGGCTATTTTAAATAAAATCAAGATCTCCTAAATACATTGCTTTGCAACCTACTTTTCTCTTTTAACAATTTTCATGGACTTCTTCCTGGTCAATGTGCGAAGATCCAGCCCATTGTTTTAAATAGCCACATAATATTTCATAGGATAGATCTATCACAATTTATTCAACCTATTGGACTTTCAAGTGGTTTCTAGATTTTATTTCTTTATAAATAATCCTCCAATAAATATCCTTATAGATATAGCCTATGTACTGATGCTTATATTATCTAGAACAGATTTCCAAAACTGAAACTTCTGTTTCACAGGATATTTGCATTTTTAATTTTTAATAACTATTGCCACATTACTTTCTAAATGTTTTGTAGCAAACACATTCCCACCAGCAGTTTGGAAGTGTTCTCACATTTCCACACCTTTGCTCCAATAGATGATGTCAGTATTTCTTTTCTTTGTTTTCTAAAATAGCAATGAAATTTCAACGTTTGTTGGTTGATGAAGAACTATAAGCCTACCAATGTTTATGCATATCAATAATTCTTCAGATTTTAAAATAAATACAATACATATACATATAGCTTATATACAATAAGATGTATATGTTATTAAACTCTATGTGCCTAAATTTATTTTGTGGGATCTTGAATCATTTTGTAAACAAAGACTTTATATTTTTAGAACAGTTTTAACTTCATAGAAAATTAAGGGGGAGGTACGGAAATTTCCCAGATACCTCCTGCTACCATACATGCACAGTCTCCCCCATCATCAACATCCCTTACCAGAGTGGTACATTTGTTACAATTGATGAGCCTTTGTTAACACATCATAATAACCCAAAGTCCATAGTTTACATTAGGGTTCACTCTTGGTGTTGTACATTATATGCATTTGGACAAATGTATAATGGCATGTATCCATCATTATGGTCTCATACAGGGTATTTTCACTGCCCTAAAATCCTTTGTGGTCCACCTATTCCTCCCTTCCCCTGAACCCCTGGAAACCACTTATCGTTTTAGTGTCTGTAAAATTCTACCTTGTCTAGCATATCATATAGTTGGAATCATACAGTAGGCAGCCTTTTCAGGTTGGCTTTTTTCACTTAGTAATATGCATTTAAGTTTCCTCTATGTCTTTTCATGGCTTGATAGCTCTTTTAGTTTTAGTGCTGAATAATACTCCTTTACCTGGATGTACCATGGTTTATTTATCCATTCACCTATTGAAAGAAATCTTGGTTGCTTTCAAGTTTTTGCAATTCTGAATAAAGCTGCTATAAACATCTGTGTGCAGGTTTTTGTGTGGACATAAAATTTCAGTTCCTTTGGGAAAATACCAAGGAGCATGATTGCTTGATCATTTGGTAAGAGTATGTTTAGTTTTGTAAGAAACCTCCAAACTGTCTTCCAAAACTTCTGTACCATTTTGCATTCTCACCAGCAATGAATGAGAATTCCTGTTGCTCCATATTCTTGCCAGCATTTGGTGGTGTCATTGTTCTCGATTTTGGCCATTCTAATAGGTGTGTGATGGTTTCTCATTGTTGTTTTATTTTGCATTTCCCTGATGACATATGATGTGGATCATCTTTTCATAAGCGTATTTGCCATCACTATATCTTCCTTGGTGAAATGTCTATTAAAGTCTTTGCTCTATATTTTAATTGGGTTATTTGTTTTCTTATAGTTGACTTTTAAGAGTTCTTTGCATATTTTGGATAACAGTCCTTTATCAGACGTGTCTTTTGCAAATATTTTCTCCCATTCTGTGACTTGTCTTCTCATCTTTTTGACATTGTCTTTCACAGAGCAGAAGTTTTTAATTTTAATGAAGTCCAACTTATCAATTATTTCTTTCATAGACTGTACTTTTTGTGCTGCATCTAAAAAGTCATCACCATACCCAAGGTCTTCTAGGTATTCTCCTATGTTATCTTCTAGGAGTTATATAGTTTTTCATTTTACATTTAGGTCTGACCTATTGTGAGTTAATTTTTGTGATGGGTGTAAAGTTTGTATCTAGATTCATTTTTTTTTGTTTTGCATATGGAGGGTCAATTATTCCAGCAGCATTCGTTGAAAAGACTATCTTTGCTCCATTGTATTGCTTCTGCTACTTTGTCAAAGATCAGTTGCCTCTATTTATGTGGGTCTATTTTTCAGTTTTGTATTCTGTTCCCTTGATTTATTTGTTTCTTCTTTCACTCATATCATAGTTTTGGTTACTATAGCTTTATATTAAGTCTTAAAGTCTAGTAGTATCAGTCCTTCAACTTCATTCTTCTCCTTCAATATTGTGTTGGCTATTCTCAGTCTTTTGTCTCTCCACATAAACTTTAGAGTTAGTTTGTCTACATCCACAAGATAACTTGCTGAGATTTGATTGGGATTGCATTGAATCTATAGATCAATTTTAGAAGAATCGACATCTTAACAATATTGAGTCTTCTAATCCATGAACATGAGATATCTCTCCATTTATTTAATTCTTCTTTGATTTCATTCATCATATTTTTGTAGTTTGACTCATGTAGATCTTGTACATATTTCTGTTGAGTTTATACCTAAGTATTTCATTTTAGGACGTCCTAATGTAAATGATAGTGTGTTTTAAATTTCAAATTCCACTTAATCATTGCTTGTAGATGAGAAAACAATTGACTTTTATATATTAACCTTGTGTCCTGCATCCTGGCTGTAATCGCTTATTAGTTTCAGGAATTTTTCTATTTTTGGATTTTTTTACTTAGACAATAATGTCATCTACAAACAAAGACAGTTTTATTTATTACTTCTCATTCTGTATACTTTTTATTTTCTTTTCTGGTCTTATTGCATTAGCTAGGACTTCCAGTATGATGTCGGAAAGAAGCGATAAGAGGGGACAACCTTGCCTTGTTTCTGATCTCAATGGGAAAGCTTTTAGTTTCTCACCATTAAGTATGATGTTAGCTGTAGGTTTTTTGTAGATATTTATCAAGTTGAGGAAGTTCCTAACTATTTCTAGTTTATTGAAAGTTTTTATCATGAATGAATGTTGGGTTTTGTCAATTATTTTGTCAATTATGGTGATGACTTTTTAGATACAACGCCTTTTCTGCATCTGTTAATATTTTCATGTGAGTTTCCTTTTTTCTCCCCGCTCTTAGTTGGGACAGGATGGTTAGAGTGGCCTGGAGTTGGATATCTCACTTCCCCTAGGTGGTTAAGCTCTGATTATACCCTGGCAAGTTAAGCTTTGGTTAACTAGTTACCCATGAAGGTGGGCCCTGTTAAGAAGAACAGAGTACTCTGGTATATTTCAAAATGGTTCCTTTATCCTTCCTCCTTCTGGAAGCACATGAGGATTTTTCTCCAATATTTATTATGAGAACCTGTTCAAGCTCCTGGAGGTAAATTTCACAATATCATGGGGGCCTCCCTATGACTAGGTCCCCCTGGAGTTTTTAACTCTCAGACTGTTCTACACTGAGCCTCCATCAATTACTCATTTGTAGTTTGGGTTTTCCTGCCCCAACACTGGTTCCCGCAGCAGTTTCTGCTCATGAGTCCCTGTTTCTGTAAGCTGCAACTCTGTATTTGTCTGTCTGTCTCTCCAATCTTGGGGGCAGTGATTTGCCTGTGTCCTCCCCTCTCTTCTAGATCCAAGAAGAGTTGTTGACTTTTCAGTCTGTTCATATTTTTACTTGTTGTTAGGATAGAGTGGTGATTTCCAAGCTCCTTACATATGGAACTAGGTCTTCAATCTATTGATCTTTTTCATAGGAGTATTGATTTGTGGAAGGGGGTGATAATGGTGGTGAAAAGCGTTTAAATATAACAAAGTATTATTATATTAAGGCCTATCACTCATTTCATTTCATCTAACTCTGCAGAATTCTTGGTTTTAGCTTGTTCCTTGGTGTCTGGTGACCTCAGCCCATCTGGTAGACTGATGAGAAGATGTTTAACAAACACTGCCAATGTGCCAACTAAAATTTAGAGTCAATATTTTTGCACACCACCTGGCCAAACTAGCATGAGCATCATCATTTCATTGAGGAATTAAGTTATCATTGTAGTAGTATGCTTTTATGGAAATCATTGTGGAGAACAGCAATCTGATGGTTCTGAGGCTTAGTTTGGGGCAAGAGAAAGAATAGCAAATATTGAATGGATTTCCAGATTTTAGCTTAGAGCTTCTTTTTCAGATATCTCAGTAAAACCATCAGAACTGCCACCTAGGGCTCTTTCATGGCCCATATAGCTCAGCAATTTATCTCAGACCCAGAGTAAATTATTTGTAATAGATTTGATTTATTGAATGCTTAAAACATCACAGGCACTGTGCTAATGTTTTACATTCATTATCTCATGTGAATTCTATGAGGATACTATTAATATCTCTGCTTTTTGCATAAGAAAATTGAGGCTCACGTAGGTTAAGTAATTTGCTCAAAGCATAGTGAGGACTTGAACCCAACTCTATGAAATTTTAAAGCTACTATGGTTTGTGGCAGGTGTCGGCAATTTTTTTCTACAAATGGTCATACGGTAAATATTTCTGGCTTTGTAGAGCATACAGTCTCTGTTGCAACTATTTCACTCTGCTATTGTGGCATGAAAGCAGCCATAGATAATATGTAAACAAATGAGCATGGCTGTGTTCCATCAAAACTTTATTTGCTGACACTGAAATTTGAATGCCACGTAATTCTCACTTGTCTTGAAATATTGTTTTCCTTTTGATTTTTTCAACCATTTAAAAATGTAAAAGCCATTTTTAGCTCATGGGTCACACAAAAACAGGTGGTGGTCCAGATTTGGCTTGTGGGGCTGTAGTTTGCTGACCCCTAATCTATGACATCTCAAAGGTTGCAGAGCCTTTCAACCACATCATTGAAGGACTTCATCAACCACCCTACTTTCCCTTAATAGCTCAATATGGGCCAGTCATTCATGCGCACATCTAAGCCTTTTTTGGAGATATTTGTCTATTTAGTACCACCTATGTACTGATTTTGTCTAGCACAAAGTTATCCTTTTCTAAGAATCTATTCAAATATTTTAGCATTCACTGAACAAGCCTGTATTCATTGGATCCCTTTTAACCTGGTCCTTCTTTATTTCGCATACCATGCCAAAGCTTTGCCCACTCTGCCAACATTTGTTCTGTAACATATTTATCCCCCAACAGCTTAGGGGCATCTTCTACACAACAATTAATGACTCTCATAAAAATAATAAATATGTAACTTTCTAAGTATTAAGCGTGATTGAAAGATTATGCTATGGTCAGTGATTTCAAAAATAGACAGCCTTACTAAAAAGCCCTTAGACATTGCAGTACATTCCAAGAAATCTCTTTTTTTTTCTTTCTCGATCCCTTTAAACATTACTCTTTTGAACTGCATCCCTCAATACTGGGATAATGAGATGCATGACAGCAAATGTCTTGTTCACCAGTGCCTAGCACAGTGCCTGTCACATAACAGGTGCTCACTGTTAAATGACTGAATTGTCAAGCTTCCCAGGTTAGCTGGAAAATGCACACACCCATCAGATCATGGACCCTGATGATTTTGATGACTCACAGCACAAGGTACTCTCTTCAAAAGGATTTACAGGTCCCCAAAATGCTATAAGATCAGAGATTTTATGAAACTTTGGAAGGGAGAACAACAGGAGATGTTTGCAAGGCTTTTTCTTCATTAGAGGAATCCCTGGTAGGTCAGAAAACTACTTAAGAATGTACTGCCTCATCTTCCATAACTTCTGGTGATTGATGGGGTGGAGGATCCCCCCCAAGCTGTTCTATACCTTGAAGATCAGCGTGTGGGCCAGAGTTACTGTCTGGCAAGGGAAATTGCAAAGTTATTTCTCAGTGCTGTGGGCTTGACTTTATGCTTTCTATGGTCTGTTATCTGGATAAATGTGGGGAGGAAATGGTTAATAAGATCAAAATTACGAGTGTAGTTTCCATGTCGGCCTTTTAGCTTTTGTTGTAGCACAGAACTGCAGACTCCAATGCTAACCATTGTCGACTCTGTGGTATAACTATGGCTTTCATAACAAGATGGGCAGCGACAGAGTGTGTGTGAATAGCTCAATATAAACCTCTCTCCACTACCTTAAAATAAGCTCAAAGCCTATGTCTTACTAGTGGCGGTGGCTCAGAAGGGTCTGTCACCCTGAAAAAGATTTCCACAGGGAAATAAAAGTAAGTGGGGAGTGAGGGAAGATTATTATTTCAGTGTGCAAAATAAGGAAGCTATCTGTCATATCTCCAGGCGCTGATGGACCAACGCAAGTAGAAAAAGCTTATGGAATGATATCTTACTTTCTTGGAAAGAAGTAAGATTCATTCATTTAAGGAATATTTATAGAGTATCTGTATGTGTCAAATAGACAAAATAACTGTGTCTTTTGAAAAGTGCTATGAAAATAATAAAAAGGATAGGAGAAAGAAAATAATAATAAGAGGACTGTCCTTATATAAGGTAGTCAGTTAAAAGCTCAGTGAAGAGGTGACATTTTGCTGAGAATGCTATTTGCCAGTTATGCTTCATGCCTCATTTTGCCTTAAGTCAAACTGTTTTATTGGGGTGGGGAAAAATTTTTCTAACTGTAAATTTTTTTCCAATAAAGGAATAATCTTCTCTAGACATTAAAGAGCAATTTTTTAGTTTCTGTGCAGAAAGGAAGGAAACTGAATTTTCCTGAGCATTTGTCCTGAACCAGACTCCTTAACATATTATTTCATTTTGTTTATTTCCTATAACAGCTCCAGGAGGTCTGTGTTATTATTTCCGTTTTGTGAATGAATAGACTGAGACTCAAGAAGGTTAAATAACTTGTTTAAGGAAACATAGGAGTTTGGGATTCAAAATTAAGATTTTTTTTTGCCTCCAAAATTTATGTTCTTGTTATTATACGATGATGCTACCCAGCAGTGTGAGTTAATTCACCAAGCACGCTAACTGTGATCAGTTTTAAGGAGTTACTGCACTAACAGCTTTAGGAACATTATTTCACTAAATTCGCAATTAGTTTCTGCAGGAACTACTAACCCATCCTAGACACAAAGAATTCAAGGCCTAGGGAGCTTAAGCAACTTGCTTGAGTCACATGGCTAGTCAATTATGGATACCCCCTTTCACCATGTGGTAATTTTCAAGAGTTAATCTGCTTTTAAAGCTTTAGACTTAAGACTGGACCAGTCTGATGTTCTGTCTTGAATCAGGTTAAAGAAATTGCTAATCATTCACTGGGGTCCTCACATTTCTTCAGTCCGATGCAGTTTCTCTGGGACCAAAGTGAGGCTGTAAAACAAGATCATTCCTCAAATGCAAAACAAATGGAATGAGACAGAGGACACTGTTTGTATTTCCCTTTGTCAAAGACAGTGCCATCTTTCCTGAGAAATACAAGCTAGAAGTCATGTGGGAGTCTCAAGCAAGAGAGTGAATTCCATCTACTGCCAGAAGTGAAATGCTTGCCTGTGAGCTTCCTTTACTTTAAAATATAGCTTTCAATACATTACTTCTCTTTTAGGATGTGTTCTTAAACACTTTTGTCCTGAGGACAGACGTTTTGCAGTTCCACCCAAAAAACTGATTCTCACAAACCTGATTTGCCTAAACAGCTGGAGAATATCAGAAACAGAAGGGAGAGGGCCTGGACCCCAGACAAATCGTGAGGCTGAAGGTGGATCTTAAGTTCTGCGTTGCTCTTCGCGTATCCCCTCCACTTGCCTAGAGTGGGGATGCTCTCCCTATTACACACAGCCTTCTCAATAACCCGATGTGGTCTCTGAATTTTCACCTCCTCATGACCTTCTCTAAGAGAGCTGCTAAATTCATCAGAAAATGATGGATAAAACTAAATATGTTATGTTTTCTCTCCTTGGGGGAGAGGTGAATTTTAGTAATACTAATATCTAACATGTACTTCAAACTTACTCTATTCCAGGCACTGTGTTAAATATGTGATCTCATTTAATTTATATAATAATCCAACAAGGTAGGTATTTTTATTATTCTCATCATCTTCATTTTATAAATTTGGGAAAATGGGCTCAGAGAGATTGAATAATTTCCCCAAGGCCACCCAGATAATAATTGGTATAGATGTGATTGAAATATAAGTCTGAATGAATCTCAAAGCTCTGTTCTTTTTTTTTTTTTTTTAATGTTATGATAGATTACAACCTTGTGAGATTTCAGTTGTACATTTTTGTTAGTCATGTTGTGGGTACACCACTTCCCCCTCTGTGCCCTCCCCCCACCCCCCCTTTTCCCTGGTAACCACCGATCAGATCTCCATATCAATATACTAAATTCCACCTATGAGTGGAGTCATATAGAGTTCGTCTTTCTCTGACTCAAAGCTCTGTTCTTAACCAATACTACAGTGCCTTAAGCCAGAAGGATAAAGCAATGACTGAAATTTAGGTATGAACAAGCTAGATGAGGGAGGTATTATGGGGTAATGAGAAAGAGGAAAAGAGACAGAGGTTGTCTTCATGATATCCCTATAATCACACCATAAATTAGGCTGCCTATTCCACGGGCTACTCGTAATGATGAAGAACAGCTCTTCCAAGTCCCATGTCTCAGTTTATATCATTACTGAGTGGGTAAAAATATGACTTTTTTACCCTATTCATGAATGAACCAATCTGGTTCTATATCTGAATCATACATTTTTGGAGAAAAGAAAAAAAAATAAATTTTTGTATAGAGAATTGCTTGCATATATCCCAAGATGTTTAAATCTGTATTCTAATTGATACTAACCTTGGATTTGTCAGCACCCTTTGAAAGTGAATAAACATTGTTTGGTGGTGTAACAGAATCCAAAAGTGTACTAAAGGCTACTTTTCTTGATTTGTGAGTTCTTTCCACTTTGACCATTGTGCCACGAGCAGTTTGTGGTTCAATTAAAGAGTCTCAATTCCCAGAAGAATATATTAAATTCTGCATTGTGCTGCACAGCCACGAATTTGGGGATCTTAAATCATATTGGTCTTGCATGAGTAAGGGGAAAAGACATCAGATTTTTCTCCTCCTTGATCTACTGACAGAAAGAAGATTGCTAATATACTTGCCATTTAACATCCTTACTTTAGGAGATGGTAATTTTAACAACTCTTTTATTTGTCTCAAACTTCTGAGTTTATTTCAATGGATTTCTCCAAAAAGAAATTTCACAACAAGGTCTATGTTTCTCCCTTTTCCCAAGTATTCCCCATTGAGTGAGTAGTTGGAAGAGGAGGGCCTTGATACGTTAATCATGTTGTACCCTTTGCCACCTTAATCCCCTCAGCCAGACTTGAGCTCCAAGTCTCACTCACACCCTTCATTAGTTACTCAGAAAGGGACTCCTTGACGCTTTATTCAAAAATATCACCCATTTAATTTATGCAAAGTAGCATTTCTCAGCAATGTTTCTGGGTTTCTCAGGATGGCCATATATATCTTTTCATCCCCAGATTAGCCTCTATGCTCAAAGTTTGTCCCACAACATCATGACATTATTTCTCAAGTCACCTTGGTCATTGGAGCTTTTCTGCTTACCTTTACAAACACACACTCATCCAGTGAATTTTCCTTTAGGGAAATTTTCAACAATATTTGTACAGGCCTGTCTGGGTACCAAATTCATTTTTTAATTTTTTTGCTTGCTAGGCTAGGATTCAGCTTCCTTTGGTCTATGCCCTTGGCTTGGAATGCAATTTCATGTATGCAAATAAGAACTCTAATAATGACAGATTTTTGTTTGTTTTTGCTGAATATTCTTCAAATATTAAGTATTTTACATTTATAAATTAAAATGAAATTTTGAGGAATATTATTTAAATATTTTTTAAAAGTGTCTTTTTCAAAACAAACTACTTTGCCATAGGAAGAAATCCTCAAGCTCATCAACACAAATGCTATATTTTATTGATTTTTAATAGATGAAAAACACATTCAGGTACATTTCATGCAGTTTCTCTTTGACATATAACTGTTCGTTTTCTATCATCCATGTTATGAACTTTCATTGTCTTTGAAGAGCCAAGTGTATTATTATGTAATATATGCATTGTTATAGGTTCAGGATACACTAAGTTGCAGTGAAGGACAAATGCTCCTTAATTATATGTCTTTGGTTTTCTCTAAACATGTATTTAGAATATATCACCTTGGTGTTTCAAGGTTTTCTACAGAAATTTTGATGAAAAAAAGGTCATTCTATTTTTTTTTTTTACTTTCAACTTGAATTGAGAGTCTTTTAACATTTTTTTCCATTTTATTTGGCTGTTTCTGTTTTGCTGCCAATGTCACTTTCTATATGAACTATTTGGCCACTTGGCTATTAGCAGTGTGATGGCAGCAATTTCATGAGGAAATGAAGGGTCCTTCTAAACTGCGTGATACTTGAGTACCTAAATTTGGTTGGATAGCTAGCCTTGGAAGGTGAAATGAGAAGCTTAGCTTTGCATCAGATGTCATTCAGGACACTCAAAGGTGAGTAGCTTTAAGTAAATGGATATTATGTGTTTACCACGTTCTGGTTAAGGCCCTGTTCCTCTTGGGCAAAAGAGTTGCCTTAATTTTCACGGCTCCTTGATTGATTCATCCTTGATTCAATACCTTGCCCTCTTATGTAGAAACATCATCATTATTATTTCTGTATTTTTTAACTGGAAACTCATGCTATATTTTTTCAGTTAGCTAAGACCAATGATAGGGAGATCAGTACTTGAAGGGGTTGGAGTGGATATAGGTTGACAAAAGTAGAGCAAGAATAATATTGCTCTTGTGTTTGGTAACATTTGGTCTAGTCTCTGACCTAGAAGCTGACTACTCACAGTTCCCTTCTCCCAAACAGTGCTTTTGCTCTTCTTTCTCTGCAAGTGCCAAAAAATGTGATGCTTATGTGTGATATTGAGGACAGGAAGTGAGAAATGTGTATTATTGGGAGATAGATTCTCTCTCTTTCTCTCTCAAGCCCTGATTAGTATTGCATTATGCCTAATGCAATGCTTTTAACCCGATTATATTATTGTATTTGTTTTCTAGTATAGTTTATCAACTTTAAAATGACCTCATTTCTCTGCAATTTGTACATTCACTATACGTAACCTTCCAATGGTGTGACTTGAAAGATGCTGAAATCACTCCCTGCTCCCCAGTGCCTCTCTAGTCAGCCTATGCCAATGCCTGATTCCTGCCATAGAGTGTACTTTCATCCTCTGGATTAAGTCTTCATTGAAGTCTCCTGCTAAAATGTGTATATACTCGGGGTTCGACAAATCATCTTGGGCCTTTAATTCCTTGCTTAAATGAATTTATCAGATTCTATCTAGTAGAAAACAAGTCACTAAAGGAATAAGACACGACAAGGAAGTTTAAATAGAAAGAAATAACTTGAAAATTCCTGGAAATTGGGGAGCAAACTGGGAAGCCAGTTTGGATAAACCCAACAATTTTTTTTTTTTTGAGGAAGATTAGCCCTCAGCTAACTACTGCCAGTCCTCCTCTTTTTGCTGAGGAAGCCTGGCCCTGAGCTAACATCTGTGCCCATCTTCCTCTACTTTATATGTGGGACGCCTACCACAGCATGGCGTGGCAAGCGGTGCCATGTCCGCACCCGGGATCCAAACCGGCGAACCCCAGGCCGCTGAGAACCGGAACGTGCGAACTTAACCGCTGTGCCACCAGGCCGGCCTCACCCAACAATTTTTCCTATTGATACCAACTAAAAGCACGCCCAAGTGGCCTAACTCTACTTGCATGGCAGCATATTGCATTAAACATTGCCTCCCCCAATGGTTTCTACACTGTTGTTGATGCTGTCATTGTTATTGTTTTACCTTGATTTTTTCCAACCTTGCAAACCACGTTGAAGGTCTTTCTTTATCACTATCTCTCTCTTGTTAATAGATCATTTGGATTCTATTTTGAAGGCCATTTAAATCTGTTAAATTCCTCTTCTCCCCAGATGGTTTCTAACTTTGAATAGAAAGATGAGGTTGGACCTTGTTTACTGATAGGCTAAGGCACTCAGATAAAGACTGAGAAAATTACTTTATTCTTTTAAAAATATATCTTTTTGCAATTTTTAAAGCATTCAAATGCTAGCAGTGAATTTTCTTAATTTTCCCCTTTCCTCTCAACTGAGGGAAATTCTATCTGTCTGCTATCCTTTTAACTTACTGAAGTGAAAAGCTACAGGAGACTTTAACTATCTCTGCTCAAAGGTTAACACACTTCCTCCAATCAATTGGACTTACAATAATTGGGCTTACATTTTAGTTTCCAATTTCTCATATTTCAGGTCATGGTGGTCTCCTTCCCAAGCTTCTTGGGTGGCACTTTTAATAATAGCTAAGAGTAAGTGGTCAAAAGAGAAAGGAAGAAGCAAGTTGGCACAAGGGGTGTTAGCTGGGAGGGGTACTTTTCACAAGGAATAAAAGGTAGGATAACAGAAAGAGGCAAGGATATGGGCTTTCTAGAAATATCTTCTAAAGGATTTTATATTTAGATTTTAGTTTATTGTTTGGAATGCTAACACCTGCTGCATGGGGTCATTGTGGAAATTAAAAGGGATAATGTATGCGAGAATATTTTGTAATAACCAATCACACAAATGTAACTTTGAAAGTCAATCTACCGTTCTCCCCACCACCTCCCCACCACAAAAGAAGCTGGAAAAAAACCTTTATGGTTCTTTCTTCTTTGGCTGAGAATCTGTCAGAGTGAGCCTTGGTCCTGGAGTCAGGCTATCTTTAGTTTGATTCTGAATTCTGTCACTTTCTAGCTGTGTATTATCATTGAACCATTCACTTAACTTCTATGGGCCTTGATTTCTTCTCCTGTAAAAATATAGTAATATCTACCTAACACAAGTATTGAGAGGATTAAATTAGATGATATATGAAAAGCACATGCACAGTGCTTGGAACACAGTAAGTACTTAATAAATTGTAGGTCCCTCCCCACTGGTTCCATTGTAGGTGACCATTACAAGCATGAAGAAAACTGTCCAAGTTGAAACTCTATTTTATCTTATTTATTTAATCTCACCTTCTCAAAATGACAAGATCTCCTAAGTATGCTTTTCTGGATTTTGTAGTTTGGTTAAGATGATGATTACAAGGGCAGGTAAATTTACACTAGAATCTGGAATGGTGAGGCTGCAACATTGTTCAGTCCTCCTTGTGAGTCTCTCATGGAACTACTCACTTGTTGGAAGAAGCTGACCTTCAGAGAGAGAGGCCCATGTTCTTTGGTTAAGGTTACGGGAACAGCTGTGCACGCCTGTGAAAAGCCTCCAAATAAGTGCATTGGCACTTCTGATAACCTTTTCTCAGTGTGTTGACATTTCTGTTGGCTTTGAATAGCCCTTGATATTTTAATATGTTTAGGTAAAGTTGATAGGCTTTTTCCTAGTAAAGGAGAACTTAGCTATAACAGAGCCTGGTAGTTTCCATATGTGGATCTTAATATATGAATTATCTTCCAAGGTTTGCTTTTAGAATGCTTGATGAGCACATAATTTACTGATGTCAACCTCATCTGTCATTATAATTCACATATGAGGTTTTCATGTCTCAGAGATATTCTTGCCTTTCGAACTAGGCATTATCTTCCAAGTATCCCATATGCTCTAGACTTCTTTTGTCTTTTAGGACACTCACGGAAGCTCTGCTAGAATTAAGAGGCTGTCAAAGTTCTATTACAAACATAGTTTTATTACTGATGTATGGCAGAGGGTAAAGAACATATTATAGCCAGAGCTGAGCCTTCCTACATTGTAGCCCCAGTTATAAACATTTTTCTGGGATACTTATAAACATTAGTGACTTACATGTCCACCCAGCTTTCAAACATAAATTTGAGGACTTCTGCAAAGCAACTAAGTGGAGGTGGCAAAATTAACATGGAGGAGTATATAGACAGATTGATTATGGGAGCTTTTGAGTATTTCTCCTTTAAAATATCCCAAGGAATTCACAGAGTCCCTTATTCCCTAAAAAAGATCCTGTCAAGTTTAACCAAACCCAAGGAATCATTTGCACCCCAGCTTATGCTTAGTGGGCACAGCAATGGATATATTTCAGATTGAGACTGGAATTGATGTGGGGGTATAAGGAAGATAAGTAAGTTTTGTCCATTTTCCTTTCTTTCTATCACACAGACATGATCTGTTCCCCACTTTTACAGAAAGGTCATGCAGAGGAAAAAAGGAGTGGGAGGGAGTAAAGCAAGGGAAAGGTGGAAAGAAAAACAAGAAGGCAGAGGATAGAGAAAATATCAAGGTAAAAGTATGCATGGTGTCACAGTGGGATTTGGGCAGCAAAGGCAAATGAAAGTTAGAACCAGGAACTCTAAGAGACAAGAGTGGCCTTAAGGGTCTAGGTGGCAAGGGATTAGTTAGCTTAGGCAATGTTCTGGGAATATGAGCTCACTAAAGAACTAGAGTTCTACTTTCTTTGTGGAAACCAATTTTAAGTCCTAGTTTTGGGTCTTTGCTTATGAAATTGTCTCCAACTTTATGCAGGACAAGACTCATTTATTAAAATCACTCTCTTTTCTCATCCCAGGTATCCATTCAGCTGAGTTTATTGAAGTAGCCATTTAGATAATCAAGGTCATAGTTATTTTACTGTTAGACATTTATTTCCTTCTGTATTGCACTTATCTATGCAAATTATCAATATGTCAATTAAAATATCTTGATAAGCTTAAAGATAACGAACTCCATGGAAGCCCAAGAAATTTGGAGTGATTATCATCACTGTACCTTTGGAAAGAAAATACGTCAAGTATGCTACCCTCAAGGAATTTACAATTAAGCTGGTTTTCTCCCATTAGTTTAGCAGCTTCTAGAATCCCATTGGTTTCTCAGTTTTTATTGGCTAGGTTATAGCATAATAATATGCCCAAATCAAAATACTTAAAAATGGCTGACATTTGAGCAAGATCACACACTCATCTACAAGAAAGCATGATTACTATTAAAGAAGAGGGTGTGGAATATATGGAAAACAGGAGGTACGTGCCCTCATACAGATCAGAAGATTAGGGTGATTGACACTCTTCGAGCAGCGTTGTTCCATCTGTTATTCTCCTTTCTTTTCCCCACCCAATCTAATTGGTTTGTAACTCTGGAAAAGTTAATGAACAAAGACAGAACCTTAAAGTCCTCATCTGTACAGTGGGGTTAAGATTGTTTACCTTACAGGGTAATTATGAGGATCAATGGGATAAAATGTATAAATTGCTTGTGGCAGAAACCACGAATTGTTCCCAATATTCTGGGCTACTCTTCCTCCCTAATAGTAGAATGATTAATTTTATTTTGTCACATGGCAACCTAAAGTACTTCACTTTCCAGGCTCTTTTGAATGTTGATTTGGCCATATAACTAAGTTTTGATTAAAGGAATCAGGTTGGAGAAGAATGAACTGGCAAGGAACAGAGGACAACCTTCAGCCAACTGCCAGCAAAGAGCTGAATCCTGCCAACTGCCATGTGAGTATGCTTGGAAGCAAATTTGTCCCCAGTTGAGCCTTCACACTAAACGCCACCTCAGCAAGCACCTTGATTGTAGCCTTGTACAAGACTGTGAGACAGAGGATGCAGCTAAGCCATGCCCAGATTCCTAACCCACAGAAGTATGAATTGTTTTAAGCTACTAAAGGGTGGAATAATTATTATGCAGCAATAGGTAATTTATGCAGGGATACATGTGGGAGTGGAATATGGGGATTCCAAAAAGTGTCCTCAAAGAGAAAGAATGTGCCCTTCTGCTCCTTTCTCTTGATAGCTGGAATAAGGACATAATGGCTGGAACTCTAGCAATTATTTTAAACCATGAAGTGACAACAGAGCAGAGCAACAAGTAAAAATGAACCTGGATTCCTGAGATTATCATATATAATGCTACTCTGAATCACCTACACCTACCTATACAACAGAGAGATATATCAATTTTTTTGTTTATTTTGGGTTTTCTATCACTTGAAGACAAATCTAGTTCTAACTAGTAATGGTGTCTGACACTACTCTTAACACCAGATAAATATTTAAGAAATACTAGTTTTCTTTCTATGCATCAAAAAGAATAAAATACCTAGGAATAAATTTAACCAAGAAGGTGAAAGATGTGTGCACTATAAACAATAAGACATTAATGAAAGGAATTGAAGAAGATGCAAATAAATGAAAATCATATTCTGTGTTTGTGGATGGGAAGAATTAATATTGTTAAGTTGTGCATACTACCAAAAACAATCTACTGACTCAATGCAATTCTTATCAAAATTCGAATAACATTTTTCACATAAGTAGAAAAAAAATCCTAAACTTTGTATGGCTCCATGAAAGACCTTGAATAGCCAAAGTAATCTTGAAAAAGAAGAAAACTGGAGACATCACACTCCCTGATATCAAACTATACTACAAAGCTATAGGAATCAAAACAGTATGGTATTGGCATAAAAACACTTAGATTAGTGGAACAGAATAGAGATCCCAGAAATAAACACACGCATATATGTTCAATTAATTTATGACAAAGGAGCCAAGAATGTACAATGGGGAGAGGACAGTCTCTTCAATAAATGGTCTTGGGAAAACTAGACAGCCACACGCAAAAGGATGAAACTGGACCACTATGTTACACCATATACAAAAATCAACTCACAATGGATTAAAGACTTGAATGTAAGACATGAAACCATAAAACTCCTAGAAGAAAACATAGGCGGTAAACTCCTTGACATTAACTTTTCGGATTTTAAACCAAAAGCAAAAGCAACAAAAGGAAAAATAAACAAGTGGGACTACATCAAATTAAATAGCTTCTGCACAGCAGATAATACTATCAAGAAAATGAAAAGACAACCTACTAAATGGGAGAAAATATTTTCAAATCCTCTATCTGATAAGAGGTTAATATCCAAAATGTATGAAGAATACATACAACTCAATATAAAAAAAACTAAACAATATGATTAAAAACTGGGCAGAAGATCTGAATAGACATTCCACTCGAGAAAACTTTCAGATGGCCAAGAGGCACATAAAAATTTGCTCAACATCACTATCAGGGAAATGAAAATCAAAACCACAATGAGATATCACCTCACACCTGTTAGAATGGCTGTTATCAAAAAGTCAAGAAATAGCAAGCATTGGTGAGGATGTGGAGAAAAGGGAACCCTTGTGCACTGATGGTGGGAATATAAATTGGTGTGGCCACTATGGAAAACAATATGGATGTTCCTCAAAAAATTAAAAATAGAACTACCATATGATCCAGCAATTCCATTTATGTGTATTTATTTGGGGACAATGAAAACACTAATTCAAAAAGATATATGCACCCATGTTCATTGCAGCATTATTTACAATAGCCAAGATATGGAAACAACCTAAATGTTCAATGATAGATGAATGGATAAAGAAAATGTGGTGTATATATATATATACAATGGAATATTATTCAGCCATAAAAATTAATGAAATCTTGTCATTTGCAACAACATGGATGAACATTGAGGGCATTATGCTAAGTGAAATAAGTCAGGCAGAGAAGGACAAATACCATATGATCTCACTTATATGTGGAATCTAAGAAAAAAATCCCAACAAGCTCATAGATACAGAGAACAGATTGGTGGTTGCCAGAGGTTGGGGTTGGATGGTGAGTGAAATGTGTAAAGGGAGTCAAAAGGTACAAACTTTCATTTATAAAATAGATAAGTCAATGGGATGTAATGTACAGCACAGTGAATATAGTTAATAATACTGTATTGCATATTTGAGAGTTGCTAAGAGAGTAGACCCTAAAAGTTTTCATCACACACAAAATTTTGTAACTATATGTGGTGACAGATGTTAACTAGACTTACGGTGGTGATCATTTTGCAATAGATACAAATATTGAATCATTATGTTATATACCTAAAACAAATATAATGCTATATGTCAATTATATCTCAATAAAAAAAGAAATAATAGTTTTCTTTCTACCCCCAGTGTCATGGAAAAGGGAATACAAAGTACCTTGTGGCAACATTCTTGTCTTTCAGGAGCATATAGTCTAATTTCAAAATGGTTTTAATGGTTTAGCTAAACTGTTCTCACTAAACTGCATTCTCAGTCAACATTTAAATATACCAGGTTCTCTACAGTATGCTGAATTCTTTTTCGTAATGGGAAAAAAATGTACTTTCTGAAGGTAATATTCACCCTTAATTTTATCCATTGGTTGAAAAAATGGAGCTTTATGTATTTTTTCTCCTTATTTAAGTATGAATCTTTACATATATAATGACTTTCAGTTTTGTCACTGGTAAATTGTATGAACTTGCCCAAGTCCCTTACAACCTGGGACCCTCCATCTCCCCAATGGCAAGAGGGGAATAATAATATTACCTACCTCATAGTGTATAGATTAAATGAGATAATTCACCTAAAATATTTAGCATAGTGCTCCACACAAGTAAACACTGTGTAAATTCAAGGATCATGTTATTTGGAATGTTGTTATTAATACATTTCTCCAGTGCAAAGATTTTATGTTGATCCTGGCCTTCTATGTTTATATGTAGGCTCTGAGCTCCTCTGGAGATAATGCCTAAAACTGAAAGAATGAGTCTAATGTTGAAATTCTCAGATACTAAGGCAGGAATAGGGTAGATATTTTTTGTCAGAAGGTGGACCTTCCCAAGCATCCATTGAATTCCTCTCCATGCAGGAATGTACCATCTATTCGTATGACTATGGCAGGCCTAGTAATGACAACAGATGATTGCCTTTTTTTTTCTTGAATAACTTTACAAATGAAAACTTTCTTCACTCTACCTCACCTTTCTTCAGTCTTCCATTATGGTTTCTTGTCTGTTAGATGTTCAAGAAGCTCTTCCTTCAGTCTTGATTTGTATATCTGGATTCATGGAAAGACCTAGACACCCAGAAGTTTTGTTCACTAGCTGACCATTGGCATCATTTATAACTTATGGAATGCATATATTTAAGGACAAAATGGTTTTCCAATTTTGGTCTGTCCTGTGGATTTTATGCTGCTTTTGGCTGTTGGGCTCAACTGTGGGATAATTAATTTTGGCAAATGTTTGCTGGCCTAGTTTTCTGGAAGTAAGAGATTGTCATATAATCTGGTCCCAGGTTCATATGAATTTCTCTATGCTGCTCATCCAGCTGCTTTGGCTTGCCAGAGACTGTTCAATACTAGAATTTTCATACAAAGCTTTTTGTTATCCACCCCACCCAAGCAGCTTAGTTCCCTCAGGGGTGTGATCCGAATTGAAATCACTGGAAAATTATTGTAGCTCTAATTGACGATAAAGGAATCTTGAGCTGGCCCGAGGGTTTAGCAGGCTCAGATATTTTATAAAAATGAGCTTTTGACCGGGCAAATAGCATCTATAGGCTTTAATGTTAATGAAGAAATATATTTTTCATAGAAGATAAAGATGTTCTAACTTATCATGAGATTTGAGTGTGTTTTTCTTTTCTTTTTCTAGTTGTGTGACTAGATCTGGTATGCACTTTATCTACTCTCCTTTTGAATATTTGGGTTAAGGATATGTATATCCAGAATGAAGTTAACTGATTTTTTTTAAAGCATGATAATTGTGACTTATTGATGATCATGATTTTAACCAATGGTGCTAACTGTTCCTAGATTTTAATCTTCTAGTCAGAGACCAACCAAGGTTTCCACTAATTGATGTGGTAGCCTGCAAAGTGGACTTGAAGTAGATTTTTTCTCCCTGTCTTATGTTGTGACAAATTCTATCTTATTGATACTCACTAGGATGGCCATAATTTTAAAAAACTGAAAATAAGATATGTTGGTGAGGATGTGGAAAAATTGGAACCCTCATACATTGCTGTTAGGAGTGTAAAATGGTGCACCTGCTGCGGAAAACAGTTTAGCAGCTCCTCAGAAAGGTAATCATAGAATTACTATATGACTCAGCAATTCTACCCCTAGGTGTACACCCAAAAGACCTGAAAACAGGTGGTCCCAAAAAGCCTGTACATGAATGTGCATTGCAGCACCGTTCACAATAACCAAACAATGGAAAAAAACAAAATGTCCATCAATCGATGAGTGGATAAATAAATTTGGTATATCTATATAATGAAATATTATTCACCCATAAAAAGAAGTGAAGTGCTGATACAGTCATGTACCACATAATGACATTTCTGTAAATGATGGACCACATATATGATGGTGGTCCCATAAGATTAGTACCATATGGCCTAGGTGTATAGTAGTCTATATCACCTGGGTTTGTGTAAGTACTGTAAGGTAGGAAGAAATTTTCCTCTACACGTCTAGGTTTTTCAGACTGGCCTAAGAATTAAATTTACATGAGACATTAACAGGAGAAAAATCAACAAATTTTTAATAACATGTATACATGGGAGAAACTCAGGAAAACCAAGTGATCACCAAAATGGCTGAAGCTCTCACCTTAAATGCTATCCACAGCTAAAGACAAAATAAGATGTTGGGCATGGGGAGAGTTAGGGACTTGAAAGGGAAAGAAGGTAATTCACAGGGAGGTGAAAAGGAGCAAACATTTGGAAAACAAGTGTTTCGCCACACAGAAACAGAAGAACACAGAGAGAAGCCCAACACACAGGCTTTTCTAGGTTCCTCCCTGTCTACCACCTAGTCCATGTTATGCCAAGTTGATAGCTTGCTTCTTGAGACAGGTTTTTTTATGTGAATTCTTTTAGGCAGTTAAGGGGGAGGTAATGGGAAAAGCTTTATGAGTCTTTTGTTTCTTAAAAATAATCAGCCTAAAACAATCCTCATGTTAAAGAGACACATTTCGGGGTGACAAATTTTGTTCCCTTTCAGTACATCCTATGATGTTCATACAGTGACAAACTCGCCTAACAATGCATTTCTCAGAATAGATCCCTGTGGTTAAGTGATATATGACTGTACATGTTACAACATTGATGAACCTAGAAAACGTGATGCTAAGTCAAATATGCCAGATACAAAAGGTCGCATGTTGAATTATTCCATTTATATAAAATATCCAGAATAGGAAAATACATAGAGACAGGAAACAGATTGGTGGTTGCCAAGGACTAGGGAGGAAGGAAGGAGTGACTGCTTAATGGATGCAGGGTTTTCTCTTGGTGTGATGGAAATGTTTTGGAACTAGATAGAAGTGCTGGTCACACAACATTCTAAATGTACTAAACGCCACTGAGTTGTACACTTTATTATTATTATCATCATTTTTGCTGAGGAAGATTCACCCTGAGCTAGTATCTGTGCCAATCTTTCTCTATTTTTTAGTATGTGGTCCACCATCACAGCATGACCACTAAAAGAGGGGTGTGGATCTGTGCCCAGGAACTGAACCTGGGCCGCTGAAGCGGAGCACACCAAACTTAACCACTAGGCCACCAGGGCTGGCCCTGAATTGTACACTTTAAATGGTTGATTTTATGTTACATTAATTTTACCTCAAATTTTTTAAAAAAAAATTTCTATCTCATTAGTTTGTCAAGGAACAAGAAAGGCAGTCACCATCCATGTTGCTTTTGTAGAAATGTGTGTTTCGGCAGTGAGGTTCACATTTTGCATTCTGAAATGAATTGGACTTAGGGGACAGAAGACACAGAAAAAGACCTCTTTGAGGTATCGTTTTTAAAGAGCAGCATTAGCCATTTGACACTCCCAGTATCAAGTTAAAAAACTTCTTAATGTCATCTGGATCAACCTCATCCCTAACTATAACTCTCTTGGGTGTCATGGAGCATGGCCATTGAAAATCAATGGGTCTAACTGAAACACTAACTTTCTTCTGTTTAACTTGTCACATGTTATGGTCCAGTAACAATATCCTGTTTGCACTTTTCCAGACATGCATATTATTTCATTTCTTGATCTCTTCATATTTTCTGTACTTTTTGCTTGGGATGCCCTTCTTCGCCTTGGTCATCTAGCAAACTTCTACTCTTTCTTCAAGGCCTAAGTCAAAGTGCCACCTCCTCAAGGAGACTTCGTTGCTCTTTCCTCTGTTTTATTTAATATCTTATATATACTTCTATTAATGCACTTAGGACACTTAATTGTAATTACATGCTTGCATTTCTATTTTCCCCACTAGACTGTGAGTTCCTTAGGAAAAGGAACTGTATCCATTATGATCTCTACTGTGTTCTTTCTGCCTAGAAAAGTCCAGGGCCTATAAGAGGAACTCATGAAAGCATGTTGAGAGACTTAATTATACAAAAGACAGTATGATGTTGGCTTTCTTGGAGGAAGCAGAATAATGAAAAAAGCCTTGGAAATCGGACTATATCTGATTTCAGCTGCCATAGAATTCTTTTTGAGAATTTTAGCTCCAAGGAATCCTGTCTCAAAGCCTCAATCATCTATCTGCTACCAAGATATAATGTATCTGCTGTTTTGTTCCCAGTTTCTCCAATTGAGAAAGGTTCCTGATTATTTGTGCTGGCAAGAGTATTTCCTGTAGATGCTCTTAATGTAAAATACAGCATTCTGAGATCATGGGATCTACACTGAAGAACGTTTTTTCTACTTGTATCTGCTGCCATGGCTCAATTGTTCTGGAGATTTGGACACTTTTTTGTGACCTGATTTTCTTTAAAAAAGACAACTCCCTCATCCCTAGAGCCCTTGAAGGTCTCTAGAAGCTTTAGCAAGGCAGATGAGTCCGCCAACCTCAGCACTCTGCCAGTTTCCATCCTGTACATGTTTTTAACCCTCAGGGTAGAGTGAATGCCTGGAGATAGTCTTTTATAACATTTGTTTGGCAAGAAAAATAGAAAAAAAAATGATAGCAGCCAAGGGTCACGGTTTCTTCATTCTGCAAGAATATCTTTAAGCATATTCTGCTTTTATTTTTGCAAAGTAAAAAGCTCATAGCTCTGTGACAACTCCTCGCATAACCTTTTTTGTTTTGTTTTGTTTTGTTCCTGGAATAGGGCTATCACAGCTGTAATTCTAGATTGCTTATATTCTTTGCATTTTTTCTTTTTACTTGAAAGTGTTAAGTTACATCCTCTACCTCTTCTCTTCTTATGCATCCTTTTTCCTATGCTCAGTTTACAACTTGCACAGAAGGCACTCAATTTGGGGACCACTGACCCTTAATGACCCCAATAGATGGGCTTCTGAAAATACATGAACCATCTCAGATTGTGAGCTGAGCAAAATTATGTATATTTGTGTATGTGTGAATTTTTTTCTGAGGAATAAGATGCACAAATTTCACCAGATTCTCAACATGCTCCATGAGCCAAAAATATGTTCAGAACCATCGTTGTATATAAACGTAGACAAATACGCTTTAAGAGACCTCTTCAGAAAGTAAAATAAGAGTCTGGCACAAAAAGAAGTTTCTTCTCAAGGGGAGCTTTCTCTTTCTTTGGGGAATTTTCATGAAATGAGACTAGAACTTTCTGGATTGTAAAAACTGGTTTTGGAATTGCACTGTCACACCTTCAGATTGAGTCTCCTTATTCAAGCTGCTGGAACTTACAGACTACTAGCTGAGCTGTTAGAAGTCACATAAAAATCACCAGTTGTAGCTCCTAAAGGAGAAACAGCAAAGGAACTGTTGCTGGACTTATAAATCTTTTTCAAATATTTGAGGTCCAGTTGTTATTTGTAGGTTGCTGCAGAAAATGTTCCAGCATATTAATATCTGTGAATTTATATGTGTAAACCTGTGTACATTTCTTTATCAATCTGCATTTATTCTGCACTCTAAGATGATTTACACCCTCCCAGTCCCTGAAAACCCTGAGGACAGAGTGTTACACATACTCCCAATTATTTATGCATAAAAATATGAGGTTTGGCCATTGGACCCACTGACATAGCTAAACATTTTTGGCCTCCTCACAAGGTAAAGAGTGGAGATGTGGCGGTTTGTGGACTTACATTCCATAGTCTGCATTGGTCTGTGGGGGAAGTGAAGAGTGCGGAGAAAAAGAGCTCCTTTAACTTCTTAAACTAATCTCTCAGAAACAAGGTTTCATCCATTGAGGCACAATATCAGAAGTGGGACATTTTCAGGTTTTGTCAACTTGGAACTCTCATTTCTGCCCTTCCCCTATACTATTCCCTGCAAATATACTTGGTTTGGCGAGAAGGGGGTAGGGTTACCTATGAAGTGCTAATATTTCACTCTCCATACACTTTATTTCTTGCCTCGCATCATGAAAGCAGGGGCCATGATTTATACTTTATATGCACAATGCTCAGCATATAATAGATACTCCATATCTACTGATTGATTTCAATTTTCATGTTGACTGGCAGTTTATGATATTTAGTGACTTAATATCGCTAACTCTTAGAGATGGGGTCATTGAATTTTCATTTAAAGGTAAAAATCCAAAGAGCAGAGCTCAACGGGCAAATGTGGCTTTGGACAGCTGAACTCAGTCATTCTGTTCTTAGTGATGGTCATCTTTGTTTGGATTGTTAGACTGGACATAACTAGTTAGACTGGACAAGACGAGAAGCTTCCAGGACTTACTTTCATTCACATGAGCATGGCAGATGACCCTTCTAATCAGTACATTAAAACACCGGGGAAAGAATCCAGTTTCCAAAATTGTTCTACATGGTAAGGCCAGTGTTGTTTAGTTCAAGTCAGTTTGGTGGTTTGCAAAGAAGTTTTATAGAAGGGCATGTCAGACGAACTATTCTTTCAACAAGTCCTTCTTTTCTAGGAGTTTATTGGCCATCCATTAAAATGTAAGCTCTATGGGGGCATGCATTTGTGTTTGTTTTGTTCACTTCAGTAACCTAGTGATTAGAACAGTGACTGGCAGAGAGGGAACTCAATAAAACTTTCCAAGTAGGCTCAATCAATCAACAAGAGCTTAGTGAAGAGTAACTATATGCCTATCAAAGTGGCAAGTTCTCTGAGGATACAAAGAAAGTTTTTAAAGTGGAGCAGTCCTTATCCTCCATGAGTTTCGAATCCACCTGAGGAGATAAAATAAACAGATACAAAAGAATTACACACGAAAGCACCCAGACCAAGAAAAGAACGGCTTGAGTTCCCTTTCTGGCTCTGCTACTTATTTTTGGGTTAGCTTAGACAAGTCATTTTATTTGGGGATATTATCATTTTATCATTGGGAAAACTGTGGGTTACATAAATTTAGAGATTGAAAATGTGATAGTGCTATATTTACAAATTCCGAGAAACAAGTGTCACAGTGGGCTGTAATTGCCAAAGAAGGGGTTGGGTAAAAGATAGGCTAGAACTCAGCCTTGAAGGATGAGTATCATTTAACTTTGTAGAGGGAAGGATTGAGAGAATGTTAGGAAGAAATAGAATACATACAAAGGCATGGAGTAAAATATGAGTTTAACATAGGTAGGATGTCTTCAATAGTGGAGAATATATTTTGGAAAAGAGGGATAAAGGTTGCTAAGAGAGAGAAGTTCAGGTAGTAGAAGGTGCAAAGTGTCAGAAAATAGATTTGGATCAAAAAGTGAGGAAAGAAGCAGTCATACATAAAGTGTGTGTGTATGTGTGTGTATACATCTAGTGCTTAGAACAGTGCCTGGTACACAGTGAACTCCATATATACCTCAGCAATTATATAAAATATATATAAATATATAAATATATAAACACTTATATATGGGAGGCGGAAAAAAATAGAAGAGAGGAGAAAAGAGGGGAGGGAAGGGGAGAGAGAGAGAGTGTGTGAGAGAGAGAGGAGCTGCAAATAAAAATTAAATAGAAAGATTAACCTGACAATAGTGTAGTTGTGTTCAGGGTGGATCAGAAGACAAATCAGCTACATGCGTATTTCAGCCATCTAAGCATATAGTCATGAGGCTATAATCATACATCCGAGATAGAGATATTCTTAGATATCTACTATTTTAACCTCAAACTTAAAGTAGAAATCCTTTCTGCATTCTCCCAGTCTCTGATAGCTTACAGTGACAGAGTTCACCGTTTTTCAAGGCAGCCCATTTTGTTTATGGGGATTTTGTATCCTTAGACAGAGCTTTCCGATCCTGAGCCTAAATTTGCCTCCTCGTGAGTTCTACTCATTATCCTGATTCTCCCCTTGGGGTTACACTCAACATGTCTAATTTTGCTTCCACATCACATTCTGGCTGAATTTTCCCTTTTTTAAGAAAAACATTTCCAGTTTCTTCAATCACCCCTTCACAGCATGATTTCAGAAACTTTGCCATCTGGAATATCCTTTTCTGAAATCTCTCTAGACTGGTAAAGTTCCTATTAGAATGTGGGTACCCAGAAATGAACACAGTCTACCAGACATGGTCTGATTAGTGCCGAGTTCCTCCCTTGAACTGGGCATTCTATTTGTATTGCTCTATTCTAACACTGCATTTGCTTTCTAAGTGGCTACATCACACTATTGACTAATTTCAACTTGTGACTGCCTAAAAGCCACAACCACGCAATGGCTTGTTGACCTGGTGAACTTCCTCTTTATTATTTTGGCCTTTCAAACGTGTTGAAATCTTTGTGAGTGGAAAATCTAGGGAACTAGGCAGGTCGAAAAACTACTTCTTTCTAAAAATTGTCTACATTTGTTATTATTTTGGGGGAGAGAGGAGTGTTGAAATACAGCCACACAACTCACTAATTCAAGAGTAGTTGGAGGATCTATTTACCGAATTAGTGAAAAGTCCGAATCACTTCCTAATTTGAAAAAGAGTGATAGTTGAAATAAAAAGACTATGATGATATTTTCAAGGAAAGGACGTGCTTAGCCAGCTTTAATGAATAATAATTAACAGTAACCATCCTTACATACATTTCATGGTTAAAATTCTTTTAAAATAGTCCCTTTAATGCCAAATGTTGGGCGTTAATTTGCTGAGCCAACTTTTTTCCCCCATACAGCGGAAAGGAAAATATAAGTAATAGCTAACAGTTTTATAGCACTTACAATATGTAAGGCTGTCTTCTAAACACTTTGCTTGCTCATTTAAGCTTCTCAACAATCCTATGAAGTGGACACTATTGTTATCATCACCACCTCATTTTTATTTTACAGCTGAGGAAACTGAGGTACTGAGAATTTAAATAACTTCCCCAAAGTGAAATACCTAGTAAATTCAATAATGGAATTTGAATCCAGATAGTCTGGCTCCAGAGTTGGTGCTCATAGTGCTTCTCATATCCAAGTACTCATCTCAATCAAAATAGTAGAATCTAAATAATGTCTTACAGTATTTAGAAAATTTTCCCAACTTGTTTGGGCTAAGATGACCAAATTTAAGGGGAAGGTGAGCTTCCATAGTCCAGACTAATATGTCTTCTCTCTTGCAAGTAGTGATGGTGGTTATGAGGGAGGAAGTTTCACAATTGACTGCAGTCCCTTTGTCTATGTAGTATGTTTTATTAAACGTTTTAGGATCTCGCAGATGAATCCATGTGACATAAAGATGTTTGAAAAGATTTAAAGTTATATGAATTGGCAAGACATTGGCTGCCCTTCACCTGAAAAGGTAGATCGATGGATAAATGCCTTAAGAATCCAGTCAGAATTGCTGAGAATGTGACTGAAAGAGTGGAGAGGATAGAGAAAATCAAAGAAGGAGATCAAGGACCCTCATCTTTCACAGTCTGTCTCAGAACTGGGTTTTCTCACATTAAAGGAAAGGAAAAGTAAGGGAAGGCAAGGGAAGGGAAAGGGAGGGAAGGGGAGGGAGGGAGAGCGAAGGGAGAGATAACGGAGAAAAGGAGAGGGAAGGGGAAGGAAGGGAAGGAGAAAACCAAATCTTTCAACTCAATAAAGCTAATTTCATGTGAATTGGCATCAGTGCAAAGTAAATTAGTTGAGTAGTTTACGGTATATCTCCCATAGTAATCTGGCTTGTCTTGAGACATTGAGCTTTTTAAACAAATTTTACTGCCTAGTCTATGGCTTTGTGGTTCTATCATGCTCAAGGAAATATGCTGACAACTTGTTTTCTGTTTCCACTGGCAGCATTACTGTTTTTAAATTGAAATGATAAATGGTCGGGTATGGTGCAATGGTTGAAACCTGAATTGTATACTGATATTCTATATTTCTCTTTAATGCACACATTTTTATTCCCAGATAGATTTCCACTGTGTTAAACAAAATGGCCATCATGTGTTAATTGTAATCAGTAATCAGTTATATGGAGTTTAGTCCTATTACTTGAAAGAAAGATATGTCCTAATTTAGGCTTTTCTTCATTATATAGGAGTACTTTGGGGAAGATGAGGGGACTTTGAGGAGAAAATTCTTCTTTGCTTTTTCTACTTGGGGAAACCTAAGTGTGTAGAATGTTTTCCTTTTTTTTTAAATCCATGCCTTTCAAAGCATTTGAGAACAGTTGATTTGTATTTTCTCCTCACATGTTGTCAAAGACAGTGCTAGAGACCTGGAAAGACTCACTTTGATCTGAAGGTAGTTTTGCTTGCCATGTGCTTGTGCAATTGAGCACTACCTGATAATCAAAACCAACTCTCCAAACCTGAGCTTAGTCCTTCGACACCTTATTTGAGTCTTTGGGGGAAAGTTTAAACCTTTATATCTTCATCTGTCAAATGAGCTGATCCAAGTTCCAAACAATATTACACTCAATGATTTTTAACCACTGCGGAAGATGGAGCAATCACAAAAGGCTGTTACTTGTGTTAGGTAGTGGTGTATACATTAACAAAATTATTCATAGGTGAAGTGTACTCGTGTTGGGTCCTCTGCTTGGTGTCCACGTAACTCCCACTCCTATCTTCAGCATATTCCTAGCATTCCCCATGTACTCAGTGCCTTCACGAATTCCAGAATCCTTCCTACTTTCTGTTTCTGTCTCCTTCCACCTTTATCAAAACTTACCCATCAAATGCCTCATAACTATAGGCTTCTGTATTCCACGTCACTTAAACAAGTCACTTAGTTTCTGGGCCTCTGTTTTCCCATAAGTAAAATAAAGGGATTGAAATAGATGACCTTGAAGGCCTCATCCAGTTTTAAAATTGCATGAGTCAATACTTGTGTTAATGTGGAATCTCATAAATGTGCTTTACTTCCTGATAGAGGAGTTTGGTGGAATCATAAAGACCAGATTATGGAAACTCCCTGGGAACATCACAATTTAACCTAGTTAAAATGATTTTCAAACACTAATGGTAGGCATTTCAGGGACTTCCTCATGAATTTTGATTTCCTTCAAATCACACTCCATAAATGGCTACCTATTTTATTTATGCCTATAGTCAACTCTTCCTGTTTGTTTCCAGGTAGCAAATATCCACAGTCATTTTGTAAGAAGAAGGAGATTTACGTGTATTCTTTTGGACTTAACTCCTTACTCATTTAGTTGAGCTCAGATCCTCTTAGGAAATAAACAATATTTCTGAGGTTTTTTTTTTAAGCAGATTTTCCTTTTCTGTTGGTATCATCCCAGCCATACTTTCCAAGATTGTTCATTATGACCAACCCTTCCAAAATAATGTCTCAGTCTAAAAGCAATTGCTTCTCCCAGTGCTACTCACGGATCAGATGTCTTCTTTAAAAAAAAAAAAAAATCTCCTCCTGAAGCACAGCTCATCCAGTGATATTAACACCAAGTTTCCTGACTAGCTTTTGGGCATTTTACGTTTCTATGATGAGACACCAGCTTGATTTTCCCCAGGTTAAGGGAAAAGACAAACCATGGCAGATTTTTTTTCTTTTGGCTTCTCTTTCTTTTAAAACAAAGAACAAAATGACATATCCAAATTTGAGACATCTGGATGTTTCCCATCATGTGGCTTAAACATCTGCATTTTTTCACTTCTCATCCAGATGTTTTGGTCTTATGTAAACCTAGCTAAAGTGAAGGAGAATATCAAGCAATCATCTGGGGACTTTGATTAACATGGACAGCAAATCTGAATAATCCATGCTCTGAGAGTCCTGTTTTTTGTCTAGCTCAGAACACATTACTAATGAGGTCAAAGTTACCATAGGTTTGTTCCTTGTATGGGCCAGTTAGCTCTGATCTGTTCCCTGACCACAGAACGCACCTCTAGACTCAGCCAGCTGTCTGGAAAAGGATTGTCCTTGGTCCTACAGGCAGACATGCAAGAAGCTGAATATCCAACCTCTATCACTTGGAAAGTAAATAAAAATGCATTTTTCATGGACGGTTTGGTCAGTGGCGTTATTTTTGTATAAAAATAATAATTATAATAGTAGATCTTATATAGTGCTTACTATGTCAAACACTGTTCTAAGCACTTTACACACATTAATTCACAATGTTCACAACAACTCCACGAATATTATTATTATTATTCTTATTTTACAGGTGAGGAAATAAAGGCATGAAAGTTTAAGTAATTTGCCCAGGATGAAAATGGGTGGTGTTTTCATTTTTTCTGTTCATTTTCCCACATTCCCTCTGTTCAAAAGGTTGGGGGGAACTCACAATGTATTGGCTGTTTCGAAAATATGCCAAGGGATAACAGAAACCTGGATGTTTCTGCATATTGAGTTCTTGGATGGAACTGCTACTGTGGCACACCCTGTGCCTAGTAAAGGAGGTTAATCTAATCCCTATTCTTCCACCCAATACGATAATTATAGGCATACAAGCACCCTTTGTAAAAAAGAAAGGAAATGTTTTTATTGGCAATAAGTCAGTATATAAAGTATATATTTAGAAAAGGACTATGTGGTTAGGAGCAATGAACTACATTGGGTGGCCTCATAGAACAAAATTGTCTGAATGCTCTGAGGAAGAATGATTTGTTTGACTGGCAAAATGCTTAAGAAACTTTGATCTCCAACCACAAATTGACTTAGAATCCTAAAATCCTAGACCTAGACAGCACATAAAGAGATAATCTAATCCATTATTTTTCTTTTTTTAAAATTGGAAACAATAAAAAACAATTGCTTGCTGAAAAAAGCAAATGAAAACATGTCCCTCATATTTTTAAGGACTCCAGGAACTGAAACTTCACAGATGCTCTCAAATTCATTTGTCCATTTAATCAAGAAATGTGATGTGAGCACTTACTCTGTGACCAGTACTGCTATGAGTGCTTGAACTATATAGTAAGGAATAAGACATGGCCATTGATCTTCAGAAACTCATCATCTATTCTGGTGTTTTCTGCTTCAGAAGGTAAACGCTCTCCTTCCTATAACTTTCCTGCCTTTTGTTTCATCTTCTGGCATTATGGAAAAGAATTTTTCAACATCTTACTAATGGACTGTATTCATTAAACTTCATTTCCTTTTCCTTCCCGGCAAACAGCTAGACTACATTTCCTACCCACTCCCCACTCCCTATCTCCACTACCCGCCTTGGAATGTGAGTGGTGTTTATGGGCCATCTTGTGCCAACCTCCATGTTCTCTCCACTCATCTATAGGCTCCTTGGACCTAGAGGAAATCAGAAGAACAAAATAGAAAGAGCCTATTTCTGAATGACTGTGGAGCAGAGCCTCTCCCCATAACCTTTTCCAATCCTCATTAGACTGTGATGTGATCAAGCAATACATTTTTATTGTGTTAAGCTGCAGGATTTGGGTTGTTGTCCTTAACAATAGTTATTTACTCTTACTAATACAATGTCCTTTATAAAATCTCCTTAATAATTTTAAAGACAGCAATATTCCACCTTCAATTTTGGTGAAAATTTGGTTCCTTGAGTTCAAATCTTACATAGTTATCAATTATTTATTGTTCTTCACAGAATCGCTCTCTGCACCTCCCCCGACAACTTCAACACACTTCAACATAGTCCTTCTCGCTCTTTGTGAACCTTGTCCAGTTTCTCTATTTTAAAACTGGTGACAAACACCCCCAATCTCTGCTTCCTGGAGCTCTCTCTGATTGAATAACTTCAATGGCTTTATCTTAAGATCATAATTCTTTACTCCAAAGTGAGGTGAGGAAATTAAATAGAATCAGAAGATGAGACCTAAAGGACCAAACTCCATCAATTCCTTCTTTGAGAATTTGAGATTATACTCAGTAGAGTGAATGTAATTATTTGTTTCTAAAGCAGATTTGCAGAAGCACTTTGCCTTTCCTGACCACTATTCTCCTGCAAACACTTCAGAGGTTGCTCCAGTAGCAAATTCACCTATCATTGTGTTGTCTCTCTTCTTGTCCTTACAGTGTCAGAATGCTCAGTTAAAAAGGTAAGTTACATACTCTAAATAATTCCTTTGATGCAACTAACTTTCTTGATCCTTGGAGTCTTTATTGACTCTTCTTTTTCTTCATTTTCCACTTATCACATCACCACACCCTGACTATTCCTCTTCCTCCTCAGATTTGCCTTTTTCTGAGAGTATTCAGGTCACCACTCTCCATCTCTTATCACCTCACATGTGGACCATGACAACGGTCTTCCAACTGGTCCCCCTGCCACCCTTCTTTCCCCCTAATTCTTCCTGCATCTGCTACCAGATGAATATTCCAGCACTTTCCCAGCCACTTTATTTCTTATTATTCCTGCACACACATTCCTGCTCTTGCTAGCCAAATATGCTTGTTATCAGCTAACTAGGACTTGCTTATTTCCCGCTCAATCTTCACACATGCTATTCTTTGCACTTGGGAAATTGCCTTTCTTCCCCACTGTTCTCTCTATTCCAAACTTGTGTCTTGCCCAATTTGGGACTGAATCACCTTACTTCACTTATTTACTCTACATATACAATATTCATTTTCCTACACTGGAATGTGTTTGCAAATACTCCTTTCTTCGTGCATATGATGTATAAACTATTTGAAAACAGGGACTTCAATTTTTTAAAAATATTTCTGTTACACTTTATGTAGTGGACAGTACACAGTGGGCACTCAATAAATATTCATGACTGACTTTAGTACCATATGGGGAAAATGTGGTTGATCAAACAGCAGTGAAGATTTGGGAAGACAAGTTTAGATGAGTGTAGGTGATTTTACAAGTTGTGATCTCACAGTAATTAAATAGAGTGCTGGATAACCTTCCTAAATTGCCTATGTCTGATTTCAGTTCTATAAAGGGCAAGTTGGAAAGAGTTTGAACAAAATGATTATTGTTTATCAAACATTCCCATACATTCATCAGAGAGCCTTAACGTTCAACACTGTGACCTCCTATCAAACATCTTAGAGCAAAAACGCATGAGTAACAGAGAAGTTGAGCCAATTTTCACCATTAAATTCTCTCCTAGAAAAGAGCAACAACAATTTCAAGTGTTCAAACTTAACTGGTCACTATGGAGCTATTTTCTATATTAACTTCACTCCAGTTTTATCAGTTCACTACCTCACCTTGGGAAATGAATACAAGAGGTATAAAGATTTATATGTACAATTTTCAGGATATTTCCCTTGGTCATTACTTAATTTTCTAGAAAACACTTTGTGAAAACCAACCAATTTATTTAAAAATAAAATGCCAAAGGGCAGTAAATGTTTGAAACCAGTGGTTCCATTCTCTTGTAAGCCCTTCAATCACCAAGTGGGTTAGGAAATCTCTTTCCCTTTCTAGCCAGAATTTCCTTTTTTCCCACACATGCTATTTTCCGATTTGTTACAGAAGTAATCTATAGGATACTACTCATTTCCATGTCCTCTTGAAACTCCTCTATAAACTTCTCTTTCATAACTGAACTGTTTCTCCTCTCATTGCAGCCCATTTCCTACTTTTAAGTACTGCAATATTTGCCATCAATCCTCAAAAAAATATCAACTTTTTACATGATACTACCTTGGGTTCAAGCCTTAGCAGAAGCTCTCAAGTGTCTTTGTACCCATTTTTTTAAAGTAATTTTATTGGAATTATAATGGTTTATAACATTGTATAATTTCAGGTTGTACCCATTTTTTTTAATGAGTGATTAAAAGCAGATCTAATTGGATCTAATTCAATTAAGACTTACAGGAGGTGAGAAGAGATACTTTTTTACTTCTTTTCAGGAACCACCCAGCTACTTTTCAGAGTCTCCACAGTTAGATTAGAGCCCATAGATTACCAAACTTGCTAGATTTCCTATTTTGCCAAATTAAAACCATGTACAAGTTGTCCATCTCCCTGAGCATTATTTATTCTTAATACAGTTTTCATTTCCTATACATCTATTGCTTTTGTGAATTTCTCATTTGTCTAATAATTTCTGACATTTTCAGAATTTTTCATCTTAAAATAGCCTCAGTATTAAAAAGTAAGTATACTGTTGATGGCTGAGCTAAATAAATTTGCTATTAATGTATGGGAACTATTTGCACAAGTATTTTTCTAAGTTTCCAAAATCCATTTCAATGAAAAATTGAGAAGAAAAATTTTTCCCACTGTGAAAGCAACTGGAAGAATACATCATGTTCTAGACTAAATACTTATTATACCTTTATGGGCTATATCTTTTAAAAATCTCTGATAAAAATCAAATTTTGAATTGCCATCTAGAAATAAATTTTTATAGATAGTGTACACATTGGTTCCTGAAAATGGTAGAAAAGGTTTCTTGTCAAGTTCCCCAGCACAAGTGTGAATGCTCTGTTTTTGAATACCTCCTAGTAGTGAAAGGACACATTGTGGCCAGCCAACTCAAATTGCTACCCACGTTTAATCATTGTAAATAAAGGAAGCAGAGAGACCCATGTTATATTTTCAGAACTGGCATGCTCAATACAGAACTATTAGTTTAAAAATACCACTGAGCATTCTATTTGAATTAATCTAGACTTCTTTGAAAAACAAAATAATAAAAAGTACAATTGGTCACTTAAACATATACTACTCATTTCATGCAGATTATTAACTTAGTAATTACACATATCATTAAAGAACAATGAGAATAAATACAACTTTATAACACCTAGAAAAAGTTCAGAATTGATAAATTTCCATTTTAAAATGCCTATAGTTTTTACAGAAGCAAAATCACCTTTCTTGGTGGAAAAAATACACCTATGAAACACCTATATGTGTTGAACAGGACTTTTCCAAGGGAGCAACTGATTGTCCCACTGTGAAATAAACATGTATCACTGCTAAGCTTTCACATACTGTTGGTGCATAATGCATTTTCTGAGCAGCTGGATATAGAAAAGCAACAGAGAAACAAGTACTTTGAACAAAACACATGGATCACAGGGAATCAATAATGTAAAGAGGTTAAAAAATAATCAAAACATATTATCGAATGTTCTCGTATACATTTGAGTTTCACAATTTCACAAGGTCTTGGAAAATTCTTAATTTTTACACAATGTGTACATTTGTCCTTTTTTATATTTGTCCGAAAACATGATTTAAGAACCATTTGCAAAATGCCAGAATCAACCTTGAATAACAGTTGACCCCCACAGGCATCTCGGTGGAGAGCACACCAAAATTGATTAATTGGAAAGAACATGGAGTCATAACCCATAATAAATCCTGGCATAGGGGCACATTCCTTACAGCAAGTTTATAATATTTTAGATTATTCACAGAGATTTTCTGGTATGGTACAGTCACAGTCACAATGTGAGGGTGTTGAAGTTTAGTCTATAAAATATACTCTCTGAAGCACCAGGAATAGAGATACTTCTGCAGAAGCCTTGTACACATGGCCAAGCAGATATTGTGTATGTACAGAATAGTCTGTTTCACAATTACATTTCAGATGAGAATCACTGCAATTGCTGCTCTACCGCTAGCAAACTTGAATCATTTAGCACTTCAGCTGTGAATATTGTTGTTTTACTTCTTTTCTACTGCTGACACCAGTCAATATGTATTTAAATTCAAACTCCAACGATGCTGAAAAAACGTAGAAAGATGCTCACATCTTCGTATAAAGCTTATAGCAGGTCAAGAGATCATTTGGAAAAAAGTCCAAATGCGAATTTGTTAGCAAACAATAAAACGTGCACTTTAAAATGTGCTTTCAAATTTGTAAAACTTTTGAAATTGGCTAGAATGCCATAAGAGTTGTTCAAAATCATCAAAAGAACTAACAGCCTGTCTATTCATTTGCTTAAGAAATGCACATTCTTTACCTACCTACCAGTTTGCCTACAGAAGATGTGCTTGCCTAATAAAACTAAAAGCTGTCATTATGAGTTGTTGGTTTAGTCTACAGAAGTTGTCCATTATGTTGAAGAAGTTCTAAACATTTCAATCACAATTTTTCTTAACTGATTTTCCTTTACAAACAATCTTCAAATGGAGTGCCTCAACATTTTCTTGATAACTCCTGATTTTTTAGTTATTCTATTGAAGTTCTCTTCCCCCTTACACTTAGTTCAAAATTTTCAAATTCAATTAAAGTCTTTAAGTTTTCCTTATTTCAAATAACATATAAATACTGAAATATTCATAGATATGGGGAAGATAGCTCACCTCCTAAGCTTGCAGTCCAAGTGGTAACATAAAACCTACTCTAAAACAATAGGATTTTAAAATTTTTCTTTTCAGGAAGAAATCAAAACTGTACATTGGAACAAGGTACTATACTACAAAAGCAGGTCCTCTTTCCCCCCACTATTCTGGAAATGTAAACAAAAAAATTTAAGTACAAAAGCGATTTCTGTGCCTTTAGCTTCGAACACTTTTTCAGCACCTCAATGTTCTAGGTGCACTTTATGCTTGGTATAGGAGAAATTCTGGATGGTCACATAGCTGTTCAGAGGACTTTAGATTTTTCACTACCAAATATCACTGGTGAAGCTAAGCTCTTTGGATGATAAAGGTAGCAGGGAACTGTTCCTATGAAATTCCTGGGTATCTTTCAGGGCATTATTAAGGGGTAGCTGTCCATTGAGTAGCGTCAGAGGCAGATTACAATAAGTGTGGTGGTTGCCTAAGGAAGGTACTGGCAAGGTGGTGGCTGGCATCTCATGTTTATAACCTCTGCAACAGTGCCTCCTTTGCATCGAATCTGAATGCTGGAAATCAGGGAGGTCAGCTTGAGATGACACCAGAGAGGCCGAGGTACTGGTCATGGCAATAGAGGGTATAGGCTGAAGTTCTCCAAAAAGTCCTTGTTCTGCAGAGTCCAGAACATGGCACTGAGAAAGCATTTCATTTTTCCTGATGGGCATTTCATATATTAAGTGCTTCCAAAACTTAGAATTTAATTTGCTGCTTTTGGGTCCCTTCCACTTGATCAGGGATAAAAGTTTGATGCTGCGCTTTAGTGATTCCACTTCCTGGCAATTCACCTTTCCTTTTAATTCTGTACACTCAATCAAAATCACTTTGATTTCTCCACTGACTAGCATGTTATGGAGTCTGCTTTCCAATTCGAAAATACTCCATCCTCGTCTGAGAACATAGTCTGGAGTTAGCACGATAATAAGTCTTCTGCTTTGCTCAACATATCTTGTGAGATCTTCAATGTATGCTACAAATCACAGAAAGAGAGAAAGAGTAAAACAAAGACATTTCCAGTCTTTAAAGTATTTGCATGCTAGTATAGCAAAGATCCAGTCTTTCACTAAAGTACATTACAGTTTCTTTTCTTGTATTGCACATTCAGAAATCCCATTTACTTAAAAATAAAAATTTTAAAAACTACTTGTAATACTTATCTTCTTTTCCCTCATCATTACTTACAGTGTTCTGTTGGTTAATGTAAACTCTGACTTCTTCAGAGCCTAGCGGTACTCCTGTTATTTTTATTTACTTAATCATTTAATTCAAGGCAGGCATCCAAGCTGTTACTCTAAGTGAACAAGCAATCAATGGGTTGATGAAAAGAGAAATGGAGCCTTTTAATGAATGAAGGATCACTGGATTCATGGATTTGATTTGCTTTCTCCCCTAGTTTTCAACTACTAAGTAAGTAGGGGGTCTATGTATATGAACTACTTCAAAGACAATTGTGATAGAGATGGTGGAAAATATCTTCTAGAATCATAGCTTGTTTCTCAGAATACCTTCTGTTATTTGCAACCTTAGGTTCTCCATTTTGCCCTTCAAACCCGGAGACAAGGAAGTGGTGTGTGTCTGCCCATGACGTTAATTTGAACCAGCTGCTCTTTGTTCAGAGGAAGCGTGAGGGGTGGAATTGGAGGTGGGGGATGGTGTGCAATGAACAGTAAAGGAGGAGGAGTTTATCAACTGAGAAGTCTTTGCTCTATTTTGTAGAGCAATTGTGAGAGTGAGGTGAATATGTTATGGCCTTTTCACGGTAGAAAAACACTCAACTAACTCTAGATTTATTTATCGTATGGATTAATTCTTTTCCAATCATGCTTCCCAAAGTCTTATCAGCCAAAAAGGGAAACACACACATGTGTTAACAAATGGAGACTTGGACACAGGTGCTGCAACAGAGAGCTGTCTTTACTAAGTAGAGCACAAGGCCTTGTCTAATGTACAGTGCCCTCTAGCAGAAGCAGTGCTTACAGAAGCATAGCAACATTTGTCACTACAAATCTGCTCAAGGTTACAGACTGCTTTCAAGGAGTCACGTCCAGTACATAGTGTGGGGCCCCAAACAGCCCAGTACAAGCCATTTGAAAAGAGAAACTTCTTTTACAGATGCATATTTTACAGATGATCTCTCTTTTCCAGGGTTTAATTTCCACTACTTGGCAGCAAGAACACTTTCACAAGTGAAAATGAGCAAACTTTCTACACACCCTACAGATAAACAAAAAAATTTTTAAGAGATACACATAGAATTGCTCATTTAACAATTCGTTGTTACCACTGTTTTAGTTTTAATACATTTCAGGACTTTCTCATGCAGTAGTTACAATGATCTCAGGGGATAAGACAACTTCTAAGTGGGGAGTGAACCTCTTAAGACTTCTAAGCATTTTATTTTAGAGATTATGTATTCAGGGAAAAAAATCAGCATTGAAATATGCTAAAAAATAAAAACAAAAACACCACACAAGTAGCATTGGGGAAGTTATAACTCTGTAATTATCATTTAGAGAACTGGTGAAACAGAATGGAAGGAAAGGTAGAAAGTTTCAATAGAGTGGAAAAATATTATTCCAATGTATCAACAGCTCTGACTCTTCATTTTCTTCCTTTCTTTCTGCTCCCAAAAAGAAAGAAGTTATGTGGGAAGCTTCATCATTAGAAGTTGGATCTGTAAGATACAGTAAAATAAACTATCATGCATCTTTCCCATTATTCTTTTCACCTTTCCTCCAAACAAATCAAAACAAAACCCAAACCCAAAATCATGGTATAAGTGCAGGAGTCCATAAAATTGCAGTTTTACCAGGTAAATTATGAGTTGTTAATTTTATAGAGGAATTCTTTACAAAATAATTTACCACAGGGTTATTCCAAGTAGTATTCTTCCCTTATTAATTTCAGCTTTTCATTTAATTTTAAAAAATTGATCTTTACAAACCTTGTCAGGAACACATCTGTAACATAAACTCTACCTCTACGAACAACACTATTTCTATGTGTTGAAATACAGTTTATCTTTTAACTATATTGTACTTTTAAAAATAAAAGGTATATCTATACATATCTCTATCTACTTAACTGAAAAAGATACAACCCAGGTGTCCACAGTTATAAGAGAAACTACACACATACATACTAATTAATTTGATTGGGATCTCATGGGCTTTGGCTCTATCCTCTTTCTCAAAAGGGTAAGGGAATAGGGTGCAATATTTTTCCCATTAATATGGTTTCCCCCCTTCGCCTGTCTATTATATTTTGCTATTTGACAGCTAAGCAGCAAAATGCAACATTTAGGGTTTTGGGGCTTCTTACAGATTCATTAGATAGAATTTTAATTTGCCCCCGGAAGGAATGCCTGTGAGGACAGATCCCATTACGCTCAGCTGCACAGGGTGTGGGTGTTGAAGGGAACCTTGGAGAGAGGGAGTGGTCCCTGTCTCCTGCATACTACACTGACTGTGCTTATACTGGCAAAGCCTAGTGGAGAGTTGAGGCAACCATCCAGATAATTCCAGCTGAAAACCTGCTGTGGAAGAAAAAAGGTCTGAATTATCCTGGTTTGCCCTACATATACATTAATCATATGCACTGGTGTTAGTACATCAAAATTTTCCCTGGGTAGACACAGCCCAAGTGTCCCAAAGAAAACACAAGCCATTTGCTTGGGCCCTGAATTTCGTGTTCCATTTCACTTGGTGAAAAACCAAGTGGAAGTTTTCAGATGTGAAGCCCACATTTCAGTTTTTGGGATGGTGATCAGTGGCTGGGCAGCAACCTCAATGTTTGAAAGCAGCTGGGGAGGTGCCTCTAAGAGCTGCTTGGCCCTAAGGAAAAGAAGGAGAGATTGTGCCCTAGCTTCCATATTCTGGCACTCTCTCTGTTTTTCTCTCTCTGTTTTTCTCTTTTTCTCCTCTCCTTTGCTCCTGTCTACCTTTCTTTTTTCTTCTTCTGTCCTGTCTCTCTCTTGTCCTTTTACTTCCTCTTTGCTTTCTTTCTCACTCTCTCTTTCTGCCTTTCCCTCTCTTATTCTCTCTTCCTTTCTTACCTATCTTGCTTTGCCCTCGTCCTCCCTCCCTTCCTAAGTCTCTTTTTTTTCTTTCTCTTCATCATTTGGAAAAAGCAATGACCTAGCCATCATGGAAAATATAAGTAAATTAGCAAGAGGCCAAACAGGTAGAGTTAATATTTTTCATTTGCTAATCTTTAGCCAGGGAGTTGTTTCTGGTTTCTATGTAGCAAGTGCTCAAAATAATTTCCTCCTTACCCCAGGGTTGCACGTCTGTATCCAATGACTGTGCACTGGAGCCTGATCCACTAGGACCATGTCTTGTTTTTGTATGGCCTGTGAGCAAGAACCATTTTTTTTAAACATTTTGAAAGGGTTGTAAAAAGGAAAAAAATAAGACTATGATACAACAGAGACCATATATGACCCACAAATCCTAAAATATTTACTATCTGGACCTTTATAGAGAAAGTTTGCCCCCTCTGAATTAGAAACCAATCAGGGTGTTTAGGTTTGGAAAAGTTCCAAATAAGCTAAGCAGAAACAGGTATCAAGTTAAGACATTGCTGGTCCACAGCTAGTGTAGTCTCTGACAGGCAGTGGTGTTTGCCATGGTAGGGCTGTGGTTTTGTGGCAGACATTTTAGAAACCTTCAGAAACTGTTTTAAAAAGCAGGTTACCACGAAGAGATAAAGAAACGTTTTTCAAAAAAATCCCTAAATCCACAGCACATACGAATACTCGTTAAAACTTGCCCTGACTTGTTCAGGCACATTTAGCAACTGAGTAGCAGGAATCCCTTAAAAGATGGTCTTTTTCCCATAAGAATATAAAATATTGCTTATGTGAAAGGTTATTAAGTTATTTTTTTGCAAATTTTGGTTTCAAGTAATTTATGAGGACAAAAAAGATTAAAAGAAGTTGTGCCTTATAGCCTTCTTCTTCTCTAGACAAGGCTGTGAAACCACACCAGGTGATCAGACAAAAAACAAAGCTAATTACATTTAACCTACGTGTGATATTCACAATTTGGTAAAGGAAAAATTCCCCTGAACATAGTTTTGATAGGGGTGCTTAAGCTGGTATAAATTCATTTTTCATATTATAAGTGCAACTGCAAAGAAACTTTCCCTTTTGTCTCTACTGGGAGTTGACGGAGAGTTAGGAAAATATTCCAGAAGAAAATGCATTGTGACTGGCCCTCCTTGGGATGTGTACCTATTAAAGAAATGAATAAAAGTCATGCCAGTAGCACAAGTTTTTGTAGCCAACAAGGAGAATGACTACCTAAAACCATATTAAAAGCAAAGCAAATTCAATTTTAAAGTCCCTTTCAGGGGCAGTTGTATAAACCAAAATTCCAGGGCATTTAGAAAAGTAGGATTAGATCTACAAAAGTGACTTGAAAATAGGACACATTAACAAAGCAAAAAAGTAAACTGAAGGAAGCAGTAAAGCAACAAAATAGAAGCAGGAAGAATGGCAGCCCGACGAAATTGCTTCTAATGAGATGTATATCCTTTTTTAAAAGAACTCAGTATTCTCCTAAATCGCAGGCTCTGAATATGCTACAGATGTAGGCAGAAGGGCAAAGGAGAAAAATGACTATATTCATGACTTTCCCTCTGGTCTTTCTACTGCCTACTAACCATCCGATTTATCAAACTAATCAATTAGCTACTGGTAAATTATTTTTTGTGTTGACACTTCCACTTATGTCAGGGTCATTATTAGGGGCAGTTAGCATATTAAAAAAGTTGAAAGACAAATACTTAGCCTGTAGACAAAGGCATCATTTATCACTTTACCAGGTTAAAATAATAGTAGTTTGATATACTTATACCTACAGCTATGTACATGCACTATCAGTTAAACAGACAAATCATTAGGGTGAGACAGGATGCATCAAAACAGACAATACTCCATTAATTTTGGGTGAACGTTAGCTAATCGATCAACAATGATATTTATAAAACCTATGGGTTAATATATCAAGAATTAAAATTAAGACAATTTCTGACAATGATTGAGATGGATCTCTTCCTATGACTGGTGTGGAGAAACCAGAAAAAATAATACAGTTTTCCTATGTATCAAAAAAATGTATTATTCAGCAGTATATATTTGGGAAAAAATATTAGGCCTCTGGTATAACTAGAGGCTCACAGTGCAGTGCTTCATAATGTAGTCTCACTAAAAACTTTCTGCATTTTAAATAATGATGCTTAATACTAATGTATCGAAAGAGTTATACAGGTTGAAAACCTGGCTCTTTATCTTGGCTGATGTTGCTAAAGCTTTTGGGTCTCGATTCTGCCTGCAGCAGATGTAAGATTCTGTCTGTGTTGTCTGCCACAGAGATTGAGGGTACAATATTTTTATTTAGCCAGGCGTGTGTGTGTGGGGGGTGCTTTCTAAACAGTATGTGATATTATTTGCCCTACAAAAAACTTCCCTGCCCCCTCCACATGCAAGTCCCTAGCTTGACAATTCATAGATAGTTTGCTAGGCTAAATTTTGATGGCAAGAGTTTTGCTCTTTATTGATTAGTTTAAGGGTCCTAATTAATTCTGATCAATAGGTCAATCAACAGTTAACATGGATTCACTGAGACCTTGTGAGTGTAGGGAATTATATTTATTTACAGCTTTGAGTTTGAAGGCTATATTGCTGGTAGTGAACCTTTTGCTGTTCCTATTGCATTTCACCTGTGAGTGGGAGGAAAAGCATGATAGTGGGCAGGACCTACTCTGGAATGTTGTCCACATCTTTCAATTATTTCTCTTCTCTCTTCACCTCTTCACCAAGAGGAGAGGTAGGCAATGGAATACATTCAGAGAATATTAAAAGAAAGGTAATGCGGAGAGCAGCAAAGAAAGTGTGCAAAATATCCTTCCCTTCCTCTTTTTTCCCTTAACCTCACGCCCTAGAAACAAACTTGTAGATATAACTAATTCCAATCAGTGCTATCTTAGTAAATGTGGAACAAGACTATTGTTCCTTATATGGTCTTTTCTGTGGTTCCTTTGGTACTTAACGACAATTTTATCCTGGTCTTCTACTCTTGCTTTTTTTTAAGTTGCTTGTTCTTTGTGCCAAATTCTAGACAACGGATTCTTCCTTTATCTCAAACTTTGATGAGAAAGCTCAGTCCATTGACCTCAGTCCATTTCTGGGCATAATGAGTACGGGTCCCTCTCTCTTGACTCTAACATGAAGAAGATGGTGGGCATATCTAATTTTATTCCATGTGAATAAACTGCACACAATGTGTTAAATTCCCATGGTTATGCATGTCACCCCTGCCTCACACTTTTTAGGTCACAGACATCAGATTGCCTTGAAAAGGATTTTATTACTCCCCAAGGATAATTTACTTGAATGGTGTCCAATATGTCCTGTTATTAGAGGAACTATTGGCAATGAGTACTTACAGATCCATGTACAAAAACGTTTTTTGCATGCCTCACTTCAGAAGTGACTAGGGATCATCTGACACCAGATGTATTCTCCAGTCATTTGTCATTTGATTGTCAGCACAATCACATGGCTAGTTCTAAGCATTAAAGAACTGAAGATTAGACTAGTAAGGAAAGTCTAGCAAATGCAAGAATGTAATCAGACATTATAATTTTTCCTCTAAATTACTGAAGGAGTCCTAGAATTTCTAAGTGAGAGAAACTCACAGAAAATTGAGCATGAAAACAAATGGAAAGATGATTTGATACTCGAGGCCAAAATCATAAATACGATTTCAACAGACATGGCTGAACAACCATAAGCATGATAATATTATTAGTTCACTAGTGTATTTCTCTGGTGCAATAATGCATGAATATCTTATATAAAACCCCATAGTCTTCCTATGAATAGAAGGGGAAATTGAGATAAAAGCCTTTGAAGGAATTTTTTCTCTTCCAAGTCCACATAGACATCTACAGATTTTTTTAAAGCTTCAGTCAGAAGTGGTTCCGTTTATAATTGTTAATGAATATTGCAAACGCACTTTAAAGCACATTGCTTGCTTTCTTTTAAAGGCAAACAGAAGCTGCAGGATTGGGTTGTTTCTACTTTCAGTCTTAGAATGCTGTTTTCTCAATCTGATCAGTCGCCCTCAGCCCAATTCAATAACCTTTTTTTAATCTCTGCAGAAACACCGAGATAAGATGGGCTCGAGTCTAAATGGTACTCATCCAAAAATGTCCTCAATCTCAGGATCTCAATTGCACAGCTGGGTTCTGTTGGTCACATGTCAGCTTCAGAGCACATCTGTTCATTCCTCAAGGATCCACTAGGCCCCATGAACACAATGTGCTCTGTGTAGAGTACTTTACACCGCAAAACCCAGCAGCTGCAGGGGTGAGAAAATCTCTACTTCTCAAGTTTGTGTCTCTAGGCAGTTTGAGTAGGGTGTTTTCTATCTGGCTTTCTTTTGGTTGCCTGTCACTTCTGACATTCAGACGCCTGTTGGCAACAAAGTTGCTTTTGCTATTCTCAGGACAGATGTTTCTAGCCTGGGAAGAGACGGACCAAACTTTTACTGGAAAGTAGGAACTCTTGCCACATTCAGGCACCAAACCTGAGAAAACATAAGACAGATCCTGGCCACAGGCTCAAGAATGGAAAGGTAGGTCACTGCCAGGAAAATAATGTCCAGATCTGAAGACTTTTAGTTTCAGCATTTAGGAAAAATATTTGTGTCAAATCTTCCCATCTCTGCTGGTTCACAATGGGCAAAAGACACTTTCTTAGTAGGGAATGTGAGAAGGGTACAGACACCTCCACCTCACTTTGAAAGTGACATCTTTGTACTGAAGCCTTTTGAGAACTTCTGGTCATATGAAATAGAGAGAGAGACAGAAGGAGAGAGAGAGAAGCTGAGGGGAGACCCATTCATGTACTTTTGAAACTGTATGCATTGGAAAGGTTTGTATGTTAATGAGGTTGAGTTGGAATACCATGAGAGTGGTGCAAAGAAAATGAAGATACATCAAAAGTGAAGACGTTAACCATGAATGACTTTACGTCACAGTCTTCATTAACCTGATTCATAGCAAATTATTGTAGATCAAGAATGATATTATGAAGTCTGCTTTTACAATCCTCAAAGGCCTCATTGCTAGTTTTTGGAGGAAGGAGTAGTCTTGGGTCAACATGTTTAAATGAGATGTGAGGGACAAACATAGCTTATAATATTGTAACTAGGTTTTTTTTCTCCCCCGCAGGAATGTGTCTATATTTATATAGCATAACCTGTTAAATCTGAACCAATGGCTGCAAATACAGACCACAGAAGCTTCTTTAATAACACACATACACCAAGTCCAAAATGCTCTACTCTGTCATTCATGTGTAAATCAAGTATATTATTCATATACTTCATCAACTTCCTGAATGCGTGCTAAAAATGCCAAGGAAAAACTCGTTAATCGTGACATGGTGACTGCTCAGCCAGCTCTGAAATGTTGATGGAAAAGAAAAATTGTCAAAGGGCCTTTATAAGAACTTCTGCAGGTTACACTCGCAAATCGGAATTCAGAGAACATGAATTTCCTCGCTCAGGAAGGAAGGATTAAAATCAAACACCCTCCAGTGGTTGCATCTAAAAACTGCATAGTTGCCCCAAATGGCTTACGTGTAAAAGGAGTCTTCCTGTGTACCATTGAATACCCAGGATCCAAGTCCCAGGTCAGTCTGATGGTTGTATAATCTCAAAAAGATTACAATGAACTTCTATGGACTATAAAACCTCAGTCCATCCTGATGACATCTTCTTGGGTGTTTCTACAGTAAGTTCTTCAAATGCCAGGGTATACTAGGTGACAACCTCCTATCATCTCTTATGCAGTCTGTTATAGTCTTCAACTAAAATCTTGTAGTTTTGAACTAGGAAATATGGCTTGTATAATCCTCACAGCCCATGGTCAAGGAGGCTATTCAGACCTGTCCATGATACACTCAAACAACTAACCGATTTCAATCAATTTAGCCAAATAACTAGCTGACTCAATAAGGTATAAAATATTTTACCACCTGTTTGACTAAATTAACACAGCAGGTTGGTGCAATTGACATGTCAAGTCATCAAAATGGACCATCATCTGAGAGCACTAACAGGACACAATTTGGGGTTGCATCTCTCTTGCCCTCGTTCTCTCTGGGTCTCACTCTCACCCATGCACGATATCTGCGTCTTTACACAATAAGCAAATGTCATCTACTGAGTCTCAAGTAAATTGGATCTCCTGTGTTCCGTGTTGTCACCATTTCCCTTTCTAATGTGCACAATGGCGAAGCACAGTTTCCAAGTTCAGAAGAAAGATAATGTTTAAATGTTCAGACATGAAGGCTGACATTTTTCAGTCACTTAGTGAAGTTGATAAAGACTGCTTATTGTGGTGCTAACAATTTTGGAACACAGGAAGGCAGAAAGGCCGGCACCACATTGAGTCCTACTGCAGATGACTTGAGATAGAATAGAAATTCCACTTTGGTAATGATATCACTTTAATACAATTTAGGATACTATCACTCTAAAGATTGATTTTGCAAAATTTCTACGTTTACCAAGATGTTCTTGGCAAAAATATACAAATTCCATATTAATCTAATGAATTAAGCCAAAAAAATACTAAAGAAGTATTTTTAAATTTTCATCAATGATTGATCAACTCCTCATAGGTATTCTTTCTAATATTTGAAGAAATAAAAGTAATATACTCATTAGCCTGTTTTAAGGGCTGAGACTATTCCTATGAATTACTCACTTTCCTTTTTCTTTCAGTAGAAAGCTCCTTTTTAGCTTTCACATTCACCTTGTTAAAGAAAAATGCCTTTCAGATACTATCATGCAAAAATTTTAATCCTTACGTATTTCATCCTCATTATTTCCTCCTGTCTTAAACCAACACTGTTCAAGCAAAATCAACAAGCATATATGAAGCATCCAATGAGCTCAAGTATTCTGCTAGATGATGACAGGGGCATGAGGATAAATGAGATATAGTCCTTGCTCTCATGAAGCTTACAATTTTACTGACTAGACAAAACATAAACAGATGGAAAACTACCTAAAATAATAAAACTATACAAAATATTACAGGAGTGCAAAATTTATAGTCAAACAAGTGATTAAGCACCATGAACTCAAGGGCCGGAGAAATTATTGTGACTTTTCACAGAGGCAGTGTTATGGAGAAGGATAAATAGGATTTGTAAAGTTATAAAAGACTAACATTCACAAAAGCACTGCAGGGGCACACAATGTATATCAAAGGCACAATTTGGCTAGAGTGGAAGGCACAAGTAGGGCTAATGTTAGGAGACAAGTTTAGGGGATAAATCTAGGCTTGCACCAGACTGCAGAAGTGTTTAGTTAAGGGTTATGGATTTTACCCTATAGGAAATGGTGAACAATTTAAGGTTGCTGAATAAGGGAGTGACATAATAAAGGAGGTATAACATATTAGTGGGACTAGATGGATGAGAGGAAAAATAGGGAAAGCAGAGAGTAACCCATATTGCAGGAATGTGGTGATTAGGATCTATACGAGAATGGCGGACGTGAGAATGGAAAAGATACAATGGACACTGGATTTGGGAGAGAGAGACAGAAGAATAAAAAATGACTCTGAGGTATCAGCACGTTCCTTGGGGCTCGATCAAGGTACAAGGGGTATTTCAAGTCATGAAAATGAAGGAAATTACAGAAAAGAAAGAGTGGAGGACCATGGGAAAAAGTTTGGGGAATTTTTTCATTTGTGGTGCAGGGAAGTAATGGACCAGGAAACATTGCCTTTTTTGTTCCTTTCTATGCACATGTAAGTGTGCATACTCACATACACACACAAACATACATAGACACACATTCACTCTGAGAAAAGAGACAAATAGCAAAAACTCAGTTGTTTCAATTTGTGTCCTGTCAGTTTAATGACCAGGGTGGACTCCTGATAATCTGAATAAATGTTATTGAGGAATAGTGTGATATAGCCAAGTGCAAACTACAGTCAAACAGATCTAGCTTCTAATCCCCAGCCCTGCCATTTGCCAGCTGTCTGACCTTGGACTTGTTTGAGGCCTTATTTCCTCATCTGTAAATGTCTCCACTGCTCTCTCTCCGCATAGGAATTTTTTATTGTAAAGATGAAATGAAATATTGTATGTGAAACATTTTAAATGCTGCGAAATATTGAAAAGATAAGCTTTTTACTTTTATCAAATGTGTATAAATTACCAAATTCTAATTTGTGGTCACAGTTTAATCTCCCCCTGCCCCCAAGGATACTAACATAGACACATATGCAAACTAATTGTAGCACTTTTATTTTCCCTCAATGGCATTTTAAGCCCTTTGAGGGCAGGGACCATATCTTAGGCTTTCCTGTATTCTCCTTACACTTTACTCTGTATAGCACTCTGAACATTTATAGGAAGAAAGTATATATTTTTACTTGAACCTGAATTTATTCTGAAAGCTCAAATATAGCTTTCAATATGTAGCATAATTTAAAAGTAGCATTCAAGCCCACATAGTCCAGAACCTCTTAAATACACAGTAAAAGTGCTATACCCAACGGCCTCACATACCTATTTAAGTGGATTTTTTCCTATAAATCTGGAAATGAGTAACAAGGCATAAATTCAGAGTTATTAGCGACAACGATTGTAGGTAAAACCAGAAGCACAATGACAGACCAGCTTTGGAACTGAATTGCATTGAAATGACTGACTTATACAGATTACTTTTTAAAGGATCATCATTTTCTTGGAACACTAACGCAATATATTAAAAAATACTATTAAGGCACAATTTTAAAACCATAACTAAATTTTAAGTGAGCGTGCCTTTCAAAGAATTTGGATATTAGAAAGTCAGAACACAGACATTCAGGAGAAATTTGAATTTAATAAGATCTCCTGTGAGAAACAACTATCTAAATACATGGCTCTGACGTTTGAAGCCTCCATATCACTTCCTAAAAGAAACCAAACTTTTTAAACAGAAAACTTGAAAGTACTTACTTCCACTTGGAATCAAGTCCCTTTCTGGGATGAAGAGTTTATATCCATAGTGTTTTTCCAGGACGTCTGGCAGTATTTCAAGAGCAAACTGCTCTTCTTCAGGATTGTCACGGTCTAAAGTATCTTGGTCCACTTTGGTGTAAGAAAGATAGGCATCATATTCCTTGTTGTCTTAAATATAAAGAACAACAAAAGTGTTGTACGTATTAGCAGGTTCTCTTTAAGTACTAGAAGTCTAAAACCACTAACAGGCTGTAATAAGCACTATAATTAATGACTATTGTTAATAATTGGAAAAAATAAGTGACATGCCATGTTATAAGAAATATAGTACATTTCAAAATAACCTAGTCATATGATATGAACTGAAACTGTTGTGCAATGAGCAACCTATAGCAAGGACAGAATAAAAGAAAGAATTATTATTTGTGACTTTTGGTGACTATACATATTTGTGATATTCAATGATGTGTGAACGATTAGCTCAGTGTGTTTGAATGCAGGACTAAATAGACCAAAATCATGGATTTGAACTCTTTCTGTGCCAGTTGGCTTGGCTCTGTCACTTCGTCACAGACTATACCTTGTTTGCACAAATATGTGCAGAGATCCAAGAGGGGCTGGGCCTTAAAGTGTGGAACATCGAAATAATCCAGACTCACTCCTGGAGACACCACTCATCGCACATGCCATACTTCCAGTTGGTTAGTGTCATCATCTTCATATACAAAAAGCAGTTCATTACCAAATATTAGAGACAGCAGCTGGGTTTTATACAAGTGCATTGCCTGTTATTCTTGTTCAATCCATGGCCAACTAATTTGACACAAGCTTCCAAAAGAAGCCTTTGTTTCAAAATATACATCTTTCCAGTATTGCCAAATTAGGTTTTCCCTTCACACATTTAGTCAGAGTTAACTGTGCTTTGAGAATGTATTTTTTCCTCCTTTGCTGTATTGGCTCAGCGCCGGCATCTCCAAAAAGAAAATGTGCATATATATGCATTTTTCCTGAAAAATATTAATGAATACAGCTACTCAAGGTATTAGTCCCCATTGGTTTTAGATGGGCCACATCGGAAAAGTTATAGTGGTTTTAAAAATTCGTTATTTACAGAAAAATTATTTTTAAAAGTTAGTGTAGTGAGCATAGACTCATACGTAATAAATACTATTAAATGCATACTATTAATAAACACTATTCGTATTTATTCAACCTAGTTATTTCAAATAATAATTTTAAAAGACAGGTAAACATTTCAGGATTTGTTTCTAAAACACATCAATATTTTCCATTAAGAGACCTGATTAGAATATAGCTAAAAGCTGACCAAAAGGTAATTTACAGAAAGAAGCAGGCACACACTTACCTATACCATTAATGATTTGGTTCTACCTGCTGAAGGAGGAATAAATGATAGGCATATAAAGAGATATAAATACCCTATGGTAGGAGTAGGCAGGACCCCGGACTGTCTGGAGATATCTGAAGCAGGATTATATTGTTCAAATTCTAGTTAGATTCTAGTCTTTACCACCCCGACACGAAAGAAACCCTGGTTTTTATGTTAAGATGGTGTCTGAAGCCAGGAGGCTTCTCTTTAGCATGTCCTCTGGCTGGAAAAGGGTTCCATAAACCTTGGTCGGGTTACTTGATTGCCTAGAAGCAGATGCACATGAAGGACTGCCCTTGATAGTTGAGACCATTTGGCTTACAAAAGGGGCACATTCCACTGTTATGCATAAAACGCCACGTGGAAGCGAGAATATTCATAAGCAATGCTAATGTAAGAACCTCCTGGTAATCTTAGCACCTCTGCCCCGTTCCAATCACGCTCAGGATGCACCTGCAGGTCCTTGACTTTATCCAGTTATGATTACTCACTTGGGACTAAGAGCTGCTGATAATACACAGCTGGAAGAATAAAAGAGGCCAAAGGACAAATAGCTCCATTCCTGTGAGCAGAATGCATTTCATTGTTCTTGGTGGACGGTGTTGCCGCCTCAAACTTCATAATGTCAGACTAGACCCTCGTTTCCTTTGACATTGATAAGTTTTATACCTCACAAACCTCCCTAAATTCAACTACCTATTAATTCAGTCAACAATGATTTGTTGAGAATCTACTATGAGCTTGCCATCTGCAGTGACTACCTGACATGTTCACCCATCTGACCTGGCCTTCTGGACTCTTGCCCCATTGCTTGTCCTGACTATGACTGTATGCCTTCCAATCATGCCTAAACTCACATATTCCCGGTCCTATCCTTACTTGCTTCACCTATATCCTAATATAGGTGACGCTACAAAGACCATCCTCTAGAAAAATATTGCCTATTTGCATATCACAAATCAGATTATGACAAGGAACATGGATGTGTTTGAAATGTGTTAACACCCAAAACATGTGGATAATAAATTTTACCTAACATTCTAGAGGCACATCATTTTTGGAAAACAGTTGCCTCTGATTTTAGCCATATCCCTTTAAGATGAACTAAAGGTGAAGAGCTTATGGTGGCTGGCCAAAGCAGGAAGAAAGCTCTCAAAGCCACCATGTCAGACGTCCCAAAAGCTCTAGGATGCCAGCTAGTGAGCAAGCAGTGACGCAGATGCCACAGCTTAAAAAATGCACTTCAGCCTTATGTAGACAGCCAAGAAAACCTCATGAATAGCCACAGCTGTTGCTCACAAAGAGGAGCAAGATGGATAGAGCAAAATCAACAACATGATGCAAATAAGGTTAACACCACGCCTGAAAATTGTTTTAAAACCAAATGGTAATTCAGCGACACCACTTTTCTAGGCAAGGCTAATGAGCCTTCCTCTGTGTTAAATCCTCTGACTAAGCTCATCTGAGGAACAGGAAAATAGAGCACAATGCAGACAGAGCATTATAAGAGCACTTGCATGAGGGTCACCATAGCTATGCTGTTCCAAATGAAGAGAGAACTTATGAGAAAGCGAACCAAACTGTCTGTGGAAGAATTTTTCTGTTGTCACACCTGTGCTTCCCCATTTTTAAATCTCATTTTAATCCTGTTCACTATCAGGAAGCTGCTCCTGTTTACAACCCAGTTCTTCTGGGGCTATGCTAAGAACAGTGCTAAATCCTTAGCTTCTAAAGGCGAAAACTGTGCAAAATTGTTGATTATTATATCTCTAGTGCCTACTATAGTATCTGTGTCTCTGTGTGTGTGTAGTGTTGATCCAGATGAATATAACTAAATACGTCATGCCTAGTGCCTGCCACATAATAGACATTTAATAAGTACTTAATGACTGAATAACCCAAATATCGAATAAATGAAGCAATCATTGTTTGGTGGATTGAAATGAATTATATCGAAAAATGGCTAGGAAGTCAAATTTGTTGGCTAGATTTTATTTTATAAAAAATAAGGCATCTTTATAAGAACTTTCAGGAAATGCTACTATAGATATAAATCAAAGAAAAAACATGAACAAAAAGTATACGGCTAAAACGAAGTTGCGTCTATGAGATGCCAATATATTTAAATGAAGAAATGAAAAATTCAGTAGGTTATCTTGCTGACATTTGGCAGTATGAAATTGGATATTTCTAAAAGGGCTTTAATATTCATTTATTCATCCTCACTACATACCTCCTGTCTTTTTAGTATTCCATTCAGTTAGTACGGAGATTGTATGTTTAAGGTTCAAGTTTCCATGTAGAAATATGAAATATTTTAACTTTCTTTCCTAATGAGAAGCCTTGAATTCCCTCACACCACATTGCATTTTTACCCCAAAACAACTGCTTTGAAATCAATACATACAATTCTCAAATCAAAAGGCTCCAGATTAGTTGTCATATTTGATCACACAGGCTACATTGGAGATACAGATCCAAAATGGACTCTCTGATCCTGGAATGTCCTATGATATTAGCATGAATTTAATCTTACAAATCTGTACTACAACTAATCAGTTAATCTGGATTATTGAGTATGGGTGATGAAAGTAATTAATTATTGCAGAGTAACTGAAATTGTATCATCTCTTACAGAGAATATTAACAAATTGCTTCTAATCAAGACTCAAAACAAATGAATCACAGGAGCCCCCCTTTCATGTTCTTTCACATGGACAATGCATCTTTTACATTCTCAATTGGATACTTTAGCCACTTCTTGGCACCGGGCAACCAGTGACATTTTCCTCAACACTATATTTCATCTAATTGTTTTATATGCACAGGTAAGAAGTCATATTTTTCTACATTAATTGTTGTATATAGAAACTAGGGATAATTGACCACGTTTTCATATATTTTTTTGGAGCATATAATTATGGCCAGGAAAGGCCCTAATTTCTCATTTTGAAGAAATGTTTGAATAAGGGTCTTTAATACTTTTAAATGGGCTGCTATAATAGTTGGGTAAATACACTCCTTTGATAATAAGCATGCATATGTACTCATCAAACAGCATTTCTCTAATTTACTGTGAAAACATAAAAATCAATTAAAACACACTCATATCATTGCTTATATAACAGTAACAATAAGACCAAAATCAAAGATTTCTTTAAAATTTTGATGTTATAGTCACCGATCTGCCTTTCTACTATCACTATAAAAAGAAAATAAAATAATGAACCTCTCCTTTGAGGTAAGACCATGATCTCAAACAAACCAAGCAAAAGCTCTAACTTTCATTATTTCAATACAATGAAAGCTAATATTTACCTTTTGACCCCTTTTTCTTTACCTTTTGAACCCCTTCACCCATTTCTCCCACCCTAAATCTGCCTTTTTAAAGTAATGACTTACGATTGGACATTTTTTCCATCTTGGTTTACCTAAGGCATTCCACACACGTTTCCAAGGCTTACAGTAGTCTGTGGGTGAGGACTTTATGTATAAGGAATCACATGTCATGATTTTTTATTTGTATTGATTGGAAATATGGTAATGTGTTTTGAAAAAATTAAATCATTTTTGGATGTTCAAAGAAATAAGGCTCAATACAATGCTTTATTGATATTTCATTCATAAGATTTCCAAGGACCATAAAGGGCTAACGCAAAAGAATTATAAGCCACATTCTGAACTTCTATCCTTTCAGGTCACTTTTGAGAATGATGCTATAATCATCCAAAATGTATGGGTCCAGATGTACTGTGATCTTTAAAAATAGTGTTTTCATAGCTTTTAATTTGTTTCTTGCATGATTTGTCTGTGTTTGGGTTTTTTTTTTTTTTTGATGCCTGGGGTGGCTAAAAATGATCTGTACCTAAATTTGAATTTTCTGGAGGAAAAAAATGGAATTTATTCTTAATTTGTTTCTTAGTAAAAGAAAGGACTTTGACAGCAATTGTTTTATCTCTTGACCAACTAATGTCTCCTTGTTAAACTTTTTATTTGGAAATAATTTCAAGCATACAGGAACATTACAAAAATAAAACTATTTCAAAAACACCTATATATTCTTTACCCAGATTCACCCATTGTTAATATTTTCTCCCCTTTGCTGTTTCTTGATAAATAAAATTTTTCTGAACTATTTAAGGATAAGTTGCATTAGGCATAGCTGTTTAACTCTACATATTTCAGCATGTATCTACTAAGAACAGGGATATTCTCTTACATAATCACAAATTCATGCCTTTTAATTGAATGGTAAGAGACAACTTACCATCAGTAGTTTCATCACCTCCAAAATGCTGTCGGTAGAAGAGCATCAGTTCAATGTTGTAGCATTTGTAGACGACCACGAGCAGTACAAGGAGGAGGAATATTGCTCCCAGGCCTCCTGCAAGCTCAATTTTGTAGATTAAGTCTGGAACAAACAGAATAAACAGGAAAAGGCAATTAAGACAGTAACACTTGGGATCTTCCCATACTTCTAGACTGTAAGATGTACAACTCATTCTGCTTTTCTTTCCAGAAGATTCTTGCTTAATGCAGTAAGTAGCTTTGTTCTTGATACATTTGTGTAAATCAAATTCTTATAACATTAACTCTCTTCTAAAGATTCCAGTAATTTTACTATTGAAAGTGGTAAGTCTGTCTGAGAAGAAACAGTCACTCCCAATTTGTTTTCAACATGTCTAGATCTCACATACATACTTTTGCTTTAAATGTACTTCAGGGAACAATTAGAGCTGCCTTTTTCTAGTGCAGGGCCAATATTTTGTTCTTACTGTTAAATTATCTTATTGGCTTAGCAAGATTACCATCTAGTACTTCTCAGGCCACGGGCCCTATTCTTCTACAGGAGAAGAGCATCAAAAAATTATTCTCAGAATCAAATAAAATCTAATGAGCTTGCAGGATTTAACTGTTTCATTTAACCCCAGTAAAACATAATCTAATAGAAGGTAAGCAGGGAAAATTAGCTTATCCATTTCCCCTACTTATTTGAATAAATGACTATAATATGTATGTAATATAATATGCCCAATGGGGCTAAAAGAGAATGAGAAATATAGGCTAATCACTTGGCTTATTCAGCTAACATCAGGCTACCTGATAGCAGCCTTAGGCTGCTCCAGTTGGGCACTCGTGGAACTCTGAGAGTTGGAACAACTAAATCAATACATAATGGAAGGAGACATAATGTATCCCAGGCTCAAGGAATAGTGAATTACCTGTAGCCTAATTAGTGACATTAACAAATCTAGGGTGTATCATCAAAACAGCAGATAATATCATGGAATTTAGAGAAACAGGAAGTCAGAGAATTTAGAATGTGAATTCAGCAATGTCCAGAGGAGAAATGCTGAGTATGAAAGACACCATACCAGACACATATTTTCCACTGTGAGGCAGGAACATCATTGGTCTCAACATAATATAGATAAAATTTCCTAAAAGATTAGCTAACCTCCCCTTAAGCTAAATCCATAGTTACCAAGTGACTCTTTTATTTCTAATTCAGCTTACTGTGTAACTAGAAACTGGAAAAGAGAGTGGTGTCCTGGTTTGTACATCAGTTGTTTGTGAGTTTGGTTGGCATCAATCAGCCTCTCTCGATGGATCAACTCTGGGGCACTGTCAAAATCAAATTTCTGACCATGACAGACTGCCATTCTTGAAGGTCTCTTGACAACCAGATCGTCAACTTTTCCCTGGGAATGTCCCTTGTTTCTATATAGGCTTATTGCTTAAGAGAAATTAGTCAGGCTCAATATAACAATTCAGATTAAGAAAAAAGATAAACATATGCAATATATACTACAAGTAATACATATTATAGATAAAATGTTCAACCAGTCTACAATCTATTCTCTAAGTAATCCTTTAGGGCAAGAATTGTTGGTCCAAATTTATAGATGAAGAACCTGAGACTCAATAGTTTAATTCAATTACCCAAGGTCATACACCAAGATGGGACTTGAGCCCAGATATCCTAACTTCAAATTCAAGGCTCTTTTTATTATACCACAGCTTTCTAAGCTCCAGCCTGGAAAGTGACAATGGAAAGCCTTCTCCCTATTCCTCCACAGAACTGTTAGTAAGCTTCTTGAGAACACGTGACTTGCAGTGAATTTTGGCTCCTTCCACCTTTTCAATTCCAAGGAAAGAAGCTAAACTACAATTCACCAGGCAGAATGAAAGGACTTAGCAGAGGTCAGGCCCTTCATTGGAGGGTACTCAAGTACCCTATAGCTGTACCATGGAGGAAGGAGGGGCTCCCTGGAGTCTAGCATATGAAGAAAAGTTTTAGGTTTCATGGAGAGAGAGGGAATTTGCTCTTGGAAAGGAGGTGAAGTGAGAGAGGAGACGGTGGTAGCCAGAGAGAGCATGGCCAATCAGGAGTGTCACTGAGTGGAAATGGTAAGAAACATAAATAAACATCACTCTTTTTGAATAAGGAAAGGGGAGAAGGATGGAAAAAGGAACGGAGTGGAGCTGCTGTGAGGGGAAAAAAACATGTTAATAAGGAACATTATGAGGGGACACATAATAGGTAGATAGGGAATTGGAATCTATCTCTGTTCTGCCTGCTGCAAAAGGTGGTCATTTTGAAAATTTAACCTCAAAATTTCAGGTGAAAAAAACAGTCCTACCACACATTAGTTCTGCCTCCTGCCCTCTATGCAGAAAGTGACTCCCCAGGAACCACTGCCTGCCTCTATGTGAGAGGTAAGGCAGGCTTGCTTATGAGACCTCCGTAGGACTGCAATATCACAATCTTCGCTTGTTTTCTCATCATCTTACATCAGTTATGCATTCTTAGCAGCCAGTGTTAAATTGACAGAGCAATATGATTTTTTTTCTGATTCTAAAAATGAGTTTCCCTTCATCTTAGGGCATTGATTGACTTGATTCAACATGTTTGTCCTGCTATAAAATGCACATTTTATGTTGTAAATTTTTTGAACTCTCTCTCTCTGTCTCACTCTCTCTCTCTTTTTTTTCTCCCTCTGTCTCTCTCTGGTCAGAACAGATTTCAACTGTTTTCAAAGTCACCAAATGGGAATTTTTCCAGAAATTTCTATGTTATTTACAGAGTAGAGTTGCAATTAGGTAGATGGAAAACTTCAGCAGCAGGAACAATTTGTGCTCCCAAGTAGCAGACACCTTTTTCAGCAGTAAATTTATGGAAGAAAACTGTGGTGTGAAAAGTACCTTTGTGGTTTTGTGGTCCATTTTATAAAAATGCCTTTGAAAGATATTACCTAATGATGACTGTTTACATTGAAAACCGTGGACCTAGTTCCTGAGATTCAACCAGTATTCTTTGATTTAGCCCAGGAAGTCACATTAAAAGGGAAACATGCATCCTATAATCAGAGGGCAGAATTGCCATCACTCAGATGACACCTGGCTTTTCTTTTGTCTTGTTCTCAACTGCCGTTTTCCATCTCAGCAGGATCTATACTTCTAGGGACATTTCCTGGCTGAGAAGGTGAAAGTCATTTATTTGGACTGTGCCTTGTATATACTTCACAAGGATAGCTATAGCCAGAACAGCAAATATTTATGGGATTATAACTTTTTCTAGGCACCCAAAGTACAAGTGTAGTTCTTTTAAACCTTCTTAGTTTGAGCCCGACTATTTTGAGCACAAAGATCAGACATTGCAGAATGGGACAAGTAGCAGTTAAAGCCAAGGGACCGGACAGAGGGAAGGCTGGAAATGTTTGAGCTTGCTCATAAGTTAGGAAGCAGGTTGGGAGATCCCACCTGAGGGTTTCCTCTACAGGTTGGGAGTTCAGGGTGGGGCAGTAGCACTGGGAATGAAAAGAGGAAGAGAGATTCAGTGATATGCTCTTGTTTGTGGGAAACTATGCACAGAGAAGAAATAATTATCAAAATTTGTTTAATATAAGTTCAGAGTCTTGATTCACTAAAAAAAATAAAACAGGGATGGACTTCTTACTGAAATGTTAGCTGTACTTGTTGACAAATAGGACATCAGAGAGTGTGGAAGTGGTAGGTGCATGTAGAAGATGCATAAGTAAGGAACGACTTGTTTTGAGAAAGCCTGACCCTGTTAATTGGAGATATTAGACATGAGTTTTCCTTTTTACTTTATGAAAGGACTCATCAAATGTTTCTTCTCCACAATGACCGTTTAGGGCGTTTTCAATATTGGACTTACAGCTCATCAGAAAGTTACTGCTCTATATACTCATATTCCAAGTGGAAACACTATAGCCACTGAGGCCAGGCTATAATATGATAAAACCTGAAAGGTTTAACTCCAGAGGAAATATCCGAAGTTTTGCAAAACAAGCCTGAGCCAAGTCTGATTAAAAACTTTGGAACAGAGACTTCTTGCTCTTTTCTGGAGCTCCATCATATTGTCAAGAGCTCCTAAGGAGACTGAGTGAGGAAAGATGAACTGATCATTTTCCAAAGCACAGTGAAAAAATTTAACTGCTACCTAAAACAGTGCAAACTGGTATACCATGGGCCAGAAAAAGGTTTTGTTGGTCTATACGATGTTTCAAAAAAGTGGATACTAATATTTAAAAATCAAATGATTTCATAGTCTTTCAACGTCACTTGAAAACTCTGAAGCTGTCCTATCCCTGGGTTTGCATTCCAGCAAGCATGGCAATAATCTTCTAGAAAAGAGTAGTGACTATTTTGCTTATCCTAATAGCCAGCCCAATAATTTTAATATCTGCCTGGCCCCTGAGGTCTCTGAGTTTTCAACCTCCAATGTGGAAAGTGAAAGTCTTTGAAAAGAGAAATGCATTTAGATAACCCAGGGCAGACACTAATCAAGACAAGATTGCAAATAAATCCTCTCTTTACCAATACTTGTTATCCATCCCCCACCCTATTGCACTGGTCCTCAAGGAGGAGCATTTTCATGCAACAAATATTTTTGAGCACTTACTATGTTCTATGCACTAGGGGTACAGCAGTAAGTAAGATGGAAAAGGTCCTTGTTCTCATAGAGTTTACATTCTAGTGGGGGGAAAAGATGAGAAGAAAACAAATATAATGTGATATCAAATAGTAATAAATAAAATAAACAGCAATAGAGGAAAGAGAAAGTGATGAGTAGTCCATCAAGAGATGAATGGATCAAGAAAATGTAGCATATATACACAATGGAATATTATTCAGTCTCAGAAAAGAAGGAAATCCTCTCCTTCGCTACAACATGGATGAACCTGTAGGGCATTATGATAAGTGGAATAATCCAGACAGAGAAAGATAAATACTATACTGCATGGTATCACTTATACGTGGAATTAAAAAAAAAAAGTTGAAGTCACAGAAACAGAGAGTAGAAAAGTAGTTGTCAGGGCCTAGTGGGTGAAGGAGGCAATAGGGAGAGATTGGTTAAAAGGGTACAAATTTTCAGCTATAAGATGAATAAAGTTTGAGGATCTAATTATAACATGGTGACTATAGTTGATAACACTGGATTGTATAATTGAAATTTGCTACAAGGTTAGAATTAAACGTTCTCACCAAAAAAAAAAAAGGTAAATATGTGAGGTGATAGATATGTTAATTAACTTAGTAGGGGGAATCCTTTTACAATGTATACATATATCAAATCATCACATTGTACACTTTAAATATCTTATAATTTTATTTGTAAATTTTACCTCAATAGAACTAAAATAATTTTAAAAAAGAAAATGATGGGTAGTACTGTTTTATATGAGGTGGCCAAGGAAGGCCTATCTAGTAGGTAATATTTAAGCAGAGATATGTATGAAAAAAGGGAGTGAATCATGCAAACAGGTCAGGGAAGAGAGTTCTAGGCTGAGGAAATAGCAAGTGCAGAGACCATGAGCCAGGATTGTACTTAGTGAGCATGAGAAATAGAAAGGAGGCTAATGTGTGTGATGCTTGAGGCAGACTGTGGTAGAAAATGAGATCAGAAATGACGACCAATTGAGTCATGCTTTGTAGACCATGGTAAGAATTTGGGACTTCATTCTAAGTGCAATAGTGAGGGTTCTGAAATTGGGGGATTCTGATTAGAAGAATGATATAATGTGACTCACATATTAGAATCATTCTGGCCGCTGTCATAATAGACTGTAAGGGGACATAGGGGATGCAAGGAGACCAGTTAGGAGGCCATTGCAGTGAGCCAAGCAATTGATGCTGGTGGTTCAAACTAGGATCGTAACAGTGAAGTGGGGAAAGTGTTCATAGTCTGGGTATGTTTTGAGAGTAGAGCCATGGTATTTGCTGTTGAAATAGATATAGCATGTGAGTAGAGAAAACAAGAAGTCAAGGACGACTCCAAGGATTTTGGCTTGAGCAACTAGAAGGATGGTGATGGAGATGGAGTAGGCAACTGCAGGATCACGTTTATAGGGAGAAGAAATCAGGAATCCTGTTTGGGACGAGAAAAGCTTGATATGCCTACCAGATATACCTGCTAGTGGAGTTTTGGAATAGTTGTTGAATACATTGATATACAACTCTGGAGTTTAGGCTAGAAGTCCAGGCTAGAGATATAAATTTGGGAGTTGTCAGCATATAAATGGTAAGCAAAACCCTGAGATGGAGATGGAATGAAATCATCTAAGGAGTGAGTGAGAAGAGTGGGCCTGAACCTTGGGGAAATCTAATATTTAGAGATCAGGAAGATGAGAATTAATCTTCTCAGTTATTCATGATTTAGACACGTTTCCTTGCAGAAGCCATGGGAGGTGGCAGTTTTACAGTGTGCCTTGGTTTCTAGCATCAGATTATTAGAAATTTTAAGTCTGGCTAGTGGTTGCTTTATTCATTTAAGAGAAATAGATTTATTTTAAAACTCAAATAAGGTTATTTCTATCCACTAACTGAATAATAGGACCCCCCATTATTTTTCTTCATAGCAAGTTTTTACTTGTTACGCTATACATCTTCTGAGTAATTTGTTATTTAATGTTTAATGTTTGTCTTTCTTTGCATCCTCACTTCCCTGAGGACTATAAGCCCCTGTCTTATTCAGCACTCTACTCACTAGTACCTAGAACAATGCTTGCTATACATGATCCTCAATAAGAAAAGAGAACTATATTCATTTATTAAGCAGAATGGGTTCTAAGTGCCCATTAGTCATCAGACACTGCCCAAGTTGTTAAGGATACGGAGGTACAGCAGACCCTGGCTTGAAGGATCTCTGAGCCTAAAATAAGACTGAGATGGACAGGAACAAAGTGATCCTTGCTGCGAGGTATCAGGACATGATCAACGTCTGTCCCTCATGTAGGGGGACTAAGTGGTCGCCTAGTGCATAGGAAAAGTTATCCAAGTTCTATATAGTAATAAACACTGTTTGAGCATGGTATTTCACACCATATCATTATCATTTGAGCCTCAAAGTGACTCTACAAGGTAGATATTATTACCCTTATTTTACAGATGAGGAAACTGAGGTTCAGGATGTTTAACCAGACGAGCTAATCCCACTGAACCAGGCAGCTGAATCAGTGGCTGAACCAGGATCTCCTGAACCAGGGTCTCCTGACTTTACTTTCTCTGTTAGACTCCTTTATACTTGAAGACTTTATTATTTTAAGACAGAATCAAGTCCAACAGAGTAAGAAGTGGTGCTAGAGGGATAAAAGCATTATTCTCAGGATAATGACATTTCTCTGCTTCTCCTAGAGCTTCTGGTCAAGGTCAAGTATTAGGGCTGGCTGGAAAATAGAAATTCCATCTTGGCTAGGAGCTACAACTACTGACCTTGCTGATTGAATCTGTTCAATTGCTCTATAGCTCAGACAACAAGAACACTGATTGAGAACATTTGTTCTTTTACATTTACAAAACCTTTGCCAGATGCACACATACAGAAAGTATTTAGCCTTTTGCAGTAATCAAGAGCTGTGGCAGGATAAGAGACAATCTCAGAAGCTGCTCCAGCTGCTGGGATTGTTGTTCCTATGTCTCCTTATATCTCCTTTATCTGTAAATTTAGAGTTTCTTTTATTTGCTCATTATATACAATTTCCGCCCCATCTGGAATCAACTCTAGAGAGAGAGCTCCATAAATGCCAAATTGTTTAAAAATATATACACCTGCTAAAGGCCTCAACACCAGGTCATACCATGAAATATTGTGTATAATCGTTACTTTAGAAATTGTAAGAATATCATATACTATTCATTATTGTTATTTACATTTTAGTCTGGGAATAAAAAACTTACTGTTTCTCATCCAATAATAAAACCCCTAATATTTCATTTAAGGGATGTAAGATGAAGGTGAAATACAGAGAAAATTTTGACTGTCGAACCTATCAAATTTTAAGTAACATTTATAACGAAGGTACATTTTATCTCACTGGATTTAACACATAACAATATTTCATTTCATTCATCCACTTCCTAATGGTATGGAAGATCTTGGGCACTTTATGCTAATATTCACAGCAAGAGATATTTGGTTTTTTTAAAAAAGATAAAATATTTAATAGAAATTTATACTAAATGATAAAATAAGGCCAAGAAACATAACTAACTTCAATAGGTACTTGGTAGCTAAACAAATCATAATGATAGTTATAAAAATAAATACCCTTTTTACGCAGCAGAACACTGGCATGTTTCCGTCCATTTCGGTTTTCCACATGGCAGGTATAATTTGCTAGGTCAGCCTCCACCACTGAATCAAAGATGAGTGCCAACTCAACTTCTTTTTCTCCAAGATGCTCTTTAAGGAGCCTGAAATAAAGACAATATGTTTGGCTGAATTGGTTTGATATGGGGAGAGAGCAGCCATGCAAAGGCTGCAGATGGTTATGTAGCTCACACAAGTCTTCAGTGGGCATGGGAAGTCCTGACTGGGTGTATGTGCAGCATCTTCTACAAGAAAACACAAAAAATGGCTCTTGATGTGAATATTACATGGCACATGAAAGAGGCAAGGCATTCATTAAGCAAAAAGAAATATTAACATGCCACTAGGCTTTGATAAATGAAGCCAACACGATTTGTGTGGCAAAAAGGAGGAAACATTGGGCTCTATATTCTGTGCTGGGCTTATGAAAAACAAACTGGATTTTTGCGCCATGGCATGTAGGCAAAAAAAATCTGTAGGAGTGTAGGTTTTGTGTTAGAGGTTAGAGTTTTGACAACAGGGGGTAAGAAGGTACAGAAAGGGGCCTTGAAAATTGTTGCCTTATGAGAAGTAAAGTGAAAGTGGTTAGTGGCCTTCTACCCCTAAATATCAGTGAGAAGCCTTCTCTCTACTTTTCTCCTGCCTTTTGTCCAATGCAGGCATGTTACCTGTGCCCTAATGATGCTAGCCCCCCACCATGGCCTTGCTTTCTCCAGACACTGATCCCCATTTGTCTTTCTCCTTTCCTCCCTCACAGGAGAAATCCTGCATTTTGTGACATTTTCACATAGTCCTGCTTTTTGCTTTCCCAAGTGAAGTTGCAAAGGGCCTTGAATGGCCAGGAATAGGTGTTCTTCACTGAGGAGCTGAGTGGCCAGGAACCTTCCCTGAGGAGCATGTCTCCTGTTTCTTTGAAGAGCTATATTCTCACCAATGGCTGGTTGCCTCCTGGGTGAGGTGAAAGTGAGTACCCTGCTGACTTTTCTTTTCTGTCTCCTCCTGCTTTTTGACCCAAGAAAGAGCAAATCGTGAGTATACACGGTGGCCATCCTGCCGTTAAGTTCTTGGGTGACATTCTTAAATACATGTATTTGCGAGCAAGAAATATTTCAGATGGCAAATTGGGGCACTAGAAGCAATTCTCATCTCCTTTTTGGACAACTGGTCATGAATGCAGAGAAGGACCCTCTAATTTACTGGCATTTAGCATAAAATTGGAGAAGACAACTATGCTTATAGAAAACTCTGTTCTAAGTACAGGCTTCCCACTTACAAGCTCAAGCTGGATCCTTACAAAGGCATTAACTCAATGGTACCTTAATTTAACGCATCTTTAAGTTGGGAAAAATATCTACTGTACTTACCTTAACTTTGTTGTGAGTATAAAATGGGTTAAAGTGATTTAAAAAGTAAATAGCACTATGCACATGCAAAGGAATGTTATTAAACATCAACATTTCATTATCCAAAGGTAGATTGTTTACATTTTGGCTCCTCCAAAAATATTTGTATTTACATTTATTGATATTTAAAACTGGCTTGGCTTAATCTCTTCTGGCTCCCCTGTGAGAGAAGGAAGGGCATAAGATTGGGTTGGTGGAAGAGAGTTCCCAGAATCTGAGAGTCTCCCATACTGAAATCTGAAGCCCAGATAATATTCCAAATAGACATGCTTTTAAAATTAACCCTGTTTCTGTTCCCTTCCAATAATAATCATATCTGAGTTGATAATGCTGGCATTTGTAACTTGAGTAACTCTCCTTTTCCTGCCCTTTACCTTTATGTACCATCACTGAACCAGACAAGAATAAGAATTTTTTAACCACATTTCACTGGTACTCTTTCTATTAATTTTTTTTCTTTCTGGCTAAAGTTGTAGCTTTCCTCTCTTTCTCCTCTCTCAACATACCTAACCAAGGAAAAAAATGGGAATTTACTGTCTTCACGGTTTATGTTGAAGTTTGCTCTCCATTTTCTCCCTGCTATGGATAAATCCCACTACACTCAATTCTTTTGGTCCTGTGTAACCTGCTATGGAAGAACCCCTTTAGTGCCCGAAGCTGCTTAGGCACCACAAATTAAGTCTGATTTAAAGCTTCATGTGTAGGGCACCCACAGCCTCTGTCAGGCATGAGACAGAAAGCTGATCCTGTCCCTCCAGACCAAGCCTTTGCTTCTTCATTTCCAAGGCAGTTTCCAATAACAGGTTTCTTCACAGGCTGCAGAAAGAATCTGGAGAGAGTATTTGAAAAATGATCCTCCATCCATCTATTAATATATATGAGGTGTCTTAATTATCAGCTCTTGAAAATCTAGAGGTGACTTGCTTTTTTGGAACGAAAGGGCAAGTTGGTGTTTATGTCTACAAATGACTCTGCAGAGCAGTCACAATTTCTTAGCAAAGGTTGATATATACCAATCTATCAATGATCTTTGTCAATTCCATGATAAGTGCCTAGCTGTGGGCTAGATATTTGGTATAAGAGAAATATAAGCATTAAAAGACCTGGTGCTTTCTCCCAGTGAGCATTAAAGTTTAAAGGAGACAAGATCTACACAGTTGAAAAAAATATATAGAAAGAACAAGGTAAAGCAGGGTGGTACAGTCATGCTTACAATGGGATTTAAAAGAAGGGAGAGACTATTATTGACTAAATTAGCTGGAAAAAGCTTGACAAGACTCTGCCTAGACAAAAGGAAGAAGGGAGAGTTTTCTAGGAGGGATGATAAGAGCAAGTCTTTGCAGAATGTGTGAAAGAGAGACACTGAAGAGACTGGTTTTGGAATGAAGGATACAAATGAGGGGATCCTGGGATGTACTTCAAATAACTTCAGAAGTATCTCATTCCAAGGATTAACATTGAAGGCAAATTCTACATAATAGTGAACACTGGCAAAACAAAAATAATAAATTCAGGTGACAGAAATCACTACCTTCAAAAGTTTTATTTAGTTAAAATTATTAAAAAGTAATACTAGAAAAAGTTTGGAAGTTGTTACTTTCATCACTACAACAAGGAAAAATATGAACAAAGTGAAAATCAATAAATCTTCTTAGATCCATCAGAAAACTGATGTCATAGGGCAAATTACTGCCCCCCAAAACTTGAGATAGAATCAAATACTGAAAGTCACAGTGTACTGGGAGCAGAAACCAAGGAGCAGGAGACAGGACCAGTAGAAACACTTACACTGTAATTGACGAGTCACTGCAGGCCCAATATGGACTAGCTTGAGAGTTACAAACTCCATGGGATCTAATATTAGGGGTCTCCCACACTTTTGTGAGTTTTGCTTCCAGGAGCCCTACCAGGGTCTCACACTGAAACTTAGGGAAAGTTCTCTTAGGCTTCTGGTGAAGGAAAAGGAAAAGTAACTATCTTGAAATGAGCCAGAGCACTCTGTTCTCCTTAACAAAGGCCTGCCCTCAAGGTAAACTCTTTTACAAGAGTCTAAACTACTTGGATTTACCAAACCTAGCTGAGGGAGGGTAAATACCCAACTCCAACCCCCTCAAGCTTTCCTGTCTCACCTAAAGAGGGGAGGAAAGCTGAGAAGCACTTGTGAAGGTCACATCCCAGAGGCACAGGCTCACTAAAAGACTAAGACTTCAAGCTAGAATTAGAGAATAGTATACCACATCAATCAGGCTCCGGTATGATAACAAGGACTTTTGCCTGAAAGAAGTGCAAAGCTCAGACCCTATTTAAGAAGCAGTTTCCAGGAAAACCCAAAGAAAACAGGGGAGACATAAACAAGTACACTATAGAAAATTTTAACGTCTTCCACATGCAAATATGGCAAACTGTAAACCCAGCCTAACTCCTAGTCATATAAATATAAAATCTCACACTAAAGGCCTAGTTACCTCAGTTCCTTTTAACTGATACATCATAATGTGGCTTTCAACAACAACAACAAAACTACAAGGTATGTTAAGAAGCAAAAAAGAAAAAACACAGTCTGAAGAGACAAAGCAAGCATCAGAAACAAATTTGGATATGGCACAGATTTTGGAATTATTGGACTGGGACTATAAAATAACTATGATTAATATGTTAAGTGATCTAATTGAAAAAGTAAACATAATACATCAACGGATAGGTAATGTAACCAGAGAGATGTAAATTCAAAAAAAGAATCAAAAGGTAATGCTAAAAATCAAAACATTGTAACAGAAATAAAGAATCCCTTTCATGAGCTCATCAGTAGACTGGACATGGCCAAAGAAAGAATCACTGATCTTGAAGATATGTAAATAGGAACGTCCTAAACTGAAATGAGAAGAGAAAAAAGCACGGAAAAAATGGAACAAAATATCAAACATCTGAGGGATAATTACAAAAGGTGTAACATACATGTAATGGAAATACCAAAAGAAGAACAAAGAGAGAAAGCAACAATAGAAATATTTGAAGTATTAATAGCTGAGAATTTTCTAAAGTTAATGCAGACACCAAAGCACAGATGCCGGAAGCTCAGAAAATACCAAACGGGATGAATACTAAAAAATCTACACTTTGACATATCATATTCTAACTGCAGGAAATCAAAGACAAAGAGAAAATCTTGAAAGAATCCAGAGGAAAAAAGATCTTACCTATAGAGGAACAAAAATAAGACATACATTAGACTTCTTTTAGAAATCATGCAAGCAAGAAAACAGTGGAGTGAAACATTTAAAGTATTTAAAGAAAACAACCACTAACCTAGAATACTGTATCCATCTAAATTATCCATCAAAATTGAAGGAGAAATAAAGACTTTCTCAGACAAATGAAAACTGAGGGAATCTGCTGCCAGTAGACCTGTCTTGCAAGAAATTTTAAAAGAAATTCTTCAGAGAAAATGAAAATGACAGAGGTCAGAAATTTGGATCTACATAATGAAAGGAAGAGTGTTAGAGAAGGAACAAAGATAAAATAAAATATTTATTTTTCCTATTCATAATTGATCTAACAGGTAATAGTTTGTTTAAAATCATAATAGCAATAATAGCAGTTATAGGAAGAATAAGTTCTGAGGATCTAATGTACAGCATGGGGACTATACTTAATAATATGGCACTGTATACTTGAAAGTTCTGAGAGTAGATCTTAAGTATTCTCATCACATTAAAAAAAAGAGTTGGGGTTGGCCCAGTGGTGCAGCAGTTAAGTTCGTGTGCTCCACTTTGGTGGCCTGGGATTTGTTGGTTGGGATCCCGGGCATGGACCTACATACTGCTTATCAAGCCATGCTGAGGCAGGCATCCCACATATAAAATAGAGGAAGATGGTCACAGATGTTAGTTCAGGGCCAATCTTCCTCAGCCAAAAAAAAAAGAGGAGAATTGGCAGTGGATATTAGCTCAGAGCTAATCTTCCTCAAAAACAGGTGATGGATGTGTTTATCTTGATCTTGATAATCATTCTATAACGTAATGTATATTAAATCATCACACTGTATACTTTAAACATACACAATTAATTTGTCAATTATTCTGCAATAAAGTGAAAAAATAATATCATCAATGTATTTGGTGATTATAGCTTATGGATAAGTGAAATTAATGACAGCAATGTTAAAAGTGACAGAATGGAGGAATTGAGAATATTCTGTTATAAGGTACCTTACCACCTGTGAAGCAGTATAATATTATTTTAAAGTGGATTTAGATTAGGTGTAAATGTGTATTGCAAACTTTAGGGCCACTGCTAAATTTTTTTTAAGTACAATTGATATGCAAAGAGAGAAGAGAAAATAAAATCATATCAAATGCTCAATTAAAACCAGAGAAGGCATGAAAAGGTAATTAAGAAAATAATCTCATTCACAATAGCAACAAAAATAATAAAATACTTAGGAATAAACTTCACCAAAGAGGTAAAAGACATGTAGAGTGAAAACTATACAACATTGATGAAGGAAATTAAAGGAGACACAGATAAATGGGAAGACATCCTGTATTCATAGATTGGAAGAATTAATATTGGTAAAATGTCGGTATTATCCAAAGTGATCCATAGATTCAGTGTAATCCTATAAAAATCCCAATGGCATTCTTTACAGAAATAGAAAAAACAATCTTAAAATTCACATGGAATCACAAAAGGCCCCAAAGAGCCAAAGCAGTCTTGAGCAAGAAAAAAAGCTGGAGGTATCACACTTCCTGATTTCAAATTATATTACAAAGATATAGTAATCAAAACAGTATGGTACTAGCATAAAAACAGATGTATAGACCAATGGAACAGAATAGAGAGCCCAGAAGTAAATCCACACATCTATGGTCAACATATCTTCAAAAAGCGTGCCAAGAATACACAACGGGGAAAGGCCAGGCTCTTCAATAAGTGGTCTAGGAAAAGCTGTATATCCACATGCAGAATAATGAAATTGGATCCTCATCTCACACCGTATACAAACATCAACTCAAAAAGGATTGAAGACTTAAACATACGGCCTGAAACCACAAACTTACTGGAAGAAAACAAAGGGAAAATCTTCTTGACAATGGTCCAAGCAATGAATTTTTATATATGACACCAAAAGCACAGGCAACAAAAGTGAAAAAAAGGACAAGTGGGATTGCGTCAAACTAAAAAGCTTCTAAATAGCAAAGAAAACAATCAAGAAAGGGAAAAGGTAACCTACAGAATGTGAGAAAATATTTGCAAACATATATTGATAAGGAGTTAATATCCTTATCAATCCTTATCAAGGAGTTAATATTCCAAAATATATAAGGAATTCATAACTCAATATAAAAACAAAATAAAACAAAACAAATAGCCTGATTTAAAAATCAGCAAAGGACCTGAATAGACATTTCTCCAAAAAAGACATACAAATGGCCGACAGGATATACAAAAAGGTGCTCAACCTCAATATCATCAGGGACTTGCAAATCAAAACCACAATGGGTTATCATCTCACACCTGTTAGAATGGCTGTTATCAGAAAGACAAAAGACAAGAATTGTTGGCCAGGATGTGGAGAAAATGGAACCCCTGTACACTCTGGTGGGAATGTAAATTGGTGCAGCCACTATGGAAAACAGCACAGAGATTCCTCAAAAAATTAAAAACATAACTACCACATGATCCAGCAATCTTACTTCTGGGATATCCAAAGGAAATGAAATCAGGATCTTGAAGAGATACCTGCATCCTCGTGTTCATTTCATCATTATTCACAGCAGCCAAGAAATGGAAGCAACCTAAGCGTCCATGAACAGATGAATAAATTTTAAAAATGTGGTTTATATATACAATGGAATATTATTCCGCCTTAAAAAATAAGGAAATATTACCATTTGTGACAACATAAAGGAACCTGGAGAATATTATGCTAAGTGAAATAAGTTCGACAGAGAATAAAAAATTACTATATCACTTATCTGAGGAATCTAATAAAGCCAAACTCATAGTAACAGAGAGCAGAAGGGTGGTTACCAGCAGCTGGAGGGTGGAAGAAATGGTGAGATGCTAGTTAAAAGGTACAAACTTTCAGTTATAAGATGAATAAGTGCTGGAGACCTAATATACAGCATAGTGACTACAGTTAATAATACTGTATTTTATACTTGAAATTTGCTAGGAGAGTAGATCTCAAGTGTTCTTACCACACACACAAAAAAATGGTAGCTATGCGTGGATGGATATGTTAATTAGCTTGATCATGGTAATCATTTCACAATGTATACATATACCAAAACAACACATTGTACACCTTAAATATATACAATTTTTATTTGTCAATCATACCTCAATAAAGCTGGAAAATATTTTTTTAAAATTCCAGCATGAAACAGAGGAAAGAGATTTGATCCCCCCCAAAATAAAATAAAATAAAACACCTAATTCCAATTTCTATTCATCATGAATGGTCCCTTAAACCAAAGTGAGTGCTTCTTTGATGTCTAGGTTATCTTACAAAGACTTGGGGTCATTATTCTGAGTATGAGTAATCACTGAAATGATGATCGAGAATATCAAGAATAGGCAGTATGTTAAAAAAAGACCTCTTAATTAAATAAAATCTTTCTTTTAGTGTTATTTGCTTTTTTTTTTTTTTTTTTTTTTGCCTGTTAAAGTCTTATTAGTCAAATGCCAGAATCAAGCCTGTAATCTGACAAAATCAGATTTATTGACTGAATGCATTGAGGATGGGGCACTCCAGAGGAATTGTGGCTTGTTCCTTGATTGAAGAGAGGAAGAAAGCGTCTATTGTAATGTTTGGGTTTCCACTGAAAGATTCTGAGGGGAGTCCAGGGAAGCCCTGATAAGTTCTGAATGGGTTGGAATTTTTAAGGAGGGATCGGGAGAAGAGGGGATTGACTAGGAGTTGTATACTGTCATGAGACGAGGGCGGCTTAGTAATTGGGTACTTCCAGTAGTATATGAAAATAACAAAGCAGGTCTGGGCATCACTGGTAAGAAGCAGTAATCACTCAGTGGAGGTGGGGATCGTTATGGCATTTTACAACTGCTGCATGACCTTGGGAGAAACAGTGTTTTTTGTTAACTTTGCAGCTGGCTTTATCTGTCTGTCCTCCCAGCCTGATTAATAGCAGGGCTGCTTATTCTCAGTCCAAACTAATTTTCACTCCTTCAGTCCCGGGCAGGTTTTGACTCTTTACAGCTAAAATTGGAGCACAAGAAAACATTCTAGGCAATTGAAGATTCTTGCTAGTTGTGTTTTGATTAATTGAATCTAGCTCCACTGAAACTGTGAACCATCTCTCCAAGAACAGCTTTTCCTCAGTCTTTAAACCTCAGTTTTTTTATCTGTAAAATAAACTGAAACTATTTATCTCAAATGGTTACTAATGAAAATCCAATGTAATTTAGGATGCCAAAAGGTTTTTGCAATCTACTGTGTAGTATAAAATCATGAAGAGGAATTATCATTATTAATATTACTATTTTCTTGTCTAGAGCAGCTTACAATACAAAACACCATATTTGAGACTGAGCATCTAGAGTCTACTCAGTAAATGAGGAGGGATAACAAATATGTCTTAGGTAGTCTTTAAATATTTTATCCATAGGTCAAGGCTAAGACCAACCATGGAAGTGGAACTGTAAATAGTACAGTCACCAGTCCTCTAAAGATCATCCTTCAGATAAATGGCAATTAAGGCTGCCCCTAGGTAAAACTATGCTGCTTATGAAGTTTACGTTTCCACTGAAGCCTCCTCATGACTTACAAAATCTACATTCACGTATAGGTACGATGAGATTTGAAACTGATTTAAATCAAAAGCAAAATGATTGATCAGTGTTCTTTCTTCCAGTGGGATAAGCTGAGAGTGGGAGAAAAGAAGAACTTGGGTGTGTGTGTGTGTGGTGTGTGTTGTTTTCTTTTGTTTTGGGGAACAATTTTTGGAAGCTCAATTTTGGGAAGACCAGGGCAGGTGGGGTGCTTCGAAGCACTAAAAAAGTGTGGTGAGAAGTTGCCAAAGCAGAGCCCATCACTTTGCACTGGCTGCCTGGGACTTCAATAGTCTCCTCTATACATTAGGGATAAAGTACATAGTCACAGCTCCCGTTTTAAAAAATTGGTGAGTTATTAATAGGTTATTTTGGGTCTTTAATATAGACTCACTTTATTACAAAAATAAAATCTTTTCCTACCTGTATCACTTTCCCTCCTTTATTAAGAGCATTTCACTCATTCAGGAATAGTATGTTAAGGTAAAGGGATTTCACCCAGACGGACAGAAAATGGTGGAAGCAGGAGTGAAAAAACCAAAACTAAAAACAAAGCCCATATTCAACTTGTAGCCTTTCAGGAATTGAAAGTAAATGAAATAATTTGCATTTTAAGAAGCTTGTCTGGAAAACCTTAAGATAAATTGAATATGTTTTTCAGGTCAAGAATTATGAAAGATTTGGTAAACTGTTTTATGGTATTGCCTGAGGAAAAAAAAACATTAGATATTGATAGGGAGATTTGTAGAGTGGGATTTATAATTGGAAATTACTCTCTATTGGGGTAAAGCAATTGCATTGAAATTCATGCAGTCTCCTTCAACAATCAGATCCAATTCACAATCCTGCAGGCAAGTTTAAAGACTATTATTTCTTGTTTAATAGGACGGGTTCAATTTCTCTGGCATTTTTTACTAGCACTGTGGAATATGTACCTCATTAGCAAATTCTTTTTTTTTTTAATTCTCAAGCCTCTGGTACGATTAATTAAAATGAAGTTCTGTAAAGGTATGGAACTGGGTTGGACTTCTTAGAATGCTCACACCCAAAGACTACTCCTTTTGATGAACTCTCTTATCCCACCTTGCAAGCTGTTCCCATTAACCTTTAACAAAGGGACAGAAATTAGGAAGTCCTCTCCTACTGATGGTTTCCTCTGGGCCTCCTCCATATAATTGACTTCTCTGAATAGACATGGTAGAGCTTGTAGAGAGCAGCTTGTTGTAATGACTTTAAAACGGTTGATAAAAATAACCAAATTTGCACAATTGCAGCTTATGCTACTGCACACACCAAATTCCCTTAACATCCCTACAAATGATATCTTCTGGGGTCAGTGGAAAGGCTGTGATACAGTTATATGGGATAGGCTGGCAGTTGTAAATGGATACCACATTTGGGTTCAGGTTTCCTTAGAGCTGAATCTCTTAGCAACGTCAGAGACTTGGGAGGGCTATGCCAATTTCTGCTTAAAGGGAAATAAAGGGGGATCTGTATGCCCAGAGTGGAGTCTGAGTACTTTGGAAATAGGTTGCAAGTCAGGAGATGCAAAGAACCTTGGGGGTCAACGTAACCCAAACAACAAACAAATGAGAACTCCAAAACCCTGGTCAGGATTTGATCAAATATGCTAGGGAAGTTGCAGGCCAACTGCTGAATACAGAGGTTGCACTTACTGTAATCTGAGTGACATAATTTGCATCAAGTTTTTGGTAAATATCCAAGCTTTTTCCCTAGGTAGATTTCTTTTTTGAAAGTCCTCTATTCCTCTGGGACGATACTAAGAGATAAAAGTCGCAACACATTTCTAGGATCAAGCTGCTGCCCAGGAAACGGAGAACCTAGGCGGCATGCTCAGTCTTCCTTCCAGATCCAGTGCCTCTGTGGCAGCTTCTCCACAAATCAACTGCATGCGAACAATTTATTTACATCCTTTTTTCTTAGATCTACTGGGCAGTGTACTTCTGACATGCATGCACAACACCAGAGCTATGATTCAATTAAAATATGAACAAATACAATACCCTGAGGGAGAGCTATGCATCCAGAAGGAAATTTTGTTTCCAGAAATGCTTTTGAGAAGAATCCTCTACTTAACATTTTCAGTGTTCTGCTGTCAGAACTGTTCCCCTTGGAGAAAATGTGTGGGCTATGAAAGAATGCAGATCTTCTCTTGGTTGAACTAATGGTATGATTAGCAATTTTTTTCGATGAAACTACTGGATTTGTTCCAATCTGCCATGCTGTGTAAAAATCTTGTATGCTTTCTTTCAAGGACATTGGTTTTGGAGGCTAGAAGACAGAATCTAGTAATTAACTCCTGTGTTAGCATAAATGGCCATAGCCTGAAGGAATTCTCACACCCACACAAGCTCCCAAAGAGATCATAGGTCACACAATTAACATTACAAAATGGCTGACTGTGTGTTGATTTTGGCCAGGAATCCCTGCCTCTTCCTTTGCACTACTCTGAAGGTGTCTCTAGTTAGCTAGTAGGATTTTGTGAAAATTTCAAAACAAATTCCATGTTAGCTTCCTCCACTGCAAATATAGGTACGTATCCTTTTTTACCGGGCGGTTTCGGGAGGGTGGAGAAAGGATGTAAGAAAATCAAATAAATAAGGGCATTCTGCAAGTCCTGAAAGTTGACTTCCTATAGTGTCACCAACTAATTGCACCCAAGGAACTCAAGGGTGGGTTTGGAAGCCTTTAACTGTTTAAAAGATGTAATGCCCAACCACTCTGAAGCAGACCAAGCTCCATCACAGAGCAAGGCCTATGACTTTTGCCTTATTTATTTATTTTTTTTTGAGGAAGATTAGCCCTGAGCTAACTGCTGCCAATCCTCCTCTTTTTGCTGAGGAAGACTGGCCCTGAGCTAACCTCCATGCCCATCTTCCTCTACCTTATATGTGGGACACCTACCACAGCACGGCATGCCAAGCAGTGCCATGTCTGCACCCGGGATCTGAACCGGCGAACCCCGGGCCACCAAGAAGCGGAACGTGCAAACTTAACCACTGTGCCACCAGGCCGGCCCCCTGACTCATTTTTAAGGCTAAGATCTCTTTTCTGGGAGGAGCTTAGGCCTTATCACCATAACCTGCAGTGTATGTGGAAGCATGTTTTCCAACTGAGCCTGCGCAAGTGAATACCCACTTCTTCATTTGAATATTCATTCCCATCCAAAACAAAAAGTCCCTGCTTCCCCTTGTTCGGGGACACAACAACTTTGGAAATGATTCTGCGTGGCCTCCTATTTGCTGCAAATATACCCTACTTTGTGTGATGACTACTTCTGGTAGAGAGTCTGATTTAACTTGCCAGGAGGTGAACCCACTTTGGTTTCGATAACAATAGTACTTACTATCTGGTTGACTCATTTGGCACCAAATATAGTGGCTTGGATTGGCTTGAAGTGTTTCACACATGTATGCTTTGTCTGTCACACGCTAATCATTTGCTGCTAAGAGCAGCAGCAGTGCCTAACTTTTCTTTTGTAAAATAGTATAACCACTTCGGAATATAGTTTGGCAGATTCTTAAAAAGTTAAGTAGTCCTGGACAAGAAAAAGGACAATAGGTAAAAACTAAGGAAATTTGAATAAAATATGGACTTTAGTTAATAATAATGTATCAATTTTGGTTCATTAATTGTAACAAATGTACCATGGTAACTTAAGATGTTAATAAGAGGGAAAACTGCGTATGGGGTGTATAGGAACTCTCTATACGAATGTTTGTCCGGTCGTCACACCCCCCACCCAGCCCCCACTTGCCAATTCATATGTTGAAATCCCAATCCCTAATGTGATGATAATAGGAGATGAGGCTTTTGGGAGGTGATTAGGTCATGAGAGAGGAACCCTAATGAATGGAAATAGTATCCTTATAAAAGAGACTCCAGAGAGCTCTAGAGCTCTATTGCCTCTTCTACCGTGTGAGGACATGTGAGGGTACAGTGAGAAGATGGCTTTCTATGAACCAGGAAGTGGGCTTGCATCAAACATTGAATCTGCCTGTGTGTTTTGATCTTGGACTTCCCAGTCTCCAGAACCAGGGGAAATAATCATTTGTTGTTTAAGCCACTCAGTCTCTGGAATATTTGTTATAGAAGCCCGAGCTAAGACACTATCTTCACAATTTTTCTGTAAATCTAAAATTATTCTAAAAACTAAAGTTTGTTTTAAAAAAAGAGCTAAAGAGAAAGAACTAAAAAAGTTAAACATACACCTACTATATTATTAAGCCACTCCATGTCTAGGTATTTACCCAAGAAAAAAGGAAATATAAGTACATACAAAGGTGCATACATGAATGTTCCTAACAGCTTTATCTGTAATAGCCCCCAAACTGGAAATAACCCAAATGTGCATCAACAAGTTAATGGATAACCAAACCAAAATATTTATATCCACATAATGGAATACTACTCATAATAAAAAAATAATGAACTATTGATACATATATCAAGATGGATGAATCTCAAAATAATTGTATTAAGTCAAATAATCCAGACAAAGAAGACTACATGTTACAGTATTCCATTTATATGAAACTCTAGAAAATGCAAACTGATTTACAGTGACAGAAAAATCAGTGTTGTTGTGGAAGAAGGGCAGGAGAAAGAGATTACAAAGGGGTACCAGTAAACTTGCGGGTGGTTGATATGTTCATTATCCTGATTATGGCAATGATTTCATAGGTGTATACATATAGCAGTCAGCTCTTACAGATTGCACTCTTTAAATTGTGTATTATTTATTGTATGTTAATCATACCCCCTAAAATGTGTTTATTTAAAAATATCCAGTCAGTCATGTGCAGAAAAAGGGCGATAATTATATTAGGCTCATATAACTACTACATTTGATCATGAAATATAGCTCTGAGCTATTTGGTACCGGAAATTTTGCTACTATGTACCATTGTACCTATCATTTGCCCTTTGGAGACCAGTTTCTTTCTCTGAAAAATGAAGAGTGACTCAAAGTCTTTTATAGGTGGGTACATTGAGAATAATTCTAAACACATATCTTGTAAAATAATTTAAAAGAAATTCAGTTGCATTAATTTCATAAACCTTAACTTGAAATTGGCTAGTAATGTGTTACTAAACTCAGAATCTTAACGTTTAAATGAGAATTAATAGTTAAGAATTATTTGTAATATATTGATTATTTTTTCTGAACATCTGTTCTACGCCAGGCAATCAATTCAAAGTCTTTTTTTTAAACAGCTTTATGAGATATAATTTAAATACCATACAATTCATCCACTTAAAATGTACAGTTCACTGTTTTTTAGTATATTCACAGGTATGTGCAACCATCACCACAGTCAATTTTGTAACATTTTTATCACCTCAAAAAGAAGCCTCAGACTGCTTCTGAGGGTTTCCTTTTGGGGCAATGAAAATTTTCTGGAACTAGACAGTGGTGGTGGTTGCACAATATTGTGAATGTACTAAATGTCACTGAATTGTACACCTTAAAAATAGTGCATTTTATGTTATATTGTATCCACCATACCAAAAAACCCCACCCATATTCTTTAGGTATTTACCATATCCCTCTATCCTCCCAGCCCTAACGAACCACTAGTTTACTTTCTGTTTCTGTAGATTTGCCTGTTCTAGATATTGCACATAAATAAAGTCATGTAATATATGGTCTTTTGTCATTGACTTCTTTCACTGAGAATATTTTCAAGTTTCATCCATGCTGTGGTGTGTATCAGTACTTCATTCTTTTTATAGCTGAGTAATATTCCATTGTATGAATATACCACATTTTATTCATCCATTCTTCAGTTGATAGACATTTAGGTTATTTCCACCTTTTGCCTATTGTGAATAATGATGCTGTGGACATTTGTGCACAAGTTTTCGTGTGGATCTATGCTTTGATTTTTCTTGGTTATATACCTAAGATGGGAATTGCTGATTCAACCATTTGAGGAACTGCTAGACTGCTATCTAAAGTGGCTGCATGATTTTACACTCCCAGCAGCAGTATATGAGGCTTCCAATTTTTCCAAATCTTCGCCAACACTTGTTATAATCTCACTTTTTGATTATTGCCATCCTAGTGAGTATCAAATGTTGTCACTGGATTTTGATTTGCATTTTCCTGATGACTAATGATGTCAGGCACCTTTTCACGTACTTTTTTCCTAGAAATATGATCATATAGTCAATATTTTTCTTAGGCTCTCAGGAGGGACATGGACCCTCAAAGTTATGAACCCCTAGAGTGGAGTTATTGGATGGAAACATGAAGAAAAACTGTCATGACAGTTATTATAAATTACACTTAATCATAGTAAGTAATATAAAGTATACTTGCTTCTTTTACACTGCTATATATTCAGTAAGAAAAGTGAAAGAATATATTTTAACCTTAGTTGCACTGAAATATTGAATTGGTTTCCACTACATGATTCTTAATGGGAATGAAGGAGGAAGAGTCAGAATTTCTATCAGAACGAGAAATGTACCTCATACATTACCATCCCTGAAATCAAAGGGCAACCCCACAGACTAAGTGAAGTAGGAAAAATTACCAATCTTTTATTTGTACAAATGCAATCATACTAAATAGGATTAGAAAACTAATAGAGTAGATATCTATATACCAGGGAGGTATCTGTGTAACAGGAGAGTAAGAAGAGATCTGGGGATGCTAACCTGACAGTCATTTTCAGGATGAGCAGTGGGTACTGGGAAAAATAAACACTATTCAATGAGAATTAACATTTATTTTGGGGAGTACTAGCTTAGTACTGCCATCCCAGCTTTACATCTATGACGTATGAAAGATGTCTGTTCCCAGAGAGTAAATGAGCACTTGCCCAGCGGTCTGAGGAGTCATCTACAAAGTTTGGATCTTTGCTATGACTGGATGGAGTAACAGTGACCTAAGCTTTGGAAACTCAAAGGAATTTGCTTAGGCAGCTTTGAGGGGGTCATTACGCCCCATGGCATATTTTTACAATCTGAGAAAATTTCCTTATATTGGAAGCTTACACATTTGCATTTCTTGAGGCAGCCAGCCTCACTTTCTCCACCAGATCAGCTTTTAGAAAATGGAATGATTTGGAGTTGCAATGAAAATCCAGGCAGAAGCTCTTCTAGGATGTTCCATTGCTTAACTACAAAGACAGCAAAGAAAAATAAGCAATTCAAGTTCTGTACCTTATTTCACCTTCTCTGATGTGACCTGCCAGTTCTTCAATAAACTTCTCCCCTTTCATCCAGTAGATCATCGGTCCAGACTCTCCACTGAATCCAAAGAATGCTTTGCAAGGGATGTTCAGAGGCTTACCTGAGAATGACAGAGAAAAAGAAATGAGCAATGGTTCCTAGTTATCACTGGGAGACAGAAAAGGACCATTTAACATCCAAAGGAAAATTCAGAGGTGACCCATTTTTGACTCTTCTTCCAATCTTCTTATCAGTGTACATGAGAAAAATTTAAAATAGTTATAAGGGTTTCTGGGAAATTTTAAAACAAGATATTATCAAAAATGAGAAAGTAAAGAGAGTTACTCAGTTTTTAGAACTGCTTATTTTTACTGGCTCCTTCCTAGGAACTAACATAAAAGGATCAAATGAAAAGAACCCTCTTTTATTTTGATTTTTTGAGAGTATTAATTACTGCTTACTTGGACTTGCTTTTGAAGTTAACATTAATCAAAAGTATAAGTTAATTTTTGCTTGGTGAAAACCACATAACAGACTATCCACTATTATGAAGATCGCATAGGGAAATTTTATTTATTCTGATGATTGTCTAGTCTAAGAAAAATTGGATAATACAAATCAAAGGAAGAATTTTTTAATTACAAAAATATCTATAAAAAGTACATGCAGGGAAAACTCAGTCTAACCATAACTTCTATATTCTTTGTGTCACCCACAGTACTTAAATAATTCTAGGAAATACTACAGTGCTTTTTATTATGCATCATTGTGATTATAGCCAAAAATTTTGTTTTAATTATAAATTTATCATTAAATACATAAGCAATTATTTTTTGCTGGCATTGATTTTATTTTCTTCTGGTAAAGAGGATCAGAAAGGGAAGAATGCCATAGAGAGCACAATCTTGATATTTCTGACAAAGAAATCCCCCAATTAATAAATGGTAATAGGGCATATCATTTTCTCTATAATATACAATTTTTGCCCTTGTTGGAGCACTAGATAAAGCAATTTCAAAAATATTCTTCCTTGTAGAGTACATGGTGGACTTGTTTCCATGATCACACTGAGCCACGGACAAATTCTCCATTCTATTCTTAAATTGATCCAAAACTTCTATGTTCTAAGAATCATTACTTTCTGGGACCCTTTCTATATAACCACCATAACTAGCAGACGGCTTTCTTTGAGGACCATTTTCACAAAGAAACCGTTTTCATGGGAGTTAGGGTCTATTCTAAGACATAGTAGAAATTAAGAAAACCTCATAGACATGTGAATGTAGGGTGATAGGCTGGGCTTAACTATAATAAGTGACTTGTTGGCAAATATTGGTCTTTGTATAGTGGAAATTTATCTCAGCAAAATGACATGTCGTGGACTTTTGAGATTATTCAATTACTGTCAAAACTTTTGATATTAATAATCTATCATACATTTCTAGTGCAAATCTGAAAAAAGGTTATTCATTGTTGCTTTGAACATGTGCTCTGTGATATAAGCTTGAGCAAAAATGAAAGATGGCCTCGTATAGTGGAAACAGCGCTGGACTAAGTGTTAGTAGATTTGGATCCTAGTTTTGGATCTATCGTGAAAAAGCAGACCAGCTGGCCCTGGGAAGATTACCTAACCTTTTACAAACCGATTTTTCACATATGTAATGAGAATGGTAATAATACTCGGGAAGCTCAGATATGACAGTGTCTACAAAAGTGCTTGGTGAACTCAAAAGTCCCATCCAAATTTAGCATGGTGGTGTTTCTCCTTCTGAAGCTTGGTCTTTCAAGAAGTCAGATTTGAAGCATAATATGAATGTGGATAATGAAATAGATAAATTTTCATGTTGACCCTGCCAATCTCATGTCTTTCTTTTATTTATGAGCTCCTATGGGTTAATATGTTCTCTTATCAATGCTCTATAAATACTTCCTGGATTCTAGAGTAGGTGTGATTCATCCAAACAGGCCTTGTGGCCTCTAAGCCTGAACACAGGGTCTTTTCTATGCCTTACTACTCTTCATTCCCATGAAACTGTCAAACCAGATGGCAGAAAATCCAGAGACTGCAATAAACTTTATTATAAGGAATTCCGGTTGCTAAAACTACCAGTATGTACATTTATACATACAAATTCTAGTTGTCATTCCTTTGGGCTATGTTGAAAAAATATATCAAGGGGCCGGCCCGGTGGCACAGCGGTTAAGTGTGCACGTTCCACTTCAGAGGCCTGGGGTTCGCCGGTTCAGATCCCGGGTGTGGACAAGGCACCACTCGGCAAACCAAGCTGTGGTAGGCGTCCCACATATAAAGTAGAGGAAGATGGGCATGGCTCTTAGTTCAGGGCCAGTCTTCCTCAGCAAAAATAGGAGGATTGGCAACAGATGTTAGCTCAGGGCTAATCTTCCTCAAAAAAAAAAATCAAATAAAATAACTTTTAGTGATTCCTAGCATGTGAGTGCTCAGGCCTGGTTTGATTTTAATGGAGGAAGACAATTATAGCAATGGGCAAAAAGGGGCCTCCTTGAAGTGGTCTATCAAAAATGACAATGTCTGCCCTTTCTTTGGCACTACACAATGGGTACTAACTATTGCAACAATTTCTCCTGGGAGTGTTTTTACTCTCCCATCAGTCAAATTCTTATTAAATAAACTCAAGAGACAGATATTTCAGCAGTCTAGTTTCTACAAACACTGAACAAATATCCTGAAGCCTTTTGTCAACAGCCAAAACAGGAAAACCATCCAACCATTATATGCAATACTCTGAGGAGATTCTCAAAATGATCAGTTCTTACGCCAGATAATGAGACTCAATCAGGGTGTGGACAACTCCTCTTCCAAAAGGCATGAGAGGGATCTCTGCATTGATTGGGCAAATAACCTAAAACAGAATCTCTCCAGGCATTTCTAAAATTTGGCTTATGTGCATGTGTAAACTCCAATCTACCATTTGCATCTGTTTGCTACTCTATTGTTTTGCCTCTGGACATTTTCAAAATCATTCCTATGGTACTGTATGCTCTACTTGTAGAGATGACCAACTCACATTTGTCTAAAGGGGGGGTACTATAGGCTGAAGACTATCAAAATAAAAAGAACTTTATGAGTTTCTGAGTGTTGCGTGCTATTCACAGGTACTGGCTTTAGACACGACTCTCTTTTAGGTTCAACTTGTATTACTAACAATTTCTCCAACACTTTAAGTCTAGACAGTCAACAAAACTTATATGTCTGTACAAAGACTTGTACATGAATTTTCATAGCAGCTTTATTTGTAGTAGCCAAAAACTAGAAACAGTCCAAATGTCCATCAACAGGTGAAGGGATACATTCTGGTACATCCATACAACAAAATATTAATCATGTATGAAAAGGAATGAAGTATTGATGTACACCACAACACAAAGTTTTTCAAAATTTCGAAACATACACTGAAATAAGCCAGACAAAAGAGTACATGCTTTGTGATTCTACTTATATAAAATTCTAGAAAGTTAAACTAATCTACAGTTCCTTAAAAAGCTACACATAGATCTGCCATGGGATGCAGACATCAGACATTCTCTATGAAAGCTTATGTCCTTTCAAAGACTTGTACATAAATATTCATATCAGCTTAATTTTTTAAATTGAGGTATAATTGACAAATAATATTACATGAGCTTCAAGTGTACATCATAATGATTCAATACTTGTGTATATTACAAAATGATTACCATAATGTGTAGTTAACATCTGTCACCATACATAGTTATAAGTTTTTTTATTTTGATGAGGACTTTTAAGATCTTCTGTTTTAGCAACTTTCAAAATGCAATACAGGGGCCGGCCCTGTGGCCAAGTGGTTAAGTTCATGCACTCCGCTGTGGCAGCCCAGGGTTTCACCAGTTCAAATTCTGGGCACGGACATGGCACTGCTCATCAGGCCACGCTGAGGCGGCATTCCACGTGCCACAACTAGAAGGACCCACAACTAAAAATACACAACTATGTACCAGGCGGCTTTGGGAGAAAAAGGAAAAATAAAATCTTAAATAACAAAATGCAACACAGTATTATTAACTATAATACTGTAGTCACCATGCTATACATTAATCCCCATGACTTATTTATTTTATAACTGGAAGTTTGTACCTTTTTACCCCTTTCATCCATTTCACCCACCTCTCACACCTCACTTCTGGCAACCACCAATCAGTTCTCTATATATATGAACTTGGTTTCTTCCCTTAGATTCTACATACAGGTGAGATCATATATTACTTGTCTTTCTCTGTATGATTTATTTCACTTAGCGTAAGCCCTTAAGGTCCATCCATGTTGTCGCAAACGGCAGAATTTCATTATTTTTTATGGCTGAACAATATTCACTTGTATAAATATACACACATTTTCTTTATCCATTCATCCATCAATGAACACTTAGGTTGTTTCCATATCTTTGTTATTGTAAATAATGCTGCAATGAACATGGGGGTGCAGATACCTTTTCGAGTTAGTATTTTCATTTTCCCCGGATAATACCCAGAATTGGAATTGTTGAATCATATCATAGTTTTATTTCTATCTTTTTGAGGAACCTCCATACTGTTTCCCAAAGTTGCTGCACCAATTTAGATTCCCATTAGTGATATTGAGCATCTTTTCATGTACCTGTAGGCCATCTGTATGTCTTTGGAAAAATGTCTATTCAGATCTGTCCATTTTTTAATTGGATTTTTTTTTTTTTGCTATTGAGTTGTATGATTTCTTTATATATTTTAGACATTAACCCCCTATCAGATATATGATTTGCAACTATTTTCTCCCATTCAGTAGGTTGCCTTTTCATTTTGTTGATGGCTTCCTTTGCTGTGCAGAAGATTTTTAGTTTGATGTGGTCCCACTTGTTTATTTTTGTTTTTGTTGCCCTTGCCTTTGGAGTCAGATCAAAAAAGTTATCACCAAGACTGATATCAAGGAGCTTACTATCTACATTTTCTTCTAGGAGTTTTATGGTTTCAGATCTCACATTCAAGCATTTAATTCATTTTGAGTTAATTTTTGTGTGTGGTGTAAGATAGTAGTCTAGTTTCATTCTTTTGCATGTGGTTGTCCAGGTTCCCCAACACCATTTGCTTAAGAGACTGTCCTTTCCCCATTGTACATTCTTGGCTCCTTTATCATAAATTAATTGAACATATATGTATGGATTTATTTCTGGTCTCTATTTTCTGTTCCACTGATCTATGTGTCTTTTTTTATGCCCATATCATATTGTTTGGATGACTATAGCTTTGTAAAATAGTTTGATATCAGGGAGCATGATGCCTCCAGCTTTGTTCTTCTCTCTCAAGATTGCTTAGGTTATTCAGTCTTTTGTGCTTCCATACAAATTTTAGAATTGTTGGTTCCATTTCTGTGAAAAAAGCTGTTGGAGTTGTGATAGGGATTGCATTGAATTTGTAGATTGCTTTGGGTAGTATGGACATTTTAACAATATTCTTCTAATCCATAAGCATGGAATATCTTTCGATTTTTTTGCGTCTTCTATTTATTTCATCAATGTCTTATAGTGTTCAGTGTATATCTCTTTCACCTCCTTGGTTAAATTTATTCCTAGGTATTTTATTCTTTTTGATGCAATTGTAAATGGGATGATTCTCTTAATTTCCCTTTCTGATAGTTTGTTATTAGGGTATCAAAATACCACATTTCTAAATTTCCATATATTGATTTTCTACCCTGCAACTTTACTGAATTCATTTGTTAGTTCTAACAGTTTTTTGGTGGAGTCTTTAGGGTTTTCTATATATAGTATCATGTCTTCCGCAAATGGTGTCAGTTTTACTTCTTCCTTTCCAATTCAGATGCCTTTTATTTCTTGTTCTTGCTTAATTGCTCTGGCTAGGATTTCCAATACTACATTGAATAAAAGTGGTGAGAGTGGGCATCCTTGTCTTGTTCCCGATCTTAAAAAAAAAGGTTTCACATTCTCATCATTAAGTGTAATGTTAGCTGTGGACTTGTAATATATGGCTTTTATTATGTTGAAGTATTTTCCATCTATACCCATTTTGTTGAATTTTTATCATAAATGGAAGTTGCATTTTCTCAAATGCTTTTTCTGCATCTATTGAGATGATCATATGATTTTTATCCTTCATTTTGTTAATGTGGCGTGTCACATTGATTGATATGTGAAGGTCAAACCAGACTTACCTCTCTGGAATAAATCACACTTGATCATGGTGTATGATCCTTCTAATGGCTTAATTCAGTTTGTTAATTTTTTGTTGAGTATTTTTGCATGTATGTTCATCAAGAATGTTGGCCTGTAATTTTCTTTTCTTGTGGTGTCTTTGTCTGGTTTCAGTATCAGGATAATGCTGACCTAATAAAATAAGCTTGGAACTCTTCCCTTCTCTTCTACCTTTTAGATGAGTATGAGAAGAGCTGTTATTAATTCTTCTTTGAATGTTTGGTACAATTCACCAGTGAGGCCACTGGACCTGGACTTTTGTTGTAGGGATGGCTTAGATTACTGATTCAATCTCCTTACTAGTAATCAGTCTATTCAGATTTTTCACTTTTTCATGATTCAGTCTTGAAAGGCTGTATGTTTCTAGGAATTTATCCATTTCTTCTATGTTATCCAATTTGTTGGCATAAAATGGTTCATAGTAGTCTCTTATGATCCTTTGTATTTTTGTGATATCAGTTGCAATATCTCCTGTTTCACTTCTGATTTATTTATTCAAGCCCTCTCTCTTTTTTCTTGGTGAGGCTAGCTAAATGTTTGTCAATTTTGTTTACCTCTTCAAAGAACCAGTTCTTAGTTTCATTGACCTTCTCTGTGTCTTTTTAGTCTCTATTTACCTCAGCTCTAATCTTTGTTGTTTTCTTCCCTCTACTAACTTTGGGATTCATTTTTTTGTTAGTTCTTTGAAGTGTAAAGTTAGGTTGCTTATTTGATATTTTTCTTTTAAGTGTAAAGGTAAGTTGCTTATTTGAGATTTTTCTTGTTTCCTGAGGCAGGCATTTATCGCTATGAATTTCCCTCTTAGAACTGCCTTTGCTGCCTCCAATAAATTTTGGTATGTTGCCTTTCCATTTTCATTTGTCTCAAGGTATTTTCTGATTTCTCTTTTGATTATTTCATTGACCCATTGGTTGTTCAGTACCATGCTGTGTAATCTCCACATATTTGTGTATTTCCAGTTTTCTTCTTGTGATTGATTTCTAGTTTCATACTATTGTGGTCAGAAAAGATGATAGATATGATTTAGGATTTTAATCTTCTGAAGTTTATTAAGACTTGTTTTGTTGCCTAACTTATGATCTATTGTGGAGAACGTTCCATGTGCACTTGAGAAGAATGTGTATTCTGCTACTTTTGGGTGGAATGTTCTGTATATATCTGTTAAGTCCATTTGGTCTACTGTGTCATTTAAAGTTAATGTTTCTTATTGATTTTCTGAGTGAATGATCTACCCATTGATGTCAGTGGGGGTACTAAAGTCCCTGAATATTATTGTATTGCTGTATATTTCTCCTTTTAGGTCTGTTAATATTTGCTTTATAGATTTATATGTTCCTGTGTTGGGTGTATAAATATTTATAAATGACATATCCTCTTGTTGGATTGACCTTTTTATCATTATGTAATGCCCTTCTTTGTCTCTTACTACAGTCCTTTTTTTAAAGTATATTTTGTCTAAGTATAGCTACACCAGCTTTCTTTTTGTTTCCATTTGCATAGAATATCTTTTTCCATCCCTTCACTTTCAGTCTGTGTGTGTCCTTACATCTGAAGTGAGTCTCTTGTAGAAAGCATAAAGATGGGTCTTGTTTTATTTGTAATCCATTTAGCCACTCTATGTTTTTTGATTAGAGAATTTAGTCCTTTTACATTTAAAGTAATTATTGATAGGTATGTACTTGTCGCCGTTTTGTCAATTGTTTTCTGGCTGTTTTATAGTCACTTTCCTGTTTCCTCTCTCTTTCTCCTTCTCTTGCTCTCTTCCTTTTTGGTATGATAACTTTCTTTCGTTGTATTCTTATATTAGTTTCTCATTATTTTTTGTGTATCTACTATAGGTTTTTGCTTTTAGGTTACCATGAGGCTTACATAGAACATCTTATATTTATAACATTCTATTTTAAGTTGATAATAAAATTATGAATGCATTCTAAAGCTCTACATATTTACTCCCCCTTCAATGTTTTATCTTTTTGATGTCACATTTTATATCCTTTATCTTGCATATGCTTTAACTAATTATTGTAGTTATAGATATTTTTACTACTTCTGTCTTTTAACTTTCATACCAACTTTATAAGTGATCAATACGCTGCCTTTAGCACAAATTTACCTTTACCAGTGAGATTTATGCTTTCATATTTTTTCATATGACTAATTAGTTCCTTTTCTTTTCAGCTTAAGAAAGTCCATTTAACATTTCTTGTAAGGCTGGTTTAGTGGTGATGAACTTCTTTAGCTTTTGCTTATCTGGAAAATTCTTTCTCTCTCCTTCAATTCTGAATGATAACTTTGGTAGGTAGAGTATTTTTTGTTGGAAGTTTTTTTTTGTTCCAGAACTTCAAATATATCGTGCCACTCCCTTCTGGCCTGCAAAGTGTCTGCTGAGAAATCTGTTGATTGTCTTATGAGGAGGTCCCTTGTATATAACAAGTTGTTTTTCTTTTGTTGCTTTTAAGATTCTCTTCTTGTGCTTAACTTTTACATGTTATTTATCATGTGTCTTGATGTGGGTCTCTTTTGTATTCCTGTTCTTGGTGTGGGTCTCTTTGTATTCCTGTTATTTGGAACACTCTGGGCTCCCTGGATCTGCATGTCTCTTTCCTTCTCTAGGCTAAAGAAGTTTTCAGTCATTATTTCTTCACATAATATTTCTGTCCCTTTCTCTCTCTCTTCTCCTTCTGGGAATCCTATAATGTGAATGTTAGTCTGCTTGATGTTTCCCATGAGTCCTTTAAGCTATCTTCACTTTATTTCATTCTTTTTTCTTTTTGCTGCTCTTATCGGGTGAGTTTGACTGCCTTGTCTTTGAATTCACTCCTTTCTTCTGCTTCATCTTGTCTGTTGTTCAACCCCTCTAGTGTATTTTTCAGTTCAGTTATTGCATTCTTGGGCTCTGTGATTTCTGTTTGGTACATTCTTATATTTCCTATCTCTTTTTTGAAGTTCTCACTGTTCGTCCATTTGTCTCCCAAGTTCAGTGAGCATCTATATGGGCATTACTTTAAACTCTTTATCAGGTAAATTACTTATCTCTGTTTCATCCAGGTTTTTTCTTGGGTTTTTATCTTGTTATTTAGTTTGGAACATATTCCTTTGTTTGCTCATTTTGTTTGACTCTCTGAGTTGGTTTCTATGCATTAGATGAAACAACCACCTTTTCCAGTCTTGAAGGGGCAGCCTTATGTAGTAGATGAATCTTATCACTCAACCTTTCCCTTTCTCTTGATAGTCTCTCAAATCTTTGTGATTACCTATGCAGCCTATTTTATTTTTAATAGCTCCCAGTATTTGAGGAGGTGCCAAGACCTATCACTGTCCCAAATGGAAGTATCACAGTTAGCACCTAGATTCAGGCTGATTGGAAGCCAGATCTTCAAGTGGCAGCTTTTAAAGTATGCAAATATATACGGTCCTATGGAGCTGCAAGCATAAGCCCTGCTGGCCACCAAAGCCAGGCTATTTGGAGGTGTACTCTTGGCAACAGTGGCAAAAATCAAGACTCCAGGCCAGCGTATAAGTTCCTTTCTGACATATTCCAGTGAGCTGAAGTGTGGCAGAGGGAGAGCACAAAGATAGTATCTCCTGACCTACATTTCCTGGGAGTACCTCCAGATGTGTGCCAAACCTGAAGCTTGTCCCTCAGGCCAAAGCTTCAGGACAAGCAAATAGGCTTCTTTCACAGAAAGACTAGAGGTGTGTTTTACCTGTGTAGTGCCCTTGGGGTGGTAGTCTGCAAAGAACTGTTTCTCTGATTGTGATAGTCCCATAGAACCCAGGGACACAAGCCCCCCCTGGCCTCCAGAGCCAAGCAATCAAGTGGCATCTCCTAGGCAGCAACAAAAAAACCAGGGCACTAGATGTAAAACCAGGGCACCAGAGATATCTAAAATTTCTCCTTTGGGAGATACTGGCAGTATGGAGCATGGCAGAGGGAGAGCACAAAAATGGCACCTGCAGGAAAAAGAAAAAAAAGATGGTGTGCACTGGCTTCAGCAAGGCAGAAGGAGAGTGTGAAAATGGGCCCCACCATCCTCTCTCCCCAGAGAGTATCTCAACAGGCCCTTGCCCCTCTGGCAGGTGCTTTGAGATTAGCAAATTAATCTCTTCTATGGAAAGTCTGGGTGCTTTTCAAACAGCTCCTGCTGCGTTGGGTCCTTGGGTGAATGAATCCATGCATGAGCCCTTTTAGAGCCATTTCTCAGTTTGCTCCAGCCCTTTGGGTCTCAGGGACATGAGCTCCATTGGTTTTCCAAGCCAGATATTTTGGGGGCTCACCTCTCAGGTGGAGGTCTTAAAAGTTAGGGTGCCCAATGTGGGGTACAAACCCTTCACTCCTCAGGGAAAAGCTCCAGGTTTACGAGTTCCCTCCCAATTGTGGGTAGCTGCATCAGGGGTAGGGTTTATGGTGAGACTGTGTCTCAGCCTCTCCTATCCACTTTAATGTCGTCTTTTTCTTGTGTGTCCAATGTAAAGGAGTTTCTCAGCTAGTTTTCAGAGAAAATATTCCATTTATATTTGTGAATTTGGTGCATCCATTGGAGGAGGTGAGTCCAGGATGTTCCTACGTTACCATCTTGAACCGCCTCCCCATATCAGCGTTATTTGTAATAGTCCAAAGCAACTCAAATTTCTATCAACATGTGGGTGGTTACTGATACATACTACAACACGAATAAACCTCAAAACTATTATGCTGAGTGAAAGAAGCCAGACAAAAAATACTGCACATTCTATCATTCCATTTATATGAAATTTCTAGAAAACACATGACAACAAAAACATTAAGCACATAAGGAGGTGCTTATGGCTGGGGTCAGGGATTGGCTGAAAACTTGGAGGAAGAAACTCTTGGGGAATGATACAAGTTTATTAAAGATGCATTTTGTGATGATGGCTGCACAAATGAATAAATTTACTAAAAGCCATCGAATGGTACACTTAAATGGGTAAACTGTATGATATAGAAATTACAGCTCAATAAAGCTGTTAAAAGTAAAAAAAAAAAATCCACGTCATCAGGAAGTTTACATCTGGGAGGGGACAGAGGAAGAGGAGAAAGGAAATATACAAAATAAATTAAATACAGTCATGTATCATTTGACAATGGGGATATGTTCTAAGAAATGTGTCATTGGTTGATTTCATTGTTACATGAACATCACAGAGTGTGCTTACACAAACCTGGATGGTATAGCTTACTACACACCTAGGCTATAAGGTATAGCCTATTGCTCATAGGCCACAAACCTGTACAGCATGTTACTGTACTGAATACTGTAGGAAACTGTAACACAATGGTATTTGTGTATCTAAACATGGAAAAGGGACAGTAAAAATACGGTACAAAAGATATAAAATGGCACACCTTTATAGGGCACTTATCATGAATGGAGCTTGCAGGTTTGGAAGTTTCTCTGTCTGAGTCAGTGAGTGAGTGAGGAGTGCATGTGAAGGCGTCAGACATTGCCGTACACGACTGCAGACTTTATAAACACTGTACACTTAGGCTACACCAAATTTACAAACAAATATTTTTCTTTCTTCAATAATAAATTAACCTTTGTTTACTATAACTTTTTTACTTTGTTTTCTTAAAGTTTTTAAAACTTTGTGACTCTTTTCTAATAACACTTAGCTTAAAACACAAACGCATTGTATAGTTGTACAAAAGTATTCTCTTTCTTTATATTCTTATTCTATTAGCTTTATTCCATTTTTAATTTTTTTTTAACTTTTTAAGCTTTTTTGGTTAAGAATTAAGACATAAACACACACATCAGCCTAGGCCTACACAGGGTCAGGATCATTAATATCACTGTCTTCCACCTCCACGTCTTGTACTACTAGAAGGTCCTCGGGGGAATAATACACATGGAGCTGTCATCTCCTACAATAACAATTCCTTCTTTGGAATACCTCCTGAAGGACCTACCTGAGGATCTTCTTGAGGAGGTGTCACTCTTTTCAGAAATGTGTCCATGATGATTTGCTTGATTCGTTTCTTTTTTTTTTTATCATAGATTTGCTTGTAAGAAAATGTACCATGAATATTCTTTTCTATTAATGAAAACCTTTCAGTGTTGGAGTCCATGTTTTCAAACTTTTCAAGTAGCTTTGTTGAAGTCTACAGAAGTTTGTGCTAAACATTTCGCTGTGAATTTTCTTGGAGATTCTTCTTCTTCTCTTACAGTTTCTTTTTCTCTTCTCTCTTCTTCAGCTATGTGTTCCTGTTCCAGCTCCAACAACTTCTCATTAGTCAACTCCTCAGGAACCACTTCTAGGAGCTCTTCGGTGTCATCTCATCCACACACAGGTTAAAGTTGTTTGCCATCTCAACCACAGCCCTGTTGATTTTTGCAACCTCCTCATCCTTCGCAAATCCTTTTAAGTCATGGACGAACCTCGAGTGACTTATTCAAGATGCCATTCATACACTCCTTGGTCACATCACTCTAAGCCAAAGCAAGGTGGTTGATGCAGTCATAGGTGTTGTCATCCTTCCAGGATTGCATCAGTGTCTTCTCAAGGTCTTCTTTAGTTGAAGCAATAGCCTGGGCAAAGGTTGTCCTCAGGTAGTAGGTCTTAAAAGCTGCTATAAATCCTTGATCCATTGGTTGGATCACAGAGGTGTTGTTTGGAGGGAGAAACACTGCTTTGATATTGGGATGAAGATCACCAATAAAAGAAGGATGTCCTGGAGCATTATCAACAATAACAATAAGCAAAATCTTGAAAGGTATATTATTCTCCAAATAGTACTTCTCCTTTTTGCTGGCATAGAAATTCAGGAGGGCATCTTGGAATAGGAGCTGGGTCACCCATGACTTCTTATTGCTTCTGTAGTGCACTGGCAGTGTGGGCTTACTGATATGCTTGAAGGTCCTAGGGTTCTCACTGTGCCAGATCACAAAGGGTTTCATTTTGTAGCCTGCAACATTGTCCCCAAGCAAGACTGTTGTGCCGCACCTAAAAGCCTTGAAACCTGGCATTGACTTGGCCTCCTTATGGATGAAAGTCCTTTTAGGCATCTGTTTCCAGAAGAGAAAGTTTTCATCCATGCTGAATATTTGCTCCAGCAAGTAATTTTCCTCCACAATCAACTTATCTAGAGTTTCCCAAAGTTCTTCAGCTGCCTTCACATGAGCACTTGTGGACTCCCACTCACTTTCACATTATGTAATGAATAATGATTCTTGAATGGTTTAAACCACCCAGAGCCTGCAGTAAATTCAACATCATAGCCTAGTCTAGCCTTTTCTTTCAACATCACAAACTTTTTGCTTTGGCTCTGATAGTCATGGGGCTGAGAGGGATATGCTTCTGTGTCCAGTCTTCAATACAGGTCATAAGAAGTTTCTCCATGTCTCATTTAGGCCCTTCCAAAATTTTTGACAGTCTCATTGCCTTCAATAAAGCATATCATTTAGCAACTTCCATCACTTTGTTCTTGTTCCTCAAGATCATAGCTGTGGTGGAATGGGACATGCTGGACAGGGGAGCAATAACCATCACTTTCAATTTCTTTATCTAGTTCTGCCCCTTCCCCATCCCTTGATGGGTTATGGTTGTTATAAAGGCCACGGATAACCATCAATGCCCTATTCTTGCCATACAGTTGTTCTTCATTCTTTGTTTTTCTCTTTAAACAATTTTCAACAAACCTCTTTTAATGTCTCTTTTAAATTGTCCTATTATCTCTATTTCTTGGGATACAATTTTTTCCATCTGTGTCAGTGGAAACACACTCATGGTGGCTAATTTTTCTTGTGATGTTTGTAATTTTATTACTGTGTTTTTATTTATATAAGGGATTATTTTCTGTGGGAGTCCTGGGTGTCGAGGGCTGTGAAGGCATTCCCTCAAAGTGGTTCCAAGTTTGCCTCTGCCAAGGCCTTACAAGTTGCACTGGTTTGGAACCAGTTTTTCTGTTAATTTCTTAGCTTCAGGGTTTGTACCACATGGGTTGTGTGAATTCAGAGTCCACACCCATGGTTGGTACAAGTTTAGAGCTTTGATTTCTCTTGAGTGTCTCTTTTCATTCACGGCCATGGTCCTGGACAGAATGTGAATTTCCTGGCTGCTTTCCTGGACCAATGAGCAGAATTTTCTAGTCCCTATTTCACAGAGTTTCAGCTTCATAGGCTGTTTAAGCTTTTAGACTTTTGCTGGGATCTTAGTTATAGCTCTACACTTTACACATATCTGTGGCTCTATGGTCTGACCCTGATTTCAAAACCTTAGACTCTTAAGGTCCATATCTGCTTCTGCTATCCCCAGTAGGTGTTTAGCTTCAGTTTATGCTCCCTTCTCTGGGTTTAAGTTCCCTTTTAATTCTTAAACCCTGGGAATTTCCCTTATTTGCTTTCAAGCTGGGCTAAGCAGATACAATCTTCGTTTTTTTTTTTTTTTTTTTTTTGACCAGTATTTCTGTGTTTAGACCAAGAGGTAAATCTTCACCATTTCAATTCAGTCTATCATATTAACTAGGTGTCTGAAGTTCCAGCACAGAAATCTGTAAGTTGTATATCTTTAGCCTAAATGATCAAGTTAACTTTATTTCCATTCAAGGAGCTAAATATAGAATTTTTATTCCTGTTACTGCCAGTATAAATGGAGGTTCTCCTTTCTTTCCTAGGCTCACACTTGGATTTGACCTTTACAAGATGAGATGAAAAGAGGAGTGGATAGTTGTGATGCCAATGTAAAAGCCATTCACCTTCCTGCTGTACTTTATGTACTTAAATTTGTAGCTTCAACATTCAAGAGGTTTATTCCTTTGGAAGAGAATTTGTAATAAAGGCACGCACCTTTTGTTTATTCGTCCATTAGGTGCAGAGAGTGTCCTGAGTCACATGCTCCAGTCCAATATGTCAATGTAATAACACATGAAACATAGGGGCATGTTACTTTCAGTTGTGAGAAATGTTTTAAAAAGATTGTACTAATAATGCACTCAAGTTTGTGAATTAGTTCCTCAAAACATTACAGCAGATCTGAGGCATATTAATGCCATTCTTACTGGAATGCATTCCAGTATGCTTTTTCTTGAGTGAGAGATAAAGGGTGGAGTCATAACTTGCATATGGGGAATGCCTGTTGAGTGTCTTATAGTGAATGTCATCTCTCCAGTGTGTTGAGAGGGAAAAAGTTGAGAACCACTGATTCAGGGGTCTGGTTTTCCTGAGTTGAAGAGAAACATATACACTCTCATTTTGAAAATATATATATATATATATGTAAAACAAAACAGCTCAGGTGTGGTTTAATCACAAGATAGCTCTTCATCGCTCACATTGGCCTTTCTATTAGTCATCCAATATGTTAAGTAACCATTTGCAGCCAAAGCTATACTGGTGAAAACACCAAGGTCCTTGATTTCTTTCAGACTGCTGTCTCAAATTGGATGGATCATTGAGATTTAGAAACAGGCTCAGACAGAAATCAACTGACTTTCCTGTGGTAAAATATTGATCCAGCTTTAAGGCTGAAAAAAGAATTTGTTTTATAATATGTTAGTATAGTTTTCAATCTACTAGAGACAATGTTGTCGTCTCATTGATATATATCCAGAGAAGAAAGCAGCCTTGACATTCCAGAGTGATCTTGTGTAGTTTTTTCTAACTTCTTTCTAAAGAACCCTCTCCCCATCGTTTTCTAAATTAAATGATGCAAGCACTGAAGTGAATTATAAATTATAGTTGAGAGAAAGCTATTATGAATCTAAAGCCAAGAAGAAAGAATGTTTTTGTTCTAGTAAGATCCAAAGGGATATGAAAAGTTGACGAGGCAGAGACATGGGTTAGTCGTCCCAGATGGTGGGAACTGCAGCAAATTAGGGTTTTCTACCAGGAAAACAGTAAGACGTTGTGAGAGAAGAAAATGGGTACCAAAACTAATTGATCAGAGAGGGAAGAAGACTAGAAAAAAATCCTTGAGTACTCTTAGACTAATCATTTGAAAATGGCTAAAAATATGTGTGTGTGTGTGCGTGTGTGTGTGTGTTTGAGAGAGAGAGAGGTCGAGTGAAACTTTCTACTGTTTCTTGTTTTAAAATTCATGTAAATCCAGAAAATTTTTTAGGGATGGTGGAGAACATGCCCATGTTTGGGCATGTCTATGCTAGAGACAAGTAGCACAGCAACAGGCCTCATAGATGAGACAGAACACTGTTTTCATGGTGAAAAGTATAAGCAATGGGGTTTCTTTGGTCTATAACTGGCTCATAGGGATAAGTGGTGCAAACTCCACTGTAGGATGAATTATTTAGAGGTACAGGACTTACCAAGATGTCTCATTAAGTAGCCTCAGTCCCAATACAAGTTTCTGTTACTGAATTTCATCAAGGGTGAATAAGCATAACTCCCATTGTAACTACATATTATGCCCATAAACCTCACTTCCTCCTCTTTCATCTCCTTGTAACAGGGACTGGTTGGCCAGTGTTTGAAGATACTAGTTTTATCAGTCACGTTTCCCATTCAAGGGCACCAGCTGTAGGCAAGGCAGAAACATGTCATGGGAAGAGTACTAGGGTCAAGACACTGAAATTATAGCCCTAGCCATTCCAGTAAGTTGCTGAGGGTATTTGGGAGAATAAACTTGTCAAAAAAAATCACAGAAACTTACCGGAAGGGCCAGGGCTATAATTTCAGTGTCCTGACCCCAGTACTCTTTCCATGACTTGTTTCTGCCTAGCCTACAGCTGATGCCCTTGAATGAGAAATATGACTGATAAAACTAGTATCTTCAGACATTGGCCACTATAATTAATAAGGCAAGAAATAACAAGTGGTGGAGAGGATGTGGAGAAAAGGGAACCCTCATACACAGCTGGTGAGAATGTAAATTAGTGCAGCCACTATGGAAAACCATATGGAGATTCCTCAAAAAAAATTAAGAACAGCTATTCAACTTCTGGGTATTTATCCAAAGAAAATGAAAGCACTAATTCAAAATGATACATGCAACCCTATATTCATTGCAACATTATTCACAATAGCCCAGACTTGGAAACAATCTAAGTGCCCATCAAATGGATGAGTGGATAAAGAAGATGTGGTATACATACACAATGGAATACTACTCAGCCACAAAAAGTTGAAATTTTGACATTTGTGACAACATGGATGGACTTTGAAGGTATTATGCTAAACAAGCGTCAGATGGAGAAAGTCAAATACCACATGATTTCACTCATAAGTGGAAGACAAAAGTGTAAGAGCAAGAAAAAACAAACCCATAGTACAGAGATTAGATTGGTGGTTACCAGAGGGGAAGGGGGGAGGGAGGAGGAACAAAGGCATAATAAGGCACATGTGTACGGTGACAGATGGTAATTAGTCTTTGGGTGGTGAACTTGATGTAGTCTACACAGAAATCAAAATGTAATGATGTACACCTAAAATTTATATAATGTTATAAACCAGTGTTACCTCAATTAAAAAAAATGATAGAGTCAGCTAAGAGAATTTCTAAGAATCCTTTCAGGTATGACATTATCATGTTTCAAGTAGTTGGCCTAGAACAGTGAGCGTTAGGATTTTTCAGGTGAGAATTGCTTCACTTAAGGTCCTAGCCTTGGAGTACCAGTCATTGGTTCTCTTTGTAAAAGGAAGAGGATATGAGTCTCTGCCTCAGGTAGGTCTTGGTTTAGCTCCAAGGTCCCTTGGCACTGGTGTTTTGTGTCTGAGTCTGCCTGTCTGCTGTGCCCGGAGTCCTAGTTCCTGTGTATTCCATAACCTCTGCCTGTTTACTGCAGAGTGGATTTCCTGCCTATGAAGCTGACTTTGCCTTGAGCCCTAGTTCCTATCTGCGTTACAGGCCCCTGACTGCTTACGTTGACTCTGCTGACCTTCCCTTATGGCCCTGCTTTCCTTGACCCGATGCTTTCCATATCTCAGCTTGACAAAGGGATTTTAAAAAGCTCCCTGTGGGACAAGAGGAAGACCTTGTATATTAACTCATTACACTAGCAAGTCCAATTCATACTCAGCAAATTGAGATGTCATGATAGTTGAAGTAAGCAAATACTCTATCTCTGTGTGGGTATGTAAGTGTACATATAGTTGCAAAAGAATTCATTTGGATTGAAGTAATAGTTCAAAATTAAATACACCATGATTCTCTATATTTTGTTAGGTGGAAGAAAAAACAGACAACTTCTATAAATGTTTTAAGATTAAACAACTTCAGTCTTAAAAAATCTCTCTTATTGATCTAGAAATCTAGGTTTGTAGAGTAGCCAGCCTGTATAATCACATCAATTGAAAAAATGATTTAAATCCCTGTGAGATTCATATTTAAAGTCATTACTTTCATTTGTTTCAAAAGTTACTTACTTGGTTTTAAACTATATAGAATTAAGTGTAAAGTTTTATAAAGTTAGGTCCATTCTAATAGTCAGGCAAGAGAATAGTAAAAATAGAACACAGGGTTACCGTTACTTCCTCTAAACAAGGTCACCTTTGTCATTTGAGAACATCTGATTGGAAATAGAAATATTTTTCACTTTCTTCCCTTCTGCATCATCACAAGTACTTGTGGATCCCTTAATGATAAGATCACAATTCCAGGTATTAGGAATGACTTGCTAGTCAAATCCTGCTGTAAGAGTTCGGAGGAGAAATGCGTCAACACACCCATGGCAATCCTTACTGTGTATCTGAAGATTGATCCAGGTATTATATGGTGACTGAAGAAAATACTGGTGTGTTTTCTGGGCATAATAGTGTGATTTAAAATGTGGCAGTGGAAAGGTTTAAAATTCTTCGAAAAATAAAAATAAAATGTAGCTATGGTTTTAACACAGGTGCCATTCATTTTGATAACTTTTGTTGGCTGTTTGCAGGCTGTGACTCCAGAAAATGATGTTTAAAATCATCCCACAAGGATTCTTTAATCCTTCCAAAAATGGAAATATCAAGGTTTAATGCCTTGTTGAGAAAATGAAACCCAAAGCTATCCACAGATTACTGATAAGGATTCACGTCACACTATTGATTTCTTGAAGTCCCATAAGAGTTCTTTTGGACTATTAATTTCCTTTGACTACAAATCCTGCTGGTCTTTCGATTCATTATACAGCTATTTTGTTGCCTACCTGATTTGCATGCCTTTACCTTCCTCCTTTGTCCACTTAAAGACTCACCCTTCAAGGTCTTGCTCAAGTGTCACCTACACCATAAAGCAAGCCCTGACTACCCTACAGGCACATTGACTTCTCTTTTTACTCTGAATCCCATTTGCATATATTCATAGGGAGTTAAACATTTAGCTGTCTTTCACTTCATATAATTATTACAACAAAAATAAACTAAGTGCTTAATATGTTCAAAGTTAATCTTCACAGAAACCCAGTGAGTAAGGTATTATTATTTTCACTTTACAAATGAGCAAACAGAAGCAGAGAGAAGTTAAATATCTTGTCCAAAGCCACAAATATTTTAAGTGGCAGAGTGTGACTCCATAGCCAAAGATCCTAATCACTCTTCTATACTGTCTTTTCACAGATGTTTGTCTCCTCTTTCCAATTAAATGTTATAGTCTTTAAGTTAGAAACCATACCTTATATTTCACTTTCATTTCCTTAGAGAGACTAGCATAGTGCAAGACACACAGTTGTGCCCCAAAGTACTTGCTGGATTCTCAAATGTTAGCTCAAATTTCCTATTTTTTCTTATTTTTAAATTAGTTTTCTCTTGCGGCATTAAATGTATCTTTGTAAGACATCAAAAATCCATTTTTGAATAAAGCAGGGTACAAATAATAAATAAATGCCCTGCAGTTCAAGGTTTTCATTTTTTTCCCCAACCCTCTTAAAGCAAGAGAAGGGAGTAAAGGAAAAGGAAGAAGAACAGACATGCTCCATGTTGCCTTTTGAAAAGTTCCATCAAGGCAGAGTCAAGAAGAAAATGAGAGGAAAGAAACTTCAATGGTTATATGCCTGTGCAAATCAGCTAGAGCACTGTGTTCAGTCAATACCAGTCAGAGAGGGTCACCAGCAATTTTTGCTTGAGTTTTGGATTTTATCTTCAATTGCTGTGTGTATGGAATCTTTCTCTCCCCATGTCCATAAATTGCAGAAGAGGAAAGAGACCGAGTTCAATGGATCCAGAAAGGGGGAGTGTAACAGTTACATTCTGTTCATTCAATAAGTTCAAATAAATGTTCTATTCTTTAAAGACAGAACGATACATGAGTGACAGAAAATAAAGGATTTTGAAGCTAATTATTGCAGTTAGCAGTATCATAATACACAAGAAGTCACCTCCTCTTTATGCCTTTGTTGAAAGGCATGATGATTAAAAGAAACAAGACGCATCATTGCTCACAGAGAAAGTCAGAAGCCAAATTTGAGTCTTATGACAGGTATAGCCTGAAATAAAATTCTGAAAGTCGGTGAGGTGTACTTTGCAAATCTTGTACATCCTCCAATGCTTTATCCACATTCCTTGAACCATATAATCCTCAGCTCTGGGTCCTCACTTTGTTCCTCCTGTGACCCTGAGCCAATGACCCTGCTGGGAATGTGTTCCCAATTCCATCATTCCTCTCCCCTTCCCGGTTGCTATTCTGCACTGCTTCTCACCACTCAGGCTTGCTAGCTTAAAACATCTCTTCCCTGTTGTAACTTTCCACTGCTAACTCTTTGTCCATTCCATGGTGAAACAATTAACTAATTTTATGAAATAATCCATGATGCTTTGCTAATGTGGGATAAAGCTAAAGAAAGGAGTTCTCCACACTCTTCCATGCAATGTGCATTTTTTCTTTGAAAATTAATGTACATCTTTAGCAAAGTTTCTCAAAGAGCAGGTCAATATAATAATTTCTTACCACAGCAGAGCTGTCTAAAATTCCTTTCTACTCATCTATTAACTCAAAGTCCTCAAAGCAGCTACTCACAATCTTTTCTCTCTCTCTCCCCCCTAAAATTCTTTCCCAGCTCCACAGGGATCTCTCCTGTCTCCTCAATCATCCCCACTCTCCCTGTCCTCTGGATCTAGTCCTATCTTCCATGAGTTGTTTCTTTCCCTTTCCTTTATAAAGGCTCTATAAAGCTGTGATTTTTTTAGTACAAAAATAATAAGTTATTATAAAATTCAATAGTGCACAAAATTAATAAAATCAAAAATCCTTTATTCCCCCAATACTGTCACACACTACAACCTCCCAATTACATTGTTAATTGATTTATAAGCATCTTGTAAGTGGGCTTCTGGAAACAGTGATCTCCCTATATCTTGAATTTCCATGGCTTTCATGGTCTCTTCTACAAGTCCACCACTTCATTTCAGCCAGCATACAACAAGTGCCTACGGTGGGCAAGGTCTTTTTCCTAGGTGTTGAGGGGATATAAAGTTAAATAATACATGGGCAGTCTCTGCCTTCAAAGATTTCACAGCGTCACTAAGAACTCTTTATCAAAGAAGTTTTATGGCATTTCTGGGATTGGTAATTTGCCTTTCACCTCTTTCTGTCCAGTCTGCTGAACTGTTCACAAGCTTCCTGGGCCAGGATCATGCCTTATTCTGACCCATATTTCCCACAGTGTGAATGTTGTACAAGCAGTAGGCCAGGAGTGACCTAGTTGGGAAAAAAAATCTCAAAGCTAACTGTTTCTGTCACACCATCCCCTCTATTCAATTGGAGCTAACAAGGACCTCTCAACATCCTTCCACCCTGGCCCATTCCCTACACCTTCTTTAACTTACTCTGTAGTCAAGACCTGATTGAAAATAACCTCTTTCTTCTGCAGCTCTCAAGTTCAGTAGATACTCAAAGATGATTTTCCTTAACCACCCAACTCAGAAAAGGAAGGAAATCATCTTTCCTGATGCATTTGGGCAGGAAACAGGCTGATGTGAATTATACCTTATGCACATGGACTGGTCCTCTGCTATACCAACATTCATGGCCATCTGATGGAAGAGGAAGCCTATCTATTTGCAAGGAGGCATGCAAGTTTCAACTGAAGAAAAGTATCTAATTTACCAGCTAGAAGTGAGCTAGGAAGGCAACCTATAAACAGAGGAAACAAGGATACATCATTTGGAAGGAATGCTCAAGCTGACAATGTTAAATAGCCTCTGCAACTAGGAGTATAAGTGGAGATGTAAAACACCCAATACCCAGGCTGGCCCGGGGGTGCAGCAGTTAATTACACACTTTCCACTTCAGTGGCCTGGGGTTAGCTGGTTCAGATCCCGGGTGCGGACATGGCACCGCCTGGCATGCCATGCTGTGGTAGGCGTCCCACATATAAAGTAGAGGAAGATGGGCATGGATGTCAGCTCAGGGCCAGTCTTCCTCAGCAAAAAGAGGAGGATTGGCAGCAGTTAGCTCAGGGCTAATCTTCCTCCAAAACAAACAAAAAAAGACCCAATACTCATGTCATCTCTCTTCCTTGTACTTATCATCAGAACCACACAACAAAGACCTCGGATTTCTGGATCTGATTTTCTCAAAAGGATCAGACGTCGAGCTCCATGAGGATAAAGAGCTACGTCTCTTTTTTTGTAGCTAGCACAGTATTAGGCACATAGAAGGTCTGAATTGATTTTCTGACTAGAATACCCCTAGTTTAAAGATGGATAGGATTACATAGAGAAAAGGAAGATATGCTTGCTTTAATTAAACCCCCTGTTTCATTTATGCTTTTTCTCTTTAAGGGAGTTGTGCTCTGGACCACAGTTTCATTTTTGGTATAGCACTTTTTTAGTATCTGAGCCAACCACAACTTCTAGGCCTTCCTTTAGTAGTCTATTTCCACTTGTACTTCCTCTTATTTCCTTATTCCTAATATTTACCCTAAGCCTCTCAATTCTTATCTACAAATGGCTAGTCTTAGCTCTCCCAAGTTCTGTGAATAATTTCCTTCTGTGTTTATATTGTTACCTTGAATGTACTTACAGACAGGAGCTAGGACCTCACTAGAATAGCCTCTTGTACTTAGTGGCTTTTTTCTCTCCATGAGTCTTTCCTTAGAACATTCTTGTTTTCTCTTTTTCTACTTTATATTTCAGATTTCCTTCTGATTATTCCCACTCTTCCTATATATGTTACAGAATACCTATGCACTATTCCAGATGTTTACTTTTCAAGGTCAAAATTACCTGAACATGGTTATCTATAAAGAGGGGACAGGGGAAACAGAGTTTATTGAAATCCATAAATAGTATAAAACCACATTTTGTGTATTAGTTTGAACTTCTCTACATATTTTTTTTTCTCCTAAAGATAGCTAAAGGACCCAAAATGACTTGGCTGTTAATTTCATTCTCTGCTGTTCACTAAATAAGGAAAGACAGTGCAGTAACTTAGAAGGTAAAAGGAAGGAAAATAAGGCATTCAAATGGTATAACTAATTCTTGAATAGTCCCCAGGAGTCTGTCTTCTTTCTCTTTGGTCTAGACATACATATACATATACACATACACACCTACTCACACACATATATCTACTTGTGTAGATATTGTTATTTACTGTGATCTATCTATATCTATCTGTCTATCACATAGCATTCTCTCCCTGAATTAATTACATCTGTCTCTGCCACATTGCCCTTATGTTGTGTATGTGTGCACATGAGTATGTATATGCTTCAAAAATGATCTCAAGTAGTACCTATTAACCCAAATAATACATCTGCTATGTACATAGCTTTGCTGATAGCCTGAGAAAAGACAAGAAAGAAAATAATAGACAACAGCTCAATAGGAAAAGTGTTGTTACACAATTTGCACTTAGTTATATGACATATAGTAAAACCTTAACATTAAAAATGCTGTTAATTTGAACAAAGATTGCTAAAACAAGAAACAATATAGTATAGATACAATTTTAAGAAGGATATTTAATGTATCAAAAACTTTAAAAAGGAGAATGATTTCAAGTAATTTAAAACAATCATTTACATATAAACAATTTCCAAAATACCTCACCTAGGCAATACTTCACTATCTATGTTATAAGTATTCCATGTACTTGAAAATAATACATTTGTATGTCTTTAAAATGCATTTTATAATTCAGATTTTTTGTTATTTCTGACTTGCCTTTTCACTCATTCTGAGAAGTGAGGTCATGCTGTTTATCTTTACACAGTGAAATCAGACACACATTTGATACCCATCAAGATTCTTTTGAAAGGCATATGGAGAAGAGTGGCTTCAGTTAAAGTTAGTGACAATATTTGCATATCTGTCTTTAACAGATTCACAATATATATGGAGCTCAAAGGGGCCTTTGCGATCATCATTCTCACTTTTTCACTCTGTAGATGAGAAATGAGGGGCACAAAGTTTCAAATGACTTGTCCAAGAACACATACTAACTGCCGGCAGAACTCGCAATCCAATCCAAATGCTCTGCCTCTAAGTTCAATGCTCTTTCCAATATAGCAGCTATCTCTGGCCCTTATACTGAGACTATCGCCATATCCTATGAACAGGCCTTTTTGCCTTCAGTCTCTTCCTCTTTCCAATTTGTCTTGTAGACTTTTGCCATGTTTGTCTTCCCTAAGCATAGATTCATTTGTCACACTTTTCTGCTGTAAAATCTGAAATGGCTCTCATAATCTACCAATTTAAGTGGCTCTCAATTCTGGGCAATTTTGCCCTACAAGGGGACACTTGGCAATATCTGGAGACATCTTTGGTTGTCACAATCAAAATTATTATTGACATTTAGAGGGTAGGGCCCAGGGATGCTGCTATACATCCTATAATCCACAGAATAGGCCCCCACAACAAAGAATTATATGGCCCCAAATATCAATAGTGCTGAAGTTGAGAAAGATTATTCTAGAATTAGAGGACTTTCATGTCCTGATCTCAACTTTCTTTTCCAATATTATTTTCCACTACCTTCTAACACAGAAAATTTAGACTACTTCCTATTTCTTGTAAATGTTCCATACTTTCCCATTGCCGTGATTTTGCTTAACTTGGAATGGTTTTCCTCGTCTTTCCATATTCTCCCTATTTGTTTAAGACTAAACTATATGTGACTTCTTCCATAAAAATCTTGTTTGATCCCTACAACCAGATCATCTTTTTCTTTACTCAAGCCACATAGAAATTTATATGTAGGCTATTTAAAAAAATACACATTATTTTGGGAAAGTCTATTAGACTACGAAGCAGCTGTGAGAAAAAGCACGCTACATTTGGAATGTAAAGACATAACTCCACTGTTTATTAAGTGTGTCTGACCTTGAACATACCATTTAATCTCACTGGGCCTCATATTTTTCATCATCGAAATGGGACAAATAATGGTTCCTTCCTAAAGATGGTGAGAGGAGGAAGTGAAATTATATCAATGAAAGTGCTTTGTAAATTTCAAAGCACTATGCCAATGTGAAGGATTGTTATTTTTATTGCAAGGGGAGCTAGCCCTTGAAAGGCATGTAAAGCTTCCATTTAACCTTGTGTAGGGAATAAGAAATGCCATTGACCATACTGCAAATTTTCTGTCTGACCTTGTGTGAGGGCAGAGCATATGCTTAAGTCTACTTTAATTTTGCCTGTGAAAAGTACAGTGTGTTCTTTATGCCTCGTATCTACCCAGTGTAGTGTTAAAGAAAACACTTCTTTTCTCTAGAGAAGAAAGAGAACAGGTGAGTGCACCAGCCAATCATTTACAACAGGATTGCCAGGGGCAACAAGAGACCTGCAAAACAGTTTTTCTCCAGTCAAATACATCCAGCTCATAAAGAATGTCATAATTTACTTCTAGTTCCTTGCAAGGGCATTTTTGGAAGTGTTGTCCTTGCCATCTCATAATCCCCAGAGTACAGGAGTCCTTTGGTAGCCAAAGTTAGGAAATAAAACATTTATGATAACTAATAAGAAGAAACGCAACTTAGAGTTTTTCTTCTTGTATGATAATTTGTCACATTTGTGGATGTCTTGGCTAGCTATATTTTATAAAACACCAATACTTATAGAAATTACAGCTGGATAAGTGGGCCTGGAGTTTGAGATTATAACTATACAGATGTTTCACACTAGAGGTCACTCTTGCAATCTAAGAACAAAATTCTAAAAATAAGAAAACACAGCAAAACAAAACAAAAAACAAACACCTATCAACAACACAACAACAACACGGACATGATATCAATGCAAAAATTAAAGATATGGTTTTTCACTTGAAAGGATGCACTTAAAAATAACCAAATAAATTGGTAATGGGATGGGCAGTCATTATTGAATACAGGAAAGAACAAAAAAAATAACAATTTCTCTACCTGGCAGGCAGGCAGGTAAACAGCCTGTTCTTCCATGACTTGGGTCATCAACTGGCAGCTGTACTGAAGTGATCAGATTGATACAGATCTAACAAGACTGGAGTGACATACACATTTAAACTAACTGAGTTGCTGGTAAGAGGAAGTGCAGGAAACCAATGCAGCAATATAGCAAAGAATGAATACTCTTTGTGCCTGGCTGTTTAAAAAACAGTATTTTTGTATGAAAATTGATTTCTTAAACAGATGTAAAATGTCTAAATGAGTGGATTAGAATCATCCTATGAGTTGTCCCAAGGGCTAGGCACATATTTGTACATAATAGACTACTATGTGTTTTATGATGTAAAGGTTCTTACTCTTCTCTTGTTTCTCCATACCCTTCAACCCTTCTGTAAACTTAATTGGCCTGCATAGAGCCTGAAATTCCATCTATCATTCTTTGCTCAGGTCAACGCATTTTACTTTTAGTTGTAGCTTATTAAAATCCAAAATATCTTGGGAGAAGAAGAGGGGGTAACAGATAAAGTTATTCTCATCATTCAAACTTCAACTCATTTTTAAGGTAGCTTCTCAGTGGGACATCTGACAGTAAAGTGCAAAGGGAGACAGGACATGTGGCCTAGGAGGAAATATTGATGTGGTTCAGAGGAGGGGGAAGACAGGTATGGGTGGTAAACGTGGAGCACCAGTGGGGAGCATGTGAGAAGGGAAGGGAGCACTGAAAAAGACAATGGGATAATAAAGATTTCAAAATTTTATCAAGCTAGTAGTATGAGGGAGATTTAAAAACTTGGCTTTTCATCTGCAAATTGAATCAACATGATCATGAAGAGAACTTTGTAATTTTTCTCCATGAAAGAAAGGGATAAAATAATGAGTAACATTATTAAATAGACTCTAATAAACAACTTCTAGACCTGTAATAAATCAAAGAAATACTGAAGCAGTAAATTTGATCTCTCCAACATATCCTCTTTCTTAATGGCGTGTTTAAAACAAAAACAAAACCATAGAAATAGGCTTTGCTTTCAAAACCTAAAATGTTTCATCACCAAGTACATTAGCAAAATGTTACCAAAAAGCCCTACTGAGATTTAAGCACTTTTCAAGAACATCAACCTCGAGTGCCTGGGAGAATGATAGGCAGCTATGCTGGAATGAGGTAAATCAAATTATAGGATTTGAGTCCGGAAGAGTAGGTGACTCATTTAGGGAAATTCTTTTTACAATGTAAACCTTTGAGGAAAATTAGATGATGTATAAGATTCTGTCTAAACACGGAGAATAAAGTGGTTACATGACTCAATTATGTCAATAATTCAACCTAAAATAGTTCATTCTTGCCTCAGTTTCAGATTTAGCTCCCTGCCAAATTTGTCCAGGAAATTGACTTCAGAATTAATTTTTCTCTGAATGCACTGATGGAACCAAAGCCAGTAAAGAAAAAGTGACTCTTACTGAAAAATTTAGCCCAGTCCAATTTATATTGCTGCTTTTACTGCACTCCATAACCTTGGGAGAATTTACCTTTTCTTATTAACCCTCGACCATTTCCACAATGAATGAAAAGTGGGAGAAATTGCTAGAGAGAAATACTCTATAGATAAACTAAAACCAAAAAAAAAATACCAGAATGAAAATTACATATATATATAATATATATATATAAAATATTAGATATCTATCTAATAAATCTACTTCTGAGAGAAATTCAGTGGCTGCTGGAAGACATTTGAAAAGAGTAAAAAAGAAAAATTGATGGCTAATAATCTGTCCTCTGCAACATGAGCTGCCTGCAGCTTGGAAATTCAAAAAATCTAAGCAGCGACCTAGAGAAAAAGACAAAAAGGCCCAACAAGTTTATGCTCAGGGTATGTTTCATCCAAAAGAGATAAAATAAAGCCATGTTGAAAATAAGTAAAGCTCTCTAAGCAATGCATTTCACTTCATATTAGGACCCTTGAGAAGGTCACAAGGAAAGCAGAGATTTGTCCAAGACTAGAGGAGAATGGATTCCAAATCCCATTCCACAGAGGAATGTGGAAGATGAAGCAAGAGCCATGGTAGACTAAGCTAATCAAAGAAAAACAAACGAACTGAAGGGAAAACATCTGGGCTCTAGGCCGAGATTATTTACTCACTTTTAATTCTGTGACACAGGATAAATAACAATTTATCTATATAACTTGTTTTAACTTCACTAGAGTGCACGATTTATAAGGGCAAGTATTTTTGTCTGTGATGTTCATTGCTGTGTTTCCAGAGCCTAGAAGAATAATTGACACATAGTAAGTCTTCAATAAGTATTTGCTGAAAGGCTGAATGAGTGAGGTACATCTCTCTAATCTGTAAAATGTATATATCTAGGAATATTGTGAAGGTTAGGTGACAGAATGCATATACAGGGACCAATCCAGGTTTTGTGGGCCTAAAGTTTACACAGTTTGAGGGGCTCCTTTTAAGAAAAAGAGTACAAAATTATAAACACAGAATTAGGTATGAAAGTGAATATATTTTTAGGATGAGAAAATAAACCACTATATATTACACATTTTTAAAAGCTGATAAATGCCACCAACATCATAGAATTCAGAAAAAAAGTTTCACAAATTAAGTGCCTGACACACTTCTAGAATACTTTTATTCCTTACATTTTTTACCGCATGCACTTTGTTTTCCTCTTCATATGACAACAATTTTATAATATTTTCTATAGACAGAATAGAAATATAATTCAAACTTTCCTCTAGCATAGTCAATTACATTTTGTTTTTTATTGTTGCTAAATTTAGAAATTTCCTTCAGCTTTAGAACTTACTATTAATGTCATGTATAGTTTGAGAATTGATGTCAAATTTGTGGGCAGCATCTACCAATTTTTAAATCAATTTTCTTTTAGTTAGAATAATTTCCCACATTTCTTTAGTATAGAACAATTTCCCACAGTATAGAATAATTTTAGTATAGAATAATGTCCCACAGGACATATATACCTCTCTATATTTCAAAGCTTATTTCTCTTACATTCACTTACACTTCTGTTGCCAAGCACTTTAGGACATGTTATTATTTTAACATGACTCCTGGTTCTGCAGCTTCAGGTCACTGGGTGAGTCAGCACAGGGGATGGTAGGATGATTTCTCAGAAGCCATTCAGTACTGGGTGGCTAGCATGATTGAACTATACGCAGGAGTGACTGTGAATCCCGTGTCCTACTAAATCCAAATTAAACGTTTTGCCAGCTAAACTGAGCCTTCTCAACTACATCCCTAAAATGCCCACGATTACTCCAGTGCCACTAGACAAGAGGGAGTGTCTTAACTGAATTCAGTTAAAACACCTTCTGCAAACTTTATAAAAACATGTGATCAGACAAAAGCCTTGCTAAGGCTACTCACAGAGGTTAGAGGGGGCCTGTAAGGTTTATGCTTTGTTAGCTTCACAGCAAACCAATCACTGTAAATATGAGTGTATTCTATAAAGTGCAGAGGATAATAAAAACATTGATAATAATGATGACAGTGATGACTGTCTTACAAAAAATGTAGCCTAGTGACATTTGTAGAAAGTAACAAGTTATAGAAGAAGCTGTATTTGGCTCGGTAAGAGCCAGCTCATGCTGTGTGTACTCTCCTCCCTTGAATATCCCTGGTAGGAACCACATCCTAATGGTCTGACCTGAATCTTAGGAGGGAAAAATGTTGGCTTGTATAACTATGTCATTCAGGCAGTGATTCTGTAAAAATGGGCCTCCAGAACCCAGCCCCAATAATGTCAAATGTTCCCTGGATTACCACTTTTATTTTTAGTATGCATTTTTTATAAAAATATACAATGACAGAAAATATCTACTAATTCACTAATGCTTTGAAATAAATTGGTATTTTATCCATCACAACAGCATCTGCACACAACTCAGAAACATCAGTGGCATATATATGAACAAGACACAATATTGATACAGTCCTCAGGTGTATGTGTGTGTATATGGCTTCATAAGCCCTTGCAGTTTCTAAGTCACTTCTGACCTGGGAGGAGAGTATGCTAGGATTGTCCATCCATCCTGTACATGGGTGGAGTCTGGAATTCATCTTTCCATCTTGATATTCTTTAAGTCACCATGTCCACTGTAATTCATGGCCATTCAGCTAGCACCATATAAACATAAGACTCAATCAATCTCTCACCATACACAACTTCAGCCCTTAAACAGCTTCTCCCTATCTATTCTGAGCACTGCCTTCTACTCAACTGCTGACTAATCTGCCACCGAATCTCATCGTTCTTCTCCTATTGATGGTCCTGCTTCAGCCTTCAGGTTTGGCATTTGACACTGCATTGTTACTTAGGTTATTGCCTTCCCTTCTTGACTGAAATTTTGGTTCTGTTTTTCAGCTACGTTGCCTTAGGCCACCCAAAATAAATGCCCTGTTTTGGCTACATCTGGCTTCCAGGAACTCCTATCTTGGGGTCCCTGGCTAAGTTTTCTCTGGTTCTATGAGTGGAAACTGTATAATAGGGCTAGTCTATGGTTTCCCTAAGGTGAGCCCTAGGTATTCACATGTGCCCCAAGTCACAGTCTTCTCCTTGTCCCTATCATGTTTATCTAATTCCTACAACTTCACTGATAAGATTGGTGTCTGGCTTTGAACTCCAGTCCATTTGGTTAGGACCATGATCCTTTGCCTGATTTTTGCCAGTCCCTCAACTCTTACTTGATGGGGACTGGATGCAGTGTTCCATATTCACTCATCATCAAGAACCGCATTGTTGGCTCTTCACCTGCTTTGAAGTATTACAGCAGACCAGGGCTCCTTGGTTATTTATTAACCATAGCCCATATCAACCACATCCCTTTAGATAGTATATCTTTTTATATGACACAGTGGGGTGATAGATAATCACCTAGGATCAAGCCCTCCAACTGTGTCAGTCCTCCTAACCTTAGTCCTGGGCTGGCCTATCCATCCTTCTTCACTGACGTGTAGCTGAAGCCCCACATGCCTTAGAGAAAACATGACCAATTCCGACACTTGCTTTTATTTAATCATCTGTGATTCTCTAGTTATTTCATTCGTTAGCCTTGTCTCTCTAACTAGATTATGTGTGTTTGAATTATCCAAAGCAGAGTGAAGACACATGAGTTGGAGAGGTAATAGGATTGAGAGGGAAGTGGCAGTTAAATGGGTATTTCCCTTCAAATCTTGTAATTCTCCTCCTGAACTTAGATGGGACACCATTAGAGAAGACTGTTTGCAGACATGGCAGTACATGCAAACATGCAATTGGTTAAGTACATGGCTTTAGAGGCAGGCAGAAAGGGATCTGAATCATGGATTCAGTTCCCAGCTTTGTCACTTCCTAGTTGAGGCTATTTGGTCAAGTCACTTACTCTTTCTACTTCAACTTCATTATTTATAAAATCGTGAAGATAATAGTATTTACTGTATAATGCTTTTGTGATGACTAAATGAGACAGTACATTAAAATCCATGGCACAGTGCCTGACACAAAGTAATGCTCAATAAAATGTAGCTTTTATATTGTTACTATAGCTACTTGCTTTGTAACCTTAGGCCTAAATAAGGCCATGACTTTTTATACACAGATAATACATATCAAGGAAGCAGCTGCATTTCTCTTTTTTAGATTGTTTTTTATAAACTTCTAATATATCAACAATAATAATAACATCTAGTATTTATTGAACACATCGTATGTTGGCTAGATTTCCTGCTGTAGGAAAAGGTCCCTAGGTTAATATCATTTAGCTGTAAGCCTCGTGGAAGTAATATGGTTGTTCTATAATACATGACACTCTGTATTTGGTGGCATAGGTATTTTCAATGTGAAAGTTTACTTTGTATTTGACATGTTCTTTCCTGAAAATATAATAAAATTTTTGTTTCTTGACCACTTCCCTTATCTATTGGTTCATAAAATAATGTTAGATTTAAATTTTCTACTGGAATTGAGACCAAAAGCTGAAATGTAGTTTTTTACAAGGAAATTCAAAGAGCATTTAGAAGTAATTTTTTGATAACTTTAAGAATAACATCACTTACCATATTTGTCTTCGCAATTTTCAAGATACTATGGGGAGACATGTACACAGTTGCTAAGGAAACTAGCTACATGACATAATAGTTCTTAAGAAATGAAGCTAACCTTCCTCAACTTTGGGTGTTTGTTGCTTCCTTGGCTTAGTAATGACTCTCAAGGAGAAAGAGAGAGGGAAAAAATGCCATTTCCACGGAAAGAAGTCATAAAAGACATTTCTCCTTTTATAACCAACAACCTGCCAGGATAAATCTTAATCTACTCAGCATCTTACACCTACTATCCTATTGGTATGATTACTAAAAGATGGCTTTATTTGGATCTGCATTTTTATTATTAGCTTCTCTATTGATTTTCCAATGATTTGGTTTGGAATGTGTTGATGTTGCTATACCAGTTATATAAAACCCCAAGAGTAAAAGTAAACATGGACACCCATTCCAGATGAAAGGGTAAGTGGGGACAGCTTTCCATGAATCTGAGATCTCAGGAAGGGATGACGTAAAGGCAGGGATATGGGGATGTGTAAGCAACATAGTCCAGCCAGGAGAAAAGATCAGGGGTCAGGAGTCTTGTGTTCTAGTTCAAGCTATGGGAGATCAGACAAATCATTTAACCCCTCTGGGCTAAAGGTAGGTGATAATTTTTCTTCCTGTGCTAAAGGTAGATGATAATGCTTCCTACTAAATATCTTTTGAACCTCTCCCTTCCTCTCCATCCCTCCTATAGTAACTTGAAGTCCTTTTCACTTCTTACTTGGATTACTCTGTCTCTTAACAAGTTGTGGTGGATTTAAAAAGGCAACCAATTCTTTATACCTCTTCCCATCAAGAGATGACTTCTGTTTTCCCACCCCTGAACCTGGGCTGCTTTGTGACTTGCTTTGACCAATAGAATGGGGCAAGAATGACATTGTGCAACTTCTGAACAAGGCCTCAGGAGGCCTTGTAACTTCTGCTTTTATTTAATCTCTTGCTGCTCTGAGACTGCAGTGTATATTAGTTTCCTATTGCTGCTGTAACAAATTACCACAAACTTAGTGGCTTAAAATAACACAAATTTATCATATAGTTCTGAAGGTCGGAAGTCCAAAATCAGTCTCACTGAATTAAAGTCAAGGTATCTGCAGATCTGGTTCCTTCTGGAGGAGGCTCTGGGAAAGAATCTGTTGCCTTGTGTTTTCCAGCTTCTACAGACCACCTGCATTCCTCAGCTCACAGCCCCTTCCTCCAGCTTCCAAGTCAGCAGTTTAGCATCTTCATGTTTCTCTCCAACTCTGTCACCTCTGCTTCTGTCATTACGTCTCCTTCTCTGACTCTGGTCCTCCTGCATCCCTCTTATAAGAACTCTTGTGAGTAGATTGGGCCCTCTTGGGTAATCCAGGATACTCTCCCCATCTCAGGATCCTCAACTTAATCATATCTATAATGTCTCTTTTGCCATATAAGGTGATATACTCACAGGTTCTGGAGATTAGGACATGGGCACCTTTGGCGGGGGGGGGGGGGGGGGGGGGGGCGGCGCATTATTCTGCCTACCATACCATGTAAGCAAGCATAGACTAACGTTCTTGAAGATGAAAAGCCACAGGTATAGAGATACCCAGGAAACACCTAGCACAAATGATCAGACATACAGATGAGGCCCCAGGAGAGACCACAGAAAAACGACCCAGCTGAGCACAGCCCACATTGCTGATGCACAGAATCGTGGGCAAAGAGTCCACCAAATTTTGTGGGTTTTTTTTTTCTTTTCTTTTTTCAGACAACTGATATATTGGTCTCTCTGGATCCAGGCTTACTGCCAGTTTAATCCCTTTTCCATCCTGCTGCTGGAGTGATAACTCTAAAGTGGAATTTTTGCCCAAAACTTTACAATTGCTCCCCTTGGCGTTCAGGGTAAAGTCAAAGCTACTTTGCATGGTATTCAAGGCCCTCCCCAATGAACGAATGCTGGCCCTCCAGCATTCATTTCTTTGAAATGTGTGTTCCTGCATCAGCAAACTTCTAGCTCCTGTTACTACATATTCCTTTATAATTGTCTGAGTACACGTCTTGTCTCCCTCCTTAGGCTGGGAACTCAAAGCCATGGATACTGCTTCACTTATATACTGTAGGGGAGATAAAAAATTTTCCTCAATCCTCATAGGGTCCCTAGGTGGGTCTGAAAATTAAACTGACAGATTAACAGGAGAAAAGCATACAAATATATCTAATATGTTATATGTGACATGGGAGACTTCATAATGAAATGAAGACCCAAAGAAACAGAGCTGAGTATTTTAGGCTAGGTTTGATGAAGACTGGAGAGTTGTGTAGAAATATAATAGGTTAAGGAGTATAAGGTAAGTGTAGTAAATTGGGGGAAACAGCAAGGCTGCTTTGTTCAGATTCTTCTTGGTGTCCCTTTGTCTTCAGCGGTAAGGATGCTACTTTCCTCAGGTCTTGGGAGGACACCTCTCATATGAGGGTTTTATGACCTGTTTCCTGGAATAAGGGCAAGTAGGGGAGGAGGTCACAGTGATTTTCCTGTTTCTGCTGTTTTCTCAAACTCCCTCAATTCAAAATATTCTATATGCCCAAGTGCCATACTTTGGGTTAGCATCTCCTGAATCCCATCATCATATACTTGCAACACTTAGTACAGCACCTGGAATACAGTAGCACTCAATAATTATTCAATGAACTGTTGAAAGATGACAGATCATTTGGTTTTCAGGAATGTTCAATTTTTTTTAATTTTGTAGACTATATGAAACAACTTATTAAAATCCAGGTGAGAGTCTCCAAATAATTAACTCACATCTCAGTGGCCTAGCTACTAGTACTTGCTAGTTGTACAAGCATAGACATATTACTTCAATTTTCTGAGTCTTAGTTTCTTCATCTGTAAAATGGGGATAATATTAGTGCCTATTTCACAGATTTGTTGAGAGAATAAATGAATTAATGTGTGTAAAGTGCTTAGAAGTATGCTTGGCATTGAGTAAGTGCTATGTTAAGTACTAAGAATTGTATCATGATTGTGGTGGTGGTGGTGTTGGTAGTGGTAGTGGTGGTTGTTACCTCCACAGTCTATGAGATTGTGTGAACTCAGTAGAAGATTTTCTGGAACCAAACTATGTTAGGAATGTAATCTGCAACATTCCCAACAAAACTAACTGCAGAATGCATTCTAAAATAAAAAAATTCTTAATTATTTCTATATGTAGAAAAAATGTTATGTTTCAGTGGAAATCTATGTTTCAGTGGAAAACTTGTAGCCCATCTTATTCTAGCCCCATTCATTTTCTTTGAGCTATTTGCACAACTGTTTATAAATTGTAAATTCTGTCCTCATGGTAGAAGTTTAATTGATTTCCCTTCCTTCACCCTCATTGCAAAACCAATTTTGTCTCCATTTGCAATTCATATCAATATTACTTTATTCCATATACATTTGTGCTCTTTTGTCTTTTCCATTAAATAGGTTATAACATCTGCTTGGCTCCCTCATATCATAAGAGTAAAGTCTTTAGCAGATGTTCATTTTATATCTATAGGAGAGTCAGGATTTTTACCCTTTTTTGAAATTAACTTTTAACAGTTTTAGTTCAGGTATGTCTTCTCTTGGTTCCCAGAGGTGGATCCAAAGTGGCAATAGAACTATGCTGACTCTATTTTTCTAATTTTAATTTTGCTCTCTACTAGTCTTTTTTTCGGCCAATAAGTTATTCCCCATTGAGAATTTGGCTTTATGGTCTGACCATTTGGTGATCTCTGTAAATGGATTGTTTATAGATATCTATTCTTTAAAAGGTGAAGACAACAGAGTATATACTTTATTAGCCTTTTTGATTGGGAATTTGGTTTTATGGTTTGATCATTTACTGATCCCTGTAAATTGATTAACAGTTGTATAGAGACCTCGTGCCTGTGGGTGAGAGAATCTGGTTTTTTAATATTTTAAGTTTGTCTGTTTTGAACTCAAGTCAGCTAAGTATTTTTACCTACTTAGAAGAGAACAGCTCTTTGATATGGGCCAGGGAGTTATATGCTTCCGTGTTTACTATTCACTCATGGCTGAAATTTTAGGATTGAAGCTAGAAGTTCTTTCTATCTGCATGAGGGTGTGTGAAGAACTGAATTGTATCCCCCCCAAAATTTACATGTTGCAGCCCTAACCCTCAATGTGACTGTATCTGGAGATAGGGTCTTTAGGAAGTAATTAAGGTTGAGTGAGATCATAAAGGTGAGGCCCTGAACTGAAAGGACTGTGGCCTTATAAGAAGAGGAAGGGAAAGATTTTTCTCTCTCCACCAATCTTGCCTTCACAAAATAAAATCCTAGATATAAAATAAAGTAAAACTGCTGAGTTATCTCTTGCACCTAAAACTATCTTTTTAGGTTCCCTGTAAAGGCACACAGATTTGTTTTTTATAAAATGAGAGGCTATAGAAGTAATTAGGTCTTTTTGATATGTTACTATTGGTAAGTTGCATGGGGAGTTTTGAAATCAGAAGAGACGCTCAGCCTTCTCTAAGTTAAATTTGTGTGGATAAAATATTATTAGTATAAATATTTCAGAAATTGTATACACTGTGGGGAGTTCCAAGAGATTTGCTGTCCATAATGTGTTTCTATTTATCAGAGTCCTGGTGGCACTTTTCCTGATATTAGATGATAGCTGTATACTGTTATCAGCCATAATTTCAGTCATTTAAAATATGTTAACTTTGTCACAACTTTGATTCTTTAATTTGAATCTAGCATCTTCTAGGCCATGGTTTTCAAATGAGGATTCACATCACTTACCTAGGGAGTTCTATTAATATACAGATGTTTAGGATGTATTCCATACTGAGTCACTTTATATCATATTGATATGTTCTTGGTATATTTTTAATATATGCTTGGAAGTTTTAATGTATAGTATGTCAGGATTATTATATGTTATATCTCAAGATTCTTTTCTCAGTAAAAACTATGTTCATACATTTTAAAAAGTAGATGTAATGTTCACTTTTTTTAAAATAAGGTTAATTACTATGTTTATAATGATTTTTATCTAAAACTTTTTTGGACAGACTTTACTGTTTTGTTTTGCCTGTCAAAGAAACAACAAAATTTCCTTGTCAGTTGCATTATTATTGTAATTAACTCAAAGTTTTTCACTTTTGAAAGTTACCTGTAATAAAATAACCACAGCCATTTAAGTTTTTTGTCACGTATACATGATTTTTTTGTTTGTTTGTTTTACCCTGATGCTTCCCTTATAGTACTTGCAGTCAGCTACAGGCAACTGAGGGTTTCATCCTCAACAAAGAGAGACTGTCTCAGAGCCCCAAGGAAAAGGATTATGCCAAGTATGTTTGGGTACTGGCTTCTGGTAACACCAGATCCTGTGGAACAAGAAGTAATTATAAAATATTGAAGGAAATGATGTGATTATTTTTAGAATATTCTTGATGTTTTAATGTTTTATTTTCTGGATATATAAGGAAGTCCTTCCTCTTTCCTTTTAAGATATCTACAACTCATAACAATTTAGTAGACTCTGCTTTTGTAAAATGAAATTAAACATTTGTAAATGATATTTTCTTCTTCTTATCTGATCCCTTCAGAATTCAAAAACTCTTATTGAATATTCTTATTTTCATATCAATGTAGTTATTTGCATAGGTTCAGGTTCAATAAGAATCTCTTCTCCTTACCAGGACATAACTGGAAACACTGGTAGTACAACTAAGGACTTGCCTGGGATATTATATTTGAGAATTATGCTCATTTAATCAGATGTGACCAGAGACTTTTAAGGATCTAACGCTGACTTTATGGAGCCAAAGTTTAAAAAGCCCTCTTGGGAAAACTGGCCTGGAACCTGGCTTCCAGGCTTCTCAGCCTTACAGGTGAGTGAGGAAGTTCACTTCCTGGCAGGCCAGGAACCTAGACTATTTTGAAGATCTCAAGAAGAAAGGAATTCATCCAAATGTATAGGTACCACAGGTGAAATCTTGTGTGCTTCCTAGCCTCAGCATTGCAAATAAGAAGAGGCTTGTAAAAGTCGAATCTGAGATTTCTCATGAAAATTTCCATCAAAGCAAACTTCAGAAGGCCAAATGGCAAAGTAACGCACTTGCTACACTTATGTAAATACTCAGGTTAAATCCAATGAAACAAATCATACTTTATGATCAAGAAAATCTTTCTTTGAGATTCTTTTTGATCAACGGAGGGGGGAATTGTAATAAAAAAATCGTATTTCAGTGGAAAACTATGCATCACCTATAGCACACCCTTCAGGCCTCTGTGATAGATATTTAATTAACTCTCCCAGCTCACCCTAGATAAAACAGTTTTGTCTCCATTTTCAATTCATTTCAACAACCTTTACTCTATAAAAAGCTTGCTATTGTGTCTTTTCTTTTGAACTAGTTCTAATATCTGCTTGGTTCCCTCATATCATATGAATAAAATATAACTTTAACGACATTTATTTTTGTATCTGTATGAAAATCCTGATTTTACATTATTCTGAAAATTATCTTCAAACAGAATATTTAATTCTTGGTTATCTTTTTGAGTTTAGATCATAAAATTGACTGTGTCCTCTCTATCAAGGAAGTTTATGATTTAACAAGAAGGATTCATAAAAAGAAGTGCTTGATCTGCCATGACATATCACCTGAATGACAACTTAAGTAGAGTTCAAGTGCCATTTTAGTTTCATAGGCTGTTCTTCATCCATTTTTCACTTTGATTCGATATAGCAATCAAGTCTAGGGGATCAGAAGCTGTTGAGAGTAATTAAGGAATGACTTGATCTATCACGTGCTAGTAAAACAAGATTGACTTTTCTGGAAGCCATCTTTTGACATATGTGGTAAAAGGAATTCATCCTCTTACCAAATCATATCTTACCTTCTTCATTTATACTCCATTTTCTCTTTTCCTTGTTGTGCATGCACAGTGCTTGTTGGTTTAGAGAAAATTATCTTACTTTCTATTGTTTTTAGTCATGTACAATATAAATTAACTGTCATTACTTTTAGTTCATTAAAGGAAGACTTAAGAGAGTTGTTGGGGGGGGGGGGCAGTTCAAGATGGTGGCATAGGAAGATCCAGAACTCACCTCCTCCTATTGACACAAAAAAACCTACAGGTACACCTGAAACAATTACCCCTGAAAAAGACCTGAAAACCAGCTGGACAGCTCCTTCACAACAAAAGATAAAAGGGGCCACACTGAGATGGGCAGGACAGGCAGAGACGCAGTCTTGCCAAAAACCCCATGCCCAGCCTGGCAACCCACAATCACGAAGGATCTCAGAAATATAGAGCTTCTCCCTAAGGAGCAAGGGGTTTGTGCCCCACATCAGGCACCCAACCCCTTGAGACCTGCAGTAGAGAGATGAGGCCCTAAAACGTCTGGCTTTGAAAATCAAAGGGGCTTACATACAGGAGAACCATAGGGCCATAAGGAATGAAGATTTCACTCTTCAAGTGCTTACACGCACACTCACTCACCCTGGGACACAGTGCAAAAGGAGCAGTTTGAAAAGTGCTAAGACCATATTTGAAGAAGATTCATTTGCTAATCTTGAAGCCTATGCTGGGGGGGGCATGAGCCTATTGGGGCTGTCTCCAGGGACAGAGACGCTGGCAGACACCATTTCTCTGTTCTTTTTCTACCTTGTAGTGCAGGCACTGGCAGGTGCCATTTTTTGCACTCTTCCTCGAATCTTCCAGCTTCTGTGGACATGCCCCATCCCAGTGCCACTACTACAGACTTATCAAAGCCAGCAGGTGAGTGCTTCACCCCCACGCTGTTCCCATGGCCCTGCCAAAGCTGGCAGGCGAGCACCACGCTCCTGTGCCACTCCTGCAGACCTGCCAAAGTCAGCAAGCATGCACAGCCCACATGATGGGTTCCCTTTGAGCACCTGGCTCTAGTGCCAAGTGGGATTATGTATCTGGGCCCCTCAGGTCTGAAACAATCAGAGAGACGGTTCTTGGTAGGCTGCCACCCCAAGGCACTCCACAGACAGCCAAATGAGACACCCCCCAAGTCTTCCTGTGAAAAAGGCCTATTTACTTGTCCTGGAGCATCAGCCTGAGGGGCAGGCTTTGAACAGCCTGAAGCTAGGTGCTGACTGAGATCTCTCCCTCTGGAACACTCACAGGTCTTAGCACACCCTCAGGAACTAGGACCTATCAAGAATAAATCAGGCTGCTGAGACAATCCCAAGGACTTGAGAGATAACCAAGAGCTAGGCCAAGGTTAAATAGTAAGATTCACCTCTTCCACATGGTTACTCCTTCAAGACTGACAAATAGCCATTTTGCCTAATACATAGAAAAACAAAGAGAGTTAAGCAAAACGAAGAAAAAAGGAATATGTTCCAAATGAAAGAACAAGATAACCCCCCCCCCAATTCTAATGAAGTGAAGATAAGTAATTTACCTGATAAAGAGTTGAAAGTAATGGTCATAAAGATGTTCACTGAACTTGAGAGAAGAATTGATGAACACAGTGAGAACTTCAATAAAGGGAGATATAAGAAAGTACCAAACAGAAGTCACAAAGCTGAAGAATACAACGCCTGAACTGAAAAGTGCGCTAGAGGGGTTCAACAACAGACTAAATGAAGTAGAAGAAAGAATCCATGAACTGGAAGACAAGGCAGTGGAACTTACCCAAACAGAGCAGCAAAAAGAAAATGAATTTAAAAAGTGAACATTGCTTAAGGGACCTATGGGACAACATCAAGCAAAATAGCATTTGCATTATAGGAGTCCCAGAAGGAGAAGAGAGAGAGAAAGGGGCAGAAAAACTTTTTTGAGGGAAAAATGGTAAAAATGGCTGAATACCCTTAACATGGGAAAGGAAACAGATATCCAGATTCAGGAAGCCCAGAAGGTTCCAAACAAGATGAACTCAAAGAGATTCACACCAAGACACGTTAAAATTAAAATGTCAAAATTTAAAGATAAAAAGAGTATCTCACAAAGAAAAAGAAGAGAGAGGCATCAAATAAATAAAACCAGAAGTGAAAGAAGAAAAGTTACAAATCTTACTAAAGAAATATGAAGGACCATAAGAGACTACTATAAACAATTATATGCCAACAAGTTGGACAACCTAGAAAAAATGGATAAATTCCTAGACATATACAATCTTCTAAGACCGAATCATGAAGAAAGAGAAAATCTGAATGACAAGTTACTAGTAAGGAGATCAAAATAGTAATCAAAAACTTCCCAACAAACAGAAGTCCAGGACCAGACAGCTTCACCAGTAAATTCTACCAAACATTTCAAGATTTAATAGCTATCTTTCTCAAGGTCTTTAAGAAACTGAAAAGGAGGGAACACTTCCAATCTCATTTTACAAGGCCAGCATCAGGCTGATACAAAAACCAGATGAGGACACCACACACACAAAAAAATATAGGTCAATATCTCTGATGAACATAGATGCAAAAATTCTCAACAAAATACTAGCAAACTGGATTCAACAATATGTTAAAATGATCACACACCATGAGTGATCAAGTGGGATTTATTCCAGGGATGCAAGGATGGTTCAATATCTGCAAATCTGTGTGATACATCACATTAATGAAATAAAGGATACAAATAATATGATCACCTCAATAAATGCAGCAAAAGCATTTGACAAAATTCAATATCCATTTATGATAAAATCTCTCAACAAAGTGGGTATGGACAGAACATACCTCAAAATAATAGAGGCCACATATGTCAAGCCCACAGCTAACATCATAGTGAATGGTGAAAAGCTAAAAGCTTTTCCTTTAAGATCAGGAGCAAGACAAGGATGCCGACGCTCAACACTTTTATTCAACATAGTATTTGAAGTCCTGGCCAGAGCAATTAGGCAGGACAAAGGAATAAAAGGCATATAAATTGGAAAGAAAGAAGTAAAATTGTCACTATTAGTGGATGACATGATTTTATACATAGAAAACCCTAAAGACTCCACCAAAATCTATTAAAACTAATAAATGAATTCCGTAAAATTGCAGGGTATGAATTCAACATACAAAAACCTGTTGCATTTCTATACAATAATATTGAACTACCAGAAAGAGAAATTGAGAAAAAAATTCCATTTACAACTGCATCAAGAAGAATAAGATACCTAGGAATAAATTTAACCCAAGAGATGAAAGATCTGTACACTGAAAGCGACAAGACACTAATGAAAGAAATGGAAGAAGACACAAATAAATGGAAATATATTCCATGCTAATGGATTGGGATAATTAACATTGTTAAAATGGCCCTATTATCAAAAGCAATCTATACATTCAATGTAATCCCTATCAAAATTTCAATGGCATTTTTCACAGAAATAGAATAAACAATCTTAAAATTTGTATGAAACCAAAAGACATCTCAAATATCCAAAGCAATCGTGAGAAAGAAGAAAGCAGGAGGCATCATGCTCTTTGATTTTACACTATATTACAAAGCTAACATCATAACAGTATGGTATTGTCATAAAAACAGACACATAGATCAATGGAACAGAACAGAGAATCCAGAAATAAGCCCACACATATATGGTCAATTAATTTATGACAAAGTAGGCAGGAATATACAATGGTGAAAGAGAATCTCTTCAATAAATGGTGCTGAGAAAACTGGAAAGCCACATACAAAAGAATGAAAATGGACCACTATCTTACACCATACACAAAAATTAACTCAAAATGGATTAAAGACTTGAATGTAAGATCTGAAAGCATACAACTTTTAGAAGAAAATATAGGCGATAAGCTTCTTGACAGCAGTCTTAGTGATGATGTGTTTGGACCTGACTCCAAAGGCAAGGGCCTCAAAAGCAAAAATAAACAAATGGGACCATATCAATCTAAAAAGCTTCTGCACAGTGAGGGAAAGCATCAACAAAATGAAAATCCAACCTACTGAATGGATAAGATATTTGCAAATCATATATCTGATAAGGGGTTTATATCCAAAATATATAAAGAACTCATACAAGTCAACAAAAAACAAACAACCCAATTAAAAAATGGGCAGAATATCTTAACAGACATTTTTCCAAAGAAGATATACAAATGGCCTACAAGTACATGAAAAGATGCTCAACATCGCTAATCACCAGGGAAATGCAAATCAAAACCACAATGAGATATAACCTCACACCTGTTAGAATGTTTATCATTAAAAAGACAAGAAATAACAAGTGTTGGCAAGAATGTGGAGAAAAGGGAACACTTGTGCCCTGTTGGTGGGAATGTAATCATCTCTTATTGTGATGATTATTTTGCGATGTATACAAATATGAAATCATTATGCTGTACACCAGAAACTAATATATTATATGTCAATTACATTTCAATTAAAAAAAGAGAGAGGTTTTGTTCTTTGATAAGACTTGTGTATCTCCATAGGACCCTCCCCAGCGATTGGGGTGTGTGTGTGTATGAAGTATAGGTGACTCTTGATCTTAGTCTTGTCACTGTGGCTATTAACCTGTCGACTCCTAGTATAAGCTATTTGGAAGACAGGAAAAAACAAGGAAATCAATGGTGGTTGAGTCCATAACCTGAAGAACAGCTATCACTTCTGGGTGTTCTTATAAAACGTAGGGTTACTATCTCCTGCTTCCTTTGTCCATTGCTCATCTATTACCCCTTCATCATGACAGTACTGAATCCTACAGATTAAAGTGTCTATGTAGCATTTGTATTTATTTTCTTTCCTTCTACCGTCCACCTCTATTCCCTACATGTTTATTGACATTTCTTGGTTTGGGTCACAAATCAGATGATAATTGATCCATAATTTTGATACCAGGCAAGAAATCATAGGTTCCAGAGCTGACAGACATTTCCAATTTGCATGTCAATAGTAAGGGCAGGAGGTACAGCTTTCCTCTCCGAACACTTTCCTTCTCGAATAGCTTCACTTCCCTAATAGGCTGTGATATGTAGTAGGAGTTGACTCTACTACAATCCCCACGAGAGCATTATTTTTTAACTTCCATTTATACTCGTCAGAGAGTATGTATAGTACTGACAAATTGAAATGGCAAGTAATAGGATATATTGGAGTATGTGAGGAAGCCATTTGGTATAAACCTAATTCGGCCTGACTTTGTTTTTTCCAAAAGGGCCTGACCGTGGCCATTGAGCATGCATTGTATATCTGCTTAGACATTTTGAGATGAAGGTGCAACTTCCCTCCCCCTCCCAATGTTGGCATCTCCTTAAAGATTAAGCATCTTTCTTTAGGCTGGGAACTGATTGCAGTGCTCATCTGTGACCGCCCAGCTCGAGGCAACAGACCTGCCAGCCTGCGGGGTTCACCGAGACAGCAGGCCTATCTGCTGTTTCCATCAATCGCTGTGCTGACAGAGCAGCCTCGTGACTATTGTAAAAGGGACATTTCAATCATATGTGAAACATACTCTTTGAGGGTATATAACCACCCTGTATACCCCCACTTCTTTTGAGTGCTCTGTTCCTTTGTGGAAAGACTCTCCCGGGTTATAATCCTCAGATTTAAGCTTAGAATAAATTCACCCAAATTTTCATTTATAGATTGGTTATGGATTATTTTCGTCGACAGTACCATAGTACTGGGGGTGATTTTGTCTCCCAGGGGACATTTGGCAACGACTGGAATCATTTTCAGTTGTCACAGTGATGGAGAGTGCTACTGGCATTTAGCTGGTAGAAGCTAGGGGGTCCTACCAAACAGCACAGGATAGCCCCCTTCCCCATCAAAGAATCTTCTGGTCATAATGTGAATAGTGCTGAGACTGAGAAACCTTGGAACCTTGGCTTTGTGTGCCAGTAATGCTATCTGCCTGGTATTGAACTGCTTGCATTTTAAATAAGGACTAGCCTGAGAAAACACTTTTCTGACATTTTTAGAATCAGACTATTACTGTTGTCTGAAATTTAACCCAAGTATTTCTTTTTCTTGTTTTGGAGCCTGGTGATAAGGAGTGGGGGAAATTACAGAAGCTTAAATAATACACAATGGGGGAAGTAGTGTGAGTTTTGGAATGTGTAGTACATATAGATGCTTAGTGAATAAAAGCATTCTATAAAGTTAATAAGGTTTTATTTATTCTATGAGATCCAATATTTACATTTAATACAAATAGGTACAACTGGTCAGGAACTGTTAAAACTGATGACATTTTCTTTGATCTGGCAGTGTTCAGTGACAATTTTCTCTGTAATCTAAATTATCGAATTTAAAAATCTTCAATGCACAGAACTGGAAACTAGAAGGTAGAACTATTCTAAATTATTTACAATATTCAATTACAGAGTAAAGGGCCTCTTTAATGCAATATATGTTAATAAAAAGTTGTGATAACCAAAACAACAATAATAACAACTCCAAGAGACATTTGAAACTTTAAAAAACGGGAGGTTTACTTTACATAGCAAACAGTAGAAAATAATTAAATTATTGTGTACCCTGTGAAATATTACTTAAGAATAGAATTTTATGTCCTACTTGGTTATTTAGTAAATAAATATGTAGGCACTAAAACATTATGACTTAGTATCTTGCTGTTTTCTGATATAATAGCACTAGTTGAAGGAAATAAAAAAACACCATGTAATTATTATCCAGTTTTGACAAGGTGCATGTAGTTAAACATTCAGTTGTTGCTATGTAATTACTGAGGAGATCATTCATCTAACATTGCTGTGCCTTGGGCGGCAGCCCCTGCAATATGGTACCAAGCAGAGTCTAATGGTGAAACAAATCTCCCAAGATTTGTAGCAGTAATTTTTATCAGGTCCCTTCAGGGATGTAGATATTCAAATGATAGGAGTCTTTGGGTACAAGGGAATGCCTTTCTCCTACATTGCTTTAGTTGGCCCCATCTTGCTAGCCTCTGAACAGTTCCTAAGTGGATTCTAGTGAGCCTAATGCCATCAAGGGAAAGGCAATTTTTTTGTGGTGTTTTTGTAATCAACTCTGACCACCTATGGAGACTGAAAAGCTCTCCTGCCTTGCAACTGACAAATAAAAAAGCAATTGTGTCTGAGAGGATATTTATTCCCACCAATAGACTATATCAAATTACCATGAAATGAAGGAAGGTACTGTGAATGAGCTCTAGTCTGGCCTGTGACGTTTCAGTGATCTTAAAAGAGCTCACTACCTTTTACAAATGGGAGAGGTACCCAGGTGGACACAATTTTTATTATTAAAAATTACTTTAGAAGGCTTCTGGGATGATGGAATAGATGTACTTTCCCCTATTCCTCCTGCTAAGTACAACTAAGCTCTGGATATTATGTATAAAACAAAAATAAGAAGACTCTTGAAGGCAGAGAGAAGAAGATAGACAGGCTAGGGACCTCAGGATCCAAGGAATGATGTGATGGTGAGTCCTCTGGGTTTTCTTCGTACCTCACATATCCAAGATTTGTTGTTGAACAAGCCAGCAACCTAGAAATGTCAAAAGGATCAGACCAAAAAAAAAAGGTCCAATAAAGACTTACTCTTTCAAGCTAAAGGACCAGGAAAGGAGCAGCCTAGCAAGAGAGAAAACTTTTAGACAATAATTGCCCTATTCTAGCAAAACATCACAGAAAAAAACTGTGGCCCCACTTCCACTCATACCAGCAAAAGTTGATTGGGGAGCTTAGACATCTACTCTCAGGATGCTGTAACAAGGTGCCCTAACACCCCCATAAGGGTGGTATCAGAGATGGTCAAAGACTTTCATACCCACCAGCTGTTAACAAGGACCACCCTGCTCCCTTCCTGCTGTGGTGTTGGTGGAGACCAAGAGTGGAGTCTGGACATCTACCTCCACACAGCTATCATGAGGCAACCCTCCACCTTTCCACTGGATTGCTGTCAGAGGAGGCCCTTCACCATTGCCAAAAATCCCAAAGAATCAACAAAAAAAAGTACCTCTTAAAAATTATGAGTTCAGCAAGGTTTGAAAATATAATATAAATATTCAAGAATCAATTGTATTTCTATAAACTATCATGAATCCATGGACACCAAAATCAAAAATACAAAAACAAAAATAAAAAATAAATTAAACAAAAATGCAAGATAATTTACAATCATTAAAAAAATTAAATGCTTAGATGTAAATTAACAAAACATATACAAGATTTATACACTGAAAATTACAGAACACTGAAAAGACACATCTAAATAGAGAATCTAAATAAATGGAGAAACACACTGTGTTCATGGATTAAAGGATTCAACAGAGTAAAGAGGTCAGTTCTCCACAAATTGATACAAAGGTTTAATTCATTCTTATCAAAATTCCAGCAAGATTTTTTGTATGTATAGATAAGAATATTCTAAATTTACAAGGAAAAGCAAGGGACTTAGAACAGCTAAAACAATATTGAAAAAGAACAAAGTGGGAGGAATTAGTCTAGGTGATTTCAAGATTTATTATATAGCTACAATCATCAAGACTGTGTGGTACTGGTAGAAAGATAGATACATTGATCAACAGAACAGAACACCCAGAAACAGACACACACAAATATGCCCAACTGATTTTTTACCAAAATGCAAATCAAGTCAATGGAGGAATGATAGCCTTTTGAATAAGTGGTGCTGGAATAAAAGGACATCCTTAAGCAAAAGTAATTGAACTTGAAATAAGTCTCACAACTTATATAATACAGTTAACTCAAAATGGATCAAGGACAAGTGTTAAACTAGAAAATTTTTTGAAAAAAAGCATTGGGGAAAATCTTTGGAATCTAGGTGTAGGCAAAGAGTTCTTAGATTTAACACCAAAAGCACAATCCATAAAAGAAAAAAAATGGATAGATTGGATTTCATCAAAATAAAGTTTTCCTCTGTGAAATACCCTGTTAAAAGGATAAAAAGGCAATCTACAGAGTAGGAGAAATTACGTGCAAACCACATATCTGACAAAGAAATAGCATCAGATCAAATCAAATAAAAAATAATAGTCTCTAGAATATTATCTAGTAATTGAAATAGTATCACAAAACTTTACAGTAAGAAAACCAAACAATATATTAGAAAATGGGCAAAGATATGAGGATACATTTCACCGAAGAGGATGTACACCTGGCCAATAAGCACATGAAAACATGTTTAACATCAGTAGATGCTAGGGAAATGCAAAGTATAACCACAATGATATATCACTACAGATCTATCAGAATGACTATGAAAAAAAATAGAGACAACACCAAATTCTGGGGAGGATGTAGAGAAACTTGATCATTCATACATTGCTGATGGGAATATAAAACGGTACAGTCACTTTGGAACAGTTGACAGTTTCTTTAAAAATTAAACATGTAAATACCATATCACCCAGCAACTGTATTCCTTGACATATATCCCAGATGAATGGGGACTTACATTCCTACACATACACACAAACCCATACATGAATGTTTATATCAGCTTTATTCACAATAGCCAAAACCTGGAAAAATGTGGATGTCCTTCAATGGATAATGGCTGCAAAAACTTTGGTACATCCATATCATGGACTACAACTCAACAGTAAAAAAGAACAAAACTATTGCTTAACATACAACCTGGATGAATCTCCAAGGGATTATGCTGAATGAAAAAAGCCAATCCCCAAAGATTTTATACTGTATGATTCCATTTATGTAACATTCTCAAAATGACATATTTACAGAAATCGAGAGCAGTTCAGTAGTTGCCAGGAGTTATGGGGGAAGTGCGGATGGGAGAGAAGTGGGTGTTGCTATAAAAGGGCAACCTGAAGGATTTTTGTGGTGATAGAACTGTTCTGTGTCATGACTGTGTCAATGTCAGTATCCTGGTTGTAATATTGCGCTATAGTTCTGCAAGAGGTTGCCATTGGGGGAAACTGAGTAAAGAGTACATGGGATCTCTACTATTTCTTACCCCTGCATGTGAATGTACGATTACTTCAAATTAAAAAGTTTAATTAGAAAAATTGTTTTGGGGGAGAAAAAAGAAAAGAAAGCAGTAAAACAACGACAATGTGGTGCGTGGCTTTATCTTTCAAGCAATAAAATTTGAGTTATTTGGCTATGGGAAGCAAGCTGTGTTTTTGGATGGGACAAGCCAGGTTTTTCTACACATAACTGACACATAATGTTTCTCCCTTTCCTGTCCCGCAGGGATAATGAGCACATGTCCAGAAGACTGAGAAATCTTGAACAATGGAAGCCAAAAGAAGGAATGAATGAGAGCTTACTAACACGGGAAATATTTTTTTGCTTGTTCGTTTGTATAAGGTTTGTATCAGGTATAGGCACTCCAGTTTTTATCCTAAAGTATTTTGAAATCTATACAACCCCCAAAAATAAATAATTTCACTTTTACTTAGATATTAATGTTGAAAACATTCTAAAAATCACAAAGAAATCAACTAATTGTGAGCTACAGCTTGCTATTAAAATAATGTTAATTTTAAAGTTAATTTGAAATGGATCACAAAACTATGTGGTTTTTATTATTTTAGTTTTTAAGTTAGGGCATGTTACTGAACATTTCTGTATTTTGCACTCTATCTTTGCTTAAAGAAGCAAAAACTCATTTTGAGAAAACTACAAAAAGGCGATAAAAACATAAATTCAGTTCAATAAACATATACTCAGCTAGTGAAGCAATATTTTATTGCAGTAACTCAGTAAGTAACTTACAGTGAAATTAATCTCTTTTAATCTGTCACAGTGAGAGAAATCATCTTATTATTTGTCCTTATCATAAAACAAGCAAAGTTAAATAGCATTGTGGTAGATGTAATTTTTAGAAAGTTCAGGTATTGTAGAATTCCATTCATAAAAATGTAACAGGTTTGTTCTTGTAGTTTGGTTTCATTCTCCCATGACAGGAGGAAAAATAGTACATCATACTGCTCGCTCTGTAAATGGTGGCTAAACTTTTACACAAATACACACAAAATAAGGGCTCGTTAAATTTTCTTTTATCCAAGTCTTAGCCCCGTGGGTGAAACCATTCAGGACAAGGGTCAAAATATGAAAATCCATTCTATTTGATGACTTGAACTATCATCTGACAGGTATCAGTAAGTATCCTGTAGAAGACATCCTTAGCTTGTGTTGAGAGATGTGCTAGTCTAATTGTTTAAACCTATAGCATCTTATTAATTACACATTTCTATGTAACAAATTACCCTAAAACTTAGTGGCTTAACATAACAAACATTTATTATTTCACAGTTTTTGTTGGTCAAGAATTTGGGAGTGGCTTAGTTGGATGGTTCTGGCTGAGCATCTCTTCAGAGGTTGCAGTCAAGATGTAGGCTGAGGCTGCAGTCGTTAGAAATATTGACTGAAGCTTTAAGATCCACTTCAAGATTTCTCACTCAAATGGCTATTAGCAGGAGGTCTCAGTTCCTCACAATACAGGCTTCTTCATAGGCTGCCTGAGTGTCTTCAAAACATGGCAGCTAACTTAGTCTAGAGTTAGTAGTCTTAGAGAGAGTGAGTGAGAAGGAAGACACAGTGCCTTTTATGATCTAGTCTCCCAGGTCACACACAGCTGCTTCTACTTTATTCTGTTTGTTAGAAGTCATTAAGGTCAGCTCATACTCCAAGGGAGGAGAAATAGGCTCCACCTCTTGAAGGGAGGAGTTTCAAAGAATTGGGTGGATATATTGAAAAGCTCAACTCTGGCCCACTCCAGTTTATTCTGGTTCTTTTCCCTTGAATTCAGCTGATAAAACTCACATAAGTCACATATCAAATAAGATATCAATTACACAGAACTCAAACCATACACCACAAAGCTCAGTGTCAGCCAAAGAATGGAAAATATGATGACTCAAAGTCTGGGATTTTAAAACTGAAACTTCTGAGAGTTCTGCCTAAGATATGGAATCACTTGCAAAGGATATCATGCTAACAGAGGCTTCCCAGATGGCATCCCCACTCATAAGCATGGGAGTTCTATAAGTTTCATTAGAAGCACTTTTGATGTACACGCAGAAACAGACAATACTGTCCACATGCTGCTACTGCCACCAAAACTAACATTTAGAGTAAGCAATGTCTCACCAGGATATTAGCCACACTTGGGAAACTGGGCTTAAGATAATATAAATAAACAAGAACTTGAATGGATTCTTTTTTTTTATTTTTAAATTAAAAATATAACAATTCTAATTTCAGAAATATTACATTAAGAAATATTCATTGTAAAAATTCAGGCATTACGGGGGCTGGCCCCGTGGCCGAGTGGTTAAGCTCGCGTGCTCCGCTGCAGGCGGCCCAGTGTTTCGTTAGTTCGAATCCTGGGCGTGGACATGGCACTGCTTGTCAGACCACGCTGAGGCAGCGTCCCACATGCCACAACCAGAAGAACCCACAACGAAGAATGCACAACTATGTACCGGGGGGCTTTGGGGAGAAAAAGGAAAAAATAAAATCTTTAAAAAAAATAATAAATTCAGGCATTACATATGAACGTGGTAAGAAGTTCAGAAGTTGGCCACTGCCCTTAATCCTGGTTCTTCTCCCAAAAGAAGCCCATGGTTAACAGTTGCATGCATATTGCTCCTCAGAATTTGATGTATATATGATTAATTTGGGGAATTCGTTTAAATGCAGATTCTGATCCAGTAGATTTGCGATGGGCCTGGTGTTCTTCATTTCCTTTTTTTCTCCAGCTTTAGTGAGGAATAATTGACAAATATAATTGTGTATATTTAAAGTGTACAACATGATGATTTGATATACGCATAGTTGTGAAATGATTACCAAGATCAAGATAATTAACACATCCATCACCTCATAAAATTAATTCTTTTTTTTCTTTTTTGTGGTGAGAATGCTTAAGATATACTTTTAGCAAATTTCAAGTATACAATATCATATTATTAAGTATAATCACCATGTTGTACATTAGATCCTCAGAACTTACTCATCTTAGAACTGAAAGTTTATACTCTTTTGCCTACATCTCCCCATGTCTTCCTCCCTCTAGCCCCTGGCAACCACTATTCTATTCTTTGTTTTTACGAAGTTGCCTTTTTTCCCTCTGTCTGGCCAATTTCACTTAGCATAATGCCCTCCAGGTTCATTCATGTTGTTGCAAATGTCAGAATTTCGTTCTTTTTTATGGCTGAATAATATTCTATTATATTTTTTATGTACACCACATTTTCTTTATCTGGGATGGATTCTTTTCTGACTTCTTAGTCCACATAACTTTCTGGGAGAAGAGTGCACCTTATGTATTATTAACTCATTTTAATAGTTTACATAAGCTAACAGTATTATACTTTAAGTTCTGCTTGGCCAAGCATATTCTAATAATCTTATTAATGGAATTTACATTTGTTTTAGTAGATTCTAGAAAGTCCACTTACTTACTTGATGATCCCAAACATAATAGATCTCCACTATACAAGGCCATTAGAATGATGATGAGGATGTTGATTTATGTCTTTTAATACACCACTACGCACTGGACTCTACTGGAAACTGGAAGCAAAGTAAGACATACCTCTCAAGTCCAAGATAGTATAGCTCTGATTAAGGCGGTTGCTTATAATATCACCATAGAGATGGATGACAAAACACAAAATTGGTCACCAAATTATCCAAGACAACTCAAAAGAGAGAAACTGCTTTATAGACAATTTTAGGAAAATTAAACAGAACATTTACACTTCCCACAGTGTATAATAGACACATAGAGCTTGTTACACCAAGAGGTGGAAATAGGTCAAAATACAATTAGGCTCAAGGAGAATTTAGAATAAATTCCTAGATGATAGACTCATAATAAATTAAGGAGAGAGAAGAATATATCGGGATGTCCTTAACTTTTTGAGGTTGACATCATGGGTAATATCGTCCTACCACAACCATATGTCTTGATACTCTTATCAGGAATAGCATGAGTGAGTGTGTGTGTGTGTAATATGTGTGTGTGTAATATGTGTGTGTGTGTGTGCGTGTGAAGTAGCTGTAGTAGGAGTGATGGTCAATGTTGTAGGGCCTATAAATGTGATGAGGAAATGAACTCTATTTGCAAAAGTAAAAAAAAATCTAAAATTGTTTTTCATGGTTAAGGATATTAATAGAAAGTTATATATAACCTATGTGTGATCCATGAGTCTGGATCAAGTCAGAAGTAGAACAAACAACATCCTGAACAGTGACTTTTTGCTTTCTTTAGAACAAAGAGCGTGCTTCTCAGGCAGTTAAATGCAGGACTACTCATTTGAGAGACAGAGGAATCTGTGATATCCTTTGCAAAACTTGTCAACTGTACACCTTGTGAAAGGAGAGGGAAAAAACAAAAGACGTCATGAACAAAAGGTATTGCCACAAAGGCCAGTAGAAATCAAGGTACCACTCATTAACAGGGATCCAAATGAGTAGGTTAGGTGCTATGGTCTCCATCTTGCAAGGAAACACAACAAAGATAAGGCATTTGCCCATAGGAGAAAAAAATGAGACAATCACTGGACAATACATTCTTTGAAGACATCAATCCCTATTTTGGTCATTTGGGAGTCTCCCAGAGCACCTGATGAAGTGCTTTCAACAAAACAGGTACTCAATAAGTATGTTTTGTTGTTTCTCTTCTGTTGAAAATGGTAGAAAAAATAGGCTGTCATATAAAGACTTGCTATTAAGGTTTGGTGGTTCTTTTTCTCCTATTTGTCTACTCTCCACCCCAAAAGAAAGAAGCAAACAATGGGGATATGTATACATATAGCTCACTTGCTTCTTTCTTCTCTTTCTCTACCTGCTCCCCTCCATAACAAGATAAAAAATGAGGTCAAAAAAATTAAAGACATAGGTCAATATCTCAATATTTCAACTCAGACAAGAACCTGATAATTGCAATAATTAAGAAAAGCTTCTGTCAGGTTTGCCATGTTGATAACAATGATCTAATTCCTTAGTCAACAAAATATCATTGTCAGAAGAATTAAAATCAGAAGAGCAAAACTACAATGAGGTATCACCTCCCTCTGGTCAGAATGGCTATAATTAACAAGACAGGAAAAAACAAATGTTGGAGCGGATGTGAAGAGAAGGGAACACTTGTTCATTGCTGATGGGAGTGCAAACTGGTGCAGTCACTATGGAGTATCCTCAGAAAATTAAGGATAGATCTACCATATGATCCAGCTATCCCACTGCTGGGTATTTACCCAAAGAACTTGAAAACACAAAGGCATAATGATACTTGCACCCCTATGTTCATTGCAGCATTATACACAATAGTCAAGACTTGGAAGCAACCTAGGTGCCCATCAAGGGACGAATGGATAAAGAAGATGTGGTATTTATACATGATGGACTACTACTCAGCCATAAGAAATGATGAAATCCGGCCTTTTGTGCCAACATGGATGGACCTTGAGGGTATTACGCTGAGTGAAATAAATCAGAGGGAGAAAGTCAAATACCGTATGATCTCACTCATAAGTAGAAGATAAAAACAACAACAAACAAACACATAGCTTTGGAGATTGGATTGGTGGTTACCATAGGGGAAGTGGGGAGGAAGGATGGCAAAATGGGTAATTAAGCTCCCATGTGAGGGGATGCACTATAATTAGTTTTCGGGTGGTGAACATGATGTAATCTACACAGAATTCGAAGCATATTACGATGTACATCTGAAAATAAACAAATAAATAAAATATAAAAATAAAAAATAAATAAATACAAAAGTTAAAAAAAAAGAAGAGCAATCTGGTTGCTATACCTTCTACTATCTGAGTCACACTTTCTCAAAGACCAGGTTCCTGGCTGAAATGGTAAATGGATTCTCTCCAACAAAAATATGTTCTATTTTGTACCTTCACATTGAAGTAATACAGATAATTGCAAAATAGGATGAGTCTACTCATAACATTTTTGAGCCAAACATGTCCATTGGAACATAAGAGAAACATTGCCTGGACAATATTATAAAGCCTAACATGCCAAAAGTTACAAAGTAATTGGCAATAGAGAGGACGCTTCTAGAATTAGAAGAGAATATTTACTTTATAATTAAAGAAGTTATATATGCATACAGAAGGGGATGCATTGGAATGAGATGGGATGGAATGGAGTCGGGTAGGAGAGATGCGATGTCCCATGAGTTTGTACTGTGACAGATGAAAGACTGGTGCTTGGTGCCTGGGTCCTGGCTTGGAGCCCAAGACACATGTTTGTCTTCAGTACAGAAAAGTGATACGTGGACACTTGTTAGGAACAGAATCGCTGGCTCAATAGATCAGGGGTATGACATAATGTTACTTTCCTTATGTTGGACTTGCAGCAGTAGGAAACATGCAAACAAAATTCTAATGAAAAGGATCCAGCTGCATAGTCCTACTGAGGAAGCTTCACTCTCAGGAGGGTTTTCCACCATTTCAATCATTTCTAAAATTGCTTGAAAGTTCCACATTTCCCTAGGACTTCTGCCCACCTGCTGCAGGGATTGTCTGTCAATGGGCGAGGTAGGAAGGACAAGAAGGAAGAATTAAACTGAAGAATAAGCTGTACCTAGGTCTCTTGGACTGTCCAAATTCATTTTCTTTCAGCCCAAATTCTGATGACCGGAAAAGAAATTGATGTGTTTCTGAGAGCCACAGTGGCATGTTCTGAGAAGCAAAGAGGGAGAACTATTCTAAAGTGGGAAGTCAATAAATGCCGGAAACATGGCCTTCGATGTGGTATTAAAATGGAGCTTGCTTATTTGCAGAAGAACAAACAAAATAAATCTTAACCTGTTTGAGAAAAGATGTCAGTACACAAGCAAACACAAGAAAGGAAGGCTAGGGCCTTTTAATTGTTTAATATGGAAATGTTCTGACTCAAAATAGTTGAAAAGGACCATATGTGTATGGCTTCCAAGGCAAGCCACTTATCAACTTCTCCTTGAATTAATATAGACATACTTTATATTAATATTGGATATTGAATACAATCTTTATTCAAAATATCAAAGAAAAACTTCTCTTCATTCCAAGTTTAAACCTTCATGACTCACAGGCTAAGGGAAGAGATCAAAGGAGATAAAAGAAAAGTGGGATTTGAGCCTATGAATTGTTGACCTGGAGAGGAAATAAATGGCCTAAAAGAAAAACTAACTCTAGCTTCCCCATTTGGGAAGAGGAGAGGGGACCTAATTTCTGTCTTCCACTGGCCTTTAGAAATTTTTTAAAAATCATTTTTTTGAGGTCCCATTGGCATACTACTTCACAAAGTTTTTCTTGAGTGAAGCCATCAAAAGATTTGAGCATTCAGTTTCAGCCATCACCTCAAAGGTCAAAGGATCACCAACTCACAGCCAAGTCACTGGAATCTCCAGGGCTTTCTTTTGACATTTCTGTGGCTTCTTTTTCATCCCTGGATCAAGTTGGGCACATTTTAAGGATGTTACTTGCAGCACTCCAGTTCTCTAAAATGAGTTTGTGTGTGTATACACACAAATATTTTATACACACACACACATACTGTGGGAACTACAAAATAAGGCCTCCAAATCAATTTATAAAGGAGATTGATATCCAGCATCCTGATTCATCCCCCAAAATACACGCATAGGAAACACACTATACATGCAACGTACTGGATGGCCCTGTTCTCTTAAATCAAAATGTTTACTCTCAGAGGAGGAGGCAGTATTTATCTTGAGAAATTCTGAAGACACTTTTAAGATAAAATTCATATAGATAATACTTGCTTCAAGGTGAAAGGTAACACAGTTTTCTCTTTCTTTCTAGGTTTTCAAAGTGCTCTACTTCCGGGGGTGGGGGAATAACATGAATGTTTTCCTCATAAGAAGATTGCCAGTGAAAAGGAAGGAAGGAAAAAAAGAAGAAAGGAAAGAAGGAAAAAGGGAAATGAAAATGACCCATGGCCTGAGATGCATAAAATAGCTTTGTTATATCAGATATAGTATAAATCCCTTTGCCTGGATTCATACACTCATTGAGTTTCAAAAGTGTTCCATTTTATACTACATCTAATATTCTGCTGTGTCATATTCTTATGTAATTTTCTAATGCCAGGCATAAGGAAAAGGGGGAAATCCAAGTTGCCAAAGAAAACTGAAATCCAACAGGAGGGTATTTTCTAGAGACCCCAAAGGTATTCTTTCCCCATTCAAGTACCACAGAGTACTACTCAGTTCAGCACCATGTTGGTCTTTCGTCTTTTGGGTTGTTTGGCTCTTCTTTTGTTTAGTGACCTTTATTGTATCGTCCTCTATAAGTGTGAACTTTTTCTTGTCTTCCCATCCAGATTGCGAGAAGAGGTAGAATTTTCCCCTTCTTTTTTATCCCTCATCAATTACACCATGGCACTGAGTATACAGTAGACGCACAATAAATATTTGTTAATGAAGTGATAATATACCATTGGTGCCACAGGATGCAACTTCACCAGATCCTGATCACCTCTCCTGTGATTTCTTCCTCCTTCTCTCTTCCCCTTTTTTTCTTCCTTCCTTAGAGTACTGTATTTATTATGGGCCTACTATGTATTTTGCATTATATTGGCATAAAAATTTGTACAAGACACATTTTTTCCCCTTCAATGAGCTTACAGTTTACTCAGGGAAATAATACATGAGATACTGTTAAGTAAGATTTATTGCCTAAATAAGTGGTAAAGACAATAGGTGTTATGAATTCAGATAAGGGGACATTACTGGGGTTCAATTGGTTAAAAGGAAGTCTCTTAGAAGAAAAGCTATTAAAAATGAGCTCTGAACAAACATATCTATCTCATAATGTTCTTGCAAATACTAAGTAGGCTGATTAAATTGAAGGCTTAACACCGTATTTTCAACATTGTAAACAATCACCAAATAGTTTCTATGATGACGATGATGATAGGAGAAAGACGAGGAGAAGGAGGATTGGATAGATGCAAAGACTGGTGATTTTCAGGTAGTAGAAAGCTAAGCAAACAGTAAGCTTTAGAATAAACGTGGCATGATGGGAACAGTTAAGGTAAAATAGAGGACTCATTCTGAGGAAGCAAAATAACAGAGAGGAAGGTCTATGTCAAGATTGAGGAGGATTTTGAGTGTCAGGCTGATGCATTAAGACTTACTTTTCTTTTCTTTTCTTTTCTTTTTTTTTCCCCAAGGAAGATTAGCCGTGAGCTAACATCTGCCGCCAATCCTCCTCTTTTTGCTGAGGAAGACTGGCCCTGAGCTAACATCTGTGCCCATCTTCCTCTACTTTATATGTGGGACGCCTACCACAGCATGGCGTGGCAAGCGGTGCCATGTCCACACCCAGGATCCCAACCAGAGAACCGAGGGCCACTGAAGCAGAACGTGCGCACTTAACCCCTGCGCCACCGGGCTGGTCCCAAGATTTACTTTTCTATAGGCAGTAAGGAGTCACTTGCATTTGATGGATTCTTGTTGCAGTCTAATGGATCTTTTGGTCCTTTCACTAAGACAGGCCTACCATGTACCTACATTTCCCCAACACAACCCAGTGCAAAGAAAGATTCATGCAATCAAATGAAAACTTTTATCTAAAGTTGTCCACTAAGTAGATTGGCAGTTTCTCTTTCTGACTTGAGCCTCTCACCATCTGCCTTAAAATGACTGAACCAAATGGTTATTTTGATGTAGTCACAGTGAACATGGCTCCAAAGACATACAGTCATTCGCCGTATAAGGACGTTTTAGTCAACAAAGGACAGCATATATGATGGTGGTCCCTCAAGATTAGTATATTACTATATAGCTTAGGTGTGTAGTAGGCTACACCATCTAGGTTTGTGTATGTACATTCTATGATGTTTGCACAATGACAAAATCACCTAAACGACTCATTTCTCAAAACGTATTCCCATTGTTAAGCAATACAACACTATACACTCAGTTAAGGTCAAGTGAAAAGATTATGGATTATACTGAAATTATCATTGTATGAGATCACATTCTCTTATATTGCATCACATCCTGAAATTATAAAACAATCATTAGCTATTAAATTGGCCTCAAACACTCAAAGTGCTAAATGTGCAAAGCCTGCATATGCTCTTAGGGGGTCTTTGCAGGAGAGTGAACACATAACTGAAAACTGGGAGAATTAGCAAAAGGAGAAAAGAAATAGTTGGAAAAGAAAGGAAGAACAGCGAGTCAGAGTCACAGTTTTCAATCCAAGAGGGCCGAAAAGTCACACAATGAACTTTCATAACTGGGAATAACTGAGAAATTGAAACTCCATTAAGCAGAAATATAATGCAAAAAGCATATTGTAAAACCAGCACTTTAGGGGACATAGTACAAATAAAGATACAGACTTCATAGAATTTAAGAAAAATCTTGAGCTCTTTTGACCATTCCCCTGATCTTCAACCAAAACCTTACCTCAATCATCTCAGACAAGAGAATCTATCCTGCTTGAAACCAAAATGTAAAACAGCTCAGAGGTGATTTCACAACCTCCATAGTAATGTATTCTGATGTGTGACAGCCTTCACTGCCAGTAAATTCTTTCTTAAACTTTCTCAGGCTATAGTGTCATTTCCTGTGGCTCCTCCCTCACTGCAGATGGGGAGCATCTGGTCCTAATGATTGCCCTTCAGGTCCTAGAAGATCATTACTAAATCACCTCTTAGCCAGCTTTTCTATGGGCTGAACAATCTCAATTCCCTTTGGTTTTCTCTTCTTCAGCTTATTTTCCTGCTGTTTATCATCTCTGCTCTGGGATAGCTTTATAATAAGAAAAACAATCTTGCTGTCTTTCATGCCAAATAATCATACAATTAAAGCTCTAACTCTAAAAAAGACCCAGCATATATCCGCCTATGCTCCTAAGGCCAAGAACATTTTAAAAATTAGCCTCTTTTCCTTTTCTCGATGACAAATGCCAGTGGAAAATCTTACTTAACCTAAAAAACAGTATTTCTCTAAGGAGTTGAACTGTGCAGAATTATTTCTGCTGTGGATAGAGATCAATGTTTTTTTTTTTTTCTCTCTTCATGGATAAATTGCGTAGTTACATAAAAGGAAAAATTACTCAAAGTGCCCCTGACACAGGAAATTTTGACCAACTTACCTAGCCTCAGGCAAAGGTTATGTTTCTGAACTCTGAACCCACCTTTCTTAGTTTTCCTCAGTAGCCCAAATAGAGCTAACGATAGAGGAAAATCTCCAGGCTTTCAAATGATAAAGTAATACTTTCCCAAAACCTAAGGGACAAATACTGTCAGAGGCTTGAGAAAGTCATAACCAATTTTGAAATATTTGACCCAAAAAATAGAGTAAATCAACAGTGAACTGCTACCTCACCCCTGTAATTCAGATGAAAGCTTTACGTATTGTTTCTAAGGCAGTATAATTTACCAACATAATTGTACATTATGCTATTTACAAAGTCTTGATGGTTTGTCTCTTCACTTGGAAGCTGAGCCCCTGGGCCCCTGCCACAGTTTAGGCATAAGTCCCATACTAAAGAGGTTATGATTGTAGATCGATTCTCATGCTAGCTTTTTAGCTTCATTTTGTTACATGGGCACTGGAAGCCTCATGAATCCGTTATATAGACTAGGTGGTGTGCAAATGTGCTGTTGTTTAGAGAAGAGGTTGGCAAGGAATTCCATTTAGGGTAAAATGCTATCTTTCTTTAAGGGCACCAAGTATTATTATTTATATAAAGAGAAGATTTAGAGAAAATGTCACAGTTTTCAAAAAATAGCAGGCATCTTCCTCATGCCCCATAAGTGAGATTTAGTAGAAATCTGAAGAATATGAGTCCCAATAACACTGGTTACAACCAAACAAACAAAAACACAAAGAACTTTGGCCTTACCCCCTAATGGAGTAATAGCTGGAACTCAACCACTCAGTGAAAGTGCCATTGCCCTCCATTGCCATGAGGTGCTCCTCCAAATGTCCCTACAAACCAGTGGCTTCCAACTAGGGGCAATTTTGACCCTCAGGGGGCATTTGGCAACGTCTGGAGTAATTTTTGGTTGTCACAATAGGGGTGGTAGGGCTACTGGCATTCAGTGGATTGAGGCCATGGATGTTGCTCAACATCCTACAGTATACAAGATGGCCCCTCACGATAAAGAATTATCCAGCCCAAAATGTCAAGAATGCTGAGGTTAAGAAATTCTGGCTGAGCCAAAAGAGTGCCCCTTGACCAACGCTGCTATCTAGGGGAAGACAGCTCTTGTTGCAGTCTGGACCCTATGTCACAGTCTGCCTTACTCAGAATGTTGCTTCTCTACTAACGTGCTACATGCTTGGCCCTGCTACCTCTCTCCTCCTCCTTACTTTCTGAAAAGTGGGAAGACCTGAGAAGACTCAAGATATCTTTACTCACCTCCTTAAGAAGACAATGCTAACTTCTGCCCCTAAGGGCTGTTCTACCCCTACTTCCTACTGCCTGTTCTCCAATCTCTAGTCTTGTGGGAAATTACAGAGGGAGCATATGCCCTTTCCATTATGAGGTGAGAGGAATGCTCCTCTCAAGTTCACAGAGGGCCAAGCTCCTTGAACTCTTCTCCTTGAACACTTCCATTTCTATCCCCAGGCAGATTTCCTATATCCCCCAGGTTTGGCCGCTACTGCATTGTAGCTTCTGGCTACACTTACATGTACTCAACTCAAGTATTTGTTGGGAACTTACCTACATAGTGATTTAAGCCTGGCTAATATGTTTCCAAGTTTGTAATGACTATGATTTAGTACTGGAAGCAATATGAGTAGTTCTGGTTAATAAAAACATTCTGGTTAACTGAGAGTCATTAGAGATACCATGCCAGAATCAATGACTGTTTTATCAAGAAGTTGGAAAGAAACCAAATACACTAAACACTGAAACTATAGTGAACATCATTTAATCTGTACTTGACAATTTAAATGGCTCATTAGGGTCTTCTATTGCCTTAGGGTCTTTATTAGAATCCTCTCTCTCTTTGTCTCATTTTACTTGACTGATGCTAGGTAGAGGAATCAGTTCCTTTAAGGAATTCTGGGAAACAGACTTGGGCTCTCAGCAAATATTATTGGCTGACTAAGGCAAGAAGACAGAGGCTATCCCATCATGGAAATCTGTTTCCTAAATCTTGACAATTTTTTTTTAATCGAAAACATGGAAAGCAGAGAGCTGAAAATGGTGTGCTACCTTCAGTTGGATATTGGATCTCTCAGTTAAAATTACATATTGTCATCTAGCAGTAACTCAGAAAATGGTACTTTCGCAATCTAAAAGGCTTTAACCCTAGCTTTAAATAACCTACTGACTATCCTCACCTACTGCTGTCACTCAGTATACTGTATTCTGCTTTGCTTTCAGCCTAGGGCTCTGAGACCACACTGGAAACCTTGCCCTGTTATACTTTCCCTGACCCTTCAGTCTTTACAGAAATTCTCCACGCTCAGGCAAGTACACGAACTTGGTGACCAGTTTGCCTGTGCCTTTTGCCAAAAGAAAGATCACAGTTTTGTTTTGTTGCCTTGGAAAACAGAATACACTACAAAGCTCTATGCCAAGTATGTTAAAAACCTAACAGTTTCTCTCTCAGTACAGCAAATGCTGCGATGTCATAGAGATGCAGCCCTGAGGGGATCAGAATTTGTCCCCCTCCCCTTTTTTTCCTTGCAGAGCACTTCACTGCTCTACAGATGCCCCGCATCGTCACAGATCTGGTGAAGCTGTCGAACATACTTAAACATAGCTATACATGCAAATTTGATCATTAATTTTCATCTTAGAACTTGAAATTCACTTTCTTGCTCTTCATTTCTTTCTTTACTTTTTGTTATTTTCTTATCCCCTACCAGCCTGGGATAACTTTCACAAAGCAAGTTGGACAAGTTCCCAGCATTTTAGGACAAAGGCAGAGTTTCCAGGAACCCAGATACCCGTATTGAACATTTTCTACCTCTCATCATTTCTACTAGAAAAGAACAAAAAAGTACAACTCTAAGCACCAGAAAAATTCCTGATTCCCCTCTGCATATTATCGATTTTTTCCTAATAAGAAAGTGCCGTCATTCATTTACAAGGCTGGTGGATAAGATCTGCCATTAGTAGGAAAGTTAGCTTTTCATTAATATGGATAAATGTATCAAGTGCTTACAATGTTATAGGGATTTTGTGTATGTTACCATGATTCTTCACAACAAAACTGCCAGGTAGTATTATGGACCCCATTTTATAGATATGGCAACAGGGTCAGAGAACTTAAGTGAAAAGTTTATGTTCTTTTTCTTACATTATGCTATGGCTACTAAAGCACTGGACTGCTCATCAGGTGTAACTTGTGACAAAGCCACTTGTCAAGTCAGCTGACGGAGTTGTGCGATGGGTTGGTTCATGCCATGGCAGGCTTAGACATGTAGGAACTCTCTTGGGGTGGGGGGCTGACTTCTGAGGGAAAATAGGGAGAAACGAAGGAGGGAGGGAGACAAAGGAGGCTGGGCGAGCCAATAGACTGTGATGCAATTCTGACCCTTGTGAAGAAGAGAGGGAAGGAAGGAGGGTTAATTGACACAAGTTTTAAACTGCAGAGCAATTCTAAGAAAGTTTTGGCAAAGCCAATGGGGAATCCTTCAGCTAGAGTCATCTATCAGAGGAGTCCTACATCACCCAGGAAGGGGCCTGCTCTAGTGTCCTTGCCACGCTCAGTCATTGGCTGGGGGCAGCCTGTGAGAAGCGTGACCTGACACAGTGGTAGATTCAGAGCACAGTAACTAAGGCTAGCTGTCCACTACCTCCCCCCACAGTAAGGGAACTCAGAGGCAGATTTTCATTGCAACCATGGAAATAGAGGCTGGACTGAATTCTAGAGTCTATTTGAGGCCTTTAACCTAATTAGTAAAGTTCTTTTACCCACATTTTACTAACCAGACTCTTTTGAGTGTAGCGGTTTTGTCTTACTTGTTTTGGTATCTTTCAAAGCACCTGATTAGGCACAAAATAGGTGCTCGGTGATTGTACAGACTGAACATGACTTGGCCAGCAGCAGTCTGCTCTACTGAAAAGCAATAAAAATGATTTGATGATACTTTGCAAAGATGGGATGATAATTTCCTTAAATGGCTCCTAAAATGACTAGCGCTAAAAAAGCAAAGCTGACAAATACTGCTAACTACGATTACAATCCTTAAGAATAAGAGCAGTAATTATAATCCTTTGCTCTTCCTAATCCAGCCCTTCTTCATAGAATGAAAAGCCTCAGGATTTGAACTATTGGACAAAGCCTCACAAAATCACTGATAAATCAATGCCTAGAAATCCAGACAGACACAGACATATACACACCCACCCTTCCACACATTGCTGTCATCTTATTTTGACTTCGTATAATATAGTCATGCCTTCACTCTGGAGTGCAAAGCAGCTCCGACCACACAGAGGAGCTTCCTTCACCCCCAGGCTCACCATTAAAGCAAGAGAGAGAGATTAGGAAAGTTTCTGGAAACCCAGGGTAGAATCGAGTCCACGTCATGGGCAGGATAGGAAGAGAAAATAGGAGTGAGAGAGAAGTAGGATTTTGGGGAGACTTGAAGTAAAGAAGGGCAAGAGAAAGAACAAAAGAGGAGAGAGAAAGGAAAAGCTAAACTTATGCAGGGCATAGTAGCACATCTGTACTAATGATCTTGGGGTTGATGGGGCAGGCTACAGCTGCAGATTACCCCTGCCAGCGACCACAGACACAAGAGCTCAGTTATTTAGGAAGTTAACACCAACCTTAATATTAGCTACCATGTGTTGAACACTTTTCTGTGCTAAGTACTTTACCTCAGTTATCTCAAATAACTATTTTAATACAACTCTGTGAAGTAGATACTAGTATACTTCCATTTTCAGATGAAGCAACTAAGCCTTCAAAGATATTAACTACCCTATGGAAGATCACATAGTTAAAAAATGGCAGAGCTCAGATGGGAACCCAGTTCTGTAGATGCTTTTACCCTCTAAACTATTTTGCTCCCTTTCCTATCAAGACTATTCATATTACATTGTATTTGAGACCTTGAGTCTATAGCTAAGACAAGTTCCCTGCTGTCAAAGACCACAGATTTTACCATCCGATGAGAGAAAGTGCATTCAACTCCTCAGAACAAACACACAAAAACAACCTAGGAATAAAAAATGACGAAAGTGTATTGGGAGAAGGGAATCATTATGGCAGGTTGGAAACCGGGCTTGGTCCATCAGGCAAAGCTTCCAGAAGATGCGGCAACCTTGAGCTACATAATGAAAGAGAGAAGAAACTACAGTATGGCTAGATGTTTAGGACAGAAATTTGCCATCATTTTATGAGAATAAACGGTGCAGGACCTGCCACAGGGCCACCTGGAAAAGGAGTGCTGAAAACTCAGACATCAGGCCTGAGAACTTGTTTCTGAAGCAAGAGGTATGATGGAAAAGCTTGCTTAAATATACTATTGTACAATAAAACAACGTTGTCAATATGAGCCAGACGGGTCATCATCAGAAAGTATTACCACTGGGTGGGATCACATCACCAGCACAAATCGCACCCTCTTGAGCAGTTTCAGCCAAGATGCCAAAGGCTGACTGGGCATGAAAGGTGGCAGATGGACAGTGCCGAAAAGGAGCTTGCCCAGCTGCTGACACTGTGTAAAACTTTTTCTGGGCCAGAGTACATAAAATTCTGGGACCATCAACTTGAGTCCAGTTTTCTTGCAATGAAGCAAAGAGCCAGAAACACGACACAGGGAGGGTACACATTTAAACTGTTTTTTATCAGCCTGTGGTGGTGTTTCTGTCCCTATTCCTCATCTTTTACATGTTTTTGGCCCATCTCTGTAACATACTAAAGGGAACATGCAGAAACCCAATTGTAGGTGACAGCGCTCTGCCACAGCTCTTTATCCTCTTACTTTGCTACTTGCCCATTTCAACCAGGTCTCTTTTTCCTGACTCAGACCCTAATAGCTCTACACTTTGGCTGCTAATGCTTGCCTTAGGCCCTCCTTGCTTTGACAACCTGTTTAGACTTATTTCTCTGGTTTGTTTACCTCAGCTCTCTGTATATAATTTTCAGCTTTCAACTTTGTACACTCTATCAGCATCACAAACACCTGCAGCTGTGGACAACAGACAGTCCTGCCACCCACCCCAGCCCTGTAGGGCCCACACTAGTTATGCCAGCTTATTTGGAATCCTTGCCAACATAAAAGATGGGACACCTGGCCTAGAGGAATATTTCTCCATTGAAAAGGTAGTCTAAAAATCTAAAAGTTGTTTGGTTGCATGCTCAGGCTTCTAAAAGCCCAAAGAGCAATTATAGGGGACAGAGCCATGTCAGTCAAGATGATTAATTCTAAGGTGTGAAAGGGAATTGTGTTTCGAGCAGAGTGGGTGACGGCAACATGCCCACAGAGTCAGTTGTGATATAGTGAAAAGAAAACTGGCCTAGGTGTCAAGGGACCTGGGTTTTAGCCTAAATCAGCTACGAATAGTTTGTGAGCTTGTGTCAATCCTGTCCCCTCTCTAGGCCTTGGTTTTCTTATTTAATAAAGAAAGTATCTGATTAAATGACCTTCTGAGGTCAGTTCCACACCTCATTCTCTAGGACTAATTGATTGCTTAATAGGCAAGTGAAAATGGTAGAAATGACTCTTTCTGGATGCCCTGAAGCCTGATTACCAATAAGGAAGCTTTATTGTTGGGGAATAAAAGCAGTAAACTGAAAAGGTGAATAAGAGAGATCAGGAATTAGACATTGGTTTTGTGTTGTGGGTCTAGGGCAGAGGGGTAGAGTTGGTGAGGAGTAATCCATTCGGAGCAAAGACTTCTGGTGGACGAAAAGGCTAAAAATAGGGGCTGGCCAGGTGGCACAGCGGTTAGTTCGCACGTTCTGCTACTCGGCGGCCCAGGGTTTGCCAGTTCGGATCCCAGGTGCGGACATGACACCATGTGGCACACCATGTTGTGGTAGGCATCCCATGTATAAAATAGAGGAAGATGGGGATGCATGTTAGCTCAGGGCCAGTCTTCCTCAGCGAAAAGAGGAAGATTGGCAGTAGTTAGCTCAGGGCTAATCTTCCTCAAAAAAAAAAGTCTAAAAATAGGGTTTTTAATGAAGCTGGAATATACGTGAATAATAATGTTTAAGTGATGGTGTTTAAGGAACACCAAAGTGCCCAAGTGATCTCCGACACCTTCCATGCTATTCTACCATTACATTATAATTCTCACACTTTTGTGTCTGTTAGGATGCCTGTATATTACTAGGGAAGTATGGCACATAAAGCCCAACCTGATCATTTACACCTGAGCACAAACTCCTTTCTTCAGATTAGCCAACTACCTAGCAGGGCTCTGAGGGCATGGGTTGAAAGACAGGTAAATGTTGATGGGAGCAGGGGTGGGGTGGAGTGAGGGCAGGAATTGGGGTATGAAGGGAAAAGTGACGCAGAGTGTGGGGGAATATTTAGAAGCAGAGATCAGCTAACACATTCTGCCCTCCTTGCCTAGGCAGTCAGTGAATACTGTGAAGATATAAGGAACTCGAAGAAACCTTGTGGCATTAGACCGAGAATAATGCACAGAAAGGGTCAGAAATTAAAAGCAGGGGGTGCATCAGTTATAGGCACATAAACAAACATAAAGGTTCAAGCCTTTCTCCTGAGCTCCACATCCACATATTCAATTACACACTGGACGTCCACACCTGAGTGTCCCAGCAAGCACCTCAGAAACAGAATATGACCACAATAAAAGGTATCACTGGCATCCATAAATGTTCTGTATTTTCCATTTTGGTTGATGGGAGCACCTTTTAATTACCTCGTCATACAAGACAGAAATATAGAATTCCTTCCAGAATCTTTCCTTTTCCTCATCACTCCATCTCCATTTCAACCATCACCAAACCCTTATATCCAAGGTTTTTTCTTTTTCTTTTTTTTTTTCATAGAGGAAGAGTCACCCTGAGCTAACATCTGTTGCCAATCTTCCACTATCTTGTATGTGGGTCACCACCACAGCATGGTCACTGGTGAGTGGTGTAGGTCAACGCCTGGGAACCAAACCCGAGCTGTTGAAGAGGAACATGCCGAGCTTAACCACTAGGCCACGGGGCTGTCCCCTGGTTTTTCTTTTAAACAATTCAAATATTTGTTACCCCTCTCCATTCTCTCTGTCATTGCCTTAGTTCAAGTCCACTTTGATTACTGTCTAGATTACTGCAACAGCCTCCTAACCGATCCGCCTATATGTAGCCTTCTCCCATGATAATGCTGTCAGAGCCTCCATAATGCTGTCAAAATAATGTAAGATACAATTCTAATCATGTCACGCCTTTGCATATCACCATTGGCTTCCAGTTGCCTACAGAATAAACCCCAAACTCAGTTACAATGGCTTATAAGGCATGATTTGGCATCTGTCTACCTCTCTACTCTTGTCATCCATCATTTTCCTACATGTTCCCCTTACTCTAATTTGCATCAAATTACTTATGTTTTCCCAAACTTGAAATGCTGATTCATGTCAATGTGACTTTGATATGCAAACTCCTCCACCCATTACCCAATCTGAGCTAGCTAACTTCTCACCCTTTAGGACTTAGCTCAGGCATCACCTCTTCCAGGAATCCTATATATCTCTGTCCCCTCTGCCTGTCCCTTCAAAGGGTGAGGTATGCTTCCACTGTGTTCTCCTAGAATCCTATGCTTAGCTCTTCTATAGTCTTTGTCATGGTATCAAGATTTTCTGGTTATCTTTCTGGTCTATCTACTAGATTGTGAGCATCTCAGACAAAGGCTATATTTTATTCTTTTCTGTATTCCTTACCTAGTAGTGCATAACATAGAGTAGATGCTCAGTAAATGCTTGCTGAATAAATGGATGAATGAATGAACAAAGGAATTCAAGGCATTTATTTAAAAATAAATTGTTGGATCTCACATTCTAACCAGCGAAAAAAGCTTTCAAGTGCAAATTAAGGAGTTTTTGTGAGAAGACATATCAACTCAAGAAAATCTGTTTCTCAAAGGCTGCACATCCTTATAGGCTGGATAAATTGCAGAACCTGAGATGCTAGCCTAGAGTTCTCTAATCTTAAGTATTTACAGCCTAAGTCTAGTTCCTTTGTGCTTAATTTTCATAAGTCTACCATCTACTTTCAATATTGTATTTACTTAGCCATCAATTCCCTTTATAAAGAACTGCCCAATTAGGACTCCCACAGCGCTCACACTGGCATTGTTGCACCTGTCAATCAGCTCCAGCCATTAACAGATTAGTTGGGAAGCACAAGAGCCTGGGCTTAAGTGACGGGAAAAAACACAAATGGTCAAATGGTCAAACCTGTTTAGCTGTCTTAATATTTTTTACTGAAAAGGCTTTGTGTACCTTAATGAACAATCCTTACATTATTTTTTTTTTAAATGGTTTGGGGTTTTTAGGCAAATAGCTTGTTAGTCCAGCTCAGTCTTTTTGGTCACATCTGTGCACAATGAAAGCAAACACTGTCAGCAGTTTAATCTCCAAACACAAAAATCTGGCCTATCTGATCCTCTCGTAACTGGGCCTCAATGGATGTGGGTATTTTGAGCTTGTTGCAGCACTATTTGTAGTTACTGCACAAGAGAAAATAGACTGAAATAGCAGGAGGATTCCTGTTGTGGCTGATCTAGAGAAAAGGGGTCTCCAGGGGAAGTGTCTTGCAGTAAGTCTGTGACTAGTCTGTGCTGGTGCTAGGCATTCCTAAGCAGCTAGGCCACTAAAAGCTTTTTGCAAATTCATTTTTGTAAGTGAGTTCTTGGCCCTAATTCAAATCACCAACATAAACCTGAATGAATTTAGATATGAGTTATATCAATAGTAACAAATACTAAAAGGTCCTCCCATATATTTCACAAAACATAAGTAATTTCTATAGTCTTCAGCTAGATATAAAACATAATAGATATGGATAGATAAATATGGTTGAGGCTTCTCACAGATTCTTTTTGGGGCTTTAGCAGATATAAATGATGGTAAAGGGCAGACTCCAAGTTTGACATGACTTGACTGGCTGTAATGAGAAACCAATGACTCCACAGAGGACCATGAAAAATAGTCTGCCATACGGTACCTGTCACTTCTGCCAATAGACTTCATGTCTTGGGTATTTTAAACTGATGGCATTTTTGTGTTAGTCTGTGTGTTTTTTTCCTTTTTTCTATCTCGCCTTTCCTTTTTGCGGGGGTGCAGAGGGAGAGGTGAGGGGAGTAGATGACAAGGAGATTTTAGTTAGAACAAATGGAGCTGGGACTGGATGGTTATTCTACAAACAAAGATGAGCAATGATGATGATTGGTGTGAAGGTAAAGTGAATTGTAAAATTAAAAACCTTGTATGGGGAGAAAAATTAATTCTGGTTTTCTATGAGGGTCCACTCTTTTTCTAAGGCTCTCCGTTTCTATAAGGTATTATCTTCAATTCCAAGCACAGAGCTCCTCCACTTTCAGATGCGTTCTAGATCTTCTGTTACGCACCCTTTTAGAATTTCTATTTTCAGTATCTCTTAATGGTGACGTTCATAGTGCTGCGCAAATGTTCACATCTTCCTTGTGCAGGATTTCAGAAGAGGGAGGATTTAACTTGGCTGTATGTGGAAAACGCCCAGTGGAGAGTTTTGGTAGGTTATGTCCCATGCAATGCAGTGAGTTTCTAATGGCTCTGTGTGAGGATTAAAAAGGTGATAATCATGAAATAAGATCAATTTAAGAAATACGCGTCTTAAAATTGCGAATTGATATAGCATGGAGATATCCAGAGTGAGTTTAAATTTGAAATAATTACGGACTTTTCTTCTAAGCACAAATCTGACAAGATCCATCCTGGACTAGCATGTAATACTAAACTGGATACAACTTAGTACTAACCAGGGAAACTTACAAGAAAAGGAAAAAAAACCCTTCTCAAACAGAACTTATACTTCTACTTAGATTCCCTCTATGGCTAAATTATTAAACATTTTATGTATGTGCTAATTCAGGTTTAGAAATGAAGTACTGATTTGATCATTAATGTAATTTTCTTCTCTATTACTTTTCCATGAGGCATTACTCTTGGACGATTCTGGACAAAAAATAGAAAAATACAAGCCAGGTCAACATATAAGCCTGAGTTGGATCAGGGGAATCTCGGCATATGAATTAAAAAGCTCAGTTTGTTTTTCAGAAGAAAGTCTATCTGGCACCACACATGATGCCCATAGAGTGCATTATCCTTGCTACCAGAACTGAAATCATTCATTTTTTAATAAGATTTAACTCAATTGCAATTCAATTTCCTCCAACAGTTTTAATTATTTAGAATTATATTACTTTTTTTCCCCTTTTTCCCTTGAAGAGCTATATTTGAAGCAGTGGTTCATTTCAAATGCTTTTGTATTGATTAGAATTATGCTTCTTCCACACCATTAAAGGGCTTCTAAGGCAGGAAACATTCTCAGGTACAAGAGAAAATTCTTAGTGTTGCAGGGCTAGTGAATCTATAGGTCACCTGAGGACCATAGAGTAGAATCTTAGAATTTTCAGGGTGAAAGATCTCCCTTCCCCTTCAGACAGGCAAACCATCCAGGATACATGGCCATCTCTTTTCCCCTTTAAATTGTCTTCAATGACCTTGTTTTCTTTTATTAAAAACTCCTTCACCTGAACAGCAATGATAACAATATCAAATAAACAATTAAAAAATAAAAAACCAGAACCTTTCAAAAATCTTCAGGAGTTCAAAGTCTCTCAGCACTGCCAAATACAGTATTTTATTGACCTGATGTCCTTCCTTATGTCTAACCATAGTCTATCCTGCTTCAATTTATGGTTATTCCCTCTTGTAAAGAAAAGGAAAATGAGTGGCAAATTTAAAAGGCAAACTATTCCAGCTGAGTCTTTTCTATAGTATGTCCAAGAGTGCAAATGAATGGATATAAGGGACGATGCCAAGTAATTTAATACTAAGAACAGACAATTGCCATTCAGAGATTCTTTGGAGGTTCAACATCATGCCAGGACAGAAGGATGCAATGGAGTGTGTCTGATCAGATTGACGAAGTCATTTCAAAATTTCCTGTTTATCAAATTTAAATTTAGTTTTCAATTTCCTAGAGTGACTATTCCAGATGGGCCAAGTGGCTCAGATAAAATAGAAACTGACCTACAATCACTCTCTAGCGTCAAGGGGAGGGGGGGAGAAACTGAGATTGGTTGAGGTTTTTCATTTCTAAATGTTTCTGCACTGAGGTGAGATATTTGCACTTTTCTTTTCATGTGGAAAAAAGTCCCAATATAAGGACTGAAACAAGACACGTGGCATATATGCAGAGAAGGCTTTCTTCTCAGTAGGCAGAAAGATCTAATAGGGAGGTAGCTATTCCTTCCTTCCTTCTAACCCCTCTCCACTTTCCCTTTCAGCTTTCTCACCATCCCAACTCTGGAAAAGAGAAGCTACATTTAGATTATAATTTGGAATTTATATCCCTCATCTTCTCCTACTACCCAATAGTCCAGAGGTTAGATTTAGAACCATTTTACGTACCATCCCCCTTAAACTTTTAGCTCGGTGACCTTGATGTCAGACATTGAGGATGAAGCCAGGGTGGTGAGTTGCAGCTGTTGCCTGTAATGTGATCCCTTAGGGGAATGCCTGGCCCCTTGTGCAGGTCCCTATAAAAGCAACAGTACAAGGTCAAAACTCATCTCAAATATCACCTCCTTTGGGAAGCCTCCCCTGCACTCCTCCCCCTGCCTCCTTACCCAGTGCTCCAGTGTTTCATGGTTTTTACTTCTATCACAGCATTCGTCATGCTACACTATACTGTGTTGATTTCTCTGCCCCCTCCCCTAGGCTGTGAGATCTTTGGGGATGTGAACTCTTCCTTTTATCTCTGTATCGCCGATGCCTAGCATAGAGTCTGGCACATAATAGATTTTCAATAAATGTTTGCTGAACGAATGCCAGGTCTGCTCGAACAAGGTCTGTATCTGAGGGTCACCTGGGAGGTGTGTGTAAATTTCTTCTCTGTTTCCAACATTTCTAAGAAACTTCAACTTTTACAGAGTTAACATATTATGTTACCATGTATTAGCTTGGCACTTCTAACTTATTCATTACTTATAATTTCTAATTCATTATATTAGTATTTCATATTAATTTTACATTTTAATTATACTTGCCTGAATAAAGGTTCATATAATATATAGCAGTCATAAGTGATAAGTAATTACACTTAGCCAAGGAAGGTGTTAACTGAATCAGACACAGGGAAGTCATATTTTGATAGGATCAAAGAGAGGAGAAAAAGTTAAGAAAATGGGTTACCTAATAAATGTCTCTCTTCTTTCTAAGTTGAACCTTTCCCCTTGTCCTCTAAATCTTAGCCCTCTTTTCTCTGTCACATTCTTGTTCCGTAAATTATGCTCTCCCTCCCTCTCCACTGAATACTCTTCAGCTAACAATAGGCTCAGTCCTCCCCTATCCTAAAAGAAACTTCCCTTAAAGGTTCTTTCCCCTCAAGCTATCCTCCCCACTGTTTACCTTCCTTTACCAACCCTTATAAACTGTAGACAGAATAAGTTGATACCCAAAACCTCCACTGTCTTACCACCCACTCATTCCACAAACATTCTCACATCTGTCCTCTCCTTTCCAATCAATCTTTGCTATTTGACTCCTATCCTTATTACCCTGCTGAAACCTCTCTCTCAAAGGTGACCATAAATTCAATGGTAGTAGATCTTAGAGATTAAGAACATGGGCTTCAGAGTTAAACAGATTTGAATTTCAGTCCAGGCTGTACATCTTAACTAGCTATGAGGCCTTGATCAAGTTTCTTAACCTCTCTAAACTTCAGTTTCCTCATCTTTAAAATAGGGAAAATGACAGTCCCTACCTTACAAGTGGTTCTGAGGATTAAATTGGACAATTCCTGTCAAGTGCTTAGTACAGTGTCTGAAGCATAGAAAGTGATGAATAAATGGTAGCAATTTAGCCCACTATAAGTCCTTATTCTTTTCAATTTTTATAGCATTTGACACTAGGTACTAAACACCTTTTTCTGACACCCTGACGTTCCATGGTATCAACCACACTGGTAACCTCTGGTTTTCCTTTTATCAGTCCAACTGCTTTGTTTCCACCCTTATCACTGATGGCTCTTCCTCTTCCTACCCCATCAGTGTGCTCGTATGGTAATATTCTGCTCTTGACCTATTCTTTGTTCTCAATCTCTTACTCAATGAAGATGGAAATATGGGTCTTGAATTCAGGAGCGAGGTTATTGCATATCCACAGCCTCACTCATCATCTTTCCTTCTAAACTGGCTTTCTCCTGACTTGGCTCTTTCTGTCACTAGCATCACAGATCTGGCTTTGCTACAGCTAAACTGTACCATTTGCAACCATCTAAACATGCCACACACACACTTTAAAGCCTCCACAGCTTTGCTTATATTGGTTCATTTGTTAAAATCCAACACATTCCTCAAAGACCATCTTTAACATTATCTTCATCCAAAGAACTTGAAAACGCAAAGGCATAAAGACACTTGCACCCCTATGTTCACTGCAGCATTATACACAATAGCCAAGACATGGAAGCAACCTAGGTGCCCATCAAGGGACGAATGGATAAAGAAGATGTGGTATTTATACATGATGGAATACTACTCAGCCATAAGAAATGATGAAATCTGGCCATTTGTGACAACATGGATGGTCTTTGAGGGTATTATACTGAGTGAAATAAGTCAGAGGGAGAAAGTCAAATACCATATGATCTCACTCATAAGTAGAAGATAAAAACAACAACAAACAGGACAGCCCAGTGGAACAGCCCCTTCCACTTCTCAGCGGCCCGGGGTTCGCCAGTTCGGATCCCGGGTGTGGACATGGCATCTCTTGGCAAAAGCCATGCTGTGGTAGGCATCCCACGTATAAAGCAGAGGAAGATGGGCATGGATGTTAGCTCAGGGCCAGTCTTCCTCAGCAAAAAGAGGAGGATTGGCAGAAGTTAGCTCAGGGCTAATCTTTCTCAGTAAATAAATAAATAAATAAACAAATAAATAAATAAATAATTAGAACCAATGACAAACAAACACATAGCAATGGAGATTGGATTGGTGGTTACCATAAGGGAAGGGGGGGAGGGCAAAAGGGGTGATTAGGCTCACATATGAGGGGATGGACTACAATTAGTTTTTGAGTGCTGAACATGATGTAATCTACACAGAATTTGAAATATAATACGATGTACATCTGAAAGCTATATATTGTTATAATCCAATGTTACTGCAATTAAAAAAATTTAAACAAAACACACTATCTCTTCTGTGAAATGTTTCCTATCAACATGGGTTCTGGAATAATAATTCTAGGTCTATCACCTCCTACCTGTGTGACCATGGGAGAGTTGCTGAATCTCTCAGCTTCATTTACTTCACTCAAAACAAGGGGATAATCATGGTCCCTAACTGATCAAATTGTTATGAGGATTAAATTAAATGAGAAAAAATTCTCATTAAAGTGCTTTGCACAGCATCTCACATATAATAACCTCAATATATGCTAGTCATTATTGTTGTTACTACTACTACTAGCACCACCACTACTACTGTTACAGATATTACCATATCCTCATCTGGAATTCCAGGGCAATTGAGTTCTGCCTCTTTTATTGAACTTTTCCAATTCTAACGTTTGTTAGTACTATTTATCTACATGGTTGACACCTGTCATTAACCCCCTCCAACTAATAGAATATGAGGGAAAGAACCATGTCTTCTTATCTTACTGTGCAGGGGCTCAACATGTTTTTGTTGAACTTAAGTAAATTGAATCCTGTATCCCGCTGGTCCCTTTTGGCATTTTTCTTTGTTCCTTGCTCTTTTGTTCAGTTCCAAAGGAAGCAGTAGCGATTAGTGCAAGAATGTAAGACTTGCATTATAATATTTTCCTTCTACCTTTGAATAGATTCTGGTTTTCCTTTTCTTGGTCTCTCATGGCAAATGTTTACTTAGGGATTGTATTGACTGGGGGTAAATGGGTGTGGGGCTTACGTTGGAGTTAATGGGAAAAATTGTAGACATGATTATAAGGAGGGGAAAGCTTACTTTTCATTTCTGTACTCCTTTCAGACACTATCATTTATGCTCTCTTTTTGAAAAAGGAAAGCCAGTCAATATTATTCATTGATTTATTTTGGCGTACACACCCTTAAGCACTGAAAAGCATGTGAGAGAAATAGAAGACACACTCTCAATCCTAAATAGAGCTCAGTTTAGCTCTGTAGTCCCTTCCCTGAGCTGTCACACAGAACCCTAAAAGATGAAAGAAAGGAAAGTGTAAAAACTACCTGCATTGGGAGCATTATTAGAGTCAAATCTAGGCAAAATCATGAAACAAAGGCATTTGTCATGTGTCCATGTACTTGCCCCCTGGTCCCTCTACGTAACCCTGTCTGTGGCCTTCTTCAGGTGCTAGGCACCAAATGTTTTCTCCCTAAGACTCAAATTCAAAGCCAAGTATCTATCTCTCATTCACATTAAGGTATAAATCCCTGAGAACAGCTTAGGGAGTTTCCGTGGGTATGTGTCTACTTTAAACAGAAATCAAAACTTTAAGTCTAAAAGATGTCACTTTGACGGTTAGATTTTAAACATTTAGTCAATATGTGGAAGTGGTGGTAGGAACTCTGAAGGGGAAGGGAGGCTTTCCCAGGGCTTTTGAGTCCACATTATGCAGGTCACCTACTCTACCTACATATAATGCCCCACTCTAGGAGACTTGCTATCAAATTGGTATAAATCTCAATAACAAAGTTATTATCCTCTTCATTTTATTTTGAAATCTCAAGACTCAAGGTAAGCAATTGTTCCTGTGTTCATATTCTCTGAACATCAATAATCAAAGAGGAAATTAGTATGTAATCAAGTAAGCTCAACTAAGATGATAACTAGGGGTCACTTTGGGTTTATTGTATCTCCCTGGAGAAAAAATTAAGAAAAGAGTAATTATCGAAAAACATTTTAAGTAAGGACTTACGAATTTATGAACGTGTTCCTTCTCTCTTAGCTCCATAACATGCTGCGTAAAGAACTAGCTGACTTAGTTCTTGGTTATTGCCTTTATCTATAAGGTCCCTTGGTCTGAATGCCTATATGACAGTAAAAAATGTTTAGCAAGGAATGAAATTGTAAAAATGGTGGTAGAGAAGCAGTATTGCAAGGCTCAATCCACCTGATCTATCTTCATGCTTGGCCTGTAGCCCGTATTTCTCTTTTCTCTCTGAGAGGTGACACAAGTTTCCCTGACTGGAAAGAGGATGAAATGAATGAATGTGCTGATGGTGCACCCTCACACTTGAGCACTAAGAGAAAGTTCTGTGCCAAATTCCTTTCCTCAAGGCAGCAAGGGAGAGAAACTAGGTTTTGTGTAAAACTTGCACAACCTGGTGCGCTGAAACTGCTCTCAGTGAAAACTGGCATGTGTGATTATATCTGTCTGAGACTGTGGCTTTCCCAAATGGGAAGGTTAGCCATTTTGATTTGTGATATTTGGAATCATTTCCTCAATAATATGTTCTATTCAGCAGAAATAAAATTGAGCTAATGATTTAGAATCGTTTCCTAAAAGTGAGATGTCTGTTTAGGGGCAAAACGGAAGAACAATTATTGCCAAGAATTGTTATAAAGAAGTTCCTCCAACTCTTTCCTCCACTACCTTCAATAAAAAAGTGACAACTTGACTTTCCTCTTGAGGCTGTTAATAGGTTTCATTCAATACTGATAGAACAGGAATATTAAAAATCTATGATCTCTTGAGAAGGCTGAATTCTGAGTCCTCATCTCAATGTCAAATTCTGTCAGCTGTCAAAAGCCAAAATGTCTTATTTCCAGAAACATATGGAAGCTGAGAGGAATGATTCAACCATTACATTTAGCTAAAAAGGATTTGTTGACCATTTTCTCAGCATCCAGCTCTAGATGTGCTGGAGAATGCAAAAGTATGTGGTAGGGCCTTTAATCTCAGAGAGTTTATGAAGACTACACCTGAACATCCTGATGGTCAGGGGCCAGTGATTTCTATAGTTCTGTGTTGTCAGCAAAGTTAAGCCACAGTGAGTTCAGACAGGCTTAAGGCACAGGCAGAAAATAAAAATAAAGGGATAGGAATAATAGAGGACCTGGGGTAGTATGAGAAGACACATGAAAGATTGTATGAGACTGAAAAAAAATAAGGTGCAAAGATGGGGGTGGGTGAGGGAGCATTAGTTAGGAAGAGGGAAGACCACCTTGGGGACTTAAACTTTAGGCTGTCTCCCCTCTTTAACTAATATCCCCACCAACTTTAAAAGTGCTGGATTCTTTAAGTCAAAAGCCAGGATCCATAGGTGGATTAGCTGTGGTTTTGTGCTGAAGGCAGTTGAAGGAAGGAAAAAGGAAAGGGGCCTTTGACATGCTTCAATCCCTTCATCTGTCTATCACAATGTGAAGGCTTTGGAAGTTCCTAAGCGTGCACTGGAAGTGAATCTTGCCTTCTCATTGCATATGACATCGAGGCTTTAATAGTGCTGGACCATCTTGCCTCCTAGAGGGAGGCTAAATTTCTGGTCAATAAATGACTGGGCTACTATATTGCCTCCTGGAGAAGCAGGTCTGGGTTTGTTTGTTTATTCATTCCTGAAACTGGATTCCAGATGCTAGAGGAAGGAGGTGCTGTTTTCTGAGGAAATTAAAGTCAGTCTGGGCAGCATGCTGTCACCATCCCTCTCCATTTGCTGTGAAGAAGGACTAGACGAGATGATGGATAGTTGGGGCATTCATGGCTGTTGAATATGCCTAATCTGAATTCTTGGCAATCAGGGCTGTTCAGCTTTAATGCTTTGGCTGGACTATGCATTTCACCAGATGCACCAGGAGCACTGACTAAATCTGTCTTTATCGCTCTGGCACCTCCTATTCGCCTGAACACTTCCTTCAGATACAAATGTGGTCTATTTAAAAAGATGCTGTGCACACAATCCAAAGCATAGTTATGGAATGCACCATTTTTTTTTTCTTATCACAATTAGGTTTTTGTATAAGAAGGGCTATGCCAGTTCTCTGGGCTGCTTTTCTGGAGATATATATTTCCTTTAAAGAATACTTACTCCATAACCGGATCATATCCCTACATGAAATCCTCCTCAGTCTCCATTCTTCAATTCCAGATGATGCAGGTAAATGAGTCCCATGTTATCATACAATCACAGAATCTCAGTCAGAGGGAACTAGGGACCATTCAGCTATCCCCATCAGTTAAGAAGTGAGGAAATCAAGACCCATAGAGGAAACAGTATTTGTCCACATTCACACAGCAATTTGTGGTAGAGCTGGGACCTTTGACTTGGATAGGAGTGAACAAATAGAATCATAAGAAATTTCATACTAAATATCTCTTTTTTTCCTGGTGATTTATTCTTCTAATATTTCACTTTTCAATTTATTGACACTATTCACTTAATGCTTACATTCCAGACAGTTTTCTTTTTTTTCCCTGAAACCCAAATGAATAATCAATTTTCCACTTTGGTTAAAACCTTTAAAGGCAGTTGCAGAATCTTGTACGACATTTTGTTCTCCATAGTGGCTTTCATAGTTCTTGTACATAAGTCTTTTGATAGACATATAGGGAAACAGCACAGTTTAGTAAAAAGAGCTCTGAATTTGAAGCCAGAAAGACTTAGTTTTCATCTCAGTAACGATGCTTACCAGCTCCGGGGCTTTAAGTTATTTGCAATATTGGAGCCTCATTTCTGCATCCATAAAATGGAACTAATAATGGTCTACCTCATGGGGTTGTTGTGATAATTGAGGTAATTTATACCGAGTGCCTGCACTAATAACTACTCAACAAATGGTGGCCATCCGCATTACTTAGTGGAGGGTAAGTACTTGACAATGACAGAGGTCTACCCTCAACAGGATGGTCACAGGGAAGAGTTAAACAGAAGGTCAAGATGGGAAATTGAATAGCTTCTCAGCACCCCCTTGAGTTACAGTTTGACTTGCTTTTTTGCCTTATTGTTGGCTTAAAGCCCATCCCTAGAATATCCTGAAGTTTCCAGAGCTGAAAGGAGCTTCAGAGATCACTTTGTTCAAATGCTTCACTTTATAGAGTTGGAAAGTGAGGCTGAAAGATAAACTGAATTCAGCTTGGTCACAAACCTAGTTGAGGTAGGACCATATTTTTGAGTTTTTAAGGGTTTCTTTCTAGTAAATTTTCTCTATAATGCCCTCTTCCATAAGGCACATCTGATTTCAAACATCAGCATAAAAACATACTCCAAAGCCACATTACATGATTTGAGTATTACATAGCATTTTGGATTAGCCATGCCTCTGCTGCTTTCCTTTAGCATTAATAATTGAATGGATTATAACATAGTTTGGAGGTAAACTTGAAGATTTAATTCCTAAGGGGTGTGTGTAATGATGTGGGTGGGTATGGCGCGTGTGTGTGTATCAGGCTTCTCTGCAGATATGCTCAGTGAATGAAATATACTGAAAAGAAAAAGAGAAAATATGTCAAATAGAAGACTGAAGGCAAGTTTACCAAATCAAAAGCAAACTGTTGTGGCAAGCTGGGCTTTATGGTGTGGGAGCAAGGGGCACCTTGGTGTATTCTCTTTCTTTGGGGAAAAGGAATCTAGAGTGAAAACTGAATTTGGGAAAAAGCGACTTTTTAGCGCCTCATTTTTACTGTGAGGTGGCTAATCTCATCTTTTTTTTTTTTTTTTTGCCATGACACTGCAATTGTCATATGAACAAATAGTGCCATTTCAAAGGAACAGAGGCGAAAAAATGAATCCAGCAGCAGGCTGAAGGCATCCTAAAACAAAGTTCAAGAAACGGTTTCTGTAAGTTGGCCGGTTCAGGATCAAGGAGCCCTGACAGCAAGGAGCCTATGGCTTTTAGCCCACCGCTTAGTTTGCCAAGACCTGGGCCATCTCCCCCAGCACAGCGCAGAACAAAAATCTTTGAACAGAAAACTATACATTGTTTGGATCACATCCCTCCATTATACCTGATTCTAGTTTTTCACTGTTTTTGAGCAATTTTACAACTCTGTAAACTGTAGAAAACTGATAGCATGCAAAATAATTCTTGTCCATAGACATGTAAATTCTATCCATTGGATATCCAACGGTCCCCTCCCCCCCACACACAAACTTTGAAAGAGGCCAGTTTGTTTTCATTTGCAAATCCATTTCAATATTCCTGTCCTTTTTTTCTTGAATTCTTTCTCAAATTGGTTATGTAAGACTTCATCAGTTCCCTCATTAATGAGTTAAACAAAGTCTTTAGCATGTGTTCATATCTGTATGAGAGCCATGATTTTACTTTTTTTTGGTAAAATTATCTTTTAACAACAGCCATGCCAAGGATTTAAAAGTGCTCTGTTCCTTTGGTATTTAGGCACCATATGCAGCAGATAGCAGATTTTAAGTTAAGAAGGCTTTGGCTGATAATTCAGACCCTTCAGATGTAGTTATTGGCAAGTCGTGATTTCCTCATGTTTGGTGGACTAATCTCTTTGTTGAGCTGGAGTAAGCAAGCTGGGTCTTTTCATTTTTGAAATGGGCAGCAAGACCAATGCACCGTGGCATCAAAGCAGCTCCCCCAGGACAGCCTGCAAGCCTATTTGCAAAAGGAGCAAAAGGCAGAGTCAGCACCAGGAAAATGCTCCTCCCACCCCCACATCACCCCCTTCATCCCCAGACACACAAGCTCTAGCAAAATAAAGGGATTCTGCTGACACAGTCTCGCCTGACTAGAGAAAGTAAACTTTCACAGACATTCTATAGTCAATGATTTCAGCAACTTAGGTGCCATTCCTGAACCTGCCATATGTAGAATGGCTGAGGAGAGCTGACTTTGTGAAGCCAACTCGCTTCCTTAATTATTGAATGGGATTCTGGGATGCGTGCTCAGCACACACCTTTGGGCCTATTCACATGCAAGCCACAAAATGATGTGATAAAACTGTTTTCATCAGGGCTCAGGGATAGATCTGATTTCAAATGGCAATCAGCACGATTCCACGTCCTCAAGAGAACACCTTTCTCACTTTCCAAGAGTTTCAAGAAACAAAATTAATTCTTAAAGAATGAAAAGAGAACTTCAGGTTGAAGGTAGATGAGATGTGGTAGAGGTAAGAGGTAATGCGGTAAGGGTTGGCCAGGTCGGGTAAGGAAGCATTTTAGTATCCGTGGCTCAAATGTCAATTCCTAGACTTCCATCCATATTTCCTAGCTTAAAGCAGCACTGCCTGACAGAATTCTGCATTGGGATTCAGAGAATATAGATTCTCTCCCCTCTACTGGTGGTTACTGTGCAATATTAGGCTGGTCACTTAGCTTCTCTGTGGTTTCGATTTTTTACTTGTAATCTAGGGTTATAAGTGTAAAATGAATAATGCTTGTTCTGAATTGGAAAAAAATTCATAATCTTAAAAGGAGGATGTTCATTAGAAGATGATGTTTAAATATAAGTCACCATGGATGATATTAAAATATTTCTTTTTAATTTAAACATAGCAATAAATGTCAGTCTGGCCCAATGTGCAGTATTAATTTAGAAAATCATGATTTTCTAAAAGGCCATGTCAGCTCTTACCAAAGAAAGAAAGTCTTTTAAAGTACAGGACAGACTTGCTCTTCAATTCAATTCCATTAAAAACAATAATAGATAAACACAAAGACAGTTTCTAAGATGAATTGAGAAGCTGTTTTTCTCTTATTATGAATTGATGTTTTCTTGTCAATAATTCTGCAGATTCCTGGGCCAAACTTCAGATTTATTGAATGAGAATCTTCGGTGAGAGGGGAAGCAGGAGTCTGCATTCTATACAATTTCTCAAAGTGTTTTCAATGCACACTGAACTTTGAGAACTGCTAGGCTTAGAAGACAGGAGTGATTGTAAGGACAGGTGGAGAAAAATATCTCAATGGATTTCAAATCCATTGTGTGGAGAACTTTTCAATTTGTGGTATTTTTCATTTCAAAACCTTATAAAAATTTTCACCTCTTAAGCACAATTGCCATTGACTATGTTCATATTTAAAATCTTCCCCCCAAACCGAGGAGTCTGAAATTTCCATTCATCATACTTAGAAGTAAGGGGTAGCCTGAAAACCACCATCCTCTTTACTTTCCTCTTTTTTTCCTTCTCTCTGGGCTGGAGAGGGAGTTCTGGGTATGTCAGCACAAGTTCCACCTGGGACCACTCTGAACTCAGATAATAGATTTAATGAGCTCGGAATGGGTTGTTGACCTTCTTCCAAGTCATTAATGCCTTTCTGCAGCTCTTAATTTCTCACTCCCCATCAGCTTCTTTCTAAACACATCTTCTTGTGGCATTTCACCGACAAAAGGATGCATGTTCACCTCAAAAATTCAAAACACCCTTTTGAAAGGCTCATCTGACAAAAAAGCAAAGTTTGAAAGCATTTCATGGCATCCTTGCTTTTTTCTTATGTCAGGTCGCTCCTATTCTGAAATGAATACAGCTCTGAGAGCCTGAAAGTCTGTTTATTATCTTTGCTAATACACGTTTAACCTACCTGTCTTTGGACCAGCTAAGAATACTCTGGCTAAGGTTTTTAAACGAATTTAGCTAAAGTACTCCTAAAGCTATGTGCTATAAATTCAGATTAACAAGCGTTGGGCGAGATTCTGATACACTGAACTTATTTTTCTCTCTTGGGTTATTATGCAGTGGAGAATATTTGAATGTCTCTCTAAACATCTCTAGGTAGTTTCTAGAAGTCTGAACTGATGTTTGAGTCTGCTAAAACAATGATTTCTGCCTTTTTCTAACTATTCCAACTCACCCTGAGCTCTCCTCTCTGAACATACTCAGAGGCAACTCCAGAGTGAGTAGCAGTTTATTGTTCTGTAATTGCCACCTTGGGGGACTTTTCACTCTCAACTGCCTGCCCTGTAGGCACTTGATGGCAGGAACCAAATAGTCTGCTTCTGCTCTATCCCCTCAAATCCCTAGTACAGAGTGGACAGTCAGGAAAGACTTCTCAGCTGATGTGAGGAAAATATGCTCCAAATCATAATATGTTCTGTAGTTACAAGATGAAATGCAATTTTTAAGTTGCTGTGAAGAAAGTGAGTCTGGGGATGTCAGCACGCCTACTGAAGTCAGATACATATAATAAGAGGTCTAGTCATGGCCACATCCACATTCATTCATTGCTCCTTCCTCCATGCTCTCACAGAATGTATTTAACACTTGTTCAATTCTGCCATGTAATATAGTTCCACACAGATCTGTCATACTCATTTGACTATGAACTTCTTGAGGGTATGAATTATGCTTATTAATCTTTAATATCTCCAGGACCTAGTACAGAGCTTGGCACAAATGGAACAATCTATTAGTATTTTATGATATGTATGTATGTATGTGTGTGTTGTGTATGATTCAGGATTAGGAGTCTTCATCACTATTTTCACTAAAAGGTGAGGATGCAAATGGTTTCCTAAGGCTCCTTTCAGATGCTAGTACTACAGTTCCATAAAAATACTATAGAAAATTAAGTTATCAAAAGCCAAATAAGACATCCATGTCTAAATATAATAAGATGTAAGTTTTTATGATTTGGATGTGGAGGATCACCCTATGGTTAATTTGTAGAAGAGATTTATTCTTTCATATCCTAAAGAAATAAAGTTATCATTTATTGAGTGTCTACTGCATGTCAGGCATTGTGGCAGGTGCTTTCACACACATTAAGTATCTTATTTAATTTAATTCTCACAACCACCTTGCTAGGTAAGTATCATTAGTCCCATGTTTCAGGTGAGGAAACTGAGGCTCAGAGAGATTAACTTCCTTGTTTAAAGTCACACAGAAAATTAGTGGCAGAGCTAATCTGTGGTTACAAATTCACACCATATCAGTGAGACTCCAGAGCCTAACTTGGAAAATTGATGTTATTGCTATTGGCAAAATGAGCTGGCACATGGTTAGCCTCGATCCTCCCAGTAAATAGGTTCCAGCCCCATAGCTAGAGGTGAATGATACTTGTGCAAATCACTTTGAATACCAATTCCTTCAACACTAATATGTAGGTGGTCTCTGATTAGAAAGAATATCTGGGGAAGACTGGCAGGCAAAAACTAGCCACAAAATGGCAACTTGGAGCGGGAGTTGTAGATACAGGTGATTGGTCAGTGGAGGTGTTAACAGGATTTACCAGTATTTATGGACTGATTGTATGTTTGTATATAAGCCTCAGGTAAGAACAAAGTGTAGCGTTTCCTCACTGCATACTTTTGAGCTGCGTCCTTTCAAGATACCTCTCCAAACGGTGACTGAGATTCTACCACATTGTCCCACTTAGTCTCAGGGGCAGCGTTAGTTCAGGACAATCACCTGGCATGGTGCAGCCCCAGCCGACATTTCCAACCTCATTTAGAGCCATTCTGGTTCCTGTTCACTCTTTCCAACCACACTGGCCTTCTTTTAGGTCATTGACCTCGCCAAGTTCTTTCCTTCTGCATGGTGTTCAAGAGGTTGAAAGTTCTTCCCTAACTCTTTCCTTGGCTAACTCCAACTCACTGAGTCTCTGCTTAAATTTCCTTACACGGAAAGGCCTTTCATTAGGAACCCATTGATCCAATTTAGAATATGTTCTCCTGGGGCCAGCCCCATGGCCGCATGGTTAAGTTTGTGTGCTCCGCTTTGGTGGCACAGGGTTTGCTGGTTCGGATCCTGGGCAAGGACCTACACACTGCTCGCCAAGCCATGCTGTGGCGGCATCCTGCATAGAACTATAACAACTTACAACTAGGTTATACAACTGGCACTTTAGTGAGAAAAAAAAAGAGGAAGATTTGCAACAGATATTAGCTCAGGGCCAATCTTCCTCACCAAAAAAAAAAACCTGCATACCTTTAAAAAAAAGGATTTGTTCTCCTTACTATTTTTTTCTTACTGCACCTTATTCTTTTCTTTCATAACCTTGATTAGTCATCATATGCTTGTTTTTGTGTTTATTTGTTTAATGTCTGTCTTTAAAATTGGATTCTAGGCTCCACAAAGGCAGGGGCTATATCTGTTTATTCATCATCTACTGTATCCTCAACAGATGATACTGTGCCTAATTTGCAACAGGTGCTCAATAAATATTTGTTGCATAAAGACACGAGTCATCATAACTTAGGGAAGGATCTTCCTGGAGCCATCAGAGACAGGAGAATTTCCTTAGATTCACCTAATTCACTCTGTTCACCTAATAGAGTGTCCAAAGGAAACCTGGTCCTAGAACTGGAAGAAATTGTCCCTCTGTTTTAGTTTATTAGATTTACATCTGGGTATCAGGCCCAAACTTGGGATTTAGAAAACTGAAGAGTACTCAGAAGAGGGCTAGCAGAATGCTAAGTGGTAAAGAAAATGGACATTTATAAAGCTACTACTATATCAGATAGATACTATACTAGGTACATATATATATATATATATATATATATATATAAAATCTCTGAATAAAGGTAGTAAATCCTGGTGGGCAAAGGTGAAGGCTCTAGAGCCAAACTGCCTGGGTTCAGATTCTTCCTCTGCCACAATTAGTTATGTGACCTTGAACAAGTGTTTATACTCTCAACATTCTTATGTATAAAATGGGGAAATAATAATAGTAACTACCTCATAGGTTTGTTATAAAATGAAATGAGTTCGCATATATAACACAGGTAGAATAATGCTTACTCAATAATATTAAATAAAGATTACCTGTCAATTTAATTCTCACAAAATCTCTTGTGGTAATAATCATTTTGCCCATTTTATAGTCACAAAGAAGGGAGCCAGTTTTGAACCCAGGTCTATATAGTTCCATACGAAAGGGGGCAGGTTTTAAGACAAACTTACATCACGAACAAACAGATGTGGAAACTGTGGGTTTTCAAACCTGAGAAGAGTTTACTGGGGGTGGAGGCTGTTACAGGTGGCTGGGCAATGGTAGCGGTATTAAAAAACGTAAACGACCGTCATGTAGAAAAGAATTAGACTTACTCAATGTTACCCAAAGAGGAAAAGGAGAAGTGATGGTTAAGGTTATAACCACCATAGAAAGTGACTTTTCTTAAAGCGAGCACTCTTCAACAAGGGAAAAGGCTGCTTTTTTAGGATGTAAGTTCCTTGTCACTGGACACATTCGAAGAACATCTAAATCGCTATCTGTCATAAGTGTCATAGAAAGGGTAATTTCATTGGGAAAGAAGCTGGAAGAGATTACCTCAAAGAATCCCATGGACTCTCAGATTCTAGAATTGAAAGATAATAACAGAAACATAAGAACACATTCCATTTACAATGCCCAGAACCAAAATGTCACAAGATAGAAAAACTCCTGCTGAGAAACATGCTCCTGCTGTTCTAGCTGGGATATGACAGCTGCTATGTATTTAGCTGTGCATTTGTTCACAGGACATGATGCTTAGCTTAACTGGTATTTTGAAAATCCTAGGCAGTCTCTATGCTTCTATTATTATTATTGTTGTTATTATTAATTAAGCTCATGAAAATGGACATTATTTACTGTGTTACTACTGAAAATATATTTAAAATGCATATAAGCTCTTAAAAGAACATTTTAAAACATTTGGTTGTCAGGCCATTATCAAATTTGTCGTAATTGTGATATGAATAAAAAAGCAGAAGACTTGAAATGAGTCAAGTGGAATCTTCTAATCTGGAGCACCCTCAAAGAATATTTACTAGGAGCATTTAAACTTGCTTGGTAGTGATGACAGAGGAGAGAGCACCGCTGAACTGAACCATCAGTACTCCTCTTTCTCCCCACATACACACATATTTAGGCCAGACAGACTACTTGGGTGCTTCTCTGGGGCACTGCCCTGAAGGAATGTAGTAGGCTACACAGATGAGTCAGTTTAATGTCCCCATGAGTAGTACCTGAGGATGTGTGTGTGGTGGTAGCTTCAGAGAACCAGAGAATAAGGACTTTCTCCTCTCTGGGGACATAACTGTTGACCAATATTCACACTTCAGCTACAATTATTTTAAGCCATACACCTACCATCAGTGATTACTGTGTAAGATTGCCAAAAGCTTTAAAAAAAACCCAAACACATAGATACAGATTCTACACATGCCCCTTCCCTGTTGACCAGCATGTCTCTGTCTTGTGGAAAGCTTCAGACTTTATTTTCACCCCTTCTTTACTGAGCCCTTCAGAACTTTGTTTTTGAAAGGATCACAGGCAAAAAGGCATCCATCTTACCTTGGGCTTGAGCGTTATTCCAGAGAAAGGAGACACTACTTAGAGGAGACATACATGGTTAAAAACCAATGGGCTTGCCATGATACTTTAAATTCACGATATTGCACATTGCTTTGACTTGAGGCTTTGAAGGTTCATTTATTAATTCAACAACTATTTCTATCTAGTAAGGGATCTCTAGAGAAAAATTTGTCCATCACTGGGTCTCCATTCAAGCCTCATCCAAAACATTCAAAAACAATTTGGTGTCCTCAGAGCAATTACTGCGCTGTGGATATTAACCCCTACTAGGAATTTTATGCTTTCAGGTCTTACATTCAAATCTTTAACCCATTTTGAGTTACTACTTGTGTATGGTATAAGATAATAGTCTACTTTCATTTTTTTTGCATGTGGCTGTCCTGCTTTCCCAAGACCACTTATTGAACAAACTTCCCTTTCTCCACTGCATGTTCTTGGGTCCTTTGCCAAAAATTAGCTGTTCATAGATGTGTCATTTTATTTCAGTGTTCTGGTCTTTCACCTCTTTTGTGAAATTTATTCCTAGCTATTTTATTCTTTTTGTTGTGATTGTAAATGGGATTGTATCCTTGATTTCTCTTTCTGCTATTTTGTTGCTCCTATATAGAAATACAACTGATTTTCTGTATGTTGATTTTGTACCCTGCAACACTTACTGTATTCGTTAATTATTTCTAATAGTTTTTTGGTGGGTTCTTTAGGGTTTTCTAGATATAACATCATCTCATTTGGAAATAGTGACAGTTTTACTTCTTCCTTTCTGGTTTGGATCCCTTTTATTTCTTTTTCTTTCCTAATTGCTTTGGCTAGGACTTTCATAAATGGGTACTGTATCTTGTCAAATGTTTTCTCTGCATTTATTGAGATGATCATGTGATTTCTATTCTTCATTTTGTTGATGTGATGTATCACACTGATTGATTTTCAGATGTTGAGCCATCCTTGCATCCCTGGAATAAATCCCACTTGATCATAGTGTATGATCCTCTAAACATATTGTTGTATTTGATTTGCTAATATTTTGTTGAGGACTTTTGCATCTATATTCATCAGTGATATTGGCCTTGGCCTGTAATTTCCATTTGCTGTGTTGTTCTTGTCTGGTTTTGCTATCAGGATAATGTTGTCTTCATAGAATGAGTTAGGAAGTGTCCCCTCCTCTTCTTGGAAGAGTTTGAGAAGGATAGGTATTAAATCATCTTTGAATGTTTGATAGAATTCACTGGGAAAGACACCTGGTCCTGGACTTCTGGTTTTTGATTACTCTTTTGATGTCCTTACTAATGATCAGTTTATTCATATTTTCTATTTCTTCTTGATTCACTTTTGGAAAGTTGTATAATTCTAAGAATTTATCCATTTCTTCTAGATTATCGAACTTGTTGGCATATATATAGCTTATTGTAGTATTTTCTTCTAATCCTTTGTATTTCTGTGGTATCCATTGTAATTTCTCCTTTTTATTTCTGATTTTATTTATTTGAGGCTTCTCTCCTTTTTTTTTCCAATGAGTCAGCTAAACGTTTGTCAATTTTCTTTATCTTATCAAAGAACCAGCTCTTAGTTTCATTGATCATTTCCATTGTCTTTTTTAGTCTCTATTTCATAATAGCACTCTAATTTTTATCATTTCCTTCGTTCTACTGATTTGGGGCCTTATTAATTCTTCTTTTTCTAGTTCCTTTAGGTGTATTGTTAAATTGTTTATTTGAGATTTTTCTTGTTTTTTGAGGTAGGCCTGTATTGCTATAAACTTTCCTCTTACTACCACTTTTGGTGTATCTCATAGACTTTGGTACATCGTATTTTCATTTTCATTTGTCTCCAGATACTTTTTGATTTCTCCTTTAACCCAATAGTATCTCAGTAGCATTTTGTTTAATCTCCACATATTTGTGACTTTCCCAGTTTTCTTCTGGTCATTGATTGCTAGTTTTATACTATTGTTGCCAGAAAGATGCTTGGCATTATTTCAGTCTTTTAAAATTTATTGAGTTGTGTTTTGTGGCCTAATATGTGATCTGGAGAATGTTTCATGTGCATTCAAAAAGAATGTGTATTCTGCAATTTTTGGATGAAATATTCTGTGTAAATCTATTAAGTCCATCTATTCTAATATCTTTTAAGGCCAATGTTTCCTTATTGATCTTGTGTGTGGATGATCTATCCATTGATGTAAGTGGAGAGTTAAAGTCCCCTACTATTATTGTGTTACTGTTAATTTCTCTTTTTACGTCTATTAATATTTGCTTTACGTATTTAGGTGCTCCTGCGTTGGATGCACAAGTATTATATCCTCTTGTTGGATTTTTCCCTTTATCATTATGTAGTACCCTTCTTTGTCTCTTGTTACAGTTTTTGTTTTAAAATCTATTTTGTCTGATATAAGTATTGCTACCCTAGCTTTCTTTTCATTTCCATTTGCATGGAATATCTTTTTCCACCCCTTCACTTTCAGTCTGTAATTGTCTTTAGGTCTAAAGTGAGTCTCTTGTATGTGGCATATATATTGGTCTTCTTTCTTTTATCCATTCAGCCACCCTATATCTTTTGATTGGAGCATTTAGTACACTTACATTTAAAGTAACCATTGATAAGTATGCACTTATTGCTATTTTGTTACATTTTTATGGATTACTTTTTAGTTTTTCTCTGTTTCTTTCTTCTTCTCTTGTTCTTTTCCCTTGTGATTTGATGGCTTCCTTTAATGCTATATTTGAGTTCCTTTCTCTTTATTTTTTGTGTATTTATTATAAGTTTTTGGGTTGTGGTTACCATGAGGTTCATATATAAAAACCCAGATGAATAGCAATCTATATTAAGTTGATGGTCTCTTATGTTGACATCTTACTAAAAGCCCTGCACCTTTACTTTCTGGTCCACATTTTATGTTTTTAATATCATATTTACCACTTTTATGTTTGTGTATCCCATAAGCTCTTATCATAGATATAGATGATCTTAGTACTTTTGTCTTTTGACCTTTGTACTAGCTTTATAGGTGGTTGATCCACTACCTTTCCTGTATATTTGTCTTTACCAGTAATATTTTTTCTTTGACAATTTCCTTATTCCTATTTATGACCTTTCCATTTCTACTTAAATAAGTCCCTTTAATATTTCTCATAAGGCTGGTCTAGTGGTCATGAACTCATTTAGTTTTGACTTGTTTGGAAACCTCTTTATCTTTCCTTCCAATATGAATAAGAACCTTGCTGGGTAGAGTATTCTTGGTTGCAAGTTTTTTCCTTTGAGCACTTTGAGTATATCGTTCTTCTCCCTTCTAGCCTGTAAGGTTTCTACTGAAAAGTCAGCTGATAGCCTTATGGGGTTTCCTTTGTATGTTACTTGTTGCTTTTCTCTTGCAGCTTTTAAGATTTTATCTTTATTTTTAATTTTTGACATTTTAATTACAATATGTCTTGGTGCGGACCTCTTTAGGTTTATCTTGTTTGGTACTCTGTGCTTCCTGTACCTGGGTGTCTGTTTCCTTCCCCAGGTTAGGGAAATTTTCAGGTATTATTTCTTCAAATAAGTTCTCTGCCCCTTTGTCTCTCTCTTCCCCTTCTGGGACACCTATAATGCAGATGTTAGTATGCTTGATGTTGTCCCAGAGTTCCCTTAGACTGTCTTCATTCTTTTTAGTTCTTTTTTCTTTCTTCTGTTCATCTTGGGTGATTTTCTCTACTCTTTCATCTAGATCACTAATCAATTCTTCTGTGTCATCTACTTTGCTGTTGATCCCTATAGTGAATTTTTCATTTGCATTGTTGTATTCTTCAGCTCTGATTGGTTATTTTTGATATTTTCTAATTCTTTGTTGAAATTCTCACTGTGTTCATCTATTCTTCTCCCCAGTTCGGTAAGCCTCCTTATGAATCTTAGTTTGTACTCTTCATCAGGTGGCTTGTTTATCTTTGTTTTGTTTAGTTCTTTTACTGAGGATTTGTCCTATTCCTTTATTTGGAACATACTCCTTTGTCTCTTCTTCTTGCTTACTTCTCTGTGCTTATTTCTACGTATTAGGTAGGTAAGCTCTGTTTCCCAATCTTTGAAATGTGGCCTTAGGTAAGAGATGCCTTATGGGGCCAGCAACACACTCCCCTCTCATCATCCATGCCAAATGATCCTGGGGTGTCCCCTGTGTGGGCTGCATGTGTCCTTCTTTTGTGGCAGGGTTGCTATTGTTGCAGGTGTATGAGTAGGCTAGGCTGGCCCCCAGGATGGCTGTTTGTGAGGCTCAGCTATGTGCAGTTTCTATGGGTAATTTATTGGGCAGGGCAAGTGCCCAGCATGGCTGGCTGCAAGGTCTGGTAACATACAACTACTGCAGTTTTGCTGGTAAGTGAGTCAGGACCCATTGTGGCTGGTTGCCAGGCATAGGGGCACACAATTGCTTCAGCTCCCAGTGTGATTCCTGGCAGCATTCAGCAGCCTCTGCACTAGTCGTTGGGGTAGTCTTCAAGTGAGGATAACTGCATGGCATGTGGCTATTGTCAGCTTGCTTTTGAGTTGGGCAGGCCTCTGGCAAGAACTGGCTACACAGCCCTGCCATGCATAGTTGCCTCCCTTAAGAATATGGATGGGCGGAGCAGGCCCCAGGCATGGCAGCACATAACCTTTTCAGGCATTGGTAGGTGGGGCAGATCCCCAGTGTGGCTGCTTGCGGGCCCAGTGGCACAAGTCAGGTGTGGGTTCACAAGTCTACTGTGGGCTTGTTGGTGGGCGGGGCTAGTCCTTGGAGCTGGGCTGTCTGCTGCTTGGCTGTGCTACTTTGCCTCAGGTGCTCTGGCGGGAGGGGCAGAACCCTGGTCTAACAGGCTAGAGGAAGGATTCCAATGGCGCCTGCCAGAATCTGTGTCAGCAGGACTGAACTAGGCCACAATAATGGCTGCCTCCAGTGTCTCAGTCCCTGGGGAGTGGGCCCAGCTGCCTCCTGCCTCTCCAGGATGCTCTCCAAACCTAGTGAGTCTCTTTTACAAGTGGAATACGCACTTTTCTGTCTGGTGTTTTTGTGCTGGTTTCTGAGTCCAGTGAGTCTGTGTGTGGGCCCTTTAAGAGCAGGTTTTTCTTTCCCTGAAGTTCTATAGTTTTCCTGGGTGTATTCTCCATTGTTTTGCAAAGCCAGATATTATGGAATCTCTTTCTCTTGTGCTGGATCTAAGGGCTGGGGTGGCTAACGTGGAGCTCAAATCCCTTGCCCCTCTGGAAAAAGCTCCATACTTTTGAGATTGCTCCTGGCCCTGAAGCACCATGGCTAGAGTATGTATTTTTTTCTCAGCAGGACTGTATTTCTCCCTCTTCCACTGCTGTCTGTGTTGTCCCTTTCTGTGGAGGTTCTGTTTATCCAGTTTCTAGATCTCTCTCAGAGGAAATTGTTCCACAGGTAGTTGTAGGTTTGTTGTGTAACGGGAGGAGGCACATCCAGGATCCTCCTATGCTGCTATCTCCCAAACTCCTCCTCTTGTTGATTTTTAATAATCACTTTGAGCTTCTTATTTTTATGTTTTGAAATACTCATCATTTTTAATGCCATGCTTTCAATTGGCTTGGCACTTGGGGATAGTTATATTCCATTCTAGAGGGAAATTTTTTCCCTTATACTTACTTAAGGTCATAGGAGATGAAAGGAGGGATAACATAATGGTTAAGAGTATGAGCTTGAGAATCAGACAAAAGTGTACTTGGAACCCCATTCTGCTGTTTACTAGCTGTAAGATTTTGGCCAAGTTACTTATCATCTCTAAACCTAGGTTTCATCATCTGTTAAACAAGGATAGTAAGTAGGGTTTTATGAGAATGAGATGAGATAAGCCATGTAAAGCCCTTTAGCACTGGATCTTGACATACTAGGTGCTCCATTAATGGCTGGTATTACTGTTGTTATTATAATGCACTGCAAGTAGAGGCTAAAGGGCCACGAGACCTCCTCCATCATTTACCAACTGTGTAATCTGGTCCAAATTGCTTCACTTCTCTGAACCTTGGTTTCCTCATCTGTAATATCAGGATAGCTGTAATGCTCACCTAGATTTGTTGTAAGGATTAAATAATATGATGAATATAAATCAATTGGTGCATAGTAGGAGCTCTGTAATTATTATCTTAAACAAAACAATAGCAAAACCAAAAATCTCTCCATTTTAGTCAGGCCTCATTCCAAATGGCCTGGTTACTGAATTTGTCATACACTTGATTAAGTGCTATATTTCTACAACAGTGTAACTGTGAGATCAACAAATATCTTTCTCCATACCTGAGTGATATGCAGACCTGAATTCCTATATCCTAGGGAAGTAATCTCACTTAGTCCCATGGCCTTATGCAGATGGCTCTTAAAAATCTGTTTTTCCTGCCGTGTTTTCTCCTCTGAGTTCCAAACTCATGCATTTACCTATCTCCTTTACATCTCCACCTAGAAGTCTGATAGGCATCTTGAAATTAATATGGCTTAAAAATAAACTTTCATCACATACCTAGCCAAAAACCTATGGCACAGCCTTTACTCCAGTCTATCCCTCACCCCTAAGTCTTGTGGAATCTACATATAAAGCATATCCTCAGTATACCTATTTCTCTCTATCTCAGCTACCACAACTCTCAGTCAAGCCTCCATTATCTCTCACCTGGACAACTACTAAAGCATCTTAATTGGTCTTCCTGCTTCTCTGCTGGACCTTCATCTCATTGCCTTATTCATTTATTACATGTGGGCCTCCCTGGGAAGAGCATGAGGCAGCTCTATGCTGGTGAGGTAGTCTCTGAACGAGTTAAAAGCTGAAGGCTGTCTGCTGATACACTTCCAGTAGTTGGGATAACAAGTCCCTTGCTGAAGGGATAGTGTAATTCCGTGTTCATCACATTGGATATCCTAATTGAAAGCCCTTTCCTGAATGATTCCAGGATACAAATGGGTAACTCTCTGATATTCCCTTTCTGTTGTAGAATATTTGCATTTTATAAAGTTTTTACGCCTAAGTTTGAATTTTGACAGTGGCTCTGTAACATAAGCATTTCTATCCCAATTTTCTACAAAAGGAAATTGTGGGTGAGAAAAGTTTTGACTCAAGGGCAAGCAGGTAATAGCTGATAAAAGGGGGACAAATTATTACTTTGATTCAAAAGTCCAGCATTTTTTTCTACTATGCTTCACTACTTCCCTAACCAGAGAGTTTAGTTGAGCATAAAACCCCATTTCCCGCCACCAAGCTTCTTAACTGAGTTTTCTTGTACTCTTTTTTTTCTCTATTTGTTCTTTCTGCAGAGGGGCTTGTGTGTGATTATTTGATTATTTTTATACTAGAAGTGTGGGTAAAACTGACACATATATTAAGAAAAGGCAATCTCCAAAGTAATCAGGTTAAGACCTTCTTGGAAAGACTTGTGTGGTTAATAGTATTTTGAATGGCATCTTTAAAAAAAATCAGTTGTTCTTTATAAAAATTATTTAATGATAATGCTCTAAGTAGGTGTTTATTCATGGGGAAGTATTGAGACTGCATCTAATCTCTATCAGATAAATCATTAAAGAGAGCTTTAAGATGGCTTTGTATGCTAAGCACACGCTGAAGACAAACTTCATATTCAGCAAACCTGTATTTATTATTCACTTACAGTAGGTAAGACTGGTAAGTAAGCTTCAAAGAACTTTTTCAGTGTCAAAGCCCAAAGCCTTGCCAGCTGATTTGAGAGGGTGGTCAAATCTTGTTAATTAGTCAGCCTGTCAGCCTGTCAGAAGAATTATGTAGAGTTACAGGTAATAGCTCATTATCAAGAAATAGCTATTGTTAATTATGACAAGGTCATGAAAGTAATATCTTTCTGAATTTGAGAGAATATTAAAAATAAGGAAAGTGTCTTAGAGTAAAATGAGACCTAAAATCAAACACAGGAAACCATGTCTGAAAAAGGAAGCTTGATGGTCTCCTATGAGTTATATGATACTCTGGGCCCAAAGCAGCAAGTCCTCAGAATTGGGTAGCTACTTCTTGAGGTGATCAATGGCCACTCTGGGCCTTGATCACTGGTCCCTATGATCTTCTTGTTTACAGGGGAGTATCATCTTGAATGCTTCATTAACAACCAAAGTGTGCTAGAGTCATCTTTAGTTACAATCCTCTTGTAGAGTTGTTCATTCAATGTGTATATTGAAATTTTCTTGGCTGCGTGCCTGAGACAGGGGAGGAAAAGAGAGAGGGACTTTAAAAAGATGATAACAAAGTCCCAAAGACACAATTTGCAAATAATAACAGCTATCATTTAATAAGTCATTGATATTCCAGGAACTGCGCCAAGTAGTTTACATATATTATCTATTTCAATCCTCACAACTGTCTTGGAATGTGGGTAATAGAATTATCCCCATTTTACATACAAGGAAACTGAGAAACAGGTTTGATCACTTACCTGGGGTCACATAGTGAGGGGCAGTGCCACTGGAACCCAGGTTCAAATAACTCCCAAGTCCATGCCTTTAATAATACTTAATATAATAATAACAATAACTATTATTAGTAGTAATGTTTCTTAAAAATTTATTAGATAGGACCAAAATATATGAATCATAAAAAAATGAAAAATTGAACTTGATCGAAAGTAAAAATTTCTACTCTTCAAAAAGCACTACTAAGAAAATGACAAGGCAAGTCATAAGCCAGGATAAAATGTTGCAACACCTATATCTGACAAAGGACTGTTATTCACTACATACAAAGATTTCCTCCAACTCAATAATAAACAGACAAACCGCCGAATAAAAATGTGCAAAAGACCTGTGCATTTATTTCACAAAAGAAAATACAAGAATGACTAGTACCGACATGAAAAGAAGCTGAACATCATTTATTATCAGAGAAATGCAAATTAAAACCACAATGAGATACCACTTCACACCTATTATAAGGGCTACAGTTAAACAGACCAATAATATCAAGTGTTGGTAGTGAGGTGGAGAAATTGCAATTTTCATTGAAAGCTGGTGGAATTGAAAATGGTATAACTATTTTTAAAAACAATTTTATTGTTTCTTGTAAAGGTAAATACACATTTATCACATAACTTAGCAATTCCACTCTTAGGTATTTACCCAAGAGAAATCAAAACGTTATGTCCACAGGAAGACTTGTATATGAAAGTCTGTAGTAGCATAGTTCATAATAGCCAAAAGTCAAAAAAACCCTCACATTCCCATAAGCTGCTGAACCGATAAAAATCTATTATGTTTATGAAATAATAATAATAATAAAGAAAAGCTGCTGATACACACAAAAACATGGATAGAGTTCATAGACCTTATGCTAAGCAAAAGAAGTCAAACACCAAGGAGTGTATTCTACATGATTCTATTTACAGGAAGTTCTCGAATATACAAAATGAATCTATAATTTAAAAAAAAAAGGTCAGTGGTTGCCTGGGGCAAGGATGGGGAGACGGTGGAGATTGACTACAAAGGGGCACAAAGAAACTTTTGGAGAGACCGAAAAGTTTTCTACCTTAATTGGGATGGTGGTTATATGGATGTTTATGTTTGTCAGACATCATCAATGTGTATACTTAAAACATGTGAATTTTCTAATATGTAAATTATACTTCAATAAAGAAATATTTAAAAAATGATTATAAAGGAAGCATGCCTTTAAAAGATACCCTGATTGAAAGAAAATTTGGCTCAATAAAATAAACCAACAAAATATGTCACTGTTGTTAAGATGGTGTCCAAGAATCACTCTTCTATCCTAATAACCAAGTCCAACCCCCCAGCTACCGAAGTACTTGTTACAAAAAGATGGATATGCAATGGCTCCTATTCTTGTCTGTACTCCCACAGATTGTGGCTTCACTTTTCCCACTGGGAGCTGTTTCCAAAAGCAGTCATAGGCAGGCAGAGAGCCCAGCAATTTCTCTGTTGGCAACTCTCATAGGATATATAATGTCTCCCCCAGTGTCAATCGTATTTATTGAAGGGCTCATAGGTTCTCCTGGAAGTTAGAGACATCAGTGTCTCTCTAATCATAGATCCCAAGGCCGACCACAATCATGTCCCTCCTGGCCCTCTGAAGGCAACTAGTCCTACAGAGATCAAAGGACACATGCAAAGGGCCCTGGTCTTGCATTAGGCCAACAACCTCAATTATGCACACACACTGTTATTTCTTTTATTCTGTACCCAGAGGGACTCTGACTCTCTTGGTTCAGGGTGAGCCCTCAAACTCTCTGAGAGGGTTCACTTAGGAGTTTAAGCATGCAGCCCATTAATCTTTCTGGCAACATCTGAACCCAGGACTTGAAGTTCTCTTTGTTTCTCCCATTAAGTATTAATGCACAGTCACAGGTATCCTGCCATTCTCAAACTTTGAGATACAAACTAAACTTCAATTATGGTCCTAATTTCAAGCTCACAGTCCTTAAAGAATAAAAGAAACCTTGGGTAAAAGGCATAATCAGAGTTCAGTGGAATTGATCAATAGAAGGGTCTTGCTGTTTCTGCTTATGACTGGCAAAGGCAACTAGAATAGAAGTTCCATTGCATGGAATATGATCTGGGCAAATATAAGGTGTCTGAAAAGTAAAGAAACAAAGGAAAAATATTTCATTTCTATATTGTGCTTTTTCCCATTAGTGATTGTTCCCATGACTTATATTTAGTGGCATTTTGCCAGCAAAACATTTTGAGTTTGAAGGAAAATGAACATATTGTTTAAAAGTAAAGACCCCTTGTTTCCACATTTTCCAAACATTCTCTATATATTTGTCATGTCTTTGAGAGTTGGGTTATTTTAGCTTAGTTGAATAAACCTGCAATTCAGGTAGCTGCCATCACATGGTGGTATAGATATGGGTTATCCAACTAATTCTTACTCTTCACTTTCCTGCAGGTGTCAATCACTAAGATAAGCCATAGATGACCATAATTCATTATTCTTTTTTGTCTGCATATATTCTCTATTAAAAACAACTCTATGAATCTGGTGTCTAGATGGCATGAATCTGTCAAAAGAAAAATCATAAGCCAAAATACCTGAAGTAAAAAAAAAACCTAATACAATAAAGTAGACTGTTATCAATCCTAATTAGCTTAATCAGATACTTTGTTAGTGCTATCAAGTCAGTTCTTATTCCTAGCAATCCTTCGTACAGCAGAGTGGAACCCTGCCCACTCTTTTTGCGCCATCCTCTCACTTTTGGGCACCATATTAGACAATGCTCTACTGCTATTCGAAAGGTTTTCATGGCCAATTTTTTCGGAAGTGAGAGGCCAGGTCCTTCTTCCTAGTCTGTGTTAGTCTGGAAGCTCCAAGGACCTGTGCACTATGAGTGACCCTGCTGGTATTTGAAATATTGATGGCATAGCTTTCAGAATCACAGCAAGACCCAGCGCCACAGTATGACAACCGACAGACATGTGGTATGATTTCCTGCCTGGTAGCTGAGCTGTAGTGGTGAGAGTGCCGAATCTTAACTGCTAGATCACCAAGGCTGGCTAATCTCTGAATCAGATCCTACTATCCCCCAATCTAATTAGAACTCACTTTGAACCATTCCAGCTTTGACAAGTTGCCCTAGATCTTGGCCTGGGCACAAGTGCTGTTTGCTGCCTGCCTGATCTGTTGGCTCTGATTGAAGCTGTGGGGCATCAAGGCTTGGCATGAAGCTGGTCACTTTAGGCACTGAAACCTCTTAATCACTTGCTAACTATAATTACTCTCTGCTAAGACCTTATCTATTCCTGACTCACAGGCTGTTCTCACTTCAGCTTAAACTTCTGGTATTCTTCCTGAACAGAGGATGGAGAGAAAACATCTTCACCCTACTCAGGTTCCACGTGCTTAAAAAAGGAAAAGCTGAAACTTTACAAAGACAGCAATGTATAGAAAGACTGTTCCTCTAACAGAAAAAAAAAATCTCCCTTTGGGGAACTCTTTATGATTACCCATAACTCTCTCTCTCAGTCTCTCTGGCATTAAAAAAAATTGTGGTAAAATATACATAACGCAAAATTTACCATTTTAACCATTTTAAATGTACAATTCAGTGGTATTAATTATATTTACAATATGCAACTATCAACACTATCCATTTCCAGAACTTTTTCATCATCCTAAACTATCTTTCTTTTAATGAATACTAATATTAATACTGATCTCCTTGCTTAAAAACCTCTAATTTCTGTTCAAGTTATTTACTGTCTACAATTAACTGGCTTTTAAAGAGAGCTATCCATCAGGCCTCCCCTCCCGCTTTTTTTTCTCTCTAGAATTTTTAAAATATTTTGAACCTACAGAGCCAAATCATTTTTAAGCAGTTGTTCAGAATAGCAGTTTACTCACAGAGTGATTATGGCACAAGGGGTGTGACATTCTCCCACGATTTAGAGGATAAGGTTTCAGAACAGATCCTAGAGAGGAGTTGAGTTTCTCCCTACTGAACTCTGCTTTTGTTTCAGGAAGTGGCCACTGTGTAATTAGTGGTGAATCATCAGGCTAGAATAGCAGGCATGGTAACTTGTATTTTCTTAAACATAGAGAAATTAAGAAAAAACTAGTATAGTCCACACTCTATGCTCTATTTATTATTATTGTTTATTTATTTATTATTTATTAATTATTATTAAGACTAATATTTATCTTTAAAATTATTTTAATATAACAAATGAGTTATAATCAGTAAATAATCAAGTTAGCCATGCAATTAGCCATGCAAATGTTCTAATTCCCTATAGAATAAGTGGGAAAAAATATAGAAGTCTGTGAAAGTTTTCTAACTTATGCTTCAGTTATCCTACTTCTATCAACAGGTTATTCCAGTAATTTTTAAAAGAACTCTGGCCTTATCTGTTCCAGGTTAATCAGTTTTTAGACAATTACATTTCAAGGTTTAAATGTCCCATTAACACTTTCATGAGCTGTATTAGAAGCCAGAAATATTAATTCTCGAGCCTTTTTGTTTCCTGCCAGCTACAATAACTCATTTCTGCTTAGCCTTCAACTTGAAGTTCTACTTGATTTGCCCACTTGCACTTTCCTTCATTCTCAGTTTCCAAGCTGCTTTTTAAACTGGAGGCATGTCTGTCCTTGGTTGTTTCAAAAATGCTCTCAGAACTACTTTCTTTTGGTGAATGAAAAGTCTTTCTTTGACATTTTAAATCTTGATTACTTAAAGGAGCCATACTAGACCATTTTGTAACAAAGACAAACTTGGCTGAAGTTAAATTACACGGGAAGACATCCACACCCAACATAGTGGAATTATTTTATAATTTACTTTATTCTAAAAATGCTATAGGCTCAAAATAATACAAATATAAATTAAATAAACATATAACAGTTTTCTCCTCCTGAACCCATGGATCAGAGTGCTCCCCTTAAATTAACCACATCCTATCATTCCTTCACAGCTTAACGGTTCCCTTATAAAGATTTATCTGATTAATCCAGCTTGCAAAGGTCTCTTCTTTCCTGAATTCCTATAGCAGTTACATGGGCTCTTTCCCCTTTAAACCCTTCTCACACTTCTGCCAAAGACAGCTGATCATATTATTCCCCTGCTCAAAAGCCTCTAATAGGTCTACCCTGCCTTGACAATAATTTCAAAATCTTTAATGGAGCAATTAAAACTCCTTATAACCTTGCTCTGAACTTCTTTTCTGGCCTCCAAACCCACCCTGGACTATAAGTACCATCATTTAATAATACCACACAACTTTAGAGTCCTTAAATATGCCATGAGATTTTATACCTTTGTGTATCGGCACATGTTTCTTATAACTGAAATGGCCTATTTCCTTTTTAGTGCCTGTTGAATGCCTATGCATCTTTTAACACCTGGTCAAGAGTAACTCCCTTTATGAAAACTCCTCTGACTCTCATAGGCCAGACTAATATATGATAAAGTTTTCACAATTATGGTGCTGGTATAGGAATAGACAATTATATAAATGAAACATAACAGAGCTCCGAAACAGGCCCATATATACCTGAGAATTTAGTGTATGGTAAAGGAGGCACTTCAAATAAATAATGCTGGAATAATTGGCCATTTATTTTGAAAGAAAAAAGAAAAAATAGATCCATACCAGATATCATTAAAATAAAGCCAAATTGATTTTTTTTTTTTAAAGATTTTATTTTTTCCTTTTTTTCCCCAAAGCCCCCCGGTACATAGCCGTGCATTCTTCGTTGTGGGCTCCTCTAGCTGCGGCATGTGGGACGCTGCCTCAGCGTGGCCCGATGAGCAGTGCCATGTCCGCGCCCAGGATTCGAACCAACGAAACACTGGGCCGCCTGCAGCGGAGCGCGCGAACCCAACCACTCGGCCACGGGGCCAGCCCCAAGCCAAATTGATTTTTTAAAATGAACCATAAATTCCATTATATAAAATAGAATTCAATATAGGAGACTATTTGTATGTTTTTTTAATGGAGAAGTAATCCTAAAAAAAACAAAGTAAGCAAAATGCTTTAATAAAATGATTGCTAAATTTAACTTCTTCAAGTTAAAAAATATCTCTATGACAAGATATTCTAAACAAGTTGAAACAAAAAGTAGTAGTCTAGGTATAATTATTTGAATTACTTACAACATACAAGACAAGGTATTAGTATCCAGAATATATAAAAAAACTCCCGAAATTCAATTAGAAAAGAAACTCTCCAACAGAAACAGGGGCAAAAAATATGAAAAGGTCACAAAATAGGAAATACAAATGTCCAATAACTACATGAAAAGATGCTCATTTTCAACAAGCAAATATGGAAATACAGAAAGAACAGCAAGGAGATACCATTTTTAAACCATCAGATTAAAAAATAATGAATTAGTTTGATGATACCATAAAATCTGGCAATTCTACTTCTCAGTATCTAAACCAGAAAAACATGTGTGTGTAAAAGAATGTTCGCTGCAGTGCTGTTTGTAATAGCGATAGGTTGGAACCCCTAAATGAATATTAATAGGGGGACCAAATAAACAAACTGCATTATATCTGTAGTATAGGACACTATGCAGTAATTTACAAGGATGAGGTATTGATAAGACATAGCGTTGAATGAAGCAAAAGCAAATTTGCAGATATTTCTGTACAGAAAAATGCTGATTTCATAAAAAACAAGAAAAATAATACTATATATTTTCTATCAATACATGTCTATGTATGTAAGTGCTTAGAAAAAGTTCTGCTTTAAGGGGATGCTAACCTTACCTATAATATACTTACATGCTACTTATATAATCAAGAATTAAAAATAGACTAAGAAATATGTTAGGTTTTTTAATATTTAAACATTATTCACTATGAATTTTTTTGGCAAGACTAAAAGGATGTTTCCTCAATCAAAACAACAGTTTAGAACAAACTATTCAAGGTAGGGACTATACCAAAGACATGCCTCTACACTCATTATCTCATTTAGCTTCCCTAACAAGCAGGGCCCGGTTTAGGGAGAGGCAAGTGAGATCATGTCATCCAAGTACAAGACTGAATCCTGCCTTTCTTTTTAAAAAAGTGATATGTTGTTCATTAGAGATTTTTGCATTAATTTTGATTTTTCAAACGATTGCGACAAATTATTTATCTTGATTAATGAGTCTTTTGGTGCTCCCTAAATTTTTGCATCCAAGCTGAGTGCCTCACTCACCTCTTCCTAGTGGAGACCCTGTATAACCGTACTGTGAGTCTGGTATTATTACATCCATTTTACCCATGATGAAACTGGTCTAAGGCTACACAGCTAGTAAGCTAGTAAACAATAGAGCCAGGATTCAAAGTCAGGCCCATGAGAGTCAACACCCATGTTTACCAACTCAAAGTTTTTGTATAATTTGATTTTGTTTGGTTCATTAGTTCAATGGACCTATGCTAATTCCCAATGATAATATGCTTTATATATCTTCCATGTGGGTGTGCTTCACACCCTATTTGGCAATATAGTTTTAGCCTTGGCAAACAATTCATGGGCGCACTCTGTACTTTGCATTCCTCACCATCTGTCAGAGAGATATGAGAAAAAAGTCTTGTCAGAAATAGGATATGAATTATGCAGGACCAGAGTGGTTTGATCCATACTCTCATAAAGCTATGTAGACTTGAAGGTAGATTTATTGGTTCCACCTTATTTCAATAAAGGAGTACTTGAAAGGTAAATCATTGATTGCTCATTGTCAGTTTTCATACCTATTTTGAGAAACAATCAATGAACATGTATTTATCAAACACTCACTTAGCTCCCTTCTCTGTGGTTCTCAACAAGGAGTAGTAAAGCCCCACAAGGGAATTTGGAAATGGGTAAAGGAGGTATTTTGGTTGTCCAAATGACAAATTGAAAAGGATTATTTGACACAATCTCAAAAAATGGGAGAGATTATATCTCTGGTGATGGTGGTGGGAAGGGATTTGGGGAGTCAGGAAAGACTATGGAGGAGGTTTTATTGCAGGTAAGTCTTTGGCATATCTGGACATGGAGAGAAAGGCATTCCAGGCAGAGGGAAGAACTTGAGAACTTAACAAACACAACTCACATTTACTGACTACTCACTATTTGCCAGGCACTGTTCTAAGTGTTTTACAGATTTTAACTCATTTATTTCTCATAGCAATTCTGTGAGACTATAATGAACTCTGATTGTCAAGCTAAAAGGTTTAGAAAATGTCACTTACTATATTTCTATATTGGATAGTCTCAATAATATGCTCATCAGTAAATTAAAGATTCAGAGAAATTCCAGTGGCACAATGCCTGTTTAATATTGTTTAATCCAGACTCTCACAAACTTATTTGGTGGAAAATATATTTTCATCAATAAACTTCTATCTACATTAGTGTTCCAAATGAACACGTTCTGGGAAACTCTGTAGATATTGTGGAATTAAGCTGGTTGTAGGGGAAATGGAAAGAAAGATACAAATCTGAAACATAATTTGCAGTTTTTAGTGGTCAAAGAAAGTTTTTCCTTTGACAAGATCATAAAATGCTTTGTGGTATTTTTATGGTGATTTGACAAAGAAATAACATGATGCCATCAAGGTTTGTTCAACTAATTGTACCTAATTAGTTAATCTGTCTCAGCATGATTTTTTTACTTGATAGTCATTCTATATTTCATCTATAGGAATAAACTATAATGAATAGTTCATAACATATTTAAAAAGAAGAATAATAAGATAAAACTTATCCGACCAGGTGCTAAAATGAGCTATAAAGATAAAATAACAAAGGTAAAATAAACAAAACAAAGTAATATTGGTATGAAAAGTATCAGTGGATCAGAATAGATAACCCAGAGACCTACCAAAGAATATTTAAGAATTGGTTTATGTTAAAGGTGACATGATAAATCAGTAAGATATGGTCATAAAAACTTATGCTATTAATGGCTTTAGGGTTATGTCATTTAAATATATAGAAATCAAAAAGTTAGATTCTAATCCTACACTTTATACTGAAATAAATTCCAAATGGCTTGGAAATGCCAAATGAAGATAGGAAAACATAGAAAAGTAGAAAAAATATAGGCAAACATTTATCAAATTATGGTAAAAGATATAACTTTATGAGCATAAAAATCAATGGGAAAACAAGAAAGAAAACGTTTAATATATTTTATGGTCTCATTAAAACTATCAAGTATAAAAAATCCCGTTCTGCAATTAGACCACACAAATTGTTCTCAAGCAGATATTGTACAAATATGTTGGTCATGTGCCAGGCCATAAAGAGAGTCTTAACAAAGTTTGAAGAATGGATATTATATTCTGTGTCCATAGTACAATTAAGATGTTAGTAATAAAAAATAAATGAATAAAAATGCAAATTAATAATTAATAAATAAAATATTAATATAAGCAATAATAAATCCTCATAAATATGCATATTAAAAAACATTCTCTGGGTCAAAGGAGAAATCATAATAGAATTAAAAAATACTTAAAACTGGATGATAATGACAACATAGCTCATCAAAATACATGGGACGCAGTGAAAGCCAGGTTCCAACAGAAATTCACAGTTGTAAATGTTTGTACTACAAAAAGACTAGAGGCAGAAAATTAATAAGGCAAACATTCCGCTAAGAAGATAGAAAAGGAACAAGAGAACAAACTCAAAGAAAGCAGAAGAAAAGATAAAAGTAACGATAATAGTAAAAAGATAGTAAAGATAACAGAAAAATCAAGTAAATAGAAAACAACAAATAATGAGGGTCAACAACAGCAAAAATTAGTTTATTGAACAATCTAACAAACTATACAGAGTTTTTAAAAGATTAATCAAGAAAAAAAGAAAAGGCACAGATAAATATATTTTTATAACTAAGGAGATAACGTAGACATTAAAAGATAAAATATTTATCAATAAGCTTAATAAATTGAAAACTTAGATAAAATGGAAAAAACGTAGAAAAATATATCTTCACAAAATTGAGTCAAGAAGAAATACAGGACTACCACTATTGTCCATGATAGAGTAACAGGGCCAGATATAACTTCTCGCCTTAAATAAGGAGATGACTGGACAAAACATATGAAATGATAGTTTTCAGACATTGGACAAGAGACAGAATATAGCAGTGATCTCTGAGAGAAGGAACAAAATGAGGCAAGCCTTATGATTGTCCCAGCTTCCTGCTTGAGGAGAGTTTCCAGGCTGCAACATAAGGAAAGGGAACCCTAACAGAGGCCAGTAGTATCTTTGAGTTAAGGAGACAGAATTTGAAGTTTGAGGAGGTCAGGGCATCTATAATTTGTGGTTTAAATACTAGAAGGATGGAGCTGCACACAGACGGAGAATTCTGGAGATCTTCAGAGGGGTACTCTCAAGTCTTTGGCTGAGGGCTGCCCTTTGCATACATGGGAGGAAACTTCTGAAGCCAGGAAACCAACAAACCAGGAGAATGGAGTAGGCAGAAAAATCCCTGCAGCATACACCAGGCTGGTGATAGTTTCTGTTCCCACCAGCCACAGTGGAAAGATCTCCTCATATATCACAGAAGAATCCCCAGAAGGGTATTGCCTTAGCCAGGGGGACAAATTAGTCCTAGATTAAAGGCTTCTCTGGACCTAAACTAAAATTTCAAGAACAATCCTCAAAAGGATAAATCTGATTCCAAGCAACAATTGTATCCTGGAACAAAACCAATAATATTTAAAGAAATATAAAAAACTGCAGTACCTAAAAAACATAGAATTCACAATCAACAGCATTAAAAGAAGCAGGAAAAATAGGACCATAATCATAACCATAAGAAAAATCAACTAGTAGAAACATATCAAAAAACAAAGCAAATTGTTGAATTAAAGAAGAACAGTAAAACTTCATTATAAATATACCTGATTTGTTTAAGATCATAAAATATGAGCATGATAAAGAAACAGAAGATATATAAAAATATACAAGTAGAATTTTTAGAAATTAAAACTACAATATCTGAAATGAAAAACACACTGGATGAGATTAACAGGGGAGTAAACACTACAAAAGAAAAAATTAGTCATCTAAAATGAAGCACACAGAGAGAAAAAAGACTGGAAAAAGTGAACAGATGAGTGGGATGATATAAAATACTCTACATACATTTAATTGAAGTGCCAGAAGAAGAAGGAATGAGTGAACAAAAAAATTGAAAAAATGATGACATAAATTTTCCCATATTTTATGTAACCTATAATAATAATCATATTGCTGAACACTAGTGATCAAGAGACACTCAAAAGCAGCAAGGGAAAAAAGACATGTTCTCTAGAAACTATACAAGTTAGAATACGATAGAGCATAATATTTAAGATACTTATAAAAAGACTGTCAATCTAGAATTTTATAGTCAGCAAAATGGTAAATATTTGGCTGAATGTATAGAATTCTCTTTTCTCCTATTTAATTGCTTTTAAAGATAACTGACTCCAAAACAGAAAAAACCCAACAACATATTGTGGTATTCATAACATACGTAGAAGTAAAATGCATGACAACAATAACAGGAAGGTCAATAAGAGGGAATGACAGTTAACTTTTGCAAGGTTCTTACAATATATGTGTAGTGGTAATAGTTAAGACTCTAATAAGTTAAACATTTCTATTGGAAGTCCTAAAGCAATCACTGAAAACAAAAAAGATATATAGCTAAAAAACCAATGGAAGAAATGAAGTGAGATTAAAAAAAATACTCAAATCAAAGGAAGGCAGGGAAGGAGCAACATAGGAACAAAAAAATAGGTCAAAGAAAAAAACAAACAGTAGAATGGTAGATTTAAATACAACCATAATCACATTAATGTAAATAAACTAAACATGTCAATTGAAAGGTATAGCTTGTCAAACTAGATTAAGAAAAGCAAAACACAACAATGTGCTGTCCTCAAGAAACAGTCTTTAAACGAAAAGAAATAAAAAGCTTAAAAGTAAAAGAATGGTAAAAGATATACCATGAAATAGTAATTAAAAGAAAGATGGAATGGCTATATTAATATCATACCAAGTAAATTTCAGAGCAAGGAACATTATCATAGGTAAAGGAAGACATTTCATGATGATGAAATAATCAATTCATCAAGAGAAGAACATAACAATCCTAAACCTGTATTCAGCAAATAATAGCGCTGCAAAACACACAAAGCAAAACTAACAGAACTGAAAGGAGAAATAGACAAATCCACCATTATAGTTGAAGATTTCACACTCTTCTGTTAAATACTTGACAGAAAATGTAGATGGAAAATCAGTAGTGATATAGAATTCTTGAACAACATAGTCGACTAATTTGACCCAACTGATATTTATAGAACCCTCCATACAACAGCAATAACTCCTTTTCAAGTGAACATAGAACATTCCACAAAATGAACCATATTTGAAAATTTAACAACACACGTATTACGGACTGAACATTTATGAACTCTCAAAATTCATGTGTTGAAGTCTTAACCCCCAATGTGATGATATTTAGAAGTATCTATGAGAGGTAATTAGGTTTAGATGAGGTTATGAGGGGTGCCCACGATGGGTTAGTGTCCTTATAAGAAGAGGAAGACAGAACTGAGCACGCTCGCGCGCTCTCTCTCTCTCTCCGTCTCTCTCTCCCTGCCATGTGAGAACACAGGGAGAAGGCAGCCATCTGCAGGCCAAGAAAGAAAGCTCTCACCAGGAACCAACTCAGCTGGCACCTTGACCTTGGACTTCTCAGGCTTCAGAATTGTGAGAAATAAATGTCTATTATTTAACCCACCCAGTCTACAGTATTTTGTTTTAGCAGCCCGAGCTGACCAAGACACTTCTAAATAATCCATTAGCCAAAGAAGAAATCACAAGAGAAATTAAAAAATATCTTGACCTGAATGAAAATGAAAAACAACATATTAAAATTGTGTGATGCAGCAAAAGTGGTACTTGTGGTGAAATTTATACATTAAATGTTTATATTAGAAAAGTAGAAAGTTTTCAAATCAATAATTTGAACTTCTACCTTGAGAAATCTATACAAGAATAAGAAATAAAACCCAAAGTAAGCATAAAGAATTAAAGAATAAAGAGCAGGAATAAATGAGATATAGATAAAGAAAATAAATGAAAAAGCCAATTCTTTGAAAAGATCAATATAATTCATAAAACTCTAGACAGGCTGATCAGGAGGAAAAGAAAGATGACACAAATTTTTTATATCAACTATGAAGGAGGAGACATTAGTATTACTCAGCAGGCATTAAATGGAAAACAAGAAAATATTATAAACAACTTTATGCTAATGAATGAAACAACTTAGATGAAATAGTAAAATCCCTTGAAAGATTAAAACTAACAAAGCTCACTCTGCAGAAATAGATGACCGAAGTATCCTACTTCAATTAAAGAAATTGAATTCTTAGTTAAAACCTTCCCACAAAGAAAATTTCAGACCCAGATAGCCCCACTGGTTAATTTTCCCTAATACTTAAGGAACAAATAACATGAATTATGTACAAACTCTTCCAGAAGCTAGAGAAGGGAAAGCTTCCAAACTCATTTTATGAGGCCTGTATCACTAAATTCTACAACAAGAAAAAGATATTACAAAAAATGAAAAGTACACACTCAAATGGCTTATGATCATATACACAGATTTTTGACCAAAAATTAACAAATTGAATCAAGAAATTTATTGAAATGATTATACCTCATGACCAAGTAGGATTTATTCCATGCAGTGTTATTGCAACATTGTGAAAATCAGTGAATAATTAAGTAGATGAACAAATCAAAATAGAAAACAAATACGATCATGTCAAAAGATGCACAAAGGTATTTGACAAAATGTAATACCCTTATGATAAAAATATCTCAGCAAACTAGGGAACTTCTTCATCCTGATAACTGGCATCTATGAAAAATCTATAGTTAAGATCATACTTAACACTAAGAGACTGAAGTCTTTCTCCCTAAGAAATTACATTTACAATAGCATCAAAAATATAAAATAATTGGAGATGGATTTAACAAAACATGTGCTAGTTTGTATACTGAACCCTACAAAACATGGTTGAGAGAAATTGTAGAATAAATAAATGAAGAAATATACCATGTTCTTGGAACGAAAGACTTAATACTGTTAATATGTCTATTTTCCCCAAATTGATCTATAGATCAAATGCAATTCCAATCAACTTTCTAGTAGGCTTTTGTTTTACTGTGGTCAAAGGCTGATTGTAGAATTCATATGAAATGCAAAGGACTTAGAAGAGCAGAAATGATGTGGAAAAAAAATCTGGAAGACTTAAACTACCAGGTTTTAAGATATGCTGTAAAGTTATAGTAATCAAGATAGCATGGTATTCATGTGAAGACAGATATGTTGATCAATGGAAGAGAATGGAGTCCAGAAACAGAACTACATATGCATGGTCAATTAATTTCTGTAAGAAATGCCAAGGTAATTCAAGGGAGAAAAGGAAATCTTTTCAAAAAATTGTTCTGGAATAATTGAATATCTACATGGGAAAAAATTAACCTCAAACCTTTCCTGACAGCATATACAAAAATTAACTCAAACTGGGTCTTACACCTAAATGTAAGAACTAAAACTACAGAATTTTTAGAAGAAAACAAGTAACCTTGGATTAGGCAAATATATCCTAAATGGGACACAAAAACAGCAGGAACTACAAAATTTTTAAAAATGGATTAACTTTTTCCTCAAAATTTAAAACTTCTGTTCCTCATAATATAAAAAGAAAATGAATAAGAAAAGAATATGAATATAATAATATAATAATTTATATTTAATATTAATAATTTAATAATTTATAATAATAAAATTTACTATAATATATAATAATATAATATAATAATAATTAATATATCAATAATTTATATTTATATTCAATAATATTTATATTTATTAATATAAAGATATATAATATAATAATATAATAAGAAAATGAATAAGAAAAGACTATGAATATAATAAGAACATGAAAGGCATGTCCCAGATTAGAAGAGAAGATTTGCAAAACATCTGATAAAGAGCTTGGACCTCGAATATATAAAGAACTCTTACAAACTCAATACTAAGAAGACAAGTTCCCTGATGTAAAAAATAGGCAAATATTTGAACACTTACTTCACTAAAGATGACATACGAATGACAAATAAGCACATGAAAAAATACTGAGCATCATTAGTAATTAAAAAATCCAAATTAATACATTGAGATGCTACTTCACATGCAGTAAAATAGCTAAAATTTAAAATATTAATACCCCACGCTGACAAGGACATGGGGAAACTGGAACTTATACAATGCTTGAGAGAATGCAAGATAGCACAGCACTTTAGAAAACAGTTTTGTTCTTTCTTTGAAACTTGCACTTACCATATAACCTGGCTATTCTATTTGAGGGAAGTAAAACATATGCCCTCACAAAGAATGCCCAAAGCAGCTTTATTCATAATAGCCCCGTTCTGGAAAAAACCCAAATATTCAGGAACTAGTGAATAGATAAACAATTTGTAGTATATCCATGCAATAAAAAAGAATGATTGAAACTACAGATACATATAACAGCAAGGATGATCTCAAAAGAATTATGCTAAGTGAAAGATGCAAGACACAAAATACCATATACTGTATACTCTCATTTTTATGAAATTCTAGTAAGGCAAAACTATAATGCTAGAAAGCAGATCATTGGTTTCCTTGGGCTAGAAAGGAAAGGGAGATTGACTGTAAATGGGAACAAGGGAATTTTGGGGGGTGATGGAAATTTTCTACCTGTTGATTCTTGTGATGGTCACAAAACTGACCATTACCAAAACTCATTAAACTAGCTACTTAAAATGGGTGAATTTTATTGTATGTAAAGTATTCTTCAAAGAAGTTGCGATAAAATTTACATATACAATTTACATAAGAGTTTATAGCCTTGATATATACAGAAATAATATAAATTAATGACAAAAAGATTAACATTCAAGTGAAAGATTGCCAAAGTACATGAACAGATAACTCAAGAAAAAATACAACTAGCCTATAAAGCTAAATCCTAATTCAAATAAAAGTAATACAAACACCAGTAATTGAAACACTATTTTTCTACCTAAAATGCGCATTTGTGTGTGTGTTCTAGACCTTGGAGCGTATGGCAAGATGGACGCTTATATCTACTCCCAGTATGGTTGTAAATTTATACAATCTTTCTAGAAAGCAGTTTATGTTATCAAGAGCCTCAAAATATGTATTTTCTTTGATATAATAATCTCTACATCTAGGACACTATTCTCAAGGAAATAAGCAGACATATATTTTTATAAGTAATTTTATTGGGATTATAATGGTTTATGACATTGTTTAATTTTGGGTGTACATTATTGTTTATCAATTCCTGAATAAACTTCATCGTGCTCACTCCTAGTAGTCTAATTTTTATCCATCACCATACTTATGTGTCCCTTTGTCCCTTTTGCCCACTCCCCAATCCCCTTCCCCTCTGGTAACCACTAATCTGTTCTCTTTATCCATGTATTTGTTATCTTCCACATATGAGGGAAATTGTGCAGTATTTGTCTTTCTGTCTCTGGCTTATTTCTCTTAACATCACACCCTCCAGGTCCATCCATGGATGTGGAGAAAACATAATGGTCATACACTGCTGGTTGGAATGCAAACTGGTGCAGCCACGATGGAGATTTCTCAAAAAATTAAAAATAGAAATACCATACGATCCAGCTATCCCACTACTGGGTATTTATACAAAGAACTTGAAATCAATGATCCAAAGAGATTTATGCGCCCCTGTGTTCATTGTTGCATTACTCACAATAGCCACGATGTGGAAGCAACCCAAGTGTCCTTCTACAGATGAATGGATAAAGAAGATGTGGTGTATACATACACAACGGAATACTACTTGGCCATAAAAAAGGACAAAATTGTCCCATTTGCAACAACAGGGATATATTTTTAAAATTTACAATAATATTCATTATGTTAGTGAAAAATTAGCCTACAAGAGTGGGATGATTAAATAAATTATGGTATATACAAGAGGTAAAAAAATCATAAAGCATAATCCAATTTGCTTGTGAAAAATGTTTAACTACATGGGGAATGTTCATAATAAAATATTAAATAAAAGAGGAATAAAAAATTAAATATACAGTTAGAACTCAAGTTCGTAATCTCTATATATTTATAATTATATATGAAACCTGGCCAGAAATACACTGAAATATTAACAGCCATTATCTTCAAATAGTGAGATTATAGGTGATTATTTTCTTTTTTATAATTCCTACACTTTCCAAATTTTCTGTAATGAATGTTTGCAACTTTTATGATCAGCAAATAAACAGCTCTCAACATTAATACATAAAATTTTTAATGTTACGTTTGGCTGTGGAAAGAGAAATTGCATGAGTATAGTAGTACAGTCAAGCCCAGATTAACTTTATTCAGTTGATCCCCTTGGTAGTTCATCTACAGCAGATGGTACATCTAGATTCTAGGTTAAGCCCTTGCTTCTAGGTTGCCTGTCTTATGCCAATTGATGTGTATCCAGGGACTACTTTAGATACTAGTTTTAACAAAAACTAAGGTGAGTCCACAGAAGGAAAAAATATTCTGGAATGCATTTCCAAACCAAATGCTAATGATTTAGGATTATTTCTCCCTCCCTCCCCTGCTTTAAATTATGTTACCCTTCTCCCTCCCACCTAGCAGCATGGAAATTTAAGATGTTTTCTGAATTTATTTTGAAAATTTCTATAAAAGGCTTGAAGTTGTACAAAATTGGCCTCATGAGGCCCAGCAGAATTCACTCTAAAGCAATCAAAGGGGCTGCCAAAGCCTGTCCCTTTAGAGGTTATGCTAGGGATAATTCTCTGCCTTACTGTCTGAGCAGCCTTTTCTGGAGGAGCCTCTAGGTCTTTGCTTGATAATTTTTTGGTTTGACAAATTAGTTTGCTTGCCCTGTCCTGCAACCTTTAGTTGTGAAATCTGTCTGCTGCTGGCTCTTCTGTTTCAGAATCCGTGGTATTCTGCTATTCTTGCCAAAGCTCCTCCATTAGCAGAATCCCCAGATGTCCCCAGGGTGGGTGAGTCAAGGTGATTGCTCTTGTTAAGGGAAATGGGGGATACAGATTGTTGGCAGCTGGAAGGTGATTCAGCTGGTGGCCACAGGGGAAGCGGCCTCTGCCAGAGTATGCCAAAAACTACATGATATTCATTTTAGTTTTTAACCTTCCTCATCCCGACAGCACCAAGCCTAACCATTGCCTAGGAATATCCTTCTCCAAGTCTATTTCTCGCTATAGAACTGAGGCTGCCTATCTAAAAGCTCTTTTTCATTTCGGTTTATTTTAGCCTGATTTCACTTGATACAAATATGGAACTTGGGGCAGGAAAGCACAGAGGATGATTTGTCATCACTACTCCACTGAATAGTGTTAATAATATCATAGTTTTATCTACCAACACATATCTATTGAGTGTGGAGTGAAAAGATGGTTTTACCTGAACAGCTTACTTGCAAAGAACAAGTTGTAAAAGCAATCTGTGCTCCAATATTTCAAAGAGAGAGAGCATACAATATGGGTCATATTCACTGATGTGCACATGGTAAGGAAAAAGAATAAGACCTGGGCCTCAAGGACTTTCTTGATCTCTTAGCTATCAATGTAATGGTCTGCCACGACACTACAATCATCCCAAATCATTTATCTGTGGCTTAGCAAGGGTGTCCAATATTTTGCTTTGCAGGATTTTTACCAACCTATTGATGTTCTGAGGCAATATAGGCTGATAGATAATCATAGACTGGTGCTAATAGTCAGAATTGAGTATTGGATTCCCCATCTTCATACTTTTGTGATCTTGAGAAAATTAATGTTCCTCCTTGAAGCTTAGTCCTTTATCTGTTATGCGGGGTATTAATATCTATTATACAGATTCATTGGGAAGAATAAAGGTGATAATTAATAAAAACAATTAGCTTAGTATCTGGCACATAGTATAGTCTTAATGTTTGCCAGTAATAGTAGTAGTATAAATAGTAGAAGTAGTAGTAAAGTTGTTGCTATTGTTATTTATTCTCAGCCTGCTATTTCGGTAGTAACTAAATACAAATTACTGAATGTCTCAGTGGAGGTCAGTTTGCAAGTGTTTCCCTAGAGAAATAAAAAAAAAGTAAATGTGTTTGGTTATCTTTATTTTTAAGTTTAAGATATTTTTAAAAGATTTAGCCATGGCTGTATTTAAACTTTTGTCGTACTCATGTGAATTTCTTTCAGGGGTTGAAAAATCACCATAGTATTTGCATTTTGTTTTCATGAAAGTGAAACTAAAGTCATTAGTATGATAAGACAGTCATGAAAAGTTAGCTGGAAGAAAATTTACTTTATTTTAGTACTGATATTCCTGAATGCCAGGTGTAAATGTAACTACCCAGTAGAACTTCTCCCCCCAGTGGAAAGCTCATCTACAAGACTTCCACGTCAAGCAAAAGTCAGAAAGTTGGCAAATACTGGAAGTCCATCTCTAACATCATTCCTGAGGGGAGAGAGCTGGATACTACAGTACCTGGAGTTTCTATCCAGTGGGATTCAATTCCTGAAGAAGTAGAAAGCCCTCAATATAAAATGGATCTCAATTACAAAACAGTCCCATAACATGGACCTTGAGTGCGATGCAGACTCCTTATTTTATTCATTTATGTAACAAACATTTATTGATCACACAGCTCTAGAAAGGCATTAAAGCAAGGGTGCATTGCATTGACTTTGGAAATCACTGATAGATTTTCATTGTCCCCTGTTAACCCTAGTGATAGGAACAGTATGAATTTGTCTGATAAGTATTGGGTGTAGAGTTTGGCTTCTCTTCCCTTTGAAATTATTCGTGGTGTACTTTCAAGGGGCCAACAGCTTTGAAAGCATCTCACCCCACACTGAGCTCCAATAACACTTGCATCAGAGACCTCTTGGCTTCTCTGTCTCCTTGTCTTTGCTATTTGGAATTCTAGAAGGCTAAACTAAAAAGGAAATATTCCAATTCCAATGAGGCAGACTGTATTCCTTCAGAAAAGGTATTAGCAATTGTGATTTAAAACATAATTAAGTTTACTTATAGGAAAAACTTCAAATGTAAATATTAAAATATCAAAACAAGCCCAGAAGCCATAGTCTATGTTTTATATAACCCCTGTTTGACATAACACTTATCCTTGAAGATAGTAGGTGACTCCTCCCTGGAAAAACATAGTTTGTTTTAGGACCTCTCCCCAGTGTAAGACAATCATATATATCTATTGATCTATAAGCATGTTCATGGAAGCTGGTCAAAAGCACTTACAGCCTTTCTGCTGTTACAGTTGATTATAATGTAAGCCTTCTACAAAGAAAGTGAAAATTTTCCTACAACTGGAAACATCTTGAACTCTTCAGAGCTAACATAACTTCAGAGCAATGGAAACCACATTTTTGACTGTGTCCTAGGTCCCACCACAGAATGGAAAAAGAGATGGGTTTTGGTGGGGGGACTGGAGGAGTGTGGTCGGTAGAGGGGAAACTATTATATTGCGGCACTTTAAATTTCTTCAATATAGGGTTATGGATGAGGGTGGGTACACGCTTTCTCACAGATTAGCATAGTCTGGAAAATCTGCCCCAATTTTGGCTGAGGAGAGATATTATCTAATATTTTAAAAAATTCAATTAAATCAATCACACTAGTATGTACCTAGTGCCCACTAAATAGGAGGAAAAGGAAAGCAGAAGAGATAGACTGTCTTCAATACAATTACAACCTAGTTGAGGTGACAAAACATACATAGATTGTGAAAAATCATGTTTCACTGTGTTAGGGCCATCAGCATTTACCACGAGGGCAAAGGCATGGCTTGAGGGTTACTGGGAAGAAATTCTCTGCCTCAACCATTTACAAATTGCTCCACCAAGCAACATTCAATGAGAATATCAAAGTAAGTCTTAGGCATCCTTTTTTTTTGGCAATTATTTCTAGAATTAACTTTCCACTAATGTCATACAGGCCCATCTAAAAAACACGGTGGGATTTTCAGTCTTTAGCTCCATTATTAATGAAATGCCCTGCCCATAGAAAGCACTTAATGAAATTTTGTTGAACAAATTGAATTTTTGGTAGTTGCCCTCTCTAAAAGAGTTAATCATATCCCTGGTTTATATTACTCACTGCAGTACTCTCCTGCCATTGGCTACTTCTGGAGCATTTCTGCAGTTTTCCCCATTAAGTCTATCTAAAACTGAAAAGGTAGTAAGCATATGTAGGTGTTGCACCTAAGAGTTCTATCCCATAACTATGTCTCAGCGACCTAACAGAAATAAGTTCTTCAAACGAGATGACTGGGCTAAGCCTGCTGAATACCTCCAAGGTGATTTCTACTGAAATCTGTGTGTAGAGCATGAGCACATTGTATACTGCTGACCTATTGACTTATTGGAAGTTTGGCATATATATTCAGAAGGCTTAGTAATGCTAGACTGATTCCTCATCTAATTCCGTATCTTCAATTCTAACTTTGCACCAATGGGTGATGTGGTTAATGTCTGTAAGAGTCAGGGGATGTTTAAATAAATTGCACCTATTAGCATGTTGTATAGAATGCTTCTTTTCCCCACCACATCAAGCAATATGCACTGCTGCAGTCTCACAAACCTGTACCATCTGCCACAGAGAAGAATGAGCTCAGGCTTCTCCCAAGTATTCTTAACAATACTGTTTTACTTCTCTAAACACAGCATTAACATAGAGCTGATTGTGCATTCAAGTACCATCACAGACAGCAAAGGGACCATTCAACACTCTACATACTCTCTTGCTATCTAGCCTCCCTGTGAACCTTCCAGTGATACCAGCCTAATGGAAAAAGAAATTAAAATATGTTCCTCTTAGGTGATCCCACTCTGAGAAAGCAATTGTCATTGAGCTATGAATCATTTTCTCAGACGTGATTATCATCCGAAGTTTAAATGTCAGCTGTTTTTGGATTAGGCTGACTGATAGTGTCCTAAGAGACTAGAGGATGGGACTATCGTGTACAGATCTTGCTTGGCCTGGTAGCCTGGAGCTCCAGTGGGCTTTTCCTGTATCTTCTCCCTCTTCTCTGCAGACACCTTCCCCTCAGCATAATAAACACACTCAACTCTTTCCCATTCTTAAGAAACGCTCTCTTGATTTAAGAATTCCTGTAGCGATTGCCTTCTCCAGTCTTTTACAGAAAAATTGCTTGAAAGACTAGCTTGTATTCACTGTTTCCTTTTCCGTCCTTCCCAGTTACAGCTTTCAGTAAGGTCACCAATGACTTCCATATTTACAAACCCAGTGAATAATCTTCTGCCATGATATTACTTTATTATTTTATTTCTCTTAGGTATTTGGATTTCCATCTTAAAATTGCATTTTCTCTTGCCTTTCATGATACTCCCTTATGTTTTTCCTCTTATTCATTGGCAGCTCCTTTTCAATGTCCTTCATGGTCTTCCGATTCTTCTTCATAGACTTCCTCTGCAATTGTTGAAGCACTGGTGTTACCCCTGGTACTCATCCTTGGCCTCCTGCTGTTCTTACTCTATAGAGTTCTTTTGAATGATTTGTTCCAAACCATGGCCTAAATTTCCAGTTCTATCTGATGACTTCCAAGTCTATATCTCAGAACTCTTAATTGTGTTCCAGACTCATGTTTCAACTTGCTTAAAGAATATTGCCACCTGGATGTTTCACAAGCATATCATGTTCAATATGTACAAAATCAAACTCATCTTATTTCCCTGAAATTTTCCTCCCTGTCCTGTGGCACCACCATGTGTGTGGTTTTCTAAGTTAGAAATCAGTAAGTCGTCCCATATTCCTCCCTTTTCCTTACTACTAGCATTCATTCACCCATTCACAAAATCACGTTGCTTCTGTTTTGTTAGTAACATTAGCATCTGTTTCCTTCAACTTCATTCCTACTTCATTCTTTACCACCTAAATTCATATAGTCATCATTTCTTGCCTGGCTAACAATAATTTCCTAATTTATTTCCTTCCAATTCATCTGCCACATTGACATCAAAGTGGATCATGTCAGTCCATTGAATTAAAAACCTTCCAGGGTTTCCCATTACTTTCAGGATAAAGTTTAAACTCTTTGGCTGAGAACACAAAGCTCTTCATTACCTCTATCCACTCCACTAGCTTCATCTCTGTCACTTCTGTTCATGTGCACTTTTCTCCAGCCCTATCAAAATATGTTTAATTCTCCCAAATAAATCACATTAATTCAATCTGAATAACATTTTAACGCACTAGAGGAGGGATTAGCAAACTTTTATGTAGAAGGCCAGATAGTAAATAATTGATGCTTTGCCAGTCATAGTTTATGTTGCAACAAATTTACCAATGTAATGTGAAAACAGCTATAAACCATCCATAAACTAAATGAATGGGCATGACTGTGTTCTAAGAAAACTTTATTTACAAAAATAGGGGCTTGTCAGGTTTGGTCCTTGGGTCATAGTTTGCTAACTCTTGAACTAGAGGACCATGGTATATAAAGAAATCTTTTCTTGAATCCTTTTATAGAGCTAAGAAATAATTTTTATTTTTTTATGTCAGTCAGGATTTTCAAATGTTAGGTTTACTTTAAACAAGATACACCTGTACTTAAGACACTATATCAACCTCAGAAAGATCTAGGAACAAAAAGTAATTAATTTCCATCCACAAACTATCTTCCTGGCCATAATACAGATTTAAGCTTTCCTAAACATTCGCTAAGTCTGTATTTTCACTTGGAGAACAAACACTCTTCTAAGAATTCTTTGATTCATTGGATTTGACATACTCACTTATCCTTGTGGTGTATTTCCTTTTTTCCTGAAGCTAAAGTTTCTTGTAAATTATTTTCTGTCTGTTTCTAGGTGTTAGTGCTTCCAGAGTAGGGGAAAATCCAGACCCTGATAAACATTGGGCATGTCAAGGAAAGATTAATGTCACTAAATGCTCTTATGACCTATTATATCATCAGGCATGCAGACTGAGTGTTCTTACTCCAAAGAAAAAGTGAAAATAGAAATACTCGGGATGACTTCATTTCTAGGGATGGAGAGAAAATTTTAAAAATCTGCCTTTGAAGTCTAATCTAGGGACTGATCATTAAGAAAGGCTTTGATAATTTCTTCCTTAGTAGAAGAGAGAAAATTTGAGGAAAAGCAAGGGTTTAATCCTACACATAAGTAGAGTAGGTGGTTATCTGTGGGCTAGTTCTTGTGAGCCTCCCCCAAGTCTTCCTTACCCTACTGTCAAATTACCAAGCATTAGTAGACAGGTCTTATTATCTCCCCACTTAGTACTCTCCTTTCAAGAGAAAAATCTGATGAGCTTAGTGTGTTAATTATTCTAGGCAACATTCCATTTAAATTAAGGCAATGTTCTTCAAGAATAAGTCAAGTACAAATAAATTATTATCAAGGAGTAACATATGAAGTAATTATTACACATTATAACCATAGTATGAGATTATCATCTTTGATCCTGTGGATGAGGGCAACAGGGGATAGTGAAGTCACAAAAGAGAAGGAGACTGAATCCTTCACAACATGGATCCACCATATCGGCCCTGGACTACTTACATTTATTTATTTATTTTGTTGTTTTTGGTTTTTTTTTTTTTGTTTTTTTTGAGGAAGATTATCCCTGAGCTAACTACTGCCAGTCCTCCTCTTTTTGCTGAGGAAGCCTGGCCCTGAGCTAACATCCGTGCCAATCTTCCTGTGCTTTATATGTGGGACGCCTACCACAGTATGGCATGACAAGCGGTGCCACGTCCCCCGGAACGTGCGCACTTAACCGCTGTTCCACCGGGCTGGCCCCTGGACTACTTACATTTAGATGAACATGTGAAGGGAAAAAAATTCAATCTTATTTGAAACGATGGGTACTTAGGTTTCTTTGTTACAGCAGCCCAACCTCCTTTATCATAACTAATTTGAATGATTTATCATCATCATCCTGATGATTTATCAATATACAGAGGATGTAATTTATGTTTCAGGCTACCAAAATGACTTACAGAGTAGTTAGAAACTTGGCTATGAGATACTTAAGATTTTATTAAATAGATATGAACCCTGAGTTCATATGTGTATATCCAGGAAATGTACATAGTTGTATATGAACTGAGCCAAGTCTCTTCTTCTTTCTGGGTCTCAGTTTCCTTATCTGCAAAAGACTAGTTGAACCACATAATTTCTAAGGCTCCTTCCATTTATAAAGGTTCTGATTCTAAGATTCTATAGGCTCTTGCTTGAGTGATTTGGTAAGATCAATTAAGGAAAGAGAATGGGATTTTGAACATGGGGAGGGGAAAGCCACATTTAAGCTTGAATTACAACTGCAAGAAGTTGATTATTAAGTTTTTTTATTGCTGTGGTTACAACATTTAACATCTAACATTTGCACTCTCAAAAATGATCCATTACATTCAGAGAAATCTACTCCTATCTTGATAGAGGATAATTTTTGGTTCTAAAGTGGTGTTAAAAATAACTATCCTCCTGGGGGCTGGCCCCGTGGCCGAGTGGTTAAGTTCGCATGCTCCGCTGCAGGCGGTCCAGTGTTTCGTTGGTTTGAATCCTGGGTGTGGACATGGCACTGCTCATCAAACCACGCTGAAGCGGTGTCCCACATGCCACAACTAGAAGGAACCACAACGAAGAATATACAACTATGTACCAGGGGGCTTTGGGGAGAAAAAGGAAAAAAAATAAAATCTTTAAAAAAAAAATAACTATCTTCCCGCCCCAATTCCTTCACATTCTCTTCCCTTTTCCTCTTTTATAGGTGACACCTGAAGTGCACTTAAGCTCAATAGGGCAAGGCAGTTTCCAAATGTGTGGCATTGCGATCACTGCCATGTTCTTCTTCTCTACTTCTATTCATAGTCTTCCCCTTTCAGTTGAAATATCTTCCTTTCTAATGCAAAACATGTATTGTGGAGGAGGAGAACGTGCTCACCTGCTTAAAAGTGGGGGGCAGAATTGCTGGACTCATGAAATTCCTTTAAGCTCTCACTCTGTGATTAATCTATCATTGCTACACTTAAAGAGAACAGGACACTGGCTCTCCTTTCAGCACACCTACAAAATCCAAAATGCTTTAATCTGAGAGTGGTCATAAAGTGTTGCTAATGTGTAGCTATGCAAACATAGTGCTGGCCCCAGAAAAGCAAGGTTCTACAGATCTAAGGCTATGAGGAAGACATACTTAAATGAGAATATACTGGTTATTCCTACGGAAAGAGCGTATCTGTAAGTCAGGATAGGCTAGGTTTTGCCACAAAAACAAACAATCATCTAACTCTCATTGTCTTAAAACAACAAAAGTTTCTTTCTTATTTAGGTTTCATGTGCAATGTAGGTTAGGGGGACCTCTGTCCATGGTAATCACTCAAGGACCAAGGCTGAAGGAGGATCCATCTTGAAACCTGCCTCCATAATCACCAAAGAATGATAATTGAAAGGCTGAAGCTGAGCACTGGCAATTAAATGTTCCCACCAAGAAATGATACATGTCACTTCTGTTCATATTTCAATGTCCAAAACAAATCATATGGCCACACCTAATTTCAGCTGGGCAGGAAAGTACAATCCTACCAAACGGCTGCAAAGAGAACTCAAATATTTGTGACAGCCTTACTGCATACCACAGAGTATAGGACTGCAAATCATGAAACCAGAGTTCCAGATTTAGCTATACTGTTAAATATGTGACCTATAGCATTTAAACTCAATGGGCTTCATGACTTTCCCCACTGGTTTCTTGTGAGGAACAAAGAGATAATAGAAAATGAAAAGTATAAGTCATTAGTCAAATGTATAGTAATTTTTAATTATCCATACTTTTATGATGAATTACTTTATCTAAAAATAGAGGCATGAATACTTCTTATGTAGGCAGAGCATATAAATTCAATTTGTGGAAATTTAGGATAGCAATCAAATAACAGCAAACCATTCAGCAATAAATTACTATTTATAAAAAGTATATACACAATTACTTAGTTGAAATGGTGTGAGATTTGACTCTTCATAAAAAATGAAAATACTGCCAGTGTAGCTCTGGGGTGAATGGCATAGTCCAGAGATCAGGCTCTGTGTTGAGAGTGGGCTGGGTGCAATGCCAATTATTTCATGCATTTAACAAAGGTTGTAACCACTCTCACATTCAGATAACTTCTTTTTTAAAGCCAGCATTCCATGCAATGCAGTAATGGAAAGTATAAATTCAATGAATTGCTGCAATTAAAATTGGCCTTAATTGACATTTGTTCAGTAGATATTTCCTGGACTGATGTGTAGGGGAAGAGGTAAAGAGTTTTAAAAGGTGATAACCAAAAATTTCCTCTTTGCTTCCCTGAAGGTGCAAAATAAACATCAGTCTTTTAAATACATTAAACTTCAGGATGCCTAAAATGTTGTTACAAATACATATCAGCCACACACTACGAGAGGACTGTCTAACATGGGTTTTATGACACTCCCCCATTGTCAATCACCTGCACCAGGGGTGCTTTGAGTTACCTCAAAAGGTGTCATAAGATTCTAATAAGAATGCTAAAGTAAAAGTATTTTAACTGTCTTTCTGATTTTCTTTTTTTAAATTATAGCTTTATTGAGAGATAATTCACATATCTGAGTTTCTTTCTAATAAATCTATTCTATATGGCACATCTAGGAGAGGAGGAAAATGTTACAGAATTAAAGTTAGGGTGATGGGGATACTGCTTGAAGAAAGAAGGGGGATATAACCACTCGTGATTCATCTTGAGCAAGACTTCTTTCTGAGCAGGCAGCAATAACATCAAACGATGTGGCAACTGCCGTGTTTATGGCTGTTGTTTTTATTTCCGTCTCTCTGTTTCTCTGTGTGTCTGTCTCTGTCTTTGACTCTCTCTCTCACACACACATACATACACGCACACACACCCCACACACACCCACATGCACAGTTTTGACAGTTTTATTGTCTTCTCCTATTTAAATCATGTTAACATGCCCTGGGGCCAGGTACCAGTGGGTATCCTTTGTAAAACCTAATAAATGAGTGAAAGTACTAAAGAGAAGTGACTCCATGAAAGCAACTTTCTGGATTTTTTTCTTTATCAGGGCTTTATCTTCCTTTGAAGAAAACTCCCCACAAATCCCTGGATAAGTGCCATAGGCTATAGACATTTAGAAAAATTCCTTGGGAAAAATGTATGAAATTTCTAATGCATCATTAACGTAATATTTAACAAAGTCTGCAAAACTTTCTATGGTAAGAAAATCCAAGACAAATTGACAAATGAGATTTTATATATCGGTCTGCCAGATTCACCCACAAATAATGGTATGGTAGAAGATACCAAATAATTCAGAATGACATAATCCACTGCAATGGAATTAGTGATTCAAATGTAAATGAAGTCTTAAGAAGAAAGGGAAAAAGATGACCCATTGCTCGGAGATATATACCTTTGGTAACATGCTGTTTTATTTAGCTGGAAGTCCTCTGGTCTTCTCGTATTCTTGGCATAATTCTCCACTGGGGATCTCGCTCGTCTTTAATCATTAAAATAAACTATTCATATTTTCTGCCAGAACCATAGTTTATATATGTGTACTGTTTGTGTAGGAATGTGTTTGAACGTTCCCTGCCTGTGTGTCAGAGTGTGGAGAATGCTCTTGCCTCTCACAGTCCATGGGCTTCAAATCCAAGCTACTTTCCTCATAAATCTACAGCTTTAGCCTTGAGGGAGTGTACTGCTCTGGTTTCTGGCTTAGTGAAGTGTTTGATTCATTGCTTTGCATCTCTCTATCTCTACCACTCCCTTCCATCCTCTCCTTTATCGTGGATAGCTAGTATGTTCTAAGTTCTGGCTCTTAGGTGCATTTTTTCCCCCAACAGGAGCTGGTCTTAAAGATTCCAGTTAAAAAAAATACTTTCAAAATCGAAGTAAGCAATCATCTCTCTCTCTCTCTGTTCCCTATGTCCATCTCTAGAGCCATCAGGGTTAGATAATTTCAATTGTTTGCTGTGCCCTTTACCTCAAGGTATCTACTCAGCCAGATCAATGGGACAATAGTTCCTCTGGGGATATGTGGGCAGAATAGAAGGACATTTACAGAACGGATGCTCAGGGAGATCCTCTAATCCAAGCCCCTGTCTTCAGGCTGGTGTTGAAATTATTTAGGTCTCAGGATTATTGTATCTACCCTTAAAGATTTACATAGTTTCCATCCAGCTGTTTCATTTTAGTCTGTTTCCCTACCATAGTTAAAAACCATTTTCCTTATATCCCACTGAAATGTTCTTTACTATGATTTTATCCCACTTCCTCATTTACTCTTCTGCAGAGATGGAAATCAAAGGTTTAAAAATCTCCTCTACATCCCACAGCTAGAAGGACATGCAACTAAGATATACAACTGTGTACAGGGGGCGTTTGGGGAGATAAAGCAGAAAAAGAAAAAAAAAAAAGATTAACAACAGTTGTTAGCCCAGGTGCCAATCTTTAAAATAAATAAATAAATAAATAAAAATCTCCTCTAAAAATTCTTTCTTATCCTTGCAAACATTACTTTTGTCACTCTTCAAGCCACAAATTCTCAGATTGCATGGGTTTTTAGATGTCCTTACTGTGCTGTGTTTTAGGTTTCTCAAACCTCTTTGCAAACTTCTTGTCAAGAGATTGTCTGAGATAAGAGAGGAAGGGCAGCCAATACTGAAAAAAGGGAAAGGCAAATAGAGAGAGTAGACAGCTTGGGAAGGCATATACGTTTCCAGCACTACCATTCACCGATTAGTCAAAATCAGAAACCTTGTTATCAGCCTCTAGTCCTTCCTCTCCTTCATGCCACACACACAATCAGTTACCAAGTCTTGTCGTTTCTATTCCTAACTGTCTCTGAAACCAAGCCCTTCACTCCTCTTCCACCACATTTTGCTAACTACACCCCCCTACACACACACGAACAAACCCTACGTACTAGTCCAGATCTACCCTTCAGCAGTTTGGATGAGAGTCACTGCAACAGCTTCTTAACCAGTCTCCCTACTTTCAATATTGCCATCTAATTCACCTTGCAGACAATACCACAAAAGCGGATCCCTAAAATATAAATCTGAATATATTTTTTTCTGCTTAATATTTGCAGAGGGACTATTACTTCAGAGTGAAGTCAATTTTTGTTTTTAATCTAATCATAGGAGGCTCTACATGAGCTTGCTACAGCTTATCTCTTTGGCTTCAATAACTAGCATTTCTCCACTCATACCATATGTTCTCCCATTGTACTGGGTTACTTGTGGCTCTTTAAACAGGTCAAAAACTTTTATGCCTTTTCACTTGTTGTTCCCCTCTGTCTAGAATATTTTTATGTCATGTCTCTGCCTTTAACCTTCATAGACATTATCTTCTCTGTGGAAGATTCTCCAATCTCCCAGGTGTAATTTTTTACATGCCTCTTTTAACTCTTAACTCATAATATTTCAACAATTTATATAATTTCAACATTTATCTCTGCTACTAGATTGGGAATGACTACATCTTATTCACTTCGTATTTTCAATGCCTCGTACAGTGTCTACCATAGAGTTAGTGCTCTGCAGACTTTTTAGGACAAGTGAATGGATGAAAACATTTTGAGGTTCAAGAGAGGGAGTTGTGATAGACAGATGGTCAACCTGGAGTATGTCCCACAGGTGGTATCTGTACCTTGTTTAGAAACCTAGTTTATGCCAGTTTGGGAAATAGGGAACTTAAGTTGTTGAAGTTTTTTCCACAATCAAAAGGCATGGATATCTTCCAGTTTATCAATAAATAGGCACTAAGGTCCAGTTTTCCAATTCTGACTAGGAAAGAACATAGAAGCCAGGGACCCCTGGCTGAGTAGTTCATAGCTAAAGGCAGAAACAAAGCTACTTAAAAACTGTGGCCAAGAAGCACAATGAGAGAGATGACTATATGCAGGTACCCATTTCTTGGGCCCTTCTTCCTGTCCCACTATTTCCAAGTGACCCGCCCTCTGGAGTTTCATACTAGACTTAGGTGCCAGGCTCTTCCTGGGTTGCTGCCATTAAGAATATACATGTTTCAGTTGTGGAGTTGGCAATGGTTTTATTTCTATGAGGAGACTTCTGTAAACAAATCACTTTGTTTTGTTTTCCTTTTGTCTGGCATCCATCCATACTGGCTCCCCTCCCCCTCATTCCCATGTGAATCACTATAAACCAAGATAGGATGAGAGCTCTCAGATTGTGAAGCTGACATGACACTCTGAAGATCTTCACCATGCAAATTACTCTCCATAGATTGCTTAATTTATGGAACATGTTCCATAATCACATTTTTCTCCTGACGTCCCTACAACCTTTCCTTTTCCTTATTGCTTTGCCACATTTCCTTTCCCTTGCGGACAGCAGGTGGTGAGTGATGTCTTGGAAAGGGACCCTGGCATAAATTCAGCCTAAAGCAATAGAAACTGTGCTTCAATTAGCTATTTGCCAAGTATAGACATTGATAGGAGACTAGGCTTTTTCATACCAACTGTATAGATGGCCAGGGCTGAGGGTGGAGTTGTAATATGGGAAAGTGGTACAGAGACAACAATATCCAGATTTGCAACCATACCATGTCAGTCCATTAAAAGTCAACTCAATTCTTCTGTACTTTGTTTATAAATTGAGATTAAAATTCCTGGAAGATATTGGCTCATAAGATTTATGGTTAAAATGGCACCACACCCATTTTACAGATGGGCCCCTGGTAAGAGGATATGTCATAGAAATGGTCTACCTTAGTTTCTTATAGCAAAATTGGAAAATACAGACCAGAATAGAATTTCGAGGTCCTCAAAGCCTACGTACTTGCCAAAATCTCCTCAAAATCAACTTTGTTCATAATTTGTTTATATTTAACTTCTAGTTCCATTGTCATTTTCAACAGACAATAGGTTATAAGCCCATTGCCTGGCTCTACAGAGCCAAAGGTGAACTTCAATGGTTTCTCTGGTCCCCTCAGTATATCCTAAAAAGGACTACATTTTCCTTTTAAGACACCAATTTTCCCAGCATCTAATGTATTCACAAACATCTAGTTCTCAAGGATGTGTTATGAATCCTGGAAAGTTTTGAGAAAGCAATAGCCACTGAAATAGTATTTTACAGCTAAAAAACCAAAAAAATGGAGGCTTAAAAGAGTTGCCTGAAGAATACAAATAATGTAGCTGGCTAGTTTCCCACACGAGGCGTCCCTCAGCTTCCCTTTGTGGGGAGCCACCTAAGGCTCTGTTAAAGATAGAACAGGCAAGTCTCTTAGTCACTTTGTTTATTTGTTTGTCTAATATTCAGCAAAAATCAAAGCTTTTGCCTGTGTGTGGGAAGAGAAGGGGAGGGAAGTGAAAGGCAAGGTAAGGCAGAGCAGGCATGGGGTGAGAGGCAGAACTTGCTGCTTGTCCAGAATAATGAATGGGTGAGTCAGCCCCATCCCACAAGCGATCTTACCACATCCTGGCTTCTCCACACCACACAAACACTATGACATGAGACAGGCAGTGCTCCATTTGGCTTTCTTTGCTAACACTGCCTATCAGCCTATTATTCTGACATTCCCACAGTGTTACTACTGTACTATCAGAAAGAGAAAGGTTGGCAGGCAAGGCATATTTAAAGTTATTTCATTAAAGCTGACAGCTTTAAAATGTGCTTCTGAAGAAAAAAAATAACTACGACTACATGCTAGTCCTCAAATACCCCATGAGTCTTAAATTTTCCTTCATGTCTTTACTAAGTTTACTTGCCTTGTTCTCCTGGAGCATCTGACTTAACAACAGTAGCAGTTACAGGAGATGATGCAGTGCTTAAGGGCTATTTCACATATAAACACCAGGTCTTGGTGAGAAACTAGACATGCCAATTCTTGAAATACTCAAATCATAGAAACTCTCAAGAATCTACCCAACTCGGTGTTGAAGGAGAGGCTTAGGATGAAGAGGCCATTAAAATTTCCTTAAGCCACTGGCAGTCCTCTGGCCCTATAAACCTGTTAAGTCGTTATTTTGCTGTCTCTCTTTCTCACTTTGTCTTCGTGTATTTTGCCTTGGATTTCCTCGTCTTTCTTTTTCTTCTCTCCAGATGTCTCCATGGTATATTAGAAACAGCATGGATTTTGGTGATAGACTGATGCAAATTTATAATCTTGTCTTTTGTAGTTGTGAGACCTTGGGCAATTTGCTTAGCCACTCTGGACCTCAATTTTCTCATCTGCAATGTAAGTATACTTATGATTGCTTCATAGTTTTGTTGGAAGGAATAAATGAAACTATATGCGTAAAAATAGTTTACTCATAGAAAATACTCCAATATTAGTCATTTTATTCCCCCTTCTCTTTCTGTGCGCTCTCTGTCAGGTACCTCCCTTAGTCTGCTTCTTTCTGCATAGTCCTTTTGGTGCCTTGCAGGCTTGAGACAGTATGCACATCCTTCTGCTTTTATGAACAGTCCAAAATGCTACCTATCATAGTGATTGCAAGCATGTAATTTGGTGCCAGACTAGTTGAGTTCAAACCCCAGCTCTGTCTCCTCCTAGCTGTGTTTCCTTGGGCAAGTTATTTGACTTCTCTTGGACCCAATTTCCCCCTTTGTAAAACAAGAATAATGATGGTCCTATCTCACAGGATTTCAGTGAGGATGGAATGAGTTAATGCATGTAGCTGGCATATAGTAGGTGTTCTATAAATGTGGACTGTTAAAAAATCAAATGTTACCTTCTCAGAGAGGCCTTCCCTGACTACCCTATTTAAAATTGTAGCCATCACTCTTACTTTCTTTTACCTTACCCTGCTTCATTTTTCTTCTTAACAATTATCACCATCTGACAAAATATATACTTGTCTTTTTGTGTATTTGCTTATTTTTGTCTTGCTCCCTCTACCATTAGAACATTACCTCCATGAAAGCAAGCTCTTTATTTTCTTTAGCCCCAGACACCTAGAATAGTGCCTGGAACAGAGTTGGCATTAAATTAACATTCATTGACTGGATCAATGAGTTCTATCTAGATCATTTCAATGAGAGGAGAATCTTACCTCTTTCAGAATGAAGGAGGCCACATCCTGAGTGTGGGAGCCTTCCTATCGTCTACTGATTCTCTTCCTAGGAAGCGCATCCGGAAAGCCAAACTAAGCCCTCTGCATTACTGACACACCTGGCTATTTCTCTTGAATGCAGGCATATACTCCTACTTACCTGGCAGCCTGGGGATGAGGTCTGTTGTCAAGTTCCCTAAGACACTGCATACTGTGTGGCTTTTTTTTAAAAAAACAATTCTGCTTCTTTTAAATTTTCTTCCCAGTCATAAAAGATATTTTAAGTACTTTATCATCTTAATAGAGTAACCCTGGATCTCAAATCCTACCTTTTTCTTTTTAGTAGTAGAGCACCAAAGCAGATATGACAGGTCAGTGAGAGTCAGAGCAACTTTATGTATAATGGTAGGGTGGAGCAAGAGGGATCCAAGCCAAGTGCCTCCAGCCGTCTCCATTGCCCACATCTGTGTGTCAATCACAGGAACACTGAAGTGCTACTCCTCAGTCAGCTTGTTTTCTACTCTAACACTGAGATCTTCTGTTGGCTTTGTACCTGGCTCGGTGCTATGCATTTGGCATTTGTGAATCCTTTCCCTCTTCTAATGCAAAACCCTGCATTGTCCCCAAAGCTTCCCTTCTGCTTATTTCTGCATAGCATTACTATTTTTAAGAAATATATTGAGGCACAGGTCAAGAAAGAAGAGGGAATTACGCATTAGCTCAGGGAGAAGCCAGGCTATTGTGCAGCGGCAAAATGAAGCAGAGGCACTCTATCTACCAAATTGTGAGAGGAAATAGCTCTGAGCTTTAGCATTACTCATATATGCTTTATATGCATGGCCTTCAAATGGCAGTAATGAATATCACTCTTCCTGTTGATAAATATTGATTTCTCTGTGCTGGTGGGAATCTCAAGTCCATTTGGATTTGATAACTACCAGCTATGACTTTATTAAGAGGCCACATGCCCCTCAGCATGTATGGCTACTTGGGTAACTCCTGTTTTTATCCACCCACCAATTCTAGGCCAGCATTTTCAAAGCAAATAGGGATCAAAGATTTCTGCCAGCACTTCTTCACTTTAGACCTGACCCTCAAGGTGAAGCTGAATCTTTTTTTTTTAAGGAAGATTAGCTAACATCCGTGCCCATCTTCCTCTACTTTATATGGGGGACGCCTACCACAGCACGGCTTGCCAAGTGGTGCCATGTCCGCACCTGGGATCTGAACCGGTGAACCCAGGCCGCCGACACGGAACATGCGAACTTAACCGCTGTGCCACTAGGCCGGCCCCTTGAAGCTGAATCTTAATGGCTTCTGAAGGTGAGCTGTGTGCATTGATATTTACTTGGCCACATCCCTATTAATGATTAGCAACCGTATCTCAGTGAGTGTATGGTACAAAAGTGTCTCAGCCTTCTGAGTACTGTGATACCCCAGAACAGTCTAAGGGTCCACGCTGTGGGTCACTTTAGAGGTAAAACATTCTACTACTAACATTTTTCTGGATAAGAACATCTTTGTAGGGTTTAAGACTGACCTGGTGTAGGGTTGATGGATTCTCTGGCTCAAGTGAATTATGATGAGCTAACTTCTATGATGTCATAGATCAGCCGTGAAAATAAAAAGCAGCCTACTTAAGTCAAGCCTGAAAGGAAATAAGTGTGGGGCTCTAAGAAGTACCTGCTAATGAAAACTAGGCAGCTTACCTCTGGACTGTATTTTTTCCTTTCTATTTCTGCTGCTCTTGTTTGATTTCATGGAGGATAGGTTTATGGTGGGGTCTTTGCTTTATTTTCTTTTGTTGTTGTTGGTTTTGTAATTGCAAGAGAAGATGATAAGAGGAAAGAGAAGAAAGAATGGGTAAAATGCCCATAAACAAGAGGGACAAAATGATGTCCTTCTTTTCACAGGGCATCAAAATAACACTTGGAAAAGAAAAACTGTTTCTCTCAACAGAGTAAAATGGAGATTGCAGTGTTTGAGATTTGATTAACAGGCAGCGTACTTCATCAAGGGTGGAGTCCTCAGAAAGCACTGGGAAGTTAATAGATTTATCTTCATACTCACAGCCTGACAGTCTTTCACCTTTTTTCTTCCCTCTGGAGTCAACACTCCATCTTCCCTCTCGGGGCTTGACCCACTCCTGGTCTTTTCCTGTCAAAACATGCTGAGCTCCTTTGTTTTCACTCAGCTGTATATGCCTGATAACAGTATGGCAAGTTCCCTCTTCCAGGAAGACTTCTGTGTGAAGATCAAATGAGTGAAGTGAAAAGAGACATCTCTGGAAGTAAAGTCCAGGTATCCAGCCAACAGTTGAGCGAAGACTGGGATGCATGTGTGGACCACAAGTGGGTATCAGTATCTTCCTTGCGCCTTTGAAATCCTACTATAGAGTATATCTTACTTTAAGTTGGCCTGGCTCAGAACAGCAGAGTCTTCATACAGATTCTTGAAGAAGGTCTCAGCTTGAGCCTTATTATGTCGACTGCTAGAGTTCAGGCAAGTAAAGATGACCATGGCGAAGTAGTAGAGTTAATTTGCTTGGGGGCTAAAGGAAGATGAAGGGTTTTGTCCATGCTTTTTGCACAGGTTCCTGAGGAAATAAAAGGAAATGGAAAGGCCAAAATGGTGTCTGGTGCCTCACCCAGTCTCAAGAATTAAGATCTGAGCCCCAGGGAGAGCAAGACTTAAGGTGGAAGCCAAAGGAGCTATTTTTAAATAGTAATAGGGAAAGATAGGGACACAAGCAATACCGCTTCAGCGTCCAGGTGAAAAAGTACTTTGGATCATGGGAAAAGTAACACTCTCCCCATTTTACCCAGAGTGGCACTGACACAGTGAGATCTGAAAAGATTCTAAGTGTTATTTGACTCCTCAGAAGGTTTGCTACTTTGGAGAGCACAAGAAGAGACTACCCTAAGCAAGGAATCATGGTCCCACAATATGGCATGGCAGCAATAGAGTGATATTTTCAAATGTCTTCTTGGGGAACATACACCAACAAAAGGCCTGAAATGATGAATAAAAAATACTAGGGGCTGGCCCGGTGGTGCAGCGGTTAAGTTTGCACGTTCTGCTTCGGCGGCCCAGGTTCGCCGGTTTGCATCCCGGGTGTGGACATGGCACCACTTGGCAAGCCATGCTGTGGTAGGCGTCCCACGTATAAAGTAGAGGAAGATGGGCACGGATCTTAGCTCAGGGCCAGTCTTCCTCAGCAAAAAGAGGAGGATTGGCAGCAGATGTTAGCTCAGGGCTAATCTTTCTCAAAAAAAAAAAAATACTGTTTGTGAGCACTGTGAGACACCTCCAGGGATCCTCCTATGTAACTGAGTGATACTCTGAGGGACACAATCAAGGAATTCTGAAATATGCAAGTGGAAATACTAAGACAGTGATATTGGCATTATTACAGTTCACATGACCGCATTTGTAACCACTGGCTGGCGAGGTCTGAAGCATTCATATCGCATGAACAAACATGGCTCTACTGATGCAGAACTTGTCAGCTGTGCATCTGAGTTTTCGCTTTCTTTTTTTCAGTAATGGAGATGGCTTTCTGCTTAAGAATCCACAACTTCTCAATGAATCTCCCTTTTGGTCAAGAGTACACATCTCAGTCAGACCTATCTTAGTGGAAAACAGAAAGCTAACTGGCCCTTAAAAGAATCAAACTCACAGCCTGACCTAATTAGTAAGTTCCAACTATCTGAGTTAACTGGCCATGACCCTGAGAAAAATTCCCTTCTGAACTCTAGAAACTCAACTGTCTCAGTAACATGATAAAGATAAGTTGGGTTATGAGTAAAAATTAGACTCTCTGAGTTAATGGCCTTAGGCTTAGAAGAGGCAATGTAAAATAAAGATAAATGTCTGCCCTGGGTAGGGATTAAAAACTGTACCAAGAGATAGAATGGAACCTACACCCAGGGGATGGAAAAAATGTAATGCAACTTGAGGTAAACAGATTTAGTTAAAACACAGACTTCCTAAATCCATTTTCTGTGATTATTTGTTATTATTCTTAGGAGCTGATTAAGCAGTAGCAGATGTCACTAATACACAAATCTCATTACACATGTAAAATGTGTTCAGTACATAGAAGAAGACCATGATTAGAACATTTCTGCAAGATACTGCTAACTACTTCCTATTTGATTTGAAAGGAAAATTTTACTTTTAATTTCTGAAAGTACATAAAGTTTGAGTCAAACCTTGAGTCACTTTCTGGGAAATTATGAAACCAATATGAGGTTGTCCTTTTTATTCAGATGGATAAATATTCATTGAGTGTCAATATGTTGACAGCATTCAGAATAGGAAAACAATGATTTAACAAAGTTGGCCTTTGCCTTAAAGAATAAAGAGGACAAAAAAGTGAGAGTGGAGTGGAGGGAAACATTCCTTTCTGGCCAATCTGGAAGTTGCTTCACCTAGACAACATTGTGAAATGAAGGAAGTAGGGAAGGAAGATTGTGAACTATGTATTTTTTGCTGTGAGGCCCTTCCTATTTGTAGCTAACACCTGAGTAGCGCTTATCACGAGGCAGGCACACTAAGAACTTTGCATATGTTCCCTTGCTACCACAACCCTGCAAGATAGGTACTACTATATCCCCATTTTACAGTAAAAGAAACTGAGACAAAAAGAGGCGACAAGACTTGCCCAAGGTCACAAGATCAGTAAGTGGTAGAACTGGCACTTGACTCCAGGCAGTTTGAGTCCAGAGTCCACACTCTGTACCACCACACCATGCTGCCTCTCAGTATGCGTGATGGAAGTATTTGGGTTGTGAATCATTAAATATCCAGAATTATTTTACAAGTTTGAATAAGCAAATACTTTTAATAAGTATACATATTAAATAAAAGATAAAACATTCCAAAGACAGTGTTATGCATGCTTCCTTCTTAACTTTCGAGACAAATAAATAAATTAATAAAAGCAGTGCAAATTATTAGGAAGTCAACAGTTTGGTAGAGTGCACAGCAATTTCCTATGAAAGTATAATATATTTTTCCAGTGTCATGAACTATTCAAAACGATATGAATTTCCAACTAGAATCTTTTTTTTTGCAGGGTTGGGGCAGAGGGCTACTCTTCCTAACATGTTAGCATTGAGATAGACCTTATATAAGCCTCAATGACATGAAAATACGCAATTACATTAATGTTTGGAGTTGTGCTTACAGATGGAATTAGGATGGGAGCCCTTTGTATTGTCCTCTTCTATTTCAGGGAAAAGGAGTAGCATGAAAACTGCAAAGGAACAGTATAATTTGTTGTCCAAATTAAATGGTAAGTGCAAGATATAGTTTGCGAATCAACGGAAACATAAGCATCAAGAAGTTGTTTCCGTTCCCTGTAAAGCTGTTACTATTTATATTTACTCAAAAATATGTAGACTCTTGGCATTTCTTTTGGGATCTGGCAGAATGTAATATTTGTATCAGAAAATATTACTTCTTTTAGGATCTCCAGGAAAAAAAAAGTTGCTGGCGAGGATTACATTGTATTATTCCAGTGTCTCTCTTTATTTCATTTAATAGGCTTTGGGGCAATGGTCTCCCATCTCTTTGGAAATATGACAGCTCACCACTCACAGCAATGCTGGGGAAAAGGAGAATTGTGAACAGATGGATCCAAAGTTAGAACATCTGCAGGATGGCTTTCTAAATCTTCTCTAAGCCACAGCACACAGTATGATATGATTCGTTTTTCTGAAGTGCTATCAAAAGACTTTCAACTTCAAACAACCAGACAATAAACAACCATAGCCCCACGTGAGAGATCAAAAGGAAATTTTATATAGCCCTATGTTTTGTAGCAGTATGGCAGAATGGCCATATGAAGCAGATCACTATCTTATGTATTTCCCTGATTTTCTAAAGTAAAGAGTGATTTAGTAGTAAAGAGAGATGTTTGCTGTCTCGTGTTTCCTTATTATTATCTAATTTATTTTCTTTATTTGTTTCCACAATAATTAGTTAGCAAATTAATTATTTCAAATGTGATTTTGATGTCTATAATAGAGCTGAGTAAATCTTCCATTAAACATTAATAATATTTGGTGAGCAAAATAAAACTAAATAAAACACTTAACCTTTTTTAGAAAATGCTAATTACCAGGCCAGTCACACACATGTTCTCAAATTTAAACAACATTCGAGATTATTATTATTAATTAAAATGCTTTGTATGTACGATAGTGTTTATCAATAGAGATTACTATGCAAATAATAGAATGAATGGTTTAAAGGGATGTAGTAATTCATATGCAGCTTAGGTGGTCTGATGGTATTGTGGGTGATATGACAGTGTTGGAAGCAGGTTAATGCTATTTCCTCAAGAATCTGAAGAGAAAAGAACAGTTGGCTTAACAGTTCAAGAGATGGAGTTTTGTGTTCTAATTCCATTTCTTGATTTCTGGATGATGTTGAATAAATGCCTTATCTCTTGGCTCTCAGCCTCCCCATGGGAAAAAAAAGTTAGTTGTGGCACCATCAAATAGTTGTGGATAAGTGATTATTTAAAATCACTTTTAAAAAAATGCTTCACATGATGTAGTAAAAGCATAACAAAACAACTTCAGACAGACCAAGGGAAAAAGGAGGTATACAAAGTTTCTGGTAATGTCCCCATATGACATGGCAAAAGTTGACAATGTGAAGACAATAGTCATTAATTTCATTAGCTCTTTTATGTAAGGCACAATCCTAAATTGGAGTGGGGGTGTATGATGAATAATGACTCTGGTTTAAAGAATGGAAAACCAAATGACCAACATAATCTTGGCCTGTTTGATCACTTCTTTACAAAGGCCTCTGAAGTCCAAATGATTTTACTGATCAGTGACTACTAAAGGTACATAATGCAAATGAGAGATGAATAATATAACACCTTCATTTCAAGTTCACAAAAGTCTGAGGCTTGCTCTTTAAAAGAGGAGAAAAGGTCTTGTTCTCTGTCTAGAACTCCCAATAATCTTTCAGACAAAAGAACAACTCAGAAATGATTAGGTACCCAACAAGGACAACTGAATATAACTCTTATTTGAAACTTTAATTTCAAAAACTTTTCTCTTAAGCTAAAGCTTCAATGTAACCTCATACTACAGTGTGGTTTGGGGTGGACAGGGAAAGAAATGTGTAAAAATAAGATACTATAGGGGCCAGCCCAGTGGCGTAGTGGTTAAGTTCGTGCGCTCCACTTCAGTGGCCTGGGGTTCGCAGGTTCAGATCCCGGGTGTGGACCTAGCATGGCTCATCAAGCCACATTGTGGCTGCATCCCACTTAAAATAGAGGAAGATTGGCACAGATGTTAGCTCAGCGACAATCTTCCTCAAGCAAAAAGAGGAAGATTGGCAACAGATGTTAGCTCAGGGCCAATCTTCCTCACATTCACACAAAAATAAGATACTATAAGACACTTAGAGTTCATCTATATTTCAACTAATAAGAAACAACTACTGTCTGAGATACCCTTTGATCAAACTGGGACTGTCAAGAGACCAGATTTTATGGTAAACCATAGACAGAAGCCATCTATGAAGTATGACAGAGCTTTCAAAAGGGCTCCTTGGGACTTCTGCTTATGGCCATGAAGGAGTAACTGGTACTGGACTTACTCTGTCACCACAAACAACTAGGACAGTGGACAAAAGACGTGAAATAATTGTTTTCAAATATTGGACAATAGGCAATACAGGACTTTCATCCCTCAAAGAAGAGAAACAAGCAAGGTGACTCTGCCAGTTACCCTGGCTTTCTGCCTAGGAGAACTTTTTGAGCCACAGAGTAGAGCAAGAGAACCCAAACAGAACACGGTAGTCATGCTGAGTAGAGGAGACAGAGATGGAAGTTTGAGAAGGCTGAAGTGGCTGAGATTTGCAAACCAGAGTGCTGCTCAGAGAAATCACTCCACAAATCTGCATGGGGTCCTCCTGAATCTTTGTCATAATATTAAGCTGCACATGCGCAGGGTAAAACTCTATGCAGCTAGTCAAGGAACACCTGCCAAGGAGCTGTAAGCTGAACAGTTCCCAATACTCACACAGGGCTCTGAAATTTTTGAGTTCTGATTATTCAGAGTGGAGAAACCTCATTGCATGCCTAGGGCAATCAGTAGAGAATGCAGAAGGGTCTAGTCTTAAGTAGCAAAATGCCATGCCTAACTAGGAAAAATTAGACAATAGAAACAGACCCAAAAATGATAGAGATGATAGAATTATCATACAAGGACTTTAAAACAGTACTTTAAAATATGATCAAGGACTTAAGGGAAAATGTGAACTTAATGAACATAGAAATGGAAAATTTTCACTAAAATACAACTAGACCCACAAAACTGAAAAATTCACTGAGTATGCTTAATAGAATATCAAACACTGCAGAAGCCAAGAACAATGAACTTTCAGATTAAGCAATAGAAACTACCACAACTAAAAGACATTAAGGAAAAAGCTGAAAAAATTAAACAGATCATCAATGACCTGTGAAACAATATCACACAATCTAATCTACGTGTAATTGTCCAGAAAGGGGAGGGGCAGAAAAACTATGAAAAAATATTGGCTGAAAGTTTTCCAAATTAGATTAAAAATATCAACCACAAATTTGAGAAGGTCAGTGAATTCTACGTAGAATAAACACAAAAAAAATACTACACTAACACATATAATCAAGTTGCTGAAAACCAGCAACAATGAGAAAAATTTTAAAGCAGCTGGAGGGATAAAAAAAGGTCCCTTACCCTCAAAGGGCATTATCATTCTAGAATCCTTTGTTAAAATGCAAATACTCTTTTTTTCCAGCTTTAGCGAGATACAATTGACATATAACATTGTATAAGTTTAAGATATACAACATGTTGACTGGATACAGTTATATATTGCAAACTGCTTACCACCATAGTGTTAGCTAACACCTCCATCAAGTAACATAACTATCATTTCATTTTTGTGGTGAGAACATTTAAGATCTACTCTCTTTGCAACTTTCACTTATATAATACAGTCTTATTAACTATAATCACCATGCTGTACATTAGATGCCCAGAAAAATGTAAATACTCTTGAGGAGAGAACACATTATACAATTCAGACCAGCCTGTGGAGGACTTTTAAAGATTACTTTGGAATACGGCATGGCCCAGAGGCAATGAAGCACAGGCGACACAAATGTGAACAAGCCCCACTGTGCAGGGCAACCCCACGGGACGTGTTACTAAGAGGAAAGATAAAGAAATACAGCAGACAAATTTTATCCACTTCGAAATTTGGTCTCAGGAGGATTGTGACCTTAGACTAAGGATCCTGGTTGAGGGCTCAGTGTTGGAAATAAAATCTCTTCAAAATTGGGAAAAGACCTATAGCCTTACAGACTTGTATTTCTAAGGTCAGTCCTATTGAGTTAGCTTATTTTCCCTTAGGCTCTATGCCTAAGATTTGCAAGTCCTGCTCCCAAGTGAGCAGTGGTACCGTGGGTGATGAAATATAAGCCATATATTTCGGGTTGCTACAAGTGTGGAAGATTAAGAAAGCAATAAAATATGACTTTTTTATACTTGAAATATTTGTTTTAGAGAAACATGTTATTAAAACAATAGCATAAATATTGGTTAATTAAACTCATTTAAACAAAGATATCACACAGAGCAATTTAAAAATAAATATAAATATTTAGAGATAAATGTTATCTACGTTAACTATTTAAACACATAGTAAGTATTAATCACCTTGACTAAATCTGGCTTTCTTTTATGTACTATTAGGAAAACATGTAACTTTGAAAAAGTCTTAGGCATTGGCTCAGCCCACACTTAGTCATTTGTAGTTGTGGAGTTAAAATTCCTTTTAGCTACTTTCTCTTTTTGCCGGTGTTAGAGAGTTTCCCCTTAGTTTTCTTGCTGCAGATCCCAACATGCGCCCTTTCAGGTAGTTTCTGTGGCCTGATATAGATGTTTCTCTGCTTCAAGGTCCCTGCCAAATAATTACAAAGAAGCTCCTAAACCACGCAGCCACTCATGATCCTCTGGGCCATGTTTTTCTGTGATTATCTTTTTTCCTGTCTTTGCAATCATCCCACTATGGTTTATTTCTTCTCTAAAGAAGCTCAGATTGAGGGATCTTTTCCACAGTAAGTAAAGATCACCTATTCACTAAGCTCTGCCACAGACAGTCTAGGAACATCTACTAAGAAATTCTGGTTAAAACTGCTTCTTAAAGAGTGAAGGCTATTTTTTCTTACTAGGAATTTTTCAGAAAACAATTTGCCAGATATCAAAACATTATGATACTATGACGTTTGAAAATGAAACCAATTAGAGTACAAAGAATACTTCACTCAATTTAAACTTAACAGAATGAATCTTAAATTCAATAGTATTCCAACAAAGGGTATGAACCCTAATTGAAAATTTCTCAGATGTTGAGCAATTACAGTATTGATATGAAACATTATAGACATGGATCAGTTAAAATAACATTAGCTGCATCAGCAGTTAAGCCAAAAAATCTCAATGTCCTCACACAATAGAAATTTATTTGTCACTTATTCAGAGACCCAGTATCTGCCACCTTCAACACATGGGTTCCAAAGTTACTTTGGGATTCAATATCTAGCCAGTAGATGAAGGAATTGAGAGAGAGGACAGAAATGGATGAGAAGTAATATATATCATTTCCATTCACAGGCCACTGGCCAGAAATTCAGTCCAATGGCCACATCTAAGTTAAAGAAGGCTGTGGAGTGTATTCTAGCTTTGTGCCAAGAAAGAAAGGGAGCAATTAGACTATCTCTGTCACAAGGCATAATCTTGGGGAAAATGTAGGTGGCATTGATTACCAAAAAATGATGGTCACAGGTTTAAGAATGCTACTTAACACGTATTTATTGAGTCCATACTATGAGCTAGGTACTGTGTAAGCATCAGAATTAAAGAAAAACTAGAATCTACTTACTGCCTTTCATCTGTTCACGGTATAGAGAGGGAAAGCACAAGTAAATTGATTTTTGCCATTCAGAGTGATAAATGTTATGAGAGGTAAGTACAGGGAATCAAAGATCTTGTCATTAAAGGGAATTCTTCTCATTTACCATTTCTGCACCCTTTAGCTCAAGAGAGATGACATTTTTCACTGCATATAAAGGGAGTGTGAGCTAGGTAATTAGGGAAAGGAGGATTCATAACTTTTATCACTTCCTTACTGCATTGTGGACACTTTTATTTTCATCCCAGAAGTTACATACATTTGATGGAGCTAAATTCTTTTTTTTTTTTTTTGAGGAAGATTAGCCCTGTGCTAACATCTGCCACCAGTCCTCCTCTTTCTGCTGAGGGAGAGTGACCCTGAGATAACATCTGTGCCCATCGTCCTCTATTTTATATGTGGGATGCCTGCCACACAGCATGGCTTGATGAGCCGTGTGTAGGTCTGTGCCTGAGATCCAAACCTGCAAAGCTCGGGCTATGGAAGTGGAGTGTGCAAACTTAACCGATACACCACTTGACCAGCCCCCCAAGCTTAATTTTTGCTTAATTAACATTCACTAAACATTCTACTTTATGTGCTTTACCAACCTTTTTTAAGTGAATGGAAGGTAATTTTTTTACCTACTGAGTAGATTTTCTTTGTGGATCTGCTGTTTTGAGGGACATGACGTTGAGGGTAGGGAGTTTTTCCACAGAAATGTCCAGGGGCGAAAGAGAAAGAACTTCATGAGCATAATAAAATCACTCCTATCAAGAAGGGGACATCTGAGGTTCTTAAAGTCAAAGCCCTCTTTTACATTCATCATAAAGGAATAAGGCATCTGTGAAGACTGGGCACAAATATGGTTTTTTTGGAAAATGCTTTAATTCTGACTGATTTTCTTTGGAAGGTGCATTAATTCTCTTTCATCCCATTTGCCTAAGTGATACCATTAGAATACTCCTAATGATGAGCATGTTCACAGGCATAATGAGATCTTGAAATTTTGAGGAAAATGTTCTTTAAGGTCTCCACTTCTCTTTAACACTAGCATGACGTTGTGGAAAGAACATTAGGCTGGGTGTCAGGAGAAGAAAACTGTATTCCTGCTCTACCACTACTCACTGTAAGAACCTGAATAGTATGTCACTCACCTGGCTTCACTTAAGTCTCTGCAAGTACTAAGTATACTGAATAATGCCATTCTTATACATATAAGTGTTATAATAATAAGACGTAATAATAATGCCAGTCATACAGATATATGTAGATATATCTGAATATATATTTTTTCTGTGTGTGTATATATATATATATATATATATATATATGAATGAGTGTATGTGCTTAAAAGGGAAGCATGAGGATTATCTAGAACGCAGATGCTACTTCATTCTTTTAGCATGAAATTTATTACAAAAGTGATCTAAGTTTAATATATTTAATACTGCTAAGCCAAACATAAATTATTTTTAATCCTACTATGCAGAGATAACCACTCTTTGTGGTATAACCTCTCAGACTTTTTGTCCTTTCGTAAACACTGCTTCTCAAAATCTTTGACACTCTTAGTACGCCCTGGGACCACACCCTGCATTAAAAAATCTCTTCTCTGCATACCTGAAGGGTATCTCATTTTGAGAACTGGTCTACAAGCAACCAGGGGAGCATTTTTTCCATCATCAGTGTTAAAGGCATCAGCTATTTTCAGCTTGAAAGACCCTGTGAGCTTGCAACAAAAGAAAAAGGGAACATGCTGATGATTTCAGGGTAAGAAACAGGGATTGTGTGGATAGGGCTGTAAATAATATTAAAGCTAGTGAAATGACCTGTATGGGACAGAAAGATTTATTTCATAGTTTATCTGAACACTCTTGGGAGACAGACAACGGAATATAGCCTTAGTGTTCAATTCCATCCCTTTTTATTGAGTCAGGGGATGTTTATAGAAATTTATAGAGCTCTTTGAAAGTCAGCATTTTTAATAAGTGGCACTAAGAAAAGATTATACTGAGGAAGATCCAGGTGACAATGCAGAGCATGGAACATGAGGGGATTTATAATGGCTGAGCTAATTGAGGTGGAGGACACTCTGGGAGGTGGACCCCAGTGAATTACCCGCTCATCTTTCTGACTACTGCCTATTTCCCTGCTTCTCCCTCTTCATCAATGACAGTTTCAGAGTTCTCAGATCCTATCTTCTGGAATTGAGTTGCACTGTAAAAGCTGTTGGTTTGTATAGCAGTGCCATTCTCAGACCCAGAAATCATTCCTGATACAGAAATACATCTCAGTATCAAGCCAGGCAAGTCTCACAGACTTTGGAACACAGGAGGAGCCCACATTTTTTCTGGGCATGTAGAAAAGCAACAAAAAATTAATTAAAGAAATGGAGGGGCCGGCCCAGTGGCGCAGCGGTTAAGTGCACACGTTCTGCTTCAGTGGCCCGGGGTTCACCGGTTCAGATCCCAGGTGCGGACATGGCACCACTTGGCAAGCCATGCTGTGGTAGGCGTCCCACCTATAAAGTAGAGTAAGATGGGCACAGATGTTCGCTCAGGGCCAGTCTTCCTCAGCAAAAAGAGGAGAATTGGCAGCAGTTAACTCAGGGCTAATCTTCCTCAAAAAAAAAAGAAATGGGAAATGGAACCTATGAATAAAGATTTAATAAAGAAGATAGCCAGAGTGTCTAGAGCCTAAGATTTGGAATTAAGAGACTAGATTCTAGGTGAGGTTCACAAGTAGATGTGAGCTACAAGAGTTAAGAGATGTTACAGGTTGGGTTCTCTGGAAGTAGATAGTGAGATGGAGTTTATGAGGGCATGCTGGGTGCTTATTAGACAGCAAGACCTATTAAGTATGGGGGAGGCAGCAGGATTATACAGGCCAGGAAAAACTGCCATGCAAGCCAACCCCACAGGGAAGTCTGGAGTATATACGGCTCATCAGCATGTCTCTTACTGGACTCGGATGGCTAGGCCTCTATACTCCCACTGTAATTAGACATTGGCTATGAAGGGTATACCCATGGGAAAAAGTGCTCTCTGTTGCTGAGACAAACCCTGAAGCGGGTGACAGTGGGAGGTTGTTTGCTCACAGCACTCCCAGAGACAGATCAACAAGTCCTTCCTTTAATGGCAGCCTGGGCAGTACATCTCTCTGTCTACCACAAAAAAGGAGTGAGATAGGAAAGAGCTGGAGTAGGTGAAGTTTAAGGTTTCTGTCAGTCCTAAAAGCTTACTCTTTTAAGAACAATAACATATATCATAAAGATTGGGGTTATTTAAATCAATCCCTGCTATCAAAAGAGAAGTATAACCACCATATTACAGAGAAAGGGATTTCAGTCATTGCTATCAACTTGGGAACTACGATTAATTAGAGATAAATACATATGCACATACACACAAACACATACCCATGCATGTCAGGAAACAAATAATAAGATACTTCATATCAGGGCTTATAAGATAGTGTACTAACTGTGTGTTCTTCATACCCAGAAAGAACCAAATCGAAGGCATTGAGTTTATTTTATACCATAGATGAAGGACTCAAGTTAGATTTTTGAATGATCTTCATGTCCAAAACCCCTTGTGGATAGTCCAAAGAGGAAGCCTAGTTAAAACCCATATATTTAGAATATATTTGGAAGATAATGACCCGATATGGTCAGGGGACAAAAAAAGGAGTGATAGTAACCACCACTTATTCACATTTACTATGTGTTGGAGATGGTGTTAAGCACTTTAGATAAATTATTCTACTTAATTCACATAGCAACTCATGAGGTAGCTATTAAAATCTACATCTTTAAAGATGAAGAATCAGATCAAAGATCACACAGTGAATGGTAAAGTGTGAATTCTTATCTAGACAGTCTGACTCCAGAGCCTATACTCTTAACTATCGTCCTAAACTGCTATCACATAAAAGACGGATTTGATTGTTCCCTATGACTGCAAGAAATAAAATGACGAAACTTCACAAGGCCCTACGCAAACTGTCCACTTCCTATTTCTCCCAAAGTACTTAATAACACTTTCTATTTTGTTCCAACTATACTGGCTTAGAACAAGTAAAGTTCCTTCCACCTCAGGGCCTTTGCATATGTTGTTTACACTGCCTGAAATGCTCTTTCCCTTACTCTTCACTTGTCTAATCCTTTTCCAAGTAAGCTTTCTCTGACCGCTTCTCCCTCAGACTAGTTTAAATACTCCTATTACATGCATTCATGGTTCTCTTGACTACTTCAAAGCATATACATTTTTTCAAAATTGTATTTGTACTTCAAAACAAATACATATATTTTCTTGTTTATTGTCTGTCTTCTCATAGTAAATATGATTTTCATGACAACAAGGATCACATCTGACCTATTCACTATATTTTTCTATGCTATTTAATGCTTAGCATATTAGATGCTTGCTGGCTGGCTGGCTGGCTGGATAGCTGTATGTATGGATAAAAAACTATCACCATGAATGGAAGCTACAGGGAGTCAGCACTGAACTACAATGAAAGAGGCTATTTTGGAAGGTACTAAACTTCTTTCTGTTGGAGATGATCAAGCAAAAGATGTACAGCCACAATAACAGAATTTGATAGATTACTTAATGGCCACAAATTTGTTAAATCCTGTGATTTGCTTTTGCAATGGGACATTAACAAACGTGATAGAGACTTGCAAAGTGTGTCCACTTTGAAACTTGTCTTCTCTTGAAACATGGTCCCCACAACTTTGAGTCTGAACTAACCTTGAGAATGAGAGACCAGATGGAGACAGATGCAGCCAACACCCAGTCGTAACCACCAGACATATGAGTGAGGGCACATTAGATCATTGCTAGATGGTAAAGCCATCAGATGACTAATCATATGAGTGAACACAGAGGAAACCAAGAGAAGAACTGTATAGAAAAGCTTGGCCCAAATTGCTGACATACAGAATCATGAACAAAAAATATATACTGGTTATTTTAAGCAATTAGATTTTGGGAGGGTTGGTTGGACAGCAATAGATAACTGAATCAGGGAATGCTGTAGAAGATTTTCAACAATAGATAGAGTTGTTTACTAGATGACCTTAAATGGCCCTTTCAGTCTTAAGAATCTATAATTGTAATGAATGTCCTTTTTAAATACTTAAATGTCATTTGAAACAGGTAACAAGTCCCTTTGTATTAAAAATGCATCATAGAGGCTATTTACCCATTTGTTTGGATTTACTGTACATGCTATAATTAAAGAAACATTTCAGCATTTGATTTGTATTTAAAGCTCACATAATTTTAAATACATTCTCTAAATCCTTCCTAGCAAGCAAAATAACATTTATGCTGAAATCTGTCTCATGGCCTGTTCCATGTCTCCATGTACAGACTGCAGGAGGTATAATTCATCCATAAAAGACAGCTGAAATATGCACTGCTTTGAATTGTTTTAATATTGTGCACAAGAGACTGGAGGAGAAAATTAACTGCCGTATGCTGCCTCATTCAAAGTATCAGATGGATAATCATAAAACAGAAAACATATAAAATCATTTAGAGTCATTTTAGGACCATATGTTCAACCTCACTGACAATAATCAACTATAATATATTTCAGAAAAATAGAAGTGGAGAGAATATAATTCTACTCATTTTATTGGGTGTTAGACTTCAAATCATTTGAAAATCTTATGGATCTATAGAAATGTAGCTTGCATCTAGAGATAACTAGACCTCTGATAAAGATTAATTCAATTACTCATGGGGCATGTTTTTCCTCTTTTTGCCATAACTCGTTTCTCCTCCTTTAAAGGTCAAGCTCCAGGCTCATAGTTTTCAGGAAATCTTCCCAGATGCGACACAATTCATGCAGATTCTTCCTTCCCTTTGCACCAGCCCAATTCCATACTTGTCTTATATATATTTTAGTAGATAGTGACTATTATTAGCTTTACAAAAACTCACCTTAGGGTTCCTTCAAGCAGGTGGAACCTCTAGTGCTATCTTCCTTATTTTCTTTCCTCCCTCTCTCCGTTGCAATTATCTTACTGTATTGTTTTTGATTATTTGCATGACTGTTCTCCTAACTAAGTATTAAGTTCCCTGAGGATGTGTGAATCATGTGAGTTGGAATATTGGATTAAATATGGCACATATTAGGGTCTCAAGAAATTACTTGTTAAATGAATGAATGAATTTAAAATACTATGCTAATTAGAACATTTAAATTACATTCAACAAATATTCTGTGAAAAGCAAGGTACTGTACATCCACTTATTCATTGAATCTTATGGGATGCTTTGTTTATTTCTTTAGCTTAATCCATGTTTATGATAGCCTATCTCCTATGTAAGAATTTAGCCACCTAAAAACAGGGAAGCAATGGAGGAGATGCAAGTTCTGGCTTTAGCTGAGTAAGGTGATTAGCAAATCCTTTCCCCCAAAAGCAGCTATAATGATGGGAAAATTGACAAAAAACAACCATTTAAGCAACCTGGAAATTGGCTAAAGGCATAGAACAATCTGAGAATCATTTATTTATGAAGAAAACCGATGAACTTTGGGTAAGAAAAGTGGGAATCTGTGGTGTGGCTTCTCTCATACTCACCACCTCTTTCCTCCCCCACCTTACTCGGCCAAGGCAGAGATTCTGTCAGGGAATGGCAGGCCATGAGAACTGGCAAATTCTCTGCTACTGCCAATGAGGGCTCACTTCGTTTGGAAAGGTGAGTATTGGCAAAACTCGTGCCCAGAAATGTTGTCAGTGGAAGTGACAATCTTGGGGCAGATGAGTGAGAAGGACCAACAGCTCTATTAACTCATGCCTCCTAATTTCAAAACTTATGATAAACCACCAGTGTGGCATTAGCACAATAATGGACATATAGATTCAATAGAACAGAAATTAAAGTTCAGAAATGAATCTTTACATTTATGGTCAATTAATTTTAGCTTAAGCTGCCACAATAAGCACCAACATTCACTCAAAATTCATCATAGGCATAAGTACATAAATTAAAATCTATAAACTTTCTAGAAGGATAAAAGAGAAAAATTTGCAACCCTTCTTGGCAAAATCATTTATAGAAAAAAAAAACCTGTGTTTAGAAAAGAAAGCACAATTCATAAAAGAAAAAATTGATAAATTGAACTTCATAAAAAATTACACTTCAAAAGACCCCAATAGTAAAATGAGAAGACAGGACACAGACTAGGAGAACATATTTACAAATCACACATGTGTTAAATAACTTGTATCTAGGTTATATAAAGAACTCCTACAACTCAATAATAAAAAGATAAATGATGCGATGTTAAAATGAGCAAAGCTTTTGAATAGACATTTCTCCAAAGAAGATATAGAAATGGCCAACAAGCACATAAAAAAATGCCCAACACCATTAGTCATTAGGAAATGCAAATCAAAACTACAATGAGATACCACTATATGCCTACTAGGATGACTATAATAAAAAAGTCAGATAATAACAAGTGTTGGTGAGGATGTGAAGAAATTGGAAGACATCCACTGCTAGTGGGATTTTAAAATACCACAAATTCTTCAGTTATATATAGCATTACCTTATAACCCACCCAGCAATACCACTTCTAGATATATACCCAAGAGAAATAAAATCATCTCTACACATAAACTTGTACACTGTTCATAGCAGTATTATTCACAGTATTCAAAAAGTGAAAGCCACACAAATGTCCATGAATTATTGAATGGATAAACAAAAGTAGTAAATACATATAAGGAAATATCATTCAGGCATGAAAAAGAACACAGTATTGACGTATGCTACAACATGGATGAACCTCAAAAACAGTATCCTAAGTGAAAAAAGCCAGTCATAACGGACCGCATATTGTATGATTCTATAGCAAATAATTTGTGCTGAACTTATAGTAGGTATTCAGTCACTGCTGTGGCCTTTCTTGTTTTTAGATGTCTCATGCTGATTCTCCAGGAATGTTCACAGCCTCAGCCAGCCCTCCAGGTTACGTGAGCATCAATGCCATCCAGAAGAGACCTTACAAATAAACTCAGCATATCTCATATTCAGTCCATTTGCATGGCTCCAATGTACTATCCGGGGAAGAGTGAGTCACTGTGTAAGTAGGGGGAAAGACCAGAAGTGCCCATATTTGGGTTTCTTCTCCAATTCTATAGCACTTGTTCAAAAATCTTTCAACCCATTGAATGCATCGCTCCTGATATTTCTAAATATTTTTATATAACCATATTTCTTTTCTCCTATCCCTTACAGGGTTGGGCCACACAGTATGAACTCAAAATTTACTAGATGATTGATTGAAATTTGCAGGTGAGCCTACTTTTTTCACAGGATTGAGATGAAAGAAGATGTCAGGTAACTTTCCTGGAAATGCATTAGCATAAAGAGTTATTGTCCCATGGTTCCATAAAAGAACAGTGTTTTCGTACAAAGAGCCCAATGTTACAAATTCTTCTCAGAAGTCTGAAGAAGTTTGCCTCTCTAATGAACTAATATATTTACTTCTGTTAAACACTGGGAGATATGTAGTATAGCATGGTAGTTGGGTAGTGAACACGATGGAGCCAAACTTCATGGATTTTAATCCCAAATTCTCCAATTCTTACACTGAATTTGAATCCTGACATCCACTCACTCTATGCTTTACTTACCTTAGATGTAAAACGAACACAGTAGAATCTTTTACATAGGATTTTTGTAAGGATTAAGTGACACATAGGAAATGTTCAATAAATGTTGGTGATCTCACCCTTTCTCTTCCATAACAACCCCGGTAAAGGCGAAGAAAGAGCATAAAACCTCAAAGAGATTTTTTACAGTGCTATTAGTGATATAGGCATGATATATAGTGTAGTTTCTTAAACAAAAGCTAGTTGTATAACCTATTTTCCATAGAGGCCAAGAGGGAGGTTTATTCTACATTCTTCGGAGAGAGTTAATCAAACTAGTCTGGCTGACTACAATGGGCTGTATCACATAGCGTCTCACATTCTTGATCTTTAAAATGTAGCATAGAATAAAGAATAAAATGTAAGGTTGTATCTTACTCAACTTTGTATCCTCCATGGCTAATACAGTGCTCTCCAGAAGAGAGGAACAGGTAAAATATTATGGAGATTAAGAGGAGAGCTATTACTAACAACTTGGGAAGTTTCCCACTATATAGTTAGAATTAACGTAAATAACTGAAAAACTATAGCTAATAGCACACTGTAATTAAAAATAATTAAGAAGTGATCGGTTTATTTATTATCTTAATTTTAAATATTACTTTTAAATGGTAAGTTTAAGTTTATTTAATTTTTACTAATGGCTGTGTTTTACAACTAGCTCACAAAATTCCTGGAAATATAACAACTGATCTTGAAAGCCAGTATGAACCATCTTCAGCACACCCCTGAAATAGCTGAAAAGCTAAATACACATTTACCCTTTGATCCAACATTCCTACTTCTAGGAATTTACTCTGAAGATATATATTCAACAATACAAAAATGCATATGCATGTTGCAAGATTGTTTATAATATCAAAATTTTGGAAACAATCTATATGCCCATACATAAGAAACCCACATAATGAAGGCTATGTGTGGCTGCAAAAATAAAGGAGGATAAAGGAGCTTGTACACAAATGTTCAGAGCAGCTTTATTCACTGCAGCTAAAAGCTGGAAACAACCCAAGTGTCCTTCAGTGTATAAATAATTAAATAAACTATGGCATATCTATTCCACAGAATAGTGCTCAGCAATAACAAGGAACAAACTATTAATATACACAACAATTTGGATAAATCTCTAGGAAATTTTTCTGTGTGAGAAAAATCCAATCTCAAAAGGATACATATTACATGATTCCATTCATGCAACACTTCTGAAATAGCATAATTATAGAGACATAAAACAGATTAGTGGTTCTCAGGGTTTAAGGATAGTGGGGGAGGGAGGATGTGGCTATAAAGGGGGCTAAACTTGAGGGAGTCATTTTTCTTCCAGCTTTGAGATATAATTGACATACAACAATATTGTGTCAGTTTAAAGTGTGCAACATGATGATGTGATATACGTATATATTGTGAAAACAATTACCACAAGGTCACTAAACACCTCCATCATCTCACATAGCTACCATTTGTGTGCGTGTGCATACGTGTGTGATGAGAACATTTAAGATCTAATCTTTTAGCAACTTTCAAGTATGTAACACAGCATTGTTAACTATAGTAACTATGGTGTACGTTAGATGTCTAGAACTCACTCATCTTATGACTGAACGTTTGTACCCTTTGACAACATCTCCCAATCCACCACTACCCTGGCCCCTGGCAACCACCAATCTACTGTTTCTTTGAGTTTGGCCTTTTTAGATTCCACACATAAGTGAGATCATACAGTATGTATCTTTCCAACTCTGACTTACATCACTTAGCAGAATGCCTCCAGGGACATCCATGTTGTTGCAAATGGTAGAATATTTTCTTCTTTTCTTGGCTGAATAATATTCTATTTTGTATATATACCACTTTTCTTTGCCCATTCATCTACTGACAAACCCTTTGGCTGTCTCCATGTCTTGGCTATTGTGAACAATGGTGCAATGAACATGGGGGCACATATATCTCTTGAGATAATACGTTCACTTCCTTTGGATATATACCCAGAAGTGAGATTGCTAGATCATACGGTAGTTCTACTTTTAATTTTTGAGGAACTTCCACACTATTTTCCACAGTGGCCATACCAATTTACATTCTCACCAACAGTACACAAGGCTTCACATTTCTCCACATCGTTGAGGGAGTCTTTTGGTGATATTACGGTTGAATATCTTGATTTGATTGTGGTGTGTTCACACAAGTCTATACATGTGACAAAACTTCAAAAGCTGAACACGTACAAACACAAACGAGCACATATATAACTGGTGGAATCGGAATAAGCTCTGTGGAGTACCAACATCAAATTCCTTACTATCAATATTGAACTGTAGTTGTATAAGAAGTTAACATTGGGGGAGTCTGGGGGAAGGATACACAGGACTTTCCGATACATTCTTTTCAACCTCCTGTGAATCTATCATTATTTTAAACTTAATTTAAAAAAAGAATGAGGTTCTCTAAAAACTGATAACAGTTGATATGGAGTGATTTTCCAAGACATATTGTCAAGTGAAAAGAAAAGTATAAAAGAGAGTGAATGTACAATACATTATCTTTCATGAAAGAAAGAAGCGGGAATGTGAAAAAAAGAAACATATGTAATTACATATTCATTTTTGCAAAATGTCATGGGAATAATAAGGTAGAAATAAATGAAATTGCTTACCTCAAAAGAGTAGGTAGGCATGGGGTGACAGGGATAGAACTTCTCTGACTTTACTTTTGCAAATAGTATTGATTTTTGAATAACATTTGTTTTACCTATTCATGTATATAAATTTAAAAAGATGAGTGAAAAACTTAAAACTATATACAATTAAAAACAAATGTACCTAACTGTATATCAAATAGATAACCCTACGGATGAAAATCAAATTAGACTTTGTACAGGGTACTCCAACTATGCACACCCAGTGGATATATTCTACAGGCAAAACTAACTGCATAGAAATTTTGTACTTTAATTAAAAGATTTATTGTCGCTATTGGTATGGGTATAGAAATTCCAAACTGCTCTGATTGTGTTGTAGCAGTGAATAAATAAATAAGTAAATATATTAATGCTGCAGGGAATCAGGGTTCACACTTTGGGTAGAGGGTACAGACATGAAATGGAGTAAAGAGAGAATGAAACCTGCAGTTTTGATTGGAATTAGGTGTCGGCATGAACTTATTTGCCTAACGAAGATATCTAGAATCAATGACACCCCAATAGTAATGAGCACAACTAATGCCCAAACATCCTGGCTTCAAAAGAGCATCCCCACTAAAACGAACCAGGGCTGGGAAAGGGAAATTACACAGTGAGTGTGGAACACTGTGTGCCGGAAAGTAAGGAAATATTCAAAAACTAAATAGGCTCCCACTGGCCTAATTTAGGGAAATGTGAGCATTTAAAAAGAATAGTATGGACTTTATCAAAATTTGAAACTTCTATTCATCAAAAAACCATGATTAAGAAAGTGAAAAGGTAAGCCGCAAACTGGGAGAAAATATCCAATCTAATCTCTCTATTTTTCTCTCTCTCATCCAGAAAATATAAGGAACTCCTAAAATTCAATGAAGATAATATAAAAAATTTTTTTAAATGGTCAAATTCCTGAAGAGTCAGCCCCCAAAGAAGATACCCGAATGGCCAATAAGCATATAAAATGTGCTCAATATCATTTGTAAGCAGGGAAATGCAAATTAAAACCACCGCACCCCAGAAACGACAACATGCTAAAAAATTAGAATACCAAGATTGAACAACCACTTTGAAAAAAGATTTGGCAGTTCCGTTTAAAGTTTAACACACACTTACCATATCACCTAGTTATTCCACACCTAGGTATATATTCAAGAGAAATGAGTTCACATCTTTACCAAAGACCTTAATAAGAATTCGATATGAGCTTTATTTACAGAAGCCAAAACTTGGAAATAACCCAAATGCCCATTAAGAAGAGAATGGATAAACAAATTTTGGGATATTCATGATATAGAATCTTACAGCAATAAAAAAGAAAGAGTTGCTGATCCAGGGATAATACGAAGACATCTCAAAACCATTTTGAGCACAACATACTCCTGCTTATCCACCACTGGCCTGAAAGGCATCCAGCCACACTCCAGTAACACTGATACTCCTATAGCTCCCCAAACAAGCCCAGCATATCCATGTGCTTGCACACTCTCTGCCCTTTACCTGACAAATCCTCCCATCTTCCTCATCTTGTCTCCTGGAGGAAACATCCCAGGACTATGAGAGCCATGTGACTGACCCAAGCCTGTCCATACAGTTCAGATTGAATCTACCCTATACTACCACTTCTTCAAGTGATGGTAACTTCTTTCTCTTATTAAATCTTAAGTTCCTTGAAAGCAGGGACTCTTGTCATATTTCTGTGTAGCTACCGAATACCTGGCATTTTTATTTAACAAAATGTAGACATCTAATAAATTTCTGTTCATTAAAAGAAATTGAGCAAAATAGGGTGCATACTGCTTGAATCTAATATATGTAGTTCAAAAAATTGTCAATCAACTCTATGTTAATAGACTCCACAACAGTGCTGGGGGACTACTAACTGGAAAGGGGCATGAAAAAATTTTCTGGGATAATGCAAAAGTTCTATATCTTGATGTGTTGATTACATAGGTGCATTTATATGTAAAAATTCACTGAACTGGATAAAAATCAAGACAAAAAATCAGTTTTGTTTCTATATACTAATAATGAATAATTCAAAAAAGGAATTAAGAAAACAATTCTATTTACAATAGCATAAAAATAATAAAATACTTGGAAATAAACTTAACCAAGGAGGTGAAAGACTTGTACACTGAAAAGTACAAATGTTGCTGGAAGAAATTAGAAGTCACAGGGGCTGGCCCAGTGGTGCAGTGGTTAAGTGCGCACGTTCCGCTTCTCGGTTCGCCGGGGGTTTGCCGGTTCGGATCCGGGGTGTGGACATGGCACCACTTGGCATGCCATGCTGTGGTAGGCGTCCCATGTATAAAGTAGAGGAAGATGGGCACGGATATTAGCTCAGGGCCAGGCTTCCTCAGCAAAAAGAGGAGGACTGGCAGTAGTTAGCACAGGGCTAATCTTCCTCAAAAAAACAAAAACAAAAACAAAACAAAAAACAAACAGAAATTAAAGTCACAAATAAATAGAAAGACATCCTGCATTCACGGATTGGAAGACAATATTGTTGATATGTCAATAGTACTCAAAGCTATCTACAGGTTCAATGAAATCCTTATCAAAATCCCAATGAATTTTTTTTGTATAAATAGGAAAATCCATCCTAAAACCCACATGGCCTGTCAAGGGATTCTGAATAGCCAAAGCAATCTTGAAAGAGAATAAAGTTGGAGACTTCCTAATTACAAAAGCTACTACAAAGTTGCAGTAATCAAAACAGTGTGGTACTGGTATAACGAGAAACAATTGAACTAATGGAATAGAATAGAGAGCCCAGAACTAAACTTCTGCATGTATGGTCACGTGATTTTTGATAAGAGTCCCAAGGCCATTTGATGAAGAAAGACAGTCTTTTAAATGAAAGATTCTGGGAAAACTGGATATCCACATACAAAAGAATGAAGTTGGACCTTTACCTTACACCATACACAAAAATTAACTAAAAATCGATCAAAAATCCAAACATAGGAGAAAAAACTATAAAACTCTTAGAAGAAAATGTAGGGGGAAAGTTTCATGATATTGAATCTGGCCATGATTTTTTGGGTATGACACCAAAAGCAGAGGCAACAAAAGGAAAATAGATAAATTGAACTTCATCAAAATTAAAAACTTTTATGCATCAAAGGACTCTAACAACAGAGTGAATAGGCAACCCACGGAATGGGAGAAGATATTTGCAAATTATATATCTGATAAGGAATTAATATCCAGAACATATAAACAATACCTACAAATCAACAATAAATAAAAAAACAAACAACCCAATTTAAAAATGGGCAATGGGATTGAGTAGAAATTTCTCCAAAGAAGATATACAAATGGACAATAAGCACACGAAAAGATGCTCAACATCATTAATCATTAAAGAAACATAAATCAAACCATAACAAGATACCATTTCACATCCATTAGGATGCCTATTTAAAAAAAAAAAAAAGAAAAAAGTGTTGTCAAGGATGTGGAGAAACTGGAAACCTCGCACATTGCTGGTGGGAATATAAAATGGTGTAGCCGCTATGCAAAGTGGTGTGGCAGTTCCTCAAAAAACTAAATATATGAATATTATATGATCTAGCAATTCCACTCACTCAAATGGATCTAGACACAAATGGATCTAGCAATTCCAGATACCCAAAAGAATTGGAAGCAGGGACTCAAACAGATATTTGTACACCAATATTCACAGAAGCATTATTTATAATAGCCAAAAAATGGAAACAAACCAAGTGTTCATATAAGGATGAATGGATAAATAAAATGAGGTGTATCCACACAATGGAATATTATTCAGCCTTAAAAAGAAAGGAAATTCTAATACATGCTACAGCGTGGCTGAATCTTGAAGACACTATGTTAAGTGAAATAAGTCAGTCACAAAAGAATAAATATGTTACGATTCCACTTATATGAGATGCTTAGAATAGTCAAATACATAGAGACAGAAAGCAGAATGGTGGTTGCCAGGAGCTTGAGGTAAGGGAAAATGGAGAGCTATTGTATAATGGGTATGTAGTTTCAGTTTGGGAAGATGAAAAAGTTCTGGAGATGGATGGTAGTGATTCCTGAAAAAAATGTGAATATTCTAAATGCCCTGAACTGGACACTTAAACATGGTTAAAATTGTAATAAAAATAAATCACTGAGCCATACATTGAAGATTTGTGCATTTCAAAATGGACAGCATTGAATGAAAAAGAAAAAGTCTATGAGTCCATGGTAGTACTAATATAAAAGGGGAGAGCTCCTTTCTTATGTAAGAGTACCAACTAATATGTGCAGAAGGTAGAAACGACCAGTTGGCAAACACCATTGTAATAACTGATTCAGGAAAGAATCATCAAAGAAAGGTTTTATGAAACAGGGTATTCAAATCATCTCAAGGTATCACCCAAAGGAGTATTCATTAATTATAAAGGATAAAAGATGCCTTTACAGTGGATTAATCTGTCAGACACTTCCTCAAGTAAATGATCAAACTCAGATTAACCAATAATAGGACAAAGATAAATCACGTGCATCTTGAAGTTACGCACAGAGAAGGACACAAGGATCACCCAAGTAGTACTCTGGTCAAAAATGTATAATGTGAATCTCATCAAGAGAAAACAATCAGACAAATTCGGATTGAAGAAATTCTACAAAGCAATTGGCTTAGTTGCTTCAAAAATGCCAATGTCACAAAATCAATTTAAAATAAGTTTAAATTTAAAAAGGCTAGGAAGCTGTTCTAGATTAAAGGAGAAAAACATGATAAACAGTAAATGTGCTGCATAATCTTCTATTGGATTCTGGATCAGGAAAATACTATAAAGCATATTATTGGCACAATTGGAGAAATTTGAATACAGAAATGTATTAAATATAGTATCATATCAAAATTAAATTTGCTAAATATGATAATTGGTTTCTAGTTATGTAGGAGAAGGTCCTTATTCTTAAGAGACACATGCTAAGTTATTTAGGGGTGAAGTAACATATCTGAAACTAACTCTCGAATGGTTTAGAAAAAAAATACAGATATACTTAAGCATATATGTATACATAGACATAATACAGATGTGGCACAATGTTAACATTTGGTGACTCTTAAAAGGTATGAAGATGTTCATTGTAATTTTCTTGCAATTTTTCTGTATATTTGAAATTTTTACAAATAAAGCTATGAAAAAAAAATCTTTAAGAAAAGGCATTCACACTTCTTCCTTAAAGGCATCTGATATGCTGAGACCGAAGCTGTTATACTTGAAGGAACCAAACGACTGGATGGCTGGACAAATAGAGTCAGATGTCCTACATTCTAGTCCAGGTTCTGTCATTAACTTGTCATTTCACTTGGGTTTTCTTATGGGTCAAATAGGGGGTGATAATACCTCCTTGCCATGCCTACTTTATAGGGCTGTTGTGAGGATTAAACGAGATAACAGATGGGAATGTATACTGACAAGGGGCAAAGTGCTATTCAAATTCAGAACACTATTACTGTTATTGTCATCTTAGTGAGAATACTTTTACATGGTTCACTACCAAATTCATTCCTGGAAACTGGCAACTACTGATTTGCACATTTTCAATGGTATGCATTTCCCCCTTTGCTTTTGAAATCCCTGTATCCTATGACATGGGTATTCCTTGAAATGATTGATGGCCCTTTCAGGCTATCATTAGTACTGAATGAGACCACTGACGTCCAAGATGATTCTGCCACATGCCTGCTTTCTGGGCAGCAGTTCTGCATATTTTCCATTTGATTCAGTGGTAGGAGTTCTGGTTAAATCAAGTGTAACCAGAGAAGATGGTAGGCAGAAGGGAGGTTGGTAGAAGGAAAGAGGAAGGAAAGGTGGCAGGGTCATGAAGAAACTACTTGATACATTTTAAAGGAGAGGACCAGAAAGCCCTAACACTGTTACATACAGATATCTATCTCCTTGGGGTGTTCTGATTTTTCACCCAGACAATCACTTACCACTGCTCACAATTTGCCATGTGGTTAGTGGTGAGAAGGCTGTCCAAAAGTCAATCTCTCATTTATACTACTTGAACATTCGCAAGTTAGTTCTTTTTCAATAATTATTACACAGGGCAGGACTCAATTTTCACTTAATTATTGATTCAATATCCTTGGCATACAAATCGTACCATAGATAAACTAAGGGTAACTTTTCGTCAAAAAATTTTAAGATTACAAAACTATTTCAGAAAGGAAAAAACACATAGGTACATACACACTCACACTCATTGTATGTCCTCCTCCTCTTGTAAGCTTTGGGAAGGAAGCCACACTTGACTCATGACCCACAATTAGTCAGTATTTATTTGGTGGAGACCTTGATCAACATGGGTATATAAATAGTAGAGACCTAGAAATACAAGTCCATTCAGTCATACCACATATGAATAAAGGTTACTGATCAATCTTCTCTAAATTATTTTTGCTGTCATTCATTCATTCATTCAATTCCTACAACTGACTCTAGAACCTAGGCTCCTGGCTTGCTGTTAGGTACTCTTTGTCAAATTCTCGTTGATAGGATAAACAAGTTAGATTAGGAGGCAGCACATTACACTTGGCCAGAGTTCAAGAGAGCTGGGTTCTTTTCCTGGCCTTTGTGATCTTAGGAAATTAAAATAAAGTGTTTGTAGCTTGCTCACTTATAAAATGGACCTACTAGTTCTTGCTCACCCTTAGTGTTATGACGATGATCAAATCCAGTAATGCATTTAAGGTGATCTATACTATCAAATGTGAACATCATTACTCTGCATCAAACTTTGATATATGTTAAATACATTTCTCTTGCCCATAAAGAACTAAATCAGAAAAAGAACCAGACTACACAAAGACAACTTAGTGTATTTTTCAATTATGACTAAGTCAACAGCCGAGATGTCAAATAGCACTCCTAAAATCTCTGTGTAGCCAAGTTGTAAAGCTTAGAAGAAAGTTTAGAGCCTGGCAAAGAGCAACTGCCAAAATGCCAGAGTCTCTTTTTCCTGGCAGCGTTAATGGAGCCCATAATAGCAAAGAGTGACAGCAGTCCTGTCACTAACCACCAGCATGAGAATAAGAGCTGCACAGTGCTTGTCTAGGCATGATGGAACCCATGCTATTTCTAAATGTGACACTTTGTCCAAGATGAAATATTTGACTCAAGATTTAATCTCTAATACATGGGGGACATAGTCAAGGAAGAATGAATTGTGGGAAATTCTGATGAAAGATATTATTAAATAATTAGGTGCATTTTCCATGTTGTAAAGCATTTTGAGGGGTCTGATCTTTCCAATAGCATTATTTTGGCCTGAATTCCCCTAGAGGAGGATATTGTGATTAAATCATGTATTAAAAACAACAGGCAAAGCCTCAAATGGACAACACATTAATCATATCTGATAAAATTCAAGGAGGTTTCATATCTCTAGTATGCAGAGAATTATTAAATATTTTCTAAACTGATGAAAGAATTTTAAAAAGTTAGAAAGAAAAGAGGTAAAGATATTCTATATGGGAAAAGGTGGGAAAACATTGGGGCTAGTGGTTAATGTGGCTTGCCTTAGAAGTACAGCTGCTAGAGTTGATATAGCAACTATTTCCATCATTGCTAACACAATTCATTCCAACTTTGGGATCAAGACAGCTCCAGGTATATATTGCAATTTCCATCTAAGAATCTCAAAGTATATAACAAACATTAACTACCGCAGTTTGTGAGAAGTCAGTGATTTTTGCCAGTGAAGAGAGTTATTAACTTGCCTACAGATGCAGGGTGACATGGGAAAGGGGCAACCTGTCTGAATTTACAGAGGGAGAGGAACTTAATTTCCCTCTATTCTTTTCTCTATTGATACTTGAAAAGGGGCAGGAAAGAGGGAACAAGAGCAGCAGAGAAGAGTTTTCTACCTTTTGTGCTCCAGAGGGGAAAACTGAGCAAATACTTTAAGACTGCGTGAAGCAATTAAATGACTAGGCAATTCACAAGGATGTACTAAGCACATAGACCCATATCTGTGTCAATCACTGATATAAAGAATAGTAGAAGCCACTAGCCCTGCCCTTTAAGGAGTCCACAGTCTCCTAAAATGCCCTCATTCATATTGGTAATTTTGTCAGGTGTTTTAATACTACTGTGATTACAAAATAAAATGTCTTTTTTCTTTTACACATGCATGCTATATTTAAGGGTGAAACATCATGTATTTGTAGTTACCTTAAAATAATCTGAAAAAATAAAGAGGTAGCAAATGTGGCAAAATGTTAACAATTTTAAAATCTAGGTACTCGATATACAGGTGTTCATCACACTATTTTCTTTGCTTTTTTGCATCTTCAAACTTTTACAATAAAAGGTTAAATTTTTCTTACCAATTCAGTTTAATGAGGAAAAGTCAATTTAAATCATAATAAGGCTGAATGACAACAACTTTTGAAACAGACTTTTTTTAATTTTGATTCTTCATAGTAGCTGACGCTAAGCTAGTTTTGCCTTATATTTTATCAATTGTTTGGCTGATTGATATATGCCTTGTTATAAAAAGGATTTATAGAGGTTCAAGTGAGTTAACAAGGTCAAATAAATTTAAAATAAAAGTAGGAACATAAGAAGGAATCACAATCTGCAAGTGTTTCCCCTGTGTGAGATGTACCACAAAGTGAAGTTTAAGCTCTCTGGAACCAACATGAAGAAGGAAATATTCATACAACGTGTATTTGAAAAAATAAACTGGTCATTAAGAGAATTATGATACTACTATAACTAATATTTACCAAGAATTTACCACGTGTGTCAGGCATAGTTCTAAGCACATTTCATGTATAAATTCATTGAATCCTCACCACAGGGGCTACTTTATTCTCATTTTACAGATGAGAAAACTGAGGCTCATAGAGGTTCCATGATTTGCTAATCACATAGCCAGGAAGTGACAGAGTTACGGTTTAACTGCAGCTAGTCCTGGCTAGAAAGCCCACATTTTAACCTCAAATTTATTCTCTCTCTTTTCCTTGTAAGTGCAACTTTTCCTAGTAATGAGACCAGAAAGAAATGTATATTCCATGGGGTTTTGCAGAGCAAATAATGCATAACGGCCTCAAAAAACATCTTTACTATAAACAGTGACAAGTTTCATTGGGCTTATCATGATGATTTATACTTAACCTATGTAGTATTTGCAGCAAATGAGTTCTTACGTGCTTGAAAATAATGTGTTTTAAGTGGTTTAAACACATCTCCCTCCATCTGCTAACACTGTTAATCTGATGAGAATAATCACACCCCCTTGTTTTCAGTGCAGTCGGATTCATCACAAATTCTGAATTACTGGGGTCAAATGTCTGACATGTTAAAAGTGGCAAGGCTCATTTAGGCTTAATTTATACTTATTCTGGATAGGATCATGTATGGAAGTCTTTGAATGTTGTGATAGATTGAATAATGACGTCAAATGGTGGGAAATGATTGCTGAGCAGCCTGACTGAACGTGAAATTCAGTTACACTAGCGCTCTGTAAATTTGGTCTTGAACAAATCAATCAAGTACCCCAGCACCTACCTATCTCTATCTCCTTTCTTCTACTTATTTCTTATTCATCTTCTAAGTTGGGCCTTTAAGCCCAGAAATTTTATCTAGAGGCTACCTCAATGATGCCTGTGCACCAAAAGTGATAAGCAGGTCATGGATCTTTTCTTAAAATCTAGAATTATCTGATTACACAAGATGCAAAATTGAGATAAGCTGTCATTAAATTACAACAATACAAAATCTGGGTTTCTTCACTTTGGAAAGCACTAGTCATTCACATACTGAACTGGGCAGGAGGCAGGCGGAACAGGTGGCCTATTACGAGATCCATTAAACAAGAGATTTATGCATTATGGATCCATCTTGAAGTAATTAGGCTTATCACTTTTTTTCTTTTACAGCTTCATTGAAAACTCCTGGCAATAAAGCAATTATAAAGTAAGTATCCTAGCATTTATCTATGATATCAAAGGCAATGGACTTCCTTTGTATTAGAAGAAAAATGGGTTGGGCCGGCCCCGTGGCCAAGTGGTTAAGTTCACATGCTCCGCTGCAGTGGCCCAGGGTTTCACTGGTTCGGATCCTGGGTGTGGGTGTGGACATGGCATCGCTGGGTCAGGCTACGTTGAGGCGGCGTCCCACATGCCACAACTAGACGGACATGCAACTAAGATATGCAACTATGTACCAGGGGGATTTGGGGAGACATAGCAGAAAAAAAAAAAAGATTGGCCACAGTTGTTAGCTCACGTGCCAATCTTTAAAAAAAAAAAAAGAAAAAATGTGGACTCTTATTCACTCTTCCCTTGAGAAATTCGGTACTTCCAAAGCAAATTCACTGTTGTCAAAGATGTGTAAATATGAGAGGTCTAATGTATGAATGGCAAATAAGATGGTTGAGACAATTTGTTTTGGTTGCCAAATAACTGTTTGTTGATTTTAAACAAATTCTATTATCTGCCGATATTTTATCATTTAAAAAGATAGAGTTGGGGCCAGCCAAGTGGCACAGTAGTTAAGTTCACACGTTCCGCTTTGGCGGCCAGGGTTCACGGGTTCTGATCCCGGGTGTGGACATGGCACCAATCGTCAAGCAATGCTGTGGCAGGCGTCCCACATATAAAGTAGAGGAAGATGGGCACGGATGTTAGCTCAGGGCCAGTCTTCCTAAGCAAAAAGAGGAGGATTGGTGGCAGATGTTAGCTCAGGGCTAATTTTCTTCTTCTTCAAAAAAGATAGAGTTGCTAACATGGATTTGAACATTTACTATATACTAGGCTCTGTGTAAAACATGCTATGGCCTTATTTTACTTAATGCTCACAACTCTAAAAATTACGATCATTATCTCTATTGTATAGATGGGAAAACTGAGGCTAAGAAAGGGTACATAAATGATTCAAGGTCATTCAGTTGGAAAATAGTGGAGCCAGGATTTCATTTCAGATAGCCTAACTCCGAACTTACTACCATGCTATACCATTTGCGGCAGCATGATGCCTAAATATTTGGAGTATACGGAAAAAAACAACTCATAATTATCCGGATATTGATGTTGTAAATCAAATTTCTAGTGGTAAGTTGGGGCAGACTTAACAGGATCAGTACTGCAAATCTAGTAAGTTCCCTAGATTTAGTCAAAGGTCAGTGGTCAGAACATGCGGAAAAGGCACAGTATTCTGGGAAGACTGGTGAACAAAGAGCTAAATCCCAAGACCTACTATTTCTAGTCAAGCAGAACTAGATCAAGCATGTGATTGAGTTTCAAGTAAAAAGAGTTTGGTAGGAATCCAAGTAGGGACGTGACTGATAGGAGATAAATAAGTTTCAGGGCTCCATCATTGAGAACCGTTGAGGAATTGATGTACTAAACAGAAAATTGATTACTGGGGAAGTATTGAGATACCAAGGGCACCATAGGACTAGCAAGTGAATGAACTAGATCATTGGTTCTTAACCTTGCCTTCACATTAGAACTACCTAGCAAACTTTCAAAATTCCTGATGTCCAGGCTATCCTCCAGATCAACTAAATCAGAACCTCTGTGAGTGAGATCAAGGCATCAATAGTCTTTAAAGCTCCACACTGACTATAAAACCTAGAGAAGATTTAGAAGAAGGTTGAGAACCATTGAACTAGATACTAAGTCATGGAGTAACTAGAATTCTTTATATTCCCCTATGTAGATACACAAAGTATCCCAGAAGCTGGTTGGGGTTGAACCTATAGGTATGTAATTACTGGTCTCAACACTGAAGGTTAGAGTAATGTATGCAGGCAAGCATATCATATTATTTGTTTCTAAATAATGCCAAATGCCCAGATGGCTCCAAATTTGATTGATGTATGGTTCTGAATATCCAGATGCTTGATATCATGTGGGAAATTCATCTTGACGTCTAAATAAAATACAACTTTTTATCTAATGTACTGATGCACAAAAGTACTAATATAGCCATGAGATTTATCATTATGACTCAGATATACTTTGTGTCAAATCACCTCTTTCAAACCAAATAATTCCATATAGCCAAAGCTTGATAACACTGCATATAAGCTTGCCATAGTCACAGAATAAAGTTCTACCTCTTCAAACCCAAGGTTTGAATTCAATTAAAATTCATTTATGGCTCACCATGTACCAAATTACTTGATTTAATATATGTTAGAGATGTATGATATTATGGCTGTATGATAACAGCCAAGTGAAGAGTTACTGAGAGGATCAACTGAAATAAAATATGTAAAAGTTCTGATCAATAGTAAATGCTAGAAAATGTTAAAAATGAAAATTGATTTAATGAAATTTTCACAAAGCACAAATCCTGTGGGCCAGTGGGCGGTAGTTGTCTATATAACTACTCCTAAGTGACCCTTTAGGTTACTTGGTGGTGAGGAAGATTTACATCGCCAAGACACGTGCAACTTCGTGATATCCAAGTAAACATCAGATGACTGTTTCCTTTAAGCGTCTTGGTGTCATATAAATTCAGTTAGAGAGTAAGTCACAGTTTACTTTCTCTTCCCTGGTTCCACTTTGTTGTCATTTTCATTGTTGTTGTTGTCTTCCAAATCCCCATGTGAGCACCTGACCCATTTAACGCAGCTGGCAAAACCCAGAGGTCCCAAACTTAAATTCCCTTGCTCTATTAGAATTAGCTATAATAGAGGAACTCTCTGGTTAACATCATGAGATCAACTAAATGTAATCTAATGGAGAAGTCTAAGTAGTTGCAGCTTGAGCAAGCACAGCATCATAGCCATATCCCTGATTCGTGAATTTCCCTTCAACATATTTGTGCTCACACAATTACCCTTGGACTCACTGAGTCTCTTCTCACTTACAGTCCTGCATGATTGTACCTAAATATCCTTATGTATTTGAGTAATTTAGGGAAATGTGTGAGCCATACACTGTTGCTATGAGAAGAAAAAAAGATGGCACAATTTTAAGTTAAAAAGAGGCAAAATTCACAATCTTGACTGTGTTGTGGTTTAAAACTGGATAAAGAACCAATTTAAGGCTTTGGAAATAGTTTTCTTATGCAGCTGACAGAACTCAAAATGGTCTCATGTTTTTAAATCAAATTCGACAGGTGATTAATCTGTAATAAGTGCTAATTAAAATGGCTTGGAAAACGGTTTTGAAAAGTATATTAAAACATAGCTGAAAAGCTATATCTGAAAATCACCTGAGCATGAGCACTTCAAAATGTAAATGATGACACCAACTCATTGACAAATGAAGTGTAAGCAATGTGGGTACAAAGAAAGATTATTCTGGTTCAAAGTAATGAAAAGGTAGCTGGAATGATCCATTCCAGACACTTAATTCTTGCAGCACTAATGAGTCCTCAATTAAAAGCTTTACAACTCAAGCAGTTCTCATCAGGGAGAGCAATCATTATGTAGCGTATAATAGAAAGACTCTAGTCAAGCAGATGGTTAGATCAGCCGTCAGAACAACTGCTACTATTGAGTAAGGATACTTGGTATCTTCCACTTAATGTTTTTAGACAATTCATAACTGACCAAATTTCGAAGAGGTTCCAAAGAAGTATGAATTTTAGAGAGGAACAAAATAGAGTCCAATTTTCTAGAAAGTGTCTAAAGTGAAAACCAGGATTCTGCAGACAGGTGATGAAAAAGTCTGTGTTAAATTAAGTAAAACAATTTTAATGAATGCAGGATTTCTCTGAGGCTTTAATATACATTGTGAATTGAAGACCAAAACTGTCTACTTTCACACTCAATCTGGACACTGAGAACCAAAATCACATCTTACTGTCTATATTAACATGACTTTGCTATTTAATTGTCTTCATTAGCATTTCTTTTCTCTTCCAGGACTGCCCTGCCCAGGCAAACAGTTTGATTGTTCATTACAGGAAATTTCTCACCCAAAGGAAAGCATCCAACAGACAGTTTTGGGTCCTGAGATTGTTTGAATTCTCCCCTCAAAATCCTCACCTTGCTGCTTCCACCAAGCCTGGACTGTAGTATCATGATTCTTAGTCAACCCTAGTCAAACCCCCACCCTGAAATATCTACTGTAAACCAAATTTCCAATTCTTAATAAATTCTGTCCTTATCTTGCCCCTCTGGGACATAGCTAAATCTTTGCAATGGTGTCTAAGCAATAAACCCAACTATGTCTTATCTATAAGTTGCGTTGGTGATATTTGGGGAGACTTCATGATAGAATCTTCAAGAGGATGGTATAGGGCACATTACTTTCTAAATTTATTTGATCAACCCCCCAACATATGCATGCATGCATATGTACACGAATGTGTGTCCACGTGTGTGCGTGTGCACATGTAAGTGTATAATACTTTGCACATTCACGCATTTTGAGAAAGGCTGATATAGTGGAAAGGATCTTGGACCAAGATCAGAAAACCTGTGTTTCTGTTTCTAACTACTTGTGTTTTTTGGGTGAATCCTCTTCTTATCTGGGCCTTAACTTTGCTCACCTGTAAATGAAATGATAGGACTGATGATCTCTGAAAGTATGGTTGATTATTAATCTTTTTTTCTACCAGAGCACTCATGGTGAAAGATGTACAGATCCCTGAGTTGCAGCCTAAGCGAAGCAGGTTGTAGATGATAAGTAGAGCACTTTAAAATAATATTAATTATACCATCTTACACTTTAAATTTTGCTAGGTTCTTTTGCTTACATTCTTACTGAATCCATAAAATAACCCTGAAATATAGGTGAAGGAGATGGTTATTTCCCTCATTTTGGAGATGGGGAAAGAGTTTCATAGAAGTTAAGTAACTTGCTTAAGGTTACACAGTAGAAGAGCCAGAATCTAGCACAGATTTTCAGATTCCAATTCTTTCTCGTATTGTTTTCATCAAGATAAATTCTTCCTTTTTATTACTGATATTAATGTCAGAACCTGGCATACTGGAGGCATATAATAAATCTTTCCATTTCATTTTTTACCTAATAAATTCAACATATTATATTTTTTAAATTTGAGGTATACAGCATGTTACTTTCATACATTTATATATTGTAATATGATTGCCACTGAAGCAGTATTTAGCACATTACATCATTTGTGACAACATGGATGGAACTTCAGCAAATTATGCTAAATGAGATAAGTCAGACAGATTCTAATTCTTTATCTTTTCTCCTCCCCTCAAAATTTAAACATATTGCCACTCTTTGCCCACCAAAGACCTGTTAAATTCAGTGGCCTCTTCATTTGTTCTTTCTTCTTTCATTTGTTCATTCTTTCTTCATTTTCATTCAACAGGTACTCATTATTTGTTCATTCCTTTTTCTTGACTTTTCTACCTTATTCAACACTGTTAAGCATCCCCTTCTCCTCATTCTCTCTCAGTTCTTTGCTACTAATCTGTCCCCTCTTCTGGCTATTTTCCCTCAGACCCCCTAAAATGTGTTTCCCTAAACTCTGACTCTGACATTTTTCTGTTCTCTCTCTCTATTTTGCCCTTTGGCAATTTCATTTTACTCTAAGCCTTCAAATTATTATACCTGTGTGGATAACACCCAAATTTCTCTTTCTAGTATAAGAGAAATATAGATAAAATGCTACAAAAGCTTGAATAAACTAATAGTCACTTCCAGATTTTATTTTGTTTTTTAAGGGATGATAAAGTGGGAATCAGACATTTTCTGGTAGGGAGGTAGCTTTTGAGTGGGGCTTTAAAGTCTGGAGTAGGATTTGAATATGCAGAAATGGTAGGAAAATTTTCCAATAGAGGAAACAGGATGAACAAAAACCATTGGTGAGAAATGATAGAGCATGTGTAGGAAACAGCAAGCATTTCAGTTTACATTATAAAATGAATGAATGCAGTAGTGAGAATCGATGTTTGCTGAGATTTGGGGAGGCGGGTCTTACATGATAGCCATGGAGATTTTGACTATATTTGAGCTGGAGATACTAGCAGGACAACTGGGTTGAAACATCCAGTAGGGAGCTGCATATGTGAAATTCAAATTAGGGAGAAAATTCACCACACTACATTTACAGTGTTATAACTGGTTGTCACTTGGTTTCTCGAGAGAACGATCTGTGGACATTTCATATTAATTACCTACCCCATCCTCAGCATTTAGTGCAGTACCCTGGAGTCAATAAAGGACCTGGAGTCAATAAAGGAATAAATGGTGCCTACTAAATTACTGGCAAATTTCCCTTTCAAAACACTCCTGATCTTTAATTTCTATGACCTTACACAACATAATTCTTGTGTCTGGTGGAAAGAATTCTAGTATGAAAATCTAGAGCCCAATTTCAAGTGTTCTACCAATACTATATCTCCTCTATGTCTGAACTCCTGTTCAACCCTCCAATCTGGGTCAGGTGTACCTCTGAAATATTTCAGGACTCTATGCAAACATCTATCACACCACTACACACTATGCATCTTAATTATTTATCTGCTTTTCTGTGTCTTCCACTGGGCTGTGAAATCTTTCCGGAAAAAGACTATGTATTTATTTCCGTATCCCTAGGTATGTATTTAGGACACAGTTGGCAGTAAAAATATCATCCAGTGAATGTAGGAATAATTGTTCCAATGTCTGTTTTAAATATCACTACTCACTCTTGCATTTACTGCATTTATCATTTCCTATGTGCACGACACCCTAATTAGTATAGCGTGGTATCAAATTCTGTCCTCAAATAGCTTTTCATCTACTAGGGGAGATGTGACCTGTACAAAAAATATATATACAAACTAAAAAGGTCAACCAGACAATTTCTAAGCAGGTACTTTCACTGCCCCCTAAGTCTTTCATTGCAGCCAGGTGTCTGACATCCTTGATATTCAACACCTGGAGGATTCCTGACTTCTCCTCTGGATGTCATGCCATCTTGTAATTACGGACTAAGTTTCCCCTGTGTTCTGGGGCTGCTGTCAAAGTCAGCTCTGAATAACTTACTGTGACTGTTGAAAACAGTGCAGCAAGTTCAGAATGATGGATTAAATTAAAAATCCCTGCCCAGTGCAAGAGGAATAAAGCTCTTTCTTGCCAAATCACTGCTGCACAGGGTTACTTGCTGTCTAAATAAACAATATGCTCTCGATGAGAACATGGTCTGGCTGGGAAACACTATCACAACCAGCTGTCCCCAGTTCCTGAATCACATATTCAAAGGAAAATGTTTGAGGTTACATGTTATTTATTCATATCAATTTTCCCCTCCTTCCCCTGACTTGTGGGCTTTGAACTTCTCTCAGAAACACACTCTTACACCTTATAAACTTCTAAACTCTACTGACAATTCCTCAAGTTCTCTAGGAATAGATTTTCTGTGAATCCAGCACAACTCAGAAACTGCTCTTTTCACATATACTAAAGCAAGTCACAAGGATAAAGGTGTAATTCTTATAGATTTATATGATATTTTCCCATTTACTTTTACCAGGTAAGCTAGATTCATTTCCCTGATGCCAAGTCACAAAACAGATGTCAGGTGATTCAGATAACAGCTGTTCCACTCTCCACTCCTCCTGCTCACAAGTTCCTGGTTTTCTTTTCTACCACCCCTAACAGGAATCTGCCCAGTCAAGACAGTCTTATGTAACAACCATAGCAAGTCTTTTCTTCCTTCTCAGCTGATTTAAAAATTGCAAGGCCAGCTCAGATCCTTGGGACTCATGGAAAATTCCCTTGATCACTCAAGCCTCCAGTGAGCTCCCAAAACAATTATCATCTATTGCATTCCAGTCAAGCTCCATCTTGCTAATCCCTGACCTGACAGTTGGTTAACCTTTTTTTTTTTTTTTGCCGCCAATCCTCCTCTTTTTGCTGAGGAAGACTGGCCCTGAGCTAATATCCATGCCCATCTTCCTCTACTTTATATGTGGGACACCTACCATAGCATGGCTTGCCAAGAAGTGCCATGTCTACACCCGGGATCCGGACTGGCGAACCCTGGGCCGCCAAAGCGGAACATTAACCGCTGCACCACCGGGCCGACCCCAGGTTAACTTTTTATAAGGCCTAAACGTCCAAGTCAGAAAATACTCTAATATCTTCACTGATCTTCCACCTCAGTAGCGGAGCTGGCAAATGAGCATACAAGAAGATGCTAGAGTAGTCCAATGATAAACAGAGGTTTCTAACCTGGGTTCCAAGACACTATGAACATCCTACAATTACATACACATTTTTCATCTTATGGACATTATTTTCTCTGCCGGGCTGCGCAGTCTTTATTAGATTCTCAAAATGATCTGTGATGGCCAAATAGTTAAGAAATATAGGAGTTTATATCTCCTGGCCTTAAGAGGAAAGTTTTTGTCTGTGGTTCTGCCTTTAGCTGAAAAGAAGCTATGATCAGTGAACATACTTCCTTTCTGATTTCTCAGGGACTGTGAAGGAGAAAATGGTTACCAATCCATGGATGTCCCTAAAGCAAAGAACTCTGTTCAGAGCCTAGGGGAAGCATTATTCTTATCATTATTATTTATTTTTTCCTGACATGTTCATAGTGCTGGGTAATTTACAAAGCTCCCCTTATGCACTACAACCATTCCTATCCTAATTGTCCTTTCTCCCACCTCTCCTGCTCCTCAACATTGATTTGATTGATTTGCTCTAGGAGGATCTGCCCTCAAGGCTGACAATGGTTAAGGTTTTAAACAAATTAAAGAAAGGAGAAGCTTTGTTTACAGTGGCTTACTAGTGCAGCTGGTCCTTAAGGAACTTAGTTAGGTAGAACTGTAAAGAAAAACTTCTATTAACACTTTGTTTCCTTTTCTTTTTCCTTGAGGAAGATTAGTCCTGAGCTAACATCCATGCTTATCTTCCTCTATTTTATATGTGGGACACCTGCTACAGCACTGCTTGATAAGAGGTGGGTAGATACAAACCCAGGATCTGAATCGGCGAACCCAGGGCCACTGAAGTGGAGTGTGTGATTTAACCACTGCACCACCCAGCCGGCCCCAACACTTTGTTTCCTTTTTGTGGCTACCCTCATCGCACCGCACAACAGTAGCTTCTCCTCAAAAGCCTCTTTTTATTGCCTACATAGCCGGACACCCAATTCTTCTTAGGAAATACTCACTGATGGTAGATTGATGTGGGTTTAAATAAAAAGGGTGGTTTTTGACTCATCACTTTTCTGACAATCCACAGACTCGCAGTTAGTGAACATTAGCCTTCCCTATTCTATTGTCATTTTCTATAATTTGATAAATAACCTAAATTAGATTTGATGAAGTCAGCTTAAACTTTCAAACATTACTGGTTTCAATCTAGGGTACGGCTAGAAAATTAAAAGTTTATACACATGCCTACATGCCTGCCAGCTGTTTTGTTGCCTCCTACTTAATTCCATCATTAACTGTTACTGTCAACAGAAAAGTCAGATATTCTTGTTCCCTCTGTTCTTAAATTTTCATCACTCCTTAACAGAATACCCAACACATGCCATAAACAGTGATTTAGAATTGTTAATAAAGCCTAATACTTTAATGAAATTAAGTGAGGGAAAGGACTAGAAAAGTGCTAGATTGGTGCTTCTGGCAAGGAGTAGAGTTAGAGGTGATAATCTCATCCTGCATGTCAAGTGGCCCAAACCCTAAAGGTAAACGGAGTTGTCAGGTCCTGAATGAATTAGTATGAATGATTTAGAAACTATTCACAGAACTGTTTAGGAAAAATGAGCTGTTACAGTTTTGGAGGAGAGCAATTCCCAGTCAAGAATGATATTCAGCCTTGGGTAGGCCTTCCTCTGAGGGCATTTGCCCAAGAAAATTCATTTTTTGCAATTGATAGAATTCAGTATATTTTGAAAAAACACATTAAACAAAATAATTATATCAAAGCACTACATTACTGAGCACTCAGTTTTTTGCACCCAAGTGTCTTGGAAAAGCCCTATAAGCCAATATAGGGCTAGCTGAAAAGTTTTTAAAAAATACGGTCATTTGGTTCTTTTGCCTACATGTTAGTATAAAGAAAAAAAAAGGTCTGGCACTGCTGGATTTTTTTCTCTGATTTGTTTCTGGATACTGTCTGATCCTAGTTTGAAGGACGACTCTTATTACTCGAATTTTCTGAAACTGTTCTCATCTCATGAATTTTATTATTTTCAGTAAATATGGTGTGTTAAATAAATAACCAAATGTGATTTTATTTTTACACCTTTGTAAGACTTCCCACATAAGTAAATTCACAAATCAGAAAAAAATGATGCTAAAAATGTATTCTAATTTTTGGTTCAGAAAATATGGTTATTAATACATCACTGGATCTGAGGGAAGTAAGAAAAGAAAAGTCATAGTTGAAGTATAATTTTGGCCTCCATATTTCCAAAAGATATAAAAGCTTATCTACAGGAAAAACACCAGGAAAATATCACCTTGTGGACTCAGAGAGACAGATCTGCTGGAATGGAACCTACCAACAAAGTCTAGGGCTACTTCTTACCACTGACGTGAGCTCAGTAAGGAACTACAGAGAGAGTCAACAAAGATGGCAAGGAAAAGTTCAGGGCCAGATGGCTTCACTGATAAATTCTACCAAACATTTAAAGGAGAACCAACATCAGACTTTCTCAATCTCTTCCAAAAATAGAAGAGGGGGGAACAATTCCAAACTCATTTTATGAGGCCAGAATTACCCTAATTCCAAAGCCAGAGAAGAAAACTACAAAAAAATTTACAGGTCAATATCCCTGATGACTATAGATGCAAAAATCCTCAACAAAATATTAGCAAACCAAATTCAATAATACATTAAAAGGATCATACATCATGTTCAAGTGGGATTTATTCCAGGGATACAAGGATGGTTCAACATCCACAAATCAAGCAATGTAATACACCACATTGACAAAATGAAGGCTAAAAATCATATGATCACCTCAATAGACGCAGAAAAAGCATTTGACAAAATTCAATATCTTTTCATGATAAAAACTCTCAATAAACTGTGTACAGAGGGAATGTACCTCAACATAAAATAAGCCATATTCGACAACCACACAGCGAACACCATACTCAATGGTGAAAACCTGAAAGCTTTTCCTCTAAGGTCAGGAACAAGACAAGGATGCCCACTTTTGCCACTTTTACTCAACATAGTATTAGAAGTCCTAGCTAGAAAAATTAGGCAAAAGGAAACAATTAAAAGGAAACCAAATTGGAAAGGAGGAAGCAAAATTGTCTCTATTTGCAGATGGCATGACATTATATATAGAATAACCTAAAGATGCCACCAAAAAACTTTTTAATAAACAAATTTAGTAACATTGCAGGATACAAAATCAATATACAAACTCAATTGTTTCTATATACCAACAATGAATCAGAAATGAATGAAAGAGAAATTAAGAAAACAATCCCATTTATAATATCATCAAAAAGAACAAAATACTTAGGAATACATTTAATCAAAGAGGGGAAAGATCTGTACACTGAAAACTATAAGAGATTGATGAAAGAAATTGAAGAAAACATAAATAAATGGAAAGATATCCTGTGTTCATGGATTGGAAGAATTAATATTGTTGAAACGGCCATACTACCCAAAGTGATCTACAGATTCAATGCAATCCCTATCAAAGTCCCAATGGCATTTCTCACAGAAATAGAACAAATAATGCTAAAATTGGTATGGAACCACAAATGGCCCTCAATAGTCAAAGCAAACTTGAGAAAGAAGAACAAAGCCAGAGCCACCACACTCCCTGATTTCAAGCTATGGTACAAAGCTATAGGAATCAAAAGAGCATGGTATTTGCATAAGAACAGACACACAGATAATTGGAAGAGAATGGAAACCTATAAATAAACCCATGCATAAACGGTCAATAAATTTCTAACAAAGGAGCCAAGAATATACAATGAGGAAAGGGCAATCTCTTCAATAAATGTTGCTGGGAAAACTGGACAGCCTAATGCAAAGGGATGAAACTGGACCCCTATCTCATACCATTCACAAAAATCAACTCAAAATGGATTAAAGACTTGAATGTAAGACCTGAAGCCATAAAACTCCTAGAATAAAACATGACAAGTAAGCTCCTTGACTTTAGTCTTGGCAATGCTTTTTTGGATATGACACCAAAAGCATAGGAAACAAAAGCAAAAATAATCAAGTGGGACTACATCAAACTAAAAAGCTTCTGCACAGCAGATGAAGCCATCAAGAAAATGAAAAGACAACATATGGAATGAGAGAAAATACTTGCAAACTATATATCTGATAAGAAGTTACTATCCAAAATGTACAAAGAACTCACATAGCTCAGTAACAATAAAAACAAGTAATTTGATTAAAAAATGGGCAAAGGATCTGAATAGACATTTTTCCAAAGAAGACAAACAAATGGCCAATAGGTACATGGAAAGCTGCTCAACATCACTAACTATCAGGGAAAAGCAAATCAAAACCACAATGAGGGGCCAGCTCCGTGGCCGAGTGGTTAAGTTCACGCGCTCCACTACAGCGGCCCAGGGTTTGGATCCTGGGTGCGGACATGGCACTGCTCGTCAGGCCACGTTGAGGAGGCATCCCACATCCCACAACTAGAAGGACCTGCAACTAAGATATACAACTATGTACGGGGGGTGGGGAGATAAAGCAGAAAAAAAAAAGATTGGCAACAGTTGTTAGCTCAGGTGCCAAACTTTTAAAAAAAAAACACAATGAGATATCACCTTACACCTATTAGAATGGCTATTATCAAAAAGACAAGAGATAACAAATGCTACGGAGGACGTGGAGAAAAGCAAACCCTTGTGCACTGTTGGTGGGAATATAAACTGGTACAGCCACTATGTAAAACAATATGGAGGTTCATCAAGAAATTAAAAACAGAACTACCACGTGATTCAGCAATCCCACTTCTGCGTACATATATCAAAAGGAAATGACATCATTATCTCAAAGAAATATTCGTCCTCCCATGTTCACAGCAGCATTACTCACTTTAACCAAGGTATGGAAACAACCTCAGCATCCATGGATGGAGGAATGGATAAAGAAAATGTGGTAGGTATATATATATATAATGGAATATTATTCAGCTTTGATAAAGAAGGAAATCTTGTCATTTGTGACAACATAGGTGAACCTAGAGGACATTATGCCAAGTGAAACAAGCCAGACAGAGAAAGACAAATACTGCATGCTATCACTTATAGGTGGAAACTGAAAAAAAAAATAAGTTGAACTCATAGAAAGAGAGAGTAGAAAAGCAACTGCTGGGGCAGGGAGGGTGGAGGAAATAGAATTTGGTAAAATAGTACAAAATTTCTGTTATAAGATGTACAAGGTCTGAGGATCTAATGTATAGTTGACAACACTATATTATATAAATGAAATTTGCTAAGAGAGTAGAATTTTAATGTTTTGACCAAAAAAAGGAGGTAAACTAGAGAGGTGATGTGTTAATTAACTCATTGAGGAGAATCCTCTCACCAAGTATATGTATATGAAATCATCAAATTGTATACTTTAAATATCTTGTAATCTTATTTGTCAATTATACCTCAATGTTTTTAAGTTACACATACACACACAAAGAAACCACAGAAAAAAGGTGAAAGGCCCATGTCCAATTATAATATCTTTCTTGAGAGTTGATTGGAGCAAATTTAATAATCTATGAAAACAAAAGCTGCCTGTGACCATTTTTCACTCAAAAATTCATTTGATATTGCACTGAAAATAGGCAGAAAAGACTTCAAAAGTTTGGAGTTACAATCTTTAAGTATTTGCCTCACATAGAGTATTTTAAAGTTAGTTTCACTTAAATTTTTAGTTCCTCTGTTAGCTTTTACTGAAGGAGCCAACCACCCGAAAAAGGACTTGTACACTTGTGGTATGTAGCATATAAATATATGGGAGTTAGGTTTCAGAAACATAAAATATATTCCTTGTAATAAATTCAGTTAAGCATGAGATATTAACAGTCTTATCCACTTGAATGTTTATTTCAAGATGTTTGATATAAAAAGTGATAGCTTTTTCCTAATTATTGTGCTAAACAGAAAATGCTAAGATAATCATTCTCAAAGTTAAAGCAGAAATATATATATTTTTTCTAGTTCACCTGGCTTCTAATGAGGCCCAGTTCATGAGTCCAGTTGTTATAGAAACCAATCAGCTTCCCTCTGGTCCATCCTTACGTTGTCTCAGTCTGTAATCTTGATCTGGGTCAATGAAACGCTGCCTATTTGTTATGGAGGGGACACAAGTGGGTGGGTAGGTGGGTGGCTCAAAAAAAATTCTTTATGGCTAGAACAACAAGTCAAAGCACATGCCCTACTGAGGCTAGGTCCATAGAGCTCCTTCTGTACATATAGGACAGCACAAAATAGTCTGCTAAAAAGCATTTTTCTAGGAAATTCCTCCCACCTATCAAGAAGCAAGCCCCAAGAATAACTGCTGCAGAAATGAAATGACCAAAAATAGACATCATTCATACTTACGATGTCCTTGTGAACCTGGACCTACAAAGCTGAAGCAATGGAAAACAGTTATCTCAACATGATAAATGATCTTTCCTAAAATCCTAAAGGCTGGTTAAACAGAACCAGTGAAAAATATGAAAATGCTTATAAATGAAATGATCTCTATGATTTGCATGCCTTACAAAGTTCAATTAGATCTTGATTGGCATCCACTGTCTATGTGAGTGTGAGTGGTCAATTTTAGTAGTGTATCTGATCAATGTGGCTGAGTAATCTGCATTCTCTATGTCATATCGACAGAGTAGTTTGCTAAATGTGCTCTCTATATTAGTTCCTCTTCCAGCACAGTGCAGTCTACCCACAAGATAAGGTGCATTAGTTATCTACTGCTGCTATAATAAGTTATCAGAAAATTAGTGGCTTAAAATTTCACAAATTTATTATCTTTTTAGCTTTATTGAGGTAAAATTGATATAAAAAAGTTGCTCACATTTAATGTTTGCATTTTGACGAGGTTGAACATATGCACACACTCGTGATACTATCACCACAATCAAGGTACTAAACATATCCATCACCTCCAAAAATTTCCTTATGCTCTTTTTCATTTTGTTTGTTGTGGTAAGAGTATTTAACATGAGATTTAACCTCTCAACTTATTTAAAAATTCACAATACCGTATGGTTAACTATAGGTACTATGTTGTACAGGAGATCTCTAGAACTTATTCATCTTGCATAACAGAAACTTTATACCCAATTCCCCATTTTCTACCTCCCCCATCCCCTGGCAACCACTATTCTATTCTCTGCTTCTATGAGGTTGACTCTTTCAGATACCAAATATAAGTGGAATCATGCATATTTGTTATTATATGATTGGCTTATTTCACCTAGGTCCACCCATGTTGTTGCAAATGGCAGGATTTCCTTCTTTTTAATGATTGGATAATATTCCATTGTATGCACATGCCACATTTTCTTTGTCTATTCATCTGTCAATGGACATTTGGGTTGTTTCTACATCTTAGCTATTGCAAATAATGCTGCAGTGAACATGAGGGTGCAGATATCTTTTTGAGATCCTGATTTCAAATATTTTGGATAAATACCCAGAGGCGAGAGTGCTAGATCATATGGTAGTTCTAGTTTTAATTTTTTTTTTTTTGAGGAAGATTAGCCCTGTGCTAACTGCTGCCAATCCTCCTCTTTTCGGTGAGGAAGACTGGCCCTGAGCTAACATCCATGCGCATCTTCTGCTACTTTATATGTGGGACACCTACCACAGCATGGCGTGCCAAGCAGTGCCATGTCTGCACCTGGGATCCGAACCAGTGAACCCTGGGCCACTGAAGCAGAACGTGTGCACTTAACTGCTGCACCACTGGGCCGGCCCCTAGTTTTAATTTTTTGAGGAACATTCATGCTGTTTTCCTAATGGCTGCACCATTCTACATTCCATTGACAATATACAAGGGTTCCAATTTCTCCACATCCTTACCAATACTTGCTATAGTGTTTTGAGGTTTTTGTTTTTTAATAATAGCCATCTTAACAGGTGTGAGGTGACATCTCATTGTGGTTTTGACTTGCATTTCCCTGATGATTAGTGAGGTTGAACACCTTCTCATATAACTGGTGGCCACTTGTGTGTCTTCTTTGGAGAAGTGAGTATTCAAGTACTTGGATCGTTTTAAAAATAAGGGTATTTATTTTTTGTGAGACTTTTGTTTTTGCTATTTAGTTGTAGGAGATTCTTATATATTTTGGATATTAATCCTTTATCTTCAGATAGCAGGTTTGGAAATATTTTCTCCCATTCCATAAGGTTGCAAATGTATCTTACAGTTCTGTAGGTCACAAGTCTGACATGGGTCTCACTTGAGCTAAAATCAAGGTGTTGGCAGGACTGTCTTCCTTTCTTGATGCTCTACAGGACAATCCATTTCCTTTCCTTTTCCACCTTCTAGCAGCTGTCACGTTCCTTGGCTAGTGGCCCCTTTCCTCCATCTTCAAGGCCAGAAACAGTGAGTTGAATCCCCATCACATTACATCACATCACTCTGTCCTATTCTGCCTCCTTCTTCCACTTTTAAGGACTCATAACTACATTTGGCCCACCCAGATAATATAGGATAATTCCAGCTGCAATCTTAATTCCCCTTTTTCACGTGAGGTAACATAGTCACAGGTTTAAGGGATTAGGATATGGACATCTTTTGAGGGAGGATGAGTCTACCTACCACATGGGGTAAAGTTCAGTGCTACCAAAGACAGAATTCATTTCATTTTCATATGTTACCAAACTCAGATCTAGCTTTTTGTAAGGTGTGATGGGTGAGATGTTGGGGGGTATAACACACACATGTACACAAAGGCACTCATCACACACACACATACACAAACACACATACACATTTTCACATAAATTATTCCATGGTAAAACATGTTTAGGAAATGATGACTTAATCAAAACTCAATAGGTCTCTTTATTACAAGATATTGCAGAGACTTTTATGGACCACTGTTCACTATAAAACTGCAAGATGGAGAGAGGGTATGGGGCCTTTCTCAAGCTTAACTGATTATAAAACTCTTGTTCATAAGTGTATCTTGCTGGACTAGTGAGAAACACTACCCTAAGGTTTTCGACATCTAGTTCCAGTTGCTCTTAGATACCAGTAATAATAAGGCCAACTGGACAGCAGTCCAGTAAGTCTAGTCTGTGGCTACAAACTAACCTAATGATTGATCTTCCCCCTTTGAAATGTTTTTCATTGGTTACTTGCTCACTGCTCACTGTCAGTAGAACTTAGAGACATCAAGCATGTTAACTCATGACAAATTCTGTTATTTTCTGTTATCCAGAGGCTACTAACGAGGCCCAGTTGTTATAAAGGCCAATCATCTTTCTAGTCTATGCTCACAGTCATTGTCCCAGTCTATAATACTCATGTTGGCCAATGAAAAGCTGGCTTTTTGTCATAAGTTTCTTGAGCTTTTTCCATGGTTGGTTCATTCCTTTCCTTCAGTTCTCAGCCTAAATGTTACCTTTTTAGTGAGGTCTTTTTTGATCACTCCATATGGGTACTATGGGGAGTAGTCTTCCCCAGTTCATATCATACTATCTTTCTCTTTTCCTTCATAGGATTTATCAGAATCTGTGGATATCTTATATATTTGTTTGCTTACCCAATAACTCTCTCTTTCCCCAACTAACGTAAGTTCTACGAGGGCAGGGACTTTGTCGGTCTTGTTTACTGCTATATCTCCAATGCTTAGAATTGTGCCTGACACAAAACAAGCGATCAAGAAACATATGATAATTGAATGAATGAATCCCTATTTTATGAATTAGAAAGAAAAAGCTGAGTTACTGAGACAAAACTAGTTGCTTAGTATCACCAAGCCTCTTTGTGACATAGCTAGGACCATATCCCTTGTCCCCTAATGTTTAGTGAAGTGTTCTTTGTTTTATAGAACGTAATTTGCTACTAGTCCGTCGATCTACTGTGAGTCAGTTGGTCATTACTAGTCAATACTTTCCCCCACCGCTCTGAGAATGAATCTATGAGCATTGGTGCTTAATCAATGAATAAATTTCCCACTGTTGGACACAGGTAGACAGCAATGGGAAAGTTCATATTTATTCCTCTTTTTTTTAAAGATTTTATTTTTTCCTTTTTCTCCCCAAAGCCCTCCGGTACATAGTTGTGTATTCTTCGTTGTGGGTCCTTCTAGTTGTGGCATGTGGGACGCTGCCTCAGCGTGGTTTGATGAGCAGTGCCATGCCCGCGCCCAGGATTCGAACTAACGAAACACTGGGCCGCCTGCAGCGGAGCGCGCGAACTTAACCACTCGGCCACGGGGCCAGCCCCAATATATTTATTCCTTTTTATAAGTCAGCAGTAAAGAAATGCTTTCCTTTTTTCTTTCCCGCCAGCAGCTGAGGGACCTTCTGTAGGTGGCTCCACAATAATTCTTTCCAATTTCTGAAGCCTAAGAGCATCTACCGAGGAATTTCTTTTTTCAGAGCTGGCAAACATTAGCTACTTGAAGTAAACCTTATGCAAGTAGCAGCATGGAGGCAATATGAAATTCAAACACAGGTTTGCATTAATTTTGATGAAGGAGAAAGGGCTTGATGAGTAAAGCTAAGTGATGTGAATAATGCAGCCCTACATCTATGGTTTATGGCTGCCATTAGTTTTGGTTACTGTTTCAGAAATCAGTTACTTATGCTAATCTTGGCAATATGGTCTCTGAAAAGGACCCTGATGTTGAAGGGACTCCTAAGTATTGAATGGAATCTAACTCTGGGCCTAATACTGTCAATGTTGCTATATGGGGTCTAGAAGCAATAAAAAAATTATCCTTCTCCTATACTCAGGGAGCTTCTGGGTCTCATCCTTCCATGGGGCAAAATAACGGAAGTTAACTTTGTAGAGGGGTCAGTGGCTGTTTCAGGCAGGAGTACATTGAAATAGAACAGAGGCTTTCAAAAGCTAACCTGCAGAGCCTTAGGGGATCTATGGCAATGGTTGGGCCCCAGTGGGATTGGGACCTCATTACAGATCTCCTCCTTCACTAAAGTTGCTTCCTCTCAATATGTTTTCATATTGGCCTTCAGCTTTAAATTGCTTTTGTAGAGATGGTTCCACTACTAAAAGAAGAATACCACTGAGATAGATAATGATTCCCAACTTTTGTAAAGTCTACATTTTGATTTGATGACCTGTGCTTCTCTTAAGTATATGCTAAATGGTTTTTCAATATTAACATTAAAATGAATTAAAATTAAATTTGTAATTTAAATTTTAGAAAATTCAGATAGCTAGAGATCCCTAAGAAAATTTCAAGACTAAGGTTGATAAGTGCAGCATTATCAAATCCATTTGCAAAATTGATCTAGAGACTGTCCATACATAGTAAAATTCCTTTTCAAAATTAACTCAAATATTAGTGAAACTTTAGTTATTATATTATTCATTTCTAGCATGCCCACCATCATCATGTGCACACTCTTTTAAATCAGATGTTCCCGTTGTGTGTGTATGGCGGAATAGAGGGGGAAAGGAGGGAGTAATAAGACAGACTTATCTTGGTTTTAATCCTTGCTTTGTAAAACAGTCTCATGATACATTGTTTTGACCTTCTCAGTATTTTATATTTTGATTTGATGGCCATTCCACCTCTTTTCCACAGTTCACTGAGGCTGTAAACAAGAAAAGATGTACAATGGCATACCCAGAAAATTATACATTGTTGAAAAGGTCAAAATAGTAGAGCCGAATGTTGTTATTTGTAATTTACAGAATATATGAGGCATTCAAATTCAAATAACTCATTCTCTTGACAGACAGAGTAAGAACAACATAAAATGGCACAACATGAATCCATTTGGGAAACAGGCAAAAGAAAATAAAACATAGCCAGAGCCCAATTTCTTTCTCGGCTTCTTAAGATGATGCTCCATTTACTTATTCTTCCACAGGCACTAGAAACCCATGAGGTTCCCTGGAAAACAAGTTTCATTTCCTTCAAATGTTAGCTTGAAAAATGTTGAAAGAAGGAAAATTCTAGAGTAGATCACATTTTGTTACACAAAGAGATAGCAGGAAAATAGTGTAAAAAGCACTGTCTGACTTGGGATAACTATACCTCAAATATGCACTAATTAGCTGGATGACCCTAAAGTGTCACTTTCCTTTTCTGGGCTTGAGTTTCTTCACATGCAAAACAACGTGATTGGACCAGAAATTCTCTTAGGGTCTCCCTAGTTCTCATATTCTGACCTCACATTTGATTTTGTGACTTATAATCCAAATCTCCTTCCAGAGTTTTCCACATTGGTAAATTGTTTCCAAAGATTGCCACCAAGAATTATATGCAGGTAGTTTCTTCTTTCAAGAGGTAGAATCAATTTCCCTTCCCCTTGAATTTGGGCTCGCCTCGTGACATGCTTTGACCAACAGGATATGGTGAAGGTGACACCCAATCCAAGCCTAGTTTTTAAGATGCCTGGTATCTTTTGCCTGTCTCAGAAGAGATTCACTAAGTAAAGAAGCTTGGACTAAAAGTCAGTGACAAAATATGTGGAAAGAAAGAAGCTACATGGAGGAGAAATGAGGTGCTTCTGACATAGGTCAAAACCAAGGCCCCAGAAATGTGAGTGAGGCCATGATGGGTGTTCCAAGTACAGCCAAACTCTCAGCTTAATGCAACTACATGAATGACCACAGTCAAAATTATGTGCAGCAATGCAACTACCCAGCTGCACACAGCATCATAGGAAATAATAAATAATTGATTTAAGCCACTGAATTTTGGGGAGTGGTTGTTAAAGAGTAATAGATAATTGAAATGCCCAGTTTAGTAAGTGACATCTCAATTGTTCCAGTCAGAAACCTGGAAGACATTCATTACACTACCTTTTTTCTCAATACACCATAGTCAATCCATTACCAAGTTCACTAGACTGCAAGCTTCCTGAAGACAGGAAACATGTCTCTCTTGCTCACTACTGCATCTCCAGCACTTAACATAGTGTCTGAGACATAGCAGGTTAATTTAAGAGAAGTGCTATTGATCTTACTTCCACCAATATCTTAAACTCAGTTACCTTCACCTTTTGCCTAAAATACTGCACTATCCTTTTAACTAGGGCCCTCATTAAAAGAAGCCGGGTGAAGGCTATACAGGAACTCTGTGCTACTTTTGCAACATTCCTGTGAGTCTAAAATTATTTCAAAATCAAAAGTTAAAAAACATATATGTATGTATATAAATTACATCACAAGTCTCCTTTGAGCAGAACCCTCCTATGAGGCTCTGCGTGATATAACAACTCTTTACCTCTCTGATGTCAATTCATGTCGTCCCTACTTCCATTTCCACAGATTACAATGTTCTAGCTACGCCAGGTTTAAGTGCTTCAAATATTTCTGACTTTTTACCTTCTGCAGGACCTTAACATACGCCATTCCCTTTACAAGAAACACACTCTCCTCAATTTTCACATGCCGACTCCTCATGCTTTAAGTCTTTCTAAACTTTCTGAAATCATGCATCTCTACCCATTCACAATCTAACTGATGTTCTCTCATCGAACTCTCTTCTTCCCATTCATAAGACTTAATCACAATTTGTAATTTTACATTCATGTAAAATAGTCATTTAATTTGCTTAACTTCTGTCTCACTTGTTAGATAATAATCACCATGAGAAAAGGACCCATATCTGTCTTTAAGCCACAGTGTTTAGAACACTGCCTATACATCACTAGCACTCAGTAAGTCTTTCTTGAATGAGTTGAGTCTAATGGACCTTTACTTAAAATACCTATTTGTATGAAGTACGATTTAAAATCTATGCAAATTAGAATACATTGGCAAAGGCCATGTGTGTAGACATGAATGAGCATCCTCAGTAAGAAAGAGAGGGTAAGAGGTTATTTTATGGCTTCGGACAGGACGAAAATTAAACCATACCATACCACATGACCATACCAGCATGAAAATGACCTAGGGATCACAACAGAAGTAAATGTTACATCTTTATTTACTGTACCATAGTAATATTACATTTATTTATTCAGCACTTTTTGATCATCTATTGTCTGAACTGCCTATTACCTATACTGACTACACATGGCATATATACTGGCCTGTACTAAGTGCTAGAATAAAGCACCAGATTACATCATATGTTTAGGCTGACAGTAATCCCAGTGATACACAGTAATACACAAATCTCACTCCTACACAGCAATAATTTAGAATCTACTTACAGGAAAACAATAGATATGTGTCAGCTATTTTGCTCCACTTCCCAAGCTACCCCTTTTCTCCACCATTTTTGGGACTAAGATAATAAAGGAACATAACTCTAAAATTACACTTGCTTACTATAACCACTTCGATCATATATACATACACTCTTAAGATTTAATTGGTCAGCTTTTGCTCTCCTCTGTGCTATGTTATAATGAAATATTTTTATTTAATTTTTTCTGATCTATAAACTGATATTGATCCATAAATACAAACTCTATAAACACATCAGGATCTCAGAATTTTCCTGGCGATGAGGAAGTATTTCCGTCAAAGGAGACAGCTAAAATGAGTAAGCCCTAATGGCCCTAAGACAAGGAAAAAAACCAATACTTCGAATAAGGCCCAATTTGAAAGGGGCTTCATATATGAGCCAGGAATTCCTCTCCTGGACTTGCAGGATTCAGCACTGAGGTCACAACTTATTTTTAGATAAGACTTCCCTGTAAAGATCTGCATGACATCTGCCTACATGCTTGTCTAATAGTATATCTTTCCAGAAGCCACTAATTACATTTAAACTCATATGTCCAGGCTTCCAAATGTTCAGATTTTAGTACAGCAAACTTCTCACTTTGGGACTGAAGATTTTACTTCTCATTCAGATGTTCATTATTATATGGATGTCAGTATAAGTAGGTGTGGTGTTACGGATTGAATTGTGTCCTCAAAAGGCTATGTACTTAACCCCTGGTACCTGTGAATGTGACCTTATTTGGAAATAGGGTCTCTGCAGAGTTGAGATGAGGTTATACTGGAGTAAAGTAAGATCTATAATCCAGTCACTGGTACCCTTATAAAAAGACGGAAATTTAGAGACAGAAAGAGACACAGACAGGCAGAGAATGGCATGTGATGACAGACCAGAGACTGGAGTGAAACATCTACAAGCTGAGAGACCAAGCATTACTGGCAACTGCCAGAAGCTAGGAGAGAGACATGGAAAAGATTGTCCCTCAGAGCCTCCAGAAGGAACCAACACTGCTGACACCTTGATTTCAGACTTCTAGTCTCTGGAACTGTGAGATAATAAATCTCTCTTGTTTTAAGCCACTCAGTTTGTGGCACTTTGTTACAGCAGACTCAGGAAATTAGTATATGTAGTAAGGCTAAGTGTGGGTATGGCATAGTAGAATGTAACCAGTCCGCTTATATAGGATACTCCTACACAGGATGCACCACTGTATTCATGTGGTAAATAGACACTGTGAGGTTCTTAGGCTCAGTTGGAACTGCTATGTCCTTTTGATTATCTAATACAGAAGCAGATTTCTTTCTTCTCTTATTTAGTAAACTGGAAATTTTGTTCTACTAAGACTGAAGAGAGTTAATATATTTCAAACATTACATAATGTAGTTGCCTTTCACTGATTGCAGTAGCCCAATTAATTCATTGGGAACCATTTCAAAAGCTCAATATTTGAAAACACCACCACATTCCCTGTGGAGAAGTACAAATAGATTAGGCAATTAAAATGACTGCATTAAAAAAAATTCTGATCCTTTCATTATGGACTGCTAATCCTGGATTTAAGATACGGCTCCGATTTAAGGGCTTGAGAAGTAAATGATCCAGAACATTCTTAGAGAGGGAGAAGAATATAGTGGAAAAGGTATGTTTTTCCATATTTCTGCTTTAGCTACACTTATCATGAGATCTCAAGGCTACTATTATTTATGGTTTCTGTATAATTTAAATTACTAGTACAGTTTGCAAATTCCAAGAAAATGTGCAGTTCTTGACCACAGAGAGCATTAATGAAAACAAAACCATTAGCTACTAAAGAGGAAATCAAAAGTTTAAGGCTATTCCCACACCTCTGCCGCAAGTAGATAAAAGAGACCTTAAATCAGGTATTTGTTGTCATGCAGAGAAAAATTTTAAAAGATGGTTAGCTAACTGAATCCATAGTTTAAAAAAAAAAGCACTGAATTTGGTCAAAGTGGTTTTTGTGGGTTGATAGGATCTAAAACTTGTCAAGATTTTTAAATTGGTAGCTAGCCCGGGAAATCTAGACACTATTAAGCCTATTTTCTCAAAGGCAGAAAATGAATGGTGTATTTATCACTGACCATGGAACAAATGATTATGGGGCTCTTTCATGTAGCAATTCCTGTGAAAAAGGTTTGGGGATTTAGCTGACCACAAGTTTAAAATTCTGGCCAACAGTGTGATGTGGCTGCTGAATAAGCTCACACAATCTCAAGCTACATTTATAATAATAATGATACCTTCCATGAGTATGCTGTTTTACATTGTGAAAAGTGCTTTCATACAGATGATCTCATTTTACAGTGACTCGATTACAGAAAGTCAGTATCCTGTTCTCTACAAGAGTTAGGTCTCATTTCATGTATGGTCTCATATTTCAAGAAGTACACTGACACCTTTCATTAGATTATAGATTTTATTAGATTATATCTGGAGGAGAGTAGCCTTAAAAGTGTAAAGTTCCTATAAGAAATTACTAAAAACTGAAAAAATTTATCCTAAAGAAGAAAATTTTCTAGGAGAATTTGCTGCTTTCCTCAAATATTTGAAGGGCTTGATGGAAGAAAAAGAGATTTACTCTGTCGTACTAAAAGAAGGAGATGATGGCTCAACATAAAGAAGAACTTGCTAGAATCATACAATAATTGAACAGGCTGCCTTGTGGAGATAGTGAGTTCTCCATTGTCATAGAAGACTCTTCTTCCAGACAATACTCTTTTAGGGATTCTCCCAGAGGTATCCTTACATTGGGTAGGACTCGTGGACTGGGTGGGAACAGTCAGTGCTCACCCATATCCATGTATCCCTCTACATTCTACAGCCTCCCTTGAAATCAGGTTGGTTACATAGCTGAACTCTGGACAATAAAATGCAGCTGGAAGTGGTGTACACTACTTCCTGTTCTGAGACCTAAAAACACTTTTGTGATCTCTCTCTCTCTCCCCCCTAGATGAACACAGAGGATCCAGCCGAAGGCTCTGAAAGGTCACTGGGAGACGGCAAAGCCACTATCATAGAAAGTCACCTGAACACTCAATTAGACTGTGTTAGCAAAAAGTAAACTTTTCTTTTTTTCTTTTTTCTTCTTCTATCCAAAGCCCCCCAGTACATAGTTGTGGGTGCTTCTTGTTCTGCTATGTAGGACGCTGCCTCAGCATTGCTTGATGAGTGGTGCTAGGTCCGTGCCCAGGATCCGAATCAGCGAAACCCTGGGCCACCAAAGTGGAGCACACGAACTTAGCCACTCGGCCATGGGGTTGGCCCCAAAAGTAAACTTTTCTTATGATAAGCTACTGTAATTTTGTGGTTATTTACTATATTGCTGAAGTTACTTATCCTTACTAATAAAATCACTAAGGTTCCTTCAACTTTAAAATTCTATGAAATACTATCAAGGTTATCTTCTAAAGTTGGATTTGGAAAGTATACAAAATTAATGGGAGGGCTGCAATGATGGATGTTGTCTTCTAAACAACAGCAAGGCTGTCTTCTAAAGTAAAGCTGAATTTGGAAAGTAAACAAAAAGTAATGGGAAAGCTGTAGCAAGGGATGTTGCCAGCCACCTGGAAATTGATTCTCTCAGAAATTCATTCACCTGTTTATTCACTCATTCATATGTGCATATGTACATAAAACCAACATTCACTGACCATCAGGCACTGTGATGATTTCTGGGGAAGAAATATTGAACAAAATATCTAAGTATCAAGTTCACAGTCTAGTAAAGAGAGAGATACACATCAACAAATAAAAGTATTATTAAAAGCTATACATACTGAGACAGAATTACAAGATTTTGTAGTTAGTGCCATCGAGTCGATTCTGACTCCCAGCGGCCCTGTGTACAGCAAGCTGAACTTTGTCTGGTCTTTTTTTTGTGCCATTCTCTCACCTTCCAGCACTATATCAGACAATGCTCCATGGCTATTCATAGGGTTTTCACGGCCATTTTCTTTTTTCAGATGTGGGTGGTCAGGTCCTTCTTCCCAGTCTTGGTCTGGAAGCTTCACTGAAACCTGTCCACCATGGGTGACCCTGCTGGTATTTGAAATACTAGTGACATCTCTTTCAGCATCATGGCAACATGCAGCTGCCACAGTATGACAACCAACAGACAGGTGATGTGGTTCTCTGACTGGGAAATGAACCCATGCCGTTGCAGTGAGAGTGCCAAATCTTAACCATTAGACCACCAGGGGTGGCTATAAGATGTAGTAGGGATATTGAAAAAGGAGACATACATTCTTCTTGAGGTTATGGATCAGTGATCAGGAAAGACATTATTAGGAGGTGATGCTAAATTCAATATTGCTATAAAAAAAATATTTGGCTGGTGATTGGGGATAGAGAAGGGCATGAGTTGCTGCACAAGTAAAAGTAAGGGAAATAGTTTTGTATAGTTGGAATAATGGATGCAAGGAGAAGACAGGACTGGAGAAGACAATGGCAGCCTGTAATCAAGGTAAAAAATTTGGATTTTCTCTTCTAGGTAGGTAATGGAGAGTTATTGAAGCTATTTAATCAGGAGAGAGAGAGAAAATTTTTACATTTACATTTTACTGGTTATAGTGATAAAACTGATTGAAGGTGAGCAAGACTGGATGCAAAGAGACCAATTCGAATTGATTATAATACATGTCCCAGTGAGAAATACGGGAGCCTGATCTGAAGCTGTTGAAGTAAGGATACAGAAGATTCTAAGTAGGGAGAATCCTAAGCAACGTTGCATGATATATGACACGAGGTGGGGGGGGGGGGTGCATTTTAAGCCTGAGATTTCTGGCTTGGAAGATCTCTATTAGAACACTTCTCACCAACTGTCCTGTAATTTTTTGTTCAGGTAACAAATAAATAACATGTACCTACCTACTTAGCAAATCTTTCAGTGTACAGTGCAGTATTGTTAACTACATTCCCATTGTTGTACAGCAGACCTCTGGAACTTTTTCATCTTCCATGACTGAAATCCATTGAACAGCCATTCCTCATTTTCCCCTTCCCTCAGCCCCTGGCAACCATCATTCTACTTTCTGCTTCTAAGAGTTGACTACTTAGATACCTCATATAAGTGTAATCATGTAGTATTCGTCTTTCTCTGAGTGGCTTATTTCACTTAGCATAATGTCCTCAAGTTTCACCCACGCTAAAGCATATGACAGAATTCATATCCTTCTTTTCTTAAGGTTGAACAACATTCCATTGTATGTATATACCACATTTTCTTTATCCTTTCATCCCTCAATGGACTTTTAGGTTGCTTTCATACCTTGGCTATTGTGAATAATGCTGCAATAAACATGAGAGTGTAAATATTTCTTCAAGATACTGATTTCAATTCTTTTGGATAAATACTCAGAAGTGGGATAAGTGGATCAAATGGTAGTTCTATCTTTAATTTTTGTGTTTGAGGAGGATTAGCCCTGCGCTAACATTCGCTACCAATCCTCCTCTTTTAGCTGAGGAAGAGTGGCCCTGAGCTAACATCCGTGCCCATCTTCCTCTATTTTATATGTGGAATGCCTGCCACAGCATGGTTTGCTAAGCAGTGCATAGGTCTGCGCCCAGGATCCAAACCAGCAAATCCCAGGCTGCCAAAGTGGAGTGTGTGAACTTAACTGCTATGCCACTGGGCCAGCCCCATCTATCCTTAAATTTTTGAGGAACAATTCATACTGTTTCTTATAGTGGCTGTACTATTTTACATTTCCAACAACTATGTATAAGGGTTCCCATTTCTCCAAATCCTCAACAGCACTGGTTATTTTCTGGGGTTTTTTGTTTGATGGTTGCTTTTGTTTTCTTTTGTTAGTAATGCACGCCCTAATAGGTGTGAGGCGATATTGCACTGGGGTTTTGATTTGCATTTCCTTGACGATTAGTGATGTTGAGAATCTTCTCATATACCTGTTGACCATTCATATATCTTCTTTGGAGAAATGTCTATTCAATTCTTTGGCCAATTTTTAAAATTGGGTGGGGTTTCTTTTGTTCTTATTGAGTTGTAGGAATTCCTTATATATTTTGAATATTAATCCCTTATCAGAAATATTTTTCCAAATATTTTTATGCAAAAATATCCAAATATTTTTTCCCATTCTTTAGGTTGCCTCTTCACTCTATTGATTGTTTCCTTTGCTATGGGGAAACCTTTTAGTTTGTTGTGGTCCACTTGTATATTTTTACTTTTGTTGCCTGTCCTTTGGTGTCATATCCAAGAAATTATTGCCAATACCAATGTTATGAAGCTTTTCTCCCATGTTTTCTTTTAGGAGTTTAAGTGTTTAACCCACTTTCAGTTGATTTTTGTGTATGGTGTAGGGAAAGGGTCAAATTTCATCCTCTTGCATGTGGATATCCAGTTTTCCCAGAACATCTGTTGAAGAGACTATCGTTTCCCCACTGAGAAATCTCCACATTTTTTTGGAAGGTCATTTGACCATATATGCGGGGGTTTATTTCTGGGTTCTCTACTCTGTTTCATTAGTCTATATGCATATTCTTATGCCAGTATAATGCTGTTTTTATTGCTGTAGCTTTGTAGCATGTTTTGAAGTCAGAAAGTGTAATGCCTCAAGCTTTGTTCCTTTATCTCAAGATTGTTTTGGCTATTTGAGGGCATTATTTTTTCTTTAAATTTTTTATAGACGTGTTTTTGGTCATTACTTTAATCTCCTTATTAGTTATTATTGCTTTAACCTCCTTATTAAGTCTGACCAGATTTCCTATTTCTTTATGATTCAGTCTTGCTAGGTCATATGTTCCTAGGAATGTATCCATTTTTTCTAGGTTATCCAATTTGTTAGTGTATAATTATTCATAGTATTCTCTTATAATCCTTTTTTATTTCTGTGGAATTATTTGTAATGTCTTCTCTTTCATTTCTGATTTTACTTATTTGAGTCTTCTCTATTTTGGGGGGACTATATAAATATGGTCAATTTTGCTGATTTTTTTTTAAAAACTTACTTTTGTTAATTTTTTCCTATTGTTTTCCTATGTGCTATTTCATTAATTTCCCCTCTAATGATTGTTATTTCCTGGCTTCTGCTAACTTTGTGTTAAGTTTGTTTTTTTTTTCTAGTTCTTTGAGGTGTACTGTTAGGTATTTTATTTGAAATATTTTTTCTTTTTAATGCAGGTTTTTATCACCATAAACTTCGCTCAGTACTGCTTTTGCTGCATCCTTTAAGTTTTGGTATGTTGTATTTTCATTTTTTTTATTTCAAGATATTTTTAAATTGCCCTTTTGATTTCTTCTTTGACCCATTGGTTGTTTAAGAGTGTGTTCTTTAATTTTCACATATTTGTGAATTTTCCAATTTTCCTTCTGGTATTTATTTCTAGTTTTATTCCACTGTGGTTGCAAAAGATGGTTGGCATAATTTCAACCTTCTTAAATTTGTCAAGACTTGTTTTATGACCTAATATGTGATTTATCCTGGTAAATGTTCCATGTGTGCTTCAGAAGAATGTGTGTTCTGCCAATGTTGGGTGAAATGTTCTGTATACGTCTGTTAGGTGCATTGGTTTATAATGTTGTTAAAGTTCTCAGTTTCCTCATTGATCTTCTATCTGGATGTTCTATTCATTATTGAAAGTGGGCCAATGAAGTCCCCTACCGTTATTGTGTTGCTGTCTATTTCTCCTTCCAGTTCTGTCAATGATTGTTTTATATATTTGGGTGCTCTGATGTTGGATACATATATATTCATTGTTTTTATATCTTCCGGATGAATTGAACATTTTTTCATTATATAATGTCTTTCTTTGTGTTTTGCGACATTTTTTTTACTTGAAGTCTATTTAGTCTGATATATGTATGGCTACTCCTACTCTCTTTTGGTTAACATTTGAATGGAATATCTTTTTCTATCCTTTTACCTTCTGCCTTTCTGTGTCCTTAAATCTAAAATAAGTCTCTTTTGGACAGCATATAGTTGTCTCCTGTTTTTTCTTTTTTTATCTATTCAGCCACTCTATCTTTTGATTGGAGAGTTTAATCCATTTTGAATTAAAGCAATAACTGATAGTCAGGACTTACTATTGCCATTTTTTTAATTGTTTTCTGTCTGTTTTGTAGCTTTTTGGTCCCTCTTTTCTTTTGTTGCTGTCTTCTTTTGCATTTTGTTGACTTTTTGTAGTGGCATGCTTTGATTCTTTTCTCTTTATCTTTTGTGTATCTACCACAGGTATTTTCTTTGTGGTTATCATGGAGCTGACATAAAACATCTTGAAGTTATAACAATCTATTTTAGTTGTTAAGATAATAATTTAACTTTGATTGCATACAAAAATACTTTTATACTTTCCCTCCAATACTTTGTGTTATTGATGTCACAAATTACATCTTTTTATATTTTGATCCATTAACATAATTTTATACTTATATTTATTTTTATACTTTTGTCTTTTAATTACTATACCATAATTAAGTGATTTGTGCATCATCATTACAGTACTACAGTATTCTACATTTGTCTATTAGTAACCCTTACCAGTGAGATTCACACTTTTACATGTTTTCATGTTTCTGTCTACTGTCCCTTCATTTTAACTTGAAAGATTGCCTTTAGCATTTCTTACAAGACAGGTCTAGGGGTGATGAACTCCCTCAGCTTTTATTTATGTAGGGAAGTCTTTATTTCTCCTTCATTTTTGTAGGGCAGTTATGCTAGATCTAGTATCCTTGGTTGGCAGGGTTTTTTTTCTTTCTTTCAGCACTTCAAATATGTCATTCCATTTTCTTCTGGCCTGCAACGTTTCTTTTTAGAAATTCTCTTGTAGACTTATGGGGGCTCCCTCATATGTGACAAGCCACTTTTCTCTCGCTGGTTTCAAACTTCTTTGTCTTTGAATTTGGCAATTTGCTCGTAGTGTGTCTTGATGTGGGGTTCTTTGCATTGATCCTAGTTGGATCTTTTGGTCTTCTTGAATATGGATTTCCACTACCTTTCCCAGATTTGTAGAGTTGTTGCTCATTATTTCTTCAAATAAGATTTCTGCCCCTTTTTCTCTTTCTTCCCCTCTGAGACTTCCAAAGTATATATTGGTCCACTTACTGGTGTCTCATAAGTCTCAGGCTTTCTTCACTTTCATTATTTTTTCTTTTGCTTTGACTAGATATCTTTGACTAGATAATTTCAAATGACCTGTCTTGAGTTCACTGATTCTTACTTCCGCTTGATCAAATCTAATGTAAAATTTCTACAGTGAATTTTTCAATTCAGTTATTATGTTGTTCAGCTCTAAAATTTGTTTGTTTTTTAAAAAATTTTCTCTTTGCATATATTTTCACTTTTTTCAAGCATTGTTTTCTTGATCTCCTTGAACATCTTCATGATGGCTATTTTTAATTCTTTGTCAGGTAATTCACATACCTCCATTTCTTTAGGGTTGATTTCTAGAGGTTTATTTTGTTCTTTTGATTGGGTCATGTTTTCTTATTTCCTTGTGTGCCTTGAAATTTGTTACTACCCATGCATTTGAAAACACAGCCACCTCTTCCAATCTTTATAGAAAGGTTTCATACAGGGAAATACCTTCACTAATAACCTGGCTAGAGATTCTGGGGGCCTTTCAAAATTTTTCTGGGGATGCGTCTTCACTAGACTATGTAATTTCCCAGTTACAGAGGTTTGTTGGTTTCTTTTACAGCAGCTTGTAGTATCTTGCTCCTTCTGGTGTCTGTCTGCAATACTGGAGGTTCTCTTGCACTGCCTCATGCTGCTGAGCTCTCTTTTATTTTCTGTGCTCCTCCCCAGGCACCCCAGGCACCCCAGGCATTCTGCTTCCCCATCAACATCTGAAACAGGAGAGACAGAAACCAATCCATTGTGCAGTCCCCCCAAAACCTGGAATACTAAATGTACATTCCACTCTTCTATTTCCCACCCAAGGGAGAAGCTGCAAGTTAAGGTTTTCCTTCCAATTGCAAGCTGTGCCAGCTTGAGGGAAGAGCTGACATGGTTGAAATACAACAGCTTTTCTTACGCTTTCAATGCAACTGTTCTTGGCTTTGACCTTGACTGGGGTATTATGACTTCCTATCTGATTTCTGGAGTTCTCATAAAGGACTTTTGGACTGTTCATTGTTGTTAAGTGCGTGTTTCTATAGAGGAACAAGGTCTGGGGCTTCTTATTCTATTACTGTCTTACTGATGTCACCTTTTATCTTGTATTGTTTATCTCAATCACCTCAGCTAAATTCCTGTCTCCACAGAAGCCATATCTGCATCTTAGCCATTTGTGGTCTCCATAGGATCTTAGACATAGTAAGTGTTCAATAAATATCTTCATGACTGGATAAGTCCTATCAACAATCCAAGTTAACAATCAGAGTCCCTTCTTAAACTTCTGTTAATTAAGAATAGGCATTTCTCTTTACCAAATAAAGCAAGTCAGGCACGTCTATCTTCTTTACAAAAGGACTACACATTAGCCAAACTCTTATTCTCATGATTTATTTTGTGAAGATTTAAAAATTTTCCTTCTGGTTTAAACTTGTACTTATCCTTTTTTCCATTAAAGCCAATTACAGAAGCAGTTGTAGGAAGAAAGATCAGAAAGAAAGATTTAGAAGAAAGAAGAAGATAAATTAGGCTGTAACTAGGAGAGCAAACAGAAGATTTTGAAGAGGAGGTGTTCATCACACACTGAATACCCATTGTGTGCCAGGCAAGATGCTACCAAAAAACTTGTTCAGTGGTGTCAAAGGGTGTAAAATGATCCTAAAAAGAAAGAGGTGATAGAGGAGGCTTCAGCAATTCGGTAGTTATGAAAAGATATTTAGATAACTGAGAGATGAGTTTCAGCAGAATAGTAGGGTGGAAGTTTGACTTCAATAAGGTGAGAAGTAAATGAGATATAGTAAAACAGATGGTTTATGTATACTTTTTCAAGCAATTGAGTGTGGACAGGAAAAAGAGAGATGGGATAGTGTACCTCAAAGAGGAAGCAGGATAAGGTAAGTAGTTTTTAAAAAATATATAGATGCATTTAGAATGGGAGAAAATTTAGTGTATTTACTATGGGACAGAGTTTGAAAATTCAGTTGAAAGATGGGATATTTGATGGTTACCAAAAATTATGGGAAGGGGTGGAATCAAGACCAGAGGTAGACAATTTAAATTTGGGATGAGATAATGGCATCTCTTCTTTCTAGAATAGAGGAAAGGGGAAAAGAAAGGAAAAAAAAACCCGAAGAAATATTTTGAAATAGAGGAGAAGAAATTTGAGACATTTGACATTGAATGGTCTTGGTCTGTTGCTTCTGTGACTTTGGATGTGACACTGGTTTCCAGATGTGTAGAATAAAATAAGTTGCACTAAGTTTCCTTGCTAAGAATAAAGACCACTGTGACAGAGTGAAATGCTGATAAGAGTAGATTAAAAGCAGTAAAACAATCCATTTGAGGAAGACAACTGGAAGATGAGTAATAGAATTATCCATTGGCATACACAGACATAGTGAAAGTCAAATAGAAGGTTTACAAGAAATAATGGCCTAGTGGACCAATAGTATCATGGACTTGCCTCTGACAAATGAGAAGTTCCATTCTTACTAAGCTATTTCCACACATTACGTGAATGCAATGTGTCTCTCTCATCTCCTACAACTTTTAACCTGTGCCTACTGCTATTGCTGCCTTATTTGCTTTTTAACCCGTCCTTTTTAAGAAATCTTTGCACATCAGAAGAATCTAAAAACTAAAATCTCAGAAATGAACATGAAAGAAGGAAATAGAATGAAAGTGTAAATGCAAGCACAGAGTACCAGTCTGCAAAGTTTAAGAGCTGCTAGTTTAATATACTAAGTGGGCACTCCTGAGAACAGCTGTTCTTAGGTTAATAAGCTAATTACTAGGCTGAGTAAGGAGGTAGCAACACAGCCAGAAGTGAGTAGATAGATCATCTCTGCTATACATTCATACATATATAATAGCAGAGTCAATAGTAATTCTGAGCTGTCTAATAACGGTCAGGCTAATAATCATTTATTCAGTACTGATCCAGCTGATTCCTCACTAGTATGTTCAGTTAAACTGCCTGTGGGTGTCACAAAGAACCTTAATCTCCACACATGTAAATGGTTAATAATGGTTCATCCCGTTTTACAGAAATATCAAAGAAATTAATTAAATGATAACTAACAAAAGCTTTTAGTTCTTTGGAGAAGTATTCTACATAAATATGAGATATCATTATTAAAATTAACCCTTCCCTGTCTGCAATTCTCTTATCTAGAATCAGCATGATTCTTTTCCTTTCTAGAGCACTTTCATTTTCCCATATTTGAGGTAAGGGGATTTTCAAATTGGGTCTTGACCAAAATTCCCTCTCCTCTAACGCAGAGTCTCACTCCACATGTTGACATTCTTTTCATTCCTCTGCTGACTCATCATAACCATCAGCTTTGAAACACACCATGGTTATCATCTCGCCAAGTTAAAATCTCATCAAATAGCTTAGCTGTAAGTGGAAAATCATCATTATACCAATGGGTCACTCTCAGCACATTTGCAACTAAGGAAAATAAACTATCTGATATAGGCCTTCAGTGGGGAGGAGCTCCAGTTCTTGGAAAACAACTGTTTAAAGCATATGCAAAATTTCAATATGTAGAAGCTCCTGGGTTGGTACCACATTTCTGAACAAAACTAAAGTGCGTTTTTGGACATGATGCATACACTATTAATTCAATTTTCAAAATTCACATATTGGCAAAGACTAGACTATTTCTATCAGAACCGGTCTATGGCCATGTCTGTCCTCCACTCTTTTTGATGGACCTCCCTTTCTCACCCAAGGGGTCTTAAATGGCTCCTAATTGCCACGTGTGTCCTCCTCTGCATCACTCTAAGCCTCAGTTCTTTCCGACTTTTTTAGGGACTATGCCCACAGTGACAATATCTTTCTGTTCTAGAAATCAAGTGCCAACTCTTATAGGTCTAATGCTGCTGCCTTTGATCTTTCAGTATCCATTTGTTGCCTGATTTCTGATGGCTTCTCAGCCTTTGACTTTCCTACATTGCTAGAAACCCAAGATTGGCATGTTCTCTGACCGGACCTATCTGCTCACCACCCTGCTGGGGCCTCTGCAAGCTCTAAGCTTGACTATAACTATCAGCTTGGGCTTCACAAACCTCTGAGTTTTCCCCCAGATCTCTTGCCTGGCCCTTATTTTGTGTTGACCCTGATCTATGGTTGCCCACTGTAACAATACAAGAGATAATTAGGGTAAGGAAAAGGGGAAGATTTCTGGTGTTCTCTAAATCGCAGCAACACATGTGCCTGTTAACAGGACCAGATATTTATATACCACCCCTGATATCTCTAAGTAATTTCTGGAAAGAACTACTTCTAAAGGAGCAAAATGTCTTTCAAAATTTAAGCCATATCTATACAAATAAAATGTAGAGAATAATTAAAGGAACTATTTAAATAATGCAAAGTCACCCTTCCACCTCAATTATGAGGACACTTAGAAGTGGTTTGTGTATGAACGAGTCAGATAATATTTCCTTAAATTTTCTACAAGTTTACCTGTAATATAAAATCCACTTTTATTTATATGAAATAATATAAGCTATTTGAGTTGGAAGGGGTATCTAAATTATTCTGTTTTTTCCCCAGTTCATGTTGGAGGTTTAGACATAGTCAAAATATGTAGCTTTAACTTTTTCCCTTTTCAGATATTTAAAAAGCATCCATTATCCACTGATTAAAATGGGTTAGAAGATAGAACTGATGAAAAGTCCTATAAAGCTGATGGTATTGATATAAATACAGACATAACATCCTGCTGGGGAATAGAGCCCTCAGTTGACAAATATTCCTAATAAATTCCAACAGCAGAGAGTTCAGTCTCTAATCTATCCTTCCTATCCTTGAATGACACAGATGAATTTATTATATCTTTTCAGATGCTGGAGTGTATGCTGTTTTCTGGCCCTTTAAGTGTACATCCCTCTGGAAAACTTTTCTATACTGCCTTGTGCTTCACAGCCAGTTTTCAGGTATGTCCGCAGCTTCTGAATTAGTTTGCCATTTGAAAAAGTGTTTTGGCCTGAGTTACAATGGTCGAAAATTCAAAATAATCATCTCTTACTCATTTGTATTTTCCCACTGAATCAATTAACTCTGGATACTCTTTTAACTTATTCATTTAGGATCACTCACCTTTTGTCCAAAAATCCACTTAAAAAAGGAAAGAGAAGTAAGCCCCCAGTGCAAAAAGACTGACTAAACAACAGTACTAACACTAATGAACATTATGGGTAATTATTAAGACTCTCAACTTAGGCCTTACTATTGATAAACTACTTACTAGCTTGGGTAAGTTATAGAATTCTCTGAGCCCAATTTCCTCATTTAAAAAATGGGCCATAGATATTTTTCCAAAGATGACATACAAATGGCAAATAAGCAGACAAAAAGATGCTCATCAGAGAAATGCAAATCAAAACCATGAGATACAAAAAAAAATGGAAAATAAAAAGTGTTGACAATGGGGCTGGCCCCGTGGCCGAGTGGTTAAGTTCACGCGCTCCGCTGCAGGCAGCCCAGTGTTTCGTTGGTTCGAATCCTGGGCGCGGACATGACACTGCTCATCAAACCACGCTGAGGCAGCGTCCCGCATGCCACAACTAGAAGGACCCACAATGAAGAATATAGAACTATGTACCGGGGGGCTTTGGGGAGAAAAAGGAAAAAATAAAATCTTTAAAAAAAAAAAAAAGTGTTGACAAGGAGAATTTGGAATGCTTATGCATTTCTGCTGGGAATGTAAAATGGTGCAGTTGCTTTGGAAAATAATCTAGCAGTTCCCCAAAAGGTTAAATATAGAGTAACCAAATGACCCAAGAATTCTACTCCTAAGTAAATATACAAAAGAAATAATAACATATATCCACACCAAAATTTGTATGCTAATGTTTATAGCAGCATTATTTATAATAGCCAAAGAGTAGAAAGAACCAAAATGTTCTTCAACAGATGAATAGATGAATAAAATGTAGTATATCCATATAATGGAATACTATTCAGCAATAAAAAGAGATGAAATACTGATACAAGCTACAACATGTTTGAATTTTGAGAACAATATGCTAAGTGTAAGAAGCCAAACACAAAAGACAACATACTGTATGATTTCACTTATGTTAAATGATCAGAATAGGCAAATCTATAGACATAGAAAATTGATTAGTGGTTTCCTGGAGGTGGAAGACTGAGAAGTGACCGCTAATGGGTATGAAGTTTCTTTTTGGGGTGTTGAAATGTTCTGAAATTGATTGTGATGATTGTTTTGCAACTCTGTGAATATATTAGAAACCATTGAAATGTATGACGTAAGTGGGTTAGTTGTATGGTATATGAGTAATGTCTTAACAGTGCTCTTAAAAAATGGGGCAAATAGTTGCATCTATCTCATAGAGTTATTGGAAGAATTAAATGAGATAATCCATATAATATATTTAATACAGTCAGGTGCTACATAATAACATCTCAGTCAATGATCGACTGCATATACGTTGGTGGTCCCATGAGATTAGTATCATATAGCCTAGGTGTGTAGTAGGCTACACCATCTAGGTTTGCATAAGTACATTCTATGATGTTTGCACAACAAGGAACTCACGTAAGGACACATTTCTCAGAATGTATCCCTGTAGTTAAGCAATGCATGACTGTATAGTGTCTAGTACCTGGTAAGCAATCAATAAATGATAGCTCGATTACTACTACTACAAATAATAATAACTATTCTTAGTAGTAGTAGAGCTATTATTAAATAAAATGAATTTATTATAACAATAACTATTATTAGTAGTAGAGCTATTGCTAAATAATATTTTTTATATATAGTTAAAATATGTGTAATACAGTCATTATTATTATTATTATTATTAGAATATCCCTATTACACTGATAGCTTTCTGAGGGTATAATTTTGGCCCTAGATGATGTTAGCTTACTCAGTACACTATAATAAAAACAACACAAACTTTGGAGACAGATAAATCTGATCAAAATCCCATTTCTGACACTTACTAAATGAAATGAAATGAAAAGATGAAAGTTATTTCATCTTTCTGAGGCTGAGTTTCTTCTTCTGCATAATGGTTCAAAACTACCTAGTATTACTTTGGGCTTTTAGGACAAATAAATGAGACAGTGTTTGTACAAATGACCACTGCAGTGCATAGTACATAGTAAATTCTCAAATAATTTTGTTTCTATATGTGTCAAATTATGGTATTGGCAGTAATGAAAGTGTGATGAAACACCTTCAACTAATATGTCAAGAGGACATAAGCTTCAGCAATGGCCCCAAACAGCAATATACGCACAGAGGTTTGGTCAATATTCATGTTATTCCTAAGATGCTCATAATCAACTTGTTACATCACAGATAAATCTTTAGTAAACTGTTAACTTTTTCTTTTCATTCTTAAGTGTCTCAAACCCAGTACAACTAAGTTATAGCTTAGACAAAGTAAGTAAACCAGTTTCAGTCTCAAGCATTAATACAGCAGTTAACTCAGGGAAAAGGCTTGGCCCAGATTTTCCAAAGTTGTAAATAATGCACATGTTATACATTCTGGGCAATAAAATAGTTTGCAGTTTGAGGTAGCCCATGCTAAGTCATGCATGTTATCCTGCAAAAAATCTATCTTTTGGAAACAACTCACTAACCCTAGAATGTCTACGAGGGAGAGTGAATGCTGCCATGAATCAGTTCCAATTATGTGTGCCAAGAAAGTTGAGTGAATGCATGATACCCTTCTTCTTCCTTTCCAAAGTTGTCACTTACTCAAGATTTAATGAAGGTTTTCAAGAAGTTATTTGAAGCTAAAAGGGTAGAAGGAGTATACAAAAACAGAAAGAATTCAAAGAAATCCCTTGCTACCACCATTATACACATAATGCATATACCAAGTCATAACTTGAATTAATGAAATGATCATGTATTGCTATTTGCATTGATAGTAATACTGGCGTGACATTTTAGCTCAACTGGTTGGTGAGTTGCTTTTGGATTCACAACTATAGAAAGAGTTAACTAATTTTGCTAAACTGAAGAAACTCAAGGATATCATAGGTTTCCATTTTTAGTTTTCGTCACATTAAAGAAAATGGCTATTTATTTTTTCAATTTATTATTTCAAAAGGTTATATCTTTGGCAACTTATAAATATTGTCAAATAAATCTAGTACTTGGGTTGAGGTTACAGAGATAAGTCATTATATTGAGTGAAAGTCAGAGAGTATAGATAGAACTGTTAATTTATGAGATCTTGCCACAAAAAAGTCACTCTCCCTTTTCCCCATGTCTGTTTTGGCAGTTATCATATTGCATTGTAATTCTGCTTACATATTTGTCTTCCCCACTACACTGAGAACACCGTAAGGCCTAGGATCTCATTTTATTCACCTCTATATCCCCAGGATCTAACACAGTATTTGGCATCCACTAGGAATTCAAAAAATGTTTTTAGCTAATTAAAGTGTAAAACAGATAGATTTGGTTAAACAGCTAATTTCTTAATTTGGGATTCAACTAGTTATTTATTTCTGCCTTATAGTCCTGAGTATTGTATTAAATACTATATTTTGCTTTATTCTCTTGTAGAGTCTTTTACAGTGGTCTCTTAAGAGACCTAATATAATTTTCAGTAGAAACTGATATGCTAGCAAAATTGATTTCTAACAAAGATTAACACTCCTTATATACACAGAGAACGTTCAAGCGAGTAGCACGTAACACAGTCATGAAATATAAATTTGGATTGCCTGGAATAATAAAATAAATTCTGAATGAGAAAAGAATAGAAATAAAGAGAATCTTTCATACTGGATCAGATTCATCTAGAGATGAACTATCTGGCTTTTTGAAACATCTGAGGTATTCAATTAGCTTGGACTGTTCCACTGGTCTGAGTTTTTCTGACACGCTTTAGGCCCCCAGGCCTTCTTTTGACTCTGACACAAAAAGAGAAAGTAAACGGTCTTTATATTTATTTTCTGCATAACACTAACTAGCTTATTTTAAGTCTTGGGAAACTTCCAAGAAAAAAAGTTACCATCAATGAGAAGAACACGGCACATTTCCAAATTTAATTGAAATTAGATGTCAGATCTCAAATGTTTTCATCCACATTTGTTCGTAGCCTTTTCAAAGCTTCTAGGAGTCTGTTACAGTTTGTAAAGCATGCGTTTGAGTTCGTTAATAAAAGCAGTATCCAAAGAAGGGTCTACTTATCATCAATACATTTCAAGTGGGAAACATGTCACTATGATGTTAGTAATTTGGTATTCAAGTGCAATATAAATTAATATATTGTAATGCAGAGTTATTTTTTCTTAGGAAAATTCTTGAAAATATACTTCTTTTCAAATGCCAAAAAAATAATTAGTCCTGGTATAGCAAAGTCATGTTTATCAAATTTAAAGCTAAATTTACCTTCAGAGAGAGAAAATATATAGAAGATAACAGGACCAAATTGGATTTTTGTGTGTGATTTGTACATTGCTCTTGTCTTTGTATTTCATCCATTACCATAGGCAGCTTTAGCTGAATAGGCGTGCTTTGTGAGAGCAATAGTATTCATATTATTTTGTTAAGAATGTGTTTATCATCTCAAAATATATGGTTATTTTGTTAAGATTAATCTTCTTTCAGCATTACAATGTGAACACAATTTAGCAACAACCAAACTGTCATCACTATGTCAGCAAAAAGTATGTAAATTTCTTGAATCTTGTGGATGACTAATGGATTACGTTATAGGAGAGAGAAAGTCAAGATGTTTATTTTCCTCTAGAGACACAACAAAATATCTGTACTGAAGCCAATTCCATGCACTAAAATGTATTCATTTCTACTGAAAATTTTCATTTACTGGATTGCTTTTAAAAATATACAGAACTGAGAACTGAGCGTAACCCTCAAAAAACACATAAATAATTATTCCAGACCATGTTTTCTAAAATTACCTTGAAGCTGATAGTCAATGTTTCCCCTAGTGTTTCTCATTTTGCATAAATTGCCTGCATGAGTTTCTTGTCCATAGGGAAAATGGAATTCACAGTGTTCTAGAGAAAATTAATTAATCTTTGTTCTGGGTATTTATTTTTTGACAAACTACACCTAACTTAGTGGCTAACGACAACCATTTTTATTTTGCTCATGACTGTTTGTGTCAGAAATCTGAGTTCAGCTCAGTGGTTTGTCTCTGAACTACATGGCATAAGCCAGGGTAGCTGGGGCTGGAGGATTCACTTCCAATATGGCTTCTTCACTCACATGTCCCGTGGCTTGGTGCTCATTGGCCTCTCTTTCTCCACATGGTGCCTCATCCTCTAGGGTCTCTCCATGTGGCTTGAGCTTTTCACAGCATGGTAGTTTCACAGCAGACCAGGAGACCCGAAGAAAAGTTGCCAGGTTTCTTTTCACTTAGTCTCTAAAATCCCAGAGTATCACTTCTGCCATAATCTATTGGCCAAGCATGTCCCTAAGGTCAACTCAGATTCAAGGAGAGGGGAATGAGAAACTACATTTAGATGTCAGGAGTAGCAAAAAGTCTGTGGCCAACTTTAATCCACCACAATGTTGTCTCAAATTTTAAGTACTGGGATTTGGGAAACCTGAATTTGGTAATCATGTGCTTAGTCATTTGTATTGGATTATTGTATTTTTGGGTAGTTCCATTTCTAGTTCTAGTTTGAGGGTGTCTAAAGCTTAATGCACTTGATAAAGTTTTAAAAAAGGAAAGGAAAATAATTTCCGGAAGTTTTCATGATCTTACTGAATTCTGAAAGTTTTCCAGATATAGACAGGGATGTCCAATCGCCCCAATTATCTTTCTCTACCTCTTTTTACCCCTAGGGTTTCTAAACCCTCATCATTCTGACTTTAGAGCTCCCACTGACTGAGGAGCTCTCTGACATTTATAGTGCTCCTAACGTCACCTCACTATTGAGGCATAAGAGTAACTTACAAAATGATTTCCAGCTGTAAATAAATGGTGCTAAATAAATCTATGGAAAAGTTAAGACCATTTAAAATTAACCAGTCATGTACTCCTTGAAATGTCAAAGATCTGGTTTAACGGATTTTGTTTTTCTTTCTCTGAATTACATGGTTGCTGTAGCATCTCAGAGAAACAGCCCTTCTAGCATGAAAAATGGGCAGGTCTCCATCTTTCTGTCAATAAAGTTGTTTCCAAATTGTGTTACAAATTAATAACTGAAAAGTTTAGCTTTGCATCTAATATAAATTGCAAGCAAATTACTTTAGTGATTTTACAGTGTGGTGTCGGTGGTGGGTTATTTTGGCATATATACCTATGTTGGAATACATATTTATACAAGGCATACATCTTAGAGAGGTCCTGAGTAGCACATACAGGTGTTGCACCCCAAGAACCTGAAAAAAATGTACTCCCTAGAAGGGTCTGTTTCCTTGCTCAAGAGCAGAACTCCTCACACTTTTCTGTTGAAGTTTGCCTAACAGCAGAGGAGAATGAAGAAGTATCTACCCAGGGGTCACGAACACAAAATTTACTATGTTTTATTTGAAACAGTTGTGTGAATTTGGCTTTCGACTCCTTAATATATAAGTTTTCATATAAAAACAATTTATCCACTTGAATCTCCGTGAAAACTAATAATACAAGGTCATCTGATGGCTTCAGGTAACCCCTGGCAAACTACAGAGTACCCTTGAGGTATTATTATCCCAGTATGGATGGAAAGATGTAAGTAAAAATTACTGAGGGGGTGTATCAGCACATCTAGATTTGGCTTTAAGAAATGTAATTACTTGGCAAGATAATACAAGTAGCAAGGGGAGAGCCATGGTCTACTACTTCAACATTATCTACGAAATAGTCACCACTTCCACAGCCCACTCTTGACAACATGCTTATTATTGTCTCCTCATTTTGTTTTAAAATACTTAACTTTGGTACTCACACTGCTAGGCTGCATTAACTACAATGTGCTATATTTCATTGTAGAGAAACGAATAAACTCTTAGGAATGTAATTTTACCCACCTATTTTCAAGATAGAAATAAGCCTCTAACAATCCATGTTGGAGTGGAAAGATCAAAAGTTGAGTCAAAAACTTCCCAAGTGAGTAAAATACTGGGGCCAATTCTTCTTCCCTGGCTATATGATTGGTAGGTACCACTATGGCCACATATTTTAATAAATCATATACCTAAAGTAAGCCTAATACATTTCCACCATATTTACTTAGTACTCTTGTTTAGAATTGAAGAATAGAATGAAACCCAAGATACATGAAAGCTCACAGATGTTAAAGGATATAGTTTAGAGTAAAGGCCACAGTTTGGAAGAGATACTAGCTTGCCTGTGAGTTTCAAGCTTACAATTCTTGAAACATAAGTATTAGTAGTGGAGGACTCAGAAAAGGGGCTCAACACCTTGCATCCTTATCTGAGTCTATAAAAAGACCGTAGCACCCATAAATCAACTTGTTACTTTTCTAAGCACTATATGATTCATAAATATTCAGGTTCTCAACCTAAAAACAGGTTTTAATTGCTCTAGATTGTGCCATTGGAAATAATACTATAAATTGTTTTAAAGGCTGTACTGAGTGGTTCTTTTATTTTAAAAAGTGCTTGTTCTCCAGGAGTTAATGCTCTCTAAATAACAATTTTTGGCTGACAAACATGAAAAGTTTTCTGTACCAATCACCAATGCACGACACCAATGAATCTATCAATCACAGAGTTAAAAAGCTCTGTCCTACAGCACACTTAATACCCAGTGTAACCAATTAGTATTACCATTCCTTGATGCAATACAAACTCATTTTCTTAAACTGCTATTGCACTGAACTCCAGGGTTATAAATGAGCAGATGCAAATTGATTTGCATGTAATAACAGTGGCAATAAACCTTTCCTGGTTCGTGCAATTTTCCCCATCTGTTAACAGAGAGAAAGTTTAAGATCTATTATTCCCAGAAGGGGACTTACCCAGCTGGACATCTATAACACTTGGCTGATTCTCCATGGGGAACAATGGCTTCGGAGGCTTGTCTGTGAGTAAAGCTAGAAGAGAAAATGAAAGAAGGTAATGGAAAAATTGAGATAAATCACAGGATAAGAAAGATTCTATCGAGTATGATATTTAATGTTTCTAGACTTGATGGTGTGTAAACATTTATTAGACAGTGTTCCTACTTGAGGTGTTATTCTATCCATACAATATCCATTTCCCCGCACATTTAGAGCACCATTGATTCACTGTAAATAGACCATTTCGACAGCTACACTTTCCGACAAGAGCAGACAAATGGACTATTTTGAGTGGTTTCTATAAGCTTGTTTGTCAAAGAAACATAGATTTTAAAAGTATAATTAAATACACATTAAATCTCCATACCTACATTGAGGTGTTAAATATTCTTAATGAAATATTACCCTAATGGACATTTCTGGTAGATTGAAGCTTTTATGTCTCTGAATCATCCCTTACTCCCCACCTCAACCTCCATAACAAAATTATAAAGCAGTGGTACCTTCATTAAGCTAATTGATCAAAAATACTGACTGAGCAATTTTTGTCCACCAAGACTTGTGCTAACAGGTTTTATTGTTTCCCTCAATTTACTATGTAGGACTATGAACACAGAATCAACACATCAAAATAAAGAGATAATAGAACAAAGGACACATTCTAATGAAAAATTGTAGCATTTGAGCCATAAGGCTATATGTGGTAAAGGAATGGAGAAAGGAGAACTCTATATTGGCTGACAGAGTTGGGGAAAGTTTTCTAAAGGAAGTGGGTCTCCACATAGACCTTAAGGAATAGAAAGGCAGAGAGTAAGGAAGAAGTAACGTAGGAAAGATTAACAACACAAACTAAGGAACAGAGGTGGAACTTAGCAAACATATTGTTACTATAGGAGAATGATCTGGATGATCTGGTGAGAAGGAGTTGGGTGGGATGGGATAAAGAGAAAGTTGCTCATCATGTGGAGTCACTGGAAATACAACTAGATAGATAGAATGGAGATAAATTCTGGAGGATCCTGAGAAACATGCGGAGGAATTTGAATATGATGCAGTAGACTAGAAGGCCATTGTAGATTCTTGCAACAACATCAACAAAAGACTCAAGGGCAGTGCTATCTAAAGATGATTGGCTTGATGCATAGGATGGGCTGGAGAAGAACGCAACCAGCTAGGAAGATGCAGTAACAATGCTGCAATGGGGGGATGAGGAGTCAGAGTAGTGGAGTCCAGGGAAGTCAAAAAAAGGAGGGAAATTTGAGCCACCTGGAAGAACGAAATGGGAGGACTTGGCACACAGATACAAAACGCTTTATGACAAATCTTATATCAAGCTATTATCTATATCCTGAATTCCTTTTAATTATTCCTCTATTTATGTCTTGCTTCAACTATCCAACTGGAGTCTTACCTATTAAAGGGAAATGCTTATACTTCTTTGTAATTCATGGGAGACATAGACTAGAGCTGGGAATATAAGAGATAAACATTAAACCATCATTAATTGACTGGCTTAGGAATTCCCTGCTGAAATAAGAGAAGTCCATCTCATACTTGCAAGGATATTTAGAAGCGAAAGAGAGAAACAAAAGTTGATCACGTGACAAGTCAGGTTAGGGAAATAAATTTGGTGAGTTCTCAAAATAGTTGTTAATAACAAACAAATGCACCAGAAATTCACTTAGGAAAGAGCTTTATACAACATTAGCTTCATCTTCCTGATATCCAAATTGCTTGAAATGGGAAAAATTTAGTGAATTGTTCTCATTTTTCCAATAAATCTTTATCAATGGCCCGCAACACATCTTGTCCTCATGGAATCAAACAATATATTTTTATAACTAAACTGATTTGGGAATAATGGCAACAAACACACAAATACAATATCTATAGTCACAATTCCTAAATATTCCAGTTACTCGTAATAATTTGATATTTAAATATTATTTGAAACATAAAGGATATACTTTAAACAAAATTTAAATATTTGAATTCAAATTCCCGTCATAACAGATGTTCAATTTTGTTGTTGTTTGCTATTGTTTATAACAGCAAAATATTGGAAACAACCAAAACATCCATCAGTAGAAGACTTTAAGTAATATCATGATACTTTCATATAACTACAGATTATGAGGCAGCTATTTAAAAGAATTAGGTAAATCTGTACATTATGAAAATATCTCCAAGATATACTGTTCAAAGAAAAAGTAAGGTTTCAGTGTGTACAGTCTACTAACCTTTGTGTAAAATATATATATATATACATACATTTGTGTGTGTATGTGTCTTTATACGTGTATGTATGTGTTTTGTTTAAGTATGGAATATTTCTGAATGGATACATGTGAAACTGGTTACAGTGATTTCTTCTGAGGAGAGGAACTGGATGACCAAGGAATGGTGGGGGCATGGGAGAAGTGAAGTATGGGCAGGCAGAGTAAACTTTAATTTTCACTATAAACCTTTTATACATTTTGAACAACATGAATATCCTGTATATTCAAAACATGAATAAAATTAAAATTAAACAAAATCCAGCCACCTACATTTTATTTATAAAAAAATCATTTTGCTTTCTATGTAGAACTGTTATCAATTTGCCTTAAACATCCAGATTATAGACACTTAGCTTGCTGGAAACTGTTCTTAGTCTTATTTTCAAATATGTCTTGCCTCCAAATGAATTAATTAGAATGTGATAGGTGGAAAGCAACTGTAAGTAATGTATTTCACGCTCAAAGATAAGTATCTTGTCCTACTTTCATCAGGACATGAATTTGGGATTTGGGGTCATTGCTGTCCCCCATCCTTACCTCCTGCCATGGACTATGGACATATTTACCCTGATTCTATTACTGTGAAATGTCAGTTACTGAAGTGATGCTTATTAATATTAATGATAATTTTGAGTGCCCTACCTTTATATGTGGATCATAATTTTCAAATGCTTTCAGATACACTAGCTTGTGTGATCTACACAATGACCTTAGAAGGTAAGAAAAATAGTTACAATTATGCCCAAAGCTAAATGATGCTTACATTGTCTCATTTGGTGCCCCATCATGACCAAAAGCCCCCATTTGCAGAATGGATAGGAAGACAGATATACGTTGTAAGCAAGAGACAGGTAAAAACTTTCGGCACTGAATCGATGTTTTAGCCTCATTGACTACACGCTAATTAACTAAACTAAGGTTCCTAGGGCAATGGGAGTGGCTTTGCGGCAAACAGCCAGCTGAAACATGATTCCTGTAGGACATTTCACACACATACATTTTTTTCCCTATACCCATGAATGAAAGGGGATGAACTTAGACTTACCCTAACACATCCCAGTGGGATGCATGGGTGTGGAGCCTCATTAAATTCCAATATCATGTCTAGGCCTGGGAATTGTCAAGAAGTGCAGAACACTTGTGATGATAAAGCAACAACTGCAGCAGTTCATCCGGATCCTGACCACCAGCCCAGAGGCAAATCTATCAGCACCTAGCATAATTATAGCATTTTCAGATTAGCTAGAACATATGTTGCCATGGGCAGGCAAGCTCATTTCTTTCTTCTTCTTTTTTTAAATCTCATCTGAAATTCACAGAATGAATTCAGAAATTCATTACTGTTTGGGAAATGAAGGGGAGAATTGTCAATACCAGACTCTCTGAACAACAGAGTGGAGATTTACAATTTTATTAGAAAACTTATCCTGGACCTCTAGAGGGACTAATTGGGGTCTGAGCTAGTCTTTGAATTTGCTGCTCAAGCTTCAAGTTTCGATTGAAAGAATGGGAGAAAGAGATGCAGTTTGGTACTAATATTTCAGCCCACAATTCCTCCCTTGCATTTCCCTCTGTAGCTGCTTATTTGTAATTATCTGTAAATAGAACTGCTCTACTGAGTACACCACGACACTAGTCTTAATGTTCTGGTGAAGCTACTACTGTTACTGCCTACTTCTTCCTAAAGCTAGGTTTTATGTTTGACACTAACTTTCCTGAGGAGAATGTCCAAATTAACCCTTTCTTTTCTATTGCAGGCAAAGGTTGTGTCTACCTGTACAACCAGATCAATTGGTTTGACTGAAATGATTGGTCATTTTCCATGAACTTAGTATAAGAAATAAGTAGAGTTAGTTGTTTGATTGAATCAATTTATTTGACTATATTGCCTAAGTGCTACATCCTGTTATTCAAGTTTCATAGTCCTCTTTTGTTGTTGACTTGTCTGTTTAGTTAGACTTACCAGAGAGCTAAGTGGTAGGTGTAGAACGACAGCTTGATGCAAAGGACACCAAGTGAATGAACCCACTAGGAAAATAAAGTAATGCATTAATTTCTATGAATAAACCTATTATGGAATTTGTATGTTAAGATCAATGAAATGAATCCATCCAAATCCATTTAACACACGGGCACAAAAATCACTATTTTCATCACAACATTTAACCATTCAAAATCTACCAATGTCTCCTATGTTTAAAAGAGGATAAAATCTGAGCGTGCCAGCTGGGAACATATAGGCAGCCACAATATAGCCTTAAAAAAATCTTCCTCCCTTTTTACCCACTCTTTTTCTATTTTATCAATGTGATAGCCAAGTTATTTCCTCATTTGCCTCATTAACACATTGCATTAATTTCCAACTCTACATCTTGGCTTAAACACTTTCCCTAAGCTTGAAAACAAGTAATAATAGTTAGCATAGTTATCATTTACTTAGTATCTACAGTGTGCTAGGCACTGTTCTGTGGCATTTCATATTACATTTTACAAATAACTTTCCCAAAGTCAAGTAGCTTTTGACTAGTAAAGCAGGGATCTAAACAGAAATCTGTGTGATTTCACCATGCCCACAATGCCTCTCTAAGACCTTCTCCTTCCTTTTTGCAATTACAAGTCTCATCTAGCCTCCAAAAGCCATTTTAAGTCCTACATCCTCCAGAAAGCCCTCTCCAATAAAAGCCCAAACTAATCTCTCCTCTCTCCGAAATCCTAAAGCATTTACTATTTCCTTGAACCACTCATTTGGTTCATCACATACACTGCTTTGAATACAAATTAAGTCTCACCTTATATGGGTATTTCTACTCTCCCTAACTAGATTTTTAAGCTCCTGGAAGACAAGGATCATGTCTCATTTACCCAGCAATTAAGATACTGTCTGACACTGTGGAACAAATAAACACAATCTCCAAATTAACTTTCCCATGGTATTCTTTCTCTAAAAATGGGTGCTTCCTATAGGGTTCTTAGGTTACAATGAACAGAAACAAACTCTTGCTAATTTAAGCAAAAAGAGAATTTATCAGAAGGATATCTCAAGGATGGACAGGATGTCTGGGGAACTGAGTTTAGAGACAAGAAAGAAACCAGACCAGGCCTAGATATACGGGCAAAAGGGACTACACAATTTCATCTTGATCCCATCATTGAATTGAATTCACTCCAACTGGTTTTCTGTTTTTTGAAAAAAATTAAATAAACCTACACATCTACGGACAGCTAAGCTTGACAAGGGAGCCAAGAACACACAATAGAGAAAGGAAAGTCTCTTTAATAAATGGTGTTGGGAAGACTGGACAGCCACATGCAAGAGAATGAAAGTAGACCATTATCTTACACCATACACAAAAATTAACTCAAAATGGATTAAAGACTTGAATGTGAGACCCGAAACCATAAACCTTCTAGAAGAAAACATAGGCAGTACGCTCTTCAACATTGGTCTTAGCAGCATCTTTCCAAATACCATGTCTGACTAGGCAAGGGAAACAAAAGAAAAAACAAACAAATGAAACTACATTAAATTAAAAAGCTTCTGCACAGCAAAAGAAACTATCAACAAAACAAAAAGACAGCTTAACAATTGGGAGAAGATATTTGCAAATCATATATCTGATAAGGGGTTAATAGCCAAATTATATAAAGAACTCATACATCTCAACAACAAAAGAAATGAACGACCTGATAAAAAATGGGCAGAAGATATGAACAGACATTTCTCCAAAGAAGATACATAGATGGCCAACAGGCACATGAAAAGATGTTCAACATCACTAATTATTAGGGAAATGCAAATCAAAACTACAATGACATATCACCTCATGCCTGTCAGAATGGCTATAATTAACAAGACAAGAAATAGCAAGTGTTGGAGAGGATGTGGAGAAAAGGGAACTCTCATATACTGCTGGTGGGAATGTAAACTGGTACAGCCACTATGGAAAACAGTATGGAGATTCCTCCAAAAATTAAGAAAAGAACTACCATATGATCCAGCTTTTCCACTGCTGAGTATTTATCCAAAGAACACAAAAACACAAATGTGTAAAGATATCTGTACCCCCATGTTCTCTGCAGCATTATTCACAATAGCCAAGACTTGGAAACAACCTAAGTGCCCATCAAGTGATGAATAGATAAAGAAGATGTGGTATATGTACTCAATGGAATACTATTCAGCTATAAAAAAATATAAAATCTTGCCATTTATGACAAGATGGATGGACCTTGAGGGTATTATGCTAAGTGAAATAAGTCAGATGGAGAAAGTCAAATACCATAGATCTCACTCATAAGTAGAAGATAAAAACAACAACAACAATAACAATAAATATATAGACACAGAGATTAGATTGGTGGCTACCAGATGGGAAGTGGGGAGTGAGAAGTGTGAAAAGGGCACAAGTGTATGGTGATGGATGGTAATTGGTCTTTGGATGGTGAACATGATATAGTCTACACAGAAACTGAAATATAATGATGTACACCTGAAATTCATATAATGTTATAAACCAATGTTACCTCAATAAAAATTGTTTTGTCTTGTTGTATTGTGTCTTGTTTTTTTGTCCTTGTGTCACTTAGATCAAGACTCAAAATCCCAGGAAAGATAAGCTGAATAGACAAGTTTTGAGCTTGAGCTCCAGTCAAGACTACATGCATACCTTGAGGAAAAGAAGAATTCTTCAAAGCAAGATTTCTCAACCTTTGCTGTAATTGTAATTACTAACTTTCAGTGCCAGACACTTCTCTGTTGTAAGTGGCTATCTTGTGCATTTTAGGATATTTAGCAGCATCCCTGGCCTCTATCCACTAAATGCCAGTAGGACTCTCCCCCACCTGTGACAACCAAAATGTCTTCAGACTTTGCAAAATGCCCCCTGAGGAGCAAAATCGTCCCTGATTGAGAACCACTGTCCTGCAGGAAACTTAGGTTGTCTGATATTCTGAAGGAATTGAGGATTTTGGGAAAGAAGACTTGGGAATAGTCTTCATGTGGGAAAACAAAGTGGAGATCCTCGCTAAGCAAATCAGATCTAGGGAGACCTTGTTAATATCCCTAAAGGTTTCCTGTAATCATGACGGGAGATTAGCCAAGCCTGGCCAAAGTAGTTGACTAATTGCAAGATTTCATATTTTGAAGACAGGATGAATCTACAAATTGCTGAGCTCTGGAAAGATCATAAGCACTATTATTATTTGGAGAGGAATATCCCTTTCTGAATTAACTACATAGGTTTCCTAATTCTGAATTATGATGGAGAAATTTTACTCCACTTAGTGAATCTAAAATCCCCTCTATTATAAATATTTCAGTTCTAGGATTACTAGGCTAAAAGTCCCCTAATTTATGATCATCCAGGAAAAATTCACAATAAACATGATTATTTAATATAATCTTTAATCCTCCAAACCTAAAAACTCAGACAGGACCAGTCTTGGATACAATGTGTCTCCTTTGCCCTAACCTTCCTCGTTTTGTGTACCCTACTTCAAAGAAGTTTCTTCTCCAGCCGGCTTTTAGGTACCCAGGGTTGTGTCTCTCTAATCAAAACTTGCAACGTCTCTGCAATTTAAACCTTAGTATGAACTTAAGACATCTGTATCTCCCCTCCTAAGCCTAGTTGCTTTTGAAGGATTGTCTCTAAATATGGAATGATAGGCTTTGCTCCTTAGTAGAGAATTAAACAGTAGGCACATATCAGGCCCAAGAACCTTTCCCTGAACTCCTGTCTTCACATTGGTGTTGGTCAATAAACAGGGTGGCCTTCGGCAGAAGTTGATGACAGATAAAGTTATTTTCCTGAAGATTCCTACCAGCATTATTATGAGTGATTTCTCCACTTCATGACATCTTAGGAAAGAGAACTCAGGTATATTTTAAATTAAAAATACATCAATGTTCATTAAAAGTCAAGCCTTGTTTTCACTTCAGCCTGTTATTACCTCCATCAACTAAGCACTATAGCAATTTTTTATAAATATGTTCTCTACCAAAACTCGAATATTCTCTGTCTTATTTAAAACAGGCGGGGACAGGGGCTGGCCCCGTTGCTGAGTGGTTAAGTTCACGCGCTCTGCTGCAGGCGGCCCAGTGTTTCGTTGGTTTGAATCCTGGGCGCGGACATGGCACTGCTCATCAAACCATGCTGAGGAAGCATCCCACATGCCACAACTAGAAGGACCCACAATGAAGAATATACAACTATGTACCAGGGGGCTTTGGGGAGAAAAATGAAAAAAATAAAATCTTCGAAAAAAAAAAAGTCTTTAAAAAAATTTAAAGAAAACAGGAGGGGACAGACTGATACGTATTGTTTGTTTATTAACTCTATTTAGAGAAAATATGTATTCTCTACGTATTCCAGCTATAATAGAAAGGCTGTGATGGGTTCAGGAAAAAAAGCCAGTGATTCTCAGAGTCATTTGGAGATTCGTTTTCAATCCACTGATGACTCAATTGCCAAATATTTTGACATGCATCTCTCACACCTCCCTACCCCTCATTAAGAACCATTTCCTTTAGTAAGTCACTATTACTGATGGTGATGGTTTATGTTCCTCATGTGTGTATTTGGAAGATAACTAATTGAGAACCAGAGAGAGTCAGATAGGAGGTTATATTCATACAATTAAATTTCTCTTAAAACAAACACATTCTAGTTGCATTAAAAATACTCCTGCTATCATTTAAAGCTATTGCAATTTTGCCTTTATTTAGAATAGAACTAAAGTCAGTTATTTTCTTTCAATGAATAAGTGATCCTTTAACAGGAAGATGCTAAGTTGCTGGTGAAGTACCAGGCAACCTACCTAGCCATTGCTCCTGCATGGCTCAGGGCCCCTCTAGTAATGCTCTGGGCATCTGGCTCAGAGTTTGTGTACTGCCTTGCAATTCAGTGGATGTGCCTTGAGGGTAGAATGGTCAGGGCTGCTGTGAAGTTGCCCTGAGGTGCCCTTTCCTCTAGATTCCACATTTATCTCCACTAATATTTGTTTTGAGCAACACATGAGCTTTGGGAAAGCTTGAGCATAAAGGCAGGGCAATTTCTTCTCAATGCCATTTGACACAGGGCCCTTCTCTGGAGAGAAGAATGTTTATTCAGCACAAATCTGCCCAGACATAAAATAACTTCTTCAAACTTGAAAAGAATACAACCTTGGGGGAAATGGAAACTTAAACAGAGGTTATGATGGTAGGGTTTTTTTTTCCTTCACAGAGCATGCATTTTCTTCACTCTTGCCTTTTCCCCTCAAGTAAGATTTTGCCTTCTCTTTCTAAAATAGTACTCCCTGTCCCCTTATATTGTTGATATCTAACACATTCCAGATGTGGTTACTATCAAAGAAATTATACAAAATAGTGTACTTCTGGGTTCCACACAGAACTTGGGATGTAATTAGCACTAAAATAAATATGAGAAGTTAAACACAGAAGATGGATCAATTTAATTTTTTCTAGCTTTATTGAGATATAATTGACATATAACATTGTGTAAGTTTAAGGTGTACAACATGTTGATTTGATACACATATATATTGCAATATGATTACCACAATAGTGTTAACTAACACTTCCGTCACATCACATAATTACCATTTTCTTTGTGGTGAGAACATTTAAGATCTACTGTCTTAGCAACTTTCAAGTATACAATACAGTCTTGTTAACTATAATCACAATGCTGAACATTAGATCCCCAGAACTCATTCATCTTCTAACTGGAAGTTTGTACCCTTTGACCAACATCTCTTCACTTCCCTCCTTCCCAGGCCCTGGTAACCACCATTCTACTCTCTGTTTCTATGAGTTTGGCTTTTTTAGATTTCACATATAAGTGATATCATGCAGTATTTATCTTTCTCTGTCCTACTTTAGTGTAATGTCTTCAAGTTCCATCCATGTTGTCACAAATGGCTGGATTTCCTTCTTAGACATGGCTGAATAGTATCCCATTATATGTACATATACCATATATTTATGAAACGGATCAATTTTTAACTTGCTTCAAGATCCTCATTTGGTTGTGTGCTTACTGATTTGTCAGATTCTAGAAATTTGGCCCAGACAGTGATGCCTAAGAATATAACAAGATACTCGAGGATGTATAATTTTAGCGCTAGACAAGCTCTTATTTGTCTAATTCATATGACTATTTTGACAGATGAAGAAACTGAAAGGCAGAAAAGGAATGGATTTACTGAACATCATATTGCAAATTAGTGATAAATCAGAAGACCAAAACCCACATTTCCTGAATTGAAGTTCAATATTCTTGCCACTGCACCATGGCTAACGTTGATTAAGCACGCATTCCATCCCAAGCTCTTTTACATTCATTCCCTCATTAAATATTCACAATATATGAAGTAGCTCCTAATTTTATCAACATTTGACAGGTGAGAAAATTGAGGCTCAGTGAGATTAAGTGACTTGCCTAAAGTCATATTACTGATAGATACATTATGGGTCCAGGATTCAACCTGTCTATTTGACTTTTGAGTCTGAGTTCAGAGCCACAACTCTATACTGTCACCCTTCTTCCTTGTTTTTTTATTTAAGACTCTTTCTTTTTCATTCAAGAATCATCCTGTTTCCATATAAGCATCATCAAAAAAATGGATATTTTATTGAATTGATGGAGTTTGGGGATGAATACTGAATACCTTTAGCTGTGTCTACACAATCCTATAGGTCAAAGAGTGGGAAGAAAATTCAATCTTGCATTATTTGGTGTCCTTCATTCTTTAAATCAGTTAACAGACATATACAGTTCTTCTATTATAGGAAGGTATTTTACTAAACAGAGTATATGTCTGTGCTGGGTTGGGGATGCAAAGTACAAATTTGAAGAATACACAGAGTCATATGAAAAGGGTTAATCTAAGAGATAGGCATATACAAGTGGCTGTAGTAAATGACAAAAAGTGGTAATTGCCTGTTTTCGTTTTTATTGCTGCTATAACAAGTTACCACAAACTTAGTGGTTTAAAACAACACATTATTATCTTATAGTTTGGGAGGTCAGAAGTCTGACGTGGTCATCCTGGACTAAAATTAGGGTTTTGCCAAGGATGTGTCCTTTTCTGAGACCCTAGGGGAGAGTTTACTTCCTTTCCTTTTCCAGCTTCTAGAGGCTGTCCAGATTCCTTGGTGCTTGGCCTTCTTCTGTCTTCAAAGCCATCAATGACAAGTTGGGTCCTTTTCACATTTTATCACTCCAATCTTCTCTTCTGCCTCCCTCTTCTACTTTTAAAGGCCCTTGTGATTACATTGGGTTCGCCTGGATACTTCAGGATAATTTCCCTATTTTAAAGTCAGGTGATTAGCAACCATAATTCTATTTGCAAACTTAATTTGCCTTTTCTGTATAACCTAATATATTCCTAACAGATTAAGATATGGACACCTTTAGGGGGCCATTATTCTGCCTACTAAAATGCCACAAGAGGTAATCAGATAAGATACAAACAGAATTTAAGGAGGAATATGACATCCTGGATGTCACATGGAACAACAACATACATTTCACGTGTTGTGTTTTATGAAACAAACTTTTCTTTACTGGTCTCATTTCAGCCAAATCAGTTTGTGAATACACACATAATCTTTGTAGTTTAAACTAAAGTCCATCAAGGCAATTATTTGGGCTGGTATTGATACTTCTGTTTTCAACTTAATGATTTATTTATTTATGGCTGCTGAACTCATTATGCATCATAGCCTGTCAACATAATATTTTGTAATGCAAAAGAATAAGGAAAAACAAAATATCACTTAAGCAATTTTAACTGTTTGGATATGCTAATAGTCCCTAATGAGGACTACACTCTGACTATTAAATAAGCAATTGTTTTAGAATCAAAAGTTTCATGACAAGAATAATTTTCTAATTCACAGAATAAACTTGTAGTGGACAATAAACATCATGTGATATTTAAAACTCAGGAAGGAATTGCCCTCCTAAGTAGAGAGCATTTTAACATAAAGACTTACTTAGTTTGAGGTCTGAAGTGGAAAATAGAGACGGTGTCAATCAAAAGGCATTATTTCTTTACCCTCCCTCACGTCAGCTTTGCATTTCCAGAGAATTTTTTCATGATCGTCAGTAACCCATTTGTTTGCACAAGAACAAGTCAAATTCATGGTCATCAAAAATGTGCAATTTGTGTGATGTTATTTTCACTTTGCACATGAGGAAACTGAGGTTCAGGGAAGTTAAATTACTCATCTGAGGATATACAGCTACTAAGGACCAGAACCAGGATTTAAACCCCAATTTTCTGACTCCTATTCTCTACTCTCCTAGTCTCATTTAATCCTCACAACATTCCTATGAGGTGAGTGCTACCATTATCCCTGTTTCATTGTTGAGGAAATTAAGGTTCAGAGAGGTTGGGTAACTTAAGCAAGGGCATGCAGCTAGCAAAGGTGGCAGAACTGTTACCCAAATCTATGTCTGTCTGACTTTAAAGCTGGGATCTATCCCCCTAAATCACTCTAGGATGAATATGTAATAGTATTTCAAATGAGCTCAATCATACTAGAACAATATCTGAAAATAGAGTCATTTTGCTTTCAGTTCTCATCACTGAAATCAGAATCTCGCCCTTAGAAATCTTGATTAATTTCCCACATGTTGGTAGCCCTCTGGGGGGTTTTCAAGCTTGTTCCCTGTCTTTGTAACACTGATGAGCACTAATTTAATTAATCAAATATAAGCTGATGACCTATGATGTCGAAATTGATTTTCAAATGAAGCAAATTATGACTGTTCACAGTTCCAAGGAGAAAACATAAGCTAGGTGATTTCAAGATGAGATTATCGAATGCAGAAGAATCGAAGAAAAGAGAAAATAATCAAGTGAATTTACAAAGCACTTTCTTCTGTCAATTATTATCTCATTAAGTCCAGTTGGGAGGCTTGTAGGGCAGGGATTGTTGTCTCCAGAAACCAAGATATGAAATCTCAGAAATTTTTCAAAGTAGACTCCAAGTCTCCTGAAACAGAGTGCCTTGCCTTTTGGAATCAACCTCATAAACATCCCCTCTAACTAGGGAACTTTAAAGATGGCCCCATATTTCCTGATAGGATAAGCATTTTCTCAGCTGTCAATATCATTCATCTCCTGCTATAATTTTGTCAAGAGATTGGACCCAATGCTCAGAAAGAGAATCTGCATCTCAGAATAAGCAGTCTTTGAAAACCATAAGGCAAGCTAATGCTTTGACAGGGGAGTCACCCTCTACCACAGTCTTCTCTGTACTGATTTAAATGAAGCAGCTTCCAAGTATAGTCTAATTCACCTGAGGGTCTGCATGTCTCCCCTCCACAACCCATCATCCCCTGATTGGACTAATGCTTCCCTGCAGAACAATTCAGTACAGATGGAAACCCAGGCATTCAAGGCTGCTCTGGCCTTATGCTGCATTGATCTGGTGTCATTGGATACTTTTTTAGCAAACGTGCACTTTCTCTAAGAGCGCTTTAGTCAAGAACTGGTCAGGTCATTTTTGAGAGAACAAAACTTTTTTTATGAAACTCTCTTTTGTAGAGGTGGTTACCTGGAGTCACAAACCAGTGAAAACACTGCAGATCCGTCTTGCTACATTAGGTAATTCAATGTCTACTGCTCTGCATTTAGCCTGACAGGCTAGTTATATGTCTGACCAAAACCCAGGCCTTTAGGATCTTTGTCTGTGGGCTGATGCCTCATCAATGCTTTAGCATGAGCCTGACAGATGGAGCTCACTAGCATATAGTCATCGAGTATTAGACAGCCCAAAAGAAGAAACAGGCACTGCCTAGTTCTTGGGGAGTGAATTTTAGCTCCTGGGACAGAAAAAGCTTTTCATCCTTGCTTGTCTTATGTGTATCCAGACCTTGGAATTCTCTGTGATGTTCATCAACATTGGGCTGATCTCACCCTAATTCAGAGCAGATGGCTGCTTATATGTTATGATTTTATAAGGAAAGCCTCTTCCAACTTTCAAAAACATCTGCTACCCACTATCTAGGTCACAAAACATATGATATTGCTGTTGAAAGCATAGGCTCTGATTTAAGAATACCTGAATTTGAATCCAGTTCTGCTACTTCCTGTGTGACCTTGATCATGTTTCTTAAGCCCTCTGAGATTCTTTTCCTTAATGCATAACTGTGAATGGGAATAATACTCACTCTTTAGGATTGTTATGAGGATTAAATGAAATCATGCTTCTAAAGGGCGAAGTAGAGAACTGGATCATAGTTAGTTCTCAATGCATTTTAGAAATTATTTTTAATTTGCCAATTAAGGAGACTATTGAGCTGTACCTACCCTTAGGGAGGAAATCCAATTAATGTGTGACTGAGAACAGGTATGACAAGGAGAAAAAGTTTGACAGGACAAGGGTGGGGGTACAGAAGGGAAGAAGTGGGAGAAGGGTAGGGGCACAGGACCAGGATCACCAAAGCAAGTCTCACCCACTTCAAAAATTCAATTTTCCAATATCTTGAGCCATAACAGCACTTGTCTCTAGAGATCCAGATCTAAAACTCACGTGGCCAACTTTGGCCATGGTAAGGGGATTGCATTTTTGTCTACAAGCTTAAAAATATCTATAACATGTGTAAGGAGATGGATGAGCTGACAGGTGTGTTTCAATAATATCTATGTGGATGATACACTGAGCCTAAGTTAATGGTTTTATCAACTCCCGCTAGCCCCTGCAAAACCAAAAGGAAATTAAGCTGGTTGGCTGGAGTTTCAGGATGATGTCAGTTTTACGGCAAAGTAGGTAGGCAAATTATTGGCAGAATAATAGAAGTCATTTCATCAGCTTAATGAAATGTCTTCCACAGAATGGTTAGACTAAAAGCAGCTCACTCTCTGTGTCGAATATTGTCCGAGCCCCGGGCTCACATTTACGAGGCTTTAGTTCTAATCCTGGCTCCACTAATATTTTACTGTGTGACCATGGGCAATTCAGCTAACTTTTCTGTTGCTTAGTTTCCCCATCTTTAAAATAGGGATGATAATCACCCTGTGCTGTTTGTATGGTTAATATGAGGATAAAACGAAATAAGAAATATAAAAGCCCTATGAGGTTTTAAAAAAACTCTAAAAATATATGCTATAAAGTGGGAAATGTCCTCCTAAAGATACAACTTCCAACCATGAATCCTAGAGATATAACTGTCTTATGTCATTCTTAGAGGTCCCGGAGGAGGAAATCCACGGGACCATTTTGGTTGCTTGTTCAGTGTTTAAAGGGTTTTGCCACCACGGCATTCTATTTTATGTCTAGTGTAAATTTATCTAACTGCAATAAAAGGCTACACTTACCGATGAAAAGGGAGAAGAATCATCATCAAATACATTTCTGGAAAATAATACATAACACATATAATACTTACTCTAAGTCAGGTACTGTTCTAAGGACTTAACAGATATCAATACATTTAACGTTTACAACAACTCTGATTGAGGCTCATACTACTATTCTCCATTTTATAGATAGAAAACTGAGGCATCAGAAATCAGGTGACCTGCCTGAAGCCACATAGCTTGTAAGAAACAGAGCTGAGGTTTGAATGTAGGCAGTCTGCCTCCAGAGTCCTTGTTAAGTATAAGCTTAAAAGAATCCTGGTCAATTTGCGTCATTTCAATAAGCATTTAGTCCTACGACATCATAATTAGAAAGACTCTAGCACTCCTAACATGTGAATTCCCTCTAAAGGGTCCCCACCACTCAGCCTTGGCTTGATAACGTTTTGGCAATAGGCTCACTACCTCACAAAGTCGATCGTTTCAATTTTTTCTAACTCTATTAAAAACTTCTTCTTTACATTCAGCTAAAATTTGTCTCTCTGTATGTTTTACCTCTTGGTCCTGTTTCTGTTCTTTGGAGTAACACAGAATAAACCAATACACCTTCCATATACTAATGCCTAAAATGTTTGCCGACAGATTTCTTGATCTCTTTTACCCCCGCCCTTCTGAAAATCTTCCCCTTTCCAGGCTAAACCCTCTCAGCTCCTTCAATTGTCTATTGTCTCTTAAGTGACATGTTTTCCAAAATCCTTTACCATCTGAGACATCCTTTTTTGGGCATAATTTAGTCTGTCAATAGGCCTCTTAAATATGGCACAATAAACTAAACACACGAATTCAGATGTCATCTAAAGTGCAATGGAACCAATACTTTCATTGTTCTGGACCCTACCTTCCTAGGATGCAGACTAAGACTGAATTAGCATTTTTGGCAACCTAGTCGCCCTGCTTGTGCTCCTGGCCAAATAAAATCCCGAGACTGTACTTTTGCAGTTGGATTTTTGGACCTGAATGAAAAACTTTACATTTTTTTCTGATTAAATGTCATCTGGTTAGTTTCAAACCATCATTCCAAACTAGTGAGATATTTTTGAAAAGAATTATGTCCTCCAAAGAATTAACTGTCCCTCCCAACTTCCTCTCATCTGCAAATGTGATAAGTATAATTTATATGTCATCTAAGTCACTGATAAAAAATGCAGAACAGGATAGCACCCTCACAGAGGGCTCTCTGGTGGTCAACAATATTGGTTCATTAATCAACACTGCTGAAGTACAGTGCCTTCTCAGTGCCCAAAGTTCCCTGCCGTGCCATACTTCTCTGGCTCTGCCTCATGCTCCGAGCCACTCTTTATCAAATTAGACCAGCTAAATAATGTGTGACATCTAGCGCAAAATGAAGATGCAGGGCCTTTTGGTCAAATGTTATTAAGAATTTCAAGATAATAACAGTAGACCATTAAACCAAACGTGGGGTCCTTCTAAGCATGGGACACTGTGTGACTACACAGGTCACATGCACATGAAGCCAGCCCTATTCCCAGACTTTCCTGTGACAGAGACTACTAGCTGTTCTGCAAATTCTGTTTCCTTTTCTTTCTGAGCACATACCTAGACTAAATGTGCCAGCCTCCACTGCAGTTAGGTGTAACCACAAGTCTGAGTTCTAGCCAACGCAATGTGAATGGAAGTGACACATAGCACTTTCAGGCCTAGCCCACAAAAATCTCCCACGTAAGGTTTTTCATGCTGTTTCTCTTCCATTGGCTTGATACAGGTAGTAATGGAGACCTTGGAAGCCACATGTTAAAGATGGCAAAATTTCAAGAATGAAGGAACCTAGGTCCTTGAATTAAGAATACTTTTTCAGGACTTTGTGTGAGCAAAAAATAAGTTTTTATTATGGTTGAACCATTATACATCTTTGAGTTAGCTTCTTACAGCTGCTAGTATCACCTTAGAATTACCTAGAGGGATAATTCAAATTCAGATTCCTGGATCCCTCTAGTAAAGAACACAATCCAGGGGGTCTGAGGTGGGGTGTGGGAATCTATATTTTTAACAAGGCCTCTGCAGCTGATTCTGATGATAAGGCATGTTTGGAGATCCATTTCTCCAGGCTTTTTCTTCCATTTTCCCTATCACAATACTCTCTGTCCTATGTTTGATTTTTCTTCTAGTTCTTGTTTCCCAGATAAGACTTACCTAATGTCTTTAATTAATCTCCTTCGTCGAATATAGTTTTCATGTCTGGAGCTCCAGCAACTATCTTGTAATTTGGGGATGGAAGTTATATGCAAAAAACGGAGGAGTAGAGGAAGAGTAGAACCTTACATCGCTGATGACTTCTTGAAGCTTCCATACCAACCCTGGACTGTCTAACTCCTGATTCTTTTTGCTTAAGAGAATGAATCTTTATGTGTTTGAAAAACTATTAAGCAGAGTTTTCTATTATTTGTAGTAGAATCTAATCCTAACCCACAGGGAATTACATTGGAATATGGTGCTTTTTCAGGGTCCATGATATAGATTTCCTTATGCTGAGGATTTCTCTCTGCTTTCATATAAAACCAGGACTTCCCTGAGTAACTTGTCCAAGCAATTGAGTGGCATGGGAGAAGCAATGGAAGTGAATACTTCATTTAACTAGGATCTTAGATCAGATTGTATTTCTCTTTGGTCATCAAGAAATATCTCATACAAAGCTAGAGATGTAACTGTTGAAGTCTTAAAATCTCAGAGACAATATCCCATGTTTGACATTTTCAACGAATAAATATTCACCTTCTATTGGCTTTCTGTGGTCTGAATATTTGTGTCCCCTCAAAATTCATATGTTGAAACTTAATGACCAATGTGATAATATTAGGAGGTGAGGCATTTTGGAGTTGCTTAGGCCATGAGGGCATAGCCCTTATGAATGGGATTAGTGCCCTTATAAAAGAGACTCCAGAGAGATCCCTTGCCCCTTCTGCCATGTGAAGTTACAGTGGTGAGAAAACAACTGTCACGAGGAAGCAGGCCCTTACCAGACACCAAATCTGCTGGTGCCTTGATCTTGGACTTCCTAGCCTTCAGAACTATAAGAAATAAATGTGTATTGTTTAAAGGCACCCAGTCTATGGTATTTTTGTTACCGCAACTTGAAAGGACTAAGATACAGCTCACGCTCTTCCTAGTCTGATGAAAAGAAAATAAGCATGCTTTTGAGAAGCAAGATGATTGAGGCACCCTATTTGGTTCAAGGAGACTTTGCAAAGCATGTATGAGAGTGATTCTCTCTTTCATCCTCCTTTCTTTTTCATCTATTAAAAAGTATAGAAAGAGTGACAGATGAAGCAGGATCCAATCATCCATCTTGAAGGGACAGTTGGAGTTTTTGCATACAAATAAAAGCTATCATTCTTGTCAACCTTAAGTTGGAGCTCTAAACACTAAGTCTGCAGCCAATTAATATTCCATGACCAATCAGAGCACTCATGCAGACTGTTCTCCCATCCTGAACCATAATCCCGGTGCCAAAAATTATTAGCTACAGAAGATAGAGCAGTTTTAACTTGTGATTTCCAACCTACTTGACTCAACATATTCATTTATGCTAAAAGCACGTATTTTCCAAAAATATTTAGACTGAATGTGTCTTGACAATGAAAAGCAGCTAAATAATAGGCCTAAATTATTTGAAATTAGGCACTCTATAAAGTAATGTCACCAAGGAGTCCAGCCCCACAAAGGTCAGCTTCCTAAGGACCATACTCATGGCTGGGGCCTTGCATAGTTCTGATTTCTGATTCAGGAGGCAAAAATCATCACTTGGCTGAGCTACCTGGACCACAATTCTAGCTTTCAGTGGTACTCTCTCTATCCCTTGCAAATTCTTGAAATATGTCAATTTGGACGGTCTAGAAAGATATATGTATGACATTGGTAATGTCAAGGATAAAGTATGCCCACTGAGCATACTCGAGGGATTGTGTGCCCTTAGAAGATAGAAGATCTAGAGAACAAAGATAACAGGCTTATTGACAGCTAATGAGCAGCCACAAGCAGCTTTAAAACTGGACTGAGTCAGAAGTATTTGTTTAAAAGCCCATTGTCCTTAAACAAAGAGAGAAAGCCCCTTGCACAAAAAAGGCAGGTCAATTTTCCCACTCTGATATGTTGACAGCACTTTCCTTGCTGGGCTAGCAATCTACTAAGTGGGAGAATGGTTGATTTCCTTCCTTCTTAAATTTGCAAATATATCTATGGGTGGTCCCTTCTGGCTTCCAGAGTCAGCTTAAAATTCAGCGGTCCGTGAAGTAGTGCTTATCAGGATGGAATAATTAGTTGTCTACAAATACAGGGTCCATTTCAATAAAAAGTTGAATTTTGAGAAGAATATTAACATCCTTGCACATTTATTTTAACACTTTTAACGTGAAAGCAAGTCTGTCTCTAAGCAATAACAGAGGAAAATAAATCAACAATAGTTTACAACTAATAATTTACTTTTAAAATAAGAAACATCTTTTCAGTTCCACAATTATTTGCTTCTATGACTTGATGGTACAAAATGAGAATGTGTTTTCCTGTTCAAAGAGATTTTTCATACTATGTTTACTCTTCTTGGTCAAGCAAAAAGCCTTTTGTAGAGCCAGATTCAAAGAGGGCAAACACGGATTTCTCTCAGGATTGAAGCCTGAAAAGGAAGTGAATGCTGTGTTGTCTTCTTTCTAGATGAGAAGAGAACTAAAGTCTACAGAATTAGGTAAGTGCCAGTTCACAGTACCTGGTACAGGTTTTGTTTTGTTTTCTTTTCTCCCCAAATCCCCCTAGCACATAGTTGTATATTTTAGTTGTGTGTCCTTCTGGTTGTGGCATGTGGGATGCCACCTCAACATCATGTGATGAGCAGTGCCGTGTCCACACCCAGGATCCGAACCGGCGAAACCCTGGGTCAGCGAAGCGGAGGGCTGGAACTTAACCACTCGGCCATGGGGCCAGCCTCACCTGGTACAGGTTCTTTTTTTTAATGCCAAGTAGTCAATACAATAGTGGTTAAAGGCTTACTAACCAGACATGGATTCAAATCCCAGCCCCACTACTTATTAGCTCTACTACCTATGAAAACTATCTAACCACTCCATGCCTCAGTTTTCCCACAAGTAAGTGAGAATATTAGAATTTTTCTTACAGAGTTGCTATAACAATTAAATGAGATAATATACGTGAAATGTCTGCAACATAGTAAGTACTTGATACACTGGAGTTGATGTGATTTTGATTATTACCACAGTCTTATTCTGTTGGTCCAATTTATAATCTTTACAAAATTCAAATAGGAATGCCCAAATGTTGGTGCCATATCTTAATAATGCCCAAACATTGGTGTCATTTCCCAAAGATATCCGTGTCCAGAAGGTGTTTACTGGGTATCTGTTATGTGCCTGGCATTATGTTAGATACTGTAAAGAAACAGAAGTTTTTACAGTCCTTGCCTTCAAGGAATATACAGTCAAATTTGGAGTATGTAAACTAGTTTGGCAGAATGCTATAAATGGTCTCTGGCAGAAGCTGGAAATGCTTAATCTATAATGAGTACAATATGCCAAAGACTAGAATATAAAACTGTCTTAGATTGCTTTCTGCATGCAGAACCAAAGTGGGAGGACAGATACTAAGCTCATGTTGAAAGTAATTTATTCACAGATTTTAGATAAAACTAAAACTTTAGTTAAGGCAAAATTGCTCAGCACAGCTATTACTCTGTAAACTTAAGAGACAAAATAAAATTTCTGATTTATGTCCTAGCAGGAGTTTTCTTTGACTCATTATTCTCTCTATTGACTGCTTACTTTGCATGTGTTCTATGTGGGCACATGCCTGTGCGTGTAGAAGAGAGAGAGAGATTAAACTTCTAGCGCAGTCTCCTGTTTTAGATAGAGAGGAACCCAAAGAAGTAAAATGATTTTGCCTAAAGTTAAATACCTGCTTATTAGCAAAACCAGAATTAGAACCCTGCACTGGAACTATCTAGCACCTCTTTAGACCCTGGGAGGATTATCAAATCAATAACCAGCTCCTTCAAAGGAAACCAAGAGCATACTCATGTCTTTAGGAGCAGGTCTCACATCTTCAGCATCCTTTGCCTCCACGCACTCTCCCACCCTTTCCTGTCCATTGGATGGACAGCAGGACATCAAGTGCTCAATGGATGTTTATCTAGTAAAGGGAAAATAATATGGCTTGATTCAACATTGGTGAAAAAACTCCATGAACTTGTCTATTCCACAGAGAGTAAATGTATTGTTGGTAAAGAAAAAGCTAGTGATCTTTTCTGCTATCCCAAACATATCAAATTAACAAGATTTTTATCTGTTTTTATATCAAATAATCACATTTCACAGAGCAAACCATTTAGTTAAGTGGATTACCCAGTGATTTTAAGGTAGAGGTTTCATGAGACAGAAAACAGAACCTGTCTTTCTAACACTTGCAAGAGGGGGAAAAAAATGGGAGTCAGGCTGCAGATGGCAGATCAGGAAAACGTTCTAAGGATTTGAACCCAGGGGGAGTAGTATGACCTGATTGAGTTGGGCAAAAGGTCACATGAACTGGGGCAGGAGACTTTAACCTCTTAATTATGATGCAGGGCTGTAGAGTTATATTGGAAAAGAAGGATGGGAAGAAAGAGAGGGAAAGTGTTGATGCTAAAACAACTGGGCTGCCTCTCTCAGACGCCCTGGTTTGATGAATTGCCAGGTAGAAAGAAAATTCATAGATTTGTCCCTGAGAACAATCATTCTGACCTTAACTTTTTCAATCGTATCTTAAACTAGTTCTTAAAATTCCTAAACCACTAACAAATAGCTAAGTGCAAGAAGACAATTTTTTTGTCTCTTCACACAATGGCAAAGTATAATTAGACCAGCTGGTATTTCAAGAGGCTTCTTTAATAAATGAGGCCACAATACAATGCTGTTTATGTATAAATTCCAAGCATTCCTCATTTTAACTAAAAGGACATGAGGAATGCAAATCCATAGCTTCAGCAAATTTCCCTTTCTAAAAGTGATTCATCACCGTCAGATTACTTTGCAATTTCATGAAATGGGCTTCAGTGGCATTTTGAAAAATTAGGAAAGGGGACTGCAACTGCAATGGAATAAAGAAAATATTACATAACCCCAAGTGAGATATTAATCTCCATCCAGATGGCCACTGCACTTTCATTATCAGAAAACAAGGCCTCACACAGCTCCTTAATAATCCAACTTTTGATAGCACTAAGCAGCCCAGTAATGAGATAATTTGGTGATGATCCCCAGGCAGGAAGAATTAATGATGCCCTATGAAAGATTTGCATGGGGTGGGGGTGGTAGGGAAGGAGGGCTACGCAAACCAAGAGTACAGCTGAAGGTGGATATTTTCCAGTGTCTTGTTTATTTAGGAACCAAAAGACCAATATCTCTAACAAGATACTTCCTAAGGAACTGCACTTTATAAATTATACACACACACACACACCCCAAAAATATACCTAGATATTGCTTCCTTCTTCTGTATGTTGAGTTAAGCATTCACATACCTCTTGCCTATAGTTCACTTCAGCCTCCTTTCTTGCTTTTAAACTATACTCTGCTATTATTACTCACCTCATTCCTACTGCAGTGGATTTATGTCAGGATAGGATTGTTCTCCACAATGAAAGGAACTATTTATGAAGGAAGGTTCAGCGATTTTCTTAAATATAGATTGCTTAAGAGAATCTAGAAGCTTACTCTTTAGACAGCCTGCACCTTCAGGGGGAAAGAAAGACAGGCTGAGATTAATTCACGCAGATGTGTAGGGATTTGTGTTCAGATTTTTTTTTTTTTTAGGGCCTCACATACTTCATTTGGAAGTAGCATTAACCCTTTCAAGCCACTAGGGTAACATTTAGTAAGATAGAAATTCTAACTCAAATAGATTTTGATGATGATTTAAAGACTCAAAGGAAAGTGTCCATGGGGGAAAACGTCATTAACACTAGCTTCCTCTTGCCCCAGTCCCTATATATCTTCCTCTATACAGTTCCTCTTCCTAGATATAGTTAACTTGAAGGGGACTATGTTTTCCTCCTGCTGGAAGGCACTAAAGACAATTGATACTACAGAAAAAAAAATCTATAAAGTGGCTCCATTTGGGGATTCACAAGACTTGTGGCCCTAGAAACTCTCCTTGAATGTCAGCAGCAGCCAACAACAGTCACTGAGTGCTTACCATGTGCCAGGCACAGTGTTATGCACTTTGCATATATTATTTCATTTAATCCTCTCAACGTCAAACATCTCAACCATCAATATGGCATAGGAAATTCATATTTTATATATAAGGAAGCTAGCAAATGCACCACAGAACATAGATTTAAACCTATGTCAGTCTGACTTGAGTGCCTGTATGTCTTCAATGTTCTCTCCTGAGACAAACTGAAATGACCGATTGTAACTACGCTGCCCTTGTAAACACACAGATATGGCATTATTCTGGGTAAATGAGTGAATTGCTGCCTGCTATTTGGTCTGGGATGATAGGTGACTGAGTTTTAGCACATATCTTTGTAAAAGTTTATGTATGCTGAATACAGATGGTTTGCTAAGAGGAGAATTTAAAAAAAAATATGGAAGAGACCAGGAAAATTCTTCTTGCCCATTTGTAACTAAATAATATCAGATGTTTTGGTCTGTTTAGTGTTGTAATATTCTAGTCACAGATCCTGACATTTCATATCAGGGTGAGGGAAGAGGAAGGGTTACAGCAAGCTCATTATATAGCTTGCCTGCCTCTGTTGCTTGGAAAAATTCCCAGATGAACAGCGTGTCATTATTTATGCACTTATGTGATTAATAGTCCATATTTGAGAGACACTATGTGAAAAGAAGTGTTCCACATGTGCCTGGAAGGAAAGAACGAGGAGAGGGAGAGAGGAAGGGGAAGGAAAAGGAAGGAAGGAAGGGAGGAAAGAAGGAAGGAAGAGAGGAAAGAAGCAAGGAAGGAAGGAAGAAAAGAGACCTCAGAGCATCAGCAGCCTTTGTTTTACAAGGCGACACATGGTGAGATTCTTCACGTTGGGAGATGTATTCCCTCTTGCAGTTTATGTCCCATTTGTTAAATAAGAATGCCTGGGTTTTTTTTCTGCTTTATCTCCCCAAATCCCCCCGGTACATAGTTGTATATCTTAGTTGCAGGTCCTTCTAGTTGTGGCATGTGGGACGCCGCCTCAACGTGGCCTAACGAGTGGTGCCATGTCCGCGCCCAGGGTCTGAACCAGGGAAACCCTGGGCTGCCGCAGCAGAGCGTGCAAACTTAACCACTCGGCCACGGGGCCAGCCCCAGAATGCCTGTTTTTAAAACATGTTTGTGGTCACTTGGAGAGCCGTATACAGGGAAGGGTTGCCTGTTTGCCCATGTACCGTGACAATAGGAACACAAGGAACTGATACTGAAGGATTTGTGAGCACTGAAGACAGAACATTGCCTGCTTCACCATTTTGTCAAGATAACTGCTGAGAAAATATTATTAGCAGTTGGACAATCTGATAGCAAAGAATTCTTTAATATTCCAAGGGGGAATTGTGGCATTTCAACATGGCATGGCCAATATAACTGAAATACAGGATTTATATTGGTAAATTAGATATATTCACACTTAGGTTTGCATCATTTTTTTGCCAGTTGAACTTTCTCTATGGGGATTTAATGAATGTATATGTCCTTTTGCTTATATTTGTAAATTTGGATCCTGGTTTGGATCATGATGCTGGCTAGAATAGCAGAGCAAATCGGAAAAAGAAACTTAGAAGACATTTATAATAAAGTTGTGGGTTTTTTTAACAGAAAACACACACACACACACGTCCCAAACACTCATGCTATTTATGTTGGATATTCTTTGGTTTCTAAATGAAGGGCTGTTAAATACACTTAAATAGATTTTCTATTATTACAGCCAACTTCTTGCTCTCTTGAAGACATGTTGTATTATTATCCTTTATGTCCTGCTTACATGCCCACACCAGAAAGATAAAGGCTTAAACACTGAACTGCTGCTAAAAGGCAAACACAAAGGTATAGATGATGATATAAGAGGGAAAGGAACCTGACCGTTAAAGGAGAACCAGAAAGATTTGTAAAAATAACATAACTTTAAAATAAATATTCCAGAACCAACACAGAGACAAAAGATATACAGTTTAACTAAATGAATAGAATAAAAATTCACACATATATGTATAAGAGAGAGAGACTAATATACACACAGATAGAGACAAATATGCACACACACACACACACACACACACACACACATATTCATTCTATGTTGAACTAAGTATTTTAAAACCATTCAACCAAGAAGGGCACTTTTGGAATGGTGGAGTAATGACCTCAAAAATCCACTCCTTCATAAATGCAATGATAACACTGGCAAAAATTGTCAAAATCAACTTTTTCAAAACACTGGAAGTTAACTAAAAGCTTACAACAATCCAAGGAGTGTTTATTAAAGAAAAATGGCAAAATCTCAGTAATAACAATAAGCTTTGTGGCATTTTAACTTGCCCCAATCTTAAGCTCCATGGTAGCCTTAAAAACCAACAACTTCACAATTATGGTAGCTTGAAAACAAGCCAGCAAGCAGCCACTATAGAAGGCAGAACAGGTTTTGAGCATCCAAAAGCTTCTTCCCCACATAGCTGTTACTATCTGATATGACTGGAAGCTTGATGAAAAGCTATATTCTCAAGGCTTGATTTCTTGACCAGACACAGAGCCTACTCTGTGCAAATAGTGTTATCTACAGAGACTTTATCAAAAATGATCAGTGGCAATTGATTAACACCACAGCTTCCTGGGGTGGCATTACTAGTTGAAATGAATAAGAGGCTGACCAAAAAATGTAAAAGGGGTCTGGCCCTGTGGCCAAGTGTTTAAGTTAGCACACTCTGCTTTGGCGGCCCAGGGTACATGGGTTCGGATCCTGGGTGCAGACCTATGCATCACTCATCAATTCATGCTGTGGCAGCATCCCACATAGCAACTAGAATGACTTACGAATAGGATATACAACTATGTACTGGGACTTTGGGGAGAAAAAACTAGTGGAAGATCGACAACAGACGTTAGCTCAGGGCCAATCTTGTTCAACAAAAGGCATACCTTAAAAAAATTAAATCTTCTTTCTAAAAAAACCCCCAAAATGTTAAAAGGAAAACCTGGAGAATGAGATGTCTAAAGAGGGCTTTGAGAAGCTCTGAGATAAACATGAACATCTTAAGTTCACACACATGAGCAAGACTGTGCACAAGCCCAGAAAAACCCTGAGAAGATCTGCTAATGGGTATGGGTTTCTTTTTGAAGGGATGAAAGTATCTTAAAGTTGATTTTCGTGATGACTGCACAACTTTTTGCACATAATATCTTAGCATACTGTTTTAAGGTTTATCCATGTATTAGTGCTTCATTTCTTTTTACTGATGAATAATACTCCATTGTATGGTTATACCGTGTTTTCTTTATCCATTAATCAATTGATTGACATTTAGGTTGTTTCCACCTTTTGCCTATTGTGAGCATTTGTGTACAAATTTTTTGTGTAGACGTATGCATGCAGTTCAGCAGCACCAGATAAATCAAGCAGACCAAAATAGCAACATATAGGCTCTGAAAATTAAATAGTTATTGGAACCACAGCCTGTAAGAGTAGGCCAGGACCTGAGTACTAAACCTAAACAGGCGACTGCTTGCTAAAGTGAAAGATTTAAAAAGGTCCTAGATTCTCCTAATAAAACAGACACAGTGTCCAAGGAAACATAAAAAAAATCACCCATCATACCAACAACCGGGGAAACCACAACTTGAATGAGAAAATACAATGAACCGACACAAACACTGAGAGGAGCTGGATGGTGGGACTATCTCAAAAGGATTTTAAAGCAGGGGCTGGCCCCGTGGCCGAGTGGTTAAGTTCGCGCGCTCCGCTGCAGGCGGCCCAGTGTTTCGTCAGTTCGAATCCTGGGCGCGGACATGGCACTGCTCATCAGACCACGCTGAGGCAGCGTCCCACATGCCACAACTAGAAGAACCCACAACGAAGAATACACAACTATGTACCGGGGGGCTTTGGGGAGAAAAAGGAAAAAATAAAAAAAATCTTAAAAAAAAAAAAAAAGGATTTTAAAGCAGGCATCATAAAAATACCTGAACAATCAATTACAAATTCTCACAAAACAAATGAAAAACATATTAAAATTTCAGCAAAGAAATAGAAGATATTTAAAAATGAAAATTATAGAACTGAAAAATACAAAATAAGAAATTATAAAAACTGTATGGACAGACTCAATAGTAGAGTGGAGATAAAAGCTGATAGAATCAGCAAACTTGGGGACAAAGTAATATAATTCATGCAATCTAAATAAAGGAGACTAAATAGACTGAATAATAATAAACAGAGCCTGACAGACTTGTAGCATAATAACAAAAGATAATGTTATTTGTATCATCAGACTCTCAGAATGAGAGGAGAAAGAGAGGGGGCGGAAAGAGTATTCAAAAAATAGTGGCTGAATTTTTCCCCAAATGGAAAAATTTTCCAATTCTACATCTGGTGAAAGTATCCTTTAGTAATGAAGGGTAAATACAGACATCTTAAGATGAAGGAAAACTAAAAGAATGGGTTGCTAGCAGACATACACTTAAAGCTTGGTTAAAGGACATTCTTCAAACGGAAGGAAAACGATAAATGAAAGAATCTTGTGCCATCAGGAAGGAAGAAGAACAACAGAAAAGAGCAGAAATATCAGTACTTACGATACACTATCCTTTTATTCATGAGTTTTATAAGTCATATCTGATGATAGAAAAAAATTATAACATTGATACTAAAAGCAACAATCCTTAAAAGTGGGGAAAGTAAAGGGCCTAGATGGAAGTAAGGTTTCGATACTTCATTCAAAGTAGTAAAATGCTGATACCAGTAGAGTGTCATAAGTCACACGTGCATATTGTGATACACAAAGCAACCAGCACAAAAGTTATACAAAGAGATATACTCAAAAATACTATAAATAAATCAAGATGTAATCGTAAAAATTTTTCAGGTAAACAGGAGGACGAGAAAAGAGAAACAGAGGAACAAGAACAACAAGAAACAAACTGAAAAATAAAATCAATAATAAATAATAAAATCAAGGACAGACATATAGACCGATGAAATAGAATACAGAGCCCAGAAATAAACCTTTACATATATGGCCAATTGATTTTCAACAAAGGTACCAAGACCATTCAATGAAGACAGGACAGTCTTCAACAAATTATGCTGGGAAAACTGGTTATCCATATGCAAAAGAATGAAGGTGGACCCTTACCTTACACCTTATATAAAAAGTAACTCAAAATGGATAAAAGTCCTAAACTTAACAGCTAAAATTATAGAACCCTTAAAAGAAAACAATGGGAAAAATCTTCATGGCATTGGGTTTGGCAACAATTTCTTGAAAATGGCACTGAAAACATAGGAAACAAAAGAGAAAGTACAAATTGGGCTGCGTTAAAATTAAGAACTATTTTACATCAAAGGACATTATCAAGAAAGAGAAAAGACAATTACAGAATGGGAGAAAATTTTGAAAATCTTATAAGGGATTAATATACAGAATATATAGAAAAACTACAATTCAACAAACACAACAAAAATACCACAATTGAAAAACGGGCAAAGGACACGAATAGACAGTTCTTTCAAAGAATATATACAAATGGCCGAAAAGCACATAAACAGATGCTCAACATCATCAGTCATTAGGGAAATACAAATCAAAACCACAGTGAGATATGACTTCGCACTCATTAGGATGGCTATTATTTTTCTTAAAAAACTGAAAAAAGAAACACACAAAATAAGCATTGGCGAGGATGTGGAGAAATTAGAAATCTATGCATTGCTGGTGGGAATGTAAATTGTGAAGCCACTGTGGAAACTCTTTAGTGGCTTCTCAAAAATTTAAAAACAGAACTACCACATGACCCAGCAACTCCACTCCTAAGTGTATGTCAAAAAGAACTGAAAGCAGAGATTCAAACAGATATATGTACACCAATGTTTATAACAGCATTATCCACAATAGCCAAAATATGGAACAACCCAAGTACCCATTAGTCGATGAATGGAAAAACAAAATGTGGTCTATACATAAGAATGGAATATTATACAGCCATAAAATTGAAAGTTTAAAAAAATTTATTGAGGTCATAATGGCTTTTAAAATTGTTTAAGTTTTAGGTGTACGTTATTATATTTCAGTTTCTGTATTGATTTCATCATGTTTACAATAGTCTAGTTTTAACCTGTCACCATACACATGTGCCCCTTTACCCTTTTTACCCTCCCTCCAACCTATTCTCCTCTGGTAACAACAAATATGTTTTCCTTAACTATGTATGTGTTTGTTTATATTCCACATATGAGTGAAACCATGTGGTATTTGTCTTTCTCTGTCTGACTTATTTCACTTAGGGTAATACCCTCAAGATCCAACCATGTTGTCACAAATGGCATGATTTTGTCTTTTTTTATGGCTTAGTAGTATTCAATTGTATATATATACACCATATCTTCTTTATCCATTCATCCATTGATGGGCACTTGGGTTGTTTACACATCTTGGCTATTGTGAATTAATTCTGCAATGAATACAGGGTTGCATAAATCTTTTTGTATTGTTGATTTCGTATTTTTTGGATAAATACTCAGTGAAATTTTGATATATGCCACAACATGGATGGACCCTGAAAACATCATGCTAAGTGAAGTAAGCCAGAGATACAAAAACAAATATTGTATGATTCCACTTATATGAAGTACCTAGAATAGGCAAACTCATAGAGAAAAGAAAGTAAAATAGAGGTTACCAGAGGATGGGGCAAGGGGAAATGGGGATTTATTGTTTAATGGGTACAGAGTTTATGTGCGGGACGATGAAAAAGTTTGGGTATAGATAGTGGTGATGGACACATAATATGGTGAATGTATTCAATGTCAGCAAATTATACATTTCCACATTGTTAAAATGATAAATATTATGTTATGTATATTTTACCACAATAAAAATAGTAAAAAATCATAAACATATAATGAAATAATTGATTATATTAAATAGAAATGGTCTAAATGCACCAATCAAAAGAGTAAGTTTGGCAAAGTGGATAAAAGAGCAGGACCCAAACACATACTGTTTATTAGAACTCACCTGAATTTCAATAGCATAGGTATATTAAATGTAAAAGAATGGAAAATGATATACTATGCAATGATTAATCAAAACAATGCAGGAGTGTCTATATTAATATCACAGAAAGTAAACTTCAAAGCAAAGAAAATAACTAGCGACAAAAAAGTACATTACATAATGATATAATAATCACTCCATCAGGAAGACACAATGATCCTATAATGTGTATGCGTAACACAACATAGCCTCAAAACACAAGAAGTAAAACTTGATGGAGCTCTAAGGATAAATAGACAAATCACCAATTATAGTTGGATACTTCAATACCTCCATCTCAGCAACTGATAAAACTACTAGACATAAAAATCAGCAATTGTACAGAAGAACTGAAAATACAATTAACCAGTAAGATCTCATTGAAATCAACAGAATACTCCACCTTATAATTTTTAATCCAGACATAATTTTTTAAGTGTCCAAAAAACATTTATCAAAACAGACCACATCCTGCACCGTAATACAAACATAAACAAATTTAAAATAATTGAAATCATATAGATTATGTTATCTGATCATAGTGGAATCAAACTAAAAGTCAATGACAGAACAACAAGATGAAAAATCTCTAAACACTAGGAAATTAAACAACACGCTTCTAAATAACTCATGGGTCAAAGGGAAGTCCCAAAGGAAATTAAAAAACACATAAAATTGAATGTAAATAAATCTACAACATATCAATATATGAGATGCAGCTAAATAAGCTCTGAGAGGGAAATTTATAGAATAAATACTTATATTAGAAATGAGGAAAGATCTAAAATCAATAGTCTAAGGTTCTACTTCAAGAAACTAGAAAGAAAAGGGCAAAATAAGTTCAAAACAAGAAGGAAGGAAAGAAAAACAGAAGAAATCAATGAAATTGGAAATGGGAAAACAAATGGAGTAAATCTATGAAACAAAAAGCTGGTACTTTGAAAAAAAATCAATGAAACTGATAATCCTCTATCAAGACAGACAAAAATTGAGAGAAGACATAAATCACCAATACCAGGAATGAAATAAAGGCTATGACTGCAGATTGCACAGTTATTAAAAGAATAATAAGAATAAATAAGAATAAATTCTACAACTGAGAAGAAAAGGACTAATTCTGTGAAAAATAGCAAAATCAAGAAGATAAAATACACAATCTGAATAGTCTTATAACCTCTAAAAAATTGAATTTGTGATTAAAAAGCTCCGGAAAAATACATCTTTATTCCCAGATGGTTTTACTGGAGAATTCTACCAAATATGTAAAGAAAAATAAACACCAGCTTTACACACTCTCTTCCAAAATATAGAGAGGAGGGAACACTTACCAACTCATTATCTGAGGACAGTATTACTCTGATAACAAACCTGAAAAAAAACAGTACAAAAAAAAGAAAACTACAGACCAATATCTTTCACAAGTTTAGATGCAAAAATCCACAACAAAATATCAGCAACAGAACTTAACAATGTACAAAAAGAATTATACAGTATGTGCAAGTGGCATTTATGCAAAGATGGTTGAACATCTGAAATTCAGTCAGTGTAATCTACCATATTAATAGGCTAAAGAAGAAAAATCAGAGGATCACATCAATTGATTGAGAAAAAGCATTTGACAAAATCCAACACCAACAATTACAAAACCTCTCAGCAAATTAAGAATAGAAGGAAATCCCCTCAAAATGGTAAAGAGCATGTGCCAAAAATCTACAGCAATGATCCTACTTAACCGTGAAAGACTAAAGCTTTTCCCTCAAATATCAGGAACAAGGCAAAGACGTCTATGGTTACCACACATTCCACATAGTACTGAAAGTTTTAGCTATTGCAGTAAGTCAAAAAAGGGGAGGGAGAAGCATACAGATTGCAAAGGAAGAAATAAATTTGCAGCTGACAAGATTGTCTAAATAGAAAATCCCAGGGAACCTACCAAAAAACACTAGAACTAGGGCTGGCCCCGTGGCCGAGTGGTTAAGTTCGCGCGCTCCGCTGCAGGCGGCCCAGTGTTTCGTCAGTTCGAATCCTGGGCGTGGACATGGCACTGCTCATCAGACCACGCTGAGGCAGCGTCCCACATGCCACAACTAGAAGAACCCACAACGAAGAATACACAACTATGTACCAGGGGGCTTTGGGGAGAAAAAGGAAAAAATAAAATCTTTAAAAAAAAACAAAAAAACAAAAAAACCCACTAGAACTAGTAAGTGAGTTCAGCAAGGTTGCAGGATACAAGATTAACACACAAAAACTCAACTGTTTTTCTACAAACTCTTAATGAACATGTGGAAACCAAAATTTAAAACGCAATACCATTTACAATCTCTCCAAAGAAAATGAAATAGGCATACACTTAACAAAACATGCACGAGATCTGTATATGGAAAATTACTAAATACTGATGAAAAAATCAAAGAATATAATATAAATGGAGAGAAATAACAACGGTCATAGATCAGAAGACTCAACATAGTAAAGACATTAATTCTATTCAAATGGATTTTTAAGTAAAATGTAATTATTTTCCAAATCTCTGCAAGGTATTTTTCAGACATAGGCTTATTCTAAAATATATATGACAAAGCACAGGCCCTACATTAGTGAAAACAATCTTGATAAGGAGAATTAATTGGGAGGAATCACTCTACCTGATATTAAGTCTTATTACATAGCTACAATTATCAAGACAGTGTGGTATTGATGAGGGGATAGACACATAGATCAATGGGAAAGATATAAAACCCAGAAATAAACCTACAGAAACAAACAGAATAGATGTTTGACAATGGTGAAGAGCAGTTCAATGGAGGAAGGATAGCATTTTCAATAAATGATGCTAGAACGATTGAACCATAACCAAAAAAAAAGAACCTCGACCTAAAATTCATACTTTGTACAAAAATTAACTCAAACTGTATCATGGACATAACTATAAAACTTAAAACTACTAAATTTCAGATAACACATGGGTGAATATTTTCAGCCTCTAGGTTTAGGCAAAGAGTTCTTAGACTTGACAACAAAAGCACAATCCATAAAAGGAAAAAATAAGTAAATTGGACATCACCAAATTAAAAACATTTGTTCCGTTAAAGACTCTTTTAAAGAGGAAAATACAAATTACATATTGGGAGAAAATATTTGCAAACCAAATATTCAACAAAGCAATACTATATAGAATATATAAAGCACTCTCAAAACAACAGTAAAAAACCAAACAATTCAATTAGAAAATGAGCAGAAGACATGAAGAGACACTCCACCAAAGAGGATACACTAATGGCAAATAAACACAAGTAAAGATGTTCAGCATTCTTAGTCATCACGGAAAGGTAAATCACAATCATGATGAAACATCATGACACAACAAAACGGACAACATCAATGGCTGGCAAGGATATGGAGTAACTGAATCACTCATACATTGCTGTCAGGAATGTAAAATGGTATGGCCATTCTGGAAAACACTTTGTTAGTTTCTAATAAAACTAAGTATTCTACTATCATATAACCTAGCAATTTCAGTTTTAGGCATTTATCCCAGAGTAATGAAAACTTATTTCACACAAAAACCAGTACACAAATGTTTATAGTAGCTTTATTCATAATAGCCAAAACCTGGAAAGAGCTCAGGTATCCTTCAACAAGTGAACGGTTGAAGAAACAGCAGTACATTGATAACATGGAATACCATTCAGAAATAAAAAAAATGGACTTTTGATGCATGCATCAACTCAGATGAATCTTCAGGGAACTATTATGAGATTAAAAAAGACATCCCAAAGGGTTATATACTGTATGATTCAATTTATGTAACATTTTTTAAATGACAAAATTTTATAAATGGAGAACAGGTTAGTGATTACCAGGATTCAGTGCCAGGGAAAGAGGGGCAGGGAGCAAGAAGGATGTTGATGTAGTTATAAAAGGGCAACACAAGGGATCCTTGTGGTGGTAGAAGTGTTCAGTATCTTGACTTGGTGGTAGCTGCATAAATCCCCAAATGTAACAAAATTGCATAGAACTAAATACGCATGCATACACAAAAAAGTAAAAGTAAAATACGGAAATCTGAATAAAACTGATGGATCATATCAATGTCAATATCCTGGTTGTGATATTGTACTATAGTTTTTCAAAATGTTACCATTTGTGGAAACTAGGTAAAGAGTACATAGGATCTCTCTGTATTATTTTTTATAGCTGCATGTGAATCTGCAATTATTTAAAAGTACAAGTAATTTTTTTAAAGCTGCTGGAAGAGGCTAAGATGGCTTCAGTCTAATTGAAAAGAACAGGGATCACAGCTTGCCTGGTCCTACTCTATTCCACATGCTAGAAATATAATGAATATACAGATTTTTGATAGTTTTATGATACGGTATCCTAAACGATTTGTACTTTTGTAGGTATTTGTTTCTTCCCTGCTGACTTGGCAATATAATCTCACTTCAGAACAATTACTGGAGGAGTGGTAGACATAGGGTGGAAAGATGAGAGAGAGAGAGGAAGAGAAGAGAAGAGATAGAGATAGAGATAGAGATAGAGATAGAGATAGAGATAGAGATAGAGATAGAGACAGACATATATCATGGAGGTGAACAACAGCATGAAAGAAAGCGCACACAAGATGTGTAAGTCTTCTTTCCTTGGCCTAGAGGAAGGGAACTGAGAGAATCTAAGAGGAAAAGGAATTTGTTATTATGAATCTGCATAAGGCTGCATCTTTACTTCTGGCTGGATTGGCTATTCACAGGTCAACTGTTAAGCGATAGATTCGACTGCAAAAAAGTCAATTGGATTCTACTTTTCGGACATACAAAATCACTAGGATGCAAATTTTGGCTAGGTGTGTGATTTGTTTTAATGATTAAATAGGGCTGAACGAGTGGCTTGGATTGCATTCAATGTCAATGGTCAGAAAGAAGTAATGGAACTCAGATGACTGATTTGAGATGGAGCATACGCAGCCTAAATTATTTTGGAACCATGAACCTAGAACTCCTGATGACATCAGCCTTGTGCATGGGGGAAAGTGGCTAAAATAAAGTCAAAGGGACCTTCATCCTCACCACTAGCCAATATTTACCTTGTGTTTAAGATGTGGAAGATTCTGTGTGTGCCCATGTGTCAGTTAAAGACATGACACTTGATTGATGACAGTTCACTAAAAACAGGTATGGAGAGTGGGATGGAATGATCCTAAAAACATACTTAGGATATTTCCCAATTTTATTTCCAAACGGAAGTAGGGTACATTGAATATCCCAGTCTTTCTCCTCAAAAGCAGATACAATCATTTAAAGACTTTCTACAATGTTCAATTTGTATTTTTGCAGTGAATGTGCACCATGAATCATCTTACTATGCTTGTCAAGTCACTTCAAATCTCTGTTTACAAGTTTTTAAAAATACTTTCAAAATGGCAATAAAAATGTCCAATTGTATGGCTAAGGTTATTAAAGTCTAAAACCCAATACCATATCTGTCATGATTCTCATTTTTCATTCTTTAGTGGGATGGACAATTCGGACATACAAGCTATACATGACATGTAGAGTTGAGTCTGCAAAAGTCTTTGAGTGGGACTTTTGGTCCTTTGAAAACTGAAGATCATTATTTACGATACTGAGAATCTTTAAGACCATCAATTGCCATTTTAATATCTATTAGATGTAAATGCAAAAAGAGACACAGTTCTTGCTCCCACAGGAGCAATAAAGACAGAAGCCAATAAAAGTAGGAAAGATATTTCAGATACATGAAGAAAGCCAAGTCTTCCTGACAAGGAACTTTTATGACTGCCCTGGCATATGAAGGGTCAAAATAAGATTTTTTTATATGGAATGTCAATTGCTGGAAAGTTCTCTGCATAGAAGTTTTACTGAAGTTTCCATAAGCAGTGTTCCTAAATCATCAGTTAGTTATGCAATTTTATTCACTAGTTTGGGCAGGAAGATGGATATGATCACCTCTGAAACTTTCTTGGATCTAAAGTCCATGATTTCTGATAACTGTATTCTGTTCTTCACCTTATCATTAGAAAAAGCACGTTTAAAAAGATCAATAACAGCCTCAAAAATAAGAGACAGTTTCAATTTGGTTCTAAAATTGGCCAAAATTACAGGGGTTTCTTCTTTTGTATAAGAACTGGTTTTTCCACCCCTTATTTTAATGTACACATGAAGTTTAGATCATCGCAAGATGACGCAAAATTCTTTCAGTGGTGTTATTTATCATAACAGGAAGGATTCAACACTGGAGCTTTTTCCAGGGATGATGCATAGTTTTAAGTATCTCCTATGTCAAATGGTACAATTGAAAATGTAGCTTCTGAAAGTGTTATAAAGGTTTTTTTCAAGACCACAAGAGTATATTTGGATTAAAAATTATATACTGGACAACTTTTAACAGGGCAATCAGGAGACAAGGTCCCTAAGTTCATAATTATCAGTGAGGAAAACCTTTACCCATCTCTCTATTGAATGTGGTTAAAGGGTTATTCACCAAATATCTTTGGTTCTTTCATTAAGCATTCACACAAAGGCAGCATTAAATTGGACTGGATGGCATGGGTACCTGCAGACAATATGTATGCAGAAGTGGTTTTAACCTCTCTTTTTGGATATTATGCTTACACACATACCTCATCTTTTCACAGATGTTATTATGGATAGACTAATCTTGGAAACAAGAATGTTTATGTAATCAAAGCACAGATGTTCATAGAGGAAACGGTGGAAATGCAGGCATGCCTAAAGCCAAAGGGAAGCACTGAGAAGGCTAAAAAACTTAAAACACTGACTTTTCTTTCTCTCACTCTTCTTAAAACTTTAATATCTGCATCACGCACTATTAGTTACTATTTATTGACTGCCTTACAATGTGCCAGAAACAATGCCAGGCACTTTTGCATTCATTCTCATTCAACTGTAATAGTCCTGTAAAATAGTAATTATTATACCCATCTGGAAGGCAAGAAAACTAAGAGACAGATAAATCTGACACTTTCTCTGTGAAGGGATAATTCTGGGCATGGGCCATCACAGAAGCCCATGGGAGAAAGAGATATAGCAGTTTAAAGGCCATTTGTAAAAAGAGAAGTTTGTTTCATTTCCACAGTTCAATTTGGACAAAATATAAGACTGTTTAAAATTAAATTTTGGATTTTAGAGTATGAACTAAAAGTACTCTGGAAACTCTGAGAAGAGAGACCCATGAATAATCAGAGAAGGCTTCATGGAGAAGGTAGGATTTGAGTAAGGCCTAGGAGAAAAGGGAGGGAGATATTCTATGTGAGAGAACACACTGTGAAAGAACACAGAGATCAAATATGCAATGTCATCAATTAATCTGTCTCATTTTAAAAACTCAACACCAACACGGACCATTGTTAATTCTAACAGAAGTACAAAAAACAAAGAGATTTAGGATTGAGTTGTGGCCTCCATCATTTATGTCTGTATATCCTTGGCATAGTTTGTTAAGTTTCCTCATCTGTAAAATGGGAATACAAAAGCCTGTCTAACTTTCCTCATAAGGTTGTTATAGAAATCAAATCCACAAATATGTGTGAATGTGCTCTGTAAATAGAAAAATTTACCCAAGTCGAAGAGATTATTATTCCATGTTAGGCAAAGTTGATTTTCCTCACAAACATCCATTCTTGGAAAATCCCCAGAAATACACACTGAAAACTTCGATACAAACAGCTTCGCTTCTTTCTCTTAGAGTTCTTCACTGGACTACTTACAAAGCGCTCCATGAGGAAAATTGAGTGTCTGAGGCTAGCCCTTAGACAAGCAAAGTCTACATTTATTACTAGTTTCAAAGATTTAACTGGTTACTGATTGGCTGTTAGATGGAATTAGAAACCATCCAAATAGGTTTAAATTGTCAATCCAATGAAGACACTACAAGTGAAGTGCTTGTAGGTTATGACCTACCCTTTGCAATGAAGATTCTTTGTCCCCCTTAAAGGAGAAAGGACCCAGCATATGGGCATATGCCCTAACAATCTGGGCATAGAGCTTCCGCTGCACATTATTAGGGTGCTCAGGTGGGGAAATACTACAAAGGTGGAGGTGTTAATAATGGAAACATAGGCAGAACTTTACGTATGCTTCTGTTAGAGCTGAAAACTATAATCACATAGGAGATTGGAAGCTGGTATCATTTGGGGCCTTGAGGGGCCAGAGACAGATTTAAGTATGCTGCCAAGTTTGGGAATGATAGAGAATTAAACATTTGTGGATTGCAATAGCGAGTAATACTGAAGGGATTAGACAACGTTCTCCCCTCATGAATTTGTTTCCCTGGTCTTATCATCAGAAGAGTGTATGTTCTTATATCCCAGGTACACAAGAACTCGATTCATAATGATGAAACTTTTTTTTGTAGTTGTTGCTACTTGTGAATGCTATAAGTCAAATACTTTGTGTGGAAAAAAGTTATAGTATTAAGAGTGCATTTCAAGCCTAAGTCAGCATGGATCAACCAATGCACTACTATACATCACTTGCACAGGAACTCTGTCTCTCACTTCTGAGTCCCTTGTTATCTCCCTGTATTTGATGAGGCACCATCCAAAGGTTCCATGGAAACACATCAAAAATTTGGATAAGCTCACACACTTAAACAACTTCACATATATACACATACAAACACACATACACCCAGATAGAGAACAGAATGAAGGCCACTGTCTGTAAATAAGTTCCAGGTCCCAGCACATCCATTAGGTTCATGTTTACATGTCTTTGGGAACCTGTCATGTCTTAGTTTGACTTTAATAAACTAAGTATACCTTAGCTCAAGACAATCTGTCAGTATGAAAGAACGGCTTGAATCTTGTGAGCATAATACATATGAACAGGCATGTTTTAGGAAAGCACTAGGTTTATTCAATATTAGAAATATTGAGAGTTTTCTTCAAGGTCTAGAGGCTTCAGTGAATACTTCATTATCTAGCACTACAGAGAGATGACACCATCTCTTATCAATTAATTTCCCAAATTCTCCTTCTTCTCCATTTACAGAATTTAGCTATTGGTATTCACATAGCAGTTAGAGCCATACAATACTGTGATGTGGTATTTATAAGGAAGACGACAATACGGTCAAACTCTTGTATTTTCTCCCCCACAGTGATATTTACTAAGTAAGAGTATAAACTATTATTCTTCACTGAGGACTAGACCAAGTAGAAAATAATATTCAATTGATATCATTTCTTCTAAAGGTTTAGGGTTCTCACCCTAAATCTGATATATATCAGACTCCAAATAATGCTGCGTAAGCTAAAACAGTAGCCTTACAGTCTACTGTAATTATCAACACTTTACATTCTGCACAGTTATATTAATAAACCTTTAAACTGCTTGAATATTCCATAACCAGTTTTTAGGGAAGTTGGTGTTTCTGAACAAAATTGTTTCTTTAGCTCTATTATTTACTTTAAAATTACATCTGTGGGTGATATTTTTTCCTCAGGAGCATGTTTGGCTCCAGCTGTACAAACTACTTAAGTTGGTGGCATATACAGATTTTGCCAGGTATTCAAAACTACAAAATTATTTCACACCAAAGTAATGTAGCCTTCAGCTTTTACATCTCTGAATGATGAGCAACATTACTTTAAATGACATCTTTTTGTCAGAGTTATTTGGGCTGAAGACAGAATGAATCCACTTGTATAAATTGTGGCTTCACTATTGAAGGATTATAAAAATATATTGTGCTACACTTAAACCTAAAACTATTAAGATAGTTATGCCGTCTTTTCACCAGAAAAACTAGGAAGTGCTTAAAATGCTATCATCAATCACAACTAATTCACTAAATATACAGTTGAAGCAGCAACAGAAAAAAGAAAACACTGTTGAGCAGATAATCCGTCACTAAGTCAAACATCTCCATCTTTCATTGGATGAAGTCACTAAAGACTTTCAAGGTCTATAGTATAGATAATTCAAAATTGAATTGCTTTTCCAAGGGGACAACCCTTCACATGTTGTCATTTTGGGGGATGTTTCCTGGATTGGTATATGAATTTATTTTGAAAGGTAAACCTCCATGACTTTTTTCTATGTGAGTCTGTATGTTTCAATTTTGCTGTGAAAAACATTCACCCAGGCAACACTCACCCTGTTGTTGCAGTCAAAAATAGTTGTCAAAAGGGAAATATACCTGAGGACCTTTGCTCCTAAAGGCCCAAGCCATCAGGTATAATAGTGTGCTAAGGTCACCAGATGTTTTTCATTACGCAGGACAATCTTGAATTTTAACTTTCTATCCCATTCTTGTTGATATTTTCTGTCCTCACTGGATCTGGCTCCTTTCCAGACCTACATAACACTGCTCTGGACCAGATTAATTATCCTTCCTGTGCAGTATGTTTTTCTCTGACCTGTACCAACAAACATTTTATAGGAGAGGCTGATTCATGTTCTTTGTGAAATAAAATACAAAATGCTAAGTAGAATCTCTGAGTTACCCTAATGTCTCCTTAGTATCATTTCCCTTGTATCCTTCCCCTTACACCATTTTTCTTGTTCAGCAAAAGTTTTACCGCTAGTAGAAGGGTCTTGGGGACTTTTGGCTGAGCCACTGTAGTGGGATTAATAGGAATTGTAACACAATCTAAGTAAAAATTCCCGAACTAACCATTCACGCAAGGGGCAATTAGGACTCGTGGTTAGGCTTTTAGGCTCAGAAAAACAGGATCTAATCAGGATCTGAAGTAAAGCAGATGCAGCAAAAAGGAAGTGAGGCGAAAAACATACAAGAACTGGGCCAATAGCCAAGCCAAGATCACAGAAGAGATAGGGTTCGAGCTCACAAATGGCAACAGGGGAGGGACAGAAAGGAACTACATGGCTTTCAATTTTCTACACGAACCTCAGGTCTGCGTAACTTTTTTATTTCCAGTTATTTGCCTTCTCTTTGGGATCGAGAGGACTAATGGAAGAGGAGGGATGCCACAGCAATACCCTGCAATCTCGCCACTCTGATGTGTTGAAGTGACTCAATTTTAAGTAAAGCCAACTTTGTTATGGTTCGCCACAAACCAGCCCGTCTAACAGGAGCAAAAGCTCCAGTGATGTCAGCTTAGTCCAAAGTATGGGCACAAAATAGGGTTCTATATCTCCACGACTCATTTTTCCCAGCACGACACTTCTCTCTGATGATGCACACAGATACTCCATTCCCTATCTCACCCCAAAACAGAGCTTTCAATAGTTACTCCTTTAGGTATTCCTACCACGTTTGGTTTTTCACCTCTTTTCTCTAATTCTCTCCTGATTTAATATTCCTGATCCTTTTATCTGGAGCTGGCTGTTTCAGGATTTTATATCTGATGCATTTCAATCTTTCCCTTGTTCATAGCCAAAGCTTCTCCTTAATCCTTGGCATATGTCCCTTATCTGATGCTCTCCCAGGTCAGTATTTCTCAGGTGATACACCTCTGTGCCATTGTTCAAATCTTCATTTAATCTTAGACGTTTCCCTAGTTGGAGGGGCTGGGGGAAGGTGGAAGATGCTTAAAGTTGAGGGCTAAGTCTTAGAACACCTGGAGGAACAAGGAGCTGATAATATTTAAATACTGAATCATGGCCATTTTATTTTGACAAAATTTAAATATTTAAGTTTGTCCTGGCTGTTAGTTTTGATGAATTTTTCTCTTTCCCAGGTTGAAATCATTTTTTTGGTGCCTTTATTGGCTTCTCTGATACTGAATTACACATCTCATATTTTAAAACTAGTAGTAAACTTTGATCAAACAATTAATTTACTCAAGTGTCATGCCGAAAACAAAACCTTCTTTATCAATCCAAATCATTCACATTGAAGGTTAATAGATGTGACTAAATATTCAGCAACTCAAACATTTTTTTTAACCCACGGTAACATTTTCTGTTTTACTGTTGTTCTCCTCAAGGAAGAGTCCGGTTTGGAGTGCTTTTAAATGGAATTGATCAGTGAAATCAGGATTGGGTAGATACAATCAAGATGTGGAGCTCCTACCATCTGCTTCTAGATAGATAAGGGAAACTCCGTATCATAATTTTAGGAATTCCTGTATTTCCAGTTCATCTCATTTGGACCGTAGCAAAAAAATACAATTAGGAACATATGCCTTATGCACCCACAAACTGCACCTGCAATATTTTTCACACTAGACATGAAAATGAAAATCGATATAGGTAAAATATTCCAATTCAGACACATTGTTACTGGGGTCATTTGGAAAGAACTGCAGGTCTAATTTATTTTGAGCCCCTTTATTACTTTTACTGAGATCTAATAAACATGACATTTTATGATGGATGTACAGACACTCGCTATACTGTTTGCAGTACGGCTTGTAAAATCTGGTTACCCTGCATTTGATATCAATAAGAATGAAAGGCAAGTAAAGAATAAATTCTGCAGTGTTCGAAACCTCCCAATTCTTGCACAGATGTACCTTCCTTTAAGGAAAACTGACATGTAAATTCAGCTTTTAAAAAATAAACTATATGGATGACTTTTGGTTTTAAACATTTTGGACTCTACACAAAAGACTCTCACTATTAGATAACTTTTGAAAAGCAATTTATATGCAACTATAGTTACTCAGCCCTCAGAAAATGACAATAAGATCATATATGTGTGTTATATACATGTATATTTACAATGAGCTTGCATAGTTGCACAGAATTTTGAAGTAAGAAATTCATCAATTAAATGACTTCTTTTATTAAAAAGTTAAGATTTCAAGACACCTCTTTTCATTGCAACTATGATTTCCTTTCTTGGTCTGAGTGCATTCAGTATTTGGGAGGGTAATATACACATCTATATATTCATCTACAGTACCACATAGACCATGTCATATTCTTACACAACCTCCAAAATAAAATTTGAGAAGAAAATACGCCTCAGTTTAAGAAATGCATAAAAGGCTGTCCTGGCAATTCCTCCCTCCAGTGGCTTCTTTACTCACTGGAAGGCCACTCATTGAGATTCATTACTATAACTTAAGACTAATGTGACCTGCTCAAATGAAAATGACCCTACTAGAAGAAACACATGTACTTATTAGTAGTCATTTGAATTTTTGTATGAATTGGTTTATCAGATCATATCCTGAAAGCTGAGAGAAGGAATTGACGAGACTAGATGCCTAGAGGAGTGTTGCTGATAAGATAAAGCTAAAGAAGTATGTAGTGCTGAACTCAAACCACGTTTATTTGAAAATGTTGGCTAGGATGAATTTTTACTATCAGGATTAATGTGCAATAATTATCTTATTAACATTTTTGAATGTACAGTTCTATGAGTTTTAACATGTTCATAGACTACTGTAACAACCACCACCATACACAGGATACAGAACATTTCCAACACCCTAGAGATTTCCCTTGAAATTGCCTTTTGAAGTCAGTCTCTTTCCCCATCCTGAACCCCTTGGTAACCACTGATCTCTTCTCTCTCCATATAGTTTTGCCTTTTCCAGAACGCTGTCTAAATGGAATCATAGACTATGTAATCTTTTCTGTCTGGTTTCTTTCACCAAGCATAATACATTTGTGATTCATTCATGCTATCGTATGTATGAATGGTTCATTCCTTTTCATCTCTGAATACCATTTCATTGTGTGGATGCACTACAGTTTCTTTATCGATTCTCTTGTTGAAGGATATTTGGGCTGCTTTCAGCTTTGGCTGTCATGTACAGTGCTGCTATAAATACTTGTGTACATATTTTTTGTAAAGTTTTCATTTTGAGATTGCTTGGGTCATAAAGTAAACATATGTTTAACTTTATAAGAAACTGCCAGGCCATTTTCCAGAGTGGCTGTACCATCTTCCATTCCTACCAGGAACATATGATAGTTCCAGTTGCTCCACATTCTTGTCAGCACTTGGTATTGTCAGTACATTTTTTTAATGTTACCTACTTTAATAGGTATGAAATGGGAGCTCAGTATGATTATAATTCACATTTCCCGAAAGACTAATAATGTTTAACATCTTTTCATGTGCCTATTTGCTATTTGTATATATTCTTTGGTTAAGTGTCTGCTCAATCTAATTTTAATTGAATCCCTATTTTTCTCATTATTGAGTTTTGAGACTTCTTTATATATTCTGGATTCAAGTACTTTGTTATATATGTGATTAGCAAATATTTGCTCCCACTCTGTAACTTGTGTTTTCATTATTTTAGCAGTCTTTCATAGAGCAAAGTTTTAAATTTTGATAAAGCCCAATTTATCAGGTTTTTTACAGATCATGCTTTTGACGCCATATCCATTTTATTAACTTTTGCATTTCAGGCTGGTCCATGTATTTGTATACAAGAAGTAGATGAGAGGAATCAAAAGATTAATTCAAAGTACTTGAAGTTCTGCCCCAGCTCCACAACTGAACCTTTGGTAAAGCACTAAATTTCTTTGAGTCTCCAATTCTTCCTCTCTAAAATGGGGATAATAATCCCTGGATTGTCTACCTCAGCTTTATATTCTCCAAACCTAATGACATTGCAGACACTAAGCAGGAGTTCAGTATATATGTAAACAGATAGGGTAACTGCAAGGATCAATTAAGTTCATGTAAGTTAGCTAGGAAGTGTTATCAGCTTATTGTTATGGAACAAAATTTAAACGTAGATTCATAGATGTTTACTTCTTTAAGGAATATTAGAGGATATATCTATGGTATCTTATATTCATCCCACCCAGTTTCCTAATTTCATAGATGCAGCAGCTAATAGAAGCATTTAATTCATTTAGGTTCATTTATTTTGCTTCAGTGAAATGAACTAGGAGTCCTTACCACATGGGAAGTAGTTTTAGTAAGCTAAGAGAAATGAGATCAGGCAAATAGTTAATGATTTCAATTCTCACTGGGTACAAATATGGTTACTGTGGGAAAACCACACACACACACATACACACACACACAGTCACTACATTGTGCTCAGCAATAGGCATGTGTGTCAATTTCATAAAACTTGAACTATTTGGAAAGTAATAAAAAGGATAATAAAAATATATCTTCTGTACCAATGAGTAAGCCATTTATTAAAGACAGGAATAACTTTGTATATTAAAATTTAAGTTGATCTAATGATTCATGCTCAGGCATGGTCTATAACATTATAAGTCTTAGTTGCCCATCTGTCACCAAGACAAGAAAAAAAAAATAATTATTATAGCCACTGCCAGATAATTGTTTGTATAGACAAAATGACTTGATGAAAAATTACTTTGGGTTAAAAACAACAAATTGGTCCTTTGATTTAGCAATGAGCTCCCCGGGTGTGGTAAGTAGCTTCCCCAAGATCTGGCTGGCACTTTATAATTGGTTTCTATACCCTAGGGTTTTCCCTGAACTCTCTGAATGCTCCCCCATCCCACTCCTCAAATAACCTTGTACAAAAAGTTAAATACACTTGTTTTCTTAGAAAATCTTCGGATGAGTCTTTCAGAATTCTCTAGTATTCTTATCAGAGTTTCCTTTCAAGAAAACTAAATGCAAATTGAATCAAACAAAAGCAAAAGAAAAAAGAAAAGAGCTCAGTGATAGGTCCCAGTCAAACACTGGGAGAGCTAGATTCTCCCAACTTCCCTACTTATATTCCCATGGCCATCCACAGGGCAGACTTTATGAGTGGCTAATTGCATATAGATACTGTGATCTCTATGGCAGTAAGGAGGCCAGCTACATCACCGATACCTCTCCCATGTGACTGAAGGCTATCCAAAACTGCTCAAATACGTCATTTTCTGGACCCAAAAAACATCCCCCCTGGGAAAAGAAACACATTGAACCTCTCACTCATCATTAACACTTTAGAGTAAATGAGCTCCCCAAATCTTTTCTAGATGTTGTGATTTTCCAGAGGGAGAGGTTGAACGCCTGGGGAGGATACTAAGCACCAGCTATGATAGTTAGAGTAGGAATATTCTTCAGTGAGAAATGTACAGAAAATGCAGACTGAGGACACTAAATTTGCTATAATCCAAATTTGCTTGGAGCTGGTCCTGCCTACCTAAACCTTAAAACATGAGGGTTCTTGGTTTGGTAAACTGAGCTTGTCAATAAGCAATTTACAAACCCAGTCAAATTTTGGCCAGAGAATGTCCAAAAACCATATGAATCTGATTTCTTGCAATATATTCAAAGCCTTCATCATAGATTTCTTAAGCCCACTTTCTTTTACAAGGCCCCCCTTGCAACAACATTTCTTTTCCACTGTCTCTTCTCTCACTATAATTTTGCATGAGTTCCACATCTTTCATTCTTCTATATTCACTTATAAACTTTCTCTACTTCCTGTATGCTCTTGGTAAGTGCATACATATCAAGTGCATTCCTCTACTCTCGGTAAATTCAAGACTAGAGAATACCTAGAGAAGACAGGTTCTTATCTGTCTCAAAGACAGACATGAGCACTCTAAACGAGATGAACATGTTATTTCTGGAGATGGCTCTCTCTAGAGCCTCTAACAAACTCCCTATCTTTTCCTAAAGTTGTTGACAGTTTCGTTGAGAAGCAAGAAGAAATTTTCTGTATTTTAAGAGAAGCAAGTTGGTTAAAAATAAACCCAGTCAGACCTTGTTATGGAGATTTAGAAATATTATGGGTCAGGTAATGTTTCCTCAGGCCTAACATGGGCCTGTAGGAACAGCCTGGAGAATGTGGTTTGTCTATAAGGGAGGTTTTGGTGCTGAAACACACATACTAGATATGAAGGGGTGCCACTATCCATCTCTTTCATTTTGGTGTTTGAGCCTCTATCAGATTTGCTAGGTAAAGATCTGAGTGCCTGATGGAGATTACCTCTCAGATAACACACAGATGCCACAGGAAAAGTCCCATTTACCCTTTGTCCTATGCTAGAAACTTTGAGGCAAGCCACCTGGTAGGACTGCATTCGTCCTCTGCACTTAGTTTTGAATCCTATTCAATTTGAGTTTCTGGTCAACCCTTCTTAATAACCAATCCTACCAACAGTAAAACACTTACCACCAGCTTGGTAAAGATTTAAACAGTTGAATTACACATGAACTTTATGCACCAGGATAAAACGGAAAATTCCTTGAAAATTGCTTTGCTTTGTTAAATGGTAATTCTTCTTCAAGTTTTACTAAATAAGTGTTCCTAAAAGAGCTAGCACATGACATAATGAGTTTGCAGAGTCAGTACTACGCTATACAACTGAGCCTATCTAATGCAATAAACTATATTGCTCTTAGTAAGCGAACATTTTGATTGTGTAGCCAAACAATTCTTTAACCATAAGCATTAACCCAAATTATTCTAAAATACTATCTCAGAGAATATGCTATAGTTTCATAGATCTCTTACCAAAAAGCAGACTACAAGTGTCTTCAATTTCCAAATTGCCAATAACATTAGTTTCTATGCTTTCAAATTAGTTAAAATTTGTTAACTTTAATTAGTTAACTATTAGCAGGAATTTTTAATACACTAATGATATCATAGTCATAAACATTGACATTCTAATGAGAAAAGATGCTGTAAAAATCTGGCAACAAGTGTTTCTGGAATGATCTCAGGGTGTAACATGATAAAGTAGGCATAGTCCCTGAATTTAAAATACTTATGTTCTGGGCCAGCCCGGTGGCGCAGCAGTTAAGCGCGTACGTTCTGCTTCTCTGTGGCCTGGGGTTCGCTGGTTCGGATCCCGGGTGTGGACATGGCACCGCTTGGCACACCATGCTGTGGTAGGCGTCCCACATATAAAGTAGAGGAAGATGGGCATGGATGTTAGCTCAGGGCCAGTCTTCCTCAGCAAAAAGAGGAGGATTGGCAGCAGTTAGCTCAGGGCTAATCTTTCTCAATAAAAAATAAAAAAATAAAATGAAATACTTATGTTCTATCAGGAAAACAATAACAACCAATCAAGATACATACCATGGAACTCCACTGAGCAAGGTTCATAATTATATTGATTAAGATATAGTAGAAGTAACATTATGTGCACCCAGATAGAATAACCACAGATAATAAAAATATCACATAGCAGCACTAGTTTATTAAGGGATTACACATAAGTTTCAATTTACATAGCATCTCTGGTCAGTTAGTAATGAATAACAGAACTCTTGAGAAAGATTTTGTGGCCATATATGTACTCAAAAGGAAAGAGTAGTATAAATGGTGGGCAATATCTGCCATGGTTATAAGCAATGGAAATAGCAGCACAAATGCCAGGTGTATTCCATCCTTTCTCTATCAAAATGGTCTTGTTCAATGCTGTTGCCCCATACTATTGTCATAGAGGGGTTAGAATTATCAATGTTAATTGTAGAGAAAATATAAGCAAGAGAATGTGTTGGCTAACTGGAAATAGGGCTTGGTTAATCCAGGAAGATTTTCTAGAGAAAGTAGGTCATGAGAACTTTATTTTGTGTACAACTCAAGGAAATTTGTTCTCCCTCTTATCTGATACTTACAATAGTAAATGGAACTGGGCTTCAATACCACAGTTGACCAATAGATGCTTCTCTCTAACATAAACTGTACACCAGCTACAAAAATAAAAAGTCCTAGAAGTTCTAGGTTTGTAAGAAGTGTTAATTCTTTAGGCCAGGGGTCAGGGTCTGAAAACTGTGCTTACTATGTATGGCCCATGGGTCAAATCCAGATCTGGGCATATTTTGTAAATAAAGTTTTATTGGAACAGAGTCACTCACATTTGTTTATTTATCGTCTATGGCTGCTTTCATGCTACAACAGCAGAGCTGAGTAGTTGCCAAAGGTCGTCTACAGTCAATTTGCTTTGTTTGTTAAAATTCAGATTATTGGGCCAACACCAAATCCACAGATTGAGACCCCTTTGGGTAATGGGCCAAAAATCTGCATTCTATCAGCATGACAGTTTATTCTGAAGCATATTAAATTTTGAAAACCATTGTTTTGTGTTGCCATATTTTATAAGTATAGTCTCTGAATCAAATCTCTTGACAATGAGGGATGCCTGCAGTATCTTTAATCTCCCAGATGGATTAAATACTTTCATGGTATTCCGTGAGCTAAATAACAGAAATTCCATTTGTTTCTCTCCTGAATATTCAGCATTCTGCCCATGTTGAGGTTCAGCTACAACTCATTTATAACTTGAAGCTCATTTTCACAATTTTTATCAATATACTAATTTATACAATTCTATTTTTCTTTAGAATCTGCATAGCATTAGACCAAGTGCCAAGTGGTGAATGGTTTCTGTGAGAAAAAGTAAGATTCAGGGTAAGATCTGAGATTCTTATTTAATCTAATTTTTATATTCCAAGGCTTTCTTCAGTGAAGTCTAACAAGGCTTTCACTTCAGATCAAGATATTTCTGGGTGTTCTTGAATGTCTGTCTTTGGTACAGAATGTGTCTCCATCTAAACCAGCAGACTGCCTCCAGGGAAAGGAAAATCACAGGTTTTTCAGACTTAAGGAAAAAAAAAAAAACAAGCACAGTCTACCTAATTTCCAAGTCTCTCAACCAGAACTGAATTCTCAAGGCAACTGACCTTTTTGCACTCATTTTACATAAATCACAGTGATGTGGGGAGTAAGAAAATAAATAATGGCTAAGAATGAATGGCTAGTTCTATAAGAGGAATGCCATATCCCGAAGCGACCAGATCAGGAGACCATACAAATGCACCATAGATTTAGTATTGCCTAATTTTGGAAATCTGCTCTATCTTTTCTGCTTTGATTATCTCTTAACTATGTTTGGAAATTATAAATACTATTGGTTAGTGTCATTTACTAAATGCAAAAACAAGGTGAGTAAAGCTCCTTTTTTTGCAAAGGTGAATGAAAGGAGCAGGAGATGCACGGTGCAGGTGGAGTCAATTGACCCCTAGAAATTTAGGAGGATTCTCAGAAAGAGCTGGCTGCTGTTGTCAGGAACCCCGAGAGAAATGGCTTCTGCAATTATAAAAGCAAATGGCAGGTAGACAAAGTAAATTTGAGTTAGCAAAATCACAACCCGGGAATGAAAATTACGTTAACAGTTAATGAAATTCAGTTTCAATGGAGAAAGGGAAAGCGACCATATTTATTTGTATCCCTAGAGTCTAGAACTGGGAAGTTTTTACAACTCACGCAAATTTTAGACCACTAGTGTCTATATGTAAGAAATATTAGGCCTTTGGAAATCATTGATAGTTCAATTTATTTAATGCATTAAATATTTCATGGTATTTTTTCTTTTAGATATTGTTTCCTTCATTTTGATATTACTTTTTGAAAAAAGGGGAACCTAGATGTTGCTATATGATTCAATTTTACTTTCTGTTATAACATTAACCAAAATGTTTTGTTTATGATTCTTATTTTCTTTTCAATTTTCTCATTTACTATTTTGAATTGTGTACATTGAAGGCATAGTTTTCAATACTGTAAACCAGGATACTTGTTGGAATATTCCAAACCCTCCAACATCTAGTTATAATGACTTTGTATGTATAAACCATTTTAGATACTTTCAATAGTGACTAAATCAGAAACTCAGTCACAGATTTGCTAAATGACCCTTGCTGTTATTGATAGAAGTCAGCAGTCAGTAATTAGTTTTAAAGCATAATCTAAATTTCACCTACACATTTTGCCTACACAAACATTGTTCTCAAAATGTCAAAGAAATGAAGACGTTTCCTTCCTAGGAGGACAGTCCTCTTGGATTGTACCTCCTCTAATGACACCAATAAGCTTTCAGATTTGATCCAATCTGATTAAACAATACTTACTGAATGTCTGGTAAAGACAAGGATGGGTGCCAGGAGCTACAAATCAGCAAGGTCTATATGTAGTACACACATCTCCTGCATTTATGAACATGACTCCAGAAAGTTTAGAGATGTGACACTTATTAGGAAACATAGGAAGACAGAGGTGATATATCCTAAAGTAATAAAATATTTGAGGTGGCTCTACTTGGGAAAAATCCCTCCCAGGGCCTAGTTATATAAACCCCCTGTTGGACACATGCCTGACTCAGAGGCAGAGACAACAGCTGCTCAAAGCCATGGGGTGTTAGAGAGTCCCAGAACAGGTGGGAGGATGAAGAATTAGGAGAGAGAGGGAGACAGCTAGTGCTGGCAGCAGGAGGCCTGATCAGGAGCCTGTACAAGCCCTGCCCCCCCACCCAGCAAGAGGAAGAATGGAGCTCAGTCTGGGACAGCAACTAATCCAAGGTGACCTGATTAAAATGCCTTACTGACCCAGCCAGCCAAACTCCCAAGGGACTCTCTGGCACCCAATTGGGAATCCGCTGCTTGGATGAAAACTATTTTGCTTATAAGAAATGGAAACAAAAGTGCATCCCTTCCTTATAGTTCCTCTTTTCAAAATAAATTATTTTTATAATTTTAATTTCAATTCATTGAAGTATAATTCGAGTTATCAAGACTTTCCAAACCCAAGGTTTCCTCTGGTGTAGGTTGAGAGCATATGGCCATGCCTAGAAAATCATGAAGACACCAGGCCTCAGGATGGCATGTCTGCACACCGAGGGATGGGGGAAAGAATACTAGTAATTCATTTATTCATTTCCTTACTCAGTTACTCATTTAATCAACAAATACTTAATTGTAAACTTTGTAGCAAAGATTGTGTTAGGTGATGGGGATACAGAGAAAAAAGACACACTGTCACAGTTCTCATGGATATCACAGTGGCGGGTAGGGGCAGACAATAAAGAAGTAAATAGATATATGACTACAAATTACCCCCAAAAAAGGGACCTTGAAGGAAATGAACAGAGTACAGTGAGACAGAATAACAAGGTGAGGGGTGGGGGAGACTACTTAGATGGGATGGCCTAGGAGGTCTCACTTAGGTGCCTTTTTAGAATGAGAGCAGAAGGATAGGAAGTTGCCAAGCCAGGGAAGAGCATCCTAGATAAATCAAACGGAATGTGTGACATCCTGAGGTAGGAAGAACGTGGTGTGTGAGAGGAGTTGAAAGGCTGGGGGAGAGCAGATTATGAGGTGGGGGAGGTAGGCCGGGGTCAGAGGATACAGGATTCTACAGGCTAGTAGTTTGAGCGTCTCCTAAGGGTGTGTTCTGCCTGCTCAGTGAGCCTCACCATTCATTCATTCATTCACTGAATCAATGTTTAATGAGTGCCTGCTACGTCCAGGTACTCCTTTAGGCCCTGGGAATATATTTATAATAGGGAACAAAACAGTCAATAATCCCTACCCTCACGGATCTGACATTCTACTGAAAGGGAGACAGGCAGTAAATTAGAAAAGAGGAAAAATAAACAAGACAAGTACAGGTTTTGATGTGTGCTATGGCAGAAATAGATAAGTGCTATTATAGAGAATAACAGGGAGAGGGAGCCCCTTTAATCAATTTCACCTCCTGGCATGAGGCTTTGCACTTAGTAGGGTTTATGTTATTGTTTTTATTGCTGTTGGGGTTTTTAGCACTTTTTACTGAAATAAGCTAAATTAAATCTGGAAAATCATTAGTGTCATCAGAGAAAGCAGAAATTCACTCCTTTGCTTTCTAGTTCTCTAACTTAAAAAACACACCTTTAAAAAATTATGTTGGAACCTAAATATATACAACTTTTGTAAATCATACCTCCATAAAGCAGGTAGGAAAAGAAGAAGAAAAGAGAAATTCAAAACTTCACTCCTGTCCTACAAAGACCTTGTGAGAATAATTAGGGGTTGGAGGAGGCAAGGTCAGCACACTCTTCTCAGCTCCCCTTCTCCAGATAATGGGCCTGCGCACACACACCAGCAAAGGGAAGGAAGAGGATAGGAGGGCTTGACTGTTACATTGAGTCAAAAAAACCTGATTATTGTCATTTAATTTCAAACTGGCTGAATCCTATCCATAGAAGTTGGCTTTAGGGGCAAAAAAAAAAGAAAAAAAACAAAACAGTTAAAAAAGTGGCTGCATTACCATACAATTCAGGGGGGCAGGAGGGGATGCTCCCCCTCCCAATGATATCCCTTTCCTTTTCCTATCTCTTCACTTTCCCTTTTCCTCATGCTTCCCTACTCTCATCTTCTTTATTTCCTCCCCCTTCTCTTTTTCCTCTCTCTTCTGTTGCCTGTCTTTGCCGTATGTCAGCCAGGTGCTTACTTGGAAGGTGACACCTGTCTCCCTGGTTGCATTCAGGGCAAAGAGAGTTGTTGAGCTCTAGTGCAGATTATCTCCTTTATTCTGCCTACCCACCTCCACGGGTGAGTGAAAGCGTTGTGCTCAGGGCTCTTGGTTATGGCAGCATCTCCTCTCCAAGGTGAGATTTAAACTTCCCTCTTTCAGGTTGGCTGCACTCTGGAACTACAGTCACTGGTTCATCTGTCAGGGCAGACTCATAACTGCTCTAGATTTCTTTCTAGTCTGACCCTGACCTGGTGGCTTAGTTGGATGGAGACCCAGAGTAAACAACTTGTCCCTCCAACCCTAGCTGGCCACCTAAATAGAACACCCAGGACACCCCCAGGTGGTGTTCTACAGGATCGTAAGGCATGGCAGAGCAGTGAACTGAGAGCTAAGCAAGAAACAAGCTTACTGGGAAGGAAGACATGGCGGAAAGAAAAGACGTGTCAGTTACACACTCAGTCCCTTTGTCCACTGTTTAGCTTCCCCATCAGCCTCTCTCTTCTAGTTTCAATGTAAATCCTCTTCATCATTCCACCTCTTACCCAATTGTGTACTATTCTTATCCTGAGTGGTATGATCATCTTGGCACAGGTTTCCCAGACTTCACTTTCTTTCTTGAGGAAATGGGCTCTTTCTGTCCAGAAGCAGCCCAAGGCTGGAGTTAAATCCAGTTGTAGCCCTGATATCTCTGAGTAGGCTAGTGGGTCTTTTCACTCAAATTTCTCAAACTTTCCAATACTGGTTAAGTTGGTGCTGTCACTAAAGTGATTTTAATCTGAAATACTCACCCAAGATATAAGTTGTTATTGAAAGCCATTGCTGGGAGAACATATAAATAAAGCTTAGCTGTTAACTAAGGGGCATAAACCTATGGATATTTTTGCTTTATCAATATAGATGTACCTTGCATTACAAATTCTTTTCTTGATACATACACTTCTTAGTCCCTGAGACACAATTATCTAAGCAAAACAGTCCCAAGTGGGCCAACTCTGTCTGACTGTGGAGAGTTCATTGTGAGGTTGCTGGAAACACACTACTGGGCAGAAGTTTCTAGGGCTTTGGTTTAATATACAAGACCCTTCTCTCAATTAGAATCATCCAACAATGGAATGGGCTGCCTTGAGTCATTGAATGACCACATGTTAAGGATATTGTAAAGGTGATTCTACATTGGGTAAAGAGTTAGGCTAGATCAGTTGTTCCCAAATAGTACATGAACCAGTTATCTTGAAAGTACACAGTAGGTTTGTTTATAATGTAGGTTGTCAGGCCCCATTTCAAATCTCCTGAACTGAAATCTCAGAGTGGACCCCAAGACTATATTTTCAAAAGGTGCTTGTAGGTAGTTTATAATGTGAAGATAGGTCTGGTAATCAATGAACATAACGACTTCAAAAATCCCTTGCAGAGTCAATTTTCCTTTTATCTGTTGTATTTAAAACAAAAAAACTGGGTTTAATTTTCTCATCTGAAACCTACTTTTTTTTAACATGAAGGAGACTCTGAAGCACTGAAACATACATGCTATCATTTATCAGTAACAAACTTGCTTTTGCAATGATTCCCTCCTTTCACAAATGGCCTTGCCTTACAAGGGAAAAAAGAAAAAAAAAACCCTGAAGATAACATTTCATATTAATTCCAATGTATAGTCCATAAAAAACAACTTGACAAGATGAAGAAATATCTGATGAAAGAAGATGTAACTGGTTTTAAAACTCCTACTTGATTTCATTTACTGAATCAAATGTGATCCATCAATTTGGAGTTGCCTCTGGGTTAGAGTTGCTGATGCTGCACTCCAGCAGCTTTGTAGACCAAGCTGTCAGCAAAAGAATATATATAATTGTTGGCACAAATTTTCTGTGATACTTGCATTGCTCTCTGGGTTTGAAATAAATATAGCAATTTTTTCTTTACATCTGTTGCCTTCTCATGTGGATGTGTTTGTAATCATCTGCCCAAAATATAGTAGCATACAAGTCTATTTCTGGAAAACAACAAACAGCATCCCCACTCTCAATTCAGTAGAATTCTGGTTTTGGACAAGGCTTATGGAAATAGTCAGACATGGAATCCTTGGTACATATAGAATAAAAGCAAATACTCAAAGTAACTGTGATGAGTATAAAATGCTTATTATACTGAGTGATATTTCTATCACAAGTCCATTCGATTCCATAAAATCAGGAAAATCGAAATATAAATCAATAGTATCAAAAGGTTATTACTGTCATATTTCTAAAGTAATAGTGGATTGATAGTACAGGCCAAACCCCATGAAAACAAGTATTAGAGCAGTAGAATTTTTCTTTATAATAAATAGATTTTAAAGATGTTGCTGCTGAGCCACTTGTTTCAGGATGAATTATAACAAAACAACATCCCTAAGCAGTCACACGGTGTAGATTTCCACTTGTCATTTGTTATAATGGAATTTGTTATGTGTTACTCTGAATTTTTAAAATACTTAGATATAGAACCAATCTATTTTGGTGGTGGTGACTAGGTGATATACATACTTCTGGGAATTCTGTATTTTAACTCTCAATCCAATGACTATAGAGCTTAAGGAATTGGCTAATGTTGGCAAAATAAAGCAGGGGTGCTCCTAAGGATGATGAGGCATAATCTGTTGTGGGCTTTAGAAAGTTATGGTACAGCTACTTTCAAAATGCTTCATTTTATCAGATCATCAAATAACTGGAAAGCAAAAGTAATCAGGTTATTTTCTGCTCTTGACTTTTATAATAATAAAGTAAATGACAAGTAAGCAAGTTGCCATGTATTTTTTTAAAGAGCAAATCCCCATGTGCATTTTGGGATTAGTGTAGATTCAAACCAATCTTCTTCACCTGCCACTTCTATCATCCAATGATCACAGAATGCCGGAACAAATACCAGATCAAAATTCAACTGTGTTTAGTATAACTGTAATGGTGAGTATATATTACTGCATTCTAATTCCATGAAAAATATTCAATAATTATTCGCTGCAAAAGGATTAATCAAAATATGCAATTAACCAGAATATTCCTCTATTAGCTATGCATGTTAACATTATGCTTCAGGTGATATAATTTCACCTATGGTTAATTTTGTTTTGTTTGTTTCTCTACACACATCTGTGCTGGATGCTCACAGAATCTACCATAATAACAGGCAATGGTGATATCAAGGTCAAGGACAGGTAGAAGGTATGGAAACTGAAAAAAGTAAAAGAGGAGCGGGACTGGGGTGGGGAGAAATTTAACCATGAAAAGGGAAATTTGAACTTGGCACTTGGGATTATATTACACAATTTAACAATTATTCATATCTTTATTTTACCTCCTTCAGGATATGTGTAGTAATGATTTATTGTCACCAATACATTGATGCATTCATTTTTTCACTGAGCCATGTATTAAGCAGTAACTATATGCCACACACTGTCGTCAGTACTAGAATTACACAGATCAGTTAGATAACGCCCCCATCCCTTTGGAGTTCACATTAAAGCTAAAGAGATGATAAATAGGTAATTATGGTTCAATGTACTAAGTGCTAAGAGAGGTATACGAAAAGGGCTATAAATGCGCAAGGAGAGAGGTGTTCATTCTGCTTGGGGAGAAGACTTCATGGAGAAGATACTATTAGAGTTATACCTTAACAAATGAATAACAGTTCACTAAGCAGAAAATAAGGGGAGGGGCATTCGAGGCAGAAGAAACAAGCATACATGTCATGTTCTCTGTGAACTGCATGCATGGAGGCTAGAGGAGAGAAGGGGCTAGAAAGTCGGGCTGGGATGATTACTGCTATTTATGTACATGAGTGGTCCTTTCTACTAGACTGTAAGCTTCTTGAGGTTAAGATTCAGGTCCTATCCTTTCATCCTTCCATCTTCTCATTTAATAAACATCTTCTATATCCTCTATAAGACAAAGAGCAGATAGAGAGCATTACTGAGGCATTGGCCTTGCCCTGAAGGAACTCATCTTAGGGTAATGCAGAAAAAATGTCAAAACAAATGATTGCAGTACAGGCGATGAAGGCTGACCAAATGAATATCATTCTTGCAAGATTTTCTAATAGTTTCATACAAATCTAATTTCCTGTTTGGTAAAAGAAGAGTCCGTGTCTCAAGATTTTGTGTTTCATAAAAACTCCCCTGCTTCCTCTCAATTGCCTAACACAAGACCAGATGTTCATTAAATACCTGTTGACCCTGAATGAGGTGAACTAACTACAGAAGAAAGGAGAAAGTGCTACAATTTACAAAACTGGGCTAGGTTGGCAAGACATGGGGTAGGGGACAAAGACAAAGTATGAAGAAATACTGTGGCCTAGGTGTCAGTAAGCTGAGGGAAATGGAGTTATTAAAGAATCGGCTTTTCTGCATTGTTTTTAATATGTTGCTTTTGGGGCTCAGACTACATTAGCTAAAGATATGCTTCTTCAACCTTGTAAGTCTCTTCGTCTTGACAATGAGATGCAAATGAGACCAAGGCAAAGGTGGGGTGAGAGAAGGTCCCTTATCTCTTCTCTTCAATACAGGAAGGCTACAGGAAGGAGGATGCTTTAGGAGAGCTGGTAGTAGAAAAATACTAGTAGCATTAATAGCATAATTTAAAGTAATCAGAATAAGATCTTACATTTATTGAATAAATTATGTCAAAATATTTTACATGCATTACTTTTCATCTTCATAACAATTCTCTGAAGTAGTACCATCATTATCCCCACTTTACAGATACAGATACTAATGTACAGAGAGATTAGGTGACTTGCCAAGCAACACGGCTAGTAAGAGGTGAAAAGAGATTTGAACTCAGGCAGTCAGATTCGAGACATGATTGGAGAACGTACAGATGCAGAGATGGGAGCACTTGGGGTGTCATGATAGAGATCAAACAGGTAAGTGTGTATGAGTGGAGGGGAAGGTGGTGGCAAAAGAGAGAGAGATTTATCTAAGACAAACAACGTCAGGTATCTGGGAACTATGTAATAGGACTTCTCTGGTTGTGGCTTATTAAGTGGTATCTTGTAATAATGACACATTCTCATTTTTCAAAATGTCTTGTCTGATTATATATATCTATACCTATATCTATCTATCTCTAATCTATCTATCTATCTATATCTAACAAATACAAGCAAAAGGTTTCAGTTTGCCTTTGGTTTTGCAAATTTGAAATGAGCAGATCAACCTTGATTTTTGAAAGCATCAATTCCTAGGTATTACTTTTCAAATATCAAATTAGGGTGTTTTTATTAAAGGTAGAAGATTGGTTCTGATAATTGTTTCTCAAGAACTAATCCAGTGACTTCAAAAAGAATGGCCTTAATCTTTGTCTAAGATATAGAGAGGTTACGCCATAAGAAAAACACAAAAACAAAACCCAGAAAAACAACTTTTCTAACATAAGTAATTTTTTATGTTGCTCGTTTACAACGTTCCCATTTAAATGCAGATTGTAATGTGCTAAGTACAAGGTAGAGATTTTTTTGGCTATTAAAATGCTAATGGGAAGGTTAACTTTAAGTCAGAAACTACTGTTGAAAAGGCACAAAGGTAGGAAAATTTCCTTTAAGGTCATTTAAGAAAGGCTAGGTCTAAGCTCTGACTTTATTGGTGCAAAAAGAAGTTTCGTATTAAATATAGGGAAAGTGCAGTGCAATTATACTTGTTTATAGCCATACTGCTGAACATTATACTAAGGGATGCATTATTTCATTTTGGTGTGGCAAAAACTAACAGTCTCAAGTAGATGTACATCTCTAGACAGCTTCACCTAGAGTATGAATAGTGAATTGACAGGCTGTGCAAATAATTTGTTACCACTGCACCTACTTTCCTAAATATGATGAATTGCACAAGGCCGTAATTTGGTAGTTGCAGGATAGCTTCAGCTATATTTTGGGCGTCTTGAATCTCCCAAAAGCTTTATCTTCCCCAGTATTCAATTTCCTATTTTAGGCCAGAAAATAGTGACTCATAGCCTACTGCCCATCACAATGGCTTATAAAAACTTTCCCACACCTTCTGTGTATTTACCCAAGGCTAACAGATCAACCACTCCAACTAAATTCAATCAAAATCTCTTGTGAATGACGTTGTCAGTAACATATTCAGCTGGTGAAATGACCAGTGGCTGATGGGATAAGAGGAACAGGAGAGACTGGACAAGTAGGAAACTGAAGGCACCAATGTATGGTAGAAATGTTTTTTTCATTGATCCATTTGTGTTTTGATTTCCTATTACAGGACAACTATTAAAAAATATCCCCAATGTTCTTTTCACTTTTCTTTCTCCTCTCCTCCCATTCCATTTCCATGGTATCTTCCACTATGGAAATAGAGATGTACACCTTAGAGAAGACAAGTGGGCATCTGAGTTACCAGCAAACAGTTTTGTAAACTTCCTATAAGAGGAAAATCTTTAAGAAAGAGGAATAAATATAAGAAGAACTTCTTTTAAGAACTTCCTTTAAGGAGAAATATGTCCTTGAAAATATGTGTTTTTAAAAAGCAGTGTAATGTAGTTGCCTATTGTGATATTTATTCCCAATGGTTTTAAGGTACAACCCAAGGAGCAAAGAAAATCTATTTAAAAATTGATGCTAGACAAAGACTTTAAAGCTACTTCAATTTCTTCTCTTCTTCTTCTTCCTTCCCATCTTCCTCCATCTCTTCCTCTTACTATTACTAATGTAAAGCTATTACATGTATGTAGTACATTACAGTTGATAAATTGCTTACATAAACATTACCTCATTTGATCATTCTACATTCATTTAATAAATATTTACTGAGCACCCATACCTTGCCTGGTCTTAACTAAAGAGTGGTTAAAAAAAACATACATTAAGTTGATCATTTTCAAAGGAAATTCTAAAAATAAGCAAATAAATTTATCATTACAACTTTTGAAAAGTGTCATTAAGAAAAAGAACAGGGTATTATGAATGGAGAGCACAATGGACCTAGTTTACACTGGGAGGCCAGAGGAAGTGTCTCTGAGTGGACTTGAGCTGAGATGGAAGGATGAGAAGATTTCAGTCAGATGAAGAGTGGGAGGAAGTGTTTTGCAGGCCCAGTGAACAACATGTGCAAAGGCCCTGAGGCAGAAACTGGCTTGGCCCATTAGAATGGCGTGGAAGAGGTAGAAGCTGAAGCTCGACAGGTATCAGAAGCCGGACGATGTAAGACCTTATAGGTTCAAGTTAAAGAGTTTAAAGTATATTCTAAGTACAGTGGGAAACTAATAAAGGGTTTTTATTGTAATTCATGAATTACAGTGCCTATTAAATTTTTATCAGTGCTGTCTAATAGAAATATAATGTGACTCATGTAAGTAATTTTAAATTTTCTAGTAGCCACATCAAAAAAGTAAAATGACATAGGTGAAATTAATTTTAATATTGTATTTTGTTTAACCCAATATTTCCAAAATATTATCATTTCAATATGAAGTCAATGTAAGAAATCATTAATGAGATATTTTACATTTTTGAATACTGTCTTTGAAATCCAGGGTGTATATTAAATGCACAGCACACTGCATTTCAGATCAGCCACATTTCAAGTGCTCATTTGCCACATCTGGCTGGTGGCTACTGTACTGGACAATGCTGGTCTATAACCCTAACTCTGATTGCTGGACAGAAAATAAATTGGAGAGGAATGATGAAAGCAAGTATCTTAGTTTCCTACGGCTGTTGTGACAAATTACCACAAACTCAGTGGTTTAAAGCAATGCAAATTTCTTATTTTACAATTCTGTAGGTCAAGATTCCAACATGGGTCTCCACGGGCTAAAATCCAAGTGTTGGCAGGGTTGTATTCCTTCTGGCGGCTCTAGGGAGGAATCTGCTTCCTTGCTTTTTTGAGCCTCTGGAATCCACCTGCATGTCTTGACTCATGGTCCCATTGCTCCATCTTCGAAGCCCTCAACCTTGGGCTGTGTCCCTCTCATGCTGCCATCTCTCTGGTTCTCCCTCTTCTGCCTCTTCTCCCCTTTATAAGGCCCCTCGTGATTATAATGGGCCCAAGTGGATAGACCAATATAATCTCCCTATCTCAAGGTCAGTTGAGTAGCAACCTGAATTCCATCTACAACCTTAATTCCCCTGTTGCTATGCAACCAAACATATTCACATGTTCTAGGATTAGGATGTGGACATCTTCGGGGGAGACATTATTCTGTCTACTACAGCAAGAAAACATGTTATCCATATGAAAACAATGTTTTGAAACAATAACAAATTCATTATTTTATAGAAACAATACGACAAAAATTCATAAAATATGGGAAAGCACAAAGAAGGAATTAAACAACACTCCTACATAATTTTATGGCAAAAATTCATAAAATATGGAAAAGCACAAAGAAGAAATTGAACAAGAAACACTACTACAAAAAAAATATTACCACCCAGAACCACTTTTCCTAACATTTATTAAACATCATTTCAATATCTATGTACAGATAAGGATAGAAAAATGGAGAGAAAAATAATTTTACAATAATAGAATCACATTATATATTCTATTTTGAATAAAAAATATTACATTTGATAATTTTACTTGAATTTAACAGAAGAAAAATAAATTGAACTGAATCACAAAAAATTACTGAACTTCAATTATATTTTTCTTCACCAAAATAGATATTAATTCCTAAAGTATTTCTCTGAGGTTTAAAAAAAGTTTATAAAAAATATTGAGCTTTGAATCATTATACATTTAAATTCCATGTTTTCAACTTTAAACAATATCCTTTGATACTTGCATTTTAGTGAGAATAACCTAAAGCTAAGCGAGCCCAAGTGACTTGCCCAAAATCTGAATTTATTATCCTTCTGTTTTGCTTAGTAGGTTGTCTTGTCTTTTCCATGGTACATAATTACTATTCTTTTCCTTCTCTTTTCTTCTTAAACCTTCTGCATCTGTTCATTTGCAATCTTGGATTCTCTGTTGATGACCTTGCCATACTTCATTGAGAAAATGGGAGTCATCAGACAGAAATTCTCAAATATGAATGCCTAGAATCTTTGTTCATTTCTACGGCTTTGGATAATAAGCTTCTTCTACATTAAAGGCCAACATCACCTCTGTGCAGTGAATATCCTTGCTTTCACCTCTTCATGAAATTTGCTCCTACAATTATCCCCTTTTTCTTCTTTGGCAATTTTTTTCCCTCTCTACTGACTTATCTCCATCAACAAACATCAAGCTCTACTATCTCCAATCTTGAAACAAATAAAACAAAATCCCTCCCTTGCCTTAATATGCCCCTTTAGCTCCAACCTTATCTCTTTCCTCTCCTTCACAGCAAAACTTCTTGAGAGAGTTGTGTGGAACAGCTGACTTCATTTCATCACTCCAAATTCTCTCCTTAATCAACATTAATTGGGCTTCTTTTACCACCACTCAGTGATCTCCATACTGCCACGTCCAATAGCCATTTCTCAGTTCTTATCCTCATTGTCTTCCCAGCAACATTTGATATAGCTTACTACTCTCTCCCACTTGAAATGCTTTCTTTCTCTTTTCTTCCTCATACCACAGTCTCTCCTCATTTTCCTCCTACCACACTCACCAGTCTTCCTCTTCACTAACTCCTCTGTTTAACTTCTAAATATTGGATTGTCTACTCCTTTCAATTCCTCACACATGCTGAGGTTATTTTTGCCTTGGGCCTTTGCATAATATCAGCCTTGGATGTCTTTCCCACTCATCTTCAAGTAGCTGGCCCCTTTGTGACATTCAGATCTCAGCCTTCTCTTACTAGGTAATACCTCCCATCTTATCACTCTTTACCACATCACAGATGTTGTTTCTCTGGATTGCACTTACCACTAGCTGATATTTTTTCTTGTTTGTTTTCTTATCCATTTTATGTCTCTCTCCCAAACAATATAATCTCTGTAAGATCAGGGACCCTATTTGTCATTTTTATAGAACTTGCTCCTAAAGCAATGCCTAAGACATAGTGGAGTCTCAAAAAATAATGGCTAAATGTATAGAATTTTTAAAGACTATCTAATCTATAGCATTTTTCATAGATCAATGGTAATTTATTCTGAATTTTACATATGATTTCAACAACTTCTTTATATACAGAAATTAATTAATTGGTTTAAAAGAATAGGCACTCAAAAACTAAAGTTATAAAAAAAGTCAATAAAGATGAATGTCTTACTTGACATTTAAAGCTATATGCTTGTGGACATACCTAAGCATTTCAAAAGAGAGAGAGATTTGGGGAATATGCCTAGTATCAACCATAAGCCAAATTCTTGTACTTGGCTGTGACTTAGAATGATCTGTTGTAATATTGCATTTAACATATAGTGGCATTAAGGTCCAGAAAAGAAGAATAATTTGTCCAAGATCATATAGCAAGTAAGTGGTAGAGGTATATCTAAAACCCAGGCTACATCAGTCCTACCTTTCAGATCAATCTCAAAGTAAATGCTACACTATGTTATAAAAGGATCCTAGCATGGGGCTGGCCCTGTGGCATAGTGATTAAGTTCACTCACTCCGCTTTGGCAGCCCAGGGTTCATGGCTTCAGATCCCAGGCACAGACCTACACACCGCTCATCAAGCCATGCTGTGGTGGCATGCCACATACAAAAAATAAAGTAAAATTGGCACAGATGTTAGCTCAGGGACAACCTTCATCAAGCAAGGAAAAGAAGGTTCTATCATATTTAATATTCTAAAGCCTCTTAAGGTCTCATACAATTACAGGATATTGATGCAGAATGTTTAATCTTAGTGATCTCAATTATTTCTTTCTCAAGAGCAATGCAAATTTATATCACCATTAATCTTATGTTACTAAATCAAATCAAAGTGAAACCTAGGGGTGAATAAACGAAGAATGCTTGAGTGCTCATATGTTCAGTGCAAGTTCTGTACAGACATATGAAAACACCTGTAGATTTTATTAATTATCTTACTTTGTATTATTCTGAACCAAAATAATTTTCACACATGTGAAATTGCAAAAATCAAACTAAACACATTTACAAAAACTAACCTAAATATAACATATTGTAATGACACTTACATGAACCACACATTACTTATCAAAAAATATAAATATATATCTATACCTATATCTATATATCACTATGTGTGAGAATAAAGCATAAACACTAGTGGCTTAGAATGCTCTCAAACACAAAAACATCCGCTTGCATGGAAAATATATGTTTGTTCATGGAATTTTTATCATTTAGGATAACATATCACCTCAATGTCTATGTAGTAGCACGTAATATTTTGAAAAATTATAGTAAAAATATATTAATATGTGTTGATTTCATTCTGTAAGCCAAAATAATCTTTTATTTTCCAACAGCACTGGTTGAATGTATACTGAGAGTCTTGGTTTAACTTCCCAAACTATGAGGAAAGAAACCCTATTCAGATGACACATAAACAGTGCTGCAGACTATAGGATCTCAGCCTGTATAATTGTTGAACCACTTGAATATAAATACGTAAAGTATAGAATTGCAAGACCAGGAGATCCAGCCTTCCCTACCAACCACCATATATGTTTTGTTTGTCAGAAATTTTCTTTTTCCTTCCTCCTATCCCTGAAGGGAAGAAGAAAGAAAAAAACAGAAAGCAAGAGTAGAAAATTTCAGGGAAGAAGAAAGCACAATCTTTCAGGGATATCAAATTACATATTAGAAATCATCTCCGACAAAGGCAACAAATACTAATACTCTAGTCCATGGTGGTGAGACGAGGTAACCTAGGGGCTTGGAAAAGAGGTGAGGACATGCCATGACATTACTGTAGTCTAGTTGATCTGTACGGCTGAACACGACAAATGAGAACATGGTTAATATCAACTAGGAAAATCATCTAAACCAGTCTCATGCTCTGATAGACAAGGATGAAGCTTACAGTCTGACCTTTTTTCTGGTGATTCATCACTAGGTAGCTCATGTATCTGTGGCTGGAGGAACCATAAGGTAGGATAAAAAATTCCTTGCTCTATTTATCTTCTAAACATAATGTGTAAGACTAGTTGAGTGACAGGACACAGGATCAATTAATAAGTCTTTGTTGAACATGAATTTTGTAACTCACTGTGTGAGACACGTTGGGAGAGAGAAGCATATGACTATGTACCTATCTGTAAGAAATGTGACATGTACAACACTGCATGCAAATATGAGAGTAGGCAACAATATATTTTTGTCTCCTAAAGAGACATTAGTTGGCAAATTTTTCCATCAACAAAGGAGGGAACAAAGAGCTTGACAGCAGTAGGATTGTAAAGCTTTATTGCCTTTTGGAGGTTTAGAGAAATTGGTTAGGGCCAGGATGTGGGGAGAGTCTCAAATCATGCAGGCTGAAGTTGGGAGTATCCCAAACCTTATCACATGCGATCCTCCTGGGAGTCTGACCCTGAACCACTCCCCAGACATCTGAAGGTCACAGAGCATGAGTCCCAAATATTCCCCAAGACATTAACATTAAACCAACATGACAAAAACATGATGAATGTGACATGCACTCCATGTGAGTTACCTAATTCCTTTGTTTTTGTTTTGGTTCTTTGTATAGATTCTGTCTATTTCCATGAGCTTCTCTATAAATCACAAGCATGTACACCTAAATTGCACCAGTAAATCGCACAAAACAGCTTCCCTGAGACTAGATTCAAGATGTTAACACAACAAGAAGAGTTCCTTCATTTTATATAATGACTGGGTGGATCTTTCATCCTTTAGAAAAAAATAATATTTCAAAATGTCAATTATTTGGTGGAGAAGAGCCGGGAAAATGGCACTGTTGAATCTCTTTAATAAACTGCTCATTTATACTTGTTGTTAGAAGGTATTTAGAGAGAAAAATCTTACATTAACCTCCAATTGTTTTACCAAATCCCTCATTGTAAAAAAGAGATGGCATTCTCCTCACCTAGCTGAACAGGTACTTTGAAATACAGAGTCCAACTGAAGAACTTAGAATCTTCTAATCATTACATGACTAGATGAAGTTGGCTGGTATAACAAACCAGGGAAAGAAAAATAAACTCATATAAATTATGCAGTCCTACGTGAACCACACAATGGTTCTATTCTTTCCACTATGTTGTGGTACACTTTAATTGATGAATTCTCCCCTTTAATATGTATGGAAGTTTCAAGATTTGCAAAGCTTTGAGAGAATCAGTTAATAAGCGAAAGATAAATAAAATAAGCTAGAAATATGAACAGCTAGAGCCGCTGTTATGAGTTCATAAATGCCTTAAATTAGGAAGAATTGCAGTGGGATTTAGAGCTATTGGGATATATTTGCATCTTGAGCTGGTCTTTTCACTACTAAGTAGAACAATTTACTGACTTATTCCTTTGTAGGAAACAAAGGCATATTGTTACCTACAGTAATCTGTTAGCATAAAATATTTTGAATGCACCATAATGTGAGCACATAGAGTTGGAGACATATGTTCAGAACTGGAATCCGTACAAGATTTTAATTTTAATCAAAGCCAAAGCAGCCCATGACTTGGGTCACCGTCTGTCCTCCAGCAACAAAGACAATGTAGATATTCTCAGTGGTTTTGTTTCATCCTATTTTCCTCATATAAAAGTATGGTTGCTATGATGGAGACATAAAAGATATGAACAAAAAAAAAAAAGACCAAAAAATTCATTCAGGGAATAGCTACAATAATATATTCTTTACAACTTACCTACCCCTGCCTTTTTAAACATTTTTTTGTGCTTTGAAAACCGGCTAGGAAGATAAGTTATCCTTCTGGTTATCCTTATCTTACTGAAAATCTTGTCAGTATTTAAAATTAGATGTATGCTTACAGAAATTGTAGCGTATAATAATTAATATTTTGAAATGAGTGTAACATAGCAGGGTGGTATACCGTATCTTTTTTGAAAAATTTTTATAATTTAATGATAATGCCTTGGGACTGTATTGCTTTGGATGAAATAACTGAAGAAGTAAAAAAAAAAGATTCTCAATGGATATTAAATTATTTTTATATTTTGTTTTCATTTTTGCAAGTTTTGTTGACTGCTTCTCTATGGGATATTTGAGCAGCAGCCCTTGATGTGACAGGCCCCATTGAATTAAGCAGTTAATTAATTGTTAATGAATTAACTAATTAAATTGTTTAATTTTAAGAGCATTTTTCTTCAGTGTCAGTTCAAAATGCAGAAATTTTTTTCAGTCACCTAAACTCCACTAGTTACCTTCAGAATGCTTAAAAATATATGCTGATTAAGAGAATAATTGGTTTACTGTGTCCCCTCCAATATGACAAGGATTTTAATCAACTCCAGGAATTAGGGTGAATAATTAGAATTTTATATACTTGGCCAATACCTTTCTTAGGAAAAAAAGTCTAATGATCAGTGGCTGATTGCTGATCTGTATCTGTGAACTTCTCCGTAACTCGTTAGTAGCATCACAAAGGGAATCATAGACCTCAGCAAGCCCTGGCTTTGGATTGCCTCACAACTGGAAGCAAAAATGTGGATGAGTTGTCATCCCTACATAACTCTGCTTTTCATACTACCTACAAAAATTCCTGGAGGTTCAATATCAAGAACTACAATAATCACAGAGGAAATGATTTTTTGTTGCATTATTTTAACACTGAATGCATCCTACAACAACCAGACTTTGTATTCCTAATCTTATGGTGAGACTGCATTTCCTATGACAATGAAATGCATTATTTGCAAACTGCTTAAAGATTATGACTGCCAACCAATCCATATCACATTTTGGGGGAACTGAAATTTGCTTATTGTTAATAGCTATGGATACCATATTTTTCAGCTTTGTAATGGTCAAGATAATGTTATATTCATCTTTTAATCCCCAGTATCTACATGCACAGTGGCTGCTCCGTAATACGCATTCAATATATTCTTGTTGAATGAGTAAAGTGCTGACTGATAAATGTAGTAAAAAGAGAAGTCAACTTAGTGAAATAATTGCCATGATTTAACCAATAAAACGAGTTGATGTAATCATGTTTTTTTTCATTTTTATAATGGTTGCCCTTTCATCATAAGGAAGAGCATTAGTATGAAAGTATTTCCCTTTATCTATTCCAAATATTGGTTTATATCTGGTTTCATGCTCAATATATGTTAGGAATGCAATATGAACAAAACACTGGGCTATGAATATTTAAGAGGGACTCAGAAGACAGTTAGTACACAGTCTCTTCAGCCAAAAGCCATGTATGAAACTATTATTAAAATACAAGGTAGGATGATACATGAGCCATTATAGTCAGTATATGAATAGTAACAATCAGTGCTATAAAAAAGGTTATTCCATTTATATTGAAGTAATCAAAGAATAATCTTGGAAGACATAAGACTTGAACTACACTGGAATGATTAAGAAGATTTGAATTACTAGAAATGAGCGGTGATTAGGATATAGGTGGAGAATAGTGTGGTTAGAAATATGAAGACTAAGCTTTGAAGTCTTGGAGAACAACAGAAAGTTAAGAATATCATAGGATACATTTGTCATTGCTTTTAATATAAAGACAGAAGCTCCTTAACATGGCCTTTAATGTGCTACATGATTTAGCACCTGTCTACTTCTCCAACCTCCTCTCTCCCTTTTGCTGCCTTTGATCAAGCCTCGCAGGGCGCTGTTCTGACTTCCTAGAGCATTTTCTTTTGCTTTTTACCTAGGTAACACCAAGTCATCTTTCAGATCTCAGCTCAAGTATCACTTTCTCCTAGATTAGGTCAACCTCCCATCCTGCCCTGTTATTAGTTCTTATAGCACTATGTGCCTCTCGTTAATGACACTTATCACAGTTGTAATTTTACATTTATTTGTGTGATTGTGGCTCTGCCTAGTGGATACTCACTAGGTTATTAGTTCTATAAGAGTAGGGATCATCTCTATTTTCATTTACCATTATATCCACAGTGCCCAACAGGGTCTGATGCACAATGAATGCTCATAAATAAATGAATAAAGTTGGATAATTAAAATAGGGTCAGATTAATGAAGGCCTTTATAGTGGGCTAGTAAATTTGGCTATATTGGAGCACTATACGTTCATTCATCCAACAAATATAGACTGAATATTTATTATACACTAGACTTTGTAGAGGTACAGAAGATACAAAAATGGAAGACACTTCCTGCTGTGGTCTATTCAATATGTGGGAGACAGATAAATATAACTGGAAATTACGATGTAGGATGATCAGTGCTGTGACAGACAGAGCTTTTGGAGCATTAAGGAAGAGAACTCTAAAACGGATAGTGATGGTAAAGGGAGACTGCCTGGTAGGTACAGGTAATATTTAAATTGATTTTTGACCTTTCTTCTACTTATAATAACAAATATAAAAAGTAACCAGTAAAGTAGCATTAGTATATAGTAACAGAATGCCTTTCAAAGTTTATAGATTAAAAAAAAGAGATGAATAAAAAAATGGCTCAAAGAATCAGAACCCAGAGCATTGGTAATGCCAATGAGACAGCAGATGAGTTAGGAGGATGAGTTTACCAGCTTTCTATTCTTGTGGTCCTTTTGAGGGGATTTCTGGAGATTATACAAATTACCTCATCGCTTTTCCAAATTTTTGTTCAGGATGCATGTGAACTATAATGAGCATCTGTTCCACAGATATAACCTTGTCTCCAGACTTAGACAAGAACCATTTTCTAAATATAGAAATGACATGGATATTCTCAAGGAGGAGGTAGAGGACAAGATGTTGTTTCTGTAAACTTTCAAGTCAACAAATATGGACTGAGTTTCTACTGTTTCCCCTGCACTGTGTTAAACACTATAGAGAAGACAGGAGAAGAAGACCATTCTTACCCTACAGGAAGATTAATGTGCTCTCTATAAGAGCTGGCATTCTAATTCACCTTCAAGTTGCTGCAGAAAGGCACTGAAAAGCAAATAACCGTTTTTTATAATATTTATAATGTATTTCATTCATGGGCAACTATTAGAATTTTTTAAAGCAAATATGGAAGAGTTAAAAACTAAACATCCAAATCTTCCTAAAGCATATTGGTTCAGTTCCAAGGCATTTCCTAAATTTAGCCACAGAACCTTACTTTGAAATAAATATAGCAAATTACTACTTTGGAAATTGGGCTCTTGGGCATCTCTGCTTCTATTTCAAATGGTCATCCCTAATTACATACACGAAAAAAATCAAATATATCTTTAGATGAGATTTTTCTCTTAGGACAAAAATAATTATCCTGCTTCAACCTATGTAAAATATTGCTTCTTTTACTATGAAGCTACTTATATCTTTCAGCAAATGACAAGTGAACAAAGTCAAAACGAAGTCTACTGGAACAGGAAAATTACTCTGATGCATTTCAGAATCACCATCAAAAAGCTTCTCTGAAAATCTTACCAGACCAAGAAGGGACTCAACAAGGGTGACTTTCTGTTGGAAGAACTCAGCAGGGAATGAAAATGGAAAGTTTCTGAGGTTGGAGGGTTTGGGTAAGGGCCTGGCAAAAAGACTAACAAGTGAAATGGTATACATCAAGTATCTTCAGCATATTGGAACATAACCCTCCAAGCTAATCCAATTCTACTTACCATAGCTCAGTGGGAAGGAAAACAGGAAGCCAGAGACAGTATAGTTATTCAGTGTTTCCCTGAGCATAAAAGATCTAATTACAATACAGCCTCTCCTGTATCAGAAATAGAAGCTTTGGACATGGATGAGATCTCCTTGAAAGACTGAATAGTGACAAAAGAAGAGAGATGAGGATGGAAAAATGGGGAAAAACAATGAGGAGTAAGTGTAGGAGAGAGAAAGTATCAAAAGAAATGGTCTACATTCGTCAACATTTATTGAGCCTTGTATACTAGGGACCGAAGAAAACCGGCCATTCATTTGTGGAGTTCTCAATTTAGTTGAGAGAGGCAGATGCATTAACAGATAATAATAGCACAATATTCAAAGCTAATACTTCCTCCTGTGCCCTGGATCTTGTCTCTTCACTTATCCTCTGTGATCTTATTCTATAAAGTTTCCCTTCTCTCCACTCTATCTTCAAACCTTCCTTTTTAACTCACTCTTTTTTCTTTCAGATTGTAAACATACACAATTCTCTCAGTTAATAAAAGAAAATTCCAATGATGTTGTACCTCGATCTAGCTGTCACTCCTTCTCTCTTTCCTTCCTTTCATATAAGTTATATTTAAAGTTTCAGCTTAATTTATTCCAATTCACTCCTCAATTTATTGCTGCCTCCTGCTCTCAAAACATCCCTGAAGCTGTGATTACTAAGGACATCAGTGACTCCCCAAATGACAAACATAATTAATTAGTTCTTATCTTACTTGACCTGTCTACGGCATTTGATACTGTTGACCTCATTGAAATTCTATCCTTCTGCCTCCATGATATCAATTTTCTGGCTCTCTCCCTTATTCTCTAGCCATTTCTCAATCTTCCTTGAAGTCCTCCCTTAAATACTGGTGTTGTCCAGAAAGTGATCTTTGATCCTCTTCTCACCCTGTATGTCCTTCTTGGTTATTTAACCCATTTAGACAAAGTCTATGACCATCTTGCCTCACATTGTTGACTCCAAAATCTTTATCTGTAGGCCATGACCTCTCTCCCAATGTCCCAACTCAAATATACAACTTTTTACCAAACACTGACATCTAGTACCCCAAGGGTACTTCAACTCAATGTATCAAAAAAAAAAAAAGAAAAGAAAAAGAAAAGAAAAAACAAAGCATTATTTCCTCCAAACCCTGACCACCATATTTACTTAGTGTACAAGACCAGTCACACTGACTGCTCCCTCTTGTTTACCCTGTGCATCCAAATGGTAACATAAATAGATCAGTTCTAACTTTTTATTATCTCATAAATCTATCTTCTCCTCTATCTCATTTTGGATTTTTTTTGTATTCTACTAAGTGGTCTTGTTACATTCAGTTTTACTTCTTTCCATTCCATCTGCCACATAAATCTCTGAATGACTTGCCTTAGATGCAGATCCTACTAGGTCACTTGCTTGCTTCAAGCCTCTCAAAGACTCCTTATTGCCTGCATCAGTAGCTCTCAAACTTTGGTGTGCATAAGAATACCCTGGAGGGGGCCAGCCGGTTGCATAGGGTTTAGTTCATGTGTGGCAGCCTGGGATTCGCAAGGTTGACTCCCAGGTGTGGACCTAGCACTGCTCATCAAGCCATGCTGTGACAGCATCCCACATAAAATAGAGGAAGATTGCCACAGATCTTAGCTCAGTGACAATCTTCCTCAAGCAAAAAAAAGAGGAAGATTGGCAACAGATGTTAGCTCAGGGCCAATCTTCCTCACAAAAAAAGTTAAAATAAAATAATAATAATAATAAAAGAATACCCAGGAGGATTTGTTAAAACACAGAGATTTGTGCCCCAAGCCCAGGATTTCTGATTCAGAAGCTCTGGCGTTGGGTCTCGGAATTTGTATTTCTAACAATTTCCCATGTTAACTTAGATGCACACACAGCAGAACTTAGCACTTGGCTGTGCGGGGAGGAGAAGGAAAAAGGAGGAGTCTAGGATGACAGTTGAATTCCTGTTATCAGAAACTTTAAGAAACTGGGTAGGTGGTGGTGCAATCACTGAGAAGGAAGATATGCATTATTGGGAAGGGAACAGGAAACGAGATGAGCTCGATTTGGAAATGTTAAGGTGTTTTTTCAAACTGCATCCTCTATTTGCATACCCTTACTTGCCTTGAACCAACCCTATGTTCCAGCCAACTTGTACTATTTATAAGTTACTGCACACACCCAAGATACATCATGTCTCTCTTCCGGGATCTATTTGTTTGGAATCCCTTGGCTTCTCACTCTTCTTTCTTATGAATATCCTACTTGTCTGTCATGACACAGCATAACTGTCTCTTCCTCATTTTAATCTTCACTTCTCAGCCCTACTTTCTCATCTCTAAATTGAGCTTAAGAAGAATATCTGTTTTTCTTTATGATGGTTACATGAGAATGTAATGAGAATACTTTCAACCCTAGAGGAGAAAGACTGATTCGAGAAGTGATTTCTAGTTTCTTCTAGTGCCAAGATTTGAGTGTTTGAAGAAAGCCCATATATTTGTGAATGACAAAAAATACACATCACCATATACACTATTCTTTATTCTATATATTCAAACTAGGTAATGTTAAATGTATGGAATCTCTAAACTGCCTAGCTCATAAACAAACAAAGAACATTTATTGAATTATTTGGTACTTACTGTGTAGTACTCAGCTAGACTCTCTGGGAATTACAGTCTGGTTATAGAGACAAAACCAACATACATCAAATAATTAGAGAGCAATTAAGTTCTAAAACGTATGCTACAAATAAATGAATGAAGTAATAGAGAAGACTTCATAGAGGATTCAGAGCTTGAGCTGAATGTTGGCAATCAGTGAGAATCTGGATAGAAGAAGAGAAGGAGAAAGAACATTGTGTGTCATGGTAATAACAAGAGCAAAATCTTGGAGGCATGGATTACCATAGCTTGTGTAGAAGACAATGAATAAATCAGGTTAGCCAGAATAGATGCTAAGGACAGAGTGAAACTGGAGACTAGATTTGTGGTCAAGAGTCAGCACTTGAAAGATCTTGAAAACAATGCAGAAGCATTTGGCCTTGATATGGTAAGCATGAGAGACTCTTTACAGGTTCCCAAACTAAACCACTAGAGTTTTGGTAAGGTAAGTCTATAAATAGTAATCAAATAGATTAGAAAATGAGAGAGATTGGAGAAGGGAGAGAAGATATGAGAGATGATGAGGGCCCGCACTAATGTAATGCCATTGGACTATCAAGAAGGGTGATACTCTCAGACTTTGAAAAGGAAACAAATAATAGTTTTGTGCAGATTTTGGAAATGGTGAGTGGATAATAAAAGAATTCCCAAATCCCAAGACTTCAACAAGAAGCTAGATTAAGACATTTAGAGGACCTCAGTCCTAAAAAGATCATATTCCCAAACATAGGTAATTCAAAGTAAACATAATTCTAAAACATAAAATAAGTTTTAACAAATCCCCAAAGATATTTTTCTCACGGCCACTTCTATGCTTTAAAAAATTTCATCAATATTTATAGATATCTCTGCATTGTTAATGCCATAAACACATACTTTGTCTGCCCATAAAGCATCCAGCAGTGCTAGTAAAATTAGCTAACAACAGCAAAACTCTCATGGTGGTTCAGAGTAAACAAAAGCCATTTTACAAACATCGTCTCATTTGATCAAACAATATTGTGAATTTGCTCATACTCATTTTATAGGAAAGCACAGAATTATTAAATGACTTGTTAAAGACCTTTAGATCAGGGACAGGTCATTTTAATTCTCCAAGCCTCAGTTTCATCATCTATGAAATACAGAGATTAATAGTAATGCTCTCAGAAGGTAGCTGCAAAAAGTAAATAAGAAGAGGTATGCCTAAGTGTCTAGCATAGTGTGCATATATATACACATACACACCACACTCAACAATATTTATTGAATTGATTCAATAAATACTCAAAACTATCTATTGAAGTGATATCTTCATGAGATCACCAGATTCTTAGAAAATTTCTCTTAACCATGACTTAATTCTAATTATTTTGCAGCAAGTATCCCGATTTTAAAATGGATGCCAAAAGAACCAGGAACGTAAGAGAGTATAGCCAGCAGGCATGCACTAAAACTTAACTTGAAAAAGGGGTCTATTGGAGATTCTGAATGTTTTCATTAAAGTCTGGAGGAAACACACACACACACACACACACACACACACACACACACACCATCAACCCTTCAGCACAACCAATGGGAATACTAAAGGTGTACATATATCTCCATACATGAATTTGAGAACGTTGCACATTGCCATGGCTGATTTATGAGGCCCTTTCACTAAGAGGGATAAATGTATTATTAGGACTACTGAGAATAAGGCTCATAACTCAAAAATATGCCATTTGTATCTTTAAAAATATGTCACTGTCAAAGTTCCTCATCTTCTCCTGGGATCTGTGGTGTGCTGTACAATGTGTTAAACACGAAAAATACTTGATATACATTTTGGTGACAATTTAGTAATTCAAATACTAGTGAAGTGCCAGGCAATCGTACCTAGTCTAGAGTTCTACTTCTTTTTCATCGACTGAGGTCAAAATCAGAGGACATGGCTTATTTACTTGTTTGTTTATTTTTCTATGTATTAATTTTGTTTTTTTATGAGGGGAGAGCAACACAGATTTTTCTATACAACCTCTGCTTCCTAAGAATGTTTCAAACTAGTTCTGTGAACTGTTGCTCATGAGAGCTTCTAAATGGACAAGTGAAAAAAACCTGAGTGGCTTCTGATTTTGCCTCTTAATTATTCAGAATAGTCAACAGAACCTGGCTAATCTTCATCATTCTAATCTTCAGAGACAGTCAGTCTTCTTCCAGCTTAGCGGCCTGGTTTTGTAGCACAGCACGTTTTAAACAAACCAAAGTTATGCTAAGGATTGAGACTCCTTAGATATCATTAATTTCTTGGAGCACCCTATGACATGATTATTATTCACTCTGGAGTCTCATAAATAATTGAAGCCTAACTACGTTGGCTGAAATAAATGAACAAAATATCACAAGCTAGTTTCCTCATGTGTAAAAATTGGATAACAATAAATACCTTCCCTTGCCTATCTCAAATAGTCCCACCATACAAGTCCAAGGATTAAACAAAGAAAATATCTGTGAAATTGTTTGGTATGCTATAATATAAAGCAATATTGTGAGGTTGGTGATAGTGATTCCAAATCTTTATTTCATCATATATTTTCTTTACTTATTGATTTTAAATAGTCAGGTTTTTATCAGTGGGTTTCTTACTCACCAGAATTATCTAAAGAAAGCCATCTGGAATGTATACTTACAAGGTTAGCTTTTCATCCTGGACATAAACAGAGGCAAAAACTCATACCATGGATAGTGTAACTATCAGTGAAGATATTTCCTTTACACAGAATTGCAAAGAATGAAATTGGGTTAATTAAGGCCTTGGGAATTGGCTTCCTATTACTAATATATTAATTTCCCTTAAGCATGTTAAAGGCCTATAAGATAGCGCGGAATACTATTTTATAAAGCAATGTCTCTGTACTTTGCTTTAAAAAATAATACTATAGAGGGCTGGCCCCGGTGGCCGAGTGGTTAAGTTCACGCGCTCCGCTTCGGCGGCCCAGGGTTTCGCCGGTTCAGATCCTGGGCGCAGACATGGCACTGCTCATCAAGCCATACTGAGGCGGCATCCCACATGCCACAAAGAGAAGGACCCACAACTAAAAATACACAACTATGTACTGGGGGGCTTTGCGGAGAAAAAGGAAAAATAAAATCTTAAAAAAAATAACAATATAGGAAACTCTTAGCTAAGAAGATCAAGCAGATGATAGCTTCTATATACTAATTCATATTACAATAGATTGCCTTAAAATTTCTCCTAGAGTATTTAACTCTTCATTCATTCCTTTATTCAACAAACATTTATTAAACACCAATTATAGATTAGGCACTCTGCCGGATGATTAGACAATTTTTGACGTATAGGCACACTCCTTATTCCTAGGGTTCAACACTATGAATATTTCTCTATTGTTGGAATGCCAGCTTGTGAGTGGGGAGAAATTTGTGATTGGCAAAAGGATAGAGGTGGAAAATGGTGGGATTTGAGGCAGAGGCCAGATCACAAAGGCCTTAGTGATGGAGAGTCACTGAGTGTTTTTTGCATTGGAATTATGTGATTAGATTTGCATTTTAGAAAGAGTATGATGTCACCTTCTTTTTTCTCTGAAAGTATGACTATTAAAGGGGCACAACAGTAGAGGAGGGGGACAAGGAAATAAATGATGAAGAACATTTTTTTGATTGATTTGAAGATAAGCAGGAGATGTTTATTTTTTAAGTGACCTCTGAAAGAAGAACACAAATCAATATGACTGAAGAGATTCTGAGCTATGTGTATCTCACAGAACATTTTCATAGGCTGTGGAAAGGAGAGTTGGGTGGATGAGGAAGGGTGGGAGTAGGGTGGGAGGTGGGGTTAAGGCAAGTCTTCATGTTGTCCCAAGTTGAGTACATCATATAATGTAGTTGCCTGGGAAAGTACCAATTTATGCCAGTTGTCCCAGCATAATTATTAACAATAACATCTTTCATTCTCAAGTTTTCCAGTTTAGATGATAAATTTTATAGCCACCCTACCTAGAAGTAGGCTCTACTAACAAAATATTCATTCCTCACCTTGGAATCATTTTTAAAAGAACAATCTTAGAGATCCTAGCTGCTGGTCTAGACAGAGCAAAGTAAAGCATCCTCTACACGTATTCCACCCTACACGAACAGAAATTCCCAAGAAGAGAAAAACATGAGATGACTAATGGGATGTCTATCAAACCTATGGCTGACTAGCCTCTAGTTCCTACCCTGAAAACATTGAGAACAATTACTATGGGAAACTTCTCCAAGACATTCACTGCTCCTAAATGATGCTTGCCTGACAACTGTACATAATCCGCTCGAGTTGTCACAACAGTAGCATTTGGTAATTAAAAAGAGAGACTCAAATGAACTGTCTTTTAGGGAAAATGGCCATTTAATGCCTATGCCCAGATCCTGGCTGTAGAAGACAACAAGGAGGCCAAGAAATGGCAATAATTTAAAAAAAAATTCTTAAGGTTATCTGTAGACTGGGATGGTTAACTGCCAACTGGTGGTTGGTACTCAAATTCTACTTTGATTCTAAAGATAAACAGAGTCCAACTCAATCTCGTGATGTACTTTATGTCAAAAAAACCTTTAAAATTATGAATAAAATATTCTATAAATTGCCAATAGTAACAAAATAGCACTATCAAGCAAATCGTGTATCTTGGACTCCACACTAGAAATGTAGTGGGAAGGCACAAAACAATCTTCTCCCAAACCTAAGGAAAATCATTCCTGTGAGCATATTTTTAAAACACATTAAAATTAAAACATAATAATTTATGCTGATAATATATCATGCTAGGAATTCCTTTGCAGTCAATTATTTATAATCAGAAATACAAGCTTGCAACTCAAGGTGCAAATTTCAATTGACTCTAATAAAGAACTAATTCCAGAGGTTAGTACCCCTTTTATGCAATAAGACAAAGCAAATCAAGACAAAATGATAACAAGATGCAATCAGGATGTATTAAATAAAGCTAAATTGTGGATAAGAAAGCTACTCCACACAAAAACTTCTGCTAAATCTAGACACAAGAAAATGCAGACTTTGTCCTAATTAAAGGGTGATTTCAAGAGCAAAATCACCATTGGCTGCAAGATTGACATGCCAGCCTTTCACTATTTTCAATGGTAAATTAGACTGTGACTGAAGTGGCCTCATTATAGATTATGGTTATTGTTCTCTCTGTCCTTTTTCTTTGCCAATGGTAAAACTGTCTTGTTCTTATAACATGGGGAAGTTAAGCCAGAAATTATAAAGTCCTCTCAACTAATAAGCATGAAGTTGGCAAATTATTTTTATACAGTTTACAGAAAATCTGTGGTCACAACAATTCATTTTGTCCTGTTAATGATATTAACTTTGAGTTATTATTAGTGAAAAGAACCTTTTTGTTTTGGTAAAGCTTTTGTTTTGATCCAAAACTTCCTGTGGTATTTCTTAATATGAGTATGTATATTCCAAATGCTTTGTTTAGGCAGGTAAAATTACAGTAGCTGACATGGTCAGAGTTATTAATTTATGCTTTTATTGAAGGGCTTGTTATTTTTTCAATTACCCATTTTCTAGAGACTCAAAGCATAACATAAGCCAATCACTTTCCGTTTTGTAAATTAACCTAAATTCTTTAGAAGCTGAAGAGGTCTTAATTTTTTTAAGTGTATTGCAAATGCCAAGTACTTTATTCCCTAATTTTCAGAGAGATTTTTATTGAGTTAAATGTCATGATAAAATAATTATACATTGTACCTACATGTTTCATTTACAGTAGAATTTTATATGTTTCATACTAAGCAAATGGTCTTGATTAGAGTGATTGCATAAATAAAATAAAACGGAACTGTCCATTCATAATGATTAAGTTAGATACATTTTCACATAAATGCACACAGTGAAAGTTGTGATGAAAGATATGCAGGCGACAAGGTTAACAAATAGGCACACAATTTCTGATTACAAATCCAAAACAGCAACAAAAAGAATATTCTTTATTATGAATATAGAGTCACTCTACACCTTTGCAAATGACCTGAGATCCATGGTGTTTAAAAGCATCATATGAGTAAGCACATGTACATATACAGTTACATATATATCATCCACTCTGAACCTCAAAAGGATGGTAGACTTGAAAACCAGAAGAGACCATAAAGATCTTGTTCTCCTTCCCGTCTCTTTCTCCCCAATTCCCATTTTATACACAAGAAAACTGAGGCTCAGAGAGGTAAATCGCTTTCATGAAGGATAGCAGCAGAGCCAGGTTGAGAACTCATGTCTCCTAAATCTCACTTTCACTATATGATCATATAGGCAGGATTGAATTTAGTAGTGCTATGGAAATGCCCTAATGTATTAATCCACAGCAAGACTGTGTATGTATCTCTTACCTTCAAATTACTATTTCTCAAACTAGAGTTTTTGGGAGGCAGAACTTTTCTATGAGAATATTTGTGTGTGTGTTTCAACTTTTGTATATGAACTAAAGTAAATCAACAAAGTATGTTTTGAATATTCTAGGTGATCACCTCATAACTGCGTGCTGACACATGGTTTAAGTGCCAACTTTTATACATTTGTTTATGATTATATTGGCACCAACTAGTACCATATAGAATTGCATACATATAAATGATGCCTGCACATCAAATGAGAACCAAAGGACATCATGATACACTCTAGGCCAAATAATAATAAGTGATAGGGAAATTGAAGCACCTCCCAGCACACAGTAACCCAGCCATGTGTAACTCAAAAGAACCTGCACTTATCAGTGAGTATGTAGTCATAGTTTGAGCAGTGATTTTATTTCAGTAAAACCTGATTAACGTGTCTTTAGAACTTATCAGTTTTGCAGTTTCATTTGTAATTCTATTTTTGAATAAAAGTTACATGTGTAAAGATTTAAAACTAATGCAATATCTGTCTGGAATTTTATAAAAAGTATAATAAACATAATTTAAGACCACAGTAGGGCTCCACGGGAAATTTTCTTCCTTTGAAGACCTAATTTGTTAACTGTTCTGAATGTGACTACATCCTACTGCAGTTTCATATTGGAGTGGGGTCTGAGAAAGCAGAGGAAGAGCCTAGCCTGGGACAAGTTAAATCTGAGGTTGAATCGTACTGAAGTACTAACATCATGGCATCATGGGGAGAGAGAGAGGAAATGTCTACATGTTGTAAGCTTTTGTTCCTTCTGGGTTCTCATCAATTCTCTTGGCTTCCACTATCATCTCTCCTTATACCTCTCTTCTGCCTCTAGAGCCTGGTTCTGCCTTCACATTTGAGTTTCAATTCCATATTTCATCTGCTAATACAACCTTCTGCTTCTGCTTGCACATCTTACCATCAACTCCGTCTCAGAATGTCAAAAACCAACCTAAGTATCTTCCCTCCCAAGTCTTTAATCTCTTTAGGTTAAAAAAATAATAATCTCCATCCATGGTACAATCATTCTTCTTGTCACTCACATCTGAGACTTCACAAATCCAGTTGCTTCTTTCTTTAAAATGACTATTGCATTCATACCTTCCTTTCTGTTCTCATTGTTACTGCCCTAGTTTATACTGTTATCTCCTCACATCTGGATTATTTTAAACAATCATTTAATTATGGTACTATGTACTATACTTTAAGTATTATCCTGGTGATTATGAGTACAGACTCTGGAAACTGGCTGCCTAGGTTTAAATCTCTTTTAAATAAGTTCTGCTACTTATTACCTGGGGGTTCTTGACAAGTTATGTAACCTCTCTCTGACTTACTTTCCTATCTAAACAACAAGAATAATAATAGCTATCTTACAGGGTTGCTGTAAGACTTAAACATATTAAGATGTAGAAAAAGTGTATTGGCTGACATATAATAAGTGGTCAATAAATGCCGTCTATTAACATAAAATGTTTCCTATCTGCTGTCCCCAAATCAAAGAGCTTCTGCACATTACCCTCTCTGTTTAGTATGCGAGCAAGCCCACGCACAACTTGCTTCATTAACATGAATGCATTTTGTCTTTCTATCTTTGGTTTCCTGATCTTCATGTTTTCAGCACTATAACATAAAAGAATGATGGATACAAGAGGAAGTGGGAGTTGACAGTAATGGCAGAAAGAAGTTGTCTGATGAGATAGTATAGTTATGAATAAAACTATGAAAGGATTATAGAAAAGCATGCATGTAAGAGTGAGATCTTGGTTCAATTTCCAAATCTAATATTTCTGGCTGTGTGACCTTGAATAAGTCACTTACCAAATGTATCTCCGCTTCCTCACTTGTAAATTATGGATAAGAACTACCAATTTTATAAGGTCATTGTGAGGTAATCCATGTAAAAAACACTTGCAAACAGAATGTGAGCTCCGTCAGGGTAGACTTTTGTCTGTCTTGTTCATTGCTATATCACTTTCTAGAATAGCATCTGGCCCACAGTACACACTCAATAAATAGAGACACTGAGTAAAGTTCCTGGCACATCATGGGTGCTTAGTAAATGATAGCTACTATTACTATTTATCCCCTTTTCCCTCTGTACCTATTGCATTTGTATTTACTCTGAAGAATGAAGTGGAATTAGAGATTTCTAGGCATCGCTTCAGAGCAGGAGATGGTGTTCTGTGCTGTCAAGTCAATAAAGAAGCCAATCAATATGAAGGGGACCTTTGTATCTCGGCTGTCTGTAAGTCTCTAATTGCATTTTCATTCATCTTCTAACAAGTATTTTCTCTCTTTGACCAGAACAGGTCAATATTAAAATCAGGCCTAGGGAAATTTCATTGTGACACTGTAATGAACTCAAGACAGAAGAACTATATTTGCTTGCTTTGGAGTGGAGAGAGCTATGGAACAGGTAGTCCTGAAACTGGGTTAAAATGTTGGCTCTGCCACAAGCTGCTTCTGTCAAATTGGCCAGTTCCTTACTCGTCTTTGGTCCTCAGTTTCCTCACCTTCTCACAGGAGGAAACCACATGTCAAGTCCTCGTTTCAAGCACATTTATTCTGTGAAAAAAATTTACCTTTAAGCTCTCAAACTCTGGAGATCTAACTAACTACAACTTCCTATCTTTCTACTCCCCTTATTCTCCACTCTCCCTAAGCGAGAAAGGATGCATGGGGTAGTGCATTCTTCTCAATAATTTCAGCAACAAGAGAATGTTTCACTTTTCCTTTATGTTTTCCCAAGCTGTAAAAAACATTTCCTAGATGAATTACATTTACAATATAAAATGTACATTCCCCATTCCTATTCATTAAAGACATATATGGCTGCCAATCAGTTTCCCATCAGCATGAGAGAGCCAGTATTACCAACATGAGTTGATATAATTCCAGGCAAAAACAAAGAAACTTGACATTTTAGTCAGGTTGTGTAATTTATCACAAGGAAATGAATGTTCTCTGTTAGGCTCATTTCAAATATTGAAAATGACTCACAGATTCTCATTATTACCTTCACAGATCCCTCTGGGGAGAGGGTGTGGGCAGAAAACTCAGGCCGGGAATCACAGGTGTGACAGAAAGAATACTGGATTCGAATAAATGATACAGAGGCTCAGTTTTGACTTTCTATTAAAAGAGGAGAACAATATTTAACATATCACCTCATAGCTACCATTTTTGACTACATCCTCTATGTCAGTTATATACACAATCTTATTTAAAACTTATAGCCATCTGATGATGTAGTTGTTATCCCCATTGAGAAAACTGAGGTATAAGAGGCCAAGTGATTGTCTAAGATTATACCACTTGGTGGAAGCAGAGCTGGGATATAAACCCAGGTTTGTTGGAGTCCAAAGCTGTGCTCTTACCAGCTCTGTCTTACTCTCACATCCTGGAGATAAGTGAGATCAACGCATTTTGCAGATTAAGCATTATACAAACAGAAGAGACAATTGTTATTGGCATTTGTTGGGGGATTCCATTCCTGTGATCCCTCCATATACTCCCAGCCCATATCTCCTTTTTAGCTTCATTGTCTACCACTCCAATATATTGGCTAACTACTTCAAAAATAAAAACCTTCCAAAGTTGACTTTTTCTCCTCTTTCCTTTGTGAAAGACAAATCTTGATTAATATCCAGGATGGAGAAGGTCCACAAAAGGAGCAAAGTGGTTCTCACGACCCCTATTTCTGCCTATAAAAGCCTAATCCTTCAAGGCCACGCCCTCTATGAGGCTATTAATGACATCATCCATTGATATGATAGCCCCTTCCTTTGAAACCCTACATCATTTTGTGTGTAACTCTCTCTTGAAATTACTGATATCATTCTGCTTTCTCTCACAGTTTTTTTTCTGTAACAGTTACAACTTGTAGAAAATACTGTAAACTTCTTGGGGATAAAAACTATTTTACTCACTGTATTAAACCATATTGTGGCTGAAAGGCATCTCAGAGAGCATCAAATCCAGCCTCTATGCCACAAAGTGAGAAGTGAATCTCTAAATCACACGGCTAGTAAGTGGCAGGGCTAGAATTAGAAGGCAAGTCTCCTGACTCAAAGACCAGTGGACTGCCTGTTGAGTTTGCATTCCCCACAATGCCTATTGTGATGCTTTGCACATAGTGGCTATGTAAGAAATATCTGTTGAATAGAAAGAAAATTGGAGAAAACAGTACATTTTTGAGAAGCTGATATTTTGTACTTTATTAATTAAATGTTAGAGCATAGCTCTTAGTTGGTGAACATGTTATAAGAAATACGAGGTAAACGGCAGACTGAAATATTTATTTGGATGAAAAAATGTATTTCACTAAATGTTTCACAGTTCAGATATAAAATTTGTTACAGGAAAGGCATTTTCTTCCCAGTCCCTGCTTTCATCTTAACTAAATGGACTCTGAAAGCTGCCCATTCTTTCTGTTATCACCACACATTTCCCCAAATTTTGGATATCCAGAACAGCATGCTTTCCTCCAAATGTATTTTATCACCATATCATTTTGCTCAAATGATTGTATTAGCACAAGGAAGCCTATGATCCACCAACATATTGGATTCTAATCTCTATCTCCTCCATCTTTCAGAAGTCACCAAATTCCCAGTTTGGAAATATAAACTGAAAGATGGAAGTAAAATACAGCATTCCTCATAAAGTGAAAATTGAGATTCCTGTCTTCTCTCAAACCTTTATGCTCTCGACTTCCATGTACAATATTTGAAACCTCAAGTATCTTCCTTCCACCCAAAACCTTAAAGATTAGCAGTTTGACCAACATCACCCTGCTCTCCTATTATTTCTTCATCTTTGCTTCTCTGAAATGGGGACTATTTTTTTTTCCAACTGACAGTTTCCAGTAAAACAAATAGACTGCCCTTTTGAAAATGAATCAGAGTGGTCATGCCACTGCCTCCTTACAGGGTAGATAAGCTCATATCTGTGCACCTTGGGAAGACTATTATTCAGTTTTTCTGAGGGCAAAATAGTGTTGATATAGAGAAAGATTATTTCAATTTGTAGTTGGTTTTTGTCAGATTTGCTTACTTCTTATGAAGCTGTTTCTCCATGAGGAAGGCAGCCTCGTGGTCTTCAAAATTTGTCTACAGTCTTCAAATTTAAAATGAGGTTAACCCTCCCATGCCCCAGAGAGGCAAATGCCCCAGTGTGGAATTCTTCTGATGGAGAAGGTCACTTCAGCTGGCCTACATACACAGGCTACTGGCATTCTGGAAGCCTCCTTGTTTAGACTGAGCACCTAAATGAGTTCACATTAGGGCTCCTTTTTCAGCGTTGCCAATCTCATACTCTTCTCTGATTGTTTCGCATATGCCAATTTGGTCTTAACTACAAAGGAAAATATGTGTGAGCTAGAATTTTGTCTTATAAATTTATTATATACAACAGTGTCTAGCACAGTACTGGATACAGAGTAAGCCTTCATAAGTACTTACAGAATTGAGTCTATTGATTTATTTCTTAACTGGCATAATTGTCAAATATCAAGTAAAAGATCATATGAACAAATGGTCACTCATTCCAATCTGGCGAATTCACGCATTGAAAAATTGAATATTTAAGATTCCCTCGGCATTTCCTCTCCTTCTCTCTCTCCCTTACATACAGACACACACACACACACACACACACACACACACACACACGTCTAAATGTCCTAGATGGCGGTGGGGGCTTGTTAAAATAAATTACAGAACATCGATGTAATAAAATTATATGTAGTAGTTTAAAAGGATGATTACATCAATATGTGTTGAAATGAAATGATCTCCAAAACATACTGTGAATGGGGGGGGGGGGGTGGGCACAAGGTGTAGAACTTCATATCAAGTTTACCCCCATTTGTGTAAAAGAGAAAAAAAAGATATATAGACAGCATAGACACACCCTCTAAGCTTGTATAATTATAGAGATTTGGGAGAACTTTAGACAAAAATCTGTTAGAAGTGATTGATTGCTTCTCAGAAGCAAGACTGATCTTGTTGGGCAAGAGAGAGACTTACTTGTGCTACCTGCAATGTTATACTTATTCACTATACATATGCATTCATTTCTTAATTAACAAAACTAATTAAATTAAAAATTTTATATATTAATGTATCAAATGACTAATGGCATAGCTGATTTTGCTTCTTTTCCCACTGATTTCCACTCAACATACAGATTATTCAATAAGACAAAATTACTGCAAATTTTACCTTAAGAATTCTCTATAGGTTGATGTTCTAAAACTAGACATTTAGAACTAAAAAAACCATCTTTGTCATCAATAACTATTTGCCCTTGCATATACCTACTTCTATTATACTGATATGATTTGGTGAAGAATGGTTGGAGTACTTATTTCTTTAATATCCAGACCGGGAACATCTCAGTGGTTTTTTTAGAGTAGTGATACTTTCTGAAAAAAGAGTCTAAGGGTTTATCTTCCACCATGAAGAACAACAAAATCTCAAGTAATTTGAGAAATGCTGAGTAGCAGACTTAGAAGCACCAAAGTAAGGCAGCTGCCATTTTTCAGCTGATCGAAGTGAGAACAGCAGAAAAAAGGATTTTCTTCAGTAAAGATTGAAAAATAGGTTAATATAAAATCTTCATGACTGGAGACAAATTTCCTATTTCTTACAGGAGGGAGAGGGAAGAATACTTGCCAGGAGAAAGAGTAAATCTCTCAAAGTAAACATGTAAACCATGACTTGGGGGAGCACTTGGCCTAATTTGTGAACACGCTTTATCAACAGTCCACAAAGAGCATGTTAAGGCTTCAAGTAGAGCCCTAAACTTGCTAGGACCAGCTAGTCTCAATAAGTGAACTATCTGTATGAACTGGGACGCCTGACTTCTGAGCAGCAGCATAGGAACTTTTAGTTTTTTCTCCAGCATTGAGGCCTGGCTTGTCTAAATCATCTAAATTTCCCTGCCCAGTTCCCATGTGACTGAAGTCTTCCTAGAAAGCTGGGTGGGGTGAATAGCACAAACTGGAATGTTAGAATGGAGCCAAGCTAAACATCCCACATGCGGATCTTGTCTGGTTAAGAAGTAATTATTAAGTGCTTATTGTACTAGATGTGGTGGTGGTGGGGGGGGGGAGCCGCAAAAGAAGTAGAAGACACGAGCCTTGGTTTCAAAAAGCTTATGAAACAGTTGGCAAGACAAGACTTGTGTATGTGAACTAGAGAATAATAAAACCCATTAGGCAAGCAAGTGCTATGTTATAAAGAACAGATTATGAATTTCATAGTTCAAACCTTTTGGTGATGAACTTCAAAAAACTGAACTAGCTTCTAACATCTTGTAAATGAAGGCAGATGTAACCTATATCAAAAGCAAGCAATGTGCCAATAAATAGCCAATATATTTCCTTTGAACAAGTTGACCAGTTCCCAGAATGTCAAGTTTAGTTTTGAGTGATTGAAAGGGATAAAGATTTGCTACTCCAAAATATGCTACTTTGGTATACTGATTATTTTGAGCTGAAGGAAATTGAGAACCAGTAGACACAGGATGAGCTGTCTGCCCTCCCTCTTCCTGCCTAAAGCCAGGGTATAAATTTCTTTTTATAAAGGTCTCCTCCTGCTGCAATCCCATACACAAGAAGACAATGATTCTTATCACCTAAGACAACTTGAGTCTGCCTAATGAACCTTACAAGTAATCCTTATCTATCACACATTTCCTAGTCACCTTCCCTTCCTTTCCCTTTCCTGAACCTAGAGCCCAAACTCTCCTTTTTCTTTGTCTTGTCACTTCTCCACAATTTATTGTCCTCTGTTAAAATGGTATATAAGTCCCCAAGTCTAACTGCCTCTTTGGGTTTTCACTTCTCTTTTGTAAATCCCCAATGGATGTAAAAATATCAATAAAATTTGTATGCCTTTTCTCCTGTTAATCTGTCTTTCGTCAGTTTAATTTGCAGGCTTTAGTGACTGAATTTAAGAAGGCAGAATAAAATTTGTTTCTCTCCTACACAATGAATGATGACTTTTGATTTCTTTGAAATACTCCGAGAAATATAGCAAGTGCAGGCTGTGCTTTAGGCCATTTGGCATAAACCTGATTGCCCTTTGGGACACTGACCCTGTCAGGATGGAGGTGTTTTTCAGGCAGTATGCCTTGAACAACTTACCGGGCCTCCTTTCACTAAATATTCGGATAATGACTGATACAGTAAGAAGAGTCATTAGGAATCAGATCTCTATAAATCAAGTTAATTTTAAAAGAGGTAAAAAGCTTATTTAACACCAAATAAATGAGATCTTTGAAATTTGGTGAAATATTTAAAGGTGAAGATTGCACCAAAACTGTTTCTGCAACAGGTAGAGTGCGATGAAAGGTCGATGCAATTATTTGTATTGTTCAGCGCCATGAGCCGTAACAAGAGCAACAAAAACTGGTTCTAATTAAACCTCAAGGAAACAAAATTCTTATTAAAATGGGATTTAGTGTTTACACTCTATATTTTATTCTCTTATGGGTGATAATATCTGGGATATTAGCATATTACAGCATCTTCAGAGGGGTCTCCCAAGATGATGAAGGGCCTGAAAACTATGCCATCAACATAAAGATCCAGTGAAGGAGCTGGGGTTGGAGTGTAAGGAAGAACATGATCATTCTCTTCAGATATTAAGAGGATTAATGTGCAGAAAAGGAAGCAAATTTATTCTCTGTGGCCCTAAAGAGTAGAACTAAATCTAATAGGTAGCAGTTGTCAGGACACAGATTTATGCTTATTAAAAGTCTTTTTAATAGCTAAGCAAAAAGGTCAGGTTGTGGCTTAAGAGGTAATGAGTTCTCTGTTGTTGGAGACATTCAAATATAGACTTAGAAACCCCTAGGAATGATGTTATAGAGAAAATTCCAGCACAAGAGACATGGAAATGAAGGAATTTATGTGAAGCATCAAGATTTAGGGGATATCCTAAATTTGGTACCAAACTAACACACCTTCCTCATCTACGTCAGTTTCCTGAACAACCATCTTAGATATTACCAAATGAGGACCACAAGGATTTTTAAATATCTCTGTATGTTAGAACATTTCAATCCTAATCGCTAGTTTATTAAGTAAAAAACTAGAATGGCATATTTGGACATATTTTCCATGCCAAACATTGAAACAAAAGGTTTTTATGCCCATCTCTCAGTTTACTAGAAAACTAACTTGAACCGTCATTCCCTGAGCAGTCTGTCTTCATTGAATTAAAATAAGGAAAAACAACAAATAATACTGATGTATCATCAGTCCTATAAAAAAACATATTCTAAACAGATCTATCTGTCTATCTACCTACCTACCTAATTGAGAGAATTGACTGGAAGGATGCATACCAAATATTAGTTGTGACTGACTCTGGATGGTGGGTCTACAAAGGGTTATTATTTTTTGTTGCTTATATTGACCTTCTAGTTTTCCTAAAATAAACACTTATTTCCTGCAAAATAATCAGGGTTACCAAATTTACATGCTATAGGAGTCAGACTGGCAATGTAAAGAATGGGCCAAGTGTGTAAAACAATAGAGAAGAGTAGTGACTTGTATAACCTGGAGAATATATTTTTTGAAAGGAGGTGGCTGCTACTCAGCTCAAGCTGTGCTTAACGTAAAGGAATTGAAAAGAATCTGAAAATACAGACTTTTATGTGATTTTTAAATGTTGCCAACTAACATAAATTTGAAATTATGGAGGTCAAACAAAACGGATATGTGGGTCTGCACCCAGTCAATTTACCACTTTTGAAATGGACAGATTGCAAATCTAAAAAAGAAATTATCAGTTCATGGTTCTGCAGCCAGTCTCACAGAGAACAGCCAAAGACTCTCAGTAGGAGACTTACATTTGGATTGAAAAAAAAATACTATCTACACAGAATTTGAAATATATTACAATGTACACCTGAAGGTTATACAATGTTATAATCTAATGTTACTGCAATAAAAAAGGGTAAAAAAAGAAAGACTTTTAAAAAGAAAAGAAAAAAAATACAGTGACATAGTATGATCAAGAAACACTCTGAACAATTAAGAACCAGTTACTGAGGGTGTCATGAGATTGGCACGTTGGACACGGAGGAAACAATGGGAAGTTCTTCAGTAGTTTGGTTTCATAGAAAAATTTGGCATCTCTTAGGAAAGTGGAAGGGGTAAGACAGAAGTCAGGTAGGCTGGAACCCAGGCATAGGGAGAACAGTTCAAGCTCCAGGTATGTGCTCACTGGATGAAGAGGAGTTGATTACCTGAGGGTAGTATTATGAATAAGAGGGCAATCAAAAAGTGAAGAATAATGAACAGGTACCATCTGGCTTTTGGAGAGTATTTATGGTAAAGAAAATCATTATTTCAATTGCAGAACCATATATTGGAGACACTCATATTCAGATTCAGATTCTTCAAATCATCTAAGTAAAATAATTGTTTGTCAGTTGGAATCTATTACTCTTTACTATGTAATCACCTCTGGCAAAGTTTAAAATTAAAAACAGTCATTTGCTAATAAAATCTCACTTCACAAGCATTCATTTATTGTGATTCTCAAAAGAAATGTATAAGTGGTATTTATTTTAATTGAAAAGTCAAAGTAATAGTCATGGTCCATATATTGTCATCTTCCAAAAGCCAGACACAGTATACCACTATAAAAAGCCTTGATTCATTTACTCCAAAGAGTTAATATTGATTGCAGCAGAGGTCAGTCTTGGGTCCTTCTGGCTGCTAAGTTCCTCTGCTGAGGAGGTTATGTGGCAGCAGCCTTCAACTGTCCTTAAGAGCAGTGACACTAAAATCAGGCAAAATTTGGTTTGAATCCTGGTTGGAGCTAGTGACTTACTAAGCAGAAGACAATTAACTCTTTGTGTCTCAGTTTTCTTATCTATAAAACAAGGAGGAGAATAATACTGCCTATTTCAAGTTTCTTGTGGGGATCAAAAATGAAGAACTTAGAATAGTGCCTGGCAGTATCCACATAACGACAATGATTTTTTTTTCTCTTCTTCCCACCCCCATTAAAACTGACTGACTAAATTTTCTTTTCCCTGAGGGCATTTCTCTCCACTGGAATGGGTTAATGGCATGCCTATGTGTGTGCATACATATTCAAAAAGCCTTTAAAAGTTAATGTTAATGACGGAATTCTTCGCCAGGCTTGTGAAAAGACATTTAACTTCAAGGAGGTCTTTTGGTGTCCTTCAAGGCATTTCTAACCAGGTATGCCTAATTGGCCCACCAGTTGGCTTGGGCCTTTGTAAATAATTAACAATCATGCTGAAATAATTATGATGATAATCATACTAATAAACTACTATAACTAATAATGTCATTATTGGTAATAATAATAGTGGATAATTGACAATGAGCACTTACTATGGATAAATCACTGTACTAAACACTTGACATGGACTGTCTCATTTAATGCTCGCAAAAAATAAACTTATGAGGTTGATACATCTAAGAACTCCAAATAAGGAAACTAAACTTCAGCAAGGTTAAGTAACATCCCCAAAACCATATATCTAGTATCACAGGCTTGGACTATATACAAGATTATTCTATCTTCAAAGCTTATGATCTTCTTAGTCTCACTTTATAGATAATCAAACTTAATGGAAAACACAATAGACTAGGAACCAGGAAAACTGGCCTTTGGTCCTAATTTTGCCTTGCTAACTCCACAAGCAACCTTGGGCAAGTCACTTAACTTCTCTGAGTCTCATTTTTCCTAACTATAAAAATGGAAATAATAACACTGAAGGATTATTGTAAGAATTAAACTCAGTAAATGTCGACTACTGGTATTGTTATTATCATTATTGCATTGATTGTCTTCTTTTCATGGAGTCTCAGGATCATGAGCAAAGGAATCATTACTCATTGGGAAGGGCTGTGATAGAGACAGGAAAAATGTAGACTAATATTATATGTATGGAGCCTAAGCCATGTCAGAAGTTGTTGATTCTCTTACCAGTATCTGTAAAGTCAGCTTTATTTCTAATAATTTAGTGATGAAACAGTCTGGTTAATTGAGATTCACAATACTTTGGATATTGATTAATCAAGATTTTACTAATGAAGGGGATTAGAATATGCCACCCCAAATATAAGAATTTGGCATAAGGATTATCTTGAGCTGAAAGCAATTAAGAAACAGCAGACACAGGTGGAACTCTCTGCCTTTCCCCTTTCTGTCTACAAGTATAGTATCCCTTTGTGAAAGTGTCCTCTTTCCCCTCTCCCATACCAGGAGGAAGAGAACATTTATCACAAAAAACGGAAAGTCAGTACCGAGATGAGTCTGCATAAACAAACCTTACTAAAAAATGACCTATATCTTCCATTAGCTTCCTTATATTTACCTTCCCACAATTTATTGCTCCTAGAAGCCCAAACTACTTTTCCTTTGTCTTGTCACTCCTCCACAATGTATCACCTTCTGTTAAAGTATTATATAAGTTCTCAAGCCAAACCATTTCTTTGGGTTTTCACTTCTTTTCCATGAAATTCTCACATGCATGCAAAATAAACTTTTTCTCCTGTCAATTTGTCTTTTGTCAGATGAAAAAAAGTTTAATTTGCAAACCTCAGGCACTGAACCTAAGAGGGTAGAGGAAAAGTTTTTCCTTCCTTACACTAATTTGGTGGCATTTGAATGCAAATTCATTAGCCTGAAGAGAAATAAAATCCTACAAATCCCCATGTTGATTTAGTCCTGCTTTTCATAGCTGTAACTCATCTTGAACAAAATAAATGACTAATTCAGTGCCATAAATAAAATTGACTATTACCTTAAAGAAAGTGTTTTGGTTTTGTTTTTGTTTATTACTGATAACTTGACTACTTCCACAAAATATTGCTGGAGAGTTGGGATTGGGAGGCACAAGCAATATTTTAGTGAAATAATAGGCCTGTTTGTTCACAATATTTTCCTTCACTGATGACACTGTATGGTCACTTACTGTTAAAGATAAAACCTCTTGTCTCTGGGGAGGTGGAGTTTGTAATAGTTCATACCCGCTCAGAGTGTGAAGGAAAAAAAATCTAGACTCCCGTGTGGTCTATAATGATGAAAAGTTGTAAAATATGTCTTAAAACTTTATTATCTACTTTAATTGAGAGAATTATATAATTCCATCAATCTCATACATGATAAAACATATTAATTTGGAATAAAAGTGATCTCTTTTCCTTTTAAATTAAATGGAAGTCTTGAACAGGAGCTGTGGGTTTTATAACACTGAATTGTAAAGCAAAAAGCACTCACTCATCTTCACATTTTCAAGGATTACAGTGAAGACTGGAGAAAGATGAAAATGCTACAGCAGGGAAACCATTCTGTTTCACATTTGCTAAAGTAAAGAAGTCAAGTATATGTGTTAATTATAAGTTGAAAAGCTTTAAAGACATTCTGAAGATCAATGAGAATCTCACATAATTGTTTTTTAACAGATGATTATGTGTCTGGTGATAAAGGAATACAGAAAATGACCTAACTGTTTAGCAGTCAGTAGAGTAATTACATACTAAGTAAAAGCCTGGTGTTCAAAGTGCAAAAGAGTAGATGGATACCATATAAAAGGGAGTCCCATGTGGAGAGTGGCAGACCCTATTCCAGAAGATTTAGTTTGCTACATTCAAGTATCTCAAAAGCCAAGGCAGGGTTCTACAAATGAGGAACGATCTTCTAGGGACCCTAAACAGTCACACAGCCTATTTATCCTGCTTCTATATAGAACTGAGCTTAAGCTCTCTATGAGAAGTGACGAGTTCCATGGAAATTAGTTCCTCAACTTCCCTTGGAGACCTATGAGAGAGTGAGACCTGAGGGATGGTTTGAGGCAAAACTTAGTGGCTTAAAACAAAACAAGTTGATCATGCTGTAGTTTTCATGCATCAAGGCATAGCTTAGCTAGATCCACTGCTTCCAGGTCTCACAAGGCTACAATCCAGGTATTGGTTGGTGCAGTAGTCTCATCAGAGGTTTGATCAGGAAAATATCGCCTTCCAAGGTCATTCTTATTGTTGGAAGAATTTATCCCCATGTGGTTATAGGACTGAGGTCCCATTTTCTTGAAGGCCTCAGTTAGGGGCCACACTGTTTCTAGAGGCTGGCAAGCTGTTCCTTGCCATGTAGCCCTTTCCATAGGCCACCTCACAGCATGGCTGCTGACTTCTTCAAAGCCAGCAATGGAGAGAGTCTCCTACTCCAGTAGGCTAAGATAGAATCCTATACAACAATGGGATACCACGGTATCAGTCCATCAACTTTGCTATATTCTGTTGAATAGAAGTAAGCCACAGGTATGCCCACACTCAAGAGGAGGTGATTACACGGAGGCATGAGCATTTGGATGTGGGGAATTATTGAGGGTCACCTCAGGATCTGTCTGCCACAGAGAGGACAAAATTCCCCTCCTGTCTCTCCTGAACCTTTTGCCTTTCTTCCTTCCTTAAAACTGTATCTTCCAAGAGCACTCCCAAATAAACGTTATGCATGCAACTCCTCATTTAAGAATCTCTTTCTAGGGAATGCAAACTAAGACATCCCCAGAAGTCTTTTTACACCATGGGAGCTTGTAAGAGGTCTTATTCCTCTAGAGTCCCATACTCATTTGTGAATGTAGTATATTCTGCCTTGTATGATAAGCTGTATTTCCAGGTAAGTACACGATATATCCCCAGCTAGATCTGAAGTTCTTTGAGGTCAGAAATAGAGTTTCAGACTTTCTCCATTGAAACATAGTAGGGAAATATAGACATAACACATAGTAGATGATCAATGAAAATTCTGGATTTTTTATTGGTTTGCTAACCATAATATAAAAATAGCAACTTGTTTTCATGATTGAAAAAAATCATTCTGAGTTTGTGAATAATGCAAGTTTGTTTTCTTCTGGATAACCACTCTTGGCATACTGACATAAAATCAATGAGATAGTGAAAAAAAAAGACTATGTGGAATAAAACACGGAAAGTCATGTGGTCGTTCTATTGTTACATTTTGAGGAACTTCCATACTTTTTTCCATAATGGTTGTACCAATTTAGATTTCCACCAACAATGCACAAGGGTTCCCTTTTCTCCACATCCTAACCAGCATTTGTTATCTCTTGTCCTTTTCAAAATAGCCACTCTAACAGGTGTGAGGTAATATCACACTGTGGTTTTGACAAAAAAGTGGTAGCTATGTGAACTGATGGATATGTCAGTTAACTTGAATATGGTAATCATTTCATAATGCATATGTGTATGTATATGTACGTATTAAATCATACATTTTACACTTTTAAAAAATCACAACGTAAAATCTAAATATACACAACTTTTATTTGTCAATTGGATCCCAATAAAGCTGGAAAAATGCTAAAAGAGAACCCCCAAAACACATAACGTCAAGTTAGAAATTAAACCTGGAGAAGAGCAGAGGTATCTTTCTAAAGCCAGCAAATTTGCATTGGCTCACTTGATGTTTACCAACAGCAATTACCATTTGCCTTAAGCATCTAAATGGCATTCTCCATTGTGATCCTAGGTAGCAAATATTTTAATAAAATTACATATATAATAAATATATGAACATATATGTTTAATATGTTTACAGGTATATACATATACACACACATATATACACACATATAATACACACACACTTTTAGAAACTCAAGATATTATGTTAGGCTTATGAAAACTAGGACATCCTTGAATGAACTTGAAATATGTTTCATAAAAGAAAGCAAAAGTCATGTAGCCATTATGGCTACATCATACTTTATCCGGTCCTGATGTTTTTGCAAAATTCCAGGGTTAGAACAAACAAATCCTTCAATTTGTTCACTTATGAACAATTTACGTGAATAATAAGAGCAAAAAACAATGCCCTTATTGTTTTAAATGCAAAGATTCCCATGTCTACTCCAAACAGTTTAAGAGATAACAATTACTGCAATTAAGATGAATAATCTGAGAGTTCCAAATAAGATGAACCCAAAGAGATCCACACCAAGACACATTATAATTAAAATGTCAAAAGTTAAAAGATAAAGAGAATCTTTAAAGCAACAAGATAAAAACAATTTGCTATGTACAAGGGTTATCCCATAAGACTATCAGCAGATTTTTCAGCAGAAACTTTGCAAGCAAGAAAGGAGTGGCATGATATATTCAAAGTGCTGAAAGCAGAAAACTTCTAAGAATACTCTATCCAGCAAGGTTATCATTCAGAATTGAAGCTGAGATAAAGAGTTTTTCAGAGAAGCTAAAACTAAAGGAGTTCACCACCAATAGAGCAGCCTTACAAAAAATGTTAAAGGGACTTCTTAAGCTGAAAAGAAAGGGCACTAATTAGTAACAAGAAAACAAAAGAAAGCGAAAATCTCAACAGTAAAGGTAAACATATAGTAAATGTAGTAGACTAATCAATTACAAAGCTAATATGAAAGCCCAAAGACAATAGTAAAAAGTAATTATAACTACAATAATTAGTAAAGGGATACACAAAATAAAAAGATATAATATGTGACATCAAAACATAAAACATGGAGGGGAGTAAAAATGAAGAGTTTAAGAATGTATTCAGACTTATCTTGTGATCCACTTAAAATAGATCAGCATATATATAGGCTGATACATGTAAGCCTCATGGTAACCATAACACAAAAACCCTAGAGTAGATACACAAAAGATAATGAGAATGGAATCTAAACATAACACTAAAGAAATTCATCAAACCACAAGGAAAGAGAGCAAGAAGAAAGGAACAGAGAAGAACTACAAAACAACCAGAAAACAATTAACAAAATGTCAATAAGTACATACTTATCGATAATTACTTTAAATATGAATGAACAAAATGCTCCAATCAAAAGACACAGAGTGGTTGAAGGGATCAAGACCCATCTATATGCTGCCTACAAAAGACACACCAGATATAAGGACACACACAGACTGAAAGCGAAAGGATGGAAAAAGATGTTTCATGCAGATGCACACCAAAAGAAAGTTTGGAGAGCTATACTAATATCACACAAAACACTTTAAAACAAAGACTGTAATAAAAGACTAAGATGGGTGTTAAATAACGATAAAGGGGTCAATGCAACAAGAAGATATAACATTCATAAACATGTATGCACCTAACATAGGAGTACCTAAATATATAAAGCAAATATGAACAAACACAAAGGGAGAGATCAGCAGCAATACAATAATATTAGTAGACTTTAATACCATGCTTGTGCCAATGGAGAGATCATCGAAACAGAAAACTAATAAAAAACTATCAGCTTTAAATGACACACAAGACCAGATAGACTTAATCGATATATAAAGAACAAATCATCCAAAAGCAGCAGAATACACATTCTTATCAAGTGCATATGGAACATTCTCCAGGATAGATCATATGTCATGCCACAAAACAAAACTGAATACAATTATGAAGATTGAAATCATATCAAGCATCTTTTCAGACCACAATAGTATGAAACTAGAAATCAACCACAAAATGAAAACTGGAAAATCACAAATATGGGGAGTTTAAACAATATGCTACTGAACAACCAATGGGTAAATGAAAAAATCAAAGAGGAAATAAAAAAATACCTTGAGACAAATGATAATGGAAATACAACTTTCCAAACTCTGTGGGATGCATCAAAAACAGTTCTAAGAGGGAAGTTCATACTGATAAATGCCTATCTCAATAAACAAGAAAAATCTCAAATAAACAATCCAACTTTACAGCTAAAATAACTAGAAAAGAAGAACAAATTCTGCCCAAAGTTAGTAGAAGGAAGTAAATAATAAAGATCAGAACAAAAGTAAATGCAATAGAGACTAAAAAAAAAAAAACAGTGCAAAGATCAATGAAACTAAGAGCTGTTTTTTTGTAAAGATAAACAAAATTGACAAACTTTTAGCTAGACTCACCACGAAAAAAATAGAGAGGGCTCAAATAAATAAAATCAGACATGAAAGAGGAGAAGTTACAACTATCACAGAAACACAAAATATCGTAACACACTACTATGAACAACTATACATCAACAAATTGGACAACCTAGAAGAAATGGATAAGTTCCCAGAAACATACAATTTTCCAAACTGAACCATGAAGAAATAAAACATCTGAGTAGATGAATTACTAGTAAGGAAATTAAATCAGTAATAAGAAATCTTCCAACAAACAAAAGTACAGGACCAGATGGCTTCACTTGTAAATTCTACCAAACATTCAAAGATTTAATATCAACCCTTCTTAAACACTTCCAAAAATTTGAAGAGGAGGAAATACTTCCAAACTCATTTTACAAGGCCAGCACTAACCTGATACCAAAACCAGAAAAGCACACCAACAAAAAGAAAATTACATGGTAATACCCCTGATGAACACAGATGCAAAAATCCTCAAGAAAATATTATCAAACCAAATTCAACAATACATTAAAAGGATCATACACTGTGATCAAGTGAGATTTATTCCATGGATGCAAGGATGGTGCAATAACTGCAAATCAGTCAATGTGACATACACATTAACAAAATAAAGGACAATCACAGGATCATCTCAATAGATGCAGAAAAAGCATTTGACAAAATTCAAATTCTATTTATGATAAACACTCTCAATAAAGTGGGTATAGACAGAACATACCTCAACATAGTAAAGGCCACATATAACAAGCCTACAGCTAACATCAGACATAAGAGTGAAAAGCTAAAAGCTTTTCCTCAAAGATCAAGAACAAGTTAACAATCCCATTCTTGCCACATTTATTCAACATAGTATTGGAAGTCCCAGCTACAGCAATTAGGCAAGAAAAACACATAAAAGGCATCCAAATCAGAAAGGAAGAATAAAACTGCCACTATTTGCAGATGTATGATACTATATATAGAAAACTCTAAAGACTCCACCAAAAAAAATGCAAGAACTAATAAATGAATTCAGTAAAGTTGCAGTATACAAAACCAAATACAGAAATCTGTGTTGCTTCTATACTCTAATAACGATCAGAGAAACTAAGAAAATCATCCCATTTACAATTACATCAAGAAGAATGAAATACTAAGAATAAATACCCAGGAATAAATTTAACCAAGGAAGTGAAAACCTGTACACTAAAAATTATGAGATACTGATAAAAGAAATTGAAGGTGACAAACATAAATAAAAAGATATTCCATGCTCATGGCTTGGAAAAATCAATATTGTTAACATGCTCATATTATCCAAAGCAATCTAAGGATTCAATGCAATTCCTATCAAAATTCCAATGGCATTTTTCATAGAACTAGAAGATAATTCTAAAATTTGTAAGGAACCACAAAAGATCCCGAAGAATCAAAGCAATCTTAAGAAAGAACAAAGCTGGAGGTATCATGCTCCCTGATTTCAAACTCTGCTATAAACCTATAGTAATCAAAACAGTATGGTATTGGCATAAAAACAAACATACAGATCAATGGATCAGAATAGATAGCCCAGAAATAAACCCACACATATATGAACAACTAACTTATGACAAAGGAGTCAAGAATATACAATGGGGAAAGGATAGTCTCTTCAAAACTAGTGTTGGGAAAACTGGAGAACCACATGCAAAAGAATGAAACTAGACCACTATCTGATACCATACATAAAAATTAACTAAAAATGGATTAAAGACTTGACTGTAAGATCTGAAACCATAAAATTCCTAGAAGAAAACATAGGTGGTAAGCTCCTTGACATCAGTCTTAGTGATTTTTTTTTCATATCTGACTCCAAAGGGAGGGAAACAAAAATAAATGGGACTACATCAAACTAAAGAAATTCTGCATGCCAAAGCAAACCATCAACAAATTGAAAAAGCAACCTACTGAATTGGAAAAGATATTTGTAAATCATACATCTGATAAAGGGTTAGTATCCAAAATATATAAAGAACTCATAAAACTCAACAGCAACCTACTTAAGAAATGGGCAGAGGATCTGAATAGACACTTTTTCAAAGAAGACATACAGATGGCCAACAGGCACATGAAAAGATGTTCAACATCACTAAAAATCATCATGGAAATGCAAATCAAAACCACAATGAGATATCACCTCACACTTGTTAGAATGGCTGCTATAAAAAGATAAGAAGAAACAAGTGTTGGAGAAGATGTGGAGAAAAGTGAATCCCTGTGAACTGTTGGTGGGAATGTAAATTGGTTCAGCCAATATGGAAAACAGTATGGAGATTCCTCAAAAAATTAAAAATAGAACTACCACATGATCCGCCTATTCCACTTCTGAATATTTATCCAAAGAATATGAAAACACTAATTTGAAAAGATATATGCACTCCTATGTTCACTGCAGCATTATTTACAATAGCCAAGATAGGGAAACAACGTAAGCGCTCATCAATGGTTGAATGGATAAAGAAGATATGGCATATATATACACAGTGGAATTCTACTCAGTCATAACAAAAAAGGAAATCCTGCCATTTGTGACAACATGGATGGACCTAAGAGTATTATGCTAAATGAAATAAGTCAGATGGAAAAAGAAAAATACCATATGATTTCACTTAAATGTGAAATAAAAAAAACAAAACAGATGAACAAACAAAACAAACTCATAGATACAAAGAAGAGATTGGTGGTTACCAGAGGGGAAGGGAGTTGGGGGTGGGCAAAATGGATGAAGGAGGTCAATTGCATAATGATGGATGGTAACTAGACTTATGATGGTGATTACTTTGTAGAGTACACAAATATCAAATTATAATATTGTATGCCTGGAATTTGTATGTTACATACAATTTTACTTAAAAAAATTGTAGCCATACTAATGGATATGAAGTGTATATACAAGTTTTGAAATGACAAAATTTTAGAAACAGAGAACAGATCAGTGGCTGCCAGGGGTAGGAATGGGGCTTAGAAGGTGGGGGTGGCAGGAAGGAAGTGGGTACAGCTATAAACATTAGGGATCCTTATACTAGAAGTAATCATCAATTTTACTCTGGTGGTGGATACATGAACATACACAGCTGATAAAATTGTGCAGAACTTAATACACACATACAAATGAGTGCAACTAAAATAGGAAATGTGAATAAAATGGGTGGATTTTATCCATGTCAACAACCTGTGATATTTGGCTGTGGTGATATTATACTGTAGTTTTGCACAATGTCATCACTGAGGAAACTGGACAAAGTGTACAGGGGATCTCTCCATATTATTTCTTACCACTCCATGTAAATATACAATTATCTCAATAAAAATTTCAATTAATACACATACACACAAAGACTCACGAGAATGAGAACATAAGCCTCAGAGTAATGGGAAAAGATATTTGCTATACATGTGTCTGGGGAGAAAACTAGCATACGGAATATATTCTACAAATCAAAAAGGAAAAAGATAGATAACCTAGCAGAAAAGTAGACAAATGACGGGCTCAGGCACTATACAGAATGGCTAATAGACATATGAAAACATGGGTGGCAGATTGTATTTTGCAAAGATAGTGGCAACAATATCTTCGATTACACATGTTCCTCTTACAGTGTGATTTTGACATTCTTCCCAATTTGAAGTAGAGCCTATGCCCCCTTACCTTGAAACTGAGTGTACTTTTGTGACTATTTAGGTCAATAGAACATGGCAGAAGTGATGCTATGTGACTTCTAAGGCTGGACTACACTAGCTTCCACTTTATTTGCTGGAATACATACTCTGTCTTTAAGCCTTCAGCCACCAAGTAAGCAGTCTAACTATTCTGAGGCCGCTGTGCTGTGAGGAAGCCCAAGAAAGAGACCACATACATAGGCCCTGAGTTACATGAAAAGAGTGAGATGCCTGGCCAGCCCCCAGTTCCTCCAGCCCCTATCTGACTGCATCTGCATGAGGTATCCCAAGCCAGTTCTGCCCAGCTGAATCGAAATCCTGACCCCAAAAACTGTGTGAAATAGTAAAAGGACTGTTAACTGTTTAAGCTTCTAAGTTTGGGGATAATTGTTACTCAGCATAGCATAAAATAGCGTGCAAAACTTCATTAGTCATCAGGGAAATGCAAATTAAAATTGAAATGAGATATCACTACACACCCACCAGAACGACTAAAATAGAAAAGAGTGACAATACCAAGTGCCATTGGGGATGTAGAGCAATTGGAACTTTCATACATTGCTGGTAAAAATGTATATTGATACACCCACTTTGAAAACCTGTTTGAAAGAATCTAGTACAGCTGAACATAAGCACATCCTTTGACCCAACCAGTCCATTCCCAACAGAAATATGCATACATGTATGTACAAGAATATTCATGGAAGCATTATGAATAATGGCCCCCAGATTGAAAGAACCCAAATGTTTACCAATGGTAGAATAAGGTATATTATACTATGAAATTGATTACTATTTAGTAATGACAATAAATGAAGTATTGATACATGCAAAAACTTGAATGAATCTCGCAAGCATTATGTTGAGTGAAAGAAGCCAAACATAAAATAATACATTGTTTATCATTCCATTATATAAAGTCCAAAAAAGCAGGCAAAGCCCACTTATGGCATTAGAAGTTAGGAGAGAAGTCAGCTTTGGAGGGGAAGAGTGGAGTGACTGAGAGAGGACACGGGGCTCCTGGGACTGTTCTAGTAACGTGCTGGTAATATTATGTTTCTTGATCTGGATCGTTGTTATGTTACATGGGTGTGTTCACTTTGAGATAATTCACTTATGCAATGTTCTTTTCCTTTTTGTGAGGAAGATTGGACCTGAGCTAACATCTACGCCCATCTGCCTCTATTTTATGTGTGGGACACCTGCCACAGCATGGCTTGATAAGTGAAGCCATGAAGATAGTCTTGATTCCTCCTCCCTTTCCCTCACCCACATCATCCAATCCATTGCCAAGGCCTGTTGGTTTGATACAGGATCATGAAAGGGAGAGAGGGGAGCAGTGACTTACACTGCAAGGTCAGAGAAGACTTATTGGAGGATGGGCACTGAAGCTTGTCACAATTCCCACTTCTAAACCTAGCATGTCTTTTGGCACTGACCTCTGCCATGTAAAATGAGCTGTCATTCAGATAGGTTACTTAAACAGTATTCTCATCATCCTGTTTCAGTTTCCTCTGAACTCAACAAATCCAACTGGTCTGAGCAGGGAGAACCCTTGTATGCCAGAGGAGTGAGGCAGGCTTGAGGCACAACCTATAAACAAGTATCACCAGTGCTGAAGTTTTGTCACCTTTTACAAAGAAAATTATCCACTTAGGTTGAGTCTGTTGCAAACAAAAAACAGAAGCTTCCCGCCTTATGAGTAATTTTGTTCAACAATTTGGACATTATGATGCATACAAAGAGGCTGAGATTAGAGCCCATTATGTGCAATATGAAGTATCTGTGACTGATGACATCTCTGTATGCTCTGGACATTGCAAAGAGACTCAATAAAGAGGAAGTTCAAAACTAACTTTTCAATAGATGATAAAGTCCCCCCAAAACACTGGACTGACTTTTGGATGGTTAAAGTAAAAGATTTGCTTTCAACATGAAGCTATCACCCTAACCATAGCTTTGGAGTTTAGTCGCCAAGAAACAAAAAAACCACACACACACGCAAGCACACACATACATAAATGAAGGCTTAGGCATCCTAGGTCACTTTAAGATTTTTACACTTTTTATTTTCTAAAATGCAGCATAATTCCTATTTGAACAGTCATATTTCACCTCAATGTAACTACAGAGTATTTTCAGTTTAACCCGGGGAAGGTAGGGAGATTTTATGGAAGTGGGGGCAGCATCTGAAATATAAGGTTATAAACAATCAATGCTAGTATCAGCCTAAAATTCTTGGATTGTGCTTCATCCTAGGTTTATTATAAATATGTACTGTAATACCCTTGGTTGTACCCCATTCCTTGGTCCCTTAAGAAAAAATAGCTTGATCATGTATTTACCAAATATTTACCAGCAGTCTATTACATATGGTAGTATAAAAGGATATTACATTATAAAAGACTTCTTTGACTTTCAGGAAATTATAATCAAATCAGGGAAATAAAACAGGTATGCAAGTCTCAACGGTGTAAGAGGAAATGTAGTATGAGACCTTCATTCAAACAGCATGCATTCATTGAGTGCCTATTATACGCCAGAGCTAAGAGCTAGAATACAATGGTGAGCATAAGAGATATGAGCCCCGATTTCATGGTTCATACAGACCAGCTAGAAAGGAAATCAATTAAACAAGCAGTTATAATATAATGTGGTGAGTGCTATGGTAAGGGAAAGGCACTTTAGCGCCATGGGGCATCCAATCAAAACTTAGGGACTCAAGGAAGGTTTCCTAGAGGAAGTGTTTCAGGTAGTATAAACAGCATATGTGACAGTTCAGAGAGGTGAGAGGCAATTAAAGTCAGCAAGCAAGAGCACACAAGAGAGAAAAATGCATTCAAGTAATTGAAAGTTCAGTAAGGCTGAAGGAAAGTGTGCAAACAAAAGAGTAGCAAGAAATAAGGTTGGAGAAGTAGGCAAGGATACTACATGCCTTTTATAACATGTTGAACATTCTGGATTTTATCCTGAAGGCTATGTAAAACCACTGAAGGAATTTATAAGGAGAGGTACTAGACCTAAAATTGGCTGCAAAGTAAAGAATGCGTTTCAGGGTAGAGCGTGGAGACAAACCGTGATCTTTGCAGTAGGCCAGTTAAAGGATTAAAGTGTACATATACAAGATAAACTCGAGAGGTAAAGATGATATGGCTTCACGATTAATTAGATATTGGTGTAGGCAGCATTAAGAGATGACTTCAAGTTTTCCAGCTTGAGCAATTGGGAATATGGTGATGCAGTTTACTGAGATGAAGAAAATAGGAGGTGGTATAGGCCATGGATGATAACAGCCTGGGCAAGGTATGATATGCTGATAAATGGTATAAATTTTAGGAGCACAGAAAAGAAAAGGATCTCTTCTGATGCTGAATTATTGTAAAAGAGGCAGCACTTGAACTGGGTGGGGTTTTAGGAGGATAGTTAGGGTAATGAAAGAATTCAAGGTACATTCAAGGAAAGGCAAACGATCATGACAGTTTAGAACATAGGGTTTCTTTTAGGGCACCCTGGCATTAAAGACGCAAAAGCATAGTGGGATTTAAATACAGAGAGCTTTGAATATCATGGTAAAGAGTTGAGGTTAACATCAGGGTTTGCAGTCCAGGATCTCCAACATCAGTATGGCCTTAGGCAAGTCATTTAATCCTTCTTTCCTCAATTTTCTTATTTATGAAGTGACTGGCTTTGAGCCTTCTTGACTGTCGGGATTAGCAAAATTTTAAAAAGGGTTGAGCACGAAGCAACAAAGGGTTGCCGACATCATTTTGACAATTATGGATGTTAAAAACAACAAACAAATAAAAAACTACCGTCTCTTGGTAATATCACTTCACAAATTAAAGGATACTTCAAAACAAAAATGCAAGATAATTTCAAAGAATTTTTAAATGGATAAATTTAGTTTTATGGAATGCTTACTTCCTTGTCTTTATTTTTCTCTTTCTACTGAGGATAAGTACAGACTTCTGGCACTGGTCCAGAGGCCAGAGTTTGGCAACCACTGAATTATACTCCAGGATTTTTTCCAATGCTGACAATCAAGGATTTCTCTGATTCCTAGGAGTTTATTCATCAAGCAGTAGGGAGCCATTGAAGGGTATGGGGGGAGTGAAATGATACTATCAAAGCTATGTTTTAGGAAGTTAATGTGGGAGGGCTTGGAAGAGGAAAAATAAGCCAGCCAATCATGTGGCTGATACCAAAGTTGAGGCATGAACTATCAAAGGCACAAACTAGGGCAGTGACAATGGCAACGGAAAATTGGAATAAATGTGTCCAGTGCCACGGATTTTGGTAGAGGTGACAGTATGCTATGTAAGTCAGACCTTGATTGGAAGGGCTGGCTATTTTAGCCTAAGCCCTTTTTTAGCCAAAGGTCTATTTGTACCACCCTTTTGCCTAGGGGACTTTTCAGGAAGTTGACTCAAAAACAACATCTTTTTTCAGGCTCAACATATTTAAACCACAATTCAGAATGTCTCTTAGAGGAATATAGTATATTATTCACATTGTGCTGAAGAGACCAGGGAATCAATTGCTTGAATGGGTTGAGTCATGCAGAGGAAGCATATGCTAATAAGTTGCCCAAAATCAGTGCTTGGAGAGGTCACCAATGAAAAACAGTCCTATCATGCCAACAAATCAAAGCCACGAGACTCAAACAGAAAATCAGAGAAAATGGCCCTTTTTTATATCCTGAGCTATTTTTGCCCCAACCCTTTCCAAAGAAAATTACAAAATAGAAAGAGTAGGTCATGATGTAAAATTTTATTGAAGAGTTCCTGTTCTCTAACATTATTGAATTAAATTCTCATATCTCTACACTTGTGGGATTTGCTAGATCCTGAGGTTTTAAAGAAAAAAGTGTATACATGTTTAAAACCTCATGATAGTCAACAGAAGTTGCCTTTGTTTTATTTGATATAAACTTGTTCAAAGAAGAAAACCTCAGAATAGCTATAGACCTTGAAAGGCCTGTGGACCTAGAACTTAGAACCAAGGGTCTAAGTGTCAAAACTGGAAATCTGAAATTGTAAGTGGGTTCCACCATTTGGAACCTTTCTCCTTTAATTTTGATGAGCTTAGTGCAAGCTTTCAAACCAGAGTGCTGTGGAGCACTGCATGTCACAAATGGGTTTCCCATGGCTGAGATATTGATCTCCTCAGGCCTCAGGTGGTCAGAGCATCCTCTCTTTAGTCCAGTTTGCTGGACAAATATTTATCATTTTCAATAGGCACCACGGCATGAAAAATTTGGCAGCCTTTTTGGAGCACTGAGAAGGGGCCTAGAGGTTAGTTAACCCTTGCATTATGCTAACAGTTCTCACACAGGAGTCTTTATGAGTGTAGTAATAATAATAATTTACACTTACATTATGTTTGCCATTGTGCCAGCGTTCTAAGTACGCTCTAAGCCACCTAATCCTACAGTAACCCTATGAAGTACTGACTATTAATATCCTTATCTCACAAATGGAGGAAAATGGGGAAGTTACAGTTAAGGTCAGTAAGTGAATAACTGGCAGAGCTGAGATTTTGACCCAGGATATCTGGCTCCAGAGTCCTCATTTCAACTGCCCCAAGAAATTTAAAGGAAAAGCTCTGGTAGGAGTCACTGGTGTAGCACTAGGGATTGGCAGATAAGGGCAGGAAGCCCAAAGCAAGGAACAATAAGTTGTTAGTCCAGAGGTATATTATGGGTCAGAACTGGCCATCACAGAGCTGCAGGTTTGGAATCAGGCAAGAAAAGAATTGTATCCAGGTTCCAAAATGAAGGCCAAAACCAGGAAGCCACAAGAAACCAAAATGAGAGTTCAAAATGAAGGACAAATTTGCCAGATGAAACCAGAGTCAAGCTAATGAGAAGCACCAGGCATATGAATGGTATAATGGCAGATAGTTTTGATGGAAATTATTAAACCAAAGAATGCCTAGAGCAGCAGTTCTAAACTGGAGACAATGTTGCCCCCTAGAGGACATTTTGTAACATCTGAAGACATTTTTGGCTGCACAGTTTGAGGGGAAGGGTGTGCTACTGGTATCTAGTGGGTAGAAGGCAGAAATGCTGACAAATATCCTTCAATGCACAGGACAGCTTCCTCCCACCCTAACCAAGAATTATTCAGCCCAAAATGTTGAGGGAGCCATTATCGAGAAATTCTGGCCTAGAGACTTCTGCTTGATTCTATGACCAACCCTGATCAAAATAAAAGCAGAATCTACTATTTTTCGGTGTTTACTAGACACTGTACAAAGCTCTTCATTATATTATCTTGCTTAATCTTCAAAGAAAATCTATGAGATAGGTGCTATTATTAGTCTAACTTTACATATGTGGAAAATTAAACTCAGAGAAGTTAAGTACCTTGCCAAGGATCACAAAACTAGTAAGTGACTCAATCAGGATTCATATCCAAGTCTGACCTCAGACACTACTACACTCCACACTTTACACTATGTGCACCATTGGCTAAGGGTTAACACTTGGTTCAAGAGTCAGGAGCCAGAACTGGACACGAGATAAACCCCTTCCAGGTACTGGGGTAGGGGTGCTATAAAGAAGAGTTAAAGAAAAAAATGTACTGAGATAAATCAATGAATTTTCAAAAAGATTCTGCATCACTTGACAGGCAGGTGTGTATGCCATTTTATGAAAGGGACCATCGGGAATCAGTTTATTTCAAACTCGACTCCACATTCACACTCCTAGACTTGGCAGCCAGCCTTCTTTCTCACCGAGGACAACCTGTGTATTATCTCTACTAAAAGTAGAGAAAGCTGTTTAAAATTGCCCCTTTCAACAATTCTACCTGGAGAAAAATAGCTACATTTACTATTCTTTTCACTGTTAAATTATTACACAATGAAGTCCTTTAAAAAAAAAACTGCTTTTAAACTAGAGTAAACCCCCCCCCCCCCCCCCCCCCCCCCGCCTTACACTTGAGCTGCTTATGATGTCCAGAGGCCAGGTTGAATCTTGGAACTATAACAGCTCCATTCAGTCAAAGCCAGCTCTACCCCAGCTAGCTTATGACATTGATGTTAGCCCTGTCCCCAAAACCAGCATTACAAAGCCCTGACATTCTTCTTCAGGGTCTTTCAAGTCAGATCCTATTTTCCTGCTGTCACAAAATGAAGCCTCAGTCAGTACGACATCTACTTCCTCATTTGGCAGAAGGCTTTCTGGTGACAATGAAAATGAAGGTACTTTCTTTTCTGATAGATTTGAGAGCTTATTCATAGGCAGAGCTTTTGTTTCCTCGTGGGTTATACTAGCACAGGGAAGTGAGTATCTGAGCACTCCAGTAGTTTTCCTGTTTCTTATTTTTCTAACAAAAAAAATCACTGCTCAAAGAAATCAAAAGTGAAATGCCTGGAGTTCGTACACTGCATTGTGTGTTCACAGCTCTCAATGTTACCCTACTGTTTTCATTTCATTTTATTTTCCAGGGACGTGGAATTTTTGATTCCTGGTTTAGGGGAGTTATTAAACTGTGTTTCTTAATACAATCAGAGTTTGTTAGGCCTAAGTGAAAGGCAGCTTGTTCAAAAGCCGTGTAGCCTTTATACTCAGCGATTTTTGCTTACAATAATGCTTGTGTGTGTGAGTGTGTGTGTGTGTGTGTTTTAACTTTACAGCACTTCATACTTAAGTGAGGGAGAGTTTAAGAAAAGCTGACAGTAGGCTTGAGTGATGTCACAGTTATTGAGTATACTCCCTGCTTTGATGGTCCAGATAATAACTTCCTGTCTGGAGTCTGCCACAAAGGAGACAGCAAGACAGCAGTTATGCCATGAGCTTCAAGTGCCTTATTATACTATTGGAGTGATTTTCATATTGCTCCCTAGAATAGAAATACTGACAAACAGCATAAGCCTATTCCCATGCTTATGCCATGACTAGCATATACGAGTAGGTGATGTCTTTTGATTTGAGGGTTAAGGGAGTAGGCAAATTAAATCCCTAACCACCTCCTGATGATACATTCCGTGGTATATCCCAGGCATGAAAAGAAGATAGTAACATCTGGAGGAAGAAGAAACAACACAATGTTTGGTGAACGGCCTAAAATGTCATTATCATGCTCAGAGCAAGAAGATTCTAATTGGAAAATATTGATTTGGAGCCCATCTCACATGTGCTACCTCTGAAATGAAAAAAACCTTCTAGATAACTAGATGGATATTTACTTTTCTTATTTCAAAGTATTAAAGTATCAGAAGACTGAAAAAGACTGCCATGGTCTCAGAAAGGCCTCATGTTAAAAAGACCTCATCCATGTGATAGAGTATTAGTACATCATAAGTTACATACATGAAAATACTGTGCTTAACTAATAGATAAAATAACGACTATTCACTGTATGAACTAATCTCTCTGGTGATCCTGCACAGTGAGCCTCTCTAATATACTTGCTTGTTTATGTATTCTTTTTTGGAAATAAAAGGGTAGGAAGTAGATAATTGAGTGGGTGTCCAATAAATGATTTTTGAATGGAGGTAATTGTGATAAAAGGCAATGACTTCTTATATCCTTTCAAGAATTTATAAATTATTCCCCAGAATTAAATGTGAGCCTTTAGGTAGATTACTCATCTTGAAATTATCAAATAAATGAAACCCAGTTCTAAGTTTTGTATTTACTGATAGGCTGTATCTTATAAATCTTTGGTATACAGAACAGTAAACAAGATCTTCAGTTTTGCAATGTTTGATGAAGCAAGACAATCAATTCTGCTCCCAGGAAAAAGCCACCTTTGAGAATTATAGAGATTTGTACAAAGACATAAGCACTTCTACAAATTTTCAGATTTATATTTCACTGCATTCTACTTAAGTTCAGTGCCAATCACAGACAAAATTGTGAGGTGTGCGAAGATTGTCTTTGAAAGCTTGTTTTACATTTCTCCCTTGTTCAAGCACCCAGAGCTTTCAGAATAGCCTGCTTTCTCCTTCAGTAAAACTATTCTGGAGAGTGGAAAGGACAGCGGGTACACATGTGATGGCGAAAAGTCTGGGCTTCAGATGCTGCCTGTCCTAATCACTGCAACTCTCTGGTAAAGCCAAGTATATTCTTCCTACGAATAGGCTTTACTGGATCGAACTGTTGACATTAGAATTTCAGAGGGGGCATCAGTGTGAGGAGTGGGAGGTTTGAATTGCCGTTCCAGTCCCAAATAATAACGATAGCTGACATTGATAGGTTGTTTATTAAATGTTAGACATTGTTCTCAGCACTTCAGATGGATTCATTCGTTTATCAACAAAACACAGTTATGAGGTCAAAAGCTTTATGAGCTATGCACCATTATTTTCCCAATTGATTTCCCAGACAAGAAAGCACAGAGAGGTTAAGTCACTTCCCTAAGATCACAGAGCTAATAAGTAGCTCAGCAGAAAATCAAACCCAGGCACTCTGCCTCCAGAGCCTGTGCTCTAAGTCAGTATACTTTTCTCTGCTTTTGTTTTATTATTGTTTCTTAATTTATAAAGTAATACATATTCATCGTAGAAAATTTTTACACAACACAAAAAAGAAAGAGAAGTATTTATTTGCAAACCCACCAGTAGAAATAATCACTGTTAAATTTTTTAAGTATACAAGTATCTTTCCAGACAAACTCACACACCTTCTGCAAAAACAAAATCAGGGGCCAGCCCTATGGCTGTGGTTAAGTTCACGTGCTCTGCTTCGGCGGACATGGCACCGCTCCTCAGGCCACACTGAGACGGCGTCCCACATGTCACAACTAGAAGGACCCACAACTAAAATATCCAACTATGTACTGGGGGGCTTTGGGGAGAAAAAGCAGGAAAAAAAAAAAAGAGTGGCAACAGTTGTTAGCTCAGGTGCCAATCTTAAAAATAAAAAACAAAAAACACCCAGAATCAAACTGTAATATCATTTTACAAAAGAACTATACTCTTTGACCCAATAGTTTTATTTGTGGGTGTTTACACTAGAGAAAAACATCCAATTATGAAGAAATAATGATGTGGATACATGCCCACCAAATAGTTATTTACAATGGCTCAAACTGGAAAGAATTCAAATGTCCATCATGGTATATTTATTCAATGGACCATTATATAGCCATTAAAATCATAATTATGAGAATTTCTAAATAGTTGGGAAATGCTTATCATATAATACGAAGTTTTTAAAAGCAGCACACAGCATTGTAAGGACAGTGAGGTTACAGTTATGTAAGCTTTATAGACAGAGAAAAAGACTGAAATGAAATAGAACAAAACGCTAATAGAAATTGTATAGGAATAGTGGTATTGGAGTAAATCTTTTTAAATTCATCCTATATTTTATAAATATTTGCAATAGGGTTTTTCTAATTAATTATTTTCCATTTTAAAGATATAAAAAGATACTCCAAAGAACATATTGCCTACATATAACACTAACCTTGCCTTGCTTGATGGAAAGTCACAAATTCACTAGCTGTGTCTAATGACTTTCTGAGGATAAATAGGCCTTCCATGGACTATGGCTTTTCCACTTAGCTACCCGACCAACCTTTCTATTTTAGAGGATTCCTCATTTTTTTCAACAGAGCAGCTGTGTCAGATCTATTGCCTAGGTTTCAGTACGCAGCCAATTGCTGTACTTTCCTGTTTTTCTTTTAAGATAAAACATGATGTACGAGACCTTGGAAAGATAGAAATGAAGTCTTCCTTATTGTGGAGTAGGAATTTTCAACACATATCCCCCATAGTAATATAGTGTCTGACCCAATTTCCAGGGCCGACTGACTTAAAAGTTCAATTTAATTGCAACATGCTTCTTCTTGTTTCTTTTTAAATAAATCAATAAATGCTCTGCGGTGCCTTAATTCAGATTAAATAAATAAGAAACTGGTTTAACCTTATTACTGAATTGATATTTTTAACATTTTGTCCCAGAAAATTATAAGCTGTCTGTTGTGACCACTGGCTGAGTCTCATAAATACAGCTGACTTGTCTGGCTCATTGATGGTTAAAACAGAATGGATTGAGTCTCTCGGCGGTTACATTTCTTTGATCTTTTCATCTTCTCAACAAAAGCTTCTGGGGACAGTTATACTAGATGTGGCTAAAAGCATCAGCACGATTTCCTTGCGAAAATTTAGAGAGAAAATTTATGGGAGAAAATTTAGAGAGAAAAATTATGGGTAATGATGGAAAAGAAAAAGATCATATAATTAAAAACATTTGTAATGAAATATTTCAGGATAGGTCTAAGAAATTACTGACTTACATTACCTGCCCATGAGATGGAAATAAGAATTCTTAACATTTGTCACACGGTTAGTGGGAGATCTCATAAGGTTATTTGATAAGGGCTGCTGGTTTATACATAAATCAAAGCAGTAAGGTAATACCCTGTCTACAGGTCAGTTGGAGACTAAAGATTAGTTTAAAATGCCAGTTAATTATGAGTTAATTCAGGTAAGTTTCTAGGTGATTTCTCTCTTTTGCCTTTCTTTGTGCTCACTGAAAATATCTGGATGAATGAGAGGGTAGGTAAACAATCACGTTGATTGAAAAAGTCCTGTGTAATTACTTTCAAAACAATTCTCAGTAAAGGACAATACAAATCACACAAAGAGTGAATGTGCCAATGTGTAAGAGGGAATTAGAGGAAGGGACATTTGCTGAAGCAGGGGAATTCTTTTTACAACATATTCTTCACATAGGTTGAGAGAAAGTAAGGGATTGCAAGTATGTACGAACAAGCATTTACAACTTCTGTTAAGAATGAGGTTATACTCTAAACAAGACAATACACAAACATCCACCAATTCTTCAGAGCCCAAGCAAGTCTATATTGAAGAGCCTGGTTATGGTGTGTGGACCAGCAACATGCCTGGATTTCTCCAGCTCAAGTTAGTTAAGTTACTTTCATAAGCAATGAGACATATGTAATTTAACAAAAGTCCTTTCTTCACTCAATGACAATTGATGGACCACATACTATATGTCACACAAGAACTATTCTAGGCACTGGAATATGTGAGTGAACAAAAGAGATAAAAATCCATGCTTACATTCTAGTGAGGGGAGAGAGACAACAAACAATAAGCAAAACTAATAAGTAAATTTTGTAGAATGTTGGAAAACAATAAATGATATTTAAAGAAGAAAAGCTTAGATCAAGGCAATGTGGCTAGAGAGTGTGGGGAGGTGGGAGTGGAGTGGGGGCAAGCTGCTATTCAACCGGCAGGTCAGGATGGGCTTCATTGAGGAGGTGATATTGGATCAAAGACCCAAGGAGATGAGAAAGGGAAACATGCAGAGATAAGGGAGGGTGCCGGGGGGAGAGCATTACAGACAGAGGAAATGCCCAGCAGGCTGGCGTGTGCTCTGTATGTTCAATGAACGGCAAAGTGGCCAATGTGGGCTGAGTGAAGGGAGTGAAAAAGGACATGGAATCACAAAAGTGTCAGGATACCAGACATATGTGGTCTTCCGGGCCCTTACAGGGACCTTAGTTGTCATTCTTAGTAAAGCAGGGATATCAGTCAGGAAGGAGGCTTTTGCAGGAAATCAGGCAAGAGAGAATGGTGGCTCAGAGCAGCAGTGAGAGTGGGGAGGAGTGCTTAGACACTAGGAATATTTTGAAGTTAGAGCTAAGATGATTTCCAGATGGATTTTTCGTGCTGTGTGACAGAAGGAGAATGAGTCAAGGATGACTCCGAGATTTTTGGTCTGGCCAACTGGAAGGATGAAATTCCCATCAATTGAGATGAGGAAGCCTGGGGGTTTTAGGGAGATATCAGGAATTCAATTTTGGAAATGTTCCTTAGACTTCCACATGTAGATGTGTATTTGGCAGCTGGACAAATGCATAGGTATTAATTTGAGAATCATCAGCATACAGGAATTACTTAAAGAAGTAAATATAGATAGAAAAGAAAGGCAAATCCAAGCATTAAGCCTGGGGCACTCCAAGGTAAGGTGCAGTGGTCTCTCTTTCTCTCCTTCCCTCTATGTGTGTCTATGAGTGTGTGTGCATATGAGTTGTACAGTTATGGGGTGGGAGAGCATTATGGAGCAGTCCACTCTGGCAGTGAGAAAGTTATTTGTCACTGGCATTGTTTGGAATTGCTGACACATGGTGATAATAAAATATAGACCAACTTTTAGTCTCAGACTTAAAATTGTGCATATGTCTGTACATACAGTGCACTCCTTTACTGCCCGCACCCAGAGTGGACTGCTTCCATGGCCCCATCATTAGTATGCCACTGAGTATGTTTTTGCACACTCTAGTTTAAAATCTGAAATAATAAGCAACTAGGCTTTTGCTGTACGCATATTCTCCGCCAGTTTTGCATCTGATTGCTATCTGCCTTTGCTTCTCTTAGTTCTAATTAGAACCCTCACTAACCAGGTTTCCTTTGAACTTTTGAGCAGGCAGGTGGCTTCCAAGACAACATATCTGCCTGTGCCCAGCCTTGCATAAGCATAACACTGGATTATGATTAGAAAAATTGGGGGTTTTGATTTTTTTTAAATGATCTTTCATTTTGATGTTTTTGTTTAAAATATTTATCCCCATATCCTCATGCACATACTTATCATACATCTCCCCAAATTCCCCACCATCTCCCCACCTGTAGTTCCTTTGCAAGTGCTCCATACACTATTTATTATGAGATTCTGAAAATATACCTGGTGAGAGAGTTCCAACAGCTAAAATCTCAGATCCGCTGGAAATTTGGGGGCTTTATTAATAAATGATTCCCTTTATGTTTTGAGGAACTCGTAGACTTTCCAATAAGGAGTCTACATGGCAGATAACACGGTAGAATATCCAAGAGAAATCATCAAAAACAATGCTAGCCTCACACAACTGGGATCTATCCTGGCAGCGGTGAGCTAGATAGTAGGACAACCTCCCAGTGACGGTGTCATGTTACACAGTTTTCTGTGCTGCTATCTTAAATGAACAGATAGATTTCAGTAAAACTGCTTCATATAATCAGTTTTAGGGGAATGTGGGGGCAAAAGATGCTGAGGGAGAAAAAAACGTGACAACAATGGAAAAGGTCATCCTTCAGAAACCTAACTCTTTTCAAACGCTGTTTTGCTTGGCCCAGCTGGAGTAGGGCAGTTGCAATTTGGCTCCCTCTGGCTTCACCATAGCACCAGCCTGTCTGCCATGCTATGATGATGGAACTGCAAACCCCTTCAAAAATGACAGAGCATCACAGGTTCTGGGGAGGAGAGCATGGTGGAAGAGCGATAGGCAGAAAGCAGTATAATCTGTCTCTGAGCCTACACAAAGGTCTGAGCTCCAATGAACAACACTGAACCTTTAATTTTAGCTAAAGGAAATCCATCAAAAAAAGTTTAGGAATCGCCTCTAGGTTTGTTGCACCATTCTAGGTGCTGTGATTGATAAGAAGTAAAGCATGGTCTTTCTCTCCAAGCTCTCTCCTTTCTTCCACCACATGGAAAAGGAATTGCCTGCTCCACTTTTCTGCAATATTCTTCTTATTTTCTGCTCTGGGTTGTTACTAAATAATTTCAAATATACATATTTCATGTTTTCCAGACATTTTATAAGCTTTTAGAGGACAAGGCACTCAGTTCAAGATATTGCCTGACTACCTATTAGGTACAAGGTACTGGCTCAGCACCACGGGGAACAGGGCAGAAATATGGTGAACTAGAGAGTATACGTCCACTGTAGAGGCTGTCACATTAAAAAAAGAAACATTGATATTTTATTCTTTTTGCTGCAATTGTACATGAGATTGTATTCTTGACTTCTTTTCCTGCTAGTTCGTTATTGGAGTATAGAAATACAACTGATTTTTGTAAGTTGATTTTGTACCCTGCAACTTTGCTGTAGTTGTTCATTATTTCTAATAGTTTTCTACTACTGGGTATTTATCCAAAGAACTTGAAACCAATAATTCCAAGAGATTTATGCACTACTATGTTCATTGCAGCATTGTTCACAATAGCAAAGATGTGGAAGCAAAACAAGTACCCATCTACTGATGAGTGGATAAAGAAGATGTAACATATGTATACAATGGAATACTACTCAGCCATAAAAAATACCAAATTGTTCTATTTGCAATAGCATGGATGGATCTTGAGGGTATCATGTTAAGTGAAATAAGCCAGATAGAGAAAGACAAACGCTGCATGATTTCACTCATATGTGTAAGATAAAAACATGCATAAAGAGAACAGATTAGTGGTTACCAGAGGGGAAGGAGGTTATGGAGTGGGCAAAAGGGGTTAAGGGGCACATATGTATGGTGATGCATAAAAATTAGACTATTTGTGGTGAGCATGATGCAGTCTATACAGAAACTGATAAACAATAATGTACACCTGAAATTACATGATGTTATAAATAATTATGACCTCAGTAAAATAATTGAAAAAATAAATCAACAAAAATAAACATTGTGCTGTTGAAACAAGCACATCTGGCCTGCAGGCTGCCAGTTTGTAATTACTGGTCTACACTGAGGTGTTGCAGGTGGGAATGGAAAGGAGAGAGTACACAGGAAAGGTAGAATTTATAGGCTGTGAAAACTGATTTGATGTATGATGGGAAGGAAAAATGGCGTCCAAGTTAGGGCTTCGGTAGAAGACAATATGCGTGATTCAGATCATAAAGAAGGTATCAGCAGAGTAACCATGATGACTCTGCCAGTAGGGCAGCTAGAAATTTGTATCTGAAATTGAGGAGAGAAGTCAGATGTAGAGATGCTGAATATGGGATATTATCCAGAGAAGGTATAAAATAAGAAGAGAAAAGAACCGAAGACAACACCCTGGGGAACACTTACATGTTAGAGGCAGAGAAAGGGAAGGATGCATCTATGATTAGGGAGCAGAACCAGGAGAATGTAATGTCTCAGAACCCAAAGCAGGAAAAAGTTGTCAGGAATAGTATAGCCTTAAAAGACCATCGAAGTGTTTGGCACATAGTAGGCATACAATAAAGATTTAGTGAACAGATGAATGATGTCCTGAAAGGATCCACAGCAGAGATGGCAAGAAAATCAGGCCACATCAGAGTCCTTTTCAGAAGGACAAGAGCATCTCAGCTACCACCAGCAACTAGGCATCTCAATTATAACTGCAGTCTGTGAGTGAGTGATGCCATCATTTTACAACTTTATCTGATCTGTTCTGTAAGGCTCAACAAACCTCCTTCTTGGATGACGATCATTTTCTTTTGTGTTGAATGGCTCTCTGACCACTTGTATTTTCAAAATGGAAAACGTGTGGCTATTCTCCAGTACTATAAGTCAGTCAGTTTCAGTTGGTTTCAGTCAGTTTCAGGGTTTGTGAAGGGCTGCAGAAATTTTCTTCATAACAGCCATGAAACTTCTAAATGAGAAACATTGAATCTTAACCAATAACTCTACTCATTTGGGTGTGCTTTTTTATTAGCAAACATTCTTCTGTGTTAGAGCAAAAAGATGTCTCCAGAGAAAAACTAAGGACATTAACTTCTCCCACCCATGGCTTCTGCTGTTGTGAAGTGGGACCAGAATTCTCAGTGTAAAAGGTTTGCTAGAGTAAGGCAACATTAAAGCTTAGCTTGTGCTTCCTAGGGAATCCTCTGTTTTCAGCCCTTTCACCACGATCTATCCCTTCTGGTCCCAACTCAAAGGTGGTTTTCCCAAAACAGCACAACATTTATTAAAAATGGATTCAACTATTTGAGGTAGTCGACTGGAAAGATTTTCATCTAAGTTTCTATATCTGGTACAAATGGGTTTTATAAGTATATGTCTGTGCTCTCACATGCTTGGCTGCCTCAGACATTCATTTAAAATCTCTGTCCTGGGCTTGAACTATGTCCTGGTTCAATATCATGGCTTTTTTTCTAAGTTTGAAATGATTAGGCTAGGATCTGGGAGCTAAAGCAATGTTGTGGCTGCTAGAATAAAGGCATTGAGGGTAAGCACTCACCTTTTTCTTTGTTTCAGAGAGCCCCACTGTGAGGAGCTCTGCGTGTGACATAGTTCTGTGCCATATTGTGACACCAGTTAGCTCTGAATTAGCTTAATCATCAATTGGGAGAATGCATCTTCTTAAATACATACATATACCTGTTAAGGGATCCGGCCCTGCCCGCTGAACAGGCATGGCAGAGCTAATTGGGTAAGAGTGAGAGACCAGAATCAGGGAAGAAGGCCTCAAGGGTCAAATTCTTGGCAGAGACATCCATGTCAGGGCTCCAAACTGAAAGAATCAACATAGAATCTCTTGGAAATACAAGAGGCCGAGGAATAGGGTCTGAGCAGAAGGACAGGCTGGGTAGACACATGTCTGGAAGATTGGATCTTCAGGCTTTACTACACCAAGCAGCACTGCCACATCTTTGTTTCAAGCATTCACTCTTGTATCCAGTTACCCTGCCAGATTATGCAATATTTCACCTTAAGAAATTTTCTCTATAAAAATAGATTCACTTTTACTTCTAATAAACTAATTTTTAATTTGAGTTGTATGTTTTTGCTGTGTGAAGGAGAGTATGTCTGTGTGCACACATGAACATGCAGAATTTGAGTGGGGAATAAGACACTGAGGTCCATTGTAGGAGAGAGAAAACTAAGATGCTAATTCACATACCAGGAGCTCAAGATAATATGTGCAAGATTTCAGGAGTGGTACACACTAAATGTTCAGCAGGGGAGAGAGATTGTTCCCAACAGTAAAATCCAGAGAAAGCATCTTTAAGTAGAGAACATTTGAAAAGCACATAAAATAGTGAAAGATGAAAAAAAGAGACAATGGCAAGATACAGAATGGATCAAAGGCAAGAGAACCAGCACAAGGAAAGACAGGTAGGCAGAAAGGAGCAATGCATGTTCAAAGAATCACCATAGTAATCCAAATGGATTATAGCAGAAGAGTCCAGTTGGGGACCAGCAGCAAATGCAGAAGAACCAAATCAAAGCCTTAGCTCAGTGGTTCTCAAACATTTATGTACATCTGCATTACTTGGGGGAGGGCTTGTTAAAAATGAAGATTTTTGAACCTGCTCCCATAGATTGTACTTCATAGGTCTTGGGTAGCACTGAAGAGATTGGAAGTTTGTCGCCCCCAAGGGATGTTGATGTAAGTTGTCAGAGTCCACACTGAGGAAACATAAAGAAGTGATATCCCGATAGAAGAAACCATCAGGTTCCTTTAAATTCCAAATTTGCTTAATGAGATTACAATAATATTTTATTTGAAGTAATCCCATTGAATCATATTTCTTTTAGAATAGATATATTTTATAAAGAAACTTATGCCTGAGATTCTAATTAGAACTAATCATTTCAAACGAAACAAAAGAAAAGCACCAAGCAATAGTGCTTCAAAACTTTACATATAAACAGGCTGACCAAAGTCATTTCTTTCAATCAGTGTCTGTTTGAAGATCACAAATGACTCCTTTTCCTCTGAGTTTGGATAAATTAGGAGACCACCTGCTGTTCTGTTTACAAAAATTAGCTGTTCAGTTCACCGTCTGGGAGAACGCTGGTTACTTTGTGTGAATGTTCACTGGAATGTAATCTGAAATGTTGCCATACATTCCATTTGGACAACATCGTACATTTATCAAATGGAATACATAAGCTTCCAGCATCAGATAATCCCAGTTCACGGGTGTATTTCAATATACAAGCAAGGGATATAGGTAAATTTTTGCCATCAAAAGAAGCCTTGAAGGCCAGGAACCAACTCAAACAAAGAAAAATGCAAAGTAGGATTCCTCCAGGCACAAAAATAAAGTAAGTATATTCCAGGTAGAGCAAACAGTATGAGGGAACATGCATAATCCATAAAATGCTGGTCTTCTAAGAAATGAATAGAACACTGGTTTCACTAGAAAGGTAGGTTGAGGGCATATGTTGTAAAGGGTCTTGAATAATAATCATGATATAAGCTAAAACTTACATAGTGCTTACTCTCAGCAGCGCTCTAAACACTTTACATATATTAACTTGTTTAATTGTCACAACAAGCCTTGGACATAGGTACTATTATTGGCACCATTTTACAATGAGATTGAGCTACTGGGAGGTCAGGAATGGTTTTCAGGCATGATCAGATTTCTATGTGAGAAAGGTATTTACAGTTGCAATATGGAAGATGGCTTAGAAAGGAGACAGACTAGAGGTAAAACATTAGGAAAGATGCTACTATAATAATTAAGGCTAGATTTTTAAAAACCTCTGAATCAGAACAGTAGAAATGGAAAGTAAGAACATATTCAGGAAGGAGATCTAAGGTAAGTTGACCATGCTAAGTAGCTAACTGGACTTCAGGTTTAGGGGGAGCAGTGAGAGAAGGATTATTAATTATGACTTCCAGGTCTCATTTGGGTGGTGACATTCATCAGAACAGGAAATGTAAAATAAAGTCTATTTTGTAGGTAAGGTAGTAAATTTTGTTTTGGACACCTTTATTGAGATTCCAGTAGTATATCAGAGGTAAATATAAAACAGACAGTTGGGGGCTGGCCCGGTGGTGCAGCAGTTAAATTCACACATTCCACTTTGTGTGATTCTTTGTAGGATTCTTTGAGAGCAGAAGACTTTGGCACATAAAGGCAGCTTAAAAATATACCAGAGCTTAGAGCCAGCATGTCTTGCTTGGGTTGACCTGGCTCTAATTGCCACATGTGAGGGCAGAAGGGGAAGTATCTGAATAAGGACTGCACGTGGTAGATGAGTATTTATCAAGCTTTTATGTGCATAGAAATCACCTTGGGTATCTTATTAAAATGTAGCTTCAGATTCAGTAGTTTTGGTGTGGGACGTAAAACTCTACATTTACATTAAGATCTTGGGAAATGCCAATGCTAGTGGTCCATGGACCATAATTTGAGTAGCAACAATCTAGATAAGTGTTACCCAATAGAAATACAATATGAGCTACATATGTAATGTAAAATTGTGTAGTAGCTACATTAAAGAAAAGTAAAAGAGGGGCTGGCCCGGTGGCATAGTGGTTAAGTGCGTGTGCTCTGCTTTGGCAGCCCAGGGTTTGCAGGTTCAGATCTGGGTGTGAGCCTATACACTGCTCATCAAGCCACACTGTGGTGGCGTCCCACATACAAAATAGAGGAACACTGGGACAGATGTTAGCTCAGGGACAATCTTCCACACCAAAAAAGAAAAAAAATGTAAAAAGAAACATGAGATTAATTTTAATAATAATAAACTTAATTAATCCAATACATACAAATACTATAATTTCAATATGTGTATAATATTAAAAATATGAATAAGATGTTTTACATCCTACTTTTGTACTAATATTTTGAAACCCATGTGTAGTTTATATTTACAACTCATCTATCTCAATTTGGACTAGCCACATTTCAAATGCTTAAAAGACACATACAAAGGACAATGCAGGCCAAGAGACTCAGTTCCAACTCAGGTGTGATGAATCAGTGACCAATAACCTGAAATCATCTCCCTGAAAATAAACCTTCAATTTTCCACAATGCATTTGAAACATTTCATCCCACTCTTTTCATAACCATCTGCTCCCTTATTTTTCACTGCGAAGTTAAACAGTTGCTTAGCTCAGACAGTGTTGACTTTCAATTTCCATGTAGCTACTAAATATGTGATAAACTCACTTGAGGTCACCTAAGAAATTGAACAGGTAGTAGAATAAGTACCAGAGTAGGAGTCTGAATATATAAATTCAGGCCCAAGAGAGTTTTGCCCCCATTTACTTGCTTGTGACTTAGGCCACACAAAGTTCCCTTCTGGTAAAATCGGGGGAGGGGGGTAGACAAGATGATCTCTAAGGTTCCTCTCAGTTCTCATTTTCTACTAATCTGTATCTAATGCTATGCATGGTGAGCACATTCTAATTACAAGTCAACCCTTGGAGCAACAAATGGGCACAAGCAAATACTACTAGACCCTGAGTCATTTCAACAATATGTCAATTCTGTTGATTAATGAGCTTTGAATGAGAATCCATAGCCAAATATTTTCTAATGACTGAACCTACAGTCAATCAACAAAGAAAAATAGCCTTTGCTATGGCAGTAGCAACCTGCCAGGAACGGAGCTTTGATAAACACCACCAACTAATTCAATCATAATTAGCTGTCTAAACTCTCTGCTGAAATCTGTAGGGTTTTGGTGCTTATGATAGGTCATGCCAAGGCCAAAATGAAGCAAGTAGATACAAACTAAGAAGGAACAGGAGAAATTATTATACTTATTACATCCACTCTCACGGCAAAACCACAACAAGTTAAAATCTCTTCTCCATTTCAAGTTGGTAAAATTTTACTTAACAATCTACTGCTGTGAGTAGATAAGGACGGGTTAGATTCACGAGACTTAAGCTACTAAACTAAAATGGAATCAGAATAGTTGAACTCATACAAAGTAAAGCATAATTTTACTTGAAAATGGTAAAGTTTCCCGATGGCTTCTAAAAAAGATTATAGGTTTGAAATGTTAATTACTTTTTTTGAGAGTATGGGGCAATCTGAGGACTATTACAACTTCCTCCTAGGTTCAGAAAAAATTTCACACATGGACCAGACATACTATTTAAGCTAAATTCTTTGCCCCAGACAGTACTCTGCTTCTTTCATAGTTGTAGAATTGATATCTTTTTTTAGTGCCTTAATTTAAGAACTTTCCCCTTCACAACTCATCTCTTGCCTTTGCTGAAGGCTGAAAAGACATCATAATGGAAAGAAGCTTCAAATCACATGATAGCATGGGGATCATCGGTAAGTCACATCCAACAGAAGATTGATTTTTAAAGATACAGAGAGATAAAAACAGTTGAGAAAATATGCTTTCCCAAAGTTTGCTGATTTAAATGTATAATTCCCAATATACAAAGAAGGCAAGATGCCACTAAAGTGCCCACTAGAGGGAATATATCTTTTCAGTAGCCTCCCTACTCTACTACATGCTGTTTCCAAGGCCATGCTTCTCATCTACTTCCTTAAACTAACTCTTCCCAAGACATTCATGTGAACAGGTACAAAGTTCACCTACTCTGAAATTAAGCCCTCCAACCAGACCCTATGGATTTCCTACTCAGTCTACTTTCATGGTGTAAAAGCAAGAGGCACACAGGTATACAGAGAGAATCTCACATAACTGATCAGGACAGTTCTTTAGCAGGACCTACTGCTAGATCTTAAATGATCAATATTATTGTGGCTGAGTCACATTCTCCTCGCTACTTCTCCAGGAACAAGCATGACTTAGTAAAGCACATAAATGCAGTGACAGCCTGAAGGCAGGAGAATCTATATCGCATAGTATTAGGGATACAATGAGACTAAACATCAATGAATCTGATCAGAGTGATCAGATCCTTCTTCTGAAGATTTCTTGGAAGAGAGAAGAGTATTGCTTGGGCATGTATTACGATGCCCATGAGAAAGCACCTCACAGACCACCAACTATACAGAATGTAATTGACCAAAGGCTTTAGCCACCGTGTGCTGAAATCCATCACCACACTGGTGTTGAGGCCCTGTGTCCCATGGGCTTCTCTCAACCACCGACTGAGCATGGCAGGGATAGTAAGGCAGGTTCATAATTGGGGGACAGAAAACACCTTGCTGTCTAATTTTGGCTTGAGGAGTCACTGGTGGCCTTGTCAAACCTTCCTTAGACTGTTGGACAGTCTACGACTCCGCTAGCCAACCTTATTTCCATCTCTCATTCATTCATTCATTCATTCATGAATACAATGAAACAATCACTCAACTTTGGTTAAGTTCCCAAAAAATGCTACAGAATATAATTTGTATTAGCCTACCATCCAGCATTGTCTTTTTATACACATAACCTTTGCTAGAATGAAATTGGAAACCTCGTATGTTTACAGAAAGAAATATTTCATTTATGTACTCAATTAAGAAATGTGTATTATTAAAGAAGACCTAAATAAATGGCGAAGCATTCGATGTTCATGGCTTGAAGATTCAATATTATTAAGACCACAATTATTCTCTAGTTGATCTATAAATTCAACACAATCTCTATTAAAATCTCAGTAGGTTGTTTTTGGCAGAAACTGCCAAGTTAATCCTAAAATGTGTATGGAAAGGCAGAGGATATAGAGCAGCCAGAATGATCTTAGAAAAGAAGAACAAAGGCAGAGGACTTACACTTTCCAAAGGATAGAAATATAGATCAATGGAACAAAAAGAAATTTTACATTTATGGTCAATAGATTTTTGACAAATGTGAAAAGGCATTTCGGTGGGGAAAGTATAGTCTTCAAAAAATGATACTGGGTCAACACAAAAACATTAATTTAGAGCCCTACTTCACACTATAACACCCTATGCAAACATTTACTCAATATGCACCCTAGAACTAAATGTAATAGCTAAAACTATAAAACTCTTAGAAGAAAACATGGGAGTAAATCTTTGTGATCTTGGGTTAGGCAAACATTTCTTAGATATGACACCCAAAGCACAAGGGATAAAATAAAATATAGGTCAATTGGACTTCATCAAAAAACATTTTTATAAATGTGCTTCAAAGGTCACAATTAAGAAAACAAAGATAAGTCACAAACTTGGAGAAAATAATTTGCAAACCACGTAGCTGATAAAGATTTAGTCATAATATATAAAGAACTCTTAAAACTTGAAGAAACAAAAGACAACCCAATAAAAATAGGCAAAGATCTGAACAGACATTTCTCCAAAGAAGATATCCACATGGTCAATAAACACATAAAAAGATGCTTCACATCACTTAGTCATTGTATACTTGAAATAGATAAATTTTATGGTATTTAAATTATGCCTTGATAATGCTGTTGAAAACACGTATTTAAGATCCATGTTACAAGGTATGTAGGGATATGAAGCTGAATTACACACACCCTTTCCCTTAATTTGCATATGAGGAAGATGATTTATAAAGGTGGATCTGTCAAATGAGTTAAATGACATTTTCACTGGATTTCTAAAGTAAAGTGGTCAGGACTAGCAACATTTTAAATATCAGCAAAAAAGTTTTGTCATCTTCATTGCCATTTTTATGTACATATGCACACAAAGAATGATCTGGTGGAAACAAAATCAAAAAGATACACTGGGCTTGAATTCTGAAAACCTGGACTCATATCCTGGCTTTATTGTTTGCTAACAATAAAGCTTGGGGCTTTCTAAGCCTTGGTTTTTTCGTCTGTAATCAAGAGAACATCAGAACAATCTATGTGAAATTGCTATTTTTTTTGAGGAAGATTAGCCCTGAGCCAACATCTGCTGCCAATCCTACTCTTTTTGCTGAGGAAGACTGGCCCTGAGTTAACATCCGTGCCCATCTTCCTCTACTTTATATGTAGGACGCCTACCACAGCCTGGCTTGCCAAGCGGTGCCATGTCTGCACCGGAATCTGAACCGGTGAACCCTGGGCCACTGAAGCAGAACGTGCATACTTAACTGATGCACCACCAGGCTGGCCCCACAAAGATTTTTTTATTAGTGGTGTTAAAGAAGATAAAATGTACATATGTATGAACTATGTTAAAGAGCAGAAATTGACAAGAGATATGTAGATAACATACTACAGGATTTCAGAGGAAGGAGATTCTTTTTGGCCTGAGCAAACAGAAAAGTTTCATAAAGATGCTGACATTTCAACTGGACCATGGTATATATTTGCATTTGAGTAAGTAGAGAAGAGATAAAGGAATCCAGTCAGAAAAAAACAGCAAAATGTGGGCCACACATAGGTACATGAAATACATCCATTTACCTAAAGTACGGTTTTCTTGCTTTCTTACACATAAAAGTTTCCCCCCTCTATATTCCATTTCTATTCACACACTGCAAATTTCACCTCCTTTGCTTTGCTGACAGCACCCTGCCTAGCCCCCATCACCCCATCAGATGTGACATGTGATCTGACCCAATAATTTTTTCATGTCTCTTATTTGGCACTGTTCTAACCTTGCATCACACTACAATCTTTGGGTTGCGATTATCTTATACTCCCTACATTGTAAACTGGAGGTACAAAATTTTGTTGTATTCTTTTTTACAGTTCCTACACACAATACCTTCTCAAAATTATTTGCTGAATTGAAGTGAATTCACTGAATATTTATTTATTTATTTCAAACATCCATGGCAATCTTCCTCTATTTGTCTTTTTTAGGAAGTGGGCCACCAGTACAGCATGGCCACTAAGAGAACAGTGTAGGTCCATGCCTGGGAACCAAACCCAGGGTGCCAAAGCAGAGCATTCTGGATATAACCACTATGCCACAAGGGCTGGAGCCCACCGAATATTTATTAAGGGCTTATTCTTTGCCCAATATCATGCTAGATAGAATAGCATAGGACTTGATTCTGCCTTCAAGTTGCTTACAGCCTAGCCAGAAGACCCCAAGCTTCATGTAAAATAGTTTAGAGAACGATAGGAAATGAGATATAACGCATTCAGCACTGGCGATTGTCTGCCACAGCTAATATTTAACAAGACAGTAAAATATACCTGACTTAACAACTCTTTGCCATTGGTCAAACTGTTATAGACAACCAGATGGAGAAAGAAAGTAGAGACACAGTTAGGCAAATGTGATAAAGAGAGCAGCAGATGCTCCCTCAATGGTAAGTTTATAAAGAAACAAACACACTAATAACAAAATCAGTTTGAAATGTCCATTAGCCATTGGTTTAAAACAAAACTGCACAATAAAAGATATGCTTTAAATGAAAATTGAGCCTATCTCGTCTTAATAAACAGCATACTTGAATTATTTATTTCCCTGAAGAGACACTGGCAAAACTCTTTCAGAAATTATTTGATTCTAGGTTCCTTCTTGCTAATGCATATTTATCTGGCTCACCAGTGGTTCTTAATGGCATTGGGTCATGGGCCTTTTCTAATGAAAGCTAGTAATTGTATCCCAGGAAAAATGCACAATCACAAACTTTTGCATGATATTTTAGATGAGTTTTGGACATGCCTTCAAAGTTCATTCATGGATTTTTGTGGTAGGCAGAATTCTAAGATGGCCTCCAAGAATCCTAACCCCTGGTGTATACACCTTGTACAGTCTCCTCTGTGAATGTGATAGGATAGAATTCTCATGATTAATTTATGTCATACTGCAAAGGTAAAGGAATCTTGCAGATGAAATTAAGCTCCCTAATAAGTTGACTTTGAGTTAACAAAAAGGGAAATTATCCTGCTTACGCCTCACCTAACCAGGCGAAACCTTAAAAGACTGAAGAAGTCAGAGAAATTCTAAGCAGTAGAGATGCTCTCTTGCTGACCTGGAGGAAAGCAAATAACCATTTTAGGAACTGCCTATGTAGAGGGCCACAAAACTAGGACGTGAGGGTAGCCTCTAGAAGCTGAGAATGACCTCCAGGTGACAGTGAAGAAGAAAATGAAGATCTCGATCCTACAATCACAAAGAACACAATTCTGCCAACAACCTGAAGGAGCTTGAAAGACGACCTCAAGCTCCAAATGAAAACACATCAACTTTATTTCAGCCTTGTGACACCTCGGGACACCAGCTAGACTGTGCCTGGACTTCTGACTTACAGAAACTCTGGGATAAAAAAATAGGTGGCTTAAAAGCCATTAAGTTTGTGGTTATTTGTTATGTAGCAACAGAAAACTAATACAAAGATAAATTGTGAACCTGTGGCCTAAAGGGATAGTATGAACCATGCAGACAATATTCCATAGCAATTGTGACTTTCAGAGGTCAGATGGCAGCATAAGGATTCCAGATATCTCAGAAAAGATTTGATTATTCTTTAGGTCTAAGCTTTACTAAGGGAGCTAGCTACACACCATTCCCCAGGAAGATGGGACCTAATAAACTCAGAAGATTTATTTTTGTACCTCAAACCATTCTTTATTAAATATATACAGTTGTCCAGTAGGCAGCCAATTTTTCCCTTTTCCTCCCAGCCCCATGGCCTGATATGGCTGGAAAGCCTCCTCCCCCATCATGGTTGCTAAGTCTTTGAAATTCATTGTTTTTACCCATCAGAGACCCTGTGTTGGTTACTTAGGAATTGCTCATACTGGACAGCCCTTGTAGCAGCTTCTACTCCCATGTAAACCTCACAGACATATCCCAACGCAAACATTGGTAACCCCACGACTCATGTTTCAGACATTTTTTTTTTCTCTCCTATTCTTCCATCAAAACATACTCGTCTAGTGTCCCACTCTCACAGATTCCTGGCAGATGAGAGGTGTTAATCCAATCCATTCATTCATCCAATGAGTATTTTTAGAATGACCTATTACATGCAAGATACATTCTGCATTCTCTGTGGGCCAGAGCTAGCTAGCTTCATGGGTCTGTGATCTGTGCAGTTGCACAGACTCTGTAAGTAAAATGGCCCTTGTGCTTGGTTTAACACTCTGCTTTTGCCATCTTGAAATTTCTAATAATTTTTGAACAAGAGGCGCTGCATCTTCATTCCACACTGGGCCCTACAATTTTGTAGCTGGTCCTGCCATGGGAATATAATATAAAAGGGTACATAACTAGACTAAAAGAATAGTGGGCTATCTGCATGCTAGTCTTGGTTCTATCACTAATTGATTGTATGATCTTGGGCAAGTTAATTCCCCCTCTCTGAGCCTCAGTTGTCTCTCCTACAAATTGAGGAGAATCACAAGGGGTGGTTGTTACGCCTGATAATGAGAATCATGAGGGGTGGTTGTTATGGGCTACAAACCACAAATTCTGCGTGCAAATCTCCAATCCTTTCTGTCAGCTTGATCCCATCTCAATGTCCCCAACACTGCCCTGCACCTCAGCACTGATGTCCCACTCCCATCCCATAGCCACAGGAGAGGTCACATCTGCTGGGGGTGGAGGACATGAAATCAGGAGATGCTTCACGGAGGAGGCTGAACCTGAGCTGGACCATGCGGGCATGGGCTCACAAGCCAGGGGGACGGGGTCCAAATCAAGCTCTGGCACTAGCTTCTCCCCAGGGTCCCCAGACCTCTTTTGTGTCAGAGTGAACCTCACGCACACACACACACACACATACACAATATAAATATATATATATGTCACTATATTTTGGTTCGGTCCCCTTTTATTTTTGAGAAGATAAGTCACTCTGGTATTTTGTCAGTGGAAATGTGAGCTCAGCCCTTTTTGCTTGCATTATTTTCCAAGACAGTCTATTAAAATTGAAAGCTAAGTGTTCTCTGAGTCTCTCAAGATCAGACTCCTATGTGCTTGTGTGTGTATGAGTGTGCAAACACTACATATGCCTCTTATTTGTGATATCTTGGCATTACTGACACATTTTAGAGCATCTGCATATGTTGTACAAGTAGCAGTAAAATCAATAAATCGTAAACAGCACCAATTACATTTGATTTGACTGACATATAGACTACCATAAAGTAAAACAAGGAATAAAAAATCAGGAGCAAGAAAGCAAGCATGACAGCACCCTTTTTTAATCCCCCAATAGTTCCTAATTGCATGGCACTTCTCAGAATCATCTTGCTTCTTTCATGAACACATTCCCATCACAATGGGTGAAAATAGCCATGTCAATGCCAATAATTCCAAAGTTATGATGTTCCCACCCTTGAGCTCAATTTCCTAGAACCACTGCCTAATGCTTCATACCAGGCACAATTCGGATGCCTGACTTTGCAAATGCGGGCACTGACATTTAATACATTGGGAGTTTTGCACTAGCTCGAATCATTTTATGCAATTCGACAAGCTACCAGCTTTGTGAGTGACCTTGCTGTAGCATTACAGGGAGCTAAGCCTACTGCCTCTTACCCTCGCACTGATAGGAGAATAAGTTGCAGGTCGACCTGGGATCTATGTCAGGTTGTAACCTAAACATCAAGCAATACAGAAAGAACAGCTCATCTCAAAGCTCCTCTTCCGAGCTGTGGGAAAGTTGGTGCAGCAGCACGATATCTAAGCTCCACAAAGGCATTATCGAGTGTGACAGCAACAGCTGGAGCTGCTAGAACTGGCAGAGCATTGAAAGAAACACAGGCCTGTTAGAGAAACAAGAAAAAAAGACATAATTTGTAATATTAAATAATGTATCTCTGGGCTGCCGTTGGGCATGAAAATCTCAGCAGCTTGAGTGGAGTTTTACATTGCACTGAAGGCCATAGCTGTGATTCCCTTTGGACAACTCATCTTGTCACTTTTCCCCTTACAAACGTACTATATAACAGCACTTTGGAAAGCCAATGTATCTCATGTTCTGCTTGATGGATAACAAGAGTGAGAGTGATTGGGAGGAGTAGAAATTTGCTTATTCAATAAACAACTCTAAGGCAGAGAGAAAACCCTGAGGTTGGCATTCAAGGCTTTCTATCTGCTTAGCTTACTCTGTCACACCAGACCTCACTCCACTGTTCTCTACCATGAACAAGTCATTAGTCTTTTCAGTACCTACTATATTCATTCCTTTCTCTGTGTTTTCACGCTACTCTGAATTCTGCTTGGAATAACCCTATCTCCTACCTCCAACTTCAACTTACTTTTTCTATTTTCTTTTGAGAGCTACCTCAGGTCCCATCTCCTCCAGAAAGCCTTCCCTGACTTAACAAACCCCAGAGATGTCTTCCTTCTATTTATTTCCATAGTGCTTATTAGCTGCACCGCATAGCCTGGCCCCTGCTTCTACATGATCCTGTATAGTTCTCTAATACAAAACTCCTGAAGGTTAGGGATTTATATCCCCCACAGTGCCAAAGAGTGCTCATCACATAGTAATTTGTAAAATAGTTACTGTTTAGTGGTAAAATGTGTGACCTTTGAATCCCAACTCCAACACTATCTATGTGACTACAGTCAAGTCATGTAACTTTACTAAGCTCCAGTTTGCTCATCTGTGAAATGGAAACAATAGTAGCTGCTCACAGAATTAGCTCCATCATGTTCTCAAATTTCTTTTCGGCCATCAAAGTTATATTAATGCTTTTAGTTTTTAGGTGATAAAAGAAAAAAGGAAGGAAAGAAATGCTTCTTCACAGAGCCTTCGGTGTACCTTGTTCAGTAAAGACGACTGCTGAAGATAGGCCTGAATCACTAGGGTGAATGGCCACGAAACATGAGTTTTGACCTTAAATGGGGGAGTGAAAATAGGAGACTTTTCATTCCTTTTTTCCCTTCCCTCCCAAATCGCATCCTCAAGATATCTATGGGGATGTAAGGAACCATTGATGTTCACTCATATTCTAGAGGTAGACTCTTGAAAGGGGCTGAAAATAAGAAGCACAGCCTTGGGTAGTATTTGTGAAAGTGGTCTAAAACTAATTGTAATAATAGTCGTAACAACAAAAACAGTAATAAAATTTTGACATTTTCTGAGTACTTACGTAACAGACACCCCTCTAAATAATTTTCATAGATTAATTCATTTTGCCCTCAGCAGAACCATATGAGGTAGATATTATGGTTATTCTCATTTTGTAGCTGAGGAAGCCGAGGCACAGAGAGATTAAGCAATTTTCCTAAGGTTGCACAGCAAGTAAGGAATAGAGGCAGAGTTTGAACCCAGGTCTATCTGACTCTACAACCTGTGTTCCTAATCATTATATCATACTGAATCTGCAATAACATTTAGAAAAGAAAGAGAAACATAATAACTAAAGTTTTCCTAATAAATATGATTACAAGGTTGATCAGCTGTTTGTTGCTTGGTTTTTAATTTACATGAATGGTACCAGAAACCTGGATATCATTCTCACCTAATTTTTCTCCCTGACCTCCCACATGCAATCACTCACCAAGTCCCACTGATTCTGCCTCCCCAGTAGCTCTCAAATCCATTTATGCTCTTCTTCCCCACGGTGACCACCTTAGTTTAGGCATCATCATCATCTCTCGCCTCTTAATTGGTCTCTTTACTCTAGTCTTTCCCACTTGCAGACCAGAGGGCAGCTAGAGTGATTTTTCTAAAATGCGAATCTGATAATAATCACACCTCGCATAAAATCCTTAAGTGGCTCCCCAGTGCCTTAATAATAAAAATCTCAACTTCTTAACCTGGCTCATATCATGAAACATACTTCATCATTTAGATTATGTTTACCTTTCCAGACCAATCTCTTCTAAGGACGCCCTTCCCCCAAGTGTGGATAGCAACAATAAAAAAATTAATTATAATTCCTTAAAAATGTCTTGGTCCCTCTGAAATCATAGGACACACAGAGAAAAGAGTGTGGCTTAAGCTGAAGGGATACAAGAAGCTGCTGAGGGCTTTAAGAGAAACTAAGTCAGAAGCTAAGAGCAGAAGGGATGGAAACTCTGTGCAAACAGATAAACGCAATAAGTGCCTTTTTCATATTTACAAACCACATCAAAAAAACAGTTTGAACTACTAGTGACTGCACACTTTATAGAGGAATTCGATGCTAGCAATTAAATCCTTAATAAATATTTAAGTCCCATAGGAAGGAGTTTTTTCTTGTTTTCACAGGCCCAACAAACAGATATTTGTAAATATTCAAACTATAAGTTGTGGAGTTCTATTTCAAACAGTTTTTCAACATAGAGCCTATTTTCACTTTGAAAACTCACTATGAGATAGGCAGGGTAAGATGAGAAAATCAGATGAGAAAGGGTAAATTACTAGCCTAAGTTCACCAATCTAATTACTAGTGAAGCTCAGATTAGAGCCTCTAGTGATTCCTAATCTAGCTATCTGAAGTTTGGCTTTATAGATAACATGATTTTTATCTCAAAAAAAAACCCAGAAAAAACCAGAGACCTTCACCCTTCAGTCATGGGTTAAAACTGAAAGCTTAAATCAACATTTTCCCTTCAGTGATTCTAGTGCATCTGGTTCCAGGAGACTCAAGAGTCACTGAACAGTAGAAGATGAATTGTGCCATTAGGTAGTGAATGCAAAATTGGGTTTAATCTGGCATTAAATGGCTCTGCCAGTTTATACTCATTTTCACTCCCATTAGCCTCTGCCTCCCAACAACATGCCCAAACATCTGAATATGGATTAAGTTGAATTTCTTTTTTATGAGTAAATTTCTTCATTATGTGTTTCTTTGATTTTGTCTTCGTCAAGTTCTCATTTTACAGGAGATAGCAGTGTTTGTATCAACAGTAACCAATTCTTTCCTCTTTAAGGTAGAAAGTCTACACATTTAAATACTCAATTTTCCTGGTTCTCCTTTTTCCTGCCAGGTTTTATTAATAACTATTTTTGCAATGTCTTTATTGTAACCAAATTGTCTACATATATTTGCTTCATTTTTCTGGTTAAACCCAGTTAACTAATGAGTACACAGTCCTGGCCATCTCTCATTTCATGCTTTTTTTTCATTGATTAACCAGCTGACTTTTCTATGATGGCCCATCAACAGCTATATTTATTTTTTAATACCCTTGTTATTGCACCAGGCTAATTTTCCCAGCATTATTTCCATCTGTTTTTCACCAGCCTCATCACATAGCATACAGTAAAAAAAATGAATGTATAACAGACAGCAAATTAGTGGTTGCCAGAGGCTAGGGGGAGCAGGGGCATGGGGAGTGGCTGCTTAATGAGTATGGCGTTTCCTTTGGGGTGATGAAAATGTTTTGTAAATATTTAAATAAAAATATGTAAATGTTATGTGAATAAAGGTAATGGTTGCAAAAATTCGTGAATGTACTAATGGGCACTGAATTGTACACTTTAAAATGGTTAAATTTATGTTATGTGAATTTCACCTCGATTTTTTCAAAAAGGTAAGAAAAATTATATGCCCACATGGCACTTATATTCTAGTGGAAAAAAGGCAGACAATAAACACAATAAGAAAGTAAAGTACATTTTACATTAGAAAGTACTAACTGCCCAAGAGAAATATGAAGCAAGGTTGTACTGAAGAAGGGGGATGTGGTTTTAAACAGGGTGGTCAAAGAAGACTTCACTGGAAAGAGGACATTAAAGTAAAGAATTGAGGATGTGAAGGGAGCTAGTACAGGGGTACAAGGTAGAAGAGCACTCTAGGCTCTGAGAGAATAGAAAATGCAAAGGCCCTGTGGTCCCAAAGGTATCTGGAGGACCACCTATTCAAAGTTGCTTTTGCTTGACTTTAAGGCAGACGGCAGGGGATGTGAAAACATCATCTTCTGGCAGAGTGGAAGGGCTCAGTATCTGAGGTCAAGTCATTTTTTGTTGGATGGTCCAGGCAAGTTTGCCTGGCCAAAGCTGCACAGAATGAGGATAACACTTTGGACCAGGGACTGACACTTATTATCATTTAGAGCTTCTATTTCTACAAGCGAATGGAAGCACATGTACTTTTGGTTTAAATTCCAATTGTCATTTTGGTCACTGGCTATTTTCAATAAGTCAAGAAGCCTCTCAATAGAAGAGCTAAATAACTTTCAGAGATACATTAAGATTCAAGGGGGGGGGGAGAAAACTTTACTTTGATTGCCTGTTTTCTGCTAAATTCTTTTTGTTCCAACAAATAGATTCATTGGCAACTTTTTAAAATGAATGCACAGTCTTTCTGCTTCCCATCTTTTCCCTCTCTTTTCCAGAGAGACGGCTACTCTTCCCTAGAGAACTAGACTAAGATGGCCACTGAAATATTGAAAGCATTAGATACTTTTGTGCCCTCCCGTCTCACCCTGTCCCGATTGGCAGATCAGGATTTGTGCAAAGAAGTTCTTCTGTACCTGTAGTTGAATCATACAGAGCATGACTCTCATTTGCTTACTGACCTTATCCTGGCTTCATCTTAGCTTATTCATCCTTAATTTCCTTTTTCCCTATTTCCACATATTTTACGTATTTTCATAAGATGGCTCCAGCTTTCTAGGGAATGAGGTGGGGTATAAAAAATAATAGAAGGGATAAAATGGTGAATGACCTAATAAGCTGAAAGACAACACAAGACTGACAAAAATCCATCTGCCTATAACTTGCAGCGTGTCCTGAAACAGTCTGGCTGAGGCTCTTTGGTCTTCTCTGTTCTCCTCAGCAAGGTAAACAAATATTCACATGGATACATACAAAGGAGAGAATCCTTTTCAAAGCCCACAGTGTGTCAAGCTAATCATCATCCTCGGAATCATCAAGATTTACTAGAGGATAAGTTCACTCTCAAATATCGCCAATATGAATGGTTATTTTCAAGTCAACAAGAGCAAATTATGTAGGTCCTGGTCCTAGAAGCAGCACTAAAGGAGACACCAGCATCAGCTGTAACAGTTCACTTTGCCATAGTTAAACACATTTGCTGTGGCCTTCACTTTATTCTTCATCTAAGAAGATATAATTGGGATTCTGAAGGCTTTCAAAGAAATGTGACTCGTAAAAGATTATGATTCATTGTATTCAGAGAACTAGTTAACAGGGCATTTTAAATAAAGGAAGAAACAATGCCCCACAGAGGGTTTGATTAGAATTTACTTGGGCCCAAATCCCCATCTGTAAATTGCAACATAATCCTTGTTGATGCCATAAGAACAAAGGTGCACTGCAAGAGGATTTTCTAAAGCAAACTTTCTTTATTGAAAAGCATAGCATTGAAAATGTGAATGTTTGGTGTATTCTGCTCCTCCCCACTCCCTTACAACACGAATGCATTTACCTAAACCTTAATGAGTAATAAAGCATTTATGTTATTACACTGCGTACGAAATCAGCTGCCTTCACAAGTCCTGAAAAAGAAAATCTGCAAAAATCATTGCGAAAGAAAGGCTGTTGAGTCTTTTGAGGGGATCATTCCTGGAAGTTATTAAATATCAACTTTTTTTAAGGAATAGCCAAGCACAATGTAATATCACTGGTAAGTACCTCTAGTTGACCTTTGCATGACATGAGAGAATAAAGAAATTGTGCAAAAACGTTTAAAAGTGAGATGCACCTCTCCAAGGAGCTTAGTGACCCGACTGAAAATGTTCCTACCAAGATTAATCAATGGACTTCATAACTCGTAATTTTTCTCTGCTTTCTACCAGGAGAAGAAACGTGGCTGAAAGATGAAAAGGACCAAGTCCTGATGTCTCTGTTGAAATTATTCTGAGCTCTAAAATCATTTCTCATCTCCTGAATTTCAAGTTTGCTGATAGGGAAGGCCTATGGTATGCTGTTAATTATTTTATCTATTAAAATGCCACATCATTAGTCATCTTAACTTTTATAAGTTCCAAGCACAATCTCTGAAACTTTCTTCCAGGGAAGGTTTGACGTCAGGCTACTCTGGGAGACGGCAAAAAGAGAAAGAGCGAGCTATTCTGTTCCCTGAATTGATTGGCTTCTGGGTCAGAATGGGAAACTGAACAACTTTATGCTGAACTTTTAAGAATGCCGGCAGTGTGATTCTGACAATAGTGAAGTAGTTCTATGAACACATATTCCGAAATCAAGTCGTTTGGTGAACATGGTGGTCTCTCGCAATTTTAATTTTCCATTATTTTATACTTCTTGTTTGTTCAGTTGAGACTTAACTGTGATTTGAATTTAGGAAAAACATCTTGGGCATGTGGGAAAAGAACAAAGGTCCAAAGTTGCCTTTTATCTTAACTATTTACTATGTATATATAAAGTTCTGAGAATATCTGTACAATTGTTAAAGTCCTGAATATACTTTTGAAATTCAAAGATTTCATATTAATTCCTGAGCCTTCCTCATCTGTAATGCTATACAACTTCAGGAAATGTTATGGCAACTATTTCTGTATCCAAACAGATTCCCCAACAAAGAACAAAGAGTAGCGTGTCTCAAGGAACAGTGGTAGGACATAAGTTATCTGATTATATCACTTAGGGTTGGAAAGTAAATGTCTTTTTCTGTAATGGAACTATTTTGAGCCATTGACATTACTGCTATAACAACATATAATCCACAGTAATCTTTAACTGATTTCCTAAAGTCTCTAGATACTGAATTAGACGATGTACATTTCCAATAAAAAAGAATAGGACACATCTCATTGTTTCAGCTGAATTGTGGATTTCATTTTATTTTTTTCTTAGATGGAATATCCATATTCCTGCCCATTCTTTGCAACTACGGTCAAGTTGTTTCCTAACCCGAAATAATGCTTTTGTTTCACACTCTGCCCAGGTATTAAGGGAATAACTAATGTTCAGATGGTCACTTTGCAAAGAGGGTGTTCAAATTATGTGTGCAAAGAAGTCACTTACCCCTGATCACCACCACCAGTAGAAGACACACTTGAATTGTTAACTCCTTTGCCCAATAGCCTTGTGAACAATGTTACACAAATCAATTTATACACACATATTGTTCCTATGTAAATGTGCATATACTCACATACACACATTGATACTAACTCGTGAATTATCTTGAATAACCAAGGAATACATATATTTACCTAAATGAAGTTTCCAGATAAAGCTTTGGAATTGAAAGCTTCCTAGAATATTATTATATACTCACTTGCCTTTGGAAACTATATTTGTTGATTAATACTTAATAATATTTAACACTTTTTTTAAGTGCCATGTCATTAAGAACAGCAATTGCTGTGCTATGTTGTAATGATCTTTTTAGAGTTTTGCTCAACACTACATGGTCTCAGTGGGCTACCAACTTTTTATTCTTGTGTCTGTTTCTCACAGCTTTTCTGTCCCTTCTAGCTCGCAGTTTATTAATTGTCACTTTTTGATGCTGCCTGTATACTTACTTAGAGTTGCTTTTTAGCTCTTATCTTTTAAAGTTTAAAAATTATAACACTGCACTGTGGTTATAATGTATATAAATACAAATATAGTACATACATAAATGAAATATATACAATCATTCACCAAGGATGAGGGTGATAAATAAAAATATACTGTTGCAAAGTTCCCATATTTTATAAGAAGTAGAAAATCAATGCTAAATAGATTGGGATAAAATAAAGACACATATTATAATCCCTAAAGAAACGTCTAAAAAGTATGTATAGAAATATACTTAAATGACCATAAAGAAATTAAAATGTAATAGTAAAAAATATTTAATTAACTACCTCCCCCAAAAGGGCATGAAAGGAGGAATAGAAGAACAAAAAACAGATGGGACAAATAGGAAACATATAGCAAAAGGAAGGCATAGACCTAAGTGTATCAATAAGTACATTAAATGTAAAGAGAATAATATGTACATATATATATTAAGGGGAGTAAATAGATATACGGCATGAAATGTGTTTAAATAAATTTCAAAATTTGAAATATTACAAATATATTCTCTAAACACAGCAGAATTAAATTGAAATGAATAACAATAAGATAATAAGATATCCAAAAAAGCCCTAATATTTGGACAACACGTTTCTAAATAAACTATCAACCAAAAAAGAAATCAGAATAGTAAATGGAAAATCTCTTGAACTAAATAATGATAAAAATACACAACATAAAAATTAGTGGGATTCAGCTAAAGCAGCTATTACAGAAAATTTTATAATTTAAATCTATATTCTAAAAACAGTTTTAAAACAATGATCTAAATTCCAACCTTAAGAAGCTTGAAAAAGACAAGGAAATTAAACTTAAAGGAACTAGAAGAAAAGATAAGAGCAGAAATAAATAAAGGTAGACAAACACTAGAGAAAATCATTAAAGCCCAAAAGTTGACTATCTGATAAGATAATTAAAATTGATAAACTTCTAACAAGACTGATGCCAAAAAATAAAAAGAAAAGACACAAATTATCAATACCAGGAAGAAAGAAGGGATAGCATACAACTTCTACAGATATGATAAGAATGAGGCAATATTATGAACAACTTTATGCCAATTCAAAAATTTAGATGAAATAGACAAATTCTTTAAAAAACAGTTATCAAAAGTTAAGAAGGATGAAATGGAAAATCTGAATAGCCCTATATCTATCAAATAAATTAATCTCCAAAAACCTTCCCATAAAGAATATATCCAGGCCTAGATTGTTTCACTGTGAATTCCATCAAACGTTTTAAGAAGAAATAATAGCGATTTTATGTAAACAATTTCAGAAAAAGAGTTGGAGGGACTACTTACCAACCTATTTTACAAAACTAACAAAATCATCATACTCAAACCACACAAAGATACTGGAAGAAAAAAAAAACTACAGAGCAATATGCCTTGTGAACATAGATGCAAAAGCCCTTATCAAAATATTAGCAAATTGAGGGGCTGGCCCCATGGCATAGTGGTTGATTCTGGTGCACTCTGCTTCGGTGGCCAGGGTTTGTGGGTTTGGATCCTGGGTGTGGACTTATACCACTCATCAGCCATGCTGTGGTGGCGACCCACATATAAAGTGGAGCAAGACTGGCAGAGATGTTAGCTCAGGGCTAATCTTTCTCAAGCAAAAAAAGAGCAGGGTTGGCAACAGATGTTATATCAGGACTAATCTTCCTCAGCCAAAAAAAAAAGATATTAGCAAATGGAATCCAAAGAAATATAAAAATATATATACTTGATAAATAGAAATGCTTGCAAAATATATATCTGACATAGGACTTTTTTCAGAATATATATTTTAAAACATAATAATACAGAAAAAAACTAATTTTTAAAAGCTGTCAAAAAATTTAAAAATATTTACAAGAGAAGATATATGATTAGTCATCAGGGAAATATAAAATTAAAACCACAATAAGATAACAACTCTCACCCGCTAGAATGGAAAACAATGAAAGGATGAGAAAGACAGAGAATACCAAATGAGGGAAGGATATAGAATTATTGCAACTCTCACACATTGCTAGTGCAATATAAAACGATACAATCACTTTGGCAAAATATTTGACAGTTTCTTTTAGAGTTAAACATGCATCTACTCTTTGAACCAGCAATTCCACTACTAGGGATTTACTCAAGAAGAATGAAAATATGTGTACCTAAGAAGATCTGTACAAGAACGTTCATAGCAGCTTTATTCATATTGCTCAAAAATAGAAACAACCCAAATAATCATCAACAGAAGAATGGATACACAGTAGTAAGAACGAACTGCTGATACATACAACAGCACGGACAAATCTCCCAGATACAAAAAAATTATATAGCGTATGCTTCCATTTATATGAAGTTCTAGAACAAGCAAAAATAATCTGTGGTGAAAAACTCAAAACATTGGGTTCTTCTAGAAATGGAAAGAGAGATTGACTTGGAAGGGACACGAGAACTTTCTGGGATGATTGAAATGTTCTAAATCTTGATAGGGGTGTGGATTACATGGCTGTATCCATTTGCCAAAATTCATTGAATTGTACACTTAGGATTTAAGCTTCTTAAGGCATGAAAACTTTCTATCAATGAAAATAAAAAGAACTGTAAACAAACATTGAATCCTTTGGGGGGGGCTTCCTTATCATAGTGGAATGGGTTAGCAATTCTAAATTCTGTATACTCTAGGCTTGAGCAAATGAGTAAATCTATTATCTATCGAAGATAATGGGAGGGACATTTCTCTTAGTAAAGTACGACACAAATATGGAAATGGGGAAGACTAGAATGTTTTCTGTGGTATTTGAATGGAATTGGAGGTATCAGTACAAACTCATAGTTTTTAATAGATATGTTTTTTCTCACTCTGCTGAGAAGGACTAGAAACAATGATGCAGCTTGTTGGAATGAGCACATCGAGTGCCCAGACGTTGGTTTTTAAGTATTATTCCTCACTAAAAGGAACGAGAATCCCATGAAGAAATGGCTGGTGTTAGGTCTGGAACAGGGAAAGAATAATTTGAGCCTGTAACAGCTTCTTGCACCATAAAGTTTGGAAATGCTCAACAAATGGAGACAGACGTGTTAAAAGGGCACAGGGGCCAGCTTGAGGGGTCCTAGTGACCAGTTCTGAGGCAATTTGCACATCAAAAAAGTAAGTATAAAGGATTGTAACCCACTCAATAAATAAGAATCCATGAGTCCACACTGATTTAAGTAATGAAATAAGTAGGAAAGCAGGGAAATTGCCCTCATTATAGTGAAATGACAACCAATAAATACAAAATAAATGCCGAAATTAGAAAATTATCAGTAGATGCTAAACTAGCGGGTAAAAGTTTGATAAGGTGAAGAATACTTACATGGCCTCAAAATGTCTCCCCACAAATTGCTAATTACTTACAAAGGGAAAAAAACTAACTCCATAGTGGAGAAACCTGAAGGACGCGACCTTAACCAAGTCATCAAACTTAAGCTCACCAATTTTGAGACAAACCCATATCATGTCTCCTAATAACATGCACAGAAAAGGACACGACCTCTATGTTGTAGTATTCCTACCAAAAATGCACAACCTAAAACGAATTAGGAGGGAAACACCAGGAAATCTCAAATTGAGGAGTACTCTATAAAATAATCGGTCTATACTTTTCACAAATTTCAAAGGAACACAAAGTCTTAAGGACTGTCCCAGATTAAACATGACTGAAGAGATAAGACAACTAAATGCAATGTGTGATCCTGAATTTGATCTTGTATTGGGAAAATGCTAGCTATAAAAGACATGATTAAGGCAATTATACAAATTTGAATGCGGAATGCAGATTAGACAGAAGTAATGCGTCAGTGTTAAATCTCCTGATTTTTATGACTGTACCATGACGTATGCAAGAGAATATTTTAGCTCTTAGCAAATACACAATGAAGTATATGGGTAAAGGGGCATGATATCTCCAACTTATTCTCCAATTGTTCAGAAAATAACATATATAATATTATAATTCTATAACATAATGTATACATTATAAATTAGATATCTATATATAGATATAGATATTAGAGATATCAAGAATGAAAAAGTAAATAGGGCAAAAAATTTTGTATCTGTTGAAACACATTTGTGATTCTGTTAAATGGTATATGGAAATACCTTGTTCCATGCTTAAAATTTTTCAACTCAACACCAAGTAGTTACAATTAAAGGGTTAAGAATAGAACCTGTGTAATCATAAGGAATGTCATCTAATTGATCCAACAAGAAAAGGAAAAATATTCAAAAAAAGAAGAACCCCAGATTTAAAAAATTATTTCCCCATTAGTCTTTGTAAATACAATGATGGTAGGGGAAAAAAAGGAAAAGGAACAGTGCTCTGCCCTAGGTGGATGTGCCTTGTAGGTCTCCCATTTAATTTTGTACCCTAGGCCTTTATAAATTATCTCTAAACGTTATAAATTAAATTCTTTCCCTCCCGCAGTGTGAACTATCAGCCATATTAGAAGATCATTCTTATTATCCAGAAACAGTAGTTTACAGTTTGTGTTTTCTCATGAACCTGACAACTTCAAAAGAGATTTGGTAGGAATTTCCATTTAGGAGGGTATGCAAAGCATTTGAAGGAGCACTGAAGAGATTTCAAGTGAGAATTGTGGCTTTTTTTTTTTTAATGTGGGGAAAGGGTGAGAGAGAGGGAGGAAAAAGGAAAAGAAAAATAAAGGAAAAGAGATATTTTAAAGGTGAAAGCTGTCACTGGTGGTGCTTGAGGCATAAAGTACATTTAAAAAAAAATAGGTCTAACATGGACATAAGAACGGTAGGACTGCGCCCAGTTCTCACGTAAGACAGGATCTTATCTGCATTGTAACTTATCTTCCTACAAACAAAAACAAAAAGCCTGTTTAATGCCCCATATCTTCTTTCAGCTATTCCCTGATTTCTCCTTCACAGCAAAATTTCTCAAAAGAGTTGCTTACATTCATTGTCTTCCCTTCATTTCCCAGTCTCTCTTCAACTCATTCCTGTTAGGCTTTGTCCCCAACAACACATCAAAAATAATTTTTGTTAAGGCGCCCAATGACCTATCTGTTGCCATATGTAATGATTTATTCTTACTCTTCAAATTATTCAAACTCTCAGCAGCATTTGCCAGACTTGATCACTCTCTTCAACTCAAAACAGTAGCTTCTCTTGGCTCCTGTGACACTCACACTCATTGGCCAGTCTTTTGCAGTCTCTTTTGCTGACTCTTCTCCTACCCGATCTTCAATTGTTAAAGTTTTTTCCCAGCTCAGGCTTGTATTTTTTTTTAATCTTCCCTAGCTGATTTCCTAGATGCCATTTATTTAGTGACGGCCCTTGAAATGGCATCTCCAATTCTGACTTCTTCCCAAAATCCAGACTCATATACCCAATTATATCTTTTACTTCTCCATTTGAATATCTAAAAGATATTTTTAATTTATTGTATCACAAACTTAACTCTTGATTCGACCCACAGCCTCAACCCTCAAACCTATTCTTCCCCAGTTTTCCCCATTTCAGTAAATGGTGTCATCATCTCACCCAGTGAAGTGAGAAATCTGAGTCATCCCTCTTTTCCTTCACCCTCCATATCCAAGCCATTACCAAATCCTGCCCAATGTGCCCCCAAATTATATCCCAAGTCTATCTGCTTCTCTCCATGTTCACTGTCACCATTCTAGTCTAATCAATCATCATTTCTTGAAGGGACTATTATAATAGCTTCCTAATCAGTCTCCTTGCCTCCACTCTTGCCATTCATTCTTTAAAATCACCCAGATCATTTTAAAATGAAGGGCAGATCATGTCACTATGGTGCTTAAAATCTTCCAATGCTTTCCCATTATGCTTAGAATAACATTCTAACCCCTTACCCTACTGAAAAGGGTCCATATGATCTACTCCCTGACTACCTCTTTGTCTCAGTCCATTCTGGCTACAATAAAAATATACCATGGGGGCTGGCCCAGTGGTGCAGCAGTGAAGTTCGCATGTTCTGCTTCGGCGGCCCAGGGTTTAAGTTCGGATCCCGTGTGCAGACCTACGCACTGCTTGCCAAGCTATGCTGTGGCAGGCGTCCCAAATATAAAGTGGAGGAAGACGGTCACAAATGTTAGCTCAGGGCCAGTCTTCCTCAGCAAAAAGAGGAGGATTGACATGGATGTAAGCTCAGGGCCACTCTTCCTAAAAAAAAATGTATGTATACCATAGACTGGGTGGCTTATATGTAACAGAAATTTATTTCTAACAGTTCTGAAGGCTGGAAGTCCAAGATCATGACACCAGCAGATTCAGTGTCTAGTGAGGGCCCACATCCTGGTTCACAGAGAGCCTTCTTTTCTCTGTGTCCTCACATGGCAGAAGGGGCTAGGGAGTTCTCTGGCCTCTTCATATAAAGACACTAATCCCATTCATGAGGGCACCATACTCATGAGCTAATCATCTCGCAAAGGCCCCACCTCCAAATACCATCATATTGAGCATTAGGTTTCAACATATGCATTTTAAGGGGGGAGGCAAACCTTAGTCTACAGTGCTCTCTGACCTCATCTACTACTCAACCTCTTGCTCTCTACGTACGAACCAGCCATACTGGCTTTCATTTTGTTCCTCCAAAGTGCAAAGCACATTCTGACCTCAGGACTTTTGTGCATCAGTTCCCTCTGTCTGGAATGCTCTTCACCACAAATCGCTTATTTTCATACAGACCTCTGCTCAAATGTTACCTCCTCAAAGAAGCCTTTCCTGTGGCTCTCTTTCCCTTTATCCTGTTTTATCTTTATTTTAGCACTTATCCCTACCTTACTATAATACATTATATTTGTCTACTGTTTGTCTTTACACTATAATTTTAGGTCCATGAAAACATATAGCTAGTTTTCTTTAATGCTGTACACTCAGTGAGAATCCAACAAATATTTGCTGAGTGAATGAAATTCGCACAATGATCTAGGATTAAATGTTTTTAGAGTTAGAGAAGACCTTAAGTTAACTAGACCTGTTTCATATTTTTATAGGAGCAGTGTGTTAAGCCAAAAGAACCAAAGAGATCAAATGGCATATTAAAGGTGACAGAATTTTCTGGTGACAGAGCCAAGATTAGTGTTGAGGTCTTCTGATTTCTATCCCATGCTCGCTCTTCTGGTCCAGTTTGTCCCATGCTGCTAGTGACACTGAGAGAAATATTGGAGAAATACTTTGCTGAACTATATAATGTCATTCTGCTTAAATGAAAGAAAGATACTGAACTGTGGCATGAATTCAGCATTTTTATTTATCCAGCAGCTGTTGACTGACCATTGACCATGTACAAGGCACTGTTTCCATTGCAGAGGTGAACGAGAAGTGACTCTTACTTTTAAGATTTTTTAATCTAGAAAGGAGAATAAACCTAATTAATATAATGCAAGACAGAATGTGATGAGTCTCAAGTGGGTGGCAAAAAGTATTATGTGGGTCCAGAGGAGCAAGTAATTATGTACTGCTGATTCAGGATTGTAAAAGGCTTGATAGAAGAGGTAACACTTGACATGGGCCTTTAAAGATGAGAAATGCAAGTAAACCGGGAATGGCATGAACAAAGGCATGAGGGAATGAAAACACATGTATGCATTCTAGAAAGAACAAGTAGGACAGTTAAGCTGATCCATGGGGTCTCTGTGGTACTGTAGATATCACTAAAGTTGGAAAGGTAGTTTGGGGCAAGAATATAAAAAGCTTTGCATATCTGACTAAACCAAGAGTTTGGGCTTTATTTCCTATGTGTCCAGCCATCATTTGCTGTATGAACATTAAATAAATGAATGGAGGATCATTTTTCTTTTGAAAAAGGGGAATGACATGATGTGAGTAGTGCTTTAGAAAGATTTATCTGGCAGCTGGGTATATGACAGATTGGTAGAGCAGTTTTGTGATTGGTAGAGTAATAAGAGGAGGGTATTCAAGGCAGAGGCAACCATAAGAGTGCACCATAGAGGAAGGAACAAGTAGCATGTGTTCGTGGGATTAATCAACCTAACTTGAATATGAAGAGTTGTAGAGAACGAAGCTGGATAGGAAGGGTGGAGATAAACTATGAAGGCCCTTGAAAGCTAAAGCATATAGTTTAGGCATAAACTATATAAACTATATAAATATAACATAAACATATATATATAAAGCATATAAACTATATGCTTTATAGACTGAAGGCAAATAGGTCAGTTTGGGTGGTTAGAAATAGCCCAGGCAAGAGGTAAAGAGGTCCTGAACAGGAGAGTAGGGATGGGGCTTTTCTGTTAATGTTCAAATCAACCATGCAGACTTTGACAACTTACATGGGAAGGAAAAAGATTATCTAATTCAGTGCTATGCTCTAGATCAGAGACTTTCAAACTTTATTTTTTTTACCACAAGCCCTAATAATAAATATATTTTATGTCCTGACTCAATGCACATGCGTGCACACACATACACACACAATTGAAATGCAATTTCACATACTTCCTCTTATCATCCACAGTGCTATCCTATTCTATTTTCTATTTCAGTTAAAAAATACCAGTCACAACTTTTGACATTGATTTATAACTTACTAATGAGTCATAGCCCATAGTTTGAAAAACACTGCCCTAGATTTAATTCCAGTAATTTGGATGTCACTAACCCACACATACTTCCAGGTCTCAGGATTCACTTTATACCTGTTTAACCATCTACCAAGAGTTAATCAATTTGACCTAAAGCAAATAATTCAAAGCCTGGAGAAATGATAGCTTTAGAAACCTCTCTCTTTCAAATGCCTTTATTTAAAAAAATACTCACCCACCTCTACATCAGACTACTTCAATAACTCTGCCACCAAATAAACCACTGCCAGATGATCTGCTTTGACTTCCCATGGTTCTCTACTGCCTAGTCCAAAAAGCCTAAACTATATGCTTTAGCTTTCAAGGTCCTTCATAGTCTATCTCTACTCTTCCTATCCAACTTCATTTTCTACAAATGTTCCTGTTCCTCATGTTCCAGTTAGACTGATTAATCCCACAAATACACACCGGTTGTTCCTTCCTCTAAACCATGCCCTATAGCATGCTCATATTGTTGCCTCTGCCTTGAAAACTCTCTCTTTACTTCTCCACCAATCACAAAACTGCCTACTCTAGCCCGTCTACTTCATAAGGTGTCTTATGCTAATTACTCTGTCTCACACTGAATCATTTCAACACACACACACACACACACACAAACACACCCACCACAGGGTGTTTGACTTTACCATAGTGTGCTCTCTATTCCAACTGTATTATATTCATCTCCATAACCTGAGATAACATGATTAGTGGAAAGAGCACAAACTTTGGAGCCAGACAGATCTAAGTTCAAATCCTGAATCTGTTATTTAACAGTCATGCCTCCTTTGGCAAATTACTTCTCTAAGCCTTAAACCACATATCAATTAAGTATGAATAATAGTACCTACCTCATAAGGTTACTTTGAGCATTATATCTCAGATACAGGTGTAAAGGATCTAGTACAATACCTGCTATGTGCTCGAAAACTATTTTCCCCTGCATGTTCTTTCACTGAAAAGAGGTTTCATGTCTTATACAGCATCTAAGACAGGGTTGAGTACCTAGTAGGCACTTACTGAAATCTGGTTATTTACTGATCAATCAATTCACACTTCTCCACTATTATTGTATCTAAGTAAATTAATTTTTTCCAGTCATTATAGCCAACTACACAGCAAAGCAAGAAATAAAGGAAAACCATCTACTTTTTCAATTGGCTTACTTTTGTTGGAAATTAGCAAATGGAGGTTCCCAAAGATGTTCTGAGAAATAAGTCCAGCAGACAGACACTGAAAAAGCAGTGCATTTCCTTGATTACCTTTCATGTTTCTGTGACTCTTCCTCTACTCTTGCAGTTTCCTTTGTTGCGTTCTCCTCTGCAGACTAAATTGCACCAGGGGACTCAAAACAGACATGTCAATTACGTGGCTGTGATCTTTGCTAAAAAATCTTCACATCTGTGTTGAGTGAAAAGCCCTCATCATATTAAAAAAGACAGTAACTCTAATGCAGTCCTATTCATTCATGGAATAGGCCCATTTCTGAAGTTACTCCAGTTATTATCAAGCTATTATTTAGCTCAAGGTTTTTGATAAAAGTCTACAGAAATTTCCCCTTGCCTTAGCTCCAAGAAGCAGAGCTCTGGTAAATGGAAACTGCAGGATCTTGAGGAACTTGTCCACTCAACTGTGGGAAATGGTGACAGATTCAGGAATAATGTACCCCATTGTTTTCCACAAAGGACAGCACATCATAAAGGAAACAGCACATTGCTTACATGTAGAAAAAAAATGTTTTTATTACATTATGATCTACTGTTGCAAATTGCTTTTGCTCAACTCTCTCACTTTAGTTATGTCATGTTACAAACAGTTCAATCACTATAATGCACGCTAAGCTAACTTCTTACATAGCTTAATTATATCTGTTACTGTTTTGAGGCTGAATGTCAGAGCTGAAAGGGTCCTTAGAGTGTGAGGTACTGAGCTCACTCCTAAAGGGCAAATTGAAGATTTACATTACTTTATCTAAGAATTATAATTAGAAATGTAAAGATTACCTGTACCAAGGTGCCAAGGTTCTCTTTAAGGAAGTGAAAAGATGATTCACAGAAAAGTAAAGTGTAATTGTTTTGAAATATATGAAAGCATGTTTAACATCAATCATAATAAGATAAATCAAATAAACCTACAATGAAATACAATATTCTTCCTATCTGCTTGGCAAAGAGCAAAACGTTTGAGGAAAAACTGTGTTGATAAGGACTTGGGGAACCAGGTATTCTCAGATGCTGTTGGTGTCATTATACATATGTGTAAAATTCCTGAAATTGGAATTGCTAGATATTTGTTAATATCACTGTTGATTTTGTCAGCATTATTAGGAAAATAGTTTTGAATTCACGTGGAATACATGAAAGAGTCTTGGGGTCCCTAAGAATCCTCGGGTCACACTTTGAGAACCACTGTTACAAGCAATAGAATATTTAAGATATCCAAAAAAGCTGGAAAAATGATTACATCCAGGTAAGGGGTTCGAGATAGAAGGGAGATTTTTCAGTATACAAATATTTGTAGTTTGGATTTTTTTTTACTGTGTGTAAGTATTGCATATTCAAAAATAAATAAAAACTGACAGAGGTATTCTTATTGCTTCCTTAATAAAGCTAAGTGACTTAAACAATAATTCTTAACAGAACAGAAGGCCTATATTTGAGAATTGTGGCTTATATTCCTGATGAGTCTGTGATCAGTCATAAATGCCACAAATCCACCATGACACCTTGAAAAGCATTATGATTCAGTTGGACAGAGGCCTTCAAGCTGAAGTTTCACTCTTGTGCCCCCTGACTTTCTGTCAAATAGTTAATGAAAAGTAAACAAATATTTAAAGACAACAGGTAGCCCTTTTGTCATCGAAAATATATACCTCTAATGTATCTGTTATGTAAGATTCTCATTTTTGTTTTTTTAAAGCACAGAATGTTGTAAAAAGGGCCTGGTGATCTCAGTTCTCAAACATCCTGTTCTATGTAAGAGGCTTTGACAAGTAGCAATTCAGCACAAAATGTAATAATTCATTACATTTCAAAATGGTTTTGATTTTTCTGAAGCCTAGAGGAGGCTTTAAATAGGCAGAAATGGTCTTTATGAGGGGCTAAGGGCCCAGCTGTGAATCTCATTTGATGGCCCTTCAGAGCCATGTGTCCTAGCACTTGACCTGCTTTTGTCTTAGCAAAAGAGAAATGTTCCTATTAGAAAAGTAAAGTTCAATGAACTTGGATAGTTCACTTAAAGGAAAATCTAACTCCACTAAGTGTTAGCGAGGCATCCGGGTACTCAGTATTCACTTCTCTGGTGTAATGATACTCAACTCTAATCAAATTTGAGCAGGAGATTTGTACTCCTTCTGACATAATACTGGAACTTCAATGATCTAGGAGACTTTGGCATAACTATCAACTCAATCACACATGCAGAAAATAAGGAAGTTATTCACTTGACTCCTTTTCTCTTCCCCCTTCCCAATTTGTCACTACCAACTCCTTTAATATAGAAATCTTCTCCCACTTAAAAGTCTTCAATGGCAACAAATCATCATAACCAAGAAGATAAAATCTCAGCTCCTTAGTATGGCACTCAGGACTCTGAATCATCTGGCCTTTGCTTATCTCTCCAGTCCTTCTCCACCTTGTCCACTTGATAAATTACAATCCATCTTTCAAAGCAATGCTCACATGTTCCAGCTCTGTGAAGTATTTCTGGATAAATTTCGCTTTTGTTTACTGGACCTTTACTCATCACTAAATTCTCTTTATCAAAAGTCACCCCGTTAGCAAAGCCTTCCACCACACCCTACCTACCTCCTCCTAAGATGAATTCTGGGTTCCCATAATATTTTGTACATATTTCTAATGCAGCACTAAAAGTGTCATATTATCATTGTTAATGTGTCTCATTTCTCTACTATACCATGGATTCCTTAAAGGCAGACACCAAAGCTTATTTATCTTTGGGTTTTAGCACCTAGGACAATGCCTGGAACACAACAGGTTCTTAAGCAAATGCTACATAAAGAAATAAAGAAAACTCTCAAGAACAAGAGCCTGGAAAGGCAGTACGGTATAGTGAAAGGAACACAGATATGAGGATTAAGATTTTGTCAACTAGCAACTGTCATGTTTCTAAATCAAAAGGCCAATTCTGATTCGTATCTTACATGACCGGTCAACAGCATTCAACACAGTCTTTCTCTCTCCTCTTCTTGATTCACTGTCTTCACTTACTCCCTCTTGGTTTTCCTCATACTTCATTAGATGCTCCTCCTCAGTCTCCTTTGCAGTTTCCCTGTTATCTCCCCAGCCTCTAATGCTGACATGTATTCACAGTTCAGAAGCTGCACCTCTTCTGCTATCTATCTACATTGCTCAGTGATCTCATGAATTTGCCTACCATTTATATGCTATTCACTCCCAAATTTATTTCTCCATGGTGGACTTCTCCTTTAACTCACATACTCAACTGCCCATTCAACATCTCCACTTAGACGTCTTAGAGATGTCTCAAATATAACATATACGAAACCAAACTCCTGATTCCTGATCTTCCTCATCTCAACAATCAGCAATTCCACCCTTTTAGTTACACAGGCCAAGAAGTCTGGAATCATGTGTGACTTGTGGCTTTCTCTCACACTCAATGTATCCAAAAATATGCTGGCTCTACCTTCAAAATATAACCATAATTCTATCACTTTTAATTCCCTTGGCAGCTAATACCCTAGTTCAAGCCACTATCATCTTCCCTCAGGACTATAGCAATAGCCTCTTAACTGGTCTCCCTGCCCCAGTCCTTGCCCCTTCAGTCTGCGTTCCACCCAGGGACCAGAATGTTCCATATAAAATATGCCAGACCATGTCAAGCCTCTGGTCAAAACCCTCCAATGGCTTTTCACCTATGAAGAAAATCCAAAATCCTTACAAGGGCCTACATGGCCCTGCATGATCTGAACATACCACCACCACCTCTCTAACCTCATCTTCTAATTCTCTCTCCACTGCTCACTCCGCTCCAGCCACTTTGGCTTCCTTGCTATTCCTTGAAGTCTGAGGGCTCCCACAGAGGATCTTTGCACTTATTAACCCTCTGCCTAGAACAAGCGTCCCTGAGATATCAGCATGGCTAACTCCTGCATTTCTGCCAGGTCTCTGTTCAAATACCACCTTATAAATAAGGCTTTCCCTGACCATTCTGTATTATACAGTCAAAATTCCCTACCATCTTGCTTTATTTTTCTCCATTGCACCTCTCTCTCTCTCTCACACACACACACATATACACATGCATACACAATGCTCATTAGTTTATTGCCTATCTTCCTATCTTCCCCCATTAGAATGTACACTCAATGAAGGGAGTTGGTTTTTTTAGCCACTGATAAATCTTCATTCCTTAGATCAATACCCAGAGTAAAGTAGATGCTCAATAAATACTTGCTGATTGAATGAATGAATGGATACACTGGCTGTTGACCACAAGCACAGTCATTTACTCCTTTAGATTCTTGTGAACTTCAGTAAAATGAGAGGTTTAGACTAAGGTCTTCTCCAGTTTCACCATTTTAATGAACTTATAACTTATTCTTCTGAATCCTCTCAGGCCTTCTTAGCACACTATCGGGTATAGTATGTATTCAGTAAATATTTCTTTATGGTCTATAATTTGGGATTAGAGGAGCCTGCATTTGTTAATGGCTAGGCAGAATTTACGTGCAATAACTCTTTTAATCCTCACAATAATCCTGTAAGTAACATATTATTATTCCCACTGTACAGATGGGGAAACTGAGGCTCAGAAAGGATAAGTGCCTTGTTCAGGTTTATATAGCTAGCAAAACGGTAGGACAAGGATTTAAACACTGGTCTGTATGGCAAGTCCTGTGCCCACTCTGACAAACTACCCTTGACCTTTGAAGGCTAAACATGACAGTTTTAACAAAAAGAAAAAGAGAGTAGCAATACATAATGGTAACTTAGTTTGTAAGGGAATGACTAACTTACTGCCTGTGAATAAAGGCCCATTATTTTGTAGCCCCTAGAAATTATTTTTCTCAGAATTCCCTCTTTGAAAATACTCCCATCACCATGACCCCAGGAAGCATACTAAAACAAGCATGCTATGATCAGCATTTTTCCCTAGTCTATGTAGAATTCTAATATAAAGAAAAAAGAAAGAGGGAGTGGCTTTCCCCCAGTATATGCTGACAACAGTATTCACCAGAGGGCATTAAATATGAAGCCTGCCAACACTAATCTAGTGACAAAAAGTAGACAGATGATTGCCTAGGACCAGGGGTGAAGGTGATTAACTGCAGCTTTTTAGGGTCACATGGCTACATGTATTTGTCAAAACTCATTAATGGCTTCATTTTATTGAATGTAAATTATATCTCAATAAAGTTTATTTAAAAATAAATATGTGTAAGAAAAATTTATTTAGAAGTTTTTTAAAATAAAACTTAACTACATAAAAAATAGGTGCTACCTTAAGCAAAGTTGAGGAATTAAATGGGAGTATATGGAAAAAGGATTAGAAAATGATGTTTTAATTAACAGAAGTAAATAGTGAACTACTCACTTTACTTAAAGCAAGATTTAATTTACCCCAATTTGATTTGCACACTACTTTTCAGAAGCCTATTGTATCTTGTAATGGGAGAGGAACACTGAATGGTCTGACAGAGATGGAAGAATCAGTGACACTAGAAATTGCCTATTGACTCATAGGCATGGAATATACAGCCAAACTGCTTATTGTATTAAGCAGAGGATGGAGATGACGAAGGGGAAATGAAAGGTTGTCTTTTCCTTTTCAAAGCTTAATGTCTAGTGAACGGGTCTGGCTAATAGGTGCGTATCAAATCCAAAATAACCCAACTCTCCAATGACCCCTCTCTTCCTTGGCCTCTCGCTGACCAACAGTTCCCCAACTGTGTCCAGTCTTTATGCTATTCCCCTCTGGTGGGATCCATAGCACCCTTGGCAGACTTCTGTCAAGATATTTAGCCTACCGTTGCACTCACTGTATCTACCTGTTGATAGTCTGTATCCCCTCCCCCACGAGATTGTGAGCTTCTTGAGGATAAGGATTATAATTTATTCATCTCTGAATCTCCAACACCTATCATGGTACCTGGTACATGTAGCCTATAGAAAGATTTGTGATTGAATGAACCTTTCACCAAAAGGCACCAGAATCCATCCAGCTGAATAAGCATAAAACCTAAGCATCACTTAAAAGACATACATCTATTTATCTAATATTCCATATCTGATCTATCACCAAATCCTGTTGATTTTACCTTCTGACTAGTCCCTCAAGTCTATCTACTTCTCTCCATAGCCACAACTCCACCTCAGTCCAAGGTACCATCACCTATAACCCGGACTACTGCAATCACAAATATTCTGGCTCCCCTCCAACCAATTTTCCATACTGAAACCATCTGATGATGTTACCCCCACACCCTTACTTGAAATCACTTTAATGGCTTCCTGTTGCTCTTAGGATAAAGAGGAAATATTTAGTGTGGCATAAAGGCCCTGCACTGTCTTGTTCTAACCCCTCTCCAGCCTCAGCATGTTCTAGTCTCTTCCTCCCTCACTTCACTCCAGCCAGCTGCAGTTGGCCTTATTTTAGCTGCTTGTTTTTACTCTGATCTCTCTACAGGGCACGCTTGCACATGCTGATGCTTTTGCCAGGAAAGTCCTTCCTTCCTCTCCTTTCATAGTTAATGCCCACTTACCCTTTGTATCTCTGCTTAAGCTTTATTTCCTCTAAGAAGCCTTCTCTGACCTCTCTGATTAGGTCAAATCCCTCTAACACATGTTCTTTTAGCCCATGTACCTCTTTCCTTCATAGCACTTTCACAATTAAAACTTCGTAGTTATTTGGGGGATTGTTTAAGGTCCATTTCTCCAACTAGAGTTTAAGCACTTAAAGGTAATCATTGTGTGGGATTTTGCTCACCACTGCATTCCCAGGGCTTTGCACAGCACCTATTATACAGTGAGAGCCAAAATATATTTTTAAATAAATAAATGAATATAGCTATACCAAAACAATAGCAATTAAATAATACATATTTTTATCTTTAGGAATTTCTGTCACTCATTTAATAAATTTTTCTTTAATCTCCTACTCTGTGTCAAGCACTCCACTAAAGTGATAAGAATGCAAAATGTTAAAATAGATATAATTTCTGTTCTAATGGAACTTACAGACTAGTTTGATGAAAGGGTTATTTTTCCAACAGTTTCACTTATAAAGCTACATTTTCTATAACTCAACTAAGGTACTGTTTTTATTAAGCAGGTTGTTTGAACTTTCTGGCTTGTGTTGTTGGACGCTGTTTTGTTCTATCACTGTTTGTCTTACCCTGTGTGAAGTCTTTGCTGTCCTTGAGCCAATTCCAGCTGCTAGAACATACATGGGGCATTTTCCTCCTTTGCAGCCTACTAAAGATCAGTGATAGTAACAGTAGTAGCAGTACTATTATTACTAGTTCTATTAGTAGCAGTCATAGGAGCAATCAATAGTGATCATAATGACAACAGCAATGATAGAAATAGCTATCATTTACTGTTATCTCAAATTCTCCCAACAAATCGACAAGGTAAAGATATACAAACAGTGTAGAAATGAAGGTTCAGAGGAGTTCAATAACTTGCCCAGGGTGACTCAGCAAGTCAGTGGTAAAGAAAGAATTTGAAACCAAATCTTTCTAACTTTAAATCCTGTGTCCTTTCCACTCCACCATACATCCTCTAGAGCAAGGGAGGCTGCTGGAGTGATTTTGTCAGTCCTGATGTCTCCCTGCTGATAGACTTCAATGTCCATGAAGTAGTTCATGAGGCGATTTTGTAGTGCATATAATAACTAAGGAAGGATATATGTTTTGAGGATCAAAAAATCTTTGGATTAGAAAATTGACTTATGAAACAACCAAAAGGGGATAAATATGTAGTCTTCCAAGGTTAGTTTGAAAATTGCCCTCTTTTATCACAAATTCTGAGAGTTATTGAAGAATATAAGCTAATGGCTTCTGGAAAATGTCAAAAATCCCATACTTCCACAGTTTTGCTTGAATGACTTTTATAAACCAGATCAGCAGAACTCTCTGAAGGCTTTGCATTAATTTGACTTAAATATTTCAATTATAATGACGACATCGATTAACTTTGGCATTTGAACAGCCTTCGAGGCAAGACTTAGGACTATGTTAGAAAAGCACTATGGAATGGCAGAAAGTAGCATTATATTGGGAAAAGTCTCAGCTTATCTACTCCCAAACTGTGTCTTTAGGGCACATAAATTAACCCCTCTGGGTTCTGCTACCTTGTCTACAGAATGAGAGGATCTGATTCTACGCTCTTCAAAGACCCTTCTAGCTCTTACTCACTCTTGAAGTTATTTCTAGTTTGCAAATACTACTGGGCAAATTACAAGTCTCTGTAGCTAGAATTCCAAGTGAGTAGAAATTAATTAATTACTTAGTAAACAAGCCTCCGAGAATTGGATGATATTTGGTTGACAGGACAGGAAAAGTATATGCTCTCTCATGCAGAAGCTCCGAGAAAATGATATTGGCTATCTTTCCAGTATTTTTCTTCCTAGTCTTCCCCACCAACCAGACTTACATGGGCCAGTTGGTGAGATGAGGTGTACCTGCGTGCTCCCAACAACCAATGCAGCAGCAACTAGTATAGTGCCTTTGCAGAGAAAAGAGATCCAGAAAAATCTTCCTTGAATTGAGTTAAAATGAGGAACTACAAGAAGGAAAGGTGTGCAAACCTCATAGCACAAGGGAAGGCAAGGCTCCTGGGCCACAACAGGTACAGGGTACGCAGCAGGGTTAATGCACAGTTGTGAAGGGTTTCACTTGGGAAACAGGTACCTAATGTCCAAAAGCTGGACCTTATTTATCAGTGAGGAAAGATCCTAACTTTTCTGTTCTGCATATTCCCAAATATTCCAAGAATATAAGTTATTCTCCCTGACATTCAAGGCCCTCCAGTAATCAAGTCTACTTTACCTCTCTAATCTTACCTCCCAGTGTTTGCTAATGCAGTCCCCTGGCTCCACTTGGTCATTAAACTTGAGAATGCGTGAATTATAAACTCAGAAATCAGAGAGATTGGCCTTCAAATTCCAACTCAGTCCCTTATCAGCTGTGTGACTTTGGGCAAGTTACTTAATCTTGCTGAGTCTTGATTTCCTCACCAGTAAAATTATAACACCTACTTATATAGGGCTTTTGTGAAGTTATCACTCAGTGAGATGATAAAAACTATAATAATAGTAGCTATCATTTATTTTGAACAAACTATCTACCAGGCTCTATGCTCCTTTCATCATACCACACTTAGGGAGATGCCCTCTTGTTGGGAATAGACGCCAAACTAAGAATTCAGAACAAAGTATCCAGAGGATATGAAGGCAGCTGCTAGTATAGGCACGCAGTCACCTTCAGAATGACCAGCAGGCTTATATGTCAATTTTATCTCAGTAACCCTGGGGGAAAAATAAAAAGAATGACCAGGAAGCAATGGGTATTCCAGCAGCAGGCTGTGCAAGTGCACCAGAAGTCTAGGGACAGGCCCTGCGCAACAATCCAACTTTGCAGGCTTTTATTGAAAACTGAGGAAATCTAGCAGGAAGTTTGCACATTTCAATCTTTTCTTTCCTTTTCCTTATGGTGTAAACGACTTAGGAAATTGGAAGACCCTGAGAGGAAACTCAGAATCACTTTTCCTCAAGTGTGGCATTGGAATGGGGAATAAACAACTGCATACTTGCTGTGCGGCCTTGGGCAAGTCCTGTAACTTCCTGACTCTGAGTTTCTTTATTTTCGAATTGGGACCGGTACTTTTCAGAGCTATGGTAATGATTCAAAATAAATATATATAAAGTGATTAACGTGGTGTCTGGCATATATAATAAATAGTGACTGTATTTATTATGGCACTAGTTATATTCCTCCAGCTCTGAGAGATTCAAATGTCAGCTAAACGCAGGATGTCATCACCACATATCAGCAAAATACAGGTACAAACATCACGTTTGATATTTAACAATTTGATGAGGTTTGGAAAAATCATGACAAGTAGCTTTCTTACACTGCCATGATTCTGGAGAAAATATGTAACACAGGACCTAGGAGCTGCAGTTTGCATTGATCTCCTATAGTAATCATCAGTTGCCCCACACAATTTAGTACTTCATTGTATCTTACCTTATATACCATACAGGCAGCTCCAAAATTTATATCTCTATCCCAGACTTTTCCCTGAATGCCAGACTCATATATCCAACTGCCTATTCCACATTTCCTCCATGATGTCTAATGGGTGTCTCAAATAAAACATGGTTAAAACAGAACTCTTGCATCTCACCACACAATCGTGCTTCCCTCAGTCTTCTCCATTTCAGTAAATAGCACCACTGTCTACTCTATTACTAAAATCGAAAACCTAGGACTCGTCATGAGAAAGTTCAGTCATTTCTATCTCGACAATATCTCTTGAATTTGTCCACATTTTTCTACCTCTATTACCACCACTCTGGTCCAAGACCGTCATCTTTCTTTGCAATGCTATAATAGCCTCTTAACTTGTCTCCCTGCTTCCTTCTATCTATTCTCCATTGTGCATCCAGAGGGAGATTTTGATTTCGTTTTACATAAGTCAAAAAGAAAGTGAGATTTTTCTACTCAAAATCATCCAATGGCTTCCTCCCACTCTTCGGATAAAGGCCAAAACCTTATAAGGCACTGTGTTATCAGGCCCTTGCCTACATGTCCAAGTTCATCTTGTCCCACTCTCCGCACTACTCCCTATCATCCAGCCACACTGCTCTCTGTCTGTTCCCTAAGCATGCAAGGATTTGGGGCACTTTAAAGCCAACACATGCTGTTCCCTCTGAAAGATGCCTCGCCCACTCTTCACCTAGATGGCTTTTTCTTAACCTTCAGGGTCCAGTCTAAACGTTATTTTGCTTCAAATAGACCTTCTCCAGTGATCCAATACAAAGTAACGGTCCACCTACTTCTCAGTTAGTCTCTGTTATTTTCCTTTTTATTACTTATTGCAATTATTAATTTTACACTTATCCATATGTTTGTTTAACCATCTATTCCCTCTCTCCATACACACAAGCTCAATTAGGGCAGACACCATGTGTTTTTCAGTTCACCTCTATTCAGCCAGCACAATGAGTATTTGATGAATGTTAAGAGAATATCAAATATATTCATTGTGGATACAGGATTGATAACCACTGAATTAGATAATAGATACTTGTTCACTTGTCTAAAATTGTCCTTTTCACCTTTCATTTCATATGCTAGTCAGAAGGTAAATTAAATATCATCACGAAGATAATTTTACTGGCACAAAATATAAAGATATACTAACATGTTTGATTTTAGGAGCAAGGGAGATTAGGTAATTAAATTCTGATTTAAAATGCCTCTTATCAGAAAAAACTTAAAGACCAATTATTTTTCATGCCACTTTTATGCCAGAGTTTATAGTGAAGCTATCAGTCCCTGACCATCAAAATAGAGCAAACAACACAGGGCATTGACCCAATATCTCCTGAACATTATTATTACTACCTTTCCATCTCATTTTCCCAGAACACAGTTGGAGAGAGTGGTCAGACATTATAGGTAAGCTCTAATGCAAAGGATTTCAAACACACAAAGCATTTAAATTCACTCTTTCAACAAACACACTGTGACTAGTATATGCCAGACACACAAGCGGGTGTTTTTCCTAACCAGTCAGCGAGCATCAAGGCCATGTGCCCCAGAGAGGACTCAACTTTCCCTGCCTGCAGACCTAAGCCTATGCAGCTCATCACATAGAGTTCTGCATCCAGTGCTTCCCAGTTGCTCCTCAGGATTCCCACTGGAGAAAAGTGCCAAATCACAGAGAGACTCCTAACAATATAAAGTACTCCCAGTACCAAGAAATGATTTATGGACTCAAACTGATGAATTATTTTCCTATTTGACAGCCAAAGGAGGCCATTTAACTGCCTTTATAAACCACCAGTGATGAATCATAATGACATAAGGAATTGCTGGACAGGAAAAGGCCACTCTCCTTAACATGCTTGTCCTTAGGACTCATTTCCACCTCAGCTTTGTCTCAGCAGCCTTTGCTCTTGGCTCACACATCATTAAAATGTCTTGCTGGCTGCAAAATCTCATTTACACAGACAACAATATTTGCTCTGACAGCCTTAATTGACAAATTATTCCACATGATTATATCTCCTTGAACTAAATAGTTTTGCCTGAAATATCTATGTAAAGAGATATTTATTTGAGTTTGTAATAGCTCCTGGTTAACTTTTGAATTTTTAAAATTCATCCCCTGTAAATGAAGCACCCTATTAAAAATAGCAATCTGTCTTAGACCATTTGTCAGGCTGCGTTCTTGTGGTAAAATCGCTGTGAGTTCATCTTTGCAAGCTTTCCAGTAATAATAATAATGATGATGATGATGATGATGATACTAATCATAATAATTAATATCACTTATTTAGTAACTACTATTTCCAAAATGCCATTTTGAGTGTTTTTCATATAGTTTCTTCATTCAATACAGCAACACCTCTCCATTTTACATGGGGAAAAAATTGAGGTTTAGAAGAGTAAATAATTTTTCTCAAAATCATATGGCTACTGTCAGGCTGAGGATTTGGAATCATGTTTTTCTGATCCTGAAGCAGGGTCCAAGGCAACAAATCAAGTTTTCAGAGTTTTCTACAGGTCTTCTCTTAAGTCAAATTCTTTGTTTAGCTAAAATTCATATATACATATATTTCTTAGAAGCAGCTTGTCTAGATCTTTTTCTCAGCAAAAGGTCTTATCCTTCTACATGTAAGAAAATTGGCTTTAGTCAAATAAGGTTATAGTGCTATAAGCAATGTACAGTTCTACAAGCACTTACTAGTGGGAGGGGTTCAGGCATTCAGAAAGCAACAACAACCTGAATCTTCATTCCAGTGCTATTGTCTAATTGCTGTAGAACATTGAGAAAGTTACTTAACTTCTCTGAATTTCAACTTCAACATCTGTAAAGTGAGGCTAAAATGACAGGATTTTGAAATGCTTAAATGAAATCATATACGTGAAAACACAGAGCCCAGTTCCTAGTTCCATAATTACACGCTGTACCTAGATGTGAAGGCAAACTTTTGTATGGGGAACAACAGATCTTGGAGGACATTAATCTAACTGGTGAGACAGAACCCAAACAAAGCAGATCTCTAAGATAATTCATTATAGATTTGTGTCAGACGGGGTGGTAAAACTTTTGCAAAGTTGCCAAGGGAATTTAGGAGAAAGAAACAGGTGATTGTAAAATGAGTTTAATCTGTAAAGTCTTCATGGCGGAAGTACAGAAGTGCAAATGTGCCTTGGCAAAGAGGAGCTAAAGGGCATGAAGCAGGCAAGCAAGGAGGAAGGAATGGAACTAATGGTATTTATTGAGCACTGTTGTGTGCAGGAGCCATGCAAATAGTTTGTAGCAGGTGACTTTAGGAGCAAGGGTTTGGAACAATGTGGGTTCAGTCACTTACTAGCTTTGTGATCACAGACAAGTAACTTAGCCTCTCTGAGTCTCCATTTTTTCCCTTACAAAAAAGAGGAAATATTATCAACCTTCCAAGGTTGTTAACTTTGACCAGTTGTAAAGTACAATGCCTGACCCAATAAATGGATGTTCTGTGAGCATCTGCTCCATTCTATTGGATCTAGTTCATGACTGATCTCCTGCCAGACAAAGCTCCTAGTTTTCATTCCTTTAGAGGGGTGGCTGATAGAATAGTCTCAGCTTGCTCAAACCACTGTTTTCAGGCTCGGGGAGAACAAGGTAGCTGAGACTCTCACAAGTGAACATAATGGACCTAGGAAAATCTGTGCGCATGGAGCTCAGGGGCCTACAAACCTAAAAGTCATAATGCAATCCCTTCCCAAGAACTCCCTCCCGGACACTTAAGTCAGAGAAGTCAGCCAAGGAGTCAATGATCACCTCAGGTGCTGGAAGAGAGCCATTGGAGCGGAACTGGCCTGGATTGGGCACGTTTGTCATATCCCGCTGTCATGTGCTCTAACTTGCTCATCTTTAGCCCTCTAAGCTGGTCTCCTACACAGCTACTTGCGAAATAAACCCACGGGAATGAATGTTTTCACAGTCCCTTTTCAGAGAAACAAGATCGTCTTTCTGCTGATGGGACCGTTAATAGTGTTCGTTCACCTCCCTGTAGGGCATAGAAACATGACACAAACATTTTCCTAGGACAGAGACTGGAAATCTCTTTGATTCTGGCTGTCACCAACAGGGTTAATGAATAGCCCTGTGTGATAGGTTGAGGCACAGACAGGGAAATAAGGGAGAGAAAGAAGAGACAAAACAACACTGGCAGAAGAAGGGGAAATAAAAATCACTGTTTAGAGTGACACTCAAGGCCCTCCTTCCCACTAATTCTAAGCAGGCTGTTTTTTCCTCCTAGTCCCCCAAGGTCATGAGCAGAGCTGACCTTGTTTCTAGAGGGAGCAAGCAGCCACCTGCAGGGTATGAATCGTGACACTCTGAGAAGGGTCCCCCACAGGCACTGCGAAGCTGCCAGAAATTCCCACCATTAGTCATGCCTATGAGTTACAGAATTGAAATATCTATTCAATTGCAAATATTTTAGTTGAGAAGGGAAACATTTTTGGCCATTATCAGTCATGAATTCTTTATCTCATTGAGGTATTAGATTAGCCTCAGCAGAAAGCCAGGATCTGAGGAGATGGGCTACAGAGAAGACGGGCATTAGGGCATTAAAGGAGTCAGAGAAGGGACAAAGACCTTCAGAGTCGGCCGGGTAGGCTGGGAAAGGCCAGGGTCACCTGGAAAGGGAGAGAGAGGCCTTGGAGGAAAGGCAAAGGAGCTGCTGCAAGCCGGTTTTGGTCATGAGATTTCTGCACCTGCGACTGTGCAAAAGCACAGTCAATTATGAAATGCACAGTCAGTCATGTGAAAGTTCCCTTAATGTAGCCAAGGACTATCGACTGCTGAGGTCTTTACTCATTAAGTCACACAAAAGGTATAAACGAGATACATTCTCATGTGATAATTAGGATACACACATTCAGATCATGTTAACTGGCTGCTCAGAGAGAACATGAAGGAGAGAAAACACATGCCAACAATTTGCACCCCTCAGTGCTTCACATCACACTGCTTTGGGACAGCTTCAAGGCAGGTGTTTTCTCCCCAGGGCTCTTCATTTATCTGTAACATTTGAGACCAACTTGCTTCATCATCTAAATCGCTCTTCTCCGTAAGGTCATCAATTTGTCAATACCCCTCCTGTAGTATTACATCCATAAATTGTGCCCTTCACTCTCTGCTTAGATCGACCAGTCTATTGGATGGTGTGATTAGGATGGCTTTTGAGTGTTGTTCTCAGTTTGTCTGTTAACTGCTCTCCAGGCCTCTTACAGTTTTTTTTCCACCACCTGCTGGAGATGGAAATATTGGAGTAGAGTCTGAGCCAGGCACACAGTCAGTTGCTTGTTTAAAAGTTACTTTAAGGGGCCAGCCCGGTGGCACAGTGGTTAAGTTCATGCACTCTCCTTCGGAGGCCAGGGGTTCACGGGTTTGGATCCCGGGCGTGGACCTGCAACTGCTCATCAAGCCATGCTGTGGCAACATCATGCCACATACAAAATAGAGGAAGATTGGCATAGATGTTAGCTCAGCGACAATCTTCCTCACCTAAATAAATAAATAAATAAATAAATATGACTTGAAGGCATAGGCCACAAACAGGCAGCCCCCAAACTGAATAAAACAGATATGTCTTATTTGGTCTACACACTGCTCTACAGGTCAGGGATTTTCACATAAAATTGAGACCTCTAGCATTTCTTCAAAAATTAGAAGGCCTAGCAGTATTGGATCCTTAATCTCATAAGCCAACAATCAGCTAAGGCTGAGTTGGTGCTACTAGTACTCTCCAACTTGCCCCTCCCTCCTGCCTCACACACCCACTCAGGTGCATGACCTGCCTGACTTCTAGAAGCATTGGAGTATTGATTAGGGCACTACCCCTTGGCTGGTTTGGATTTAGCCATCAGCAGCAAATGCTTCTCCTTTTATATTAGGAAGAGAATTAGAGCTATTTCTTCTTAAAGTCAAAACAATGGATTGGGAAATGAATATTTTAAATAACAGGTTATTTCAGATATCCTTAAACCTAACCTCTGGAGACAGCAACTCTGGTGTCCTCCTGGGGTTGCATCTTTTCTTCTGGCCCAGAACACAGGATTAAGGGACTACGGGCAGAGAAACAGTGGGGTAGGACAGGAAAGCACTGTACTAGGAATCAGAAGATGGGGGTTCTAGTCCTGGCCACGCCATTTACCAACTGCCATCCCAGGGCAAATGGTTTAAACTCTCTAAAACCTAATTTACTCTGCAGAAAAAAAAAATACTATCTTTGCTGTCAACACCACAAAGTTCTATGAGAAACAGAATGAGATCACACAAGTAAAAGTGCTTTGAAATTATAAAGTCTCTACAAATAGAAAGCTGTCTTATTTGTACCCAACCAAAGCACTCACCAACGACATAAGCACCCACCCAATCCAAGCGACACATAATGTTTGAATACCTACTACCTGCTCAGCACTTGGGGAGATAAAGAAAAGTCAGCAAATACCTGTCCTTGAGGAGCTTATAGGCTAGTTGAGAAAAATAAGATAACAGAAAACAATCAAAGATTATAATTATAACACGAAATTAATGTCCACTAAGCATCTTATTGAAACTATTGAAGATACGTAGTCATTAGCAGGATGCCAACAGAGCTAGGTACTCACTTAGCATTCTTACAGTTTTTTCTATGGAAACTTGGACTCCTCAGATGCTCTGAGCAGGGAAAAAAAGTGTTATGTGGTCATACAAGTTTAGGAAATGTCCTAAACTATATCCCATCCTCTTTTTTAGAAAATTACAATACGTATTAGAATATTATATGTGCTAAGATGCCCTGAGATGCCTTGCAAACGAGAAAACTGTTTAACTTTGACCCAGCAGATAAACACATTGCTACAGAACCTCTTTCCACTTTCCTGCCCTGCTCTCCTTTCTCTCTCTCAGAAATGACTATTAACGTCTCTTGGAATTGGAGCTCCACAGAACACAGTTTGGGGAACACTATTCTAATGAACAAACTTAAAATTTTCACACGTTCCAAAGGGAACATAATTCCATCTCTACCTCTCTGCTTTCAGAACCACACTGGAAATTTGAATCCTGAGCTCCTTGTTGCACAGAGTAGGCACTGATTTATGCGTTCGTTGGTCTTTATCAACTGAATCAACATTGTTTAACTAGACTATTCTCCATTGCATCACTTCCACTAGCTTGAAATCATTGTCATAACTGCAATGAACCTCCCTGGAATCCACTTTTTAAACAAATGTAGATTTTCACATTAATAGGGCCATATGGCACCAAAACGTGAAGCTTGACAAATTCCATCTTCCATACATTCTTGCTTTTCCTGCCATTACACTTTTCCTTGCTTCATTTCTGACACCATCCTAAGCTCAGATTTATTTCTGTGTCCCACTCCTACTGATCTGATCTAAGGTGCTCACTGAGAGCTAAAGACTAAGCTCCAAAATGTTGAATGTATCCTCATCAGAGGTATCTAAATTGCAATAGAGAATTATTGAAAACCAAATGGTGAATGTCCAACAAGGACATTATAGTGGAATGATGGGCATGGTGATCAATATTTTGGCATCTGTTTTCAATGTATTTAACATGTTTTGTATATGAAATTGTATGGTTTGTGCTTGGTGGTGGTTAAAATGTTATATTTGACAGTCAGAAAAACCTAGATTATATCCATGCTCTGTTAATTACAAAGTAAGTGACCTTGGGCACGTCACTCACCTCTCTGAGTTTTAGTTCCTTCCTCTATAAGATGAGGACAATAATACTATCCACACTCATATGGTTGTTGTGAGGATTAAATGAGAAAACGAATGAAAAACATTAAGTACAATATCTGCCACACAGTGGTGTCTCAATAGCTATTAGCTCTCTGGGGGCCCCTAGTATGATTGTGACAGAGTTGTTGGCTCAGAGATCATTTTTCCTGTTGTATTATTATTCAGTCAGAATCTCCACTTCTGTTTATTCCCCCAACTCTCCACCACATCTCTATGTTCCACTGTTTTTCCTCAACCCACTCTAACCCCAATGTCTCAGCATCAACAGTACAGGCATAAAGGAACAAAGAGCCGGGGCCAGAAAAAGTCTGTTTTCAAACCTGATGTGGACTTGCTTTCTCTGAGAGTAAATAGCTGTCATTCTCCACACCAGAGGAAGGTTATTCTAACAAGCTATGCAGCCTGAATGACACCTGCAACAGTGCACTACAGTTAGTTTTAACTCTGCAGAGTGAAATTAAAAGCACTTACTGAAGCCATGCATTTGAACATCTTCCCCAAAGACTGATCCCAATTCCCACTTTGCAGTTTTACCAAGCTTTGCATGTCCAGATTGTATTGCTCCTATTGCTTACTAGTAAATTGGCAGCAAAGATTTGAAAAATACCCACAGAATAAACCTCTCTTTTTAGCCATGGCATTCAGACACCAATGGGTTAAGAAATTATCCCTGATGTGTGAAGAGTCCCAAATCAGGAACTCTAGATCTGTCTACAATAATCAGGAGGAAGGGTATTATTTGTATATTCACCAGAGAACAAGTTAGTGTTTTTTCTAAATAGTCAATGTGCATTTCTAAAAAGATCCATAAAATCATGCATTTGTGAATGATTTGCCAGGTGAATGGTAAATTATCTTCCAAATACAGTTAATTAGTGCTGGTTTCCTGCTCGTGTTCATTACTGAGAGCCCCTATAATTTTTCTGCCTTTGACCTTCTCAAGGCAGACATTCTCCTCTAATCCCAGGAGACCCTATTCCATTATCTTGCCCACCCTCTCCCACTCCTCTTCTCCTGCTTTTTCCATTATCACCTGTTCTACCTTCTCACCATCATGTAGGCAAACCTCCCTTCTCTCCTTATCACTTCAAGTGACCCTCTGCACAAAATTCAATGTGAGAATAAAAGAAAAATATCTGTAAAATAGCAAATAGCCTCCTAAAATAGGCTGTGGGAAATAAGTCTGTTAGCTGTTGGCCTCTTTGCCAAATGACATATACACGCTATTGTGCACGTCTGTTTGTGTTAAACCCCTCCCTACTCATCTGGAACCTCCAAAGGAACAAAGAAATTTCCACAATAACATCACACAGGTCTGCTATGGTTTATATATTAACAGTGTTCCAGAAAAGTTGTATTTAAATCAAATCCTATTTTAATGCAGTAGGAAAGCTGGTTATTTAAAGAAATGCTATGACAAATTCTTTTATATGGAAAAAGTAATTTCATAAAGCCAATGATTACCTTTTAATTCATCAGTTTTGCATATCTTGATCTTTTTATAACTCATCTATTTAAAGTAAGTAGCACCTACATGCTTCAAGAGAACACTTGTTTTACTAAAGAAATATTTCTCAGATTTATGAACTTCAAAAGAGCAGTCAGAAAATAACCTTTTAAAACTTTGATAATCTTTGAAAACTTGCATACTTACAATACACAATCTTTACGAACCTCTACCTACATAATTTGGCAATTAACCAATCCTATTCATTTCATATTAAAAGTCCTATCTCATTCCTGCATATTGTTAAACTCAAAACAAGTATGAGTGAGTTACGCTTTAAATAATCTCAGCTTTATATTTTCAGTCATGAGAGAACGATCTGTTAATTGCTATACAATATTGAGAAAATACTAAATATAATATTTATTTAATACATTTATATAAATGTGTTTAAAAATTTACAAGGCACAATGTCACTTGTATAATATTATAAATAAGAATAAACCTTCAGAGAGCAACCTCTTAACTTCCATTTTGTTTCTACATCAAGCTTAACACTTGAACTGTGTGAATAATTATATAAACTTGGTATCTTCTCAAATGAACAATGACCACTGACCCAAGATAGGTTTGAATTATTATTCGATTATTTGAATTACCATTTTTATTTAAATTATAAGTGAATAAGTTATTATTTCAGTGATTAAAGCTGCTTTATCCACACATTCCTGACAGGTTTCCCTCCGTGACCAAGGACCTGTATTTTCACGACAGTTCTTTGGAGCTGAAGTGAAACAACTTAGGGACTATAAAAATTAGTTTCGGGTGTGTACGTGTGTATGAACTAACATGCTCACGAGGAAATCAAACCTATGACTTTGACTTCTTTAGCACCATTCTCTGTTAATGTTTCTCAAAGCACGATCCTCAGAAGGCATGCAGCAGAATCACATGGACAAAAAGGCAAATTCCCAGGCTTACTGATGCACTGAATTAGAATTCGGGAGAGAGCTCTGGAAATCAGTATTTAAAGAGCCTCACCTTCACCTTACCTGGGTTCTTCCACATGATTCTGATACACATTAAAGTCTGGGAGGTAGAGATCAGGTAAAATTTAACTCCACTGTGCAACTATACTAAAAGCGGAAGGCAAGTGAACTAACACCTTATAAAATGCACAAAATAAGTAGCTCTAGTTCTGCTTTTCCAGATTCTAAAAAGCAATTAAAGAAGCAAATGTCTCGTTACCATAACCCATTAAATGAGAGCATGAAAAAGATTTGCTGTTTACTTTATTCTGGTCCAGCCTAAAATCTACTCCAAACACGATAATGTTACAAATGTTAGTAAATGATACCCAAATGGAAGTGCTCTGCAAGCATCTGATAAGGATTGTGTGATTATGGTCAAAGTGGTGATGCTGCTAGTATTTGTGCACAGTCAGGTGACTTATTAATGATATATAACTGCCTGTCATTGACTCTTCTGCCTGAATGAGGCAGGAATTCTAGTTGCGATGAGGAAGTCAGAAATTAATCAAAAGCAGATCTTTGCTATTTGGGATTGTCCCAATATGGTAGCTATTTTGAAAGCTCATGGGGGACAAAACGTGCAATTCTAATGAAAAGAATAATTTAAACCTTCACAGAAGGAACTCTACGCATTCAGACTACAAAACAAAAGTGTCATGTAATAGAAGAGAGAGTGAGCTAAAGTATATATATATTAATTTCTAATAAAAATAGTTGTTTACTCCTTGTGTTAACATTCAGACTTTTGAAAAAGACAAAAAACCCCCACTTGACTCTCGGGGATCAAAAACAATTAAATACAGGATTTATAGTAATGAACTTACTCAGCAAGTGTCATTATTAGTGGATTGACTTTACCATTACCCCAAAAAGCTCAGCTAGTTATAAACAAAAATAATATCGAAGAAAATGTGTATTCCTAACATTAGCAAGAGTACTTTATAATAAACAGGTAATGCCCAAGTGCATTAATCATAATTAATGTAATTGATATTACAATTGTCTGGATAATGTCAAATTTTACCATGGCCCAGATTTTATCCACAATACAAATGTGTGTGTATATTCTTAAACACACACACACACACACATCTAAAACATACATAAGAAGAAAATTATTCAAGGTTTGCTCAGGAAAAATATCAGGTAGACTTTTTGTGAAACAGTTTCTTAGGTTACATCATATCTATTCTCAGGGATAAATTTTGTGGTATCAGGTTCTGTCCTATGTGTCTGAAAATTACTTTCTAATATTCTCCACCAGAAAAGAATAACCTGAGTTTCTCTCTTCCACTACTATGAGTAGAATTACTAGTTTACACTTTGCGTTTACTTCAGATTTAAAACACATGTGCATGCTACTCTTTTGAAGTTGCTTCATTCAAGAATCACTAGAAGCTCATGACGACATCACTCATTTATGAGCAACTTTGCATAAATGAATTTTGGATGCAGTCCAAGAAGATTTCATTTCAAAAGCGCTACAGAACCTCATTCTGAGGGAGACTTCACCTGCAAGGAGATCCCACATATGGGTTGTCAGCATTTCAAAGTGGTTCCAGCATATCTTTTCTGAGATACTTAGTAACAATCAATGACATCTTGAAGAGTTAAGAACCTTTCATAAAGGCAGAGAACATATATGCATCAATTGGGCCCTTGTTCCCTAAGTTAATTGTTCATATTCCACAAATAGCTTATCAGTACAACTTATTAACAGTAAGCTTCCCAACTATTTGATTTGCAGCCAATTCTAAATTCGCAGCAATTTGGCACTTTGTAGGAAACTGTTCCTTCCTGTACCAAATTATATTTCAAGTCTCACTTGCCATAATTTGGTAGAACCAATTCCTACCTGTAACTTTCAATTCAGTTGTTCGTCTTACAAGTTTTCCTTCATACTTAAGTTCACAAGTGTAATTTCCTCCATCTTCTTCTTGAACTTCCTGGATTAGAAGAGCATTTCCTTTCTGTATTATTATGCTTCTCCACATTTTTGGCTTGCATTCCTGCAGAGAAAATATTTGCAAGTAAGCGAAAAATAAAAATTCACATCACTAAGTCTTAGTACTGGCAAGTATGTAGATTCACTTTTTTTTAGTCTTTTCTTTAGTTTTCAAAATATGTAACTAAAAAGTTAAGTCAATGGCCAGAAAATATCACAATTGTGTCTTATTGTGTCCATTTCAAATATCACAACTATCCCTCTAACAGCCACGTTAAAGGCCTGATCCCAAGAGCAGAATGTCTTTAGAGACATTCTGCAAAAGTAGGAAAGCATACAAGCTCCCCAAATGCAAAAAAAGGTGTAGCAGAACCTTAAAAGTTGCTAAATGTCATTATAATGCCCTGATTCTTTCTATTTGGCAGGGATATTTCCTAAGAGTCCTAAGAGGATAGTGTTCATTTAGCAACACAGCATACTACAAGGCATTATTAAAAATTCATAATAGGCTTTTACATTGACAATGGAGTCTACATTGGTTTCATTAATTACTTCTTATAATAAAGACTAATACTAATAGTCCAGAGTTTCCCTCCCCATAGTCAAGAGATCCATTTGAGTGGTAGAGCAGAGGGTCTGGAAAATTATGCTTAATGAGTTCTCTAGAAACATAGTCAGGTAAAATAAGGACACACTTTATTTTAGTAACAGAACAAAGAAATTATCTACTTACTTTCTGGGTACACTGATATATGACCAGAGAATAAGATTGGGGTTTTGAAGCCAGTTCTTCTACTCTCCTGATGGGAATGTGAGGGAGTATTGCTACCGGAATTGGACTTCCCTACAAAGGAATGTTTAACTCTTTTTCAGAGAGTGACAAGGATATAGCAATAGCCAAGTATGTAAAAATAGTCAGCCAAGTGGCTTTGCCTTTTGGGGGTTTTCTCAGACTACTTTTTAGACATTGTTCCAGTTTGCCTACCACTCATGTCAAATGTTCAACCAAAATGGTGACCAAAAGCTGTACAAGCATCAGTGGAAGTGTAAGGGATAGCTGCGAGGGAGTGCTAAATAATCAAAGCAAAAGCATTTTATCATCTAAATTCTGAATCCGTCAGTTAAGGCAATAAAAACATCGATGGTGAGGCAGATGATGTGAATAATAGTTGAGAACATATTCCACTTTCCAATCTAGGGTATATACAACATCTCTTCTATCTCCACCCCCTACCTCCGCCCTCCACACATACACATCCTAAACATTCACATAAGTGTAGAATCGGTGCTCTCAATCCCCAGCTCTGCATGCTTGCATGTGTAAAATGATTTGGAAGGGTGAGTACCCGTTTACTAGTTTTTTACTGTAACAAATTTTTTTCTTTTATGATAGCAGGAGTTTTGACAACAAAACACAAAAACTGGCGCTTAAGTTCACAGGTACAATATTTAAGAGATATGCTTGCTTTTTGTCCACCACAATTACCCACTAACATTGTCAGGGAGTAAATAAAAGTAATACTATCTAGGACATCTAGATATAATGCTGCTTTACTCCCTAGGGTCTTTCCAAAGAACAGTTAAGGGTCTGTCTGAAATTGTATTACGTACTATGTCTGGCAAGGTTTATCACCTATATGAGATTTGCTTCTGAGTTAAACCTTGGGATATAAGGTTTCTGGGAAAATGAAGAAGAAAGTCTGAACAGAAAGAAAAAAAAATAGCCCAGCTGCCACTATCGTCATACAATAATAATCCACAATTATTTTCGCATTGCTTCCAACTCTGATAGCCTCAGATTTCTAAGGAATCATTCTGAAGGTCATTAAACAAAAATATGGTCCCTCTGGGCATTTTGAAAGGAAAGGAAAATGAAAACTGAGCTGCTTCACTTTCACATAGCGGTGGTGGGGGTGGGCAAATGAGCCCACACACTCATTTTATTCAAAGACAAATGGGATCATTTTCTAATGTCATTTTAGGGAGAAAGTCCGGACGCAATTAGCTATAACCATTTTCATTTTCCCAGCATACTATTTTGCATTTTCCAAGGAAGTAAAATCTAAAGAGTGAATAGGAATTATAAAATGACTCCTGATGAAGAACAGCCTGGAATCTGTACACGTTCTTTGGGATAGATCTAGATAGTCCCAAGTGATTTCCAAATTGCCATCTAGCCTTATAAAGGATTCTTTGTACCCAATAGATGGTTCTTTTTTTTTTAAAAACTGTGAAATAGGAACATTTTTCGTCAAGTCACCTCCACCCCTCTGGAGACAATGTAGTATAAATGAAAAGGCAAACTGTCTTTAGAGCAACACAGCTCTAGGTCAAAATCTAGAGTTCACTCAAGTTCCGTGTTCTTGGGCAAATTTGCTTAACTTACTTAGGTCTCAATTTCTTACTCTGCGTATGGGGACAGTATATACTATCATGGGAGCAGCCAGATCCCAGAGGCTTGCAAAGTTTATTCATTACACTCTTATTGGGCAGCATTATATATAGCAGTCATTGAAAACAGAGAACGTTTTTCATCCCTAAACTTTCCCAATCGTAGATTATGTCTCCTCCAAACCTCAAGCTATGCTTGTTGAAAACGGGTGCTGATATAATCAGATAAAAGCAAATCTTCACTAATTGGTTAAGCATGCCCTAGCAACAGACTACTTTAACCTACTGAAAATGTATATTTCCTAAGAGGCCACTCTAACACTAATCCTAGCAGGTGGGTAGAGGAGCTATATTTTGTTCAGAAGAGCCTTATAGATGACCATCCTGCCCCCACCAACCAATCCTTCACAAAGTTAACTCATTGGCAATCCTACCCACACCTGGGTGCCTATATCGACTCTCAGAAGTCTTCCAGGCTCTTCACTCCATTATTTGCAGCATCTCTTGCTTAAACAGCTGGCTGCCAGTCTTACTACTGTCACTGCTTCTCTCCTGCCCCCAATCTTCCCATCACCTCTTTCCTAGCGGACAGACAACATTGCCATACCTCATTGTTCCCAGACTTGTTTAATTGAATTCTGACAGCTTGTTAGGCAAAGATGTTTGAAGTACATAGGTCAAGTTTCAAAATGGTTATTTATCGGAGGCAAGGACAAGCCACCAAAGTCTTAAATGTGTGTAAGCCCTTAATATTGTTCTCAGTGTGCAATTCGCCTATTACGTAATGCCCCTGAGACTATTACAATAAACTTCATCAACTTGAAGATTTTTCAGAAGACCAGTTTTGCTAGAGGTGCCAAAGTTCAACAAATAACTCCAGTGCACGGCCTGGCTGTCTACTCATAGAGCAATTTATTGTAGGACAACATCCTTGCTCACTCAAAATAATGTTAGCCCTTAAAGTTTCCCTCCCTCTCAGTCTTCTTGGGTGGCAGATGTCACTTGCCACCGGTTGCTGGGTTGGGAGCCCAGGATGCACAACAAAAACCTCTTTTGACGAAGCCCCTTGAAGTAACCTGTTGCCAGCCACATTTGGACCTTGGGGTTTCCACCCTGATATATTTACCATTGTATTCACAGTCTACTTCTAGCTAGCAGCATCATACACACAGGTGTTTTTTGATCAGTTTGATTTGTTGGTCAAGGCTACTTCAGTGCTATTTAGAGCACATGACTCATTCTTTATGGCAAGAACACCAGGAAGAGTTATTTAAATATTTATTCTGATTATGAGGCTCAGACACAAAGCAGCTATGCAACCACAAGCCAATCGTGGAACCTCTGGTCCTCAAAGCAGCTTTGTTCGAATACCTAACACCAATTCCCTGAGACCAACTTCTTTTTTTTCCCCTAGAGAGTGGACTATTTCATAGAGCATCTAGTCATCTGCCTAACAATCTGTAGTGAACCTGAACTTTCTTCGATTTAAAGATGAAAGAGATAGGAGCACAATTGTGAATTAGGTATCAACCTTACCCTTTTCATCCCTATCTCTAACTCCAAATACCTATGATAATCCACTCCAGGGAGTCCTTCCCCTCCCCAGTTCTATTTATCCAACCTTCTATCTTCACAGTTCTAATGTTGAAGCTGGTAGTTCACAGTGGTTAAGAATATAAGTTCTAGACTCAAACACTTGGGTTGAAATCCCAAATTGCATGTTCTTGAGCATACTACTTAATTGATCTAAGCTTCAGATGTGTCCCCTATAAACAACAGGTGGCGATAATAATAATATTTACCAAAAGGAGTGATTATGAGGATTAAATTAGATAATGTATGTAAATGCTCTGTAATATAGAGTATCACATGCTAAAACCAATCAATAAATATTAACTCTTATTCTATTATTGTTATTACTCTCAGTACCCTGCTTTCAGATTACATATACATCTATCATGGTATGTTTATGACTGCCAGGAGTTAATGTGACTCACATTCCTAATAGGAGTCTGGGACAATCCAAAAGACAATCCAAAGTTCTAATTCTAATGCTGGGGTTGACTTCCAGTTTCCCATCCAATGTGTACAGGGCTTCAAAGTTGTCACTCCCATCCTCACAGCAAGAAAAAAGCTGAACAACCTGAAAATTAACCATTCTTCTCATATTCATCAGATAATTGAAGTCACAATGAAAATGACTGCCCCAGAATCTGGAGAGACAGTTGAACACAGACAATCACAGTTTACTGGAAGCTGAAGCAGCCACAGGAGCCAGCAACTGGTAGGAAAACTTAAAGCACAATTGACTAGTTTCTAGAGACTGAGTGTGAACTAGCTTGTGAAATAAAAAACCCTGAGGGCCCAGTCTTGGGGGGTGGGGTCACACTTTTGTGAGTTTTACCTACAGGAGGTCCACCAGATTCTCAGGGTTAATATCAGAGAAAAATCCCCTCATGCCTCTGGTAGAGAAAGGATGAAAGCAACCATTTTGAAAATATCCAAAGAGCTCTGCTCTTAATGACAGCCAACTCTTAAAGGATCTGGAGTAAGGGTAATATGCAACTCCAGCCCCCTATAGCCTTCAAAGTGGGAGAAGAAAAATATCCAACTCCAGCCTCATCCAGCATTTGAAGTGAGGAAAGAAAAATAGCCAGTTTCAACTCTCCCTATCCTCCCTGTCTCCTTTAATGTGGGTGAGGAGGCTGAGAGCACTTGTGATGGTCACAGCCCAGGGACAGGGCTCACTAAGAGACTGAAATCTAATCATAGAATTATAGATTACTTCTCCTTACCCCCAAACCTTACCAACGCATCAATAGGGCTCCTGTATAGTAACAAGATATTACACCTGAAAGAACCACACAACTCAGACCTTACTTAAGAAGTCTCTAGGAAAACCCAAAAACAACAGGGGGGTGAAAAACAAGGCCACACAAGGGAATTTTAACCTCTAAAACCTACAGCTACAGCAAGCAGTAAAAACAGTCTAACTTTTATCTAGATAAACATAAAATCCTCACCATAAAGGCCTACTGTCCTCAGTTAGTTTTACCCAGTACATTATGTCAGGCTTTCAACAAAAATTTACAAGGCACACTAAAAGACAAAAAGTACAGTTTGAAGAGAGAGCAAGCATCAGAAGCAGATTCAGATATGGCAGAGATTTTGGAATCATCAGACTTGGAATGTAAAATAAGTTCGATTAATTAGTTAATAGCTCTAATAGACATAATGTACAACATGTAAGAACAGAAGAGAGATGCAAACTCTTAGAATCAAAAGGGAAATGCTAGAAATCAGATCATTGTAACAGAAATAAAGAATGCCTTTGATGGGAGCATTAATAGACTGGACACGGTCGAGAAAACAATCAGTGAATTTGAAGATATGTCAATAGGAACCTCCCAAACTGAAAAGCAAAGAAAAAAAAGAGAATGAAAGAAATGGAACAGAATACCCAAGAACTGTGAGAGAAGTACAAAAGGTGTAACATAAGTGTAATGGGAATACCAGAAGGAAAAGAAAGAGAGAAAGGAACCAAAGAAATACTTCAAGTAATTCTAACGGTAGGTCATCCAAGATTATAGGAGACTGGGCATGAACAGAGATTTGGTATGAAGGTAGGCTACTATAAGCATCTGATCTGAGTTTTGGACAATATATAAAAGTTAGGCAAGCAGGACATATCAGACAGAGGGAACAATGTGTGTAGAAGTACCCAGATGTGAAAAAGCATAAAATGCTCAAAAAACATATATGAATGGTTTTGCTCTGTTGAAAGTGGCACTTAGTAGGCTAAAACAAGATACTAAAAGCCTTAAATTCCATTCTAAGATATTTTCACATTATCAGGATTCAAATCTCAGCTCTGCCACTGCATAACCTACCTAATAAGGCTGTTCTAAGAATTGAATTAAGTAATGAATAAACATGCTTAGCACAGTGTCAGGCTCTGTAAACACTCAATAAAAAGGAGCTATTAACTAAATGGTTTTATGGAATCATTGGAGTGCTTTAAATGGTGGTATCCTATGATCAGCTGTGCACTTCTGAAAGCTCATCCTAATGGATCTATAGAAGGTAGTCAGACTACAAAAAGGGGCATTGCTTAAGAGGTTTTAGTTTGCTTTGATCCGTTTTTATCCCTTGAGTGTCATTAAGCATATATAGGGAGTCCCTTTTAAACCTGGATTCTAATAACAATTTAGGAAAGATCAACAGCAAATTTCTGTTAAATTTGAAAAAAGTATACACATAGAAAGATTATAAAAGTTGACAAAAACATATAATTTTACTGAATCAAGAAATTGTAGTGAAAACTCAACCTTACAACAGCTTTACTGCTAATCATCAAAAACGAGCAGCAACCCAAATCATCATCAACTGGTGACTGGTTAAACAGTGGTACATCTCGATAGTGGAATAGTGAACTACTTTGCAGAATAAAAGGAATGAACTACTGATACATGCCACAACATAGACAAATCTCAAATGCATCATGCTAAGTGAAAGAAGGCAGAGACAGAAGGCTACATATCATACCATTCCATTTATATGACATCTGAAGAACACAAAACTATAGGTACAGAAAACAGATGGGTTTTACCAAGGACTTGGACTGGGAGGAGGATATTGACTACAAAATGGCACAGAGGAACTTTGAGTGATGGAAATGTTCTATATCTTTATTGTGGTATATACATTAGCCACAACACATCAATTGCACAAGTAAAAAGAATGAAGTTTACTGTTTGTAAATTATACAAAATAACATGAAAAAAAATCCTCAATCTTAAATTCCCAGTCTGATTCTGAAATGTCTTAGGTAACCACGTTTCTAGCTTCCCACGTAACTTTTCCCTTTCTATAGTAGCAGCAAATCTCAAGCAAGGACTTTAGTCATTATATTTTCATAATATGTCTGGGATACATAGCAGACAGTATTACATCTATTTTACATCTGGCGACATTGAGGCCCAGTGACATCCAATTACTTATCCACATTAATGGTGGAATGGTGACCAGAATTCAGGTCCCCATACTCAAATACCAGTGCTTCTTACACATATCAAATACCCATTCCTTTGATATTAACCTATCTTTATAATTTACAAATAGTAAAGAACCTCTTTCTCACTATTAGTGCCATATCTAGGAAGAAAACGAGGATAAAAGGGTCTTAAATCTTGCATCACTGACTGTGGTTTTAGGGCACACCAAACTGAAGCATCCATGAGTTTCACAGCTCATTCCTTTAGGATAAAAGTATCTTTAAAAATTCTAGTTACAAGATTAAAAATTTAAAGATGGAATGCAATTTTATGGTTACAAAAGAAGGCACATATTAATATCATTACATTTCAAAATCCCCAAGCATATTCCCAAATCATTTTTTTAGCAAAAACTGTTGGTCATTTGGGCTGTGGTATTATGAGGTCTCCACTGACTTTTTTATCCCCTTTAATTGTCAAAATGTATAGCAAGATAAAATTAATGTAAAGCTCTTAACTTCGGAAGCTTAACTCATTGTAATGAGTGATGGCATTTAGAAATGATCATTCTTAAACTATTATTTTTGTAGATGAAATTGACTCCTTGCAATCCATCTAAATTTTTTCTTAAACATGGTACGAGTCAGAGATCTAATTATTTTTTTCTGAGTGGAGAGTCAATTATGTGCATATCATTTTTTAATAAGCCATTATCCCCCCCTCCATGCCCATTAAAATGAAATGGTATCCTATACTAAGTTTTCATGTATATACATAAATATATATATATATATATATATTTATATATATATATATGTTTCTGGATTCTCTAGTCTATTCAATTGATCTATTTATATTTTCCTAAACTTACTGTTTCAACTGCTATCTTTTTGTAGTAATTTTAGTCTCTGGTAGAATAAGTCTCCTCTCATGATTGATTTTTCCGAATATTTTCTTGGCAATTTTGGTACATTCATTCATCCATATAAACTTTATAATTATGTCATCTAGTTCCAATAACATGATATTCTGGAAAATTGGATTATTTATATGACATTGGGAAGAACTGATCTTTTATTCTATGAGATCTTTCCATGCACAAAAATGTTCTCTCTCCATTAATTTAGACCATATTTTCTCATTCAGTAAAATTATATTTTTACATAGCTCCCTTCCCATCTTTGTTAAACATATTCCAAAATGTTTAAAGTTTGCCTTATTGTAAATGGGGTAACTTCATTTTTCCGTGTTGCATGTCTAACTAATTATTGCTGGCAAAAAAATTATTGAATATTTTGTTTAATTTTCATTAAGCTACCTTACCAAATTCTCTTATAGTTCTATTTTTTGTTGTTGAGTCTCTTGGGTTTTCTTGGTATACTATTAAATAGACTGAAAAATAAGATTATTTTTTCTCTTCTTTTCCAATATTTATACAGTATATTTCATTTAATTTTCTTATTGCATCAGTTAGAATCTCCAAAACAATGCTGAATAACAGTAGCGACCGAGAGCATTCCTGTCTTGTATATCATGGATGTAAGGATATGTGTAGGTTTACAAGAATATTTATTCCAACACTGTGATTATTACAAAACTAGAAAAAAAGTTAAATATCCATCAGAAGAAAGGTTGAGCAAAATAAGGTAGTTCTACCCTATGAAGTATGATGCAGCTATTAAAAATGAATTAGATCTATATTATTGACATGGAATGATGTTCATGACACAATTGTGTATGATGGAGAGAGCTAAAGAGTGATATGTACAGCATGTCCCCATTTTTATAAAAATGAGGGATGGGGAGATATATGCATGTACATATATAAATAAGTAATATATTAAAAGAGAGAGATCAGCATAGAGAACAGTGTGGAATAATATAACAGACAGGTAACATTAGTTACCTCAGATGGTAAAATGGAGTGGAAGAGGAGGGTACAAATGGCTTTTTATACCTCCACATCATTATTTGTCAAAGTGATCACAGTTTTCAAATATATATACATAGATAAGTACATTCACTTCTTTGGGCCTGTCTCCGAGCTTTTTGTAAAACTCAGTAAATGTGAAAAAAGAAAGGAGAAATGGGTTCCATTAGACTTAAGCAAATCTCTTAAGCTCTTTGAGCTTCAGTTTCCTCATAAATAAGAGAAATAAGTTGTGCTAGATGGGCTCTAAGGTCCCTCTGATATTATAATCCCTTCTACTTGGTTCTAGTTAGATCTGAGAAAATCTCTCTTCCTGGTTCGAGTCCCTTTGAACACTTCAGTCATTAAAGAATCCTTCAGAAGGATTTCAGGAACTGTTTCCAAAATAACAATTTGAGAGAGCATTCTACTTATGTCAGTGACACAACTGTATTAAGTGCACAAGATACCCATTTAGCGGAGCAGTCAGAGTGGTGTTATAGAAGAACGTTCACTAGAAGTCAGAAGTTCAAGATTTGAACTCCTAATTCATCACATGCTAACTAAGTGACCCTCTGTAAGCTGTTTCAGTTTCCTCCTCTGGAAAAAAGATGACGATAACAGTCACCAATAAGCAGCCTCAGCTCCTTTTACTAGCTGATGGGTTTGAGACAGAGCAGATACAGCCCCCTTCCACATGCCCCGTGCATTCCAAGGACAAGCAGGATTGACTTACTCAGCCATCTTTAGCTAAAAAATTATGTTCCATTTTATGGAAAAGCAGACCAGAGCTTCCAAACCAGTGGACCAGCATCCCCGGGTGCTAGAGGAGAGTGCCTAGTGCATAGACACATTGATCTGCACCTCAGTCCTATAATATGAAATGATTTGTGAAAGATTGTTGTCAACTATTATGTACTGTTATTAACTGATTTATTTAGTTTTGAAATTTTCCTTTGCAAAGATAGTCATGTCTATTTAAGGTTAAAAACAAACATATGCCTACTGCCCTTTACTTGATACAAATGCTGTTGATTTCAACTAGGAGCTGTTCTTTAGATGTTTGAATTGATGTACCTCCTTCCTGGAGTGTTGAGAAGAAGCTGTTTACTTACCTTCCTCCCTCTATAAGAACACGGAAATGTGTTTATTTTGGTCACTTCGCTATCCCCAGTTCCTAGCATGGTGCCTAGCACATGGTAGGCACCCAATAAATATGAGTAAAATGAATGAGCAGTTGTACAAATGAATGAATGAACTTGCACTGAACCATCCATAATGCCCCAACCTATACCATTTATAACTAGTGGCAAACATCTGAAATTGAGGTACTTGTAGCAAGGAAAAGGAGGATTCAAACTGGTACCTTTGACCTCATTAATTTCAAGCTTTTATCAATTGAGGTAACTAATCACATAGGTGAGAGTTTTACTCCAAGGTATGTATTTATCTTTTCATTGCTGATGTCCTATTCAAGTTAGGAGATTCTTTGGTCTAGAAATGAGACACAGAGATACGCTCTTGTGACAGCAGTCAGTGAATAATGAGGTTGTTCTAGTGTTCTTTATAGTTCAATAATAAAAAGAATCTTTATCTCTCATTTCAAAAATGTTTCCTAAAAGACTAACAATATTGTATATTCTGTTCTAACGTCTAAATCCCATTCACATACTGTCAGGAGGAAGTGCTAAAAGTGTGGCCCCCTCTCAACTCCTTTTGCTAACTGATAGAGTTCAGATAGAGGAGATACATCCCCCTTACACATCTCTCTTACATTCTAAGGACAGCCAGGATTAGCTTCGTCATCTTTATGAACATGTCCCAGTGCCACCTGATGCCCCCTGCCTTATTATCCAGCTGTGATTACATGCAGGTACAGAAGGATAGTCCTCAAAGGCCTACCATAGCATATTTCAGACAGGCCAAGAAACCCATGACAGAAGGTGAGAATGATACAAAATGATTACAGAGTAAGTAAAAAGCAGAGATGCACGTAAAAGAAACCAGTTTAAAGAATACATGTATTTGAGGGGCCGGCTCCGTGGCCGAGTGGTTAAGTTCTCGCGCTCCACTGCGGCGGCCCAGGGTTCGGATCCTGGGCGCAGACATGGCACCGCTCGTCAGGCCACATTGAGGCAGCGTCCCACATCCCACAACTGGAAGGACCTGCAACTAAGATATACAACTATGTACCAGGGGGTTTGGGAAATAAAGCAGGAAAAAAAAATGTTTGGCAACAGTTGTTAGCCCAGGTGCCAATCCTTAAAAAAAAAAAAAAAGGAAGATTGGCAACAGTTGTTAGCCTAGGTGCCAATCTTTAAAAAAAAAAAAAGATTACATATATTTGAAAAGATGGCTAGGAAAGTGATCATGAAACAACACATACTTTTCTCTGTTAAAACACTGGAGATAACACATCATACACTTCTAACTTCGGATGTGCACCACAATGAACTCTGGACAAGTGTGTCCTCCTCTTCACATCGCTGTAGCAAGAGGAGAATCACCTCATGCTCAGCTGGAGGAGAATGCAAAGCAAGCAGGGCAAATTATCCAAATATTGACTGAAAAAGGAAATATTTTTCCAATACGTCAATACATTTTTTTCAGAGATTTACTTGAAACCTTGTGTGAGAAGAGGGGTTAACGGCACATTTTGGAACTTCAGAGACTCTTTAACTTTTGGTTCCAGTTTTCCATCCTGATCCATGTTATAGTGAAGTAGCTAAAGGATGGGCCTAGTAGCCAAACTGCAAGTCACAAACTGCTGTGTGACTTTTGTTAAGTCACTTAACTTGTCTGAGTCTCCAGACACTTCTTCTATAAAATGGGAATAATAATAATAATACCTACCTAATACACTAGTTCTAGAAATTGAGTTAATTCATTTAAAGCACTAAAAGAGAGCCTGGCATATAGTAAGTACTCAATAAATATTAAGTATCATTATGGTTATTATTTATCAATTGTAAAATGTTACAGAAATATTAAATGTTATTATCCAGGCAGAGCTGGAAAAGCTATTTGCTTCACCGTTATTGGTCCATTTCCAAGAAAGACTGAGGATTAGCATTTCCCAAGGGATATATTGCTTTGGTATACAATGATGATCATGTCTAGAGATGTGGAGAAAGGGGAAGAAAGAACTTAGCAGAAAGATAAGAAGATGAGATAATAAAATGAACATTGTAAGAGAAGGCTGATGACATGGATTTTACTCCTAGCTCCTAACACTTGAGCCCTTCTTCAACTGTAAAATTGAAATAAAACCTTCTTACTCTATCTTTTGATGGGCTCTTCAGCACCAGTGCTGAGTTTAGCACCAGGCCCATTTCAGGAAAGGGTCGTGATTAAGAAAATAGACTTTGGAGCCACACTGCCTTGGAGACAAAAACAGGCTCTGTTGGCTGAGTAGCTTTGGACAAGTTTCTACATCTCTCTAAGACTCAGTTTTTTGTCTGTTAAATGAGGATACCAGCACCCACCACACAGAGTTGCAGTGAGACTTAAATGAAATAATGTAGAGATCAAGCTTATCGCAGTGAATGTCACATAGTAAGTGTATAATAAATACTCACAAGGCTGATGATGGCATGAGGGGTCCCACTAAATTAGGGATATTCTATATTTATGCATAATGAACATCATGTTCCTTTTTAGTTGTCAGAATACTATCTTCATTGAGAAAAGAAAAGTGAGGACAATTCACATAGAAGCTTGAGGTTGGGTTCAGGACATGCTCTTGGTTTCTTTTGAGGAATTCCCCCAGGTGTGAAGATGGAAAGGCTTCCAAATTTAAAAACACATGACACCTGTAGGAGTTAGGGTTTAGGGTTCCCTAGGAATTGACGGTCTGTCAGATCCTGTAGAAACAACCCATTCCACTTTTATGGGTATTTGGTTCCAACAACACACACAGCACCTGTGCAGAGAACCTCCTTGGCCACCTCCGGCCACCACATGTAAAACTGTTCCATGTGTCAACCACTGTGGCTCAGAGCTGGCAGAGGGTCCTCAGTCCTCCCACAGGGCCATGGGGCCCCAGGCAAGCAGCCAGAATATCATAGCTGGATGGTTCTGTGGTTATTTCTCTGCTTCCTCTCCTACATCTATTCTCTGACCTTGTCTGCCCTACTCTATGCCCAGGGGTGCTGAAGACTATTGACTCTATCGTCTGGTTTTGCCCTCTGAGTACTGGCTGAGTTCGCATGGTGGGAAGGGAAGGCATTAGCAGAAAGCGGGAAGGCAGGAGTTAAGAGGGATTAGGGTATTTGTTCTGCCCACTTCCAACCTGCCACAGTCCATATGTTCCTCTAAGGCCACAGCTCCTAACAGGCCTGCTCCCCTCTTGCCAGGCTCCAGTGACACTGCTCCTTCCCCTCGCCACTGCAGGCCTAAGAGTGGTAATTTACAGTTTCCTCCCTTGTTAGTTCCCTTAACCCTAACCACAACTCTAAATAGTTCCTTCATTCAGTCTCTTCTGTTCAGCCTTTGAGTGCGGTTTATTTCCAGCCAAACATGCTATTTCTGATGTTCACTCATCCTGCACTGGGCCTATTTCTCTCCTCTGCATTGACTGCAGTAGCACTCGCAGTGTAGACCATGATAACAGCTGTTATTCTTGGTAAGTACTATTACTTGTACTGATGGAGCGCTGTTCCTAACAGTAAATAATATTTCTATCCCTCAAATACTTTTTTCATGTGTTATTTAAATCTTCACTCTTCTTTCCATTTTTTCTCATGAGTTGGGGTAGAGGGAGATCTTACTTATTTTTAGCAGCTGGAGAAGGTAAGATTGCTTCTAACAACTGCTGATGTAAGTGCATGAAAACCAGTAATGTAGAGGAGTCATAGCTCTACATTATTTAGCTTTAAATCTGTTGATTCTTCTCAGTAAAATATATAATACCAAAAACTAGAAATAAAATCTCTCCCTTTTCCCATCCCCAAGCCCCCTACTGACTTAAGGTAAAAAAATGCATTTTACACCATGCTGAGTTACCTTGTACCACACAACATCGGGCTCCTGATCGGACTTTTTAAAGTCATCCATGTCTGGGCAGGAGATCTCCTTTCTTTTAGTGACTTCGGATTTTTCTAAATAGCGGATCCTGCTATTGTAGCACAGGCCTGATTCATTCTCTGCAACAGTCAAGGACATTGACACCTTCATGCAATATGTCGAGTTTCTGTAGGAACAGAGAAATAGCAAAATGGCTTTATTGGGTGTTTACAACTTCGTACTCTATATGTTTCACGAGTATTGACTTTTGCATTTAGGAGCTTGTCTAGAAATCAGAAACAACATGAAAACAACACAGAACAGTTTGCTATTTCGACTTACAGAAAGATATGAAACAAAATGCTAATGTGATATCTTTGGCCATGTAGCTACATAGCTACATAGAAGAGTTGTACCCATCGTCTGAACTGTAAGACTTCTTTCCAGTAGTAAATATTACTATGCTGAGAATCTGCTAGTGAAAACCTCTGAGAAACTCTATGACTAGAGCTATAGCCATTCCTGCTCTGTCCCTATGGCCAGTCCCTTAACAGATATTCCAAGGGTTGTTTAATTTTTCCATTGGTTTGTAAACCAACGTTTCCTTTTATAGGATACATACTGAAAACCAGATCAACATACAGAGGATATCTGTTAACTTACAGAGCTTTTGAAGATGTTTACTGAGCTATGTCAGGAGTCAAATTCTGTGTTCACATAAAGAAAAAATCCTAGTAGAGTGTGGTCAGTCTGGATTAATTATGTCCAACCCTAGCATTATAAAGGGATTTCAACATTGAATTTTACCATAAGGCCACTTTAGAAATTGGGCATTAATTGGCTAACTCATTATCCAAGAGCATTTATGGAATACAATTCTGCCTTATTTTCCCTGTATATGCCCCACGACTTTTGCCTACCCAACGCTATCTGGACTCAAGAAGATATCAACCACACAAAAGAAAACTGGAAAGTGTGAAGAAGCATTCAAGAGCAGCATGGCAAGACTGAAAAGAAAGTCAACTGTAAATCTCTAGGTGGGACATTTGGAGACCATACCTGTACTAAACATCAAGGGATCCCTGCTGTTAAAAATACAAACTGCCAAGAACACTTCAAAATCAAGTGTTTTCACCACCAAGTTATAACAATCCTGATAGATGACATTAGCATACCAACCAATAATTTTAAGACGGCTTCAAATGGTTGTTACTATTCATACTACTTAGTACTCATTGAAATTTCGCAATATGCCAGACATCATACAAAAAACACGAGTACAGATGGCTGCTATCCATTGGGTTTACAAACTAAGTTAATCAAAATGACTGCTACTTAGATTTCCAGTGAAGTTAATTACTGGCAAGTACTCCTGACCATGCCCATGCCTGTGACATCTGAGAACGATGCCATCAAACACTCTCATTCTGATGTTCAGATGCAACCCCATTATACGATGTAAATCATGAACTATTGCTTTTCTCTCTTCCTTAATGTGGGTTCCTAGTACCCAAAGGGCTTGAGATATGCCCAGTGGGGATCAAATGTAAGAACATTTCATTCTCTTGTTAGATGTTTAACAGCCTCTTTAAAATCCATGAAGCTAAAGCCACCAGAATAATAATTTTAAAAAAAGTCTCAGGCAAGAAGGTGAAGTTTGGTTCAATCACTTTTGCATCAACCTCATATGGCACTAATCCTCCCTCCCCATTCTACACATTCAGGTATATGGCTGATCAAATATCACATTCTCTATCCATATATGACCCAAGATAATTTTTCAGGTATTCTTGTACCACCAGGGTAAAGACTAGCCAAATATTGTGCATCATAATACCAGCAAAGAAAGGAATATACTGGATACATGTGGGATAAGGAAGACTGGGGTAGGTGTGGGGAATGGAGGGAAGACAAATGGATACAGTTTTTAAAAGGTATTGCACATAGAAGAAAGAGAATAACCTCTGCTTGATATCCAAAGGGGTCTGAAGGGTTCTTTTCTCTTTTCTCTCGCTCTCTATTTTTTTTTTTCCTGCTGGGGAAGACTGGCTCTGAGATAACATCCATATCCATCTTCCTCTAATTTATATGTGGGACACCTACCACAGCATGGCTTGCCAAGCAGTGCCATGTCCATACCCGAGATCCGAAGTGGTGAACCCTAGGCCGCCGAAGTGGAATGTGCGAAGTTAACCGCTGCACCACCAGGCCAGCCCCTGAAGGGTTCTTAATGTTACAGTCTTTGATTATATCTGCTCCATGATATTCATTCATACAAATGAAAGAGATTTATTTGTTAAACATCTTTCCATTATTACGTTATACCCCCAGGGAAAGAGAGCTGCCAATCAGCAGTCCCAACAATAGAAGTAGATAGAACGTCCCATGTCCTGTAAGAAGTTTACTATCCCAAATGTATTCAGCCCTGGGGAGAGAATAGGGTAGACTAAACAAGGGCCTGATGTAATGTAGTGGTTTTTTAAACCAATCATCAGCTTTCAACTAAGATCCTCTGGGTTCAATTAGCTCTGTGTCCTTGGGCAAGTTATGCAACCTTTTTCAGTCTCAGATTCCTCAGCTGAAAATAAGGATAAGAAGTCCTTCATGGCGGTTCCATTGGAAGTTGGAGGAAGGATTTCCTTTTATTATACAACCATGAGCAAAAATATGTTTACCATTTCAATTGGGATGATGAAAATACCAGTTTGTAGTAATCATCAACCAAAATAATGCATATAAAACACATAATAGAGCAACTGGCACATAGTAGATATTTAATAAATTATAGTTATAATTAGAATCGCTATTACTGCTAGCATTGTTATGTACATTGTTAATAAATAATAATTATAATTTACATGTTATATAGTAATTACAATGACCAGTGTAAAGACAACAATACACTTGCAGCATTGGGTGAAGATATGCCACTGGGTTAGGGGTGCTATTTGACAGGAAAGAATCTGGAAGAGGTCATTTGGGCAAGAGCCCTAGTGTCAGAGGGCCAAGAAGTTCTGAAAGGATCCAAAAGAGGCACTGACACAGGCAAAAGTAGAAGTGAACCAAGAGAAAGCAGATAAGGGAGAAAAGAACTTCCAGGTGCTATAGGTACTAGCTACCAGACAAAGACCAGAACCTTGGAGGTCAAATTGTTAGTAAGAATTCCACTAAGCCTTCTGGGGGTTTCTTAGACAAATGCCTTCCATAATAAAGACCACACCTCTAGGCAAGGTTTCCAGGGAAAAAAGACAAGAGATACTCTTAAGTGTTCACTCCCCAACCCCTCCAAAGTATAAGCTATGTAGGCCATGCCAGCAGCACTTTCATTAACTCAGAATGGGGATAAGGGCAGAGACCCTACCTAGGACATGGCTGATGGGTTCAAAAAGGAAATGTTTCAGTTTTCTCTAACTCTTACAACCTTAGGTCAAGGCTCTGTATGAATTTGCTCTTGCTGTGGTCTCTAGCATGTGAAAGGCTGCTGACAAATTGCTTGTTAACCCATGAACCAGCCCTAGTATGAAGTCCTTGATGATGACCAAGGTCTCTGGAACTTGAAAACAAGGCCTAGTGTAAGTCCTGCTGTCTCCATCGCTGACCTGGAGGAGGTGTGACCAAGGCTGCTGGACGGTCTGAGCCTCAGGTTGATTTTTTTTAGTTGTGTAATCCAGCCCTGGCACCATTCCCACTAACGATCTTGCATTATTTAGATTTTATTTTGAAAAATGCCCTAGGCCAGTTCTATTTAAAATGTTTCCTGCAACTGAGACCTAAAAATGTTACTTTTCTTTCATTAGGTACAATTAGAGCTCTGCGGGTTTGAGGAGGCAGACTGACAAGTGTGCAAGAATGAGGATTGTACTTTTATTCTGTCTTCCCTTCACATTTTGAGAAGGACAAGGAGCACATTCAAGCTCAATATATGCAAACGGCCTTTGCAGTGTTATTGCAGCAATGTCTTACAATTGCACACATTTGTAATCTTTCAAGTACTTCCATATCTCTTACCTTACTTAATTCTGCCAATAGTCCAGGGATATGTGCAGGGTAATATCATCTACATTTTGCAGAGGAGTAAAATGTAGATGCAGAGAGGACAGAAAATTTAGTGAAGTACATTTGGCTGGTTCGTGGATTAGAACCAAGGTTTTGGCTCTTAGCCCCTGGCTGCTCTCAGAACATGATGCCAACCTAGGTTAACAGCCAAACTAACTCATGGTTATCCATACAAACTTGGGGAAGCTCACAGAAAGAAATGCAGATGTATAAAGACAACATTTAAAGAATAATGTTAATATGTACAACACAGACAAATTTACAAATTTATTAATAAATCTTGATTTCTCTTCCAAAGATTTAATGTTAGCTACTTTAGGTCATAATTTATACCTTTTCCCCAGAAGTATTTCTAAGGGAAAATGTTGACCAATCTTGGGTTCCCTGAGGGGAAAAGCAAGACCCAGGATTTAAAACATACATGAAAAATCTAGATGCCCCCTTCTAACTCCCATTTATAAAATATACTTATACTATAAAACATGCTTATACTATAAACTCTAAAGTCTTATTCCAGAATTTGAATCTATGTGAATTTGTTGTATCAGCAGGGCTAACCTATTGAAAAGAAACTAAATAAATTATGAAACTTTTTCATATCTAAAAGCAAAATAAAATACATAAAATGCCACAGGGTATAATTGAAACTTTTCTAAATGTTTCCTTTAATTGTCTTATCCTCATTTCAAAATACTTTCCTTGCAAATTCCAGAACCACCTGATGATCAGTAAATTAAAACAAACTTTGCTTTCTGATATTTTTGAAATGTGAATTGACTGCTATGCATAACTGTCAATTAATCAATCTACTATCTTTGGATCATACCGTCCTCCTCAAAACATAAGAAGCCTGAACTGATACTATAGCAAATTCAGGGAAGGGAAACAAATGAACAAACAGGATCTCAGGCCCTTTGATGAATTCCATTTTTTGAGAATCATTACACAAATAAGAAAATTTTATTGAAAAATATCTTTGACCTTGTTGGAACGAGACTTTCAGGTAAGTGCAGAAATAAGCACATATAACGGAAAACATGCAATGTTAATGCTTTAAAAGACAAAGAAGAGAACAAAAGAGCAAGAACACAAATTACTAATATCAGAAATGAAAGAAGGTACATCACTATAGGTCCCATGGATATTAAAACGATAATAAAGGAATACTATGAACAACTCTATGCCCACAAATTTGGTAACCTATATGAAACAGATAAATTCCTTGAAAGGCACAATCTGCCAAAATCACACAAGAACAAACAGATAATATGAATAAGTCAATGGCTACTTAAAAGATTGAATCAATAATTAATAATCTAAAAGAGAAAGCACCAGCCCCGATGGATTCACTGGTGAATTCTATCAAATATTTAAGGAAGAAATTATATTAATTCCCTATAATCTCTTTAAGAAGGTAGAAGAGGAGGAAATACTTCCTAACTTATTCTATGAGACCAGCATTACCCTAATACCAAAACCAAAGACGCTACAAGAAAAGAAACTACAGACCAATATATCTCATGAACACAGATCCAAAATCTTCAACAAAATATTAGCAGATTCAATACAGTAATGCATAAAAATAATTGTACACCAGAACCAAGTGGGATTTATCACAGGCATGGAAGGCTGGTTCAACATTCCAAAATCAATTAATGTAATCCATCACAACAGGCTAAAGAAGAAAAATCATATGCTCATATCAGTGGATCTGGACAAAGCAATTTGACAAAATCCAGCAAACATTTATGATAAAAACTTTCAGTAAACTAGGAATAGAGGGGAAATTCCTCAACTTGATAAAGAATATCTTCAAAAACACCTACAGGTAACATAATATTTAGTGTTGAGAAACTAGAAGCTTCCCCACTTAGATCAGGAATAAGGCAAGTATGTCCCCTCTCACTACTCCTTTTCAACATCCTACTGGAAGTTCTAGCTAATGCAATAGACAACAAAAGGAAATAAAGGTATACAGATTCTGAAGGAAGACATAAAATCATCTTTTGCATAGATGACATGATTGTCTATGTAGAAAATCTGACAGAATTGACAAAAAACACCTCGAACTAATAAGTGATTATAGCAAGGTTGTAGGATATAAGGTTAATACACAAAAGTCAACTGCTTTCATATATGCCAGTAATGAATAAGTTTTTAATTTGAAATTTAACACAATACCATTTACATCAGAAACACCCAAAATGAAATACTTAGGTATATATCCAACAAAATATGAATAAGACCTATATGAGGATAACTGTAAAACTGAAAAGAAAAAAGTTGAAGGACTGAGACTACCTGACCTCAAGATCTACTATAAAGCTACAGTAATTAAGACAGTGTGATATTGGTGAAATAACAGACAAATAGGTCAATGAAACAGAATAATGATCCTAGAAATAGACCCACATAAATATAGTCAACTGACCTTTGGAAAAGAGGCAAAGGCAACAAAATGAAGCAAAGATAGTCTTTTCAACAAAAGGTGCTGGAACAACTGGATATGCATATGCAAGAAAATCAACCTAGACACAGATTTTTATACCCATCACAAAAAGTAACTCAAAATGGATCACACACCTAAACGTAAAATGGAAAACTGTAAAACCCCTAGAAGACAACATAGAAGAAAACCGAGTTGACCTTGGACATGGCAATGATTTTTTAAATTACAACACCAAAGGCATGATCTATGAAAGAAACAATTGATAAACTGTACATCCTTAAACTTATAAACTTCTGCTCTACAAAAGTTGGTGTCAATAGAATTAGAAAACAAGCTACAGACTGAAAGAAAATATTTGCAGAAGACACATCTGATAAAGAAATTTTATCCAAAATATACAAAGAAATCTTAAAACTTAACAATAAGAAAACAAGAAAGACAATTTACAAATGTGTGAAAGACCTTAACAGATACCTCACCAAAGAAGATATACAGATGGAAAATAAGCATATGAAACGATGTACATCATATTTCCTAAGGGAAATGCAAATTAAAACGACGAGATATTACTGCACACTTATTAGAATGGCCAAAATCCAGAACACAGACAACACCAAATGCTGGTGAGGATGCGGAGCAACAGGAACTCTCATTCATTGCTGGTGGGAGTGCAAAACGGTACAGTCACTTTGGAAGACAGTTTGGCAGTTTCTCAAAAAACTAAACATACTCTTACCATATGATCTAGCATTTGTACTCTTTGGTATCTACCCAAATGAGGGGAAAAATTATGTCCACACAAAAACCTGCACAGAGATGTTTATAGTAGCTTTGTTCATAATTGCCAAAACTTGGAAGCAGCCAAGGTGTCCTTCAGTAGATGAATGGATAAATAAACTATGTTACATCTAGAAAGTGGAATATTATTAAGCACTGAAAATAAATGAGCTATCAAGGCATGAAAAAACATTGAGGAACCTTAAATGCATATCACTAGGTGAAATAAGCCAATCTGAAAAGGCTACATACTGTAGGATTCCAACTATATGACATTCTGGAAAAGGGAAAACTATGGAGACCATCTAAAGATCAGTGGTTGCCAAGGGTTGGAGAGGGATGAATAGGTGGAGCACAGAGGATTTTTAGGGCAGTGAAAATACTCTGTATGATACTATATTGGTGGATACATGTCATTATACATTTATCCAAACCCACAGAATTTACAACACCAAGAGTGAACCACAATGAAAACTACAGACTTTGGATGATAACGATATGTCAATGTAGGTTAAGCAATCATAACAAATGTTCCACTTTTGAGGGGGATGTTGATAATGGGGTATGCATGTGTGGGGGCAGAATGTATATGAAAAACTTCTGTATCTTCTCAATTTTGTTGTGAACCTAAAACTTCTCTAAAAAAATTAAGTCTTTAAATAAAAGACCAGGAGGGCCAAAGCTCTGACCAATTTCTTTTTTTTCTATATTATTATTTTTTTTATTGAGTTATTGATAGGTTACAATCTTGTGAAATTTCAATTGTACATTAATGTTTGTCAGTCATGTTGTTGGTGCACCACTTCACCCTTTGTGCCCACCGCCCACCCCACCTTTCCCCTGGTATCCACTAAACTGTTCTTGGTCCATAGTTTTAAATTCCTCATATGAGTGGAGTCATACACAGATTATCTTTCTCTCGCTGGCTTATTTCACTTAATATAATTCTCTCAGGGTCCATCCATGTTATTGCAAATGGAATGATTTTGTTCTGTTTTGCAGCTGAGTAGTATTCCATGGTATATATGTACCACATCTTCTTTATCCATTCGTCTGTTGATGGGCACTTAGGTTGCTTCCACGTCTTGGCTATTGTAAACAGTGCTGCAATAAACATTGGGGTGCACAGGACTTTTGGGATTGCTGACTTCAGGCTCTTTGGATAAATACCCAGTAGTGGGATGGCTGGATCGTATGGTAGTTCTATTTTTAATTTTTTGAGGAATCCCCATACTGTTTTCCATAGTGGCTGCACCAGTTTGCATTCCAACCAGCAGTGTATGAGGGTTCCTTTTTCTCCGCAACCTCTCCAACATTTGTTGCTATTAGTTTTAGATATTTTTGTCATTCTAACGGGTGTAAGGTGATATCTTAGTGTAGTTTTGATTTGCATTTCCCTGATGATCAGCGATGATGAGCATCTTTTCATGTGCCTATTGGCCATCAGTATATCTTCTTTGGAGAAATGTCTGTTCATGTCTCCAGCCCATTTTTTGATTGGGTTGTTTGATGTTTTGTGGTCGACTTGCGAGAGTTCTTTATATATTAAGCCTTTGTAAGATATATGACTTGCAAGTATTTTTTCCCAGTTAGTGGGTTGTTTTTTTGTTTCAATCCTGTTTTCATTTGCCTTGAAGAAGCTCTTTAATCTGATGAAGTCCCATTTGTTTATTCTTTCTATTGTTTCCCTTCTCTGAGAAGGCATGGTGTCCGAAAAGATCCTTTTAATACTGATGTCAAAGAGTGTACTGCCTACGTTTTCTTCCAGAAGCCTTATGGTTTCAGGTCTCACCTTTAGGTCTTTGATCCATTTTGAGTTTATTTTGGTGAATGGTAAAAAAGAATGGTCAATTTTCATTCTTTTACATGTGGCTTTCCAGTTTTCCCAGCACCATTTGTTGAAAAGACTTTCTTTTCTCCATTGTATGCCCTCAGCTCCTTTGTCAAAGATAAGCTGTCCATAGATGTGTGGTTTTATTTCTGGGCTTTCAATTCTGTTCCATTGATCTGTGCACCTGTTTTTGTACCAGTACCATGCTGTTTTGATTACTGTAGCTTTGTAGTATGTTTTGAAGTCAGGGATTGTGATGCCTCCCGTTTTGTTCTTTTTTCTCAGGATTGCTTTAGAAATTCGGGGTCTTTTGTTGCCCCATATGAATTTTAGGATTCTTTGTTCTAATTCTGCAAAGAATGTCATTGGGATTCTGATTGGGATGGCGTTGAATCTGTAGATTGCTTTAGGTAGAACAGACATTTTAACTATGTTTATTCTTCCAATCCATGTACATGGCATGTCTTTCCATCTCCTTATGTCGTCATCCAATTCTCTCAGAAAGGCCTTGTAATTTTCATTATATAGGTCCTTCACTTCCTTAGTTAAATTTACCCCAAGGTATTTTATTCTTTTTGTTGCGATTGTGAATGGTATTGTATTCTTGAGTTCTTTTTCTGTTGGTTCATTACTGGAGTATAGAAATGCTACTGATTTATGCAAACTGATTTTATACCCTGCAACTTTGCTGTAGTTGTTGATTACTTCTAACAGTTTTTCAATGGATTCTTTGGGGTTTTCTATATACAAGATCATGTCGTCTGCAAACAGCGAGAGTTTCACTTCTTCCCTCCCTATTTGGATTCCTTTTATTCCTTTTTCTTGCCTGATTGCTCTGGCCAGGACCTCCAGTACTATGTTAAATAAGAGTGGTGATAGAGGGCATCCTTGTCTCATTCCTGTTTTCAGGGGGATGGCGTTCAGTTTTTGCCCATTGAGTATGATGTTGGCTATGGGTTTGTCGTATATGGCCTTTATTATGTTGAGGTAGTTTCCTTCTATGCCCATTTTGTTCAGAGATTTTATCATAAATGGCTGTTGGATCTTGTCAAATGCCTTCTCTGCATCTATTGAGATGATCATGTGGTTTTTATTCCTCAGTTTGTTGATGTGGTGTATCACGTTGATTGATTTGCGAATGTTGAACCATCCCTGTGTCCCTGGTATGAATCCCACCTGATGCTGATGTATGATTCTTTTGATGAATGGCTGAATTCTGGTTGACAAAATTTTGTTTAGAATTTTTGCATCTATGTTCATCAGTGATATTGGCCTGTAGTTCTCTTTTTTCGTGGTGTCCTTGTCAGGTTTTGGGATCAGCGTGATGTTGGCCTCATAGAATGTGTTAGGAAGTGTTCCATCTTCCCTAATGTTTTGGAATAGCTTGAAAAGGATAGGTATTAAATCCTCTCTGAAAGTTTGGTAGAATTCCCCAGGAAAGCCATCTGGTCCTGGGGTTTTATTCTTTGGGATGTTTTTGATTGCTGTTTCAATCTCTTTCCTTGTGATTGGTCTGTTCAAATTGTCTGCCTCTTCTTGAGTGAGCTTTGGGAGATTGTAGGAGTCCAAGAATTTATCCATTTCCTCTAGGTTATCCATTCTGTTGGCATATAGGTTTTTGTAGTATTCTCTTATAATCTGTTGTATTTCTGCAGAGTCTGTTGCCATTTCTCCTCGCTCATTTCTGATTTTGTTTATTTGAGTTTTCTCCCTTTTTTTCTTTGTGAGTCTGGCTAGTGGTTTGTCAATTTTATTTATCTTCTCAAAAAACCAGCTCTTTGTCTCATTGATCCTTTCTACTGCCTTTTTCGTTTCAATAGTATTTATTTCTGCTCTGATTTTTATTTTTTCTCTCCTTCTGCTGACTTTGGGCTTCATTTGTTCTTTTTTCTCTAGTTCAGTTAGGTGTGCTTTAAGGTTGCTTATTTGGGATTTTTCTTGTTTGTTAAGATGTGCCTGTATTGCGATGAATTTTCCTCTTAATACAGCTTTTGCTGTATCCCATATGAGTTGGTATGGCATGCTATCGTTTTCATTTGTTTCCAGGTATTTTTTTATTTCTTCTTTAATTTCTTCAATGATCCATTGCTTGTTCAGTAGTGTGTTGTTTAGTCTCCACATCTTTGTGCCTTTCTCAGCTTTTTTCTTGTAATTAATTTCTAGCCTTATAGCACTATGATCTGAGAAGATGCTTGTTATTATTTCAATTTTTTTAAATTTGTAGAGGTTTGCCTCGTTTCCCAACATATGGTCTATCCTAGAGAATGTTCCATGTGCACTTGAGAAGAATGTGTATTCAGCTCTTTCAGGGTGGAGTGATCTATATATGTCTATTAAGTCCAATTGTTTTAGTTTTTCATTCAGCTCCACTATTTCCTTGTTGATTTTCTGTCTGGATGATCTGTCCATTGATGTGAGTGGGGTGTTGGGGTCCCCTACTATTATTGTGTTGTTTTTAACATCTTCCTTTAGGTCTGTTAATAGTTGCTTTATGAATCTTGGTGCTTCTGTGTTGGGTGCATAGATATTTATAAGCGTTATTTCTTCTTGATGAAGTGTCCCTTTTATCATTATATATTGTCCCTCTGTGTCTCTCTTTACCTGTCTTATTTTGAAATCCACTTGGTCTGATATGAGAATTGCAACACCTGCCTTTTTTTCCTTGCTATTTGCTTGAAGCATTGTCCTCTACCCCTTCACCCTGAGTCTGTGTTTGTCCTTGGGGCTGAGGTGTGTTTTCTGGAGGCAACAAATTGTTGGATCTTATTCTTTAATCCATTTTGCCACTCTGTGTCTTTTTATTGGAGAGTTCAATCCGTTCACATTGAGAGTGATTATTGATGCATGTGGACTTAATGCTGTCAATCTGTCGCTCATTATCTTGTTTTCCTGTGTTTCTTTTCCTGTGTGCTTTAGACTACCCATTTAATACTGCAATTTCTTATGCTGGGTTTCTTAGATTTTTCCTTATCTATGATTTGTGACCCTGTTCTGTACTTTATTTTAGTGTCTACCTTGAAGTTTGTATTTAGAATCTCGTGTATAATATAGTCTATTCTCTGGTGGTCTCTTACTTACTCGACCAATACTGATTTAGACCCTTTGCTCTTCCCCTCCTAAATAATTATTTTCATTTTTTATTCCAACTTGTCTTATTAATTTGTAGTTAGAGTGCTAAGATCGTCCTTGTTTTGGTAGTTTCCTTATTTTTACCCTAATGCTATAGTTGAATATTTGCTATCCTGTTCTGGTTCTATCCATCGGTCTCCCTAGTCTGTGGATTGTGTCCCCTTTCTCCCTTTTTTCTTTTTTCAAGTATGAGAGCCTTCTTGAGGATTTCTTGTAATGGAGGGCTTTTAGTTACAAATTCCCTTAACTTTTGTTTGTCTGGAAAAGATTTAATTTCTCCTTCATATCTGAAGGAAATTATTGCTGGATAGAATATTCTTGGCTGAAGGTTTTTATCCTTTAAAGCTTTGAATATATCACTCCATTCTCTCCTAGCTTGTAGGGTTTCTGTAGAGAAATCTGCTGACAGTCTGATAGGGGCTCCTTTATAGGTTATTCTCTTTTTTTTTCTTGCTTCCCTGAGTATTCTTTCCTTATCATTCCTATTTGCCAACTTTACTATTATGTGCCTTGCGGTGGGTCTTTTTACATTGACAAATCTAGGAGATCTAAAACCCTCCTCTACACACATTTCTCCGTTGATCCCTAGATTTGGGAAATTCTCTTCAATAATTTCGTTAAGCACACTTTCTGCCCCATTTTCCTTTTCCATATTCTCGGGAATTCCTATGATCCTTATGTTCTTACTCCTCATTGAATCCATTATCTCTCGGAGATTTTCCTCATTTTTTTTAATTCTTAGTTCTCTTTCTTCCTCTGTCTGGTGCCATTCAGCCTGTCTGTCCTCGATTATGCTGATTTGCTCCTCTATGTTGTCTACACGGGCATTCAGGGAATCCATATTCTGTTTTATCTGGTCCATTGTGTTTTTCATCTCAAGTAATTCTGTTTGATTCTTCTTTATGATTTCAATCTCTTTTGTGAAGTAACTCCAGAACTCGGCTTGTTTCTCTATCTTTCTCTCTACCTCATTGATTTTTTTGATTATAGCTGCTCTGAATTCATTATCACTTAGTTTACCTAATTCCAAGTCCTCAGGACTTAATTCTGTGTTTTTATTGTTTTCCTTCTGGTCTGGGGCTTTTATAAATTGCTGGATGGTAGAGGAGCGGTTTTTTCTCATGGTGGTAGAATTCAGTTGCAGTTACAGCCTGTCGCCACTAGATGGGGGTCGAGAGCGGCGTGTTAGCTCTCCACCTTGGGGCAAGATGGCTGCGCCCACTGGCTTTGCTGGGGGGGGGAGGGGCTGTTACTCACACGTGCCGGTCTGGGTTCAGATCATTTCTGTTCTCTGGTCTCCCAAGGCCCTTGATTTATAGGGTCCCCGCGGATAGAAGCTTTCCCCCCATCAGCGGGTCTCCACTGAATCAGCGGCAGGCGTCCTGGATGATCCCCCGGTCGCGCAGCCCCTCCCCCGCTCCCTCCCGACCCACCCTGCAGCGATCGCAGACTCTAGGGGAGGGAGTGATGTTCTCTCCTACCGTTCCAGCGCCTCCGAAGGTGTAACGCTAGGTTTATGATCTCCGCCTTCTTCGTATTGTAGGTCTCTAACGAGCTGGCATTATGTTTATTCTCTGAAATTCAGTTCTTCCAATCTTTTGTTGTATTTTGGAGGGGAGAGAATCCCGGGTCAGCTCACCCCGCCATTTTGCTCCGCCCACTCTCCTGCACCTTCTGTGACCAATTTCTTAACATTATTATTTTATGAAGACCTACAACCTATAGGTACAATCAAATGACATTTATTGAGCACCTGCTATGTGCCATGCTGCTTATATATATTGAAAGACATTTAAACTTAATATAACCACAAAAAATATCTGTTATAAAAACAAGTTGGAGAAACACAGTTTCTTTTGAAAAACTCACTTTTGTCCATTAAGCAGAAACCCAGTTTGTAGCAAACAAGGATTTATTGGAGGTATGAACAGAGAATACTTTATTAACTGTTCTTCTCTCCTTCTGAAATGAACATTCAACCTTTGGGATGACACTGATAATCTCCAACCCAGGATTATTCAAATATAATTTCCTTATGGTTCATGATGCAGTCAGAGAATACGTCAACCCAGGGACTTGAACTGAACTAGACTTAATTAGTTCACTGCTTGAGAATGTGGTCTCCAAGTCAGAGAGGCTTGGGTTCAAATCCCAACTCTATCATATCCTAGCTATGGATCTTTGGACAAGTCATTGAGCTTTATTTTCTGCATATGCAAAACGAGAATAATAAAAAAGTTATCCCTGTAGGGTTGTATTACACAAGTGTTAAGAACATGAAGGGTATGAGATTTTACTGTACCTACAAGATAACAAGATAGCCTGCCAGTTTCATGGGTGCTGGTAGAAGACAAGAGACTCCTGGCTCAAAAACAATGGACAGTTATTTATTCATAGCAATGGAAGTAGCCAAAGTATCAGCATTTGTGTCATTTGCCAAAACCCAACTCCCACAGGACAATACAAAGAGGGAGAGATGACACCTGCACAAGCAGTGGGTTGCATTACAAGAGAAAAATCCCAAGCTCAGAAAACACAAATCTTTTCTAATGGGTCATAAGCATGCCATCCCTTTGCTCCAGAAGAAGACATTATCTATGTTTTCCCAGGCTGTAGCAAACCTGCTCTTTGCTCTGGTGGGAGACACTATTTCTAGCTTCTAAGACTGTTCTCTATATCTACATCCTTAAACAGATAACCTGGAATAAGAGACAATGACTACCTCTGCTCTTAAGTCATGTAGAAATGCAAGAGACCCATGCAGAATTGTCTTCCAACAAGATAATACTGTAAAGCACTTAGCACAGTACCTAGCAAGTGGTAAGTGCTCAAGAAAAATTAACCTCCTTTAACATCACCATCACTATTAATATACCATCTACTGACTCCCAAGCCAAACTGTAAAGTAAATCAAGATGTTTTGTTGTTTTAAAAAAGAGCATCCAATGGATGAAGTTACAGGAGAAATTATATACACTGTAAAAACTAGTCGCTCAAGATAAAATTTTACCATCAAAATATACTTGACCCTGAATTCAAAACAAACTGTAATTCAATTGGGCATTGAGCATTTACGTCAAATACCTACTTAAGAAAAAAAATTATATATGTGATAATTCATACATAGATAACTGAGAATTATGGATCTTTCAAGTGGTAAATTCAAGTCACCATTCACAAGGAAAGCAACTGCAATCTGCCACCTAAGGGTACAAGTAGCTGGTTCAAAATCTATCTGCCAATGATTGACTGAGATGTGAGTAAAGGTAAAGAAATAACCAAGGTCAATTCAAAATATTCCCTGCCACCACCATCCCCACCATGGTACGAGTGATCCCTGCTTTATTGTTCAGGTAAAAACCATTTAAGAGAGTCAGTCTTCTGCACATCACACCACAACTGAAAAGCTCTTCAGATATCTGTGGATCACCCTGATGTTTCTGTTATAAACAACAACAAAACTCTCTTCCAGAAAGCTTTCCCTAATTAGTTTCACTGACTCTCAAAACTATTTCTTACTTCTTCACTGCTTCTTATTTAGATTACACTGATATTTTGTATCTGTCAATATGTTGTTTTGTAATTATTCTCATAGTATTCACAAAGGTTTTGCTTTATTGCCTGAGTTACAGCACAAACTCTTCAAAAGCACTGAGTTTTCTTTATATGTGGTTATCTTCCTCCCCATAAAGTAGATACCAGAGTATTCTCCCTCCCTATCTTTGTGTTGAAAATTATAGGGGCCGGCCCCATGGCCGGGTGGTTAAGTTTGCGTGCTCTGCTTTGGCAGTCCAGGGTTTTGCTGGTTCAAATCCTGGGCACAGACATGGCACTGCTCATCAAGCCAGGCTGAGGCGGCATCCCACATGCCCCAACTAGAAGGACCTACAACTAAGAATATATACAACTATGTACCAGGAGGCTTTGGGGAGAAAAAGGAAAAACAAAATCTTAAAAAAAAAGAAAAAAGAACGAAAAGTTATATAAATTAATTGTCTTAACAACTGAGCTGTCATATCCCATGCTTCCATGATCTATTCACTGACCCCTGCCTACCCACCATAGCTGTCACTGTCAGAGATCTTGGAAGACTTATCAGTATTCAAAACTTCTGCATGTTGCTCTAGTTCGCTCTATGACCTACCATCATCTGGCTTCTGCTCCCAACATCCCATTGAATAAGTATCACTAGACTCCCTAAGGACATCTCATTATCCAAATCTAATGACCTCTCGTTCATTCTCATCCTATCTGACCATCATGCATTATTTGAAACTTGTAACTCTCCTTCAACTTTCTAAATCTCTCCTTACTTCTAAGATAACCTCTCTCCTGACCATCCCTTATAACTCTATTACTGGCTTTTCTTCCTTGGCGTATCCCTAAAATGTTGGCCATCTTCCCCCAGGGCTCCGGATTCCTTCCTTTGTTCTGCTTGTTTGTGTTTTTCTTCTCTCCCTCCAAGCCTCATCTCCAGCGATTTTGTTCAAGCACTAGGTTTAAACCACAAGCTAAGTGCTGAACACATCAAAATCTATAATACTTTTCTCTAGTTCTGTCCTCTCTCCTAAGTTTCAGCCCAGTATAGCCATCCAATTATGACTCCATATGACTGTCATGAAGGCACTTATCAGTCCCAAACTGAACTTATCTGTCCCCTACAGTGTGTTCTTCCTCCTGTAGCGTCTATCATGATGAGATATATCACTAATCATACTACCTAGTTTCTCAAGTCAGGTGCCTCAGAATCATCCTTCACTCTACTTCCCCATACTTATTTCCTATGTACAACTATTTAACAAGTTGTGCTAATTCTGTTTCAAAATTCTCACCTCATCTGATGTCTCATCTAGGTCCTGCCACAGTTCAGGCACTAATCATGCTTTGCCTCACTATTCAAGCAGCATCCTAACAGGTTTCCCTGTCTTCATTTTCTCCCTTCTCCAATCCTTTAGCCAAAAGAAATGATTTACTTTAAATTTTCTAAAAGTGTTTATAAGCAGAAGTAGAAGAATGGTAGCCTAGAGAGAGAAATGATCACAAGGTGAAGTCCGTGTTTAAAGTGTTATAGAAGGAATAAAAAGGGGAGGGTAAAAGACATTCTGAGGCTAGAAAAAGAGAAGGCAAAGGAGTAAGCAGGTCAGCTATAAAACCATGAATGAGAGTAGACACTGGTAGAAAGGAAGAGATGATGCAGGCAGGCCAGGAATCTGTCCTATGCACTCTGCTCTTCTTATTCTGTATTCTCTCCCTGGGTTATTTCAACCACTGATTTGAATCTAACTTTCACCCCTCAGTACTACATCTCTAGTCCTGTTCTTGCTCCTAAGTTCTAGACTTATACATCTAACTGCCTATGGGGTATCTCTATTAGGCTACCAGGTATCTCAATATCAATGTCTTAACATCAATAGGGATCTTAACATCAATATGTCTAAAAGTGAACTCACCTCAAACAGTTTCTCCTTCATTCTGCATCTAAGTCTATAACATCACTATCTACTTAGTTCCCTATAGCAGAAACCTAGGAATTACCCTGTTCATTCTCTCACCCCATCCTTGACATTCCTATGAATTCTACCTACCAAATGACCCTCTACGCTCTTCTCTCCATCTCAACTTTCACTGCCTTAGTTTACAAGTTGAATTACTGCGGCATCCTTCTAGTGGGTCTCCTTGATTCCAGTATCTTCCCTCTTTCCTCACCATTCCAGTTTCTACATTATTTCCTGAATGCTCTATCTGTAGAAATAACTCTATAATAGACAAAACATGAACCTTTCCCACTGAAGGATGATAAACAATATTCACAAATTGAAATGGAAAGAAAATACAAGATAACCATTTAAAAGAGAACTAAAACAGTGGGATTTATACCTCTGGAATTTAACCACCTTCTCAGGTAATATTTTAGTGCTGATTTATTATTTTTCTCTCACTACCTAACATTAAGATCCTTAAAGAAGAAATGTTGTCTTTTTCAATGTAGCTCATAGAACAGAATATAATGCTCATATAATAAAATAATGAATTTCTGATTTTTCACATGGAAAAATAAATTAAAACCCAAAATGAGTGTATCACCGCATGGCTAGTCTCTTGGGTACATGAATGATGGGTGAGAAGAGAATGAAAAGAGCTAAATTAGAAAGGTAGACCAGGGTGAAATTCTACCATCAGGCCAAGAAGTGTGTCACAGGAAGCCATCAAACACCTTTTAGTTTGAAAGTAGCATGATCATAGGAAAGATTAGGAAGAGATTAGGAACTAGAAAGAGATTAAAGTCAAGGACATTATTTAGGAAGCCACATGGGCATTCCCTAAATAAGACTGGATATCAAAGAATTTTCTGAGGTCATAGCAACAAGATTTGGTGACCAATTTGATATGTTAGTAAAGGAAGGAGGGGTTGATGATTTTGAAGTTTCTCTACTTCATAGGAATATAGGAGGAGAATCATCTCTTGGGGTAAAGGGTGAGTTATATTACAGACATTTGGATTTTGGATGTCTTTGGGACATGCAGGAAATATAAATTTAGATCAAGAGTTGGCAAACTACAGGCCAAATCCTGCCAGCTGCCTATTTTTGTAAATAAAGTTTTACTGAAACATAGCCACAGTCATTTCTTCAAGTATTGTTTATGTCTGTTTTTGTGCTATAAGTCATTGGGACAGAAATCTTTTGCCTACAAAGCCTTAATAATTACTACCTGGCCCTTTAGAGAAATAGTTTACTGACTTTCGTATTAGAATTCAGGAACGTCTACAACAGGAGCTACAGTCTTCCTCCGGGGCGGGGGGCGCCAGAGGCCACTGAGAGGTTGGGGCTGTTACCTGTTCTAGAACATTCCGTCTCTAGGAGGGGAGGGTCCCTGGTATGAGACAAACCATTATGGTAGGGGGCGGGGTGAGTGGGACTTTTTGTACTTGATTACAAGCACTTTACGTGTTTCTGAGTCTTTTCTTACCACTCCTATTTCTTCCCACCTTTAAGCACTTTCAACAGGATACTAAGTTCCCTTATGTCTCGAGGTGGGGGGGGGGGGGAGGGGCCTTCCTTTTGCATTCCCTCCCACCCCTGCTGTCTCTGGAAGTTGGAACAGTCCCAGGGTAAACGCCTCTGGGACGACGGTTGGCGCGGAGGCTTCCTTTCCTCAGAGACCCCAGAGAGACGAGGATCTTCACTGTCTTCGGCCGTGGTAGGTGGACGTGGTCGGCCTGCACCTTTTCTGGCCCTGGCTGGAGAGGTGAGGTGTTCTAGGGTGGAACAAGCCAGTCAGGGGTCTTTACAATGGTCTGCGGGGGGAGGGGAAGGGCAATGGACGGGAGGAGACCAAGGGAGAGGGAGGGGCTATAGAGGGGGGTAGGGGACAACTGATTGATTCATCCCCACAGGGCCAGTTAAGCCGCTGAGGCCCTCAGCTCTCATGGCCTTGAAACCTGATGACCCCTGTGGTGGGTTCCAGCATGGTGAGGTGGTGGCCTTCATCAACGAGAAAATAGCCGCGCACGAAAAAGGCCTTGAGTTCTACCTCGAGAATATATCCCTGTCCTGGGAAGAGGTGGAAGACAAGCTCAGGGCCATCCTGGAGGACAGTGCGGTGCCCAGCGAGGCCAAAGAGGCCTGCGCCTGGAGCGGTCTGGCCCTGGGCGTGCGCTTCACCTGCAGGCAGGGCCAGTTACAGGAGCGCAGGGTGCAGTGGCTGCAGGACTTCACCAAACTGCATAAGTCCACTGCGGAGGACTTGACCTCAGAACTGAAAAAGCTCACAGCTCAGCAGGAGATGGAGCGCAAGGAGGCAGCCTTTCGGCTGCGGCAGACACAGGCCAACCTGGCAGAGATGCGGAAGGAAAGGGACCTCCTGAAGTGGAAGCTCCTCCGGGCTGTAAGTTTACCCGGACTTAGTCCCTGCCCCGTCTCCTCTCTCTGCCCTCTGCCCCCCTCCCTGCCTCCAGAACTGGTCTCAACCTTGCCCACTTCTTTCCAGGAGCTAGGGTCTCCCCGGGAGCAGGTCGCAGCAGCGCCAGGCCTGGCCACTGCCAGTGGGGCTGGGACAGAAGGAGCAGGTGAGAAGGAACAGGAGATTGGGGCAGCCGCTGCTTCTACTGCCACCGTTGCTGGTGCTATAGGAGGAGGAGGAAGACAGGAGAAGGATGAGGAAAGGGAAGAGGCCACAAAAGAGCTGGGTGGAGGCCTCCTGCAGGTTCTTGGAGCTGTGAAGCAGAATAATTACCCCTCTGGCAGGCAGAGGGAGGGAGGTCTCAGGTCTGCGGAAACAGCCATGTTTTATTTCTCTGAGACCATGAAGCCCAGGTCCAGAGTCTCCCCAGCATCCCTTCCTGTGCAGCTCCCGGCCTCATTCACATACCCCTTCACATGCCCCTTACTCCCATTCCCAGACTCAGCCACAGCATCCCCACCAGCAGCAATGTTCACAGCAGGGGCTCCATCTCAGACGGCTCCCCACTGGGGGCCCTCTAGTGTTACCTTAGGGTCTAATGGGGCTCAGGGTATAGAGCCTCAATCCCAAAGAGACAGGAGAGACTTCGATGCCCACCAGCAGAGAAGACCTCCAGTATTTCGCAGGCCCGGGGATTGGGACTGCCCTTGGTGTAAGGCCGTGAATTTTTCACGGAGGGAGACTTGCTTCCGCTGCGGGAGGGGAATCTGGCTACAAAACCCTTGAATTCAAAAATGTGAAACAGAACAGAAACATATCCCAATGGGAAATCAATTTTCAGAGGGAGGGGGAGAGGTAGGGGAGGGTTTGCGGGGGAATGGGTGGGTGGGGGGATGGGGCAACTGGTTTGTGAGAGAAGTGGGAAGTGGGATGGGAGTTGGGGTGTGAGGTGGCCACTGGGGAGGGTATAGGTTAGGGGGCTGCGGGGAGAGAGACATAGAGACACGTTTGATGACTCCCTTTGCATTCCAGAGCATTGGCATTCCACACCCCAGAAGTGCTGCAGCTTCTATTTGTGTCTCTCTCCCCCCGCCCTGGTATCTGGTGGACCAGGGCAGCTATGTATATATATAACGACCCACTCCCTCCCCCACCTAGGCTATAGATGATGGGAGCAGGAGTGGGCATTTGACCCATCCTGAGCAAAACAGATTCTCACACTAGACAATCTGAATAGAGAGGCAGATGCCAAAGTCAGGATGGTGCTGGGAAATGAAACAATGGGTCACTTGGAGTTGGGGTCAAGGTCAGAGCCATGAACACTGAGGCCACAGCCGAGGCCTGACCCTGGCTGTGGGGGAGCAGAACCGTGTGCTTTACAGAGGCCAAGTGCTTTTAGAGGATGACATTATGAGGTCCCAGGGAGCACACGGGCACAGAGAAGCAGAGAGGAGTTGATCCTGTGACCACAGAGATGGAGAGAGTGACGGCCTGGCCATGTTTCCACTTTCTAAAATTGTGCTTTGTGAAAAGCCACTTTACACAGATCCCCTTTTCTTGAAGCTAAGTTGAGCGGGTTCCTGTTCTGGGCAACCAGATTATTTCCAAGACAGAAATTGGCACCAGAAGAACAGTTGAAAACCCCAGACCATCAAAGAAAATGTTGGACCTGGCTGCGGAGGTCCTCAGGGTGTGCCAGGTAGTGGGGATTCCTGGATCCCCAGAGTCTCCAGGAATGAACTAGACAGGAAGCTCTTTCATGTTCTCAGCAACTTATATCACAAGAAACAATCAAAACAGGCCTGGGGCAAACCGGGTTTACACCACAGCAGAGATGTGCCACCTCTAAGGGAATCCCTCAGGGCTGCATACAGAGGATGCCAGCACCAGCTGCAGGCGAGGACTGCTATGGCTCTTCAGCCCCATGACAGGAGAAGCCTCCCCAGTGCCCAGGGAGCAGAACTGGGGACAGTCAGATCTGATCAAGGAACTCACGCCACAGCCAAGGAGGTGAGTCAGCAACTGACGGTGCCTAAAGGTGGGCTGGGCTAGACCACAGACCAAAGCATGGTGCCATCCTGAGGGATTCTCTCCCCCAGCCCACCACCAGGACAATAGTAGGAGGGGAGTCTGGCTACAAAGCCCTCAGTGGATTCAGAAATGTGCAATAGAACATATCCCACTGGGAAATCAATTTCCAGAGGGAGGGGGTAAACTGGGAAAGGGGGAGTGGGGAGGATGGTCTGCATCTCCCCCTCTGATGACGAGAAGATGTCTTGAGCGGGGCTAAATGTGTGGTTTATCCTGCAGGTGGCAGGATGGTGAGGATTCACACCTGGACCAGACTGAGATAACTAGAGGAGCCCTGGACATCACCTGGAGACTGAGGACCTAGGGACTGAAGCTGACATAGACCTGGGACATCTCTGCAGCGGCTGGATGTGACCTTGGGCTCTCTCCTGTTGGGGCAGGTGTGGACAAACATCAGGATGGTTGCCATTGCCCAAAAGCCCCTACCCCCACCCCGACCTTCTGTCCTCATTCACTCTCCAGTGCTTTGTCTGAGGGACACACCGGCAAGATCCCTAACCTGCACTTGTCAGAAGTGTTCTTGGGCTCATTTCTACAGTTCTAGAGCCAGGTTTCCCAAACCCAGCACTCTTGACACTTGAGGTTGGATAATTGTTGCAGGGGGCTGTCCAGTACACTGTAGGACGTTCAGCAGAACCCTGGCCTCAGAACCCAGTAGAGGCCAGGAGCACATCGCCCCCTAACTGTGACAACCAAAATTATCTCCAGATATTGTCACATGCCCACAGGAGAGCAAAATCGTCCCTGATTGGGAACCATGGAGGCAATGAGGCATGTAGCGGTAGTCAGAACAGAGGGAAGAGAGTTGCAAGGGGAGTGTGCTCAGCAGTGCCCGGGGCTGCAGGGGGCCCCTAAGATAGGAGGTGAAAAGTGCCCACTGGGTCTGGCGTTCACTTTCGATCTTTGAGCAGGTCTGGGTACAGGAGGGGCAGAAGGCAAACTGCAAGGGTTGAGGATGTGCACTCAGTGAGGGAGGCTTCCCTTCAAGGACTTCTGGCTGCGGAGGGAAGGAGTGAGGTGGGATGCATGGCTGAGAGAGGGTTCTTTTGAATATGGGAGAAACTTCAGCCATGAGGAAGGAGATAGCTGAAGAAAGCTTGAAAACGCAAGAAATATGTAAAAGAATGAGGTAGATCCTGCAGACTGTACTGGAGGCACGTCCATGGTACTGCTCAATGAAAAAGATGTCCTATGACAGGATCCCTTTTGTTTTTTGTAAAATAAAATACCCCCTACAATTCTGTAAGTGTGTATATGTATGGTATGTAGATATATAGGTTTATGTTTGCTTTATATTACGGATCTAAAGTTGAGTAAGATAGAAAAGGTGAGGAAAACCTTTTTTTCCTTCAGAAAAATGAAGTAGGGTAGGAGCAGTAAGATAGAGGGCTTTTGCTTCTTTATATACTTCTGTGTTGTGAAAGCAAAATAATTAAATGTTCACAAATATACAAAAAGGAAAAGGAAGTTAATTTACTGACTTGGCTAGGTTTGGAAAGGCCACCTCTTCCTCTATGACAAAGGAGGGGAGAGCAGAGACTGATCTGTGTTACAAGGGGGTGGGAAGACAAGAGGGCTCCTGCCTGTTTGTCCCTTAGACAAAGCACCTGAGAGTGAATGAGGACAGCAGGTCTGGGTAGGGCTGTGGGCTTTTGGGCAATGGCAGATTTAGGAATAACTGGGGGTGGAGAGTCAGGGAGGGGAAGGAAAGGCTCATCAAGCTGCACAGAGGACTCCATTGTCCATTGGGATAGGGTTCAACTGAAAGAAAGCCAAAGGGTAAAGCAGTGGGAGCCTAGGAGGGGGCACTGGAAAGGAAGGGAGTGGTTCCAGGAGGGGTACCAAACACAGATCTCTGTGTTACAACTTGTTTTCATAATATTCTCTTCAGTAAAAGATTCAGTCTGTTTGTTTGGTTTGGGGTTTTATGTTTGGTAGGACTAAGGAGAGATATTGACATTTTCATGAATGCATGTGGTATACCCATTTTAAAAGTTTTTCTCTGTAAGTCCAGAGGAAAGGATTTAATAAACTAAAATTAATTCCACTTCGGTCACTAAATATCCTCAACAAATCCAACTGAGGTGATCTGACTTGGCCTTTGAGCCCTTGAGCTAGCATGCTTAGTGAGATGGGCAGCTAAAGAGATTTTGTTGTTGTTAGTGCCCTCAAATTGAGTCAGAATCCCAACTCCAGGCTCCAGGACCCTGTGGACAGCAGAGCTGAGCCCTGTCCACTCTTTTTGCACCATCCTCTCACCTTCCAGCACTCTATCAGACAACGCTCTGCTGCTATTCATAGGGTTTCCATGGCCAATATTTTCAGAACTGGGTGGCCAGGTCTCTCATCCTAGTCTACCTTAGCCTGGAAGCTCCACCGAATCCTGTCCACCATGAGCGACCCTGCTGGTATTTGAAATACCAGTGGCATTGCTTTCAGCATCACAACAACAGGCAGCCTCCACAGTATGACAACAGACAGACAACAGATGGTGGTGTGGTTCCCTGACCAGGAAATGAACCCGGGTTGTGGTGGTGAGAGCACTGAATCTTAACCACTAGACCACCAGGTCTGGCTGAACAAGACAGCTTTAAAAACAATGTCGTTTGAAGAAGATCCAGCTTTAATGGGCAAGGGAAGGAGACGGAAATTTCACAGGGGCCAATGTCTTAGTCAAAACTGGTGATTTGTTTTTACCTCTAGAGAAACGATAGTGATCCTCTCTGGGCTTGCTATTTGAGATAATGGCAAGCAAAGTAGTTAAAGGGAATGACCTGTCCACATGCTGGGAAATCAAACTTGGCTCCACCTGTTTCTAAAATAATGGAAAGTAAAAATAGGCCATATTTTATTTAGAAACAACAATGCTTTTTCATCCTTGCTTTCTGTCATGTGGGATTAAAGTGAAAAGTTTGCCAGAGTGTTTGTACAAAGACATTACCTAATAGGAAACTTCCCTAAATGTCTTAAAAATCAGAATTTTCTGCGACTTTGCACACTGCTGTAAAATACTGATTTTCCCAGCATCATTCTTTGCACTGTCATCTCATAATAATTGTCTTCCTGCTATCTATTTCTGTTTCTATTGGTAAAACTTATTAGAAAACGAAAGGGTTCATGTGGCCAAATTAAAAACCTCCAGATGCTAGTGACCAGAGGGTTCCAGCCAGTAAGCTGCAACCAACATGTATGGAAAGTCTGCTCTATGTGTGTGTAAAGTGTGCTAGGGGGTCATCCAGGGGTATGGTTTAGTCCCAGTTAAAAAAGAGGGGACAAAAGGAGAGAGCAAAAGAGGTGAATGCACATATGAAACATGGCCAAACCACTTTTACTTATGGGGAATCAGAGGAAGGTATTGGAAGGGAGCAGGGTTATGGTGCTGAAAAATAAAAAATGTATATGGCATCTCTCTAACCAGGTAAGTGTATATTGCCTTAGTATTAAATAACATGATCTGGTCTGGAAATGAGTGTGTGTAGATTAGTGTTAACCCAGGTCTTGTTTTAACGAGATCAAGGCCTTGGGGTGCAACTACACGTCACCCTCCTACTCAGCTTTTCTCTTTCATAGTCATAGATACAAAGTGTACCCGCCAAACCTTAACCAGCTATCATGCCAAGGTGGATCCCTCTTCAGTGGTGAGAGAGTAGGGATGGCTCTGTGTGAATTCATCGCTACCGCTGAGAAAAAACGTTGGAGTGCATGTTCTGACTGACAGTGCTGAGCTCAGCAGCATTTCCTTTCATTAATTAGGGTAGAGTCATAGGCGGGAATTTACCCTTTTTAAACATACATTTTCTCTATGGAAATATCATCTGCTAAAAATGTGCCTTGTTATCTGACTGCAAGTTAAGATGCTCATTAGTTGTATCTTGTAGCTTCTTTTCTAAGAATTGGACAATGTCTTAAATATATCTGAAACCTCCATAAAACAAGGGTTATTTATTGTTAGGTTCATATTCAGAAAAAAGGCCTTGATGAACCCAAGTTCCAGCCAAACCGACCATCCTGTTTTTCCCTGTGCACAACCCATGTTTTACTGCCTTCCTGCCCTTGGACATTGTTCCATCTGCCTGGGAAGGCCTCTACTATCGCCACCTGCTTAGCTCCTCAAGCACCATCTCAAACATCACTGATTCTGTAAGCTGAAAGCTATTTTCCTTACTCTCTACTGCTACTTTATCTCTATTTTTCTTATAGCATTTTCACTTTCTCTCACGTGTGATAGGATAAAAGTCATTCATTTAGTGTTGGCAGCTGTTCCCTTCTCCCCACCCCCTAAAAATAATCCTCTTTTTGGCTGTATGGGTCTCGCCAAATCCAGCAACTTGTATGCAGATTCTTGGTATGTCAGATCAGTTCCTGGTCTTTTATTGTACAGAATAGGTGTAATGGGCAGAAAGAGCTGAAAAATTATAAGGAGCAATGCTAGTTTAAATTACATTGCAAAGGGGAGCAAGAGCTTCTTGTAAGGAAAAAACAAGCAAGAGAGGATTGAAAAAGAGGAAAAATTTGCAGAGGATGCATTCCAGAGTGAGTTATTTAGTTAGGAATGAGAATGAGGAGTGATAAGAGAGGTTTCTGGGCAGCTGCAGTGTCTAAGAGATAGCGTGAAAGTAATGTGAAAAGATAATTTTTATTTCATTTGATTTTTTTTGATGAGGAAGATTGGCCCTGAGCTAACATCTGTTGCCAATTTTCCTCTATTTTATGTGGGATGCCACCACAGCATGGCTTGATGAGTGGTACTAAGTCTGTGCCCAGGATCTGAACCTGCGAACCCTGGGCCACCGAAGCAGAGCATGCAAACTTAACTACTATGCCACTGGGCTGGCCTCCAAAAAGATAATTTTAAATGTTGCTGGGGGTTACAAATTGGCGCCCCCCTTGATGTTTTTGAAAGGCCCACAGTAAAGACTTAAATATTCAAACTTGTAAAATTATGTTTAGTTACTGGACTGTTTCCTAGGGTACAATTCTATGCTGAACCAGACGAGATCCTGTCTTTTACTTGAGTATACTTGTGTGACTGTAATTTGTATACATGTCCCAAATCATCTTTTAATCTGTTAGAAAGCAGGAGCCCTGTCATTCACTTTGGCCTTTTTGGTACCTTCACAGAATAGGTGCTCAATAAATATTTGTTTGGTGACTAATAGATACCTGACACTTGAAATGATATTGGCTGAAAAAATATCCTTTTTATTAAAAAGAAACAAAAACAAAAACAAAAAAACTGTAGTTAGGAAGGAACGCACCCTCATTTTTCTGACACTATGAAATATTTCACCTTTAGGGTGAAGGAAGGAAGCAGTTTCATACAATGAGTTCTTGAAAAACATAATCATACATTTATAACACCTGATCATATTCATTCTAGCACTTTGTCATATACTGATGTATATACTTCTCTGATTGATTCATCATCAATCTTATATCGTAGACGTTTGAGAGTCAGAGTAAACAGACAAAAAGAGTCAGTTAAGGATATACTTCCCGCAAGGTTTCTCCATCTCTTTTCTTTGGTAAAAAACAACTTTTAAGTACTTGTGCAGAATATTTGGCAATTGGCAAATGATCACAAAGTGTTTCAAACTTTGAAAGACAAGTAGTCTAGTTTTATCTCTGGAAATTCCTGCTTTAACTTGATCCTCACTTATGAACTTAGAATCTCTATTGCCCTGTCCTCTGTTGCCCATTTTCAATCAGTAGAATTCCATCCTCATCACCAGACAATATTGTACATTGTGGAAACTGAAAACAGAATCACAGAACTTTATACGGGCAGGAATGAACCATATCTCCTTTGTTGTGATATACAGATACCTATGAAGAACAGTAAAAATAGGGAATAAAAGAAGAGACAGTAGAGAAAGATTATGTGTGTGAACTGGATAGACCTGAGTCCAAGTCTCAGGTCCACCATTTACTAGCCACGTTTCACTGAGCGAGTTCTTTAACCTCTCTGAGTATCAGTTTTATCATCTTCAATAATATGACCTACCTCATAGGGTTATTGAGGATGATCACAGTGTCAGCCATATAACAAGGGCTAAAAAATCATAGCTAGTAATAATAGTGGTAGTGTTAGTAAAAGTAGAAATAAGAGATAATGCGTTGAGTGCTTACTCTATGTCAGCATTGGTGCTAAGTGCTTGTCAGCATTCCCTGAGGTAGACACTATTATCTTTGCTCCTCTCTAAGTCTTCTCTCTCTCAGTTAATAGCACCATGATTCACACTGTTGCTTAAGTCAAAAACAGGAGTCATCCTTTATTCAACTCTTTCTCCCATTTCTCACATCCAGTGCATCAGTATGTCCTGTCAGCTCATCCTTCAATACATATCTAGAATCCATTCACTCCTCCCCATCTCCATAACTACCACCTGAATCCAAGCTTACCATCACGTATCTCCTCAACTAAAATAATTGCTTTCCAACTTGGTCTTCTTGCTTGTCTCCCTACAATCCATTCTCATCAGGGCAGCCAGTGATCTTTTCACAGGGAAATCTGATCATGTCACTCCTCAGCTTAAAATACAACGCTCTACTTTTGCCTCTGATTGCTAATAAGAATAAGCTTCTTATCCTGGCCCACAATATGCAACAGGATCTGGCCTCTGATTGCCTCTCCAGCTTCATTCAGTGCCAATTTCCCTCAGCTCACTGTATTTTATCCAGACTGTCCTTCTTTAGCTTACTTGAATATAACAAGCCTGCTCTTGTTTTCATGACCTTTGCACTTGCTGTTCACTCTGACTGGAACACTGTTCCTGTAGATCGTGACAAGGCTTGTTCCTTCCTGTCATGCCGGTCTCAGCTTATAAGTCCCTTTCTCTTGGGGGCCCTTCTTTACCAGTCAACCAAAAATGGCCTCCCAGTCACTCCTGTAATATGACCCTTTTTTATTCTCACCATAAGCATTATCCAATGTAGTCTTGTGAATGTATTTGTTATTTGTATGTTTACCCCATTTTAGAAGATTAAGTTTCAGGAGAGTGGGAATTTTAATCTGTCTTGTTCAATGCTATATACCAAACTCCTAAAGCCAGCATTCAAAATATCTTAAGTTGAATAAACAAATGAATCTTCATTTTCTAGGTGAGGAAAGCAAGACACATATCACACAGCTATAATATACCATCACTCCCTAGGTTAACGTTGGAGTCAGAACCTAGTAATTCAGAGTTTGGAAATGGTCGTCCACTAGTTGAATCCAAGAAGGGACTTTTATGGGAGGGGAGCCCAGACAACTAAAAATTGCGGAAATTTCACATAAATATTCGGATTTCAATTTTTTCTTTAAAAATCAGGATATCTGGCAATATTGGGGCTATATTTCCATATGGTAACAATGATTTGGTCTGTCATGTGGCTGCCTGACCTTAACTGAGACATAGCTCATTCATTCGTGCAATAATTATTTATTGAGCATCTACTATGTGCCATACACTGTTCTAGGCTCTTGAGATATATCAGTAAACAAACAAACCAAAAAACCCCAAAGATTCCTGTCCTTAAGGAACTTACATTTTAGCATGAGGAGATGGAAAATAAACAATAAATATGATAAATCAGTAAAGTGTATATATCACAAAAGGTGATAATTACTATAGATAAAATTAAGAGTGAGGTAAGAAGTATCAGGAGTACAGAGGATGGGGACTGAGTGGAAGACAATCTTAAAATTATAAATAAGATAGTTAAGGAAGACCCACTGATAAGGTTAGAATAGAGGAAATTGTGCAATTGAAGGAAATGAGGGAATTAGTCATATGGATATAGGAGAGGAAAGCATTCCAGACAGAAGGAACAACCAGTGCAAAGACCCTAAGGCTGGAGTATACCTGTCATGTTTGAGAAACAGAAAGCAGGTCAGAGCGGCTAGAACAGAGTGAGCAACGGAGAGAAGAATGGGAAAATAGTAAGTTAGAGAGGTACCAGAGTCTAGATCACATCAGGCCTTTTGATCCCTAGTAAGGACTTAGCTTTTATTCCAAATGAAATGGGAAGCCAATGGAAGGTCCTGAGCAGAACAGAGACATATATGACTTATGTTTTTAAAAAATCACTCAGACTACCATATTAAGTTTAGATTGAGGGGAGACGTGGTAAAGCAGAGAAATCAATTAGGAGTTTATTGCAACAATAGAGATAAGAGATGATGTCCCGGACCAGGGTGGTAGCAGTGGTATGGAAGCCACAGCCCGTGCAATCCCCAAAATTTGAGAGAGTTAAGACCCTGTGGGATAACCCCGTGATCAGTGGGAGATGGGAGCTGAGAGATAAATTCTTGCCCATTTCTCATCCTGAATCAACCATCTTGAAATATCGTCCCTCCTCCCTTGCCTCACTTCCCTTTTCCTTCACTCTTATTTCCCTAGGATTACACTCTCCAATACTCATTAGCTTTTACTACAAGGTTTGTTTTCTAGGAACTCATGGTAAGGCAAGAGGAAGATCAAGAGTTCAGTTTTGGACATACAGGTTTTGACACCAAGTGGAGATGCTAAAAAGTCTGTTGGATAAAAGAGTGCATTTTGGGAGAGAGATCCGGGCTTGGAAGGTATACATTTTGGAGTTATCAGTGTACAGATGGCATATAAAACTATAAGACTATATAAACAGATTACGGAACGAGTGACTGTGAATAGAGATGAAAAAAAAATAAGGACCAAGCCACAGGGCCCTCTAACATTAAGAGGTCATGTCTTCCTCTAGGAGAGTGTGATTCTTTGGAAGTTAAGTAAAGAACACATATCAAAAAGATGGAGGAGATCAACTGCGCCAAATGCACAGATCAAGTAAAAGGAGGAGTGACAATTGACCTGACCACTGGATTTAGCATTGTTGAGGTCATTGGAAACTTTGATAAGAGCAATTTTGATGGAGTAGTGAAAGTAAAATTCTGATTGGAATTTGTTTAATAAAGAATTAGTGGAGATGAGCTCAAGACTGTGAGTGCAGACAATAGTTTCTTTGACATAGTTTTGCTGCAAACAGGAGCAAGGAAATAGGGGGAGTGGCTGGCAGGGGAAGTAGAGTCAAGAGGACTTTTTTAGATGGTGTAAATATTGACCTATGTGTATACTGATGGAAAGGATCCGGTAGAAATAGAAAATTCCATGATACAGGAAAGAGATGAGAAAATTGCTCAGGTGATATCCTTGAGTAGGCAAATAGGGATGGGACCTAGTGCACAAGTGATTGGCCTTACATAGGAACAGCAAGGCCAGTCCATCAATGGTAACAGACTTGAAGGCAGAGTAGGTAGGTACAAATGCCAATAGGCAGGTAGATGTAGTGGAATTTCTCTCCTAATTGTTTCAATTTTTTTCAGTGAAATGGGAAGCAAGAGGAGGAGATATTAGAGGCTTGAGGAGAGCAGACAATGTGAAATAGTCATCTAGGCGGACAGGAGACTGAATGGACCAAGAATATACACTAAGACTACTTGGCATCATTAAGGGTCCATTGGAGGTTCATGATGATGAATTTAAAATGAGACCAGTCAATTATATATTGTCCTTCAGTCAAGTTCAGCTGCAAGGATACTAGTATAATCATAGATGTAGAGTTAGGTTTAAACAGTGTTATTGTTTTCACAAGTGAGTAAGATGAAGGGAGAGAGGGTTAAAGGGAATCGAGAGTTTATATATGGGAGTGATTACAATGATTGATCACGGAATTTAAACTGTGCTAGGTGAGAAGAGAGAAAGGGACCCTGAAAAAATTGTGGGATCAATGAGCTGGGTTGGGTCAATTAATTATTGGAATTGGTACATAGAAAGAGTGAGCTAGAGGTGGTGGCAAGAACAGAATACATGAAAATGAGATTATGGTAAGGATTGCTACAGCTTCCAACACTCCAGAATGCTTCAGATCGCCTGCCAGAATCATTACATTCCTTCTTGGACCCTGAAAAGATTTTGAATTTGCCACTCCTGCAACAGGTTAAAACCTTGATATGAGCAAAATAACCATAAAACAGAAAGGCATTGAATTTGTGTAATGATACAAGGGATGAACTAAATATAGATAGATAGATAGATAGATAGATAGATAGATAGATAGATAGATGAATAACAGTGTTAAATAGCTCATCAATAATTATTTGAAATCAATTCCTATTTTATGATGATCAGTTATAACCCCTTAATTAATACAGAGCTGGTAATCTTGCTGACTAAACTGTAAACATAGGCTTCCTGCCAATAAACAAACTGAATGGAGTTGAAATTCCATAGGTATTGTACAATAGAATGGTTACATTTCTAAGTATTACATAGCTAATGTACAACAGTATGGTTATATTTCTAAACATTGCAGCACATCTAATTCACTGAAATGAAAATAAATTACAATTGACACTACTTTGCTATTTGTTACCAATAATTTTGTCAACAAGTAAATTACCAAATTTTGGAGGTCAAAAACACAGTATTTTCAGGTTGTATATGTGTTCCTTTATGCACAATTGCTACAAAAAATAAGTAAATCAGGGAGTCCCGCTTATAGCCAAAAATAGCTAGAAAAAAAATAACTAATTGCATCACACTTTAGCCTATACAGGCCAGAGAAATTGCCACTGTCTCAAGACCCTGCTGTACAATCTTGATCTTTTCTGAGGTCAATTAATTGTATAAGATCCAGGTTCTCATTTTTCCTACAAAAAAAACTATCTACTTTCCTAGAAATTGCTAGCCAGGCAACCAACTCGTTGACAATTAACTTTTCAAGGATCAATACTTAAGTCAAAATTGAACTATGAGAAATGTTCCTGTTCTTGCAAATGTCTTAGTAACCATGGTGGGGAGTAGGGCAGGAGGGTGGAAGGTGATAAAAGCTATTTTTTAGTGTCTTAGGTAGACTGTTCTTTTTAAATGCACAGGTTTTCTTGCAATACAGCATAAAGTAAATCCCCTGGTACATGTTCAATGAATGTTTGTTGACTGAAATAGAAAACTTGTTTAATATATGGCACATAGGCACTTTTAGGTCATGATCATTTAAGGGTCATTAAAATCAGGCAAAATTACTGTAACTTACATTTCTTTTTCTTTTTTATCTTGGAACATTTCAAACATACTCAAAAATAAAAAGAATATAATGAACCCTCATGTACTCATTGTACAGATTTAATAATTAGCAACATGCGACATTTCTTCTTTCAAATATCTCCACCCTCCCTCAACTCTTCTGGTGATGTTTTGTTAGAGTAATAATAAGGCAAACGTGAGGAACAGCAAGGCAAATGTCCTACCTCAGAGTTGGATAAATGCAATAAGGAACCATTTAGAAACAGTTTGTGAAGCATTCAGACTTTAAGAACCTCATTTATTGCAGTGATTATTAAAGAACAAAATAGTTGGATTGTGTTCCCATTTAAAAAGGGTGTTCCTTGTTCTGTTTACTTCATTGGAGAGGTAAATGGGCATGATAGTTTTGAACCTGTAACTGGTTCTCTGCACCTGGCCATTGTTAGCCCCAAATACACAGGTTTCTACAGATGTTCAATGATATTTAATCATTCTTTTCAATATCTGTAAATTCACTTCAGGATTATATGAATACATCTATCTTTATCCACAGCTTAAGTCACCCCTTGATCCAAGTTATTGAGAAAGTGATATGTGGGGTTTTGTCAAATAAGATTACTCTCATCATTTTTATCCTACTAAGGTGCCTCCACTGAAAACATTTGGGTGGGAAAGGGGGCGACAGTAATTCTTAGACTGGCACTGCCTCGCAAAATATGACTCACTTCTCCACTATTCCTCTATTACTAACCCACTGACATGCTGAGAAATTCAACTAATTGCTCTTGAGACTGGCCAAAGAAAAACATAAAAATGAGTAATTGGCTACTGAAAGGTCACAAACAGTAAACTTTTCTTGCTATGATTCAAATAGGTGGAGAATATTACTAAATATTTCATATCCGCGTTTTTAAACACAGTGAAATCAATAGAGTAATTTTAATGAGGTCAATAAAGCATTAAAAAAATAATCCATAATTACCTTAAAATGGTATCAGATTGAGGATTTAGGTGAAAATAGACATTGCCAATTTCAGTCTTTTTCACTATAAATATCACCCTTTGGCAATGGCATAAAATCACCTATACGGACTGAATTTCTCACTTGCCACATATTTGGAGCTAGTAGCCACTACTAGATCTGAAATATGTTTATTATTCATAGTCAAATGCTAGCTACTTCATTTATGTCATCCTGGAAGAGATTTCTATATGTCTGAGTTGACAAAAGACTCTTGCTTCCTTTAGAACAGTGGTTCCCAAACTTTCCTTACCAAGGCACACATGAGGGATAATATTGACAATTTTACCCACCTCTATCAGTCCCAATCACTCCCTAAGACCTGCTGCATGAATAAAAGAGGTCACCACTTATGCCAAAATCTGAGTCTCTGCACAGCAGAATACCATCCCTTTCGCTTCTACTGATCTAGATGTGAGTTGAGAACCACTGACTTAGATGATATCTACAATAAATACAAATAAGGTCAATCTGACAGGTACTTGAAAGAAAGGGCCACCTATAGGAAAAGATTTCAGGGCCATTGGGAAATCCCACTTGTACGCGAAATAAACAAAGCTTTGTTTAAATGCAAATAGGCTGTCAGCTGAGAGAGGCTAGAAGCAATAACAACCCAGTAGTGTGCCTAGCACCCAAATCTTGGTTTCTAATACCATTCTCCATGAAAGGGAATCAAGGCTCTTTGGGAAAATGGCTGATTCTAGGACGGGGGGCAAGAAATATACAAGATAATCCTGGAACATCTTATAGTGCTGGAATATAAGGAAATACAAAAAAAAAAAAAAAAATCCCCCAATAATGAGGTTATGTCAAAGGGACAGATGTATCAACTGAAAGAGATTCCAATGGACAAAGGTGGAAGAATTTGAGCCAGAAAACAAATATCCAAGCCAGAACATAAATATCCAAGTCCATATTGATATAAATAAACGGGAGAGAAGAGGCAAATATCCTATGCAGAAGAATTCCAAATAATTTTATGTAGATACTCCGCCCTTAATGAGGTGGAGCATAACTCCCCACTCCTTAAGTATGGGCTATGAATAGCTACTTTCTTCCAAAGAGGATAGTGTGAAAAGCGAGGAAAAAAAAGAGTAAGTTTACAGTGGAGGAAGACACACACTACCTCGAGCCAGGTGATCAAGGTCAATATCAAGAGTCATAGGGCATGTGATGTGATGAGAATAGTATTTTACCTCTGTGATCTTCCTCCGAAAAATACATTACCCCAAAATAACCATGAAAAAATTATCAGATAAGTCCCAATTGAGGGACATTCTTCAAAATATCTGAAAAGCACTATTCAAGCTGTCAAGGTCTTCAGAAACAAGGAAAGTCTGAGAAACCACCACAGCCAAAAGGAGACTAAGGAGATATGACAACTACATGCAGTGTGGTATCCCAGATGGACTCCTGGAACAGAAAAGGGGCATTAAAGAAGATCTGAGGAAACATGAATAAAGTATGGACTTCAGTTAATAATAATGTACCATTATTGGTTCATTAATTGTAACAGGTGTACCATAGTCATGTAAGATGTTAATAATAAGAGAAAATGGGTGTAGGGCATACAGGAACTTTCTGTACCATCTTCGCAATAATTCTGTAAATCTAAAACTGTTCTAAAATTTAAAAGTTTATTTACAAGAAAATAGGGGGCTTTTATTACAGCACTTTTTGTAGGGACAAAAAAACTGGAAACAAAGTATACGCACTTTAATGGGGAAATGACTGACTAAAATGTGGTATCATAGACTCTCAAGCAACACAAGAGTATTATAGACTTAAAAGGATGAGTGAGCTCTTTATCAATTGACTTGGAAATATTTCCACTATGTATTTTTACTAAGAAAAGAAAATGCAGAGAAACACATAACTCCCTTTTTATTTCGTAAAACAATGAGGAGAAAATTCCCATGTACATATGTTTGTATAATGAAAAGAGTAAGGAGAAGGCATGCAAGGATTATCAACATTAACATACCCAATTATTAACATTGCTCAGAGTAGGGGAATGGGGCTAGAGGAGGAGAGGTAGCAGGACTCGGGACAAAAGCAGGGCAGGGGAAGTAAGCAATAATTAATTCAATAATTCATTACAAGGATAGCACATGTATATAGTGAGCTGATGCCTTGCAAATAAAATTTTAAATTTACAAATGCAAAAAGCAAACATAAAAAGCAAATGGAGTAGGGGGAGGAAAAGAGATCTATTTTAGATTGGCAGGATTTAATGAGCATGGGGATGGAGAGGGGGTAGGCAGGGAAAGAGCAGCAGCACGCTAAAGAATACAGCATCAGTCACTGAAGCTGAATTACACTCACTCTTCAATTTTGCCAAGAGCTGCCCAAGTAGGTGAAAATATTGACTATCAGGAAGAGTGTGATCAGAATGATTGCTATTTCTGCCAGTATCCTGGGGTTTTTGCCCACCACAAAGAGACTAAACTCACCATTTGCTTCCCCAAAACTCCCCCCCACACACATATAACAGTGATTCGAGAAGGTTATTTATACATCACCTCTTCTCCTGGCCTTTTGAACAATAAGGCCTCACCAGGGGCTTCCATGTGTTTTTGACAAAGAGGTGACATAACTTTGGCATCAGACAAAGTCCACAGGAGACAAAAATAGGTAGGGTCTGCGTTTCCAAGAAGGTATAATCAAATAATAGAATGCAGGTCCCGGTGAGCAAGGTCAGAGGGTCCCAAAATGGCAGAGTTGAAAAGTGCTTTAAAGGTCATCTCAGCTATTTACTTCAATACCTAATGCAGTCTTTATCTGAAATTCTAGATCCTAGCACTGGGGTGGCATGGGAAATAAGGACATATGGTGAAATCCCTATGGATAAAGCAGACGCTTTTCACCGTAAAATTCTTGCAAACAGGAATTGTATCTGTGAATTCTTCCCAGTATAGTACCTAGGAACTCAGGATGACCATGTGTTTACAGTGCTCCATGTTGAATATTTGCAGACGGTGGACTCAAACTCACAATGCAAATTCTATGGAGAATTTCACCAGTAGCTCATTTGCTAAGAGATCTCCCAGCAGCATTTGAAGCTATTTTCCATCAACAAGAAAGGAGAGACCTTAGTCTCAATGATACTTCAGGTCATTTTCATGGTCAGATAACAAGATCCTTGAGCCAACGCAAAAACAACTGTTAATATAAGACCCTGGGGCAAGGACGGAGTTGCAGAAAAAGTAAATCATAAAATTTTCTAATTTAAATGAGCACATACAGAAAATGGGAGTCCCATTTTATGAAAATTTGATAAGAATTTGCTATGTAGTTCCAATAAATAATTAGAATTGAATTTACTGGAGCTCCACATGCACTGCAACTTTTCAAGGACACATCCACTGTACAACATGAGGCACACCTGCACACACTCCAGTCCCAATCAAAAGACTACCAACTGTGGTATTGAGCAATATTTTCACACAGCACTTACCTTAAAACACAAGTGTAGAATCCGCTGTCTTGTGCCTCAGCTGAGTGAAACCATATTGAATCTTCCTCTTTGCTCATCCTGACCTCGGAAAAGATGATGGGCTCTTCCAAATCACCTTTGTTTTTGTACCACATAAGCCTGAGTCCAGTGCTCTGAGCCATGCTATAGTTGGTGCGAATATAACTGTAGAAAAGGGCACATTTCACTCGGACTGGTTCACCTGCCAAAGCCATGTACGTCTTGAGATCCACTGACCAGTCAATGCAGCCATCCACTGAAAGAAAACCAGATTGGGCATGAGATGCAGTGAGCATTGTTGCTAATAATGGTAAAAGCAGCAATCACTCCCCACACGTACTGAGGACTTACTACGAGCCAGGCACTGCATGAAGCGCTTTACAGAAATTACCTCATTCAATCTTCACAGCGATCCTATGAGATAGACCAGTATGCCCCTTAGACCTAGGCAGGCAGGATCCCTGTTCTAGCCCTGTGCCTTTGGGGTATTTCCAATCCTCTACAGTAATCTGCTTGAGGTTGACTTAATCCTCTAAGATTCTCCAGCATGTGTGCCTATGTGGTTGTCCTGGGACCCCACGACCAGGTCTCAATTCCAGCAGAGCAGCCTGGCAAGTAGATCACCCCTGCTAGCCATGTGGTATTTGCTTCACAGGATTTTGGAAGATTGGACTGCTGGAATGACACTGACATGCTGATTTGAGGTGACTCAAGTGGTTTATATAGACAGGGGCCCCACAAAAAAATACTTCCACAGGACTCCTGTACAGCCTAGGAGCAGCCCTGAGATTGACACTATTATTCTATTTTGCAGACAAGAAAACTGAGACTCAGAGAAGTTCAGTGACTTTGCCCAAGGTCACACAGCTAATAAGTGGTGGAAAACCAGTCTCTGATTCCAAAGACTGTTCTTACCCCCTACCCTATACTGCTTCTGCCTATAATTGGGGCAGGAAGCATTGTGTTAGGTATGCACCTTTGAGAAAGTAAATGCCTGAGTTGGAAGCAGTGGGCACCTACAGTGATTATTTGCCATTATCTACATGCCAGTTTCCATGGTATGACCTATTAATAGCAGATATTTAATCACAGTTCGATTTTTTTTTATGCCCTTAGGCTCCTTTGCTGCTCAGCTGGTGTGTGCTCGTAGGAATATATTATATGAATGTCAGGTTTAATCAAATAATATTAGGTGGGTAAATCTACCATTAAAGAAAGACATATACAGTAAATTCCCTCTTTTCTGGAAGGGCTGGAAATGAGACACTGTGGCTAATTTAATATGCTAGTCAATACAATTAGCCTAGATAGTCTACCTCCAATTGCTGATTTTCAAAGAATTCCATCAAATTATGCTACATCCCTTTATATTACTTGATTACCCTTTATAAAACAATCCTTTCATAAACTGTATAAACACTGCCATTTTAAAATTATATCTTTCACTTATAATTTTGTAAACTCATCTGCTTCCTTTTTTAGATCTTGAAAACTCTGTAACCCTGTGTGTTTATCTTTTAACCTCAGTTGACAGGAAGCTCAGAGTTAAATGCAGTGCTCAAGCATAGTAACTACCTTACCTCAGGATTTTGCTTTCTCTATACAAGGGTTTCTTGACCTGGGGTTCAAGGACACCTGGGGGGAGGGTGCCTGGATAGACTTCAAGGTTGGTGGCAAAACCTTGTGTCATTTTGGATAGTTATGCTTTTCTGGGGAGACATTCCACAGCTCTTTAACAGATCTTCAAAGGGGTCTATGGGCCAACAGAGATCAGAACTCTGTAGTTTTTGATCTCTCTTTGTGACTTCATTTTTCACTGCCCTGCTGCATATGAGTTTTTGTTATAGGCTTCCTCAAATTCTCTTATAGTATGTGAGTATTCATTAGAAATAAATCAATATTAAATAAATATCTCATTCTAAATTTACACTGAAGGGCATTTGAACTTTCTTTGAGGATTCAGAGGGGACGAGATTCATCGCTCTGGATTTTGATGACAGCTGTGAACTGCTGAAGCCAAGAAGGTACAACTGGATGGAACTAAATATGTACTGATCACTAGAACAGAGAGGGAAAAATCTGCATTAGTTGAACTTTCTGGGTCATAGTAAATTACTGATGATATATCTCTGGATTAAATACAATTTTAATATTTATTTTTTACCATCTTTAAATGAATTTTCTATTATTCCTTTATATGGATTATCTGTGATACTGTTCCCTTGCATCAACACAACTGAGAAGTAACAATATAAATGTTTTTTAGAAAATATATATTTTCTTATAGCTTTATTTTGAAAGTTGATTAATACAAACAAAGAAAACATGGAGATAAATTAAAAAGCAAACTCTTTAATATTCTAATTTTTGTTTTCCCCAACTCTAAGATGCACAGTAAGTGTTTTTTAATTAACAAATTTGTCTCGGCAAAGCAGCTTTAAACATCTGTAGTTACCTATTTGATAGAAAAAAAACTTTTGGGATTTTTTTCCACCTGCTCTCTAAATCCCTTTAGTTAGCTCCTCTAAACGATCTGTTGCATAATCTACACCTTGACAGTGTTAACACGCTGGTTTGGCCCATTAGTGACAGGACATGGTTGGTATTGAAGATAATCAAAATATCTGCTTCTGAGACACAACAATCACGCTCAAAGGCAGTTGAAGGCATTTAACTACCATTACAACTAGCTTTGTCACACAGACCTTGAGAGTATACTGAGAATTCATTTTCTTTTAAGTACTACCTGCGCAAAATGTATTTGATTTAATAGATTTATGGTTCTTTTTCTTCTTTTTCCTTGCTTTAGGCAGCAGAGAGGGAGTATTTAGTTATAAGATAGTCAAGAGGCAGAGAACAGATATGCAATAATGGGAACAACAATTTCCAAATATTATCCCCTTTATTCTTTTCCTGCAGTATTCACAATACAAGGTTCCAATATAAGTTATATCAAAAGACTTGAGGGAATTTTCCCAAAAAGTAGATAAAGGGCATGATACCAGAGAACCCTGAAGGCCCACTTGCCACTAAATATCTTCCCATACTGAACTTCCATCAGTGGAAATCCATTCCCAAGAGTTAAGGCATTGTAGCCTTTTATCTAGAGAGTATTGGACCACTACTCGATTCCAACAACGTGGTATGGTTTATTTTTACTGGATTGCTATTCTTAGGAAAACAAATGGACACTGAGGCAAGAGGGGATGGAATAGGATATAGTAAATTTATTTTTTGATTTTGGACTAGTGAAGTAACTAGGAGGGACATCGTGAGGTGAGAGGCCTGGAAAGTCAGGTGGTGGGAAAGCCCTAAGGGATTGCAGCCTTGAGGTTAAGAGAAAAGGACCAAAAGGTGTGAGAGGGTCACAAAAAGGCAGGAAGAGGACAAAGGTCACATACAACTCAGTTAGCCAAGTGTCAATCCAGGAATCAAAGAGGGTGCCAGCAGAAGTCACCAGTGCGAGTCTCATTTCTGTCATGAGAAGGAGTTTGCAATAACATGCCACACTTTCAGAGCACCTTGCATGTTGATGCTCCATACGTATTTGGCAAATAGCTGAATGAACAGATCAGTGATGCAGCTTACAAGAGTGCAGGCTATGGTCACCTTGGGGACATAGTGGAACACAGAGGAAGCCAACTTGTGAGCTTGACCTCATCAGCACAGGCCTTTAATCTACAAAGCGATCCAGCCCTATTCTGCTCACAACTCCAGTCGCACCTGTTGAAGTCGGCCCCCAATGGGGCTCCTGTGAAAAGTGGTTTCTGGACAGATTGGCTTTTCCCACAGGTGGTTTGATAACAGGGTTTCACTGAACAGCCACAAGTGTAAATAGAGGCACTGCAGGAAGAAAAATGCTTTTCCCAAAAATACAGCAAAATTCTGCAGTCAGATTGAAGCTTACTACAGAGCAAACTCATAGAAAGTATAAGTGAGTGCACGCCTGTCCTCTGCTTCACAATCACTCAGCATGGTTATAAATATTCCTGTCATGCCATTAGAAAATACCTCCTATTTCTAAATGATCCATTCTCTGTTCACTCTTGAGTCTTATGAATAGCAATTCAAGTATTTAAAAGAACAATTGTGTTTCTTTAGATTCTCATCTCTACTCCCTTGATTTAGATTTCTGTAAAGCTCACAACGTTATTACTCTTGGTTTAGTCTTGTTGGCAGAAATGCTTTAATATCTGAGCTCTCCAAAACAATTATAATGGAGCAAAGGAAGCCACTTCTTTAAAATCCAGATCTCTATGTTAATCATTTTCATTCCGATCTGCAAAACAAATGTACGCAAAGGGAATTTGACATGAAGATGGAAAAAAAGGAATGTACGAAGCATATAAAGGGTCATGTCAGTATCCATGTAATTTATTTTACCAAGAGGAGACTCCTAGGGGTAAGACTAACACGGTCCCCTGGAAAGTGCTGTGGGTGACCAAAGCAAACCTATTTAGCCTCCTTATAGATAAGCCTCGTTGGCTTCCTCCACAATACAACCAGGAGAGCAAATCCTGCCACACCTACCTGCTATGAAAACAAATCCCAGAGAAAAGTTTATAAATCCCTAAAAGAGGATAAGATGTTATTATCAACAACAACGATTATATTATTTTTTTTAAAAAAAGAATATTGCATGCAATAAAATTAGACTCTAATGGCTATGTACATTACAATTTTTATTGGGAGATAGGATATATAGCTATGTATAGAATTGTCAGTTCAGGAGTTTTGCCCCAAATTGGCAATCCCTTTAGGTAAAATGGCTAATTAGCACATGAAAAAATATGCAAGCTCCAGATATCCTGATGATGTTCATTACAACTTAAGTCCTTTGCCTGGGATGTACATTTGACTCTAGTTTATTATGCGTTTGTGATAAATTCATTTGTGAAACCAGATGTTTTCTTGCAACTATGTCAACTATATCCCCTTCATTTTCACAGCCAGCTCTCCTTTTTGTGAATCAACAGGGCAGTTGCTGGGGGCAATTCACTAAATCACCACTAGAGGGCGGGCTGTCCAAGTTTTTGTGTAGCTCTTAAGTTTTCCCCACCTAACCTCTAAAACTAAAGATTTGCTATCTGCCAACCGCTGGGTGCTGGGGAGGAATCACTGCACACCTCTGAGGATGCACCATTGTGGGTGATAGAGGGAACCAAAAGTTGAGCATGCGGCTGAGCTCTTTCTCAACCTGGCTAACCAGGTTAGACACACAACAGGTGGATGACAGCACAGAAAGGTGTGACAATATCAGCCACTGGCATTCATTGAGCCCTTAGTACAGAACAGCTAGGCACTGTGAGAGGTGCTTTGCATATATTTTTCTCATTTCATCATCATGTCAACGCTGGGAGGTAGGGACTCTTGTTATTCCCATTTTGCTGAAAAGAAAAGCAAAGCTCAGAGAATTTAAGTGACTTGTTTAAGGTCACTCAGGTTGTGGTGACAGAGTTCAGACTCCAACGCAGGTGAGTTGGATTCCAGAACCTATGTTCTTAATCACTGTGTGCTCTTTATACTGATTCCTATACTCCTCCTCCCAGCTCACGAGCCATTACAGTATTAAAATGTGCTTGGCACTATTCACATTGTCATATGTATTCTAAAGAGCAAATGCCTGTCCAATAGATTAGACCTTTCCAGCTAAGTGATAAAATAGCCTCAAACAATAACCATTGCGGGAATTGGAGCCATCAAATAATGTATGCCAATTATTTTATCTATCACACACACTATTTACAGAGTAATAAATTATTAATAATTTGTGTACTTCATTTAACCTTTGAAGATCAAAACCTTGGATAAATTTTATCTGATCTGTATTGATTTATTTAAAAGTAAATATTTAGGGATGATCACCCAATTCCTAACATTATAATCTAGGAATAGATTTGTGTGCTTATCTTAACTTTTGTACTTATGTATTACTAAATACAATGTTATTCTCCTTATTTTAATATTTTAATGTGGTAGTTGAATATCTTCTATTTCTCTCTCATCTCTCCTTCCAACACACAGGCAAGTTTCTTTTTGTTTATACTCAGCCCAGTGGATGCTATCTGCCTCAAATGGGCAGCCCTCAAGCACAAAGAAGTCAGCCTCTCCAAGAAGTGAGTGGCCTGTGCCCCTGCTGTTGGACCTGCGTCTCTTCCCCCCCGGCCTGGAAATATGGACAGAGCTGTTTCGTCATTTTTTAAATAAAGTTATGTGGGTGGGAAAAAATTTGATTTTTAAATCTCATCTGTGCATCAGTATCCATCAATAGATAGAATATCCCCCACTCTAGCTCTTTAAATATAATGAATGATTATTGCTTCAGGTTTTAAGAAGCATTTCTGCATTTTTTATGAATTGGATTATATGCTTTCCTTTGACACTTTCACCCCCTACTATTCATCAATGGGAAAGTTCTGCCTAAATGAAGTCCTTCATCTCATTTCAACCTAGTTATTACGCTTAATAATGGGCTGGCAACCATCTTCATTTCCCTTTCATTACAGGATCTCTGCTATGCTTTGTCAAGATCATTCCTTCGATCTTTAACCGACAAATGAGCCTCAATTACGTTCGGGAGGTGAAGCCACATGAGGCATTACAACCAACTCCTCAACTCCTGATTACCAGAAGCCTGATGAGCCTCCTTGGGAATTAGCCACTAACCAGGAGCTCTTCTCAGATGTACTGATATTAATTTGAAAGCTGCGGCAGCAGATATGCCTATGGGAGACAGGATATCAGCACTGCCCGCCAACCTCTCCAGCAGGCTTTCTGCTGCTCCCTCAAATCCAGGATGCTTGGCAGTGAGCTTATTTCCCAGGCCAAATCTCCTCCGCCTCCTATGTTCACAGGCATCCAAGCCAAAAACTTCAGGAGTCATCCCTGAATCTTGCATTTCCCTTCCCACTGACCTCCTCCTGCTCCTCCCATAAGACACTGAAGCTTATCATTTCTGAAAAGTTACTCCAAATCTTCCCCTGCTCTCCATCCTCATAGATAAAAAAGTCCAAACCCTTCTCATATTTTGCTTGGACTATTGCAATATCCTTCTAAATGATCTTCCAAACTTCCCAATCCAATCTGTTCTTTAAACTGCCAACAAAGTGATCTTTCTGAAGTATATGACCATGTCCCTTTACTGCTCAAAACCTACAGTGGCTCCCAGTATGCAATTCCCTAAGCCTAGCTTTCCTGGCCCACCTGGGACTGCCTGTCTTTTCTACCCCCAGCCACAATTCTCCACACATCCTACACTTGAGTCAATGCTCACCATTCCCTGAATATGCCATTCCCTTTTCTGCCTTTGCTCTTCTGGTTCTTTCCACTAGAATACTCTTTGCCTCTGTGCCTACCTGTTGAGATCCAACCCATCCTCCAAGACCCAGCTTCAAATGCCACTTCTTCTGTGAAACTGCACTTCACTGCCCCATGTCAATTCTTTCCTCTAGCATGCTCTCACCATGTGTTTATCTATACATCTCCTTCCGGGTTAGATGGGTGTCTCATTTGTATCCCTAGGACAAGGCCCAGTGCACTGCACATAGTAAATCTCTATGGGATGAAATCATGTGGGTTTTTTCCCCAAACAAATTTACTAATAATCAAAAATTATTTGCATTTGTCAAAGACCTTAAGCTTCCTCCTGCTGCTACCCACTAGAGCAGCGATGTGTCCAAACTCTGATAACAATGTCAGGAGATAGGCCCCAAAGTATAAAACGTGTTCACAACAAATAACTGCCACTTTTCCATTAGCTAGTGTCACTAGAACTAGGAATAAATAAGTAAACTCTCTGCCACATCCCTATTCCAGAACTCACAGTTCCCTCGTAAGTCAAAATCATTGAGTCTACCACGGAAGCCCTTCCAAATCAGGCCCTACCCTATCGAAACCACTGCCTAGCCCTGTCCAAGAGAAACGCCCTGCCCCTGACAGGCTGACCTCCTCCCTCCTTGTCCTACCCTATCCGCCTTGTCAGAGGGCAGTTACAGTGTGGGCACTGGCCCACCCAGCTCTTTCCTGTCTCCGGCCTCATACAGTTTCTTCCATCTTCCATGCCTCTCCCAACCAAATTCTAGTCATACCCTGAGCTTAGTTTCCCTAGGTGTCACATTAGAAGTGGCATCCTGGTTTTCCTGCCATATTGATTGGCACATTAGTCAAGATCAGAGACTCTTCATATTTTTCTTTTTTCCCTTCCATCTCTCCTCAAGCATCTCCTGGACCAGACACTTAGTACGTCTTACTGAATATAGGCTTATAGATTCTCATCTCATGAGACCTCGCACAATTAAGTGCTAGTGGAGTGAACGGCTGTGGTTAATTAATTTTCACATTAGTTGGAGGTTAACCTTTGGATTGTTGAAAGTCTTTTCTAAAATGTCCGAATCCACTTTGCCTTAGTAAGTAGAGAATCGTGATGAGAACAAAATCCTTCCAGACTGACTGAGGATTTGTCAGGACCTCAGGGTCATCACCCGAGATCCAATGACAAGGCAGTGTAAGAAGAGGGTATGGCAGCATGAAAAGAGCACAGAGCCAGCTGGAGATCAGAAACCATGGTTTTTCATTCCACCTCTGGCTCCCTAAGGAGATACATGACTTTGGGAAAGTCAGTTTCTAGTTCTCCCAAAAATGGAGGCAATAAACTAGACAAGCTCTAACCCAGCACCAGTACAGCAGATTATCCGATAGTCAGCGAGGTCTTTGCTCAAGAAGATGTGCTGCATATGTGCTAAATCAGAAAATCTCCCCATGGCAATCTTCTTTTGGATTTTGTTTCTTAATTTCAAAGTTACAGAGAACTATAAAGAATAATATTACAAACTCCCATGACTTCACCATCCAAATTTAATAATGTTAACTTTTTCCAACTTGCCTTCAGTTGCTTTGTTTTATTAAAGAAATAAAGCATTGCAGATATAATGTCCCCTTTAACCAGCATACACAGTTTCATCCTTACGTCAAATCCCTGCCTAGATGTAACCATTATTCCTTCCAACTTTTAGACTCTTGCATACATAGCAAGGTACCTTGAAGAAAAATTATTGTAGTGATTAAAAGTTTGTCTTACAATGGGGAGCATAGGTCGGAATAAAAGCTGGTTAACTGAGTGCTCTTACGAGGTGGGTTCCCGTCAACTGAGGTCTTAGAGGCTGTACTTACAGGCACGCACACACCCCATACACGTGCACCCTGAAGCTCTCACATACAGAGACCTCGTGGGGGCGAATCTCAAAGTCTACAGGAGTTTTCTGCCCAGAGTTAGTTGTTTTCATGCCATGTGCTGCTACACAGATTTCAGGATGAGACTCTGGAACTGGAGTTCTGCTCTGTTATGGGGAAAGTGCTGATTCACAGCAGACACAGAAGTGCTATATTCATCAAATAGCCAGGCTCTAAAAGTTACAAGCGGGGGGCCAGCCCGGTGGTGCAGCGGTCAAGTTCACACGTTCACTTCAGCAGCCCGGGGTTTGTTGGTTCGTATCCTGGGCTCAGACTTATGCACCGCTTATCAAGCCATGCTGTGGCACGTATCCCACATATGAAGTAGAGGAGGATAGGCAGGGATGTTAGCTCAGGGCCAGTCTTCCTCAGCAAAAAGAGGAGGATTGGCAGCAGATATTAGCTCAGGGCTAACCTTCCTCAAAAAGAAAAGTTACAAGCATGGGGCAGGGCCCATATCTTCTACTCTATACTCAGCTGCTTGTATTTCAAATCAAATTCTGGGTCAACCAGGATATATAAACTCCAAAGTAACTTCTGATTAGGGCTTAGTCTTCTTTTTCAGATAACTTATTTCCCTCTCCATTTGCAAGTTTAGCACACCATTCAGCTACCAGAAACCCCTCCTCTTGCTGAGCTAACCAAATAATGGAAGCCCTGGCTGGGCTCTGCCTGTCAGGGGGCTGTGAGCATTGAATACCTCAGTGCACTCCAAGTGCTTAGCATGGTGCCTGGCACACAGACAGTACTCAGTAAGCCTTTTCGATTACTAATACAGCTACCACTACTACTAGTTCTATCAATTATACATCCATTTTTGTTACTTCTTCTACTGTGCTTCTCAAACCTTTACCTATGACAATATACAGTGTTGCAATAGAAATTGGCTTTTTTATCATATTTATATTAAAGTTAGGTCATTAAATTGTTTTTTTTTCAAATTTGGGGCATAGGTATGCCATACTACCTACAAATTTCATTTCAGGACACCAAAGGGCCATTATGAAATATCTTAACATGATATATACATTTTCATATTTATTGTATATTCATATTCATTGTATATTTCATATTTATTGCATATAATAGTGTAGAGTAATACACTATTGTTTACTTCATGTATGCTATAACAAATATTACAATATTATTAAAGATTGCATATCACATTTATATTTTATAAATTATATATACATTTGCTCTATTGCAAATTACATATCATACTTATAGTTTACAAATTTGCATATATTTATAAAATGTGTTTATTTTATATTTATAGTCATATAATGTATATTTATAATATAAAATAAATGCTATAACTAAACAAATTTATAATTATATTTAGAAGTTAATTGTAAAAGGGTTGAATCATATGAAATTGCTGTTTTTATAAGTCAAAAAGGTCAAATATCGACAATTTCATATGACTCATCCTAATATGTATCTTATATATAATATCATAAATTTAAATAAACATTTGTTATATAAAGTTGTAACTATTCTAAAAAGGAAGAATACAGCTAGATACGATTGAGAACTGCTGTGTTAGTAAATATTTTTATTATTTGCCAACACAAAGTGGTCCATGTTAGGGCTCTTCAGATAGTTTATAAAACCAGCAGAGCTTCTTTTAGCCTCCAAGCCTTTGCAATGGCTGTGCCCCATGCTGACTACACTATTCCCTCAGATAGCCACATGGCTCACTGGCTGCCAACCTCTTTCACTTATCTGTTCAAATAAGTTGGTGGTGAGGGGAATTTACTGGCTCCAGGACAGATCAGACAAAGGACTGAGTGGCCTGATAACCTCTGCTGTCTCACACCATCTCCAGATGCAGCTCCCAGACTCTGAGCACTTCCTTTCCTTCCCACCCTCCAAGGGCATCTGATCCCCACCCACTCACAACGTGCACGTGGTCCCCAGCCTCATCCAGGTAATGGAAGGGGAAAGCAGTTTCTTCCCTCTGCAGCAGCTCAGCCCATGCCCTTCCCCTCCCCGCTCGTCTCCTCCATGGACCCCTGTGGCGGGGGGTGGGCAGTCGTGGGGCACCTGGGAGTGCTGCAGGCTGGCCAGTGTGGCCTCCAGAAAGAAATGTCTATGCCACTGGTGCCATCTAGCACCACTCCTCAGCGACCGCCAGAGGGCAGTGCATTCCACGGAGAGAGTGCAGAGGGGCGCCTTCGGCTGAGGGGACGCCAACTGGGCCCCGAAGCGGGTGCTTGGGGGTTACTGGGATGTGCAGCATAGCAAGGCTAGGTACCTGTAGCACCAACGTGACCGTGATGGTGCTTAAGGGGGTACCAGAGCTGGCCCAGAGCTTCCCCGCCAGGGAAATGGCCACGTGCAGAGCACTTCCGCCTAGACCCTGTATCTGCATAGTGTTAGTGCCGTAATCATAGTTTCACTACCCAGGACGTGGGTCTCGCCTTCTCCCCTCTTGGAAATGGGTATGGTTCCAGGACATTCCATAATGTTACTGTGTGCATTTAGGTTAAAATCAGAGGATTAATGTATGTCACTGTGCCCGGGTACTGATTGTCCCCACAGTAAAAGGGGCATAATTTTAGTATATCCATAATAATTCATTTGTAGTTATAGTATTATTATAATGTTTTAATATTAGTTAACTCGGAAGCACCATCAGGAAGGCTTGTGTGATGCTTTACCTTTTGTTATTTGGGGATAATTACTGTGCATCGATTATTATGATGTCTTTATATTATTAATTATTTATATTATTTATTTCAACCTTTATAGTATTCATTATGATTAAGGTCATAATTAAATGACGGTATCATTAATCATTATTATAATGACTACCACAACTGTATTATTAACTATTATGTATGCCATAATCATATTATTTATTACAAGTATTATAGTAAGTGCAATAGTTTTAATAATTTACTAATAAATATAAGTAATAAGAAATTAATTATCTACTGCTAACAAACCCTGGTGTTCACCTTTTCATCTTGTCAGACTCAGGATAACTCATGTAACGCATTAATGCAGTTACTTGCATTATTGTGCTATGTAAAAAAAAAAAAAAAACTATAGTAACTACCACCCCTGGTAAATCTGGTGTAGGATCTCCCCCATAGGAAATGGCATAATTACATCACATGGTTAATGTTGTTATTATTATCATTATTATTACTACTAATGTTATTTTAGCATCTGTCCTAATGATGGATACCAATATAAGAATAATGGTGTTATCCGTTCCTGCCTGAGAAATGGAGATGATTTTGGAATATTGATAATTTACATTATATTGATATTATAATCATAATTAATACCACTCCTGATAACTTGGCGTGCATCTGTAAGATAGACATAAGTATAAGGCATCACTGGTATTGTTGGTATATGCGTTTGTTAGTACTATAGGTAGAATTAAGGCTACTATTAGGAATGAGTGTTGCTTGTAAAATAGGGAGAAATTCACACCTCACAGGGTTTTTGTCAGTTTTCAGTGAGTTAGAACCTGGTACATCGTCGTAATGATGGTAATAGGAGAGTTTCTTAACTCCTATAGTGTATCAGGCACTGCTTTAAGTGCTTCACCCGCATTGACTCATTTCATCTTCACAACAACCTTGTAAGTGAGATGGGCATTATAGATATCCCCAGTTTACATTTGAGCAAACTGCGACTCAGGAAAGTTAAATGTCTTGCCCGAGGTCCCACAGCCAGTTTGAGTCCAGGTTCCATTCTCTTAAGCGCTACTACTCTCTTGGCTACTAACGAGGATAATTATCACGTGACTAATATTTTTATCCAAGTTATTATCTTATTATGATGGTGTATCAGAGAAGAATGAGAGTTTCCTTCTTTTTCATCATAAAATGGTTGTAGGCACAGTCAGTGGCTGGTGTTAGTGGTGCTGATGGGGGGGATCCAGGCAGGGGTGGGGTGACCAGTGTAGGAGTGGGGGGATGAATCTCTACCTCCTGATATCAGGAGATTCACTTGAAGCAGCTCAGGCCAAAAGCACCTGGTAGAGAGTTGGCACACAATAAATGCTTCTCAAAGATTCATTAATCCTTCATTATGGTGCTTAGCTTCCTAGAAGCCCAGGTAAAAAGAGAAAGCAGATTTTAAAAAGGAAAAATGCAAAGAAAGATGCTATTCCTGGTGCTCAGTGAATGCTCTTTTCTCTCTCCATCTGTGACACCATCCTCTCCACTTTTACCCACCTGCCCTGCCCTCCATCCTCAATGGAAGACATATCATGTCAACAGCCTGTTGTTTATGGCTGATTTTGAAGCTAGTATTTGATATCACACAGTGCGGCAAGGCTTCCAGCCTGCATGTGTCCAATATATACTTGGATAAGGTCCAGCTCAACTGATACAGCCTGGAAGACTGTGGAGGGAATGGAGTGAGTCTCCTTTCCTTGGGAGGATGAAGGGATGGATGATGATAATGTCTGGGGTGGATGAGGCATTGAGAGAAGGAACAGGGGAGATTTTTTAATGGGTTAAAGGTTTGTCAACCCCTCATAGGAAGGAATTGGTGGCAAGAGTTCCCTCTTAGGAGGGGTGGGAAGCTGCAGGTGAGACTTAAAAATGAGATTGGTTGAAAGTTTGTCTAAGAACCAGTTAGAACCCCCGGTACACCACCCCAATGCCAGTTTCACATACTGGTAGAAGGCTGGATGAAAGACCTCTAGAGGGTAAAACAGAAAGGGTATGGCTTACCTGGGCATACCTACCCTGGCCAGGCCACAGTTTCCTGTTAATGATTATTTATCTACCACCGAAGTTGCGCATTTTGCAGAACCTTTGAGAGTAATACAGCCCAGACTGCCAGCGTTAGGGCCATTGGGACAAGGAGCCCCAGATTCAGAGCCCCTTCTCTCCCAGACCATTGAAGCCTGACTACCCCATCCCCCTCCTGCAAGCTCCCTGGAAAACCAGTAATATGCCAGAGACCCCATTTTCCTGCTGGCCTCTGCTTTGCTTCTAGCTTTGTCCCAAACCACTCCTGAGCATGCCTGTAGTTGTTACCCACCATATCTCTAGGTCATTCAGTGTGACTCAGACTTGGATAAGCCAGACATCAGATATGTCCCTAGCACATAGGTCTCACCCTGAAATTCCAAAGGGGCAAGTAATGCCACCGTTTAGATGGCTGGGTGGGCAGGAGGGCTCTTCACAGTTTTTAGGACACCTGGGGAAGGGGGAATCTTAAGTCTCAGAACCCTAACGCCTTCCTGACCCATTTCTCCCTCCTTCCGTCCTCACCTCCAGTCATTATAGCTCAATTTCTGGGGCCCATCAACATCACTAGACCATAAATTAAGAGATCACCATTGCCAGGGTATGCCTATTATCTTCTCCCCACACCCATCTCCCCAACCAAAACATAAGCTCCTGGACCCTACTTGGTCTGAGGGTGCAGGGTGGGTCTTTGGAGCCTGACGTTCCTAGTGAAATACTAACTCCCTTCCCCCCAGAGTCCATAAACACTCTTGTAGTCGACAGAAATCCTACAATGAACCCCTCAAAGATGCCCCGTCCTCATCCCCAGAACCTGTGGATATGATGAAATATCATTTCTGTGATAATGTTATATGGCACAGTTGACCATAAAATAGGGAGATTATTCAGGTGGACCTGACCTAATCACATGGGCGCTGAAAAAGAGAGAGCTTTCTCCAGCTGCAGAAGAAAGGGAAGTCAGAGAAAGTGGAAGTATGAGAAGCACACGATGCAGGATTGCTGGTTTTGAAGATGGAGAGGGCCGCTTAAGAAAAAGTGGAAGCAGACTCAAGGCCCAGAGAGTGGCTCCCAGCTGACAGCCAGCAAGGCAAGAGGCGCCTCAGCCCTCTGCCAACACCCTGAATGAGCATGGAAGGGAATTCTTCCCCAGAGCTTCCATCCAACAGCTCAGCCCAGCTGACACTTGACTTTGGCCTTGTGAGGCCTTAAGCAGAAAACTCAGGTGAGCCCACCTTGACTTTTGACTTTCCAAACAATGAGTTGATAGATGGGTGTTGTTTTAAGCTGCCAAATTTGTGATAATCTGTAATGGCAGAGATAGAACACTAATATAATTTCTTAATCCCTACCACTTTCCCTTTGCCGTCACAGATTATCAGGGCTCTGAGGAGGCCTCACAAATCAGTTCCTCTCCTCGTCACTCCAGGAGGATGACTGGTTTTGTCCATAATGTAATGTTCCCAGCCTCTTGCCCTTGCTGCCTTTACTCCGCTCAAATTCTTGGCCCTCAGGCCTTCCACAATATAATTTTCCCACTGAGTTTCCTCCAGCAGTCCTCCCAGGATTGCCAAGTACAGCAGATTCTCTCCTCGCCCCAGGGCATCCTGGTCTTCTGGTGATGTTTGGTCAACCACAGGATATCCTTGTCCAGGGGCACACTGTGCTGACCCTCTTGGCATAGTCTCTACCATACTCCAGGGCCTTTGAGGGTTGGGGCTATGCATTTCTCAGAAATGCAATATGGTGCACTTCCCTTCAAGCTTAGCTGAGACAGGGGCTGCTGGAAAGGATGTGACGATTCTGTGAATGTGCCCTCTTTGGGTGTTCCTGAGCCTCAGGGGCTGCTCCCTGTGACTTCCAGCTGTCCCTGGTCCCTCTGCCTCTCCTCGGGTCCCTGTTGCTTTTCTCTTTTCAGGAGGAAGGAGAAGGACAGGAGGTGGGAGGGGAAGTGCTGTGTCCCTTCCATCCACAGGTGCTGCTCTGCCTCTCTTGCCCAACCTCCTTCTGCAAAGCCAGTGACACATGGTGGCTGTGAGTGGACGTTCACATGAATCACCCCATCAGCTAAACAATGCCACATATTTCAGCTGCCTAACCCAAGAGGCCTGGGAACTGTGACAAGATCCTCATAGATGCCAGCTGTCAGCTTCACACCTGACTCCAGACTCTCCATGATTTGCTTCCTTTCCAAAGAGGATCATCTTCCCTAAGATCCTCAGCTTTCCCCAGACCATCAACTCCTGGCTGTTCCAGTGTGCTGGTGAGATTCTGTTTATTGATCTGGTTGCTTAATCACAGGTGTCTTCACTTCAGAAAATTCCTTAAGCTGGACATTTAAAATATGCACATCCACCTGTACATGTTATTGCCACATCTGAGATTTGATTTTACCCTACTTACAAGCTAATAAGTTAGCCTGTTACTGTTTCATGGATGCTGGTAAAAGAATACAACTTCTGGGTCAGAAACAAGGGATATTATTAATTGTGGGACAGCAAGCAGCATGAACATCAGCATATTTGCATAGGTGCCCCTTGTCCCCCAAGTCCCACGGGAGTGACTTAGAGCAGTCCAGGTGGCTGTTTGTGCATCACAGTGGAGGAACACTAAGCTTGGGGAACCTACCAGTTTGTAGCAAGCAGTAAACGAGCCCACTCGTTGTCCTGAGGGAGACGTTACCTCATCCCTCAAGGTTGCATGCTGCAAACACAAGCCTGAGAAATGGCCCAGGTAAAGAACAGGCAGCGCCTTCATTCTTGGCATACCCAGTAAGATGCATGGGGGCACAAGAGCCTCCCCCAGCAGCTATACTTCAATAAAATTTACCAAAAAAGCATACCTTGACAATACCCGCCACCACTGACAAATCTTCCCCCGCCCCAACTCAACTCCTCATTCACTTCTTCCTTCTCTCTTGCATCTGCTCCCCTCACTCTTGGTGCTTTTCCTTTTCCAAACTGCTCTCTCTGTTCTTACTCCATCCAGAGCATGGACTCTAAGCCAGAGAAGGGGCTGAATTCAGAGATCTGGGCTTTGACTCTCACATTGTCTGGAAAGATTTCCTGAAGCGTGAATCACCTGCATTTCCTGTTTCCCCAACGCGAGCCTCCACCCTTTGGAGTCTGTGCATCCCAGGCAGATATCAGCAGGTAGGAATGCCAGGTGGATTGGGGTAGACATTAGAGGGAGTGTGCTAAACAGGGCCTTCCCAGGCCACCAGCATGCATACATATGCACAGAGGTTTTCACTATTTTAGTTAGCACTGAGCTTAGCAGGCTTGCAGCCTAAACAGGAACAGATGGGGAAATCAGGACCAATGTCCCCAGAAATGCTCCCTAACCTATGATGGAGGCTAGATCACCTTCCACAGACCCCCAAAATACAGGGCAATGGAAAAAGACTACCCTTCAAAATACAAATTTAGCCTTATCCTCTATCCTGCAGGGGGATGGAGGGGTGAGGGGACAAAGGGAGTATGGGGAACAAGCTGGACTGGGGGGAGCCCCATTGCCTCTGCCACCTGCCATGACTCCTGCCTTCCTCCTGACTTCTGCAGTCCTGTTTCCTCCATCCCGTATATGACCATCTTTAGCGATATGTGTGTCTTCTCCATTCACGTGCACAGAATTCAGACTGCACATCAGATGTGGGTGATTCCAGAGGGAGGACCTTTCCCCGGGAACCTCCTTTCACCATGGGCCCCAGAGGTCTCTGTCACAGGCTCTGTAGGGATAGTCCAGGGATACCTGCTGGGAACCTGGTCTGCCTTCAGAGATAACACAGCTCTCCTCATCAGATGGGGCTATTCTGTTTGAATTCCAAGGTCAAAAGGGTAAATTCCCAGGAGACTTGAACATCCTTTCTTCAGCAGAGGAAGGGCCTGAGAGAGGGTCTCAGACCCTTCTGAAACCTAAACTTCCTTCTTGAAGTCCTCCTGTCTCTCTTATCTCAGTTGTGCTGGCTCAATAACTCCCAAAGGAATATGAGCTTAACATCACTAGGGTAAGTCTACCATGCTCTCCCCTTGCCTGTCACTTGCTAAGCTGGGGACTCCAGACCCAGCCCCAGTCTCCAGCTATGCCTTGCTTAATACTGTGACTTCTGGCCAGTGTCTGGACTTCTGTGAACCCTACTTCAAAAAAAAATAATTAAAGGGGCAGGGCTTTATCCAAACCCTCACAAACGCCAGGTCCTTTAGGACCTTTTACACTACTCTTTGCCTAATTCCGACAGATTCTGAAATGGAATGAGATGCTAGAAAAGTCTAGAAAAGAAATTTCGAGACAGGTAGTACAGCACGGGGGTAAGGACTTGGGCCCTGGAACTAGGTCGAGTTACCACGCCTGCAATGCTGTAACTGGGTTTCTCTGTGCTTCAGGGTCCATATCAACAAAACAGATAATATCTGTGCCTACTCCCTAGGGTCATTGTGAGGATTTAATGATGAATACATGTCAGGCATTTAGAACACACAGTATCTAACACCTAGTATGCACTCCATAAGTATTAGTTATTGTTAATAGTAGTGATAGTAAATACAATTTGATTTATAACATTAGCAGTGATAATTCTTATCAGTAATATAATTTATGCTATTGGAAATAATGTTTAACATTAGGAATGATAATTTATATTATTTAGAAATAATGTATAATAGTAGTGATCATTCAATTCACACTGGCAATGATAATTTAACTCATTATCCTGATAATCACCCCTTAAGATGTTATACTTTAATATACTCGTTTGTAATTTTTTTCTTGTTATCATATTTTTTTTTTTTTTTTAAAGATTTTATTTTTTTCCTTTTTCTCCCCAAAGCCCCCCGGTACATAGTTGTGCATTCTTCGTTGTGGGTTCTTCTAGTTGTGGCATGTGGGGCGCTGCCTCAGCGTGGTCTGATGAGCAGTGCCATGTCCGCGCCCAGGATTCGAACCAACGAAACACTGGGCCGCCTGCAGCAGAGCGCGCGAACTTAACCACTCAGCCACGGGGCCAGCCCCTCTTGTTATCATATTTGCACACTGCTTTCCAAATGATAAATAGAAAGATTCAAAAGACTATCTCCCTTTGTTATACATCTCTTTGGATGGGGTCATTATTAGCAAGCTGCATGGAAACTTTTCGTAACAAGGCAGGAGCTATGGCTACATGTTTATTGTCCTCCATGACACTGACTTCAATATTATGAGGTGGTTGCGAGAGGGAACCAGAGGTGGACACCTCATTGGTGTCTGCTGACTTTCAAAGCTGCAGCGTACAATTCCTGTTGCTCTTCCTGACTGTGCCCGGGGACCAGCTCAGTTTTTTAGAGGAAAAGCAGAACCCTACCACCACCACCACCACTGCCATCTAGCAGGTCTTGTTCAGTTTGAGAGGCACTGAAAGGCTTCCCAACCAAAGGGATTTACCTCCTTTGTGTCACCTTTTAGAGTCTTTGGGAATCATGCCATTTTACTGAATCAGAATGTCTTGCTCCCTAGAAGGAGTGACAAACGTCCTAGCAGAAAAAGTATTATTATATATGAGCATGGATTCCTTTATCTGTTTTCCTTTATCATGTTATTCCTTTATCTGATAGGGAGTATCCCATTACTCTCTATCGGCATCCAACACAAATCTATTGAGAAAATGGGACCCTGGATGGATAGTTTTGATTAAGTAGAGAAGGAAAAAGGGAAGGAGTACTTGACCCTTAGGTGTTCCCTTGCCCTTAGTAAGTCATGTCATTTACCAAAGAGTGGCATGAAGGTTAGATGCTATAGTTAAAAGAGCACTTGAGGATATCTGGGTTTAATTTGATTTTATTATCTGGAAAATGGAAATACTAGCCCTACTTACTGGGTAGAGTTGTTGTAAATGTGGAGGAAGGGAACCTGAAGGAAGGGATGTTTGATTAAGTCCTTACCACACGTTAGACACCATGCTGGGTGACTGTGATGGTTAATTATATGTATCAACTTGACTGGGCCATGGGGTGCCCAGACATTTGGTTAAACACCATTCTGGGTGTGTCGGTGAGGGTGTTTCTGGATGATATTACCATTTGAATCAGTAGACTGAGTCAAGAAAATTGCCCTCTCTCATTTGGGTGGACCTCATCCAATCAGTTGAAGGCCTGAATAGAACAAAAAGGCTGACCTTTCCCTGAGTAAGAGAGAATTTCCTCCTGCCTGACTGCTTTGAGCTGGGACATTGTTTTTTCCTTGCCTTTGAACTCAAACTGAAACGTCAGCTCTTCCTGGGTTGAGCCTGCCAGCAATTGGACTGGAACTTACACCATCGGCTCTCTTGGGTCTCCAGGTTGCTGACGGCTGATTTTGGGACTTGTGAGCCTCTATAATCACATGAGCCAATTCCTTATAATAAATCTATTTATATATATTTATAGGGGCAGTCTAGGGATACATAGATAAGTAGATAGATAGATACTCTCTGGAGAACCCTGACTAATACAGTGACTTCTGTACATTATCTCATTTAATCCTCACCAAAAGCCTAGCAAATAAATACAATTAGCCCCACATTGTAGATGAGGACACTGAAGTTCACAGAAGTTAAATTGTACAGCCTAAACTTGTTCATGTCTTTCTACACATAGAAAATGATAAAATGCGATTGCTCATTGGGATAAAATGATAAGGTTTCTAGCAGCTCAAAGTAACTGGCCATCCCAGGCCTTACTGGCCAGCTAAGAGCTGAGGGATCAAAATGGTGGTACCCCTGTAGCCTACTTGTGGCACACTGGTTGGGAAACTTGGGATTAAATTACTTGCCCACAGTCACATGTCTGTTAGAGGAGCAGAAGAGGAAAAATGTTAATAATTTAGGAATTGGAATTACATGTACCTATGTTTGAATTCAGGATCTGCTATTGATTGTGGCTGTATGACTTTGGGCAATTAGGGCAACCTCTCTGTGCCTCAGTTTCCCCATCTATAAAATATGATTACAATAGTACCTTTTTCCTGGGTCACTAGAGAATGAAATGTAAATTATATAAAGCACCCAAAATAGATCTTGTGCCTAGTAAACACTCTATACGCACTAATACTACTACTAATAACAATAATAATAAAGTGGCAAAACAGTGTCTTTACTCCAAAGTGCATGTTCTTTCACTGCCTTTCCTGAAGACACACTTCCCCAGCTTTATGGGTTTGCGATGGAGTTGCCCCACTTCTACTGCAGGCAAATTTGTTCTGGAAGCTCTTATGTTTGTGTGTGTGTATGTGTCAAGGGGATGGGGTGGGGCAGTGCCACACTCTCTCAGTTATGTCTGCAACCCTTCCAAATCTGTTTTCACAGAATCATGTTTGTTTGTCATCTCCTGTCAAAGTGATTGACCACCGGACTGACTGAATCCACCAAATCGAGCAGATACTTTGCTGTCATTAGCGACAGTCCAAAAGTGTGGTGTTGCAGCTGGAGCAAGTCTGTGAGAAGTGGGTCTGAAGAAGGAAATATAAGACTGACTGAATGCAAGTAATATTTATCTCTTGAAAATTTTGTTTCAGCCCATATAGCTGGCTCACAGAGTTAGGGAATCATTCCTTAGGAAGAGGCCCCTCGGGGGGAGCCAGAAAATCATTGGTCATAAAATGATAAATACTCCCACCTCTTCATCACACAATGCTGGGCCAACCCTTCCCCCACCTCATCTGAATATCAAACAGCTGTTTCACTGCTTCGGTGGGCGATCTGGGACTCTTTGATTGTATGTTCAGACAAGAGGTGAAAGAAGATGGCGCACTGCTTGCCTGGGTAGCTGGGTGAAGAAAGGCAAGATCAAATCCCAGAGTAGTAATGATGACAAATAGCAATGGACAGAAGTAAGGTAATAATTCATAAAAAGGCTTGTAACCTTTGACGGCATTTTTTTAAATGATCTTGCAGTGAGTTTGGACTAAGTCTTAATTAAAAAAGAGTTGTCAATCAAATAGAAGATTCCTCCCCACTTCCCATGAAAAACGTCATCAAGAAGGCTTCTCTTGTGTGACTGTACAGTCTCAAATCTAGGTCAGCCTGTCTCCAGCTATGTGAAGCAGAGATGTTCTTCTTACTGTGCTGTCAGTCATCCTGGTTCACGTGCTTTCTGATTAATCTGCAATCAGGCGAATTCTCAAAATCATCTCTCCAAGTGTCTAGAACTCTTGGCTGCACTCACATAAACAGTAATCTTTATTATACATATTAAAGATTTTGTTATTATCTTTAAACTAAATCAGCGTTTAAGGTGTTGTTCCAGTCTCTGATACATAAACAGTAAAACAAAAGATTATCAGGAACTAAAAATGGATGCCTCCCCGACCCGGAGACCAGCCCCTATATAACTGGTCTGGAGTCTTTGTTCTGTAAGACAGCTCTTTTGGACATTAGTCCCCCCACCTTCTGACCTGGTAGCTCATCGCTTAATAAATGCCCTTTCTCTCCTACCACCTTGCCTCTCAACTGTTGGCTTGTCTTGCGGCGAGTAGGAGAATGTCCTTTTTTTGGAAGTAACAGAATGAGTGGGATGGAGCACAGCTAGCTCCATGATTAAGAGGCTGTTCCCCTTTTTTTCTTTTGCAATTTTGCTAGGACTTCAATTTTGGAATACGGGATGGTGTCATTCTTTGATTATATTCCCAAGGCTTAAAGTGATAGTAAAGGCGGAAATTCCTGGCATTTGAAAATGCAGCTAAGGTTGCATACTTTCCCCCAAATAGCACAGTAGATACTGCATATGCAGAAGGAAAGGGCCCGCTGCAGCCATTAGCCTCTGCCTCTTCCAGGTAGATGAAGCTAAATGGAGCTTGGTGGGTTGGGATGTTAATTGCTTAGGTGGTGGAAGGCATTTCAGCTCTCCATTTCTTTATTTCATTTATTCATTCTTCACTCATTCATTTTTCAACAAGCATTTACTGAACACTTATGTGTCAGGCATTAGGATAGGCCCTGGGGCTATACTGTCAAATTAATACATGGCCCTTCTCTCAGGAAGCTTATAATCCAGTGGGATTATTAAATAAACAGTTATGGTAATAATGATATTAATAAGTAACACAAAGTGCTTACCATGTGCCAGGCACTATTCTAAGCTTTTTATATGTATTAACTCATTTAATCCTCATAACAGCCCCTTGAGGTAGGTTCTATGATTATTATTTCCTCAATTTACAGACAAGGACACTGAGGCTTAAGTAACCTGCCCAAAGCCACATTGCTGGTAAGTGTGAGAGCCAATATTCAAATCCAAGGGGCCTGCTCCTGAGGCCATGCTTTTAACCATTAAGCATACTGTCTCTTCAGTGCGATACCACAGAGGAAGGAAGTGTCCTGGGAGCTGCTAAACCAGATCAGGAGGTCAAGGAGGGCTTCGCAGAGAAGGTGACCCTTAAACTAAGTTTTGAAGAATGAGGAGCCAATAGCTAGATGCCTACAGAGGAAATGACATTCCAAACAGAGGAAACCACACATATGAGGTCATGGAGGCCTGAAACAATGTGACATGTTCAGGAAATTTCAAGTAGTTCTATATGGCTAGGACATATGGGTAAATGTCAGGAGAAGATTCCAGTGAGGTAAATAAGAGACAGATCATAAAAGGGCTTTGTATAGTAAGCTAAGAATTTGGAAACTTACCCTGAAAGCTATGTAGAGCCATCAAAGGATCTTCAGAATATTTTTTACAACCATCATTCTGGTAGTAGTATTGAGCGAAGATTGGAAGGGGTTAAGACTAGAAGCACAGAGATCATTTATGAAATTATTACCATAGTTCAGGTAAAAAAATTGTGAAGATGAACCAAGGTGGGAGAAAAGGGAATAGTAGAGAGGATGGATATATAAGCAATATTGGCCTTGGAGAATGAGGGAAACGCAGGTGTTAGTGGCTGCCAGGTTTCCACTGGATTGACAGTACTACCAAGCTCCCAATTTTACAGCACAATGGGTGACACCCAATAAATGTTTTATAATAAATGAAGAACATATAAATCTAAGAACGAATAAGTGGTCAGTATTAGATATTTAGGGAGTATTAAGTATCATTGCCTGGATGTGGAGGGTGAAGGAAAGGAAGGATTCAAGAATGGTTCAAGGTTTCTGACTCAGGTAACTTTCTTCCTTCACTGAATAGGCAAACACAGGAGGAGGAACAGTTGGAAACAAGGATGAGGAGTTCGAGTTTAAACACATTAAGTTGGAGGTGCCTATCAGACACCCACATGATGGTGATACGTGCAAAGAAGAATAAAGCAGGATATAGATGTTACCATAATAGCGGCTAACAGCAAGTGCATACTAAGTTCCAGGTGCTGTTTTGGGTGCTTTGTAATGACTTGTTTAATATTTCCCTAAACCCTACACGTTAGCTATTGCTATCCTTATTTACAGATAGTGAAATGAAGACACAGAGAGGTTAAATAAGCCACTAACTCCTCGCTTTCTCTCATTCTCCAAGGTCAATCTTTCTACCTCCTTAGCATTGTTTATATATCCACCCCTTTACTATTCCCATTTCTACCACCTTGGTTCATTTTCACAATCTTTTTACCTGAACTATGGTAATAATTTCATAAATGATCTCCATACTTCTAGTCTTAACCCCTTCTAATCTTTGTTCAATAGTAAGTCACACAGCTTATTAAGTGGTATAGCCAGGACTTAAACCCACACTGTCCAGTTCCCAAGACTGAGGCTTTAAGCACTGCTATAGTGCCAATCCATAGCAGAGGCAGCACGTGAATTGAAAGTACTTAAGGGAGGATGTGGTTAAGCCAGGAAGTCTCTATAGCATGTTATCTATTGCAATAACCCAACAGATTTCTTGTCCTCGTCTTATTCATTTTGCTTGTTGGAAGATCTCACTTATGCCACTCACTGGAATTTGATTACTTATCTTTTTCTCATTTATTTGCACAGAGTCTAGAGTTCAGCTGTTATTTTATCCAATAGTCACACCTGGGGTGACCAACATGTCCCAGTTTATTTGGGACTGAAGGGTTCCCAGAACATCGGACTTGCAGTTTTAAAACCAGAACAGTCCTGGGCAAACCAGGACAAATTGGTCACTCTATACACACTTACCCATAATCCAAAATGGGAAGTTTTGGGATCAGCTGAGGCCAGTTTCAATCTTACCAGCATCTCTCATCCAAAGGAGGATATGAGAACTCAATCAGTCACTGCTTTGAGGCACAGCCTGATTACTGGGCAATCTGCCATCAGCTAGGGATTAGTGAATTCCAATATAATACAAGATTTCTGTTTTGTTTTTCAAAAGTATTTAAAATCCTTTTAGGTTATTCTTCCCCACCTTCAGCTGTTGACAGGAAGACATGAATGTCCTCAACTCTTTACAACAAATGTCTGATTCATCAGCTTCCTGGATACCTTGTATAGAGTTTGAAACCTTTGGAGGAGTTCTCTTAACTCTCTTTAGAATTCAGGTGGGGCGTGTGGAGTCTTAATCAAATGGCAGGCCTTTAAATAAAGCTCAGTGACGTGATGGACAAGTACAAGTAGGAAAGGACCTTGGATCAGGCCTGTGAGCAGTTCTCCCTTTCCTGAACCTGACATGACCATCTTCTTAAAAATGGGGTGTGATTTGGACATAACACTTGCGAGATCTGGGGATCCAGAAATGATAGGAGCTCCCAGAGTCAGAGTAGAAAGCACAGAGGGTATTTACTGTGTAACACACTTGCAGGTGCTGCTAATTCAATGTGAAAAATGCATGATATATTATCAGAGGTATATCAAAGGTTCTAGAAAACATGGTTTACCTCCCTACAATACTTCTATGAAAAATAAAATCTTCCAAACTTTCTAGGGAACTCCAGTTAGTGAAGATTAGTTACTGTTCTTATTGGCTATATGGGAAAGGCTAGAAAAGCAATTAGAAGGAACCAAAAGCAAGAGCCTTGTCAGCTTATGCCTGTAGCTTTTTTCATTAGGCAAAAATAAGTCCCTAAAAAGCTGGTGCACATCAGGGCAAAAGGGTTCATTTCGTGTGAAAAGGGGGAGAGGCTTTTGAGCAGCCTTTTCTGCAATGTCCAGAGCAGGAGTTGGCAAACTTTTTCTGTAAAGGGCCTGATGATAAATATTTTCAGCTTTGTAGGCCATACTGTCTGTCAGAAATACTCAATGCTCCCATTTTAATGAGAAAGCAGCCATAGACAGTGTATAAATAATTAAGCATGGCTGTGTTCCAATAGAACTTTATAAAAACAAGCAGTGGGCCACGTTTGACCCCTTGGCCACAGTTTGCCAACACCTGATCTAGAGGTTAAAGGAACTCCAAGACAAGTGCCCAATTCTCCCGCCTTACACAGCATTGTGTGCACATTTTCATAAGTATGAATTTGTGTGTGTGTGTAAAAGAGCACTCATTAAGTTTACCTCATTAAGTATTTTTAAAAACATCATAATTCAGTTACATGAAATAACGGATGAAACATCTTTGTCCTAATATCATTTCAAACACAGAGATAATGAGATTTGTGTTTATTCTCTCTTCAGACAATTGTGGCCACTATATATAAAACATGCCCTGGAATACTTTTGTGCCTGATTTGAGTGCTTCCTAAATTCCAGAGTTGTCCCTGGCCACACACACTCTGAATAATATTGTGAAGCAGTTGATCTTCATTTCAGCAGCAAAAGAAATACCTTGCATTCTACATTCATGAAGCATTTTCTCAGGAATTGTATTTCTTCCTCCCAGGATGCATGGGTAGTAGCCAGAGTAGATGGTTATGCCAAGTTATGTAGGAAACTGAGGCCTAGAGAAGCTATGCAACTTACTCACATCACACAGTAAGTCAAAGCCCCATTCTTGACTCCACAGCCAATGCTCTTGCCACTGTAGCATAAGTAACACAACTAAATTGTTTATGTTGTTATATAACTCTGTACTTATAGCATCAGCTAACAATTGTGAATGGACATGGACTGGGTAGAACAACTAGACATTTATTCCTGAGCTAAGGATATTTATTCCAATCATAAAACTCAGTTCAAGAAGCTATGCAGAGATAAGCCTGCTGAAGCCTCCCGTAACACAGAGCCAGGAAAGCCATATTATACTAAACGAAAGTACCTTATGCCATCGAGTAACTAAATCCCCTTGGAGAGGGTCCAAGGCATACCCACCTTATAATGAACTCTAATTTATGGCAAATTTTTAGTGAGATTCAGTGTCAGGTTTTTCTCTTGTAGGTTTGCAAGCAATGTGGTATTAAAAGCTGTTATGAAATGAAGATTTTGACAGATAGGTGATAACAAATGAAAAAGTTGCACACAAATTGCAATGTTCCAATGTTAGTATTTATTTTATAATACAGATTGCATTTTCCAATTCCTAACAATTTGCATTTTTCTTATTTAAAATAAAAAACCATGTGGTATAGACAAACTGGATGAATTTTAGCATGAACCATAATAATATATGAGCAATTATAGAAGCACGTGTACACAGTCTCTGAGTAATTTAACTTTCTGCTTGCTGTCAAATAAATAATTTTTGCATCTTGAATCTGCCTATAATAATTTTACTATGGCACCATCACCTGGAGCAATTTATACTGTACAGTTTTTACAGCCATTTGTCTCATATCTTATTACCCAAAATCGAATTTTAAATTCAAGTAAATGAGAAAAATACAGTAATTTGTTGATGAACTTTCTAAAACAGGCTAATGCCTCAAGTAGCAAGTTATTTTAACCATGCACCATTCAAAGGGAGCACAGTCTACCTATCAGGTAACATCTAGAGGTCAAAATACACATTGGATCATTTCAAATAGTTTCATGTCTGGGACCAGGAGCACAAATTTTCAATTCAATATTCTGTTGAGTTTCCTTTCTTATATTTGGATGAATTAAGTAACTGGTTAAGACTTTTCCAGTTTGAAACCAAAGCGAATGGGAAACCTAGGTGCATTTTTGGTGATCTCAGATTAATCAATCAATCTCAATCAACACCACCTCCATCAGCCCCTCCCTCTCTTCTTCTCTCTTAGATTTATGGCATGTTTTAAATTCCAGATGACTAGTTTTGAGAAGGATGAAATGAAGGCCAGATGGATAAACTAGGTTGAATATACACATATAATATTTTAATATATATATATATATATATATATATATTCAGAAAATCTTTTCAGAGCACTTACACAATTGAAATAGAGAAGTCCCCTAAAGGTATAAGCAGCAATTAAAATATACAGCATTCTAAATCCATTCTCACTTCTTCTCTTGAGTGGTAGCACTGCCCCTAAAGTGTGCAGTCATTCCTGGATGTGGGGTAAACACATTTATAAAATTTCATCATATTGTATAACAAAAATAATGCAGTAGAATGCATCCAGAATGCAGGACAATTTCCATATCTGCTGGTATTGGGCTGTGGAATGAATGCAGTGACCAATGGGTCATTAAAACAACAACCTCTCTCAGAGTCATCCACGAGAACCCTGGAATTGAATCACATATTTGGGAATGAACTGCAAAGAAAGTTTGACAGTTCTATTGAACCTCAATGCCAACTTTTGTGGGAAAGGAGGAACAGAGGTGACGGAAGTTGGTAAAAGCTTTCTTTCGACTCTAATAGCAAATGTTCAAAGCAGCATGGGCCTGAGGTTGGACCACTAGGTCAGGCCCCAGCAGATTATGTTCTGTGAAACCAATCATTTTCATTACAAACAGCGCCACCACCAACAAAATGTATGTTGGCTCTTTAAACCAGCTCTATGTAATCATTAACTGAGTAACCGTAGGGAAGCGACTTAACCCATGCAGTTTGTTTCCTCTCATGAAAAATGAGAGGCTTGGGCTACATGAACTTTAAGGTCTCTTCGAATTCAAAGTTTGTGATTTTAAGATGAGGGCAAAATAATCCCTGTCCTCAGGTATCGGGTTAAACCAAATGTCAGAGAGCATGGCCAGGCTTGCAGAAAGCAGAAGAAACAGCTATCTTTTTGGTGAGAAGAGCAGCAATCTGCCCAAAGTACTTCATATGTCTGTCCCCAAATGGCTCCTCCACTGCCCAGCTTTGGCACATAAAATTCCCCTTCCATTATGGTAATGTCTTTGCCTGAAAGCAATGTTTCCAGAAGGCCCATTTGGAAATTTATGAGACGCAGAACCTTTTAGCCCATTGCCACCAAGTTAGTACAGATTAGTTTATTCCTAAAGAGAAAAGAAGGTCCCAGAGGGCATTTGGTACAGGGCAAGCCTAACTATTGTCCTATCTCATTCTCCCATTCTCTCCCTCTCCTTTCCTTCCTTCTTTCCATTTTCTTTTTTTTTTTTTTAATTTATTTTCGTAGTAGAGGAGGCAGAGCAAGACTCTTAGGAGGAATCTTTAAGAGGAGATAGACATTTCTACCTTTCTTGGCTTCTCAATATGAAAGGGAATAATGTCAGCACTTGACATTTTCCCGACCTGCACTCTGGACCTTTACAGTCAGAACTTCCCACTGATCTTCAGGCAGTAGAGAAATGGAAAAATATTCCCTCTTACAAACAGCCTGGAAAAGCCTGGTCTAACTCTTATTAGCTTTATAATGGGTAAGAAGTTTAATGTCTCTAGTGCTTAGTTTATTCATCTCCAAAATGGGCATAAAATAATACCCACTTCATGGAGCCGGCCTGGTGTCGGAGCGGTTAAGTTCATGTGCTCCACTTCAGCAGCCTGGGGTTTGCCGGTTCAGATCCCAGGTGTGGACCTATGCCCCGCTTATCAAGCCATGCTGTGGCAGGCATCCCACATATAAAGTAGAGGAAGATGGGCACGGATGTTAGCTCAGGGCCAATCTTCCTCAGCAAACAAGAGGAGGATTGGTGGTGGATGTTAGCTCAGCGGTAATCTTCCTCAAAAAAAGAAAAATACTCACTTCATCGAGTTGTGGAGAGATTTAAACAAGATGATGTATGTAAAACACCCAGTATAATTCCTGGTACACAGTAAATGCTATAAATAGTAGAACTCCCTCTTGCACAACCACCAGCTTGGAGCACTGGGTGACTCTGAAGGGAGAGTCCCTCCAGATAGCACCATAGGGGATTTGGAAGCAAGGTGATGAGGGCAGGTATGGTGGGGTAACACAATGCTGAGAGGGAAAAAGATCTTTAGAAACCCCTTCATGTTACAGAGAGGTGAAGTGACTTCCTCCAGTTTGCATAGCTAATTAATGGAAGAGATGGAACCAGAGCCCATATCATGTAACTCTTCATTCTAGAGTTCTTTTTCCTATTCAAGCTGCCTCCTAAAAATCTACTTTACCTATCTCTTTACATAGCCAAAGGCAGGCAATCACACTGGCTCTTGCTGTCACCCCAGTAAGACATAATAATGGTTTCTCTAGCAAGGCAGCAATGGAGGAGATGATGGAATCTGGAATGTATTTTGAAGAACTGGGTGATGAATTGAACATGGGATGTGGCAGAAATAGAGGGACCAAGAATAACCCTTAGGTTTTATGCCGGAGTCAAAATGAATGGGATTGCCATTTACTGAGAGAAAAGAAGTGACAGGGAGCACATGAGGGAAAGGTGAGCATCAAGAATTCAGTTTTGGATACGTTAAGACTGAGATGCTGTATTCAGGGCCTTGCCTAGACTTTGAAGAAAAGATGAAAAAGCGCTTAACTATAGATGAAGCTTTTTGTCAGCGCCCCATAGTTCTGCTTCCTTGTAAATTACTTGATAGTAGCCCTCAAGGAGTCCATGTTCTCACCTCTCAAACAAAACCTTTTTTGCAAAATGGAAGCTAAAACTCATCCACCCAAAAGATAAGTAATTAACAGCTTGAGGTATACCTTACATTTACAGCAAAATGTGCATTTTAGCAATAACAACAACCAAAATCTCTCCCATCTGCTGGTTAATTTCTGAAATGCTACCCGTCAGAACACTATCTTTTTTGTTGTTCAATAAGAAATGATACTTACTTTTGATTCATAGAATTTCAGTGATGGAAGATGTATTAGGTACACTTCAGAGGACCTATCTGCCTGTCCGCACGCTTTTCTGGAATATATCTTCTGCTGTCCTTAACTCTCATTTTCGTTCCACATGAACCAACCTCCCACCCTCAAAGGCCACAACTAATTGGAGCACTGTAGACACTTGACTCAAATGTATTCATTCTATAGGCTGGCCGGTAACCTGTGACTTATGAGATCTGGCTTAAAGGATGACCTGGGCCAATCACTTTCCCTCTCGAATTTTGCAATTAGAAATTGAAAGGATGAGCCTGATAATTGTGAGGGCTGAGTTAGAAGGTCATGGAAAACTTAGGGCTGGATCTTTAGTGGGCCGTGTGTAAGCCGAAGCTACAAGGAAGCTAGCAGCGGCAGAAAGAGAAGAATTCTGGAGAGAGAGAGATCAGTCAAACTAGCTTTGTAATTAGCCAGATCCTGAGAGAAAGTAACCTCCAATCCTGATGGCTTTTTCCTCCATTTCCAATTTTAATAAAGTCTGGGTATGCTAGGGCAGAACCTGTTCTTAAGAGTCCCACAAGTCCCTGAAATTTCCGGCCCGGTGGTGCAGCAGTTATTTTTGCACGTTCCACTTCGGCAGCCCGGGTTTCATTGGTTCAGATCCCAGGTGCGGACATGGCACCGCTTGGCAAGCCATGCTGTGGTAGGTGTCCCACATATAAAGTAGAGGAAGATGAGCACAGATGTTAGCTCAGGGCCAGTCTTCCTCAGCAAAAAGAGGAGGATTGGCAGCAGATGTTAGCTCAGGGCTAATCTTCCTCAAGAAAAAAAAAAGAAAGCCTTTTTATTCCTTGAGCTAACTTGAAGCCAAAAATAATGCTAAGATAGAAGGTGATCCAGTTAAACATGCTGGTTTCATAGATGGGGAAAAAGAAACCCAGGAAGGTGAAGTGTCTTGCCTAAGTTCTCACAGCACTTAAGGGAAGACCTGGCATTAGAATACAGGGATCTAAAATTTTAGCCATAACAGAGAAATTCTATAACAATTTCCACTAATGGGAATTACTGTCAAATACATTAAATCTTATCAATATAAATTGTATCAATCTTATCAATTTAAAGTAACATTTAAACTTATCTGTAGAAATCGGCATCAGTATATGAGGGAAAGTTAGTGGGGAAGAGTCTCAAGATCAAATAAATAGTTTGTTTATGGAGAAATTCCATTCCCTGGTTGCTTTATAATATTAGGATCATAAAGCAAAGTGTATTTTTCAGGCAATAGCAAATCTCGTCAGAGATGAGGAGCCATATAGTTCACTTGAATAGAAAATATTTTGAAAATGAAAAGAAATGAACCAAATTTTAAACAATTTACAAAATTAAACCAACAAAATCTGTCATTTGTGCAAAAACATTCACTTTCTGGAGTGTTGCTAAAGAATGCAAATGGAGTTAAAGCTGCATTGGCTATGAAGCAGAACCCATATCACAGCCAGGAATGGTAGAAGAAAATCAACCAACACTTACCAAGCACCTACTGAAACATAAAATATGTGATCTAATTCAGCAAACATCACTGAAAGAAGCAAAGAGACTATGGACGCAGAGATGCTAAAAGTCTCCGTAAGTACCTGAGGTTCAGATGTGGTAATAGAGAGAAACTGTAATCCTCATCAGCATAATGAACAGGCATATATGCCTGCAAGATGACTGATCCAAGCCTCCTGAGAGAACGGAAGGAAACAATTAAGGAAAATGTTTTTAACAACTACCATAGGTCTAGAACTGGACTAGGTAGGATAGCAATCTAAGAAACAAGACACAGTCTCTGTCCTCAGGAGGCTCCTGATCTCTCTTACTGTAGAGGTAAAGCTTCTCAAATTAAAAGCCCATAAGGCATGCAGTTTATGCTATGTGCTTACTGAAAGTACAGTCATTAGGTCTCTAGGACTTCAGAGCATGCAAAGTCACTACCAGCTGGAGTGGCCTCCAACTTAATCCTGTTTGAGCATCTGTTATGGACAAGGTGTCTTGCTCCCACTGCTCTTTCAGGACAAGTCCTCTTACAGGAGGAAGCACTGAAGCTTGAAGGATGGGAACATTTGGATAGATAGTTTCCTGGTCATCTGGACTCCAACCCTCCCACTCCCCTCCCTTCACCTCCGGAGGCAAATTCAGCCTTTCACAAAACCTTATCAAATTTCCTGCCATAATGCTTCTCACATCTGCATCCATCTCATCAGTTCCGTTCCCACTGCCATCCTATTGAAAGCCTTCATTAACTCACATCTGAACTCTATTACAACCTCCTAACCAGGCCTCCTCTCTCCAGTCTCTCCCCCCACTAATCTACCCTACACACAGCTGCCAGACTCATCTTCCTGAAATGCCAATTTCATCATGTCTCATCCATTTTCTACAGGATACATTTTAAATTCCTTTGCCCGGTATTCAAGGCTCCCTACAATCAGGGCCCAGGCTACATTTCCAACCCATTTTTCCTACAATAACTTTCTGGTTCAGCCAGGCCTACCAACTGTCCCCAAACTTTTCTTACATTTCCTTCTCGAGCTTCTGTTCACACGGTTTTCCCAACCTTAAATGCCTCCCTCAGTCTTCTTTATTGATACAAATCCTAAATTCCATTTCCTTCATAAAGATTTCCCTGATTACACTGGCCAACAATGAAAGCTTGCTTCCCTGACTTCAAACTATTCTATTGGCACTTATTTTATTTAACTCTAGTTTATTATGGATGTATCCCTCCTCCCTAACCTCCGCAAACAAGCAATGGGGATGTGAAATCAGAAAAGACATCAGCAGGTAAGCACCATGGAAGCCAGGAGACCAGTTAGAAGGTTATTGCAATCTTGCAAGCAAGAGATAATGATGCCTAGAAAATATTCAGGCCCCAGGAACACAAAGGAATTAATAGCGAGATACATTACAAAAGAAGGATCAGCAGGACTTGATGATTGAGGAGATACGGGAATCAGAAGGATGAATAGCAGATGAGTTTTGAAGCTGAATCATGCAATTAAAATTAAAAAGGGAGAGTCAAACTGGTTTGGTAAAGAAGGTGATGAGTTTGTTCTTTGGCTAATTGAGCTCACGGCAGGCTATAGTAGGTAGGTAGAGAGAAAAGAACCCGTAAAAATGATTAGAGCCAGTGACAGAGGTTGGAGAGAAAGCCGCCTAGAGGCAGTAACTGGAGCCATGATTATAGATGCATTTATAAAGAGAAAGAATGAACGACGAATGAGAAAAGAGGGAGCAAGAGGCGCCAGTGGATGAGACACAGGAGCAATAGAAAGAAATAAGCGAGTTAAATAAACCAACAGCTTAAACACAATAAGGGATAAAACAAAACAAAAAACTCAACAACCCTGATTCTGATCATTGAGAGATCAATAGGAACCTCTAAGATGCCAGATTTAGGAACTGAAGCCATCAGCATAGGATGCAGGATGCCCTGAGTGGTAAGGAAATGGAGGCAATAGGTGTTTGGCACTGAGATTAAGAGAGGAAAAAAAAATGCGACAGAAGTTAAAGAGCACAGAAGGGCAAACCAATAATTTTGGTGTAATGGGGCTCTACCGTATCATATGCAGACATCGCTGAGTTACATGGTTTAGTGATTAAGAGTATAGATACTAATGTCAGGCTGGCTAAGTTTGTATCCCTGAGGTCTGCCACTTTGAACTTGTGCAAAATTGGACAATTTATTTAACTCCCTGTGCTTCACTTTCCACATATATAAATAGGAGATAATGAATCTACCTGATTGGGTTGTTGTCAGAATTAAGTTATTATGGGTCATGTGATTGGAATATAAAACGTGTTCAATAAATGTTAGCTATATTATGATGATGTTATCATTAGTACATGATCCAGTTCATATTTTGGCCCTTTACAGACACCTGCACATTTGCCCAGAAGGACTCTAAGTTGGAATAATTATTCAAAATCAATCCTGGTGTTAATGCATGTTGAAGGAGAACTAATGTACAGATGGCAAGTTGTCTGAGTTCAACTGAGGTAAATAAACAATTAATTGATGAAATTATTTTTGTGATGTTCAGAAATCGAGAAGTTTTCCGTCTAGACATTTAAATGCCCTCAACTAGGGCCCATGTGAGCTACCTATGAATAGTCAGGATTTTACATATAATCTCCAACATGTTTGATTGTTTAAATGAATTACAGGGCACATAAAATGCCTCATTTAATTTGATTAGATAATTTAGTAAACAACAAATGAAGTAGTTGTTGCTATGCAGTGGCCCCTTGAATAATGCTCTATCTACTAATAAAAATGTCCTTATTATTTTTATGGGCCATGGAGTAAATTCAGTGAACTATGAATAAGATGATAGTCATCCAGCTGAAAATTCTCTTTTACAAGATGAATTGTACGCATTTATAGTCAGCAGCATATACCTGAAACAATAATTTTTCTAGGAGTCAAAATTTGTCATGTAATCATATAGCCCATTTTCTAATATGTTGAAATAATATAGGCTCTGAGTACTATCCCAATTTTATTGTTTATGCTTATGATCTTACTCCCACCCCCAACAGTCAGTAAAATAGAGGAAGTGAAGTCTTCTTTCTAGCTGAATTTTCTCCTGTCCACTATAATAAATCTGCAGACCTTAAAACACTCCTACATTGTAAATGTGCCCATAGAATGGACACCATTTTGGTTACTGTGATCTCAATCTCTCTCTCCTCATGCCCTGATTTTTCTACCAGAATAAAATCTTGATTAGCCAGATCATAATTATCATATTTAAGAGAACTCTCAACTTATGACTTGAATACTCTACTTAGAAAAAGAAGTGGCAAGTCACATGGAAACAAAAGGCAGTGGCAATTCACATGGAGACAAAAATCGTAGCACATAGCAGTAATTTCAATAAAAATACTTCCAGGGCATAAATGAAGAACTCAGTGCATTTCAGCTCAATCTCCTAAACCATCTCCATCTCTATCTATGACTATGGACATTATCTCTATCTATGACCATGGTCATTGTCCATTAACAGTCACAGCAGTGGTCCAGAGACAGGTACCACGGTTCCACAATAAAGTTGCTCTAGGACACTATAAGAGTTCCCATCATTATAGAAAGGTTTATTTCAATTTGACCAGCTTTTCATTAAGACAGGAAAGTAAATGTAATTTAGAAAGATTTCCTAACAATTTGAAATCTAAAGCAAACTTTGAAATAGTGATACAATTAAAACAATCTCTTTAGAAATATACTTGCTATAGAAATTGTCCCCTAAAAATACAGAGATTTTCCCTGTTTCTCCACAAATGAAGTATATTCCTATCACTTGATTCTTTTGCCATTTCCTCACTTTTCAAGACAGGTCAAGGAAACAGTGGGGTGAATGGTTTGAGTTCTGTTTGTCACCTGTGGTGATTTACTTCAACTTCTGGTTGCTATATTAGGAATACAAGTGTTGTTTCTAAGTGCATAACCAAAAGGATAATTTATGAAAATCCATGACAGATTGAGTGCCAAAGCCTGAGCAGTTATAGATGAACCAACCAACAAGAGAAGAGCTTATTAACCTCCATGAAAGACAAACCACTTAGTTCTTTCCCTTAAGGCTGAGGCAGCCTGAGAACTGTCAACCCAGTTCAGTCTAAGACAGACAGCAGATCTCCTTTCTACTGAGGCAGCTGTTCATTTACTCAAAGGAATGAAGATGTTTAACAAGATCAGGGAGTAAAGAAACGTCAAAAAGAATGCACTGTGTAGAGAAAGAAAGACACCTGAGGGCCCTTTAAACAAGCAGTTTCTAGCTCCAGTGAAATATTTGAACAGATGGATTTTTAACCCTCAGTGTGCCGGGTGGAAACAGATGGAGCTGGGACCCAGCTTGTACCTCAGGACCCTGGACGTAGAGGTTGCTCCACTTTGCTCTCTCTCTGCCACACTGGCAGACAAGAGTTAAATGTTGAACTCTGACCCAATTGCCAAAAAGAGTAACTAAAATCAAGTCCTGACAGCACAGTGTGTCTTTTGATAATAGTATTTGGATGTTTTAGTACTCAGTTAATTAAACAGCGTTTGGTTTCACTGTGTTTTGACGTGATTTGACTGCTTGGCTGGTGATTCTATATTGACGTCGAACTGATCTGATACCTGAGTGTCTTCATTTCATATATTTTACTGTGAAGAAGTAAAGGGAAATAGTGCAAAAGCCTATATTTTGAAGGTAATATGTATTAACTGATGAAAATTTAAATTCATGTAAATCTAGGCTCCCCTTTCACCTCATCCAGCAATCATAGGATCTCCTTTCTATGAAGACAATGTGTTATTATCATCATTCATTAAAATTTGAATTTTTTAAAATTACTTAAAACGCACATTTGTATTGTGATTTACCATTTGCATAGTGCTTTCATATACATGTCCTCATTTGATCTCCACAACATTATGAGGTAGGTATTATTATTATTCACCCCCATTTTACAGATGAGGAAACTATGGCACAAAATAGTGAAGCAATGTACTCATGGTCATAAACCTAGGGAATGGCAAAGGTAAGACTTGAACCAGATTTTAAGTCCACTGCTCTTTCTCCCTTATTCTGCTACTTTGCACAGATTTTGCAGATCTTTCACTGAAGGGCTTTCATTATGTTCCTTTTTTCTGCCCCTCAGGTCAGTCAAATGAAATTTCAGTTTATGGGGATCAAGCATATAGATATATGTTAAATACATGTTTGGTATTTAAAGAAAAGATTCCGCACATTCTCCCCACAAAAAAAAATCAAAAATAAGAGCTTTAAACTAAAAGAGCAGTGTGGTTTGTTGTCTTTAAAAGTCTCAGTCTCTGAGAAGTTGGCTTCTGCTGCTGTCATCTTCTCATCTCTCATGAATGCACTGTTTTGATTTTTTTTTTCCTGCTTCACAGACAGAGCCAAAGAGCATATACATTCAGTGACCTATGAGAATTTCCTTGCTAATCAAGGAAACTTTCTTTTAAGAATGTCTTAGATTCAGGGAGAAACTCCAACCCATTAGTGGCTGTAAAATGGCAACTCAAAACTCTCTTTAAGAAGAAACTATAACTCACTATCTTCCCCACCCTCACATCTGCCTCCAAGAGATCGTACCTCTACTTCCTTTACACCAAAACAGGTTTCCTAGATTCCAATAAAACCTTAAGTAAATTGAAGAAGATAGGTTTATGAAATCTGTAAGATGACACATTCATAGCATACTATTTATAGAATCCAAATAATACATTTTCAAATAAATTACTTTGTATAGTGTCAGCCCATTGCTGCTGTTCGGGGATACAATAAAAGTCAGGACATTACAGTCGCCATCAGAATTATAATCTGTACAGATTCCTGAGAATATAGAATATGTGTTATAGCCTGTAGGTCTGGTTACTAATTAGCTTTGTCTACATGTGGAGAAAAAAATAGTTTCCTGGAAGAAGGATGTGTTACCACTTTGTAATAAGGTGGTTAATAATGCAAATGTTATCACTCACTTTTGATAAGCAGGAAAAAAAAATGTTACCTCATTACATGGGGCTTGTAAACACAAGAATACCTTGCTTTAATTATTTTGAAGGCCGGTAAAAGGCAACTTTCTTTAATAATCACTTTTGTTTACTGATTTAAAGGCTGGGAGTGGCAATGCCTTCCTTCTCTCAATCTCAAAAAGGAACATAGTAGATATTTGTATTTGTTTGGAAGTCTGGAGCCTTAATATTAAAAGTGAATTAGCATTTCTGCTCCTAGGTGTATATCCAAGAGAAATAAAAACATATGTGCACAAAAAATTTGAACATGGATGTTCATAGTGGCATTATTCATAATAGCCAAAAAGTGTAAATAAACCAAATGTCCATAAACAGACAAATGGATAAATAAAATGTGATACATCCATACAATGGAATATTATCAACCATAAAAAGGAATTAAGTTCTGATACATGCTACAACGTGGATGACCTTTGAAAGCATTATGCTAAATGAAATAAGGCACAAAAGTCCACATATATGATTCCATTTATATGAAATGTCCAGAATAGGCACAGAGACAGAAAGTAGATTACTGGCTGCCAGGGGCTGATTGGGGGGTGGGTAGGGAGTGATTGTTAATAGGTCTGGGGATTTTTTGGTGGGCGGTGAAAATATTCTAAAACTGATTGTGGTAATGGTTGCACAACTCTGTAAATACACTAAACACTATTGAATTGTACACTTTAAATGGCTGAATTGTATGTTATGTGAATTATATATCAATAAAGCTGTTATATTAAAAATAATAAGTGAATTAGAAGCCAAGAAGGGTACCTTCTTAAATCTACAATACAAATGTAAGATTTATATTAGCCAAATAAGAGAATGTGGAAAACTCTAGACTGCTCAGATAAAAGGAATGGGTGGGGCCGAGAATCTTCTCCCACCCTCTCATAGACCAGGGCTGTAGGATACTTTCTCAGACTTTCTTCATAGAGCAGGAACATGAAGGAGAGGCCCTGTGAAGGCGTAGAGAGCAAATTCAGGACAAAAAGAATATGTCATTAGATAATATGAGAGGGAACAGAACCCCCTTGGACCAGTCCAAATTAAAGGCAGAGCAGGAATATCTAGTTTGCAGGAAGGGGCAGAACAGGATTAATATCACACACAGCCCAGAATGAATTTCTTAGAAATGAGAGATACTCTAGTCTTAGTAGCAAATGAGATGACTCTGACATTAGTGCAGGCTGGATCACTGTGGTAGAACTGGGCCCCCAAATAAAATGACCAGACTTCCACAGGGACGAAGAAGGGGACATCCTATACCTTTAAATACTGGGAAGCGGATTAAAAGGAAGCGACCATGCTGGGAGTACCTGGTGAATCTGTTTAGTTACTTTGAAATCAATCGGAGTCTGTAGTGCTGTCTCAGCAGCTGAGTGATTTTGAATCTAATGCTATTCTTCTTCCCAAGTAATCCCTACTTTGAGAATTCCTCACCGACCTGCCTTCTTCTGGGTACTGAACTACTGCAGGAGAATTCTAGGGTTTTCAGGGACCAAAGGGAACAGGGAAAGGCTGAAGTAGCAAAGTGCAGGGCCCTGGCTTTGACTGGAAGTGGTCTGAGTAGTTTTGTTTGACATGTGCAAAATACATAATAACGCAGCTCATCAGTTTAATATCTTAGGGTTCATAAAGCAACTTTATATGCACTATCTCAGTTTAATATCCAAAATGGTGACCACTATTAAAAGGACTTAAAAAAGATCTTCTGACTTCAGGAGGCTGACTTGGTGTTAAAAGAGCAGAAATTAGGTTTGACTTGGCCAGGGATTTGCTGATCCTTAGTCTTCAGAATAAGAATTGGGTATAAGAAACATTTACTGAACACCCCTTGTCAGCCAGGCCTTTTATCAGGTGTTAGGATTACAGAGCAGAATAAACCATGGTCCTTGCCTTTAGAGAAGCTCACAGCTTTACTCTATGGTAAGTGTTGTGATGGGGAGGATAGGGTGCTTTGGGAGCAAGGAAAGGTTCCTGCCTAGCTTGGACTGGTGGAAAGGATGTGTGGATATAGAAGGAATTCCTGAGCCAAGTCTTGACAGATGTATAGAAATCCTTCTTTCATTCAGTTATTCAACCAATACAATTTTAGCAGTTACTATGTACTGGGCTCTATTGTAGGTGCTGGTGATGGTAGTTGGTTAAATAATGAGAAAAAGAATGTTGTTGGCATAGAAAACACGGTGCACAAAGACAGGGAGGCATCGAACCACATGTGGTGCATAGGGAAAGTAGAAAGAATTCTGCACAACTAGAAAGCAAAGTGAGACGTTGCTGTGTGATAGAGAAAACAGGTGGTAGGGCCAGGTCCTGAAGGATCTTGACTATGATAAGGAGCCAAAATTTTATCCTGTTTATAATGGGGAGCCACTGAAGGTCTAAGTGGGATATGTGAGTTTTAAAAAGACCACTCCCTGGGGGCTGGGCCGGCCCCATGGCCGAAGTGGTTAAGTTCGCGTGCTCTGCTTCAGCCACCCAGGGTTTTGCCGGTTTGGATCCTGGGTGCGGATCTAGCGCCACTTATTAAGCCATGCTCAGGTTGAGTCCCACATGCCACAACTAGAAGGACTCACAACTAAAAAAAATATGCAACTATGTACTGGGGGGCTTTGGGGAGAAGGAAAAATAATAAATAAAAAGACCCCTCTGGCTGCAAAGCAGACGATGAATTTGAGGGATAGACACCAGGAAATCTACTGAAAAAAGAGCTTGCATAAGGACAGTGGCATGAAGAGGTAGATTTCACCCTTCTTGGGAAGACCCCAGGCACTGGCCCTTTCCTTCCTCCTTGACACCCAAACTTATCTTAATCCCCACTCCTTAGAGGCTGACTGATAACAAGCTAACCTCCAACAATCTAATTAGTATAGAAGAGTTAATAGCGGACACCGGTTTAATGTGTGGCCCTCCCAAGATGTGCATCTTATGTAAGAGTCTGAACTCTGTGATTCAAAAGTGAGAAAAAAAAAGAGCAAAATGTCTTAGCCCAGAATCTCCCAATATTGATGATAAGTCTGCTCATTTACCTATCATAGGTAAATGGAAGGAAGAATATGGAAAAGTGAAAAATAACCCAAGGAAACAAGGTGTGGCTAATGATGAGGTGTTGGTGTCAGTAAGTGGTTGCTTCCACCAGGGGGAGAAGGAAAAGAAGCCTTTTGCACAGGAAACGTTGGCAGGAGCAAATAGGGGAGCCAAAGAAACAGAGGACAGACTCACATAATCTATGTGACTCACACAATCTCCACATCCATCTGTGGAAAGGAGACACTGGCTGTAATCTTTTGAGTCTAGGAGGTGTGCCAAGAGAACGAAGTATTTAATGTTCTGAATAAAAGGATCTCTGTGAGAAAATAGAGAAGTCCCACATACTGGAAATGTCTTCTGAAAGTCACAGATTTAAACAACCCTCCCTGAAGCTGCAGAGGGACTGTTTCCCCCTCCCCCCTCCCGTCCCGTCCCCCCTCCCGTCCCGTCCCCCCCCCACCCCCCACCTCCCACCTCCCACCTCCCACCTCCCACCTCCCACCTCCCACCTCCCACCTCTCCACATGTGCCTAATGAAGGAGAGAACACAGCACCTAGGAAGGGCCTCTCCAGTAAGGAGTGGAAGATGAAATGAGCCCAGGTGAATGAAGTGGAGGTTGCTGAAAAAGTGAACGGGACAAAACGTTATTCCTGTTTAAGTGATGAGGAAAAAATGAGACACATGGGAAATAAAAACAGCACAGGAAGATCAAATAATAGATAAGAATAAAGGTAGCTATATGGTTACTTTACTGCAAAGTCCCCTTCAAAGGTGCAATTTGTCTTAGCAAAAGTGTTGTGTGCATGTAGAACTACTGGGATACAGATGAAGACTAAGGAGAAAATCTGAATGTCAAAATCCCTCATTAATCAGCCAAACTCTTTTTTTTTTCGAGGTTGGGGGGAAAGAACACATCTGAGAGAAAAAGAAAGCAACTTGAAGGAAAAGAGAATTTGTTCTTCCTCTTATGAACTCAATGATGAAAGCATCATTTCTCTTATTTTGTGTGATGTGCTGGGTTGTAAAACAAAGAACCGATATTTGAGCTTGCATTTGACAGTGTAATAAATGCAATTATAATCATTTGCATATTAAAGGCATTATTATTACTTCGTGGCAAATATTTCCAACAAGATGGAATTGAAAAGAATCCCTCCTCCCAAGCAGGCTACACATGGTTTTGTAGGATTTGACATAATCTGAAACCATGCTGTGTCTAACTGTCAATTGCAGGAATTCTCCAAAGCTACCACAGATCTTGTTCTAATCTCTTTTAAGACTCATTTGATGCCACATAATTGAAAATAACCATTGGTTGTGATGTGTTAATTTTATGCAAGGAAAATAATAGGGTACTGATGTTATACTTTCAGCCAGCTACTTTTGGGGAAAACTACTAAATTTTTAGTCTCTATGATAGCTCGCCTCAGGCTACATAACCCTTTATAATGTCATTTTGGGGCCCTATTTAAAATCAAATATTGTGAAATATGGCATCCAAAATGATGAGATCTAGGGTTTCCATTCTCTCGGACATAGTAGCCTGCCTTAGGTACTACACATAAAAAAAAGTAACCTAATTTATCTTGAGTTACAAACTTAAGATGGGAAAGGAATTGCTTTGTGTAACCTATGACAGTACCGTCTATTTCTACTTGACATCCCTTAAGTGACCTATTAAGGCAAACCTCACTCAAAGGTTTGGCTTGCAACAGTCAAAGCCTTCTAAACTAATGTTTACCTATGGATTTCAAATAGCCCGCCCTCTCTATCTAGGGTGTTTCAGTACAGTTACATATAGTCTGAAGCTTAAAATCTAAATGAAAAACACAGCTTAGATTGAACCCTGGAAAATAAAGTGAAAACTTAATGAGATATAAATTAGTAATAGCTAAAGCTTTCCCTTAAAGAAAACATTACTGATTTTAAAGAACTTACTAATGAAAAAGAATGGCATGTATTTAGGCTTTGCCAGAGACACACCATAGATTCATTTCTAAGAATAAATGAGGACGTGGATTCCAGGGAAGGGGCTTTGCATTCTCGCTGGGTCACTCCCCTACAACCTCCTTTTGGGCCAATTAAGTTGGAAGATTTTCTAGTTACTGCTTGGGCCCCACGATTTCTGATGCCCATCTACAGCCACATCCACTTCTCACACCCCTAATGTTAATTTACTCCAGAATGGGCTTTCCTCAAATGTCTTCCTCTCCTGAAGATAATTTCACATTGCAACCCTGTATTAGCATTTGCTATCGAATATGTGAAATTGCTCCTTTAATCCTTCAAAGCGTCCACCTAATCTTAAAAACTCTTCCAGAAAGCCTTCTTAGGGTGTTAGCATTTTCATATTCCTTTGTACTTTGGGATAGGCTACTCCATAAGTATTGTATCAATGGGGTTTGCATTTGGCTTTGAGTAGTAAGAGAAAACCCAACCTCAGTGGCTGAAACAAATGGGTGGGTTTTTTTTCCCCTCTCATATAATGAAAAGGCTAGAGCTAAGCATCTCAGGGCTGATACAGCTCATGTACAATGTCCTCAACATTCCAGGTTCATTATTATAGCCTTATACTTTATCCTTGGCATTTGATGTTCATCCTTGTGCTTGTCACTTCTTGGTCCCAGGATGGCTGCTCTACCTCCAGCCTAATAATGTCTGCATTCTACTAAAAAGAGGAAGGAAAGCAGGAAGAGGTAGTGCATAATCTCAGCATATGTGCCTTTCAGCAGAATTTTATTACACAACCACCATAGTTGCAAATGAATCTGTTGGCAGGTTGCTGCCAACAACAAAATTGGGATTCTGGTAGAAAGGTAAAAAGTAGAATGATTATTGAGATTTCAAAATAGTAGCATTTTCTGCTACAGTGTTCTTCAGTCATGTTAAATGTGACCACAATCTATTCCCTAATTAAACTATATAACTCTTCGAGGTCAAGATCATTAATTATTTATTTCTTTTCTATGCCCCTCCTCCCCTTAGTATACTTGAACCATTCTATGTCTGATGGTAATTGGATGAACCAGATAGGCAGCTCTACCATACATCCTCTTCTACCACTTAGCCAGAAAATATTTGCCTGTGTGAATATGCGTTTAGTCCGTCAAAAGAAAGAGCAAGCAATATGTATCATTTTTAAACAGGTGGAATCACATTAGATGGTGGTTTGGCTCCTTGTTTTCTACCAAATAAATTCTAACCACTTACTTGGCATTTGAGACTCTCTCCAACTTAGTCTCTCTCTACCAACCTCTCCTGTTCCCTTCCATCTTCCATTCCCTTCCTCAAACTGAACTACTCACTCTTCTGAACTCAATCGATATATGACTTATTTAGTGTAATATGCTCAACTGAACAAGAAAGAAACAAACAATGACAACAACAAAATCTGAGCCCTTGAATTTGTCCCTGTGCATAAGTGTTCTCTTATCATCTTCAATATTCAAATTCTTTGATATCTTCCAGAAAATCTTTTCTGGATGAAAAGATGAGATAATGTGAGTATATGAGTATTGGGAGAAGGGGTAGGATGAAGAATTATCCCCCTATAGTTCCTTTCCAGTCTCACCCCTCATGTATGGTAAGGGTTCTTTTTAGGATCATAGGCAAAGTTATACACAAGAAATTATCAGTATTAGCAAGAAAGACATTTGTCTTTATACTGCTTCAATTTCAACAATCTAAAAGTGTTTAACCTTATCTATGTGGAAGTCTAAAAGAACCAGCATAGATCTAGTGAGGATAGTCTTACAGGCTTCCAACCTGTCGGCCACTAGCATGATGGAACCAGGACTCTGAGGAGAGGGCAGAGGAATGGAAAGGGGAAGAGGGAACTCACGAGTGCTAACTTGAGGCTGGCTTTCTAGGCGCTACAAAGTTAAGAAGTGCTGTATACCATCCTGTCAACTCTACGAGTATTCATATTTAGCTACTACTGAAAATGAATTATTTCTATAACAGAAAGTGTTTTTTAAATATGGTGGTGTATAACGGTAGGTTACATAGGTTATAAACCTGGCATATAGTAGCTACTCAATAAATGGCAACCACCCTCCCAGTTTCCTAGCCCCAAAGGAGTTACTTCTTCCTCTAATTTTTCATAGCACCTTGCCTATACCTCTCTTTCGGTGATTTTCTTCTTTTTGTGGTTATCTTTTATTAGATTGTAAACACCTCAAGGGCAAATTATTCTAATCACCTTGATTGGAATATATGGCCAGGTTTATTCTTCCAGTGAAAACCATCACAGAGGTACATTTGAACTTTCTAGGAATATGAAATACATACTTGTTTCTTGCTTTGTCATTTAATATCACAGATGTTCTCACTCGCTCACAAAAAAAGAGTTTTGTGGTCACTCTGGCACTCATAGCTCTCTAGAGGCCTCTTATCACCAAATGCGTCAAATAGTTATTCCTGCCCATTGCTTTAGAACAGTGCTGTCCAAAAGAACTTTCTGCAGTGGTGAAAATTTCCTATCTTTGTGCTATCTGATATAGTAGTGGTTAGCTACATGTAGCTAATTGAGCCCTTGAAATTTAGGTAGTGTAACTAAGGAACTGAATTTTTAACTGAATTGTATTTTAATTCAGTGACATTTAAATAGATGCATGCGGTTAGTGGCTATGCTACTGGACAGCACAACTCTAGAATGTGTGGAAAGACCAGCCCCTTCTTATAGTGCTCTCTACTCTCCCTACCTGCATCAGGCCACCTAGTATTCTCCCTTTCCATTCACCAAGGTTCTCCTGTTGTAAGTCTTCATTCTCCCACTAGAAAGTAGACAATGACTCAGATACCACATTCCTAACTTGGCTTACTTGGCAGGGCAGGGAATGGCTCAATGGTGGAGGGACGACTCTATCCAATACGAGTTTATACAGCTTTATCTCAGCCCAAGATCTCTCCAAGCCAGGGCATAAGAAAACCTAGCAGGACATTCTCATTTGGTTCTACTCTCCTTTCACACTTACCCCTCTCAACTTACAAGCTAATTTAGAAGTCGACTTCTCCAGAAAATTTTTCCACATTAGTCCTGCCTGTTCTCTATTCCTATTCCACTGATCTCTTGCTACTGTCTTTTAGTATGTGATGCACAAGGTCAGTGATGCAAGGGGGAGGACTTAGAAGAAAATGGGAGTTTGTCATTACGACCTAGTGTCAACTAAAATGTTGAGTTAATGCTGTAATCTTCTGATGATGGCTTCAGGCATCCCAAGAATCTGAATACATACACCATGAGCAAATTATGACAAAGCTCTTTAAAGGCAATTAGTGCATGTAAATAAACACCATATTTGAGCACAGTCTCCTTAACTGTATGACTTGCTACGTCATTCAAGTGCTCATTTATTCCATAGCATTTGTGCACTGCATGTAGCAGAGGGTGACAGAAAATATGGATCACGTTTGCACATGCATATGTGGAGGATTATTTACTGCATCCATTTGCAACTGCCCAGAAAGGAGGGTTTAGGAGAAACAGACAATAAAGGTCAAAGTAAGCGAAATTAGTACTAGGGAAAATCTAATATAAACCTAGGCTTTATAACAGTTGTTGGCTGTAGAAAAATCTATACCATCTTCTGAAGTCAGCTGGATCAATGTGAAAAAACACTATCCTAATGAAATCGCCTTTCAATAAGAAAACATTAACCTGGATGCATATTCAGGTGCAATGAATAATCATCTTGTTAACACCTGAATACATTCAATAATGCACAAAGTCACAAAACACTATCCTCCCTGACGCTCACGGTTAGTCTTAATTCCACGCTTTATTTGACATACATGGAGCTGATTCCATTAAAGCTGATGATACCCGCCTCCGAGGCCCCCTGTGGAACTCTTCTCTCTCCCAGGTCTCACTGCGGTGGCAATCCAAAGAAAGCGCTAAAGTGTGCAGTCATTTCCAAATCTACAACTTGAGTTTTTAGAAATTCTCCTTAAGGTTTCAGCAGAGCAGAACAAGCAGTAATTAAAAACCCTAAACCTCTCCTGACACAGTATGCAAAGGCAGGAGTCTTTAGGAGGATCCGGCAATCTGCATAAAATATCTGCTTGTGGAAGACCACGAAAGGTAAATATTTCCCAAGCCTCCTCTGAAATCCCTGAGCTAGAGCAGTAACAAATTATCAACGTAATCATTTGATATTATAAAATCATCAGATAATTTTTGAGCATTTATGTGCCTATCACTGAGCAGTTACCAAACATTAAAAATACAATTTAAGATACAGCTCATATCCCCAAGGAACTTACAGTTTAATTCTCCACTCCAGTTCCACTATCATGTATTAGTAATGTCAAAAATATTTATTTAGCAATTATCTGTACTATTGCAAAATGAGGCTTTCCACATCATGCAATTTGCAAATGGATAATGAAATGCTTGGATGGCATAAAGATTTGCTTTCAAAATTCTCCTTTTATTTTAATCTAGATAAACAACCAACTAATTTAGAGTTTTGCCAGCCTTTGAAAAAAGGAAACTCAATAATAGTAACATATGTGTTTATAGAAGAATCCTACTAACACACCAAATCATTTAATGGCTGCTCTAACTTCTGAACCACCAGTCACAAACTATAGCCGTTAAACTCCTGAGAACAAGTGAAATAAAAGCACCAGGAGGAGTTTCCAAATGCTAGTGGATTCCACACGGTGTGAAAAGGCATACTTATTAAATATATTAAATAGTAACTAGCACTACCTGGAGATGTTTAATTGTATTACGCAGAAGATGTCATGGACAAATAGCAAAAACAGTACCAAGTGGTGGTTCCATTATTTAGCTCTGAATCCAAGTAAGATATGACTTTTCCAAAGTAGTACCCCCTCTTTTTTTCTGCCCCATCTTGGCCCCAACCAGCAGAACACACTTAATAGAGAGACTGGAGAGATAATAAACTTCAGTTGGAGGTGCAGGGGTATAGCAATTTCACAGTAATTTCTGGAGTTATGGACCAAAGATTAAGTCTTAGAATGAAGGGTTTTACAAGAAAACAAAAGGGCAAAGATCAGAATCAGTGGGATAGGTACAAATATGGGGCACACTCAAGAAGATCCATACTAGGCCCGGACTAGCACTAGATCCTTTGAGAAGAATAAGTGGAGGCTGATACTAGAATTCATTGTATAGCCTTGTGAAATGTATATAGTCCCCATTACAGAGTGTGGGGCCCCATACTTATCAATTCTTTCTTTTACTATTCATAAAGTCACCCCTGCCCCTCACAAAAAGAGCCCCTGTCAATGATATCAAATACCTGATCTAGTGAACCCTATTTGGCTATTAGACTCACAATGTTGATACCAGAGTGGGAAAAGCTAAGTAAGCAGCTGCCCTTGAATAATTCTGTCTGTAATCATACTGAAGAAAGGGACCGTCTTATTCCTCACTATATCTCTAGAACATAGTACAGTGTCTATCACATAATAGACATCAATAAATATTTGTTGAATGAATGAGTGTGCAACACATCACACTAGTTCAATGACATGGAATGGGGAGTGAAAGCCCATAATATGGCTGTGTCTACCTGAAACTACTTTTTCTACAATTTTGATTTAATTGAGCAGAAATTTCATTCAAAGTGTTGGCCAATTCCATCAGAAAAGAGGCTGAATTGAATTTGCTCACTGGATTGATCAGGTAATTAACTAATCTGACTGAATCAACTTTGGATTATTCTGGCACCATAACTAAATGTTTACAGTTAATAAAAGCAGTCTGTGGCATCAGAAATCACCCAAGCTGAAGAATTCAATCAGAAAATGGAAACAAATTGCAGTCCAAGATTAACGAGACAATTTTATAAACACTAAGCTGTAATATATCTCATAGAAATGGAAAAGTGGTAGATAGCCTCATTTTCTGATAAGAATACAGCTACAGGTCTGTGATGGTGTAGTATAAATAAATAATTTGAAATTATATGATTGTTGATCCAGAGAGAAGTATATGATAGACACTTCGGGTGTACATACACACACACTCAAAGACACACACACACATGTACACACAGGTAGACTCCATTACTTGTCCTAAAATTAAGAGCAGATAAATTGAGATGTCTATTTGTATAAATATTGTTTTCACTATACAGAAAATATTAAGGTTGAATTGCCTTAAGTTGCAAGTACATTTAAATCTTTGTTTATAACTTGCTATTCAACAAAAGTTAGGAGTAGGACGGAAAAGAAACAATGCTTAAGTGTTAGCAACCACAGTCTGTAGAAGAGCAATAAAAATAATGTTAAACGTCTCTCCAAAATGATGAAAATCAGTGGGGAAACAGAATTTGATTCAAAGATTCTATTAGCACATAATATTTCCAATAACGTGTTTAGTGAGCAAAGTGAAGTCTACTTCCACTTTAATATTTTGGTAGATTTTTAGATATTACAGATAGCTTCAGGTTTATGAATATGTGATATTTCAAAGATAAGAAACAACGGTGGTGATTCTGGGGCTCAGTTGTTGCCAGTGAAATAGGGAGAGCGATGCAACATCATAGAAACATTTTTATTGAACAAACTTCAACTCCACAAGCAACTCTACCCATATCATGCTTTTAGCTGGTTCAAGTTTCCTACATTTAGAGCAGCGCTTTTTCCTCTTTGCTTTTTCCCATATTGATTTCAATTAAGTTTCACCTCTGAGAACCCAAGAAACTTAAAATTGTGCTCTTCTCCCCCTAGAAAATTTGCCCAAAATGTCTTCTCTGTGCTTTAATCACAATACAGGAAATACAAGAAACAGCATGACCAATTCTTAGTAAATATTCTGAGAGTTTAATTCTTTCTTTCACATCTATCCCTAGCAGGAATCCTTTTCTAGGTTTCCTTATGGAATAACTTCTTAAGAGGGAAGGCATTGGTTTGGGAAAGGAAGTAGGGTGGGAAGACAGCCAGGCACATCATCCTCTTTTCTTGGCCACCTTTCTATTGCAGCTGGTTATCCGAAGACTGGGCAGTCTGTGAAAATATCATGCTGGAATAGTTAAATTTGTGCTTGTGTTTTCTCCCTGGAAACCTATTTTTTTAAAAGAATCCTGAATTCTATGTTGATTATTATTATTATAAGGACCCTTACTGACTTTTAAATACTGAAAATTATCTTAATTGAGCCTTTTTGAGAAGAGGCGACCTACCCACCATTTTGAATAAAGCATAAAAAGGCTAATGACATTTGACATTCTGGTTGGATTTCCAACTGTGATTTTCCTTTGATTAAAATAAATAAATAAATGGTAGAGCACCAACTTTGTCACCTGAGCATTGTTAAAGCTGACATTTGCAAAACAACTATGCTAATATGACATTTTCCTTTTTTTCTTGGTACTTTGGTGTGATCTGACAACGAACCAAGAGGACTTTCCTTGAAACCTTTGGTATTTGATCAAGTGCCACCTATACATCAGGGGCTTTCAAACTATTGTCATTTTCCTGCCTCCTTGCCAGGGATTAAAGGAATAGGCAGAATTAAGACTTCAGCAAATTCCCTACCCACTAACCTGTAACGTATAACATTCACTGCTTTAAAAGAAATGCAATGTCTTTTTAGTAAAGAAGAATGCTATGGCTATGGTGATGCAAATTGCTTTTCAGCATGCCTACCTCCTTGGGCTTTCTTTTTCTTCCCTCTGAAGATTAGACATAATTTAGCAAAGCAGAGATATCCTCTCATAAGCTACCATGTACCTCTTTCTGACTGTTAGCTTTCCTTTGTAAATAAAACTGACGCAACACCACTAACCCTACAAGTGAACTTTGAAAGGCTAACTTGTTTTCCATGTGATGTTCAAGAAACAAATACCTGCTCAACTTGAGGAAAGATTACATTATCATTTCTAATTTACAGGAGAGACCAGCAAATTATGGCCCTTGAGCTAAATCTGGTCTGCTGCTGCCTCTTTATGTAATGGCTTGTGAGCTAAGAATGGTTTTTACAGTTTAATTTAAAATGGTTTAAAAAAAATCGAGAATAATAATAATCCAAGAATAACAACATTTCATAATATTCAATATTATTTAATAAAATTTCATGATGTGAAAGTTCAAAGTTCTGTGTCCATATCCATGCTCACTTATTTATATATATATATATATATATATATACACACACACACACACACATACCACGCACACATATATATAGCTGTTATATGTATATATGGCTGTTTCCATGCTACAACAGCAGTTGAGTAGTTGTGACAGAAGCCATATGGCTCACAAAACCCAGAATATTTACTACCTGGCCCTTTACAGAATAAAAGTTTCCTGAACTTGGTCTAGAGTCATATTTAATTAGGGGAAACAGCTCTAAGTGTTGAGTTCTTTCCCCTTACACAAAGCAGTAAAAACACAGCTCTCAAACCCTCAGACCAAGATAGAATTGAGGATTCTATTATTTCGTTGAAAACGAAAACAACCGACCAATAAGGACAAATAAAAACTCCAACCAGAATAAGGTTTGAGTTCCAGCTCTGTGACTAATTCTCTGTGTGAATTTAATCACACTACGTTTGCCTTTCTTTTTATATCTTTAAAACTAAAAATTTGAATAAAAGGATTTCTCTGGTCATTTTGAGATCTACGAATATAAGATTTTCTTCCCCTGTTTTTTAAATTTCTTATTTACATAACAAAAAGCTCATTCACTTTACTAAAGGAGTCACAACAGGGTTTCTGTGAAAATCAAGTAAGTGCTTCCATATAGGGTACTTGAGTATTTATGTAAGAGGTCATTCCTTACCAAGTACTTGACTGATAAAGTTGAAGTGGTAGGCTATTAGAAATCTATCAGAAATAAATGATGGCAGTAACTCTGAAATGATCATGAAAGCCAATGTGAAAATGGAATTCTAGCAACAGAAAAGATTTGCATGTGAGTTTTCTGGGATAAATCTATAGTATAACATAGTATTCAACTAAAGTTAACCCTATGTTTGTGGTAAACTCACATTCTATCTTGGTCCACTGACTAAGGCATTTAGTAGTGTAGACTTTTCTACTTCAGTTGTGGTCTGTGGACCAGCAATAATTGCTAGAAATGCAGAAAATCAGGCCTCACCCCAGAGCTAGAGAATCAGAATCTTCAGTTTAACAAGATCCCTAGATAATTCCTATGCATATTAAAGTTTGAGAAGCATTATTGTAGGACAGTACTTCCCAAACAGTGGGCTGTGTTACATCAGAATCACCTTGGAGTGGCTAAGTAAACATGCATAGTATTTGGCCCTGACTCTACAACTACTGAATCTGAATCTCTTAAATGAGGTCTGAAAATCAGTTTCTTTTAAAGCACTCCAGGTGATTATTATATGTAATAATATTTGAGAAGCACAGGAGTAGTGGTTAAGAATGTGACTCTTTTTCAGTGAAACATTCCTAGTTCTCTCACTTAATAGGACTGTGATATCATGTTACTTAACCAATTCGAGAATCAATTTAGTCATCTGTAAAATAGGGATAACAAATATACCTACCTCATAGGGTTTTGTGAAGATCCAATTAGAGAAGGAACGTGTCTAGCATATAGTAAGGACTCAATAAGCATTAGCTATTATCATCAGGATTATCATTATTACCACCACTACCACTACCATCATGATCATCTTCTTATTCTTCATCATCATCATCATCTTCATCATCAGGAGTGATGAAAAGTTAAGCTCAATAGTAGGTGGGATGAGAAGAGATCATGTGAGGCCGTGTTTCCATACTAATCAACTGGTACTTTAATCTTCACATAGTGGAGAACCATCAAAGGGTTTTAAGCAAAGGAGTTACCCAAGCTTTGACAAAGTTGGCCTTGGTGGATGGTGAGGGAGTCTAGACCAAAAAAGTCCAAGAATGATCACCTAGTTCTCAATAGGCTTGTGGTGTTGAGTTGCATTCTAAGAACTCTAATCCTAGACATCCTCAATAATTAGGTTAGATAATAGTTAATCTTGGGCTCAGAGGTACCTCTTGGCGTCTCAGAGATATCTCCTCAGCAATTCCAGAATTACCTGTGGTTTGGAATGACCCCTAGATCTAAAATTCCTGAGGTATTTCTATTCTGTCCATAAGTCAGTCACACTGGCTGAGAGTCAGCAGAGGCACGAAGAAAAAAAAAATCAAAGGCCTAGGAAGAAGCCATAACTTCATGGAGACAAAAAAATGCACAGAACTAACTTCACAGAAGAGATATACTTTGAGTTGGATTTAGAAAAGAACTAAAAGTCTGGCAGGAATAACAGTACAAAGAAAACTCAAAGGCTCTAAGGTGCTTTTATACTTCCCTAGTCTAGACTCACAGTTCTAAAACTTCTACTCCACCCTTGCCAAATTATTGAACTGACACTCTTGGTCTGTCAACACACTTTGGTTTTACTCTAGTTAATATTAGATAAAATTCATGGACATGCTAAAGGAGCTTACAATTCATTTATAGAACTAAGGCCTAACTACAAGAAATCACTAGAGGGCAATGGAAGACAAACTAGAAGCAAGTGCTAGAAGAGGTGGCTTAGTCAGGGCAATAGCAGTAAGAGAAGTGGGACTTGGAAAATATATGAAATCTGAAGCAGAAGTAAAAACAAGGTGGGTTAGCAACAGTATTAAACGTATGGAGTCAGGAAACACTATAATAGTTAAATAAATTATATTACACCCTTGCTTTATAACACTATAAAGTAATTCTAAAAATGTTAAGACATATTATACCAGCTTACTTGGAGGGATTTCCAAGATATGCCATTAAATGAGAATGCAGAGAAGTATATGTAGCATAATCTCACTTGTGTAAAACAAACAAAATCTCCCATGTATGTGCTTGGGTATATACAAAGTTATATAAGGATATACACCAGGTTGTCAATACTGGTTTGCAGGTAGTGGTAGTTAGGTGTCTGATAAAGGAGTGCAGTGAGGGGTAATAGGAAGGGGAAAGAGTAAGAAAAAGATATAACACTCAATGCAATTTTTGAGCAAGTGCTCTAAAAACGGAAAAAGAAGACAACAAGAAACTAAGAGTGAGCAATAACGGTCTTGAAGCAAAGAAGAGATATTTCACCTAAACCTCGCTGAGAGAAGACCAGGGACACAAAAAGGAAGATCAAGAATTCTATCAGACTCTTCTCTTAGCCAGCAGAAGTTCCTTAAGCAGAAGGAATTGGAGATGGGTAGCAGACTCCGTTGGATATGATTTTGATTTAGCTGTATGCAAGTATACATACCAAATCATAATGCATTCTCATAAAAAATCTCTGACTTTGTACTATATCTATTATAAAACTTCCCATATCTCTAAATGGAATGAAGTCTAGGAGATTAGACTGAATATGTCTGTAAGCAATGTACTCTGACAGTTTGCTGTTTTCTATTTGCTGTTGTTGCTGTTTACTTGCTTAAAAATTCTCGATAAAAATTTGTTTTCATTTGTGTCCAGAGCAAAGCATTTTAGTTTGTTTGACCTATCCTTATGACCTAAAATTTAACACAGCTATAAGGAACCAAAAAATTTTCTTTATACAAGAAGTCTTTAGTTTAATACAACTTATTTGGTAAGGCTCAAATTTATCATAAAAACCAGAAGGGATTATTTTAGTGGCTTTTCCCCCAATTTTTTGCATAAGTACTTCTAATTAGAGTCACATAAAGAGTTCTATTACTATGTTTCCCATGAACCAGCTATGTGACTTTGGACAAGTCACTCTACTCCTCTAAATGTATCACTTTCCCAGTGTAATGTGGCTGGAAGTTCAAAAGATCTCAGTTTCTTCCAATTCTAAAAATCTATTGTCCTACAAAATCATCACATACAACTCACACTCATGCTCAAACTAGCATGATGTGATGGTCCTCAGTCACATGATTTATTCAGGATATAATGCAGATACCTACACATAAAACACAATAATAAACTATGATAAATATACTGAACAAATATTTGGTTCACAGTCTTCGGAGAAGTAGTTAGCAATACAGTTCTTCCTTTGCTGGAATGGAAAAAATATGTCTGCAAGGCTGTCAGTCTTCCAAATATTGAAACCATTGGTTGCAAAAAAAGTTATTGGTTTCTTACCGTTTCATAACTTCACTGATTACACTGTCCTTATCTGAGATCTACTCAAATGCATCTAGCAATTAAATTCCTTTTCTTGTTTGCTCTGTTGGGAGTCTCTAGAGCACACATGTAAAAACTGGAGGAAAATTAGCAGACAATTTTTCAGAAAGAAGAAAAGGCAAAGATGAAGCTTTAGTTAAAGCTCATAGCCTTTTGCTATACTGTAATTAATTTACAACTTTCAACAACATTTCTGGGCAAAATATCAAAGGTCATAGAGGACAGGCCTATTTTCATTATTATACTTGGTGATGTCCTTCTGGCAGAACCTGCAGCAATACCTGATCAACCTGGGACGAATACTGAGTCTCTGGTATGTTGCCCTGTTGTATTTGTTACTAAGGAAACGTTCTGCTGGCATTCAGAGAAAATTAATGCAGTTGACACCTACATCGGTACGTAATCCTTTCCTGTCTAGTCATCTTTAATGAAAAGTGAGACGGAGAGAATGGTTTCCACAATTAAAAAATCTGGCCCATTTCAGAGGCATATTAACTCACTTTAATGCACCTGCTATACTCAACTCCAATCACTAAGAAAAATAATTTAACCTCTTTGGCAAATGGCTAAAAGGGGAGCTTATTTAATCTTTAGCAAAGAAAAAAAACCATCACAACAAAACTATAAAGATACCACCAGCCTGGAACTTGTAAGAATTTAGAAAGGAAACTTGATGAAGTTTGCTTTTCAATATATGTGGGGAGAAAAAAAGGAAAATACTAAACAAATGAATGGCGGTTATAAGCCTACATAAGGAACATCCTGTGTCAACTATGCAGGAATGTTTGCCAGCATGATATCATATCCACCATATCTCATGATCAATGAATCTTGAGAGTTAATTCCCTACAGAGAGGGGGCAGACCAAGGAGAAAATTGTAGATGTAATTTCTATTCTCTAGTGGCTTCTTCCAACTGATTTCTTGCTTGAAATTTCCGAGACACCAGCTAGTATATATTGGTGTAGATTTACATGCCAGATCAATAGGTGAGTTTGTCAGGTCCACTTGATGTCATTAAATATGTGAAGCATTTTCATGTGGAAGAGGAAGTAAACCTATTTTGTGTAGTTACAGAGGCTTTACTAGGACCAAATGCAGAACAATTACAGGGAGGCAGGATTTGAGTCGATATTAAGGAAGAACTTTTCAACAGTGGAATAGACTGCTCACAAAAATAGCATGCTCTCTGTCATCACAGAGGGACAGTGCCAGAGGATTTCCCATACTGGGGGGAGGTAGTTTGAACTACATAGTCTCTAAGGTCCCTTCCAAGTCCTAAATTGTTTTTTGTACAACTGTTTAACCTACTTGAGAAAACTAATTTGAAGTACTTTGTAAATACCTACTGAGAAAAAAAGTAATACAATATTATTACCTATTTCTTAAATGCAATCAAAGAATATCTACTTGGGAACAGTTTTTTTTTAGTTTAGTTGGAATTTCTGTGCTTGAGTGAAATAAAATTGCACTAATCAAAAATGTTTTGTTCTTTTGACTGGCTTTCCTCCGGTGGAATACCTGTCACTATAATCACCACTCAGCCAAAATTAGTAAAGAGTTAGCATATGACTTTGAGAAAATGGATGAGCATTGAAGAGGCTTTCAGGATTAGAACGATTAGATGACTTTTTAAAACATCAAGCTTTTCCAAATTAGCAAGCTTTGGAGCCTTATTATACATTCCCCACACATTTCTTGATCACATTCTGTCTGCCAGGCACTGTATTAAGCTCTGGGAATAGACACAAGGGAAAATAAAACAGATACAACTCCTTCTCTCTTGGGATTTATAACATTAACCATCATAACTTTAGAGAAGAAATGTATTTGTATTTAACAAACGTATCCCCTCTTCTAAATGCCTGGAAATCAATGAAAAGCAGCTGGAAAAGAAAGTAACACAAACGATATATCACTGGAACAAAGAAGGTTCAGACTATCCTTCGCTAAATATATGGTTGTGAAAGGTGTGGGGTACATTAAAAAAATTCTTCTTTAAGTAAAAGTAAGTAAACAAACAAATAAATAAAGCAAGATAATGCATTTAGGAATCATACCAGTATACTACGAACATTTTGTTCAAATTGTATACACTTGTCACTGTGACTAACGTAATGAACAATCGAGTCTTTTGAAATAGGTAAAAAAAATTCAAAAGGGACAAAACAGAAATAGACACATCTTTCATAATAAAATAATGTTTAAATATGATAATATAAATGAGCTTATAACTAAGCATAGGTAGGGTTTACTTCAAATAAATATGCTTGTGAATCATATAATCTTGACACTGAGACCTTGCAATCTGAGGTCTATGGATGGGCTTCACAAGGCTCTAAATCCACTGAAAATGTATGTAACACAAGTGTGCATTCTTATTTTTTTTTACTGTGGAAAGATTTTACAGTTTTTTCCAGATTCTCAAAAATGGCCTATGACCCAGCCTACCTCTTCCACCCACCCACTGCAAAGTTAAAAAATCACTGTTTTAAAGGTAACATGGCGAGAGATCCCAAAAAGACAAGATGGGCTATTGGCAGCATGAAGGCTTTGTAGTACAGGGAGGAATAATGACTAGTTAAGCACTTCAGCAGAGTGCCAGGGCTGTTATGAGCCAATTTACTAATGACGGGAAGTCAAGGTTGTGCCTTAAAAAACACTTGAAATTGTCCTGATGATGCTACATTTAGAAACATGATGAATAGGAGTGAAGTTGATGAGAATTTGCTACCTCCAAAAGGAACCATAAATGATTATACTGAACCAAGCCAGGTTTGAGGCTACTTATCTCTAAATCATCTTGGGAAAAGCCCAGGAACAGATGTGTTAATTCGTCATGGAGGGTCTCTGTTTAAAAACATGTAGGTTTTGAAGGAGGACGGTAGAGGGGGATAAAATAAGAGCTCTGATAAATGTAGCCCTATCTCAAGGTCACTCAAGGTAAAAGAAATATTAGTCCACTTACATACCAGCATGTATAGCTTTGAATATTTAAATATGTATTGAAATAATCCTCTTCCACATTACCATAGCCATCACTACGCATAAAGAAGTCCCATTCAGTATTCTCTTTGTTCCGAAACGTCTGGCAGAATTCATGATTCTAATCACCACCTAAATCTCAGATAATCTATCCACCAATTATCCCCATGCATCAGTGATCATAGAGAAAAAGGATATGCTTGATTCAATCTTTTTTCCAGTACTGGGGAATAGGTGCACCTGCTTGTAATGTGTGGCTTCTATTCAATGACTGGTCGGGGTAAGAGTATGGGACAGATCTGAGCTAACTGGTTCAAACAAAGACTAAATCTTTAACTATGATGCCATCCTAACATGGGGCTCCCACCAAGTAAACTAAGCTACCTGGATATTGTCCCAATATGAAAATAAATCCTTAAATATGATTACAAGAATAAACTTTTCCTGACCCCCTCCCCTATCTTTGTTTCTCTGGCTAAGCCTGTTGTTTTTATCCTTATCTTTTTTTAAGAAATCCTTGTTTCTCTCCACTAGGATATAAGTATTTTAGGTAAAGTTATCTTGGCCGAATCTAATCCTGTATTCCCACCGGACTACAATCAAGTACTATATAGACTTGGGCAAACAAAAGGAAATTTTTCAAAGAAAATGGCTAAAATGAACATTATTTCATAGAAATGAGTATATATGTTCCGTTTCATTTTTGCTCATCAGGATGCTCTTAGGTATAAAGTTTGGAATCTCAGGAAAGCATCATATATATTTAGCTTTGAACCAACATCCAAATGCAAGACTAATTGATGGGTCCTGGGCACTGTACAGAACAGATAACAGGTTTATATGTTTATTGTTTGCCTTCCCCCCACTGGAATGTTAGCTTGATGAGAACACAGACTTTGTTTTGTTCACTAACACATCCCGTGAACCTAAAACAACACCAAGAACCTATTAGATGCTCGGCAAATGTTTCCTGACTGCATAAATAAGTGAATACGATCCCTGCCTCTTGTAGACTTACCCAAATACATTTTGCTAGGAAATTTCATTTGGATTTTTATTTATAAATAAGATCCTACACATAATGTGACATTTTTCACATGGCAAATTAAGTTCTCTGATTTGATTCGGAAACCACTATACCATGATCACGCTTCCCCAGAGAGCAATGGGCATTTGCTTGATTATCATCTTTGTATAATTCTCCAGTCTCTTATATGAGTTAATCTGACTCACTCCATGGACACTGCCTGTCCGTAGTTGTGGCTGAGATTTTATTTAAGACTTTTTAAAATTGTTGTATAGTTTAAACTTCAGTTTTTCAAGCACTGTCTGTTACATCACAGGAGCATAGTTTTTTTCTTTTTTTTTTTCCCTCCAAACCCCAAAAGAAGACATTTAAAAATCCCCTCCAAGAAATTAGGAGTTTTACTAGAGCAAACCCTCTTGTTAGAACTTGTACTGTTTGTTCAAAATAAAACAAAACAAAAACCTAATCTTCTAAAGGTCACCCTGGTTCCAAAGGTTACCCATTTTCCCCTTGTGCAATTCTAATAAAAAAAAAATGCATGTACTGTTGAAATGGAGACACTCCAGGGACCAGAAATTAGATAGACTGTCACAAGGTAACCTGGATACAAACAGATGGACAAATGCTGGCTCTTCAGCTGCACCATTCAGTGGGGTTTCCTTTAGCCAATTTGAATGTCTCTGAGGATGAGAGCCTTTACACCTGACACATCTGTGTTCCAGATCCCCTGCCTTTAAAATGACTTTTCTGAGTGTTATTGGAAACAACAACATTAACGTAATGGCAAGAGTGACAGTGAGGCATGCACAAGGGAAGCAAAATAAATGAAATCAATTAGTATTATAAATATTGGTTCCTCATTCACATGTCTTTCATGTCACTTACATAAACACAACATCTTGAGTATTAACCACCTTGCTTTGATCAGATAACAAAAACTAGAAAGAAAAAGAAATGGGTGCTTCTTTTTTGCTATTCTTAACCACTGTCTCTTTTTAATGCCACTTGAATTTACACAGCAAAACAAAATTTTAAAAAACTCTCCAATACAATCTATCACTTGTGAAAACTGAAAAAAAATAATTCATCCAGAAAATAAAGTGGTGGTTTAAATAAACCGATTTAGTAGAAACCAGATGCTCCATTTTACTTGATTTAATGGAAAACCACACATAGCGCACTATAAATGAAGACAAAATGTGTATAACCAACAGCCCTATTAAAATGGGCAGTAGCAGAATGTATCATTTTGAGGTCAGCTGTCATTCTGTTTGAATGGGTCCCTTAACAGATCACAGAGCAGATGGAAAAGGCCAGTGTGACATGACTCTCTGACTTAATTATAGCATTACCAAGATAGCATATGGACTTTGTATGTACTGTATAATTTTTATTCAGTGAATTTATTTGCACATAAATTCTGTGATGTGCCTCATTTGGTTTTACGTTACCTTCAATATTTATATTTCACTTTAATTGAATCATTTTTATCTATGGATTAATAGGTCAGGCTATTCTACCAATTACAGCTGATGCTTGTTGAAGCCCATATAAAAAAGGTGTGGAATTTGGATTTATGTCTTATTCAAGAGCCTCAATTTAGAACACTATTACAACTCTGCACACAGCCGTCATTCCTGCAATTAGGGGGAGGGGTCTTAATGCACCAGGCATTTGACATCTCCGAAGATCCAGGAGAGAGCGCCCATCTTTTGCTTTCAAGAAGCTGATTGGTCTGCCAGATAGTAAAATGCATAGCAGGGCAAAAAAACCCTGAAGAGAACTCAATCAGTTTTGTGGGAAACACATCACCCTACAACCCATCCCAAAGTCAAATCCATGGGAGCTACTGATCTAATTTATTAAAAAAGGAGTCGGAGCGCTCCAGGATTGTACTGCAAATTTGTCACACGCAACTCTGCATGGACACGGTATGCATCACTAGAAAATAATTTAAAACTTCTGCAGACATAGGGGAGTATAGTCTAAGTGCTAAATTTAGGTGACAGCACAGATAAAACAGGAGGTGAAATACTGCCCAAAGAAACCAGCCCTTGACTTGGTCAAAGCCAGAATTTAGATTCACAGTCCACAATATATCAGCAGCTGTAATTTAACTAGATTCCCAGAAGAGCCATAAAATGGTAGCTCGGGGAGAGCGCAGTAACATCACATACACCAGCTCCGGTTTCCACTCCAAAGTGCCAGATCTTACTCTTGGTCTTTGCTAAAAGGAAGATTTAATTTGAATTCAAATAAATATTAAGGCAAAGAGACAAATGGCTAATGTTCGGACCACCAATATTTAAAGGTTATCTCATTTATCTGAAAGCACTAGAATAACGCAAATGAGAGAGTATTTCTTCTCTCTCGCCTACATAGACACAAATATTTCTTGAGGCCCTAATTTCTTTCTTCCTATCTAAGGACTTCGGAAGAACTAAACATATATATCCAGTATATACTATAAAGGCTTTTATGGTTAAAATGAACTTTGCTTTTTCTTCACAAAGAAGCTAGTTAGCAGCCCACATTTTACAAATTCATCATGACAGTGTCAGAATCAGCAGTTAAGTAGTAGCTAAGGGCAGAGCAGTTAAGAGCACAGGCTCTAGGGTCAGACTGCCCAGGTTTGAGTCGTGCTCAACCACTTACTAGCCATGTGACCTTGAACATGTCACTTAACTTCTTTGTGTCTAAATTTTCCCGTCAGGAAAAACTGGGACAATAATAATATCTACTTTATACGGTTGTTGTGAAGATTAAATAATAGTGTATTATAATATGCTTGACGAAAGCTCCATAAACATAGCTGTTTTAATTTCTATAGTAATTCAATGACTATAGTCATCATTATCATCATTATCATTACAATAATGGCTGTATCTGATATATTAGTCAATTTGTCTGCAGTACCCAACTAACTCGTTTAGCTTAAACTGCATTGCTCACAGCTGTACATTCTTTGTCAACACCTTATCCCCCCAACACTGCCTAGGTGGACACTCATGCTGGGAGTGAATCAATCCATTGCCTGGCAAAAGCGAATCTGATTTTAAGAATCTGAACCAAGAGAACAGGGACTAGATAGGTCAGACGTTATCAGGCACTAGACATGTAAGGTCAAGGGTAAAGGAGCACATACGTATGGCAAAAGATGGAAACTAGACTTTTGGTGGTGAACACGATATAGTCTATACAGAAGCCAAAATACAATGATGTACACCTGAAATTTATACAATTTTATAAACCAATGTGACCTCAATGAAATAATTTAAAAAAAATGTGAGGGCAGAATAAGTGTGAGAACAACCTAAAGCCCCAGGTGAGCCAGAGGTATGAGGAAGTAGAGATAACGAACCAGACAGAGGAAGCCATTTTGCAGCAGGCAGGATGGAGCAGCTGTGCCTAAGGAAGCAGAGATGACGGATTGTATGGCTACAGAGAACAAGAGATGGATAGATGAGCTGCCTGACAATTTCCAATTCCGCATGAGATGTGGTTTCATGAGACTCCCTTTACCCTTAAAATGCATTTTCCTTTACTCAGTTGAGCATGTCAGGGTTTCTTTTCCTTAGAATCAAAGAACCTCTAAGACACATAACGATATACCTCAATTTGCATTCAAATCCTTCTCGCTTGATTCCTCATTTCTTTCCAACCTGGCCTAAGTTCTTTCCAACACAAGACACAGGTGTTCCAGTTGATTTATTGAACTGTGTAAAACACAAGAGAGCCCTGTTAGGACAGAACTTGTAACTGAAAACTTAGCTACATCATAGGTCAAAGTGGGTTTTATGAAATGTAACAACTGTACTGAGCTTGGTTTCACTGCAAGACTGACATTCATAAGGCCTGTCCCCAAGACCCTGGCTTGGCTAACCAGTGTATCAGTAACTCACCTGCAAAAGCACAAATTTTGAATTTACATTGTGGTAGATAAAAAACAGAAACACCCTTCCATTTTAGTTTTTGCATCTCATTTTTATTAGAGTTCTGTACCATAAATTTTTTGAACTATTGCACACCATGGACATTTCATAATATGCTCACACATCTCTGCTTACAGGGGAATAGCTATCTGTACATGAACTTCCCCAAACAAGAAGAGTCAGCTATCATTTAAACGCCAAGTCTGGAAAAATGAAAAGCAATATATTTCAGAAGAACCACAGAATTGCGTATAAGCCCATAGAAATTTTAGGTTTTTATAATACGTTTATCTTTTTCTTTTCATTCTATGGTTAGCTTGGAACTCCTAAACTAGCTCACAGAGCTGTAGTAGCTACAAGGCTGGTCTGCTCAGACCATTCAGGTGAGCTGACTCTGGAATAGATTTAGTCCTAACACAAATTGGCCTCATTTTACTTGCACATTTACAAATGAGGTGAGGGTGTTACTCAGTCAGTACTACCAGCTGCCTCTGAGAAAGAACACAAGAGTAGCGGCCTGGGGTTGTCCTCTCCTCTCATCTCACCAGCCCCAACGCCAGAGGCGCTTTGCACTACTGCTTTCTTTTAGCTATTCGACTGATGGCCCCGGCCCTTGGTGATAACACAGACTAACTTCTCATTTGGTGGCTTTTGTGTCTTGATCACTAAAGGCCCCATTTAAATTGTTGGATAATGCCACTTCAGATATGTTTTTTAATCTGTCACAGTAAACACAGACAGACTATTTTATCCTCTACAGTGGGGTGAGAACTTAGTCACTTTCAACAACTATTTCTGACTTTCCACTTGAATATGTGCTGAGGCTTATGGGTCCGATATTGACTGTAAGGCTGTCAGGCAACAACTAACATAGTTTAAAAGTGAAGTTTATTTCTGTCTTTACTCTGCAAAGTTCTGCAAGGTAGAAAGTAAGTAACTATAATTCATGTGCCTAATTGACAGCAATGGTCTTAACAAAAAACCTTAAACTTTGGTTTGCTTAGCCAGTAGTGTGGCTGGCTTACTCTTGATCAGTTCCTCTTATGAACAGTTAGAATGAACAAATGGTACAGTCTCAAGGCCAGAGCACATTCAGTGATGTGTTGAGCACTGGGAAAGTAACTTGTTCTTTTCTAAGCTTTGAACCCAAAGGGTTACTACTGTTCAATCAGAATTAAGATGTTAGGAAAACAGTGTTTGTAGAGAACCCCCGCCCCGCAAAATCCCAAAACCCCAAAACAAAGTATTGCATTCTCTCTCTTGTACCAGTCTCCCTACCCTACTCCGATCAAATCCACTGGTTTCCCACAAACAATTGGACAATCCAGTCTTGACTCTCAGACACTAAATCTTCACATTTGTACTTGATTTATGATAAGAAGTGCTATATTCTTTTTTTAAAATAACCTCTTACTTTCAATTCACAAAATGTTTTGAATAGTGGTTTGACATGCAAGGTGCACCAAGGATACACAGAAATGAAGTATAACAGTAATAAGTTCACCAGACCGGAAGGTCTAAAACGGTTACAAATTATTGTTTCAAGAAGATGCCATTGTACCAGATCACTCTTTAGGGAAAAACTTAATTTTTAATAGGAGTTTTCTGAATTATCTTGGCAATTATTCTCTAGACCTAGATGAAACTTAATTTATCCTATAGGCACATTTGTCAGCAATGTTAAGTCAGCCAAGAAGAACCAGGGCCCCAAATAGGAGATGTTTTATTACCCTGAGAAAGAGTGAAAGGCATTAAAGCCTTTGCTCTACAACTCTCAATTCCTACCAAATATTAGTTCTATAGTGGAAAACTGTTTTTGGCAAAAAAGGGATTTTTTTAATCTTGAAAACTATACTTAACTAGGGGCCAGCCCGGTGGTGCAGTGGTTAAGTTCGCACGTTCCACTTTGGCAGCCTGGGGTTCGCTAGTCTGGTGCGGACCTACACACTGCTTGTCAAGCCATGCTGTGGCAGGTGTCCCACATGTAAAATAGAGGGAAAAGGGCACAGATGTTAGCTCAGGACCAGTATTCCTCAGCAAAAAGAGGAGGATTGGCAGCAGATGTTAGCTCAGGGCTAATCTTCCTCAAAAAAATACATATATACTTAACTAAAAAAGGACACTTTATACTTCAGTCACCTCTCAAGTATTTGCACATAGGTTGGCTGCTCTGTGGATGAGCCACAGAAATTCTTGCATTCCCAGCATGCTTTCTTTGGTTCCTGGACTTACTTCTCAGCTATTTTTACATCAATTTGCACCTTCATTAGTTCTGTCAGTAAGTATGAGCACTGCGGATGCCAAGCCAGATAAGCCAATGCCAACTATATCCAGAAACGTCAATCTGCTGTGGAAAAAAACTGTGGGGCACATTCTACAAACAAATTTATATAACTATATCATGACAATGATAATAGATGTCATTTACTAAGTGCCCACTATGTGCTTCATATATATTTTCTTTAATTTTCACAAATGTGCAAGCTAATTATTATTATGTTCATTTTAGGGATTAAAAACTGGAAGTTCAGAAATGTTTGATAATTTGCCCAAAACCACCTCGTGAGTAAGTAGAGTTGGCTTTTGATCCCGATTTTGTCTGCCTGAACTCCTATTACGTACCAGGCACTTTGTAAGATACCTGACATGCAATATCTCATTTAATCCCAGCAATTAAGAAGAGAACTCACTGCTCAAGTTTCTGAAGAGAGGAATTATACTTCCTAGGAAGAGAAGTAGAGAAGGAATTATTCCAGCTTTTCTCCATCCCTCACCACTCCTGCCTAAGAAAGGAGGGGCAGATCTGCTTGGCAAGATTGAAGGAAGGGACTGGGCAAGTATGAATCATTCACTTCTAAGTTTTCAGTCTGTCCTCATTCCCAGCTCAGCCATTAGAAAAGTTTTGGAGAAGCGTTTGCCCTTGAGAGGAAGAATTGTGGTTGTCCAGTTCTGCTTGTGAATTCCTGGTTGGGTAAGTTTAATTCAAGGTGAAGCTATTGGAAAGTATTAGCAGTAATTAGTCTCAGATTTAGATCAACTCTATTAATAATGAGATTGACATGTTGATCTCCACATGCCTCCTAACACAGAATATGGGAAGGGGAATGATTTTTAATCCTAACACCCCAACAGCAGATCCTCTTAGTAGCCCCATTTTAGAGGAAGTAGCTGAGGCTCAGAGAAGGTAAGCAATGTGCCCAAAATAAGATAACTAATAAGTGATAGGGACAGCACTTGAACGTAGGTCTCTCTCACTTTAAAGCTGTCACTCCTTCCACACTGTACTTTGAAATAATTGCATTTATGTGCTCCAAAATTGTCATGGATGACAAAGCATTGTAACCATTCCTCAAATATGAAATCAGGATATAGAGAAGGTAAAGGAACAACAAGCAACAGCAATAACAATTGAAAAAACTTGGTTAGTTTTTCTTTTCATATATAATCTACAATACACTGAGTGTCAGACAGGATTCAGGGAAGATAGATGGATGTTGGAGAAGCGGTAGGAATACAAAAGCATAGCTAGAAATCAGAGCAAAGTGCCAGTCAGTGGAGGCACAATGTTCCACTGTGAGAAGGTCTGCTCTGAGGCAGAGCAAATGAGAATATATTTCTGGAAAACTGGTAACACAGAGAATCTCATTTTGCTACACATGAGTTCTTGGTTAACATATTTATGAATAATAAGGTGACTAAGATTTTTTGACTAGACTTTCCCACCTTCAAGTCTCTCTTTTCTTGCCCAGCACACACACACACACACACACACACACACACAGAAACACTTGGTCCTATAGCTGTGGAAGGATATCCAAGGCCTCACGATATAGTTATTTATGGTAGAGGAAGTGAGGAGAGTGGCTAGAAGAAGAATGCCATTCCCATTAAGCATGTGTTATACAGAATACAGCCTAATAGTAGCACAAAACAGCATCAGTGCTATCCCTAATGAAGCTCCCCAGGAGAATAGCCGTGTTCCGTTTAAGGTAAATAGGCTTATTCCCTGTTTGCTGGTAGTGAGACCCTGGAAAATGCACTGCTAATAGTGTTCTGGGCTTTAAGTAGAGATTTGGCATCATCTTCCTAAAATTACAGTCATTTGCCCTTGTACCAATTGCAACAGATACAAAGTTTGCTGCCAATATGTTTGTCTTTGGTTTCCAGAGGTGAGATCTGTGCAGACTGACTTTTTCTTTTACTTACCTGGTGGCAAGCCTAATAATGTTTTAAAAGCCACTTCCAATGTAGGCCTGAGACCTATAAGCCTTTACTAATAATATGATCCCTGTAGAGGTAAACAGTCAAGAATGAACATGCATAATTCCCTCAAGGAATACTTGCTGCCCTTAAGGGCATCTAGAAAGCTACAACAGAATTAATCTATTTTAACAACTTCCTTTGTAGCAACTTTTGCTACAGAGGATGCATCGAGTGGGGATGTGGGACTTGACCCAAACAGAATTGTGTTGCATTTGAGGGTTTCACATTCACAAAAAGGCAAGCTAACACAAATTCAAAAATGTAAGTTGATATATATTCAGTGAGCTTGTGCTTATGACTAACAGACTACACACCTTACATTTCCCAAAACATCTTATTCATGTACCTTTTGGAGGTCAGATCAACATGGCATAGGAAGATCCTTAGCTCACCTCTTCCCATGGACAAACCAAAACTACGACTACGTATAGAATAACTATCACTGGGAACGACTTGAAGACTAGCAGAACAGATTTTCCACAACTATGGTTATAAAGAAAAAGACACAGAAAGATGGGTAGGAGGGGCAGATCTAGTCAGGACCCACATCTCCAGCATGGTGATCCACGAGCAGGAGGGATAGCACAACCACAGAGATCCTCTCAGACGATGGAGGGGCCTAAGCCCCACATCGAGCTTCCCAGCCCCAGGCACCTGCAGTAGGAAGATGAGCCCTCATAACATCTGGCTTTGAAAATCAGCAGGGCTTATAGCTGGGAGACCCAGAGGGCTATAGAAAACCGAAACTCTGCTCTTAAAGCGTGTGCACAAATTCATTTGCTCTGAGTTCCAGCACAGAGGCAGCAGTTTGAAAAGTGCCTTGGTTAAACATGGAGATACATTGACTAGTTTTAGGGCTTGTGCTGGAGGGGCAAGACTCTGCTAGAACTTCCTCCAGGGATAGAAGGACTGGTGGGCACCATTGTTTTTGTTACTTGCCTTCTACATAGTTCGCCCAGCCCTCAGGGGCACAATTTCTGACACTGTATATCTACCTTGCTAGCACCACTCACCAGCCCCTGCATTCCCCTGTGGGCCTGCCCTGGCAGAGACCACTCCAAAGTGGTTGCTGCCTTGCCTCTATGTGGTAGGCAGGCCCAATAAGCTCCAGAGCCCCTCCAATGTGTCTCCCACCCTGCCCCCACACAGTGGGCTCCCACTGGAGCCTCTTCCAACCAGCTCCCACCCTGGAGGGCCAGTCCCACACATCAGCATGCCTGCAGCAATTGAAGTCCAGCCTATACAGACAATACACCTGGAGCAACTGGCTCTGGTGACCAGGGAGACTGCACTACTAGGCCCCACAGGACACCTTCTACATAAGGCCACCCCTTCAAGACTGGGAGGCATAGCTGATCTACCTAATACATATAAACAAACAGAGATTTAAGCAAAATGAGGAGACAAAAGAGTATGTTCCAAAGGAAAGAACACATCAAGACCTCAGAAAAAAGTAAACAAAATGGAGATAAGCAATCTACCAGATAGAGTTCAAAGTAATTGTCATAAAGATTCTCAGTAAACCTGGGAGAATAATGAATGAACACAATGAGAACTGCAACAAGGAGATAGAAAATATAAAAAAAGAACCAATCAGAGCTGAAGAGTACAATAAATGAAAGGAAGACTACTCTAGAGGGAATGAACAGCAGATTAGATGATGTGGAGGACTGGATCATTGATCTGGAAGCCAGGGTAGCAAAAATCACCCACTTACTATTTTTACTATTTTCTTACTATTGAATACCCCACTTACATCAATGGAGAGATCACCCAGACAGAAAATTAATAAGGAAAAATTGGCCTTAAATGGCACATTAGCCCAGATGGACATAGTAGACATATGCAGAACATATCATCCAAAAGCAGCAGAATACACATTGTTATCCAGTGCATATGGAAGGTTCTCCAGGATAAATCACATTTAGGCCACAAGAAATGTCTCAGTAAATTTAAGAAGATTGAAACCACATCAAGCATATTTTTTGACCACAAAAATATGCAACTAGAAATCAATTACAAGAAGAAAACTGGAAAAAAACACAAACACATGGAAGCTAAACCACATGTAACTAAAGAGTCAATGAGGAAATCAAAAAATATCTTGAGACAAATGAAAATTGAAATACAATGTTCCAAATTCTATGAGACCATATAGCAATACAAGCCTACCTCAGGAAACAAGAAAAATCTCAAATAAGCAATCTAACTTTACAACTAAAGGAAGTAGAAAAAGAACAGAGCCCAAAGTTGGAAGGAAGGAAATAATAAAGATCAGAGTGGAAATAAATGAAACAGAGAAAAAAAGAACAATAGAAAAAAATCAATGACACTTAGAGCTGGTTCTTTGAAAAGATAAACAAAATTGATTAACCTTTAGCCAGACTCATCAAGAGAAAGAGAGAGGGCCCAAATAAATAAAATCAGAAATGAAAGAGGAGATGTTAAACTGACACCACAGAAATACAAAGGATCATAAAATATTACCATGAACACTTAGATGCCAATAAATTGGACAACCTAGAAGAAATGGATAAATTCTTAGAATGAGAGAATCAACCAAGACTGAATCAAGAAGAAGTAGAAAATCTGAATATACCAATTACTGGCAATTAAATTGAATCAGTAATCAAAAAACAATAGACCAGAACCAAAGAGCTTCACAGGTGAATTCTACCAAACATCTTAAGAAGAGTTAATATCCATCCTTCTCAAAATATTCCAAAAAATTGAAGAGAAAGGAGGATGTCCACACTCATTCTATGAAGCCAGCATTATCCTGATATCAAAACCAACAAAGGCACTATGAAAAAAATTAGAAGCCAATGTCCCTGATGAACATAGAATCAAAAATCCTCAACAAAATATTAGCAAACAAAACTCAACAATACATTAAAAGGTTCACATACCATGATCAAGTGGGATTTATCCCAGAGATGCAAGGATGGTTCTATATCTACAAATCAATCAATGTGATATACCACATTAACAGAATGAAGGGTAAAAATCATACGATTATCTCAACAGATGCAGAAATAGTATTTGACAAAATTGAACATCCATTTATGATAAAAACTTTCAGCAAAGCTGGCATAGAGAGAACATACCTCAACATAATAAAGGCCACATATGATAAATCCACAGCTAACATCATAATGGAGAAAAGTTGAAACTATTTACTCTAAGATCAGGAACAAGGCAAAGATGCCCACTTTTACCACTTTTATTCAATATAGTATTGGAAGTCCCAGCCATAGCAATCAGACAAGAAAAAGAAATAAAACGCATCCAAATTGGAAAGGAAGAAGTAAAACTGCCACTATTTGCAGATGGCATGACACTATGCATAGAAAACTCTAAAGATTACACCAAAAAACTATTAGAACTAATAAATTAATTCAGTGAAGTTGCAGGATGTAAAATCCATATCTGTACAAAATCTGTTACAACTTTATACACTAATAAGAATCAGAAAAAGAAATAAAGAAAACAATCCCATTTACAACTGCATCAAAAAGAATAAAATACCTAGGAATAAATTTAACCAAGGAAGTGAATGACCTGTACTCTGAAACTATAAGAAATAGATGAAAGAAATTGAAGATGACATGACACAAATAACTGGAAAGATACACCATGCTCATGGATTGGAAGAATTAATATTGTTAAAATATCCATACTACCCAAAGCAACCTATAGATTCAATGTAATCCCTATCAAAATAACAATGGCATTTTTCAGATAACTAGAATAAATAATCCTAAAATTTGTACAGAACTACAAAGTCTCTAAATAGCCAAAAGTATCTTGAGAAATAAAGAACATGGCTGGAAGTATCACACTCCCTGATTTCAGACCATGCTACAAAGCTATATTAATCAAAACTGTATGGTACTGGCACATAAACAGACACATAGATCAATGGAACAGAATAGAGAGCCCAGAAATAAACTCATGTTATATGGTCCATTAATCTACAATAAAGAAGGCAAGAATATACAGTGGGGGAAATACAGTGTATTTAATAAATGGTGTTGGGAAAACTGGACAGCTATATGCAAAAGAATAAAACTGGACCACTTTCTTATACAATACAAAAAACTCAAAATAAATTAAAGACTTAAACATAAGACTTGAAACCATAAAACTCCTAGAAGAAAACATAGGTAGTCAGCTCTTTGACATCAGTCTTAGCAGTCTTCAGGTAAAGGCAACAAAAGCAAAAACAAACAAATGGGTCTAGATCAAACTAAAAAGCTTTTGCCCAGTGAAGGAAATCATCAACAAAATGAAAAGGCAACCTACTGAATGGGAGAAGATATTTGAGAATGATGTATCTGATAAGGGATTAATATCCAACATATAAAATGATCTCATACAACTCAATATGAGAAAAACAACATCAGGGAAATGCAAATCAAAACCACAATGAGATATCACCTCACACCTGTCAGAATGGTTATTATCAAAAAGACAACAAATAACAAGCATTAGGGAGGATGTGGAGAAAAGGGAACCCTTGTACACTGTTGCTGGAAATGTAAATTAGTGCAGACACTATAGAAAACAGTATGAAGCTTCCTCAAAAAATTAAAAATAGAACTACCATACAATCCAGAAATGAAATTTCTGGGTATTTATCTAAAGAATATAAAAACACTACTTCAAAAAGTTACATGCACCTCTATGCTCATTGCAGTATTATTTACAATAGCCAAGATAAGGAAGCAACTTAAGTGCCAGTCAAGAGATGAACAGATAAAGAAGACTTGATATACATACACAATGGAATGTTACTCAGCCATAACAAAGAATGAAATCTTGCTATTTGCAACAACATGGATGGACCTAGAGAGTATTATGCTAAGTGAAATAAGTCAGACAGAGGAAGACAAATACTGTATGATTTCACTTACATGTGGAATCTAAAAAAAGAAATGAACAAATTGATAAATAAATGAAAAGCAATATGATATATTACTTGAGGAAGGCATTTTGATTAGAACTAATTCAGCCTGACCTTATTTTTCTAAAAGGACTTGATGCGGCCTGTTGAGCATGCACTATAATCTGCTTTAAACATTTACTACCAGAATGATGCCTTTAAACATAGGGATGTAGCTTAGCCCCATATCGGCATTTCTCTAAGGATAAGCATCGCTTCCTGGAAACTAAGGATTAATTACAGACTTGCTGTGCTTACCTTGTGACCACTGACTTGCTGACCATCGACCTGCTGTGCCAGCTAAACATCTAGTGACAGTAGTAAAAGATGTTCCTGTTATATGTGATATATGCTCTTTGTTCCAAGACGGTATCTAACCACTCTGTACATCCTACTTCTTTCATGCCCTTCTTTCCTTGGACTTGTAATCCTCAAACTTGGCTCCTAATAAAATCACCCCAATTTTTATTTATAGATTGATTATGGATTATTTGCATGGATAAAACAAAACAGTACAGAAACAAACTCATAGACACAAAAAACAAACTGGTGGTCACCAGAGGGGAGAGATGTTGGAGTAAGGGCAAAATAGGTGAAGGGCATTAAGAGGTACAAAATTCCAGATATGAAACAAATAAGTCTTGGGGATGTAATGTACAGCATAGAAAATATAGTCAATCATATTGCAATAAGTTTGTGTGGTGATAGATGGTTACTAGACTTATCATCGTGATCACTGTGTAATGTATATGAATGTCAAATTACTATGTTGTATACCTGAAACTAATAATATTGTATGTTAACTATACCTCAATTAAAAAAACAAAAAAACAAATACCTTTCTCTTCACTTTTCTATATAATGCCTTTATTTGAGACATTTTAATTAGTGCAGAGCATAGCGCAAGTCAAGTTCCACAGTTTTGTTTCTTTTTAACCTACAAAAGCCCTACTTGAATTGTCCAGAAAATACATAAAAAGTTTGATAAAAATTTAGCTAGATATCTGTATATATCTGCATAGTTGTGTGTGTGATCTTTTTGGGTGGGAGAAGAGCAAGAACAGAGCATGTAGTCAATCAAAATTCTTCTCTTTAAGCAAGACTTGGCGGCAAGAGAAAAATTTGGAAAGTCCCCAACAAGAGCAATGTAGTCACTTTAAAGAAAATTAATGGTTTTCCTAGAGGCAAGTGCTCCTGTAGTTAAATTGTCTACACACTAATTTAACTTGTCCCAGGCTGCTGGGTAATACAATTCCCTATGCTTCCGAAAAGGGTGTCCTCTCAATGCAGTGGATTACAGACAGTAATGTTTGGGGCCAAAATCACTAAAATTTAAACGGTTCCATTTGACAGAGCCTGCATTGGTTCACTGGCCTCGGAGGTAGCTCAGTAAAGTACATAGGTGCCAGAGCTGGGAAGCTCTAGATAATTTTGATCAAAGATGAATTCCTCCTGTAATAGTTAAACAGCATTACTGTCTTGATTTCTTTCTTTTCATGCATGGGAGCATGAAAAATGAGACCAGCCATTAATTTATGTCATGTAGAGAGAGAATCAAAAAGAATGCATTAACTACCTACCATATAATTTCCTTCCTTCATTCTCAGTTTCAAAACAACAACAACAACAACAAAATGCCCAAGGAAACTTTATAAGTTAATTAGAAGTCAGAAATATTTTCCTGAAGACTGTCGTTGCTGCATGGGTACTCATTAAAATGCCGCAGAACAACCCATGCTATCTAAAATCATTAGTAGATCAAGAAACTTGAAGCATTCTTCCAGGCAGATAATTAATTTATCTGGAGGAATTGTTGTCATTGCATACTCTTTCCTACAAATGGACACTCTTACATGACTCTTGGGGTTGATATGAAACTAAGTCAAGAAAGTAAAACAGGGATTCTGCAGACCTGGTTTCTCTATCAGAATAAGTGGATAGGGAAGAATTAGCCACCCTTTCCTATTTGTCTTCTAGACTTCAAGCTCTCAGGTATTTTCATCACCATTAATATTGATTTCCTTGGGGGAAAGTTGTTGCAAACTACAAGACATAAGAGGCCACTATACCATCTGTAACCCAGATCTCCCCAATACAATTTTACTTAAGAGAGGTTGTTTCCAACAAACAGAGAAAACAAATGGAAAAAAATCTGGAGAATATTGTCAATCACTTAGCAAAACTACCACAGTCAAGAGTAAAGTGGATAATTGAAATATATTTAAATTCCTGAAATTTTTGTTACAGTCTAGAATAACTTTAAATAGAACTATTATCTGTTCTTGTCAACCCTTTGCCATAAGCCACTGTAATTAGATATAGGAAAGAAGAACATTTAAGAAAACATTTGAGTTTTTATTTTTTTAAAGACAGACAAGTCACTGAGTAATTTTAAGTTCCAGGTTCAATTTGCATTCAAAAAGGGTCTTTCACCTTCTGTTTCTTTATTGCCTGATAGTGAGTCTTGCCTTGATTTGTTTCTAAAGTAAAGTTGCATTCATTTGAGCCAGTGATGCCTTGCAGCCAGTCCCTGCCAAATGTAATTTACTCAGGAACTGCTGACCCTGTTGACTGGGGCTAGAGATGTTTATCATGAAAGGGGTTCCGTGTGTGACCATTGTATTCACACTCTACTGGAAGTGTTGATGCTGACTTCAGAAGTAACCTCAGATAACACTGGATTCTTCTGGATCTAAATAGTGGCCTATCCAAAATTTTCAGCAAAAGAATCTGTGGCAGAAACTACAAGTTGCCTTTCCAAACTCCATTCCCCCTTTTACTTTACTAACAGAAATTACATTTCTCAGCATCCCTAGAAGACAGGGGTGAACAATTATTTGTAAGCAGAAGTTGGTGTGAAGGGCTTCTGGGAAAGCTCTTAAGGAGACTGACTTGGCCAGGTGTAATAGAAAGAATCCTGAAACGAGACTCAGGAGACAAGGGTTTTAGTATAGATTTCGTTACTAACTTCCCGTGTGAACTTGTCAAGTAACTTTCCCTCTGCACCTCCAATTTTCCCATATAAGTGAGATAGTTGAATTACATATCTGAGGTCCTTTCCAAATTTAGGATCCCTATGCTTTCTCTTCCAGTTGCAAAGTACCAAGGAGATAAAAACAAAGGCGTGAAATGGCTGTGAGCAATTCATGAGATGAAGCTTTACTATTTCCTGTTCCTTTACCCTCCAGTAAATCAAAAAATCACTCAGTATTAGTTTACATAGTTTACACTGACATATAGTTTACATTATATATTCACTTTTAACAACTTTATTGAGATATAATTCAAATACTATGCCTTCTCCTTGCTCTTCCCAGCCTGGAAACCACTTATCTACTTTCTGTCTCTATAGATTTGCCTATATTGGACATTTCTCATTCAATAGAATGATACAATGTCTAGTGTTTGTGACTGGCTTCTTTCATTTTCCATAATATTTTTAAGGTTAATGTGCTATAGCATGAATCAATAATTTATTCTTTTTATGGCTAAATAATATTCCATGGTATGGATATATCACATTTGCTTATCCATTTATCAGATGATGCACATGTGGGTAGTTTTTACTTTTTGGCTGTTATAAATGATGCTGCTATGAACATTTGTGTAAGATTCCTTTTTAACAAGTATCTGCTTATATGCCAGGTACTGTGCTTGGTGAATAAGATAGACACAGTCCCTGCCCTCATGGAACTTACAATCTAATGTAGCAGAAAAACATCGAACAAGTTATGAAATGGGTGCTGAGTGGGAAAAAGGTAAAGTGCAATGTTCTATGGAACACAAAATAGGTAGACTAACCTAGTCTGGGGCAAGTGTTGGCTAGGGAAGGCTTCCTGGTACAAGATATTTAAAGTAAAACCAGAAATGGAGGAGGAGAGAGAGAAAGAGCATGCATGAAGGCACTGAGATAGGAAGCCCAGTATATTTGTAGAGAGAAGAAGGGAGAGTAAATGGGAGAAACATACAAGATGAAGTTGAAGAATGATAATGATATGGGATCTTTATTCTAAGGGTAATATGGACCTATTAAGGAGTTCTAAGCAAGACCATGAAATTATTCAATTTACATTTGTAAAAGATCATTCAGGCTAATGGAGTAGGCGTGAGGGGAAAGAATGCATGTGCCAGATTCAATTAAGAGAATGTTTCAGTGGTCTAGCACAGACACAGTTGAGGCTTAGATTAGGATGATGGCAGAGAAAAAGAAGAGATTTTAACATAGTCAAGATATATTTTGGTACAAAAAATAATAGAACTTGCTGATGGATTAGATTGGAGAGGGATGAAGAAGAGTACTGTCAAGGGTGATGCCTAGATTTCTGGCTTAAACAAATGGGTGGATGGTCTTGCCCTTTATTGAAATGAGGAAAATTGGAGGAGTAGCAGAAAGGGTTGGAGAAGGGAGATTAGTTGATGAGTTCATCTTGTGCCATGTTGAGCTTAAGATGCTTGTAGGATAAGGACAAGCAGATGCAGATGTTGACAAGTCAGCTGATTATATGGGTTTGAAGACCAAGAGAGCGGGGGAAAAGATGAATAGATCTGGGTCCCATTCTGTATAGCTGGTAATTGAAGCTTAGGGAGGGTAGACTGGTAAGAAGAAAAGAGGGTATAAGAGCAAGCCTGGAGGACTTCTGCCATATAAATTGTAGATAATAGAGGAGGGACACAATAAAGAGACTGAGAAAGAACAGCTATAAAGGAAACCAGGAAAGTATGTCACAGAAGCCCAAGGAAGACATTGTACAAGAAGGTGAGAGTGGTGAACAAGGAGAATACTGCTGAAAAGTCACATAAAATGAGGATTCTGAAGTGACCATTGGATTTGTTGACAATAAAGTCAATGATAAGTTCAATAAAAGACAATATTGGTGACATTGTAGGGGCTGGGAGAATGGGACGCCAGTTATGACTTTTTACGTCTTTCTAAATATTCTCAGAGAATGAGTGCTTTAAAAGCAGAGTCCGTTGTGTCTTCTGCTGAATGAATGAAAGACTTAACAACTGGCTAATTCTTGAACTCAGCTGCTTTCTCATTTTCTAGTTCATTTAATATTCCCAGCAACACAGTTGTTAAGTGACTCACCCAAGATCACTTAACTGGTCAATGGCAAAGCCCTGACTCAAACTCGAATTTTCTGACTTCCAGTCTGGTGCTTTTCCCAAAGCCCCATAGCTGCATTCCTTTTTCTATCCTTCTCAAGGTATCCACTGCAAGTAAGTACTCTATAAATGCTTTGTGAATGGTTTTCTCATTAACATACTGTGTTAAATGTAAGATAAGGAATGAACTTTTACAACTAGTCCTAAAATAGACAGCTTGGCACCATCTGGTCTTAACATTCTGTACAATGAATAGCTAAGTGATAAAGAGGAGGGGATAAATGGTGGCAAATAACCCCTGTGGTTGGAAATGCTTACTGAGAAAAGAAATGGCATTAGAGTTAGTCTGTACCCTCTTAGATTGGACACTCCTTGAGGGCAGGGGATGCATCTCATGCATCTTTCCTGTGCCTAGCAGAGTGCTTGACCCAGAAGGAGGGCACAGTAAGTGTTTACTAGATCACATGGTATAGGATAAGGAAACAAGTTTTAATTTTCTGATCTTTCCTCCTATATAATAATTATTATCATTTACTATTATGCCAGCCACTGTTCTAAACCATTTATTCATATAATATCATTTAGTATTTACAAAATCTCTAGGTTGTAAGTACTATTATTAGCCCCATTTTATAGATGGGACAACTGAGACTCAGAAATATAAAATGACTTCTCCATGGCTACAAAGCTACCAGAAGGAAGATCCAGGCTTCGAACTCAGGAGAATGACTCCAGAGGCCAAGCTCTTAACCAAGAATACTTTCTGTCATCTGCACTTAGTTTTTGTATGTCACCATCTTTATTCTTTTCTAGGAGACAGCTACACTGAGAAATGAACTGGTGACAAACAGTTGGTGCCATTACCTTTTTATATTTCTTTATTCCAGGCATTTTTATATTTCTAAATTTAATAAAAATCATATACAAATATTTTTAAAGAGCAAAGGATGGGAATTTAATGCTTTAAGTTCCCAGAAATCCACATCAAAGAGGAAGCTTCTTACTCACTATATCTGCACTGGTCAAAATTTAGTGAGCTCATTTTGTCTAGCTGTCTTTACACCTTTATTTTGGGTCTTTGGGGCCAGTTCTCTTCCATAAAGGGGATATGAATTTATTTTGAGGACTATAAAGCTGAGCATAGGTTTTCAGGCTGAGGACACCCAGATTCTTCTTTGCTCAGGCCACTTCTCTCTTCCTCAATAGGAAATACAGAGTTGGAGGCTGCCTGCATATATACAGTCATCATGTATATTCCTTTGGGTTCAAGGTGTTAAAACTACAAGGAGCCTTTAATATTTGTAGGCCCATTCAGAAAGCAAACCTTTCTAGGAGGAATTAAATTTGAAAGGCACTGAGACAAGGGGGGAGATAACATGGCTATGTCAAAGAAAACTGCACTGAAAGTCAGGAGGCCTAGCTCTGGCATTAGATCTCTCATGAAAGTCTGTGTAACCTTGAGCAACTAATTTTCCCTTTCTGGTTCTAGTTTTTTCCTCTGTACTCAAACTAAACTAATGAGCCTAAACGGCAGTAAAGTAAGTCAGAAGTATACTATCTTGCATTCTCTTATTGCACAGATAAAGCCCAAGCAGCTCTCACAGCCCAAGGCAAGCGAGCCTAGGCTCTGAAAACAGACACTGGAATTAACTCTGGACTCGGTCACCTCCTGGCCATATGACCTTGAATGAGTCACTTCGTCTCTCTTATCCTCAGACTTCTTATGTATAAAAAGGCAATAGTAATAGTACCTACCCCCCAGAATTGCTATGAGGATTCAACATCACAAACCACAAAGGGAATCTAGCATGCTGCCTTTACATAGTAAGCGCTCAGTAAAGCATTATCATAATTGTTAGTAGTAGTGTCTTTATTTGATTCTGATTCCTAAGTCTGTAACCATTCCAGAGGCTCATATCCTTATCTATGGGATAGGTATAATAATTTCTGTACTTCCCACCTAACAGGGTGAACATGAAGATAATATAAAATTCATCCATTCAATAACCTAACTGCTAGTTGTTAAGCACTGTGCAAGACCCTGCAGATAGAGCTGTGAAGAAGACAGGCGAAGTTCTTGCTCTCATGGAGCTGTGAGTAGAGTTGGAGGAAACAGAAAATAAATACACAGATGAAGAATTAAGATCATTTCAAGTAGTGAAAAGTGCTAGAGAGTGGCAGGATCCATCCCTGCCTTGAAGCAAGAAGATGAAGTCACTTTCACAGTGTCTGTTGCATGGTCCATATTCAAGGCAATTATCACAACTTTTTATTATTGTATTTATTTCCTTGCATATCTGTGTGTCTCAACCACTGAGATGTGAATTCCAGAAGAATGGATCATGTCTGTTTCATTCATCAATGAAAACTAAGGCCCTAATAGAGCCCAAGGTGACTAGTCAATAAATGTGGAATACACATGCGTGTTCACATGTGCACACACATTTATACATGCACTCACACACACGAATGCATATATGTAGGTGCATGTTCATAACTAGAAAAGATATGGTGAAACTTTAGAACATGAAGTATAAGGCAAGATCCAACAAACTTCCAAGAAGCACACGTTATTTATAAAGGTGTAAGCATTATATAGGTATCAAACTCATTAGTAACACTAGAGTAATATAATCAAACATTGGGAAATCTGTTATAAAATAAATACCAAGTCATATACAATGGGAATTTCATATCAGGTAATTTTTTTTTAAAGATTGGCACCTGAGCTAACAACTGTTGCCAATCTTTTTTTTTTCTGCTTTTTCTCCCCAAATTCCCCCAGTACATAGTTGTATATTTTAGTGGTCCCTCTAGTTGTGGCACATGGGACGCCGCCTCAACATGGCCTGATGAGTGGTGCCACGTCTGCGCCCAGGATCCGAACCCTGGGCCACCGAAGTGGAGCGCGCGAACTTAACCACTCTGTCACGGGGCCGGCCCTAGGTAAGTGTTATTTATAGACCATTCAATAGTTTCACTACATGAAATAAATATTAAATATTGTTGTAGTTTAAAATTTTTGCTAAATAAGAAAGAGAGTAGTCAGATGTGGCAATGCCTTAATTTGTGTGAGAAAAATCATTTTCAACTTAGAACTATATTCAATCAAGCACAAGGCAAAATCATATTTTAGTCATGCAAAAAAAGAAAGCACTTGGGAAACAATGTTTGTTGGTTGAATAAATGAATAAACAATGAAAGAATGAGTAAATCTTCCTTTTCTGGTCCCCTAGCACCATTGGTCATTGCCCAGGGACCAGTGAGTTGTTGCTATCTCCTGACTGCTCCAGAGTCCAGCGAAGGGCTCCAGCCCTTTTTTGCTCATGACAGGCTATTCATATTTGTATCCACTGTCTATCCAGCTATACTCATCAGATTTCAAAATAAATTTGCTCCCAAATTCCCAATTCTTATATTCTTTTAATTTAATTTTTAGATATTATACCAGTCCTGCCTACACACACACACATGCATGCAACAGTAACAAAACAACTCTCTCCCTCAGCTCCCTCACTAGAGTTTTTCTGAACTTTAGTAGCAGATGATGACTCTTAATTATTCCTCTGTTTGTGGAGATACAATAGTTATAGCCAATGACATCTTTCATGGCACAAGACCCTTTTCTGGGCCTATAGCTGGTGCTACCAGGCAGGTCTCAGAAGGAGCTTATAGTTCTGCCCAGCCTGCAACTCTCAGCTGCACTACAACCCACCAATGAAGACAGAGGACCTGAAGTCAGACTCTTCTCTGACAGAAATCTTGTTTGCCAACTTCTCACTATAGCCATCACAGTTACTGGAGCTGCCTGGTAACTTCTAGTGATTACAGTCATCCCTGCAGGAAAATTAGCCACCACAGCAGACTTCCACTGACCTGCACAAAAGAATTAACGATTTGTCTTTTCTTAAGGAATCAGTAACTTTCTTAATCTTCCTGTACACCCTTAGGATGGCAGAAATAATCTTCCTAGGTCACTCTGTCCTCCCTCAGGTTTTAAAGACTTGTCTGTGCTGCTGCTGCTGGTTTGTAAATCTCTGTCTTATAATCGTAGGAGACACTCACTCTCTTAAGTGCCTTTCTTGGTCCCAGCACCCCTGTTCTGCTTTGTCCACCATCAAGTTGTAAAGATGAGTGTACACACCCAGTTGAACATATTCATGTACCCATGGGCCCCAAATCCACATGTGTTCACACATACACATTTATTAACATTAGTGGACCGTGGGGGTTTTCTGGCTTTGCTATAAACTCTGGATTGAACAACTGCGGGGGAAAGTTATGGAGATCATCTCATTACATGAACACTTGCATACCGAGTTCGTTAGTCTAGCAGTGTAATTAGTCTTCTCTGTGACTAATGAAAGAAGATGGCATAGGTTTATAATGTAAATATTGATGCAAGAAGATTAATAACAGGCTTCCTAGCTGTTTTTCTTCCTCATAGATGGGAAACCAGAGCCAACAGGGCTTTCTCGATACCCCCAGAAATCAGAAAGTGTGTGAGACTAAGTAGAGACACCTCAGAAAGAGGTCAAAGGAAATTATCAACTTCTTTTAAGGCCCACTTGACATCAAATGTGAGACTCCATCATGGAGAGAGAGCAGACTGATTTGGTAAGTTGATGTGGTTGTGGCTGAGAGGAGGCAGAGGGAACTTAAAGGGCATTCATCTAATAAGTTAAAAATATTGAGTGCCAACCCCATGCTTGGCACTGTTCTGGGCACCAAAGACATCTAATTCGCATCTCAAAATAATGTCTACAAGGTATCAAACTAAACATGTTTAAAACTGCACTCAGGATTCCTCCACCCCAGAATCTCTCTCAGTCTTCCTCATCACAGTAAACAGCAACTTCATCCTTTCATTTTCTCAGGGCGCAAACCACAAGCTCTCATCTTTGCTCTCTTTCTTTCATACCTCTCATTCCAAACCATCAAAAAATATTGTTAGCTATGCTTTTAAAATATATGCCGACTCTACCCTTACCACTTCTCACCATCTCCACGGCTACCACCAGGTCCGTATCTCCATCATCTCCTACTCTGTATTATTGCAATAGCCTATTAATTAGTCTCTCTCCTTCTACCCTTGCCCTCCTACTGTCTATTCTTCATCCTGAAGCCAGATCGATGCTTCTAAAACATATAAGTCATGTCACTTCTCCATTCAAATTGAGCCACTTGAACTCCATGTAACTCTGAAGAAACTCCGCAGGCCTCATCATGACTACTACGGCCTACATGATCTGGCCACCTCGCCCCCCACGTTGTCTACTCTGACCTTGCCTCTTGCCACTCCCAGGCTCACTCATTCCCTTCACTCCAGTCACACTGGCTTCCTTGTGGTTCTTTGAATATACTATGCTTGTCCCACATCTGGGCATTTGTATTTGATCTTCCCCCAAAAATACAGATGGCTCCAACACATACCTTCATGTCTTTACTCAAATATCCCCTTGTCATTGAGGCCTTTCATGACATGCTTATTTAAAATTGCCACACACACACACCCCGCCCTCACCACTACCATAGGGCATTCATTATCCTCCATTCCTGCTTTTCACCATCTGGTATATGATATAGTTCACTATTCATTTTCTTTTTGTCTATCCAAACCTAGTAGAAAATAAGCTTCAAGAGGGCAGTGATTTTTATCTATATTATGTAATGCGGTATCTTCAGGGGCTCTAGAACAGTGCCTGGCACATAGTAGGTCCTCGATAAATATTTACTGAATGAATGAGTGATGAACAAGGACCTTGCTCTCATGAACACTACATTCTGGTAAGGGGAAACAGACTACAGACAAACAAACAAACAAAAAAACAAAACTAGGACCTTTAAGTGATAAGTACTATGCAAAGAATTTAAACAGGCTGATGAGTAGGTAGTGTCTAGGTGGTTCTTTCAGAGTTGCTGGTCCAGAAGGCCTCTCTGATGAGGCAAAACAACAAGGAGCCAAGCCACATAAAGATCAGTGGGAATGCTGTTCTACGCAGAGGAAATACCTTGTGCAAAGGCTGTAGGGCAGGACATGTTTATGTGATTTCAGTAAGAGCAAGCAGGAAGGCCCAGCTGGGGCTCAGTGAGAAAGTGGAGGAGTGGTAGAATAAACCGTCTAAGAGGGAAGATGGGTCAGATCATATAAGGCTTTGTAGACCAGGGAAAGACCTTTGGGTTGTATTTTAAGTGTGAAGGGGAGCCACTGGAAGCTTTTAAATAAGAAGATACCTTGATAGGATTTATGTTTTAAGATTACACTTGCTGCACTGCTGACGGTGAATTTGGGCAAAAGGTGAAAGTGACTTGCATTATAGCAGTGGTGAGGAGGGCGAAAAGTCAGGGGGGATTTGAGCTTTATTTTGGGGATAATAAGAACTAACATTCATTGAATGCTATCTATGTTTCAGGTACTGCTCCAAGCATTTTACATGGATTAATTTGTCTAATCTTCATGACTACCTTACGAGATGGGTACCATCATTATCTCCATTTTACAGATGAAGATACTGAGACAGAGAGAGGTTTGGTAACCTGTGATTCCATGATTCAAACCTAGGCCATGCGACTCCAGAGCCTGTCTTCCTAATGACCACAGTACACTGTCTCACAAAGTAGAAAAAGAAGATGATTAGGTCCTTTGAATCATCCACCTGCCTTTCTGAAACCATACCATTGAAGCAGTAATGCCTAATTCTTTTCAAGTAGGCTAGATAGAAGGTCATAATCACTAAGGCTGTTGAAACGGCACAGTCATTGCCTAAGCTGGAGGGAAAGACAACTATCACCACACATATTCATGCTCAGACAACCACCGATACATTTACACATGCAGTATACCAGTTATACAAATATCTGAATATGCCTAAGATCATAAATGTTTAATATTACCCAGACCAAGTAATACTGGTGATGGCTTATGTGAAAATGGAGTCAGAATGACCCCCCAAAATGTTACCCCCAAAAGATATCAGAAAGATTCTACATGCCACTTATTCTAAAATGGGGCTAATCATTAAAATGCAGCATCCTCAGGCATGAAGGTGTACTAGTCAACTAGCATTTGGCATCATCTGGCATAGATGCTAAGTAAACTCTTGTGCTTACTTTAGGCTTTTCCTGCCCTTGCTGATATGAAAAGGCCTTGGTTTTTTAAACTTGACTTATCCAAGTTTAATGAGGTAGGGCCAAGTAAACTCTATCTAGATTTAAAACCTAATCTTCTGGGAGCCCAGTGGAGCTTAAGTCTGTGTTGAAGGCATTTTCACTACAAAGCCAATTAATCACATGCTCATAGTGGAGGGAAAGGGGCAGTTACTCATTCCCTAAGTTGAGTATAATTACACTAAATCGGGTTATGAAAACTGTGAGCACATTTAGGCTGGGACCCTTGCATCAGACATAAGTAATGTCCCTGTCTATGTGACATATACGTAGGAAGGCCCACAGAGCTAAGAATAAATTGGCACCAGCAAGTGCTCTTTAAATGCACGTTTAAGGAGAGTGGAATTGGCATTCAGCCATTCTTCTAGGAGCGCTAGCACCTCAGCAATTCAAACTTCACAGAATCCTATACCTGAAGAGATCTGCTCCAGGCCCCCTGCCTTCCAGCTGATGATACCTTTACCATCCAGAATAAATATGTCACTTGTTGAGGTTCTCCAGTCTCCTTTATTTAATCTTTCTGATATTTGTAAAACCAGCAATCCAGAATTCCTTTCTATTAAGAATACCTCTCCAACAGGGGCCTGTCATCAACCCCCTTCTGGCATTCACTAATTACCAGCATTCACTAACAACCAAAACAGCCTATTCTTGATCATTATTACCAGCCACTCTTCAGGCCATGTTCAATGAGGACTAGTTCTCACCAAATCAAACAAGCATCCAGGAAGCTGAGAATGGGACTGGTAGCAAGCTGTATTACACTACTGGGGGCTTTCTTTGGCTGGGGCATGTTGTCTGATCCTCTAGACCCCAAACTGAAGTCACCCAGACCTCACACTCCATCCCTGAGAAGGAATCCCTTTATCCATTATTTACTCATGTCTTTAGGCTTTATGATGTACAGAAGGCCATAGAGAGCTTCCAGAATGTTTCCTGGCTTTGGTTTGAATAGCAATATTAAGGTTACAGAAAACTTCAGCTAGATAAGGTATGCTCTTGTAGCACTTAAAAAATGTGATTAATGAATTATGTGTGTGACTCTTTGTTTAATATTGCCTCCCTTTTTAGACTATAAGTTTTCTCAGGGGCCACAACATTCTTGTATGTACATGGCTGCACCCCTGATGCATCATACAATGCCTGACTGAGTATTTGCTCAATAAATGTTTGCTGAATGAATATACAAAAACTGAGGCAATGCACAGAGAACAAAGTTGGCTTTGTCATACGTCTTCCAAACCACACTTTCACCATCTTAAACTTACCCAAAGTTTTCTTCTATAACATGATTTTTTGCCAGTCAGTCATTCCAGTCACATCAAAGGAACACAGAACAAGCCATAATTGAAAATGGACAACTTCCCAAATCAAATGCGACTCTGACCCAAATCAGGAGGGGAAGAAACAGTAATTCGTTCTGGCACCTTAATTAATTATCACACAGATTGCTTATTGATTTTCTTGTATTCAGTCTGATGTTTTATGAAGCACACTCCTTTCAAACAAAGTGCAGACAGCATAAGGAAGGCCTGCAGATTAAAATATACCTAAATATTTAGGAACACAAGATCACAGATTTTCCTAGGAGTCATTTCAAATTGTGCCCAGGCAGACACCCTGTTAAGTACTTGAAAATATATTTTCTTTACTTAGGTGACCAAATTTCTGTGACTCTGAGGCAAGACAAAAAATGTTTCAAAGCAAAAGATGACCCAAGGGCATTTTTCCCGGCAGGTTATGACCAGTAGTAGGATCAAGTAGGGAATCCAGCCAAGAACTATCGGTAGAACCAGAGAGGAGATGGGTGAGGTCAGAAAGCAAGAGACTGACCAAGAAAAGTAGGTAAGCCTAGTTATGAAAATCCTGCCTTGAAAGTAAAAATGAAAGAATTATAAGCTGTGCTTCATCAAGGAAACAGAATAGAAAAGAGACAGAGAGAGAAACTGAGAATAAGGATTGAGGGCAGGAGGCAGAAGGAGGAAATTGAAGGAGTCAGTAAAGGATAAAAATTCTCTAAGAGATATATGGGAGCATCGTACCATTAAAATTCAGAATTGTCCAGCCTTAAAAAGGACATTTTGCCTCTCAGGGGCCTCAATGAAGGGGTAGACACTCCTACCACATGCTGTATCAGAAGTCTTTTTCACATATCTTCTGTCTGGAACGAGCTTTGTGTTTCATTCTTGGAGAAAGTGAGAGGGACAAAATGAAGATACTAGAGCCCTTTTTCCCTATATGACACAGGGTATATTTTCCAGTTCTGTTCCCCACATAGTTCCAGGCATACAATCACATGTCTCAAACATAACCCAGACTAGGAGATTCTGTAGGAACTTTACCAATACTAAAATTTTGTGCTGGAGACCCTACTTAAATTGCTTCTATTTCTATCAAGTCAGTTTGTGTGTGGGGCAGGAGAAGGATTAAGCTATGAGGAAGTACCTGGAGTCAGGGGAGTGGAAGGGGGGAGGGGAAAAGATTACTGAGAATTCAGAGAACCATAAAATAGCATATTTTTCAATTACAGTTAATTACTACTACACAACAAACAGCATATGCATGTCAGACTTTCAACCTTTAATGGGGTGTGCAACTGAATACATAGGCTTTTGTGTCATCTTAAGCACGGAAATTTTATAAAGTGGAGGTAAACAGATATGCAATTCCAGCTAAACTTGAATGCTGCTCAACCTTGGGGCTGAGGTTTCACCTCAGTTGACCTTGGAGGTGTACAACTACTGTATTTTGATCCCTACTGTCCCTCCTGGAAATAAGACATCCTTGTTCACCTCTGTTCTAAAGGAAGAAAGGTCCACAGTCTGTATTAGTCTGGAGCTGGGCCAATATCCTGAGGGTACCCTGGCACCTTTAAGCTGGTACAGCTTGTAAATGACTGGCTAGACAGCTTAAAGTATCCCAGAGACACCTGACAAGAATTGGGGAAGGTGACAGATTTTTGTATTGTTTGTATATATATTTTTTTCTGAGTCAGAGCAGGTTTTAATGTTTCTTCTCAAATAGATCTTAGGATTAAAGGTAACTTTTTATTGATATAGAATTTAAAAACTATAAAATTCACCATTTTAAATTGTAAAATTCAGCAGTTTTAGTACATTCACAAGGTTGTGAACCCATCACCACTATTTAATTCCAGAACATTTTCATTACCCCAAAAAGAAACCTTACATCGATTAGGCAGTCACTCCCTATTCCCTCTGCTCCCCCCAGCCCTCGGCAACCACTAATCTACTTTCTGTCTTTATGGATTTCACTATTTGGGACATTTCATATAAAAGGAATCATACAATATGTGGCCTTTTGTGTCTGACTTCTTTCACTTAGCACAATGTTTTCAAGGTTCATCCATGTTGTAGCATGTATAAGGTATTTTATTCCTTTTGATGGTTGAATAATACTCGATTGTGTGGATATAATGCACTTTTCTCCTATTCAGCAATTAATGGACATTTGAGTTCTTTCCACTTTTTGACTGTTATGAATAATGCTGCTATGATCATTCACGTACAAGTGTTTGCATGGACATATGTTTTCATTTCTCTTGGGTATGTATCCAAGAATGTAATTACTGAGTCATATGGTAACTCTCGGTTTAGTTTTTTAAGTAACCGCCAAACTATTTTCCATAATGCCTGTACCATCTTACATTCCCATCACCAATGTATTAGGCTTTCAGTTTCTCCATATCCTCATCAACATTTGTGTTTTTCCTTTTTTAAAAAATTATAGTCATTCTAAGTGATGTGAAGTGGTATCTCAAAGTGGTTTAGATTTGCATTTCCCTAATGACTGATAACATTGAGCATTTTTTCATGTGTTTATTGGCCATTGTATATCTTCTTTGGAGAAATGGCTATTTGAATCCTTTGCCTTTTTAAAAATTATGTTGTTCACCTTTTTATTGTTGATTTGTAAGAGTTCTTGATATGTTCTACATATATGATTTGCAATTTTTTCTCCCATTATATGAGTTGTCTTTTCAATTTCTTGATAGTGTCCTTTGATGCAAAAAAGTTCTTCATTTTGCTGAAGTCTATTATCCAGTTTCTCTTTGGTTGCTTGTGCTTTTGATGTCATATCTAAGAAAACATTGCCTAATCCAAGGTCACAAAGATTTACACCTGTATTTTCTTCTAAGAGTTTTATAGTTTTAGCTGTTTTATATATATATATATATATATATATATATATACATACACATACATATGTATCTGACCCATTTTGGGTTAAGTTTTTGTACGTGGTGTGAGGTGGGGGTCCAAGTTCAGTCTTTCACATGTAGATATCCAGTTGTTCTAGAACCCGTTTGTTGAAAAGACTATTCATTCCCCACTGAACAGTTTTGACACCCTTGTCAAAAAACAATTGATCAAAGATATATGGGGTTTCTTCTGGACTTTTAATTCTATTCCATTGATCTTTATGTCTACCCTTATGCCAATACCACATAGTCTTAATTACTGCAATTTTATAATATTAATAAAATAAAGAGGGGGAAAACGCCATGCAATCATCTCAACATATACAGAAAAATCATTTGACAAAACCCAACACTCTTTCATGACAAAACCACTAAATAAACTAAGAATACAAAGGAACTTCCTCAACTTGATGAAGGTAATCTATGAAAACCCAGGGCTTAGTGCTTCAAGACTGAAACATTTTCCCTGAAGATCATGAACAAGACAAGAATCTCTACTTTTTCTATTTCTATTCAACATTATACTGGAGGTACAGGGTATTAGGTAGAGCAATAAGGCAAGAAAATGAAATTTTAAAAAATCCAGATTGGGAAAGAAAGAAAACCATTTCCAAATGGTATGATCTTGTATATAGAAAATCCTCAGGAATCCACTAAATATCTATTCAAGATGACAAATTAATGCAGCAAAGTTGCAAAATACAAGATCAATATACAAGAATATACAATAGCAACGTAAAATCTAAAAATTAAATTAAGAAAACAATGCCATTAATAATAGCATGAAAAAGAATAAAATGCTTAGAAATAAATTTAACCAAGAAAGTGTAAGACTTATAAATTGAATACTATAAATCATCATTTAAAGTAATTAAAGAAGACCTAAATAAAAGGAAAGACATACTATATTCATGGATTAGAAGACTTAATGTTGTTAAAACGGCAATACTCCACAAAGTGATCTACAGACTCAATGCAATCCCTATCAAAATTCCAACTTCTCCATGCCTTTTTTTTCGAAATGGACAGGTTAATTTAAAAATTCACATGAAATTACAGGTGACTCTGAATAATCAAAGGAATTTTGAAAAGGAAGAACAAAGTTGGAGGAATCACACTTCCTGATTTCAAAACTTACTAAAAACCCACAGTAATCAAAACAATGTGATTCTGGCACAAAGATAGACACATAGACCAATGCAATAGAATTGAGAGTCCAGGAAAAAAAATACATCTATGGTCAATTGATTTCAACTATGGCACCAAGATCATTCAATGGAGGAAAAACAGTCTCTTCAATGTATGCATATATTTTTTATACATATACATATTGTGCGTGTCTGTGACAAGTGGTTTATATAAAACCATTTTATTAGATCTATCTGTTTATCAAGATGCTCATTATTTAGCCTCTAGAAACAATGGGGAGCAAGAAAAAGTAATACTTTGTAGTAGGTCCTTGACATTACTTGAAAGATATGTGCTATTACCCCTGTTTTATAGATGACAATCATGAGTCTCAGAAATGCTAAGCATTTTTCCTACAGGAAAATGTGTAGCTCACACAACCTGAAAGTGGCATATCCTGGATTCAAACCTGGATGTATGACCCCATAATGCAAGATGTTTCCATTGCACCAAGCAGGATAACAAAACTTTACCAATGTTTTTGTCACACCCGAGGGAAGAGCTCAACACATACTCCAATCTTGCACTATTGCCTACTACCAAATAAGGATTAGAGGCAACACTGACGTCAAAGACCTGGTAGTTTTTGGAAAGCATTTTCGCATTCAATATAGCAAAGGATACACACATAACCCTGTGATACAACCAGGAGTGTAATCTCCATTTTATAGATTAAAACAATACGTATCATCATCATCGACTCACATTTATTGAATGTTTACCTTTTGCCAGACACTGTGCTAAACACTTTATATGCATTATCTTTTTAAGTCACCGTAAATATCCTATGAGATTTGTTCTATTATTAGCACTAGTTGTACAGGTGAGGAAATTGAAGGTCAGAAAAAGTAAATAATTTTCCTGTGGTCACCTAGCTAATAATGGAGTTAGGATTTAAACTCTGGTGTGCCTGGCTCCAAGGCCAGCACTGTTTCTACTGCTAGCCTCTGCAATAGATTAGCTGTAATTTTACATTCTTTCTCCCCTTCCATCAGAAAGATCACAATAAATTGGACTGTATCAAACTCTTTACTTTCCTTTTGTTAATTCTTCCCTAGGCTTTCTCTGTTTATTTAAACTTTAGATGCTCTTCTGTGTGATGTGGCCCTTTGAGTTCTGTTTTCCCACTTCTGAACAGGTGCAGATTACTTCAGAGCCTCAGAGTGTCCCTCCTGCCTTCCTTCCCTGTTTCCCTCTCCTCTTAATACTTGTCGTTTTTCCACCCCCCTTCTCCAGCCCCTAGCACCACACAGGTAAATGAGATGGCTGGCTATATTGTGATTTGAGGAGACCCAGGAAGATAATATAGCTTCACAAACCCCTGCTTGAAATCTCATCAAATAATATTAATTTCTTTTCCTTCATGATTGTTCTATGTTCAAGAGGCTCATATTTAAAAGAAAACGGCCCTAGGAAGAATTGTAAACTTTTATTTAACACTTACAGTGGAATATCTTGAATAGGCCAGGAGAATATAGCTCATTGTGAGTAAAGGGGTGTGTGTGTGCGCGTGTGTACATGTGAGTGTGTTTATAAGCCCTAGTGCACAAGAGAGGAGATTAGTGGAATAGAATACTCTAGACAAACTATCTATCCACATTTGTCCACTTTACTTTTTTCCCAGTGTGGGCCTAGGTTAGCATTCAAGGTATAAAGAAAGGTTCACATTTGAAAGCTGTAGGAAGGAAAAGGTAGGTGAGGGAAGAGTACTATTTCTGCCTTTTTTTTTCCCCTTTTACCTCCAGTCAAGCCCTTCTTTCCTCTATGTTTGAGAGCACATATTTTTATAACACATTAAAACTGCATCATTTATCAGACACACAGGACAAAACATGGAAAATAAAAGCATGGGCACTAGAGGGAGGTTGATTAGAGTTTACATATATTAGCTAAGCAAGCTTTGGCAAGTTCATTGACCTCACTGTACCTCTGTGTAGTAAAGAATTTAAACTTGTTCAAAAAACAGGTCTGGCTTTTTCCTCCAGCTCCTAGAAGATAAGTTTTGTTTGCCTGGGGACTTTGGGCTAGACAGATAGTACCAGTGTGATTTAGACTAGGGTCTAATCTAATGTGATTTAGGCTTTGGGTCACATGGTATCAGTCAACCTGGAAACTGATATCAACCATGTGGGCTATTGATCAGTCATGTCTATGTAATATAGTCTCAATAAAAACTCTAAACACTGAGGCTTGGGTGAGTGCCTCTGCTTGGCAATACTCCACGCATATTGTCACACATCAATGCCAGGAGAGTAATAGGTCCTCACTCCACAGGGAGAGGATAAATAGAAGCTCCAAGTTTGCTACTTCTCCTGCTTTCTGCCCTACATGCTTCCTCCCTTGGCTGATTTTAATTTGTATCCTTTCCCTGTAATAAACCATAAATGTGAATATGATAGCTTTCAGTAAGTTTTGTGAGTGAGTCCTTCTAGTGAATTATCTTACATAAGGGTGGTTTGGGGAACCATCCAAACTTGCTGTTAGTGTCAGAAGTGAGGGAGATCTTGAGGACTGGGCCCTCTAATTTTGTAGTTAGCCCTAATTCTTTGCAACCTTATTTTCCTCATGTCTAAAATGGTGATAATACCTAATACCTATTTGAAAGATAATTATAAGGATGAAATTAAATAAAACATTGAAAGGGCCTAGAACTCATTAGGTTTCTCAATAAAAGGCAGGTATTATTAAGCATACATCATAATCACCATTATCAATAATATTTTTTGTATGGCTTATGAAATACATATGTTGTTTCTTTCACACACGGTCTCAATTCTTCACAAAAATTCTTGGAAATAAGTAATTAATATCTTCATTATGGATGAGAAAGCAGAGGGCTAGCACAATTAAGTGACATTCACTCATTCAGTAGGGAAGTGTTGAGCGCCTACTTCATGTGAGGCATCGTGCCGAGTGTTGGAGATGCAATGGAGAACAAAGAAGAATGGGGTTTTCTCTCTGGTGAGAGAGACAAACATTAAACAAATAAATGTCAAAATACAGAATTAAAATTTTGATAAAGACTATGACAAGACAGAAGATATAATTAAATATAATAATAAGTGACACTGGCACGAGTTGAGACCAGACTTTTGAAGGCTAGTGTTCTGTCTAATGCACTCTATGGCCTAAGATAGGTCAAGTGGGGTGATCAAACTATCTTGGTTTCCTTTGGACTGAGGGGTTTCCTTGACATAGGATTTTCAGTGCTAAACCTGGAACAATCCCGGGCAAACCAGGATGGTTGGTCACCCTAATGTCTAATGTCCAATGACTTGGTTTTTCCTATTCTAAGGCTAATTTCTGTATGTGTGGACTTTGTCAGGCATCACATCTAGTGAGCTAGTAACAGAAGAGAAGCAGAAGGTAGATGACCCAGAAATTGTTAACATCAAAGACCACTTATGGGAAAATCACTGCCAGGGGCTCCTTTGAGATCAGGCTTTCTTTGCAATGAGCTCTAGGACATCTCTGGTAAAGGGTTGCTTCAGTTGAAGAAGAAAGCTAGAGTGTGGTCAGGAAGCACATGCAAGAGTATGTACTTCAGGTTAGTTTCAGAAGGTATGGCTCTCACTTATGCTTTTATTAAAGTAAAAGTTTTTATCTTAAAATCACCTGCTGTTCCAAAAGTAGCTAATTTATATAAGTCACACACAGACACAGTTGGGGAGCAAAACAGAGCTTTCAACCAACAAAGGCAATTGCCACTAAAGCAGAGTTGAACAGTTCCCCTAAGTATCTAGGGCCAGCTGGATCCTGAGCTCTTATGGTTCATGTTAAAAAAACAAAAGAATTTTTACATTCATGGAGCCAGAATCATGCACAGCTAATTAGGAATGGGAGTTGAAACCAGTAAGACCCCAGAGTGTACCTGGGAGAGAGTAATGGTTTTGGAAGTGGGGAAGAAGCACAAAGATGTAGCAGCAAATATTACAGGGCAGAGCCTTGGGATTGGAAGAAGTCTCATACCTGAGACAAGGCCACATCCTGTTATCTGGGGATTAGCCCCAATTTTTATATTGTCCACCAATTGATTTTTCCCTAGGACAATCATCCAGATCTGTACTTAATAGGCTCTAAGAGAAGCTGAGGCAACCTCAGGGGCCTGCCATCCTGTATTTACAGACCTTTTAAGGAAAGTGTCCTGAAAGAGTTCTTTCTCACATAAGTTGCTATGACTTGTGTTGAGTGAAACCAACCCTGCTACCCTGGCCACAAATGATTGGACCAGAAATTTATGCATGAATGGGGAAGGAAGACGGCAAATATTTGTGTCATTTTTACTGCATCACTTCAGCTTTGGGTGGCCTGCACCTCACCAAAGTGAATGAGGAGCCTAGAGGTTATCCGTTTGGGTGTTTGAATAAGACAAACTGTCCACTCCAGGCTGAGAGTTAATTATTCCTCCCCTTCCTTCTCCTCTTCTTCTCTTCACTTTACCCTCTCCCCTCTACTTTTTTTTCCTTTTTTTTTTCAAAGATTGGCACCTGAGCTAACATCTGTTGCCAATCTTCTTTTTTTTCTTCTTCTTCTTCTCCCCAAAGCCCCCCAGTACATAGTTGTATATTCTAGTTGTAGGTCCTTCTGGCTCTGCTATGTGGGATGCTGCCTCAGCAAGGCTTAATGAGTGGTGCTAGGTCCACGCCCAGTGAAACCTGGGCCACCAAATTGGAGCCCGCAAACTTGATCACTCGGCTGTGGGGCCAACCCCACTCTCTACTGTTTTAATAAGACAAAATGCAACAAAATCTGATAATGAATGATAGTAAGGAGGTGACAATCATTAATGACTTTTTTCAAAACACTTTCTGGGATATTAACTCTTATTGCTTTTCCTAAAACTAAGAAGACAGTATAGAGTAGTAGCAATTAAGAGATTGGACTTTTGGAATTAAACAAACAACAGTGCAACTTCTTACTCACCGTGGGACCTTAGATAAGTCATTTAATCTTCCTAAGCCTCAATTTCATCATCTGTAAAAGTGAGGATTAGATGAAGTACTGGGTGTAAAATGCTTGAAGAGTGCCTGGAGCACAATAAACCCGTCAGCATACTCAACACTGGCTATTGTTTTCACTATTCTGTTATGATTCCCTCTACTGCCATTACTACTACTAATAACACTCTTGACAGACAGTAGGGGTCTGATAAAATGGTCTCAAAACAAGTAAGCTTTGTGGAGTCAGAGTCAGGGATGGAAAAGGAGGTGGGGACGGGGAGTACAGGCTTGTCGGAGGCATTGCACTGGAAGATCCTGGGCTAGGAAGGAGACTACTGGGTATATTAGGGTTGGGCAGGGTTGGAGAAGGAGAAGCGAGCAGAGAGTAAGAACAATGGGGGCCTACTTCACTTACCTCACAATTTGGTTTATCTTTACACTTATCGGAAATTTTCGCACATTTATTTCTATAGGTTTCCTCTTCTCTTGCTAGGCTGAGAAAGGTTTTAGAGTTGAGGAGGGGAATAACAAGGGATATATAAGCATCCCCGAATAGGGTGGTGTCTAATCATGCATGTAGAAAGAACATCATGGCTGAAAATAGGTTGGAGGAATACAGAAAACTCCTTCCACTTAAGGGAGAAAACACTGGTAATCTACTTAAATTAATATCAATTTTAGTGGACCCATTTTTACACTTTTATGGTCTGCAAAGTTGTATCTTTTTCAGGCTGTAGAGTGAATGGTATGTAATTTTATACCAATGATAAATTTTCCTTTAGAAGACAAGTGAAGGTTTTAACTTTTTAATAAGAATTATTCCCCTAGACTCTGTCCTGTATTCAAACTGTTTAATTTGTAAGGCCATATCTCTGATTCACAAAACTTTAAGTGACACTAATCTGGCTCAGCTATTTTCATTATTAATCTACAACAATGCTAATCTAGTGTGACTTGATTTTTTAACCATAATATTAAGGTTTTTCTTTACCCTAAAGCAGAATTTAAGCTCAGCAAGAAAATTTAACATTTTTGTATTATCTACTTACTTTACTGATGTTATACTCATTGAAGATTAGCTGGCACTAATAATTGGGTCTCTATTTGAAAATATACATTTAGTTCTGGTGTTTTCAGGGGACTGTTTTAATCTTAAGATTGCATGTAGAATGACACTCAAGGTGAAATTTATAATAGGAAAAAACAAAGCAATTAAATAAAATAAAAGACAACATAACCTATAGCCTTCTCTAGGTTTTGATCTTTCTAGATTTATTATTGTAATAAGTCCTTATTAATGTGGACCTCATAAAAAAGTTTTGAGACACAGGTCATTTGGACACAGGCGGGGTGTAAGTTGACCTTGCATTATCTATGAAGAAAGGCTTTGCTAAGCAAATTAACAGTATAAACAGAAATGCTGGAGGAATATTCAAACTACTTTAATAGACCAAACTGTGCTTTCAAATACTTTAATTCCATCCCATTATTACAGTGATTACAATTACAAATGAGTCTTATCTTTCATTAAAGCAGGCCCAGCATGATTCTTACTCATCGCCAACTACCCAGCACTCTTTTTCATACATTCTACTGTTTAGATTCATCACCAGCTTAGATTGGTCTTTCCCACAATTAGCCAGAATAAATAGTGGTTAATTACTGACCATTTGGATTTATGTTATGATTTACAGAGTATCCTTTTCTGGAAGAGCTTCATAAATCTTCTTACGTTAACATTTAACATCTCCCTTTAAACAGACTTACATTTTCAGTAGATCTTAGAGAAAGAATCTTACAATAAAGTATGCCACAAGCATGTATTTCAAACACGTTACAAAAATACATTATTCCAATTGAACTGTGGAAAAGTTCATAATCTGCGTAACCAGAAATACCTATGTTTCTTTCAGAGCTAAGAAACTGAAGGGAGAATCAAGAATACAAAAGCAACACCAGCACTGAATCTCAAGGAAATAGGCTTTCAATATTTTCTCTCCTCAAACATTATATGACACCATGTAATTCGGGATTGAGGTTAAGTGGGAGAAAGGGCCCAGTGAGGAAATTAGATGTCTCATGAAATCTAGACTAAAGTCAGGACACTCCCAGTACATCAAAGAAACTGTCTCCTTTGCGGGGACTGACTCTAAAAAACCACATTCAAGTGGACAGATCTATATGTCCTATGTATGCAAGAGATTTGGTACATGTTTCTAAATTAATTATCACAGCAACTCTGTAGGAATAGGTGTCATTATTTTGCTTGGACAAAGTAAAAACACCTGAGGCACATAGGATTTGGGGCACTGCCCTCTGTCTTCGAGGGGGCTGCAGAGTTGAGATAAGAACCTAAGTCACCAGCATCTGCCTTCCCTGACAGTTGCTAGTGAGGATTGAGCGACTGCAGTTGCTGCTGTGAAAATAGAAGTGAAAATTGCTATAGCAGCAGCTGTAGTTTAGGCCCTAAGTACTTAACTTAGTACTTAGGCCCTAAGTACTTTTCAGAGAATCCTCACAACACAATGAGGTAGGTACTATTATTACCTCCATTTTACAGATGAGGAAACTGATATAGAAAGAGGGTAGGGGACATTCCTAAGGTCACACAAGTAGTAAGCATTAGAGCTGGGACTTGACCCACAGTCTGACTACAAATGCTAGGCATTAACGAATTCATCTCCAGCAAACCAAACTGCTCCCTGCCTTTAGCCTTCTACTCAGGGGTGTAGTTCAGGAGACGCCCTTGCCTCCCTTGAGGGCAAATCCTCAATTATCTCAGTTGGCTAAAATTCTGTGCTAACAAGGTCTGGTCCACAAGGAACAATGTGTATGGTTAATTTTAATCTCTTTTAAATTCACTTAATTATAATTTGTTTTCTGGCCCATGACGATATCCCCAACTATAGGTGGTTATCACTCAAAAGCATATATTGTAGATAAGGAGGATAGAAGAGGGAAATGCACATACATTGTCTTAAAGTGGATGTCCCATTGATGCTAAGAAGGAAAGTATTATAAGCCCCATTTTATGGATTTTATAACCAAGAATCGAAGGGGCTAAGTGACTTGCCCAGTGTCAGACAGTCAAGGAGTCCAGTGAGTGGCAGGCTCAAGATTCAAACCTAGTTTTGTCTATGCCAAAGCTCATGCCATTTCCAGTTCACCACGAGGTTTCCCACATGCTTAAGTTCAGGGAAGTACTTTCTAGACCTAGATTGTGTGGGTTTGAATCCACACTCTAACGCTTTCTGTCTTGGACAACGTGCCTAATTTCTCTGTACCTCGATTCTTTTATCTGTTAATAACAGAACCTATCTCATGGGGTTGTGAAGATTAAATGAGATGATGCATCTCCAGGAAAACACTGGTACCCCAGTGCCCATAGGTACATTCCTCACACTGTTGCTGTTTTCTTGAATGAGTTCCTGATTACTGCCATTTGTATTTGCACTGCCCAATATAATAGCCAATGGCCCTGTGCGGCTATTAGAATTTTAATTTAAACTAATTAAAATGACTTAAAATTAAAAACTCACTTCCTCAGTCACATTAGTCACATTTCAAGTACTCAACAGCCACATGTATGTATTAACTACCATATTGGGCAGTACAGATTTGCAACATTTTTCCATATTGCAGAAAGTTTCAATGGACACAAGAAAAATCACATAGATTTATCTATACATGTGTATGTAAATACATAGAAAGGGAACTGGAAAGATACACTGAGACCACTGAGGATAGGACAGGGGGTTAAGGAGGTCCTTCATGTTTTGCTCTGTATGCTTTCACATAGTTTGAAAGGTGAGTATATTCATTATTACTTTTGAACTCTAAGAAAACAGTATTTCTTTTTAAAAGTAAGCAAATTTCGAGAAAAAAATTGCTTTCATATCTTAGGATAAGGCTGGCCTTCTTAAGTAGACTAGAAAAGCCTGAAGGGGTGAGGGTAGGCGCCCTTGCTAGTAGAGGATATTCACCTAAGGATTCTGCTTGGCTGTTTCCTCAGTGTCTGGCACACAGTAAATGTTTGCTGCCAAATAAAGTATTAATTAGAAAAAGGCTCTGCTGGGGCCAGTGGCAGAGGAGTGGATATTTTCTTTTTGCCCAGACAGTAAGGAGCCTTTGTGAGATACTATTCTCCAAGGGGCAAAACAGCCTCTGCAGCCTGGCCTTGCCCAGCCCAAGAGATTCCCAAGCCAAATTCAGAGCAACTCTTGAAATATCACGCAACAAGCACATCGAGAAAATCACAAGCCATCCTATGTCCTGCAAAAGAAGCTATAGAAAGCCCTTCCTCTCCCTTCCTCACCCCTCACCCAGGCAAGGGGCCAAGAAGCAGGGACTAGCTATGCTGACTTGTTTGATACCTTAGAAAGAATGTCCTGAATTATTCCATGGCTCCTAACCAAAACGGTTGATGAAGTAAAGCAAGAAACAGAAAATCAATCCCAATGAGAAAAATAGCTTTTAACTTTTAGATTAAAGGAGAAAAACTGATAATGAAAAGGCTCTGGCAATTCAACTCCTATTGAAAGAAAAATAATGATTACCCCAAAGCCCTCAAGCCTCCCCCACTTCCTAATCACCACCACCCCTTGCTCTTTCTCGGGCCATTTTACATACGAGGGAGTTCTCCTTACCTTCTGCTATCTTTTTTTATGTTGTTGTTTTTAAAGATTGGTCCTAAGCTAACACCTGTTTCTGATCATGACGAATTTTAAAACATGGTAAAACCAGACGCAGCATCAATGATCTCAAAGTCGAAGCACTAAAATGCAAAGGGAAGAATTTCTTGCATCCTATCAAACATTTTGTATGTTTTACAGCCCCTTCAATTCTCAGGAATTTAAAGAGTAGAATGCACTGCCTCTTTAGAACTCTGGTATAAATGAGTGTTAGCCTAACACTACTTCTGACCCAATCTATCACTGAGCATGATGTTATCTGACAACACCTAATGAAAGTTGACAGATTCATTTCTGCTAGCTAAGAGAAGTCAGCTGTCCACCACAGAGCACTACATTCTTTCTAATTGATGCTCACTCATAGATCCCATGAGGTAGGCAGGAACAAATTATTACTTTGAAGAAAGAGAAGTCATGAGCTTCCTGTCACAATGGCTCTTAACAGAATGTTAATACTTGTAGAGACCTTAGAGAGATCATCTAGGGCAAACCCATCCATTTTACAGATAAACTGAGGCTTTGAGAGGGGAGAGAACATAGAGCCCATTAGTCTCAGAGCTGAGACTAGAACCAATCCCTTTATCTAGATTACTCTCTGATCTAACTTATTCATAAAAGACTGCTTTAAAAGGTCAGCACAGCACCATGGATTAATAAACACAGGAGACTAAATTTATAGACTAGTTTCTGAAATTCTGATTGCTGGATTTGGTGGTAATAGGTCATACTATTGATATTACTGGGTTCATTTTAAGGTCATCAAGAAAACTAGAGTTTTTCTTGATTTGTAAAAATGCAAGAAGGGAAGTCTACAATCATAAGTTTCAATGATAGTAGTAAACATTCACATACTAAAATCTGTTTGACTTGTGTCTTGTTTTTCCCTTCCCTTCCCCTGGAATAAAGTTTCTCTGGAGAGCCTATTATTCAGCTATTCATCTTGTTTAGGAGATTTAGAGAGTAAAGTTGATTCACGTACTCCTTAATATTCATATTCCAGATCCAGGTGTCTTCTCTCCTTCTGGTTAACATCATAATTTATCATTATATATAGTTATTTCACAATGTTCAGAGGACATTGATATACAATTAACTTGAGAATAATCAATACATTTCTATGGGGTATAATTTTTGTGTCTTATTTTACTTAGAAGATTATTGGTATGGTTGTGAACAAGCTAAGTACTTCTCTTTGCCTTGATCTGCAAAATGGGGATGGTAATAATAGTACTTACCTCGTAGGGTTGATATGAGGATATTAAATGAGTGAATATTTTAAAGCACTTGGAACAGTGCTTGACAAATAGTATTTGTTAAATAAACCTGTTAAACAATAAAGCATCTACATGATATCAAACTCCACACCAAATTGAAACATCTGGGGCAGGGGTGTTTCAATGTTGGCTTCACATCAGAATGTCCTATGGAGCATTTTAAAATGCAGATGCTCAGGCCCTACTCCAGATCTACTGAATTTGAGCCTCCAGTGGAGAGAATATTTTCGTGGAAAGGGTCTGTGTATGTTTCTGCATGCCTGTGTGTGTGTGTGTGTGTGTATGCATCTGCATTTTAGTTTCATAGATACCCCTACTTAAGAACCACCAGTCTAGACACTTGTGACTATGCGAGGCAATTTCTAACTTTCTGTGGAATGCTGAAACCTGAACTTACCAAACTGGTACTCCTTTTTAATTCATCAGCACCAACCAATCCTTCCAACTTACCCCAAGGGCAAAATTCTTGAAGCACCCTCCTGATATCACTTCTGGTCTAGAATATGATTTAAATACGGTCTATATTTAAAGAGATGGCACATTAACTCAGATAGCATTTCAAAGAGGATTCCAGGAAGAGATTTTGGCATATCATTTAGAACTCTATTGCCTCTTCTGCCTTACCGTTAAAGCAAAGTTCACTGTAATATTCTTGGTGCTACTTTTTATACCCTGCTCTATGTTGCCTTCTCTGTGCTGAAGTATATTTAATAAAAGCCAATGAAAACTGTGTGTTGAGGGGGAAAGAGGAGCCATGGTAGTAAAGGAAAGGCTGCTATCATCAAAACTTTGATCATTTGGATATACAGATTTGAGAGTTCCCAAGCTCCTCCCACAAGCCACATGCTGGTCCTTGGTGAGTTTCACAACCCTGAGACACCAATCAAAAAGACATTTCCAGGGGGCTGAATAGTCCAGGCATTTGTGTAACCGACAAAATCTATTTGCTCCATCCCTTACAATCATATTTGTCAGTCAAAATGTCAGCAGCGGCTCCTAGGACACATTTGAGTTTAGACCGTGTCACAGTTGGTACTAGTAGGTTTTGCTTCAGGGAACTGTTACTTAGGAAATCAAGAATACTTTTGCATATAAAGTGGTTAAAAATTAATAGGCAACAAGGGTTAGATGTGGTAAGCAGTTAAGATTGCTAGGGAAACTGAGGAAGACATGTTCTGGAACCAAAGCAAAGTGCAACTGCCTCACTGGAATACTAGAGAGAAGCAAAGAAGAGATCGCATTCTGAGAGTTGGGAAAGAAAGGAACATTTTGGCATCGGTGTCTCAAAACAGTAGAAAGCCTTTCAGGCTTCTGTGCCAGTGCATTTCAGTCTACCTCCCATTCAAAGTCTTCACACCTCCCTTCAGCTGTATTCCATCTCTACCACCACCAGTAAGCAGCTGCGTTTGGCTAATTCCAATTCCCCTATCACCCTCTCTGTTAAATCAATGCTAATCGGAAAACCGCCCAAGGGGACTTCCTGCCAGTGTTGGAAGCAAGGAATGGGGGTAGGAGGAGGAGACATAAACACACAGATAAACATAAAAAAAATCACCTACCAATAGCTGGGTGTCCTACCATGGTTACCAAATTTAATACAACTCCTGCCTAAGGTAACATTTTTTACGCAGTAGGCCATAATCACTGCAATTTGTAAAAGAACAACTAAATTAAAACAAAGTAGAGTAAATAAACCATTTCTTTAAACAACAGTGGCAAAACAACCCACTGCCAGCATTTTAGGTAAAATGACAGCTTTTATATATTTGAACACTGAGAGTCTTTTATACTTTTTTTTTTTTTTGAGGAAGACTAGCCCTGAGCTAACTACTGCCAATCCTCCTTTTTTTTTTTTTGTTGCTGAGGAAGATTGGCCCTGAGCTAACATCCATGCCCATCTTCCTCCACTTTATACATGGGACACCTACCAAAGCATGGCTTTTACCAAGTGGTGCCATGTCCACACCCAGGATCCAAACCAGCGAACTCTGGACCGCAGAGAAGAGGAATGTGTGAATTTAACCGCTGCACCATGGGGCTGGCCCCTATACTTTTTGCAATGTCCTTAATACTCATCAGTTCTAGCTCTTCTCTAACAATAACAGTAGGTTACTCTCTTGAAAGTATATTCCTTGTCTGTGATATTTCACAAAACAGATTTGGTCCCGTCTCCCTACTCCTCCACACATTACCCACTTCTTATTTTGGCAGGAAGCAGAAAGGGATACCTAACCAGAGTGTGAAACTATTACTTTTTTAGGATGACATTCCATTGAGATATTTATTTGAATCTGGTTGAAATAAATTAATATAAATAATCAGGAAAGCATGAGATCAGGTCTCTAAACACCCAGTAGACATTTGTATAACCACCAGCTTTCATCAAACTCCATTAAAGAAGTTCTAGTATATGTCAAAATAGAAACCAAACAGGATCGTCTCCATGCATGTCATTTGAACCCTCAAACCCTTACCTTTATAGTTTACCTTTTAATTATTTAAACTGGACTTGACGCTCTTCAAGGGCCAGACATTCTATTACTAGCAAGTTTTGGTTTTGTTTCCTTTTCTCAATCAAGCGCAATTACTATAATGGGCTGCCTGTTTCATCTTCATAGCTTTGTTTCCAAAAACTAGCGTTAAACATGCAATCTTCTAAATCATTTCAAAATACTTTAGTCACTAACAGTTTTAGTACATACAGTCAGTAGGTTTTAGAAACTCAACAGGTTGGCCTTCCGTTTGACTCAAAGGGAACTGGCTGACAGATGACTGATAGCAAAAATTCATACCTATTTAGCAGCTATTCAGACCAGGTGGCTCCCAACCTTTGTCAGGAGAGTTGAAGCCGAACATTGGTCAACACTTGCCATGAAATAAACTGAAGGTCTCTCGGCATTTAGTTGCAATGGGCTTGGTAAGTAGGTAATGAAGATAAACAAAGCCAGTTCCTTGATTAGATGTTTTGGCACAGAGACCAAAGATTCAAACACGAAGTCCTCAAAGACCAGCTGTGAATTTTTCTGGAAAAGGGCCTAGCTTGTATGCTGCAGATGGAGGCGAAAGTCTATTATCATTGTTTACTATGGGGCAAGCTGTCAAGATCGTAGCTGATGTTAAACTCGGCTTTTCTCCCTTACTCAGTGATGAAGCCGAAACCACACTCTTCCAACATGAAGAGCACTTTCAGCACCTCAGCTTTTGGTTAATCAACAGACTTTCAGGTAGTGTGTCCCTAGGACGCACATTTGCATATACCGCTGAAGCAAATAACTGTTGGTAATTAACTGCTAACAATTTACAAACATCTTTGCTCTTGGTTGTCAGGATTACACCTGGAGATAAAATGGACTTGATCCTACTCTTGCATTTTTAAGCTTTCAAGTAATTAGGCAGAAAACTGCCCGTGTGATTACCCTCATTAAAATATTTGGCTTTCCTCATGAAAACTGACATGGCAGATCCCTCACTTGGTGCTGAGTTATGTTCATATTTAAGAGAAAATCATTTGTTTAGTGTGTCAACTCTTCCCTTCTGTGGGCATACCTCCGCTTTGTCATTGTCATCATCCAAATCGAGTTAATTCTAAGTTATACCTTTTTTTGTCTGGAGCAAAGGAAAAAAATCTGCAAAATGGCTCTACCTTTGTTTTGTAAGCTGCCATCGTTTCCAGTATATTCGGTCAAGAAATTTAATTGAATATCAACTATGTGCGTCCAACTACGAAAGACATTTATTATCAAAGATTTGGCCAATTTTCCCTCATTGACAGCAGAGGGAGGGAAAGGGAGAAGTAACTTTCTAAATACATTGAGGTAACATGCTTTTTCCTCTTAGCTTTGTTCGAGGGATCTAATTTAAGATAACTACAAAACTGGTCCTGAAAGAGCAACCTCTTAGTCAAAAATAATCCCTGCTTCCTGTTCCATTGTTTAGTTCAGTAGTCATTTATGAAGCATCTACTCTGTGTTAGACACTGTGTTCTGTGTTAGAGATGCAGCGGTGAAAAGCTCCAGTTTTTTCCCCACAATAGAGATCCTACCGTTGACTGCAAGGGAAAGCTTCTAGATGGAAGTAGCTAGATTATAATTTGGCATAGGAAATAAGGCCAGAGAAGAGAATTCACTAATATTTGTCCCTAAAAGTAGGTAAGGGGTCTCAGAATCATTCACTGAATTGGCTAGGAAACTATATAATCGTGGTACCAGCAATTTCAACTACTTCTGCCAAAGCCTGAACATGCTTATCATATATAAAGTGTCTTTGACTTAGCCAAACCTACATGTGTCACTGTTTATGCTATTTGCTCTTTACTAAACAGAACAATAAAATCCAAGCAATCCCATCAGTGCAGATTTCTAGCCAGGCCAAACAATTCACTTGACCAATTAATTAATTTACCAGCTAGTTTAAAGAATGCACAGTAAAACCTTGATTAAACCAGTATGCTTGGGGAATAGGATATGGTAGGTAATTGAATTGTGTAACCAAATGCTGATCAGAAAGCATTTCTGTTGTTTTTAACCCTTGTTAAAAAATATTTTTCAATAATCAAGGCAAATTTCCAGCTCAAGTGAGTGAATCTAGTGCACAGAGTCCCATTTGTACTGGGCAATGATGATCATTCAGGACTTCATGGTCACCACTGTGCACATCGGTATTCACTCTCCAGAGCAGGAGATAGAAAATTAGAATGTCTAAGACTGTAGTTTGACCTAAGAACATTTCCTGGAAGGTATCTTTAAAACGAATTCCTGATACTAGCTTGCTTGGGTTTTAGCCTCCTTCTCGACCAAATTAAATGAATAACACTAATACTAATGTTAATACTAACACTAATGTCACCGACTAACTGCCCTGAGGCACTCAAGCTTGGGTTTGGAAGCATTTAACTGTTTTTCCAAATTGTTTTTTTCCCTTTTGTTATTTTAAGGAGATGCCATCACCAACCACCCTGAACCAGACCAAGCCTCACCACAAGAACACCACCTAAGACTTTTGCCTTATTTTTCATTCTAAGATCTCTCCTGGAGGAGTATAGGTCTTCTTACCGTAACCTGCAGTGTATGTGAGAGCATGTTTCCAACTGAGCCTGCACAAGCAAATACCCACCTCTCTCTTTTGAATATTAATTCCCCATCTGAAATAAAATGTCCCTGCTTCCCCTTGTTTGGGGACGCCATGACTTTGGAAATGATTCCTTGTGGTCTTCTATTTGCCACAAATATACTTTACTTTGTGAGACAACTACTTCTGGTGGCGAGTCTGATTTAACTTGCCAGGAGGCAAATCTACTTTGCTTTCAGTAATACTAACATTGTATTCTGGCTAATTTAGTGTTTTAGTGAAGTAGGGTCTCCTAAAATACTAACTAGCTGTTTAAACTTTGGCAAATAACAAGAAATCATGCACACACCCTAAAATCTGAAAGAAGTTTAACATTTTTTTTTTTTTTACAGAGGAGGAAACAGAAGTTGAGGGGGAAGTAAAAGCGACTTAGCCAAAGTCTCACAATTAATCTTCGAGCTGAACCTGACATCCAGATGTCCTCTTTCAGAATTTAGGGTCTGAGCTATACACCCACTGCCAATATCAAATTCTCTGGGATTATGTTTTCTTTTCTCTCAAATAAAAGGATGAATCTTGATTATATTAACTGCTTCTCCCAACCCCAAATTTCTTAATTTCTTCAAATCAAGACTGTTATTACTATCTCTGCTTTAAAATGCTTTTTTAAAAAGCAGCTCGGAGGCATGGGTATTATAATGACAAAGCAAATTTTCGGATTTGACATGATACCTCAAACTAGACAATGCAATGCCGAATGCTGAAAATTGTCAGAAGCCCCCTTTGACCGTGGAGGTGTATTGAGATGGAAGTGTGAAAGATCATCAGTCTGCTCTGTCCCACGGCTGATGTTCTTTGATTGAAATGCAAATCAATTTTTTCTAGCATATCTATTAGTGCTAAGAAGAATTCCAGTATACAAAGGTGAGAATATATGCTTCCTTAACATGACATTTTATTATTTTCAGTTGGAGCTTTTTAACGCAGAAGAAATCCAGGTAGGAAAATTACTGATTTGACTGCGACGCTCACTAGAAGAAATCTGTCATTTTTCTTTCAAAATTAAAAATCGAGGTGTTTGCTAATTTATCTTCTGAATGTGTTTTCTTGGGCACACAAACAATGGATATTCAACTTACAGGAAAATGTTGCTTTTTAAAGTTAAAAGTTTCTCCTTTCACCTTTGAAAACCGAAAAGTGGGCCTAATTGAGCGTAGCAGTGTATTTAGTCTTTTTGGTTGCTCTTTCCCTGGCCAACTGTGACTACCCTCATTACAGCATTTCCAAATAGGCAAACCCACGGGGCTTTTTCAGTAAAATATGGCGCGATTTACTGAGACTGAGCACTTTTACCACAAAGGTTTTAAAGTTGTAACTATTAAGATTCTAAAGGATGGGATTTTGCATTCAACTCCATATCAAATCCACAGATGACTCCAGTTTCTTCTCTAAGTACTTGCCTTTTGGTCTTCAATATAAATTTATAAAATAGCAAAAGATAAGATTCGAAGTGATTGCCTTTAGCTCCTACACACAGATACGTATCTTTGTGTTTCTCATTTTTTTACCATTGTCAAATCATTCACTACATAATGCTAAAAATATTAAGTTATTCCATCATAACGTTGAAAGGACTAACAGATGCCATGTATACTATGTAGGTCAAGTGTGTTATATTAGACATTGATGACACAGAATTGATATTATATATCTGACATGATTTCACCAGTAGAATATTCACATTTATATTACAATGAGTAGAGTTATAATGAGGACATGATAGTGGGTTGGTGACAATTTCAGAGACAGTAATCAAGGAATATTCACATTTTTCATTAAAATATTTGTTTATAAATGTGGAATTTATGAGACAAAATAATAAATTCAGTCAAAATCTTCTTTAAGATATTATACCAGTTTCTCTTTGGCCATAGGCAGATAGGCAGATAATTCAGGCTAAAAAGAAATCCAAGTTAGGATCTGAGTTATCTAGATCCGTATTCCCCAAGAGACTCTCTGTGATGATGGACATGTTCTATATCTGCCCAGCTCAACATGGTAGCCACTAGCCATATGTATCTAATAAGCACATGATATGTGGCTATTAAGACTGAAAAACTGAGATTTTAATTTTGTTTAATCAATTCAAATTTAAATGTCAATAGTCATAATGTGGCTAGTGACGACCATATTAGACAGCACAGATCTAGATATTTTATATAGAATAATTTCAACCAGTCAGGGAATATTGTGGTTAAGGCCAGTATAGCGGGGGAGGAAGGCAGTGGTACGAATCTGGATTTGGCTTGTTTAGATAACAATCCTGGACTTTGTCACTCACTAGCTGTGGAGATTTCAACTAATTATGTAACCTCTATGAGCTTTAGTTTTCCCACTTAGAAACTAAAGGCAATAATAATAGTCATACCTTGTAGGGTTGTTCTGAAGATTTAACAGGATAATGTAAGTGAAACCCATCGCACAATGCCTGGCATAGAGTAAACACTCAAAACACAGTGGCTGTTACTATTATTACTTGATCAACTTCAAAACTTCAACTAATTTTAGGTTATATAGACAGTTTCAATGTCAAGAGAGGTGTTTCAATGTGTGGCAACTACAAAAAAAGCAGAATGGGAAAGCATAAAAAGTTCAGGCATATTAGAAAACAATTCAACTTTTTATCTTTCCAAGACATATTATGCCATGATGGAAAATTGGAAAGTGACTTCTTATCATGGCAGTATAGAAAGTTTCTACAAGAAACAGTTGAAATACAAGGGGTTTTAAGATCTATGAGAGGAGCAGGAGTTTTCATATGCTGTGGCAAGAGGGCCTCTGAAAATATAGCGAGCCAGGAAAAAAAAAAAGGCACTATAAGTAATTCTATTAAGAAGCTCTACTAGAAACTTAGTTGCTTCCTTTCTTTTTCTAGCAGCAGCTGCCAGGCTCATGGAATGGTCTTTTGCTGATGAGGAGTTTCATGCCAGAGAACAGTATGGCATAGACACCTAGCTTTCACCCCTGGAGATCCCCTTTGCTATACAGTAACAGAATTCCAAATTTTTAGCTGAGCTTTATGATCACCCAGCATAAAGAATGCATTTCCCAGTCGTCTTTGCAGCCAATTGTGATCAGGAGATTAAGTCCCGATCCACGGGTATAAGTGGAGGTAGATCATAGAAATTCTGGAAAATGTCCTTAAAGGGAGCAGTTTGTCCTTCTCTTTCCTTTTCTCCTTCTTGCTGACTAGAATGCAGACATGATGGCAGAAGGAAGCCCTCTTTGACCAGGAGACATCCTTCAGAATGGACGCCAGGCATGGAAGAGCTGCAAGATCAAAGGGCTAGACCATACCAGCCACGCTGTGCACCTCTGCACTTGAATGCATGGGAGAAACGACGAATCTTGTTTAAGCCACTCTTATTTAAGGTTTTCTGTCACTTGCAGCCAAATCTAATTCTAACTAATCATAGGTGTTCTAGCTTAGACTGTGTAAATATCTCTTTTTCTGTGAACAAGAGCTCCAAGGTAGATTCGCTTTAGGTTTACTGTTTTTAAAGTGGGGGGCACACTGATAGAGGGTATGCAAATAAGAATTTAATGTACTTTGAAATTCATCCTATACAGGATTCAGGAGACCAGTCAAAAATCAAATAGGCTACCAAAGGACACATAAAGAGGGAATATCAATGAAATGCAGAACTATGAATGTCATGGAAGATGTAGCACCATCTCACTGCATCTATCTGCTCAACAGCAATAGAAATGGAAATTGGGAAACTACATTTTTCAGTGTACCTAAGTCCTGCTTCCAAAAAGCTTCCTTTACTCTTAGGTGAGATATTTAAATTCATCATGCTGCACCTATGGACAGAAACATCCAATTCTTCTCCTGCCACTTGATGCTAGTTAACCTTGATGAACACTATCTGCTATAGAAAATTTATGACTGGGCAAACAATGCAAGGACTTGGTGGTAGGCTGGGGAAAGCAAAGCAGCCAGAGGTCTCTTAACAATTTTATCCTATTAGAATGAAAAGCATTCCTTGCAGCTATTCTTTGAAAGATCAATCAGTATTGCATTTTCGGGAGAAAAGATCATTAATCAGAACCATTTTTAGGACAACTCAGTGGTTTTAGAATTCAACAACTATTTGGCTTATTATTTATTAAGAACTGAGAACTAGCACAGTTTGGGGGCAAAGTACTCCTGTGGCCTACAAAAAGAAATCAATAGTTTTCCCCAAATTAATACTGGATTTGTTATTCAGAGTGCAGGGAGCGCTTAATTTTCAAGAGCTGTGTGTGAGTATTGACATTTCAACTATATAGACGTAACTTTATTTACTATAGTAAAAGCATATTAATGTTGATTTATTTAAACACTTCAGTGAAGTGGCAGTTCAGTTTAATCAAATACCAAGCTAATTGGGTTATGTTTGATTTAAAAGTTTCAAAACACTGCTATAAGATTTGTTAAAGGCTGAATTTAGAAAAGTTATAATCATTAAAAATTTACATTATGTGCTGAGGCTATACTGAGTTTAGCGGCAAATTTCCAAGCAGCAGACCTTTTAAAAGACTAATTGTCTGTGACTATGTAATTCCCTCAGTGGGGAGCAGTCCTTGCCATTGACTTGCAAATATCAAGTTAGAACACTGCCCAGAGCACAGACATGGAAAAAAAATGCCTAAAATGTAGAAGGAGGAAAAAAAGAGTATTGGTATATGTTTGCATCTTTCTTTCTTTTTAATTTCCAAACTGGACATCCTACAATTGTCATAGTGCCAGCCAAAATTACAGTGTTTTGGAAGGTACGTCAGCATGTTCTGAAACTCCTCACAACTCTTTTCCAGATGTGCCGTATATTCTGAACACAAGATGCCACGCATCTCTATGAAACTTGAAACACATGCAATTATTGAGAGAGAAGGGGTATCCACATAAGTGAATTTTTCTGCATTCTCTGGGACAATTTTGCATCTTGTAGGTAAGGTTTTATTGAGGGGAGGGGGCAGGAAGAAATTCACAGGGTGAAAGAGGGTTTTGGAATGAAATGAAAAAGAAGAAATATTTGTTTTTATCAAAGGTAGTATAAATTCCCTGTGATTTAGACATTATTCTTTAATTTTCAGTTTAGATGATAGAAGCATTAAGTCCTACACCTGTGGTGCTTAATAGGGTACCCACTAGCCTAAGAACCTGGCTGAGAACTTGAAACGTGGCTAGTGCAACCAAGGTACTACATTTTTAGTTTTAATTGATTTTTATTAATTTAAATTTAAATTGCCACTTGTGGCTAATGGTTACTGTATTGGACACTGAAGATCTAGCAGCTTGATGAAATTCCATTTTGTTTTGTTTTGTTTTCAAGACTACTTCATAGGTGGTGATACCAAACGGGTTCCTCTAAACCTGTGCTGTCCAACGTGGCAGCCAGACTTGACTATTAAGACCTAGTGAAATGGCCCTAGTCCAAGTTAAGATACACTCTAAGTGCAGAATACACACTGGATTTCTAAGTATTACTATGAATAAAAAGAATGTATATCTCATCGATCATTTATATTGACTACTTGGTGAAATTATGATTTTTTAAAATATATTGTGTTAAATAAATTATCAAATTTAATTTCACCTGTTTCATTTTACATTTTTTTAATTTGGCTACTAGAAAAGTTTTAATCACATATGTAACTCACATTATGTTTCTATTGGGCACTGCTGCCCTTAACAAATCACGCTAATGATTTAGTTCAGTAAGCATGAAAATATATCATCAGTGAAAAAGCACTGAAGTAGTACTGAAAAATATCACAATTCTTTGACTGATTTCTCCATGGTTAAACAAACTCTGTCCTTACCATGAGCTTCATGACACGTGTGATGAAAAACTCATTAATATCTTATGGGGAACTAGTTTGTCCCCTCACAGCTATGGCTCCTCTCCCTCCTCTACCTAGACTGCCACAGTGGACACTCTTCCCAGTGTACTGTCTTCATTCCTTCTTTTCCGCCTCACTGTCTCCTTACCTCCTTGTTTCTGCGTTAGCCCTGGTCTCAGTGGTGGTCTGTGAAGTTGTTCCTAAAACAGACCCTTCATGCTGTTGAGTGCCCATTCTTTTATTGGGTTTGCTCTATACTTGCCATCTTTTTTTCTCTCTTTTCTTTTCCATCAATTTATTGACTCCCCAAAAGAGAGTTTCTTCTCTCAATTAACTGTGTTTTAGGCATGATTTGACACCCCAGATTTTCTATGATGCCATCCAATCTTTCTTGGTGATAAAAACTGACAGTTGTTTTTCAGTTGGCATCCCCATTTTCCATCATATTGTCTTTTTCCAACATATGACGACTGAATCAGAGGAGACTACATGGCCTGTTCACAAATCTTAAAATGCTCACTCTGAAAGGAATTCAGCTAGAGCTTACACTTTTGAATAAGAAAAGTTTTTGTTAGAATAGAAGACAAGCAGATGAGGAGGCATTCACACTTAATTACTTCTCAAATCTCTCTAGAGCATAGAAATCCTACATCATTAGCAGCTGGACTGAAAACCATAACACGCAAGCTAATATCAAGAATTATCAATCAGAAGGAAATGTTTCAGGGAAGTAAATTCTCCTTCTTGCCAAAAGTAAATGAATAAATAAACAGATTAATTCTTAAAAAATAAAAGTCACTTTCTCTTTTTATTGGCTAAAACAATATACCAATCTTACATAGAATACAATGGCATACCAGATAATAATAGAGGTTCAAAATTATTGAAGGTCTAAAAGGAAAAGGAAGCCTGAAAGAAATACAAGTTACCAAAGCTGTGATAATATTTTGATATAATAATGAATGGTGTCTGTTAAATATGTGTCATCTTCCAAGCAAAAATTAAAATATTCAAATTAAGTTCTACTTTCAAAAAAGAACTCTCTATGTAAGAGGAGTATGCAACCCCGGCACATGGTCAGAAGTGAAAGGCACCAGAAACATCTCCCATCCCCCTTCCTCCTCTGCCGTCTATTATTAGCCATCCCCTCCTACACACACACACACACGCCCACACACCGCTCTGTACATTTATTGGATCATGTAGAATGAAGGAGGCTCTTAAGGTACAGGTACTACCTGAGAGGGGAATTACTTTAAAGGAATCTCAACCCTTACCACTTGAATTAGATTTTTAGTTACAATTCCCTAGCAGAGAACATAGTGCAAGCTGGGTGGAAATCTAGACAGTTACATATTATTAGCTATGGGAGGGTCTGGACACAAAATGCTTCTTTACATGTGGAAGGAACCATACTGGGAATCTCTAGATATTCAGAAGTAAAGGGAGAGGGCAGGATGAGGATTACAATCAAGTGAAAGGATTTGATCTGACAAATGGGGGGAAGGGAGAAGAGTAAAAGGGAGATGAAGAAATGCCCCAGAGACATTGCTTGTGTTGCCCCTTTTACTAGGCCTGGCACCAAAAAAATTTCTTAATGCTTATGAGGGTAAATTAAGCAGAGTGGAGAATGGACAATGAAAGATGGATGGCATCTAATAGAGAAGCAACTAGTAAGAATACAAGAAGAAATAACATTGTGTTCAAACCTACCAGTAAACAAGGCTTAAATGTCATTTTGTGGTCATCAACCTATTATATTTACAATTATAACTAAGGTTCTTAATGAGTCAAGTATAATGTATTAATTGTTAGAATGCACTGAATACAATTCAGGGACTGGACAAAGACAGGAATGAAAGACAGAGAAGAATTAGCACATGGATTCACCAAAAAGCAAGAGATGGGTTCAGTCTGGAATTTCAGAGTTACTGCTAGTGAGGCCTGCGAGAACTGATAACTGGAGTTTTTAAGTAAACACTAAGAACCAAGCAAAGAGAAGGACATAAAAATTGTAATCCAGGGAGAAATTAAGATTAGGAAGCCAAGAGTACCTCCCATCTCACCCTGGGAGATAAGGCGAGGGTCAAACGTGCTGCATAAAAAATTCTCTCCTTGGTGAGACTAATAACTATTCATGGTAGCTTTCAATTCTCAGTTGTTTCAAGACTTATTTGCTCTCCATCTATTTTTCAGAAGAAGCACATATGTAAAGATCATGCAATATCCAAGGTGAAAACAGTCATACATCTTTGGCAGGGAGTACATTCACCAAACCGAATTTTAACAACAGTGTAAACACCCACATGAGTAACTTGAGTACTTCCTGGACTAGGGAGTCTCTGAGGGCCTGGAAGTCTGAATGTGCCCTCTTCCTGAGTAGTATCTAATTTAATGAAGAAGAGTGAGGCTCAAGCTCTTGGGAGAAGAAAGTATTAAAGTTTTTCATAATTATCAAATTTTTAAAGCAGAAGACATCAAAGTTTATTTAGTTGAACTTAATACATTTTTAAAAATTATTTTTTAAATCTAAGTAATAAATGTACATACTTTAAAAAACCAACTAGTACCACTAGGCTTGTAATGAAAAGAACAGTCCTCTGCCCTATCCTCTGCGAAGGCTACCACATCTAATGCTTGGCTCTGTTTCTCCCGGTGCTTACTTCCAAATATGTAAATTATACACGTATACTGTTATTTAACAGTTTTTTCAGTTTTCAATAGTATCTGCTGGCTTCCTATTATGAGAATTCAGCTTTCCTAAATGCCCCCTTTGCCTAATGCATATACTATATTTGGTTAAATCAGTTCAGTGTTTATATTATGCTGATGATATAACACTATAGCAGAAGTACCCAGTTTATTATGATTACCTTTCCTTTCTTGTATGATTTATTTTCTGGAGCTCATTAATTGGCTCATTTTTTCATTTGCTTAGTTTTCTACGTACCAATAACAAATTCACCCCCAAATTCTCTAAAGGATTGACAACCTCCTCTGAATACATATTCAAAGATATCAGTATGCTATCAGTCTCGTGTTCTTCTTGGAGGTATGACTTTTAGAACTTTCTGTCTTTCTGCTCCAATGTATACTGGGGTAGAAATCTGGCTGCAGGCTCTTGGAGCTGAGTATGGAAAGAGGATTGGAGCTTTGGCTGTTCAATATGTAGACTTTCTCTTATTTCCCCTGTTTTCAGTATAAGGCACCTTCTCCGTCCTCACTTGGGCCTGGTATCCCTGAGTGCAGAGCCTGAGTGGTCAAGCATCTCCAAAGAGTAAACCCTCAGTGTCCAGCCAGAATCGGAGTGGCAGAAGCAGTTGTCTTGGAGGATAGGATGGGAAGGAGGTCTGGGGCAGGGCTCTAACTCTTTGCTTTAAAGACATTTCATCAGGCTGCCTGTTTGCAGTCTCACCCTACTGCCCTGCCTGATGAAGTATTTGATATTTCTAGTTTTTGAAACTTTCTGGGGTTCTATCGTAAGAATGGAATTTCTTCTTGCCTCCCCCCTCCCTCCTCTGCAGGCTTAGGTTTCACTTATCCAAGGTCTGTTGAGTCAGTGTAGCACTTGTCTGTCTCCTTTCCAACTTCCCAATTTTTGTTGCCATCTCTTGTCTGCTGTCATCTCCTAACCAACTGCGATTATGTTTTATTCTTTGGTAAATTACACCCTTTTTATTTCTTTAATATCATTTAGGGGGGTTAGAAGATGGAGTAGAGATACATGCTTATGTTCAATTCACCATGGATAAGTTCCTTCATTTTAAAATATGAGGCTTAACACCCGGGAGAATCTAGTAGGTCTAAGTCTACAACATTTGCAAATGAAAGAACCAAGTCTAGAGAGACCTCAGGGCTCCAAGTCTCGGTTCTATGCATTTTCCACTTATCCCACTGACACCCTCAGATGCAAAGACTGCAATCTTCTCAACTGTTTTGACATTCTCATAAGTGTTTACAGGTTTCTATCAACTATTCTGAGTACAAGGTTTAATGCATTTCAAGTCCAGAGGATTACAGTTTGGCTTATTGCTCTAAGAGTGGTTCCTTTTGCCAAGTTGTAAACGGTATTCAGCCCTAGGTATGTTGAGGAATACATAATTAAAGTAATGTAGTTGATATTCATAAAATTAGATTCAATAATTCCAGAATCTTAGTTTGTTGTTAATATTTAGACTTGGCAACTTCAAAGAGATTATAACTCTTCGCTGGTGGTTGGTAAACTGTGGCTCTTTTCAAGATGAAAGGAACAACCTAAATATGAAGCAAGCAAACTTCCATTGGGTAATTTAAGACATTCATGGCAATTGCTTGTCTTTCACCTGAACTTGTAAAAAGTAGTGGTAAACTCAGAAGTCTCCTAGAAAACTAGAAAAATGCTCACCTGCCTCCTGAGGACATACTGACTATGGCTGTTTCCACATTGTAAGGATCTTGGAAGAAATAATTTGTCCTATGATATCAAATCAATAACTGGGTAGAGAAAGGGATGGGGGAAGGGAAAACGAGGAGGTACTTATTTCATGGCAGCTATAAGTAGGTTGTGAAAGAGGAGAAATGGAAGAAGGGATTAGGAGTTGGAGACTGGCTGCCTTTCTTGCCTAAACATAAGGTTTTAAGACAGTGGTCCCCAAACAGTGTTTTGAAGAACGCTAGTTGGCCAAGAATGGGTTCCAGATCCCCTCAATCCTTGAGGTGGTTGAGCAGATCTGAAGCAGCCAGAGATCTTGACTAGTCTCCTCTGATATCCACTGAGCCACACACTTATTTTCCTTCTCTATATGTGCTCTGATGTGGAAAAATGTTGGTAATCATTGTCTTTAAAAGATCAAGGGATGACAACAGGCAGAAGTTGACCTAGAACCCACTCATAGGTATTCTGGGAAGCACAGTAATTGTCATCCTCATTAAGGCAACACAAGATAGAGAAGTAGTGTTTTTTGCTGTTGTGCATATTTGAAGTTGAGAAGATCACTATCTTGCACAACATCCACTAGTTTCATCACATAGAGTTGGTTTCCCGTTATTAGTAAAGGCTCCCTTTAAAGGACTTTCCATGGCTTACTCCATATGTTTATTCTAATATTTCTATTGCATCCTCTCTGGTTTCTCTAAGTGTAACTTCATTATTCTTAGTTACAGCCCCTTTGTACCTTTTACTAAGCTAAATCAATATTTTTCTCTTGCTAATGTTTACACAACTGGAAATATTTACAGATCTTTAGACCTCCCCTAAGCCAAGTTATATATATTTTGTTCCTTTAATCATCTTTATAAATTACCCCCTCTAAGTCCTTAAACCAAGGAAAGCCCATTTCCTCATACTATTGAAATATGGCATTTTTTTCTTGATGTGATATCACAGCTTATAGGCATTGATCCTACATTATATTCCCTTTCTGTCTCTTTTAATATGCTACTTTAGTGAAGTAAGAAGTGGATTCAAGGGGCTGGCCCCGTGGCCGAGTGGTTAAGTTCGCGCACTCTGCTGCAGGCGGCCCAGTGTTTCGTTGGTTCGAATCCTGGGCGCGGACATGGCACTGCTCATCAAACCACGCTGAGGCAGCGTCCCACATACCACAACTAGAAGAACCCACAATGAGAAATATACAACTATGTACTGGGGGGCTTTGGGGAGAAAAAGGAAAAAATAAAATCTTAAAAAAAAAAAAAGAAGTGGATTCAAAAGGATAAATTTCATAGAATACATTACTGTAGACACAAAATGCAGATAGAAGGCAGAGGTACAAAGAAGGAACTAGGAGTTAATGCACGATGTAGATAATTAATCTTCCAATACCAGGCGACTGGACACTAGAGGTTCAGTCACTAATCATGCACCTAGAAAGAGCATCTACAGCCACGGTGCTCTTCCACTAAAGTGGTATGATGAGATATCCAACACCATGCATGCTTCTTCTGCCCCAGTGCCCTGCAATCCAAGATTTAAAGGTCAGGTAGAGAAAGAAGAACAAGTAAAGGAGAGTGAGAATTACTGGACAGTAAACTAGGAGAAAAACCAGGAGAGTATAATGTCAAGCAATCCAGGATATATAGTGGTTCAAAAAGACATGATTAACAGGATCATGCTTACTGAGACGCTCAGTAAGATGAAGACAGAAGCTACCATTAGATTTTGCAACACAGTGGTCATTAGTGACTTTAACAAGAGCTGTTTCAGTTGACTGGAAAGGACTGGGGCCTGATTGGAGTGGATTGAAGAGCAGAGTGTGAGCATGAGCCTGTGGGTGTGTCCAGGCCAGAGGGGCAGGATTTGGGCAATTGGTGGGGGATCAAGTGCATTCTAAGAAGATGGAAGAGCTTTGACTACTTTCTCTGTCTCATGGTCATGATTTCCCAGCTTACTTTAAGAGTTTTTTACTATATTCTTAACAACTATCATGACAGCATATAACTTTTGGAGAATTGGTTTCGAGGAGAAGGAGTGCTCCCCCCTGCTACACCCCAGCTATGTTCAAAAGCTAATCACAGGTGTGGAAATGGAGTGAATGAGTATGAAAAACTTTGTCAAGAAGTTCTTCTAAGAAATGGAATAGAGAAATGGGGAAGCAGCTAAGGGAGAAGTGGAGGTTGAGGAGTTTCATTTGCTTGTTTATTTAAGACAGGAGAGAGTAGATCATGTTTGAATGTCATTGGAAATGTTGCAGTAAAAAGAGAGAAATTGAGGCGATGGCCTCCAGAGCGCAAATGGCAGGGCTGGCCTTTGAGAGGGGCTTGAACTCTACAGCCATTGTAATAAGAAGGAAAGCAGAGCATGGATATGGATTCAGGGATAAATATTCTTTAGAGGGCTGCTAGGAAGATTTCAGTGAGATAACAAACGTGAAGCTCCTGGACTATTGACTGGCACATGGAAGGTGCTTGATGAATATTTCTTCACCTGCCCATTGCTCATCCTGACATCTCCCACTCTCTTGTATCCAGTCCACACTCCCAAGTCTGGCATTGCTGGCACCCTGTAATTATACAGCCTTTCTCTCTCTCTCTTCACTGAAGAGAATCCATCACTCTTTTGAGGCCCATTTTCTTCTTGTCAGCCCCACACACCTTGCTCAGTCCTCCTCCACAAATCACTATCACACTATGCCTCAATTCCCCTGTAGCCTTTCTCAAATAACATCACCATCATCCCCACTATTTCTCTCTTTTCCCCTCCAATCCAACTATCAATTTTGACATTCGGCTAATGAGCATCATCCCACAAAGTCTCCACTCAGTCTTCTTAGGTTATGCTCTACTTGTGCGTTTCCTGTTCCTCTTGCTAATTTTCCCTATTCCTTTCATCTTCTAGGAAATCTCAAGCAACATACATCAGCAAAGTTGTGCATATTAATATCCACAAAAGAACGACTCCATCTTCTAGATTTCTGGGTGTTCCGGAGGCATATGCAAAGTTAACTTGTGGGTTAAGATAGAGTTTCTCCATTATTTCTGACTTATGGTGAAGATGAAATGTATTAATACTGTTTTTTTTCCAACTCTATTGATATATAATTGACATGCAACACTGTATAAATTTGTGTACACTGCGATGATTTCATACATATGTATACTGTGAAATGATTACCACAATAAGATTATTTAACACATCCTTCACCACACATAATTACCATTTTGCTGTTGTTGTTATGGTGAGAATATTAAAGGTCTATTCTCATAGAAGCAACTTTCAAGTATACAACACAGTATGGTTACATATAGTCATGAGGTTGCACCTTAGGTCCCCATAACTTATTCATCTTATGACTAAAAGTTTGTACCCAACATCTCCCCATTTCCCCTATCCCTCAGCCCCTGGCAACCACCATTCTACTCTGTGTTTCTATGAGTTCAATGTTCTGGATTCCACATATAAGTGAAATCATATAGTATTCATCTTTCTCTGTCTCACATGTCGCTCAGCATAATTCTCTCAAGGTGCATCAATGTTGTCACAAATAGCAGGATTTCCTTCTTTTTTATGGCTGAAATATTCCATTGTGTATTTTATACCGTGTTTCCTTTATCCATTCATCAATCGATGGACACTTACGTTGTTCCCATGTCTTCGATATTGTGAATAATGCTGAACATAGAAGTGCAGATATCTCTTTGAGATAGTGATCTCATTCTTTTTTTTATTGCAGTAACATTGGTTTATAACATTATATAAATTTCAGGTGTACGTCATTATATTTCAATTCCTGAGTAGATTATATCATGTTAACCACCCAAAGTCATTTTCTTTAGATAGATACCCAGAAGTGGGATTACTGGATCATATGGTAGTTCCTTTTTTTTTCTTGGTGAGGAAGATTGACCCTGAGCCAACATCCTTTAGCAATCTTCCTCGTTTTTTTGCTTGAGGAAGATTGTCGCTGAGCTAACATCTGTGTAAATCTTCCTCTATTTTTTCTGTGGGATGCTGCCACAGCATGGTTTGATGAGCATAGGTCTGTGCCCAGGATCTGAACCTGTGAACCCTGGGCCACTGAAGCAGAGTGCACGAACTTAACCACTATGCCACCAGGCCGGCCCTGCTAGTTTTATTATTAATTACTTGTGAAATATCCCACTGTTTTCCATAGTGGTTGCACCAATTTACATTCCCACCAACAGTGCACAAGTGTTCCCTTTTCTCCATACCCTTGCCAACACTTGTTAACTATTAACAACTATTAACAACTAACAACTATTAACTATTAACAACTATTGTCTTTTTGATAATATCCATTCTAACAGGCGTGAGGTGGTATCTGATTGTGGTTTTGATTTGCTGTTCCCTGATAATTAGCGATGTTGAGCACCTTGTTATGTACTTATTGGCCATTTAAAATGTAGTGATTCTGAATAAAAGGTGTCATCATTTAAACTTCCATGGGATTTCCTTTTTCTCCCTTTATATTATATATTATTATCACACTCAGTTGCAATAGCTCCAAAAGCACTATCATGGCAATTTTTGTGAATAAGTATTGAAAATTCAAATTCATGCCATAAAAGTATTATTTTCTGTCACATTTATGCAATTTCAGGAATCGTTCAACATGTAGGTTCTTGACACCAACCCTTTAGGTGAGCTGTGATGTCAAGTCATATGCTGGACAGACAGGCAAATCTTCCCAATAAACCTTATATAGAAATAAAAACTCCTATTCAGTCTTCCAAGAAAAACGTTTCTGGCATTTTTATTTTAATTTAGTAAACGGCCTAGTAAGATATCTCACTGATACCCTTTTCCAAATGTGTTTCTTTGGCTTGTGTGTATGTGTATGTGTATCTGTGTGTGTGTGTGTGTGTGTGTGTGTGTGTGTGTGTGTGTGTGTGTGTTGTGTGTGGAAATTGTTGGTTTTGGAAACTCCAAAATTCCTGGGATTGTTCTACAAGAAAGAGAAGCCGGGACTTTGTTGAATAACACAGATCATTGTTTCTCCTAGCTGTGTGATCTTGGCCAATTAAACTTTCTGTGCTCTCATTTCTTAGAATCTTAGTGAGGGGATTTGGCTAGGATCAGTGGTTGTCTACACCTCAGGGTGTTTCAGGGACCCATACTGTGGGCTGCTGGGAGTGGAAGAGGGCATTGAGTTAACTTGAAGTTTAGAATTCAGAAGGCCTATTAAGGTAGAGCATCTTTCTCATAGATATTGCTCAAATTCCTTTTAGGTGGTTTGGTTTTGCCTCATTACCAAAAGAATAATAATGATGCCTCATGATCTTCCACGGAGGCCATGGTTATGGAGGGAGCCTTATAAATTATATGAGATGCTGGATTCAGAAGTGAGAGATACATATACAAAAAAGGAAACCATATTACTATATTAAAGCACCAAAACAATACTTTCTAATGCCTGTTCAGTGGAACATAGTAGTTAACATTGTACTGAAAGGAATAAAGAGAATGAAATGCTCAGTAAATATAAGTGGAGTATAGGATGGAAGAAGTCAGACTGAATTGAATTTTCTCATGGAATAAGAAATACAAATTGCTTTTAGTATACCTTATTTATATATAAAGATGCATTAAACACAAATGGAATTATATGATTTTTTTCTCCCTTTGACAAGTAAATCTTTTTTTTATATTATATGAGAATAAATGAGATAATATAAAAATACTTTGGATTCTTTTAATGAACATTAGATCTACGGGACATAAATAGATAGTAGGTATAAAGTGAGTTCAACAGTCAAATAAAGCTGTTTTAAACCACATTAAGTTGTTTTTTTCTCCCTGAGGGACCTTTTAGAGCCATTACTGTCTTGATGTGAATTGAGAATCTGCTCTTGGTACATTCTGGTTTAGTGTTTCCTAAATTTGTTTTAACATGATTCACTTTCTGAAGAGGATTAGGCATGTCACAGAACATGCTAGAGAATCCACTTTTTAATAAGGAATTTATCATAAAATCATGGTAGTATTATAATAATTAATTTGAAAATTCAGATTAAAGGCAACTAGCAAAATATGTCAACAAAGACATAGAATGATAAACAGACTTCATAAATGTAAAATACAAACTGGAGCGATCAAGCCAAATATAAAGGTACTGCAATCAGATCTTGAACAACTTTATTTAAAGACAGCAAATCTGACCAAGAACAATAATGAAAAATATGTAAAATCTGAATAAATATTCATAAATTTACCATGCCCCCAGGGAGTTGTATTTATGCTCATGCTCCCTCACATATTTAAATTGAATGTCCCCTAGTTTCTCTAGCCTTCTGCGCTCTTTCTTTTAATATCTAATAAAAAAACCCCTCAAGTTCCTATTCTCATATAATTGCCGAAAGCACAGTACTCTTCTCAATATTCTCTTGTATTTCCTGGTCATTGTTACTACCTTTAATTCTGAATTCAAGCTTCTAGCTCAATTCTTGATCTACTTCAGCCATCTTGGCACCATTATTACTGATAACTTTTATACACTGACTCATTCCACATGCAGATATAACCCACTGTGCATGACTCCTCAAGGTACTACTAACACAGTGTTTTTGCATGTAACAGACTTTTACTAAAGTTGGCCTAACAGGGAGATTACTGCAGAGGACAGATAACAACTTAGAAAGTTCCTGCCATAGTTACGTTTGCTTACAGGCCAGCTGCCATGATTCTGGAGCCTATTCTCCCATCAACTCTTTTCTACAGATTCCTGGTCCCTCCTCTTGTCTCTTTGGCTGCCTGGTGGAAAATACAAAATGCTCTTCCCTTACTGAGAAGAGCAGTTTAGCTCCTGTTTGTTTCAAACTCTACCTTCAGCTCAGTCTTTCCTTCATAGCCAAAAGGCTCATTAACGTGTTTCCTCAAATATACCAGCTTACTTTGTTCTTGCCACTTTTACTACAAAAATAGTTGCAGTTATTCTATCAACACTCTTTTCTTTCAGAAGAGAACTTTTGCCAAATAGCAAAGAATGTTGAGGCTATTAACGGGTTCCTGAAAAGGTGAAAAGGGAGGGACTACAAGAAATACTGACAAACATTTATAAATGACTGTCTTGTAAATAACTTATAAACACCTTTACACAATGTTGTTTTTATTATTCTCCTCTGAAGTAACATAATCTAGTAAGTTTCATGTTGTGATAAAGGTGATTCTTTTGTGCTTTAAGAAATCAAATCATGTTTATGGCTCCCATACCCAAACAGAGGGAACAGGAGAATATTGCAGTATTCTGAACTTATAGAAATAAAAGTAGAATAATTTTCAATATTAATTCTATAGGCTTTTAAGATTAATTTGGCATTTCAGGGCAGGCCAGAAATATGCTGAAGTCAAAGATAAAAATATGGTCAGCTTACTGCTTGACAAAAGTATAGCGGCCTAGCTAGTTAAAGAGCAGAGGAAGTGATTTCCACTTCAAATCTGTCTTCCAAAAAAAGGTAGTCCTGACAACATAGCTGAGCAATAATTAGAGTTATAAGTTTTTAAAGAAAATTATATTAAAGGATTCGCTTATCTTTAGTAAGTAAGTTTGACTTTCTCCTCTGATAACAAACAGTCGGGGAGAACTAGAAAAATATGTTTTGAAACTCCTTCTCTCTTTTCTTCCTTGATCCCGCCTAAAGACAAGAAGACTAAAGAGTGTGTGAAACTGATAATAATTCTAAGCAGGAACAAAACAAGGTATCTTAAAAGAGTTTTTGTCTATAATCCCCCTACAATACACAGTGGAAAACATTGCAAGTTCATCTTCAAATGTCACCACCTAGAAAATGATGGAGAAAGAAAAAGTCTGACTTGATAACAGTAGGCAAAGAAAACGCACTTCCATACCCCCCAAAAATGATATCATCACTGCTGCTAAAGAAAAGCAAAGAAAAAGTGTGAAAAACAACATGCAACTCCACTCACAAATCAGAAGCTGGAAAGAAGTTAACAGAAAGACGACAACTAATGAGAATCCCTTGCCAAAGTTATAAGTCCTCCATCTTTGTCAACATCAACATGCTGTCTTCTTTTACTGAATACCACCCAACACACCTCCCAGAAGCTATATGTTATAGGGAAATTGGACAGAGAGTTGTAAAAGCTTGCAGCTAATGGTAATGATTCTTCTTTTGCTTTTGTTTGTAGAATTACACTCCTTCTGCTCAACCAGTGAATCTTTTCAAAACCACCACTAGCCCTACAACAACAACAAAACCATCAACATCTAATTTTCACAATCTTTGTTATCACCACTCACTCCTCACCTGTTTCTGAACCTCTAAGAAAAGAACCTTTCTAAGCCATAATTTGATTCTCACATCATTTTTTCTTTATTTAATCATGTCCTATTCCACATACAGAATTTTGTGTTATTCTGTTCACATCATGCTCATACACTACTATCTTTTCTTGTGCTACTTTAAACATTGTAAAAGCCTAAATTTATATCTGTCTGCACTTAATAGTGTTCATATCTAAATCCAGAGGGGGGACTTCTGAAAAAAGAAGTGTCACATACATATCATTTAAAGATAAACCTGGAAGACAAAAGGACTACTTCTAGTTCCAGATTAAAAGGTGAATTTAACTCTAAGTCCTCCTATATTGCCCCTTGTGAAGATGCTTCAAGGAAAAATTATATGCTTGGTAGAAAGCTATTTGCTTGGGAAAAGTGCTAAACGAAAATCTGAATTTCACACAAGGGACGATTCTCATTAAGTAAGTTGTTAGACGTAGGACATCCAATAAAACAAGGCAAATACTCTCCTTTTGGTTGTAAAATATTCTTTCTATTCTTTGAATATTATTTTAAAGAAGTATAATAATTGCCAAATGCATGAAGAGGCTCATTGCACAGAGTTTCAGTTAATTGTGAGCTACATACAGCTCTTCAAGTGTATTCTCTATCCTCAGCATGAAGTCACTGTCCTTGAAAATATTTCAGAAAACGAAGTTAATTGAAATGGGAAAAATCACTTTTAGGCACTGGGGGCTGTAACTAGTGAATTAACTCTTTTGAAATAAACAAGTACTTACAAAAACCACCTGCCTTTGATAAGATGAAAACATAACATACCAATGTTGCCAAGAGGATTTCTTATTCAATGCCTACTCTACCTTTTTAAAAAGTTTTCTTACCATTTTACTGACTATTTGGAACACTGAAACTTAGAAGCAATTTTTCTCTCTAAAGGTCTGTGTTTAATATTATTTTCCAAACTTATCTGATATTATTTGGAATCCAAATTTAACAAAAATTAATGGAGTAAAACTAATTGGGTGACCATTCCTAGAGCTGTTGGTACATTCTTCAACAAATGTTTATTGAGGTGCTATTTTGTGTTGGACACTGTTCTAAGTACTGGAGATTCAGCAGTGAACATGCAAACAGGGTCCCTGACTTTATGAAGGTTAGCTTCTAGCAGAGGTGACAGACAATAACAGGATAAGAATTAATTGTATAATTTCAGATAGTGATAATTGCTATAGAGCCAAATATAGCAAGTTAAGGTGCTGGAGCATGAAGGTCCAATTTTAGATAGGGTGGTCACCAAAGACATATGATAAGAAAATATTTGACCAGAATAAAGAATGTGAGAGAAGCTTCAAAATTTTCAGAAACCTGAAACACATTCATTTTTTTTCACCCAATATCTGCTGAGCATTTATCACATATTAGCATATCCTTTTCTAGGGGCAAGTGATACAAAACAACTACCTTCAAAGGGCTTGCAGTCAAGTGGAGCAGATAGACAGAAAACTCAAGGACTCTATTCCTTATATAGTGATTAGCTCTGTAAAGGAAAGCAGTGTCAACCTAACAAAATTATAAAATAGGGAAAGGTTGTCTCAGGTCACTCTCATTCGATCCTTTCTATGTCTATTTCTCTCTCCTTTAGTGCCTTATGTTTTTCATTTTCATGTATACCTCAGCTTGCAGCTGGTATCAAGATGTACCAAGATTCAGCAGCCTTAGCATCCATTAGTCTTAAACTGTAGAAATCCATGTGAAGGCATTTCAGATTTTGGACCTTTTCTGAGTCCTTCTTCACAGGGGAACATCCACTAGCCCACTAACACCATCTTCTCCATGGGATGGAATTGTGTGATGCTGCCCTCAGAGGAGATATTTGACATTCAAATACAGGCTTCTACAGGTCCCAAAGAAGCCACTGAAGTGGGAGATGAGGTTTCTACTTCAGAGGAGGAGGCCGGTGGCTGGAACCTTCAGTGTCTCTCACATCCTATTTAACAGGCATTCTCTTATGATCTACCTGTGGGGTTAGCACCCATTAATGATCACAGAGCTGAAAGCCAAGCAACCTGGGTTATGCATAAAAAGACCCTACTTATTTCCCCAGTAACCTCGAGTGTGGAGGGGGACATCACTTAATATTTAAATTTCTCCTGCTTTTTGATCAAGCACTTCAATGAGATGGAGAAGGGAAGGATGTATCTATAAGTCACTTAACACATCATTGTCAACTCTTTAGACTAGAGGCACTCAAGAGGTAAAACAGCAGTATCTTCATAAATTAAAGACGACAATCTGGTTCTTCTTGATTTTCTCTTGTATCACAATAAGAATAAGTAAGCTGTTTAGAGATAGCCACATTTCTTAAGTCCCCTCATTTCCCCACATACTGGGTCCCTATCTTTACAAGAGTTTCGGTAACTTTGGATTATGTGCGCACACACACACACACACACATATATGTAGGATGGTACTGTGCTTCTAAATATATATTTTTATTTAGTTTTTTTTAAAGTTCCTCATGAGAAAAGAGAACTGACATAAATCTTGTGAAGGATAAGAGTAACGTGTGGAGTGCTCAGAATGTGCATTAGGGAGTATTTCCACTCACTTGTCACTTTCTACAACTGTACGGCTGATATTAATGCTCACATCCTAACTGTACTGACCAACTAAGGGCAAGGGCCAGGCATGTTTTGATTATTATTACGTATCTCCAACCCTACACTCTGCCTGTCTGTCAGGTGGTAGGTATATGCTCACCTATTATTTACTACTTGAGTAATTGGGGAAGAAAGGAAGGAAAGGAAGGAAGCAGCTCAGGTTAGCTTATCACAGGCAAATGCCCACTTACTGTCTGGGCAGTCCAGTCCTAGTCACGACCAAAATTACCCAAAGAACAAGTAAATTTAACAGAGTGAGAGCAGTCATGGCAAGTGTAAACAGAGCAACTCTATCTTAAATATCTGAGCCTCCTGAAACAATCTCCTGAGAATCCTCCTGTTCACCAAATAAGCACTGTAGCAAAGATGCTCTGGGGCCTGGCTGGAGTTTGGGGAAGCCCTACATTGCTGATGGACTAAGTAGTGACCCAGTGAGGCAGACAGAGGAGAGGTCTTCAGTTACCAAGCTAGCTCATATGTGTACTAGCCCCACAGCCACCACAAACTCCCAGCATCTTACGCAAGAATAGGCTTTCCCTCCATTCTCACAGATTGTTTTTCATTCTTCTTTTAACCTGATATTATAAGGATAAAACTGTGAAGAGCACTTCCTCAGGGTAGATTTCCCTGGCCCACACAGTCCCTCAGATGGTTCTGGAGCCACAGCACCCTAGGATTAATAAACATGGTCTTGCTGAGGACATAAGCACTAAAGGATGGAAATGACAGCTGTGTTGGAAGCCCTGACCTTGCATTACAACTGAAGGCAAACCAGCACTCTGACTTGAGTACATCTCAAGAGATTTGTGGAGTGTTCACATAGGTTACCTGGAAATAATTCAAGTCTATCTCCCCAAGTTAGATCTGACAATCAGATTAAAACTGAAGAGAAATAGGACATCAACTTATTTGGCAGTGTGGCTTTGTCTTAGAAATCTGCTGACACTGTTCCAATAACCATGATAAATGATGTGAAGAAAAGGATATGCTAAGGCAGGGATGGACCATCTTTAACTGAATGCCTAGTCACCTTAATTTAGCATGAAGTTCTCATTCCTCCATATCTAATCTATATTATATAAGAAGTATCATTTCTTTTGCCTCTCCTCAGTACCCCTCTCCAAGTCACTCACTGCTCAAGTCCACCAGCAGTGTAGCTTTTCCCCAAACACTGGCCAATGCTGAGGCATCTCTGCCCTCTGATAATTATTTGGTGGACAAAGGGATTCTCAGGAGTAACAATAAGAGCTAATACCTGTTGAGAGTCTATGCACCGGATACTGTGCTAAATAATAATAGTAGTAGCTAACGTTTATTGAGTGCTTACTACATGCCAGGTACTAGGCTATTTTACCTGCATCACCTCCTTGCATTCTCATAGCCCTGTGTATTGAGTACTAATACTATTAATCCTCATTTTAGAGATCCCAGATCAATCTGCCTCCATTAGGTGAAGACATAGACAGTCACTCAGGATCAATCCCTCCTCCATCTTGCCCAGAATTCTGTCTGTCACAGGGATAACGACAACAACAAAAGCAGCAGCAGCAGCACTGGGCTAAATGCTTGCTTGCATTATTTCCTTTAAAACTCACAATAACACTAAGAGCTGGGAAATATTATTATTCCCATTTTATAGAGAAGGAAAGTGAGGTTTACTGAAGTTAAGAAACTGCCCAGGGTCTCACATTAAGTGGAGAAGGCAGAACTTTAGGTCTCAGGTTTCTCCTGCTCTCCAGGGTAGCATGTGACTCCTCGTGGTCTGCTACATTTGGGAGTTAAACCAAATATCTTTCATGTGATTTTCACTAATGAGTTAAAAAGATTTTAATTTCAAAGGCTGTTTTAATCATATCCAGAAATCGCTTTTGTTAACAATTAACAGTTGAGGTCTGAAATTAATTTTGAGGGAGTCCCTGAACATCGGAATAAGATCAGAGGAAAATTGCTACCAGTTCTTATTTCTAGCTTGATTTTTTAAAAATCAGAACTATATTATTATTGTGTAGCTCTTTTGGGGGAATTCCCAAGAGTATTTTTAGCAAGCAATAAGACATTTCTTTGTTATTCTTTAACTATATATTATGTTTCGAGAAAAGAGCATCTATTACCTACTGATTTTGAGGGTTGGATATTTCTCTCATAACAGATGGTCTTTTGTTCACGTCTCGATTCCCCTGACTTTCTAATTGCTAATATATGTGTTACTACTAATTATACCTTAGCAGTAACCTCACTCTAGTAAGAAGGCACTTATGGCTGTTTTTGCAGAGCTGGTATTTCAACTTTTATAGCTTTCCCCATGAACTAGCTTCCAGACGTGACACAGGACTTCACAGAATGGTTGAGGGTATAGTTCTCTTCATATTGCTTTGAACAAAGGACAAACATCTAGAGGGACAGTAAGGGAAGGACAAAAATGAGAAAACTTTACTTCTACAAGAAAGTGAAAGATGCTGCAAAAGAATAGTCATATACTTCCAGGCTTCTAAATTCCATACTTGAACATTCTCATTGCACGCCTGCCCAGTAACCAACCAGTCTTAGCTTATACATGACTAAAAACAGAGAACTATAAATAAAATACTTGGCCTAGTGCCTGGGCACATTATAAGTAAGCCCATTATAAGAGATGGTAACAATTGTGATTAGGATGATTGGCTATTTCTCAGAGGGCCATAGCAACACCTGGCATTTCTTAGCTATTTCACCTGAGAAGCTCCAATCTCATTTTAAGTTACTCTCTCTGTTTAAACTCAACAGTCACACAGGAATGTAGGAGACCGGTATCTCAATGATGTTTGTTGGAAATAGGAAAAATGGGGGACTTGAGTAACTTGCTGGGATTAAAAAAATGAGTCAGTGCAGAAAATCAAAATAGCATTCAATATTCTTGACTCCTAGTCCTGCTTCTTTTGTATTTTTCCATAGATGGAGGCTTAAAACATCTGAACAGACTAAGGAATTTCACATGCATGCATTATTTTATTCAAATCTCTCCATAATACTATTAGATATTATTATTGTTGTTGTTATCCCTGGTTTTTAAATGGCAAACCTATGGCTCAGAGAGGAAATATAACTTATCCAAAGTCACACAGTTAGGAAATGTCAGAGAAAGGATTATAATCCAAGTTTCTCTGACTCTGGTGCCCGAGATTTTTCTTTTCTTTGGTGAGGAAGATTAGCCTGGAGCTAACATCTGTTGTCAATCTTCCCCCATTTGCTGAGGAAGATCAGCCTTGAGCTAACATCTCTGCTCATCTTCTTCTATTTCGTATGTGGGATGCCACCACAGCATGGTTTGATGAGCAGTGTGTAGGTCCACGCCCGGGATCTGAACCTGCAAACCCTGGGTGGCCAAAGCAGACTGCACGAATTTAATGACTACACCACCAGTCCGGCCCCTACAGTGACCCAGATTTTAAACACAGTACTGCCTCTACCAATTGATTCATGTTATTACAGAATAAAATTCAGTTGGTTTAGGAGTCTGAAACTGTGGCCTAGAGAGGAATATAGTTATTGAAACCACAAATTACAATATATCAACAATATTACTCAAAGTAAGACATATGCAAATTGCAGTGGAAGCACAGAAGTCAACACAAGGAAGGCTTAACAGAGGAGATATTTTTGAGCTGGGGTTATGGAAAAGGTAGGAAGAGAGCATTCTCAGCAGAGGGAATGGCACATACAAAAGGCACAGGAGTATGAAAGATCATGATGTGTTCATTTATGGCTGGAGTGTAATAAGCAAGGGGGTAGGGATCAGGAAGAGTTGAGGCTGGACAAGTGACATCATGAAATATTTTGTTCCTTTTGGGTAATGGGCACATTTAAAAGGGTCCATTTCCCACATATAAGCTGTATGTATTTTAACTCTTCCAGTCAATTTAAATTGCCTTTTAAGGAATGACACCCGGAAATGGAAAGCTTTAACCCAAAGAATGAGTTGAATGGTGGGGATTTCAGGCTCCTCATGGGGAGGTGCTACTTTTGGTCAAGGGGCTTCTCTTGGTAACTCTTGTGTTGCTCTCAGTAGCTTGCCTAAAAGCAGATGAGAGTCAGCTTTCTCACTTGCATTCCTGAGTAGTCATTTTTTGCTGGAACATATGAAATGCTCAGTTCTCAGCTATATTTTCTCTCTTAGTCACTTTCTCCCAAGCATCCTACCATGAACTGTTTTCCATTTACCTCTGTTTTCTGTTCCATCTATGTTTTTCTTCTTTGTATCTTCATTGCTAGACATGCCTCTGCTCCTTTTTTCTGTGGTCTTCTCCCCTACCATTTCTATTTTATTCATACTCAGTTCCCACCCCCAAACTCTATTGTCTATTATGCTACTAGTGCCACCTCTTTGGTTTCTGCTCTCTTTTTTAGTAATACTTTAATTGCATGCTGAAATCTTTTGTTGGGTTATTTGGTTCTTAAGAGCTAGCCTCTGATGCTTTTAAAAGCTATTCACTTTCAAAGAAAAATTCACTTAAAAGTGAGAATCAAGTGCTCAATTATTTTCCTTCAGTTTTGAGGGAACATTGCCACCTCTCCCTTATAAACAAAATCTGACATAATTGGAAAAGTTTATTTTTTGGCTCTGAGTTCAAATTTATTAAAACTACAGTTATTTTTCACTTAATATAAGTGTCTTTCTTTTGATGTGAGTTTTTCATTTCTCTACTGGCATTCTTTCTACATTAGCTTTGAAGATATACAGTTATCATAATAGAATTATAAGTAATTATAGAGAAGAAAAAATTTCCTTTTACCCTCCTAAGTTATCTGGCTGGGCCTAAAAATTAAACTGCGATAAGACAGGCTAACAGCAGAAAAGCATACAAATAATTATTTAATATTTTTACATGTACACAGGAGTCTTCAAAGGGAAAGTGATGACTCAAAGAAGCCATTAGGCCCAAGAGCTTATACACCTTTTGAAACAAAGAACAGTAAATTGTGGGGATACGACAAGAGAAAGGGGCTTGGGCTAGGGACAGCAAATTGTGGGACAGTGAGTAGGAAATATATATAGGGTAACCTAATGGAAAATAAGGGCTATTTCAGTAGGTTTGTTTGCACAGATCCATTTTGACATTGGTTCTCAGTCTTCAGTGATAAGAATGTTCTCTCTCTCCCTGGTATAGGCAGGGCATCTTTATTTTTTAAAAAAAATGATTTTATTGAGGTCACATGAGTTTATAACATCACAGAAATTTCAGGTGTACATCATTATATTTCAGCTTCTATATAGACTACATCACAGAAACACCATATAATCCAGCTATTCCACTTCTGGGTATTTATCCAAAGAACACGAGAATGCTAATTTGAAAAGATGTATTCATCCCTATGTTCACTGCAGCAGTATTCACAATAGCAAAACTTGGAAGCAACCCACGTGCCCATCAATGGATGACTGGATAAAGAAGATATAGTGTATATATATAGATACACACAATGGAATACTACTCAGCTATAAAAAAGACAAAAGTGTGGCATTTGCAACAACATGGAGGGGCTTAGAGGGTATTTTGCTAAGTGAAATAAGTAAGACAGAGAATGATTTCACTCATAGGCGGAAGATTAACAAACACATACATAAGAAGAATAGATTGGTGGTTACCAGAAGGCAAGGGAGTGAGGGGGAGGGCAAAAGGGACAAAGGGGCACATATGTATGGTGACACATAGACCAATGGATCAAAATTGAGAGCCCTGAAATAAAACTGCACATCTATGGACAGCTAATCTTTGATAAAGGAGCCAAGAACATGCACTGGAGAAAGGAAAGTCTCTCAAATAAATGGTGCTGGGAAAATTGGACAGCCACAAGCAAATGAATGAAAGTAGACCATTACTTACACTATACACAAAAATTAACTCAAAATGGATTAAAGACTTGAATATAAAACATAACCATAAAACCCTTAGAAGAAAGCATAGGCATTATGCTCTTTGGCATTGGTCTTAGCAGTCTCTCTTTTTTTTTTTTTAAAGATTTTATTTTTTTCCTTTTTCTCCCCAAAGCCCCCCGGTACATAGTTGTGTATTCTTCGTTGTGGGTCCTTCTAGTTGCGGCATGTGGGATGCTGCCTCAGCGTGGTTTGATGGGCAGTGCCATGTCCGCGCCCAGGATTTGAACCAATGAAACACTGGGCCGCCTGCAGCGGAGTGCGAGAACTTAACCACTCGGCCACGGGGCCAGCCCCAGCAGTGTCTTTTTGCATGCAATGTCTCCTCAGGCAATGGAAATGAAAGAAAAAATAAACAAGTAGGACTACATCAAACTAAAAAGCTTCTGCACAGCCAAGGAAACCAGCATCAAAACAAAAAGACAACCTAGGTGACAACAGCATCATGGTGGAGTGAGTCTTTCCCTTTGTCTCTCCCCTATAAGTTACAACTCCTCAGACATCCTGTGACCAAGGAAGAACTCCCTACACAGAACACCTGAGTGATCCATGCATCTATATATCTGTAGCAGTGGTATGTGGCACTTGTGACGTGAGGCTTCAGGAACCACAGCAGAACACTGCCTCTTCCAGCAGTGGGGGCTGCATACAATAACCCTGGTCACTGACAGCAACAGCAACAGCAACACCTGTGAACCCAGTGCCCTTGGCAGCAGTGCTACCAGCACCGCCACATAACCCAGGAGCTTCAGCAGAGGTAGAGCATGGGGCAGCAGGATGTGAGCCCATGGAGAGCCCACAGAGAGCAAGGAGGGGAACACGAGGCCCAGGCAACCCAAGAAGCAGCAGAAGTGCTCACAGCCTAGTGACCCTGGTGGCAACACCTGAGACTGCAGCAACATGGAAAGCAGTAAGGCACCAGCAACCTCAGAGGCACAAGCAGCAAAAGGAGGGCACTGATGTCACCTCTTGCAGAGGCAATGGAGGGTGGAAATTGCAGGCTCTCACATATAACCAGAAGCAGCTCAGAACCAAAGTAAGCAAAGCCATACCCAAAGAAGAAATGTGGTTACTACCCCAAATGCATAGGCTGAGGATCAATTCATCAAACACCATTGAGAACTACAGTAATACAGCAGAACAGGAGGAGAATGACAGCTCTACAGAAACCAAAGTTGAAGACACAGAAGATTATAGTCTGACAGACAGAGAATTCAAAATAGCTGTTCTAAAGAAACTCAACGAGTTATAGGAAAACTCAGACAGTTCAATGAGCTTTGGAATAAAATTAATGAACAAAAGGAATACTTCATCAGAGACGTTGAGGCTCTACAAAATAACAAAACAGAAATTCTGGAAGTACAGAATTAATGAGATAAAAATAATTCAGAAAGAATAAAAAATAGAGCAAACTTTATGGAGAAAGAATTAATGAGCTTGAAGATAGAAACCCAGAAGTGATCCAGGTGGAAGAGGAGAGAGAAATAAGATTTTTTAAAAATGAAGAAATTCTAGAGAAATATCTGACTCATTTAGAAAAAGTAACATAAGGATTATAGGTATTTGAGAGGGAGAAGGGAGGGAGAAAGGAGCAGAGTACTTATTCAAAGAAATAATAGCTGAAAACTTTGCAACCCTGGAGAAGCCACTAGACATACAAGTACATTGAGATAATAGAACACCTAATTACATCAATGAAAAAGACCTTCTCTGAGGTATATAATATAAAAACTGTCAAAATTAAATGGCAAAGGAAAAAAATTAAGGGCAGCAAGAGAGAAGAAAATAACCTACAAAGGAACTCCCATCAGGCTTGCAGGAGATTCCTCAGCAGAAACCTACAGGCAAGGAGAGAGTCGAATGATAGATTCAAAATACAGAAAGATAAAAACTATCAGCCAAGAACACTCTATCCAGCGAAATCATCCTTCAGATATGATGGAGGAATAAAAGCTTTCCAAGACAAAGAAAAGCTGAGGGAGTTCATCACTGCTAGACCTGCCTTACACGAAATGTCGAAGGGATCCCTCCCACCTGAAACAAAAAGGCAAAGGTTTACAAAGCTTTGAACAAAAAGACAAATGGAAAGACAAAATCAGAAAATTGCAGTTCTACATCACAATAGGTTAGCAAACACTTAATTATAAAATAAAGGACAAAGGGAAAGAAAGCATCAAAAATAACTATAACCACTTCAATTTAGTCACAAACTCACAATACAAAAAAGAAGAAAGAAGAGGAAAAGGATGGAACCTGCATAGGCTAATGGAGATAAGAGGCTATAAGAAAATGTAGTATCTCACTTATGAGATATTTTATACAAACCTCATGGTAACCACAAAACAAAAAATCAGAGCAGAGTCACAAATCATAAATAAAGAGAAAACTGAGAAAACCAGCACAGAAAACCACCAAACTGAAATGGCAGACAGAAATACAAGGGAAAAGAACTAATGGAAATATAGAACAACCAGAAAACAAAAGATAAAATGGCATTATACAACCCTCATATATCAATAATCACTCTAAATGTCAATGGATTGAATTCATCAATCAAAAGACAAAGAGTGGCTAGATGGATTAAAAACAAGACCCAAGAATATGCTGCCACCTGGAAACACAGCTCTAAAGACAAACAGAGGCTCAGAGTGAAGGGATAGAAGATAATACTCAAGGCAAATGGCAAGCAAAAGAAAGTGACTGTACCCATATTTATATCCCAAAAAAGCAGATTTCAATATAAAAAAGGTAAGGAGAGACTAAGATGGGCATTATACAATAATAAAAGGGACATACTTCCAAGAAGACATAATACATATTAATATATATGCACCTAACACAAGAGCACCAGAGTGCATAAAGAAATATTAGACTTAAAGGGAGAAACTGATAGCAACACAATAGTAGTAGGGGAATCTAACATCCCAATTATGTCAATGGATAGATCATCCAGACAGAAAGTCAACAAGGAAACAGTGACCTTAAATGAAAGACTAGACCAGAGGGACTTAATAGATATATACAGAACATTCCATCCAAAGACAGCAGAATACACATTCTTCTCAAGTGCACAGGGAATATTCTCAAAGATAGACCATGTGTTGAGGAACAAAGCAAGCCTCAATAAATTTAAGAATATTGAAATCTTATCAAGCACCCTTTCCAACCACAATACTATGAAACAAGAAATCAACTATAAGAAAAAAGCTGAGAAAGTCAGAAATATGTGGAGACTGAGCCACATGCTACTAAACAACTGTTGGATCAATGAAGAAATCAAAGAAGAAACCAAAAAATGTCTACAGACAAATGAAAATGAAAACACAACATAGGCAAAACTTATGGGATGAAGCAAAAGTGGTACTAAGAGGGATATTTATAGCAGTACAGTGAAAAGATAAACAAAATTGACAAATCCTTAGCCAGAATCACTCAGAAAAAAAGAAGACTCAAATAAATAAAATCAGAAATGAAAGAGGAGAAATTACAGTGTACACCACAGAAATACAAAGGATTATAAGAGAACACTATGAAAAGTGATATGCCAAAAAACTGGATAACCGAGGAGAAATGGAAAAATTCTTAGAATCATACAATCTCCCAAAACTGAATCAAAAATAAATAGAGAATCTGAATAGACCAACCGCAAGGTAAGAGATTGAAACAGTAACCAAAAACCTCCAAAAAAACAAAACTCCAGGACCAGATGACTTCTCTGATGAATTCCACCCAACGTTCAAAGATGATTTAATTCCTATCCTTCTGAAACTATTCCAAACAATTAAAGAGGATGGGACACTTCCTAACTTATTTTATGAGGCCAACATTACCCTGATACCAAAACCAGACAAGGACAACACAAAAAAGGAAAATTACAGGCCAGTATCTCTGATGAACATAGATGCAAAAATCCTCAACAATATGTTAGCAAATTGAATACAACAATACAATAAAAGTGTCATACACCATGATCAAGTGAGATTTATTCCAGGGACACAGGGATGGTTCAACATCCACAAAGCAGTCAACGTGCTACATCACATTAACAAAATGAAGAATAAAAATTACATGATCATCTCAATAGATATACAGAAAGCATTTGACAAAATCCAAAATCCACTTATGATAAAAACTCTAAACAAAATGGGTATAGAAGGAAAGTACCTCAACATAATCAAGGCCATATATGACAAAGCCACAGCCAACATCATACTCAATGGAGAAAAACCAAAAGCCATTCCTCTGAGAGCAGGAACAAGACAAGGATGCCCACTCTTACCACTATTATTCAACATAGTACTGGAAGTTTTAACTAGAGCAATTGGGCAAGAAAAGAAATAAAGGGATCCAAATTGTAGAGAAAGAACTTAAACTGTCACTATTTGCAGATGACATGATTCTATATATAGAAAATCCTAAAGACTCCACCAAAAAACTATGAGAAATAATCAAGAAATACAGAAAAGTTGCAGGTTACAAAATCAACATACAAATATCCATTGCATTTCTATACATTAATAATGAACTAGCAGAAAGAGAAGTCAAGAATACAATTCCATTTACAATCACAACAAAAAGAATAAAATATCTAGGAATAAATTTCACCAAGGAGGTGAAAGACCTATACACTGAAAACTATAAGACATTATTGAAAGAAATTGAAGAAGACATAAAGAAATAGAAAGATATTCCATGCATGTGGGTTGGAAGAATAAACACTGTTAAAATGTCCATATTACTGAAAGCAATCTACAGATTCAATGCAATTCCAATCAGAATCTCAATGATATTCTTCACAGAAATAGAACAAAGAATCCTAAAATTTATACAAAACAAAAAATACCTCAAATAGTCAATGCAATCCTGAGAAAAAAAGAACAAAGTTGGAGGTAGCACACTCCCTGAAGTCAAATTATACTACAAAGCTATAGTAATCAAAACAGCATGCTACTGGCAGAAAAACAGACACACAGATCCATGGAACAGCACTGAGAGCCCAGAAATAAAATCAAACATTTATGGGCAGCTAATCTTCAACTAAGGAGCCAAGAACATAAAATGGAGAAAGGAGACTGTCTTCAAAAAATCGTTGGGAAAACTGGACAGCCACATGCAAAAGAATGAAATTAGACCATTATTAACTCAAAATAGATTAAAGACTTGAATGTGAGACCTGAAACAATAAAACTCTTAGAAGAAAATATATGCAGTATACTCTCTGACATCAGTCTTAGCAGTATCATTTCAAATATCACGTCTACTCAGGCAAGAGAAACAAAAGAAAAAATAAACAAATGGGACTACATCAGACTAAAAAGCTTCTGCAAAACAAAGGAAACCATCAACAACATGAAAAGACAACCAACCAACTGGGAGAATATATGACTTGCAAGTCATATATCTGATAAGGGGTTAATTTCCAAAATATATAAAGAACTGGTAAAACTCAACAACAACAAAATGAACAATCCAATCAAAAAATGGGCAGAGGATAATAACAGACATTTTTCCAAAGAAAGTATACAAATGGCCAACAGGCACATGAGAAGATGTTCAACAACATTAATTTGTAGGGAAATGTAAATCAAAACTATGATGACATATCACCTCACACCCATCAGAATGGCAATTATTAAAAAGACAAGAAATAACAAGTGTTGGAGAGGATTTAGAGAAAAGGGAACCATCATACACTGCTGGCGGGAATACAAACTGGTGCAGTCACTATGGAAAATACTATGGACATTTTTTTAAAAAAACTAATAATAGAAATACCACATGATCCAGATATTCCACTACTGGGTATTTATCCAAAGAATATGAAATCAGCAATTCAAAAAATTTATGTATCCCTATGTTCATCGCAGGATTATTCATAATAGCCAGGATGTGGAAGCAACATAAGTGCACATCACCTGATGAATGGATGAAGAAGATGTGGTGTATATATATACAATGGAATACTACTTAGCAATAAAAAAGGCAAAATCGAGCCATTTGTGCCAACATGGATGGACTTTGAGGGTATTATGCTAAGCAAAGTAAGTCAGACAGAGAAAGACAAACACCATATGAGTGCACTCACATGTGGAAGATAAACAAACGCATGGATAAGGAGAACCGATTAGTGTTTATGAGAGGAAAAGGGAGCCAGTGGAGGGCAAAAAGTGGTAAAGGGGCATATGTGTATAGTGATAGATAAAAACTAGATTATTGGTGGTGAATGTGATGAGATATGTACAGAAACTGAAATATAATAATGTTCAACTGAAATTTACACAATGTTAAAAGCCAATATGACCTCAATACAATTTTAAAAAAATTAAAAGAATTCCTATATACCTTAGAATATATACCTTGTACATTTTCCCCAGATACCCTGAATATTAACATACTTAGCAAATAAACCATAGTTATTCTAAAAAAATATTAAAAAAAATAAATCGAGGGGCTGGCCCTGTGGCTGAGTGATTAAGTTCACATGCTCTGCTTTCGGCAGCCCAGGGTTTCACTAGTTCGAATCCTGGGCGTGGAGATGGCACCGCTCATCAGGCCATGCTGAGGCAGCGTGCCATAGAGCACAACCAGAGGCACTCACAACTAGAATCTACAACTATGTACTGGGGGGCTTTGGGGAGAAGAATAAAAAAAAGACGTTTGGCAACAGTTTTAGCTCAGGTGCCAATCTTCAAAAAAAAAAAAAAAAGAGGTCTTCTTGGCAGAAGATCAATCAATATAAAAAATAAAAAATTGAAACGACAATCTAACAATTGGGAGAAAATATTTGCAAGTCACATATCTGATAAGGGGTTAATTTCCAAAATATATGAAGTACACATACAACTCAACAACAAAAAAAAAACAAACGACTCAATTAAAAAACGCAAAAAGGATCTGAAACTTTTTCCAAAGAAGATATACAGACAGCCAACAGGCAAATGAGAAGATGTTCAACATCACTAATTATTAAGGAAATGCAAACCAAAACTACAATGAAATATCACCTCATGCATCAGTATGGCTCTTATTAAAGAGACAAGGAATAACAGGTGTTGGAGAGGATATGGAGAAAAGGGAACCCTGCCATACCGCTGGTGGGAATGCAAATGGGTGCAGCCACTATGGAAAACAGTATGGAGATTTCTCAAAAAATTAAAAATAGAAATGTCCTATGATCCAGGAAGGCATCTTTCTCACGGGAAATTTTATGACCTGCCTTTTAGGTAGAAAGTGGGACGTCAGAGAGCTCTTCCTGCATATGCTGTTTCTCCAGTGCCTTCATCTCAAAATAATCAATATGCCAAAGTGGCATATTTTGGGGTGGTACGTTCAAAACCCTTTCTAAATCAATATCCCAGGCACTTCAGTTCAGGTGACTGAATACCTACTATATGCCTAGTGCGTACTATGTTAGATTTGTTGAGTAATACCACAGGAATCAAGGCAGTTCTTCCGTGTCTACCAGTAGCTTATAATCAAATTGGGGAGATAAATACAAGCAAAAAAATTTAAATAAGGCAATATCTACTAGACATTGATTATGTGCTATATGATGTAATTGAAGAAAAACATCAGTGTGGTAGAAAAGCTATCCTGGAAAAGTCTGTGGAGGAGATAAAGCTTGAGCTAGGCTTTGAATAACGGAGAGGACTTTCAGTAGCAGACAGGAAAGAAAGTGGGTATTCCAAAGGAGGGAAATAAAAAGTAGGTGATTTCCTCGTAGAAAGGGGAGAGTCATCAGGGCAGAGAGCCAGATCACCACTCTCCTGAAGCTCCTGTCTAGTTTCCTCACTCATATCAGCAAACAAGTACTCAAGTCCTCCCTCTACAATCTAAGATGTTACTACTCTAGAATCCAATTGACATGATACCTCTGTCTCTGGTAGGCAGGAAGTATGGGGACCTTACTAGGTAGAAGGAGATTGTCTCTACTTCTTAAAGGGCTCTTTGAATGTGGGTCCTCTATAGCCTTCCCTAGTACTCGTGAAGCTGTATCAGGACCACTGCTCCCTCTCATCATGACAATGAGCCCCATGACACAACTCTTTGATGCTGCTGTTCTGCTGGCATAGCTAGGAGCACAAAAGAAATAGGACTGAAGCCAGAGACCTCACTCAAGGTCTCCAATAACAGCTGTTCTTAATCTTTCCTGAGGTCACAGAGTTGTCTGAGACTCTGATAGAAGCCACAGGAAGTGTCACACATTCCTACTCTTTATTCATTTCTAGCTTACATATAATATCCCATTGAATCCTTTCCAATCAAGTTACATTTGGGTAACTGATGGAGGTAAAGCAAAGATAACATCAAGACTTCCACTTCAGTGTTCTCAAGCCAGTGTGCATCACAATCACCTGGAGAGTGGGATCAAAATGAATACTTCTGGGCCGCACTTGCATGCATTTTTAGGATGTGTGTTAGGTTATTTGGATGAAGGAAGTTCCCTGGACCACATTTTGAGAAATACTACTCCACAGTCACCTAACCTGACTGAATCCTTTGGCTTGGCACATTGGTCACTGGGTTTTACTACCAGAGTTTAAATCAGAATAACTCATTTCCTTCTTACAAAAGATATGAGTAGGGCAAGGACTAGGAACCAAAGAAACCACAATGAGAGAAAATGTAAAAATATGATTTTGTTGACTGCTTAACCTGAGCTCTCCAACCTACCTTGCCTTTGTTGAAATCCTATGGCAATATATAAATTATAACAATAATATTGCATTTTGTCATTATCTGTTGAAATGTGTGTGTGTGTGTGTGTGTGTGTGTGTGTGTGTGTGTGTGTGTGTATGTGAAAAAGATAGCTTTGCACCCCTGCCTAAAGGACTAATTCTACAAGCTGGGCATACAGTTGGTACTAAAATACATAACAATAGTAGGATCACAATATGAGCATCAATTACTTTTCATGAACTCACTTATTGCTTTAAATGAGGGATTCTGAATATGACCCATTAGCTAGGAACCTAGAAAGTTCTTATGCCTTCACTGTCGACAAACAATTGTGTGGGCTTCCTTGCCATACAATTGTATTTCATTCCACTGACTGGTGTGAAAGCATTTCTCTTCTCTCCCACTGCTGTTAAGGGCTGATTTGTGCATCCCAGGCAAAAAAGGCAGGGATGTCACAAGATATATCTTCCTTGCTTTGATGCCCAGATTCAGACACCATTATTTATACCCTGTATTAATCACTGGGAAATCTGCGCCATCCTGAGGCATCATATGTCCTATTGACATTCAGATGGTCATCTTACAAAAGTGTAGACAAGACAAAATCGGAGGTGTTAAAAAACAAAACCAGTGTTAGAATTCTCCCAAAGTTGATGTCAATAAAATGTCTTCAAATGACCCATCCCATGATTAAACTTGGTTTCCTGCAGGAATCTTTGATTTTTTTATTTATTTAAGGGCTACTGTTTTTTGTTTTGTTTTATTTTTAGGGATGCTTCCTTAAGGAGCATCTGAAGTTAGCTACTGTTTTTTGCCATAGGATTCAGTACGCCTGACTAATTATCAGGTAAACTAGGATACAGTAGTAAATACTACTGCTAAAAGAATAAAAATACCACTACAACTCCACTTCTACATATCTACCCAAGAGATAAAAGATGCTCACACAAAGACTTGAACACAAATGTTCATAGCAGTATTATTCATGGCCAAAAAGTGGACACGAACCCATATGCCCATTAACTGAAGAATGGATAAAAAATGTAGTATATCCACACAATGAAATATTATTCAGCCATAAAGAGAAATGGAGTACTGATTCATGTTACAACATGAATGTTTCCACAGGAACCTTGAAAACATAATGATAAGTGAAAGAAGCCGGTCGCCAAAGACTTCATTTTGTATGATTCCATTTATAGGAAATGTCCAGAATAGTCGAATCCATAGAGACAGAGAATAGATTAGTGGTTGCCTGGGGATGGTTTTGATGAAAATGTTCTAAACTGGATTATGGTGATGGTTGCAGAACTTGTTAAATTTACTAAAATTCATTTAAATGTACAATTAAAATAGGTGCTTTTTATGGTGTAATAACTCAGTAAATTAGTTTTTTCAAAAAGCAAGGGGAAAAACTGAAACAGCATTTTCCAGAGATACTTCAATAAAAAGAGAAACCTGGGGGAGACAATAAACATTGACAATTAAATAAAATATTAATGCCATTTTCCATTTATTGAACACTTACTATGTGTCAGGCACTTCACTCACTGCTTTACATATATTATCTCCATTGAATCTCACAGCAACAGCATTAAGTTGAATTATTGTACCACCTTCACAGATGAGGAGGCAGGCTCATAGAGTTTAAGTGTCCAAAGTCACTCAACTAGTAAAGGGTACAACCATGATTTGGAGACAAAGCTCAAGTTCTTAACCATATACCATAAGTTTCAAATAAATTTCCTACTTCTAACTCCCATTCAAGACCCTCCCCTGAGGTTCGCAAGATTGCCACCTCTCCACACCCCTCCCTTGCCAATGTCTCACTCATCTCAGCAGAAGAGTGACTTATCCTCAGAGTCCCCCTACTTTCTGCAGTGTCTACTATGGAGTTGCAAATAATTTAAGAGATTTAAAAAAAAATTTTTTAAATGCTATGGTCAAAATTTTCTTCAGAGCTGGGACTTATCTAATATCATAAACCCTTGTTAATTCTGAATACTCCCATGTTCCAGAATTCTCTAATTGTTTTTGTTAATTTCTTTTTAATTCACCCATCCTCTGGCCCAAGCCACGCAGCAAGTGCCATACAGTAAGCCTAGAGTCTTTGGTAAGCCCATTTGGTGAAGGCCCTCAAAACGTTTATGAAAATGTAAGAATGGATGAACAAAGACGAAGCGGCACAAATGCCTTTTGCTGAGCATTGCTATCTAAAAGATCTTTGCTCTGGAATGTTATTAAGGAGGCAGAAATGGCCAATTACCACAGAGACATTCTCTCTCTTCCATTAAACTTTCTAATATAAACATTAAAAGACAGCAGATAGTTCCCTTGTGGATCTAACTAGCAAACTTAAAAGTCTGGTAAAAGAGAAACAAATGATGATAAAAAGCAAAACTGTATCTTAAAAAAATTATACTCTATTATCATCATAACAGGCATGCAAATGAACCACTCAGAGTCCATCCCAGAATGAGAGTAAAACTCTTACACCACCGTAAGTAATAAAACAGGCTGAAATGCGCACACTGCCTAGGTGCCAAGTGCTATTCTGGGAAAAACTTCTATTTGCACTACATCAGATTGGCATTTCTGGGTTAATAGAATGCATCCTAACATTCAGGGAAGACATTCAAATAGGCAATTCATTATTTACTCTTGAGACTCACCTGCTCGTAAAAAGTTTGACGAAAAAACAAAACCAAAACCAAAAATACCTCTACAGAAAAGATGACAAGAATCACTTTGCAAGATAATACAAAGCCCTTGCATACAAAAGGTAAATGACTAAAATTTTATGCATAATTTTTCAAAATTAAAAAAAGGAATTTAAAAAATTATGCACAGGTTATTTCCAAAGAGTATGTAGATCTCAAGGCTAAGCTTATTTAAGATAGCAGATAGAGGTCTCTGCAAGAGGATGCTAAGGATCCACACATACTCAGAGGGAAACGCTCCATTAAAAGCACAGTGTTGGAAAGTCACACATAGTGAGATAGTATTACAAAGAGATAAAAACACTATTTTCATCACATTAGTTCTCTAACTGAAAATCTGTTCAAGTCAAACAATATCGAGTGCCTCTCATTAGTTAGAGCTCTGCCACTCTCTTTTGTAATCTTGGACACGTTGCTTTATCTTTTTCAGTCTTGGTTGTATCTGCTGACGTTCCTTCCAGGTTTGAAAGCCTAGGACAATGCCTTCTGCTTCTTCTGTGCCCCCTACAGCATCTAGTAGTATGGCACCAACCTTCACTTCTTAAATCCAATGAATGGGATCAAATTATGCATTCACTTGCCTGATAAACATTGTTACTTGCCTCTAGGGCAGGCCCACCAAAGACAAAATTGTGAAGTAGGCTATTTACCTGTCCCTATCTGGCATCTATGTTGTGGCGCTTTATCTGCACTAGAGGTCTAGGACCCTCATTGTTTTTCTTCCTCTTTCCTTTACAAATATAGGCTCACAATAAGCTGTCAATGATTAGTGACAACTTGATAAGTGGTCTAGGCAGACTATACCAGAGACCAAGGCCTTGAAGTAACAGAATAATGTTGAGACAGTTGAATTTTACGTGCTAGTTGAGAGAGGTGTGAGTGAGGGAAGGAGAGGAAATGCCTGAACGTTCCAGATACCTGAAATTGCGCCATATATGGGTTACCTATTCCACATATCCTGGGTAAGGATGGTGTTCTCTAAGCCAAGACCAAACTTCCAAGCTCTATTTAGTGCACTTAATATTCTTTTATTTTATGACCATAGACTGCACACTCCTATCTACACGCATCTTACAAATACATACTATGAGTTGGGAAAAAAAGATCCAGAGGAGAAAATATGCCTGACTCCGAGCAGATGAGCTCCAAATCTAGAGAGAACTCTCTGAGAAGGCATGGTAGTTCAGTACACAAGGAATAACACTATAATTTGCATACATTGAAAAACAATATCCTGGAATCAGTGTGTAGAAATGGAAAAGATGCTTTTCTCTTTTGTTAGAAAGTGCCGTTGTCACTTTGAAAGAGTAGTATTGCCTTTATTAATCAGTTTATCACTAGTGACTCACCAAGTCCAGTTCAAGGTATAGTGTTTATGGGACTAAAAAGCTTCTGACTTTTTCTACTTTGCCTTTGTAGTTTCTTTCCATGGACTTTTCTCTTCTTGGTATTTCTCTTCTCACTTGTTCCAGGTGTCTGGATCATTTCTGACTTAGCACTCGATCTTTGGAGCATATCTATATCATCGCTCACATTCCCACTGTGACTCTAACACAATTACCCTTATTAGAAAGTACATTTCAAGGAAAACATGATTATGTAGTAATTTAACATTCCATCTTCTTTAGGAAGGAGGAGTAGAGCTATAGTGTGCAGGGCACTATGCTTAGTATGAATCACTTTTACCTTTGGCACTGGTGGATTTTGTGACTAGACATCTTAGCATCAGAAGAGACAGATTGTCAGGCCCTACTCCCATCCAATTTAAATCCTAAATCCTGTTTTATGTCACTAAGATTTAAATTAGGACAGAATTTCCTTCCTCAGCACAAACAGTAGGTATACTCCTAGACTGAGCCAAAGAGCAGTAGATATAGTTGGCCTATGGAATACTAATCAGACATTATGCTGGAAAAGCAGTACTGGCCTGTGTCAGATGACCCAGGTTTAGTTTAGTTCTGGACAAATCACACTATCTGGGCCACAGTTTCCACATCTATATAATGAAGTTGTAGGACTATATATGAGCATTCCAAAACTGTTCCTGATGAGGAGCTGTTCTTTTTAATTTTTCCCAAAGTTTGAAGAACTGTTCAATTCAACAAATAACTGAGCATCTCTCATTAGTCAGCTCTGCCATTATCTTTTGCAACTGAAGACAAGTCACTTCACTTCTTTCAATTTCAGTATCCCCCTCATCCATCTTTGTACCTGCTTCAGCATCTAGCCAAGCCTTTCACTGATGAGAAACTTGGGGATACAAGTTGCTGGCAGGAATGAAAGGCAGTTATGAGAGTGAAGCACAGATGGAAAATAAGAAAGGCAGCTGCCAACTAGATTTTTTTTCTTGGCAGAGAGTCCCCCCAGGAGAAGGCTGTAATTGCAATAATTCTGTTTTTACAATTGACCAGGTAAGGCTTTTAGAATCCCTGGTAGAGTGAAATTTAATAGTTGTTAGTCCTGTTTCTAACCCAGGCACTCCAAGCCTTACAAATCCATCCTTTTCTCCTGAGAAAGGAACAAACAAAGGCTTCAGTTATCCTGCCTATATGGTGGTACAGATAATGGTGGTAGTAGGATGACACAACTGGGACCCAACAGTGACATAATCTCAAAATGTGTCTTGGTTCATTCTTGGAGACAGTAGTTCTCAGGGTTCCAAGTGAGCTTGATTGCTTCATAATTGATCAACTGATTTGGAATCTTGTGGGTGTAAACATTTATTGCTTGAATACATAGAGGAACTGCCTGAGACTTACCATTTGATTTATTCAATAGATGTCAGAATTCTAGGGCTAATCATCTATGTCTTCCTTGAAACATAATGCCTACATAAGCGTCTTGAGAAAGTCCCATTGAAGGAGCTCATGTCGCTTTAATTTAATCAAACATATCCTTTAAATCAGCAGGAAACATCCAGTATTATTTTTTCTTCGACAAATTAGTAATATATATTATATGTGTAAATGAAGAATTAAATTGTTTTTCTCTCCAGATGATGTGCATTTCTCTGAGATGTTTCCTCCCAGGCTCTCATAAAGGCTCACATAAAGTCAGTCATAAAAAGCCTTATTCCAAACACCCCATTGCTTGCTCCTCCCTTCTGCAGTAGTTCTGGTCAAAGTTCATAAAGTATGAGTGACACAAATACCAGCCAGGAGGGGAAAATAACACCCAATACTGCTTCTCAGAAGGAGCAAAATTAATCACAGCTGATAATTGCATTTGCAAATGACGATAATACATCATATAATCTCATTAAATTTTGAAGCACTATGGCTTTTAGAAAGACAAAACAGCAAAAATCCACATTAGTAAAGATAAAAATCCCTTATGTGTATGAAATCTCAGAATAAATTTCTTTGAGTTGCTTTGCCTCTTATCCATACAAAGTGTAAGATGCCACAGCTATGAGAATCAGAAATCACTCCCTCTGGGGAAACTATCTCCCTACCCCTGCTCCTTACTTAAAAAGAATTATATTGTAATCCATGATTCTTGACAGAAATGACAGGTAACGTTGGTCTAGGAGACATAAGGCTGAGAAGGCTGAAAATTATCCCCTCTGTTTTCTAAGTACCTATAATATTAACAAAGCTAGCTGAGGAAGCACAGATGATTAGATGCTATTCTTTATGAAGAGTTCAAAGCATTATATGGAGGACTAAACCTTACAAAACTTGGAATTATATGGTGAACTAGAAAGGTGGAATTAGTGGGCCTTTAATGTAAGCAGAAGAGGAAGAAAGAGGAAAACAATTGTCTGAGACACACAAGAAGAAATATAAGCCAAAGAGAAAGAGTTGTTCACGGTAGGATTAGTAAAGTACAGCCCTGAATGCAACAGTGCTTCACAGACTTTAATGTGCATACAAATCACATGGAGATCTTGTTCCAATGCACATTATGACTGAATAAGTCTGACGTAGGCCTGAGAGTCTGCATTTCTCATGAGCTCCCAGGTGATGCTCTTGTTCTTGGCCCATGGACCATAGACATGGACACAGACAACCAAGTTGTTGAGTAGTCTGGAGTGTTACTGGTCAAATACATTTGCTGTTTCAGACCAACATCATTAAACCTTTATTAAGCATCTCCTTATATGAGGCGTTATAGGAAGCTGCATGAAAGTAAATCTCTGCCCCTCTCCTAATTAATCTTGTAATCTAGTTGGGGACGCAATACTTAAAAGGGATAGTTTTCTGCAAGGTCACAGAAATGATCCTTGATGCTGAGATCTCTTGATTGAACCTCTGTGCAGCATGGTGTTTAAGTACCTTATTGGGGAATCCAAAGAGAGCATGGATTGGGGTAGAGGGAGGAAGGCTGAGGGAATGAGCATAGAACATACATGGAGGATTTAATTTCACAGTCTGAAGCAATTTCACAGGTGAAATTTTTCCATTAACATTGAGCAAAGCGTTCCCCCTCCCCTTCATTGAGGGGAGGAGACATTTTAACCTTGAATCAAATGTGTGAATTGAATTTAGGTAATATCATCTCACATTCTGCACATAAAACTTCACAACATATAAAGGAGGAGCATGGTGAACACCATTTTAAGACAATTGTAGTCATACCCTGGGTCTCAATGTACCACAAGATCCTCATTAAAAATGGGTGGCAATAGGATTAAGGACCTCCTCAACATTTTCATCCTTCAATGAGTTTTAACATTACACGTAAGCATAATTTGATGAAAATCAAATTATATTCCTGAACGTTGAAAGGTACATGCTCTTCAATATTTTCATCTTTAGCATAATTTTCAATGTTAAGGATAGGTAGGATTCTAATAAAACTGAAATTATATTGCTGAACTCTGAGAGCAAGACACCAATTTTTATCACAGATCTGACCTGTTCTCATTTCCCTAACTGAATGCTTCCATACTTCGTAAGGACTCAATTTTGGGAATTTTTTAAAAGTCTTCATACTGCATTGTAAAATTCTTAAAAAATAAGAAGTTTCTTCCATGTTTGTGACATCAGCCTCTTTTACTATGACTTCCAGATGTAGCTGCCAGCTTCAACCTCTCCCTGCCCAAGCACTTTATTTTTACCCACTCTATGTGGTGTTTATCCTGGTCATTCATCATTTGAAATCCAAGCCACTTTCCTTTTCTGATGACTTGGAGCATTAGAACCACCTCAACAGGAGCGATGTGTATAGTTAAAACAGATATCAAGATATCCAACTGGAATAGTGAATGGGCGGCTCTTTCTGGTGATAAGTAGATGATCTGGAGCTCTAAAAGTCTCTCATGTCTAATGATTCTTCAAGCCCAGGAGAAAGAAATCTCAGGAATAAGAATTCTGATTTTTCTATTTTCGTTAACCTCACATTTCTAAAACTTTCTTGAAATTTTGGAATAAAATTGAAGAAAAGTCTAGTGTTTCACACAATGAAGCTTTGAGACAGCTCAGCATCTTGGGTTTCTTCATCTTAACACAATATAATATACTGATGAAGAGTATTGCCTCTAGAGGCAGACCATTTGGAATTTGAATTCTGTCTCTGCCACTGTGCAAACCTAAAAATTTATATAGTCTAGCCATGCCTCAATTTCCTCATTTGTTGAGTATGATAATGATGACAATAATAATAATATAATAATGGTACCTACTCATACGGTTATAATGAGGATTAGATTAATTAACACCTATAAGGCTTTTAGAATAGTGTCTGGCACATAGTAAGCACTCAGTAAACATTAACTACTTTAATGTCAATTATTATTTCTCATTTGTTTTTTTATAACTGAAGACATTTATTTTGTTATTTTATTTATTTATTTTTTTGAGGAAGATCAGCCCTGAGCTAACATCTGCTGCCAATCCTCCTCTTTTATGCTGAGGAAGACTGGCCCTGAGCTAACATCCGTGCCCATCTTCCTCTACTTTATACATGGGACACCTACCACAGCATTGCTTGCCAAGCAATGCCATGTCCACACCCGGGATCTGAACTGGTAAACCCCAGGCCGCCAAAGCAGAACATGCGAACTTGACTGCTGCACCACCAGGCCGGCCCTATTTCTCTTCTTAAAAGAGAGGAGAAATGACTTCTGCAAGTATCAATGTCAGTGTATTAGGATGGAGGGAAGAGAATGGGGGATCCATAGATAGAGGTAAAAATAATATGAGTAACATGTGTGGATGGACAGATGACTAAAGCGGAGAGATGCAGAATCACGTATGGAAGATAGGATAAAGAACGGCTTTCTCCACCCTTAACAAGTGACTCAGTTACAGACTGACAGCAGTAATCAAAACCTACTCTAGAAAACTTGAAATAAGAAGGAGAAAGTTATGGAAAGATACACAGAGGATAAAAAAGTAATTATCTTTCTTTAAATCTCTAGTGTATGTGTGTGTCAGAGAAATAGAGAGAGAGAGAGAGAGAGAGAGAGAGACAGAGAGACAGAGAGATAGAGAGGAGAACCTAAACAGGATGTAGAAAACTGCTAAGCACTAAAAGTTAGGACTTTGCTATGTTCACCTATAAAACCAAATCTGTAAGTGGAGGATCCTAAACATTTGCTATTATAAGAAGCATCTGGTGCAAGGAGTAAATTTAGCATCTGTATTTTGGGTGATTATTAAGTACTCTAAACTTCTATCAAAATTATCGCCAACTCTTTGATGTCTCATTGATTTTACAAGCCACATCAGATTTTACTCTCATTTTCATTGGAGGCTTATAGGAATGTAGAACAATGAAAATTAAATAACATGCTGAATGGTGATTTAAAAATAGCTGTGCATTATATATTTGGGAGAGATGGAAGGGGCAGGAATATAATTTAAGCATATCCTGGGTAATTTTCCTATTCCACAGTGATATAAAAGCAAATCTATCACATATAAATACCACCACAATGGTGAATAAAAAGAATATTTAGAAATCATAATGATCACGTCCTCTTATCCAGAGTAATACCATTGTCTTAACCTCATTTCTTTACCAATCAGCAACTCTGCGGGATATGAAAAATCTTAGAACTATCACATACCACCTCAAGTAAACATGATACATGAAATAATATTATGATGGTGTTTATAGAGCTAAATCATCTGAAATTGTCTTTTAAAATATCACAGAACGTATTTTCCTTTAACTCATTCTTCTACCTTAAGAATACTCTGTTTTAAAAGGCCTTAATTCATAGAATCTTTTCAGAAGAATTTTCCTTTCCCTATAGTATTGATACATAACAACTTTGGTGTGTGTGGGTGTGTCACAGGAGTCGAGGTAATAGCTACTGAACATTCTTCACTCTAGGAGGAAAGTATTATAAATAAACAATACAAATGCCACCATTATGAAAATAAAGTTTAAGATTTTCTTTCCCAGAGAGTTCATGGACCATCTTTTACAAGAATTAAAACATTTAGTTCTGGTGACTTCAAAAAGGATTCCAAGACTTGATTCCCCAAATCAAGGAGAAATTTCAAAATATGTAAGGCACTTTCAGATCACAGAAGGTGTTATTTAGGTGGAGTTCGTGTCTGTCTATCATTCAGAAAGCCAAAATTGTGAAATGGAGGGGCTTTCGAGGCATCTGATGTACGTTCACTCTTCTTTTCATTCTCTTCTTTTGTCAAGCTTATCTTTATTTTACACTAAAACTTGTTCTGTGATATTTTCCTGTATCCCTGTAAACCTGATGTTTTATTCCTTGAATAGACCTCCCTTTGTCCTGCCATGCTTTTTGCATATAGCAGTTCTGACACAGAAGGCCTCTTTAGCTCCTATTATTGTTATTGGTGGATGACAGGCAGAACCCTTAGGACCCTATTGAAGGACCTTTAACGCTTTGCATTTCTATTCTGTGCAGTTTCCTGCTTGCACTCATTCAATTTCACACAGCTCTTGCTGCAATCTTCCCAAATTCGTTCTGCAGAAACTCATCACTTTTATTTTTACCCCCTTTGCTTTCACTTTGGTCCCCATTACCAACCTAACCAGATTCTGATTTCCATTCACTTCAGGAGTACTCCCACTTTTCACATCATCTTTCATTCTTTTGGTATGCAAACCTAAGCCTATGAAATGCTTCTGCTTTCTCTCTCCTGAGTTTACCTACTGTGTAATAAGAAAGCTCTTTACCACGTCCTTGTCACATCGCTTGGTGTATCTATCTATTAAGATCTCATACTTAGAACTATGGTCTCTAAACTTTAAAAGATGCGCAATTTTCCCATGAAGTTCATTCTACTAAGAGTCAACACTCTCCAAATGCCTTTGCTTTGGTTTTCCCTTTTCAGAAGCAGTCATTTAACTGCTTTTGAGTCTGTTTGATTTAGGCTATAACCAAGTTTCATCTTCGCTGTTCTGGTTAGAATGGTTTGTCTAGAAAGCCTCAGATGGAGACAAGCCTCTCATACCTTAATGATGAAACAGGTTGAGCCTCCTGAAGACCAGCTTTCTCATCTTAATCTGTAGTGAATGAAGTGAAAGAACTCAGTTCCTTTGCAAATGACTACACTGAGCAACTACTGCAAAGGGCCTAAAGAGAATGACTGTCTGTGGAGTAAACCAGAGAGAGGATGTCCCGAATCCTGGAGACTAGATATACTTACCTGAGTAGTACAGGTATTCTGTGCAGATCACAGCAGATGGCAATGTTAGGAAGTCTAATCAGATAGACAATTGACATCAGGAAGACCCAATGTTAGGTAACAAATGACATGGCAACAGGTGGGTAGGGCCAATTTTTAGGGTAATTTGGGAGCTACAGGTTAGTTGGCAGCATCAAAGATGGCCAGATACAGGGTAAGGAGAGCAAGTGGTGAAGGACAAAAGGTGAAAACCTAGTTACTTAAACATGGGTCCCAGGCAAGGATTTGGTCACAAGGAACAATTAAGAGTAGATGAAGACTGACCTGCTGCTGGGCTAAATGCTCCAATGGGTCTTTATATTTCCTCTGATTAGGGGCTAGATTGACCTTAAGATGCTGGAGCAATGCCGGGAATTAAAATGTCCCAGCTCTGGAGGCTGAAGGCAGGGAGGCAGAGAACCAGGCTTGTCATTATAGCTGGAGTTCCATACTGACAGATTTTTGTAGCTAATAACTATAATTTAATTACAATCAACCTGTAGCTCTTTAGACTTTGTATAGCACAGTGGGACTAGTGTAATTGTTGTCAGCAACAGGCGCCATTTTAATGTAACCTTTAATACTTAGAGTTTTTAAAAATAGCAGTGATTAGACTTTCTTAAAAGCATTTTAAAAGCTTTCTTAATTCAAAGTTAATTCTATTTTATACTTAAGTAGATGTAGTTATTGATTAGGTGAGAGTGTTTCTTTAGAAAAGAGCCAGGTAATGAAGGAATTATCATACCATTTTTAAACATTAAAAAAATAAAAACATTTATACCAAGAATAAGGCTGGAGACTGATGATGGTATGAACAGTGTTTTTAGATTTGCAGACAGTCTCAGGTAAGGACACTGACACCTATCATCTTCGCAGAGGGCAAAGACGACACAAACTCCCATTGCTACTCATGAAAGATCTCCAGCTTGTACTTATTTTTATACTCTCCCAAGTCTCCGAAATAACTCTATTTTCAGTTGAATTACTAACATCAAGTGATCAAAAAAATCTACAGTTTATAAATGGAAAGTTGATTTCTAATTGTAATTCCATAGTAATAATAGGTGTTCTTTTCCTGGAGCTTACGCTAGGTCAAGAAAATAATCTTCAGAGAGGAACTTTTAAGAAATACTAATAAGTACTTTGCTGAGAGAATGTATTCTGTGTGAAAGGGGTAGCACAATAAAATACACCAATATGTGATGTGGTAGGAAGTGAATCTAGAAGTAAGAGGTTTTGAGAAGGAAATGAAAGAGGAAGAAGGAACTGAGGAAGGATGGAAGAGCCATAGAAGAACAGAGATGCTCAAAGGAATGAGAGATAGTAGAGAAATGTGGCCCACGTAGTGTGTGGAAAGGAAAAAGAAATGGTATGAGTGGGAGGGGTAATAATGTTGAAGTGGAAGATTAAATGGCAGAAAACTAAATAGGAAATTGGAAACATCATGCACGAAATTAAATGTTTGCCTTCTACATGGGGGAAAATGTCATTTTTCAAGCCAGATTAAGTGAACATGAGGCAATATACACATTAAAAAAGTAAGCAACAAGTAGCTCTCTATGACCTTAGCTATAGAATTTACTAGGAACATCTTTTAGTTCCTTCTTTCAGCTCCAGAATGTTGTTGGAGAAAATTATACAACTGTGCAGACTGGTCTCACTTTAAAGATTTTATTTTTCCTTTTTCTCCCCAAAGCCGCCCGGTACATAGTTATGTATTTTTTTTTTTTTTAGTTGTGGGTCCTTCTATTTGTGGCATGTTGGACGCCACCTCAGCACGGCCTGATGAGCAGTGCCATGTCTGCGCCCAGGATTCAAACCGGTGAAACCCTGGGCCGCTGAAATGGAGTGTGCAGACTTAACCACTCAGCCACGGGGCCGGCCCCTGATTGGTCTCACTTTAAATGCATGGCCACAAATTTCAAATGGCACAGAACATTGCCCAGAGATGTTCCTACCTTCCCTAGTATGTTTACTTTTGCACTTTGAAAAAAAAAACTTCACACCTTTTCCACTCTCTTCAAACCCACTGCAACAGCTCATTTCGCTGCTCCTCATCTCTCCACACTCTTGTACCTCATGTGCACATAATCTCAGCAGATGATCCTGCCACACAGTCAGCCTTCTACTGCTACAATAGATGATTTGTCCCTATTTCTTTTAAAGAATTCCATCTAGATTTCTCAAGACGTCGTGCCTGCAATTATCTCTTTTCTCCCCTGTGTTAGCAATCCTTCCCTCTTTATGGGATTATGCCCATCAACATTTAAAACACTATAGTATCACCTATTTTAATAAAACAAACACACAAGAAAATTTCCCCTTATTACCATATCCTTCTCCAGCTACTGTCTCATTTCTCTGCTCCCCCTGAGGGCAAATCTTGAAAGAGTTGGCACATTCACTGTCTCCAATTCCTCACTCACATTCTCCCCTCATCCCACCCCATTGTAGTTTCTGCCATCACCAAGGCTGCTTAAGTCAAGGTCACCAATGATCTCTATGTTACCAAATAGAATAATGACTTCTCTGTCTTCACTTCACTTGATTTCTTAACAGCACATAATGCAGTTGACCACTCCTTCCTTCCAGTATAGAATACTTTCTATAGCTGTCTTCTGTTACTATTCCTTTTTTTTTCCTTCTAACTCACCAGATGTTCTTTCTTTATCGCTTTTGCAGGATTCTCCTTTTTTGCTTAACCTCTTTATGATGTCATGCCCCAGGACTCTGTTCTTGACCTTTTTCTTTTTTCTATAGACTATCACTGAGTGATGACATCTGTTCTCACGGATGATATTTATACATGTTTATGCATCCTAAATTTATATCTCCAGCTGCAACCTCTCCCAATTCAGTTTTATATTCAATTGCCTACTTAACCCAACAACTTGTATATCTAACACATCTCAAACTTAATATCTCCAACACAGAATGCTTGACTTCTACCACAACCAGAAACTGCCTCTCCTCTCTATCTTACCTCATTAAATGGTACTACCATATATGCAACTGTGCAAGCTAAAATCCCAAGCCTCCATTTTTTGGAATCCTTTCCCCCTCTCACTATCTTAATCTAATCTATAAGAAAATAAAATCAACTCTATCTACCAGGAATGTCATAAATCTTACCCTTTCCTACTACCTCCACTGCTATCACCCTAGACCAGGCCATCATTATCTTTTTCTAATTATTGCAAGAATCCCTTAATTAATTGTCCTGCTTCCATTATTGCCTTTTTCCAATCCTTTCTCCATACAACAGCCACAGTGATTTTCAAAAAGCCAGAAATAGTATCATGTAACTTTTTTTCTTGAAACCTTCTAGGGCAGCGTTGCCCAATAGAAATATAATATGAGACACAAACGCAAGACACATATCTAACTTTACATTTCCTAGCAGCTACATTTTTAAAAGTACAAACAGGTGAAATTAATATTAATAATATATTTTCTTTAACCCTACATATCTAAAATATTATTTCAACATGTAGTCCATATAAAATTATTAATGAGATAGTTCACATCATGTTTTCCATACTAAGTCTTAGAAATCCAACGTGTAATTTACTCTTAGTACATCTCAATTTGAACTAGTCACATTTTAAGTGCTCAATAGGCATACGTGAGTATTGCCTAACATATTGGGTGGTGGTGAAGTTCTAGGGGATTGTTTTCACATTTACAGTAAAATCCAGAATCCTCAAGGTTCACAAAACCACACAGGAAACGACTCCTGTCTACCTCCTCTCTATCCACTCTCTCGCCTTGCCCACTATGATCCAGCCCTAGCGGTCTATCTGTCTCTCCAGCCACCTTTTTCCTTTCTGAGGTCTTTTACCCTTGATGTTATATCTTCCTGGGATGTGCCTTTCCCTATCCTCACTTGACTGGCTCCTTCTTATACATCATGTCTCAGCTTAAATGTCACCTCATATCTAATCAAAAGGAAACCTGCCAATCTATTTAATTGTCAATATTTATCAATAACTGATATTTCCTCCCTTATTATTTTGTTGTTCTTCTCCTCCCACTAGATATAAGCTTCTTGATCACAAAGACATTGTCTGCCTTATTAGCTATTGCAGTCCTAGGGCCCAGAACAGTGTCTGGCACACAGTAGGCACCCAATAAATGTTTGTTTAATGATTGAATGAATACATTCCAGGCATGATAGTCTCTCTATATCCAACTCTTTGTTATCCACTTAAGAAATAAGCCAACCGGCTTTGGCATGACTACATGCTAGCATGTATGCTAGAATCAGAGAAGTCACTTAAAGAGAAAAATAGTAACCATTCTCAGTCTGCCCATGACTAATTTCCACTTATCTTGCAAGTTCCAGCTTAAATATTGCCTCCTCAGGGAAGCATTTCCTGATCCTATAGACTATTTTCTCCACACTGTTTGTACCCATCTACCCAGTATATTCTCTTTTATATTACTCACCATGCCTTTCATTATTTGTTCCACACCTATGGACTATATGCTCCACGAGGGCAGGGTTTGTGTTGGTCTTTTTTTATCTCCTTATCTAGTGCAGTGTCCAGTATGGAGCAAAAGTTCATTAAATGTTTGCTTGATTGAATTAAACTAAACAGGCTCACACTGGAATTGAGGCTAGTAAGTCTGAACCTCAATATATACTTGCTTATTGAGTGAATCTAAGTTCCAATGTGAAAGAAAATTGAACTTTCATGTTTGTGGAATGACTCTATGATAGGAGAAAAAATTTGAAGCATAAACTATGCATTGCTCTGGTAGTATAACCTCCTCTTCCTTTATTAACCTAAATTAAGATTCTGATATTCAGATATTTCATTTCAGAAAAATCTGAGAAGGTTCAAGTCACTAAAATAGCCATTTTTGTGAGTAGTTGGGGAGATACGTCTCTACTTAAAACAGTGCCTTGTTTGGAACTCCGCAGGTGGCTAGAGAAATGGTAAAATAGTGACACCCTTTCAGGAAGAGAGATAAGAGGGATCAAAGCCAGCTTATGGGTGGCAAAGAGGATAATCCTCTATCGCATGAAGGATTGATCTCTTTCAGTGTGAAAGGAGAGTAGCTCTGACAGGTGTCAAAACATAGAAAAGTAGCACTTTTTGCTTCTATCATAAAGATAAATTGGAGCAAGTGTCTTAGCTCTTGAGACTATTTGAACTCCATGGCCCAGGTGGCAGAAACTACAACTACAAGGCAACTTAATTCAGCCTGAGAGGGCTTTACTTACCTTTTTCTTGATTGTTAGCTGATTTATTAATTACAGTAAGCACTTTTTATGAAACTGACTAAGGTTTCTGAGTGTAGTATATTAACTCTAGGCATAGGTAGTGACAAGTAGGCCTTGCTCTCACTGGGATAAACCTGCACTATTTTCTTTTGATCAATTGGTCTTATTAATATGTGACTTTTAACGAACATTTATTGATTATCTGCTACGTGCTAGACACTTTTCTAGGCACTGAGGATACAGAAGCAAGCAAAACAGATAAAGCCCCAGCACTCAGACAGCTTATATTCTAGTGGACAGAGACAAACGAGTAACTAGATAAAGCAATAATTATGTAGCATAATATAAGGGCTATCAAGAAGAGTAAAGGCAAGAGGACAGAGAGTAATGATGAGGGCAGGGGGTGATTATTGTAGATAAGGTGGTCAAGGAAGGCCTCCCCTAGGGAGGTGTCATTTGAGCAGAGACGTGAATACAATGGAGAAGCAAACAAAAGGAATAGCTGGGGCAGGGTGTTTTAGAGAGAGGAAACAGAAGCTTTTCTATTGAATTTCGCTCAAGGCTTAAATGCTTTATGACAATTTTCAGTAGCATTTTGGAGGTCTTCCAGCCTACCTCTGTGGCCCTCTTCTGCTCCGGAAGTCTGAAATACCCAGACTTTTGCTGTCCCCCTCCAGACCAGGTGCCCAGAAGAAAGTCATCTGACATCCCAGCCACCTGACTGGGTCCTGCTCACCTAATCCTTGCCCTAGTATTTTAAGCACTGACATTACAGAAATGAAAATTCATGGGCCTTCCCTCAAGGAGATCACAGTCAATTCCTTGGAGATAGGCTTGGGTTCTCATACCCTTTTCTCAAGTTCTTTTGGCCAAAACTCTTAGAACCACCTGGCTAGGCATATTGCAGCAATTCAGCTGTGCATCTTCAAAGCCCCATTCCAGTCTCCTCAGAGTAGGGGCCCTTGATTCTGGATTCTTGGCCTGGTAATGGGTTGGATATGCTCTACCCATTTGGACTACATGAAAGTTATTTTGAGGGTTAAATTTTGCTCGTTTGCATGTTTTACATTTTTATTGGGGTATAATTTCCAAGAAGTGAAATGTGCAGATCTTAATTGTACCGTCCAATAAGTTTTTCTAAATGCATAAACCTGTGTGTCCCAAATCCCACTCAAGTTAAATGGTATTTTCATCACCCCAGAAAGTTCTTTTGTACTCTTTCTAGTCAGTCTCTCTCAAGAGGCAACCAGTGTTCTGATTTTTTTTCACCTACAGCTTAGTTGTGTCTATGCTTGAACTTTATATAAATGGAATTATACAGTATGTACTCTCCTGTGCCTGGCTTCTTTCACCCATCATACGTCCGTGGAATTCATCCATGTTGCCTATATTAGCAATTGATCTCTTTTAACTGTTGAGTGATGTTCTATTGTATGACTATACCACAATCCATCTACTTATTGAGAGAAATTTGTATTGTTTCCAATTTTTGACTATTATAAAGAAAACAGCTATGAACATCAGTGAAAAAGTCTTTCTGTTACTGTGTGTTTTCATTCCTCGGGGGTAATTACCTAAGAGTGGAAGATGGGTCATAGGGTGTTAAGTGATTAAGAATCTTAATGTATGTAAAATTTTGACTCTGAGGCAAAACTACCTATTGGTAATGGTATGAACCCTCTTCTGGGTGCTGACAGTCTGACTCTGGCTGAAAGAATCGCTGTATTAAGACAGTATAGCATAGTGGCTATGAGTAAGGTTTCTGGACTCAGACTGCCTAAGTTCACATCTTGGCTCCATTACTTAAAAGTCGTGAGGCTTTGGGCATATTGTATAATGACCTTGGACCTTGGATTCCCTATATGTAAAACACACTTGTCTTATAGGTTTGCAGAGTGAAGATTCAATGAGATTCTTTAAAACTAGTCAGTACAGTGCCTAGGCACTTCCCAAAGTATCAATGAACGTTGACTTAGAGATTGACGGGACTTAAGTCCTATTTGCACTTCCCTGAATGCTTCAGTGAATATAACATCAAAATCAAAGGCAACCAGACACCAAAAAGTATACAATTAAGTCACCACAAAAGAGCAAACTCTGAGCTTAACAGGAAACAAAATTTAAGTTAAATGATTCCCCTGAAATAATAGTGTACAACTGAATATTGATTAGTTGTTCACCTTTACTCTTCAAACTTTGTCTTCAGCAACATCAAATTTCCTTGTTCAATAATATTGGTGTATGTACATAAGCCTAATATGTTTTCAGTTCCTTGAAAACAAATTGTTGACATTCACAGGGGGTGCCACTAATAACAGCTGAACTTGCAAAATATTAATAGGAGGAGAAATTCAGCAACATCATTAGAGACAATTAATGTCAGACTCATGCACAAAGATGCCTGAACTATAAGAAACACTTATAACTTGGCAATTATTAATTTGTATATGTTTTACTTGTCAATTTCAATAAAATCAATCTCCTGACTCTCTCTACAATGCTGCTGAATATAGTTTTGGTTGACTAGCATCAGGCAATGAAAAAACAAATGTGCAAATATCAGGGAAACTTTTCTCCCCTTTCAAGTGAGTCTGCTCAGTTTGCGATGTCAAGGTGCCCAGCTGTTTGATTTCATAACTGCAGCAAATGCCAGGGCCACAATTTTAAACAGATAACCATAACCTTTGATTTCACTTCCAAAGGAAACTGTAATCACTGATATAGCTTGGACTCTAACCCAAGAGAAACTGAAAATCTAAAATTAAGTTTTTCCAGTTCTTCTTCAAGCTAAATCATTGAACAATATATTTGCTTCAGCTTGGGGTGGCCCCAATGTTGGTATAAACTTCAATTCATTTTAAAGGGAAATTGAAGGGTTATTTGGATTGTGTGGTCTTTTCCATTTTTTAAATGGAAAGAACAGAATTTCAAACACTCGTATTGAATGGAAAAGGTCCAAAGAAAAACAACCAATTCCTGATTTTCCCTAATGACATTGCTGGTGATATGAGAAGTCAGGATTCTGCCTCTAACAAAGCCACAGGGCCATGTTGTAGGCTGAAGTTTTAGTGGATGTCATCGGCAAAAGGTAAGAAAATCGTCCCCTGCATCTTGGTAGCCCTCTAACTATATTATGCAGCTGTAATCTATGGATATGTTGGAAATCCGTATGCCCTTCAACCATTACAACCTGGCAAATGTCCTAACCTCATGTAAACTAAAAGGCATTCAAATTTCTGAAGGAAAAAAGAGCTCAAATTAAATAACTCTGCATTCAACAAATGCTTGTGCCAGTTTTATGGGCTTATTTAAGCTGTCAGATATTAACTGAGTTAGGTGCACCCTTCTGTGTATCGCCCCTGTACTCCTTAACTCCCCCACTTACCTCTATTATAGTACTTATCACACAGCTGCCGGTTCAATTTTTTCTAAAATGCAAATCTGATTACGTCACTCCTTGCTTAGTATCCTTTAGTGGTCTCCTGCTGTTTCCAAGGTAACATCTAGACTCTACTTTGGCCTACAAAGGCCCTTCCTGATCTGGCCCTTGTTTATCTTTCTAGCATCATCTCCTGCTGTCTCTTCTTTTCCATTCCCAGTTTTTGCCAAACTGGCCTACCTACAACTCCTCCAAGCAGCCACATTTGCTTCTTTCACTGCCTTGACATATACTTTTCTTGCTAATTTGAATGCCTTCCCCCTATCCTAGCCAATTCTCCTTATTTTTTTTCTGCTTTTTATCCCCAAATCCCCCCAGTACATAGTGGTATATTTTAGTTGTGGGTCCTTCTAGTTGTGGGAATTCTTCTTACTTTTAAAGATTCAACTCCAGTGACATTTTCTTTTAAGATCATTTTTGTTTTTGCTCACATAAGAACAACTCAAATTGACATTGCTCCATTGCTCTCCCTTAGCTCCTACTGAATATTATTATCATAGCTCTTAATGCTTTCACAATTGTGGATTTTCTCAGTAGTCTCCCCGACTATACCGTAAGCTTGTGGTAGGCAGTGATACTATTTTGTAAATTTCTATATTCCTTAGAGCCTCTCTCAGTGCCTGGCTCAAAGTGGATGTTCGGTCAATGTTGGCTTTAACAATGTGACAAAGGGAAGGAAAAATGCTTGCAATTCCAATTGATGCATTCATCTTTTGAGTTCTTAATAGACATAGCTTTGACGTGTAAACCTTGAATGCAAACACAGCATGAACACTCTTGGCCTAATTCATTTTTATCTGTGACCCTCTCGACAGCCCTGCTGGTCTCCTGCCTGTTAGAAGGCAGTCCTCTGGCATTCTATCAAATCTTTTGAAAGGTTCTTTGGCCTTCTGTTCATGTTCTGGTTACCATTTCAATTGCCTGTTGGGGACTGATTCTAACACTCTGTCCTTCTGGCCACTACATGAGCATCTCCTCTGAATCACCCTTTGACCAATTCAAGTAACTTGTCTAGTCCCTTGATCACTGCTCCCCAGCCAAGCGTAGCATGAACTGTTCTTTTGCCCAGGTTGCTTAATAACTCAAATGTACTAATATATTAACATTTTGTAAAAAACAAAACAGTGAGACATTGAATAGAGCCAAAAGTAATGTCTGGAGATATAAAATGGTCAAGGTCTTAGGGGCAGGGGTTACGAAAGCATATGAATAGCAAGCAGTCTCGCTTTTCATTTCTCCCCAGTAACAATATTTCCTTAACTCTATAGCGAAAGTTCTGTCCTAACATCCCCACCGGTAAACTGAATTTCAGGCCAATTCCCATGCATTCAGGTGTCCTATATCATTTTTTTCCCCCACCAGGCTTCAGTGGGGTTAATAAACCCAAATATTCCTACTACAGTATTTCTTCTCTAATAGGCCCTAGACATCCTGTAGGGATAAGCCAGTATCCCTACGGTAATCACAATTGCAAAAAAAAAAAAAAAGATGTGTTTAAACAGTTTCAAGAGTAGGATGCATCTGGAATAGAACAGCTGCTGACCTTTAAACATAATTTTGTAACACAGGTCTTTCAACTACTACTGACCCCAAAGAATATCAAATAATATATTTGCCTTATTGGATAATAATTTGCAATATGCTTGAAAGGTCTTCTCTCTCTCTTGGGCCATTGATGTTTTCATGCTTTTGAAGAGTATTAGATACCTGTTATATTTTCATAATCCTCAAGTTGCCTTCTATTCTTTCGAAAGATCCACTGAATCTCATGATTTGCTGTGGAGATTAGCACATTATTGATGCTTTTCCTTTCAGATGCTTTGTAAAGAAAAAGTAGAAGTATGGATGCAGAATTGTTTCAGTGTAATTTTGAAGTCCTTCATTATGTATCACAAAGAATGCTACCATTCTTAAAAACATACCCCTCCCACTCCATCTCATGGTGGGGAGGTGGGTAAGTAATTTATAAAATGTTATAGAGTTTTATTTGCATGACACAATTTAAGAAGAAGCTTCTAAATCTCTCATCAGCCAAGCAAAATCATAACACTTTCCTGTGCCTTTTAAACCCCACAAAGAAAGACATGACTGTAGAAGTGTACAGTGTTTGCTAATAAGTCCTCATACATGGAGAAATAATCAAAATTTCCTGTTATGACTGAAGAGAAATGCATTGGTCTTAGTTTGTCAACCAAGAATATAGATTTGGGTGATGTAGGAGGTAGAATTCAGTAAAGTTCATCCTTGACTTGGCACCAACATCTGAAGGGATAGTGCAGAAAACAATTGTGACTGAAAGACAGCACAGACAGTGGTCAAGAGCCATATTGTTTCTACCTTCTGCACAGAAAACAAGGAGTGATGAATTTACTACCTGAAACATGAACCAGAACAGGGAAACTCAAGCAATGCTCAGAGCGCTTTTAAAGGCAAAAGGACACAAGAAAATAGCAAAGTATGCCAGTGAATTCTAATAGCATAAATAATAAAATGAAAGAGACGAAGAAAAAACAACCAAGAGTAAAATGGTGCCATGACATCAGTTTAAATAACTAGTCTCAGATGATTCAGGAAATAGTTATAGACTAGGTTAAAACTGATTTTAGGGTTTACATCGGAAACCCAAACTAGAGAGAGGATATTTAGGCAGAGTTTCCAGCCAAGCAGAAATATAGCTTGCTGATGCAGGAAACAATTCTACGATGAGAGAATATGGTCATATGTCCATTACCCCAAACTTAAAATATCCCAGATATTGGCCAGTAAGAGACATTGTACAAGAGTAAATAACAGGCATAATACTTGTCCTATGAGAAGATATAGTTTAAGGGAGCAAAAGTTGCCGGGGATGCACATGAAGGAGACTCAGAAACCTGAGAAAATGTTTAATAAGAATTATCACTGACAATAATATGATTTTTTTACTCTCTTTCACATACTGCTTATTCCCAGCAGCAGGTGCAAACTATGCATTCTGCGTTGGTCTCCCAGTTATGATATTAGGTTGGACCATCCACACTCCCTCATCCAGTCATCTTTGGGACTAAAAATGCAGATTTATAAGAAATATGGCCCATTCTATGGGACATTATAATGACGTTAGAGTATTCAATACCCAAAGTATATCAAGAAAGGCCAAACCCAATGCCTTATTTGCCACCAGGGCTCAAGATGTGCACCCCAGTATGCCTGCGATGAAAGTAATCACAAGAGAATGAAAGACTAAATACTATAGTCCTCCCTTAGTATCCATGGGAGATTGGTTCCAGGACCCCCACGGATACCAAAATCCCCACATGCTGAAGTCCCTTATATAAAATGGAATAGTATTTGCATATAACCTATGCACATCCTCCCTATACTTTTAATCATATCTAGATTAATTATACCTAATACAATGTAAATGCTATGCAAATCGTTGTTATACTGTATGTTTGACAGAATAATGACAAGAAAAAACGCCTATACGTATTCAGCAGACACAACCATGGCAGGCATTTCGATCTGTGGTTGATTGAATCCTTCGATGCAGAACCCACAGATACTGAGGGCTGACTATACATTTCTTATACACCACATTTCCAGAAGGTCACCAGGATTTTCTGAAGAAGGGTATATACAGTTTGTCCACCAACTGCTCACTGCATCACTGTGGCCAAGGCAAGTTATCCATAGTTGACACTTGCCTCTCCAGCCAGGTGGGTAAAGAAGAGCAATAAAATAATAAAATATAAGAAGCATAACTCACTTTATAAAAACTCACTTTGTGGCCAGCTCTGAATAAGCCTCTTTATTACCATAGGTGTAGTACAAATAGTGTCAGCAGTTCCCTTATCACCACGTAGTCTGTGTGTTTGTATATCAGGAAAGTACACATCCATACTCACTGGAAAATCGCATACCTAACTGAGGACAAAGGCAGCTTCCTTAATCAGTGAATTTAGTGGACACAGTTTTCAAAACAAAAATTATCAAAAGCACTTTAGTATGTGTGGAGTGCATCTTTTTAAATTTAAAAAAATAGGCTTCAATAAAAGCACAACAAAAAGTAAAACAAAAATATTTCAAGCAGTAATATTGTCACAGTACCTTCTCAGATACTCAAGGCTTAACTAGAATGAGATTAGACATGGTGCTAACAAAAGATAGCAAAGCCTATATACTGGTACCTTTCTATCAATAAAGCTATAATAATATGAGCTGTAGATTGTCTATGAATCCAATATTCGATGCATATAGAAATAAAATACTATATCCAGTTTTGTATGAACAATTACTATTAGGATGCATAGAAACTATGATGTCCCATAATTCATTTATAAAATTTTGCATAACCAGGCATTAACTCCTAACTATAAATCACTCCCAATTTCTTGGTGTTTAGTGAGCAAGTAGAAAATTTAATCTTGGTCAATTAAGCTAACCTCTAAATTGCTACCTAAGCATGTTGGTGACAGCTGTCAATTCCGAAGCAGCTTATAAGAACTGAAAGATGACAAGAAAATGCTGAGTTGATACAACAGTGATGACAAAAATTTGCTAAGGCATGTATCCCTGTAGGAAATGTCTGTGCACCACAACAGATGGCCAGTGGTCAGGGAAAAACCATTAAAACCAGAAAAGTGGAAACTTTAACTCTTCATTCTGGGATACTGAAGACAAAATATATGAATCACTTTCCCAAACCTTTAAAAGCAGAGCTTGGTCTTAGAGCCTCATGGATGTTGACAAAGGTGTTGGTACTATGCCTTTGGTTGGCAAGATAAACTGAAGCCTTTAGAAGGAAAAACACTGAAATTTTCCACTAACAGTCTACGAAATTTATCAGACACGCTTTACTGCGGGGGTTGTGTGATCATGCCTATTGCCCGGGGAGAGACACATCACGCAGGTAATGAATGATTCACTGAGAAACACACACGAAAGTCAGGTCCATTTGTATTTGCTGTCACAAAGCAGCTGAGGGCTGCTCTGTGTAATTCAGTGGGGGCCACCTCAGTCCCCAGGCACTCTGTTCCTGATGAAGCTACAATGTTCACCACCTCTGAGGGCAACATTTCTGAGCAGTAGGAAAGGAGGGAGTCAAAAATCTGAGACCACCAGTGATCTAGCCAACAATATAGAGTGCCCAAAAAATTTCATTTAGGGCCTAATTTGATATAGGCCACAAAGCAAGAAAACCCCTCACTGATTAAGTAAGTAAGAAGTAACATTTCCATTGTTGGGAGTAGCATAGCTGTACTCATTATTATGGTCTCTACTCTGTTTTAATCCCTAATTGTTTCATTTTTCTGCATTACGCTCAATTTGTAAACTACCTCAAAGTCTTCTGAAAGAAATTAGGGTATAAATTCCAAATAAATAAATTACTGCCACTACCCTGTGTATTTCTCAGAAGCATATATCACCTTGAGCCGCATTCTCAACAAGCCTGTGCTATCCCTTGGCCTTTTCAGAAGCTGCATTGACTCACGTCCCTGGAGCACTATTTCCTGTGCTGAAAGGGTCATTCTCCTCCATAACCTTCACTGCTGAGTAAGATCTTTTCACACAGGCTGGGGCAATTGTGTGCTCATCGTCTAGAGAGTCAGTTCAGTCCATTTCAAAATGGAATGTGTTTTTTACCACCAAAATATGAAGAGAGAGGAATGCAGAGCAGACCACTATGGGGGGAATATGGGTAATGTGGTCCCTATTCATGTAGTGCTGCTTTGCCAAGCAAAATGCATCATATTAACATTGTGCCTGTGAGACAGACAGACACGGCACATGTATTTCATGCCATTTCTTAATGCTTTGTTGCAACTGTAAAATTCCCCACAGAGGAACTGTAAGGAGAGTAAGTAGTGGCATATATATGGCACTTAAAAGAAATCATGGCAGGACCAAGAGAGATTGAAGCATTTCCACACACAAAATCCTAGGCAATTTAATCAAGTTAAAGAATCAACTGATGAAACCATATTTTTTTAAATGCCTGTCAAAGGGTTGTTTTACTGAGTTGAGTGGCAAGTCTACCTAAATGCCTCATAGGCATGACTTTATTCTTCACCTCATTTTTCTTAGCAATGATTTTTGCGGAAATATATTATGCGCATCCTGATGCCAAGGCACCTAAACAGCCAATTATTTCACTCAGATAATCCAGCTAAACTAGTAATTAGTGATAGGTAGAGGAAGCAGCTAGTTGATGCTATTTTCAATTTTTAACTAGTTGTTTTGCTTCTGTAGACATGGCTTGAAGCTCTTTCTAGCAGACAAATAATTGTATTCTCATAGAATGCGGACTTGAAACAAAGCTTAATCAAGCTATCAATTACTAACCATTATACAGTTCAGAATAATAGCTATAGTTTATTGGATACTGTGTAGCAGACTCTGTGCTATAGAATTAACATGGTTTATCTCATTTAATCCTCCAAATAAGCCTTTAAAATGGCTATATTATCGCCCCCCAGTGGATAGACAGAGAAATAGGTTCAGAGAAGTGCCAAGTCCTGGGAGAGCAGGCGCTTTGGTGAGGCACATCAGAATAAGAATCTAGAGACCAATGTAAGATTGTGTGTAACCAAGCCCTCAGTGCTACAGATACATTCAGAGAAGGAGAAGAACATGGAGATAAGCAGTCAGGAAAAGCTTGAGATTTGAACAGAGCCCTACAGGACAAATAGCAAGAAGGGAGGAAAATATTGTGAGCAAAGATGCCAAAGGCAAATGGGTGACATTGACTAACAGAAGATTAATGGATTGGTTTGATTTCATAAGACTGGCATAGGGAGTCTACTGCCAGCTTTTCATTTCCTTTTGCATATCACGAGTTTCTAAGATAAAATGCCAACATTGAAATACAGGTACACACATTGAGGTAGTTTGTAAATGTGATGGAGAGCTGGATCTCAGGAAAAGACAAATATTTGATAGCTCCAAAGACATTCGTTAAATGCTTCATTTATGCTGAGAAATGTTTTTTAAAGAAAAAAAAACATGCTGTATATTACCTGTCTTTTTACCACCAAGCCAAAAGCGCTTTCACTTTCCCGATTCTGACACTCTGCTAAATTCTGGGAAATCCATGAAGGGAGGATCATTCTGACGAGAGACAGTAATTACAAGCTGACGTCTGCGAGGACAGTTACAGGTTGCAGTAAAACACCTACCCATCGTCAGCATGTATAATCTCGCGGCTGCCAGCCCTGCACTCATTCAACTTAGCTGTGAAACATCAATGAGGTCATTTTAATGTTTATAATGAAACATTTTTGACATAAGGGACTCTGCTATTTGATCACTAGTATCTGAAAACAATCTATTCTAGAAGGAGATCAGCATGGATGCTTTAATAAATTTACAGATTTTGAAGCTGAAAGGTCATTTAATCCAATCTTCTGTAAACACAAAAAAAGAAAAAGTAGGCAAATATGATTTTTAATATGCTTCAATGAAGACAAATTTTCATCAATTTTTCCTTAAATACCACTTTTAATACTTTTTCATTATTTTTATTTCTATTACTTGCAGTCAATTTTAGTCACTCTCTTACTATTTAGTCCTTAACCGCAAGTTAAAAATAGTAAGACATCACTTTCGTCTCTTCTCTCTGCTGCTGTCCAATAACAAAACAATAAACACACTTTCAAATGTATCTGTATTAAGGCACTATTTTACAACATATTTTCTATAATCTGAGAATATTTCTTTGACCTTAAGGTAGGGTGGAATTTCTAACCCATGATTAACATTATTTTCTACTCATACTTTTGAAACAATAATGTTATATTCCATCCTTCAAGGCCCACTTACACCATATGACCTGTTCTGATTACCCCAGTCTATTTGAAATTCTATGCTCCTATCATAGTTGTCTGTACTACCCAATGCAGTGGTTTTTATTCCATATTAATTACTGTCCCCAGACTTAGCTTGAAGGGAATGATTGAGCCTTATTCTACTTTTGTAGCCCCCTCACATTGCATCCAGCAAGGTTGCAGATAGGAACAGTAAGTAACATAGCAGCCAGCAGGGAAGTTTGAGAGGGAGGGTAATGGAACTGTTGTGGGCTATATTTTCTCAAAAGTGCTTTTCATATTTTTTCCTAATTAAATGTTTTGAAAATCCCACATGTCTGATTAACTCTGTGCTCATAAATTATTCTGGAAGAGACTGAAAGTTCTTAGTCTGGACACTATAATTAGCCATGGCAGATTTTCTTCCATTGGCTTTATGTTTTTAAAATATAAACTAATTATCTCCCCCCGCTTTCTTAAATTTATCCAAGGTCGAAATCAAATAAACATTACAACTGTCTAAAATAATAAAGGTAATAACAGCAATACCTGGTTCCTCTATCTGAGGGGCTAAAAGTTATTTCTAGATGTTTGCTTGTATACCTTTTATTATTGTGCCCCTAAAATGTAGGTTACTAAAAGACTAATTCAGCTGGCCCTTTGCCAAGGAAAATACCTGTAGAAAGACCAGAGGTTCCTAAAATTCTGTATCTCCTCTTGTTAATGTGATTTCACTTTAACTTTGAAACAAGCAAAATTACTGTTTAGCTAGAATACTGTCAATAGAAAGTGAGCTTACTAACTTTGCACTCATTGGAATGAGGTTGCACTGAGGAATGAGATTACACTTAAGCAATGGTGTATGTATTGAAGTATAGTAGCCATTGGTAAGTGGGTGGTCAATGGCGAAAATAGTGCTTCACAGGGGGACAAAAACCATGGCCCATTTGTATTAGATGCTAGAATTGTGTCAGGAATAGAGAATGCTGTATACGTAGGATATTAGATACTGCAAATTACTTTTCCCCTCTAGAAAAGAAATCTGAGTATAGCAATAAACATATCAAATTCTGACTTGGAAACAATTATGAAATATACTCAGGTATGGAGGGTCTGTTAAGCTACCCAGAAAGACTAGGATATAGCAAGACTCAATACTGTCACGCCTCCAACCAAGCCCAGATCTGATACAAAGCTTTTCAGAGAATGCGTAATGGTTCAAAAGATCAGGAACTCTTAATTTCATAAGAAAATTCCAATCATAATTTCACCTTATCATGAGATATATAAAATAAATGATAAAGCATGCTTCAAGAAACAACTTAATGAGTTTCTCTACTATATATCATGCTGTTCCTGAAGAAAAGGGGGTGTGATGATGATGGACATGTTTCAGCCTCCTGAATATCTGAAATGCTGATTGTCAGCAAAAGCATATAAAAATCAGGAAACATAGAGGCTAGGGATGATAAAACAAGTGTCCCATGCACTTGTACAATTGATGCATCATGTGTAAAATGAAAACAAATAGTACTTTCCCTAGTGGGACATAGGAAAAATGACTCATGCTTAAAAGTACCACTTACAAGTTCAGTGGAACTGCTTTAAGAATTGAAAGATTTTATTAAAGGAAATACAATATAAAAACATTACCGAGGTATATCACAGTATACAGAGTTGATTTCTGTTTAGAAAATGCAATATATACTTAACTACTAAGGTCAATAGCTACTAAACAACAACAGAGTTTAGGCTAACAGACTAAAGAAACTTGTTGCTTCTATTTGCTTTTGGTTTCATGTTTACCTATTTAAATTTCCTATATATTGTAAACCGTCATTCAATTCAATTCAACCTAACAAATATTTATTGACCAATGATTATGCCTCATTGGCACTATGTTGCACACTGTAACGGGTTCAAAGATGAATATGGCATGGTTTTGCCTTTGAAAAACTCACAATCTAATGTGGGTTCTTGGGGTGGAGGCAGGAAGAAAATCAGAAAATTTCATAAATCACTACAACAGAGGGTATGGATGCTTTAAAAAATATATACAAAATGTTACGTGTGTGAAATGAAAACATAATCCCATGTGACTGAGCGGACTAGAAAAGACCAGGTGTAGAAAGTGATTTTTGAAATGGGACTTTCCTTGAGGGATTTTAAGAGGCAAAAACTGGAAATTGGGAGAAGGACTTCATAGGCAGAGGGCACGGAGCAAAAAAAATTACATTGGTCCAGCTTCCCCGGAGGGTAGGTTTGGTTTCAGGAGAAAATGGGAGAGATGGTTTGGGAAGGCAAGATGGAGTAATATCAGCCTGAGTCCTGAAAAATTTGGAAAATAACACTTAAGTAAAATTTCAAATGGCACCAAAGAAAACACAAAAAAAGTGAATCTTTCACCTTAGACCCACTACCCAAGAGTAACCATTTACTATTTTCAATAATTTCTTGTGCATCCTCGCAGATTTTCACATGTATATGTGTATATATACATACATATTTATACATACATTATATATATACATATAGAGAGAGATTCATGTATACCCTTCTCTATTTCACAAATTGGGATATATTTTATACACTGTTCTGTATCTTGACTTTTTCTCTACTTAGCATATCTTGTAAATATTTTCCTATCAGCATATATCTACCTTATTCTTTTTACGGACTCTATAAAAGCACTCTGTGGATATGTCATATTTTACTTGATCAGACTCCTGTTAATGGACATTCAGGTTGTTTCCAGTCTTTTGTTTTTACAAACAATGCTGCAAAGAACACCCTTGAATATATGTCTGTACACCCATGCATATCTGTTGCAGGATTTCTCAACCTCAGCACTTTTGGTCAGATAATTCTTTGTTATAGGGTGTTTTTCTATACATTGTAGGATGTTTAATAATGTCCTTGCCTTCTGTCCATCTCCAGACATTGCCAAATGCTCCCTTAGGAGCAAGTCACCCCAGATTGAGAACCACCAGTCTGTAGGACAAATTTCTAGCTATGGATTTGCTTCTAACTATGTTATCTTTTCACTTGCCTACGCTGCATATTACCAAAATTTAATATTTACCACTCACGTTAATCTGCATTTACTCATGAGTGAAAATGAAGATTGTTTCCTATGTTTCTAAGCCATTAGCATTTCTCTTTAATTGAATTGCTTGTTATCTCTTTACTTTTGTATTGAAGAGTGATCTTGTAGTGATTTATAAGAATACAAATGATTAACCTTTTATCTGTCATATGTGTTGCAAAATATGTTCCAGCTTTTGCCTCTGATCACTGTATTTTTTCTGTGCAGAATTTTAAAATGTATATAGTGACATTTACTAATATTTACCACTAGAGTTCCCATATTTTGTGTCTTAGGTCTTTTATATTTCAAGACCCCTCCCCCTTCCATGTCTAGTGTTTACTTCTAATACTTTTACAATTTCACTTATTTTCAAATCTATGATTTTACTAGAATTTTGGTATAAAGAATGAGATACGGAGTTATCTGTATTTACTTTTTTCTCCCTAAATGGATAGTCAGTTTCAATATAATTTTCTCTCTATTTTAATATGACTCTTTAATTATATGTTAGTGTTTGAGTCTATTTCTGGGTTAAAAAATCTATTTATTTGATATGTCTTCCTAGTCCTGTACCTTAATTACTGTAGTTTATAACATATATTATAAAGTTTATTCATTACTGCTACTTTTCATAATTTTCCCAGCTATTCTCATGTTTGTTTTCATATTTTGTATGCAGTATTTTGGAACCATTATGATTAGTGAAAGTTCCCTTGGTATTTTAGTTGGAATCATATTAACTTTTACCATCTTTTCAATATTCTCTTCCTATCCAAGAACAAGTTATCTCTTTCCATCTATTCATGTCCCTCAATAGAGTTTTTAAATTGTTCTTTGTATTGGTTCTATAAACTTCTTAATGATCAGAAGATATTAATTCTAGCTTTTAGCTGCTTTTATACAAGGAATCCATTACATATTTTATATATTTCTATAGATAAGTATTATGTAATTCCAACAATTTTCAGTTAGTACTCTTGGATTTTCCAGATACAACAATCATATCATTTGCAAATGATGATCATTGTCTCTTTTTTTCCAATTTTTAAATATTGTACATCTTTCTTTCATCTAATAGCATTAGTTGCTACATGTAGAACTCAGTCAAATAATAGTACTGATATTGACTACTTCCCAGCTTCAATGAGAATATTCTTACAGTTTCATAATTAACCATGATGCTGGTTTTCGTATTGTTTTATGAACATATTTTATCATATAAGGAATTGTTCTGCTCTTCCACTAACTTTAACTGGAGGTCTAAAAATGGGCTGTAGTAGACTAAGCATGAAGCAGTATAGAAAACAGACTACAGCTAAAAAGGGTCTAGATCATTGCTTTTCAAAGTATGGTTTCCAGACCAGCAGCATCAGTATCATTTGAAACTTATTAGAAATACAAATTCTTGCTCCCTTCTCTCATCTACTGGATGAGAAACTTTTGGGGAGAAGCTCAACAGTCAGTATTTTAGTCTGCCCTCCAGGTGATCTGATGCATACTAAAATTGGAGAACGGCTGACCTAGTGCAGCGGTTAGCAACTACAGCCCTCCAGCCAAATCTGGTTCCACTTCTTGTTTTTATGAATAAAGTTTTATTCAAACACAGCCACACTCATTCATTTATGTAAAGTCATGCACCAGTTAACGGCGGGGACAGATTCTGAGAAATATATCCTTAGGTCATTTCATCATTGTATGAACATCGCAGAGTGTACTTGTACAAACCTAGATGGTATAGCCTACTACACACCTGGGCCACATGGTATTAATCTTAAGGGACCGCTATTGTATATGTGGTCTTTAGTGACGAAAATGTTGTTATGAGATGAATAACTACATTGTCTGGTTGCTTTCGCACTATAATGGAAAAGTTGAGTAGTTGCAACAGACATTGCCTGGCCTGCAAAATATAAAATATTTACTATGTGGTCCTTTACAGAAAATGTTTGTCAATCCTGACCTAGAACAATGGTTCTCCATCTTTGCTGAATGTTAGATTCATGTGGGATGCTTTAAAAAATACTCATGCCAGAGTCCCATAACCTATCATTCAAACATAATCCTTAGGTTAGGATCTACACATGAAGTATTTTTCTTTAAAGGAACCCACTTGATTCTAAGGAAATCTAGTCTGCCATATTGTCCAAACTAACTAATATTCATGAATCATACCTGCCTGTCTTTGACATTGATTTAGGTAGAGAGATGATTAGAGATTTCTTTCTTCTTTTTTGGATACACAAGAAATTAATCCCTAGCACAATGTAGTACCATGACAAATGCAAATAAAACAATATAAAATGACAACTCAACTATTACATATATTTCTCAGGCACAGCCAAAGGAGATTTTTCTTCTCCGAAGCCTTTGTTTAGGAATTGGTTGAAATGAATGCACATAGATGATATTAGTTCTGTAAAGCAGTTATTGGGTAATTTTCAAATTGCCAACGTGAATTGATGAGGGAATTTTGAGTAATATGCACACACCATCAGATTTCATAGATCATCAAAAGTACCTGTGAACCTACCCTAGATCCATAAAGAGTAATATCTGATTGCATAATTATACACACACCCACACAAACACATGCACTTATACATTCTATCATTAAGTTACAGCATATGTGGAAAATGAATCCTTTGTACTTGAAATATACTTATCTTCATGTTTTATTTGCAAAGATACCCTTTGTTTATCTTTTAATCTTACAGAAATAAACCTCTTACAGCAGGAGTGAGAGAAACTTGGTGTCAAAATATTAGAATGGAAGTGGAGGAAGCATGGAGGAGTCAAAAAAGAAGGCATTTTGTTTCTTTTCTGACCCAATTTAAACTCCAAACTTTAAATCGTCATCTATTTCAGGATTTATAGAGACTGGCCCAAGGAAGGTAAAGAACACTGCTGATATGTTATTTGGGTCCAGGGGCATGGAATCTATTTACTAGCCCTAAGGGCACAACAAGATCCAGAGGTGATTTCTAATTCAGGATGGCAGGTGAAGGCATTGACCCCATTAATGTCCATGAGAAACACCTATACGGCAGAATGTTTTCCATAAAGCCATACTGATGTGTGCAGGACATGCTCAGCATTCCTGAAGGAAACAATTTCTTGTTATGCAAATAACATTACTGTGTGAGATTACATAGGAATAATTAGATTTATAGTGAAATCTCGTGGTGGGAAGAGCAAATGCAAGTGCTAACTACTGCCTCAAGGATATTCAATTTTTTTTTCTTAATCTAAATTATATGAAGACAATACATTTTTATAACTTTTCAAAAAGAAAGCCCAATATACACATAATAAAACCTAAAAAACTCTATCTATCTATAGCTCAGTTAAATCTGGATCTCATTTCTGAAGTACATGGCTACCATTAACAAAATACTACCAGATTCAGCAAACTATTCACTGAGAGCCCAAGGGCTGTGGGTACCTTGATTCTGGTAGGCAGCCACATGTAATAAGAACTGGTTACTATTAGCACCTCTCCAGGATGAAGAAATCCAGGTAAGTAATGGTAACCATTAACTATGGCCAAAATAATGCCCGGCATTTGCAGGAACTCTTTACCAGATAGAGTAAATGCGATGGCCTCCCACTCTCCTATTTGGTAGAGGGAGCTTGTATCACCAGCCTCAGTGTCCAAATAGGAGACACAGAGGCCCAGAGAAGGTGGGTGAATAATGAAGCTGAGAGACGAAGATTGTAGAGTTACCCCATGATTGTGGAGAGAAGCAATAAAAAAACACAGTTATGGTCTTTAAAACAGCATCTTCCAATATCCCTAAACTAGGATGTTGACATGTCTTATCCCAGTAAAAGAAATAGCCTAATGACATAGCAGAAAGGAAATTTTCTCAGCCTCAGCCCTAAAGTGCCCTTCTCTTCCTTAGAGTAAATGCAAGTGAAGCATATAGCATGGGACCTGGTGTAGAGTAAGCCATGCACTAAGTGGCCTTGGTGGTGGTTGTCATTAGGAGCAACTGCTGATTTAGAGTTTCCTCTCTCCGCACTTGGGGCAAATGACTTTTCCTCTTTCTAGCGCTTCCTCTTAAGACTTCCCATTTCTTCTTATAGAAAAGAAGTTGATAGGCCTAAAATAATTACTACAATACCTTAGTCACTATGAAGAAGTCTACTTAGCCTCGCTGTATAAATGGTCTTCATCTTTAGGCACACATGGCAAAAATCTTGGCAAAACGTCAGCTTCAAGTGGATTTTCTTCCCTTAAAATTTTTTTGGGCCTACGCTAGGAGGCAGACTTAATCATGCCAATGGTTTTAGAACTCAATGGTCCAACAGGAGGAAACAAGGTGGCTGGGACTATTCCTGAAGCGAGTCAAACCACACCCTGCAGCTCAGAGGAAATATCTTGGCCCATGAAGCCTGAAACAGTTTCTGAACTGAAGCTGCCGTGAAAACCACAGTGACAGGAAACAACAAGAAACACAGTACACAGTAATCTTGCAAAGTCTAGAATTTCTGTTGGTAAGTTCCAGAGGCCAGCGGCATCTATACTCCACGACAGGTAGTCAAGTGTTAAGTACATAATAGGTATTCAATAATCACCTGCCAAATTCATTCATTCATTCATCCAGCAAATATTTACTAAGCATCTACCCTGGGCCAGGTACTATGCTGGGAGCTTAAGAAAAAGTGCTGAATATAAGGCAGACAGGGCCTCTGCTCTTAAGTAGCTTACATTGCAGTGGGGGAGATCAGACAATAAATGAGTAAACAGATTAGATAATCTGAGTTGATAATACATTTTACAGAAAAATAAAACAAAATAACGGGATTGAGAATTCCTGAAAGGATGTGATAAGGGGAGCTACTTTACATGAGTTGGTCAGGGAAGAATTCTCAGATGAGGTGACAATGGAGCTGAGACTGAAAGGAGACTTGAAAAACTATTACCGTTGGTAAGGGAAGCCAAATCGTGATAACAGTAGCACCCTCTAGCATCAGGACAGCAAAACAGACATCATTTCACAGGATGGATGGAGAAAAGAGATCTAGCAACTCAAGCAAAGCTGAAAGGAAACTTCAGATCTTTGGTCCAATAAGACACTGAAACTCAGGCAAAGGCTCAGTATCCAGAAGGTCAGCTCAAATCCCCAAATTTGATCAAAATCCAAGGCAGCAATATTTGACCTCAGGCTGCTTTTTTTCTTTCTTTATTTCTTTTTTCTTTCCCTTCCCTTCCCTTTTCTTTTTAATGACAACTCCCATTTATTAAGCATTGACTCTGTGTCAGACATTGTGCTAAATTTTTATACACTATCGCATTTAATCCTCAAAACAATCTGATGACATAAGTACTCATACTCCCTTTGTACACATATGGTAACTGTGATCCAAGTTCACACAGTTAGAAGGTGGTGGAGTTGAGATGTGAACACAGGCAGTCTAAGTCCAGAGCCCAATCTCTTAACCACTGTGCTTTTATATTTCTATCCCAAATGCTGCTACTTAGAGAAGCAACCCAATACACACATGGAGTCACGAACCTTGATTTTAGCTCTGGCTCAGTCATAAATTAGCCATTAGAGCCTGGGCACCTTGTCTACTCTCTTCCTGCTACACTTTCAATGGTTCTCAATTGTCTTTAGGATAAAATCAAAGCTCCTTAGTCCGGCCCCTATTCAATCCTAGTTAGTTCACTGTTCTTTTATTTTTTTCTACTCAGGCAGTTTGTTTTCTTATTTTTGAAACATACAATTCTTTTTTTTTTTTTCTGAGCACTACAGGTTGGCACGTGGAGGGCCACTGTAGGCAGAAGGATGTGTCAAGTCCCCCATATTACTCTGATTATAACTACACTAAGTCACAGAGACTACAGTTCTCAAGATGCTTTTATAAACTTTTTCACACCTTCTCTGTTTGTTATCCAAAAATCAGTATTTTCTGTTATTGTAAAGCAACATCCTTCTATGCATTTTTCAAATGCAAAGCAATCAAAATATGAAGTGGTATCATTCTAATCCGTGTCTCCTTTTCAAAAATAAAGTTAGAAAAATAGGCAACTTGTCAGGGAAGAGCAAAGTCGTAAATGCACAAGATCCACTAGCTGTTGCTGCTGAGCTTTCAGGGTTTTTTTCTTTCTCCCATTCTGCTATCTGGTGTTGCTATGGGAATGCAATGCAAAATGTCACTCAGAGCTCGATTCAGTAAAATTGATGTGAATTCCAGGTGTGAATATAGCAGTATGTCGTCTGTAATTTTTCTTACAAAACTGTAATTAGATACTTGGGGGAAGTAGGGGGGAGGTGGAATGTGAAGAGGAGTGAAATGGGGGGGGGTTGTTAGAATGAGGGGGAAGATGGAGAGAGATTAACGTTACAGTTTTGATTCACATGTTGCAATTAGCCAGCACTCAAATTTCAAAGAAGTGAGCGGATAGCTACTTTTTCCCCATTCCCCTTCCACATACACATACATACTCTCCTGAGTGCTGTGATTTTAAGGAAGACAGAAAAAGTGAAGGACTCTCAGGTACCCAAGGTTGCCAGGGTATCATGTTTCACAGTGGGGAGAGCACAGCATTTAGTCAGAGAATTGGGGTTCAAATTTTGGTTCTGTCACTTACTAGATGTGTAATCCTGGGCACGTCAGTTAACATTTTCATGTTTCCGTTTCCTCATCTTAAAACAGGGATGATCTTTCTTTATTATTATTCTAAGTAACACCTTAGGTATTCTTTCTTTCCTCTTTTTCTCCAAGACCATCCCAGTCTTGTATCCTAAGTTAACCTAACAAGCTAGTTTGTAGGAAGGTGTAAATGGCTGCCCTTCTCAGATAATATTTGCCTTCTTAATGAAACCATGAAGGCTCTAACCCTTCTACTGACTTAATCATCAATCATGTATTTATTAAGTGGTGCAGGTGCTCTGCAGGATAAAGAATAAATAAATATGTACATACCCTGTATGAGTTATATGACTAACGAGATCTAAAACAATAACAAGCAAAATAAACAAATTACAGGATATCTAAGTGTCAAATATTATGATACGGAGCTTAAGTACCATCTGAATCCCAAGAACAGGATGATGAGTTTGAGATGCAATACTTAGTGAAGGTCATGGAGATGGTGGCACATAAGGGAGTCATGAAGGATAGGTTTGGATAGGCAGAAACAACAAAGGAAGGCATTCTTGTTGAGTAGAGCAGTAGAAGCAAAGGAAAGGCATAATATGGTTTTTTCCCACATTCTAGCAGGCCAGAGAGAATGAAATCTTAAGGCAGAGGAGGGGGGTGGGTACCACCTACATCCATACATGTAATTAGCTATGCTTATGGGGCATGATCGCTAGGTGGTACCCTGAAATGCCAGAAAAAACCTCAAGAATGAGGCACTAAGTCAAACAAGACTACATCATATTGCAAAGGGGCCAACCTTCCTGGAAGCCTTAAAAAAAGTCTATTAAAACAAAGGTGCTTCCACTTTCATTTCTTTCAGTGCAAATCAATAACTCTAAGTAACTGTAGAAGGGAGAAGCAGCAAAATGGGTGACTCCACTTCAGAGCAAGATTGATTTCAGAAACTGCAAAGGACCACTGCAAGTCCCTGAGCACCAAGAGTACATGCTGGTAGAAGGCCCACATACCAACTCTGCTTGTATGAAATGTAAATACTAGCTTAGACATGAGAACACATGGCAGCCCATTTCCAGATGGGGCAATGTAAGCTGCCAATAACAAAGGATAATACAAATAAGCTTCACTAGTCTGATGGACTCTTCTTAAAGCTCTTTCTCTAGCATGAGAGCAGTTAGGGTATACATGCTTTTTTGGAATTTTTTTTAATAGACCAAGAGAAGACAGATGATTCTTCACCTGGTCAGAAAAGGTACCAGCAAAGCCCTTGTTATTGACTAGCAAACTAATTTGTCTTAAAATTTCCTACAGCTACAGACTGCCCCCATACATCCAGCATATCTCTACTGCCAATTCCAAGGAGATCCTATGAGAAGAAGAGAGACTCAATGCTTCTCATGGAGAACACCTCAGAGTACGCATCCTAGTGATGGTGGGTCAGTGACCAACAACTTTATTGGCGCCATTATATCCACGGGAAACTGGCTTTTAATCTCTCATGCTTGTTAGCTTGGAGTTTACCTGCAGGTTGCTAAACCTGAGATATATTTCTTCTCTCTGATGCCTACAGCTCTGCAATATTAACCACCATATTAGGCCTCATCCTGGGGGGTTCATGAGAATGCTATAAACAATAACAATAAATAATCTCAATAATGCCTTAACACCTCTCCTAAGGGCGAGCCCAAGGCATGTGCCAGCATTCACTTATTAATCTGTACTGAATACAGCATTCCAGAGTGGTAGGAAGCTGTTAGTAGGGTCTTCTTATCTGGTGGCAGCAATAAATCCTCCTAATCCAGTACTCTATCTGCCCTGCCTCTGTAGCCAAGTTTGCAAAACAGCCCACATGAGACATCTTAAAAAGAATTCCTATGTGACAGACATGAATTACCTAAGCATCAACACAGAAATGACTATGCCTAGGCCTCAGGGAATTTCACACTTCGCCTTCCATTCTCAAGAACCAGGGCCATCTCAATTTCTAGCCAGTTCAACCTGGTGGTCAGGCTCGATGACAAACTCTGGGGGTCTGGGGCCTAGAACAAATCACATTGCTCCTTTTCTGTCCACTTTCCTAACTCCCACCAACCACGGACCATATAACTTAGTAAAATTAGGTTAAAATAGATACCAAAGACCAAAATTGGCTACATAATTTGTGGAACCTGGTACAAAGTCAAAATGCATGATCCCTTGTTCAAAAGTTATTAAGAATTTCAAGAAAGCAACAGCAGAGCAGTAAACACAGCAACCGCATGAGTCAACGTTCATGATGCCAGCCCTACCAAGGATGTTCCTAAAGAAATACATTTCCTTTGGAGCCTAATTAAGGCAGGACATTTTCAAAAGCAACTTTAGCAAGAGGAAACTAAATAAAATAATTACACTAATAAAAATAGTATAAAGTCAAGATTTAGACTGTAAAAATCTCAAATAAAAGCAACTGAGATGTTTCCTTGGATCTTGAAGCTCCTCAAGCTCTCTTCAGATGATTGTCTTAGTTCGGGCTGCTATAACAAAGTACTATAGACCTAGTGGGTTGTAAACAACAGCAGTTTATTTATCACAGTTCTGGAGGTTGGAAGTTTGAAGTCAGAGAACCAGCACAGTTGGGTTCTGGTGAGAATCCCCTTCCAGGTTGTAGACTGCCTCTTCTTACTGTACCCTCACTGGGTGGAAAGAGGATGAGAGAGCTCTCTAGGTTCCCTTTTATTAGGGTGCTAATTCCACTCATGAGGGCTCCACCCTCATGAAGCAATTACCTCCCAAGGTCCCACCTCCTAATACCATCATATTGGGGCTTGGGATTTCAACATGTGGATTTTGGGGGGACACAAACATTCAGTCCACAGCAATGAACAAATTCTGATTTGATGGGATGGGTTCATAGAAGCAGTATCTGCTTCCCTCCTTCCATATCCCAGCTCCTCTCTCAGTCTTATGGCCCCTAGGTGTCATCCTGCCTAGATAGTTCCTCAGAACTGGTCTCCCTGACCACTTGGTCCCATCCAAAGACAAAGGGTAATTCTCCTGCAAAGCTTTCTGAAGCATGTTCCTCCTGTACTCCCAGGGACTTTGCACTCAGAAGCAATTCCTGACCTGAATTCTTTCATAGCTCACTGACTAACTATAGGGCACTGGTAATTGATGACTTTGAAGCCTCTACTCTTTAACTTACACCTTTCTGGGGCTTGTACTGTTAGCTCCACTCACTTCACTCAAGGGAAACCCCTCTGGCTACACCCCAGGTAACAGTCCACCTTTCACTGCTCTCATATCTTAACTCAGCAGCAGCAAACATACATGCAAGAAGAGGAAATGATTTCCCTTTAGAGCTTCAGGGATTTTTAAGCTCCTTCTGGCTAAGCCACATCCTCCCACATCAGCTGGCTTTCTGACTCATCCAGTAGCATGAGGGCCATTTAGAGAAGGATACCTGAAGCAATCAAGAGATTTGTACTTCTTAAAGATTATCTGGTACAATGGTTTATATATTTTTTTTAAGTTATGGACCTCCTTGGTCAAATGACATCATATGTGGGGATGAAAACATGAAAGCAGAGAAAAGCTGAGTTCTCTTGCTGAAAACAAGAGACTAGGGGTGGGGGGTGGTATGTGAGTGGCAAACACTTGGCCACCAGAATTCCTAATGGTGTCTGTATGGGCTGCCTATATCTATGAAGAAAGCCACAGCTGAACCTTCTCATTTTTACAGATGGTGAAACTGAGTCTCAGAGAAGGGAAGTGGATTGCTTAGGGTTAGTGTAGGTCAGTAGAGTCTCAGGACTATTAGAACCCATATCTCCTTCCACAATCAGTATATTCCAGGGACGGCTTTTATCTGCCAAGTCAGCCAGAGCAGGGTGTGAAGGAAACGCAGTACTCACTCCTCTATGCCCTTTCCTTGTCCCACAACAGGACAGACTTTCAGAAAGGCAATTTACCATGCTTTCTGCTTGTGGAGCAAAGACAAAAGTACTGATCCCCAACTCTTTTTGTATATACTTCCTTTCATCCCAGAATCACTTTAAGTAAGTTCCAAAACAAATACTGCTGGATTTCACAGTGTTCCCCCACCAAATACACTTGTTTTTAAAATTACTTTCTTGCTCTCTGGTAGTTTTTCACTAATATTGAAAACTGACTCCTACTGACAATGCATTGCTTGGCACAGAAGACTCTCAATGAATGTACTATAGAAGTGGCTAAGACTGAATTTAACTCCTTACATTTCCCGCTGCAAGACAAGCTTCTGAAGTCAAATGGAAGAAGGGTAAAGGCATTGTGTTGGGCCCAAGAATGTCAGAGAATTCTTGGAGAACATGCCTAAAAGAGCTCGTGAGTGATGACTAAGCATTAGCCCTTTTAGAAGGGTTACAGAGCATGCGGAGTTTAGCACTAAGCTGAAACGACTCCATTATCTGGGGGGAATGTGATGAGTAACAAGTACTCCAGCTTAGAGAGGAACTAGCTGCATATAAAGCATGTGAACCAAGAAGAGACTGTCCTACACCAAAATCCCAAGAATGTGTCCAAATGACTTTGAGGCATATTTCAGCTGTGGTGAGAATTACAGGCAAATGATAGAGGCCGACTATTCTCTCCTCTGCCTCTGTCAACTCCAAGCTACAGTGTAGGTGAGGCTCTGATGATGTCTACATGTTCCAAGGCTAGATTAGGCCCTCTCTTATACTCCCATAACCTTGGTGATTTTTCTTTCATAACAGTCATAATACCTGTAACTACTTGTGCAATATCTGTATTGTCTGCCAACCTGGAAACTCCAAGAGGACAAGAACTGTGTTTCTCTTATGTATCACTATATTTCCAGCACATAGCACCGAGCAGGCCTTCAAGAAATACATGTTGAATTGAATTGATTCCACACTTCAAACCATCCATGGTTTTGTGGGGCATGATGGCAAGAAGGGAAAAATTACTTCTCCATGCTGTTGATTTATGTTTTAAAGACTTATTACTATTAATGATCGAAAATCACTGTGGTTTTCCTCTTCTCTAGAGTCAGTGTCCGCTCTGTGAAACATATGCTTATCTATGGAGTGCTTTAGAGGTAACACTTTTTTTCTTTGAATCCATTTTATACACGCAGCATTTTTAAAATAGTTTCCTAGCTGAATTAATTCAGTTGGACCTCTTGGCCCAGGATGGAGCAGAAGAATATCCCAATAACACTGTCTTCAGTGTAACTGCCCCGGACACCTTTTGATTTCCACAGCCTAATTTTGCCAGTTTGGAACACAGCCTAACTCCCATTCACCTCACTCTTGCTCAACTCACTGTCCAAGAGCAACAGTCATTCTACAGAAAGTGCAAAGAAGAGAAATATAGAGAGGGAAAAGGAAATGAGATTATGAGTTGTGCTAAGAAAACATACATTAGATGTGCTACTGTCCAGGTTGGCATGCTTGGCTGTCGATTGGGGTGATTGCATCTATGATTCACATCACCAGAAACATCAGAAACATGTTAGAACACATACTATGGCTGCAGTTTATGGGAGAAAAATAAACATTTATTCTCATAATGATGAATACCTCTGTTCCATTTAGGAACTTAACCCTATTTTCTTGATTTGTTGTTCATCTTATACTAAACCACTTGGCTTGGCTTCAGGATATCATGACAGAGAGGCCAAATAAAGTTCCCTAACCTTCTTTCTGAGCCTGGATATATGAATTCCTTAGAATAGAGAAAATAACACAATTATGTAACTCACTTTTTTTCTGGAATGTTTTGTTAAGGATTTTGTCATTAAAGAGGATGACAAAATATGATATATAAACATAGATATTATAATATAATATGTGAAATGCATATCTCAGAACTTATCTATTCTAGTGTATGCTTTTATACCAGTTCACAAAGGCTTCTCCAACTTGGTTATCTCCTCTTCCTCTGGGCTCCCACAGCACCTGTGTTTTCCTCTATAAGAGCATTTATTACATTGTACTATAAATGCCTGTTGACTTGTTAATCTCCTCAACTAGACAATAAGATCCTTGAAAACAGGGCCAAGACTTCCTCATCTTTGTAACCTCTCAGCCACACACAGAGTAAATAACTAAAGTGACCTTTCATGGTAGTAGCTGTGGGAAGTAAGCACATATTCCTATAATATTGGAGTTGTTGAAGACATCTTTTTAACTCTTCTTTTGCAATCGCCTTCAGAATCCATTTACAAGCCACCCAAGAGGAGCAGTTGCATTACTTATAATCACACCTAAAACACTATCTGGGAATGACAACTTGCTAAAGGATACATCAAAATATAGTTCATATTTAAATATTACTGGATGTAAATGAATCGCTTCTTTTGATTCAGAAGAACCTTCCTGAAACTTGACAGTCAACATTGTGAGCTCTGATCAGAACTTGGCAAGTATGGATTGCTAGTTGACAGAAAGCTCTTTCTGAACAAAATGCTAAGTTAATTGGAAAACTGAATTTTGTACATTGGGCATAAGAAGGATTTCGCATCATTCTAACGATACTCCTGTAGCTCCATCAGCTGATGAATGCAGGAAGGGAGTAGATGCGGTGGAAAACACCTATCATTTACTCATCTACATCTACCACATAATCTACTATATACATTACCTTTAACTCACGAATGGTCAAGGTCTATGGCACATCCCGAAAGTTCTTCCCTACTGACAATTTAATACATAACTCTCAATGAGATAATTACAACATTATTTTGTATGTTGATGTCTCATTTGTTAAAATAAATGCACTCTTTGCATGAAAATAAATCATGTTGTGTTCTTGTGACTTATACATTTGACTGTATCCTGGAGGGCTCACTCTTTTAACTATAAAGCAATCTAAGAGATTGACCAATAACCCTGTAGATGGTTAACGCATGCTCTTTGGCCTCCTACAAGTTTTTCATGTGAAGCTTCTAAGCGAGAAAAAACATACCTATTTTCCAAAATGTCAATTTTACTTTAAAATGAGTCGCTTTAGAGCAAAGCAAACTTTGCTTTGCTTAAATGTTGATCTCATTCTAAACTGTTAAGGATCTAATGAGTTTCCCCAAAGTTCATTTTATAGCTAGCACACTTTGTACTGTAAAACCATAGCCAACTTGTGCCCCACCAGGAATTTTATATGAAGGTTTGAGGACTCATACTTTCTTCAACATTTACACACAGAGAGCTCATTCAGCATTGCTTGTATAGTACGTATTTCCTATAATACGTGCAATATAGATGACTAAATAATGTGGCTGATCGGCATGTGTTATTTGTCAAGCCAGCTGCATTGCAGTCATGTTTCAATATATACTCTGCTTATAGTTTACTCTAAGCTGAACACTGGATAGTATCTTATTTATCTTTGTACAACCAACATACAGAGTCTGGCACATAGTTTGTATTAGCAGTTACCATTTACCAAGTGCTTACTATAGCCAGGCACACATACATATTTTCCTGTTGAATCCTCACTACACCCTTGCAAAATAGATAGAAGAGCCCAACTGTACACTTGAAGAAACTAGAAACTAATGCAATTAGCAGTTGAGTAACTCACTCAAAGTCAGACAGTAAATTGATACAGGAAACAAAACCGAGGTCATTTGATTGCAAAGCCCATGCTGTTAAACACCATGGTAGAGCACTCAAGGTAAATGTTTGTTGAACTGAACTCTTAAGCTGAACATCAAAAATCTGAAGTCACTTTCATGAATTAGGTTTTATTTAGAATTTTCCAGTAGGAGGCAAAACTGTGTTACTTTCATTCCTTTTTGGTAACTTCAACTCAGACAGTTGAATATAAATGGCTCTCTATTCATCTTAAGTGAGTTGTGCTTTTCTATTTTAAGAATCAAAAGTGGGACCAGCCCTGTGGCCTAGTGGTTAAGTTTGGCACACTTCGCTTCAACAGACCAGGTTCAGTTCCCAGGCGCGGATCTATACCACTTGTCAGCGGCCATGCTATGTCAGTGACCCACATACAAAATAGAGGAAGGTTGGCACAGATGTTAGCTCAGGGTGAATCTTCCTCAAGCAAAAAGAGGAAGAGTGGCAATAGACGTCAGCTCAGGGCGAATCTTCCTCACCAAAAAAATTAATAAATAATAAAAGAAAAAGAAAAAAACTAGAATGTCAAAACTTTAGATCTTATATTACCTAACAATTTGGTTTAGTTATTTTATCACCTATGTATTTCTTTTTAGTAATGAGGGTTTTTTTTACATTTTTCATGTTATTTGACTTTCACAAATAGGTATCTCCTGATCTCCAGATCTGGAATTATAGCAAATGCTGTGTAGTTATATATCATGCATTTTAATTTAGTTAAAAATAGTAAAATCAGCATGCACCTTACTATTAAGCCATATTTATACATCTTTTAAAAAGCCCAGAGAAAAAGAACTACTCTGTATGATCCTAAAATAGAAAAAACAAATATTTACCGTTTGATTCTAGAATAAGGTGAAAAAAGAGAAAGTAAATTGTATGAAGGTCAAAAACAGTCTATACAGATTGGAGCACACTACCACTCACATATGAATAACAGTGAATTAAATCAAGGCAAGACATGTTACAAACAAATATTCATTGCAATAATGAATGAACTGGCTAATTGTCTTTCCTCCTCAAGACATTAACAAATGTTTCTCTTTAGTATTCATATACACTATACATTTCACTTTGGGAGTTTAGAAAAGAAGGTACCAGTTAATTTCAACGTAGAAAGACAAACATTCCCCTAAGATTCTTATTTCCAAGGAGGTCCTTGAGCCCTGTATATTGTATACCTGATTCCAATTAGCAGTAGATAATGATCTGATTCTTTGGCATGTTGGGTAAAGTGATGGATTTCGTAATTCAGACATTTTTCTTAGTTATGAGTCTATATTACATATCTTATGAGATCTTTGCAAAAAGGTAGGGTTCAGTTAGACAATGGGCTTGCCCACGTAGCAGAGACATTAGTTTTTGGATATTTTAGACATTTGGGAAGGTTAGCACTCTCAAATTATTGGGACATTGTTATTTTAAATAGGAATAATTATTATATTTATTAGTTCTCATGTTTTCCTTTAAAATTTTATTTCCTCATTTTTCTTTCCCCACTATTATAATATTCATCCTTCCTTATTTAGTAATCTTAATTACCTTATAGCACATCCAAGAGAACTAACATTTGTTAAGCACCTACTATATGACAGTCACTTATAAAATAGAAATCAAAATTATGAGAATAAAAATTAGAATATAAAATTAATTCTCACAACCTCACTTTACAGTCAGGACAGAAGCAGCTGGAGGAGCAAGACGAGGAAGAGAACTGAGATTTATGCTGGCCACTATGCTAAGCACTTTTTAAATTATTTACCTAATCCACACAACCTTGTGAAGCAGGTCTTATCACCATTTTGTAGATGACAGAAATAAAGCTCAGTGACACTGACTTTTCTAAAGCCAAAAACCTAGTTAGTGATTGAGACAGGATTTGAATACAGGTCTATATGACACCAAAATCTGTGCTCTATCCAGCACACGTTAATGTCTCCTTCTGTAAGACATGTACAGCAGAAGAATATTTCTCTGAATTCTTAGATTAAAAATCCCCGAGGCACAGAGAGATTAAATAATTAGCCTGAGATCACATAATAAGTTGATGAAATAGCTGGAACTAAGACCTGGGCAAACGAATCCTAAAGTAGTGTTTCCCACTGGATATCATATAACCTATAGACAATATGTGCCAGTTCTAAGGAGGCAGCACAGACCTCATCAATTAAATGTAAAATTTAGACTAATAAGACTCTGAGGTTGACAACTTAAATATGAGTCATTTAAATCCCAAAACCTGAAATTAAAGTTCTCATAGCAGGATTAATTTGTGCTAATTGTGCACATACATTATTTTGCTTTCTTTGCTAAGCTGTAAACCACCTGCTTTTAGAGACAAGTTAATGCTGATAAGGGAACAAAGCCTTGCAAACTTACAAAAACCACACTCAGGGTGAAATATGAGTGATAATTAAATATTATCGTAACACAAACTTTCATACAAAATGTCCTTGATTTTACTTTTGAAGCTGTATAAGAGAAATGTTTAGAAAAGAAAGAGAAAATCCAGAAATTAAGGCCTTTGCCAACTTTCCTATAAAGAAAGCATAAAAATTAGAAATATTTTCAGTAACTGATAGAGATTACAATTTAACATTTAATTTGAGTTGGAGATGGCTGTGGGTGGAGAAAGCATGTGGTTAAAGAATGGCTGCTTTGTGAATGTTATAAATTGTACATGTTGGTCGAGTCAGATAACATGCGTCATTTATCCTATGAAAGGAAGTGTTATGTTTGTTTTGGAAATCCACACTAGTCACTTCCAAACATGATGAACCATTTTTAGGGTCATTAAAAATAATAGAGATTATATGCTGACATAATATCATTCGTTCACTGAACAAATATTTATCGAGTGCTAACCATAGTTTCTGGCTCTGTGGATACATAAAGAGAACAAAAAGGCAAAAACCTCTGCCCTCATGGGGGGACATTGAAACATTAACATGAGAAGTAAGAAAATTTTATAGTATGTTATATGGTGGTAAGTATTATGAAAAAAATAGAGTAGGCTTGGGATCAATGGTGCTGGGTGTTTGCAATTTTAAGTGGTGTGGTTGGTGTGGCCCTCACTGAAGAAGGAAGATAACATGTGAACTAAGAATTGAAGGAAGAAGGGAACCCAAGCACGTGGATATCAGGGCAAGAACATTCCAGGTCGAGAGAACAGCTAGTGCAAGGCCCTAAGGAAGGCAGCATAACTGAAGTATGAGAGAAGGAATTCAATCAAGGTGACTCAAAGGTTTTAACCTGAGAAACAGGAAAGATGGATTAGCCATTAACTGAAAAGTGAAGACTGGATGGACCAGGATTTATAAAGAAGATCAGCTTAGTTGGGGACATACTAAATGTGAGATATCCATTAGATATCCAAATGGACATGATGAGTAGGCAAGTTGGCTATACAAGTCTGGAGTTCAAGGAAGAAGTCTGGTCTGGAGAATACAGAGTTATCAGTGTAAAGATATTTAAAGCCATGAAACTCATGAGATCACCAAGAGAATCAGTGCAGAGAGAGAAAAGAATGGGTCCAAGGACTGAGTCTTGGGGCACTCCAGTGTCAAGAAATCCCAGAAAAGAAGAGGAGCCAGCAAAGAGACTGAGCTAAAGAGTCGGTGAGATCAGAACCAGAACAAACAAACTCTAAAATGCAAAACTGGTCTGCCTTTCTTTAAGATTCACAGTAAAATCTTGAGGCCTGAATTCTCCCAAAAGTTATCTATTGGGTTGTTCATTTTTTTAAATTGCCCCAAATCAGGGATAATAAAATATTTACATTACTTTACATTTCTAACAGACCCTTTTGAAAGTATGCAGATAATATAATTCTAAATATCTCTACATATTATTCCAAGCTAGGTTATTTGAAAATATGTATATATCTACACATGAAAAAATATGTATATGTAGCCTATATTATTATCATATGACACACCTGTTTTGAGGTGTATACTATTGCTATTTATCATTTAAATAAAAAATCATAAAATGGTAAGCAGATTTTTCAAGATAACCCCCACCTTTTAGAAAACATCCTTTATATTTAAGAAGAGGAGCTTATGGACATTTAAGTATTTACCAAATGATGACTACCATTTCTGTGGGTTGTCTTTTGGTTTTTCTGCTGAGGAAGATATGCCCTAAACTAACATCCACTGCCAATCTTCCTTTTTTTTTTTGTATGTGAGCTGTCACCTCAGCATGGACACTGACAGAGGAGCAGTGTACGTCCACACCCGGAAATGGAACCCAGGCCGCCAAAGTGGAGCATGCCAAAATTAACCTCTAGGCTACAGGGGCTGGGCCCTTTTTTTCAATAGTCTTATTGAGAGATAATTCACATACCATATAATTCATTCATTTTAAGTGTGCAATTCAATGGTTTTGAGTGTATTCACCGATATGTGCAACCATCACTATGGTCAATTTTACAACATTTTCAACACCACAGAGATACTCTATACCCTTTAGCCGTCATCCTCCTTCCCCCAATCTCGCCAGCCCTAAGCAACCACTCACTAATCTACTTCCATATATATTTGCCTATTCTGGACATTTCATATAAATGAAAAATATTGTATGTAGTCTTTTTTATTGAAATAACATCGGTTAATAATGTTATATCAGGCATGCAATATTATAATACATAGTCTTATGTGACTGGCTTCTTTTGCTTAGCATGTTTTCAAAGTTCATCCATGTTTTAGCATGTATCAGTACTTCATTCCCTTTTATGGCCAAATAACATTCCGTTATATGGATATGCTTTATTTCTTTATTCATTCGTCCATTGATGGACATTTGGCATGTTTCCACCTTTTGGCTATTGTGAATAGTGCTGTTATGGAAATTCGTGTACAAGTTTTTGTTTGAAACCCTGTTTTCAATTCTTATTTCGGGTTTTGAAAACAAAAATATTTCTGCCCTTTCAGAACTACAAGCATTATTTTTCACCTCTTTCTTATAAGCAAAACGGGTTGGGCAGAGATCCAGGGAGTAAGGTTAACACTTAACAAAAATAGCGGCTTAAAATAGAGATCTCTAGGTTAAAAAAAAAGGCAAATAGGCTTCCTAACTAAAGGATTTCTCAAAGCCCTTAAGATGCTAACATGCACTGTGATTATCCGTGAGAGAGAATTCAGTGTTTCCCTAATTTATTTGCTTCTAGAGCCCTTTTTGTGGAGTGTTTCACAGGACTAATATTTCAACGGAATACACATTGCAAAACACTGATGTAAACTAATGACTGCGTTGATATTGATTGTTTATGAATTATTTTTGAAATGAGAAAATGCTATTTTTCCCATGGAACCATTTTCCTCTTTTCCTTGGTCATTTGTTAGAAGAAAACACCAACATTCAGATGGGCAGATTACACAAAGAAACCAACGGCTCCCATGTTTCCAATTAAACGTGACGGTCAGCCTTGTACCTTGCCATTTAATCAACAGTGCGGACGCTATTCCTTTTTTTTTGTATACTCCAGCGAATTTACTATTAGCACTTAATTAACCTGCTCAATAAACTACAGCAGGAAACAAAAAAGAAAGAAGAGAGAGTAATACATTATACACGTTTAGTGTTAGAATCATTTCAGTAAAGGCAAAGTCATTTTGCCCGGGGTAACTCAACAAATTTATTGTATCATTTTGAAGATATTTACACACTGCATTTCAGATACAGGCAACACAACTTTCCATAGTCACACCATTGACAGATATCTCTTAAGAAAACTCTAGTTGCTATTAGAAGATTTCATATTTCAATATTTTTTCTGATCATCAGAGAAGAAAAAGTAAACTGATAATCAAATCATAGTACCATACAGATATTGGGCAAGAATTCTAATAAAGCAATAAGGCATTTGTCAACAATTGTTATCTATAATTATGAACTGTTTTGATATTCAGAAGCCCAAATAAAAGTCATATCATAAGAGCAATTTCTAAACAAGTGCTTTACGCTCAAAATAAATATGTTTATATCCAATTCATTCAAATGATTGTTTACCTAAACCAGATTATAATGTTTTCAATATTACTGGCTTACCGTTTAAACCCTCTCAAGCTTTCTGTTTAATCAAAACTTAAAGCCATTCTACTGCATCCAAATATCACAAATCATAGAATGCAAAGTGCTTTGTCTGGTCAACCAAATGGAAATCAGCAGCTGAATAAATGAGGTGGCTGCCTACAAGTCAGGATTTACTATCTTATACACTTCATGCTTGCTAACTACATTCATTTAAACTAAAAGTAATAAGCAGCTAAATGTGAAGATGCCAAAATCACTACCTTAGTAAGATAGAAATAAAATGGCCTATTTTTATTCAAAAAACTATAAGCGCCAATGATTGAAACAATGCTGTCACACCGCAGAAGAGCATAGAGACAGTAAGGAGAGAAGTAATGTGTTCCAAATACCTGTCCTGGCAATTTCCAGAGACACCTTGATGAGTACTGTAGCTTACTGTATCACTTATGGTGACTATTCACCAAAAATGCATGCCCTTCTTCATCATGTAGTGGTGCTGTTGGGAGGCAGCTGCCTAGTCAGGGACTGCATTTCCCAGCCCCTACTTAGATCCAGGTGTGGACACATAACCAGTTGTTGTCAACGGACTGTGAACAGAATTGATAGGTATCACTTCCAGTTAGGAGTTTTCGGTAAGTAGTATCTTTTCCACTCTGTCTTTCCCCATCTTCAGGCTGGATGCAGAAGACTCTGAAAGCCCTCTGGGAGAGCCACAGCGTGCAAGAAATCTGAGTTCCTGAATAACCATTTGGAGGAAAGCTACCCACTGAGTTGTCCACACCGGCAATGTGAATTTCATGAATAAGAGATCTTCTAGGGGCCAGCCCTGGGCACAGCGGTTAAGTTCGCACGTTCCACTTTGGCGGCCCGGGGTTCACCGGTTTGGATCCCAGGTGCGGACATGGTACCACTTGGCAAAAGCCATGCTGTGGTAGGCGTCCCACATATAAAGCAGAGGAAGATGGGCATAGATGTTAACTCAGGGCCAGTCTTCCTCAGCAAAAAAAAAAAAAAAAAAAGAGGATTGGCAGTAGTTAGCTCAGGGCTAATCTTCCTCAAAAAAAAAAAGATCCATTGTGCTAAGTCACTGAAATTTTGAGTTTTACTTGTTATAGAACCTGTTACTATTCTAATAAATACATGAATACAACAGCATTTTTTTCCTCTCAGTTTAAGGTCTACACAAACTTGGGTCAAGACATATGAGCAAAATCAGGAGCCTAATAATTTTGTCTCTTCAAATCAAATTTCTTTAAATATTTGTTCAATATCTATTGAAATGTCAGGCTGAATTCTGTGGAGATAAAGGAAGAACATGAAGGAAGGGCCCAGTCTCTGCCTGCTGCTCTAAGCCATACAATCCTATCTACAAACTCATCTACCTTACTTACATATACTACTCTCCTATCGAAAAGTCCTAGTAAATGCATTTTTCTCCATCTGCTTATGGTACCTGTGAAATGTTTTTGCATGCATCGATTGGCACCCAGGGCTGCTACCCATCTGATAGACCACTTCAATTGGCTCTAAATCTATGTCTTACATCCTGAAGTGTGCTTTACAGCAGTGTTTCTCAAACATTTTTTACCTTGGCCCAGCGCACAAAATACACTGTAACTGGGACGCAGTACCCTCCTTAGTGTCATAAAAAAGTAATCACCTTACTATATATGATATACTCTGATATTTGACGGTTTTTCTTAAGTGGTGGTTACAACTCACTAACTTGATTTTACATATACAAATGGACTGTAACACATAGTTTGAAAACCTCTCTTGGATGGACCCTTCTGACTGGTATTTGTCTTTATCTTTTAGAATAGGAGAAGGGAAATAAATTCAAACAAGGAATGAAATGGAGGAAGAAAGGTATGATAAAATGGTTAAAGGTGGGGAGAAGGAGAGGAAGAAATACTGGCACTTGTGAAAAGGGAAGGAAAGAAAACATAGTACCAAGAAATGTGCAACACACCATCAGTTATGCTCAGTGTAGAATATATTCTCAATGGGCAAGTTTGGGCTCTGTTTATAGTAGGAGCCATAGAGTTTGAGGAAGACCAAACACAGAAGAACAGAAATACATTGCCCAGGTAAGAGTAATGCCAGAGGTTTTAGTTCTGAATATAGAGAGAGGGAGGGTGAAAAAATTTGAGAAAAGAGAGCCAAGGACATCCTAATTGAGAATTTTATGCTCGTACTATACTACATTCTTGCCCTGTCACAATAGTTACATACACATTCACAAAATTTCCAAGAACTGAGATCCTGTAAGAGCATATTTAATTTCAGCCTTGGAAACTGTCCAGTCCATTCTGGGCCTACTAAGACAGGAGAACAGAACAAATGAAAAAAACATTTTGGCTCTGCAAGTATGGCACACTCCTCAAGTGAAAATGATTGCTGAAGAATATATTTATGGATTAAAACAGATGATATGTTATGTTATGTTAATTTTCACATGCTTAGAAGAAAAGCCTTGGCTAGAAGTCATAAATTCTCTCCAGAGGAACACTTATACATCGTTCTATGAAGTTTAATTTCCATTTTCTTTTTGCCATAAAAATTATGTTCTCTGGGCACACTGGCCAAAAATATTGTAAACTTTTACACATTTTATAACAAAGTTTTCTATTTTATTGTTTATTTTTAGAGCAGTTTCAGGTTCACAGCAGAACTGAGGGGAAGGTACAGAGATTTCCCATATACCTCCTCTTCCCACAACATGCACAGCCTCCCTCATTATCAACATCCTCCACCAAAGTGGTACCTCAGTTATAACTGATAAACCTACATTGACACATCATAATCACTCAATGTGCATAGTTTACATTAGAGTTCATTCTTGGTGTTGTACATTTTATGGCTATGGGCAAATGTATAATGACATGTATCCATCACTATAGTATCACACAGAGTATTGTCACTGCTCTAAAAATCCTCTGTGTTTTGCCTATTCAGCCCTCTCCCTTCCCCCAATCCCTGGCAATGACTGATCATTTTACTCTCTCTATAGTTTTGCCCTTTCCAGAATGTCATATAGTTGGAATCATAAAATATGTAGCCTTGTCAGATTGGCTTCTTTCACTTAGTAATATGCATTTAATATTCCTCCATCTTTTCATGGCTTGATAGGTCATTTCTTTTTAGCACTGAATAATATTTTGATGTCTAAACATATCACAGTTTATTTATCCATTCACTGAATGAAGGGCATCTTGGTTGTTTCCAAGTTTTGGAATTATGAACAAAGCTAGGATAAACATCTGTGTGTAGGATTTTATGTGGACATAAGTTTTCTACTCCTTTGGGTAAATACCAAGGAATACAATTGCTGGATCATATGGTAAGAGTATGTTTAGTTTTTTTTTTTTTTTTTTAAAGATTTTATTTTTTTCCTTTTTCTCCCTAAAGCCCCCCCGGTACATAGTTGTATATTCTTCATTGTGGGTCCTTCTAGTTGTGGCATGTGGGACGCTGCCTCAGCGTGGTTTGATGAGCAGTGCCATGTCCGCGCCCAGGACTCGAACCAACGAAACACTGGGCCGCCTGCAGCGGAGCGCGTGAACTTAACCACTCGGCCACGGGGCCAGCCCCAAGAGTATGTTTAGTTTTGTAAGAAACCGCCAGTCTTCCAAAATGGTTGTAACATTTTGCATTCCCATCAGAAATGAATGAGTCTTGAAATCTTGTTGAAGATTTCAGGGTAGAGATCTGGTTGCAGATTTCAGTGGTGAAATCTTGTTGCCCCACATCCTTGTCAGCATTTGGTGTCTTCAGTGTTCTGGATTTTGTCCATTCTGATAAGTGTGTAGTAGTATCTCGTTGCTTTAATGTATCTTTCCCTGGTAATACATGAAGTGGAACATCTTTTCATAGGCTTATTGCTATCTGTGTATCTTCTCTGGTGAGTTGTCTGTTAAGGTCTCTGGCATATTTTTAAACCAGTTGTTTGTTTTCTTATCATTGAGCTTTAAGTGTTCTTTGTATATTTAGGAAAACAAACCTTTATCAGATGTGTCTTATGCAAATATTTTCTCCTAGTATGTGGCTTGTTTAATCATTCTCTTGACATTGTATTTCACAGAGGCGAAGTTTATAATTTTAAGGATCAGCTTATCAATTATTTCTTTCACAGATCATGCCTTTGGTGTTGTATCTAAAAAGTCAGAGCCACATACAAGGTCATTTAAGTTTTCTCCTATGTTATCTTATAGGAGTTTTATAGTTTTGCATTTTACATTTAGGGATGTGATCCATTTTGAATTAATTTTTGTGAAGGGCATAAGGTCTGTGCCTAGATTAATTTTCTTTCCTTTGGCATGTGGATATCCAGTTGTTCCAGTACTATTTGTTGAAAAGACTGTCTATGCTCCATTGTATTGTCTTTGCACCACTGTTAAAGTTCAGTTGGCTATATTTATGTGAGTCCATTTCTGGGCTCTCTATTCTGTTCCATTGATCTATTTGTCTATCTTTTCACCAATACCACACTTTCTTGATTACTGTAGCTTTATACTAAATCTTGAAGTCAGGTAGTGTCAGTCCTCCAACTTTGTCCTCCTCCTTCAAGATTGCGTTAGGAAGAACAGACATCTTGACAACATTGAGTCTTCCTATTCACGAACACGGAATATCTCTTCATTTATTTACATATTCTTTGATTTTGTTCATCAGAGTTTTCCTCACATAAATCTGGTACATATTTTGTTAGATTTATATCTAAGTATTTCATTTTTGGGGTAATAACGTAAATGGTATTGTGTTTCAAATTTCAAATTCTACTGTTTCATGCTGGTGTATAGAAAAGTAAGTGAATTTTGTATATTAACCTTATATCCTGCAACCTTGCTATAACTGCTTATTAGTTCCAGAATTTTTTTAATTCTTTTGCATTTTCTACATAGATGATCATGTCATCTGTAAACAAATACAGTTTTATTTCTTCCTTCCTAATCTTTATATCTTTTCTTTTCTTATTGAATTAGCTAGAACTTCCAGTGCAATGTTGAAAGGAGTGTTGAAAAGGGACATCTTGGGGCCCACCCAGTGGCACAGCAGTTAAGTTTGCATGTTCCGCTTCTCAGTGGCCCAGGGTTCACTGGTTCAGATCCCAGGTGCAGACGTGGCAGCGCTTGGCACACCATGCTGTGGTAGGCGTCCCACGTATAAAGTAGAGGAAGATGGGCACGGATGTTAGCTCAGGGCCAGTCTTCCTCAGCAAAAAGAGGAGGATTGGCAGTAGTTAGCTCAAGGCTAATCTTCCTCAAAAAAAAAAAAAAGAAAGAAAAGGGACATCTTTGCCTTGTATCTGATCTTGTTGGGAAATTTTTGAGTTTCTGACCATTAGTGTGATGTTAGCTGTTGGTTTTCTATTGAGAGTCTTCATCAAATTGAGAAAGTTCTCCTCTATTCTTAGTTTACTGAGAGCTTTTATCATGAATTTCTTTTTGTTTTTTTAATATACAAATATCTTCAGAATATAAAGGGTTATTATAAGTTACAGAGAATTGACTAATACTACAAAACAAAAAATGACGGAAGGCATACATGAACAATTCATAGAGGAGGAACTACAACCGGCCAATAAACATATGAAAATAAGTGTTCAAGTTAATGTGTAAGCAAAGAAATGGAAGTTAAAACAACTAAAACTGATGTTTTGCTTATGAAATTAAAACAGATCTAAAATATGAAATAATGTTACTGAGGGAATGATGAGATTAGAGAGTTAAGAAAGTGATTGGAAGAGGGGTAAATTGTTACAACCTTTCCAGAAAGCAACAAGAGTCTTAAAAATATGTATCCCTTTTGGCCTAGTATCTCAGCTTCTAGGAACCAATTTTAAGGAAATGATCAGAAATTTAGAATAAGAGTCACACACATGTATGTTTGTTAGAGCATCAAACATAACAAAAAATCATGAACAGTCTAGATATACCACAATCACAGAATAGCTGAATCACTTGAGCAATTATTAAAAATTATGTTTATGGAGATTTCAGCTGCATGGATAAATTCTCCAAATGAAATATTAGGTTATAAAAAGCAGGATTTATAACTCTATGTTTGGTATGACCTCAAGAGTGGAATAAGCATAGATTGAAATACACAAACAAAATATACACACAAAAATCAACAGTAATCCTTTCTTGGTATTCAGGACACTGAACACAACCTCTTGTACTCTTCTGCACGCTCCCAACCTTCTATGGTAAGCATATATACCTCATCTACCTTTTAAATAAAATAAGTTTTAAAATAAACTTTATTATTATAAATTTAATACATGGTTATTACTAAAAATTAGGAAAATTATTTTTAAAAATTTACATCACTATACTTTCTGTGGCCCTGTCATGCCTCTATGCCCTGCACTCAATATATCAATTTGTATATAGTTATTTTTTAAATCACATATTTTTCTGATTACAAAAGGAATACGTGCGCATTGTAGAAAATTTGGAAAATATAGAAAACAATAAAGAAACTAAAAATAATTTAGAAATGCACCACCCATGATGATGATGATGATGATGATGATAATAGCAGCAATAGTCTTAGTCACAGACAGGCAGTGCCTAGTAAATGCCAGACGTTATACTGAGCATTTTACATAAATTATCTCACTTAATTTTCACAATAGTCCTGTGAGGTAACTATGAATAGTCCTGTTTCAGAGATGTGAAAAACAGATTCAGAAAAATTACCTCATCCAACTCCATACGGCTAAGAGGTGGAAGTGGCCTGGCTCCATTGCATGAGGTCTTAAGCACTACAATATATTTTTTTCTGTTTTTATTTCTTATTTACCGTCCATCTTGGCTATCTGTATTTACATGCCAAACTATTTATCATTTTAAAAAAACTTTAGAAAGAGTGGCTCTCTACTCTTCTCTCTTTTCACAAATTTTTCCTAGACTGATGGGCCCATTCAAATCTTTCTTCAAATCAGGAGAGTTTTGTTTTTCTTTACATATGTCTCATTATTGTTTTAGGTTTTTTTTCTTCCTTAAGAATACTAAAAAGTATTAGACTGAAGAGCCATTTTTCAGGTTTATCATCTTCTCTCTCAGGGAACTCATCTTTGTCTTTCTCACTGCTTTCTGAGAATACTTTTCAAGTATGTATGACATTCTCACTGATTTGATTGTCAACATTGTCAATTCTGCCCCCTACAAGCCTTCATGGATAATATAAAACTGTGGCTGAGTTTTAATTACTTGTAATCTTTCTTTATCTTATCTCACATTTTTAACAGGCTTATTCTGTTATTATTTTCATCTGTTCTTTTATTGTGGCAGAGGTTCTTAAACTGAGATTCATAAACAGACTTCAGACAATATGTAAAACCCCAGAAACTGAATGCAAAAAACAAAGCAGGTATATTTTTACATTTGTTTTATATGGAGAGAAGGTTTAGAATTTTCATTAAACTTTCAAAGTAGTCTTTGATCCTACAAAAGGTTCTGAACACCTGCCATTTTACACTTTGCTTCTTCATAGAAGCTATGTGATCTTGCATTTTAGTTAAAATACCAAAATATTTTTTCTGACTTCCTTAAAAACTCATTTTCAAAAATGGGCTCTTTTTTTGAGTCTGCAGAGTAATTTTGCCTTTAGCCTGTTTCAATTTGATCCATATGTTCCATATCATTTTTTCTTTTATTGCTTATCCTCAAAGGAGTTGCAATCTATCTTGACCCTATGTTTGCCAATAGTTATGAGATAAAAATTTTCCTTAAGCTGTGCTCAAGCCAAGTGATAAATAAACACCCTTCTCACATATACAATTGGATGATAGATTGATCTATATATCTCTTATTCTCAACTGTCTGCTCTCCATGTCTAACTTGATTTCTTCTAATGTATTCCCTTTGAACTAAGATTGGAGCCTCTCCTGACCCAAATGTTTGCCTTGTTGATAGTCTGAACTGATGGAATACATGAAAAACTATAATCTCTGGAATACACTCCCACTAAGATTCTTATTTTCTCTGCTTGTATTTACAGCATTTTGTTTGAGGGAACCGACCCTTGAGGATGTGATTCACCACTAGTTTATACTCAAACTCTCAAAGCCACAACCATCATTTGCCTTCTTCTCTCATTTTTTTCCGGGTAGTTTTTGTTCCCAAGTATATATAGGAAGAATGGCAATATTTTAGAAGCAATATTAGGTCAGCCTTCTAGCCCTCCAAAATAGTACCTTCCATGCAATAAGACAACTACCCCTTTTTGCACGGGATAGAGTTTGCATTTTGGAACCAGTATTTAGACTGCGTGGGAGCAAAGCAGAGTTTTTCTACCTAGTCTCAATACACTGGCTTACAAAATTTTTAGCAGCATAGCACGAGTGCTCCACTGATTGTACTTTTCAATCCATTTCTGATTTTTAGCTAGTACAAATTTCTCTCTAGTTCTGGCAGTAATTTGACTGTCAGTCCAAATTATCAACATTGTGGTGAGTTATCATCATTTTCTATGTCTTCATATGTACTTTAGTGGAAATTCAAGAGTGGCTGTGTTCGGGGCTGCCAGCCAGATGCCATTTGTCAAAGTTAGCATTTCTAGGGCTATGCCCAGGGAAGAAGATTCCAAGAGAAACCTGGCAGCAAATTCTAAATTCCTGCTAACATCAGTATGTTAGGAAGCAGAAATTTCCCAGCCTCGAGTCTAGAATTAAAAAGGAAGTCTTTTAATTTCTTTCAGATAATTTAAAGATTCTCAGAAGTAGAAATAAATAATACCTAAAATTAAGGTTAGCCATGATCACAGTTCTGAAATGGCTAAAATCTGTCCCTGAGTATTTTCCTACCTTTTCAGCGAACTTCTCACAATTAATGCCACACATTTCCCTGCTACCCAGGGCTTTCATGCCTCCCACTGTGGAAACCCATCCCCGCCTGCCTCTCTTGGGCAACTTCTCATATTCCTAAATCATCTTTACTACCTTCTCTAGTCAAATATCCTGTTTCTTCACTGTGCCACTCTCCTGCAAAATAGGCAGTTACATACAGATCCTAGCAGTTCACTGGCAGGTTTTTTTTTTTTTTTTTTTGCAGGGGAGGGGTATTATAAGAGCACAATCCCTTGATTCACACTTTCTTTTGCTGTGTAGCTGCTTCCATTGTAGTACACATTTATATATGATCACTTTTCCTAGAGGTACATGTCCCATTCTACTCCACCTCTCCTTAGTGCTACCTCTAACAAGATGGTTCTGGAATTTTTTGTTAAGCCAAACTCTTAATGAATAAAGTTATTGCTTCCATGTTCCTTGGGAAATCTCATCATTTTTAATATCAAGACTAACTACATATAAATTATTGATATTGATTATATATCCCAACATCTTCCATTTAATAAGTCCTCAAGCAGCAGGATTGAAGCTACAATTTTTGCCTCCTGCTGTAGGAAACTATAGATCAGCTTTTCTGTTTGTTGGTTTTTAGTCCTTTATTGGCACAGCATAGCACAGTGATTGCGGCTATGAGTTCAAATCCTGTCTCTGCTACTTACTAGCTGTATCACTTTGGAGACATTACAGTAGTCCTTCCTCATTAGCAGGGAATATATTCCAAGACGCCCTTGGATGCCTGAAACTATGGATAGCACCAAACCCTTTAAATACTATGTTTTTTCCTATATATACTATTTTTCCTATACATATATATCTATGATACAGTTTAATTTATAAATTAGGCACAGTAAGAAATTAACAACAATAACTTCTCTTTGGCATATCCACATTGCCAGCATCACTACTCTTGTACTTTGGGGCCATTATTAAGTAAAATAAGGGTTACTTGAACACAGAATTGTGATACTGCGACAGTCGATCTGATATCCAAGAGGGCTACTAAGTAACTAATGGTTGGGTAGCGTATACAACATGAACACACTGGAGGAAGGGATGATTCAGGTCCTGGGCCAGATGGAGTGGGAAAGCATGAAATTTAAAATTTATGAATGGTTTACTTCTGGAATTTTTCATTTAATATTTCCAGGCCACAGTTGACCATGGTTAGCTGAAACTGCGGAAAGCAAAACAGTGGATAAGGGAGGACTACTGTACTTATTTTCTGCAAGTCTCAGGTTCTTCATTTGTAAAAGAGAAAGAATGACATCACCTGTCTTGAAGGGCTGAAGAAATTATTCAACAAACTAATGAAGACATGGTGGCTAACCATATTGTGCCTGGATCACCCTAAGTGCACAATAAACATTAGGTATCAATATAAGAAGGCTGTAAAATGTGAAGGTTAAGAGAAAGGTGGACTCTGAAGTTATATTACCAAGGTTCAAATACCTGATCTACCACTTACTGGTTGTACGTCCTTAAGCAAGTCATTTACCCTCCTGAGCCTCTGTTTCCTCATCTGTAAAACACATAATAATAGGCCCTACTTTGAAGGGCTACTGTGAATATCAAATGAGATACTTCACATAAAGGTCTTAGCAGACTTCTTAACACATAGTGAGCACTCAAAAGATGTTAACAACTGCGCAAGAATGGCACCAACTATACAAACAAGAAAAAGCAACATCTCTCAAGCTGCATTTACAGACCAGGCCACAACCTACTTACCTGTCAATGTGGCTTCCCTGCTCATCTTCAAGTAAGCGACTCATAGTACCTGACCATAAATCTTAAACTAATTCTCTAAAATTAGTAACACTATTTCTTCCTCAGTGTAGGTTTTCTGAGAACTGGACATCACTGACGTTTTCAGAGCTTAGAAAATGGTCACAGGATTGAAGAAAGTCCAAAGTAAAAGAATTTTTGTGACAGAGACAGCACCAAACTCAATAAACAGACATAGATAGGAACATTCTCCTGAGGCAGCAGCTCAGCTGAATGTGATTAATTGAACGAGCAATAGAAAGGTGGTAAGGTGGTTGTAGTTAATGTCAAAAAACCCCCATAGGAGTACAACATGTACTCAATAACATAGGAAGAAGTTTACGAGCTCTAAAGAAAACATTTCAGAAAAAGTGCAAAAGCTTACAAGCTGACTTAGAATTTGTGAGAGGTCATTGACAAGCTATGTTTGGATACAGACTTGAAAAGGCATCATTTCTATAAGGCATATGGTTCCACTGTAGAACATGTGAAACATTTGAAAAAAGTGACATTTACATGAAATATACTTTGTGGCAAAGAGCTAGAAGCAGAAGGAATACAGAGATACCAACAGATCTGGAATCTGAGAAATTTGTGCTGGGTATTAATGAAGACGTCAGGTGTGGATGTCAAACTGGATGAATGAATTGCTTCCCCAAACACACATGCTGGTTAACAACCTGCCAGATATTGAGCAAAACCTACCTGGAGTTGAGTCAGATAAATAAAAAATGATGAAGCAGTAGCAGAAATAAACACTGCAATAAGAAAACCTGGGCTGCACAAGTGACACTTGAGGTATGATGCTAGAATTCTGGACCTGAGAATGCACGCTGCCATTGGCAAGCCAAACTCTTGGGGCTAGTATTGCTAGAGAGGGCCCACCTGAGCCATTGATGGCATAGAACATAGATGGGAACAGGTGGCAAAGAAAGTGGCCCCCTGCAGTGTGGTTAAAGACTTCTCTTGAGCATAGTGCTTAATGTAAGATGGAGTCCTTGGGCCGAGAAGTTGGCTCATGAACAAATGAAAGGCTTAATAAGGAGTTTTTGATGGGGCTTATGTTGTCATAGCTAAAAAGAAAAAGTGACATGAATTCCATGAATAATGCCAATGCCTCATTTGCTAAATCCATTCATAACAGTCTGAAACTCCTTATCTGCCTAAGGGGCCAGAGGAACAAGATGTACTAATTTTTGATAACCTTGATTTTGCATATAAGCCAACTCCGGAGCGTGCCATACCTTTTCTCCTAGTAAAACGGTAAGAAGAGTAAATCATCTCTTTCTTTCTTGACACCCCAATGAGAAAGGATACTGTTTCCTTAAGCAAATGAAACGTGAATGAATCTAAGACCAGTTTACTTTATTTTCAAAAATCCTTTACCAGCAATATATTCAATCTGTATTGCTGCCATCAATCCTGCCCAGCTATAGCAAAGCCAACCCATTCCCCTCACCACCTTCACTCCCACCTACCTCACCAACTCACATTAAGAAGCCAAATGTTTTTTCTATTATTCTTTAAATCAACTCAACACAAGCCTTTCCAATTCTACAAAATAACATCACACAGCACATATGTAAGTTCCCTTTCCTCAAATGGTTCCCAATTTCCATCCAGTCCAAGTACATTTTTGGCTGGGGCTTATTTCCATGGCTACTGGAGTTCTGGGAGTTGGGAAGCCTTCAAATCTCTTCAAGCAACATCAACTTTGCTTATCCCCTGGAGCCTCATTCTGGCACAGAAAAGGAGGGAGAAAACCAATTCGTTAGAATAACTAATTTCTGTAAGTGTGGCACGTCCCCAACCTGATAGAGAAACAACATGGCTCCCTCAGCATGACTAAATCTAAAAGGTTTCTTCAAGTCTCCTGGGCCAGATGAACTTTGAGTTGCTAAGCACTATGTTCCAACACTCTCTGTATGCAGACTAAGGAAGAGAATAAAGGATTGACAAGACACTTGTTGGCAAATCCTCAAGGAACTGGGACAAGCTGGGCTAACATCTATAATGAATCTAATCAAATGTTGACCTGAATATTGAGTTTGACTTTGCTCCTGTCCACACTTGTAATTGGAGATACACCTTGTGGTTGGAATGCCACCATCTGCTTTCATCAAATACTAGAGAACTGGCTCTGGTGCTTGTAAGTAACCAAACACTCCCTTGAGTGGTGACAATGTCATTTGTCATGTTTCTTAAGAAGGTAATAGAAAATAACATGCTAGTCACACGCTGGTTGATTAAATCACGTTGTAGTGTATAGAATACAGAAGAAAAAACTGTTTCCATGGCAGGGCACTCAAGATAAAAAGGAAGTATTCTTGACTTTATGGAGAGGAAAAATTTGGAGACTAGAAGGGAATGGGTTCATATTTAAGGTAAACTCCAAATTTTACTTTATATTTCCTTAAATATCTTCAAAATTCATATTCTTGCTGGGAAAGAATGGTGGGAAAAATTCAGTCACACTTTGAATTGTGAATTTAGGATAATGGGTTCAGAAGTTATTTAAACTCTCTTCATCCATTCAACATTTATTCAACAAATCTAGGACCTATTTTGCATACAAAATATTGGGCAATGTGCTTTAGGGAATATAAATGTTCATAAATCATCATCCCTGTCCTCAAAACTCTAAAGTTAAACAATACAAGGGGATAGAGAAGACTAAGAGTGCAGTAATGATAACGAATACTATAGTCAGAAAAATATAGACATATCACTGGGAGTTGCTGGCAAGGTCAGTTTTTCTTTTAAATAAGGATGTCAGTATCACTTAATGGGAAAAGAATTGTCTTTTCAACAAGTGGGGCTTGGACAACTCAATGTCCACATGCAAAAGAATGAATCTGGACCACTACCTCACACTATACACAAAAAGGTTAACTGAAAATGGATCAAAGACTTCAGTGCAAGAGCTAAAACTATAAAACTTTAAAAGGAAAATACAAGGGTAAATCTTCATGATCTTAGATTAGGCAATGGTTTCTTAGACATGACACCAAAAAGCATAAACAACCAAAGGAAAAATAAATTGGACATCATCAAAATTAAAATCTTTTATGCTTCAGAGAATACTAACAGAAAATTGAAAAAGACAACCCACAGAATTGGAAAAAAACATTTACAAATTATCTATCTGATAAGAGAAACACATCCAGAATATATAAAGGAGTCTTACAACTCAGCAATGAAAAGATGAGCCAATTTTAAAATGTGCCAAGGATCTGAATAGACTCTTCTCCAATAAGCACATAGAAAGATGCTTATCATTATTCATCAGGGAAATGCAAAGAAAACCCACAATGAGGCACCACTTCAAACCCACTAGGTTGGCTATAATCAAAAAAACTATTATTGTGTTAGTGAGGATGTGGAGAAATTAGGACACATATCACCGATGGGAATGTAAAACAGTACAGTCACTTTGGAAAACAGCTTGGCATTTCCTCATATGGTTAAACCTAGAGTTACCTCTACTCCTAGGTATATACTCAAGAGAAATGAAAACATAATTCCATACAAAAACTTACACAAGAATGCTCAGAGCAGCATTGTTTACGATGGCTAAAAAGTGGAAACAATCCAAATGCCCATCAACTCATAAATGAATATACAAAATGTGGTATATCCATACAAAAGAATATTATTCAGCCTTAAATAAATGATGTACTGACACATGCTACAACATGAGTGAGTCTTGAAAATATCATGCTAAGTGAAAGAAGCCACACAGAAAAACCCACATATAATAAGATTCCACTTATTTGAAATGTCCAGAACAGGCAAATTCACAGAGAAAGAGTAGATTAGTGGTGGCCAGGGGAAGGGGTGGGGGAGGTGGGGACTGTGTATAGAGAATGACCGCTCATAGGTTTACTTTTGAGGTAATGAAACTATTCTAGAATTAGAAAGTGGTGATGGTTATACAACACTGTGAATATACTGAAAACCACTAAATTACACACATTAAAAGGATGAGTTTTATGGCATTGTACATTATATATCAATTGAAAGAATTCTTCCTTTTTCAAGTAAAATAAAGTTAGATTTAGAATGGATCTTAGAGAGTGTAGAGTTGAATGATCTCTTTTAAAAAAGCAAAATATAAAAGAAAGTAAGGGACAATGTGTCTACCACTCAGATTTTACATATATAAACATTTTGCCATATTTACTCCAGATTTTTCTCTCTCTCTGTATATAAATAGGACATTACCAATAAAGCTAAATCCTTATCCTATCCCTTGTTCCCCAGAGTACCCACTATTCTGACATTGTCGTGTAGCTGCATCATCCATGTTTTATAATTTTATTAGTGATAAGTGTAAATTTTTTTTAAAGATTTTATTTTTTTTTCCTTTTTCTCCCCAAAGCCCCCCGTACATAGCTGTATGTTCTTCGTTGTGGGTCCTTCTAGTTGTGGCATGTGGGACGCTGCCTCAGCGTGGCTTGATGAGCAGTGCCATGTCCACGCCCAGGATTCGAACCGACGAAACACTGGGCCACCTGCTGCGGAGTGTGCAAACTTAAACACTCGGCCACGGGGCTGGCCCCGATAAGAGTAAATCTTTAAAATATTTTATGTAAGTAAATGGTCTCTGTCTTAGTCTGATATCCCTAGAAAGCATAGCCTAAGGCAAAATGTTATGTGCCACTACTACTATTTGGTAGTGCAATCCCAGGGGAGCAGAAGTAAGGAAAAAGGAGACTGAGGCAGGGAGAAAAAGAGAGCTAGGAGAGTGAGACGCTGAGCTGGCCAATGCTTGGTATCAAGGACAACCAATTGCTTGATTTCTAGTTACCATTTACTGAGAGACTGTATCAACTACTGTGACTCAGAAGAGTAAATCTAGGTAAGCGGGAGGAGAAGAAATTATCTGCCAGCAACAGTGTCCATTGGTCAGAGTCTCCCCACAGAGCAAGACTTTCCTCACACTTCTGAGTTGTGTAGACAAGGGTGTTGCATCTCATGCTTTAGTGGCAAGGGAGGCCTCAAGGTGGGAGATATGAGTCACACAACACAGAGGTGAATCAAGCTTACACGCTTGTAAAGTTGGTGTGAGCCCAAAACAGAACTAGTCCCTACAAGATTGGTAGGGGCAGAAAAAGTGTCAAAGAGCCCCCAGAGACTTCTGAGGCAGAAAGGATCTCAAGTGTGGCATAAGAGTTGTCTATTGTAGCATCCTACGTATTTGCCCTTTTGTAACTTACATTTTAATTAAACATTATGCTTGAAATTTATTCATGTTTGATATATGGAGATCTAGTTAATTCATTTTAACTGCTTAAAGTTTTATCCTCTTATGAAAGTATCACAGTCTATCCATTTTCCACTTAGTTCCTTTCCAGTAGTCTGGTCCTTTTCAAATTGTGATCATTGAATCCCTAAAGTTTAGTGAAGGTGGCTGAGGGGCTACAGAAGAGCTCCATAGGCTATTCTGTTTGAAGGGCACCATAGATTTAAAAATAAGTTTGAAAATGAATAAAAAGTTAATTATCAGGAATAGGATCCAGCTTTCCAGACCTTGGTCCAATGGGCTTTCTAACACAACATGATACTCAACTGAGATTTTGCTTCTGTTAATTTTAGTCCATTTATCTTCCTGAATATTGAGAATTATTGGTCAGAATCTTCACTCTCATTATCCCTAAGTTATAAACAAATAAGTTCTCTTTCGTGTATTTTGAATAGTAATATCTGAGTTAGTGTTGCCAACAGAAATGATGAGCATAGGTTGTGGAAGTCAAATGCTAAGGCATGGGATCTATGCAAACCTCCTTTGCCCTGCAACTCTTCAAATGTTAAATGCATGCACTAAATATTACATGTTAATATAACCCTATTAGTCCATCATAAGCAGAATGTGGTTTTGCAACACCCTTCCTTTTTCTTTTGTATTTTTCAGGCAACATGCCATGATTATGGTATGTGTTTAATCATTATTGCTGTATGAATGAGGTTACGTAGAACAGACACATAGTTTTTCAGTTCCCCTTATGACTTTCACGTGTGGCTGGGATGAGATCTGTGGTCACAGAACAGAGCCAAAATTACTATCAAAGGAAACCAAATCTAGAACCCTGGCCTGATTAAGAACAGGCTGTGTTCTGCCAAGGTGGTCAGACAGAAATAAAAGATAGTGTTGACAGAGATTAGCATATGTTATACAATCTCAAAATATTAGAGATACACAGCATTGCACAGTGGAAAATCCTGTAGTTAACACTTAACTTGCTAATTTCCTAATTACTGGACTTTTGACAATTGTTACAGAAACTTTCTTTTGGAGTCCCAAAATGATCTCCTCTGGTATTATTACCTAAGGCAATAACGAGTATATCTGGTAGAGTAAAATTAGAAGTCATTGCACTGGATATCAACATAGATCATAAAAGAGACTTTCTAAAGAGCCATAGGTCTTTCTTACCCTTCTGAATTGAGAAGCCACTTCATCTTGTATAGAATTCAGTCAGAAACTTTTTTTTTTTTTGAGGAAGATTAGTCCTGAGCTAACTACTGCCAATCCCCCTCGTTTTGCTGAGGAAAACTGGCCCTGAGCTAACACCCATGCCCATCTTCCTCTACTTTATACTTGGGACGCCTACCACAGCATGGCTTTTGCCAAGCAGTGCCATGTCCGCACCCGGGATCAGAACTGGCGAACCCCAGGCCACCAAGAAGTGGAATGTGCAAACTTAACCTCTGCGCCACCTGGCCGGCCTCGAGTCAGAAACTCTTAATATCCAGGTATCCATTAATTGTTTCTAGGCAAAATTTTAAGCCAGTTTTCCTTTCAAGGAATTTTTAGCTGCTGGGTCAGCTCAACTGGTCACACTCTTTTGCAAATCCTGCTGTTTAAAGTCTTACCTTACAAATAGGGTTAGACTGCTCCAGAGGGTAATTAGGTATTTCCTCTGAGGGCAATGAGATAATTTACTGTAGGTCTGGGGACTGGTGGAGGGGGGACTGCATTTGCCTAGTCCACTTGGTGAAATTACTCCACTCCTGTTAGTGACTCGGCTTGGCAAAGACCTCACTTTAAAACCCAGAGCCAATTTGGGAGACCCCCCAAGATTACAACAAACCCACAAATCTGTTGGCAATAATCAAATGGAGGAGTTCCTAGTTTCATTTTCATCCTGGATCACATTGACCTGAAGGATCTTCTTTTAGGCAATGAGTTAGTTTGCTCCTCTTGAATATTACACTGTGAGAAATCTAATGAGAAATCAGTAGTTTTTCCTGACATTTGAAGAATGTGAGAGGCCTGGAGTTTTTCATAGTTCTCTTTTTCTCCTTCTCCTCCTTTCCATAAACTAGGAACCAGCTACTTATTTTTATCTGAGACAGTTTGTTGTTTAGCTTCATCAGGTATCTTGGTTCTCTCCTATGTAATAATATTAACAAAGAGCATTTTAGACTCCAAATGTAAAAATAAAAAAGTCATCAATCTCATTCTCTATTACTGACATTTCAATATTCTAGATTAAATAACACAGTTGACACATTTTTATTTTCAATGACTTACTTCAAATGCACCACAGACTTTTGCACTCTTGCTGACAATTCCAGAGTGTTTGACACAAAGAGTGAAGAAACCCTTACATGTGATTTAGAGAGGATTTACATCACTCTCAGGGTTCAGGACGTCAGATGATAGAATCTGGTCTATCAATACAAAGCTGAAAGATTACTGGGGAAAGAGAAAGATTAGAATAGAGAAATAAGATGATGTAAGCCTAGATGGGGAAAAGAGGTACTCATATCCCCATCTTAAAACACAGAAAGTTCCTTTAAAAAGAAGCAAAGATGATAAGCATACGTTGAAGGGTACAAATAACACAGAAGGGCATTGGTTTTGCACATTATGGAGATGAAGTGTTTTCAATTATATCACTCTGAAATGTGAAGCCTGATTCTGTTCATAGATAAAGTCACCAAATTCCCAGTTAACACAAAGGCAGTTTTTTATTCTCTTTCTATCAGTAACAGTCTGCGGGATTATATTATTCATTAAAAAAGCATTTATTCTAGCAATGTGAATACGCATATCCAGACAAACATTTGCATTTCTTTCCTGTCTCTACCTTGCTTTGTGAGCATTTCTCTCTCTTCCTTCCATTGTTTGAGTCTTGGTGGGGTTTTTTGATAAAATTTTGGTTAAAATAGAGTACATATTCAGAAAAGTACACAAATATTAAGTGTACAGACAGATAGACAGAGAGGTAGATAGATACAGATATTGATGACTGTAACTATCACGCAAAAGAAGATACAGAATGTTACCAGCATCTCAAAAGGTTCCATTGTACCTCCTTCCAATCAGTACCCTGGCAAGGTAACCAATATCTTGACTTCTACTACCACGGTTAATTTTATCTGTTGTGGACTTCATACAAATATAATCATACAAGATGTACTCTGTTGTATCTTAGTTCTTTTGCTCTATATTTTATGCCTTTGAGATTCATCGATGCTGTTGTGTGTAAGTAGTTTACTCGTTTTCACTGTTGTGTAGTATTCTATTGGATGAATATACTACAATTTATTTATTATTTGTGAACCAAGTTTTGGCTATTAGGAATAAAGATGCTATTGACATTTACACTCTGACTTTTCATGCAGGTTATGGGCTTATTTCTCTTGGCTAGGAGTAATACTGCTGGGGTCATGAGATACGTGTATGACTAGCATTCAAAAATTTTGCCTGTTTTTCTAAAGTGGTTATGCCAATTTCCACTTCCACTGACAGTATATGAGAGTTCAAACTGTTCAACATTTGTGCCAATACTTGGTGTTATCAGTCCTTTAAATTTTATCTATTCTGGTGTGTGTGTAGCGGTATATTGTAGTTTCAATTCGCATTTCCTAAATAACTAATAACATTGAACACCTTTTCATGTGCTTAGCAGCTATCTAAAATCTTCTTTTGTAAAGTGTTTGCTAAAATTTTTGACCTTTTTTTTGCTGAGAAAGATTCTCTTTGACCTAACATCTGTTGCCAATCTTCTTTTTTTTTTCTCCCCAAAGCCCCAGTACATAGTTGTTTATCCTAGTTGCAAGTGCTTCTGGTTCTTCTACGTGGGATGCCGCCACAGCATGGCTACTTACAGACAAGTGGTGTGGTTCCGTGCCCAGGAACCTGGGCTGCCGAAGCAGGGAGCACCAAACTTTAACTGCTAGGCCATCAGGGCTGGCTCTTGATCTATTTTTTAAAATTGAGCTTTCTCTCTTTTTCTTATTGATATGAGTGGGTTCCTTACATATTCTTCACATACAATGCTGAAAATCCTTTGTCAGATGTATATATATGTTGCAAATATCTTCTCCCATTCAGTGGCTTGCCTTTTTACTCACTTAATCATGTCTTTTGATAAATATGTTTTAAATTTTAATGCAGTGCAATTTGCAATATATTCCCTTGAGATTAGTGTTTTCTGTGTCCTGTTAAAGTAGTCTTTGCCTAACCCAAGGGCATAAAGATATTCACCTATAATTTATTATCGTCTAGACCTTTATTGTTTTGCCATTAAATTTAAATTTAAAATTCATTTGGAATTGATTTTTGCACATGATTTGAGGTAAAGATCAAGACACATTTGTTTCCAACATGGATATCCAATTGGCCCAGATACATTTATTGAAAAGAGCATCACTCCTACCTCTGCATTCAGTGTCACCTTTGTCATAAATTAGGTGGCCTTATATGTTTGGATGTGTTTCTGGACTCTCTATTCTGTTCACTTGGTCTCTTTGTCTATCCTTACACCAATACCTCACTGTTTTAGTCACTATACTGTTATAATAAATATTCCTGTTTTATAGTGCAAAGTCTCCCAACATTTCCTTCTTCTTCAAGATTCTCTTATCTATTCTTGGCCCTTTTCACATATGTATTCATTTTATAAGTTAGCCACAAAATCCTTCTGGGATTTTTATTGTGATTTTTTTTGTCTATAGATCAACTTTTGAAGAACACATATATTTGCAATATTGAGACTTCCAAATGATGAAAATGATATGTCCCTCTATTTATAACTGTAATTACTTTCAATAATGCTTTGTAGTTGTCCATGAAGAGGTTTTTTTTTAAAGTTTCCTTTATAAGTTTGTGATGGTTTTTGATGCTACCGTAAATGTTACTGCTTCTTAAAATTTTATTTTCTAATTATTTGTTGCTAGTATATTAAAATACAATTGCATTGTGTAACTTCACCTTATAATCAGCAACCATGCTAAACTTATTTATAATTTTAATATTTTATCTATAGATATAAAAAACAGTACGTATACAATCATTTCCCCACAAATAATAACAATGTTATTTATTCCTTTCCAACTTTTATATTTTTTTATTTTCCTTGCCTTATTTTACTGACCAAGACTTGCAGGATAATGTTAAGTAAAATTTAAATGTTAACTGTAACCAGAAATTTAAGAGTACAATAGGGAAAGAAAAAGCAGACATCCTTATCTCACTCCCAGTCTCAGGTGAAATATTCCATATTTCACTATTAACAATATGTACTATAGTTTATTGCAATCGTCCTTTTTTAGATTAAGGAGAATCTCTTCAATGCTTAATTTGCTAAGAATTCTCATGAATCTGTATTGAATTTTTTCTGCATCTATTGAAATCATTTAGGGCTTTTTTTCTTTCTTTATTCTATTATAATAGTGAATTACATTGACTGGTTTTTGAATGTTAAGCTGACCTTACATCCCTGGAACAAATCCAAATTGTTTGTGACGTAGTATCCTTTACACATGTATTGCTAGCATCAATTTGCTATTATTTTGTGTAGGGATTTTTGTTTATGTTTATGATAGAAAGGCTTTTATTATTCTCTTCTAATATTCTTGTCAGGTTTTCATGTCAAGGTTATGCTAACAGCATAAAAGAAATAGGGAAATGTTTCTTCATTTTCAGTTCTTTGTTTGTATAAGAGTGATATTCTTTGTTTCTTAAATGCTTAGAAGAATTCAGCACTTACCATCTGGTCCTGTTTTGTTTTGTTTTTAAGTAAGGTTTTAAATTCTGGCTTTTGTATTAAAATAAGTATACAAAAATACATTTTTAAAATTTCTTCTTTTGCAGTTTTATCAGGTTGTGTTTTTCAAGGAAATTTGTACATTTCATCTAAATTTTCAAAATCTGGGGCATAAAATTCCTCCTAATATTTTAATGATGTTTTTAATTATCTATAAGGCATATCAGTTGATTGGCAATTTCCCTTTTTTTCTTCATCAGCCTTGGTAGAGGTTTATCAATTTTATTAATCTTTTCAGATAATCAAACTTGTAGCTTTATTGGTTTTCTGTATTTTACGATTATTTTCTGTTTTATTTACTTCAGTTCTTATCCTTTATAAATGTCCTTATTTTTACTCTTCTTTGAGCATCCTGAAATGTATAATGAGGGTATTTATTTTATTCTTTCTTCTTTCCTAATAGACACACCTTTAAGCTTATAAATTTCCTCCCAAGTACTGCTTTAGGCATATTTTGAAGTTTTAAAATGTAAGATTTTTTATGTTTCATTTTAAATGTTTTACTTAATTTTCAAACAAACAGAGATTTTCTAGTTTCATTCCACTGTGTTAAAGAACACGTTTATGACTGAAGTCCTTAGAAATTCATTAAGATTTCCCTATGTCTTAGTATAAGATCTATTTTGGTAAATATTAACGTGCCTTTGATAAAAAGGGAGTGCATTTAGCAGTTGTTGGTTGTAGTTTACTATATGTGTCAATTACTTCAAGCAGGCATTTTTTCACTCAGATGTTCTATATACTTGGTGATTTTTTTCTCTGTTTCTTTCATCAGTTCTGAGAAAAATATCTCAAGGTTTTAAACTATGGTTCTGGTTTTACTTCTGCCAAAATTTGCTTTATATTTGTTGAGGCTATTAGGCTAATTAAAATTTAAGATAGTTTCTCTGTTCTTCCTGCTGGGTTAACCTCTTTTTTATCATTATGAAATATCCCTTTATCTTCAGTAGTAATATATCTTGCCTTGGAGTTGACTTGGTCTGATATTAGTATAAGTATAGCAGCTTTCTTTTGGCTAGTATTTACATGGTATAACTTTTCTAGACCTTTACTTTCAATCTTTCTATGTTCTTCTATTTAAGTTGTGTCTCTAGTAAACAGTACACAGTTTTGCCTTTTCTAAATGCAGCTTGATAATCTTTATCATTTATCTGGAGTAGTTAGTCCACTTACATTTAATACAATTATGATATATTTTGTTTTAAATCAACTATCTACTTGTCCTGTTTTTTATTCCTATCTTCCTCCCTTCCTTTATTGGAGTAAATGAGTATTTTTATTGTTATTATTTAGTATTCTGTTTCCTCCAACTGTTAACCTGTTATTCATTCTTTTAACTTTGTAGTATTTTTCAGTGATGACTCTAGAAATTACAGCATGCCCTCTTGACCTATTACAGTCTACTATAAATTAACACTTCCCAGATACTTCAAAGGTCTTAAAATATTTTAACCCTTATTTTCCTCGTGTCATTTATGCTATTGTTGTTATGCATTTTGTTCTACATATATTTTAAACTTCACAAGACATTATTATTACTTTAAACAATTAATATTCCTTTACAATAACTCTTTATTTTTCCTCATATATTTATCCTTTCTTGTGCTCTTCATTCCTTCTGCTTTCTCATACTTCCATCTGGGATTATTTTCCTACTGCCTAAAGAACTCCAATTCATATTTCTTTCAGTGTAGGTCTGTGGGTGCCAAATTCTTACATGTTTCGTTTGTCTGAAAATGTGTTTATTTCACCTCCTTTTAAAAATAAATTTTAAGTGAAATGTATGTTCCCTTCATTTTTGGAGAATGTTTTCACTGAGTAAAGAATTTCAGCTTAACTGCTATTTTCTCTCCATACTTTAAAGACGTCACTTAATGAGCTTTCAAAAATTAGTTCTCAAATAATTGTTTCTTGCATAAAAGTTTTATTTCTTTAGCTAACTTAACTGAGAAAAACTAAGCAACACTTTGAGATTTAAGGAATCCTTTTCTCATAAATCAAATATATATTGCTATTTTTTTCAGTGACTATTAGAAAGTTTGTCCTTATACTTAGCTGAAATATTTCTTCTTTGTAGCTTCTTATGGTTCATCCTATTTCCACTTTTTGTGACCTTCTATAATGAGTTTAATCCCTCTTCAACATGACAACTCTTAAAATATTTAAAGATAGCTATTGTGTTCCTATCTCCCCTTCAGTCTTTTCTCCAGACTAGATGGATCCAGTCTATTCATGTGTTCTTCATATATAGGGCCAAGTTCACTTATTATTTCAGTACTTGGCTCTGAATGTGCTTCAATTGGTTGCCTTCAGCAAGCAGGTGATGACTGTGTCAATTTGCAACAATGTTCTACATAAGACAAATTCCCAAATAGGGTTCAACTGACACTGCATTTGGCAATAGATTTTCGGTCAATCTAGCCATGTTTTCTGTACAAACCCTTGAAATTAGTACAGGGTAAGAAAGAAAAAAAAGAGAAAAAGAAAACAGGAAGGGCGGGGAAGGAGGGACGTTAGCAAATAAGTTTAAGTTGTGTTCAATTTATTTTCCTTTTATGGGCAAAGTAACTTCTTAAACCCCAAAGTGTTGCATAGTTATGTTCAGTTAATCTAACTAAATAAATAATTCTATTATTTGAGAGAAAAAAATTCAGTTTATTAAGTAAGCATATGTAATCATAGCAGATAAAAAGGAAAAGTATAAATCCAAGGAGGTGAACCAGCAAAATGTGATTCTGTGTATTTTTTCAGTTACATGCTGCAAATCTTGATAGCAGGAATGATTAATTTTGCTTCATTCAAATCTACATTCTGAATAAAGCTTCATGAAGTGAACTGGTGGTATTTAGTCTTTGAAAAATCCATTTTATTTATAAACTCTCATGAACACAGGCATATTAACATAGAGAAAATATCAGTTATGTTGTTGCATGGCAGAGTATTCAAGGATAAAACCCAAGAAGAATTTTTGAGGACTAGGCAAGCCTTGAAATATGATTATACAATGTGGCAAACAAAAAAATATTACAAGCTTTGAAATAAATGGTATGCTAAAAGTCTAGCTGCAAATTGTTTTTGAAAGCTCTCAATGAGACCCAAGAGTGGGTCAACAATTACACAGGAAGCTACTTATATTGCTGCTTTTGTCCCTTCCAAGGTTCCGTCAAAATTCTTAACATCTGGACTTTGGTTTGTTTCTTCTTAGTAATCTGTTAGTTTTAATGTACAAAGAGAATGCCACTAGGCAACTCTGTTAGAAGGGTATGGCCACCCCAGTAGTTGGAGTGAATTTGTTCTAAGCTACCTACTGCTGATGAAAGGCTTGCACTCTCATTTTGCTGCATCCTCCTATTCTATGACATTATGGGTTTTGGTCTGGCATTGTAAGAGTTTATATATGATTCTCTCCTGTAGACAATTCAGAACAATGTAAATAGTTTGTTTTGTGTTTTATGCCATTGAAATCATGCTCCCTCCTCTAGGAAGTATATAATAATGGCCTACTAGGTTTTCCAGAGCTGAGGGGCCAATCAATATTCCTCCCTGAAAACAAGGATGGGTCTACTAAAGCAAAAGGTCATCATCCTGAGAACATAAGTCAAGATAAGAGACCAAGCTAAGACATTGGTTTAAAACAACTGGTTTGCCAACTTGGCAAACTTTAAAAAGTCCAAGACTGTTTCCTGCTTCTAGCCTTGACGGAATAGCTGACATCAGACTGATAACAACTATAAAAGTTGTATAAAATTTTTAAAATATATGTTTTGAAGGCATCAGATATCAACTAAGGAAACCACAACCCAAAGGGGCCAAGATTCTGAATAGAAGGGAATTGCATTGAGGTAAGCTCCACATCCATCTCTGCTTTTATCCCTGGGGCATTCACCTACGGAAAACATAGAGAAGAGAGTCAGAGAGGAAGCATCTGTTTGGGGCTTGCAGCAGTCTCACTGTAATAGGGAGACAGAATTTGGAGTTTGGGGCTGCCAAGGTGGCAGGGACTCGAAAAGTCATGATCCAAGAAAGAAGTAAGGTAGAAATTCTGCAGGCGGATTCCCCTTGAGGTGTTTGTCAACTCATAAACTCCTTGTATGCAGGGACAATGTTATTTCCTTAGTTCAAACACTCAATAAGTTTTCCCCACTGGTTAAATATTAAAATTCAAACTCTTTAGCATTATATATATATAGACTCTACTGTCTGGTCTTCCCACTTGTGACGGACACAGCCTACAATGACTTCCAATGAGTTACGCACTTGTGAAATCTCCCTGTAATCCCTTCCCATTAACTGTGGTTGGGACCTGTGACCTGCTTCTCACAAATAAAATATAGCAAAGGTGAGAGATATCACTCCCATGACTACGTTGCATTATACGGCAAAGGTGAAGAAATTTTGCAGATATAATTAAGTTCCCTAATCAGTTGACTTTGAGTTAATCAAAAGACAGTGCTCTGGATGGGCCTGACCTAATCAGAAGAGTCCTTTAAAAGAAGACCTAGGGGCTGGCCCAGTGGCACAGTGGTTAAGCGTGCATGTTCCACTTTGGCGGCCCAGGGTTTGCTGGTTTGGATCCCGGGTGCAGACATGGCACCACTTGTCAAGCCATGCTGTGGCAGGTGTCCTACATATAGGGTGGAGGAGGATGGGCACGGATATTAGCTCGGGGCCAGCCTTCCTCAGCAAATAGAGGAGGATTGGCAGCAGATGTTAGCTCAGGGCTAATCTTCCTCAAAAAAAAAAAAAAAAAAAGAGGACTTAGGTCTTTCCTAAAGTGAGAAACTGGAAGCTGGAAGCAGCTGAGACTCCTTGTTGCTGGCTCTGAAGAATCAAAATACCATGAATTCCAAAACCACAAGGAAATTAATTCTGTCGAAAATCTGAGCTTGGAAAAGCCCCCTAAGATCCAGATGGGAATGCATCTGGTCAACAACTTGATTATAGCTTTGTGGGACTCTGAGCAAAGAACCCAGTTAGGTTATGCCTAGACTTCTGCCCTACGGAAACTCTGATACAATAAATTTGTGTTGTTTTAAGCTGCTCACTTCATGTCATTTTCGTTAAGCAGAAATAGAAAACTAATATACCACTTGTTGCCTCCAACCCCATGGACCAGCCAATGAGAAATACGAGTAGTGCTCTGACTTTGGTGTGCTATTTTATATTTTCATGTGTTTATAATATCGTTCCTTTCCCATTAAATCCTTTCCTTAGTTTTTCTGCCTGAAAACATTCCATTCATATTTTATTATCCAGCTCAAAGCTTCTACTCTGCTATTAAGACTTCATGACCCATTTGACACCATTTGTGCCACCACTATGGCTATTTTTTAAACAGTATCCTAGCACCTATCACACTGTATTGCACTCTGTTGTTTACATGCCTTCCTCATTTATCCATTCCATGAGGTCAAGAAATATAATTCATTTTTATATTGCCAACCTGCCCTAACTTAATGCCTAGCTAGAGTAGAGATTCAATAACAACTTGTTAAATGAATGGATTTACATTTGGTTATTGCATTGATTCTTCTGGATGATTTATAGCCAGCTCCTTCCTAAATATAGTATCATATTTGCTTTGTTATTTATTGTAAATGTATTCTTTTGAGATTTGAGAGGATGTATTTAGGACTGGGAATGGGATCAACAGACTTGGAGAAAAAACCTATATTCTTCTACTCTACCTCCTTCATGATTCTATGTATTAATCATTTCCCCTCTCTCAGCCTTTGGGTCTTCCTTTCTAAAAAGACTCTGTTTTCTTCTTCACTCGTTTCCTAGCTGCTCTGATTCTTTTCTGGAGCTTCAAAAATTATGTAATTCTTAATAATAAAAGGTCACAGACCAAAATTTGTTCTTCTCCTAGCTCTTCCTTTTCATGATCTTCAAGTTCTTGATAATCTTCACTGACAAGGTGGCATCTTCTCTTGCAGTCCCCTTTAAGTGATAGGGCATTCAAGTTAAGCAGCTTCAAAGTAGTTGACTTAAAAGAAACTTTAAATATCAAGCATGCACAAAATGACACTAGGGAAATCCCCTACAATTCTGTATTTCCCTCCCCCAACCCTGTTTCACTAATTGAGTTAGGAAAAAGTCAAAAGATCACAAAAGACAAACCCCCAAAGTGCCACTTACTTTCTTTAGAATTCCACTGAGAACCATAGATCAAAGATTCTAAGTGCTTAGTCACACTGGTATGATCTCTACTATTCTGTCCACTACTGAACCTCTCATTCATTAGTCTGCTTCTTGAAGATGGCATAAACATCTTGATTTACCTTCTCGGGAACTTATCATAGGATACGAGAAAGAAAGGGAATTGAAAAGCATAAAAATCTTGTTATAGCAAATAAATCATTCTTTGGATTCATTAACCACTCCCAAACATTTATATAGCTTGCTCCAAACTGAACATTTGCACAAACTTGCCAATTTTGAGTTCAAGGTGACAGTCTTAGACCAGAGTGTGCATTATGACCAACAGAGAAACTATGAACACCTTCACAGATTATCTTTATACGCGTGTAGCTTATACAGTAATTTAAAGCACGACTTCTGCTTTGGCCATTAGTGTAAGATAAACTTGGCTCCCTGATATGAAATTGAAACATACTTATTAAAGGCAAATAGCTACTTTCCAGTAAAGACAATAAATTGAACACACTTTTTCCTTATCTCCTCTCCAAAACCCAACTAAATTGACATTAAATAAATAAACCTGCATGAACAGGAAAGAAGATAATAGCAAAGAAGAAATGTCAACAAATTTTTGGAAGCAGGAAAACAAATAAATGAGTAATAATTAACTTAGCATACTGAAGAAAGTGAAAACTTAAACCATGTCAGAAAACCAAAAAGGAAGCCTATTTTCATGCAATTCCTAAAACACACAGATATTGAAGACATCAGGTACCTCTAAAGACAGGGCTGAGGGTGTAGCTGAAAAGAAGATTGTTGGAAAGCCTAGTAAGAAACTGTTCTGGACCCCCCATCCCCTCTCTTAATCTTTAGCCAGGTATTCCAGATAGGGGGAACTGTGTGAAGAGTAATGAGACTTCACCTCTGAAAACCAAGAGGAAGGGTCTCATTGACTACACTGTTATGGGGTCAGTGGTGGTGAAACCAAGTAGTCCATCTACCACACTGAGCCATTTGGACAAAACAGGAAGAAGTAATAAATTTGAGAAATAATTTAAAGCTTATGTGTGAAAAATGAATTTAATTACCAAGAGGATATGTGTCAATTTCAAAGCAATCTAAAGAGAAATCAGTGGACTGTACAGGAGTTCAGCAAAACAAAAGAAACTAACAACTTGGAATGCCAGTAATTCTCTCTACAATACACACAAACAAAATGGGTCTTTCTGTCTGGTTCACAAAACATTCCTCAGAAAATAATGCTCCAAAAATATCAAATGTATGTACTGGGAAGGAAAGGGCTCAACAGAAGAAGAAATCCACGCAGAAACTAAAAAAAAAGTACTAACTACTGTTGGTCCTAGAAAGCAGGTGATAAAACAGGGTCTGAGAAAAAGCAGGGCCTTTTATAGGTTCAATAAATGAAACCCGATTGACTCCTGTCTGATTTACTTTATTGGCGAAATCTTCTCTAAACATTGACAACTTCTCCATGAAAAATTTAGTTGCATTCTCATAACACTTTATTTATACTTTTAGTTTAGCTCTGTTTGTAGGGAAATGCCTGTCTTAACAGCTCTACCAGTAGTTAACTCTGATTGTAATCGATCCTCACTCCTAATGATTTTTACTTAATTGGGAGGGAAGTGAGCTTTGATATGTTTTCAAAAGCTCCATATGTGATCTTAGGTACAACCAGGGTTGACAAGTAGCAGGAAAATGTGAGTTCCTAGAGGATAAAGTCTGCCTTTTATTTTTCTCCTTACCTTAGAACCTAGCACAACAACTGGGAAACAGTATTTTTAAATGTAGCTGCTTTTAGATGAGTTCTGAAAGAGATCTACTTTCTGCCAAATGCTCAGGACTGAATATTGTTATTTCAACATTGCAGTGTAACCTAAAGGCTTCTAAACATCCACTAGAATATATTTAGTAGATGCTGTAAGGTTCATTTGTTGGCAGAGTATGACATCTAAAAATATTCCATTTGCTTTTAAAAGCCACATCATGGTTCACAAGAAAAATATACTCATTGTGGATGATCATGATTTTTGTAAACAGTTAGAAAAACCGCTGCATCAAAAAAAGGTGTCATTATTATCATTATTATTTCTTTCATAATACATCCACACGTGCATTATGAGAAATTTGAGATCATTGCCTCTCAGCTGTGAGGAATGCTGTTTCCGCATCCTTCTTGGACTCCACTTGCATGCAGTAACTAATTCTACAGATTAAGTAATTCCATCGATTAGAACTTATTCTCTGGATCCCACTAATTCTCTAGTGGGATTGCCCATGTAGAGGCAGGGAAAGGGGATCGCAGACTAGAATCAGGAGGTCTTTATTCCTATTGGTGCTCAACAAATATTTGTTGAATGAATGAATGAATGAATGGAACTAATCCCTCTTCTTCCCGTCCTTTTCTCACTGGGCCTTGCCCTTTGTCTACATTCAGTAGAAATAATAAACATATAGATGCTATTTTTAGTTAATACACATTTAAACCCTTGAGGAAATTGTGAATAGATATTGTTCATATATTTTAGGGTTGAGGGTCATATTTTCCTTTCTAAATCTAAAAAGCAAATGACTATAACATATAAGGGTTCTTATCATCAATAATAATCATCACCATTTTAATCCTTACCTTGAGGCAACTAGGCCATTACTTAAGCAAACAACAAAAGACAGAAATCCAGATTTTTCAAAACTAATGGAGGCAAGTATTCTTGAATTTACAACAAGATTCACCACAGAATTATCAAATCAGCACTTCTGAAACAAGTTTGCATCAGAATCACACAGGGGGTTTGCATCAGAATTAACAAGGGGGACTTGTTAAAACACATATTGCTGGGCTCTGCCCCGCAAGTTTTTGACTCAGTAGTTCTGGCATGGAACTCAATAATTTGCACCTGTAACAAGTTGTCAGGTCATGCTGATGCTGGTAGTCCAGGGACCACACTTTGAGAAGCCCTAGTGTAAACCAAATCTGGTCCCAGGCTCAGTAGCACCATCTGGCTTGCAGGGAAACTAGGTCATCCATAAGGTTTCCTTCAAAAACCTGAGGTCTACACTTGAGCAGTACTGTCTAATAGACAAGTCATGCAAGCCACTTGTGTAATTTAAATTTTTCTAGTAACCATATTAAAAAGTAAAAAGAAACTGGTAAACTTAATTTTAATAATATATTTTATTTAACCTACATATGAAAAATATTATCATTTCATCATGTAAGGAACATCAATATTATTGAGATATTTTACATTCCTTTTTCCTACTAAGTCTTTAAAAGGAGTTGTGTATTTTACACTTTGAGCACATGTGAAATCACACTAGTCATGTATCATGTACCCAATAGTCCCATGCGGACAGTAACGACCACACTGGACACTGCAGCTGTAGAGGCTGGATCTCAATCTCTCTCTTTTAAAAATTGTTTAAAACTTGGTATTTTAATTTATTTTGGGCTGCAATAAAAATATTTAAAATAGGAATACACAATGGCAGAAAGTTCTACTTTTGAATGAAAGTAAGGTAGGCCAAAGCAAAAATAATATTTTCCTCCATTGGACTAAAAATAGCATTCAATGCACAAAATTCAATTTATATACAACTTCATCAATAGATTTATATTCTGTAGTTATGTTACTATATATCAAATAACCATTTTTATTTGAATAACAGCAATATCTGAGGTGCTAAAGTATTAGATAGTATGGATCTGAAGAGGTTCCTGCAATTAAGATGTTAAAAATTATATTATGCCATAAGAAGTGGATACTTTCTTCTTGTTATAAAAATTTTGGTATTACTTCTGTAGTAAATTTTCATTATCAAAAAGTGAGAAAATACACATAAGCAAAAACAAGACTATAAAAATTGCCTATTATCTCACACCACTAATTCTTTTTGCTTTTTCTTAAGATTGGCACCTGATCTAATATCTACTGCCAATCATTTTTTCTCTTTTTTTTTTCCCTTCACAAAGCCCCAGAGTACATAGTTGTATATTCTAGTTGTGAGTGCCTCTGGTTGTGCTATGTGGGACACCACCTCAGCATGGCCTGATGAGCGCCACCATGCCCGCACCCAGGATCTGGACCAGCAAAACCCTGGGCCGCCAAAGTTGAGCACACAAACATAACAACTTGGCCACTGGGCCGGCCCCTCATTAATTTTTTTTCTTTTCTTTTATTTACTTTTATTACGATTAGAATAGTTTACAACCCTGCGCAATTTCAGTTGTACATTATTGTCAGTCTTGTTGTAAGTGCTCCACTTCACCCTTTGTGCCCACCCCCAACCCCCCTTTCCCCTGGTAACCACCGATCAGTTCTCTTTGTCTACATGTTTAACTTCCACCTATGAGTGGAGTCATACAGAGTTCGTCTTTCTCTATCTGGCTTATTTCACTTGAAATAATACCCTCAGGGTCCATCCATGTTGTTGTGAATGGGACGATTTTATCCTTTTTTATGGTTGGGTAGTATTCCATTGTATATATATATATACACCATATCTTCTTTATCCAATCCTCAGTTGATGGGCACTTAGATTGCTTCCACAGCTTGGCTATTGTAAATAATGCTGCAAGGAACATAGGGGTGCATGGAACTTCAGGAATTGCTGATTTCAAGTTCTTTGCATAGATACCCAGTAGTGGGATGGCTGGGTCATATGGTATTTCTATTTTTAACTTTTTGAGAAATCTCCATACTGTTTTCCATAGTGGCTGCACCAGTTTGCATTCCCGCCAGCAGAGTGTGAGTGTTCCTTTTTCTCCACAACCTCTCCAACATTTGTCACTTTTTGTTTTGGCTATGTTTGCCATTCTAACAGGTATAAGGTGATATCTTAGTGTAGGTTTGATTTGCATTTCCCTGATGATTAGTGATGATGAGCATCTTTTCATGTGTCTATTGGGCATCCGTATATCTTCTTTGGAGAAATGTCTGTTCTTGTCCCCTGCCCATTTTTTGAACGGGTTGTTTGATTTTTTGTTGTTGAGCTGTGTGAGTTCTTTATATATCATGGAGATTAACCCTTTGTCGGATATATAACTTGTAAATAATTTTTCCCAATTAGCGGATTGTGTTTTTTGTTTCAATCCTGTTTTCCCTTGTCTTGAAGAAGCTTTTCAGTCTGATGAAGTCCCATTTGTTTATTCTTTCTATTGTTTCCCTTGTTTGAGAAGACATGGTGTCTGAAAAGATCCTTTTGATACTGATGTCAAAGAGTGTACTGCCTATATTTTCTTCTAGAAGACTTATGGTTTCAGGTCTAATCTTTAGGTCTTTGATCCATTTTGAGTTTATTTTTGTGAATGGTGAAAAAGAATGGTCAATTTTCATTCTTTTACATGTGGCTGTCCAGTTTTCCCAGCACCGTTTGTTGAAGAGACTTTCTTTTCTCCATTGTATGCCCTCAGCTCCTTTGTCGAAGATCAGCTGTCCATAGATGGGTGGTTTTATTTCTGGGCTTTCAATTCTGTTCCATTGATCTGTGTACCTGTTTTTGTACCAGTACCATGCTGTTTTGATTACTGTAGCTTTGTAGTATATTATGAAGTCAGGGATTGTGGTACCTCCAGCTTTGTTCTTTTTTCTCAGGATTGCTTTAGCAATTCGGGGTCTTTTGTTGCCCCATATGAATTTTAGGATTCTTTGTTCTATTTCTGTAAAGAATGTCCTTGGGATTCTGATTGGGATAGCATTGAATCTGTAGATTGCTTTAGGTAGTATGGACATTTTAACTATGTTTATTCTTCCAATCCATGTGCATGGAATGTCTTTCCATCTCTTTATGTCATCATCAATTTCTTTCAGGAAATTCTTGTGGTTTTCATTGCATAGGTCTTTCACTTCCTCCGTTAAATTTACCCCAAGGTATTTTATTCTTTTTGTTGCAATTGTGAATGGGATTGTGTTCTTGAGTTCTTTTTCTGTTAGTTCATTGTCAGCGTATAGAAATGCTACTGATTTATGTAGGTTGATTTTATACCCTGGAACTGCAGTTGTTGATTATTTCTAATAGTTTTCCAATGGATTCTTTGGGGTTTTCTATATATAAGATAATGTAATCTGCGAACAGCAAGAGTTTCATATCTTCATTGCATATTTGGATTCCTTTTATTTCTTTTTTCCTGCCAAATTGCTCTGGTCAAAACCTCTAGTACTATGTTGAATAAGAGTGGTGAGAATGGAAACCCTTGTCTTCTTCCTGTTCTCAGAGGGATGGCTTTCAGTTTTTGCCCATTAAGTATGATGTTGGCTGTGAGTTTGTCATATATGGCCTTTACTATGTTGAGGTACTTTCCTTCTATACCCATTTTATTGACAGTTTTTATCATAAGTGGATGTTGGATCTTGTCAAATGCTTTCTCTGCATCTACTGAGAGGATCATGTGGTTTTTGTTTCTCATTTTGTTAATGTAGTATATCACGTTGACTGACTTGCAGATGTGGAACCATCCCTGTGTCCCTGGTATAAATCCCACTTGATCATGGTGTATAATCTTTCTAATGTATTGCTGTATTCGGTTTGCCACAATTTTGTCAAGGATTTTTGCGTCTATTTTCATCAGTGATATTGGCCTGTAGTTTTCCTTCTTTGTGTTGTCCTTGTCTGGTTTTGGGATCAGGGTGATGCTGGCTTCATAGAATGCGATAGGGAGTGCTCCATCATCCTCAATTTTCCGGAACAGCTTGAGAAGTATAGGTATCACATCTTCTTTGAACGTTTGGTAGAATTCTTCACAGAAGCTGTCTGGTCCTGGACTTTTATTTTTGGGGAGGTTTTTGATTACTGTTTCAATTTCTTTACTTGTGATTTGTCTATTCAGATTCTCCATTTCTTCCTGCTTCAGTTTTGGGAGGTTGTAAGAGTCTAACAATTTATCCATTTCTTCTAGGTTGTCCAATTTGTTGGCATATAGTTGTTCACAGTATTCTCTTATTATCTTTTGTATTTCTGTGGTATCTGATGTAATTTCTCCTCTTTCATTTCTAATTTTACTTATTTGAGTCTTCTCTATTTTTTTCTTAGTGAGCCTGGCTAAGGGTTTGTCAGTTTTGTTTATTTTCTCAAAGAACCAACTCTTTGTTTCATTGATCCTTTCTACTGTCTTTTTTGTTTCAATTTCATTTATTTCTGCTCTAATTTTTATTATTTCCCTCCTTCTACTGACTTTGGGCTTTGTTTGCTCTTCTTTTTCTAATTCTGTTAGGTGTCGTTTGAGATTGCTTATCTGAGATTTTTCTTGTTTATTGAGGTGAGCCTGTATTGCAATGAATTTCCCTCTTAGGACCACTTTTGCTGCATCTCAAATGAGTTTGTATGGCGTGTTTTCATTTTCATTTATCTCTAGATAATATTTGATTTCTTCTTTAATTTCTTCAGTGATCCATTGGTTGTTCAGTAGCATGTTGTTTAATCTCCATATTTTTGCCCCTTTCCCAGATTTATTCTTATAGTTGATTTCTATTTTCATAGCATTACGGTCGGAAAAGTTGCTTAATGTTATTTCAACCCTCTTGAATTTGTTGAGGCTTGCTTTGTTTCCCAAGATATGGTGTATCCTTGAGAATGTTCCATGCAAACTTGAGAAGAATGTGTAACCTGATGTTTTTGGATGGAGTATTCTATATATATCTATTAAGTCCGTCTGCTCTAGTTTTTCATTAAATTCCATAATTTCCTTGTTGACTTTCTGTCTGGATGATCTATCCATTGGTGTTAGTGGGGTATTGAGGTCCCCCACTATTATTGTATTGTTGTTGATATCTCCTTTTAGTTTTGTTAATAGTTGCTTTACATACTTTGGTGTTCCTGTGTTGGGTGCATATATATTTATAAGTGTTATGTCTTCTTGGTGGAGTGTCCCTTTTATCATTATATACTGCCCCTCTTTGTCTCTCTTTAACTGTTTTGCTTTGAAGTCTTCTTTGTCTGATATATGTATGGCAACACCTGCTTTCTTATGTTCATTATTAGCTTGGAGCATCGTCTTCCATCCCTTCACTCTGAGTCTGTGTTTGTCTTTGGGGCTTAGGTGTGTTTCCTGGAGGCAGCATATTGTTGGGTCTTGTTCTTTGATCCATCCTGCCACTCTGTGTCTTTTGATTGGAGAGTTCAATCTATTGACATTTAGAGTGATTATTGAAATGTGGGGGCCTAATGCTGCCATTTTATCACTTGTTTTCCAGTTTTCCTCCATTTCCTTTGTTCCTTGTCCCATGATTTTTGGACTACTAATTCAGGTAGGTAGTTTTCTACATTGGCTTTCTTTTTCTTTGTAACTTGTGTCTTTATTCTTGTTATTTGTTTTGTGGTTACCATGTGGTTTGTATGAAACATCTCATAGATGAGATAGTCCATTTTCCGATAGCCTCTTATTTCCTTAGATTAAGCCGTTCCATCTCTTTCCCCTTCCCCTTCTAGGTTGTTATTGTCAGATTTTTTTTCCTTCCTTCTTGTCTTGTGAGTCTGTGGTTAAAATGACAAGATTATGTTTATTCTTGGTTTTTCTCTTTCTTTTATCTTTAATGTTATACTTAGCCTTTGCTAACCTATTCTGATCGAGAGCTGCAACTTTCTGATTTTGTCTTTCTATTTATCTCCTTTGTTCTGGTTTTTGTAACACCTTTCCTTTCTTGGTTTTTTCAGGTATGAGGGTCTTCCTGAGTATTTCTTGTAGGGGAGGTCTTGTGGCAATGAACTCCCTTAACTTTTGTTTATCTGGGAAAGTTTTTATTTCTCCATCATATTTGAAGGATATTTTCACTGGATTGAGTATTCTTGGCTGCATGTTTTTGTCCTTCACAGTTTTGAATATATCATTCCACTCTCTTCTAGCCTGTAAGGTATCTGCTGAGAAATCTGCTGACAGCCTTATGGGGGTTCCTTTGTAGGTTATTTTCTTCTGCCTGGCTGCCCTTAGTATTTTCTCTTTGTCATTGACTTTTGAAAGCTTCACTACTATATGCTTTGGGTTGGTCTTTTTACATTGATAAAGTTTGGAGTTCTATTAGCGTCTGTCACATGGAGTCCATCTCTCTCCCCAGGTTTGGGAAGTTCTCAGCCACTATTTCTTTGAATAGGCTTTCTGCCCCCTTCTCCTTCTCTTCTCCCTCTTGGATACCTATAATCCTTATCTTGCATTTCCTAATTGAGTCGGATATTTCTCAGAGAGTTTCTTCACTTCTTTTCAGTCTTAGTTGTCTTTCCTCCCCTATCTGCAGCATTTCTATATTCGTATCTTCCAAATTGCTAATTCTGTCTTCCATATTATCAACCCTACTGTTCAGAGAGTCCAGGTTTTTCTTAATCTCCTCCATTGTGTTCTTCATCTCCAACATTTCTGATTGGTTCTTCTTTATAGTATCAAGCTCTTTTGTGACATAGCTCCTGAACTCGTTGAGTTGTCTATCTGTATTCTCTTTTAACTCATTGAGTTTTTTAATGATGGCTATTTTGAATGCATTGTCATTTAGGTTATAGATTTCAGTGTCTTTGGGATTGTTTTCTGGGTACTTGTTACTTTCCTTCTGTTCTGGAGATTTAATATATTTTTTCATACTGCTTGATGGCATGGATTTGTACCTCCGTATAGAGTGTCGAGTTTAGTTACTGCTTCCACTTGCTTCTACTGGAAGGGGAGGCATCAGCTGTGCAATCTGCACTGACCAGGATCCTTGTCAGCTGTTGCTGACCAGACCTGGGCCCCTCCTTGTGATCACAGTGGCCCTGTGGGGTATCTTGTCTGCTGTGGGGCCAATTGCAAGGGGGCCTCGAGTTGCTGTGCCTACTGTCACAGACTGCCTAGACATGCTCCCTCCTTGGGTCTGCAGTGGTGTCATGGGCTTTCACAGTAGCCGGGAGCAGGTTCACCTAGACTCGCAGCTCTGCAACCATCAGGGCCCACAAGACCTTACTTGTCCACTATGGGATGCATCAGAGCTATGGGTACCTACTGAAGGCTGCTGTTAGCTCACCCAGCTGTGCTACTTCTGCCCCAGAGCCTTCCAGCCTTGTGATTTCAGGGTGGGGCCTCTCCACTAATGCTGCACAGAGGCTTTCCCTGTGGTTGCTGTGGGACTGTGGATTTTCCCACTGGACTGCGGAGCAGTCTCGCTGAAGTTCCAACCTTCCACCGCCCACTCACACAGTCTCTCTGGGTCTCCCTTGCCCCCTCGGGACCATAGCAGGATTTTGTGTGTTAGAGGTGGCTGGTGGGTTGCTACTGGGGCTGGGCTCCTTTTGCCGCAGGGCCTCCCAGCGTTCTGAATGCTGGGAGGGGCCTCTCCACTAATGCCGAGTAGAGGCTTTCCCTGTGGCTGCTGTTGGACCATGGATTTCCCCACTGGGCTAAGGAGCAATCGCAGGGGGCTTAGGTAGAGCTGTAGTCACCTGTTTCCACCACTGCACCACCGATGTGCACACAGGCCCATCCTTGGTGCCGTGGCGATGCTATGAGTATGACAGCTGGTAGAAAATCACTTGCAGGTAATAGGCTGTCTGGTGGTCAGAGAGTTTTCACCTATCTCCACCTCCTCCTGGGGGGAAGTCCATCCACCTTCCGATATATAGCAGCATGGGTCTATCAGGCATCCTGAGATGCTGTGTGGATATCCTTTGTTGAGTGACGAATGTCCAATTAGTTGTAGTTCGAAGGGGGAGAGACAGAGAAAACTGCTCACACTGCCATGTTGCGTACGTCACTCTCATTAATTCTTTTTATATGTCCATTTAGATGTTTTCCTTGCCTATAACTGTACAGTATTTTTGAAAGCAATTGCAACATACATAATGTTAAACAATTGCTTTTCTCAATTAATGTAGAATATCTTTCCATGCATTTACATATAATTTTATAAAATCATTTTAAATGGTTGTATAGTATTGCATGGATATGCCACGTGTATCTAGTCCACATTTATTGGATATTTAGCATCTTCATTTTTATAAACAACATTGGGATGCAAACGGGTAGAAAGCTATCAGAAATTTGACTAGCACTCCCTACACACACTATTCTTCTGCTGATCCCTTTCTAACCTTGCTCCTAAGTAATTATGCTTCAACTTCAACCTCCAGTGTTTTCAAACTTTAGAGCATATCAGAAACACCTGATCAGTTTTGTATGCATGTTTGTTTTTAATGAATACCTGCAGGCCCTAACTTCAGAAAGTCTGCTTCAGCAGGTCTGGTGTGGGGCCCAGGGATCTGAATTTATAACAAGCTCCCCAGGTGACTCTCTTGCAGGCAGTCCCTATTTTGAGAAACACTGCTCTGGTCTTTATGTCTCATTTAAAAAGATTCAATAGTATTTTTCATTTACCTGCACACACTGCTCTGAAATAAGTAAATGCAAAAAATTTATCACTCTGAACCAAATTTCTACTCCCAGTAGCCAAAATCTATTTTTAAATTCCCTATAGCTCTTATTATAACAAACCTAACATTCTAGTACATAATTTCTTCCCTAATACATTTTTAAAGAAGAAACACAGTGTTTTGCATGTTGCAAATGGAAGACTCTGCTTTGCAGCTGATATAAAGGTTCTGAAGACATCGATGGCATTTGCAAAGTTCTGAATAACCTTTCTAGCCACCATCACAGACTGCTCCATTGGCTGAACTGCCCTCATCAGACAGAGTGGACATTAGCTTTAATGGGCAATACTCAAAGTTGGGATTTGTAGGATTATGCCTAGAAGGGCTCAGCAGTTTTTGTGAGAATCCCTTAATGTTGCTTGAAATTCTATCCACAAATCAAAGGCAGTTAATCAGTCTCTCTCTAGTGGCAGTTGACAGGAAACAGACAATCCAGAAATGTAGGCTTCCCAGAGCAAACAAAACAGAACATGTCCCTTCCAGTTTGTTCAGGGGCCTGAAGGGATAAGCCACGAAGAAACCGATAGTTTGAAAACTTTGATGAGAACTTGTGAAATATTCCACAGTGGCGGACAACAGCCCTACTCCTGCTTCTGAAGGAAGACAAAGGGCACTTGAACAGTGTGCTTCTGCCTTGAAAATCAAAGGCAACTACCAGACCTTATTATCTTCCAAGAATTATTTTAAAACCTTAGAAAACTCTGTCTCCTGTGGTCGATGGCTTTCAGTTTGAATGCAAACAAAATAAACTATTTTTAATGATATATCAATACACTTTGAGCCTTGCCACAAAAAGCAGAAATAAAGGCCACACACAGTCTTGTATCATTTAGTATCTGGATTGCTTGTTCAGATGAACTCTACCTCATAGTGATTTTTCTCTTATTCTCAATCTCACCGGCCCTGATAGATACAGTCTCCCTCACTGCTTAAATAATATGCCAGAATTATTTTCTAGTTCTTTCAAAGAGTATATATTATAAGACCTCTACTCCACTTCTTTTGTATCTCCACCGACACAGGCACAGGCACATGATACTTGCATTATGAACTAATGAAATTGTACCACACACACGTATGCATGCTCACTCTTACTCTGTGAACTTTTCTCGTTTTTGTTAATTGTAAAATTATTTTGCATGACGGTGAATAATGACACTTTAATCTGAGCCCATGGACTCATGACTTATTTGTGATAAATTAATGTCATCAGTCCAGCATACTTGGTCCTAACATGCTTTACCATATTTGCTAATAGACACACATAGAGAACATAAGTATCTTCCCTGCCTCTGAAAGCAAGGAATTCATGAAATGAAACATAGCCACTACTGTAAAGCCACAAAGTCATACAGTATACATATCTAAGTCTCATTATCATACTGATTTGCCTGCAGCATGCTTCATAAACATTTTCACAAATTAACACTTATACTAGTCGATCAGGGGGAAGACAGGATTGTCTTTTGAAACTAGAATTGTGAGGCTAGAGGCAGATAGAGACATGTGGTATAGTAGAAAGTGCACTGGACTATCAGTCAAGAGAAAGAGTTCCATTCTCAGATGGACAAGGGACCTTGAACAAGTCATATTCCCTCCCTGGGCTTCAGTTTTCTCATTTGTGAAATGAAGAAAGCTGGACTAGATTTATCCATTCAATATATACTGAATGTCTGCCAGGTCCACTTCTAGGTGTTAGAAATACAGCAGAGAACAAAAAAATCCATCCCTCCTGGAGCTTACATTCTATTGAGGGAGAAAGACAATGAACTTCTAAAAGATTTGAAAATGATAATTTTAGATACTGATCAGTGATATGAGGAGAAGGTTAAGGGGATACAGAGAGAGGATAGGAGGGAGGGCGAGTGAAGAAATGGCAAGACTTGGGAAGGCTTCTCTGAAGTGGTGATATTTGAACGAGGCCTGAATGATGAGATGGAGATTGCTGTGCAAACAGCTGGAGGAAGAGTATTCCAGGCAGAGGGAACATAAAGTGTAAAATCTTTGAGCTGGAAACAAGCTTAATCTTTTCAAATAATAGAAAGAAGGTCAGTATGTCTAGAGTGGAGTGATCCAGGAGGATGGATTGAAGTAGGAGATGGGATTGAAGAGGTAGATGGAGGCCAAAGCACGCAGGGCCTTGTAGATCATGGTGAGACATTTGGATTTTATTGTATGCAGCATGGAAAGCCACTAGAAAGTTCTGATCCAGGAATGACATGATCTATGCTTTCAAAGGACCATGTATTGTGGTAAGGAAAATAGTGGAAAGATGAATAAGGAGGTCACTGCATTGAGAGGTGGCTTCGCCTACGTGGTGATAGTGGAGACAGAGGAAATAAAACTGATTTGGGATACGTTTAACAGGCAGAGTCAACAGGACTCGCCAAGGATATGACGGGGAAAAGAGGAACTAAAGATGACTCTTGAGGTTTGGACCTGAGTGATAACTGTCTAATGGTTCTTGTTTCAGACATTTCAGCTATGTTCATAAGTGAGTTTAAACTACGCTTTTCTTTTTTGATTCTGTGATTTCCTGGTTTTATGATCATGGTTACATTAGTCTCATAAAGTAAGTTTAGCAGCTTTCTTTCTTTTTTTTTTCATTTCCAGAAATTAATGTAATTTGCCAGTAAAATCATCTAATCACCTGGACCTGGAGTCTTTTTTGGAAAGGGGGGGTTAATTTTTATTACCAATTTAATACGTTTAAGCACACTGGATTATGAAGGGTTTCTAATTTTTCTTGAGACAATTTTGATAAATCGTATCTTCTCTTAATATGTACATTTCATTTATGTTTCCAATTTTATTGGCATAAAGTTGCTCCATAATATTCCATTCTGATTTTTTCAAATCTTTATCTATGATTATATTGCCATTTTCCTTCCTAATATTACTTGCATGTGCCTTCCTTTTTCCCCTTCCCTAGGTCAATAAACCTCATGATTCTGCCTTAGAAGTCAAAATCTATAAGGAAAATGATTTAGAGAAGATCTAAAAATATATCAGTTTAATAGCACACCTCCCAGTCTTTCCCATCCTGCGCGCGCGTGTGTGTGTGTGTGTAGAGGGCTCATAAGTTATAGGTGAAGTTGAGTCTGTGGGTTGGCATGCTGTGAGAGTAGGAAGAGTTACAAAATTAAAAAAAAAAAAAAACATTGGGACAAAAGAGAAACAAAAACCCCGAGACATCACTTTATCAGTTTCGAAAAATGCAAGTTTGCTATACTGACAACATACAAAAAGAAAATTCAAGTATTTAAAATACATTCATAGAAGTAGTTTTCAATTTAGAGCAGAACTGTCAAGAGAGGAACAATTTACCAGTGACTGTCAACAACGGCCATTAGTTGGAGATGGGATAATATACAAATATGAAGAGAAGAACATTTGCAAATAGAAGGCAAAAATATACAGGCAATTTTGAGAAACTTTCTCACCCAACAATCTTCCTCTCCTTGGAGTCAACAATCCAAATTATAGATCAAAGTTTAAAGGCAGAATGCTCTGAGTGTTAGTCCTGGCTTTGACATTCACTGGTTGCATGACTTAGAATGGAACACCACTTATCCCTTCTGTGTTTCAGGGTCATTAGCTGTAAAATAGGGATCATATAACTGACTTTAAAGGGTCCAGGAATCCTAGAGGGCACTCATTATTTTCCTTTCGTTACAAGCCAGTTCAACCACCTCCTGAGAGAGTTAGTTCTTAGATTTTACGATGGTGCTTACATTTCTAGCTGTTTCTAGAGTTCATTTCCATTGAAAGACTAATGGAGATTTATCTTAGAAAGTTCTTTTTTTTTCAATAACTCACCTTGGGTAGAACCAGAATTGTTGGGGAGAGAAGAGGGAATAACATCCAACTAACATAAATAAAGGTGACAACTCAGTGCACTCCTTACTGAGCTGATTACATTTCATGAAAATGTTTTTTTCTCACCACAATTGGTTAGGCTTCTCAAAATAAGAGCTCTTAAAATAGCTCACTTTCTCCCCTCTAAAGATTCACGTTAGTAGGAAATCCCTAATGGAATAAAAAGACTTGGGGTATTGTATTAAATACCATCAACCTTTACTGCTCCCTCCCCAGCCAAAGAAGCTACAGCTCTAATAGGACAATGAACTTGCTGAGCAGTACTTAATTTCCCATTGGATAATATTTAACTAAACTACTGTACATCAATTTAAAATTGCAGTGAAGATGCTCTTTTAAAGAGTAGCCTTTTTGGTTCTTTTGGGTAGTGTATGTACTTTATCATCAGCTTATTTCCTCCAGAGCATTTACCACAATTTATAATCTGGTTTCTACCTTTAATTTTTAATTGTTTATTGCCTTTTTCATTAGAAATTAACAAATGAAATAAAAAAGCATTTCAGATTTAAAATAAGATTTCTGGGGCCAGCCCTGTGGCCTAGTGGTTAAGTTTGCACACTCTGCTTCGGTGGCCCAGGGTTTCCCTGGTTCAGATCCTAGGCGCGGACATGGCACAGCTCATCAGGCCATGCTGAGGTGGCGTCCCACATGCCGCAACTAGAAGGACCCACAACTAAAATCTACAACTACGTACTGTGGGTCTTTTGGGAGAAGAAGGAAAAATTAAAAATAATTTTAAAAATATTTAAGATTTCTAACCTGACCTTATTTTTATTTATATCGGCCAAGCTGGGAACTGACTGTTATCTATATTATCAGTAATATTTCTAGAATCTATTCATGTATATAGGAAGATAGAACATATGCTAAAAGTTATTATGCATTAATCACACAGCTGCCATTCTGGAACTTTCAGTGCTAAATATAAAATCAGTTAGACTTAAAGCTGAGAGAATTTTTAAAAGGAAATTAAGTACTTAGATATTGGAGTATTTTTTTTTTTTTAGATACGGATAGAATTTTCAAAGTTAACAGTATTTTTACTGGCTGAAACAGGATTCAAAATAGACCAATTCCTACTAACCTAGAGAAATGTTTTTTCTCACTCCCTATGAAGGCTCACCCAATCTGTGTCAGAGTTCAAAGAACAAAAAAATTGTCCCAGTTGACACAGATTGCAGGTTAACAGTGGTAATTTGTGAAAAACAACATCTCAGAACTTTTTCCATTATTGCTTAATCTATTGTGTCAAAAAGCACTTCACTTACTAAGGATTATTTTTCACCTCCTTGGTCTCTGTTATGTCAAAGGCCAGAGGTGCCTAGAAAGACAAAGTTCAATTTCCTGCTGGCCTTGGCAATCCCCTCCCAGAAAATAAGAAGCTGCTTTACTTCCATAACATTCACACTAGGAAAGAAAGGCTGAAGAGAACTAATGGAAATGGCAAGTATAAATGTAGCTTGATCCTGGGTCCACAATCTGATGATAGAAGGAAACCGCTAATAGCTGCTCTTAAGTCAAAGAAGAAGAAGGAATACGATTCAGACATTTCTTCATTAATAGCTCACAGGAGAGGGAGATGCTAATCTATAGCATAGACCAAAGATAAAAGTATCAGTGCAACATAGGCAATAACGAAAATGAGAGGGATTTGCACTTGTTGAGTGCCTAACACGTGACAAGTACTATACACACATTGTCACATTTAATCCTCACAGTGACCTTGTAGCCTGGGAACTGTTACTCCCATTTTACAGGTAAAGCATCTAAGGTGCATAGAGGTTTATTTACTTGCCCGAGATCATACAGATAGTGAATGGCAGCACTGGAATTTGAAACTAGTCCTGGGTCCGCCCCGTGGTCAAATGGTTAAATTTGTGCACTCAGCTTCGCTGGCCCAGGGTTTTGCCAGTTTGGATCCCGGGCGTGGACATGGCACCACTCATCAGGCCATGCTGAGGCGGTGTCCCACATAGCACAACCAGAAGCACTCACAACTAGAATATACAACTATGTACTCAAGGACTTTGGGGAGAAGAAGGAGGCAAAAAAAAGAAGATTGGTAACAGATGTTAGCTCAGGTGCCAATCTTTTTTTTTTTTTTTTTTTGAGGAAAATTAGGCCTGAGCTAACATCTGCTGCCAATCCTCCTCTTTTTGCTGAGGAAGACTGGCCCTGAGCTAACATCTGTGCTCGTCTTCCTCTGCTTTATATGTGGGACGCCTGCCACAGCATGGCTTGATAAGTGGTGCCATGTCCGCACCTGGGATCCGAACTGGCGACCCCTGGGCTGCTGAAGCGGAAGATGCGAACTTAACCTCTGCGCCACTGGGCTGGCCCCATCAGGTGCCAATCTTTAAAAAAAAGACAAAGAAACTAGGCCTTTCTTGTTTCAATGTCCCCACTCCAGCTATGTTACTTCCATAAGGAATTCAGTAACATATCACTCTGAGAGAAAGTGTTAGCTAAGTTTCAGGCACAGGAGTGTTACCAGAGTACTACCAAATCAAGTGGGTTCTCCTAATCCTTCTCCTTCCCTATATTCACATGCTTTGCCATAGGACTTTGTAGCTACTCCCACTAGATGCAGAGAGTATTTCCGTGCCTCACTGATGTTGGCCTTGGCCATGTGATTTGCTTTGGCCAATGTAAGTGACATAATGCCAGTTCCAACTTTAGTCTTAAAGAGCCATCCCTCTTGTACTTCTATCATTACCATAAGAAAATGCCCCAGGTAGCCTTTTGGTCCAAGAAAGATGAGACACATGTAGGGTAGACCTGGGCTCAACCTGCAGCTTGGCGCTCAGGCCAGCTGAGCCCAGCCTCGGTGAGCTAACCTCCAGCTGACTTAAAAATGTATAAATAAGAATAAACGATTGTTGTTTTAAGCCAGTGAGTTTTGGGGTGGTTTTGATGCAGCATTATTGCAGCAATAGTTGTCTGTTACACCCATTCACTAAAGCTCTCCCACTAAAGAATCTACGTATGCTAAGAATCTCTGCTCTAGAATGTTTTATTATGTAATTCCAGTGTGCTTCTCTATGCTGTGCACATACTTTTGAAAATTAGTGTCTGAGTTCAATTTTACATAAATCAAATGCTATGTTTCCCACCAACTTACTTTATGTTTGAGGTGTTTGATCTTCATTTCAAAGATCATCACCTGGCAGCAATTCCTAACACTTCTGCTGTCTCTCTGTTCCTCAGTTTTTTCTGATGAGTAGTCAATGATCAACAAACATATACTGAAAATTAGGGAGGGAGAACCTCTTTAAAGGAATCCTGCAGTGAATCCATTTGTAGGTTAAAGAATCTTTCTGTAGCGGGAACAATATTCTCCTTATTCATCTCTTTGGTAGGCTTGAACTTTTGACACCTGGGTCTCTGAAAGCAGGGTATCTGTATTACCAAGCCTGCCTCCAAGCAAAGGGCAATATTTATCTTGATGTAAAATAAATAATACTATTTGTTACGTTTTGGTGCCTGAAAATTTAGTATGATATTCTGATCTCATTCCATGTGAACAGCGTTTATACAAACATCCTTGCAACAGAAGTCAAGGTATATGACTGACGTCCCTCCATTTCTGGTTGATATTTATTTCTAGGAAGAAAGAAACACAGACAAGGTAGGGATTGGCAGAGTCCATTACAGTTAATTGCCTGATTAATATTTATGAAATTTAATTGGCAGAAAACTGAAATGGGCTCAAGCCCCAGCTCTGTTACCGACTAACTGTGCGACTTTGGGCAAATCACTTAACCTCTCTGGGCCTTGGTTTTTTCATCTGCAAAGTAGGGGCATGGAGCTCCCCCAGGGAAGAGACCATATTTTATTTATTTTTATATTTCCAGTCACCCAATAAATATATAAGAAAGTTCAGGATGAAGGCAGACAGAGAGATAGAAAAGAGAGAAATATAGACAGACACAGAAACCAATCTGTTATTTTGCCCAATAATTCTGGACTGGTTTGCAGCTATTGTCAGGTGAGAAATCTAAAGAGAAAAAGCCAGTTCAACCATTACACCTAAAGTTAAACCTAATGATGGTGACTTTAAAAGACTGTGCCACCTTAGAATAACATCTACCACACAATTGTATCTAATTTCTTGCTGCTCTTCATAAAATCTTTTTGAGACCACTTACTAAAAAAGAAGCATTGCAGCATAAAATACCCAGATTTCCTTATTTGCCATATAATACAAGCTTTTAATTTGGTTTTGCTTTTAAGGAAAACAATCATCTCCAATATTTTACAGTTGTGGCAATAATAGAGGTAGTTTGGGAGGCCACCAGACATTAATAGAGCAGGGAATTCTGAGTAATATTCAGTGTGGGATACCGAAGAGATAATAAGCACGACTTCTGCCCTATAGAGATGTTTCTGGTGTACTTGAGGTTTTCTTGACATGTGATTGAGTCCCATAACTAAAAATAAACGTATTAGATAGCTAACATCTTATTTTCAGTAAATGTATATAAATTTTAAACCATATGCAATAATCTAAAATAGGCTATTAATTAATTTTACAAAGCACCAAAACTCAACGATAATGAATTTTCAGACTCCAAGCCATTATGTCTAAATATGTAATCACACCAATCATATTAGATATTTTAAAGAAAACTAAATTAAAAAAAAAAAGGGAGCCAAGTCCTGGGAGGCTAAACGTATAGAGTCACGCATGACAAAGAACTATTTGCCCATCACCTGTATTATCACGTTTGCTTCAAATAATGACATGAGAAGTAGGAATTACTGTCCCTATTTTCTAGATAAGGAAAGTAAGGCTCCAAAATCTGAAGCAATGTGCTCAAGACAAGGAAGCCAGCCACTGGCAGGGAAGGGTTTGATCTCAGGTCTGACTGGCATCACTGCTCTGTGCTCCAAAAGCATGACCATGAGGAGAAGTCTCCCGAGATCAAAAAATTGTTGCAAAGGGCATTACTTTATTTCATCCCATATGCCAAGTACATATGTTGATATGATAACCAAAACCATATGTTTAAATAATGATAAAAATGTTCTTTCAATAAGCATAAAATATGAATTCTAAGTGATAGCAAGCCCTTATGACATAGTTTTATGGACAGCAACTTTTCTTTCTTAGTGGTGCATCTTACAATGAATGGGATCTCAGATGTGATGAAATAAATACAGCTATAATTTCTATCTAACACGTGAGGAAAATGAGGTTTGGTTGATCGTGTATTTTCACTTGAGGACTTAGAAACCAGATAATCAAGTTCACCAAAACTTGGAATTAAATTATGTATTAAGCCTCTTAGTAAAATTCACACTTTAAAGCATTAGCTTTATGATCATTCTTTCAGGTGGGCTTTCCCATATCTCTGATCTCTAGAGGAACAAGTTACCATTATATATGGTAGACCAAATCAGAGGTCTATAAAATAAATGCTAGGAGCCAGCAGATGATAAGAGATCAATTTGGGCTGCAGTAGTTATGTAAATATTCACAGACGCAGGAAAACATAAGCTGAACCATCTTGTCAAGGGGAGGGCTGAGGGGATTTGGATAGGATTTAAGGATAAGGAAGGACATTCTGGGCAAAGAAATGCTCGACACAAGGACTTAAAAGAAGGAATGAACATGAGGTATTCAGAGAGCAGGGAGGCCAGCCAAACCAGAGAAAGAGTGTTAGGGGAAGAAAGAAAGCTACAAGAAGACATAAGTATGTATGGCATAAAATGTTGGATACATTACCTACAGGTTCATAGTCAGTATCTGAGTGTTGGGTCAGTTTTACTCAGAAAGAGCCAGGTAGAATCAAAGAGAGACTTTCTTTTGTATTTCCATTCATACTCTTAATTTAAAATGCAGAGTTAGTTTCATTTTTCTATGATTCATGCCCTAAGGAAAGATAATTCTTTGAAGTTGACAACAACAAGCAAAATAAAATTTATAATGATATTCAAAATAATAATGTTATTGCGACTATAGTATGTATGTCACTCAATAGAAAGATATAGGAAAATATATTCAGGAGTAATAAACTTCAAGTTAAATAAATAGCATTAAAGCTTATAACAAAATTACAGACAAGTAATTCAAGCTCTCTCAAGGGCCTTACATACTTCAAGGAAAACATCTTCCAATTATCATAAAAAGCCCTCTCCAATTTTCACAGTTCATCTTTAATAGGCTGATTGCAAATGTAAAATGGCTCAGGTAGCGCCGTGTAGTTAGCTGTAACCATAACCTCCTGTGTAATGACAAGCAATTGGAATAGCAATACTACTACTTAAGCTATTTAATTCAGACTGCTCGGCATTTATACTGAGACTCCCGCTGGAGAGAAAAAACACAAAATATTTGTAATAAACAAGTATATTCTTATTATTAATCTTTTATCACACAAAAACAACTCACCAAAAAAGAAATCAACAGCAGAATAAGAAAATGATACTTTGACTACAGTGCTAATAAGAGTATCATTTTCTTAAATGTATTTCCTACAATTATCATCAATGGACTGCCTGCAGGGAAAAATAAAAGAGAACAAAAGAAAACGTTCCACTCAGAGATTAAAACAAAGAATCCTAAAATATATTTGTGGCTGTCTGACCATTAAGAGCCTTCACGGGGAAAAAAAGTCGATTTTAAAATTTCATTATATAGTGTCATTATGCAAACTCTGCTGGGAGTAGGAGTTCTGACTACATATCTAATTTGCTAAGAGTTAAGCAAAGTGGTAACTTTTCTGCCTAGACAAGGCGGTAGCAGTGCAGGCTTGATGTTGGACAGGCCAGGCATTTTTAGAGCAAAAATTTTACAGGATGTCCATGTCCTCAAGGGGCCCAGTGGCTTCCTCATAAACACATGGTTTAGTCTTTGCGGACCTTCCTCTTTTGGTATTTAATTCATTAACCACACCCACCTAGTTTTGGACTGCCTACTATGTCAGGCTCTGCTAGCTCTTTTCCTTCAAGAAGCTTACCTTCTCGTGTGATAGCTATAAAAGCAAAGGAAAGAGAGATCACATCTACCTAGGAGATAAAGGTGAGGGGAGTTGGGAGGAAGTCAATACTGTCTTCAAACAGGAAGTGACCTCTGAGTTAGTCTTAAAAGATGAGTACGGGTTCTCCAGGCAGACAAGAAGAAGAAATTACAAACAGAGAAAATAACGTAAAATCCCAGAAGTATGACCAGTTATAGTGTTTTGGGGGAATTACAGTTATGCCTAATTAATAGGTCTTGGGGTTAGCCCAGGACCCTCATTTACCCTGAAAAATTCAATATAAACCAAACACCCTAGTATCTGGCAGGTTTCAGCAAAAAAAAAAGATTTACTATATCCAAGTTGTATCCATGCAACATTGCATCACAGATAAATAACTTGATTTACTAAAGAGGAAGAGAAACAGAAGGATAAAGTACCTTCAATCAACTTCAAATATGTCCTGATCCTATGACTTGAAAACCAGAGGCTATTGATAACCTTCCAAGTTAAGGCGGAGGTTTTGACTCCCCTCTATATGAGTGTAGCTTAGGGGTGAAGATGGAGAGCTTCCTCAGAGGATTTCTGGCTTACAAATAAGACCTTTTCATAGGGTTTGAGGAATGCTCCCAAAATCTAATTTCAATGATAACCTTTTTCTTGTGTTCATACATTCAAAGTCTCATGGGCCATTGTTACCTGAAGTTCTCTCTCTCGCTCTGGTCAGGGAAGTAGAGCCATCACTTCTTCCTTCCCCCCTAGTTCTAGAGCCAGGGCCAGGTAAATTATGTACACGACTTCAGAACAGTACCCTTTCAGCCCAGTGCTGTTTTCCATATCACTCTACAATTCACTGGTAGTCTAGAGGTTTTCTTAGCCTAAAGAATATATGGCTATTTCAAGATTCACTCTTCAGTCAATGTCAGAAGGTATAAGGCTAGTCAAAGGTCTTTTTAAAAAAATGTGTTCAAAGCAATATCGCGTTGCTAACATAGTCCTTTGGGATAATGTTTGTTATTCTGATTCTGCCTTTTTACCTCAGATATACTGTGGGAAAGCGCTAAAAAGCAATTTGGAAAAATGGTTGTTGATTATATCCTTAGCATAGCACAGCTCAGTCCTGATTTGTGGACAGTTTCCAGGGGTACAGTGGGTGGACAAAGCCAGTCTAATGAAGATCAAATTAACTTTCCCTTTTACTCATGGAAGGCAACTCATAGTTTGATATACCCCCCAAAAAAAAAATGCAAATAGCCCTTTTCAGATGGCCATTCCAGATAAACTAAGAAAAAGTCGAGAGCCTGTCTTTACCACTTCATTCCTATATGGAACTCCTACATTCTCTCAACCAGAGCTCTCCTCCTCCTCCTGGCCCCAAAATAAATGTGTTTCTGCAGAGTATGACGTACACACTTTGGTATTTGAGTTACTGTTTTTAATGCACTTGATCGCTTATATGTGTGTTCACAGTAGTACCGTGTCCCTTAGACATGAAGTTCCCAGAGGGCAAAGGTTCTGTCTCTGCTATTTCTTAGTATAATTAATGTATCACAAAGCAGCATGAACAGCTAGGTGGTTAATCAACGCCTTTATGCTTTGGGATTAGTGTATAAATAGGGCGACCATGTAATTGATCATTCAAACTGGGACACTTGTGAGAGTGAATGGGGACACTATTAATAATTATGCTAGGACAAGAGGCATAAACTAGGACTGTTCTGGGCAAACCACGATGTTATTGTCACTCTTTTGATCCACAAGAAGAATTCTCCTTTGGAGGTAGCCAGATTGATTTCTTATGATCATGAGTAAGACAGTATTTTGAGTAGGATGTTACTTTTGAATAGAGAGAAAGTATATCCTTTTAGAATTACTCTAAAAGAATAAAATTGGGTGTTTTGACTCATATACACTGAATTATCTTTGTAGATTTGTAGGCAAGTAGGTCAACTCTCCTACAATTAATTTTTGATTTGGGTTATATCTATTAGTATAGATATTAGTATGACACCTCATTCCAACTCTGATGAAATGGGTACATCTAACAATAGGTAAATAGGAAGAAACAATGGAAGGTTCTTACAGTGGGGATTTATTCAGCTTTCTTTTTTGAAAGGATACCACTTAGAGTCATTAGTTCATCAAGTATATCTGCATTTCTAGGAATGCAATTGTTTTTTCACAAATTTGCCATTTTAGGCCAAGCAGTCAAATTTTTATTTGCATTTATCAAAGGAGAAGCTATGAGTCAGATTTTTCAAGAGAGGGTTAACCAGTTAAAAAAAACCAACAACACAGATTTGCTATCTATTCTCTTTCTAATTCCTTGACATATTTATTTTATCTGATTAACCATCAAATGCTCTAGCAGTTACATGCTTTAAACTCTCTAGGAAAAATCTCCCAAATAAACCCTTTCGCTGAAAGCTGGGTTACAAAAGATAAATTTGTTTTTCTGACATTAAGTTGAGAATGACCACTTAAAGATCTATCTCAGACTCTAATCCCCTTTGTTTATTTTCTGTTTGGTCCCTTCCCTGCTGTTGCCATAGAACCAAGGCAACAACAGATTACAAGACTTTAGCAAAAATAATAGAGGGAAAATCTAGAGTGTGATTAAAATCATTTGGTTTTGGCACTGACTCTACAAACAAAAGGTGATGCCTGAGGTAATTTTTCTATTATGCCATTAAGGTCATTTTAGTAACTTGATATAGATACGTTAAGCCCTCCCCTATTCATACTTCTAATCGTGCAAGCATGAAGAACTTCTAAAACGATCCTCTTTTTTTTCCTTTTGGCAATTTACAAAGGGGTGAGGTAGTGAAGCACAATAATTTAAATCAAATTTTCAAATTAATTCGGGACAAAAGGCCAAAGCTTCTGCCAAAAAAACATGAAAGGCAATATAGTAAAAGGTCAACCAAGAATTTTGTTTTCCTGATTCTTACTTGAAATAAGGATTAGAAAACTTATGCCTTTTATGCCATTTTAAAATTCAGTTTAGCTGGGTTTCACTTGCAACTGTGAATGCTAGCATACCTACACTTACTTGTCTTTCATTAGGAATGCTACATGAGGGGTATGTGGCTCAGAGTAGTCCCCATAGCATAAAACCAATACCAGTGACCCCAAGGAATCCTTTTTGCTCCACCAGACCTGTACTGACCTTTACAACTTTTATTAACGCCATCCCACTATCATCTTATCCTTTCCGAAAGATCTGTGCATGGAGGCACACAAGCACACACTGAGTGAGATTCACCACCCAAACTAGTTTCCATGGAAACCAAGTAGAACACTTATTGAAAATTAGGGCCTCCTGTATCCTGCAGGATTTCCTTTGGTAACCTCTCTCCTAGTCACAACCAATCACTTTTAGATCCTGAGGCCAAGAACTGAAGCTCATATTCAAGGTTTAAGACTAGCCCAGTTAAGTCTTAAGAGGAACTCAATATTCCTTTAAAAAACACTAATGGAACAAGAGAGAGAGAATAAAGTAACATTTATCATTGCAACTTCTGTGTGTTTAATGTCTTTAAAATTTTCTTCACTTTACAAGAGATTTTTCTTTAAATAGCTAGCACTCCTAGTGCATACACATAGAATAAGACTTATAAAAGTGATGTCCATCATACTTTCCGTGGGCGAGGTGATTCTAATGTCAAGGTCACAGGCACTATGATACTTGGACTTGCTTTTGAGGCACTTACTATTGACTTTGCCTATGCAGAAGATCTGCTGGCTTCCCTATAGGTTTTGATTTCTTGTCCCTGCAATTTCAACAAAGAAAACTTAAGAAGCATTCTGCTAATCTATCATGCATAACTTTTGTAGTAGATCGATGATGGCTAAAAATTCTTTGACACTTCTCCCAATGAGAGGTGGGGTCCATGCCCTCTCTCCTTGAATTTTGGCAGACTCTGGAAGTATTTTGACCTATAGAATATGAGGAAGTGACTGTGCCAGATTCTGACCCCAGCGATTCTAAGATTGGCCTCGTTCATTTCCTATCTCTTGGAACACTTGGCTGAGGGAAACAACTGTGGCATAAAAGGCCCAATTACCCTGAGATCAGCATCATGCTGTGATGAGGCCCACACAACCATGTGGGCAGGCCACACGAAAAGAGTAATGCCTAGCTTGCCCTCAGCTTTCCTGCTCTCCCAACCTAGGCTCTAGATACATGTGTGAAGAAGCCATCCTGACCTTCAGTCTTCAGATGATTCCATCCCCGGCGATCTGACAGTAACTGCATGGGATTCCAAGTGACAAATGATCAGCTAAGACTAGTCAAACTATAGAACCATAAGGGATAATAAATCACTGCTTCAGCAATGGGTTTGGGGATTCAGCAATAAATAACCAAACACCTTCCATTTTTCTTGAGTGATCATTGAAAATAGGTACTTATTTAGAAGAAAAAAATCACCTCATGAGTTTGTTTTTCTTATACTCCTCACACCAACTTATGTCTCTTCCATTCTTCAAATTTTTCTCAAAATGCTTTAAATATATATATATCTGACACCAGGCCTCATCTTTTTATTATTCTTCTGTATTTCCTCAACATTTGTGCATTATATTGGCACATTTCTGTAAGCATATTTAATCTTGTAAATCATAATATTTTGTCTATTACAAAATGGGATATTCATTTTTTAAGAAAGTATTCCATAAAGAGAAGCATATATACCTGAATATAAAATAGGATTTCATACCTGGTAGAATGTTTTTCCTTTAGTATTAAGCTTTTATTAAGCTTTCATAACACTGCCATTTTTCAAAACATAAACTTTTATTGTATACCCCCCTTTTTTTAAGGCTACTTATTTCTCAGTTTCTCTAAGCTTAACAGGGGAAAGTCATCAAAAGAATTCTCACCTCCTTCCCTTGTCTATATTACAGGCTTTCCTGAGCATACAACTGCCATCCACCTTCTCATTCCAATATCCATGTGTGGGGAAACAGAGAGCAATCGATACCCCCTCAGGTTGTATTTTTTCTTTAGTTCTGCAATAGGATAGATACTTTAACTACACGCTTTTAGTCTCTTAGAGTATATATTCAGGAAAACAGCCACTTTTCAGTAGATAAGCATTTTCTATACACTCTTCCTAGAGACTATTTAAATCTTATAATACATTACCAGCTAGGTACCTGCATATCCCTATATTACAGAGCAGGGCATGCAAAACAAGATCAGATTACTAAAAAGCAGAGCTTAATCTACGTAAATTATTTCTATTTGTTCCATGTATTACTGCATTAATTCAGTAACACTTCTAAAATGGAACTGTGCTTATATAAGCAGATAAATAATTAGAAAGCATATAAATCATTACTTTCTAATGTGACTACAACAACATTCAATGCAATTTACAGATAAATATGAGAAATGACTACTTCTTTTTACTGAATTAAATCCAGCAACATTTCTAAGAAGAGAAATGAAGACTCCCATGTTCACTGGCAAAGAACACAATCATAAACATAGATAAATCTCATTTCTCACCTGTTTAAAACATTCTCTGAAGGGGGGAAAATAGCTACAAAATGAACATTTTTACTCTTAATTAATAAAATGTTATCTTAAAATGTGAATGTAACCCTTCATTCCCACTAAAATCTCACTTTACATAGAATAAAGTTCAAGAGACTAGAATGACTTTGTGTGAAGTCTGAGTTTCAAGCTGCTTTTAAAAGGATAGAGTGCTATTAAACTACACTACACATTAATAACCATTAAGTAAAACGAGGTCATTATCGAAACATTTAAGACTCAAAATCAGTCTATGTCACTGAATATTGTGAAATATAAATCATGAATAACCTACAAAATCCATCATGGGACCCAGAAGTTGAAGGCACTTTGAAGGATCACTTATTTTATTGGGTATTTGATTTGGGGGGGGGAAGCTATAGTTTAGTGACAGAATTTTTAAATTTTTAGATACTATACTTCCATAAAAATGCGTTATTTCTAATAGTTTACATAATAAGAATCACATAGACTTATCCAAACTACAGCAAATTTTGATTTTTGTGATGACCTAATTAGTTTGTTTCTTCTTTGTAAAATGTGTCATGAAGTTCTGTCTCCTTCCTTAGGAAAGGGCTTTAAGTGGTGAACTTGGATGATGGACATGAACAAGTAGAAATCTGAGGGGAGAGCCATCCTCCTGGAAAATAACAGATGTACGAAACAGTCTTACTTGTCCAGGGCTTCTACAAGAAAATGCATTCTAAGTCAGTATAAAAAGTGAGTGGAACAACGAATGTTATCTGATTCCTGGAAGGTCTATGGTATGGCAGAACACTCCAGAGGCTATATGCTCAATGGGACTATACTTTTTCTCTTAAGAAGCCCTAACTCTTACTAACATCTTGGGGGGTTAAGAAGCATGCCAATATCTGGCAGGGATGTCCTATAGAAGTTTCACTCAAGAGCCTGCCATAATAGAATCTGACCAGCTTACTTGGATAAGGAAATATATCCCCAGTTCTAAGGTTTTCCTTTATAATTTGTTCTAGTTATTCTTTGAGGAGAAACTCAATCCTAATCATCAGAGAAGATAACGGGCGTACTTGTGGCTGACCACAATTACTTAAAAAGGAGAAGTAAAGAGTAGTCAAGGGAAAGGAAAATATTGTAAAAGAGATTTCACAGACTCAGCAGGTAAAAATGAAAGGTGCTATAGTTTTATTACCAAACCTCAGCTTACAGTACACACTTACTACTGTATTTTCACTTACTCTAACTGATTGCCAACTGCACCATCCTTCTCTGCTACTTGGAAACCTTTCCTTAGGTAATTCAGTCTCAACTTAGTCTGTCTGGAATAAGCTCTTTTGTAATTCTGAGTATTTCTCAATATAATTCTGTACTTTCTCCCCACCTCACCAAAAAGGACCCAAACAAATCATATGACTGTGACCCAGAAAATATAAGATACTGTCATAAAACTCATGAGGGCTAAACTCATACCTGCTTAAAGAATGAAGTCAAATGGCTACATTAACAAAATACAACATATCATGACAACAAGAAGTAGTGCCATAATTTGCACCAGATTTGAGGAGCTTAATGTATCTGGAAGAAATTAACTTTAGGCAAGAATTTAACCTATATCCTACTCCAAAGGAAATGGAAAGTTCACTCAACAAAGAGAGGTCCCAAATAACTCAATAAAGAATCAAAGTACTGAGGACAGTCCAAGATGGCAGCATAGGAAGAACCTGAACTCACTTCCTCCCATGGACACACCAAATCTACACCTATATAAAAAGTAATTCCTCCTGAAGAACTGAGGGCTAAATGAGCAGCTTCTGCATAACAAACAATAGAGGGACCACACAGAGACAGGCAGGAGAGATGGAGACATGGTATCAACAGGAACCCCACCCCTGACACAGTGACCTACAGTAGGGAGGGATATCACTGAGGGGCCTGTGCTCAGTCTCGCCCACCCTGTCACACAGCAGAAAAACTGTTTTAAAGGGCACCTAGACTATACATGAAGGAAATTCATTTACCTAACTCTAAAGCGTTTGCCAAACATGTGGAGAACTTGTGGAACTCTGGGGTCAGAGGTGCTGGAAAGCACTGTTTTTTGTGTTCCCCCTCCACCTTGACAGCATGGCCAGGAGCACAGTCCAGGCACCTGAGTCAACCTGCCAAAGCCACCCCAGCACATCCTGGGCTCCTGCCCATACCAGCTCCAGATGTCCTCCCAAGGTGGCACCAGGGTGGCACATTTCAGGCCCCCCTGCCTGTGCCCACCTCAGCTCCAGCCGAACATCTCCAAGGTGGCCATAACATGGCATGCCATAGAACCCCTTGGGCCTGCACCCTCTCCAGCTCCAGGCATCCCACTGGGGCAGCTCCAGCTGGCATGCCGAAGACAGCTGGCACATACAGTCTACACGGGGGATGCTCCTACACAAGGCCACTCCCTCCAGACCAGGAGAGGTAGCTGTTTCACCTAATTCATAGACTCAAACACTGAAAGTCAAACAAAATGAAGAGATAGAGGAATATGATCCAAATGAAAGAAAAAGATAAAATCCCAGGGGAAAAAAAAACCCTAATGAAACAGAGATAAGTAATTTACCCAATAAAGACTTCAAAGTAATGATCATAAAGATGCTCACTGAACTCAGTTGAAGAACGGAAGAACACAGTGAGAACTTCAACAAAGAGTTAGAAAATATAAGCAAGAACCAATTAGAACTGAAGAATACAATAACTGAAATGAAAAATACACTAGTGGAAATCAACAGTAGATTAGATGATACAGAAGAAGGGATCAGCAACCTGAAAGACAAAATAGTGGACATCAACTAATCAGATCAGCAGAAAAAAAAACCCAGAATTTTAAAAAATGGAGATAGTTTAAGGGACCTCTGGGACAATATCAAGCATCAAGCATACTAACATTAACATCACAGGGGTCCCAAGAGGAGAAAAAGGGACAGAAAAGGTATTTGAAGAAATAATGGCTGAAAACATCCCTAACCTGGGAAATGAAACAGACATCCAGGTCCAGGAAGTATAGAGTCCCAAACAAGATGAACCCAAAGAGATCAACACTAACACACATTATAATTAAAATGCCAAAAGTTAAAGAGAGACTCTTAAAGGCAGAAAGAGAAAAACAACCAATCACATACAAAGGAAATTCTATAAGACTGTCAGTTAATTTTTCAGCAGAAACTTTGCAGACCAGAAGGGAGTAGCAGGATATATTTAAAGTGCTGAAAGTAAAAAACTTACAACCAATAATATTCCACCCAGCAAAGTTATCATTCAGAATTGAAGGAGAGATAAAGAGGTTCCCAGACAAGCAAAAACTAAAGAAGTTCATCACCATCAAACCAGCCTTTCATGAAATGTTAAAGGGTCTTCTTTAAGTGTAAAAAAAAGACTATAACTAGAAATAAGAAAATATATGAAAGAAAAATCTCACTGATAAAGGCATATATTTAGTAAAGGCAATGGATCAGCTGCTTAAAAAGCTAGTATGAAGGTTGAAATTCAAAGGTTATTAAATCAACTATAACTACATTAAGTAGTTAAGGGATACAAAAAATAGAAAAGATGCAAAATATGACATCAAAAACATACAGCAGGGGACTTTAATCTCCCACTTACATTAATGGATAGATCATCCAGACAAAAAAATCAGTAAGGAAACATTGGCCATAAACAACACATTAGACCAGATACATTTAATAAATATGTGCAAAACATTCCATCCAAAAACTGCAGAATACACACTCTTTTCAAGGACACATAGAACATTCTCTAGGATAGATCACATGTCAGTCCACAAAACAAGTCTCGATAAATGTAAGATATTGAAATTTTTATCAAGTATCTTTTCTGACCACAACAGTATGAAACTAGAAATTAATTACAAGAAGAAAACTGGAAAAAACACAAAGATGTGGAGACTAAATAACATGCTACTAACCAACCAAGGGGTCAATGAAGAAATCAAAGAGGAAACAAAAAAATTACCTTGAGACAAGTGAAAATGGAAACACACCTTTTCAAAAATATATGAAACACAGCAAAAAGAAGGAAGTTTATAGTGATACAGGCCTACCTCAAGAAACAGGAAAAATCTCAATCTAACTTTACACCTAAAGGAACTAGAAAAAGAGGAACAAAGTCCAAAGATAGTAGAACGAAGAAAATAATAAATACTAGAGCAGAAATAAATGAAATAGAAACTAAAAAAAAAAAAGAAAATCTTTATTAAACTAAAACATGGTTCTTTGAAAAGATAAACAAAATTGATAAACCTCTAGTCAAACTTATCAAGAATAAAAGAGAGAGGTCCCAAATAAATAAAATCAGAAATGAAAGAGAAGTTACAACTGACACCACAGAAATACAAAGGATCATGAGAAATTACTATAATTATTCACCAATAAATTGGAAAACCTAGAAGAAATAAATTCCTACAAATACACAACCTTCCAAGACTGAATCATGAAGAAATCTAATCTGAATAGATTGATTACAAGCTATTAAATTGAATCAGTAATTTAAAAATTCCCCAAAAGTAAAAGTCCAGAATGAGATGGCTTCAGAGGTGAATTCTACCAACCAAACATTTGAAGAAGAATTAATACCTATCCATCTTAAATTATTACAAAAAATTGAAGCAAAAGGAATACTTCCAAACTCATTTTCAAGGCCAGCATTACCCTGACACCAAAACCAGACAAAGACATCACCAAGAAAGAAAACCACAGGTCAGTGATGATGAAAGAAATGGAAAAATCCTCAACAAAATAGTAGCAAAATGAATTCAACAATACATTAGAAAGATCATTCACCACCATAAAGTGGGATTTATCCCAGGGATGCAAAGAAAATTGTGATCAATCAACATGATACACAACATTAACAAAACAAAGGATAAAATCATACAATCATCTCAACAGATGGTGGTTAAAGTTCCACGATTTCCACTTCAATGGCCTGGGTTTGCAGGTTCGGATCCCAGGTACAGACCTACTCCACTCGTCAGCCATGCCATAGAGGCATGCCACATATGAAATAGAGGAAGACTGGCACAGATGTTAGCTCAGGGTGAATTTTCCTCAACATAAAAAAAAGAAATAAAAGGCACCCAAACTGGAAAGGAAGACGTAAAACTGTAACTATTTACATATAACATTACAGTACACATAGAAAACCCTAAACACTCCAGCAAAAAACTCTTAGAACTAATAAACAAATTCATTAAAGTTGGAGGATATAAAATTTATACACAGAAATTCGTTGGGTTTCTATACACTAATAATGAGATATCAGAAAGAGAAATAATTTAACCAAGGAGGTGAAAGACCTGTACTCCGAAAACTATAAGACATTGATGAAATTGAAGACAACACAAATAAATGGAAAAATATACTGTATTCATGGATTGGAAAAATTAACATTATTAAAATGTCCAGACTACCCAAAGTTATCTACAGATTCAATGCAATCCTCTTCAAAATAATGGCATTTTTCACAGAACTACAACAAAGAATCTTAAAATCTGTATGGAACCACAAAAGACCCCAAAAAGCCAAAGCAGTCTTGAGAAAGTAGAACAAAGCTGGCGGTTTCACACTCCCTGATTTCAAAGTATACAACAAAGCTATAGTAATCAAAACAGTATGGTACCGATACAAAAACTGACACATAGGTCAGTGGAACAGAATAGAGAGCCCAGAAAGAATCCCATGTACATATGGTCAATTAATCTATGACAAAGGAGGCAAGAACCTAAATGGGCGAAACAGTTTCTTCAATAAATGGTTTTGGGAAAACTAGACAGCTACATGCAAAAGAATGAAACTGGACCACGATCTTACACCATATACAAAAATAAATTCAAAACGGATTAAAGACTTGAATGTAAGACCTGGAACATAAAATTCCTAAAAGAAAACACAGGAAGTCAGCTCTTTAACATCAGTCTTCCCAATATGTTTTTGGAGTAGTCTCCTCAGGCAAGGGAAACAAAAGCAGAAATAAATGGGATTACATCAAACTAAAAAGCATTTACACAGTGAAGGAAACCATCCATGAAATGAAAGGGAAACCTACTGAATGGGAGAAGATACTTGTAAATCATAAATCAGAAAAGGAATTAATACCCAAAATATATAAAGAGCTTACACAACTTAATATCAAAAAACAAACTACTCGAGGGGCCAGCCCAGTGGCGCAGCAGTTAAGTGCGCACGTTCTGCTTCAGCAGCCTGGGTTTCACCGGTTCGGATCCCAGGTGCGGACACGGCACCACTTGGCAAGCCCTGTTGTGGTGGGTGTCCCACATATAAAGTGGAGGAAGATGGGCACGGATGTTAGCTCAGGGCCAGTCTTCCTCAGGAAAAAGAGGCAGATTGGCAGCAGATGTTAGCTCAGGGCTAATCTTCCTCAAAAAAAAATTTAAAAACTCGATTAAAAATGGGCAGAGGAGTTGAAGAGACATTTTTCCAAAGAAGACATACAGATGGCCAACAGGCACATCAAAAGGTACTCAACATCATTAATCATCAGGGAAATGAAAATCAAAACTACAATGAGACACAACCTCACCTGGGACAGAATGGCTATTATCATAAAGACAAATAATAGTTGGTGAGGATGTGAACAAAAGAGAACCCTCATGCACTATTGGTGGGAATGTAAATTGGTACAGCCACTGTGGAAAAGAGTATGGAGGTCCCTCAAGAAATTAAAAATAGAACTACCATATGATCCAGCAATTCCACTTTTGGGTATTCATCCCAAGAATGTGTAAACACTAATTCAAAGAGATATGTGCACCCCTATGTTCACTGCAGCATTATTTACAATAGCCAAGACTTGGAAACAACTAAAGTGTCCATTGATAGGCGAATGGATAAAGAAGATGTGGTATAGGTATATGTACATATATATACACATATACATATGTATATGTACATACATAAGTATGTACAGATGTGTGCACACACACAATGGAATATTACTCAGCCATAAAAAAGAATGAAATCCTGCCATTTGTGACAACATGGATAGACCTACAGGGTATTATGCTAAGTGAAATAAGTCAGACAAAGAAAACTACCATATGATTTCATTTATATGAGGAATCTAAAAAACAAAATGAACAAACAAAACAAAAACAGACTCATAGACACAGGAAACAAACTGGTGGTTATCAGACGGGGAAGGAGTAGAGGGCCAGTGAAATAGATGTAGAGGATTAAGAGGTACAAACTCCCAGTTATAAAATAAATAAGTCATGGGGATGTAATGTACAGCGTAAGGAATATAGTCAATAATATTATAATAACTTTGAATGGTGTCAGGTGGTTACTAGACTTATCGTGATCATTTTATAATGTATATAAATATCAAATCACTATGATATACACCTGAAAAATAGGATATTGTATGTCAATCATTCTTGAATTAAAAAAAGAAGAATCAACATACTACAATGTAAATTCAAACTGCTGTGTGTTGAACAAGTTGCCAATTGACACAAATGTGATACTTGACTTTCTCATGAATATTGCAAGAAAGTACACATGCAAAAGAGCCATAAATTGCATGAGGCAAGGCTTGATTTTGTTCATCCTTTTTTTTTCCCCACTAATGCTGCTTGGTCTCTTTTATAGATTAATATAGTGTTTTTTTTTTAAAAAAAAATTTGTATTATAAAGCAGAAAGGGAAAAGATAGAATTAAAAAGAATTTTCAATAGTTTGGAGCTACATGCCCTGAGGACAAAGCCCATCTCTAAATTTCAACTAGCAATGGAATGCTACACAATCATTTACATTGAATATAACTTAATCAAAATAAGCAATCTAAAATCAAACAGAAATATGAATTAAATATAATTCTATTCTTTATACATGACATAATGTTTTATATAGCTTTGTGAATAGTTCCTAACATACACCATATAATTAAAATGGATTTATTAACTACTGGGCTGCCTCAATTGGAAATCAGGAGGCAGCTGATCCTTTGGTACCCTTAATATCATCCTCTGTCATATTTCCCTTGGTACTGCCTTTTTCTTACTACAGATATCTAAACCCCACACATTCTCTGAACTTATTCCCATCAAAATTTGCTCATTTAAAAAGAGAGCCAATAAAATACATTTATCTTAATGCCCAGTAATATTTGTTGTAATTAGACTTGCAGAAATATCTGCCCTTTAAATAGAGAACAAGAAGCTTCAATCCAAAACAAAGTGTTTGTAAATTTTAAGATTTTAGACGTCAGCAATCCAGTAGGAAAGATATTTGGGGAAGCAAAGAGGCCTCTCAAGAGCCCCTAAAATTACTTAGCATACTCAGAAGACTAACTGTCTAGATGTACATAATAGTATGTTTAGAACCAAGATCCGAAGAGGATTCCACACCCTACGGAAACTATCTCCGGGAAAATCACAGTAAAACTGATAGCATGGTGGAAAAGAGCATAAGTGAGGTTGAGCAAGTTATTTAACTTCATTGTGCCTCACTTTCTTTATCTTTTAAATGTGTGTAGTAAGAACACTGCCTCATCAGGTCATTGTGACGATTAAAATGCCAATATATAAAGCACAGAGCACAGTGCCTACAGGATACAGAGTGCTTGACAAATCATGGGTTATTATTATAATTTTACCCACATACAAGAAATTCAGAAAACCATTGAGAAAACCATTTCATATTGAGAGAGAGTAAAGCATTAGTGGAAAGCCAGCTCAAAAGGAGGGTCATTACAACCTGGCACAGAATGCACTGAATTGCACTTCTGAGTGACCCAAGGTCCCAGGGACTGTGCTAAGTGGTATCATGGTCCAGAGGAAAGTACCGCACTTTAGTCTTTGCAGCCTGAACATGCACACAAAGATATACTGAAAAAGCAGTAAGGGCAGTGGAAAGCCACTTGTCAGAGAGATACCTCTGGAATAAAAGCCAAAACAGTCTTAGTCCACAAAGTTTCCTCTAAGTCACCCCCAACACTAGCTGGTAATACGCTGCAGTGTGAAGGCATAGATTTTTACTAAATATTTCCCAAATTACTCTGGAGCCTTACTTCATTTTCTCCATGTCTTGTACATGTCCATAACTTCTCTGTCTGTAAGTTTGTTTGCTATCTCTTCCAGTAAACAATATTGTTTGTTCACAGACTGTACTTACTTCATCTCCTTTGCCTTTGAGCATATCTGAAGAAAAAATGCCCTGTGTACATAGACAGCTCGATTGATTAAAGTTGTTGATAGCTCTGTTGCACATGTTTGATGTTTGCATTGCAAATCCGACTCGGGCATCATTCCCAAGTTGATTCTGAGTTCTCTTAACTAGCTACATGTGTAAATTTTTCAACAATGCTGATTTTAAATCTTTTGCAAAAAGACACTCAAATATCTTGGCAAGAAACTTTACCTGAAGTTAGATGCTGGAAAGGAAATAGGAAACTATGACAGTGATTTGGTTGTGTGTGTGTGTGTGTGTGTGTGAACCAGTTTTTTTTTTCTCACTTGGGAAAAATAATCAAGATCCTTCAAACAGAAACTGCTGCCATTTTTCAAGCTTCGCCCAACCTTTGCCTTGTAACTAGCCAAATTTTTTTTCCAGCTTTATTGAGATATAATTGACACACAGTATTGTGTAAATTTAAGGTGTACAACTGTGTTGATTTGATACATTTATAAATTGCAAAATGATTACCACCATACCATTAGCTAACACTTTTATCTCATCACATAATTACTATGTCTTTTTTGTGGTGAGAACATTTAAGATCTACTCTCTCAGCAACATTCAGTACAGTATTATTAGCTATAATCGCCAGGCTGTACATGAGAGCCTCAGAACTTGTTAATCTTATAACTGGGAGTTTGCACCCTTTGACCAATATCTCCCCATTTCCCCTACCCCCAGGGCTTGATAACCACCACTCTACTCTGTTTCTCTGAGTTTGTCCTTTTTAGAGTCTACATATACGTCATATCACACAGTACCAAATAGTTTTAAAATAAGATTTAATAACTGACATGAAGAATAAGAAACATTTTGATTTTAAGTGGAACAAGAAAAAAAAACAATCTCTGACTTCTTAAATATGAAATTTCCCTAGCTTGTGGAAGATCTCAAATAAAAACAAATGTATAATATGAAATTATCATGATCATGAACAAATTATACCTATTAAACAAAATTTTTAAAAGACAGTTTTCATGAGCTATGTCAGGGATTCTCAAAGCTGAATGCCTTCAGAGGGTAAGCTAGCTTAGTTAAGGCAGCCGGGTATGACTTTGTTGCTGCAAGGTTGTTGGGGCTATGATGTGGCCAGAAGAGCACCAACTCCTGAAAGTCAAAGAACGGCAGAACACGCCCTTCAATATCAAGCCAAATCAAAAGTAGAGGTAGTAGTAGTCTAGTATGATTCAAAATATAAATCATTCAGCCAATTAAAAAAAAAACTAGGGCCCGGCCCAGTGGCACAGCGGTTAAGTACACACGTTCTGCTTTGGCGGCCCCGGGTTCGCCGGTTTGGATCCCGGGTACAGACATGGCACCACTTGGCACGCCATGCTGTGGTAGGTGTCCCACATATAAAGTAGAGGAAGATGGGCACAGATGTTAGCTCAGGGCCAGTCTTCCTCAGAAAAAAGAGGAGGATTGGCAGATGTTAGCTCGGGGCTAATCTTCCTCAGAAAAAAAAAAAAAAAACTAGTATTTTTCAAGTACTCACTATTGCTGTTAGCACCTACCCATTAATTCAACAAATATCTGAGTTATGAAGATGTGCCCTGCACTGTTATAGGCCTCTCTAGAGATAAAACAGTGAACGAGACAGATATGATCTATGTCTTCATAGAGCTTACATTCTAGCAAGCAAGATAGACAATAAACAAAATTAAATAAGTCAATGATATAGTATGTCACAGGATGATATGTGCCAAGTAGAAAAATAAAGCAGGAAAAGAAGCTATGTACTTCTAGAATGTGACTGTATATGTGCAAGGGAAGGGAAGGGTGATGCAATTGTGAACAACATAGTTAGCTCAAGTATCTCTGAGAACTGGATCTTTGAGCAAAGGCTGCAAAGAATGCAGATATCTGGAGGACAAGATTCCAGACCAAGGGTATTATAAGCCAGGCACTATGGAGAATGGGAGAAAAGTGGAAGATTCAGATCTTGTCCTAGAGGAACTTACTACCTGGTTGGGTAGGAAAAAACATACAATTAAATGTTCCCATGGCACCTCATGCTTACCTCTTGGTGCTTTTCACATTGTGTTTTAACTACCCAGTTACTTGTCTATCTTTCCCCTAGTAGACTGTGAGCCCCCTAAGGCAGGGGCCGTGGTTTATCTACTTTTTTGTATCCTCGATGTTTAGCACAGTATCTCACAAAGTAGGTGCTCAATAAACTAATGGGCATGAGTCAATTTAAGGAACAATACTGAAGAGCATAGGGCCACAGTGTCTTTCAAGCTATAACATCCACCAGAAGTTTGGAAAGTGCAAAATAAGTGGAGCTGGATTTGTCGGGGTAGGCTTCATGGAGGAAAATGCACTTCAGGTTAGTGATGGGAACAGGTGTGAACTGAGATGAGAGAAGAAATTCTCAACTTCAGCAGCACAAAGTTGGAAAACCTCTTACTTTATAATAGGCTAAAGAGATCTCAGAACAGGGTCCCACTTCTCAGATGTAACACTGAAGAATTAAAGACTGTGAGATTAAATTTACCCTAGAAGATGAACTTTAAGCCTGAAGAATAGAGCCCCGCCTAAGTACACCCAATTAGAATCCATATATCCTAAATCCCTTTAGCACTAAAGTTACTGGTCAATCACTGCTTCCAGGAGCTTGTATCTCCACATATCCGTTCTTTAAAACCAGTGAGGCTAGAGAAAGTTAATGACAAACTTTAATCAAAACTTTAATTCCAAAATTTAAACTGATAATCTTTATCCAATCAATCTGAGAGGTGGGCCTTCCTCAGTGCACTAAAGCATTAGGAAAGAGCCTTTTCAAGTGCCTTTCTAGTATTGTCATCATTTTATTTGATTACTATCTGGTCAGGGAGAAGATTTATATTCCAGTCCCTTTTAAGTTTGAATATAAAATTTCTTCCTGCCAATTTTGCCGATTTCTATTAACCAGAAATTGATTTTTCTAGTGTGTTTCTAAATGGAGCTTGAAATTAACATGACTTCTTCTTTTATTCACTTTCCTCTATCCTGGCAGCATCAATAACTGGTCCAAGAAGTGGACTTGATTTGTGGGTAGAGGATAAGCATTGCCATTGGAACTATCCTGCTCTGGCATTCATGGCAAGGTTAGTGAAAATTAGATTACCCTGGTGAGGAAAGAAAAACTTGTTCCACTATATTTATGCTGCTCATAATCCTGTGCACATCCTATGTTTCAAAGAAAGAGTTAAAAAATTTCAAAACATACTTCACAGATCTGCACATGGACAAAATAATGGTTGGGAAAGAACTTTGACTTAGAAGTGGAATTGAAGGAATGAGTGAAATCTGTATATTTGGAACCAGCTAATTTGAGAGTAGTGATATCATCATATTAATAAAGAGTTTTTAAAAGTATCTAAAATTATAGGGGAAAGATACTTAAAATAATGATTTTCAAACCATCTTATACATATGAGGAAAACTCATTTCCTAATATCAAAACTTCTATATTTCTCAAACCAAGTTTTGTATCCTTTGTTCAAAATATTCACTGCCCCTCCCTACAGGAAGATTATACACCTTTACCCTATTGTCTTCTGGCCTGGACATATGACTTGCTCTGAGCAACGCAACATGAGTGGAAGTGATGTGTGCTGCTTCCGAGAACTTTTAAGAACAATCAAATGGTCTAACACCTTCCTCTATTACTGCAGCATAACTTAAGTGAAACTAAGATAACTTCTATGAGGCAAAACAGTACATATGCTGGAAGGTAATGAGACTACTAAAAACCACATATTTATGCATATAAGTATTTATACAAACATATACATTTTAAAATTTCTTACTTTGGAGTCCCATATTGCTCTACCATCTCTAGTTGTTTGAATGGGAATTTACCTATCTCTTGGCTCTGTGATGTTATCCTTCTTGGTGTTGAAGTTTCTTATATGTTTTATAATTTTTATTTTTGAGCTCAACTTCCATGGAGATGTGAGCATATTTTCTGCAGAAGACACGAATAGACCATGGGTTGTGATGGCCTCCTCTGTCACGGTTTCCTAGATGCTCCTGCCTGAGTACTGAAAAATTCACCATTTCCAAACCAGTTTTTGCATCCATTTATTAGCCCTAGGTCTCTTCAACTCAGGGATAAGGTTCTAGTCTCTCTCATGTCACCTAAAGGTTAGAGTAATTAGAGAATTAACTGTAAGACTCTAGGCCAGCCAGCAGAGATTTTTCTGGGGACTATCCACAAATGATACATTGCTTTTCTGGCTCTGGGAAACATGTAGGAAACCTAATTCTCACTCCTCACCTTTTAAAGAGCTTGTGATCTTGATAATAGGCCAGAGGCAGATTCACCACACAGCTAATGAAGCCTAGGTTTCAGGGCCTCACTTGCATAGGCTCCTTCCGTGGTTTAAGGAACGGCCCCAGAAATGATCATGGACTTTGGTAAAATTGAAAAGTAAGATAATATTTAAGGAGAGCTTTCTAAATTGTAAGTTTCAGGTCCCAGAAAACTTGAAATTACTCATGCTCCCAACCTGTAAAGAAAGCATTAGATTCCCAGGCCCTAAGGTAAGGTTGTTTCGAGTCCAGGTCCGTCACATTCTGTGCAGCTTCAATTATCACTCACCACTCTAGCTGTGGTTTCTTCTTCATTTCCAACATCTAGAGATACCTCTTTTGTGCTTTCAAAGTTTGGCTATATATGTCTAAAAAATATCTTTTATCCAGCACTTTGTTTGTTTATATTGGTAGATTATTTCCTTTCTGGTCGGTGTAACATCTTGGCCAAAATTTATATACAACACTAAATTATACAGAGTCTCTCAACAACAGACACAATTTAACAATGGTCTGAATGCCTAGCATGGGTTCTTTTTGATGCTAGGCACTGTGGATAATACAAAATAAGACAAAACAATGATCTCTGCCCTCAAGGAACTTATAATTTAACTGCAATTTAATTGAGATAATAAATTGAACCTCCACAAAATAGTTAAAATAATTTAAAGTGTACAAAAATATTTCTTCCAGATGGTGATTGCCCTAAGAGTCATGAAGTTCTGCTGTATAACGAGGATTAACTAGAAGAGAAGGAATCATCAATACCAATATTTTGTTAACATCTAAGATGTCTCAGTTTGCATTCTAATCACCTTTGTGTGTCCTATTTGGAACCCATCCAAGGCTTTCCTGTCCCTTTTACACAGGGGAGCTTAGAATTAGGAACATTATACTAGTAAAAGGTATAAAAATTTTTCAGAAAAAAAAACAGAAGGACTATAATCACTTAGGATTTTAAAGTAATGGAAAATATTATTTAGAGCCAAATCACCCATGGTAAGGATAAAAAATGATGTCAGAATTGGAAAGGGATCTTAAAGGTCAACAAGACAATCTCTTTTTGTATAGATGAAGACATTAAGGACAAAAGAGACTAAATGGCAGTACTTGGTTCTATATTTCTACTTTTGTGCCCCAGACTTGCATTATAATGTGATAGCAGAAAAATACGTCATTTGGACAAATGTAAGAGGCTATCCGCAGTTTTCTTTCTACATTTTAAAACAGTTGTAAATACAACTTCATCATTAGAAAAAATTTGTTTAGTAGACAACTTGAGTATAAAATATTTCTAGACAAACTGACTTTTTAATTAATTAGCTTGATTGTGGTGAGATTTATATGAATAGGGACACACTTTACCAGGGGCTTTTTACATACTCTGAAAATTTTTAAAATCATATGTTTCCTTTGAGCATTTAAGAACTTATATGAGTAGTTATTTAGTTTGACATTTTGCCCATATGTCTTTTTGGAGTATCTGAAAATGCTGTCCAGAGTCTCAGGAGAAAGTTCACAAAGGGGTTGGTTACACAATTGGGGTAATTTCACAGTTAGAATATTTTCACCAAGAACTCAGGACCTCGTGTCATTTATATAGAGAGACAGGAAGAGCTCTGTGAGGCATACAAATGGCTTCCATACTCACAACTGACAGTTTAGAAATAACAAAAAACAAAATAAAAAAGACTTAAGTTTCCTTGAAGACAATTTTCTCTCTTAGGAGGACAGGATAGAATAGTTATAGTAGAGCCAATAAAACAAGGCATCCTTGATTCTCTGAGAAAAAAACAGAGAGAGAAAAATAATGCCACCCTGATGATTTTCCCCAAAAACATAAGAAAAAGTTCCAACGAATTTAGGATATGGTGGGGACGTGTGTAGGACGGTAACTAAAGGGAGGTAGGAGTTAACAGCACAGAATTAGAGTCAGCCAAAACAGGGATTGAATCCCAGTTGCCCAATTTATGATGCGGCTTTGAGCCAGTTACTTAAGTGCTCTGATTCTCAGTTACCACATCTGTAAATTTATATTATCTCCTTTGTAATAATCCAGATAAGATGCTTAATACAGCACCTGGTCATAATAAGCACTCAATACATGTTAGTCACTATTGTTATCCATAGTTAAATATAAGAATATATTCCAGAACCACATAGTGACCCCACCACCATATCTCTTCACAATCATGAGTCATCACAATTTTATTATATTTTTAAATAAAGTAAGCTTTCTTAGTACTCCCCTCATGGAGTTGTTGTCAAAATAAAATGAGATAATGCATATAAAGTGCTTAACGCAGTGCCTGGCACATTGTAAGCACTCAATAAATAGTCACTGTTCTTATTCATAGAACTGACTGCTGGCTGCCGGCTCATTTGATCTGTAGCTTTGTTCAGAGAAGTGACTGTAAAACGGCTGTAAGGGCAATATTTTATTGTAGTGATAGTGGAAAAGACACAACATCCCAGGGGTATGTGTTCCCATGGGGTCTCCATGGGATGCATATAAAAAAGAATAATCTCATCTAAAAAGAGCTAAATGAAAAACAGTAGGCACACTACATCTAGTGAAATAAATGTTTTTCCAACAATTACCAGAGATGTTCCACAGGGCAGTAGGAATGGAAAAGATCTTAAAGAATAAATGATATTGAAAGGCTGGGAACTAAACCTCACAAATACAACCCGCTTCCTTTTTGTCTATGAATGTCTGCATCTGATTGGCATTCCTATAGCTCCATTGATAAAGGTTGGCTCTAGCTCCTTCTGGATGAAACTCGTCACTAATTCAATGATATAGTATGGCTAGAACGCTCCCAAAAGTAGGGAAGACAAAAAAAAAAAGAATGCTGTAGAGAACCAGGAAGTGGCATACGAATTTGGGGCAAAAATTATTTAAAAAGGAAGAGGCTGTTACTAAAATGTATTTACAGTAGTTTCTCAGAGCCTTGAGTGAATGACACTAAAGAGACACAAGATGCTTTGCCTGCAAACAAATAAACAAGTTGCATTAAAAGAACTTTAATAACTGGCCAGAAAACTATACAGGGGTCCAAGAAAAGTTAATATTTTCCTCGAGGCCAATAGTGCTACACAAGGTAAGATATTTGATATCAAAAGAATGACTATTTCATGTTAAACGTGTTCAGAAAGACAGAAAAGATCCTTCAAGGCACCTCAGACATCAAAGTCAATACAGAAGGGTAAAGACGTATGTCTGAACGCAGTGAGTTTGCTTTCCTGTGTGAGAAAGAATAGGATGAGGATTTGATTGCAGAATTTTTAAAGCAATGGATATATGTAGTACTCTGAGCTGTGCAAGGCTCACTTGTGTATTTGGTACAAAAATTTTTTGTGTGTAAAAATTAATTAGCAGTGTAATTTACAGATGACTATAATCCCTTCTTCTTGCAAAGATTAATTGGAAGGGTATAGCTCCACAGAAGATCGTAGGTTATGCAAATTTCTACTGCCATAGATGCAGCACTTATGTTTCTTTGGGGATCAAATAAATAACAATTTTATATGCAAGATGATGTCACAATGTCAGATGTCCCATTAGGGACAAGTCATCAAGTTCTTTCCTGGAGCCAATTACTGTTGTTGCAAATATCTTTGGTACTAGATTTCAAGCAAAATGAAAAGGACGGAATGGGTCCATTGTTCGCCCCAGTTCTCTTTAGAGCAGACACAGGTAATTTAATACCCTAAAGGAAGAAATTACCCCTAAAGGATAACCTACCATAGCGGAAGAGTTGCTCGCAAAATACACGTGCACATACATATAGAATTTCAGAGCTTTGCAGGAAAGAGCAGTCCAATACCCCACTACTGGTATGTCTAGGATATCTTCTCAGTTTCACAATGTAGCTAAATTATATACTCTTACAACTAGATTATTCCATTTGTGTCCAGGATGAGATTGGAGGAACTTAATGTGATGAATATACTCATAGTCTCACTCAAAAACACTCTAACCAGGTCTACTAGAAATAGCCTTCTAATGGGTGTCCCTACCTCGGGATTTGACTATTTTCAATTCATTTTTTATACTGCAGCAGAGTGATTTTCCATCAGTGGCTCCCTAGTACCTTTAAGAATAAAGTCTGAATTTTTTAATGTGACATAAACGGCCCTCCATTAGAGGTCCCAGCTTAATTTCAGATTACTCTTTTAACGTTCCTCTCCTCAAATTTTGTGGTTCTACCTCCTAAATATGTTTTAAATCTATGCCCATGACTTGGTCTGCATACTCACTGCATTCATTGCGGGCCTTTAATAATTCTCAACCAGATTACTAAAATGACTTCCTAACAGGTTTCCCTTCCTCCCGTCTCTACCCGCTCCAATCTATGGGTCATATGGGAAAGAGTGCATCTAAAACACAATTTCATTATCTCCCTTCCCTGATTAAAAGCCTCCCACAGCTCCCCCTTTCCTATAGAATAAAAGCCAAGTTCACCTTAGCTTGGTTCATAGGGCCCCTCTCAACGCAAGACATCGGCATTATTAACCTCCCTAGGCTCATCCTTTCACCGGTAAATCCACATACCCAGTGCTCCAGCTGATTGTTACAATTGCCAGCATCCACCACAGTTCTTGCATATATGGCACAAGGTTTACACAAATGAAAATGAGTATAAGAAGCAATCTTTCTTGCTGGTGAGTAACTTAGCCAAGATTTGGGGGAAAAGAAGAGGCAAATAGATACTATTTGTTCTGCTTTACCCCTTGCACATAGCTAGCCTCATGTGTATCTCCTGGTGGTACAGCTTTTAGTTCCCCAACTCTACATGGCATTTTTATTTGGGTTTTTGGTTGCATAGCTATACAATTGTGAAAGGATATTTAAAGACTATAAGTTGGTCTTATCATTGGTTTCTAGAATCTTCTTGAGTAAGGTTTGCAAAGTTTACATAGGATGAGGAACCTTTACTACACGCTATACCAGATAACCTCCACCCACTCTTCAAGAACATGACCATGTTCAGGAAACATACACTCATTTTTGGCCTAAATTTTAAAATTATCTGCCATTAGCTCAATTGAAATACACTTACAGGCATTCAAATCCTAGTAACATTTGCTCTGAGTCCAAAGAAACAAGATAAATAACCTCCCACCTAGGTATAGATTAATTATATTAGCTTGCATTTTTTTCTAAACCTCAAAAACCAGGTTCTCTTTGCCTAAAGTTCTCTAGTATGTTCTAATACAAGGATGGGCAAACTTTTTCTGTAAAGGGCCAAAGAGTAAATATTTAAAGTGTTGTGGGTCATAAGGTCTTTGTCACAACCTCTTAGCTCTGCCAATGTAGTACAAAAGAAGCCATAGGTAATACATGAATGAATTAGCACAGCTATGTTCCAATAAAACTTTATTTAAAAAAAGAGGCTGCTGTAGACTGAATGTTTGTTTCCCCCAAAAATTCATATGTTGAAACAGATTCCTCCATTGTGATGGTGTGTGGAGGTAGGACCTTTGGGAGGTGATTAGGTCATGAGAGTAGAACCTTCATGAATGGGATTAGTGCCATTATAAAAGAGACCCCAGAGAACTCCCTCCCCCATTCTGCCATGTGAGGACACAGGAAAAAGACCACCATCTATGAACCAGGAAAGGTGCTCTCACTAGACACTGAATCTGCCAGAGCCTTCATCTTGGACTTCCTCACCACCAGAATAGTGAGAAAGAAGTTTCTGTTGTTAATAGGCTGCCCGATCTATGGTATTCTGTTACGGCAGCCTGAGCGGACTAAGACAGAGGTGGTAGGGCAAATTTGGCTTGTGGGCCATAGTTTGCTGACCTCAAAATATTTTGACTGTGAGTCACATTAATAAATATATTTACTCATCATTCACATGAGCCATACAATTACACACACATATATAACTAAAACAAAAATTTAACACAGAAAGCATTATCCTTACCATGTGCAATGTACTTCAATATTTCTTATTTCCTTCCATTCTATTTCTTTAGAATGCTGGTTGTAAGCTACTAAATTGATTCTACAACCCACTAATGAGTTGTGACCTGCAACTTGTAAAACACTGTTCCCACGGATTTCACTATTTTATTCATTGTCTGAATCACAGGTCAGAAGTAACTTTATATTTGCATAACTAGCATTCAAATACTCATTTCTTCATTAATTAATTAATTCAACATGATTTATTAAACAGCCACTATGTGGCACATGGAAAAGCACCATAATAACTAATAGACTGATTGTGTGGTCACTGTAGATGGATGGTTACCTGCCAGTACAGATTCTGAATCCAACTCAGTGAACATTCCAGAAGTACTCTCAATAAGTGCTCAAATATGCCACTTTGAATGTTCTGGCTTTGCAACTTTTCCCAACTTAAAGCACTTTCTCTGCCACTTTGCTCCTGCATTGCTGTCTTAAGATGTGTTCCAGAAACATGGTGAGTCTCCTAGAAGTTTTCAGAGCTCAGGAGCAAAGAATGTGAAGTCTAATAATTGTTTCTAAAAGAGAACTATCTTTAGCCTGAGGGACTCTCTTTCTTTCTGCTTGGTCTCTGAAGTTAATTGATCAATCTATAAAGTTGAAAAGAAAGGAAAAGCACAATGTGGGAGTCCAAAAGAGGCTCTTTATAACACAGCCTAGAGGCTATGTGTATGCCAGTTAGCAGGGCAACACCCAGAATTCAAGGAAGGTAATTGGCTGCTTGGTTTACATTGGTTTGCATTATGACAAGAGTTATTAACGACAGTTCCACATCAAGCTTCTCCAAAGTGTAGGAGCCTTTAGGAGCCCAGAAGCTAAAGAAAGTCATATACTATTCAAGAAAGATGGCTTCCATATAAGACAAGTCTTGCTGGTGAGAAAAGGGTGAGAAAAGGGGCAAAAAATAATAATTTCAAGTTTCAGAGTTAGAATTGAACGAGTTATTCAACTCGAAATATGAACTGTACTCTTCCTCAGCTGAGGAGTTCAACTATGAGGGACCAAGATGTCCCTAAGATTATATTTAAGCTTATACCATTATAATCATAAATGTGGGGGTAGAAGATACATCTTAGTTCTGGAAATCAGTTCCTGATTAGCTGGGCCAGATAGCATAGGAAAATTATTCTTTATAATTTAGATGGGTATTTGGGAATTAACAGCTGTTCCATGAACTTTTGACCACAGATGAGTTGTTTGGGACATTGAAAAAATTTCACAGAGCACAGGGCCACTGTGGTTTAAGATTCACTGCATTTACCCGGGTTCTTAATTTACTCCGAAGATTCAACTTTATAATCTGTCACTGGAAGCTTTTGAGGTGGAGAGACATGAAAAAGACATTGAAAGTTGCAAATTCCTAGTTAAGTGTCTCATTTGAAAATTCCTATCTTATGTAGCAAAAATAACATAACGGAATTTGTTACCCTTAGGATACTGTAATAAATCTCAATGACTATCCCCTTTCCTATCCTGTCCCAAAAGAAAGTATTTACATAAATTCGTGGCTGATTAAATGCTCCACATTTCTCAACTGGGTGGACTAGGAGATTTGGTCTAATTCTCCTTCCTCTCTACCTAGACCAGTGGGTGGCAGCGATTTGAGTCAGTAGACTCTGTTTCACAGGTTCAAATTTCCTTTGACTGGGCTGTTCCAAGTTCTAGCCTGGGACACAGAGAATTAATAAGCCTATTTGGTTCTCACGCTCAGCTACATCCTCCAGTTGTGTAGCTTTTATGGTATTATAGGTGTTATTTCCACCTCCATCACCCAACTTTGTGTTTTATTTCTCAATTGCTTTAGAACTCAAGCAGGGAAGAAGTATGTTATGTGATTTACTAGGCTCCATAAAGACCTCCAACACTTTCCTAACTGGTCTTCCTGTTTCTAGTCATAGTGTCGTCCAACCCTCCCTCCACACTGCTACTAGAAGAATCTTCCTGACACACGTGACCTTGTTACTACCTTGCTCAAAATATTAAGATGGCTTCACTGATTTCTCTTATACTCAAGAAGGCATGTTATATTGCAAGTAAATGAAAATCATGTTATTGTTTTAGGAATAAAGTTGAATGCAGTTATTTATTTTAAAAAGTAAACTATTTAGGGGCTGGCCCCGTGGCCGAGTGGTTAAGTTCACATGCGTCGCTGTAGGTGGCCCAGTGTTTCGTTGGTTCGAACCCTGGGCGTGGACATGGCACCACTCATTGAGCCACACTGAGGTGGCATCCCACATGCCACAACTAGAAGGACCCACAACTAAGAATATCCAACTATGTACCAGGAGGCTTTGGGGAGAAAAAGGAAAAAAATTAAAAAAAATCTTTAAAAAAAAAGTAAACTATTTATAAAGTTTACAACTTTATTATTAGTAATTGTCTTAGTTTTCCAGGACTGTCATAACAAAGTAAGACAGACTGGGTAGCCTGAACAACAGAAATTTATTTTCTCACAGCCCTGGAGGCTAGAAGTTAGAGATTAAGGTATTGGCAGGATTGGTTTCGTCTAAGGGCCTCTCTCCTCGGCTTTTAGATGGCAGCCCTCTTCCTGTGTCCTCACCTGTCTTCTTATAAGGACACCAGTCATATTGGCATATTGGATTAGGGCTTCACCTTAATGGCCTCATTCTACCTTAATTACTTCCTTAAGGGCCCTGACTCCAGGTACAGTCACAGTCTGAGGTACTAGGGACTAGAACTTCAACATATGCATTTGGGGGAACATGATTCAGCTCATAACAGTAACCAACGACTTATTTAACGCAAGCAGCTCACAAACTGAAGTTCACTGACATGCCTCAAGATAAAGTACAGGGTTTCAATATGACACAAAAGGGCCTCCGTGTTTAAGTCTATGTCAGCCTTTCCAGTAACATCTTTCACTTCTCTTTCTGACACTAAATTTCAGCCTCATCAAACTACTTTCAAACTGCTCCTTGTTGTTTCATGAAGCAGAGCATTTATGACAGCTGTTCTATGCCTGGAATGCCCTCCCTCCCTTTGTCTGTCTAACAAATTCCTATTTATCCTTTAGACCCAGTTCAAACTCCATCTTTTCCCCGGCCACCATTTTCCTTGTACATATATTTGACAGAACCTACCACAGTATGTTATATTTTAGTTTTTAGTATGTCTGTCTCTTCTACTATACAGGAAGATCTTTGAGGGCACTGATTTTTTTTTACATATACATATATGTATGTACATATAATACATATATACACATATATATGCATTTTTTTAATTGAGGTAACACTGGTTTACAACATAATATAGGTTTCAGGTATACAACATTACAATTCAACATGTGTATATACCACAGTGTGCTCACCACCAAAAGTCTAGTTTCCATCCATCACCACAAAATTGACCTCCTTTACTCATTTTGCCCTCCCCTCACCACCAACCCCTCTGGTAACCACTAATCTATTATCTGCTTTTATGAGTTTATTTTTGTTTTGTTTTGTTGTTTTGTATTTCACATATGAGTGAACTCATACAGCATTTGTCTTTCTCCATTCGACTTATTTCACCTAGCATAATACCCTTGAGGGACAGACATGCCATTGCAAATAGCAAGATTTCGTCTTTTTTATGGCTGAGTAGTATTCCATTGTGTATATATACCACATCTTCTTTATCCATTCATCCATCAATGGGCACTTAGGTTGTTTGCACATCTTGGCTAATCACTAATTATTAAGCAAATGTAAATCAAAACCACAATGAGATATCATCTCACACTCATTAGAATGGCTAGTATCAAAAAGACAAGAACTAACAAGTGTTGGTGAGATGTAGAGAAAAGGGAACCCTCGTACACTGTTGATGGGAATGTAAATTGGTGCAGCCACTATGGAAAACAGTATGGAAATTCCTCAAAAAATTAAGAATAGAACTTCCATATGATCCAGCTATTCCACTTCTGGGTATCTATCCAAAGAACATGAAAACACTAGTTTGGGAAGATATATGCACCCCTCTATTCATTGTAGCATTATTTACAACAGTATTTTATTGATACTTTATGTCCCCAGTATTCACATGTGCCTGGCACACAGTGGGTACTCAGTAAACATTTGTTAATAAGCATATAAATAATTAGGTTATTAAAGAAAAAGTATACTTGTTTAGGGGTCACTCTTAGCCTTATGACACTGAGTACTGTAAAGGACAACCAAAATCATTTTCCATAAAGCAATTTTAGAAGCTTTGTCAGTAGAATGCTGAACAAGATAAACCACTAATCTGACCTGTATTAGCATTTTGTCAAGGGAGAGGGTATTAGCATTTCTTCCTAAAGCATTCTAGGTGTTTTAGAAATCCAGGAAATACAATTAAGAGTAAGGCCCTGGATGTAAAGGCAGAAAATAGTAGGCAGAAGTCAAGGTCAGATTTTGCCAGTCTGAGATCGTAACACCAAGGCCAAAGTCCAAGGAGAGGGAAGAAAAGGAGGGAGTGAGATAGCTAGAGCATAAAGAGCAGGGCATCCTGGAGGACCACCTGGGGGTCTTAAGTGCTTGACTATAGTGGTAGTAGTCTCACTTCATTCTAATCCTGGATTCTAATTTAACTAACTTCCTCCCACTTGGCCACTCTGGTCCCTCACTGAGATATACAGGTTTTTAAATTTTCCAGTCACTTATCATTTTTATAGATGCTCCATGAAGGCAAAGATGATGTTTTATACCTCTTTGGTGTGTCATATGCCACACAGAGTTCCCATTTAGATGAGCAAGGGGAATAGATGTTGATTGATTATGCTTGAAATTCAGAAGGAACATTCTATGGCATGTAAAGGACAAAGGTAGATACAAAGAAATACAGGGAAAAATAGGAAACAAACCCACAAATCAACTGCAAGGGAAAATAACAATGGTGGGCTTTTTCCCAGCACATTCACTTTACCTTGAGATACAGCCAGGGGATAGATAGAGTTTTCTCACCATGAGCTATTTCTTTATATTCATCACAGAATTACAGGACAAAGACTGCCTTTCTCCAGCCTCTGTCTCTGATAAATGGGTCAGCTCCATCGGCTATCGTTAGTGGCAGTCCTTGGTCTTGACAGCCTGACTTAATTAATCTATTTAATTTATTGATCAAGCAGACAGCAAAAGAACATTCTCCATTCAATGGGTTTTTTATCATCTGGAGTTATAGAGCTGAATGTCTTTTTAAAATCTGAAATTTAGTTAGCACACGACATGCTGTCTGTCTTAGAAACTACTTGCAAAGAGGAAAATGCAAAGATTAAAAATGGCTCTGTGGCTTTAAGTAATGACCAAGAGGTCAGACTGTAAAATAGAACTCTATTCTGCCTGTCCACTTCACTGAAAGTGCAACGCAAAGCAATATTATCTCCAAGTAGCTTCAGGCTGATGCCTGAAGTTACAGTCATTAAACTATATTACATATGTTGTGTCGAGCAGGCAGGTGATAGGCTATGATTTTCTGAGGTCCATTATGTTCATTATAGAGAAAGTGGCTACCTTTATACCAGTTAGAATAAATTCCCTTTCTATCCAGATCCAATAACTTATTTTTTCCCCAAATTACAGCTCCATGGCCAACTCCCTAATACCAATCTGTGATAATTACAGCATCTACCATTAATTGGGATCCAGGGGCTGCGCTAGGCACGCTAACATGTTGCTCATTTGATCTACACATCAGTCCTGTTAGGCAAGTCTCATTATGCAAGCACTTTTTGCAGCTGAGGAGACTGAGGCTCAGAGACATTACGCGGCAGGGCTGGAGTTTGAACCCAGGTCTGTGTGATTCCAAAGCCTGTGCTCTTTCCACTATACCTCGCTGCCCTGCTCTGACCTTGCTTTAGCACATAATTTAGCACTTGCTTAGAGGTGTCTTTGTGTCACTTTCAGGTTGTTTCATGTCTCTTTCAGCAAACTAAAAGCCTTTACTTTATCGTCTCCCTTTACTCTTGGCCTTCGCACACCCAGAAGATTCATACATAAATAAATACCCACAAGTAGAGGCACCCATGGATATTTCAGTAGAACGGCTAGAAACACGGAACTCTTTAAGGTTAACACCGCATTCAAGGTGGAGGGAAAAACATATTAGCAATATAACATGCACCCTAGTAGCCTCATTAGAAATAAATTTAAAAGCCATTTGAACAAAACCTCAATGGGAGAAGAGCTGAATAGGGTAGGTCAATCAAGCCATTATCTGTATAAATTTAGTACTATATTACAGTTTCAGAGTCTCAGCAATGTGAGAAAGAGATTAATCTCTGGTCTTCCTTGCAATCCCATTTTTATTTATTTCCAGCCAGCTGTCTAGCTAAAGAATGACTATTCCTATTCAAAGGCTAAATGAAAGGTCATTGGCTCTTGAAGATATTTTCAGATCCTTTGGGGGAAAACTTGGCTTTTGCTTTGGTCTCCACGTAATACCACTTCATTCATATTATTCTGTTTTAAGCATTTTCTTATAAATTGGTCGTTTTCAAAGGCAATTGTCTTTTATTTTAGACCAGATACATGCTTCACACTAAACTGAGACTAAACAGATGAACGAAGGTGACATGGAGGGTGGTTTAAATTTTCTTAGTTTACTTTTCTGCTGATCTATGAATACTTCGGAAGAGGAAAGGGCTCCTAACAGCTTTAGGTAAATGCACTTCATTTTTATTCTCTTTTGATTACCAGTTTTAATGAAATACAGAAGTTGGGCTTGTTTAGAAACAAATTTGTGCACCAGTTTGTTTGTATTTAACTTTGCCATGACTTATGGTTCACTAAGAAAATTAACAATTGGATTTGTGTTAGGAAATCAGTGAAGTTCATGCCAAGAGGAGGTCTCCAATTGAGGTGAAGTCCCACTCTGATTGCTGAAAGTCCTGTAAAGCCTGTGATGTAGCTACATAAAAAAATGCTTAACTAACATGAGTTACAATCATTTTAAAATTTCCTCTGAGCATCTGCCGTGTTCAAACTCTGTTAGACATTAGGGGTAGCAAGTAAGTATAGTCTCTCCCCTCCAGGAACAAAGGAATCCCAAACCTTGGACACTGTAGTATTTAGCAGTTAAATCAAGGAACATTTTGATTTATCTTTTTATCATGGAACCAAAACACGCCTTTATTATCATTATTAATAACTCTTTTAAAGTCTATATTCTTCTTTCAGCCTTACGACCAGAATGAGGGAAGACTATGGGGACTGGGAGACTTAAAATTTGTGAGAATATTGCCTCCTGCAATATAAAGGTATGAGTATCCTAAATATAGTGCCCCCAATTTTCCCCTAAAATTGCAGGATTCTAAAAATTAGCTAAAAGAATGAAGATTTGTTGAGTATGTATGACTGCTACTGGCAGCAAGTATTATAAGAACAAAAACATGGATTCAGGGGGAAGAAAGCAGTGACATTCCATATGGCAGCCCCGACTAATCTGAATAGTGGGAGGACTACCCAGGCAATAGTGTTCTGTAAACCATTCAATCTCCGCTTGTTCTCAGTTCTCAACTTGTGGCCTGACGACTGTTGGTAGACTACAAGAGTCCTCCATAGACAATCCATGCTGGCCCCTAATTTTAATTTTTTTTTTTGAGGAAGATTAGCTCTGAGCTAACATCTGGTGTCAATCCTCCTCTTTTTGCTGAGGAAGACTGGCCCTGAGCTAACATCTGTGCCCACCTTCCTCTACTTTATATGTGGGACGCCTACCACAGCATAGCTTGCCAAGTGGTTCCATGTTCGTACCTGGGATCCAAACCAGCGAACCCGGGGCCGCCAAAGTGGAACATGTGCACTTAACCACTGCACCACCAGGCCGGCCCCAAATTTTAATTTTTATAATAGGGCCACACAATATTAGTTTCCAGCAAGAAAATGTAATAGCAACACTTAATAAAGAAACAGGTTTCACTTTACTGGAATCTCATAAAAGTGGTTCTAGTCTTTCCATTAATGCTGGGGTGGGAATTTTCTTTGTGGAGGGCCAAATTTGGGATAGTAAGTGTATTCTAGGAGATAGATTTGTTGCATCTGTAAACTGAAAAATGTTTGAGAATTACTAATCTGCTGTGATCTGGTACATCTTTACAATGCTTCATCCTCCAGCCCTCAGAACATCAAGAAAGGACAAAGAAATTGACACACAGAAAGGATACTGTCATTTCTCAACACCCTGCCACTGCAGGTCTAACATCTTAAAACCCAAACCTATATGCCCCAACCTGTCTGACTTTTTCTTACCACTAGGGAGACCCATGACCTTTTCAACTACTCTACAATAAACTGACTTGTCAAGTACTTAGGAGTTAGATTGGGGCCAAATAAGTGTTTGCTCAGTTGCCTGTAAGATAACCAGTATTTTTTTTAAGTTCTGAGGAATAGTGCACGATAGTGGCTTGTCACAAGGAGAAGTTTGGAAAGTAATATGGCTTTTCAGGAATTTTCTCAGCCTGTCGTGTAAACAGTACAAGACAGCCAATTTCAGTCAAGTAGAGAAAGCAAAGTTTGAGGGCAAAGGTGAAAAACTGACAGAATTGTTTTGAAGCCACTGGATTAGTTAAAAGCAGATTTAGACTGAAATGTCACTTCCTGATTAGAATAAATCAAACCAGAGATTATAAGTCTTTATGTAGTATTGTAGAAATTGTTTCCTCTATAAATTTTAGCTATCTGCAAATCAAAGCTATTAAAATCTTATATTCCTGATAAACTACAAAATGCATATATTAATGTAGCTTTGAAGATAAGTTCTGCAAAGACCAAAAAAAGCTCCCAATTTCTATGACCTGAATCAATCAGTATATGAGTGCCCCCTACCATTACGTCTAAGACGCTGGTACTAAGCATGGAGTGGGGGTAGTAAAAGAAGTATAAGAAATTATTCCAAGATCAAGTGTGCATACTCTCTTAAAATGCAAGAATTCACAACAATGAATATAGACCTTTAAAGGCATTTTAATCATTCATGGCCTTTCAAGGTCATAGGAATAATTCTTTATTAAGTCTTTCCCTTTTGGTTAGAGACTAATTTCTGTCATCCATTTTTCATGTGAGCTTCTGCCGAGTTTGCCCTGATTTCTTGCCCTGTTGTGAACGTGAGTGTTGTCTTGTTGACATATACAATACACAGCTGAGTTTCAGCACTTAGAAAGCTTTGGGCTTTGAGATAATAAATATTTGAATAGCAGGTAACTGAAATTTTCTGTCTCAAATATTTTATGATCTTAAGTCTAGAGACATCCCTATAAGATAAAAGACTGCACAAATCATTTGGGTCAATCTTCTTGGAATACTATATGCCATGGTTTTGCTGCTCTAAACTGTGTTAACGACCCTGTGGTGGACGAAGGTAAGCAGCAGCAATAGTAAGAGTAACTTTAGCTACCTTATATTGAGTGTTCACTATATGCCAGGCATTGGGTCAGATATTTAACATATGCTGTCCCATTTAACTCATACCACACATCTATCTACATGGTAAAATACTATAGTTGTCCTCATTTTGAACAACTAAGCCTTAGCACAGTTAAGGAACTTACTCAGCGTACCATAGCTGGTAGACGGCAGAGCTGAGAACTGTACTCAGGCTATCTGATTTTGAAACCTATGTGGTTAACCATGTGCTCAAGGATACAGCTCTTTAAACCTGTGAGACACTCTGCTAGGAGAAATCTGGGCTGTCACCATTAGCTTTGGCTTAACCTCTGCTATACTGACCTTTTAGCTTTCCCCATTTTGAATCATAATTTTCTCCCCACGTATCAGCCTTGGTTTCTAGCCTACTCTGGTCCAGATTGCCATTCCCTCACCCCATTCCTTCCCCTTGGATTACATATTCTTGCTCCCTAACCCATTTGAGTATGCAGTTTGCCAACTCCAGCTAAGATTAGTCTGACTCAGTAGTCTCAAGCTCTGCCATCCCATCCATTCTGGAATCCCAGCTCCTGTCTCGTTTACTGGACCCATGTCTGGACCTCAGTCTAAGAACCTCCATTTGTTAAGAAGATGTTAAGAAGATAGGGATTTGCTTACAGTCCAGGGTAGAGGTCAATCCCTTGGTTAGCCCAGAGTGAACAGACATGCTAGCATGAGGAACGGAAGCTCACACTGTGATTCTAGATTCATTTATAAAAGCCTCCCATAGAACATACTTCATTCACAAAAGATTTCGGCTCTTCTAGAAAGATGTGATGATTTACCACTGAGGAACCACATTAATAGAATGAATATTTTTAAATTTGATATTTCTTCAGCAACTGAAAGTGCTGGCCGGGAAGGAAAACAGTGTTCCCTTCTCTTGTGAAGCCACGCCAATGTGAGGGGAAAATGGCCCTGGTCAGAAAATTATAGTCTTGTGATTCCATCATTCCTAGACCCTATTTTGTGACTTCTAGCTCTTTGGCATTGACTCTCAGTTCATATCTTATTTATTCCCTTTTAGATATTGCTTTACAAACGTCCTCATACATTTTTCAAACATTCTGTTGCTTGCTTTACACCACAGCATTCCCAAAGGCAAAAACACTTTCTTTCTTTGGTAACCAGCCCCCGCTCCAGTTTTTCTGCATACAGTGGGTGCTCGACACATGCTGTTTACTGAATGTGCTCCTACTGGAGAGTGTCCTTAGGCTGTTAGGATTCCATATTTACACACAGGAAGTCAACAGAAAAAGGCAGACAATTTCTCTGAATGCTTTCCAAAATAGCCTGCGTGGAATTACGTGGTGCTTTTTTTATGCATGTGTGGTTAAAACCTAGATGGTGACTCATGCAACAATGTCACATTTCACACTTAGGAATGATTATGAATAATTATCACTGGGCTTGGGTTTGAAAGGCAAATGAAAGTTTTGAATGAGTCTTTTCTTTCTCATCTCTTAATGATACCTTTTAAAAGAAAATTAGGGGTGCCCCATGACCTACACAGCTGTTTCTGAACACCTGAGTGTAATCAAGCAGAAGATCTGAGTTAGGTAACTGTATTCCAAATACAAGTCACTCACATGAAAGATTTAAATAAACTAGTTCCTGATATACCAAAGTCTATCCATTTCAAAAATTGTGCATAGATTAAAAGCAGCTCCAATAACTTCTTCATGTTGCCCACATGACCCTTCCTAAAATACCATTTAATTAGATCATTCTCATGCTCAAAGACTTTCAGTAGCTCGCCATTGCCTAACAAATGAATTCAGATTCTTCTGCCTGGTTCTCTACTTCTTTCACGATCCACCGCCTCCGGTGCCGCTATGCTCTTTCCACTACCCTGCAACACAAATCTGGTCCTGCTAAGCCATGCTCTTCAATGCTCCCTCACAACACATATAGTGTATAATACCCCAGAAAGTTGACTCAGGTTGTTCACCCTGTAAACCCCTCTTCTACCAGATAATAGCTATATTCTTTTCCACCAGTCCTGGTGGGCTCAGCTCAAGTCCCACTTTCCTTAATGATGCTTTTACTTACACCTGCCCACTATAATGACCCATTGTCCCTACTGATACTAAGAAATGCCCCAGCACTTTGAATCCTTACTCAAAGTCACTCTACTCTGATCACGTAAGGATGCTGCCTCTGATACCAATTGGTACCATTCATGTGACACATGGTCATATCCCTATTTTTGATATTTTATAACTATATTCATGTATCACTTAACAACAGGGATACATTTTGAGAAACATGTTGTTAGGTGACTTCATCGTTGTGTGAACATCATAGAGTGTACTTACACAAACCTAGATGGTATGTGCAACCTAGGCTCTATGGTACTAATCTTATGGGACCACCGTCATATATGTGGTTGGTCGTTGATCAAAATGTCATTATGTGGCACATGACTATACTATGAATGTAGTATCCATCACACCAACAAACCTGTAAGCTTTTCAAGATCAAGAATAATGATCAACTTTTCTTAATATTCTCCACACTGTCTAGCATTGTGCAGCTTGACTATAGTAGGCACTCAATAAATACCTGACTTGAATTACATTTGACAACTGCCTTTTCTTTGGAATGTGTCTGTTAAGTGCATACATGTGGATGTGAAACAAAAAGGGATTTTAATTACCCACAAGTAAATTGTAGCAGATGCTGTTGGTGCCTTGACTAGATCCCCTTTACTGGACTGGTGCACCCATCCCCCAGCTTCTGTGAGGGCTGGCTGCTAATGGCATATAGTTGCACCCTTCTCAGAAGCTGATAGAAGCCACATCATGCACATATTCCAGCGGGGTTATGCCCCTCATGCCAAAAGAAACCTGTAGCCAATGACTGGCAGACAAGGGGTGCAAAAGTCCATTCTCCTTGCATCTGGGCAGGACAAACTCTGTGATGTAATTCACATTCCAAAGGCCCCAGTGGGATCAGGCTATACTTTTCCTGAAGCCACACCATTAGTTAGCTTCTTATCCTGCGCTATCCTGCTTCCCTTACTCCCTTACAGGTTTTTCTTGAGCTCACTCCCTCAATAAACATTCACACAAGAATCCTAATCTCAGGCTTAGATTCTAGGAAACACTACTTAGATACTAAGACACAAGTATTTCTAAAATAGATAATAAATTGTCAATGTTTATAACTTCTTCTAAGCAGCAGAAAATCTTTGACAAACTGTTATCAGAGAACATAACATCAACAAAAAAACATTATTGTCCTTTCAGACAGCCACACAGAACTTTGGGGTGACTGGCTATCAGTAATATGCATGGGATGTATGAGACAGGAGTGAACTCAAAGAGGATCCAGTCCCGTGGTTCTCAACCTCTGCTCTCCATCTCAACAAAGGTAAGGAACACTCTATGCTTCCAAGGTAATGGTAGCTTTGAACTTCAAAGAGGTCATAGGAGTGTGTTAAATCTTGGTTAGAAGGTTGGGAGAGCCTCAGAGTTGATTCTGATAAATGATCCACACCCGACTGTGATCTACTTCAACTTCATAATTTTTTACAAATCACGAAACACACGAGACATAAAGGCAACTTCTCCAAGGCCACAGAACTACTCTGTGGCAGAGGAACCAGAACTCATATCTCCACATACCTAGTACAGAATTTGATCCAATGTAGCTTTTCCGAAAATGTGTTTTGTGGAACACCAGTCACTAGTTCTATGAAATAAGTTCCAAATACTGCCTAATATATCCCTTTCCTGGAAATTCACAAGGAACATTAGCACATTAAAGACTCTGAAAAAGCATACGTTAAAATATAAGTTTTCCCCAAACTTATTTAATCACAGATACTTCCACTTTTTTCATATAGCACCTATTAACCAACATCCTTCAGAACTAGTGATCCATGGTACTGACTTTGGAACAACGTAGCCTAATTGATTATCCTAAGGAGTTGCTAGGCACAGTGAACATTTATCTGGGTAAAAATTATTCTATTCTTAATGTTTAAAGGAAGAATAGAAAATGTTAACACGTTGGTTTTAATTCCAGAAAACAAAGGATGGAAGAAGGAATCAGAAGGCTCATAGAAAGTTACCAACCACTTGATATTATCATTAAAAAATATATTCATACTTGAGCACAGATAGAGATCTCCTAAATGCTAGATCATCACAAGTTAAAGTTGCAATAATACTTACAGAAGGAATAATAGGTATTTGGAAATGTTGTTCAGGCATACATGGTCAAGGCCAGATGAGAGTTTAAACAAACTGGGCAGAGAAAATGGCCATGGTAAACTTTATATGGAGTTATTACATCCCACACATTCCCTCAGAGAGACCAAAATCAGAAAGAGCTACAACTCACATGTTCTTTTCTTTCACCTGTATATAATAATAATAATAATAATAATAATAATAAATTACCAACCAGAATATAAGTAAGATGCATTATTCATGTTTAAACATAGCCCTGAGGTGACTGTGGTTGTTTCTTGATGTGTATAATAAACACCATCCATCAGAATAGATCATCCCATTAGCCTCTTTCAGCTGACCTCTTTTTTTTTTCTCCTGCTTTATCTCCTCAAACCTCTCCCCGTACACAGTTGTACATACTAGTTGCAGGTCCTTCTAGTTGTGGGATATGGGACGCCACCTTAACGTGGCCTGACGAGGGGTGCCATGTCCGCGCCCAGGATCCGAACCCTGGGCCGCCACAGCGGAGCGCACGAACTTAACCACTCGGCCACAGAGCCAGCCCCGTCAGCCAATGCTTGAAAAATAGGAACAAACATTTGATTTAATCACTACCACAAGGAGGCCAAGCATGACTGCTACTACAATGTTATGTCTGGCTGTGGAAAATGAGATTGAAGTCAGTGGAACTTGAGGCAAGTTCTTTTGTTTTGAAACTGTGGCTAAAACTTCACTCACAGAAGGACTGTTTCTAATGCACTGTTAGCATATCACCTAAGGTTTCAAGATGGACAGGTGAGGGAGAGAAGAAAAGCATCAGCTTTAATAATGCCTTTGTATCAGTGGTGCCAGTACTAGTAGCATAAATTTCTACCTTCCCAAGTGGGAGATATTGGATTTTTTTAATTTAATTTTTTGAGTATAGAGTATGCCAATCCTTGTACAAAGTGCTGAGGAACTGGGGATATTAAAAAAAAACAGAAGACATCGTCAAAAATTTCAAATCTAAACGAAGTGACATTTCAAAAACACACCATACAACTAGAAAGTAACTAATATGACCTCTATGGGACATATAAGGGAGAGATAAATTTGGCCATATAGGGTGGACCCAAATTACAGAGACTTAAACACCAAGGTTAAACTTCCTTTTCTGCCTATAAGATCAGTTTATGGAATCTGTTTAATCTGGAAATATCTTTTACAAGGAGAATCATAATCCTCAAACATACCTGTTTCATGAAACACCTAAATAGCTTTAAGAAAATCACTTACCCTTACCTCTCTGGGTCTCAGATTTAGCGGTTAACACACAGGTTTTTGAGTGAGTATTCAATCAAAACCCCAAGTCACACTATAGCTAAATGCTCCAATAATGAAAACAACAGCTTTATTAGAAGGTGATTTTTAGGCTTTTAGAAAAGCATATTTATAGAATGAGGGAGTCATTAGGCTAACGTGATCTCTGATCAATCTAACAATATGCCTTTTTTATTTTTAAAGAAGTACACATAAGCATTTACAGGGATTGATTTTCTACCTAATTTCCCATTTTTAGGAGCAAACACGAGGACCCTGTCAGAAAGAGACTGAAGACAGTCCCATCTTTCATGTTTTAAAAAGATAAGAACCAGAGGATACATGTTTCAAAAGAAGGAAGAAGAAACACCAAAAGCAGAGGCTTAGTTAGGGGTGGGTGGGGTGGTAGCAGAAACTCCTTCTCACCACTTTAGGCTTGATTTCAAGTCTGACTAAGCCCAAGAATACAGTCATGGTGAGCAAGCAGAGTCTGGGTTGCATTACCCTGTGTGTTACAGATCCAAGAGCAAAACTGTTACTGATCAACATGAAATTCTGCCAAATGTTTGCATTCTTTATATTTTTATTCATCAACTCTAAAGTGTTTGCTTATATCAGAAGGTATGAATGGGAATAACAACTCTCAGTGACTACAAGTGAACCATTGGTTTGTATGTAAAATATTTATAACTTATTTCCTCTTATCTCCCCCACACAGCTTTGGGGCCATCTTTCTCTGACGCTCCATGGTGGGTGTTCAGGGAATGCAAAGTGACTTTCATCTTACTATGTATGATAATACATCCTTCAAAATCTAACAGAAGCTAGTTTTCAATTATTTGTTATTATAGATGATTCATCACTGTAAATAGTTAAGAGATAACCAAACAAAACCACAGGCCCTACTAACATTTAAAAACTTTAGAAAGCCAGTAACAATGTAGACAAGAAGCCAAAGGACAAGCTAGATAATAGAATATTAAAACAATCCCAGGGGATGGCCCCATGGCCAAGTGGTTAAGTTCATGGGCTCCATTTCGGCGGCCCAGGGTGTCACCAGTTCAGATCCTGAGTGCAGACCTAGCACCGCTTATTAAGCCATGCTGAGACAGCGTCCCACATAGCAGACCCAGAAGGACCTACAACTATGTACTGGGTACTCAGAGGCTTTGGGGAGAAGAAGAAAAAAGGAAGATTGGCAACAGATGTTAGCTCAGGTGCCAGTCTTCAAAAAAAAAATAAATCCCCAAGATAAATGACCAAGGAAGGCAAAGAATCTGAATAGAATAGGGAAGGGACTCAGTAACCATGGGAGTTCCAATGTCTCTTAGTCGGTCAAATCAGGAAGAGTTTATAGAAGAGGTTTTCAGCAATATAGTCAATAACAAGAAGGGGTGGCATGACAAATAAGCAGAAAAAAATAGATGGAAAATTTTTTGCACCAGAACAGTAGCAGAATGCTTCTAAGCGAACATGTCTATAACTACTTAAGAGTCAGGCTTGGCATTAGGGAGCAGCTAGATATATCCTAAATGAACTATTTCATTCCAGAGATAATGCCTTTACTTGAGTTGCTGTCACCACAAGATTAGTGGTTCCTTTTTTCGGAACAGCAAAGCAGACTCAGAAGTTCAAATAAAAGGTTTGCAGATTATTAATAAAGAACACCAAATAGATCACCAAAATCAACCGACCAACCAAGAAAAAAACAATAAACTCGTGTAATATTAAAGAGAGCACAGAACAAAGAGGAAAGCATTTTCGAAGAAAGCAGGCAGCGTTGATTCTTAACTTCATAGATTTCTTCTCACTTTTACACTGATTTGGCCCCCGGCCCGTATCAGCTTATCCTCACTAGCTAAGCCAAGCTCCAGTGTTTACAAAGCCAACTTACAATCATTTTTGTCAAGAGAAGTCTCTATGCTCCAGCTAACTTTCCTGAATTGTCCTCCACTAATTCGTGCTAAATTTTGGCACAACTAGCCTGTGCTCAAGTTTCTCCTCGGGCAAACCTCCCCTATAGGCCTCTTTTTCCTACAACAGATGCTTCTCGTGGCATCATAGGTACCCCAGCTGTTTCTAATTAACCAAGCCAGTCTGGCTCTTAGTGGATGACTCAGAAAACTGAATTTTTTTTAAAAGAACCAAATGATTTTACACCAAATTCAGATTTAATAAACAATTTCATAAAATGGTTATAAGTTAAACATGAAAAGATTTCTCCTGGTCTCCCCCACCAAAATTTCTTTCACCATTGAAAAATGAACAATATTTATGTTGTATATTAAAATGCAAGTAAGTGGAAGAAGTCAGGTGACAACAAATGATATACTGAAATGAAAGAAAACAATGTGCAGGAGTAACCTGGTACTCATAAAGAATATATAATACATATTTTATATACAAATTACCATCCTTATATTTCTCATTTCATAGATTAACAGCCCCTAAGATTTCTACGAGATTCAGAAGAGTACAAATGGAGCAAGATGAAACTGTCCAGGGGGGCAAAATCAACTTTTTCAAGTGATGTTGAGCCCATGTATGTAAAGAGATGCACCTTTAAAGCAATGAAATCCACAGCAGAGGCAAATTAGCAAAAGAGAAATCAGACTGGGGTGAAAATGAATTGCTTCTATGTGTTTAAAGGAAAGGGGAAAACTACTTTTTTTTAGTGAGCTTCAAGAAGAAATTGTTCCATAAGAAGAAATTGTTCCATAAGAATTTGTTCCAAACTGAGATGTTCCAGTTTGCGGCTGCACTATAGTGAGAACACCTAAGGAACAGGAGCTCTAACCTACTCCTATGAAAGAAGCAATTTGCTTCATGAAAATCTCCATAAAGTAGAGGGAAGAAAGCTCTGCATCCTATACATCAAATTCTCAAAAGAAACTGCCACCTCCTCAGAAAACGCTTCCATTTTTTTTTAATCTTCTTGCTCAGAAAGACATACCAAGAAGAACAGAGCCTCAAGTTTAAGAGAAAAACCAATGTGAAAGTAGACAAAATGAAATATTCCGCAATGAACAATTGGGGTTTGAAATATCAGACAGTAGCTACCTTTAAATAATATTTTTTGAAAACTTCATAATGATAAATACAACGCAAATAGAGTTGGATAGACATGCTTAATGTTTTAGTTTCTAGAAACCAAAGGAAACACTCAAATACTATGTTGAAAAGACTTTTACATTCATCCTCAAAACACCTTTTGTCTGGAAGGAATACATAGCTGTTGGTTTTTAAATTAGTATGACAAGTGCATTTCTAAAGCAGTATGTAGCTAAGGCTATAAAAGATGAGGTCCACTTGCTAGTGCATGATATAAAAATTTCAAATGACACCAAATACAGCAGATGGATTCCTATACAGACAGACTGGGCAAGAGAGATACTCCTGAAGAAAAAAATGAAAAATTGCTTTCTGTAGACTGCATATCTAATTGCATGACAGCACCATGTTTACATGAGACTAAAACTTGTGTGAGCTTCAGTCACACATAAGCAAAATACTAAGAAGAGATCAGGAAATGTGGATAAAGTAAAGCCTTTTTAAAATACAGAAAAAGTCAAAGAGGGATAATTTAATTCGATGGTACATGAAGAAAGGTACCTGCAGTGGATTTTTTTATTATTATTCTTGAGGTACAACTGACATAACATCCTAGTAGTTTCAGGTGTGCAACATAATGACTTGATATTTGGATATATTATAAAATGATCACCACAATGAGTCTAGCACATCCGTCACCATACACAGTTACAGAATTTGTTTTCTTGGGATGAGAACTTTCAAGATCCCTGCAATGTATTTTGATGCAAAGTTGGTAAAGAACAAAAAGAAAATCTTTGGATTCCTAGCTAAGAGCAGCAGAGTGAATTACAAAGGAAAAATCCTAATCAAGGTCTGTGAATGAGATCAAGGACCAGAATAAATGCATAATATTTTAGAATCAGTGATAATTGAGTTGATTTCATTTAAAAACATAGCACCAAGATATAGTAAGAAGCAGTATAATTTTGAAACTGAAAGCAGATTCTGGAGTTGGAGTACCTACATATGAAACCCTGTCCAAGTTAGCTGTGTGACCTTGGGTAAGTTACTTAACCTCTCTGTCCCTTAGTTTCTGTATCTATAAAATGGGGATCATAATGATGTTATTGTGAGGCATTAGAATAGAATCTTACACATAATTAGCATTCAATAATTGTTAGCTAGCTAGTTTTAAAATACTGTGTTTACTAAGAATCTTTCAATTTAGCTATTTAAATAGGAATTTCCATCTTTGAAAAAATATTTTCAATAAACTGCCCTTGCAGAAAAACGCTATTAGTCAAACCACATGGCATAATGAAAAAGACACTCTCGCCTATAGCTTTCATTAATCGTAGACAGAATACCTAAGAAAAAACATAGTTAAAAATTTTAATAATTACCTTCAAAATCAGTTCAAAGTGCTATATAACTTTCCTAGGATAGTCATTGCCAAGTAGCTATGCAAATAAAGAAGTGAGAAGACCAAAAGAAGTTGAAGTACTGCTGCATCTCAACATAAGCTTTGGTAGTTTAGGGAATGGGATGTGAGACAAAAACAAGGTGAGCTGAAGGTTGTTGTAGGCAAAAATTTTGTGATCGTTATGAGCAAGCATCATGTAATACATGCCTATATAAGGCCCTAGAGACACAAAAACGTGATTAGACCCTCTCTCTGTCCTCAAGAGAAAAGCAGTCTAGATATGGAGACAAAACACGTACATACACACACAATAATAGCTGCCAGGAGCAGTGCAGAGCTGATGGAACTCAAGTTACTCCAAGAGTGCTGTGGTCATTATCAGCAATGATCTTGGCTTCCATGCATCTCCATGCGACATTGTAACAAAATGTAAGAGAATGTGTACATATATTTTTCCACATTTCCTCTTTATTACACATCTATAAGGTAATCTTAGACTTATTTGATAGAAGGGATTGAGATTCAGAGAGATTAAGTCAACTGAAGATGGGCACCTAAATAATAAATGGAAGGGCTGCTTAGAACTCTACCTGACTCTACACTGTGACATTATGGGTGTTGTACATGTTAACAACAAGGATGAAACCAATGGCTGGATTTTCCTGGGGAGAGTTATCTATAGGATGCATGATAACAGCATTAAAAACCTATACAATTCTTTTAGGGGCATAAGACTATAGCATCACTGATTTATTTCCCAGTGAAGACAATAGCACATGCATACACCTTGAGCAAAAACACTGCTGCTGTCCCCTAGTAAGATAGTGATAGAGATGACATGACACTAAAATGATTAACAGATACCATTCCACATACAATAGTGATATATTTCCTCAACACTGAACTTCTCTTTTTCTCTTCATCTTTTTTGAAGAGGGCAGGTGGTAACAGTTAAAAGTTCTACCTACCCACAGGTCTAATGTGCTGTGTTCATGAATTATCTGAATACAATACACCTCTGAATATGACCTACTCAGCCTTTGCCCATTGTGTGTCCCCTCATTACCCTATCATTTCATACTCAGCTGTATCCATTCACTGCCAGGAGTTGGATTTACTGTTGAATAGCCTCTAAATATAGAGGTCACCTCTGTCACTCTGGTATCAGAAGACAGGATCAGAAGAATCAGGTAGTGAAAAGAACACAGGGAACTGGAGCAAGGAAGACCTGAATTTGAATCTCAGCTTCACTCTGAACTAGCGGCATGACCACAGACAGGTTATTTAACTTCTCTGAGCTTCAGTTTTCACATCTATAAATCAGGAATAATGATATTTGCCTCACAGGGTTGTTCTGAGCATTGAACAGAATGCTGTATATAAAATACCTGCCCAGGTACTAAGTCCTCTAAAAGAGCTGACTCACTTTCCCATCTTCTTTATGGTCAGACCATGTGATGGCAGGTCATTTTAATCACACGGAGTTGCATTTCAAGAGCATGACTTCCCCCAAGTCTTATCCAAAAATCTTTACATTAAAATGTCATGTTATGATGCTGTTCTGATGAATGGCATATTAAACAGAAGAAGCAAATCACATGTTACAGATGGACATAAAGTCGAATCAAATTATTTCTTGGATAACAAAAAGCTTCACCACCAAATACACAAACAAATATTCATTTTCATAATCACTGCCATGTTTTTGCTCAGTTCTAGATATTCAGTTTCGCTGCATGAAATTTACAAGCTGTCATGTTAATTGTTTTTCAGAAAAGACATAATGCAATTGATAATCAGAATACATAAGACTTGTGGACAAATTAATTGGGAAACTTGGGACCCTGTTAAAATGAGTTTGTATGGTAATTTCTTTCTGATTTTTCACCAGGAAACTTTTGTCACTGATACTTTTTACTTATGGGCTATTGTTGCTCTGAAAATAAATTAAGTACTTGTCTGTAAAAAGAAACAGACTAATTAATTAAAAAGAGAAATGTCTATGAGAATATCAGATTTAACCAACATGTAAGTGTTATCATATTAGGTACTTTTACATATATCTTATTTCTTATTTAATCCTCATAAAAATGGGTGAGATAAAAATTACTTCTGTTTTACAAAGGAGGAAACTGAAATTCAGAGAAGCTAAGATATTTGCCTGTAGACATTTAGTGAGTTTCTGGTAGTGCCAGAATTTAAACCCAGAAATTCAAACATCAAGCACAGTATCCTCTCTATTCCACCACGACTGCTATGAAAATCAGAAATGCTGTACTGGGTCAGACCTCTGATTTATCCAGCTCTCAATGCTCGTGCTGGGAGTCACATACAATGTGGTGGCAAGGGTAAAAAGCTGGTGCCCTAGCACAAGGATCGACCCAGGACTCAAGAGTCAGAAGGCATACCTGATTCAGCATTTCAGACAAGTTGGTGAAGTAAATCAGGCAATCATACACAAGTATGAAAACACACAGACAAAGTGTGACAGGCCAGACCGAGAAAAGATATGAGAACCAGAAAGGCCTAAATCTTGGAGACTAAGGCAAATAGTCAGAAAGCTGGAAACTCACAGAAACCAAAGGGCCAAGCTCAGTAACCAGGAGAACAGACATAGTACCTATAATAAGGCAAGTTCAAAACCAGTAGAGCCCATTTCCCTGCCAGGTAGCTTCTTATAAACTTTAACCAGGACAAGAGACAGTTGTAGAAAGAGCCTAATAGGTATCTCTTCTCCCTCTCTCTCTCTCTCTCTCTCTCTAATACTGATCTCAAATGATCAGCTGAAAGTTTTAAAGCACATTCCATCTTTCATATCTAATACCAATCAAACTCTTCTTTATCTAAATAACACAGTCAGTGTGAAAACTGAGCAAATATTTAGACTTCTATTGGTTGCATAAAGACCACTTGGGGAAAAAATTTTTAAAAACACACACATTTCTAGGAAATTTTGAAACATTTTTCAAAAATCACAAAGTTTGCACATATACTCAAAGATGAATAAGCAAACAGCATTTCAAGATGCTGGGAAAAATCAGCCCTCAATAAGGAGTAACAGCTAAAAGCCTTCACCTCATTGTATTGAGAGCACAGGCAATGACATCATACAAACAACGCCAATCACAAAGCACTTACTGCTTAGTGTCATCATATAGAAGCACGTTTTGCTGAGGTATAAATAAAGAATGGCCATGCTTCATTCTCTCCTTCAGCATATATGTTATAGAGAATATGCACTGGGAGAGTGTGGGCTACTTATCCCTGGATATGCTGATCAATGAATCTCAAGGGAGCTAAATCTGTCCATTTCTCAGAGACTCTTCTTTGAAGTAGACTTGATAAAATAAGCATCTTGTCTTTCCTCCCATGTTACAATCAAAGATGCCTCCCACCCACCCGATATAAAACATTTGGCTAGGTTAGGTGGGCCAACATAACCAAATGCATTTATATCTTGGAACCACATTTTTTTGCCTTTGTTTAGAATAGTACACTGTAAATGTTAACTCCTCACCAAGGGCTTCATTCCACTAAGGCCCTCGGCTCTGAGCATGCTCAAAATGGCTTTTCCATGTGCAAGTCAGCATGGCTCTCGAATTAACAACAACAATAATCACAATAACCACAACTTATTGAGCTCTTACTGCATGTCAGGCATTGTACTATGCACTTTGTCTCACAGAAATAAAGGAAATGCCCCTGCTCCTGTCAAAGGCCAACCCCTCTATTTGCACTCTGGATTCTACCCCCTCCTCTTGTCTCTTCCTTGATTTCTCCTTCTCTAATGGATCATCTCTATTGGCATGCAAACACGCACTAGACTTTTACATATTTTAAAGAAGAGGTCCTTCCTTGATGACACTTCCAGCTACCATCCCATTTATCTATGCCTCTTCATAATCAAACTTCTCAAAAGGGTCATATTCAATAGATATTTCTCTGTCCTCATTTCACAATGGACCACTCCTTGAAATTCTTCTGTCTCAACTACCATGAAAGGTAGGTTTCCTTCTTTTCTTTTTGCCATACTTCTTAATCTCCTTCACTGGTTCCTCATCATCTATGCCCCAGAGATTAATCCTGGGGTCCTTTCCTTCTCTTTCTAAATTCTCTCTCTTTGTTGCCTCATCCAGTATCATGATCTTAAAATCAGTATATTGACTACTCCCTAATGTATATCCCTGGTCCATAATTCGGTGAACCCCAAGCTCATAGAAAAACTGCCCATCTTGAAGCCTTTATATTGATATTCCACAGACATTTCACACTTAACACATAAAAAAACAAACTTTGCCATTCCCCTGACATGCTAAATCTATTTCTACCCCCTTTTCTCCATCTCAATAAATGTTTCCACCACAGAACCAGTTGCTTAAGCTAGAAACCTAGGAGTCATCCTTGATCCCTCTCTTTATCTCAATCTCTCCATCTACCATCTTTATTTATTTATTTATTTATTAGGAGTAGTCAGCAACATTCATTTCAATAATAATAAGAGGAGATAGCCCTTCTGGAACACCTGTATGCGCCAGGCACTATGCTAAGTGTTTTAGTTAAATTAATTCATTTAATCCTCATACCAAGCCTTTGAGGTAGGTACTATTATTATTCCCATTTTATAAATGAAAAGACTGAAGCAAGAAGGTGAAATAATGTGCCTGAAGCCACACTTATATTAAATGGTAAAGCTTGGATTTGAATCTAAGGCATCAGGCTGTGGAACCTATCCCCTTAGCCACTAGACGAGGCTGCCTTATTTCAGTTTGCTTTACAGTGTGTCCCTGGACTTAGGTTTTTCAGATGGGCAGCTACCCACTTGCTTAGGAAAAATAGCCTTAAACAAAAATCTCGTGATTCAGTGAACCTTCTAAGATATACACTACCACATATGTGGAAAGTTAAGCTTAGAAAGGCTAAGTACCTTGTTTAAGATCATAAAGTTAGTGAGTGTTGGAATTAGAACCCAAACTAACTCTCCATGATTCCAGAGAACAAAAATTTAACCACCAGGCTATACTGCTGACTGGTTGAGTTTGCTACACTGTGGCCATCTGGTATTTCCTCACCACTACACTTCATACTATCAAATCACAACTAAGCTCTTATTGTGCAAAGAAGACTTTGCCCTAGGGTCGTAAGGTCATTAGCAGTTATTCTCAGTTTTAAGGCCATGTTTCTTTGTAAGCCATTTTGAGAGATATGAGGCCATTCTGGGAAGGGAGGACTAGCTGAGGACTGAGATGACTAACGAAAGCATTCTTTGTCTGAAGGGCTGGCTATGCGCCTTCCTTTATGTACAAAGATGAGAGTGCTGACCCACTATCGGTAGGGCAAAACTCAGGAATTCTTTCTTCAATAACAGAAATGGAAAGCTGGTATATATCTAGTTGCTTTTTTCTAGGTTCATCTGAACTACTTCTGTAAAATAACCTCCATAATAAAGAGCACAGACTGTAGTCATGAACTAGAATTACACTATAGTCCACATGAAAATCAAACCCATGGCTCTGACCAAAGTAAGTTAGAGAGAAGACAAGCTATATAGTATCTTCAAAAAAGGCTATTTTTTCTAAGCAGGCCACATGTCAAAGCACTGAGGGTTTAGAAACATAGAGGGGTCTAGGGGGTTGGCCAAGGGATCCTTTAAATATCATCTTTAAACATAAAATCTACCTAGCATGGGACTAAATATTTAAGGGGTTTTCCTAAACAGAATTTCTGGCACCAAAATGTATATATGCTGGGCTCGATCTATTTGTTTAATCAATTCCTAGTCAAAAGCCCATATGATGTTAATAGAGGGGCAAAGGGAAAAGGGTAGGAACCAAAAACAATGAGGAAAAATGGGAAAGCAGGGAGACAGGGAAGGGGCCCAGAACGAAGCAGAAGGATATGAAGTAGAGAATGAAGGAGACATTAAGCAATTAGCTTTAGTATTAGAGGGCTAAATGTAAGAACATTCACAAAATTGTTTACATGGACTTTATCTGATACTACATGTCAAGTCATAGAACTCAGCACTACTAACTTTTCCTCTAAAACAAACACACCACATGTGCAAAACAGTACGTATTCATATGCATTAGAAATCATAACAAAATTATTTTTAAATAGCATGATTAGGGTCTTAAGGTATTTGTCTCTGGTAAAATTTACATAATATTTTTTACATCTTTAGAAGAGCACTGGCTCTCATTTAGTGTTTCCTGGCCCACGTCTCATATCATCTGCACACTTTTCACCCAAGTTTCTCCACATATGGTTAGTTAGTTCTTTGAAGATGGAAGGGAACCATCAGCCAAGGAAGGCAGATAATCTCTAGAAGCTGGAAAAGGCAAAGAAACAAATTCAGCCCTAGTGCTTCAAGAAAGGAATGCAGGGGGCCGGCCTGGTGGCACAGCAGTTAAGTTCATACGTTCCACTTCTCGGCAGCGCGGGGTTCACCGGTTCAGATCCCGGATGCAGACACTGCACCGCTTGGCACGCCATGCTGTGTTAGGCGTCCCACGTATAAAGTAGAGGAAGATGGGCATGGATGTTAGCTCAGGGCCAGGCTTCCTCAGCACAAAAGAGGAGGACTAACAGCAGTTAGCTCAGGGATAATCTTCCTCAAAATGATAAAAATAAAAAAGAAATAAAAAAGAAAGGAATGCCGCCCTGTTCACAGCTTGTTTTGTCTCAGTCTCAAAGTGAGATTCATTTTGGACTTCTGACTTCCAGAACTGTAATATAATAAATGTGTGTTGTTTTAAGCCGCTAAGTTTGTTGTAATTTGTTACAGCATCAACAGGAAAGTACTACATCCCCCTTTCTCATTTCTTTGGTTTCTAAGCTCTTTCTCCACTACTGGTCTTATGCAAATTTTTGACCAAGAACAGCAGCAACTCAATCTCTCATGTTGGTTTCTCAAACACAGGCTACCAAGACCAAGGGATGTCTTTATCTTCACACACTGCTCCTCCCTCAGCTCTTGTCATTTAGTCTCAATAATCCAAAGATCTGATGGAATTAATTTGCTGCCTCAAGTGACATCTGTCCCTTCCATTTATACCACATTCCAACGTTCTCATATCATTGTCCTCCCATATTATTGTCCTCTCTTCCTCCTGGGCTGCTTCAGAGGGTATAAGATCAAAGAAGGGATGTAGTCACTCATTAAGAACATTACTTGGCTCTCACTTTCCCTGATGTAGAGACAAGGCAAAGGCTTCCTTATATAATGGAGATTGTCACACAAAGGGGCAGGATTTGACATGAAGAGGTGAATGTTTCATCTAGATCCATGCCTCCATACTGGTTTACAAATAGAAAGACAACTAAGGGAGGGTGATGATGGAAGAATTATTGTCAAAATTCTATTACCCTCTACCAATCAAAGAAAGACAGATAGGAATCCAAAGGTCTTCCTTTATGTTAAGTCTCTTTGTACAATAAGGTGGCAGGTCATATTAATTCAATCAAGTATCCACTGAATGGCTAAACTGTATGCCAACCATTTTGCTCAATTCTAAGGGTGAAAGTAGGGTCATAGTCCCTTCCCTGAGGGAGTTTGAAATCCTGATAGGGAAACAAAATCAACATGTGTGCAAGAATTAGAAACTAATCCAATATAATATGTGACCAAGAGATAAATCCTATGATTCTTATTCAATGTACTATACAGTTCAGAAAAAGGTGAGATCAATGAAGGCCAGAGTAGGTGAAGAAGGCTTCTTAAACAGGCATTCAGATGAAAAAGCCATTTTTTTGGCCATTGACTTAATTCCTTTCTCATAAGTACTATTTCTGAATATGAACGAAGATGCCTGCAAAGCCTCATTCCCAGGTCAGGATTAGCCACTGTGAGTGCAGCTCTGCTTTCCCTGCTATTAAGAACCAAGTCCTTATCCCTGGTACCCACGCTCAGAGAGACAGCTAGGATAACTGAATAAAAGATAAGGGAAAAAAAGGGAAAGAAGCAGTGGGGTGGGGAGGAAACAGGGTCTAAATAAAGCAAGGCTAGAAAGAGAGAGAAGGAAGGAACTGGAATCCACCAACCTTTAAAATGACAATTACAGGCTCATGGTCAAAGCTCATGGAGCTGAGGAGAAGACAGTTGTGAGAACTAAGCCTATCTCCCCAAATTCTGCTTCATTGGCATGAAGACAGAGGTGTATTCTCCTTTCCTTCTCTTGCTCTTGCCTACCAGGAGCTTAACGACACCCTTGGAAGATGTTTTCCAGACTGCTGGCAGTAGAAGTCACTGACATTGGGCCCTGTTTTGCAAACCAGTAATGTTATACCTAAGATAACAATAATGAAAAGAAGCTGAATCCAACTCTATCATGATGACAGAATTGAAAAAATGGCCACACTGTGGGTGGCAGCCTGTAATTTACAAAGATCTGGGAGTATACGTCCCAGTGACCCAAAATATGTGGCATATAGTAGGCATTCAATATACGCTTGTTCAATAAACGCTCAAATGAGTGACTGTGGAGTACAACATAAGCCTGAGAATATGGAGATTTCCTAGGATAGCATCTCCAACAATACCATGAACTTGCTGTCAACAAACATTCAACAGGACACTGAGTCCCACAAAGAATAGTCTTAGGCTTCTAGTCCTTGCCTATTTGTTCAGTCTTATCTTATACCATTCTCCCACTTACTCACCATGCTCTACTACTGACCTTCTTTCAAATCCCCAGGCGTTCCCTGCTTCTTCCCATCTAAGGGCAGTTGAGTATACTATTTCTTCTGTCTTCTCTTCACTCCACCACCACTGACTAGCTCCTACTCATCCTTTAGGTTCCTGTACAAATGCCACTTCCTCAGAGAGGATTTTCCAATCTCTTATCTGAGGCCAGGTATAAAAGTATGAACATGTATGTGGGGGCCAGCCCCGTGGCTAAGTGGTTAAGTCCACGTGCTCCACTTCAGCAGTCCAATGTTTCACTGGTTAGGATACTGGGCGCAGACATGACACCACTCATCAGGCCATGCTGAGGCGCTGTCCCACATAGCACAACCAGAGGCACTCACAACTAGAATACACAACAATGTGCCGGGGGGCCTTGGGGAGAAGAAGAAAAAAAAAGATTGGCGACAGATGTCAGCGCAGGTGCCAATCTTTAAAAAAAAAAATAAAGCATGAACTTGTATGTCATTTATGACTTTCATGTAATTAAGGAAAACAATTGATGTCAGGAGAGGTAACCCAGTTCTATAATAGCACATCCTTAGGTTTCACTGTCATAGTTAGAAGAATAAGCTGAACAGAGTATGAGTCTTGCCCACTGCACTAATTCTTCATTTTTGGGCCTAGCACAGTCTAGTAATGGAAAAAAACAACGATAAAGGTAAGTTAAACAGAGTTGAGAACTGATCATTTTCTCTTTGTTCTTTACTCTACAGTGCAAGAATCAGTCCCTTCTGTCCCTTGCACATTCCCTCCTGAGGCAGAACATTTCCCACCACCACACTTCCAGTCTCCTCTCTACATCATGGCCCCATTCGACACTCAGAAAAATGAACTGGCTAAAGGAATGGAAAAATAACTAAAACCCCATAAAGGTTAGGCAATGACTATAATTTTGTTTCTATCCTCCAGTGTCTTCCAAAGGCAATGATCCTATGAACCACCACCTATCAGATTCCATCCCAAGTACCCTCCCCACCTGCATGCCTTCACAAAAGAGAGTTTACCGGATATAGTGGCATAAATGCTGCTACTTTTGTTAAGGCAGTTAAAAAAATATGTTGTCTTATTTGCCTGCATTCTCCACTAGGACCCCATTTGAAAGTCCTTGGCAATATTCTCATTGCGGTTGTAGTGGGAATGACAGCACAGTCTCCATGAACATCGTGATGCACAGTGGCTGTCTTTTTTCTTCATGACAAGGAAGGTCTATAGGTCAGTTGCTATTTTTTGTCCACATCGAAGTATGATAATGAGATGCTAATATAGCATAAGTAAATCCCTATCTTATGTCATTGACAGAAATATACATACTGTCATATTGTAAACACTAATAGTATTAAGAGCTCAGTATGCAAACTACCAAGAGGGTCTCCGGGGGGTCTTAGACTGAAAACTACTGAATTTAGTGTACTTTATCATTCTGGGCTCTTTCTTCAGAGGGTGTTGTTTGATGAGCAGTATGTTTGCCTCTTGAAATGAAGCTCAAAGTCCTTAGGTGCATTTCAAGTTTCTCAGTGGGCATTTGCATTGCCCTTCCTGCCATCATAGTAAACTCTGCATTTTTCCTTAGCAAACTCATTAACCTATGGGGGATAAGAGACATTTCTTATTAGCGCAATTGCAGAACCGACAGAAAAGGGGCCAGAAAGGAATCAAGATTGTATCTGGGCACGTGGCTCGGGTTCCTGCCACAAATGGCATTCAGTCTCTCAGTTATCAGATCTTTCACTGCCTGTCTGCTCCTCATTCAAGACTGTAACCAGAGAGAGCAGACCTTCTATGATCACCTACACAAGGTCATCTTTCTTCCCTTATCCCACCCCCACCATGAGGCCCAGACACTGCTTTCTTCTGCGTCACTAGTGATGATTCATTAAGGCCCCGTATTCCACATTAACAGACCTAGATGAAAGTCTATTATCCCTTATTCCCAAAATTAACTGTTTCACCTGTATTCTCCATCCATGCCTCCCAGCCACCTCCCAGACTTTGCTCCCTCAGTCACCTGGTTCCTCTTTACTAGCTCTTTTGCCAATGCCTTGGTAACATATATTGACCCTCACCAACCCCCCCCCCCCGCAAAAAAAAAAGAGGAGGAAAAAATACATTGGCTTGATTGTGCTGCTATTTTAGAAACCAATTATTTTTATCCTTCCATTCAATGCCAAACTTGTAAAAAAATTTTATCTCAACACCTCCATTTTCTCAGCAGCTCTTTGCTCCTAATCTCTCAGCTTCTAGCTTCCACGATCACCAAAACACTGCAATTATTCTCTCAAAGGTCACATATGACCTGCTTTTTGCACTCTTTATCTTTGAACTGTGTAGTCTTCCCTGAGGATGACCAGCCCCTTCTTCCTGACTCTTCTCTTCCTTATTTTATGTTTGTTTTGGTAACTATCCAATTCTGGTTTCCTTCTTACTTTTCTAATCAGTTCCTGTCTCCTCACTTATTCTTTTTCTCACCCTTGCAGGTGGGTATTACCTAAAGTTCTGTCTTCAGTCCTCTGTTCTTTTTGTCTCCAGCATTTTCTCCTTGAGGAGTGGGAAAATTTGATATAAAGCCAGAATGGCAAATTCAAATGCTTACAAGGGTCAGGAGGTAATGTAAAAAAATGAAGAGAAAAGATCAGTGGGTGTAAGATACAATTAGGGAGTACCGGCTACCAGGGGTAAATTATACAGTTAGCTTATGTTTCTAAGGGGGTGGCTTCTATTTAGCCCCAGTCAATGCATGCCATGTATAAAAGTAGGCCAAATTTACTAGCTCTTCCAATTTTTCATCAGAAACCTGAAGTCTGGACTTTTCTGTTAACTCTCCAAATTTTTAAATGTTAGCCACTGACTCAATTTTTTTAAATGATGTAGGCTGTATCAGGATAGTCTAGGTTATGCTACATTTACACATGGCCCCAGAATCTTAGGCTAAAAAAGATTTTGTTCCCTACTTGCATTACAGTCCCATCGCAGGTCATCTGTGTCTCTGCTCCACATCATGTTCAGTCTAAGATTCAGGTTTACAAAGCTGCTTCTATCTAGAATATTGATGACCTCATCGCAAAAGAAAAAGAAAAACTGGCAAATCATGCACTTAAACTATGCACTTAAATCATGCCTTAAAGTTCTTCTCAGAAATATTGCACATGACCTCTGCTCACATTTCATTGGCCAAAGCAAGTCATGTGGCCAAAGTTGACTTCAGTGGGAAAGGGGAGTATAACCCTCTCCCAGACAGAGGCAGAAAGTATTTGTGAACAGTAATACAATCTACTATACTGGTGAAACACAACTATCAGAGGTCAAGTTTGCAACCTCCAATGTTCAAGAAAGAGCACGGAACTGAGGCTCAGGAAATCTGATTTGTCATCACCACTGTGGAACTATGGGGCCCTAGGCAAGATACGTCACCTGTTGGTCTCATCTGTAAAATAAGGGACTTAGAGTGACAATATTGAAGGTCACTTTACAGACCTACAACTCAATTTTTATACTGAGTGCGTGAACAGCTCTGTGAAGATAGAAGACTAGTGAGACAGAACCTCCAGAACTGCTCTCACCCAAGGCCCAGTCCTACATTTTCTAGAAATTGCTGCATATTTCTGCTTGGACACTAACTGCTAGCATGCAACAAGTTCTAATCCAAACCGCTCTTCACCCCGACATTGATCTTCTTTTACTGGGGTCACATTAGTTTATAAAATTATGTCAATTTCAGGTTTACATCATTATATTTTGGCTTCTATATAGACTGTATCCTGCTCATCATTAAAAGAAAGTAAACCCTTATCTTATACCATATACCAAAATTAACTCAAAATGGATTAAAGACTTGACTATAAGACCTGAAACCAGAAAACTCCTAAAAGAAAACATAGGTAGTATGCTCTTTGACGTCAGTCTTAGCAGTATCTTTTTGAATACCATGTCTCCTCAGGAAAGAGAAACAAAAGAAAAAATAAATGGGACTACATCAAACTAAATAGCTTTTGCATGACAAAGGAAACCATCAACAAAACGAAAAGACAACCTACCAACCAGGAGAAAATATTTGCAAATCATATATCCAATAAGGGATTAATTTCCAAACTATATAAAGTACTCATATATCTCAACAACAAAAAAACAATGAGATCAAAAAATGGGCAGAGGATCTGAACATTTTTCCAAAGAAGATATATGGATGGCCAACAGGCGCATGAAAAGATGTTCAACATCACGAATTATTAGGTAACTGCAAATCAAAACCACAATGAGATATCACCCCAATATTGATTTTCATATTTGTAAATGGTTACACTATCAAAAAAGTCTGGCCAATATGTTCGAATCGTTCTTATCTCTTTTCTTCCTCTAGTTCCCCCTCTCCAGCCATTCATAAATCTCTAGCAATATTGTCTCCCTGATATTTATTTCATCCATCCCCTCCTTTCCAGTCTGATGACAATCAAGATTTTCCATGTTATGTATCTATTCATACCTGAATGGCAGATCTGGCTTTCTATCTTGACTCTTGTCACTGCTATTCCTGAAGGTTTACAGTTATCATATCACCATCTACTTACCCTCATCCACCTAACGCCCACAACTTCTCCCCTACTCAAAAGCCTTCAATAACTCCTCACTGCCTTAGGGGAAAGTCAAAAATACTTCACCTGCCATTCAGGTTGCGTTCAGCAATTTACTGTATAAATTTAAGCTTTTTCATTTCCCTAGGCCTAAGTGCCCCCATTTGTGAAATGGGTATAATAATAGTTTACCCTACCTGCTTCAGAGGGTTGTGATCATCATACGAAAAAATGGTGGTATCAAATATAAAGGATGCAGGATAAATAATTGCTTAAGCAACCCAGAACTTCTACCACTGCAAATGCGAATATATTAATGGAGTTTTATATCATCAAAACTAAGTTTCAGGAGTGATTTTTCCTAAAGAGTAACCATGTAATGATTTATTTGTAAAGTCAGAAGTTGGAATAAATAACCTGTCTCAAAGGTCCCTTCCAACTCTGATATGTTATTGGTACCCCACACCTACTGCCTACATTAGGAACCTAGAGGAAAGTAGTTAAGTTTTAAGAAAGAAAGGTAATGCCTAGCAGTTAATACCATGGGTTCTGGAGTCCACCAACCTGGGTCCAAATCTTGTCTCTCCCACTAAATAACTGTGAAATTAATTAACTTATATATGCCATTGTCATCTAAAATTTGTTTTGTTCATAAAAAGAAAAAATGGAAGAAACCCAAAAGTCTATCTATATTATGCAACTGCCAAAAAAGAATAAAGAGTTTGAGTTTTTGGCATAGAAAGAATGCTAAGACATGCTGTCATGTGAGAGGGGAAGCAGATCAACACTTATAACAGGATCCTATTTTGGGACATATGTGTTCATTTATATGGATAGAGAAAGATTTACTCAAAAAGAATTAACAGTGGTTGTCCATCGGCTCGAGATTGGCAGGGTAGGTGTATGGATGAAGGAACAGAGATTTTCATTTTTCTTATACACTGCTGTACTAATTGAATTTTTATAAGTTTGCATTGGTTTATAATGAACATTTTCTCAGGAAAAAACCGTTCCATCTAGAGATGTTTTTTTCTAATTTGAAGTCGAGGTCTTACCACCTCAGAATAAAGGTAAACCCTATTGCAAAGCATCACCACAGCCCTGCAGGAACAGACCTCAGGAAACTAATGTTTCCAGGATGGTGACCTTCCCCTGACCTAGTATCCCCATAAATATTTAGGAACGTGAAGGAGTTGTGATCATTTATTTGCCCCTGGTGGGTGAGTAGGTAGATTTGTAGCCAGAGTCTGCAGAACAGTTGGGTGGGACCAGGAGAGGACTAAAAGAAAACAAACAAAAAAAGCAAAGTAAGGACAGCAGAAAAGATCTTTTAGAGACTGGCGAAATCTTCACTTCGTGCACGTGGTGCTGCTCACAACTACACATCCCCAGGGGAAACTGCAGGAAGCTGAGAGCCATGCCTTCATCTGGGAACATGATGCCCCACCTACTGCTATATGTAACCATCCTTCTGTGTTTCCGGATCCTTTGCCATGAAAGAAATATCATCTCAACCTGTGTTTGCTGGCATTTTTCTGCCAGTGTCATCACTATCTTGTTTTGACAAATACACAGAAATAAGAGCAGCCAATATTTACACAGTACTACCATAGACCACGGATTATCTTAGTTAGTCCTCTCAACAACCATATGAAGAAGGTAATATCATTTTTATTTTACAGTTGAAGAAATAAACCTCACAGAGGTCGCCTCATTGGTAAATAGTAGAGTCAGTTGCAAAGTAATAGGGAATATCATTCAAAGGGACTGAATCAGAAGTAGGTAAGCTTTTAGGGTAGAGAGAAGGTCTGGATCATGGGACACACTCTCCAGGAGAGGTAGAACACTGCACGGGGCGGGAGGGAGGGGGTCATGGGCAACCACGGAGTCCGAGATTACACTGAGTAACTTGGATGAAAGTAGCAAAAACATGTGGTAGTGATGCAAGTGATAAGAAATGATTGTCTAATAATAATAGCCAATATTTATTGAGTATCCGCTACCTACTAAATACATCATATGCATCATCTCATTAAACTCTCCCAACACAGTCAGGTGAGGATGTGGCTCAGGAAGCTAATGTGGATCATGCAAATTAGCAAGTGGTAGAGCCAGGATTCAAACTCTATGTATACTTGATTCCAGAACCCCCAATCTCTGTGGATATTTTGCCTCTCATAATTATCATGACCCCCTAATATCTAGTATCTTAGCACCATACAGACTGTCTCATCCTTCATTGCACAGGACAGGTTTTACCATCAGTTGATAAGAGTATAAATGTTCTGCCTCTCAGAACCAAACCATTTTTTCTCAGAGCCTGCCCTCTTTCCCAGTCAATAATGCTATGGGTGCAGAGAAACTAGGAACAACTGTTTCAGAGTAGACTCTAGCAAGGTGCAAAGAGTTACCAAATCCGAACACCATTTGCCACAGTCTATTTTGATGTGAGCAAGGAGTTAAGACCGAAAGGGAATGAATTGAGTTCTATGGATGTGGGTTTGACCCAAGGTGTTCTTCTTCCATTTTTGGCACCATAAACCTCTGCAACTAAAGACATTTAGAGGCAACCTTGCCAAGATGCTACTCGCCAACTTACTAAGATGCACAGTCCTCCTCTGGAGCCCATTTCCAGAAAACCCCCAAATCACCCTTCCCAGCTAGATAATTGTATTTTTTTTTAAAGATTTTATTTTTTCCTTTTTCTCCCCAAAGTCTCCCAGTACATAGTTGCATATTCTTCGTTGTGGCATGTGGGATGCTGCCCCAGCGTGGCTTGATGAGCAGCGCCACGTCCGCGCCCAGGACTCGAACCAACGAAACACTGGGCCGCCTGCAGCGGAGCGCGCAAACTCAACCACTCGGCCACGGGGTCAGCCCTGGATAATTGTATTTTTAAGCCAGTAGTTCATTTAGCCAAAAGATTAAGTCATCTGCAGGAAGTGTATTGCCAGCAGAGTTTTAGAGGCATGCTTATAAAAGGCAAACAATATGAGCACTCTGAAATGTTCCTCATCAAGGTGCCACTTTCCTGACAATTCTACTTCAATGAATCTTCCAGAACATTCAGAAGTTATTCAGCAGCTGGCTTACTACCACTTTCTTTCCAGTTCTCTATCCCCTTGGGGAAACTGTCCTTAGGAAGCCATCCCCAACATCATCAGCAGTAACTGCCAAAATCCAAAATAAGTGGCTTGTTTTAGTGTAGTGGCCAGAGAGGAATGTTTTCGAGAGTGCTGTAAAGCCAGCAGGGTGACAAGTGTTGTACCGTAAAGTAAGGGAGCCCATTCCATGTCTTTTCCAAAATTCTATGCATTCCAGCTCTCTCAATCAAATAATCTGGTTCACAAATTCCAAATTAAAACTATCGCTTAGAAATTGACAGTTTTGCAGTTCAGTGTATGGGCAAAGAGTACCTACTGTCCCTATACAAGGAAATATAGTTTGTTTCATTGCTATTTGGCAGAAGAGTGGTGGCAAGAGACCCGGTAAAAGCCAGTCCAGAGGCCCTCTCCTTCTGAAACTGGGAAATTGTATTGAAACCGTTTCCAAATGCTCTTGTAGCAGAGATGAAGTTTGATCTATGCACTCGGCTCTAAGTAGCTTTGATACAACAAAGGACTCTTGCTTCACAGAAATAAAAGACACATTCAGATAATTGTGCATTACCTTAATGCTGAAAAAAATTCCCATCCAGAATATCCTCCTGTCTCTTGCCCATCTAAACCCTACCATTTCACAAGAGCCAAGCGCAGTCTCATAGGCTGAATAATATATTGCAGTGGTTCCCAAACTTCGTGGTATAGTAGAATCACTTGGGGCAACTTTGAAAACCTGCTAATATTTAGTACCCTCCTCAGACCAACTGAACCAGAATCCCAGGAAAGTTGGGCCTGGCGATCACTATTTTTTTTTTTTTTTGAAAAATTTCTAGTGACTCTAATGTGCACTCAGGGTTGAGAATGACTAGTGTGCCTGTTAAGAGCATAAGGCTCTAGGTTCAAAAAGATTTGAACTAGAGTTCCCATTTCAACACCTTCTAGCTGTCTGACTTTGAGAACATTACTCAACTCTTGGAGTCTCAGTTTCTTCATCTGGAAAATGAGTATAATAATAGCATTTACCACATAAGGTTATTTTGAGGGTTAAAGGGGATAATTCATTTTCTACTCTCGGCACGTAGCAGGTGTGCAGTAAACGTTAGCTATTATGTTATTATTAATTATTATATTATTATCAACAGCAGTCATGGGAATCTTTAAGAACCACTCCCAGTCAAAGACTGCACAATTTTCAATGTTACAAAGAACTTTAGATAGCATTCTATTTAGTCCATAGAGGTGAAATGACATACATTTCAGAAAAACACCTACCAACCAGACACTGTTTTAATTCAAACTCCAAATCCAGTGCTCTTTCCATTACATTCATTTTACTTTATTTCCACAAATGTATTGAACACTGACTATATATCCATCTCTAAGGTAGGTTCTTGGGACAGAAAGATAAATTCATATCAAATTGCCCCTACCCTTGAGAGTTTCCATCTAGTGGAAGAGTCCAATGTGTAAATAAATAATTACAGCAATATAATATGTGTTTTGGGGCTGGTCCCGTGGCCGACTGGTTAAGTTCACACACTCCACTTGGGCAGCCCAGGGTTTCACTGGTTCAGATCCTGGACGCAGACCTAGCACCGCTCATTAGGCCATGCTGAGGCGGCGTCCCACATAGCAGAACCAGAAGGACCTACAACTAGAATACACAACTAAGTACTGGGGGGCTTTGGGGAGAAGAAAAAAAAATCTATCTATATAATAGATGTTTTGATAGACTCAGTGAGCTTAAGTTTTGACAAGCTCATAGAAGATAATGCAATTCACTCTGTTTGGGTGTGTTGATGAAGATTGCATCGAGGAGACTATGACTGAACAGTATCTCAAAAGATCAATAGGAGATTTATAAGCAGGGAGGGATGTATGGAACGGACATTTCAGGCAGAGAGAACATTAGGAGAAATGGCACTCTATCAGCATGCCTCTCAGCTCTATCTTCTTGCAACTCCTAGAACACTTGTCTGCACCATTCATTTGTCAAATAATAATGTTTTGTCTCATGACACCTCTTCTATTATCGCCTTGAACTATTTATCTCCTGCATTACCTAATTTTTCATGTCTTGTCACCTCAACTAGAACTGAAGCTTGAAGGAAGAAGGACCAGTTTAATAGATCACCCTATCTCCCACAGTGCTTTGCACATGGTCTTAAATAGAGTGGCTGCTAAATGAATACTTTTTGACTTGTTGATATAAAGGGAGAAAAGCAGAATAATCTTGAACATATCCTAAATTCACTACTCATCACCAGAACCTCCTGTGAAATAAAGTTTGTTCACTTTCTCCTCTTGATTGTTCATGTCATGACCATCAAAAAGATTCCTTGACCTCCTTCTACGTGCCCACTAATGAAGAATACTGTGGTATACTAAGGTTATCAGCTGCCCAGATGGTAGCAGCCCTTAGCCTATTTCAATACCCATTTCTGTTTTTACTGATCAAATTCACAAGGATCTCAAAGTTAGGCCTGGGTAGTCATTCACGAAAACTGTTGATCACAACAAGGCTGAAACAATCAGTCTGGGTCCCCACACTTTTCAAACAAATATCAGGCAGGGTCAGCCCAGTGGCGCAGCAGTTAAGTTCGCACATCCCGCTTCAGTGGCCCAGGGTTCGCTGGTTCGGATCCTGGGTACGGACATGGCACTGCGTGACCAGCCATGCTGTGGTAGGCGTCCCACATATAAAAAGTAGAGGAATATGGGCATGAATGTTAGCTCAGGGCCAGTCTTCCTCAGCAAAAAGAGGAGGATTGGCAGTAGTTAGCTCAGGGCTAAACTTCCTCGAAAAATAAAGGATCAGGCATTCTAGTGAAACTGCCAAAAGCAAATAAACTATGATACTATTCTTTATCATCATCCTAAAGAAGGCAGGGTGAAAATGATATTTCTTACAAATGGGGAACAGGGTTTGAACCAAATTAAAAATTAGGATGAGCAGAGGGAATTTCTCCCACTTAGAAACACTTCAAATGTTGACTTCAAGAGTGGGAAAAATATCTACTTACCCAGACAAATCTTAGCCTCCATTGTGCACAATTGAGAGCCATAAGTAGTGAGAGCTGGCACTTATTCAAACAAGGCCTAGCAGAGATCTTAATAAAAGGTGTCTCCCATCTCACTGATTTTTCTACATTTTTGCAAGATGACTCATTGCCAACCTGAGCACAAATAAGTATGGGTATAAAGGTGGCCTTATCCCCTTAAGTAAGAAATTTTTGGAAATTAATATGTTGTGCCCAGGGTGGCGCTTTATAGTTCAGGCAGAGGAGTTGGTGCAGACCAAATGCCAAACTTAGGGTGGGAGAAGGAAAGGAAGATATCCTAACACACTTATCTTCCTGCACAAATTGTTATGTGTTTAATAAATGCATCACTTCCATTATCCTCTCCTTTCTTCCTCCCCACCAGCAGGCAACCCTCCCTACCCACCCATCATCCTCCTTCATCCCAAGTGTTTGTAAGTAATTTGAGACCTTCTTATAAATATATTGAGAAGCTTAAATGAGATAATGTGCAACACCAAACAGAGAGCTTGCTGCACTGTAAGTGTCCCCTTGTAAACTTATACTGCATGTGAATATCTTTCACTTGGTGACATATCCTTTCCCTGACAGAGTTCAAACCAACCCAGGTAGAAATGAGAGAAGTGGGGCAATCAAGCAGAAACGCCTAAGGATTGATATTCTAGAGGACAGTGGCTGTAAAGTCAAACCTTCACTTAGCCACTCTAATAAAAACGAATAAATAATACAAGAGAGACTCAAAACACAATAGATGAGGGGAACAGCAAAGTAAATTATGCTAGATCAACAAGATGGACTACCAAACAGCCATTAGAAATTAGAATCATGAGTACTGTGGACAAATATGGAAAAATATTGATGTGTTAACTGAAAAAGCAAAATACAAAACTATGTGCATACAATGGCTGAAATGATTTAAAATTATGTAGGCATGCACAAAAATGAAAATAATTATGTTAGGTGGGTAGATTATAGTCATATAAAATGTATTAATTATATTAACAATAGAAACATTAACTACAAAAAAACAGATAATTTACAAATCAGTTCTATCCAGCTTTATAATACATGATATGATAACTTTTCTTTGGAAGTCAATTTATTTTTCCGATGCTGTTTCCTTAGGCTGACGTTAATATGAGTTTGCATTTTCTGGGCCTTCATTAAGGGATGGTGGAGGGGTAGGTAGGAGTGCAAAGTAAGAGAGTATTCTAGGTTGCAGGGGAAACCGTTTGATAGTAAATGTTTGTTGTAAAGTGTACTGGGAAGAAAATTTGAAGACACTTTTTTTCGTGATTATAAAGATAAATTTTAAATGGCCTATATATGAGTGGGCAGAAATGAAAATGTGGAAGAGGAAACTATAAAGAAAGGGTTGAATAGCTGTGTTTTGAGTACCACTTACATGAAACTGAATTCAGCTATTCCTAGAAATAAAAGCATAGAACAGAATTGTTCCTTTTCCCTCTGAGTCAACCCTGAACTGCTAGCAAATCACATACTATTATCATGACCCAACTGTGTCAAATAATAAAAGGCAAACGTAAGCTTGCACTTCTAGACTAGGAAAATGCATATAACTCTATCCTGATTTACAAATATTTATGGCATCTATGAAGTTCCAGAAAGATGTTATGAGCACCACCTGCCCTCCTCCTCTTACATAAAAACAAAAACAAAACAAAACACCTAACTGAACGCTGAAGTCGATGAGGACGCCAGACTATTAAGAGGGCGTGGAACATTTATCTGAATAACGGATATAATTTAATGATACCAACCACGGTCCTCTTAATGACAACTTGAATTTGCTCAGCACCTTATTCAGCAATATTTTCACACAGTCTAAGTAGCAATCAGAGCCCAAATCCCTGAAGATAATTATTTTATCAAACCGACTCTAAATTTCATTCCTGCCACCAATTCTTTCCTATTTCCTAAGGAATAGCAATCCTTTCCTATTTCATTTGCTGGTCATTCTGGAGGGATTTGACTGGATAATGTAATCAGAATAAAGAAACACTGCATTTTCCTGTACCAGGCATACAAGTTCCACAGGGAGATGCTGCTATCCTAATGAATTCCCACAGTCCTTTTGGAAGGCTGGATGTACCATTGGTGTGGATGGCTGTTCACTCGAGATGCACAGTTACCTAAGAACAGATAAGCTGGTGAGTGGATTCTCTGGGCATTTTGGCAAAAGCTGTTGTTGCCCCTCCTCCTCCCTAACTACTATCCTCACATGGGCCCTTAGTTTCTGAAATTGCCCCACTACAGCAGCCTTCCAGATCACGTCCTCCTTAAGCAATAATCCAAGCTCTGTAACTTCCTCTGTCTCCTCTGCTTATCAAAACTGACCTGGGCTCCCCTCTTTCAGAGGCCTGCTCCTTGCTAGGGAATAGTGGATTAACAGATTTTTCACGTAAACCAGTGCTTCACAACTTTTTAAACAAATTCAGTAGTATCTATAAATGAATTTATATTTTACTAATTAAATCAGCATCTACATAGGTTGGAAAATAATCATACATATATAAGTGCTATTTCTCACTAATTCCACCTTCAGATGCTAGTGTGCACACAGTGTCATGGATCCCTTGCAATAACTGTTTGATGCACCACATTTCTGAAGATTAGAGGTTAGTAACCTGCAATATAAACTAAGCAGTATTTATTGACTTTGTTTTATGCCTGGTATGGTAGAGTGTGCTATCTATACATAATCTTTTTTGTAGCATCCTGAAGTCAATCCCATCATCATCCTCCATTGTACAGGTAATGAACAGAGTTGAGAGTAGTTGTATCACTAGTTACCCAACTAGTTAAGTGGCAAACTTGAGAGTCAAACCCAGGTCTGTCTAATTACAAAGTCCATGCACTTAATCCCCAAAACCATATTGCCTGCCATTAAGTATTCTTGTAGTAAATATGCTTCTACTTACTGTTTCCTTAATTAAGTTAAATGTTACATAAACTATTTAAGGGATGATGCTAATGGTGGACTGCAAGCCACTGAGGGAATTACTTGGAAGTAAATACCCTGAAATCACACCTGTGTGCCAAACTACTTCTGCTCAAAAATATGCTCAAGGCATAGTACTGTGCAACTTCTTTGAAAAAAAATAAGTTGGAGATGTGCATGTTTAGATGAAGTTTTAAATAGATCAAATAGAAACATTTGGTTATCTTTTAATAAACAGTGAAAAGCAGTCTTGCTGAAGAGAAAACTAGCTTATAAAAAAGCGTTGGTCACAGCAGTGAGTACAGTACATCAGTGCTTCTAAGTGTGGTCTTTGGACCAGCACTTGGGAATTTGCCAGGAATGCAAATTCTCAGCTTCCCTACACCCTCCTACACATACCCCTACCCCACCTCCTAAACTGGAAGCTCAGGGGACAGGGCCTAGAAATCGTTGTTTTCACAAGGCTTCTAGGTGATTCTGATGTACACTAAGGCAAGTCTGAGAACTACTGAACTAGATAGTAATTGACCTGAGTGTCAGTGCTAGGAGGAGGGTATGAATATACTCAAAAGAAAAGCAAGATTCTGGTTGGGGAAGGACTAACCCAGATGTAGCAAGACTAGTACAATATAGTGAATCATAGTACATGCTCTGGAATCAGCCAGATCTGGGTTTGAGACCCAGTTTACTAGCTGTGTAATCTTGAGCACGTAACTTAATCTCTCTGAACTTCAGTTCTCTTATCTGTAAAATGAAGATAACAGTAATACTTATTTAATAAGGTTGTTGTGAGGATTAAATGAGTTAATCTATGTAAAACACTTAGCACACGCCAGATATATAATAAATGTGTAATAAAAGTAAGCTATAAGCAAGTGGATGTCATCTGTCTTGAGTGGAGCCAGCTTTGCCTAGAGGCATGGAGGTGTTTCCATTACGCCCATGAAAGTAAGCTTTCAGCTGCCTCTCTAGAGCGATGACAAAGGCATGGATAGGGTTCTAGTGAGATTGAGGAGGGACACCAACAATTAAGGGCACTCATCTGCGGGGCATTATATTTATAAGCACCCAAGCAAGCGGCTTAAAGAGATGACCTCCAGCAATGGCAGTGAAGAAAGCTAGAAATGGGCTTGAAATTTAGTAAGAGGGCAAAAGGAAGTTTGCAAATCTAAAATAGCTATGCTTGTGATCCTCAGGGCACTGTGACCAGCTGTTCTCTGGGTCAGTGATACCTATACAGGCATACCTCATTTCATTGTGCTTCACTTGATCGCACTTTGCAAATGTTGTGGGGTTTTTTTGGGTTTTTTTTTACAAATTAAAGATTTGTGAACCCTGCATCAAGCAAGCCTATCAGTGCCATTTTTCCAACACCGTTTGCTCACTTCGTATCCATTTGCACATTTTGGTAATCCTTACAATATTTCAAACTTTGTCATTATTATTATATATGTTATGGTGATCTGTGATCATGGATCTTTGATGTTACTATTGTAATTGTGTTGTGGCACCACAAACCATGTCCATATAAGACAGCAAATTTAATTGATAAATGTGTATGTCTTCTGACTGCTCTGCTGACCAGCCTTCTCCCATCTCTCTCCCTCTCGTCAGGCCTCCCTATTGCCTGAGACGTGACAATATTTAAATTAGGTGAATTAATAACCTACAATGGCCTCTAAGTTTTCAAGTGAAAAGATGAGTCGCACATCTCTCACTTTAAATCAAAATCTAGAAATGATTAAGCTTAGTGAGGAAGGCACGTCGAAAGCCCAGATAGGCTGAAAGCTAGGCCTTTTGTCCCAGTCAGCCAAGTTGCAAATGCAAAGGAAAATTCTTGAAGGAAATTAAAAGTGCTACTCGACTGAATAAATGAATGGTAAGAAAGCAAAGCAGACTTATTGCTGATATGGAGAAAGTTTTAGTGTTCTGGATAGAAAACCAAACCAGCCACAACATTACCTTGAGCCAAAGCCTAATCCAGAGCAAGGCCCTAACTCTTATCAATCCTGTGAAGACTAAGAGAGGTGAGGAAGCTGCAGAAGAAAAGTTTGAAGCTCACAGAGGTTGCTTCATGAGGTTTAAGGAAAGAAGCCGTCTCCATAACATAAAAGTGCAGGGTGAAGCAGCAGGTGCTGACGTAGAAGCTGCAGCAAGTTACCCAGAAGATCTAGCTCAGATCATTAATGAAAGTGGCTATACTCAACAACAGATTTTCATTGTAGATACATCAGCCTTCTATTGGAAGAAGATGCCACCTAGGACCTTCACAGCTAGAGAGAAGAAGTCAATGCCTGGCTTCAAAGCTTCAAAGGACAGGCTGACTCTCTTGTTAGGGGCTCATGAAGCTGGTGGCTTTAAGTTGAAGCCAATGCTCATATATTATTCCAAAAATCCTAAAGCCCTTATGAATTATGCTAAATCTACTCCACGTATGGTCTATAAATGGAACAACAAAGTCTGGATGACAGCACATCTGTTTACAACGTGGTTTACTGAATATTTTAAGCCCATTGTTGAGATTACTGCTCAGAAAAAAAGATTCCTTTCAAAATATTACTGCTCATTGACAATGCACCTGGTCAACTAAGAGCTCTGATGGAGATGGACAGCAAGATTAATGCTGTCTGCGTGCCTGCTAATACAACATTATTCTGCAGCCATGGATCAAGGAGTAATTTTGACTGTCAAGTGTTATTATTTAAGAAATATATTTTGTAAGGCTATAGATGCCAAAGGTAGTGATTCCTCTGATGGATCTGGGTAAAGTAAATTGAAAACCTTCTGGAAAGGATTCACCATTCTAGATGCCATTAAGAACAGTTGTAATTCATGGCAAGAGGTCAAAATATCAACATTAACAGGAGTTTGGAAGAAGTTAATCAGAACCCTCACGGATGACTTTAAGCCCTGGTTCAAGACTTCAGTGGAGGAAGTAAGTGCAGATGTGGTGGAAACAGTAAGAGACCTTGAAATAGAAGTGGAGCCTGAAGATGGGACTGAATTGCTATAATCTCATGATAAAAGTTTAACAGATGAGATGTTTCCTATGGATAAGCAAAGAAAGTGGTTTCTTGAGATGGAGTCTACTCCTTGTGAAGACACTGTCAAGACTGCTGAAATGACAACAAAGAATTTAGAACATCACATAAACTTTTTGGTAAAGCAGCAGCACAGTTTGAGAGGACTGACTCCAATTTTGAAAGAAGTTCTACTGTGGGTAAAATGCTATCAAACAGCTCCTCATACTACAGAGAAATCATTCATGAAAGGAAGTCAATTGATGCAGCAAACTTCATTGCTGTCTTATTTTAGCAAATTGCCACAGCTACCCCCAACTTCACTAATCACCACTCTGATCAGTCAGCAGGCAACACCCTCCACCAGCAACAAGATTACAACTAGCTGAAGGCTCAGATGATGGTTAGCAATTTTTAGCAATACAGTATTTTTAAATAAGTTATGCACATTTTTTAGACATAACGCTTTTGCGCTCTTAATAGAGTACAGTATAGTGTAAACATAACTTTTATATGCCCTGGGAAACCAAAAAATTCATGTGACTCACTTTATTGTGATGGTCTGGAACCAAACCTGCAATATCTCTGAGGTATGCCTGTAATAATATTCACACTGACTCTGGCGATATAGGCAGAGGCCCTCTTAACCGAAACATAGACTCTTGAACGTAGTCAAGTCTTGGCTGATACATTATTCAGATATTGAATTTTGAAATTTTTGAAATGCCATTTTCTGCTTAGGAGTCAAAATCTGACTTTAAATATTTTAAAACCCAAATCATGGACTCTGGAGTTAAACTTGAATTCACAATCCCAGATCTGCCTCTCACTAGGTCTGTGACCTTGGGTGATTTACTTAACCTCTATCCCTCAGTTCCCAGGGCTCCAAAATGGGGAATTACTCACCCTATCTTGCAGGGTTTGGTTAGGCTTAGAAGTAACAAGAGAAAGCACCTAGCACAGTGGCTGGCTCGTAGTAAGCACACAATAAGAGTCGACTGCTTTCATTGTTTGGCTATCTCATAATGGAGAGGTTGTCAAATTCTTTTAGTATTTTAATAGTTTATTTGGACAGAAAACATCACTGGCCTGATTGTGTCTTTGTCTTAGTGCAATGATTCCAATTTTGGAGAAGGCTAACCAGCAATACTAAATTCTATAACCTGAGGCTTTGCTATCTAGTGTAGCAACCTAATTTATGGTTGTATTAGAGAATGAATCTGCCTCTTAAAGGCCTTCTATTGAACAAGAAAAATGCTGATTAGTATTATATGAAAGAGGGTTTCCAAAAGGAAGTAAGTTTATGAAATGCTGGTTTAAGCAAAATTAAACAAATTCCTTTACCATTAGATTTCTCAAAGTTTTTACTATCTTAACGTGTGGCAAATTTCCTCAACTGAACTACACTATGAAGCACTTCCCAATTTATTTGACCATGTAACCCCTTTTCCAAAAGAAATAAAATAAAACACTTACAGATATTAGTATTGCACAGAATACACTTTGGAAAACACTGCCCTTGTCATTCTAAGCCTTCTTTCAGTGGCATAGAGGGAAATAAAAGGACGCTGAGCTCTCACAAGTCAGCTATCCTTTATCATATAGGTTAAATTGCCTTGTATCAAATCATAGAGAAATACAAACTCATCTGGACATACTGTAATTCTTTTGTAGCAAATATTACTTTGGAGATTGAGGAGATAATTGCAACTTAGATAGCAGGATTTGGTATTTATAGAGAAATAAGAGATTTTAAATATCTGTAGAGGAGAGAAGAAATGGGAAGAACCACCCTCTCCCCCCAAGGTTTTTCATTCCTGGCTTTACCCTAAACATTGACCACCTTTGTTAAGATATCTTCCCCTTGCTGCCTCTTTCTGCCTAGGACAAGGGAAGGAGTTACAATTCCTGGGCTCTGATAGCAACTTTTTTTACTGGAAGCGTGGGAGTACTTTCCTTCCCATCACTGCACAATGTGTAGATGAGACCCCAGCAGCCTTCTCTACTCTTTGGGACAGCACATGAATATCCCCATTTCTTTCAGCTGCTCAGCCCTTCGAGAAAGTTCCAGTGTCTCTCTAGGCCCTCCTCTGTTTGTATTATTCACTACTTTTTACTCCCCATAATATCTATGGCAGTGCTTCACGACAATTGTCTCTTTTCTCAGGACAAAGGCACCAAAGAGATTGTTCTTAAAGAACTATAAAAATATTAAACATGGGCTGGCCCAGTGGCATAGCAGTTAAATGTGCACATTCCACTTCACTGGCCCAGGGTTTGCTGGTTCGGATTCCCGGTGCAGACATGGCACGACGTGGCAAGCCATGCTGTGGTAGGCGTCCCACATATAAAGTAGAGGAAGATGTGCATGGATGTTAGCTCAGGGCCAGTCATCCTCAGCAAAAAGAGGAGGACTGGCAGATGTTAGCTCAGGGCTAATCTTCCTCAGAAAAAAAAAAAGAAAAAAGAAAAATATTAAACAATAATAATTTCCCCACAATACCTTTAGTTTGAATATCATTTTTGTTTACATCTTTCAAATGGGTCTAGGACACCCATTTCCTTGTCACAATTCTTACAACTTCCCTGTGAAATAGCTAGGGCAAAGTATTGTTACCCTTATTTTAAAAGGAAAATAAAACACAAAAAAGTAAGAAACGTTTCTCAAGGTTATTCAGCCAGTTAATTTCAGGGATGGAATTAGAAACCAGGTGTCCTGATTCCCAGCCTAGTGTGCTCTCTGCAAATGCTACAAGAACCAGTCTTGTTCTTATGGAAGTGAGATCTCAGGCTGAGGTCAGCAGTACAGAGAAAAGTAGGAATTCAGTCAAATGCCTTCCCTGTCATGGTTCTCATATAAGGCAGACTTCTTCATTAGTCTTTTTGATGGGAATATCTGCCTGGATTTTGAAACCACTGTAGGAACTTCAGATTGTCATCTGTTTCAATGCTACTTGCGCTCTTAAGTCAGTGAGGATTCTGAAGATGACATCCTCTTTTTGTTAGGAAAGACAAGGCTCTAGAAGTTTCCATATGACATGAGCAATTTGTTCACACAAATTATTCGCACAGACTGCTAAGTCCCAGCAGCAAGAGCTGCAGTGTGTTTGAGGTCCCAGGATAACCAGAGTAATTTTACAGTAGACAAACTTATACATACCCCATCACCTAGTGGTTCACAAAAACAGAATTTTCACTTCTGGAGAGATCCAAATAACAGAACAGGTCCTCAAGGTGAGGCCCAAAAAAGTCACAGTCACTCCCTTTTCGAATAACCCAATACATCACTTTTTACTGCTAAGATGTGTACATTGTGAAAGAAAAAAGACATATACCATAATAGCTTCAGATTTTGAGGAATTAAAATTTACTGGCAAGGAAAATGGTGCTATGACGTTAAAAGAAGAAAAACGCGGGGGCGGGGTTCTTCCTTCAAAGAATTTTTTTTTTCCTCTATGAAAACAAACGGTTTCTTCTCAGCTCTGCTCAGCAATGAGGCTGCTGAAACTGGCTCTTTCCTCAGAATTGACTTGCTCCTAACTCTAGTTCTGGGGTCAAAATAACCTTAGTTTTATCCAATTACATCAGCTCAGAATATGTGCTATGCAGCCCTGACGTAAGCCAGTTTGGGGAAGGAGCAGATTTTCCCTCTGCCCACCATGCTCCACGCCGGAATGATCAAACTTTCAAATCCAAAGCAGGGAACCTCACTCCCAAATCCCCTCCCATAAACCACTTCACACATTTGGAAGAAAGGGTAGTGGGAAAATAAAGGCCATGTTTCCATCGAGTCCCTGAGCTATTCCTCATCCAGCAACATCTGGATGTCCATAAAGAAATGGCCTTATAGCAGAGCCAGAAAGTCCTCATATAGGAGATGCGAAATAACTCAAAGAAAGAAAAGAGGAAAGGGAACACAATTACAGAGAAACTACTCTTTTTTAACTCAAGTGAAAGCAACTTATTTCAAGTATCCTTTTTCTGTTTAGAGCTATAAGGAAAAATATGCATGAATTCCTATCGCTGGGGAAATCTTTAGCACAGTCAACACTTCCATCTACCTATTCCCTCATGGAAACAGTACTTACAAATAGACACATATTTATGAAAACATAAAATTTTGATATCAAGGACAGCATAAACCCCTTCACGCATATCAAAACACACCTTGCTCTTTTTCTAAAACTGTTCTCAAAGTAAGCTTGCCTATTTCCATAATATCATGTACAAAAATCTCTGTCTCCAAGATGTAGGCATCCAAACATTTATCGCATTATGAACCCCATCACCCATCTTCCTCCCTCAGGAGTCACCGGGTAGGAAATCAACAAAATGAGTTAGAGGTAGAGATAGGAGCCCTGCTTATCTAATTAACCACCACCACCAAACTTGTTGAAAAGGGTGTGAATGGGAAAGGCAGGAGCTGCAGCAGAGAGAGAATCCTGCAGTCTGCTCTCAAAAGCCACTATCTTGTCATCACAGGTTTATTTAATGATCCCTCCCTCCTCTGAACTTCAGCACCACTTAAACTCTGTGCCACACTCCCAACATTTCTATATTAGAGTGTGTTGTTCTCTGAAGGTGTCAGGCACTTTCATGTTATCTCTGGTATAAAATTTCAAACCACTGAAAAGCATGGAACGTCTCTCTACATTTTCCAATATCCTTTATGCTGCCTGTTACATGAGAGGTGGGCAGTAAACACCAGGTAATATTCCTATTAGTCCTCTAATATTTTTCAGTTCGAAACAAAGTTAATAAATTCATACCTGGGCGAACTTTCTCAAACATAGTTGACCCTGGCATGCATACAAGTTAGCCAGCGGCTGATGGCCCATCATGAATTTTACAGACTCTCTGAGATATTTTCGAGTACTGAAGATGAGCTGCAGCTCCAAGGCAAATCCTCCCATTGTTGATTAGTGGTAACAGTGAGGGGTGGTGACAAGAACACTGAACTGGGAAACAGCAGATTTACCTTAGAGTTGCAGCACTAACCAGTCATGTGTTCAGGTGTTCATGGTAAGTCACTGAACCTGAATTTCCTCATCTGTATGATGGTGGAGGAGGAGGGTGATTAATACCTGCTGTTTTGAAAATTCAAATGTCGGATATCACTTTCCCTGTACTCCAATTCAACAGACATCCATTGATGTAATATGTGTTATCGCTAAGAGAGTCTGGCTAAAGAAACTATCATTTCTACTATCCAACTGTGCCTCCTACCCAAACAGCAATCATAGAACCTAAACAGCAGCTAATTAGTTTCTATAGTTTAGGTTTTGCAAATTAGACCCAATTATCATGACAAACATCGTCAACAAACATTGACTGTCTACTTTGAGTAGACTACAAACAGGTACACAATTTCTGCCTACAACCCATTTAACGTTCACTACAGAACATTTACTTATTCAACAATTATTTACTGAGCACATATTGTGTTCTAGCCCCTGTGCTATACACTGGGGATATGATGCTGAAGAGGACTGACATGGACCCTGCCCTCCTGAAGATGGAGTTCAGAGACAGAAAAGCAGAACCTCAGCCTCTCAACGGGCCTTATGGAGGGAACAGATCATTTAGTTCACTCCCAACTTGAATTGTGAACAATAAAAAGCAAATCTACCTCTGAAAACAATGGCAGTCCATAGCCTGAGCCACTCAAAAAGCCTACACGTGGCCATAACAGCTGGAACAACAGAACTCCTCAGTGGCCACTCCCATCGTGGCTTAGTTCCCCAGCTGGACAATGTGAAATGTAAAATATGACTTCCAATCACTCTGAATTAAGAATCGAGGTCTTAACAGCCCCAACATTTAATGAGGCAATGAGCTCTCAAAATTTTAATGAATTTGCTCAGGAGAAATAATATGAGACTGGTTTAGTCACAGTTACTTTACAATCTTGCCCCTCTTGGGTATTTATTACAGCAAATTTCCTTCATTGATGGGTGGGAACCAATTTAAAAGATTCCTGATACTTAAGAAAATCCCTTCGGAGTTTTATTTTTCTTTTCTCTTTGCAGGAGTTAAGAGGTATCCTTTAAATAAATTAAAATAAAATGAAGATTAAGCAAGCTGATTACCATGGCCAGGCCCCAAATCACCGATTTTATTCTAACAACTCCAGGACTCTTCTCTTAAGCTCCATAACTATCAGTCATTCTTTTCTTTGTTTTTACTGCTACATTTCCCCCTTCTCCAGTGCTATGATCCACTGTCTAGCCATCTTTGATCTGTCTCTCCTATCATACCACTAAAAATGGCTATGAAAGTGGTCTGAAAGCCATAAAATGCTGTAACAATATTAGTGGTGTGTTCCTTTATTCAACAAAAATGTGCTTAGTGCCGACTCTCTGCTGGAGACACTAGGAGTCAGGCCCTCACATTGCCTTGCACAAATGGCTGCCTTTCCCTCCTAGGTACCCAAATGCTCCTCTGTACCTCTTATATCTTGTTGTCACCTTCTATAAGCTCAGGGAGGAGAAGAGATAATACATGTGGCCCACAAATCCTTCAGTAAAGAAGTCTAAGACATCCTTTATTCTGTTGTCCAAAGATTCCTAGTAAATAACTACCATCGAATCAGGAATCAGGATCCCTGGTTCCTAGTTCCAGGTGACACACACCTGGTGCCAGAGACTCTCCCACCTGGCCCCAGGATCCTCCTCTGCCAAGTGAGCTGATCTCTAATTTCCATTCCAGCTCTGCTATTCAAGAGCTCTCTGATATTTTATCTAACCCCATTTCACCGTGTATACCAGAAATAATTCCAGAGCAGTATTTCCCAACATATGTTGCTATGGTCTGAATGTTTGTGTCCCTCCAAAATTCATATATTGAAATCCTACTGCTCAATATTATGGTAGAAGGTGGGCCTTTGGGAAATGATCAGGTCATGAGGGTGCAGCCCTCATTAATGGAATTAGTGCCTTTATAAAACAGGCTCTACAGAGATCCCTTGCCCCTTCTGTCATGTGAGAACACAGCAAGAAGGTACCAGCTATGAAACGCCAAAATGCTACCATGCCAATACATTTATCTTGAACTTTCCAGCCTCCAGAACTTTGAGCAATAAATTTCTGTTGTTTATAAGCTACCCAGTCTGTGGTATTTTGTTATAGCAAATGGACGTCTTCCTGAACGGACTAAGACATATGCTCTTAAGGAACACTGGTTCCACAGGATGTTAATAGGTTTTGCATGCAAAAATGTTTCTGTGGTAAGCTGGGCATACTGATTTAAGAGCTCAGGCTCTGGAAACAAACTGCTTCAGCTGAAGTCTCAGCTCTGTCCCATATGAGCCGTGTGACCTTGCGCAAATTACCTTATCTTTCAGTGCTTTGATTTTTCCCCTCCAAAAAAAGGAGGATGATGAAAACTTTCATAGGGTTTTCATGAGGATTAAGTATGTCAGTATATATTATCACTTAGAACAGTGCCTGGCACACACAGGGAGGATTCAATAAACGGAAGCTTCTATTACTGGTGTCACCTCATCATTGTTATTCAATGTATTCAAGAAACTTAGAAAAAATAAAGTTTATAACAATTATATACTGTAGGACTTCTCATTCTTCAATGTGCATATGGCTTCCCTAGACAGAACTGCATTTCCCAAAATTATTGAACCACAGAATTCTCCTTCTCATGTTCCCACCCCTACCCAGAACATATTGAGATACTTGTGTCAAGTGGAATAGACTTTGGAAAACTCTAGGGGGCCAGCTTGGTGGCGCAGCGGTTAAGTGCACACCTTCTGCTTCAGCGGCCCAGGGTTTGCCGATTTGGATCCCAGGTGCGGACATGGCACCACTTGGCAAGCCATGCTGTGGTAGGTGTCCCACATATAAAGTAGAGGAAGATAGGCATGTATGTTAGCTCAGGGCCAGCCTTCCTCAGCAAAAAGAGGAGGATTGGCAGCAGTTAGCTCAGGGCTAATCTTCCTCAAAAAAAAAAAAAGAAAGAAAGAAAACTGTAACAAAGGGTTAAGAGATCTTGGTTCTATCCTGTCCCTGCTACTAATTATATGTGACTGGGGAAAAAGTAACTTAATATCTTTGTTCCCCGATCACTCTTGTAAAAGTGAGAGATGAACAATCTTACTGAAGGTCATTTGTGATGTTGAAAATTCAAAAATACTATGATAGCTCTCTTTAAGACCATAGGGGTTTAATTGTTCCCATTTGATAAACTATGAAATGTCTCACCGTTTTATCATCCAAAGTCTTCCACAGAAAAATTTCTAGCAACACTAAACAAGTTATAGGTTAAGCAGCCCTGAGAGGTCATGAAAAATTAAAAATAGGAGAAGTCCATGAGAAAAACCCAAAGTCAGAGCAGTTAGAAATTGCTTAAAAGTAGAAATACAGGCCTTAGAACTCAAAAGGCCTTCACATTTAGTCCTATAGCCCTCTCTTAGAGAGGAAGAAACTGAGGCCCAGAAAGAGAAAGTGACTAGCCTAAGGTCACATGGAAAGTTGTTCACGTGTTCCACTTCTTCATAAAAAGTGCTGGCAGAATATAATGAGAGACCTTCAATTCTCAATCCAGCACTGCAGTGATGAACATTTATATACCCACTCCAGTTTAATGCTAGAAAATTGTGGGAGTGACTCATGTGATGAAGATTGACATTCCTCCTGGTATTCTGGTCTTAGGGGGAGAAAAGAGAAAGTGAGATTCAGAGCCAAAAAGAGGTTACTCTTTCCAGGAGTGTGTGTGTGTGTATCTGTCTTTATTTTTATTCTCCTCATTGGTTCAATTTCAGCTCATGAAGCCTAGCATTGGAGAGGAAGTTTAGTAACAAATAAACTGTTTATTTAGTAACAAACAAAATGCAAGGACATTTTTGCCTAGAACTTCTAAATTTGAAGATTCACAGCTTTTGGGGACTCCTCTGACTGTTTGCTTACCCACTAGGTTCCTTACTTCTTCTTCATTGGTTGTTTCTCTCTAGGCCCCGCTGTTAAAAAAACAAAAAAAGAGAGAGAGAGAGGAACTGAGAGAGGGAGGGAGGTGGGGAGGGAGAGAGAGAGAGAGAGAGAGAGAGAGAAGCTATTCCTTTGTCCTATACTAAGGCCTAATTCAACATTCTGGTTCAACCTCACGACTAGCCCTGTAACCTTTCTAAACGTCACTTTCCCTAAATGTAAAATAGAGATGCTAATAACACCCATATAACAGGGTGATTGTGAAGATTAGATGAGTTAACGCATTTAAAAGGTTTAGAGCAGTGTCTGGCACATGGTCGTTATGCAATAAATGGAGACCACTGGCTTCCTTCCGTACTTTCACACACTGGTGCTGCAGTGTAAGTCAGCACTGTCTCGTGAAGGACCATTTTTCTATAGGAATCACAGGCTCTTAAAGTGTGAATTACATTCCTAGAAATTTGTCTTAATGAAAATAAACAAACTACTGTTTAAAGGTTACAGAGAGAGACAGAAGGAAATATATCAAAATGTTAACAGATGTTCTCTCTCACGTGTGACATAAGGGATTATAATAGGTGATTTTTACAGTTTTACAGTCTTCTTTATACCTTTCTTTACTGTTTGAAGTTTTTAGAATGAGCACGTTACTTTTATAACAGAAGACAATAAAGTAGTTTTCCTTGTGAAAAAAATGTTTAAAGAATCATTCCATTCCCCAACTGATCTTTGTCTTAGTGATTTTCTTTTTTGTTTTTTTTTAAAGATTGGCACCTAAGCCAACAACTGTTGCCAATCTTTTTTTTTTTCTGCTTTTTCTCCCCAAATCTCCCCAGTACATAGTTGTATATTTTAGTTGTAGGTCTTTCTAGTTGTGCTATGCGGGACGCCACTTCAATGTGGCCTAATGAGCAGTGCCATGTCCGTGCCCAGGATCCGAACTGATGAAACCCTGGGCTGCTGAAGCGGAGCCTGTGAACTTAACCACTCGGCCACGGGGCTGGCCCCAGTGATTTTCTTTTAATCATTCACCATTCTGAGGGCAAATGGCAGAACCCATTCCATAAGTCTGGTTCCTGTTTATTGCAACAAAATTCATGTAACGATTCTGGTCACCTTTTATGTGTTTTGGTCTCTCTTAGGAGGAGGGTGAAGGCATGGAAAATAAAGAGACAACAAGTTGAAAAATCACTACGTGGAGCCACACGGCACAGACCAAAGCATCCCCAATAAATAGCCATGCAGATGAACACTCCATCATGAATAGAGACTCTCCCCCAGCATCCATCCTTTTCTTCCCCTCACCCAACCTGCTCCCTGGGTAAGTTAATACCCCAATGTCAGCATTAACTCTCCTAGCTTTGGTCAGGTTGTGTCACAACCCTAGAATTACTTAAACATAGGTTTTTTTTTTGTATTTATTATTGAATTACAGTCTGATGAGGGAGACCACTGCAAGCATGCAGCACCATAAAAATTCTGTGGAGTGCCAGCTTCCCCAGCCTGTCGTGTCCTTCAGACAGCACTGACAAATGGAGCAGTCTGTAGAGAGCTCCTCCTGGTGACATGAGTTACCTTGCCAACTAGGGCTCATTACAAAACATGGACCATTGCATTGGGCTGGAACAGAAGGCAATTTTCTATTCATTTATAACTCATGCCACTCACTTGTTCAACCTCAGCTCTTAAGGGGATGGCTTTGCAAACAGAAGCCCCCTTGGCCATATAAATTGGCTGTAAATTTATCTTTAACCGTCACTAAAGCATTTTAGCTCTATTTGTTTGTTTTTCATTACAATTAGAAATGGTACACCTTTCTGACTTGAAATTTACATGTAGTTCTTAAAAATTAGATTACCAGAATCATATGCCAAAATCACATTGCAAACCACAAGGCATATTCCTCCTTTACAGTCACCATTTAGATATTTAGCACATGCGGAAAAATGCAGCTTGAGTGGTTATTGTTTTCTCACATTTTATTCCAAAAATCAACAGTCTAGCTAACAATTGTTCCCCTTTTCAAATATTTTCTACTGCAGGCAAGTAACAAATGCATTTATAAGCTACAGACTAAAATTATCCCATTGACAGGGGATAACAACTAGTAAACATTATTTAGTTATACTCAATTAAAAAAAAGAATTTCACGTGCTACAGTGAGATTGGGAAGGGCATCTCAAGAAGAGCTGGGAAGGGAGTCAACGTTTACTGAGCCACCTATTATGTGTCACGTGCATTTACACACATTGTCTCATTAATCCCCACAATGGTTTAAAGAAACTATTGTTCTCCTTATTTTACAGAGGAGAGGATTGAAACCCAGATGAGTCACCCACCTTAACTCATGGGGCACAGCGCGAAGCATGAAGAGCCAAACAGTAAAGCCAGGCTTCTCTAACATTAGAACCCAGGCTCTTCCCAAGATTGTAAATAATGATGATGACGATGATATTAATAAAATACTGACCTGTATATATCTCTCTTCCATTATTTAAGTAGGGCTTGTAAGTTTGGGAGGGGTCTCACCTGCCTAGGGAAAAATCTCAGACTGAGTGAAAGCTCCTGGTAATCTTTACCTCAAAACCACAATGAAGCAATACCACAAAACCTCAAATATTTTGAAAGCATTATCAAATACCTGCTATTTCCCCCACCATCTGCTTTCAGGAGAAAGTAAGTTTTCTTTCTCAGCAGGTAGGACGGGAACAATTTGCATATAATTGTTGTTGATTCTATTGCTCTTATTTGTTGCTATGTACACTACTAGGCCCCAAAACTCTCAGAGAAATGCTCTAGGCTTTATCCACTACTTTTTCTCCAGAGGCAAGCCCATCTTAGAGAGATTTGCCCAAGACACTTGCCCAAGGTCTCTCTGAAATGCAGAAATGGAGCTAGGGTCTTTGTCTCCCAAGTGCAAGGCTGGTTGTGCATCTAGGTGAAGCAGACTATGCCTACCTTTCATGATTCAGATCTACCAAGCAAGTTGTGATGCCCAAGCTTTCCTTCCATACAAAGCACTGCCAACTGCACGCTGATTCTAAAATTCTATGTAGACTCTAATTGGTAGAAGACTTTGATTACTGTTTCATACTTGTGTAAAACCTCTCCTTTTCCAAGCTCATCACATCTGGTTCCACCACACTCTTCTCCTCCTTCTATTGATTTCTGGTCACTTCCAAGATTCACTGAGAACAATTACACCTAGTTCACAGACCTCCTCTCAACTCAATGCTGACATAATCTTGCATAGCTTTCAAATCCATATGAATCAAATTTCTAACATCCTCGTCCTCAACCTTTGGCTCTTTGCATCTGAATCTCCGGTGGAGCTTATTAAAAAACAACTTTTCTAGATCCTACTCAGACCTCCCAATCAAAATTTCCCATGGTAAGACCCCATGACTCATTTGTAAAAGCTCTCTAATTGATTATAATATCCAACCAAGTTCAAGAACTGTCCTAGCCTCACAGTTTGAGCTACTCAACACAGCGGCCTTCCCCTCCACTCTACCTAGTCACTCCTATCCAGAAAGACTCCATGAAATCATTAGGAATTGTCCAATATCTTAAATCTTAAATGTAAATCTCCTATTCTCTGAGCACAATCTCCCAGCACTCAAGCTCCCTCATTCCCTTAACTTGCCTATCACCTGATCTTCACTTTTGAGATCTCCAGACTCATTGATTCATCACTTCAACCATGCTTTGGCCAATATCCCCAACCTTCTAGGTTCTCTTGTCTGGGGATACAAAGAAAAATAAGACATCGCCTGCTACCTCCAGAAGTACAGAGTATCAAGGAGGAGCCAAAAATGTAAATAAATAATCACAGTACTATATGAGAAGTGTCACTCTATCACAGAAGTCTTCCCTATAACATCCTCTATCATTCTCTAGCTCTTTCTTCTACTTTATTTTCCTTCATATTACTTTTCACCACCTGACATTTTATTCTACATCCATTTATATATTGTTTCTTGTCTGTCTACACACTATAAGGTAAAATTCAAGGGCATAGGACTTTGTTTTGTTCACTGCTCTGTTCCCAGTGCCTAAAACAGCGTCTGGCACAGAGTTGGTACTCAATAAACTGTTGTTAAGTGAATGGATAAAATGAATAAGTGCTATGACAGAGATACACAAAGGAAGTACAAAGGGAAAATGAAGACCTATCTAGGGATGTAGGGTTAGTATTTGTGTGAGTGAGGGACTGTGTATATGAGAGAGAGCCAGATTGAGAGAGAGAGAGAGTATGAGAACAACCCAGATTAAATAACCCTCCCTAGGCTGGGTTAAGTACCCCACCTCTGGGTGTCCATAGGACCATCTGTATGCCTCTAATCTTACGCTTATTTTTATGACATTTCATTTATCTGTTTATCGCTCTCCCCTAGCATATTTGATATCTACAGGAGTAGGCACTACGTTGCTATCTATATCCCAAATGCCTAGCATAGTGGCAATCACAAAATAATGCTCAATAAATGTTGCCTGAAAAATAGTGAAACAGTGATTGGTTATTTTAAAAATAGTGATAGCCCAGTAACGGTTAAAATTTTAAGCTATTATCAGCCCTAAATTCTACATTGCCTAGACACATGACCTTGGGCAAGCTTCTTAGCCTCTCAGAACCTCAGTTTTCACCTTCCCCACAGGGGTTCTATAGGGATTAAGTGAGATAACATAATATATGCACAATATCTAGCTTAGCATCCGGCACATGATAGGTTTTAACTATATGCTAGCGTCTATACTAAGAGCCATTTTCATGAATGGAAGTAAAGCACTTTGGAACAGATATTGATAGGAGAAGGATATGAAATCACGATAGGTTTTAACTATGTACTAGCATCTATACTAAGAGCCATTTTCATGAATGGAAGTGAAGCACTTTGGAACAGATATTGATAGGAGAAGGATATGAAATCACTGGGGAGCTTAGTGAGGCATCTCTGAGAGTGGACAAAGTCCTGGGAGAACAGTGGGATTGGCCCCATCCCAGTCTTTGCACCACAGTTACTGGTACCTGAACAGAAAGGCTCTGTGGATAAGAAATAGGCAACGGCATACGGTGACTGTCAAAAGGGAAAAGAAAAAAGAAAAACAGCCCACGGTTGGCACTGACCTTGAACCAGGCCATTTTATTGTGGATAAAAGAACTAAGAGAAAAGTATTTCATTAGGACCCTGACACATCAAGTGCAGTATTAATGGGCTGCTTCCAAAGAGCAGACGTCAAAGTAAATGCCCTCTGCTCCCGGGGAGCTGGAAGTCGACAAATTGTAGTGCATTCTGATGAGGAGCTGAGCCAGTCAGAGCCTTATATAAAATGCTGGAAAATCCCAGGTGACAAATCATACTAAGCAACATGGAGGCATGCATGACATTTGCTTCTGCAAACTAAGCAAAGCTCTCTCACAGATAACATCAAGCCAGCTTGTGAGTAGTTTGCTTTGCCAGAGTTGCTGCTTAGGTTCATCTTTCCTTTTGAAAGAGATAAGAGGTAAGTGTTACAGTAGCTGCAACATGGTAGAACTGCTGAGCTATGGGAATGGGTATCTTTTAAAGTCAATGGTATTCAAAATGCTAACAGTGGGGATTGGCTAGGGGAAGAAAAAGGAGTAAGGATTGTGAAACGAAAGGCAGAGGCAAGGTCAGACATCGAAGGCAGAAGAAAGAAGAATCTGGATAAGGAGGGAGAAAGCACTCACATTCAAAGCCCAACTATTTTACAATAATTGAAACAATCCAGCCATCTTTCCCCCCCGAGAAAACACTAACATAGGCTAAATTAATACAGGGACATAGTACCTAGCAGTTATAATTATAATGGAACTGGTCTGTCTTAGGATTAGATTTTATATTACTCAGTAGCTATTATCTAATTTTTTCAAGTCTAAACTACTTATTAAGAAAAAGAGATAATCCTCGAAGTTCAGGCTCTTCTCCACTTATAGCATAGTGCTAGACATAGAAGAGATGCTCAATAAATAGGTTGTCTTGTTAACATCAATGTCAATTTTCCATTTTTGGTCTTTTTCCTCTTTCTCGCAATTTCTCCTTCTGCCTCTGCTCTGGTTATTGCTTAGCCTTTCTGGGGGTCATCAGGGATAAGAGATTTCTGAGGATAATTCTAAATTTTTAGAGATGTCCACTAGATAAAGATGTCAAAGAAGGTATAAAAAGAAGTACTAGATAACTCCAGAGTAAAGATGAGAAGACTTAATGCCCCCGCACATGTACTAAAAGGGAAACGACAGTATTCAGAGAACAGAGGAGAGAGATAAAGAGAGAGCGAGAAGAGGAGAGAGGAGAGCAAGCATGAAGGGGGAGGGGGTAATCAGAAAATACATGAAGGGTGACGTGTGGAAAATCCATAGTTACCTAAAATTTACTTTCTTCTCAGAGGCTTCTGCTATCATTAACCATATATTGAACATGTTTTAGAATCTTTATATTCATTTCACCATCACCACTCCTCTGCAAAGTAGGCATTATCATCATGCCCTTTGTATAAATGAGGAGACTAGCAACAGTCTCTGTCCCTATATCTTGTTACTTCACGTTCATACTGCCTTAGGGGAGAAGAAGCAATAAGAACAATGACCTGGCCTTCGTATCAGATATTACCTACCTCAGAATGCAAGCTATAGAAGAAAACACTGCCCTCTTCCCTCTTAATTTCAATATGGCTCTCTAGAGATAAAATCATTCAGTAAATCTGGAACAACCCCGTTTCAATACCCCCACTACTGCATGAATCCAAGAGACACTGAAGACACATCCTTTGAAATATAATCAATATAAGATTATGCAGTAAAGCTATCCCAGGAAGTACCTTTGTATCTTGTCACCTAGTTTCAGCATAAAATATTATTGTAAATAAAATCCACCTTCCGGTAACTAAAATGGGCATAACATTAGGCAATATTCCTAGGATTTATTGGCAGTTGGGGAAGGGGGCAAATCAGTAAATAGAATGGGGCTAGAACTTGGGTATCATGGTAATATTAAAGCAGCAACCAGAGTTTGTCTTTTATAGGGTTAACCTTTCAAAATCTTTTCAAAACTGGCCAGATCTACTTGGAATGTTTCTCAATACAATTGTCCACCCTTGCCAAGAAAGGTTCCTATTAAATGCAAGGGGATAAAATTTGCTGGTTGTAGCATGTTTTCTTCTGAACAGATTAAGAGCTGTTCAATAGAAGTATAATAGAATGTGTAAATCTAGTATGACTTGGGAGCAGTGTATCTGACATTGAAGATACAGAGCTGTCATAGCGGAGATAACCCGTACATTGAACAGTAGAAATTCCGGCAGAGATAATGCATCTTCTGACAATAAAAACAGATTTAAGCCAAAATAAAACACCAAACACCTCATAAAAACAGCCACCAGCAGCCACCTTCTCAGCATAAGTTAAAAATTCAATAGGGATCATTGCCAATTAAACAGGCAGCCTTGACATTAAAGCTGTATTGTAATAAATAAAACTGAATCCTGATATTGGTCTTGTGATGGGGAAGTGTGTAAGCAGAATACCTTCCTGTTCCATTGGGCTTAGAAAAGAGTCAGTTGACCTTGGTTTATAGAAATAAACCTGGACAACTGGGTTGGTTTCTCCATCTAATGATTGGTCACTTTTAGCAATCTGTTTCCAGAGAAAACACTTCTCATTGACTCTGAAGAAAGTATAGAAAGTTCTGGTAAGTTCTGGAGGTATAACTTCCAAGTCTACCAACTCCACATTTCTCCTTATATCAGATTATATAACTCATCTACCTGCCCGCTCACACACATTAAGACTCAAATGAGAATTCACACAGAGAAATATTTTCTACTACTTCCATGCTAATTTGCTCTGTTTTCCTATACAACCCAGTTTCTTGGATGGCTTTTAAAAATTCTTTCGAAGAAATATTTGCACTTGCACCAAGCTGTGGAGGAAATTTTCATTCCCAGATCCCAGAATGAAATTTTCCTGAAGGAAGCCCAGAAGAGCTCCTACTACTCCTAGCAACCTCTTTATCACATACTCCTCTGTGAGATGAAGAATTGTCATCCCTGAATCCACAGCCTCAGTGGCTGCTAAGGGAGGGCATCTATATACCATTCATACTTGGGACTCAAATAGGACTGCCATAAACCATGGAACCTATTCCTGAACCTTTACCTTAGCAACTGCCAGCCTGTACACTTAAACACACTGAGACGGAAATGAGTAAATCTGAGAATGATCGTATTGAAATCATTACCAATACTCCAGGGGCCAAATTCTCCTTTTCAACTGAGTAAGATACACAGCAAAATAAATGTGGAGCTAATTCATATTTACAAGAATGAAAGTCTAAAGAAAGGGACTAACTTGATGGTTCAGGCTGTCAATATTATAACAGAGAAACAACTAAAAAATGACTAAAGACAGAGCAAAAGTTTGACTACTACATAAATATTAAAATAATCAATGTCCCTTAAACTGAACTTCTCAAGAAGGGCTATAAAAATCAGTGAATATTAGCATGAATACATAAGCTTTGTATAGCAACACAGTTGCTATACAAAGCTCCCCATCCCTAAAATTTTATGCCTACAATATCCAGGGTATCTGACTTCAGGCTCTTCTCTCCTCTATAGATGATAATCTCCTATTGATGCCGCTTACCTGACTTGGTATATACTGGAAGGGAAAGATGATGAATAACATTAGGTATTATAATGGTGTGGCAGACTGCTGGTTGCCCCTTGAAATTTTTTCTTTCCTTCATTTTAGTAATAGAACCCCTCCCTAGTTCTAGCCAGACATGTGGCTGCCCAGTTAGAAACTACCTTTCCCAGCTTTCCTTACAACTAGGTGTGGCTCTGTGAGTAGCCAAAAGGATATAAGCAAAAGTGATGTGTGTATCTTCTGCTTCAGATCCTTAGAAGTGAAAATACTTGGGGGCCGGCCCAGTGGTTAAATTCACATGCTCTGCTTCGGCGGCCCAGGGTTTCACTGGTTCAGATCCTGGGCACGGACATGGCACCGCTCATTAGGCCATGCTGAGGTGGCATCCCACACAGCACAACCAGAGGCACTCACAACTAGAATATACTACCACGTACTGGGGGGCTTTGGGGAGAAGAAGAAGGAAAAAAAAAGAAGATTGGCAACAGATGTTAGCTCAGGTGCCAATCTTTAAAAAAAAAAAAAGAAAGAAAGAAAGAAATGAAAATACTTGACTTATACACCCTTTCTTTCTTCCTTCCCGTGGGCTGGAATCCAGCTGCAACAGTGATCCAGTTTTGACCATGCAGACAAGGGGCACTGCTAGGTCACAATGGAGTCATAAGATGGAAGGAATCTAGGCCCTTAAGGTATCCCATGGAGCAAAGCTGCCCCATCCAGAGAAATCAAAGAGAAAGAAACTTCTATATTATTTAAACCACTATCTTTTGGGGGCTCTTTGTGACAGTATCTTAACCTACATCCTAAGTAATACCGGTGAATTGTTTAAAAACATTTGCTGTAGGAACAGATAGACTGGTTTGGATTCTTGGCTTCCACGTCACTAGCTACAGGTCTTTGAGAGAGTCCCTGAAACACGCCGAGCCTCAATGCTCCCATCTGTAAAATGGCGCTAATAACGTGCTAGGACTATTGAAAAGACAATGCATGTAAAGCTCTTAACACACTGTCTGTCTCACTTTAACTGTTTAATGTTGCCTATAGCTAAACAAAGAGTGGCTCAATGAGATGGAAAAACGAAAGAAATTCTGGCAAATTAATAAATGGGAGTTTCTCTGGATAACAAAAAATTCTAAGACAAGCAGAGAAAGCTTTGCTTTAAGATTTCCTACCATTTTTGTGCCATTACTGGGAAGCTTCTCCAGGGACTACATTTCTTTGTGACACGTTGCAAATGACGTGGAAGTCCTATTCTATGGAAATCTCCTAGGAAAAGAGTCTCCAAATGCATGGGAGATTCTGTTCATATCAAATAGGATTCCATAGAATGTGCAGATAAGAATAAGTCAGCAAAGATCTGACCTGTTTAGATGGCAAATCATTAGCACAGGTAAGTAGCTTCCCGAACACCTGGGAGATAAAAATGTACCACAGAAGCAACCCAAGAGAAGTCTGCTTCTCCAAAGGTCAAGCCCTTGTCAGAAGTCAAAATTCATGACACATGAAAGAAGTAGGAACATGTTGTTCAGCTGGGGGACCGGGGCAGCTACATTATGTTGTTTTTCACTTTGCCAATTTCCAATGCCGGAGAGTGCTCCATAGAAGCAGAGAAGGGGAAAAAGTATCAAGTCTTTGAAACGAAATGGTGTTAAGAGAAACACTGCAATCAAGATACAAAAACATTGTCCAGTGAGACTTATTGGAACATAGCAGCCCAGAGAGCCCAAATAATATTATAACACCACCACATCTGCAACAAGCATCCTCTTCCTAGTCACTCTGGCAAGTGGCTTACTCACTTTCTGCATATGAGGCCTTGTTTCTGTCACAGAGAGATATCACAGTGACAAATTCTAGCTTGAGTTGTGCCATGATTACATAGGCACCAGCATCATCTCTGGATTTCTTAAAGTGGCAGTGACTTGTCAGAATTACAGAGGCTGTCACTGGCAATTGTCCAAATAGTCGGATAAATAGAAAATGGTTTAGGTATCCCCAGAAATAACACAAGGTAAGTAATCCTGGGATGTGCTAGGAAAGCATGAGCAAATACGGTTTTTCTTGAGATTTGTTTGATGTTCCTATTTTTTGATATCTACCTGTAAGATCCTACCTGACTTTGTTTACTGGCCTGTGGACTACTCTTTCTACATCTACTTAATCTATATTCATTAGAGGGAGAAAAACACTTTTATACTTATTTTGAAATAAAAAAATCATTTTTTATCATTTTCACTTGGTCTTTGTTCATATTGAAGAAGATACAGGAGTCACTAAGACATCAGGTACCAAATATTTTTTCCAAGTGTCCATTTAACTGCCATCTAACTCTTCTCCCTCCCAACTCTAGTGTTCTTTCTGGTACCATAATCTCCTACCTCCACCTTTTCTCTCCCACGTCTCAGAAGACTTCTTGGTTTTTTTTTTTTCGCCTTCACGTTATCACTCTTCTTTTTTTTTTTACCCTCCACTCACTATTAAGCAAACAAACAAAAAATTGGATTAGTAGTAAGAGTTATAGAGTCAGACAAACCTGGCCTGATCCCTAATTTTTCCTGTATATTCCTGGGCAACTCATGTAACCTCCCTATGCATAGTTCCTTCCTTTGTAAAATGAGGGTGATAATAAAGTATCTACATCACTGGGTTGTTGAGAGGATTAAATGAGATATTATTAGATGTACAGCACCAGCACCATGTTTGGCTTCATTATTCTAGACATTCTGCTTTCCTAAACATTCTGAGCAAGCAGGATGCTCTGGACACTATGTGAACCCCCAATCTCACCTTTAGTGTGACTCTACCATTTTCCATCTTATGTACCTCTCTCCTATCCTAATCCTTTCTTTTTTTCTTGTGTCTTAGCCATGCTAGTCCCAATTATATCTGATAGTATCCCGCAGTGGTGAAGAGGCTGATTGTGCCCTGAAGATGATATAAACATCAGCCTGCTCGGTGTGGAAATGTTTCTCTCAGTGTGTCTAAGCACATATGCTCAGACCAACAAATGGTTTCCAGGAGGGAAGCTGAAAGCTCTTTGGTAATTCTCTTTCTGATCTTCAAATTCTGTCAAAAAACAAATTTCTATCTACTGCCTTGGAAGGAGATCTAACGGCAAATTGGAATTAGGAGCTATAGGTCCAAGCCTCTATCTGTCAACTAGTACTTTAGATACATCAGTGAGGTGGTTTCCTCCTTTAAAAAGGGAGGAGAAGAAATCAATGGAAACTAGAAGAGTAAGGAGTTTGAGAAGATATATAGAAGAAGAATGGTTGTAGGGTGGGTTGGAATGGTGAAACTTTATAACGATCATCTCTAGAGACATTCACTGACACCCATCTGTTCCCTGGGCTGCCTGGCCCTTCTTCACAGGGACAAATTCTTCTTTCCTGAGAAGACATTTGGGCAATTTGAAACTTGGTCTGAAGGCATCCAGTCCCTTCTGTTCATGGATAGGGGAATAATTTTTTAGGAAAAGTAACAACAGGCTACCTGTTCAGTAAATAAAATCAATTTTAATTGGCTAGTAAAAGTGTAATATTTTTTAAAGGAAAAAATTTTTAATCCAAGAAAGATCTTGGGGATACTTTTTATGGATCAGAGTTCTCTTGGACCAATACCACTACAATTTCATTCATAAACTTATTCTTCATTTTTTTCTCTTTTCACTGCATAGTAATTTCCTTTCTGAATCAAAGAGCTCTAAGCCATTCTAAATTGAGTGTGGGGGTAACAAGTAAGAGGCACTAACAATAAGGTGATGGGCTTAAAAATCTGGATAAAAAACTAAAACGTCTGATTGAGAACTTAAGCCAAATAGTTTGCAAATCTCTTTAAAATTAGCATTTTCAACAACCCATGGAATGAGAGAAAATATTTCCAAATCATGTATCTGAAAAGGGGTTAATAACCAAATTAAATAAGGAACTCCTACAAGTCAACAACAAAAACAACCAACCTGGTTATAAAATGGGCAAAGGACTTGAATAGACATTTTCCCAAAGAAGATGTACAAATGGTCAACAAGCACACAAAAAGATGTTTAACATCACTAATAATTAGGGAACTGCAAATCAAATATCACCTCACATCCACTAGAATGGCTACTATCAAAAAAAACAGAAAAGAACAATTTTTGGCAAGAATGTGGAGAAAAGAGATCCCTTGTGCACTGCTGGTAGAAATGTAAAATAGTGCAGCTGCTATGTAAAACAGTATAGAGCTTCCTCAAAAAAATTAAAAATAGAATTACCATATGATCCAGCACTTCCACTTCTTGGTATATACCCAAAAGAATTGAAAGCAGGGACTCAACGTCATACTTGTATACCTATGTGCATAGCAGCATTATTCAGAATAGCCAAGGGGTAGAAGCAACTCAAGTATCCATTGGCAGAAGAAATGATAAGCAAAATGTGCTATATGCATACAATGGAATTCCACTTTTAAAAGGGAGAAAATTCTGACACATTCTACAACATGGATGAACCTTGAGAACATTATTTTAAGTGAAATACGCCAGTCACAAAAGGATAAGTGCTATATGATTTCACTTATATGAGATGCCTAGAGTAGTCAAATTCCTAGACACTAAGTGTGGAATGGTAGCTCCCAGGGGCTGAGGGAGCGGGGAATGGGTTGTTAGTTTTCAATGAGTATGCAGTTTCACTTTTGCAAGATGAAAAGAGTTCTGGAGATAGATGGTAATGATGGTTACACAACAATGAGAATGTACTTAATGCCACTGAACTGTACACTTACAAATGGTTAAGATGGTAAATTTTGTGTTGTATATATTTTACCACAATTTTTTAAATGTTATGATCATCAAAAATAAGGAAAGTTTCAGAAGCCAGTACAGCAAGAGGCAGCTAAGTAGACACAATGACTAACTGTGATGTGATATCTTGGAACAGAAAAAGGGCATTAGGTAAAAACTAAGGAAATCTGAATAACATACAGAATTTATGTAATGTAATGCATACATAAATAGATTCATCAATATACCCTACAAATACATCATGCTAATGTAAGATGTTAACAATAATGGAAATTGGGTGTGAGATATATGTGAACTCTCTGTACTATCTTAATTGTTCTAAAATCTAAAACTATTGTAAAATATACAGTTTATTTTTAAAAAAAAAAACAAACAATTTGCCCTGATTTGCACAAAGTGACCCATTTAAAATGAACCCCAATTACAGCTCTATAGCTGACATTTGAATTGTTATTCATCCTGCTCAGTTAGTACCCACCTCTAAGGAGCTTTAACGTGCTTCACTGATCATTTCTTTAATCTAATTAATCCAGAGTTCATCCATGTGAGGCTAGGGCAAGCAGCATTACAGAATTATCCTCTTTTTTAGACAAGGAGACTGAGGCACAGAAAGATTAAGGGTTGGCCCAAGGTCAATTAACTAACGATGTCAAAGCCAAGAAAGTAACCCTATTGTCCCCATTTACCAGTTTAGCATCCAAAGGCTTTCTTCTTTAATGAGCCTTTCACAATACAAGTAAAATTGGAAGACATCAAGAATGTGGCCAAAGCTTAGCTATCTCTCTCTAAATAGCATGATTCACTCACCCCAGGTTCACTACTATGGCAAGCGAAGCCAGGTACCTGAGGGTTACTGCAGCTATTCAATAAGCAATCTGCATTTTTCCTGTTTAACTTGAGGGGTGACTCAGGAGTACTGAGGATTTGTGAGTTTGTTTTGCAGAAGAAAGAGAATGCCTTCAGGGAGTTGGCCATTACCAGATGGCCAGGCCCCCAGCAGCAGTTGACGCCCAGAAGTCAGATTTCCCAGGGGCTCATCAGGAGTGACCCTTTTGTCTCTCCAAAGCATCTCCTGCCAAGCCCCTTAGCTCTATAAAACTCTCTGCTTTCTGCTCTTGTGAAGGCAGATTTGAGTGAACCCATGCTCCCATCTTCTCGTTTGGGCCCATTTGAATAAATCTCTCTCCGTCTCCAAGCACCAGTGTCTCAGTGTTTGGCTTACTGAGCATTGGGAACATGGACTTGAGATTAAGAGGTTCAGTCTCACAAGGACTCCTTTAACTTTGTGCCCTGATGTTTTACTTGCCCCCAATATTCTCCTTTGTTCCCCAATTATTATATACCTCCACATCATAATTGCTCAGCAAATATATGTGAGCTGAATGAATAAAGGAATACATGTAAGAATGGATGAATGAATGAGTTGGCAAGGGCAAGGGACATTAGTGGACTCTAGTGAGAATAACTCCTGCTCCAATCCACATGGTAGCCAGACAAATAGTGGAAGATCTTTTCTCTCAGCATCCCAACCCTCCTCTGCATACCCTTTTTATTGTAATCAACCAAATTATTTTCTAAGACTTGTCTCTCTCCCTCTCTCTTTCTCTCTATCCCTCCATCTCTGTCTCTGTCTCTCTCTCTCTCTCTCTCTCTCTCTCTCTCTCTCTCTCTCTTTATAAACTCTTTTACTTATGCCACATTTTTGAACTAATTATGTGGGGTGATTATGCTAGCACATTATGTCTTTTGCTACTACCACATACCAGGATTTCCTTCTATGGCCTTCAAAACACTTGTGCTTCATCATATGCAGACACTTTTCTATAGCAAATTGAATCTTTTTCCCCATTTATACATTATAATTGCAGGAATGTTACATCTTCAATTTTCAATTGACATCAGTTTTAAATACTTGACCTCTGTTTCCTTGCTATCCATCTCGTAAGAGTTCATAATCTACTAAAGCCAACACTTAAAAGCAGCAGATGCATTACATATGTTAACAGATCTTCCTTAAATAAATCTCTCAGTAATGCAACTAATCACTTCATTTGTTTTATTAAATTTGGATTTTTTAAATGAGTGATTTTCCAAAATATAGGCATACCTATAGTCTGTGAGCCATAACAAACTATATTTGCCGACTATTATTTTTATGTTCCCTTTGATTTAAACATTTAAAAATTCCAAAACATAGCTCCCCTGTGTGTTTTAACTGCCGCATATCATTTGATCATCTACAGCTATAAGCTGTTTTCCTATCCTAAAGCACAATCGACCCTGATTGTAGGCAGTTCTAAATAAGAATATGGGTAGTATTAACACTCAGCTTTTGGAAAGTAGCTTTAAGACGGTAGGGTATCTTGAAAATATAATTTGCAAATGTTCACAATTGAGCACTAACCTTTATGCTTAATTTAGAATGAGTGCTCAGGCAGAGCTCTTCCTCCAGGGCACCTAGAAGCCTGCTGACACTCAGTGCACATTAAAAGCCATTTAACTAGCAATGCAGTGATGGAGTAGAAAGACTGGCAGTTAGGGGTAGGGAATGTATAAGTTTTTGAGCATGGCTGGTAAAAAAAAAAATTGATATTCCTCCATGAGGAGGAAACATGGCATTCTTTGGTTCCATGAAAATATAACAGAGCATGATAAGGGAGAGGGTTGAGGCATCACGTGTTATCAGAAGAGAAAGCTGACTGCTATATCACACACCTGAAACATTTACAGATACTTGCCCATTTCCTGTTCAAATTACACACTTTTATTTGCTTTCCATTCTGCACAACACATTTATCTATGACTTGCAAACGAGGTAAATACCCAGTCACATATCATAAGTAAATTTTGCTCAACAAAGTTTGTCAATTGTGCTGCCTCAATCCCACTCCTCCGCCTCCTATCAAAGTGGCCATTTTCAATTTTACCCTCCTTTAGGGTAGAGATCATATCTATGGTATATTTTTTGTGCTGCACTGACACTCTGCTGGATGCACAAATACACATTCAGATAAAGTGGTTTGGATTCTAGAAAGAAGCGAAATGCCTATTCTATCATTCTGACATAAATCTAGGTTCTGTCATCATTTCTAAGTAGGAGTATCAGCCCTTTAATTACTGTCTAAGTGACCCAAGAACCACTAATTAGTCATGTGCAAAAATTTCTTCAAATATAAATTCCCATCATCAGTGCCAGTAGCTCCATAAGGCACTTCAAGCTCAGGAACTCCTAAAGAATACGCCTCGTGTTATTTCCTTTATCTGCAATGTCCTTCTCCGCTTGGCTGCCTAGTATTCACACTACAGAGCAGAGGTCAAGTTCCTAATCTTAGTTAAAAATCTCTTGAACATCCTTCTATTTCCCTCGCAAGTAGTCCTTGTGTTGGAATCATTGACTTATGTACCAATCTCCCTCGCTGCATTGTAAACTCCAAAACTGAGTTATCTTTCAACACTGAATGTCCAGTGCCTAGCACAGTGCCTTGCATAGCGCATCACTAAATAAATGTGAAATAAATTACTATGCAAAGAGAAAAAGTTATGCCTCATTTTAACCTATTTTGCTAATCCTGCCGATTCTGCTTAAACATGTTCTCATCCTCTTTCTTCACGCTGAAAGATTTGGCTCTGTGGGTGGCTATATAAAGCTTGGGCCTTGCCCTGGGATTGTGTGGGGATGGTCAACTAGATTTTGACAGATGAAAGAGACAGAAAATATAACTCTTAAGTGGCTTAAATTAAAAGGGGATTTATTGGATCATATAATGAAAAATTCCAGGTAAACAAGTAAGTATTGATGGCTCAAACAAGTATCCATGATCCCATGCCTCATTCCTTGACTTTAACCTCTGACTCTCATCCATTTCAGGTTTGTCTGTCATGGTTGTAAGATGTCTGTAGCAATTCCAGAACTTACATTCACACAATTCTATGTCCATTGACAAGAGCACAAACCTCTTTCCCAGAAGTGTCCACAAAAGTCTCATTGCAACTCTTTTGCTCTAGTTGGGTCATATGCCCATCCTTGAACTACTAATTGATGCTTAGGAGAATGCAAGGCTCTAAATGGCTTAGGCCTAGGTCATGTGCCTGCCATAAGCACATGGACTAAGAGTGGGAAGAGGCAATCTACAAAGAATAAATAAAGGTATGGTTTTTAAAAAGAAAGGTGAATGGATTCTAGCTAGCAAAACAATCAATGCTGAATTAATATACACAAATGAAAATTACCTAAAATTCAATCAAGGAGACATGTGATTGTAAATTAAAATAGCTGAATGGAAATACACCATAACAACATTATTATATAGATATGAGAAGAGGGAGGCACACACATTAGGTCAATTTCTTGATTCCATAAACCCATATATCTTTTCACTCCTCGAAGATCAGAAAATTGTACCTCCCGTGGTACACTGAAGTATTTTTACAATGCCTTCATAATGGACATGTAAATGGCAGGGATTGGTCTCACTACCTCAAAAGACTACTAAAAAAAAACCTATTAATTTACCCAGTAACATAAATGGAATTAACTCGGTTTGAATACTGAAACAGCACATAATTGCCCATTTGTCTACAGTCCAAAGGGTACGGTTTTTATATGACTCTAGAAAAGAAAACTTAAGAGGTTGGCCCAGGGTGGCACAACGGTTAAGTCTACACATTCCATGTCAGCGGCCCGGGGTTCACCATTTCGGGTCCTGGGTGTGGACCTATGCGCTGCTTGTCAAGCCACGCTGTGGCAGGCATCCTACATATAAACCAGAGGAAGATGGGCACAGACGTTAGCTCAGGGCCAGCCTTCCTCAGCCAAAAATAAAAGGAGGAGGATTGGCAGCAGATGTTAGCTCAGGGATAATCTTTCTCAAAAAAAAAAAAAAAAGAAAAGAAAACTTAAGATGTACATAAGATTTCATATTTTACAGACAAAGTAAGAATTATATTTCTCCGTGCTTTAAATATGTGGAAATTGTAGCAAAAATGAATCTTACAAACAGGTGTCCTAAAGCCCAGATTACCTTTAACAAGGCAGTATCAATCTTTATCCAATAACCACTTAATCAAATAATTGATAGTTTTATATTTTGAATTTTAGTACTGTCTTTCATATAAGGGCTTTAGATCTGAACAAAATAAATTTCCATTGTTACAAACAACTGTATCAATGAATATCTCTTGAAATAAAGAAAGCACATGTGGGAAACAAATTGTGATACTGCCTTAACTTAGCAAATTGTAATCTGACCATATTAAAATAATCAAGCATAGAAATATGAATGTTATTGGAGGACTTCTAATTAGAACAAACAATATGGTCCTCATTCCTCAATAATAATCTGGCTTGAAATGCCACCAAAGTAGCAGCTTAAACCTCATCCTGAAAGAATGACTCAAGTCCTTCGGAATACCCTAGGAAAAAGAGATTTAAACACTAAGCACAAAATGCAACTTGAAACTGCACTTCAGTTAGTTCATCTCTCTCATAACACACATGGAAAACCGAGGTCCAGATCATTTAAGAGACTTGCCTAGGGTCACACAAAGAACTCGTTAATCACTGGTGTTCAAAGCTGGGTACATGTACTCTGTGGTTATAAAAGAGATCCACAGGGAAAAGGAAGAAAATATTAAATGTTCACAATATTTTTTTGTGTTTCATTGTGTACACAATATGTTTGCCGAGGCATGCACGCTCAAAATTTTTTTTCTGATCATTATGCTCAGTAAAAATCATTTGCAGACCACTGTCTTAAAATTATAACCCAAACCTGAACCAGACTTTCCCTCATCACCCCTCTCTCCCCTCCCCTAATCCAGCCATATGTACCACTGAGCACATGCAGCTCTGCCCATCCATTTAACACACACTCTCTCTCAGCTGGGGACTAGGAATCAAAATTATTTCAGCCAGGACTTTTAAATTATTATTTGCTTATCTGCCTGCTTCAAAATATCATCATTCTTTTCTGAAACACGCAGATTAAAAAGAAGAAAGAAACCCAACTCTTAAGGTAACACAGCTTCTTCTGCTGAGAATAGTCAAAGGAATTAAGAACTTTTAATAAAATATAAACAACAACAACAAAAAAACACCTCTCGCACCTTATCTAATACAAAATACAAAATCACCTTTGAGGATTTTTTGAAAGAGATACATAGTCAGTATCTGACATGCTAATTGAGTTATCAGTCCTCAAAGGCTGATGAAGAGTGAATCAATTATCACATACACTTTATTCTGCAGCCTATACACTGATAAATAACACTGGGGCCACCCCCTACTGGGCTTCTGCCCAACATCCCTGGCACTGACACTCTGCTGGAGGGGAGATATGATTGGTAAAATAGAAGACATGTGGGAGTAAAGCCACACTGATTACAACTTGAGTTTAAAAGTTAAATTTAGGAGATCTCACAGCTCAGAGTTCCTGGAGGATGATGCCTTTTCCATAAGGAAAAACCTCAAGACATGGTAGAAAGAAGCAAGGACCACAGGGATATTGCATTTTCTCTCTAGGTTTTAAGAAGAAGTTCAAAATATACACAAGCCTCTATAGAACATTTTCCTTGGAATTTAAAGTTCAGGACAGTCTTCTAATGAGTTATTTGGTCATTTCAGAAGTCTACGTTCCATTGGATGGTAATCAAAATAGGTGAGTCTTCTCAATGCACTCCTCCCTATAGCAGAATGCAGCATAGCATAATAGTTAAGGGACAGGTTCTGAGACAGACACTCTGGCTTTGAATCATGGCTCTGACTCTTACTAGTTGTATGACCATAGGCAACTTACTTAAGTTCTCTAAACCTCAGTTTCCCCATCCAGAAAATGGAAATCATAGTAGAACATAACTAACAGGGTTGCTGTGATAATTAAATGATATTATGAATGATACTTGACAAAGAGTAAGTGCTTAATAAGTTGATGGTGATGATGATGGTGGTGGTGGTTGGAGATCACGAGTATTACATCAAGCTTCGTGGGGATTTAAGTTGCTATCCAAAATAAAGGATGACCAAAGTCTATCATTCTTTGAGTCATTTTCACTTAGCATTTCCTTATCACTCACTGAGTATAACATGTAGGGTCCTGTATACAGAATCATATCAAACTAGACTCCTGCCTTCAAAGAAATGACTATCTTTAGGCTTCTTTATTCCACACCTATGGTGGTGAAAACAGCACTATCCCTTCATATCTTCCATAGTACTGACTGAACTTCAAATAGCTGATGGTGTATGGCAAGACTTACCATTCAAAAAAAGTAAGACAATCTTTTCCAACTCCCACTTTACCACTTACGTGTAAGGAATTGGTGAGGAGGACTGTGTTCTATGGCATAAAATATGGTAATTCTGTCGAGTCCAAGGATCAGGAAAAGCATGACAACTCCTCTGATTAGAACAGGGTTCCAGCTGCAATGGGGCCTCCTAGGACTTTTTGCTCCACTAAAAGCTTTCTTTGCTTCTTAGCCTTGACACTGGAGTCAGCATTTTGAATTTCAAGTGTCCTCTCATCGTATAGCTTCTCAAATTTTGCACCTCTTTTCTTGAAATGGGATGGTGACAGGGTTAATACAAAGATGCCCACAACAAATAGGGAAAGGATATGAGTTCCCATAATGTAGGTAACAAACACAACTTACTACACACTGATGGCAGGTGCACCGAGCAAGAGACTCAGCCCTACTCCCAGTTGGACAGGTAAGCTTCCTTGATCTTCAAGACCCCTCAAAGTACCCTACTGTCAATGATACCAACGATCGGGATGAGGAATCTATTTAGTCCCTTATGCAAGGCATCCTTTGCTGTTTTCAGTACTATGTTGGCCCTTCCTAACCATTCTCAAGACTCTGGCTACTTATCTGCCTGCCTACCCATAAGGTTCCAAGTAACTGAAAACAACTCAATACATACCTGAATGCTTCCTGCAAGGATGAATAAATAAAAGATCTATTTCCAAGAGTCAGTTTTTCACAAATACTCCTCTCCCAGCAGGCCTAGGTTTCAGGCCTCCCTAAAGTCTATATCCGTTAATAGTTTTTCACATTTTTAGCAAAGGAATTTCTTTCTTTAACCAACAACTCAAACTAAAATCCAATATATAAAAGAGATAAAAGTGGAGGTGCTGTGGTTGAAAAAGATTGAGAGGCCCAGTCTTGCCTTCTTGGCCACCTGTTTTGTATCTCCTTCCTCCCAACCTCAGTTACTCCAGTGTAGGTTGATAGTCAAGAGCACAGACTCTGGAAGCAGATTGCCTAGATTTAAATCCTGACTTTAGCATTTCCTTTCTAAAACATGGGTCACAATGTGGGGAAACCACTAAGATTGTTCCGGGAGCAGGCATACATGGAGAAAACAGGAGCCACATAAATTCAAAAGGTCACTAATTAAACCTGGGATAGAAAGAAGAGGTGCTCAAAGTCTAACTCACCTTTTTGCCTGAAGGTAGATGATTGGCCTTGGGCGAAAAATAATCCTCTATGTCATGACAATCAGGTAACACACATTTATATAACTTAGTAAAAGAAAAGAAAAAAGTTGGGCAGCAAATACTCAGCATCTGTCCAAATCTTTCAATGGAAGTGGTAACACTAGAGAAATACCAGCTGATAACATGATTGGCTTCACCAAGTTAACATCTGAGGCAGTTCTGAGATTCAAACAGAAGCCAAGTGATGATGCTCAGGGTTAGTGACGACCCTTTAGAACGGCTTAGGAAAAACCCTGAATCTGCGAAATATTATGCAAACTAGGTACTTTGCATTGTGCCCATACATCATACTGCAGGCTCACAGCTGTGAAAGCACATCTGGATAGCATGGATGTGATTCCAGCTAATCTTTAAGAGAACTACTAGATCAAAGCAAGCGCCAGCTGAACACACTTGAAGCCTACAAAACTCCTAATTTTAAGACAAACAGTCTGCTTTAGACCACAGGATTATAAACCTATGTGATATATCTTTTATAATTACTACTTTGTCAGAGAAGACTTTTCTATACATTGCAAAAAACAAATCTACCACATTCTTCTGCATGCATCAAATGTTTTTGGTATTTTCTATAGAGGTTTAGCAATGGTAATAAGTACCCAACAAAATAATTCCCCGGCATGGCTCTTCCCTGTCTTACTCAGTGGCCTCAGAAAACCCGTCCTTGCCTTTTTCTCAGTCCACACATACATATTTCCTGGATTAAGTACAACAAAGTTACATAGCCAATAGCCAGTGCCATCCTCATCAAATGCAAGGAGTATAAAGTCCTCTGGACCTGTCAGGTCAACAACTATCTGAGGCACATGATATGAAGGTGTTATGTTGAGGGATCTGAAGATGTCCCAGACTGTCATTAAAATAAAATGAGATATGTGATACGGGGCCCATAGAAAGTTAGCAGTGGAAGGAACCTTAGAGAATGTCTAGTTCAATCCTCTCCTTTTTCTCAACTTCCTCATTTTACAGATGAATAAAGCCTAGAAAAACTAAATCATTTGCCTCATGTCATACACTTGGTTAATGGCAGTAGCAGGGCAAAAATTTTGGTCTCTTGACTCTCATAATAGTATTTTTTTTACTACATCACAACACACTCTGCAACTGTGTGAGGAAAGAGATAGAACTTACTTCTCAGTGGAGATCTAGAAAGGCTGCACTGCAAAAGCTACAGAATATGTTCAGAATATGACAGGCAAAACTGAGTGAAGAGGCAAACACAGCGAGGAGAAGGAAGAGCAGAAGGGAGGGTGCATTCCCAGGAAATCATGAGTCATTTCTAGAGACCTGCAAACAGTTCAGTTTAGCTAGAAACTTGCAGTTTCTTGACAAGGGTGCTATTGACATTTTTGGTGGGACAATTCTGAAATAGCGAGGGTCTATTTCACTCAATACAAGATGCTTGGCATCCCCTGCTGCAGATCACTATATACCCATATCATCCTCACTCATTGTGACAACCCAAAACACCCCAACAGATTTCCAAATGCCATTAGTCCCAGTTTAGAACCACCGAGCACAGATATGGAGTGTCTAGGGACAGGAATAGTATTTGAGAAGGCTGAAAGTAAGTTGGGTTCAGATAATGAAAAACCTTAAAGAAATTTAAACCTTTTTCAATAGACTACAGGGAAACACTGACTATAGTAAGGGAGAGGTGTTGTTTGAGACCTTCTTCAGGAAGGATTCTGGCAGCAATGTAGAAAATAATTAAGGTGGGTACAAGATGAAGGCAGGCAGACTAGTTAGGTGGTTCTAATAATGCTTTTCCTTCTTTCCCTTTGCTACTCCTTCCACTGTGTCTACGTGGGCTTTGACACCTGCTTTGGATTCTGAATCCTGGCCTCTATTTTGAAACTTAGAATGTAAATTTTGCCTCTCAGATTTAATTATAGTGTACTTCTTTGCCACTTATTTTGATCTTATTAACCAGCCTCAGTTCACAACCCTGTCGCTGTCTCAGAACCAAGGGCAGGCTCTGTACCAACCAAAGGTATCTTGCCACCATGTTGTTTTGAATGGTGTTTGTAATTTGAGCTCTGGTTCCAATATGCTTATAAAATAGTTTTCACATAAAAATGACTTCTTTCAAACTTTTTGCCTGTGTTATCTGAAGTTTCTCTTGTTCCCAGGTGCTTTCAGCTTAGCTGAAAAGAAAACCAAAAGGTGTTAAATATGCTCATTGCAAGCAGATGTTTGGTATTTTATAGGACACAAAAATATGACTTTACTGAATGGCAGGCTGTTCAAAACCCTGGCGTTAATGAGACTGTGCCAGCATTTTCATTAGAAATCTCTATTTTCCTAGGCACATGTATTTTCAGTTTTGGAGATAAAGTTGGAAAATATCAGAGTGGTTGTTTCTAAATTAAAGCAGAGACATTAGAACAATATTCCTTTTAGTCAAAGGCATTATGCCAAGATGCTATGTAAAAGAAATTGCAATGAGAACATGAATCAACTTGCAGGGATGCTATAACCTCAAAAAAAGTTTTGGAGTCCTCTCACGCTTTGAAACGGCAAAGAAAAGAGCCTACCAGTCAGTGACAAATCAGCATCTGATGTTGCACCTGATGGATGGCCCCCAGAAACTCACTGGTTCTAATTTTCTGAAATGTACTAGTTTTCAGAGAAAATGGAAAATGTATCTCACACTACAAAACTTCCAGATGAATCCTGGGGAGGAACAAAAAAACACCAGGGTACATCTAGCAAGCAAATATTCTCCATCCAACCATCACCCACCAAGGTCACTGATTTGATGTCCAGCCACATCAGTACTAAGGCAACAGACCCGACCCCAAGCACTGGCCAGCCACCTTGCAAATGTGTAAGCTGGCTCAACTAAGTGCCATCTGAGAGGCTGTTGATTGTTCAGTGCAAAATCAACCCTACCACTAAAAAACAAAGCAAAAATAAAAATGGACCTTGGCCTGACAATAATGGTTAATTTGTGTCATCTTTTCATATGTATCTCTTGAGGTTGACAGCACAGCAGTTAACATGATGAACTATGGAGCCAGAATTCCTAGGTTTGAATCTTGACTACACCACTTACTAGCTGGGAGGCCTTGGGCACATTGTACCTCTATTTCTCAATGAGAAAAATAATAATACCTATTTCATAGGGTTGTGAGAATCAGCCAGTACATGCAAAGCACTTAGAACAGTGCCTAGTACATAATAAGTGTCCAATAATGTTAATCATGTTGATGATGATGTCGTACTATAAGAAAGGCATCTAAAAATTAAAGAAAATAGCATCTGGAAGGGTAAATTCTATATCTCATGTGAATTAGAAGGAAGGAAGGAAGGAAGGGAGGGAAGGAGGGAGGGAGGGAGTGAAGAAGAAAGACCACAAATTATTCCAAGGGGGACATCATAGGATTTCTACTCTTTACCTTAAATCCTTTAAGCTTTGAAATGGGGACTTAGAATCATTGATATCTAGGATGGGGTCCTCTATGAGAGGCTTTCCCTATCTCAGTAGGGCAAATGGAGACAATTGCTTTCCCTAACCCCTTTCCTCTTAATGAAATGTTGACTTATTCGCAGGGGCTACTACAGATACTTCATAAAGTGCTGTATTGGTTTTATTTCCAGTTAGCTAATCAATAAGTGCTGAGCCAAGTTTCCCCCCGACCGTGCCAGTGTAGAGGGTTGGTGCTCACTGTATACCCTCCCCAACTAATATCAAGTAAACAAGGTCTGGCTGAAAATCATGACCTGAATGGCCTCAGTAGGTCACTAGATATATGAAAGAGAGTTTGATAGAGCCTTGAAATAATTCATCAAGATGATATGCCATGAATGTGCAGCAATTTTCAGGGGTACCCCTGCCTATCATTCAGAAACAGAAGACAAATATTTTCAGGGAAGCATGGGGGAATGGAGATCTTCAAGATCAATACCACTGATGAGAGTACTTTTTTTTTTTAAAGATTGGCACCTGAGCTAACAACTGTTGCCAATCTTCTCTTTTTACCTCTGCTTTTTCTCCCCAAATCCCCCCAGTACATAGTTGTATATTTTAGTTGTGGGTCCTTCTAGTTGTGGCATGTGGGACGCCACCTCAGTGTGGCCTGACGAGTGGTGCCATGTCCGCACCCAGGATCCAAAGCAGTGAAACCCTGGGCCGACGAAGCTGAGCGAGCAAACTTAACCACTGGGCTACGGGGCCGACCCCATGGGAGTACTTTCAATTTTCAGTTCTACTCAAGACCTAGAAGACACTTTACTGTGCAGCGGCAACAATCCACAAAACAAAGTACAGTGTCTTTCTCACTGTTGCAAGTGGTCATTCTCAAAATTTTTTCACAGGGGAGTCATGCAATTATCCCACATAGAACAGAGAAAATTCTAAATTACAAGTCATAAAAAGGTTCAATGTGTGTGTTTCTCGTGTGTTCACAGTGGCCCTATCAGGGAGAATAGGAGGCAGTGGACTTTATTTACATGTGTTTACCACTATAAACTTGAATCTGTACCAAGAAAAGCACAAAGAGGAACATTTTAGAAATATTATCATATTAACAGTTCCTCAAGCAAAAGCTCAAGATTTTTCTTTTAAAATCCAGACCAATTCAGTAGACTCAAAGGTCTTTCGATGGTGTTTTGTTTTTTCCAATGTGCTCAAAGAACTTATCTATTCTTTTATGGATATTTATGATGAGAAAAGGGAAGGGGAATCCAGTTTGACACACACATACATACACACACATAAATGGCAATCCACTAAATATGTAAGCTCTCTCCAAACTGGTAATTGACTTTAAAAGTGAGATATTTGCTAAGCTAATAGGGAAAACATGAGGACTAGAATCTTATATCCTTTGACACTAGATGGAGCTTACAAATCAACTGTTTTCAAAATACTTATCACTAATTTTATTTGATAAATGTTGACATAGGACTTACTGTGTGAGAGACACTATTCAAAGTCCTTTATCATGGTTAACTCAATCATCACCACTCTACATAGCAAAGAATATTATTATCATCCCCGTTTTACAAATGAAGAAGAGATGTTAAATGGCTTTCCTAAGGTCATGAAGCTAGTAGGTAGCAAAGCTATCACTTTGAACACAGGCCATCTGGCTCCAAAGTCCAGGCTATTAACCATTACGCTATCCATCCTGGTCACAGTATCTAAAATGAAGACAAAATAAGGAAATGAATGTGGGCTATTCAGGCTCCGTATAGAAAAAGAACCAAGTTACCACTACTTTTGTGATGTACAATGTCTTGCCTTTTGCCCCAAGACAAACTTTAGCTGCGGCTTTACTCCCATTCTCTGTGGCAAAATATAACCTTTCTGTCTATTACTTCGCACACAAGCTTCCAAAGGTTTTCAAATTGCTCTAAAAATGACACAGATTCTTCTAGTTCCCTCTCAAATTTTTCTTCCAGTTCATTCAGTTAAGTAATAACTGTCATTTAAGTGATAGCTTGACTTATAAATCCTACATTTTTTCTCCTGATATAGGCTTGGCTTGACTTAATGAAAGCCTCCTGGCTGTCATAGGTAAGAGAATACTTGTACTACAAAGAAGCAGGGCAACAACAATAGTAATAATAGATACAAATTTTGAATATCCTATATGTCCCAAACACTGGTTCTTGACACATTGTAAACATTTGTTTGTTTGTTTAATCCTCACAAAATCCCTAAAAAAGCAGGTATTATTCTAATACCATAGGCAAGGAAATGGAGTCTAAAACAACAAGCAACCTAATTCAAGCTGTCCAGGTAGTAGATTTGAATAAGTTCTGACTTCAACGTCCATCATACTGGTTACCATCAAAACAAGTAGTATACTGCTTTCGAGTTAAATGCTTAAGTGCTTCGCCAATGGCTGCTCAGCGAGTACGTGGCAGATGTAGGATCTACACTCCAGACTTAAAACCCCAAGACCTGTGCTCATTCTATAACATCCCAAGTCTGGTTTTAGACAGAAAGTTTATAACTTGATGTCTTTGATTGCATTGTTGGCCTAAATTCAACAACGTGTGGGTCCTGTTGGGACTCAATCACTGTAATTAATAATAGAAAGTAAAGGTAGAAGCATGTGTGTAGGGGTATGTATGTCAGAGCAGGAGACCAGGCGTGAATGTAAATTACATTCTCTGTTATTCTATGCCAAAATTAATAGAACAGTGAAAGAAGCCTGATCTGACTTTTGGAATCTAGAAGAGAGAGTAACAATTCTCATTTATTCAATGAAAGTTTTGGAGTCGGTCAGGGCACTCTTAGGAAGAAGTAGTAGTGGTCAAGTAGATCATCAGATCATCAGGGAGATGATTACACTCCCTACTTAATGGAAAAACAGGCACATGCAAAAGTAAATTTCTGTACCAATTTTCCAACTTTCTGCTTAAAAATCTTACCATGCATGTACACACTTTTAACAAAGTGCTAGCACTCACAGTAGCAAATGCTACAGTTCCAAATGCAAATGTCTTTTCCATTACAATTCCTTTTTCAGTCACTCATAACTGCATCAACCATCCTGCGTTTTAGCTAAAATATTCTCTGTTTGACCTCAGGGCAAACTGACTTCTTTTCCCTTTTCCAAAAGAAGTGAGATAAGCCCCCTTTAGCTATGTCTGAGTCACCACCAGGAAAGGGGGGAGATCCTTATTATAATCAAATAGGGAGAGGAAGAGAATGCAAAAGAGAAGTGTTAGAGTTTCTGTGTCCAAAAGAAAAAAAATTAAAAGTATCTGAACTTTAAAACTCAAGATGATGTACTTTGCTATGTGTGAAAAATTGGCCAAGAATAAGTTATTAACATTTAAGAGTGGCTTGCTGAATTAGCAGATACCCTGTTCCCTGAACGGGAACTGCTAGAGGAAGAAGGCAAAAGGCCTTTAGGGAAAAGAATGTCACAAGAGAATGGAACAAGGGTTCAATTAATTCTCTTTTCCCAAAGGATGTGATTTTGACTAGACCCCAAGGGTCCCAATCTATTCTGGTTGAACATAGTCCTGTTGGGTTTAGCTGTCCCCAGGTCTTCATATTCTTTACTGTCCAGGCACATTTTTATCGAGTTATATTAATTAAACTCTATGTAAGGAGAGAAGCATCTGATGGCAAGCCCCAATTATGTCATACATACTTTGAGTCAAATAACCTTTTTTCCAGCAGGTTTTCTCTATGGGTGTATGTGTAAGTGAGTGTGTGGGGGCATTTACACAAATAAAATGTTTTACTTCAGACATCAGAGAATAACTCTAGACAAAAGTCATTTATTAATAGTATTTATTTTTCTAATCTGCTTTCTAGTTATAGAAGTAATCCATTTTCATTAAAGAAAATGTGGAAAATTATGAAAGCATAAAATGAGAATCACCAACCAACATTCCTGGTACCCAAACATGACTTTGATATACATTGTTCCACTCCATTCTTTCTATAAACATTTTATGTCCCAAGAGACTATTCTATGCATATTATTTTGTAACCTGTTTTCTCCTGTCACCAGACCTGCTCCTTCTTTCTATGTATAATAATTCCTTAGGTAAACTCATCCAATCTCATAGCTTTACATACAATCTATTTGCTGATGACTCCCGAATTTACATATCCAGCCATAATGCCTCCCTAAAATTCAGCCTCATACATCTACAACCTATACATTTCCCTTAGCTGTTTAATAGGCTTCTCAAGCCACACACACTCAAAACTGAGTTCTGATGTTTGCCATTCCCCTCAACCAGCCTCCTGTAGTTTTCCCCATCTCACTACAAATAATGCCATGCTTCCAGTTATTCAGGCCAAAAAACCTTAATTCCTTCCATTCTCTCATATTCCACATTCAATCTCAGAAAATCTTGAGAACTCTACCCTGACTATTACCACCTGGAACCACCATCATCGCTCACCGGGATTATTGCAACAGCCTCCTAACTTGTCTCTCTGTTTCTCCCCTTGCCCTCTTTAATCTGTTGCAATCATTGCAATCAGAATGTTCTTATCAAAACATAATTTAGATCTTCACACTCTGACTTTCTTTCCCTCTCTTGGATAAAAGTCTTTACCAGGACCTACAAGCCCCTCTCCAATCCCGACCTCTGTTATCTCTCTGACCTGTTCTTCTCTTCCACTTTTCCATATTCATTCTCCTCTCAACATGCTGGGCTCATTGCTATTCCTAAAATACCCCAGGCACACTCCCACCTCAGGGCCTTTGCACTTGCTGTTCTCCCTGCTTGAAATATTCTTCCCCCAGGTATCCTCATGGCTTGTTCCCTCACTTCCTTGAGGTGAGGCATACTCAGTGAGGCTTTCCATGGACTCCATATCTAAAATTTCACCCAAAAACTTCATATCCCACTTCGTTGAATTTATCTCTTTAGCTTTAACCTTCTGTATTATATATTTTACTCACTTGTCTTAATAATGGCCTGTCTTCTCCTCTGAAATGTAAGTTCTGTAAGGGCAGATATTTTTCCTTTTTTATAAACTGTTACATGCCCAGCACCGAGAATACTACCTGGCAGATGATGAGTGCTCAGTAAATATTTGTGCAATAAATAAATAAAGGCTTACTCTATCTTCCAAAAAAATTGTCAACTGGGCATTTTCTGGGACTAGGCCTAACTCCCTATGGCTGTTAAAGTGACTCCACATCCCTCAAGATCATTCTAAAAGCCAATCGCTTCACGAGAGGCTCTTTCCATTGTGTCACATGATATTTAGGGATTTATTTAGAGTTGATTTAAATAAAAGTTATCCTGAACAAGAAACAGGTTGAGTGAAAAGTCCTAGAAAGCATCTCTTTTCGTTACCTGGCACCTCACATTGCATTCCTTCTAAGCAATACATCTCCCTGACACTCCAATACAAACATGCACAAGTAAATCTGTTTGATGTTGCTTTGACATAAAAATCCATAATTATTTGTTATCATAGAGACACCAAATGTGTCAGTAGGTGAATATTAGGGAAGCGTGCTACATCACTGCAGATATGCAGAAAATCACACAAGCAAGAGTTAAGATTTAGTTTAAATGACAATCTCATGTGTCACCTTTGCGTAACAATTGGGTAGTTTAACTGAACTTTGCTTTACATAACAGGTGTGTTTCCCTCAGAGCCTTTAGCAATGAATAATCCATTTTTGTAACTTGATTTCAAACATAAAAACAGAATTCTCTATTAGAAGCCACTCTTTGGTAAATTATTTAGGTTGCAAGTTTGGGTTCGTTATATTGCATTTACTTAAATCAAGGCCTACCTGCTCTGGATTTAATACAAAGTAATCCCAGTAAAATCTAGTCTAGTAGTTTGTCTTGGTAATATTCCTACTAGCTGTGGGCACTAAGGGTGACAGACACCAGTTTTCAAACCATGCATTTTCCAGACATTTGAAAACAGAAATCTACAAAGACTCGAAGGTAGTAACGTAACTTTGATGTGAGACTTTTAACTACAATTCTCTGATCCATGTTATTGATACATCATAGAAAGAAAACTGCATTTCGGCACAGAACATCCAGGTTCACATTTTGACTTTGTCATTTACTCACAACCTCTTGGCACCTCAAGAATCCTAACCTATAAAATGAGGACAATAGTCCTTGCCGTCATCCCAGGGCTGCCATAAGATAATGAAGAAAGCAACCTCTGAGAAAGTTGTCTGTAACGTTCCCTTCCTATTCCAGATAGAAGAGATTGTTGTGATACTTCCTGCCCAGACTGTGGCGTCCATTACAAGGCACCCTGAGTGTGATGCTGTTGATCATTTCAGAGATTTTGTTATGTCTGAAATAAACACATAAATTGTGGGAAGGAAAAACCAAACATTAGGTGAGCTTTTAGCAATGATACTTTAAATGATTTGTTGCAGGCTTTAGATTGTGTCCTGGTTTCCTAACCCTGCTGATCACTCAGGCTCTACAATGGAGTATGCTCAGTGCTGGTTTAACCCCAAGCATTTCTACACTGCAGCCTGGCTCTCGTGTACTCGAGAGAAACGTGTATATTATACTACCAATTAGCTAATGGAACTCAGGTTTGACACTCTACAATTTTTTATTTGAAAGTAATCCTCCTTTGCATCACTTATCCAACCTAGTCTACTGGTTACCATTTACAATTCATATAAAATGCCATTGCACCCAGGAATCTTATTAAAAGAACACATTATAAGTGCTAAACTATTTCCATAGCAAAAAGATCTAACTTCTGCAAAAATATAACCAGATATAATCATGAAAACTGTATTATAATATCCATTGACCTACCAATTTCATCGTAATGGAAGCACTCATTTGTGATACTGCCCTTCATGAATGCTCCAGCCCTCTGGTTTCATTAATGAGCTTTCCTAGGCTGGCAGAAAAATTGCTGCAACTGCCCTTGTTCCCTTATCCCCAATTTTATAAGCGGCCTCTCTCCAATCAGCTCATCATTTAATCAATGTTAATTTTAAAGGACTATGAACTTTTCAGGAAATAGGCAAAAATGCTAACAAGCTTTTTGATTACCAATTTTAAAAATTATATTTCAATACCCAGTAGCCACATTTCCATGTAACAGTCATGGTGCCAATCAGATTTAAACTGTAAAAACCACCTCCCTGATCTACATACTCAAAATACATTTTGGGGAAAAACGTGAAAGAGATGCACGTTTTTTAAATCACCATCATCATTCCCTTTATTGGATTAATTACCTGCTCCTTTCAGATATTGGAAGACTGCTCTATTGCAGATTCATTAGTGGAGTGAATCTGAGAGACAACTGGCAAAGGAGAGAAGTCTTGTCTCAGCCCCGCTGCTGGTTTTTTTCTGGATTTTACATGAATCATTTAATTTTCCATTTATCCACTGCTACCAAGGGCATCCACAAAAGCTTTGAAGTTACTCAATGTTTTTATTCCTTAAGCTAAAATAAAACACAATTTGGGAAAATAAATAGTCTTAAAACCTAAACAAAACAACAACAAGAAAAGATAAAGTTAAGTCTTAGAAACTGAAAAGGAATTGGCTAGATTTGCTAACGTGCAAAATTCTCTAGAAAATATGCTGCAAATGCATGCATATGAAATATTTCAATATCCCACAGCTGCACGTGCTTTGTTTTCAAGTGCCTCTAATCTAACAAAGGGAAAGTAAACATATCCTGTGTTGACACATTAGAGCCATTTGTAGTGGTTTCAAAACAAACGCAATTTATACAGCCACGTTGTTTATGCTCACAACCAAGACTTTAGGTCAAGGAATGTCGAGTATGTAGGAAAACTTACCCTCCAAACAGCTGTCCTTAAATTTACAAAAAATAACTTCACTAGAGAACAAGGTCAAATCAATTCTTCTGGCCTTCCAAGTCATCGATGTATAAGCTATCCCAAAATCATGAGTCTGGTAACCAAAGGAAAATACTCAGATGCTCTAAATACTGTTTGCACCAACCCCATAACCTTAGTGTATCTCAAATCCAGTTGTTTGAGGGCCCACACTTGGCTTTGACCAGAAGAAAGTGATGGCTCTCTCTTTATATGACTAGTAAGGATTTGAAATGTGCTCCTCTTCCTCTCCCCAAATGTACATAATTGTCAAGAGATTATGATACAAATCCTCTGTATATGTTGTTTTCTCTTATCTTCTTTTGAGTCTTTTCATGTTGCACTCTTCCAGAGGACAGAATTCAAGTTATTATATATTTATTGAGCATCATCCTGGAGTGTAGTTATGTGCTAGGTCTGAAGGGTGAGGGGCTGTCTTAAAAAAGTAGATGTTATGGGTCCTGATATCCTATTAGGAACTTGTATTATAGTAGAAAAGTCCACTGTGCCCTAGGAACAGATAAGGACTTTGAGTAGGAGAGCGACTTGACTGATGGGATAGAAATGCCTAGGCTAGAAGTGTTTTGGAAATCATTCCATGCATGTAGAGCACAGGAGCAAAGATATGGATGACAGTGAGAATGACCATGATCCATGTGGAAAAGCCATGACTTTAGCAAAGGGTATGCGCTGGCAAAGGAGAGGCATAAATCTGAATGACGGGGGCGCTAGTACAAAAAGAAAGGGCTCTGAGTTTCAGAATGGAATAGAGAGCCATACCCAATCAGCACTGAATAGAAGCATTTTGGTAGCAAAGTCAAAGATACAAAGATGATCATGAGCCTATAAATTGCAAGAAATGCATCCATACCTGCATTGAGGGAGAAAATTCAATTAAGTTCGGCCTATTTACTTCATAGCATGCCTAACAGAGGCCCATAAGCATACCTAGCAAGAACCACACCAAGACAAATACTAAATATTTTCTTGAACAGTAACAATCACCAGTAAGCCATATGATGTGACTCACATAGATCACTATTCTCATCATAAGTGATTATACACCGAGAATGTGATATGTGCAAAGTTCATGATAGGACAGTTAAATTATAGCCATGATTTCAAGGAAGGATATCAGGGCCCCTGTCACAATAAGGGAACCTTACTTTAAGCAATTCCAATAAATAATAATCCAAAATTTTTCAGAAAGATCAGTTAGAGCTTATCGCCCCATTTCTCTCTCTCACACACACACACATATCACACATATACATCAATATTACCACCATCACCAACACAACATTATTTTAAATAGTAAGCAAACCAGTGCCTTTAAAATTAAATTACAATAACAGTTAGATGTATAATTTCCCTATGAATTGCCTTTAGCCTCTTCCTACACAAAACTACAGCAGGAATTGTTCTTTTCCACTAATAGTTTCCTAAAACACCCAGCAGCTCTCATTCCTTTATTTTTCTTAGTCAAGTTGACATCCATTATTGAGGGTAGGAAGTATAAGGGGGAATGGTTATTTGGTAAATTTCTTACATATTACTTCCAGAAAGATGGAGAAGAAGACAGTGATTAGTGTTTGTGTTAAATACTAACAGCAACAACAGCTAATGTAGATTGACTTTCACTAGGTGTCAGGTACTGTGCTAAACCCTTCCCAAGATTATCCCGTTTAATTCTCTTATTTTCCAGCATGGTTAAATAACTTACCCAAGGTTACATAGCTAGCAAGTTTGAAGAGTCAAGACATGAACCCAGGTAGTCTCAATCAATAGCCCTCTGTTTGAATAGCTACACTATACAGACTCCTGGGCTCAGTTCACAAGCATGCACAAAATTTTAACATATCTTACAAATCCAACTTGTGGCAAATGAAAATTAAGTATGCGTTCACATTACCCCTTGCATATAGAATGTCCCTCCAATGCTACATTATAATGTAGTCTGTGTGAATTTTTTTTATAATCACAGATATGGTTTTCCCCGAGCTAACCCAATTTGGATGAATAATAAGGATTTGGAATTTGTTGCCCGGAGCTAGAGTCATGGAACAGAGCAAAAATAACCAGTCTCATAATCAAACTTTCAGTGTGGACTTCTTTCATACTGGGTCCTATAATGCTTGGGAATATATCTTCACCAGGGAATTTTTCCATGACCTCACTCTAAGCCCCATTCCCCAGTAGGCTAGGTTCACCCTTCTTAATTCTCCTTCTTAGCAATTAATCTCAGCTATAAGTATAGAATTACAGTATTTAATATTTGTGCTTTTTCAACTAGTCTTTTAACTCCCTGAAGGCAAAGACCACCTATATTTTGCTTACCGTGGTGTTTCCAGCACCTAGCATAGTACCTGTATAGAGTGTATAATTAATGAATATTGACTGAGCAAATACGTCTCCAAGTAGTGATATACATGTAAATTATGTCCTCAGAGCTCTGTCTTGTTAAAGTAATTATTCTGCTAGGTATTGAAGAGTTCTACATTCTTCCCATTTTCATCAGTGGTCAGAGATGGAGAGAGAATTTATAAAAATTGGTCTCTCTGGCTCATGATTTTATAGCTTGGGTCCAGATAAATCACTGACTCTGGAGTTGGAATGGAGCTAACATACCATCTAGTTTATTTTCTTTCTTTTATACGTGAGGAAAGTGAGGCTCAAGAGATGAAGGTCATGCAACCAGTCAATGAGGAAAGCAGCTATGAATTTCTAACTATTCAAGTTTTCAAAAAATGTGATAAGTACATAGAGAAGCACGTTTAAAAAATAGCCAAACCAAACTAAACCATTACCACAATAATAGCAAGTTGTCACAAGGTTAGTTACAGTGCTAGACAGAGTTTTCATGCAAAGTTCAATAGATTAATTAATCACTATATCTGTTTGAAGTTACTTTGGAAGCTTAGAACTCTAAAATTTGTAAGTCTATTTTTAGGTAGATGCATGCCCAAGTCAGACTCTCTCATCTTTGTTCTGAACTAGCTTCCTTCCCAGTCTCTCTCACTGAAGGCCCAGCGATAGTTTCCCAGAATGGGCTCCTCTCTGCTAAAACATCTGCTTGTTGTTTCTCCTCCTGCCAGCAACACTGCACAATCTTTGGCAATCTTCTGAAAACTCCTCTGAATCTGACTTGTGGGAGTTTTCTGGAGCTCCTCGAATGGAAACTCATCCAAAATGTGGCAGTGTTCAAATTGGCTTCTATTTTTTCACAAGATCCCAAAATGGGAACACGCAGATGACTTCAAGGACTCTGTTATTCAAGCCGACCTCGTGCCCCTCCAATTGCCCTTTGGCTTCATTGCAAATAAAAGGCTGAATAGTGACCATTAATGACATCTATCCCAGTGAGTGTCATTTCCATGACATCATAGCTATTAAAAGAACTGGAGTCACAAATAGTACAAAGCCTGAACTATCAATAAGTCATTCATCATCTGGATAAAATGAATGTGGCATATGTCTGGAATCTGTAAAGCACTCCATTTAGAATAGCACCCGCACTGGTGAGCGAATCTCAGAAAAGCATAAATATCATTCACTTCTCAGGAGCATCAGTTGTTCTAAAATACTCTCAAAATGCATCTTCTATTGCCTTTTCCTAGCCAGGCAGCCATTTCACCTATCAGGCTAACACTAAGCTTTCCTGAACTAATGACAAATGAAGAGATTGCATTCCCCAAGGTCTAACTTAATCAAACATGAAATCTTAGCCATCAAACATGAAACCATTTTTGTTCATAGTTATGCATTTATACACTGTCCATTTCTCAATTGTCTTAATGTGTTCTATATATTCACTTGTTAAAATTAATAGGCTCATCATAGGCAGAAACTACTCGGTACTGGACAGGGTATAAATTATTATTTAATCCATGGTTTTACTCATGATAATTTGACCCAAAAGCTCTCAGAGGAACATATATTCCACCGTTTCCAAACTAAGAATGATTCTTCTCTGGACCTGGTTTACCCTCATCTCTGACTCTAAATTACATCAACTCATCCTCACTCCACAAATAGTTCATGACAAAATTGACATCACATGCAAATGAAGGAGAATTATATGCATGCATAAGTAAACCCTACTTTCAGACTCTAGTCCCATATTTGACATGCACTTCTGAAATATATCAACTCTATTCTCCATCTTCTTGTTAATTTTCGAGCTCAGATACATGGACTTAAAGGGATATCAACCAACTTGTGCAAACTGAAACCCTCAATGGCCCCAGGGTGCTTGGGATGGTATATCAAGACCCTGCAGGGAAGCAGATGGGCTAGGCCTGCAGGGGCTAAACTGCGAGCCAGAGTCAGGTTTAGGAAGAGACACCACCAAGGTGCAGCCAGATATTCAAGGACCTCAGACACTCACATCTCTGCTGGTGACCTGGTCTTCGGCCCTATCCTTTACTACCTGTGTTCTTAAAAAGGTCGTTTGCCTTCTCACACGGTGCTAACTTTACTCTCCTGGAATCTGAACATTGCTTTCTAGTTTTTCAGTATCTTTCACCCACTCGCCCTAAATCAAATCCTTACTGCCACATTTCCCTAGGACCCCATAATTCCTACCTCTGATTGATGGATTTGTTTTGGTGTCTTTTCAATTTACCAGATTGTTCTTGGCTTCCCCAATTTGCCTTCACCTTCTAAAATTCAAATGCCTTTTTGGAGAACTGAGACCTTTCTAACTTGTCCAGTGCTCAGCAGGTCTGAAAGATCTCCCCAAATGTATCATTTATCAATAACGGTCTAAAAACCCACTCCACAACTTAGTTGCTTCAAACAGCAATAATCATTTACTTGGCTCATAAATGTGCAATTTTTGGCAGGTCTTGGCAGGAGCAGCTTGTCTTTGCTCTGTGAAGTGTCAGCTAGGGTGGTTCAACTGGGGATTGTAGGACCTACTTTGAAGATGTTTCATTCACATGGCTGGTAAGCAAGTGCTGGAAGCTCACTCAAGGCTGTAGGCCAGAGGCTTTGGTTCTTTTCCATATGGGCCTTCCTATGAGTTGCTTGGCTTCCTTATAGCATGATGGCTAGGTTGGAAGAGTGAATTTCCTAAGAGAGAGGAAGTGGAAGCTGCCAGTTTCTTAAGGCCTAGGCCCAGAAACTGGCATTGTGTCTCTTTCACGTGTTCAATTGGTCGAACCATCACAGAGCCCAGACTCAAGGGAAAGGCACATAAACTCACACCCATCAATGGTTAGAATGTCAAAGAATTTTAGGATCATGTTTTAAAAGTGTCACATCAATGCAGCCCTAACCAAGTTTTTATCTTTTTATCTTTCAGTCTCAAGATACTTATTTGGAACAGGATTAAATCCAAGACTTTCTGAATTCTCATTATTATAATGTTCTTCATCTCCTATTTCACACAGATTTGCTTCAAAGATTGAGTCCTTATCCTATCTATTCCAAAGCTTAGTTAGCACAATCTTCTACAAATGTAGATTTCCTCCCTAACATGTGCTTCTTCGCCCTGAGTATGGATTATCCCTGTCTCCTATAAAATTCTTCCATGTAATGAAACATCTTTTGATTCTACCCCTTTCTGCTCTCCTCTGTTCTACCAATGATCACACAGTTACCAGCTGAAAATGAAAGCATTTTGTCAACCATCTCCCGCATGCAGAGGCTTATTTCAGAGGTGCACTGACTATTTACGAAGTTATAAAGAATCATTTCCATGAAAGAACACTGGACATGGGGGAATGTCCATGAGACCCATATCTCTCTGTGTATGACCTTCAACAAACCAATGAACCTTTTAGGGTCTATTGAGGTTTGGGGTTTGAATGATCATTAAAGTTCTTTCAAAAGAATTAGGTAAAAATAAATACAATGAATCATCCCTGTCAAAAAGCACCATACAACATGTTTGAGGAGAGAGTGTGGGCCAAAAAAAGAAAAGGGATTCATGTAAGTACATTCCAGCTACAGTGGCCTTCTTTTATTACCTTGAACTTGTCCCACTCCTCCTCTCACCACAAGGACCTTTCCATATGCAGTCTTCATGCCTGTCATGCTCTCCCCAGGCTTTACTCCACAACATGGTTAACGACTACTCAAACTTCAGACTTCAGCTTAGTAATCATTTCTTCAGGAGGCATTTCCTGTGACCCTCTCCAGTCAGTTTTCCTAGGCTATGTCATCCTTTTATCATCTACTCTCTTAGAGGCATGTTTTTTTTTTCCTCAGAGCAGCTACAGGCTGTTTCTTTGATGAGTCGTTGTCTGCTCCATTTAAGTGTGACCTCCATAAGGGCAAGGCCTGTGTCTGCTTGAGACAACCATTGTGTTCACCCACAAAAAAATATGTACTGGTTTGCAGACACTCAGCAAGTAATTGTTGAAGGAAGGAAGGAAAGAAGGGAGGGAGGGAGGGCAGAGGGAAGGAGAAGAAGAAATGGAGGGAGGGAGGAAGAAAGAGAAAGGGAAGGAGGGAGGAAGAAGGCATAGGCAATGAAATAGACAATATTACAGGAATATAAAGAAAGGAAGATGGCTGTCAGCTGAAGTTTTAAGCAAGTCACTGTGGAGATGAAATTTGAGTTGACCTTGAAAGAAAAGATTCATATGTGCATAGGGTGATGAACGGAAGAGAAATACAGGGAGAATATTTTAGAAAAGGGGAAAAAGCTGTGAGCAAAGAAGGAAAGTTTCAGGAGATGATAAGTACACCAGTTTGTTTTGAGAAAGTTTGTGATAAAGACTAACCAAATCCTGAATTTACCCTGAAGGGCTAAATTGAAGCCAGATCGTTTGAGCTTTGCATGCCAGGATAAGGAGTTAGGACTAAGCACTAGAAGCCTGTATTTTCAAGATAAAATATGACATAGGTGTGGAAGAGAAAAAAATTTTGTCTTCCAAATTACCTGAATCACAATGTAACTTAATCCCAGGTGTTCACTTTCTTTCTACTACAATGGACTGTTTCTAACAAGGTATGAAAGTCACATCAGACCTACTCCCAGAAATTACCCCCTTCATCACTTTGTTCTTCCCCTGAAAACGGACACGGTTGTGGCTACGAGTCCTTGCTTTCTACCTTTCACCAGCATGGAAAACTTGTAGCATTAAATTACATCCTTTAATTTTTAGGCCTGTCATGAGTGAAGATGGTACCATGTTCAATTTTAAAGGACAAGATTCAGAAATAAGGTTCTGATTCATTCAACACAACTACGAATTATGAGACAGAGACTTATAAAGACACTTTTTAGCCTCCCTCTTACCCAATGGTACTCAGATCACTATCCTAAAGACCAGACAAAATAAATAAAAAATACAATATTAAGAGAAACACAGTGGCAGAGGTCAAGCCTCCACCACACTATCTTCTCTACATTTGCAAGTTCATACTTTAGTGGCAAAGATTTGTAGGGTTCTGGTTTAGAATTTTAGGTTCTCAGGTAAATTTGACACTGCTCACCAAAAGTAACACAATTGGCCTCTTGGAAGGACCCACACCTTCTTTGAGGTACTGAAAGGAATAATATGAACACTGTGATACGGAGGAAAGACCAGGACCTTGGAGTCAAACCAACTATATGAATTGTGGTCATATATTCAACTTACTTTAGGCTCACTTTCTTCGTTTCTAAAAGTGGGCTATTACTTCATCTGCTGTTAGATTAATAAAACAGTGTAGGTAAAGTGTCCAGCACGGTCTCTAGTATTCAGTTAATATTATTGCTCTTTTCCTTACCATTGTAGAGTATAAAGCATAGTTTTTCCTTTACTTGGAAGTTGACACACTATTCCTTTTACACTATTTTTAATGATTTATAGAATTAATCAAAATGAATTAAGGAATAATTTTAACAAACATTTATTGAGCACCTATTATGTGCTAGGAACCATTTTAGGTATTAGTCAAATATCCATTCCATGCCTAGAACTATTCTAGTTGTTCTTGAGAATGCAATAGAATTCTTAATAAAAACCTCCTCCTTAGTTTATATATTTCAAACAACTAAGTCACACCTTGATTATTAAATCAGCCACGTCATTCAGCCCAATCTTCGTTTGTCTGTATTTCCCTAGTGCCACTAAAGAATTGTCTTGTTTGGGATTTCCTTAAAACGAAAGATTTGGTTTAGTTTGAAAACACTAAAATTATCATTAATATGCCAAAGCTCTGTTTGCAGTATTTTACAAACCTCCAACAGCTGTGACTTTTGTTAAACGCTTTATTCTTTCCATTAATATTTGTACCTGATTAAACTTCAATACAGGTGCACATGGCTTGGAATCACACTTTTATATTTTGCATGCAGATTAGTGGTATGGGAATTTGCATAAATTTGTTATGCACTGCTGCAAAAATGAATGCTCAAGCAACTTTTATTTTTATCTAATCAAATCACTGCTTAATGAAAAACGACTGACTGCTTTCAGAGGAGCACTGAGCTATACTCTGGGGACTGGGGCATTTACAATTCAGTGGGGGGTTCCCTGCAAGCATTTGACTCCAGTACTGCTAAAGTACTGGTGCAAACTCAGCCCTGCAACACCAATCTGATCTATCCTATTCCTGGGGAGAGAGCTAGAGATGGATCCTTTTTTTCTTTTAAATCCCTTTACAGAATAAAACATGTAAAAGAAAGTCAGAGGGGGTCTGTAGCAGCAGCATCAATAGTCACAGTTAAAAGCATACTTGTAACCCACAGGGAGTCTTAACAATCACACTCTGTCCCAAAGCAGATCAGCTTTGGTAAAATGGAATGAGAGACTAGAGGAAAGAGAAACCTTTTTCTTATTATTTTCATTTTTCACATTCTTTCTGATCCATCCAGCTGTTGCCATACTACTTTCTAGGGGAGGCTAGAGAGGGGATCCAGTCACTCTATGCTTCTATATGAGCTGTTGGTCATTGTCCCATCAAGGGTCATAAGTGACCACAAATAATAGCAACACCACTCTACATATATATATACTGCTTTATACTTTTTAAAGAGATTCCATATATATTGTCTCATGTATTTATGCATAAATGATAACTTGCCCAGATCTAAGGAGATTTTGAAATTCATTATAATGGCTAAATCCAGACAAAGAAGCACAAAGCACAGTTGTGAACGGCAGAGAGAGATCGAGAGATTTGAGAAAGGGAGAAAGAGAAATCTTCACACTCTTTACTGGTTTTAACAGTACAGAGTAGTACGTAATAAATATTCTGAATGCATACACTGTACTGTGAAGTGCCTGGCGCAAATATTAGGGTCTCAATAAATATTTGTTGAATGAATGAATAAGTAACTAAACAAATGGATAAATAAACAGCATATAGTTTAGTCTAATAACTAGTCTGAGAACAGTAGATCTGCAGTTGAAAACACACAAAAAGATAAGTTACTTGATGAAGGCGACACAGGAGAATTAAGCTACTATGCTCTGAGAAGCCTGTCAGTGAGGACTGTACAGCCAAATCCTTCCAAGAGAAATTTGTGTAAACAAATGAATAGATACATAGATTAATACATAAATAAAGTTGGAGATCTTTCCTTTGATTTCCTGAATATTGAAAAAATCTAAATAAAATATTTGTATAGATATTTAAATCCATTCAAAACCAGCAGTAGTTTATAATATCTTTCCCTCCCAAAGTACAGTCATTTTGGCTATTTTCTCGCCAAACAATCAAGACTGCTTAAAATGTATTCAGCCGACATTCCCCCATCCACATTTTCCATTGTCTCACCCTCTCCTGTCTCCTGACCCCACCTCCACCCCAGCCACTGATCCCTTTGTGTACAGCAAACACATTCACTCATTCAGTATCCCCCATTCCAGTTCTCAACATATAGCATCCCCCACCCCAAGAACCATGCACTTGCCCTATAATTAGGTTAGTTTGTTATCTGCCTGCAAGTAGGTGTTAATGAGGCCAAAACTGTTTGCTTGCTTCCTGCATAGGCTTGGGGTCCTTTGCTAGGCTTTCCAGTCAAGACCCGTATCTCTGAACTTCTGTCTTTAGTCATCTTAAAAATACGTGCCCTGGGTCTAAAGAGGCAGCAGACAAGAGGGTGCCATTGGTTCAGCACAATTTATCCAACTGCTGGGAAAAAAAAGCACACTTTCTACTGAAAGGAAGTCTGTAAAGTTATCTGTATATGAAAGACTTTGCATACCGTGTTTGCACAAGATTTTCTTTTGCCCACTATTTTCAAGCCCAATGAAGCAAGCAGCAGGATCTTTTTGTGCCTCAGGCTAAAAGAAAGCTCAGAGGCTATTAAGTTTCCAGAGGCACAGGGAAGTACCAAATGACCATAAGAACTCTCTTGCAATCCTAAAATTTTATGCTGTGTGACCAGAGAACATTTGAAGTGTCTTTGAATTAATGATAATTTTAAAATTTTTAAAGTGGTAATTATTACTATATAAGCCAAAGTATTTACTTTCCCTCCATTGCTCTACTGTGGTTTTCAGTCAGAGGGAGGTAAACTCTAAGCTCAAAAAATGTTCCTTAAAAGGCTCTCTGAACCAATTTCAATTACCTTTCTATGAGAATAATAAAAATGTGAAAAGAGTTTGAAACCAAATCAGAAGTGGCAGAAAAAAAGTCTAAAGCAAACAAGTGGCCTCAAAGAGGGAACATAAGAACAATAAGAACTTTGAGAAATGTATTACTGTATAGTTAAGAACACTGATAAGAGGCACCCAAAGTAAACACAACCTCTCAAACTGAGAGTAAATACACACACACAACTCATCCCATTTCAAGGTCAATTAAATCCTCTAATGAACCATGCCAGCTACTGCTCAACCTTTTAAGCTGGTCTCAAGCAGAATTCTAAGCAGAAAGTAGTTTGTCTATATTTCTATAAAACTTATAAGCAGAATAACAGGCCTCATTTAAACTGGCATATTCCAAGCAGGTCAGCTGGATTCAGAATAGACACTTAGAATTGGCACTGAAATGTGTTAAACTGAAGTCACATTCTTTTTTTTGGAAATTCAACTGTTACTTCCACGTTTCCTACTTGCGTTGGAAATCTAAAAGTGAATCCTCCTGCCAGATTCTGCTGCCATATCAAAAGGAATTTTCCCTTGGTTCACAGATGCTCCATCGCCATGGGTCAAAGGTCTTCCTTGGGGGTTAGAAACAGTTAAGCATCAACAATTTGGGGTTAAAATGTCAGCTGCGCCTTCCAAAATGGTGAACAGTTAACTTGAATATGTACCTTTGGAATGTCAACCAAAATCTCAAAGCAGTGAATGACTCAGTTTATTATAGAAAGTCAACTATGAGTGCTTTCCGACCATGGACTTGGCACTGTCCTAGACACTATGACGTTCATTTTCTCAGTGTTATCAAAATAGACACTGAGTACCTACTATGAGCTAGCCTAGCATTACGATGAAATTCCAAATTAATCAAAAACCAAGATGCTCGCCCTTGAGGCATTTACAATTGGCCAAGGAAACATAATTAAGTTGCATGTGTACAAACACACTCAACCTTTAGTGAAGTGAAAAGATTGTCTAAGAGGCCTCTCACTTTCTTTCGTTTAGGCCACTAAAACCTCCTGTGGTTATTTACTTCAAAATAGATCCCAAATGTAAGGTCAGTGAAAGCCCTGAGGAAATAGCAGCAAGTACTTCTAAATGCTTATAAAGCAAGAAAAATGTTCTTTAAAAAATAGTTGACCCTTCTGTGTCTCATCGAATAATACGAACATAACTCATTACTGCCAAGATTATGCTGGCAATAAACAGATTTTGCGGACATCAGGCTCAGGAGCATTGTTTCAGTTTCTAATCACACAAAACTGTCATTAAATTGCTTGGTCTCCTCATTCATGTGGAATATTATCCTGTGCCTATAATTTAGTTCAGAGATCTGTCTTTAGTGATAGAAAGAATGGAAAAACTCAGGATACAATGAGAAAATTACCTCTTATTGTTTCTTACCAATCGACTCGGTAGATCAAAATAGCTGTGCAGAGTCATGAATTACAGGTTTACAGGTATCTCACTATTTATCCGCCATAATATTTCATTACATAGAAGTGATTTTTTTCTGCAGTGAATTTAAAAATTGATACTCCCAACTATGGTACTTGAAGTTTACGCTGATAACTGAATAATTTAGTCATCAGTCCGTGGGTGATAAGTCATTTTGCTGATCCTCAGTGCTGAAACAACAGAAACAAAAAATTCCCCTAATTTTGTTCCTTTGCCCCTTGGTTGACTTCTCATTTGATTGTCATCAAAATGTGAAACATTTATGAATATTACAAATAAACATTTATAGAGGTTACTGCAAATGAATGTAAAGGCTAGAGACAGTAGGTCCACTTCATATCCTGCTATACATTTTCCTTTAAATAAAATAGTTAAATTATTAGATAGCTAAAGGAGGTAGTCTTTCATTAAAAAATGAAGAGACCATTAATCCAAATACGAATATTCATCACCCTGTGCAATATATGTGTTCCATAAAATTTGAGTCTAAACTGCATTTTTGTAAATTGATTCATTTCCCCATTGGCTTATATTACAGTATTAGAGATTATTTGTTTCCATTTCTGGACTTCGGCTGGCAGTAGTTTATAGCACTTCAGCCTATTTTTCTGGCCCCCTCCATTTTCTGTCAATTACAGGTTTATAAACAGATATTGAAATGCACTAGGAGAACTCCAATTCAAAGAAATTCCATGGAAAATTATTTCCAACAAAGTGAAGATGACTTTAGTAATATGATCACTTGCATCACAACTAATCTATTTGGCAAGTTTATGTCTTATTACAACAGCTTTCTTAAAGGGAACTCCCCTACTTGAAGGATAGCTGCATGTGAGATACATTGAAGCACCCTTCCCACGCAGTGAAATCCACCTTGGGACACATTAGTTTCAAAGCAAGAGAGGTGATCTTTTCAGGCAGGCCTGCTTTCTTAAGAGTTATGCACAAGGGCACTCAACTGGACACTGCAGTTTAATAACCCTGGAGTCACCATTGCAGATGTCTCCATTAACACAGGCTTTGAAAGAGAAGCAGATGGCTAGAAAACCCTTACTGAGATTCTCTAACAATTTCCAAAGGTAGAACAGCAAGTAGCTTTTATGTATAAATGATGTTTACCATATGGTAAAGCATGATTGAATATTTTACATAAAAATCAAATCATTATAGTTAGATTGAATAAAGCCAAGGCCAATTAAAAGTAGAGTTGAGTCTCCCTGATAAATAATCGACTAGGTTTGGAGCAGTAACTCTAAACCAAGCTACAAAAAGAAAAAAGAAAAAAAACGAAAAATAGAATAAATGGGTTTTCATAATATCAAAGCCTTTAATTTCTGAAATATGAATCCCAGTTCCATTAAAGCTCAGGTTATCGCTTTGAAAATATATTAAGAGGAGATAAATCTGACACATTTCTAGGCAGATTAAAGATAATGTAAAATGGACGCTAATATAACAGACAGCAATTTTCTGGTCCCATGACAGTTGAAAAATCATCGTAATACAACACCGGGGGATATTTCACAAGAAGTAAATAATGACTTTTGAAACCCAAGTCCCCAGATACTGGTCAGCAAATCAAATACATTGTCTACCCAGTGACATCTCTACCTGACAAGTGACCAAACCACTCAAGTCACACGTCACTGATAACCTGCAGCCATATACCAGGGCTCTGCAAAGAGGAGGTTTATGTCACTGTTGCAGGAAATAATAGATAAGCAATAGATAACATAAGTAGTGACTGGTCTTATTGATCAAGAGAGGAGAAAAATCTAGGTGCCCAGAAAAGACTGTTTACAAACTGCTTCCTGCTGTTAGTTTCTAGTAAAATACTACTTTTACCCACTTCCTAAGACACTTCTATCAAACAAGTGAAACACGAATGTACAATGTTCCTTACCATCCCATCTAGCTATGCTTCACTATTAGCCATAACATGATAAAGGTATATTGCATTACTTTACCTAACTAGACATACAATGCTCTAAAACAACAGATGGGCTTCAACCTGAGAAAACCCAACAAATATCCAAATATACAAGGTGGAAAAAATTAGGAGCATATTATCATGATAAAATGATTATACATTTATCCAGTTTTTTATTATTTATAGATTGTATGGAGTAGAACAAAAGACACATAAATTAATACAAGCAGTATGTAGTTTAAATTCTGGTCCATGGAGCAAAATTTCACACAATTCTCTTTCTCCCTAGCCTTTCTTTACTAGAAACAGAAATACCCTCTCTATACATCCAACCCTCTCCTCCACATGAAAGTTCCAGCCTCATTGGGAGCTAGCCATATGGTCATGAGCTCCTTTGAATTGAAGATCCATCAACATTGCTAAGGGAAAGATCACTGGTTCTCAAACTTTACAATGATGTAGGGAGATTTTTAAAATATTCATGCCCAGGCCACATCCTCTACCCAATTAAATCAGAATCTCTGGGGGTGGGCCCCAGGCACCAGTATTTTCTTTTAACTACCCAGATGATTACAGCGTGAAGCCAAGTTTGACAACCATTGCGTTAAATCTTAGAAAAATAGAGCCTTGTCTTAAAAAATAATTAAAATCCACATTTTCTTTTCAGAAACACATCTCTGTGTAAAGTAAAGAAATAAAGAGAGCCAGGATTTCCTGGGTATTTTCAATGAGATGTTCCTACCTCTACCACCTGATAGGCCAACTGCTGCTACTGAAGTCAACAGACCAAAAGGTCTGCTTCCTGAGGATATGTGCTTCACAGAGGCCTGGCTCCTGTGTAGCCTGGTTTGGTGCTACATAAACAGTGCCGGATTGGAGGCTAATGTGACTTCTCCTTCTATCTGGTCCTCCTTCATAGTTATGCCATTGCTCCCTCCTATGACACATTCTAAAGTGTAATGGCCAAAAGCTTCTACATCACTGTTAGGTTCTGAAGAATAGAATGTTACTCTTGATGTTAAACCCAGATTCCTAATCCGAGATCTTAAATTCACTATTAGTTTATACCATGCCCACCCACCTAGCTACATTGCCTCCTATTCCCTTCTTTTCATCCCCTTACCTCATGCTTTTCTTTTTGAGATCAATTCTGCAACAGCTCTGAACTAGCATGACCACATATCTTGGTTTATCTATTTTGTCCCAGCATATATATTTTAAAATATTTTCTTATTAAATATTTTAAAGATACAGACCAGTTAAAGTGATTTTACAATGATCACCACCTAAAATCTCCCATTAACATCTTACTGTACTTGTTTTATGACATATATATCCTCTTTCCTCTACCCATCTAGCAGCCTATCCTATTTTTTGGATACGTTTCAAAGGAAGCCCAGCATAAAGTAGTAACAGCACCCTCTTTACTCTCAAGTGTTCTGGATTGGACAATAAATTTTACAGTGACCCTATTCTCAAGCAAATATGGTGTGTGTGTATGTTGTAGCTGTGTACCTAGAGTGGTGCTAGGTACTGTGGAAGCATCAAGACAAATATATGAGTGAGTTTCAATATTCCATTTGAAGTCTATTTGAATGAAATAAGTCAAGAAATAAGAATACGACTGAATGCTGACAGATATTTTCCTGCCAAAGGAAATTAGAGGGTCAGGACAAGTAGAACTCAGTGTGTACAGGAAAAACCAAATGGCGCTTCCTGGGAAGGTGACACTTGTGCTGAGCCTTGAAGGATGGGGAAAACTTGGAATGTTAGACAGGAAGTGAGAGAGCATTTGGAGTAAGAAGGGAGAATAACATGAGCAATGATAGAGGTAGAAGAGCAAGAAGAAGGCGAGCAAGACCAAGCCAAAGGATTCATGAACTCACAAACTTTGCCTGATGTCCAGGAATAATAAGAATCGTCTCATTCTTACTTCTGAAAGTTGAAAGTCATCTCACTGCCTGAAAGGCAAGTCACCGACAGGTCTTGAGTGTCTACCCTGCCAGGCAGTACTAGCAGAACAGTAACTGTCACCCTTCTAAGCTGACTTTAGCTTTCAGATGGCCCACTTTTCTATGCTTGAAGAAATGCTAAGACAGATTCAGTCCCCATGACAGAATAATATCTTAATAAGCTATAATGACTCTTGGTTACTTAAAGCAGAGTTCGTCTTCCTCCTTTTTTCTGATTTATTGGAAGCTAATCAATTGGGCTGTGAATTGTATCAGACAGAACCTATATGCATGAATAACTTCTTATTTCAGCAGTATCAAAATCAATAGTCATTGGATTTGCTATAAAGCAGAAGCTCTGCATTCCAATTTACAATATATTTTGCTACAACTCAAATAAATCCTGTATATACATATTGCTTGCTTCAGTCTCTTGGTGTTCTGTTATTAGAATGCTCTTTTGCTAGCATGTAAGGATCGTCTTTTTTCTGTGGCTCAACATTCCTCATTTAAAGCAGATTAAGACACTTATCCTGGCTTTATATGGCCTTGAGCTAGTTTGAACTGTGATTGGCTCTTGCCCAAATAAGAAGTAAATAAAATGATTCTGAAGTAAATACTGATTTGATTTAAAGGTCTCCTTGTTGCTCTTTTGAGTATTTCTACGATTTCTTCCATGTCTGAACCACCAGATCTTGTGCATTGCCTGGATCTTGAATGCCTAGTTACACTGACGCAAACCTTTGCATGGACTTCTGGGTTCGGCCAAACCCTTGATTCTCCTGGTTGTGATCTCTTGTCCTGCCTTCATCATTCATCACCATCCACTGTTTTTGTTTTTGTTTTTGGTTTTTTTGGTGAGGAAGATTGGCCCCGAGCTAACATCTGTTGCCAATCCTCCTGTTTTTGCTTGAGGAAGATTGTCACTGAGCTAACGTCTGTGCCAATCTTCCTCTATTTTGTATGTGGGATGCTGCCACAGAATGGCTTGATGAGTGGTGTGTAGGTCCGTGCCCAGGATCCAAACCCACAAACCCCAGACTGCCAAAGGGGAGCACACAGGCTCAGCCACTTATGCCACTGGGCTGGCCCCACTATCCACTGTTTTTACATACCACAAAGTTCATGTTCTACATCTACAGTGACATATTACTCGGGCTAAGATTGCTACCACCATAATCACTGCTACCATCAGTATTATTATTATGCTATTCCCCAAGAAACTTTAGGCTCTTGGCAAAAATTTGGTCAGATCCGGAACCTATTAGCTTGTTCTTGAGCAGAGACTGAACTGTCTTGGAGGGCAAAAGGCTATTTTTTTTTTTATTGCTTTAGGGAGTTACCTTTGCTTTTGGTATTGTAGTGTTCTTATAAGATAGAGAGCCGCACCAGAATACTCAGATAGGGGCCTGGAATTGTATAATTGCTTAATGGTAGATATACTATTTTGATCTCAGATTGCTAAAATACACTTGATGATTGACTGAAAAGTGAAAGGCGCAGAGCAGAAATGAATTTCTCAGAGTAACTGATGATAAGAGTGATCAATTTCTGCTTGTTTAAAAGAATGAAATAAAATTTGGAATGGGTACGCCAGTCAATCAGAAAAGTTTACTAGCACCTATCATGTTCTATGAGGAGTAGAAAAGAGGTATGAGGTATGAGCATTGCCCTGCCAAAAGCCTATGTAATCTATTGAGGAAGTGAACACTAACACATGTGAAACAACAGCTAACAATGGAAAATGTCATTACTATAAATCTGTATTCCCTATTGTAAGCACTGTAATTCAGAGAAGGTTAATGAGAGGTTAATCTAGTCAAGGATGACATCAGGGACCACTGAGCCTTAGACTGGGCCTTGCAGGGTTTAGATTAGTGTAGAAGAGAGGATAGGCGTTCCATCTAAGGAAAACAAGGCAAGAAAGAATTCAGTGTGCTTCTAGGAGAATGAAGAAGCTAGCCTAACTACAGCAAATGGTACACGATGGGAAAAAATGGTCAACGAGCTTGAATAGATAGGGTGGGCCACAATATGGGAGGTCTTGGATATCAAGCTAAGGAGGTTTGACTTACTGCAGGAGGAACAAATCACTGAAGATGTTGAGGATGAGAACTTGACACAATGAATGCACTGTTTGAGAAAGATTTCACCTTTACCAGTTACGCAAAGTCCTACCTTGAACAATATACTCACACTAACTCATTCCAATTTAATCACCTTTAAAATCAGAGACATGTAAAAGTAGCAGTCCTTGCACTTCTGGCAAAATTGTCATTTCAGGCACGAGAGGTCAGTATACGCAAAAAGTGACTGTAAACAATGCTACCTACAAGAAGATGTGTATTGCATATTTACCCAGAAGACAGAGAAGAAAAAACGAATCAGTCAAGGGTAATGAGGCACAACATGTTTGGTGTTAAATGGAGAAGAGGAGCAGTGTTAAGGGGTGGGGAGTAGTTATTTAAGTCTGATTGAGCGGACAGAGGAAGCAGGTTATAGACTTGGGTTCTCACCTTCATTCCTTCTACTTGAACCTAATGCCACTGTACCATAATTGTTACTAAATAATTCACTTTCAGCTACAAATGATGAACTGCCCAGTTCATTCTTGAATTAAAGATGAAAAAATAATAAAAGTTAATTTGTGGGGAAATAACCAATAACTTGAATTCAATTCACAAATAGCATAAAACTGTGGAGAAAAATTAAAACTTTAAAATAGATTTTGTTTAAAAATTGAACTCATAGAAAATAGATCAGTGGTTGTCAGAGGAGGGGGTGAGGGGTAGGTAAAATAGGTAAAAGTGGTCAAAAGGTACAAACTGCCAGTTATAAAATAAATAAGTTCTTGGAATGTAATATACGGCATGGTGACTGTAGTTAATAATACTGTATTATATATTTGAGTTGCTACGAGAATAGACCTTGAAAGTTTTCATCACAAGAAAAAAAAATTGTAACTATGTGGTGATGGATGTTAAGTAGACTTATTGTGGTGATCATTTTGCAATATATACAAATAACAAGTTATTATGTCATACACCTGAAACTAGTAATATTATATGTCAACTATATGTGAATAAAAATAAAATAGATTTTGTTTCCTAGCTTATATTTTAAAAGTAGTTTTGCATTTTGCTAATGAATGGGATATGACAATGAAACAGAGGTTTATTAGTATGGGTTGTTTTATCTATCTAGTTGGGCCAGAATTGAGCATTCCATCCCATTAAACCACTATTATAAGGAGAGAAAGAAAGAGGGGCCGGCCTGGTGGCGCAGTGGTTAAGTTCACATGTTCCGCTTCTCGGTGGCCTGGGGTTCGCCGGTTCAGATCCCGGGCCAGACACGGCACCGCTTGGCAAAAAGTCATGCTGTGGTAGGCGTCCCACATATAAAAAGTAGAGGAAGATGGGCACGGATGTTAGCTCAGGGCCAGGCTTCCTCAGCAAAAAGAGGAGGACTGGCAGTAGTTAGCTCAGGGCTAATCTTTCTCAAAAAAAAAAAGAGAGAGAGAAAGAAAGAAATGCTATATTATAGTAACAATGTTTCCTATGAGCATAGAAGAGTAGAATTAATACAAAGAGTACCAAATAACTTCAACAAAATACTAACAAACTGAATCTAGCAAATATAAAAGGAATTACATACCATGACCCCATGAGATTTATCCCAGGGATGCAAGGTTGGTTTAAGATCTGAAAATCAATTATTTTAGTACATCATATTAATAGAATAAAAACATTACATGATCATCTCAGTATACTTAGAAAACGTATCTGACAAAATCTTACACCTTTTCATGATAAAAAAAAAACACTCCACAAACAAGAAATAGAAGAGAACTTCCTCAATCTGATAAGGGCATCTATAAAAAACCCACAGCTTGGGGCCAGCCCAGTGGCACAGCCTGTAAGTTCGCATGTTCTGCTTCTCAGCGGCCCAGGGTTTGCCAGTTCAGATCCCAGGTGAGGACATGGCACCGCTTGGCACGCCATGCTGTGGTAGGTGTTCCACATATAAAAAGTAGAGGAAGATGGGCACAGATGTTAGCTCAGGGCCAGGCTTCCTTAGCGAAAAAAAAAGAGGAGGACTGGCAGTAGGTAGCTCAGGGCTAATCTTCCTCAAAAAACAAAAACAAAACAAAACAAAAAATCCACAGCTAACATCATTCTTAATGGTGAAAGACTGGACGCTTTCCCACTAAGATCAGGAACAAGAAAAGTATTTCAGTTCTCACCACTCCAATATTCTACTGGGGGTTCTATTCATGGCAATTAGACAAGAAAAAAATAAATAAAAAGTAACCAAATTGGAAAGAAAGAAATAAAACTATCTTACTCACAGATGACATTGTACACAGAAAATACTAAGGAATCCACTAAGAAACTATCACACTAATAAATGAGTTCAGCAAGGGAGCAGGATACAAGAACATGCAAAAATTAATCGTATTTCTATTACTAGCAATGAACAATCTGAAAAATGAAATTAACAAAACAATTCCATTCACAATGGCATTAAAAACAATAAAATACTTCAGACTAAATTTAACAAAGGAAGTGCAAAACTTATACATTGAAAGCTACAAAACATTGTCGAGAGAAAGAAGATCTAAATAAATGGAAAAACATTCCATATTCATGGATTAGAAAAAAACATTGTTGAGATGGCAATACTCCCCAAACTGATCTACAAATCAAGTACAATCCCTATCAGAATCCTTGCTGGCTTCTTTGTAAAAATTGACAAGCTTATTCTAAAATTCATATGGAATTGCAGGAGACCCAGGACAGCCAACAACATCCTGGAAAAAAAGAATAAAGTAGGAGGACTTATATTCCCAATTTCAAAACGTACTACAAAAAAAGGTAACAAAGATATTGTGATAGTGGCACAAGGATAGACTTACAGATCAATGAAATAGAACATAGAATCCATAAATTAACCCATACGTATATTGTCAGTTGATTTTTGACAAGGGTGCCAAGAATATTTAACAGATAAATAGTCTTTTCAACAAATGGTGCTGGAACAACTGGATATCCACATGCAAAAGAATGAAGTTGGACCTTTTACTCACACCACATGCAAAAATTAATTCCACATTGATCAAAGACCTCAATGTAAGTAAAACCTATAAAGCTTTTGGAAGATAACATAGGGGGAAACTCCTCGTGATCTTGCATTTGGCAAAGATTCTTAGCTATGGCACCAAAACCATAAGCAACAAAAGAAAAAATAGATAAATTGGACTTCATCAAAATCTAAAACTTTTGTGATTCAAAAGACAGCCAATAGAATGAGAACACATTTTTTCAAATCTTATATTCAATAAAGGACTTGCATCTAGAATATATAAAAATTCTTACAAGTCAAAAATAAACAGATAAATAATCCAATCTAATAATGTGCAAAGAATTTGAATAGACATTTCTCCAAAAATGATATATAAATGGGTAATAAGCACATGCAAAGATGCTCAACATCATTAGTCATCAGGGAAATGCAAACCAAAACACAATAAGACACTACTTCAAATCCATTAGGATAGCTGAAATGAAAAAGTCAGATAGCAAATGTTGCCAAGGACGTGGAGAAATTGGAACCCTTATACACTGCTGATGGGAACGTAAAATGGTGCAACTGCTTTGGAAGATAGTCTGGCAATTCCTCAAGCAATTAAACATAGAGTTACCATATGACCCAGTAATTCCATTCCTAGGCATATACATAAGCAAATTGAAAACATATGTCTGCAGAGAAGATTTTACACAAATGTTTATAGCAGGATTATTCACAATTGCCAAAATATGTAAACAACCCAAATGTTCATCAAGATACAAATGGATAAACTAAATGTGGTATATCCATATATACGGATATATCCATATTTTTATGGAATCCATATATATGGAATATTATTCAGCCAGAGTAAAGAATGAAGTACTGATACACGCGACAGCATAGATGAACAATAAAAAGATTATGCTAAGTGAAAGAAGCCATTCACAAAAGCCCCCATACTATATGATTCCATTCATATGAAAGATAGAATAGGGAAATCTAAGTAAATTAATGGTAGCTAGGGGTGGGGGATGAGGAGATAGGGGATGATAGCTAAAGGGTGCAGGGTTTCTTTGTAAGGTGGTGGAAATATTCTAAAATTGACTGGTGAGGGTTGTACATATATGTGAATACACTAAAGACCCACTGAATTGCAGACTACAAATGGATGAGTTGTGTGGTATGTGAATTACTTCTCAATAAAGGAGTTTTTAGAAAAAGAGGACCAAATAAAAGAAAGCAACAGTGAAAGATCACTGTTAATACCCAAATGAGAGCTATGTGTCGTTTTCAGGGCGAGTGGGGTTGGGCAAAGGATGCTGAGGGTCTATGAGGGCATTTTTACACAAGGGGAAAAGCCTCCCCTGCATTGCCCTGACTGAAGTGGAACTTCAAAACAAATCTTAGTTCTGTGAAAATTGTCTTTAAAGGAGCTCTGTAAATGGATTGTAGAACAAACTGTGTACTTAGAGTTATATAATAATTGCATTTATTCAAACCCTCTGTCTTCTTCCAGTCAAAGGCAAACAGCAAGTCACATTATAACACTGAGCCATTCTTCTAAAGAGAACCCACTGTAGGATGCCCTTAATGCTAAAGACAGGCTTTTTTTCTTTTTTTTTTTTTTTACCTGTTAAAGCAGTGGATGACATTAACATATTGTAGTCCTTGGGTAGCTACTGTGTTTGTAATTTCTCTCCCTGCATTAGGGTAAGAGTTGTTCCCTTCCTCAGGACGGCTATGTTCATATAGTTGCCAAGCATAGACTTCTTTAACACACACCATTTATGGATATCAGAAAATGAGGTAGTTCAGTCAGAACAGCCAGAATATAGGTGACATCAGCGCCTACCATTTCACCTTCCACAACCTGAGACGATGACCAACATTTCCAATCACCCACTTGCCTCGAGAACAGATCAAGTTCTAAGAGAGACATGAGCCATAAATTGAAAATTGCATTCTTCTTTTCTTTCCATTGAGAGCTATCTTGTGTTTATTTTTTTTAATTTTTAATTTTGTCATATTTACTTCAGCTAAAGCTCCCATTCTTTTCTTCTTTTTCTCTCCCTAGAGGAAAGTGTGTATGTCATGCAAGTTCTGTGCTTCTATATATGAATGGTAAACAAAAGCAATATATTTTTTGCTATTGCTTTGCATACCTTCAAATGAAAACAACTGGTGTCATATTTAGGATGACTGTATAATGTACAATTCAAGCCAGACATTTTGTGAGTGACAATATCAATAATTATACCAGGGCAAAGGTGTGAATTAGAACTGCTCTAGGCCAACTAGGATGTATGATCATACTGCACATTTCCTTTTTTTAATACAGTAATTTTTAAATTTCTAAATTTTATTTTCTAAGATACAGCAAAATTGACTTTTTTAATGTATAGTTCTCTGAATTTTAATACATGTATAGATGTAACCAACACCACGATCAGGATACAAAATACTTCCATCATTCTAAAACACTACCTCATGCTACCCCTCTGTAGTCACACTCTGCCTCCACTCTTAAACCCTGGCAACCACTCTGTCAATGTAGTTTTGTCCTTTTGAGAATGTCACATAAATGAAATCAGAAAGCATATAACCTTTGAGACTGGCTTCTTTCATTCAACATGCTGCCTTTGCAAATCATCCAAGTTGATGTATGTATCAAAAGTTCATTTTTTTCTTACTGCTGAGTAAGTGTTCCATTATGTGTCTAGACTGCAACATGTTTTTGTTTTTGCAGGGAAAGATTCGCCCTGAGCTAACATCTGTTGCCAATCTTCCTCTCTATCTTTCCCCGCCCCTCAAAGCCCCAGTACATGGTTGTATATCCTAGTTGTAAGTCCTTCTATTTCTCTGATGTGAGCTACCACCACAGCGTGGCAACTGACAGACAGGTGGTGTGGTTTGGCAACCAGGAAGTGAACCTGGGCCACCGAGGCAGTGAGAGCACCAAACTTTAACTACTGAACTATCAGGGCTGGCTCCCACAATATGTTTTATCCATTCACCTGTTGATGGACATTTGGGTTGTTTCCAATTTTGGCTTATTAGAAATAAAGCTCTCTGCATATTCATGTAGAAGTTTGGTGTACACATAAGTTTCCATTTCTCTGGGATAAATGCCCAGAAGCGCAATTGCCGAGTTGTATAGAAATGACATGCTTAGTGTTGTAAGAAACTGCCAAATTGTTTTCCAGAGCAGCTGTACCATTTTACATTCTCACTGGCAATGTACACAAGTTTCAGTTGCTCTGCATTCTCACTGTCATTGATATTGTATTTTAAAAATTGTTATTTTAGCCATTCTGATAGGTTTGTACTGGTATCTCATTGTGGCTTTAATTTGTATTTCCTTAATGGCTAATGACATTGAGCATCTTTTCATGGATTTATTCACCAACTGTTAATTTTCTTTGTAAAGTATCTATTCAAATCTTTTGCCCACTTTTACCTGGGTTTGTCAGCTTTCTTACTGTTGAATTTTGAGAGTTCTTTGTATATTCTGGATACAAGTCCTTTATCAGATATGTGATTTGCAAATATTTCTCCTCATGTGTGGTTTGTCTTTTCTTTCTCTTCACAGTATCCTTCAGAAAGGAGTTTAGAATACTGATGAACTGTTTGCCTAACTCCAGGTCATGAAGATAAACTCCTATGTGTTATTCTAGAAGTTTTATGGTAATATATTTTGTATTTTATATCCAGAATGTTTGCTGAATTATTTTTACTTCTAACACGTTACCTAAGATTATTTAAAATTTTCTATAAAGACACAGTTTGGTTATAAATACATTATAAATGATTATAAAGACAATCATTTTCTTAACAGTTTTGGTTTGTTTTCTTTTCCAATACTTATGATTTTATTTATTTTTCCTTTCTTATTGCCTGTTGCATAGAGGTAATGATAGTGGACAACATTATTTTGTTGCATATATTTCTTGGTCAATAACATTTATCCAATTTTAAAAGTCCTATTGTACTCCTACTTTGCTAGGAGTTTTTAAATCATAAAATGACATTGAATTAAATTAAATGCCTTTTTGAATCTGTTGAAATGGTTGTATGACTTTTCTTAAGGTGATCAAAGACACTCATAAATTTGTAAAAGTTAAATTATATTTCTGGTATAAATCCAAATTGGCATGATGTAGTATTTCATTAATCAAATCCATTAATGGATTTAATTGGCTGATATGATATTTATAAGTTTTTGCTTTCATGTACATAAATGAGGCAATCCTATAATTTATCTTTTTCAAAGTATATCTACCTAGTGTGGGTAACAAGTTTATGTTAGACTCTAAAAATTAGCTGAGGGGAGGTTTCCTTCTTTATCTTTTCTCTAAGTTTATATACAATAAAGATTATCTATTCCTTGAAAGGTTGGTAAATTGACATGAAATTCTCTAGACCTAGTGGTAATTTTTGTACTCAATTTTTGACTACTGATAGAATTTTTTGAATGGTTATATATTTATCCAGATCATTTATTCCTCCTTGAGACAGTTTTAATAAGTTTTATTTTTGAATGACGTGTCCATTTGTATAATTCTCCGATTTACTTACAAAGCTATTCAAGGGACTGTTAGTGCGCTTTTAAACTTGACTGTATCTATGACAGTGTCTCCTTTCTCACTCCTAATACTGATCATTTGCCATTTCTCTTTGTAAAATCAGTATTATGATAAGTTTATCTATTTTTTGGTCTTGTCTACTAATCTTTTCAAAGACCAGATTTTGGGTTTTGTCGATTCTCTCTATTGTTTCCTTGTATTTTATTTCATTAACTTCTACCTCTAACTTTGTCTCCTTCCTTTTTCTCTTTCTTTCTTTTTTTTTTGTTTTTTTTTTTTTGGTCAACTCTGTGGTTCGGTTTCTAACTTCTTAAACTGGACACAGTTCCTTACTGTTAGCTTCTCTTCTCACACATTCAACTGAACCTGAAAATTTCTCTCTAAAGGTGGCTTTAGGAGTGCCCCACAAGTTCTGCTTAGTGTCATCATCGTTGCTCGGTTCTCAATGATTTATAATTTCCCATATAATTTTTTTCTTTTTTTTAATTGCGGTAACATTGGTTTATAACATTATATAAATTTCAAGGGTACATCATTATATTTCGATTCCTGTGTAGATTACATCATCTTCACACCCAAAGACTAATTACAATCCATCACCACACACATGTGCCTTATCACCATTTTGCCCTCCTCCCTTCCCCCTTCCCCTCTGGTAACCACCAATCTAATCTCTGTCTCTATGTTATTGTTTATTGTTGTTTTTATCTTCTACTTATGAGATCATACAGTATTTGACTTTCTCCCTCTCACTTATTTCACTTACCGTAATACCCTTGAGGTCCATCCATGTTGTCACAAATGGCCGGACTCCATTGTTACCTATGGCTGAGTAGTATTCTATTACGTATATATACCACATCTTCTTTAGCCATTCGTCCCTTGATGGGGCACCTAGGTTGCTTCCAAGTCTTGGTTATTGTGAATAATGCTGCAATGAAAATAGGGATGCATGTATCTCTACACATTCGTGTTTTCATGTTCTCTAGATAAATACCCAGCAGTGGAATATCTGGAGCGTATGGTAGTTCTATTTTTATATCCTTGAGAAATCTCCATACTGTTTTCCATAGTGACTGCACCAGTTTGCACTCCCAACATCAGTGTATGAGAGTTCCCTTCTCTTCACATCCTCTCCAACAGCTGTTGTTTCCTGTCTTGTTAATTATAGCCATTCTGATGTGAGTGAGGTGACAATCTTACCATAGTTTTGATTTGCATTTCCCTGATAGTTAATGATGTTGAAAATCCTTTCATGTGCCTATTTGGCCATCTGTACATCTTCTTTGGAGAAATGTCTGTTCAGATCTTTCACCCATTTTTCAATTGGGTTATTTTTCTGTTCTTGAGATGTATAAGTTCTTTATATATTATGGATATTAATCCCTTATCAGATATATGATTTGCAAATATCTTCTCCCAATTGTTAGGTTGTCCTTTCATTTTGCTGATGGTTTATGTGCAGAAGCTTTTTAGTTTGATGTAGTCCTATTTGTTTATTTTTTCTACTGCTCCCCTTGCCCGGTCAGACATGATGATTGAAAATATGCTGCTAAGACCAATGTTGAAGAGCATACTGCCTATGTTTTCTTCTAGAAGTTTCAGGATTTCAGGTCTTACATTCAAGTCTTCAATCCATTTTGAGATAATTTTTGTGTACAGTGTAAGATAATGGTCTACTTTCATTCTTTTGCATGTGGCTGTCCGGTTTTCCCAACACCATTTATTGAAGAGACTTTCCTTTCTCCATTGAATGTTCTCGGCTCCCTTGTTGAAAATTAGCTGTCCATAGATGTGTAGCTTTATTTCTAGGCTCTCAATTCTGTTCCATTGATCTGTGTGTCTCTTTTTGCGCCAGTACCATGCTGTTTTGGTTACTATAGCTTTGTAGTATATTTTGAAATCAGGGAGTGTGATACCTCCAGCTTTATTCTTTTTTCTCAGGCTTCCTTTGGCTGTTCAGGGTCTTTTATTGTTCCATATAAATTTTTTCTCAACCAATGGATTATATTAAAAAGTACTTTTTAGGGGCTGGCCCCGTGGCCAAGTGGTTAAGTTCGCACACTCCGCTGCAGGCAGCCCAGTGTTTCATTGGTTCGAATCCTGGGTGCGGACATGGAACTGCTCATCAAACCACACTGAGGCAGCGTCCCACATGCCACAACTAGAAGGACCCACAATGAAGAATATACAACTATGTACTGGGGGGCTTTGGGGAGAAAAAGGAAAAAATAAAATCTTTAAAAAAAAAGTACTTTTTAAATTCCAAAATTCAGAAAGTATTTTGCCATTTTAAATTGATTTATAGCTACATTGCAGGGTAGTCAGAAAAGGTGGTTTTTGTACAAACTTTTGGATAGTTTGAGATTTTCTTTGTAATCTAGTACACAATTTTTAGAAATATTTCACATATAATTGAAAAGAAAAAGTATTGTATCTAATTATTAGACCCAGAGTTCTATTTATGTCCATTAGATCAAGTTTGTTCTATAATTAAACTGTTTTTTCCTGCTTATTCTATCAATTACTGAGAGAGGTGTATTAAAATCTTCAAATATGAGTGTGACTATATTGATGTTTTCTTACATTTCTGTCAAATCTTGCTTTATATATTTGGGGCTAGGTTGTTTCACAAATGTGTTTTCCTGGTTAGTATAAATTATTAAAATGAGAAAAGGCAAAACTTATTACTTATTAAAACTTATTACTAAAAATGATTTTCTTATCACCATTGCAGTGCCTGCTTTCTTTTAGTTACTGTTTGCCTCACCTTTTTTACCCATTTATTTTCAACTTTTCTGCATTACATTTTACATTTATCCCTTGTCTTTAGCATATAGCTAATTAAGTTTTTTTCAATATGAGCTTCTATGCCCTTAACAGATGAATTTAGTTCTTTTACATTTATTGTACTGAATTACATACATGAATTTACTTCTGTCATTTTATATTATTCTATTTATCATGCTTTATCTTTGCTTCTTTTCCCCGTTTTATCCTTTATATTGAGTTAAGTTTTTACAACTCCCCTTTGTCCTCCTCTATTGGTTTGACTACAAACATTCTATTTAAAATATTTTGTGGATTATCCTCAAATATTTAACATGCATACTTGACTTAAAGTCTAAAGTTGATCAATATTTCTACTCTTTCTCCCAGACTATAACACAAGAGACTCAGAAAAATACAACTCTAATTGCACTTATCTGTTATTATTATAACACACTTATCTACTATTCTTGTTTTCAAGTGTTTTAATCTAGTTTGTAATTTATATTAATTTGCCAGGGCTTGCATAACCAAGTACCACAAACTAAGTGGCTTAAACAACAGAAATGTGCCTCATAGTTCTGGCAGGGCCATGGTTTTTCTGAAGGCACCAGGGAAGGATCTGTGTCAGGCCTTGCTCTTAACTTCTGGTATTTCCTTGGCTGTGGCAGCATAACTTCATTCTTCACATGGCGAAGTATTTGTGTGTGTGTGTGTGTGTGTCTCTGTGTTCAAATTTCCCCTTTATGTGAGGACATCACTCGTACTGGATTAGGGGTCCACCCTATTCCAGTAGGACCTCATCTTAACCAGTTAAATCTGGAACAATAGTATTTCCAAATAATGTCACATTCTGAGGTACTAGGGGTTAGGACCTCAACATATGAATTTTGGAAGCAGGGGACACAATTCAACCCATAACATTCTTATAATATGTCATTTAATCATTAACGTAATTGTTGTTTTATATAATCAGTACTTGTTTAGATTTACCTACATTTACCAATTTCACTATTCACTCTTGCTTCATGCATCTCGCTTCTTTCTGAATTCAAATTTCTTTCTTCTGGCATATATATTTTTTTTAGTTCTTTCATTAAGTATCTAAGAGTAGTAAATTTGCTTAGTCTTCAGCTAAATTTACATTTATTTTGCCCATATTCTTTTGTGATGTTTCCTGGGTATAAAAGTTCTAGATAGTTATTTTCCTTAGCATTTTGAAGATATTCCTTTCTCTTTTGGCCTCAGTTGTTTGTACTGTGAAGTCTATAGTTGGTCTATTTGTTGCTCTTTACAGGTAATCTGTCTTTTCTTTGTGGTGGATTTTAACACTTTCTATCTTTCTTTGGAGTTATCCAGTTTTTTTTTTTTTTGGCAAGCTGGAATTTCTTGCTTGATTGTGACGTATTATTTTATCACAATTTCTAGGAGTTAGTAACAGGATGTTTATATTTACCTGCAATATTTCTGAAAATTGATTATTGCATTTTATCCTCCATAATTTTGGAAATTAACCATGTTAATTTTGTATTGATTCTACAATTGGTGATGACACTTCACACTTTAGCTTTGTTTTTATGGTCCTTCCCAAGACTCAATCTAGTAGTTTTAACTAACACACATTTAAATCCAAGAATAGATCATGGGCATTGACCAATCAGACTGAACACTGGCCCAATCAAAAATCACTGATACGCCCATACCTGTTCATACTGGCTGAATGCCACCCTGAGGATAAAGGAATGACCATGCTACCATAGCATGGTAGAGAAAGAATCTATATTCCTGGCTTCACTATTATTTACTTTCCCCTTCATTATTCTTGCCATTAACATTAAACTTAATAATGTTAAAATAATATTTTAAAATAACGTTAAAATAATATTTTTGTATTCAACAGTAATAAGCCTTCTGGCAACAAAATATGTCATTAGAATACATCGTGTGCATCACATTACCATACATGTTTCTTCTTGCTATACGACCCATTCATTTGTCAGATTCTGCTGGTCTCTTTGCATATCTTGTGCATATAGACTTAAAATTTACTGTTTGCTGATACTTGTATATCACGTGATGTTACATGTAGGCTTTTATCATAAAACAATGCATGGGGAAAGTATTTGATCTGCTTTACTACACAGTTTCCAAGCATACACTGTCTAAAAGTAATGCAATGAGAGACCAAGCAGGAGTTTCCTTCCCTGCTTCTTCTAAGTCGAAGTTCACTTATATTTTGAACACACGGACACAGTTATCTCCTTAATTGAGGAAACATATTAGCACTAAACAAGGCTGATATTCACAATATAGGAGCACTATAAGTAAAGAAAGTGGAACCAAGTCAAAACATTGGCCCTTTCTCCCTCTTGATACTCTCACCATAAACTAGGGGTCTGTAAACTAGGCCAAATCCAGCGCACTGCATGTTTCTGTATGGGCTACAAGCTAAGAATGTTTTTCACATTTTAAATGATCTAAGAAGATAAAAGGAAGAATATTTCATGACACATAAATATGACATGAAATTCAAATTTTGTGTTTATAAACAAAGTTTTATGGGACCACGGCTATGCCCATTTGTTTACATATTGTCCATGGTGGCTCTCATGCTACATTGGCAGAGTTGAGTAGTTGTAATAAAGACTCTACAGCCTGAAAATCTAAAGTATTTACTATTTGACCCTTTACAGAAAGTGTTTTCTGACCCCTGCAATGAACAATCACTCCCTTTCACCAGGATCAGGAGCAAGTGGGGTTGATGCTGGCAGGGCACTGAGCGAAACACCTATGAACAAGGCAAGGAAATGACATTGCCAGAACCTAGTCAAGAATAGCTATTAGAGCAAGATATTGTGCTTTGTATAGTGTTCAGAGAGAACAAAAGAGCAACCGGGAATGAGAGCGCACCCTAATTCCTACATAATCATGTTTATCAAAATACGTGGCTGAATTTCAAACCTATCTTTGTGAAAATCCACACTTCAATAGCTGTAGCACTATGGTCAATAACTTCTGTTGGGAATGAGTTTCCGAGTCTTAAAGAAGGGTGTTTGTAAAATGACACAGTTCTCTGGTCATGTCTTTGTGTAGGTACTGCACTCAGTTATATTTCCATGCATTCTTTAAAGCTCTTAGCAGCTCATCAGGCAGTTTGGCTGAGACTGTTCTAAAATTGACCTGTTTGGAGGCTGTGCATAAACAGGTGCAACAGGTAGAAAAAGTCAATTTTTAGATGAAAACACAAGCCTTGCCACATGAGCCATCAAGGAGCACAGGACAAGGTACAGCAAAACCGTTCTCTCTGCCGCTAATCTCCAAGGTCAAGGATGTCTAGAAAATGTCTTCATTTTCCTCCATCATTCACTACAGACAGATCAGTCTTAAACCAATAGAAACTTGTTTCTTGAGGGTATGTTCTCAGCTAGTAGCAATTTCTGGGGATACTTATGATTTCTACAAATTGATTTCTCATTTTATGAAGGGGTATGTCTTTTAATTGGCCTTAAAGCTGTTGAGATAAAATGTTTTTAGTTCTGATATACTAGGATTTAGTGAATATGCTTGTGCACACCTGTTTTTTATTTATTATTTTATAGGCTTTAATGATATTCCTCAGCCTTCATTTCAGATTTAAAAGTCCCAATATTTTAGTTCATCTTGGATCTCTCTAAATTACACTGGAAACTTGGAGATGTTTTTTACACCACGGACACTAATAAAAATCCAGTGATATGGGTTTGCCTCTAATTCTGGATTTTGTGACAGATGTGCCTATTGTAATTTTCTCTGGACATTCTTCAATTCTGATGCATTCTTTTGAGATATGGCAACCAAATATGAGCATAGTATTCTTGGGTTTAAAAATAAAATACGGTAAGAACGGGCTCAGATTCAGATCTTTTGATGTAGCACTGGATATCAGCTCACCCTTTTCTGTTTAGTCCGTTGACAACAAATGCATTTCTTTGTAGTTCTTGTAAACCTTAATTATGCCCAGTTTGGCTATCTCTGCGGGAATCACAAAGAAATAGCCAATGACCTTTGTGACCACCATCCCCTCCAGCAGGAAATTTGATCTTTCCTGAGGCAACTTGGGGACATCTTGCAGTGTCTTAATGGCAAACTTTAACCTAAGTTGTAACATGGTACCCACATTTAAAGATCTCTGGGTTGAGGTTCTTGCTAATAGTAAAAATTCTTGTATAGCAGCCCGCCTCTCCATACACATATGCTACAATAAGTTGCAACAAGATGAAGTGGTGAGTAAAAAGAGTTCAATGTGGAAGGTACTGGAGTTGCTTCTTCAACACTCATTTATTCTTTCATTTGGATGGGCTCGATCCCATCCCTAGCTTTGGCAGTGCACCCTGATTGGCCTGAGTAAGAATAATTCTATTCCCTTGCCACATTAATTGGTTTAAGAATAGACAAGATAGAGGAATTCCAATGTTTTTGTCCAACGGTTAAAGGAAAGATATCCATTCTGTCTCTGAAATGTGAATATGAAAGCAGGTAGCCTCAATTAATGCTGGCACCATTACGTGACCAGGAGAGAGTGCCCAGCCAAGGAACAAAGCTAATACTAGCAAAAAGGCAGAGTCAAGAGAACAAAAGAGAAATAGAGCTGGAGGTCTGATGAAACCACATACGAAGACTATTTCTGAATTTTTGAGTCACATAGGCTAATAAATTTATAATTATACATAAGCCAGTTCTAGTTTTTCCTATTCCTTGTGACCAAAAGCATCCTAACTGACAAATTCAGGTATAATTTGATACAAAATGTCAATCATTTGTGAAAAATTATAAATTAATAAAACCTTATTTTCCCATGGACTTAACTTACCATTTCAGAGCAGTTTTGTCTTTGTTTCTGACGGACTATCACAACAGTTTTGAAATTTCTTTGCCCTTATTCAACTCGTGGTAAAAAGGTGTGTCTGAACTTCCTTATTCACTATGGAGTATCACTATTTAAAGCAGGAGTCAGAAATTACAGCTCACTGTCTATTTTTGTAAATACAGTTTTATTGGAACATAGCCATGCCCATTCATTTATTTACTGTCAATGGCTGCTTTCACACTACAATGGCACGGCTGAACAGTTGTGACAGAGACCATATGGCCCACAAAGCTAAAATATACACTTGTCCTTTACAAAAGAAGTCTGCTGGCCCTTAACTGAAAAATACCCTGCAGTAAGTCATTTTTTAAGAATTGAGACTGCATATACCATGGGCACTCAGTATGTTTGTTGATTGAATATCTGCACAGATACTACCTTCCCCCAATTTATTCATTTTGTAAGTTTGGATGCACAATGTTGATTTCGTTTAAAGTACACTTTATAGATAAATGATATGAGCTTCTTTTTTTTCTTTTACTAAGTTGAGCATACTTCTCAGTTACTTCTCTTTAGGACTCTCAGCTAACTCAGTTCAATTCAGTTTAAAAAACTCACAAATAAATATGCCTGCCTTCCCCTTTTGTACAAACCCTTTGATCAAGATCAGATAGGAAGGAGTCAAAATTTTCTTATGTGGACCCATTTAATATAACTTGTCATATACTTTTCTGGTATTCATGTATATCCAATTTTCTTCCCCTTCTGGAAAAATGGAAGAATGTGTTTCTCGGGTCTTCCATGCTCCCCTTAAAGTTGGGCAGGGGCAGGTAATTAGTTCTGGCCAATAGCCTGTGAGGGGAAGTGAACATCTGTCACCTTGGGGATGAGGTTGAAACTGCCAGATCAAAGGAATCTGGGTCAGTGAGTCACAGTACGAAAGTCTGCTCTCGAAGGTCACCTGGACTCACAGAGGAAATTTGCAGAAATGAGAAATAAACGTCTATTAGGTTAAAACACTGAAATTTAGGGGTTGTTTGTTACTGCAGCATAGCCTAACCTAGGTTGACTAACATACAACTCAACTGAAATAACTCGATACACATCTACTTCTGCATATCTATATGTATAAAAAGATGCAATGTTATACAGAAGACTAGATTTTTTAAACTTGTATTAAACCAAACCCCATCTTGCCTGTGGTTGCATGCCTCTGAGGATAGAAATAAGAGAGTCCCTGAATTTCAGAAACAAGTTATCTATCTCCACTACTAAGGGTTATGTCACAACCAAGAGTAAGGTGGGAGGGATTACACATTAAAACTTTTCAGGTAAGGCACTTTGTGCTCATATTCTTGGTATGTGTAGGTGGCTTATTAGGGAAGCTGATCACAAATTGCTTAAATTGCTTTGTATTCCTCTCATTTCTAGTGGGGAGGAGGAAGCGGAGAAGTATCAGGAGAGCAAGGTTATGGAGTCACTCAAGTGGAAATGACCTTGGAGGGTCACTCAGTTCATTCTTCTTCACCCAGGCCAAGTTAGAGCCCTCCTCAACAGAAGAGTAAAGGAACACTGTTCAAAGATTCCCCAGCCTTCTTCAGTGACTAACTATGATATTAAAAATGTCCCAGGGCCCATCGAGTCCATCATTTTCTCTCCAAAAGTGACAACAGAAGCAATTCTATAAAAAACTAGTATTTGTGTTCTCTAACATCAGCATTGAAAGCTTAAGGAACCAGCTCAAACATACCTAATTTGGCATTGAGAAACTGTTAGGAAGCTTTTGACCATGAATCTGCTTTTATCATTGATCTGGAAAAATAAGACGTTCCTTCCAATAAAATTCCTTGAAATAACTATTGTCTTACCAAAACGCCTCCTGCTTCAGCCAAGGTCAGCTTCTCCTTATCTATTTTCAGTGAAAGATGAAAACAGCCGTCTGAGGGGATTCATAGGTATGTCCATGGATCAGGTGCTGCTACAAAAGCTAGTAGACTAAAGTCTTGCCAACAAAATTTACACAGCTTGTTTGGGTAGTACAGACCTGGGTTTGGTGGAATCTTATTGTTCTCAGTGATGCAACAAAATACTGATAATTTAAATGTTCATTCAGTGAGAATTAAGGAAAAAAATGACTAGTCTACTCCCAACCTCCTATTATCTTTACTCTATATGGTGGTATTTTCTCTCCTTATTTGATTGCATATTTATTTAAGGGCTAGGGATTTGCCAAGACCATAGGAGAGAAATATATATCTCAGAGAGGCAGGGAGTGATTTTCCCATTTTTGTCCCTATAGACATACAGGTCTAAAGGACACAGCAGCCAGCAGAAATGAATCATTTGCAGAGGCCCACAAGCTTTCATTTAAACTCTAGTCTTAACTCTTCACTTCACTCTTTTCTCTCCATTATCTCTCTTTTCTAGCCTTGGAGACAAAAATACATTAGTCATCAATTTATTCCCTGTTGCAAACCTTTGCCCCTCAATCCTATCAATCCATTAAATAAACCCCAATTAAATGGGTCCTCACTTCACAAAAATGGCAAGCTGCCCCAGGGGAAAGGTAGACTTATAACACTGCCAGGGACAATCAAACAATAATGACAACTCAGGGAGAGCAGGGAACTTTCTGGGTTACTCTCCTTTCACTCGTAACCATGCTATCTGGTCTTGTAAGCCTGCCTTTCAGCAACTGATCATTTATAACTTCAAAAACAATCTCCCTCAACATTCAAGTTCTTTTTATGGTAAGATTACAGCCCATGGCCCCAACAGGGCTAGCCTGTAAATAAGCCTACTAGGCATTCAAAGCTGACAGGGTGTCCCTCACTCATCTGCCAATCCCACAGGTCCTTCTAATAGTCAGACCTGGCATGTTTCCTCTGCTCCTCAGAAAAGACTTTTCACAGTGAAGTGCTGAAGTGGAAATTCAAATCCCAGAGATTTTATGACTATGTTTACTCTGGAGATTAATTTAAATACAAACACATCCACATTTACACTGTCTCTTCTAGAGTCTCTCCTCCCGCCTCACAAATCCCTATTAGACATGGATGGAATGCAGAATAGTCACCAAAAACCTTTTATTTTGTTTTGTCTTGCAATGGATCCGGTCAGTGCCCTCAGTCCTGTTTATCCATTTTTGTCTTATTTCCATTTTTGCTTCTCTGAAGACGGAAGTTATCTCAGACAACTATGCTCCATCTCTTCTCTCAGCACATAGATAAATCCTTTGAACTGACCTTATTTTGCCAAATTTGTCTTTCTTTATTTGTCTATACATACATGCATTAATGACTTTAGCTTTTCTTATATTGGAGAAAGGAGTAGGTGGGTGTTACTTTGTATTCCCTAGACTTCATAAAGTATCTTGGGGTTGGGGTTTTCCTCCTATTAGATGCTACTGAACTGCTTCTTCCCAACACCCCTATACATATGTACACAAGGAGAACTTCAGTGAGGGCCACGTGAAGGTAAAATGCAACTTAATGTCAATAGTTTTAAGGGGTATGTGTATATGTATGCAGGTGTGTTTGAGAAATATCAGACTGTAGATACCTGATTTTTAACTTGAGTATAAAAAATAAACTTAGGAAGTATAATATGTATACATACATATATATATATATAAAATTTACTGAAGTGAAATTCACATAACATAAAATTAACTATTTTAAAGTGAGCAATTCAGCAGCATTTAGTCCATTCACAATGACGTCCAACCACCACCTCTATCTAGTTCCAAAACATTTCCATCACTCCCAAAACAAAACCCCATAGCCATTAAGCACTTTCTCCCTCATTTCCTCCTTATCTCAGCCCCTGGCAACCACTAATACGATTTCTGTCTCTATGAATTTGCTTATTCTGGATTTTTCATATGAATGGATCATATAATATGCATCCTCCTGTGTCTGGGTTCTTTCACATAGCATAACGTTTTCAGGGTTCATCTACTTTGAATGGATTAGAACTTCACTCCTTTTTATGACTAAATAATATTCCATTGTGTGAATATACCACAATTTGTTTTTCCATTCATCAATTGATAGATGGTTGGGCTGTTTCTACCTTTTGCTTATTTTGAATAGTGTTGCTATTAACATACATACTCTTGTGCTTGTTGGAGTCCCTGTTTTTTATTCTTTTGGGTATATTTCTAGGAGTAGAATTGCTGAGTCATATGGTAATTCTATGCTTAATTTTTTGAGGAACTGCCAAAATATTTTCCACAGTGACTTAAGCAATTTACATTCCCACCAGCAAGGTACAGGGATTCAATTTCCTCACATCTTTGCCAATACTTGTTATTTTTCATTTTTTGTTTTTTATTATAGCCGTCCCAGTGAGTGTGAGATGGCACCTCATTGTAATTTTCATCTGCATTTCCATAATGACTAATGATGTTGAGCATCTTTTCATGTCCTTGTTGGTAAGCTGTATATCTTTTTTGGAGAAATGACTATTTAAGTCCTTTGCTCAGTTTTAAAATTGGTTGTTTGTCTTTTTGTTGTTGAGTTCTAAGTGTTCTTTATATAGTCTGGATACTAAACTGTTATCAGATATATAATTTGCAAATATTTCCTCCCATTCTGTAGGTTGTCTTTTCACTTCCTTGATCAAATCCTTTGATAAACAAATCTTTTTAATTTTGATGAAGTTAACAAATATTTTAGTTATACTTTAATTCAGTATTACATATGCCCAAAAAAGAATGGTGAAGAGGGACAAAAGAGACACAAATGGGATGGGAGGTAGAGAGAAAGGAAAAGGCAATACACACAGAAGAATGATGGTTAAGAGGCAAATGGGAGGGAAGACACAAACAGAGCACAAGTGACAGAAAAAGGGAGAGGAGAGAGATTAAGATGCAGAAAGTGCCCATATGTATGACCATTGAAGCAAGGTTTGAGGAAGAGAGAGAGTTTAGTTTGTTCAAAGGTATTAGATAAACTACTTTTTTCCATGCTCTGCTTTTCACTTGGTAATCAGCTTTGGAGCCTCAGGAACCTCGTAATACTGCTATCTAATACACCAGCTAGTGAACTTGCCATTATTTAGAACTGCTTGTTCTTAAAATTTCAGAGTACCTTCTCTGAAGGGGAGAGCCTCAGCAGCCCGCCATGGGAAAAAATCACTTTCTGAGCTGCCCCAGCAGTGTTGAAGGCAACAAGCAACTTGTCCATGGTCACACAGCCAGAATGTAGCTAGGGTTTAAATTCAGACTCCAAAGCTGTATTCTTAAGCACTGTGCTATCAGTCTTCCCTATAATATGGAAATCCATTGCAAACATTTAATCTTGAAAGAGCAGATAATCCAAAACTTATCATATATTTTGTCATTTTTAAAAATTTTCAATAGCAGATATTCCTTCTTAATTAAACTTGGAAGGCTAGCATTAAAATTAGTTTATATTTCCCAAGCACACATCAATCAGGAAGGCAGGCCAGGAGGGTGCTAGAAACAAAGAGAAAGTAACTTGGGTTTGAAACTCCACTTTGGGTAATCTACAGAGTGGATAACTGAGGTTGACTGTAACTTTAAGGTCAATGCTCCCCAATTCCCTGCTCAGATGGTAACAACCCCTTAATCTCTGTGTTCTACAGCATTTTCCTTGCTTCCTACATCACTCCAGCACCCAATAGGACGTGCCACGCAGGGAACAAACTGATGCAGTATCTAGTAAAAAAATGTATTTACCACCCACAGATCAAACTTTGATGTTCTTGTTCTAGTTTAAAAATCAGATAAGTATAAATTAAGTTCATTTTTATTTCTATATTGCCCTCAATTCATTTTCTACTCTGTGGGTGAGTGACCCTTGACAGACAAAAAGATCTTCCCACTATAGAGATAGAGGCTAGAAAGCAGTGCCATCCAACACAGGGCCTTAGCGCAAATACTAAAAGAAGGCAAGCAGCTCAGCTGTCCTGTATAAATAAACAAAAGGCATGGGCAGAGACAAACAAGGCAAGTCTTAAGGGTAAAAGAACTACAAAACCAAGGTTAACCAAAGACGGCCAGATGGCAAGAAAAAGACCAAAGAAAAGTATCAGCAATTGCATGATGACATGAATGCCAACAGATAAAAAGGAATAGAAATGTTAAACTGAATTAAATAGGGAGTTAATGGATGAGGAAGCCAAAGTTGAAAGAAGCTGCAACTTTGCCAAAATCATAAAGCAAGCAGGGATATTTGCAGAGCCGAGAGTGGGAAAAACAGCAATCCAGACCATGCCTTACCAGTCCCTACTCTTGACTGCTGTCTTACAATGGGCACACCTGTCATACTCCTTTCTTTTCAGGGAATAAAGTTTCTCAGTAAACATTTGCCCAAATAGTGAGAAGGGTTGCAAGTGATTATAAAGAAGCAAAACAACATCAGTAATGTTTGCACTACTGTGGGATGAAATCCAGATAAAACAAAACATAGCTTTGAAACAGTTCAATTATAGCAAGCCTATGACAAATCTAGTTAAAGTCAAGTTATGAGTCAATGAAGGAACACTCTTATTTTGAAAGAATACCCCCAATGCAATGTTTACATTCCCTGGTTTAGTCACTCCACATTATAATAACTCCTCTAAACACCATTCAAACTTTAAGAAATATCATAATGCACACTAGAAATTCATTTTTGGGAATGAGCAGCATTGTAATCAACCAATAACCTATAAAAACCTTCATTCATGATAAACAAGATTAATTAATAAAGCATTAATAATGAAACAGTACTATTTAGTGTACAATAAAATTATCTTGTCAGCAATACCTAAACTGGTTATTAAAAGGAATCAGAAAGTTAGAGCCAGGCTCTTTCAATCAATTAAAAGATGGGGGTGAGGAAACGCCTTCTGCCCACACCTCAATTAGTCATTCTATGCAATTATTTATATAATGCCTACCACTGGAACTCTTTCATACCAGGTGTTCTGGCCAAATAGACTTGAAGGGGTGGTGAATATTAAAAACCACCCCATCGGGACTTAATACATTTAATTAGTTGATCGTAGGTATCAAGTACCCTTTCCCTTTTGATAGATTACCCCAAAGAGTGGGCTAACAACCCCGATTTGCTGACTAATTGAATTCTGATATATTCTCCAAAGCTGTTCTTTTCCCCCGACTAATTGAATTTACAAGCAGTTAAATCTGACAGGTTCAGTAATATCTGCCAAAATCCCTCCTTACTTTGTTAAATTACGAAAACTTAGCCAGTGTGTCATGCCCTGGGGAAATACGATACATTTGAAGAGTCATTCCCAAGGGGAGCGAAGTGGTAAGGGAATATGATTTACCATAACATACGTTAAAATGGCCAGTAGATTTGATATTTCATCACTGGATGTATCAAATAATTTTCAAAATATTCTAAATGGGTGTATGTCCAGGTTTCTTTTTCATAATGTCATAGTTGCACTAATATATATGCATCTACATTAAAGCGAAGGCAAGTGTACTTTCTATTGTTAGCTGTAACAGAGATAGCTCAATTAGCACACGGATTCCATTTCTAGCTAAGCTAAAAAGAACAACCTCTCAGAATCGGCAGAAGCTTCCAGCAGGGCAAACACATTTTTTTCACCAAAAAGCCAAGGCTCATTGCAGAATAAAGGAAAGCCTCATTAATTCAGATCGCAAGAATGTGTAATTCCTAATAAGTCAACTTCAGCTGGTTTGAAATTTGGAAACAAGTTTGCTGAGTAAATTAACAATCAAATGCAATTGGAGGAGAGACGTTTGAGGACGTATGAGAATAAATAATTTTTCAAGAACTTTGGAAGCATGATTTATATGCAGGTTATTACTATGTGGAAAGAGCTGTGGTACCTGGAAAGACCACTGGATTTGAGTCAAAAAATGTACTTAGTAGCAGTACAAATTACTTCCTTAATCTGAGCCTTGGCTTCTTCATCTGTAAAACTGTGATAATATTTACTTCATAACATTGTGGGAGGCCTAAATGAGATAATATACATGAGCTAAATAAATAGTGGATATTTTTATTATGTGCATAAAATAATAAAATCATATGCATAAAACAATTTTAGAAACATTCCATCCTCTGGTTTTTACAGATAAGGCAACCGGGGCATAGAATAGTCAAGTAACTTGTCCATGGGCGCATACCTAATTAATCACAGAGTTGGAACTATTACCAATATCCCTATCTGTTAATCAGAGCAGTTCCCCCAAAGGGCCACTATGCTTTCTTGACTTTGTTCTTGCAGCCTGAATTACTTTAAAAGATACCTATTAATCAAAAGTATTCAAAATTCCAAGTGTTCATTTTCTTTTAGAATTTTACACTTGAAAATTTAATAAACATTTATTGAGCACCCACTATATGCAAGTCACTGTGTTACGTGCGGTGCTGGAAACAACAAACAAGACATGATCCTTTCCTTTAAAGAATTCTTATTCTTAGTGGAATTCTTCTCCCTACCTGCAAGCACTTCTTGCCTTTACTCTGGACTCAGGCTGCCAAACATAAGCCTCACTGCTGCACTCTACACAGACTTGACCTGCACCTAAGCATCCATACCCACAGAAGACTTCCCTCTCCCCTCCAATCTACCTGCGGCTCTCAGGTATCAAGAAACCTGACAGACGTACTTCATTTTTGGTTTGTAGTACACAAATAATTCTGAGCTCAGCCCCAGAAATTACTTCTGGGGGTCAATTTCTTGCAGCTGGAGAGGAAAGAAAGGAGAGGTTATTGTGTGGTATCAGGCAGCAAGTGGGGGCAGTAGGGGGGGGAGTATGCAGAAATAACCTTAAGTCTCGTTAATTGATGAGATGTTCATATTCTAGAACTAGAAAAGCTAGTTGGTTACCAAATCACACATATCAGGGTCTTCCTCTCTATTAGGCCCTGATTTCCAAATTGAGGAGCCACTTTCTGGAGGAAACCTGAGAGGCAAGGAGAAGCCCGCTGTTAGGGAAACAGAGAATCAGGCAAAGGGGAAGGTGGAAGGGGACAACTTTACAGGCAGACAGAATTGCAAAGTATTCAATTCGCTGTTCCACAACTTTACTAGCTGTATGATCTTGGGCAAGCCACTTAGCCAGTCTGAGTTTCAGTCTCCTCATCTCCCAAGTGGTAATTAATAGTACCTCCCTCAAACGGTTGTTGTGCCAATTAAATGAGATAATGAAGGTAAGATGCCTGACTCGTGGTAGGCATTCAGTAAATGTTAGTTCCCTTCCCCCTTTCTTGTCAGGTCACCTCCCAGCACACGTTCTTCTCCAACTTCATTGTTTCTGTGGATGAAGCTACAAAACATGGAGACCTTCCCACCACCCTACCAGAAAGGTAAGGAGGCCCAGCTGCTGGGGGCCCCCTGGGTCTAATGAATACTGGAGTATTTCAAGAATCATTTTCTTCACAGCTCAGGCTGTCTCATCAGAGTCTAACAGGGGAATCAGATGATTAACCGTTAGATGAATAATTGGTTATGTAAATTGTAGATCCAAAAGGAAAGGAGTAGGTAAGGGAATTAAGTTGTTATTTCATTAAGATCTAATTAGTGAGTAAAGGTTTCAACACACCTACTAATTCTATTAGACTATGAATCTAAATAATCTTATTTCATTAAATTATTTGTATTTATATCTACATCTATAGCTATCTATGTATCTATCTATATAATCTTGGCCTAAAATCCCTACTCCTGAATTTTTCATAGTTACCATGTTCTTTGGGGACATATTCTGAGTATAACTGAGGGCCTGACCACACCCTGGAATCTTCTGAGAACACAATCCATCATAGCAGGGAATTCAACAAGAGGCCATCTTCAATATATTCAAGGGGTTTACTTCACAGAAAGTAGGAGAGAATCTCCACCTATTATTGTTTCTTCATTCATAACACTGACCTTCCATACTCACTCCGAGTTCTGAGGAGGTTTTGAATAAGTTAAACCTCCTCTCTAGGCTCATCTAGTGTCTTGCCACTCAGTCGCTGTATTCCGGTCACACTGGCCACCTTTGTGCTCCATGAATATGCCACGTTCCTTCCCAAGACAAGACCTTCATAAATGATACTCCCTCTGCCAGGAGCACGTGTGACTCATTGTTAGTGATCCGGATCCCTGACATCAGGGAAATAGACCAGAGGACAGACACACAGAGTCCGATGAGAGGGAATTGTAAGGAAACTGTTTGAACCAACCACAAGACCACAGAAGTCTCTTCCAGCATCAGCATCCTCATCCCCAAATTAAGAGTCTTCTCTGCCCCTTCTGGAAGAAAATTTATGTCACTAGTAAGTCTCTAGATTTCTGGAATAAGTCGGATTAAGTTCTCTTCTAATATGAAGCTAGATTGGGCCCAGAAACCTGAAGTCACTCTGATCTCTCCACCAGGCAGACTACCCCTGGTTGATTTTCATAAAGTTGACATTGTGGCAGGCAATGTAGGGGTGCAGATTTGGAGACTGACACTTTTTTATTTGAATCCTTACTCCAACACTTACTAGCTATGGGACTTTGGGCAAATAACTTAATTTCCCAGGACCTCAGCGTTCTCATTTATAAATGTGGATAATAATAACTCCCCATGGAGTAGTTGTGATGATAAAATGATATGACTCATTTGAATGCTCAAGATAGTTCCTGGTACGTAGAAAGTGCTCAATGAAAGTAAACTATTACTATTTTGACTAGTACAATTATCTTCACCTTGGTCCTTGGTCCTGGACCACAACTCGGCCTCATTCATTCACAGAAAGTTTATAAATTAATTTTTGCTTAATTAATTTTTACTAAGTTTACTGAATTTTTGCTAGGTGCTGGTGATATAAAGGAGGATAAGATATGATTTTGTTCCTAGCTCAGTCTGGTGAGGGAAACAGCTATATAAACAGCTAACTATATTATTACTAGTTGCATGAAAAACTATTTTATTGAGTAAAATGGAATACATTCGTGGTAGAGGGAACACACAAAGAGCTGTGAGCATAGGACCAGGCATAGAGTTGTACTCATCATAAAGAAAACTAGATGAGGAGGAGGAGAAGGTCAAAAAAGCCTAGCCGTTCATACAGATAAACCATACAAAGCCCTGTCCTGATAGTGGATTGACTGGTGCACCTACATGCTCGAAGGGCAGCATCGGATACCCTAATTTAAAGGAGTCTTAAAAATGAAAGAATGTGCCACATCTGAGCTGAATCTTTAGGACATTCCTAGGCTAGGCCAGCTTCCTCAGAGCTAGAAAACAGTTGGGTCAATTCTTTGGATGCAGCTGGGACCAGGGATGGCGTAGGAGGACTGTGATCACAAGGACATTCCCCCCAAAGCTTCCAGATTTAGAGAACACTTGCCCACATGTTTTCTTTTAAATTCCTATAAATTTTATTGATCTCTTCCAAAATACTTCTCCATCACACCAAACCCAGGCCTGTCAACCTTCCTTCATAATTTATGAGTTCAAGCAAACACTAAGCTTGTAATTCCCTTGCTTTGATTCCAAGGCTTTGCTTTTTCACTTATAGAGATAAACTCTTGTGATAGCTTTTTGATGATAAATCAGGGGTCACACAAATCTCATCAGAAGGGGGTCAGTGTTACAAGAGAAGACCCCCACATGCACACACACAAAAATACACAAACCACTTCCTTGGCCACTCCGTCACTAAACTACAGAAGTAAGTGGATGGTGCACAAGCACCTTCTATAAATCATTATGGCAACTTCACGTAGGAATAAAACCCATCCAGATCGCCATATATTCCTTTCAAGAAATGAATGTAGGATGACTTTATCCTTTATTTATGGAACACTCTTGGACAGCTTTAATCAGTCAGGCTGAAGCAATCAGAGTAGGCCTGAAGAAAATCAAATAGTCAAAGGGGTTTTTTGCTTCTGTTTTATTCTTGTTTTGTTTTATGCCTTCTGTTGTAAAAGCTAAAAGTGCATTCTTTTCCTTCTTCCTGGCATGTCTTTGGGATTCAGGAAATCTGTGTTCATTGGGAATTCTAAGAGTCTTGACCTGCAGCAAGCAGATGTTTATGTTCTTTAAAGGCAGTCAGTCAACATCACTTATTGCTCACTTTCTGTTTGCAAAGGCCTTTCTTGACATCATGAAGACCATTCAGTCTATATACCGTGGCAAAACAAACATACATGAGATGACTTAAGACCAGTTACAGAAAACATGAGAGCAAAAGCAAATGTCTGTATGAACTGTGTCCAGAAGTACTGAGGGCACACCGAGAGGGAGTGACTTGTTAGATGTAGCTAATGGGGACCGGATTCCTGGAGGTGCGTTTTGAACCAGGTGTTAAAGCAGCAGCTGAGCATAATTTAACATGCAGAAGTAGAATATGGGAGGGAAGGGACGATAAGTAGGAAGGAGGAGTGCACGCCAATTTTGCAGACCAACTGTTCCACTTGTAGCCTAAATATTTTCAAAAACTTTTTGTCAGCATTCCTACCCCAGGAAAGGCCATTCTGACATTAGTCATGTATTGATGTAACATTGCATACCATTGTAAAATTTCATATATTTTAAAAAGACTGAAAATCCATATTACCCACACAAAACACATTATTAACTGGGACTATTTGTGGCTGCATGATTAACCCATACCAAGAAAAATCAACCCTCTGCATTTACCAAGATAATGTGGGCTGTTTATGCTAGACAGTAAAAACTTATTTAGACAATTCTAGAAGCAAATTCATTTATCCAATGGACCTGCATGGCTCCATAGGAAAATTTAAAATCCATCATGAAAATGTATCACTAAACATTTTTTAACAAGTTTACTTGATGGACTCTGACAGTTTTCCCAGAGACATCAGTAGCTGGTAAAAACAGAGCTCTTGGAGCATTCTTGAAAGTAGTTCATGAGGAGAAAAGGCATAGAAAACAGAATTACAACTTCACTGAAGAACTCTGCATATGGAGTACTCAAGCATTTTGTGAACTGTGGGGGTGAAATACCTCATTCTGGAATCAAACCACCTGGGCTTGAATCCTGACTTTGCCACCTTCTAGCTATGTGACTTTGGGGAACTCACTTGACCGCTGTGCCTCAGTTCCCTCAACTGAAAAATGGAGCTAATGCTGGTACCTACGTTGCAGCATGGGTGTGAGAATTAAACAAATATGCATAGAACATTCAGCACAGTGCCCGCCACAAAGTAAGCATTCATTCCTACAATGGAGGAGAGCATTGAGGGGAAAATCACCACTACAGGAAAAGATGAACAGATGAAATGAGAAGTCATAGACCCAACTTTCTTAAAGTTCTAAGAAAAGCATAGTTTTTATACTCAGTCCTCTATTACAGCTAAATCCATCAACAGTTTCATGTTCATCAACAAATTTTAACTGCCCGCTGGTATCTACACCAGGGGAATCTTTATACTTCAAAGGATTGTTTTTAAAACTAAATAATGAAAAGCATTGATAATACTTGGCTCGTTCACAGATAAGAGCAGACTGACAAGCTTTAGTTATGACAGATAAGAGTTTCACTTAAAGGCCTGGGGCACTATTAGATGTCAAAGAGTGGGCTGCAGCTTCTATGACTGTGGTGTTATGTCAACTGTCTATCCCCACTCCTCTGTTTAAGGGTAAGCCCTAAAAAGCCCTCTTTTACACCAAGTGACCCCATCGACAACCACTGATGCCACAAACAAGAGTAATTACTGACCTCATGTCAGCCATTCCAAGAGTGGCCAGAAACTCTAGTGACAAATAATCTGGATTGGACTAATTCTCCCGTTTGGCAATGTGAACAGGGTAATACTATGAAAACAAGGCAACGAACAGAGAAACTTGAGAGATGAGACTGAAAAGATAATCAAGAAATGCCATTAGGCAAAACTAGGGTCATGAGGAAATTATGATCAAGAGAAAATTGTGACGAAGAACGAACATGAGTAAGCAGAAAATGAGATAGACAGAAAAGATACACCAAGGAAAAGATTAGAAAGCCAGTTTACAGGAGGAGAGAAAGAAAGTAGATCCTCTGAAAATCGCCTACCGTGACGTTCAGGTCTCCGAAACTGCCTTTAATTCTGTATTCTCTTCTAGTTCTAGTCTCTGCGTTGCCCAACTCTGCTCCCGCTTTTGTTCTTCAAGCAACTCAGCTCCACTGATGATGTCAGAAAACAGTTCTCACTAACCCTGTGGCCTTAAGAAAGTAAATTCAACTCTCTGTACCTTAGGTTATTTAATTGAAAAAATAGGATAATACTGGTACCTGCTATCCTCTTGCCATGAGTATTGTATTAGAGATTACATTTCCCAGCCACCTCTACTGCCAAGTGTGGCTATGTGACTAAGTTCTCACCAAGGGCTTGTAAGCAAAAATGATGTGTACAACTTCCTCATCACCTTCTTGAAATAAAATTCTTTACTCTGAACTCCTCTTCTCTTCCCAAGATCTGGAATGAAAACATAGCAGAAACCATGCCCTAGAGTATGGACTGGCAAATTTTTTGTGTAAAGGGCCATGTGATAAATAGTTTAGGCATTGTTGTCCACAATGTCTCTGTCCAAACTACTCAATTCTGCTGTTGTAGTGCTAAAGCAGCCATCGATAATATGTAAATGAATGATGGTGGCTGTGTTCAAATAAAACTTTACCTATAAAAGTAGGCAGCAAGCTAGATTTGGCCTGCCAGTCATCATTTATCAATCTCTGCTCTAGAGAATGCCAGAACAACAATGGAAGTTACCTGGATCCTTGAACCACCTCATGAAGCACAGCTGCTCAACTGCTCTACCAGCATAAACCAGCTGTAGTGTACTGAGAGAAAAGGAGGAAGGGAAGGAGGGAGAGGGAGGAAGAAGGAAAGAGAGAGACAGAGAAATCCAGAGATCGATTCCCATCTTAAGCAATTCTAGTGGCATAACCTTTACTTTAATCTTTCTCTCTTCCTGAGGCCTGATTTTCAAGTGTTTTCTGGACCCCAATGGACAAATATACTTGTTATAAATTATCTATTACTTAAGGTATCTTGAATGAGCCATTTGCAACCAGAAGAACCTAATTAGAACAACTGTCTGAGGGAACAGGACTACCAGGAATCTTGGACAGATACCATGAAAGGTGGAAGTAAATTTACACTTGCTCAAATATTTTGTCTTTCTGAAAACTACCTGATGCTCCTAACCATCATGATTAAGATGATGGAAGAGAGAGGGGACTTAACACCTAGAGCAGTTTTCTTGTCAATTCAGATAATCCTAGCTGTCCTATGGAAAGACCCATGTGGCAAGTAATTGTAGGTGAGCTCTGGCCAATGACCAGTAAGGAACTGACGCCCACAGTCCAAAAACCCATGAGAATTGAAATTTTCCAACAATCACATGAGTGAAATTAGACATGAATCAGTCCCCAACTAAGCCTTGAGATGACTGCAGCCCTGACCAACACCTGGATTGCAGCCAATGAGAAACCCTGAAGCAGAGTATCCAGCTAAATCATAGCCCAGAGCCTGGCCCACAGAAACTGTGGAATAATAAATGTGCATTATTTAAAACACCATTTTTGGAGTAATTTCTTATGCATTAGATAGCTTATACAGTTTCTGCCTATGAACTACAGCTAGTTTGGGTCATAAGCAACTTTACTATGCTCCCATAACATCCTAGAGTTCAACTGTCCTAGCAATGATGACACCGTACTGGGAACTGCCTGGTTAACCTGGCTGCATCTAACACTAAACTATAAGCTCCAAAAGGACAGGAGCTGTATCTATCCTGTCCACTGTTACATCCCAAATCCTAACAAAATGACTATGGACAATATCGGCTGAATGAATGAATGAGTGGGTAGGTGAGTGGGTGGGTGAGTGGATGTGTGGATGAACAATGAAGCCACAGAAGTAATTGACATCATGTAGTTTGTGAAATGATGTCTAGGAGGCCCGCTAAAAAAATAACAAAACTGCCTTTTTATTTCACTATTTCCTTCCTTAAATTCCAATAAATTTCAGTTCAGTGAACCACTTTAAGTCATAAGTTCAGTTCAATGGACTATGAAGAATAAAAACTGAAACACAAGAACTGAAGGAGGCCTAAAGTCAAAAGTAGTGTGTTCTTCAGAAAGCACCCCTCTTGTCTTTTAAAAGGTGGCATATACCAAAACCTTATTTATCCCTAATTCAGGAACCATTCAGATCACTTTGTACAGTTGTTTAGGCAAATGATCCTGGCTCATGCAGGGACTCCTCACTTATATTCTGTATCTTCCTACCAGGTTGCATTATTAACAGTGCTGAAAATTGAATTCTGTCTTAAATGTGTTAGGGGAGCTCATGATTGAAAGGAAACATCTGATATGTCCACTAATATAACAAATAATTTAGTTACATGGTCCATAAATCTAGATTTCCACACCTGTAACTTTTGCTGTTTTATAAATCCAGATATTAATATATCAAGTTTATTAAAGCAGTGAAATCTATGATTCCCCCAGGACAGAGAAGCTGAAAGGCCAACTAGAGATTATGCCCAATCTATCCTTTAACCCTCCTTGAGGGAGTCACCGCAAAGTCAGACCCACTTTATTTATTTATTTTTAATTACAGTAACATAGGATTATAATACTACATAGCATTCAGATGTTCATCATAATATATTTTGAATTCTGTGTAGATTACATCATGTTCACCACCCAAAAACTAATTATAGTCCATCCACTCACATGTGAGCCTAATCACTCCTTTATATCAGATAAGGGGTTAATATCAAAAATGTACAAAGAACTCATACAGCTCAACAACAAAATAACCAACAATCCAATTTAAAAATGGGCAAAAGATCTGAACAGAGATTTCTCCAAAGAAGATATACAGATGGCCAACAGGCACATGAAAAGATGCTCAACATCATTAACTATCAGAGAAATGCAAATCAAAACTACAATGAGGTATCACCTCACTCCGTCAGAATGGCTATAATTAACAAGACAGGAAACAACAAATGTAGGAGAGGATGTGGAGAGAAGGGAACCCTTGCTCACTGCTGGTGGGAGTGGAAACTGGTGCAGCCACTATGGAAAACAGTATGGAGTTTCCTCAGAAAATTAAGAATAGAACTACCATATGATCCAGCTACCCCACTGCTGGGTATTTATCCAAAGAACTGAAAATACAAAGGCATAAAGATACTTGCACCCCTATGTTCATTGCAGCATTATACACAATAGCCAAGACATGGACAACCTAGGTGACCATCAAGGGACGAATGGATAAAGAAGATGTGGTATATATACACAATGGAGTACTACTCAGCCATAAGAAAGGATGAAATCCAGTCACTTGTGCCAACCTGGATGGTCCTTGAGGGTATTATGCTGAGTGAAATTAATCAGAGGGAGAAAATCAGACCCACTTTAGAACCAGCTCTGCCCTGGCAAATAAAGAAATCGAGCCCTAGGAGGTCTAGCTACTGGTCCTGCCCTGTATACACACCTTAGTTCCTCTCCTGTGAAAGTTGCTGCATAGAACTTCAATTCCTGGACAGTCCCATTTTCTTACCTCTGAACTCCAATGTCTCCAATGCTGATCAACTATTCAAACCTCTGTGTTTCCTGCTATCTGAAACTCCCAAATTTCCAACTCCACCGTTTCTTTGATGGATAATAGGGATGTAGTTTCTGCCTTTGGCTATTGGTACTTGCACCTGGCTGTGCCATGAACAAATGGCAGTGAAGTACAGCCTACTGTTTCTCAAACTTTAATGTTCATACAAATGCAGATTCAGATTCAGCAGATATGGGAAGGATCCTAAGATCCTGCACTTCTAATAAGTTCTCAGGTGATGTCAGTGTTACTGATACTTTGAGTACCAGGTGTGTATTAACAAAATATCTTACAGACAGAACATCTAGGTTATTGAACAAGTTAGTTACACTAGCTGTTTAACCTTGGGCAATTTACTAAACCTCTCTGTTTTAAAAACAGATGCTAATTCCTTTGCTGTCATCGCAATTAACTGCTTGGGTTTGAAATCTAGCTTTCTCATTAATTAGCTCTGTAACTCTGGGCAAGTTACTTCAACTCCCTGCTCCTCGGTGAATAAAACAAAGACTTCATAGGGCTCTTGTGAGGGTTAAATGAGTTCATACAGATACAGTACTGAGAACAGTGCCTGAAACACAGCAATCTCTAATTATTATTATTATCTCTACATGCCCGTCCTTCAGATACCTCAGCTCAATATTAGTCCCTTATTCTGAAGAGGGATTTTCCTCTGACCCGATACATCTACCTGGTCCACCTGGCTGCTACCCACACCAATGGTTCTGAAGCTAGGCCACATGTTAGATCCACTGCAAATCCTCTGGTCCCAAAGTCCACCACTTTTTCATCTCCAAGTCTTCTCTTAGTCTCACGTACATTCATTTTATACAGACCATTAGCCAACACACGAGCACATTCCTGATATGATCGAAGATTCTAGTGCCTCAGCTGACAGCATTCATAGGAATACTAAGGAAACACACACACACACAGATACACAGGGAGCAAGGGAATATAGACTTTAGAGAGAAATATTTTCTGCTTTTCCTCTTAGGTCATTTAACTCAAGAGAACAGAAGATTTTCTTCGCATGAGGCTCAAGATTATCTTCCCTCAGATGCTCCAAAAAGTCCATGCCTTTCTGCCAATTAGCACTGAAGAATAGTTGATGATCACATGAGCTAGGTCCCTGCCATGGCTTCCAAGCAAAAGAATCACCTCACCGCAGACCTTCAAGCCCAAATATTGCCACTTAATGTACTTCTTGAGGCAGAGGTAGCGCATAATGGCAGAAGTAGCAGATCAAAAGCCAGTCAATGGATTGCTGGGTGACACTGAGAGCTCAGCTAAGGCCAGTTTGTAATGGCACCGACTCACATCGTCGTGGGATAGGGGCTGCAGAAAGTCGCTCATTAAAGCAGTTTGCTGATTAAGTTTTCAAGCTTCTTAGTAGGGTCACCGTGGCAGAATCATTTCAGCGTAGCTGGTCTAGTCCCTGCTGATAGAGACAATTAATTTGGGGAAAGAGACTGTGTAAGCAGAGTCTATTCCAAATTTTAGCTACGTTCTCAAACTCTATTCTTCCATTTCCCCTTCTCTCTCAGCTGACTGATCTTACTTCCAACTTAATTTACAAAATGGAAGCCACCTTGACTTCCAGTCACCAAAAGTAACCTAAACTGTGTCTGCCCTCAACTTTTTCTCCTTCCCTACTGTTATAATGAAAGCGACATCCCTACTCTTTTTAGCTTTTCCTGCTGGGCTCTGGATCCTATTCCATTCTGCATTCTCAGGCTCCTTACTGCTTTCCTGATCCCTCTCATTCCTGGATATTCAAAATCTCCCTCCCAGCCTCAAAATGTTCCCCAGGGTATGAGCAGAAGTGAAACATGGCTGGCTAGAAGGAAAGTGGACTGAGTTTTCAACAGGCCAAGAAAAGTTCAGAAGGTACCATAGGTCTAGAAAGGTAAGCAGAGAGATCAACTAGAATAGACGGTACACAACAGTCCAGAATGGCAAAATATTTAAATTCCAGGAGCATTTAATCAGTCTTAGCAGCACTAACAACAGCACTAGTGAATGGTCAAGCTATTGGCCCTATGCCCTTTTTATACTACCTGGCAGTGGTGGGTGGCTCTGAGTCTACAGGTGTTAATCACAGACTGAAGAGATCAAAGACCTGGAAATGAATTCCTCTTCCAAATAAGGGTGGAAGGTGGGGAGGGAGAAGTTTTTACCAATTTCTTATTTACAAATTCTGAGGATCAAAGGGAAGTCTTGCAAGAATCATAGGTCCCCGTAAGTGTGTGTGCAGATAGGCCTTTGATATGCATGGTTTGGCTAAATAGGGTTTATAAAACCATAAAGAGTAGTGTCATCTTTTCCACAGAGCTGTATATGAGGTTCCTCCCAAATGCCAATACATTTAATATCCCCAACAGGGTGAGAACAGTTGGGGATATAAAAAATGAAAGACAATTTTAGTTTTGGCAAGATTGGCTAGACCGTTCTTTTAGAGTCATTATGAGCCATTACTGCCTGCATTACAGAAACAATCCACAGAAGCCAAGCTTTGGCCACTTAATTAGGACATATGGAGACTGCTCTAATATTGAGGGAGCTGTTCCATCAAGACACAGCCAATTGAGAAAAAAAGCCGCCCATATTTCAACCCTAAAAATGAAATAGTTGAATGTTCTATGGCTTAGTTAACATTTTCAAAAAATGAAATTTTCCCCAGTAAAAGAACGACCTGGATTCATTTCAGCTACAAGGTGCTTCTCATAACCAAAGTGAATCCTCTGAATACAGAGAACTTGACTATATGATTAAAGAACAGCTCACACATCTGTGTGCTTTATCCTAGCCAAGATATCACCATGTCAGGTCCCTTCTGCAAATGCTCCTCAATGAAGGTGACCCATCATGCAGAAAACCTCTGAGTAATGTCCAGCACATGACAAGTGGCTTCAGAATGGGAGTTAGGTACTTAAGAATCTAATGTCCTCTGTGCATTTAAGACCCTCTACAGACAGCCTAAATGCAAACCCATTGGCCCCTCAAGTGGGGCCTTGAAAAATAAACCTGTTGTATATAGAAGGAGAGAGAGTTCCAAGCAGGAGTGACAGAATGAGGAAAGGCACAGACAGAGTAATGAGCTATTAAAAAGCATCTAGCCAACCTTGCCAATTTTTCAAATGGTTCAGTTATTTCCTATCACATATATAATGGCAGGGACACATTCATGCTCAGCACCGGATGATGATGAAATAAAAAAAGAAAAACTGTATGTTTATATGCAATTTTCAAAAAGTTTTAGGGCATACAGATGCATAAGCTCCCTGCATATTTCTTCAAAGGGCTGAAAAGAGTCTGGAAAAGTCTGCCTCTACTTTTAACAATTCTCCGGGGCTGGCCCAGTGGTGCAGCGGTTAAGTTCGCACATTCCACTTCTCGGTGGCCAGGGTTCGCTGGTTCGGATCCCAGGTGCAGACATGGCACCGCTTGGCAAAAGCCATGCTGTGGTAGGCGTCCCACATATAAAAAATAGAGGAAGATGCGCACGGATGTTAGCTCAGGGCCAGGCTTCCTCAGCAAAAAGAGGACTGGCAGTAGTTAGCTCAGGGCTAATCTTCCTCAAAAAAAAAAAAAAAAGAGGGGAAAAAAAAAAAACTATTCTCCCACAGCATTTTGTTCTAAACTCTATTAAAGCTCTATGAGTTTTATTCTAACTTTTTGTGTCTATCTTTCCTATAGCAAAAAACAATGCATATCTCTAGATATGAACAACTTATTTATCTGTCTTTTTAGTGCCTAGATTATTTTGCTGAATGAATTAGCAAATAAATTAATGTCATTTGCCCCATCTTTCAAAGGGGAAACTGAGGCACCATTCATTTAATAGACTTACCCTAAGGGAAGGAATGAGATAATATTAATAGATCTTCAGGATAGTAATGTTCTAATCAACAATACACAAGAAAGAGAGTAAGATTCCACTGCTAATTTTGGAGTGGCTCTGGCCTAGCTGCTTTGCCCAATGAGGCATTGGTTTCCTTTTCTGCAAAATGGGGCCATCTGGTACTTGAGAAGATCTAGCTGTTTGGCTCCTTGTTCCGTCTGAATGAATGCTTCTGGCTCCTCAGTGTATTATTACTATTCATGCATAGGTGACTCACACAGACCACCACTAAAACAAAAAGAGGCCAAGACCAGGTCTTGTCTTAACCGTTTTGGAACAGACTTCACGGTCTCAGAACATGGCAGTGGTGTCCTTCTTTGAACTCTCACTGACAAACTTAATTCCTTTCTAGAGACTTAGTACAAATGTTTACAACTCATTTTGATTTTGAAAGAAAATACTTATGGCATTCCTGTCTATAAAGCTAAAAGAAAGTGCATGGACGCATTTATTGTATGAAGGTCCCTGTTGTCTTATCAGGGTCAAAACTTAATGGAGAGAAATGTCACTAAAATTTGTAAATTTACCCATAGATTATATTCATTTGTCTTGTCTGTCATCTAATAACAAGCTAGCAAAATTCCAATAAATAAACCAAAATGGCCATATGTCTGAGGTATAAATGAGTCTATTTTCGCCATTAAGGTGACACTGAGCATCCAACGTGGAAGAGTTTTAAAGTCCCAGAGCCTAATCACTATGATTTTTCCATACTGATTAGGCTCTGGTAGAGGACGATAGTGGAGAAAAACTTAACAGGGAGGGAATTTGGGGAAGAAGGCTTTAGGGAGAAGCTAGGCCTTGAGGTGGCAAAAGGCAGTGTCTGCTTTAAGAAATGTGATGCACACGGAGACCACTGTAGAGCTCTGTTGAAATGGCTGATCTCACTCTTTAGCCTTATTAATTAAAAGCTAGTGAGCATCCTGGACCAGTACTGATCGCAGATCTCACAATCTACCAATCTTGGTTGGGGAAATATGTAAAAGAGCCAACTTCCATTCTTGCACTTTGCTTCTCAGACTTTTAAATCCCTCTACCTCTGGACCTTAACCAATTACAAATGACCCAGGGCCACTGTATTGTCACAGCACCACCCCCCAAAGCAAAAGGCATGGAAAGCAGGCTGTCTGGATGTCTTCGTGTCAGTGCTTGGCTCTACTCCAAGACACATTCCCTAAATCTATTTATCAGGGGCAGAGAGCTGTGAGCAAATGTTGCACTTCACCAAACAAGAAGTAAAGGTCTTCCCCTTAGGGAGCTTCTTATCTAAATAAAACTAAAAGGAGCCCTAGGAATTGACAAACATCTGGCTGCTTTCACTGAAGATGCCAGAACCAGGGATTTCTGAGGAGGGGGATGAACCAGAAAAGGAAATCTTAAAGCATGGGCAAGGTGAAGAAAAAGACATGAGAGCATGATGTCATTCAAACTCACTGAAGTCTTCAAGTTGCTTCTTAAGACAGACAGATTGGCTGAGTGAAAGAAAGGAAATACAAAATTTAAAAATTACCTATGCATTACCCACTTGAGACTTTTGCAGGAGCTTGGCAAGTATGGGATAAGAATAGAGCTAGTGAATTGGCTGTCATATGCATTGTCCTATTTGAAGTATAGTCATGCCATCTCTGATGTCACTACTGGCTTGCTGTCAGGGAAACTCAAGCATATTTATGGAACATTTCAGTATGAACATCTTCAGCAAGGCCCTTGGAGATATTGGAATAATTTATTAACAGGCCACATTTGAGAAAGCACTTGACAGGAAAGGAAAAGAAGTAGTAGTCAAATACAATTCCAAATAAACATTTATTGCATTAGGCTTGAAATCCATTTCTCCCTCAAGGCAATTATCCTTGGATAAATGAGCTACTGAATAAATAAAGCCCTTATTATAAGTCAATTCTTCCTATAGACTTTCTTCATGAAAGCGAGTTACTGTGAATGTTGATCATAATCTGTTATATCCATAGAAATTTGAAAAATGTAGATATTATAAGGTAAATTCATTCTCATAAATGTACCAAATTACACACAGATAGCACAGGGAACAAGAGCCAAGTCACGGACAGTTGGGATAGGTTTGTCTTATTAATGTAGTTCTTTTCACATATATTTTAAATACCTTTGAGCACATTACCATCTGTGTGTATTCTACTAATGAACTGCAGCCTCCACGAAGGTCAGTCACTTAGCATTGATTTGTTAGATGGAGATTGCTTAATTTCCAAGCCATTAATGAGGCATTCTCTCTCATTAGGTTGAATCTTCCTCTTGTTAGTGCAAGTAATCTATTAATGAGCCTTTAGCATATCCTGGTGAGGCCAGCTTGCCAATGAAACCGAAACACGGCACAGAAACTCAACATGAGCTGTATTGGCAGTGCTATGGCACTTGGATGTAACTGATAGTAAGTAACAGACATCAATAACCTCCTGGAGAGTTCCTTTTGCCTGTATCTTTCCACTCGTGTTTACTTTTCTTCTTTGGGGGGTGTATTCTTCCAGGAGGCCCTTCTCAAAGAACTAACATTGGGCAGCTTGCCCCGTCCAATTACCAGAAAGTGACCTTGGGGGCTGTACACTGTGCTCTGTCCTTCTGCTAGCTCTACTTGCACCAGGCCTCTCGAAAAGGCCCAGAGGACTCAGAGAATTAGGCAAGCAAGTGCCTCATTTGCTTTAAGAGCCCAGTTCATGTACCCCAAGTCATGATTTCCTCTGTCACGGGGTCCAGTCAATTGTTTTCTTCCACAGATCACAAACGAACTTGTAATCCTGCTTGGTATTACATGAAAATGTGTTCCATGTGTCATAAGAAAGATCAGATGAAAGAATGTGTATAACACCACCATCAGCTTACGTTAAAACCTGCCTACACATATTTACTGTGTACCCATGCAGTGGTTTTGGGATTTTCGGGCTAAACATTCATAAAGGTAGTTCCTTCTTTCAGGGTCCTCAGGCTCACTCTGAAGGTCAGATGCCACCAGGCTCACATATGGCTTGGACTTCATGGCCTAAGGAAGACTTCCCACAGGGATGGCTAATTGGGAAAGAAATGCAGTGTATTATTTTGCTTTGTTATTTTACTTTGAACTAGAACTTTAAAAATGTTTAAAGCTAGGGATAAATTTTAAAGAATTCTTTTAATTATAAAAATTTAAATATTAAAGAATATTACATAAAATGCTAAAAATAGTAAATAAAATATTAAATAATTGTAAAAGATTATTAATCTAAAAATATAAAAGCCAGGTATTGCTATGACCAACCCTCAATTGTTAGCAGTCAGTTCTGAATCTACTCCTAGCTTTCTCTTCAAAAGTGATCTGGTTCAAATAGGAGGAAAATATCCTGAGTAGGAAGAGATTATATCAAAAATATTAAATCATTCAGTGGCAGCCCCACTATAAAATAGCACACAGGCAGCCCTAAGAATTATATTCATTTCTTCATTCATTCAGCAAATATTTACTGAACCCCTATCATGTGCCAGACACTGCATTAAGCAGTGGGGGTACAGCACTGGTGGACATGGCGTCTGCTTTCGTAGAACCCAGAGTCTAGTGGGGAGATAGCCATTAGACAAATAAACATTGTGAGAAGTGATCTGAAGGAAGAGAACAGGGTATTTCATGTCTTTCTTGAAGTTCATAACACATATTAACATATCAAAGTCTTTGAGAAGTCCTACTGTAAAGAAACCCCTTTAACATTAACCCAGAAAAATGGGGTACCCCTAATTTTGGGAGTGGTTAGTGATAATCTCTCTGAGAAAGCAGCATTTAAGCAAAGAGATAAAGGATGAGTAGGAGTAGGAAGATAGACGAAAGGACCTTCCAGACAGAGGGAACAGAATAAGCCCTGAGGAGGGATTAGCCAGGAACACGGGAAGAACTGACAGTGTGGCTGGAGCAGAGGACACATGGGAGGAAAATGGCCAGCAACAAGGCTGCAGAGATTGGCAGAACTCAGGCCATGCAAAGCTTTGTAGGCCACAGTGAGGTGTTCGAATTTTATTCTGATTATGATGGGAACTTTTAAAGGATTTTGGGTAAAATAGTAGTGCAATACTATTTTGTTTGGTTTTGGTTGTTTAGGCTAACTGGCTGCAGCACGCACAGTGACTTAGAAAACAGGAAGGGAGCTGCAAGACCAGTGAGGAGGCTGCTACAACAGTCTAGATGAAGGATGATGGCGGCTTGCACTTGAGTAGATTAGGGACACAGATGCAGTTTTCCAGGGGACAGATATAAACTCACAAGTTGTTTTAAGATTAAGTATTGTGGGTTATTTAGGGACAAGACAGACCAGGACAAAGACAGAACACAGTCCAATTTCCCAAGATAATAAGCATGGATTTCACAAGAAACCGATAGGTCAGTGCATCCCAAAGGGTGTTCTGTCTCTCCAGATGCCCTTTGGAAAAAAAAAATTACAAGTTTCCATGCTCCAATACACTTGGGGAAGCAGCATACTCTAAGTCCCTCTTGGAGTTCATAACAGAAATTAGCATATTAAAGGCTCTGATAAGTCCTGCAGTGAAGAAACCTTTAAACCAGTATCTTCAAACTTTTTCGGCCATAGAATCTTTTGTTTTATGTAATACCTATCATAGGATTGTTGTGAGTGTTACAAGAGATCTTATGCTTCAAATGCTTAGCACAGAATCTGGCACATAGTAAACTTGAATGAGAGTTTGTTGTAGTAGTTGTTGAAATGGATATTTTCATTGCTTCCAGAAATCTCATAACATCTAGGACCAGGTCTAAGAAGCATCAACATCAATTGCTCTAACTCGTTGAGAACCTTGGTTTTTCTATTGAGAGAGTTCTGGTCCAACTGTTCAGTTCTGCCTTGCATGATCTGCAACTCAAGGTGTGTGTTTTATGTCAGCCAGCAGGGCTCCATCCTCAGTATGCAGAGAAAATGTCAGAGATAAAGGGTTGGGGGGAGCCTTGAAGACCAGCCCACACTTCATGTACAGTGCTACCTTCTTCAGTGAGCTGACCTGGAATCTTAGCTACATGGACCCTGTCTACTCAGTGATTCTGCCCTTCCCAGGAAACTCCAGGCCCATGAGTGATTGAAGCTCAGAGCAAGCAAACAAATTTTAAAATATTCAGCCAAACTTCCAGTTCCTCATAGATCAATAGATTTTTTTTTTAATTGGATGCCCTTCTTGGGGAATTTCTTGGTGCCAAAACAAAAAGTGCCTTCTCTTACCTCTTTTTAAAGCATTGAAAGGAGTTAAGAGCTACACACTTCCAGTTACAAAATGAATGAGTCATAAGGATATAATATACAGCGTGACAACTATAGTTAATATTGTATTGCATATTTGAAATTTGCTAAGAGGGTGGATCTTAAAAGTTCTCATCACAAGAAAAAATTATGTAACTACGTGTGGTGATAGATATTAACTAGACTTATCAAGGTAATCATTTTGCAATGTATACAAATACTGAATCATTATGTTGTATGCCTGAAACTAATATAATGTTGTATGTCAATTATATCCCAACAAATAAATAAAGCTAAAGTCTCTTTAAAAAAGGCATTTCTTGGGGCCGGCTCTGTGGCATAGTGGTTAAGTTCAGCACTCTCTGCTTCAGTGGCCCAGGTTTACGGATTTGGATCCCAGGAACAGAACTGCACCACTTGTCAGCCATGCTGTGGCAGTGACCCACATATAAACTGGAGGAAGTCTGGCACAGATATTAGTTTGGGGCTAATCGTCCACCAGGAAAAAGAAAAGAGGAAGATTGGCAACAGATGTTAACTCAGGGCTAATCTTTCTCAGCAAAAAAAAAGAAAAGAAAAAGAAGCATTTCTTAACATCCTATACAAAATTTAGTAAGCTTTCAAGTTATGCTGTTAAAATTCCTACTTGCCAAGAGTGAAAAATAAGGCCAACGTTTGGATCTATGTTCAGTTACATCTTATTCCTCTGTGTAAATAGTCTTTCGTGAGACGAATGATTATTTCATGACACCTTAAACACTAAAGAAAACTACAGGTGACTACTAGTTATGGAAAAGGAGAGAAATGAAATGAGAGAAATAATAAAACGTACTGACTAGTGCTACCCTTAACTAAAATACACAAAATGTTCTCTCTGTCCAGAAGAGCAGAATCAAAGGCTTCTCCTTAGGACTGCTATCACTTTTATTTTGTCTACAATAACTAAGACAATTTTGATCCAAGGAATCTAACAACAGCAACAACGACAAAACAACTGCCATTTATTGAGCATCAAGAGTAATATACCAAGCCCTGTGTAGGTGCTTATTCTACATACTTTCCCCAATTCTTACAATAACCCTTACCCAGTAGATTACTTTATTTTACAGATAGAGCACTGGTGATTCAGTAGTGTACTCAATGTTTCATAAGTAGTTACCTACTGCACATATTGGATTTAAACCCAGATGCGTATGGCTCCCGTCAAGGCCTCTTTCTATTAGCTCTTCCTGAGTAGTTACCTAACTTGGTTGAACAGGTGCCTACATTACAGAGAAACGATGCATGTATATTATGCAGGTGCAAATGGATAAAAGCATAGCTTACAGCAAGAAGAGAACAAGTTCTAATGAGTAAGCTGGAATGGAACAGGAATAATTTCCTACTGCTCAGCTAGTCATGGAAGTCTTCTTGAAAGAGGTGGATGGGCGCAATGTCTGAGTGGACTCACAAGGCCACTCCATTTCTGTCAGTTGAAGGAATCGGAAGGAAACATCTTTTTACCTCTTGCATGTATCTGGCAAACAAGAGAGTGTTTAATTTATATTTATTGAACAAATAAATCTAGAAGCTTGAATTCCATATAGCAATTATTAACCCTACATATAATTTCCTTCTTTCTGTGTTTGCCTTCCTTCCTCTCTCTCATTCTGCTCCCTCTAAAATGGTTTTAGATGTTTTGAGCCAAACAATGCTGATCTTTGAGCTGAAGGGGAAAACAGAAGCTATTTTGGCCGCCAGAACTGAGAATCCATGACTCCAAACACAGTGCTGCCCTAGCTTTTGTGTAAATCAACGTGTGGAAGCTGCACTGTCAGATGAACGTTGAATGAAATTCACCCCTATAGGCAGTCCAAGATGCACTCCGTTAAAGCAAAACAAAATAAAGCAATTTGGGGTGAGTCTTTCTATCATGCCTGGACACCCAATTTTCGATGCTTTATAATTGAACAACGTCACAATAGCCGCACTGCCAATCAACCCCTCCTGCAAGTTTTCAACAAGAAGCCTGAAGCATTTGATGCTTTGTTCCCCTAAGGCCAAGCCACAGAGGCAGGTCTTCAGATGACCCTAAAGTTCAGAGCAAAGCACCAGACACACTTTGGCATTTTCTAGTAAAGGCTTCTAACTAGCTTGGTGGAAGGTTTTATTAGCACTGTATAGCATCTTTGCAGGAGAAGACTGGAACCAGTGACAAGATATATGTGAGGGCTAGTGGAAACTTGATGCTAGTAACCTTCACCTCTGCCATGGATTTACCATATGGCCTTGGGCTAACTCACTAGTTCTCCCTTGAACCTCTGGCTCCTCATCTGTGAAGCTGGAATGAAGTCAGTGACCATTCACGTGACCCCTAATCACTGGGCAAATGGAAAAGGCTACACACAGTCAGTGCTAAATAGTAGCAACAAAATCTTAAAAAAAAAATGCAGGTCATTCCCACAGAGAACTCCTCACACTTTGAACCACAGATCAGTGAGTACCTGAAAATAAAACACACATTTCAGACCGCAATGTATTTTCCCCTTTCCTGGTCTACCTCTAGAGTACTATATGTCTTCCTGTCAGCCTATTAGGAGCACTAATCATGCTTCTTATAGTGAAGGATCGATTGGGTTTGAAAGGATGAGAGATAATAAAATGATAAAATGTACACTCTGGGGGTGACTCTTTTACTTGGATCAATTTAGCTTTCAGTATATAGGCAGGTAATCATTTATAGGAAGTCTAGCTCTGGGCCTTGTGAGGGAGGTGTAGGAGGGAGGAGTGTGTTAACAGAATTCCACATAGTCCTGTCCAGAACTGTTTAACCTCTACCACAATCTCCACAAGAAGGAATACCAGCCTTTTCTTCTACTACTGGGCTCATAATTTCCTCATCGTTAACCTAAAGCCACTGCTGAGTTGATCCAAGTAGAGGCAGCCAGATGGCCAACAACATAGTCCTTTAGAGTAAATGATCAGATTGCCACATGGTCAATTCAATTCAATCAGCAACACCAAAAGCCAATAATATTGGACCATGAAACAGTAGGTAGAAATCACTTCAACTACCTTAACAACTAAATTACATCTACTATGTACTCTCACCATGAAAACTATAGTTTTCAAAATCTTTCATGGAAGCACAGCATAGCAAACAAATGAAAGTGAAGATGCTGTGGTTGAAGTGGTGTGGGTGAACCCAGAAACCCCCTTCATTTTGCCTCTCTCTCTCATGCCTGTATTAGCCCCTGCAGCACCTCCCATGAACCCATAGGAATTCACAGAGCACAGTTTGAAAACAGTTGAGACCTAGCCCACTCCCCTCATTATTTTTTAGATAACACTAAGGCCCAGAAAGGGAAAGTGACTTAACCACAGTCCCACAGAATGTAAGTAATGTTTCCAGGACTAGAATCCAAGTGTCCAGATTCCTTGTCTAGCATTTGACCTTATATAAATTCTTTATGTGTGACCAAGGCAGATCAGGTCCCTGTCCCACAGGCACAGCTTTGTTGGGAAAGGAGGAAAGTGGGGAGGATCGTGCACTGGGGCAGCATATGGGAAGTGTAGATTCCAAGGAGTGAAAGTTTGATATGCAGTAAAGTATTGCTTTTTCATGGATCTAACCTTTTCTTACCAGAGCATGGCTAGCTCCTTATGGGAGCAATATCAGGCCAAACAATTCCACATGGTGTTTGAATTAGCAGTTACAAGAGCAAGAAGCAGCTGCATTTGAATTGAGTACATATTCCAAAGACAGCCTTAAAAGAAGAATCCTTTTTAATTTCTGATGAGATAGGACACTCTTTATATATTTATTTAGAGAAAACTCTCACTTTACTGGAATCCCAACAATCAAAATGCTCAAATAACCAGATTACTGCCCCTCCCTTACCCCTCAGTTTTGAATAATTATTAACATTTATGATAATAACTTTGAGACACTAACTTCTGGCAGGGTCTTCCAAATCCCTGAATATATTCATATACTCCTTCATTCATTGAATATTTATTGAGTGCCTACTATGTATTAGGCCATGACCATGCACTAGGGAAACTAAACTATTCTTGGGAGTCTAGTGACAGTCTTCCTGGAATGATATTTCAGATGAAATATGAATATGAGACTGATACAGGTGGGGGTGAGGTCACTAGACAAAAGGATCTCTAAGGGATTTCAAGAGCTAATATTCCACGATTCTGTGACTCTATTTTGTTAATTGACTATATACGTATGATACAGTAATGAGACTATTTTGAATTTTAAATTTTGAATGAGTATTTTCCTTTAGTCACCAAAGTAATCACCAGCCATCTATTCTCCATACTAGCACTGTTTCAGGCTCTATTATATATATTTCTTAATTTCTCTCTTAATTGTGCCTCCATATCCAGTTTGGTATCAAACCAAAGAAATATTCTATTGCTTTACAGTTATAACATGATTTTCACTGAAAATGCATTGCTGCACTGATCTAGTTAGTAAGATAACTAGATGTGGAGGCAAACGTATGTTGGCTATTTTAAAGAAGCACATCACTCTCAAAGGTTAGGTCAAAACTGAAGTTATTTATATCATGCCATGGGTTCTAAAGGGAATTCTCAAACAGTAAATGGAAAAATGTTTTGAGTAGTGACAACAAAATTGAAATAACTATATAGCCTCACGGATGACGAAGTTGAAAATGACAACGTCTACTTAGATATTGAAAGACGACCATTCGAGCCACTCAACAAGGGACTTCTTTCCCGCTATCCTCATTCTTCCCCAAGAGGGACATGTATGCAAAACATAATTAAGAATGAAGATGCAAAGTCCAAGAGGAAAGGCAAATCAGCAAAAAGCCCATGCCAGCCTTGAGTACCATGGAAGTAGGATTTTAAGCCCAAGGGTGGAAACTTAGAATTTGAAGGAACCTCAAGAGATCATCTGGTTGAGGCATTACCTTACATAAGTGAATCTCTAACCTACAGAGAACATAAATTCTCTTAATTTAAAAGAATATTTCTCCAAATGTCAACCTAAATCTTAAATCATCTATTCCTTTTTGAATACAGAAGACAACTCTTCTTCGTCGAAAATACCTCGTTTCTTTCAAGTGATCCGTTAAACTTCTTCATTCCAAGGGAAAACAGTTACAGTTCTTTTAACCTTTCATTCTAGAGCTTGTTTCCTTTCCCTTTCACCATCTTTGGAAGACTAGACAGATTCTCAGTTGACCAATTTGGATTTGTCTCAAATCACATTCATTTGTTCCAGGGTGGCTGTGATCTTCCTTGCTCCACAGCAAAGCCAAGGTCAGCAAGGAGCAACAGCACATTGGCCTAGTGAACTTCAGGGTAACCTGTACTCGGTGTATTTCTCCAATAAAATTGCTAATGTTTTATGAACTTCATTTTAATAATATGCTGAAATAAAATATGCAATTAAAATTTTAAATTAAGTTTTTCTAAGTTTGATGTTATAAATTAAACATATAATTTACTATGTAAATACATAATACAGTATATTAAATTTATGAAGAGTATTATATTTGAGGAGGAAGGACCCTGATCAATTAAAAAAAAGAAAAGAAAAAGATATGTTTAAAAGCTTTCATATATAGCAAGATAAGATAGAACTTAATAAAATTAAATTGGATACATCTGAACTGTCTACTTTAAGAAAATATTTGTGCTCTGGCAGAACTCACTGTGCTCAAATTCCAGATATCCAAGGAGAAAAAGATAAGAACTCTCCCGGTATTAATGAAAGTTGTTAATTTTCTCCAGTTAGACTCAATCTGTCTTTGTGCTTAAGTTGGTTTCAAGGTTTGAAATATATAGATAAATTAGATAAGTTCTAAAATGACAATGAATTCCAGGTTAAGGACCCTTTGTACAGGGCGGGAAGGAAACTGGAGAAAACTTGAAGAGGAAGCAGAGACTGCTCCCATTTCATTTGGAATTAAGAAGATAAACTATTTGGAAACACGAGCAGAGTCAGACACTAAACAAAAGGATGATAGTGGCTCCCCAAAAGTAGAACGACCCGAAGTCTCATTTTCTATGAATTTTAGTGATTTGTTTGAGCTTCATGTCATTGGGTAGTTTCCCCATAAATTGAGGGGCTTATGGTAAAATGAAAATTCAAGGTCACTTGTTAAAAAATTAAGAATTTCAAGACATTAAACCAAGTACAGGTCCCTTCTAAGTGTGGGACCCCGAGCAACTGCTCTAGTTGTACACTTGTAAAGCCAGCCCTAGTTGTTAAAAATATTTTGAGGGTCACATGCACCCTGTGAAAATGTAATGAATGCTACAAATCCACGCATACATTCACACGCATAATTTTGCATACAGTTTCAGGGGTTTGTGGACTCATTTAAGCCGTGTCCATGGACTCTAAATTAAGATTCATTAGATTTGATTGATTCTGTGATACTCCAGGAGGCAGAGCTAGGATCTACTGGTGGAAGTTTACAAAAGGGCAGATTTTGGCTTCCTAACAAAGGCTTTCCAAAATTAAAGAGGCTGCTTTACTAGGCAACTGGTTCTGAAAGTATAACTGTCAACTGGACCATCAACCTGAGTGGTGAGCTCTAGAAGGAATTCCTACACTGGTGAGAGGCAGGGTTAGGTAACCTCTCTGGTTCCATGCTACATTAAAATTTTGTTAGTATAACTATAAAAAGTTTCTACCCCACAGCTCCTCTTTGCCCACTCCATTTTCTGATAGCTTGAACATAGTTGGTTTCAGCTGTTTTGATTTATTTTATTTTCCTTGACAAGGTCTTTACCTTCCTGAATGCCAGGTTTATGTAAATTAACCTGTAACCTATGGGTTTATATAAAATCAACATGTTAATTTTATGCAAAGTGATGCAAAAGATCCATCCTCTGGTTTCTCAAGCAAAAAAAAATCAGATCGTCTTCCTGAATGGACATTCAAAGCAGCATAAATAATCAAGAATGGGAAAATGGCAGACAAATCTCTTCATAAAGAGCAACAAAAAAAACAAAAAAGGCACCAAGTAAATGCGAGGGGGAGCATCCAAGAAGACTGATGCTACAAGTCCCTTCTAATAAAACCCCTGAGAGGTCAGAGGATATGACAAGCCCCATTTTAAAATTCAGGAAACAAAAGTACAGAAATAGAAAGCCTAAAACCACATTAGAAAAGAGGAGGGTGCGAACACTCAGGACATGGAGCTGCTCATTGTCTTCCCTGTTCTTGTATGCACAAGAGGTAAGCCCTACATCCAGGGCCTCAAAACAGTGGGATCAGCGTTCCGATTTTCTAAGAGGAAATGGAAAGGCCTTCTTCAGACTGAAGAGCAACTACGAAAATAAATGTCATTCTGGCAACAAATTGTCAAAGCCTCTAAGGATGTTTTCACTCCAACTTCCTGATCGTGACATTCACCGTAAATGACGTGTTTTCTGTTCATTTCTCTAATCCGCAAAATGAGTCGATGAACCAGATTTTAATGCCATTCAGGGGCTCTAATCCAGAACTTAAAGGGACAACTAGGAAAGGAAGGGGCAAATGTACATGGCTGGGGAGTAGATTTAAATATATATATGTCCTAAGGGCCCCTTTGCCATACAATTTTCATTTTTATGACATTCAAGTTCTAACTGCATCTAACGTAGATGTCAAATTCAAAATCAGATTTTAGATATCTGCTCACTAACTGGTCAGCTCTTTAAGAAAATGGCATTAATTCTAAGTAAAAAGCAAGCCGAAATTAGTAGCAACAGCTTTGGCCAAGCAGCAGTTAGGTGAAACACAAAGGATTTGAGAATGACACCTAGGGATTGAATAAAATGAAAAGAGGTACAAGAGGTCTTGGGTCTGATATCAGAGGAGAAATTAGAGAGTGACTGAGGAAGAGCTCAAAGAGCTGGAAGACTTTCCTTTGAACAAAAGTAAAAAGGAAAGACGAGATGCAGAGGCTCTATAAAAGGCTAACTTAGACCTGGCCGATATAGCAGCGTGCTCATAAATCAGGGCCTCTACTCCCCTGACAATTGGGGGTCTAGTTCCTTTATATTAGCATTCCACTGGGTACGCTGGATAAGGGGGTAAAAACGCTGTCAAGAATATTTACACTACAAGGGTTTTAAACTCCTGCATGTTGCCAGTTCTGCCATTGGTGTTGTTTTGTCTAATATTTTGCAGCCAAGGCATGGTTTAAACATGGGATCCCATGGCCTATATTACAGAAAGGGATTTTAGCTGTTCATTTACACAGCATTTTCTTGAGGCTTTTCGTAATTCCAGGCTACATGGATGATATTTTCTCTTAAGAAAAATAAAAAGAAAGCCATCGGCCTGTCCTCTCCAAGCCCACAAGTCTTACTTGCTCTCCCATGCTGTCTTTAGTCAGTTAACACCACATGAGTCATAACTATGCCAAGTCATTGAGCGTTGAGTAGATTCAGCTGAAGTGGGTGGTGTTTATACATTGAAAGCTCATTATAAACTATAAAGTCGATGTGAATCTGGACTTTGCAGATGAGGATGGAGCTGCAGAGGACTCTGGTAACATTGGCAAATCCTCCTCCTTAAAACAACAGAAGCTGAGGGTAGGCAGGCTGTGCTCTGCCACAATCGTAAACTGTAGTAGGTGGAATACTTGGTAATTCAAGGTTAGCCAACTACTTCAATCATTCTGCTCAAGTCTGCTAGGGTGGCAGTAATTCATAAGCATTTATTCAGTCATCTAATAAACATTTGTACATCAACTACTATGTGCAAGACAGTCTGCTAGGTGCTGAGAATTCAAAGGAACAATTCTTGCCTTTGAAGATAGACATACAAATAATTAAATCACAATATGGCCAGTTCTAGTATAGAGGTACAAACAAAATGCTACAGGAGCACAGAAGAGGGACGATTAATTCTGCCTGGAAGAGGTGGGTGGGTGGGGGCAGTCCAGGGAAAGCTTCACAGAGAAAATGACATTTGAAATGGGTCTTCAAAGATGAGTAGGATTATCAAAAGGCAGAGAAGGTGGGAAGTGATTTACAAGTGAAGAAAAGCATAAGAGCAGACACTCAGAGCTGGGAAAGTGAACAGTTTTTTATCAGAATGATGAATAATGCAGGATGGCTTGTGTGTGGAGGGGCGTGCACCCTATTTAATTACTGAATGAATAAACGAACTAAGGAATAAACTAAGGAGGATCTTGTATACCACAGACTGTATGCCACAAGGCATTTAACCTTTATCTTGCATGCAGTAGGGAGCCAAAAATGTTTTATTTCATAGGAGAAAGGCATGATCATATCTATAATTAAAAGCAAACAAACTAGTAAAAACACCATCCACAAGTATTACGGAAAATGGGCGAGAGTGTAGAAGGGACTGGAAGCTGAAAACAGGAATACCTGGTAGGAGACTTGAGCCTGTAGGAGAGAAATGATGAAAAGCTGAAGCAGGTCAGTGGCAAGTTGGATGAAGAGGAGTGGGGTGGATTTGGAAGATATTTTACAAGTAGAATTAGTAGAACTTGGTGATTACTAGATACGGAAAATTATAAAAGATTTGGAGATCACACTATATATCCTGGCTCAAAAAGAACAATAATGCCATATTAACCAAGATAGGGTACACAAGAGGAAGGGGCGGGATCTGGAAGAAGGAGATTAAAAACTCAGTTTTGAATAAGTGGAGTTCAAAGTACCTGTGGGACAGCCAAGTGAAGACATTTAGCAGGAAATTGTGCATATAACTCAGAAGAGACATAAAGATCGGACTGCTAGATCTAGAAGTCTCAAAAGGTCAGGGTGTCTTATCCCTGGCTGCATATTAGAATGACCTCAAAGTTAAAATAAACAAAAAAAACTACTGCTGCCTGGACCTCACTCCAGCCTAAATAAATCAGCATCTCTGGGGATGAGACTTGTACGAGAACATGTTTTAAAAGTTCCCCGAGTGATTCTAATATGCAACCAGTGATGAGAAGCACTAACAGGGTGGATTTAATACCAAGGGAGTGGAAACTCGGAAAGTATAGAGTGGTTTTTAAAAGGAGTATTGAGAAAGGGCTGGCAAAGAACAACTTTTTAGGGACTGTCAGAGGAGAACAAGTTAATGATGGAGACTGAAGAAGAGTGGCCAGAAAGATATGGACAGACTCAGGACAAAGCGGTGTTACTTGAGCAAAAGGAGAAGAGAGTGTCAAAAAAGAAGGCGTGTCCAACAGCATCAAATGCTCAGCAGAGTCCCAATGTACCAGCCTGGACTGGTTTAAAGATGAACTAGCTGCTGTCTATTAAAGAACAAGATAGTTCTGAGTAAAGAGAAGAGGGAAAGATAGGTCAAGAAAATTGTGAATCTTTTGGATACTATTCAACCTTGGTGAGAGCTAGATGCCCACGAAAGCAGCAAGGATCTTAAAAGCAGAGTGCTGGGGGAAGTGCCAAAGGTAAAACCTGCCAGCCTCATGGATTTTCCCTGCCTTCAGTCTCTGAATACTTAACTGAAGAACTGCGTGACTGGTAACTAGAGCTATGCCTCATAGTCACCTTCTTTGGGAAAAATGGAAAGATCCAGAGGTGGTTTGTGATAATCTAAGCAGACCAGCTCTCAAACTAGAGAATTGGGGTCGGGGAGAGCTGGCAGAGTAAGGGTGCTTAGTGCATGTGTGCAAAGATAGCCCAATCATGTCCGGGCGACTATAAAAGCTCTTAGTCCTTTTCAGGTCAGGCTCCGGAGACAGCCATAGGTTCGCAAAACGCTACTCGAGAGCTATGGAAGGAATGTAGTACAGTGCCACCTGCTGGTCACACTGACACCAGACACAAGTTCCTTTACTTTTTTTTTTTTTTTGAATCGTTAATTCTCTGAGGCTGAAGATTGAAGAATACAGAAAAATAAACTTCATTCTGATTTATACTTGAGGGTTATGGCTTACTCAGTAATTTCTTTTATTCAAAAGACATTTTAAGAATTGAAAATACACCTCTTATTGAACCTTCCTATTATAGCAAATGGAAAGCATGTGAACAGAAACACTAGAAGCCTAAGAATGTCCCACCAAACTTGCCACTTATCTTCCAATCTGAGGCACCTCAACTCACATTTCCTATCTATACTCTTGATATATTTCTTATCATTTTAAAACGGGATATATACTCAAGACACCATCTGTCTAGCTACTTGTTTCTGTGCAAATACATCTCCTCAAGTAGTTGAATCTCATACTATCCTCCAGCCAATCTGGGCTACTTAGTACTCAAAAATAGCCTGCACTTTAGGCATCCAGACATTTGCTCCTGCTGTTCCCTCTGCTAAGAATATCGCCCCCATCACTATTCCCAACCCAGTCATCACAATGTCAAATGACACCTCTCCCATAAGCCTTCTCTAATCACCCTTACCCCCAGCTAGAAATAATTTCTCCTTCATCTGAACTGTATCTGTACCTCTTTTATGACATTTATGATTTTTTTAATAACAGTTGTAAGTAAGACATATCCATGGTGTAATAAAAAAAATAATGAACTTGGGAATCAGTCCATGGTCGGAAACCTGGATTTGCCATTTAATAGTTGGGGACTTCAGATAAACTTACCCTCCCAGAGCTTTGGTTTTCTCAACTGTAAAATGAGGATAATGGTGTACACAGAGCGTTTAAGAGAAAGACTCCGGAGTCTGAAAAACCTGAGTTTAAATTCTGGTTCTGCCCCTTGCTAGCTATATAAAAGTGGTCAAATTATTTAGCCACTCTAAGCCTCAGTTTCTCTATCTGTAAAATGGGACAAGAGTGGGACCTACCTACTTCAGTGTCTTTGTATGAGGAGATAATGTATGTAAAGTGCCTGGCATATAGCAGCACTCTATGCATGTTAGTTTCTCCCTTACCTATGATTTACTGAATTCCTCAGGGGCAAACAGCATGCCTTGTCCATTTCTGATCAGCTGAAGGTACCCAGCATAGGACTTTTTACAGTTGGCTTGCATGTTTGGTGAATTAACAAATGCCACGTCTCTATGACATTCCTTAGCAGAATTTAGTTCCAGGAAACCACTGTCTCATTTCTCCACAAAGCAGTGATGCCAAATATATGTCATTCATCTCAAGGGTTTAATGGGTGCCTCTTAAAACCATGTGTTTCTTGTCTATAGCCATTTAGGGAGAGTAGCTTACAATACACTCTCCTAAGCCACATCCGCAGAGAGAAGCAGGGCCTGACTTTTCTTAGCCTTGGGGAAGGTCATTAAATTTCAAGGCATTTCTTTTAGAGGAGAACAGTTCTGGTACAATCCTCACAAAACATCATCCTCCTCTGTGATAGTTTCAGATAAATATATAGATGTAAAAATAGGGCAAGAATCAGAATGTGAACAAAAGTTGAAACCTGCATATTCAGTACTCTTCTAATGGACTGGAGGCATCATGCATATTTTAAGAAATCTCTGGATGCCAGCTTTTCCCAGGGACCAAACTACAATAGACATTAATGGTGTGCTTTTGTGAGCACATATTTCATTTAGGGCAAATTAGAAGTCACTGTAGAAGTCAACAGAGCCACGAGGGATGCACTTGAGCCTGACATGCCTACATGAGCTGGGTTATGACAGAAACTAGCTAGCAGAAATTACGGGCATTCAAAGCTTCTCTCCACTCTGACAAATACAATACCCTTTCATTCCAAAACAACAGAGTAGAAAGGAGCCCATTCACTGTAGTTCTTGGCTGCTCTTGTGGATTGGCTAAATCCCTACATCAAAATTAATAGAATGCTCAATTTATTCTTACTTCTCTGTCATTGTTCTCCCTTATGGACAGTAATGAATCCAACACAATACCAAGCTTGGTAACTTCTGTATTTGGATGATGCTACATAGCTGGACGGTATTCCCACACGGAACTGTTTTCAGATTTTCCAGTTTTTAAAATTCATTAAATGTTTTAATTAGCTTAATCATCCACACATTTTCATTTAAAGAGGCACAGTGTCATAAAGGACTTCAATATTTCAATTATATCAGATGTTGTCGATGTTGTACAGCAACCAAAATGATGAACTTAGGTCTTAACTCACATTCTCTCCTCCTCCTCTCCCATTCTTTGTTGCCCAATATAGTGGAATGGCCAGAAATTTGCCCGTATGGATTGCTTTGCTGCTGATTTTAATCTCTCTCTCTCTCACACACACGCACACACACATACACACACTCTCACACACACAAACACACTCTTTCAAAAACATTCTTTGAATCCAAGGAACATACTCATCATAGCCAACGTGGAGATTTTAGTAATAAGAAGTTTTTCATCTGGATTTAGATTGGCAAAAATTCTTTAATTGACAATATACCGTTAGCAATGTGTAATGAGAGAGGAACTGGGATATACTGTTGGTGGAAATATATGTTTGATATAGTGACATTGGGCAATTTGTCAACATCTTTTAAATATTTAAATAAAAATTGTGTCCAGTATTTCCACTTCTAGGTATCTATCCTACGAAAACATTCACTCTTCTAGTGCACTAAGATCCATGTAGGAGGATGCTCCTTGAAGCATTGTTTCAGCTTAGCAAAAACCTAAAGATAAAACCCTAATCTCCATAAACAGAGCTCAGGTTTAAACTTAGAATACATCCACACAATGGAAAAGAGTATGGTATTTAAAAGTTTCAGTTAGATATGTATTGACAAGGACTAGAGGTTATAGATATAGATATCATGCTAAGTGACAAATCAAGTTGGAGAATAGTATATGTCGTATGATTTTAAGTTTGAAAAATACATGATTTAGGCTATATATATCACCCATATGCATATATATCCAAAGAAACTATCTGGAAGAATCTACATGAAATGTAGTGATGAGTTAATTCTGGAGATGAAATCATAAGAGAGTTTTCTATTTTTGTGTTGTTTGAACTTCTATTAAGCAGAATATGCATTTGTAATAAGAAAAAATATTAAAACAATCTCACTACTTGACTTCCAAAATACAGTAAATAAAAAAAAGGAGTAAAATAGATAGTTACGTATTGCTACATTTTATGTATGAAACAAAGGGAAATAAAATACATACATTAATCTGCACAAATAAAAAAAGAAGGAAATATCAGAAACTAAAGAAATTGATTACAAGTAGTGGATATGTGGGACCAGGTGGAAGAAATATTTGTTTTTCTATAATTTTACATTTTCAGTTATGTAAATGTTTTCCATATTGAAAAATAAAACTTATTCAAAAAGGATTAAAAAAGCAAATTGAGTACAGACACAAATTATCTTGTTTATACTTATAAATAACCACAGAGAAAATTAATTCAAGTTACTTCTGAACACAAAATTCTGACCATACAGATTTAGTAGGATGAATTCTAAGGACAAAAAGAATTATAAAATATCTTGTACTTTATTTAGTAAGTTTGCTGTTGGTAGTGGTTTTGGTGTAGTACTTCTGAAACTATTTTGCATGAATTATAGTGTAAAATAATTAAGTAAGTATACTGAAGTTGATGGGAATGAGGATTCCCACTGTGAGAAAAGGAGATAAAAATATAGAGTGGGGACAGGTGAAGAAGAACCCTGTCATGTTGGATTTGAATTGGAAGTATCAGAATTAAATCACAATTTTTAAAAATAGTTTCTAAATGCCATTTTCCACTGGCTAATTCCAGTGCTGGGACAGAGAAAGTAAGAAGGTACATCTTTATAACAGAAAGCAAGGAAGCACTCAAAGAATGATGGCATATCAAAAGATAACAGGAAAACTTCCACTTTACAATATGATGAAATAACTGGAACTAGACTCTCTCACAGAAAGCAATGATAAAAGTGGACAAAATATATATGAAGCAACTGTTTCCAGGCAGAACAAGACTGTGATCTCAGAAAAGGGAAACTCATGAGGTGAGCCCCACAAACAACGTAGCTCTTCAGTTGGGGATAATTCCCCAACTATAGCACAGTGAATTGGAGTCCTAACAGAGCTCAGTGGGTCTGCTGAGATGAAGCTACATAGATAAGGGCCTGGGACAGCTAAAATGGCTGGAACCTTCAGTGAGAGGAGAGAGATTCACAGAGAGGAGCCTATGAAACCTATATGGGGGCTCTCTATGAGTCCCTGGGTGCAGGCTGAGCTGAACATGCACAGGGCATAATTGCCAAAGGCGGTCACTAGAAATTTTCCAATCTGAAAAACATATAGAAAAATAATTGAAGAAAAATGAACAGAATCTCAAGACCTTAGGGACAATTAGAAAACAGTCAAACACGTGTATAACAGGAGTTACAGAAAGAGAGGAGATTGACAATGGGGCAGAAAAGTATTTGAAAAGATTAATGAATTTGATAAACCCCTAGCAAGCAAGACTAATCAAGAAAAAAAAATAATATCAGGAATGAAAGAGGGGGAATTACAGATCTTACAGACATTTGAAGGATATTAAATGAATATTATGAATGGCTCCAGGTCAATCAATTTTAAAACTTATGTGAAATAGATAAATCCCTTACAAAAACACAAATTACCAAAACTGAGTTAAGAAGAGAAAATTTGAGTAACTCTGTATATATTGATGAAATCAAAGCATTAATAAAAGAACTTTCCACAAAGAAAACTTTAAATCCAGATAATATCAATGGCCAGTACTATCAAACTTTTAAGGAAGAAACAATGCCATTTCAGAAAATAGAGGAAGCGAAAACACTTCCTAAGTCATTTTATGAGGCCAACATAATCCTGACACCAAAACCTAATGAAAACATTACCAAAAAAATTACAGACAATATCACTCATGAATATAAATACAAAATTCCTGAAGAACCAAAAAATATTAAAATAAATCCAGCAATATACAAGATGAATAATACATTATGACTAAGTAGGGTTTCTCTCTTCTAGCAGGGCTTTCTCAACATTTGAAAATCAATCCATGTAACTCACCACATTAACACAATAAAGGAGAAAAATCATCTCATCATGTTAATAGTTGCAGAAAAAGCATTTGACAAAATTCATTACCAATTCATAATAAAAAAAATCACAGCAAACTAGGAAAAAGGGAAATTTCTCAATCTCTTAAAAAACACCTACAAAAAATCCATAGCTAACATCTAGAGCAACAGGGAGCAAAAGGGAGAGGAAGAAGGAAAGAGAGCAGGAGAGAGAGAGTGGAAGGAGAGAAAACAAATATAACAAAATGTTAACTGGTGAATACAAGTGAAGAGTATATAGGGGGCCGTTGTACTATTCTTGCAACTTTTCTGTAGGTTTGCAATGTTTCAAAACAAAAAAAATTAAGAAAACATAAAAAGAAACTCATTCCTATGTGTCCCATAGTAAAATTCCCAAGTCAAGTTCTGGTTTCCCCCATGGGAATCATTTTAGTCTTCTCTCTCACCCGGCCACCCTTTGCAGCCAACACTGTAAATTATTGCAGGAGTCATCTTTCATCACTATTCTACTGAAAAATAAAATCTACTACTTGTCTAACCAGGACTCAGGAGCCTTTATCTTTTAGCTTGGCTTGGCTTGCTTAGCCAACTTCAACTGCTTCCCACTTCCTGACTTACACCTCTCCCTAGACACACGTGCCATACTCTGTACTATCCCCATCCATTCACTCAACACTGTGCTCCTTACCTTAAACGTCCTCCTCCTTCATTCCAGCTCACTCTGGTGCTACCTACTGTCAAGGCTTGCCTCAAGCCCCTCATCTTCTATAGAATGCCCACTATTGATCCTGCCCTTCTCTGACTCCCATGGCTTTGGAGGCCTGTGCTGTGAAAGTTTAATATTGAATCAAATTCTTTTGTGTTATTCTGCAGGAGTTTCACATGTGAAACATCGCCAATAAGAGTGTTTCCTCCTAGTTAGCTAGATCTCTTAGTTTTGATCATACATTCAAGCAACTTTGTAGGAAAAATCCTTTAACTATAACTGCTAAACATTCCAAATTCTTTTTCAATTTTGATTAGTGTAAATACATATTTTTAACAGCATGTGTCATTATGTTCTGGGTTGTTGGGTTTTTTTGCTTAATATGTATTGTTTTATACTCACTTTTCTGTGTGTGGATATAATCTCAATACTGGTCATTTTCATAGTTATATAGTGTTCCATCAGGATAGCATAATCTGTTTAGCCATTCATTTATCCCGATAACATTAAGTATCATTGAAAAAGAGACTTTTGACTTATTTTCCCTCTCCCCTCCCCCCACCACAGGACTGGTGGAATGTTGCACATACAGTAACAGTTCTATAAATAATTCATGACTGGCTATGCCTTTGGCCATATAAAGTTCAGTGATTGAGAATCCTAAAATGATTTGCTCTTCAACTTCTTCAATAAGTGTGAGTTCCATTCAGCTTGATTCTGGCGATAAGTTTTTTCCCACTGATCTCTCTCATCCTTGCCTACTCTTTACTTGCTGTAAACTTTGTCCTATACTCCAAATTTTAATACCATTTCCAATGACCAGGCCAATCTTCTAGTACCCACTTTCCCTTCCTTTCAAGATCCAGTTTCCTCCAAGGAAGTCACCCTAATTAAAGAGATGAAAATATCAAGTCTCAGATTATCCCTTTCAATTAAAGAAAAGATCATGGAAAGGCATTTTTCTCCTTGATCTTAGCTCATTAGAATAAATTGAGGAGATGAGATTTCAATAGCACCTTGTTGATCTTCTAACTTCTAATCTAGCGCTCTTGCACTCCACAGCTAAAGACACAGCCTGAATATCCTCCAGCAACATTACTTCTAATCACCATTTTAAAATAAAACATTTTGCCTCCTTTTTAAGAATTCATAGCATGATATTTCATTTTATTTTTAATTATATATCAATTTCACAAGGAAAGTTATTTTGTTTACTCTTGGAAGTTGTTTGAGAGACGACTCTTTCTAGCTTTTGCCAGAAACATAGACTCATATAACCTCTATTTCTGCCTTTATGATCTTCCTCAGTCATCTGACTGGAAATTCTAAAACCAAAGAATTTCCAGTGAGAATAAACCGTTACCCTCTCATCAACAATCGGAAAATTCCATAATTCTATAAACCTATAAGCCAAAGCCTCATGTAAAGCCTCATTAAGGCCTCATTCTCACTATATAGAATTGAATGGTTTAGTTTAAGTTAACCCAAAATGTATCTATAAGTACCCACTGTGCGCCAGCAGGCCTTCACATCCTGTTTACCACTAGGGACTACATTTTTCTAGCTGATTAAGATATTTTGGTAGCTCTGCAATTTTCCTTCGAACACCAGATGACTGAGAAGTTGCTTTGTTATGGTCATCCTCCAGGTGTACTGACTGCAAGATGACCCAGTTTGGGTTCAGAATTAAACACACCCTCTCACCAAACTGCTCACCCTATTCCTTTCCCCTCTGATATGGAGATCCAGGCTAGGAGAGCTGAATGCCAACAACTGATCAAATTTTCCTGCAGCAGCAAAAGTCAGAGAAAAGCAAAGGGGACAGTTTAATGTCTGCTCCCCCCCAAATAAAGTCCATGTAGACTCTGGGGACGTAATTTTTCAAGAAAAAAGAAATAGCTAAATGGAAGCCCTTGAGTGATCTCTTCTTGAGGGAGAGTTTTTCTCCCAACCATCCTATTAAAAATTAGTTGTAGCTACATGTGTCCTCTACTGGGCTTTTCTGCCATTAGCCTTTGTCAAGATATTAGCCAATTTCGTGCCATAAAGAATGACACTTTTAAGTAAACATATCTTTAATAGAGTAAACTTTCTAAATAGCCTTATCTATTTGGTCCTAAATTTACAGAATGTCAATGCTGAAGGACCTCATGTGTATTCTGTTAAGAAGATGACAAGCCTACACTTGGCCAATGAGCTATAGTCTTTAAAATTAGATGCTGTGGGGCCTGGCCCAATGGCATAATGGTTAAGTTCGTGGGCTCCACTTCGGCGGCCTGGGTTTTGTGGGTTCAGATCCCGGGTGCAGACCTACATGCTGCTCATCAAGATATGCTGTAGTGGCATCCCACATACAAAATAGAGCGAGATTGGCACAGGTTTTAGCTCAGGGCCAATCTTCCTCACACACACACACAAAATTAGATGCTGTGCATTTTAGTATGTTCTAATGCAACCAGCCTGAGATGCAATCAGAGAGCCATCTTTGCTGTCTCCTGAGCCAGTGTTGATAGTTGGGCTTGCCCAGTGTGAATGGGAATTACCTAGAAACAGAATCTGTGCTGTGGCTTCTGAAAATTTTATACTACTGGAAATCAGGAAGTTTCAATATGTGCCCAGATTAGATATTTTTAAAAGCAAACTTGAAACTTCTACCCCTTGGTCCTCGGTCTTGTACATAAGGGAGGCCCTTGGCATCAGTAGTTGTAGGGATCTTACTGAAAGGGATCCCTGTCTATAATGAACTGCACAGAAATCATTGTAACTGGCTTCACATCTGGCACTAAACAGTTATAAATGTTAATGAGTAAAAGGCACAATCATTCTTCATTTTTCAACTTGGGGGAAGGGAGCGAAGGGAGAAAAATAAAATTTATGCTTTCCATTGGTGATTCCAAGAAGAACAACTATGCAAGCTTGAATCCGGATCTCTTTAATTGGCAAAGGGCAAAGGACCTTACGGATCGCATGAAACAAAATCTTGTACTACAGATTTGCCAAAGCAGTTTTTAATGTTCTTCAAAAAATAAGGTCAACTCAAATAAGACTATCATAATGAGAGTGCGAATAACTCTATTTTCTACACAAAGTAATACTGTTAATGGAAGTTTAGGGGCTGGGAAGGGGTTATGATGAGAATGGCTAAATAGAAAGGAAGAGTGAAAACAACTGCTCAAAAGTACCCCCCTGTTCATGAGCTATGGGCAACTTAGGATGTCTTGTCTTCATCCCATGCTTGACTTTTGTTGCTGTATTTTAAAATAAAAAGCAAACACCACACACACAGACATGCACAAACCAACATCAACCTATTAGTCTTCCCTGCCTAATATTCCATATACACCATAAGAGAAGCAGGAAGGCATAAGCAAAAAGACCGACTGCATTCACACCATCTCCACTGCCCAGACCTGTAGGAAAGGTTTTTCTCCAATATTACAATTACAACTGTACTAGGAGGTAGCTGAGGGTAGACGGATGGAGGAGTGGAGACGGAAACCATGAAAACACATTGACTCCAAGGGGAATATGTTTTGGGGTAATGTTTCTTCAATAAAGCTCACTGAAGATATGACACAACTCAGCCACACTAAGAAGACAAAGCTAAGAACCCCTAGTAACCCACACACATCCTCACAGTTCATAAGTAAAGAACAAAGGGGCAAAGCCTTAAGAAGTTGATCTTTAAAGGGCATCTCTGTGTCAACAATAACTTCCTCTATGTATATACATTTTTTAACAGCCTGTCTCATAAATAATAAGCAAAAACAGAACCAAGACAGAATATATAGCAACTTATGTTCATTTTTTTACTTTGAATTAAGCTACCATAATACTGATGGCTTTTTAAATTCTCAATTCTTTTTTTTTTCTTTCAGACTCCACTACAGACATTATGACATAACCAAGTGAGGAAAATGGGATCTGGTCCAATGTAACATTTGCTGGCAAGTAATATCTCCAAGTATTTCATTTCAGCAATAATCAATCTGAACTAAGATTGAAAGTGAAAATGTGACTTCAGAAAGAAGGCAAGGAAAGGCAGCCAAGTAAAATATGCCAAGTTGGAGATATTATAGGTAAAATGTTACACACAAATATAGCTGAAAGAGTCATAATATACAAAAATTTTTTAAATACATACGAGTCTTTAAGTGGAGAAAAAGCCAATATATTGCCCTACCTTTACCATTCCAGAATCCTTTGGACTTCAGCAGTGTTGCTCTATTTTATAACCTGTGACTTACTTTTGCAAAAGACTTATTAATATACTATCAATCGAAGGACAATACTATTTTTTAGCTACTTCAATTAGCAAGTATTCTCGCCTCAGAAAACAAACATTAGCCAAACTCCAAGCTCCAGCCAGTGTTTACTGTTTTGAAAAACAGCCATGCACTTTATTGCCTGGGTTTTATACACAATGAGAAAGTAAAGAGCACACATTTAATTCTAGGAAATAACTGAATTAGAAGCCAGCAGAAATCCCCATCATAGTCTTTTGTTTCCATATAATAATCCATTCCTCAGTGTCTTACTGGAATGACTACAGACAGAAAATCAATTTTTAAAATCTCATGCATGGTTTATAATTATAGCTAGAATGTATAATCAAAACTGAAAGACATATATATCCAAGTGTTATTAAACAATGATTATGCTTTGATTGGGCTATCTACTAGCTACAACTAATCTCTCAGTACAATCATGGCTGCTTGCCAGACCACCATGTTCTAGGAATAGATATTTCTTCTCAAGAAATTTCTCTTCAGGCAATTAGTTAATATTTCTGAACTCAGAAGCTTTAAACTTCTGCCTGATAGGGATTCAGTACAAATGTGAAGATGTGAGGAATTAAAGCTCACTGATATTTGTCAAAAGCTTTCATCTAAACTGTAATGCTGCACACTCAATTAGGAGGCAAAAGATATATATTTTTAAAGATTCCTTGTCCTCTCACTTGTAAATGTTTTCTCCCAAGTGTATATTCACTAGCGAACGTAACCAACCCTAAGAAGGCCTTTAACATTTTACTGTCCACTGAGAGTATACTGTCAGTGAAGTTGAACAAAACTCCACTGGTTTCCCAACATTTTCTCAGTGGTAGGCTAAAATTCTATTTTTATTTTGGCTACGTTCCAACATAGCTGGAACACAAGCACTTCTGTTTAAATATATTCATAGTTAAAGGCACAGATGCTCTCTGGATATTCACAAAAATCACACATTTTTGACCAAATAGTGAGAAGTTGCCAGCAACTTACCAGAATTTCTCTTTGACACCATCTTCAAGTTTGTGCTGACTACAGAACAGACCACAAGGGCCAAAAGAAATGGTGGCTTCATCATTCACTTTCCTTGGCAGCTGAAAAGTCAAAAAAGGATATGAAGTTTGAATCACAAATCTTGGCCTCAACAAAGCAGCAGCTATCATTTCACACATCTTAAAGACATATTATAGAAACAATGACATTCTGGTAACTTCTGGCTTTGTTTTTATGCAAATGGAAGAAAACATGAAAGTTCACAATTGAATCATGTCAAAGTTCCCTACTTAAAACTTTTCAATGGCTTCCCGCTAGACTTAGAACAGAATCTGAACTCTTTCCTTTAGACCTTCAAAGACCTGCAGGTGGGACTCTGGCTGCCTCTTTGATCTTATTTCACAACACCTTCCTCTTTGTTAGCTATGCTCCAGCCACATTTTATTTGTCCCTGAAACGTGCCAAGGTCATTTCCTGCTCATGGCCTTTGATTTTGTCTTCCTCCTGGAATACTACTACTCCCCACTCTTCATGCAGTTAGTTCCTTAGCATCCTACAGTTCTCAGTCCCACAGGAAGGCCATCCCTGAATACTATCTTAAAGTCTCACGCTGTCATTCTCTAGCTCACCTCCTTGCTTGTTTTATTCATAAGACTGATCAGCACTTACAGTTATTTTGTTTCTTTATGTGACCTGAGGAGTTTTTATTCAACTTTGACACTGACGTATTAAAATCGATAGTACTAAATCTTAAACAATTGGAATGAAACTGTTCCAAAACCAAAATAAGTTTAAAAAAAAGCATCAAATTGGACTGAGATATTGTTGAGAAGCCCCCCCCCCCGCCCCCCGCTCCATAACTAGGAAAGGGGTTGACTAAAGCACCATCAATAAGTATCTGGGGTGGGGGGGGGATCCTATTTTTTAAGTACTTGTCCCCAATGAGTTGATTTTTCAGTAAATTGGTTACCTATATGAGGACTCATCTAGGATCCTTTAAGAATCAGAATATAAGCACCACAGAGGTACGCTGGGCTCATCATAAACCCAAGATATAAATACAGCAAAGGGGACCATGAGGGTGAAACCACAGCAATCCCTGAAATAATGGATGGAAGCAAACCTGAGTGGAAAGGCAAGAACAGCCTCTGGATAACACTTAAAGATCCAGAATTCACTATAAAGATTTTTTTGAATAACTGGTTCTTACCTAAAGATTCAGAACTTTATCCAGAATGTAAGAGTAACTGGATGATATCAAGTGTTGGCTGGGATCCTCTTTTCCCAGACTTTACCTCAAATTGACCTCAAATTGACCTGCTATCCTAAATTCAGAAAACTTCCAGAGTTTTGTGTCTGAGGCCATCAGCTCAGCTATCCGATGCAGCCAGTGACTTATCATCCCACCTCCACTCTGCCAATAAACAAAGAGGCCTGGGAATGAGGAGAAGGTCACCTTTCAATAATGAAGACAGGTTTTCCTTTCCCAGTTGACATGCTAGACTTCCCTTGTACCACTGGAACAGGGATAAAGAACCCTGGGAAGAGAGATGGTGTGTTGGAGATTTTCAGATGACAGGGGACCAGGACCAATCCCTACCCATCCCCAACACACACCAAATTTCTGTGTCCCAAGAAGCATGGAAGGCGAATTTGGCATATTACCAAAGATCCAACTTGGGACTGAGTAAACAGATGACCATTGCCAGAGACTTTGCAACATGCAGCAAGATGAGTATACCCAAGAGGAAAGTGGTATGATGCCACTTGCTGAGGTTCTGAGGAAAGATGTAATCAAATCTTGCAAGGAACTTCCAGTGCCCAGAGGAGATGCTGAAGGTAGCATCTCATCATCAGGCCCGTTATAACTGCTTGTTTATATGGTTCCCACAGACAGCTAGAAGAGCAATTATGATCAAGCAAGGAGAAGACACAGGCAGTCACAAGCATGTTTTTCCCTCTCCCTCTTCCTCAGCCACTCCTCTCCTGATGCAGCACCAAAAGAGAAAGCACAGGGGAAAGAGGAGGAAGAAGGGGAGATGTGCGAAAACCTACCATGCACCTTCCAAATTCCTAGCCACTAGAACCACATCTCATCTGTTCTAAATAAAAGGAAGAGACAATACTTGAATCAGATGGGAGCTTGGAGTAAGTAAAGACAAAGGCTTTAAAATCAGAATGAAACTCTGAAAACAGCTGAAGTTATAGAATCAGACTGAAATGTTCATCACTGTCCCTGTCTCCCAGTGGAAAAAGTAAGTACAGTAGAGCACAACAGGTAGCAATTATTGGGAAAAAATATCCATGTTTACACTTCAATGAGTTGAAACTCTTAAAGAATCAGTTACATTTATTAGCTTGGTTGTTTCGGCCCACTCCTCTTCAAGAGGGCACTTAGTCATTAACTGTTGTATCCTCAGTATCCAGCATAGAGCGTGACACATAATAGTTATCAATAAATATTTTAATGAATAAAAGAAGAATATCAATGTAGATAACGTCATATCAAAGGTTCACGTAATACAAATAAATGACAGCTTTCAGTGTTTTTTTTTCAAGTTACTCATTTGTTTGAAAGAGAATATCTCTTATCCAATATGTGATTATCAAAATCTGAGCTGTGCCCTATCTCCTGCTGCAGTGGACACTGTTAGTGCCTACCCATATCCTCTTGTCCCACTCCAAAAGTCACCTGCAGAAGTCTTCCTATGTTTCTCTGCCAGAGGGCTTCACTATCTGCAAAAGCAGCTTGAGCAGCGTAGGAAGCAGACTGCAAGTTCCAGGTTGTTAACGCCCGGAGAGTGACTCTCACAATGATGGGAGTTGGTGAATAAATACCCAGCTCCCTCAACCCTTGGTATGTGCCAGGAGAATTGAGTGGTAAACTGTTTATTAACAACACACTCTTTATTTGCTTTTCCTCCCTTCCAGTTTGACTTTGCCATTCCCTTGCAGTACTTGCTGGAAAAACCTCCCAAATAAACTACCTACATTCAAATCCCTGTTTTTGGATCTGCTTTTGGGAGAACTCAAATCAAGACTCTGATAAGACCATTATGAACTCTACAAAATTCTTTGTTTTACATAGACTCAATCTGTCATATTTCCAGGTCAGAAGATTATGTAGGCTCTGGACTTTCAAAGGAAGGCTTACTATTTTTTAAATTATTTTATTAAGGTCATATTGGCTTATAACATTGTGTAATTTCAAGTGTACATTATTATATATCAACATTATTATATATAAGTTTCTGTATAGACTGCCTTGTGTTCACCATAAATAGTCTAGTTTTTATCCATCACCATACCCTTTACTCCTTCCGCCATACCCCCAACCCCTTCCCTTCTGGTAACCACCAATCCATTCTCTGTATCTATGTGTTTGTTTGTTGGTGTCTTCTCTTTATGAGTGAGATTACATGGTATTTGACTTTTCCATCTGACTTATTTCACTTAGCATAATACCCTCAAGGTCCATCCATGTTGTTCAAATGGCACAGTTTTGTCTTTTTTATGGCTGAGTAGTATTCCATTGTTTATGTATACCACATCTTCTTTATCCATTCGTCCAATGATGGGTACTTGGGTTGCTTACACATCTTCGCTATTGTGAATAATGCTGCAAAAATAAGGCTTATTATTTAAAATTTTCCTGAACCATAGGCACACTCTAGCTCTCCTGTCATCTCCCTTTTTAGAACTTATATCTTATAATACCACTGACTTTGATAAGAACATTGGCTCATCGCTGCTTTAGCTCTTCCTGATGGATTCACTCAGTTACCTACTCAGCCCTGCTAGTTAGATATTAGGAGTCTGCCTTGTTCTCCTTACCCTCAACCATCCTATCCATAATCGTACCTTCACTATTTCTGTCTGAAAGCTGACAGTTTGTAAGGACTGTAATTTGCCAAGATAGAATATCATTTTAAGGATTCTAATATTTTATAAATAGTGACAAAGTTATTTGAGAAAGCCTTTTAAAGGCCCTGTTTTACCCAGTAGTTATTATGTTATAATTTTCACCCAAAACAAGAACTATATTTTATAACTGCTACTCGGAGATATTAAAGGTAGAAAATAACTGACCCCAAATTATTTCTACTTCCCTATGTGAGCCCTTCTTATTCTTTGTGAAGTGAAATACCTAATATTTGACTTTGACTAGTAAAATCCTTGGAATTGAATATGTTAACAACAGAATTATTTCATATACTCCCCTTTTTGTAAATTGAAATCAGTGGGGATTAAAAAAACTAAACATATCAGGGCCGGCCCCATGGCATAGTGGTTAAGTTCACGCACTCCACTTTGGAGGCCCAGGGTTCACAGGTTTGGATCCCAGGTGTAGATCTACACACCATTCATCAGGCCATGCTGTGGTGGTGTCCCACATACAAAATAGAGGAACGCTAGCACAGATGTTAGCTCAGTGACAATCTTCCTCAAGCAAAACAAGGAAGACTGGTGGCAGATGTTAGCTCAGGGCCAATATTCCTCACCAAAAAAATAAAAAAAGAAAGAACATATCAAGCTTTTAAATCTATATATTTGCCAATTGTTTCCACAGGAGAGTCCGTTAATTCAAGAAACTTTTAAAATAACTATTATATTTTATGATAATAATAATTTATTGAGTATTCTGTGTGTGCCAGACATTGTGCTAAACTGTTATATGGTGTTTTATCCTATTAATGACCTTATGAACTGTTATTATCCCCATTTTACTTTTTAGGAAACTGACACTTGTGACCTATCCGAGGTCACAATAGTAAACTAAGGAAAAAAATATTTGAATTTAGGTCTGTGTGACTACGAAGCCCAAGCTCTTAACCAACACTAAAATATTTTTGCCCTAGAAGTTAGATGCTATGGGAGGCATAAACCAAGTCAAAGATTTTAAAAGATCGCTCCTTGCCTTCAAGGAGCTATAACCTAAGTGTGGCGATGCACGCATTCTAGAGTGCTTAATCAAGTGCAAGACAGTGAAGAACAACCTGTATATGTTAATTGCTAAAGGAATATAGAGTAAGAAAAGAGTTTTTTAGCATGTTCAATAGGTGTTTCAGATTTCCCATTGAAAGGGAAAATCTGCCAAACTGCCAATTCAAACAGTCAAAGAGAAAGGCCAGGGCAATCAATCTCCCAGCAGTGTTCATCTGCAACAGCAATCAGCCTAAAATACCATCATTGATCAAGGAACATCTCAGAACTGTGACCACTGGGCACCCAACATACGCTTCCACACATCTGTGTAAATACTAAAAGAGTCAGAAGCAGCTCAGGTTATCCCCTGGAAATCTTACACTGAAATTTAGGTTTATTACATTATAACTTTTTCCCCTCGGCGATTTTACAACCAACTTACTGTTGTGTGAAGAAAGTGTACGGAAGCATGTATAATACTTTATATGATAGCAATTATGCTGCTATTCAATTATTTTGAAATTAATTTTTTTCCCAAAAAGAGTCTTCCCCCTACTGTGGCTATAAATATGCAGTGGTTCTTACTCCTGAAGTTCATATCCCCCTGAGGGCTTTGTGTTTTCTGACTCCCTAAGGTTAGTATGTAAAAATCCCAAAAGGCCACATGAGAAATTCTAAAGACTAAAGATGCTGGCACAATGGTAATGAAGGCATTAGTATTCCTCTCCTTGGAGTACCAAATCCTGATATGAGTAGGGCCATCTTGACAAGAGAGTTTTTAAAAATGTAATTGAACTAAATCTTCTGTCAGATAATTGTAATGATAATGTTATGCCCAAATGGCTTCAAGTATAGTTTGTAAATTACCTTTCCACTTTACTTTTTTCCTCCCTTAAAGTACCAGGTATGTCAGGTTCCTGGTTCATGTTAATTTTTTTCCAGCAATTTTATTGAGATCATAATGGTTTATAACTGTGTGATTTCGGGTATACATCATTATTTATCAATTTCTGAATAAACTTCATCGTGCTCACCCCCAGTAGTCTAATTTTTGTCCATCACCATACATATGTGCCCCTTTACCCCATTCGCCCACCCTCCAAACCCCATCACCTCTAGTAACCACTAATCTGTTCTCTTTATCCATGTATTTGTTATCTTCCACACATAAGTGAAATCATGTAGTATTTGTCTTTCTGTGTCTGGCTTATTTTGCCTAACATAATACCCTCAAGATCCATCCATGTGGTTGCAAATGGGATAATTTTGTCTTTTCTTATGGCTGAGTAGTATTCTATTGTGTATATATATGTACCACATCTTCTTTATCAATTCATTCATAGAAGGGCACTTGGGTTGCTTCCACATCTTGGCTATTCTGAATAACGTCGCAATGAACACAAGGTGCATAAATCTCTTTGGATCATTGATTTCAACTTCTTTGGATAAATACTCAGTAGTGGGATAGCTGGATTGTATGGTATTTCAATTTTTAATTTTTTTAGAAATCTCCACACTGCTTTCCATAGTGGCTGCACCAGTTTGCATTCCCACCAGCAGTATATCAGGGTTCCTTTTCCTCCACATCCACACCAACATCTGTTGTTTTTTGTCTTGGTAATTACAGCCATTCTGACCAGTGTAAAGTGGTATCTCATTGTAGTTTTGATTTGCATTCCCCTAATAATTAGTGATGTTGAATACCGTTTCATGTGTCTGTTTCCCATCTGTATATCTGCTTTGGAAAAATGTCTGTTCATATGCTGTGCGTTTTTTTTGGGGGGGGGGGGCACCTGAGCTAACATCTGTTGCCAATATTCTTTTTTTTTTCTTCTTCTTCTTCTCCCCAAAGCCCTCCAGTACATAGTTGTATATTCTAGTTGTAGGTCCTTCTAGTTGCGCTATGTGGAACACCACCTCAGCATGGCCTGATGAGTGGTGCCATGTCCTTGACCAGGATCTGAACCAGCAAAACCCTGGGCCACCAAAGCTGAGCACACAAGCTTAACCACTTGGCCATGGGGCTGGCCCCTCTCTGCCCATTTTTTGATTGTGTTGTTTGTCTTTTTGTTGTTGAGTTGTATGAGTTCTTTATATATTTGGGAGATCAACTCCTTGTCAGAAAAATGATTTGCTAATATTTTCTCCCAGTTGGTGGGTTGTCTTTTCATTTTGTTGATAGTTTCCTTTGCTTTCAGAAGCTTTTTAGTCTGAGGTAGTCCCATTTGTTTATTTTTTCTTTTGTTTCCCTTGCCTGAGTAGACATGGTATTTTTCTACTAAGATGCTGCTAAGACCAATGTCAAATAGTGTACTACCTATATTTTCTTCTAGGAGTTTTATGGTTTCAGGTCTTACATTCAAGTCTTTAATCCATTTTGAGTTAATTTTTGTATGTGGTGCAAGATAATAGTCTACTTTAATTCTTTTGCTTGTGGCTATACTGTTTTCCCAACACCATTTATTTAAGACTTTCCCTTCTCCATGAAAGAGAAATTACAACAGACACTGCAGAAATACAAAGGATTATAAGAGAATTCTATGAAAAACTATAGGTCCACAAATTAGATAACCTAGAAGAAACGGATAAATTCTTAGACTCTTACAACCTCCCAAAAGTGAATCAAGAATAAATAGAGAATCTGAATAGACCAATCACAAGTAATGAGATTGAAACAGTAATCAAAAACCTCCCAAAAAACAAAAGTGCAGGACCAGATGGCTTCTTTGGAGAATTCTACCAAACATTCAAAGATTTAATACCTATCCTTCTCAAATTATTCTAAAAAATTAAAGAAGATGGAACAGTTCCTAACTTGTTCTATGAGGCCACATTACCCTGATCCCAAAGCCAGACAAGTACAACACAAAGAAGGAGAATTACAGGCCAATATAGCTGATGAACATAGATGCCAAAATCTTCAACAAAATATTGGCAAATCAAATACAGCAATACATTAAAAGGATCATACATCATGATCAAGTGGAATTCATTCCAGGGATGCAGGGATGGTTCAACATCTGAAAATCAATCAATGTGATACACCACATTAACAAAATAAGGAATAAAAGTCACATGATCTCTCAATAGATGCAGAGAAAGCATTTGACAAGACCCAACATCCATTTGTGATAAAAACTCTCAATACAAAGGGTATAGAAGGAAAGTACCTCAACATAATAAAGGCCATATATCACAAACCCACAGCCAACATCATACTTAATGGTGAAAAACTGAAAGTCATCCCTCTGAGAACAGGAACAAGACAAGGGTGCCCACTCTTGCCACTCCTATTCAATATAGTACTGGAGGTTTGGGCCAAAGCAATTAGGCAAGAAAAAGAAATAAACGGAATCCAAATTGGAAAGGAAGAAGTGAAACTCTTACTGTTTGCAGATGACATGATTCTATACATAGAAAACCCTAAAGAATCCATAAGAAATCTATTAGAAATAACAACTACAGCAAAGTTGCAGGGTATAAAATCAATTTTTAAAAATCAGTCACATTTCGATACAGTAATGATGAACTAGCAGAAAGAGAAATCAAGAATACAATCCCATTTACACTTGCAATAAAAAGAATAAAATATCTAGGAATAAACTTAACCAAAGAGGTGAAAGACCTGTACACTGAAAAGCATAAGACAGTATTGACAGAAATTAAAGAAGACATAAATAAGTGGAAAGATATTCCATGCACATGGATTGGAAGAATAAATGTTAAAATGTCCATACTACCTAAAGAAATCTACAGATTCATTGCAATCCCAGTCAGAATCCCAATGACATTCTTCACAGAAATAGAACAAAGAATCCTAAAATTCATATGGAACAACGCAAAACCCCAAATAGCCAAAGCAATCCTGAGAAAAAAGAACAAAGCTGGAGGCATCACAATCCCTGATTTCAAAGTATACTACAAAGCTATAGTAATCAAAACAGCATGGTATTGGTACAAAAATAGAAACACAGATCAATGGAACATAATTGAAAGCCCAGAAATAAAACTACACATCTATGGACAGTTAATCTTCAGCAAAGGAGCCAAGAACATACAATGTTAATTTTTTAAAGTATCTGTATGTCATACTCTTGACTCTAGAAACCAAAACATGTTTAACTTATGAATATATTTTGACACAATTAGAAGATCCAACTAGGTATGTCAGCTACGTTGCAGAGAATATGCAATTATATCATTTCTCAATACATTCTTGCCATCAGAGACTATTTTGGTGTTTACAATGTTTTCTAATCATTTTTACCAGCCAGTCACATATATAATCTCCAACCAATTGGAAATTACAAACACACAGCACACATATATATCACAGCTGTATTATAGATAAAGATAATTAACTTTCAGAGGAAGTTCTGTAGTCAACACACACATCTCAATCTCTTATATCATCTAATTCTACAGTCATCTACAATGAAGTCTGGTATTTATATAAAGATATCCCTGAGGTCCTGTTAGATCTTCAGTCAGAAAACAAAGATGTAATAATATTAATGAGATTCTACTTACCAAGGAAGGAATGACTCAAATTTGGAAAAGACCTTGATAGTTATATAGTCCAATCATCAACCAATCAAGAAAGCCTTTTTACACTATCCCTATATCTACCCTGTCCTCAAGTACCCCCTACATTTGAAAACTGTATGAAGTGGCAGCCCATTCTATTATTAGTTCTAATAGTTGGAAATGGAGGTAGAAAGAAAGAGACATGGAGACTGAAACTAAGAAAGTTAGAAATACAGAAGTAGGAAAACAGAGACAGCTAAAGATAGACAGATTGACAGGAAACAGATGGAGAGAGAAAAAATACACACACGAAAGAGAAATGGAGAAATAGAGAAAACATATAGAGAAGTAGAGAAACAGAGCAAAAGACAGAAATGGAGCAACAAGAAGTTGATATATGAAGGAAGAGGGCAACGAGATAAGAAGAATAATGAGAGAGGAACTTCTAGAGATAGACGAGACAAAGATGTTAAAAAGAGAAGCAAACATAGAGGAAAAAATTGGTTATATGCAACTATAGAATTCCAGCGGCATGGTAAAAGCTAACACTCTCTCAAACTATTATTCCTTTTTCCTGTAGTGATTATAGAACCCCCAGTTTTGGCCTCAGTATGTAGTCACCTAAAATGGAGTCTTCATTTCACAGCCTTCCTTACAACTGGATATAGACAAGTAATTGACTTCTGACCATTAAGATGTAATCAGAAGTCTCATGTTCAAGGGGATTAGTCTTTTTCAGGGTTGCTTCAGTCAGAAAATCTAGAAATAGTAGAAATTCTTACAAACTGTTTAGACAAAAACTCTTCAATTGTCACTCATTTTTATGTGGTTTCTAAATCCCTCATCATCCAACTCTTTCTTTCGTCAATAAAAATGCTTGTCAATATCTTTCTCAAAATGTAATCTACACTTTCATACACTATTTATGAAATTACAAGTTTGTACAGCATTTTGGAAGGCAAATTGGAAGTACTCAGCAAAATTTAAAGTGTTCAAGAATTCCTTTCCTAGGAATCTATACTAGAAAGTCCAAATCTATATCTAGAAAAATCTAGATCTAGAAATCCAAATACATATGAACAGAAATATATGTGTGTAAGAGGATGGTCAATGTAGTATGTGTTGTCATGGCCAAAATCTGGGAATAAGCAAAACACCTTTCTACAGAGGAGTGGCTGAATAAAATATGGTATATCCATACCATGGAATGCTATACAGCTATTAAAGAGACTGAAGTAGAGAGCTATGTATAGATATGAGTAGATCTATAAAATGTATAAAAAAACAAATGTGATCCTGTACATAATTGAAAAGTTTATGTAGGTATGTGCGTATATGTGTATGGAAATTTACAGAAAAAAGTTTGAAATTTTTAACACTGTAACTCTCAGAAGGGGAGTGGGATAAAGTCCAATGTTGAAGGGTAAATTTTACTTTTTACTCTATATAGTCATGGTGGTTATTAATTCTGTTCTCCAAATATTTATACCTCTTTGCCTTCAGGCATATGATAGGATTGCATCTCCTGGCCCCATCGTGATTGATGGGGCATGTGACTGGTTCTGGCCAATTACTTGTTAGGAAAAGTCATTGTTGATACTTGTGCTTCACTTTCATGCCCAAGCATTTATTTGTCAATGTGATGCCTTCTACAACTATTGTTCCCTCTGCCACAGTGAATGGCAATATTTAAGATAGTGTTTGCTCCAACACTCTGGGTCACAGAAAAAATGTTGTGGAGCAGAGCTCCCAGCCAACATATTACATACGTGAGAAATTAAACTTTGCTGTTTTAAATCACTGAGATTTGAGGATTGGTACTACAGCATAATCTAAATTATCCTTACTAATGCAATTGAAATATTTAAAGTTTGCATTGAGATAACTGTGTGGGTATAATAATATAAAAATTAATATGATACCCAGAAGAGCACACAATATTCTCTATATAGAGAATACAAAACGTAATGAGACTATTATGTGCCATGATCTAGATTCAATATACTCATTAGAATGTAACCATTTCAAGGGCAGGGACTATGGTTTGTTCTTTTTTGCATCCCCAGCACCAATAACTAAAACATAGTACGTATATAATCCATATGTCTTGAATGTTGAATGTATTAAATGATTTTTTTCCTACTCTCTAGTTTTACATTAATCCCTATGAAATGGCAATGTTAGTTTTAGTCTTTTATTCCAAATTATCCAGACCAGTTCAAATCGTAAGGCTATTATTCATTTTTATTAATTCTGCCACCTAGCTTTGTGTCACCTGAACATTTCATAAGCTTGCTTCTCCGCCTTCAATCAAGTCAATAAAAGAAAATTTTGAAGAAGATAGGACATAGAATGGAGACCTGTGAACTACCACTATAGACCTCTCTACATGTTGACATTGACCATTAATCTGATTGATCAACTTGGTATGAATTCTATTTAAGTCTACTGGAATCTATTTAAGGAGGCCATATTGGCAAATCTTGTCATGAGAGACCACTTGTTTGATAGACCAGGCTTCCATATGATATATCATTGTAATAACTCTACCCAAAAGAAAACAACAGGTTTGTTTAGCCTGATGTGATCCAAAGATCCCTTAATTTATACATTTGATGACTTTATTGTGTTCCTACAATAGGAATACAAATGGGAACACAATAGGTATGGTATCTCCCTTCTATGTGATCACATTCTAGTATAAAAGAAATTCATTAAAGAGGTAACAACAATGAACTGTTTTAAATGTAATTAGAGGAGAAACACAGAGTATTTTGAGAGCAAAGAGGACAGAAATCAAATTCACATTTAGAAGAAAGAGAAGGCTTTCCAGAGAAAATTACTTCTAAGTTAAAACTTAGAACATGATAGGGAAGATTGTTCTGAAACAGGATGGCACATCCGTTGAACTGAAATGAGTTCAATATGGCAGAGCCATAGAGTGTTGGATAGAAGGAAAAGAAAGTTGACACTGGAGAGCTGCACAAGGGTCAGATCATGTAGAAACTGAGTTGCCTTTAGTACATCTAAACATGGATGCTCAACAGGAAATTGGAGATAATGACAAGAAGTAAGGAAAGAGACTTGGGGATATATATTTTGTAGTCTGAAGCATAGAGATGATATTTAATGTCACAGGAGTAGCTGAATTACCAAAGGATAGAGGCAAAATAAAAAGGTGGCCAAGGATAGAGCCCTGAGAAACACCAACACATAAGAGACGGGCAGATTCAGAGACGTCTACAAAAATGACTGAGAAAAAAAGTGACAAGAGAGGTACAAAGAAAACCAAGAAGGAAGCCAAGAGAACAGCATATTTCAAGAATGACAACTATGTTAAATGCTACTGGGTAATCAAGCGAGTCAAAAACTAAACTGCGTCCTTTATATGTAGTCAAGGAAAGGCTGTTAGCCAAGAGAAGACTGCCAAAAACAAACCAGTGGAGCAGCAGAGTTAGAAGCAGACTGTATAAAGTATAAACTGAAGAGTAAGCTGAAGGTAAGGAAGTAGAGCAGTGAGTGAGGAGTTGCAACTTTCACAAAGATTAGCTGTGCCAACCCATGGCCCCCTCAGTTTGTTTTTAAAAACCCTTCTCTCACTCCATGTTGTAAACTTACCCTCTCTCTCTTTTTCCTAATCTTTGATGTTTTCCCCTTTTAAAACTTCCTTTTCTTAACCTATTTAGGGTCTTAGGTATCAACTTGTTCGCCATACATAACTGTCCTTGAAAATGAGCCAACAGAAAAAGTTAAAGACTGATCCTTGGTAATGTGCACTTTAATTTAGGCTCCTAGAGATTAGTTCAATAAGTAAACAGTACTTCTTTTTTATAATAATAATTATTATCATCTTCATGATTATTAACCTGAAATCTTGTCTCCAGATCATTGGTGTTCCCATACCTTTTCAACATAGCCCAAAACTTTCCTGCAAATGCCCAACTACACCCTGGGACTATCCCAATTGTTTCTTAAAGCTTTTGAAAAAATTGTATCCCTTTCTTTCCAACTGATATCCTATTTTTTGATCCCCTTTTGCTGATCAACACTGGTAGCATCTATCAAATTAACAATGATTTTTAAAATAACAACCTACCTCAATGTTAGAAAGCCTGAAGTAGAACAAATACTCTCATACACCGGCAGTGAGAATATAAATTGTCATTCATTTTCTTGAGAGCAAATTAGCTAATATATGTGTACAGTAACCTTTAAAAATTACCTATCTCAGATAATGCAATCAAAGACTCATGTATAATGATTTATTCTAGAATTACCCCAATAGCAAAAATATATAATATCCAAAAATATAGAAAGGGTTAGATCAATTACAGTAAGGCTCTATGATGGAATAATTCTGCCTTAATGCAAAATTTCAGGCAAAAAGAAAATTCAAACAGTTTAACCCAGTATATCTTAAGAAAATGTTCCAAAATGTAACTAAAGATTTATGCACTTTTACATTCATCTCAGCCATATTTGTAAAACTAAAGTTGGAAATAATCCAAATGTCCAATAATAGGAGATTTATTAAATAAGTTATGACATATTCATATGGTGGAATATTATATAGTTATTAACAATTAAGTGTTCAAAAATTTTATGATATGGGAAATGCTCTTGACAGAATGCTAAGGGAAGTCAAGATATAAAACTGTAATGCAGAATGATATGTGTAAAAAGACATGCACAAAGACTACCGTATGATTTATAGTATCAAAACTTAAGCAAGTTAAAAGTTCAAAAATAGGAGAGATTAAATTATATCCATACAATAGTATATTAAGCACTTTATTAAAATTATTAAAAACGATTTTAACAACATGGCAAAATGCTTATGTGAAGTTCCAAAAAGCAGCCTACAAAAGAAAATGAAAACTGGATCTCAAAGAGATGGCTGCAGTCTCATGTTTATTGTAGCATTATTCACCATAGCCGAGATAAGTGTCTGTCGACAGATGAATGGATAGAGAATATGTGGCATGTGTGTGTGTATGTGTATGTGCTTGTGTATACACATACACACACACATATATATATATACAATGTAATATTATTCAGCCATGAGAAAGAAAGTTATCCTGCCATTTGCAATAACTTGAATGAACCTTGAGGGCACTATGCTAAGTGAAGTAAGTCAGACAGAGAAAGACAAATACTGTGGGATATTACTTATTTGTGGAACCTATAAAAGCTGCATTCAAAGAGAGAGGTGGTTACCAGGAGCTGGAGGGTGGGGGAAGTGGGGAGATACTGGTCAAAGGGTAAAAACTTCCAGTTATAAGATTAACAAGTTCTAGCGATCTAATGTACTGCATGGCAATTATAGCTAATAATACTTTCAAGTATTATATACTTGAAAGTTGCTAAGAGAGTAGATCTTAAACATTCTCACCACAAAAAAGAAAGGGTAATTATGTGACAAGATGGAGGAGTTACCTAATGCAATGTTGATAATCATTTTGAAATATGTAAGTGTAACAAATCAACACGTTGTACAACTTAAACTTACATAATGTTATATGTCAATTACATCTCAATAAAGCTGGGGGGCAAAGGACATTATGGGAAAAAGCAGGCTACAAAATTAATAAGCATAATCTCAAGTATAGAAATACACACACACACATCCTGGAAGGAACTATAGTGTATATTTACCTCATATTTGGGTGGTGGGATTATAGAGTAAGAATTTACATTATATTCATCATTATTGATCTGATTACCAAAATAGACAGCATTTTAAATAAATATGTATTTTTAAAATCAGTCAAATCAAAAATGGAACATAACTACAGACCTTACTGGGATAAAAAATGATTACAAAGGAATGCTATGAAAAACATATGCCAACAGATTATATAACTTTCATAAAAGGGCCAAATTTGCAGAAAGAGACAAACTATTGAAAATGACCAAGAAAAAGTAAAAATCTGAATAGAATTATAACAAGTAAAAAGATTGAATTAATAATCAAAAAACTTCCCAGAAAGAAAAGCCCAGGCCCAGATAGCTTCACTGGTGAATTCTACCAAATATTTAAAGGATAATTAATATCAAATCTTCATAAGCTCTCTCAAATAATATAAGAGACGGGAATACTTCCCAACACCTTCTATCAGGTCAATATTACCCTGATACCAACATCAGACAAAGGCATCACATGAAAAGAAAACTACAGACCTGTATCTTTAAGGAATATCGACCAAAAATCTCAAAAAATATACTAGCAAACTGAATTGGGCAACATATAAAACAAATTATAATCATAGACAAGTAGGATTTATCCCAGGGATGCAAACCTGGTGTAACATCTAAAAATCAATCTATGTAATACACCATCTCAACAAAATAAAGGAAATTAATCACATAATCATCTCAACAGAAGCAGAAAAAGTATTTCACAAAATCCAACATCCTTTCATGATAAAAAACACTCAGCAAATTAGGAAGAAAAGGGAAATTCTTCAATGTGATAAAGGGCTTCCATGGAAAACCCAGAGGTAACATCATATTTAACGGTGAAATACTGAAACCTTTCCCTCTAAGATCAAGAACAAGACAAGGATGTCCACTCTCATCACTTTTATTCAACGTTGTAGTAGAAGTTATAAACAGGCAATTAGACAAGAAAATTAATAAAAGGTATCAAGGTTGGAAGGAAAAAATAAGACCATATCTGCAGCTGACATTATCAAATATACAGAAAATCCTAACATATCAACTATAAACCACTAGCACTAATTCAGCAAGTTCAGCAAGGTTTCAAGATATAAGATCAGTACACAAAATTCAATGGTATTTCTATACACTAGCAGTGAATAAACTGAAATAGGAATTAAAAAAAACAATTCCATTTAAAATAGCACCAAAAATAAGAGAATGCTTAGGAATAAATTTTTAAAAAGTACAAAACTCATACTGTGAAAACTGTAAAACGTTACTGAAAGAAATCAAAGAACACCTAAAGGGAAAGATAGTCCATGTTTATGGATCAAAAGACAATATTGTTAGGATGGAAATATTCCCCAAATAGATGTATAGATTTAATGCAATCCCTAGCAAGATCCCAGATCCTTTTTTTTTGCAGAAATTGACAAGTTGATTCTAAAATTTCTATGAAAATGCAACAGATCCAGAATAGCCAAAACAACCTTGAAAAAGAAGTAAGTTGGAAGACTTATACTTCCCAATTTCAAAACGTACTACAAAACTACAGTAATCAAGATTGTGCGGTACTGACATAAGGATAACATACAGATCAATGGACAGATTTGAAAGTTCAGAACATAAATTTTTGGTCAATTGATTTTCAACAAGGGTGCCAATAACATTCAAGGAAGGAAATAATAGTCTTTTCAACAAATGGCAGGGGCCGGGGAGACAACTGGATAGCCACACGCAGAAGAATGAATTTAGACCCCTATCTCACATCATATACGAAAATTAACTCGAAACGGACGATAGACCTAAATGACATAAATATAAGAGCTAAAACAGTAAAATTCTTAGCATAAAATATAGGAGTAAATTTTTGTGACTTTGGTTTAGGTAAAACATCTTAGATATGACATCACAAGTATAAGCAATGAAAAAAATAGATAAATTGAATCATCCCATGAAAATTAAAAACTTTGTTCTACAAATAACGTCATCAAGAGAATGAAGAGACAACCCTCAGAATGGGAGAAAATACTGGTAAGTCACATATTCGATAAGGGAATTGTATCTAGAACTTATAAAGAACTCTTACAACTCAACAATGAAAACACAAATAACCCAATTTAAAAATTGACAAAGTTCTAAACAGACACTTCTCCAAATGGTTATACAAATAACTAATAACCACATGAAAAGATGTTCAACATCATTAGCCATTAGGAAAATGAAAACACACAAACAATTAGGAAAACGAAAAATCACAATGAGCTATCACTTCACATCCACCAGGATGCTTATAATTAAAGACATAATAATAAGTTTTGGGGAGAATATGGAGAAATTGGAACATTCATACATCACTGGTGGCAATGTAAAATGGCACAGCTGTTTTGGAAAACAGTTTGGCAGTTCCTTAAAAGGTTAAACATAGAATCGCCACATGACCCAGCAATTCCAGTATCTAAGAATACACTTAAAAGAATTGAAAACATTCGCCCACAGAAAAACGTACACAGGAATATTTATAGCAGCATTATTCATAATGGGCAAAAAGTAGACACATTTCAAATGCCCATCAACTGATAAATGGACAAATAAAAGGTGATACACAATGGAATTTTATTTGGCAATGACAAGGAATTCAGTAATGATACACGTTACAATATAGATGACTTTTGAAAACATTCTGCAAGTGAAAGGAGCCAGCACAAGAAACCTCACATTGAATGATTCCCTTTATATGAAATGTCCAGAATAGGCAAATTCATAGAGACAGAAAGCAGATTAGCAGTTGTCAGGGTATTAGTGGAAACTGTTGCACAACTCTGAATATACTAAAAATTATTGAATTATACACTTTAAATCAATGAATTTTATGTTATATAAATTATATCTCAATAAAACTATTTAAAAATCAGTCAAATCATTTGACATCATAATAGAAAATTAGTTGATAAATTTTTTTCCCTTTTCAACTATATGTTTAAACATCAAAATCATAGTTCTAGATTATATGCCAAATACATCATTCTTGAAGTTAGTCCTTTTAGACTTACCAGGCAAGTTGGGCAATTACTGGTCTCACCCAACCCAGAGTCCCTTTAATTTAAAACTCTACCACCAGCCTCCTTTTCCAGATCCTTTAGGTTTTAGGTGCCGTAAGACATCTTGAAACGGCACCAAGTCATCATAATCTTCATCACGTCAGTCCTACTATTTTCCCTCATTTCCATGTGGTGATATTTTGCAAATTCCTTTTTCACAATAAGAATGGACAGTCTTAAAGCTGAGTTACCAAAATTTTATACTCAAGGAAGTGATTAAGGATAAGTAAAAGCAAACTTCTTTGTGGTTTTTTTAATATTATGATCATCTGATGTTAAAACAGAAACATGGATTCATGTTTTTAAAAGACTCATTCAAGCCAATCCTTCCCTCAATAAAATTAAAATTAGCTCTCCACTGCCCAATTCAGTTCTGTGTTCAAGGAGTTCTCTCAAGAGATCTCTACAAAACACCACAATTGGAAAAATCAAAGATTCAGTAAGAAACGATCTGGCCCAACTGAGCTTGGCAAATTGCATTATCTATATAGCAACAAATTGGCAGGAACTGATAATTCATCTGCAATTAAAAGAGCACTTTTTTTTTTTACTGAGTTATAGCCTAAAGACACACTTTAGATATAGAAAAGTTGGCAGGATTTTTATTGAGCACACTGATCTATACTCTCTACCAAATTGCTCTATTCCTTAACTAACCTTTAACAAAAGAGCCAAATTCTGGGTATATATTGCTACTTGGTGTCTATCCATACAGAATTATTTTTCATAAAAAATTATTAATCCTCCAAATATTTTCAATTTTATGTTTCATATTCCCTTGGGGCTACAAAAGGACTATTTGGACGTTGGTAAAATCAGAAATAAAACATCTGACTTTGAATCCAAGTACAGCATCATGCCAGAGGGTCATAAAATCCACCCTCCCCCCCACAGCACACACACACAAGACAACCACAACCCAGATATCCCTTAATTTAATTCACTCAAAAAATACTGAGAATTAACAATATGTACTTAACAGGCACTAAGGATACAGTATTGTGAGGAAAACAGACATGATCCTTGTCCTCATGAAGCTAACATTCTATTGAGAGAACTACATCTTAAACAATTAATTAATTAATTAATTATAATTATAGTAAGCATGAGGAGATATGCATTGTACTTGGAGACCCAATCTAGTATGTAGCGGTCAAAGAAATCTTGCTTGAAGAAGAGACACTTGATCTGAGCTTTGAAGAATGGATAGGATTTAACTAGGCAAAGGGGAAAGAGAATGTTCCAATTAGAGGGAATAAGATGTGCAAGGGCTAGGTTAGGATGGTCTGATTGAGAAACTAAAGATGGATTAATGTAACTGGAGCAGAGAATGCATATGGAAGAGTGATAGGAGAGAAAACTGTAGAAGTAAACAGGATCCAGAACCTGCACAGCATCATAGGCTTTGGTAAGGAATTTAGACCTTATCCTAAGTGCAGTGGGAAACAAAGGTTTTAAGCAAGGAAGTGGCATGCTCTGACTTACTGTTTTGGAACCGATCACCCTAAGCGCTGAGCAAAGAATGGATTAAAAGTAGATGCAGAGTCAGTAGGGTAGCATTCTCGAAAACTGGTATCATTTTTCAAAATTAATATGTTGACATGATGGCCATTAAGACAATGATGAAAAGACATTGCTAAAGCAGTGTGAAAGAGCTTAAAACATACAGAAAGAAGGGAAATACATACTACAGAAAAGGTAATCAAAAAGTAGTACTTTGGTACTTTCTTGATCTTCCAGAAACCACAGACTCACTTTGCCTAGCTTTTACATCCTGAATACCCCTCTGATTAGACAGGAAAAAGACTGGATGCAGGGAGATCAGTTAGAAAGCTATCGTAGTGGTTCAGATGAGCGATGACAGTGGCCCGGACTAGAGCAATAACAGTGAAGAAAGAAAAAACAGTATTTATCAAAAGTCTATCTAAGAGGTAACAGATATCTCACATAACTGATAATAGCTCTTTGTACAAGTTCACATCCTGTCTCTCCTCTGACTTCTTCCAAATAAATTCTTTCACTGAGACCTAACATTGTTTCCTTGCCTGGAAGGAAATGGTTCTTTTTCCTTCTCCAGTGACCACGGTTTTCTTGCAGAAATACAGATGTATTTCTCATGTAAAACAGAGTTGTTAATTGAACTTGACTTGTTTACCTATATGCTTTGGGGAACTCTGGAAGGCACGAATCTATTTTTGTGGTTCAATTTGCACATGTTTCTGTGGACGCTATGGGAGACGTGAATATCTAGGGATGTTGTCAAGTTTCCTGCATACTTGAGTATGAACACTGCAAGGAGGAAGTGATAGGCTGTAGCTTACATCTTTAGGAAGTGTTAACAGTTCACTCTGAGCCAAGGTATTGTTAATGCCTTAACAATAATGCCAAACATTTTGTATAGCAATTCAGAGTTTAAAGCAAAGCATTTAATGGCTTGCTTTTCTGAAAAAGCAGAAAGAGGAGTATGATTTTGTATAATGTCACACAGGCTCCTTTGGGTTGAAAGAGCAAAATCTATCAGTCAATCTGGTAAGGAAAAGAAAAAATAAATATATACTGAGCACTACTGTGTGTCATATAGCATACTAGGTCCTTTACAATATAACTATTACAATATCTGCAGTCAGATTGCCTCAGTATGAGTCCTAGCTGTGTCATTTGCTAGCTGTAGGCTTTGAGCACGTTACTTAGTCTGTTCGTATCTGTAAATGAGATAACAATTGTAGGTACTATTGCATAAGGCACTTCATAAATATAAAGCATTTAGAATCACACCCGGCATATAGTAAGCAGTCAATAAATATTAATGGCTATCATCATCATCTAATTCTTATAAGAGTAGTACTGCATAAAATACTCTTGCCATTTTACAGATTAGGACACTAGGAACCAAAGACGTTAAGCAATTTGCCCCAAGATCACATAGCTAGAAAGCGGTAGAACTGGGCTTCAAAATCAAGTCTTTTGGACTCCAAACCATGTTCTTTCCACTTTATCATGCCATCAAGAGTCCCAGGAACTCAGGGTGAGAATTTCAGCCACAGCTAAAACACCAAACCACAACCTAGCCCTCTCAGGTTCTAGGTAAGGGGCTGGTACAGGGAAGGGCCCACATTTCCTGACTGGTTCTCCCTGTTCTAACTATATTTCCCTCTCTGATTCTGCCCATTGTTTTCAAGGCTGGGTACCCTATAATTGCATGCTCTACTTATACACCTTCCCATCTTGGTTAAATGTCCCAAATTACAAACTAAGTCAGAGTTAGATTTCCTCATATAGATTTCTTCTGAGCCTGGCACAGAAAGACAAAAAAAGGAGAACAGAGGAGATGAGGGGAGAGGAAGAGATAAAAAGAGACAATGAAGGGATAAGCATGTTATTAATATTATATTAATATTAAAAATACTGATATTAATATTTTTATAATAATAAGCATATTATCTAATGGTGTAAAAGCAACCACTAGAACAGAAACTGTTAACAGTGTTTGCCTCTGGAGAATGATACTAGGCTGTAGTTTGTTTTTTTCTTTTGTACCCTTCTCTAACTGTATCCTTTTTTATTTTTGTTTTTCTTTGTTTGTTATTTTGTTTCAGCCAAGGGCAAGCATTGCTTCTTTAATTTGGAAAGGAAATGGTTTAAGTAAACAAGCAAAGATAATTTGGTGCGTAGGTAGGTGAATAGACGAATATATGGATGGATGGAAGAAGGCTGGGTCTTCTACAAGGTAGAATGCTGTGCAACAGTTGGGAAGAGTAAGATGGGGTAAGTTCAAAGTATGCTGTTGGGCACAAGTTTAAAGGCCAGCATAAAAACAAAACCATTCTCCAATATAGTTTAGAAATAAAAGTAATATCTGCTTATTATCAAATCAGTACAGAAGTATATATAGTGAAGTGTTCTCCTCCCTTTTCATACCACCTTTCCGCAAGCAACAGAGCTAAGTAACTACTGCCAAGTGCTTGATATGAATCCATCCAGACATCATTTTACATATAATATAAAAAACAATGTTATAACGAATATCCTTTGTGTATGTGCGTGTACATGTACACATGTATGTGTATTATGTTCATATGCAGATATTTCTCTAAGACAAATTCTCAGAAGTAAGAATGCTGGGTCCAAAGCTAAATGGATTTTCTATTTTGAAAGATATTACCAAATTTTCTCCAATAAACCTAATATCAATTTATTCTTTCACCAATAGCATATGAGAGTGCTTATTTACTTCACACTCTCAACCAACGTTGATAGATTGCTTTAATCTGCATTTACATTTTCAGTTATGAGTGAGACAGGGCATCTTTTCACATATTTATTGTCTACTTATATTTCTTTTTTTCTGTAAATAGCTTTGTTCATCTTTCGTCCTATTTTCCGTTCATGTATCTAGTTTTTTTTAATGTTTTGTAATGAAATAATCCCTATGTCTATTATATGTGTTGTAAATATTTTTACCAGTAAAAAAGTTTTAAAGTCAAGGACTGTTCCAAAAGTGTTCTGAAAGTCAAAACTATTAACTGCCAAGTAGGATGAATGTTCATTCTAAAAATGAAAGCACTAAAACCCAGGTGTCTGAAGCATTCTTCTGAAAAAACACAGGAAGTCCTTTTTTGTCAAAAAATACAGTTTATGGAAATTGCCATCTTCAATATCGCTGACTATTTACAGTGTTTTGACAATCATTAAGCCAAGAGAATCTACTGGGATGGGATGGATACACACGCAATACATCAGTGCCTGCCAGGGAGCTGAACCACTTACAGAGTACACTCAAGTTGAGGACTTCTTTTGTCCCTCTCATTCCTTTACCATGAATGGATAGGAAGGTACTTGTTTGGTAAATTGTTCCAGCAACAAAAGATTCCACATTTCTGATTTACAGTAAATGGCTAGCACCTGGACTGTCAGACAACATTGCTGCGAATGCAATAAACTGAACGGTAATTCAGCCCCATCCTAGCCCTTCATCCTTCAAATAATTTAGCTATTTCTCATCTAATTTCAAAAGTATGGATTTGACCTGGCTTACTCCTCAAGAATGCCCCCAAAAGACCCTAGGAAGCCTGGGTCAGTCCCAACTCCAGGACTAGAATGGAGTGTGTCAAGTCTGCTCTGGGATAACTGCCTCCAGCCAGTGGTGTGTTAGTAAATGTTTAACAACCGACTCTCCAAGGAAATGAGACGCTCTGGTTAATAGCCTTTGCCTATTCTTGTAGTGTCAATACTCTCACCATGGCCCATTTCAATCTACCTACATTATGTCATTCAACATGGTGTTGAAAAGAAACAATCATCTCTTACTAGCCAAAGAAGGGGGTTCTAACACACTACTACCCTTAACTCTGTTTTATAAACCAAACAATATGTGTTTTGAACTATTCCACAATAAAACTGTCCTTTGGAACCAATGTATATTCAGAAGGGGATGAGTTCTACCAAGCAGCCTGGGCAAATGCCCTGGATGACAGACCATGATGTCAAATGTCTAGAGTTCAAGCTGCTGCTATTGCCTTTAATCTAGAAAAACACAAAACATACAGTCTTCCCAACAGATTATAGCATACTTCCCTCACTGTTTAAAAGTAAAACACCATCAATAGATTATTTTAGGCCACTGCCAAATACAAACAACATTGCAATGTAACGCCAGTTGCTAGACCTTACAGAGATAAAACAAGCAAAAAAAGCTCATGAATCTCAACCAAACTGAAAGTTGTGACAAACAATTTGATGATCAACATTCAACTTAGAAGGCTACCAATAAGAAAACAATGAGAGACTGTTGGTGGAAACTGAATACAAAATTCCAGGATCCTACTTCCTTAAGAGATGCATAAAACAGGTCATAAAAATTTATGTTCTTATCTCAACAGGAGATATCTACATACTCTTCAGCTCTATTTTTGTCCATTGACTGAATAGACAAGGCACATTTTTGCGAGTAACTTCTGCCCTTTGAGATTCATTGGTTCCCCAAAGCACCTGAGTCAGCTAAATTGAGCACAGCACTGAGGTCAGAATTGCAGCTAGATCCCATGTAGGCCAGTAAGAATGGCTTTGTAACAGCCATGGACCAAAAGCCTCACTTTGACCATTGTACCCCAGAGGCATTACATCGGTCCTCAGGGAAGTAAGCTGAGTGAAAAGCTCAAATGCAACCCATCTACTAGTGAAAAAAGTCAGAGCCACCTTATACTGCTGGTGGCTTAGCATCATCTCTATAAAAAAAAATCACATGTTAGTGACTCTAAGTGGGCAAAATGGTATTCGGTTTTGTACGTTTGAAAAGACACAGGAAAAGTTTGACGGAGTTTGCTGCATGACTGACAGTCTCTTATAACCACATTTTGGGCAACTGCCCTAGGAGTATGAGGCAAAACTGGAGCAAACACCTTTCTTCCTGTTCACACCTTAAATCAGGATATATTCACAGTACCCTCTGCCGTTCTGTAAAAATGTTACATCAACAAGAGGAACAGAGAAGAAAGTCAATACACCTGCTGTAAGAGACCCATCAAAAACTCAATGTTGCAATCAGAGAAGTGTGAATATTATGAGGCAGTCTGCTTACACTGCTAAGTCCTTATTAAAGGAATTTCTTTAAAATGTGTTTCTTTTCTAAGAAATTAAGGTTCAAATAAGCATAAGATAACAATTTCAATCAAGACTTCTTGCATGAGATACCACTCTCTGGAGCTCAAGATACCCTAAATGACATGATTTCATTAGGTGAACCTGCATAATGTTTGGTTCTAGGCCAGAGGGTCTTGACAATAGAAGAACTAAGGCATGACTAATTTAAGTGATTCCCTAAGGAAGGTACAATGATAAGTCAAATAAAAGATAATACAACCAAATCCAAATCTCCTGCATCACACTTCATCCATTGACAACGTATGGCAAAGCTACCAAGTCCTGTTTATAGTTTATCTTGCTAATGGATCATGTATCTCTTCCTTTTCTGTTCCCTTCCTTCCTGTGTTTCTTCCATTTTTTAAAAGAAAACAAGTCATCAATCTCTTTCTTGATTGGCTGCCCACTCCAAATGAGAACTAACATCTCCTAATATATATTTGCCTATTAAAATAGAACCATAAAGGAGCTGGCCTGGTGGTATAGTGGTTAAGTTCACATCCTCCACTTCGATGGCCTGGTGTTCACAGGTTCAGATCCTGGGCGTGGACCTACACACCACTCATTAAGCCATGCTGTGGTGGCATCCCACATACAAAATAGAGGAAGACTGGCACAGATGTTAGCTCAGGGCCAATCTTCCTCATACACACAAAAAACGGAACCATAAAGTCAACCCAGACACAGTCTCTTGAGGTGCTTGTTGTTTGACAATCATTAGCTGGTTTCAAAAGTTTCACGGAATACAAATGGATTACTCCACATCAAGGTCTGGTAAACACAGTCTAATATCAAAGCATGGGTACTAAACTGACTAACCAGAAATAACCAGCTACATATTACTGTCTTCCAAGTTAACCCCGCCATCTCTTTTATAATCTCTTTTAATGCACTCACCATCAGTCATCTTATGTTCTTAAAATCTTTCATGGCTTCCTACTGTCTTTAGAATAAAGGCAAAAATCTTTAAAATGGTCTACAAGGCTCCTCACAATATGACTCCGTCCTTACTCTCCAGTCTCACCTCCAGCGAAACTCTCCATTATTTCCTGTGCTTAAGTCACACTGGGCTTCATAAGGTCCATAGAAGATGTCATGTTCTCTCATCTCTAGGACCCCACACAGGCTCTCCCTTTTAATTAGAATGCTAGGAGTTCTTCACCTGGCTAACTTTTCTCATCTTTCAAGTCTCACTTAGATATACAGTTTCTCCAAAGTGTTTCCTCTGATTTGCAGGTCTGACAAAATTCCTCACTCGAACATTTCTGTTGCATCCCGCAACTCTCCATGATAACGCTCAACACACTTGTAAATATTTCTTCAATGTCTGTCTTTATTTTTATGTCTTCTTCTCCATAGTATTTAATACAGTATTATGCATACAGCTAGTGGTCAATATATACGTGCTTATTGGTAATACTCGGACATCCCAAGTCTTCAATAATTTTTCTTGGATAGTAATATAGAGAGCTACTCCATGGTTTGCATATCATATCCAAAGCCTAATTAACTGAAATTCTGTAATAAAATAGAATCTTACTATTGTTCATCTTTTGGATAGGTACAGTGAACATGCTTTCATCATTCTATCTTGACAGTATAAAATTTGATTTACTGTTACTCTGGAAAGCTTTGTAGCTTCTGGTTCTGTACTGTTGCTGTACATACAAGATACTCATTAAAACAAGGCCCAGACTTGATGGCAGTTTTCCATCATAAGTTTTTGTGTCAAAAATACCTCTAGGAAATCAATTACTGTTTTCCACACAAAGCACGAACTGGCAACACTAATTCTTTTGTCTTTTAGTTATCCCTGTAAATAATGATTTATGTTGCATTGCCTTTTATGCTATTCCCCACTTTTCTGCAGCTTTTAAATTTTTTTTTTTTTTTGGTGAGGAAAATTGTCCCTCAGGTAACATCTGTTCCCAATCTTCCTCTATTTGCTTGAGGATGATTGTCCCTGAGCTAACATCTGTGTCCATCTTCCTCTATTTTGTATGTGGGATGTCATTACAGCATGACTTGATGACTGGTGTATAGGTCCATGCCTGGGATCTGAACCCGTGAACCCTGGGCCACTGAAGCAGAGCACATAAACTTAACCACTACCCCACTGGGACAGCCCCTGTGGCTTTTAATTTTAATGAGGATTTCTATCATCCCATCCCTACCTTTGCTCCCAACCAGCTTGTGCTGCATGTCACCAAAAGGGTTCTGTTTGCTTTTTTTATTCTGTCTCTTACTACTGATTTCTTAACATCAGTTTTCCTTCCCAGATGCCATTCTAATGGACTTCTGATCATAGCATTTCTATTAACATACACCTGAGACTTGTCAACATTTAAAAAGCCAAACAAAACACACAAAATAACTCGACATCTCACACAGAGATGAATGGGCAACCTAAAGACCCTCTCATCAGTAGTACTTGTTATGAATCATAGAACTTTCTTCAATTTGGAGTTCATTGAGGAATAAATGGGCTTTCATTTTTACCCAATTCATTGAGTATCTCAACCAACCTCTTTAAGTGATTACATATACTATAAAAAATCCATAGAAATTTTTTTAAAAATTCTATCTGGGTTTAGGAGATTCTTCAAGGTAAAAATAAACACGTGGAAAGTTTTTTTTAATCAATAACTCTCCTGTATGGATCTGCTCATTCTTTTAAACTAACCATGATTAAACACTATGTATAAATCATTTCCCAAGCCCCATGGGGGACACAAACCGAAAATCATGGTCCCTACCCTCAAAGTCTTTGCAGCTAAAATGTGCAATATCTCCTCATCCCACTCCATCTCATTTCTATCATCATCTTCAAAAATAACTCATCTGCTCTTTCACCAAAGCTTCTACAAATGAATTCCACCTGATATATCTACTTCTGCTCACTATTCCCTCAGCCTTATAAATGAATACATTTTCTTCTATATTTGCTGAATGTCTTTCACATGTGTATGCTATCAATATTATTTAAGAATTATTAGAAAAGACAACTGGGCCCCAACTACCATGGAATCTACAATTCCTACCATTAGATTAAACTCCTTTAGGTTAAAGCATTGTCCTAAGACCCATCTTAGAACACAAACGTTACTTAGAAGTTACAGCATATTTTAAAACATGAGTAACCATAAATATGCACATGCAGTAGTTTATCAAATATAGGGACAAGAAATTTTATCATGAAAGGAGACAGGCCAAAGAAACAATGCCTATTAGAGAGCACCAGTCTAGGCAAGATGCTGAAGTAGGGCCTATGACCCAACGAGGACCTAACACAAAGGTACCAGCTACAGGAATTTGGAATAGCCGGGCAGAGGAGAAAAGAACAAAGGCAAAGATCACTTCCCTCACAATTTTGTTAAAAGTCAATTGTGCATTTCAACATGCCACTTGCACAGTAAAGCTTTCCCCTTATCTCAGACCTTAAAACCTGAAAAGGTGACGAATATGAAGATGCCTGCAACCAGCCAGTTCCCTGTGTGTCCACACCAGTTGCTGAGAATAGTTTGCAAGTCACAGAGCCGTTGTAAAAACTGGATGCATACCACTTCTGCTGCTTCTTGCTCCTATTCTACCTACAGTCCTCTGTCTTCCAGCAGTCATGGTAGAAAGGCAAGTGGAGAACGCAGAAAACATGCAAGCCTTTGGTAGAGGAAGACAAACGTACTGATATTCTCCACTGACAGAATCCATTACCACAAGTGTGTGAAGGATATTTTTTTAATCCAGGAGAATTAATAACACAACTCTTTGGAGGACAGCCATTGGCTGACATTTCATTAAATGTGTATTAAAAGAACAATATAATGCCTAATTCTATATATTTCTGAAACCTGACCATCCCATAATTTCTGTGGAGACAATCTGTCAATTTCTAGACAAAAAGAATGTTTCACATCATTTACCTAGAAGATCGCTATCAATAATGGCAAAAATGCAAACTTCAACCATCTCCCACTTGATGTTCAATAGGCACTCAAAACTCAGGCTATTCAAACAGAACTAAAAATCTCCCCCCCAAAAACCTGCTGTGACCCTCAGGATTGGTACTTCTGTTAATGGTGTTTCCATTCACCTGAACTCCAAAGCTAGAACATTCAAAGTCATCCCAAACTCCGATTTTTTATGGCACATATCCAAATTAGTCATTAACATCTCTTGTATCTGCTTCCTTTTCTCTGTCCCATCACCATTGCCATACTCAGACAACCATATTTTTCTTAACTGGGTTCTTACTGAAGCCTTAGAAATGGTCTGGCCTTCCTCCAATCCATCCTTCATTTTGTCTGCAGATTTATTTTCATAAGAAATATACATTACCATGTCTATCTTCATCATAAGTTCTCTGGCTTCCTGCTAATTCCATCATGAAACCCAAACTTATACGTGCAGGTGGAAGGCTGTCTATGAACTTAGGTCAACTCACCTCTCCGGCTTCATCTTCTGCCTCTCCACTCACTCACTCACCCTCAGCCTCAGCTACTTTGAACTTCTTACTGGTTTTAAACATCAGCCTGTTCTCTGACTCTTTCATTACAGTACATGCCCGTCCCTCATCCTACAATGCCTCTCTCCATCCTGGAAAATGCTTCTCCTTCAGAGCCACAAAACAGTAACAATCTGACGTCTTCTCCATAGCTACCCTTTGTAAGAGCCTGGGTACGAGAGGAGAGAATAATAACAAAGGTGTGCAACATGCCCACCCAGATACACTCAGGGCATAACAGCCAAACCAATTAAAATCCATACAATGAAGGGATGAATGTTTTGGTCGCTGACTCCTCTTATAATTGTTTAAATTAACAATACTAAATATTGAGGCTCCCTTCCTGAATCCCTCAGTTTTTTCTCCTCTGATTTGTGTGTCAAGCCCAGCTCCTGTCTTCACTACATCCTTACTAGTCTCTGTACTATTGGGTCACAACCTCCAAGCCAGGGATTCTAAGCCTGGTGTCTGTGAACCTGGATGGAAGAAACATTGTACCATTATTTTCACTTACTTCTGATAGAAATTTAGCATTTCCTTCCATTTTGAATCTAGGCAACAAACCATGGCAGTATTAGCTGAACCTGTAACTTTGTCACTAATAGAAATCACAGATAATTTCATATCACATTACAATTGTGGCAGATGTCTCAAAATATTTACTCATCCACTATTTCAAATTATGGCAGTATAAGACTCGCTGCTAGATCTCAGTAATGTGTTACTAACAAACATGTAAATTACTATAGAAAATTTGTTTTTAAAATATTTTGAGGGCTGGCTCCGTGGCCAAGTGGTTAAGTTCGCGCACTCTGCTGAGGCTGCCCAGGGTTTGGATCCTGGGCGTGGACATGGCAGCGCTTGTCAGGCCACACTGAGGCAGCCACATCCCACAACTAGAAGGACCTGCAACTAAGATATACAACTATGCACGGGGCGGGGACGGGGGGTTGGGAAATAAAGCAGAAAAAAAAAAGATTGGCAACAGTTGTTAGCCCGGGTGCCAATCCTTAAAAAAAAAAAAAAGGAAGATTGGCAACAGTTGTTAGCCTAGGTGCCAATCTTTTAAAAAAAATATTTTGATAACTGTATTTCAATATAATTGGTTTCCTTTGTGATCCTATGTATCTTATTCGATGCATGCATAAACGGTTTTCTAGAAGGGATCCACATGCTTCACCAGACCACCAAAAGGGACCAAAACAAAAAAGTTTAAGAATACCTCCTCTAGAGCAATGCTTGTCAAATGTCAGCCTGGAACACAACTGACATTCCTGGGCCTCACCCCTAGAGAGTCTGATTAGTTTGCTAGACAAGGATCCTCATTTTGAGCCAGCATTCCCTGGTGATTTTTATGTAGGAGGTACTTGGACATCACTTTGATATACACTGATCTACGAATATATTACCTTGCTCATATTACCTACTTTGAGAAAGATATACCATGTGCACAATCTAATGACAAATGAAAAGTTGTTAGCTTTTGAAAATTACTCTGTCCATTCTTTATGACTTGAATATTCTCACAGCTTCCTGGCTTGTGAGAGAGATCCTCTTATTCTTAATAGTGTATTTAGAGAAAATGTAATCCTGGCCACTTTAGGGAGGGGGAGTGGACAGGGAAAAGACATATTTTCTTAGGTCAAGCATCAAGATGACTTGTAAAGTTGAAATATATAAAATATGTTAGATTTTCTTCAACAAGCTAAATCAACAATATAAATAAAATCAGTGACAGTTGCCAGATTTTCCCTTTTATCTTTCCTCCGATTATGGTAAGTCCACCACCACCACCATGATTACCATCATTAAAATGCGTTTCCCACCCATCCAACTTGTCTCCTGCACCCTGTGTCATCCCTATCTCAGCACATGGCATCTCCAGCCAGCCAGAGCCCAGGCATCACTGATGACTCCTCCCCCTACCCCTTTCCACATTAAATCCAACTGTACGTCTAACTAACGTGATTTCCAAAATAGCTCCCAAATCGGACATGTGTCTTCATCTCCCCTGAAATCACACTAATTGAAGTCACTATCATCTCTCTCCTGGACCACTGCAAACGCCCCCCAACTGCTGTCCATGCATCCTTACTAAAACCTACTCCATTCCCTACACAGCCTCCAGAGAGAGATTTGCAAAACAAATTTATGTCAATCTCCAGCTTAAAAATCTTTCAACGGTTCCTTGTTTCCTCTGGATATAGTATAAGTGCCTTAACACTACATACAAGATCCTGCATTATCTTGCCCCCTGCTACTTCTCTAAATTTCACTACCTTCCTCCTCACTCTCTAAACTCCAGCTACACTAGCCTTCTCTCTAGGTGTTCTTTGTCACCTCAGAAGCATGGCACGTTGCCCTTCTTCCCCTAATGCTCGGTCCCCCAACTTTTTTTTTTTTGCCTGAGGAAGATTCACCCTGAGGTAACATCTGTGCCATTCTTCCTCTATTTTATATGTGGGCTGCCGCCAGGGCATGGCCATCAATGAGTGGTGTAGATCCACGCCCAGGAACCAAACCCAGGCTGCCAAAGTAGAGTGTGCCGAACTTAATCACTAGGCCACCGGGGCTGGTCCCACCAACTTTTTACATGGTTGGCTATTTCTCATCCTATGGGTTTCATTGTAAATGTCACCTCTTCAGAGAGGCCTTCCTCAACCGTTCTACTTCTATCACTCTATCACAGCCCCCTGTTCATTGCCTCCATAGCAATTACAATATGTTGTAATAATATATTTATTTACCTGTTTACTGCTTGTCTTCATCAATAGACTGTAAGCTCCAAGAGGGCAGAAGTACATCTGTCTTATTTAACATTCTGCAATCAGTGACTTTCACAGTGTCCAGTAATAGCAGGTGCTCAATAGACATTTACTGAATGAATGAATAAATGAATGAACACTTCTTTCAGTGTCCTAGGTCTAACAAAGCAATCAAGATATCATAGCATTCTCAGAAGCTATTTGATAGACACCTCTGATGGAGACAAAGGCATAAAATCTTAGGAGAGCAAAAAACATTGATTGGGTATTACAACTAAATATTAATATATGCACAAGTAGAATATTAGATGCATAGTGTGGACAGAAATGGAGAAGATGACATGGGAGTTTCAAATTTAGCCATAATAGTCTCTTGACTTCAATCTAAAAACTATTGCTTGCTTGCATACTAAATGTTAGTCTCTATGCTAAATTCTAGGGATACAGAGAAGAATAAGACACGGAAGCTCCATAAAGACAGGCATTCTTGTCTGCTTTGTTCACTGCCGTATCCCTCTAGGCTTAGAACAGTACCTGGCAAAAGTGTTCTATAAGTATTTGCGGAAGAAATGCAAGCAAGAAGGCAGACATGAGCCCTGTCTTAAAGAACATCAACGAAAACACAGATATGGAACAAATCCACTACAACAAATTGGAATAAATGCAATAATAGAAGTATGAACAAAGGGCAGAGGTAGCCCAGAGGAGGGAGTGGGGTCAGTGGTAGACAGAAAAGACTTCATTAAGAAGTACCCATCTGAGCTGGGATTTGAAAACTTCTGGAAATTTATTGGGAATATTGGGGTAGGGGATTCTGCTGAAGGGTCATCATGGAGGGGGAATAGCATATGTGCAGATGCATAAAAGGGTAAAACAATATGCTATACTCAGAAAATTTCAAATCATTTGATATAGTAGGAGCATAAAATGGGAGTAGGGAGGTGGTAGGAAAGAAGCTGGAGGGAAAAACTATGGTGAGGAACTTGTAACAGCCATTGGAAAGGAATAAACAGTCACTGGTATGTTATTTTTGGCAACAGGAATGCAAAATGGAAGGTATGACTGAATACAGAGGCAGATCAATTAGGAGGTTATCACAATAGCTTACATAGTTTTAGTCCCTCAATTTCACAGACAAGGAAATTGAAGTTCCAACTTATACTTGATTTTCTCAAGGTTACTTAACCACTTACTGATGGAATCCATGTTTTCTGAGTTGAAGTTCAGTGCTCCTTCTAGAACTGGATTCTCCCCAATATATCGTTTTAAATCATTATATTTGATCCTCAAATGCAAGATGAAAACGCTTTAAAATGTTTCTACATGCCACCAGATGCCTGAATGCTACCAATTCCTTTTTAAATTGTTATTTGGTCAAAAGAGATTAAGAAGCTCTGAGATGGAGAATCCCTGGGACCTGGTGAGATAATATCAAGATATATATAGTCAACATTATAATTTCCCAATGTCAACAGCCCTACAGATGTTGAAAGACACTAATTCTGCTTTTTAGGGATTTCAACTAGATATTAAGGACAGCTAATGTTTTTGCCCATATTACTAGACAATCTTTTCTTCTGACCAATGTGGTTCACAGACCCCATCTGAAATTACTGTTATAAGTCTCTGGATAATTTTTAGATATCATAAGGAGACAGGATTTGTTTGATTGCCACAGTACATTTCAGTGACTAGAGAACATTGAAAAATATTCTCTTCTCTGCACATAATCCTAGAAATATTCATTACAGATTAAATGATTTTCCCCCATCATTCCCACCAGTGAAATATGTAGTCACAATGTTTAAGGAGAATTCCAAAATGAAATTGGCAACATTTCTTGCCTCTGGAAGCATATACAGCTTCATAAAAATATGGAGAAGGATTTGAGGGCCTGGGGAAATGCCTTGTGGGTACAGTGTAAGAATGGAATGGAAGAAAATCTCCTGGGTTAAATTCTTGGAATTGTCACAATTTATATGACATCCTGGGCAACTTTTAATGCTTTTTGTGCCTTAGTGTGCAGCCTAAATTAGTGGAACATTTTAAAATGTTGGACTAGAAAGGATATTAGGGGATGTGAAGGTTTATGGGTGGGTGTGAATGTGGGTATGGGTGGCTAGGTGGGTGTCAGTGTGTGTTTTGAATTATCATTGTACATTACCTAGACGTACATAACGTTCCTACATAACGTTCAGTCATTAGCCTGCATTTGCAACTACAATCAATTCTCCATCATCTGGGGATAGTTTCAAATTTCCCTTTGCAGGCAACTGATAAGACATATGTTGGGGGACGTTGGGATTGGGAAGATGAGTGCAGGCAGCAGTTCTGGATGTGTCTGTTTGTGTGTATCTACTAAATGGATGTCTTTTTATACTCCAAAACCAGATAAAATATTTTTTGTTACAAATACTTCTGTCCCACTGCATTACCTCAAATAATTCATTCACATTCACACACACACACACTGGGGTATTTGTCTAAGTCACCAAAAATGTCAATACTGCTTCAGTTTATCAAACAAAAGCCCCAAAACCTAAAATAATTCCCATACCTCCTTTAAGAATAACTTAATATATATCCCATGACATAATATCATCTGGTCTCATTCTTAGCCAATATCAGATCTTCAGGCCTCGAAGGGAAGAGAATTTCTTGAGTTTACTGGTAGCATAAATAAGATATACTCCCAGATTCTATTAAGTCATACATAGACTTGTATTGCAGATAAGGGAAACATGCTTCATAATTTAAGTGCAGCAATGCTTCTGTTTTGATATTATCATAAAGAAATTACTTTTGTTCACAGTGTTATCTGACCTTCATGCAGAAACTGATTAAAATGTTTTTCCCCCTACAACGACGACAACTGTAAATGAAAGTTGAAATGAAATATATGGCCTAACATCATTGTATAGGAGCTTTCCTGTTTAAAAAACAACCATCACAGAAGGAAAAATTCTAGGAGAGCTCATTTCTTTTTCTACAATCAACACAATTGCCTTTTACACAAAGGATATTTCATCATTCCTGACAGCAGGTTGTCACTTCTAGGGACAGCATCAGTGTAGCTTGGTGAGTATTTTACACAGCTTATTCACAAGTATTATTTGTATCAAATGACCTGTGACTTACAGCTAGAACAAATATGGAAACAATGTGAGAGGCTATGAAATATCATGCATGCCTGCTAGTGGGGCACAGAGGTTCATGGTAGTGCTTCTTCCTTTTGTGTTTCCATAGCTTTTGTTGTTGTTGTTAGGGGGGTTGAGGGGAGTGGGAAGATGCAGATGTTCAAGCCTCTCCTTCTTTGCTACTTAATGCTAGCCCAATACTAATACTATTTGTGTTTTCCTGAACAATGGCAAAGTCAAAGAAATGGAAGCAGATAAACCATATTGTCTCAACTCATAAAGCAAAAAAGAAAGAAGGTATGATGTTTTCTAGGTAGGTCAGAATAATTTCAGACAACTGTCCAGTAGTCCGTAAAATATACTTATTTTCTTTTTGGGTATGTGTGTGCCTTTCCTGGTAATGGCATGCAGAAGAGTCGTGTATCCCTAGAAATCACTAGCATTATGGAAAATTTCCTGGGCTGAACCTATTTTCCAGAATAGAGGTCAATGTGTTCCATCACTTGTATGTCAAGGACACTCAAAGGGATTCGAGGAGGGAGTGTAAACAAATTGAGGGAACGAAACCATCTCATAGATAGTGATTTAAAGCACAGAATCACGGACTTCTAGAACTGTGAGGGAACTAAGTAGTCATCTACACCAAGTTATCTCTGAAAAAAAGTCAAAAAACTGAGACCAAAAAAGATCTGGGTGAGATCACACAGGTAGTCAGCGGCAGAGCCCAGCCTACTCAAGTCTCTTGACCCACAGCCCAGCACTCTTGACACTCCGTGGTAATGCTAAGATTCAGATCATGGTCTCTCCTGCTATGTGCTGCATTTTTAAGAGACACAAGAAGTTCCTGTACTGGTGTCCCTTTCCTGATCGTTGCTGGTACAAGGTTTGATTCTATTTAGATGGGGGGAGAGGAATATGATTTAGAGCTCCCACCATCTTCTTGAGAACGTTCCATCTAGATAAGAACAATAGGTTCATTCATTCAAGAAGTGGTGATTTTCAAATGAATATTATTAAAAGCCTTGTTGTAAAATACTCAAAAATTGTCTGATATGTATGTCAAGGGTTAAGACACAATTCAAACTAATATGGGTGGTAGAAAGGGTGACTAGTATGCTAAATGGACTTTAACTTTTCTTTCTATTGTCAATGCTAACAATTTGTTTGAAATAAAGCCTCTTGCGTTCATTAACGTCAGTGAGCAAATGGTAACTTGTCAAAATTTCAGTAAGTCTTTTATTTCACTCTAGGAATAAAGACTGAATCTGATAAGTGGTCTCAAAGTAGATGGTCTTTATTAAGGCAAACAGGTGGTTCACTTTCACAATACAAAGTGTGTCGGGTTATTTTTTTTTTTTTTTAGCAATCTTTCAAAAATTTTAAATCTTTTAAGCTATAGGATAGATTCTGGTTCATGTAATTGCTAATGTTTTGTCCTTGCTGAAGACATTAGCTGTCTTTAAGACTTTACACATAAAACATTATTTACTAATAATTATTTTAAAAACACCATGTCACAAAGTGGAAAAGATATAGAATCAAATGGTATTAAGATATGAGGTTATGCCTATATGGCACAAAAATATAAAACTTACCTTGAAGTGTTTTCTCAGTACCTCCAATAGGCAGACTGCAAAGGGCTACATTTCACACGAATACAAAAATGAAGAAATTAAACAACTTTTATTCTCTATTTGTAGAAATCATGTCTTAGAAATAATTCTTTCTTCTTGCTCTTAAGACTCAAATTGCATGCATAGCTCAATAAATATGGTTGCCCCAAAGCAAATATCCAGGCATTGAGACAGCAAGGTTCGCATCTCTCTGAAAACTACATGCAAAGACTATTTAGAAGTCAAGACTCCACGGACTTAAGAAATGCAGAGACCCGTAAAAATAAATAACTCATATGCTCGTCTTCATGAAACTGTCCATCATGAATCTAATTTAGTTCACTGAACTTTGCTTAGTATACTATTCCAAATAGATGATGTTTTAGAAGCAAGAGTTAACTCTCCAAACAAATTTTTCTGCAAACTTGAAAAACCTGAGTGAACAAAACTTATCTGGATCTAAGATAATTTAGGTTTCTAGGTTCCAGAAGTAAGTTTAAGACTGGAGATTGCTGCTGCATTTCAAAAAGATGGACTTGAAAGAATGCTCTTCCCTTATTTTCAATTCCTGGCACCAACACAACGGCTGATCCTGGATATGGCCTGGACCACAAGAATGTATGAGTGAAGGATAAATAATTCCACCAATTGCTGCCTTTTACACATTTATCAGAAAGCTCAAGGGTGGTACTGTTGACCTGAAAAGACACAGGCATCAAGAAATGGAGGCAGTGAGAAGCCTAAGCGAGTGTGTATGTGTGGGGGTGCGGGCATTAAGTCATGTAGAACTTAGTGGTTAGTGGGTTTTCAAAATGCTATAGAGACCTAGAAAATCACTATGGATGGAAAGTTCCATTTCTACACTGAGTAGAAAGCCAAGTGTTCTGCAGCATGGGCTGAGGACAAATGAGGATTCAAAATTCCTCAAAGCCCTCATTTTTCTCTTTTCAGGTACAATAGAATGGAAATGTACTTCAAAGAAATCAAATAAAACATTTTATCACTAAATAGAAAAAAAAATCACCAGGCTCATTAAGCACCAGTCACATAATGGATGTCTCATACAAACCCTAAGCAATCCTGCTTTCTTCTTCCTACTGCTTTCTCGTGACTATTGGCTGGTAAGCTCAGTTGATTAGGGCACAATGCTAATAATCGAAAGGTCAAAAGTATGATTTCTATTGTCAAAGGTTCTCTTTTCACATGGTTAATTGGCTTCTCTTCATTCTATGGATGTAGACTACATCCCCTGCAGCCACCTTACAATTACATGCTCTTAGTCAGGAGGGACAGAATGCATATCTGTGCTAATTCCTTACTATGACTGAAAAAATACCTTACAGCTTGTGTCTTTTCTTTTGCTGAAAGTGAGTCAGCAGCATCACCTATGTGGTGTAGGCCATTCCAAGAGTACCTCGGCAAACTTTAAAGATTATTGCTACAGACAAATGCTGAAGAATGACAGGTGTGTCTTAGCTGGCTTGGGCTGCGATAATAAAATACCATAGAGTAGGTGGCTTAAACAATAGGAATTTATTTCTCACAGTACTGGAGGCTGGGAAGTCCAAGATCAAGGTGCCATCAGATTGGGTTTCTGGTGAGACCCTCTTCCTGGCTTGCAGACAGTGGCTTTCTCTTTGTGCCATCACATGGAGAAGAGAGCGAGTGAGTGAGCATGGGTGCTCTGGTCTCTCTTCCTCTTCTCATAAGGGTACTAATCCCATCACGGGGCCCTACCATCAGACCTCACTTAAACCTAATTACCTCCCAAATGTCCTGCCTCCAAATACCATCACATTGGGGGTTAGGGCTTCAACATATGAATGGGGGGTGTGCATTCAGTCCATAACAGGGTGCTAATGAGATTCCTCTGTATCAGTCTTTCCCAATTGGTGCTCTGCAGACCACCTGTATCAAAATCACCTGGAGTTCTAGCTAAAATGCACCTTCTTGGGTCCCCACCACCAGGTCTAGAGTAGTAGCACAACTTCTAGGGGTGGAGCTCAGAGTTTCATTTTTAATAAGTCCCCTTTCCCCTGGGTGATTCTGATACCACTAAAGTTGGAGAATCACTACCTAGAGCAGTAGTTCTAAACTAATAGGTGGCCATCAGAAACTTCAAGGAGCTTTGCTAGAATGCATATGCCTGTGCCACAGCCCCAGGCCTACTGAGTCAACATCTGTTCAGGGATAGGCCTGGGCATCAGTGGTGGTGGTAGCAGAAGACAGCTAAAGTGATGCTAGCAAACAGGTGCTGTCCCAACCCTTTATATCCATGAGCTCATTTAATCCTCACAACAACCCTTTTAGGTAGGTACCATTATTCCTCACTGCACATGGGTGGTAACTGGGGCTTGCTAACAGAAGTTAAGTGACTTACCTAGAATCACAGAGCCACTAAGTGGCAAACCTGCATTGGTGCATCCCTGGTAGAGTATTCCTGCCCTGGAGAATTATTTCCGGCCCTTTCAGGGCCACCATATTTTAGAAGTGCTCTGATCCTCGCACATGGCAAGGCTCACAGAGCCTGGAAGGATGCTGTCTTTCTCTTCACTGTGTTCAGAATTGGGGAGCTGATTTTCAACAACCTAACATGGATTAACCCATGAATGAAGAGAAGAGCAACTAAAAAAAGAAGAGGTGCACGAAGTTCTTAAATACTTTCAGTCCTACTCAGGAGACAAAAAATGGTGAGAAAACTGCCTTCACCATGAGGAAAGGTAAAAGCTTGGACTCAGACTCTGGATTTTTCCAAAGCAAAATAAGTGGGAGGCCCGTTACAAACAGCAAAATGCTTTGGGTCAAAGGAGAGCATTAAGAATTAATGCTTACATGATAACTAAGATGCTTGACTTTTCAGCCCAAAGAAATTTCTTGTGGGTGTTCAGATAAGTTGTTTGTGACCTGACAGCTGGCTACTGTAGGAGATAAAATTTCACAGTCTAACAGCAGTTTAGTTTAGTAGCAATAATTTAAGAACTGGGAGGAGCCACGTAGACAGCAAATTTAGACGAATTTAAGCAACATCTCTGAGAATACTGACTTGAGAAACTTGTTTATTGAAACTTAGGGCCGGGTGAGGGGAGGAGAGGCATTTTAAGGGCAGAATAATCTACAGGGGAAATTTAGAAGGAGGACTCAAAGGAGCAAAAGGGAAAAAAACATGTGCCCCAATCAATGTCTACTTTAGCCACTATTCTCAAACTAGGGGTCATTCTGTGCTGCTTTCAGCACTATTTGTATCAGAATTTCCCTCCTTCACTCCACTTATAAAGGCCCTCTGATGTGCAGCACTTCTAATTAATCTCCCAAATTACCTGGCTCTACTCTTCTTCCACAATTTCAGTTATACCCTACAACATGTAGGGTCACAAAACACCAACAGAAAAACAAAGCAAAGCGTGTTTCTATCACCTTTAACTATATTCAAGATTGATGTATTGATTAAACCTCACTGTGACCTCCACAGCAGAAGGTTGCCCTGCCACTGGTCCATTTTATTATTTTCTTCCCCCAACCCTTTTTGGCCTCTCACTTCACAGTTCTTCACTGTAATCCTACTTCCGCTGTGTCACCTCCTATATAAACATCCGTGTTTTGTCATAGTGTCTACATTTGAACAACCATTCATTTTACAGACATTACAAGTAAAATACACGGTCGTGCAAGGAACATTACAGTTGTACTTCAGGCCCGTATGCTTTACGATGTCAACAAGAGAGATCCATTAATTTACAGTTTTGTGTTCAGTAGGGGAGCTATAAAATATTCTACATATATTTAGTTCTCCAGAATGTAGCTTAATCAATATGGCACCTCAGGCAACCTGAAATACTGAAGGCAACATAAAAGTAAGATTGTCAGACCAAGAAATTTTATGTCCACTGATGGGAGTTTAACTGCTTTGGAGGCTGCGGAAGGTATATATATTTAGAAGATTATAGTAAAGTCAATGATAGGAAAGAGTCAAACTGATGTGTATAAAAGGTACTGAGGGAGAGAGAAGTCTGTGCTTAGGACCCCAAGGCAGGGACTTCCAGGATATAATCCTTGCCTGCCAACCTTGAGCACTACCATGGTTTCAATAACATTTTCCATCTCTGAGTGTCATTAGACATTTACCAAGTGAACCTCTCACATAGGAAAACCTGCAGTACACCTTGAGCCAAATAGCGACCTTCTCTGTGTCTAAGCTTTGGCACCTGCCAAGTGGGGTGGGCAGTTAAACTACTTGCCTCTAGCTGTCTTTGAGCCCTATGATTTTAATACCATGCTCTGGTTTATCTCCAAGGGCTGTTCTGAGGCTCAAATGAAATATTTGATAAGTAAGGGCTATAAAAGTTTTAAAGTGCTATACAAATGTAAAAGTGTTTTAAATTATGCATCTCCGAATATAACCAACTTGCACGTGCTCTCCAGAACAAAGCAAATGGGCTTCTGGGCTTCGATTTCCGATTAGTCCCAAGACATATGATTTTACTTTGTTCCAATTTTCAGAAGCAAGAAGAGCAAAAGGTTCAAATTATGATCTTTATTAAGAAGGTTCTAAGCCATTTAGAAATGCTGGGCACATATGTGGCTAGGCCAATTTTTCCACTGCTGTGTGGGCCCCCAAAATAGCTTTTACTGTGTAGACTAATAAAAATGATAGGAGAGTTGAAACTGAGCAAAATTGGATTAAATTTCAATCTATATTCTACAATGGTCTGTGGCGGCAGGTGGGGGGCATATCTTCTTATATACTTCTAATCCCTTCTCGTGATTTATAAACCAGCTATTAGTTAATAGATTTTGGCATGTGATTAATATTTAGGTATTTGAAAATTCATGTGGTACCTGCCTGTGTGTATGTAGCAAGGAGCTTAATCTGCATATTCACCTCAGGAACACTGGGATGGAAAGGCAAGCCCAGAATCCTATCTGCGTGAAGGATGTTAGCTAGGGCCTCTCTAGGTCCCCAAGAGAAACACTACAGAAGACATTCTTTCACTAAAAAAACACCCATTAAGAACTCAATAGGTGCCACACACTGTACTATAATTGCTGGGAACACAGAGATGAAAAAGAGATGCCCCTTTCTTAAAAACTCATGCATTCTAAAATGGAGAGAGAAACAATGGTCAACTCCCATGACAGTAAGACTTATATTCTAGAATAAAGAATGAAAGGTAAAAACATCCAAACACTTCCTCGGGTGGTGGTAGGGGATGGGTACCCTGGGAAGACAGGTTATTTAAAGGATATACTTGGAATTTTTTATTCAATTTAAAGTATACCACTTTCTGCCTAAATAATACTACATTAGGGGCTCTATATATCTTCTGAAATCTCTTTTCAAGGCATGCATACTCTGCCGCTATTTCCACAACTACAAAAGCGGGCAAGGCCAAAAGCAATCACATCAGCTGCTGTGGTTTGTTAATGGACAAAAATGCTTGAATTTAATTAAAGCAAACACAACAAAAGTTTCTATACCATCAACTAACAAATCACTTCAGAGTATCCATCTAGCCCACAGGATGGACCCCTAAGACCCATCTGAAATGGGGAAAAAGAGTGATTTAAAATGTGTGTGCATAAAAAAGAGACTGATAAAACTGGCATAAGTTTGATCTTGCATTTATATTAAGGGTTGGTATATTGCCCTTCAATTTGGTTAACAGGCAACATGTAATCTTCCAGCTTCTTCATACGTGTATGTATGTATTTATTATTGAGATATAATTTACATACCATAAATTCACCCATTTAAAGTGTATAATTCAATGGTTTTTAGTATATTTACAGATTTTTGCAATCATAACTACAATCAATTTTAGACATTTTTATCACTCTAAATAGAACCCCCATACCAATTACCCAACTTCATGCCCCAAGCCCAGGCCTAGGAAGCCACTAATCTACTTATTATCTCTATTGATTTTCCTATTCCAAGCACTTCGTATAAGTGGAATCACATAATATGTGGCATTCTGTGTCTGGTTCCTTTCACTTAGTGTAATGTTTTCGAAGCTCATCCATTTTGGAGTAGGTGTCAGTATTTCATTTCTTTTTTATTGACGAATAACATTCCATTTAAAGTATATGCCACAATTTGTGATTCATTCATCAGTTGATAGACATTTGGATCATTGCCATTTTTTTTAACTATTGTGAGTAATCTTACAGCTTCTTACATCAGTTTATAATTTAATGTGCACATCACTAAGAACTAGTCCAGATATTAAAAGATACTATTCTTTATAAGCTGATCATACCCCAATTCCTTCCTAAGTCACCAAAATCAATAAAACATATACAGAAAAACTAGACAATATGTCTTCAATAGGCACATAACAGGCACTTAAGAAATATTTGCTGACTCAGTGAATTAATGAATGAGAGAAATCTTTCCTTCAAGCCCTGCTTCTCCCTTCAATCACATCCCTAGCAGTCCTACCTGGATATTGAGTAATGAAATGTTAGAGCCAGAAAAGACCATGGGTTCCAAGATTTTCCAAGTGTGGTTCAAGAACCACATGTATCAGAACCACCAAAGAAGCTTGTTAAAAATATCTATTTTTGCAGCTTCCCTCCCCCACACACACTCCCAGAGAATCTAATTCAGTAAATCTTGCGGATGAGGCCACAGGAAGCTGACTTTGTAACAAGCACCCCAGGCAATTCCAATGCACACTCAAGTTTGAGAATCATTGATCTAGTCCAATCTTCCCACTATACTGAGGAGGAAATTAGGGACAGGCGCGGGGAGGTGACATGCTCAAGGTCACAGAGTATGGTAGAGAGAGTCACAGGGATCTGAGGTTTTGAAACCCAATCTAGCACTTTCCATTACCTCAGGTACCCTCTTTCATCACATCTCCATCTCTTCCCTATGAATACATACCTCCTCACAGACCTGCTCAATAAGCGTCAGTGTCTGACACATCTTAAGTGCTCAACAAACAGTAGCTATCATTTTTGGGGGTTGGTCCTATGTAAACTAGATAACAAAAGGGTCTCCTATTTTGGCAGTGATTGTAAAAGTGTAAAGTAACAAATATAAGGCCCAAGAATAGAATACCAGTCATAGGAGGAAGGTCTCTGTGGTTCCTGACCCAAATGTTAAAAAAGAGCCTAAGTGGAAAGCCATCTTCAACCATGAGCTTTTGGTGGCCAAAGAAGCTGTGTAGTGACATTTCCTATCCAAGGTTCTGAAACCGCTCTGTACACCCACTGTGATCTATTTAAAGGAGCCAGGTCTTTTCAGAAAACAGTTTCTGCCAAGTTTTCTATCAGAGGGAAATCATAAAGCAGATGAGCTTTAGCCATGACTAAAAGGTAGTGGAAATTTTTCTAAGTGAAAGTTGACATGCCTATCAAAAAGATAGACTCACTGCAAACCCATAACCACGAAACAGACAAAAAAAATCACAGGAGACACTTTTAAAATATTTCTTTTTTAAGTTTTTAAATTACAAAAGTAGTGATTTGTTATAATAAATCAAAACTGAGGCGAATAAAGAAAAAGTTCAATCTACACAGAATTTGAAATATATTATGACATACATCTGAAAATAAACAAATAAACGGAGGAAAAATAAAAAGTAAGAAAGAAAAAGTTCATAATTTCTCCTTCCCCCTTCTGATCTTCTGCCCAAAAATGTATCAATTTGGAATCAACCCTTTCCCACCTTTTCCCATGCTTATATAAACCACAGCTTATAATACTCACAAAGACACAAACACACATATACTTTAATGGAATCACACCCTCCTCATTTCTCTGCACCTTAACTTTTTAAAAATTATTTTTCAAATAGTTATACAGAACTATAGGACATGTTAACATAAAACAGCAGTCTTCTGCACTCCCCTTCTGAGCCCTTGTTCCTGAAGACAAATGTCAACTTTTTAAGCTGTTTCTTCTGTTATTTATCTCCATGTTTACAGATATGCTCATATGTCTCCTTAATTAGACAATTTTATACATTATCTATTGAGTTCTTAATATGGAAGATAATGACGATTTACCCTCCCTCAATTCTTCAAATATAGATATGCCACAACCTTACACTATTATGAATATTCACATTTGAGCTAAAGAGCATATTATGATTTCATTTCCTTCCTTGTACAACTTTTTGTTTTCCCTGTAGTTAATAATTGTCTAATTTTTTCTTAAAAGAGCTTTCATTTCACTTCTGTTTTCTATGTGAAGTAGCAGACAGTGTCATCTATTGAATGAGGGGGGAGGTAGTTGAACAGGAAGTTTGAGATAGCCCATTTGGAGCTTGAGGGGGAAAAGGTCACTAACAAATATAGAAGAATATCTAGGTAATATTGAGGGTTCAAATGAGGTTGGAGATCATGAAATTATGTGATATCAGTCTACACAGCTGTGCGACTATTTTTCTAGCTGTGCTCAGTTGTAAGAATGAAGGCAATGGGGGCCACCCCATGGCCAAGTGGGTAAGTTCACGCACTCGGCTTTGGTGGCCCAGGTTTTCGCCAGTTCAGATCCTGGGCACGGACATGGCACCGCTCATCAGGCCATGCTGAGGTGGCGTCCCACATGTCACAACCAGAAGGACCTACAACTAGAATGTACAACTTTGTACTGGGGGTCTTTGGGGAGAAGAAGAAGAAGAAATAAAAGATTGGCAACAGATGTTTTCTCAGGTGCCAATCTTTAAAAAAAAAATAAAATAAAATAGGATAACTAAAAATAAAGTTGTCATATGTTTAAAAAGAAAGAGAATGAAGGCAATGGACAGTTGAGTTGATTCAGGGCTGAGTTTCACGTGAAGGATTCAATCAAATAGAAGGACAGACAATGGAACAAGAAGTTGAAGATATTAGAAAATAGAAGTCAGATGAAAGCTCTCTCAACCTCCTACCACCAACACTTCAACCCATATATATACATATTCATCTTTCTCCTTGTTAAAATGGAAGAAAAATCCTTCTTACTGTCTAATGTTAACCTCTCTGCCTATGAGGACAACAGAGGACATGAAATTCCTAAACATGGGTTCCAGTGGAATTATTCACCTGAACAAAACACTAGGGAATCAGGTAAGCAGGGGAAGGGAGGGAGAAAGGGAGAGGGAGACCCACACATTCACATGTGAGTATAGAGCTAGAAAGTCAAGTCTGACAGTGAAGTAAAAGGCAAGAGAATCTGCTTGAAGGGAGGAATGTAGCCTGAGATAAGTGGTGAATATTTGAAATAGCTACTATGGGAAAGAAAGCTGAAGAGCTGCATGTAAAAAGTCTTCCTAGAAGATCTGAAGGCACCAGATAAGGTTGTAGGCCATGAATTGGTTGTGGCACTGGTCCTGACAAAGATGTGATTTTCTCTAGAGGACTTCGGCCATAGATGTTGGAGCACAGAATGTGGTGGTTAGATTTATCCAAGAATGGGGGTTTTCTGGGCAGCTTTAGTGACCAGATGAGTCGAGTCAGATAAGCATATTAGCAAGAGGAATATACGACGAAATCTAGGCTGGATAAGAAAGGAAGCAATATCAGAAAACAGTCACAAGGCTTCTCACTAGGCTCAGCTTGGAAATAATTGTAGATCTTAGGCTCCAAAGCAAAAGGTTCAGGGGTGTTTCCAATACCCCTTTTGTTGCAAAATGCAGTTATCCTTGTATCAACAGACTGCAAGTACTACTTCCAAATAATAAATGGGCTTTTTGATTAATAGGTACCATGGTACTAATGCCTTAGATTGTTTTTTTAAAAAAAGAAAAATATATAAAGACAAAATAAAAGAGTTGAGAGGGCTATGTCCATGGCTCAATCTGAAGCTTTAATCCAATTTTTAATATCATGTATTTTTGTGATTATAGAAGTAACATATCCCAATTGCAGAAAATTTGAAGGCTACACAAAGGAACTAAAAATGACCTGTTACAACCACATCCAGGGAAAAAAAAAGCTAAACTACGTTAGTATATACATGTGTATATAGTTTTGGGTCCTGTTTAAATGCATGGGTTTGGAAGCTGAACTGGCTAGGTTCTCATGCCAGAACAGCCATTTCAATAGCTTTGTGATTTTAGGCAAATTATTGAACTTCTGTGTCTCAGTTTCCTCTTCTGAAAATGGTAATAAAAATACTTCCTATCTCCCTAAGAGATAGATGATGATGATGAAACGAGTTAATACATATGCAGTACTTAAAACAGTGCCTAGAACATCCTAAGTCCCCAATAGAGGTTAGCTATCATTATTATGTGTATATATAAAAGAATTTTGGTCACAGTCCTTGGTTCAAACTCAGTGTCAGAACCACCCATTAAAAAGGATATTAAATAAGAACTGGAGAGTAGACCTCAGGAAAATGGACTTTTCCATATCCTAGAAAGCTAAAGGCAGATATTTTGTCCAAAGACATCTGGGCTCCTTCCCCAGTTGAGGATGTGGCCTTGTTAATGCTGAGTTTGGTTCAAGAACCAAAAGAGCCTGTTAGTTCTAAACATCCCCTTAAATGGAAGTACACAGATAGTACAAGTTATTTTTCCAGAATGGTGACATAGACTCTGAATATAAGAAAAACTAATGTTGCAGAAGGAAAAAATTAGCTATACTTTTGGACCTGGCAGGAATGTTTCCTGTACAGATAGCAGCACCGGCAGCTGTAAATCTATAGGGAACTAGGGACCAGGGTAAGTCCATGCTAAGATATGCTACAGCTGCTCCTACCTTACAAGGCTTTCTCCTTGTCTAATTAAATCGAGAAATTACAATGCGTGGTCCTTTCCTCACCAACACATAACTCACCAGAAATACTGCTGGTGTTATCAAAAGCAGAATGTAAAATACTGCAATAACTGTATATATGTTCATACATATTTATATTTATATTTGTGATATTAAAAAAAGGGTCCAAATAACCCTTTATCACTGGGGGTTGGGTAGCTGATGGAAAGTTGTATTTTGGAGTAAATATATAGGCCTTTATCTATGATCTATGCAATTATTTGTCCCAATTTATCTTTACCTATTATTGTTATATGTTTTACACATATACATTTTCAATGTTAAGCAAAATGATCTATTGATTTTTCTTGATTTCTTCCTTATTTTTATTACTAGAAAGTCTTTCCAAGTTACTTTTATTTTATTCTAGTTAATTTATACCTTCCTTTTTTTTTTACATTTAACACTTGAATCCTTCTGAAATTTGCATGAACTTTATCTTATCTTATAAACGATATAAGTATAATAACTACGGTAATACATTAAGCATTTGAGTATTGTGTATTGAGATAAGCATTTTACAAGTATTATATATGCTTTTATCATTCACTGTAAATATAAATAATTAAAAGCATAAACACTTTTAAAAAGAAAACTCCAAAATCCCTCCACCTATAACTAACATTTTGGTGAACAATTTTCTAGACATTTTCATATGCTTATATGCTCATGTAGATGTACAGAAATAGAAGTATTCAGAAATTGAATTACACTGCTTTGTAACCTACCTTTTCCATTAAATTGTATATATGGATATTTTTCCCCATCAATAAATGTAGGTCTACATTATCTTTAACATATACATAATAATTGGCTAAATTGACACATCCCAATTTGCATAGTTAATCCACTATTACAGCCAGTTAGGTTGTTTTCAAATCTTTGTTACTATAAACAAAATGTTAATAAACATTCATGTATATGTATCTTTTAGCACTTTCATTTATCCTGTTAGAAAAATTCTTAGTCAAATCGCTAGCTCATTGGAGGTATGTACATTTTATATTTTTATACAGATTGCCAAATAAACCTCCAATTTAAACAGTGCACTAGATCATCCGTATCCCCACAGCATTGTCAACACCGTGTTTTGATAATCTTTAAACCTTTTCTAATCTGATAGGTGAAAACTGTTAGTTTTTATCTGCAAAGTGAGTTTGTCTGTTGGTATGCCTTCCTTTATTATTCTGTTCATAACTTTTTATCAGTTTTCTATGAGGACATTTTTTAATTGATGTTTAGGAGTTCTGTATATACTAAGAATATCTACCCTTTTTTATGTGTCATAGATATTTTTCCTAGTTTGTTGTCTGTTTTTCTAATCTTGATTATGGTAATTTTTGCCATACAGATTTTTTTTGAAGGTTAAATTTATTAATCTTTTCAAGTCTTCACTCTTCATGAAATGATAAGAAAATGCAACTCAATCTCAAAACTGTAAAAATATTATGTGTTAAATCACAGTTAAATATATACATTTCAAAATAATATATAAAATTTTATAGTACCTTTATAGTTTATTTTTTTACATTTAAATCTTTGCTCTAGCTGGAATTAACTTTGATTTAAATAGTGAGTACAGATGTAGCTTTATTAACTTTCTCCTCAAATGACTAACCCTGTTGTCGTAACCATATTTATTGAAAAGTCCATCTTGTTTCCCAACCCGTGGGTTTAAAATGCCTCTTTATCATATCTTAAAATCCACAGCATACTTGAGTTTATTTCTTTGGACACTATTCTGTTAAATTGATCTGTCTCTGCCTGCACAAATACCACAGTACTTAATTATTATAATTTCTAATACAATTTATATGTGGAAGGGCAAGTTCCTTATAATTCTGCTTCTTCAGAATTTCATCTGGAATTTATTTTAGGGTCTGATGTGATGTAAATATCTCAGTTTTCCCTCAAATGGAGTCGAGGTGATTTCTATAATGTTACTAACTGATTCGTGTTCTGAGAAAGGAGGAAAGTGGCAGCACTATGGCACTGGCGACAGTGAATAACTCTGCATAAACTCATAAAAGCAGTTGCCTTTGTGAATATGTTTCTAGATGGAAATAAATGTGGAGAACCATTGTTGCATAATGGCACCATACAATAGAACTTTCTTCAGTAATGGGGATGTTCTATAGCTGCACTTTCCAATACAGTAATCATTAGCCACATGTGGCTACTGAGCAGCTGAAATGTAGCTAGTGTGACTGAGGAACTGAATTTTTAGTTTTATTCAATTGTAATCAATTTAAACTTATACAACCACATGTTTATTGGACAGAGCACTTCTAGAACACAACTATTAAAAATCACTGCCCTATTATACTGCTTCGTAGCATTATTGGCAGATAACAGATTTGGCAATTTCCTATTTAACCTGAAACTATCATTTAGATAGAGATTTTCAGTAAAATGCTAAGGCTAACCCTGAGATCTCAATGGCAACTCAAATAAATATGTAATGGATACCCCCTGTATGCATGGCACTCTGCAGAATAAGCGACAGATAAGACAGCCTTCAAGAGGTTTAAACTTTAGTAGAGGAGATAAAGTGATAAACAAATAATAATAAAGGCTTCAGAACAAGGTAACATAACAAAGTAACATAAAAGAGGAATCAACAGTGTCAAGAGAGTTCCCAAAAAGCGAGAAATTCGACTACAGAGCATGAGAGAAAGAGTAGGGAGAGCTGTAGAGAAGAGGTGGCACTTAAGCTGATTCTTGAATACTATTAATTCTCAACAAGCAGAGTAGTAGAGATGGGAGGGGGAGAAGGAAGACACTCCAAGTTAAAAGAACGGCATAAGCAAAAGTACAAAGAATGAATAACAAAGGTTATGTAAGGTGAGCTATCAGGTCCAGCCAGGTCACCATGTGAGCAGGAAAGTAGTGAGAAATAAGGCTGGCTAGGTAAGGGGAGGCTAAATCTCAAAGAGCCTCAGATTTTTGTCCAAAGAATCTGGTCTTGACTTTATAGCTAGTGGGGAGAAAATGAAGTTGCTTTAGACTGGTGCCATCTGAGCTCAGGACCTCAGACAAATAATAGATTTGTAGTATCAACAAAATCAAGTTCCCAACTTAGCTGTACTACCTTGGAGAAATCATTTAAATACTTGGATTCTTGGTTTCCAGCATGTGTAATAATGAAAGACCACCCATCTCACAAGATAATTATGAACACTAAGCAAGATAAGGAAAAGGGAAAAGCATTTAACAAAGTATAAAACAAGCACAATATAAATGTTACAAATTTAAAATGAAGTACAATGATTTATTTGTTTCCTAGATGTGTGACACACACCCAAGTATGCCAGGACAAAGCAACCTATTCAGGCATAGTAACTATAAAAGAAAAGACTGTAAAAGAAAAGACTCTGAAACACAGCCATAATAATAATTTTTCAAGGAGTAATTTCAGCAGGCAGACTGATAGGAGACAACACTCTTATTTGGGTCCCTGGATATTTAAAGATGATACAATATTTGGGTTAGTAGTAACAAAAGTCCTCTAGTTCAATCTCCCAAATCTGATGTTTGAAATCCAACCCAGTGGTTGGCCAGGGTAGGCACATATCTGGAGTGGTGGAAAACCTCCTGCCGTTACAACACAACCTTTATTTAACGTGTCAGGCAACTCTGTTAGAAATTCTAATTGTCAGAAATTCAGATTCAACGATCTACACCACTTAACATCCACTCACGAGGTATCCCACACTCTTAGGTAAAGAACTAAATGGGCTTCAGGAAGATTTGTCCTAATATGTAGGATATACTGAATTGGAGAATAGACCAAAGACAAGAAGAAGAGGCTTTTATAGCAGGCCCACCCAAGAATCCCAAGGACCTACGAAAAAAAAAGAATCCAGAGGACTTGACAGGGAGTGGAACAGTAGCAATGCAAAGGAGAAAACCTATTCCAGAGACAGAACTCAAGGCATTTAATAAAAGACAGGATACACGAGGCAGGAATAAATAAAGCACACAGGAATCACAGATGAATGAGGTTTGAGGCGGAGTGTCAAATTAGTGTTTGAATACATTTCACATGCCAATAAAATACCCAGATGGAGGAATAAAGCAAGCCAGGGAAAAAGCATTTTGGAACTCAGGAGGGAAGCAAGGTACAGCTACATGAAGAGGTGAGTTTTAAGGGGAAAAACATAAAGCAAGAAGGCGGCTAAAGCTGGGCTCCTCAGCACAAAGAATATGTATTTAGGCTATTTGATCAAAGATTTGGAGCCATGACTGTGGCCGGGGAAGCCAGAAAGAAACTTGCCCACGATGAATTCATGACAGTGCCTCCGATCTCATTGGGAGGCAGTTCAAAGGGAATCAGCCCAAAGAGTTTGAATTCGTGGTAGCTTTGGCCAAACGGACCCATGCAGTACACCTTTGCATCAGGCCTTATATTGGCCAGGCATGTGTTACTTTGGCCAATCCCTTGGCACTGACAGCTCAGAACCCAAACTTAATAAGAGGCTTCTTTTTTCACGTCCTAGCTCAGGATAATTAAAGCACACATTGCACATTCAACATTTATCTATCTTTCTCCACCAAACTGGCTCTGATCATGGCTTCCTGATGTAGGCTCGAGACACAAACCCCAGGGGTGAAGCAGTGTGGGCTGCTGGCTACAGCTAGAAATCAGCCTGAAAAGCCCTGTTAGCCCACACTTTAAGGTTTGGTGGTGACTTTTCTTACTTTTACATCTTGTTACTAAACAGCTAAAGCTTGGGATTCTTTATTTCTTCCACTTGGTCATAGTGCATGTTCATCAAGGAGTTTACAGTACTTTTCAAATGAAGAAGGCAATGGGTTTATTCTTCTTCTAACAGTCCTGGCTGCAATCAGTACTGTCACAGTTACAGAAAACAAAAGTACAAGGGAGAAAATGTATCTTTCTCCTTTAAGTTTCATTATACTGCAACAACCTGTCATAGAATCTACTCAAACTGCATACAGTGATGACTTCCGTAAAGGAACAGCTGTGAACACACAATTCTGTTTTACCAAAGTATATGATCATTTCAACCATATTTTAACTCATTTCACTATCCCAGCCTTTCCCCTTCTCAAATAGCAAATATTTTGCCGTGAGCTACTTCAATGAACTATACAAGCCAACATATTTGATACAATGAAGTTTACTGTTTTAAAGAAAACTGGAACAGTCACTTCATGATTCATCTCTTTTATAAGGTTGGACTCTTTAGAGTATTTCTCTTAAAGCTAAATAAAACTTCAATGGCTTTGTCCCTGTGGAGACAGGTGCCAAGTGGATAATTTGGGCTCTTCTCCAGGTAGCCACACCATCAGTTCACCATGGTAAGCAGCATATTCTTGTATGGACTCTATCACCAGTTATTGGCAAACAAGAAAGTTCTACTCGATCAAATAATCATGTATCAGGAAATGAATGGGTAAATCAAGACTCAGACTTGATTTTACCTGTAAAAGCCACAGTCCAGGGGCACTCCAACATCCCCTACACCTGACCAGTGCCCTTAGCCTCTGCATGTAGAGGTCCTAGCAGTAGGAGGCCCATAAAAACTGAAAACAGCCCAATTGCTCAACCTGAGTTAAGACCATCCAGAAATCAGTGAGGGCAGCAGAGGCCATACCAAAAAGCCCAGCTTAAATCCCCAACTCTACTGCTCTGAAGGCATGGCCTTGGCCTAACCAGCAGAAGCGGCCATGGCTCGCAGTCACAGAGGCAGCTTGGGTCGCCACTTGCCCCTCCTGACCCGCTGGGGCTAGAGCAGGAGCCTTTGGTGCTGCAGCCTTTTACCCACATTTAAATTGCTTTCTATTTAAATCATCTTCTTCCACCAAGGGTAACTGCGGGCTGTCTAGCCCAAGGCAGCCCCCAAATTGGAGAGCTCATATGGTGAGCAGGAGGCTCAGAGCTGGAGCCACTGCATCCAGGCCAGCCACCTTGCTCTCAGATAGTAGTGGCCCTATAGAAAGGGTTGCTCCGCGGAGGAGGAGTAGAAAGCATGGAATGGGCACAGGTAGGCACTTCTTCCTGAAGCCTCAGCTCACGTATACCTGGGAATTTCACTCTCCCTAGGTCCCAGGGTAGTTGCCTCATTCCTGTCTGGGGAAGCAAGGAGCACTGAGAAAAACACATCCCGAGAGTGGCAAGACCTGCAGAAGCCTAAGTGCCTGTAACCCTGTTGGCAAAGAGCTCAGTAGCGCAGCATCACAAGGGCACCACCGCCCCCAACTCTTCAGAGAGAGCCCGTGCAGGGGTAGAGGTGAGGGCCTGGGATGTCAGTGGGATAATAGCCTCCAGTCCTGCACACTGTCCCGGACACTTAACTCCTTCCCTTCCAGGGGCTGTATAACTGAGGTAGCCTTCCCGAGCAGTACATGCCTGCTGAACTGGCAAAGCCTAAGGGACATGTTCTTTCCTCTCTCCCTTCTTTCCTTGGGGTCTGACCCCTGGCTATGCCCGTCACATGTTAAATAATCTACAACTTGGCTCCCCCTGGCCAGGAAGAGAGAAAAATTTCTTCTTGGAAGTCTACAGAAGGTGAGATTGAAGGTAGTGGTGGGGAGCAAATTATTCGTGAATAGATCCCCCCCTCCAAACCCCCCCTCCGTGGGCTCTAGGGTAGCTTTCAGTCAAGAAGTACTTTTCCAGCACTTCAGCCCAGCCACAACTTTTGTGGGTGGCATGCAGGAAGCCTTAAATACCTGTTTACTGTCTCCTCCCTAAGTCCCCGGGTCGCAGGAACCAGGAGAAACCCCTGGAACAGAGAATTATTATAACCCACACTTCCTTTGCCACGTCTCTTTGCCAAAGCACTTTTCCTAAACGTCTGATAGTGACAAATCAAACTGGTTGCTCCAATTCTGGGCTCAGAGTGGGAAGGCGGGTCACATGCTGTGGATGTCCCTTCTCTCCCTCTCTGGGGTTCTTTCGCCAGGAGTCAAGCGCAACTTAGCGCGGGTCGGTCCTCTCCCATGAGCAAGGGTTCAGAGAGGGTCATTCAACCTGAGAAACCGGCTCAAGGGGCAGCAGAGGCTCCAGTGAAGAGAGGAGACGGGGCGTCCCAGGGTCTGTGCTGGGGTCCCTTTAGGTTCTCAGGGCAGGCAGGCAGAGATGGCCTCAGGTCGCCAGAGCTCCCCCTTGTCTCATGCTAGCTGGGAATCCCCAAGAGCGGGAACAAATTGCTAGGGAATCCCTCGGTGCTCTGCCCAGGAGCTGCCTCTTGTGTCCCATCCCCACGCAGTTTACTCTCTCGGCTGCGGGCAGAAATATGGGCAGAGTAAGAAAGAAGGGGCCAGTGGGAAAGTGCCTTCCAGGCCACAGAGCCCGCCAGCCAGCCGCAGACACTACAAAGATCCGGCCGCGGAAACGCAACGCACCAGCTCGACCTGGCAGGCGGCGCGCTCCTCCTCCGCAAGGAGCCCCAGGCCTTGGGAGCTCTGGTCCCTAAACTTTCTGGGAGGGCTGAAGAGAGAGAAAGGAAACCGGCAAGCGTTTCCAGGCGCGGGGACCAGGACTGCAGGAGAGGTAGAGTCCCTGTTGACTGCAGCCTCCCTGCTCTCTGCTGTCACCTGAGAGCCTAACACGTTCTCCCCTGGCCCTTGCCAGACAACTGTCCAGTTCTGCGAGCAGGCATTACCTGTCTGAGTCTTGCAAACAGCCGGCGACGTCCAACAGGGCTCACGCATACAGTTCCATGTCTGGGGCGCTGGGCCGCAGTCCAGGACGAGATGGAGAGCCGGGTTCCAGAGAGGGCCGGCTCAAGCTGCCGGAGCGGCCAGAGAGGCTGCCCAAAGGCGAGCAGGGCTGGAGGAGGCGGGGGCGGGGGGGAAGACAGTGTCTTCCAGAGCAGCGGCCAGAGCAGCTCCGCCTGCCTGTTCTCTCTACTCTCTGTCCTAGCCAAAGAGGATGCTCAGAAACTTCTCCCCGCCCAGGGAAGATTTCTAGAGTTCAGCAGAGCTTCTACGGACTTTAGGGGGAGCAGGACAGGGAGAGCTTAAAGAAGGTTCCTAAATCACTCGGCCCCTTCGCTAGAATGACAGGTGCCACCTCTCAGCTCCGCGACCAGCCTCTCCTAAGTCGCCTGCCTCCTAGCCTCTTCCTTTTTCGCGACTTTACTTCGGAGCAGCTTTGCTCCAGCCGCACCTTGTTTTGGCCAAATGGTGCACCGCGGGACGCAAACGCCTCAGCCTGTGGCCCTCACGCCCCTCGTGAGGAACGCACGCCACAGAGGGCAACAGCCCTTCAGCCCAGAGGGCAGCGCAGGCGGCAGGTGCAAACTCTGCCTGCCCGCCTCTCTCCCGCTTGTTTGCAGCTCTAGCCTTTCCCGGGAACCCTCTCCAGCCAGTGCGCAATAAGCCTACACGTCTCTCCTAGCTCCGAAGAGGGAAGTGCGCTCCAGGCTCGCCTCACATCCTGCCACAGCTGCTGCGGCTTCCAAAATATGCCTACAGGAGCGGGGAGAAGGGTAGTGGAAATCACCTAGAGCTGTGTCTTGGTCGCTAACAGTTTGGTGCCTCCGGGCTGACTGATTGCACCGGGGAGGAGGTGGGGATGAGAGAACCGCTCTGGCGCGTCATGGAAAACGGTTACTGCTGCTCCTCCTCCTCTTCCACACCCCTTTGGATTTGGGAGCGCGAGGAGGGGAGGGAGAGTGGAAAAGGCTGCCAACCCCGAGTCCCCCATCTCCTGGTTTAAAAAAAAAAGAAAAAGAAAGAGCACTGTCTCTTACCTTTCCCGGGAGAAGGAAAGCGCGTCCCGGCAGCGCCGTCTAGCGTCCGTACCAGTGTAGGCCGGCATACAGGGTTGGGCGAGCGCAGAGCCGAGTGCAAACGTGGAAAGCCACTAAACAAAGTTTTTCAGCTAACCTGGTCCCCTGTTCCACTCATTGAACAGGTATCTAGTTCAGCCAGGAGGTCACCTGCTTGGTTCCCCCCAGGCCAGAATTTAATATTATTAAAGGCCACCTAATTGTATTCATAATGCAAGCTTCCTAGTACCAGAGAGAACTCTTTTCCAAACCCTTCCCATATTAAAGATCCTTAAGTCTCAGGGTTCTCCAGCCTGTCAATCACACAGTGGGCAAGGAGGGTCCTGGAACCCCAGGATGTGCTCGGCGATAGAACCCCCAGACTATGACTGTTCATTCCGGTGTCTGAGACTTGCCAGCGATGATCCTGACCACCCGCTCACCAAGGTCATGCATCCCAGGAGCTCCTCTCTTTAAGACTGATAGTGGAGAGGAACTATGACTCAGGAACTGACAGGGTCTGGATTGCAGCGAATGAAGAGTACCGTTTCCACGCCAGGTATCTCCCAGAGAGTCCCGCTCAGCTCACGGGCGCCTTGCTGATTAACACACTTAACAGGATTGTTCATTTAACGGATCAGATGAGCGCTGTGCTCCAACATTTGCTGCTGTGCTGGGCTCCTATTAATTTGTCTTTCTCTGAGCTTTCTCCAGCTGTTCTCCCTAGGCTGCTCCATCGCTCTGCATTAGCTACAGAGAGAGAACGAGTGAGGGAGAGATGGAGAGAGGGACCGAGAAAGAGTCACTGAGCGCTCTGTGCGTGGCGCACAGCGCGCACCCGCGCCTTCTCAGTCAGCCTCCTTGGCCGCTTGACCTCCGTCCAACATCCACTCAACTTTTAGGGCCCAAGCCTGTGCACAATTAAAGTTACTATTCTTCTCTCACCTCTCATGCCAAGTTTAAGCATTCTGAGGACCATCTCACCTATCAAATCCCTCGAAACCCCACGCGGGAAAATTCCTTCTGCAATTAAGGTTAAGTCGGGGAATCAAGAGAGGTCGGACGCTGAAGGAAAAGTCCTTTTGGCAGGAACCAAGGCCAGTTACCCTCCCAGGTGTTTACGTGCGCCGCAGGGGGCAGGGAGGAGGCGGGGCTGTATTTTTGAAACAGAGAAAATGGCCTGCAGTTTCTGCTTCTGTTTTGTAACTGCTCTTTTGTTTTTGTTTTTCAGATATACGCCCATTCTTCCCAAGGGACCTAGACAGCCATTCCTCACTGCCTCTTTGGTACAGAGCTCAAGTAAATTTCTCTCTGCCCGCGTGCTTGCTCTGCTCAGCCCTCATCACCACTTCCAGCCAACCAGCCCCACTTACATCAATGTTACTCTCAATGCCATGTGTTTTCAACCAGCCAGGAACGGCAGAGTGGAAGAACACCACCTCCCTACATTTCACCTTCCTAGTTGGGTACCTGGTGCCTCCAGTCTAGCCCTATAGCATAGCACCAAGACCTCAGGCCCTGGGCCCCAGCAGAACAGCTGGGCTGAGAGAGGCCAAGCCACTAGGCCCCTCACTTACATTAGAGCGTTTAGGTGCCAGCAGTCAGTGTGAAGGGAGCTCACTGAGGATAGCAGCCAATAATATCCCTAAGCAAATTGTCAGGTAGACAACACATTAAAATCAAAACGTAAAACAAAAAGCCCTCTTTCTGTCCTGCTGATTCCTCCTTTCATCATTTTTCTACACCAAATTTGACCCAACTTCACTCTAACACCCAGTGCCTTTATATATCCAAGCTTTCTATATATCCAAGTTAGCACCTCTCACCCTACCAAATGTTACTCTCCTGTGTACCTACCATTCTTTAACTACTCTCTCTGCTGATGACAATGGTTGATATTCCAGTCTGATTAATGCCTAACTAGTCTGGAAAAGCTTACTCTCCTGAGTAACATCACTTTTCACCAGAGACTTTAAGAAGACTTTCCAGAATTGGAAATTTAAGGCATCATGGCAGATAAGTGGATTTTCTCTGGATGGGGAACGGGCTCTTGGTACCCATCGAAGAGAGCTGCTTGTTTGGCCAATCCTACTGGTCTGGTTTATGGTTAAATGAAGCAATCTCAAAGGAGCTGAGGAGTGTGACAATTAAGAGTCCAAAAAGGAAGAAGATGCCAAGAAAATGGGGAAGGAACCCATGACCTCTCAGAAACAATTTAGTGAGACTTTATGGTCTGGCGCCTTGCTCCTCCAAGTGTTATCCATGGACCAGCAGCATTGGAGCATCAGCTGGGAGCTTCTTAGAAATGCAGAATCTTGGGCCACACTCCCAGAACTGCCAAATCAGAATCTTCACTTTAACAAGATCCTCGGGTGATTTCATATACATATTAACAATGGAGAAGCATTTTCAAGAAAACCTTTCAATTCTGCCAAGCAAAGGAAAGGAAAAAGGGCAGTGAGTGAAATCACCCAAGGAGCTAATAATGAGATCTGGCATCACCATTGTCATATGATAAGCACCAAAGAACAAGGCCAGAGTCATATCTTTTTAGGACTATTAGGCCCAATCTATTTCATGACTATGGCCTATACATCAAATTATGGTTAGTATCCCTATGTATAGATGCTCTTTTTGCAAAACTGCCCTTGGTTACAGAAAGAAATAGGCGAGAGTGTGGGCATGACTTAATACAATTCAATCACTACTGCTGAAGAGACAAATCAATTCCCACGTTCCGCTAGAGTAGGGTCAGTATCATCATCTTCCTAATAATATTATGAACAGGACTTTACCGAGTTTGGCAAATTATGGGCACTAAATATGTGCTCACTGATCAATGGAGAGAAGAGCTGATAACCATTTAGTGAAGCCAAAAGTGTTTAAGAGGTTAATAATCGGGATAAATAGCTTTGCAAAAAATAACCAAAAAATATGCTGTACTTTATTCTCTCTGCCCAAAGCAAATTTCAAGGTTGCCTGGTAGGATAGTAAGGTGTTCCTAGACCTGGCTAATGGCCAAAATTATGGGTTTAGCATCTTGTTAAAGATTCCTGGGACCACGCCATGCCCCAGATCTATTAAATCAGAATCTCGAAGAGTGGATCTCCCCAGGTGAGGAGCACCTTTCTAAGCAAAACTTAAACCCCTTGAACCATAAGGAAAGAAATTGATGAATTTTACTACACCATAAGCAAAGTCAAAAGACAAACTATAAACTGGGAGAAAAATTGCAGCAAAGCGAAGGGGGAATTTTATTAGCATATAAAGGGCTCTTTCAAATCAATTAGAAAAAAATCAACCCAATAGAAAAATAGGCAAAGGACTTGAATAGATATTATGTAGTTAAAAAATGTAAATGGACATATGTAAATGTAGAAATAACTGCAAACTAAACCATAATGTCAAAGAATAAATGTTCCATAGTACAGAGTCTTAAGCAAGCATGTTAAGAAACAGACCCTCAATCACAGTTAGCTGGAGTGTAAACTAGGATGAGCACTTTGGAGAAGAATATGGCAATGTCTGTCAAACTACTGACATGGACCAATTCACTAGATATACACTCATATATAAAAACATATTTCTGAGTGAATACTCAAGAAATTGGCAATAATAGTTGTATTTTGGAAGAGGGGGTGATTGGCAAAGTGAGGTGAAAGACAAATTTATGTTTTGTATTATGTAGTACACTGGAATTTGTCACACCCTCACTGTTAAAGAATTGTCTATTTAAACCCTTTGCCTTGTGACTTTGAGTAGCTCCCACTAGAATAAGAGGAGCATATTTTCCCACTCCACTGGGGTTGGCCGTGTGACTTGCTTTGACCAAAGGTATATTAGCAGACTTGGTGCTAATGGCTTGGCCTCTCATGCTTCTTCCACCCACCAGTAGTCCTGGGCAGCTCCTGGTCCAAGGAAAATGATGAGATACAGGGAGCAAACTTGAAACCAGCCCACAGCATGAGGTCAAGCCCAGGCAAGCCCAAATGAGATCAGTTGAACCCAAGTGGATTTACAAACCTTATAAACATTTATGTTTCTTGTCGTATGACACTGATACCTTGTGGGTTTTTGGTCACGATGCATTATTGTAGCAATAACTAACTAATGCAATTCCATTTATACTTAGAAATATTCACTATGTACATCTATTATTTTCCACCCAACAAGTATTTGTTTTGATCATGAACACCCTAATTATCTATCATTAGGACACAGATTGAATAAACTATGGAACATACATATATACTTTCTCCTTCAGATTTATATTAACTTAATCTTAGTGACAAATAGAAATGTTACTCTTATATAGCTGTGTTCCCTCTTTTCCATTCTTGTATCATTATTATTATACATATTACATCTATATGTTATAAGCCCAAAACTGCATTGTAATAATTATTACATTATATAATTTTATGTCTTAAAAGAAGCAGAGAGAAGAAAAGAAAGCAAATATATATTTAAATAGTTTATATTATTATTTACCATTTCTGGTTCTCTTCATTTTTCCCTTTGGATTTGAATTACCATCTGGTGCCATTTTCTTACAGTAATATAACATTGCTCCTCATTTACACTGTTATTGTCAAATATATTACATTTTTATATAAGCCCAGTAGCACAATTATATATACATATATATTATTTACAATTATATTTATATATTATTATATGCATATATAATTGTATATAATATAATATTATATATATGTACACATATTGTTTTATACAATTGTTTTTTAAATCAGTGAAGAGAATAAAGGAAAACAAATATTTATTTATATTGTCTTTTATAATTATATAATTACCGTTTGGTGCTGTTTGTTTTTCCATGTGGACTGAAATTGCTTTGTGGGGTCTCTTGCTTTCATACTGAAGAACCTCAATTAGTATTTCTTATGAAATGGATCTTCTTTCAACAAATACTCTCATTATTAGTTCATCTGAGAATTTTTTTATTTTGCCTTAATTTTTGAAAGCTGGTTTTGCTGGATATGGAATATTCATTGATAGGTTTTTTCTTTCAGCACTTTGAATATGTCCTCCCACTACTGCCTGGCCTCCATTGTTTCTGAGCTATATCATCTGTTTATCTTATTGGGGTTCCCTTGTACGGGAGCAGTCATTTCTCTCTTGCTGCTTTAAAATTTTTTCTCTTTCTATTTGTCCTTCAGTATTTTTACGATAGGGTGTCTGTATATGGAACTCTTGGTGTTTATCCTTTTCATAGTTCATTGACTTTCTTGCACATGTACATTAATATTTTAATCAAATGAGAGAAGTTTTCAGTCATTATTTCCATAATTTTTTTTGCTCCTTTTTCCCCTTTCCTTTAGGTACTCCCATTATGCATCATTTAGTGTGTTTTAATGGCATCCCACATTTCACCAAAGCCCTCCTCTTATTTTACTATTTTCTTCTCTCTGTTCTTCAGATTACATAATATCTAACAATCTATCTTCAAGTTAATTGACTCTTTCTTCTGCCAGTTCAAAACCACTGTTGTGCTCCTCTTAACAATTTTTTCATTTTGGTTATTGTACTTTCGAACTACAGAATTTCCATTTGGCTCCTTTTAAAAAAATAATTCCTCTTTATTGTATTCTCTATTTCATTACATTTTCATCATAACTTATTTTACTTCTTTAAGCATTCTTTACTTTTGTTAAAAACATATTTATAATAATTTCTTTGAAGTCTTTATCTGTTAAATCTGACATCTTGGACCTCTCACAGGCAGTTTCTGTTGCCTGGTTGTTGTTTTCTCCCTCCTGTATGTGAGTCATGGTTTTCTGTGTTTTTGGTTTTGGGGGGCGGGGTTTTTTTGCATATCTTGTAATTTGGGTTGAAAACCGAAGCCTTTAGCTAATACATTGTAGCAACTCTGGACAGTGATTCCCCTCCCCAGTCTCTGGAGCTTGTTTTTGTTTTTGCTTGCTTGTTTATTTGTTCAGCAACTTGGCTAGGCTATTTTAGTGAAATCTATTTTTCCCACATGTGAAGCCTTTGGTGTCATTTCTCAGAGGACAAAGCCTTGGTCATGCACACAATCATCCTGGGATAACTGTAGTTTTAGCTGTGCTCTCTTTATCTCCTTCCATGACCTCTCTTTTAGGCTGTGTGCCTCATTTGGTATCACACCCAGCTAGTATACTCTACTAATTAGGTTGATTTCTCTGTTTTCAACAATGCCCTGAGTATAGATTGCTCTACAGTAACATCCAGTTAAAATTGGGCAGGACTAGTTTAGGGGCCAGTCTTTGAGGTTTGCTCTGACCCTAGGAGGGCTCTTCTTAGCTGTCTCTTTCTCTGGTTCTCTCTAGTGAACTAGCTATTCTATTGGTTAGCTTGGTCTTATGTAAGAGGAGCTACTAGCCTCCTCTTATTTGCTCACCACCAAAATTTCCATTGTTTTCAAGCAACTCTTAGGTTTGAACTTCCCTCACGTTCTGTTTCAAATAAGTCAGTTCATTTTAGGAAAGCTTCAGAACCTTCAGTTCTTATGAACTGTCTATCTACCTGGGAAAGATATCTGAGCTACTACTCCAGGCAGGGGCAGTAGCCTCTGATCTTCTTGGCTGCTCTCTCCTGGCATGAACCTCTGCTCTACAAGTGAGCTAGTGTAAGTGTGGTCAGGGCCTCAGTATTATCATCCTGTTATGCCTTGGGTAGGGCCTCTGCTCTATGAGTCGGGGCTGAGTGAAGGAAAGGAGCTCCCAGTCTCTCAGCCCCACTCACTAGGCATTTAGCATCTTCAAATTCATGTTCAATCAGATAAAAAATGCTGGAAGCTGTCCCATCCCAGTACGATACCATGTCCTTTAATTGGGAGCTGAGGCGAGAGGGAGTGCCATCTTCTTGGTGACACACACATGAAGTGGAGCATCCATCAAGATGAGCTGGGTAGTGGAAGAGGGAGGGAGCAGGTCGTGGATAAAGTGTCATAAACCCTAAGTGTTCTTACCAAGCGTTATTAGACTTTCTTGAATAAATATTTCTTTATTTGCTGTATGCCCTTAGGACAATTTCCAGATTTATTTACTTATTTACTTTTAGTTTTCATCGGTTATGCTTGTTTCACCAGAGAGTGGATCTGTGGTGCACCTCATGCTGCCATCCCAGAAGTGGAACTCGTAAATGAGTTTTCAAAGTTAAGAACTTTGTGAAAGGGGTATAGATAATAACAGCTCTGCCCTCTGGAAGCAAGTATTTACCAGACAGAAGAGGAAAACTGACAGGTCACAACTGCACAGGTGAGAATACAGTGAGTTCACTTTGAACAGGAGAAATTGTAGGGAGTCAGAGGAGGGAAAAATAACATTGGGAGGAATCAGGGAAGGCTTGATGAAGAGGTGGCATCTGAAACTGGTTTAGAAGATAAGTGGATATGAAGAGGGGCAATTTCAGGTAGAGGGCATAGCAGCCATTCGTTCATTTGTTTAGCGAATATTTATTGAGAGCCCACTATATGGGAGACACCATTTATAGGTGGGTATATAGCAGTGAACAACACCAACAAAAATCTCTGTTAAATTCTGGTGATGGTGGGAATATACTATATAAGCAAGTGGTATAATACAGCAGAGATTGGTGCTATGAAACAAGTAAAGCAGGGTAGGTGATATGGAGAGGGCCAGGAAGACTGTAATTTGAAATAGGGTGGTCAAAGAAGGCCTCACAGGAAATTCAGGATTTAAGGAGTGTCTTACAGGAAATAAGGGGACAAGCCCACCCTATAACTGGGATAGAGTGTTGCAGGCCAAAGGACTAGGAAGTGCAAAGGCCTTGAGGCAGGAACCTGCCCAGCAAAGAAGAACAGCAAAGAGACCAGTGTGGCCAGGACGAAGTGAGCGAGGGAGAAAATGGTGGGATTCAAGTTCAGTGAAATGGCAGGAGGGCCAGAGAGTCTAAGCATGAGCAAGTGTGTATGGCAGAAGATTGTGGTGCATTTTATAAGAAAAGAGGACCATCCAATGTGGTTTGTGGCCTAGTGTCCGTAGAAAGGATGAATGAGAGAGAGACCTGGAACAATTGATTGGAGCCAAATTGTGGAGGGCCTCAAATGTCAGGCTGAAGAGCTTGCATTTAATTCAGTGGGAAAGGCAGAGCTTCACAGGTATTAGCCTTCAAACCCCAGATTCATGAGGTGATAGTATATGTCACTTTCTCCTCTCTCCTTTCCCTCCTCCTTGCTTTATCTCCATCACCGTCCTGAGGCCTGAAGTAGGCAAGCAGAAATGTCAAGCATCACAAGGTGGGTACAGTCCAGGGATAACCATTGTGCTGGCCTCCCCTCTCCCATCTCAAGCCTTGATTGACTTCTTGGTGGGAAGGAGATCCCTGCCTAATACTCAACAGCTTTCTTTTACAGAACAAGTTTTCATGTTTTACTATATTGTCGGGAAATTTCTCCTTACCTCTCACTTAAATCCCTTTACATTTGGTTTATTCCTTAGAGAAGCAAGCAACTCTTCCATCAACTTGGGTTTCAAAAGAGAGCAGAAAAAAAAATAAGCCTCATATTGGAAAACCTCTGTTGCCCTCAAAGAAAGGAAGTCAATATTTATTTATTTTTATAATCACCAAGAAGCCCCTTGTCAAAGAAAAGTCAGATATCACTAAGCATCAGCACATTTGCCAGAAAGGGTAAAGCCAGTTATAAATAGCCTTCTAAAATCAATTGATTGGAGTTCAGGCTTCTATCACTAAAAGAAGAAAACGTTCTGCATTATAATAAAAGAAAATCCCAATCATAGAACCAAAAATGCAGCAATCCAGAGCTTAAATAAGCACCTCTGACTCATAGGGAAATGGTTTTTCTACATCAGGAGCCAATACTGTCTCTATAATGATGCTTTAAATTGGACTTGTAATTCAAAAACCAATGCTGTAGGTTAAGGTTTCTGGTTTTGACGAGTACTTTTAAAGCACTGAGAAGCTGGGGGTATTCTGAAAGAAAGGGAGCTCCATAAGGCAATTAATTATTGCCATGTATTTCTGGGTGAACGCTCTTATACAGCGTTCTAGCAATTGAAACTTTCAGCTATCACTTCAGCTCATTTGTGGCACAAGGAAAACTGCTCTTTTTATTAAGATGGCCTGGCAACAATGTGTAATTTTGTAGTTTATTCTAGATCACCAGGGAAAATTTTAAGTATCCTCAACATCAATTTACTGTCAAGTATATGGTACTGCTGTCTCAGTATTTGAAAATTAGCATATGCATAACTTTTTATTAACCAGAAAGCTGGATTAACCAGAACATCATTTTCCTTAGCCTACCCAATAGCTGATATTTTAACCAAGAAGAATCATGTTTTACCAGAAAGTATTGTTACAGAACAAGAACAAACACCAGGAGTAGCTTTATCATTGCACATCGTGGACAAATATCCTTGTAATCTGCTCAAAACTTAAAGACGAAGATTTTTAACAAAATTTTAAAACCCTATCTTAGTCAATTCAGGTTGCTGTAACAAAGATACCATAGATTGGGTGGTTTAAACAACAAATATGTATGTCTCACAATTCTGGAGGCTGGAGGTCTGAGATTAGGGTGCCAGCATGGTCAGGTCCTTAGTGATGGCCTTCCTCCTGGTCTCATTGTGTCCTCACGTGGTGAGGGGGAGAGGGAAGGGAAAGGGCGGAGGAGGAGGGGGAAGAGGAGAGGGAGAGGAAGAGGGAGGAGGAGGGAGAGGGAGAGAGAGAAAGCTCTCTGGTGTCTGTTCTTAAAAGGGCACTAATCCCATTAACAAGGTCTCCACCCTTCTGACCTAATTACCTCCCAAAGGCCCCACCTCGTAATACCATTACACTGGAGGTTCAGATTTTGACATATGAATTTTGGGTGGATGCAAGCATTCAGTCCATAACAAATCCCTACTCTCTAAAAATGCCTGCTTTAGGCAGGTGGCTTAGCTTAAAAATGCCATGAGCCTCCAATAAGAACTGCCCCCAACACCCAGCCCCATACCGCCCCCAATAGAAGTCTTTACTTCTTAGAATATAAAACATCTTAGGAATTTGGTAGCTCTTATTTACTTCCCATCAAGATACCAAAGAAAACTCACACTTGTCAAAAACATCACTAATTAACTTTCAGAAAATAAAATTTCACTTTGTTGGACTTTGACTGCATGCTGGTTATTTTAGGTCATACACGTCGAAGCAAAGCAGCAAAGCCCCATGCAGAACATACTCGGAGAGGAAGCAGAAAACCTGAGAAATTTTTCTGTTGCTGCTGTTGTTGTTGTTTTTAAAATCCTGGTTCTGCTATTCATCTGTTCCTCATTTGGTATCTCTGTTTTTCTCTCTCTAAATTGCCTTGGGAGGAGGGGGTGGTGAATATTGTCACCTGACGAGGATAAGGTGCAGAATAATAAAAAAGTGCCTGCAAAGGATTTAGAATGCCTTGGAGATAAATAGCAACGAGCTACTATTATAGTATCATTAATAAGCTAAAAATAATAATCAGACACATTTGGTGAAAATGCTTGGAATGCTGGGCTAACATAAAATACATCTTTCATAGAAGAAGGAATGGATTTGGATCTTGATATTTTTCTTTCTTTTCTTCCTGGTATTGCCATTTCATCATGAATCATTGCAGACATCCATTCTCAGGTCCTCTGGGTCAATTTCCTTATGTGATGACCAGAACTCAAATTTGTTTCTCTTTTCCTTGTCATGGTCACAAGCTCTAGATACAATAGTGATCCAATGAATTCACTCCAGATGAACAAAACCATTATCAATTTTGAATCTTTCTAAATCTTTCAATTATAATGGGTCAATAAACAGAACTTTGTCTTTCATATGCCAAAACTTCATATAAGAATGCTAACACCTTTTCAGCAATTTAGAACCTCTGCCACTTTAGATCGTCTTTCACTTCTCTTGTCAGGATTATGGCATAAAAGTGTTATGCTTTAAATTATTTATCATGTCACTTTTTAGAGTCATCTCTTTTTTTAGCTGAATTAAGAGATTAGGAGCATTGGAATAAAATAACCCAGGGACTTTGAAATATACAGTAAGGTGAAATTATTTTTAATGATACCTTTGATTTATATTTTAATTTTAAATGTCCAGATAAAGTGGTATCATTAAACATACTTTAACTTTTTATAATAAATCAATCGTACCTTAATTATTACGTTATAAAGTAAGAACACATAAATTATTCATACATATCTACTGCAAATTGAATTTCTAAAACTATTTTCCATATTCTGGTCTCATCTTAGCCACTAGTGGAAAATAGTCCATTTCACAGCCACTGCTAATATGACACAGTTGGCAGTCTTTACTTAGAATAGGCTTAGGAGTGAATGAAAAGAGAAATGTCAATGTTGTAGAATATAGATCAGATGAGAACATACTTCCAGTGAAATTGAGCATTTATGCAATAACAGAATAAAGAATGAGTTCTCAAAAATGTTACCATTGATTAAAATAGAAATTAGACATCCAAATATTTTAGATTTTGTTTTTTGGGGTTTATTGATTTTACGTTTTATTTTTTAAATTAACTCATTATTTGATAACTTTGCATTACGGACTTGCCTCTCCCTCCAGGTTTGCTCCAATTCACCTATGCGCTTTGCTTTATCCCCTAAGGGCCTTGGTGAGCACAGAACCCTCACTTGACGCCTAGTTAGGTGTGAAGAACAGGCAAGGGTGAGGACCAAGAATCAGTGGTGTGATGGGAGCTATGGATCCAGCCCCTTACAAGGTCACAGTTTTGCCTCGCTGGTGTTCTCCTAGGCTGGCGCAGAAATAGAGATGAAACAAAGGCGCTGTTCAACCCCTCCTTTCAGTACCAGTTGCCATGCCACAGAAGCCCTCCCACTTGCATCACGACCCAGGTGGGGGAATCTTTCACAAAAATGGTCAATTTGATTCTCCTCCTCTTTCCTTTTGGTACCTAGCCCTCAGGAGCCCAAGCTGCCTTCTGGCTCTCCAAGGGTTCCCATTTAGCCACCTCACCTAGGCCTTCTCTTTCCCAGCAGCACTCCACACTTGAAACTTTCCCACTTCTCCTCTCACCCTTCAGACTGGACCTTCCCTTTGCTTCAGCCCCTTCAATCTTTGCTATTTGCAAACTGAAAAGGTGCTCAGGTGATAATAGGTTGTTGTAATACACATAGTATTCAATGGTAACAGGAGCCCTTTCTTTATCCCTAAGAAGAGCCCAGGAATGTCCAGCTCTTAGCAAGAAGGGAAATTATTTCGTGTGGGGAATTGGACCCCTTCAGTCACATCCCCCACAGTGCTAGATTACCCAAAGGCACACAAAGCACTACTTAAGGCACCAAGAAATTGGCTATCCCCACCTACTCCCTTTCCAAGAAGAACAAATTCTGAAAGATGTTGGTATTTGACAAATAAGTGGGGGAAAGCATTGATTTAGTCATATGGGAGAAAAATCAAACTTTAGAAACTTTCTTTCAGTTATTTTAGAGTTTGGAGTTTTTGTGGAGGGAGCCATAATCTTAGTGCTTAGGTCCTCTAAAGGGTCTGACTCTTCTAGGTGGGAGAAAGTAGACTGCTACAGCCATTGCCACCACCATTTCCCCCTTGTAAGTTCAGGCATGTCTAAGATGCAAGGAGCAGGAAAACGCAAGCTACAGCACATGGAACCTGGTGCGCGCACAGGAACAATACCTCTAGCCCATGGCTCCAGGCCCTTTAACTCTCATCAGAGGGCCTGGGATGGCTCTCCTTTGCTCCTGGGATATACGTTAATGCCTTAATGCCAAGCCGAAATGATTAGTCCAACTGTGAAGGAGAAGATTCTTTGGTGACACACCTAACTCTGGCCCTTCCCTTCAAATGTTTGTCACCTTTGGAGCTTGCTGTCCCTAACTGCTCCATTGAAGCTCATCAGCCAAACAGGGTTATACTTCTTCTTTCTGTCTTTGATTCCCCCTCCCTGCTTTCTGCCCTCCCCAAAAAGCATTAAAATAAGAACTCACTTGTTAAACTCATTTCTAATAATGAGTTTGAGGGGGTGGTCCTTTGCAGAAATAACATGAGCCTGGAAATCAGATAAACTTGGATTCAAATTCTAGCAGCACCAGTATTTATGAGCTATATTACTATGGGCAAAGTAATTAGCCTCACTGTGCCTCAGTTCCTCGTCTGTATGATGGGTATAAAAATCATCATACCTACTTCATTAGAGATTGTTTTGAGAATTAAATAGTATATCATATGAGAAGCACTTATCATATTGGCAGATAGATACTCAATAAGTGTTAGTTCCTTTTCCCCCTAAATGAGAAAAGACATATATATTTGACTAGTGAAGTTACAACCCAATGTCGTTGGTTTCTAATTCAAACAAAAAAATATTTATGGACCATCTACTCTGTGGCAGGCACTCTTCTAGGTTCCAGGGATTAGCACTGAACAAAATCGACAAAATCCTATAACCTCATGGGGCTTATATTCTAGTGGAGAGAGTTAGACCCTGAAAAATAAACAGGTATGTATATGTCACATGTTGGTAAGTGATATGAAGAGAGATAAAGCAGTGACAAGGGAATAGGTTGTGTAGGGCAAGCAGGGAGAGTTGCAATTTTATTTTTTTATTTTTATTTTTTTCTTTTTTTAAAGATTTTTATTTTATTTCCTTTTTTCTCCCCAAAGCCCCCAGTACATAGTTGTATATTCTTTGTTGTGGGTCCTTCTAGTTGTGGCATGTGGGACGCCACCTCAGCATGGTTTGATGAGCAGTGCCATGTCCGCGCCCAGGATTCGAACCAACGAAACACTGGGCCGCCTGCAGCGGAGCGTGCGAACTTAACCACTCGGCCACGGGGCCAGCCCCGAGAGTTGCAATTTTAAATAGGGTGCTCAAAGTAGAAAGATCTATATACAAATCTCGGGGAAGATCATTCCAGGCAAAGAAGACAGAAAGTGCAAAGGCTGTCAGGTGGGAGTCTGCTTGGTGTGTTCAGAGAACAGCAAGGAGACAAGCGTGGCTGTAACAATGTTAGTGAGGGGGCAGTAATAGAATCTCAGAGAGGTAAGGAGTGAAGTCAAATCATGTAGGGCCCTGTGGGTCATAGTAAGGAATTTGGCTCTTACTTTGAGTGAGATGAAAAGCCACTGGTGAGTTTTCGAGAAGAGCAGTGACATGATCTGACTTGCATCTTAAAAGTCACTCAGTGGCTGCGATAGTAGAGGGAGAAAAGGAAGAAGCAGAAATCCAAGCAAAAGCTGATGGTGGCTTAGACTAGAGAGGTAGCAGTGGGGATGGAGAGAAGTAGGCCGGTTATGATACATTTACCTATGTCAAATGGTAACAAATTCTTGGGAGAATACTAAATTAGTGTAAGAGGGAAAGATTGTTGGGGTCTGGGTAGGGTTTACAGGGAAGTCTGATGCTTATAGAACACATTGCAGGAAAGGAGGACAACACTGTGAAAAATGTGTAGAAAATCCATTTGGGACAGACATCCTCGCAGGGCTTTGTGATCCATCTAGATCAGCTTTTCTCAACCCTATCTTTGCGTTGGATCTCCTGGAGAAAGTTTTTAAATGAGACAAAACAAAACAAAGCAAAGACAAAAACAGGAAGCATCAATTTTCCCAGGCCGTATTCCAGATTGATTGAATCTGAATCTGTGAGGGTTGGGGCCTGGGTATCAGTACTTTTTACAGCTCCCCAGGTACTCCTAAAGTACATTCAAGGTTGATAACCACTGACCTAGATATGAGTCTGGCCCTGCCACTCAACTTTAGGAAGAGCTCCAGACGGGTTCCACTCCTGGGAATACTAGTGAGTTAGTTGAATCCACTGCCTTGATCATGTGATATGTAATCTCAGAATGCTGCCACAAATCAGGGAATTCCAAATCCCTCTAATATTGCTACTCCCCACTTTGCCAATCAGCCCCTTCCCTTCCAATGAAGTTTGCTTTCTCATAGCTGTCCAATTCCAAAACTGGACTGAAGCTGCCACGTGAACAATCTCTCCTGCTGCTCTACCCATACCATGTAGCAAGGCTCCTTCCTCTAGGAAACTTTGATCACTTAATGCACAGCAGCAGAATGTTCCCCCGACCCCATCTACAAACATCCACACTTAGAGCTTAAAATACACCTCAGAAGTGCTTTACTCGTATGAAAACAGTAGTTCCCAACATTGATTGCACATTAGAATCACTAGGGAGGTTTTTAAAAAATACTCAGGCTCGGGCCTCATCCCAAACCGATTTAATCAGAATGTATGGTGATGGGGCCCAGCGATCAGCATTTTTTTAAGAGCTCCCTAGCTTTTTCTAATGTACAGCCACAGTTCCAAAACACTGTTCCACATCTATGCTTTTAATATCGGTCCTCTAACTTTACAACTCACAGTTTTGTTTTTAAATCTCTTTTCTACAGTTTACCTAGGGAGCAAGATGAAGATCTCTTATGCTAAGAGATAATAACCTTAATAACACTAACAGTGGTGTAACAAGGATGGGACAGTGGAGCAACTGCCCTGGGTGCAGACAATAAGTGGTATATTTTCTGTAAAGAATTTTAAAACAATAATAAAATTGACTAAAAGTTAGTTTGCTTTTTGTTATCACCATGTGCCATCATTTCTAAACAATGTTACTGATAAAATCTCCTCACAAGGCAGATCGCTCCCACTGCCCTCTCCTGTTAGTATGCCTCTGCTAACAAATAATCACTTTCATAACCAGGTGGGGGAAGTGCAATTGCTATCAGTTGGTTTCAACTGTAATTTCACAATGGAGAGAACAAGAAAGATATCTTTGCATAAAGAGTCTTCCAGAGCTGTTAAGCAACTTAGGGAGAGAAGGAAGGCATTCTTTAACTATGCTAGCTTTGCATAATAAGCTCCCCCCGTTTTTTGCAAGAGAACAGTGATGTTTGAATAAGAGCACATGATAGATGGCTAAATGTAATATAGGCACACCCTGCTTTGTAAAATTGATGTAGTAGATATGATGAATTGGCACACAGCATTCATTTCTGCCTTCTAGGGAGCCTATCTGTAACAGAGATACTAGAAGACTAAAAACTCCAGGGTTCGCGATGCAAATTAGGAAAATTTAAGTGAGGTGGAGACTCTTCTTGCCACTTTGGCCATTGCTAATTACCAAAAGCAAGATGTGGAAAACCTTGGGTCTTGCTGCAGCAACATTCAGGGTTCAATCATTAGATCTGTGAGTATTGAGAGGTAGTTGTTGTAAGAGCAGTGAATTCCTTATGGCTGGACTGCAGACATGTCAATGTGGTCTTAAGGTCAACTTTAAAGTTCCACTCATGGTCTCCTCATTGTTGTCACTCCTCACCTTCCTGAACGTAGCAGAGTTAGCAGTACCCCTGATGGACCAGTTTGACAGTGTTTATTGGGAGTCCTTCCTAGAAGCCTAGTCTAGAGCCTTCTTTTCTAGATAAGAATTTTCTAAGAACCTGATTGCCTGTATTTAACCATTTTCTGTTTAAAACAGCCAGAGTGGTTCTGTTTCATATAAATGAATGCTAACTGATACAGTATTTGGTACTGATCAACAAATATTTATTGAGCAATTATTCCAGTGAACATGACAATAAAAATCCCTGCCCTCAAAGATCTTACAATCTAGTGTGAGGGTACAGAAAATAAAAATAAATATATTTTAAAAAAGTAAGTGATATAGTATGCTAGAAAGTGATAGTGCTGTGGAAGGACTATAAGAGGGATAGGGAGTGCCAGGGTTTGGAGAAGGATGAAATTTTAAATGAAGTGGCCATAGCATTCTTCACTAAGAGAGTAACATTTGATGGAGATTTGAAAGTGATGAGCACCCATACTAATTGATCAGACATCCATTCTAATTGGTCAATGCCTCTGACATAACAATTGAAAAAATTATTAAATATTACACTTAGAAACTGGGACAATTCATAACAATATGAATACTCTGAACCTCCAAAGTCCACTGAATTTCCTTTGCCAGCAGAAGAAGCCTCTCCTCATAAGTCAATGAAGGTGGTCCAGCCCTCCTGAAATATCCCACAGTGCTACCACCCCTCAAAGTCTGACCTCTGAGGAGAAGGATAACATGCAAAAAGTATTCCAAGATTCTGTTAATTTTTGTCAGATAAACTGACAATATTTTTCAGATAAAGTGACTGAGAAATATGTGTAGGAATGGATTTAAAAATGCGAGGCAAGGGAAGAATATAAGTTTTTAATAGGATTTGTAGAAATGGGTACACCTAAAATAATCTCTAATTTCAATGTGCTAGCTCAGACAGCTGCATGTGATTTATCAAGGCCAATCAAGGCAGAAGCCCTGGTAAAACCCCTGCACTTTGGGCTGAAACACAAGAGAATTGCGCCACAGGATTCAGGATAAATTGAAAGTAAAACAACTTTCACATAGATAGCAGCTAAGCTCTGAGTCATTTTGGTGATACAGAAAACCTCAATCTTAATATTAGATCAAGATGATTCCACATTGCTAGTGTTCCCAGGCATCTGGCAAAAGCAACAGAAAATAATCCATTTCTGAAAAAGAACATTATCTCAAGCTTCACATTATTTCTAAAAATAAATGTTTTAGTACAGTATCTGGCATAATGAAATATAAACCAAACCAGATAATTTGAACAATAAATAAAAGAAACAAGAGAACATAAAAACAGACCCACAGAACTCCAGCTATTGAAATTTTCAGACATAGATTTTTTTAAAAACTATGTTTACTAGTTTCTAGAAGAAAAGGGAATTGATGAAAAATTTAAACAGAAAACAGGGGCAGGGAAACCCACAGCAGATTTTTAAAAATAAAAACTCCAGAAATAAAAAATGCAATAATTAAGAATAAGAATTAATGGCTGAGTTAAACAGAGATTAGATGCAGAGGAAGAGAAGACTCATGAACTAAAGTACAGTTTTCAAGAAAATATGCAGAAAGATGCATGGAGAGGCAAAAGTATAGGAAAACAAAAGGTAGGGCAACAATTCTGCTTCTGATTATATACCCAACAGAAAAGCATGCACATGGACATTGAGAGACATGCATAAGTATGTTCAGGGATCCAGTGTCAAGATGGTGGCATGGGTAGACTCTGAACTCACCTCCTGCCATGGACACAACAAATTTACAACTACTTTTGTAACAATTACTCCTGAGAGAGAACTGAAAACTGCATAAAAATAACCCCCACAACAAGGGACAGTGCTGAATGAGGTGAAACAGGCAGAAATTCCTTTCTGGAGAGGAAAAAGCCACAGTTTAGCCATGATGCTTCAGCTAGGAGCAATCTTAAGGTAGTGAGCCTTTCCTGGAGGAGCAGGGGATCTGACAGGGAGAGCTTTGCCACAATAAGCAGGTTTTAGACTCAGCACAACTGAGACAAGTGTCATAATATCTGGCTTTGCTGGCTATTAAAAAACAACAGTAAATACCCCAAGAAAAGCCATCAGAGGTAAGGGGTAAAAAGTCCTGCTCTTAAATGGACCATGCACAAATTCACCCATTTCAGAAAGTAACATACAATCACATAAAATAACATAAAACCAATAATGGTTGAGAAGAGTTTCCCTTGATAGGCTCTGGGTACATCTCAGTGACAGGTGAGACCTCCCCAGGCTGAGACCAGCTCCCCAGGGACAGAAACATTGGTGGCAGCCATTATTATGACCTAGTACAGGTGTACTGACACAGACACTGGCAGATGCCATTGGTGTTCTCCCCAAGGTCTGTTAGTGTAAGGGTCTACCCCACCCACTAGAACACCAATTTATTCCACCTCAGCCAGGGCAGGAAGCCTACCCTAAGGACTGACTCCACCCCTCTGGAAGGTCTCAGGCAACTTGTGGGCCCTCATAGGCACAGTGCCTGGAACCTCCACAGCTGAGTGAGTAGGTCTGCCTCTGCAGGGCAGGGCATGCACAAGAGGTGGACCTACATTGGTGAAGTGTGTGAGGCCACTACAGTGGGGTGACTGGGACCACTTCAGTGGGTGAGGGCATGTGCAGGGGTCAGGACTGTGTTGATGGGGTGTGTGGCCCTGCAGACAGTGGAGCTTATGAGCTCCAGCAGACTTGTGCTTCTCAAATAGCCACATAGAGGATCAGCCCCACCTTCCAAAACCTGAAACAATTGGGTGCTCCCATGCCTGGGGTCAGGCCTACTCATCTGCACTCCTAAGAGAGTTGGCAACAGCATTGCAGGGTGGAGGCCTACAGCAATTGCAAGTCCTTGAACCTAGAAACCAGCCATGCTGGGGACCTACTAACTTAAGAGAAAAACTGCAACAGGAATGTGTTATTAGACCTTGCAGCCAACAGTGCAGGGGCTCCTCATGCCTGATAAAGTGACTGAAGGGACCATAGCAGCCACACGCAGATAAGCATTACAACCAGCTGGCCAGGGAGACAGTCCAGACTCCTCAGGCGCCTACAGTGAGAGGAATCCTGCCATAACAGAAGGATACATGTAGCTTACACAGGGGATACTCCTGGAATATTTTGAACTGTTGACAAGAGGGAAGCACATTGCTGGGACTCATAAGGCATCTCTTACATAAGGCCACCTTTCCAAGATTGGGAGATGTAGCTGATACACCTAATACATAGATATAAGCAGAAAGAGGCAAAATGAGAAGACAAAGGAATACATTCTAAATAAGGGAACAGGACAAATCCTCAGAAAAATAACTAAAAGAAACAGAGATAAACAATCTACCTGACAAAGAGTACAAACTAATAATCATAAGGATGCTCACTGATGTTGGGAGAAGAATGGATGAACTCAGTGAGAACTGCAACAAAGAAGTGGAAAATATAAAAAAAGAACCAATCAGAAATGAAGAATACAATACCAGAAATGAAAAATTCACTAGAGAGACTCAAAAGCAGAGTAGATGATACAGAAGAACAGATCTACAAGCTGGATGAAAGAGTACAGGAAATCACCCAAGATGAACTGATAAAAGAAAAAAGAATTGAAAAGAACCAGGACAGTCTAAGGGACCTCTGGGATATCAAGCACACTAATATCCATGTTATACATGTCCCAGAAGGAGAAGAGAGAGACAAAGGGGCAGAGAACCTATTTGAAGAAATAGATGCTGAAAACATTCCTAACCTAAGGAAGGAAATGGACAGCCAGGTACAGGAAGCACAGAGAGCAGCCAACAAGATGAAGCCAAAGAGGCACACAACAAGACACACTATAGTTAAAATATCAAGAATTAAAGACAAAGAATCCTAAAAGCCACAAGAGAAAGGCAACAAATTACCTACAAAGGAAGCCCCATAACGTTATCAGGTGACTTCTCAGCAGAATCCTTATAGGTTAGAAGAGAGTGCCATGATAAATTTAAAGTGCTGAAGGTAAAAAACCTACAGCCAAGAATACTCTACCCAGCAACGTTAACATTCAGAATGAAAGGAGAGCTACAGAGTTTCCCAGACAAGCAAATTCTAAAGAAGTTTATCACCAAGAAACTAGCCTTACAGGAAACGCTAAAGGGATATATTTAAGTGGAAAAGAAATGACCACAAATAGGAATAATAAAATTATCCAAAAAAAGGCCAATAAAATCACTAGTAAAGGCAAATACATAGTAAAGGTAGCAGATCCACCTATGAAGCTAAAATGAAGGACAAAAGACACTGGGCCTGGCCCAGTAGTGTAGTGGTTAAATTCAGTGGGTTCCACTTCAGCGACTCAGGTTTGTGGGTTCAGATTCCAGGTGTGGACCTATACTACTCATCAGCCATGCTGTGGCCATGACCCACATATAAAGTAGAGGAAGACTGGCACAGATGTTAGCTCAGGGCTAATGTTCTTCTTCAAAAGAAAGTAGACAAAAGTACTAAAATGATCTATTTCTATGATAAGAGAGTAACAAAAACACATGCACAAAAAAGAAGTTAGATATGATATGAAAAACATAAAATGTGGGAGGAAGGAAGTAAGAGTAGAGCTTTTAGCAAGACGTCAAATTTAAGAGAAAATCAACATAATATATATTGCCATATATGAAGGTTATTATATACGAAGCTCATTGTAATCACAAAACAGAAACCTATAACAAAAACACAAAAAATTAAGAGAAAGGAACTCAAACATAATACTAAAGAAAGCCATCAAACAACAAGTGACAAGAGCAAGAGAAGAAGAAAGGAATGAGAAGAACTATTAAAACACCCAGAAAAAAAGTAACAAAATGGTAATAAGTACATTTTTATCAATAGCTACTTTAAATGTCAGTGGACTAAATGCTCCAATCAAAAAGCATAGGGTGGCTGATTGGGTAAAAAAAACGAGACACATATATATGCTGTATACAAGAGACACACATCAGACCTAAAGACACTCACAAACTGAAAGTGAAGGGATGATAAAAGTTAGTCTATGCAAATGGCAAAGAAAAGAAAGCTATGGTAGCAATACCTATATCAGACAAAATAGACTTTAAAACAAAAACTGCAACAAGAAGGAAAGAAGGGCACTACATAATGATAAAGGGAACAATCCAACAAGATGCTATAACACTTGTAAATAGCTATGCGCCCAACAGAGGAGCACCTAAATATATAAAGCAATTATTAGCAGACGTAAAGGGAGAAATAGACAGCAACACAGTAATAGTAGAGCACTTTAACACTCCACTTAGACCAATGGATAGATCATCTCAACAGAAGATCAATAAGGAAACATTGGCCTTAAATGACACATTAGACAAGATGCAGTTAATAGATATATACAGAACATTCCATCCAAAAATGGCAGAAAACACATTCTTTTCAAATGCACAAGGAAGATTATCCTGGATAGATCACATATTAGGCTACAAAACAAGTCTCAATAAATTTAAAAGGATTGAAGTAATACCAAGCATTTTTTCTGACCACAATGGTATGAAACTAGAAATCAACTATAGGAAGAAAATCAGAAAAGCCACAAATATGTGGAGATTAAAGAAAATGCTACTGAACAATGTTTGGGTCAATGAAGAAATCAAAGGGGAAATCAAAAAATACCTGGAGACAAATGAAAATGAAAATATGAAATGCCAAAATTTATAGGATACAGCAAAAGTGGTTCTAATAGGGAAGTTTATAGCAATACAGGCCCACCTCAAGAAATAAGAAAAATTTCAAATAAACAATCTAGCAGTGCACCTAAAGGAACTGGGAAAAGAAGAACAAATAAAGCCCAAAGTCAGTAGAAGGGAGGAAATAATAAAAATCAGAGCAGAAATAAATGAAATAGAGATGTTAAAAAAATAGAAAAAAATCAATGAAACTAAGCACTAGATCTTTGAAAAGATAAACAAAATTGACAAAGCTTTAGCTATACTCACCAAGAAAAAAGAGAGAAGGCTCAAATAAATAAAATCAGAAATGAAAGAAGAGAAATTAAAATGGACAGCTCAGAAATACAAGAGATTATTAGAGAATACAATGAAAAGCTATATGCGAATAAATTCGATAATATAGAAGGAATGGATAAATTCTTAGAATCAGAGAACCTTCAAAACTGAATCAGGAAGAAATACAGAATTTGAATGGACCAATCATCAGTAAGGAAATTGAAACAGTAATCAAAAACCTCCCAAAAAATAAAACTCCAGGAGCAGACAGCTTCACTGGTGAATTCTATCAAACATTCAAAGAAAACTTAATACCTATCCTTCTCAAACTCTTCCAAAAAATTAAAGAGGAGAGGAAGCTTCCTAATTCATTCTCTGAAGCCAATTTTACCCTGACACGAAAACCAGACAAAGACAACACAAGAAAAGAAAATCACAGGGCAATATCACTGATGAACATTGAGGCAAACATCCTCAACAAAACACTAGAAAATCAAATAAAACAATACATTAAAAATATCATACACACTATGGAAAACAGTATGGAGATTTCTCAAAAATTTAAAAATAGAAATACCTTATGACCCAGCCATCCCACAACTGGGTATCTATCCTAAGAACCTGAAATCAGCAATTCCAAAAGTCCCATGCACCCCTATGTTCATGGCATCATTATTTACAATAGCCAAGACGTGGAACCAACCTAAGTGCCCAGCAACTGATGATTGGATAAAGAAGATATGGTATATATATACAATGGAATACTACTCAGCCACAAAAAAGGACAAAATCATCCCATTCACAACAACATGGATGGACTTTGAGGGTATTATCTACAACATGACTAACAATAATGTACAACTGAAATTTCACAAGGTTGTTAACTATCATAATCTTAATAGAAAAAAAAATAGCATACACCATGATCAAGTGGGATCATTCCAGGGATGCAGGTATGGTTTAACATCTGCAAATCAATCAATGTGATACACCACATTAACAAAATGAAGAATAAAAATCACATGATCATATCAATAGATGCAGAGAAAGCATGTGACAAGATACAGCATCAATTTATAATAAAGAGTCTGAATAAAATGGGTATACAAGGAAAGGACTTCAACATAATAAAGGCCATATATCACAAACCCACACCTAAGAACATACTCAATGGAGAAAAACCGAAAGCTATCCCCCTAAGAACAGGAACCAGACAAGGTTGCCCACTTTTACCACTCTTATTTAACTAGACTGGAAGTCCTAGCCTAAGCAATCCGGCAAGAAAAAGAAAAAGAAACAAAAGGGCTCCAAATTGGAAAGGAAGAAGTGAAACTGTCACTATTTGAAGATGACATGATTTTATATATAGAAGATCCTAAAGAATCCACCAAAAACTTTTAGAAATAATAAATGAATATGGTCAAGTTACAGGATACAAAATCAACATACAAAAATCAGTTGCGTTTCTATACACTAACAATGAAGTAGCAGAAAGAGAAATTAAGAATACAATACCAATTACAATTACAACAAGAAGAATAAAATTCCTAGGAATAAATTTAACCAAAGAGGTGAAAGATCTGTACAACGAAAACTGTAAAATATTGTTGAAAGAAATTAAAGAAGACACAGAGAAATGGAAAGACGTTCCATGCTCTTAGATTGGGAGTATTAACATAGTTAAAATGTCCATACTTCCTAAGCAATCTACAGATTCAATGAAATCCCTCTTAAAGTTTCAACAACATTTTTTACAGAAACAGAGTAAGAATCCTAAAATGTATATGAAACAACAAAAGACCCCGAAGAGCCAAATACCCCTGAGAAAAAAGAACAAAGCTGGAGGTATCACACTCCTTGATTTCAAAATATACTACAAACCTACAGTAATCAAAACAGCATCATACTGGCACAAAAACAGAAACACAGATTAATGGAACAGAATCAAGAGCCCATAAATGAACCCACACATCTATGGACAGCTAATTTTCGACAAGGGAGCCAAGAACATACAATGGATAAAGGAAAGTCTTTTCAGTAAATGGTGATGGGAAAACTGGACAGCCACATGCAAAAAAATGAAAGTAGACCATTCTCTTACACTATACACAAAAATTAACTGAACATGGATTAAAGACTGGACTGTAAGACCTGAAACCATGAAACTTCTAGAAGAAAACACAGGCAGTACACTCTTTGACATCAGTCTTAGCAGCATATTTTCAAGTACTATGTCTGACCAGGAAAGGGAAACAGTAGAAAAAATAAACCAATGGGACTACATCAAACTAAAAAGCTTCTTCACAGCAAAGGAAACCCTTGGGAGAAGATATGTGCAAATGATATATATGATAAGGGGTTAATATCCAATTTATATAAGGAACTCACACATCTCCACAACAAAAACGTGACAACCCAATTAAAAATTGGGCAAAAGATCTGAACAGATATTTCTCCAAAGAGGATATACAGATGGCCAACAGGGACATGAAAAGATCTTCATCATCACTAATTATCAGGGAAATGCAAATCAAAACTACAATGAGATATCACTGCACACCTGTCAGAATGGCTATAATTAGAGAAAACAACAAGTGTTGGAGAGGATGTGAAGAGAAGGGAACTCTCATATACTGCTGGTGGGAGTGGAAATTGGTGCAGCCACTGTGGAAAACAGTATGGAAATTCCTCAAAAAATTAAGAATAGAACTACCACAGGATCTAGCTATTCCATTGCTGGGTATTTATCCAAAGAACATGAGAACACAAATGCATAAAGTTATATGCACCCTTATGTTTATTGCAGCATTATTCACAATAGCCAAGACTTGGAAACAACTTAGGTGCCAAAAACCAAACGAATGTATAAAGAAGATGTGGCATATATACACAATGGAATACTACTTACCCATAAAAAAGGATGAAATCTTGCCATTTGTGACAACATGGATGGACCTTGAGGGTATTATGCTAAGTGAAATAAGTCAGAGGGAGAAAATCAAATACCAGATAATCTCATTCATAAATAGAAGATAAAAACAACAACAAACAAACAGTGACAGAGATTGGAATGGTGGTTACCAGAGGCAAAAGGTGGCAGGGAGGAGAGTGAAAGGGGTGATTAGGCACATGTGTCTGGTGATGGATTGTAATTAGCCTGTCGGTGGTGAACATGATGTAATCAACACAGAAATCAAAATATAATTATCTATACCTGAAATTTATATAACGTTACTGCAATAAAAATTTTTTTCAATTTTTGAAAATTTAACAAAGAATGTGCTTTACAGCATTACTGTACCAGCACCAAACTGAAAATAACCAAGACATTTTCCAACAGAATGGATAAATTGTAATACTTTCATAGAATGAATACTATACAACAATCACAATGAACCATAGCCACATGTGACAACTTGGGTAAATCTCACAACTATAATGATGAGCAAAAGAAACCAGGTAAAATAGTACATACTCCCAATATATACTTCTATTTAAAGAAGGTTCAAAAACAGTTTGAATATTTTTGTCTGATTAAGGATGCGTGTTAACATGTAAAATTAAAAAGAAATGTAATTTAATGCTTATTATAAAAAGTAAGATAATAGTTATACTTTGGCAAGAGGGAGAGTTATTTGACTGGAAAGTGGCATGAAGAGGATTTCTAGGGTGCAGGCATTGCTTTATTTTGTAGTCTGCATGATTGTTCTACAAATGTTCACTTTATCATAACTCACTAAGCTGTACATTTTCATTTTACACACTTTTCTGAATGTGTGTTATATTTCACCAAAAAAAGAGGTTTAAAATAAGCACGATAGTGGCTGCCCTCTGTAGTTTTGAGATGAAAGTAGGAGATCCACCATTGAAATGGGCTCCCTCATTTCAATGGGAATGATAGTATCAAAGAGTGGCAGATACCAAGTGGCAGCACTTAACCACCAGATATAAGTGAGCCTACTTACTGCAATAAGCAGCAGAGCTAGAGTATTACTCAGAATGGCTTGATCTTCATAGGACTAAGATACTAGATAATTATTCAAGACACCCTTGGACTAAAATAGATGAGAAACCTACTAAATTCCTACTGGATATATACAACATAGTCCCTTACCTAATTCCCAAACCTGAGACAATTCATAGAACAAAAGCCCTTTAAGAGAGGATACTGTAACACCACCACGAGCATGTACTGTACATCTCTCTTCATAAATTTACCAAAAGGAATCTGTTGTCACTGACCAGAATACCTGCATACTGGGGAAAGAGAAATACCTAAAACCTTTAGGGATCATTGGACACTGGCTTTGAGTTATGCTAATCCATAGGGATCCAGAATGTCACTGTGGTCTACTGGTAAATGCAGGAGCTCGTAGGAGTCAGATGACAAAATGGAATTTTGGCCACATCACAGCAGGCTCAGGAGGTCTGTGAACCAATCATGTAATTATTTCTCCAGTTCCCAAATGAATACATTGGAATTATTACTTGGCAACTGCCAAATGCCCACATTGGCTCTCTAAGCTGTAAATCAGTGGCTATCATGGAAAGAAAGGCCAAGTGAAAGCCTCTGGAACTTCCCTCTCTACCAAAAGAGTAAACCAAAAGTAATACTGTATTCCTGGGAGGAGCACAAAGAATGGCGACACCATCAAAGATGTGAGCAGGGATTGTGATTCCTATTACTTCCCATTTAAGCAGCCTATTTTGCCTTTGCTAAAGAGTCAGGTCTTAGAGACTGACAGTGAATTATCTTCAGCTTAATCAGTGAGATTCTCCAATTTGCAGCTGCTGTTTAGATGTAGTCTCTTAAAGAGACTGGAGCAAATCAGCACAGTCCCCAGCACCTGGAATGCAGTTATCAATCTGGAAAGTGCTTTTAGACCCCTGTACCACTCAGCAGGAAAGACCAGAAGCACTTTTCCCTAATCTATCAGGAACTGCTCTTAGATTAACACTATTTTATTTCAGGGAGACATCAATTTTCTGTTATAATTTCGAACACCGGAACTTTGATCATCCCACAGGACATCATGCTAGTCTATTATTATTATTATTGATGATATCATGCTTATAGGGACATAGGGACCAGGAACTCCAGATTCCTTGGTGGTCAGGAAATAAAATCTATGAACATCAGAGGCCTGCACCTCAGTGAAGTTTCTGGAGATCCATTGGTCGGGGATATACTGAGGTATTCTCTCCAATGAGGAAGACAAGTGTCTGCATCTCACAGCTCTTACCACTAAATAAAGAGGCACAATACTTAAGGGCTTCTTTCAATTGGGTGGCAACTTATACCACACTTTACTGAGCAGGTTTGATTCATTTACCAAGTGACTCATAATTCTGTCAACTTTGACTGAGACCTGGAGCATTAAACATTTCTCCAGTATGAGCAAACAGAATGAGCAGCTCAGTCACTTGCTCCTTATTGCCAAACATTCAATGGAAATTGAAAGGTACCTGAACTGAACATAATGAAAACAATATATAACTTCCAGGGCATAGTAAAAGAAGTGTTTTGAGAGAAATTCATAACCTTAAATGCCTATAATGAAGAGGAAGCAAGTCACAAAATTAATGAGACAACTATCTATCTTAAGAAATTATTTGAAAGCCAAGAGAATAAATCCAAGAAAAGTACAAGGAAAGATATAATAAATGGAAGACTAGAAAGTAATGAAATAAAAAACAAAGATACAAGACAAGTAGATATTCTCTTTGGAAAAAAGTAACAAAAGTAAAAAACCTTGCAAGATTGATCAAGAGAAAAAGAGAGAAGTCATGATAATATATGAGTGAAATGGGGGACATAACTACAAATAATATAGTATGTTAAAAGATAATAAAACAATGCCATCAATACCAAAGGCTAATACTTTTGAAAACTTTGGAGAAATGGACAAATCCCTAGAAAAATATAACTTACCATAACTAACTCCAAAATAATTTTAAATCTTAAATCATCTTATAACGATTTTAAAATTTTGAAGCAGTGGCTAAGATCTACCTGCAAAGGAAACACTACATGAAGACTGTTTTATAGACAAGTTCTACTGAACTTTCAAGAAAGAGACAATCCCAGTTTTACACAAACACTTTCAGATAATAGAAAAAGAGGGAATACCATCAAACCTATTCTGCAAGGCAAATATACCCTGACACCAGAACAAAGAAATTATGAAAAATTGAGATTATAGGTTCTCTTAACTCATGAATACAGATGAAAAACTAATAAAATATTAAGAAATCAAACAGAACAGTGTACAGAAAAGACAATATATCATAACCAAATTGAATTTATCCAAGGTATGCAAGGATGGTTTAATATTAGACAATCCATAAATGCACTTTACTATATTAAAGAGTTTATATGGAAAAACCACATGATCATTTAGTAGATATGAAAAGTCTTTGATCAAATTTAAAAGCCTTATGACAAAAAAAGAAAACTTTTTAAATTAGAAATGGAAGAGGAGATTTCTTAACCTGATTAAAAGAATCTGTAAAATAATCCTAAAGTTAGCATTACTTTAAATGAGCAAACTTTGGAAGTGTTCTTTTTAAAATCAAGAACAAGACAAGGTAATGGGACACAGCAAAAAAAAAAAAAATACAAAAAAAAAAAACCACACCAACAGTGGTTTATCTGGAGTTTTTTTGTTTCGTTCATTTGTTCGTTTAGAAAGATTAGCCCTGAGCTAACATCTGCTGCCAATCCTCCTCTCTTTCCTAAGGAAGACTGGCTCTGAGCTAACATCTGTGAGCATCTTCCTCCACGTTATATGTGGGATGCCTACCACAGCATGGTTTGCCAAGCAGTGCCATGTCCGCACCCAGGATCCAAACCGGTGAACCCTAGGCCACCGAGAAGTGGAACGTGCAAACTTCGTTGCTGCGCCACCAGGCCAGCCCCAACCAAAAGTGGTTTAAAGGGCATCTAGACTATATGAGAAGGACATCCATTTACTAACCCTAGAGCATCTGCTAAGTGGGTGAGAAACTGCTGGAACTCTTTCCAGGGTTGGAGGCACCAGTGAGAGCCATTTTTTGCATTCTCCCTCCACCTTGAAAGTGTGAGTGGAAGCACAGTCCAAACCCTAGCCAGCCTGCTAAGTCTTCCCCAGCATGCCCCAGGCCCCTGGCCCAGCTGTGCCCCCGAGGTGACGTCAGTGTGATGCACCTCAGGTCCCCCCACCTACACTCGCCTCAGCCCTGGCCATTCCACCATGGCAGCATCAGGGCAGAGCACACTGGGACCTCCCTGCTCTATGTTTGCTTCAGCCCCAGCTGTCCTTCCAATGCAGCCTAAATGCAGTGCACCTTCAGACTCCCCTGGCCTGATCCAGCCAGCCTACCAAAGCCACCTGACACACACAGTCTATACAGGGGACACTCCTACATAAGTCCACTCGTTTAAGACTGACAGAGGTAGCTGTTTTGCCTAATTCATTGAAAAAAACACTAGAATGTAAAACAAAATGAGGAGACAAAGAAACATGTTCCAAACGAAAAAACAAGATAAAACCCCAGAAAAAACCCTAATGAAACAGAGGTAAGTAATTTACCTGATAAAGAGTTCAAAGTAATGATCATAAAGATGCTCACCAAACTCAGGAGAAGAATGGAGGAACACAGTGAGAACTTCAACAAAGAGCTAGAAAATATGAGAAAGAACCAATCAAAGCTAAAAAACACAATAACTGAAATGAAAAATACACTAGAGAGAATCAACAGCAGATTATACAATACAGAATAAAGGATCAGTGATCCTGAAGACAAAATGGTGGAAATCATCCAATCAGAACAACCACAAAGAAAAGAATTTTTAAAAATGAGTATAGTTTAAGGGACCTCTGGGACAACATCAGGCCTACTAACATTCACATTATAGGAGTCCCAGAAGGAGAAGAAAGAGAGAAGGCGCAGAAAATTTATTTGAAGAAATAATGGCTGAAAATTTTTCAAACCTGGGGAAGGAAACAGACATCCCAATCCAGGAAGCACAGAGAGTGCCAAACAAGAGGAACCCAATGAGATCCACACCAAGACATACTACAATTAAAATGGCAAAAGTTAAAGATAAAGAGAGAATCTTAAAGGCAGCAAGAAAAAAAAAATAGCCAGTCCAAGGAAAAACAGGATTGAAACAAAAAAACAGCCCACTATTTGGGAAAAAATATTCACAAGTTATTTATCCGACAAAGGGTTAATCTCCATAATATACAAAGAACTCACACAACTCAACAATAAAAAATCAAATAACCCAATTACAAAATGGGCAGGGGACATGAACAGACATTTCTCCAAAGAAGATATACGGATGGCCAATAGACACATGAAAAGATGCTCATCATCACTAATCATCAGGGAAATGCAAATCAAAACTACACTAAGATATCACCTTACACCTGTTAGAATGGCAAAAATATCCAAAACCAAGAGTGACAAATGTTGGAGAGGCTGTGGAGAAAAGGGAATCCTCATAGACTGTTGGTGGGAATGCAAACTGGTACAGGCACTATGGAAAACAGTATGGAGATTCCTCAAAAAGTTAAGAATAGAAATACTTTATGACCCAGCCATCCCACTACTAGGTACATATCCTAAGAACCTTAAATCAGCAATTCCAGATGTTCCATGCACCCCTATCTTCATTGCAGCATTATTCACAATAGCCAAGTCATGGAACCAACCTAAGTGCCCAGCAACTGATGATTGGATAAAGAAGTTGTGGTATATATATACAATGGAATACTACTCAGCCATAAAAAAGGACAAAGTTGTCCCATTCACAACAACATGGATAGACCTTGAGAGTATTATGTTGAGTGAAATAAGCCAGACAGAGAAAGACAAACTCTGTATGACTCCACTCATAGGTGGTAGTTAACAAATGGACAAAGAGAACTGATCGGTGGTTGCCAGGGGAAAGGGGGGTCGGGGGAGGGCACTAGGGGTGAAGTGGTGTACCTACAACATGACTAATAATGATGTACAACTGTAATTTCACAAGGATGTTAACTTTTATAACCTTAACAAAAAATTAATTAATTAATTAATTAATTAAAAAAAATAGCCAGTCACATACAAGGGAATCCCCATAAGACTATCAGCTGATATTCCAACAGAAACTTTGTAGGCCAGAAGGGAGTGGTATGATATATTCGAAATGCTAAAACAAAACCAAAAACTTACAAACAAGAATACTCTGCCTGGCAAGGTGATCATTCAGAACTGAAGGAGAGAGAAAGTTTTCTGGACAAGCAAAAACTAAAGAGGTTCATCACCACTAAACTGGCCTTCCCAGAAATGTTAAAAGGTCTTCTTTAAGTGGAAAAGAAAAGGTCATAACTAAAAATAAGAAAACATATGAAAGAAAAAACTCAGTGGTGAAGGCAAATATTTAGTAAAGGCAAGGGATCAGCCACTTTAAAAGCTAGTATGAAGGTTAAAAGACAAAAGTAATAAAATCAACTATAACCACAATAAGTTGTTAAGGAATACATGAAATTAAAAAATGCAAAATATGATGTAAAAAACATAAAACGTAGGGGTGGGTAAAAATGTAGTGCTTTTAGAATGCATTTGAACCTAAGCAACCATCACCTTAAAATAGACTCCTGTATGTATAGGTCGATATGTAAGAACCTCATGGTAACCACAAACCGAAATCCTACAATAGGTACATAAAATATAATAAGAAAAGAACCCAAACATATCACTGAAGAAAACCACCAAATCACAAGGTAGGAGAGCAAGAAAAGAAGAAAGGAACAGAGAAGAACTACAAAACCATCAGAAAACAACTAACAAAATGGCAATAAGTACACACCTATCAAGAATTGCTTTAAATGTTAAAGGACTAAAAGCTCCAATCAAAAGACATAGGGTGGCTGAATGCATGAAAAAGAAGACCTATTTATATGTTGTCTACAAGAGACTCACTTCAGATCTAAATACACACACAGAGTGAAAGGGAAGGGATGGAAAAGATATTCCACACAAATGGAAATTAAAAGAAAGCTGCGGCAGCAATAGTCGTATCAGACAAAATAGACTTTAAAACAAAGACTGTAACAACAGACAAAATTACATAATGATGAAGATGCCAATCTAAGATAAGGGTATAACATTCTTACATACACATGCTCACACACACACACATCAATGACAGAGAGGATGAATAATCTGTGGTATAAACACATAATGGATTAGTATACACCAGTCAAAATGGATGAACTACAGCAACACACAATAGGTACGATTTTAAGAAAACTAATAAGTAAAAAAGTCAAAATAAATCATCAACATTACATGCAGCATGATATCCATTCCATAAACTAAAACACAACAAAAATTTAAAGTATACTCTTCAGGAATATATTTCCATGCAATAGGACTTTATTAAAATGGAACAAGGGAATCATGAAAAGGAGAAGCAGGTTGGTGCCACTTCAGATGGAGGGAAATGTTGTGCTGGGAAGGGTTATTGTCAAGGTCATAGATTTTGCTTTGGCTGGTTGAGTTGAGAATGTTTATTGCATTATTAAAAACAACTACAGTTAATTAATAACCAATAAATAAATAGAGGAAGGCTATATGTGAACCAGTGATGAGAGTGTGCTCCCAGAGTCTAGGAAAAAAAATAAAATTATGTAAGACTGCAGTAACCCAATACCAGCAGAACCATGGAGGACCCAAGCCCCTCAGGAAGAGTTGTCGGTCACCTCACAAAGTGAACAGCCCCGCCCTGCAGAGGCGCTAGCTGAGAGCAAAAGAACGCAGAAAGGATAGAGGAAGAAGCAATTTACAAATACTTAGGAGACATGGTCTTGTAACCAGTTTCAAAACGAGAACTGTAATAGCCATCCTATTTTCTGCCTTGCTTACACACACACAAACATACACATATTTTTTCCTTTCCCTTTCCTCAACTATTTTATGTAAAAATGTGTTGCTAGTAATTAAGTTTATTTTCGTCTTTAAGTTACAGTATCTCCAGGTGGGATTGTGACAAAACCATATGATGAACGAACATCATGCAGAGATAGATTCGGTTACTGATGAGACTCCAGATCTCCCCCTTTTTGGAAGAAGATGGATACAGTTTTGTTTTTACCAGAAAGAGTTGCATTATGTTAGGCATTACCATATTGTCATTGCTTTTTTTGTTTCAAAGTGTAAGTATGGAAAGACAAATATGTACAATGTTTAGTAGCAAAAGAGATGGTGAATATGGTGAATTGCATTCAGCACCCATTCTCACCTCCTTCTAGTATGCCTTCCCGTACTACTTAGCCTGGGAAAATAAAATCTACATTTCTGAGACTCCCATACAGTTATGTTTCTGGATGCAAATTAGGTTTCACCAATTAGATGTACTTTCATGAGATTTAGAAGGCAGAAGTGATTTGAGGATCATTTTCTTGCTACGTTGGTTGTCACTGGTGAGCAGTCTTGAAGACCTTGGATTTTTCTGCAGCAGCATTCTAGCATCTGTAGCTTAGCTGGTGCTGAGAGACAGTTGTACTGGGGTGAAGGGTGGACGCAACCTCGAATGTTCTGGCAACAGCTTCATGATGAAGCAGGTAGCTGCAGTAGTGATGGCTTCTGGATCCCTCAAGCACAGCCATGGCTGTGTCCTTGAACTCAGCAGTTCCAGCGGGGAGTTCCTGATTCCTGCCTTCGCAATGTGAGCAGAGGTAGCTTATCCTCTGACCAGTTCTTCAGGGTTATTCTGAGATTCATTTCGGGAGGCCCAGTTTAGAACTCATTCCTCTAGCCCAGCCAATATTTGGGGAGGCCCCTATTCCACGTATTAAATAGCTAGAAAGGGAGAATGGTTTTTATTTCCTACGACCGAGTCCTGACTGATACAGCTGGCTCTTGAGAAATAATTTTTACCAGGAATCCTTATGTGCTTATTGAAGAACATAGTATAAAAGACCATAGTTTCATTTCGATTGAATTTCAGGGGATGTTTGGCTTATAAAATGTTAAATTTAAATTTCTCTAATGCCCAGCTTATCTATCAAGCTTTTAATTATATATGCAGACACGTTTTCATAAAATAAATAATTAACCACATGACAAAGAAAAAACCCTGCTCCAAATATTTATGGATTTGCAAATTACTCCTGTCATTTAAACTAAGCTTTTAAAATACAGGCATTTTCACTAAAATAAATTGAATTAAACGTAGCCTAATATCAGCTCATATTTATTGAGGACTTATTCTGAGCTGAGCAGTGTTCTATAATCCTGCTTTCTTTTTTTCCTTCTTACTACAGATCTTTCGATACCCAGAAAATAGTCTTGCTATTTTCTGAAGACAATTGACATGGGATTATTCTGATGGTTAAAGTACACACAGTATGTTTGCAGCTTGAAGAGGTGTAGTCTTCTATGGATTGGGTTCATTTCTAGGCCTAGCTACATCACCATTAGAATTATCACAAACAATACAGAGAAAGTAAATTCAGAAGTCAGTAAACCCCTACTTGTATGTTGATAGTAGGAAATATCGTCCCTCTCCATAGGGACTGTGCTGTGAGTTCATATAATGCTGTTGCAGTTAATGTGATTTCTAGAAACACATTCCCTACTGACAGATGAGGTATGTCTTTTATTTCAAATTTTTCCACTTCTCTCCATCTACACACTACCTCCCTGTTACAAGTCTTTGTCGTCTCTCATCTCGATTTCTACTGCAGCCTCCTAACTGGTCTCACTGTTCTGCTCTTCTCTTCCAATGGACTCTTTTCACAGCAGCCAGGCTAATCATTCCGTAATGGTTAAATCAAAATAGATCCCTGCCTTTCTTAAAACTCTAATTCCTTCTCTCTGCACGTAGGACAAAACCCCCCAATCCTTCACATAGCGCTCATGATCCTTCATGAGGTACCTGCTGACTCTCTAGCCTCAACCGCTCGTTACTCAGACACCTCGATTTCTCCATAGGCTGGACTTGCGTTCACTTTCTTGAATATTATCCAGATTCTTTTCTGCCACAGTGCCATCTCACTTACTATTTCCTCTCCTTGGTACACCTTCCCTTCCACCTTCATGTTACTGGATTCTTCTCATCCTTCAAGGTCTTAAATGTAACTTCCTCAAAAACCCTATTATTTCTCTTATGACTCTGCGTTCTTCCTTAGTAACTATACCACAGTTGCATTTATATACTTGTTTTAACTTACTTCTTTATCTCCTGTCTCTCCCATTAGACTATAAGCTTCATGATGGTAAAAATGGAGGACTCTGATTCCCTTGCCCAGTGATGTTGGTGAGCGCAGATTGGGGAACTCATCTTCCATCTCTTGCCTGGAGGAAGCAGGCAAATCCATGATTTCCCCCCAGCTAGTGATGTTGGTGAGCCAGGTTAGGAGCTGTTCCTCCATACCCTGCCCAAGGGAAGAATGCAGTGCTCTGATTCTCCTGCCAGGGTAGTGTCATTGGGGTCCAGTGGAGAGCTGAGCCTTCACCCTTCCTTGACATCAATGAGACTGAAGGAGGCGTTGCAATTTGGGGCTAGTAACCACTCTTCTCTCCCTGATCCCTGGTGCCAGAAACACCCAGTGGGGATCTGAACCTCCACACACACCTGGCAGGGGTAAGACTAAATGAGGTGGTGTGAAACAGGGATAGTTAGCATTCCACCTCCCAGGTGCCCTGGTGTCAGCAGACCTGAGCCTCAACACTTATCCAGCATTAATAAGATGGAACAAGGCAGAGGAAGGCCGAGTTAGCTGGCATTTCACTTCCTCTTCCTCCACTGCTGTCAGTAGGGCCCAGTGAGAACCGATGTTCTGGCCTCCATCCTGCAGCAACAAAGCAGTGTGACTCAGCCTATTTCCCCCGGAAATGGGGGCCAGTGGGGCCCAGTGGGGAGCTGATCTTATACCCCCACCTGAAGGCAATGAGGTAGTGATTCAGTGTCCCACTTTCACTGGAAAGTGCCAGCAGGGCCTAGCATGGAGCTGATCTTCTACCCCAGCCATCTGCAATGAGGCAGTGTGAGTCAGCAATCCACTTTTCCTGGATAGTATCAGTGGGGCCAAGTAGGAAACTGAACATATACCCCCACACACCTCTCATGCTACACCTCAACAGAATACCTGCTAAAAAAAAATTAAATAGCATTGAGTCTCATAATATCCAAAATGTCCAGGATAGAATAGAAAATCAGTTGTCACACAAAGCACCAGGAAAATCATAACATGAATGAGAAAATATAATCAACAGATGCCAACGTTGAGATAAATCAGATGTTAGAAATATCTGGAAAGATTTTAAAGGAATCATCATAAAAATGATTGAACAAGCAATTACAAATTATTTGAAACAAATGAAAAAATAAAACATCTCAGCAAACAAATAGAAGTTATAAAAAAGAACCAAATGAAAATTACAGAGATGAAAAATACAATAAGTGAAATTTAAAACTCACTGATGGGCTAAAAAGTAGAATGGAGCTGACAGAGGATAGAGCCAGTGAACTTGGGGACAGATCAATAGAATTTTCCAGATCTAAGCAACACAGGAAAACTAGAACGAAAAAAATTAACGTTTTTGGGGTCTTCAGGACAAAAATGAAAGAGCTGATGTCCATATCATTGCAGTCCCAGAAGCAGAGGAGTGAGAGTCGAATTGAAAACATATTAAAAAAAAGTTTGAAAACTTCCCAAATTTGGCAAAAAAAGCCCCCATAGACCTACAAATTCAAGAAGCTGAGGAAATTCCAAACAAGATTAATCCAACAAAAAATCATGCTAAGACACAGCATAACTAAACTTCTGTCAAGAAGAGACAAAGAAAGAATCTTAAAAGCAACCAGAAAGAAATGACAGATTACCCACAGGGGAAGTACAATTCGAATGACAGTAGACTTCTTATCAGAAACCAAGGAGCCCAGAAGGAAATGGCACAGCATTTTTTAAATGCTGAAATAAAAGAATTGTTAACTGCAAATTCTATATACAGCAAAAATATCTTTTGAGAATGAAGGAAAAATACTTTCTCAAAGGAAAACTAAGATAATTTGCCACTAGCAAATGTACTCTTAAAGAATGGCTAAATGAAATTCTTTCAACAGAAAGGAAATGATAATAGAAGAAGACTTGGAACTTCAGAAAGGAAAAAAGAACACTGGAATGAAGAAAAATAAGGATAAATATAATAGATTATCCTACTCAAATTTATTAAGTCATATTTGATGGTTGAAGCAAAAATTATAATACCATCTGATGTGGTGCTCAATGTATAACTGTGAAAAAATAATTATATTTAAAAGGGAGGAAGACAAAGAATCCTAAATAGAAATACGTTTTCTATACTTCACTCAAAGTGGTAATATGTTGATACTAGTAAACTGTGATGTGTTACGTATGTATATTGTAATATACAGAAGCAACCACTAAGAAAACTATACAAAGAAATGTGCTTAAAAAATTATAAATAAATCAAGCTGGATTCCTAAAACAATGTTCAAGTAACCCACTGGTAGGTAAAAAAAGATGAACAGAGGAACAAGAATCAGAAAACAATAAAGTGGCATCTGTTAAAAGGATAACAAGGCAATTCTATGAACAACTCTATGCTTGAAAATTTGACAACATAGATGAAATGAAATGTGTCTTTGAAAGACACAAACTACCAAAACTCACACAAGAAGAAATAGACAATCCAATTTCAATTGGACCTACTCAAAATCAAAAACTTTTGCTCTGTAAGACTATGTTACAAGGATCAAAAAAATGAGCTGGAGAACTGGAGAAAATATGTGTAAGCCACATATACAGCAAAGGACTAGTATCTAGAATATTTAAAGAACTGTCAAAACTCTACAATAAAAAACCAAACCATTCATTTAGAAAATGGACAAAACGGGCCAGCCCCGTGGCACAGCGGTTAAGTGCGCACGTTCTGCTTCGCGGCACGTGATTCGCCGATCCGGATGCCGGGTGCGGACATGGCACTGCTTGGCACGCCAAGCTGTGGCAGGCATCCCACATATAAAATGGACAAAAGACATAAGCAGACATCTCACCGAAGAGAATACAGAAACGGCAAATATGTACATAAAAAGATGCACAATATCATTAACCATTAATGAAATGCAAATTAAAACTATAATGCGATATCTTTAAACACCTATCAGAAAATAAAAATTAGTAACCACGTCAAATCCTGATGAGGATACTGAGAAACAGCATCACTCATACCACACATTGCTGGTGGCCATGTAAAATGGTAAGCCACTCTAGAAAACAGTTTGGCAGTTTCTTATAAAACTAGACTTGTAACTATCATATGACCCAGCAATAGCACTCATGGGAAATTTATCCCAGAGAATGAAAGTTACATTAACACAAAACCCTGTATACAAATGTACATAGCAGCTATATCAGACTGCTCGGGCTGCCATAACAAAATACCACACACTGAGTGGCTTAAACAACAGAAATTTATTTTCTCACAGTTCAGGAGGCTTGAAGTCTGAAATCAAGGTCTCAACAGGGTTGATTCCTCTGAGGCCTCTCTCTATGGCTTGCTAATGGCCACCCTCTTGCTGCCTCTTCACATGGTCGTCTTTCTTCCCTCTACGCACACGTGCCTCTGGCGTCTCCTCATTTTCTTATAAGGACAGTAGGCACATTGGATTGGGGTTTCACCCTAACAGCCTTATTTTAACTTAATTACCTCATTAAAGACCTTATCTCCAAATACAGTTACAGTCTGAAGTATCGGGGGTTGGGACTTCAACACATGAAGCTTGGGTAACATGATTCAGCCCATAACAGCAGCTTTATTTGTAATAACCAAAAATTGGAAACAACCCAGATGTCCTTCAACAGGTGAATGGTTAAACAAGCTGTGGTACATCCATTCCATGGAATACTACTCAGTAATAAAAAAGAACAAAGCATTGATACATATACAGCAACCAGGATGAATTTCTAGGGAATTATGCTTAGTGAAAAAAGCAATAATAAAGGTTACACATTGTATTATTCCATTTATATAACATTCTTGAAATGACAAAATGATAGAAATGAAGAAGAAATTCTTGGCTGCCAGAGATCAGGGTCAGGGGTTGTATGACTATAAAAGCGCCACACGTCTCCACAGAGAGATGAATTTGACTATTAAAGGGCAACATGAGGGATCCTTGTGGAGATGAAACCCCTCTGTATCTTGATGGAATCAATGTCAATATCCTGGTTCTGAGATTGTACTATAATTTCTCAAGCTTTTACCACTGGAGGAAACAGAGGGAAAAGGGCACATGATATCTCTGTGTATTACTTCTTACAACTACACCTGAATCTACAATTAACTCAAAATAAAAACAATAAAAATTAACTAATTGTTAAATAACCTGCCATAAACATAAATATGAAAATTATAGTTCTCTATAAAAAGGTTTTTACTGAATGAATGAATGGCTTAACTTTACAGCCTGATCTCGTAACCACTACCCATATTATTTATCCCGATGTGATCCTTTGCCTGGACACGTGTCACTCTGAAGAGGATGTTGATGCCAGAAAGCCATATGAAGCTTTAAGACTGCAAAGGAGAGAGGATAAGTCAGTGAGTGAACAGATATTACAAATGGCTACAGGAAACTACCTTTGGGACTGGTGTGAAAGTTTGAGGGCAGGAATAGAAGAGCAGGCAACTGGGCGATATGTGCAACAGGAGTAAGGACCTATTAGGGAAGGTCCCAGGGAGTAAGGCACTAAGGAAGCTTTACTCAGCTGGAGTTTGGATGGCTCTACAGAGAGCAGGGTTCATCTTGCACTAAGGGGTGGAGCAAAAATGGAGCTGGCTTCATCAGAATCAACCGCAGCTGAGAGGGAAGCAGCTGTCAGCTTGGCCTGGGATAAGAGTGAGGGAGGAGTTCTCAAGGGAGGACTGGGAGAGCTGTAGGAGTAAGTCAGCCAACTTAACTATGCTTACTAGTGAGTTCAAGTGACATCAGAATTGTTTAAGTGACGAGATCGATGCCCTGTAACTGACCAACTCGTGTATGTAGAGTGTGCTTTGAAATCACTATAAGCTGTAGTAAAGAAATATTGTGCTTTGATTGACTTACTGATCACAGGCTGGCTGAGGAGCATTGTTGAAAAAGATGGGTTCTTGGGAAAAGTAATGGGATGTCCAAAGTTTGAAGAGCAGCCTCTGTGCAAGCCTAATCCCTTCCCTAGGTCCTTTCCTTTGTAGAGCAGTTTATTAGTGTTGCCGATTTGCTAAGTTTCTTTTCGGGGTTGTCTTCTATTTGGTTTGCCATCCTCCTCTCTCTATAACTACTTTATTTTACGAAGGTTTTTTTTTTTTTTATGTCAAATTTCCTTAAAGAGAGGTAAGCCTGTATTTCTATCAAGAGATCAGTTCTAATGGAAGATTTATTACTGTTTTGCTAATTGAATAGGGGAAAGGGGACCTGCATGTTTTGATTTTTAAATCTATAAAATGAAAGGTTATTCCCCCAGAAGGTGAATGAAGCATTGATTTGAAAATGGTAACACAGATATCTTTCCCTAGAAAATAATGGTCTCCAGCCACATATATTTTGATGTAAGATCTCAAGAAATGTATAATGGTCAATTTCACAGGAAAGGCTAACTTCAAATGACCAATACCTGCTTATTGAAGGAACCTTGGGTTTGCATTGAATGCCTTTAATGTCTGACAATAAGCAGCACCAGAATTTAAGTGAGGATGGTCACTGCTCCAGCTGGCCACATCCTTGAAGGAACTCAGCATCTGCTTCTGTTCTCCTTGATCCCAGGCCTTGGAACCAGACCAGCTCACTCAGGAAGCCAGTATCAATAAAAAACTAGCTTAAGCTCTTCAGTCCCACTCACAGAAATGATTCTGGAACCCCCTCTGGCTTCATGTCCCATCTTGGGCTCTTGCTCTTAGCTGCTTTCCAATGTCAACCAGATTCTAAAACTTTTGGCTTTGTTTTTCATTTAAGGACCTCCACTTGCCCCTCAGAAGATACAATTGTACTTCCCAAGCTTTGACTTCAGACATTCATCTCTGGCCATTCCTACTTCTGACCTCCCTAGGTGTCTTAGTCCATTCAGGCTGCTGTAACAGAATACCACAGACTGGTTCACTTATGAACAACAGAAATTTATTACTCACAGCTCCAGAGGCTAGAAATCCGAGATCAGGGGGCCAGAATGATTGAGTGAGGGCCCTCTTTCAGGTTGCAGATTTCTCGTTGCATCCTCACATGGCAGAAGGACAAGCTGGCTCTCTCAGGCCTCTTTTATAAGGACACTAATCCCATTTGTGATGGCTTTGCCCTCATGACCTAATCACCTCCCAAAGGCCCCACCTCCTAATACTATCACAATGGGCATTAAGATTTCAACATATGAATTTTCGGGGGGACACAAACACCCAGACCATAGCACTAGGTAAACCCCAACCCTCCACACTGAGTCCAGTTCCAGACTCTGCAACCCCTTCAAGTCCTTTTCTTACTTAACCAGAACCCCAGCCATGCCCATAGAGGTCCACCTACAAGGAAGACATGAGACAAGTTCCATTCCAATTTCAGCTGCCTGATTAAGATGTGCGGCTGGGAAAAGATGGATGACCTCACACTTGCAACTTCTGAGTCCAGAACAGAACTAGAATCAATGTGACATTAGAACAGAGACCACATTAACAATTGCAGTAGTTATATTAGTAATGACAATGATTATTGGGCAATTACTATGTGCCAGACACTGTTCCAAGAAATTCATATGTTTATCTCACTTAATACCCACAACAATTATGAGATAACTACTATTATTATACCCATTTTACACATGAAGAAACTAAGGCACAAATATATTGAGTAATTTGTCCACAGATTCACAACTAGAAAGTGCTAGCTGAGAGACAAAAAAAGGTAATTTGGCTCCATAGTCTTTATTCTTTTCTTTCATTTCTTTTTGAGGAAGATTAGCCCTGAGCTAACTACTGCCAATCCTCCTTTTTTTGCTGAGGAAGACCGGCCCTGAGCTAACATCCATGCCCATCTTCTTCTACTTTATATATGGGACGCCTACCACAGCATGGTTTTTGCCAAGCAGTGCCATGTCCGCACCCAGGATCCGAATTGGTGAACACCAGGCCGCTGAGAAGCGGAACGTTCGAACTTAACACCTGCGCCACCATGCTGGCCCCCATAGTCTTTATTCTTAACAACTATACTATGTGAGGAAACAGTGAGAGGGCCGCCATCTGCAAGCCAGAAAGAGAGCTCTCACCAAAACCTGACCATGCTGGCACCCTAGCCTTGGACTTCCAGCCTCCAGAACTGTAAAAAACAAATGTCTGTTGTTTAAGCCACCCAGTCTATGGTATTTGTTATGGCAGCCCAAGCTGATTAAGACAGGACTATATAAGCATGCCTCATTCCTCTACCCTCTTAAAACGCTGGCTCTAGATGAAATGCTCATAAGGAAAACACAAAGGATATTTCCATGTACTAACCTGCTCCTAGGTGGCTATAGGAGAAGTTATTTAGAAATTAGTTTTAATAGGAAATAAAAGAGTTACAACACAGTAAAGTAATTTCAATCTGATATCAAATTTCAGGGCTGTTTTAAAAGGTAAGCAGATGCCAAGTTGGCTAAAACCCAGAGCAATACAGTGACCTGCAAGGGAAAAAGAAAAGCCACAAAAAAGGAGGAAACTCCCTAAGAAGGAGTAAAAAGAAGCAATATGAGACATAAAAGGTAACGGGAAAACATTCCCAGATCACACAAGGTAAGAAAGAAGAACCAAAGAACATGCCGGCCCTCAAATAAATAGGAGAGAAAGCTGAGAGCTGAGCTTGTGACTGAGCAAAGCTGTTTTCCTGGGCTTTCTGAAACTGTCCAGGTATGATCATTTACCCAGAATAAAAGCCACTAGTGAAGGGAGGATGGTATGTCAGACCATAGGAAGGAGGGGACCAGCTGAAAAGAGCATTAAAATGCTGAAAATTGGCAGATGTGAAGCCTTAGAGATCTCCTTTAGAAGTGGCCAAGCCTACAATACACAGCATAAACCACCAAGTTTACTAAAGGTTAGTTTACTTTACCTGTGGCTCATCAGCTCATTACAATCTTAAAGGGGAGCTCCTCTTTCTTTCATGTTCTTTCATGTCCTTCCCCTAGCACCGGGAACAAAGTGAGATACATGGTAGATGTTTAGTAAATACTTGTTGACGTCATCACTTAGAAGAGCTTCAGATTCTAGGTAGCAACCAACATGCTTCTGTGCAGAACAACTTATAACAAATTATAATGATCCCCCTATGAATCGACCTCTGGAAAAATAGAGGGAAATAGTAGGCGACATGTCACTGGATATAATTAAGGAGTTTTATATTATGACATTTGGCACTTTCCCTAAAGAGACAGGGAGAGTGCACTAAGACCAAGGGTAATAGCTTAAGCAAGAGTAAGAGTAAGAATTCCCCAGTATCATTGATGAAGGGCCACAATGAATCTAAATATTACAAACAAAGGACAATTTAAATATTTCACCATTGTCATGAAACTATTGTTCTAACTGACAGTTTAAAAGTTTGTCAAGTGTCTTTATTCTGCTTTATAATTTTACGTATTGAAAAGTATGTAGTTACAATTCTCATCACAAAATCATTCAATTCCAGGTGGTATCTTTTTCTCTTTACATTTGCTTTTCGGTCATATCTGAAGCTTTGAGGAGCTATACAAAGCCATGGGGCAGGGGTTTGAGCACCCCCACCTGGCCAATACAACTAGAAGTGGCCAACCACTAACCAAATATCAATTAACAAATATCAATTATACTTCTCTGCCAAGCACTATTCTAAGCAGAGGAGATGTAGTGGTGAATGAGATAGACAAAGTCTCTGCCTTCAATGAGCTTATGTTCTAATGAAGGAAGAGAGGTAATAAACAAGGAAACACATAAATAAAAACATAGTTTCAGATACTGATGAGTACAGTGAAGAACATGATAAAGTGATAGAAAGACATGGCCGAAGTGGTCAAGAAAGGCCTTGCTGTGAAAATAATATTGGAGGTGGGTTCTGAATGATGAAAAGGAGGCAGCCACGTTCTGGTGGAAGAGCATTTGAAGGAGAGAAGCACAATGAGCTGGAAAGACAGATATTATTCTCAGGGAACATATTAGCAGACCTCTGTCTACTCTTTGTCTTGCTCCACTCTAGCCATACTGCACTTTTCACTTCTTTGTTTTTAAAGATTTTATTTTTTCCTTTTTCTCCCCAAAGCCCCCCGGTACATAGTTGTGTATTCTTCGTTGTGGGTTCCTCTAGTTGTGGCATGTGGGACGCTGCCTCAGTGTGGTCTGACGAGCAGTGCCATGTCCGCGCCCAGGATTCGAACCGACGAAACACTGGGCCGCCTGCAGCGGAGCGCGCGAACTTAACCACTCGGCCACGGGGCCAGCCCCCTGCACTTTTCACTTCTATTGTGTACTTGAACATGTCAGTTCCTCTGCCTGCAACCCTCTTCTCTCATTCCCTTTGTTCATCCTCTCTTGGCCTTCAGGGTTCAGGTTAAAGATGCCTTCCTCAAGCAGGCCTTCCCCAATATCCCTCGAATGAGATTAGGATCCCATGCTAGACTTCCCATAGCACCCTGTTCTTGCCTTTTATAATTCTTATGACACATACAATTCACTTAACGTCTGAATTCCTTGCTTTGCTGTAAGTTCCATGAGGACAGAGGTCCTGTATTAAATATTATTGTCATTTATTGTTATCATCATTATCATGTGGCTTTTGATGATTTAAACATTCACCTGCTAGAGTCAGGAATCTGAGCTTAATAACCTCTTCATGGTCCTGTGATTCTTTCAATATGCAGATAAAACATTTTTTCACAAATTCTTTAAGGTTTAAATATATATCTTTTTCCATTTGGTAAATTGCATTCCTTCTCATCTATATTTATTGTTTTCATCATTCCACAAAATAAATTCACTGAAGTGACTTTTCCGTGATTTTGAAAACATCTGCCACAATCAAGGGTTCCCAAATTTAAGAGTCCATCGGATTACCTGGGTTGCTGGTTAAAACACATCACACTCATTTGTCACTATTCTTTGAACATCTTGCACTGCCCATTTCTATCCAATTTTAGGGTGGCAAATGAGTAAAATGTAACCTGAGATCCCTAGATTACAGAGAGAGAGTTTTGAGCTCCGATAATTTTTTAGCCATCAATACGCAAAGCAAATCCTGTCACATAAGTTGTGAATGTTTCTTATGTGAACCTAGGAAAGAACACACAAGGAAGGAGTGAAAATTCCTTCTAAGCCACTTTCAATTTTGCAAGCTTTCTGGCACAAGGTAAAATTTTAATATAGCAAAATTGGCTTGAAGTTCTGCAGAAAGTACTGGGTGCAGTTCAACTTTGAGCATGTTCTCTAATTAAAAAAGTCAATAATTGGAAGGTGAAAAATAATGAGCTCTATTACAGTGCTAGTAGCTTAATGAGGGATTAGGGGTTTGTTTAGCACTTGGTAGTGTTTTTCTAGACTGGCCTCCTGTCCAAAATTGTTTTAAAGCAATAGTACAGAGTGGATTGGAAAGTGAGAGGCAAATTCAAATCTACGTGAAAATCCTACATTTATTATGGATCTTTGTTTCACATCACATTGAGTGTCTGACCCTAGAGCCTGAGTGCCCATGGGATTTGGGCTTATAACTGATGGGGGCTGCTCTACTGTGCTGGAACAGATGAGGATTTCCTTAGCACCTGATGCCTCCACCCCTGAAAGCCAAACAGAGTCTATAGGAAGCAACACAGATTTGCAAGAATGATATGAAAACCCTTTCTTCTTATTAAGAAAAGGAATAATTTCCATTTGACCACACTCTTTGCTCCCAGTGAAAATGCTTTCACTGAGGGTGAAATACAACTGCTCTTATCAAAGGTAAGATGGCTGGGTATCTTAAGAAATGCCCACTTGGTACTCGCCGCTAACTAAAGAGAGCTGTGGAAAACACAATTAGGAAGTGCCCAGCATTTAGCTGTGTGAAACGTCCATGCTTGGAGGTTGAAGGGGAAAACCTTTTCCAATATTCTTCTCTAAATGAGGCACTTTTGCAATGCATTCTGTAACAAGGAAGACTGAGGGGCCCTCTTTTTCAATGAACACATGAACACACACACACACACACACACATGCTCACCAGGTCCTCAGCAAAAGCGTAAAATGGATTAGGTTATCTCTGGCTCTCACCCAACCTTTCTGTACTCATACTTTCTTTCCATTTGGCGCCCTCCAGCACCTGCTGCTTGCCTTTCCTGTTTCTCTCATGCTGCCTCCTAAGGTAAGTCCCCTCTAGGGTGCACCTAGGTACTTAAACTGTTCCCTCCCTGGCTCCCAAACCACATTATGTATTATCCATCATCTATTTCACTTTATCAGAACCCCACTCCCTATTTGGGCTAAGCTGACTCGCTCTCTCTCAATGCAGCTGCTGTGTTGTGAGCAGCACTATGGAAAGGCCCACCTGATGAGAAACTGAAGGCTCCTGCTGACAGACACATGAGTGAGCTTGGAAGTATAGCCTTTAGCCACAGTCAAGCTTTCAGATGACTGCAGCCCTGGATGACAGCTTGACAGAAACCTCATGAAGGATCCAGAGCCAGAACAACCCAACTAAACCACTCTCAAATTCCTGATGCTCAGATATTGAGATAATAAAAGCTTATTGTTTTAAACTGCTAAATTTTGGAGAAATTTCTTGTGCAGCAATAGATAACTAATGCACTTTCCAAAATATTACCTACCTTAGAATATCTCCCTACAGTACCTAAAATTTTCAAAGTAGTTGCTTATATCTTGAAGACATTGTCCACTCACAAATGTTTTGGAATGTTTATTTGGGGGTAGAATTGAATATGGTACATTAAGTTATTATTGGCCCTTAATAGCTCATATGAAATGAATTATCCAAAATATGTGTCACTGACAAAGCCTTACAAATAAGACTTGTGGAAATTCTTTGTTTTTATCTTATTTGCTTTGCCTTATTTTAAGTCTTTCTCTCCCTCTTTTTTTAGTCCCCTATTATAAAAGTAATGTTTTTCATTGTAGAAAATTTGGAACACATATAATACCAATCCCGAAGTGACCACTGTTAATGAGGGTTAATAAGAGCCAAGCAGTAGAAGAGATCAAACAGTGGAGTAAGATTCTGAGATAGTCTCTTAATCTCTCTGTGCCTCAGTTTCTCATTTGTAAAATGTGATGATAATAGTTCCTACCTTATAGGGTTGTGAGGATTAAACAAGATAATGTATGTACAACACTTAGCAAAGTGTCTGGCTCGAAATAAATAATAGTAGTTGTAGTTGTTGTTAACATCCCTATACGCTATTTAAGGAAGAGTTATCCCTTATGGCAGAGACTATTAATGCTTGTGACTGGTTCTGGCCAATGAAGTATGAACAGAAGTGATGTGTCATTTAGAGGCTGAGGTAGGTAAGAGCTGGTGTGCTGTCTCTGTTTCTTTCTTCTCCACATGAGCTTTGCATGAGAGAGAAATAAGCCTCTATCAGTGCATCCTTATTTAACAGAGGAAACTGAGGTACAAAGAATATATGATCAAATTGGCTTTCATATGCAGTGACTTTCAATTTCATGTATACTGTATCATAGGCCCTTGGCATAAACAAGGATTACATTTCCAAATCTCAAAATTCATGATTGCTTTTTCTAGAACCGTATCTAATAAGTAGAGAAAACATAGAACCCTATTGAGATGAAGCTTATAGGTGGTTGGTTAGGCTCACTCACTAGCTAGGCAGCCCTCTCCCCCATTCTAGCCTCGAATAGGAAATTCGGTGTCATGTCTTAGCAAAATGACAAACTTATCCACCATGGGCCTGCAGTGTTCTTCTTGAAGAGTCAAGACAACAAATGATAAAATCACATATGTTAAGGATCTACTATGCACTAGTCACAGAATGTTAAGAGATGGAAGTGGATATTAGAGGTCATATCATTCAAAGCCTACGCTTTACACATGAGGAAACTGAGGCCAAAGAAGGGAAAAACAATGACTCCAAGATGATCAAACTAGATAACGATAGTCCTGGGATGATAAATAAGGCCCTTACCTCCCAGATCAGTAACCTTTCCACTAATGTCCAAGACCTCTGACATATGACAATCTTTGTTTCCCCTTTCTTTGGTATGGGTCCACGGAGTGATTTAAGAGGTTGAAACAGTACATTAAAATGAACTGAAGAAAAGGCCTAGATTTCATTGAAATATGAGAAAAGCCAGTTAACAGTATGTAAATCTATCGAGGAAAAGAACATTAGCACACAAAATCCCTATCCAAAATCCCCTAAAATCATTCATCACCACAAAACATCTGTGCTGTCCGTGAAGAAAATGCATGTGGAGTTCTTTTTCCCCAGGATGGGATTGCACAGAAGCATTTAGCTTTGTTCCCAGTAACTTCTGAAATGACTGGCTGGCAATTAGGATACAGCATGAGGCTAGGATCAGGAGTGGGCCTGTTAATGCATCATGGGGACACTAGGTGGTTTGTAAAAGGGATGCTCCCAACTTGTGTCTTGGCTTCCTAAGCCTTACGTCTGACCAAGCGACCAAGCCAGCCTGAGCCTTTGATCTCCAGAAGCAGTAGGAACCAGAGGTTTTCATTCACCCCTGAGGAGTTCGCGCCTCCAGTCAAATATCTGTTCAGCCACTTTAGCCTCTCCATCTTTAGTCTCAGGACCATGGGAGAGGAGAAAACATCATGGGAATGGAATTTGCCTTGATATCAAGCTCCCTTTCTGTGGAAAAGCTCCTAGCTTGCTCTCTCCAGTCCTACTGCCAGATTGTAAACTAGTAAATCTCAGCACAGGCAGCTGAAGGCCACATAGGCCCAGCTGCCCTGTGTAGGCCTTGGGAGCAACATTTGTCATGTGTTACACACCAGGGGCTTGAATTACAGCATGAAGCGCTGAGGACGATCCATTTATAAAAAGGACTTTTTTAAAAAAGTATATTCTGTTAACTCTGATATCACCTACGCCTAGAAATGGAATCTTTTCCTTCCTTGGTGGGAGGGGGTGGTGGGCGGACAAGGGCTAGTGAATGCGCCTGCTGGAATACCACCATCATGCAAAATGCTGACAAAGCAAAATGTGGTACATACCCAAGTGGGTTTTGTCAGGACTTCCAGTTGTCGTTGCCTTAGTGAAATCATTAGTGAATTCTCTCGAGACCCCAGAATGCATATAATCTGAAGCTGCTGATTGGTATATACGTCGTTTGTTTATTTGCCTGCATTTTTTTATCAATTGCTGTTGCTTGGACTTTTGTTAGTGCCTAAATGTCTCTACTCTTTTTCTGTTCTTTTCTAAGGGTTATTTTAATTACATGCATATAATTATATATGTATATTATATAATACATAAAGTATTACATATATTATATAATACATATATAATTATATGTGTGTGCCCATATATGCATACATATATATACACACATACACATATACATATGTGGTTGAGTGTTGTAATTGTGTGTGTGTGTATAGTATTTATAGCCACTTTCAGGAGAGCTGCTATTTAAAGATCTGATCTCCCTCAAGCGTAAATATCCTAAATAAGATCTTTACAATTAAGTAATTCATTCCACTTTGCCATCTCCATATTTTCCTGCTCAAATCAACTCCCCTTTACTGCTCCAGTTGCCTCAAGGTTTAGAGAGAAGGCAGTTTCGAGATAGTAAATGCTTTAGGACAGTGGTTCTCAAACTTCAACATGCAGCAGAATCCCCTGGATGGCTTGTTAAAACACAGCTTGCTAAGCACACTCCAGTTTGATTCAGTGTCTAGTGGGGAGGAGGGTGCTGAGAGTTTGCATTTCTAATAAATTCCCAGGTGATAATGATGCTGCAGGTCCGGGGACCACACTTTGACAACCACTGCTTTGGGAGCTGTGGTGAAGAGGTTTCGAAGCTTGCTGATGCAAGCCTGCCCGACTCTGACTCTGACGTCACAGATTAAAAATGGCCCCCAGGTCATAGAGCAAGAGAGAAATAAGACTTCGGTTTACATGTACCAATCTGAGCGAAAGGACCGCACAGTATTATCCCTCCCCTGTCCTGTAACTATATGAGTTTGCACAAAATGGGGCAATCCACGCTTGTTGTGAGAAATAAGGGGGAGAAATATGCAATAACATAAACTAGTTAGCCTGTCCATGTTTGCTGAGCACTTATCTTTAGACTGACAGATAAAGGCAAAAAACGATGAGCTTACTGGTTCACCTCTGCCCTAGGCAAGCTTAACGCTGTAGGTCTCAAACTTGAGTGTGAAAATTTATATTGCAGGGGTCCTCATCACACCTTCTTAGTGTGATTCTTGGGGCACTGGCTCAGGAACTCACACTTTAACAAGTGATTCTGATGCAGGTGGCATAAAGACCACACTTTGAGCAGCATTATTCTAATGGTAAAAAGGCAGAGCACATAGGAAAGAGACAAGAATAATGCTTACAGGAAAATCTAGGGGCAAGCGTCACTTTATATACTGCAGGCGACATACTCAGGGCCAGCAAATGGATGGACTGATCACACTAAAATTTGTTCCTGCAAATGGCATTTAGGATTTTTGTAAATATAAACAGGGATTTGTTTAGTAAAGAAACTATCTCCAGTACTGAATGAGGCACTGAAAAATTACTGAGTTATGCAATGCTTTTGTGTAAAGATTTACACATTTTCTTCAAAGCACTTGCATTAACTAACTGCATCCTCAGTAGTACCTCTGTGAACTCACCTTGCCCCATTTGAAAGATGAATAAATAGATCCTAGTGACTGCTTTGCCCCTGCGCCCCTGCTCACACAACAAGTTGTCACTGAGCTAAGATTAGAACTCAGGCCTCAGGACTGCCTAGAGACTCCCTCAGTTGTGCCAGGCTGAAGTCACAGGAAGAGATAACTAAAAAGTACACTTCGTGGTCTATCATTTTGGGTGCTACACCATGTTTTTGTGCTGGAAGCTCATAAAACATGGTGCTAGTTAACAGGAACCAGAATAAACAAGCAGATTGCGTCCCCCACTTAGGTGTGTTCTGCCTTCTGGGCTATCCTTCAAAATCTGGCAAGACTGCAGTCACGGGAGGGGGGCGGGGAAGGAGGAGGGGAAAGACACAACCCAGACCGGTTACTCTCATTACTCTTACCATTGTCGTTGCTTCAGAAGCAAAACAGAGAACTCTGCTTTGCTACAAGAGTTTTAAAAAAGTTATTTGGGGAAAATTAGCATAATCTGGTGTTCCTTTGCCATCCACAAACTGCATTTACCTGAAGCAGCTGTCCCTGATTATTATAGAAGCTCATGTATCCAATATGGCCCCATCTGTCTATACAGTGAACAGCTTTTGCCAAATGAAAACTCATTGAGGAAAGACAGACCAGACAGGGCCATGTTTAAAGAGCCAGGACACAGATGCTCTATTGTTGGCTGGAACATGCAGTACCTCAAAATTTAAAGACCATGATACAGAGAGCTGGTTTTGAAGACCACCCAACCACAGGAATTAGGGGGCACAAAGGCACTGACCAGAAGAATAGACTTATATAAATATCCAGTGCTGGCTGGAGCCTCTAGAACTAACTGAATCCCTCCCTCCGTAACTACCTATCAGGTCAAAAGGCATATACTTCACCCCTGCCTGCCCTCCTGATCTCTAAATCTCATTAGATGTGAAAAAGAAGCCCCATTCTCCCGTTTCCTACCTAATTATTGGGGGAAGACAGACATTTTGGAACGGGTTTTTTATTGATTTGCTTTTTGCGTAATCTATTAGCATTCCAACTTGTCAGAATACTTGTTGTTCTGTAGCATTTGGGTGGGGGGAGCTATAAATAAACAGAGCTGTGAGAGTACAGCCCACCGCCAGCATGGCTTGTAAGCCATCCCATTAGAAAAACACACTCTGGAGTTTGCCTTATTATCCTCCGTGTTCAGTAACTGGCCTCTGCCCAAGGTTAGACTGGAATACCTTAGGTACTTGACATTTCACCTTCCACTTCTTTCAGCTCATATCTTTTTTCCCCTCTACTGCAGGGAGCAAGAGAGACGAGCCTCCCTTCACAGGATACAGAGACAATTTTAATGAAAATAAGGTGTTGGATGCAAGAAAAAAATGCAGACACTATTTTTTGCCTATTGTAAAATCATGCTCAGTATCAAAGACAGAAGTAAAGCAGTACATAAGTAACAAACATTTTTTCAGAGCCCAGTCTTTTAAAGCCAATTATTTCTTCACCTTTCAAGATACACAAGTAATGCAACAGATCAAATCAATATGATTTTCTCCTTTCCTGACATACCTCCCTAGGCAAACGGTTCTTTGCAAACCAACATCAAATATTCCATCCACTCGTGTCCCCACCCCCACCCCCGAGTATTTCCATGGAATAGTCATGTGTAACTACCCTGCCTGGACTTCGTGTGGTCTAGAGCCTCCAGTTTGCTTTGATGTTGAGCAAAAATCACAGTGGTCTTCTCTAATTGTCGTGGTACCAGGATGCGGGGAAAGCGTTGTGGGAGAAGTATGTAAGTGTGTTCTGGGTTGATTTCCAAGGGAAAGCCACTCTGTATCCCCTCCTCTTCCTTTCTTTTCTACTTTTGGTTTACACTTTCTACCTTCCTGGCAGACAATGTGAATTTTTGAAAGAAGAAAAAAATGAGAAAATCCCTTTTTCTGTTTTCTCCCTACTACTTCGAGTCTTACATACAAATGGGGACTTGCACAACTTCTTCTATATTTCTCCCAGAAGAAATGAATTTGGGTTGACATGCCAAGATCAGATCCTGAGATAGTGACCCAGAGACAGAATCTAGCTATTTGTTCAATGGATGTACTTTTGTTGCAAACAATAAAATAAATAGCTACCATTTATTGATTACTTACTGTTGCAAAGCACTTTACGTGCTCCATCTCATTTCCTCTTCACTAATTACTATTATTATCTGCATTTTACAGTTTTGGAAACTAAAACATTGAGAAATGGTTTAACTTCTAGTAATGGAATGGAAACTTAAAATCAGGTATATATGACTCCGAAGCCTGTGCTTTTGATCACTATATTTTACTGCCAATCATAGTCAGATCAACTCTGCCAAGAGGTAAAAAAATACCATTTAAAAGAGGAAGTAGTTTGAAAATTATTATTGTGCTTTTCTCTTTTGCCTTTTTGAGTACTTAACTTACATCCTAGTCTGCCTGAGGCAATCATTTGGGGAGGGGATGGGAGTGGATTGCAGAGATGGTAGCATTTATGACAGAAGGAGAAGAAATGAAAAGAGAAAGACAGGGCAATATTCACTTCTGAAACAGAAAATAGGATTGTGCAGCAGGGCAATTAGCCTTACTAGCCTATTTGTCTTAGGACAATAACAATAGTGTAATCGATAAGATTTTTACTACTGCCTAAACGTCTCTGCTCTTCCATTTCTTGCTAGGAATTTTATACACACACACACACACACACACATAAATTACATGTAATTCTATGGAAAAAATACATATATATCCAAATTCCTTTATCCCTTCCTCTAGCAAATCGAGGGTTAACTTTTAAGGATCCAGATCATAGTGTGCCCCAGAAAAATAATCCATTTCTCTGTGACAGCCAGGCCAACTCTACGGCAGAAGCAGGATACAATCTAGAGGAGGTAAAAGAACATTTCTATCTTTCCAGCCCTGGGGAACTGTGAGAGGAAGAAGGGAGAGACAAAGGGAGGAAAGAGAGATGAGTCTACAGGAAGAATCACAGTAAGATAAGTAAGGGTAACACTACACCCTAACGGAAGCTGTGAGAGGAGGCTGCCTCACATGCTTCCCTATAGCTTCCAGTCTAGGCCAGCTACATCAAGGTCTCTTTAGGCAGGCAGAAAGACCCCTGAAGTTTAGTTTTCCCCAATTGCTCTCAGTTTCCATGAGGAATGGACAGTGAGGTGAGAGACATTGGGTCTGTCATGAGAACTATTGTGACAAAGAAATGAGCCCACTCCAGAGACTGGCCAGTGGGCTAGATGGAAGACCTGGCAGAGACCCCAAGCCTGTAAACAATTAGGGCTGAGGGGAAGCAAAGACAACCAGGCCACATTTCCAGGCTCTGACCAAACCAGGAAAAGGAAGCCAAATTACAGCTGGTAAAACTGTAACCTTCAGCTGTAAACAGCAGCAGAGTAAGCAGCGAAACAGGAGCCCAGAGGCACCAGAACCAGAGGACAGTAAAAAGGCTACGTGGATCCTAGAACTCCCATTTTCTGCTTAACGCCAAGAGGTTCCACAAGCCCTCTCCTCATACACTTAGACACTATCTTGTGGAAAGAAGTAGGGAAAGGTTATCTGACACAGCATTTTTATCCAAGAGAAACTGAACACTAAGGGGATTATTTGAATTGAAGTTGGCAAACTATGGCCCATAGGCCAAGTCTGCCACCTGTTTTTGTAAACAAAGTTTTACTGGAACTTTGCCACTCCTGTTCGTTTACATACTGTCTATAGCTGCTTTCACTCTCTGAGTTGAGACCTGCAAAAGAACCATAAGGCTGACAAAGCCTAAAATATTTATTATCTAGTTCTCTCCAGAAAATTTGTCAATCTCTGGTTTAAATTACCCAGTCAGAATAAATTTTAAACCAAATTGGATATTTACAGTTTTGATATCTATCCTTCCCAAGTGGGTGGGTGGGCTCAAGAGAAAGGCCTGAATAAATGTAGGCACAGTTGTACAAGTTGATTTTCCCTGCACACCCAACGCATCCTGTGCATTATATCTGCAATCCTGCTACAATCATTTCAGATAATAACAATAATAGTCCTTTACAATTACATAGTGCTTTAGAGCTTATAAAGTGCATTCACATCCATAGACTCATCTAATCTTCATAAAACTCCCTGTGAGAAAGGAGCTTTTAGCCCCATTTTACAGACAAGCACATAGCTGAGTCTCAGTGAGGATAAGTGACTTGCTCCAGGTCACACATCTAGTAAGTAAGAAATCCAGAACATGAATTCAGGTGTTCAGGTTACGTGTCTACTGAACTTCCCACCCTCCCACAGCCAAACCACTAGGAATACAAACTCCAACTCAATCAAAGCAGAATCAACATATTCCTACAAACTTAGAAACTTGTTCTCCAGCTTTTCTCTGAGTCATCAAAGTAGAGTTTTTAAGCCTGACTGCTGAACCAATACCTTCTAAGAAGTATGCTGTATCATTTATTTGCTGTATGATAAATGGAAGAACTTGCCATCTGCTTTACTTGGAGCCCTTTTCCAAAGGAGTAGGTAGGATAGTGTCATTGTTAAGAGAACATACAGACTCTGGAATCAGTCCAGTTCTGCCGCTTCCCAGCTATGTGACCTTGAAAACATTACTTAGCTTCTCTGGACCTCAATTTCCTCGTATGTTAAAATGGAGGTCCTTTTGAGGATTAAATGAGATAATGCACATTAAGTACTTATCACAGGATCTGGAACATGGTAGTGTAAAACAAATGACCACTCAATATAAGACTGTTAATGAAAATGGTATAGCCACTCTTTAAAAGAGTATGACAGGGTATTACAAAATTAAACATGCAACTGCCATATGACCAAGAATTTGCTCTCCCGGACATTTCTCTGAGAGAAATGAAAACTTAGGTTCACATACAAACCTGTACATGAATGTTTATAGCAGCTTTAATTGTAATACAGCCAAAAACTGGAAGCAATCCAGATTTCCTTAAATAAATAAATGGTTAAACAAACTGGTAATGTATACCATGGAAAAAAAAGAAAAGGGAGCTATTGATACTCAAAACAACTTGGATGAATCTCCAGGGAATTGTGCTGAAAAAGCCAATTTCAAAAAGTTACATACTGTATGATTCAATTTATCTAACATTCTTTTTTTTTTTTTTTTTTTTTGAGGAAGATTAGCCCTGAGCTAACTGCTGCCAATCCTCCTCTTTTTGCTGAGGAAGACTGGCCCTGAGCTAACATCCGTGCCCATCTTCCTCTACTTTATACATGGGATGCCTACCACAGCATGGCTTGCCAAGTGGTGCCATGTCCGCACCCGGGATCCGAACCAGCGAACCCCAGGCCGCCAAGAAGCAGAACATGCGAACTTAACTGCTGCGCCACCGGGCCGGCCCCCATATAACATTCTTGAAATGACAAAGTTATGGAGATGGAGAACAGAGGAGTGGTTGCCAGGAGTTAGGGAGGGACAGCAGGAGAGATGGCTGTGACTGTAAAATGGTAACACAAGAGATCCTTGTGGTGATGGAACTGTTCTGTAACTTGATTTGGGTGGTGGTCACGAGAGTCTACATATGTGATAAAATTAAATAGAACTAAATACATTCAAGCACATACAAATGAGTATATGTAAAACTAATAAACTCTGAACAAGATCAATGGATCATATCAATGTCAATTTCCTGATTGTGATATACGTTTTATTATAGTACTATATATATAGTACTATCATACTATAGTTTTGCAAGATATCTTTGGGGAAATTGGGTAAAGGGTACACAGGATCTCACTATATTAGTTCTTACAACTGCATATGAATCTATAGTTATCTCAAAATAAAAGTTTAAAAAAGACTATTAATGTCTTTCTTCTAATATAGGCATACCACTATATAAGCTCCCACTATATATAGTAAGGCACCTTCTGCACCCAGGAGTCCTTATATTTTACAATAAACAAAGGACAATTTTTTTAATGCTTCCTTAGGATCCTGGATTTAAACTTTTACCACTACTTATAATCAATTTTGGGAGGAGGACAGTGTTTTCCCACTTCCAACTTAACACCCAGGATCTGTCTAAAGAAGTCTGTTAACCATCAGGTCATTCACAAATCAGCAGATACAGAAATGCCTCCATAAAATCTGAGACGTGCAATCAGCCAGACCTGTGTTTGAATGCTTGTTCTGCAAGCTCACTTACTAGTTTTGTGATAATAACCAAGTCATTGAACCTCATGATCCCTGAGTTGTTATGAGGCTGAAATAAAAAGACACTGGTGGGAAAATGTAAGGCATTTGGGGTGGCAAGCATGTTTCTTCTACCAGTCCTTACACACACACTGAGCCCTAAAGCAGTTCCCATCCATGAAAATATGATTTAATCATATGTGCATGAGAAAATGAAGAAAACATTCTCTAAGGACCTCAGATTCTTCAAGGGAAGTAAATTTTTTAAATAAAAGTGCCATTTCAATTTCCTGGGTGTGATATTTCACTACAGTTATGGAAGATGTAACCATTGGGGAAACCAGGTGAAGGATGCCTGGGGCTTCACTGTACTATTTTTACAATATTATATGAATCTGTAATTATTGCAAAACAAAGTTTTCAAAAAGGGATAAATGTGTCATGGTTCTGATGTTCTTGAACATTTCACATTCATCACCTCTTAAAATTTTGTAAAAATTTAATTCCTTCCCTCCAAACATGGAAATATTATTTTAAAAAATTTGAATTGAGTGGGACCTTGGAAGTTATCCAGATTAGCTGATACAGAAGTCCCTTGCATAATTTCCCTATCATATTATTCTTCAATTTGAATACTTCCATTGACAGGAAACTCACTCCCTATCAAAGGAGCTCTGTCTATTTAGAAGCAGATCTAATACTTTAAAAACTTTTCCTTACATTGACCTGAAATCTGCCTCCTTCTAATTTTCACCTTTGGTTTATATTTTTCCCTACTCTTCATTTCCAAGGAAGAAAGAAAGCATTTTTGGTGGACTTTTAGTATACTAAAATAAATCATTCTCTCTCCATGTGGACTAGGAAATAAAACAGGTAGCTGATACCTCTCTCTTTCATCCTTAAAGGCAGATAACTGCTATCATTTCCTGTAGAAACATCAAAACAATAATCAGCATAATTTAACAAATTCAACAACATACAGTGATAATAACAGGAAATGACAAGACTGTGCCTTAGATTTACATAACACCTTTGCTCTGAACAGCAGCTAATAACAAATCTGGTGTCAGTGCCTCTTCTGTCTTAGAAGCAAAGAGCTTCTTGTAAATACCTTGTCTTTGTTTTAACTTATGTCATTTGGATGGGCAATTTCCAAATTTCTGCTTTTTATTATCGACACATTATGAAAATCTAAGGGGGAGAAAAGGATTTCTCAGAGCACCATCCAGGTGTAAAGAATTAATACTCCTTTGGATTTACTGGAAATTTACATGTGAAATCCTCATTAATGCTAATGTGGGTTCTGGACCTATGTAAATCTTCTATATCAAAGAAAAAACATGCTATCTGGAGGACTTCAATTGACATATTCTATTAACTCCCTGAGATTCCTAACTAATTGATTTTCCTTTTAATCACTGCCCTGTCCACACATATATATTTTTCATTTTGAAAATCAATGCAGCTATCTTTCTCCTTGACCAAGCTCAAAATGGGAACCATAAGTGTGACATGACCCTTTAAAACTTTTTTTCACAGCCAAATCCTTTGCACTCTCTGGTTCCCATGTGACAGCAAGGGCTTCTGGCCCCCGGGGCACTAAGTACTCATAAAAAAATCCCTTCTTAATAATTATTGTTATTATTTCCCATTTGGTAAGTGGCAAAATTGTCCATCTAAGCTAAAAGGCCACAGCCTGTGTCCTCCCAACAGCTCACGAAACCGTGCAGACACTGCTTCAAAATATAAACTTCTGTCCTTGGTTGTTTTGGGTAGTGACCAGGTTGGAGGAGGGAGGAGAGGTCTAGTAGACAATCTGAAATATATAAGGCGGTGCACGATGGGTGCAAAATTGGCAGCCAGGATCAGGAGAGCTGAGGGAAGTCTGAGGACAGAGGAAAAGGAATTGGCACAAGAGTGAGGCGGCCATGGGGGGAGGACCTAGGACCCAGTACCCAAGGCAGAGGCTGGTGTGAGCATTCCAGGATTGGAGTGAGGGTGCAGAGACAGAAACAAAAGGCCAGAGCAAAGCAGTAAGTCAGAGCCAGCCATGCAAGATGGAGTCAGGCCTCAAAGGCAATAGAAGGCACAGAATGTTCAGGAAGTCAGAAGCCCCATAGGCAGATTAGCACCAGGAAGTCATAAACATCAAGGGCAGAGCAAGGTGGAAAAATGAAAATTCAAGCCTATAGGTTGAGCCCAGGAGGACTACAAAAGAGAATAAGGGCATGGGTGAGGCAACAGCAGTGAAAAGAACCTGGAAAACTGAGGCATTTTTGCCCTATGTAAAGGGTTTATATGATTCTTGTGAAGGCAAAAACCAATTCTTGTATAGCCAACTTTAGCTGAGCACATAACCGAGAATTTGTGACTGAGACAAGTACCAACTTCTGGCAGAAAGATCTTGGCTTGAATATAAACAGATGCACTGGGGAAATATCTGAGGAGACAGCAAATCCTGCAGTGTGAAGGGCAAATGCCATATTCTATTATTTTGGATTCTGTTGGGCAAGAAGACTTTAGGTTGAGCTATCTTTAGCCTGACAAATTTACAGATTTCTGAAGTGGCTACTAGTGGTAGAATAAAGAAGACACATTGTTCTAAAGTAGTGTTGGCCAACCAAGAGTAGATGGGGAGAGGGGAGGTGGAGGGTGGCATTAGAATTTCCAAGGATACTGTACATACCTCAGCCCCAGTCCTGGGGACCTTCTGGTGGTTGTATGTGTGTATACGTGTTGTGTGTGTTTTACTCTCAGGTAAAGATAGTTGAGTTAATCATATTCCTTGGTCCATGGTACATTACTGTAATTAGCCACTAACTTTATTTATTTGTTTACTTATTTACTTACTTATTTTCTTTTATCTGCATTCCCATCCCCTATCTCCATAGCCAAGAATTTTATTGTGTTGCTATGAATCTTTTAAAAATTTGTTTTCAAAATATGCATACTGTTGTGTACACACATTTTCCTGCATTTTTATTGAGGTCCTGCCTGACTACTCTACTTAAAATCACAACCTTGTACTGGATATGTTCTATTGGCCCTCCAGACTTTCCACCTTTCTTCATTGTGCTCTCTGCGCCTCTCTCCAGGACTGACCAGTTAGACCACATCAACGGGCTCCCTCACTCTTCTGACTTCCTATTACGTTTGTCCAGTAGGGAAGACGAGGAAGGAGGAAGGAGAGTCGGCGTATTTATTCACCCGACCCCCTCCCTGCAGGGGCATCTAGGGTTGGCTGAGTCCCTTGGTCTAAGCTCACAGTGTTTGTCAGAAGGCTTCTCCATACAATCCTCAATCTCTCCTCATTCTGGTACTTTCTTTTGACCTTTCAAGTCCTAGGGGTGGTAACTGAATCTTACTGTACACTATCTTTTATGGTTTACTTCTATCCTGCTCCCATCTTTGTAAATAGTCCCTTTAGGAAACACTCCTCAAAGTATCCAATCTGAGTGTTCCATCTCTTCCTTGCCAAGACCCTGATTGATTCAAATTGCCTTCCCCCGACTACTCTCTCTATTCCTCTTCCCTGCCTTATTTTTCTCCATAGAACTTACTCTATCTAACCTACTATATATTTTACCTTTTTGTCGTGTTTATTGTCTACTTCTCAACCAAAATGTCAGGGAAAGGATTTTTATCTGTTTTGTTCACCTTGAACATGGTAGGCACTTATAAATATTTGTTGAATGACTGAATAAATGCATGAATATAGAGGTAGGCAGGGGGCAGATCATGCAAGGCCTTGCAGGTAATAGTTAGGAGTTTGCATCTTATCCTGTGTGCAATAGAAAGCCATTTAAAAAGAATTTTATGCAAGGGAGTGATAGGATCCAATTCAAGTTTTAAAATCACTGTGAGTGCAATGGAGGTTGTGTAGGGGCAAGAATGGAAGTTGAAAGATGAGTTAAGTGCCCCTTGCAACAGTCCAGGTGAGAACCTGGAATAAGGTGGTGGTGGCGCTCGTGGTAGAGAAGGAGAGAGGTGATATATGGGGAAGACTCTTCCTGGAGCATTCTCAAGGTATAGACCACAAATGGAAATTGTTGATTTGTTAGAGCTGGGTTGGTTTGGCTGAGGATGTTCTCAGTACCTGAAGCAACAATTTCAGCAGAATTTGTCTAGTTTTGTAATATTCTGGACATATTTGCTGGATCTTAGCGATTCAGAACATGTGGAGTAAATTTTAGGAAAAGGCCCATTTGGAATCCTACTAGACATGGGATTTTCACAAGGGCATAAAATCCCACATTCTTTATATTCAAAACTGAGATGTCAAAAGCATCGTAAGAGCTTCTGAATAAAGCGATTTCTAAATAAGAACCTGAGCATTTAAAAGCAAAACAATACAATATAGAAACCATTAATCCAAATGGTAATCTACTGCCTCTGCTGTACAACCAAAAGATTAGTCTTTTTTTCTCTCCAGAAAATGCTCTATGACTCCATTAGCAGATAATACACTTCAAAAAAGTGATTTCACATGTAGACAAATTCTAACTCAGTAGCAGGCAATTGTATATCGATGTTTCTGAAATGGAATTAAAGGTTAAAAAATGATAGGAGTCCTTCTCTTGTCAGAGTAGATATTTGGAATATTTTCCCTAGGAGCTTTCTCAATACATTATCCATTACAGAAAAATGGAATTTTATCTCATCTATTATGCTAGGTAGGTTCAAAGGGCTTTTCAGAGACATCAAAGACCTAAAGTCCCTATTCTTCATGGATTAAGTTATTTTCCTAGCAGCATCCATAATGCCTAGTCTTTTGGCATTTGAAATAGGAATATTACACCGTATTATTCTATGGGTCTTTAGAGTAGTTGGAAGACACTCCAGCACACATGTACTGATTAAATGCCAAGTGTCCATGTGATACCTACAGATGATGCCAAACCCATCAAAAACTAAATTAGGTTGAGACCTACCAACCCCTGGAGATATTTTTTACACTTTAAGTTCTGTGGGATCTATAGGATAAAATGTTAGTCTTAAAAACTAATGCTTAAAATAGCAATCCCATAAGAGGGTTAGAAATCTGGAAGGGAGGGGGTGTAGGACTCTCACTTGGTACAATCAGAAAATACCACTAAAGCCAAAATAGTGGTTTCCAAGTGCTTGAGATTATGAACTCACACCAGTCCATGATGATTTTACTTGACCATGGTGCAATGAGAAACACTTGGACAATGTGTGTTTTTTATAACGCTAAAAATCATTCAATATTTTTATTGTAAGATTATGCTTCATTTCCTTCTTTTTAAATATTGAATCTTTTATAAAATTACAATGTAAGCAGATGGTAGGTGAGTTTTGTTTTTTTAATGTCCTTACTTGGCAAGATAAAATGTTGGCAGTCCTATGTCATTCCATCCATTTGGTGAGGTGGGGGGAGTTTTATTAATTTGTGAAATCTGAATATGGTTATCACAGTCCTAGATGATTTTTCAGATTCATAAAATATTGTATGATCCAGGCCCAGGACATGTATCACACTCTCCTTCTGAGTTCTCACAGCATGTTGCCTGGACAAGTATTATGGCACCAACCTTTGTCCTCCCTCTATCTTCTGTTACGTGAAGTGAAAGGAGGGATGAGCACTCACCTTAACTCTTTGTGTGAGTCTGCAGCTGATCTTGCCTGTGTACTGGCCATGAATTCAACTCCAAGCTCCCTACCACAGAAGTGACATCTTTGCATCTATCCAGTGTGAAAAGAAAGTTGCTGCCTGTAAACCCAGCCAAACTACTTCACAAGGCAACTCATTCCACTGCTGGGCAGCCCAGGTGGTTAGAAAGTGTTTCTTCATATTGAGCTCAAATATTCTATCCTGTGATTTTCATCTATTGGTCTTAGCTCTGTACACTGGGACAACATAGATTAAGGCCAATTTTTCCCCTTGCACCAGAGGACAACTAGTATATCTACATTCCTCAAAGTATTTTTTCCTCCAGCTGCCATCACTGTTTCTCAGGGCACAATTTTCAGGCTTCTCTGAATTCTTGTTGTTTTTTTTAAAAGACTGGCCCTGAGCTGACATCTGTTGCCAATCTTTCTTTCTTTTTTTGTTCTTCTTCCTAAAGACCCCCAGTACATAGTTGTATATTCTAGTTGTAGGTCCTTCTAGTTCTGCTATGTGGGAGGCCACCTCAGCATGGCTTCATGAGTCGTGCTAGGTCCACACCCAGGATTCGAACCAGCGAAACCCTGGGATGCCGAAGCAGAGCATGCAAACTTAACCACTCGGCCATGTGGCAGGCCCCTCTGAATTCTGAAATTAGCCATCTTCAAGGAAGACTTCTCAAAACCCTATTCATGCCCAGATCTGAACCCAGGTGGGGTCTGGCCAATTCTTAATTATCCACTGCCTCCTTCGATCTAGACACTTGCTTGATTTTTTTCTTGATTATAAATATTTTTCTGAGCATATCAGTTATATTTGGGTCATAATATACATACATCTGGAATCATTACAATGATCTAGTTTTTTGTTCATTATTTCAGGAACCACTATAGACCTCGTGTATGCATGCCACTTTGGGCACGCTGGGAGTGTATTAGTCAGAGTTCTCCAGAAGGAAAGAACCAATGAGATATAAAAGGAGTTTTATTTGAAGAACTGACTCACACAATTGTAGAGGCTGGTAAGTCTCAGGATCTGCCATGTGCAAGCTGGAGACCCAGGAAAGCCAGTCCAAGTCTGAAGGTCTGGGAACCAGGGGAGCCAAAGGTTTAAGTCCTAGTTCAAGGGCAGGAGAAGACGAGATGTCCCAGCCGAAGCAATGAGGCAGAAAAAAGGGATGAATTCCTCCTTCCTCTACCTTTCCATTCTACTAAGGCCCTCAATGGATTGGATGATGCCCACCCACAGTGGGGAGGGCGATCTACTTTAACAAGTCCACCAATTCAAATGCTAATCTTATCCAGAAATACTCTCACAGACACACTCAAAAATAATGTTTAACCAGATACCTGGAGATCCCCTGATCCAGTCAAGGTGACACATAAAATTAACGATCACAAGGGATATAGGAATATTGAAAGCATGCTTCTTGCCCTCAAACAGCCGTAAAAAATAATTCAGAAATGAAAAACATCCAAAAACATAATAACAAAATCACTAACATTCATATGACACTATTGGCCAAGTATGTGCTAAATGCTGCATACATTTTAAATTTTTTAATCCTCACAATCCTATGAGGGAGGTGATATTATTATCATTTCCAGTTTTCAGATAAGGAGACTGAGACGTGACTAGGTTAAGTAAATTGCTCCAGATCACACTACTATTACCCGGCTGAATAGCACCAAACTCTGACAGTCTGATTTCAGAGCTCAAGCTATTGACCACCGTGCTATAACAGAACATAAGTATATAAAACACATCATTAAAATTAGAACTCTACTTAAATGCCAGGAAATACAAACAAAAGTAGAATAATAGCAAGGAATGTGGGGGCTACGGGGTATGGAGAGGGTTGTGGGTGTGTTTGGAGATGTAGCTGGTTAGAGAAGTCTTCTTAGAATTAAAGAGTCTTGTGCCAGACTTTGAATGAAAAAGAATACAGTTGATTGTCAGACTTGCTATTCCTAACTTCAGCCACTTTAATACAGAAAAGAATTTAATAGGATTTAAAACAATTATCCCATGATAAGGTTGTCTGGTTCTTGGTCTCACACATAAATTTGAAGCAATGCTGGCACATGCATTCTACAGGGAGACACAATTAAAAAGAAGTAAGGGCTGATTTACAAGACTTTATGAAATGGACCATAAACTTCAGAAATTGGCCATAGCAGTCGGAGATGTAGTTAATCTTGTAGGATTGAAGAGTGAGTTAGCTATTCAGAAGAAATCACTGATAGAGAAATCAATGCATCTTGGATAAGATCCTGGGGCAAGGATGGTAGGGTGGGGGTGGGAGCCAGTATAAAGTAAACTCCTTACAATAGCAAACACACTTGGTGTTAATCACTCCCAAATGTTATTTGCAAATATCAATGAAAATCACTAGGGTTTTTTTCACTTCAAAGAAGATGGCGTATTCACTTAAAGTTGATGAAGCTTATCTAGTTTTATCATCATTTTGATGCCCTTTATACCAGTTTATATTTTTTAATCACTGAATGACATTAGCCTCACTTTCTGTCTCCTATTTGCCAATTTCTACTACGTATGGGAATTTAAAAACAAAATGGATATGACTGTTATCTTAGAAATACAGTTCCATTTGCTTACAGAACCATGATTCTTCTGTAAGTAGTTTTTACAAATAATCAAACAATTGCTTTTCATTAAACCGTGGTTTTGATCTTGGAGCTTTTCACTTCTTTTCAGCCAGCCTAGGATAAAATTAACTATGAAAACTAAAGTCACAATCACTTTATGAAGCTATTCATGGTATGTTCTTTCACCTATTATTAGCACATGAAAAAAATAACTGATTCAGCAAAGAATTCCTTTAAAAAAAATAAGCCATTAGGTTTTCAGTCTCTTTGGGGCTAATGTATGCATTGAAGATATTTAAGAGAGGCGAATATTCAGCACCTGGCACAGTATGGCTATGTTTCTACAACAACAACAAGCATTCCAATAAAAGTGAAAATTTTCCATTATCCAGGGTGTTTCAGATAACTAGACTGCTTATAGCCTTTAGCAGAACATCTTGGCTAAAGTTTTTACTGTTACCTGAGTTTTCCTGTTCATCATTGTTCTCTGAGCACTTGGAATCTGTGCTAAGTTGTACTGTTCCTCCTGATTGCATGGCCATGTCTTGCATCCCAGCTCCTAAAAGGCAGGAACTGTGCCTCTATATTGCATCCCCAAAGTCTAGCATAAAGTTGATCTCAGTCGATGTTGGTGATGAGAATGTGAGTATATCAACGTGTCCTTCAAGGCTCTCAGAGATCAACAAATGAGAACAAAATTGACCAAATAAAACTTTACATTTGTACAGATTTATACAGAGGATTGTACATTTAAGCATTTTCTTTAAGCATGTCCTGCAAATAGCACTGAATCGGAAACACATAACCATAATGTATAAAGTCCGACAAGTTTCAGAACAATACAACCAAACATCCAAAGAACAAACTTTTATTGAGCACCTATTATATCCCAAGTTCTGTGCTGGGTACTGGGGATAGAAAAAGGAACCAAAATATACTCCATTTTCTCAAAGTGCTTTCAAATCATTGAGGAGACAGAGAAGTAAATGAGCAGCCATTGACCATCTCTCGTGGAGCCAGTCATATGAAGGTTGAATTGCAAAAGAACGCCAAAGCGCACAGCCCTAATAGTATTCAACTCCAGTCCCAGTCTGCTTTGACCTAAACATATCTGCCTCTCCCCCTTCTTAACAACCTCCACAGAAAGAGAAACTCCCACTGGGAAAGAATGCTTCAACTTAGTTACCAGTAGGTGGGGATAGGGGGGTGAAAATGGGGTAATAGGGCATATGTGTATGATGACGGATGGTAATTTGACTTTGGGTGTACTCTACACAGAAGTCGAAATATAATGATGTACACCTGAAATTTATATAATGTTCTAAACCAATGTTCCCTCAACAGAAAACAAAAAACTTAGTCACACTCATGAGGTAAACCAGCTAAGCAAATCTGTAAAAGGTAGGGTAGAGAATGGAGATTACATAAGCAGACCAAGAAGGCTCAGTATATCACATTTTTGCTGCATATGATTAAGACAGAATTGTGTATGTTATATCAGACTCCTAAAGACGGTTACCAGAGTTGACGGATACAATTGTTAGAAATTCTCTTGCACTGACATTATGTTCAACAGATGGTGTTTTTCAATCTATATTTCAATTATAAGTTAACTATACTTCAGGAAAAACGAACTTATGAACTTTGGCTTTTAAAAATCTATTTATCAGCATCTGGACCAGGCTTGCTAAATCCCATTTAGCTCATCTCCAGCCTAAGAAAAGTGCTGCCACCTGCTGATAAGAATGAAAAATAAATCCCTTCCCCACCCCCACACAAATAATAATAATAATAGATAAAATCCCCAAAGAGTTCAAATTTGTCATGCTGCAAATTATAGTCAATTCTTTATTTTTAACTTATTATATCCCCATTTCTTTCTCCAGGAAATTTTTCTTATGGGAAACTTTGGTTTGGGTTTTTTAGGTTAAATTAAATCAAGAAAAAACTTCAGCCCTTTCTGCCATTGCTGAGGAGAGAGTCAGCACAGGTAAAAACACAGAGCTCTAACTTTCTATTTTTTAGTGCTGTTAAATAGAAAAACTATGTATGGAGAGAACGTAGCCATATGGAGTAGTCGAAAGATCTGCGATAGGGGAGTGAGTTCCACCCCTGCCGCTGGGCCATTCATTCAACAACTAGGAACACCTGGTACCTACTCTCTGCCTCGGACTGTTCTAAATGTGAAGCATTTAACAAAATCTCTGCCCCCATGGCGTTTCCATTCTAGTGTGGGAGAAAAACAATAAACAAGGAAACAAACACAAAAATAAAAATAATTTCAGATACTCAGCGGTAATGGCTGTGAGGAGAAAGAAAACGGGGTAGAGGGATGGAGGATTATGAGAGACTCTCTTAGATGGAAGGCCTCTAAGAAGGCTTGTGACTAGCTACGTGACAAGGGGCAAGTCACTCACCTCTGAAGGTCCGTTTTCTCATCTAGAAAATGGGGATAATTATTGTCATTATTGTTATAATTACTATAATTATTGTTATCTTACCTCATAAAATGGTTGTGAGAGTGAGAAATACTACATATAAAGCATTGTTATTTTATAGGCATGAAATGAAAGGTAACCATTATTCTCATTGTTGTTGTTTTATTGTAATCAAACTATGATGCACATAGTAATAAACGCCCCAGTGAGTCAAAGACCATTTTTTTCTGTAATGAATATTGAGTATCTTTTAAGCACACTGGATTTAATGTGATTTTCTGTAGGACAAAATACTTCTAATGTAGTTCGTTCCTCTAATTCTATGTTTCCCTGAGGTCCTGGGTGATAGTCCTTTCCCATGGCAGCCAAACGCCATGACTCTTTTCTCAGTGGGGAAAGTCTGGCGTGAAGGAGTGACTTCATCTGAGGGTTCCATCTTAGAATGGGCACTCCTCTGGGGGGTTGTACTCTTCCACAGTCTCACGCATCATGCACTCTGATTCCCACCTCTATTCCTTCATAATGCTATTCTGTCAGGAAACGGCAAACCACTAAGATCAACAAGAAAAAGCCAGCTCGCTCTTAAACCCGCCTTTCCTCTTTGTTCTCTGACCCTGCCCCGCCAGTCTGCGTTCTGGTTTGTTAGGTCCGCTTGGTGCGTGTGGAGGTCAGCTCCTTTCCTCCTTTCTCTGGCCTGAGCTTGCATTAATCTTCACTTTCTTTCAACTTGGAACCTGTGCTGTTTTAGCTCCACTGCTGCCTAATATTTGAGACTCACCCACCTTCGGACAGAGAAATTCAGCAGAAACAGGTTTTAAATGATCAACTCCTTTCAAAGAACATTTACTTCACATTTCTCACAACAACCTAGGTAGGCAGGTGTGGTGAATATTATTAGCCATGGTTTTATACGTGGCAAAGGGGACTTGGGAAGTCAAGTGAACTGCAAAGATCACACAGCAAGTCAGTGGTGGAACCTAACTATTACTGCTTCTAAACTGGTTGAAGAACTTCTAAACCCAGGCATGTTTCCATATGGGCCGAATGAAGTATGAGTCCAAAATCCTAGAGTAAAAACTATTTTTACTTTCCTCTCTGATAGCAGCAAAGAGGCAGTATATGTAGTGGTTAAGAGCTTTGACGCTGGAACCAGATTCCCGAGATGTTGAAGTTGTGAATCATAGCACTGCCATTTTACTAGCTGTGTGACCCTGAGTAAGTGACTTTACCTCTCTGTGCAAGTTTTCTCTTTATAAACTGGGGGAAATAATAGTATCACCTCACTGCATTGTGGTGAGGATTACATGAGTAATACCTACTTGCTTATACCAATGCCTGGCACACAGTAAAAACTCAATAAATGTTGGCTATTATTTTTTTATTATTCTTTTATTGCTGAGCAGTTCTATTGTATGGATGCACCATAATTTTGGCAGTTTCTTAACAAGTTAAACATACACCTACTATGTGATCCAGCCAATTCCACTCCTAGGTATTATTTCAAAAGAAATAAAAGCCTATGTATACACAAAGACTTATACTTGAATACACAAACTGTGGTATATCCATACAGTGGAATACTACTCAGCAATAAAAATGCAACATCATGAATGAATATGCAGAGTGAAATAAGCCAGAGAAAAAGGAGTACATACTATGTGATTCCATTTATATAAAACTGTACAAAATGCAAACTAATCTACAGTGACAGAAAGTGGATCAGTGTTTTCCTGCAGCTAAGGCTGGGGTGGGAGGGAGGAGCTACACAGGGGCAGGAGGAAACTTTTTTGGGCTGATGGAGATATTCATTTTCTTGACTGAGGTGATGGTTGCACAAGGTTATATACATATGTCTTTTTAAAAATTTATTTTATTGTGGTAAGAATACTTCACATGAGATCTCCCCTCTTGACAGATGTTTTAGGCGTCCAATACACTATCGTTCTCTATAGGCACAACGTTGTGCAGCAGATCTCTAGAACCCATGCATCTTGCATAACTGAAATTTCATACCTATTGTAATTAGCAACTCCTCCTTCCCCTCTTCCCTCAGCCCTGGCAACTACCATTCTATTCTTTGCTTCTGTGAATTTGACTACTTTGAATACAAATTTTATCAAATTGCTTGCTTATACCAATGCCTGGCACAAAGTAAGAACTCAATAAATGCTAGCTATTATTATTATTGCAGGGGTCTAGGGCCCTAATATGTCCAATGATGGTTGAATTCTGTCAAGGCAGAGACTATATTAAAGCGATCATTTCTACTCCTCGGCTCAGGTCAGCTTAGCTCACCAGGGTGTAACTACAGTTGTGGGTCTTTGTTTACTGGTGAACACTCCACTGGTTGTTCCGTCCGTATCAGTCAAACTATATGAAAAGGTTGGCAGCTTACAATGACGTCAGCCATGCACAACATAGAAAAACACAATAAAGAGGCGATGCTGGTGACCTAGCAGTAACTCTCTAGTGAATGCTGAATTGGGGAAGGCCTCGGAGCTGATGCTCACTAGGGCAGCAGTTCACGGCACAGCTCTTATAAGCAATGGTGGGCAGGTGCCAACCTGGCTACCAGCTGGAAAATCTTCCCACGTGCCCTCGGCACCAGTACATTTGTTTGGATGCTGTCTGCCTGAGACCTGAGACTCTGGGTACTCACAGGCAGGGTCATATTATTCCATTTTAGACATATCACTGGTCAAATACTGTTGCCCAAAACATAACAACTCCAGTGAAAGCTTCCTATTACAGGCCTAGAGTCCAACGAGAATGTGGATCCCATCTGCCAAGTCCAGTGTTACGAAGGTGGCACACGGGGAACTCGAAGATCACGACTCACCAAATCAAATTCCAACATATCACACTTCTTCAAGCACTCCTATACAGCTGAAAAAACATTCTATATTCATTTCAAGTGGGAAATATTTGTAATATTTTACCATGATGGGAATTTGCCTCCATGGTGCATTTATGCCAGGTGAACTTCCAAAGGGAATTGCAGCTGCAGGACCCAGAGAGGTACATCTGCGGGAAATTTACTAGGCAGGAGGAAAAAACTCTCCATGGCATTCTCCCCAAAGGGAAATTTCTGTAACCTTTTTCTGACAGGCAAGTAATAAGTATTCACACAGGAGCATATTGCTTATATTCCCCTGACAGGCAAGAACGTTTTTTACCCTGGCAAAAAATATGGAGGATAAACTGCTGGTATATTTCTTGTGCTAATCCAGGTGCAAGATTTCATTGCTTGAGTGAAGCCAAAGGCAAAGAGTCAATAAAGTACTCAAAGACTATAATCAAAGAAAAAAGTAGATCTGGAGGTGAAGACGAGACAGGTCTTCAGGGTTCCTGGGCATTTAAGCTGGCTTCAGTCTCTAGAAAACAGATGAACCTTTTAGGCACCTCTCTATCTATCTCTAACCCGGGAAAATGTAACTACTAAGATAGTAGTTACATTTCATACTACTATGACATTATCTACAGATCATGGCTACTATCCATCAATGAGCAGCATTATATTAGCATCCTATTTTTGTAATAATAACTTTTAATTTTTTCATTAAAAATTATATATACATATATATATTTATCAACAGCAGCAATAATACTAATAATTAGCCTTGAGAACTAGAAAGGAAACACAATCCCAGTTTATTGGCCAGGCTCAGTGATACTTATTGTGAGTTGCCGGTGCTCCCTAACAATGGTAACCATCAGTTAACAGAAGGACTTCTAGCTAGAAAAGAAATGTCAGCAGAAATGTCATAGTGATCAACAGGCATCAGTCCTGAATGTACTTTTATCTCTGACCATGTGATAGTGCCTGTAATCTTAGATATTCACTGAGAGGAGGCACTGGACGTATCTGAATTGCTTATCTAGGCACCACCATGTCCTGCTCTGTGAGGCTAATGGTATGAGCTTTAATGGCAGTCCAGCTGGTTGCAGGATGGCTTTGGCAGGCTCAACACAGATATTAAGAAGAGAACCAATGGGTAACATTAAATATTTGCATCATATATGGGTCAAAGGAGAACCAGGGTAGTGAGGTAGTGAGGCAGTGCGGGTAGAAGCTGTTTGGTTTGATGAAGAGGAGCAGCAAACAAGCCTTTATTCTCTCAGGGATGTGGCCTTGTCTACTATTCTGTTATTCCCTCCAGCGATTCTCTCCAGGGATGTGGCTTGTCCTACTGACATCTCAGTTTTCAAATCCTTGCTCTTGCTTTCCATTTTAAGCTTCTCATTCCTTCTCCATTCCCTATTCTTTTCTGTTCCATTTCTTACTGTAATTCCCGTGGCTGACCACCATTTCTCGTTCTCTGGACAACACGCCCTCTCTGAGGCTCCCCGAGGTGGGGTCCATGGTGCAGTTTTCCAAAGTTTCCAGGGGTCTTACTTGGCCCCAGAGATTCTGAGGGCACTGAAGCAGACAGTGCCCCACTTGCTGAATACCATTCTACTGATACCTATTTGTTATGCAATGCTAATAAACTCACTTTTGTTAGGGGTTAATGGGTTAGTCTAGCTCTTGTAATTTACTGCCTTTTAACTGGAAACTTTCTGGAGATAACGTCGTTGCCCCCAAATATTTACTTCAATAATGAAAATAGTAGATACTTTGTCAAGCCAGGGAGATATCCTTCTGGTCAGAGAAGAACCTTGGCGTAGGACAGTGGTGTCCAGGTCATACGTTTAACAGCATCCAATAGCAGGATTGGTCCAGATCACAAGCCTGCTGCACGTAAGCAGTCAGCAGGGTCCTGCTGCATCCATCCCCACAAAGAAGAGGGCAGTGTGAGAAGGTGCCTAGCAAGATAAACTCTGGATTACACAGGACTAGATGACACCTGTCCCACTGAAAGAAGCCAGTGTTTTCTACTAAAAAAATGATCAATAAATATAAAAGTGACAAATTTTGTGAAAAAATATGCATAAGACACCCATTACCAGGAACAATTAAGCAACCAACTATCTATGGGAATTCAAATGGCAATTTCTAGGTCAGTTGCTAATATCTTTTCAGCTCCTTTCTATGGGGTGGGAGCAGGAGCATCATTATGCCAAAGCTGTTCTTTACTAAGTGCTTGAGGAGGCGCTTGAGTTTAATTGCAGCCAGCCAACCTGCTTACCAGAAGCCGTTAGGCAGGTGTGGAGCAGGGGAAAGGCAGGATGTGGGCGGGAGAGGAATTAAGTCCTTCCCAATGCATGCTAATATGCTCTCAGCTACCTTTGCCTTATCCAAGAAGGCTTTAAAGGGTCCAAAGAAATTAAACTCCCTATTGCAGTGAAATGTTTGTTTTCAGATCCTTTCCTTCTTGTTAAAGGGATTTAGGGAGAAAGGAATGTCCAGCTAGGAGCCCTGATCATTAAAGGTCACATAGAAGTATATACAAAGCATCTTGAAAATGTTGATCTGATTCATGAGACAATTTACCTGAAACACCGCATATAGGTCTGGTGTCCATGCATTAATTCTGGGTAATGGTTAGCCTGAGACAATCCTAAGAAGGACAATGATGATTACCCCCAGAAATACTCTGCCTTGGTCAGCCTGGTTCCCTCAATGTTATCATACTGGAATCTCTAACAGATAAACCCTGAAATCTCAGTAGCTTAATACAATGGAAGTTTTACTCAAACAAAGTCTAGAATGGATGTTTCTCATGGGTAAGTGATAGTCACAGTTATTCAGGGATCAACACTGGTGAAGGCTCTGCCAGCTTCACCACGTTGATTCCAAGGTCGCCCAGGCTATCAACATCTAGCCAGCAGAAGGGAGAAGAAAAACAGTGGAAGATCACATGGGAGAATTTTATGAGCCAGGACTAAAAGTGACATACAACTTCTACCCACATTCCACTGGCCAGGACTCAGTTAAATTGCCACACTTCAGGGTGTGGAGGCTAGGCAATGCAGTCCGTATGCCTTAGAAAGAAAAGGAAATGGATTTAGTGAATAACTAGCCAGTCTCTGAACACATCCCATTCTCATCCCTACCTCTGGGGTACCCCTTTCCTGAATCTCTTTTTACCACCTCTTCTCCAAATTCAGCCCACCCTTCCAGACTCGAATCAAACCTTCCCTGGTTGCCCCAAGCCCTTATGTGTCTCCCCACTTTCACAGATATTTTTAGCCCACTGCTTCCCAAAGTATGGTTTAGGGACCCTTGGCAACAGAATAATCTAGGAATCTTGATAAAATGCAGATTCCTGGGCACCACCCACACGCTGCAGAATCAGGCTTTCTGGAGTTTAGGAATTTGCTGTTTAACAGTGATCTCAGGTGATTTTGAAGCACACTAATGTATGAGATGGTTGACCTAGAAGGCTTGTAGTCTCTGCTCTTGATTATACAAGATTTATAACGCTTCTCTAAATTTTTTTCCATCTCCAACAAAATCTTAGGCTTTCTGTAGGCTGAAATGATGTTTTTTCCTTCTGTTATTTCCCCCACAGTGTCTAACACTGCATTGGGCACATAGTAGAAGCTCAAGATGCCTTGCCAGGTTGATTGTCGATTGATCAATAGAATGGGTTGCTGCCAAGTGAAATACACTAGACAAAGAGGATTTTTAAACCGGAAAGATAAAGACTGAGAAGGGACATGGTGAGAGCCCAGAAAATCATGAAAGGCAGAGTTAGAGGGAATAGGAACTGGGTCATTTCTTCCTGGTAACACTAGAATTTGTCTCCCCTTACCCAATGAAAACAACAAAAAACAATCACATTCAAATAGGGTAAAGAGAAGAAGCAAAAGGAAAAGCAAATATAAAATTTGCAAATTGTAGATCCAACACAGGACACTAATAGAAACTAGGACGTTGGAGGACATCTCTAATCTATGAGAGTCTTGACGTCACTGACAAAAGATACACTTGCCCTTCAATTAATTATCCCCTTGTACCGTTTTGAAAATGGAATCTTCGACTGGACTATGGAGAAGACCAAATGTCTTTGCAGGGGCAGAGTTGTGGCAAAATTGGGTAAATGTTCTGTCAAACATAAACATTTAGACCAGGTCACTAACTTATGCACTATGTGGTCATAAGCTTGTAAAATAAGCCATGGATATTCTGGCCCTATTTCAATGTTCAACTCTGCTCCCTCACCTTCCCTGTTTTCTTGCTCCTGCTTCCCTCCTCCAAACAAATTCTGCCCTGCTTCTGAGCCTTTGATTTCACCTTCTGTTTCTGGTTCTATTCTCACTCTTTGTACTAAAAAAAAAATGAGTCTTGGCTTCTTTGATTTTAATTTTTGGCACCCAATAACTATAAGACTCCTATTTCCTGTCACTTTGGAAATAAAACACTGTAATCCCAAATCAGGCCCTGAGGCCCAAGTCCTGGCACCCAGACTGGGCCCACTTCAGCCCCTGCAAAGGAGGACTCAATCAATTCCCTTGACACTGTTGCCAGCTCTTAGTTAATATCAGCCCTGATATTGGTTCCCCTAAATGAACCCAGCATATATGGGTTAAAACTAAAAGCACGCATTCCCAGTTCCAGGGTTCTCTAGTTACACTCATATTGTAAATGTTTGTTTTTTTAGCCTCTGACTCCCTGAGCTTTACAACTAAATAGAAGTTACAAATAGTTAAAGTCCAGATGGTCTCATGCTGGGCTCCCACTAAAGTTGTGGCTAATCACAGGACCTTGAAGTTCTTTTACAGAAAAACTAATGTCCAGAAAATATCAATAAACTGAAGCTTCCCAGGCCAAACTCCTAGGCTTCTTAATGTCAGAGTCTACCCCCACCATGGAGATAAACAGCCAGGGATACTCATCTGAGATATCCTTTGTCTCCTCCACTGGAAGCAGCCCCAGACACAGGCCAATGGGAAAATGCTGACCAAGAAGGCCGTGGCCCCCCCTCCCCTACCTAAAACCCCAGATAGTAACCCTCACCCCTTTCTCAATGGGGAGCTAGCAATTCTTGAGGCACTAGCCTTTGCTTTGCTCCCTCTGCCTGGCAAAGTAAAGCCTTTCGTTTTTCACCCAAGACTCTATTCTCGTTATTTGGATTGGCATCAGGATCAGAGACTGAACTTTCCATACAACACCAGAACACTGGGTAGTTTCCAGGGATGATCCCTGCTATTCCCTCCCTATTCTAAAATCATAGAATGATGACTGCTATGAGGCAGTATGTCATTGTCCCCTGAACTCATCTGAATTGAAGAGGGAGGGGAAGAAGGAAAGAATGTTTAGCTCTTTAACATGGGAAAATCTTTTTTATCTCTCACTTCCCTGGTCAGGGGCCAGTATGATCAGGGATTTCATAAGTACCATCTGAAATAATAGTATCTTACATTTATGAAATATTTATTTTGTGCCAGATGTTGTACTACTTTACATTTATTATCTAATTTCATCCACGCAATGACCCACAAGGTAGGTACTATCATCAATCTCTACAAAAAAGGAAACTGAGGCTCAAAGAAATTAGATAACATGCCTAAAATCACAGAGCTGGGAACTGGCTGATCTGGATTTGAACACAAACTTGTCTGACTCCAGAGCCCACATAATGACTACAAAAAGACACATCATTGGTATTGTTGGAGGGGGTTCACATTGAAAACTTCCAAGGAGTCATTTTTCAATACACCTGTTTATCTGTGATGTTGTCTGTCAATGAACACAAGCTTCCTGAAGGCAGAGGCCACATGTAATCTGTGCATTAGAATTAGGAAATGAATATTACAAAGTTCCTGCTCGTACAAGGCACTGGGAGAAGCATTACTACATAAAATAATTTAAGTTTCAGATACTGATTGAAATGTAGAGTGGAGAGCAAAATTTGTGTGGTGGGACGAGGTGAAAGGGGAAAAGATTTAAACATTATATCCAGAATAAGCTTAACCTGGAGATTCAGAGAAAGTAGATCTCCACCTGCTCTGAAACCAGATATAGCACTATAGAATGAAAATTTTCACAGCCTTGTCTTTTAATATGTGGAAAGGGAAAAAAACCCAGATAAGAGAATAGAGCTGACATATCCTGAAGGCTCTTAATTGGGAATATATGAAACCCACATTATCAAAGATGGGGCAACAGTTTCAAAATCATCCTTAACATCTCTACTGAGTCAAGCTCATAAATTTCACCAGCTCAACAATAGGAGTATTACAGTATTTGCTCCTAAAAATGTATCTCCAATTGCTTCAAGAAATTCTTTTAGTCCTGAAGTGACTGGGTAATAGTCTTCACTATATCCGTATGTCATGACATTGATACAGGACGAGAAATGTTCTTAGCCCCCAGCAAGGATAGTTTAAAGGTCAGAGCCAGTCTCTGGAGAGTAAAATAAAATATCATTTAAATGAAATCAACTGACTGGTTAAAAATAAAGACCTGAATAAAGCTTATAAATTTATTTTATTTTTACTAAGGTTCTCAGTGCCCTAATAAATTGGTAAAGAAGCAAAGGAACAGAGAAATATTTGTTAATTCCCCATCATTGCCCAAGCAAAATAGAACAGATTCTTATATAAAACCTTCTAGATAAATTGCCAGTTTCCATTTTTCAGATGTCCTTGATCCTAACTCATCATATAAAAATGAGATTTCATTAGATAAACTTATTCTATTTTCATATCTCCTAGTGAATGTAAAATGTTAGAAGATGTTTGGTCTTAAAAAATTTAAATCACCAATTCCTTATTAGAACAGATTAATAACTTAATGAGTGAACATTCAAGCAACTGCTTCAGTGGCAAACAATACTGGAATCATGATCAGAGCAGTCCTCAGCAGAAGTCCCAATTGAATTCAATGGGAAAATGCTCAAGAAAAGCTTCTCATTACTTTTGTAATCATTGTCATCATTACCATCATGTGATTGTGTGTGTGTGTGTGTGTGTGTGTGTGTGTCAGAGAGAGAGAAAGACAGCAAGAAATACAGAAAGAGAGCACTCTATGGCATAAATTTTCATTCTGTCATTATCAGGGATTTGGAGAAGATAGATCATATTTGACATGTAACTGGAAGTCAACAAAATAAAAGTGATCCCCCATTTAATACATCAACCAGTTTTCCAACTATATATCTTTTTTCCAGAAAGCCACATTTGAAACGAAAATGCTAAAGGAGATGTAAGCCACTAACCCCTTACTGCAAAGTTATCAGATTTGCTTTGGTTATCAAGAGTGGCAGAGACTGACTAGCAATCCATCAAACCCATTTTCTCTCCATCCTAAACGCACAGAGTATACTTCCAAGCCTTCGATGAAATTAGGTGTGGCCACGGACTGTGAGCACAAGCTACACTTCCAGTCCTGGCTCAGAAAAAAATCCACAAACGTGATTCTCCATGCCCTTTCTTCTTTTGCTAGCCTGATGCAAGAGAGCATGGCAACCTTGGGATAGACAGATGGAAGATGATAGAGCCATAAGATGAAAGTTGTATGAGTCCCTAGGGAGGGGCCTCCAGCCAATTAGGAGCACCCATTTTGGACTTTTTGTGCATAAAAAACCAACTATTATGTCAAGCCACTGAGAGTTGAGAGTTTAACTGTTACTGCAGCTCTATTACCCTAACTAATACACCCAGCAAAGCCTTTAGGGAATGAACTATAGGACGGATAAATCTTTGATGCCAGAGGGGAGACCAGGCATTGGATGGGTCGTACAGTAGGAGGTACGGGGCAGCCATAGGGCAGCTTAGGGGGTCTGGAATGGTAGGAGGTAAAGAGATAGCAAAGACAAACTTCTCCACTTTGCTATTTTGCCTGGGGACAGCTCTGGTTACAGTAATAAACCTGAAGCCACAAGATGAATCACCTCAGTATAGTACTATTTATACCTCTGATCCCTACTCATGTTCCTATTCAAAGAGCACAGATTTATAATTTTAATTATCTAAAATTTGTAGAGATTTAAACATCTCTTTTAAGTGTTCAATAAGTATTAGAAAAGCAATCCATTTTTCTTTAAGCCAAGTCATGATTTACAGTTTTCTGCAACTTGCACAACTCATTGCAGTCAATGCCCAAGAGGGAACTTGAAAGAGAAGCAGGGGGCACTTTAATTAGCTAAGAATTAATTCCATTTAGGCTGCCTCCATGAAATGTAGCCACCCTAAAGAACAGTAAATCATTCAATTACCGATTTTGATGTGTTATGCAGCCCCAAAGCCAAAAGCAATAGTATTGATATTGAGTGTTCTCGACATTGAATTTAATGGCAATCCAGTGGCAACCTGTTCGGTCTGAAGAATACTTGGGAGGCATTTAAGTGATTCAGAAGCTGTTACCCAGTCCGTAGGATGAGGGCTTGATCCAAGAGACTTTATAATGTGATTCAGGAGACTTGGTATGTCCCCTCCTCCAAGAATAGCAGTTTTAAAAGGGTGGACGTATGATCTCAACAAGAAAACACAAAAGATTTAAAGAGACCCATTTCCAGAGCCAAATAGCTGCCTCTTGAATTACTCTTAATTAGTATACCATCTCTCCTTTTATAGAGAAGAATCACATTCAAATGGAAAGAAAATGGAATCAAGGTCAGGTAAACTGAGACCAGCTTTGGCGGAGCTTAAGAAAGATGTAATCTTCCATTCAAAACACAAATCTGATCATATTACTCTACTGTTCAAAACCTTTTAATGGCTTCCCACTACTTTTAGGATGAAGCCCAAAATCCTTATCGTAGCTTCTAAGGCCCAAATCTTCTGGCTCCTGTCTACTTGCTCAGCTTCATCTTTGTGTTCCATTTACACTGGCCTTCTTTGAGTTCCTCAAAATTGTCAAGCTTCGTCTGACCCACGGGTCTTTGAATAGGCTCTCTGCCTGGAAGGCCCCTCACGCTTACCCTCTTCATCCAAATAACCCCTGCTTATGCTTCAGCTTTCTATTCAAAATGGCCCTTCCCCAGGTAGACCTTCTATGTGCCCTCAGATCATAGCACTTCCTCTATTTCTTGCCCTCTTAAAGTTCCAGAATGTGATAATCTTATTTGAAAAAAAAATTAAAAATTATCAGCTACCAAAACAAGCATGCGTTACTATATCATATCAGCCAGCTATAGGACAGAACTGTTTGGTTGGGGAGGAGGATAAAGAACAAAGGTGGAATATAAAGTACTTTTAGGAAGGGAAACATGGAGGGGGCACCACTGGGGAGACTCAAGGAAAGCATGAGGGATGAAGGGCTTGAATAGGCATCTAGAAGAAAAGGAGTAGAGAAGGAGAGGGAAAGGAAACTGAAGACCGGCCTCATAATTTTCCTGCTTGTCAATTCTGGTTGTCAACTCAATGTGCAAAACAGGATCACAGATGAGGTGAAGATGAGGGAGGGATCAGGGACTGAGGGAGGGTAAGGCACATCTTGCAGTTGCTCCACATTTAACCAAAATCCCATGGCTATCAGATGTGCTCACCTCGAAAAGGGCCACTGATCACTCCCAGCAGAGTGTCTGGGAATTCACTTGCCTTTTGACAGTCTGCTTCTCAAATTCTTTCAGTGTTCCTTCAGAGCTACAATTTAATGATACATTTAACTACTTAATAATAAAATGTAGTTTTCCATTAAAATATCTAGCAGATGAGCACCTCTGTTATTTATAGGTTTCCTAATTATACAAATTTTATCTGATCGGATATCTATTAGACAGTGTTATGGGAAAAACAAGTGAACTGCACCATGATCCTTTATTTTCATTTCCACAGTGAAAAGTTCCTGCAGAACTCTTACTAAATATACATATTTTTAATATGAGTACATGTCTTTATAGTGATTTTTTAAAACAGGACTAGAAGCTAACCCAATTCTAACAGATTTTTATAAAATCTTTACTGTCTTTACTGATGATTAAATTAATATATACTCAGAAAACTTAAAACCATAGAATAAAGTAATAATAATAAGAGCTAATATTGACTAATAATTTACTAAGGTTCTATGCTAACTACAACGCATCCATAGGACTATTATTATCATTACCATTTTACAGAAAAGGAAATTGAAGCTTAGAGAGACCATGTATTGTTTTTAAGGCCACATGGCTAGTAAGTGAGAGAGCCAGGACTTAGATCCAAGCAGTCTAGGTTAACCTGGTTTAACTATTGCTCCATACTGCTAAGTAGTAAACTATACAGTGAAAGTCTCTCAGCATGGGGTATGGGTTAGGCTGGCTCAAGTGTCGGTCAAGGGTGTCTTTTGTGAATGTTATTGATAATTAAAAATAAACAGTGCTTTTGTAGTTTGACAGGGCTCTCTTGATGCCATCTCTTTCAAAATGACTGTGTAAAAATGTCTTGCTTCTGAATTCAACTCAAAAACCATTAGACGGAAGGGTCCTGAGAATAGATAAAAGACTGAACAGCTAGCCAGTGCCCTGGCTCCCTGCTAGACCTGGGTTTAGCACAATGACTCTTCTCTTGGTTTCCTAGGTAAGACTGTCACTCTATTGACCAAATCTCCAGAACTAAGTAAGCCAGGAGAGCTCAAAGGAGAATTAGATTGAAGGAGATGAGATCTAGCTACAATCCAAGACCCGGTGCTTGTTTAATGTGAAGGAGACTAAATAGAGCAGAGCTGTTGTTTGAATGGCATGTAAGTTGGCTCACTCGAGTTCTCTCTCTCTCTTTCTCTTTCTCCCCCTCTCCCTCCCTCTCTCTCTCTCCCTCTGATCTATCACACCCTGGAAGGGAATAATGATGGCCTTTCCAAAGATAAGAGGATTTCATTTCCCACCCACAAGCCAGGAAATACTCTCAGGCATTTAACTCTTCTACAACTTATTTGAAGCAATTGCACTGAAGGCAGCAGCTTACTGGGCCCCTTAAGGCACTGCTTTCTGTGAAACACACACAGCAGGTTCACTTCCATTCCCAGCCATTCACAGAGCTCTCACTACAGCTTCTCTGACATCTCAGGCTGGTAGAGGAGAGCTGCAGGACCTCCAGGCCTTTTAGAGGGGATTATTTTCAAAAACTTTCTTCATCTACCCCTGCTTTAACTAGAGTTCCAAAGAAAGCTGTTAGACAGCATCTAAGAAGACACTTTCTTAACTGGGTGAGAGTCTATCAGCTGAACTAGAATTTTTCTAAAAACTTTTAGATTGTCTCGATTAGTCTTGTTTAGTACACACACACACACACGCACACACGCACACACACACACACACACACACTGATCAATATATGAAAATAATCAGGGGAGAGAAGGACAGGGAGGAGAATCCTCAGGGATGTCAGAACTGAAATAAATCACGGAACGTGGCCGTTGCTTTTCTGGCAGCACTCTGAAGTGATAACTGATTGTTTTCTCACACCCCAAGTACCTGAGGGCCAGAAGTTTGGTAGGTGTTATCCTTGCTCCCCATCACTATTTCTAGTACTCTTTACTCTTTTAAACCTCTCTTTTGCCTTATGTCATCTGACTATACTAACCCCTCTCTCTCCCTCTTTCTGTAGCTGTCAACAATTCCTTCATTTATCAGACCTTGGCACCATCCTCCCCAACCGAAGCCCTGTCATCATTCTTAGTGACATCATTATCCATATAGATGGCTCTTCCAAACCCCTGGCTCCCTAGTTTCTTGACTTGTGAATTTCCATTGACCTGCCCCTGCACCCTAGCTTAACCATGCATCCCTAAGGTCCCTGAATCTACTACACCTTCCGTATCACTAACTCCAAGCACGCTGTCCTCCGTCCATAACCTCTTCACTTTCTACTTTGCATGTTCAAGTACTTCCACTACAACCATTCTTTGACTTCAGTAAGTTCTCCAGTTCATTGACTTATTCAGTTTTTCCCAATCTATCAGCTAGTTTTCTTTACTTCCCTTTTTATCCAGTTTAATTCCTTCAGTCTATCTTTTCAATAATTCTTGTCAACATCCTAAACTCTCTTGCTTCTCTGTCATTTCATTGCATCCATCTGGAAAACCCTTATCCCTGGATGAACACTACTGTCCACTTTCACCATGTCTGCATCAGAGTGATCAATAACTGCTAAACAAAGTCACACAGGAGGAAGACTGAGACCACTATGTGTTCATGATCACTAGCTTCATATAAGGTCTCAACACCACCTGCAATCTTAATATATGTCTTTGGTCAATTCCATTTCCCACTCACCAGAGACTACTTCAAATTTTCTCCATTCTTCTCAAACCTTCATTCCTTGACTCCATCCTCTTCTCTCAGCAAATTACAGAGAAAATTGAAGCCATTAGACATAAATGCTCTCCTCGTCTTGATTACAAATATGAAGGCTTACCTATACCTGTGTGTGTCCTTTTACAGTTAAGAGCCAGCTCTACCTCTTGCTAGCTGTGTGAAATTTATCAAATCACATAGCCTTTCTGTGCTTTTTGCTTTCTATAAAATATGGACAATAGTAACGCCTAATTAATAGAGCTGTAAAATTTAATGAGTTAATATGTTTAAAATGCTTGGAATAGTGCACGGCACATGGCAAGCCCTATATATCTATTTGCTGTTCGGAGTGGTGTTATTATTATCCTCCTTTCCTCTTGTTGTAATAAAGGAACTAGCATTCCTCCTAGCTAAGGTAAATTCCTCCACCTGTGCCTAATATCCCATCTCTTCCATTTATACCAGGAACTTCTTGTCATTCTTCAAATATCTGTTAAGTGCCCAATATGTGCCAAACACTTTCCTAAGCATTGGACATATAGGCACGTATGAACCTGTAGTATTCAAAGTACGGCAAGAAGTCCATCAGGGCTAGAGCAGAATAGGAAAGAAAGTCATATATGAGATGGGAGAAGTAGTTAGACCCATAACATAGACGAACTTGCAGGATTAATATTTGCTAAAATCTCATTGGCTGCCATTTTGTTTCAAGATTATGGACAAAGCCATAAATTGAACTTTACATAAGACCTGATAGCAGATATTAGTGAGCCATCCAAATGAGGCAACTTCTTCAGAAGGTGCTACGGAATGTTACGATCCCTCTTAAAATTGAGTTGGCTAATGAGCTCAGTCAATGATTAAAAGAGGCTAAATCAAGAACCTACACGTGGCCTTATCCATCCCTGTTAGTTCTGATTTACGCCTTGACCTCTCAATGATCCGTTCTATATCTTCATAGCTTATACCATCTCTTCACTTTGGAATTTTTCTGTTTGCCTCACATATCGTGGCTTGTGTTTATGGAGTAATGAATAAGAGCACTGGCTCTGCCATTTATTAAATAGACATGTTTCATAATTTCTATGTGTCTCTATTTCCTCATCTATAAAGTTAGAATAATAATAGCAGCTATGTCATAGTACTGTTGTGAGGCTTAAATGGTACTGTACATGTAAAGTGCTTAGGACAGTGCCTGGCCTGTAGTAAATGATTAAAGTGTGTTGTCTCTGGAGACAAGTTTGGCCTGAGTGTCATGCCCAGTGCTGCACCTTACTAGCTATGTGACCTCAGGTAAGTTAATTTACCTCTCTAAGCCTCCATTATTTTATCTCTAAAATGGGGATGATATCAGTACCTGCCTTATAAGCTGTCATGAGGATAAAATGAGATATAATGCATAGAAAGTGCTTAGTACACAGCAATTGCTTGTGTTATTTTGATTAGAGTCTCAAACTTGGCATTTAAAAGCCAGATTTCCAGTGCCCCCTCTCCACATAAAACTCTATTGTCTGCTGTGCATATTTCCTTCCTCACCCCTTGGCCACTTTCCCAAATCCTAATTATCTTTCCTCTCATTATAGGATCCTTCCAAGACTGATGTTCCTACCCACAATCTGACAGCCTACCTAACATTATATGCACCTTCTGTCACCCAAAACAAGGACCCCAGACAGGAGTAAACACACTTCAACTGCCACTTGTTCCATCTTTATCTTATTTGTTTTCACAGGTTATCATCACATTTTGGAATTCATCTTCAAATCAGAGTAGTTCCCTGGCAGCAAGATGGAGCAGGCCTGAGAAGATGCTGGAGGCCGACCATGGGAAACTCATCGCACAGAAAATGATAAAGGAGATGCAGTCAAGCACACATGGCCTGGAGTCCAAAGCAAAACCATATCAATCACCCAAAGGCTAGTGCTTGGGGGTTGATGGTTAGGGAATACTGGGTAGCAGAGATCCTATCAGTGACAAAGAAACTAGGGAGAATGAAGCAGCAATAGTCTAGGATGAAGGAATAGAAAATTATCTCATTTCTTCCTCAGTATGACTTCAGGTAAATCCATTATGATTTCAGAGTTTTTGTTTTTCCCTTTGTACAAGAGTTACATATACTCTCTAAAAGCCACTTCCCCCTATGCCATGTAACTAGAAACTTCCACCACCAGAGATTCACTCCTTTAGGTTGAATGACTATCCCTAAGATCGCCCTTAAATATGCCCATATTCCTGGGAGAGACATATTTGATCCCATTAGTATGACCGGGTGAATAACTCTTGTGTCACCTGGGGGAGCCCTCAGGGAATGAGACCCAGGGTTGAGAAGTTCTAGAATGTCCTATCGAGTCTATCTCTGAAGTATTTTTTTAAATCTCTCTCCTCCATTCCATCCCTTCTTTCACTGCCTAAATTTAGTCCCTCATCATTTAGCATCAGAACACTACCATAATCCCTTCTTAACTGCTACTTCTGCAAAGCTCCTATCCCATTTCTACATTAATACCAGAGTGTCCAAAGTCTCAAAACTAACCATGTCTTTCCACTGCTTTTAATCCTTCTGGAACCCAAATGTCTTGGGCCTTGCCAGCCAGTGAATACAAGTGAGGTCACATTAACACTATTGCCAAAATCGCAATAGCTCTGAGGTCCCACCTGTTTGAATGCAAGAAGTTCAACCTTTTACAGAATATTTCTAGAAATCCTCAAGGCTACTCACAGGTGTCTATAAATCCTTCCCATCCATCCCTACTAACGCAGCTGTTTGAGCCAGGATGCTGCAACTTCAGATCCAGAAAGTGCCTAGGAAGAACTACTCCAACCTGGAAGTTTGCTCTGGCTGAAGTCACTACTGCCTAGAGGCTCTGGACCTTAGAAACTACCATGTGGTCTATGTGGCACATTATTTGAACGTAGCTACTGCCACAACCTCTGCCAAGCTAATTTCCAAGACACTCAAGTCAGTAGAAACAGATTTCAGGAATAGAGGACCACTGTTGTCCAGTCTTCAGCCTATTATAGGGCACGTGACTACCCAGCCTTCCAAGTAGATACAGCTACCCTGTAGGGGACTCCTACTGCAAACACTTGCCCCAGAGTATCATCACCCAGGCCTTCTTTCTACCCTGTGAGGCCAAACATGAGTGAGAGATACCCCCTAGCCCAATTCCTCTCACCTCATCCTGCAGAGAAGACCATTTCGGGAATACCTCTTTCCACTCTGATGCTCTTCTAGGGTGTTCTTATTGTCCTGAGAACTGAAAAAGTGCCAGATGAATAGGGATGCCATTGCTGAGAATTCCCTCAGGATATTTGCATACCACATCGAGCTAGCCTAAAATAGAAATAATTTAAAAAGCTAACACTTATGTGGCATGGACTATATGCCAGGCACTGTTTTAAGCACTTTAGTACCATATAAATAGATGAATAGCATCCCCACTTCACAGATGAGAAACATAGGGGTTAAGTGACTTGCCCACGCTTATACAGCTAACAGGTTGTAGAGCCAGGATTAAAACCCAGAAAGTCTGGTTCAAGAGTTTATGTACTAAGCCACTCAATTTACTAGACTTGTCCACATGTATCTCTGAGGAGCACAGACAATTTAGCTCCAGCCAGGCATGTATCCGCCTTCTCTTCTTCCTCCTCTCCCACCAACCACCACCACCCCACCTCACTGGTGGCCCTTTCAGATCTTGAAGCTACACCTAGGTACCTGTAGCCTTAAACAAGCCTGCCCCTAACATGTGTGGGGAACGGGGGCAAGTGTACTAATGGAGGTCCATATACCATATATCCAAATAAGTTTAACAAACTGTTAGATACAATATGTTCTGTCCTCCTACCTTGATAAATATACCTAAATAACAAGCTAAAAGTCTAGGTTTGCAGAATTCCTGGACTCCTCAGATTTCATAAAAATTTGGCAGCACAGGGAAAGCTGGCCCACCACCTCCCTTCTCTTCCCACTCCTGGTTCCTCACTGCACCAACTTGTCTTGTATGTATATGGATGGACACCCCAGTCTAAGTGTGAAAGATCCATCCACACACCCTACAGTCACTCTTGGGCCTAGAGGTATGCACACCAGTGTTGTGGTCTGCCTTTGGGAGAAGAAACCCTAGAAAAAGGCTTATGAAACAGCTTCCAAGCCATTTGCTATAAGAGAGAGAGCGAAAGGGAGATTGAGAGAGAAGTTACAAAAGCGCCTGGTACATAGTAAGCACTATAGAAATCTTAGCTATGATTAATCCTCTTGTAAAAATACACGCATCATATGTGCAAATGAGGCAGATACCCATCCCATAAAAAGACACGGCAGCTTTGATTGCCCAGGCACAGAATCCAACATATTTTGGTGAGAATAGGTTTCTGAGCTGTGGAAACACAATCTTCCAGTCCAAACCTCCTCAGTTTCCGTGTGTGAATTCAAAAACACAGAAAAAAAGAAGTAGCACAGTATCACATTGTAAGCAAACTCTTAATCTGTTGGTAAAGAAAATTAAGTAAAAACATGTCCTCAAGCTCATTCTGATGAATCCAACCATTCCTCAACACAAATGCAGAGGTTATTAGTTTTTTTTCTATTATATATAAGAGCAAAGAGTTGGGGAAAAAAGACATGCAATGTGTGAAAATCAAATAAGTGACGTGCAGGGCTGCCTAAATGGTGCGGAGAGAGAAAACTCAAAGTTTCCCTACTCAAAGTTAATTTCCCCTAAGTGCCAGAAATTCCACCAACTGAAGCTTACTTCTTTGTGTTAAGGTACTATCTTTTCCAGAACCACGCTTTGAAATGTAATTATGGACTGGGAGGTCATTTATTTGCCCATTATTAGCCTTAAATTATTAGTGTGAAATTCATCACCAGATGACCAAGAGCTGAGAGCAAAAATCTAGGGCTTTCATTCCCCAAGGTCTTCACTGAATTCCAGAAAAAAGCAGAGATGAGGGAACTAGTGAGACCCAGAGCTCTGAGAACAGAGCCAGAAAGGCAGAGCAGGCCCAAAAGGTCTTTGCTTGAAGGGTTTTATCTCTACAACTCAACAACAAAAAACCAAATAACCCAATTAAAAAATGAGCAAAGGACTTGAATAGACGTTTCTCTAAAGAAGATATACAGATGGCCAATAATCACGTGAAAAGATGATCAACATCAACAAATCATTAGGGAAATGCAAATCAAACCCACAATGAGCTATTAGTTCGTATCCATTTAGATATCTAGTATTCAAAAACCAGAAAATAGCAAGTGTTGGTGAGGATGTGGAAAAATTGGAGCCCTTGTGCAACTATTGGTGGGACTGTAAAATGGTGTTGCTGCTGTGTAAAACAGTATGGCGGTTCTCCACAAAATTAAGCAGAATTACTATATCATCTAAAAATTCTACTTCTGGGTATATACCCAAGGGAGTTGAAAACAGAGACACAAATAGATGTTTGTATACCCATGTTCATACCAGCTTTATTCACAACAGCCAAAAGGTGGAAACAACCCAAATGTCCATCAACAGATGAGTGGATAAACAAAATGTGGTAATGTTCACACCACAATGGAATATTATTCAGCTTTAGAAAGGAGGAAAATTCTTATACATGCTACAACATGGATGAACCTTTAAGACGTTATGCTAAGTGAAATAAACAAGTCACAAAAGCACAAATATTGTATGATTCCACTTATACAAGACACCTAAAATAGGCAAATTCATAGAGACAGAAATTAGAACAGTGGTTGCCAGAGGCTGGGAACCAGGTGGGAATGGGGAGTTATTGTTTAATGGGCATGTAGTTTCAGTTAGGGGAGATAAAAAAGCTCTAGGAAGGATGGTGGTGATTGGTTGCACAACAATGAGAATGTACTTAAGTCCATTAAACTGTACACTTACAAATGGTTAAACGGTAAACTTTATGCTATATACGTTTTACCATAAGAGAAAACATTACTGTCTACCATAATACTTCTAACCCTCATGAGAATACCATGGGGCTGGTATTTACAAAAATTTTTAAAAAGAGTAGTATCTTAAAATGTTTTATATTCCAAACCATAGTATATCCATGTTTCTTATGATGTTTTAAAAAGGGTCAGAAAATCTTGGACGAAATGATGCTCTAGGAAAGTGTTTGCCCTGAGGCTGCAAAACAGGGCACATTGTCCTCTGCCAGCAATTTGAGAAGTGTAGGAATAGAGCAAAACTTCTTAACTGTGGGATTATTGACATTTTAAGACAGATAACTCTTTACTGTTGGAGGGCTTCGCCATGCACTGTAGGAAGTTTAGCAGCATCCCTGGGCTATATCTACTAGTTGCCAGTAGTAAAAGAGATAGGTAGACTGAGCCTCAGAAAGGGTTGTCCTAGAAAAGCAGAAAAGTGGGGTACCCTGGACAAGCAGAGGGTAGTGTGAACATGTTAGATGCCTATGAGGATGAGGAAACAAACTTTGTGTACTGAGAGTGGCTGGGTAAGTATAGGCAGAAGGTCTGTTAACTGAAAATGTTTAAAATGATTCTTAACTCATTATCACTGCTTGCTTTCCAGTTAGGCAGAAGAGTTATTTCTCTTTGAATTTTCTTTTTGTGACATGACTGACTTCTTTGAGATGTCTTCTAAGCCTTCCCTGGGCTCTTTAAGCCACACAACAAAGTCAAAGTACCTCATATCAGTGACAGAAACACTTTGGGGAGGGGCAAACTTTTCATTTTAGTATTTTTGCTGTGATCCTAAGCTGACCACTAATGGGCCTTAGACCTTAGGATTTTTATAATTATAGCTTCCACTTATTTTGTGCCTACAATGTACCAGGCACCATACATATGACTTAATACATGGCTTCACTTTAATCCTCGCCATAACTCTCATAACAATGCCTATAAGGAAAACATTATAATCCTCATTTTCTACATAAAACTGAAGCTCAGGAAGCTTGAGTGACTTAAGCAAGATTGCTTGGCTCAGAAGTGGTAGATTTAAACACAGGTCTGACTGAGCCAGGAATCTGCTCTTTCCACAGCTCTACACATAGTGCCTCTCATGGTGGCTCTATGCTTCTTGCCTCAAAGCAGATTCAAACTGGAGAACAGGAAAGAGCTGAACTGGAGCTCCCTTCTAGTCCGGGGACTTGGGCAGGGGCAGGGGGTGGACAGAGTAGGGCAGAGGACTAGAAACCAGGTCAGGAGAGCACACCAGACCATTTACACTGAATTTCCCAGTAGAAGTACCTCCTCACTCTATGAATTGGTTCAGTCACTGAGTTTGTCTATCTAGATTTGAGATAGTATGGGATACTGGTATTGTCTGAACATGTAGGGTTCCCTGCTGGTTACCACACAACCTCCAAGACCAATGGCTCTCAAATCTGGTCCTGGAACAGTAGGATGACCAATAATCTTGGTTTGCCTGGATTGTCCCAGTTTTAACACTAAAAGTCCCAAGTCCTGTGAAACTCCTCAGTCCCAGGCAAGCTAGGATGGTTAGTCACCCTATGACCAGCAGCAACAGCACCATTTGGGAAGTTGTTAGAAATGCAAGTTATTGGGACCCATCCCAGACCTAGTGAATCAAAAACTCTGGGGGTGGGGCCTGGCCATCAGTGTTTTAACTAGCCCTCCAGGGGTCCTTATGCATGCTAAAGTATAGGAACCACTGTCCAAAATAAACCTTTTCAATGACTGAGGAAAGAGCCCAGTTGTCCTTCAGGATAATTCCCATCTGCCTTTTTCTCAGAACTTCCAAATAAAATGTGCTATTGAGAGGAAGCCTGTTGCTTTTATTTTGGTTCATTTTGTGTCTCCAAGGTTGTGTGGAATTACTAAGAGCTTTGCATGAAATGAATAAATCCATTAAGCAAATATTAACTGAACACTTACTATGCATCACTACATATTCCACCACTGTCCTTAGTGTTCTTCCTTCTTAATTTTGGCAGTTGCAATGTCCATAGTATTTCACATTAACTATTAGTTAATATTAATCAACAATATAGCACTTTGGGCAGGACTTTGTAGATTTTGATTAGCTAGAAATAGTTTTTCTGTTTCCTCTATGACCTTGGTGTACTTTGCTACAGGTTTAAGAGATGGGATAGAAAGAAAAGTCTGGGAGTGAGTGTGTGTGTGTGTGTGTGTGTGTGTTAAGTGAAATTTTGGTAAAATAAATAAGTTCACTGCACCTTACAGGTCTCAGCTTTAACCTGAGCAGATGCAAAATGTACTATGAATGTTACAAGAGGATGCACAGACACCGATTAACAGGAACCATGAGATCAGGGTTGTTGAAACTGCAGGCCTAACAGCAAAGTGAGGGGCCCAAGAATAGGTGATGTAAAGGGTGTGGACTAACGAAAGCACACAGCAAAAAGCAAGAAGCGACTTGTAGAAAGCAGAATTTCAGGTCATGTCAGGTGCCATACAGAGCACTGTGGATCCTGCCTGGCATTTAGAGGGGCGCAGCCCTACCTGCGGGGCCTCTGCCTGGAGTATAGGGGGCTGTAAATATCTTTCAGACCCTTCTAAAAGGGTCACACTGAACCCAGGGTCAGGAAAGCTCCCAGGTGTCTTGGCTCTACATGTGATTGTGCAAGGCACAACTTTCTATGGCTTTTTTTAAAATCATGTGCTGCAAACTAAGAACTGTAACTGATCAATAGAGGTAACATGCGCTTGGAGATCTCTGGGCAAAAAGTTCTATGAACCTGTTCAATAGGTTTGCTGTTGTCTAGCCTCACTAATGCAAGAGAAACGTAGCAAGCACACACTTTTAACTTCTGTTTAATGACAGTGAATGAAGAATAGAAATGGTTCATACTTGATTCTCTTCAATATTTCAATTATCTCTATTAAATTATGTTGTGAGCTGGGCTGATTAGCAATATATTAGCTCATTAACTTTGACAGTCTAACCACCTTGTGCTCTCTAAGGATGGCATCTAAGTGCCCTCATTTATGTGCTTTAGATTCACTCACAGAGGCTTCCTGGGAGAAAAATAAAACTCACAAAAAAATAACCACTAGGAAGACAATACAATAATGGTTGTGAGGAATGATATCACAATTTTGCCTTCAAATTCTGTCAGCATAAATGCAAACCTACTTCAGGCAGGAACTTGTAAAAATAACAGGCAGATGGTATGTGGAAATTCATATGGCTTTAGAAAAACGCAATAATATCGTGCTTTGTGTTGACAGAACTCCTTCTTTGAAAGGAGCTCTAATTCCCAGACGTATGCACTGTCTCTTCAGAGCAGCCCCACGAGTCTGGGTGCAGGTAGTCATGTCGTGGAAGGGCTGGAAAGGTCACACCATGAACATGCTTCCAGAGCCTGAGAAAGAGTTGGGCCTCCAGAGAAAATGGACATCTCCTGCTCTGCTCCACACACTGTGGCTGCCTGTGCTGCACAGACAGGCAACAGAAGCAAGGCTGCCCTCCATCATCCATCCATCCACTGACTCATTTAATCAGAGTTTATAGAGAATACAGTCATTCATTCACTTAGAAACAAGCTTCTCAGACATGGCTGCATATTAGAATCACCTGGGGAGTTTTTAAAAATTACTGAAGCTCAGGTCCCACCCCCAGAACTTCATCTGATATTTTTTGTGTGAATAATAATAATAATATCATTTTTAAGCATAGACTTTGAAGAGTTTTTGCTAAGAGATTTATTGAGATATAATTTACATACCATAAAATTCACTCATTTAAAGTGTATAATTCGGATTGTTGGTTTTTTTGTTGTTGAGCTGTATGAGTTCTTTGTATATTTTGGATATTAACTCCTTATCTGATATATGGTTTGAAAATGTCTTCTCCCAATTGTTAGGTTGTCTTTTCATTTTGTTGATGGTTTCCTTTGCTGTGCAAAGCTTTTTAGTTTGATGTAGTCCCATTTGTTCATTTTTCTTTTGTTTCCCTTACCTGGTCAGACATGATACTTGAAAATATGCTGCTAAGACCGATGTCAAAAAGCGTACTGCCTATGTTTTCTTCTAGACGTTTCATGGTTTCGGGTCTTGCATTCAAGTCTTTAATCCATTTTGAGTTGATTTTTGTGCATGGGGTAAGGGAATGGTCTACTTTCATTCTTTTGCATGTGGCTGTCCAGTTTTCCCAACACCATTTATTGAAGACGTGGCAAAAGATCTGAAGAGAGATTTCTCCAGAGAAGATATACAGATGGCCAACAGGCATATGAAAAGATACTCAACATCATTATCTATCAGGGAAATGCAAATCAAAACTACAATGAGGTATCACCTCACTCCCGTCAGAATGGCTATAATTAACAAGACAGGAAACAACCACTGTTGGAGAGGATGTGGAGAGAAGGGAACCCTTGCTCACTGCTGGTGGGAGTGGAAACTGGTGCAGTCACTATGGAAAGCAGTTTGGAGTATCCTCAGAAAATTAAGAATAGATCTACCATATGATCCAGCTATCCCACTGCTGGGTATTTATCCAAAGAACTTGAAAACACTAAAGCATAAAGATACTTGCACCCGTATGTTCATCGCAGCATTATACACAATAGCCAAGACTTGGAAGCAACCCAGGTGCCCATCAAGGGACGAATGGATAAAGAAGATGTGGTATATATACACAATGGAGTACTACTCAGCCATAAGAAATGATGAAATCCGGCCATTTGTGCCAACATGGATGGTCCTTGAGGGTATTATGCTGAGTGAAATTAGTTAGAGGGAGAAAGTCAAATACCGTATGATCTCACCATAAGTAGAAGATAAAAACGACAAACAAACACATAGCAATGGAAATTGGATTGGTGATTACCACAGGGGAAGTGGGGGAGAGCAAGAGGGGTGATAAAGCTCACATGGGAGGGGATGGACTATAAGTAGTTTTTGGGTGGTGAACATAAGGCAATCTACACAGAATTCGAAATATATTACGATGTACATCCGAAAATTATATAATGTTATAATCCAATGTTACTGCAATTAAAAACATAAATAAAAAATAAAGTGTATAATTCAATGGCTTTTAGTACATTCGCAGAGTTGTACAACCATCGCCACAATCAATTTTGGAACATTTCCATCAACCCCAAAAGAAACCCCGACCTGAGACAACCCCAGCCCTGACTCATGCTAGCTGTGTAACCTTGGGCAATTTATTTAACCTTTAGTATTTTATTCCTTAACTGTAGGATGTGGTTAATAATAACACCTTCTTACTTGGTATTATTGTGAAGATTAAATAAAATAATGCAAGTAAAAAAAGGCAAGAAACCCCTGCATGCCTTAGCTATCACCCTACAAGCCCCCATCCCCATTCTAGCCATAGGTAAATTTGCATCTACTTTCTGTCTCTATAGATTTACCTATTCTGGACATTTCATATTAACAGAATCATATAAAATGTGGCCTTTCATGTCTGGCTTCTTTCACTTACCACAATGTTTTCAAGGTTCATCCATATTGTGGCACAGATCAGTGTTTCAGTCATTTTTATGGCCAAATAATATTCCATTGTATGAATACACCACATTTTGTTTATCCATTCATCAGTGGATGAACATTCACATTGTTTCTACCTTCTGACTACTGTGAATAACGCTTATACAAACATTTGTGTGCAAGTCTTTACATGGACATGTGTTTTCAACTTTCTTGAGAATATACCTGGGGTGGAATTGCTGGGTCAAATGGTAACTCTATGTTTAACTTTTGAAGAGCCTCCAGAACATTTTCCAAAGTGGTTGCACCAGTAATGTATGAGGTTTCCAATTTCTCCACATCCTCACCAACACTTTTTACTTTCTGTCTTTTTGATTATAGCCCTTCTAGTGGGTATGAAGTGGTATCTCATTCTGGGTTTGATTATCATTTCCTTTACGACTAATGATGTTGAACATCTTTTCATGCACTTATTGGCCCTTTGTTTATGTTCTTTCGAGAAATGTCTCTTCAATCCTTTCCCCCTTTTTAACTGGGTTATTTGTCTTTTTATTATTGAGTCATAAATATTCTTTATATATTCTAGACACAAGTCCTTTATCAGATATATGATTTGCACATATCTTTTCCCATTCTGTTGTATGTGTGTTCATTTATTTGATAATGTCCTTTAATTAACGTTTTAAATTTTGAAAAAATCTAATTTATCTATTTTTTCTTTTATCACTCATGCTTTCAGTGTTACATTAAATAATTTATTGCCAAATTCAAGGTCATGAAGATTTATCCGTATGGTTTCTTCTAAGAATTTTGTAGTTATAGTACTTACATTTATGTCTTCGATCCACTTTGAGTTAATTTTGTATATGCTGTGAGGTAAAGGTCCAACTTTGCTTTTGCATGTCTCTATCCAGTTCTTTTGGAACCATTTGTTGAAGAGACTACACTCTCTCCCCATTGAATAGTCTTGACATCCTTGTCAGAATGAATTGACCATAGATGTATGGGTTTATCTCTGGACCCTGAATTCTATCCCATTGATCTATATGTCTATCCTTATGCTAGTAATACACTGTTTTGATTACTGTAGCTTGTTAGTAAGTTTTGAAAAAGGGAAGAAGGAGTCCTCTATTTTGTTGTTCTTTTTCAAGATTGTCTTGGCTAGTCAGGGTTCCCTGCAATTCCATATGAATTTTAAGATCAACGTGTCAATTTCTACAAAGAAGCCAGCTGAGATTCTGATTCTTATTTAATTGGTTATTCTAAAAGATTTACTGAACAATTATTGTGGATAAGGGACCTGCCAGGTGCTGTGGATACAGCAGTAAACACAACACAGTGCCTACTTTTGGGTAATGTATAGTCCAGCACTCACTCAAGGATATTTATAGGGAACCTAAGTAGGATGCCAGACACACGATTAGGGTCCATTTTACCCCAAGACATGGCTCTAATTTGGCTGCTGTTTAATTCTCTCCCTAGAGTCAACAAGAGAAGAAAGGAATCACGTTGGATGGAAGGAACAGCGGGCATTTTACAAACAAGGAGCACCAGTTTCGAAGGAAGAAAGGGTTCTGGTCAGTCCTCACATCACATAAAATACACCGAATTTAAGACTCCAGTTACTTATTTAGCAGTTCTTGGGACTTCAGCACTGCACTGGGTACTTCATTGAATACGAAGGAGGGAGAGAAGCAGGAGAAAGAGAAGAAGAAAAAAAGAGAAAGGAGAGGAATAAGAGAAAGGAGGAAAAAAATATTTTGAGCTCCTACTATGTGCCAGATGCTACAAAATGTGCATTTATATACTTCATATTATTTTTTTTACTTTTTCCAGATTTATTGAGATACAATTGATATATAACATTGTGTGAGTTTAAGGTATACAACATGATGATTTGATACATGTATATATTGTGAAATGATTACCACAATAAGATTAGTTAATACCTCCACCACCTCACATAATTACCTTTTTTTTTTTATGGTGAGAACATTTAAGATCTACTATTTTAGCAACTTTCAAGTATATACAAAAGTATTGTTAACTATAGTCACCACGCTGTATATATCATTATTTTAAAAGAAATACGGGATGAGCTTCCTAACCTGGAAGAGCCCAGCTATATCCTAGTTGGGGAGATGAGCACAAAACAACCACAGAATGATACCCACCATCTATTAAGCAATCATATGAAATTTTCAGGTACAGGCTATTAGCGTAGGTGCCCATGGAAGAAAAAGGCCAATATAGCTAGAAGAGGAAGGAAAGGTACCTGGCCAGCTGCTTTGGTTCCCTGAATCCACATTTGATAAGACATAGGCTTTCAATTGGCAGAGGAGTGGGGCTTCCAGGAAGCAGAGGAGCAGGAAAAAGCATGTGCAACCAGAAACCATTAATTAAGAACGTGCTACAGGACAGGCACTATCTTAAGCACCTTATACCTCACTACATTCTCGGACCACTCCCGTAAGGTATGTGCTATTATATTCATTCTACAGATGAGAAAACTGGGGATTAGAACAGTAAACTGTCCAAAGTCACACAGACCAGAAGCGGTAGAGCTAAAATCGGACTGCAAATGTATTTAACTCTGTCAAATTGCCTCAAGGTTGATAGAATGAAGAAGCCTCTGGGGGTCAGAGGCAAAAACAAGAACAGTAGAGCTTGTGGTCAGTTTGTTTCATGACCCTGGGTGGAGCCACACACCTGCTGATTGCTGATTCCACTATCCTTGAGATCTGACCTTTACAATTCCTGGTGGCTTCAAAATGACTCTCCAATAGAAACACCACAGGGTCAGATTCACCCAAAAAGTACATCCCCATGGGTCATAGGTTTGTCCAGAATCAGAAAGGAGCAACCATGGCAGGAACTCTAGAAAACACTGCATCATGGGACTTTGCTCAGTGTTAGAGGAGACCGTTCCTCCCCAGTCCTATTGTCCAGGACAAGAGCGTTGCCCTAAATGCTCCTGATCTCTCTCTACCTTCTTCACTTACTGTCCGAGGAGATCTTAACTGGATGGTAAAAATGAGAGAGAATAAACAAAACAGACTGGACTTGGCTCCTCCTTCTTTCCTCTTTGGGAGTCAGCCTACCTTCTGAGAGCACATTTTTGGCCAGGCTCCAAATTCAGCATTGAAGGTGCTGCCCTGGCAGGATACATCTGTGGTAGTCCAGGGCCTGTTGTAGCTGGATAGGTACATCTCTCTCACCCTGTAGTTCAGTTAGCAAGCCCGTTTGACCCTCACACTTAGCTATCTCCCCCACGCTAGACTCTATCAGGAAGAAAGGCAATGTTTCATACTCCATCTGCTTTACAATTCAATTGCTTCAGAACTTGGGTAGGGACGCAGGTGCTATTTATTTCTTCCCTCAAAATCTCAACTTCCCAACTGCTTCAGCTCCCACACTCTGAAAGTAGCCACTGAATTAGCGGGCTCTCCTGTAAGTCCACATGTGAGGCTCTAGGGCAGAGAGAAGACTAAGAAACACAGTCCACGTTTCCTGAAAGCCCAGACCACACTAACGTCTGGGGCCACAGGGAAGTCGGATTAATAAGGCATTCAACAAAATCCTCTTTAGCCTGTGTTTTGGTGAGGAAACATAGTGTAGTATCTTAAGCTCCAACTCTGGAGCTAGAATGCCTGGGTCTGAATCCCAGCCCATTATTAGCTGTGTGACTTTGAGCAAGTTATTCTACTTCTCATTGCTTAGGTTTCCTCTTGTGGAAAATTAAATGGGTTGTTATGAAAATTAAATGTGTTAATGAATGCAAATTGCTTAGGACAGTGCCTGGCATGTAGCAAGTACTGTATCAGTGTTCATTAGCATTGTCAGTGGATGGATTCTGCAGATGAATCTATTCAGTAAGAGTTGGCCCCTGCTGCAAAAAGTGACAATCACTCATTCCTGAAGAAATTCAAAAAATATTCTTGCTCGCTGTCAGTACTGCTGACAACCGTGAAAGCAGGAGAGCTTAGGTCAGATCAGTAATTACTACTCACCACAGAGGTAGGTTCAAGACTCAAATGAATGAAATGGTTCATTACTCTTCTCTGCTTAGATGGTCAATCCAGACCGTCCAGCCTCTCCTGAGATGGAATCTAGGATCCAGGACCTGTTCTCAAATCTTGTTGAGTTGGTATTTGAGGAGAATCATTTTCAAATTAAACTGTGATTTCAACTAATAGCCTATTATTCCAAAATGGTATTTTCTTTGTCTAAAAACAAAAACAAGGGTACATCCTTTACAGTTAAGGTAAAAATGAACATTTATCCTGTGCCTACACGGTATTCAATTTTTAATTCATACATTTCCCTCTACCTCTTGGAACTTTGCATGTTACAACAAAACTCAGAGCTTTCAGATTGTACAGCCTTTGATTAAAATTAAATCAGACATTGTGCATGTGTGCGTGCATGTGTGTGTGTGTTTATCTATCTTCAAAAACAGGTGAACTGGGTTCTATGTATCCTTGAAGCATTCCTGTTTTGGAAAGAACTCTAAGATAAGGACTTTTGAAGGTTGTTTGGACGTCATCAAGTTTCTAAGCAAAGGTACTGCTAGTAATAGCCAACAGTTCTCCAGTGTCTGCTATATGCCAGGCCTAGTGCTGCATGCATATCTCATTTGATCCTCATAACAACGCCACGAAGTGGATACCATTGTGAGATCAACACTTGACATATGTGAAAATTGAAGCATAAAGAGGTTAAGTAAATCTCCCAAGGTCACAGAGCTAGCAAGTGACAGAAGGGAGACTGAAATCCAGCCTCTCCTACACCGCCCTCTGTCACCAGTGCTCTTCTTTTCCATTCAGATGGGACCTGGCTATGTGCGCTCTGGCCCTTTGCTAGGCACAAAGGGCTTAGGAGAGAGAAAGAGTGCTTTGTTAAGCAAAGAGAGTAAAGCTTGGCTTTAAGGGAAGAGGAAAGAAAGATGTGGCTGGCCCTTACCTACCAAGTCTCTCACTTTATCCAACAAATATGCATGGAGAGTCAGCAATGTTCCAGACACTGTGTGCAACCCCCCACACCAAATGTCCTCCTCTCTGCTAAACTATGTCTCTCTTGTCCTTAACAAACTCATTTCAAGACTTTTCTTCAGGGATGCTGAACCTAATTCAACTCATTCAACTCTGCTGAGCATGCTCTCAATACCCCTCTTTACTCTGTATGCTCCCACAGCAGCATAGACTACGCACACAGTAAGAATTCACCAAACGCAGATGGATGGCCCAGTCCCTAAATTAAAAGTGAGGAAGAGTTCATTGTTAATTCTATGCAGAGGCAACAGTCCTGGATGAAGGAGAGGGCAGCCAGGCGGTTCGGGTATCAGTCAGGGACATGGCTTTAGAGTCAAGCAGACCCGAGTTTGTACACTGGCTTTGCCACTTATAGCTGCATGAGTTTGGGCAAGTTTCCTTAACCTCTCTCCACCTCAGTTTGCTCATTTGTGAAATGGGGATGATAACAACAAAGCTCTAACAGTGCTGCTATGAGAATTCAATGATAAGTTGCAAGTTAATCACATCGCATAGAACCTGGCATATAAAAACCACCCAAAGGGAGTCACTCTTACCATTGATATGATTGAATGAAATGCCCACAGGCCCTTCTCAGGAACACACCCCGGGCAGGTGAGCTGTCTGGCATCCTTGGGGGAGGCACAACATAGAAGGAGGGCACAGAAATTGATGGGGTACAGATGCCCTGGCCACCACCTGACCAGAAGTAAGTGTTGCTGAGCTCTACGGTTCACCAATGACTGGACAGCCAGAACAGAGCCCAGGGTATGCACAGATACAACTCTCAAGCTCCCACCACCTCCAAAAGACGAAAGCAAACATGTCAACTCCTGGGAAACCTCCTTCTACCAGTAATGTCAATAGTTTCTGTGTTCCTAGGAATGGTGCACAAGTGAACTCCATGAAGCAAGCCCCATAGTGGGCTAAGCGTTTATATTGTGATTCTAATACTTTCTCAGGCATCAGTCCCTGAAAGCCAAGGCTGTCGAGGACTATTCCTGCCTCATTGCATTTAAACTGCCTACTCCCAGCTATGAGGGGCAGCCATCAGCTCTAGAATCTCCTCCTGACGACTCACACTGTGCTTGGCTGCACAGCACTGGCCGCAGAGTAACAGCAAGAGTAGGCGGTCACCAACTCAGCTGGTCCTTGGTATCCATTCCTTTTCAGCTCATTGAAGTTATTCTCACAACACTCATAACACTCCATCACTGGTTGATGGAGTCTCTGACCAAAACCAGTAACCTAGTGGTCTGTCCACAGTTATCCATGGTGTGTTCCAGTATCAAGTCAACAGTATTGCCTTTAGACCCAGGCAAGAGGCCCTGCCCTAAGGCCTGCACTTTAGATGGCGCTGCTCTGCCTCTCCTCTGGCTGCACCTCTCTTCACAAAGTGAGGAGTCTATGGGGCCAAGGGGACACGCCCACTTGGAGTCCAGACCCCCAGCTTCTAGACGAAAGTCCAGGCAAATAGACCCTGGAAATCTTTGTACAAACAGCATGAAGTCTGTTCCAGGGGCTTATGCAGGCCTCTTCCCTGTGGCTATCCTCCCAGGGGAAGACAGTGCCACTGTTTTACACACCCCAGCCTGTTGGGTGAACCAGGGCGAGCTGTTTGGGATGGAGGAATGCTGCACGGAGCTTGGACATACAGTCTGGCACGTTCATGAGCAGGTGCATAAGGCCTCTTATGGGGCAAAAAGAGAGCCAGGGTTAGGAGAAGAGAGTCAGGAGTAGAAATATGGGAGGACAGAGCTGTGCAGGCTACAGGCCAGATGCCTCCATTTGTAACATTGTCCTGTGCCACGCAAATATTAGAAGCAAGACTGCAAGTTGATGCTGCTTCATTCTTATGAATTACATGGAAGAGGCTGAGGGATGGTAGCTTCATCCCCTACCCTCCACAACAAAACACAGCCGGTGGCTCCCTAAGTAGAATTTCCTTTTTGGTAGGAAAGAGTAATCTATAGTGGAATCAGCCATAATGCCGAGAATTTCCAGAATAGGCTTAATTTCAAACAATCTCTCCTAAGTCAGATACGTGTCAGCCCATATGTTCCAATTTAGGGTTCAGTAAAGCGCACCACCTCTATGGCTAGTTCCCTATGTAAGCCCTCCTTCCAGCACCTTTACTCTGTGACTGTCACGGAGCAGATCTGCTTTAACGATGAACTCTAAGCCGCACCCCCGCAACCCCGCCAATGAGAGAGCATCAGTCAACCCTGACCATCCTCATGAGTATCCTAACCTCTGGAACTCTCTTCTTCACTCACAGTCCAAGCACTTCCCTGTCCTTCATTCAACACTTGATTCCTACCAGGAGGACAGTGCCATTTACTAGTGCCAGATCCCTGTTACCCTGGTGCTCACCCTCCTTGGGGAATGTGATTAGCACTTGACTCTGACTATTAACTTTCACCGTGGGGTTGTTGATCTTTTCCAGGGTAAATCTTGAAGCATAAAACTTCTTTAGTGTCAAACACTTAAACTGGATCAGAGGAAATTTAAACCACTAAAAGCTGATGGTCTTCAGTAAAATAAGACCCCGTTTAAGAATCTGAGCATTGCTAATACTGTCTGCAGAAGCTTATTTAGCGTCAAGTACATTTGAAACGGTGCTTGTTTCATCATGAGCAGCTGCTGGATGTCCTATGCACCACACTTCCTAATAATAAGAAAATCACTCACCTGTTTCTGTACTGAAAAGGCTGACTTATCTGTGAGCAGTCTAGCCAGCGGAAGCCTCAGGGATTCCAGAGAGAAGCAGGAGTTTGCTGATTGGCATTTCATCTAAGTACTAAGGACATCCACCGAAGAGAAGATGCTGAATTGTACCTCTGTTGGCAGGTTGGTAAAAGTCTCTCAAGGTTGAAGCTTTTATAACCCTGTCCTCTTGCCTTCTGCCCCCTGGCCTGCGACTCACCAAATTTTGCCTTTTGGGACACAGTCCTGGCGTTTCTACTGCAAGGCTGGTCACCTCCAGACAAGCCCCGCGTACCAGGCCAGGGTGAGGAAAGAAAGTTCCTTCATTAGTGAGATAGTCATGACTCCAAGCTCACTTCTCAGATCCCCATCTCCTCTCCTACTCTGCTTCCCTAAATCTGCCCCCGCCCTAAACAGTAAGATAAATTAGGATAAATTTGCTTCTGCTCTTGCCATCTCTTAGCACCTAACGTGAGGCTCCCAATTTGCCCCCTCCATGGTACCCTCTTGCCTGTTCTCTCTGTAAAAGCTCTCCAAACCTAAATTCCATTCTCCCTTAAAATGCTCATTATCCTTACTTCCAAATAATCCATACACGTCTCATATTGGGCCCTTTTAGGTGATAAGAACAAACAAGCCAATGTGTACAACATCAGTTATAAGTAGACAATAATAATGCTCTTCCCCCAAGTATCATACCTGGAATTTAACAAGGACTTTCACTATCTTTAGGGGAAAAAATATAATTAGTTAAACATTTACTTAAAGTATCTATAGCTATCTATCTGATATGGTAGCCACTAAATGCTACCTATGCCTATTTTAATTTAAATTAAATCAAAATTTAGCTTCAAGTGGTCAATAGCCACATGTGGCTAGTAGCTACTGTTTTGGATGGTACAGATGTAAAACAGTTTCATCATTGTAGACATTTCTACTAGGCAAGATCGCTCTGCAGGATGACTCTCACGGTAGGACTTTGAGGCATTGTGGTGAGCTAGTAAGGCTGGTAGGAGAGACGTAGGGAGAAAAAGGACCACTGAACCCTTTGTGAGATACCTTTTGCCTGTAAAAAATGTACTATATGCTGCTGCCCAAAAAGACTCAGCCTTTGCCAAAAAGTCATTTTTATGCCCCACCCAACCATAAGGATAAAGAAAGTGACACATAGCTTCCTGGCCCTTGCTTTTAGAAACAGTCAGAACAATCTTCAACTGAGTTTCAACCTTAAGGACATGAAAAATTATAAAGCCATTACTTGTCCCTGCATTGTAGGTTACTAAATCCATGATAAACAATCCTTGGCAAAGTCTAAACAGAAAACTAGCAATCCCAAGAATTCTACTGGCCTCCAGGGACCTCCATGCTCACTGTAGTCACGGTTAGACTACCTAATGTCAAAGCCATCACCTTGGCATTGGAGGACTCTTTGCCTCTACTGCAGACTTGGAGAAAGTCACTAACCTCTATTTACTAAAATAGGGAAATGGCAACTGCTGTTTAAGAAAGATTTCCAACCACAAGCGTTGAAATCAATAGGGTGCTCTAGTCAATCCATGGTTAATTAACTAGAAAATTAAGCTCAGCATAATACCCCATCTTGGATAATCAAGATTTTTCTGCAAGCAGAGTGCAGTCAAAAGGTAAACATCAGCTCAAGGTTCAACCATTTGTGTAACTGATTTAGGAACCTTTTACCAATCTCCGAGTTAATGTTATTTCGATTAGTGCTGGTGAGAGAGCAAGCCATAATAGTGGTAGCTACCAAAACTTACTGAGTGATAACTATGCTGCAGACACTATTCTGAGTATTTAGCATCTTTTATTTCATTTAGTCTTCACAACAATCCAATGAGATATGTACTATAATTATCCCTATTTTACAGATGAAAGAACTGAAGCACAGAGAGATTAGGCAACCTGCCTAAGAACACACAGGTGTAAAATGAGAGAGATTGGATTTGAGCTTAGGTGATCTGATGTCAGAGCCTGTGCTCTAAGCCATTGTACTATACTGCCTTGCAACTGTAGGTAACAATGAGTGAGTCACAGAAGCTCCTTGAGGGCTGGCCTTATCTCCAGCTAGCACTTTGCATGGCAAACAGTAGATTCCCACTAAACGTTTGGTGAATGAATAATAGTTAAAATCTATTAAGCACTTCCTATCTCATTTAATCCTCTAAGTAATCCTACTGCTATTATTATAATGCCCAGTTTATCACTCTCAGTTTTTGCAGGTGAGGAAAACCAGGCACAGAGAGACCAAGTCACTTGCCCAAGATCACAGAGCTAGAGAATGATGGGGAAAGAATTTGAACCCAAATCTAGATCCACTCTTGAATAAATAAATGAGCTCTTGCAAAATGTATCTTCTGCCCTACCGCACTCTTAAATATTGCTGTGTCAAGTGTGAGCTGAAGCAGCCTCAATATAAGTCTTAGCCCTTCAAGGTAACCATGAGCTCCTTGAAGCAGAGACCATGCCTGACTGCTCTTTCTCCCAGGCTCTTAACCCAGTACTGAAACAGTGTTCAATAAGCACTTGCTAATTGATTCAGTGCCCTAGTAGGGGCTTAAAGTAGTCTTAAAGCCTGCTGACTGGCTTCCTGTCTTCCCTTTTAGCCTTAAGCAGCATCTCTGGCACTGGATGGACAGCCTGAGAGGCTTGCCTGCCATGAGGGAGTGGTGGAAGTGGTTTACTCCAGCTAGGAGAATTATTTAGTACTGATATTGTTTAGAGTTGCTGAGCCATCATGATAATAAAAAGCAGACTGATTTGGAATTGTTTTTTGCATTATTGGTATTGTTTTCTGAATCTTCTCCAATGTACCCCCTTATTGTCTGCACCTGGGCGCGTAACCCCCACTGCCCTCTGCCCAGCCATAGTATGCCATTGAGGCTTCCTACCAGAAAGAGTTTAGAGGAGCAGGACTGTAATCATTCTAATCAAGCACTAGACTTGGAGACCAAAGGCTAGGATTAGAGTCTCAGTTCAGTCAATAAATAAGTGCTCTTGGGTAAGTCGCTAGACTTACCAATGTTCTAATCTGTAAAATGGAGTTATCATTGCCCGCTCACACACCCGGTCCAAAGAGCAGAATAAAATGATGATACCGATATGCTACATAAAGTAAAGGAATAGTAACTTTTGTTCTTCACTAAACTAGTGGTCACTATTTTGCTGGCTTACGCTTTAGCCCTCCTTTTGCTATTCACAGAATCACTTGGGTTTTTTTTTTTAAAGAATAAAAGCTTTTACTAAAGCAAAGCAAAGAAAATCCCTGGTTCAAGCTGGCTCGGATTTATCCTGAGTAAGAACCACAGAGCCCTTAATAGAGAATGTTGGCAAATATCAGTGCAATGCCTTAGCCACCTCTCCCCATTATAGCTAAAGAGATCCACCACCACAGCTGAGGGACTTAGGCCAGAAAACAGACTGACAAGGTTGAGTGTGAAGAAGGAAATTCTACTTAGCCAGAGGCCCCAGGGCTTCTCTCAGTCATCACTGCCTAGCATGCAGCAGTCAGAGGCAAATCGGCTTTTTTTAAAAAATAATACCAGCAATAGCAGGGGGTTCAAAGGAAGTGGAGAAGGGTGGCAGGGTGTGGTTCCCCTGGAGATTTCTTCACTAGCATATAGAATTGGTGCAAACACCTCAGTCATCTTCATGTACATCTTCCACGACAGCTGACAGGGCTGCTCTGTTGAAGTTAATTCCAAAGAAAGAAGTCCATGTATCATCATATTAGAAAATATTCCCAAGGCTTACCATCAGTGACTAACGCGGAGACGCATCAAAATGCCTTTGTTTCTGATAAAAAGCAGTCAATCTAGAGATGACATTTCAATGAAAACTGACGTCTCAAAGTTTAATTTGGCTCCACAAATGGGTGAGTGTTCATCAAACAGCTTTGTTTCTCTCTCACATACCATAGATGGTTGCCTCAGAGTAAGGCCCCCGGCAGCACTTCATGGCTCTGGACACTGCTATTAGAAATTCATAGAATATAGAGGCCAAGGACCTTTGAACTCATCAAGTCAAGTCTTGTCAAATTATGGAGGAGAAAAATGAGGTCCAGAAAGTTTAACTGATAAATCCAAACTCAGTGACAGACGGGACCAGAAGCCAGGTCTTCTGATAATCAAGCGAGTACAATTTTACTAAAACACATGGCCTCATTCTTTCTTTTGAATTCTCTGGTAAAGCTACTACCTTGATTGGTCAGACTGGCAATTCTAAACCCCCTCTCACTTCACCACATTCTTACATAGATCATTTTTAATTATATGTTTGACAGGTCATTTAAAACAAATTTTTTTCCTCTCAGATCAAGTTCCCATTAGTACCAAATACAATCCCAGTTTCTCCCACCAGTCAAAATTATAAGCTCATGCTAATGTTCATTTAAGTAGGTCATAATTTAGAAGGCAAATATACCACCTCTAAAAAGAAAGAGAAAGATACCCAGATTATTCATTTTTTTATTCTTTGAATGATCCCTGACAGATACCATATCATTCATAGTGCACGGAATTGGGGATTCAATGTATTTTAAAGAACCTGTTGTACGTAAGAGGAGGTGCTATAGTTCAATATTCCTTTGGTTGTATACAGTTAATCTCTCTTTGAAACTGTATTGGTATGCAGTAAGTTGGTGTTAATTGTGGGGATTTTTAGCTGTATAAAGTCCCATACTTACATCACTTTATTCCTGACTGTTTCCTGGAAATCCAAGCCTGGACTATCTCTGTACGAGAGGGTTGATTTATATTTGACAACGAATGAAAACATAATTTCATTCATACATACTGAGGGGTGTGCCCACTTTGAATGCATATCACAATCTCTAGAAGGTTGTTTCCAAGCCATGGATTGCCCTACAGGGAATCTGATACGCCTCTTGAAGGAGTGAGTACTCCTGCTAGGTGATAATCACGGTGTTCGAAGAGTCTAGTTACCCACTGAAATAGTATGGAGGCAGAAGAAAAGGTTGATCACTACCAATATTACACTTTATATTTTCCAAACCATTTTTAATGAGAATGACTAACATTTCTTGAGCATTTACTACATGCCAGATATGGTTCTAAATTTTTTTGACATGTATTTAATTCACTTAAATCCCAGACATACCCTATGAGGTAGGTATTACTATTTTCCTCATTTTACTGATGAGAAAACTGAGGCAGAGAGAAACGAAATCATTTGCCTCAGGTCACATAGAGTCAAGATTGAACCACAGCGGGCTGAAATCAAAGTCCTTCTTGACCCCACCTTCCTCTCCGCCATCCTAATTCCCTCCCCAGACATAACCTGAGTCACCTCTTTGGTGTGTAACTTTCCAAAACTCATTCTATGCATTTATATGCATAGGCATGCACCCATAGAAAATAAATATTTTTGTTTTATTCCTTCTTGTCTACATAACTCGTACTGTCTGGTGTTCTTTCTCCTACTGCCTCTTGAAGAAGGGTAAGTTAAGCACTATTTTAAAATGATCCAGAAACTTGTTTTAGATATCATCTTTCTCTCATGGAGTATGTCGAGACCCTTAAGAATTTGCAGTTCCGTGATTTACAAAAGATCTGAGCTAAACCTGGAGCTGGAAAACACAGCTTTAGACCAGTACTTCTTCTCAAAAACAGCTGCACTTTAGAATCACCTGAAGAGCTTTTAAAAAGAACTGATGCCCTAGCATGACACCAGGCCAACTGAGTCAGAACCACAAGAGAGAATCCAGCATCAGTATTTCTTAAAGGCTCTCCAAGTGACCCTGACGTGCAGCCAGAGCTAAACACTGCTAGTCTAGGGCAGGGGTTGGCAAACTATGGCCGTTGGGCCAAATCCAACCGGCCACCTGTTTTCCTACGACCCACAAGCTGAGAACAGTTTTTACACTTTTAAATGGTTGAAAAAAAGATCAAAAGAATAATAATATTTCCTAACACATAAAAATATATAAAATTCAAATTCGTGTCTATAAATAAAGTTTTATTGGAATACAGCCACACCCATTCATTTATGTATCATCTATGGCTGCTTTTGTGCTACTAATGCATAGCTGCGTAATTCTAACAGAGACCCTATGGCCTGCAAAGCCTAAAACACTTACTATCTGGCCCTTTACAAAAACAAATTTCTGACTCCTGGTTGTGGCCTTTCTTAGACATCCACCTTCACATACGCTGTAATTCAAAAGGAACAGGGACACCATTTTCCAACTGAGGGGTTCTAAACCTGGCTCATGGCCTTCCTTGGGATCACTCCATGAATGGAATTATGAACAAAATTTTGAATGGGTTTGGATTTTTCTGGGGAAAGGATCTATAGCAGGAGCAATTTCTTCACAAATTTTCCCAGATAATGAGTAAGCCTGACTGCCTAAGTAAAAGACGGAAAGTGGTCAGAGGTGGGTTGAAAATGAGTGGAAACTGTGATGAGATATTAAAATAAAGTCGGACCAGATTCAAACTGTTAATATCTGCTAATTCAAAATAGAAACACCTCAAAGCCTAGGCATCAGTCTAAATGTCACCAAATTTCCTCATCTGGGCAAAGGGAATGATCAATTCCAATTCCAGAAGTGTTATGAGGACCAGGGCAGATTATGGGTGTTAAAATGCTTAGAAAAAAGAATAAAGCATGATAACTAATAATTTCTGTTTAAAGGTTCATTTCCTTTAATTATAAAAAAGGCGTATCAGATCTAGGGAAAAAAAGAAATCGGAGGGAAAACAGAATATCCAGAGGAGCTCTAGGCAATAATTCACTTGGACTGTGGCATTAGGGCTGCGGATGTGATTTTCCAAATATTCGGAAAGTTGTCTAAGAAATATACAGACATCGTTGGCCTAGGGCCCCTGATGACCACATTCAACCTGTTTCTGGAATTCCCTGAAGGTTTTAATAGGAAAAGTTTCTTGCAGGCCCTCACCAGTAACTCTGGGAAAGAGTTAAATGTCCATGCTTTTCTTCAAGTCTCTTTCAAATAGCGTGGAAAACATCTTTCCTCTTACCTGTTCCCCCCAAAAAAGCAAGCAGACAAAAGAACAAAAAAGGAGATTCTCCATCCCAGAAAAGATGGCACACTGATTTCAGGAAAAAGCATTCTAATATGGTTGGCATATCCAATTTTTTCAAAATGTTTGCTGTGTTTAGACTTTTTAATAGAAAGAGCTCACTATATGAGTGATTTCATAGACAGTGTGTGTCTGGGGCAAGACTTGTGAATGTCAGTTCTTTAAGACCCACCATGTCAGAATGCTTCTCATATATAAATTTTATCATGGGCATGTAACACCACATGCTTGCCTTGTTTAACCCCATCCACTGGAACTGTGACCCTCCAGTCACAAGAATCCAAGAGTCTTGGCAACCTCAGCTCAATAGGAAGGAAGAGCTGCTGGGCCAGTCTCTCTGTGCATATGGCTGTGGGATGTTTACATTGTTTCAGGCTCCTTGACCCCCACTGTGATTCTCAGATGCAGGTTGCCTAAGGGGACCCTCACAGCTTCAATCTTTCCCCTAGTAGCTCACTCATGCCCACAAATAAATTCCTAATGAAAATCTGTCTCAAGTTAAAATTTTAAAAAGCCCACTCCTGAGGTTCCTAGGAGATTTATGGTATGTATGTGCTAAACTTTGTTATTGCTCAAGTAAGACAAGCAAAATCGGCACATGGCTCATTAAGAAAAACCAAATGGTATAGATGTTAGCATTTTAATCATGGGCGGGCTTTCAGATTTCACAGAATGGCCTATTTAAAATCAGTCGTATGCAATACAAGGTGAATTTACAAGGAGTCTCCTTTAATTGGGTCGCCTCATTCTTGGACCATACCTGGGGAAGGGAACAATTAAGGATCAAGGTTTCACTTCACAAGTGGTTTTGGGAGGTGATCTCCTTACTTTATAGTCATAATTCGCACACCCGGTCATTGAGGAGAAATCTAAGAGCAAGGAGCTTTTCTGAAGCCCATACCATTTTCTATTCTGATCCACTGCAAATGTTCTCTCCCCAAGGCACAGGAAGGACACATGGAGCGCATCTTGGCTACAACATATGGTGCTGAAACAGCAAGCTGATAAGTCTTTAGCAGTACTTGACAGTGGTAAGAGATCAATTATTGTCACATAAATATTAAAAAGCTCCCCTAGTACTCTGTTGGAATGAGAGTATATTTAACCATGATAACTACCTCCCTGTTAATAGCAACCGAATTTGCCTGAGAAAGAAAATGTCACCCCATCAGGTGAAGTTCAATTAAATGCTCAGTTGGTCCAAGGTTGTGTTGTTGCTACTGCTGCTTCCATCTGTAATGAAAGCCAAAATATGAAATAAGTACCTATTACCTTCCCCGGGGACCATGATTTAGGAACTTTCTGGAGACTGCCCAAGGTGGGTTTTGTCAGGGAAACTCTGACCTCCTAAATCCTATAAGGAGATCAAACCTTGGCCCTGGAAGCTGAAGCACAACCTCTTTTGCTCTTGAGGTTCCAAAAGTTCTTCTGTAGCCGATTCCAGCAATCAAACCCACCAGCAAGCATTGACTGAGTGCAACCTGATGATTAACTCAAGCCCTACTCCCCAAAGCCCAACCTTCTCCTGGGAAGCATTGGGGGAGATAATAAAGGAAAAAGAATTATCCAGGAGGTGGAAACTTCCAAGATTCAGATGCTTACCTAATCTCTTATGACTCCAAGAGAATCACGTGGTCTGGAGAGCTCAGGTGCAGAATTTCTAGGTCAGGTCACTGGGAAATAACTTCCCATTTCTCCAAAGCTAGAATAGCAAGGCATTCCCTGAAAACTGAGTGCGTCTCCCCTGATTTTAGTCGTAATTCAGATTATAGTGCACTCACAAAACACCCCAGCTCCAAAGAGAATAACACTTCCTGCTTACTAAATCAAGAAGAGAAATATTTTAATTATTCAAGTGTGTGTAGTTGTGCACAGAACAGGTGGGAAGGCGTTCAAAGCATCAAGAGATTCTTGACAGAGATGAGAAATAAATGCCAACACACAGTTGTAGAAAGGATATTTATATGGTATAATAACAACCTTTGTCTGTAGGGTCAAGAGAAGAAAACCCTTTCTCTGAACTGAACAGGAGAGAGCAAAGCAGAGTGGGTAATAGTTAATAGCATGTGCACTGGAGTCCGACTGCCTGGGTTCAAATTCTGGCTCTGCTACTACTTAACTTGAGCAAATCACTTAGCCTTCCTGTGCCTCAGTTTCAGTTTAAATTTAAAATAAAAAATGTTTCAACCCTCAACTCTAGAATTCATCTTTAAAGAACAGCAGCTCCCACCATTTTAAGTCCGCTATCTGCCTCTCCATTTCTCTGGGCAGAAAAGCTCAAAGACTTACAAGCAAAGATTTAGCTTTGCAGGGGTGCCAGATACTGCAAGGAAGGCTGAGGTTGAGCCCTTTGAAAAGATAAACCTTTACCCCCATTTTCAATGGGTTTTGGAGCATGGCTGCAGCTCAGTATCAAATGTTGTCAGGGTGGACCCACTCCATTGCTCTGGCTGGGAGTGTGGTTTCTCAAGGAGCTCTCCTGAGGAGCAGGCTCTCCTCGAGCTGGCAGAGATAGGGAAAGACTATTCATTTCTGGGAGTGTTATTAATTGTTTTGACACCTGCCTTTGGCGTCTGCACCTTTTAGTGTAAATAAATTACTGGGTAGGGCCAGAGCGTTGCCTGCCACAAGATGATTTGAAGAAGCGGCGCCTTGGTGAAGCCGCCCGCGTAGCTCTTCCCAACAGCCCCTCCGCATCAAGAACACATTTTTCTCCCTGTCCCCACCACCCTACTCTTTTTTTAATGAGAAAAAAAAGAAACCTGTCTTTTCTTCATATTCTCATCCCAGCTGGTGTTTATTCCCTCTCCCTCTCCCTTCCCCCTCACCCACTTAGGGGAAAAACGAAAGGAAAAGTAGTTTCTAAGCAGTTAAAAGAATGCCTTGTTCTGTGGTAAGGTCAACAATTTGGGTAGGAGGGGCTAGAAAGGAAGGAGAATTCAGTGAAACCACCAAGAGTGAGTAATAGGCATTGGACTGAATGCAACCTCTCTGGCCCTTCCGCCCACATTTGAGTTGTTTGCGCTTCTATATTTTATCTCATTTTGAGCACACGCCCTCAGAGGTCAGGGATGTGGCTTCTTTACCCTGTGACCAGCTCCTAGCGAACTCATGGCAATAAGAGCTAACATTTGCTGAGTGCTGACTATACGCCAGGAATGGAGATAATGTACATATATTACCTCTTCCAATCCTCACAACAGCCCTCTAGGATCGGTGCTCATGATCCCTCTTTGACAGATGCCGAAACCGAATCCAAGAGAAGTGTGCTGCCCAAGGTCAGACAGTGTGTAAGAGGAGGAGGCTCCATGGAGGAGCATGCGTGGGTAACTATGTCTCAGACTGACTGGTTTAGCTGTTGTTAGGTCCCATCTGAGTTCATCATGAGCACAAGCCTTCGGAGGGCAGGCTGCAGCTAGTCCTCCACTAGTGGCTAGCTTATTGAAGGCGCCCAAATAATCCTTCTCGTGCCTGGGAACAGCAGAGCTATTCCTTAGAATTTCGTTAGTGGATTTAGAAAAGGCCGTTAATTCTGAGCAAGTTACTCTCCTCCCGTGCGCCTGAAAACGAGAGGTGAGTGATGAGCTGGACACAATTATTCTGAGATAAGGAACAGCCCTTGGTATGAGAACAGTCTTAAATTCCCAACAATATAAAGTGAAGAGAAACATAATAAGCAAAATTATGAAGCCATTTGAAAAAATAGGGAGAGTAAATTTAGTGCTCATGAGTGTGAGGAACTCAACAGGATGATCTGGAGCAGACCACTGAGTTTCACAACTCAGACTCTGCCAATCTCCTCCGTAAATACCCAGACTATTCCAGGCCTGCTTCCTCTCTGGAGCAGATGCTACCAGTCTCAGAACATCATGGGAGCAGAGATGTAATAGGCAAGAGAGGCAAAAGACAGCGTGGTGACACCACTGCACATTCATTTAGGCCTTTATAGTTTGCAAAGTGCCATCGCCTGCATGATCTTGTTTGCTCCACTTATGTTGGGGGCCAATTAGTAGCAACCCCATTTTCCACAATAGGATCACGAGACTCCATACGGCGACTGGACATGCCTCAGCTCCCATGGCTACTAAAGAAACAGAACTGGGGTTTGAAACCAGGTCAGCTGACTCCAAATCCCTGCATTTCCTGATAACATGATGTAAGAACAAAGAATTTGGTTTTTGTTTTGTTAACGTGCACCAGAGTATTCCCAGATACCAAAGAACATCTCATTTCCAATGTAGATATTAAGGGCCTGGCACCTTCCCTGAGAAGGCACATACTCTTACTGGGTATGGTTAGGACACTTCTGGGACATGTACCATCCAGCCAAACCTTGTTCAATCTCTGGCTCCGGTCTTCCTCTTCTCTTAACACCTAGAGAAGCTGAGTACAGAAGTGTCTCTCTCCATGCACTTTTGCACATAAACTCTACTTGATTCAGTACTTATGCTCCATCTCACTGGGTCCGATGTTGTTTCACATACGCGTCCTATCTCTCCAGACAGATTGAAAGCTCTCATGTGTTTTGCTGCTGTACCCAGGATTGTGATGACCACACAAATGACTGATAAAGTATGTATTTTCCTAGTAATTAACATATCTATGTTCACATTATAGTTAACAAGGAGGTGAGCTGTAGACCCTCAGCAAATCCAGAACAAAGTAGAAGATCAATAATGACACTGAAAATCACAGCTGTTTACTGAGCACCTACCATATATGCCAGGGATTGGGCTAGGAGCTTTATGTGCCTTATCTCATTTAATCTCCTAACAATTTTATAAGGTTGATACCGTTACCATTTCTAATCTGCAGAAGAAACTAAATCCTAGATCAGTGGTCCTCAAACTTGTTGATCTCAAGAACACTTTACACTCATAAAAATCATGGAGGACCCCCAAGGAGCTTTTGTTTATGTGGGATATATGTATCTTAATATTTAGCATATTAGAAATTAAAACTGAAGTTTTAAAACCCAAGAACACACAAACACACATTCCATTAGCCATCAGAGTGATGACATCTTCACTCATCCTGGAGCCTCTGGAAAACTTCACTGTACCTTGGTGAGAGAATGGAAGTGAAACAGGAAAATAACATCTTGGTATTATTATGAAAATAGTTTTGACTTCATGGACCTCCTTGGATCCTGAGACTACACTTTGAAAATTGTTGGCCTATAGGATTGAATGAGTGTTCAAAAATCACTCAAAAAACGATCAGATTTGAACCACGGCAGTGTGAGTCCAGAGGCCTGCTTTTTTTGGGGGGTAGGGGTGAGGAAGATTGGCCCTGAGCCAACAGCTGTTACCAATCTTCCTCTTTTTGCTTGAGGAAGATTGTCACTGAGCTAACATCTGTGCCAATCTTCCTCGATTTTGTAGGTGGGACACTGCCAGAGAATGGCTTGATGAGCTGTGTGTGGGTCCGTGTCTGGGATCCAAAACTGCCAACCCCAGGCTGCCAAAGCGGAGCATGCGAACTTAACCACTATGCCACAGGCTGGCCCCCAGAGGCCCTGCTTTTAATCCCTGAGTTATATTGTCTCCCTAAAAGAGATTTCTTTGGTTTGCTCTCTAGTCACGGAGGAAAGGGGTAGCTACATTCCCTAGGGAGCAATTATCATGGTGGCAATGAGTATAAATTTAGGGCAGCCTAGTGGCACCCTGCATTCTTTGCTCAGCTGGGGGTGGGTGATTGTCCAAGGTCCTTGGACTTTCCTTTTGTCTGCCCTGAGGATGCAGCAAGCATCTTGCCTGGACCCTTGACAGCCCTCCCTCTTCTCTACAGCCTCTTCCCTTTCTCCCCATGCGGTGGTGCAGAGAGGGGGCTCTACTCCTTACTGGCGGCGTGACCCTGGATAAGCGACTCAATCGCTCAGTCTCAGTCTTCTCACCCGTACAAAAGAGATGCGAATAATACCTATCTCACAGCAGTGGTTTAGAGGACTAAATAAGACAACACATGCAACGCTTTTAGCACAGAGCTGGCCATGTAGTTAATAAATTATCCAAAAGGATATCAAAAAGAGGAAGCACATATTACTAGTAATAATTTGTTGAGCATTTACTCTATATGACGCAATGTACTAATGCTTTATAAGTAATAACTCTTTTAATCTTCACAACAACCTTTAAGATTGGGATCATTTTGCCAATGAAAAAACTGAAACAGAGAGGTTAGGTGGCACACCCAAGGTCACAGAATTCATAAGTGATGGCACTAGATTTCAAACCCACGCTGTCTGATTCCAGAACCCAAGCCTAGAACCACAGAGCTCCCCTCAAACAAAAGTCAAAGCTGCTATATCCATTGGAAGCAGAAAACCAAATCTTTATCCTAAAATCTCTGGATCCAACATAAGCATAAGACAACAAGTGAGATCGCTTTTCATCCACAGCACACGGAGGGTCAAGGAGATGAGGATTTGTAGGTCTCATGGATGGGATACCTACCATGGTTGCCTATGGTGGCAGGATTAGAAGGCACATCATACTCCTTATCATTGCTTATTTGTTTCAAAGCCTAGTAACCTTATGCATAAAATCTCTGCACTGAATAAATGGGAACCCCTTGCTTCACTCAATGCCTCTTCATTGACTAATGGAATGGTCAATGTACTGAACCGCAAGCCCCTAGATGGCCCCAAGGCAATCTTGTGAAAGCCAGAGCCCCTCATCGGTGATTTGCCAAGTAATTAGTGGTTGATGGGTCGCTTATTTTCCTGTCACTTCAAAGTGCAATGCACAAGACACTTTATTTCATTTTATCACTTTGCAACCTAGGCAGCCAAGGCAGCTGCTGGATATATGCTTTGCCCTCAGGTTTATCCCTCCTCCTCGAGAAGCATTAGTGACATTCTTAAGGCAGGAGCTGTGAAGCCAAAGGACCCTTGCGCTACCTGTCTCAGTGACATCAAATCAAGTAATGGTGTGAAACAGAGAATGAGAGGGTTGGTAAGGAGCGGACCCAAGGAATATGAATCAAAACACAGTGCAGTATCTCCGCCACTGGCATCAGAAGGTGTAATTTGTGTAAAGGGCAGCTGTACACAGTTGCCTAGTGTGGTGTGAAGCGAGGGCTTTAATAAAATAACAGCTCACATTTATTGAATGCAGCATGTGCTCTACATTAATTAACTCATTTAATCCTTACAACAGAACTAAGACAAAGGTACAACTATTCTCCCCACTTTACAGATGAGGAAACTGAGGCAGAGACCTTAAGTGATTTTCCAAGGTTAAACAGCTGGTAAATGACAAAGTTGGGATTAGAACCCAAGTGTCTGACTCCAAGCCTGCATTCATATGCTATATTCCCTCTCTTGACAGAGGAATGGTGAAAAATATTCTCCCATATGCAGGATCTCGATTGATGTTGTTGTTGTTTGCGCCCTCGAGTCTATTCTGACCCCTAGTGACCCTGTGCACAGCAGAACAGAACCCTGCCCGTCTTCTTGCACCATCCTCTCACCTGCTGGCACTATATCAGCCAATGCTTCACTGCTACTCATAGGGTTTTCATGGCCAATTTGTTTTTTTCAGGAGGTGAGTTGCCAGGTTCTTCTCCCTAGTCTTTCTTACTCTGGAAGCTCCACTGAAACCTGTCCACCATGGGTGACCCTGCTGGTATTTGAAATACTCGTGGCATAGCTTTCAGCATCACAGCAACACACAGCTGCCACAGTATGACAACCAACAGCTGGGTGGTGTCGTTCCCCAACTGGGAAACGAACCTGGGCCACAGCAGTGAGAGGGCCGAATCTTAACCACTAGATCACCATGAATGATGAGTCATTCGTTTATTCAGCAAACCACTGATGAGCACCTAATGTGTACCAAGCATTATGCCAACACCGAGGAGCCTAAAGATCAGGGGAGAAGTTCTTGCCCTTGTGAAACTTTCAGTCTAATGTGAGACACAGACATTCACCCAAAAACTCACACCGGGAAGAATAAAATCACAACTATGACAGGTGATACCGAGGAGAACTATATGGTCCTCTGAAAACAGGTAATGGGGGACCGTGACCTTGAAGGGAGTGGTGGCGTGCTACTGGAAATGTTTCTCCGAAGAAGTGACAATTGAGTTGCAATCTCAAGAGGTGGGAGAAGAACATTCCAGACAGAAGGAACAGCACATGTAAACTATTTTTTCTCCTTTTTTCCGAGCTTCTTTGACAGCTGCACTGGGCTCGTTCTCTGGCCTCAGTTTGAATTAGATGGTTCGCTTTATCACGGTGAGACAAACATGACAAACCTAAAAATAATGGCTTCTTTTTTTTTTTTTAAGCAGCCTGATTGCATAAAAAGATTTCAAGCTCAGGGCTCACCATTTTTTCTCTTTCCTCTAAATGCCCAAAGATGAGTGGGGGTGTCAACAAAGACTAATTGCTCCCATATCAGCTTAATTTGCCCTCGCCTTATGAACTAGTTCTGAAAGTTCCCTGTGACAAAGGAAGAAGGGAGAGTCAGAGTAGGAGGGTAGAGGCGCTGAGGGGTAGTGGGAGGTAAAGAGGAAGGTCAGAGGAGGTGCTCCTTGCTGGACTGTATCGCAGTCCCTCCCTACCTTTTCTCTCCACTCCCCCAAGCCCACAGCCCTTCCCCTTCTTCCTGCTCCCATCTATCCGCAACCTTGGAGCCTGAGCAATGAGCAGGGACCTCTTAGAATCCATTCGAATTTTAGCTGCCAGCCTCAACTGGGACTTGGGATCAGGCTGGCCTTTCAGTCAAGAAGGACTAGCACAGCCCAGCGACAGAGACATATCATGCAAGCACTCTCCCATCCTCAGAGACCTCACACTTGCTGTGCCCTTCTGACTTGAAAGCAAAGCTGCTTCCATCTCCTGACTCCCTAACCACAGAGCCCCAGAAGTACGCTGACATACAGGTCAATAAACCTGGTGCCACAGGGTACTACCCAAGCAGCCATGAGCTGGTTTATTTATTTATTTATTTATTTACACATTTATTTTGTCAATAAATGAAGACTAAGGATACTCTTCTTGTGTTTGAACATGGTGAACTTAGCAATTCTTAGCCCAGCAGCAGCCACAGTCCTAAGGCAACTGATTAGCCTGCTCTGGTTCTCCCACAGCACGCTTACAGGGAAGTGAGATGCACTGGTTATAAGTTATCTACAAGGTTCTCTCCGGTAGAGTATGAAGAGCAGCAGCCCCTATTCCTATGTAGTGGTTATAAACATAGAATGAGACTGCCTGAATCCCAGGTCTACCTCTTGCTCATTATATGTAACCCTTGGTAAGTCTTTTATGAGCCTTACTTACCTCTTCTGTAAAATGGGGATAATAATGGGAAATGGGAATTATAACAGTACTTACTCATAACATAGAGTTGTTGTGAGGCTTGAATGAGGTAACACATGTAGAAGAGTGCCTGACACCCATTCAGCCCTCAATACTTCTTAACTCTTATTCTTTATGAGCCCATTTGCTTTAAAGTCATGAGGATAATTAAACAATTCGATGAAGACCATACACGTACACCTCTAGTGTCACCTGTGATTCTCGTTGTTCACCTCAGTTATACAAGGTATTAAATAATTACATGGTCCCATTCAGCATTTTTGACAATTTTTGCTACAAACAGGCCACTCTGGTACCTGTTTGGTTTTTGAGCTGGGGTTCTGTAAAGGATTTTGTCCTTTCCTCATTGTGAACCTCTTAAACATATTTCAAACCATTTTTTTCTCAAATACAGTTACACAATAGATTTCTCATAGTCTCATGTATGTAATTGGAGTTTAAATATGCCAACGCTGCAGGGACTTTTATTCTTCCTTTTAAAGGAGCCATAAGTGAATGCATATATTTAAGCCCCAAGGCTGAGATTTTCCTCATTTTCTCTAGATGCCTGGAGATCAGTGAGAAAAATCTGTGAGGACTCATTGTTTTTTTTTTTCTCCTGAATCAACATTGACACTGATTTATAACTTAATAGTGATTCCCCTGAGTACTTAATAACATAGATTACACTCTAACAAATGCGTTTCCTGTAGGCTTAAGTGACTAACACGCTGATCTATTAGACTGGTATAATAATATAGGAACTTTCTTCTTGGTTACTGAGAAAATTTCTAAGGAATTTATACCTTCTAAAATAGGAGTATTAAATAAAAGTTTTTCTACTGGTGGATTCTTTCTGCAAATTAATTCTTACCTGGGAATGTATAATTTGATATTCTTGAAATATGCCCACCATGTGTTTTTGAAGAGCAGGCCCTTTTATTTTAGTTAACTTTAATTATCCTTAAAACATTAAGGATCATTAAGAGAATTAAGATGTTTAGTACTCTTCAAATGTAGTTAGTAATGTCAAGATTCCCATTTTACATTTTATTTTCTCGTTCCTGAATCTAGGTCAAATCTGCACGCACTGCACATCCCCAAATGTGCTTTATCCTTTTTTTTTCCCAGTCCTCAGGCTCTGTTATGTGTTAATCAGTAAAAGGAAAATTTTAACATACAGATGCTTGTACTTAGCATCTGTCAGTAACCCCATGATTAATGACTCCGGTGTTGCCTAGCATGTCCAAACATCATAAGGCTTGGCTAATGTTTTGATCAGGCCTGAACAGCGTGTTTAAGAGCCTCTCTTATGGACAGCTAGAGGGTAGGAAATAATCACATTGAACGAGAAGTCCAAGTTCTTGGAACTTGTGGTGAAATCTTTCTGAATATTGATTCCCTTTGCTAATAAGCTCAGAAGTTCAAAGCAAGGACCGGAGGCCATGGCTCCCACTTGCCTCCTTCAGACTAACTGCACTCCTCCTCCTTCTAAACGGACAGGATTATGAAACAGAATTTTTTAAAGCTATGTTACCCCCTTGACCTCTTTTCAAGAGGCTCTGTTATTAACATTAACTTAAATTCCCTCTGCCAGAACCGAGTTTTCAAATAAATTACACTCAGATCATTCCCCCTATCTGATCCTAGTGATATTTAAAAAAATATGCAATGTGGATAATTTTGCATCTGAGGATGAGGCTTTTAAAATTCATCCTCAGGTAAGTGAGCATTACTCTTTATGAGTGGCAGGCAGGTGTGGCAATTGATTGCTGAGCCTACAGAGGGTCCGGCACTGGTAACTCAGATACTAAGACAATTTGACGATTCACCCATCTCTTGGTCCTCACAGGAGCAGAAAGAAGCCTCACCCCATCCCAGAGAGTTGGGGGCTGCTATCCTGCCACATGGTAAATACAGAAAAGTATATGTCAAATACACCAACGAAAGAAATGAATGACCATTTGACTTTTAATCACAGCAAGGAAATAAAGCCCACAGCTCCTTGCTACCCTCCCCACCATCATGCCCTGGTGCCATTCCAGGAACAAGCTTCGTCATCACGAGTTCTCATTTATTCCCCAGAAATAGAGACTGGGCCTTTGGTATTTGGTCAGTAACTGAGAACATCAATGTACCTAGGAAATCTTCCTTAATTAAACAGAAGGCTTAAAAAGAGGCCACTAGATTGAACATGCAGGAGACAATTGGTGACTTTTAAAAGAACGGCTCCAGCGGAGTGGTGAAGGCGGAAGCCACCTTTAAGTGGGCTGAGGCAAGTGGGTGGGATAGCAATAGAGGCAGGAAATCTAGGCCACTCTTTTAAGAAATTTTTCGACAAAGGGAAGGTTGGAGAGAGAACATAGCAGCTTTAGGAGGATAGCTATTCCTCATATTCTCTCTAAGACAGGAAGGTATTTTTAGGGAAGGCATCTATTTTATTTGGACTAGGTAATCCCTGAGCCTTCTTTTAAGCTGAGGGTAAATAACTTATGGAATCAGCAAGGTAAAGGATACAGAAAACAAAAAGGAATAAAATCAGGAGAAGGTTCCAAAGAGCACTTGGAAGTTAATCTTATCCAAGGGGGCAAGAGTAGGGCATACCTCTTCCTTTGCAAGGATATAGACAGAGGAAAGAATACATTCAAACACAGAGAAATATTGAGAAGAGGTGGAAGTAGTCATAGAGATGTGTTATGGATACAATGAAGAGATTCAAAAAGGGAGACAGGGGCTATGAGGCTCAAAGGAGGTTTGGTGACGGTGGTGACTGGGAGAGAACAGAAGGCCTTCTGTTCTGGTGAACGGCAGTCAAGGGGGCACTTGAAGCATTTTCTGAACCTCTGGCCTCAAATGAAGGCAAATACTATCTGACCAGACCCTACTCTTCAGGTTTCTGCTTCAACCGTCTCTAAAAGACAAATGACCCAGTGGAGAAATAAGCCTAGCTGCTACTTTTCTGCAGCAAAAACCAGGAGAATGATATTTTTTTAGCCTGCAAGGCTCATCAGTTCTAGAACCCTCTTTCTGTCAGTGGAGAGGAAATGGCTAGAACTGTGATTTATATAAAGAACAAGTCCTGGTCAATAAGTGAGTCATGTGGGCAGTCATTAGAAGTCACTCTGGCTTCCTGGGAATTTTTAATGCCAGGCTCAGATGATTCCAAATCCCACGTCTCTTGCCCCATACCTTAAAATTTCATCACTGTGTTTGGACTGTGTTGTCTCCCTGCCTGTTTACCCAGGACATTCTCCCCTACAGCCAGCCTTTGTGCCTGAATTTCCAACTATTATTATCAGTTATTTGGGTTAAGGCTATGTTTTATGAAGATATGTTGAAATGAGAGAAATCATCTAGCAACACAGAGCTACTCAGTGACACCACAAATATATTTGCATGGAGCTCAGTGTCAGATTAGCTTGCTGTCACCTTGGGAGCATGGGGCCTTGAGGAAATGAACCACTGGAGAGGTCTGGAAGATTGTAGGACATAGCACGCTGCCAGGAAGACAGACCAGAATACGGCAATACAATGTGGGAAAAAACAGGGCACTGGGTTCGGGAAGCAGCTCTTATCTAGGGTGTCTGAAAAAGGGTTTAGCAGTCCTCCAGAAGACAACTTTTAGCCACCTTATATTTTTCTAGGTCCAATATGGGGCCCTGCAGGACGTCATTTCTTTGAGAACCACATAGAGAATGGATTCATCCTACTGCTGACACTAACATCTTCCAGGATGCTAAGAGAACCAAAGCAGTGCTGGGAAAGCTCACAGGGAGGGAAATCAAGTCTCAAGCCATAAACGAACACAATTCAGGCCCAGGCCCAAAAAGTTATTCAGAAAGCCAGAGAAGATCCCACTGCTGACAGGTCTTGTCCTGACCCAAGATGACAAATATCCTTTTCTCTTTTCTCCCTGGATTAGACCTGTCACTTCACAATGAGCTAGATGCCTTAGAATGCCTATACCCTTGGGAGCCGTAACACACTTACTTGTACATATGTTGCAGTTTTAATGACTGAGAGTAGAGGTTATTCTGGGGACAAAGTTTTCTTTTTTCAAAATGGAATTATCTCAGGGCTGCCTGGTTGCATAGCAGTTAAGATCATGTGCTCCGCTTCAGTGGCTAGGAGTTCGCTGGTTCAGATCCCGGGCGCGGGCCTACACACCGCTTATCAAGCCATGCTGTGGTAGGCATCCCACATGTAAAATAGAGGAGGATGGGCACGGATGTTATCTCAGGGCCAATCTTCCTCAGCAAAAAGAGAAGGATTGGCAATGGATGTTAGCTCAGGGCTAATCTTCCTCAAAAAAAAAAAATAGAATTATCTTTATTGTTATTGTGATTATAGAAGTAATACATGTTCCTTATGAACATTTAAACAATACAAATGTATAGAAAGTAAATAGTAAATATTCTTCAAAATGCCACTTCTCTGCAAATAAAAGTTGTGTATATCCTTCCAGATGTTATTAAGTTATAGAGTCATTTCATTTACGCTATTTTGTACCTTAATTTTTTTCACTTAATCATATATTATGGCCAGTATGGAGAAGTAACCTCCTAACAACCTGACCCCCTGCAGATAACAGTGATAAACTCTGGACAAAACACAATAAACTACTACCTGAGGGATATGGACAGTAAGATAGAGCAGTTGTTGGAAAAAAGAATTCCCCTGAGAAATCATAACCACTGGCTGGCCTCCATATGAGTTTTTGGTTGGGATTCATGCTACATGTCCAAAAACCCTCAAGCAAAAGATCCAACTTCAAGTGGTCCATGGTTGGTAGCATCCTCCAGGCTACTACCAGAAGCAAATGCAAATCATCTCTGGCAGAATTCCAACTGAACTCAGATAGAATATGTACATATCCTGTAACCAACCCAGAAATTCCTTTCCTCACTATATCCCTAGAGAAACTGTTACACATGTGCGATGGGAAACATGCATTAGGAAAGTCTACAGCACCAATACTTTCAATGTCAAAAAACCTGGCAATAACCCATACAGCCATTAACAGGATAGACAAATCCTAATATAATTACACAATTGAATATCAAACAGTAGTCAAAATGATCTACAGCCGCTCACATCAACATGAAGGAATCTCAAAAACATAATATTGAGCAAAAGAACACGATATAGTATGATTTAATTTATATGAATTTCAAAAACATATAATGAAACAACATTTAGGAACACACATGTGTGATAAACAGAATGAAAGGTGAGGGAATGATTGATCCAAATTTCCAACTAGCAGTTACCTCTGGGTGGGAGGAAGGGGGATGCATTCAGAGGCAGACAGGTGAATTCAGGATTATCAGCAATTTTTATTTTCATAAGCTTTTGGTGACAACTTGAGGGCTCATTTTATTTCACTCCGTTTTCATTCTTGAAAATGCACATAGAGAAACTGAGGAAGATACATATAAATGGAAAGATATCCCATGCTCATTGATCAGAAGAATTTATATTGTTAAACTGTCCAAACTACCCAAAGCAATCTACAGATTCAATGCAGTCACTATCAAAGTTCCATTGGCATTTTTCACAGAAATAGAAAAAAACATTCTCAGCGTTTGTAAGGAACTACGAAAGACCAAATAGCCAAAGCAATCCTGAGAAAGAAGAACAAAGCTGGAGGCATCACAATCCCTGATTTCAAACTATATTACAAAGCTATAGTAATCAAAACAATATGGTACTTGAATAAAAACAGACACATAGACCAATAGAACAGAATAGAAAGCCCAAAAATGAAACCATACATACATGGTCAACTAACCTTTGACAAGGGTGCCAAGAACACACAATGGGGAAAGGATAGTCTCTTTAACAATTGGTGTTAGGAAAACTAGATAACCAGGTGCAAAGGAATGAAACTGGACATCTATTTTACACCATTCCCAAAAATTAACTTGAAATAGATTAAAGACTTAAAGGTAAGACATGAAAAGATAAAATTATTAGAAGAAAACATAGAGGAAATACTCCTCGACAATAATCTTGGCAATGATATTTTGGATATAACACCAAAAGCACAGGAAACAAAAACAAAAATAACCAAGTAAGACTATGTACATCAAACTAAAAAGCTCCTGCACAGCAAAGGAGACAACCAACAAAATGAAAAGACAACCTATGGAATAGGAGAAAATATTTGCAAGCCACCTACCTGATAAGGGGTTATAGATCCAAAATCTATAAGGAATTTACACAACTTAATAGAAAAAAAAAAACAAATAATCCAATTTAAAAACAGGCAAAGGACTTGAAGAGACATTTTTCCAAAGAAGACATAAAAATGGCCAACAGGTACATGAAAAGGTGCTCAACATCACTAATCATCAGGGAAATGCAAATCAAAACCACAATGAGATATCACTTCACCCCTGTCCGAATGGCTATTATCAGAAAGACAAGAAATAACAAGTGTTGCTGAGAGTGTGGAGATAAGGGAACTGTTGTGCACTATTGGTGGGAATGTAAATTTGTGCAGCCACTACGGAAAAACGTTATGGAGGTTCCTCCAAAATTAAAAACAGAACTACCATTCAACCCAGTAGTCCTACTTCTGGGTATATATACAAGAGAAATGAAGTCAGGATCTTGAAGAGATATGTGCACTCCCATATTCATTGAAGCATTATTTACAACAGCTGAGACATGGAAACAACCTAAGTGTCTGCTGACAGATGAATGATAGATGAATGGATAAAGAAAATGTGATATAGATAGAGAACATCACATAGCTATCACTTTTTTTCTTTATTTCTAAATTATTTTAAAACAAATCTCAAGCGTGTCCTATAGCCCCTACGTACTTCAGTATGGATTTCTAAATAGTATAGACATTTTTATTACACATCCCCCAAAGGAATATTATTCAGCCACAAAAAAGAAGGAAATCTTGCCAATTGCAACAACATGGATGAATCTGGAGGACATTATGCTAAGTGAAATAAGCCAGACAGAGAAGGACAAATACAGTACTACCTCATTTACATGTGAAATTTTAAGTTGAACTCACAGAAGCAGAGACTAGAATGGTAGTTTCCAGAGGATGGAGGAGTGTGGGAAATGGGGAGATGCTGGTCAAAGGGTACAAGCTTTCAGTTATAAAATAAATAAGTTCTGGCGATCTAATGTATGGCATTAGACTATATGTCGTGAATGTAGCTAAAGATACTGTATAGCATACTTGAAATTTGCTGAGAGTAGATCTTAAGCATTCTCGCCATAAAAAGAAATGCTAACTGTGTGAGGTGATGGATATGTTAATTAACCTCACTGTGGTAATCATTTCACAAAGTATATGTATATCAAATCATCACGGTTGTACACTTTAAACATATACAATTTTATTTGTTAATTAAAAATAAATAAATAAATTGCACATAGATGTTATATATGCTCTTGTAAGTATTTGACTGTTAAAAAAGATTTTTTTAATCCACACAACAAACAAACAAAGGAGCAATTGGCTACTTAAATGAGTTCTGAAATGAAGTTTTAATTTTAAAAAATGCTCTTTACACAATGTTATATGTCAAATATATTCAATAAAAAAAGAAAAGAAAAGATATGTACTGAATGTGACATCTGTATGAATTCAGACTTGTTTACCTTAGGTTTGAATACAGATACCCGTGCCTAGAGAGCATGGAATGCAATGCCAGAGTAGACCTGCAAAGTCCATCTAGTCCGGCCCCCAGTGTTTTTGACAGACCCGAATTAAATCTCAGAAGAAAATAGTATATCCAGCTGTACACTAAAGATTATCTTAAGAGGGAAATCCATAGTCTCCTTTGGTAAGCTACTTTGGATGTGCCTTTTCTCCAAGTGGATCTTGATCATGCCCTCTTTATAAACATGCATTATGAACACTTTCAAACATACAAAAATTGAGTGAGAATAAGATAATGAACCCCATATAGATCTAGCACTCAAAGCAACAAGTACAAAAAGGGTTGAAACCCTCACTTCAACTATCCCTTTTTTCTTTATTCTTAAAATATTTGAAAACAAATGTGGAACATGTCCGTTAGCCCCTACATACTTCAGTATGCATCTCTAAATAGTATAGACATTTTTATTACACATCCCCAATGACATTATCACACCACACACCAGAAACTAACAGTTCCTTGGTGTCATCTAAAACCAAGCACATATTCACATTTCCAATATTGCCTCAAAATTTAATTTTATCATTATTTTAATTGAACTGCACTATTTTCAAACTACTGCTGAATGTTCACTTTTCTGGGCCTGTCTTCACATTCCAAGGTGGCTTACCATCCCACTGACAGCAAGCCTAGGCTTTCAACTGTTTTTCCCAAGTGCAGAGGAATATGTCCCTGAACCTTCTGAACTCACTCACTTTACTGCCTGTCAAGGCTCACAACACTCGTTTGCCAGGTGGCTTTCAGGAGCACAGAGTGAAGCAATCAGACCCACATGGCAGGAAAGCCCACAAGAAGGTTCCTGGGGTAGGAGCCCCCCCTTGCCTGCTACTGGCCTAGCTGCTGTGCTGCCTTACAACCCCAAAAGCCACTCTGCATTCCTCCTGGGGCTGCACAGCGGCAGTAAAATCACACTGTTTAGGAGTCTCCAAATAACAGCCATAAAGCCCAGGAAATGACTTGTATAAATGTTTTACTGTCTCCTCGTTGACAAGAATTTTTTTAAAATAATCCCATTGATGCTGTGAGCAGTATGTCTTAGGGAGAGATGCTCTCCTAGCTGCTTTCACAGATCAGAAAGGCCTGCGTGATCTACACTGGAAGGCTTTACTTAAAAATTTAAAACAACACATACCTTATGATGTGGCAATTCCCCTTTTTGATATTTTCTCTAGAGAAACACATGTGTGCTCAAGGAGCTGTGTATAAGGATTTTTCATTATACTGTTGTCTGTAACAATTAAACTAAAAGTTAGAAAAACACTAAATGTGCATTAATACATAATCAATATACCCATCCTATGAAATACAGTGCAGCAGTTCAAAAGAATGAAGTAAATCTGCCTTACTGAGCTGGTAAGATCCCCAAGATATGTCATTAAATTTAAAACACATGCTGTAGAATAATACAGTATGGTGTTCATTTGTGGGAAAACACACATAAATCTATATATCTATAGGTATACATATATGTAGGTGAATGCAGAAAAAAATGTTCGGAAGGACACTCAGCAATCTATAAACTGTGATTATCTCTAGAAAGAGGACTAGGATGAGAAGGGTGGTCAAGGTCAAAGAGAATTTGACACTATCTGCACCATTTGAAATTTTACAATGACAATGTAGTCATATGTTATGTGTGTAATTTACAATAAATAAAAACCTTAAAAGAAAGGAAAGTCCTGCATGTATTTTCAGGGGCAAAGGTGAAATTGCAGGTTTGCCTAGACAAGGTTTCAAACATTTACTTAGAGCAGACTCTGTGGTAGATGCTATGGGGCTTAAAACATGGATGAGCAATGGGCCCTGTCTTCCAAGGGCTTCTTTTCCAGGCAGAGAGATAGGACACGGATACATGAAAAGATTCTCTAAAATCAAATACCCATCTATACCCAGTATGGAGATCACAGGGGGAAAGAGCACCGTAGACTGAAGTGGGCGGGGAAGGCCTCACGGAAGAGGCAGCTCCTGAGCTGGACTATGAAGACAAGGCAAGATCAGAGTTGCAGGAGGAGCCAGTTCTGTACTGTTTGGAGTTTGATTAAAGAACAGATAGAGGCAGGGAAACCCAAGGACTTATTTACAGTCCTTATAGGCTCCCTGGGCAGCTCTGCAGACTGATAGACTCCACTCCCTGGGCTCACAACCAGAGAAGGCACAGCTAATGTACAGCTCATCTAAAACTGTAAGTAATCCAAGAATTATTTCAATTTGTCTTTGGAAGATATCATGTATTTTTTTTTCTTTTTTTCCCCAGCAGATTTAACTTCCCTAATTATGTTCTGCTCATCAGATGCTAAAATGAGCTTCCGTTTTCTAAGCCCACATTGTCAAAACTGTCCCTGTCTGATTCTCCCTACCACCCTCTCCCCACTCTGTACCACTAGCTGCCTCAAACCTTACCTATCTCAGGTCCCACTTAAGTGCGAGTCTCACAGGTCCCCATTCTCTGCTGGTGAGTCAGTGGGTGCTAATGAATTAGTCACGAAGTAATCCCTATTAATGTGTTATCTCTCCCAAATCATATACTGGCTTAATCAGGCTAAAATGAACAAGTCTTCCAAAACCCCCTAAGAAATAATTAATGGTGGGAATTCTAGACAATGGCTTCAAGACTGAAGCAGAAGCTATTTGAAGAACTTGACATACCAAAAGTGCAGGCCTCTGTGCTGGGCCATCTCTGCCTGGGCAGGGAGGACTTCCAGGCAACAGATGAGAAAAGACTCTCGGTAGGCTAGGCCTCTGGCATATCACTTTACCTAGAGCCCTGGAGCACTCCGGAAGGAATCCACAAAGCTGGACCCTTAGCAGGTTTCTGGGCTGACTGGTTCCACGGCGAGATCTGTCTGTTGATGAATCCTGGGCATAGCCTCTGAGCAAGTTCTTTTTCATGGGCTTGTCCTGCACTTACCTTTGACACTAAACCAGGGGCTTTTGTCATCCCATCTGCTCTGGTACCCACAATAGTCTCTATCAAGCACCCAGTGGAGAATTTATGGCTTTCCCTTTCCCTCGGCCTTAGACTGACATTTAAAAGATATCTAGTGGAAAAGAATTGAAATCTTCCTTTCTTGTTCCTTCTAGAGAAGTCATTCCAATTTTCAGAAGAAAGCATGCTTTCCCCTCCCCAAATTGAAGAGAAAAGTCACTTGGTTCAGAATCACAGCTTTGCCAGGTGCCCACAACCAAGCAGAGGCTGGGCTAAACCCTTTTTCTTTCACTTCTTCTCTTGCCCCTTGAGCAAGAAAGATAGTGGTGGCTTTGTCCACTAACAGTGACAGTATTAGGTGGATCAGGTGAGATACTCAGGAAGAGACAATGAAACAAACCCACCTGGGTATAACAGGCGCTCCAGGTAGTTCCCAATGTAATATCCAATGTTTATTAGTACTCAATAAGTCTATGCCAGATACTCCAGTAAGTACTTTTCACAAGAGTCCCAATAATGAATAGGTACCATTATTATCATTTAAAGATGAGAGGTAAAAATGAAGTTCAGAAATGTTCAGTAACTTGCCAAGGGTCACACAGCAACTTAGTGGAAGATTCAAATCTAGAAAGTCTAACACCAGAGCCAGTACTCTTAACTGCTATACCAGGCTGCTGTAGGTGCCAGGAGAATGCCTGGGCCTGCAGGGGAAGAATGAGCAGGAAATTGGCAGAGGTTGAGCCATAGGTATAACATCAGGTAATTGACATCAGGGAAGTCCAGCAATGGCTGGGGAATGGGAGGATAGTAGGCAGTGCGGTATGTAGTAGAAATAAAGCAGAACCTAGCAAGGATACTCTTACCAGGCCTGGAATCAAGAGGTAAGCCTCCAGTGCCCAGGAGGACAGGCAAGCACAAAACAAGAGAACAACTACATCAAGATAGGCACTTAGGCATGGGAGAAATCCATCAGGAAGTAGACGACAAAGCTGATTCAATGCTGAACTGTGTGCTATGAGTCAAGGACTTTATAGATCTCCCCTGACTAGACACACTACATGAAATAGGGCTGGGCCTTCCCGTATGTGGATGTTGAGTGGTCCCAGCTGCAGGAGACCAAAAGCCCAAGTAGGATTAGAACTAAGGGAGGGAAGGTTATTTTAGAGATGTAATTTTAAGATCTCTCAATTCAGGACATAGCAATGGGGAACTGGGATTACTTAAACTTTTCATTATATACTACATTTCATCTGAATCTATCTTAAAATGAGGCTACATTAACTTGGTTTTCTTTTTGTTAAATTAAAATGATGTCTTTATGTAGGGAATGCCCATTTTACTCATAATCAGCAGTGGATACATGCTGGTGAAGGGTGTCTTCTCAAAATGTTCTCGATCACTTTCAAATTTAGCACTATGATATGCAATCCTTTTTTTTTATGCTTCTCTTTGGACGATGATATGGAAATGAAAGTCACTATCATCTGTGCCAGAAGTGGAAAAAAGAGTCCACTGCTTAAACACTACATCCAAAAGCTCATAGCAGGGCAGGACCCAGAAAATGGTACAGGGGCAGTTCTGTTTATTTCCAGTGACCTCTATTTCCCTCTTTTTGACTCATCTCCCCACCCAGACCTAAAGCCTCTGGCAACACCAAGACCTTGGTCCCAATCACATGAAAATGGACCTGCACTGTGCACCATCACCTCAAGGCCCTGATGATAAATTAAGTCTTGTTGTTTGGATCACGTAAGTATAATTGGGGGAGGGGGGATTGTTGTATCCCAGCTTTGCCTACTCTGGGGACCAGAATCCTGACTGCAATTGTCAGTTGGGTTCACCCCAAAATCACTCGTGCAAAATACATGCCAAGGTACTTTCATAAATACAGGAAATTAAGAATGTCTATATCAATGCTATGAAATGAATTAGAGTGTATTAAATAGCGTAGAGGATGTGATGATTTGACTCCCAGATCCACCATTCAGGATTAAGAAACTCATTTCCCCACTGCTGAAAGTACTGATGGCCTGACAGCTCTGAGCTGAGCCGTCTCCGGGACTTGCACGACCCTGAGAGTGAGCACCCTCTTACCTCACCGTAGTCCTGGCCCTGATGTAAACAGTCCTATATCTATTAAAGAAGTTTAATTTGTCACTAAAAACCTTCCCATAAAGAAAACCCCATTCCCAGATGGCTTCACTGGTGAATTCTATCAAATATTTAAGAAAGAAATAATGTCAATTCTACCCAAACTCTTGCGAAAAATGGAAGACGGAGGAATATTTCCCACCTCGTTCTGAGAGGCCAGCATTATTCTGATAGCCACACTAGAGAAAGATATTATAAGAAGCAAACCGAAGACCAATATCCCTCATGAATATAGATGCAAAATTCTAAACAAAATTTTAGCAAATAGAATTCAATGATATAAAAAAGGTTGATACATCATGACCAAATGGAATGTATCCAAGGAATGCAATGCTGATGTGATATTTCAAAATCAATCAATGTAATTCACTATTAACAAAATGTTTTTTTAAAAAACATATGATAATTTCAGGAGAGGCAGAGAAAGCATTTGATAAAAATGTAACATCTATTCCTAAGCAAAAAAAAATTCTCATGATGCTAAGAATAGAAATTTCCTCAACCCAATAAAGAACATCTATGAAATAAAACTTTAGTTAACATCATAATTAATGGTGAAAAACTGGATGATGTCTCCCTTAAGTCAGAATCAAGGCAGGAATTTCCATTCTCATCACTCCTATTCAACATTATACTGCAGGTCCTAGTCAGTACAATAAGGCAAGAAAAAGACATAAAAGACATCCAAATTAGAAAGAAATAAGTAAAATTGTTTTTGAGGACGACGTTTGTCTATGTAGACAATCCTATGTAATATACACAAAAGCTACTACCATAAATAAGTGAATTTAATGAAGCTGAAGGATATAAGATTAATATACAAAGGTCATATGCATATCTATAAACTAGCAATAAACAATTGGAAACCGAAATTTACAAACAATATCATTTACAATAGCATCAAAAATATGAAATACTCACAGATAAATCTGACAAAATATGTGCAGGATCTGTATGCTGAAAGCTACAAAACAGTGATGAAAGACATCAAGAAGATCTAAAACAATGGTGGAAATATACTGTATTCATGGATCAGAAAACTCAAAATGTTAAGATGTCAATTCTCCCCCATTTGATCTGTAGTTTCAACACAATTCCAATAAAAATTCCAGCAGGTCTTTTTTTAGCTATGAACAAGCTGACTCTAAAATTCATATGGAAATACATACAACCTAGAATATCCAAAACAACTTCAAAAAAAAAAAGAAAACAATATTGGGAAACTTCCAGTATCTGATTTCAAGACTTATTAAACTACTATAACCCAAACATTGTGATATTGACATAAAGATCAACAAATAGAACAATGAAACAGAATAGAAAGTTTAGATATAGACACACATATATATGGACAATGATTTATGACTATGTGCAAAAGCAATTTAGGGGAAATAGAATAGTTTTTTGTTTTGTTTTTGTTTTTGTTTTTGTTTTCACAAATGGTGCTGGAAGATAGAGGGAGCCACATAGTAAGAAATGTGAGTGGCCTCTAGGAGATAAGAGTGGCTCCTAGGATGACAGCCAACAAGGAAATGGTGACCTCAGTCCTATAATCACAAGGAACTGAATTCTGCACCAACAAGAATGATCTTGCAAGCAGATTTTTCCCAGAACCTCCAGACAAGAACTGAGCCCAAGCACCACCTTAACCTAAGCTTTGTAAGACCCTGAGCAGATAACTTAGCCACACTATCAATGGAGTTGTTTATAGCTGGTAAGTTCATGGTAATTTGTTATACGTCAATAGAAAATTGACAAATCTGATAAAGAACTTGTATTTAGAATAGAATATATAAAGAATCGAGAGCACTCAATAGTAAGAAAAGAACACAACAAAAAATGGAGAAAAGATTTGAACAAACAATTCACCAAAGTAGATATATAGATGGTCAATAAGCATATGAAAAGATCCTCAACATTACATGTCATCAGAGATCCACAAATTAAAACCACAATGAATGTCTAAATGTTTTTTAAATGACTATACCTACTGTTGTTGAGGATGTAGAGCAAGTGGACCTCTCATACGCTGCCACTGGGAATGTAAAATGGTACACTTTAGACATTAGTTTAGCGGCTTCCCAATGACCAAATTTACACAAGATCAGTGAAAACATATTCATACAGAAACTTGTACACGAATGTTCATAAACGCATTATTTGGAATGGCCAAAAACTTGAAACAGCCCAAATGTCTATCAACTGATGAGTGAATACAGAAATTGTGGTATATCCATAAAACAATACTACTCAGCAATATAAAAGAATGATCCATTGATACACTCAACGAGATAGATGAATCTCAAAATAATCATACTGAAAGAAGTCAGACAAAAAATACATACTGTATGATTTAATTTATATAAAACTTTAGAAAATAATCTATAAAGACAGAAAGCAAATCAATAGTTGCCCAGGAACAGGGCAGAGAGGATAAAGAGGAGTGAGACGGAGGGTTTACAAAGGGGTGTAAGGAAACTTTTACAGTGATGGATATACTCATTATATTGATTGTGTTGATGGTACACATGTGTTAAAACATCAACCTGTGTAAACGTGGTCAGTTCTTATTCATGTATGTATAGGCTGCATATTGCATCTAGAAATATCTTGAGTGATGAATAAGCCGACAATAGATGATAAATACTGTATAAAGGTGTTCCCTTTCTCAGATATTTGCATTTTTAGCAGTAATTTCAATGCCTTCACTCAAAGGAGTAACTAAAAGTCAGATTGAGATGCTGGATAACAGCGCCTGTTAGTGCTTGAGCCAAACTATGTAGGTTTGAATTCCAGCTCTTTCAACTCACCAGCTGCGGCCTCAGGCATGTTACTTAATTTCTCTGTGTCTTAGTTTCCTCATCTGCAAAGATGCATAGTAAATATCAATACAACTACGCTGTTACTACTCAACATACATTTCTTGAACATCTATTATGTGCCTGATCCTTTGGCAGAAAATGGGAGACTTTTGGCATGAATACTTATGGGCCATTAAGGGATCCTACCACCTTTACCGCTATCACAAGCAGGGCTGGGCTTCATCTGCTTTCTTCTGACTGCATTGGACTACAGTAAACACCTAGAAAAGCATATAATACACTTCTGTCCCAGAGGCAGAACCGAACTCAATGGTTCCTTTGGCCCAGTGCCACTACCTTATGCTGACTTCCCAGCCTCTTACACTGCCCACTGAATAAAATCTACAGCATCTCCCTGGCCCTCTCTTTCTTAAAAGAAACATTTATAATTCAATTTCTTGATCTGTCAGAGATACAGTATCCATGCATTCATTCAACAGATATTTAATAATCACTATGTCCTGGGCAAGGTGTGAGGAATGGCAAATACAATGATGATGATATATTATTGCCTTCAATCAGTTCACAGGTGTGCGGGGGAGAGAGGGAACCCCTCAAATAACGCAACCTATCTAGGAAGGATCTCCTGGCACTGCTCTCATGAAGAGTGTGTGCTTGAAAATCCAAATACTCCCTGATTACCAGATAAACTCCACAGAGAGAGTTGGAGACTAAGAGCAGGTCAAACAACGAGAAGAATAGGGTAACTTTTCATTCCCTTTCATGCAAAACTGCTTGAGTCCCTGAAGAACTAAGAGGATAGCACAATTCTATTCCAAAAGGAATGGGCATGTCTAGTGTCACCATCCTTTCTTAAATATTTCCTTGCCTGCCTCCTGTCCCTCCTCCCCCAAAACTCCACCCATTACAGCTGTTCTTCGCTGCGTAGAGTGCTCTTTGTCTAGCAATTGTCACAGCGTGCACTTTCCTCTGCTTTCTCTCTCTGCTGCCAGTCTGTAATTAGACACTCTGTAAAGATTATCGGGAACCAACACAAGTGATAGCATCCCAGTCAACACTCCCGAGGGAGTGGAAACATGCTGTTGTCCAAAAACAACAACAGAGGAAGCCAAGCCCAGATCTACTGTCTCCTCAGCACACTTGGGAAAACCCCCTACTATATTCACTCACAGGCAAATCTCTTTGGGGAAGGCTCTTTCCCTACCATGGCTCCAGAGCTTTCCACAGGACTAGCTCCAAGATAGTCTTGCTCTTTTGAACACACACACACACACGCCCCATTCAGATGGAGAGGCAGAGAGTATCCCATAGCCCCACAGCTGCTGGTACCAGGGTTGGGACTAGGACTCTGCCCTTTAAGCTCCAATTAGGGGCTAAACCTGCAAAGCCACAATTCAACGATAAGCTCAGCTGCTCTAGTGAATAAGGGTCAGGGAAAAGAAGATCTGAGCTGGGAGCTGGAATACCAGTATAATTTGGATAGGTTTAGAGCAAGAAGAGCATTCCAGTCATATCACTGGGGCAAAAGAACAATGGGAAGGCCCTCAGGAATAAAGGCATAAAACATATTTTGGAGATAGTGAGAAGCACAATTTGACTGCAGCATCAGGTACATGAACAGTTGTGATGGGAATGAAAGCTGGCATGCTACATGGCGAAGAGAACGGTGCAGTGGTTAAGAGCATGAGCTTTGGCGCTAGACTGCCCAGGTGTGAATTTTAGCTCCTGTGTAATCCTGGCCACGTTACTAAACCCCTCTGCCTCAGTCTCCTCACCTTGAGAATGAGGACAATAACAGAATCATCTTAAGGTTGTTCTGAGGATTCAGTGAGTCAATACATATAAACTTAGAGCAGTGGCTGGCACAGGGGACGTGCTCACCAGATGTTATCTGTTATTATTGGGGAGACAGATTGTGAAGGGCTTTAAAAGGCAGTCTAAGAGAACAATGTGGGGCCAGGTCCTGTCCTGTCCGCAGCCTCTGCTCCTTCCTTCCTCAGGACTGAAGCTACTTTCTGGGGGTCACCTACCCCAAGCTGCAGACTCAGCTCTGCCTCAGGCTCTAGGATTCACCCTGACCACAGGTCAGAGCAATATCAGTCAGACCTACCTAGCACTCTGAGACTTTGCTTCAGGTCACCCTTCGTGCTGGACCAGCCCTGACCTCAGGCCCCAGCTTTGAAAACTAGGCATTCATTTCATTCTTGAGACCTAGTTGCTCCCAGGATCCTTCCTTAGTTCTTATTACTGCGTTTTTCCCTTTGCATAAGTACCAGTGCAAGTAACCTTCATAGTCCTGCCATCCCTCAAGGACTAGAGCACTGCCTTGCTCTTGCCAGTTCCCTCCATCCCAGGGACTGTACTCCTGGTCCCAAGCACCAGTCCAGTCTAAGCTTGGACTTTGCTACCTGCTGAGAGATTTCCTTGATGCTGGCCGACTGCCAGCCTGCCTGTACCTCTAGCATCTATGCCTGGATTCCTGTCACCATGCTCCACCCAACTGTCAAGACATCCATACTACTTTGCATCGAAGCCCCTGACACAGAGGACCTACCAGGATTACCACCTGCCAAGCCCTGTTGTACAGTGTTCTGCCTGCTGGATCATAATTATTTCCATCACATGTACTGCATGCTCCCCAGAGTTTGCTCCTGCCCTTGGTGAGAGAAGAGGCAGGAACGGATCAGGCAGGGCCTCCAGTGTGATTCTAAGGAGCTTGAACTTGATCCTAGAGACCAACTGTCTCTAGCACTTCTGGCATATCATTCTCCTGACTGCGAGGAATTTGAGCAGGCACCTCTGATTTACAGATATATTAATTTATACATTATATAGGTACTCCTGTATTAATACATTATGGACATGATAGAACACACAAGTATAAAAAATTAAACAATAAATAAAAGCAAATATAAATAGGAGTTCTGATACTTTCTTCTCACAGAGGTTGTGCATCTTAGAAATGTCCCTGTGGAAGGCAGAGTGTGGAATACGGCTTGACGAAGGCAAACGTGGAGACCAGCTGAAAGACAGATCCAGCTAAGAGATAATAGTGGCCTGAACTCTGGGCTGAAGTAGAAGGTGAAACAGAGACATGGAATAAAATAGGAATAAACCTCTTGAGAAGCTCACAATCTAGTGGGGGAGACAAATAGGCAAAGCAACGTTATCTGTGACAAATATTCTGTTCAGTTCCACCGTTAGCTCTGGGCAAGAAGGGACCTGGCCTGGGCCCTATGCTTTAGAAGACTATGCATAACACTAACACACACACACACTAAATTTATTAAACAATACATAGCTGCCTCTGTCACAACAGAGCTAGGATTCAGCACTGTCACAGCTTGATCCATAACCCTAATTACCTGCTCTCATGACTAATGCTGCTCAGGCAATGATTTCCATATCTCTTGCCCTATGTTCTCAAAACAAAAGGCAACCAAGTCTGAAAACCATTGGAGTTGGGAGATTGCACCTCTGCCAACTTTGAAGATTGACAATGTCTTAGCATATGGGGAGGATTTGGGTGGGAGAAACATGTTGGAAAGAGAAAAGACAAATTAATTGTCAAATTAATTGTCCGTATGAATATAGTAAATTCTTGCATGAGGTAGTATTGCTTCCAAGTAATGCCAATCATCCATTTTTTTGTTTCCCTTTGAATTCAAGTTCATAGTTCCAGAGGTATTCACGAAATAGCACAGTGTTTGTGATCATTGCACATGGCCGCTAAGGAATATTTTGCAATATTAAATAATATTTATTACTCAATACATAAATGTAGATCTAACATGCATGAAGCATGATATTGATTCTTATACTGGCAACTAAATGGACACTGAACATTAGAATTGATTTGTCATAAAGACGTTTAACAATATTAAATTTTCAAAGAATTAAATTAAAATCTTGTCATATTTAAATAATTTTATTTAAAATTTAGTCCTAGTTAATTACAATTTGGCCTGTAGTTTCAATGGATAATCTTGAATATTTTTAAAGAAAAGTTACTTTTTTGAGAATATATAAAAAATAATTTTAACTTTTTCACTTCTACATGCTTTATTTTACATTTTGATGAACATATATTCAGATTTTTTACTTTGAATACAATTATATTTTATTTAACTCTTTAGATAACTGCTGTCCATAGAACAATTTATGTAGAAATCTTTATAACAACATAATCAATGATTCTACTGACATAAAAGCAAAAAAATTAATTTTATGGAATAAATATACAAAATGTATTAATTATGTGTCTTTATTTTATTATTCATCCTAACACCATCAGATTATCTAGATATATACAATAATAATTAAAGCCGGTTTTTCTGATATTTTGGTGACTTTCAGTCATATGAAAACACTGTATACATTTTTTTCATTTCTGTCATTATGAAGGTGCATTTGTCAAGATAGAAGGCTAGAACAAATTTTATTTGTTAATGTTAATGTGATTAATAACTATTAAGTACTGAGACATAAGGTAGGTGGGCCTTCATTTGTACTCCTGTGCTGAGTACTTATAAAACAGCACTGTGCTGGCATGAGTCGGGCTATGGTGGGAGTCTGCCCTGCCAGGCCTGAAGTCCCATTTTATAAAGGAATTGAGGGCTCAACAGGGTTATTTAACTTTTCCAAGGTCACCCAGCTTGTAAGTGGCAGAGGTAGGACTCAAACTCCAGAATAAGTTTCTATAAGAGTATGAAGAGCATAGTCTACACTTGTAACCATTATGGTATGCTGCCTCCCAAAGAGGAAGTGTTGACCAAGAATCAAAATATTTAGGAAATTATTGTCATAGTACGAATAAGAAGTGATGGGGTTTGAACTAAGGTGATAGCTATGGAACTGTAAAGAAAAGGTTGGAGTAGACTATTAAGAATGGGGAAGTCTTGTCCGGATCCTAGCCCCTCTGATCTACCACTTTTGGCTGCCATTCATGAGGCCGAGGCTGCCCCAGAACAATAAACTTTGACTAATGAGATTTGGTTCCAGGCCCTAGCTCTGCTTCACTGAGCAGCTGTTTGACTTCAGGCAAGTCACCACCCATTAGGTACCTAAAAGGGTGTATATTAGATTATCTTGGTTTCCTTCCAGCTGTTGGACTCCATGACTTGATGCGTCAGGCAAAGGGGAACCATTAAGAGTTTTTTTGTTTTGTTTGAACAGAGAGTGATATGATGAAAGGCATACTTGAATCTAGAAAATTAAGTAGTGGGATTCAAGACAAACTAGAGTGGGAAGAAATCAGAGCCAGATAGACCCTTTAGGAAATTATTGCAATAGTCCAAGTAAGGGGCAATGAGGAACTGACTCATTCCCTCTTATATCGTTAATTTCTCTTTCTTCTGAGTCTTCTCCATTATGATATGTCAAGTGTCTGCCACTTAAAAAAGAAATACTTTCCCTTGACCTCTCTAACCACTGTCCCATGTCTCCACTCCCCTTAAGTGAAATCTTGAAAGAATCATTTACAGTCACTGTTTCTACTTCCTCACTTCCTATTCTCTCCTTCATCCATTCCATTTGGGCTTCCATCTCTCTACTCCACTGAATCTACTATTGCTGAAGTCATCAATGATCTCAATCTTGCCAAATCCAACACACATTTTTTTTCTCTTCATCTTGTTTTCATTATCTATTGCTACATAAAAATAACCCCCCCAAACTTAGAGGATTAACACAACATTTATACTCCCTCTCAATTTCTGAGGGTCAGGTATCTGGAAACAACTCAGTTGGGCAGCTCTCATGTCTTATACGGTTGTAGTCAGATGATGGCTGGGTCTGGAATCATCTGAAGGTTTGCTTACTCACATGTCTAGTGCCTGCTCTGAGGAGGCTCGAACAGCTTGAGACTGAAACATCTGGGGTTCCTTGCGCATCTCTCCCTGTCTCTATGTAGTCTCTTCACCTGGTTTCTCCAGCTTGGTTGTGTCCCGGTCACCAAACTTCTGACATGGTGACTCAAGGCTCCAAAGGCTTATGTCCTGAAAGAGACAGAGAGCCAAACAGAATCTGAATTATATCTTATGACCCAGTCTCAGAAGTCACATAATGTCACTTCTATTATACTCTACTGGTCAGGGCAATCACAAAAATCCACCCACGTTCAAAAGGAGGGGATATAGAATCCACTTCTTAATGGGGAAGTGGTAAGGTCACATTGTAACAAAAAGCATGTGGAATGGGAATTATCACTATGGCCATCTTTAGAAAATACAATCTTTTCTTGAAATACACGTTTCTCTTGGTATCCAGGACACCATCCTGGTTTCCATCCTACCTCAGTGACTGCTCTTTCTCAGTGTTTTTTGCTTGTTACTCTCCTTTGCTCAGCTTCTAAACGAAGGAATTGCCCAGGCCGTGGTCCCAGTCAACTCTCCTTTACTCTATTTTTACTTTCTAGCCCTTGGTGACCTTACCCACATTTATGGCTTTAAATGACAGTTCCCAAATTTATATCCCCAGGCTTGACCTCTCCAGTGAGTTTCAACTTTATGTACCCAATTGCCTAACTGAAATTTCTCAGTGATATACATCTCAACCAAACATGTCCGAAACTGTAGTCTTGGTCCCCATCCTCAACCACTACTGAAAACCAAACCCCCACTAATGAAGTGGGTGGTTTTCCTACCTCAGCAAATGTACCACAAGTTACCCAGTTGCATAGGTTCATCACTGAATCTTCATTTTCCTTCATATCTAATATGTAATTCATCTGCAAGTCATGTCAAATGTACATTCACAACATATCCTGTATCCTTCCATAACCATCTCAACTACCGTCACCTTAGTCCAAGTCACAATTATATCTTGCCTGGACTTTTCCAATAGCTTACAGTTGGTCTCTCTGTCTCTAGCCTTGCCCTCGTACAATTCATCCCTCATATACTAAAAGGAGTATTTTAAAAAAATAAGTGTATAAGGCTTCTAGAGGAAAATGTAGGCAGTACACTCTTTGAGATCAGTGTGAAAAGGAGCTTTTCAGACACCGTGTCTTCTCAGACAAGGGAAACAATAGAAAGAATAAACAAATGGGACTTCATCAGACTAAATAGCTTCTTCAAGGCAAAGGAAAACAGGATTTAAACAAAAAAACAACCCACTAACTGGGAAAAAATATTTGCAAGTCATATATCCGACAAAGGGTTAATCTCCATAATATATAAAGAACTCAGACAACTCAACAACAAAAAGTCAAACAACCTGATCAAAAAATGGGCAGGAGACATGAACAGACGTTTCTCCAAAGAAGATGTATGGATGGCCAATAGGCACATGAAAAGATGTTCATCATCGCTGATCATCAGGGAAATACAAATCAAAACTACACTAAGATATCACCTTACACCCGTTAGAATGGCAAAAATAGCCAAAACAAAAAGTAACAAGTTTTGGAGAGGTTGTAGAGAAAAAGGTTCCCTCATACACTGCTGGTGGGAATGCAAACTGGTGCAGCCACTATGGAAAACAGTATGGAGATTTCTCAAAAAATTAAAAATAGAACTACCATATGACCCAGCTATCCCACTACTGGGTATCTATCCAAAGAGCTTGAAGTCAGCAATTCCAAAAGTCCCATGCACCCCTATGTTCATTGCAGCATTATTTACATCAGCCAAGACGCAAAAGCAACCCAAGTGCCCATCAACTGATGATTGGATAAAGAAGATGTGGTGTATATATATATACAATGGAATACTACTCAGCCGTAAAAAAGAATAAAATTGTCCCATTCACAACAACATGGATGGACCTTGATGGTATTATGTTAAGGGAAATAAACTAGATAGAGAAGGACAATCTCTGTATGACTCCACTCATATGAGGAATTTAAACATGCAGACAAAGAGAACAAATTAGTGGCTACCAGGGGAAAGGTGGGGTGGGGGGTGGGCACGAAGGTGAAGGGGTGCACCTACAACACGACTGACAAACAAGAATGTACAACTGAAATTGCACAATACTGTAATCATAAACTCAATAAAAATTAACTTAAAAAAAGTGTACATCAAATCACGTAACACTCCTTGTTAAAACCCACCAATGGCTTCCCATTTCTCTCAGAATAAAAACCAAATTCCTCCCTGAGTCTAAAGAATTCTAGCGCGGAGCAGAGCCTACAGAACTCAGAGTTCTTAGTTTTTGCCCCTGTCCACATTTCTGACCTCATCTCCTACCACTCTCCCTCCCTCTCATTCAATATACTGTAGCTACACTGGGCTTCCTGCTGTTTCTCATACACACAGAACTTGTTCCTGCCTCAGGGCCTTTGCACTTGCTCTTCCCTCAGGGCTTTTATGGGTTGGCTCTTTCTTGTCAGTCAAGTCTCTGCTCAAATGTCACCTCCTTGGTGATGCCCTCTCTTACTACTCAGACTAAGTTAGTGTAAGTATGGGCACACACATACGCATTGTGTGTCATTCTATCACATACTCCTGTTTTCTTCATAACATTTACCACTATTTGAAATGATCTTTGTTATGTGTTAATTATCTTCCTCCACCTTCAGAATATAAAGTCTGCCAGAGTAAGGATTTTTGTCTGTTTTGTTCATTGATATGCACCACACATATCTGTTGAATGAATGAACAAACCAAGTTGCGATGGTGATGATGATGAAAAGTGGCAAGTGCCAAAGGTGTTGTAAAGAGTCAATCTCCATTGTGAGGTAATCAACGTGTGAAGAACATCAAGGTCACAGTCCACCTGTAAGCCCCAGAAGCTTCCCAAAGTCTAAAACAAGGAAAGGAAATCTAAGCTATCAGCACTTCGGGTGGCCCTTGACCCATTTGCACCACCTTCTCTCTGCCTCTTCTCTGGGGTCTCTCTCTGCTTCTCTATCTTATTGTTCTCATTTCCTTGCTTTATGCTTCTCTGATTATGCCTTCGGCACACCTGCAGGCTCCTACCCAGACATCTGTCTTAGTTCTTCTTGGAGCCCTTGGAGCTAAAGGGGTTGCTGGACCCTTCCTAGAAGCCATTCCCTGCACATTCTTTTCTTCTCCCAAATCTTAGTGACAAATCCTCTTTCTTCAACAAAGCACGTCACTCAGGGGTTTGGTCAAGATGATTGCTATTATTAATTTAAAGATGCCAGACATTCTGAATGTCAGAGAAGCGTTCTCCTCTCACTCATATAAGGAAAGCTACTCAAGAACTCTTTTTAAAATTTTTCTAATAAGTTACTAGGTCCACTCTAATGTTATTGATTTTAAATTCTATCAGAGGTTTTAAAACAGGAATCAAACTAATAAATGGCCCCTGGTGTAAATCAACTACCCCATGCTCACTTCCTGCTGAGTTGGCACCAAATCAATCCAGTTAGCCAAGTCACCCATAAAGAAAGAAAGAAAAAGTGAAATACGTTTGTACTTTAAACAAAGTCCCCAGTTCCATGGATACACACAAGAAATTTCAGGTCTTGCTAGCTTAAGGAAGAGTCTAGAACAGGCAACTCTCTCAACTGGATATTAGCCGTACTTTGGACTCAGCCTCAAGTCTGTAGGCTATATTCTGATTTTAAACTCATGACTGTTTGATTCACTGTTATTGACAGTTTAGGGCAACTGCTCAGCACCTTTTTTGCTTCATCTGTTCCAAAATCTCAGGAAGTTCGGGTGTGCTTCTGAATAAATTCTGTTTCATGCTGACTTCAAAAAACCACCTCTGGCCTCTTCTATATATTTCCACATCAAGTCCTGGTTGCTGAGAGCTATGTCATTCCCCCATCTGCTCTTCCCTGGTGGCAGCACTCACAGCACTCCACACCCAGTGTGATACTGCAAATAAGAATCTCTGTTCAGCAAGATAGGTTTTGCTATGACACTGTTCCGTCTTTTCCCTTCCTTATCCAGCCTCACTTCAATTTGCTTACCAGCTGAGTTACCAGAGGTGGTGTGCTACTTCATCCAGCCAAGGAAGCCTTTGGTTCACTCCTGAAGGATTCCTATAACAGAGATTCCAGGAAATCGTGTGGATGAATATGATTGTGATTACCAGGGAAGGGCCATCCTGCTTCTTCTCCTCCCTGATAACCAGTGAGCTGCTCTCTGTGCTTCCTTTAGGAGAAGGAGACTTGAAGCTCAGCCTCAGGGTCGATCAGCTGATTTGAAATGGACTCAGTGAGTACAGTGCCCTAACACATCCTATCAACTAGCAAAGCAGGGGTGTGAAGGTCAACAGGAAGGGCTCTTATGTGTTCAATGCAGAGAGCCAGGCACTCAGAGGTGGTCTGCAATCTTACATCTGTGACCAGATGCTTTGGGAAGTACCATGAGCAAGAGAGTCATAGGCAGAGAAAATGGCAGTATTAGGCAAATGCCTTAGATATTTCCTGGGCAGTATCAGCACCAAAAGTTTAAAAGTCTTCTAATGTCTTTGTCCATCCCTACAAACTTCACTGTTCAAAAACAAATCACACCTGAGACTGACTTTATGCTGTCTCCCCACCTCTCCCACACTCTCCTTGGACCAGAAGGGTAGAGGAGGGATTGGGGTTCTCCTCTACTGCAGCAAGAAACTGCAATTTTATGAAAAGGCTTGGTCTGCTTGCAAACCACGATACGATGAGGAGACTTCAGAAATCCATCAAATGGGAATTCTGGTTATGTGGTCTGCTTGAGACGGCAGGAAGAGGAAACAGGCCTCTCAAGCACCCATATGCATTATGTAGCTTTGTTCAAGATATGCTGGCGCAATACAAAAGGGAGTCTTCCTCCAAAACTCCCTTCTTAAGCCAAAACCAACAGCACTTATTCAGAAAACTTTGAAAAGGAAGTCTAACCATGACTTTCAATTCGGGCTTCTCGCAGCTCCATCCTCCTTTTTATGGGCACTTCATTTTCAGCTGTCAGGCACAGCCCATTCACCTGTTCCTTGATCCACTCTATCCTGGATATTAGCATGCATTCTTGTGAGGTTTTGTTCTAGATTCCAATAGGAACATCTGCGTGTGCGCGTACGCGCGCGCACATATACACACACACACACACACACACAAACTCTCTTCTACCTCTCCTATTTGTGAAAAACACTAAAGATTTCATGTCAGATTTTAGCAGACAGTGGTAGAAAATCAGAGCAGGCAAATACAAATAACTTTTATCTGGCTAGAACAACAGTGGCCTATAGTCAACACCTTCCTCAGGGTAATACTTGGCAAATCACTCTCCTTCTCTGGGCCTCAAAATTAAGAGGTTTGACTTACATTGGAAAAGCTAGTTCATGACCTAAGTGTCACCATGTGGCCTTTGGCTGAGAATTTTTAGTTTTCTTGTTTGTTATTTGATGGCCTACATAGCTGCACTGAACATACTGTGGTTTGAGGGCACTGGAAAGGCCACTTCTCCCTCCTTCAAGGGAAAAAATAGATTACCCCTATTTACTTGCCTTTTTGACAGAATTTCCAGCCGTTCTGCTACCTCTGAGCAACTTCCTTTAAAAAGTATATTACTCCAAAAGGAGTGGTATGTTAAGCTGCCATCAGACAAGAAACTGCAAGCTTATTGGAGGGGAGGGGAAACAAAATGGGAAAAGTTACCTTCTCACCTTGGGATGCCACCAAGCAGGGCAGACGCTAGCCTGAGGGATTGAGGGCAGCAGGGGACTAGCAAGAGCCTTGGGCATGGCATAGAAAGAGGATAGGGTTTCCATCATCAGTTTGCAAACTTTTCCACAGTCTGTTACCAGGGAGGAGAGTATGGGCTTTTTAAATTTCTCCTAAAAAGAATCTTCTTCTCTCCTTCCTTATGTCAGCAGAGTCGTATGCTGATGGAACAATCTGATCAAAACTTGACAAGACAATATTAGATCAAACAGCAGTCAGTCCTGCTCAGATAATTAAACACAGGCTAGAATAAGGTGAGGACAATGAAGATGTTCCGATAGAAGGACAGCAAACCAGGCCCTTCATCAGCTCTAGAACCCAAACTTTCTCCAACTTCATAAGTTTATAAGTCTGTAAATTAAACCCAGCGCCCTAGGGATAGAAGGGCAATCAGGCAGGAAAAGCCTGAGCTCTGCCTTCGAGTAGTTGTGGTGGAGGCGAGATGAGTGGATACACTTATACGAAACATCGCAGACTTGTTTTAATGCACAAGTTGAGCCAGGGTAAGATCCAAGGATCTAGAGAATGTCCCAGGAGGCTGAGGTAATCCAAAACCATGGAGTTGTCAAGTCCCAAGTTTAAGCTGCTGGGAGGAAGTAGGGCAGAGGAGGGGGTCCTCGTGACATGGCAGTGTCAGAAGCCTGAATATGGAATCATGTTCCAGGGGAAGGCAAGTCTGGAGGCTGGGAAAATCATAGCTAAAATCCCAGAGCCAGGGGAGGAACCTAGTTCAAAGAGAGAACGGCGGACATCGTGACAGGAACCTGAAAGTCAAGGCAGATCAAACCAAGCAGGTATGGGATGGCCTGTCAGACAGAGCAAAGGCAGAGCAGCAGAAAGAAGAATACCAAAAGAAGTCAAAGACGAATGCGAAGGTGATTGTCAAAAGTCATGCAAGGGACTAAGGAACAAAGGAACAATTCTGGCTGCTTGGCTGCTTTTCCAATTTGCGTGATTTTCTATTCCCCAGAGAGCCGTTAAGACTGGACTTCTCCACATTGGCTGACCATTAGCATCAGCTTGTGGACCAAATCCCAAGCTGTACCACAGACCAAGTGAATCAGAATCTTTAGAGTGGAGCCCAGGCAGCAGCATTTTTAAAAAGTTAACTGGGTGATTACAATGATTAGTGAGGGTTGAGCACCACTGCTTCAAGGCACTGAACAGCTTTAAGAGATGACCACAAGATAACCTTAGTCAGAAAGGCTTCTGAGAGAATGTGAATGCTGATCAGAGACTTCAAGAATAAGAGTCTTAGGGTTCTCCAGAAAAACAGAACCAACAGGAGATTTGGCAGATGATAGATAGATACATAGATAGATAGACAGATAGATATTTTTAAAAGAGATTTATTATGATAAATTGGCTCATGCAGTTATGGAAACTGAGAGGTCCCACAGTGCGCTATCTGAAAGCTGAATGCCCAGGAAAGCCAGTGGGATAATTCAGTCTGAGTCCAAAGGCCTGAGAATCTCGGAAGCTGATGGTTTAAGTTCCAGTGTGAGGGCCAGAGAAGATGAGATGAGATGTCAGCGCGGCAGGAAGTAGAAAGGGGCGAATTCCTCCTCCCTCTACCTTTTGTTCTAGCCAGGCTTTCAACAGATTGGATGAGGCCCACACACACCAGGGAGGACAATCTACTGAGTCCACTAATTCAGATGCTAATCTCATCCAGAAACACCCTCATAGGCACAGCCAACAATAGTGTTTAATCTGGGCATGCTGTGACCAGGCAAGTTGACACATAAAATTAACCATCACAATAAGCAATATTTATGTTAGATAGAAGTGGGTCTTCCACAGTGGAGAAACAAGGAATGTGAAGGCAACAAAAGACATGGTGGAGATTATATATCTCACCACACAGGAGAAAAAGCTATCTGATATGATCCAACTGCAGTGAAGGGAGAGCCACTGAAAAGTCTATAAAAACGAGCCACGAGAGGAAATGGAACCAGGTGGGGACCCTGAAATTTGAGTCAACCAATCTGATCTTTTGCACCATGTCAGAGGTAGTTCAAATAAGGAACCTATATTCTTGAAGGCTTTTTGCTTCTGTGTTTTTTGGCCCCTCCCAATAATTTTCTATTAAAGGTTCCTTTTGAAGAAGTCCAAACTTGTTTCTGATTAACTAGGGTGAAAAGCATTCTCTCCCAACTAAAGAAGATAAGTAATGCTGATACTCTGTTTTCACAGGCCATGGCCTTCTTCAGAGATCAGGATATGCTAGGGTTCTCGATCAATGCTGGCCAGATGGGCCACATACTACATATTTTCTGGGGCCTCCCTGCTCAGCAACTAGGTATATATTGATCCCAAACTGATGATTGAAGATGAGGGCGCTTGCAACACAAAGCACCCCCAACTCTCTCCCAACATGTTTCTCTCAGCAGATGGTCCTATTTCCTGGCCCAGAGAAAACAAAAACCACAAAGTATAAACTCCCCCAACTTCCTGAGTCCCTCCTCACACACTTTTCTATATCTGTACCAATGCCCATCTTCTCCTCTCTTACAGGGGAAGAGGAGTCCTCCTCCTAACTCAGGCCAAACCTCCACCTGGGCTGTTAACCCCACTCTCTTTCTCCCTAGAAATCTTGCTCCAATGATTAGCCTTTATCTCTCTCTTATCTTAAACATTTGATTGGCTCGCCCCCCTCCTCAAATAAAAATCTGAAATCTCTTTCATCTTAAATAAACAAACAAATTCCTACCTCCCTTGATACTTTATTCCTTCTTGACACTTGTCCATCCTCTCTCTCTACATGAACAAGTTTCTAAAGCAATTCAGCTATACTTGATATCTCTACTTCCTCACCACCACCAACTCTCTCTTCCAACCTACAACCTGGCTTTCGCTCTCACTGATCTGCTGAAATTGTTCTCACTGATGTCACCAATGTCCTCTTTGTTTGCCAAATACATGAACCCTTCTTAGTTCTTATTTTCACCTCTCGGCAGCATGTGATGGTTGACAATTCTCTCCATCTTTATGTTTCCTCTTCCTTTGGCATCTATGAGGCCACACTCTCCTGGTTTTCTTCCTACCTCTTTGACTGTTTTTTTTTTTCAGTCTTCTTTCCTGGCTTCCTTACTTTACCTAGATTTAAATATGGGTGTAATTCAAGATTCTACCTAAGACTCTCTTGTCTTATTCTCCCTAGGAGATCTTACTGACTCTCAAAGCATCTACTAACACCTATATGCTTATGACTCCCAAAGCTAGATCTCAAGCCTACGTGTTTCCTATAAACTTCATATTCATGCATGTAAATACTTTCTAGATACCATGACTTGTAATGTCCCACATAGAAGGGCAGTGTACCTAATGGTTTATAGTGTGGACTCTGACTCGAATTCTAGCTCTGACATTTACAACCATGAGCAAGGAATTTGATCTCTAAATGCCTCAGTTCTCTCACCTGTAAAGTAGGAATGATAATTGTACCTATGAGAATTAAATGAGATACTAAACATAACATGCTCATCACATAACCTGACACATAGTAAGCATTCAATAAATGCTAATTATTGTTGCTTATTATTATTACTGCCAATTCAATATAACCAAAACTGAAAATATAATTTCTACCCCCTCTGACTTGGTCCTCCTCCTGAATTGCCAAAAATAGTTAGTGGCACCATCCTCCCAGCCCAAATACAGAAACCCAAGAGTCATCCTAGTCTCTCCCCTCCTCTCCTCTCCTTTCCTCTGCCCTCACCTCCTCTCCTCCCTCCTCCTCTTCCTCTTCCTTCTTCTTCTCCTTGTACTACAATCTGCCCTCATTAAAAGTGCTCCTGCCTCCTGAACGTCACTCAGCTCTGCCCTCTCTTCTGTATCTTCTTACTCAGTCCCACTCCTTAGTAATTATATTCTTCATCTCTTTCTCACACTTTCTCAATGCCCTCCTGACTGGTTTACCAGTCTTCTTGCCTCACCTGTTGCCAATCCACCTTCCACTATGTTTCCAGAATAATCTTTGCAAAACACAGATCTGATCATTTTACTTCCCTGCTCAAGATCCTTCAATGGGACTTCATCAGCTACAGCATAAAATCTCAACTCCTTTGTGTGGTATACTAGACCCTTCGTAATCTGGTCCCTGCCTAACTGGCCCTTGCCACATCTCCTGTCACTTTCCATCTCGCCATTCTCACCCTCTTACTATATACTGCAGCAGTTCTGAGTTATTAGCTTTCAGTTCTTGGAAGATCCCCCTTTCTCATATATCCATTTGGCAAACTACTTTTAATTCTAAAAGTTTAGTTCAAATACTTCTTCCTGCCCTCACAGATCTTACAATCACATGAGGGAGACAGATATCAAATAATTTAATAAATAAACTAAATAATTTCAAAAGTGATGAATGACATAAAGAAAATAAAATACAGTGATGAGAAAGAGAGTAATTGACTGTACAGTAGTTAGAGTAGACCTCTCTGAAGAGGTGGCAAGTGAGCTGACACCTAAATAATTTGAAGCAGCCAAGCATGAAAAGATCAGGGGAAACATACCAAAAGATCTGGTAAGAGAGAACAATTTTCTTTATTGAAAGTAGCCAGTGAGGACAGAACAAAATTAAGTGGACAGTGTTGAGCATAAGACAAATCTTGGAGGGGCTTAGTTTGATTTTATTCTATGTGTGATGAAAAGCCACTGGAAGAGAGACAAAATGTGATTTACATTTTTAAAAGATCACTGCAGAGGATGAATTGTAAAGGAGCCAAGAGTGGGAGCAGGGAGACCAGTTAGGAAGTTATTACAGTGGTCCAGGCGAGGGACGATGGAGGGATGGACTCAAGGAGTGGCAATCAAGGTGGGAAAGTGATAGAATTTACTCCATTTATTGGAAGTAGACAAGACTGGAAGGTTTTGGAGGGTGAGAGAGAGAAATCAAGGATAATGAGTTTTCTAGCTTTGAGCAACTTGGTGGATGGTGGTGCCCTTTACTAAGATGGAGACTACTGGGGAAGGAATAAATTTGGGATGAGAGAGTGGGAATCAAGGCATTTACACCTTTATAGGTGCTCTAGTCAAATTATTTTACACTTTGGAATTCCAGCCTGTATCACACTTTTGGCCAAGCCTTTCTTCTACATTATGCATCAAAACTCATCTGTCTTCAGCACACTATCTGCAGGTCATCTAAATGCTCCATAAACAGCTTATTGGGTGTTACTTTGGTCACCACTGAGATAAAGCAATTTTACTTCTCTCCACCACTGAACCTTGTGCACCTTGCTGACATCCTAGATGTAGCTTGAAACCATGAGGGTTAGAAAAGATTCTATGGCAACGGTCTCCAAGAACCTCTTAAGACTAGATTGGTTATTTATGTGAATGTCTCTGTAATTCCCAATCGTTCATGACATTGTCTTCCCATTTTCTAGGCCCCTGCTTAATTCAAAAATTATTAGTCTGGTAGTCTACAAATTTGAGGACTACAAAGTACAGGTTTGTCTGGACTCCTGGCCCCTAAGGTCAAGGAACCTATCTAATATCTTATGAACTGGAAAAAGTATGGTGCAAAAACTTGCCATCTACATTGACATACTTGTTAACTAAGCTTTCTCACTGCAAAAAAAAATCATTGAATTTAGTCCTCCTTCCAAAGGTTTCCTGGATGAAGAAGCTGCTATCCAGGCCTCAAAAGGACATCTATCTATCCTAAAAGAGGAGCAACACCTCCTGAGCCAGTAGATACCAGACAGATAATAATAACAGATACAATAATAATAACAGCATGGCTGATATCTGGCTGATAGTTGCCAGATACTGTGTGACATGCTTACAATGCTTATAGCGCCAGAAAATCCCTATGGGGTAGGTATTATTCCCATTTTGGAGTTGAAAAAACTGAGAGGTTTACAAAATTTAAGTGACTTAGCCAATGTTATATCGCTAGTAGGACTAGAACCCAGGCCTACTGATTCCAAAATCCATGCCCTTAATTACTACATTATGTAGAGGTAGTTAGTAATAGTTATTAATAGCAAAGGTAGTTACTAAATACCACTTATTGACCACATACTATGTTCCTGGCACTGTGTTCTAAGTACTCTACATGCATTATCTTACTTAATGCTCACAACAAACATATGAGATAGGTACAAATCACTTTTATCTTGTTTTTCAATACTCCAGAACCCTTTAAGATTGGAACAGACCTACTTAACCCTTCAGTCCTCAGACTCCTTACAAAAAGCAGCACTTGATTGCAAACTCTTATTAGTTCAATTCACCTCTCTAGGGAAAATGCTTCCTGTTGCACCTGGCCTGAGTCCAACTCCTGGCCACATATAAGAGCCCATGTCCCTGCCACTTCCCCTACTTACCACTCAAATTTCTTGCCTCCCTGACTAAGGCTCCACAGCCCTCTGCCCCATTGAGCCCGCCTACATATCTGACCAAGTACATCTGTTGGCATGGACTCATATGTCCTGGACCAATAGAGAGAATTCTCTAGACCTTCCCCCTGGAGGCTATTTAAATTAAATTAATTAAAATTAGATAAAGTTTTAAATATAGTTCCTCAATCACACACTCTTAATTACTAATAGCAATTAAAACATGGAAATAATGGTCTGAACTAGAAGGAGATGAGTGTAACAGCTTCTGAGAAAGGAAGAAGATTCTAGAAGACTGGATGATTGATTATCTAGGTCACAAGGGAGAAGAAGAAGAAACAACAATGACCACAACCATGATGACAACCATGGTGACCAACATAAGCTTCTTAAGAAACAGCCATAGATAGGGGTTAAGAAGGAGAGACATGCTTGTAAATAAAAAGAAGGAAGATGAAAAGAGGAAAAAGGGAAACCAGGCCAGTGTGATGCTACAGAAGTCAAGGAAGGGACTGTTTCAAGGAATGGCAAAGACAAGCACTTGAATACTGCCAAATGCGACAGAAAAATCTAGTCAGATGAAAATTGGAATAAAAACCTGGTAATATACAGAAGAGGAATTTTAGTTGAGTATCCATTCTTTCATAATTTATTCAACAAACATTTGCTGAGGACCTACCATGGGCCAGACACTGTGCCGGGTCCTGGGTAATTCATGTATGAAGAGAATTATATACTTATTGACTTCACAGCATTTATAATCTAGTAGAGAAGGCAGATAATAAACACATAAATAAGCAAATTAACACATATCAAATGTAATTATTATAAAGGAAAAAAACAGTATGCAGGGGTAGAGAATCATGGAGGGATTCCACTAAATAGCGTGCTCAAAGAAGGCCTCTCACGGTTGGTGAGTAGCATAAAGTGAAGAAGTCAGATTAAAGAGTGAAAAAGTGAGTGTGTTGTAAGGAAACAGAGGCAAACAGTATGACTGCTCTTTTCAGAAGCTGGCAATGAAAAGGAGCAGAGATACGATAGCAGCTCTGAATGATTGAGAGACTTTTATTTCACCCTAGAGAAGACAAGAGCAGAAGGTAATGAAGAGAGAAAGACTGATTATATTAGAGAAAGAGTACAAATTGATGGAGTGTAGCCCCACCTTAGGAAGGAAAATGAAAATTTAAACCTCAGGTGGAAGGACTAGCCTTATAAAGAAGAGGAACACTTCTTTGGCTGAGACAAGAGGAAAAAAATGACAGGAAACTAAAGATACAGACACATTCTGAGGAGGTGAAGAGAGCATCAAAAAACATGGAAAGCAGGAAATATTTGGTGTTCTATGATGGATAGCCTTTGTCTTCTCATGAGGTATCAAGCAAGATCATCTGCTGAGAGTGTAGGGGAGTAGGATTGAGAGTTCGTACACAGAAAATATCGGGAACATCCATTGTGGTGAATATGATAGGATGTCAACAAAGATGAATAGAATAATTGCTGATAGAGCAATAATTGTAGAGCGTAGATAAGGTATAAAGGTATAAGAGCAGATTCTGTAGGCCACCTCGTCAACAAATGTCCGTGCCTTTCTTCCACAACTATCATCATCCCAAAGCTGATAAAGCAGACAACAGAGATGACCCAAGGTGGGACAAACCTGGTGAGCATGCAGCAAAGCCAAAGAGTGTAAGGTTCAAAGATACTGGAGCAACCATCAGTGACATGGCTGGCTGTGGGGCCTCTGGTGGGCAGGAAGGTAAGGACAGGCAGGAAGGACACTGTGAACTAAAAAGCATTGAGTATCTAGAGTTGTGATATGGGGGAAAAAGTAGATTCAGTGTGAGAGGGTAGGACAATTAAAGGATTGGAGATTATGGAGAGAGAGGAGGAGCTCTGAATTTGAGATCAGAGAGATGAAATAATTCAAAGTACAGAAACATCAAATATGTGGTTGTGGCTGGCTAAAGTGGAGTAGAGAAGAATTGTATAGTTGGCGAAAAAGTCAAGGTGTTGTATTGGCAATCTACCGAGATGACAGGAAATGGCATGAATGGGAGACCTGCGAGGCAGGTACAGAAGTCAAGGAATATATGAAAGAAAGTCACAGAGATGAGTAGACAGTAAAAGTAGAAAAAGCTTCGCACAGAGCATCTCTTCCTAAAGTTCCTAAATATCAGCATATCACTTATCTTTCCCAGCCCAAGATGTAAGGATCATTTCTCACATTATAGATGAGGAAACTGAAGTCCAGAGAATTTAAATAGCATTTCAAGTTCACACAGCAAAATCTGTGCTCGAAACTGGAATCTGGCACTAAAATATGGAGCTTCATGTGCTTTCCAAGTCAGTAGATGCCTTTACCTCCCATTATAATTTTTGCCTACAAAGACCTTGAACCCTATGTTCTACCTATCCATTTCTGCCTCTGCTTTGCTGGGAAGGAAGTAAACATTGGTGATCAGGTTTCAGCATGGGTAGATGGACTATTTTCTTCTTGTTTTCAAGGATGTTCTGAGGTAACTGTTCCTAGAAAGAAAATAGAGGAGAGCTGCAACTTCATACTTATTACTATATTAAACATAAATGTCAAGAGAAAGGGCAAGTTTATTGGGATTTATTAGGCTCCTTTAAATCATTGAAAACCTGCTGATACATCCATATATTTCATATTTTATCTAGTGCTTTGTGTAAATACAGGTGTCACTAACACAAAGGAGATATAATATGTAATTGAAAGCAGAAGGAAGAAACTGACAGCAATTTTCTAAGCGATAACAAGATCTGTGAAAGGAAAATCCTTTACATGTTGCCATTGCCTAGGGATAACACAAGCAGAGCCTCAAAACACATCATTCCATCTGTCTGGTAGCAACATTGCTGTGGGAAGAAGAGTTTCTAAATGCCACCCGAATTATCTCTAAGTTGGTTTTCTTGAGGGACACCAAAGCTGCCTATGAGATGGCCCATTTCCCTACCTTAAAAAGGCAGTCATTTCTGCAACACAAATCCTGGAGGGCTCCTAAATTCCTCAGTTACTTTCTGCCTGAAGATTGGATCAAGAAGTTTGAAAAAGCTACTTAATTCAATCAAGTAGTTGTTTGATGTAATGATATAAGATCAAAGATGATCAAATACCTTTTCAATTAATGATTTGGATGACAATGGTGTTAACAATGATGATGCTATTGCTGCTGCTGTTGTTCATGATAGCTAACAGGTATTGGGTGTGTAGCCAGCCCTGGTGGTCTAGTGGTTAAGATTTGGCAGGGTTCTCACGGTGGTGGCTGGGGATTGTCTCCTGGTCAGGGAACTACACAACCCATCTGTTGGTTGTCATACTGTGGCGGCTGTGTGTTGCTGTGAAGCTGAAAGCTATCCCACCGGTATTTCCAAATACCAGCAGGGTCATTCATGGTGGACAGGTTTCAGTAGAGCTTCTAGACTAAGACAGACCAGGAAGAAGGACCTGGCCACTCACTTCCAAACAATTGGACATGAAAACCCTACAAATAACTGCAGAGCATTGTCTGATAAAGCACCAGAAGGTGAGAGGATGGCGCAAAAAGACCAAGTAGTGTTTTGATCTGCTATACACAGGGTAGCTAGGAGTTGAAACAGACTTGAGGGCACCAACAACAAATTGGGTGTATACTATGTGCCAGGCACTGGCCTAGGTATTTTACCTAAATATATTCAACCGCCTACTACTCATATGCCTTATAGGTTCCTAAACTTTACCATGCCTAAAATAAGACTCTTATAGACAGATAAGATGTCAGGGATGATTTCTTGCAACAACATGGATGGACCTTGAGGGTATTATGCAAAGCAAAATAAGTCAAACAAAGAAAGACAAATGCTGTATGATTTCACCCACATGTGGAAGATAAACAAATACACACATAGATAAGGAGAACAGATTGGTGGTTACCAGAGGGGAAGGGGGTGGGGCAAGGGCAAAAGGAGTAAAGGGCACATGTGTACGATGACAGATAAAAACTAGACTGTTGGTTGTGAACACGATGCAGTCTATAAAGAGGCTGAAATATAATAATGTGCACCTGAAATTTACACAATGTTATAAGCCAATATGACCTCGATAAAATAATTTCTAAAAATAAATAAATAAAAAGAATTAAAAAACAGATTTCAGGGAGCTTACAATCTAATAATAGAAGACAAATAAAAAATAAGGAAGAATATAGATATGTAATATCAAGCAGTGATGACCACTACAAAGAAAATTAATTATGGCAATGTGATAATGACTAGGTATGAGAGGGTAGGTGTAGCCATTTTAGATGAGATGGTTAAGACCTTTGAGAAGAGATGATCTTTAAATTTGAGACTTCGATTAAGAGAACAAGCCAGTCGTGAGGAAACTTAGGAGAAAGCACTCCACGCAGAGGGCACAGAAGTTCAAAGGCCCAGTTATGGGAAGTAGTTTGATGTGCCTAAGGAAGAGAAAGAGGCCAGTGTGGCTGGAGCTTAGTTAGTAATGGGGGTCAGGGTGGAGAAGGAGTAGAAAATGAGATGAGAGAGGTTGGCAGGAGCCAGATTATGCAGGTTCTGATAGGCCATCATAAGAAGTTTAGGGTTTGTTCTAAATGCAATGGGAAGTTATTGTAGGATTTTGGAGGGGTGCATAAGATATGATTTCATGCCTACTGTGTAGACAACAGAAGCACTCGTGGAAGCATGGATGCTAAATAGTAGACTGTTGCAGTCATCAAGGCTAGAGATGATGATGACTAGGAGGAGGGTATTAAAATGCTAGAAGTTGTAAGAAGGGTTCAGATTCTGGATATATTTTGGAGGCAAAAGAGACAGAACTTAGTGAGTGACCATATCTGAGATGTGAGAGAGAGGAAAGTGTAAAAATGATTCCCCATTTCTGGCTTAAGTAATTGAGTAGATGGTGTTGCAATTGTCTAAGATGGAGAAGAGTTGAGCAAAGTACATGTTTGGAGGTAGCATGGGGGCAATCAAGAATTCTGTTTGGAGCAAGCTAAGTTTGAGAAGCTAGTGAGACAGCCAAGTGGAGAAGTCAAGTAGGCAAGCGAATATATGAATCAGAAGCAATCATAAAGAAGAAAGGTGAGGTATCTAAATAAACTAGTGTTGATTACATTTTCCCCCAAGTAATTATCCAAATAATTATTAACGTTTGTCACCCTATCTAAAAATAAGTTCTATGAGGGCAGCAATCTTGTCTGTCTTATTGTCCTTATAGTTCCAGTACCAACCACAGTGCCTGGGAAATAGCCGACACTAAATAAACATTTGTGGAAGGAAGAGAGGAAGGGATGCAGAGAAATTCTTTCTCTGATTAGGTCAGATTTGAAAAGGAAAGACATTGAACACCACCTTCTGCTCTTCCTGAAGAAGGAGAACTACTGATCTGGTTGGTCAGACTGAAGGACACTTTGGGAGGGCACATTTGATAGAGGTAGAGCTTTCAAGGAGGCCAAAGTCTGATTACAGTCTCTCTATCTTCTTCCCACACAGCAGGAGTGAAAAGGGCCAGAGCTAGTTTCCATATGGGAGAACGTCAGCTGTCTCCTTTCCTTGCACTAACCTTCCCAGATAGACCATAACTGTTCTTCAGTCAAGAAAATACAAGTACTTACACTCCTCTGCTAGAATTTCCAATTTGCATGCATTATGTCAGGAATCAATAAACTATGGCCCACGGATCAAATTTGGTCCCCTCCTATTTTTGTATGGCCTGAGAGCTAAGAATAACTTTTATATATTCAAATAATCGAAAAAAATCAAAAGAATATTTCATGAAACATGAAAATTATGTAAAATTCAAATTTCTGTGTCCATAAATAAAGTTTTATTCGAACACGTCTGTGCGTCTTCATTTCCATGTTGTCTGTGGCTGATCAGTACTACAATAGGAGAGTTGAATAGTTGTGATGGAGGCTGTATGGCCTACAAAGCTGAAAATATCTGCCACCTGGCCCTTTACAGAAAAAGTTCGTAGATTCGTGCATTATTTAATTCATGCTCACCACAAAAAATATACATCACTTGGGTGATATATTCATAACAGATTTACAGAAGATAAACGTAAGTCTTACAGCAGCTACTAAGTAGTAGAACCTAGATTCAAACCCAAACAATGCAAAGCAAAAATATCAAAACAGTGATAGGCAATAATTTCAACTACCACTAACTGAGTGCTCACCAAGTGCCAGAATCAATACAAAAGAGTTCCCATGATTTAATCGTTTAATCATGTAATCTTCACCACACACCTACTTGAAAGGCACTACTGCTATGATCTCCATTTCGTGGATGAGGAAACAGGCTGAGAGAGGTTATCGATTTGGCCAAAGTCTCATTTTAAGAGAACCAGGATTCACAGCCAGCTCTAAAGGAGCTGAACCTTGGGGTCCATGTAACCAGAAAACAGGAAGTTTACTGCAGGTACTGATCAGGTCAGAGTTTAAGTGAGCATGCACTGAAGACGCTCTCTCTGCTCTACCTCATGCTGCAGAGCTGGTGTTCAGGTTTCACCATATGGAGTGACTATCTAAATGGAGACGTGGGAGATCTGCATCTAGAGCTCAGGTGAGAGGCCTGAACTGAAGAGACTAGATTTGGGAGCCATGAGACTGGATGAGCTCAGCCACTGAGAGCATGCAGAGTGAAAAGAAAACAGGGTCAAGTGTGGCAACCCGAGAAAAATAGCAACACTAAGAGAGAGACTTGGAGGAATGAGTGGCTGGAGAGAGATGAGGGAAATCAGAAGAGAATGGCTCACAGAAGCCAAGGAAGGACAAACTCTCCAGACAGGAGAGATCCACAGGGACAATCACTGCAAGGGAAGTCAAGGATATATAAGCACAGAAGACTGCCCATCAAATTTAGCAACATGGAGTTCATCAGTAACCTTAGTAAAGAGCCAACGTAGTAAAATGATGGGAGTGAAAACAGACTATAGTGGGTGGAACAGGTGAGAAGCAGGTGAGGAAGCAAAAGAGGAATGTAGACAATTCTTCCAAGAAACGTGGCTATGTAGAGGAAAACGATAAGGCATTAGCCAGTAGTAGACATCAGGTCAAAAAATATTTTTTTAAATATCAGAGAGATGTGAACATGTTTATATGCAAAAAGGTAACGGCCCATAGTAAGGAAGAAATAATCCTAAAATTCATACATTTCTAAATCAATAAATCTAAATCCAGCTTAAAAGTAATTCCCCACCTCCTCTGTAGTACAAATTGCATCGCATTGTGCCTATTACATTCCTTGATGCTCTGAGGACTTTCTCACTTATTTGCAGTCACAACTATTCCACGCAATTCGGGTTTCTGGAAGCCTGCCCGCCGCGTAAATGTGGTGTTGCTATCTCAAGACCCCCACTTGCCTTGAAGTCAGTCTTCTGTCACCTGCAGCATCCAGAATGGCATGAAACCTGAGAGGTTCTTTGTTTTATTTTTTCATTTTTTAAACTGCATCTATTGCAGAAAACAAATGCAAAAGAGTAGGTGATGACAAAAATAGCCAAGAAAACTCCAATACTAAGATCATAGGCAATGCAGAGTAAAAGGAAGGTTCGTTGCTTAGTAATGACTTGAAAAAAAATGTCAGTAATACAAAAACTCAGAAGCAATGAAGAAGAAACAAGGAAAAGAGGCAGAAAAAAATAGGACTAAAATCACAAGAAAAGACAAGGAAAAAGAGAGTCCAAGAGGGGCAGCATACCTAAGCAGCAAGAGCAATATAGAGCAGGGATGGGTGCTGCAAGCAGCAGCGACGCCCACGGATACGCACCTGCCTGCCCGCTGTGCACATGTGCAGGAGTTTCTCTGGAGTATAACGCCAGAAGTCAAATTGCTGGATCAGAGGGTATGCAGAACTTCAATTTTAACTGAGGTCAAATTAGTGATTCCAAAAAAATCTACAGTGACAAAAAGTAGAGCAGTGGTTGCCAAGGACTAAGGGTTGGGAGAAGCAATCAACTGCAAAGAGGCAGTGACTACACAGGTGTATACACTTGCCAAAATTTATTAACCTATAATACACTTAAAATCGGTGCGTTTGACTGTATGTAAACTATACTTCAATAAAGTTGGTCTAGTTTTCTATTCTTTTATTTTGAGGTGACATTGGTTTATAACATTATGTATATTTCAGGTGTACACCATTATATTTCAGCTTCTGTGCATTCTTAATTACTATATTTTTATAATATGATTTGGAAAGATGAGCTCCCACTCCCACCCGTGGCGTCTTGTTCTTGGGAGTAGAATGGTAATTACTAGCTCTTGGCTCTCACATATAAATTTTAGGAACAGCTTATCAAGTTCTGGGGAAAATCCTATCGTGAACTTGAATGGAATTCCGTTGAACCTATAGATGAATTTGGGTGTCACTAATTGCTGGTATTGAGGTTTTTTTTTTTTCTGGTGAGGAAGATTGGCTCTGAGCTAATATCTGTGCCAATCTTCCTCTATTTGGTATGTGGGACACCGCCACAACATGGCTTTTGATGAGTGGTATAGGTCCACACCTGGGATCTGAATCTGAGAACCCTGGGCTGCCGAAGCAAGGCACACCGAACTTAACCACTACGCAACAGGGCTGGCCCCTGGTATTGAGTCTCCTTATCCATGGTATAGCTCTCCATTTTTACAATGTGCCCTATAAAGGGCTTGCAATCTTTTTTAAGAAAATTGTTGCTTGCCTTACAATTGTGGTTGCTATCAGATATTTTATTTTTTATTATCCTTTCTAACATTTCTAATAATTGTTCCTGATGAATAGAAATGCAACTGATTTCTGTGTATTGATTTTTCTAATCTGTCCATCTTGATAAATTCTTATTACTTTGAATAATTTATCCTTAGATACTTTAAGCTCTTTAAAGTAGAAAATCATATAATCTACAAATAATGAGAGATTATTTCTGCCTTTCCAATTATTACATCTTTTATTTCTTTCCCTTGTCTTTATACAATAGCTGGAACTTCTAGCATAATACTGAACAGAAGTAATGAGAGTCAGCCTTCTTGGCTTCTTTCTTAACTTAAATGGGATACCTTTATTATTCCTCCATTAGAAATGATGTCTGGTGTAGGATTGTTACAGAGTCCCTGTATCAGGTTACAGAAGTTCCTTTTTACTTCTAGTTTGCAAGGCTTTTTGTTTTGATCAATAAACTTTGGATTTTGATTGATGTTTTTTCACATCTATTGAGATCATCATATATTATTTCCTGTTATGCAGTGAATTACATTAATTGATTTTCTAATGTTAAATTGACCTTATATTTCTAGGATAATGCTTGCTTGGTTCTGAAATATTCTCTTTCTTATACTTTGTTGGATTTAATTTTATAATGTTTTGTTTAAAATGTTTACATCTGTGTTCATGAGTGACTTTATTCTGTCATTTTTTCTTTAATTATCCTCATCTAATTTTTTTATCGAGGTTTTACTGGCTCCACAGAAAAAGTTAAGGCACCTTCCTTGTTTGACTTTGTCTAGAATAATTTGTAGAAAACTGAAATTACCTGTTTGTTAAGTGTTTGGCTGAGCTCTACTTTAAACAATCTGAACCTGGTGTTCTCATTATGGGACAATTTTAGATTTTTTTTTTCATTTTTCTCCCCAAAGCCCCCCGGTACATAGTTGTATATTCTTCGTTGTGGGTCCTTCTAGTTGTGGCATGTGGGATGCTGCCTCAGCATGGTTTGATGAGCAGTGCCATGTCTGCACCCAGGATTTGAACCAACAAAACACTGGGCCGCCTGCAGCGGAGCGCGCGAACTTAACCACTCGGCCACGGGGCCAGCCCCTATGGGACAATTTTAAACTACTGATTTTATTTCTTTAATAGCTACCAGACTAGTTAGTTATCATTCACCATTACATTGAGAGCATGGCCTTTGGACTCCCAGCTTTGTGCAGGGATTTCCTGTAAGAACTATCTATCTTGGCTCTAGGTTTCACCTTCTGTTCCCCACTCCTAATGCAGCTTTTAAGGGGGGTATCTCAAGAATTCAAGAAAAGCCCTCAGGGAAAAAGCTATTTTGAGGTCTAGCCTACCTCTCAGGGTTCATTCTGTTTTCAACTACTTTTTGACCTCTGTAGAATCCTTCCTTTTGGGCCAATTCATTAAAGTAGGCCATACACTGGAAATGGCCTGTAGACTTCTCGAAGACTGAAAATATATATTCTGTGAAATCTCAAAGAGGGGCTCAACTACAGAGAGTTTCCCAAATTTATTTGACCACAGACACCTTTCCTCTCAGAGAACCTTGAGGAATAAATGCTCCGCAGATCACAACTTGGGAAACCCTGTGATCAGCGAGCTATAAGTGCTCTTCCACCTCTAGCATGCTATGGTTTTGTCCTTTTGTACCTTTAGAGAAAATCACAGGCTTACATGAGAGTGAAATTATTCAGTTATTCACTTTGAGGCAGTTGGGTAGTGTTGTCCAGGACAGCTCTGAAATTTTAAGCACCCAGGACCGCAAAACATGTCAAAGCTCATACAGGAGACATTCTTGAGCCTCTGGCAGTCAGAAAGCACACCACGTCGATGGGAGCAATCATTTTTATAGAAGGGTAATTGTTAAAATCAAATGTTCAGACTTCTAGCTAAAAAAGGATAAATAAACATACATGTTTATCTCTACTTTCTCCTGAATCCCTACTAAAATGTCAATAAATGAATAAAAAGACCTAAACCGATAAGGACAAAGAGAATGAGAGGGGAGAAAGCAGCAGAAAGGGGAAGTAAACATCGTAAAAAAATGGAAAGACTATGACTAAGTACGAGCTGACGTAATGGGTAAGGTAAATTTGAAATCCAAACCTGCAGTAAGAGTAGTCATCAAGAACCAATATTCTCTGGGCCTCAAAAATCACTGAAAGCCTCAAGAATTAGAAATACAAAATATTACTGAAGGAAAAAGTATAGAACGGGGCTGGTAACAGACAACTATTTCCTGCTCCACCCAGATCAATTTCTAGTAGGGTTAAACCAGACAGGATCTGGACTTGGGGACACTAGTTGCAGCTGAAGATGCAGGATGAAGGATCTCATTGAAATGAAAGGCATTAAATAAACGTCCATATGCTGAATAGTGAAACTCTCAGCCCTTTTCCCTCAAGCATCTTCCACAATACCAGCAGACGCGATTACACTGCCTGGGCAGGAAATTGAAGGATACCTCTACAGGGATACTAAGAAGTCCATGAGAAAAGATTTAATAGATATTGATAGAAGAACCCCAATTAAAAAGTTGTATCCTCACATAATTGCTCAGTGTGAATTTTACTAGTTGACAAGTTCTGACCACAGATGCATGTCCCTTCATGTTCTTCCATATTTAATAATGTCTTATGCTGAAACATAAAAGGACAGCCAGGAATCATCAAACATTTTAAGACAGCCATTATCAGAAAAGAGTTTTTTGAAATAGAGAGAGAGAAATGGGGCTGGCCCTGTGGCACAGCGGTTAAGTTCGCACATTCCGCTTTGGTGGCCTGGGGTTCACTGGTTCGGATCCTGGGTGCAGACCTATGCACCGCTTATCAAGCCATGCTATGGCAAGCATCCCACATAAAAAAGAGGAAGATGGGCACGGATGTTAGCTCAGGGCCAGTATTCCTCAGCAAAAAGAGGAGGATTGGTGACGGATGTTAGCTCAGGGCTAATCTTCCTCAAAAAACATAGTAAAAAAAAAAGAGAGAGAGACAATAGAAACAATGCGGAGTGTACTAGATAAAGAGTATGATTAGTATACCCAGAGAGATCAAAGATATTGCACTCATGAAGCATGAATACTATGCTATAAAAAGGAATAACCTGAGAACAAGAAAGAGCTCTTATACATTAAAAATAATGGGGCCCAGCCCCGTAGCTGAATAGTTAAGTTTGCCCGCTCTGCTTCCGAGGCCCAAGATTTCGCCCATTTGGATCCTGGGCGCGGACATGGCACCACTCATCAAGCCATGCTGAGGCAGTGTCCCACATGCCACAACTAGAAGGACCCACAACTAAAATATACAACTATGTACTGGGGGGATCTGGGGAGAAAAAGCAGGGGAAAAAAAAGAAGATTAGCAATAGTTGTTAGCTCAGGGCCCAATATTTTAAAAAAAGGAAATTAAAAATATGAAATAAAATATACCTAAGAAGACTGTAAAGAGAAAAAGAGAAGAAATCTCTCAAAAAGTAGAAAAAGAGACAAAGAGTTGTAAAATAGGAAAAATAAAAACATTAACATTAGGGGAAACTGGATGAAGGGCATATGAGAACCCTGTGTAAAACTAAAATTATTTCAAAGTAAAATGTTTAAAAAGTACAGCTATTCAAAAAAAATACTTGAATAGCACTTCATTGCCTATAATAGTGCTGTCCAATATGGTAGCCACTAGGTCATGTGCCTGTTGAGCACTTGAAATGTTGCTAGTCTAAATGGAAATACGCTATAAGTGTAAAATACATATTGGATTTTAAAGAATACGAAAAACAAGAACATAAAACATATCTCTATTTTTTATATTGGTTACATGTTGAAAAGATAATATTTTGGATATACTTGGTTAAATAAAATATATTATTAAAAAAGAAAAGAATGAAGAAAATTAAGTGTTCACATGGTGAGTTCTGCCTTTGTTGACCCAAATCTGCCACCACTCATAGAATCCATCCACGCAGAACTAGTCACCAGCAGTCAGTGAAGAGAGGTACAGCCAATTTCCAACTAGAGGCAGAGACTGGGCCAGAGTGAAGCTTTGCTGGCCTGGGCTACTAGCCAGTGGGGGGAATGGACACATGCTATCCTTGGCCTCTTTCCCTATGTGTCTCATTTTCATACTGCTTCCTCTGATGTTTTTCATCATATTAGCATAAAACCTTTACAATATTTGTTGAAAGGCACCCCTTTCGGTGATCATGTTCATGGGGAGGAACGTCTCCCCATACTCTTCTCACCACAACCCAGCTCTACTTCTGACAGTATGAAGCCTAGTATCTTACACTGAATGTAATGGGGTTCTGCATCCCATTTTGTAGATCATCAGGGGACCGTTTCTTAATAGCTTCAAATTCTAAAGATTAACACACTATGTTAAAAAGCCAACAACCCAACAGAAAAACAATGGTCAAAGAATGCAACAGTTGACTGAAAAGGAAATACAAAGGGCTGTTAAACACATGGAAATATGTGCAACCTCACTAATAATAAAACACGAAATAAAACAACTTAAATATCGTTTTTTAATCTATAAGATTGGCAAAAATAAAAAAATCTGATAACTCACTATGTGGTGAGGCTATAGAGAAAAGCATTCTTATATATCACTGGTTGGAGTGTAATTACTATACTTCTATGGATGGCAATTTGGCAATACATAAAACAAATTTATTACAAATGCATTTACCCTTTGATCCAGTTTTTCTGTTTTTTGGAATTTACCCTACAGATATACTTGCAAACACATGAAGGCAAAGGATTAGAAAAAAACACAATTCCATCAGTAGGAGTTTAGCTAGAAAAAAATAGGGCATATTTATTAAATAAAACACTATACAGCTATGAAAAAGATTGACATTGCAATATTTCCAGGATATCTTGTTAAGTGAAAAAAGCAAAGAAGTGCAGAATGATGTGTATACTTACAACTATGAGTATAAAAAAGGTGGAGATAATCATATATTCTTACTTGCTTGTGTATGCAAAATAAAACTCTAGAAGGATACTGAAGAAACAAATAACAGGGGACGGCCCCATGGCTTAGTGGTTAAGTTTGAGCGCTCTGCTGTGGTGGCCCAGGGTTTTGCTGGTTCAGATCCTGGGCACGGACCTAGCACCATTCATCAGGCCATGCTGAGGTGGCGTCCCACATGGCAGAGCCAGGACCTACAACTATGTACTGGGGGGCTTTGGGGATAAGAAGAAAAAATATTGGCAACAGATGTTAGCTCAGGTGCCAATCTTTAAAAAAAAAAAAGAAACTAACAACAGTGTTTTTGGAGGATTCTTACAAAAATTCTTTCCTTTCCCTTCAGAACACATGCGCTCCTGTCAAATCCAGTCCTTTCCTAATTCTCTCCATCTAATAACCTTTCAGAGGAAGTCAGTTACCCTCATCACTCTACCACCCCTCTGAACACCTGCCTTGCCCTTCAACACCCCATTCATCCTCCCAGCTTTTGCTGATAACTATTTTGAGTTCTGTTAACGGCTTCATGAGGCAGCTCCTGCTCATAAGATTTTTAAAAACACTTTCAAAATATTGAAGGCAATCGTAGGTATTGGTCTGGGAGTGGTTATCTTGTAAAGCTGACTAAAAGACAAGGACTGAGAAAGACGGAGCCAACCTATGTATATTTATGGCTTTGCAAAGGCCTAGCACTTTCAAAAATTCAAGTAGTAACTGAAAGATCCTATATAGGCTAAAGCAACCCATGGAAATCAAGTCCTCAAATTCTTAAAAACAAAGCCCCACAAAGAACTTCTTTAGAGTATGAGGCTTTGGCAGTTCTAAGCTGTGACAAAGATTTCTGTGAGCTTTGAAGGTTGTATGTTGAAAAGAGGCAGATATAGCATTTAGCTTGATATCTTTTTCCCCAAGCTCCACCTTTCTTCCAATATCCAGCTCTTTTTCAAAGGCCTGAACATCTCCCTTGGATACACCACTATCATTGGAGGTAAAAGGCAGTGCCTCCATCCAACCAAGAGGAGAGTTAAATGACGTGAATGCTTTTGCAGGAGGTAAAGATTGAGCAGGGACAAAAGACGACGAAGCTTGCAGAAATGAAGAGCAAGGCCAGAAAGCCTCACTGGGGCACTGCTTCTTTTGTTGAAGATGATGGCATTGATGGAAAACAATGAGCTGGGACTATTAAAGCCTTTGAATGCCTGGGCAGCCAAAGCTGTACGGGCCCACTATGCTAGCCTTCTAAGTGAGAGCCTCTGCCAGGCTAGGCTAAGTGGGTATCTGACACATTGGAATGTGTTGACTTCTTTCTCGGCAAAGTCTATTAAATGCTGGGTTGATTTTTCGTTTGTTTTTTGGAAGGAGGTGAAGAATAAAGACTATTTATGAAAAGGCTGGCGCTTTGAAGGAAGGAGAAAAATACCTGCTGACAGACAGGAAAACATACAAGTTCGCAGACTTTCAATCATTGTCAGCACCTCCTATACATCACGAGCCACATTTCATTTTCTTATCTCTGGGTACAAATGGTTGTCAGCATATTTCTTCAGCACGTTAGCTATCTCTCGACCTCTGTCATCTAGAGACACAAATATGGTGTATGGTACGCATGCTCAATTGCTAGGCAACAGTCTTACCTTCCCCTCTGCTACCTGACTTAGTACTTTGTACTTATGAGACTTCATATTTTCACATCAAACGCAAGATACAAAGAATTCTTCTCAGCAAGGTGGGGCAGTAGCTTTGGCTACTGACCATTTAAGCAAGTGCTTCCCAATCCTGGTCTTGATAATATCCCATAGTTCTCCTCACATCTCAAGATGTTCTTGCAAAGTGTCAATAGAAAATCCACCTAAGTTTTGAAAGCCTTATAGCACCTTGAGAAAACTGGACAAGTGGTTACAACTTCGGCTAAAATACCAGTTTGCAGAATCAAAAAACCAGGCAGCACTACAGCCACCAAAATATTGGGAAGCATTTCATTTATCCTTTCATTAAGCATACATATGTTAAGCTCCTGCTATGTAGCAAGTACACTGCCAAGTGCAGGGCACACAAAATAAAATGCAGTGCTTGTCCTCAATGGGATTAAAGCCTGGTAAGAAGAGATAAATATGCAAACAGATAATACAATAGTGTAACGATGGAAGCCTGCACAGGGTACACTGGAGACTGAGGAAGCAGGAGGTGACCTTTAAGGAATAAATAGGTATTAACCAACTAGATGGTGGTGGGGTGAGGGGATATGGGTAGTGGGGTGTATTTTCAGTACAGAGGACAGCACAAGCAAAGGCAAAGAAACATGAAACAGCCTGACATGTCCAGGGAAGAGGAAGCAATCCTATATGGCTAAAAAGCAAGCTTGAAAACCAAGTGAGATATGAAATAGGAGGTGTGGTAGACTGTTTTAGTAATGGTTCCCAATTTGTCCACAGATCTCTGTATGCATACCCCTTTGCGACTCTGCCACCCCTACCATCAAAACATAGACTTTTTCTCTGCCCTTTGAGTCTGGGCTCAGCCATTTGACTTGTTTTAGCCAATGTGACAATAGCAATTGTAAGGCCTGAAAAGTGCTTGTGCACTTTTGTTGTTGGTAATCCTGCACCCACCACCGTGTGAACGAGGAGTGGAACAAATATCCATGAATATTCTCAGTTAACCAGAAAACCCATTTTGTTATTATTCTGAGTAAATGAAAATGGGCTCTTGCCTAACTTCATATAAGCAAACTGTACTTCATATAAGTAAACTGTTTGGTAAGCCCTGTTTGCTTCAGGAAAAGTCACTTCCCCGTGCACAGAAGCAACGTAGTCTTGTGGTTAAAGATGCAGGCTCCAGAATCTGAGTCACCTGCGTTCCAATCTTGGCTCTATCACTTATATGGTGTGTGAATTTGGGCAAGTTAGCTAATCTCCCTGGGCCATACTTTCCTCATCTATATAATGGAGATAATAATGATACCTCCCAGGGTTGCATGAGGGCTGAGCGAGTTTTGTTATTATTTAGTTTTCCCCCTCCGAAACACCACAAGCAGCATTTACTATAAGCAAGGTATTCAACTATAACTCTCCTTCTGCTAAGATTTCACATTTCTCTAAATAACTTTAACAGTGAGCCTAGAGCCCCACTCAACATACAAGTGTTATGAATGAATCACCGGATACTTAAGACCCAGCGGCAACAGGAAGTCACCAGAGAAGCTAGGTCATGGACTGAGGGGCACTTGCACTGTTTCTTCTTGCACTTAGCCACCTGGTCTTCCTGAAGTGAGAGAAGGAGAATGACTGTTCACTTCCTCCAAGGCATTCAACTGCTTAAAGGAATCTATTACGAAAGCGTGTCACCTCAACTGAAATATTCCCAGCAGCATTTACAAGTGTCAGACTCATCTTCTTCCACTGAGAGAAAACTCAATCCCTAGGCTGTTATTTGACACCAGCTTCCAGAATGTCTTTCTCTTCTCCCTACCACTATGTCTTACCAAATTTGCTTTAGTATCATGCAGGGTACCTCCCTATTCTTTCCAAGGATTGATTCCCTTTCACAGAATGAACAACTTCCTGCTTCGATGCAGTTCACTGGAGAAATTCCTCCAAGACATTCTAAGCAGCCAAGATTTCATCATCAAAACTGCCACATAAAATTGTAAAACTGTCATACCACATCTCAGGAACGGTATTTATTAATCAGTCAAGAAGACTGACAGATTTTGGCAACGCTGTGAAAATGGTTAACATGTCTATAACTTCTGCTAAAGAATCCCCAAAATCCTGACTATTTTTGTCCCAACAAAGATGAAGAGTGACAGCAGATTCCACAGAGTGTAACTTTGTGGCCTAGAGGTCAACTTTCCTATAAGCACCACTGCATGCAAGGTGAAAGTGATTTACAAAACTTGTCTGACTAGCAGTCTTCTTGCCTCCAACTTGCAAAGCTCCAGGACTCGACCTGCCTCCCATTTCCCCACCAGCTGTATTATGATCCCTTATGGACAAGGTTCTGAGCTACTGCTGTCTTTGGTGATAACAGTCAATCTACCAGTTATGCTTCTTCTTCCAAGACTGAAGTTTAATTGGTTTCAATATTCCTGCTCACTTTTACCAAGCCTCAGTGGAGCCATCCTGAAGAACCTCATTAAGTTAACTGGCAAAAGAGAAAGAGCTACATTGGCTTCAGACAAGTGCTCAAGGACAAGCATTCAACAGTGCTCCAATGCCCCCAGACCACCTAGCAGAAGCTGACCAAGCAAGTAGTTGCGATTAGAAAGCCAAGTGAGCAGATCAGATGGTTCCAAGAACGGGGAAAATGGCCCAATACTTTCCATTTCTAAGAGAGGCAAAGGGATATCTAACAGATGAGGATTGATTTCCTCACCAGCACACATGGGAAAACATGGTCCCAAGCCAACTCTCAGCTCAGAAATCATAACTTTTTCCTCCATTTTATGAAAATACAGAGCTTCTTAATTTGGTGACAAGGGGAAGGGAAGATAAATGGCAGATGCTGCCTTTTCCTATTTGACGGGGAAATTAGCTAGAAAAAACAGGAGTTTTGTGTAAGATGATCTTAGTATCCTTGCCCCAGCTGTCACATGAGGGCAAACTCACCAGTAGGCCCTTGTCTCTATCTAATTGAAATCATTATCTGATGGTTCCCTCAAGGTTACCTAACCCAGAAAGCAGTATAAAAACAGGATAACACAAAGGGCACCTACTCTAGGGATTGGTGGGCACCAACCCTACATGTGTGTTGTTTCTGTTGACTCTGACTTCCTGGACCCTTGATCTTGATTGCCCACTTGAATCTACTGTAAGTAATTTTTCTCCACCTTAGCATCTGGTCACTTGGAATTTGACTTCTTTCTTGATGGCCTATAAAGCTACTATGAGTCAATTACTGAATTGTGCTTTAAAGTCACTTCATTGAATTACCAGAACAACTCTCTGATATTGATATTATTACTCCTATTTTTATAAATGAGGGAAATAAGCCCCAGAATTCTTAGGTACTTGCTCAAGACTTATGGTATCAGTTCAATCACTCCTGCTATGCTAAATTCTTATTTTGTACCCTCTTTGAAAAAAAAACTTTGTTGATGTTTAATTCAAATGCCATAAAATTCACGCAATGTGTACAGCTCAGTAGTTTTTCCTATACTGACAAGTTCTGAAACCATGACCATAAACTAGGTTTAGAAAATTTTCATCACCCCAAAAAGGAAACCTTACACAAAGGCAGTCACTCCCCATTATCTCCCAAACCTTGCCCTAACCCTAAGCAAAGACTTAATTATTAGAATAAATCTGAAGTAATTAGTAGTCTATTTTCTGTCTCTATAGATTTTCATATCCTGGATATTTCATACAAATGGAATCACACAACATGTGGTCTTTTATTATTGGCTTCTTTCACTTAGCATGTTTTCGAGATTCATGCAGATTCGTGAAGGTCCTTGTTCAACTATTCCAGAAGTCCTGTCCCTCTGGTCTCCTTTTAACCAGTCCTATCCTTGTTGACACCTAGACATTGATATTACAGAGATCAAACAAGAATCCTGGTACGTATTTGCACAGAATGAAATCTATTACAAACTCTACCTCATAGATTAATCCTGCCTCATAAGACTATTCCTATATAGAGTCCTATAAGGAGCTTATGTCCCCCAAAACATATCCAAATCATCTGTCCAATGGAATTTCATTCTTTGAAGTAACCACTAATATTTCCTCCACCACTGCTAACTATTTACTTCCGAATTTGGGTTTTCTCACTTTCAACTTATCTCCAAAGGCTATCAGCCCAATAATCTTCATATTTCCCTGACTGAATAAAGAAACTTTCTTAACATCTCCAATTTTCAGATAAGATAAAGTGATATAGTAATGCAAGTTACATTTTTTTCTTCTGAACAAGGAAAATGTTCCTACTTCAACAACTCAAAAAGCAAATTGTGTGTGTGTGCCTGACACTGAGTGAGTGTGTCTGGGAACATTAACAATGAAGTTAGAGAATCTTACCGTGTGTGTGTGTGTGTGTATGTGTGTGTCTGACATGGAGTGAGTGTGCCTGGGAATGTTAACAACCAAGTTAGAGAATCTGACCACTTAAGAGTTTTCTGGCTACATTTTATGCTTTAAAATTAGGTCTCTGCTTGAAATCCCAGCCTTTCCCTGGCTCTTTTTAGTTGTAAGGTCTCTTCTAATTAGTGAAGTGTTGACATATTGCTATTCACAAGGGAGACTCTAGGTTTCTCCACAACAGTAAAGAAACTCGAGCAGGGTGCCTTTGTCGAGATAAAAACCCAAAGTGACCTAGGAAGATATGTGCAACTGTGAACATCCCAAGAACACTGGGGGCTAAATGTTGAAAGGGCCTTACCAATTTTCACGTGTTGCTTTCTTTCCTTGTGTTTGCAGTTGTCAAATTGCCCAGTCAGGTCAGATGATGAACCAACTAATCCACAACATAAAGATGCAGGTTCTACGTGCAAGTTGTCTGTCCTAGTCTACAGGGCATTTTCAAAATTGAGTTCTGAGGACATACATTTTTTTTTTCTGAGGACATACATTTTAAAAAATTCAAATAAATGGAGAGCCATATAATGTTCCTGGATGGTAAGACCAAATATTATAATGGTATTAATTTCTCTCTCTTTAAGCTATAAATGTACCATAATTCCAATCAAAATCACAATTGGATTTTCATTTGGGAAGTGTACAAAATAAAACTTCTAAAGGTCATATGAGATAATAAAAAGGAAAGAATAGCAAAAATTTAAAAATAAGAGTATTAAGGAAAAACATGCACAGATATTAAACATATTATAAACTGCAACAATTGTAAAGGGCACTTGTGCCAGAACAGACAGTTCAGAGCAAGAGAATAACAAGTCCAGAAAGAGATGTGAATTTACATGAGTGTTCAATATACAATAAATATGTAATTTTAGTGTGGGAGAGGAATGGGTCAATTATTCAATAAACAGTGCTAAACTAGTTGGCCTACTATTTGAAAAAGACATTTAGACACCTTTCTCACAATATATATCAACTAAATTCCACATAGAGTAGAAAGTTAAATATTTTTCAATAGAAAGAACAAAATTATGCGTGGATATCTGAACATAGAGTGGAGGAATTCTTTAATCGAAGAATAAAAGTGAAAAAGAGGGGCCAGCCCAGTGGCGAAGTAGTGAAGTGCCCACGTTCCGCTTCTCAGTGGCCCAGGGTTCGCCGGTTCGGATCTCAGGTGCAGACATGGCACCGCTTGGCAAAAGCCATGCTGTGGTAGGCATCCCACGTATAAAGTAGAAGAAGATGGGCATAGATGTTAGCTCAGGGCCAGTCTTCCTCAGCAAAAAGAGGAGGATTGGCAGCAGATGTTAGCTCAGGGCTAATCTTCCTCAAAAAAAAAAAAAGTAAAAAAGAAACTATAATGAAAATTTATAGATTTGACCACATCAAAATGTATGTAAGAATACAACTAATAAAAAATAAAAGAAAATAACTGAGAAAAAGGCAACATAAAAGACAGATAAATAGTAATATATCATTCCTAAACAAACACTAAAAAAATCAATGATGAGAATCAGAAAGAATACACAGGAAATTCATAAAAAAGATGCACCTGACTCATAGACATATGAAAAGATGCTAAAATTCACGAGCGATCAAATCAATTAGAATAAATGAGCTATCAGTTTCAAATAAAAACTTGCAAAAATATGGAAAACAAGCAGCATTTTTTAACATTTATAACAAGTGGAAATAAAAATGGAATAACATTTCTAGAGAACAATTTAGCAAAATCCATTAAAATTCTTAAAAATAAGCAGTCCCTTTTCTCTAGCAATACCACCTCTAAGAATTCATCCAACAGAAAATAATCAGTAAGGTACATAAATATTTATGGGGGAGCATCGTTATCACAGCATTATGTATAATAGCAAAACAAGTGGGAGAAAATGAACGTCTAATGATAGAGGAAGGGTAAATAGATAGCGTGCATGTAAGTTTAATGAAATACTACGCAGTTATTAAATATTCTTTTGTAAAATAATATTTAATAACCTGGAAAAATGTTCACCATATAAGGTTAAGTGTAAAAAAGCAGGTTACAAAACAATTTATTTAGTATGATCCCAAAATGCATACATATGTAGGTGTGAGTGCATGTGTGTGCATCAGAGTGTGTGTGTGTATGTGTGTGTGTATGTGTGTGTGTGTGTAGAAAAGATTGGAAGGGAAGACTCCAAAATATTAACAATATTATCTCTGAATATCAGGATCATTGGTAATTTAAATTTTCTTCTTTGTGCTTTTCTGCACTTTCCACATTTTAAAAATGAACATGTGTTACTTTGAATCAGAGAAAAACACACAATAAACATTACTTTAAAAATTGAGTTTTTAGGTTCTGGCTCTTGCTTTTTTTTAATTTTCATGATTAAAAAATCTTCACACGCCCATACAAACAGACAGAAGCCTCAGGGTGTACATGTCAGCTTTGGAAAACCTAAAGAAAAAAGTGCCATTTCGAGATAAAGTGTTGTTGATCCCATCTCTTCATTCCCAATCTCAAAGAAAATACATACTCTTCCTTAAACACTCCCATCCCTCCTCACCCCATCCCGCCCTATCGCTACCCCAAGAACAAATTCAAGGTGAAAGGCCACACTCCACAGCATGGCAAGAAGGCATTTCACAACCTGGCCTCACCTCTTTCTCAATCTTTATCTTCTGTCACATCTCACCTCACTCATAAATCTGTAGTGCCACAACTGCTGAACAGATCACGCTTCCTCACACCTCCTTGCCTTTGCTCATGTTGTTTTCTCTTTCCTCACCTCTTCTCCCAGATAACTCCTATTTCTCCTTCAAGACTTAATTCCAGGTATCATCTCCTTTAGGATCCCTACTCAAAGCTGGTTTGGGTGCTTCTACTGAGATTCAGAATCACCCAAGGTATATCTTTAAAATCATACTAGACTTTTTAAAACTTTATATACAAGTCTCCTCTGCAAGACTACAAATTCTCCAAAGGCTAGGGTAATGCCTTACACACCCTTGTGTTCCCTGAGCATACCACCATGCCCAGCATAGAGGTGCTCAAGAACTGTTTATAAAATTGAGAGGAGTGTGCATCTACCACTCATTCAGAGGACAGTCCCTTTGAACACAACCCCACAACATTGATCTCAGAAAAGTAGGTAGATTATTGCTGCTCTGAGAACGTTCTCTAAGATGAGCAAGATCCACAAAGTTATTGCCCTGCTATGTGAAACATTGGTCAGTTGCTCTTAGACAAACCCGACCAGCCCTGGTTACACACTTTCAGAAAAGCTGGAGAGCTACAGAGAAGTCACAGAAATGATCAAAAGAGTAAAAAGAAAGTATCCCAAGGGGATATTAGAAAATTAGAAAAGATATGAGGTTGTTTAACCTGCAATCACTTGGACAATCTCTCTTCCTGGTAGGGAAGGAGAAAATCACAAGGGGTGAGTATAAAATGACCTTGGGCAGAACTCGGATGAATATCAAGTCTGCCATTTGAAGAGCTGCTGGAGCAAAGTTTGTCCTTCTTGAGCTCCTCAGGACCTTCAGGCTGCCGTCATGCCTGGCTGGAAGCCCTCAGCATACAAAAAGCAAAAGTGCAGTGGGAAAGGAGAGGAATTAAGAAATGAACTGGAATTAAAAAATGAACATGGTAAACATTGTGATGCGTAAAACGTTGTCTTATAATTATTACAACAAATACTTGTAAAACCACTTTAACTTAATGTAAAGATTTTTTTCGTTGGAAAGAAAACAGCATGCAGTTAACACCTGGGTCTCATTAATATGCATGACAACCTGTTTCCAAGATAAACAACAGCATTCATGTAAACCATTTAATATAAAAGCCCTCACACAGAGACATAAGCCATCCAATTCATGCTGAGTTTTTAATTTAAATTTAGTCTATAATTGGGCTGTTTAAATGGAGCATCAAAAAAAATTAAACATTTCAGTTTACATTAATTTTCGTTGGAACTTATGGAACCGTAAGTAACATTTAGTTGTGAAATTGGGAAGTGGCCTAAGTTTAGCGGTAGGGAAAAGCGTACGTCCATAGTTAACACATAATATTCCAACTCAGAAACAATATGTTCAACCTCAAAGGGTTAAAATACCCAGCCAATCCCTTGTGAGTCAGTCACATTATGACTAATGTAAATGGCATTGAACATGACAAAATCTGGCTCTGATTCATCAGTTAGCACATTTTCCCTTATGTAACAGACTGCCTCTAGCCGGTTAGCTCTGCATTGTGTTAGTGAGGCCAATAATAGCAATTATAGTTCTTGTTGATTAAACAGCATGCCATGCCTCATCCTTCCCAGGCTCTGCTCTGTGTCAAAGCAGGGGTGACCTCTGCAGGCTGCCTTTCCCAGGTTCCCACATGAGCTAGTTTCCAGCTTGCTTCAGCCAATGGGAGATTTTGGAGGGAGACAGTTACACTGAAGGAAGGGAGAAACCAGGGTATTTCCCTCCCTCCCTCTCCATCTAGGGTGACATCTCCTATAGCAGCTGAATCTTCCCTGTGGATTCAGTTCCTGACAAACAAGACCACTAAGTTTTGGGGTTTCATTTGTTTGTTTGTTTGCTGAGAAAGATTAGCCCTGAGCTAACATCTGTTGCCAATCTTCTTCTTTTTTTTTTTTTTTTTTTGGCTTGAGGAGGATTAGCCCTGAGCTAACATCCGTGCCCATCTTCCTCCACTTTATATGTGGGTTGCCACCACAGCATGGCTATGAGTGATATAGGTCTGCGCCTGGGATCTAAACCCGCCAACCTGGGCCACCAAAGTTGAGCATGCCAAACTTAGCCACTATGCCACAGGGCCGGCCCCTGGTCCATTAAGTTTTAAGCTTACCTCAGATGACCAAGCCTCTGGGCTCTGGTAACACCACTTCCTCCCATTGTTCCTCCAAGGCCTATCTTTCTGCTGTTGTTAATCTATTGATTACCTTACCATCCCGCGTTTGGCCTCTCAACTCCTTCATCCCCTTTGTTACCAATTCTCTGCATTAAATTCCTTCTATTGCCAACCCTTGAAGTGATTTCTATTTCTAAACCTTGACTGATACAAAACTACATGTATTAGGCACTATACTAAGTGTTTTACATGCATCATCTCACTGAATCTTCACAATTTGCCCTGTAAGATAGGTCACTGTTATTATCCTCATTTTAAAGATAAGGAAATTGAGGCACAGAAAGGTTAAGTAATTTGCCCCAAATCACATAACAAGGAAATGACACACTTGAACCCAGATCTATCTGACCACGTGTCCCATACTAAACCTCTATGCTATGCTATATTTATATAAAATAAAAGGATTGACCTAGATTATCTCAAAAGTTCCTTGCAAATTTGACTTTCTATGAAATTACTTTATCATCCATTTGTTCATTCAGTGAATATTTATTGAGTACCAGCCACTGTTTCTAGACTCTAAGGACACTGGTGAATAAAAGAGCCCAAAACTCCCACACTTATTGGCCTTTGATTCTAGTGTATGATGACAGACAATAACAACTAAATAAATAATATATTTAGTACATTACATGGTGGTAAGTACTATGGAGAAAAAAATAAGTGCAGACGAAGGATAAAAAGTGCTAAGAGGGGTAGGAGTTGAAATTTTAATTTTAAAAAAATTCATCATCTTATCTGCATTTCCCCTTTCACAGATGCAGTAGATATATTGTCAATAAAAATGGAGGGTGAAGAGGCCAGCCCAGCGGCATAGTGGTTAAGTTCATGTGCTCTGCTTCAGCAGCCTGGGGTTTTCAGGTCCAGATCCCAGGCATGGACCTACACACCATTCATCAAGCCATGCTGTGGTGGTGTCCCATATACAAAGTAGAGGAGGATGGGCACAGATGTTAGCTCAGGGACAATCTTCCTCAGCAAAAAGAGGAAGATTGGCAACAGAGCTTAGCTCAGGGCCAATGTTCCTTACTAAAAAAAAAAGGGAGGGTGGAAAAGCTTCTTCCTAAAGACTCAGCTAAATTCAATTAAACTAAACAAATATTTACTAGAATCTTCTATAATAAATATTCTGTTAACTAATTCTCCACTTAAGCAACTGATCAGATTAACAAACTTCCCCATGCCCTCTGTAAAACATACAGACTGAAGTGTGAGGTTCACTGAGCCATTGCTTTCGGGAGGCTAATCTCTAGTTTTCCCATGTGCTTCTATTCCCACGCATAGTGCTCCAGGCTTACTAAGAGTCAGTTGGGTTTGTTTCCAAAACCCGTTTCTGCCAATTCTACCTGTTATTTGATCGTGTAGTTTAATAAAATGTTATGCAAATAAATGAAGAATGTGTGAGAAAAGAGACTTGCTTTTCTGAAAAATTTTACATTAAAAGATTTAGGGGCCAGCCCTGTGGCCGAGTGGTTAAGTTCACGTGCTCCGCTTCGGCGGCCCAGGGTTCGGATCCTGGGCGCGGACATGGCACTGCTCACCAGGCCATGTTGAGGCAGCGTCCCATATGCCACAACTAGAAGGACCACAACTAAAATATACAACTATGTACTGGGGGGATTTGGGGAGAAAAAGAAAAAAAAGAGGAGGAAAAAAGATTTAGACAGACTATTTAAAGCGGATTCACTTAAAAATCGCTGTCAAATTAAGTGTGGGGGTAACAACTATAAAAAATTAAGGAAAATAGTGAAGAAAGAAATTAAAGAAAACAAGTAAATGGAAACACATCTCGTGTTTATTGATTGGAAGACTTACTATTATGAAGATGTCAATACTACCCAAAGCGATCTACCAATCTAATGCAATCCCCATCAATATCCCAATGACGTTTTTTGCATAAATAGGAAAACCCATCCTAAAATTCACATGAAATCTCAAGGGATCTCTAGCAGCCAAAACAATCACAAAAAAGAAGAAAGCTGGAGGACTCACACTTCCTGATTTCAAAACTTACTACCAAGCTACAGTAATCAAAACAGTGTGGTACTGACATAAAGACAGACATATGGATTAACATAATAGAATACAAAGCTGTGAAACAAACTCTCACATACATGGTCAAATGATCTTTGACAAGGGAGCCAAGACCATTCAATGGAGAAAGGACAGTCTCTTCAACAAATGGTGCTGAGAAAACTGGATAGCCACAAGCAAAGGAATAAAGTTGGACCCTTACCTAACACCATATATGAAAATTAAATCAAAATGGATCAAAAACCTAAATGTAAGACCTACAACCACAAAACTCTTAGAAGAAAACAGGGCAAAACCCTCACAGAATTGGATTTGGCAACGATTTCTTGCACATGACCCCAAAATCACAAGCAACAAAAGAAAAAAACAGACAAATTAGACTTCATGAAAATTTTAAAACTTTGCCTCAAAAGACAGTATCAGGGCCGGCCTGGTGACACAGAGCTAAGTTCGCACGCTCTGCTTTGGCGGCCCGGGATTCGCCGGTTCAGATCCAGGGTGCGGACATGGCACCGCTTGGCAAGCCATGCTGTGGTAGGCATCCCACATATAAAGTAGAGGAAGATGGGCATTGATGTTAGCTCAGGGCCAGTCTTCCTCAGCAAAAAGAGGAGGATTGGCAGCAGATGTTAGCTCAGGGCTAATCTTCCAAAAATAAAAGAAAAAAAAGACAATATCAGTAGAGTAAAAAGGCAACCCAAAAATGGGAGAAAGTATTTGCAAATCATATATCTGATAAGGATTTCATATCCAGAATGTATAGAGAGCTCCTAAAACTCAACAATAAAAAACAAACAGCTCAATTCAAAAATGGGCAAAGGACTTGAATAGACATTTATCCAAAGAAGATATACAAACGGCCAATCAGCACATGAAAATATGCTCAACATCATTAATCATCAGAGAAATGAAAATCAAAACTACAATGAGATATCACCTCAGACTTATTAGGATAGCTACTATCAAAAAAAAAAAAACAGAAATAACAAAGGTTGGAGAGCATGTGGAGAAACTGGAACCCCTGTGCACTGTTGCTATGAATGGAAAATAGTACAGCTGTTGCGGAAAACAGTATGGCTCAAAAAATTAAAAATAGAATTTCCATATGATCTAGCAATTCCACTTCCGAGCATAGACCCAAAGACCTGAAAGCAGAGTCTCGAAGAGATATTTGTACATCCATACTAAGTGTTTCATAACAGGATTATTCACAACAGTCAAAACGTGGAAACAACCCGGTGTCCGTTGATGGATAAATGGATAAGCGAAGTGTGGTATACACATATAATGGAAAGTTATTCAGCCTTAAAAAGTAAGGAAATTCTGACATGTTACAAATGTGGATGAACCTTGAAGACATTATGCTAAGTGAAATAAGACAGTCACAAAAAGACAAATACTGTATGATTCCACTTATACAAAGCACTTAAGGTAGTCAAAATCACAAGAAACAGAAAGAGACAGAAAGACCGAAAGAACAGATAGAAAGTAGAATGGCGGCTGCCAGGGGCTGCGGGGAGAGGGGAATAGAGAGTTAGTGTTTAATGGGTATAGAATTTCAGTTTTGCAAGAGGAAAATTATGGAGATAGATGGCGGTGATGGTTGCACAACATTATGAATGTACTTAATGCCACTGGACTGTACACTTAAAATGGTTAAGATGGCTAATTTTATGTTATTGTATGTTTTTAAAAATTGTAAAAAATTAAAGACAGAATTATGATTTATTACTTTGCAAGTTTCTTTAGGATCTCACTCTACTTTGAAGAAACTGCCCTGAAAATGACGGCTATGCCTTATAGATGTGGTTTCTGCAAAAAGGGAGTTCATGGAACACCAATGAACTCATCCTCAAAGAGAAGGACCTGGTAGGTCCTAGATCAAAAGATTAGTGAATAAATGCATATACATTTTTGAGAAAAAAATATGTTTAAGGTAAGTATAGATCATGTCTACTCAATATTTTCCTTTACCTGACTTTTTCAATTAACTTAGTAGGCAGATCACTTTAGATAAGATGGTTTCTATGTACATTCAAAATGTTGTGACAAGGAAGATGATGCCAAGGAGTTCACAAAATCCTTGGGTTAACAAATGACTAGAAAATGGATAAAATAAGGCATGTACCATAATTAACCTGTCTATAAGTTCCAGTATGTGTCTGTTGTCCTGATGTAATTATCAGCAGCAGACCCTTTAACTCTGGAAAGTGTCCTGGTTTGAACAATAAATTATATGGTCACCTCAACCACAACAGAAGAAATAACAAATGTTCAGTAGGTTCTGAGGAGGGTGAAGACATATCCATTTCATGATAAAGGGTAGTCTAAAAAGGCTACATGAAGAAGTGGTATTTGAAGATCCTTCACAAAAATTAACTCAAAATGGATCATAGATGTAGCCTGTAAGTAACTTTGAAATTTATAATACAGTATTATTGACTATAATCATTATGTTGTGCATTAGATCTCCAGAACTTATTCATCTACTAGTTGCAAGTCAATCCCCTTAAACAACATCTTCCCAATTTGCCCACCCCCTAGTACCTGGTTCCCCACCATTCTACTCTCTCTTTATGAGTTCAGCTTTTTTAGATTCCACATATATGTGAGATCTACAGTATTTGTCTTTCTCTGTCTGACTTATCTCTCTTAGCATAATGCCCTCAAGTTCCATCCATGTTGTCACAACTGGTAGGATTTTCTTCTTTCTCATGGCTGAATAATATTGTTCTTACCACAAAAAAGAAGTGATAATTATGCGATGGGTCAGAGATATCATCTAATGCTAAGGTGGTAATCATATTGCAATATATAAACGTATCAAATCAACATGCTGTACAACACAATGTTATATGTCATTTATTTCTCAATAAAAAAACTTTAAAAAAGTAATATGAAGAAAATTTCAAAACCCCTCTGCCATCCTCTTCCACCTCCTCACTCTAATGATCCTCCAGTCACATCTGGGAAGAGCTGCTCTTGGTGGGCTGTACTCTACAGTCAGCAGATGGCTTCCAAACTGCTCTTTCCTTGGTACTTAAGCCATTCTAGCAGAGAAATGGGCCTTTGAATATCTCTATGCTCTGAAGGAATGAAGGACCATTTCCTGAAGTGGCTGACTGCAAGAGCTCCTGGAAGCCTTCATCACAAAACCAAAAGCAATTCATATTTTCAGTGAACTAGCAAAAGAGAGATGTCTTCTGGACTTAGGGAACAATTTTGTTTTGCATGTTTATATCTTTATTAATCATAAAATGTTGAATTTCCATAATGCTTTTTGCTTTCTAAAATATTTTTATTGGTTTTCTTTTTCTTTTTTTGAGGTATAATTGACATATAACATTATATTAGTTTCAGGTGTACAACATAATGATTCAATATTTGTACATATTGTGAAATGATCACCACGATAAGTCTAATTGACATCCATCACCACACATAGTTACAATTTTTTTCTTGTGATAAGAACTTTTAAGATCTACTCTCTTAGCAACTTTCAATAATGCAACACAGTATTATTAACTATAGTCATCATGCTGTACTTTATATCCCATGACTTACTTATTTTATAACTGAAAGTTTCTACCTCTTGACCCCCTTCAGCCATTTCACCCCCACTTCCTCTGGCAACCAACCGGGAACAACTTTTAAAAACTCTTTTATCATTGCAATTCTAGAAAAAAAATAAGTCAGGTAAATAAAATCTCAAAAGAGGAAAAAAAGAAAATAGATAGAGACCTAAGTATAAAATGCAAAACTAGAAGACTCCTAAAAGATAACATAGGAGAAAACCTAGATAACCTAGGGTATGGTGATGACTTTTTAGACACAACACCAAAGACATCATCCAAGAAAGAAAGAATTGATAAGCTGGAGTTCATTAAAATTAAAAACTTCTTCTCTGCAAAAGACAAAATCAAGAGATTTAGAAGAAAAGCCACAGACTGGGAGAAACTATTTGCAAAAGATACATCTGATAAAGGACTGTTATCCAAAATATACAAAGAATTTGTAAAACTCAACAATAAGAAAACAAACAACCCAGTTTAAAAACGAGCCAAAGATCTTAACAGTCATCTTATCAAAGATGATATACAGATGGCAAATAAGCCTATAAAAAGATGTTCCACATCTCATGTCATCACATACATGCAAATTAAAACAACAATGAGATACCACTACACACCTTTTAGAATGGACAAAATCTGGAACACTGACAACACCAAATGCTGGTGAGGATGTGGAGCAACAGGAACTCTCATTCACTGCTAGTAGGAATGCAAAATGGCACAACCACTTTGAAAGACACTTTGGCAGTTTTTTTACAAAACTAAAGATACTTTTACAATATGATCCAGCAAGCACACTCCTTGGTATTTTCCCAAAGGAGCTGAAAACTTACGTCCACGCAAAAACCTGCAGACAGACGTTTATTGCAGCTTTATTCATAATTGCTAAAACTTAGAAGCAGCCCAGATGCCCTTCGGTAGACAAATGGATAAAGAAACTGTTGATGTGGTACATCCTTACAATGGAATATTATTCAGCACTAAAAAGAAATGAGCCATCAAGCCATAAAAAGGCATGGGGGAACCTTAAATGAAAATTACTAAGTAAGAGAAGCAATCTTAAAAGGCTACATACTGTATGATTCCAACTATATGACGTCTGGAAAAGGCAAAACTATGGAGACAATAAAAAAATCAGTGGTTGCCAGAGGTGGAGGGATGGAGAGATGAATAGACAGAGCACAGAGGATTTTTAGGACACGAAACTATTCTGTATGATATTATAATAATGGATATGTGTCACTATACATTTGTCCAAACCCATAGAATGTACAACACCAAGAGTGAACTCTGATGTAAACTGTGGACTTTGGGTGATTATGATGTGTCCATGTAGGTTCATCCTTGGTAAAAAATGTCCCATTCTGGTGAGTGATGTTGATAATGCGGAAGGCTATGTATGTGTGGGCACAGGGGGTATATGGGAAATCTCTGTACCTTCCTCTCAACTTTCTTAAACCAAAAACTGCTCTAAAAATAACCTTGTATTTTTAAAAAGTAGTATTTGAGAAGAGCGCTGAAGGATGACTACAATTGTGATAGGTGGAAATTGCCAGGGGGAGCAAGCCATAGAAAGAGCAGAAGGGAAACCATCTCCAAAGGTCAACAGGGAACGGGGACGATTAACATAAAAGCACAAAGACTGCAAGTACACACACAGCATATTCAAAGAGTAAGGAATGCAGTTAGTCTGCAGCACATGTGAAAAGCCAAAGATAAAGATAAAATTGCCAAGCTAGGTTGTGGCCATCGTGTGGCAGACCCTGAATACCAAAGGAAGAAATCAGAACTTGATTCTCCAGGCTTTGAGGAGGCATGAAAGGTTTTTGAGCAGGAGAATAATGTACTTTAGCGCAGATACAAGGGAGGAAGGTGAGTGCCTTGCCCTTTCACCTCCACCCTGTAACAATCAATGACAGTAATTAAATTACACGAGTTATGTCTATCTATACAAACAAACCTTGGCCCAGTTACTTACTAGTGTTAGTTAGGTACTTCTGAGGCATTTTAAGGTACTGGTTAAATGTTTGTTCTTCAGGTAAGACTGTCTGAGTTTAATTTTTTATCTCTACTACTATCTGCGATCTTTATCTTGGACTAGTTACTTAAGGGTACTCAATACACATAATCCTTAAACAGTACAGTGTAGGGCTGGCCCGGTGGTGTAGTGGTTAAGTTCATGCACTCTGCTTCAGTGGCCTGGGGTTTGCTGGTTTGGAGCCCGCGCACAGACCTACACACTGCTCATCAAGCCATGCTGTGGCAGCATCCCACATACAAAATAGAGGAAGACCGGCACAGATGTTAGCTCAGGGACAATCTTCCTCAAGCAAAAAGAGGAAAACTGGCAACAGATGTTATCTCAGAGCCAATCTTCCTCACCAAAACAACCCCCCCAAAACCCCCAGTACAGTGTAGTAGTTAAGGGAGTGATGTATGGAGTGATTTAAAATCACCAGTCTCTAGCTGTATACCTAGATCAAGAAATGTAAGCTCTCTGAGCCTATTTCCTCATCTGTAAAATAATATCAATAATAGTACCCAATATCATTAGAAAGTGCTTAGAACATAGTAAGTTCTCAATAAACAATTATTGTTATCATTTGTATACAAATACATTTTAGTGGATTTTTCAGACTGGCAGAAATAACACCATTTCTAACATTGTGTCTTTGAAAAAATGTTTTCAGAATTTCACGGGGGAGCAGGGGGCATCTTACAAAAGAACTTCTCATTCGTTTATTCATTCATTCACTCATTTATTCAAATTGAAGGCTGAATAAAAATCTACTTCTATCCTGACATTCTTCAGGCACAACAAAGAATATATTTTGCTTCTGTGTCTTTGGCAAGCTCACCATGTCTGTGATTCATTAGTGTCACAGGAGCGACTGAAATATTTTGGTTTCTATCTCAGTTGAAAGAAATATTGTCGTCTTTCCAGCGCAAAACATTAAACTCATTCTGATACTTCTCTTCTTTTAAAAATCTTGTTCTGATTATAATTAGCATATCCATTAATAACCATCAGAGGTGCCACACTTGGCTGAAACAAATGTATTTATAAACCACGTAATTCTATGCTGGAGCCTTAATATGACTCCATCCTCAAAGCCCATTCCAGGAGAGCATCTTACAGGGGTGTGAGCACTTTTGAGCACTCAGCGGGACTATTCCCTCACTCCTACAGCCCTCACTTCTCCCAGTACCCTTTAATATGGCCCCTCTTGGCCCACATGGCTTGCTGGTGAGACAGCCCTCTGAGCCTGTCAGGTTAGGCAGCCCTCGAATCACACTGGAACCAGTCCTGCTATGAATCACTTGTGCAAACGCTCCAGGTATTTCTGAGGTTACAGAATTGTGACCAGATGTTTCCACGTTCACACCCTGGATTTTGCAAAGCCAATATGCCACATTTATTTCCCTACCCAGAACCATGAGTGAAGAGGAGTGAAGGGAAAGGAAAATGGTGCTTGCCAGTGAATAGGACAGCAGATTGTAGTGGAAAGTGCATGGGCTTCAGAATTCCAGATATTTGTGTTTGAATGCCAATTCCATCACTTACTTTCTATGTTATCTCTGGCAATTAACATCACCTCCTGGAGCCCTTATTTTCTCATCTGGAAAATGGGATAATGATAGTTCCTATCTCACAGGCTGGTTGTGAGGATTAAATTAAAAAGAGAAAAAGAAAACCGTAAAGCATAGCACATAGTGTGCACTAAATAAACATTAGCTTCTCTTTGTGATTTGTAGGTTTCTCTGTCAAACAAGAGCACTTACCAGGCCACTCCCTAAGTGTAGCCCCCCTAGTACGAGGCACTGTAGAGTGTAGGATGCTTTTTTCTTTTTGCATGTGAAGTATCTGTTTTTATTTTTTTATTTTTTTTTAAAGATTGGCACCTGAGCTAACAACTGCTGCCAATCTTCTTTTTTTTCTGCTTTTTCTCCCCAAATCCCCCCAGTACATAGTTGTATATTTTAGTTGTGGGTCCTTCTAGTTGTGGCATGTGGGACACCACCTCAACATGGCCTAATGAGTGGTGCCATGTCCATGCCCAGGATCCGAACCAGTGAAACCCTGGGCTGCCCAAGCGGAGCACACAAACTTAACCATTCGGCCATGGGACAGGCCCCTATTTGTTTTTTAATAAAGTACTGACCTTAAAAAGATCAGGATGAATTGTTGTCTCCTCTTGGAAAGAGTTTTTCTCTCAATCCCTTCTTACTCCTATACATGTCACTCTTCTAGGCCAAGTTGAAACTGGAATAACAAAATTCTCATATCTATTGCCCATCCTGAAATCACACAATTATTTCCTTCCCTAATGAGAGCTTTATCTACTCAGAAATAAAAAGTAGGGCCAGCCCTGGTTGCCTAGTGGTTAAGTTCGGTGCCCTCCACTTCAGCAGCCCAGGATCACTTCCCGGGTGCAGACCTACACCACTCATCTGTCAGTGGCCATGCTATGGCAGCAGCTCACATACAAAAAGAGGAAGATTGGCAGCAGATGTTAGCTCAGGGCAAATCTTCCTCACCAAAAAAAAAAGAAGAAGAAAGAAAAAGAAATTTTTAAAAATTTGAATAGTATTGCATGTACAGAAAAGACTTACAAATGGACTTTGCTCTCGCTTTTTTTATTCGTTTACAATACTCTCTCGTCCCCTAATCTACTCTCCTTACCCACCCCAACTCCAAATACCCATCCCAGCAAAAGATCATCCTGTGAAGATATAAGCAGTGAGTGAAGATATAATGCAGTGTAATACTAACAGGACCTATTGTAGCCAAACGATTCATAGTTTGTAGCCAAACAAATAGTTATAAGGTTGTTGACCACTTAATACAGAATCACAGGTGCCTAGATCTTTATTACCTATATTTTGTATACGCTAGCAATTTGTTGAGCTAGTCAACTGGAGAGAAGAGTTTCAGGGCAAAATAAGGGATAGGAAAATGAGGCCAAAGTACATAGTGTTATGGAGCAATTAAGCAGAGAGTCTAGGCACAAGTCATCAATTTCATGCTACTTTACATCAAAGCATTGATAACTCTATTTTACACAGATCATGAACATTTTGAAGATATTTCTATTTAGAGAAACATTTTCTTTAATTGTCTAGATATGAGAGATTTTTAGGATGCTCTCAGAAGGTGAAATCAATAGCATTTTTGTGTAAAAATAAAATGATGGTTTAGGTTTTAGTTCTAACATCCTTTGTCTATATCTAAACCTGCAAATCAACTTGGAGGGAAATGCATAAGTTCTAGAACTGGTTGTACTAAAACGATTGGTATATAATCATTTCTCCCCAACCTGGTTTGATGTAGGTCTGTCATAAGTCATAAGCCTTATTATGTAGCACATACTCCCACAATTTCTTTAATGGAGGCTACTAAATATAATTTAACCTTTTCTAGATGCTCCAATGTCTTTAAAATGAATGGGAATGATTGCATTATGCTATACAATCCATAATACAAAATTACAATGCAGTATAATACTAACAGTCCCTATGCTAAGTGACCCCAGATTATGGCACTTTTTGAGATTTTTATGGCTTATTTTGTTGTTTCCTTCCTCACTTAGACAAGTATAAGCTATCATTTCCTACTGTTGTCAGTTTGCCTTTAAGCAGGTTTTCCTTCTAATTTGCTTCAAGCATTCATTCATTAACATTTACTGACTGCCAATCATGTGTCACACACCATGCTGGGCAATGGAGAAACAACAATAAGAGATACTGTCCCTGACATCTAGGAGCTCACAGTGCATCTGAAGACATACAAGTGAAGAGGCAATTATAATGCCATGTGTTATATCCTATAATAAAAGGAACCACAGGGCACTATAGAGACATATAACAGGGGTTACCTAATCTAGATGGGGTAGGGGACAAGTTGGAGATGTCAGTGAAGTCTTCCTGGAGGAAGTTATCACTGAGCTGAGTTTTGAAAGATAATCAGGAGTTACCCAAAATGTACATGGTAAAGGGTGATTTAAGAAGATGGTGCAGTAGCATATGCTTATATGGTAATCCAGGCAAGAAGTAATTTGGTTTTGAATGGTAGTACCAGCTCAGATGGAGAGTAGGAGAGATAGTAGAGAGACATTTGGGAGGTATCATTTAACACAATGTAATAATTCATTGAATGTTGGGGAGAGGGAGAGGCAGAGTCTAGGAATAAGCTTGGTTCACAGGGTGAACAAAGGAGTCATCAAGCAAGATAAAAATTTGGAAGAAACAAATGTGAAAAGGAAGACAGAAGATTTAGCTTTGAACATGTTAGGTCAGGTGGATATTTTCAGTAGGCAATTTGATATATGGGATCTGGTGCTGGAGAGAGAGAAAGAAAGATGCGAGAGTTTTTATTGTGCTGTGGGTTAAAAAATTGGAGAACCAAGTTCGTTTAATCTGTGAATAAAATAAGGAAAATAGCTCTGACAGGGGACCTGAAGAGCTTCTGTGTGAACATGAGCCTTATGGTGATGACTTTTTGGCAAACATTTTTTTTTGTCTCTAATCGGTGTCTCAAACTTAATATGTAAAAAACAGAACTCTTGATTTCCACTCGCACCCCAACATACTTCTCTTCCAGTCTTCTCCACCTCAGCTAACAGCATACCATGACCCACCCAACTGCTTGATCCCAAAACCTAGGAGGTATTCTTTAAGCCTCTCTTTCCCTTACCTCCCATTCCCAACACACCTGCAAGGTTTATCAACTCTACCTCCAAAATATACCCTGAATCCATTCACTGCTCTCCATTTCCATGGCTCTCTAATTAGTTCAAACCACCGTTATCTCAGGCCAATACCACTGCAAGAACATCCTACCTCCCTACCTCCACGCTTGCGCAAATAAGCCAAGCGGTTACCACTTCAGGGCCTTCGCACTTGTTAATCTCTCTGCAAGTTACTCTCCCCTGATCTACACATGGTCCATTCCTTCTTCTTATTTAGGCCTCAACTCAAACATCACATTAGAGGCCTTAGAGACGCCTTCTTTGATGACCTCGTTAATTCAGGCTTGGCCTCAGCACACAAGCCCACAAGTCACTCTATCACAGAACTCCATCCTATTTTCTTTATATCATTTCTCTCTTTATGAAAATCATCTTGTATGTTGCCCTATTTATTATTTATTGTCTGTTTCACATCCCCTTCAACACACACACTAGAACATAAGAGGGCAGAAATTTTATCTGTTTTGCTCACATTTGTATTTATATCTCCTACAACAGTTCTTAGCACCTAATAATTGCTCAATAAATATGTGTCAAATGTTGAATGAATGAAAATATTTTTATTAGTTAGAGGCCTTCTTGTTTCTCACTGCCTGGTTCTGGCTTGTGTTGTGTTATTCTCTGTGTGCGTCATAAGATTACAAAGTCATGAGACTGATTTTCTTATGTGGTTCATAAAGTGGCTCTGAATATATACATATATTCACCCAGTAAAATCCATTTTTACAGAATGGACAGACATAAAATGCACTCTGTAAAAATAGATTTCCCAGGAATTAGTAATACTCCCTATGAACATACTAAGAATTCTAACCTATTTGAATAATGATGAAAGAGAAAACTTTCTGACTTTGTTATATTATTTACAATAAACTGAAGCGCAATAAAAGGCAAAGATCCAAAAAAATCACTAAACTCTTCAACCCTTATGTTTAGAAAATTTTACTTCTGTCCAAAGAGGAGTCTATCAAAATGGAATCTCCTTTAAGTTTTCAAACAAACTGGGATATAACTGTTTCATTTACAAGCACCCTCTTGCCTGCAAGCTTCAGCCTCTAGCTACTGCCCTATGGATAGGCACATTGACAGAAATCACAAGGACTTCTCTAGCTCCTACCTCAAAGAAAGGGCCAATGGATCACATGTCATCCCTGCAAAGGAAGAATTTTAACCAAACTGCCCAAAGCCATTTGCATCCACCCACTGTCCCTGGTGACATTCCCTGACATACAGAACTCCTGGAGATTGCTCTCGGATGCTGCCACAGACCCGGGAGTGAAGGTGGATTATGTTTTTCAATCACAGTGAGGCTCAATCATGAAACTACACATCTTCTGAGGGATTCAGGTCCCCTTGCCAACGCTTCCCTTGCTGCTTGTCTGCCTAGTTGTGTCAGAGTGGGCAGGGTATGGGGCACTATTCTGAGAGCCGCTAATGAATTAAGGAGTTTAACTCCCATCTGAGTGACATAAGGATAGTTTGTTCAGAGGCTTCTCTACTCATAAACATCCCCTGAGAGCAACTGTTACATAACCCTATAAAATCATCTGGCTAATCAAAAGAAGTTCAACAATGAAAATTTTACCCAGAGGTCAGAATATCAGTTGTTATTCTAACCAAGACTTTATCTTCTCATATCAGGGCCAGAGAGACTTGCACTTAAAATACATAAAGCTGAGTGTGTGTACATGGTAGATAAGGTGGGCTTCACGATCTTATCTGATCAAATTGTTTTCATAGTGTGTTTACCTCACTGGGTAAAAGCTTTCCCTGCAAGAAGTACATCCTGAAAGAATTCTATTCCCCATATAAGGAGTGACAGAGCGTGGTCAGAAATGCTCTCAAGTGAGATGAAATTATACACACTGCTCTGTTTGCTACAGATTCAATCGGCAGGAAAAGAGGTAATGTAAATAATGCTTTGCTGAAGCTCCTTATAGAAGGCAGCTGGAAAACAGGGACCTGAAAGCCTCATGTCAGCTGCTAGAAAGATACCGAATCCGAGGTTACCTCCACATCAAGAAAGTTTTGCTTTACTGGGAAATTAGCTCTGCTAATTTCAATTTAATTTAATTAATTTAATTAGCTCTGCTAATATCAATTTCTATTTTATAGTTTATAGACATTATAAAGTGGGGTTATTTTGTTCTGTTTTGTTAGGCATAGAGAAAAGAGAAATATCCGTCACGAAATGATGACAACTCTACCTCGAGCATGTATGCTGAATCTGACCACTTCTCACAACCTCCACTGCATCCATCCCAGTCTGAGCCACGTTCATCTCCAGCTTCGATTGCTGTAATAGTCTCTTTACTGATGCCTCTGATGCCGTCCTTGTCCTCCCACCTCATTTGAATCCCAACACTGTTACCAGAGTGATCCTGTTAAAATAAAAGTCAGATCAAGTTATTCTTTTACTCAAACAGTCCATCCCAAATTGATCCCCATCTTACTCGATGCAAAAGTCAAATTCCAGTAGGAAGTAGCAAGGCTTGGATTTTAGCCCATTCTGTCTTCAGAACCCATCCCCTTAGCCACAGCTTCCCTGAAGCTCTGAACTTTGAAGCTGGCTTTCAATTAGTTCCCATCTTTATTTGTCCGGTGTTCCCATGACAGACCTGTACCATCCTGCTGCTCTCTGGTACTCCAGACCCCTGCTGTGCCCTTCCACCTAGGCTTGCCTTTTCCTGCCTGTGCCACATATGAGGAGCCTTTCCCTACAAGTCCCCCGCCCTCTATCCTCAAGCACCGCATACTCATCATCCATTTATTCTTCCATTTGAGAAGTATATACAGACCACCTATTATATGTCAGGCACTGGGGATACAGAGATGAAGTCTGCCCTCAGTCTAAGGGTTCACAGTTTAGTGAAACAGAAATGACTGCTTGCAGACTAAGGGAAAGGTGTCAGTAAAGAGGAATCTCAGAGACCAGAGCCACGATCTCTCTGAGGTGGCAGCTAGCTAACGTGCTAACCATCTGCCCTCACAGATTAAAAAGGTGCATTTTGAACAGAAACCTTCTAAAGAAAATGATTGAACCTTGCCCCAGAAGAGTGACGCTAATGGCAGCAACTGCAGGATCCATAGAAAGCTGATAGGTTTGATATATTAAGACAGGGGTTCTTTAAGAAGACTCTCAGTTAACATCAGGTAGGTCATTGCTCATTCTGACTACACAAAGGGTATCTCCTTACAGAATGATCATCATAAAATCAATATTTTTCAGGGGGTAATAAACAGGACCAGTACCTGGCTTCAAGACTATCCATTTTGTACCCATGTACACTTGTTTCACGGAAGGTATGACCAAGGGCCTATCCTAATCCATGTAATGATAAACCAGAATATAACATGTTGGACCACTATGGAGATTACAAGAAAGAAATTATGAGAGAACACAAATTCCTTCAGTTTGGCCAAAATCACAAGATTCTGAGAGTAAATGGTGACAGAGACGTGAAGTTGGGAGTTATGAAACCACACTGAAATGGTACAGGATTAATGTGGTAGTTACGAACAGGTAGTACTGAATACATACGTTTTCCTTTTTCTTTTCTGGATATCTGAATAAATACTTTTTTAAAAATTACTCATCCCACTGCTAGGTGTCTACCTAAGAGAAACGAAAACTTAGGTTCACACAAAAACCTATACACGAATGTACAACTATTAGGCTTTATTCGTAATAGTCAAAAAGTGGAAACAATCGACATGGCTTTCAACAGGTTAATGGTGAAACTATGATGCCTCCTACCATGGAACGCTACTCAGCTATTAAAAGGAAGGAACTATCAATACATACAACTTGGATGAATCTTAATTGCATTTTGCTAAGTTACAGAAGCCAAATTCAAAAGCCTACACATCGTTTGAGTCTATTTATGAGACATTCTAGAAAAGAGAAAACCATACGAATGAAAAATAGGTCAGTGGTTGCCAAGGGTTAGGTATGGAGGGAAGGTTTGACCTTAATGGGGCAGCATGAGGGACTTTTTGGAGTGATGGAACTGTACTGTATGGTACTGGTGGATATACTACTATGTGCATTTTTCAAAACCCCATAGAAGCCCGGCCCGGTGGCACAGTGGTTAAGTTCTCACGTTCCGCTTCTCGGCAGCCTGGGTTTCACCGGTTCGGATCCTAGGTGTGAACATGGCACCACTTGGCAAAAGCCATGCTGTGGTAGGCATCCCACGTATAAAGTAGAGTAAGATGGACATGGATGTTAGCTCAGGGCCAGTCTTCCTCAGCAAAAAGAGGAGGATTGACAGTAGTTAGCTCAGGGCTAATCTTCCTCAAAAAAAAAAAAAACCCCATAGAATCGAACAATGCAACATAGAGTGAATTTTACCAGATGTAAATTTTAGAAAATTCAACCACAATGTCAGAGTGAGGGGTGATGAATTGCAGACTGTAACAAATGAATGTAACTGTATTAAAAATTAGTCACATGATGAAGGGGATGAGGAAGAAAGGAGATGACTTAAATAACTTTGGAAAACAGGGTGCTGACTGGATACTATAAGGCAAAAGACCAAAAAGTGGTATACAAACACTGCACTCTAGTTCACAAATTTGTTTCTCATAGGAGTATGGCTTGGGGATTCTGAAACTGCTTATTAATATACTAGGGTTGAAAAATTAAGTAAATATATTGTAGATAGAACCTGGTTTCTCGGTGTCAGAGAGAAAAGATACAAGCTAAGGAAAGGACAAGACTAAAATGAACCCTGTGTGCTGGGATGGAGTCACGAGTATCAATATGGACTCATGTTTTTTTCTTAATGTAATCCAGATAGCTACAGTAATAAATATAGATGTGGGCATGTATAAGTTAGTACATCATATATTTCCTAACTATATCCACGGAGAGGGGCTAGAAGCAGTGATATCCCAATAGTTAGCACACTTAAGGCACAGATCATGGTTTTGAAACACCATTCTCCATTAAACAAAGGACTGGCTGACTCCAGGGATGCAGCAGGAAAAACAGAAGATGAGCCTGCAGCATCGTGTGGTAATCAAAATAAGGAAGTGCTTGAAAAAAAAAAGATAAAGAGCAGGTTAAGCACAGGAGCCAACTTGAAAGAGATTTCAATGGCCCAAAATGGAACAATTTCAGCAACAAACTAAATAAAGATAATATAGAATAATAACTCCAAGAATAAAATAAATATGCATTCGTTTATGCTGGTATAAAAATCTAACTGAATAAATAAATAAATTAATGCGGGAATAGAGACAACTCTTTCTTACAGAGGATTTCCAATTTTCCAATTAATAAATGTATAAGAAATGAGGGAAATGGAAAATCACCATTAGAACATCACAGTAATAACTGCTGCAGGCAAGATCAATGGATGGACACTAATAGTAGTGGGTAAATCTTAAGCAGAAATAGGATATTTGCATACTTTCTAAGTGTCTCTCCCAAAATATTTAGTAATTATAAAGAGAAAAATAGTAAGCTTACAGTGGAGACTCCTGACAGACACCACCTTAACCAAGTGATCAAGATTATCACCTGTCATATAAAGTGACATCATTTACCCCCTACTAGACTGCACAAAGAAGGGCACACCACTATTAGCTTTCCCAATAATGCATAACCTCAACATAATCACAAGAAAACATCAGAAAAGCCCCACTAGAGGGATATTCTACAAAATAACTAGTCAGTACTCTTCAGAAGTGTCAAGGTCACGAAAGACAAGCAAAGACTGAAGAACTGTCACAGATTGGAGGAGACTAAGAAGACATGACAACTAACTGCAATCCAATCCTGAATTGGATTCTGGAACAGAAAAGGGACATTAGTAGAAGTGGGAAAATCTTAATAAATTCTGTAGGTTAGTCAATAGTATTGTACCAAAGGTATTTTCCTGGTTTTTATAATTGTACCATGGTTACGTAAGATGAAAACAGAAAGGAAAGCTGGGTTAGGGGTATGCAAAAATAGTCTATACTATTTTTGCAATTAGTCTAAAATTATCTAAAAATAAAAAGTTTCGAAAAAATGGATTACGTTTTCCAAGAAAACAAAAGTAGTAAATCTAGTAATGGAAAGGACCATATGTACACTCTTCTTGGCTAAGAGAATAGTTACCTCTCGTACACAATCAATGCAAAAGAACATCATAACTTAGAGTTATGAATAGGAAAAGGACATTTATAGGAAAAGTTACGACTAGGAAAAGGGCATTTATGTCAACTGTTTGGCCAATGCCTATCAAAGTTACTTGTTTCAATTCTTGTCACCTTTTTATTTTCTCTTCTTCTTTTCCCCAAAGCCCCCCAGTACATAGTTGTATATTCTAGTTGTAGGTCCTTCTGGTTGTGCTATGTGGGACGCCACCCCAGCATGGCTTGATGAGCGGTGCCATGTCCATGCCCAGGATCCAAACCGGCAAAACCCTAGGCCACTGAAGCAGAGCGCGCGAACTTAACCACTTGGCCACAGGGCCGGCCCCTTGTCACTGTTTGTAAGTAATTTTCTTACCACTTAAGAGGAGATACAGGGGAAATCATGACTGCTGCCTAGGTGAATATTGAGATGCTGAAAGCAATATTCCTGTAGATTCATGTATGAAGGAAATGGGATTTCCTATATTTCTTCCCCCGGAAAGTTGGTATGCTTATCAGCCACCATGGGGGCTAACCTGAAAACTTAGAACAAGTAACCAACAGGCTCGAACTACCTTGGCTTGCTCAAAGTAGAATACGTGTAAGTACTCTTCATGTGTCTTTAAAATGTTCTTACCCGGTCTCTGGAGGCACTGGAGTGGAAGTTAGGATGCTAAGGTAAAAGAGACTACATGGCAGCCTAGAACATCCCCAGACTAGACATATTTAAATCTAGATGAAGAACTTCATGAATATGACACCAAATGGTATCCAGTACCCTGGGTCCCAATGAGAACTATCAGAACCATGATAAATAATAGTAGCTAACACAAAATTCTTGGTACATTGCTCGAATTAACACTGTTAATCCTCACAACTGCTGTAGGAGATAGGTGCTTGCACAATCTTCATCATTAACAGATGAGGAAATTACTCTCCGATGAGACTAAATAAGTAGCCCCAGTCCCACAGTCAATAAGTAGTAGAATCAGCCTTTAGACCTAGACAGTCAAGGTCAGTACCCACAGTCTTAATTTCTACGGTACGGCGCCTCCCCACCAAGGCTGGTGTCAGAGAGCTCTCATTCTGAAATACCTAAGAATTGGGAACCATATTGAGGAATGTGGAGTTCTACAATACTGATTTGCTATTTTGAGCCTTGTGTATTCCCAAGATTATGCCTTCTGCTTAGACATATTACATATCCAGTTTGAAATTTTAGAAAAATATCACTTGGCTAGCAGCTGACGACATGCTCCCAGTGCAGTCCCATTTTCTAAGCATGAGGCAGAGCCGGAGGGTGTCCACTCAGCTCACTCTCACACTTGAGTTTAAAAAACATGATCCCCCAAAACAAAATGATCCCTGTGTGTAATTGTGAGAACAGACAACTGAGAAGCTACCCAAGCAAACTCATGGGGTTCTCAGAAAGCCAATCCAACCCCTGGGTTTAGCTGTCATGAATAATGTGAGTGTTTCCAAGGAAGAAACTGGTGATTTGCTTATATTAGTTATTCCAGAATGACTTAGAATGTCTTAGAAAACTATACTCAGATACCAGTCTGTTAAGCCAGAAGGTTTAAACAGTAAAGAAAGATTTCAACCATTAATTAGGAACACCTAAATCATTTATCCTACAAAACATCCATTGTTAATGCTTAAAATGATCTTATTGCAGTCTCCACAATTTTGAGTAGCATGAGCTTTAATTTTAGAAAGTAGCTACTATATACTTGCATGAATATATAAAAGGTTTACTTATCAACATTGCTGATGAACCAAAGCGGGAAAAGATTAACTAATTCACTGGAGGGCGGAATTCCAATCCAGAATATTTTCAATAGGCTAAAACCAACAAAAATTCAATTACGCAAACACAAGATGGGGGAAGCCTGACTTGACAGCAGCAGTCATGTGCAAAGCACTCGGCGACTTAAGCTGATCACAAATGCACTTAAGTCAATAGTGTGCTGTGGCCTCTAAAATGACTAATTTTAGAGATTGTAGTCTGCATTAACAAAAATTGGGTCTAGTCATTCTTTCTGTACACTCAGCTGGTCAGTCCACATCTGGAACACTCTTGTCCAGTTCTTGGCACCACATTTTGAAATGCAGTCAGTGGCAGCTTCAGAATTTCTACATAGAAAGGGCTTAGCATACTGAAGAATTTAGGAATGAGATGTCATAATGCCTGTAATTTATTTGAAGATATTTCAGTAAAAGTAAAAAACAGATGAAGTGAGTATGGCCAAATGTTAACGACTGTTAAATCCAGGTGATGGGGTATATGGGAGCTCACTATGTGAATCTATTTTTCTGTATGATTGAAAATTTTCAAACTACATCGTGAAAGAAAGGGGCCTCCATGCATCAATCTGGTTGGAAGATGGTTGGAGTGGCTAGGGGACTTTCCTGAAACTGCATTTAAAAAACAAACACAGGGGCCAGCCCAGTGGCACAGCGGTTAAGTGCACACATTCCACTTCTCGGTAGCCCGGGGTTCGCCGGTTCGGATCCCGGGTGTGAACATGGCACCACTTGGCACGCCATGACGTGGTAGGCGTCCCACATATAAAGTAAAGGAAGATGGGCACGGATGTTAGCTCAGAGTCAGGGTTCCTCAGCAAAAAGAGGACCGGTGGTAGTTAGCTCAGGGCTAATCTTCCTCAAAAAAAAAAAAAAGCCACAGTATTTTTACTTAGATCGTATATTAATTTGAAGTGCCTTTGGTGGGGACTAATGGAGATTTGGAGGGCATAAATTAAAGTCCTCTAAGGTACTATCATTGTTGAAAAGTCCTAATAAGTCCCTTACCCCAGGTTTGAAAAGGACCACAGAAAATTTTAAGAGAGGCCAAAGAATATTGAGTGCTCCTTGATGTAAGCTCCCCTCCGCCAGCTTCACCAATACAAAGTGACCAAGAGACGAGCCCCAGAAGGAGGCTCTAATTAGCACTGATTATCAACCTCCTCCTAAGAGCCCAAGAGGACTAATCCCGACAAGTCTTACATCCTTGTTTACGCGAGTCACCTCCACAAGTCCCAGCCTCCCAGTGTGCATCATTACCTGGACTCCCAAATCCTTACGGCTGCATACATTTCCTAATCTGACTCAATATCCTGCTTATCAATGAATCCCCAAGCCCTCCTTCCATGCCCTCTGAAACTCAAAGCCCATCACCAGCAAATTCCTCTATATCCTCAACATTTCACTCAGTTTTTCATTCTAAAGGGAGTTTGGCTCTTCCCTGAGGTGTCTCTTTCCAAGCAGCCCTCTCAGATGGTGGATGTTTTCTTTACACACCCTTCATATCACTCACTGGACCTAAAGGTGGAAGAGTGTCCTCTTTCCTCCTCTTTGCCGCTTCCAGGCCATTTATCCTCCCTCTTTCCTCAAAAGCCCCAGCCCACTTAAAGTGTACACCATCAGACTATGTCAACTGCCACCCTCCTTATGGCCACCCTTCACTAACCTCCCAGTCACTCCCCTTTGTTCATTCATTGGAAATGTTAGCACCCAGGTCACAGTCTTTTTCTCCCATTACTTCTCCTGTGATTTCAATACCCACTTAAGGATATAGCTCATCCCTTGGTCCCACCATCCCTTGAAGTCGCTTCTAACAACCACTTCTTTGCCATCATCCAAGCCCAGCCACCACATTCTGATGGTCATGCTCTAGATGCTGTCATTACCAATAACCGCATCACCTCCATAATTTCAACTTCAAGCCTCCCTCTCTCCCACAAAACTTCCACCTGCAACCCATGGATCCTACTACCCTCGCTGTCCATCTGTCCTTTCATGTCTTCACTTTCCACAGAACCCTACTAAATCCTATGGTCTATCATTATACCCACTGCCTTGTATAAATCTGCAAGCGGAGGAGGTATCCTTGGACTCCCTCCATTGGACTTCTCTTAACTCTAGTTAAGAACAACTCCACCTATGCAGCAGAATGGTCCCACTTTAAATATTTGACTAGAAATCTCAAGTGGGCCTGCAGCAATGCCTGACAATCCTAAATTGTCCTAATTGGTTTTCTGTCCTTCTCTCCAAGACAGCTATTTCACAGCTCTCTTCCCTCATGAAACCTCAAACAACTCCGCTTCGTAATTCTCAACGATGATTTCACTTCTTGTTTCATGGAAAAAATGGAAACAATCAGAAGAGGACTATCTCATTTTCAAACCAACAAGTCTGTCAACTCACCTGCACCACTACCCATATACCCTGCCTCCTCTACTATTATTAAGGTGGAACTTCCTGCATTCCCATAAGGCCACTTCTTCCACCTGTGCACAAGACAGGTTATTCAAGCATTTTGAACAACCACTCTCAGTTATTCAAGCATTTTGCTCCAGCAGTCAACCTGTGTCTCTGATGTCATCAATTTTTCTTTCCATCAATATGCTTTTGGATCATTCCCATCAGCATATAAACATGCTACAAAATCTTCCTTCTTAAGCAAGCAAAAAACTCCTTTGACCACACACCCACCTCCAGTTAACTCACAATTTCTTTTCTCCTCTTTGTAGCAAGATTCCTCAAAACAGCTGTCTGTAGTGCTCTCTCCATTTCCTCAACTCTCATTCTCTCCTCAACCCACTCAAAGCAGGCTTGTGTCTCCATGCTACCGACAACACTCTTATCAAAGCTGCCAACGACCTTCACTTTGCCAAAGCCAAAAGCAAACTTTCATTCTTAATCTTATTAAACTTCTCAGCAACGTTTAGCTCAGTTGATTACTCCTTCCTTTTTGAAACGTATCTTGGCTTCTGTGACCACACAGTCTCCTATTTTTTTCCCTCCTACATCTCAGCCTCTTTTTCTCAGTCTCCCTTGCTGGTTGTTCCTCACCTTCCCAATCTCTAATCACTGGTGTGCTCCAGGGCTCAATTATTGAATGTCTTGTCTATCTACACACTGGGGACCTCCAAATGACAATTTTCAGCCCTGACTCTCCCCTGAGTTTCAGATTATTTCATATTTCCATATAGATGTCTAATAGGCAGCTCAAATTTAACATATATCCCCAACAGATTCTTGATTCTGTCTCTCCACCCTGTTTGTCACCAAGTCTTCCTCATTTTGGTAAATGGCAACACCTCCCATCCAGTTGTTCAGGCCACAGCCCTAGGGTATCATCCCTGATTCCTCACATAACACATTAATCCATCAGTAAACCCTGTCGGTTCTGTCTTCTATCCCAATCTAACTTCCCACCACCTTCAGGGCACCATCACCCCTTGTCTGGATTATTTCAAGAGCTGCTTAACTGTTCTCTCTGCTTCTATTCTTGTCCCCTAGTCTATTCTCCACAAAACAGCAAGAGCGATCTTTTCAAAACACAATTCACAGTACTTCATTTTCCTACCTAAAATCTTCCAATGGATTCCAACCACAATTAGAATAAAATTCAAATTTTGCACAGACTTTTTCGTCAGCCTGGCTTTCCCCCTTTATCCAGGTCTCTACTCAAATGTCACTTCCTCAGAGAGGCATTTACGTGCTCACTCTGTCTAAAATAGCATCCCCATCATTCTCTGTTCCCTTCCCTTGCTTTGTTTTCCATTGTAGAACCTATCACATCTGTTATTACTTATTTACTTCCTTGCTTTTGATCTGTCTCCTACACTTAGAACGTAAGCTCCAGGTAAGCATAGATATTGTCTACTTTTTCACTACTGGCACATAGTATTTAGGTGCTCAACAAATACTTGTTGAATTAGTGACTGCATCCAGAGAAAAAAATGATCAGGATAATCTGGAATCCATAGTATAGCTTATGGGAAAGAAGACGTAAAGCTGCCACAACTTCTTTTATCGAAAACTCAGAGAGCTTGGCCTTATTATGCACAGAGGAATAAGCGCTAAAGTTACAGGGTAGAAGTTACAGAGAGGCAGGAGGAGGAAATTTCTAAAAACCAGAGCCCAAATAAAGTGCCTCATGAGGCAGCGAGCTATCGAGGACCAACATTTTTGGGGAGCCTGCTATATGCCAGGTTTTGTACAAGGCCCTTAACATAGGTTAGATACATTGCCTCATTTTGTTTAGTCTTCACAACTATATGAGATAGATTTAATTATCATCCCCATTTCATAGATGAGGAAATTAATCTCAAATGTCCAAGGTGGAGCCTTTTCACTATACCATACTGCCTCCAAATGCTTCACTTGAGCAACTCCTATCTGACAGGAAGATTATGAAGCAGCAATTTGCAAAGTATGGTCCCCAAACCCCTGGGAGTCCCCAAAATTCTTTCAGGTGTTTATGAGGTCAAACTTATTTTTATGATACTACTATGGCATTATTTGCCTTTTTCACTCTCATTCTTTTATGAATGTACAGTGGAGTTTTCCAGAAGCTATATTTGAGGAATCACTGCTCTGACAGATAATGGAATGCATGCTGTATATTCTTTTGCTTTTTAACTTTTCTCAGTTTAACATTTTCCTATGGTAAATACTGACAGATCTAAACCACAGAAACAGAAGAACTTTGGGGTCCTTAATAACATTTAAGAGTGTAAAGTGGCCCTAAGATCAAGAAGTTTAAGAACTACTGCTGAGGAGAAATGGAAGGTCTAATATTCAAAGGCCTCCGAACTCCTTTCCTACTCAAATATTCAAGGATTTCAATGGAATTGTTTGGAAAACAGAGTTAATCCCAAAACCTGTTTTGGTTAAACTTCCGGGTGTGAAAATTCTTTGTTAAATGTCTGTGTCCTCTTCATAACCTTGGCCACTATAATGGACTTTTCCTTTGAAGACCCAGTATCCTGTTCAAACTCAGAGTCATCAGACCCTCTGGCTAGGGATGAAGAAAGTAGAATAATAAGGTGTGCTCAGTCCCAACATCCTGTTAGTTTTCGTCTGGGGATTTTTTTCTACCTGGTGTTTTGTTAGGGATGTTTAATTTATAAAAATAAAATAGAATTTAAAATCACTGATGTGGATTTGCTTGCCTCTTTTTTGTTTTTTGAATCACAGTTTTCTTCTAATAGCAAAGTAATGAGGGAAGGAGAGTGGACAGAAAAGAGAACTTTCCATAACTAAACACCTACTGTACATCAGGTACCATATAATGTGCTTTAGCTGTCGTTTGCTGAGCATCTACAGTTCTTGATGTGCATTATCTCCAGTCCTCATAATGATCCTGGAAAACAGGTATTACCAAGTCTATGATAGATTGTCTGAAAAAAAGTGGCTGTTGGGGCCAACCCAGTGGTGCAAAGGTTAAGTTCACACATTCTGCTTCCACGGCCCAGGGTTTACCAGTTCAGATCCCAGGTGAAGACCTATGTACTGCTTAGCAAGCCATGCTGTGGCAGGCATCCCACATACAAAATAGAGGAAGATGGGCATGAATGTTAGCTCAGGGCCAGTCTTCCTCAGCAAAAAGAGGAGGATTGGAAGCAGATGTTAGCTCAGGGCTCATCTTCCTCAAAAAAAACAGTGGTTGCAATAATTACCTTCCCTATATCCACATCCTTGGGTAGTCCCTTCCCATACCTACTCTGGACTTGGTCATATGACTTACTTTGACCAATGGGACAATAGCAATTGAGAGCAAGCCAAGACTTGAAAAGTGCTTGAGCAGTGGGTCTTGCTCTCTCTTGATGCTCTTAGTAACCCTCATTCACCAGATGAATGAGCCCAGGCCAGCCCACCAGGTGATGGATGACACATGGCCCAGTTACTTTCATCACCCCTGTTGACAACCAGCCAACTGCCAGATATATGAGTGGGGCCAGTTGACGTAAATGGATGAGTGAACTCAGCTGATGCACATGAAGCAGAGACAGTGCCAGCTGAGTGCAGTCCAAACTACCAACCCACAGAATCATGAGCCAATAAATGGTTGTTTTAAACTACTACATTTTGAGGTGGTATGTTACTCAGCAAATGTTAACTGATAATAATGACCATTTTAAAGAGAAGGAAACTGAGGCTCAAAGACATTAAATAACTTTACTGAGATCATTCTATAGCCAGTATGTGGCAGAATGAGAATTCTAAACCTATGTCTATATATTCATTTAATCTTTACATCTACTTTCTGAGATAGGAATACTATTATTACTGTCATTTTAAAGATGAGAAAACACGTACAGGGAGGTTAAACAATCTGCCCAAGGTGACACAATGAATAAGTAATAAAATGCTAACTGGACTTATTGCGATGATCATTTTGCAATATATACAAATATCAAATCATCACATTGTAACACCTGAAACTAATAGAATGTTATGTCAATTACAGCTCAATAAAAAAGAGAATGAGGGGGAGATCAACAGTAAGCAAATAAACAAACAAATAAATAAATAAGTAGTGAAGCCAGGACTTAAACTCAACTATGCCTGATTTCAGAGACTGTGCTACTTTCACAATTGCAGGCTGTGGGTTCTGGTTCACTGAGGGTTCCAGTCGCTTATTCTTCCCTACAGAAAAACTGATTGCTCTAGCACTGTATTAGCAACCAACAAGACTGCATTTAAAAACGCACTGCACAAGTCCAAGCACACAAACACAAAAAGTATAAAGGGCAATGGAAAAGGAGCAAGACTTGGGAATTTGAGTTACTAAAACAACAACAACAACAAAACATTAGAAAGTAGGTCTGGTTTTATAAATAAGAGATAAGAAAAACTCATTAAAATAACCAAAGCACTAAGAGAAATATAACGTAAGACAGGAGCTCATGCAAAGGGTATTTTAAAGTGGAACCAAAGTAGCTACCAGGCACCTGCTCAAACCAAAGAGGAAAGTGTTCATTAACACTAAAAAGCGCTGCATTGGTTGCCCATCACATTCAATCTGTCCTTCCACTGACTTTCTGCTGTCTACGTGCTGCCTGGCATTGAACTGTTTAGGTTGGAAAAGGGAATGTGGAAGGAGGGAGGGAGTGTTAACACCTATTGAAGACGGCAAGGAAAGAGTGCTGGACTGCAACCAACTAGCCAAGTGACCTTGGGTATGTTACTTAACCTTAATTTCCTAATCTCTAAGGTCCCCTGCACCTCTAAAATTTCAAGATTCTACAATTATATTAAAGGGAAAGTCGTGACCAGTAGTGATCCATCACTACTGAGGAACAAAAAAAGAACAAATGAGCTCAGAAACATCGTTCCTCCATTCACTCAACAAGCATTTATTGAACACCTACTACATGTTCTAAGATTTGTTCTTGTCCTTGAAGTCATAATCCAATGGGGAAAGGGACATGTCAACAAATAATTGTAATTCAACGTGACAATCCCTACAATAGATACGCAAAGCACGGAAGTGTGATTAATGACAAGAATGCTGATGTACAGGCTCCTAGAATTAGATGCACCTGGATTCAGTCACAACTTAGCTATTTACTAGCTGTACGACCTTAGGCAAATCACTTAATCTTTCTGAGCCTCAGTTTCCTCAAGTGCTCTCAACATAATAGGCTCTGAAGCTACAGTCTGAGCTGCCTATAGGCTTGATTCTCAAACCTCCATCAAGGCAAAATACCGTCAGTTGGGGACTGAAGCCAGATTGGAGAGGGTTCAAGAGGGAATAAGAAGTGAGTAAGAAGAGTTTGTACAGAAAAATCTTCAAGAAAGTTGTGAAGAGGAATAGGGAAACAGGATGGTAGCTATAGGAGGCTGTGGAGTCAAGGGAGAGGAGGTGGTTGTTTTGTTTTGTTTTGTTTTGCTTTTTGAATAGAGGTCATATAACATGACTGATCACTTGCATAAAAGACCAGAAGAGAGGGAGATATTGATAATGCAAAAAGGAGAGGAGATAACTAAAGAACCCAAGTCCCCATGGAGGCAAGACTGGACAGAATCTAGACTCCTACCAGCAGAATGGACACATTCTCCATTGTAAAAGGGGAAAAGACAATGGTTGCAGGAGTAGTTAAGAGAGTAGATTTAGCGGTGGGAAGATGAGAACATTCCCATTTTCTGGATTCTGTTTACTCAGTGCCATGTGGGGTGAGGTCATAAGTGAGTATGAGAAAAAAAAGGGTAGGAGAGGGAGGTCTGAGGAGAGAAGAGGAAGAGGTCAGTTCAGAGAATTGTCATCCAAAAACCCTCAATAAGGAAAAGTAGTGGAAGTGATGGACAGTGTCAAGTGTCCAGTTGAAGTTTGTGATGAGTGATAACTGTCAGCCAAGTTGTGAAGTCTCAGCTGTAGGGAAAAGGAGGTGAGAGGGAAAGAGGATAGAACAGCTAAGGGTCAGGGCACGACAGCTCAGTGGGTATGAAAAATAGAGAGGGAAGGGGAAAGTGGGGATAACAACACCATAGATGGACTCTAAGCTGGGGAAGGAGGCAAACAGAAACAACGATGGGCTGACAGAGGGAGAAAATGTACTGGGAATCAATGGATTGGAGGTCTGACCTGATAAAGTTGAAGAACTGCATCAGTGGAGGTCAAGATTTACGAAATAATGCAGTTGCTGATGATGAAAAGGGCTAGTGTGTGATCAAGCAAGTGGGTAGTTGAGGTGGTCAGAGGAAAAGATCATTGAAGTGAATGGATCAAGAAAGTGAAAAGCCATGATGAGGGATAGGTCATCCACGAGAATGTTGAAGTCACCAAGAATGATGGCCAGAGATGGAAAGGACAACAAAGCCTACAGGGAAAGTCTACTCCCCGAGGGGAATTTCTGCTACATTCCTTGGGCTGCTGGGAGCTAGGAGAATCAGGGGACAGGATCCAGCCACTCTAGATTCCTGCATCCCTCCCTGTCCTGTGCCCAGGTTCAGGGGATTCAGCATTCCCCACATCACTTCCACCTCTCCTCCCACTCTCAAAGTCCTCCACTTTCAGACAACTCATCTCTAAATTTCCAATAACTCTGAATTTTTTTAAAACAAAGGCCTCCTGGGGCACCTAAAGCTCTGACATCCTTGACATAAAGATGTTCAAGTCCTCAAGAATGATGAGAGGAATGGAGAGAAAGAGAGTAAGCCACCAACTATGGCCCTGCAATAAATGAGGGGACGTAATTAGGAGATTGGTAGGCGACAGCAATGGGGGGGGGGCTCTTGCAGGATGGAGAGAAAGCAAGGATCCTAAAGGGATTTGGGAGAGCAATGAGAGCCCCAACCTCACCTCCTGGGCAACATGGTGAGGAGGCAGCCAAGTTTCCAGTTACAGCAAGAGGCAGAGGACATGTCCTGATAAGAAGTTAAGGATATAAGGACTTTGGCCTTCACGGATAAGCATTTCTAGAGGGCACAGTAAGGGCTTGGGAAGAAGTGAGGGAAGTGGCTTACGTCTGACTTGGAAATGAACAGGGCAGTGTAGAGGGTGAGCAGTAACCAGGGAGGCTTGGGAGGTAAGGCACAATAAGATTAGTCCTGACAGTCTCTAGAGGAGGGTGGTCAATTCATTTTAGGCTGAGGTCCAGAATATTTCATTCAATGATAGTCTTTGTCTCTGGGATGATCACATTTTTGGCCCACAGGAAGCACTGTGAGGGCTGCTAAGTCAGAATTCCTGTGAGGGAAGGGCCACAGCATCTGAGGCAGCAGCTCCCGTGAGGGTGACCCAATGTGATGGCGTTGGTGACTTGCACAAACTCCTGACTGCTCCTCAGCCCTCACTCACTGAAATGTCTGGCAGCAGCAGATTATGCTTTTGTTTTATCTTAGAGTGTGACTGGAACCAGATTTTTTCTGTCCATAACACACCTGTCAGATATACTGGTATGGATGCTTTCTCACGCTCAGCTCCCTCTCATTCACTAGGCCAGCTTTGTAAGGACAGGGCCAAGTGGGAAATATGTACAGTAGGAGAATAACAAAATAATTCATTCCACGTGATCTTCAGCCTCATCTCCGCAGGATGGTTTTCTCAGTGAAGGAGACCCACCATCATGCTTCCCTCCCTGAATAGTTGGCCTCTGTCAATGTTGCCCATTCAGGGTGCACCAGCTTGGGGCAGCTCTATGGCTTGGCTGACTAGTAGATGAGTCCCAAATCCCCGCGGGTCAACGGCCAGCCAGAATGCTGCCCTGGCTTAGGGCTAAGCTCAGAGCAGGGGAGAGAGGGCTACATCTAGGCCAGTCTCCCGTCACCAACAGATGATGACATTTACTCCATCAGTGGGCAGGGAGTCACCCACATCTCTACTTATGCTCATTCCTTCCCAACATCTGGGATCGTCTATCCAAGGCCTCGGGGCATATGGATCTGCAAGTTCAGCCAGGCTATAAACCTTTGCAGTATTAGCAAATCTAACAAGTTCCCAGGTGATGCTGATGCCGCTGGTCCAGGACCACACACTGAAGACCACTGGTCTAGATTAGAACTTTGCCTCCATTTATACCCTTTGCTAATCAACTCAGCTTCCCAGACCAGACCTTATTAACTGAAAGTAACCAAGCACTAAATTTTTCCAGGCAAGATACATCCTCTAAACCAGCTTCCCTCCCAACTTCTCAGCTCTGCCAATGGCACCACATTTCTTCCAATCACTCAGGCTTGAAATCTCTCTCTCTCTCTTATTTAGACCCCCTCTATACAGTCAGTCATCAAGTCCTTCCAAAACTTCCTTTAAAATGCCTCTCATGCCTTCCCTCCCTGCCCTCAGTTCCAACATTCTAGCCCAGGCTTTTATCATCTCATGCTACCCTGGCCCCTGATTTTAGTCTCTGTCCCTTCCAACCCATCTAGTACACCACTACCAGGCTAATCTGACCTCCAAGACTCCTTCCAGCTCCAAGTTCAGTATGTCTTTCAACATGTCACCTAATTAATCCAAAAGCCTTCCATAAATCCTGCTCCACTGGGCCTACACACCTTAATAGTCACCCGTCCTCCAACATTTTCTGTGCCTCTCCAAAGGCTGACTCCACCTCCTGGCTGATGGTTCTGGAAATGTAGTCCCGAATAACACCTGCATCAGAGATATCTGGGATGTGTGATAAAGATGCATATTCCTGAGCTCCACCTCAGACCTACTGAATTGAAAGCTTCTGAGGGTGGAGCCCAAGAACCTGCACTTTCGCAAGCTTCCCAAAGAAATTCAATGCATGTTAAAGTTGGGGAACCACTTCTCTAACCTCCTGCTGTCAACGGAATTCATCATCACTCCCTCTGTATGCTATCTATTGCTGTATAACAAATTACCCCAAAATCTAGTAGCTTAAAACAACACTTATCTATTAGCTCACTGTTTCTGGTGGATCAGAAACCCAAGCATGGCTTAGGTGGGCCCTTTAGCTCAAGATCTCTTATAAGGCTGGTCAGGGCTGTAGTCATCCCAAGGCTCAACTAGGGAAAGGTCTGCTTTCAAGTTCACTCACCTGTTGGCAGGATTCAGTATCTCGTAGGCTGTTGGACTGAAAGTGTCAGTTCCTCAACGGCTGTGGACCAGGAGCTGCCCTCATTTTCTCGCCATGTGGACCTCTCCTAGGCCAGTTCACAACATAGCAACTTGTTTTATCAGAGGAAGCAAGCAAATAGAGCCATACAGAAAGAGAGCCAGCAAGACAGAAATCGCAGTCTTTTGTAACCCAAGCATTGAAGTGACATCTCATCACTTTTGTTGTATCTATTTATTTGAAAGAAGTCACTAGGTCCAGGCCACATAAAAGGGGAGAGGGCTACACAAGCTTGTGAATACCAGGAGGTTGGGAGCCATCTCAGAAGCCACCTGCCACACCCTCTTCAACATCAAATACACCCTTTTAGCCTGTGTTCTTGCCTATTTACCCAGCCACCACAGAAGAACTAGAAACAATAGAAGTTCTGGTTCACAAGAAAACAATACATAAAGATATGATTTCCCTAGTATGACTCTTTACCTTACAAAAGTCTCTGATTTTAGTGAAGGAGAAAGCAGTTGATCAAGACCCACAGTACACATTTGGGACCTGCTGACAAACACATATTCATTAGCTGGACCAGTTTTCAACCCTGGCTGCAGATTAGAATGCCTAGGGAGCTTTTTTAAAACATACTGATGCCCAGGGTCCCACGACAGACCATTTAAATCAAAATTTCTGAGGCTGGAGTTCTAGAATCAGCATTTTAAAAAGATCTCTAGGTGATTCTAACGTACAGCCAGGGTTGAAATCTACTGAGCTGGCCCATTCTTCCACCCGCACCCGCTTTTCTGAGAAATGTTATATGGAAACAGTTTCTGCTTTGGATAGGTTGGAAGCCCCTTCCAACTGATTTGGAAATGACCTGTGAAGGAAAAAGAACTGGATGCCTACACTGAAACACAGCAAGAGACGTCTCTTAGTGGAAACTGACAGAGGTGGCCTCAGAGTGGGCATCAGGTTTGAGACATGTCTAGGCCAGAACAAGAACACACAAAGTCAATATGTGTTCAGTCAGTGCCTGCCTTAAACCTGATGATGGGCTAGGAACCACAGAGAAGGAAAAAAAGGTATGTTCTCCAAGACAGAGGTTGCAAACTGGAGCCCATAGATGAGATGTGGCTCACAGATGTGTTGTGTGCATGTGTGTGTGCGTGGGTAGTATACACGTGTGTTTTGTTCACTGCAATCAAGGCCTACATAGGTGACTATTTCTACATACAACTAGCCATATTTGGAAAAAAGATAAGAGAATTTAACATGCATCCTTAGTATATTAAACTCTGAACGTCTACATTTTTCTTCCAACAGTCTTATAACTTCACTGAGGAATTCAACGCTAAAATATACATAGACCATCATTTTAACTGATTTGCTACCAATGAAATCAGGGATAGAGTTAGTTTCTTATTAACAACACTGAGAATTAACACAGAAAATGAAGAGTCCATAGGCTTTTGTTTAACAATAGTATCTATAATTAGCAGTGTTCATAAGAAGCACTCAATAAATATTTCGTATGTGAATTAAATATCCTTACCTATAATTTCATGCTTCCTATCAACAGATGTTTTTGTACTCTAGCATAGTGCTTTTTTAAAAATTGGAATTTGTTGCCAATATTTAAAATAAGGACATTTCATGTAAAAATCCAGATTTGGGGATTCTCTTTTAAAAACTGGCAGCTCGAGGACACTGTGCTTACATTCCCACACGGTAACAGTCAGCAGAACATGAATAATGGCTCCCTCTTCCACCTAACTATCTCCCAAATGAACAAACTTTACTCTTGACATCCTCTGCCTTGCTCCAGCAGGCATGTGGAAAACAGCAGAGGAGAGTGGTTAAGAATGTAGACTCGATAAGACTGCTTTGCGTCCAAAGGTTGTTTCTATCTATCATTCTTTAATGGTATGACTAGGTAAGTTATTTAATATCTCCGTGTCCCACTTTCTTTTTCTGAAAATCAGGGATAATAATAAAACCTACTTTACAGAATTGTTAAGAGGATTAGTAAGTGAGTTAATACACATGAAGAGCTTAGCTCTGTGCTCTGCCAAAAGGAAGGCACCAGGTAATTATTAGCTATTGTTATTTGAGTGGAGTGCAGTATAACACAGTAGCGAAGAGCATATGCACTGGAGTCAGGGCCAAAATCCCAGCTCCAGAACATACAACTCACGTGGCCTTGAGCAAGTCACTCGCTATTCTTCAGTTTCCTCATCTGCAAATTAGGGATAATAATAACAACCGTGTAGAGTTGTTGTGAGAGGACTAAATGAAATAGTGTTTGTAAGATGCCTGGCACAGAGTAAACACTCAATAAATGTTACCTGCTATTGTTATTCCGATCTATCAGGAGATGAGATGGCACACAGGACACTGGCGAGGAAGATCAAGTCAAGTGTCAGGTTGGGTAGTGCGTAGACTAAATAGACTGAGGAGCAGGAGACGATAAGAAAGTCTTAAAGCATTTTTGAAGACCAAAGCAAGCACTAGGGATTTTCTCCAGAGGCCGTCTAATAGCCAAGGGAATTTACCACTTAATCTGCCACGTGCCCAAGCACTCTGGGAAGCCACTCCCTAAGCCCAAACCCCTTGCAGGGCTACCTACTGTCTTTGCAACCCATCAATGTGACCAACATGATACATTAATCGTGTCCTTAGACTTCCAAGATAATTAAAGTACTAAAAATAATGGCTCCATAGATATGAATGTTCCTGAAACTGACAGATGTGACAAGTAATGGAAGCAGAAATTACAGAGTGCAGGAGCAGCACCGCTGTTCAACCTCTCCCTGCCTGGCCCCTGACAAGGTAATCAAAACACACACAGAAGAGTTGCATTTTCATCGGGGTGGTGACACTTATGCATTAATGGAAATCAAACTTTAATGACCACAAGATTTGGAAAGAAGAGAAACACAGGAGTCTGTCTCCTGCTTCCCCAATCCTGGGCTCCTCGGAATCCAGGGCAGGAATCACTGATAATTAGTGATGAGACAGTTGGTCTACAATTCACCAAGGAAACCTAGGAGAGAGTGTGATGGTAAAGAACCCAAGGCAGGTACCACGTGTCTTAATGATCTAGACACTCTCACCTCACAAGGCCGTTGCACATCATCTCGTGGATCACTTACAGGAGAATTTTAATCTCAGGGAGACTTCACCCCACCCCTCTGCCCATGCCTCTGAGCTCCCTACACCCACGGATGTGTGCTCATGGAATACAAACTCATTTTAATATTAGTCTGAGAAAAACACAATAAAAAATCCTACAAAACAAAAACTAATACAGTACATAAAACACGTGCAGTTCTAGAAAAAATTCGGCCAGTCTTGTTGATATTTTCCATAGTAGTGGTCCATGCATTGCATTACTGAATTTGCATATGTTGTAGGAATTAACCACAACAAAATTTTAATTCCAGGCCATTTTTGTTTCCAAGAATGCCCCAAGGCCACTTCTCCCCTAATACTCAGCTGTTGCTCAATTCAGCAAGTGGGAATTTTAACATTGAAAGAGGTGAACTAGAACATGGAAAGTAGATCTGCCAAAAACATCAAATGATTCATTCTGAGGTCAAGTGCTAATGAACTGTGGATTAGCATGACTAATGGAAAGCTGGCTGTAACTCACATTATTAAGTGCTGCCCCATTCAGGAAAGGGCAACAGTGGAAATCAGGTAGGAAGGTCAATGTTGACAAAGCAATGGATGGGATTCAGAAGAACAAACTGATAACTAATATTACCACCTGCCCTCCCCTCCCCAGTATCTGGAAAAAAGAAGCCAGCACTAGATTTCTAAGTTCGTACATCTCAAACTTTAATGTGCATCACCTGAGGATCTTATTAAAATTCAATTCCTATCAGGTAGGTCTGTGGTGAGGCCCGAGGTTCTGTATTTCTAACAATCTGGAAGAAACGCCAACGCTGCTGGTCCATCCACCCACACTTTGAGAGCAAAAGTCGAAAGCAGAGATCAACAACCTCTGGCCCACAGGCCAAATCCAGCCCGCTGCCTATTTTTGTACAGTCTGTGAACTAAGAATGATTTTTATATTTTTTTAAATGGTTGGGAAAAAAATCAAAAAAAGAATATTTGTGACACATGAAAATTGTGTTAAATTCAAATTTCAGTGTCCATAAATGAAGTTTTGTTGGAACACAGCAGATCCATTCCCTTACATGTTGTGTATGGCTGCTTTCCAGCTGAGATGATTATTTGCAGAGACCATATAACCCACAAACAAAATATCTGCACCCTTACAGAAAAAGTTCTTCGACCTCTGGCCTAAAGCATCAGTGAAAGGGATTATGCTGGATCGTCCCATGGAGAGAAGGGCTTTGAGTTGGGAAGAGGGAAGCCACTGAGCCTGACACAGAGCTCACACTCGCTCCTGCTAAGACTGGGAAAGGTCGGAGAACTGAGTGGCAAAGCCAGTGCACCACTTGTGGACACAGTGCCCCCGACAGGTCAGCAGTCAAAAGCGCAGACCTCAGTGAGCAGATCCTCCAGGCCCTCCTGGTGCCCAAACACAGTTAACAGGAACCTACGTGTGATGACAACCTCTGGGAGCCCAAGGAGCAACAGTAAAGATGAAACCACTAAGAACTAAGGACCTGACCCTCATCTGATTTTCTGGTGCAACAAAAGCCCAGGACTCTTCAATGATCTTGTGGAGGAATGTAGGAAACCCCCAAATAACTGAGATTTCATTTCCTGCCCATACAACATGTTGGGGGCTCTGAGAAGACTACACTTAATTTTTAGAAATAAAAGAACAGAACATATCTTGTCTGTATTAAGTTTACTAGGGCCTCTATAACAAAATATCACAGGCTGGGGGGCTTAAACAACAGAAATTTATTTCTCACCGTTCTGGAGGCTGGAAGTCCAAAATCAAGCTACCAGAAAGGGAGGTTTAACTCTGAGACCTTCTCTTGGCTTGTAGACTGACCTCCATCTCCCTATGAGCACAGGCTTGAAAAGAGGGGAGGGTGGGAAAGGGGCGAGGGAGAGGGAGAGAGAAAGCATGCATTTGCACACGCACACATGCAGGCACACACACACACGTGTGCACAAGAGCACTCTCTGGTGTCTCTTCTTGTAAGGACACTAATCCACTAATCCTATGTTATCAGGGTCTCACCCTTATGATCTCCTTTAACCTTAATTCCTTCCCTATAGGCCCCATGTCCAAATACAGCAACGTTGAGGGTTACGGGTTCAACATATGAATTTGGGGAGGACACAGTTTGGTCCATGACATTGCCCTTAGTGATGTGTACTAAAACTCATACCTGCTATACCCATTTATATCCCTGATTTTATGAGTAGACAGAGAAGATGACTAACTTCTGGTCTGATTTAATGTGAGGACATAAAGAGGTACACTCATTGCAAGCTTTCTCCTCCACTGACCTGCCACTGGCCCCCAAACGCAATATCCGAATTATTCCTTTAAATGAAGGCTACCTCACTCAAAGGTCCAGGTCGAACTATAAATCCATTAAGTAGAAGAGCTGCACTTTACCCTAATGGCAGAGAAAATTTCCTAGGTCTGGAAGGCACAGCCCAATGTGTCCTTGACAACAAATACAATATTATAGCTAAGAGCACGGACTCAGTCAGACTGCCACTTACCCAGCTCTTTGACCTTGAACAAGTCATTCAATCTCCCCATGCCTCAGAATCCCCACACATATAATTGAGTTAGGCACAGTAATATACCTCTTAAGCTTGTTGTGAAGATTAACCTAATTAATATGTATCAAGCACAGAGCCTGGTACACAGGAAGCACTCGATGGGCAATAGTTACTCCAGAATATACCCAAGTTAGTTGCCACCCAGGAAAAGTGACAGTCCAGGAGGAGGGTATATATATCCCCTGCCACATTGCCATGTACATCCAGGATTTGCAAAGTCCAGTTTGTAAAGCATGAAGCCAAGAACAACCTTGGGAAACAGAGGAAAAGACACCAAGGAACAGACACTCGGGCAAAGGAAGGCAATCTGAGAAAACTCTGGATCTCGGAGTGTTGTCCAGAAAGGACCCGTCTAGATAAAGTAACCGGGGCAGGGTGAAGGCAGTACAAGGGCACTGCGTGCCTGGGGAGAGAGGAGTGCTTAGACAGTGCTGAAGACCTTTCTTGTGAGTCCTAATTTCTGAGTTTCTTTGGGGTAGAAAGATCTTACAGCAGTCCCAACTCAGACCTGCTCTGCTGCAAACAGGAGCATGAGCTATGCCTAAAACATCCAGAATACTGGAGAGTTTGCAACAAAAAGGCCACTTTCTCTTTCGGGAACAAAGCGATGCGATGCAGCAATAGCAGCCGAGACACTGTCGTCCTCCATTCAGAAACAACAAAGGAAATTATCCTTAGGAGACACAAGCCCATGTACAACAGACTAATGGGCAAAATATTTACCAGGCTGTAGGCCCTTTATTCTGTATGCAAATGAGTTGAATCGGAGGGAAGAAAGAACCAAAAACAGCTGTTCTGTTTTCTTTCTCCCTGTGTTGACCGGGAGGAAACGATTTTTCAAGTGGTTAAAAAAAATAAATGACTCCCCAGCTATATTGCTCCTGCTGCAAAGGCAGCCTCCACACTTAGATTTCTTATTGTTCCATCGTCCTGAATACATGTAATTATTCTAGGTCTAGTATTATCTGTCCCGCACAACCAGCAGAGTATCTTCCTGAACTCTTGTCCTGTACCACAGGGACCGACCAAAAATAAAATCCACAGAATAGCAGAAAGTGAAAGGATGCTCCCATGTCTGATGCAAAATTTCTGGAGGAAGGCTATGTCTCCAACCTCTCTCTGCCCCTACTATGCACATGGGCACATGCTCATGCATGTACACACACACACACACACACACACACACTCAAGAGCCACATACTTCCCTCAAGACTTGTGTAAGGAACATGATTACAGATCCTCAAACTCCTTCCACTGCATCATGCTTGGGCTGTACCGTAGGGATGTAGTCACCACCCACACACAGCCTGGAAAGCGACAGGCTTGCCTTAGAACTGCCTCGAGAGCCATATGTGCATCGGTTGCAAAGCCAACTATGATTTCCTCCTGGGCACATGGTTCAATATATGTTTTTGCACAGGCAGGCATGGACGTGAAAGTCATTTTTCAAGAACTCAGTTCCTCAGATGTACATATTTATACACTTTGCCATGCTATAGAACTTTCTATTGAGAGGGGGACATCTTGTGGATTATCTCAGAACTGAACATTTCTGGAAGGCGAGCCACTAATAGGAACAGCACCACCGATGAGAACAGCAGCCCCCCTTTTCTGAGCACTTCTATATGCCAGGCACAGTACTAGGAACTGTACATGGCCTGTCTCAATCCTCAGAGTGCACCTGGGAAGTAGGGGTTATTTTTTCTCATTATGCAGATAGGGAAACTGAGGCTCAGAGAAGTTAAATAACTTATCCAAAGCCTCACATCCGGTAAGTGGAAGAGCCAGAATTCAACTTCAGGCTTTACTGGCTCCAAAGTTAACTAGCTTTCCTTATGTTATAAAACCACCACTATATTTAGCAGAAGTATGAGAACTGATGCTGCCTAGTTCACTCGCTAAGAGAGCAGGCTCTGGTGCCACACTGCTTGAGCTTGACTCCAACTCTGCTGGATGTCCTTGACAGGAGGCATATCCTGATGACCCTCGTGGCTCATTTCCTCCCCCTTCTTGGTAGTTTGACCAAAAGCTGGCTCAGGTGCACTGAACCTAACAGCAGAAAGACAAGGCCTCTGGCAAATGTCACCATCCCCGGTGCACAAGGCTGTTCCCAGGGCCTTCAGTATGCAGATCCTTGTGCTCCATATGCCTGTTCCCTGGTGTAGTCACTAGGCTGGGAGATCCTTTGAGGTATTTCTTGTTCCTTAAGATAACTAGGTGTTCCGTAACTCCTCTGAGGCCAGCCTATAAATACGTAATGTGAGTTAGGGACAGGTCTCACTCTTGCACTTAGAGTGCTCTCTGTCCCAAGTCTGGTGTGCCGGCCCAGACAGACCCCAACCCTGCTGGAACCTTGCCCCACAGAATATCTACGCATAGAGAACATCCATGCCTGGCCTGTGCCGTGGGAGGATGAGAGTTCAGGGGACTGCAAGCACTCTGCTACTTCTTAGTTTGTAAATACTGCCCGCACAGAAACCCTACAGTGTATGTGTATCATGTGGTACTACTGGTACATGTCCGTGACCCCCTTGCATGACAAACTTGAACATGTTACTTAGCCTTCCTGTGCTTTGGTTCCCTTATGCATTAAAAGAGGTGATACCAGAGTATCCACATCATAAGGGTCGTTAAGTGCATCAGTAAGTATACAGAGCTGACAGTGCCTGGTCCAGAGGAAACACTCCATAAACATTAGCAGTTAGTGTGGCTATATTCAGAGCAGAAATGGATCTTCAAAGTCATTGAGTTCAGCCTCCTCACTTTACAGATGAGGAAACGGAAGTCTAGAAAATAGGACATTTGAACAAGTGGACACAACTTCTTAGTGGCAGGATAAAGCAAGATCCCAGATCTTTTTCTCCCAGTCCAGTGTGACTCAAAATGTTTGCATGTAGGGGCCGGCCCAGTGGCACAGCGGTTAAGTTCGCACGTTCTGCTTCGGCGGCCTGGGGTTCACCGGTTCGGATCCCGGGTGCAGACATGGCACCACTCAGTAAGCCATGCTGTGGCAGGTGTCCCATATATAAAGTAGAGGAAGATGGGCACGGATGCTAGCTCAGGGCCAGTCTTCCTCAGCAAAAAGAGGAAGATTGGCAGCAGATGTTAGCTCAGAGCTAATCTTCCTCAAAAAGAAAAAATGTTTGCATGTAAACAGAACTTTGTAAATTGAGTCCCATATTAAATGTCCTAAGAGTATCAACTACTTAAAAGAATCCTTAATGAGTCCTTATGCAATGTGATAAGCATCTCTTACTTACCATTCCCTCTTCCCAGCCAGATCTTCCCCATCCTTAAAAGCCCCACTCAAAACATCACCTTTAAAAATCCTTTCTTCTCTCTAGCCTCCCTCCCCTCCCCCAGCTCTGGATTCTTGCAGCACTTGTCATCTCTGCTGCATCATTTAGCACTTAATACTCTCTCATACTCTTTTGTAATGTTTCACGCTGCTAATTTCATCTGTCCAGCCAGACTGTAGTTTCCCCAAGGGTAGAGAGCATTTCCTCCTCTTCATCTGTATTTCCACAGGCTCTAGCATTAAGCTGAAAGTCTCTTGACAGATGTTTGTTATTTCTTTACTGGTTTTTATATACATTTTATCAAAGCAAAGTACACTTGAGCCATGCTAACCAGCAAGCTCTATGTCCACAATGCCAAAACACACCTGTGATTCATTCCGGTGCTCCCTCAGGATGGTCCTTAGATACTGGAGCTGGGTTCTAGGTCATGTTTATACAAGTGCCCCCTACTCCCATGACATTCCCTTCTTCTGTAAACTCTGTCCACGCAATGCTTTCCAACAGTTTCAAAATAAAATGAGTCAGGCTCTGTTCCAAGCACTTTACATATATTAATTCATTTAATCCCTACACTAAGACAGGCACTACTAGTATCTCCAGTTTACAAATGGGAAAACTGAAGCTCAGAATGGTGAATAACTTGTGCAGGATCACACAGCTAATGAGGCGGAATCCAAATTAATGAGGCAGGGTTCAAATTAAAGCTATGTAGTTCTAGAGCCCACACTTTTAGCCACTCTGCTCTAGTGCCTCTGGACCTTCACAGTGATGCTCAGTGGTGTGTGTGCCATCTGTCTTCTCCAAGGGAGGAAACAAAATATTTTCAGTGGTAAAACAAATGAGAAAAACCAACTCGTCAATATTATAATATGACGACACAAGGCCATGACAGGTGAAAAGCGGAGAAGCAGGAGTCCAATAACAAGCATGCCGTTATGGAACACTTGCTAAATGCCAGGTCCTGAGCACTTTATGTGCATTATCTCTTTCAGTCCCTAAGACAACCCTGTGAGGTTATGTTATCTCCATCTTTTAGATAAGGAAATGGAGGTTTACAGAGTCCAAGACGCAGAGCTGGTTAAGAGGTAGAGCCTGAATATTAACCCAGATATGCCTGCCCCCAAAGCCAGAGCCCTCAAGCGTTATGCTATACTTGTGATTGGGCTTTGCGTAGGCATAGAAGATTTGGGCTCCTTGTTTGCACACTAAACTGGTTGTACTAGCATCAGGCAAGGGGGTGAGTATTATTTTGCCACTCTGGAGAGCCACAGAGCCAGGGTCACCAGAGAGGGGATGAGAAGAGACAAGACCTATGCAGTCACTAAAAATTAGAGCTTGCAGCACATAAGTATTCTGGGACAGATGGACTGATGGTAGTGAGAAGGCATGGCTAGGCCAGCAGAACACCACAGAGCAGTGGTTTTCAAACTTGAGGGGCTCAGAATCCCCTGGAAGGCGTGTCACAGCACAGGTTGGTGGGACCCTACCCCAGAGTTTCTCACTCACTAGGTCTCGGGTTGCACCCAAGAATTTGCATTTCTAGCCAGCTTCCAAGTAATACTGATGCTGAAGGTCCTGGGACAACACTTTGAGAATCTCTGCCAGAGGATATTCCAGGTAGGAGGCAAAGCCCTGGCCTAGCCATGAGGATGTGAAATAACTGACAACTTCTAGTTAGAAGAGACAGTGAGAAGGCACCAGCTAAGAGCTTATCCTGATAGCATTATTGGACCCTTCCTGCTTCGCACCCTCTCTACTTTGTACCTGCAGACTCACTCCCACTCCTATTTAAAGGAACAATCCTGACTATGAGCAAGAAGGACTTAATTAAAGAGCTTCCCTCATCAATATCCTGGGCATTAGCAATGTCACACTGAGAAATCAATGTCTTAGTCTCAATTCTGTTCCTCGGAATCTAACATTCCAACCATCTATAAAGGAAGTCCTGCTTTGCTGATGTCAGACCCACCCAAGGACTGGGGCTTCTGCTTCTGATTTGCAGCTTAGAAACTGACGTGTTGCCGCCTGCTGTCTTGCATGCCCAGTGCAGACTGTAGGTCAAACATCTTAATTCCTTGGGCACTTGAGGCTACTTTTACCCTCACCAAGGAGAAGAATCCCTCGTGTGGATCAAGGTATTCTCAGCACCACAAAAATCTATTTTAGCAGGCTTCCCAAATGCAAAGCTCTCTGGTGAGAAGAGTGAAGGGTCTTAGTATTTACCTGTTCTTTTAAGTCTCGTGTGATTGGTATAGGAAGACTGGGCCTAGACGATCCTCCTGCTGGAGATCTTTGGAAGGCCAAGAGGAAGAGGGTAGGGTCCAAGAGAAAGGAAGAAAGGAGTCAGTGGCTTACATTTGCTCTGCTTTTAACCTTCAGAAGAATCTCTCTCTCTCTCTTTCTTCCTTTCCCCCTTTTTGGAATGTAGGAACCAGAAGGTTAAATGGATGGGTCCAGGAGGCCTTTGGATGGAAAAAGAGGCCTAGAGTAGCCTGTCTCCAGTGGGGGCTTCATGCTAAAGCGAGAGAAGAGCTCTCAAGGCCCATGAATGTTTCAGGCCAGCTTTCCCAGAGTCATATGGTACATGAATTTGGGGACCAAACCCCCAGCAATTAGTGAAGAACATGCATTTGTCTGTAGTGTCCCCTCTGCGTCTTATAGCACTAGGGCCCCAGCAGAACAAAAGCAGTAGGTGACTAGAAGTGACCTGAAAACCAGCTAGATTCAAGATACGTTGTGAAAGCAGCATTGACCATCTGAGTGACATTTCTAGGCTTCAGTTTCCTCACCTGCTAAAATAAATGTAGTAATATTCTCTACCTCACAGAAGTGTTGAGAGGATTAAAAAGGATAATACATGAAAAGCACTTACCTGAGCACAGTGTTTAGCACAGAGTAAGGGCTTTATAAGTTGTATCTGTTATTATTATTTTTTATTATTATTATTTCTCAGTGCTTTTGGACTGAGATGGGTCCCTGACTTGCTATGTGACATTCATCTTACTACTCTGGGTTTCAGTTACTTTATCTGTGAGCAAAGAATGCAAATACCTGCTCTACCAACCTCACCAGTATGTGGTGAGAACAAAACTAACTGTTCACACGCTTGGAAAAAAAAAAGATAAGAGCTCAATTTGAACGTCAGGTAGTAAAGAGCGTCACTTGGCTTCTAGTAATCATTATTCTCGGCAAATAATTTAATAAAACAGTCAACCCAGCATCGGTCTGTACCACCCCCCCCATTAGCTGCATCAATCATCTTAAGATGACACAGATTTCTGTGTTGACTTGCAACTCATGTTGCATTTTATAGACTTCTTAATTAAAAATCTAATTAAGCTAGAGCTCCAGTCTCATTTACTGAAAACTGGGCAGGAAACTTTACACCAACCCCGAGTAGAGGAAAAAGTGCTATGAAACGTGGCTAAAGATGTAGGCATGGACCAGAGCAGACCATTCAGGCCCTTGCAGACCATAGGAATGAATGGTTATCCTACGGCCAATGGAAGCTATTGCAGGGTTTTAATCTGAAGGGGCAGGGGGACGGTGAAAACATAGTTTGATTTCCTATGGCTGCTATAAGAAAAATGGATTGAAAAGAGGCAAGCATAGAGGTAGAGGGGCCAGTTAGTAGGCTAATGCAGTCATCCAGGTGAGAGATGCTGGTGTTTTGGTCTAGAGTGACATCAGTCAGGATGGAAAGAAAGGGAAATATTTGAGAGATCATCTAAAAGGTAAAACTGACAGGACTTAGGGAGGGGTTTAAGGTAGGTGGGAGGGGAGAGAGATCAAAAATAATGCTACCAGCACCACCGGGTTTCTGGTTGGAGCAACTCGATAGATCACGAGGCCTTTCAGTGATGTAGAGGGCACTAGAAGGGAAACAGGCTGGGGCAGACGTCTATCACAAGTACAACTTGGAATATGTTGAGCTTGAGGTAACTGTGGGACTCCAAGTAAACAGGTACAAGGATAGATCTCAGAAAAGAAAGGTCTGAACTGAAGGTATATGTTTGAGATACATTCTTTCCCACAACCAACACTTTGTGTGGACCGTACCTGGGCCTGCTGACTGTATTTGCTTCCCACTCACAACTACACCCTTCTAGGGCATATATCAACCAGAGTTTAGATCTAGTCCAAGGTCATTGCCCTTGTCAGGTTGGTACTGCTGCAACAGTAAACTGAGCCATGGCCAATTGTGTCCTGAGTTGTAATAATGAGCCGATTAGGAGTGTCCAGATCATGGATGTCTACAAGACAGAGCAAGATGGGTTAGGGTAGGAGGTCATGGTAGTTAATGTTCTACACAGGAAAGAGATCCTAAACGGAAGTCAACTGGCAGCCTAGAGTATGAGGCATATGTCTATACATCTTGAATTCTGAGGTGAAAACTTATCTCCAGAGATCCAAACCAGGAAAAAGGCATAAGCAAAACCCGAATAAGCACATACATTGGCAGTGGCATTTGGGCTTCTGCAGGGACACTTAGGGAATGGAGTGAGAGCAGAGACTACTTAGGTAATAATGTCAGTGTATGCTAGTCACAAGCACCTTTTGCTAGTAATTTATTTTAACTACTGAGATCACTTCATATTGCATTATCATGCATATATTTAAATGAATAATCTTAAGATCCTGAATGGGATAGTGTGGCAATTACATAATTTCTCCAATAAAAGAAAAGAGGGACTCTTTCTTAGTTGTGTATTTTTAGTTGTGGGTCCTTCTAGTTGTGGCATGTGGGACGCTGCCTCAGCATGGCTTGATGAGTGGTGCCATGTCCAGGCCCAGGATTCGAACTGGCGAAACCCTGGGCTGCCGAAGCGGAGCATGCGAACTTAACCACTCAGCCATGGGGCCAGCCCAAAGAAGGGCTCTGAGATGCATCCTAAAGTTGCATTTACCTGAGTGCTGAGTGATGTGATCAACTGACAAGGACCAATCAGCAGAAATGAAACGAAAACAAGGACATAATTAGCAACACCCATGCACATGTGCACACACACACACAAGGACATATGCACAGTACTTAACTGGATTTTATTAACGTGGATTGTTTTCCCTCCTATAAGTCAGTTTATTATTCCAATGGTAGATTATAACAGAACTTTCCAACCCTATAAATTGCGGTAACTTGATGTGCCACAAAAGTGTCATAATGAACTCATCCACCCTCAGGGCAGCTGGGTGGAGCCTGGGGCTGACACCGGCCTCACCCATCAACCTCACTGTGCCCTACAAATATCATTTTGTGTCCTGTGACATGGAAAACCTTGGGAAGCACTGGATTATAATATGTATTCATTTTCTTCTTTACTGCAAATTGTTACCATCAGCCTGGAGGCTTTATTCACATACTTAGCTGACATTTTCTCTGTATGTATTGATTTTTTTTAATCTGGGGTTGCTTTGGGGAAGGTTGATGGAGATGCAGAGTGACTCAAGCAGCTACCTGACTTCCCTTTACTCCTCCACTGATGGTACACTACAATGCTTCCAAATGTGTTCCACTGGTAGTACAGGAGTTCTTTTGAGATGGCATCCAGATCAATAATGTATGTATACATACACACATCGAAACCCATGATTTCCAAGATATCTTTGCTTAAGGAAAAGCTAAAATAGTAAAAAAATTTTCAAAAGATTATTATTAAAAGAAAAAAATCCAGTAAGATAGTAGAGGTGGTACCTAAATTACAATTCACTGAATCTTGGAGGCACTAATCTAATGTAAATTGCACACAGGCCCTGAAGTCAATAGACCTGGGTCCAAATACCTAGTTTGCTCCTTATAAGCTGTGTGCCCTTGGGCATATTTCTTCACCTCTCTGAGTTTCAGTTTTGTCATCTACAGGTTGGAGGTAAGAAGATTGTTGCGAGAGTTAAATAAAATAACAAATATGCACAGTTCATAATATAGTACCAAGTACATAATGAGTTTAAGAAAAGTTGGTTCCCTTCTCCCTAAGCCTAATAGTATTCTTTGACTGAAATCACTCATTGGAGCTCAAAGTTGACCCCAAACAGAAGGCACCCCAAACTCTGACTGGGTGCTTTCAAAGAGACAGCCTCCATGCTTAAAATGCTGGATAAAGCGAATTTAGATTTGCCCAGATAATTATGTTCAAACTTTGATATTTTAGGTATGAAGTAATTTTAACTGAAAGCGAGGCCAAACAGGAAAATTACAAATTTGAACTTGGCTCTCAACAGGAAATCACTGAATTGTCCTTTTCTTTGGAGATTTCTCTGTTGGTTTTCTTCAAGCTTTTCCACAGCTCTGAGTTGACTGATACTCATGAGATAGTAGCTATTTGCTTTTCAGGACAATGTTCACACCGATGACAAAAAGGCATCAAGAACTGAAAGGAGAGAATTCTGACCACTTTGGGCCTTATAAGTCCCTTTGCAGCATCATTTGGAACTTTGATTTGCTTGTGAAACAAGTCAGAATAATAGCCTACATGTGTGGAGCGCTTTCACATAAACCATCTCTGCCTGCTTCCATCTCCTTTGCAGAGGTCAAAGGAAACCTTTGCTGGTAGACCTGTCACCCAAAACATGAAGAGACGCCATTCTCCAAGGAGCAGGCAGAGCAGAGAACTACGTGGTGAGCTGTGTCTTTTAATATAAGAAAATTCAGGAAAAATCACCAAAACCTACGCAGCTGAATAGAGATATTTTTAAAAAGGAGCCCAATGCCAGAAAGCAGAGGGTCAGTCATATGAGAGTGGAGTGGCAGGGACGACAATGGGGAGAGAAGACAGGACCTGAAGAAATGAATAGGAAAAGCGCTGTTTTCGTGTCTGGGTTTAAAGGCCCAGGGTCAAATATTTTTTGTTAAATTCACCTCATTGTTTCAGTTGTATTCAGCATCTCAAAATGTTGTGTGTACAATAGAGAGATGGAATAACACTGAGCGCCCAGTACTCCTTGAGATCAGTCTTATGCAGTATCACTTGACTGTGAACTTGAAAGCATGGACTGCGTTTCATTTCAGACCTAACTAGCTGCCAGGCTCAATTCTGCTGGTCTCTTATCCTTCAAATAATCTCACTCTCTACTCCCACCATACACGCCAAACATACTGCATCTCCACCTAGACAGTGCATAGGCACTTCAAACTCATCAAGTCCAGAGCCAAACTTAACATCTCCACCTCAAGAGAAAACTGCTCCTCTTCCTGTGTTGCCATCTCAAGCACATACCACCACCCCAACTCACTAGTTTGTGCCAGAAACCTGGGAGTCATCTTCAAATGTTCCCTCTCCTTTACCTACCGTTTCCAAGCGGTCACAGTCATTAAAGTCCTGTCACCTCTGCCTTCTAAATCAATCTCTCTCTCTCTCTCTCTCTCATCCAATAGTTCTCAAAAGTTATTGTGCACCAGATTGTTAAAAATGCAATTGCTGGGGCCGGCCTCGTGGCCGAGTGGTTAAGTTCTCGCTCTCCAGTTTGGTGGCCCCGGGTTGCACCGGTTCGGATCCTGAGCGCCGACGTGGCACTGCTCATCAGGCCACGCTGAAGTGGCATCCCACGTGTCACAACTAGAAGGACCCACAACTAAAATATACAACTATGTACTGGTGGGGGGGGGGGTTGGGGAGAAAAAACAAAAAAGATTGGCAACAGTTGTTAGCTCAGGTGCCAATCTTTAAAAAAAAGCAATTGCTTGGATTCCACTCCAGTCTTACTGACTTAGATTTTGTAGGGACAGGATCTGAAATTTATACTTTTTATAAGCTTCCCAGGTGATTAGATCAAGCTTTGAGAATCAGTGTTCTAATCCATCCCCTCCCCTCCAGGCGCCTTCCAATGCCTTAGTTCAGGAACACATCATCACTCCCCTATAGACTTTAAGGTTCATGAGAGTAGGGACCATGACTGTTTTGATCACTATTGCATCCCCAGTGCCTACCTAGTACAGTACCTAGCACACTGTAAGCCCTCAATACATTTTTGTGGAATGAATGAATGAACTAGGGTGAAGCGGTAGCAGTAAAATATTCAGGATAGAGTTTTATACAGTTTATTGCCATTCGGTTCAAAAATTCAGTTTAGCCAAGGACACAGCTTATCTAATCATAACCCTACAAAGCACATTTTACCCAATAATCTCAAAATCCATGTATGGTGGTTATGGTAATGCTAGCTGCTATAACAAATAAACCTAGTGGCTTAACACAATAGAAATGTACCCCTTGCTTACCCAACAGTCCAATGTGGGTACTCCTGGTCAGCAGGTGACTTTTCAGATGGAAATACAGGGACCCAGGTTCATTACATCTTGTGGCTCTTCCATCTCCAACACACTTAATTCCAAGGTCACTGCGATTGTCTGTGTCAAGAAATACAAAGAGAGGGTGTATAATGAACATCTGCTTCCAAAATTGACACAAACCACTTTCGCTCACATTCTATCAGTAAGTATTAGTCACTTGGCACCACCTAGATGCAAGGGGAGCTCAGAAATATAATCCCAGTGACAACTCCATAAAGATAGGGAATATTAATTTCTTGATGATTAATTAGCCATCTTTGCCATGCCATATAAGCTGGTAAGCTGACTCTACAAATCCACTTAGCCAGTATATCTAATTGAACTTTAACCTTAGAGACAATTTACAAACTAATTTTCATTTCAGAGATTGGCTGCACTGTTCAACTGTACCAGAAGGAATACGGAGTTGTTTCATAGCTAAGAATGTCCCTGAGGAGCTTAGCTAGGAACGGAACCAAGAGCCAGATGAGCTAAAGGTGCCAATTGGCTCACCTCTCCTAGTTTGCTCTGCATCTCCTTGCTGGCAAACTCGACTAAAGCACAAAGTACAGTTATTTTCAAATGTGGGCTTTTGACCTCAGAGCTCCAAATCCTTCCTCTGGGGGAATTTAATGCCCAAATGACAGCTCAGCTAAGACGAAGAGTTTACATCTGAAAGATACCCGCAGAAAGTTGCAATGGCACAAATTCATCTCCATCAAGAATTTGCTGCCTGAACACACACACACAAAAATTGTTTGGGTATATTTGTGCCAATCTTCTAAACTATCATAGAAAACCGCTGGGAGCACAGACATTTAATCATTCTGGAATGGAATGGCTTTTGGGGACAGCATGTCTTTGGGTCTATTTCTATTCAAAGTCTTAAAGTGCCTCAAGTGCCTGGCTAGCCTGATGGATTAGGTACTGAACCCTAAGGCTCTTGAAGTCAATGATTTATGGCAGCTGGAAGCTGTGAAATGTCATTCTGCTGAGAGGGCCATACAGCATTCAGTTGATAGAATTAGCAGACACTTGAACATACATTTTAGCACCAGCTGCTAGGCCCTCTAGAGATATTCAACATATCCAGATGTAAGCTTCCCAGGAAGGCCCATCAGAGCCTCAACAGCAGCCAGAACCAAGGCTAGCCTATCTACGTGTGACATATTTCTAATGTCGCAGGAGATAATGCATCCAATGGAGATCTTATTATGGATCCTCACCCCTCCTAAGTCCAGTAAATGAACAATGTTCGAAGATGAGGCAAGAAATAGAAATGGATTATCAATCCAGACTCAACAACCACTCCCAACACTCTTCAAGTCATTGAAGGAAGAGCCAAGTTCCATTCCCAACCTGTCCTGGCCCAAGTGGATCTAGCTCATCCACAAAAGCTTGAGTCAGAAATGTAAGAGCCCTGCTCCTGGTGTGTGCCACTGTCATCTGCCCCCACATCTGGAAGAAATCCAGGCAAATCCACCCCACTGCTTGCTGAACCACTCTGTCCTTCACAGTAGAATTCCTGGTGCTTTAGCTCAGCTTTGCCTCCAGATTCAACTTCCTTAGGCTCCCTCATTTAACAACCTGTTCTGGACTTGCCTTTTTGGCTCAATGACTCTCCCTCTGTTCCTTCCAGCCCCAACCACAGTCCTTCACTTGACTTTGAGCATGATGTACCACACTTTACAGTTATTGCCCCTGGCGCTGTGGGACCAATGGGCTGCTATGTTTCCTGCACCACTTCCCCACACAGAGAAGGGAAATAGACTCTCTCCTCAATACACAGAACAATATCTCACTGAGCACCTACCATTCAGCATTGTCAGTGGCTGCCCCATCTCAGATGTTTAGACTAAGCATTCAACTACCTTTATACAGCCCCATACCATCTTGGCTGTTCCCCAGCACTAGGACAGATGCCAGATATTTTCACAATATAATGAGGTACTAGGCCACCACTGTATTAATCATTATCTACTGCTGCATAGCAAATGACCCAAACCCTTAGTCACTTAAACATCAAACATATCAGTTTCTGAGGGTCAAGAATCCTGGAGCAGCTTAATTGGATGGTTCCAGCTCAGGGTCTCTCAGGAGACTGCAGTTGTAGGCCAAGGCTATAGTCATCTGAGGGAGATGGAGAAGCTCACACTCAAGTCTTCTGGAAGGAGGCTTCAGTTCCTCACCACAAGGGCCTCTCCATAGGGCTGCTCACAGGACATGGCAGCTGGACTCCCCTAGAGCAAGTGGACTGAGAGAGACTCCCCAGGATGGAAGCCACAATCTTTTTATAACCTACTCTTGGAAGGGATATTCCATCATTTCTGTTCATTAGAAGCAAGCCACTAAGACCAGCCCACATTCAAGGGGAAAGGAACTAAGCTCCACCACTTGAAGAGAAAAGTGTCAAAGAATTTGGGCACCTATCATTAAAACCACCACAGCCACCAAACACCTCTGGAAGGGAGAACAAGCTTTTCTCTGGCCCCCTTCTGCGTACTTCTACTGAGCATTCAGAGCACCTCCATTCTCCTCCTCCAAAGCTCCTCCAGAGCCTTGGTGCCCAGTGCTGGGGAAAGCCTTGCCTTGTATTCCAGTCAGTTTGTGGGTTCCAGCTACATGCCTCACTTGCTGTCAGCACCATTTCCCATAGGCCAAGCCCTGGTTCTAACAATCCATGCTTAGTCTAAGAGAACCCCCTGGATTTACCTGATCTACACCTGAGGTTATGCTATAGCTTCCCTGCACTTCTGTAGTGGGAAGAATATGACACTCCTGGATCATATTCCCCGCACCTGCCAAAACTGGATGGAGGCTGCCACGCCTCAGTCTGGACTTCATTTCTAACTGCACAGCTCCCCTTGGAGCCACTTCTGCTACTTTGCTTTTCCCCCAGAATTCTTGCCAAGCTTCCCACTAAATTGGCCTCTTCGTTCCCAGCTGATGATGACAAAATACTGAACTGGATCCTTTCCAAACAGAAGCTCAACATGTGCTTCCTGAATACAGAGAACTGCAAGCCCTCATGGGAAAATGTCAGAGAGCAGATGCCCTTCCAGCGCGCCCAGAAATATCCTTGAGACCCCTTCCTAGGCCCAAAGTACGACAATGACTACCAGGGAGGTAACTCTTTCATATCTGCAAAAATGTGTTTTTTAGATTTATTATTTTTAATTATGATAAATACTCTATCCCCAAACCCCTAATAACACTATATTTGGCTACAGACATCAATCAAAATTATATCCCTCCTAAAGTCACAAATATTCATATATTATTGCATATTTATAAGTTCGTACCTATTATTTATCCTCTGCCTTTTTCATTTAATATTACTTCAAGTACAAATGTCCATATATCAATATAGTCCCCATATTTGTCATTTTTAATAGCCATGGTCCATTCCATCTCATTGACACACGTGATTTTGTTTAGCCACTCACCTCTTGCTGACTATTTAGTTGTTTCCAGCTTTTAATGGCTCTGGTAGAACTCCCATTAACATTTGTAGAAATTACTGTACTTTGTTTTAAGGTTACAAACTAACTTCTTTTGTCTTAAGACTATTTTAGTTGAAACGCATTGAGCACATTTCAGACTTTTTAATCTAATTTGTACCCCACCTACATCTAAAGAGATTTTAGATGGCTTACAATAAAAGCACACATACAATACAAGGCAATACATGCATAGATACTGATAGGACAATTAAAGTCGAGGTAAAACATAATTTGGGGCCAGCTCCATGGCATAGTGGTTAAGTGCAGCGCACTCTGCTTCGGCGGCCAAGGTTCACAGGTTCAGATCCCAGGTGCATACCTACACCACTCGTCAGCCATGCTGTGTCAGCAACCCACATATAAAGTGGAAGAAGATTGGCAGAGATGTTAGCTCAGGGCTAACCTTCCTCAAGCAAAAAAAGAGGATTGGCAACAGATGCTAGCTAAAGGAATATCTTCCTCAGCAAAAAACAAAAAAACAAAAAACCCACAATTTAAAAGGTTTATGTGAGGGCAATAGACTCTAAACTTCATAATTCATGTTTTGTGATGTAATAATGATGTCTATGAGTCCAGATTTCAGTTTCTTCCTGTAGTGGTATTTGTTTGTGCCCCACAGAGGGAACTTTCCATCTCCCAAAATAATCCTTCCCTACTCTGTTATTTAAGACAACAGAATATGGTGGTGACTTGCTTCCTGTGTGACCTTGAACAAGTCACTGAATCTCAGTGTTCCTCAATTTTCTCATACTTAAAGCAAGGATAATAGCTTCACTTATAACATAGGGCTGTTATGAGAAATAAATGAGTCAATATTTTTAAAGCAGTTAAAACAGTGCCCAGGACATAGTAAGTATTACATAAGTGTTTGCGAAGTAAATAAAACAATGAGTCCTCTACATTTAGAAGACAAAGAATAAAGAGAAGCAAGGGAAACATTAAAGCCACAGATAGTTTTATTTGGAAAGGCATGCCTCGTTTGGACATAAGATAAAAGACCAAACGAAGACATGAACACTTCCACACACAAAAAAAGTCATTTTAGAGAGCACTTCTTGATGTAATATTGAGGATTGAGGCTTTAGGCTAGTAGGAGTTTGGAGGTGGAAGTGGTTTGGGGATATCAACTTTGGAGTGGGAGAGTGATTTTTTAAAAAAAAATCCATGATAATTCTGTTCTGAAATAAGTAACCTTATTGGTATTGGAATGTCTCAAATGCCTGCCCCTCACCCAAAGAACCATTCTTCCTCCAGATACACTGTTTGGGGTGTTTAATCAAAAGGTTTCCAATTTTTCTAAGAGATATTTCTTCTTCTCCCCTAAAAAGAGATTTCCCCTCTTTAAAAAAATCTGTTAAATCTCTATCTCATGCCACTACCAAAATAAAGACCAGATGGATTAAAGATTAAAATACAAAAAAAAACTAGTTTAAAACTGGTAGAAAATACACGTGCATGTTATACAATCTCAGCATGGAGAAAGTCTTTCCAAGCATAACCCCAAAGGCAGAAAATCCAAAGGAAAAAATTGATTTATTGACTAAATAAATATTTACAAATTCTGTCCAAAATTCCATAAAGAAAATGTAAAGGTGAAAGACAAGCTGGGAAAAAAATATTTACAATATGGCTTTCAAAGAGTTAATATACTCAATCTATAATAAGCTCATAAAAAATCAATAATAAAAGATAAATATCCTAATAGAATAATAGACGAATTATATGACTAAGCGTTTGCCAACAGAAGAAATGCATATGGGAAATAAATATTACCGAATCCAATAATCACAGAAATGCACATCAAAGCAACAATAAAATACAGTTTTTCTTGCATAAATTGGCAGACATATTAAATGTTTCACTAGAGTGGGGGAACTAGGTACTCTCATACCTTGCTGGTGATTGTAAACACCACTTCTGGAGGAATGGAAACACCAGAGAAGCAAAAGCCTTTAAAATATACATACCCATTGACCTAACAATTTCATTTCCAATAAGTTGTCATAAGGAAATTAGTGACAACACGCACAGCATGTTCACTGCTGAGTACATATAATTTCAACCAGCCATATGATGGCAGAGTAGGCACACCATTAAAGATTATATGACCGAAGAATGAGAAAATATACAAGATGAGTTACCAAATTAAAAACAAAAAGATTAAAAACCAGTATATATTGGAAGGATGGGCCTTTTCAAGCTCCTGCTTAAAACCATTCAGTGCTTTCCCATTGTTCTTAGAATGAAGTTCTGAAACCCTTAACCTGCATGGCCTGTCTAGTCCTTGCCTTAGATTCAGCCTCATTATCCCCCACATTCCTCCTTTCCTGTCACCCTAGCCTTCTTTTAGGTCCCAGAACAGGAGTCAGCAAACTTTTTCTGTAAAGGGACAGACAGTAAATATTTTAGGCTTTACGAGGTGCCACACGGCATGTGTGGGAACTATTCAATGCTGCAACTATTCGACTCTGCAGGTGTAGCACAAAAGCAACCACAGACAATACGTAAACGAATGGGCATGGCTGTCTTCAGATAAAACTTTCTCAAAAACAGGAAAGGCACCAGCAAATCATGGTTTGCCCAGCCCTGTCCCAGAACACCTCATACTCCCTCTAGTCACTGAGCTTTTGCTTTTCCCACATGCTATCACCTCAGCTTGGAGGGATCTTCCCTTCTCACTCCTCCTTCCCCTCCCCACTTCTCCACCATTCAAACCTCCTTGGCCTAACTACTTCCTAATCATCTTTCAGATTTCAACTCAAATGCCACTTCCTTAGGAAAGCCTTCCTTGAGGTCTAGACCAGGATCGGTCCCCTTCCCACACACTCTCACAGCACAGCGTGCCTCTTCTTCATAGCATTTAACACAATTTGTAACTGCATGTTTAATTTGTGATGATGGGAAAACCCTCATTAGGCTCTGAGCTCCATGGAGACAAGGACAGTCAGTGTTTTGCTAACTAGTATATCTCCAAAGCTTACAAGAGAGCCAATAAATCCTCACTCAATAAACCCTTATTGAATGAATGAATGAACGACACATACCAAATGGTTATCTTTGGGTAGTAGGATTATGGGTGATTTCTGGATTTCTCCTTTGCACTTAAATGTGTTTTCTGTTTTCTGAGTCACACTCAAATTGCTGTTGTAATTAGGAAAAATAAAAATAGAAAAATCAAATTTTTAAAACATCATAAAAGCAATGCATCAATAATTGTGAAATGATGTCATAAGAATAAGAAGACTTTGAGTAAACGCATGATCAGAATGGGTAGAGTTACTCTGGAAGGTCTCCCTGGTTGTATGTAAGCTGGTAAAGGGGGAGAGGAGGGCACAGCAGGTGGGGTGACTAGGGTCTGCAAAGACAGAAAGGTAGGAAGTAACGCATGCTCCTGTAGCCTCACATGAAAATGGAAATGGAAAATCACAAAACCAAAAACCTCAGGAGAGACCAGAAACAAACAGTGTAGAGGAGCGTTAATGGCTTCCACTGAACTTTTCCCCTCTCCTTTCTCTTCTTCATCTTGCTTTTGAAAGTGTACAAAACGGCAAATCCCCAAGAGTGCCCCTGATGTGCTTTCTAAAGAATCCAACATAGTTCACATTTCCAATCAAACTTGAACGCTGTCTTAGCTGGGGCACCATGGAGACATGTGGTCCCACCTGGGTGACACATCAAATGAAATCCCTCACAACAGAGCACCAGTGATAATTAAGCTACTTTTATAAAGTGCACTGGAATGGCATTTTCTCAGAGATTGTCTGCAGGTTCCTCTCAGTCCCTAGAATTTCAGTTCTTGCTCCTTATCTATCAAAAAGACTCACTCCTCAGCTAGGAATGCGCCAAACATTTTGACCAAGTACTTATCTGCACAACCACAAAACCAATATCATCAGTTAGGGGAAAACAATTTCCTCTGGCAAGTAGAGACAGCCTAATTGCTTAATCTGACAGGTTATTAATGGTTCAAGCCAACCAAAAGCATAATGGATATTGATAACCACTGGCAGGTTGGACATTTGACGCATACAGTATTGCTGGAAATTACTTACATCGAGGGTTGCAACTGACCGTTAGACTAAATTGTCCAATCTCCGTGGGTTTCATTAAACAGTTCTATCAACTTGATAAAGAGGCAGGCCAGAAAGTTAGCCCATTAACTATAGCTCTGGAAAAAAAGAGGCTAACAGGGTGGAGGATATTTACAGTATTTATGTTCCAAATCAACGTGAAAATAAATCTTCTCAGCAAAATTGTACTCTGGGTGCTGAAGACGGTTGCCCCCCCCCCATTTGGATGGTTTGGGGGGCCAGACCTAGACTGAGCCATTACCTGGAAATGACTGTGAATTGGGGGGAGGTAACAGTGGCATTGAGTTTAGTGTTCCAGGATGTTCAGGGTCTGATTCATTACTCACCGGGCTCTTCTTGAGAAAAAGCTGAGTCTCATCCAAAGCAGGCATCACTTCCTCATGCCCCATCTCCCCTTTGCAGAGCAGCAGGGATGGGCTAACACGTGGACAGAAATGGCAACTGCCCCAGATCCCGCCAGGATGCCCAGTGAGGGCTGAACGCAGCCCTGAGCCTCCTTTGTGTGCAGAGGACTTCGAAGAGGCCTAGGGAACCCAGGAATCACTGCTAAGCGACCACAGGGGAAATAATCCACAGCACAGTGAGAGTTTCCATCTATATTCTTCCCTCCTCGACGTTAATAAACCCCTTCCATATGATCAGTAACAGCAGCAAGGCAAGTCTTAAAGACTAAACTGGATTAGAGGTTTAAAAGAAGAGAAATGGCTCAATTAAGCACAATGGAATAACAGAGAAACTAAGAACCAAAACGGTAAGAATAGCAACAACAAACAGAAACCCTCTTTTCTCTCAAGGAGGTGGCGGGGTTGAGAGCAGTAGCGGCAACGCTGGAGAAGGCTGTGGCTATGACCCTCCAGGGAAGAGATGACTTAAACCCAAACTACAACAGTGGCAAAGACGGCGCAGACAGAGAAGAGGGGGTGGGTGTAAAAAATATTAGGAAGTAGAATCATTAGTTACTGACGGAGAAGGGGGCACTGAGTGAGGAATCTAGAATTGTGAGGCTAATATATAATCCTTCAAATAAAATTAAGTGAGTTAATATTTGTAAAGCACTGAGACCAGTGCCTGCTACGTAATAAGAGCTATATAGGTGCTGGCTACGATCATTATTATCTTCCCGGGCAAACGAGAAGTGTGACATGCCAGACTAACCAGGATGTAGCAGAAGTTCCACATTCAACAACAGATTCTCTACGTCTCTGATGTGAAGTTTGCACGGCACCGCCCTCCTATACCTGCCCTCCCAGACACGCAGGTAACTGGCTCAGGCCTGCGCTGTTCTGGTCTAATACCAACACGCAGCATCCATATGCCACTCCACCTTGAACCAAGGGCTTTTACATGTCATTTCATGTGACCTTCACAAGAACCCCATGAGGCTGGCAGAAGCGAGGTGCTGGCTCTTCACATCACTGTGTTTAGTGCTTTCTCCGACTTCAACTCAGGCTCTGTCGGGGCAAGAACAATGTCTTTTTTGCCCTTATCATCCTCCATCAAACCTAGCAGGCAGTTCCAGGTGCTCAGTTCAATGCAGCAATAGGGTTTAAACTACTTTCTCTGAAACCAAATGACCTGGACTTGAAGCCCAACTCCACCTTTGTGTGACCTTGAGAAGTGAGTTCACCTCTCTAAGCCTCAGATACCTCAGCTGTAAAAAGGGAGCAATAACAGCGCTTTCCTCAGAATGTTGCTGGGAGGATCAAAAGAGATAATGAACATAAAGCCCTCAGCACAGCATCCAGCCCCATGCCCAGGAAATGAGAGTTAGACTTAGTATTGTTTGAATGTATGGAAGCCCAATTAATAGAAGGAGTTTTAAGCAGTGAGGGCTAGAGTTAAGGTGTAAAATCGTGAGGAGTTTTTTCCATCAAAAAGATAGTTAGAATAGCGTGTGCACAGAAAGAGATTTGCACAGCCACAGGCCTAGTTCCAGGAAAGGAGCAAAGAGCTCTGAGGGTGAAGAGGAAAAGGTACGAAGGAAGAAGAGCCCAAAATAGATTCAGGAACCCACTGCTTGGCCTGGAAACCTAAAAACTCCGAAGTCGGCTCCTCTGAATATTATTTCCCGATTCAAAAATGTGAGCTCAATTACGTTAGGATCAAAAAACTTTGGCATGAGCTGCAAACAGCTGGGCTCTTGCTATAAATTCCCTGCTGTGACCGAAGCATAATGAAGTTGGGGCTTTTTCATGTGCATTTTTTTTAACCTGTGAGAGAAAAATATAGCTCTAGAAAGTGGAGGAATGCAACTGCCCCTCTTAGACTCTATTTAAATCTATTTAAATCCAGAAATGGCAAGCCCTTGCCAGTCAAAGCTAAATGACTTCTCAAGCATCCCAGGCATGCCAAAAGGGGGCATACAGGCTTAGCAAAAAGAAGATCATAGCTGTGAGAGGCCAGAAATGCCCATGTCTCCCTGCCAAACCCTGGACCTGGGCCATCACCGCCATCTTTCTGCAGTGCTCTGAAGAGGCCCTCAGATAGTCCACCAGGTGGCAGCCAGGCTTGGAAATCAAAGAAAGGCACCAAGGTAAATGCATCTTCCCCCCAGCTCAGTGGCATCTCTTAGTGGCTGCCAAGATAAAGCTGTTGAGGATTTGCTGCCTTTAATTTGGTGTCTTTCTGGATCACAAAGGACCTATCCAGACACCACAAAATGCTATGGCATGCTTTGACCCTGGGAGGAGAAGGAAGGGTAAGAAACTCAATTCGACATAGCAGTGACCCAGTACTGCCTCAGGCTGGAGGAAGGGCCCAAGCATATGGGCCATTGAAAACCAATTGCCTGAAGTGAAGCACTGCTTTGCCAACTCAAAATATTTTACCCAACAAGATACTGGTCATACTTTTCCATCATCTCAGTGATTTCTGAAAATTGGGGGTTGTTTCCCCCCAAATAGTTTATGGTGACAATTAAAACAGTTTTCTCAACCCACTACTACTGATTAGCTGGACCACATATAAACAATCCTGTACGAGTAGCTATCTTTTCATGTATCCTACCTCACCTCTTCAGTTACGCTGTAATCCTGTGGAAGTCTGGGGTTGTGTCTTATGTTTTCTATAGGAGTCCCCAGAACCTGAATGGCTGTGATGCATTGGAAGCAATCCTTGGGAGAGCTGAATTCAAATCTTGGCTCTCCACATAGTAGGTCTATGACATTGACTCAGTTTCAGGACATCTCTGGACTCCAGGTGGCTCATCTGTGTAAGAGAGATGCTTTTGTAAGGGCAGGAAAGCGCTTCTAGAACTGGAGGAAGTGAACTTGGGATGCAAGAAGCCACAAGATGCATAGGAATCCCCCATGACCATTAATTTTACCCGAAGAGGGGGAAGAGAGGGGAAAAAATTATATGTGCATCAAAACAAACACAGAAATACTATACAGTAAAATGCAAAATTCTCATGATTTTCTTAAAGAGCATGCATGAGACTTCAAAGTAAATTTGTGCTGATTTAAGGTAACACATTGGGGAAGCACCTGGTTCTTACTAGATACACAACAAATACTCATTAAACTGCACTGTTGATTCGCACATATCTGTAGGTCAAATAAAAACAGAAAAGAGTGTTATTAATCAAGATCAGCCTTAGTCTTACAATGTGAAACCTCCCAGGAGACAAATTTCAGATAAAACTGCCAGAAGGCAGGTACTGCATCTGCCTAACTTTGCCTGTGCCCTGTACACTTTTGATAGGAAGAGCGAACCAAGTTTATGTGCCTACTTGATCTGGCCCCTGCCTACCTCTCCAGCCTCATTTCTGCCACTTCCCATCCTGCAAACTCCAAGCCCTGGGAATCAGGAACTTTCGTACATCCCTTTGCTAGCTGAATTGCCTCGCAATGCCGGGTAAGAAATTCTCTCTTTCTGGCCTCTATTTTCTATTTGGTTATGAGATCATGTGCTGAAAATGATGGGAGAGGTCACGGGGTTTCCTTGAGGAAACTGCTACAGTTGTGAAATAGGCTCTGTGGGGAAACGACAAGGATGCCAAATGAGACTAACCTTGAGAGGCCAGCAAAAGAGAACTTTCTGAGTTTCCAGCTCCAACAGGTAAAGAATCTGCTAGGGAGCCACAGAAAAGGTGAGGATCCATGTGAAAAGGATGTGTCCAGCCATACTAGTCTTATTTCTGTTCCTGGAACATGTTAAGCTTGTCCCTGCCTCAGGACATTTGCACTTGTTTTTCCTGACCAGAGTGCATAAATATTTACTGAAAGTCTGCCATGTGCTGGGCATTGGAGATATAACAGTGTACAAGACAAACGAGGTGCCTGCCCTCATGGAGCTTATAGTCTAAGGGAGAAAAACAATAAATAAGAAGAGTAAATAACCAAGATACTTTTAGATAATGGTTCAAGCAGGGTGATGTCCTAGGAAGTGACTAGATGGTTGACTTACATTGAAAAGCAAGTATAGTAGATTGAATGGTGGCCCCAAAAAGATGTGTCCACCCAGAACCTCAGAATGTGACCTTATTTGGAATTAGGTAAAGATGTCAATCCAGTCCCGGATTAAGGAGGGCTCTAAATCCAATGACAAGCCTCCATATAAGAGATGGAAAAGGAGAAAGCACAGACAGAGAGGAAGGCCATGTGAAGACCCATCTGAAGACGGAGGCAGAGATTGGAGCGATGCTGCCATAAGCCAAGGAACACCTGGAGCCACCAAAAACTGGAAGAGGAAAGGAAGCATTCTCCCTAGAGCCTTCAGAGGGAGCACAGCCCTGCCAATACCTAGATTTTGGACTTTGAGCCTCCAGAACTATGGGAATAATTTTCTATTGTTTTAAATCAACTGTGGTAAGTTGTTATGGCAGCCATGGGAAACTAATACAGCCAGAGAAGGTCTCCGTGAAGAAATTATTCTTAGGCTGAACCTCGAATGATGAGAAGTAGTCAGCCACAGGAAGATCTGGGGAAAGTGCACTCCAAGCAGAGAAAAGCAAGTACAAAGGTCCTGTGGCAGGGATAAGCTTGACAAGCTCCAGGAACAGAAGTAAGAGCAGTATGGCTTTAAATAGAGGCTTTTATTATATCAATCTAGAAAGGAACTTTCTGCATCAATCAAAGACTAGAATAAAACCACAGCAGATTAAAAGAGATTTCTGCTGAACAGGCAATGAATACTACCCTGATAAAGGATTGAGTTTATATATTTAGTAAATTTATTTACCAATAATAAACATTATTCATATTAAATATGTTTATTTATTTGATAAATTTGTTGAGTACCTGTTCCGTGCCAACCAGTGTGCCGTGGGTTTTGACATATAATGTGATAAGATACAAATAAGATAACATTTGTACAAGGGCTGGAAAATCACATGGCCTTGTTATGACAGTTGCACCTGATTAAACATTGCACAACATCAGAAAATTACAAGTTCAAGATTATAAATGTAGTGCCAGGGAGCACATTTATGAGAAATCAAACAGTCCATCAGGCTGTGACGCCATTTAAAAGGTCCGTGGCCAGAAGCACTCTGCATCTTTAGGGGACGGTCACTGCAGCTCTGTAGCACCAGTCACAGCTCAGAAAATGCTTTGGAAATAAATGTTAATTCAATCTTACGGGATCCCAAACAGCTAACAAAATTCAACAAGAAAGAAAAAATATGTCACACACCAAAGCTTAGAAAGTAATGACTGTTGCTGTTACTTTAAAGACCGTGTCTCCACATTTCTAACCAGAAATATCTTGCACTATAGAACTTCTCCAGCCACCCAGGGGAAGATGAAAGCTTGGTAGCAGTGGCTCATATTGGCGATTGGTTTCAAATCTACACTTCCATTATAAACGACTATATATAAATGGCTCTGTACTCTCCAGTACTTGTGAGTCTCCCGGCCAAAGCCAAGAATTATGTGGAAACATGTTAAGTCCGACCGTAGTCGCGAAACAGACCATAGAGAAACAGGGACTTCGTTCAGTCAGTTGCGGCGCAGATCTGAGTGCCGAACTCACGCCCTCTAACCCTTTCTCCAGCCGAAGCTTCCAAAGCACTCTCCTCTCGTGGTGACCGCCATTTCACAGGTCAGGCAGCCAGGAAAGTGATCACCTGGCTGTTCCCTAGTGTCACACAGCTGACACTAAACTACAGCTGAGACTAAAACCCAGGAGCCGTGGCTTCTGATTCTCAAGGGAGGATTAGAAAAAGAAAAAAAAAAAAAAACCTGGGCACTTGATAATCAAGATTCTCACGTATCAAAATACTTGCCTGAAAAATGCCAGTTTGTCTCAGCCCAAAGTTCCTGGTGTTATCACTTCTGTAATGTTTCCACCCTAAATGCATAACCTGAATCTCATCTTAAAGAAACATCAGACGGGAGCCGCCCCGCGGCCGCGCGCTGAGATTTTCTTTCAAGCGTCTGTGCGGGCCGCATTTTTGCTGGTTTGGATTCTGGCGCGGAAGCAGTGCTCGCACCCCACTAAAGGGGGCGTCCCACATAGCACGATCTAAAAGAACCAATAACTAGAATATGCTTTGGAGAGAAGAAAGGAAAAACAAAAACGACGACGCACAGCAACATACGTTAGCTCAGGTACCAGTCTTTAAAGCAAAAAATAGAAATTCAGCTAAGTTCATCGACAAAATAATTGGCTTGTAATTTCTAACTGTCAGGGTCGTTAAACACAAAGAAAGACTGAGGAACCATTTCATAATAAACACTAAAGAGACGCAACTAAATGCAATGCAATGAGTGATGCTGGATTGGATCCTGTTTTTGTTTTCTATAAAGGACGTTGGTAGGACAATTTGCAACTTTGAACCAAGTTTGAATATCAGAAACAGCATTGTATTAATTTTCTGGTTTTGATCATTTTATGTGGTTATATAAGCTAACGTCCTTGTTTTTAGAAAATGTACAATGAGGTATATAAGGATAAAGGAGCATTCTGTAACATTCTCAAACAGATCAGAAAAAATACATATTTATAATTGGAGTATGACAAAGTGAATGTGGTAAAATGCTAACTTTGGGAGAATCTGGGTGAAGAGTATATGGAAATTATTTGTACTATTTTTGCAACTTTTCTGTAAATCTGAAATTATCCCAAAGTAAAAAAAATTAAAATATCCGTGGCTATCCATCCTTCTTGCTCTAGTCTGCTTTAGATGGAAAGTCCATACACAAATCATCCTCTCCTCCTGTAAAGCTGGCTCCAGCTAATTTAAGGAGCGCACCGCTGCAGGCGGCCCAGTGTTTCGTTGGTTCGAATCCTGGGCGCGGACATGGCACTGCTCATCAGACCACGCTGAGGCAGCGTCCCACATGCCACAACTAGAAGAACCCACAACGAAGAATATACAACTATGTACCGGGGGACTTTGGGGAGAAAAAGGAAATAATAAAATCTTTAAAAAAAAAAAATTTAAGGAGCGCATAATAATATTTAAATCTAAGAAATAATTGAAGTTCACTTTAATTTCAAAATTAGACCTATGTCACGCAGCACTGTGAGGAGGCAATGCAGAGAGTCCAAAATAAACCTGGCGAGATTATTCCAGGGCTGCTATGCCAATCAGCTTGCGAATTGGCACCCTAAAGGGAAGAGTGCCATCTCTGCACAAGTTGCCCTGCCGGGTGCCTACCAACTTGCCAAGCACCAGCGCAGATTCCGAGATGTTTGTCCACAGCGCCAACTTCCATCAAAAGCCACTGCCGCAGTATTCCGTTTGGCCACCTGAGGGCGTGCTAAAATTATTTTTTCTAACTCGGGTATTTCCAGGCATTGAGGAGGAAGGTGTGTTGGGGATGAGAGTCCCAGGTGTCTTCAGGTCCCTTTGCAGATTCCCGATGGGACAGAAAAGAGAAGCGTAGTTCCGGCCTTCGCAAAACTGTGCTGTCTTCAGAATTCAGCTTGTCTTCTGCCTGCATCCCTGGCCACCTTTGGCCTTATTGTCAGAGTCCTTTCTATCCCCCTACACCCCTTTCTCTTCTCCAGACATCTGGAGCCCTCTTTCTCTCTTTCACCTTCTTCCAACAGTTTTGCCCAAAGCACTCATTCCCACTCAGGAATAAGACGGATAATGATGATAATCACCCTAGCAGAATGTCACAGCATAAGAAATTGATAATGATGATAATCATGATAGCAGAATGTGGCACCTCTCAACAGAGATTTGAATGTTGACAGAAATCCATGCCTTAAACTATAGGATTAGACTCAGATTAGAACTTCAGGCCTCAAAGCTGGTGGAAGAGAATGTGGGTGCCCTCAAGAGCCTTTATCACTCTCCTGAAATCACACCGTGAGTGCCTAAAGGGACGTGGTTAGCATCCAGCTAGGCAAGGGAACAGGGGGCCTGGGTTTTGTTGGGGAGGGGGAGGGGAAGGTTTGAATTTCAGGGCTGAAAACTGGACTCTAGAAAGGTGCTGGCTGGAAGGTAGAAAGGCAGATGGAGTGAAGGAAAACGTCACCACTAGGAAACTCAACAAATCCCGTTATCACAACCTACAAAAAGGTTAAGTAATACAATTGTAAAGCAGATTGCTGACCCTTTTGTAGTTGTCCTTCTTCCTCCCTCAGAAAGTAGAAATTTCCTTGATTGAAAAGCAGAGAGAAGAGCTGGCCTGGTGGTGCAGTGGTTAAGTGCACACATTCTGCTTCGGCAGCCAGGGTTTGCCGGTTCCGATCCTGGGTGTGGACATGGCACTGCTTGGCAAGCCATGCTGTGGTAGGCGTCCCACATATAAAGTAGAGGAAGATGGGCACAGATGTTAGCTCAGGACCAATCTTCCTCAGCAAAAAAAAAGAGGAGGATTGGCAGCAAGATGTTAGCTCGTGGCTAATCTTCCAAAAAAAACGCAGAGAGGAAGGCTGGGTACAATAGAGCAATCCCAGTGGTTAAGACTTCTGTCGGAACTGATGGTGTCATGGGATTAAGGTCTGTCAAAGGGAACATTCATTTCCTAGAACAATGTTCTTTTAAAACATCTAGTGTCCATCATCTATTTTAGGAGAAATTGATTATCAATACAGATCTAAAATCACCAATTTAAAAACTTGTAGACTTATCCATTTATTGATTCAACAACTACAGATGTGGATTTCAGATGCCTTTTAAGAAGTTTGATTTAGAGGGGGTGGAGCAAAATGGCGGGGTGAGCTGACCCGGGATTCTCTCCCCTCCAAAATACAACAAAAGATTGGAAGAACTGAATTTCAGAGAATAAACATAATGCCAGCTCGTTAGAGACCTACAATACCAAGAAGGCGGAGATCATAAACCTTGCTTACACCTTCGGAGGCGCTGGAACGGTAGGAGAGAACATCACTCCCTCCCCTAGAGTCTGCGATCGCTGCGGCGTGGGTCGGGAAGGAGCAGGGCAGGGGCCGCGCAACCCGGGGATCAGCCAGGACTCCTGCCACTGATTCAGTGGAGACCCGCTGACGGGGGGAGGGGGGGGAAGCTTCCGTCCACGGGGACCCTATAAATCAAGGGCCTTGGGAGACCAGAGAACAGAACTGATCTGAACTCAGACCGGCACATGTGAGTAACAGCCCCTCCCCCCCCAGCAAAGCCAGTGGGCGCAGCCATCTTGCCCCAAGGCGGAGAGCTAACAGGCCGCTCTCGACCCCCATCTAGTGGCGACAGGCTGTAACTGCAACTGAATTCTACCACCATGAGAAAAAAACCGCTCCTCTACCATCCAGCAATTTATAAAAGCCCCAGACCAGAAAGAAAACAGTACAAACACAGAATTAAGTCCTGAGGACTTGGAATTAGGTAAACTAAGTGATAATGAGTTCAGAGCAGCTATAATCAAAAAACTCAATGAGGTAGAGGGAAAGATAGAGAAACAAGCCGAGTTCTGGAGTTACTTCACAAAAGAGATTGAAATCATAAAGAAGAATCAAACAGAATTACTTGAGATGAAAAACACAATGGACCAGATAAAACAGAATACAGATGCTCTGAATGCCCGTGTAGACAACATAGAGGAGAAAATTAGCATAATTGAAGATAGACAGGCTGAATGGCACCAGACAGAGGAAGAAAGAGAACTAAGAATTTAAAAAAATGAGGAAAATCTCTGAGAGATAATGGATTCAATGAGGAGTAAGAACATAAGGATCATAGGAATTCCTGAGAATATGGAAAAGGAAAATGGAGCAGAAAGTGTGCTTAACAAAATTATTGAAGAGAACTTCCAAAATCTAGGGATCGATGGAGAAATGTGTGTAGAGGAGGGTTTTAGATCTCCTAGATTTGTCAATGTAAAAAGACCTACGGCAAGGCACATAGTAGTAAAGTTGGCAAAAAGGAAAGATAAGGAAAGAATACTCAGGGAAGTAAGAAAAAAAAAGAATAACCTATAAAGGAGCCCCTATCAGACTGTCAGCGGATTTCTCTACAGAAGCCTTTCAAGCTAGGAGAGAATGGAGTGACATATTCAAAGCTTTAAAGGATAAAAATCTTCAGCCAAGAATACTCTATCCAGCAAGAATTTCCTTCACATATGAGGGAGAAATTAAATCTTTTCCAGACAAACAAAAGTTAAGGGAATTTGTAACTAACAGCCCTCCATTACAAGAAATCCTCAAGAAGGCTCTCCCATACCTGAAAAAAGAAAAAAGGGAGAAAGGGGACACAATCCACAGACTAGGGAGACCGATGGATAGAACCAGAACAGGATAGCAAATATTCAATTATAGCATTAGGGTAAAGGTAAGGAAACTACCAAAACAAGGACGATCTTAGCACTCTAACTACCAATTAATAAGACAAGTTGGAATAAAAAATGAAAATAATTATTTAGGAGGGGAAGAGCAAAGGGTCTAAATCAGTATTGGTCAAGTACATAAGAGACCACCAGAGAATAGACTATATTATACATGAGATTCTAAATAGAAACTTCAAGGTAGACACTAAAATAAAGTACAGAACAGAGTCACAAATCATAAATAAGGAAAAATCTAAGAAACCCAGCATAAGAAATTGCAGTATTAAATGGGTAGTCTAAAGCAAACAGGAAAAGAAATGCAGGAAAACAAGATAATGAACGACAGATTAACAGCACTAAGTCCACATGCATCAATAATCACTCTCAATGTGAATGGATTGAACTCTCCAATAAAAAGACACAGAGTGGCAAAATGGATTAAAGAACAAGATCCAACAATTTGTTGCCTCCAGGAAACACACCTCAGCCCCAAGGACAAACACAGACTCAGGGTGAAGGGGTGGAGGACAATACTTCAAGCAAATAGCAAGGAAAAAAAGGCAGGTGCTTCAATTCTCATATCAGACCAAGTGGATTTCAAAATAAGACAGGTAAAGAGACACACAGAGGGACAATATATAATGATCAAAGGGACACTTCATCAAGAAGAAATAACGCTTATAGGTATCTATGCACCCAACACAGGAGCACCAAGATTCATAAAGCAACTATTAACAGACCTAAAGGAAGATGTTAAAAACAACACAATAATAGTAGGGGACCTCAACACCCCACTCACATCAATGGACAGATCATCCAGACAGAAAATCAACAAGGAAATAGTGGAGCTAAATGAAAAACTAAAACAATTGGACTTAACAGACATATATAGATCACTTCACCCTGAAAGAGCTGAATACACATTCTTCTCAAGTGCACATGGAACATTCTCTAGGATAGACCATATGTTGGGAAATAAGGCAAGCCTCTACAAATTTAAAAAAATTGAAATAATAACAAGCATCTTCTCAGATCATAGTGCTATAAGGCTAGAAGTTAATTACAAGAAAAAAGCTGAGAAAGGCACAAAGATGTGGAGACTAAACAACACACTACTGAACAAGCAATGGATCATTGAAGAAATTAAAGAAGAAATAAAAAAATACCTGGAAACAAATGAAAATGATAGCATGCCATACCAACTCATATGGGATACAGCAAAAGCTGTGTTAAGAGGAAAATTCATCGCAATACAGGCACATCTTAACAAACAAGAAAAATCCCAAATAAGCAACCTTAAAGCACACCTAACTGAACTAGAGAAAAAAGAACAAATGAAGCCCAAAGTCAGCAGAAGGAGAGAAATAATAAAAATCAGAGCAGAAATAAATACTATTGAAACGAAAAAGGCAGTAGAAAGGATCAATGAGACAAAGAGCTGGTTTTTTGAGAAGATAAATAAAATTGACAAACCACTAGCCAGACTTACAAAGAAAAAAAGAGAGAAAGCTCAAATAAACAAAATCAGAAATGAGCAAGGAGAAATAACAACAGACTCTGCAGAAATACAACAGATTATAAGAGAATACTACAAAAAACTATATGCCAACAGAATGGATAACCTAGAGGAAATGGATAAATTCTTGGACTCCTACAGTCTCCCAAAGCTCACTCAAGAAGAGGCAGACAATTTGAACAGACCAATCACAAGGAAAGAGATTGAAACAGCAATCAAAAACATCCCAAAGAATAAAACCCCAGGACCAGATGGCTTTCCTGGGGAATTCTACCAAACTTTCAGAGAGGATTTAATACCTATCCTTTTCAAGCTATTCCAAAAAATTAGGGAAGATGGAACACTTCCTAACACATTCTATGAGGCCAACATCACGCTGATACCAAAACCTGACAAGGACACCACAAAAAAAGAGAACTACAGGCCAATATCACTGATGAACATAGATGCAAAAATTCTAAACAAAATTTTGGCAACCAGAATTCAGCCATTCATCAAAAGAATCATACATCATGATCAGGTGGGATTCATTCCAGGGACACAGGGATGGTTCAACATACACAAATCAATCAACGTGATACACCACATCAACAAACTGAGGAATAAAAACCACATGATCATCTCAATAGATGCAGAGAAGGCATTTGACAAGATCCAACAGCCATTTATGATAAAAACTCTGAACAAAATGGGCATAGAAGGAAACCACCTCAACATAATAAAGGCCATATACGACAAACCCATAGCCAACATCATACTCAATGGGCAAAAACTGAACCCCATCCCCCTGAAAACAGGAATGAGACAAGGATGCCCTCTAACACCACTCTTATTTAACATAGTACTGGAGGTCCTGGCCAGAGCAATCAGGCAAGAAAAAGGAATAAAAGGAATCCAAATAGGGAGGGAAGAAGTGAAACTCTCGCTGTTTGCAGACGACATGATCTTATATATAGAAAACCCCAAAGAATCCATTGGAAAACTCTTAGAAGTAATCAACAACTACAGCAAAGTTGCAGGGTATAACATCACTTAGCATAGATCAGTAGCATTTCTATACTCCAGTAATGAACCAACAGAAAAAGAACTCAAGAATACCATACCATTCACAATCGCAACAAAAAGAATAAAATACCTTGGGGTAAATTTAACTAAGGAAGTGAAGGACTTATATAATGAAAATTACAAGGCCTTTCTGAGAGAATTGGATGACGACATAAGGAGATGGAAAGACATGCCATGTACATGGATTGGAAGAATAAACATAGTTAAAATGTCTGTTCTACCTAAAGCAATCTACAGATTCAACGCCATCCCAATCAGAATCCCAATGACATTCTTTACAGAATTAGAACAAAGAATCCTAAAATTCATATGGGGCAACAAAAGACCCCAAATTTCTAAAGCAATCCTGAGAAAAAAGAACAAAACGGGAGGCATCACAATCCCTGACTTCAAAACATACCACAAAGCTACAGTAATCAAAACAGCATGGTACTGGTACAAGAACAGATGCACAGATCAATGGAACAGAATTGAAAGCCCAGAAATAAAACCACACATCTATGGACAGCTTATCTTTGACAAAGGAGCTGAGGGCATACAATGGAGAAAAGAAAGTCTTTTCAACAAATGGTGCTGGGAAAACTGGAAAGCCACATGTAAAAGAATGAAAATTGACCATTCTTTTTCACCATTCACCAAAATAAACTCAAAATGGATCAAAGACCTAAAGGTGAGACCTGAAACCATAAGGCTTCTGGAAGAAAACGTAGGCAGTACACTCTTTCACATCAGTATTAAAAGGATCTTTTCAGACACCATGCCTTCTCAGAGAAGGGAAACAATAGAAAGAATAAACAAATGGGACTTCATCAGATTAAAGAGCTTCTTCAAGGCAAATGAAAACAGGATTGAAACAAAAAAACAACCCACTAACTGAGAAAAAATATTTGCAAGTCATATATCTGTCAAAGGCTTAATATCCATAATATATAAAGAACACTCGCAAGTCAACCACAAAACATCAAACAACCCAATCAAAAAATGGGCTGGAGACATGAACAGACATTTCTCCAAAGAAGATATACTGATGGCCAATAGGCACATGAAAAGATGCTCATCATCGCTGATCATCAGGGAAATGCAAATCAAAACTACACTAAGATATCACCTTACACCCGTTAGAATGACAAAAATATCTAAAACTAATAGCAACAAATGTTGGAGAGGTTGCGGAGAAAAAGGAACCCTCATACACTGCTGGTGGGAATGCAAACTGGTGCAGCAACTATGGAAAACAGTATGGAGATTCCTCAAAAAATTAAAAATAGAACTACCATACGATCCAGCCATCCCACTACTGGGTATTTATCCAAAGAGCTTGAAGGCAGCAATCCCAAAAGTCCTATGCACCCCAATGTTTATTGCAGCACTGTTTACAATAGCCAAGACGTGGAAGCAACCTAAGTGCCAGCAACAGACGAATGGATAAAGAAGATGTGGTACATATATACAATGGAATACTACTCAGCTGCAAAACAGAACAAAATCATTCCATTTGCAATAACATGGATGGACCTTGAGAGAATTATGTTAAGTGAAATAAGCCAGTGAGAGAAGGATAATCTGTGTATGACTCCACTCATATGAGGAATTTAAAATTATGGACTAAGAACAGTTTAGTGGATACCAGGGGAAAGGTGGGATGGGGGGTGGGCACAAAGGGTGAAGTGGTGCACCTACAACATGACTGACAAACATTAATGTACAACTGAAATTTCACAAGATTGTAACCTATCAATAACTCAATAAAAAAAAAAAAGAAGTTTGATTTAAGGGCCGGCCCCGTGGCCGAGTGGTTAAGTTCGCGCGCTCCGCTTCGGCCACCCAGGGTTTCCACAGTTCGGATCCTGGGCGCGGACATGGCACCACTCTTCAGGCCATGTTGAGGTGGCGTCCCACATGCCACAACTAGAAGGACCCACAACTAAAATATACAACTATCTACTGGGGGGATTCAGGGAGAAAAACCAAAAAAAAGAAGAAGAAGAAGATTGGCAACAGTTGTTAGCTCAGGTGCCAATCTTTAAAAAAACAAAAAAGTTTGATTTAAGCCAGTCCATTTTACCCCAGTTGCCCCTGTGAATGAACTTGTGGAATTGTCCATCAAATTGTGAGCCCCAGGCTGGTCTGCCTCTGCCCCAACCCCCACTCCCCAGCCCAGACTGAGTTGCCACCCTACCAGGATCTGTAGAGATGGCCCTCCAGTGAGACAAACCAATGTCTTTGTTCACCCAAAATGGTGAAGCTGTGTGGTGCAATGTTCTAGACTATCAACTCCTGAAAAGCAGGAGGTGTGCCTCTTTCCTTAAGGAGCCTGTACCTTGTTGTCATTGGGTCCCTTGTGCTTCACACAACTCTGGCACTGTGTGTTATGAATAAATAAATGAGTACATAAATACATTTTTTGTAAGTTTGTGTTGTTTTTTTTTTTTTTGAGGAAGATTAGCCCTGAGCTAACTGCTGCCAATCCTCCTCTTTTTGCTGAGGAAGACTGGCCCTGAGCTAACATCTGTGCCCATCTTCTCCTACTTTATACGTGGGATGCCTACCACAGCATGGCTTGCTAAGCGGTGCCATGTCCGCACCAGGGATCTGAACCGGCGAACCCCGGGCAGCCGAAGCAGAACGTGCGAACTTATCTGCTGCACCACTGGGCCGGCCCCTGTGTTGTTTTATAAAGGATATATGAAGTAACCACCAGATGAAGCTGGCAAATGCCTATCACACATTCAACTCTGTAACACCAAATTATTCTTTGTCTCAGTTAAAATCACTTTTTTAAAAGTACAGGAAAGCAAATAGTTAAAATACTGCCAAAGTCAACCTTTAGGAATGAACTTGCTTCTGTACTAAAATGTTCCATATTCTACACTTTATACCTTCTGATTAACTTACAATTAACTTGAAACAACAAGTATTCCCTTAAGATCCACAGCGTGAATATTCTTTTATGCCCGAAAGCAATGCACTGTTAATAAACATAAACTTGCCTCAGAGTCACCGCCCTCTGCAAAGCCTTGCCTTTTTCCAGACCTTCCTCTGCTGCCGCCAGTAAATTTGTCCAGTACTTCCCTCTGCCCATCCGCCTCCTGTGCCACCACAGACTTCTGGCAAGTTCCTAGGACCCCCATCATTTTGTCTGCTCATGCACCTGTCTCCTCTGCCGAAGATCAGGCCATCTTTGTCTCTGCAGCTCCTCTTCCTAGCTCAACATCTGGCATCCCAGAAGCCCTCAGTACACGTCCGTATATTTGTATGTTTTCATAATTATGCGTGATATTTTCCCACTTGTCTGCTCTTTTCACTCTAGCCTTGTAATTGAGTATATAGTTGGAACTCAAGCACAAGGCCAGTCTTAGGACAGAAGCTTGACTGGCCAGCAGAGGGAGCCCCAGAGCCCGGATCAGTGCTAGGGTGACCGGGCAGATTACCTCTCCAACTGCAGCCAGCTCCACCTTTCCTAACCCTCCCTTCCCCTGCTCAGGAAAACTTGCCTATCGTCCAGCCCAGTGAAACTCAGTGTCTGGACGCAGACGGAAGCTGGAAGTACAGGGTCAGGACAGAGTTCCTTCCAAAAGGAGATGTGTTCAGTTTGTAACCTTGAGAAGCTGAAACAGCAAGTGGATGGCAGCATCAGCAATGAGCACTAAATGAGGTATCAAAATCCCAAGAAGAACAAAATTTTTTGTTGTTCTTGTTGTTGTTAAAGATAACATGATGTGAGCACTGTGTGCCAGGCACTATCTTAAGTGATGATTTAATCGTCAAAACAACACTCTACCAATTAGGTAGAGACCATCATCATCCCCACTTCACAGATAAGGAACCTGAGGCTCAAAGAGGTTAAGGGAACTTAGCTGTTCATCTGGACAGTAGGTGATGGAGCTGGGATTCAAAATCTAGTTTAATTCAGAGCCCCCACACATATCTAGTGTACTATACTGCCTTCTATAGGGAGATACCAAAAGCCATAATTCAGGGAAGAAACTGAGACCAGAAAATGTGGTCAAATAGAAAACAAGAAGATGAGTTGGTCATTGCACTGTTGATTTTTTTGGAAGTTACTCAATGCACCATCCAAAACTGCTCTCATACCACTTTTTTTTTCTTTTTTTTTTTTGCTGAGGAAGACCCACCCTGAGCTAACATCTGTGCCAATCTTCCTCTATTTTTTGTATGTGGGATGATGCCACAGCATGGCCAACGAGTGGTGTAAGTCCACGCCTAGGATCTGAACCAGCAAACCAGAGCCACCAAAGCAGAGTACCCCAAACTTAACCACAACACCACAGGGCTGTCCCATTGTTTTGTTTTGTCTTTTTTTAAGGAAAAAAAGCCTTATCTCCAGATGGCCCTTGGTTCCATTGCAAATATATAAATTTAGCACCCTTTACTATGATAGTGCTAAGTGTTTATTGGACTAATGGGCTTTCATGAATGGGGCTTTGAGAGGACAGGACACAGGGCAGGTATCAAAGACCAAGGGGAGCCTTTAGGAAACCACGGGGGAAAGGTGCCCTGAGTGAAGTGGGAACATGTGTACCAAATTATTGTGCTGCTCAGAGGTCAAATCCAGGTTCCCATCTCCTGATACCAGATTCTGCTCAGAGATCCCCTAACTCAGCTGACCCGGAGGGAAAGGTGTTGGAGGGAAAAATATCACACTTGTAACCGCCTGATTGTTGTTACAATCAGGGCACGACTGCTGGTATTTCACTATTGCCTTATGCTACTGGTCACCAGTTCGTCTCTGAGGGTAGCCACATGGCCGTGTGTCTCATCCCAAGGAGGTCTGATTCCCATTCACAATCGACTCCTTAGGGAAGAAAAGCCAACCAGGACCCCATATGTACCCAAGTAGAGCTCCCATGGAGGTGACTTGCGAGCTTTGCACACCCACTTCAGGAGACTTGTAGCAACCCAGCAGAGTGAAAAATTGCCAGTTGAAACATTTGCCAACCCAATTGGGGTCACAAAGGTTCATACAGATGGTATAAATTTTGGTCTCGGAAGAACTGGAGATGTGTCACAAAGGCAAAAATTCCTGCCAAATGCATTCTTCCCGAGTGGAATGTGAAATAGAGGCTCCACAGCGAACCTTGCTTAGGGATGGACATTCCAGGGGCCTCTGCGCCTGGCACTGTGAAAAGGGAGAAGGCTCGACCTTTGTACCCTCAGGCTAAGCCCACTGCTGCCGCTTGGCAGGCCAGCCTTGGCATAAGAGTATAACTAGCACATCCAACCTGTGATCCCATGGATATTATGGGTTAGGACAAGGCTGCAGTTAAAAGGTCATTGCCTTTGGAATCAATTTAAAATAAAACATTTAGTAAATAATAATATTGATGGTATTTGAAATGGCAAAAGTCCATGAAGGAGCCCCTCATGTGACCCATATTTGGGGACTCCCACTCCCAGAGGAGTACTGCAACAATGGAAATCTCAGTCACTGAGGCAGACCTGTCTGGGAGAGAAGGCTTTCTGGGGGCAGACCACTGTTCCAGCATCCTTGACTTCCTAGGAGTCGGCCTAGCCTGCCCGTACAGAAGGACAACAGCGCATACATACTCTGAAGCCAGGAAGAAGGAAAGGGGGCACACTCTTACTGGGGGGCTAGGGTCAAATGCTCCCTGCCTTGTAGAAACACGAGCAGGGCTTCAGGGCTGGGTCTCCCATCAGCCCAGAGATACGGTGATAACTTTCAGTAAAGCATTGAAGCAAACCTTTTTCTTTTCCATTTTATCCATCCTATAAAAATCTCCAACCTGGTTAAGCTGACCAGATAATTTATTTGGATTAGCACTAGGGGATTCCTGGATCGCAGAGCACAATGCTTAAAATAAATGAATTGCCTAGTTAGCTTAGGAAACAATTTCTTTCATGGGATGGGTCAAACACTGGTGAATGGGAAGAGAAGATGTTTCTTGCTAACCTCCCAGCAAGACTACCATACTGAACAGACGTGGAGTGGAGACAGTCATAAGAGACAAGTAATAAGGAGACAGTAATAAGAGAAATTACAGCCCCGAGATGGAGGCTACCCCTCCCACTGGCGCCGATAGGTAGGCAGAATGTGCTCCAGGGAACACATACAGCTTTCCATCTTCTCCTAGTAGGCTCAATAGGTCCCCTGTCACTATTGGAGAAGTCCCTCAGAGTTAGTAGCATTCTGAACTGGCTCCAGCTGGACAAATGTGCACTCGGAATATACCAGAGAACATATTATAAAAGTCCCATGCATAGACTTCAGCCCATGGCCCTGGCTCCTCCTCAGCGGGACACTGTACCCAACTCATTGGAATAAGAGGGTAATTCCTAAATCTCTCCCTTTGGGGTAAATAAGAACACAGCTAAAATGAGTTACAGTTTTCATTTCCATCCTGCCTCCCCCAAGACACCACCATGGCCAAAAGTATAAATAGAGCTCTGGGGGCTGGCTCCGTGGCCGAGTGGTTAAGTTTGCGTGCTCAGCTGTGGCGGCCTAGGGTTTGGATCCTGGGCACGGACACGGCACCACTCGTCGCACCACTCGTCAGGCCACGTTGAGGCGGCATCCCACATCCCACAACTAGAAGGACGTGCAACTAAGATATACAACTGTGTAAAGGGGGGTTTGGGGAGATAAAGCAGAAAAAAAAAAAAAACATTGGCAACAGTTGTTAGCCCAGGTGCCAATCTTTGGGGGAAAAAAAGGAAGATTGGCAACAGTTGTTAGCCCAGGTGCCAATCTTTAAAAGAAGAAAAAAAAAGAGTAAAAATTAAAAAAAAAAAAAATAGAGCTCTGGGTCAGGCATTTCTATTGTTCTCCCAAGAATAAAAACTTGCTCTACCTGTCCATCAAGCACATACAATGTAAATACTTCAGCAATAGATTTTAAAAGGGTGCACATATACTCTGAGTTCATCATCTGTACACCTTCTTCATGTTCTTTTGCATCAGCAATCATATAATTACCGCCCAACCCTCGAAACCCAGCTTACAAATCCCCTTCCCCTTACACCCCCACCTACGAGCTAAGGGATGGGGACAGTAACCCTTTGCAAAGTGTTGGAGCCATAGAAGTTCAGTTTCCACCCTTGAGTGCCAAGATTATCCAGTTTTAATGCAAATAATAAAAAGGGTAAGTTTGAGTAGAGATGTCAATACCTAGAGCACTAATTTTCCCCTTAGCTTCTGACTCTATATTCAACTGCCTATTAGATATAATAGACATCTGGAAGGCCCAGTGAAACCCCAAACTCACAACATCCACAATCGAATTCATTCTCTCTCCCCAAAACTTGGTCCTTCCCATATTCCTCTCACCAAGTGGTGTCATCTTCTGGCTCAAGCCAGAAACCCAGGAATCATCCTTGACACTTCCCTCTTAATCTCTGTATTCAGTCCATCGGTAAATTCCATTACTTCCACCTCAAAAATAAACCTCAATAAGCCAGACAAAGACAAATATCGTATGATTTCACTCACATGTGGAGGATAAACAAACACATAGATAGGGAGAACAGATTAGCGGTTACCAGAGGCCAAAGGGGTGGGGGCAGGGCGAAAGGGGTAAGGAGCACACATGTATGGTGACAGATAAAAACTAGATTATTGGTGGTGAACACGATGCAATCTATACAAAACTGATAAATAATAATGTACACTTGAAATTTACACAAGATAATATGACCTCAATAAAATAATTTAAAAAATATATATTATCACATAATGTCCAATTTTGCACTAATTAAAACACATTTTTAATAAACTTTGTGAAAAGCAATAAAGTTTAAAAATAAATAAATTAAGTAAACCTCAAAGCCAGGTTGTTCTCTCCGCCTCCACCACCCAGTCCAAGACATCATCACCTCTCACCTAACTGACTGCAGCTGCCTCCTATCGAGCTCCCTCTTGCTACGGGGTCCACCTTCAAGAACTCTTTTTCCATACATCAGCCCTGTGGTTTTTCAGGAAACACGTATCAAATCATGTTACTTCTTACTTCAAACCCTCCAGTGAGAGACATAGAGCGCTCATGAATTGGAAGATTCAACATAGTAAAGAGGCCAATTCTCCACAAACTGATACAGAGGTTTAATGCAATCCCTATCAAGATCCCCACAAGATGTTTTGTAAAATAGACAAGATTATTCTAAAATTTATATGGAAAGGCAAGGGAACTAAAGTGGGCCAAACAATTTCGCAAAAGAACACAGTGGGAAGAATCAATCCACTTGACTTTAAGACATGGCTCTAGTAATCAAGACTGTGTGATAGTAGCAGAGGGACAAACATATAAAGAAGAGAAACAGAATAGAGAATCCAGAAGCAGACCCACACAAATATGTCTGACTGATTTTTGACAAAGGTGTAAAAGAATTTAAACCGTGCTGGAATAATTGGACATTCATAGGCAAGATGATGAACTTTGACTTAAACCTTATATAAAAATTAAATATTTTTATATAAAGTATATATATAAAATTAAAACTCAAAATGGATCACAGACTTAAATGCACATCATAAAACTATAAAACTTTTAGGAAAAAAAAAACAGGAAAACGTCTTCAGGATCTGGGGCGAGGCAAAGAGTTCTCAGACATGACATGATCCATAAAGGGAAAAATTAATGAACTGAACCTCATCAAAATTTCAATTTTTTTTTTTGTTTTAGGAAGATTGGCCCTGAGCTAACATCCGCTGCCAATTTTCCTCTTTTTGCTGAGGAAGATTGGCCCTGAGCTAACATCTGTGCTCATCTTCCTCTGTTTTATACTTGGGATGCCTGCCATGGAAAGGCTTGATAAGCGGTTCATAGGTCCACACCTGGGATCTCAACTGGCGAACTCCAGGCCACCAAGGGAGAATGCAAACTTAACCACTTCGCCACTGGGTCAGCCCCAAAATTAAAAATTTTTAATAGAATGCAGGGGGTCAAAAGGTACAAACTTCCAGTTATAGGATCAATAATTACTGGGGATAAAATGTACAGCATGATGACTATTTAACACTGCTGGACGGTGTATTTGAAAGTTTCTAAGAGAGTAGATCCTGACAGTTCTTATCATAAGGAAAAAAATTTTGTAACCATATGAGATGGATGTTAACTAAATATATTGTGGTAATCATTTCACACTTATATGTGCAAGTCACTATGCAGTACACCTTAATCTTATACAGGTCTGTATATCAATTATATCTCAATAAAATTGGAAAAAAACAAAATAAAATAAATTTTAAAAAAGCTTTTGCTCTTCCAAAAACTCTGCTAACAGGATGAAAAGGCAAGGTACAAGGCTAGGAGAAAATATCTGCAAACCACATAACTGACACAGAGTCTAGAATATATATAAAGAACTCTCAAAACTCAACAGTAATAACCAACAATCCGTTTATAATATGGGCAAAAGACATGCACAGACATGCACCGAGGAAGATATACAGATGGCAAATAAGCACGTGAAAAGATGTTCAACATCATGAGCCATTAAAAACGCAAGTTTTCTTAATGAGCTATCCACAATGAGATATCACTGCACACCTATCAGAAGGCTAAGAAAAAAAGGTGACAACATCAAATGTTGGTGAGGATGCAAAGAGATTCTATTATTGATATTGGTAGGAATGGAAAATTGTACAGCCAACCAGAAAATTGGCAGTTTATTTTAAAAGTAAACATTTAACTACCATTAGACCCAGAAATCGCATGCTTGGGGATTTGTAGCAAAGAAATGAAACTGATGTTCACACAAAAACCTGTACATGAATGCTCACAGCAGCTTAATCATAATAACCAAAAACTAAAAACAGCCCAAATGTCCATAACAGGGGAATGGTTAAGAGACATCACTAAGAAATAAAAAGGAACAAACTATTGATATAAGCAGCAACCTGAAATAGATCTTAAGGGAATTATGCTGAGTGAAGGGGGAAAAAAGCCAGTTTCAAATGTTATACACATATGATTCCATTCACATGACATTCTCAAAGTGACAAATTACAGAGCTGGATAATAGATCAGTGGGCGCCAGGAGTTAGGGCACTGTGAAGGGGTAATACCAGGGACTTTCTTTGGGGTGATGGAACAGCGCTGTATCCTGATTGTCATGATGGTCACACAGATCTATCCAAGTGATAAAATGTCATAGAACTACACACACACGCACACACACTGAATCCGATTAAGTTCTGTACTTGAGTTAAAGCAGTGTTTCCCAATCACAGGCGATATCGTCCTGCCCTCCATTACCAATGTCTGGAGATATTTTTGGTTGTGAAAACTGAGGGGGCTTTGCTACTGGCATCTAGTGGGAAGAAGTCAGGGATGCTGCTAAACATCCTACAGCCCCCCACAACAAAGATTTGTTCAGTTCAAAATGACAATAGTGCCAAGACTGAGAAAGCCTGAGTTAATAGTATTATACCAATATCAATTTTCTGGTTTGGACAAAGTACTATGATTATTATCTTTGGGAAAAGCCGGATGAAAGGTACACAGGAACTCTCTGTACTGCTATTTTTGCAGTTTCCTGTGAGTCAAACTATTTCAGAAGTAAAAGCTATACCAATTAACGTTACTACTATGACTACAACTAATAATAATAATGATGATGATGATGATAAAACGCTCCAATGACTCCCCATTGCCCTCAAGATAAAACTCAAACTCCTAAATATATATTTCAAAACCCAATTCGACCTCCACTCTCTAGCTTGAGTGCAAACTTGGGCAACTCAAACTCTCTGATTCTCAGTTTTCTCATTCGCAAAGCGGACATAGTAATGCTGCAAGGATTCTGTAAATTAATGTTCATAAAAGCACTCCTTAAGTTAGAAATTGCTATACAAATGTGAAGAACTATTAATACTTTTCAGCCTTGGCTCCCATCTCCCCTAGCTCATCTCCAGCCAGACTGAACTCTTTGCTGGCCCACAAATCTGCTCTCCCTGTGTCATCTTCGTTTTGAGCTATCTGCCTAGACTCTGCACGCCGTCCCTGAACTCTACCCATTGAAATTCTTCCCACCGATAATTCATGTACAAAAATTCACTGGTTATAAAATAGGGGGCGAAAGGAAAATGTCAAATATTTAATGTAGGGAGAAACGGTTTAAGAACTTGTTACAAATCTAGCCTAGTTCCTGAAACCTATCAATTCATTGATTGATTCAACAAATATTTATTGAGCATCTAATAATTGTCAGGCACTTTGCCTGACACTGAAATACAATGGTGTGTACAGTTGGCAACAAATATTGATGGAATGATTGAATAAAAGAACGGATGAATGAATAACAGACTATTATGCCATCATTTATTCAAAGCTTTAAACATTTTAAAGTGTAGAAAATACTTTGTGCTATCATGTTAGACAACCATCAGATAGTTAAACGGAATATGGTACTTGTAAAAAGTATAGAAAAAATGAAAGTTGTCCTTATCACCTCTGGATGATATGAGTGAGCTTATTTTATTTTATATTATTTTTGGCTTCTTCATACTTTCCAAATTTATCACAGCAATCACTCATTACTTTTGTACTTAGAAAGAAAAGGGTATTTATTTTTAAAAGTAAAAAAGAACTCCCAGGCACACTTAAAGATTCATCTTAAATTTCACCTCTTCCCTATGTTTCCAGATTTGTACTGAATGTGACCTCTCCTTCCTTTGAACTTCTGCAAGATTGCTTTGCTCCTCTCTTGTGGCATTTGCCTTATTCCGCTTTATATTAAAATCTCTTATATATTTTCTTTCCCTCCATGTCTTGTTCACCTCTGTGGCCCTTGTACACAGTACTTGACGCTGAGTTGGAATACACATACACACACACACGGTAGGGAGGAAGAGGAGGATAACAGTGAAGAAGGACAAAGGGACAAGACAGAAGAGCCTTTTTAAAGTAGACAGGAACTCCAAAGGCCTCTCTAGACAGCGCTTCAGACAGAGAGGAGAGTGTGATGCTGACTGGTTTCTCAAACAACGTCTAAGACCATCAAGTAAATCCCAGGCCTTTCCGAGGAAAAACTCTGCCACCTCGGGGTTTGTCTTTTGGGAACACCAGCTGAGCTGGGAGGAAAATGAGAGAATAGAGGCAACACTGGACAAACTCAGCTGGTAAAAGTCTGCAGAGTCTTGGCCTTGGGCAAGGCTAGCCACCCCTACCGCTAGTCTCCACATTTGCCAACCAATCAACAAATCCTTACTGAATGCCCACTATATACATAGCCCTGCTTTGGGGAACACTAAGAAGTGTATGAAGTATAGAAAGAATTTACAGGGGCCGGCCTAGTGGTGCAGTGGTTAAATTCGCATGCTCTCGGGCCGGCCCTGTGGCCAAGTGGTTAAGTTCATGTGCTCCGCTGCAGGTGGCCCAGTGTTTCGTTGGTTCGAGTCCTGGGAGCAGACATGGCACCACTCATCGAGCCACGCTGCAGCAGCGTCCCACATGTCACAACTGGAAGGACCCACAACTAAGAATATACAACTATGTACCAGGGGGCTTTGGGGAGAAAAAGGAAGAAAAATAAAATCTTTTAAAAAAAATTTGCACACTCTGCTCCATCCGCCCAGGGTTCGCAGGTTCAGATCCTGGGCATGGACCTACACACTGCTCATCACGCCATGCTGTAGCAGTGTCCCACATACGAAAAATAGAAGATTAGCACAGATGTTAGCTCACGGACAATCTTCCTCAAGCAAAAAGAGGAAGCTTCGCAACAGATCTTAGCTCAGTGCCAATCTTCGTCTCAAAAAAAAAAAAAAAGAGTTTACAATGTAACTGAGAAATCAAGCACTTCCTATAAGGGGTGGTGGGAACTGAGTTAGAACTTGAAATAGCTGAAAGCCAGTGGTAATTAGCACATTGGATTTTTCTTTCACCTTAAAGGTAGATGGCAAGTGGATTACTTTCCCAGATCATAGCAGGGATCAAGAAGGTCATGAACCGCTCCCTCTGAAGGATCCCTGAGAGAAGGCAGCGGTAGGGAGCCGGCCTTTGGAGGCGTGAGCCCAGGGTGCCCTTAGGTGGCGTCAAGAAATCCTTGGGGTTAGTGTCCGATCCATGCAGCAACACACTGACAGCAGTCATTCTCCAAGCTTTCTAGGCACAATAGCCAAAAAATTAGGCAGAATTTAAAGAAAAATCATGGAATTTTATCCTTCATTCCTGGTTACAGGAGAATGGCCCAGCCTCTGGAATGGCATTTCATGTGCAAATGATTCAATTTCATGGAACAAACTTGAAAGGTTCGTTTGTTCCAGGATAGGATAGGAAATGCAAAAATCAACCACTTTTATTGACACATAAAATCACCAGAAATAACAGGGGCCAGCCCGTGGCACAGCAGTTAAGTTCGCACGTTCTGCTTTGGCGGCCTGGGGTTCGCCAGTTCGGATCCCGGGTGCAGACCTATACACCACTTGTCAAGCCGTGCATGCTGTGGCGGGCGTCCCACATATAAAGTAGAGGAAGATGGGCATGGATGTTAGCTCAGGGCCAGTCTTCCTCAGCAAAAAACAAAAGAGGAGGATTGGTGGCAGATGTTAGCTCAGGGCTAATCTTCCTCAAAAAAACATCACCAGCAGTAACAGGTATCTCCAGGCTGTCTTTCCTTCCCTCTGGTGCTCTCTCAAGGCTAGGACTAGATATGCAAATAGCCTTGGTGAGGTTTCTGCTCACTTTGTCAGTGTAGACACAGCCTCAAGAGTCCGAAGGAATGACAGAGAACTGTGATTCTCTCAAATGTAGGTATGAGAAGCCTCTGTCCATGTGCCCCTTCCATGTCTAAGAAGTAATGCCTATTTTTTAAAAAAGCCAAAGTTTTGGCTTCTGACATGAATGAATAATTTATTTATAATATTAAAAAAAGAAAAACAGACATCACCTCACTGGCGTTTCATCAAAAGCCACCTCACTCTTCCTATCAGTCTTTCCGTGGTGGATTATCAAGGGTGGTCTGTAGGGCCTTTAGGCCAAGGACTGAAAAAGCTGTCAATCCCTAGCTAGAGTCTCGTTGTAGGGAGAAGGAATAATTAGAAAGCACACAGTGCTATGAATGCCCATTCATACGAGGCTCCTGCAGCCCTCAACGAACAGAAAGCTCCTCCACTCCACCCTCACTGCTGGCCACATCTGGAACAGGTGACCCTCACTTGCAGCAGTAATCTATGGGCATGAAACGTCCATAATATTACAGTTCTCTCGACTGAAAAGATCCTTAAAATCCATCTAGAAATTGCCTCAGTTTACAGACCAGAATAAAGGTCCAATGGGGATTACTGCCTGGCAGAGGGACTCCTCATGGGAGTCTGAGCCTGCATCAGCCAGCCGGCCTTCAGCAACGGGAAAGCAGGTAAGCGTGCCATCTTGGTGTGGTAGTGCCAAAGCCACAGCAAGGGCAGCTCGAGCCTCTGTATGGGACATCAGCTCCAGATTATCCTGGCACTTTGCTCCTGGAGGCTAGTATCTAATGCCTCCAAGTAAGAGGAATGAAGTACTCATTCATGCTACGACGTGGATGAACTTAGACAACGTTAAGCTAAGTGAAAGAAGCCAGCGACAAAAGGCCACATATTGTATGATTCCATTTATAGGACATGCCCAGAATAGGCAAATTTATAGAGACAGAAAGTAGATTCGTGGTTACGAAGAGCTGGGGAAGGTGGGAATGGGGCGTGAGTGCTTAATGGGTACAAGTTACATTTTGGAGTGATAAAAATGTTCTGGAACTAGACAGTGGTGATGATTGCACAGGATTCTGAATGTACTAAATGCCACTGAATTGGACATTTTAAAATGGTTAAGATGGTAAATTTTACATTATGTGTGTTTTACCACAATAAAAAAAGAAAAAAATTACATTAATCTTTCAGTTCCATTGCTGGAAACTCTATTTGCTTTGTTAAAATATTTGGTTATTCCTTCCTTGTGTTTTTTATATCATGTCACTTATTTAAACATGTTAAACACGTATTTAAATAGTAGTTCACATCTGACAATAAGTCTTTGGCGATCTCTATCTTTGGTTTATTATTTATGCATGTTTGACTGGTATTTATCTGTGAGAATCTTGTTAAAGCCCCAGTTAAAGGTAGACTCGTCCAGAAAAGATTAGATTCGCTTTTGCCACATATCCGGATTTGCCACCAGGAACAAATTAGACTGAGCTGGTAGTGTTCATTTGAACCCCAAAGCTACGTGAGGGCAGGCTGGTGATTGCAAACATCAAGGGACACTATCCGGAAAGTGAGAAGAAAACTTACAGAATGGAAGAAAATATTTGCAAATCATAAAGAATCTAGTATCCAGAATATATAACGAAGTCTCACAACTCTACAACAAAAAGACAAATATTCAATTAATAAATAGGCAAAAGACTTAAAGAGACAGTTCTCCAAAGAAGATATACAAATGGCCACAAGCAAATTAAAAGATGCTCAGCACCATCAGTCATTAGAAAAATGTAAATCAAAACCACAATGGTACTACTTTACACCTATTAGGAGGGGTATAATAAAAACAAAACAGAAAAAGAGAAGTGTTGGCAAGGACGTAAACTGAAACCCTCATATGTGGCTGTTGGGAATGTAAAATGGTGTGGCTGCTGTGGTAAAGGGTTTGGCAGTTCCTCAAAAAGAGAAGTACAGAATCATCATATGATCCAGTAACTCTACTCCTAAGTAAATACCCGAAAGAATTGAAAACAGAGCCACAAACAAAACTTGCACACGAATGTTCACAGCAATCAAAGCAGCACTATTTACAATCACTAAAAGCTGGAAACAACTCAAATGCCCATCAACTGATGAATGGGTAAACAAAATGTGATCTATCTCCACAATGGAATATTACTCAGCCATAAAGAAGAATGAGATACTGACACATGCTACGACATGCATGAACCTCAAAAACACAAGGCTAAGTGAAAAAAGTCAGACACAAATGGTCATGTATTGTATGATTCCATTTGTATGAAATATCCAGAACAGGAAAATCCATAGAGATAGAAAGTACATTACTGTTTACCAGGACTGCAAGGAGTGGGGACTGGGAAATGACTACTAACGGGTGCAGACTTTCTTTATTGATGAAAAATGTTCTAGAATTAGACAATGTGATGTTTGTATAACATTGTGAATATAACAGAAATGACTAGTATATTTAACTTTTTAAAAAAAAATCACAATAGGGGCCAGCCCCGTGGCCGAGTGGTTAAGTTCGTGTGCTCTGCTTTGGCGGCCCAGGGTTTCACTGGCTCGAGTCCTGGGTGCGGACATGGCAGCGCTCGTCAAGCCATGCTGAGGCAGCATCCTACATGCCACAACTAGAAGGACCCACATCCAAAAATACACAACTGTGTACCAGACGGGCTTTGGGAGAAAAAGGAAACATTTTTTTAAAAAATCTTAAAAAATAAAAATCATAATGGCTATCACTATTGAACATGTTCTCTCTACAAAGCATCATTCTAAGAAGGTTTAAATCCAAGGTCCAACACTTCCCAGCTGAGTGCCTTTAGGCAAGTTACTTAACCTCTCTGTGACTCAGTAACATCATCTGAAAGCACCTTGAACAGTGCTTAGCACATAAAAGCGTCAGCTAAGTGTTAATTATTGTGAGCATTTCAATTAATCCTCAACCCCATGAAGTAGGTACTTTTAGTCATTCCCATTTTACAAATGAGAAAACTAAGGCACAAGGAGAATAAGCAACTCACCAGGTTAGCCAGCTAGCAAGTGGCAAGCAAAACCGGGATTCAGACACCAGCAGTCTGGCTTAAGGGTCCCTGCTCTCAATTATTGCCACTCTCTACTTCACATAAAACTGGTATATGAAACCCTTGAATTCATAGCTCATTTTGCCTAGGATGAGGTTCAATTCCATATTTAAGGTTTTCGAAAAGCGAATTAATTTAAGTAAACATGTTAAGTAAATACTACTATGGCTGGTACCCGTTTATGGCAAAACTTGCAGGGGGCACAGGAATGGCTGAGGTTCAGAAAACATTGGAGTAGGGGCCGCCCAGAGGCCAAGTGGTTAAGTTCTCCTGGGGGCCGGAGTTTCACCAGTTGGGATCCTGGGCGCAGACATGGCACCACTCATCAAGCCATGCCAAGGCAGCGTCCCACATAGGACAACCAGAAGGACCCACAACTAGAATATATGACTATGTACTGGGGGGCTTTGGGGAGAAGAGGAAAAAAAAGAAGATTGGCTACAGATGTTAGCTCAGGTGCCAGTCTTAAAAAAAGAAAAAGAAAACATTGGAGTAAACCATGGAATCCTAAAATGTGACAGAACACACCTAAGCTGTTACCAATGTACTAAGTAGGCTACTGCACTCCATGATTAAACATGTATGGATCTCTTGTGCAGTAACTCATCCCAGGCCAAAATTGTTCGCCAGGAATCCAGACAAAAGCGCACCGTTATTTACTCCTTTAAAATAAGACAGCAGCAATACGGTGAAAAGTGCACAGACTTTGTAGTCAAACTAGCTTGTACGACCGAGGGCAAGTTGCCTGGCTTCCCTGGGGCTCAGTTTTCTGTGTAGAAAATGGGTATGATAATAATGGTGGTTGCAAAGGTAAGAGTAGGATAAATTATGTACGGTGCCAAGCAGAGGGCCCATTATTAGAAGTTATTCTTAGAATATGAAGGGCATTAACAAATCCTGGAGCACCTGCAAACGCTTCTTGAACGAAGAACCATAGAGCCTTCCACTGTAGCCTGGTCCTTTTTCATTCGACACAGTAGTGAGGGAAAACGGCTCACGAAGATAATTCTAGATAAGGGGAAGGGGAGGAGGGGCAGTGGGAGCAGGGAAGGCGGGAACTCTTCCCAGGTCTACAGTACTGGCCCGGGAATAAGGCGCGCTTTCGGCTCCTGCTGCAGTACTGGCCCGGGAATAAGGCGCGCTTTCGGCTCCTGCTGCAGTACTGGCCCGGGAATTAGGCGCGCTTTAGGCGCCTGCGGAGCAGGGTGCAGAAAGAAGCGCAGCAACCCAGCAGAGCAAATGTTGCATGCGGCAGGAACCGAAGGAAGGGCTCCTTGCAGCACAGGCATTCTTGCATGCACTACGCACTTGGCAAGTCTCTACACTTGCACTCTAACGTGGGCTCATTACTAAAAATCTGAAGTTCTTGGAGTTTTCTCAAAAGGCACGTGGGGTTTCTTGCAGCGTGCATCTGAGCACACGGACTGCTCTGCAAACCCAACCACAAACTCTCGCTCCAGGAATGCACGGCGGGATCTGATTTCAAAAACCCAGTGCACGCAGCCTCCAAACTAATCATTTCGTCTTAATCGCTAGCCCGATATGCGGACTTTGGGCGCGAATGAAACAGAGCCAGACAGTCCTATCCATTAGTCGCCAACTTCTAGGAGAGGGTAGTCGCGCTCAGAGCCGAATCCAGGATAGACTAACCACTTCGCTTTAGCGTGCTTGGGCTGCTGAGGGCTCCGCGCTTCCCGCTGCCCTATCTCTCCGTCTTTTCCTCTGGGGAAGCAAGGGGCACCACACCACTCGCGGGCTGCGGAACATCGAGCGTGGGGCGGAGGAACGTTCTCCAAAAACTTCCCCGCGAGCTCCAGGAGCTAGCGTGAGGTCTTGTCCCCCGCCCCCAAAACGGTTTTCACAATCCAGCACAACCCCTTCCTCCAATCAAACACTTAGTCCGAGTTGGAAATGGTCAGTTAAGCAACAAGTGGGAGTCACTGTTCCCCACACAAGCATGCCCACTACAAGCACCACTGTCGCACACACTCGCCCTGTTTTACTCATACGCCCTGGTCACGACAGCGCCCCCATCAGGTCCCACCGACACCAACCGGAGGTAATGTGAACGCTAACAGAGGGCGTCTAACCGACGCGAGCGCCTACGCTTTGACCCTGCTGGGGGCAACATACCCCCTATATAAGGTGCACGAGGCTCAGACTCCGCGCCGGAAGAGGTGCCAGCGGCAGAAGAGCACCCCCGCCGGGCCAGCTCCAGCTCCAACCCCAGCCGGGGATCGCCACCGAGCGCAGCACAGAGACTGTGGAAGCGCGAGGATTCATCGACAGCATGGAGCCTCGTCCTGGGTGCAGCCACTATGACGCCGGCTACCGCAGCCTGGGAGCCCACGAGAGGGAGGAAGAACTGCGCGGTCAGTACCTAGACGGGGACAAGCGCTTCGGCAAATCCTGGAGAGGACGTTTTCCTGGGAGGGGTGGGTGGAAGGGACGCCGCGCTGTCGTCGCCGCTGCTCTTCTATCGCAGCCCTTCGCTCCCTCCAGCCCGAGCCCCGTGGGCTCTAGCGCCCCGGTCTCTCTCTTTTGCTTTCCTCCTTTCCCAGATGTGAAGCCTACCTTGACCGGGGTGATTAAAACACGAGGAGACGAGGAGGAGACGCTGTCCGAAACTGGGAACGGGGCAGACGCAGCAGGCGATCTTGGTGCGAGAGGGCGCAGCCTCTTGGACCGCGAAACTCCTGAGGGAGGGCGTGGCGGCCGCGTGGAGCCGCCGCTGCAGCGGGAGGAGCCTCCCCCGCCGGCGGAGGGGCCACAGATCGTGGAGAGGAACCGGCGCCGCTACCGCACCGTCTTCACCCAGCTGCAGCTGTACGAGCTCGAGCTCATCTTCCATCGCACTCCGTACCCCGACGTGCTCGCTCGGTAAGTGGCTCGCTCTGCAGGCGGCCAATTTTCTCCAAGGGGCTCGGGCTCCTCCCGGGGCGCCTTAGGCTCTTTCCCGGGACCCTTTACCTGCTCTCCTGAGCCAAATGCCACTTCGGCGGGGCTCAAGGCCGCCGGGGTCCGCTCTTGCTCTCTGGGGTTGGGGCAATGCCTACAGAGCCTGCGGGACTGTGAGACAGGAGTGGGACTAGGGTGAAGCAAATAAGGCAGGGTCTGATTGATCCCAAAATTAAATTAACTAATTTAATTTAAGTTAAATTAATAAAAACGTAAATTAATTTAAAATTTTGATAATTTGTTCATCATGGGTTTTTTGCATTAATTTTTATATTTTGAATAGTGTATTAAAATTTTTATCATGATTACTCAGCTCTTTCGCGTACTTTAAATTTTGCGCACGAGGCGAGAGCCTCGTCTGCCTCCCCCTAGTCTCGGCCATGCAACCTGGAGCACTGTTTTCAGGCGGCAGTTTTTTGAGCGTTTAAAAGCCAGCGACCCCTTCCCCTCGCTTGCCTTACTTGGAGCCTTTGTGGTCCAGATCCCCGTAGTGTAGACGAAGGAACAGGCCTATTCTGGCCCGGCAGGAAAGGGGGGACCAAAACAAGTCGGTGCGAGTGTTGGGGACGCCCTTTCTGGTCCCGCTGGATTGAGCCTTCGCCCGCCAAAGGGCAAAAACGAATTTCCCTTGAGCGCTTCGCCGACGCGGTTTGCAGTTTCTCCTTGAGAGTTCACTTCCCCCTTTTACAGTAAAGAGAAATATGCTTCAAAACACCGTTTTAAAGGTGTTTTGGCCTTTTATCTATTTTCACCGAGGAACCTCTCAAGAAAAGATTTCCAGGATTGTTCTCTGCTGTTCCACAAACAGAAAAATTGATTGAGTCATATCCAACAAACAGACCCCCTACCAGGAACTTTCACATATATTGCCTTTTTCTATCTTATTTAACAGAGTTGTTGATGGGCAAACTCTCCCTAAAGCAAGCCCCACGTTGTACCGCAGAAAACTGCCCTAGAAGGGAGGATAGAAATAATGTGCATAATATATTTCATTTTATCCACAACTCCAAATACTAAATATTTACAATTTTCCCCCCTCAGAGAGGAGATTGCAGGACGGCTGAATCTGAATGAAGGCCGAGTGCAGGTCAGTAAATCTTAAAAGGCTAATTGGCAGGGCAGCCGTGCTAAACAGGCATTAGGTTTTGTCCTGGACATTCTCAGGTTGGTGTGTTTTGTTGTCTTTTCCATGTTTAGCAAATAAGTTTTGAACAATGGGCTCTTCAGGGGTGGAAAATGGAATAAGTAAGTTCAAGCTTATGGAAGTTGCCCATGACCAGAGGAAATGTGATTTCCTAAAAGGGAAAAAACAGAGAACACACACTTCTCCCCTCACCGCGCACACACACACACACACACTCACTCTGAGACATTTTTTTCCAATAAATAAAGTTCACCTCCTTCTAACACTGGCATCCTTTAGGAAGGATGTTAGTCTCCTCCCTAAAGGAATGTTTCTATGTGGAATCATGTTGGAGCTCAGTCTCACCTGGGGAGTGTTCAAATTAATTCACTGAAGAGCTAGGTTATAAAACAGTGCAACTGTACTAAATTATTCAAAATATTTAAAGCCAGGCATAAACTCTTGGCTAAATGAGTGAATTTATAAATATTCAGGCATTGGGAGGAGGAAGTAATTCACACACAGAACACAGTACATGAGTAAGTAATGTATGTTTAGTTACACTGAGACTGACGGGGGGAGCTTAAAAGTCCAAGTGTCGTTGTATTTAAGTGTTTTGTAAAGCAGTGTAGAGAGTACAACCTGAAATTTTAATTCTTTGGAAGACTTTGATGTCAGCCTGAAAACATAGCCAAAATATTGCACTTATGATGGTAATGGGGAAAAGTTTGCAAGCTTTGGAAAATTGTCCTGAAAAATGAAACCACAAAAGAGAAGGAACAATTTTGAATAAAGTGCCACTGACCTAAGAAGGGGTGTAATGTTAGAGAAGAATTGTATACAGTCAAATATATGCGTTGCAGATGCCGCACAAATTCAACTTTTTGGAACTACCAAGTGCATCAGTGGATAGTCCCTTGCGGAATTTTTAACATCTAAGAATTTTTAGTTCCTTTTCGGTGGTATTATTCTGAAAGAGTCAGTTTTCTGGAATTTGATTGGCTGTGAGGATGGTCTCACTTCAGGCCAAGTTCTGACCTGTGTTAATTTAAAATACTTTTTCATTTACTCAGCCAGTGATTACTGGTTTGTAGGGCATGGAGTCAGAAAGTGACTATTTCAGATTGTAGAAAACCATAGTTAATTCAAAGAAGTATTCACCCCCCTCAAAAAAATACATTTGTATATATATGTCTCAGATGGCTTAGTAGTTTTGCTGCAGAGTGCATGCGTGAGTGCGGTGACGGAAACGTGCTGCACATCTGTGGGTGATGTGCAGAAAAGCAGCCCAGCAAAGCAGACCACTGAATGCTGGCCTCCTAATGCCATAGGCTGGACCAACAGTCAGGCCTGGTCTCAGGTAGAGGGGAGAACGGGTCCTCCACCTCCTCAGGCATGCAAGGTAAGCTCAGAGGAAAAGAAAAACAAGGTTTGCTGAGTTGCTTTTCCTCCTCCCTGGGTTTACATAGTCTTCTCAATGTATTTCTGAAGGGGAAATGAACCAGAAAACACAAATAGGGGAAAAGGCAATGTTCTCATATATTTCTAAACTCTGTAGCATGAATTTCCCCAAGAAACTTAGTAGGCGCTCCCCCTCTCCAGTTTGGAAATATAGTAGACCTGTTTTATGAAACCAGTACGTACTAGGAATATGGACCTATTATCAGCCCATACCAAAATTTGCCAGATATTGGCTTTGGTTATGTTTAGGGAGATTTTCTTCAGACTGTATATTTATGCAGCAGAAGGACCCCAAGTCATAAGACTGGAGAGAGAAAAGGCCCTTTGTCTCACTTAAAATTTGCAGTTTGGGAACTTCCAAAAGGATTAAATATAATACAAACCCCATTAACTAGTATACTAAGAGGACAGCAAAGTCTGCCCGCTTTTTTATCTGTTTGTTAATAGTTGGCAAACACTTAGGGAGGAGCTTTTTTTGTGCCCCCTTATCCCACGTTGTTGTTGAACATCTTCCTAAAATGCGTGATTGAACCTTCCTGCCTTAGGAATGAGTGATGGGATTGGGGTCTCCTGGTGAAGGAGTGGAGCTGGCAGGACCTAGGGCACCCCAGACGCTGGGTGACAGTGGCTCCTGTCCAGGATCCTGAAACTAGCTAGAGCCAAATGAGCTGCCCTTGTCCTGAGCCCAGGAAGCTTTAGAGGGTAGGGCAGACTGGAGCATGCAAAATTGCCAGTGATGACAATGGGATGTCCAGTCTCTTATCTGGGCAAAGGATTTTGAGTTTAGTGAATTTGGATTCAGTTAGGCTAAACTTTCCTTAATACTAAAGGCTAAAATATCAAGGCAGTGTCCACTGCTTCAGCAACTCTCAAGTCCCAGCAAGACAAGCTACAAAGTCCCTGGGACCCCATGACCAAGTCTCCCTTGATATACCACCTGTTTAATTCTCAGGAGGTTTCAGACAAAGAGTGATCACTTAAGCAACATCGGAGGAAATCTTGTCTAAAAATGCAACGTGTTCCTGTGGATTGGTTACTTCAGACTGAAGATGGGCTTTTCAAATAGGGGGTGGTTCTCCTCAGTATGACTTTAATCGGGCCCACCTTTATACCGTGCTCAGCTCCCCCACAACCAGGGTAACAGTATTCCTGGTGAGAAGAGGATGGAGGCAGCTGGACAGCTGATGATCCAGCGTCTTTTTACCCTGTTATCACGCATGAGCATTAACAGCAGGGACCTGGTGCAATTCATCAGTTAGACCTGCATCCAAGACCTGGAAAAAAACATCAAGGAAGACTAAAAATGGGGAGGACAGAGACAAAGGAATGTGCCAATGTCTGGACTGGGCTTGGCTTACTAAGAGTTAGCTGAGGGAGGAGGTGTGCTGCTGACTTTCCCAAGATGTTTTAGGAATAAGGAAATAGCTTCTCCTGCTGCAGTTTAAAATCTCAGTGGTAGAGTTGCATGTTATGCGTTTTTTACTATGACATTAACTGTTTATTATATACTAAACCAATTCCCTTTTTCCCTCTGATTGAAGGTTTGGTTTCAGAACAGAAGGGCCAAGTGGAGAAGACACCAGAGGGCACAGCAGTTAAGAAATCTGGTCCCCATCGCCATGGGTCCCCCTGTGGGGGTCACCTTTGATGGGCTCTATCCTGTAGTCCCTGTTCTAGAGGCTGCTTGGAGATATGTTCCTCTAGTGCCATGGCCACTAGTGCCACCAGGGCCACCCCCACCACTTGTGGTACCCGAGCCACCCGTGATGCCTGTGCCACCCCCAGCACCTGCACCTCCGTTTCCTGTGGCCCCTATAGGTATGGCATGGGACCCTGTCATCAACGGTCCTTACGCAGGTCCCATTTTCTGAAGTATGGTCTTTGTGACAGTTTTTCCAAAGTATTTTTCTGCCAGATATGAATTGTGCGTGGCACAACATCAAGAGTTATTCATCAAATACCTGTTAAATGAACTGAATAAATGAACAAAATCAGTGCCTATTGTTTTTGTAAGGCACATTGTATTATCAATAAAGATGCAAATTAGCAATATATTGGTTTTGGATGCCAGTTGGGATAAGTAGAATGTGGATGGGAATTGCTTAGGGAATGCCATTCAAACAGAAGGTCTAAGGGGCCTCCTTTCATAAGGTAATAGCCCTGGGTCACCGTCAATGGGCCATACACAGCACAGAGTTCTCCAAGTGCCCGTAGAGGTTTACACTGGCCACACATTCTCCTTCCACACCTCCCTGCTGCCGTCCTCATCCCCACCAGGCCCTGTTGTGCAAGATAGGAAGGGGTGAATCTCTAGTAGAAAATAGTATGTTTCCGGGTGGGGCCATGTTCCATTCATGCCAAGGAGCTTGACAGCCATGGACTGTCCTAAGAAGGTACTCACAGGGCTGTAAGGGAAAGTGGCAGCTAAACATCCATCAGTACTCTCCAAATTCTGTTCACTGCCCTCCATTTTGTGGAGGTCATAGGGGAATGGGAAGCATTTTGGTTCAAAGAAGACACAAGAGGGGGCTCCATTAAGATCAGAAAGGGCCTCGTCTCCATTTCTCACCACCAGCCCAAGAGAGCCTATTATTGTGGCTTCCCCAGCGCAGAAGCAGACAATCACACCTTCCAGTGTATTTTGTCACCTTCAACATCCAGGAGATCGTGAAAGTCCACTATTTTTTAAACCATAACTTTCTTTTCAGTAGAACCTTTACTTTTGACCAATCTCTAGTAATGTTTGGTAATTTTTTTTTTAAGACTGGCACCTTTCCCAATCTTTTTTTTTTTCTTTTTCTTCTTCTACCCCAAGGCCCCCAGGACATAGTTGTATATTCTAGTTGTAGGTCCTTCTGATTGTGCTGTGTGGGACGCCGCCTCAGCGAGGCCTGATAAGCAGTGACGTGTGCACACCCAGGACCTGAACTGGCGAAACCCTGGGCCGCTGAAGTGGAGTGCGCGAACCTAACCACTCGGCCATGGGGCCAGCCCCAATGTATGATAATTTTATGAAAGCAGTCATGCTATGAGACAGCAGCAAGGACTTCAGATAAAGGTTCACAGTGACACAAATTTCCTCTCACAGGAGGTGGGTTGAGGGTGGGAGAAGGTATCGCGGCAGCAGCTATATGCTCCTAGTTTGAAAGGAGGTTCTATTTTCCTTGGAAAGCATATGATTTTTGCAGTGTTGTCCAATATTTTTCATTCCTTTCTTCCCTCCCTTCACATATATAGATGCCAAACACCAGCAAAGTGGTCATATATAATGTGGACTTCTGCAGCAAGGAGGTTATTGCGACCCCAGAGGCCCCCATCCCTGTTGGGAGTGAGGAAGAGCCAGGAATACACCTGTGTGTTCCCCTTGCTATCCTCACTGGGTGACTTTAAAATCCAGCCATTCTTATTTCCCATTGATGACTCCTTTTCTTCGTGTTAAACAGGTTCCTCGATGCTCTAAGTTCTCTTGAAATGACAGGGGCTGTACAAATAAATAAAAGTTCCAGGACGCCATCCAGCCTTGCCACCCAAGACCCAAAGTCAAAGAGTGCCCACTGCACAAATCCTGCAGTTAGCTCTCATATCCAGTCTGACATACACAAATATCGAACATTTTTTTCATCTCAGGCTGCTTGGAAGAAGCAAAAATGTGAACAGCCTTTCCCATAAGTGAATGGAGTTTTCAAGAGACATATATACTATTTAAAAAATCATATGTATTTCTTCCAGGTGCCAGATGATTTAAGGAGAGGTGGTGGGATGGAGGCAGAGGAAATACACAAAACATGGCTGCAGATAATAGGTCCCCCTCAGTCCAGGTTCTAAAAGGGAGAGTCTTTTAAAATAATCCCACAAAAAGTGTTCCTCTTAGAGTGCATTTCAAATCTCCCTAAGGCATAAATCAGAAATTAATTTTTTTTTTAAGATTGGCACCTGGGCTAACAACTGTTGCCAATCTTTTTTTTTTGTTTCCTGCTTTATCTCCCCAAACCGCCCCCCACCCCCGTACACAGTTGTATATCTTAGTTGCATGTCCTTCTAGTTGTGGGATGTGGGACGCCGTCTCAACGTGGCCTGATGAGAGGTGCCACGTCCGTGACCAGGATCCGAACCCTGGGCCACCGCAGCAGAGCGTGCGAACTTAACCACTCGGCCACGGAACCAGCCACTAATTATTTTAATATAAGGAAATTATTTTGATTTATAAAGCGTTGTTAGAAACTGGCTATCCCCAAAAGAGAGAGATGGTCTTTATAGATGGCAGTTTTCACTGAAAAGTTAAAAACACAATCTCAGGAGGAATCCAGGGCCTTCAGCATTTGACAGTAATAATTCCGGATGTGCTCCTTCCTTCTAAAGTTGTTTCACATCGAAGAACATGTGAAAGGGAGCTTTCACTATAGTAACTTTCATGGCCAACTTAAGCAGAGAAGATATGAAGTCTTTTAGGGGAAATAAAGCTTTTTTGCTTAAAACTAGGTTTATGTAACTTGGATCTTTTTTCAAACAAATCTAGTCAGAACCTTGGAGATCTAACTTGGAAGTGCCTGAGAATCAAAATCCCAGCCATCATTTGGACCACAAATACTTAGGAAAAAAAGGCAAGGCAGGAAAAGACTAGAAATAATTCTTTAGCTGAGTAGACAAGGGTCTCCCTTGAAATAGGTGTGAAAAGTGACTTTTTAAAGAGAAGAGTTACCATAAATGTATAAAAAATAGGGGAATGGTGTTTGATCTGAGTTGTTTTCAAAAGAACAATCAGACTTTGCCTGAATTCTGATCATGGAGTGTTCTACCTAAAAGTGGGCATGCTCTGAGCACATATGGATATACTGTTTCCCCACTCAGTCATTTGGTGCTGGTGTGACTCTAGGAATTGCTGAAAACCTGAAAGTAAAATAATGATATGAAATAATAGAGTCCCTCCCTGAATTTCCTGATTGGTAAATCCAACTTTGTCTAATTTGAATCCCGTAGCCAAGGGACACTTGCTGGAGGCGAATGACATCATAACATAACCCTCATCACGTACCATTCTTCCTAAGAATGCTGCTTGAAATTATTTTGTTTGGGGATTCATCGGAGGCTTTCCTAATGCTTCCTTCCAATTAGTCAAGACAATAGGCTCTCCTGAAAAGAATGAACCCTTGTGTCAGACAGCTCCGCTTCTTAGCAGGCACTTTTTCATTTTCCTTCGAGGTATTTTCACACAAAATCACGTTAATTTGGCAATTGAGACAAACCTTCCTAAGTCCTGCAGTAAAAGGATGGCGACGACAGAGAACTAGTCCCATCATGTTATGCCGCTCTCCCAAGCAAAGTGCCTTTCTTTTTCTGGAGGACGCTCAGCTTAGAGGAAGGGATCATGGTATTCTCTCTGAACTGGAAGGGGCTTTCACAGTCATCCAGTCCACTCCCTTCACTTTCCAGATGACGGGACACAGGCCCAGAGCAGTGGAGTGGCCTGCCCGAGGCAGCATGCATAGTTCATCCCAGAGACGGCCAGCCTCTGTGTGTCCATGCCCTCCCCTAGGCCCAGGATTTCCCAGCTACGGGCAGCGCACAGCAGCCCAGGTTCAGCTCCTCAGTGCTTATCACCTCCATCTGCCCAGAACGCTTTGCTTCAAGGGGCTACAAACTCAAGGCTCCTCCCCAAGCCCCGGCACTGGGCCATTTTACCTCTAGGAAAAGTAAGCAACTTCCCCTGAAGGCACGCAGTATCCTGGTGTCCACTCTTGAACGCTGAACAGCAGGGGTTTGAGAGAGTGATGCAGTTTGTACCCTCCTCACAAAAGGCCGAGTGTGCTTCCACTACAATAACCCTCGTTTCCCCCAATCCCCTTGCAAAGCTGTGCCTGCCAACTGGCAGCACAACACATAAGCAACAGCCAGCTCTGGGCTTGTGTTGAATTAACTTTTTTTGTAAAGTAGGCTAATAGTTTGGAAACTGTCATTATGCAATTAGTATTCATTTTGAAATGTGGTTATTTATGCTTTGCCTTGATCAATGTCACATTCTCCCCTCCTCAGATGGCACTGCAACGCTGAGGGGCAGGGGCCCAAGGTGCAATGGTGTAAATTTAATTTTCAAATGCACCCCATGGGTCTGTATGCCTCCCCATGCAAAGTGTAGACCTTAAGGAGACTGGATTCCCAACATTTACATGCAAATATTTTTAGACTCTAGGAATACAAAAGACTCCTTCTGAAAGCGCACTCTGTTGCGCTTCACAAGCAAGAGGACACAAGTGATTGAAGAGGCGGCATACAGGCATGGGCAGCATAATTGATACACCTGGACCCTTCTGAAGCACAGCCCCCAGACAAACTAGGGCCTCTCTGAGAACTACAGAGTTGGAACACGATTTTCTATTCTTGGCCCAAGAATCTTGATTTAGGGTAGAGATCAAGGAATAGTCTCTGACCAGTTCCCCCTGAAGGAGGGAGACAAGGAAATGAAGCAAAAGATCTTTTGAAGTCAGGAGTGGACGAGGAGGCTGTGGCAACCCAGAAGAGGAAGAAATCCATGTCCGTGGCTGGGCCCCGAGCTGTTGCTGGAGTGGGGAGCTGGGGGGGTGAGTGGACACTGGCAACTGAGTAGTGTCTATGGGAGGTAGCCAGTGGGGCACAAGGTGGAGGTCCTGGCCAGCCTGGCTTTACAAAAGAAAAGAAAGGAAAAACAGAACTCAGGTTAACAAACAAATCAGCTCCTAATATCTCCTTCCATAGTCCCCATCACAAGAAAAAGCAATGGGGCTGCTCTTTCTCTTTTCTTCTCATCTCTACTTTCATTTAACTCAACTGATCACCTTAAGGGGTCTCTCCAGGATTGAAATATTCATGAAGAAAGAGAGAAAGTCAGCACAGGGAAGACGTCTTACTATCACTGCCCTTGGCCTAAGTCCCAGCCCCAGCACCTCAAAAACACTCAGGATGGTTCTATCTCTTTATTTTAACCAGAAGGAATTTCCAAGGATGTCCAATGGATTCCATGGGCCCACTTACCATGTCAAAACCTCAGAGTCAGGCAGAAATATTGCAGGGTGCTACAATGGTTCTTCTGCTGTTTATTTAACACAGCAGCTTGGACTTCAGGCATCCCCATGGCCGAATCTGTTCTTCCATTAGGTGAACATATTCTATAGCCTCATAACTCCTCTTAATACTCTATTTAAGAGAATATTCAATCCATTTATTCCAAACAGAAAGTAAGGAGGCTAGTTAACAGCTATAGTAAACATGTGGGACATGAAAAGATGAGGAAGTCATCTTCACAAGTCGTGAGGTCGCAGTCCAAGAGTAACAAGCAAGGCCAAGGCCAGAAATCCAGGTCCATTCACCTCGCCCTACTTTTTCTTATGATTTCCTGCCCTGGGAACCACGAAAAAGCCTCAACCCACAGGCAAAATTCAAATAGTATTTTTAATAACTATATTAATAGCGCCCCACAACATTTCAGGGACCTCTGCATAAGTGTAACTTCTTCTTCCACATAACAAATAAGCCTTATAATATTATACACCAACATCTCAGTTAAATAAAATCACATTTGCAGGGAACTTCAGGTTATCAGGATTATATATTTATTGTAGGAAAAAGCAAAATGCCAGGAAAGTCTTTTTTTCCTCTTTGTCTTTTTTTTTTGTCTTTTTTTTATTTTAATTTTTTTCCTGTTGTTTTCACTGTGTTGTGCTTTGTATAAGCATTTAGAGAAAGTCCCAGGGGTCAGCACACATTCAGTCTAATTGCCTAGTCTTTTCCAGCTGCTGCCCTAGCAAGGAAAAATGATGGCTCTGAGACACTGCCTCACAGAGAGCCCCCAGAACATGCCATGCTCATTTCTGACCCTACACCCTTGCTCGTGCTGTTCCTGTGCCCTTCCTCATCTCGCTGAATCATTCAGGGCTGCCTGCTTCTCTCTTGCGTTTTCCCCCTCCTTTCGCTGCTCTTCCCTTTCTCAGTCCCGCCTACCCAGCTGTTGCCTCCCTTCCCTAAATCCCCATGGGCCTGAGGTATGGATCACCAATTTGACAAGAACCTTCATACTTATGGCATCCCACCGAAACGTTTGCATAGATGCAATTCTTGTATCCTTCACCTGCACAACAAGCACCTGAAGTTTCTGGCTGGGTCTCCTATTTTCTTTTTCTTTCTTTCTTTCTTTTTTTTTTTTTTTGAGGAAGATTGGCCCTGAGCTAACATCTGTGCCCATCTTTCCTCTATTTTATATGTGGGACGTCTGCCACAGCATGGCTTGATGAGCTGTGTGTAGGTCCACTCCCAGGATCTGCACTCAGGATCCGAACCGCTGAACCCCAGGCAGCCAAAGCGGACCTCCTATTTTCTTGATCCCCCACTGCACCTAGAATAGTGCATTAACAATGATATACGCGGGTAATGGTAACAGCTAAAGTTTTCTGAGAGCTTAGGATGTGCCAAATACTGTGCTGAGCAGTACGCATGAATTATGATTATTGCTATTTTGCAGATGAGGAAACTAAGACACAAAGAGGTTAAATAAACGGAGCATAATGACACAGCTGATAAGCGGCTGTGATATCACTTTGGTGTATACATAATTATTTAATCAAACACTGAATTCAGTCTGCTAAACTCTTTAAATTTGAGAGAAAAATGGAATTATGAACGTTTTCATAAAATTTTCAACAGACAAGATGGAAATACACAAAAAAATGGGTTTCTTGTTAAACTTCATCAGAAAGTTATCAAGAAAAATAACTCTATTTCTTGGGCACTCTGATGTATTCAGCATTTAATTTAATATATCATCATGCAATATTTCTGGATAAAAATTTGGCAGATAAAATCATTAGGTATCAACCAGGGATTTTTTTTTTCATCCATTTAAACGGATTCTCCTTTCTGTTTTAAGCTGTCCTTTTTAAAAGAGAAAACGATCTCCCTTTCTCTGGGTGAATGGTAAGCAGTCTACCAACACACAATATCACTGGAATCTGGCAGTGTCGTACTTTAAAAAGCAAGGCTAGGGGCCTGCCGCGTGGCCAAGCATTTGGAGTTCCACGTGCTCAGTTTTGGCAGCCCAGGTTTGCGGGTTCGGATCCCGGGCACGGACATACTCCCCTCATCAGCTATGCTATGGAGACATCCCACATGAGAAATAGAGGAAGATTGGCATGGATGTTGGCTCAGGGCTAATCTTCCTCAAGCGAAAAAAGAGGAGGATTGGCAATGGATGTTAGCTCAGGGTGAATCTTCCTCACCAAAAAAAAAAAAAAAAAAGCAAGGCAAGATTAGAGCATGAATTTGACCAACTCTCTTCTCCTTTGAATCTGAAGTTTTCAAAGTGTGATTTGTTTTAGTTTTTTTCTTTTTTTAGTTTATTGGCATAATTTATCTGACAATAGTTATAGAAGTAGTTCATGGATTGCATATACAGTCAAATGATTTTCAACAAGGGTGCCAAGACCATTCAATAAGGAAAGGACAGTCTCTTCAACAAAGGGTGCGGGGAAAATTGTATATCCACATACTAAAGAACCTTATACCATATACAAAAGTTACCTCAAAAGCCATTAAAAACCTGAATAACCTTCTCCTCTAGGGGCCTGGTGTGCAGCAGGGCACTCAAATGCTCCATGTAAGACGTGTGCTTGGCTCTGCATTATTGGTCCTTCTCTCTCCCTTTTGCGCACGTATGCACGCACACACATACACATGAGATGTGCAGCTTGAAAACATCCTAGACAAGTCACACAGTCCATTTCATTCTGTGCTTCGTTCGGACATTAGAATGTCCTCACCAGCTATCAAGTTGCACCCATTGAGGTCAAATGAGAACAACTGTCCACTTACTGGCAGAGTTGTCTTTTTTTTCTTTTAAAGATTTTATTTTTTTTCCCTTTTCTCCCCAAAGCCCCCCAGTACATAGTTGTACATACATTCGTTGTGGGTCCTTCTAGTTGTGGCATGCGGGATGTCGCCTCAGCGTGGTTTGATGAGCAGTGCCATGTCCTCGCCCAGGATTCGAACCAACGAAACACTGGGGCGCCTGCAGTGGAGCGCGGGAACTTAACCACTGGGCCATGGGGCCAGCCCCCGTCTTTTTATTTTTTTAAAGCATTTTTTTTAAAGACTGGCCGTGAGCTAACATCTGTTGCCAATCTTCTCGTTTTTTCTTCTTCTTCTCTCCAAAGCCCCCCAGCACATGGTTGTATATTCTAGTTGTGAGCGCCTCTGCTTGTGCTATGCGGGACACCGCCTCTTCGTGACCTGACGAGCGCTGCCATGTCAGCGCCCAGGATTCTAATGGGGGAAACCCTAGGCCGCAGAAGCAGAGGGCGAACTTAACCGCTCCGCCACCGGGCGGCCCTGTTGCAGAGTTTTCCAATAAAAAATTCCAAAAAAAAAAAAAAGCAAAAGAAATTCCAATTGCCTAACCCAGGAGTTGGGGAAATATTTCATAAATCTAGTGGCCTACTATCATCAAACTGCTCCCTATAAAAAGCAAGAACAATTTCACCATCAGAGAAGAAAGCCTGGTGAGACCGGCGTTAGAGAAACCGACAACGCCAGCGCCCCAGGAGCACGCCAGGGCTCACAAGTTTGTATCCACTGAGAAGTATTCAGGAAGAAAATTAATTTTTAAAAGTCCCTTCAAAAATGGATTAGTGATTAAAAACTTTTTTAGTATTGCAATCTCTTAAATAGTTAGTGGCATAATTGGAGAGGGCCTAAAAATTCAAATGAACACAGGCTGTAAAAAGGTCCCCAGCCTCCCACCCCCAGCCACACAACTCCCACCCTGCTCCCGCAGTCCCACCCCCGGAACCCAGCCTCAGTGCTCTGGGCGCCAGCCGTGGCCGCTAGATGGGCTTGGATGGCGAAGAGGTGGCGTGAATGGAAGCCGAAAGCCCCCATAGCCCATGACACCCAGAGATTCAACTCCGGCGAAAAAGGGATCAGTGTAGTGACTGTGTAAATGAAAACGATTACTTTCTCCGGGCTGAGCGAGCTTCCACAGCAGCTGCACTTGGCAAGCGCGACTCCACTGGTCGCCTGCGCCTGCCCGCCTGTGCGCTCTGCCCTCGCCTCACTTCCCGTCCAAAAAGCACTGGCTGCTCCCAGGAACCCGGGTAAGAAAAGCATCAGGTCACTGGAGGGAGGATGGCCGGCCGGGCGGGGCAGTGGGGAGGGAGGTCTTCTCTCAGCGACTAAAGTTCTTACCCACCGACCTTGGGGCTCGTAGACCACTTTTGCAAAGTTGGCTTTTATAGGCAATCGGTACGAAAATGTACAGCCTGCTTTCACCAAAGTCAAGCGGCAGAGGTCCCCGCTGAAACGTTCTTATTAGAAATTTCCCCCAATCCCCATCCCAAATCACATAACCTTTCTGACTAAATTTAGCTCTTGAATCTCATCCTGTGACCAATTGTTTCTACATAGATGATATCCAATAGTGTGGTCAATTTTTGTTCATTTAACATTATTTCGTAAATATTTTTCCATATTCGATTATATTCTTTCATTGATCATTTTAATGTTTGCATTCATATATTGTAATTTGCTTATAATTTTTTCCTTGTAGATAATGAGCCATCAATAGCCTTTTGTTGAATTAATAAACATCCGTGTGCACATAGATAGGTATAGATATAGATAGAGAGACTTTTTTCTTTGAAATTATTTTCTCAGGCTAAATTTCTGGGCTTGGAATACATTAGTCAGAGGGTAAGAAGTTTTTCCTTGCCCTTGTTATGTGTTGCTGTGGAAGGCAGTGTAGAGTTTTGGTTAAGAACACAGGGTTTGGACTTCAACAAAGCTTTATAAGGCTGGTTCTGCTTATACTAGCTATGCGAGTGTGGGCGAGTGACCCTACCTCTCTGAGTCACAGTTGCCTCAGTTATGAAGTGGGGAAAACACTCTACAGAAGTGTTCTGAGGAAGGCGGGCACAGTAAATGCTGGCTGCTGTTATTAGGATCACCACTTCCAACATATATATTTTCCCACAGCCTCACAAATATTGGGTTTCATCTTTCAAAACAATTATTTTGTTGATTAAATGGTGCATAAAATGGTACTTTGTTGTATTTGTACTTTCTTGTCTCATAATGAAGTTTACTTATTCTTCAAGTATTGATTGATTCTATGTGCTTTTTGTTCTATGCATTGTCTGTCCTCTTCCCCACAGTTGGGATTATACTTTATCAAATAATTGTGCTTATAAAGAGTTGTCTATTCTGTTCTTTAGATTTGATTTTATCTTATTTTAACTCGGTTAAAATCCAGGCTGAGATCAATTGTGCCCTATAGTAGGAGATGTGTGGTTCTAAGTTAATTTTTTCTGTCTTGCTATCCAGTTGTTCCAAAGTGCTGATTTAATATAAAGGACTTTGCTCATTGTTTTATGGTGCGTATTTGACATCTGTTAATGTTATATAGGCTAAAAGCTATTTCCAACCTCTGTTTCTTTGATAAATATCTCACTTTTCAGCCAGCATCACAGCCTTAAGGATTATTGCTTTGTAGCTTGCTCTAAAGTGTGGTGAAACGAATCTTTACTTATTTTTTTAGACTATTCTTTTGTTTTCTTGCTTATTTTTCCCTTTTGATAGAAATTGTGTCAAAATTAGAAATTGACAAATTGAAGAGCAAATTGTTGTATTTACAAATATGCTGTCTTCCCATTCAAGAGGTGGTCGATAGCGGGCCATTTTACAAATAACACATGAATCTTACAGTATTGTTGAAATCCCACAACTATCCCTAATTTATTCTCTTTTTAGTAACAAGGGCCAATTCTCTTTGTAACATTCAGTAGCTGTGGTAAGCAGAATAAGTCCTCCAAGGATATCCCTGTCGTATTCCACGGAACTGGTGAATATGCCATGTTACATGGCAAAGGAAAATTACAGCAGAAGATAGAATTAAGTTTGTTAATCAGCGGATTTTAAAATAGGGAGATGATCTGGATTATCTGGGTGGGCCCAATGTAAGCACAAAGGTCCTTAAAAGTAAACAAGAGAGGCAGAAGCGTAGGTCAGAGTGATGAGATGTGAAAAGGACTCGAATGGCCATTGCTGGATTTGAAGATGGAGGAAGGGGACCATGAGTCAAAGAATCTAGGCTGGAAAAGACAAAGAAACACGTTAGTCCCCAGAGCCCCCAGAAAGGATTGTAGCCGTGCTGACACCTTGTTATTTTTTTTTAAACTAGTTTAAGCTAGTCAGTGTTTTTGGTTTTTTGTTTGTTTGTTTTTTGGAAGATTGGCCCTGAGCTAACATTTGTTGCCAATCTTCCTCTTTCTTTTCCTCCCCAAAGCCCCCCAGTACATAGTTGTATATTCTAGTTGTAGGTCCCTCTGGTTGTGCTATTGGGACACCGCCTCAGCGTGGCCTGATGACCGGTGCTAGATCTGCACCCAGGATCTGAACTGGTGGAACCCTGGGCCACCGAAGCTGAACACATGAACTTGAACCACTCAGCCACGGGGCTGGCCCCTGCCAACTTGCGCTTAACCTAGTGAGACCCATGTTGGACTTCTAATCTACAGAGCTGCAAGATAATAATTCTGTGTTCTAAGCCGCTGAGTTTGTGATAATACCTTATAGCAGCCATAGGAAACTAATAATACATTAGCTCAGTGAAAGCTGTACAAGGATTCTCCTTACACTGACTCTCGTGCTCTCTATCCTTAACCTTTCCCTGAGACCAGTAAAAGTTACAGGCCCGATCTTGGCCCCTGCCTTTTCTGGCTCCCAGAACATAGGAGACATCTTTCTAGAAATTAGTTACTTCTGCTTGGTACGTTCTGTACCACTTTGTTTAGTCCCGCCAGCCCACTTTTGTACTTCTACCTTCATCCCTAAATCACCTGGGAATCTGTAGGTGCTCAGAAATGGGGGAAAGGGAGCTGGGGAGCTTGAAATCACACTTCCATTATATAGCGCCCCCCCCCGGGGTTGATCAGATTTGTAAAATTTTCACACCATCTCAAGACTTTCTCAAACACTCATTTTTCCCTTAAAAGAAAAGAAAATATTTGCCAGAATCACTTGGCACTAGTTTTCAAGATTCTGGTAAGTTAGCTCTTAGGATGAAAAGCCAAGATGCCATCCAGCTTGTGGCAAACTGGATTTGGAATTTCCACATCATACCCATTCTGCCTTCACCAATTAAAAGCTTTAGAATTAGAATTAGAGTACTCTTTCATTTCAAAGTAAAGTGTACTTTCATTTTATTTCATGCACCAAAATGTATGGAAACACCAATCATGAACCACATATTGCTAGGATAATGTAAGATGGGCCTCATCTAAGGAGCTGGGCAGAGATGGAATAAAATTTCCTTTTGCTGGGGCACATTGATGGAGATAGTATTATTATAAACCATCCCCCTTTTGGTACCTTTTATTTATTGAGCCTTTACTCTGTGCCAAGTGATATGCTAAATAATTTAAATAGATGATCCCATTTGATCCTGACATTAACCCTAAGACTTAGGTACTGTTATCCCCACTTAAAGATGAGGAAGATGTTGCCCCCAGTCACAAAGTGAATAAAAGCTAGGATTCGAAGTCAAGCCTGTCTGACCCCAAAACCCTTGCTCTGTCGAGTTTAATACAGTGGGAAAGCACTAGGATGCTACTGCTGGAGTGATCTGGCTTCCAATCTCAGCTCTGCCGGTTGTTTGTTCCAGCTGTTTTTTCTTGGGCAAGTTCCCTAACCTCGATGTCTTCTGCATCCTTGTCTATAAGATTGGAATAATAGAGAACTGATGAGAGGATAAATAATATAACATAACTTCTGTACCTATACAACCCCTAGCCACAGAGTAAGCACTCAGGAGACGTTCGCTCCTGTTACTCCCTACTGTCTCCTATCATCATGTTATCACCTGTCATGCCACCTTTCATATGTGGCACAACAGAAAAAGGCCTGACTGGGAGTCAGGTGGTCTGGGTTTTTCTCACCACTCTTTTGCTATCTCTGTAATTTGAATAAGCCACTTAACTCACTGTATCTATGTTGTTTTATATAAAATTGTGAAAGCAAAACCCTGCCCCATGTATACAAAGTGGTTCTAGGGACCAAGTGAAATCAGACATATTTCCAAAAAAAATCAGAAAAGTATAAAGAGATAAAGGTGTTATACAGACATAAGGAATCATTCCATCTATTACTTTCTAGGGATCAGAATAGCCTATTCATATTTCTACTTTCTTCCCCCTCTCCCAGACCAATCCTTCCCATTCTTATTTCTCCCCAAAGAAAGAGAAAGGAAAACAGATGAGGCAAATAACATGGAGAAGAATTAAAAAGTTAGCAGAGTGGATATGTGATAATAATAAATAATTGCCATGTTTTGGTCATGTCTTGGCTGTGATGATGATACTATGGTTCTGTTTATAAAAAGGGCCTATCTTTTGGAGACCCACACTGACGTATTTACTGATAAAATGATATGATGTCTGGATTTGCTTCAAAATAATCCAGGGTGGGGGGTAGGGTTTTTGCAGAATGGGTGAGAGCATTGATGTAACAAAATTGGTGATGAATGACAATTGTTGAAAGTGGGTGATACATGCATGAAGGTTCATCTCTCTCCTTTTTTTTTTTTTTTTTTTTGGTGAGGAAGATTGGCCCTGAGCTAACATCTATTGCCAATCTTCCTCTTTTTGCTTGAGGAAGATTGTCCCTGAGCTAACATCCATGCCAATCTTCCTCTATTTTGTATGTGGGATACCTTCACAGCATGGCTTGATGAGCGGCCTATAGGTCTTCGCTCAGGATCTGGACCCGCAAACACAGGCTGCCAAAGGGGAGTGTGCCAACTTAACCACTACGCCGTTGGGCCGGCCCATGATTCTCTCTACTTTTGTATATGTTTGATATCTTCCATAATTAAACTTAAAAATAATATCAAAGGTTGCAAACTCAAATGCCTACGGAGCCAGGAAGAGAACACAAACGAGGGAAGCAAACCGTCTGGGGACTGTGGAGAACCGAGAAAGAATATGCCTCATCCACAGGGGACGGCCGTACTCAGCTCCAGCTGACTGTTGCTAGGTGGGAATGTGGGGCTGGGCTGCCAGATTGTCCAGTTTTTCAAGAGAAGCCAAAAAAAATTTATATGAAATCTTCCAATCCTTAAGGGTCAACTAATTCAAATATGTTTTATCAACACTATGCTGGCCAACTAAAATGAGTCTGAGGACCAGATTAAACCTGCAACTGCCAGTTTCTAACCTCCGCCTAAAAGGCTAATTTTAGGCAATTTCACTTCTTAGCAGCAGTGGAAAGTAATGGAAAGCCCTTCTAAAATCAACAAAATTTGAATGCCATCGTTCTGCCCTGATATTCCTCATTACAAGTTCTGCTCCTTCCTACGTATGCTTTCTTCTCCACCCTCCATCCCTACCTGTGAGTTTCTCTAACTTTATCTTTTATTCTTATTACCTGGTTCTGAGCTCAGATCCCTGACCACTGAGGACCAAGACACCATGAGGTTTCAAGACAAGAGGCCTCCCAATAACAAACCAAGCTTTAGCACCCCCTCCCCGACCTGACCCTTCTTTCTGGCACATTTTACTGCTCTTCTTAATGATAAGCAGGTAACTTGGGAGAGTCTTAAGAAACATTATGCCCCAAGGGGCAAGGGAATAGGCTGGAAAGTGCAGGGCATCCTAGGGAAGGAGCAGCTCTTGTGTTATCCTTGAAAACCAAGGTAGTCACTCTTGACAGACAGCCCATGGGGCAGGCACTTAGTGTGTGTTTCCTAGTCATGGAGGTGGAGGGAGAGGGTGGGTCTGTGCTGAGACCTCCCTTCTCCCTTGTTCACTCCTTCCCCACGATTGTGAGATGTCTGGTAGGCTGCTAAACATATAGTTTTTCTCTGAGAGGTCAGGGCAGGCTTCCTTGAGAAGTGATGTTTTAAGCTAAGAAGAGAAGGATGAGTAGGAGTTAACCAGATGGAGAATGGTTGAAAAAGCATTTCAGCCAGAGAAAACAGTGTAGGCAAAAGCCCTAAGGTAGGAAATCACTAGGTACTTTTGAAGAATTGACAGAAAGCCGGTATAGCTGCAGAAAGGAGGAGAGTGGCTAGAGATATGGCTAAGATTGCAGGGAAGGACTAGATGAGGCAGAGCCTTGTCAGACCTGAAATGGAAAGCCTGGTCAGTCCATGACACTGCACTGGGCACTATAGAGGCTATAGACACACCCTGCAGACCTGATCCCTGCCCTCCACCAGCAGACAGTAGCCAGCGGGATATTAGGCAAGTGCCACCAGGGTTGCTAAAGAATGTTATTGGAGGGGCTGGCCCAATGGCAGTGCAGCAGTTGAGTTCATATGTTCCACTTTGGCAGCCTGGGGTTCACTGTTTCGGATCACGGGTGTGGACCTATGGACCACTTGTCAAGCCATGCTGTGGCAGGCGTCCCACATATAAAGTAGAGGAAGATAGACACGGATGTTAACTCAGGACGAGTCTTCCTCAGCAAAAAAAAAAAAAAAAAAAAAAAGAGTTGGATTGGTCGCAGATGTTAGCTCAGGGCTAATCTTCCTCAAAAAAAAAAAAAAAAAAGAATGTTATTGGAAGGTACTGAGGAGGAAGCAGTTACTTTTGAACAGAGGGATTGGGAGAGGCTTTGGAGAAGAGGTGACCATTACTTGAACCTTGAAGGATGAATGGTATTTCAACTGATAGAGAAGGTGGGCAGAGAATTGCGGGCAGCAGGAGCAGCGTGCATGAAGGAACAGAGGCAAGGCAATTCAGAGCATGTGTGGAAGGAAAGAAAGGCAAAGTTGGGGGTGGGAACAGCGTTTGAGAAATGACACTATCATCCAGTCTGACTTTGGGGAGGCCTTGAATGCCTAGCTAAGAAATTTTGTCTTCATTCTGTTGGTAACGGAGAGTTCCTGCAGGCTTTCGAGTAGAGGAGGCCTGTGTTTCAAGAAACTCTCTCTGGCAGCAGCATGGACAGGGAGGGAGGCCAGAGCATCAGGGCTTTTCTAGCAAAGTAACAATCCTGGACGTGGCTGGCAACAGGGAATAAGAACTACTGATAAGAGGTCTAGATCTAATGGCACTTTCGGGGAAAATAATACTTTTTGTGACTGTTTGTGATGGTTCAGTTTGGGGATAGTTTACAAATAATGAAATGTGGTGACAGGAACACAGTCTATTCTGTATAAATGACGGTATTTTTTTTGAGGGGGAGAGACTGGAGAGAGAATGAGAGCCTTATTTTACCCTCTGTCACAAAAAAGAATAATTTGCCTGACTTTTCACAGGAACATCTGCCCTGGCTGGGAGATGGGGTTAGATGATCTCAGAGGGGCCTCTCCCAACTCCAGGATTCTCTGAATGTGAAATGGGCAGTGGGACCAGTGATATGAGAGTAGAGCAAATGCTAGAAAACATACAGGAGAACTGAAGCCGGCTCTTCCAACAATTGAGCTGAGCTAACGTGGTCCTTTTGGAGGAGGGAGGAGAGTTGATAGTGAGGAAACGAGCTCCCAAAGGTACCAAAGACGGGAGCATCCTATCAAGCACGCCTGAGAGGAAGCCAGAGGCTCGTGTGTGGCCAGCAGACTTGATCAAGGGAGGTTTGGAGGGCTCCTCCCGCCAGAGACAGACTCCGTCTTGCCAGCTCTCCAGGCCAGTCAAGCACTAGAGAACCACTGGCTGTCCTTCCTTTCAGAGATGGCATGTAGTACAGAACTTGACTATCTCCAAGCATTAGCCTAACCATGTTAAGCTCACCTAAGGGTTAGGGGTTAGGTTTGAACCCCCTCTTTACTCTTTTAGTTTCTTTAGAGACAATAACAGTTCCTCCAATGAAGCGATTGTTGGCTCCTATAGTAAGTCAATGTCTAGGATAAAGTGATGGACGTTCCTCCAGGGCCCTGTGCAGCCACCTTCAGTGGAAGAAGCTGGCAGAGGAAATGAACCTGGAGGGTAGTGTAGTCTCATCTGGAGCCCCATAAGCGTGCAGTATAACATCTCCAGATTCCTGTTAGCCCCGGGCTTCTGGAAAGTGACTTGTGGCCTTCCTTTTTGGCAGTTTCTTGTTGGTACTGGCAGATACCCAGCCAACATGTACCTACTTCCTGTGGGATTATTATTTTCATTGATGTTTATGTTGCAGCCTTTTTGTTTTTCTAGAAGAAAGGTATACTTTAGTAAGACCATCTTTTTTTTTTTTTTTAAAGATTGGCACCTGAGCTAACAACTGTTGCCAGTCTTTTTTGTTTTGTTTTGTTTTTGTTTTTCTGCTTATCTCCCCAGACCCCCCCTGTACATAGTTGTATATCTTAGTTGCAGGTTCTTCTAGTTGTGGGATGTGGGACGCCGCCTCAGCGTGGCCTGATGAGCGGTGCCATGTCCGCGCCCAGGATCCGAACCCTGGGCCGCCACAGCAGAGCACACGAACTTAACCACTCGGCCACAGAGCTGGCCCCTATGTTTCAGCCTTAATACATGCAATCCACCTGTCCACTTGTAAAGGACAAGCCCATCTGCCAGTGGCTGGCTTGGTTCTGCCCAAAGGAAGATGGAAAACACTTAGAGCTCCTAAAGCTGTTAGAGCTAGTGGTTATAATGTGAGATATGAAGAATATACACACTCCAACCTAAACAGCAACGAATTCTACCTTTCTCTGTCTAGCAAGGTGATCGATGCAAGTTTATAAAGCTTAAATGCCTCACGAATACACTATAACTATAATTGGCTCATTATTTTATTTATTCTGCTAAGCAAAAATCAGAAGTAACTTTATGTTTCCATTACTAATAGGACTCTTTCCAAGTATATTGACATTTCAGTTGGTTTTGAATGGCTCTAAAGTATTCATCACCTTAGACTGATATGCATATGTATACAACATATATACATAAGCATAACATACTCATATATGTATATAAATACACATGCCTGAAAACACATCTACATGCAATCATACACATGTATACACATGCACACATTCCTATGCAAACACACAGGCAGATAGATAAATAGATCTAAATGTAGGTACACACATATAGAATACAGATGCATATACACAAAGACGTACGCACCTAAAACCAATACTGTGAGGAATGCTAATTGTATAGGAAGGAGTAATTAGCAAATTCATTTATTTTCTTGTTTATCTTGACAAATAAATCTTTTCTCTATGGTTAGAATTTTGTGAGGGCCAGCCCATGGCCAAGTGGTTAAAGTTGCATTCTGCTTCGGCGGCCCGGGTTCGGATCCGGGCGTGGACCTGCTCCATTGGTCAGCCATGCTGTGAAGGCCTCACATGTACAAAACGGAGGAAGATTGGCACAGATGTTGGCTCAGGGCTGATCTTCCTCAAGCAAAAGAAGAGGAAGATTGGCAATGGATCTTGGCTCAGAGCGAATCTTCCTCACCAGAAAAAAACAATTGTTACATGTCATTAGTGATAATAATGAATCCATTGTGAATTTTTCAGGTCTTCTTGAATTTCACGAGTCAAATTCAGGTCAAAATGTGTTAAGATGAATGTTCAAGTAAGTTAACGAATATTTCTCTTTGGGAGTTGAAGTATAAGGCAAAGGTTAATTAATCTATTTTAAAATACTTTTTCTATTGTGAGATTATCCAACATAATATTAAGTCCAATTTTTAAAACAAAACCTTTCCCATTCAGTCCCAAATGTATGAACTGATTTAGATATAAAAATATAGGGACCGGCCCCATGGCCGAGTGGTTAAATTTGCGTGCTCCGCTTCAGCAGCCCAGGGTTTGCCAGTTCGGATCCTGGGCACAGACCTAGCAAGCCATGTTGAGGTGGCATCCCACATAGCACAGCCAGAAGGACCTACAACTAGAATATACAACTAGGTACTGGGGGGCTTTCGGGAGAAGAAGAAGAAAAAAAAAGAAGATTGGCAACAGATGTTAGCTCAGGTGCCAATCTTTAAAAAAAGAAAAAAATATATATATATATATAATTGTTCCGATAAGAAAGTTGGCTGCTTTCTTTAAAAACAGGAGGGAAATGTGTGAGTGAATATACGGGCAGTAAGTGAGGGGCTGTGTTCAGAAGGTGTTAGGATCAATTATCTATGTGCTATATTTCCCCCCAAATGGAATACACTCTGAACGAATTGCTCTCTAATCTTTATGCTATAATGTGAAAGTTGTAAAAATAATGGCAAATATATTTTCTCCTGCTCAAACAAAGTAGCCCAGGAATACCCCGTAAAATCTACATGCATACCATCTAACTTGTTTTAAGTGCTGCAACCTGGAAACAGGGTTTCCTAAATGCCAGTTTTTTCTTGTGCATGATGCTTTAAAATAATGCTGAGTTCAACCAAACAGATTCCAAAATTGTTTGTGTATTTTCCTACCGCAGATGATCATGACTTACTATTTTCTTATAGAATTGATTTTTACATAACTTAAAATTATACTCTATTGTCAAAAGTTAGAAAATACAGATAACCCAAATGTAGACTTTAAAAATTACATATAATTCTACAACCAAGAGATAATGACTATGAACATTTTGGTGTATATTTTTCCAGTCTTCTAATCTAAATATATATATATATATATATATATACATATATATAATTTTAAATAAAAATTAGATCATATTATAAGTTTTGTTTTGTAATATCATTTTTCCTTAATAATATATCATGAACATACTCATTTGGTGACAATAAAAATACATCTAAATCATTACAATTTTAGCGGCTTCATAGAATTCTAGTATATGAGTTGCCATAATTTATCTAACCAGTATCCTATTGTTGGACATTTCAGTTATCCTCATCATAATCAACACTGTGATGAACATCTTTATATTACATTGAACCATATATAATTGTCACTGTTGTAGGCCAAAAATGGTCAAATATTGGCAATTTCGTACTATTCAACTTAATACATGTGTATCTATGCCAAACTCTGATTATTTCATTAGGATAAATTTCTAGAAGTGGAATTTCTGGATCAGAAGACATGCACGTTTCCAAAGCTTGAAACATATTACCAGATTCAAAATTGATCTTCATTACCTTTTTTTTTATTGAGTTAATGATAGGTTACAATCTTGTGAAATTTCAGTTGTACATTAATGTTTGTCAGTCATGTTGTAGGTGCACCACTTCACCCTTTGTGCCCACCCCCCACCCCACCTTTCCTTTGGTATCCACTAAACTGTTCTTAGTCCACATTTTTAAATTCCTCATATGCGTGGAGTCATACACAGATTATCCTTCTCTAGCTGGCTTATTTCACTTAACATAATTCCCTCAAGGTCCATCCATGTTATTGCAAATGGAATGATTTTGTTCTGTTTTGCAGCTGAGTAGTATTCCATTGTATATTTGTACCACATCGTCTTTATCCATTAGAAAATTGATCTTCATTACCTTTTACATCTGAAGCATCTCTTCCTTGTTACTGGGGTTTCTCATGATATTGTAGCGAGAAATACAGATTAACTAATGTAAGAAGTGTTCACGTAATGTTTGGACAATAGCTTACTATGACAAAAACAAAGCATATATGTTTTATAAAGTAAAAATAAACTCTTATGAAAAGATGTTGTCTCATACACTTATTTCCAAAAGAATACCATTTTCACCAAAATCTCACTGCAGCCAAACAGTCTTGGTTGCCCTGGAATCTACTCTTACTGTCTAGCAAGGGTACTTACATTCTTTATTTGAAGCATCAGATGAAAGTCCCAGTTGAACTATTACAGTGAGAAATACTGGAGTCAGCCAACTTGTCCTAAATATTGTGTAGCAGGCAACTTTCACCTGTTTTCATTTCTTGAAAACCGGTACTGGAGGATGTGTCTTGAGAACATGATCCTTTTTAAAAATGAAAATTTTAGACCATTTTAGCCAGGTGTTGCAGAGAAAATCCAAGTATGCAAAAATAATATCCAAATAAAAAAATTAAATTAGCATAGATCTTTATGCAATCTTTAAAAGGGAAGGGAAAAGATGTAAAGTTATCTAAGTGTTGTTTTCAGGTATGTGCACTGAATATCACAGTACAGTAACAGTAATGGCCAGTTGTTCTAAGGTCTTTGAATTAGCCCTAGAACATGAATAAATGTGAATTAGAAGAAAAGGAGGAAAGCTTAGGGAGTGTAGTAGGTTAAACTATTGACACAAATTCTTTACTCACCTTGCATCCACGTCCTTTGCCCTGTGATTTTGCAGTTCCTCCTAGTAAAGAGCAAGTGTACTTCCCCACCTCTTGACTTTGGGCTCAGCCATATGATTTGCTTTGGCCAACGGAATACAGACAGAAGTGACAGTGTGCCCGTTCTGAGCCTCGACTTCAAAAAGCAGTGTGTATTTCTGTGTGTGTTTACATTTTTATTGAGATATAATTCACATAACATGCAATTCACCCGTGTAAAGTATACAATTCAATTAACTCAAGGATGTTTAGTAAAACACAGTTGTGCAATGATCACCATAATTAATTTTGGAATATTTTCAACACCCCAAAAAGAAACCCCATATTTTATTTATCCATTCATCAGTTGATGGACATTTAGATTGTTTTTGTATTTCCATGGCTATAGTGAATAATGCCGCTATGAACATTTGTGTAGATTTTGTGTGGACATGTGTTTTCAAGTCGCTTGGGTATATATCTAGGAGTGGAATCGCTGGGTCATATAGCAAATCTCTGTGTAACCATTTAAGGAACTGCCAAACTGTTTTCTAAGGTGGCCACACCGTTTTACATTCTGACCAGCAGTGTACCATTTTTTCACATCCTCGTCAACACTTGTTATCATCTAACTTTTTGATTATAGCAATCCTAGTGTGCGTGAGGAGGTATCTCACTGTAGTTTGGATTTGCATTTCCCTAATGACTAATGATGTTGAGCAGCTTTTCATGTCCTTGTTGACGATTAGTATATCGTCTTTGGAGAAATGTCTATGCAGATCCTTTGTCCACTTACCCCTTGTGCCTCTGCCATGGATGGAAGAGCTTGCCTTGGGGAGCCAGTGCACTTTCATTCTGAGCCCCAGAATGAACACACCTGGAGCAGATCAGAACCAACCAGCAGCGCTGAGCCAATCCCAGTAAGACCGCTAGCTTGAAGCATAGCCTCCCAACCCAGCTGCCTAGATTAGAAAACCCCTAATTGACATATAAGAAATAAATAGTTATTATTGTGTTCTACTGAGATTTTGTGCTTGGTTGTTACTCAACAATGCTTGATTGATACAAGGGTGAAAGAAAATAGTTGACATTACTAATTACAGATAGCAACGTCTGTATAGAACTGCTGATAGTAGTTCTTTGCCTCTTACTTCCCCTCTGCCTCCCAAAATAAAAGAGGGACACACCTTAGGGACCTCTGATGGCTCTGGGTACCTTTTCAATCATCTCATCCCACACTTATTACTACATTGCTAGTATTTCCTTTCTAGAAGTTCCTGAAGAATGAAATTAATTCTATAGTAGAGAATATATAGTTATCAGAATCTATAATAGTAATCTATCTGCTTTTTACCATCCCATCACTGTTAGTACTTAATTATATCTTCCTTCTGCCCATCCACTCTTATGACTTACCACTCCTACCCAATCAAAAAGAAAAAAGATATTCTAGATGAGAGAAAAGTAACATTTCTCCTTTGCTATTTACTATTAAGTGTCACTGGATGTTTCCACCAATCAAGAAAAAAAATTAAAGAATTTGAAGGAGATTTTCATAGTCAGATAATGCTGGGTACGATAGCAAGTCATTGCCAAATATCCTCCCCTTGGCACAGGCATTGAGTAAACAGGAGACCTGAGGAGAGGGATGGAAAATAATAAGACAAGCAAGCCAGGTAACTTAAAAAATAAGTTCACCAACGCAGTCTTTTTCAGTGGGAGGAGCTACTCTAAAACGCTCTCCACTGGTAGCTTTACTTATTAACCTAAAATTAAGGCCCAATCAACCATGAAGAAGAAGAGCCATTAAATAGAGTGAGCAAACTGACACTGACCACTGAACAGCAGGACCCTTACTACATAACTAAGGTTAATGTCCCAAGAGCAGCTGATCGCTATGTCTAACACTTTCTCACCTCTCCGGCTAAGAAAGAGCTGGATGTCACCTACAAGCGCAGCATAAAGCAAATAAATAAATTGCAATATTATCTCCCTAGATACTCAGATAGTAAATGGGGAAGTACTTAGAATTCAGTAAAGGAGTTAAGAATAATTTACTGAGAGATCATCTCTTTTGGTCCTAAGATTTGTGCCTCCTGCAGTACAAACAATAAAACTAGGTTTAATAGAAAATGGGCATGATAATATCACTCTTTCAATAGGGTTAACAAAATGGAAATACAATCAACACAGATTACAAGATATAGAGCAAACAGTTCCCCAAAGCATTTATGTTTTTATACTGTCCCAAATCATGTTAGCTTTTCAGTCTCTGTTAATACAAAGAATGTCACTCTTTAAAAAAATCAGCAACAACAACAAAACAAACAAAAAAACCCTTTAACTTTTGAGATCATCTCAGCAAATAAGTTAGGGCCAAAGCTAGGCCATTGTCTCTGGTTGAGAATATTTTGTGTAAACGTTTGGAATCTTCCACGAGTTGCTGAAACCCAAAGTTTAAGCATTCAAAAATCAGTGTAATTGTCATATTAACAGACTAAAAAAGAAAAACCATTTGATCATTTCAATAGATGTGGGAAATGCACTTGACAAAATCCCACCTCCATTCCTGATTTACAGAAAAACAACTTAGCAAGCTAGGAATAGCTGGAAATTTCCTTAATCTGTTAAAGCACAACTGTGAAAAATCTACAGGTAATATCATAATAGTAATAAACTGAATGTCTTCTGCTTAATAACAGGAACAAGGCAAGGAGGAAGCTGAGAGAGTTGAAGCTGTCATCTCAGTTTTCCCTGTGAAGGAGGTAACATTCTCTGCCTGTGCCCAGTTTTCTCAGCCTATCACTCTGATATTGTTCATAGATATTGAAGAACTAACGGAAAAGGAAAAGAAAGCCAAAAACTCAGCTTTGGGTGAGTAATGTAAAAGCCAGTCATTTATTAGAAGTGCTTGCTCTGCAATAATTCAGTGAACATCACTGTGCCAAGCACTGCACATGCCATGATAGGCACATCAAGGATTTCTGCTCTAGGGAGGCGCTAATGCTCAAACCTGGGCATGCATCAAATCACCTAGGAGCTTATTAAAGCACATAGTCCTGCGCCCCATCTCCAAAACTTCTAATTCAGTAGGTCTGAGGTGGAGCCTGTGAGTCAAGAAATGCATGTTTTCAAAAAGCTTTACCTGATACTGATGCAGGTGGTTCCTAGACTCCATTCAGAGAAATACTGTAGTAAAGGTTATAAGACATCACGAATATGGCAGCTTATGTTTTCTGTAAGTGCATTGGATGACAATGCTAACTCTCTCCTAGTGCTTTAGCTGCAAGGTCATCTGTTTATAGCATCCTAGGCCACAAAGACACACTTCTCTGCCCCTGCCTCCCATGACACCACTCTATTCTAGGCTTCCTCCCTTTTCCCAGCTGACGACTTGACAATTTTGATAAGGACTGGCTCTGTATTGAGATGTGTGAAATGCCCAGAGGAAGAGGCATTTTGTGGACCACTTCCTGCTGAAATCATATTTACTTCTGCTTTTTGGCTTGTAGCTTCTCTCCTCAGTCTCTGAAGGTGTCTGACAGAGCAGCACCTGCTGTTGGGATCCTCTCTCCTTTTCAGCAGGAATATTTATGTATAAAACCTTGGACTACATTATATATGTAATTAAGATCATTTGTCAAGAGCAATTATATGCAGTGAAATAGTACACTGGTAAACTGGCCTAAATTACAGTGCTTTCTATCCACATTAATTTGCTTTGTACATGCAAAGTGCAATTGAAAGAGCAGTGTGATGTCTGACAGGCCCTGAAGGGCAGCACTTGCCATAAGTAATTCAAACTGAGCCCTGTTATCATTTACAGATTTATTTGGTTTGGAATCAATGAGAAGGAAAGGCCTGAAAGCTTTAAGCTGATGCTGATCACTTTTGGTTTGGTAACTCCTTGTAGTTAAGTTAGATATTTTTTCCTTTGAATCTTAGTCATTATAGCTTCTTAGATGGCAAAACACTTAAATGATCTTCAAATATTTCACAAATTCTCCTTTCTTTCCTCTCCCTTTCTTCAAATTTAGCATCTATAAATTTCTTACCCTAGAAAACTTTCCTTGGAGAGAGTTGATCACATAGGGCTGGTAACTAAGGCAACTTTATCATGCCCTGTTGACATCCTCTCCTTCAACACCGGTCTTAGAATGAATATTGGCCCTGAGAGTACCTTTAAGCATCCTCTGGTTCTGTCTCCCCTTTTTGGATAGGAAAACTGAAGCCATAGAGGGAAGTGGCTTCCCCAGGTCCCAGAGATTCAAGCCTCACCTTTCTTCTGCCCTCTGCCCCGCCCCCCCCCCCCCACTAGCCTTCACTTGCCTTGAAGCCAGCCTGGACTTTAAAGTTAGCCATTTAAGTCATGTTATGTCTAGAACCTGGGAACTTCTGACCCCTTTGACCTGCTTTGCCAGCCCTGAAAACTGGGGAGCCCCACTGTTTGCATTTACTGAATCTCGCTTGACTCATTCTCCGGGTCTTGCGCCAACCTACTGCCAGATCTAGTGATTCTACTTTTAGCAGTATTTTCCAAATCACTCCGTGTCTTCCTAATTCCTACTGCCAACAATCAAGTTCAGGTGCTCATTGCCTTTCCCCTGAATTATTGGTACAGCCTCCTAACTCTTCCCTACCACCAGTTTCTCTTTCCAGCCTCATCTCCACTGCCACCCTCTGTACAGCTGGAAGGCTAACATTGCTAAAACCAAGTCACCCTATGATACCTTTGCTTGAAAGCTGCCAATGGCTCCCTAGAATGGACAACATAAAGTCCTGACTCCTTGGCCTGGCATTCAAGGCCTGCTAGGAATTGGTCCTCACTTATTTATGCAGCCTCTTCTATTCTTTTTGCTGTATCATAGTCCCCAAACTAGACTACTAGCTTTTTTTCAAATGTACCCATATTTTCCCTCGTCCTCACCTTCACTGTTAATCTTTCTAAGACCATCTTAAATGCTCCCCCTGCCACATAAAACACTACAAAGTCTCTCTTCTTTCTTTCATAGCACTTAATTATAATGCAATTTTGGAAACAAATATTTGGTTCTTATATCCTTCCTACTCAAACTGTCAGCTTCTTCACCGTGTGAACCATCTGCTTAACCTCTGATTCTAGCAGATGTCATGGTTTAACATGCAGCCACTGGAGCAGATGTGTGCAATGAAAATATAATATGATCCACGTATGTGTTTTGGTTTGGTTTGGTTTTGTTGGTGAGGAAGATTGGCCCTGAGCTAACATCTGTTGCCGATCTTCCTCTGTTTGCTTGAGGAATATTGTTGCTGAGCTGACATCTGTGCCAGTCTTCCTCTGGTTTTGTATGTGGGATGCCACCACAGCATAGCTTGATGAGCAGTGTGTAAGTCCACGCCTGGGATCTGGACCCGTGAGCCCCGGGCCACCAAAATGGAGTGCACGAACTTAACCATTACACCACCAGGCCAGCCCCAAATATGTGATTTTAAATTCTCTAGTGGCCACATTCAAAAAGTAAAAAGAGAGGCTGGTTCCATGGCCAAGTAGATAAAGTTCTGTGCACTCTGCTTTGGCAGCCCAGGTTCATGGGTTCAGATCCTGGGTGTGGACCTGCTCCAGTCATCAGCCATGCTGTGGAGGCATCCCACATACAAAATAGAGGAAGACTGGCACAGATGTTAGCTGAGGGCTAATCTTCCTCAAGCTGAAAAAAAAAAGTGGAAGATTGGCCACAGATGTTAGCTCAGGGCCAATCTTCCTCACCAAAAAATAAATAAATAAAAGTAAAAACACAGAGTAAAATTAATTGTAATCATATATTTTAACTCATATCAAAATCTTAGCATTCTAACATGTAGCAATATAAAAATATCATTGAGATATTTTATATTCTTGTTTCATACTAAGTCTTTGAAACCAGGTGTGTATTTTCAACTTACAGCACATCTCAATTTGGACTAGCTGAATTTCAAGTGTTCAATAGCCCCATATGACTAGCAGCTACCACATTTGGACAGTGAAGTTCAGGATTCTTGCTGCCAGGCTTCAAATCCCGGTTCTGTAACTTATTGCTGTGTGATCTGGACTATGAAATTGCTTAAGACCTCTGTGCCTCAGTGTAAGTATCTGTAAAATGAGAACAATAATAGTACCTACCTCATAGGGTTCCAGTGAAGATAAATGAGAAAATGTGAGTGGAGAGCTTTTCACATAGTTTAACACACAAGAAACAGTGTCATTATTACCCTCATCTTTGTAGTCACTGCAGGGTCCAGAGAACATCCATGGTCACCAACTAATGCTTATTTATTGAGTTGGAGTGAATTCTGCTCAGAGATCCTCAGGTAGCAGAGGGATCAAAAAGTAAAGCTTAAGAAAAATTAGCCTGAAAGTGTGAGGGGTCTTAAAGTACAAAATCACAATGAAATATACTTGTCTTTTTAATGTGTTTACTTTCCAGCCCCTAAGATTCTCTCCGCTTCTCCCTGACACCTGGGGAAAGGACCTCCTGTCGCTCAGATCACTGGTTCTCAACCTTGGCTGCATGCTGGAATCACCTGGGGAGTTTAAAAATCGGCTGCCTGGGTCCACTCCCCAACGGTTCTGATGATTTCATTCGTCTTGCGTGAGGCTTGGCCACTGAGAGTTTTAAAACTCACCAGCTGACAGGCAACCAAGGGGCCCCAGATCACCTTACTTTGAACCGTGTTTCTCACAGTGCTCCACAGACCAGCCAAATCAGGAATGTCTGAGGCACTGGTTTAAAAGGCAGATTCCTGGGCTCTATTGCAAGCGTCAGTCAAAAATATCCAGGAGTGTGAACCTCCAGTCTACCTTTATAACAAGTTTCTCAGATGATTTTTCCTTTCGGGCATTCTTGCCAGCCCTCCTTCTACACACAGCTCCCCAGCTACTGTGTCATGTAATGCTGTTCCTGCTGCATATCCTCAGTTAGAGGGTGGCCTCCTGTCCTTGGTCTCTGTACAGAAAAGGCCTCATTCCTGTTCAGTGGGGTGTTCCCACCTCCACTCACCCTCCCAGAACATGGCTGTTGTGTGGTTGAAATTCTAATCCATTGCTCTGACCCATCAGGGGCCTGGTTTTCCCATATCCTCCATCTAATAGCAACAGGAAGGCTGACATATATTAGAGATGGGGAGCATGAAATCAGGGAAGGCTTCACAGAGGAGGCTGCATTTGAAATGGGCAGGATTTTCTCAGACAGAGATGACGGAAAGAGGCAACATCTTGAGCAAAGACCTAACTTACTGTTAGAGATTCAAAGCATGTGCTCTGGAGAGGGTCATAGGTTCAAACTCCAGTCCTGCCCCTTCTTAGCTTGAGTTGTGACCCCACCCCTCTCACTCCAACATCCATCTAGTCTTCCCTGCTTTATAATACTACTTTTTTTTCTAAAGGTTTTTATTTGCTAAATCTTTTTAAAAATTATTTTATGGAGGTCATATTGGCTTATAACATTGTGTAAATTTCAGGTGTACATCATTATAGTTCAGTTCTTGTATAGACTGCAATGTGTTCACCACCAAAAGTCTAGTTGCCATCTGTCACTGTACACATGTGCCTCTTTACCCCTTTCACCCTTCCGCCATCCCTTCTCCTCTGGTAACCACCAATCTGTTCTCCTTATCTGCGTGTTTGTTTGTTTGTCTTTCACATACGAGTGAAATAATTTTTACTTTATTTTCATAGCTACACCTTCTCAGTAAGTATGTATGCTCCTTTATCTCTGGGCAGGAATAGCCCCTCTGGGATTGATAACCATCCTCGCTCTCCACATCCCCCCTTCTATATATGTGCAGTTGTCTAGTGGCAGCCATTTTGTCTCACTTTCCTCCCCCAGCCCTGACATGACTTCCAGTGCTCTTCCTCAAACGCGGCTGCTAAGTTGTTAGAAATCATTGCTCTGACCAATGTGTGCCCAGTGTGGCGTATTTTGTTGTAGATGATTTATCCAGATTCCAGGCCTTGTAGCAACCTCAACCCAAATGCAGACTCAGCTGCAGACCTCAGTCCCAGTTGCCCCCGAGTCATCTGTCTGACCTTAAATCAGTGATTCTCAGTGTGGTCTGAGGAAGACAAGAATCAGAGTCACTTGGAGGATAGTGTTAAAATATAGATTCCTAGGTCCCCCATAGGAACCCAATCTGCTGGATCAGAATCCCTAGGCATGGAGCCTGGGGATCTGATTTTTTTCTTTTTCTAAGTAAGTCTCAATTGAAGTTTGCTTTGGGATAGAAGGAAGGGTAGTGAGAGCATGGAAGAGTCTATAGAAAATGTAGGTGATAGTGTCAAAGGGAAACTCTGCTCATCTCACCCTTTTTTTTAACTTATTACTCTTCTGCCCCCCCTCAACCATGAAGGGCAGAGCTTAGGCAGTGGAAGAAGTGTTGCTGGTTGTTCTGAACCTGCATTCCAGAGCTGACTGGGAAGCCTGGTCCCGTGCCCAGATTGTATCATCTTAGGACAATTTGGCTAATCAGGTTATGGTAATATGATAAAAAGAAGTAATGGAATGACGTGTTCTCCTCCTAGGGCTATAAGCTTTTTAACAGAGATTCTAAGAAATAAATCTTAAATGCAGGAATGACCTATGATAGAATTTCAATCCTGCCGCAGGCTGGTGGAAAGAAGAGGCGGCTACTAAGAGGTGGAGACAGAGAGAGAGAAGATAAAGGAGAATCGTAGCAATTCTGCTGATACATCATGTTGGCAACTAACCTATAAAGGGACTCATTTTCTGTGTTGCTTCCTGAAAACAACCCTCTTAGGCAATCTCTGGGTGCTGCTGGGTGGCATCGTTGTTTAGCCTGAAACCCCTGACCTAAAGAGCATCACGTTCCTAGGAAGTGGGTGCCCCTGTAAAGTGCACTGTGCATATCATTGTGCCTCCAGGAGTCCAGCTGGACCTTGGCAAGGCACAAGGCTTGGTTAGCAAATCCAATGAAAGTGGCTGGTGGCCGGCCAGATCTGTTTGGTAGCCTTAGCAGTTCTCCCTTCTCTTGTCTCAGTGGGTATTAAGTTAAATCTAGCATGATCAATTACAGTGTTTGTATGGGAAGGAATTGTTTTTCTTAATCATAAACCATTTTGCCTAAAGAAGGAGTAATCACATTTTAACTTGAAAAGCGATGATAATAAGCAGCCATCCTTCTGTGTTCCACAGGAATCTGCTAAGTGCCTGTTTTGTATGCAGTACTGTGTTCTGTGCTGTCTCTTTCCCCTAGTGGGTCCCTTTGCCAGAAATACATGACTACTTCCTAATCTTGCCTTTTAAGACAAAGCTTAAATTTCTCTTCCTCAGTCTTCCTCAGTCTTAAGTGACCCATTCACCAATCACTCTCCATCATGTTACCTGATTTCATCTTCTTCATAGTGTTTTGAGTACTTGAAATTATCTCATTTGTTTCCTTCCTTCCTCTCTCTCTCTCCCTCTCCCTCCTTCTCTTTCTCTCCCTTTCTCCCACCTTTCCTTTCTCCCTCCCTCCCTCCCTCTCTCTCTCTCTCTCTTCCTCCCCCACTGGCTAGAATGTAAGCTCCAGGACAGAAAGCAGGTCTTGTCTGTCTCTCTCATTTCAATACCCCCAGAGAGTAGCCACTCAAAAAATATTTGTTTAATAAGTGAGTGAGACACCTGAAAGACAGGGATCTTCAGCCAGGTCTTAAAGGACATGTCCGTGGATCCGAAGGGGAACCAGCTTTCCAGGTAAGGAGACTAGAGTAGAAGGATCAATCACCTGAGTTTTCCTGGGGCCAGAGGCAAGCAGCCAGCTCATAACCCTGGGGCCCAGTTAGGCAGCTATGAATGCAGTCATTGGAGGAATGGGAAAGTCTGGAGGGAACAGGAAAGAGCAGGTAGGATGCAAAGCCACAGATGCTGGGATGAGGATGTACATGATCCACAAATCAGTGAGAAAAAAATCGTTTGGTTACTTAGTAGGGAGTAATGATGCAAAAGGTGTTTAACAGAGAAAGCTAGAGCAAAATCCAGTCATGTTCCATAAGTGCAATTCGTCCTCAATTAAACCTTGTTGGAGAACACAATGTAAAGCAGAAAAATGCCTTACTCCTCTCATGCTTCTCCTTTCCTTTCTGTAACACAGGAACTTAAGGAACGTCATCAACAATAATAATACAATGACGATTCTATTGTCAGACCCGTAGCAACCTTATGCAGTAAGTACCATTATTAGCCCCACTTTAGACATCAAGAAATAGAAGTTTGGAGAGGAGATTACATAATAAGCCCAAATTCAAACCCAGATCTGGTCCAGAGTTCTGTTAAGCACCATCTAGAAGATGGAGGTTTCAAAGATAAAAATCCTATTTGTAAATTTATTGGGAAAAGATACCATCTTGAAAGAGGCATAATAATGTTGGAATAGGAGCTTTCTGAGCACCAAAGCCTGTAATGAAAATGTTGTATTCGTACTCTGCTCTGACAGGAGGCGATCTAAATGTATTATGATGTACTACGTACCTATGTACCCTAAATGTATTATGAGGTACATCATAAATGTGTTAGGGTGTAGTGTTAAGAGCAATGGCTTTAAGACTAGGGAAACCTGAATCTGAATCACAGCTCAACACTTCCTTTGTGTGAGCCCCTCGGAGCCTCAGCTGCCTCATCGGTAAAATGGGGATGATACTAGTCCTGAGGTCTTCAAGATGTAGTGAAGATTAAGTAAGCTAACACAGGTAACCTGCCACTGGAGAGGACAGAAGCACCAGCTTTAGAATCAGATGAATCTGCGTCCAAACCTAGCCCAACAATCTAGTAGCTGTGTGACCTTGGGCAAGATACTTTACCTTTCTGTGTACTGGTTTGCATATGTGTAAAATGGGAAAGATAATATTTACAACTCATTCTTCCAACAAATATGTATTGAGCACCTGTGGTACCAGGCACTCCACTCAGTTTGGGGATAAAAAGATGAATAATCTTTACCGTTAAGGGATTTACAATTTTGTTGTAGGAGACAACAAACACATAAGAATAATATATTATTACAATTGTTATGATACAGTAAGGGCCCAAAGAAAGGAGTCTACAGTTCTATGTGGAGGAGTTAGAAAAGGCCTTCTAGAGGAGGTGAGGAAGTTGTGGAGAGCAAAACTGGATATATTCTAGAGTGTGAAACGAACAGTGAGTGAACGTTGGTTAGAAATGGAAAATGATGTATAGAGATTTAATTTTTTACTGTAAGGTATAACATAAATAAAAGTGCGCAGGAAGTAAATGTAAAGCTCAATGTATTGTCACAAAGTCACTACAAATGTCTAACCACCACCCAGGTCAAGAAATAACACCTCACCAGCACCCAGATGCTCCCCCATGCCCTCTCCCTATTACTACTTCTTTCTTCTCTCCAAGGGCCACCATCACGCTCACTTTTAACAGCAGAGATTAGTTTTGACTTTCTGAGCTTCATATAAATGGAACCATACAATAGGTGCTCTTTTTACGTCTGGATTCTTGTGTCCCGTATTGTAACTGTGAGATTCATCCATGTAGTTATGTGCATACTACATGGTACAGTATGCTATTGTCTGAAGATAGCACATTTTTTATTTTTCCATTCTGCTGTTAATGGAGATTTAGACTCCTTTCAATTGGGGATATTGCAAATAATGTGGCTCTGAATATTCTTGGTGCACATTTCCATGTGTCTCTGTTGGGTATATACCTAAGGGTAAAGTTGCTGTGTCGCAGGGTAGTATATGTTCAACCTTAGTAGGTAACAACAAGCACTTTTCTAAAGTGGTTGTACCAAAATACACTTTCCCAAGCAGTGCTTGGGAGTCCCTATTGTTCCACATCCTTCTCCAACACTTGGTATTGTCAGTCTTTTTAACTTTAGTTATTTGGAGGAGTATGTAGTGGTATGTCATTGTTTTAATTTGCATTTTCCTAATTACAAATGAGGTTGAGCACCTTTTCATATGCTTATTGGCAATTTGGAAATCTTTTGTGAAGCACCTGTTCAAGTCTCTTGACCAATTTCTGGTCTTTTTCCTAAATTCTCAATCTTGCCTTGTATCGCCTTTAACATATTAAGAATAGTTATTTTAAAGTCCATATCTGATAGCTCCATTACATAAAGTATAAGAGTTTGGGGCAGAGTTGCGAGGCCTTCCTCTCCTTGGTGAGCCCTGGACTACAGCTTTTGTACCCCCTTGCCCCTTGAAGCTATCAAAGCACTGCTTGGCTTCTCAGTCATTCGGCAGTATCTTCTGGAATAAACAGGGGCCTTATAGGAAAAGTTGCCCCAAATGCCAGACTCACCTCTCTGAGTTTCTGCCTTTTCTTGGTCCTCTGGATCTTGGCCTCCAAAATTCTTCATTTCTTTGAAGCAATGTATCTGTGTGTGTGTATCCACACACATACAATTTTCATCGTTTCCCTCCATGAAAGACTTGTCCATATTCCTAGTCCACTGTTACCAGAGTGGAAATCCTGCTTGAAACATTTTTTTAAAAACGTTACCTCATGTAATCCTCACAATAATCCAAATGATTTTCTCAGCATCACACAGCTAAAAAGTGGGAAAGACAGCAGTGGTAGCCCAGTCTCTCTGATTCAAAAGGATAAATAATAAAACAAAGGGCAGTGTAGCAGTCTGCATGGTACGTGATTAGAGCTGGCTAATTAGTCTTGTTAGTTTCATCTTGTCTCTAACTTTTAATGCTAATTCAAGTATTACAGGAAAAGAAAAAAATCTCTTTAAGTGAATTATATATTTGAGAAAGAAATACATCAAGATAAGGATGGCTAATACATATACATCTCAGAAAAAATAAGTTGAGGTAACTGGCTTCTACCCAGTGAAGAATGTGCTTGTCCCCGCTTTCCGTCCTCATTACCATTGCCTTAGTTGAGACTCTAATCATCTCTCATCTGGATTTCTCCCTGTAAGTTCTACTGCAGAAGAAGATAAGGAGGATCAGTCTTCCTAAAGCGCTAACAGGGTCACCACCCTGCTTAAAAACCTTCAAACAGGCTCTAGTATTTCCCTTGACTCCACATTCCTCTCCAACTACTCCTTCAATTCTCTGCTCCCTTTCACAGTAAAGTGCCTCAAAACAGTTGTCCCTTCACCGGCTATTTTCATTTCCTTACCTCCCATTCTCTCTTATACCCATTTCATTCCAGCTTCTGCTCCAGAACATTAAAACAGAAAAAAAAACCTGCTTATTTTTTAGGTCACCAATGATCTCCATATTACCAATTGCAATGGACCATTTTCCTACCTCATCTTAGTCTCAGCAGCACTCTACATGGTTGTCCACTGCCTGTTTCTAGAAACACTAGACTAGACTCCTCTTCTGACTTCTCTTCCTCTCCCCAACGTCTTAATGTTGGTGTCTCAAGTGTTGGTCATAAGAAACGCCTATCTATATTTTCTCCTTGTATGATTCCATCTCATCCTAGCTTGAAATACTACGTATATGCTATCTCCCAAATTTACATCATCAGCCAGACTGTTTCTGAACTTTAGCCTCATTTACCTAACATTTGATTTGATGTTTCCACTTGGATACCTCAAATTCAACATGTCAAAAACAAAACTTTGACTCTTACATTACTCTATCCCTTTCCTTGTTTTCCTCATCTGAGAAATGTCATCTTTCCCTTTCTACCACTATCATCCTAGTCCAAACTACCATCATGTCTTGCCTAGATTATACCAGTTGCTTCCTGACAGGTATTCCTGCCTTTATCTTTGCTTTCCTATAATACAGTCTCCATAGCGCAGCCAGAATAAACCTTTAAAAGCCTAAATCAGAACATAGAACTGCCCTTCTTAAATCCCTCGGTCTATACACCCAAAGCGCTTTCATGTAGTATGAGGAATAAAAGTGTAAGACAGTGCTAGCATCATAAGTACTTGTACATCTGTCTCACTCTTCCTAAAAGATGGTTAACTTATTTAATTTCGTAGACTCCATAGTGCCTTGTATATTATTAAATATATACTAAGTCAGGAGTCTGCAAGCTTCTTTTGTAAAGGGCGAGTTTTAAGGCTTTGCAGGCGATATAGTCTCTATCATAACTACTTATCTCTGCCATTGTAGCGTGAAGGCAGCCATGGACAAGAAATAAATGAAAGGATGTGGCTATGTTCCTATTAAACTTTATTTATGAAAACAGGTGGCAGGCTGCATTTGGCCCATGGGCTGTAGTTTGCTGAGCCCTGTACTGTGTCCTGAGTCTCATCTGGACAACATCAAAGAAAAATGGATACTGTGGTAGACATGCAGGTGCACCACTCAGATCTCCCTTCAAGAATCCGCCTCAAGGGGTGCAATTATCTGACAGCTTCTGGCTGCAGGCTCCTTTAGGACCTGCTGTTTTTGAGCTGAGGCCATGTGCTTCCTAGGCAGCCCTCAGCCTATGACTGAGCATGATGGTGGTAGAAAGCCTCACCATTTCTTTTGCAGCACAGGACAACCTTTGCACATGAGCAATCTTTGCAGACCTCATTCAGCTGGTCAAGACTTTCAGCGCTACCCTGCAATCTGAGGCTCTTCCTCCCCAGTCCTCCTTCCTTCCCTCTCTGCTTTCACACGTGTCAGACTTGTATCACAGTCTAAAGACAAGTAATGTGATGGCAGCTTGGACCTCAGTGGTAGCAATGATGGTGGTAAGAAGTGGTCAGATTCTGAGCAAATTTTGTAGGTAGAGCCAACAGGGTTTGCTGATAGACTGGGTGTAGGTTGTGAGCTAAATGAAGGAGTCAGGGATGATGTCCAAGATGATTCTATCTAGTGTATCTTTGTTTTCTAGTTCATTCATTTCTGCTCTTTTTATTATTACTTGCCTTCTCTTCTCTTTAGTTTTGTCCTTTTGTTCTGTCTCTGAATTCTTAACTTGTACACTTAATAAATTAATTTTTAAGCCTTTCTTCTTTTTCAATGTAAGCATTTAAGGCTATAAATTTCCCACGAGTAATATTTAGGTGCACACCATGAGTTTTGATGCATAATGTTTCCATTGTCATTCAATTTGTTAGTATTTTTTAATTTTAGTATTTCTTCATTGACTCATGAGTTGCTTAGAAGTGCATTTTCAAACCGCCAAAGATACAGGTTTTTCTAATTATCATTTTTTATTGATTTCTAATTTATCTGCAGTGTGGTCAGAGAAAGTGGTCTGAAGATATTTTTAAAAAATTGTTCAGACAACTTTTATAACCCAATATGTGCTCAAATTTCATCAAAATGTTATGTTGGTTTGCTGAGAGTTCTGTAATTATTGGGCATAGTGTTCTGTATATTCCATTAGGTTAAGCTTGGTAATTGTGTTGTTCAAATCAATATCCTTATTGAATTTTTATCTGCCTGACCTAAGAAATACAGGGAAAAATATTTTTTAAACTCCCACTATGATGTGGATTTGTCAATTTCTCCTTGTAGTTCTGTAAATTTTGCCTTATATATTTTGAAGCTATCTTGTTATGCATATTCAAGTTTAGAATTGCTATATTATTATGGTGACTTGAAACTTTTATCATTACATAGTGACAATGCTCTTTATTTGTAGTAATGATATTTGCCCTCAGGTCTATTTTGTTTAATATTAATACAACTATACCACCTTTCTTTTGATTAGTGTTTGCCTCATACATCCCTCCCCATTGTTTGATCTTCAACTTTTATGGGTCCTCATGTCATAGACCTGTCTCATGTTTGTGAGATTCATCCATATTGTTGGGTGTAGTTATAGATCATTCATGATCAGGATTGCATAATATTTCATTGGGCGAATATACTCCGATTTATTTATCCATTCACCTGTTGGTCATTTGGGTATTTTCCAGTTTGGGGATATTATAGTGTTGCTATAAATATTCCAGTATGTCTTTTTGGCAAACATAAACTTTTCTATAGGGTATATTTCTAAGAGTGGAATTGCCGAAGATTAAGGTATGCGTATATATTCAGCTGCAGTAGATACTGCCAAACAGTTTTGCAAAGTTCTGGTCCCTCCACCTCCTCACCCACACTTGAATATACGCTATTTTTAATCTATTTGTTTTTGCTATTTTTTAACCCCATAAAATAGATATTGTTATTATTTTATACTGTTAATATTTTAGATTTACTCATGTTTTCCTTTTGAAGCCTCAGCACTCCTTTTTTTCCCACTTTTATTTATTCAGTATAATTGACACACAGTGAAATGCACAGATCTTAAGTGTAATCGTCCTTCCTTCTCGAATATCAGACTTCTATCTGGGATTATTTTCCTGAAGCACATCTTTAGAAATTTGTTTCGTGAGAGTCTGTTGGTGGTAATCTCTGCTTTTGATTATAAAAATTCCTTTATATTGCCCTCATACTTTTAAACTTTTAATTATTAAAAAATCCAAACATATTTAAAAATCAAGGTAAGAATATAATTAGCTCCCACATACCTACTACCAAGCTTCAACAATTATCCAATCATGCCAACCTTCTTTCATCTTTACCTCACATACTTTACCCCCACCTGGATTATTCTGAAGGAAATTCTAGACATCGTATGCTTTCATCTGTAAATATGTCAATATATATCTCTAAAATATAAATTCTTTAAAAAGTAAAGATAACAACAGTACCATTATCACCAGGAGAAATGATAATTCTTTAATATTTAAGATCATTGAATATCGTCAGTGTTCACAGTTTCCCTGATTGCTTTTTTAAAACAATTTGATTGGTTCAGGACTCTAATAAGTCTACACATTGGAATTAGTTCATATGTTTCTCATGTCTCTTTTAATTGATAGGATCCCCCCTCCATCTTCTTGTTTTCCTCGCAATTTTTTGTTCAGGAAATAGCATTGTTTGTTTTGTTGGGTTTCCCAGAGCATGGATTTTGCAAATTGTATGTATCCCTTTGGTTTCATTTGAGTTCATTTGAACTCAAACCAACTAGCTACATACAATCCTGAACCAAAGAACACATATAAACCAGGTCATCAAAATTTACACTTTATTTCTTCTACAGACACGTAAACAAGGATGGCATCATCTCCATCCAATGTGAAGTGCTAGGTAATCAGGCATTCTCCGTGTTTAATTACTATTCCTTTATGTGTTTTATATGTATACCAAATAGTGACTTAAAACAACTAACAGAATTTAAATGAGGGGCCAGCCCCATGGCTGAGTGGTTAAGTTCACACACTCTGCTTCAGCGGCCTACGGTTCACTGGTTCGGATCCTGGGCACGGACCTACGCACTGCTCAATCAAGCCATGCTGTGGAGGCATCCCACATAGAAGAACTAGAATGACCTAGAACTAGGATATACATCTATGTACTGGGGCTTTGGGGAGAAAAAAAAAGAGAGGAAGATTGGCAAGAGATGTTAGCTTAGGGCCAATCTTCCTCAAAAAGAAAAAGGAATTTAAACAAAAAGATCAGATATCAGATAGAACTGGTAGACAATTTAATTTTAAAAGTGAGGATAACATCAAATACTTTAAGAAATGTAGGTGTTAACATGGGAAGGGTAGATGGAGAATTTGATTTTTTTAACTGAAAAAATATTTCTTTCAAAAATTAAGGAAAAGTTTGGCGTCAAACTCTTTTGCTACAAATGATGGTGTTTTAAGTTATATAATAAAGTATTTACTCAATCTGAATTCTTTGGGGAGGTTTTTAAGTGGTCATACTCGCAGTGGAAATAAATCTTTTAAATAATTGTCTTATTTAGATAGACTCAGCGCACTGATGACAAGCCAATTTTCTGAATGTACACGAGATAAATGGAATTAATACCACTAAGCAAACATGACATTTTTGTTGTACCACAATCATAGATGAGTCACTAAGTAAAATGATTAATCACAAATCAATGTTAACCAGGCTCAAAAAGCAACTATTCTTCCCTTGCAAGGCAATTAGAAGCTCTAAGTTTATAAGCGAATGAGTTTATTTTAGCTATAAGCACACACAAGCATCAGAGTATTCAGGAAATTAGTGTGCAATTAACCTAAAATGAGGACCACCTTATCATATATTTTGGCATATTTTTATCATATAGGGTATTGTACAAATATATAAAATGAAATCAAACTGGAGATAAATTTTGGATAATGTAATACTAAGAGAACTAGTCTAGGATTTTAATACGTGTCACTACGATACTGAAGAATCATAAATATCTTCATTTCATCAGCCTATAAATGGCTTTGCTTCATTTTGCAATGATTAGAACTTATAAATTTAAAAAGTAGCATTATCATGATTTGTCATTTTGAAATGAACAGGAATTTACAAAGAAACAAACAGTATTCGTGCTCTCAATAAATATTCTCTTAAAACAGGAGAAAATGAAGAATGATGGTGCTTGGATTTTTAAAATAACTATTTGAATTGAAATCTCCATTAATCTCAGATTAACAAAGCTATTATTAATATTAAATTAGCAAAGTTCTTTGCGCATGTGCAAGGAAGCATAGGGATACAAAAACGAAAATGAGGACTGGTGGGGATGACAAATAAATCTCCCTAATTGTAAAGCAGAATGGCATGCAACCCAAGTAAAGGTACAATAAACATTTCAGTAGTGCCTAGAAAAAGTAATACACCTTAATTGAGAGGAATTAGGGTTGCCTTAAAATGCACTGGAACTAGGATTTGGGAAGTGCTTAAATGCCCATGCTAGTCCATAATGAAGTTTTCACTGGTCTGTAACAAAATGACAATGTGGAAAATTTTATAAAGCTTATCTAGATTCTTTCCTATTTTCTCGGCATTAAAAATAGCTTTCCTGTAATGAAATGCATCATGGTTTCTTCTTTTGTAAAATTCTCAAAACCAATGCAAAAGAATGTAAGCTGTGTGAGGGCAGACTGTGCTTGCTGATTTACCACTTGTCCCCTAGTGCTTAACACAGTGCCAAGCATATATTAGGCATCTGGCAAGTATTGCTAAATGAATGAATGAGGAAGCAACATCTGAGTTTTCCTTTGCAGGATGAGAAGGATGCAACAAAAGTTATTTCATTGTATATTTAATAAATAATGTATTAGCTATCTATTGTTGTATAACAAATTAACCCAAAATTTAGCAGCTTAAAACAACACACATTTATGATCTCAGCTACTGTGGGTCAGGAATCTGGACGTGACTTGGATGGGTGCTTGAGCTCAGGATCTCTCACAAGGCTGCAGTCATCTCAAGGCTCCACTGAGAAGGATCCACTTCCTAGCTCGCTCACAATTGTTGGCAGGATTCGCTTCCTCATGGGCTGTTATACTAAGGCCTCAGTCCCTCAGTTCCTTGCTGTGTGGACCTCTCCACAGAGAATATCACAGCATGGCAGCTTGCTTCATCAGAGTGAGCAACTTTGAGGACAAGAGAGGGTACAAGCAGGACAGAAGTCACAGTCTTTTGTAACCTAATCACAGAAGTGACATCCCATCATTTTGGTGTATTCTGTCAGAAGCACGTCACTAGGTCCAGCCCACACCCAAGGGAAGGGGATTACACAAAGGAGTGAATGCCGGCGAGCCTCAGGGGCCACATCAGAAGGTGAATACTACAAATGTCGAGTAGCCTCATTGGTTCGAGTGCAGGATAAATGAAGAAATGTGTGGAAGATGAAGCTGGAAAGCAGACCGGGGTCAGGCAGACCGTGGAGGCTCTTGAAATGTCTGAAGTTGTCTGGTCTTTGTTCTGACGCTCGCTACTCAAAATGTAGTTCATGGATCAGCAGCATTCATATCATCTTGTTACTTGCTAGGAATACAGAATCTCGGGCTCCTCCCCAGGCCTACTGAATCAAAATCTGCATTTTAACAAGATCCTATGTACATTAAAGTTTTAAAACTGCTGCTCTGGTTGTTGAGAAGGAGAAAACAGTTTTGGTGAAAAGATTGTACGTGAAAGGAAAACGAGGAATGAATCAAGACGACTAAATCTTTTGAGGGGGCAAGACAGGATTTGGTTTGATCATGGCATTAGGAGAAGATTTACAGAATATGCTTCACCCTCAATATCAGTGGTCCCGCTTATTCTGCATTAGAATCACCTGTCAAGCTTTTAAAGAGGTGCCCAGCTCCTAGGAGATATGCTGATTCTAGGCCTGGAGCATTGTGTAGTGCCAGAAAATAAAGTGCTCAAAATACAAAAGGATAAGGATAGGTCAAGGGGACACCGGGCCAACCTTTAAGAGTGCCCCATGTCCAAAGCTGGAAAAATTTGAGCAACCAAACAAATAACATAGTATTGAGTTATAACCTAAAGTATAACATAAATATCCATAAATCCCTACTGATATAAATGACTGAATAAATAAACGGAGAAGAGCCAAATCTTCCAGAGAGAATTCCCAATAATATATGTAGATACTTCACTCTCCAGGAGGCGGAACCTATTTCCCCTCTCCCGCCTTGAGTGTGGGCTGGACTGAGTGACTTGCTTCCAAAGAACAGAGTACGGAAAGGGAAAAATAGTAGCTTTGCAATGAAGAGCCTGGCAAACACTAGCCAGGTGATCGAGGTTAGCATGACCAGTGTTAAGTCATGGTGATAGTACGTACTCTTCAGGATGATGTGATGAGAACGGCAACCCACCTTTGTGGTAATCCTCCCCAAATCTCAAAACCCCAATCTAATCGTGAGAAAAACATCAAACCCAAATTGAGGATTACATTGCACAAAATACCTTACCAATTCTCCTCATAGTTGTCAAGCTCATAGAAAACAAGGAAAGATTGAGAAACTGCCACAGACCGGAGGCAGCTAAGGAGACAATGATTAAATGCAATGAGAGGGGCCGGCCTGGTGGCGCAGCAGTTAAGTTCACACGTTCCGCTTCGGCAGCCCAGGGTTCACCGGTTCGGATCCCGGGTGCGAACACGGCACCGCTTGGCAAGAGCCATGCTGTGGTAGGCATCCCACGTATAAAGTAGAGAAAGATGGGCGTGGATGTTAGCTCAGGGCCACTCTCCCTCAGCAAAAAGAGGAGGATTGGCAGTAGTTAGCTCAGGGCTAATCTTCCTCAAAAAAAAAAAAAAAGTGCAATGAGAGATCTTGGATTGGACTCTGGAATAAAAAAAGGACATTAGTGGAAAAACTAGTGAGATCTGAATAAAGAATAAATCAATAAATAAATCTGAATGCGTAGTTCAGTTAATAGTAATGTACCAATATTAATTTCTTAGTTTCAACAAATGTACCACGGTTATGTAAGATGTTAACATTAGGGGAGGGGTAACAGGTATACAGGAACCCTCTGTGGCAACTTTACAACTTTTCTGTAAACCTAAAATTATTCCAAAATAAGATGTTTATTACAAAACACTAGATGCCCAGGCCTCACTCTGAGATTCTGATTTAATTTGTTCGGGGGAATGAGGCGGCGGTGGGGGTTAGGCACCATTATTCTCCAAAGGTTCCCCAGAGGATTCTGACGTTCAGCCAGAGTAGACAATCATTACTCTATACTAGTTGTTCTCAATCTTGAGTGTGCATCACAATCCTCTGGGGGGCCTGTTTAAACAGACTGCTGGGCCTCACCCCCCAAGTTTCTGATTCAGAAGGTCTGGCACGGGGCCTGAGAATTTGCACCTCTTACGAGTTCTCAGGTGATGCTGATTTTGCTAGTGCGGGGTGCACACTTTAACCACTGCTCTATCCCAAAATCTTAAGGTGGTTTCTCCCAAACCACTGTGAAAAGTAGTGGCATGATAGAAAGCAGTGTGACACAGTGGAAAGAGCGCCAGTCTCAAAACACCTGGATTCTAGTCCTTAATTTGCCATCATTCAGCTATAGGACCTGGAAGAAGCATTTCACCTGCCTTGGCTTCAAGCTTCTCAACTGTAAAATAGACTGGTTTAAGGACCATTAAATCAAAAAGTCAAGCCTCTTTCAAGTTTTCAGATTACCGTCTAGTTCTGTTATGTCAGATGTGACAAATGATTCCATGAAATCAAACCCAGTATTTCTAAAACATTAGTGGAAAATTTTTCTCTAGAATATGTTATGATTATGAAGTAATGAATACTTGAATCAATAAGCCAGAGCTAATACATTCAAATTAAGAATATCCCCATTCCATGTTATCACCATAACCTAGTCCAATGAGGCTGTCACTGCCCAAAATATTTCTGGAACAGTTTTCTTTAATATACATCAAAGCCAGTTTTTAGGCCACAAGAAAACCAGTCGTATTACTTTTAAAATCACATCTCCTTGACCAAATGTAGCAATTTCTAGTTTGCTCACCCACATTAACCACCAGAAAGCCTCTAAATGACCCTTGGTTATTTCCAAAAACCAAAATTGCCTTGAAAGGACAGTCTTACCCATTAGGGGGAAGAAAACTCATTTGAGAACTTGATAAAAGACATGGAGCCCTCTCCAGAAAAATACATCAGCATGCCAAAAAATTTTGCCAACGATTTTAATCCCTAGGCTCCAATGTAGAAATCCCTGATCTCAGGAGATAAGACTCACCACTACCAAGAACACCCAAATATTCAGAAAAGACTGAGAAGGAATCATTTGGAAGCAAGTACTCTGAAGGCAACAAATGCAGAATAGGAAAAGCAGCGGACTTGGGGTGTGAATAGGCACCTCAAGATTTGGATTCGGATTTGGCTATGTCACTAACCAGCTTTGGGCAAAGAAGTCACTTTGCTCTTACTGTACATTTCCTCATTTCCAAAATGGAGGCAAGGAGAAAAAGGGATTGAGCTGTATCAGTGGTTCTCCGTGTGTGCAGTGGACCAGCAACATCAGCATCCCCTGGGAACTCGTTAAAATGCACATTCTCAGGCCCAACCCTAGACCTAGTGAATCCGAAACTCTGGGAGCGGGGCCTGGCCATCTGTGTTCTAACAAGCCCTCCAGGGGATTCTGACGCACACTCAAGTTTGAGAACCACCAAGCTAAATGAATGATCTCCAAAGTCCCTTTAAGCTGTTAAATTCTACGATTTATTTGGAAAGTATAAACTTCCTAAGTTAAAATACAAAACCAAAACCAATAGTCTCAATCACATCCGTTAAAAAAGATTTCTTAAAATTAACTCTAAGGGATAAATGAGTAAGACTCTCTTAATTTTTCCTTGTCTCCCACAGTCCCTTTGCAAAACTCTCCCTAAATACTAGGTATTAAAATTCTTACCTTGTGGGCCACTTTTGGCTAAAAAAAATTTCTTGGACCCAGAGGTAGGTGAGACAGAAAATACCTGGTTCAACTCAGCTTGAATAGTTATTTCCCTCCCTCCTGCCTGCTACCCAAATTATCCCGTGGCTTTATTAACAAAGTAGTAAGGAAAACAACCGGTATTATTTTGCTAAAAGCAATAGATATCTCACTTTCAGTGAAAATGTGCTCAAGACACACCATCAGGACTTATCAAGCAATAATAATTATTCTACCTTAGTGCCAACAAAATGCAGAATGATTTTGAAATCAATGAGACTAATGGTTATGGTTTCGATTTCAAGCAAGTAAACCAGATATTTGATATTAAGGAATTATTTTTATTTATAAAGATATGATTATCATAGTAAAGTATAAAATAGGACTGTCTTTATCTTTTAAAAATCTGATACTGGAATGTTTAAAAATGAACTCTGTCACCTGGGGTTAGCTTTAGTATCACTGGGTTTGAGGTAAGGTGAGTGGGTGGGGGGAATGAAAGAAACAAGACTGGCCATGACAGAAGAGTTGAAATAGATATGGGTATGTGGCTTCTTGACAATTTTTCTAAGACAAATCTGAAAATATATAAATTCAGTTATCTGCTGTTTTTAAGAGAAATGAAAAACATATAATGGGATCCTGGCGACCAAATGAATAAATTGGAATGTTAAAAATGTTATTTAACCATTGCAAAGAGAAAAAACACTGTTCCTCAATCTAGTATCTATGAACCTATTACTAAGGAACATGGATAAAGCAATATAAACAGGTCACTCACCATCAGATGCAAAGTGATAGCGAGAGGGTGGAGGACTGTCAAGACCCAAGTAACAGTGACTCCATTAAGGCTCTTGCATCGCAAGAACAAAGAAACATTCTGAGGGATGATTCTGAAACGCACACTTCTACGTAGTTGTAAGCACAGTTTTAAAAAATGAAGTCTTTAAAAACTTATGCCCCAGCACTGTCACTTAAGATTGTTTTTGCATCAGAGAAGGATGAACTGAGAGAAAGCTGCATGGTAGCTCTCTTCGCAACATAAAAACTGAGAAACTGGCACCAAATTTCCACATTATTCAAACATTAAATTTTATTCATAGTCAAATGAATAGTCAATATTTGAGAAATTTCTCCATTAAACCAAGTTCCCAACTTGGGTAGTGGCTTTAATGAAGTAGAAAATGAAGTCCAGCTTGCTCTCCCTCACATGCGAATCACCTCCAACGTTCACTGTGGTCAGCAGTTTGAAGTCACTGATTACTGTTAACTGATAGAACATCCATAGTGGTCACTACTACACCAGCAAATCTCTAGATCAGTCTGTTCAAGAGGACTTTCTGTGATGATGGAAACATTCTGTATCTTGTGGTTTCTAATATAGTAACCTCTCACCTTATGTGGCTACTGGGCACTTGAAGTGTTGCTAATGGGACCAAGGAATTAAATTTTAAATTTTATTTAATTTTAATTCAATTAAATAGCCACATGTGGCTAGTGGCTACCATAAGGGACAGCACAGCTCTAGAGTACCCAAGAGAAGAAGAAAACACACACACACACACACGTTTCACTTAATATCTAACTCACATTTATTAAAAATTGAAGATTGCAGGAAAGCATGAATAAGACTGGCTTTATTAAAGAAGCTCAATTAACTTACCTTTGACTAATCAATGAAAAGATTTAATATCACAAAAGGAATTTTGAGAATTAGGTTGATTCCAACCTCTGAAATTAAAAGAAAAGCCGCTAAAACATTTTCCAAAGGAGAGAGCAACTGCAGCCGCCCTCTAGTGGCAAGAGAGAAAGTTGCTGCTGACGAGCTGAGCTGCTTCTGTATCTATACAGAAAACTGCTCACAGACATTTTTTATAGAATTCTAACTTAAAAAGACTCTAGGTTAATATGTAAGGAAAATAGAATTGATTTTTTGTAAACAAAAGTTAGACATACTTTTCACTTACTATGAATGCTAATCTCTCTAGAAATCCGATCTCTCCAGAAAAAAGTGATTTGCCAATGACATTTGGGAAACTGGGGCTTTCACAAAACAGAAGTTTATGGAGCCTTAACCAAACTGTGAGCAAAAGAAAAGAGAGCAATTCTTCTGTGGTGACAAATGTTCTGGGATGGAACATGAAAAGAGTGGATTTAGAAGTATAAAGTAATGAGCAGCAGTGGGGTTTGTAAAAATTCATGATACATCAAAAGAAACAATTAAAATATTACAATTGTTCTTAATAACCAAAACAACACTTTTCATTCTGATATTCAGTTTCAAAAGACAGCTCTGCCACATTGCCAGTTTTAATTACAACCATACATACTCATTTAGATTTAACTACTGAACTACTACGTTCAAGTACAGGAAGGAACTCAAAATAGAAACGACTTGTGTTACAGCTATTGTTTTTCCCTCACAGCTTCAGGAAAAACAGCTTTTATATACACTGTAGTAAGTACAGAATGTACAGAAGACAGTTATATATACAAAAGTGCATTAATATAGTAATACATTTAGCAGAAATACAGGAAAATAATCCTGGTTAACAATCTGATACATTACAGTATTTAAGACTACTTGAAGATTCTCCAAACCAACTTCCTACTTGCTTTGGTTATGATATTGATGCTACAGAACTAACCTTTGAAACTAAAACAAAAAAACTGAAATGTTGAACCATCTGTGAAATGTTTTTACATATACCTGTGTTTATTTATCTTTAATAGTTGGTGACAACAGTCCTATTAAACTCCCAACACAAAGATTTCGAATGGATAACACCTATATCTAAATTAGAATATTCAAAGAGGAAATTAAATTGATACACTACAGGAACAGACATGGTCTGCTCCATTCCTAAAAGCCTCAGCTAGATAGCCTAACCCCAAAGTCTCAACTTAAATCCAATTGGTCAGCTACTATTAAAGAGCAAGCAGCTCCACGAAACAAGCCATGGCTTCAGGCCACTGTTCCTTAGAACAATTCAGAATAGGTAAGTGTTAACTTGTCATTTATACATATTAATTCTACAACTACCTTTATATAGTCAAAATGCATATGTATAATTAGAGCAATTTTCTTTTCTACCCCCATCCCTCACCACAAGAAAAGAACACAGATTTCCACAGGTTCCATTGACCACAAAGATGTAATAAAGAAATTTGACAATAAAGAAAATGTACTGCATATTGAAATCAGAGAAGACCAAAGCAGTTTGTCTGAGTTCAGTATGAATGTCAAATTAAAAATTAATTTACCATCATGTGGTCTAGGTTAAATCATTAATAACCTTAATTTAAAACATAATTGTGAGGGGGGCTGAAAACAATTTTAATTTAGAAAAAATATGAAAATACAATTTTAGTGAGTCAACTCAGATCTTCAGCTATACCATGCAACTTCCTTACTCTTAATAGCCAGTTAATTAGAGGAACTGTCAGAATTCCTTCTAAGCCTTTTGGAATAAGTAAATTATTTGCCAAAGAAATAAGAATTAAGCATTCTAAGGAGCTATGTTCCAGATACCACGCTGACAGAGATGCCTAGGTCTAATATCTCAGATGCTTCTCACCCACTTAGCATAATTTCATTGTAAAGATAAAATTTATCTTACTTTGTCAGACTTAAAACGAATCCAAAGTTACCACAGTACATGTGTATACAAATACTTATTTTCTAACTTCTAGTCCTCTTAAGGATTAAATTTACCTCTAAGTTTAGCTATGTTGAATGTCACTGTGCTCAACATCAATACTATTATTTGAATGCAACTGGGAATTTTCCTATCAACCATCTCAAACTATAAACTGACTTTAACACCCTCCCAATTCCAAGCAAACATTTTCCTTGAAGATAAAAGTGCTGAAAGGTAATTTGTTAAAGGGGAGGGGAGTCTTCCAGCTATCACACAAATGAATGCAAAGAATCCCTAAAGTTCACGAGGAAATCAACTTGCTATATAATCTCTGTTCTTGAAGTACTTTTGCCTTGAAAATTCTTTTCCAGATACTGAGAGTTACCTGGTTTTACGAGTATTCTGGCTTATAACCTTTTTCAGGGAAAAAAATTAAAAGAATACATTAAGCTATATTTTAGATAAATATCAATGTTCTTCAATGACCTAGCTGGGCCAAAAATAAAGTTATGCAAATGAAATTTAAGATCTGAAGGGTGTTTTTTTGTTTTATACTCTACTACCATTGACTGGTTCAATTTAATGGCTTTGCTTACTGATATCCAACAGCATGGGCATTTTATAAAACGAATTACAACATCTAGATTATTTTTGAGTTGGGAAAAGCCTGATATGGACAAAAAGTACAGAGGTCACCTTTAAGGCACATGCGGCTATAGAGAGTAAGCCACGAACAAAAATCTCTGCTAGAGAATCTGGAATAAGACTTCTATATTTGTCATGTACTAACATTTTTGGCTTAATTATGAAGACATTTGATAAATTTCACAATTTTTAAAGCTCATCAGAATCTGGATACCTTTATATAGTAGTTTCTTGGAATTTTTCCTTTATGAGGGGATTTAGCACTTTTAAGAGATTTCTAAATAAAATGAGATATCCATCTAATCCACAGAGTCATTAAATTACAAGTCAGTTTCTGGGATTAATTCAGCAATATCAGTTAACCCAATGGAAATGGACAAAACTGCCACAGCCTAACAAAAAACGACACAAGTCTCATGGAAAAAAAGTGTTATTTTACTCTAAGTTCTTGTGACAGAATGTATTAGCCCTTCATACTCCACTACACATTATACTGCATTGCCTTACTTTCAGTTGCAAAACTGTAGAAAAAGACATGCCATTTTGTTTAACTCAAGGTTCGTACTTTAAAAAGCTGTGATGGAGACTGACAGACTTCTAGAAAAATTTTTTGCCCCCAGTTTTATGGAGATATAGTTGACATACATACAAGATCTCTAATAACATATTTCTGGATAAATCTGAGGGGACTTTATCATGCCCTCAATTAACAAGGTTTATTTCTAAAGGGACAGACTTATTTGCTCCCGTGTCCATTCTCCACAGATGAGAATGGACATTGGGACAAATAGGTCTCACATTTTTACTAACTGGTCAGTTAGGGTTTATATTTAAAAAGAAAAAATATTGAGTTGGATTTGTTTTAAATTGAACTCAGAGATATACCAGATTGAATAAATTATTACTTATGCCAAGAAAGACATATCTCAAATTTGAATTATTTACACAAAGCATTAAAACAGGAAAAAACTACATCACATTAACAAAGGCAAGAGAACTTTTTGTCTTTTTCTGCTGGGTTTTTTCTTGGGGGGGGGATGAAGAAAGACTGTAATCTCCCTCTTTGATCACAAGCAAACCCAAGTTGTTTCAATTTTTTTCTTTTATCAGAGGAAGTATTTTCAATCTCCTCCAAACCAACTTTATGGACTCTCTCTAATTTGTAGTACCGTAAAGACAGTGCATCCAGATTTACACAAAATTTCATGGTGCACTTTACTATAAACACGTAAACCTGGATAAACTTTTTAAACTGGCTTTGTGGCGCTTTGGTAAACTTGTTTAATAGTGACTTAAGTTAAATCTAAGGTAATAAGACTATGTGATTGTTGAGAGAGTGGAGAAATTCATCTTATTACATCATGACTCCCTGTTTCGGATCTTTTACTGGTCACCGTCAAGTAAATTGTTGCCACGTATTTAAGAGATCAGTGCTGCTCTATGGTCTTCAAAAGTGGCCTGTTTTCCTTGAAGAGTAGGTAAAGAGAACTGACAGTGATCCTCCAGAATTTTGCTTTTGCTAAGAGCAGCCAGAGAATTCAGCTGTATTTGCTCTTCTCTCCATTTACACTTCCTACACTTGGAAGGGAAAACACAATGAGGTTGACCCTTCCCACCTTCCTCAGAGTATTCTGGGGTCTATCCCCAAGCTCTCCTTGGGCCCTCTAAGCTGGTTAGGAGTACCAAAGAGGGCGTAAGAGAAAAGTGAGAAGGACTGCTCCAACGGAAACCTTACACACATATATACTTTTATTTTAGTAAAATTTTAGAGTATGAATTTAGTAGTCTTCAAACTGTTACAAGCATACCACAGACCTCAGCAAAGCTGCAATATATCAATTTTATCCTCAGTTTCAATTCTTTAACCTTCAAGGAATCAAAATGAAATCAAATTTTCAAAACACATGATTGTAAGCAAAGGTTAAGCCTTTATATCAACTGAGAATTAAGAATTTAAGTCGTTAATCTTGTTCTTAACGAGTTACTTGATATGATAAAAAGTTTAAAAAAAAGTAGAAATCCTTTCAAACTGTGACGCTATAGTTTTAAAAAATATTGATTACAACTCCTCCTACAGAATCATGATTACCTCTCAAAAGTTATCCACAATGAAAAGAAATTAATTATGAAAGTCAGAAAGCAGCTTGATTGTCAGTAGTATCAGTTTCCAGCTTCTTTAACCCATGTGAAAGGACATATGGTAGAAGAAAAGGAATCACACTACTTCTAATGTTCATGATAACAAACTCTCTATGAAAACATTTAAAGAAACTCCATGATTTCACATTTAAAATTAGAGTTCTATTAACAGCCAACAAGCTAAGGTTTTTTTTCTATTTCTCACTGCTTTGTGTATTTCTAGCGATTAAGTTTAGCAGAACTGTAAGGGTTTGCTTTAGTTAATTTTGAACATTTACCTGTTCACATGCCAGAAGCTGTTATGCCAAATGTTTTAAAATTAGAGCTGTGCTGAAAAAAAAAATGACCTAGAAAAAGAACTTGAGACAGAGACTTTCTGCCTTTGAGATAGCTTCACAGCCTAAAATTTCAGAAAGCAGTGGAAAAGTAGAATTTGTTGTTTTGTTTAATTGCTTTCTCCATTTGAATGGAGCATCAAGTCTAAAATTCAGCTACTAGTAACATTATTTCTTCAGTAGTTATCACTTACAGAAAGGATTCTGAATTTACATAAAGTGAAAAACAAAAACAAACCTAACAGGAAAGATATTAGGGCCTGCTTTTACACCTCTGAGTTAATAATGAATAAAAACAGAACTAAACCTAATGAAGGCACTATTGTAAACAGCAATCCACACCCCACTCCTACAACATCAAAAAAAGATGTCCACTAGGAATTGAGAATTACGCTATGGCCCTTAGGAGAGTAAACTAAGAACTTGTAACATTAAGAAGGAAACTGAATTATATCTCTACACATGTACATATACTGACACAATAAACTACTTGTCAGCAGTACCTTGAAATCTTCTAAAGTGTAAAAGTACTAGTTTTTGAAAAAGCCCGCTTAACCACCCTAAAGTTTAAATAGTCACAACATTTACTTAATCAGTGGTTCTTAAAACTAGAGTGTGCGGCAGAATAACGTGGTGCTTGTTAAAACACAATGCTGGGTCCCGACCCCAGAGTTTCTGGTTCACTAGGTCTCGGGTGGGGCCCAATACTATGTATTTCTAACAACTTCTCAGGTGATGCTGAAGCTGCTAGTCTGGGGACCACCTGCTGAGAACCACTGGCCTAAATTATTAATGGTACATCAGCACAGCCCTAACCAAAAGTTTGGTCAAGATGCATGTAAACAAATAAGGATAGAATACTTTGATGCTTAGAAAGAACGCTGATAAATTCACCCTTATTACATCAAAACATCTACATCTGCTTCGTGGTCTTCCTCAGTCACTTTCAAGGACAGCACTTCTTCATTAAGGAAGAGCCCACTGAGCCTCTCCTTCCGAGCCTGCCTCTGCTCTTTCAGCTGCCTCTTGCGTAAGGCCTTCTGCTGTAACTTCCGCTGCTTGGATCGCTTCTGTCAAAATAAAAATTTCTAAATCAGTGAAGTTCACTTCTGTTATATCCACTCCAAAGTATTTTATGGCTCAAATTCCATATTTTCACAATTCTTAGAGATGTTCAAATTCCTCTGCAGTATGATCCTGGTTCCAGTAAGTGAGCCATTGGCTTAGATTTGAAAATGATTCTTCAAGATTCGATTTTTATGCTATTTGAGACCAGTGAATCTTCTGAAAAGGGTTGAAACTTGATCATTTTGGCTACTTATGGATAGCCAATCATTTCAAAGACTTTTTGAAATCAAATTAAGTTACACTGGTGTCAGTGCAGAGTGAACACATAGTGAACAATACTGAATACAAATGTAGAGAACATTGCCAAAATCTCTAATGCTTATGCTTTCAAGGTGCCTTTCATCCAAAAACACTAGGAATTTTACAATGGCTGGGAAAGAATCATGTCTTTTTCATATTAGGCAAATACCAACTTAAAAGCCCATTTAGAAACTCAGTGGGTACTCTATTCCGTGTCACTGGTGCCAAAAAGGAATGACCACATATCCAGAGGAATCCCTTGGCAACCAACAAAGCTGGCTATGTTTCTGCTACTTCGGTAAGAGCCAGAGAAGGAATCATTGTGTATCTTCTAGTCACCAGTGGTTCCCAAAGAGTTATAGAGACACCGTTATCATCCTTAAGTTGGCTCCAGACTGTCGCTACTGCAAGGAATTGAACTCTCCTGCTAAGCATCACAGAACCATTCTATATACACTTACACCTCCTATTTTTTACGTGCTCAATAATATTGTACAGCATTTTTCCAATTGTGAAAAGAGTAGACAGAAATTAGAGAAAGCATTATTACATTTTTGAAAGAGTTAAGAAGAAACATTCAAGATTAAAACATTAAGAAAACATTTAACACACACCAAAGACATGCAGAACATTCTTAGGAGCTAATAGACAGCAACATTAGCAACATAGTGAGATCCGCTCAATAGTGAGTGGCAGTCAATATTGCAATCCTGAGACTCACTCATTATTTCCATCAATTTACCATACTCAAAACAGACACAAAAATCAGGTAAAATTGAATGTGATATGGCTGTGGGTCAAAACAGTATTTCAAAGCACTCGGCCTAGAGGGCTTTGTCCAAGAGCAGAGCATTCTGCTTATTCAATTACAACCAAAACCCACAGGCATCTAGATAGCAGGATAATTTTAACTCTTCAAGAAATTCATCTGAAGGAGTACTAATGTTAATAGAGAAAGGGAAAGTTTTGTATTGATTAGACGTTTTACTTTTGAATCCCGAATCCGCTCTGCTGCACTTGCAGACAGGTTGCTGTCACTGTGTGCTCGACTCATGTTGGCACTGGAGTTTGAAGCAGAGTTTCCAACACTGGACCCACTGCTGCTTGCAGAACTGACCATGCTGGCACTGCTGCTGCTGGCGCTGGCACTGGCACCGCTCACTCCACTGGTGCTTGCACAGCTAAAGTTGCTTCTCTTCCAGGCCTCTCTTGCGGGCCGTTGACGAGGGCTATGCTCCTTGATATAGTTCCTGACCTTGGAACGCACAGACAAAAACCGGTTAGTGCTGTTCCTTGATGTTCTAGCCTCAAAATACTGGAGGAAAGAATAAAAGAATGTTGTACTTAAAGACGGTCAAATATGTACATAAGTAGGGCATAAGGACAAGAGAATCTCTAAATGTACAAACAAGTACCAGAAAAACTGACAATGTTCAAAATTCTACAATACATATAATGGAGCTAGATTTTAAAAGCATATAAAGTATCAGTAAATGGAAGGCTACTCGCCTCCAGAATTTAGGATTATAAGAAAATAACACTCAGAAACAGAAACTAACAATAACATAAAATAAATGAGATCAGGCATTTTTTAAAGGACTCCACTTAAGATGACTGAAGTAAGTTGCTGCTTATATCTAAGATTAGGGTGTTTCCTAAATCTTAGCTAGGGGCCCACAGTACCTGTCTTCAAATGCAAGGCATCAATATACCATACTAATGAAAAATGGGCTGGAATGTAGACAATTTTAGTACGTCTGTTGAAATACTAAAAGGAGAGAAATTTCTCACAAATGATGATAAATGCAAAAAATAAAAAAAAAACAAAAGTAGAACATAAGTATTCGTTCAGCTATGTACCAGAAAGAAAGAAAGCAATAAAGACTATATTTAGAAGATACCAGAAATGTGTATTTCAGAAGAGCAGAAAGAAAATTCATTACATGTTATTTACCCTAGCCAGGTTCAGTTACTCTCTAAGACCACTCAAATCCCTCAGCTCAGATGTGCACTCAAGCATAGCCCTCGATAATCAGTATTTTGATTCTGTCTTTCTAAGTTGAGTTAGAATAAATCCATACCTTAGTGTAACCACCCCTTAAGTGGTGACATTAAGTTTCAAAGCCTACACACCGAAGCAGTAGGTTCTAGATCCACATGATCCCAGAAAAGTACTGCCAGGTGAAATGTACATAAAACCTCTTAAAATCATGCATTCTCAAATATTGCCATCATTTTTTCTAATATGACATTTCACAGCAGTGCTTTTGACTGTAATTATCTATGTGGTTACATACGATTATTCAAGTCTACATGTTATAAGACAATGGTGTTTTCAATAGCTGTACAATCTGTATTTTCTTTACATACCTGCTTCAATTTTTCATCTGTGAGACAGTTAAGTTCAATAATAAACTCACTGTCTGTAGGGGAGATTTGAGCAGAAGGATCAATTATTTTAATAATATCAAGTTGCTCCCGAAGACCCATCTCAGTACTGACTTTACGACTCAGATATTCAATATATTCCACCTATGTGATGAAAAATTATAATAAACAAGATCAATGCCAAAATCTCAGATCTTTTAGTGTGCCACTTAGGTGTTTTAAATATCAGAAGCAATTAATGTTATATTTGTTCCCTGCAAAACAGTTAAAGCTCAAAGTCAGATTGACTAAGCAATCCACATTTACCCAGTAGCTTTAAATAGGCAATAAATTGCACTTCACATATTCTCCACAGATATCCTTTTAAATAAGAATGTCGAGATGTCTACCTGCTCATCATTTGTCATTGCACTCCAAGGAAGTTCATCTAAATTCCGGTGCTTGTTTTTCTTTTTAGGAAGCAGGCAAGGTGAACTTGGAATACTGGGTATGACATCAGAAAGTACATCACTCCCACTGGCAATGTCACTGCCCGGTAACTTGATAAACATAAGGAGAAGGGGATAGGGAAAGCAAGTTTTTAAAAAAATATACATTTTAAATACCACAGCGTGTTTCATACTGATTAAAAATTACTTTAATAAAAGACTAATAACAAATACAGAATCAGAAACCATTAATTCTGATTCATTCCTATTTTAGACAAAGCAGCAACATCAGCATACTGTTTGTATACACTTATTCAATTAGAGATATTTCCCAAGAGCTTAAAATCATCAGGAAGACTTGTTAAAGTGCTAACTTAAGAGTCAATCATCATTAAGGTTTTTAATTCATAATGTGAATGTAGGCTAGGGCCTACACAGCATAATGAATAAGGGTACTGGTCTACTCTCAGGGGACCTGAGTGATCTCCCACTCCCTGGCTCTTTGCCAGACACTGTGCTAGTCAAACTGCCAATATGGAGACAAATAAATCATGGTCCTTGTCTTCAAGTCTGTATTAAGAACCTTGAGACAATCAAAATCATTTAAAATGTGGTGTTAATATAAAGAAAACCACTTTAAAGACCATAAGTATTAGAAAAATTTTTTAAAAAATGGTAAGAGACAATGTATAGACAGAGGAAATAGAAGTAAGCCTAATACACAGAAAATCACATCAGTTTAAAGTGAGATGAACAGCAAAAATATTTGCTATATTTTATATTGTCTATTAAAACCCAGTTAGGATGGATTTAATATTTAACAGCTTCATTGAGTTATAACTGATGTACAAAGAACTGTACGTATTTAACATACACCATTTGATGACTTTGGACATACGCACATACCTGTAAAACCATCACCACAATCAAGGTAATAAATATATCCATCACCTCCAAAAGTCAGAATGGATTTAATTTTAAATAAATGTGCTTAAGTCACTCATCAAGAAGATAAAATATTTTCTTCTACAAGGAATACATAATAATTTTCAAAGATAATGCTTTCGTTTTTCACAAGGCACAAATCAACAACTTTTTGGTTTCGTATTGTTTTTTTGGTTCTATAGACTTTGCAATTACACCTGAACTCTGGATGATTACTAGGTTTTTGAAGCTACCAAAAGAGAAAACCTCCTTTAGCTGTGAAGAAGATTGCAATCACGTGTATTTGGCCTCCTACTGTACCCAGAGCACTTTCATAGGTACAGGGGATTCAAAGGAGCGCAAGTGATGGTGCTCACACAAGGACATTATGCTCTACTAAGGAAGATAATGCAATAACACAAACATACAATTATACAACATAGCAAATGACAAATGCTAGGTTTGAGACGACAGGTCATCAAAGGAAATATCTAGCAGTAAGATGATGCTGCAGGATTACAGCTTAGGAGAGCTACAAGGGGGCAGGTATCGGGGATTCAATCACATAGAAGAGACGAGTGAAGACACAAAAATGGAGTTAATCACTATGCAAGGTGACCATGATGTTTAGAATAAAATTGTCTAAGTTAGTTACTACTCTTAAAACCACATTTTCATTTTGACAGTCATTGATGAATCCAAGGGCGTAAGTGACTTCCAGCAATTTGTATGACTTCCTTTAAAATCTCATTAACTAACACTGAATTGTTCACCCTTAGCCCTAACGTTATCTAGTCAGTGTCATGAAAGGATGATTGCCGCCGAATGCACAGATGAAGGCCATCTCTTTTTCAGCCTTTAACGTCAAAAAAGAAAATGTTTTGCTACTTTCCCCTTGAAAGACTTCAAATCACAATACTATTACATTAAAGATCTCCCTGGGGTTCCTAAAATAAAATGAGACACTACTTTTAGATGAAAGGCCTCCCCGACTTCAAGCTCCTTTGACAAATTAGGTAGAGAAAGGAACTCTCAAAATATCACTACTCTCAAAATTTAAGAAAAATGTTCATCTAAATCTTTAGCAAATATCTGCTAGATGGCAGACTACATGTTAAGCACTTAAATTTACGCCTTTAATTCTGTTTGTGTTTATTGGAGGAGGGGTTGTAAAAAAGGGCAATTACTGGTTCTTTGGCCATTTTTTCAGGGAGAAATAAAAAGATCCAAAACAGAGGTCCAATCCAGTTGCACTGCTCACTAGCCGGGTGATCTTGTGGTGGTTAGTTTGCTTCTTTGAGCCTCAGAGTCTTCCGTAAATTATGGTTAATGCCACCCATCTCAAAGGACAGTTGAGAGGTTTAAATGAGGTAACATGCCTGGCACATAGGTGACAATAAATCGATGTATTTTCCTTTTCCGCTCCCTTGCCACGGCTTTGAACCCTTAGAAAAGGTAGCATAAATCCTCAGAGAATGCCACGTGTTACTAAAGCGGCTGGGTTAAGTTTCACGAGGTAGTTTCTCAAAATGACAGAATGGGGAAAAGAAAAAGGCATTCAGGTAAGGAAAATAATTTAATCAAACCATAGACGAAAAAAAAAAGGATGAGTTAAGGAGACCACTATGATTAAAATACGAAAACAGTGCTAGGGATTTGAAAGCTTAGCAAATGAACCAGAAGCTGTTACGTGATACATAGTAGTAGGCCAATAACATTTTTCTAAGGAGAAGCAACTTGATGAAATTGGTGTTAAGGGAAGATGAGTTAAAAAGCAGTATGGGGACAAAGTAAAGTGAGGAAAGACTCAAATTAGACAGAAAGTTCTTATGATCTAGGCCTGGACTAAGATAAGCAAAAATGGAAAGAAAAATGGCAACAGATAGGGAAAATTTTGAATGAAATACACTTAACAAGACTATTTAATAAGTGAGTGGATAAGGATAATAGTCTGATGACCACATGTGAGACCAGAAGAAAGCTGGTGACATTTCACAATCATACAACCCATCCAGGGTGATGCACTTAAAGACCTTAATTTTTATAGCAACAGACCTAAAGCAATGTTCTAGATCTTCTAGTCCAACACTCTCGTTTTACAAATAAGGAAAAATGATGTCTAGGGAGGGTCATATGGTTAGTGGTAATATCCAAAGTAGGACACAAGCCTAGTGCTTTCAACTTGCCAGGCCGTCTTGCCTTGCAGGTAGTTTGGAATGAGAGAAGAATGTATTTTGGGATATGGAGAGTTTGTAATGAGAAAAGCCAAGTACAACTGTCCTTTGAAATGACAGTAGTCATTTTTCACTACACTGTAAGACAGGTCTCAAAGCAGAATCTATTTTTTTTCCATGGAAACACTGTAATTGAAAGTTGCATTACTGATCAAGGACTCAGCATAAGATAATGGGTTAGCGTTAAATAATAAGGTCATTCGAGTGGAAATGTCAAGTAGTCAATTGGAGAGATGGGATTAGAGCTGCGGATGTACATCAGAATTAATTGTATGGGCTCCTGTATATTTATTAGACCAGCAATTTTCCACTTTATGACTGATAATATATTTCAGGATAAAAATGCTTGATAATTCTCACCCCATATTTTTCATGAGCAACAATATTTGGTTTATTTATATTATAGTCAGTAATTGTGACAAGTAGGGAGAATTAAATCAAACCTCTACCATATTTTCTGCAGTATGCAGCAAAATTTTATGAGTAAGCTCATTTCTGTAACAGCTGATGTGTAATTTCAGATTGCACCTCTAGGTTTCAAAGTGACAGCTGAATTACTCACTCTTTAAATTTTCTATGCTTTCCTGCTCAAGAATAAAATAATTTCTCAAGCTCTAAGAACAGTCAAATGCATCTTTAATAATAAAAGGACTGCAAGCAAAGAAAACTATCAGCACAGCAAAATGCTTTGATGCTACTTCAAATGCTAAGATGCTGCTTCATTCTCAGGTAACATCCTGCCTTATGAAGTAGTTAGTATTTTTCTTCCCAGAGAATCTATGAATCATTTATATTTACTTTAGTAGTAACTGAAATATCTGTTAAAAAGAAAGACTTCAAGAGATGCGGTTTTTAATCAGAACAGAGGTAATACAAATTTTTAAACTACAGTCAATGATTGTTAGTCTATATGAATCCTAACACATAATTTGTAATTATCTTCTTGGATAATTTACTGCTCATCATTATGAGGTCCTACAAAGACAAGAGAGCGTTTTAAACCTTTCAGCATATTTAAGTAGCAAATATCCATGGTAACAGAGTACCCACACTCCAATTTGAGAAGCGGGAAAACACATTACTAAGGCAGGTCTTATTTTTGTTCAGTATTGTAGGCAATGTTGTAGTCAGTCATGCACATTAACAGTGAGTGGTTGGGGACAGTTTTCCACTGTAATTCCTCATGAAATGAGTGAAAAAGTCAGCAATTAAAATAAGAAAAAACACCTGCCACTTGGCAACATTATGAAAAAGAACTCTAAATAAAACATATGAAATAAGCATAAAGAATTTTTCTCAGAATTATCATGAGTCCATCTGACTACACTTTATTAAGAATCCTTGTAGTCTGATTTTAAATACAAAGCATGCATTTAAAAAAATGAGGCACTGAAGAATAAAAAGGTACCCAGATAAACATGCTCACTGCTGTATCTATAACAGAAAAAAGACTGAGGCAGATGTAAATAGGGGAATGGTTTCACAAGTTCTGGCACATCTAGTATCCGGGATATTATGTAGTCATTAAAAAAGTCATTATGAGGGCCAGCCTTGTGGTCTAGTGGTTAAGTTCAGCGTGCTCTGCTTCAGTGGCCCAGGTCTGCAGGTTCAGACCCCAGGTGTGGACCTACACCACTCATCAGCCATGCTATGGTGGTGACCCACATATAAATAGAGGAAGATTAGCACAGATGTTAGCTCAGGGCTAATCTTCCTCAGCAAAAAAACAGAGTCATTATGAAGATCATGAAAAAGTTTACATGTTAAATGAGAACAACTTATTACAGTATTTTATCCAGAAGAAAGAGGAATACTTCCTAACTCATTCTCCAAGGCCAAAGCGATACAAACACATCACAAGAAAACTACAGATCAATATCCCTTATGAATACAGAAGCAAAAATCCTCAACAAAATACTAGCAAACCAAAACCAGCAGCATATTAAAAGGATTGTATACCATGACCAATTAGGATTTACTCCAGGAATGCAAGGTGGGTCAGCATACAAAAATCAGTCAATGTAGTACATCATACCAATACAGTCATGTGCTGCATAATGATGTCTCTTTCAACGACGGACCATACATACAACCGTGCTCTCATAAGATTAGTATTACAGAGCCTAGGTGTGGAGGCTATACCTTCTAGGTTTGTGTAAGTACACTCTTTGCTGTTCACACAATGACGAAATTGCCTAATGAAGCACTTCTCAGAATGTATCCCCACCGTCAAGTGATGCATGAGTGTAGAATAAAGGAGAGAAGCTGCATGATCATCTCAATAATGCAGAAAAAGCATTTGAGAAAAATCTAATACCCTTTCAGATAAAAACACTGAACAAACTAGGAACAGAAGGAAATTCCTCAATATGATAAAGGGCATCCATGAAAAACCTACAGCTAATGTTACACTCAATGGTGAAAGACTGAAAGTTTCTCCTCTAAGATCAGGAAAAAGACAAGGATGCTGCTTTTGCTGCTTCTGTTCAACATCGTATTGGAGCTCTAGGCAGGGTAATTAAGCAAGAAAAAAAACCTATCCAGATTAGAAAGGAAGAAGGAAAACACTCTCTCTTCACAGATGACATGATCTTTAATATAGAAAACCCTAAAGAATCCACACAGAAAAAAACTATTATGGCTAACAAATGAGTTCAGCAAAGTTGCTGTATACAAAATCAATATACAAAAATCAGCTGTATTTCTATACACTAGCAATAAACAATCTGAAAATGAAATTAAGAAAACAATTCCATTTAAAACTGCATTGAAAGAATAAAATATTTAGGAATAAACTGAACCAAGGAAGTACAAGACTTGAACAATGAAAACTACAAAATATCACTGAAAGAAATTTAAAGAGACCCAAATAAATAAAGACATTCTATCCCATGTTGATGGAGTGGAATATTTAATATTGTTAAGATGGCACTATTCCCCAAATTTATCTACAGATTCAATGCAATTCCTATCAAAATTCCAATTGCCCTTTTTGCAGAAATGGACAACCTGATCCTAAAATTAATATGGAACTGCAAAAAAAAACCCCAAATATCCAAAACAATCTTGATAAAAGAAGAACAAAGTGGGAGAACTCATACTTCCTGGTTTCAAACTTTACTACAAAGCTAGAGTAATTAAAACAGTGTGGTACTGGCATAAGGACAGACATATATAGCAATGAAGAAGAATTGAGAGTCCAGAACTAAACCTATACATCTATGACCAATTCACTTCCACAGGGGTACCAAGATCATTTGATAGGGAAAGAATATAGTCTTTTCAACAAATGGTGCTGGGACAACTGGATATCTACATGTAAAAGAAAGAATCAGGACTCCTATCTTACACCGTAAATCTAAAATAACTCAAAATGGATCAAAGACCTAAATGTAAGAACTAAAATTCTAAAACTCTGAAAAAGAAATGTGAAAATCTGCATGACCTTGGATTAAGCAATGGTTTTTTAATTATGACATCATAAACACAGCATTCAAAGAAAAAACAGATAAATTAGACTTCTGTAAAGTTAAAAACATTTGTGTGCCAAAGGACACTATCGAGTGAACAGACACTATCAAGTGAAAAGAACCCACAGAATGGCAAAGATTTTTGCAAATAATTTATGTGAGGCTCTAGTAGCCATAATATACAAAGAACTCTTACAATTCAACAATAAAGGACAAATAACACAATTTAAAAATGGGCAAAGGATTTGAATAAACATTTTTCCTAAGATATACCAATGGCCATTAAGCACATGAAAAGATACTCAACATCTTTCATCATTAGGGAAAGGCAAATCAAAACCACAATGAGATAGCACTTTACACACAGTAGGATAGCTATAATCAAAAGACAGACAATACCAAGTGTTGGAAAGGATGTGGAGAAATTGGAACTTTCACATATTGCTGGTGGAAATGTAAAATGGTACATCCACTTTGGAAAATATTTTGGCAGTTTCTCAAAAATTAAACATAAAGTTATCACATAAACCAGCAATTCTACTCCGAAGTATATATTCAAGAGAATTAAAAATATATATCCATATAAAAACTTGCACCTGAATGTTCACAGCAATATTATTCATAATAACCCCAAAGTGGAAACAACCCATGAGCTGATGAATGGATAAACAAAATGTGATGTACCCATACAATGGAATATTCAGCCACAGAAATGAATTGTTGTGGACTGAATATTTATGTCCCCCCAAAGCCATATCTTGAAGCCCTAATCCCCAATGTGATGATATTGGGAGGTGGGGCTTTGGGAGGTAATTAGGTTTATATGAGGTCATGAGGGTGGAGCCCCCATGATGGGATTGGTGACCTGATGAGGGGATGAAGAGACCAGAGCTCTCTCTCCCCACTCCATGTGAAGATACAGCAAAAGGCAGCCATCTGCGAATCAGGAATAGGGTCCTCACCAAACCTGACCATGAAAGCATTCTGATCTTGGACTTTCAGCCACCAGAACTGTGAGAGATAAATATTTGTTATTTAAGCCACCCAGTCTATGGTATTTGTTTTAGCGGTTGGAGCTAAGACAGGAATGAAGTACTGTTAGAGGCTACAACATGGATGAGCCTTGAAAACATTATGCTAAGCGAAAGAACCCAGACACAAAAGGCCACATATTCTATGAGTACGTTATATGCAATGTCCAGAAGGGCAAATCCATAGTTAAAGTAGATTAGTAGTTGCCAGGGCACCGAGGTAGAGGGGAATTGGGACCATTTGCTAACAGGTATGGGTTTCTTTCTGGAGCAATGGAAATGTCCTGGAATTAGATAGAAGTGACAGCTGCACAACACTGTGAATATATTAAAAGTCACTAAATTATACACTTTAAAAATTATTTAAAAAGTGAATTTTATCTCAATTTTTCTAGTTAAAAATTTTTTATAAGTTTTTATCCAAATCATATTTACAACCATAAATAAAATAGAAGCATTTGAAATGAGACAAGATATAAAAATAGAAGGGCTGTGGATGTTTTTTCCTCTTTAAAAGCTCTTAGTTTTCAGTGTAGCATTGTTTATAAAACAAAAAAACTGAAAACCAATCTAAACATCCATTATTAGGGAACTGATTAAATAAATTATGATGCAGCTATCAAAAAGAATGAGATACATCAGTCGAAAAGAAGCAAAGAGCCAAACAGTGGCTGAAGTATGATCCCATTTGTGTGTCTGTTTTTGTTGTTTGTTTGTTTGTTTTGGTGAGGGAGATTGGCCCTGAGCTAAACATCCTTTGCAGATCTTCTTTTTGCTTGAGGAAGATTGTCCCTGAGCTAACATCTGTGCCAATCTTCCTCTATTTTGTATGCAGGATGCCACCAGGCATGGCTTGATGAGCGGTGTATAGGTCCGGGCCTGGGATCCAAAGCTGCGAATCCCAGGTCGCTGAAGCAGAGTGCACGAACTTAACCACTACGGGACCTGGTCAGCCCCTGTGTGTGTGTTTTTAACACTATGCAAACACACTTGTATCTGCACAAGCTCTTAATAGTGGTAACAAGAGCAGAGTGGGACTTGGAGATTTATTTTTAATTTTATGCCATTCTGTATTATTTGATATTTTAATAAAAAATTGTTTGAAATAAAGTAATATTTGATTCCTCTTTTGGAATACAACTTCAAGTATTTAGATGGCTTTCAAATATAGCGGGCATTCAAGTAACTGTTACATCATTGCTGTGTGCAAGCAAAGCTTCTTTAAATGTTATTGTCTTTTACAACCAGAAAAATAGATGTCACAATAACATGATCTACATTTTCTGATAGATTGCACTCATTACAAGACAGCATTTTCAAACAATTTGCCACAAAGCCATTTTACACGGGATATGTGCCACAAGAAGAAAAAACATTGTCAGGCGAAAAACATCTCTTCATATGAAGAGAATACAAATGAGAAATTATATTGTATTTCTGATAACAGAACTAAAAATTATGCATTCATGGTAATAGTGGTTTGTGATCTTAGATCTATAACGTGACCCTGATGTAAAGATATTGTGCCTATAAGGACACAAAGACTATTTATTATAATGTAGGAAGAGTAAATTTGCTTGCATTCATGAACAGAAAGGTACTGATGATATATAATAATGGAAACATTATACAAGTATTAAATTACATGAAAATCTACAAAAGGATATCTGTAGCATCAGAAGCCTAAAAGGTACATTAGCAAAAATAAAGGCTACATATTCCATCTAATTCTTACTGCTGTCAGAGAATCTGCAGGATTGGATAAATGCTAGAGAAATTTACTTTAAGGCAGAGATGAAAATATCAAAATAAAAATCCATACTTCTACTTATGGAGTAATGATGGCAATATAAGAAAAAAAAAAACACGTACCTGCCACTCAAACTCGCTATCTGACCAATCCCAGTATGTGCTAATTGAAGAAGAGACATCACTGCAGACACTCCCCTCAGGGAATAAATCAAAAGAAGTGAAGTCTTGATCATCTAACAGAGAATAGCAATCATCTTGATCTCCAACAGAAACGGATGAAAACAGCTCCTCACTGCATTCTGAGCTGGCAACGCTTGTTCCACAAGAAGTTAAGTTCCACCTTAAAAACACAACACAAAAGAAATCACAACAGGAACTACAGAATCCACACAATCTTAAGATATTAATAGGATACTTCTATGACATTTATGAGGAATGTGGGTATATTTTTAGGCATGATAATGATATTGTGATTATTTTCTTAGGAGCACTTAGGACTTATACTAAAATATTTATGAATGAAATATGTCTGGGATTTATCCCAAAATAATAAGGAAGGGTTTGGGGAATGAGTAGGGGTAAGATAAAACACACCACCACGTGCAAATAATTCCTGAAGCTGCATCATGGGTATATGGGGTTCATTACACTATTCTCTCTACTTTTGTATCTGTCTAAAAATTTCTATAAAATACTTTAAAAGAAAAATGTATTTAAATTAGGAGTAAAGTAAAACCTTCATCCATAAACAAAACATAGCTTAGTGGTTGTGAGTAAGCTCTGGAGTCAGCCTGAGTTCAAATTCTTGCTCTGTCACTTGCCTGCTGTTTATCTTAAGCAAAACACAGCCTCTCCAAGCCTGCGTCCTCATCTTTAAAATGTGCATACTGTGAAGATTACATGAAAATGCAGACAGAGCACTTAGCATACTGAAAAAGTGCTCAAGACATGGCAGCTATGATTATTATTATTATTATTATTATTATTAAAGGAAGAGGGTAGTCATTGCAGGGCAGCGAAAAGCACCAACAAAGTACACAGGTAGAAGCTCAAAAAGTGTTTCTTATATTTAAGTAACATTTACATATCAATGTTATACAGGATCATTACAAAGATGGTGGAGTAAGAAAGGAGTGATGAAGAAGATTAAAATGACCAATAATTCCATTACCCAGCAATAACTAATCCCTAATATTTTGGTACGTTTTTCTACATGCATACATATTTTTTTACAGAATCAGCATTCTGCATAGGTATATTTTAGTATCCTGCTTTTTTTCACTTAACATTATATACTGAACATTTCCCCAAGTATATTACTTGAAAACATTCTAATATCTATATAATATTCCATTTATTAAGTGTATCACAATTTATTTAACCTTACCCCCTCAATTATAGATACTTTGGCGGTTTCCAGGTTTTTTTGGTATTACAAATAATACTGAGATGAACCTTTTTGTTTAGAATTATTTATCCAGATATATAATCTCTCAGGCTAGATTACTGGAAAGGAAAGTACTGAGTCAAAGAATATGAACACTTCTAAGGGTCACAGTATACTTAAACAGCTTTCTGAAAGGCTACACCAACTTACACTCCCCAAAGCAGTATCTATAAGTGCTCATTTCACCACAACCTCAACAGCACTGGAATTTTCATTTTTAAAATTTTTACCTATCGGATAGGAGAAAAACATTTTTATATCAATTTTCTTTCTTTGATTACTGGCAAGATCAAAATTAAAAATACTTATGAGCTATTTTACTACAGCATTTTTCTATGCGTTAATGCTTCCCTTACTGATTTTCTAAGAGTTCTTTCTGCATTTAAGGATATTAACATTTTGTCTGTAGTATTTGTTGTAGGGTTATATATTTTTTCTTTTTTTGATCTTGAAATCTACAAATCTGTTTTCTTTTGTAAATTTCCACTAGCTTTATACTATTCACAAAATAATCTTCATTGCTTTGGCAGTAGCCTAGGGAATTAATCCTTAAGACAATGATTTAGTATATCCGATACTAATAAGGTACTGAAATAATGACTTCCTGAAGAAAAGCCTGTTATTTACCTATTATTAGGTTGTTTCTCATCCTTCATTAAATCCAGTTTTTTCTTGACTTGTGTACTTCACTTTTTAACTTCCCCTCTTATTTTGTATGGCTAATCTTAATTCCAAAGTTCTTGATTTACAAAATTTGGGCAACTTGACAATTTTACGGCACCTTTTCCTTTGAGCTAAAGGTAGAAGATTTTAAAGCACTGAAACACACACACTCTAAACTAGTATAGTTCAGTAAATACAAAAGCAGATGTCAACAAACTTTTATAAACAGGCGAAAATCTAAAATTCATCTAAGAATCCTAGAATACTTTGTAATATGACCTAGTTTCATCACATGCTTGTTAGGTAGGCAGTATCCTCATTTTTAAAAAATCAACAAACCTAGGAGAATTAACCAAACTGCCCAAGTCAGGCAATATCAAAGCTGTGAATGGCAATCGCAAGTTTTGTTCTAGACACAGTAAACCATATCTACACTGTGTCCGGGGAAAACTATTTTTCCTCTGGTGTCTTTAAATTGTATATGACTTTTTAAAATCTTTATTCATTCACTCACTCAACAAACATTTAGTCAGTATCTTCTATGTGCCAAGTACTGTGTTATATGCTAGGAATAGCTATTAGACAACTGTTTTTAATAAGAATTTCTTTTCAGCTTGCAAAAAATAGGCAGAAATCTGTTTCCCTCCAGGAGTAACAATGGCTTTTCTTTTGAAAAAACTATGCCAAATTTAATAATATTGATTAGATCACTAACAAGGGAGTCAGGAATTTGCATGGTTTTGTGCTCTTACCCTAGGGCAAAACCAGTATATTCCTCAGTTTTCCAGATCCATGACAGGGTTCTGGGTATTCTTAGAAGCCTTTGCTCTTTTTTCTTTCCTTTTTTTAATTTACAGTAGCAAGGAAACTGGGCTCATACTTGAAACAAATCATTTATAAAATAGAACAATAATGCTTTTTACTATTAGAGATTTTTTTAAGTGCTATTACCTTCTAATTTGCAAACATTATTTTTATTATTATTTTAAGGCAATATGGATAAAAACAAAGTTGGAAGTACTTTTATCCACTGCTGGTGGGAAGGCTGAATTGGCATAATCTTTCTGAAAAGCAATTCAGTAGTGTATATATAAGAGCTTTAAAGAGGTTCATTCCTTTGGATTCAGTAATTGCTCTTCTAGTAATCTATCCTCTTCCCCAAAGAGAAATTTGGAAAACAGATGTCTGTACAAACATGTCCAAACAATATTATAATAGCCAAAAAAGGGAAAATAAATGCCCCCAAACATGTGGAATAATTAAGTAATAATGGTGTTCTTATAATCATTATAAATGTAATATATATTTATATAATACATAAAGTTATTTATAATCATTAAAAATCTATTTTCCGGGGCCAGCCCTGTGGTGTAGTAGTTAAGTTGGCACACTACGCTTCAGCGGCCTGGGGTTCACGGGTTTGCATCCTGGGTGTGGACCTACACACTGCTCAGCAAGCCATGTTAGCTCAGATGTTAGTTCTGGGACAATCTTCCACAAGCAAAAAGAGGAAGACTGGCAACAGATGTTGGCTCAGAGCCAATCTCCCTCACGTCCCCAAAACAAAAAAAATCTATTTTCTGACTATTTACTGAAAAGGAAAACACTCACAATGTAAGTGCAAATACCCTGGTCACGATTTATACACACAGCCTGAGCTTGATTTTTAAAAATTGTATATAAACATAGAAAGAACATCAAAATGTTGACAGTTGTTATCTTTAGTGAAAGGGATGATGAGTGGTCTTTATACTTCTGTATGTGCCCACAATTTTCTATAATGAGCTTTTTAATAAAAATTTAAGTGTGATTCTTTTAGACTGTTCTGTTGGCTTCAAAAGTATAATGAATGACCACTGTGTGCATATGCTCAGCACTGAACTATTCAAATTTACAAAGCCCTGACATTTTATTCCACTAAGAGAAAGCTACCGAACACTAAGATCCTAGCTAGAACCCTAAAATTATTCACAAAGACTCTCTCTGTATCTTAAAAGAAAATTGTTGAAAAGAATCCCAATGAAAGGGGGTTTAACTCAATAACTAGGCTTGCTGCCCAAATGTTAATTAAAAAAAAAGTAAAGCAAGAACATTTACCTCTAAGGCTTTTCAGCAAGAATACACAGACAAAGGACTTTCAGTAATATTTTGGTAAAATTAAGAAAAGCATGTACACCATATACACATTCTTCTGCAGCCCTTTGTCTCTCAGGCAGACCTAAATATTAATTCTCAGGATGAGAATCCAGCCAAGGAGCATGGTGGAATAAAGTCCTACTGTCACTGATGAAAGTCATTCCAAATCCACGCCATGCATTCATTCTCAGGGAACAGTCCACTATCATCTATTGTATTCATTACTGACTCCCTGCCAGAATCCCGATACAGACACCCTGACCTCTGCTACTCCTCCAGAGCCCAACAGGCCATCGGGGTCCCAAGTTAGAGCAGATGACACAACCCCCCTACTCTACTCACTCAAATTCCCAACCCTCCTCCCAGCGACCTCAACTGTCCTGGGATGGTTATCCATGCCTCCCGCCCCCTTTTACAGTCTTGGAAGTAAAAACCATCCTATGTCACTTCTAGGCTAATTCTTCCACGTGGGCTTCTGAGTTCATCCCACCCATCTCCTGTCATCCCACCTGTCTTGTATTTTCAATTTCTCCCTTTCCTGTGGGCTGCTTCTAGGGAGCTAAAATCTCTATTCTTGGAAAAGAAAGACTAAACAAGGCAAAAAACAAACGAAGAAACCTTCACTTTTTTTCAAATTATTACATCTCCTCTCCTTCCTCTCCCTGCTAAATTTATTGAAAAGTTTCTTCTACTCTCTCAACCTTTGTAACCCACAGCTCCACTCCTATCACGCTACTAGAATTTGTTTTGATTAAGCCCAAATCCACATTTCTAGCCTGGATAGTTCTCCCAAGCCTGCTCCCCACTGTCAGCTTGTCTCAACAAGTCCCCCAAGCAAATGCCTCCTGCCTCTGGAACCTATCTCACTTCACGAAACGTGGTTCTCCCACCTGCAGCTCACAGCAATTCTGCATCTCTAATTCTACACTGAGATAGGAAAACTGTGGGTGGCACAAAGGGCACACAGCAGTCTTGGGGTTTTTCTGGTTAATGGTGACTGAAAATGGGGCTCTAAAAAATCACACAACTGAGTAACTGCTTTATACAATAGTTCATTTCGTATCCTGCCAAAAGGGTGTACAAAAGTGAGGCACTGTCCTCCTACACGCTTTTCAAGATTGCTCAAAGTACTGATGTACTCCTGAAAGATGAAGAGAATAACACATCAAGTAGTTCATATTAACTTCCTTCATCTCACATTTTAATTATAGGACCTACCAATAGCATTATAATTTTTTCAATTTGCTAAATGACATCCTTTTTTGATGACAGTGGAGGGTTACAGTGGACAAAGACAAAACCCACAATTACATCAGAAAAATCTTGTCCCCAAAACCAAAGAAAAATGTCTTAAACACTATATATATTCCATATTGACATCTCAATTAAAAAAATTAAGCTTTTTGGCTTATTGAGATTAATTTTATTCTCCCCAAGTTCTAGACAAACCCAACTTGGTCATAAAATCCTAAAAGATACTCCTGGGAAAGTGTGAATTCTTAGGAAACTGGCTGTGTTCGTGTAATTTATCTTCAGCTGAACCTAGACCAATGACACACCGACCTAAGTCACAGGTGACTAATCTGAACACTATAAACATTCAACCTTAAGGATCATAAGTACTAGTGCCCTGACTCTCTTGGTTAACGACAACTGCAAATAGCGCCCAGAGTCTGGCAAAGGAGCAGGCCCAAAATTGTCATCATCACAAGACCCTTACATGGCGTTAAATACTCTTCACAGTTTCCTTATCAGGTAACAACGAAAAAGCAAAATAATGGCAAATCAAGTATCTACCCACTGGCAAGCTTTCTACTCTTAATGAAATTTGTTTTGTAATGACTAAACCCAAAGCAGAATATCCGTACTCAACTATTCAGATTGATTTTTGGATTGGTGCTTGAATTGGTGAATGATGTGGTATGAAGAAAAAAGTGACACATACAAATTCAAAATAAAACAACTCCTTAAACTAAACTTTGCCCCTATACATGATTTAGCTGTTTGCTTCTCCCTAAAATGACCGGAAGCATATGGTCCTCTCAAACACCATCTTGAGGAGGGGTAAGGCGGCAGAACATTCCAGGAGAAAAGATTTAAAAAGCAAGGTAGCCTTGGGCAGAAACATCATCCGGAGTAAGTGCTGCTGATTCTGCTTCCCCGAATCTCTGCTGAAAAGGGTACAGAACAGGATACATTAGACCTCCCACTGCCGTTCCAAGCCTGCAAAAAGCAGGGTAGGAGAGGGAGGTTTTAGAAAAGCAGGCTGTAACTAGGAAAAATAATGCTTGCCTTGGAAAACCTGGGGCTGAACAGGAACCTCCCCCTCTATCTTCACTGCCCCATTCTAGAAAACAACCTTGACTTACCATGGTCTCTAAGAAAGGGGTAGAAAAACAAGGAAAAATGGGGAGGAGGAGAAAGAAGAGAACAAGCAGTAAGAAATGTATTCTTCTCCTTGCTTCACTCCCCATGACCCCCACCCTTTTTGGCAGGGCGCTCCCTCTGTCCCCACTCCCTTGCCCTCATCAACAGCGGGCTAATTCTGAAATCGTTTAACTTTCCTGCATATACGACTTGTTCCCAACCTGCAAAACTTAAATATCAAATATGTGCAAAAGTATTTTTTATATTATTTTCCAGCGTAGACAGCCCTAAGCACACTTGGTTTCGTGAGTATGTTACATTCGTGTTATAGTCACATCATCATGAGTTAAATAGGCTTCTGGGAGTTAGTCTAAGAAACTGTAACAACCATTTATAACACTGGAGCCATTAGTGCTGTTCCAAGTTTCATCACTGGTTCCAAAGGAGTAGTCCTGGCTTTGCCTAACTCGGTTTTATGACCTTGTACTCAGTCTTTTCTCTCTGGGCCTCAGTTTCCTAATTTTTGCAATGAGGATTTGGAATAGTCATAACAAATTTACTACCACTTTTCAAATATGTTATACTGATGTTCTGCATAATTATTTAACTACATCACCTTGCTTCCAGACTAAAACTTTCTTTCAAGTAAGAATCATGTTTTATACTTTCCTTGTACCTCAGAAGCTCAGTAAATCTGCAGACTGATTCAAGAGGCGGGGGGCACATGCAAAAGACATTAAAATGTTGAAGAACTTGTTCACGCTCATATTGTAAATTGGATCAGAAATCAGAACTAGACTCCTTAATTCAACTTCAGTGTTTTCCATAGCTGAACCCTTCTCCTCCTCCCTTGTCCACACACCCTCCCAGGCCTTTGTATATGCATCTCAAATATCCACCTATATTAAAGGTTGGAGCTATGTGTAAAACATCTTCAAATTCCCTACATTTGGTATAACACTGAAATGCCTGCATGTGAGAATTCTCCAGAACACTCTACCTTCCAATAAAACCAGTTAGGGAATGCATCCTCTGAATAAATTTGTTTAATCAAGCCCATCCCAAGCCTCACTCCATCCCTCCACTGGGGGAGCAAACCAAGGGATACGCTACATGAAGGAACCTTCCAGATTTAAGCTTATACATTTTGGCAGGGCCTAACGCGCTAAGGCAGGGAGTTAATAAAGGAGAGGGAGAAAAAACAATCGTCTGGTTTGCTAGAGCTTCACTAAAAAATGGGGGGGGAGGGGAATAGGGCTGTGAGACAGGTTAGAAATTGGGAAAAGGAAGATTCTGGCTTTAAAAGTGCCACATTTCAAAAGATCCATGGGTTGATTGTGAGCCATCCGAAAGCCACTCTAATAGCGTACCGGAAATGGAAGGGGTTAAACTTTTGCGGCTGGATGGAAACAGGGGAGCATCGAAATACCAAGGGTGGGGGTTTGGGATTCGCAGGGCACAGAAGGGGCGGGAGGGGGAAGGGAGGAGTCGCTGCGGTCAGAAGATGAATGGGGGAAGAGAGGGAGAGTAAAATGCCGGCCAAAAGAAAACCAGGAGGGCGAGGGTGAAAACGGGGGGGGGGGGGGGGTGGGGAGGGGGGCCGCCGGGAAGGAGCGCGGGTCGGGGAGCGTGGGGGAGGGGCGGGAGGGCGCAGGGCCAGGCTCTGGGCGCCCGGCGACCTGCCGCTGGAGCGGTGGGGGTGGGGGGGGTACCCCGCCCGCACCCTCGGCCGCGGTTCGTACCTGTTGGTGTGGAAGCGGTGGAGCGGGTCGGTGCGATGGCAAGAGGAGAGCTGGCAGCCGAAGTCGCTGATGTCCAGGCAACCTGGCTCCTCGCTGGGGCAGGTGCCCACCCCGCGAGGGGCTCCCAGCAGCGGGAAGGGCTCCTCGGGGGTTAGAAACTTCTCGTACGAGGTGGTGGCCGACGCCTCGTCGGACATGGCTGGAGATGGCCTGGCTCGGGCTCCCTCTCTGCCCCGGGCTGCGCCCCTGCCCCCACGCCAACCTGTCCGCTGTCGCCGCCGCCGCTCCCTGGCGGGCTGAGCACCACTGCCCGGGGACTGAGTGCCCGGCCGCCCGAGAGGCTGCCCGAGGCCACCGCGGCCCGCCGGCCACCCAGTCCGCACCTCGGGGGCCTCCGCCGCCGCCGCCTCGGTCGTCGCCGCGGCCCGCCCACTGCGCTCGGGCTCGCGACTGCTGCAGTCGGCCGGCGCCGCCGGGAGGGGCGGGCGGCGGGAAGCCGCTCCCCGTGCCCCCTGCTGGAGCGGAGGAGGAACTGAAGCGCCGCCGCCCGCCCGCCCGGCTGCGCGCGCTGCCGCGGCCGCCGCTTCGCCCCCTCCTCCTCGCTCTCCCCGCGGCTGGTGACTAAGCAGCCAGCCGCAGCCCTGAGAGAAGGGACTTGGCCAAGGTCACACCGCGAGTGCCTGAGAAAGAACCCAGATGCCCTGCTTCCCAGCACACTCCATCACCCTGTCCCAATTCAACAAGTTTTTATTGCGCTCCTGCAAGGTGTGTGCTCCGCACTGTGCAATGAGCTGTAGGGAAAATGGGCCAAGTAGGGAAAAATAGTCCCTGCCTCGTCCTTGGTCACCTAACCCCGAGAACTCGACGCAACAGCCACCGGGCTACTTAGCGCAGCTGGACACGTCGTGCTCTTTTGTGCTCTGTGTGCTCGCATTATGCATTCTGCTCGGAATCCCCTGCCGATCTCTCTTGCTAATCCTTAAAGCCCCAGCTCAAACCTTGCCTCCTCTGTGAAGCCTTCCCTGACTCCCAAAGGAGACTTATGGATTCCCGCCAAGGCTCCCGTAGGAAATATATTATGGCGCTTAACTTGTTCAACTTCAATTAACTTACTAGGTGTCACATACTCCTCTTTCTTCCTCTGTCTTCTGTTTTCTCTGTATTCTAGACAAATGGTTCCAGATCTTAGGCGCGTACAATTTTTAAAAATATTCGGAGGAAAAGCCAACATTGCCAATCCTTATTTTTCCAAATGAAGGGAATTTTTAAAACTACCTACTACTATTTTATAAAAAGAAGCACATTTTCATTTAAATGATGAGGGCATAATCTTCAAGAAAAAAACATTAAATATCTTCAGCTTTACGGAAAAATTCGTTACATGGAACCTTAAGAGAAGCATAGAACTAAAGTAGGTGGAAAGGGGGAAACGCACAAGAAAAGGAGGGAGAAGAGGGGAGCTGTCACAAACAAGCCTCAGTGAAACTCTGTGACTTGTCCTACCAAGGCAGCTTATCACGAAAACAACTCTCTCAAACGCTGCTTTAGAATGTATATATTGTCTTGCTTCAGTTATTTGTTTACCTGAGTGTGGAGCATGCCTGTCTTTTTTCATTGCAAGAAGGTATGTTACACTGTGAATGTGGCTTTCAAAATCATTCATTAATATCTGATGGGGCCGGCCAACTTAAAAACCGTGTCAGTGAGGATGATGATGGTTTGAGCTATGGTCCCCAATGCACCAATCTCCAGGGGTCTGGGGAGAGTGAGGTTGAATGGACCATGGCTTAGTCCCCACAAACAGGAGACTTGATTGTCCAAATGAAAGGAGAGTCAACTGCTGCATAATAATGTCGGTCCTCAGGTAATAGCAGCAGAAACTATTAATAAGTTAACAAAGTAGTCTAACTTAAACATGTATATTTATACATATACTGTAATAAGATAGTGTTTTTTGAACTGAGTCTAATGACAGAGTCTGTGAGTTTTCTACAAATATGTTTTACTTTTGTGTTTAATTTTAAGCATATTCTGGGCTATCTGTATGACAGCATGATAACTAACAGCTGCCACATAATTAGGACACGTATTTCAGTTTGTTTTTACAGTCAAGTTGGCACAAGGTACTACTACTTTAATTGTCATGAACTAGTGAGAAAATAAGGTGAACCTCCACTTCATGGCTTGCTATACAAATGAAGGTTTTGTGGTAAATTGAGAAGAGGAAAGTGATGGGAAAGCAGAGTCCTCACAAGACACATTTACCAGCACGTCGAAGGCCAAGAGCACACCTGGCCAGTCAGTAGTATGTCTAGGTTTCTAAGGGCACTGTTGTCTCAGCCACATCATGTGCCACATTAAATTAACATTATTTTTTATTTGTGCACAACTTGTAAATTTATTTTACTGTTAAATTTGTATAACAGCTTTACGAACAGCAGAGTTTATATTTAGTTTTCTGTTTGTTTACATGTAAGAAATATTATTATTAAAAGAATTTATACAAATGCTTGAGTCTGAGAGAATATTTTTCCTTTAAAAGAGATCTCTCCTATATATTTCTCCGTTGAGAAACACTGATATAGATACTGACTGCAGTATACAGAGTATGTTTACTAAGTATCTAAGTATCTATCTAAGTAAAGTACTAGAGTACCTTTACTAAGCTCTTAGCCACTAGGAAATTGATGACTATTGTGCATCTTACCTTCTGGCCCCACTTCAGTTTGCTTGGTTTGTCCTTGGGGTGTACCTAGTCTGAATGGATTTACTGAATTCATCCCTCCCTTCCGTTCTCCACCAAAATCTTTACTAATTTCTATTTCTCTGAAAACAGGGATATAGTAGTTCCCTACCTTCTCTGAGGGTTCGGGCCTGGAAGGAAACCCTGGGGTGGTCTGCATTCTTCAGACGCATAATTTCCCTCCCAGAGAGCTGATGGGCTGCAGGAGGGCTGTGGAGAGACTGAAAGGGACTGAGAATTGTCAACTAACCTATGTCATTTTGGTTGCTATTGGATAGAACTATATTGGACTTCACCCAATGATCTATCTTCTAACCATTATGATTTTTTTCATGTGATTGATGGATGCAAAATATGAGTATATCTACATTTATAACTACATCTATATATATATAAAATCATATATATATATATATGTATGTATATATTAGCTCCCCAAATATCACCAATGCAACGTGCTGATAAAACAAAGCTTGAGTTCATTTATTGCAGCAAGGGAGAACACCACCTCCACAAAGATTTCACAGTGTCTTAGAGGGGAAAGGTGAGGACAGACTTTATTAAGAACTGGAAATTTGGTTTCAAGTGGGGATGTCAATGTGGAAACTTGATTAGGATTGACTAAGAATCATGATACAACAGTCCAGGAGTGGTGGAAGCAGCAAGGTGAGCATTTTGAGGTGAGAGATTCAGAGAATCTTAGGGTACAAACTTGGTTGATGCTTTCCGTTGAAGAGTTGGTGGGTCTTTCTTGTGAAAGGTGTAAGATCTGTATCTGGACTCATTTTTTTGCACGTGGATGTCCAGTTGTTCCAGCACCATTTGTTGAAAAGTCTATCTTTTCTCCATTGTATTGCATTTACCCCTTTGTCAAAGATCATTTTATGTGGGTCTATTTTTGGATTCTCTATGCTGTTCCATTGATCTGTTTGTCTGTTCTTTTGCCAATACCACACTGTCCTGATTACTGTGGTTTTATAGTAAGTCTTCGAGTTGAGTAGTGTCAGTTCTCTTACTGTTCTTTTCCTTCAATATTGTGTTGGTTATTCTGGACCTTTGGCCTCTCCATGTAAACTTTCGAATCAGTTAATCAATATGCACAAAATAACTTGTTGGAATTTTAATTGGGATTACATTGAATCTGTAGATCAAGTTGAGAAGGACTGACATCTTGACAATATTGAGTCTTCCCGTCCATGAACTTGGACTATCTCTCCATTTATTTAGTTCTTGTTTGATTTATTTCATTAGAGTTTTGTAGTTTTCCTCATATAAATCTTGTATGTATTTTGTTAGGTTTATACCTAAATAGTTAATTTTGGGATGCTAATGTAAATAGTAGTGTGTTTTTAATTTCAAATTCCACTTATTCATTGCTGATATAAATGAAAGTGATTCACTTTTGTATATCAACCTTGTGTCCTGGAGAAGTTCTTGTGATGAGCAATCAAACCATTTGCCTGGGCAGGACAGGCCTGGAAAATAAAGAGATGCTCATGAAGACAGTGGAATAGCAAAATTACGTTAATGTAGACAGTAACGTGTGGTTGTGGCTCTCAGAGACCAGACTGAGAATAGGGCTAGACAGTGTTGGTTTTCAGTCCCTCCAGTGCTCATCCTTCAGGCTAAGCTGAAGGATTGACAATTACTATCTGAGGGTGTGATCATTCTGTAACTTCACTATTGTTTGAGGTGTCACAATCATATGTCAAGTTTTCATCTATGGTTGTTTCAATCTCCAGGTTTCCAGGAGTGGTTGTTTAAATCTCTGTAAATGTCAAGTTTTCCTGCTCTTTCTGCTGTATGGCCATTTTCTGGATCATTTGACAGGACAGTGACTGTGATGGAGATGATAGTCTAAAACCACAAAACAGACAATACTAAATACTAAAAGAAAGATTATGATCAGAGTTTGTATGTTTGATTATGGTCAGGTTTTATAGTCCACTTCTCAGCCAGGAGCCAAGAGTGCCCATATTAAACCAAGGAAATAGATACCATCCCTAATCTGAAGAGTCTGCTGAACCAGCAATGAGTCTTTCTCCAGCTTACCCAATTTCTGATTTCTTGGTTTACTTCCCAGACTTTTAGTAGTATTAGAGATCTCAGAGAGGTATGCAGGGATGTAAGCACAACATTCTACTGTTAAAATAGCCTAGATTCTCCCTCAAAAAGCCAATCTTACATCTAGGGCAGCTCTATTCTGAACCACTGCCTGTTCAATTTCATGAACTTCTGGGGCAAGACGTTTTATAGTCTCAGTGGCTTTATCTGGTGTAACAGATTTTAGGCTGGTGTAACAAATTACCACAGACTTGGTGGCTTAAGAAAACAGAAACTTATTCTCACACAGTTCTGGAGACTGGAATTCTGAAATCTGGCAAGACCACCCTTACTCCAGGGGCTCTAGGAGAGAAGTGGTTCCTTGCTTCTTTCAGCTTTGGTGACTTGTGGCCTCATCACTTCAATCTCTGCCTTCGTCTTCACATCACCTCCTCTTCTGTGTATCTGTCAAATCTCCCTCTGCCTTACTCTTATGAGGCCACTTGTCTTTGGATTTAGGGCCCAACCAGATAATCCAAGATAAGGCCCTTCTCTCAAAATCTTTAACTTAATCACATTTTTTGCCGTATATGGTAATATTCACTCATTTGCCAGATAAGGTAATGTACACAGGTGCCATGCATTAGGAAGTAGAAGTATCCTTTGGGGGGCCACCATTCAGCCCACTGCAGTGGCATCGTCTACATTGCGGGTCCTCTTGTAAAGTGTGAAATAAAGAAGCCTCAGGAGAGAAAAAAGAAACCCAGAATTCCCCTAAGGTAGTTAGAGTTTCAGTTCTCAAATCAGAGCCTCCCTCTCACTTTTTCTTTCTTGAATTAAATTATCTACTGATCCTTTTTCCTAGAGGACAAACCAATGGGCCAAAATGTGTCATATTAGGGACAATCCCAATAATAAAGCCAATTTTCAAAGTTTAAAAAAAATATTTATAAGGATAATGATCGAGCCTATGCTCAACAAAAACAGTGTTACATCAATGTTACATCTGAGTTACAAAAAGAATAGATGAATGTAATTTTTATAAAGGGAAAAAATCTGAAGATATAGAATAATAGAGATATAATGTACATTCTACACCATGAATATACCAAACATACAGGAAGAATATATATTGAGAGAATATCAAGAATAGCAACTAAAGAGATTCAGTAAGTCCGGAACAGGCACAAAAAAGTCTGTATTTTATTTTATTTATTTATTTATTTATTTAGTTATTTATAAATCAGCTCTGTCTTTTTTTTTTTTTTAAAGATTGGCACCTGGGCTAATAACTGTTGCCAATCTTTTTTTTTTTTTTCTGCTTTATCTCCTCAACCCCCCTTGTACATAGTTGTATATTCTAGTTGCAGGTCCTTCCAGTTGTGGGATGTGGGACGCCGCCTCAACGTGGCCTGAAGAGCGGTGCCATGTCCGAGTCCAGGATCCGAACTCTGGGCTGCCGCAGCGGAGCATGTGAACTTAACCACTCGGCCACGGAGCCGGCCCCAAAAGTCTGTATTTTAATAAAACTCCACAGGTAAGTCTGATGTGCATCCTCAATTAAAAACCCCTGCCCTTGAAGATGCTAGATTCAAATGAAGAAGAAGTAAGGTTGAGGCCAAGTAAACATGTAAAATAATAACTGAAATTATGACTGATAACACTATACTGCTGTTGCCTAATAGTCTCAGGCAAAGCACCACGAAGACGCTGATAAATAGAAACATCTTAGAAACCGAGGGCATTGAGAAATCTCTAGGTACTTCCCATAGCGCATACAATTTCTGAAACTTTTATACTAGTAACACTTTGCACATACAGATTTAACCTGGGGAAGGCTGAGCATCTCTTCAGATTGGACAGCTCTTCCCATGCAACTCATCAATAGTAATATCAAATAAACATAATGGTTTCTAGTACCTCTCTTTTTATAAGGTGAAAGAACAAGTCTGATTGTCCAGAGGGTCTATGGAAAATCTCAAAGATAGCTTTAGGTGCCAAAGATATCCAGCAAGTTATTTTACTTTATTTTACATTTAGGATTCAATCTTAGGAAGGAAAAATAATTAAAAGTTGTCAGGCTATTGGAACACTTAAAGTAGGACAGCTGGTGATGAGAAACGATATTTGGCTATTCATATGTAAGTAACAATAAAACATTTAAAAATAAGAATACAAGGTAACATGATTATCAAGAACCTTAGTTCTTTCATAGATGAGGGAGCTTTGTTTTCTTAAATAATCAAGGACATAATAAAGTCAACATACAGCACAGAAAATTATTCTGGTAAAAGATGGAATCTTTTTTATCTAGGCAGATTGCACAGAATAACCCTTCATATTGTAGATGAAGGAAATAAGCAGTAAACCACTGAGTGTCTTGTACTGTGCTGGGCCCTGGAAATACACAATGAATGTGGCATACTCTAAACCTTTCAGGATTAACAATCTAGGTAAAGAAACAGATATAGCAAAAAAAAAAAAAAAAAAAAAAAAAAAAAAAAGGAAGAAAAGAAAAAGTGACAGAGATTGCTAGTTGTCTATCACATACCGTTACTCCCTGTTCTTTCTCAGTAACAAAACCTGATTTTGTTGCGGGGGGAGGGGTGGTGACCATGTACCCAGATGAAAAAAATGTAACTTCCTAGCCTTCCTTTTAGATAACCATATGACTAAATATAGGACAACGGTATGTGGGTAGAAGTTGTTGGGTGGGGCTCCCTCGAAAGCTTCATAATTTTGTCTGTGTGTATGTGTGTGTGTGTGTGTGTGTGTGTGTGTGTGCATGCACATGCATGTACTGGGGTGGGAGAGGAGGAGTGATGGTAACTATGAGGCTGCTAAGCTTGGAGGCCCTTTTGTGTTACCTTATTCATCCTTGCCTAGGACACAGATGTGATGGCTGGAGCTACAGCAATTATTTTGTTACACTGAGGAACACTTGAGCTAGGAGGGCAGAGCTTGATCTTGGAAAACAAACAGAAAGATGAAAGAAGCCACCACAAAAATATTGAATTGCCTACCTTTGGATTTCTTTTATGTGACAGACAAGTAATTGGTTCTTCATGACAGCCAAATGCAATTAGTAACTGACACAACATATAATTCAGTACAATGAGATACAAGGTCTAAAAGAGGTAAATGTAAAGACCTATGAGTGCACATTTGAGGAAAGGAGTTCTGCCTGGGAGACAGGAGTTTGGGGAGGCCTTCACAGGGGGAGTCACATTTGACCTGGGCTTTTAGATTATGAGTAGCTGCCTGCTAGGCCAGGAAAGATGAGTATTTTAGATGAAACAGTGTAACACTGAAATTCCATATTATTTCTGTGGTGAAACTGGTGAATTTTGAAAGATAGATGATGGATTTAGAAAAAGTTTTTGATTAGAAATGGATGATGTGTTGGGGCCTGGCCCGGTGGCATAGTGGTTACGTTCATGCACTCCACTTTGGCAGCCTGGGGTTCACAAGTTCGGATCCTGGGTGCGGACCTAGCACCACTTGTCAAGCCACACTGTGGTGGCTTCCCACATAAAATAGAGGAAGATTGGCACAGATGTTAGCCCAGTGACAATCTTCCTCACACACACAAAAAACAACCCCCCCCCCAACAAACAAAACAAAGAAATGGATGATGGGATATTAATCATATGCAATCACTCCTCCTTAAGGGTTGATGGCCAGAAAAATTTTGAGAAATATCAATCAAGGAGACTGTTATAATAAAATTTACATATTTGCCTCATATAATTTTCTTCTTATTTCTAAAAGGAAATAAATAAATTTTTCCCCTGTATAATTCTATCCATACCAATGTTTAAGTTCTTTAAAATTTTAAATAAATGGGTAGTTTACCATTCTTCAGTTGCTCCTACCAAACCTTCATTTCACTATTGTTACAGATAACTTAGGAAAGTCATATCTCCTCTTCAGTATATGTGTGTTAAGAACATAAGTAGAGTATTACTTCCTATGCTATATTGAAAGTCTTGTACATGACTAAAATACTACACAAGACCTATAAATATTGCAATTTATTTGACTAATGTAAAAAGGGCTTTTCAGAAACAATCACCATTTCTCACATCAGTAGAAAGTTTTAATTTCTACTGATTTTTTTTTCTTATGAAATAGAGAATGTTTCTTTTGGTTACCAAGTCAGAAGCAACCACTTAAAAGATCCTCCTGATATTTTTTGGAGGGAGGAGATAATCAATATATTTTGTTAAAAACAAATAAAAAAAGAACTAAAATAATAAACTATAATATATAAACAAAAATAATAAATAAAAAGGGAACTAATTATGAGAGGTCACACCAAAAGGAATCTATTCAAATATACTCAGAAATATTTTTTCAGATATGTTTGGGTCCTAATTAAGGTGGAAGTTAATTGAGAGGAAAATCCCAGTGAAAATTATCGCCCTGGCATTTTTACTGTAAGCCAGAGAGTGGATTTTTTTAAAATTTTTTTTTAAAGATTTTATTTTTTCCTTTTTCTCCCCAAAGCCCCCCGGTACATAGTTGTATATTGTTTGTTGTGGGTCCTTCTAGTTGTGGCATGTGGGACGCTGCCTCAGCGTGGTTCGATGAGCAGTGCCATGTCCTCGCCCAGGATTTGAACCAACGAAACACTGGGCCACCTGCAGTGGAGTGCACAAACTTAACCACTCGGCCACAGGGCCAGCCCCCAGAGAGTGGATTTAGTCAGCTGAGATTGGTAGGAGCGGCTGTACAAGGGATATATGATAGGATATATATAGTGGAAGAAAAAACTGAATGAGATGCCAGATGTTATGGAATTTGCATCTTTGCAAATGTAAATTTTAAAAATCGGGTTGTTCTCAACCTGAATATTACTCTTAACTCACAACTGTACACTTCTACAATATTATGATTGAGGTTTATAATGATGACACCAACATGTGTCTGAATCATAGCAGAATTATTTATTTAGGATATACTTTTATTATTTGCAAACTGGTAATCTGGTCTGCTTTTTAACACCTCTAGATTAAGCAGAGCATCCTTATCAGGTATCCAACCTTGGGCTCATTCTTTGGCCATCTTCAATAACAGTTTAGACTGAGCAGTAATAAAACAACCAACAGCTGATAAATTTAAGATTTACGCTATTATAGCAAGAATACCTGTCACAAAATAATTATAATTTAACCAAATTTTTAAGAAATGCCACGCAGATCTTCCTAATAATTATAAGAATTTTTCATATTCTGCAGTGAGAAGAAATTGCAATGAAGCATGAACGATGTAACTTCATTTCTAATTTGATAGAATGTAGTCTGTTGGTGTGAGCAAGATAAGAGATGTTAGGAATCGGCCTGGCCTCATTTTCATTTGAGTTAGGTCATATGTCCAAATTTGATTTGAGGGGCCCTGTCTAGTTGCATCTTAACTCACCCTTGGCTTCCCCAGAGATGGATATGACTGTTCTGCCTACAATGGGGGACATGCGGAGGGCCTTCTTTACTTAGTCCTCTGATAAACACAAGATAAGGATGAGTCTCAGGGAGACTTCCCTGAAGCAGAGCCTGAGAGGGTGGTGGTTCTCGTGCAAGTGATTTATTGAGAGAGGGCCCTCACGTGCAGGAGTGAGGGAAGCAAGGGTGAGCGGAGGGGAAAAACTAAGCCAGTTGAAGACCAGCTTTAGCCTGACCCCACAAAGAGCACTGAAGTAGGATTTGGACCACAGAATTGGTCCACCTTGAGGCAAGGTGGCTGGCATTATGTACCCTCACCATCAGTCAGTCATTGACTGCAGGTTTCAGGGGTGTGTGGGCAGTGGGGAGTGTTGTAGAGTACTGAAGCTCTTATTCTGTAGAGTGCAATTCTCCAGAGAAGCAAGCAGCTGTAGTCAGCAGCTACCACCCACAGTTGCTGGGAGCTGGGTCCGTCTGCCTTGTAAAGGGGGGCTGAACTTGTCACCAGCAGTGTATGTACACTACAGTATAGAAATACTGTCATATATGTGTTAGGACCCCAGACTGGCCCTTAAGAAACATAACTGAAACATACAACGAAAGCACTGTAGAACTTGAACACTAAAACTATGTATGACATCGTTTCTAAAAATACGTTATGAGAACCATTAGCGATGCTGGGAACACATCTCCCTTTCTAACACTGGGTTTAGGAATATACTCTCTCCTCACCTACTCTTTGCTAAGCAGTAGCAGCTAGTGGTGGCTTCTAAGATCAGGGCAAGATGCCCAGCAGTGAAAGAACTGGGTTGGTTAGGAGAATTTAAGGCAGATGAAGTCTCTGGAATGGGGATATGGGGTTTAGGGTAAAAGGAGCTATAAGGGCAGGGTCTCTTGTTTGTGTCTGAGACCTGCACCCCAATCTCCCCCTGCCCCATTTATTTCTACTGGCCCTAGAGACATCCTTGTCTGCTTGTTTTTCCTCTGTCAACACTTTTGCTTTGATCAGGATTTCTATCTTTCCCGGCCTCTGGAATTGAACTTCTCGTGGCTTTACCCTTACACAGACATTTCCTAATAGTTTGACAGCTAGAAATAATGGGGGAAATTAAGTAAAAAGCCTTCTTCTGCTCTCTCTTTCCCCTTTTTCCTTTTAAATTTAGCCACTTTAAATAGAACACCAAGCCCAAACATGCATGCTCTTGTTGGGTGTTGGAAAAAAAAAATAGAAGTTGATTCTTCTGCAATTCAAGCACAGAGGCTTTCCTTGGTACGCAGGATAATGGGTTCTGAAGTGCCAGGAAGGAGTGAAGAAGGTGGTCAGGGAGCTAAAAAATGGTACAGGGCTGAGGACAAGGCAGTGCTTGATTTACCTTCAGCAAACTTGGGGACTTGCCTTCTCTGCCTTCCACAGTCCCTTTACCATCACCAGTCCTTCTCCTGAAAAAAACCCACTGTGGACTGCCTGAGGACAAGTTGGGAAGTGGGAGTGGGTGGGTGTGGAGCAAGAATAACAAGATCCCGGGTACTGTAGGCTCTGAGGGAAAGGAGGGAAGTCCTTTTTTGTTTTAATCTGGGAAAGGGAGATTTCCCTGTGTTTTTGGGCTGAGATAAAAATATGATTCTACAGACGTCTAATGTGTAATTACTGCCGCTTGGGCTAGAGTCTGAATAGTATACTAAAGAGTCTCTTGGTGCTGTCCTAAAACAAGCAAAATCTTTGACAACATCCAAGCTTTACAGAATGGTGGGGTGAGGTGGGGATCCTGCACCTTTATCTCCAGTAGCCTTGGGCTGTAGAGGCAGTAATGGGGTCTGTGTGACACAGTGGGGCACAATAAGTGAGTTGATTATGACTATTGCTATTTTAGTCATCTCCTTTGCTGCCAGCCTTCAAGGGAGAGACCCTTGTTTTATTGCTTGCTGCCCTTCTTCCTCTGAAGAGAACCAAGCCTACCCCACATGCATGGATATTGAGGCAACTATTAGGAAAAAAAAAAGAGCACTTGAAAAGAATTTATGGCCATTTTCTCAGTGATATTTGAGAAGGACCAAGACATATCAGAGTTTATGTGAGTTAAATCTTGACTTTATTTGTTACTAGCTCTGTGACCAAGGGCAAGTTTTGAGTTATCTATCTCACTGACCTGAATTTTCTTAGCTCCTTTAGAAACATACAAAGGAGGGGAGGAAAGGATAATACTGGTAACTACCACCAATAATTGTGAAGATTAAACAGTAACAACCAAAAAGTGAGTTTAAAGCACTGAACATAGTACCAGGTCCATATACGCTCAAATGTTAAGCATTATTATTATTTATTAACTAGAAAGTCTTAGCTGAGACGACATCTCCATCAAAGTCAATAATTGTAATTTCTATTTCAATATAACGTTTAACTCTATGCCATGCGATGTTCTATGTGCTGCTCACATGTGAACTTTTAAAATTCTCACCACTCTAGAGGTAGGTACTACTATTATACCCATTCTACAGATGAGGAAGCCAAGGAATAGCGTGCTTAAATCACTTGCCCAAGATTCCGCGGCTGGGTAGTGGCAGAGTGGAGATTCAAACCCAGAAAGTCAGGTTTACAAACTTCTGTGCTCTTAACCATTGAGATGCCCGGTTTGTCAGACAATAACCAAAAGGAGATGGGGAATGGAGGGTAGAAAGGGCACAGGTTCAAGGTGAACAGTCAGAAACCGCAAAATTTAAGAGTCTGAGTTGGTCCGGAAGCTTAAAGGCATCAGTATGAACTGTTCATGTTGTAAACTTACTTAGGTTCAGCTCGTACTTAAAAATTATCGGTAACCTTACAAGTCGACTTACAAGCAAACTGAGAAAATGTTCAATAGACGACTATGACTAAGAGAACAACACTGGTCTTTCACCCGATCTTTGACCTGGATCTCCCAATCAAGCAACCTGCATGCAAGAGGGCCTTGATGCGGCAATAAACATGGACGTGAAGGGGTTAATGCCGGCGTTGCGGGTGCAGAGGCCGAACGCGCAAAGGACTGTGGGAGCTCCGTTGTACGTCGCCCATGGGCGGCTGGGAAATATCCAGTGCGCATCTCTATTATGACCGACCGTAAGTGAGGGCCACCGGCAGTCTGGGTTCTGGCCCCTACTGCGGCTGAGGCTCTCCGAGGGCGCAAGGCAAGGGCTGTTGGCCACTCCCGGGAGAGCGGACGAGGCGGAGGTTTGTAGCACTTCTTTTGGGCCGAAGGGGAAGGCACGTCCTGCCTCCAGCCGCTCAGGGAGAGCGGAACGGAAGTGAGGGGTGGTGGTGAGGAGTCGGGGGAACTGACAGACCGGTGGACCCGACGTCGAGAGTTGATGGCGTCGGTGACGGAAGGGGGCGTGTAACTACGTTGTGTAGGTGTTGTGGTTGAGATGTGTGAGTCTTTTGGTTATTTGGGGATGGGGGAGGTGGCGAACAGATGAATGGAGGTTAAAATCAGGGTGAAAACGTGTTGCCGGCTGGGCACTAGCACATATGAATCGTACCCGTGCCCGATGGTTTTATTGGAGTGATTTTATTGGGCCCCTGGTTTCAGATTCTACTTTTGATGGGTTGATTGATTCCCTTTAGCAAATTACCGAGTACCTGCTCTGTGCTGAGCACTGCCCTAGAGGCTCTGGATGAGGAAAGGAATTAGTCTTTATCCTCGACATTTACAGCCTGTCCGCTACTATATGCATTTGGAGACAGGCAGTTACAATGCAAGGAGATAGAGATAGATATATCAAGTGTTTTGAGAAAGCTGCTGGGGGGCGCCAAACTCACGGTTTGGGACGGACTTTGATGTGGTGATTTGACGTGTATTTTGAAGATAAAATAAGCAGGGCAAAACTATGTGCAGTTTTCTCCCAGGCATGTTCCCTCCCTGTTTAGCTCAGCGCAGCTACCTGGAGAACTGAGTACCACTTCAGGCCCAGCCTAGTTTATTCCTGGTGAGAGCATTTTTTCATCACAATGGCACTTCCAGGACCCCTACTGGAGAGTAAGGCCTCCCAATGCCTGTGGAGCCTGCAAGCTCTGGGTAGGATTACAGTGCGTGAATGAAGGGCTGTCTGGCCTAAGCATTTGAAACACTTCTGTGCCAGTTCTTTAGTTTTCCAGCAAACTCAGTTCACACAGAGAATTGTGTGCATCGAACTGGAATCCTAAGTAATCTTTTAAAACTTTTGAATCATCAAACATGCTGCTTTGTTTACCAGAGAAACAACAGTACAGGTGGCCCTCCCTATCGCTGGGTTCCGCATCCCCAGATTCAATGAACAAATCAAAAGGCCTACAATGTTGCATCTGCACGAACATGCACAGACTTTTTTTCTTGTCATTATTCTCTAAAAAATACAGTATAACAACTATTTACATAGCATTTACATTGTATTAGGTATTATAAGTAATCTAGAGATGATTTAAAATATATGAGGAGGCTTGTGGAGATTATGTGCAAATAGTATGCCGTTTTATATAAGAGACTTGAGCATTCGTGGATTTAGATGTCTGCAGGGGTTCTGGAACCAATCCCCTGCAGATACCCCAGGACCACTGTATAGCAGACAATCAAAGTCAGTAGCTCTCAAACTTCCCTGTGCATCAGAATCAGCTGGAGGGCTCGTTAAAACACAGATTGCTGGGTCCAACCCGCAGAATTGCTCATTCAGTGGGTCTGGGGTAGGCCCCCCAATTTACATTTCTAACAAGTTCCCAGGAGATGCTGATACTGCTGGTTCTGAGACCACACTTGGAGAACTACTGGTCTACCCAAAACTGATAGTAGTAAACTGGAAAAGACATCTCTAGGGAAGAATAGGCACACTTCTAAAGGTTAGACATGTCTGAATTAAGTCAGAGTAGGTGTGATTTGTTTTTGTTGTTTGTTTGATATTTTGAATGAACGAGCAAAGATGAATCTTCATGAGCTAAACAAAGCAAGTTCTTTCTTCACTCATAGATGTCAGAGTTCTTTGTACCATAAACTGTAAAACAACAACAACAACAAAAAGTAACTTCTTTTCTTTTCAAATCTCTTCCTGAGTTATATTCAAGGAGCTAGTTCTTTACAGTGAAAGTTGATGTGGATCAAGGCTGTCCTAGGTAGAGAAGCCCAAGGTGACCTGGCCTACATGCTGATCTATATGACCCGATGGATTTTATGGTGTGGTTTAAGGCTGCCCCAGGGAGAGAAGCCCAGGGCATCCTGGCCCACATGCCGATCTATATGACCGGATTCATATCTAAAGTTATACGACCACACAATAACCAGACTCCATCTGCACTGAAACCATTTAATGACTTTTTACATCATCTTTTCTTTTTCCAGTAAAAATAAGTCACGTACCCATGCCTTATAAATTTAGCCCTAACCCTCAACACATTGCAGCAGCAGCTCTGACTGCCCATGAGTCCTGTCCCCATGCTACTCCACACTATTCTCTAAATAAAAGAACAGTACTGCCAGACCTTGAGAGTCCAAGAAATCTTTCTTTCGACTCTTCGGCTCGCCATCCCCGCATCAAAAGTCACACCTCCACTTGTGTCATCACCAAAAAAAAAAAAAAAAGAAAAAGAAAAAGAGTTGTTCCTAATTTCTGGTAATGTATTACGTTTGAAGTTTAAAAAAATGAAAAAACAGTTTGTGACAATCTAAACGATACAGAAAAATTAGTATAAGGAGCCAGAATTGAGAAGGTGTGATGAGTAGTAGTATTCATTTTTCACCCTCAATGAAAACCCTCCCTTCTCAGAGCACAGAGGGAACTCTAGAGCACAGAGGGAACCAGAAATCTTACTGTTCCAGAGCTTAACTTGAAACTTTCTTTTAGGGATTGGCCTAAACAGTCTCCTGGAGGGTGGCAGTCCACAGTTCTACCTACCCTCCAAACCCTCCCATGAGCCTGAAAAAGGCCAGTTCACATTTTCAGAAATGTCACTAATCATTCTAGACCCTTGTCAGTGTTGGATCCCAAATCTCTCCCCAGGCCAGTTACAAAACAAAAAAAAATACACCTCTACAACCAAACATGCAGACACATAAAACACACAAAAAGGTCCAAACAAACTGGCCTGGGTCTATTATGAGCCTTTGCAGGGGCCAGCAAGATGCTAGGATGACCGGTGCCCTGGATGTTTCAGAAAGCTAAGGATCTGTTGTACCCACATTCCAAGGGAGTCAGCAGGACACTGTAGAGGAGGAATAAGTTTCTCTGGACTCTTTTAGGGTCCCTGGCTAAGTCTGAAAGTTAAATTGACAAAGACAGATTAACAGGAGAGAAGCAAACAAGTGTATTTAATGTAAGTTTTACGTGACACGGGAGCCTTCATAAGGAAATGAAGACCTACAGAAATAGACCTGAGTATTTTATGCTAGGTTTGATGCAGAGTGGACAGTCATGGAGGAATATGATAAGTAAGGAGTATGAGGTGAGTGTAGTGAACTGGGGGAAACTTAGCCAGGCCTGTTTGTTAGGATCCTTCTCAGCATCCCTTTGTCTTTGGAGATAAAGATGCTTCTTTCCTCTGGATGTAGATAGGGCACCTCTCAGATGAGGGTTCTATGACCTGTTTCAAGGGAGAAGGGGGGCAGCAGGTCAAAGTGACCTTCCTGCTTCTGCCATTTTCTTAGACTCCTTCAGCTTAAAATATTCAATATGCCAAGGTACTGTATTTTGGAATAGCATGTCCTGACCCCCATCACCACTCACACACATGATTCTTGGATATTAATCAAATTTTGCATATGCTTGGTGAGCCTCTCACCTATGCTTGTGCACTGCTTCCTCTGCTCCACAGCAGCCCTCATCTCTACCTAATCTGCACCTAGTCTTATAGACAGTATAATTTTCTATGAAATGTGAGAAGATAAAAGGAAATAAAACAAATCTAAGTTAGTTTGAGCTATGCATCACTGTGTCCTAAGTGATTCCTAAGTAGGAATGATTTACTTTTGTTGCTTAAACACTCAATATTTCACAGACCCTGAGAGTGGACACGTGGATGCTAAAAAGAATTTGGGGCCGTGTGTGTCAGAGCAAGAAACACAGGATTATTCTAGAATTCAAATTCAGACAGGATTGTTTCCAATCCACATTTCTTACTTGCTACAACTGATTCCCTAAACAACTTTAAATCAGTATGTGGAGTGGGGTTTCAGGTCTGGCACATAACCACAAGGCTCTGGAGATCATTGTTTTATTTGTTCATCAGCAATATTGGCCTGTAGTTTTCCTTTTTTGTGTTGTCCTTGTCAGGCTTTGGTATCAGAGTGATGTTGGCCTCATAGGATGTGTTAGGAAGTATTCCATCTTCCCTGATTTTTTGGAATAGCTTGAGAAGGATAAGTATTAAGTCATCTCTGAAAGTTTGGTAGAATTCTCCAGGGAAGCTGTCTGGTCCTGAGCTTTATTTTTTGGGATGCTTTTGATTACTGTTTCAATCTCTTTATTTGTGATTGGTCTATTCAGATTATCTATTTGTTCTTGGTTCAGCTTTGGGAGTTTGTTAAGAGTGTAAGAATTTATCCATTTCTTCTAGATTGTCCATTTTGTTGGCATACAGCTTTTTCATAGTATTCTCTTATAATCCTTTGTATTTCTGTGATATCCATTGTAATTTCTCCTCTTTCATTTCTAATTTTTTTTTTTTAAAGATTTTATTTTTTCCTTTTTCTCCCCAAAGCCCCCCGGTACATAGTTGTATATTCTTCGTTGTGGGTCCTTCTAGTTGTGGCATGTGGGACGCTGCCTCAGCATGGTTTGATGAGCAGTGCCATGTCCGCGCCCAGGATTCGAACCAACGAAACACTGGGCCGCCTGCAGCGGAGCGCACGAACTTAACCACTCGGCCACGGGGCCAGCCCCCATTTCTAATTTTATTTATCTGAGCTTTCTCTCTTTTTTTCTTTCTAAGTCTGGCTAAGGGTTTGTCAGTTTTGTTCATCTTCTCAAAGAACCAACTCTTTGTTTCATTGATCCTTTCTACTGCTTTTTTTTTTTGTTTCAATTGCATTTATTTCTGCTCTGATTTTTATTATTTCTCTCCTTCTGCTGACTTTGGGCTTTGTTTGTTCTTCTTTTTCTCATTCAGTTAGGTGTAGTTTGAGATTACTTATTTGAGATTTTTCTTGTTTGTTAAGGTGAGCCTGTATTGTGATGAATTTCCCTCTTAGTACCACTTTTGCTGCATCCCATATAAGTTGGTATGGTATATTTTCATTTTAATTTGTCTCCAGATGTTTTTTTTGATTTCTCCTTTAATTTCTTCGATGATCCATTGGTTGTTCAATAGCATGTTGTTTAGTCTCCACATCTTTGTCCCTTTCCTAGCTTTTTTCTTGTAATTAATTTCTAGCTTCATAGCTCTGTGATTGGAAAAGATGCTTGTTATTATTTCAATCTTCTTAAATTTATTGAGACTTGCCTTGTTTCCCAACATATGGTCTATGCTTGAGAATGTTCCATGCACACTTGAGAAGAATGTGTATTCTGTTGTTTTTGGATGGAGTGTTCTATATACACCTGTTAAGTCCAAATGGTCTAGCTTTTCATTTAATTCCACTGTTTCCTTGTTGATTTTCTGTCTGGATGATCTATTCATTGATGTGAGTGGAGTGTTGAGATCCCTTACTATTATTGTGTTGTTATTAATATCTCCTTTTAGGTTTGTTAATAGTTGCTTTATGTAATTTGGTGCTCCTATGTTGGGTGCATAGGTATTCATAAGTGTTATGTCTTCTTGGTGGAGTGTCCTTTTGATCATTATATACTGCCCCCTTTGTCTCTCTTTATCTGTCTTATCTTGAAGTCTACTTTGTCTGATATAAGTATTGTGAAACCTGCTTTCTTTTGTTTGCCATTAGCTTGGAATATCGTCTTCTATCCCTTCACTCTGAGCCTGTGGTTTTCGCTGGAGCTGAGATGTGTTTCCTGGAGGCAGCGTATTATTGTGTCTTGTTCTTTAATCCATCTTGCCACTCTGTGTCTTTTGATTGGAGAATTCAGTCCATTTACGTTTAGGGTGATTATCGACATATGAGGGCTTAATGCTGCCATTTTATCACTCATTTTTGGTTCTCCTGCATTTCCTTTGTTTCTCGTCCCGTGTGTTTCAGTCTCCCAATTGAGTTATGTAGTTTTTTATGTTGTGTTTCTTTGTTTTCTCCTTATTTATTATTTGTGTCTCTGTTCTGCTTTTTTTTTTAGTGGTTTCCATGAGGTTTGTATTCAAAATCTTATAGATAAGATAGTCCATTTTCTGATGGCCTCTCATTTCCTTAGACTAAACCAATTCAGTCCTTTTCCTCTTCCCCTCCTAAGTTGTTTTTCTCACATCTTATTGCATCTTCTGTTGTGAGTTTGTGGTTAAAATGACAAGATTATCTTTGGTTTTGGTATTTCCCTTTCCTTTATCTTTAATGGTATACTTGAGTATTTGCTAACTTGTTCTGATGTATGGCTACAATTTTCTGATTTTGTCTACCTATTTATCTCCTTATTCCATACTTTGTAACCCTTTTCTCCCCTTTTTTTTTTTTTTTCAGGTATGAAGGCCTTCTTGAGAATTTCTTGTGTGTTTGTGCAGGGGGTCTTGTGGCTACAAACTCCCTTAGCTTTTGTTTATATGGGAAAGTTTTTATTTCTCCACCATATCTGAAGGATATTTTTGCTGGATAGAGTATTCTTGGCTGAAAGTTTTTGTCCTTCAAAGATTTGAATATGTCATTCCATTCTCTCCTAGCCTGTAATGTTTCTGTAGAGAAATCCACTGAAACCCTGATAGGGGTTCCTTTGTAGGTTATTTTCTTCTGCCTTGCTGCCCTTAGTATTTTTTCTTCATCATTCACTTTTGCCAGTTTCACTACTATATGCCTTGCAGTAGGTCTTTTTACATTGACATATTTAGGAGATCTGATAGCCTATTCCACATGGATTTCCATTTCTTTCCCTAGGTTTGGGAAGTTTTCTGCTATTATTTCTTTGAACAAGCTTTCTGTTCCATTCTCCTTCTCTTCTACCTCTGGAATACCTATAATTCTTATGTTGCATTTCCTAATTGAGTCAGATATTTCTCAGTGACTTTCTTCATTTCTTTTTAGTCTTAGTTCTCTCTCCTCTTCTATCTGGAGCATTTCAATATGTCTATCCTCGATTATGCTGATTTGCTTCTCTATGGTGTCTGCTTGAGCGTTCAGGGAATCCGTATTTTGTTTTGTCTCATCAAGTGTGTCTTCAATCTCCAATATTTCTTATTGATTCTTCTTTATAGTTTCAATCTCTTTTGTGAAGTAGCTCCTGAACTTGTTGAATTGTTTCTCTTCATTCTCTTTTAACTCGTTGAGTTTTTTGATGATAGCTATTTTGAATTCTCTGTCATTTAGATTACATATTTTTGTGTCTTCAGGACTGATTTCTGGGAACTTGCCATTTTGTCTCTGGTCTAGAGATTTAATATAATTTTTGATACTGTTAGAGGACGTGGTTTTGTTCTTTCGCATCCTGGTATTATTTGCTTGCAGTTACCACCTATCGCCACTGGGTGGGGGTCAAGAGCTGTTTATTCTGAGCCCTCTGCTGGAGCCCGTGCTGGGTGGGTGTAGGGGAGGGGCACTTTCTTCTGTGTGCTTTGTGGGTTTTCTTGCTCTGCTCTGGTTGGCTTGACAAGGTCACCCTGGCACTAGCTTTCACCTCAGTAGGGGCTTTCCCTTAGGCTGTGAGGGACCTCAGGGATCTTTGATGTTCCTGTGAACAAGTGTCCCCTCCCCCCTTCCTTCCCTCTCAGAGGTCACATGCAGTCCCAGATCGCAGTCTTTTGGGGAAGGAGTGAAGTTTTCTCTTACCCACTTCCACCTCCTCTGAGGGGGTCTCCAGCCTCTCCACCCTCTGACATGTGGCTGTGTCGGTCTCTCAGATGTCGTCTGTGTTGTGTGGATGTCCTCTGTTGGAGTATGAATGTCTTTTTCATTGAATGGTGGAGGGGAGAGATGACCAGAGAACTCACTCCACCGTGATGCTGACGTCTGATCATTGTTTTATTTGGAATATGGTTTCTGAGGATGTGAGTCCTTGCAACAGGTGAGTGAGAACTATAAAGGACAGGGAAAAAAGAGTAATTGTCATAATCAGTGTCACATTTTTTTCTTTACAAAATAAGATTAGAGAAAAATGAAGAACTCACTAGGAGGAGGAGCAGGCAGAAATATATTCTACAATCTGGTATCTGGAACTGATGACCCAGTTGCTGGGTGCATACCTATTGCTTTTCTCACAGCAGAGGCAGAGGCATAAGCATCTGTATGCCTGCAGCCAGGTTGCCTTTAGGTCCTATGACTGTGTTGGGGACAGGGAAGCTATTACCTCTGTTATCACAAAAACTTTTCTACACTTGGTACGGTGATGAGTAAAATTGGAGGACTTAATCTCATATTAATATATATATCTTTTTAACTATAGAGGCATTTTAATAGCTTTTGGAGCTCTAAAAAATTCATGTAATTATCTTCCAAAACTGCATTGTAAAAGAGCCAAATCCAAATTCTGACTGAAAGCTGGAGTTCTGGTTGGAAATGACCTCGCCAGAAATGTGTTCTCTAATTTCAAGGTCCTTAGAGGAGTTGTCAGTGCCCTCTAGCCAAAGACCACCAGGGACATACCTGTGGGTGAACAAGTCGGATTGATTACTCAGGGTGTTGAGGGAGAATGTACACCATGGGGAACTTGTGGGGTGTCTCAGAGGGTGTTAGAAAGGATTTATTATGGGATTTGGACTTGTGTTAGGTGATTCGGGGGTGGATTTAAAGAAGTGAGGCTTTGCTCTGGATTGGATTCTGTTAGGAAGTAACAGAATATGCATAGGAGTAATTCTGTGCTCGGATATCTTAATGAATCTTACCTAGGAGGATAGACTAGAAGGAGGCTAATTGGTAAAGTAGCAGCATTCGCTGTTAGCTATGATAGGAGGATGTTTGGTCGTTTTGTGGTTTGGTTAAAGTTCATGTTTTGTCCCTTTTCAGACAGGATTATGCAGTGGTCTTGCTTTCGTCTTGGACACTGTGGTCACATGGTGGCCTTTTCTGATGTTGATGGTCTGTGAAATTGTTTATGTTCATCAGGAGAACCCCAAGGCCTAGCTGTGAGGGCCAGGCCAGCTCCCATAGGTCAGTGGCTGCTTTTCTTCTCAGAGTGATTGCTGCCTGGTCCAGCAGCCTGTCGGAGACCAAAATCCTTTTCTGTCAGGAGCCATATATAACAGAGAAGTGGGTAGATGTGCTGAACAGGAAGGAATGGAGAGCGGATGTGGATGAAAGCAGCTAGTACCCTCTAATGGAGCTTAGGAGCCTCAGTGAAAATAGTAGTCTCTTGAGGTAGTTTTTCATTAAAAACAAGTCAGATCAGAGTATACTTAAGCAAGAGTAGTAGGTGGGAGAATGTAGAAGATTGTATTTTTCAAAGATGGCCACAGCAGTATCTCCCATCCCACACTCTCTTCCATAATGTGTCCTTGCCACCCTTCCATTGAGAAGTAGGATTGATGTCCCCTCTCTTTAAATATGGGTAGATTTTGATCGTATTAACCAATAGAATAGGGAGAAATGAGACTCTGGGACTTCCGAGGCTAGGCCATAAAAGGCAGTGCAGCTGCTACCTTATCTGCAGGCACATTGACCTTTAGAGTCCTGAGCTGCCGTGTAAGAAGCCCGACTACCCTGAGGCTGCCAAGCTTTGAGAAAGCCCAGGCCCATAGTGAGACCATCTATAGGTCCTCTGGTCTGCAGCCCCAACTGAGGTTCCAGCTAACAGCCAACATCAACCAGGAGACCTGTGAATAAAGACACCTCTAGATGATTAAAGCTGCCAGCAGTTGAGTCTCCCCACCTGAGGCCCCAGACATCATGGAGCAGAAACAAGCCATCTCTGCTGAGTTCCTGAACTGCAAAATCCGAGAGCAAAATAAAATGATGGTTTTATGCCACTGAGCTCAATCAGTGGTTTATCACAAAGCAATAGTAACCCAAACAGAGGTAGAAAGTTTGGTTAACACAAAAGGAATGGAGTAAAAGGAGCAAGGAAGGCAAGTAGTTGGTAGAGGGAAAACAGGCTAGTGACAAGGCATTTAGCTTTGCTGCTGCTGCTGCTGGGCTCTTTGGTCCCAGAGACCCCAGAGTGGACAGAAGTGAACAGAAGAGGGAAGAGTAGAAAGAGAAGTTATCCAGTGTGCTAAATGAAACTTCTGCAGATAATGCCACCTCCTTTGAAAATAAGATCTTGAACTATTTAATTATTCCTTTAACTGAACATCTTGTTTAAAACTAACAGAAGTGTGTGGGCTTTTTTTCCTAAGGGAAAAGTAGTAATATTAACATTAACACTGGCAAACTAGTCAATGAATAACAAAATTTAATATTACAGTTGCCTATGGTAACAATCCTTTGAGGATATCCCACTAATCATTTTCAGTCAATTATCTTGAGTTATTTATAAAAAATAATTTCTAATTTTCTGTGGTTACATGAAGGCTTGCCTCAGTTTACCTCATTTCAGGTGTTTACTCTGATAGTGCTAATGCTGAAACTGTCTGTGAAGACTGTTAGCTCTTATACTTCCTTGGTAACAGTACTTAATAACCAGAGGGTAAGGGACATCTGCTATCATCTGTCTCATTGTATGAGGTCAGAGGAGAAGACAAACAATATTATTTCCAATGACATGTATAGGAGTTTCAGTTTTTTAATCTGGCAGAATCCAGTTCACTTTTAAAGCCTCCATATGTTCCTATAATTTACATACATGAGTTGCTCTTGCTAGGTAAGTGATTCTACCTGTAAGTTAGAAGAGAAGTCGTAGTGTAACTATTGGAATTGTTTAATCGGTGAGCAATCAAAGATATTGGGTATAAATGTTGATTACAACCGCCAACTGACCTCATTGTTATGGGCCAAGTACAAAATGTCTCAGTCTCTTGTTTCATTGTAAAATTTCCTGTGAATTTTGTGTTTGACTCTTTCAGTGTGTTCCAACCACACTCAACTACTCTCTGCGCCCCCACAGGAACCTTGGTCATCCCTCTCCTACTACTGAATCTGCATATTCCCTTCGTACATTCTGCCGTGAAAAGTATTCCTGTCCATTCGCAGATACACGAATCTTATCCAACACTTAAGTGCCACTTGTTTGGAAACCTTCTAGATCTCCTGTTCTCTTCATCATCTTTGCCTGTTTCTATTTTCTATCACCTTCAATTTTTCATTATAGTTATCTGCGCACATGTATGGCCTTTCTACTGGTCTGTGAGGCCCTGGAAAACAATGTCTGTATTAGATTGATTTGGGGGTTCCCCACAGCTCCAAGACAGGTGTTTTGTTCATCATCAGGATCTGTAGAGGGCTCCCGAGCCTGGAGATGCTGGTGAAGATCACACATCTATTACTGGCAGAGCTAGGACCAGAACCCAGGTCTCCTAGTTCACACCTTGATGTTCTTCACTAGATGAAGGAGGAAGAGGAGAGGAAGGGGGAGGAGGAAAAGCAGGAGGGAGTAGTGTGCTTCATGAGGGCAAAACTTTGTACAGTAGTTCCCCCTTATCCACAGGGGATGTGTTCCAAGACCCGCAGTGGATGCCTGAAACCGCGGATATACAGAACCCTAAATATACTATGTTTTTTCCTATACATACATACCTATGATAAAATTTAACTTATAAATTAGGCACGGTAAGAGGTTTACAACAATAGCTAATAATAAAATAGAACAGTTATAACATTATACTGTAATAAAAAGTTATATGAATGTAGTCTCTCTCTCTTGAAATATTGTACTGTACTCACCTTTCTTCTGGTGATGATGTGACATGATACAATGCCTACGTGATGAGATGAAGTGAGGTGAGTGCTGTAGGCATTGTGATGTAGCGTTGGGCTACCGTTGACCTTCTGACGCTATGTCAGAAGGAGGATTATCAGCTTCCGGACTGCAGTTGACCACAGGTAACTGAAACCACGGAAAGCGAAACCATAAATAAGGGGAGACTACTATATCCGATTTGTTCACTGCTGCATCCCCAGTGCCTAGAACTGTGCCTGGCAGATAGTAGGTACTCAATAAATATTTATTGAAATAATAAGCGATGGATGTAAATAGGCATTCATGTGCAAGGATGATAACAACCTTTAGGGGCATGGGTATTGTTTACTTATTACAGGTTCTTTTCTCATGCTCTGCCTCAATGCGTGGAAGGACAAACACAAAGCCAGGAAATCCCAGCTTTTTCTGCGCTTGTGTTTTTCCACTGCTTTCTTGTACCACATGTCTTTCCCTGGTAGCAATTCTGAGGACTGTGAGGCAGCTCCCACTGAACTTTTGCATTAGTGTTCAGATAAAAGAAAAATGTGATGTTCTGGGCATGAAATGTCTTAATTTTATATAAAAGCCTTGTTGGGAAAGTTAGTATTTCATTAAAATAAAAAGAAAAAAGCAAAAGCAGAGCTCATTACTGTGGCTGCCTCTTATTGGCGTTGGTGTCCAGTATCAGAGTGGCACACTGTGGCTGGGGTCTAGGGTTTCTCCAGAGGCCTTGCTGTCTCGGTGGAGCTGACCCCAGGTAATTGAGCCCATGAATGTGGGCAAAAAGCAAGAAATAGCATGGATAAAACCACTACCCTTAGCCCCTGTACTCACTGGCCTGTGGTCATCATCCTAGTAACTTCTACCTCAAGCCTCACTAAGGGAATCCCCTGACCCCCAATCTGAATTCTTCCTCCCTTGGCGGTGGTCTTTTTTTCCCTTGCCTGTGCTCATTTGGTTGTGAAGAAGATACCCGTTCCTTAGCTCTCCTCCAATCTTCCCTCTTCCTGACTCCCACCCCCAGGGTCAAAGTGATTTAAACACATTTATATAGGAAAATTGTCCCCTCCGTTGTCTGTGGTGCCTGAAGATGCGGTTTCTAAGATTTAAAATCTGGGGCAGAAGGAGTGGGAGTAAGAAACCCACTTTGGCCTCAGTCTAGTCCTAAGCCGCCTGGTTTATAAGAACCCCTCCATCGGAGGAGTTAAGGGGGCTTGCCCAGATTAAGAGCACAGACTCTGGGGCAAGACTGCCTTTGTTAGAATCTGGACTCCACACCCTATAGGCTTTTTTGGCCAGTCTCTTGTCTTCCTCAGCTGGCATCATGGCCTAGGCAGCTGTGATGTTAAACAATCGCCACTGACTGTGTTTGGCAAATGCCCTGTAGATAGGGCTTTTCCGACTATCTCTCTTTTTTCTGCTGAGTTGTATCAAGTAACTACAAGCCATGCAAAGGAGGCTTTTTCAGGGAGCTGACAGATCAAATAGTGACAGTGCTCTGGGGGTGGGAGTTTTTGAGGTGCTCCAAGCTGTTCTGGCCCCTCAGGTGAGTACTAGGCAGCTGGTTTTTGTAGTTTACCACGGGTGTGAAGCTGCTGCTTCTCAGGCCTATCACTGAGCAGGGGAGAGGGGGATGGGAATGGGGCAAGGTAAAAGGCCCCAGAGATCAGTGTTCTTAGCAAGATTCAGTAGTTTTCTTGAATAAATGCTCCTCGGACTGTTGCAAGCTTTTGGATCATCTCCAGAGTGCTGAACAAGCTGATTTGAACACTTTTTGCCAGTGTTCTCATTGCTCTTTTGGAGGAGTGGATCTCCGGAGGTTCTTACTGTTCTATTCTGAAAGCCCCTACTCGTAGATTGTTACTCTATTTAGGGTGCGATCTGATCTCCGTATGAAGTAACAATCTTGGTGTGTGGATATTTAGGTCGGAACTTCTTAGCAGTGGGCAGGATTTGGACTAGCAAAGAAAATGCTGAAGGTGGCATTCTCCTGTGTCTTCTGGACTCAAAGTCTGTCCTGGGCTGAGGCTGGGCTCTGTTTGTGAGCAGACCAGTAGGTGAGAACTGTGGGAAGCAGTGAGATTATGTTGTTTTCGCCCCTACTAGGCCATTTCTCTCTATGCTCATAGACACCTGAAAACCTGGAGATAAGTTTGAGCCAAACTTCTTCTCCAGAGATGCACCACCAATTCCCCTTTACTGTTCACTGTATTCCCCAGAAAGTTTATTAGACTTAGTCCTTTCCTTTAGAAGGAATTTGGGAGAGAACAATATTAAAAAGGGGAAGCAAACATTTTTTGAATGAACCACTGAGTTGTGAACTGGAGAGAGCATGGAAGTCTTCCTGCAGGAGGCATGGGATTTGACCTGGTCCCTCAAGAATGGGAGTGAGTTGGTTAGTTGAAGAAAATAGGTGGTAAGTAGGAAGCAGTTAAATTTCATGCAGCCAGCTGAGATATCTGTAACGAATCCCCCTCACTGAACCACAGCAAAATAAATCCCAGGTTTATCCCTGTGAGAAAGCCAGAGACTAGGCAATGATCAAAAAAATAAGGAGGGAGGCAATATACCATAGTGGTCAACAACCCAGGTTCTGATGTCAGACGACTTAAGTTCAAATTCCAGATTTTCTGCTTATATGCTTATTAGCTGTATGACCCTGGACAATCTACTTAACTTCTGTGACCCTATGATCTTTATCCGTGAAGTGAGAATACCTTCCTGCCTCACAGGTTTGGTGAGAAGATTAAATGAGATAATGCACCAACAGTGCAAAGCACAATGCCTTGCACAGAGTAAGTGCTCTCCAAAAGGCAGCCATATTTTTGATCTATGAGTCCAGCCACAAATCCAGATACCAAACACACAGAGCCTAGAGACTGTGGGTGTGGTCAGAATTGAAACTGTTTTTGAATGCTTCCTGCAGTTGCTTTGCTTATTTCTGTTCTGTTCACCTTTAGAATTTGGCAGCATCTTCTTGAAACTGCCAGCATGTTTCCATCATGTTAGGAGGAATCATAAGGAGTGTTTTTTGTTTATATTTGAAACGGAACATTAAAAGGAGCGCTCACTCATGGGTGGAGGGAGCAGAGCTGAAATAGAGGCAAAGATCGAGCAGGGAGAATCCCCAGGAGCTAGGTGAGATTCAGAGTGATGGGATTCTGGACCAGCTTAGCCTCCTACCAGAAGATTCTACTACCTGGGTGTTTCTTTCCTGGGGTTTCAGAGGTCCAAGGTTTTTATTTATTCAATCATCAGACAGGCACTGGAGCAGAGTGGGTGTGCAGTAGTATTAGTAGTAGTGTTTCCTTTCCTTTTTTTTTTTTTTTGAGGAAGATTAGCCCTGAGCTAACTACTGCCAATCCTCCTCTTTTTGCTGAGGAAGACTGGCCCTGAGCTATCATCCATGCCCATCTTCCTCTACTTTATACGTGGGACGCCTACCACAGCATAGCTTTTACCAAGCGGTGCCATGTCCGCACCCGGGATCCAAACTGGCGAACCCTGGGCCGCTGAGAAGCGGAACGTGCGAACTTAACCGCTGCGCCACCAGGCCGGCCCCTGTTTCTTAACTAGAGCATGGGCTCTGGACCAGGCCAGGCTTGAATGTGAGCTCTTGCTTTTCCTAGCTGTGTGACCTTGGGGAATCTACCTAACCTTTCTGTGCTTCTGTTGCTTCATCTGTAACATGAAGATAATAATATTACCTACCCCACAGAGCTGTTGGAAGAGTTAAAAGAGTTAATAGATGTATATATTAAAGGACTTAGACAAGTTCGTGGCATATATTAAGTGCTCAACAAATATTAAATATAATTACTTTTATAGTGGTTGGGAAAGTGGCTAATTTAATTCTCTCTTTATTCGCTTAATTCTCTGTTTATATGCTCAACTAGCTTTGTTCACTGTTGTGTCTCCCATGCCTAACTTGGTGCCTGTCCTAGACATGGCACTTATGAAATAAGTTTGTTGGGTGAATGAATGAATGCTCACAGGTAAGCGATTCTCATACAGTGACAGGTACCATAACAGAGCTTGTGTACAAGGAACTTTGTGGGATGTGAGGGATGCGAAATGATATGCTCAACTCTGAGCAGTTCAGGGGACATTTTGTTGAGAGGGACTGTTCCCTTCTAGAATGTTCACAGTGCAGGCAGAACTATGAGAACAAACTGCATCCGAGAACTAAATAAAGTGATACTAGGAAGCCACCAGGTGGCAGTATTGCAGAGGGATGCAAGCAGCTGAGGACAAGACTTTCCAGCCAAGAGTTGATGTTTCTGTCTGAGGCAGTTTCTCTCTCCTCCCTACAAAAGTTCAAGCCGAGATTTCTTTCCCTTTGTCCCGCTGGTCCCGAAGCACTGCCATTCCTACCCGAGGCTGCTTGGGAGGCTGCCAGCCCTGTAGCCTCTCTGTCTTTACTGGGCAGAGGAGAGAGATGATGCCCGGTATGTTTCCAGTTCTTCAGATGTTGGGCTTCTAATTCCCACACCACTGGTCTGCTGTTTCCCCTGCTGTGCCCCTGTGGATGGAGTTAAAGGGGTGAGGGGAGAAGCAAAGCTAACATTTTTTGAGACAGTAGGCACTATATCAGAAATTTTATATAATCATTTCATTGAATTGCCACGAAACTGTGAGAGATTAATTTTGTCATTTATTTTATCCATCACCCGGCTTCAGTAGTTAACATAGGCATAGCCAGTCTTGTATCAGCTATACCCCCCACCCAACAGCACTAGATTATTTTCTGGCAAATCCTAGACAATATTTCATTGCATCATTTTATTTTTAAAAACTTTCTTACATAACTCTAAAAGATAAGGACTTTTGAACACACCACAGTACCATTATAATGCTGAAAAAACCAAGCAATGACACGTTAACATTATCAAATCTCTAGCCAGTGTTTAAATTTACCTGCTTGTCTCATTTTAAAAATTGCATTTGGTTTATTTAAATCAGGATTCAAACAAGGTCCATGGATTGCATTCATTTGACATGTAAACTGTGAGCCTTTTTACACTGGGGGAAACTGAGGATCAGAGAAGATCATCTGTTTTGTATTCAAAAGCAATTCTCTGTTGAATCAGACCTGGTGCCAGTTGTTAGGGATATAAAGTTTAGGAAGACACAAGTCCCTGACCTCAAGGAGCTCAATCTTGTGCTCCTGTAATGCTCTGTGAATATATCTATCACAGCACTTATCACATTATGTTATTAGTATGTGGTTATATATCTGTCTCCCTAGATAGTTGGCAAATTCCTTAAAAGGCAGGGGCCATTTCATGGTCAACATTGTATTCCTAGTACCTAGCATAGTTCCTTGTACATAGTAGGTATTTAATAGCTATGGGGAAAGGAGTGATTTTGTCTGGCTGGTCAGTGGGAACCAGTGAAGAGTTTCAAGCAGGGAAGCAGCATGATACGGTTTTCACTGTAGGTAGGTAACTCAGGTCGCCAGTTGAATTGAAGGCATGACAGACTGGACACAGAGAGGGGACCATTACCGAGTCCATACTAGAGAGGATGAGAGCCAGACTAGGGCAATGGCAGTGAGTACGGAGAGGAGACGACAGATTGGAGAGTTACTGAGGACATGAATTTGGCAGGGTTTGGTAATTTCTTAGATGTGAAGAATGAGTGAGAGTTCCAGGTTTCTGGCTTGAATGATGGTGGTACCACCAATAGATTCAGAGTAAAGAGGAGAAGCAAGTTTGGGGCTGGGAAGATGAGTTTCTTTTTGGACATGTTGAGGTTGAGGTGTCTGTATCACCTTCAGGACGCACTATCCATCAGGATGTGTGAGACCAGAGCTCAGGCGAGAGGTCAGGAGTGAAGATCTGGGAGTCACAGTGTGCAGGTGAAACTCGAAAGCCTGACAATGGATGCCATCACTCAGGGAGAGGACCTGTAGTGAAACAGGGAGTCAGCTAAGGAGCTTACCCTGGGGAGCCCTGACACTTACTGAAGGGCTGGAGAGTGAGAAGCCCATAAGAAAGATGGAAAAGAAACAGCCAGGGAGATTGGAAGAAAACAAGGAGTGTGTGGTGCCACAGCAGCTAAGGGAGGAAAGAGTTCAGGAGGGAGGCAATGGGAGTGGTTGACGCTTTTGAGGCAGGTAAGGAGATGGTGATAGAGAATAGTTCAGTGTGGCCAGGGTGTGGTTGATGGTAGAGGAGTGGCAGGAGGTGAGCCCACAAAGGCCAGTTGGGCCCTCATGCAAAAGGGCCTTGGTCACCAGGCTAAGAAGTTAAGGCTTTAGTTCTGTAGATAATGGGGAGCCATTGAGGGGTTTCAAACAGGAGTGACCTGGTCAGATCGGGATGTTCTAGAAAGGTCAGGCTGAGGCAGCGTGGAGGATGCTGTGGAGGAATGGGACTGGAGGCAAGGCTCATTGGAGTGGAATAAAATGGCACTTGGGCTGTAGAAGAAGGGACTCTCTTCCAAGATCTTTAGTAGGTAAAACTGGCAGGCAGTGAAAACGGTAGTTAACACTCACTGAGCACTTATTATGGCACTATTCTCAGTGCTTTGTGAATTATCTCATGTAATTCTCACGACAAACCTACAGGGCAGATAATATTGTTAACCTCATTTTATGCACGAGGAAGCTGAGGTACAGAGAGAGAAAGCAATTTGCTAAGGATCACAGAGCTAGTACATGAGAGAGCCTAGATTCAAGCCCAGGTGGTGGCTCTTACCCATTCTAACCTGATTCGCTGCCTGCCCCTTCTTAACTTCTAGATTGTTTTGCCTTGATTAGATGTGGGGAGTGGGAGGGTGTCACTTAGGATTAAGTTCAGCTGTGAGTTATCAGACATCCAAAATAACAGTGGGTTAAACAGGGTAGAAATTCATTTCTCTTTCATGTTAAACTCTGAAGGGTTTAATATCCTGTCATCTTCACAGTGTGACACTTGTCCTCGTGGTACAAGATAGAGCTCCACCCATCACCTTCACGTTCCAGGCAGCAAAATGCTGGGTGGAGGGAAGGGGAGAACACATATTGGAGACAACTAGCACTTTCTACTGCATGAGAAATTCCAGGACTCTGCCATGGGTGACTGCATGGAGGATGGGGTTGCAACCAATTAAGGTAGAGAGTACAGGAAACCTGTTAGGTCAATATTTGCCCAGCACCTTTCTTTTCCTTTGGAAACAAAACCCTCTGCCTTTTGGAGGTGCTGCTCCTCTCCTGTCCAGCCATGCAGTTCTAGTAGGGACTTCCAATCATAGTACCCCGTTTCCCTAGCCACAGTTGGTTTGAGTCGTTCATAGGTGGACATGTGATCTAGATCAGAACAATCAGAATCCCTCTCTTTAATTTTTTTTCTAACTTAGATGGGGGAAAATATTGTGTCCTACTTTTGTGGCACAGCTGGGAGATGTGTGGCCAGGAATTGTTGGTGGCCGTTTTATAGCCCCAGGGAGGAAGCTTGCCTTAGAGAATGCAGTCAACATGCAGGATGAGCAGTAGATTCCTGTTGGTGTTCAAGTCTTTGGTCTTATTTGTCCTTGAGGCTCACCTACATCCTTGCCCTTCCTATAATTATGTGAGACTTCCAAAAAATTCCCTCTTTTGCTCAAGTTAAAGTTTTGTTTCTGTTACTTGCAATCAATAAAGTCCTGGTTAAAGCTGTGTTCTAAAAGTTAATTTGGGAATCAATGTAGATGTGTTTAGGGTCTGTGGGGTGAGGGGGTCATAGTAAATAGCAACCAGAAGCAGGGAGACGATTTATGAGACCGTTTTAACAGTCTACGTGAGAAACAATGAGAATCTGAGCTAAGGCAATGTCAGTGAGTACTGTAGCTCCTGACTGGGCTTACCATGTCTCTTCTAGACCTTAAATCAGTTGCCCATATCTACAGGCTGGTCATCTTTTCCTGGATGGAAGACAACTGGTCACTATTCATTGTGAGCATATTTTCCTCTGTGTCCCTAGACATGGTTATAATAGTTGCTTAAAAACTCTTGTCTGCTAATTCCAATAGGTAAATCGTCTTGGGGCCAGTTTTCTTTGACTGTCTTTTTTCTTTAGCATGGGTTACATTTTTCTGTTTCCAATATGTCCAGTCATTTTGATTTGTCTCCTGGACATTGTAGGGACATTGTAGGACCTTATGTCCCTCAGAAGAGTATTGATTTGTTCGTTTTAGCAGGCAGTTTCTTTATTCAAATTCCATACTCAGTCTCCCCTTCAGTAATCAGCAGCTGAAATTTCTGCTCAGTTCTTTTGACTTTATCTGAGCTGTTTGGAGACTGCCCCATGCAAGTGTGGTTCAGAGGTTGGCCAGAGATTTGGACAGAATCTACACTTAAAAGATAAGACTGGAACTAGGTGAGATTCTCATTTTTTAAGGCTTTTAGTCACAGGGCAGGCCCCAATCAGTGACCTGCTGAGTGGGTAAAACTGAATCTTTAGCAGAGGACACAATTCAGGGCTTCAGCAGCTGGAACGTAGGGGCGCAAAATCCTAGAATGGGGAGATCCTGACAGGTGAAGTCCTAAATTCTATGTATAGATTCGCTTTCAGTTTCTGCCTGCTCTGGGTTGCTTGTCTCAGTACTTTCAGGTAGTTGTTTTTTAGTATTTTGTCCAGAGTGTATTGTTTTTATATCTGAAGGAAGGTGGCTTTGATAGAAGCTACTTGGTCACTTACTGGAAGCCAGAACCTGTCTGGTCACTGTTATATAAGCTGTGGCCAATGTAGTAAGAATGTTCTAGTGGGATAGTAAGATATTGTACCCAGGATCCAGATGTTAGCTCCTGATGATGTGGCTTGATAAAGGTAGTTTTTATAACCATAGAAACTAAATGTGAAGATGTTTCAGGATGACAGGTTTGGAGGTGTAAGAAGATGAGAAGCCGCCACTCTGGCTTTCCCATGAGCTGAAATCACTTCACTCTGGAGAGACAGAATCCCACTGCCACCAACCTGAGTGTCTCTTCCCAGGAGGAGCTTCACTCTTTAAATATGCCCCATCCTGATATCTCCTGGTCACATCTGCTTTTAAAAAAAAAAAAAAACATTATTTGAGTTTATTGCAGTAAACAGTAATTTCTGTACAATTTATAGATCAGAATGACAGGCCAAGACCCCTACCCAGTCCTCTGCCAGACCTAGTGTCTGAGATGGAGAAGAGTGGATAAATTGAAAAGCTTTTGTTTTTTTTTTAATAGGAAGATTAGCCCTGAGCTAACATCTCCTGCCAATCCTCCTCTTTTTGCTGAGGAAGACTGGCCCTGATCTAACATCCATGCCCATCCTCCTCTACTTTATGTGTGGAACGCCTACCACAGCATGGCTTGACAAGCGGTGCCATGTCTGCACCTGGGATCCAAACTAGTGAACCCCAGGCTGCCGAAGTGGAACGTGCGAACTTAACCGCTGCGCCACCAGGCCGGACCCTGAAAAGCTTTTTAGCAAGTTGGATGATGGGGGATGGGGACATACTGTACGAGGGGGAATTAGAGAGAGGGTAAAGTTAAGGATGATCTCCAAGTTTCTGCCTAGACATCTGGAAGTATGGTCAGTATAGGCTAGAGAATATAAGAAAGAGAGCAAGTTTAAGGGAGAAGATGAATTCAGTTTTGGCCATGTTTGAGATACCTGTGGGACAGCCAGTCAGATGAGAACATGTGAGCCTGGAGGACTGGAGAGAGATCTGGGATGGGGATGTATATTGAGGAATCACCAGTAGATAAGTGGTAGATGAGGCCATAGATGCAGATGATATAACCAGGTAGCATGTGCAGAGTGAGAAGAGAACTGATAACAAAGCCCAATAGTTAAGGGGAGAGCATAGGAAATGAGTCACTTTAGGAGACTGAGAAACAGCCCTAAAAATGAAAGGCAAACCAGGAAAGGTGGTATACAGAAGCCAGGGGAAGAGAGTCACACAAAGGAGTTAGTGGTCAATAGGGTCCAATTCAGCAGAAAAAGCAAGCAAAGCAAGTACTGAAAAGCCTGTGTTGGCTTTAACAACTAGGAGGTCTGTACCTCAGAGATTGCAATTTCAGTGGAGTGGCACCAGATTGCAGTGGTTTGAGGAGCGCATGGTCATGGTAGACTTTAACTTGTGGCTCCTATTAACCATTCCCAGTAATCATGACCCTGTGTAGTCCCCTGTTCTTGAATCTTGTGGGCCATATAAGTAAGTTTAACTGACAGAATGCAGGGAAATAATGCTGCTTAACTTCCAAGGGTAGGTCATAAGAAGCCTTGCAACTTTTGCCATGGTCTTTTGGAGCCCTGAGCAAAGAAGTCTAATCAACCTCCTAGAGAGAGCACATGGAGAGATTCTGAGATGACCTGGAGACAGAGAGCACCCAAGCTGTGCCCAGCGTTCCAGATATCCCCATCAAGGTGCCAGGCATGAAGGAAACCATCTTGGACCCTCTAGATCAACCTAGCCACCAGCTAGATACCACTGAATGACTCCAGTAGATGCCACGTGGGACAGAAGAATTGTCCAGGCAGCCTTGCCCAAATTTCTCACCCACATACTCATGAGTATAATAAAATTGCTGTTGTTTTCAGCACCAGGTTTTGGTGTGGTTTATTACATAGCAGTGTATAGCTGGAACATGGGCATTGAAGTAATGGAGACTGTAAATGCATGCTATTCTTCCAATAAGCTTGGAAAGGGAAAGATCAGATGGAAGCTGCAAGGTCTCATAAGATTGAGGGAGGATTTTTTAAAAAAATGGTAGAGACTTGAGAATGTTCATATGCTGATGGGAAAAGAGCTAGGAGAAAATGAAGGTTGAAGATGTAGAAGAGAGAGATGACTGATTCATGAGATTTTTGAGAAGGGAAGGGATGAGATCCAAAACTCCAGTGGAGGGGCTGATCTTGGACACAAGGGTAGTGGGACACTTCAGCCTCTAAAATAGGAGGTGTATTCCCTTCTCTGGATCCTTAAAAACGTCAAGCTTTCCCATGTACTGGACCTGAGAGAATATATGAAGGTTAGTTGGACAGTAATGGATCTCCTAAGAATTGATTGACTGAGGCACCTTCTCTGGCTCATTCATTTAACCCAGACCAGGAAGTGACTAGAAGTCACCCCTTTAATTCTGTTTTTCCTCTGTTAACTAAGAGCTGATTCTGTCTACTAAGAATGTTGGGAATAGGAATAGGTGTCAGGCTTGAGGATAGTGATGAAGATTTAGAAGAGCTATTGTGAGAAAGGAAAGCAGGAACTGAGTAAAGTTTTGTGGGAGGTTTTCTAGGCAGTGTTATTAGGTTGAAAACAACAAAAATGGGATGGCATCCATCATCACACCTATGATATTTTCTTTATAAGTGCTTAGAAGCAATGGCATAAGATAGAGAAGACAATCTTTAGGTGGAATCAAAGCTGATGTCTTGGGGGCAAGATTTGATGAGAATATTGGTCATGGAGGTTTAAGGGATTGATTATAAGTTGTAGACTAAACAAGGAGATGGGAAGCCATGCTGGGAGAAAAGTGGAGGGATAAGGAGGTCTTGATAAGGCTAAAGGTGCAGTGGGAATAAGAGTGAGAATGAACTGGAGAGAAGGTAGCAACGGTCATTGTTTCAGGGGGAAAGAATTCTAGGTGATCGCCAAGTTCAAGGTATGATCATGGAAGAAGGTCATTGGAGATAAGATGATTAAGGGAATGAGAAGCTGGTGTGTTGGATGACTAAAAATGTGAAACTTAAAATCACTTAAGATAGTGGAAAAATTTGGAGGTGGAAAAGAAAGAATTGAGATGCCATATCACTCAATGAATTTAGGGAGTGAACAGAGTTCAGTAGCTGAACACTGCAAGAAGGCTGTGATGTGCCTTACAGAGAAAATGCATGCATTAGATAAGCTCCATTCAGGCATGAGTTATAGTGCTGGTAGCTGTGAGTTCAATTTGTTGAATCAACAACACAGTATATCCAGAAAAAGGAAGAGGAAATTTGCTGATCTATATGTGATGTCGCTCCAGAAAGCACTAAAGTAGCATCTATTGTGTGTGATGAAGCTGTGGAGAAGATGAAAAAGCAGCTTAATTTTTGGATTCATGAGTTGACAACCAAATTTTAGAAAGTGTAGTGGACAACATTGTTGTGAGGCTGAGCAGCAAAGAAATTTAAGGTCATGTTACCCAGGGTCAGGAAAATGTTAAACCCTACTCAGCTAGTGTTTTATTGTAAAAAAAAATACTGCATATAATTCGTTATTTTAAGAAATATAAAATAAGGTGTCTTTAAACAGAAACACAAGTGAAACAAGGTTATATATTGAGTGGTTGACAGGACTGTGACCAGGCGCTTGCAGGAACGTCACCTTGTATTTCCACTAGCAGCAATGGCTCAGTATTTGCTAATTCACTGCTTGTGATGACTTTATTGAACATAACTACCACATATAATGAGAATTGGCGTGTGTGTATATATATGTTTTGGAGTATTTAATGCAAATTGCAGGCATCCTTAACATTACCTTTGTAAATATTTTACTATGTATGTCCAGCACATCGGTTCTCCAAGTGTGGTCTGAGGACTCCGGGGATACCTGACGACCCTTTCAAAGAGTCTGGGAAATCCTCCTTTATCCAGCTACCTATCTCCATAAGATTGGATTTTCTTCATATACTTCAACCAAAACAACCACACATACAACTACAACCATATCATAATGCAGAAGTAAATATGAGCACCCAGCTGTCTTGTATTAAGGCAGACATTAAAGAGATTTTCAAAAATATAAAACATCTCTAAATTATTTTTTGTTTTGGAAAATAGTTATTTTAATAAAATAAGTTATTTATGTTAATGTGTTTATTGTTATTTTAAATGAATTAATAAATATTTTTAGATATTTTCAGTTTTGATTTCCAATACAGTAAATATTGATAGATCTATAACCTACATAAACAAGCTCTCTTTAGGGTCTAAAAAATATTAATTTTTTTTACCATGTGCATGTAATTTTATTTTAAAACATATCATAAAAATAACTGTCAGCATTTTGAAAAGAAGCACTAGTGTACCTCCTTTGAGCACATTTGCAAAACTTGCAAAAGGAAGAATTTTTTTTGTCTTTTTAAATTTTTTCCAGCTTTATTGAGATATTATAGACATATAACCTATCTAAGTCTAAGGTGTACGATGTGACAATTTGATAGACATATATATTGCGAAATGCTAGAAAGGAGGAGGAATTTTTAAACTATTCCGGGGGCCGCAGCCAGCATGGAGGACGGTACCTGGCGGCGGTTGCGTAGCTCAGGTTTCAGGGCTGCGGCCGTGCGTGCGTGTGGCCAGCGTGTCGCTTGGTTCCTGTGCGCCAGACCCATCGTTCCTCCGCCATCATGCCAATGGTGGCGGTGGACACCCACGTGCCCCGCGTCTCCGTGCTGGATGAGTTCCTCTGCGAGTTCACCCAGCAGCTGGTGCAGGCCATAGGCAAGCCGGCACGGTCCATCACGGTGCGTGTGGTCCGGGCCAGATCATGGCCTTCGGCGGCTTGAGCGCCGTGCGCGCCCTGCAACCTGCATAGCATCAGCAAGATCCGAGATGCTCAGACCGCTCCTTCAGCAAGCTGCTGTACGGCCGGCTGGCCGAGTACCTGCGTGTCAGCCCAAAAGGATCTACATCCAATACTACGACATAAATTCAGCCAATATGGGCTAGAACGGCTCTACCGTCACCTGAGGGCCACGCCACCCCAATGCCACTGCACCAGGCCCCACCGCCTGCAGTATTCTGCCCGCCCAGCCTCCATCGACTCCCACCTCCCTGTTGGGAGAAATGAATTGTTTGCAGACTAAATAAATAAATAGATAAATAAATAAATAAACTACTCCAGCTCTGCATGGAAAGTGACTAACACAGAAAGACCAGTTCTACTCATTGAATTTGCTAAGGCTACATTTGTGCAAATCTGGAATCCCACACTAGCTTTAACTTTTTATTTTTGAATAATTGTAGACTCACAGAAAGTTGAAAAAGCAATACATACAGTCCTATGTATCTGTCGCCAAGCCTCCCTCGATGGTGGAAATTGTAGTACAATATCAATATCAAATCCTGGAAATTGATATTGGGACAATATTGTTAACTGGACTGCAGACCTTATTCAGTTTTCATCATTTTTTACATGCATTCATTTGTGTGTGTGTATGTGTAGTTCTATACAGCTTTGTCCCATATATACATTCGTGTAACCATTACTACAGTTAAGATATAAAACTGTTCAATTATCTCAAAAGTGCTCTCTTTTGCTACCCCTTAATTTTTGTACCCCTCTGCTCATCCTTGTACCCTGGCAATGATTCATCTGTTCCCAATCTCTCTGTTTCTGGCATTTTGAGAATGTTATGTAAATGGAATCCTATACTACATAACCTTTTGGGAATTGACTTTTTCACTAGTGAAATGCCCTTGAGGTCCATCTGGGTGGTCGTGTGTATTAATAGTTCCTTTTTATTGCTGAATAGTATTTCATTAGATGGATATACCAGAGTTTGCTTATTCAGTCACTAATTAAAAGACTTTTGGCTTTGCTATTATGAATAAAGCTGCTATGAATATTCACAGACAGGTTTTTGTGTGAAAATGTTTCCATCTCTCTGGGATAAATGCCCAAGAGGCTACTTGCGAGGTCATGCGATAAATGCATGTTTAGTTTTATAAGAAACTGCCAGAATCGTTTCCAGAGCCTTACCATTTTACATTTCCACCAGCAATGTATGAAAAATCCCATTTCCCACATCTTTGGTATTACTCTTTTATGTTTTAGCCCTTCTAATGGGTGTACAGTGGTAGCTTATTGTTATTTTAGTTTGCATTTCCCTGATGGCTAATGATGTTGAACATATTTTCATGTGCTGCTTTGCCATCTGTATATCCTCTTTGGTGAAATTCTGTTCATGTCTTATGCTTATTTTCTACTTGGATCATTTGTTTATTACTGTTGAATTCTGAGAGTTCTTTATATATGCTAGATACCAATCCATTGTTGGATGTGTGGTTTGTAAGTATTTTCTCCCAGTCTGTAGCTTGTCTTTTCATCCTCTTAGTAGGGTCGGTTATAGCACGAGTGTTTAATTTTGGTGAAGTCCAGTTATAATGATTTTTCTTTTATGTATGTCATTTTTTTTGGCAACTTGCCAAAGAACTTTTTGGCAAGGTCTAGGTCCCAAAGGTTTCTCTTATGTTTTCTGCTAAAAGTTTCGTAGTTTTGCATTTTACACTTAAGTCCATGATTCCTTTTCAGTTAATTTTTGTATCCAGTGTGTGGTTCAGGTTGAAGTTAATTTTTTTCCCTATGCATGTTCAATTCTTCAAGCACTGTTTTTTGAAAAAGCTAGTCTATTGAATTTTTTTTACATCTTTGTCAAAAATCAGTGTTGCTCTGTTTCTGGGTTCTCTATTTGTTTCCTTTGATCCGTGTCTATTATTCCTCTGATATCACACTGTCTCTATTTACTGTAGCTATATAATAAGTCTTATCATTGGATAGAGTGATTCTCCCCAGTTTATCCTTCTTTTCCAAAATTGTTTTAGCTATCATAGTTACTTTGCTTTTCCTCATAAATTTTAGAATAAGCTTTTCTATATCTATGAAAAATCTTGCTGAGATTTTGATAGTAATTGTGTTAAACCTATAGATCACTTTGGGGAGAATTGACATCTTTACTATACTGAGTCTTCTGATCAATGAAAACTGTATGTCTCTCCATTCATTTAGATATTTGCTTGCTTGCTCGCATCTGTGTTTTACAAAGGAGGATATACCTGTGAAATGAGAGGATAGGTAGATTCTCAGTGATTTCATCTTGCTCTGTGAACTCTGCAGCCTCAGTTCCCTCATTTGTGGTGACAACTCCCTTATAAAGTCATTGTGAAGATTTAGAGATGCTACAGGTCTGAGTCCTGCTTCTGCCATGTTTACTTTCCTCCATTTTTTTTTTTTTTTTGGCTGGGAAAGATTCACTCTGAACTGGCATCTGTTGTCAATCTTCCTCTCTTTTCTTTTCCTGGGAAAGATTTGCCCTCAGCTAACATCTGCTGCCAATCTTCCTCCCTCTCTTTTTTTCCTTCCCAAAGCCCCAGTACATAGTTGTATATTCTAGTTGTAAGTCCTTCTGGTTCTTCTATGTGAGCTGCCACCACATCATGGCTACTGACAGATGAGTGATGTGATTCTGTGCCCGGGAACCAAACCTGGGCTGCTGAAGCAGAGCATGCTGAACTTTAACCACTAGGCCATCAGGGCTGGCTCTTTCCTCCTTAATTTCCTCTCTTTAGCTTTTAGGCCTCTTGAGTCCTCATCTGTGAACCCACATGCAATAATAGTGGGACTGACTTCCAAGGGGGTGTTGTGAGGAGATGCTGTGAGAATACAAATAAAGCACCGGGAAGCCTGCCTGACACAGTAGGGGCACCATAAGAAGTGGCTGTATGAATACTGTTATATGAATGTAGTGAGGTAAAACTGTAATTTCTTCCTTTCACTGAGAGTGACTGTTGATAGAAATCAAGGAGCTAGCCTAAAGACCTGCCAGCACAAAGTAGTTAGCAGGATCTTGCTGAAGGTTTGGGACAGTGGAAGATGTTCATCGCAACACAACAGACAACAGGAAAGAGAATTTCAGAACCAAGTGGCTGCTATGACCCAACATTTATAGAATAAGAACAAGAACGTGAATGTTTGTGTTTGTGTAAAAGCGCATCTGAAAGTACACACACCAGGCTGGACTGTGGGGAGTTGGGGGAACTTTCACTTTTACTGTCTTCTCTTCTGTCTTTGAAAGCTGTTTCGTTATTAAAATGAGCATTTGCTAAACTAAACAATGTAAAATAATTTTTTAAAAGGCCAACCAATAAAAAATTTAACCAATCAGCAAATTACACAAAAGAGTCTCAGGATAGTTTCACTCAAACTTCTTTTTCATTCAGCCTTCTGCTTGGCCCTTGGGCTCCCTCGCCTCCTTGGCTTAGCAGCTCCCATCCTCCAGAGTTCCTTCTGCAGAGAAGTTTTGCTGCTGTTTTCCTCTAGGCTCTGGCCATCTCAGCTGGGTCCACAGAGCCTCACTCACCTCCCCAGCTAAGTAGGCATCCCTGCAGGTGTGTTCTTAACCCAAAGACAATTCCCGTTCTGAAGGGGATTACTGGGTTAGCTCTTACAAGATTTTGTTCTCTCTCCCTTCACATGGGTAAAGTAACCTAAGGCTACTGAGTTTAATGAAATTCCCTGTGAAGAGGCTAAGAGGGAGGACTTAGGTAATCTGTCGTCAAGGCTGTTCAGAATTGGAGGAGAAGCATTTGGTGCAGTTATGATAGTATTCTATGGCACAGAACTTACAATGCACCAGGCACTCTTTTAAAGAAAGTGCAAATGTTCTCTCATTTAATTCTCACCACAATTGTATGAAGGACTTCCTGTTATTGCCTCATTTTACCAAGGAGGAAGCTGAAGCACAGAGAGGTTAACTACCTCGCCCAAGTTCACATAGCTTGTAAGGGAAGGAGCCAGAGTTTCAAGAATGCCCATATCCAGTTCCTCCTCTCTCTATCCAACCGCCCAAACCCTCCACAGGCAACCTGACTGGCCACTTTTACGCAACGTACAGTATTCAGATTGGAATCACAATATCACTTCTTGAAGAACTCAACCAGTGCCTGACTCTCAAAAGCTAGATTGAGGAACATGGCTTAGTTGGTACAATGTATTAAAATGTCCTGTTGGAAACCAATTAATTTGTGATTACCTTCTTTTTCATCAATATGTTATTGAGGGTATAAAAGAAGGATTTAGGGCAGCCAAACAAAGAAGGGAGTGATGTGGTCTTATTCCATAAGAAGTGAGTGAGATTAGCCTTTTCGTAGTTGAGTACCTCAAGATGTGCTATTCGGCTAAGGTGAAGGTATAGTGGTTGGGGCTGTGGATCTAGAAGTTTACAGAAGCCTGTGTTCATCTTGAGACATTCTACCATTGGTCTTCAGCTAGAGAAGTGCCTACATCTGCTGGAAATGGATAATAAAACGTGTAGAACTGGATAATAATGAAAAATCTGCTTCTCAGCCAAGCTTTTATAATGCACCTGAAACAGTACTCAAAAGCAAATTTAAAGCCAAAGTGCAAATATTTAAAATGAAGAAAGACTGAAACTGTATGCAACAAATGTCTACTGTAATAATTTAGGTAAAGTACAAGAGAGGCTCTAATAGAGATAAGAGTAGAAATCAAATGAAGTAGAAGAAAAGAAACAATAGAAAAGTCAGTTAAACCAAAAGTAAATTTCTCCGAAAGACTAGTAAGCAACCTCTGGAAAATTTGACCCAGAATAAAGAGAAATGCACAAATTAAAAAAAAATTGAATGTGTTCTTACTGCCATTGAATTGTACACTTTAAAATGGTTAAAAGAGTGAACTTTATGTTATATGAATTTTACTCCAATAAAAAATATTTGGCGGGGCCGGCCCGGTGGCACAGCGGTTAAGCTCGCACGTTCCGCTTCTCGGCGGCCCAGGGTTCGCTGGTTCAGATCCCGGGTGCGGACATGGCACTGCTTGGCACGCCATGTTGTGGTAGGCATCCCACATATAAAGTAGAGGAAGATGGGCACGGATGTTAGCTCAGAGCCAGGCTTCCTCAGCAAAAAGAGGAGGATTGGCAGTAGTTAGCTCAGGGCTAATCTTCCTCAAAAAAAAAAATTTGGAATGAAAAAGGGGAGATATAACTATATTTAGAGTACAGAAGAATCAAACTATTTGGTATATCTAGTAATTACATTAAAATACCCCATTAAAAAAGTGTCGGAGATTCCAGATGAAACTAGCTATGCAAAATGTTGACAATTCTTGAAGCTGGATGATGGGAGCATGGGGGTTCATTATGCTGTTCTCTGTACTTTTGTGTGTTTGAAAAGTTCCATTAAAAAAGTTAAAAAACAAACTCCCAAATCATTTGAAAATTGAAGTAATTTGGTGATTTCTTAGAACTGAACTGACCTTTAAATATTACATATCAAAGTCTCTACTAATGCAGAGTTAAAGGGTATTACAAGCACATTAAGAAATGAGGAAAGACCCTGAGTATGAGCCAGTGCTACCAAAGTAGGTCATGCCATGGGCCACCTCCGTCTCCGGTTCCTGTGGGACATAGTCCTTCATTCAGCAACTCTCCTTCTAGGAATGTATCCTCAGGAAATATTTGGCCACATGTGCAAATCTGTATGTGAATGAGGATGCTCTTTCAGCAGGTTGATAACAGTGAAACATTGGAAACAAGGATATATAAGGAAGCTGATTCAATAAATCATGGTTATAAGCAAATAATTGGTTATAATGCAGATTTGAAAATCTATTTTAACTCATTGGACCTCTTTTTCCTTGTTTGTAAATGGAGAAAGCTGAAGGACGATAGAAAAAAGAGGTTGTACTCCTCAACTAGTTTTATGAGGCCAGCAAATCCTTGATACCATAATCTGACAAGAACATTACAAGAAAGGAAAATTACAGGCTAATATCTCCTATGTACCTAAATACAAAAATCCTAAACAAAATATCAGGAAATTGAATCCCCCTAGCAATATATAGCAGTTATAATAAATCAAGACCAAATTGGATTTATTCTAAGAATGCTTGATTGGTTTATTATTAGAAAACCAAACAATATAATTTAATGTGTTGAGACAAAAATAAAAAATATATATATAATTGTCTTAATAGATACAGAAAAGGCACTCAATAAAATTAAATATCCATTGAAGATTTTAAAAACTTTAGTACATTTGGGGTGGCAGGAAACATCTTTAATCTGATAAATGATATACGAAAAACCTGTAGCCATACTTAATGCTGAATTGTTAAAAGTGGTCCTATTAAGTTCAGGAATAAGACAAGGATGTCCTCCCTCACCACTTGTTGTACTCTAGGTCCCAGCCAGTACAGTAAGGCAAGAAAAAGAAATAAGATGCACATAGATTGGAAAAGAAGAAATAAAACTTGTTTATTTGCAGATGATATGCATGTGCATGTAGAAAATCCCAAAGAAGCTACAGATAAAAACTTCTAATTATTGAGAGCGATTAGCAAAGTCAATATATAAAATCAATATCAAAAGATCAGTTATATTTCTATATACCATCAACAAGCACTTAGAAAATGAAATTTAGGGGCTGGCCCAGTGGCATAGCAGTTAAGTTTGTGTGCTCTGCTTCAGCGGCTTGGGGTTCACTGGTTTGGATCTCGGGCGTGGACCTACACACCACTTATCAAGCCATGCTGTGGCAGGCATCCTACATATAAAGTGGAGGAAAATGGGCACAGATGTTAGCTCAGGGCCAATCTTGCTCAAAAGAAAAAAAAAAGAAATTTAAACAAATATTACATTTACAATAGTGTACAAAATCAAGTACCTTGAACTAAATTTAAATAAAATAGGTGTAAAACCTTAAGCAAAAGTTATAAAGCTTTATTGACAATACCAAGTGTTTTTGAGGATGTGGAGCAACAGGAACTCTTAAACACTGATGGTGGAAGTGGCAGTTGATATGACTTTGGTAGACAGTTTAGTAGTATCTAGAAAAGCTGTTTGGGGGATCAGAATTGGCCGCCCCAAAATGTGTCTCTTTGACTTGATTATTTTTAAGAAGAAAAGACTTTGAAAGAAACTTTGACCTTCCTCTTAACTGCCGAAAAGAATTCAAGATAGAAGGCCTGTCCCAGGACAGGCCATCATCATAAATAACTCTGGGTATGGTAGGCTGGGAGGATCCTCTCCAAGCCCATTTTTATCAAAGTTCTCTCTCGGGTCACATTGCGTATAGATGGCCCAGCAAACATTTGTTTATCAAACATTTGCTTTTCCATCTCCATGTAAATTGCCTTCCTCCCCTTTGAAGTCCCAAACCACTACCCCCAACATCCTCCTTTGTCTTTAGCTGAAGATGGTATTTAAGGTGGTGGCTTCAGGCATTCTGATGAGTGACTCAGTTTTCCCCCATGTATACATGGTTTCTCCCATGTATACATGTTATTAAGCTTCATTTTATTTTCTCTTGTTATTCTGGCTCATGTCAATTTAATCCTTAGACCAGCCAGAAGGACCTAGATGGTAGAGGAATACTTCTTCCTCCCCTTCAGTTTGATGATGAGGATGGATAAAACTTCACTGGCTGGATGCCACTTGCTCCTGGACTATGCCAGCCAAGAGATCCTGGAGACCTGACAAGAGCCAGCAGGAAGTAAGAGTTCTCACCATGTCACTCTCCCAGATCTCTCTACCTGCAGGGTTCAGTGGAAGCGAGAGTGGTGAGGTTTTTTTCCTTGTCTAAATTTAGATTAGCAAGAGAAAATATTGGTGAAGCTAGCTTCTTGGACTCAGCAACTCTAGGAAATTTGGTTTGAGTACTCCTAGTTTATTGATCCTTTCCATCCCAGAGATGGTCAGTGTTTTTCCTTGTCTCTGCCTTTGTGTCTGTGTCTTGAGAGCTTGACTTTGTGAGCTTTTTGGTCTCCACCATCTGGAGAATGCACGTACTGGTGTACATCTTGGCAGCCAGTCGAATAGAGTCTTGCATCTATGGTTAAGCCATAAAAGGCTTATTGGTTTGAGTCACTATTAAGATCCTACTCATCAATGGCCAGAAGATGGATCATTTAAATTGGTAAAACGTCTAAATTGGAAAAATTTTTAGAGAGCTCTCATCATAATTGTTTTATTGGTACCTATGAAAAGACGAAATTAAAAAGAAAATGTAAAGAAAGAATGACTAGCCTTAAGAACTTAATCAAATTTAGGATCTACCAAAACCCTGTTGGTGGAACCCTGACTCAGGCTACAATTACTGAAAAAAAAAAACACCCTTAAAGGTGTAAAGGTTGATAGGATTATAAAGGTTGGGATGTTTGAGCAAATATTACATAAAGAGGTTGTATCAACTTTGCCTGAGTGTTTTTTTGAAAATGGATGTTGTGTCTGGCTGGGAATGCTTCCTCTACCCAATATAAGACTGAGACTTGTTGATGAAATCCTAATAGAAGCTATGATTAGAGGTATAAGAGTTGATGGAATTGAGATGAAATTTTGTAGAAAAATTGATATATTTATGTGCTTCATGTGAAATGATTGCATCTCTTTTGCAGTATTATAAATTGTATTGTGGGGATAGACATTGTGTCTCACTGGGGGAAACATTCCCCCAGTATTGATATTGTAAGACAGCGTATAAATCTGCCCTTCAGACAATGACAATGTTAATTAAACATGCTAAAGGAAGTCCATAGGGTTGCCTCAGTCCACACAGTATGAGATAAAAACTGGAGGCTAATATCAGGTGCTAATAAAAGAGATAATAAAAGCCCTCCCACCAAGGTAAATTGGCCTAAGGTTAAATTGTACACTTAGAAAGAGGGCCTTTGTTAAACACTTTGTGCAGAATTTTAAAGGTTTGGCACATTGTTCTAAAGTTTTAAAGCAATAGCTGTGGAGTCTTTGTGTATGTGTGTCTGTATGTATGTTATATATGTGTGATATTTTACCTCTAGATGGTATAATTTCTAAGAGAGCTCTCTTTAATTGGCTTAAAGTAAGAAATTATATAAATTATTTCTAAATGTAATAGAAACTAAACCAAATGTTTTTCAAGTTAACATGATATAAAATAATCTTGGGTGAATGAAAGCTTGTTGAAGTTTGTGGTTTGATTAAAATAGTCATCTCTACAGGATTATCAGCATTGGATACGATGCAGACATGCAGCCTGGGTTTACTAGTCAAATAAACTCATGTTGTCCCTGTTACTAATTTGTTAGCAAAATAATAATTTAAAATGATAAGCTAATTTGGTCTAATGTCTTATGAAGTTTTCATGGGTTATCTAAACATAATTGTGGAGAGAAAATTATTTAGATATAAGAGATAAGAGTTTATAGATAATTATAAGCAATATAATGATTGCTTTTAGCAATCATTATAGTTTATGCCATGTGTACTTAAAATAACTTCCAAAATCTCTTTGGTCACTTGAAACTTTGAAGTTTTGCTAGGTTAAATTAAATAATAGAAAATTCATGGAATATCTAGGTCATTTCCAAATAAGATAAAATATTAGATATTAGTTACTAAATATAGGTTTATCTACTTTTGGCTTCTTTTTTTTTTAACATATATATTTTCTTTCTTTTTTTTTCTTAAATATTGGCACCTGAGCTAACAACTGTTGCCAATCTTTTTTTTTTTTGTCTGCTTTATCTCCCCAAATCCCCCAAGTACATAGTTGCATATCTTAGTTGCAGGTCCTTCTAGTTGTGGCATGTGGGATGCTGCCTCATCGTGGCCTGATGATCAGTGCCGTGTCCGTGCCCAGGATCCAAACCAGTGAAACCCTGGGCCGCTGAAGCAGAGTGCTCGAACTTACCCACTTGGCCACAGGGCCGGCCCCTACTTTTTGCTTCTTATTACAGAGAAACTAAAAGATGTTTTAGTTTAAGTCTATTAGTAAACGTGTCTTGTATTTAATTAAAAGATTGTACAATGAAGTAGCATGTTTCTAGAAATTATAAAAGGTATTTATAAACTTTCTAAGCCACAGAATGCTAATGTAAAAGACAGTTCGTAATTGTTTACTTCTTAGTTTTTACTTAAAAATTAAGGTTTCTAAGGGTTAGAAATTAATATATGTGATTAAAGCTACTAAAAATTAATAAGGAAAACATCTTAGTATTGAAGAAAAGCAAGATGTATGATTTCAGTAATAAAAAAGAGATATTTTTGTTAAAAAGGTTATAAAAGGTTTGTAAAAGAAAAACCTCTAAGAGTTTTGTGTATGGTCAAGTTGGCCAAGATTGAAGTGAATTTAACTAAGCAAATGTGTTTTAATATAAAAAATATGCTGATTCAAAATTAGAATTTGTTTTTTTCTCTCTCAAAAGGATAATTTTCTTAAACTTTTTGTCTGCTCTTGATAAAGAAATTATGAAAGTTTTTCTGTGAGTAATCTACCTTAAGAGTAGGGATTTTATATTTTATCAAAATAAATTTCCAAGGCAAGGGAAAACAGGATTGAAACAAAAAAAACCCCACCAGTTGGGAAAAAATATTTACAAGTTATATATCTAACACAGGGTTAATCTCCATAATATATAAAGAACTCACACAGCTCAACAACAAAAAATCAAACAACCCGATCGAAAAATGGGCAGGGGACATGAACAGACATTTCTCCAAAGAAGATATATGGGTGGCCAATAGGCACGTGAAAAGATGCTCCTCATCACTAATCATCAGGGAAATGCAAATGAAAACTACACTAAGATGTCACCTTACACCTGTTAGAATGGCAAAAATAACCAAACCAAAAAGTGACAAGTGTTGGAGAGGTTGTGGAGAAAAAGGAGCCCTCATACACTCTTGGTGGGAATGCAAACTGGTGCAGCCACTATGGAAAACAGTATGGAGATTTCTCAAAAAATTGAAAATAGAAATACCATATGACCCAGCCATCCCACAACTGGGTATCTATCCAAAGAACTTGAAATCAGCAATTCCAAAAGTCCCATGTACCCCTGTGTTCATCGCAGCATTATTTACAATAGCCAAGACATGGAAGCAACCTAAGTTCCCATCAACTGATGATTGGATAAAGAAGGTAGTGTATATATATACAATGGAATACTACTCAGCCATAAAAAGGGATAAAATCATCCCATTCACAACAGCATGGATGGACCTTGAGGGTATTATGTTAAGTGAAATAAGCCAAATAGAGAAAGACGAACTCTGTATGACTCCACTCATAGGTGGAAGTTGAACATATAGACAAAGAGAACTGATTGGTGGTTACCAAGGGAAAGGGGGCATGGGGGGAGGGCGCAAAGGGTGAAGTGGTGCACCTACAACATGACTAACAATAAGGTACAACTGAAATTTCACAAGGTTGTAAACTATCATAATCTTAATAAAAAGTTAAAAATAAATAAATAAATTTCCAATATTGTTTTCCATCAGGTCTTTAATCACAGGCACTAAAGTTTTTCTTACAGCTATTTAATTTTCTTCATTTGCCTGAAAATCTTTCTCACCGGGGTTAAATGGATAACTAAGCATTGTTTCATAGGACCTATGATTTTATGTGGGTAAATGTTATTGATATAAGTGTTTTAAAAATTATATAATATTCCTAAAATTCTGACCTGTGCTGATTATCAGTCATAATTCTAATTATTATCTTAAAGTGTTGTATGTCACAGAAATAACCAAATTTCTTTGTCAATTGCCATTTTTAAGTCTTTTTTCATTTACAGACAGTTATTTTACTCTGATGCTTTTGGAAGTATGTTTCATCTTCAGAGGGCTTCATGGAAAGGACTCTGACACTTACTCTAGAATATAGGTTTCTGATAAACTTTCAGATCATAAACTGAACTGAGTAAGAAATTACAAAAGTCTAATGGAGAAACTAAGGACTTCATGAAACTACTGATAGAAGATTAAGATTAAGAGTTGGGGGCTGGCCCTGTGGCAGAGTGGTAAAGTTCATGCACTCTGCTCCGGTGGCCCAGGGTTTCGCCAGTTCGGATCCTGAGCATGGACATGGCATCGCTCATCAAGCCATGCCGAGGCAGCATCCCACATGCCACAACTAGAAGGACTCACAACTGAAAATACTCAGCTATGTACCTGTGGGGCTTTGAGAGAAAAAGGAAAAATAAAAAATCTTTAAAAAAAAAAAGAGTTGATTACATGGGACTGAATGAACTGATGAGGATGATTATAATTTTTATGACTTTTCGTTTGAAATATTGCTGGTTTTTTTTCCTCAGGAAGATTAACCCTGAACTAACATCTGTTGCCAGTCCTCCTGATTGTTTTGTTTGAGGAAGATTAGCCCTGAGCTAACATTCGTGCCAGTCTTATTCCACTTTATATGTGGGTCACTGCCACAGCATAGCTAATGAGTGTTGTAGGTCCGTGCCCGGTATCCACACCTGTGGACCCGTGCCTCTGATGGCAAGCATGCCAATCACTCACCATGGAGCCAGCCCTTTGCTGATTTTTTTTAGTGTTTTGTTTTTTTCAAAATTAAGGAAATCTTTTTCTCTTAAGCTAACTATGATTTATAACAATTTGGTAAATTATACTTTTGTAAGCAGAATTGAAACATTTATCTTTTTCTCCTTACCTGATCCCTCCCAAATTTGGAAATCTTAATGAGTGAATATTCTTATTTTCATGGCAATATAGTTATTTGCATAAGTTCAACAAGAATCTGTTCTCCTTATGACAAGACACAATTGGAACATTGGTTATATTACCAAGGCTTTGACTGGAATGTCATAAATTTGAGAAAAACATGCATAGACTTGGATATGACCAAAACAGCTTTAAGGGACAAAAACTGACTTTATGAAACAAATAAAGCCACTTGAAAATATTGACCTGTTACCTTGCTTATAAGATTCCCAGCAGGCTTACCAGGTGAGCAAAGAATGTCACTTCCCAGGCAGGTGCAAGAACCTCAGGATATTTTGGGGACCTAGAGAAGAGAGGAATTCACCCAAATCTAAAGGTATTACAGTCAGAATCTGATGACAAGTCCTCAGCTTAACTTTCCTGGCCTGAAGAGGCCTATAAAGTTCAATCAGAGATTCCATATGAAAAATTCCAGCAAAGTGGATTTAAAAAAGCCTGTATGATCAATTGCTGTTTTTACTGTACTTATGTATATAATTGGGACAACTTTTATTGAAAGTAGACTTATTTTCCAAGCCAACTAGTCTTAATTTGGCTATCTTTGGTAAAAATGAGGGCGATTTTAAAGAGAAAAGTTATGTTTCAGTAGAAACTATAATACACAATGGTAGATATAAGATTCTAGTACTGTTGATTGTCTTTGAAGTTTTGTTTCTACCTGTAAACTGGACTGGATCCTGAATTCATGTAGTTTCCTGAAACATCTGCCTACAGATCTCCAGACTAACATTTTCAATTTTATTTTCATCATTTTCATTTGAATTGAGAACTGAAACCACCCCTGTTCCTGAAGCCCTGCAAACTGAAGCTAGGCAACTTGATATAAACTTAAGAGAACTTACCATGATATCATGCCTGTTGCCATGTAAGCTACTAAAGAGATACCTGAATGCCCAATGATATCATCAGAGACATTTCAAACTGCAAAAGATGCTTCGACCCTGACATCTAGAAGTCTTCTTGACTGTCTATCCCCTAGACTCAGAAACTGGTTTATAATTTGCTCAAACCAGTAACTTTGTTTTTCTGTTTGTTTCCATAGAAATTCTTCTTATTAAATACCTGGTTGCTGCTTACACAATATTGGCCTAACTTTGGGAGCCCACCTGCATCACTGTCTGAAATGAAGTTAACTGGACTGATCTATTATCAAGACCAAAAGACGCACTCAATGAGATGGAACAATCTACCCACTCAGCTTCTGGACTGTGAAACTTCCTAAAGTTTCAAAGGTGGGACTGTGGACAATCAGAATTGGCCACCCCAAAATATGTCTCTTTGGCTTGATTATTTTTAAGAACAAGAGACTCTGAAAGAAACTTTGACCTTCCCCCTAATTGCCTAAAAGAATTCAAAATGGAAGGTCTATCCCAGAACTGGCCATCACCATAGATAACTCTGGGTATGGTAGGCTGGGAGGATCTTCACAAAGCCCATTTTTATCAGAGTTCTTTCTTGGGTCACATTGTCTGTAGATGGCCCAGCAAACATTTGTTTATCAAACATTTGCTTTTCCATCTCCATGTAAATTGCCTTCCTCCCCTTTGAAGTCCCAAACCACTACCCTCAACATCCTCCTTTGTCTTTAGCTGAAGATGGTATTTAAGGTGATGGCTTGAGCCATTCTGATGAGTGACTCAGTTTTCCTGGGTTTCTCCCATGTATACATGTTGTTAAACTTCATTTGATTTTCTGCTGTTATTCTGGCTCATGTCAATTTAATCCTTAGACCAGCCAGAAAGACCTAGAGTGTAGAGGAATAGTTCATCCTCCCCTTCAGCTGAAAATACACATACTCTGTGAACCAGCAGTTCCACTCCTAGATATATACCCTATGCATACACATGTGCACCAGTAGACCAGAAAAAAGATGTTCGTAGCAACATTTTTCATAATTGCCCCAAACTGGAAACAGCCTAAAAGTCCATCAACAATAGAATGGATAAATAATTTCTCGTAAATTCGTAGAATGGAATGCTATAATGCAACGTTGAAAATGATGAACTAATGCTACATACATCAATGTTGAATCTCAGAAACATAGTTGTAAGGGAAATGAGCCCGATACAGAAGGATACATGCATTATAGTTCTATTTATATAAAGTTCGAAAACAGTTGTATTTGGGGATTCCTATTTGAGTCGTAAAGCTCTAATGAAAAGCAAGAAAGTAATAGCGATACTGTCATGACAGTGGTTTCTTTTAGGGGAGAGGAAAGAGGTTGTGATTGGGCAGGGGCTCACAGGTATTTCGGAAGTTCTGACAATGTTCTATTTCTTGATGTTTGTGGTAGTTTCCTTTATAATAACTTATTAAGCTGTATATTTACATTTTGTGCATTTTCTGTTTTTTTTTTTCCCCCTTAAGTAAGAATGTTTTCGAACCTGGAGATAACATTAGGATCTCGCTCAGGGTTTATTGTAAGAATGAAATGAAACCATGTAGAGCTCTTAGAATATGCCTGGCACTTTGTGAGACCTTAATAAACGTTAACTATCCAAACACAATAAAAGTTTGATGTTATTACTGTTTTTATCTGTTGCCAGTATTTCTCAGTTTGCAGTTTGTCTTTTATTTCTGTTAATGCTATCTTCTGAGTTATTGGTCTTTCCTTTATAATTTCTTTCATCACTCTTAACCATAGAAAGACTTTTCCAATCCAGAGATTTAATATTTATTTTCTTGCAGTTTTAAAAGGGGTTGCTTTTGAACATTTAATTCTTTTTATTCCTTTTGTTACCACACAAAGGGCACGACCTACTCGCCACAAGACAAAAGCCAATTGTCCAGAGGCAAGATGGTGGCAGAGAAAGGGCATTTATTAAGTGATAAGCTAGCAAATTGGAAAATGTGGGGACTAGTGTCCTAAAGAACACTCTTAAGAGGGGCACAGAATCTCAAAGCAGTTATATAGGCCAGTGGGTTATAGAGGAGAGGGTTAGGAATGTTGACCTTCTGGTGTTACAGACTGGGAGTCGCCACACCAGATCTTTCAGTTGTCATCGATAATGGATACCAACGTAGAATCTCTGTCCAGTGGTCATCACATTCCTAAGGAACTCAAAAGAACAAAGTTATTGTCTTACTGTAGCTGGGAGGTACATACATGAGTAGGGGTCATCAAATCTACAGAGCAAGTACATCTCCTGGAGGGTGCATATCCAGCTGGGTTAGTTAGTCGGGGGTCATTCAAAGTTAGAACATGGTCTCTTTTCTACAATATGGCTTCCCTTATGTGAGCCTTGTGTTGCTCCAGTATCATTTTCATAACAACAAAATATATTATTAAAGAATTAGTACACACTTGCATAAAATCTACATTTATTTCTCAAATTGATCTGGAATTCTTATTTAGTGTCATGAGAGAAAGTAAACTGATCTTTTTTCCATACAGCTAATGAAGTCCCCCTAGCACCACTTAAGTGAACAATTTGTCCATTCCCCACTGACTTCTGCTGCCCTCTTCTCTTACATATGTTAAATTCACAACCATTTGCACCTAAAGCATAGACAGGAAACAACATGGTGCTTGAATGGAATGTGATAATATGACTGAAGGGGGGCCGCTGCCTGACAGCAGAAGGTGTAGCTGCAACCAGAGGGAAAGAAAAAGAAAAGTAGAAAAGCCTCTCCTGTCAAACAAGTGTTCCTTAAATTAAGATTCCGTGCTTGTGTGTGACGCACAAGCCACTTGCTTTTATGACGTTTGGCTGATCACTTCACGGGTGTAGACCTCGGTTTCCTCCTGTCTAGTGCAGATAGGCTAGCACCTACATCACAGGATGCTGTGCACAGGAGAGCTAACCCGAGTAAGGAGCACAGGCTTAGGAGTCAGTCAGCCAGGCATCTCATCCCTGGCTCCACCACTAACTAGCTGCATGACCCAAGGTAACTTTCTGACTTTCTAGCCTGTTTCCTCATCTGAAATATGTGGCAATTAATAGTAATTAAATTAATATTAATAGCAAATTAGAAAGTAATAGTACTAGCGATCTTATGGGGTTGCTACAAGTATTAAAGAACTACTGCGTTTAAAGGGCTTAGAACAAGGGTGCCTGACACATTCTAAACTTTCGGTAAACCACAGTTGTGGTGATTTTAATTTTGATCGCCGTTATAGAAGGATCAGGAAGAGAAAGCAGATTCAGCAAAGGAGACTGAGAAGTAGCTGCCAAAAAGATCTGGAGGAGAGAAACTATGAGACAGGGATGTCATGGAAACCCAGGGAAAATAGTATCTAGAAGGAGGGAGATAATGCAAAAGAAGGTCATTCAAAGGCTACTTTCTCCTGAAAAGACTCATTTAATCTCTTGGCGACTAATGAGAATGAAGGGTGAAAGGAAGGGGAAAAACTCACATTCTTAAATGAAGGCTATCAACACAAAATTCTCTAAAAGCCTTCTTTCAGCTAACTTTCTTATTCTGATCTGAATGCCCAGGTCTCCCATGTCTTCTGAATAGGGAAAAACATATTTCCTGAGTAAAGGAAAAGCCAGTGTCACACAAAGTGAAATAAAGTCTCAAGATTGCATCATTTCGGTGAAATAAAAATTTAGACAATTTCGAGTTTACACAACAGAGAAGAGCATGGGGGAGGGCAGAAAAGGGGATGAATCACAAAACAGGTTTTCAAAGCAGGGGTCTGTACTGAACCCCCAAGCTAACTCCAGTGAAAAGGAGGGCAGTGGGAGGGGTAGTATTTACTTATTTTTCTTTTTACTCTACCTGATCCCAGAAAGAGATTATGACAGCATAAACTGCTTATCTGGGTAAATCATTCAACAAGCATTTATAGAGTAAAACTGAGAAAAAGTGAGCAGAAAGAGGAATGAGATTTTAATCTAGGACAGATGAGTGGGCAGATCCCCTCTAAGGGTAGATTCAGAGAGGGGTGAGGAGGAATAAAGGGCTGTAAACCTACAAGGGTCAGAGAATGTTGGGAGCCCCTGTGGCTTTGGGGGCCTGAGTGGATCTGCCTCCTGCCTGGGGGCAGGGGAGATGTCTCCTTTGGCTCTGGAGAGATGGAGGTGGCTGCCTGGGGCCCAGAAGTGCCCCAGAGGGATGCAAGGAGTGGGCCTTTTGAGACTTTGCTCCTGACCAGTTCTCAGCTAAAGGGTCCCAGGCAGAGGGGCCCTCCCAGTCTCCTTCTGGCCATGAGGGTTAAGGAAGTGAGGCTTCAGGCAAACATGGAATGTGGGGTGGGGGAGGGGTGATGGCAGAGCACAGGAGCCTGAGCCTACAGCCCTCCACCAAGAGAGAGTGTGGCTCCAGGGAGGGCAGGGTTGTAAGGTCAGACTGTGGAGTCTTGGATGGAGCAGGAGCAAGAAGCCAGAGAGGAGCCCGTGGGGGTGATTCTCGGAGGAGAAGCACTTAGAGGCAGGTCCTGGGTGTGTCAGCCCAGGGAAGGCTGCAGTGGGCTTCCTGCAGTGCCTGCCTTCTACCCCTCCCTCGGGGACTCAGCCTGGGGCACCCCTTTGACCCTATTGTCCCTGTTGAGCAGGCCATCAACTGCAAGCATAATTACAGCCCCAATACCCTCCTTCCCTCAAGACCACCCAGCTCAGGATTCTGTGTGCAAACTCCAGGTCTGCAATTCCTACCAGGCTACCTGTCAGTCAAGATGTGAGTGCCCTGCCAGGTCTTGGGTCGTCGTGTCCTCTCCCCCTCTCCTCCTCTCTTCCTCTCCCCTACCCATGCAGCTCTATGCTTCCTCTCCTCCACACACCATTTCCCACTGCAGCACATTCTGTCCTCTTATTTCTATTTCCTTCCTGACAAATGTCCTCAGGTCTGCATTCATTTCGCTTCACTCCCTGCCTTAAAGGAAATCATCCCTCCACCAAACTTGTCATGCTCACAAGGGTAGGAACTGATATACCTGCAAGGAACATGGAACTCTCAAGAACTGAAGTCACACGTCATTTTTTATCACCCTCCAATCTGAGACCATGAGGTGGAATAGGCATAGGTGTCCAGGAAGGTCCTTCTGTGCTCTCTCTCCCCTCTTAATGCCCTCAGTTCTAAAAGGGTATGTGGGCTTTCTAATTCCCATATTTTTTTTCATGCCCTGGCGTCCAGATTGTTTTTCTTCCTTCCCTGGCTATTTCCATTGTTTGTGTCCGGGAGAGGTTAGCTTGGAGGCCTTGGGCTGCTGGTGTCCTCTAACATGTAGCTAGGGTGAGGCCTGGAGGGTGCTGAGCCTCTTGGTACTGAGCTCTCATAAGTAGCTGCTTTCTCTGTAACTGGGGATAAGGCAGAAGGTAGTGTCAGCCCAAAGGACAGTCTTGTTGTTGCCACCAGGTGTTGCCCAGAAGCAGCAGTAGCAGCAATCTAACGAATGTACCCAGGGAAGGCCCCTACCCAAACTGAACAATGTAATGGAGCCCCTGAAGTACCCATTTCCCATGTTTGCCCCCACTCCCATCCATCCCATCATCAGATTTCTCAGGATGCATTAGAGAAGAAAGCATTGGAACATTATTAACTAGTGAGTGCAGACTTTTAAAAAATTTTTCAACAGCTTTATTATGATATAATTGACATAAACTGCACATATTTAAAGTATATTAAATAAATGTATAACATTTGACACACGCATACCACTGTGAAACCATCACCACAAGCAAAATAAGAAACATATCTGTCGCCCTCAAAAGTTTTCTTGTGCCTTGTCTTTTTTCTTGTGCTCTATTGCAGCCCAGGCAATAGCAGGTGCAGACTTGACTCTGTTATGGAGGAGACAGGTCAGTTGTGATAAGGGGCTCTTTGGGAGATATTCAGCCTATTTCAGCTTCCATTTTCCTCATCTGTAAATGAAGTGGATAAAAACTCCATTTTGCAGTATGATCTCCTCCTATTATAGCTTTTATATTTAGTTCTCTTATTTATTTTTCCTCTATATTCCTAAAAGTAATATCACACACAGAGACATTAAACTTAATACTTATATACGTTCATTGACATAGAAGTCCACAAGATATATTGTTTGGTGACGAAATACACAGTATAGAACAGCAGTTATATTTGGTCACTTTTATCTATACATATATCTATCTGTATCCACAGGTATAGGGAAATATCTAGAAGGACATTCATCAAAGGGCTGACAATGGTTATACACAAGAGGAGAGTTTCAGGTAATTTGTACTTTCGTTTTTGTATTTTCCTTCCTGTTTGAAGGTTTAAATTCATCAAGGAAATAGACACATACAGAGAATAGACCCTCAGGTGGATGGAGGAGGGAGCAGGGACAGGTCAGGCCATCCCCTCCAAGTTGCTGGTATCCCTGACCTCTTCTTCCCCAAAGAGAGCCACTTTGTGGATTAGTTACTGTCACCGCCCCCCGCCAGTTTTTCCCATCACCAGTTTCTGAATACAGTTAAGGGTTCACTTAGGCCTGGGTCTAGCACCTTACTGTGGCTCAGAGGGGTCATTGTGTTCACCAGGGACCTCTCTTGACCCCTCCTCCTTCATATGCGTCAGCTCCTACAGGGCGATGATCAGATTCTCAAACACCCCGGCCTTGTTGCTCTCATTGTCACCGGTTTCCTTTGAGTGGCCCTCTTCGCCACGATATGAACAGCGGATCATGTATTTTCGCTTCCTGGCTCTATGTATATCCTCGGGACCATCATTCTTAGACCCAGAACCATCGCTGGTGCAAGGAGCTTGAGCCTGGGAACTGTCGGGGGAATCAATGACCAGAATTTGATCCTGAGGTCTGGCCCTGCCTCTGAGGAGAGGGGCACCCATGGATGTAAGTGGAGGGTCCTGAGACCCAGGATCACACCCTCATCTGAGTCATCAAGGGTATCATCTATCTCTATCACTTTGCAGTCAGCACTGCTGATCACTATTAGTGGAAGGCCCTGAAATGCCACAGGGCTTGCTGCCCTCTTTCTGATTAGCTCAGATCTTTTGGGCCACCTCATTTTCATAAAAGTGTCATCCCAATCCTCTTCTCCCTTATCATCTTGATTAACTCCAGGAAATTAGGAAGATGCTCCTGATCACCTGCATACATCCTGAGAAGATGCTTCAGCCTGAAGTGCAGGTCCCCATTCAGCTCAGTTCCTAAAAGGAGCTGGTGCAGGTGAGTCTGGCTCGAATCTTTCTGAGCTATGATCCCTGCCTGAACAGCATTCTGGAGCTGCACTTCTAAATGGATCACATAAAGGGAGGCTTTCTCCCCTTGTGCCTGCAGAGTGTTAAAAAATTTACCATGGGCAGTGACACTGCTTTCAGACCCCCCCCCCCCAAATATCAATTTCATCACGTGCAAGATATCTGCCACACTTAGGTTGGGGTTGGCCGCCTGGAGCAAACGCATGACCTCCTGGGCGGGGCCCCTAAGGGTTTTTATCAAGTATTTGAGCTTTTCCTCCTCAGACATATTCCAATCTGGCAGGACCCCATTGACTTAGATCCCCAGTTTTCCAAGGTTTCTTCCCCTTGGACTGGCAGCACCCTCCCGGAGAACAACTTCATGTTTCTTTCTGCCGTGTTGACCCTTAAAGGACCAAGACTCCTCCCCAGGGACCTCAACATGGAATGGGCCCAAGGCGGCAAGCGTGTGTTCTGTCACTGGCTATTACCCGCAGGTGAAATGATGCTAGCCATGACACACGATGACGCTCTATATGAATATAACAAGATGTTCAGGCTTTTTAGAAAAGCCTAATTAATGTGCAGGAAGAATCCCCAGAGCAATGTTCGCGGGCTCTTCCTTCCTTGCATCTCAGAAGGGACTGTAAAGAAAAGGAAAAAAATGGTCAATAAGGTAGTCGACTGCAGGGAAGCAGTCTGCACTTGCTCCCTCTACCTTCCTGGACACCGTGGAGTACATTTTATATTTGCCCACTACCCTAAAAATGCCTTGCAGGAGACTGGCAATCACAACGTTCCAGAGCTAGTGGGTGTTCCCGTGCTAACAGGGTGCTTTTCTGAGCCACATCCATCCCCTCCTGCCAGTCCTCCAGGAGAGAGAGCAACTGTTGTTTCAAATTCTAGGTGAAATAATGTATGGAGCCAATGTCGGGCTCTCAAAATAGAGTGCAGTGGTCTAAGTCTCAACAGATTTGTGTTAATAAATAAGATCTCCATCAAACTGAGACTCGCGGTGTCAGGTCTCAACCACATCCCCTTCTCAAAATTTCCCGTTATTAGATACTTAGACGAGCTGGGAAACAAGTGCGCGCCTTCACTTTCTGTTTTGTAACAGGTGCCGTCCGCGAGAAAATCTACAACTGGGGGTTGTAGATCCCAGTCCTCAGGGCGTCAAGACTGCGCGGTCCCGGAGGGCAGGGAAGGGAAGGGTCAGAAGCGTGTCTCCTCCCTCATCCTGCTCGCCCACCCTCCGCTGTAGCCAGACGGAAAATTCCCTCTCCCACCTTCTGAATACAAGCCAAAGTGAATCCTCCATTACATTTTCTTGGGGAAACCGTCGGCCTACCAGCTCTGCAATCAGCCACAGAGAATTCAAGTTCGGATTCGTCTTTGATGGCCTGCCACGGAGAAAGGGAATAGGAGTTGGACACTCACACGCACATATTCCTCCCCGGGAGGAAATGAGGAAACGCGAAGGGGGTTCAAAGCAGGCAGCTTGCGATTCTCCCAGCCTCGACCCTTACCATCCCCCTGAAAACGCCCCCCTGCCCCAATCCAGGCAAATCCTACCTATTCAGCAGCATCCATTTGAACCCCACCTCCACTCTCAGGGCAGCCGGGCCAAGAGAGCGCTCCTTCCCCTGCCTTGGAGTTATCCATTCCCCAAGCCGGGAGCCGCCCAGTACTGCTGGGGCTTCCCCGTCCTCTCTGCGCGGGGCAATCGCGCCCCCTGTCTACCTGTGCTCTGCTGGAGGGCAGCGGATTCTCTGGTGTGGACAGCCGTGGATGCCGCCTTGAGGTATCCGCAGCCCTGCAGGGGAAAGAGATAACGCCTCCTCGGCCGCTAAGCGACCCAGAGCTGCCTAAAGGAGCAGCTTGGTACCGCCGCCCAGCGAGCGGTAGCCGAGTAGAGGCAGCACGGTTCCCATGGCAGCCACGGCCGCCCCCGCCCACCCGCCGGGACCTCCCAGCAGCCGCCGCTTCTTTTAGTCTCTGCCCATTGAGACAAAAAAGCGTGATGAGCCCGCTGGCGCGGCCAATCGGCGGGGCGCGGGGGCGGCGTCCCCGCGCAGCCTCCGGCCCCAGGCCCTTGCTCGCAAAAGGGGGAGCAGTCGACCCGGGCTGCGGCACACCGGCGCGGGAGCCGGCGCGGTGTCAAGTGCAGCTCGGACGCACCGACCGGGCCGATTTACATTTTACCCGTGAGTTTGCTGCTTCCCCCTCGCTTCTCTTCTCTCTCTCCCCTTCTGCCTCCACTCTCCTCCGCGCTTTGAGACCGGCTGCCTTAAACACGAGGTGGGACAGAAATCAAGTGAACAATGAGTTCCTCACCTTTGTATACGGGGAAGGGAGGGGGGAAGCATTTACTGAGCGCTTTCTGCGCGCAAATGCTCTTGCAGGGACATCTCATTTGTTCTTCTCAGCAGCCTTGTGAAGGAGGTAGCAGCGTGCCCGGTTAGCAGAGAGGGAACTTCAGTACCCAGGCAGTATGGTTAAGAAGTGCAGACTAAGTTCATACCCAAGTCGACATGTCTGATTTCAAAGGCTGCCCCTTGTAAACAATCCTCTCTACTCTCAGATTGAGGGTTAGAGGAGAAAAACCAAATTGGAGATGGGAGGGCCCATTTGGAACTATGTAGAATTAGTGAGCAAGGTCTATTATCTCCATTTTACAGATGAAGAAACAGAAAAGTTAGGCATCTTGCCCTGCATCAAAAGGCAGAGAAGTATAAGCATCCGATTATGCACTCAAGTCTGTTCTCCAAATTCCAGCTATTTGCCCAGCCGAGCCGCCTAGAGAGCATTTTTACATTGGTGGTCTCAAACTGTCTCAGTCGCAGTCTTGATGTGATGGTAGTGCTAAGGGAGGGGGCGGCAAGGCAACGGGGAGTGGAGTGGGGAAGAGGTAGACAACTTTTATGTACAGAAGAGGAAACTGAGGCACTTTTCTTTCTCTTTTTTATGCTATTTTTTTGTGCTACAATAAGCTGCCTGTTTATTAAAAAAAAAAAAAAGTAAAACATGATTTCTATAGCTTATGACCCCACAGCAGACAGGGCTTGGAAAGGTTAAATGACTTGCTTGAAATTACAAACTGATGCCAAAATTCGGACCAAGTCTCTCTGGCGCCAGAACCCATGCTATTAACCGAAGTATGAGTACAAGGCTGGATGCCTCAGAATCATTGTGGAGAGCTTGTTAGAAATGCAGATTCCTGAGCTCCACCTCTGGGGGATCCTGGTTTACTAGGACTAGGGGTGGAAAGTGTGATTTATATTTTTAACCAGTGCTGTAGTTAATTCTGAAGTGGAGAGAGATCTGTGAGCCACTGTGATAACACCACATCATGCTGAGGGTAATAAGTGAATGAGCCTGCTGCCGATGTATCTGTCCACAGCATATCTGTCAGGAATTGTAACTGCAGAGCAGAGGTTCCTACCTAGGGTCCTTCCTGAAATTGTTTACAAAGAGTTTGGACTCTGTATATTTTTCTTTTCTTTTTTTTTTTAAAGATTGTATTTTTTTCCTTTTTCTCCCCAAAGCCCCCCCACCCCCCCGCCCCGGTACATAGCTGTACATTCTCAGCTGTGGGTCCTTCCAGTTGTGGCATATGGGACGCCACCTCAGCGTGGCACGATGAGTGGTACCATGTCGGCGCCCAGGACTCCAACCGCCGAAACACTGGGCCACCTGCAGCGGAGCGGGCGAACTCAACCACTCTGCCACGGGGCCGCCCCCTCTGTATATTTTTCTAAGTCTGTAGCTTTGTACATTTTCAAATAAGTCTGTGGCCCAGAAATGGTGAGGAATCACCCTTCTACAAGCTTTCTTGGTAACATCATCCTCGTTCACCTTGTACTTGAGGGAGAAGTGTGAGAAATGAAACACAGTTTGACCTAACCCCCTAGCCACAGCTCTCTGCCGCTGATACAGCTCTTTCATTTCCTGGCTTGAGGACAGGTTGCTAGGTTGCCCTTCTGTGAGCTCTTGAGGGGACCTCTCCTCTGCTGGATTTGGCATCCCTGGCCCCAGAGAAGGAGCAACTCCATGGAAACGGCATGCAGGGCTGTCTGGAGTGAATGGGCCATGAAGCCCAGTGACTGGGAAACCTGTTCCATTTTCCATGAATTCCGGTTCTTGGAGAGCAAGTCTTACTTCCCTTATGTAGACTGTGGCTAGGAGGCCCCTTGTGGGACTTGTTCTTGACTCCTGATGCTTGGAAGCAAGTGAACAATCTGATGCCCTTTGAGTGCTGTGTGGTTTGTCTTCAGCCTGCCAAGGTACTTTACCTGCACCTTTCTGCCTTCTTATTTACAACCCCAATACCTAGAGTTCCTTGGAGTAAACACTTCAAATCTGGAGATGAAGCACCTTCCATATGAGGACTGTGGCCTTTGTCTTGCAGATGGAATAGAGCTGCGGTGGTAGAGGGTAGAGGGTGTGAGAGGTAGAGAGAAGACTCAACTCATACAATCAGGGGTGACGCTAGCAGTAGCTGTTGGGTTTCCTTCAGACTCTTGCTTCTGCTCTCCAGTACCGTGACATCTGACCCTGGGTCTTAGCAGATTCTTGTTCTGTATTTAAATTGGCTTTATCGGCAAATTAGGGGATCTGCAGTTGGACCTGGTGGGAGTGAGATCAAATATGACAAAGGATAGATTTTAGAGCTCCAGCAAAAGATAGTGAAAGGAAATGGACTGTGTAAAGGTGCCTGGATTGGGCCATTAAAACAAAGCAAGGGGCTCTTCATGCAAGGCTGGGAGGAGGATTTGCTAAGATGGCTTCAATTGGATACAGAGCATCCCTTATCTCTGGCCTCTTGTGTGGGAGTGTGTTCTAATTCATGGCTCTAATGAGACCACATTTTCCAATTTCAACAAAGAAACCTTAAAAGCTTGAAGGTTAGGAGATAAAGCTTTCAGTTGAAACAATAATAGCTGCCCTTTGCTCATTGCCTCCTCTGTGCCAGGAACTTTCTATCTGTTATCTCACTTAAGCTTCTCAGCAACCCTGTTGAGACAAGCATTTTTATCCCATTTTGTAGACAGGGAAACTGAGTTTCATGGAAGTTAAGCAACTTGTATAAGTCCACATAACTTGTAAGTGGAGGCCCTGGGACTCCAGCCCAGGGCTGTCAGACTCCAGAGCCCAGGAACGGCTCTTCTCTGCTGTCTTCCAAAGAAGAAATTTCAAATGCACTCTGCAGACGACCCAGTGCTTTAGACTGATTTCAGCCTTTAAAACAATGTAGTTGTAATCTTACCTTGATTCTGAGATTTCATTTTATTTTTAATGAAACTACTAATATATCTTATGGAGCAACTAATATCCTGGGTACTATGCTAAGTATTTTATATACTTCATCTCATGTGACCTTCATGACAATCATTTTACTGATAAGGATACTGAGGCTCAGAGAGGTGAAGAGACTTGGCCAGGGTCCCAAAACTAAGAAGTGGCAAAGTGAAATTCACACCCAAGGCTGTCTGACTTCAGAGCCCGTGTCTTCATGCTATAACAGGCTGCAGCGGGGAAAACAAATATGGCCCTCATTCTAAATTGGCTCCTCTCTGTCAGCCACGGCTCTGTCTCCTCCCCACGGCCTGTGTCCCAGTGCCATGCACCACTCATGCTTGTAAGCCTCTGTGCCGTAAGCCTCTTCCTCAGTCTAGAATGCCTGCCCTCCCTCCTCAACTTAATGAGAGCCTACTGGTCAGTTAAGGATCAAATCAGATGCTCCTCCTCAGAGAAAGTGTTTGAGCGCTCCCTGTCCCAGGTGGACTAAATTGCTCTTGTCTTTCTGCTCTGACCTTGATTAGTGCATCTTTTATTTTGCCTTCCAGTATAGTTTAGCTCATCGTTGACCTGTCTCCTCCACTAGGTTCCCAAGCCCTTCGGAGCAGGCACCAAGTACTGTTCACCTCTAGCTTCACAGGGACTTGCCCGCAGTGACTTAGTAGATGATCACTATGTGTTTGCGAGCTGACCAAAGGACCAGCTGAGGGATGCCCTGAATGAATGGGCGAATGAGGGGCTGGATCCTGGGGGAGTCACACAGGCTGTCCATGTGGACTAGACTGGCCAGGGGAGGCTGGAATCCCTGGGCTCACTTTACTAGGCTGTAAATACGGCAGGCACATCCTAGGATAGCTGGGCTAACTGCTCGGGGCTGATTCCAGGCCCATTCTGTGGTCTCTACTTTGGAATTCATGTGAAGGGGCCAGACTGTCCGGAATTGTTTCTATGACACCTTTACATTCAGAGAAGAAAGGCCTTTCCTGCCTCCCGTGTGGACACAGGATTTGTTCCACCATACCACTTCTTCCGCTTCTGGCTGGCTTGAGAGTGTTGTGCAGGAGCATGTGCTCTGTGGAGAGAGATGGTGAAGTCAGGAAGAATCTTTTTTTTTTTTTAATACCTTTTATCAAGGCCACCATGCCATGGAGTTCAAGCACTTTATCTTGTTTTATTTTATTAATCTTTGCAACAGCCTTTTGAGGTAGGTCCCTTGTCCTATTTTGTAGCTGAAGGAATGGAGACTGAGTTAAGTGTCTTACGTAAGGTCACACAGCTCAGCTAAGTGGTGGAGGCACAATTCAGTTTCAGGTCTGTCTGCCCCCAAAGCCTGGCTTCTTGACAGAAAAATACATGGGAGAAAAGTGGACTCCCTCCTCCCCCATTCAGTGGAAAGAATTAGATTTATAAAATGATGAATTAGGTGTTTAAGGTAAGGTGTTTCTAAGTTATTGTTCACCTTTAATCCCTGAGAATGATTGGCAAAAATGGCAGAAGGAATCAGGGATGGAAAAGCACGATTCCTCTATCAAATATTATCCTGAATTCCCCCATGTGAGCCCCCTGTGACATGCACAGTATGAGGATGCCTAGAGAGCATTTCACCTTGTCTGCTTATTTTATAACTGAGGTGGATGAGGCTCCAAGATGTCAGTGAATTTCTAGAGGTCATGCAGGAGGTTGATAACAGAACCGGCAGTTGGAATGCTGGTCTGCCAAATCTTAGCCCAGTTTTCTTTCTGAGAAGTAAGCCTGCCTTATGCAGTCAGTCAACACGTGTTTATAGGTTTCTCAGAAAAGTGTGGGGAGGAAGTGGAACATTATTGCACTCTGAAATAAAAGAGGGGACAGACATTTCCTTCCCCACCCATCCTTCTTTAGGTGCAGGTAAAACCTGGGGAAGAAGTCCCTTGCTAGGTGAGCTGGGGAATGTTGGGGGCCCACATGGCTTTGGGGGCCTGAGTGGATCTGCCTCCTGCCTGGGGGCAAGGGAGACATCTTCTTTGGCTCTGGAGAGATGGAGGTGGCTGCTTGGGGCCCAGAAGTGCCCCAGAGGGATGCAGGGAGTGGGCCTTTTGAGACTTTGCTCCTGACCAGTTCTCAGCTAAAGGGTCCCAGGCAGAGGGGCCCTCCCAGTCTCCTTCTGGCCATGAGGGTTAAGGAAGTGAGGCTTCAGGCAAACATGGAATGCAGGGTGGGGGAGGGGTGATGGCAGAGCACAGGAGCCTGAGCCTACAGCCCTCCACCAAGAGAGAGTGTGGCTCCAGGGAGGGCAGGGTTGTAAGGTCAGACTGTGGAGTCTTGGATGGAGCAGGAGCAAGAAGCCAGAGAGGAGCCCGTGGGGGTGATTCCGGGAGGAGAGGCACTTAGAGGCAGGTCCTGGGTGTGTCAGCCCAGGGAAGGCTGCAGTGGGCTTCCTGCAGTGCCTGCCTTCTACCCCTCCCTCGGGGACTCAGCCTGGGGCACCCCTTTGACCCTATTGTCCCTGTTGAGCAGGCCATCAACTGCAAGCATAATTACAGCCCCAATACCCTCCTTCCCTCAGGACCACCCAGCCCAGGATTCTGTGTGCAAACTCCGGGTCTGCAATTCCTACCAGGCTACCTGTCAGTCAAGATGTGAGTGCCCTGCCAGGTCTTGGGTCGTCGTGTCCTCTCCCCCTCTCCTCCTCTCTTCCTCTCCCCTACCCATGCAGCTCTATGCTTCCTCTCCTCCACACACCATCTCCCACTGCAGCACTTTCTTTCCTCAGCCCAGTGGAGCCCCTATTTCTTTCACAACAAAATCCTTCAGGTTCTCAGATCTGCAGTAAGCATTCATTTCTTCTTGATCCCAAATTTCCTTCTTGTGCCCTGGCTCCCTATTTACCTCTCATACTACCCCACGTGCTCCTGGATCATTCTGGGATGAGAGCAATCCTTTAGAGTCCTTACACTGCCTCTTCCCTCTGTCCCTCTGTATAGTGGTTCTGAACCAGAGACAATTTTGCTCCCGCTCCCAAGGGACATATGACAATATCTAGAGATATCTTTTCCTTGTCATAGCTGAGTGGGTCACAACTGGTACTACCGGCATCCAACGAGAAGAGGCCAGGATGCTGCTAAACATCCTACGGTGCACAAGACAGATACCTACAACAAAGAATTATCTGGCCCCAAAATGTCAATAGTGTCAAGGGTGGGAACCCCTGCTCTATCATATATCTACAGGTCTACAAGGTTAGGCTTGAAAATTGCCAGGTGTGGAGTCTTTTGGTGCTAAACTTCCAGGAACAGCTACTTTTTCTGTTTCTCAGTTGGGAGTAGGGGGCAGGGCGTTGCCATGAAACAGCTACAGCATGGTTAGGAATCTACAGAAAGAGAGATGAGGGAGATTCCCTGCTCCCCAAATTTGCTACCAACTTTTAGAGAAAGTACCGGGCTATAACTTTTGAATGCCTTTCTGCTTCTGTCAGATAGTGCCACTTTTTGGAAAGAGAATAGCAGGTTATTATTCTAGCAGTTTATTAAATGCAGAATTTCATGTGGTGAAAGTTGAATAAAATAGGTTTTGGAGCCTTCCTTCCCCAATTTCATTTTCTTCAATCTTAAACCTTCTTTGAATCTTAGAATATCTGCTGTGTCAGCAAAACACTGTAGAGGTGACTGTTCAGAAAAACTAACTGCCTTTGTTTTAATTTAAGGTTGATTTCTTCCTTAAGAGTGTGCCTATTTCTCAGAAATTGGCCCAGAGAGTTGCTCGTTTCCTTAGAGCTGAGTTTTTTGGGGCTCTGTTTCTAAGCAGTGAAAATGCTCACCAACAAATTTAATGGTCCGTCTAACCTCTTTTTCTCCACTCTTGCCAGTTCCTTGCGTCTGCACGCAGTTGTCCTCAGCATGGGGGAACAGGACCACTCTCCTGGGAAGGAGCTTCAGCACTGGATACGAACAGAGGCTCCAGGAAAGAAAAGCTGGCACCCCCAGGCCTACGCCCTTGGGGCTGTTTCCAACTTTATGTCTACTTTTCTGACCTTTCCTATTTATAAGGTTGTGTTCCGGCAACAGATCCATGCTGTGGCAGTATCAGAGGCTGTACGACAGCTGTGGCATGAAGGCCCTCAATACTTCTACCGGGGAATCTACCCACCCCTTCTCTCCAAGACATTGCAAGGGACTCTGCTGTTTGGGACTTATGACAGTCTGCTGTACTCTCTCTCCCCTGTTGGGCCACATTCCCTGGGACACCGCTGGGCTGCAGGGCTCATGTCTGGTGTGGTGGAGGCTGTGGCACTCAGCCCCTTTGAAAGGGTGCAGAATGTGCTCCAGGATGGTCGCAAGCAAGCTCGCTTCCCCAGCACCTTCAGCATTCTCAAGGAATTCAACTCTTATGGGTTTTGGGGGCGGCTGTCTCTGGGCTACTATCGTGGTTTCTGGCCTGTCCTTCTCAGGAACAGCCTGGGGAGTGCTCTGTATTTCTCCTTCAAGGACCCCATCCAGAATGGCTTGGCACAGCAAGGCTTGCCTCATTGGGTCCCTGCCTTGGTGTCTGGGAGTGTCAATGGAACAATCATCTGCCTCGTTCTGTATCCTCTGATTGTGCTAGTTGCCAATATGCAGTCCCAAGTTGGCTGGCAGAGCATGCCAAGCCTGTGGGCCTCTGCCCAGGACGTGTGGGACACTCGGGGCCGAAAGGTGTTCCTAATCTACCGTGGAGGCTCCCTGGTCATCCTAAGGTCCAGTGTGACATGGGGCCTCACTACAGCTATCCATGACTTCCTGCAGAGGAAGTTTCATTTCAGGAAAGAGGTGAAAGACTGACTAGCTACAGCAAATGTGGCCATGGCAACTTTGTTATTCTAAGCTTTTCCAGGTTGGTCATAGCTTACTTTTTTGGCTTGGTTACCTAATACAACCATTCTATAGCATTTTTGAACTATCAGTGCACTAGAGAAGTTCCCAACTACCAGCCTATTGGGCACAGACAAAGCCCAACAGGATTCCTTGGTCAGAAAGAGAAAGTCACCCTAGTCTCTCCACAGCTTCAACAACCTCAGACTCACGTGGACTTTGAATAACTTGTAACCTAGATGAAATGTCATTCCTTTAAGGAATCCCTTGACAATAAGAGGAAACTTTAAAAGATGACTTTAATTGGGGCACTGTGAGTTCTGGGACCCCTCCAGTTGTCCTCTGGACTAAACCGAGTGGAGGACCAGGAACTCTCATTTCAAAGGACTAAGCTTGATTCTTAGGATGGGGATTCCATAGAACTTCTCAGATGGCTGCATTTTCATGGCATTATTCACTACTGCCCCCCAACTACTCTCACTTCTCAAGGCTGTGAGTCCTAGTTTCAAAGTGGCAATTGTGGCTGGAAATCCTAAATTAGACTTGCCTCAACTCATCAAGTGCCACAAGAACTGGTGGAGCTGGAGGTGGGAGTGGGAAGAGGTGTGGTCCCTGGATGGATAGAAAGAATAGACTTTGAGGGAAGAGTGTAGTTGCATGCAAAATAGAAAAATTTACTGTAGATTGCTTGGTGTTATCTGCTGGGACATTTTTGATAGCAATGCGATAACATTTCCTAGAAACCACTTGAGTTTCCCTAAGAAATCTGGAAGTAAATGACCATATCTCTTCACAAATAATTGCATATTTTATTGCTGTGAATAAATATAGTTACTGTGACATACATTAAAGATCAGAAATCTTAGCCTGTCATTCAGAGCCATTCAAAATATGGTCCCTATATAACTTACAGCATTTTATACACCATTGCCACTTAAATAGATCTCATACACTGGCCAAACTGGACTATTCTCTCCCCAAACATGCCGCCAACTTTCCCATGGCCTTGCTTTGGCCCACACTATTCTCTCCATCTGTAGTCTCCCTTCTCCACATGCCAGTCTGCCAAAATCCTTCTAGTTCCTCAAAGCCCAGCTCAGGTGCCACCTTCTTTGTGGAACCTCTTCTGATTTCCCACTGAATGTGATGTTAATCTCTCCAATAACACTTCATACATGGCACTGATTCCATTATGTCACTGATCTCATGTGGCCCTGTGTTCTTCTTGGTGTTCTTCAATACCTCCTACTAGATTGTCAAACTCCTTGAAAGCAGGGATTCTTATACACATTTTTAAATCTCCCATTGTGCCTAGGTGCTCAATAATGTTGGTTGAATTATTGAGTTGATTGTCAAGCTGTGATATGGTCTTTATCCTCAGGGTGCTGTCCCTTGTACATGAAGATACTGTTGACTCACTGTCAGCAAGACACATGCCTTTGGGGTGTGATTTTCTTTTATTAGTGGATTTAGTTTTGTGCTAATGATAATGATGCTGCTGCTGATAATAATAACAGTAATAAAAATGACTTTAAACTGGAACATTTGATGAGTTTGTGTTATTGATGGCACCTTTGCTATTAGCAGCACTATAGGAACTGAAATTTCACAAGCAGAAACATTGCATAACTGTCCCATTCATTTCAACTCTGGAATTTTGAGGATTTACAACATGACATGTTGCAGATTTCCCCTTATAGCTGATATCATGATGATGACTTCCGCTTGCACATCCTTATCGAACTGAACATGTCATTTATAATGACCTGATTATAGATCCTAGTAATGAGAATTCCTCACTGAATATCACAGAAATTAAAGACATAGCTGTAGACGGTATGAGATCAGAGAGCGTTTGCCAGCGAGGTTAACAGAAAATGGCTGGTCCAGAATAGCTGCAGACCAGTTCCCACATCTAATCCCTGTGCAGACCTGGACAGGGTGGGACAGAACTCTGCTTGTGGATTCAAGGTTGGGGAACACGGGGTCTGCACAAGGGAAGGAAAAATAGAACAGCAACTAGTTATAGTTCAAGGCTAGCTCTCAGAAGGACGAAAATATTCTTTACAAAAATCCATAACTTGGCTATGGCTTTGATTTTTAAGCTGAAAAGAAGGGAATAAACTACCATATTCCCCCACTTTTTTATCCAAGAGATACATTTATTTGCAAGTATGCTGTTGTCGATGAAAACAATCCATAAGCAATCCATAAATGAAAATTTGGGTGAGTTTATTCTGAGCTAAAATGTGAGGACCATGGCCCGGGGCCTTTTTTCCTAAAGGAAGGAAGTGTGCCAAAGAAGTGGGGTATACAGAGTAGTTATATACCCTCAAAGAGGATGTTTCACACACGATTGAAATGCCCCTTTTACAATAGTCGCAAGACTGCTCTGTCGGCACAGCGATTGATGGACACAGCAGGTAGGTCTGCTATCTAGGCGGGTGCAGCAGGAAACAAGTCTGTTGTCTCGAGCTGGGTGGTCACAGGTGAGCTGGGTGGTCAAAAGTGAGCCCAGCAATCAGTTCCTGGTCTAAAGAAAGATGCCTATCCTTAAGGAAACGCCAATGTGGGGGGAAGTTGCACCTTTATCTTAAGGCCATTTGTTCTTGCCACAGTAAATGTTTAAAGCAGATATACAGTGCATGCTTGATGCCCATGTCAGGCCCTTTTGGAAAAACAAAGGCCGAATTAGGTTTACACTAAATGACTTCCGCATATACTCCAATATATCCTATTGCTTGCCATTTCTATTTGTCACTATCGATTTCCACTTATGTCACTGTGTCAGTCCATATCCCTTTTTTCATTTTAACTTCTTATTTAGAAATAATTTCAAACTTATAAAAAGTTGCCAGTGTAAGTAAAGTATAGAGAACACCCATATAGCCTTTACCCAAATTCACCTAATTCTCTGTCCACACACACATATTTTTTTCTTGAACTATCCAAGAGTTGCAATTTTAATATTTCTAGATTCAATATGTGTAAATTAAAATTCTTTTAAAAAGACCGTGTTTTATCTCTATGACAATGGCACAGTTAGTTATTATAGAATATTAGAAAATGAAAACTCATGGCATGTTTTAAAGCTATATTCATGGTCATTGTTTAAATTTACTATATTTGCCTTTATAAAAATTTTAAATTTACATTATTTGTGTTAATACTTGAAGCTATGCAATTATAATTTAAACACAGATTTACAACTAAAGCCTGTGATAATTTAAATGATTGATTTTTACAAATTGGTTCATGTGAAAACTTAGGCAAAATTATAAAATTATGTAGACCTATCCAATTTTTCCACTTAAATCTTCTGAGTAAAGTTTGGATGTAATAGTTTTCTACCTAGTAAATGTAAATATCAATAGTTTTGTGATGTTGATGTGGTTATATTTTCTGACATTTTTTTTCTTTTTCAAAAACAGCTTTATTGATGAATAATTGACATACAATAAAGTGCACATAATTTGCGTGCAATTTGATAAATTTTGACATGTATATACCTGTGAAATCATCACCCCAATCAATATAATGAACATATCCATCACTCCAAAAACTATATTAGTTTGCATTTTCTAGAGTTTTATGAAAATGGAATCACAAAGCACACACTCTTTCTTCTCTGTTTTTTTCATTCAGAATAATTATTGTTTTTTTGTTTTGTTTTTTTAATTTTTAATTTTTTCAGATGTACATCATATTTCAAATTCTGTATACATTACATCATGTTCACCACCCGAACATTAATTATAGTGCATCCCCTCACATGTGACCCTAATCACCCCTTTTACCACCCCCCCCACTTCCCCAATGGTAACCACCAGTCCAATCTCCAATGCTATGTGGGTTTTTTTTGTCGTTTTTATCTTCTACTTATGAGTGAGATCATATGGTATTTGACTTTCTCCCTCTGACTTATTTCACTCAGCATAATACCCTCAAGGTCCATCCATGTTGTCACAAAGGCCGGATTTCGTCATTTCTTATGGCTGAGTAGTAGTCCATCGTGTATAAATACCACATCTTTTTTATCCATTCGATGAGTTTTGGACCTGAAGTCAATAAAATAAAGAGGTAATAAATACCTATGTCTATTTAAAACTTATAAAATGTAGAATGTAACACTAAAGCTACTTGGTAGAAAAAGTTGAAAGAATAAAAATCCGTGTATAAGCACTGTATATTTCTGTCTAAATATAAACTACATCAGCTTTTATAAAGATCAAGGTAAAATAATAACTAATGTATAGCAACTATTATCACAATTATGTGGTTTATTAAGACAATTTTGCTTTAGAAATGTATTTTTAAATAGTAAATAACGTAGTTTACATGTTTGGGATAACTGATATAGTATGGTATATTAATGTTAATAAAATAATGTTATATATGAGAGAAAAAAGCATAATAAACCAGGAGAAAAGTGAAGTTTTCATAAAAGAATAAGATTTAAAAAATACTATATTTCCCTATTCTGTTCACTCTCCAACTTCTCTGTTTCTTTCACACCATCTTCCTTCTCGTTAATCTGCTATGCCTCCTCCCCCATCTTCAGTCCCAGCTGGTGACCTTGCTTTCCATTTCATTAAGAAAAGAGAAGCATTCAAGAGAACTGCCAGTTAAAGGAATATTTATAAAGCTCTCACCCATGGAAGGACCACCCCGGAGAAGAAATAGAACACCTTGCTAACCCCCTCCTCCTCACTCCCCAACCCCCAGCCCCCTCACTGATGACATTCCTCCACCCATCCTAGAGGTAACCTCTATCCTGACCATTGTGATATCATTTCTTTGCTTTACTTTATAGGTTTATCTTCCATACAAGCATCCCTAAACAGCACAGTTTTGTTTTACAGACATTTGAACTTTATGTACTTTATATACCTGGAATTGTGACTATCTTCTTTCACTCCACATTATTTGTGAGCGTCATCCATGTTGTTGCAGGTAGCTGTAATTATTTCATTTTTAAAAATTGTGATTAATTTTTTTAAAAGTCTCTTAGAAAAGTTCCTTAGAGCAGTTTTCGATTCACAGCACGTTTGAGAGAAGATACAGAGAGTTTCCATATACCCCCTGCTTCCACACATACGTAGCTATAACCACGGGCCTGCTAGGACCGGTTCACTGACCCCATCTTATCAACAGGGTAATTAAGAGTTGTTTTTCAGGCTCTGAGAATCCCCCCTTGTCCAGTTCAGGCCGCTTGAGACCACCAGCCCATCAACTGGGCCTGTGCAAATGCCCAATCAGTGACCCTTTTCATATCGAGGGACTGAAACTTCACCCCGAGATCATACTAACACCACCATTTTGTGAACACACATCCTCTGAAGAGCCATGAAGCTCGACTACACTTGCGCAGATCATGGATTACCTCACTTCTCCTTACCTCCAATCATCTATCTCCACACTTCAGACTGCCCTGCCCTTCATCCCATAAATTTTGCCCCAAGCCCTGGATTGAGGAGACAGATCTGAGAGCATATGCTGCCTGTCTCCTTGCAGATTGATCTCACAATGAAGCTGTTTTCTTTTCCCAAAAGCTGATGCCATAATAATTGGCTCTTTATGCACATCAGACAAGAGGAAAACAATTTTGTGCATTAACATAGCCTCCCCCATTATCAACGTCCAACATCAGAATGGTACATTTGTTACAAGTGATGAACCGACATCATTATCAAAGTCCATAGTTTACTGTACGGTTCACTCTTAGAGCTGTATATTCTATGGGTTTGGACAGATGACATGTATCCACCGTTATAGTATCATACAGAGTAGTTTCACTGCCCCCCAAATCCTCTGTGCTCCACCTATTCATCCCCTTCCCACACCTTCTGGCAACCACTGATCTTTTCACTGTCTCTACAGTTTGAACTTTTCCAGAATTTCATATAGCTGGAATTATACAGTATGTAGCCTTTTCAGATTGACTTTTTTCACTTAGTGATATGCATGTAAGGTTCCTCCACGTCTTCGTGGCTTGATAGCTCATTTCTTTTCAGCACTGAATAATATTACATTGTCTGGATGTATGAAAGTTTATTTGTCCTTTCACCTACTGAAGGACATCTTGGTTGCTTCCAAGTTTTAGTGGTTCTGAATAAAGCTGTTATAAGCATCGACATGCAGGTTTTTGTGTGGACACAAGTTTTCAGCTCTTTTGGATAAATACCAAGGAGCACAATTCCTAGATTGCATAGTAGGCATATGTTTAGTTTTGTAGGAAACTGACAAACTTCAAAGTGGCTATACCACCAGCAAAGAATGAGAGTTCCTGCTACTCCACATCCTCCTCAGCATTTGCTGTTGTCAGTGTTCTGAATTTCAGCCATTCTAATAGGTATGTAGTGATATTGTTATTTGGTTATTTCACTTTCTTTGCTGTATGTACCATTGTATGAAGATACCATAATTTATCCTTGATAACTTTGAGGGACATTCTGGTTGTTTCCAGTTTTTGACAGTTACAAAACAGAAACACAGGTGTCTTTAGAATATTTTTACCTAAGAGTGGAATTGCTGGTTTCTAGGGTATGGGCACCTTCAGCATTACTAGATGGTGCCTAACTTTTTCTAGAGACTAACTTTTCCTGATCGTCATGTACCAATTTACGTCCTTACTAGCAGTGTTTAACATTGCTCCCCCTGCTGGCTAACATTCGGTATTATCAGACTTTAATTTCTGCCAACTAGTGGGTGTAAAATAGTCTCTCATAATTTAATTTTCCTGATTACAAATAATATTGAGCATCTTTTCATATGCCTTTTGGACATTAAGATTTCTTATTTTGTGATGCATTTATTCAAGACATTTCCCAAATTTTTTCTATTGAATAGTGTGCCTTTTTGAAATTAATTTGTAGGAGTTATTTATAATTCTAATTTTAGTCCTTTGTTCTTTATATGTGCTACATATATCTTTCCCCACTTCGTCTCCTGTTTTTTGATCATTTTCTGGATGGTTTCTTTCAATAAACAGAAATTCTTAACTATAACATAGTCTAAGTTTTCAATCTTTTTTCTTTATGCATGCTGCTTTTTGTCCCTTTTCAAACAAATCTTTCTCTTCCCCTAACATCAGAAGATATTCTGATATGAATACGAATATGAAGATATTTCTGTATATTTACATTTGGCAGTTCTATAGTTTTGCCTTTTACACTTAGGTTTGTGTGTGTGTGTGTGTGAGGAAGTTTCGCCCTGAGCTAACATCCGTTGCCAATCTTCCTCTTTTTGTTGCTTGAGGAAAATTAGCCCTGAGCTAACATGCGTGCCAATCCTCCTCTACTTTGTATGTGGGATGCCTCCACAGCATGGCCGACAAGTAGAGCAAGTCGGCACCCAGGATCCCAGCCGGAAAACCTGGGCCACTGAAGCAGAGCGCACAGAACTTTAACCACTCCACCACGGAGCAGAAGCTACACTTAGGTTTTTAATATCGTTTTGCCAAGTGTGTGAGAATAGAGATCCAATTTCATTTTGTTCCTTATAAATACCCAGTTGCCCCAATATCATTTGTTGAAAAATCTCTCCTTCCCCCACTCATTCACAATGCCAACTCTGTCAAATATCAAGTGTTCATAAATTGCTGGGACTATTTGTGGCCTCTCCATTTCATTGATCTATTAGTCTAATCTTGTGCCAATATGGTATTGCCTTAATTCATGCAGCTTTGTAATAAGTCTTGATACCTGATAGGGAAAGTCTTCCCACCTCATTTTTGTTTTTCAAGAATTTCTTAACTGTTCTTATAAATATCTACTAAAATAGATGCTGAGATTTTATTTTCTACAAAAATTATTGCTGAAAATTTAATTTTAGCAAAAGAAACTGTTGAGTTTTAATGGATGCAAAAATAATGGTAGAGATTCTAATTTTGATGTTTCTCAGAGTTTCATAGTATTTTTCATTGTGTCTAACATATTTTTTGTTTGATTTTTATTAGTAGCTGAATTTTTTAAAAAATTGCTAACAGTAAACAGGATTTTCAGGAATGGGTTTATAATGAGTTTCTTATAGCTAATGCTCTTCCGTTTTGTTTTAAGAGGGAAAATATATCTTGCGTTAAGAAATCAGTTTAATGTGTTGATCCCTCATATTGACATATTCAATATAATATACTATTATCTGTAAGAATGCCAATAATTCATTAAGTTTTCAAAAAGTAAACAGTACACCTTAAACAAATTACTGTGTTAATGGAGAGGAACTGTGGGATGGAGCACAAAAAGCTCAGGATGTCTGTATCTAACTGCCTACTTGACATTTTCACTGAGATGTCTTATGGCCATTCCAAAATTAATATGTCAAAGATCAAACTTTCTAGTCCCCTTACCAACCTATCCCTGGTCTTCCCACTTCCAGTGGTATCAACATTTTCTGATAATTTCAATACAAAGAGTCCTAACATATAGGGGTCTTGACTCTGATTCACCACTATATTTCCAGTGCCCAGAAGAGTGTCCCATACATAGTAGGTGCTCAATAAATATTTGTAGAATGAATGATGGTCCCTGCCCTTAAGAAACGTTTGAGTGAAAATTATTCAACAATCCACACAAAGTAGTATGTGAAAAAGCCAAAAGATTTCTGTACTTTCTTTTCTACTTTTAGACCCACAGCCCTTGTTCAGCACCTTGTTATTTTTTACCTGAACAACTGCCACAACTCTTTTTAATGGGTCTCCTTACCACCTTCCAATGTGAACATTAGACGAAATCCAAACTGTTTAACATGACATTCAAGGTTCTCCATGATCTGACACCAGTTTACTGTTTCCATCTTATTTTTCTTTACTTAAACATTATGATTCCTGATGTTCCAACCGTAAAGAATACTAGGCATTCCCTGAGTGTGCCCTGTGCTTCTCTTTGTTCTTGTTTTCCCCTCTGTGTGGAATTCCATTGCTCCCATTTATTCCCTCACCAAATGATAGCCATCCATTATGACACAATTGAAATGTCATTTCCTCTATGCAGGTGTCCCCAACACTCCCAGGTAAAATTAGGTTTAACCTCTTTTCCACTTCCCCCTGGTACTTAATAAACTTGATGTAGCACTTACAATCATAGAAGTCATAAGTGTTAGATTTGGAAATAGTCTTGGTGATCTTGTGGTCCAACTTTCTCATGCTATAAAGGGCGAGAGCAAGAATCCAGGTCTTTTAATCTGCTTTGTGTCTTAATTATTTGTGGACATATTTTGTGTCCTTCACTTGATGGGTCACTGGGGGCAGAGATAGGGTCTTATTCATCTTTGTGTTCTCCATGATACCTAATACAATCTTTTACACATAATGGATATACTATGAGTGTGTTTTAAATGACTTGAGAATTAACATCAGAGGGATGGATAAAGTAGAGGTACCATTCATAATAGTTAATGTTTATTGAGTGCATGCTGTGTGCCAGGTACTATACCAAAGCTTTATAAGAATTATCTAATTTATCACACAATCTTATTGGATAAGCACCACTACATGTTTTTATTTGCCTGAGATCTCATGGCCAGAAAGTTTTAGAGCCTTGGCCAAAATCCAAATTTGTCTGATTCTAAATCTTTTGCTTTTCATCATTGTGATATAATGCAGAGCAACACAGTGGTAACTCAAGCATTATGAGTTTGGAAGATGGTTAATGGATGAGAGGCTAATTTTTCTTTCCTGGAGGACTTAACAGCTGGGTTTGGAAAGGTAGCTTGGGACTAAATTGTGGAAGGCCTTGAATGTCAGGCATGGTATGAGAAGTCATCTCCTTTCCATCTGCACCAGTCTAGATCCTGATTACCTTTTGAAGCCCAACTCAGGCACTACTTATTATATGAGAACTTCCAGAACCTTCCAAGTCACAATGAATTGCCCTGACTTCCATAGCTTTGTTTATATCTCTGCCATGTTGCATAACGCTACTTTTTAAATTTTTTGAATTATTTTATTGGGGTCATATTGGTTTATAACGTTGTGTCATTTCATGTGTACTTTATTCTTTATTGGTTTCTGTATAGACTGCATCATGCTCACCACCAAGAGTCTAGTTTTTATTTGTCACTATACATACATGCCCATTTACCCCTTTTGCCCACCTCTCTCCCTCTTCCCCTATGGTAACCACTAATCTGTTCTCTTTATCCATGTGTTCGTTTATCTTTTACATATGAGTGAAATCATATGGTATTTGTCTTTCTCTGTCTGGCTCATTTTTGCTTAACATCACGCCCTAAGGTCCATCCACGTTGTTGCAAATGGGATGATTTTGTCTTGTTTTGTGGCTGAGTAGTATTCCATTGTGTGTACGTGTGTGTGTGTATATACATTTCTTTATCCATTCATCAGCTGACGGGTGCTTGTGTTGCTTCCACATCTTGGCTATTGTGAATAATGCTGCAATGAACATAAGGGTGCATAGATCTCTTTGTATGGTTGATTTCATGTTCTTTTGACAAATATCCAGTAATGGGATAGCTGGATCATGTGGTATTTCTATTTTTAATTTTTTGGCAAATCTCCATGCTGTTTTCCACAGTAGCTGCACCAGTCTTCATTACCACCATCAGTGTATGAGGATTCCCTTTTCTTCACATCCTCTCCTACGTTTGCTATTTTTTATCTTGTTGATTATAGCCATTCTGACAGGTGTAAGGTGATATCTCATTGTAGTTTTGATTTGCATCTCTCTGATAAGTAGTGATGTTGAACATCTTTTCATATGCCTGTTGGCCATCTGTATATCTTCTTTGGAAAAATGTCTGTTCACCTCCTCCGTCCAGTTTTTTATCTAGTTGTTTGTTTTTTTGTTTTTGAGTTGTATGAGTTCTTTACATATTTTGGAAATTAACCCCTTGTCAGATATACGATTTGCAAATATTTTCTCCCAGTTGGTGGGTTGTCTTTTCGTTTTGTTGATGGTTTCCTTTGCTTTGAAGAAGCTCTTTAGTCTGATGTAGTTCCTTTTGTTTATTTTTTCTTTACTTTCCCTTGCCTGAGTAGACATTGTATTTGAAAAGATGCTGCTAAGACTGATGTCAAAGAGTGTACTGCCCATATTTTCTCCTAGGAGTTTTACGGTTTCAGGTCTTACATTCAAGTCTTTAATCTATTTTGAGATAATTTTTGTGCATGGTGTAAGACGATGGTCTACTTTCATTCTTTTGCATGAGGCTGTCCTGTCTCCCCAGCACCGTTTATTAAAGAGACTTTCCTTTCTCCATTGTATGTTCTTGGCTCCTTTGTCAAAGATTAGCTGTCCATAGATGTGTGGTTTTATTTCTGGGCTTTCATTCTGTTCCATTGATCTGTGTGTCTGTTTAATGTTACTTTCTTAATGGTAATATTTTGTGAATGTGTCTGTCTTCTTTACAGTGTGTAAATTCCTTGACAGCAGGCACCCTAATTTATTTATGGTTATATACCTCTCATTCCTTATTTAGTAGCTGATACATAGTAGATGTTCAATAAATGTTTATTGAATTAGATGTTTCGTTGGAAGAATATAGACATGAATAAGGCATGGTTTCTGCTCTCAAGAGAAGACAACAGTCTACTGAAGGAAACAGTACATTATTCCATATGAGTAGCTACACTATTTGTGTGTAAAAAGGATGTAGAATTCAACAACCAATTAGAAAATGCAATAGAATAAATAACTCATTCATGGTAGCCCCACAATCTGTAAGGCAGCTAGGAAGATAGCTGACAAAGATGTACACGCCATTATGCATAAAAGTGTAAAATTGTATTAAAGGAAATTTTAAAAATATCTGAAAGTGGAGAAATTATACTTGTCAACAACTGCACAGGGTCTGAGATTTTACCCTATAGAGTAGCTAACATATTTTCATGGATTCTGGCATAAGACATGAGAATCTTGGGTGAGAGACAAAGAACTTTACTATTCATGGCAAAATCAGGAGCCAGAGTTTCATGTTGATTTGTGTCTATTCCCAATGCTTCCCAAGTCCCACAAGGGCAATGTAAAGGACCCCCAATGTATGACTGCACCTCAGTAGATTGTGATACAGGAGAGGAACAATGAGTTTGGAGGTTCCACAGCTTTTATAGACTGCAGAAGCAAGCCTGCTCTTTGTCTATGGGGAGATGTTTCCTTATCCCTCAGGGTTGCTCATTGTAAATATGACCCTGAGAAATGGCTCAGATAAGAGTCGTTAGGGACTTGCATTTTTAGTATGCTCAGCAAGAACATGTAGGGGTGCTCAGGGCCATGGTAGATTGTCTCTCCTAACAATACTACATTCATGCATGGGAAGATTTCATGTCAGTAAGTTAGCAATTCTTCTCAGATTAATCCATAAATCCATTAATAGTCCAATCAAAATATTAACAGGCCCTTTTCTTGTGGAACTTGACAAACTGATTACAAAATTGGAAAAGGTATATGTGAGAAATTAGTATATCAAAGATGAGGCATTGCAAAGGGGTTAGGGAAAGGATGCATAATTTAATAAATATGATTAACAATTGGTCTATCTCCCTTACGGAAAAAATCTAGATCCATGCCTTATACAAAATAAAGTCCAGATGTATAAAAGACTTAAATTACACAACCAAAAAATTAAAACCAATTAAATATATAGACAAAAATCATAATGACCTCAGAGTAGAGAAGAATTTCTTGAACAAAACACAAGTTTTGAAGGAAAAGATTGATACGTTTGATTAGTGAAAATTGTGTAATAAAAGACCTAAGAAAAAGTTAAAGTTAAAAGACAAGTAACAATTGGGACAAGCTTTTTGGAAAAGTACTTGGGCATATCTAATAAAGCTGAACATATATGTGTCCTATCACCAGCAACTCTACTTCTAGGTATATATCCAAGAAAAATGGGTATGTATGTTCACTAAGAGGTATGCATAAGTATGCTTATGGCAGCACTATCTGCAGAAGTTCCAAACTGGAAAAAACCCAAATGCCTATCAACAGTAGCATGAATAGTGTTTTAAGTACGTAAAGGGAACAAACTAACTACAAATACACATGACAACATGAATGAATCTCACAAACCTAATATTGAGCAAAAGAAGCCAGACACAGAGGAGTATCCATACTGAGTGACTCCATTTACTTAAAGTACAAAAGAGACAAAACTAATTTTCAGGAGAGTGGCTACTGCCCTTGGACACAGTCACTAAGAGGGGGCATAAGAGAGGTTTCTGGGGGCTGGTCATGTTCTGTGTCTTGAGCTGGAAGCTGGTTACATGGATGTCTTCATTTTGTGAACATTCATTAAGATGTACTCTTAAGATATGTCCATTTTTCTGAATGTATATTGTACCAAAATAAAATGTTTTTGAAAACCTGCCTAATAGGATACTTTCTTATACATGGCTCCCATTAGTTGAGTTGCATGTGTACCAAAATTCATTTTTTCCTGAAACAGGTTTATTCTATTTACTCTGTTGTAAACCAACAAAATATGAATGCAGAAAAAATTTTGCAAAATATATTGCAGACTAATAATTAGAATATAGAATGTGTAAAGCGCCCATAAGAAGCAATACTAAAAGATAAACAAAAGAAAACGAGGTAAATGATATCAAAAGGCAATTTATAGAAGAGGAAATATGCATGGCCAGAAAACTGATAAAAAGATTCTTACCTCATGAAATAATCTGGGAAATGTAGATTCAAACACTAGGGAGATGCTCATTTTCACCCATTAGATTGGTAAAAAAAAAATCGTAAAATGCTTATTTGCAAGAATTTGGGGAAAATGGGAACTCTTCTACACTGCTGATATGCATGTAAATTGGTACAATTACTGTGGCAAGCTATTTGGTAGTCTAACGAGGCTGAAGATGCACATACTTTGTTATTTAGCAATTCACTTCTAGGAGACATGTTTATAGAGTAATAGGAAGCTACAGCAAGAATATTAATTGCAGCATTGTTTTAATAGAAAAAAGGCAACAACTTAAATGTTCACAAGAACAGGAATGTATAAATAAACCATGGCATATCCATATAATGGAATATTATATATCAGTTAAAATGGATGCAAGTATGTTACAGTATAAACATGGATAAATCTAAACAATCATAATGTTGTGTAAAAAAAAGCAAGTTGTGGAAGATTCCACATAATGTGATATAATTTGTTGTGATGCAAAAATCACCAGAAAACATGACAAGCTAATAAATAAATGCTATGGGACAATGGAGTAACCATTTGAGGAAAAAAATTAGGCTGATTTTCATATAACAACTGTAGTACAAATTCCAGAGGGATCAAAGATTTAAATGTAAATTATAAAAATAGAAAAGTACCAGAAGAAAATGTGTAAATATTTTAATCATCTGAGGATTTGAGTAGTCTTTCTGAGCATGGAAGGGAATTAAAAAACAAAACAGGAAACAATTCATTTTGTGCACAATTCTAAGTATTTGGAATCAGCGAACAAAACAGAGATCTTTGCCCTTGTGGATTTACAATTCAGTGGGAGAAGATTGAAATAAAATAATAAATATAGTGAGTAAAGAAGTTGTATAGTGTTAGATAGTGATGAAAGCAGAGCAAGTTAAGGCAGATGGAGAGAACAGGGATGAGCAAGTTGCAGCATTTAACAGAATAGCTCAGGGAGCCCTCATTGAAATGGTGAGATTTGAGACTTGAAAGAGGTGAGAAAATTTAAACAAACGGATATCTTGGACAAGAGCACTCTTTCCAGAGAGACCTTGCAAAGGCCTTATGGCAACAGTGAACCTGGCTTGTTGAGGAACAGTAAGGAGACCACAGATGGGACAGAGTGAGTGAGGAAGAGAGTGGATGAAGAGCGTCAGACATATAACGGAGTACCAGGAAATGTGGGGGTTTTGTAGAGACTTTGGCTCTCACTCTGAGTGGCACTGGGTAACTTTGCAAGATTTCAAGCAGAGAAGTACCATGATTTTATCAATATTTAAAAATGATTACTTTAGTTTTTATGTTGAGGATGCACCATACAGGATCAAGGATGAAAGCAGAGAGATCTGTTAGAAGGCGGTTGCAGTTATTCAGATGAAAGATGATGTAGATGATGATGGATTAGACCTGATATGTAGCAATGGAGAGAGTGAGAAGGGGTTGGATTTTGGATGCATTCTGAGATAGAGCCAAAATAATTTCCTGGTGGTTTAGATGTGTGGTGGGAAAGAAAGGGAGGAATGGAAGATGATGTCAAGATTTTTGGCCTGAGTAGATGGACTAATGGAACTGCCATCAGTTGTGATGGGAAAGGCTGTAGGAGGAGTAGGTTTGGGAGACAAAATTAGAATTCAGTCTGGGACATTTTGAGTTTGAGATGTCTATTAGACATCTGAGTGGAGGTGCAGAGTAGGCAGTTGGACTGTAGTTTTGGATACAGATCTGGTCTTCAGACATGAATTTGGGAGTTGTTAGCATAGAAATGGTTCTACAGCCATTGGACCGGAAGCGATCACCAAGGGAGTATAGATAGAATTGAGAAGAAGAACAGGGATTGAGCCCGGGGAGACTCCCATTTTAAGAGGTCTGGGAGAAGAGGAGAAGCCAGTAAAGGAGACTGAGAAGGAGAAGAAAGTGAACCAAGGCGGAGTGACTCGTCACCTTGCCAAATGCTGCTGATAGGTCAAGTAAGACAAAGACTAAGAACTGACCGTTGGATTGAACAACATGGAAGTTATTCACGACCTCAACAAGGACAATTTCAGTGGAGTGGTGGAGATGGACCCTTGATTGGAATGTGTTCAAATGAGAATAGGAGGAGAAAAATTGGAAACAGAGAACAGAGACAACTATTACGAATGGGTGAAGTAGTAGTCTAAGTGGATACCTGGGGGAAGAACATTCCTGATAGGAACAGACATTGAAAAGGGCCTAGGCTACAGTGAGTGCAGCTTGTTTGAGGAACAGCAGAAAGGCCATAGCTGGGGCAGAGTGACTGAGGTGGAGAACAGGGAGAGAGTGTAGGGGACTAGAGAAGGATGGTTGTCTGAGGCTCCCTCTTGACACCAGATTGATGTAGGAAGGAGGCCTAGTGGAATGCAGTCGTAGACCAGGAACATTGATTCAAAAGACGCCTTCAAATATTCGTGTTCAAATATTGCACATGGAAATGTAAATCGCATATTTCTGTAAAAGAGATTTGCATCAAAGGGGAGCAAAGAAATGGGGTGATAGCAGGTGGGGAAGTAGAGTCAAGAGAACGTATACATAAAATAGTGCACATATAATGATGAAAAAAATATATATATACGAAGATAAGAAACAACAGCATGATTGTATCCTGAAAGGAACTACCTAGTAGAGAGCACAACATTGATGATGTTGGAGATAAGCGGGAGAAAGATGGTAGTGGTATCATTGAATTGGTGTGAGAGAAAGAGATCTAATAGGAAAGCAGAGGGGCTTGCTTTAGAGGGGAATCTGGAAATGTTATATTAGTATGCTAGGGTTGCCATAACAAAGGACCATAGACTGGGTGTTTTAAACTACAGAGTTTAATTTTTTCACAATTCTGGAGGCTAGAGGTCTGAGATCAAGTTGTCTGCAGGGTTGGTTTCTGGTGAGACTTCTCTCCTTGGCTTGCAGGACATCTCCCTGTGTCTTCACATGGTCACCCCTTGGTCTGCATTGTCTGTGTCCTAATCTCCTCATTTTACCTTAACTACCTCTTTAAAGAGTCGCGGTCTGAGATACTGGGGGTTAGGACTTCAACATATGAATTTTGGGGGACACAACTCAGCCCAGAACAATCATATATGATATCAAGAGGAAGGCCATATATACAGACGCAGGTGCTGGTGGGTGAAGCAACTTGGTGGTAAGAGTCTGTAAAAGTTCTCTTCTGATGGCTTCAATTTCCTACTGAAATAAACAAATGAATAGTTGGGATATGAAGGTGGTGTTGGCAGTTCGAGGAAAGAGAAGGTCATAGTAACTTAGAAAAGTTGGAAAGTTAAGGGAGAGGAGAGCTATAGAGTGATTGCCTGGCAGCATTACGGGCCCAACTGAGGTTCATAGTCATAAATTTAAACTCCAATTAGTCATGTGGTTGTGTATTTTCCTCCAGCCAGGTTTAGCTGTGTGGGTTCAGGCTCCCTGAGATGTAGTTGGACTTAGCTAGAGTTATGATTTTGCCAAAGAAGTAATACAAAGTGAGAGAGGGTCAGGAGAGCGGAGGGTATATGTAAATGAGTAATTATAAAGATTGAGCTAGGGAAGTAGAGAGAAGACAATAAGGGAGCAAGAGATGGTGAAAATATAGTAGGACCAATGAACTGGAGATTCTGGTGACATTGAAGGATAGTGGAGTCTGGGTACCAAAGGAAGTGAGCTGCAAAAAAACAGGAGGTGATTGTCAGAGAGAGAGATGTTTGAAATTGAGATTATGGAGGGGTTGCTATAATTGCAATGACAAGGCCTAGGGTATAGCCATGTGAGTGAGCAGCTGAGGTGGAGCCAAGGACAACGTCATGAAGGAGAAATGTTCAAGGAACTGAAAGAGTCAGTGTGTCAGAATGGTCATTCTTGAGCTCACCAGGAGTTAAAACTGGACTACTACTGTTGAGAGTGACCACGTTCCAGGAGCTAAAATCTGTGAGAAATAAAGAGAAAACTGAAGTTTGGCAGATGACCATAACAATGAAAACTAGCTGTCAAAAGCTAGAAGTTTTCAGGGAAGTGAGAAAGGAATGGTCTAAAGGCAGCAAGGAAGACATTTACCTGAACTTCAGGCTCTGTGGTAACAATGGTGGTGAGAGAGAAAAGTCATCTGCTCCTCTCGAATGGGCTTCAGGGACACAGAGTTCTCAGGGAAGAGCTTGGTTTCTGTCAGGGAAAGACAATAAAGGGCATGTCCAGAGAAGAGGTTGAGGATATAGTGGAATTATCACGGGTGCATTGTTTTAGGAGTGGGGGGGGGTGTGTGTGAGAAGTGAACTCAACAGGGGATGTGGTCACAACTTTATAGAAGTTAGAATACAGAAGCTGAGGGGTGTTGTAGAGATTTTGGGGTTCTTGTGGTTGTTACAGCATAAAATCGGGGTTCTTTGACCTGATGAGCATAAAAGAAAGCTGATTATTATAGCATCAGCTTTTGGGAAAAGAAACTAGCTTTATTGCTAGATTGATCTGCAAGGAGCAGGGGCATATGCTCTCAGATCTGTCTCCCCAATCCAGGGCTTGGGGCACAATTTATGGAATGAAGGGCAGGGCAGTCTGAAGTGTGAGATAGATGACTGGAGGTAAGGAGAAGTGAGCTAATTGATCTGCACAAGCATAGTCAAACTTCATACCTCTTTCATAGGATGCATGTTCACAAAACGGCAGCGTTACCATGATCTGAGGGTGGAGTTTTTAGCTCCTTGACGTCAAAAAGGTCACTTATGGAGCATTTGTGCCCAGTTGATGGGTTGGTGGTTTCAACCAGGCAGAACTGGACAAGGGGTCTCAGTTCCTTAAAAACTACTCTTAAGGGCCGGCCAGTGGCAGAGTGGTTAAGTTCCCCTGCTCCGCTTGGGCAGCCCAGGGTTTCGGCGGTTCGGATCCTGGGCACGGACATGGCACCGCTCGTCAGGCCATGCTGAAGCGGTGTCCCACATAGCACAACCAGAGTCACATCACAACTAGAACATACAACTATGTACTGGGGGGATTTGGGGAGAAGGAAAAAAAAAAAGATTGGCAACAGTTGTTAGCTCAGGTGTCAATCTTTAAAAAAACAAAAACTACTCTTAATTACTCTGTTGATAAAATGGGGTCAGTTGAACTGGGCCTGGAGGGCCCCTGGTTACATGGTGACTGAGACAAATGGGGCTAAACATCATTAGATGAGTTCTGATGTATTCAAGGCAGATAGATTCGACATAGATTTTTAAGTTTGGGCTAGGGAGGAGTGGGTGTCTGGGGCTCCCTGTCGACCCCAAGTGATGTGGGAGTTCAGTCTTAGACCTAAAGCATTGGTCCATGCAATGCTGCATATTGCTCCTGGAAACAGAGATCACTTAATCTGTAATGATAGAAAAATGGACTAGAAACCACATACCACATTCAGGATAAGACTACTCCTGGGGAAGTGGGAGGATGAATGGCATGGGGCAAGGGTCAAGGAAACCTCAGTTTTCCTGTAATGTTTTTATCCCCCTAAAAAAACCCAAAGTAAATATACCCATATGTTAAAAACATTCAAATCTGAGTGGTGGAAACACTGGTGTTTATTATATTTAATGCCTGGAACATTGTAGGTACTCAATGAATATTATTTATTGAATGAGTAACACAACACAACGTGCTACAAGACCACAGAAAAGGGAATGGAGAGAAGCAGGGAAAGCTTGAGAAATCCTTGTGGAGAGAGTGATTGCTGATCTGTGTAGATACCTACCATCATACACGAGCCATATGGAAAACATGGAGTGCAAGGGAAAGACGTAGTCCTGTCTCCATTTTACCTTAACCCTCTAAGGTTCTGGGTGAGTATCCAGAAAGACCTGGAACATTTAGTCCTTTCAAGTAACTACCAGATCCACCCTTTTCTCCCCCAACATAGACACTGGGTGGTGCTGCTGTCCAAAAATTCTGCTCTATCATGGATTTATTACTTCAATCTACAGACAGGCATTTATGTAGTGTCTCCTGTGGGCCAAGCAAAGCGCTAGGGATTGGGGAAATAAAGATGAATAGCCTCAGTGGATTCTCCTCTGATTACCCTAAACCGACTAGTACCATGTTCATTGGCTGAGAAAATTGAAAATGTGACTTTTATGTAGGAGAGCACCACTGTCACAGAACTGTCCACCTGTGAGGGTGAATGACCCTAAACTGCCCACCCTCTCCATGAGCACCCCTCTTCCACGACCTGGCCAGGGATTAGAACAGACCATGCTGAGCACCGCTTCCAAACCACCGTTTGGTTTTCACAGCGTGCTTAGGCTCCTATGGCTAAAACAGCCGAGAGACCCTGATTACGGTTCCTTCAGCTTGGATCTCGGAGTTCCAGACGGTCAAAGCTAACTGGGCAAGGAGTGTCTGCTTATGGCAGAGGCCCCACTCATCGTGGAGGAGTGAGTGTACTTGGGCAGAAGGGAAGCAGACCCTCAGGACGAAAGTACCAGGAGCGGTAGGGGAGACATGCTGGATCCCTCGGCGAATCAGGGAAGGCTGGGATGGGGTCTTGGGGAGGCGGGTCTGGTGTGACGTCATCAAGACCCCGCCGCAGCCATTGACTTCCCGAATAGAGGGAGACAGTGACTCGGGCCGACAAGGCTACAACGGAGGGAGGGCGAGGAGGCGGGCCTGAGGCCCCTCGGCCAATCGGAGGGGCTGGGGCGGGGCCTGGGGGGGGCCCTGCTGCGCGGCGGAGCCCTAGAGGTACAGCGCGGGAAGGCGGCCTCGTCTAGTGTGCGGAGCGTTCCCAGCCCAGCTATCTGCTTGTCGCGCGTCTTCAGGCTTTCGGGTGAGGACAGGCGGCGCCGCCCGAGCCAGAGGACTGTGGGGACGGGAGGGCGCGGCGGCCGCGGGGCGGGGGTGTCGCGCCTTCAGGAACTGGAAGGGCCGGGTGGGGACTGGCGTTTCGTAGAGGCGCCTCCTGGCCAGTCGGCGCCTTTGTCTGCCGGGGCGCCGCCTTCTGCGCGCCACGCCGGGGCTCCCGGGTCGGTCCCCGGAAGGCCCGAGGGCGCGGCCCCCGGAGCGGCCCGTCGGCGGTGGCTGCTGGTCTGAGGCTGCGAGGATGGGGAGTGGGGCAGCCGCCCGGAGTGGGCCCTCTGGGGCTGCCCTGCGCGCTCTCCCCCTGGGCCGATAGGTTAAGCTGCGCGCCGGTCAACGATGATGCTTATTTTACAACGTTGAGAAAACCGGCCTCTGCACCCAACCGTGTTATTGTTTATTAGTCCCGGTTTCCCCACCTCTGGAGGTCGGCGTCCGATCTCTTGTCAGAGGAGGGTTTTAGGGTGACCTCGACGGAAGGGGAGCATATTGGGGACTTCTGGCTGCTTTAGGGGGCCTCTGTTTTACTCTGAGCGCTAGAAGTGTCTTAGCCCGCCAGGGTGGGGCCAGGCGCGCGCGTGAGAGCCCTGCTTTCCAATCTCTTGGGTCTCCCATTGGCTCCTCTGGACAAACCTCGTCTTCTAGCCTCTCCCTTTGCAGAGAAAACTTGGTGAAATAAAACTCAACTCTTTGGTTTACCCCTTTCTGCTGACGTCCTTGGTCTGATGCTAATTAGCTGTGCCATTTTAACAGCGTTTACAAACCTGTAAGTGCCATGGGACTTCTCTCTCCCTCTCCTATTGTAGTTTCTTGATCTACTGTCTTTGGGCTGATAAAATGGAAAGAAACTAGTACAACTTATGCCACCCTTTTTTGTGTGCTGCTCCCAACCCCCCCAAGAAAATATGCCCCAAAAGTAATTGAATACAACATGAAGGTTCTCAAATAATGCTATCTACTGTTACAAATTCATTAGCTGTTGGAACCCAGTCCTTATTTTTACTATCCCTTTTACTATTGGGTTTCTATCACCTCCATTTTACCTTTGCTATGATTTTAAAAGAGTCGGACATATTGGCTCAGGATTTGTAGGGCATCTTGGTTTCTAGTGCACCCTGATTCAGTGGCATTTACTGTCTATCAGAAATGGGGTAATGATGTGGAAGAAAAAGTATTCTAATAAAAACATAACTCTTCTAAGATCTGTTGCTCTTTTCCTCTTGAAAATCAGCAGGTAAAATACACATTGATATTAAATGTGAGAATTTTGGCTGTTACTCCTTAGTCCGATAATAGTTCTACCAGATAAATTTTTTAATTTCTTTTTCAGTCTTTGATTCAAGATGAGTGATAAGCCAGATTTGTCTGAAGTGGAGAAGTTTGACAGATCAAAACTGAAGAAAACTAATACTGAAGAAAAAAATACTCTTCCTTCAAAGGAAAGTAAGTCATGGGGGCTCTCTAGTTGAGGCAAACAGTGATGAAGATTGATAGGTTCAGTAAATAAACTCATCCAGTAAATTTTGGCACAAAGTAAGCAATAAGTAGAGTACCAATGTATGTAATGCAACATATAAAAATATCAAATATTTGCCTTCTTACCTTGCTTATATACGTGTTTTTCACAAAATAGGCCCTAGTAGTAATGGGGGAATGAAAAAAAGTTTTTTGTTGGAAAATTACTAAAAACCACATTAAAACCAATCTTAGAATATTAGACTTAATATTAGAAGCATCTTAAGTTTTGTCCAACTTTTGGTTATTTGCCATTTTTCTGCATCTAGCAGTTTGGGCCTGTGATCTTATCCCTATAGAGCCATACACTCTGGAGCTTTGGCCTTCTCTACCTGATGACGAGATGCGGTGGGAGAACTAGTTTAGATCTTGGGTATACTCAAGTCTCCCAGGGATCAAGGGATCAGTTTTGCCCTCCTGACTTATAGCCTACTGAGAAACTCCAACCCAAGGGGCACATTTTTTCATGGCAGCATTATTTGAAAGTTCCAAAGTTAGTCAAAATTATCTGAAAGGGTATAACTTCCTGATTGTATGGCAATAAATAAATCTGAAGAAAATGCTTCACTTGCTCCTCAGTCTCAGAATAATCTATGGTAAAAAATGGCAACAGCATAAATCTGCATCTCAAATGGGAAAAAAAACAGCTGATGTAGATTCTAGTGAATGTTCAGTTGGTTAACACACACACACACCCGATGGAGGATTTGTAGTTAATTCTTTGGCATTTGAAAGTTAAGCAAGTATGTCAGCCTTCGATGACTTGGCAAAGGGCTCCTTTGCACTTAATCTTAGGAAAATACCCTCTTACTGATGTTTTGTATTTGTTTTTTCCCCAGCTATCCAACAGGAGAAAGAGTGTGTTCAAACATCGTAAAATGGGGATTTCCTCCCAAGATCAAATTTCAACACTGCCTGAGTGTCTTGGATTTGGGCTCGTTTTTTTTTTGTAAACCTTTGTGTTGTAGAGATTTTAGGCATCTTCTGATGTCTTCTCACCCATGCTCCCTGGCTAAGAGGTCAGGGGTAGCCAATTTTCCCTTATGTTCATTTTTAAAGTTTTCATTGGTGCGTAAGTTCCAGCTGGCAGATGCTGTCAATAATCTCACCATCGATGAGCTTTGTTTGTGTAGTCCATGCACCCCCTACAGGATAAACCACTTTTAATCTTCTACAATGAGCGTCTCCATTGCTCCATAATCTTCATGAAGTTGCATGCGTTTGCAGCTTCTCACAGTTTATTTTCATTTCTAATGTAGTGATAAAATAATAAATATAATCATTACGTTGAGACTCCTGTGGTCCATTCTTGGTGGTCTTCTAAGGAATGAAAGTATACAAGGGATCTCTTTTCAGCCAAACAAAACGGTTGCAGGAAAGCCACTTTAGCAGATTAGTCACAGGGGAAAGGCTCCCCTCTGTTCAGGTCCATTGGGTTCTGACTTGGGGATGCTAGGTGCTTTTTCCATAGAGATGGAATCATAGAATTACAGAACCTTGAGAGAGGCAATGAAAACATAGGGTCCAGAGTGATCTAAGGTGAATAAGAGCTGAGATTTTAGCTGGGCTCTCCTGTTTTCTGGAAAGTGCTTTCAACTTAATGGACGGGGACACCCAGGGCTGCGGTTGGATAGGGAAGGGGCCGGGAGGTACTTACTGACATGCACTGTGCTAAGTACATCACATATTCTATTGAGCATAAACTCAGATATCGAATACCTGCTAATGACCTGTAGCACTGAACCTCTGGTCTGGTTCTTGATTCACTGTCTTATGAACCAAGAATTTTTGGTGTTCGTGGGGAGTGTAAGTGCTATGGACTGAATTGTTTCTCCTGTCCAAAGCATTCATATGTTGAAGTCCTAACTCCAAATGTGACTGGATCTGGAGATAGGGTATTTAGGAGGTAATTAAAGTTAATTGAGGTCCTAAGGATGGGGCCTTAATCTGGTAGAACTAGAAGAAGAGGAAGAGATACCAGAGATCTCTCTCTCCCTGCCATGTGAGCACACAAGAGAGTGGCCATCCACAAGCCAGGAAGAGAGTTCTTACCGGAAAATGACCCTGTGGGACCTTGATCTGAGGCTTCTATCCTCCAGAACTGTGAAAAGTAAATTTCTGTTGTTTAAACCACCCAGTCTATAGTATTAGTCAGCAACCCAAGCTGACTAATACAATAAGGAATACATATAAATAGGCAAGTTCCGATCCCTGCCCTTAACAATACTTTCATCTCTTGAAACTTATAAGAACCAATCACTTATAATCCTACCAATTAGAAGTGTTAGCATTTGAGTGTATAACCATCCAAACTGTGGTCTATTAATATTCATCTTTTCATACAAATTGGGATTGTGCTGTCTGTGTCTACTTGTACCCTCAAGTATTATCTTACGCCCCCTTCTAAGAGCTGACATCCTTACATAATCACTGGGTTTACAGGAAGTGGAAGCTGTTTTCTCTGCAATAATAAACTTCCATAAGCAAAACAGTAGGTGGGTCAACTCTGATTACATGTCAGTGAGGTGACACAATCACAGGGCTTAGTGTAGCCAGAGGATTTGAGAGTTGAAAGTAACCATGGTGGTCAACAATACCTTACCTCTTTCCTGAAACAGTTATCCAGTGGACTCACTCAGTCCCCTGCCATGACAGGCTGTTTACACTGTGCCCAAAACTGCCTCCTTGTAGCTGCTATTTAATTTTCCTAGGACTGTGTGCTGGAGACTCACACAGCATAGTTAATCCTTCCTCCAATATTTGAAGTCAGCTGTTGTGTGCCTGCCTCTATACCCCCAAGTCTTCTCCTAGTGACACTTCCCAGATCCTTTGGATCCAAGTTACACACATGGGGAACCATCCTGGTTGCTGATGTGCTCAAATTTGCTCATGGTCACATTTCTTTGCATCCTGATTCTGTCATCCAACATACTTGCTTTCCTTTCAACAATGCCATTTGCAAATTTGAAAAAGATACTGTACGTCCAAGATAGGGTCAGCATCCTCCGCATTTGCACATTATTTAGGCTGTATTTGCACAAGATTAGGCTCATTTCAAAGGGCCTAAAGGAAAGAATGGACATTGCAAGCTGAGCTGAGATTGGGTAATAACTCCCATTGTTCACTTCCATTTGGTAGTCGTTATTTTCATTAGTTTATTGATTCCACCCAGAGCAATGTAAGTGTTAAACTGAGTGGGAGCATATGAGAAGTACATGGTGGCGGGTGAAAGACATTTAGCTGTTAAGTGAGTACTCGTACAGATGTGAGATGGGAAAAACAATTGCTTGCCCAGAGTGGTTTTACTCAGCATTTCTTAAATATATAATGTGGAGCTACTCTTCTAGTCATTAGAATCACTTCCTTGTCTAACCAGAGAGAGATTTTTTCCTTCCCAAATAAACTTACTATTAGCAGGGATTGAGATTTAAGACCCCTGAACAAACAGACAAAAAAAAAAATACATCGATTTCTTCCTGAGTCTCCAAGGATGAACACCAAGGAAGGCACTAATTGGTTCACCCCTGGGTCACTTGCTCCCGCTTTGAACCAATGACTGTGGGTCAGGTTCTGCAGGTCCTTCATTGACTGAGCCAGTGGGGGATGGGGCTTGGAGTGCTCTGATTGGAGGCTCCCGTCATCCAGTGATACATACTTGCAGGTCATGAAGCTCTGCGCTTTAAAAAACAAAAGAGTATAGACTGGAAAAGAGTAGAATCGGATAAATTTGAACAAGTTAGAGTTAGTTACTTCAGTTTCTAGGAAGCTTGAAAAAGGTTCCGTTTCATGAACTTTTGGATTTAGCTATTTCCAGACTGTGTTTGTGTCTTCGATTATTTATTTAAATGAATTCCACAATAAAGGTCATGTTGAAAAAAGTTTGTGTGGGATATTTTGTTTTATGAATAATATTTACCCCCATTTGATGTTTGTGATTTGTTATTTACAGCAGTAAAGCTGTTTCCTTTGTTTGGTATTTTCTGTATTGTGACACCAGATTTATCTAATAATATTTGAAGTAGGATTTTGTGTCCTCATTTATAAATGAGATTGCTCAGAAATTTGTTTAGCCTGCTTTCTTCAATAGATTTTATCATCGTATTATATTTTCTTGAAACAAAAAGGAGTTTTTTCCCTTCATTATCTGGAGCTATTTTATTAGAGTAGAATTACCTGTTCACTGAAGGTCTGATCAGGTACATCCTTGGAAGCCTAGATATTTGGGGCATTAGCATATTTTTATGATCTCCTGTACATACATATTAAATTGGTTTTTCTTCTGTTACTCTGTCTTGTGTTAATTTTATTATATTCAACATTTTCAGAGCCTCATGAGCTAAAGAGAAAGAATGGGAGCAAAGCAGGACAGTAGAGAGATCTTCCCTGAGTTGTGCAGACATGAAGTGGGGCAATGCCTTTTCAAACAGGAGGCATAAAAGTCTGTGATTTTTGGTCCAATGGAGAAGAACTCTGATGGGCCATTATACCTCTGGACCTCTCCTTGGGATCATTAGAGTAGGGATTTAGGATAAAGGAGTTCCCTTATCAGGAATATTTATTATTGTTCTGGAATATTAGAAAACTCTTTTTTTTAAAGATGTTATTTTTTTCCTTTTTCTCCCCAAAGCCCCCCAGTACATAGTTGTATATTCTTCGTTGTGGGTCCTTCTAGTTGTGGCATGTGGGACACTGCCTCAGTGTGGTTTGATGAGCAGTGCCATGTCCGCGCCCAGGATTCGAACCAACGAAACACTGGGTGCCTGCAGTGGAGCGCACGAACTTAACCACTCGGCCATGGGGCAAGCCCCCTAGAAAACTCTTATGAAAAGATTTGAAAAGATAATTTGTTTCCCAAGGAGACCAGTAAATACTACCACAAAACAACTGCAGGTAAATCTCTTTGGGTGGTGCCTCAAGATATTCTTACACATCTAGAACATAAAATTATATGGGAAAACTCAGTGCAGAGCCATCTCATTTTCAAAGACAGACTGTGGACCCACTTGAAAAAAACAGTATTTTACTTAATCACTTAATTTCTATCATGCTAATTATTGCTGCTTCAAAATCCCAATGATTGCCTGTATGACATACAATTGCTGTTACTAACTTCTTCTTGCACACTGATCTCTTACATATCAGATTAAGTGAAAAGTCATTTTAAGAAATCTAATTCCCTAGGATACTTTTATTGTGCTTTGTGTGATTTGCAATTGTGAATTCAGGAATCAAATACAAGCATTAGTAAAACAATGTTAAAACTGCACCATATAGACTGTGACGACTGGAATGCCACGGTGAATGATACACATGAAATCTAGAAAGGAGAGAGAGATAAATGTGATTTGATTTTGAAAACTGGGAAGGGAAATTAGTGCACTTATTTTCTCACTTCAGAGGATGATTGAGGAAAAAGGACAATGAACAATCCTCATCTAATGGTGTCAGTTACTAAAAAGACAGACTAAGAGCAAGGGATTTATATCTTAAGCAACAAATTATAAAGAATAACTGGGAAAACAGAATCAGTGGAGCAAACATACCTCATTCAAACTTTTTTCAACATTACCCATATTACAGAATCCATTGAAAACATGGGTAAGAACCCAAACACAATAGAGAAATGAGTGAATTAAAAAATTCAAGAAACAATACCTCTTGCAGGTTCCCTAGAATCTGAAGTTGCTACTCTAATTCCTTTAGACTTATTTGATTCTGTTCTTTCCGAGCCTGTAATATTTTCTTCCTGAAAATGCAAAACATCATCACTTGCATATCAGCATCATGAGGATGATAGGAACGTCCAGTCCAAGCAGCTCAACTCCTGATAGCGGGGGGTAGGGAGGAAGTATTCCCCTTACCCCTAGAGTTCTTATGGTTGGACTAATAATAAAATTAATACAAGGTAGAATAATGAGAAGAAAACCAATTTAATACATACATATGGGAGATCATAACAATAGAGTGCTCAAGGAAATGACCAAAGCAGGCTGTTTATATACCATTTAGACAAAGAAACAATTATTGGTGAATATTTGACAAAATAAGGGAGTTTGGGCTTGGAGTAGCAAATTAATGAGGAGGTAACAAAATTTACTTATATAGCTTCCTCTGCTCCGAGTTCCCTATCTCGGGTGATAAGGATGCCCTCCATCCTCCTGATATAGGGAGAATACTTTCCCATGGGTGTTTGTTTCCTGGTTTCAGGGGAACAAAGGAGGGTCAGAGTGTTCTTCTTGCACTGGCTGTTTCTCAAGTAACTTTAATTCAAAATAACCAATATGCCAAAGTGTCATATTTTGGGATGGCCTACCATGAACTCTATTAGTTCTCTCCTCTGGAACTTCCTTGGAAGTTTCACATGTTGAAATTGAGGTGGTAGATTGCTCCACTATTTCATCGAACCAGTTTCTTAGTCCTGAGAATAGGTCAGCTGGGTTGAACTCATTTTAGGAGGCAATGATGCAGATGGGCTCCCAAAGTTAGGACTACATTGCACAAGCAATCAGGTATTTGATAAAAGGCGTTTCTAGAGAAACAAAACAAAAACAATGGTTAATGATTGGAGTAGACTATAATCCCAGTTTCTGAGTTCTGAGGGTAGACAGTCGAGAAGATTTCTGGATATCAGACTCGAAGCATCTTCAGATGGAGTGAGGGCAGGCCGTGACAATCTGACAGATTTTCCTGGTTTGCAGTTTGAATGTCTCTGATGATGTCACTGAATGTACCAGCAAGCTTTCAGAATGGCCCATATAGCAACAGGCATGAAGATTGTATTAACATGAGCTATTCTGGCAATTTCTCTGGTTTATCTCAAGCCATTCATATTCAGTTTGCAGGGTTTTGAGTAAAAAGGACAGGTTTTGTTCTTAGTGATTCCAAGTCAAAAAGGTGAAAGAAAATTGGAAATGTTAGCTTGGGGAGTGGTAGCCAGATAGGAGGAAACTAGGAGCACTCAGGATCCACTCCAAAATCTCAGACAATGAACAATGCTAGAATCTAAGATCCACAAGTATGTGTTATACGTTCTACTGAAATATAATTTTTCTTTCTAAAATCACCCTCATTTCTACCAAAGATAGCCAAATTAAGACTCACCTGTTTGCAGAATAAGTCTAGCATCAATAAACTTGGCCTGATTATTTGCATAAGTGCAGTAAGAATAACCATCGACCATATAGGCTCTTTTAAATCTGCTTTGCTGGAATTTTTCAAAAGGAGTATCAGATTGAACTTTTGAAAACTTGTCAAGGCTAAGAAGCCAAGCCAAGGAATCACCATCAGACTTTGCCAATAATACCTATATATTTGGGTGAATTCCTCTCTTCTCAAAGTTCCCAAATATCCTGAGGTTTCTGCATCTGCCAAGAAGTGACCTTGCCTACTCACCTGGTTAGGCTTCTGAGAACCTTGTAAGCAAGGAATCAGGCCGATATTTCCAAGGGGCTTCATTGGCTCCATAAAATTAACCTTAGTTCCTAAAAGCTGTCTTGTCATATCCAAGTCTATGTGTATCGTTCTTAAATACGACATTATAGTGAAAGACTTGGTAACATAACCAATGTTTTCAATTGTATCCTGTTACAAGAACAGATTCTAAATGAACCCTTGGAAAACAACTACATTGCCATGAAACTAAGAATACTCACTGAGAGTTTCTGAATTCTGGAGGAATCAGGCAGGGACAAAAAGTAATTGTTTTATCTTTGTTCACAAAAGCATTCTTTACCAAATTGCTCTAAGTCATAGGTAGCTTAAGAGAAAAAAAAATTTCCCTTAAATCTGGAAAAACAAAAGATTAGAGAATCAGCAATATTTCAAAGAAAAAGTCATAAAATTTATAATCATCCTCATCAGTTTATTGTGTCCTATGTAACTAATTCTTGTTATCCTGATCTTCTGTCCGAAGATTTATGAAGCCATCAGTTTCTCCATTAGAGTTCTATAAATTCTTATCCACTTCAGTGCTATGATCTGAAAGTTATCAGAAACTTGTATTCTAGAGTACTTGTCAGAGTCCTTCCCATGAATCTCTCTGAAGATGAAGCACTTTTGCAGGAACACTTTTTAAAAAGCATCAAAGTAAAACAATAACAGTAAATGGCAAAAGACTTAAAAATGGCCACAGGTAAAGATCTGATGAGAGTTGCAATTGACAAACAAATTTGGTTATTTCTGTGACACACAACACTTCAAGATAATAGAGTTACAAGTGATAACATACTAAGACATATCAGATTCCTAGGAATTTCATATAATTTCTGGACTACTTATATTAATAACATATATACAGACAAATATAATCTAAGAAGGTTTAGTATCACTCATTTGACAAGACTTCCCATGTAATTTAACATAACAAATAAGCCTATTTAGTGTAATGTCCCTCCTTTCATAAGGAGGGAAAACAAATCTTTGAGATGTTCCAGGGGCCCTCTGGAAATCCCAAAGTTAGTTCGAGGTCAAAAAGACTTCATTTAGAGGCCAGCTCTGAGGCCAAGTGGTTAAGTTTGTGTGTTCTGCTTTGGCATCCTGGAGTTTGCTGATTCAGATTCTGGGCACAGACCTATGCACCACTGGCCATGCCACGCTGTGGCAGCATCCCACATAGAAGAACTAGAATGATTTGCAACTAAGATGTACAACTATGTGCTGGGGCTTTGGGGAGAAAAAAAAGAGGAAGACTGGCAACAGATGTTAGCTCAGGGCCAATCTTCCTCACCAAGAAATAAATAAATAAATAAATAAATAAATAGGAAGGAGATTTTCCAGTTTTGATCTTCTAATAAGAAAACAACTGAGCTTTAGAGTTAAAAAAAATATTTCATTTAGAATTTGAATCATAGGCACTTTGTGAAAAATATCAAAAAGGTTTGGATACTTGACTGAAAAGGAACACAGATAATTATGAAACAATACTTAATTATCTATTTGCCCACAGTGACCATAAAAGATTTTCAAAGGCAAACACAGAAGGTTACATAGTTGTGAGCAAAATCAATCAAAAGTCTGATAAAGCACAGGAAATTATTTTGATAAAATACCAAATCATTGCTTTCAGGCAGATGTCTTAAATGGTAAAGAAAAACCTATCACAATATCTTATCAAGAGCAGACCAACAGTCCAAGAAAACTTTGTCCTTTTAAGAAAAAGAAAACCAAATTCTAATTTTGCACCAGTGTACTTTTGATATTAAAATTCCTTTAATGTAAATACATCCATTCTAATTTTAGCTTGCCCACACATAAAATTCTTTTCTCAAGATTCCTTTTCAACAAACTTTCTACAACCTTCTATATCCATTTATGTTTTCTCCTATCATTTTAACAATCATTTTATTTTAGGACAAAATTACTATCCTTTTTCCTTTAACAGAAATGTGTCTCTAATACTCATACCTTCTTCAACTGATAACTCACATCATACTTTTCATATACAGTCGGCCCTATGTATCCACGAGTTCCACATCTGCAGATTCAACCATACATAGATTGAAAAGATTATGATGGTTCTGTTTCTACTGAACATGTACAGACTTTTTTTCTTGTCATTATTCCCTAAACAATACAGTATAACAGCTATTTACATACCATTTACATTTTATTAGGTATTATAAGTAATCTAGAGATTACTTAAAGCATAGCATATAGGAGGATGTACATAGCTGATATGCAAATACTATTCTATTTTATATAAGGGACTTGGTACCTGCAGGGGCTCCTGGAACTAATCCTCCGTAGATACTGAGGGACCACTGTACAGTCATTTTCTTTCACCCTTATTATATCCACTAGTTTTGTAAACAAACAAACTCAGCTCTTTTACAAATCAATTTTGGCAAGGGCACTTCTATAGCAGTCTGTATTTTTATTTTTACTTTTATTTTTGATAACAATTTCAACTTTAGTAGTTCAAGTATTATTTTCTCAGTTTCAAAACTTACAAAGCTTATCTAGAAAAGAAATGATACAGGCGGTTGTTTAGAGTAACTACAGATCTACTCTTAGAGGATAGTATAATTGCCTATGCATTACATTAAATGAATATAAGTTGCTTCTATATAATATAGTTAAAATAAACCATATAGTTTTTGGAAATTACGGTATGAGATTCTCTCTTGTCTATAGGCTCATCCTGACAATGATGTGCTAGACTGGGAATGATAGAACAGGCAAGGGAAACAGAGTCCCCACGTTATTGCTGAAGAGGGTTACTTTAAGTTGAGTAGGCAGAATAAAGATTTGAAAGATGGGACAACAAATTCTAAACTTATGGCAGAGCTATAAACATCTGGGAAGCCACCACCAGAATTCCCAGTCATACAAATAGTCATAGAAATGGGAGAAGTTCGTTGTTGTTCCTGTTGCTGTTGTTGTTGAGGAAGATTTGCCCTGAGCTGACATCTGTTGCCAATCTTCCTGGGTTTTTTTTTTGTCTTTTTGCTGAGGAAGATTCACCCTGAACTAACATATGTGGCCAATCTTCCTCTATTTTGTATGTGGGTCACTGCCACAGCACGTCTGCTGACAAGTGGTGTAGGTCTGCACCTGGGAACTAAAACCAGGCTGCCGAAACAGAGAGTGCTGAACTTAACCACTAGGCCATGGGGCTTGCCTCAGGAGAAGTTCTTTTAAACAAAGATTGCTGCCTGGCTGCAAATGTAAAAAGACAAGGCAGGGGCCACCTGGTGGGGAAGTGGTTAAGTTGGTGTGCTCTGCTTCAGCTGCCCAGGGATCATGATTTCTTATCCAGGCCGTGGACCTGCACACCATTCATCAGCCATGCTGTGGCAGTGTCCCACATACAAAATAGAGGAATACTGGAACGGATGTTAATTCAGGTACAATCTTCCTCACCAAAAAAATTAAAAAGTAAAAAATAAATAAGTAGACAAGGCAACAAAAAGTATGAGCCTATCAAAGAGTGATTACAGCCTGGCCTTGAGGAGTTATCATTGTGTCTGTACAGGACAGAAAAGCTAGTTGTTTTTGTATTGGCCTTTTCAGTTGGAGGCACAGAACTTTCGGTTGTTCAGTTTACTGTAGTATAAGATGAGTGTATTTCAAACATGTTGGATCATTCCACAGTAAGAAATACAGTGCATATTATGGCCCAGCACGCACTTACATGTATAAAACCATGTAAGTAACTGAAATAAAAGTTTAATAAACTGACATGTATTTCCTATTTTTGGTATATGCCATGTATGCATTCTATTTTGCACTTTATGAAATTATTCTCTTTCATTCATATATAGATAATAAATAAATCTATAATAAATCTATTTACAAATTACAGACAGAATTTGATATATATCATCAATCCACCCAAATAAATAAAGATACTGTGTACATTTTAAATTCAAATAAATGTTAATTGTAATTCACCAACTGTCTATGACCACAGTTTGAAAAACAAGAAGTTACAGTACATCCTTCCACAGTAAGGGAAAGCTCTTATGGGAGCTCCACTGCTCCCCTTCCAAAGGGGCACTTGCTGCTTTGCCTGCATTCTCTCAGCATCAGTATACACAGTTTGCTCAGTTAATTCATGCTTGGTAGTTTAAATTTTCTTACATTTTCTTTCGGTTCATTTTGTATTCTCAGTTCCTCACATAGTTCTTTTATTTGTAATTTTTGCTTTCCAGTGAAAACTAGGAAGCAGGCAATTGAGAACTGCCTATCATATTTTAGCATTGTGTCATAGGTTAACAAACTTACACACACATTTCAAAATTTTTAGAAGTATATTCTTCCTCATAATAAATTTTCCAATGGGGAAGAAAATATGTTTACAAATAGACTCAAATATCTTTACTTCCTCTCACAGGAAGCCAAAAGTAGATAAAGCTATTTTTAGTAATGTTTCAGTATTTTATTTTATTTTATTTGGAGATGATCTAGATATCCAATGAATTTGACTTAACTCATTATTTAACTTCACTCGCAAAACTTTGAGGTTTTGAGTAACCAAAAGATTTTGGAAACTGTTTGCTAAAAGGTTCACCTAGAAATTCTTTTCACATTTACATCTATTTAAATAATTTGTACTTAACAATTATGTTTAGATTACCTACAAAAACTTCATTAGATATTAGACAAAGTCAGTCATAATCCTAAGTGATTTTTCTTGCTGACAAATTTTGTAAAAGATATAATATGAACTTATTTGACTAGCAAAGCCAGGCAGAATAAAAGTTACTTATCTGCATTAGTTTTAATCCTGATAACTCTGAAGACAGACCTATTTTAATTAAACCAAACTTAAGCTAGCTTTTATTTGCCAAAGATTATCTCAGACCATGTGAACTTGGAAAGCCATTTGGATTAGTTTCTATTATATCTATGAGATTTAGAAATTACTTAATTTATTTTAAGCCAACTGCATAGAGCTCTTTACACATTAGTTTTGGCAATACAATCCAGAGGTAGAAAAAAATCATACACCTCTAACACACACACGTAGACATGCATAACACACAGATAGACATAAACAAAGATCTTATAGCTTTTGTTTTAAAATTTTACCCATGAATCAGGTACACTATAAAACTCACTAATAATTGTGTCTTTCCACAGATACAACTAAAACAATTGTTTCACATGGGAGCTCTCTAAAACTTTTCAATTTAAAACTTTTTCCAATTCAAAGGGTCCATCATCTGGCTATTGACGATCAGGATCTTCTTAACAGTGACTCAAACCAATAAACCTTTCTATGGCTTAACCATGGATGAAAGAGTCATCCCCAAAGGAGAGGAAAAAGGATGCAGCCTTCTTAAGATCCACACAGTTCACTCCAAGAATTAGTGTACAGAAAGCACAAGCAGTAACTATGAAGGGTCTTGTTTTTGTTTTGTTTTTCTTTTTGCTTGAGGAAGATTCACCCTGAGCTAACATCTATGCAAACCTGCCTCTATTTTGTAAGTGGGTCACTGGAACAGAATGGCTGCCAACGCAGTGTAGGTCTGCACCCAGGAGCCAAACCCAGGCCTCCAAAGCAGAGCATGCCAAACTTAACCACTAGGCCATGGGGCGGGTAGGAGCCCTATTTTTAAACAGTTGTTCCAAAACACAAGGAATCATATGTTTCCTCCCCTTTTGTACAGGATAGGCTGACTTACCAAGACAAAAGTTCACCAGATTTTTAAGATTCCCTAAGCTTGGATCCACAGCCTATTTGACTGTCCACCAGATGCATACGTATCCTCTGACCAGCAGGGACCAGAGAGAATATTCATATTGGTCACGGAGTAGACAAAATAAAACAATGAACACCTCTGGAAGAAAAGGATCAATGGTAAACAAGAGTGCTCATACTATATTTTTACCAGCCACTATGCCCAAGGCACTAGGTCTAAAAATATTTTCTCCTGGTAATCTAAACTGAGAGAGAGGGAGAGAAGAAAAAAAGAGACTCTTACCACTTTCATTCCCACCAGATCCTGTAGACAGAGATCTGAAAGGCTGGAGTGGTAAGAAATGCTTACCTTCTCCCAGCTTCTCTCAGACATCCCAGGATCTCTTCCTCTTCAGTAGTCCCAGGGGAAAGAAGTTTTCCAAGCAGTGATTCCACTGGCTTTCTTTCAAAAACTGATGAGGAGGGAGAAATTTTCCCCTTACTCCTCTTGAGTTCTTGCAGCTGGACTAATCATAAAATTAACACAAGACATTAATAGGAGAAAAACAATTTAATCTGTATGTATGGGAGATCATAACAATATGATGCTCAAGCAGGCTGTTTATATACCCTTTTAGACAAAGAAACAATTATTTGTGAAGATTTGACAAAACAAGTCATTTTGGGCCTGATGCAGCAAGTTAATTAAGAAGTAACAAAGTTTACTTATACAGCTTCCTCTACCCTGAATTCTCTATCTCTGGTGATCAGGATGCCCTCCATCCTCCCAGCATAGGGAGGATACCTTCCCATGGGAGCTTTGTTTCCTGGTTTCAGGGGAACAAAGAAGGGTCAGAGTGTTCTTCTTGCACTGGCTGTTTCTCAAGTAACTTTAATTCAAAATAATCAATATGCTGAAGTGGCATATTCTGGAGTGGCCTGCCTTGAAACCTATCAGTGCACTAAGCTCTGAATTAGCTAGTGAAGAACCTGCAGCTCCAGTCATTGGCCCAATATGTGATCAAGTGTCTTGGGCTGCACCAATAAAAGTTTTCCAGCATTACTCAGCCTCACAGATTGAGGAGGAAGTTGGTATAATTCTTTACCAGCTGTCCGTTTCCTTGATTAATTGTATGCTTTTAATCATGATGATAAGGATGTGAATCCAGACCACTGAGTGGACATATCTCCTGTATCATCCATCAAATTTTAGAAAAATGGTACCAATTAATAGTATTAAAATTATTCCCCCTCACTCAACAGGGTATTTTTCCTCAGGGAACATAATTTTTTTTTTTTTTGGCAAGGAAGATTGGCCCTGAGCTAACATCTGTTGCCAATCTTCCTCTATTTTGTATGTAGGATGCTGCCACAGCATGGCTTGAAGAGTGGTGCACAGGTCCACGCCTGGGATCTGAACCTGCAAATCCTGGGCCACCAAAACAGAGTGCACAAACCTAACTACTAGGTCACTGGGTCAGCCCCTGGCTTTTCTTTTTTCTTTTCATCTCCAAGCAAATGAACCTGACAAAATAAAAACACCTCATTAAATTGGCAAGATTGAGACCCAGCTCCCAGTGCATGAACCAATAAAGGGGTTGATCCTGATTTCTGATCCATCATTACCCACCTCCTCTTTGATCATGGCCTATCACTACTGAGTAATAGGGGAATGAATGTAGGATGGGAGAGGACTAAGCTTCAAAAAGTGGACTTTTACTCTTTCCTATTATAGGAGGGAACTTATAAATAAATCTAGGGTCATTGGTGGACATTAGTGGAATGTGAGAGCACCAAGAGTCCCCTCTAGGAGGTCATCAATAAAGTCCTTGCCATGTTGCCTGGCATCCATCTGAGGGTTGTGACATGGCCAGTTTACCCCTCACAGACTCTGTTGCTGCCCCAGGATTCTTCTGAAAATTTGAAATTAGTCCGTTATGTAACTCCTTCTTCTTTAAGATATTCCTACAGAGGCCATGGTGCACAATGTCAATCCATGGCGGATGTAGTTACACAAAGACCATATGATTTTGGGTCTCCTTGATGCTTATCCAGGTATTTTGTCATACACCACTGGGAATTTTGTTTAAGGAGAAATAGGGTGCACAATTACTGTGCCAATGATAGTATTTGGACTAGCATACTGAATTCTTTCCTTTATACAAACCCAGTATTCTTTCCTTAGATGGGTTAATACCAGCTTTGGGGGAAAATGGGGATTTAGGAGATCTCAGTTTCCCCATTCTTTCACAGTATCAATGATTAGACAGCTGTCTATGAACAAAAACAACTCCAGGAGACTTCTAGATTCCACTTAGGAAATTCTATTAATACCTTGGAACAACAACAACAACAATCACAAAAGCCCAGAGAACAATTCAACAAAAAGAGAAGGAAGACAATTTTGCTTTCCCTGAATCATTCCATCCTCCAAGCAAGCATTGCTCATGGCAAGGAAAGAATGTCCCAGCTAGTAAGAATTTCTCCCCCCTGGAAGGAAAAGTGGAGTGGGTGGCCAGCTCCTCTAGCATCTTCTGCCACTGTGTGAAGGTCCAGCTTCAGTTTCACCCCACCCAGCTTGACAAAGAAAGTTGGCTAGGAACAAGGGAGAAAAGCAAAGGCTATTATTAGCAAACACAAAACAGGAGTGATTATGGTTCACAGGGACATTTCTGTGGACAAACTCAGCAGCTTCCACCACTGACAAAGTCACTTTCTGACTGTGTAGATCCCACCAGCTGTCCCAGAGGTATTTAAGTTCGCTAAAGACAGCTATGCCTCACTCATTCACTGTTTCCTCCCCACCCCTTCCTACCCCTCCCCAACTTGCCAGAGCCTGGAACCTCAGAAGTAGCCATCAAAGCTCTCTGTGGCTGTGTAAGTGTAGGACATTAGCCTCCTGGGTCCCTCCATGCCTCCATCACAACCCAGGAGTTAAGCTGGCAGCCAGCCCAGTTTTCTAGCAGCTGTGTAAGTGCAAGACACCAGCACCCTTGGCTGATTCCACCAGCTTGCCTGCACTTGGGGCTAGCCCTTCCAGCTGTGCACCTGCATGCCATGGCCTGATGCTTATCATCATCCTCTAGTACAGTATGCATGCATGGAAGGGAGAGTATGTAGCCAAGGGTGAACACACCAAGGGCCACTGTGCAGCTCCTTGTGGTTAGGAATCAGATTCTGCCTTCTGTCACTGGCCAGCAACACCATTCCCACCTGAGCTGGTCCCTCAGATGTGGAGCTGCATATCCCCCAACCTCACACCCTTACTGCCATCCACTGCTGTGTGAATGCCTGGTGGTAGAGTGTTAAGCCACAGGAGAGCACACAGACATCCAGGTCCTCCACAGATGCCAAAGAGTGCATAGTTTGACCCGAACATTGCTACGTGCCCTAGGCCCCATCACTACAAGTGTGTCTGCAAGTGTCTCTGCCACTACACAAGCACCTGCAGTAGGCCCTTACAGCTGAGAGTGTGACACCACTGGCTTGGGCCACCACTGCTGCATGCCCTGGTCCCTAGACACCAGTCCTGGAGGCACTGCTTTGGAGCCCAACAGCCTTTGCAGTCACTGCGCTCCCCCTGCAGTGCTCACCAAGAAACACAGTTGTTGATACTGCAGACCCCAGTGGCCTGAGCTAAAGAGACATCACACCCCCTTGTACTCAGGATGACCATATGCTCCTGCACTTAGTGCCCTGCACCAGTAGACCCAAGGTTATAGCACAATCCAGTGTGCCTCCATCCACAAGTGAAAGGCTACCCTTTCTGAAATCTGGAAGAGGTGACTGCTTCTTCAAATGCACAGACACCTACACAAGGCTACAGTGATCAGGAAGAATCAGAGAAACATGTTTCCACCAAAGGAATGCAGTAAACCTCCAGAAACTGGCCCCCTAAAAATGGAAATTCAAAAACTGTCTGACAAAGAGTTCAAAATAATTGTTCTACAGATGCTCAGAGAGCTACGGGAGAACACAGATAAACAAATTAACGATAGGAAAACAATACAACAACAAAATGAGAAGCTCAACAAAGAGATGGGAAACATAAAAAAGAACAAACCAGAAATTTTCGAGGTGAAGAAATCCAATAACTTAATTGAATAATTCAATAGAGAGCTTCAATGGAAGACTTGGACAAGCAGAAGAGAGAATCTGTGAGCCACCAGAAAACTATCAAACAAGACCATACAATTAGAAGAGCAAGAAGAAAAAAGAATGAAAAGCAATAAAGAAAGCTTATGGGAATTTTGGGACACCATCAGAAGAAATAATATATAAATTATTGACACTCAAGGAGGGAAGGAGAAATGAGTAGAAAGCTTATTTAAAGAAATAATGGCTGGAAAGTCCCAAACATGAAGAGAGATTTAGACATCCAAGTTCATGAAGCTAATAGGTCACCTCAAAATTTCAATCCAAAACATTCTTCTCCAAGACACATAATAATAAAATTTTCTGAAGCAAATGATAAAGAGAGAATTTTTAAATGAGCAAGAGGAAAAAAAAAGTCTGTCATACAAGGAAATCCTCATGAAGCTATCAGTGGATTTTTTAGCAGAAACCTTAAATGCCAGAAAAGAATGAGATGATATATTCAAACCACTAAAAGAAAGAAACTGCCAATCAAGAATACTTTACCCAGAAAAGTTGTTTTTCAGAATTGAAGGTGAAAGAAAGACTTCCCCTAATAAACAAAAGCTCAGGGAACTCATTACCAGTAGACCTGCATTATAGGAAATGCTGAAATGAGTCTTCAAGCCAAAACAAAAGGATCCTAATTTGTAATAAAAACCCATGAAAATATATAACACATTGATAAAGGCAAGCATATAGTCAGATTCAAAATACACTATTACTGTAATATGGTGATGTATTAACTACATAAATCTACAATAAAGGTTAACAGATAAAAGTATTAAAAATAGCTATAGTTTCAACAATTTGTTAATGGATACACAATTAAAAATGTAAATGCTAGCATACAAAATATAAAAGAGAGGGAATAAAAGGATAGAGATTTTTTTATGCAATCAATGGTAAATTGTTATCAGCATAAAATAGACTGTTATATCTATAAGACGTTTTGTGTAAACCTCATGGGAACCACAAAGCAAAAATCTGAAATAGATACATGAAAGATACAGTGGGGAATCAAAGTATAGCACTATGGAAAATATTTGATTTATGAAGGAATGCATCAAGAAAGGAAGAGAAAAATGGAACTACAAAACAGCCAGAAAACAAATGATAACATGGCATTAGTAAGTCCTTACCTATCAATAATTACTCTGTTAATGGGTTGAATTCTCCAATCAAACGGCACAGTGACCGGATAGATAAAAAAGCAAGATCCAACTGTATGCTACCCACAAGAGACTCACTTCAGCTCTAAGGACACATGTAGATTCAAAGTGAAGGGGTGGCAAAAGATATTCCATGCAGGTGGAAACTGAAAGAGATCAGGGTTAGCTAAACTAACGTCAGACAAAATAGGCTTTAAGCCAAAAATGGTAACAAGAGACAAAGATGATCATTATATAATAATAAGGGGGTCAAGTCTTCAGGAATATATAACAATCATAAATATATATGCACCAAACATTGGAGCACCCTAACAAAATTGAAAGGAGAAATAGACAACAATACAATAATAGTAGGAGACTTCAATACCCCACTTTCAACATTGGATAGATCATCCATAGAGAAAATCAACAAGGCAATAATGAACTTGAATCATACTTTGGACAAATGGACCTAACAGACACATACAGAACATTTCATTCAACAGCAGCAGAATGCACCTTCTTCTCAAGTACACATGGAACATTCTCCAGGATAGAACACACAACAGTTCATAAACAAATCTTAACAAATCTAAGAACACTGAAATCATACCAAGTATCTACTCTAACTACAATGGTATGAAACAAGAGATCAATCACAAGAGGAAAGCTGGAAAATTCACAAATGTGTGGAGACTAAACAACATGCTCCTGGATAACAAATGGGTCAAAGGAAAAATCAAAAGAGAAATCAAGAAATATTTTGAAACAATGAAAATGGAAGCACAACATATCAAAACATATGGGTTGCTGCAAAAGTGGTTCTAAGAGGGATGTTTATAGTGATAAACAGCTACATTAAGAAACAACAATGATACCAAACAATCTAACTTTTCACCATAAAGAACTAGAAAAAGAAGAGAAAACTAAGCAAAAGTTAGCAGAAGGAAGGAAATAACAAAGATCAGAGCAGAAATAAACGAAACAGATTCCAGAAAAACCATGGAAAAGATCAGTGAAACTCAGAGCTGTTTTTTTGAAAAGATAAATAAAATTGACAAATCTTTAGCTAGACTAACTCAGAAAAAACAGAAAGAGGACTCAAATACATAAAATAAGAAATGAAAGAGGAGACGTTATAGCTGATACCACAAAAATTCAAAGGATCATGAGAGACTATACTATGAACAATCATGTGCCAACAAACTAGAATACCTAGAAGAAATGGATAAATTCCTAAAACATACAACCTTCCAAGATTAACTCATGAAAGAATAGAAAATCTGAAGAGACCAATATCAAGTAAGGAGATTTAACCAGTAATCAAAAATCTTCCAAAAAAGAAAAGCCCAAAATCAGATTGTTTCACTGGTGAATTCTACCAAACTTTTACAGAAGAATTAATGCCAATCCTTCCCAAACTCCTCCAGAAAATTGAAGAAGAAGGAACATTCCCAAACTCATTTCATAAGTCCAGCATTACCCTGATGCCAAATCCAGACAAGGACACTACAAGTAAAGAAAAGTATAGACCAATATCCCTGACGAGTATAGATGCAAAAATTCTCAACACAATATGAGCAAACCGAATTCAACAGCACGTTGAAAAGATCATTCATCATGATTAAGTGGGATTTATCCCTGGGATACAAGGATGGTTCAATGTACACAAATCAAAAAATGTAATACACCATATTAACAAATGAAGGATAAAAAGCATAAAATCATCTCTATATATGCAGAAAAAGCATTTCACAAAATTCAACATCCACTTATGATAAAAACTCTCAACAAAGCGGGAATATAGGGAACATAACTCAATATAACAAAGACTGTATATAAGAAGTCCAAAGCTAACATTTTATACTCAACGGTAAAAAGCTGAAAGCTTTTCCTCTAAGATCAGGAACAACACAAGAATGCCCACTCTTGTCACTTTTATCACACATAATATTGAAAGTCCTAGCCAGAGCAATTAGGCAAGAAAAAGAAATAAAAAGACATTCAAATTGTAAAGGAAGAAGTGAAACTGTCACTATTTGCAGGGTACCTAATATTATATATTGAAAACCATAAAGACTCCACCAAAAAACTGTTAGAAGTGATAAATGAATTCAGTAAAATTGCAGGATACAAAGTTGATATACAAAAATATGTTCCATTTCTATACAATAATAATGAACTAACAGAAAGAGAAATTAAGAAAAAAACTCCCATTTACAATTGCATCAAAAATAATAAAATACCTAGGAATAAATTTAACCAAAGAGGTGAAAGACTGGTACACTGAAAACTATAAGACATTAATGAAAGAAATTAAGGAAAACACAAACAAATGGAAAGATATTCTGTGCTCATGAATGGAAAGAATTAATATTGTTAAAATGTCCATACTATCCAAAGGAATCGACAGATTCAATGCAATCTCTAACAAAACGCCAATGGCAATTTTCACAGAAATAGAACAAACAATCCTAAAATTTGTATGGAACCACAAAAGACCCCAAGTAGCCAAAGCACTATTGAGAAAGAAGAGCAAAGCTGGAGGCATCACACTCCCTGATTTCAAACTATATTAAAAAGCTATAGTAACCAAAACAGTATGATATTGGCATAAAAACAGACACGCAAATCTATGAAACAAAATATAGAGCCCAGAAATAAACCCACACATATATGGTTAATTAACTTATGACAAAAGAGCCAAGAATATACAATGTGGAAAAGGCAGTCTCTTCAATAAATGGTGTCGGGAAAACTAGACAGCCCTACACAAAACAATGAAACTGGACCACTGTCTTACACTGTACACAAAAACCACTTCAAAGTGGATTAAAGACTTGAATGTGAGACCTGAAACCATTATACTCTTAGAAGAAAACATATGCAGCAAGCTCCATGACATCAGTCTTGGCGATGGCTTTTTGGATCTGACACCGAAAACAAGGACAAGAAAAGCAAAAATAAACAAATGGGACTACATCAAACTAAAAAACTTCTACAAAGTGAAGGAAATCATCAACAAAATGAAATGAGAGAAAATATTTGCATACATCTGACAAGGAGTTAATATCCAAAATATATAAAGAGCTCACACAGCTCAATAGCAAAAAAAAACCCCTCTGACTTAAAAATGAGCAGAAGATCTGAATAGATATTTTTCCACAGAAGACATACAGATGACCAACACGTATATGAAAAGATGCTCAACATCACTTCAGGGCAATGCAAATCAAAACCACAATGAGATATCACCTCACATCTGTTAAAACGCCTATTATCACAAAGACAAGAAATAACAAGTGTTGGCGAGGATGTAGAGAAAAGAGAACCCTTGTGTACTGCTGGTGGGAAAGTAAATCGGTATAGCCACAGTGGAAAACAGCATGAAAGTCCCCCCTAAAATTAAAAATAGAACTATCATAGGATCCAGCAATTCCACTTCTGGGTATTTACGCAAAAAAATGAGAACAATAACTCAAAAAGATATATGCACCCCCATGGGCACTGCAGCATTATTTACAATAGCTAACACGTGGAAATGACCTAAGTGCCCACTGATGGTTGAATGAATAAAGAAGATGTGGCATGTATATATACACACAATGGAATATTATTCAGCCCTAAAAAGAATGAAATCTTGCCACTTGCAACAACATGGATGGATCTTGAGGACATTACGCTAAGTGAGGTAAGTCAGAGAGAATAACAAACACTGCATGATCTCCCTTATCTGCGGCATCCAGAAAAAAAGCCAAGCTCATAGATACAGAGAACAAAATTGTGGTTCCTGTAGGTGGGGTGTAAGGGGTGGGCGAAACGGGTGAAGGGAGTCAAAGGTACAAACTTCCAGTTATAAAATAAACAAGTAATGGGAATGTAATGTACAGCATGGCAACTACAGTTAATAATACCGTCTTGCTATATGAAAGTTGCTAAGAGAGTAATCTTAAAAGTTCTCCTCACAGACAAAAAAATTCTGTAACTACGTATGGTGATGGATGTTGACTGGACCTGTTGTGCTGATCTTTTCACAACATATACAAATATCGAATCATTATGTCATATACCTGAAACTAATATAATGTTGTATGTGAATTGTACCTCAATAATATGTATATATTTTAATAAAATATATATAAAGAACTAGAGAAGACAAGCCCCATCCAAGGAGGGCAGGCTCTACTCAGCTCCAGCAGCCTGTGGAGAATACGAGCCCAATGTTGCCAGATCATCTGAGTTTTTTCCAGAGAAGCTAGAAATACACATTTCTAATTGTCAAACCCCCCAATTTTTAAATGTTTCATTGGAAACATTGCAGGCCAAACAAAACATTTCAGCTGGCAGGCCATGGCCTGGTTTTACACGCTTCGAAGTCAGACAGGCCTGGGTACAAATCCCAGCTTTACCATTTACCAGTTGTGTGCCATTAGGGAAGCCCTCCGAGCCTGTGTTTTCTCATCTGTAAAAAGGGAATGATAACAGTACTACCTCACAGGCTTGTTGTGAGCATTAAATGAGATAATGGAAGCACAATGCTTAACACAATAGACGTAATGAACTCTCAGTAAGTTTGATCTGTATCATTCCTCCCACAAACACAAGAAGTCAGCCCCTTCTCCCAGCCCTGGCCTTCCTGTCCACAAGCTAATTTTCTTCAACCGTGTACCTGAAGTGGATATAAAAAGGGCCCCGTTGGCTGCTAAGCACCCCCAGTCATTCCCTTTTTTAGCGAGGGTTTAGCCTTGGCAGAACAACTGGACAGGGCTTGCTTTTCTGGCCCCTGCCACACGTTTTACTGCCAATTGTGGTGATTTGAAATTGGTCATTTTTTTGAAGCATCATCCAAGACTATCCTGACATCTCAGGCAGGTGTTCAACCCCTTGGCCCCTCATATTCTTCAGCACATTTTTTGCGTGTGTGTGAGGAAGATTTGTTCCGCGCTAACACTGTTGCCAATCTTCTTCATTTTGCTTGAGGAAGACTGTCGCTGAGCTAACATCTGTCCCGATCTTCCTCTGATTTATGTGAGATGCCACAACAGTGTGGCTTCAGCAGTTCTAGGTCTGCGCCCGGGATCCGAAACTGTGAAGCCTGGGCCACCGAAGTAGAGTGTGCGAACTTAACCACTATGCCACCAGGCCAGCCCCAGCACATTTTTACATATAGAGCCCACTCTGCTACTCTTCTTTCTAACACAGCAGCCTGTCGGAGTAAAAGTAAAACATTCTTAGAGAGTAGGTCAATGTTTTCCTCAGCTCTGCTGTGCAGGATGAATGATTCTCCCACACTGCCTCTCCACCTCCACCCACAAAGCATCACCAGCATCCACCGGAATGCAAGCCATGTTCTGACCACTGAGTCGGGACTCCTCTAGGAACATCACTAAATGCATTTTACCTCTCTGACTCCAGGAAAGAAACCTACATCCCACGCGTTTTTTAGGAAAAGGAGTTTGAACACAACTTTGGTGATGAAGGGTAGACTGTGGGTTAAGCGTGTTATATAACGTAACCTATCCCAAAGTGTGGTGTACATGCCTCAGCAGGCACATGAGATGATGTTAAGTGGCACACAGACTTTTTAAACAGTTATGCAGTTTAATGGGAGTTACAAACATATAAATACCTTGTTATCTGTGATTCAGTAGATGTGAAGGCTAGGAAAATACAAAAACATCTTGAAAACGAGTTCATTAAAATAGCTGTATTTAAACAATCGTATAGGTGATAGGCACTCATGGAAAAAGCATGAACTGTTAGAGGAATGATTGCAATAGTTACACGTCATCAAAACAGTTATCATCTTAGGAGTCAGACAAACCTTGCCAAAATCTGGTCTACCACTTACTAGCTGTGTGACTTCAGGATAGTAACCTAATTTCTCTGATCCTCAGGGTAAAATGGAGGATAGCAATAGTGCCTGCTTCACTGGATTCTTGTTAAGCTTAAGGGAGGGATTTTCCAGTGTAATGATGGGGTGCACAAAATCCAGAGGCAGGTGTCCCGTTTCAAATCCCAGCTCTACCACTTACTGGCTAAGTGACGTCGAGCAACATACTTAACATTTCCGTGCCTTAGTCTTCCCATCTGTAGCATGGGATTGTTACGAGGGTTAAATGAGCTAACACATTTGAAGTGCTTAGAACTATTCCTACAGTATATTAAGTGTTATCTGTTTGTTAGATTAAAACTAAATGTATATAACGCTCCCAACACCTGGTAAATCCTCTTGAAATGTTACCCATTGGTGTTGCTTTGTATTCTCAATGCCTGGAACCAACAAATCTGCAAGGAGCATTTGATTCAGAAAGAGCATTTAACTGGTCAGCGCTCATAGAGAACTGACGGAGCCCAGAGCCTCTCTGCAGTAGGAAGGAGAAAACAGGGCCCGATGGAAGCTGAGCCTTCTTGAAGGACTGCCAGGAATGGGGTTGGAGAGAGGGCCCAGCTACCGTTCTCTATCCTGTTAAGATAGGTGTGGGTCCCTTCAACTGACAGATGAAGAAATTAAGTTTCAGAGAAATTCAGCCAGCTGCCTATTGTCACCCAGCCTATAAATGACAGAGCCAGATGGAATGCTACTTTGCTGGAGGACTTACATCCACGGTGGAGGAATATAGAATCGATCCACTGGGGTGATGAAAGTGGTATTTTACGGAAATTAGTATGGCAGAGGTATGGTGGTGATGATAGAAATCTAACATCAATAGCATTAAGGGAGATTCCACCACGATTATCGAGTACCTCTAAACATTCTCAGATCTCTCTAATCCCCCAAAACTCTCCTGTGATACCGCATCTCTGTCTTCCTACTTACTGACCAGTAGTAACCCTTTTCTGTGAAAGAGTACTCTATTTCTATCTCCATTCCGCACCTCCCACTCACTCCTCAACCCACTGCACTTTGGCTTTTCTTCTCCAACCCATCACTGACTGCTGTGGGGTGCCAGCAAATCCACTCTCCTCAATCTTCACACAGTTGCTCAACAAATATTGAGTCTCTGCTAAAGTGCCAAACACAGTTCCCACCACTGATACACGACAGCACATGAGACAAGGTCTGTCTTCTCATGAAGTTCACAGATAAATAAGCAAACAAATATGAACAAAATAATCTTATGAAGAAAAAATATATGTGTGCAATGGGGGAGAGAGCAGTGCTTTAGATTAGGAAGTCAGGAAGGCCTCGATGCAGAAGTAGCGAACAAGGGAAAACAAAGTCCCCAAGTGACTGTATTAAGCAGTTCTAATAAGAATTGAACGTGACGATCTGTTACACAGGTTAGTAAGCAAGTTATCTGTGAATTTTAAAATGTGATGAAAATGTAAAATAAAGTGAGAAAAAAATCTAAAAGCAAATAACTTTCTGAAATCAAGTTAAGACTAATTAAAGCACAGGACATTTGGTCAAAAAAGAAAATTCTAGACCACGCATATAATGAAATGGAAAAGAGAGAAGGAACAACCTGGTAAGTCAACTTTGATCTCACACCAGTAGTCTTCCCATGAAAACAAGTACTTTAATTGACCATACTCTTATTTCCTAAGCTCACAGGATTCTGAAGAAAAATCTTCCGATCTGCTGACTGGGTGCTCCCAAACTAGTTTACTCAATGAGGGCGAATATCACTAACAGCGGGGCACATGAGGGTCATATCCTCCGAATAGATGCTGTCATCGGGCCGAACCTGTTTCAGCACCTTCTAGAGGTAGGTAGAGCAGAAAGCTCCAGGCAGCACATTGACATTCTTCATCTTAGTCAGGGCATCTTGGAGCCCTTCTGGTGAGAAGATGCAAAATCAATTACTCAGGTATTGTGACAACAACTCCTTTCCAAGAAGGAGGAATGAACTGGAGAGTGAAGTAAGGTGATTAGTGTAGGGCTTGCATTTAAATGAGGTTCAGAAATAGTTGTGAATGTTGATAAAATTAGGAGCAATGGAAGATCTCGGATAAACTTATAGATTGCAGATCACCTCTGACTGGAAGGCAGGCCTAAAGGGCTTCAGCAAGAAGATCACACAGTACCTCTAGGCTACATAATTCCTCCAAGTGCCTCGATTAAGGGGTTCCCGTCCATAAATTAAAGGAGAATTTAACATTGGAAAATCTATCACTATAGTTTACTTAAATAAACCAAGAGAAAAAAATGTTCCCAAAGCTGCCAAAACCACTGAAAGGGCATTGTGATAGCTATTAAGTCATTTAAAAGACCTAGAAAACCGAAATTGTTATTCTGAGCACATAGGCCTCAAACAAAATCCCAATATCACCTTTGCTGATGAAATGCCACTATCATTCCTATTAGAGTCAGAAATGTGACAAGGAAGCTTTTTATCAGCATTTTGATTTAGAACTATTTGTGAAAACTTGGCAATTAAATTTTTAAAAAGTTTAAACACTGAAAAAGAGTCTAAATATTTTCAGTTGACCAGATGATACTGCAAATGACTAAAAATCTACAACAGTTTAGCCTCAGGGAACTTCACACTTTCAGAAATAAATAGAAACACCAGGAGTTACTATGTCAGTAATATCTGCCAGTATTAACTGCCCGAAATATTAAAAGAGTAATTTTAAATAATTTATTTTAAAATTCATTTAAAAATAATGAAGAACCATTATATTACATTAACGGAAATTACAAATTCAAATACAAAATAATTTTTTAAATGATTAGGGACGGGCATTGTCTCAGATATTTGAAAATCAACTTAACAAACTGGCCTAACAAAGTCAGAGGGATTCTCATATCTGCTTCTACACTTATCTGTTGTATACCACACATAACAAACTTCGGGAAAATTGCACCGTACGTTTGTGAGAGAATGAGAGTGAAAAAGGAAAATATCACTATAACAAAAATACTCCCCCTTAAGGCTGACCTAGAGAAACATCTAAGAGAAACGACGGTTTAGGAAAGCCGGGAAACGTAACAAGGTCAAGGAAAATCCAGGATTTCCCGTGGAATAAACTGTACTCAAATATATATAAAGTATAGCCAATAATATTTCCTTTATGGTAAAAATACTTTACCTTTTAGCCGAATGCCACACGATCACCAAACTAGAGTAGATCCCTCCTTTTCGGGCGACAGCTCTTTTCCCGCCAAGTGAGGTGGCTCTGAAAAGAGCCTTTGGGTTGCGATGCTCAGGTGCTCCTGAGGCAGCTCAGCGGCGGCTGATGTATCTGATGAGGGCCTTGGTGCCCTCGGCCACGGCGTGCTTGCCAAGGTCTCCCGGCAGCAGCAGGCGCACAGCGGTCTGGATCTCTCCGTACGAGATGGTGGAGCGCTTGGTGGAGCGGACCAGGCACGTGGCCTCGTCGGCGATGCGCTCGAAGATGTCCTTCGCGAACGAATCCAGGACGCTCACGGCCTCCTGAGACAGGCTCAGGCCCTCGTGAACCTGCCTCAGAACCCTGGGGAAATAGGTGGCGAAACTGTCGAGGCGGCGGCGGCGGCGGCGGCGGCGCCTTGGCTGCTTCTGCTTCAGACTCTTCGGGTCGGCTTCCGTGGGTTCCGTGGTGCCGAGGCTTTCCTCAGAGGAAGGCTCAGAGCCGGGCTCAGCCATGTCAGAGTTGGTGCTGCAGCAGTTTTGAAGGAAGAACAATGGCAGCCGCTGAGAGGTGGTGGCGCATTCATGGCGCTACCTCTCTGACGTCATCGGCAAACTCTCTATGTGATTGGATGAAATGCAACGCGCTAACTGGCACCCTGTCACATGTGACCGGTCATCCTCCTGCTTGGCATCACACCCACCAGCCAGTGTGGGAATCTGTCAACCTCTAAACTACCTGTGACCTTCAGCAGAACGTTTTTGAAAGATGCCGTATAGGGCAAAAGATCATCTGATGACGTCAGCCGATTCATGCCCCAAAAGAGGAACTTTGGAAAGATCGTACCAAAAGCACCCAAATTGTAGAAATTTGTTTTAGCTCCTTGAGAGACTGCGACCTCCATCTCCCAAGTCCCTGTTGCCATCAGAATGACTCTGGCCACTTTGGGTCCCTTCCCTCCAACCCTGTGGGAATCTCCTGTTGTCCTGGGCTATGCCACTCTGGATAGAGCAGGAAATATCTGACATGGGCAGCAGGGTTTTCATGGAAATTAAGGGATGCAATTAGCCAACTTCTGCCTCTGGATTTGATCAGAACCCTCAGGGAGACAGAAAAAGGTGAAATAAGACAACTGCAGTCTCTAAACACAGAACACAGACACAAATGGAATACTTAGAAAAATACTTAAACAGTCACCAATTTTAAAATTCTTTTCTTGCCATTACTTAGGTCCCAAAATGTATCCCACATACTTGGATTGGTGGATTAATAGCAGAACTGTTGGTTAAAAAAAATGATTAATTCTCTAAGAAACTATCATGGGGAGAAAAACAAAACATAAAGGGGAAAGACTTGACAATTAATAGCCTATCCCTTTTCAAGATGCTCAGTGGTGAAAGGTTGAAAGCTTTTCCTCTAAGATCAGGAATGAGAAAAGGATGCCCACTCTCACCACTCCTATTCAGCATAGTACTAGAAATCCTAGCCAGAGCAATCAGGCAGGAAAAAGAAATAAAAGGCATCCAAAGAGGAAAGAAAGAAGTTCACTTGTCTCTGGAGATCATATGATCTTCTATAGAGAAAATCCTAAAGATTCCACCAAAAAACTGTTTGAACTACTCAATCAATTCAGTAAAGTGGCAGGGTACAATACCGACAAACAGAAGACAGCTGTGCTTCTATCTGCCTACAACATAACATCTGAAAAGAAATAAAGGAAACAATCCCACTTACAAAAGCATACAGTGAGGAATACACCTGACCAAGGAGGGGAAAGATCTGTACACTGAAAACTATGAGACTTTGAAGAAAGAAATTAAAGAAGACACAAACAAATGGAAAGATATCCTGTGTTCATGGAGCGGAAGAATTTATATTGTTAAAATGTCCATATCACCCAACGCCATCTGTAGATTCAATGCAATCCCTATCAAAATCCAATGGAATTTTTCACAGAAAGAGAAAAAGCAATCCTAAAATAGGTATGGAGCCACAAAAGACCCCAAATAGCAAGAGCAATCCTGAGAATGTAGAGCAAAGCTGGAGGCATCACACTTCCTCGTTTCAAACTACATGACAAAGTTATAGCAGTCAAAACAGCAAGGTACTGGCCTAACAAGACACATCTAGAACAAAGGAACAGAATAGAGCGTCCGGAAATAAACCCACTTATCAATGGGCACCTAGTATTGGACAAGGAGCCAAGGATACTCAAAGGGAAATATGGTCTGTTCAGTAAATGGTGCTGGGAAAACTGCACAACCATCTATACAAGAATGAAATTAGAACCTTACCTTATACCACTCACAATAATGAACTCAAAAGAGACTAAAAACTTAAATTTAAAACGGAACCAGAAAGAGTCTTCCTGGGCTGTTCACCTTAGTGGCACAGAGAGTAACGGGTTGGTTTCTGGCCTGCTGTTTTTTCCTTTGATTGGTTTTATGCTGTTAATCATAATTACTTAAGAATATTAGGGGGCTGGTCCAGAGACCTAGTGGCTAAATTGGCCATGCTACACTTTGGTAACACAGGTTTCATTCCCAGGTGTGGACTTACACCACTCATTGATGGCCATGCTGTGGCAGCAACCCACATGCAAAATAAAGCTAGATCGGGAAAAATACTAGCTCAGGATGAATCTTAATCAAGCCAAAAGAGGAAGATTGGCAACACATGTTAGCTCAGGGCCACTTTCCCCAGCAAAAAAAAAAAAAAGAAAAGAAAAGAAAAAAGAAAAAAGAAAAAGAAGAGGAGTATATAATTTATCTAGGGCTGCTGGTTCTGTTAAGTGTCTTTGAGATTTTTGTTTTCTATCTGTAAACTGCAGTGGATCCTGAATTCTTCTAGTTTCCTTAAACATCTGGTACAGAACTCCAGATTAACGTTTTCAATTTTTTTCTGTCCTTTTCATTTGGGATCATTGAAAACTAAAACCACCCTTTTTCCTGAAGGCCTGCAAACTGAAGCTGGACAACTTGGTATAAACGTAAGAGGGAGCACCACGATACTCCATGTTTGGACAATCTTCACACCACTTGCTCCCTAACCCACTCAATAGCTTTGCCTGAATGCCTGGTGACATCATCGGAGAAGTTTTAAACTGCAGGGGGTGCTTCAACCCTGACCTCTAGAGATCCTCTTGGCTGACCATCCCTTGTTCACAGAAATTGATTTACAGTTTGCTCCAATCAATAACCTTGTTTTTCTTCTCGTGTCTCTAGAAATGCTTCTTATTAAATATCTAGTTACCTGCTTCCACGATATAGGCCTAACTTTGGAAGAGCCTTCCTGTGTTCTAAAGATGAGCCAAAAGACCTGGAGGGAACTCAAATCAAGGAGCGAAATGTCGTCAGATGTTTCTCTGCACCATCTTTGTCCTAGAGACTGGGTCCTGTTGAAATCCTGGACTTCATCCCTGCTGGATGGGACCATACAAGAAATGCCACAGGAAACAGGAGCCAGGCCATATTAAAACATCACAACTGGGATCACCCCAACTTTGGATGACTTCATAATCTGGATGCTGACTTTTCTCAATGGACAAATGAACCCCTGACAGACCACAAGTTGCTATACAGAAGATGGTCTCCTAAAGAAATGGAAGGAATGACTCCCAGGTTCTTACCTTACCTGTTGGACTACTGGACAGCAGGCTACTTGGCTACATCACATGTCACCTGAGTTTCTGGGCACGAACCTTGATTGGTTTACAGGCCTCTTTGCCTAGATTCCCCAAGGATTGAGGTCCATTATGCAGAGGGGATACTAAAATTTGGGCTTTCTATTTTGCTAATCTCTGTGGCCATTTATGTAATTATAAAATGTGAACTTCAGTGTTGTTCCAAAGTCATTGATCAGAGTACTAAAATATTAGTCATGCAAAGCACATCTCACTCTCCCGACCTGCTACCCCAAAATATTTTAAGATAAAGGTAAGAGAGTCTCATTCCACTGATCCTGATCTTCACACTTTCACAGGAGGAAGCAGCCAGAGAGGTCTTCCCCTCCATTCCTCAAGACTGGGGAATAATTATGAGACAGTGGGGATCGAAACTGAGGATGAAGATGTTAAAAAATCTTCTCTGGGCTAGAAGAAGAGAAGAAAAACTATGAGATAAGCTTTCCTAACTGCAGCTGTGTGTATTCAGCATAAGCAACTGTTGTTTAAAACTAACCAGGTCTTTCTGTCCCTCCTTAGTATAGGAGTGAGCTGTCTTTCCCTGAATGTCAAGGTGCAGACATCAAGATTTAGTCTTCGCGGCCAAAGGCAGGCTGAAGATGAAAACTAACCAGAAAAGTCCAGAGAGTTAAGTGAAAAGAAATTCAGGCTTCAAGGCCAAAGGCAGGCTGAAGATGAAACCTAACCAGAAAAGTCCAGTAAGTCAAGGGAAAAGCAATTCAGTCTTCAAGGGCAGATGCAGGCTGGTGGGAAGGCACCAATTAGCAAGGTTACAAGCTCCCCTTCCCCTACCTAAAACCCCACGTAAAACCCTCTACCTCTTTCCATTCGAGGAGATGGATCTGAGTTCTAACTCGCTTCTCCTCATATGGCTGCCTTTCGATAGTAAACCTCTTTCCTTGCCAGAAGCCTGGCGTTTCAGATTTTTTCCTTGTTGGCCCTACTGTGTGGTGGGTAAACGATCCCGTGTTTGTGTGCAGCAACAACCATGCTTCTCTGGATTAAATAGCTGAAAAGGAAATACTTTAGGAATCGCTTAGGCAAGTGTTTCTCTTAAGCATACAGCAGGGTGGTATTGCAGATATCAGGGACTGTTTCTGCTTTTCCTCCTCCTTCGATTCCCTCTGTGACCCCAAACCTGCCTCACTTATGACTCTGAGGCTATGTACCTTTGTAGGCAAGGTGGAGAGGGATGGATTACAATGAAAGTGTCAGGTCTTAGGGGACCCCTGAAAGGAAAGGACTGTGAGGAAATTGGGAAAACTCAGTGGTCCCAAATAGGGAACTCTGGAATTGGGACCAGTTTCTGGTACAGTTCTTTTCAGCATGTACGGGCTTGATACATTCTCCTTTCTGCCAACCCTATGTCTATATCTATAGTCCTCTATGTCCATGGATACAGGGATGGGAGAGGATGTCCACTAAAGTTAGGAACGTCGCGCCACTTAAGGTGAACTTTCTGGCCTGGATTATAGGGGAACATTACATGTGCGAGATCACCCAGGCAGGGGGAAGTCAAGTGAAGAAGTATTCCAGAGTTTTCTACTGTGGCTCAGGGAAACAAGGACTTGGTTGTATGGACCTATCATGTACGTGACACCCAGCAGCATCTCAAAGCGGATGTGTTGTGTGGCACTGTTTGTTAGACTCTTGAAGGCTGCTCACTCCTGGACACTTCTTGCATTGAAAAGGCATCTCAGATTTCCCCTGTTCTTGACTCTCTGCGGGCCTGTAATTGCTTTGACCAAAGGAGGATGGAGGAAGTGATGTTATACCCATTACAGAGATAATCTTTAAGAGGACACATAGCTTCTGCCTTGCTGTTTCAAGGATCTGAGCTGCCAAGTAAAGGATCTGCCTATCCAGCTGGACACCCACGTGGATAGGCCCCTCCATGGCAGCGGTATGTGACTGTGAGGTGTCCCTCAAATTGAAGAGTCCTTTAGACATCAGCTGAACACCCTTTGGTGACTCCAGCCTGGTTTATATTTTTAGGGCTCCCTTATACTTCTGATTTGGACAACAAATGGGGTAGAAAATGTAAAAATCTTCCATTCAGACCATGAAAAATAACTTGACAAAATCATTATCTACGTGATTTTAAATGCTCAGCTTCGTGTGAAAAGTGATGGAAGTTACAGTTCACTGAGACCTTTCATAACTGTAGATGCTTGAATGACTGGACCCTTAATGAAAAACTGGAGTTTTCCTAGAGAGAAAGGAAGATGGCAAAGAAAATTCTATTCCACGTCCTTGATTTCGGATGGTGGAAAGTGTCCTTGAGAGTTTGTAATCACAAGAGTGTCCTCATGTAGCTTTGGGGTTCATATACACTGTCATCATGGTCCAAATCATTCCCTGTGGTAAAACTTCTTCAGCGGTTTTCTCATCATCATATATTTTCTAGTAATAAAAAGTAGCTTTTTTCACTTGAGGATTGGAATCACTTTAATACGAGTAGAATTAGCTGTTTGTTGAAAGTCTCACAGGACATACTCTTGTAAGCCTGACCTATGGGATCCTAGCTCATTGAAGACCTCCATTTCTTCAATTCTTCTTAAGCCCTTTTGGTTCGAGTCCTGTAATTTATTTTTATAGAGATTCGTTAAAGAAATGCCTCTGCCTATATTATAATAGAGCTTTTTTATTAAGATTGCATTTTTCCTTTTTCTCCCAAAGCCCCCCGGTACATAGCTGCATATTTTTAAAGATTTTATTTTTTTTTTCCTTTTTCTCCCCAAAGCCCCCCGGTACATAGTTGTGTATTCTTCGTTGTGGGTCCTTCTAGTTGTGGCATGTAGGATGCCGCCTCAGCATGGCTTGATGAGCAGTGCCGTGTCCGTGCCCAGGATTCGAACTGGCGAGACCCTGGGCCGCCAAAGTGGAGCATGTGAACTTAACCACCTGGAAACGGGGCGGGCCCCCAACATAATACACTTTTGAAAGGAATATAGTTTTCATTTTGAAATACTTCCCTCTTATTGATTCTTTTTCTCTCACTCTGGTAGTTTCTCAGAGAATTAGAGTAATCTTTTCTTCAGCTAATAGCTCTTATATTTACTCATGAATTCAAGTATGTGAGGTATCTGGGCGACTCAAGTAATGGGAAGAAAAGAATTTTAAATTTGGTAAATAGTAACTATTTCTAGTATTTCTATAAGGCTCCCCATTTTACTTCATGTTCTATCTTTGCAGAAAGTGGTTTGGCCATCCTCCGTCTTTCCTTGATGCACTGAGGGTTTTGATTAGAACTGGAGGCAGTCGTTGGTCAAGCGTGTCCCATGATTTCCAGGAGCACTCTGCTGGTCATGTCTGACAGTTCCTGGTCAAGCCACAGCGGCTCAGCCCTGGAAAGAGTAGATTCTGGGTTGAAGGAAACTGGCCCCAAAGTGGCCGGACTCGCTCTGATGTGGCATGGACTTGGGTTGGGGAGGTCAGGCTCTTAAGGCACGGAAACTGAAATCGCTAGCATTTGAGTGTTTCTGGTGAAGTCTTTTCAAAGATCTCATACCGTAGGCATCAATCAGCAGTTGTTGTCAGTTGACCTTTTGCTCGATGCGGCATGTTGCAGAAATTCTCTGCTGGAGGTCACAGGAAGTTCAGAGGTCTGATTGGTGGACGTGATGCCAAGCAGGAGGGCATGCAATCACCTGACAAGGCGTGGCTTGGAGATAGGCCTCCCTGGGTTGCATTTTATCCAATCAGGTAGGGAGCTTGCCGGTGACTGCAGATAGGCCGCGCTATAAATGGGCCGCCAGCCCTCAGCAGTCGCCATCGTCCTTCCTTCAAAAGACCGCCTCTGGCATGGCTGAGCCCGGCTCTGAGGCTTCCTCTGAGGAAAGCCTGGGCACCACGGAGCCCACGGAAGGCGCCCCGAAGAGCCCGAAGCAGAAGCAGCCAAGGTGCCGCCGCCGCCGCCGCCGCCACTGCCTCGACAGTTTCGCCACCTATTTCCCCAGGGTTCTGAGGCAGGTTCACGAGGGCCTGAGCCTGTCTCAGGAGGCCGTGAGCGTCCTGGATTCGTTCGCGAAGGACATCTTCGAGCGCATCGCCGACGAGGCCACGTGCCTGGTCCGCTCCACCAAGCGCTCCACCATCTCGTACGGAGAGATCCAGACCGCCGTGCGCCTGCTGCTGCCGGGGGACCTTGGCAAGCACGCCGTGGCCGAGGGCACCAAGGCCCTCATCAGATACATCAGCCGCCGCTGAGCTGCCTCAGGAGCGCCGGAGCATCGCAACCCAAAGGCTCTTTTCAGAGCCACCTCACTTGGCGGGAAAAGAGCTGTCGCCCGAAAAGGAGGGGTCTACTCTAGTTTGTTGATCTTGTGGCATTTGGCCGATACGTAGAGTATTTTTACCGCAAAGAAAACATTATCAACTCTACTGTCTACGTTTCTGAGTACAGTTTATTCCATGGAGAATCGTGGATTTTCCTTAACCCTGTTGCGTTTCATGACTTTCCTAATGGGTCATTTCTCTAGGTCAGCTTTAATGGGGGGAATTTCTGTTATACTAATATTTTCTTTTTTCACTGCCATTGCTTCACGAGTATATGGTGGAATTCCCCAGAAGTTCATTATGTGTGGTATGGCAACAGATAAAGTGCAGAAGCAGATATGAGAATCCCTCTGACATCTGTTAGGCCAGATTATGAAGCAGATGTTCAATTATCTGAAACAATGTCAATCTCCTCTCTACTTTTGGATAAAATATTTATCATGTAAATTTGTAATTTATGTTAACATGAGGCAGTGTGTTTATTATGACGATTTTAAGTTATTCTAAAATCAATGTATTGAGGCTTCTGTTCTAAGATTTTGCACGGTAAGTATGGGCAGAATGTAGCATGCATAAAAGTTCTTTGGGGTCCTTGTAATTTTTAGAAGTGTATAGTTGCCCTGAGACCAAAAACGGTTCTAGATATTTACTCACTTGTGCTGCAATCAGATCAACTGAAAATAGCCTCTTTTTCAGTGGTTAAGTCTTTTAAAAAATTCAAAGCCTAATGTTCATTCATTAAACTTTCAAATCCTAAGGCTGAGAGAAAGCTTTCTCGACACCTTCCTGACTCTAATCGGAATGACAGTGGCATTTCATCAGCAAACACGATATTGGGCTTTCATTTGAGGGCTATGTGTTCCCAATAGCATCTTTGGTTTTCCAAGCATTTTCGGTGACATAGTAGGTATCAAGCATTCACAGGTGCCATGTTAGCAACTTTTGAGATTAACATGCTTTTTAATTTTTGGCTTATTCATATAAATCATATTGATAGATTTTCCAATATTAAATCGTGCTAGCGTTCTTGGAAGGAAATCCGTTCCTCCTAGGTGGCTTTTCCTGGACATCATTTAGGTCCTTTCCTCTGCTTACTCGTGTGCACGGTCGCCAACAGGTTAGAGCTCCGATTTCTCACGACTTCCTGGCCACTTGCTTCCTTCAACAGTCCCCAAAGCCCGACTGTGTCCTAGTGCCTTCAATTTTCCAGAAGCAGCCCGGACCCAAGGCTCAGCTGGGTTCACTCTGCAGCAGGAACCTGGACTGTGGTAGAAGGCAAACCAGGGGCTTGGGGAGTGACCGTGACACTTGAGTTACTCTTTCCTTCACCTCTTTCTGTGTGAGTCTCCAACTTTCCAGGCTCCTCATGTTTGAGGCACAGCTGTGCCCGCCCCCAACTAGGGCAAGTTCTGCCTTCCAGGCATTCCTCTACCCTTCTTCTTTGAGCAGTGCCATCCCAAAGTGCTGGATTCTACTCGGAAGTTTCTTTCTTTCTTTCTTTCTTTCTTCCTTCCTTCCTTTATTCCGTTCGTTCTTTCTTTCTATCTATCTTTCTTTCTATCTTTCTTTTCTTTCTTTCTTTCTTCTTTCTTTCTTTCCGTCTTTCTGTCTCTCTTTCTCTCTCTCTTTCTTTCTTTTTTTCTTTCCTAGGAATATTAGCCCTGAACTAACATCCACCACCAATCCTCCTCTTTTCGCTGAGGAAGGCTAGCCCTGAGCTAACATCCGTGCCCATCTTCCTCTACTTTATAGGTGGGACCCCTACCACAGCAGAGCTTGTCGAGCGGTGCCATGGCCGCACCTGGGATCCGAGCTGGCGAACCCGGGCCGCCGATGCTGAACGTGCGCACTTCACCGCTGTGCCACTGGGCCAGCCCCAAATTCTTAGTTTCTTTATTCTTATTCCCTTCTCCAGGAGAGGCTGGCTACTCCTCCCCGAAGGTCAGGCCCCCTCCTCACTCAGGGGAGCTGCAGATCATGGCCCAGCAGGTATGTCAGGGTTGCAAAAGACCTGATGTGTGAGGCTTCCTTGTCTCTGCTCTTTGTTGATAGAGTGACCATATAATTTCTTGTCCAATTAATGTGGACACTTTTGACCTAAAAGGGGCACTACGAATAACTGTGCTAGGACAACAGGGAAAATCAGGATGCGTGGACACCCTTGTAGGGAAAAGATCTGGGGGATAGAATAAGGACATCCCTTGGGGTTTGGGGATTTGCAGAGCACAAAGGTTAGTGGGAAAATGAGAGGGCATCACCTTTTTTGTGGTTTATTCTCCTTGAAGTTCTGGTGCCTTTGTTTTGTGGAGACAAGTAGCATTGCCAGGCTGCATTAACAGGGAAAAGAGCCGCGACATGGTGAGAGTGTCAGTTAGGGTCCCATAGGTGCTGTGCGCTAGTGGGACTAAGCTCTACAGCAAGAGTGGTTAAGGGCACTGGTTTTGGGGTTGGATGAGACTCCCGGGTTCAAACCCCAGCGGTGCCTCTTAGTAGCTGGGGTGCCTTGGATAAGTGACTTGACCTCTCTGAACCTCCTCTGTAGAATAGGGTCTACAAGACTGTTGTGAGGACTCAGTGAGATGACGCAGACAGAGTGCCCAACGAATGGTGGCTATACTTATTCTTGGTCCTGAGATTCAGGCCCTCAGGCAATTGGAGGCGTGGGGGTGAGATTTGGTGCCAGGCAGCTGTATGGACACCCTCTCCTGGCTACCTTGGCCCCATCTGTTTGCTTAGGGCTGACAGCGAGATAAGGGAGGATGACTTTTCCCTCCTGAGCCTCACGTTGGGGAAGTTGCTCAGATAACACTCGTCTGGGTTGTGATGGGACGTTGCTAGGGAGCAATTGGAAGGTGCCTTGTTAGCTCGCTGGTGTTGGGCATTGCCGACTCAGGGCTTTGTTGGCAAGCTGTTCCTCCCCCTACCCATGAAAGCTTGGAGCCCCTCACGCTCTTCCTCTCTGAACCTATTCACCTTTAAAGCCTTGGCTCAAATCCTACCTCCTCTGTGAAGATGACCTGACCCTTGCAGCCTAAATGACTTCTCTCTCCTGGAGCCTCGGGAACTTCAATTGTAAAATGGGCATATGATGTATGAACGCCCCTAAAGAAGGGCCGTGATTAGGACTGAATGAGAGAATGGATGTAGCATGCCAGATGCAGGGTCTGGTACTGGCCTACAGTGGGACCGGCCTCTTTCTCTTCCAACTCTCTGAACTCCCACGACACACGCATCGCGGTCCTGATCAGATGCAGCCTTCCATTGGTAGTCATTCTAGAGTATGGCTGTGCTAGCTCTCCATTCAAGTGTCCTGTCACAGAGGTTGGGGGCCATGTCTTATCCTTCCTCCCCTTCCAGTATCCAGCACTATACAAATCACCGTAATAACCATGCTTTTTTTGGAGCACTTTATGATTCTATGTGGCCGGCACTCTGCGGTGTATGTTATACCCATACGTGTAGACTTTACCCTTTGCCCCTGTATTTTCCTTCCAGCACAGGCAGGCATAATTCTCCCCGTTGAGGAGAGTGAGGTTCCGAGAGGTCGGGTTAACTACTAGCCAAGCTCACATAACTAGTAATGGCATAGGCAGGAATCAAATCCCGGTTTGACTCCTATGCTAGATTAAGTTTCCAGTGAACGCCTGGGACCGCACGAATGGGAGGATGGACAGAAGAAGAGATCAGAATAGGAGTGCCGGCACCCTTACCCCTTATTAGTAGAGGGAGGCTTGCTGGAGAAAAACCTATGCGTAATAAAGATACAGGATTCAGTGGGTCCCCAAGACTAGGTAAGGGCACACGGTACCTCTTGGACAGGAAAATAGAGGGAGGCCAAGCTAAACCCCAGGGCAATTGCCCCAGGGAATTCCACAGTGGCTCCAAGTTCTCAAAAGTTAGGAGTGGGGGACCCGCTCACTGACCGTTCTCAAGGTGAACTCTAGAGGAAGCCCGGGTCAAAGGAGCCTCCTTCGAAAGGGGTTCCTAACCTAGGAACTTTTGAATTCCCCTGGAGTCAAGGCTGGGCTTTTCCCTCCGGAAGCTCCTTGGAAAAAACCAGGAGAGAATAGCAAGCATGGGTTCTATGATTAGGCGTGGAGATGAACTCTGCTGCGCTCTTGCATCAGGGGCGGTGATGGAGAGAGAGCAGAGGGATTTGCTGTTTAATTCGGCAGACCGCAAAGCTCAAGTGGCTTCAGACTGACCTGGAAACCCATCGTTACGACCTTACAGGCAAGAAGGCTGGTAGTCCTAGGCGGGACACAGTGCCCAAACCTCACGCCCTGGGCTAGAGCACTTCAGGGTCTTGGGAGTGTGCTCAGCTAGGCTTTGCCTGGTCCCGGTAGAGCTAGGCCTCTTATGGGTGAGTGCTTCAGGGGTCTATGAGCTGTCTCTTTGGTTCCGCCAGACTTTCCAGGGGTCTCACTCCAGAGGGAAAAGCCCTTCTCTGGCAGAACTCCAGGGTTTTCAGCTCTACCCCTGCCCTGGCTCCCTGAGATTCAGATTTGGGAAGCCTTAGCGAGGGAGCAGGGCACATCCGAGCTCTCCCCCTGCCCCGACTGGCCTGCCAAGGCAGCATCCAATGGCACTCCCGGCTTCTACTCACAGGACCGCTCCCCGCTGACCTGTTCGGGCAGGCGGCGTGGTGCAAGGAACAAGAAGCTGGGCTCACGTGTCAGGTGGAGCTGAGGTCTAATCCCGGCTCACCTGCTTTCTGAACTGTGTGAGGCACGGGTATTGACTCAACTGTTTAGTCTATAGGCTTCTTTCTGCATTGGTGATATAATAGTGCTTGCCTCGTAGAGTATCAGAGATCCATGAAGAGGGCTTTCACGTGCCCCCACCCAACCTTGCAGAAGGGGGAAGAATCAGCTATCAGAAAAACAAGAGGACTGTCAAATCTGTGTGAAATCATCTTTGTGAACTGTACAGCATAACTCCGAGCATTACTTTTTGTTATTCTGTGTGACAGGATACAAATTGGTAACTGTGAAGGTAGAAACGATAGCAAAAGAAAAGCCTGGAATTGCCACATTTGAGTAATGTTCAGTTCTGCGACCGCCATATTTTAGTCACGCTATCGTCCAGAAAGGTCAGGACTTCTCGTGTTAGGGTTTACAGCACAGCTTGCATTCATCTGTTCAGTTATTCAACAAACATTTACCGAGTGCCTACCATGTCAGGCACTGCTAGGTGCTAGGAATCAGAGACGAATAAGCTGAGAGCCCGTAAACTGCTTAGAGTCTACAGAGGGAGGCAGATACTTTAGTCCGATGTTTGTAATATATTAAATGCTGTGAAAGAGATGTGCTTAGGCTGTTTCGGGAGCCCGGATGCAGGGCATCCCACGAAGCTGGGGGCGGGGGAAGGGGGGGTCAGGAAGGTCTTTCTGGGAGAGGTAAAGTCCAAGTCATGTGGGTCTTGTAGCTTCTCTCAGGTTTTATTTCATATTTTGCTGCTTGTTCATTTGGGGTTCTGTTTTCAAAATGAGAAGGAGGCATGAGGTAAGGGAGACATCCTAACGGGCGGAAAGAGCAGGAGCAGGCTGGAGGCTGGGGATGTAGAGCGACCACCTGTCCTACTTTCCCGGGTACTAAAGGGCTTCCCGGGATGACTTGCAGGTACATTAGCAAAACAGTGTCGGTTTTCCTGTGATCGAGGGCACCCACGATGTGGGACTGTCACGTGCTGGGATCGGAAAAGTGCTAGGCGAACTGAGAGGCGTTGGTCACCCTGTGGGGGAGCTGCAAGGGGCTCCGTGTCTGTGCAACCTTAAATGCTAGGCAGGAAGTGGTGGCAGATGAGACTGCGGAGGGAAGCAGGGACCAGATCACGAAGGTCCTGGAGTGCCTATTAAGGAACTTGTACCTTGTCCTCCAGGCAGTGGGGATCCTGGAAGGGTTTTAAGCAGGGAAGTGACAGATGGTCAGATTTGGGTTTTAGTTAGATCACTCTGGCAGTAGTGCAGAGGCTGGATTTCAAGAGGCCGAGACTGGAGGCAGGAGGTGGTTGCCTTAATCCAGGTAACGATGGTGAAGGCTCGATGAGAAGCAGTGGGATGGAGTGGAGGGGAGAGATTCAGGGACCACTTGAGAGCTAAATTTGGTAGCGTGACTAATGGAATGTGGAGACTGAGGGACAGCAGAGTTGACGATGATCACCCCAATTTAGAAGAACTTTACCCAACATTTTGCATAAATGAAAAAATAGAAAATAAATTATAACCGAACACCCATCTACCCACCATCCACCTCAAGGAAAAAAATAGGACAGACCTTGTCAAAGCCCCACGGACCCCCTCCCATATACCAGTCCCCCCCCCCGCCCCCCGCCCCGAGAAGTAACCCCTGCATCGAGTTGATGTTTCTCATTTCCGTGAATTTATTTATGCTTCTGCTACGCAGATATGAGGTGGTAAACAACATACACCGATAGCCTTGATCTGCATGCTTCTAAACTTTATATAGATCACATCATGATGTAAGTGCTCTTCTGTAACACGCTGTTTTCTCTCACTATTGTGTGTGAGATACTGCCATAAGGACATCCACAGCTCCTGTTCACTTATTTTCATTGATGAATGGCATTCATTTGTGCGAATATATCACAGTTTGTTCATCCATTTTACTGTTGACGACCATTTAGCTTGTTTCTAAATCTTTGGTTAAGAAATACAACGCTGCTAACAACCTTCTCCTCCGCGTCTCCTTGTGCCCAGGCCTCTGGATTGGGTACCTAGAGCGGTAATTGCTGCGGTCAGCAGTGTGTGCATCTCCTGCACGTTAATCGATATGCCGGATTGCTCTCCGAAGGGGTCAGTCCACCTTGCACTCCTACTAGCAATGTATGCGAAGTCCCCATTGCTCTGTCTCCTCACCAGCATTCGGGGTGGTCAGTCTTTTGTTTATCCTTGCAGCTCTGATGGTGTGAAATAGTATCTCACCGTGGTCTTAGCAGGCTTTTCTCAGACTACTAGCCAGGTGACGCCTCTTCCCGTGTATTGTTTTCCGTTTGTGCTTCCTCTTCTGTAAAATGCCTGGACTAAGCTTCCTAATTTTTCAGAAGCACCTGAGGCCATAGAATCCCCTCTAAGAGGCACCTAGCCATCGCCATTATTGGAACTGTCTTGTACAGTCACTCTTTATGTCCCTATGTGTTTATTGCCCTGCAGCTTTACTATGATGTGTCCACATGTGTGTCCTGAGTCCAGGGAATCACGACTTTCCTTCATTCCGGGAAATTACAAGCTAGTCCCGCTTTGAAGGTTATCCCTCCCCCCTTTGCCCAGTATCCCGTACACAAACTCCGATGAGGTGAACGTTTTACGTTTTTGGCCCACTCCTTATGTCTCTTCACCTTTTCTCCCTCTTAATCTCTCCAGGAGGCATTCTCCAGAATTCCTTTCGTCTGTCCTCCGATGCCCTCGTTCTCTATCCAGGGGTGTCTAATCAGTTATTTAAAATTACACTAAGCTTGTCTTCCAGTGGTTCCATCTTTCACTTTCAGAAATTTTGTTGGATCCTTTGTGATCTTTGGTTCTTTCCTCCTTCTCATTGTTTATATCCTCTCATCTACCTAAACACATTAAACACTTTTTTTAATAGTTTGCACCTGATGATAAGTCTTTGGAGGAGGATATGCCTGGTTTTTTGAATTATGAGCGTGTTTGGGAGGGCTTTCTCAGTGGGGACCTTCTTAAAGCCTCAGTTAAAGGTGGGCTCCTCCAGAGCAGATTTGACTTGCATTTGCCCCATGCTGAGTTCCTGCCAGAATGCTTTGAGCCATACTGATAGTGTTGATTGGAACTCCAAAGCCGCATGAAGGCAGAATTGGGATCTTCAATTCTCAAAGGGGCCTTTTTCCCCCATCGAGACCCAAGACGTGGAGATATAAGTGTCCTCATCGTGTGCCCATCCTAGTAGCTTAAAGGCCAGCTTTTCACTGAGGGTGTTGTCTTTCAAGGGCCTGGGGTTGACACAAAGGTCTCAGTTGTCTATTAACCTCCGGCTCTTTTCCAGATCTTCCAAGCATTTAAAATAAGGTTTACGATAATCTTTTCAAGTACTTCTACCTGTTTGCAATGGGAGGTTTTTCGATAAGCTGCTGCAAATGGTGCCCCAATAAGAATTGTAAGTGACCCTTAAAAGTATGTACCAGACTAGGGTCACCCAGTGGTATTCAGCTGACTTCAAGGCCACTCTTCAAGACAACTTGCACTCCCTCCCGTGCCTATTGCCTTGAGGGACTGATTGGAGGGCTGGGCTCAGCTGGGCCCCTGTCCTGCTGCATAGATTCTCAGAGCCGCTCTATGTGGTGTCTTCCGCAGGATAAGCAGACTTCCCACATGGCAGTTCAGAGCTCTCAAGAAACCAGGCAGAAGCCACCTGTCCTCGTAAAGGTTAGATCCATAATCATCATAACATCCCCTCCAGCATTTCCCGTTGGTCAAAGCAGTCACCAGCAAGCCCAGGGTCAAGAGCGGTGGATAACAGACAGGACCCCTCAATGGGAAGAATGTCACGGAATGGGGAGCTTTCCTGAGCCTGACACGTAGTGCCACGCAGCTCTCATTTCTGGAGATGCTGCTGGGTGCCACACACTGAGTATAACCGTACAACAAAGTCCTTGGTGCCCTGGCCCAGATGGTAAACTCTGGAGTGGTTTTCCACTTGACTTGCCCCAAGCAAGGTGACCCGGCCCACGTAGTGGATCCCTCTAATCCGCGGCAGAGCCTTCACCCTTAAGGAGCATGAAGTTTCTAACCGTTACGGACATGCTCGCCCACTCATGGGTCCCTGGACATAGACTCACAGGCACACAGAGAGGCAGAAAGGAGGATGTTTCAAGTGAGTACTTGGTGAAAGGAACTTCACCAGGACCTGCTACCGATATCTGATTTTCCCGACTTGGGGCCAACGAGTTTCCGCATATTCGTCATGGCCCTCTTCTTTCAGGGGTCCTGGAAGTCTTGATAATTCAACTGCAATCCATCCCTCTCCTCGGTGCATACAAAAGCACGTGTGGACGGAGTCATTAATGAGGCAAGGCTGAGGCCACAGAAAGAATTTAGAGAGGAGGACAAGCAAAAGCTGCCCCCAATGTCTGTCATCCCACCCTGTTAGAGCTTGGACAAGGGAAGCACTTGTTCATACATTTCAATTTGGATTAATTACCAAAAGGACATAGGGGCCGGAGAAGCAAATCAACACTGCTTGATTTTAGAAGTAATGAGAAGGAAATTTCCTTTTACTTTAAAGTACTTCCTGTCAAGTAGATTAATTCAGAGAAGCATGGTTTCTAGAGTCCTCTGATAGGCTCAAACACAGCAAGGCTGATACCAGACACTGAAGTGAGCTTCAGGAGATCAATCACGGTCCTGGTGTCACATCTAAGCCAGCAGTCACGTGACCTTGGCTAAAGTCCTTCATCTCTCAGGTAAGATCTCCTCTGGGAAAGGACACTGAGTTCCTAGGAGAAATAGAATTCGCTATGCCAGTCCAATTATTTTAACAAGCGCAGTAGTGATGCGCAATTCCTCCTTTAAACAAAATTCCCAGTGGTGCATGACAAACTACCTGTGTGAGCATCATGTCCACCCCAAGTCACGTGGTACTTGCCTAACTTGAACACCCAAGGGCTGCCGTTGTTCACCATTGCCCTGGTGTAGGAACATGTTGGAAGCAGAGTAGCTACATTAAGGGCAGCTTTCAGGATTTCAGAAGAATCCTGGGGCAACAGGAGAGGCCATAAGGGGCAGGACTAACCATGTCACAACCCCCAGATGGGTCCTAGGCAGCATGGCAAGGACTGGATAGACGACCTGCTAGAGGGGTGTTGGGGTGCTCTCATGCTCCTCTGATGTCCACCAGTGACTCTAATCTTTGTTTGTAAAGTCCCTCGTAATAAGGAGAAAGAGCAAATGGTCACTTTTATAAGCTTACTCTTCCCCCACCCCACGCTCATTCTCCTCTCCTCCGGGAGTGAGAGGCCACGATCAAAGAGGAGGAGGGTGATGATGGATCAGGAACCAGGAACAACTCGTCTTACCGGTCCCTGTCTTGGGAGCTGGGTGTTCATCCTGCCAAGATGATGCGGTGGATTTTATCTTGTCAGGCCCATGGGCTTGGGGGTGAAGAAAAAATAACTGAACATTCCTATGGCTACAAAAGGAAAACAGGGTGGAGTCAGAGGGAATTCGTTTAACACTGTTAATTGGCAAAGAACCACAGCCCCTTCCCCCTTAACCTCCAAGGCTGAACAACCCGAGAAGACTCTTATTGCTTCAGCCCAGGAGAACTGCTCACACTTTGGGCCAATGGGCGTGCCTCAGGGGCTGCAGGTCCCTCACCGACTGAGCCGGTCGAGAGCGGTGTTTGGGCTGCTCTAATTGGATGCTCCTATCATTTCGTGATGCCGAGTTGCAAGTCACGAGGTTTCCATTTTCAAAACTAAGAGCCTATACCCTGGAAGAGAACAAAATAAGATTAATCCGAACGAGTCAGAACGGTAACTTCAGTTTCTTGCGGATTGGATTGGTATTGTTTCTTTACCTTTTCGATTTAGTTATTTCTGTACTGTGTTTGGGTCCTTGCTTATGTTCTTAAATGATTTCCGTAAGACTAGTAATGTTGAAACAACTCTGAATGGGGTATGCTTGTCCTTTTAGCAATATTTTCCCTGAGTTGATTCTTATAATTTATTTAGGCAGTAAAGCCCTTTCCCTTAGTTTGTCCTTTCAGTAACCCACACCGTTAGATCATGACTGCTCACTAGATGCCCTTTTTCCTTAATCACCTTCTGAAGTGAATAACTGCCCGTGCTCTTTTCACCTTCCCGTCTAAGATCATCTGGAGGTACCACTCAGAGAGATTAACTTGCAGTTGATTGGGTGGTAGTTTTTCCTGGTCTCCTTGGAAACCAAATTCTTTTCTCCAAATCTTCTCACAAGATTTTTCTGAGATTCCGGAATAGTACATGTTAACGCTTCTGATCAGGGGGCTCCCATAGCCCAGGTCCTCACTCTAAACATCCCAAGGAGTGTCTGGGGGTATAATTGCCCATCGGAATTCTTCTACATGGGACTGAGAAAACATGAGACCTTTAGACCCCTCCTCGATCAGGCATTGCCCCCCTTCATGCTCGCACTCCTGAGGGGAGAAAGATCCCTCTAGTGTCCTGTCTTTGCCTCATTCTTTACCTTGAGCCTGCGAGGCACCCTCAAACTTAAATAGACTTTCTGCTTTGTCTCTCCTGCAGAGTGCTTTAAGTCCCATTTCTCAGGGCCTTAAAGACAGTTTGGTTTCGGTAAGTTATCCAGATTTTGTCTCATTGTTTGGCTGAGAGTGACATCCTTTACAGGTTTCTACATCCTAATCAATAGGGGAATTTGCAACTTATTTTAAAAGTACAAATGGAATACTTAACAAAACTGAATAAACATTGGTACTTAAAGCAAATCACAATGCATTTATTAGGACTGAACTGACAGCGTATCGTTTCTCTTCACAGAGATAGAGGGCCAGAAATAAGAAATAAATGAAATTATTCAGTGTTCTAATAGTTGAGGAAACCTACATGGAAGGGGTCACCTGGTTTCCCCTAAGTGGTCACCAATGTGCTCATGCTCTCTCCTTTTAAACTAAATGAGTATCTACAAACCACTGCGTATGATCAAACATCAATATTAACACACAGGAAAGAGAGTCCTATGAACCACGAATTTTGAAGCAATCTAATATGGGCTGTACCAGGAACCACGAAAACAGAGAGGGCGGCTACATGAGAATCCTGACTAAATACAGCGCAGATCAGCGGACGCGTGCATCTGGCCCACAGACACGAGAAAACTACACGTTTGTTGCTTTAATGCACCATGTTTTGAGGTGGTTTACCGTGCAGCACAGCTACATGACACACTATTACGAAAAATTCAATTGTTTCCAGGTTGCTTAGGGATTTGGATGCTTTAAGCAATCAAAACATCTGTTCAGCTGGGACTTTTCATCAATATCCTATGCTTATATAAGCATTGCGAGAATTTTAAAACTGTAACTACACCTCCTAGTATACATCAAACTAGCATTTATGTGCTAAGAGAAACAATGTTCTCTCAATATAATGGAAGAGTCAGGAGATATGCCCACCAATAGCTCCAAATTCATGCCACCTGTGGGTTGAACTCTGTCCCCCGAAAATTCATACGTTGATGTCCTAAACCCCAGGACCTCATGGGTGATTGTATTCGGAGATAGGGTCTTTGCTGAGGGAAGCAAGTTAAAATCAGTTCCTTATGGTGGATCCTAATGCAAAATGTCATGTCTCCATGTGAAAAAGGAAAATATGGAAGCGGAGAAAGCACATAGGGAGGAAACTGTGAACACGCTTAGGGAGGTCTCTGCCATTTACAAAGCAAGGAGAGAGGCCTGGAACAGATGCTTCCCTCACACTACTCTGAAGGAACCCACCCAGCTGACACCTTGATTTGGACTTCGAGCCTCCAGACGTGTGAGACATTAAACATGTGTTCGTTAAGTAAACCGATCTCTGTCACTTTTTTGCATCAGCCCTAGAAAACTAATATAATAATCTTAAATCACCATGATTAGAGAATACCAAACAGACAAAGAAACATGCGGCAGGCAAATCGTCACACCTGATATCCTCTCTGTCACCAAGGCCGAACATCTCATGAAGACACTTATCGGTTCGCACCAGAAGACCGGCTGGCATATCAGGCCAATGGCTGCGGCTCACTTGTGCGGGTCCATTACTGGCTGACTCAGAACCAAACGGGGTAGGAGCCTCTCAGATTGGACGCTCCCATCATCCCCACGATGCCGAGGTACAAGTCAGGGAGGTTTGCGTTTTTACAAACAAAGAGTAAAGCTTGGAAGAGGATAAAATTAGATCGTCTGAACAACTTAGAGTGGTAACTTCAAGTTGCAGGCAGCCTGGAATAGACGCTTTTTCACGAACTCCTTGATTTAGCCCTTCCTTTAGTGTGTTTGGGTCCACATTGTAAGTGCATTCCGTAACCCAGGCACTAGTGGAAACAGTTTGAATGGGGTATGTGTGTCCCGTTAATACGATTTTCCCTGGGTTAGTGCTTATAATGCATTATTTAAGCAGTGAACCCTTTCCCTCGGTTAGTCTTTACAATATACCGCTGCATTAGATCGCGATTGATCGCTAGGGGCCCTTCTTTCCTCAGTCATCCACTGAAGAGAATAATCACAGTCACCCACTTCCGCTTCCACTCTTCAACATCAAACACCATTTCCCCCCTTCTCTTCCTAGATTTCCTATGTGTCGCTCACCCTTGCACTCCCAGTTTTCTCTCCGCAGACGCGTTAGGGTACATTTTTAACGTGTTTTACTAATGCTCCTATATGATTTCTGAATCTACAGATGCAAAACACTCAAAGCACCATAAAAATGTCCTAATACATTAGATTTCTTTAAATGACGTTTTACATAACACCATAGCTAAGAGACCAGCACACAAGAATAACTTTGGGAATTCACTCCCGTGTCATATTGACAAACTCTGGCATTTTGCAGCAGCAGCATCCATTAGCATGAGAGAAATTCAGTGATTCGTGCGGTTGGCTTTTTTCAGACTGGTGCACACTTGTTTCTCTGAAAAGGCACGTGGCTCTGCAAAGAGTGTTGGCTCCTGAAATTTTGTTTCCGGTGTGTACAACAATTTCTAGTTGTTACAGAAAGAGAAGTACTGCACTTGATTTCATGGTAGCTTCTAATGGCAACTTGTGCAGCAAGCTCTTTTTGTCTAATCCTCTTATATGATTTTACCAACATTCTAGAATAACAATAAGTAACGAACTTCATGTGGGGCATGTTCGCCTAAATTCTTTCTCTATTGATCTCAAGGGGAGCTCCAGAGGTAATATTGCAATAGTCGGTGAACTCTCTCTACTATCCTGCCCTGCCCTCATTTGACTCCTGAGCAAGTGGTACTCTGTCAAAGGTGGAATACTCTGTTTTCCGTCTTTCCTGGGTGGGCCCAAGAAACGCTGTGACTTTCGTAGTCTATCTAGCTTTTGTATCACTGTTTGGCTGAGAGAGCCATCATTTACAAGTTCCCACATTCTAGTCAAAAGGGTTATTTACAACTTATTTTAAGTGTTCAAAGGAAACACTTAATCATGATGAAATATTGGGCTTTAAAGCAAATCAGAATAAATTGCAAAGGATTGAAGAACCACGGTATACTCTCTCTCCACAGGTGTCGGAAACTAGAAATCAGTTTAAAAGGAAAAGTAATCAGAAAATCGGCAACGTCTTTGAGATTCAGCAATACACTTACGGAAAAATGGAAGAAATAAAAGTCAAACCAACCTCTTCTTGGGCCAAAAAAAGAGGAAATTAGAATATACCAACCGTAACATGAATATTAACCTTCAAGTTGCTGGAGGAAAAGGGATTCACTCATCTCAGTTTTTTAAATTGCTGGTAATCCTCCTTTAAGTTGATGCAAGAGGCTGTTGACAAAGAAATAACAGGCCAAAATGGACTCATTTGCCCTCAGGACAACAAACCAAAACCTAATTGCAGTTTTAACGTCTTCCACGAACGTGGCCTTTCAATAGCCAATCTGAAATTTCCTGTTTAGCACTGGTGAGGCAATCTATACCATAAGACTCCTGCCGTATGCCCTTCCCCTAAAAAGAAGATGACCTGGCCTGAAACAATCCTTTTGTTCCTTCTGGTAATAACTTCCCCGCCCCACATTTCTGCCTATAAAATCCTTCCATGTCGTACAGCTTTTCAGAGTACCTCTCTACTTACTAGATGGGATGCTGCCCAGACAATGAATCACTCAAAAAGAGCCAATTAGATCTTCGAGTCATCAAGCACCATTTAGAACCATAGTTTCATGGTGGCGCAGAAAAGAAATGATGACTCTCCAGAAACCAAACTTGAAGTTCATGGAAGATGGCGATCTAAGTGACAGACAATTCAAAATAGCTGTCACGAAGAAACTCAACGAGTTACAGGAAAACTCAGAAAGACAATTCAGTGAGCTCAGGCATAAAATTAATAAACAGAAGGAGTACTTCACCAAAGAAACTGAAAGTATAAAAACAACCTGCCGAACAGAAGCTCTGGGCTGAAGAATGCAACAAATGAGACGAAGAATAAAGTAGAAAGCCTTGGAAATAGAGCAGACCACATGCAAGAGAGAATTAGCGAGCTCAAAGATAGAAATCTAGAAACCCTTCAGGTGGAGAAGGGGAGAGATTTAAGATTTTTTCAAAATTGAGAAATTCTATGAGAAATATATGACTGAATCAGGAAACGCAACATAAGGATAATGGGTATGCGAAAAGGAGAAGAGAGAGAGAAGGGAGCCGAGAGCTGATTTAAAGAAACAATAGCTGAGAACTTCTCAAACCTGGGGAAAGAACTGGACATACATGTACATGAAGCTAATAGAACACCTAATTACCTCAATGCAAAAAAGATCTTCTCCAAGGCGCATTATATTAAAACTGTAAAAGTCAATGACAAAAAAGAATAAGAAGGGTGGCTAGAGACAAGAATATAATAACTTACAAGGGACTCCCATTAGGCTATCAACAGATTTCTCACCAGGGACTTTACAGGCCAGGAGAGAGTAGAATGACATATTGAAAATAATGAAGAGTAAAACTGTCTGCCAAGAATACTCTACCCAGCAAATTTACCTTTCAAATATGAAGGAGAAATAAAATCTTTCCAAGACAAACAGAAGCTGAGGGAATTCATCGCCACTAGACCTGCTTTATAAGAAACCTTGAAGAAAGGTCTCCCACTCAAAACGACGGCAAAGAGATACAAACTTTTAAGCACGGTGATAGACAAATAGAATCAGAAAATTGCAACTCTATAACTGAATGGGTTATCAAGAAGTTAATGATAACACAAAGGCTAAAGGGAAAGAAAGCATTAAAAACAACAATAACCACTTTAATTTGGTAACAAACTTACAACACAAAAAGGGATAATTTGTGACAACAAAAGCATAGAAGAGGAAGAGGGAAAGGATGGGACCTGCATAGGCAGATGGAGATAAGATGTCATCAGTAGAAAAAGGACTGTCCCATCTCTCAGATATTTTATACAAACATCATGGTAAACACAAAACAAAAATTCAGAGCAGAGTCACAAAACAGAAAGACGGAGGAAACTGAGAAACACGTCACAGAAAACCAAGTGAAATATAGAACGACAAGAAAACAAAAGACAAAATGGCAGGATTAAGCCATCATAGATTAAAGGTCAACAAGCAATAATCAACCTAAATGTAAATCGATTGAACTCACCAATCAAAGGACACGGATTAAAAATAAGACTCAAGAATGTGCTGCCACCAGGAGACCCCATCTCAGCTCCAAGCATTTGACAAGATCCAACACCCATTATAATAAAAAAATTCTCAATAAAATGGGTGTAGAAGGAAAGCACCTCAACCTAATAAAGGCCATATATGACAAACCCATAGTCAACATGATATAAAATGGTGAAAAACTGAAAGCCATTCTTTTAAGAACAGGAACAAGTCGAGGATGACCACTCACACCACTCTTATTCAACATAATATGGGAAGTCCTAGGCGGAGAAATTAGGCAAGAAAAAGAAATAAATTGTATCCAGGTTGGAAAGGAAATAGTAAAACTATCACTGTTTGGGAATGACATGATTCTATACAGAAAACCCTAAAGAATTCACCAAAAAACCTTTAGACGTCATTAAACAAATACAGTAAAGTTTCAGGGTACAAAATCAAAGTACAAAAATCAGGAGCATTTCTGCAAACTAACAACAAAATAGCAGAAAGACGTCAAGAGTACAATCCCATTTACACTTGCAACAAAAAGGATAAAATACCTGGAACAAACTGAGGAGTTGAAAGACCTACACACCGGAAAACAGAAGACATTGCTGAAAGAAATCGAAGAAGACCTAAAGAAATGGAAAGATATTCCGTGCTCATAGGTTGGAAGAATTAACACAGTTAAAATGCCCATATTACCTAAAGCCATCTACAGATTCAATGCAATCCCAGCAGAATCCCAAGGACATTCTTCACAGAAATAGGAGAAAGAATCCTAGAATTTCTATGGAACAACAAAAGACCCTGAGTAGCCAAAGCAGCCCTGAGAAAAAAGAACAAAGCTGGAGGTACCACACTCCCTGCTTTCAAAATATGCTACAAAGCTCTAGTACTCAAAACAGCATGGTATTGGTAACAACACCAACACGGATCAACGGAACAGAACTGAGAACCCAGAAATAAAACCATACGTCTGTGGACACGAATCTTTGACAAAGGAGTCAAGAACATGCAATGGAGAGAGGAAAGTCTCTTCAATAAATGGTGTTGGGAAAACTGGACAGCTGTATGCAAACGAGTGAAAGTAGACCATTATCTACACCATACGCAAAAATGAACTCTCAATGGATTAAAGATTTGAACGTAAGACCTGAAACCATAAAACTCCCAGAAGAAAACATAGGCAGTACGCTCTTTGACAACAGTCTTAGCAGCATCTTTTTGAATATCATGTCTCCTCAGGCAAGGGAAACAAAAGAAAAAGTAAACAAATGGGACTACATCAAATAAAAAGCTTCTGCATGGCAAAGGAAGCCATCAACAAAATCAAAAGACAACCTACCAATAGGGAGAAGATATCTGCAAATCGTGTATCTGATAAGGGTTAATATACAAAACACATAAAAAACTCATACAACTCCGTAATGAAAAAGCAAGCAACGTGGTCAAAAGACGGGCAGCAGATATGAACAGACATTGTCCCAAAGAAGATATAAAGCTGGTCAACAGGCACATGGAAAGTTGTTCAACATCACTACATATTAGGGAAATGCAAATCAAAACTACAATGAGATACCATGTCACACCCCTCAGAATGGCTATTATTGAAAAGACAAGAAATAACAAGTGTTGGAGAGGACGTGGAGAAAAGGGAACCCTGATACACTGCTGGTGGGAATGTAAAGTGGTGCAGCCGCTACGGAAAACAGTATGGAGATTCCTCAGAACGTTAAAAATAAAACTACCAGATGATCCAGCTATTCTACTTCTGGGTATTTTTCCAAAGAACATGAAAACACTAATTTGAAAACGTGTGTGCATGAAAACACTAATTTGAAAAGACATATGCACCCGTATGTTCATTGTAGCATTATTCATGACAGCCAAGACTTGGAAGCAGCCTAAGTACCAATCAACCGATGAACAGATAAAGAAGATGTGGTCTGTAGACACAATGGGATACTACTCAGCCATACAAAAGACCAAGTCCTGCCATTTGTGACAACATAGATGGACCTTGAGGCAATTATGCTAAGCGAAATAAGTTAGACAGAGAAAGACAATTACGGTATGACTCCACTCATATGTGGAAGATAAACAAACAAACATAGATACAGAGAACAGGTTGGTGTTTACCAGAGGGGAAGGGCGTGGGAGGAGGGCAGAAGGGGTAAAGGGACACGCGGGTACAGTGATGGACGGCAACTAGACTTTTGGTGAACACAGGCAGTCTACACAGAAGCTGAAATATAATCATGTACACCTGAAATTTACGTAATGTTATAAACCAATGTCACCTCAAGAAAAACGCAAAGACTAAACCCTGGAAAAGAACAAAATCGTATCGATTAGAATCAGTTTGGCTATTAACTTTGCTTCCTAGGAGCTTAGATAGGTCTTTTTTCTTGACCTTTTTGACTTAGTTGTTTTGATACTGTGTTTGGGTCCTCGCTTATCTTTTTGTTTTCTTTCAGTTTTATTGAGATATAATGGACAAATGACATTTTGCAAGTTTAAGGTTATGTTCTTAAACGAATTTCGTAATATGAGTAATGTCGAAAAAGGTTTGAATGGGGTATGTTTGTTTTCCCCTGATTTGATGCTTATAATTTGTCCTTTAAGCAGTGGAGTCCTTTCCCTTAGTTTGTCCTTTCAGTCACCCCACACCCTTAGATCCTGATTGCTCACTAGGTGGCTTTTTCCCTCAATAATCAACTGAAGTGAATCATCACACGTACTCGTTTCCCCTTCTGGTCTTCAACATCAAACCCCAGTTTTCCTCTCCTTCCTGAATTTCCTGTGTGTCAGTCATCCTTGAGCTCCAGTCTTGACTCCACAACCCAATTATAGTGCATTTTAAATTTGGTTTTACTAAGTCTCCTATTTGATTTTTGAATTTATAAATGCAAAGCATCCAATAAGCAATAAAAATATCCTCATGGATTTGGTTTCTTAAAAGTACTTCTCACATAATATGATTTGGATGAGACCAGGATGCAAGAAGAAGTTTGGAAAGACGTTTGTACATCATGTGAGCAAAGCCTGGAATACTCATGTGGCAACAATGAGCATGATAGAAATTCAGTGTCTTAGTAAAAAACCGTTTTTCAAACTGGTCTGCAGTTGTGCCTGTGAAAACGCACAGGGCACTACAGCGAGCTTTCGCTTCCAAAATTATGTTCCAGATGTGCAGGTTCGTCTCGAGGCACGGCCCAGAGATTTGCTTGTAGTTCATTTCGTGGCAGGTTTTCCTGGTCTCCTTGGGCATCAAACTCTTTTTTCGAATGTTATTGTAAGATTTGCCTAACATTCCAGAAGAATAACAATTACTATTCGTGGTGAGGGAGCTCGTTTATCTTAAATTCTTATTCTCATGATTCCAAGGAGAGCTCTTGATGTATAAGGGCCCATCAGAGTTCCGCATTGGTCGGGAAAAAACTAGGCTTTTCTACCAACTCCTTGATCAGGCACTGGCCCCGTCATAGTCACAGCCGAGTTGCTCAGGAAAGCTCTCTCTAGTACCCTGGCTCGCCTGTTCTTTGTCTTGAGCTCGGGGGGCTCTGCCAAAGTTAAACAGTCTTCGTGTTTTGTCTCCCCTGGAGAGTCCCGTCCGTCTTCTCTGGGGCCCAAATAAAGTTTTGTTCCTGTCGATTATCCAGACATTTTCTCATTGTTTGACTGAGAGTGACATTCTTTACAGGTTTCTACATCCTAACCAACATGGGAAATTGAAACTTATTTTAATAGTATAAATGGAATACTTAACAAAACTGAATAAATATTGGGGTTGAAAGCAAATCACAAGACATCTCTAAGGCTTGAAATTACGGAGTATCTTCTCTCTTCACAGACATAGGAGGCTGGAAATAAAAATAAAAATTAAATTGCTCAACACTCAAATAGTTGTGGAAAATGACAAGGGTGGGGTCACATCACTTCCCTTAATTGGTCACCAATGTTCTCTTAATGTAATGGAAGAGGCAGGAGATATGCCCCCATTTACTACAAAATTCATATCTCCTATGGGTTGACTTGCATCCCCCTGGAAGTCTTATGTTGACGTCCTGATCCCCAGGACCTCATATGTCATCGTATTTGAAAATAGGGCCTTTACTGAGGTAATCAAGTTAAATTATGTTCATTTGGGTGAGCTCTATTCCAAAATAACTTGGGTACCTATAAAATAGGGAAATTTGGAAACTGAAACACGCATATAGAGAGGAAAATGTGAAGACTCAGAGAGAGATGTCCGCCATCGACAAGCCAAGGGGAGAAGCCTGGACCAGACGCTTCATTCACATCACTCTGATGGAACCAACTCAGGTGACACCTTGATTTGGACATGGAACCTCCAGAAGAGGGAGACAGTAAATATCTGTTGTTTAAGTCACCTAATCTCTGGCATTTTCTGCAGCAGACATAGAACACTAATAAAATATTCCTAAATGACCATGATTAAAAAGGTACAGCCCATCAAACAAAGAAACAAATAGCAGGCAGTGAATCACACCCCTTTCCCTCTCAGTCACCAACCTGAACATCCCAGGAAGACACTTAGTGGTTTGGCTCAGGACACCTCGCACATCCGGACGATGCTGTGGCTCAGCGGCTGCAGGTCTCTCATTGGCCGACCCCAAACAGAGTAGGGCTTGAGTCTCTCTGATGGGACACTCCCATCGTCCCCATGATGCTGAGTTGCAAGTCACGGAAGTTGGGGTTTTCGAAAGAAGAGATTATAAGCTTGGGAAGAATAGAATCAAATAAAGTTAGAAAGTTAAGAGTAGTAACTATAGTTTCTAAGGAACCTGGAGTAGCTGTTGTTTCTTGAAGTTTTCCTTTAGTAATTTCTGTACTGTGTTTGGGTCCACGCTTTAAATGAATTCCGTAACACGGGTAAGGGTGAAAAAAGCTTTCATGGGCTATGCTTGTCCTACTAATAGTATTTTCCCTAGGTCGGGGCTTATAACTTGCTATTTAAGCAGCGAAGCCTTCTCCTTCAGTTCGTTTTCAGGGAACCACACCGTTAGATTGTGATTGCTCATGAGGTGCCCGTTTTCCCGCCATCACCCACTCTTGTGAATAATCACATGAACTCACGTCCCCTTCCAATCTTCAGCATTAAACCCTATTTTTCCTGTTCACCTCACAGATTTCACGTGTGTCACCCAACTTTAACCCTCCAGTCTTCACTCCTCAGAACTATTAGGGTGCATCTTAAATGTTGTTTTACTAGTGGTCCTGTTTGCTTTCTGAATTGACAAATGCAAAACCCCCAAAGCATCATAGAAATGTCCTAATGCATTAGATTGCTTAACATGATTTTTTACATAACACCATAGGTAGGAGACCAGCTCGCAAGAATGACTTTCGGAATGCACCTCTGTGCCATATTGACAAACACTGGCATTTTGAAGCAGCACCCACTAGCATGACAGAAATTACGTGACTTAGTGAAGTGCCCTTTTTTCGAACTGGTCCAAAGTTGTTTCTCCGACAAGGCACATGGCTCTGCACAAGAGCCTTTAGCATCCAAAATTCCGTTTCACGTGTGTGCAACAATTACTAGGCACCTCAGAGAGGTTTATGCTGCACTTGATTTTGTGGTAGTCATTCTTGGCAACTTGTGCCGCAAGCTCTTTCTTCAAATCCTTTTATAGGAATTTTCCAACACTCCCGAAGGATAATGAGTAACGAACTTGGTAAGGGGCTTCTTTGTCCTCAATCCTATCTCTACTGATCGCAAGGGGGAGCTCTGGAGGTAATACTGCCCCCCTTCACGCTTGCAATGCTTAGCGAAGCTCTCTCTAGTGTTTTGACCTACCCTCAGTTTCCTTTTGAGCAACTCGACCTCTGTCCAAGGTGGAATACTCTGAGTGTGGATCTTTCCAGGGAAAGTCTTCCCTCTCTTCTGATGGGCTCAAGGAAGGTTTTGATTTCGGTAGCTTATCCAGCTTTCGTCTCCTTATGTGGCCGAGAGTGGCAACCTTTAGCGGTTTCTACATCCAAATCACAAGGGTCATCTACAACTTATTTTAAAATGTAAATGAAGCAATGAACAAATGCAGTGAGATATTGGGCTCTAAAGCAAACCATACTTAAATACAAAGAATTGAAGTCCCGAAGTGTGTTCTCTGTCCACACGTGCAGGGTGTTTATTAGATACGGATTAAAGAGAAGAGCAACTAGAAAATCACCAGCTACTCAACTTTTTTCAATATGCTTATAGGAAAAGGAAACCAATAAAAAGCCATTGGCCAAGAAGAAGATGCACAGGAAATTAAATTTATTTTGCACTATCATAAACATCAGCATTCAAACCCCTTGAGGAAGAGGAAGGCGTCATTTTAGTTCTCTTATTTCCTGACCGTACAGTTCTTAGGTTGGTAGAAGAGGCTAGAGACACATCCCACTACCAGCTCCGGATGGTATGCTTAAATCGTCATGATCAAAAACAAAAAGGAGAGCCAGCCTGACGGCCTAGTAGTTAAAGTTTGGCGCTCTTACTGCTTCGGCGGCCCGGGTTTGCTTCCAGGTGGCGGAACCACACAACCCCTCTGCCAGTTGCCATGCTGTGGCAGCAGCTCACATAGAAGAACTAGAGGACTTACAACTAGGATGTACAAGCGTGCACATCTTTGGGGCTTTGGGGAGGGGAAAAAAGAAAAGAGGAAGATTGGCAACAGATGGCAGCTCAGGGCAGAGCTTTCCCTGCAAAAAACAAAGAAACAAAAAAACCAAAAAGGAAACAATAAAAAAGAGTCAAAGAATCACATCTACTTCCTCCTCAGACTCCGTGCTTATTGCCACAGGAAGGCTGTTGGTTCAGCCCTAGTCACTCCATCACCTTCCGGGCCAATGGCTGTAGCTCACGGGCTGCCAGTCCTTCATTGGCTATGCCACTGGACAGTGGGGTTTGAGCAGCTCTCATGGTACAGTCCCATCATCCAAGAATGATTGCAAGCCATGATGGATTGTGTATTAAAATTGTTAGATTATCAAGTGGAAAAGAACAGAAAGGGATAAATCTGAATGATCTGAAACAGTAATTTCAGAAATCACGTAATCGGAAAAGTGAATTGTTTTTTGAAGTTCTTATTTAGCTATTTCTGTGCTGTTTGGGTCCTAATTTATGTAATTACGTGAATTTCTAACATGGGGCATGTAGAAAAGTGTATTAGGGATGTACTGATTCTTTTCTCATCTTTTTCACATTACGTGTTGCCCTATCAACATGAAGAACCCCGGGATAATCCCACTGTCCAATCATGGAAGAATTAGAGTGAAAACGTTTTTTCCTTTTCCTCCCCAAAGCCCCACTACATAGTTGAATGTTCTGCCTGCAAGTCCTTCTAGTTCTTCCATGTGTGCCAGAGACACAGCACGGCAACTGACAGAGGGCGTGGGGTGGTTCCCCACCCGGGAACCGAACCCGGGCCTCGAAGCGGTAAGAGCGCCGAAATTTAGCTCTTACGCTAGCCCATCAGGGCTGGCCCCAGAGAGTGGAAATGTTTTAAAAAATTATGATGGGGACAATTTTCACCTCACAAATCCCTATAAAGTTAAACCTAAAAAAAGTAACAAAAATGACGTTTAGAAAAGCTATTTAATACAATATGGTTATGGACAACGGCCCGTTCTCCCTCGAACAAATGCTACCACAGATATACTAGAGTTGATGATATTTAGTTACGGGTTTAAAAAAATGCTTTAACTATCGGCAGAACGCCACAAGACCCAACTACTAGCCCTTTTCGAGCTACAGCTCTTTTCCTGCCAAGCCAAGTGGCTCTGAAAAGAGCCTTTGGGTTACGATGCTCAGGTGCTCCTGAGGCAGCTCAGCGGCGGTTGGTGTACCTAAGGACGGCCTTGCTGGCCTCAGACACGGCGTGCTTGCCAATCTCCCCCGGCAGCAGCAGGCGCACGGCGGTCTGGATCTCTCTGGACGAGATGGTGGAGCGCTTGGTGGAGCGGGCCAGGAGCGCGGCCTCGCCGGCGATGCGCTCGAAGATGTCCTTCACGAAGGAATCCAGGACGCTCACGGCCTCCTGAGACAGGCTCAGGCCCTCGTGAACCCGCCTCAGAACCCTGGGGAAATAGGTGGCGAAACTGTCGAGGCAGCGGCGGCGGTGGCGGCGGGGCCTTGGCTGCTTCTGCTTCGGGCTCTTCGGGTCGGCTTCCGCGGGCTCCGTGGTGCCCAGGCTTTCCTCAGAGGAAGGCTCAGCGACAGGCTCAGCCATGTCACAGGCGGTGCCAGGGCAGTCTCCAAGGAAGGAGAACGGCGGCTCCTCAGGGACGGTGGCCCTTTTATAGAGCCGCCTCTCTGACGTCACGGGCAAGCTCCCTATCTGATTGGATAGCATGCAATCCAGGGAGCCTGCCTTAAGGTGTTAACATTTTCGTTGTGTTTTTCTTCTTGGACCAATGGCATTTTACGTGTATAATTTTTCTAAAAATATATTGCTTTTTTTAATGAAGTTGATAATTTTCTAATTGTTTCCTTTGTAAATTGATTTCTAACTTCATACTCTGTGAAGAGGGAACATATTGTGGGATCTCAATCCTTTGAAATATATTATAATTCTCTTTGAAGCCCCATATTTTATCACAATGGTTAAGAGTTTCATTTGAATCTTTATAAGAAGTTAAAACACCCCCTTTCGATTTGGATTTAAAAACCTTTAAAGGTTGCCACTCTCAGCCAGACAATGAGACAAAAGCTGGAGAAACTACAAAATCAAAACATTTGTGAGCTCAGCAAAAGACAGATAAGCGTCTCCCAGAAAAGACTCCCACGCCGAGTATTCCACATTACAGGGCACCACTTGCTCTAGAGAAAAACGGGGGCAGGTCAGGAGAGTAGAAAGAGCTTCATTGAGAATTGCAAACATGAAGGGAGCAATTTTACCCTCAGAGCTCTCTTTGATATCGATAGAGATTGGACTTAGGACAAATAAGCCTCCTCATCAGGGTTGTTACTTACTATTATTCTCGAATGTTAGAAAAACTTTACAAAGCACTTTTTTAAAAATGAGCTAGCTGCACAACACACCTAGAAAATCTACCACGAAATCAAGTGCAAGTCGATTCCTGTTTGTGGCTCCTAGAACTTGTCGTATACACCCGAACAAAATTTTGAAAGCCGAAGGTTCTCTGCAGAGCCATGTGCCTTTTCAGGAAAACAATGATGCACCGCTTACAACAAGTGCACTTCACTGAATCGCTTAATTTCCATCAGGCTAATTTTGCTGCTTCATAATCTCAGCGTTTGAAAATATCAAAAACATCTCTTTTTCCACAGTTATTCCTGCACACTGGTCTCATACATATCACGCTATGTGAGAGGTCATTGTAAGGAAAAGAATCCATTAGATACTTTGAATGCACTTTGCTTATTTCACGTTTGTAATTTCAGAAGTTAAATGGAAGCATTGGTAAAAACAACAGTAATTATTCACTTCAGCGGATGGTTGAGGAAAATCGGGAACCCAGGGAGCCAGCACCTTGCAATGGTGTGGTTTAATGTAAAGGTAAATTGAGGCAAAGGCTTCACTGCTTAAATAACAAATTATAAGCCTCAACCCAGGGAAAGTAGTGTTAATAGGATAAGCATACCCCATTCAAGCTCTTTCCACCATTACTCGCGTTAAGAAATTCATTTAAGGCGGGGGGAGGGGCAAACACAACACAGAGCTAAGTAAAGCAAAAAGTTCGAGAAACAAACCTATTCCAGGCTGCCTATAATCTGAAGGTTCTATTATAACTCACTCAGATGACCTGATTCTATCCAGTGTTAAATCCTTTGTTTTTGAAAACGCAAACCTTCATGACTTGCGCCTGGGAGGGGATGCTGGGAATGTCCAATCAGAGAGGCTCAAGTCTCACGCGGCTCTGAGTCAGCCAATGAGGGACCCGCAGCACTGAGCCACCCTCATTGGCCTGATGTGCAGTCAAACATTCCCCACCGAACCAATCGGAGTCCTCCTGGAATCTTCAGCCTTGGTGACAGACAGGGTAAAGAGTGTGATTATTTGCCTGCTGTTTGTTTCTCTGCTTGATTGGTTTTCTGCTTTTCATCAAGGTTACTTAAGATACGTCAATGTTTTAGAGCAGTTATACAAAAATGCTAGAAGTTGCGTTCTTAAACTACGTATATTTGTTTCTCACACTCCTGGAGGCTCGAAGTCCAAATCGAGACGTCAGCAGGGTTGGTTCTTCTGAGTGGTTCGAACGAAGGATCTGTTCCAGGCCTCTCTCCTTCCTTGTAGATGGGGGAAAAAAATCTCTCTCTATTTCTCCACATTTTCCTCCCTGTGTGCACGTCTCCTGCCTCTTGCCTTATATTAAAAGAACAAGGGTGACTGCTTACATGAAATAAGGTAACCCCTTCCCGGTCGTTTTCCACAGCTATTTGAATGTCGAGAAATTTATTTTAGTATTTTATGTCTAATTGCTGTTTCTCTGAAGGGAGCATATACTCTGTGATTTCCAATCCCTGGAAAATATTATGATTGCTTTCAACCTAAATATTTTAAAAGATGTTTAAAGTATTCCATTGGTACTTTTAAAATAAGTTGTCATTTTCCCTATTGTGTAAGACATAGGAACGTGTAAAGTATGTCACTCTCGGCCCAACAATAATTTAAATCTAGATAATCTACAAAAATCAAACTTTTCTTGAGCTCTTTGGGAGAGAGACGGGACTCTCCAGGAGACCCAAAAGACAAAGATTATTAAACATGGGCAAAGTCTCAGGAGCTAAAGAGAAGAATGGGCGAGGGGCAGGCCAGGAAGCTAGGGAGGCCTTCCCTGAGGAGTGCGGGCAGAAAAGGGGCGATGCCTTTTCAAGGAGGAAATACAAATGTCTGTGCTTTTTGATCCGAGGTAGAAGAGTTCTGATGGGCCATCAGACCTCCAGAGCTCTCGTTGGAATCACTGGAGGCAAGATTTAAGATAAACGAGTCCCCTCATCAGGAATACTACTTTTTATTGTCGTGGAAGTTTAGAAAAAATTTATGAGAGTGTATGCTTCCCAAGGAGACCGGAAAAAACATGCCCCAAATCAAGTGCAAGCGAATACTTCTGAGTGGAGCCCACAGATGATCTTACACAACCAGAACATAATTTTGGGCGTGAAAAGCTCATTGCAAAGCAATTTCAAAAACAGAACTGTGGACTCCTATGGAAAAAAACTACTTTCCTAAGTCACTTAATTTCTATTACGGTAATTGTTGCTGCTTCAAAACCCCAGTGTTTGCTGGTACAAAGTACAAACGTTTTTCCAAAGATTTCTTGTACACTTGTCTCATATATGTCATTTTATGTGAAAGTTCACTTTAAGAATCCTAATCCACTAGGATATTCTGATGGTGCCAGGTGTGTTTTGCATTTGTAAAATCAGTAATCAAATACAGCCATTACCTTAATTGAGGCTTTTTTAAGATTCCTACACATGAAGTCCTCCTAAACAGACACATCACAATCCAAAACTAACCACCCTCAGCAAAATCAAACAATAAACCAAAACGGAAACGTCCAAAGAATTATCACCACATACCAACTATAGAAAGTGTGTTTGCCATGTTCATATATATGGCAACATAGAAAAATCATTAAGAAGAAACAGCTAGTTATCAAAAAAAAAAATGAAAGTGATTTTTCTAAACTTGAAAATTGTAACCACTAGAAGAAATTATTACAGAAATGTTAAACAGCAGATAAGACATAGCTGGACAGAGAATTGGTGAACTAGAAGATAAATGGAAGAGGTAATACAGAATACCTCCTAGGGAGATAAAGAAAAAAGGGTTAAAGTGAGGCAAAGAGACATAAGGAATGGAGTCAAAATGTATTAAGTACATCTCCTAGGCACTGCAGAAGTGGAAAGCTGGATCACATCTGGAAAAATAGTATACAAAGAGAAACGGCTGGCAATTTCCCAGAACTTAGGGGAGCAGTGAATTGCTAGGCTCAGGAGGCACACCTAGATATATTATCCTTAAAGCTAAAAATGACAAAAGCATAGAGGGCACAATAGCAGACAAAAGGAAGACACACTGCCTAGAAAGGAAGAACAAATAGTGTGACAGCAAACCTCTTTTACCAACCAATGGAAGCTAAAAGCAAGTGGTGAGAGAAAATAACTGTCAACCTAGAGTTGCATATCTAGCTAAAGTATCACTTAATAATGAGGCTGAAATAGACATGAAGATGGACCAGCCAGAACAGCCCTCAAGGACAGACTTGCCACTCTGGCTGCTGTGAGTGCAGTCAGCTGTCAGTCCTCAGCCATTAGGCACTTCAGGAGTGACCTCAGCTGCCGAGAGCTGCCTTACCAAAGGTCAGGGAATTCCCACGATGCCCACATCCACTGCCTGATCAAGGAGAGGCTACATATATGTTGATCATCCCTTTCTCAGCTGTTAGATCTTGCCTCCAGTGATTCCAACGAGAGCTCTGGAGGTCTGATGGCCCATCAGAACTCTTCTACCTCGGATCAAAAAGCACAGACATTTGTATTTCCTCCTTGAAAAGGCATCGCCCCTTTTCTGCCCGCACTCCTCAGGGAAGGCCTCCCTAGCTTCCTGGCCTGCCCCTCGCCCATTCTTCTCTTTAGCTCCTGAGACTTTGCCCATGTTTAATAATCTTTGTCTTTTGGGTCTCCTGGAGAGTCCCGTCTCTCTCCCAAAGAGCTCAAGAAAAGTTTGATTTTTGTAGATTATCTAGATTTAAATTATTGTTGGGCCGAGAGTGACATACTTTACCCGTTCCTATGTCTTACACAATAGGGAAAATGACAACTTATTTTAAAAGTACCAATGGAATACTTTAAACATCTTTTAAAATATTTAGGTTGAAAGCAATCATAATATTTTCCAGGGATTGGAAATCACAGAGTATATGCTCCCTTCAGAGAAACAGCAATTAGACATAAAATACTAAAATAAATTTCTCGACATTCAAATAGCTGTGGAAAACGACCGGGAAGGGGTTACCTTATTTCATGTAAGCAGTCACCCTTGTTCTTTTAATATAAGGCAAGAGGCAGGAGACGTGCACACAGGGAGGAAAATGTGGAGAAATAGAGAGAGATTTTTTTCCCCCATCTACAAGGAAGGAGAGAGGCCTGGAACAGATCCTTCGTTCGAACCACTCAGAAGAACCAACCCTGCTGACGTCTCGATTTGGACTTCGAGCCTCCAGGAGTGTGAGAAACAAATATACGTAGTTTAAGAACGCAACTTCTAGCATTTTTGTATAACTGCTCTAAAACATTGACGTATCTTAAGTAACCTTGATGAAAAGCAGAAAACCAATCAAGCAGAGAAACAAACAGCAGGCAAATAATCACACTCTTTACCCTGTCTGTCACCAAGGCTGAAGATTCCAGGAGGACTCCGATTGGTTCGGTGGGGAATGTTTGACTGCACATCAGGCCAATGAGGGTGGCTCAGTGCTGCGGGTCCCTCATTGGCTGACTCAGAGCCGCGTGAGACTTGAGCCTCTCTGATTGGACATTCCCAGCATCCCCTCCCAGGCGCAAGTCATGAAGGTTTGCGTTTTCAAAAACAAAGGATTTAACACTGGATAGAATCAGGTCATCTGAGTGAGTTATAATAGAACCTTCAGATTATAGGCAGCCTGGAATAGGTTTGTTTCTCGAACTTTTTGCTTTACTTAGCTCTGTGTTGTGTTTGCCCCTCCCCCCGCCTTAAATGAATTTCTTAACGCGAGTAATGGTGGAAAGAGCTTGAATGGGGTATGCTTATCCTATTAACACTACTTTCCCTGGGTTGAGGCTTATAATTTGTTATTTAAGCAGTGAAGCCTTTGCCTCAATTTACCTTTACATTAAACCACACCATTGCAAGGTGCTGGCTCCCTGGGTTCCCGATTTTCCTCAACCATCCGCTGAAGTGAATAATTACTGTTGTTTTTACCAATGCTTCCATTTAACTTCTGAAATTACAAACGTGAAATAAGCAAAGTGCATTCAAAGTATCTAATGGATTCTTTTCCTTACAATGACCTCTCACATAGCGTGATATGTATGAGACCAGTGTGCAGGAATAACTGTGGAAAAAGAGATGTTTTTGATATTTTCAAACGCTGAGATTATGAAGCAGCAAAATTAGCCTGATGGAAATTAAGCGATTCAGTGAAGTGCACTTGTTGTAAGCGGTGCATCATTGTTTTCCTGAAAAGGCACATGGCTCTGCAGAGAACCTTCGGCTTTCAAAATTTTGTTCGGGTGTATACGACAAGTTCTAGGAGCCACAAACAGGAATCGACTTGCACTTGATTTCGTGGTAGATTTTCTAGGTGTGTTGTGCAGCTAGCTCATTTTTAAAAAAGTGCTTTGTAAAGTTTTTCTAACATTCGAGAATAATAGTAAGTAACAACCCTGATGAGGAGGCTTATTTGTCCTAAGTCCAATCTCTATCGATATCAAAGAGAGCTCTGAGGGTAAAATTGCTCCCTTCATGTTTGCAATTCTCAATGAAGCTCTTTCTACTCTCCTGACCTGCCCCCGTTTTTCTCTAGAGCAAGTGGTGCCCTGTAATGTGGAATACTCGGCGTGGGAGTCTTTTCTGGGAGACGCTTATCTGTCTTTTGCTGAGCTCACAAATGTTTTGATTTTGTAGTTTCTCCAGCTTTTGTCTCATTGTCTGGCTGAGAGTGGCAACCTTTAAAGGTTTTTAAATCCAAATCGAAAGGGGGTGTTTTAACTTCTTATAAAGATTCAAATGAAACTCTTAACCATTGTGATAAAATATGGGGCTTCAAAGAGAATTATAATATATTTCAAAGGATTGAGATCCCACAATATGTTCCCTCTTCACAGAGTATGAAGTTAGAAATCAATTTACAAAGGAAACAATTAGAAAATTATCAACTTCATTAAAAAAAGCAATATATTTTTAGAAAAATTATACACGTAAAATGCCATTGGTCCAAGAAGAAAAACACAACGAAAATGTTAACACCTTAAGGCAGGCTCCCTGGATTGCATGCTATCCAATCAGATAGGGAGCTTGCCCGTGACGTCAGAGAGGCGGCTCTATAAAAGGGCCACCGTCCCTGAGGAGCCGCCGTTCTCCTTCCTTGGAGACTGCCCTGGCACCGCCTGTGACATGGCTGAGCCTGTCGCTGAGCCTTCCTCTGAGGAAAGCCTGGGCACCACGGAGCCCGCGGAAGCCGACCCGAAGAGCCCGAAGCAGAAGCAGCCAAGGCCCCGCCGCCACCGCCGCCGCTGCCTCGACAGTTTCGCCACCTATTTCCCCAGGGTTCTGAGGCGGGTTCACGAGGGCCTGAGCCTGTCTCAGGAGGCCGTGAGCGTCCTGGATTCCTTCGTGAAGGACATCTTCGAGCGCATCGCCGGCGAGGCCGCGCTCCTGGCCCGCTCCACCAAGCGCTCCACCATCTCGTCCAGAGAGATCCAGACCGCCGTGCGCCTGCTGCTGCCGGGGGAGATTGGCAAGCACGCCGTGTCTGAGGCCAGCAAGGCCGTCCTTAGGTACACCAACCGCCGCTGAGCTGCCTCAGGAGCACCTGAGCATCGTAACCCAAAGGCTCTTTTCAGAGCCACTTGGCTTGGCAGGAAAAGAGCTGTAGCTCGAAAAGGGCTAGTAGTTGGGTCTTGTGGCGTTCTGCCGATAGTTAAAGCATTTTTTTAAACCCGTAACTAAATATCATCAACTCTAGTATATCTGTGGTAGCATTTGTTCGAGGGAGAACGGGCCGTTGTCCATAACCATATTGTATTAAATAGCTTTTCTAAACGTCATTTTTGTTACTTTTTTTAGGTTTAACTTTATAGGGATTTGTGAGGTGAAAATTGTCCCCATCATAATTTTTTAAAACATTTCCACTCTCTGGGGCCAGCCCTGATGGGCTAGCGTAAGAGCTAAATTTCGGCGCTCTTACCGCTTCGAGGCCCGGGTTCGGTTCCCGGGTGGGGAACCACCCCACGCCCTCTGTCAGTTGCCGTGCTGTGTCTCTGGCACACATGGAAGAACTAGAAGGACTTGCAGGCAGAACATTCAACTATGTAGTGGGGCTTTGGGGAGGAAAAGGAAAAAACGTTTTCACTCTAATTCTTCCATGATTGGACAGTGGGATTATCCCGGGGTTCTTCATGTTGATAGGGCAACACGTAATGTGAAAAAGATGAGAAAAGAATCAGTACATCCCTAATACACTTTTCTACATGCCCCATGTTAGAAATTCACGTAATTACATAAATTAGGACCCAAACAGCACAGAAATAGCTAAATAAGAACTTCAAAAAACAATTCACTTTTCCGATTACGTGATTTCTGAAATTACTGTTTCAGATCATTCAGATTTATCCCTTTCTGTTCTTTTCCACTTGATAATCTAACAATTTTAATACACAATCCATCATGGCTTGCAATCATTCTTGGATGATGGGACTGTACCATGAGAGCTGCTCAAACCCCACTGTCCAGTGGCATAGCCAATGAAGGACTGGCAGCCCGTGAGCTACAGCCATTGGCCCGGAAGGTGATGGAGTGACTAGGGCTGAACCAACAGCCTTCCTGTGGCAATAAGCACGGAGTCTGAGGAGGAAGTAGATGTGATTCTTTGACTCTTTTTTATTGTTTCCTTTTTGGTTTTTTTGTTTCTTTGTTTTTTGCAGGGAAAGCTCTGCCCTGAGCTGCCATCTGTTGCCAATCTTCCTCTTTTCTTTTTTCCCCTCCCCAAAGCCCCAAAGATGTGCACGCTTGTACATCCTAGTTGTAAGTCCTCTAGTTCTTCTATGTGAGCTGCTGCCACAGCATGGCAACTGGCAGAGGGGTTGTGTGGTTCCGCCACCTGGAAGCAAACCCGGGCCGCCGAAGCAGTAAGAGCGCCAAACTTTAACTACTAGGCCGTCAGGCTGGCTCTCCTTTTTGTTTTTGATCATGACGATTTAAGCATACCATCCGGAGCTGGTAGTGGGATGTGTCTCTAGCCTCTTCTACCAACCTAAGAACTGTACGGTCAGGAAATAAGAGAACTAAAATGACGCCTTCCTCTTCCTCAAGGGGTTTGAATGCTGATGTTTATGATAGTGCAAAATAAATTTAATTTCCTGTGCATCTTCTTCTTGGCCAATGGCTTTTTATTGGTTTCCTTTTCCTATAAGCATATTGAAAAAAGTTGAGTAGCTGGTGATTTTCTAGTTGCTCTTCTCTTTAATCCGTATCTAATAAACACCCTGCACGTGTGGACAGAGAACACACTTCGGGACTTCAATTCTTTGTATTTAAGTATGGTTTGCTTTAGAGCCCAATATCTCACTGCATTTGTTCATTGCTTCATTTACATTTTAAAATAAGTTGTAGATGACCCTTGTGATTTGGATGTAGAAACCGCTAAAGGTTGCCACTCTCGGCCACATAAGGAGACGAAAGCTGGATAAGCTACCGAAATCAAAACCTTCCTTGAGCCCATCAGAAGAGAGGGAAGACTTTCCCTGGAAAGATCCACACTCAGAGTATTCCACCTTGGACAGAGGTCGAGTTGCTCAAAAGGAAACTGAGGGTAGGTCAAAACACTAGAGAGAGCTTCGCTAAGCATTGCAAGCGTGAAGGGGGGCAGTATTACCTCCAGAGCTCCCCCTTGCGATCAGTAGAGATAGGATTGAGGACAAAGAAGCCCCTTACCAAGTTCGTTACTCATTATCCTTCGGGAGTGTTGGAAAATTCCTATAAAAGGATTTGAAGAAAGAGCTTGCGGCACAAGTTGCCAAGAATGACTACCACAAAATCAAGTGCAGCATAAACCTCTCTGAGGTGCCTAGTAATTGTTGCACACACGTGAAACGGAATTTTGGATGCTAAAGGCTCTTGTGCAGAGCCATGTGCCTTGTCGGAGAAACAACTTTGGACCAGTTCGAAAAAAGGGCACTTCACTAAGTCACGTAATTTCTGTCATGCTAGTGGGTGCTGCTTCAAAATGCCAGTGTTTGTCAATATGGCACAGAGGTGCATTCCGAAAGTCATTCTTGCGAGCTGGTCTCCTACCTATGGTGTTATGTAAAAAATCATGTTAAGCAATCTAATGCATTAGGACATTTCTATGATGCTTTGGGGGTTTTGCATTTGTCAATTCAGAAAGCAAACAGGACCACTAGTAAAACAACATTTAAGATGCACCCTAATAGTTCTGAGGAGTGAAGACTGGAGGGTTAAAGTTGGGTGACACACGTGAAATCTGTGAGGTGAACAGGAAAAATAGGGTTTAATGCTGAAGATTGGAAGGGGACGTGAGTTCATGTGATTATTCACAAGAGTGGGTGATGGCGGGAAAACGGGCACCTCATGAGCAATCACAATCTAACGGTGTGGTTCCCTGAAAACGAACTGAAGGAGAAGGCTTCGCTGCTTAAATAGCAAGTTATAAGCCCCGACCTAGGGAAAATACTATTAGTAGGACAAGCATAGCCCATGAAAGCTTTTTTCACCCTTACCCGTGTTACGGAATTCATTTAAAGCGTGGACCCAAACACAGTACAGAAATTACTAAAGGAAAACTTCAAGAAACAACAGCTACTCCAGGTTCCTTAGAAACTATAGTTACTACTCTTAACTTTCTAACTTTATTTGATTCTATTCTTCCCAAGCTTATAATCTCTTCTTTCGAAAACCCCAACTTCCGTGACTTGCAACTCAGCATCATGGGGACGATGGGAGTGTCCCATCAGAGAGACTCAAGCCCTACTCTGTTTGGGGTCGGCCAATGAGAGACCTGCAGCCGCTGAGCCACAGCATCGTCCGGATGTGCGAGGTGTCCTGAGCCAAACCACTAAGTGTCTTCCTGGGATGTTCAGGTTGGTGACTGAGAGGGAAAGGGGTGTGATTCACTGCCTGCTATTTGTTTCTTTGTTTGATGGGCTGTACCTTTTTAATCATGGTCATTTAGGAATATTTTATTAGTGTTCTATGTCTGCTGCAGAAAATGCCAGAGATTAGGTGACTTAAACAACAGATATTTACTGTCTCCCTCTTCTGGAGGTTCCATGTCCAAATCAAGGTGTCACCTGAGTTGGTTCCATCAGAGTGATGTGAATGAAGCGTCTGGTCCAGGCTTCTCCCCTTGGCTTGTCGATGGCGGACATCTCTCTCTGAGTCTTCACATTTTCCTCTCTATATGCGTGTTTCAGTTTCCAAATTTCCCTATTTTATAGGTACCCAAGTTATTTTGGAATAGAGCTCACCCAAATGAACATAATTTAACTTGATTACCTCAGTAAAGGCCCTATTTTCAAATACGATGACATATGAGGTCCTGGGGATCAGGACGTCAACATAAGACTTCCAGGGGGATGCAAGTCAACCCATAGGAGATATGAATTTTGTAGTAAATGGGGGCATATCTCCTGCCTCTTCCATTACATTAAGAGAACATTGGTGACCAATTAAGGGAAGTGATGTGACCCCACCCTTGTCATTTTCCACAACTATTTGAGTGTTGAGCAATTTAATTTTTATTTTTATTTCCAGCCTCCTATGTCTGTGAAGAGAGAAGATACTCCGTAATTTCAAGCCTTAGAGATGTCTTGTGATTTGCTTTCAACCCCAATATTTATTCAGTTTTGTTAAGTATTCCATTTATACTATTAAAATAAGTTTCAATTTCCCATGTTGGTTAGGATGTAGAAACCTGTAAAGAATGTCACTCTCAGTCAAACAATGAGAAAATGTCTGGATAATCGACAGGAACAAAACTTTATTTGGGCCCCAGAGAAGACGGACGGGACTCTCCAGGGGAGACAAAACACGAAGACTGTTTAACTTTGGCAGAGCCCCCCGAGCTCAAGACAAAGAACAGGCGAGCCAGGGTACTAGAGAGAGCTTTCCTGAGCAACTCGGCTGTGACTATGACGGGGCCAGTGCCTGATCAAGGAGTTGGTAGAAAAGCCTAGTTTTTTCCCGACCAATGCGGAACTCTGATGGGCCCTTATACATCAAGAGCTCTCCTTGGAATCATGAGAATAAGAATTTAAGATAAACGAGCTCCCTCACCACGAATAGTAATTGTTATTCTTCTGGAATGTTAGGCAAATCTTACAATAACATTCGAAAAAAGAGTTTGATGCCCAAGGAGACCAGGAAAACCTGCCACGAAATGAACTACAAGCAAATCTCTGGGCCGTGCCTCGAGACGAACCTGCACATCTGGAACATAATTTTGGAAGCGAAAGCTCGCTGTAGTGCCCTGTGCGTTTTCACAGGCACAACTGCAGACCAGTTTGAAAAACGGTTTTTTACTAAGACACTGAATTTCTATCATGCTCATTGTTGCCACATGAGTATTCCAGGCTTTGCTCACATGATGTACAAACGTCTTTCCAAACTTCTTCTTGCATCCTGGTCTCATCCAAATCATATTATGTGAGAAGTACTTTTAAGAAACCAAATCCATGAGGATATTTTTATTGCTTATTGGATGCTTTGCATTTATAAATTCAAAAATCAAATAGGAGACTTAGTAAAACCAAATTTAAAATGCACTATAATTGGGTTGTGGAGTCAAGACTGGAGCTCAAGGATGACTGACACACAGGAAATTCAGGAAGGAGAGGAAAACTGGGGTTTGATGTTGAAGACCAGAAGGGGAAACGAGTACGTGTGATGATTCACTTCAGTTGATTATTGAGGGAAAAAGCCACCTAGTGAGCAATCAGGATCTAAGGGTGTGGGGTGACTGAAAGGACAAACTAAGGGAAAGGACTCCACTGCTTAAAGGACAAATTATAAGCATCAAATCAGGGGAAAACAAACATACCCCATTCAAACCTTTTTCGACATTACTCATATTACGAAATTCGTTTAAGAACATAACCTTAAACTTGCAAAATGTCATTTGTCCATTATATCTCAATAAAACTGAAAGAAAACAAAAAGATAAGCGAGGACCCAAACACAGTATCAAAACAACTAAGTCAAAAAGGTCAAGAAAAAAGACCTATCTAAGCTCCTAGGAAGCAAAGTTAATAGCCAAACTGATTCTAATCGATACGATTTTGTTCTTTTCCAGGGTTTAGTCTTTGCGTTTTTCTTGAGGTGACATTGGTTTATAACATTACGTAAATTTCAGGTGTACATGATTATATTTCAGCTTCTGTGTAGACTGCCTGTGTTCACCAAAAGTCTAGTTGCCGTCCATCACTGTACCCGCGTGTCCCTTTACCCCTTCTGCCCTCCTCCCACGCCCTTCCCCTCTGGTAAACACCAACCTGTTCTCTGTATCTATGTTTGTTTGTTTATCTTCCACATATGAGTGGAGTCATACCGTAATTGTCTTTCTCTGTCTAACTTATTTCGCTTAGCATAATTGCCTCAAGGTCCATCTATGTTGTCACAAATGGCAGGACTTGGTCTTTTGTATGGCTGAGTAGTATCCCATTGTGTCTACAGACCACATCTTCTTTATCTGTTCATCGGTTGATTGGTACTTAGGCTGCTTCCAAGTCTTGGCTGTCATGAATAATGCTACAATGAACATACGGGTGCATATGTCTTTTCAAATTAGTGTTTTCATGCACACACGTTTTCAAATTAGTGTTTTCATGTTCTTTGGAAAAATACCCAGAAGTAGAATAGCTGGATCATCTGGTAGTTTTATTTTTAACGTTCTGAGGAATCTCCATACTGTTTTCCGTAGCGGCTGCACCACTTTACATTCCCACCAGCAGTGTATCAGGGTTCCCTTTTCTCCACGTCCTCTCCAACACTTGTTATTTCTTGTCTTTTCAATAATAGCCATTCTGAGGGGTGTGACATGGTATCTCATTGTAGTTTTGATTTGCATTTCCCTAATATGTAGTGATGTTGAACAACTTTCCATGTGCCTGTTGACCAGCTTTATATCTTCTTTGGGACAATGTCTGTTCATATCTGCTGCCCGTCTTTTGACCACGTTGCTTGCTTTTTCATTACGGAGTTGTATGAGTTTTTTATGTGTTTTGTATATTAACCCTTATCAGATACACGATTTGCAGATATCTTCTCCCTATTGGTAGGTTGTCTTTTGATTTTGTTGATGGCTTCCTTTGCCATGCAGAAGCTTTTTATTTGATGTAGTCCCATTTGTTTACTTTTTCTTTTGTTTCCCTTGCCTGAGGAGACATGATATTCAAAAAGATGCTGCTAAGACTGTTGTCAAAGAGCGTACTGCCTATGTTTTCTTCTGGGAGTTTTATGGTTTCAGGTCTTACGTTCAAATCTTTAATCCATTGAGAGTTCATTTTTGCGTATGGTGTAGATAATGGTCTACTTTCACTCGTTTGCATACAGCTGTCCAGTTTTCCCAACACCATTTATTGAAGAGACTTTCCTCTCTCCATTGCATGTTCTTGACTCCTTTGTCAAAGATTCGTGTCCACAGACGTATGGTTTTATTTCTGGGTTCTCAGTTCTGTTCCGTTGATCCGTGTTGGTGTTGTTACCAATACCATGCTGTTTTGAGTACTAGAGCTTTGTAGCATATTTTGAAAGCAGGGAGTGTGGTACCTCCAGCTTTGTTCTTTTTTCTCAGGGCTGCTTTGGCTACTCAGGGTCTTTTGTTGTTCCATAGAAATTCTAGGATTCTTTCTCCTATTTCTGTGAAGAATGTCCTTGGGATTCTGCTGGGATTGCATTGAATCTGTAGATGGCTTTAGGTAATATGGGCATTTTAACTGTGTTAATTCTTCCAACCTATGAGCACGGAATATCTTTCCATTTCTTTAGGTCTTCTTCGATTTCTTTCAGCAATGTCTTCTGTTTTCCGGTGTGTAGGTCTTTCAACTCCTCAGTTTGTTCCAGGTATTTTATCCTTTTTGTTGCAAGTGTAAATGGGATTGTACTCTTGACGTCTTTCTGCTATTTTGTTGTTAGTTTGCAGAAATGCTCCTGATTTTTGTACTTTGATTTTGTACCCTGAAACTTTACTGTATTTGTTTAATGACGTCTAAAGGTTTTTTGGTGAATTCTTTAGGGTTTTCTGTATAGAATCATGTCATTCCCAAACAGTGATAGTTTTACTATTTCCTTTCCAACCTGGATACAATTTATTTCTTTTTCTTGCCTAATTTCTCCGCCTAGGACTTCCCATATTATGTTGAATAAGAGTGGTGTGAGTGGTCATCCTCGACTTGTTCCTGTTCTTAAAAGAATGGCTTTCAGTTTTTCACCATTTTATATCATGTTGACTATGGGTTTGTCATATATGGCCTTTATTAGGTTGAGGTGCTTTCCTTCTACACCCATTTTATTGAGAATTTTTTTATTATAATGGGTGTTGGATCTTGTCAAATGCTTGGAGCTGAGATGGGGTCTCCTGGTGGCAGCACATTCTTGAGTCTTATTTTTAATCCGTGTCCTTTGATTGGTGAGTTCAATCGATTTACATTTAGGTTGATTATTGCTTGTTGACCTTTAATCTATGATGGCTTAATCCTGCCATTTTGTCTTTTGTTTTCTTGTCGTTCTATATTTCACTTGGTTTTCTGTGACGTGTTTCTCAGTTTCCTCCGTCTTTCTGTTTTGTGACTCTGCTCTGAATTTTTGTTTTGTGTTTACCATGATGTTTGTATAAAATATCTGAGAGATGGGACAGTCCTTTTTCTACTGATGACATCTTATCTCCATCTGCCTATGCAGGTCCCATCCTTTCCCTCTTCCTCTTCTATGCTTTTGTTGTCACAAATTATCCCTTTTTGTGTTGTAAGTTTGTTACCAAATTAAAGTGGTTATTGTTGTTTTTAATGCTTTCTTTCCCTTTAGCCTTTGTGTTATCATTAACTTCTTGATAACCCATTCAGTTATAGAGTTGCAATTTTCTGATTCTATTTGTCTATCACCGTGCTTAAAAGTTTGTATCTCTTTGCCGTCGTTTTGAGTGGGAGACCTTTCTTCAAGGTTTCTTATAAAGCAGGTCTAGTGGCGATGAATTCCCTCAGCTTCTGTTTGTCTTGGAAAGATTTTATTTCTCCTTCATATTTGAAAGGTAAATTTGCTGGGTAGAGTATTCTTGGCAGACAGTTTTACTCTTCATTATTTTCAATATGTCATTCTACTCTCTCCTGGCCTGTAAAGTCCCTGGTGAGAAATCTGTTGATAGCCTAATGGGAGTCCCTTGTAAGTTATTATATTCTTGTCTCTAGCCACCCTTCTTATTCTTTTTTGTCATTGACTTTTACAGTTTTAATATAATGCGCCTTGGAGAAGATCTTTTTTGCATTGAGGTAATTAGGTGTTCTATTAGCTTCATGTACATGTATGTCCAGTTCTTTCCCCAGGTTTGAGAAGTTCTCAGCTATTGTTTCTTTAAATCAGCTCTCGGCTCCCTTCTCTCTCTCTTCTCCTTTTCGCATACCCATTATCCTTATGTTGCGTTTCCTGATTCAGTCATATATTTCTCATAGAATTTCTCAATTTTGAAAAAATCTTAAATCTCTCCCCTTCTCCACCTGAAGGGTTTCTAGATTTCTATCTTTGAGCTCGCTAATTCTCTCTTGCATGTGGTCTGCTCTATTTCCAAGGCTTTCTACTTTATTCTTCGTCTCATTTGTTGCATTCTTCAGCCCAGAGCTTCTGTTCGGCAGGTTGTTTTTATACTTTCAGTTTCTTTGGTGAAGTACTCCTTCTGTTTATTAATTTTATGCCTGAGCTCACTGAATTGTCTTTCTGAGTTTTCCTGTAACTCGTTGAGTTTCTTCGTGACAGCTATTTTGAATTGTCTGTCACTTAGATCGCCATCTTCCATGAACTTCAAGTTTGGTTTCTGGAGAGTCATCATTTCTTTTCTGCGCCACCATGAAACTATGGTTCTAAATGGTGCTTGATGACTCGAAGATCTAATTGGCTCTTTTTGAGTGATTCATTGTCTGGGCAGCATCCCATCTAGTAAGTAGAGAGGTACTCTGAAAAGCTGTACGACATGGAAGGATTTTATAGGCAGAAATGTGGGGCGGGGAAGTTATTACCAGAAGGAACAAAAGGATTGTTTCAGGCCAGGTCATCTTCTTTTTAGGGGAAGGGCATACGGCAGGAGTCTTATGGTATAGATTGCCTCACCAGTGCTAAACAGGAAATTTCAGATTGGCTATTGAAAGGCCACGTTCGTGGAAGACGTTAAAACTGCAATTAGGTTTTGGTTTGTTGTCCTGAGGGCAAATGAGTCCATTTTGGCCTGTTATTTCTTTGTCAACAGCCTCTTGCATCAACTTAAAGGAGGATTACCAGCAATTTAAAAAACTGAGATGAGTGAATCCCTTTTCCTCCAGCAACTTGAAGGTTAATATTCATGTTACGGTTGGTATATTCTAATTTCCTCTTTTTTTGGCCCAAGAAGAGGTTGGTTTGACTTTTATTTCTTCCATTTTTCCGTAAGTGTATTGCTGAATCTCAAAGACGTTGCCGATTTTCTGATTACTTTTCCTTTTAAACTGATTTCTAGTTTCCGACACCTGTGGAGAGAGAGTATACCGTGGTTCTTCAATCCTTTGCAATTTATTCTGATTTGCTTTAAAGCCCAATATTTCATCATGATTAAGTGTTTCCTTTGAACACTTAAAATAAGTTGTAAATAACCCTTTTGACTAGAATGTGGGAACTTGTAAATGATGGCTCTCTCAGCCAAACAGTGATACAAAAGCTAGATAGACTACGAAAGTCACAGCGTTTCTTGGGCCCACCCAGGAAAGACGGAAAACAGAGTATTCCACCTTTGACAGAGTACCACTTGCTCAGGAGTCAAATGAGGGCAGGGCAGGATAGTAGAGAGAGTTCACCGACTATTGCAATATTACCTCTGGAGCTCCCCTTGAGATCAATAGAGAAAGAATTTAGGCGAACATGCCCCACATGAAGTTCGTTACTTATTGTTATTCTAGAATGTTGGTAAAATCATATAAGAGGATTAGACAAAAAGAGCTTGCTGCACAAGTTGCCATTAGAAGCTACCATGAAATCAAGTGCAGTACTTCTCTTTCTGTAACAACTAGAAATTGTTGTACACACCGGAAACAAAATTTCAGGAGCCAACACTCTTTGCAGAGCCACGTGCCTTTTCAGAGAAACAAGTGTGCACCAGTCTGAAAAAAGCCAACCGCACGAATCACTGAATTTCTCTCATGCTAATGGATGCTGCTGCTGCAAAATGCCAGAGTTTGTCAATATGACACGGGAGTGAATTCCCAAAGTTATTCTTGTGTGCTGGTCTCTTAGCTATGGTGTTATGTAAAACGTCATTTAAAGAAATCTAATGTATTAGGACATTTTTATGGTGCTTTGAGTGTTTTGCATCTGTAGATTCAGAAATCATATAGGAGCATTAGTAAAACACGTTAAAAATGTACCCTAACGCGTCTGCGGAGAGAAAACTGGGAGTGCAAGGGTGAGCGACACATAGGAAATCTAGGAAGAGAAGGGGGGAAATGGTGTTTGATGTTGAAGAGTGGAAGCGGAAGTGGGTGACTGTGATTATTCTCTTCAGTGGATGACTGAGGAAAGAAGGGCCCCTAGCGATCAATCGCGATCTAATGCAGCGGTATATTGTAAAGACTAACCGAGGGAAAGGGTTCACTGCTTAAATAATGCATTATAAGCACTAACCCAGGGAAAATCGTATTAACGGGACACACATACCCCATTCAAACTGTTTCCACTAGTGCCTGGGTTACGGAATGCACTTACAATGTGGACCCAAACACACTAAAGGAAGGGCTAAATCAAGGAGTTCGTGAAAAAGCGTCTATTCCAGGCTGCCTGCAACTTGAAGTTACCACTCTAAGTTGTTCAGACGATCTAATTTTATCCTCTTCCAAGCTTTACTCTTTGTTTGTAAAAACGCAAACCTCCCTGACTTGTACCTCGGCATCGTGGGGATGATGGGAGCGTCCAATCTGAGAGGCTCCTACCCCGTTTGGTTCTGAGTCAGCCAGTAATGGACCCGCACAAGTGAGCCGCAGCCATTGGCCTGATATGCCAGCCGGTCTTCTGGTGCGAACCGATAAGTGTCTTCATGAGATGTTCGGCCTTGGTGACAGAGAGGATATCAGGTGTGACGATTTGCCTGCCGCATGTTTCTTTGTCTGTTTGGTATTCTCTAATCATGGTGATTTAAGATTATTATATTAGTTTTCTAGGGCTGATGCAAAAAAGTGACAGAGATCGGTTTACTTAACGAACACATGTTTAATGTCTCACACGTCTGGAGGCTCGAAGTCCAAATCAAGGTGTCAGCTGGGTGGGTTCCTTCAGAGTAGTGTGAGGGAAGCATCTGTTCCAGGCCTCTCTCCTTGCTTTGTAAATGGCAGAGACCTCCCTAAGCGTGTTCACAGTTTCCTCCCTATGTGCTTTCTCCGCTTCCATATTTTCCTTTTTCACATGGAGACATGACATTTTGCATTAGGATCCACCATAAGGAACTGATTTTAACTTGCTTCCCTCAGCAAAGACCCTATCTCCGAATACAATCACCCATGAGGTCCTGGGGTTTAGGACATCAACGTATGAATTTTCGGGGGACAGAGTTCAACCCACAGGTGGCATGAATTTGGAGCTATTGGTGGGCATATCTCCTGACTCTTCCATTATATTGAGAGAACATTGTTTCTCTTAGCACATAAATGCTAGTTTGATGTATACTAGGAGGTGTAGTTACAGTTTTAAAATTCTCGCAATGCTTATATAAGCATAGGATATTGATGAAAAGTCCCAGCTGAACAGATGTTTTGATTGCTTAAAGCATCCAAATCCCTAAGCAACCTGGAAACAATTGAATTTTTCGTAATAGTGTGTCATGTAGCTGTGCTGCACGGTAAACCACCTCAAAACATGGTGCATTAAAGCAACAAACGTGTAGTTTTCTCGTGTCTGTGGGCCAGATGCACGCGTCCGCTGATCTGCGCTGTATTTAGTCAGGATTCTCATGTAGCCGCCCTCTCTGTTTTCGTGGTTCCTGGTACAGCCCATATTAGATTGCTTCAAAATTCGTGGTTCATAGGACTCTCTTTCCTGTGTGTTAATATTGATGTTTGATCATACGCAGTGGTTTGTAGATACTCATTTAGTTTAAAAGGAGAGAGCATGAGCACATTGGTGACCACTTAGGGGAAACCAGGTGACCCCTTCCATGTAGGTTTCCTCAACTATTAGAACACTGAATAATTTCATTTATTTCTTATTTCTGGCCCTCTATCTCTGTGAAGAGAAACGATACGCTGTCAGTTCAGTCCTAATAAATGCATTGTGATTTGCTTTAAGTACCAATGTTTATTCAGTTTTGTTAAGTATTCCATTTGTACTTTTAAAATAAGTTGCAAATTCCCCTATTGATTAGGATGTAGAAACCTGTAAAGGATGTCACTCTCAGCCAAACAATGAGACAAAATCTGGATAACTTACCGAAACCAAACTGTCTTTAAGGCCCTGAGAAATGGGACTTAAAGCACTCTGCAGGAGAGACAAAGCAGAAAGTCTATTTAAGTTTGAGGGTGCCTCGCAGGCTCAAGGTAAAGAATGAGGCAAAGACAGGACACTAGAGGGATCTTTCTCCCCTCAGGAGTGCGAGCATGAAGGGGGGCAATGCCTGATCGAGGAGGGGTCTAAAGGTCTCATGTTTTCTCAGTCCCATGTAGAAGAATTCCGATGGGCAATTATACCCCCAGACACTCCTTGGGATGTTTAGAGTGAGGACCTGGGCTATGGGAGCCCCCTGATCAGAAGCGTTAACATGTACTATTCCGGAATCTCAGAAAAATCTTGTGAGAAGATTTGGAGAAAAGAATTTGGTTTCCAAGGAGACCAGGAAAAACTACCACCCAATCAACTGCAAGTTAATCTCTCTGAGTGGTACCTCCAGATGATCTTAGACGGGAAGGTGAAAAGAGCACGGGCAGTTATTCACTTCAGAAGGTGATTAAGGAAAAAGGGCATCTAGTGAGCAGTCATGATCTAACGGTGTGGGTTACTGAAAGGACAAACTAAGGGAAAGGGCTTTACTGCCTAAATAAATTATAAGAATCAACTCAGGGAAAATATTGCTAAAAGGACAAGCATACCCCATTCAGAGTTGTTTCAACATTACTAGTCTTACGGAAATCATTTAAGAACATAAGCAAGGACCCAAACACAGTACAGAAATAACTAAATCGAAAAGGTAAAGAAACAATACCAATCCAATCCGCAAGAAACTGAAGTTACCGTTCTGACTCGTTCGGATTAATCTTATTTTGTTCTCTTCCAGGGTATAGGCTCTTAGTTTTGAAAATGGAAACCTCGTGACTTGCAACTCGGCATCACGAAATGATAGGAGCATCCAATTAGAGCAGCCCAAACACCGCTCTCGACCGGCTCAGTCGGTGAGGGACCTGCAGCCCCTGAGGCACGCCCATTGGCCCAAAGTGTGAGCAGTTCTCCTGGGCTGAAGCAATAAGAGTCTTCTCGGGTTGTTCAGCCTTGGAGGTTAAGGGGGAAGGGGCTGTGGTTCTTTGCCAATTAACAGTGTTAAACGAATTCCCTCTGACTCCACCCTGTTTTCCTTTTGTAGCCATAGGAATGTTCAGTTATTTTTTCTTCACCCCCAAGCCCATGGGCCTGACAAGATAAAATCCACCGCATCATCTTGGCAGGATGAACACCCAGCTCCCAAGACAGGGACCGGTAAGACGAGTTGTTCCTGGTTCCTGATCCATCATCACCCTCCTCCTCTTTGATCGTGGCCTCTCACTCCCGGAGGAGAGGAGAATGAGCGTGGGGTGGGGGAAGAGTAAGCTTATAAAAGTGACCATTTGCTCTTTCTCCTTATTACGAGGGACTTTACAAACAAAGATTAGAGTCACTGGTGGACATCAGAGGAGCATGAGAGCACCCCAACACCCCTCTAGCAGGTCGTCTATCCAGTCCTTGCCATGCTGCCTAGGACCCATCTGGGGGTTGTGACATGGTTAGTCCTGCCCCTTATGGCCTCTCCTGTTGCCCCAGGATTCTTCTGAAATCCTGAAAGCTGCCCTTAATGTAGCTACTCTGCTTCCAACATGTTCCTACACCAGGGCAATGGTGAACAACGGCAGCCCTTGGGTGTTCAAGTTAGGCAAGTACCACGTGACTTGGGGTGGACATGATGCTCACACAGGTAGTTTGTCATGCACCACTGGGAATTTTGTTTAAAGGAGGAATTGCGCATCACTACTGCGCTTGTTAAAATAATTGGACTGGCATAGCGAATTCTATTTCTCCTAGGAACTCAGTGTCCTTTCCCAGAGGAGATCTTACCTGAGAGATGAAGGACTTTAGCCAAGGTCACGTGACTGCTGGCTTAGATGTGACACCAGGACCGTGATTGATCTCCTGAAGCTCACTTCAGTGTCTGGTATCAGCCTTGCTGTGTTTGAGCCTATCAGAGGACTCTAGAAACCATGCTTCTCTGAATTAATCTACTTGACAGGAAGTACTTTAAAGTAAAAGGAAATTTCCTTCTCATTACTTCTAAAATCAAGCAGTGTTGATTTGCTTCTCCGGCCCCTATGTCCTTTTGGTAATTAATCCAAATTGAAATGTATGAACAAGTGCTTCCCTTGTCCAAGCTCTAACAGGGTGGGATGACAGACATTGGGGGCAGCTTTTGCTTGTCCTCCTCTCTAAATTCTTTCTGTGGCCTCAGCCTTGCCTCATTAATGACTCCGTCCACACGTGCTTTTGTATGCACCGAGGAGAGGGATGGATTGCAGTTGAATTATCAAGACTTCCAGGACCCCTGAAAGAAGAGGGCCATGACGAATATGCGGAAACTCGTTGGCCCCAAGTCGGGAAAATCAGATATCGGTAGCAGGTCCTGGTGAAGTTCCTTTCACCAAGTACTCACTTGAAACATCCTCCTTTCTGCCTCTCTGTGTGCCTGTGAGTCTATGTCCAGGGACCCATGAGTGGGCGAGCATGTCCGTAACGGTTAGAAACTTCATGCTCCTTAAGGGTGAAGGCTCTGCCGCGGATTAGAGGGATCCACTACGTGGGCCGGGTCACCTTGCTTGGGGCAAGTCAAGTGGAAAACCACTCCAGAGTTTACCATCTGGGCCAGGGCACCAAGGACTTTGTTGTACGGTTATACTCAGTGTGTGGCACCCAGCAGCATCTCCAGAAATGAGAGCTGCGTGGCACTACGTGTCAGGCTCAGGAAAGCTCCCCATTCCGTGACATTCTTCCCATTGAGGGGTCCTGTCTGTTATCCACCGCTCTTGACCCTGGGCTTGCTGGTGACTGCTTTGACCAACGGGAAATGCTGGAGGGGATGTTATGATGATTATGGATCTAACCTTTACGAGGACAGGTGGCTTCTGCCTGGTTTCTTGAGAGCTCTGAACTGCCATGTGGGAAGTCTGCTTATCCTGCGGAAGACACCACATAGAGCGGCTCTGAGAATCTATGCAGCAGGACAGGGGCCCAGCTGAGCCCAGCCCTCCAATCAGTCCCTCAAGGCAATAGGCACGGGAGGGAGTGCAAGTTGTCTTGAAGAGTGGCCTTGAAGTCAGCTGAATACCACTGGGTGACCCTAGTCTGGTACATACTTTTAAGGGTCACTTACAATTCTTATTGGGGCACCACTTGCAGCAGCTTATCGAAAAACCTCCCATTGCAAACAGGTAGAAGTACTTGAAAAGATTATCGTAAACCTTATTTTAAATGCTTGGAAGATCTGGAAAAGAGCCGGAGGTTAATAGACAACTGAGACCTTTGTGTCAACCCCAGGCCCTTGAAAGACAACACCCTCAGTGAAAAGCTGGCCTTTAAGCTACTAGGATGGGCACACGATGAGGACACTTATATCTCCACGTCTTGGGTCTCGATGGGGGAAAAAGGCCCCTTTGAGAATTGAAGATCCCAATTCTGCCTTCATGCGGCTTTGGAGTTCCAATCAACACTATCAGTATGGCTCAAAGCATTCTGGCAGGAACTCAGCATGGGGCAAATGCAAGTCAAATCTGCTCTGGAGGAGCCCACCTTTAACTGAGGCTTTAAGAAGGTCCCCACTGAGAAAGCCCTCCCAAACACGCTCATAATTCAAAAAACCAGGCATATCCTCCTCCAAAGACTTATCATCAGGTGCAAACTATTAAAAAAAGTGTTTAATGTGTTTAGGTAGATGAGAGGATATAAACAATGAGAAGGAGGAAAGAACCAAAGATCACAAAGGATCCAACAAAATTTCTGAAAGTGAAAGATGGAACCACTGGAAGACAAGCTTAGTGTAATTTTAAATAACTGATTAGACACCCCTGGATAGAGAACGAGGGCATCGGAGGACAGACGAAAGGAATTCTGGAGAATGCCTCCTGGAGAGATTAAGAGGGAGAAAAGGTGAAGAGACATAAGGAGTGGGCCAAAAACGTAAAACGTTCACCTCATCGGAGTTTGTGTACGGGATACTGGGCAAAGGGGGGAGGGATAACCTTCAAAGCGGGACTAGCTTGTAATTTCCCGGAATGAAGGAAAGTCGTGATTCCCTGGACTCAGGACACACATGTGGACACATCATAGTAAAGCTGCAGGGCAATAAACACATAGGGACATAAAGAGTGACTGTACAAGACAGTTCCAATAATGGCGATGGCTAGGTGCCTCTTAGAGGGGATTCTATGGCCTCAGGTGCTTCTGAAAAATTAGGAAGCTTAGTCCAGGCATTTTACAGAAGAGGAAGCACAAACGGAAAACAATACACGGGAAGAGGCGTCACCTGGCTAGTAGTCTGAGAAAAGCCTGCTAAGACCACGGTGAGATACTATTTCACACCATCAGAGCTGCAAGGATAAACAAAAGACTGACCACCCCGAATGCTGGTGAGGAGACAGAGCAATGGGGACTTCGCATACATTGCTAGTAGGAGTGCAAGGTGGACTGACCCCTTCGGAGAGCAATCCGGCATATCGATTAACGTGCAGGAGATGCACACACTGCTGACCGCAGCAATTACCGCTCTAGGTACCCAATCCAGAGGCCTGGGCACAAGGAGACGCGGAGGAGAAGGTTGTTAGCAGCGTTGTATTTCTTAACCAAAGATTTAGAAACAAGCTAAATGGTCGTCAACAGTAAAATGGATGAACAAACTGTGATATATTCGCACAAATGAATGCCATTCATCAATGAAAATAAGTGAACAGGAGCTGTGGATGTCCTTATGGCAGTATCTCACACACAATAGTGAGAGAAAACAGCGTGTTACAGAAGAGCACTTACATCATGATGTGATCTATATAAAGTTTAGAAGCATGCAGATCAAGGCTATCGGTGTATGTTGTTTACCACCTCATATCTGCGTAGCAGAAGCATAAATAAATTCACGGAAATGAGAAACATCAACTCGATGCAGGGGTTACTTCTCGGGGCGGGGGGCGGGGGGGGGGGACTGGTATATGGGAGGGGGTCCGTGGGGCTTTGACAAGGTCTGTCCTATTTTTTTCCTTGAGGTGGATGGTGGGTAGATGGGTGTTCGGTTATAATTTATTTTCTATTTTTTCATTTATGCAAAATGTTGGGTAAAGTTCTTCTAAATTGGGGTGATCATCGTCAACTCTGCTGTCCCTCAGTCTCCACATTCCATTAGTCACGCTACCAAATTTAGCTCTCAAGTGGTCCCTGAATCTCTCCCCTCCACTCCATCCCACTGCTTCTCATCGAGCCTTCACCATCGTTACCTGGATTAAGGCAACCACCTCCTGCCTCCAGTCTCGGCCTCTTGAAATCCAGCCTCTGCACTACTGCCAGAGTGATCTAACTAAAACCCAAATCTGACCATCTGTCACTTCCCTGCTTAAAACCCTTCCAGGATCCCCACTGCCTGGAGGACAAGGTACAAGTTCCTTAATAGGCACTCCAGGACCTTCGTGATCTGGTCCCTGCTTCCCTCCGCAGTCTCATCTGCCACCACTTCCTGCCTAGCATTTAAGGTTGCACAGACACGGAGCCCCTTGCAGCTCCCCCACAGGGTGACCAACGCCTCTCAGTTCGCCTAGCACTTTTCCGATCCCAGCACGTGACAGTCCCACATCGTGGGTGCCCTCGATCACAGGAAAACCGACACTGTTTTGCTAATGTACCTGCAAGTCATCCCGGGAAGCCCTTTAGTACCCGGGAAAGTAGGACAGGTGGTCGCTCTACATCCCCAGCCTCCAGCCTGCTCCTGCTCTTTCCGCCCGTTAGGATGTCTCCCTTACCTCATGCCTCCTTCTCATTTTGAAAACAGAACCCCAAATGAACAAGCAGCAAAATATGAAATAAAACCTGAGAGAAGCTACAAGACCCACATGACTTGGACTTTACCTCTCCCAGAAAGACCTTCCTGACCCCCCCTTCCCCCGCCCCCAGCTTCGTGGGATGCCCTGCATCCGGGCTCCCGAAACAGCCTAAGCACATCTCTTTCACAGCATTTAATATATTACAAACATCGGACTAAAGTATCTGCCTCCCTCTGTAGACTCTAAGCAGTTTACGGGCTCTCAGCTTATTCGTCTCTGATTCCTAGCACCTAGCAGTGCCTGACATGGTAGGCACTCGGTAAATGTTTGTTGAATAACTGAACAGATGAATGCAAGCTGTGCTGTAAACCCTAACACGAGAAGTCCTGACCTTTCTGGACGATAGCGTGACTAAAATATGGCGGTCGCAGAACTGAACATTACTCAAATGTGGCAATTCCAGGCTTTTCTTTTGCTATCGTTTCTACCTTCACAGTTACCAATTTGTATCCTGTCACACAGAATAACAAAAAGTAATGCTCGGAGTTATGCTGTACAGTTCACAAAGATGATTTCACACAGATTTGACAGTCCTCTTGTTTTTCTGATAGCTGATTCTTCCCCCTTCTGCAAGGTTGGGTGGGGGCACGTGAAAGCCCTCTTCATGGATCTCTGATACTCTACGAGGCAAGCACTATTATATCACCAATGCAGAAAGAAGCCTATAGACTAAACAGTTGAGTCAATACCCGTGCCTCACACAGTTCAGAAAGCAGGTGAGCCGGGATTAGACCTCAGCTCCACCTGACACGTGAGCCCAGCTTCTTGTTCCTTGCACCACGCCGCCTGCCCGAACAGGTCAGCGGGGAGCGGTCCTGTGAGTAGAAGCCGGGAGTGCCATTGGATGCTGCCTTGGCAGGCCAGTCGGGGCAGGGGGAGAGCTCGGATGTGCCCTGCTCCCTCGCTAAGGCTTCCCAAATCTGAATCTCAGGGAGCCAGGGCAGGGGTAGAGCTGAAAACCCTGGAGTTCTGCCAGAGAAGGGCTTTTCCCTCTGGAGTGAGACCCCTGGAAAGTCTGGCGGAACCAAAGAGACAGCTCATAGACCCCTGAAGCACTCACCCATAAGAGGCCTAGCTCTACCGGGACCAGGCAAAGCCTAGCTGAGCACACTCCCAAGACCCTGAAGTGCTCTAGCCCAGGGCGTGAGGTTTGGGCACTGTGTCCCGCCTAGGACTACCAGCCTTCTTGCCTGTAAGGTCGTAACGATGGGTTTCCAGGTCAGTCTGAAGCCACTTGAGCTTTGCGGTCTGCCGAATTAAACAGCAAATCCCTCTGCTCTCTCTCCATCACCGCCCCTGATGCAAGAGCGCAGCAGAGTTCATCTCCACGCCTAATCATAGAACCCATGCTTGCTATTCTCTCCTGGTTTTTTCCAAGGAGCTTCCGGAGGGAAAAGCCCAGCCTTGACTCCAGGGGAATTCAAAAGTTCCTAGGTTAGGAACCCCTTTCGAAGGAGGCTCCTTTGACCCGGGCTTCCTCTAGAGTTCACCTTGAGAACGGTCAGTGAGCGGGTCCCCCACTCCTAACTTTTGAGAACTTGGAGCCACTGTGGAATTCCCTGGGGCAATTGCCCTGGGGTTTAGCTTGGCCTCCCTCTATTTTCCTGTCCAAGAGGTACCGTGTGCCCTTACCTAGTCTTGGGGACCCACTGAATCCTGTATCTTTATTACGCATAGGTTTTTCTCCAGCAAGCCTCCCTCTACTAATAAGGGGTAAGGGTGCCGGCACTCCTATTCTGATCTCTTCTTCTGTCCATCCTCCCATTCGTGCGGTCCCAGGCGTTCACTGGAAACTTAATCTAGCATAGGAGTCAAACCGGGATTTGATTCCTGCCTATGCCATTACTAGTTATGTGAGCTTGGCTAGTAGTTAACCCGACCTCTCGGAACCTCACTCTCCTCAACGGGGAGAATTATGCCTGCCTGTGCTGGAAGGAAAATACAGGGGCAAAGGGTAAAGTCTACACGTATGGGTATAACATACACCGCAGAGTGCCGGCCACATAGAATCATAAAGTGCTCCAAAAAAAGCATGGTTATTACGGTGATTTGTATAGTGCTGGATACTGGAAGGGGAGGAAGGATAAGACATGGCCCCCAACCTCTGTGACAGGACACTTGAATGGAGAGCTAGCACAGCCATACTCTAGAATGACTACCAATGGAAGGCTGCATCTGATCAGGACCGCGATGCGTGTGTCGTGGGAGTTCAGAGAGTTGGAAGAGAAAGAGGCCGGTCCCACTGTAGGCCAGTACCAGACCCTGCATCTGGCATGCTACATCCATTCTCTCATTCAGTCCTAATCACGGCCCTTCTTTAGGGGCGTTCATACATCATATGCCCATTTTACAATTGAAGTTCCCGAGGCTCCAGGAGAGAGAAGTCATTTAGGCTGCAAGGGTCAGGTCATCTTCACAGAGGAGGTAGGATTTGAGCCAAGGCTTTAAAGGTGAATAGGTTCAGAGAGGAAGAGCGTGAGGGGCTCCAAGCTTTCATGGGTAGGGGGAGGAACAGCTTGCCAACAAAGCCCTGAGTCGGCAATGCCCAACACCAGCGAGCTAACAAGGCACCTTCCAATTGCTCCCTAGCAACGTCCCATCACAACCCAGACGAGTGTTATCTGAGCAACTTCCCCAACGTGAGGCTCAGGAGGGAAAAGTCATCCTCCCTTATCTCGCTGTCAGCCCTAAGCAAACAGATGGGGCCAAGGTAGCCAGGAGAGGGTGTCCATACAGCTGCCTGGCACCAAATCTCACCCCCACGCCTCCAATTGCCTGAGGGCCTGAATCTCAGGACCAAGAATAAGTATAGCCACCATTCGTTGGGCACTCTGTCTGCGTCATCTCACTGAGTCCTCACAACAGTCTTGTAGACCCTATTCTACAGAGGAGGTTCAGAGAGGTCAAGTCACTTATCCAAGGCACCCCAGCTACTAAGAGGCACCGCTGGGGTTTGAACCCGGGAGTCTCATCCAACCCCAAAACCAGTGCCCTTAATCACTCTTGCTGTAGAGCTTAGTCCCACTAGCGCACAGCACCTATGGGACCCTAACTGACACTCTCACCATGTCGCGGCTCTTTTCCCTGTTAATGCAGCCTGGCAATGCTACTTGTCTCCACAAAACAAAGGCACCAGAACTTCAAGGAGAATAAACCACAAAAAAGGTGATGCCCTCTCATTTTCCCACTAACCTTTGTGCTCTGCAAATCCCCAAACCCCAAGGGATGTCCTTATTCTATCCCCCAGATCTTTTCCCTACAAGGGTGTCCACGCATCCTGATTTTCCCTGTTGTCCTAGCACAGTTATTCGTAGTGCCCCTTTTAGGTCAAAAGTGTCCACATTAATTGGACAAGAAATTATATGGTCACTCTATCAACAAAGAGCAGAGACAAGGAAGCCTCACACATCAGGTCTTTTGCAACCCTGACATACCTGCTGGGCCATGATCTGCAGCTCCCCTGAGTGAGGAGGGGGCCTGACCTTCAGGGAGGAGTAGCCAGCCTCTCCTGGAGAAGGGAATAAGAATAAAGAAACTAAGAATTTGGGGCTGGCCCAGTGGCGCAGCGGTGAAGTGCGCACGTTCAGCATCGGCGGCCCGGGTTCGCCAGCTCGGATCCCAGGTGCGGCCATGGCACCGCTCGACAAGCTCTGCTGTGGTAGGGGTCCCACCTATAAAGTAGAGGAAGATGGGCACGGATGTTAGCTCAGGGCTAGCCTTCCTCAGCGAAAAGAGGAGGATTGGTGGTGGATGTTAGTTCAGGGCTAATATTCCTAGGAAAGAAAAAAAGAAAGAAAGAGAGAGAGAAAGAGAGACAGAAAGACGGAAAGAAAGAAAGAAGAAAGAAAGAAAGAAAAGAAAGATAGATAGAAAGAAAGAACGAACGGAATAAAGGAAGGAAGGAAGAAAGAAAGAAAGAAAGAAAGAAACTTCCGAGTAGAATCCAGCACTTTGGGATGGCACTGCTCAAAGAAGAAGGGTAGAGGAATGCCTGGAAGGCAGAACTTGCCCTAGTTGGGGGCGGGCACAGCTGTGCCTCAAACATGAGGAGCCTGGAAAGTTGGAGACTCACACAGAAAGAGGTGAAGGAAAGAGTAACTCAAGTGTCACGGTCACTCCCCAAGCCCCTGGTTTGCCTTCTACCACAGTCCAGGTTCCTGCTGCAGAGTGAACCCAGCTGAGCCTTGGGTCCGGGCTGCTTCTGGAAAATTGAAGGCACTAGGACACAGTCGGGCTTTGGGGACTGTTGAAGGAAGCAAGTGGCCAGGAAGTCGTGAGAAATCGGAGCTCTAACCTGTTGGCGACCGTGCACACGAGTAAGCAGAGGAAAGGACCTAAATGATGTCCAGGAAAAGCCACCTAGGAGGAACGGATTTCCTTCCAAGAACGCTAGCACGATTTAATATTGGAAAATCTATCAATATGATTTATATGAATAAGCCAAAAATTAAAAAGCATGTTAATCTCAAAAGTTGCTAACATGGCACCTGTGAATGCTTGATACCTACTATGTCACCGAAAATGCTTGGAAAACCAAAGATGCTATTGGGAACACATAGCCCTCAAATGAAAGCCCAATATCGTGTTTGCTGATGAAATGCCACTGTCATTCCGATTAGAGTCAGGAAGGTGTCGAGAAAGCTTTCTCTCAGCCTTAGGATTTGAAAGTTTAATGAATGAACATTAGGCTTTGAATTTTTTAAAAGACTTAACCACTGAAAAAGAGGCTATTTTCAGTTGATCTGATTGCAGCACAAGTGAGTAAATATCTAGAACCGTTTTTGGTCTCAGGGCAACTATACACTTCTAAAAATTACAAGGACCCCAAAGAACTTTTATGCATGCTACATTCTGCCCATACTTACCGTGCAAAATCTTAGAACAGAAGCCTCAATACATTGATTTTAGAATAACTTAAAATCGTCATAATAAACACACTGCCTCATGTTAACATAAATTACAAATTTACATGATAAATATTTTATCCAAAAGTAGAGAGGAGATTGACATTGTTTCAGATAATTGAACATCTGCTTCATAATCTGGCCTAACAGATGTCAGAGGGATTCTCATATCTGCTTCTGCACTTTATCTGTTGCCATACCACACATAATGAACTTCTGGGGAATTCCACCATATACTCGTGAAGCAATGGCAGTGAAAAAAGAAAATATTAGTATAACAGAAATTCCCCCCATTAAAGCTGACCTAGAGAAATGACCCATTAGGAAAGTCATGAAACGCAACAGGGTTAAGGAAAATCCACGATTCTCCATGGAATAAACTGTACTCAGAAACGTAGACAGTAGAGTTGATAATGTTTTCTTTGCGGTAAAAATACTCTACGTATCGGCCAAATGCCACAAGATCAACAAACTAGAGTAGACCCCTCCTTTTCGGGCGACAGCTCTTTTCCCGCCAAGTGAGGTGGCTCTGAAAAGAGCCTTTGGGTTGCGATGCTCCGGCGCTCCTGAGGCAGCTCAGCGGCGGCTGATGTATCTGATGAGGGCCTTGGTGCCCTCGGCCACGGCGTGCTTGCCAAGGTCCCCCGGCAGCAGCAGGCGCACGGCGGTCTGGATCTCTCCGTACGAGATGGTGGAGCGCTTGGTGGAGCGGACCAGGCACGTGGCCTCGTCGGCGATGCGCTCGAAGATGTCCTTCGCGAACGAATCCAGGACGCTCACGGCCTCCTGAGACAGGCTCAGGCCCTCGTGAACCTGCCTCAGAACCCTGGGGAAATAGGTGGCGAAACTGTCGAGGCAGTGGCGGCGGCGGCGGCGGCGGCACCTTGGCTGCTTCTGCTTCGGGCTCTTCGGGGCGCCTTCCGTGGGCTCCGTGGTGCCCAGGCTTTCCTCAGAGGAAGCCTCAGAGCCGGGCTCAGCCATGCCAGAGGCGGTCTTTTGAAGGAAGGACGATGGCGACTGCTGAGGGCTGGCGGCCCATTTATAGCGCGGCCTATCTGCAGTCACCGGCAAGCTCCCTACCTGATTGGATAAAATGCAACCCAGGGAGGCCTATCTCCAAGCCACGCCTTGTCAGGTGATTGCATGCCCTCCTGCTTGGCATCACGTCCACCAATCAGACCTCTGAACTTCCTGTGACCTCCAGCAGAGAATTTCTGCAACATGCCGCATCGAGCAAAAGGTCAACTGACAACAACTGCTGATTGATGCCTACGGTATGAGATCTTTGAAAAGACTTCACCAGAAACACTCAAATGCTAGCGATTTCAGTTTCCGTGCCTTAAGAGCCTGACCTCCCCAACCCAAGTCCATGCCACATCAGAGCGAGTCCGGCCACTTTGGGGCCAGTTTCCTTCAACCCAGAATCTACTCTTTCCAGGGCTGAGCCGCTGTGGCTTGACCAGGAACTGTCAGACATGACCAGCAGAGTGCTCCTGGAAATCATGGGACACGCTTGACCAACGACTGCCTCCAGTTCTAATCAAAACCCTCAGTGCATCAAGGAAAGACGGAGGATGGCCAAACCACTTTCTGCAAAGATAGAACATGAAGTAAAATGGGGAGCCTTATAGAAATACTAGAAATAGTTACTATTTACCAAATTTAAAATTCTTTTCTTCCCATTACTTGAGTCGCCCAGATACCTCACATACTTGAATTCATGAGTAAATATAAGAGCTATTAGCTGAAGAAAAGATTACTCTAATTCTCTGAGAAACTACCAGAGTGAGAGAAAAAGAATCAATAAGAGGGAAGTATTTCAAAATGAAAACTATATTCCTTTCAAAAGTGTATTATGTTGGGGGCCCGCCCCGTTTCCAGGTGGTTAAGTTCACATGCTCCACTTTGGCGGCCCAGGGTCTCGCCAGTTCGAATCCTGGGCACGGACACGGCACTGCTCATCAAGCCATGCTGAGGTGGCATCCTACATGCCACAACTAGAAGGACCCACAACGAAGAATACACAACTATGTACCGGGGGGCTTTGGGGAGAAAAAGGAAAAAAAAAATAAAATCTTTAAAAATATGCAGCTATGTACCGGGGGGCTTTGGGAGAAAAAGGAAAAATGCAATCTTAATAAAAAAGCTCTATTATAATATAGGCAGAGGCATTTCTTTAACGAATCTCTATAAAAATAAATTACAGGACTCGAACCAAAAGGGCTTAAGAAGAATTGAAGAAATGGAGGTCTTCAATGAGCTAGGATCCCATAGGTCAGGCTTACAAGAGTATGTCCTGTGAGACTTTCAACAAACAGCTAATTCTACTCGTATTAAAGTGATTCCAATCCTCAAGTGAAAAAAGCTACTTTTTATTACTAGAAAATATATGATGATGAGAAAACCGCTGAAGAAGTTTTACCACAGGGAATGATTTGGACCATGATGACAGTGTATATGAACCCCAAAGCTACATGAGGACACTCTTGTGATTACAAACTCTCAAGGACACTTTCCACCATCCGAAATCAAGGACGTGGAATAGAATTTTCTTTGCCATCTTCCTTTCTCTCTAGGAAAACTCCAGTTTTTCATTAAGGGTCCAGTCATTCAAGCATCTACAGTTATGAAAGGTCTCAGTGAACTGTAACTTCCATCACTTTTCACACGAAGCTGAGCATTTAAAATCACGTAGATAATGATTTTGTCAAGTTATTTTTCATGGTCTGAATGGAAGATTTTTACATTTTCTACCCCATTTGTTGTCCAAATCAGAAGTATAAGGGAGCCCTAAAAATATAAACCAGGCTGGAGTCACCAAAGGGTGTTCAGCTGATGTCTAAAGGACTCTTCAATTTGAGGGACACCTCACAGTCACATACCGCTGCCATGGAGGGGCCTATCCACGTGGGTGTCCAGCTGGATAGGCAGATCCTTTACTTGGCAGCTCAGATCCTTGAAACAGCAAGGCAGAAGCTATGTGTCCTCTTAAAGATTATCTCCGTAATGGGTATAACATCACTTCCTCCATCCTCCTTTGGTCAAAGCAATTACAGGCCCACAGAGAGTCAAGAACAGGGGAAATCTGAGATGCCTTTTCAATGCAAGAAGTGTCCAGGAGTGAGCAGCCTTCAAGAGTCTAACAAACAGTGCCACACAACACATCCGCTTTGAGATGCTGCTGGGTGTCACGTACATGATAGGTCCATACAACCAAGTCCTTGTTTCCCTGAGCCACAGTAGAAAACTCTGGAATACTTCTTCACTTGACTTCCCCCTGCCTGGGTGATCTCGCACATGTAATGTTCCCCTATAATCCAGGCCAGAAAGTTCACCTTAAGTGGCGCGACGTTCCTAACTTTAGTGGACATCCTCTCCCATCCCTGTATCCATGGACATAGAGGACTATAGATATAGACATAGGGTTGGCAGAAAGGAGAATGTATCAAGCCCGTACATGCTGAAAAGAACTGTACCAGAAACTGGTCCCAATTCCAGAGTTCCCTATTTGGGACCACTGAGTTTTCCCAATTTCCTCACAGTCCTTTCCTTTCAGGGGTCCCCTAAGACCTGACACTTTCATTGTAATCCATCCCTCTCCACCTTGCCTACAAAGGTACATAGCCTCAGAGTCATAAGTGAGGCAGGTTTGGGGTCACAGAGGGAATCGAAGGAGGAGGAAAAGCAGAAACAGTCCCTGATATCTGCAATACCACCCTGCTGTATGCTTAAGAGAAACACTTGCCTAAGCGATTCCTAAAGTATTTCCTTTTCAGCTATTTAATCCAGAGAAGCATGGTTGTTGCTGCACACAAACACGGGATCGTTTACCCACCACACAGTAGGGCCAACAAGGAAAAAATCTGAAACGCCAGGCTTCTGGCAAGGAAAGAGGTTTACTATCGAAAGGCAGCCATATGAGGAGAAGCGAGTTAGAACTCAGATCCATCTCCTCGAATGGAAAGAGGTAGAGGGTTTTACGTGGGGTTTTAGGTAGGGGAAGGGGAGCTTGTAACCTTGCTAATTGGTGCCTTCCCACCAGCCTGCATCTGCCCTTGAAGACTGAATTGCTTTTCCCTTGACTTACTGGACTTTTCTGGTTAGGTTTCATCTTCAGCCTGCCTTTGGCCTTGAAGCCTGAATTTCTTTTCACTTAACTCTCTGGACTTTTCTGGTTAGTTTTCATCTTCAGCCTGCCTTTGGCCGCGAAGACTAAATCTTGATGTCTGCACCTTGACATTCAGGGAAAGACAGCTCACTCCTATACTAAGGAGGGACAGAAAGACCTGGTTAGTTTTAAACAACAGTTGCTTATGCTGAATACACACAGCTGCAGTTAGGAAAGCTTATCTCATAGTTTTTCTTCTCTTCTTCTAGCCCAGAGAAGATTTTTTAACATCTTCATCCTCAGTTTCGATCCCCACTGTCTCATAATTATTCCCCAGTCTTGAGGAATGGAGGGGAAGACCTCTCTGGCTGCTTCCTCCTGTGAAAGTGTGAAGATCAGGATCAGTGGAATGAGACTCTCTAACCTTTATCTTAAAATATTTTGGGGTAGCAGGTCGGGAGAGTGAGATGTGCTTTGCATGACTAATATTTTAGTACTCTGATCAATGACTTTGGAACAACACTGAAGTTCACATTTTATAATTACATAAATGGCCACAGAGATTAGCAAAATAGAAAGCCCAAATTTTAGTATCCCCTCTGCATAATGGACCTCAATCCTTGGGGAATCTAGGCAAAGAGGCCTGTAAACCAATCAAGGTTCGTGCCCAGAAACTCAGGTGACATGTGATGTAGCCAAGTAGCCTGCTGTCCAGTAGTCCAACAGGTAAGGTAAGAACCTGGGAGTCATTCCTTCCATTTCTTTAGGAGACCATCTTCTGTATAGCAACTTGTGGTCTGTCAGGGGTTCATTTGTCCATTGAGAAAAGTCAGCATCCAGATTATGAAGTCATCCAAAGTTGGGGTGATCCCAGTTGTGATGTTTTAATATGGCCTGGCTCCTGTTTCCTGTGGCATTTCTTGTATGGTCCCATCCAGCAGGGATGAAGTCCAGGATTTCAACAGGACCCAGTCTCTAGGACAAAGATGGTGCAGAGAAACATCTGACGACATTTCGCTCCTTGATTTGAGTTCCCTCCAGGTCTTTTGGCTCATCTTTAGAACACAGGAAGGCTCTTCCAAAGTTAGGCCTATATCGTGGAAGCAGGTAACTAGATATTTAATAAGAAGCATTTCTAGAGACACGAGAAGAAAAACAAGGTTATTGATTGGAGCAAACTGTAAATCAATTTCTGTGAACAAGGGATGGTCAGCCAAGAGGATCTCTAGAGGTCAGGGTTGAAGCACCCCCTGCAGTTTAAAACTTCTCCGATGATGTCACCAGGCATTCAGGCAAAGCTATTGAGTGGGTTAGGGAGCAAGTGGTGTGAAGATTGTCCAAACATGGAGTATCGTGGTGCTCCCTCTTACGTTTATACCAAGTTGTCCAGCTTCAGTTTGCAGGCCTTCAGGAAAAAGGGTGGTTTTAGTTTTCAATGATCCCAAATGAAAAGGACAGAAAAAAATTGAAAACGTTAATCTGGAGTTCTGTACCAGATGTTTAAGGAAACTAGAAGAATTCAGGATCCACTGCAGTTTACAGATAGAAAACAAAAATCTCAAAGACACTTAACAGAACCAGCAGCCCTAGATAAATTATATACTCCTCTTCTTTTTCTTTTTTCTTTTTTCTTTTCTTTTCTTTTTTTTTTTTTTTGCTGGGGAAAGTGGCCCTGAGCTAACATGTGTTGCCAATCTTCCTCTTTTGGCTTGATTAAGATTCATCCTGAGCTAGTATTTTTCCCGATCTAGCTTTATTTTGCATGTGGGTTGCTGCCACAGCATGGCCATCAATGAGTGGTGTAAGTCCACACCTGGGAATGAAACCCGTGTTACCAAAGTGTAGCATGGCCAATTTAGCCACTAGGTCTCTGGACCAGCCCCCTAATATTCTTAAGTAATTATGATTAACAGCATAAAACCAATCAAAGGAAAAAACAGCAGGCCAGAAACCAACCCGTTACTCTCTGTGCCACTAAGGTGAACAGCCCAGGAAGACTCTTTCTGGTTCCGTTTTAAATTTAAGTTTTTAGTCTCTTTTGAGTTCATTATTGTGAGTGGTATAAGGTAAGGTTCTAATTTCATTCTTGTATAGATGGTTGTGCAGTTTTCCCAGCACCATTTACTGAACAGACCATATTTCCCTTTGAGTATCCTTGGCTCCTTGTCCAATACTAGGTGCCCATTGATAAGTGGGTTTATTTCCGGACGCTCTATTCTGTTCCTTTGTTCTAGATGTGTCTTGTTAGGTCAGTACCTTGCTGTTTTGACTGCTATAACTTTGTCATGTAGTTTGAAACGAGGAAGTGTGATGCCTCCAGCTTTGCTCTACATTCTCAGGATTGCTCTTGCTATTTGGGGTCTTTTGTGGCTCCATACCTATTTTAGGATTGCTTTTTCTCTTTCTGTGAAAAATTCCATTGGATTTTGATAGGGATTGCATTGAATCTACAGATGGCGTTGGGTGATATGGACATTTTAACAATATAAATTCTTCCGCTCCATGAACACAGGATATCTTTCCATTTGTTTGTGTCTTCTTTAATTTCTTTCTTCAAAGTCTCATAGTTTTCAGTGTACAGATCTTTTCCCCTCCTTGGTCAGGTGTATTCCTCACTGTATGCTTTTGTAAGTGGGATTGTTTCCTTTATTTCTTTTCAGATGTTATGTTGTAGGCAGATAGAAGCACAGCTGTCTTCTGTTTGTCGGTATTGTACCCTGCCACTTTACTGAATTGATTGAGTAGTTCAAACAGTTTTTTGGTGGAATCTTTAGGATTTTCTCTATAGAAGATCATATGATCTCCAGAGACAAGTGAACTTCTTTCTTTCCTCTTTGGATGCCTTTTATTTCTTTTTCCTGCCTGATTGCTCTGGCTACGATTTCTAGTACTACGCTGAATAGGAGTGGTGAGAGTGGGCATCCTTTTCTCATTCCTGATCTTAGAGGAAAAGCTTTCAACCTTTCACCACTGAGCATCTTGAAAAGGGATAGGCTATTAATTGTCAAGTCTTTCCCCTTTATGTTTTGTTTTTCTCCCCATGATAGTTTCTTAGAGAATTAATCATTTTTTTTAACCAACAGTTCTGCTATTAATCCACCAATCCAAGTATGTGGGATACATTTTGGGACCTAAGTAATGGCAAGAAAAGAATTTTAAAATTGGTGACTGTTTAAGTATTTTTCTAAGTATTCCATTTGTGTCTGTGTTCTGTGTTTGGAGACTGCAGTTGTCTTATTTCACCTTTTTCTGTCTCCCTGAGGGTTCTGATCAAATCCAGAGGCAGAAGTTGGCTAATTGCATCCCTTAATTTCCATGAAAACCCTGCTGCCCATGTCAGATATTTCCTGCTCTATCCAGAGTGGCATAGCCCAGGACAACAGGAGATTCCCACAGGGTTGGAGGGAAGGGACCCAAAGTGGCCAGAGTCATTGTGATGGCCACAGCTCTTTTCCCGCCAAGTGAGGTGGTTCTGAAAAGAGCCTTTGGTGCGATGCTCAGGTGCTCCTGAGGCAGCTCAGCGGTGGCTGATGTATCTGATGAGGGCCTTGGTGCCCTCGGCCACGGTGTGCTTGCCAAGGTCCCCCGGCAGCAACAGGCGCATGGCGGTCTGGATCTCTCTGCACGAGATGGTGGAGCGCTTGTTGGCGTGGATCAGTTACGTGGCCTCATTGGCGATGCGCTCGAAGATGTCCATCACGAACGAATCCAGGACACTCACGGCCTCCTGAGACAGGCTCAGGCCCTTGTGAACCTGTTCTGGTCAGCTTCCGTGGGCTCCATGGAGCTCAGGCTTTCCTCAGAGGAAGGCTCAGCGACAGGCTCAGCCACGTCAGAGGCAGCAATAAGGCAGTTTTGAAGGAAGAACAATGGCAGTTGCTGCGGGGTGGCAGTGCATTCATGGCGCTGCCAGTCTGACATCACCTGCAAACTCTATATCTGATTGGCTAAAATGCAATGTGCTAAGCCGGGCCTTTTAACATGTGACTGGTCATCCTCCTGCTTGGCATCACATCCACTGGCCAGAGTAGGACTCTTGCGATCTCTAAACTACCTGTGATCTTCAGCAGATCATGTTTGAAACATGCCATATAGGGCAAAAGATCATCTGATGACATCAGCCGATTCATGCTCCAACAGGGGAACTTTGGAAAGACATTACCAAAAGCACCCAAATTGCAGAAATTTGTTTTGGCTCCTTGGGAGAGTGTGACCTCCATCTCCCAAGTCCTTGTTGCCATCAGAATGACTCTGGCTACTTTATGTCCCTTTCCTCCAATTCTGTTGGAATCTACCATTGTCCTGGGCTATGCCACTCTGGATAGAGCAGGAAATATCTGATGTGGCCACTGGGGAGTTTGTGAAAATTAAGGGATGTAATTGGCCAACCTCTGCCTCCGGATTTGATCAAAACCCTCAAGGAGACAGAAAAAGGTGAAACAAGAAAACCACAGACTCCAAACACAGAACACAAAGACAAATGGAATACTTATAAAAATATTAAAAATATTTAAACAGTAACCTAATTTAAAATTCTTTCCTTGATATTACTTAGATACCAAAATGTATCCCACATATTTGAACTGGTGGATTAATAATGAGAGCTGTCAGTTAAAAAAAATGATTATCTTAATTTTCTAAGAAACTGTCATGGGGAGAAAAATAAAACATAAAGGGGAAAGAATTGAAAATTAATAGTGTATCCCTTTCAAGATACTCCATGGTGGAAAGTTGAAAGCTTTTCCTCTAAGATCAGGAACAAGCAAAGGATGCCCACTCTCACCACTCCTATTCAGCACAGTCCTCGAAATCCTAGCCAGAGCAATCAGGCAAGAAAAATAAATAAAAAGCATCCAAAGAGGAAAGAAAGACGTAAACTTGTCTGCGTTTGGAGATGATATAAACTTATATAGAGAAAATCCTAAAGATTCCACTGAAAAACTGATCAAACTACTTAACCAATTCAGTAAAGTGGCAGGATAGAAAACCAACACACAGAAAACAGTAGTGTTTCTATTTGCCTATAACACAACATCTGAAAAAGAAATAAAGGAAACAATTCCATTTACAATAGCATATACAGAGGAATACATCCAATCAAGGAGGTGAAAGATCTGTACACCGAAAACTACAAGACTTTGAAAAAGAAATTTAAGAAGACACAAACAAATGGAAAGATATTCTGTGTTCATGGAGCAGAAGAATTTATATTGTTGAAATGTCCATATCACCCAATACCACCTATAGAGTCAATGCAATCTCTATCAAAATCTAATGAAATTTTTCACAGAAATAGAAAAAGCAATCCTAAAATTGGTATGGAGCCAAAACAGATCCCAAATAGCCAAAGCATTCCTGAGAAAGTAGAGCAAGGCTAGAGGCATCACACTTCGTGGTTTCAAACTATATAACAACGTTGTAGTAATCAAAACAGCAAGCTACTTGCTTAACAACAGATACATAGAACAATGGAACACAATAGAGCATCCAGAAATAAACCCACTTATCTATGGTGACCTGATATTGGACACGGGGACCAAGAATACTCAAAGGGAAATGATGGTGTCTTTAGTAAATTGTGTTGGGAAAACTGGATAAGCATTTATAGGAGACTGAAATTGGACCCCTACCTCACACCACTCACAAAAATGAACTCAAAATAGACTAAAGACTTAAATTTAAAATGGAACCAACAAGAGTTTTCCTGGGATGTTCACCTTAGTGACACAGAGAGTAACGGGTTGATTTTTGGCTTGCTGTTTTGTTCTTTGACTGGTTTTATCATCTTAATCTTAATTTTTAAACAATATTAGAGGCCTGGCTCTGTGGCCTAGCGGTAAAGTTTGACATGCTCCACTTTGGTAACATTGGTTCGGTTGCCAGGTGAGGACCTATGGCACTTGTCAGCGGCTATGCTCTGGGAGTAATTCACATATAAAACAGGGGAAGATTGGGCAAGATTTTAGCTCAGGGTGAACCTTACTCAAGCAAAAAGAGGAAGATTGGCAACACATATTATCAGGGCCAATCTTCCTCAGCGAAAACAATATCTATGTTATTATTAGTTATTTTGAGCTACTGATTCTGTCCCTGCTGGATGGGACCATACAAGGAATGCCACAGGGAACATGAACCATACCATAGGAAAACATCACAACTGGGATTGATGAGGATTATTTTAGGCTGGTTACTTTTAAAAACTGCAGACGGGAAGGAGGCTCTGAGGAGTGGAATTTGCTTGCCCTTTGATGAGAGACATTTGCATTTGTGAAGGAAGTCTCCAACTGTGGAGGCATCTCCTTCTCTGCACCAGGAGGAAGGGGGGATGACCTTATCTTTAGAAACCCTTAATAGGGAAGGCAAGGACTTAAGTTGTTTACTGTCTTGTAACCTCATGTAACTGACCCTCCCCACCACCAACATCCTCCTTTGTCTTTAGCTGAAGACAATATTTAAGGTTGTGGCTTCTGCCATTTACTTAACCTGGTTTGATTCTTATCTAAAAGTTATAAGACCACCCAATAACCAGACCCCCACCTGCACTGATACCATTTTAATGACTTTTTTACATATTCTTTCCTTTATCTTGTAGAGATAGCTCACATACCTATGCCTTAAATTTAGCCCTACTCTCAACCCATGTTTGCAGCAGCTCTTCACTGCCTATGGGTTGTGTCCCCATGGCAGCAGCTCTTTACTGCCCACGAGTCCTGTCCCCATGCTATTCCATACTATTCTCCAAATAAAAGAGCACTACTGCCAGACCTTGAGAGTCCAAGAAATCTTTCTTTCAACTCCTCGGCTCACAGACCCCACATCAGGATCACCCAAACTTTGGATGACTTCATAATCTGGATACTGACTTTTCTCAACGGACAAATGATCCCCTGACAGAACACAAGTTGCTATACAGAAGATGGTCTTCTAAACATAAGGAAGGAATGGCTCTCAGGTTCTTACCTTACCTGTTTGACTATTACACAGTAGGCTACTTGGATACATCACATGTCGCCTGAGGTTCTAGGCACTAACCTTGATTGGTTTACAGGCCTCTTTGGCTACATTCCCCAAGGATTGAGGTCCATTATGGAGAGGGGATACTAAAATTTGGGCTTTCTATTTTGCTAATCTCTGTGGTCATCTATGGAATTATAAAATGTGAACTTAAGTATTATTCCAAAGTCATTGAGAGAGTACTAAAATATTAGTCATGCAAAGCATATCTTACTCTCCCCACCTGGTACCCCAAAATATTTTAAGATAAAGGTAAAACAATTTCATTCCCTTGATCCAGATCTTCACCCTTTCACAGCAGGAAATACATAAAGCGGTCTTCACCCCCATTCCCCAAGACTGAGGAATGATCATAACACAGTGGGGATTGAAACTGAGGACAAAGAAGTTGCAAAATCTTCCCTGGGCTAGAAGAAGAGAACAAAATATTTGAGATCAGCTTTGCTAACTGAAGCTGTGCACGATCAGCATAATCAACTGTTGTTTAAAACTAACCAGATCTTTCTGTCCCTCCTTAGTACAGGCATGAGCTGTCTTTCCCAGAAAGTCAAGGCCCAGACATGAAGATTCAGTCTTCAAGGCCAAAAGCAGGCTGAAGACGAAAACTAAGCGGAAAAGTCCAGACAGTCAGGGAAAAAGCAATTCATTCTTCAAGGGCAAATGCAGGCTGGTTGGGAGACACCAAGCAGAAGGCCATATGGTCTCCCTCTACTACCTAGAACCTCAGCACATGCTCCCCCTCCCCTAGCTAAAAACCCCCATAAAAACACCTACCTTTGTCCCTTCAAGGAGATGGTTCTGAGTTCTGGCTGTGTTTCGAGAGTAAACTACTTTCTTTGCCACAAGCCTGGTGTTTCAGTCTTTTTCTTTATTGGCCCTACTGTGCAGCAGGTAAATGGACCCGTGTTTGTGTTTGGTAACAAACATGCTTCACTGGATTATCCAGCTCAACAGGAAATACTTCAAGATAAACGAAATTCAGCCTTGATTTGCTTCATCTACCTCAATCTCCTTTTGAGAAGTAATTCAAATGGAATTGCTTAGGCAAGTATTTCCCTTAAGCATACTACAACAAAGTGGGGTTGAAGATATCAGGGACTATTTCTGCTTTTCCTCCTCCCTCGATTCCTTCTGTGACCCCAAACCTGCCCCATTTATGACCCTGAGGCTATGTACCTCTGTAGGCAAGATGGAGAGGGATGGATTACAATGAAAGTGTCAGGTCTTAGGTGACCCCTGAGAGAAAAGGACTGTGAGGAAATTGGGAAAACTCAGTGACCCCAAATAGGGAAATCTGATATTGGGACCAGTTTCTGGTACAGTTCTTTTCAGCATGTACTGACTTGATACATTCTCCTTTCTGTCAATCTGTGTGTCTGTGTCTCTATGTGCAGGGATACTGGGATGGGAGAGGATGTCCATAAAAGTTAGGAACTTTACGCCACTTAGGGTGAATTCTCTGCCCTGGATTATAGAGAACCACGACATGTACACAATCACCTGGATAGGGGTAAGACAAGTGAAGAAATATTCCAGGGTTTACTACTGTGGCCTGGGGAAATGAAGACTTTGTTCTACAGACCTTCCACCTATGTGACACCCAGCAGCATCTCAAAAAGGATGTGATATGTGGTACTGTTTGTTAGATTCCTGAAGGCTACTCATTCCTGGACACATCTCCAATAGATAAGGCAGGTCTGTTTCCCCAGTTTATGACTCTCAGCAGGTCTGTAACTGCTTTGACCAAAGGAGGATGAAGGAAGCGATGTTATACCCACTACAGAGATAATCTTTAAGAGGACACATAGCTTCTGCCTTGTTGTTTGAAAGTTCTGAGCTTCCAAGTAAAAGATCTACCTATCCAATTGAGGAAAGAAAGTGAAAAGGGTAGAAAACTTATCTGAATAAGTAATGGCTGAAAACTTCTCTAACCTGGGTAAAAAAAACAGACATCCAGATCCAGGAAGCCCAGCGAGTCCCAAATAAAAGGAACCAAATGAGACCCACACCAAGACACATTCTAATTAAAATGTCAGGGATTAAAGACAAGGTGAGAATCTTATAATCAACAAGAGAAAGCTTGTTATGTACAAGAGAACCCCTCTAAGACTATCAGCAGATTTTTCAACAGAAACTTTTTTTCAGGCCAGAAGGAGTGGCATGATATATTCAAAGTGCTAAGAGAAAAAAACCTTTCAACCAGGAATACTCAGCAAAGTTACCATTCAGAATTTAAGGAGAGATAGTTTTCCAGACAAGCAGGAGACAGTGTCAAGATGGTGGCATAGGCAGACTCTGAACCCACCTCCTCCCATGGACACAAGAAATTTACAACTATTCTTGGAACAATTATCCCTGAGAGAGAACTGAAAACTGGATAAAAAGAACCCTCACAACAAGGGATGATGCTGACTGAGGTGGAAGAGGCGGAAATTCCTTTCTGGAAAGAAAAGAGCCACCTTTGAGCTGCAGCACTTCACGGCAGGCTGGGAGCAATCCTAAAGTACGAAGCCTTCCTGGGAGGAGCACAGATCTGAGTGAGGGAGTGTTACCACAATAAGCATATTTTGGACTCAGCACAACTGAGACAATGTTCATAATAGCTGGCTTTTCTGCCTAATAACTACAATGAGGAATACCCCCAGAAAAGCTACCAGGCATAAGGGAAAAAAGCCTCCTCTTAAAGAGTATGCACATGCACAAATTTACCTGTTTTGGAAAGCAACCTAAAATCACCAGAAAGAAAGGTGCACAGTCCTTTAGTGAAAAGAGACTCACTTGATAGGCTCTGTGCACATCTCAGTGAGAGGTGAGATCCCCCCAAGGACTGAGACATTGGTGGCAGCCATTATTCTGACCTAGTACAGGTGCGCTCACACAGATGCTGGCAGACACCATAGGACTTCTTCCCCTGGCTGTTAGCCCAGGGGTCTGCTCCACCCATTAGAGCACCCATTTAATCCAGCTCAGCCAGAGCAGACAGCCCACTCTAGGGACTGGCCCCACCCAACAGCAAGCCCTTGTGCAACTTGTGGGTGTGCACAGTTTGGATGTCTGGCAACACTGCCCGGGTGACTGAGTCTGTCTCTATGCACAGGACAGGTGTAAGGGGTGGACCTGCATTGGTAGAGTGTGTGGGGCCTTTGCAGTTGGGTGGCTGGATCAACTTCACTGGGTCAGGGCATGCACACAGGGCAGGACTGTGTTGACTGGGTGTGTGGCCCTGTAGGTGGTGCGGCTTGTCAGCTGCAGCAGACTTGTGCTTCTCAAAGAGCCACATAGGGGATTGGCCCCACTTTCCAAAGCCTGAAACAATTGGGTGCTCCCATGCTTGGGGACAGCCTCACTCACCTGCAATTCTGAGGCAGCTGGCAATAGCCTTGCAGGCTGGAGGCCTACGGCAGTTTTAAGTCCCTGAGCCCAGAAACCAGTCACATGGGGGCCTACTCACTTAACAGAAAAACAGCAACAGGAAGGTGCTGTTAGACCTTTCAGCCAACTGTGTTGGGGCTCCCCACACCCAACAAAGTGACTGAAGGGTCCATAGCTGCCATACGCAGCTGAGCATTGCAACCAGCTGGCTAGGGGGACAGCCTACCCTCCCCAGGTACCTGCAGCAAGAGCAGCCCAGCCACATCAGAAGGACACCTGTAGCCCACATAGGGGATACTCCTGGAGCATTTGGAACTGGTGACGAGGGGGAAGCACACTGCTGGGCCTCATAAGGCATCTCTTACATAAGGTCACCTCTCCAAGATCAGAAGATGTAGCTGACCTACTAAATACATAGATATAAGCACAGAGAAAGAGGCAAAATGAGGAGACAAAGAAATATTTTCCAAGTAAAGGAACTGGACAAACCCCCAGAAAAAGAACTAAACAAAACAGATAAACAATCTACCTGATGAAGAGTACAAACTAAGAGTCATAAGGATGCTCACTGATCTTGGGAGAAGAATGGATGAACTCACTGAGAACTTCAACAAAGAACTGGAAAATAACAAAAATAACCAATCAGGGGCTAGCTCCATGGCCGAGTGGTCAGGTTTGCATGCTCAGCTTCAGTGGCCCAGGGCTTTGCTCGTTCCGGTCCTGGGTGCAGACATGGCACCACTCATCAGGCCATGTTGAGGTGGCGTCCCACATGGCACAACCAGAGGCACTCACAACTAGAATATACAACTATGTACGGGGGGGCTTTGGGGAGAAGAAGAACAAAAAAAGAAGATTGGCAACAGTTGTCAGCTCAGGTGCCAATCTTGAAAAAAAAAAAGAACCAATCAAAATGGAGAATAAGATACCAAAAATTCAAAATTTACTAGAGGGACTCAATAGCATAGTAGTGATACAGAAGAATGGATCAGCGAGCTGGACGAAAGACTAAAGGGAATCACCCAAGCTGAACAGATAAAAGAAAAAAGAATTTAAAAACAGACAAGCAAAAGCTAAAGGAGTTCATCACCACTAAACAAGCCTTACAAGAAAATTTTAAAGGGACTTCTTTAAGCTGAAAAGAAAGGGTACTAATTAATAAGAAGAAAACACATGAAAATATAAATCTCAGTGGTGAAGGTAAATACATAGTAAGGGGAGTGGATTAATCTTTTTAAAGCTAGTATGAAGGCTAAAGACAAAAGTAGGAAAACTAATTGTAAGTACAATAATTAGTTAAGGGATACAGAAGTTAAAAGGATGGAAAATGTGACCAAAAATATAAAACATGGGAGGGGGAGAGTAAAAATGTAGTGTCTTAGAATGTGTTCCAATTTATGTTATCAATTTAAAATAGACTAAGTTGTTGTATGTAAGCCTCATGGTAACCACAAAGAAAAACCTATAGTAGACACACAAGAGATAATGAGAAAGGAATCACTGCATACTACTGAAGAAAGTCATCAAACCACAAAGGAAGAGAGCAAGAGAAGAAGAAAGGAGCAGAGGAAGTACAAAACAGCCAAGAAACAATTAACAAAATAGCAATAAGTACATACCTATCAATAATTACTTTAAATGTAAATCGACTAAATTCTCCAATTGAAAGACATAGAATGGCTGAATGAATAAAAAAAGGAGACCCGTCTATATGCTGCCAATAAGAGACTCACTTCACACATATGAACATACACAGACCGAAAGTGAAGGGATGAAAAAGATATTCCATGCAAATGGAAGCCAAAAGAAAGCTGGGGTAGCTACACTTATATCAGACAAAATAGACTCTAAACAAAGGCTGTAATAAGAGACAAAGGAAGGGCATTACATAATGATAAAGGGGCCAGTCCATCAAGAGGGTATAACATTTGTAAATATTTACACACCCAACATAGAAGCACTTGTATATATAAAGCCAATATTAACAGTTCTAAAGGGAGAAATAGACAGCAACGTGATTATAATAAGGGACTTTAATACCCTACTGACATGAATGGATAGATCATCCAGATAGAAAATCAATAGGGAAACATTGGCCTTAAACGACAAGTTAGAGGCGATGGACTTAACACATATACCCAAAACATTTCATTCAAAAACAGTGGCAGTGCAGCATTGGTGGGATAGCAGTGAGCACAGGTGCCTTACAAAAAAACCAGAATACACATTCTTATCAAGTGCGTACGGAACATTCTCCAGGATAGATCATATGTTAGGTCACAAAACAAGTTTTTAACAAATTTAAAAAGACTGGAATCATATCAAGCATCTTTTCCGACCACAATGGTGTGAAACTAGAAAAGGATCTCAGCATACTCGACCGTTTGTAGTTTGACAATGGTTTACCATGTTTTGCAAAATAACCCCCCAACAATGGATCATAAACGGACTACATCTACACCAATGGATCACGTAGGCCTCAGAACACTGCAGAGACATCTCCAAAATAAGGCTACACTTGGTTAGTCAAGAGGGTTTACTAGAGAGACAAATTACTAGTTTATGTGGCTCCTGTGGACAGTTTTCCCTACAATGAGCACTTTCCAATTAGAAAGAGTGTTACGGAATTTGTCCCTGACTTTAGCAGAAATGATAAATGATATTACCTTGGTCCTGGAAGGCATTTAGGTAAACCTCGGGTCACTGGGCAAAGTTGTTATAGAAGATAGAATTGTCCCGGGATTACTCCTTATGAGCAAGGTGCAGTCTGTGTAATTGTTAATACATCCTGTTGTGCTTGGCATTTCAGGTCAATTCAACAGATCAATACAGAAACTTCAGGAGAAAGGCATCGTGCTTTCTAAGGTAGACCTTGGTGGTTATAAGATTTGTTTAGCTGGTTGGATCTGAAAGCCTGTGGAGCATGGTTGAGGTCCAAATTGCACGTTGCCTTTATCTTGCTGCTTGGAGTCCTCTTAGTAACAGCCTTAATCAAATACTGTAGGAGACAATTGCAGCAGATTGGTCCAAGCCTCCCCCAGATTAATCAGAGTGGCTGATCGAATGGTGTACTTAGGGGAAAATCTACCAGAAGGCAAGATGCTGTAGAAATGAAGAGTGAATATTGTTGGGCAACAATTCCCACTGAGTCTCGAGTTTCTGCATGTCTTGCACGCAAGACATTGACTGCCCTTTGTTCCACATTATCTTTTAAAGGATATTCGTATAGCAAACAGCCTTAGAACGAAGAGAGTTTCTCCCTCAGGAGGAAAGAGGAGGCACGCTTACTGTCCCGTATAACAAAGATTATGTCTCTTACTGAAGCAAAGGGCAAGCATACTTACTGTCCATTATAAAACATTCAGCTTCTCTAAACTCAAGTTTCTTCTCCTGAAATGTAACCCGTAACCCGATAATCCTGTAATCCTATGATCCATGGTGTCATCTGGCTCTCCTCATGCCGTCCTTTGGAAAACAGAGCTCTGGGAACCAGCACAAAAGTGATGATATTCTGGGTACTGCCATACCTATGAGTAATAAACTGTCTTTCTTCACTGACCCCGGAGTCTCGTGTCTTCTATCAGCATCCATCAAACTGTCACTGGCCGACTTGTAAGCTTGTAAGTAGGGCGAAATCTCAGATGCTTCACAGTTCTTGGTACACTCACGTGGTAAGAAACTCTGATGTTAATGTTCCCATTGTAAAAGATAGATAACTGAGGCTCAAAGAATCTCAGTAAGTTATTTTGAAGAACAACACCTAACTGTTTTCCAAGTGGATTGTACCAATTCAACTTCTGCCAGAGTTCAATGTATGGAGACATCCATCCCTCGAATCCACACCAATATTAGACATGATGATTTTTAAAAAAAATCATTTCCACGTAATGGATAAGAGATTGGTAACTCAAAATTGTTAAATGTGAATTTTTTATATTACTACCAAAAGTGACTACCTTTTCACCATGTGATTCGTGTGGCCAAGAGTTTTCTTCCACTGGTCTTTCTTCCTGGCTGAAACATCCAATCAAGAGATTGAGTCCCTTAGTGAGGGGGTGTGACAAGGTAAACTCTTCATTTAACACAATTAGGAAGGACTTTTTGTCATCTGGTAGTGAAAGAGATTCCTTAGGCACAAAAACAAAGAAATAAAACCAAAACGCTCTGGCTATTAGACGCTGGAAATGAGGCCAACGTTTGGGAATGATTAGAGTTAACTTTTAAACAATGGGTAACTATATTATATACCTTGGTGCTATGTCAGACAATTTGTTATTTAACAAATAAAAAAGACTTCAGGGGGCTGGCCCAGGGGCATAGCAGTAAAGTTCGCGTGGTCTGCTTCGGCAGCCCAGGGTTCACAGGTTTGGATCCTGGATGCAGACTTACCCACCACTCATCAAGCCATGCTGTGGCAGCCGTCCCACATACAAAGTAGAGGAAGATGGGCACAGATGTTAGCTCAGGGCGAACCTTCCTCAGCAAAAAAGAGGAGTATTGGCAGTGGATGTTAGCTCAGGGATAATCTTCCTCAAAAAAAAAAAAAAAAAAGACAAAGTACACAGAATTGAACAGATATATATATATTATCTGCTTGAAACCTCATAATAATGTTTTTGGGTGGTATTACCGTATTTTAATGAAGCTTACAAAAGTTCACTAAATTGCCTAAAACCAATTGGAATCTCAGCACAAATCAATCAATGTGATACACTGCATTGACAAAATGATGGGTAAAAATCATATAATCATCTCAATAGATGCGGAAAATGTATTTAAAAAAATTAATATCCATTTATGATAAAAACTCTCAATAAAGTGGGTAGAGAGGGAATGTACCTCAACATAATAAAGGCCATATATGACAAGCCAACAACTAACATCAAACTCAATGACGAAAAGCTAAAAGCTTTTCCTCTAAGATCAGGAACAAGACAAGGATTCCCATTCTCTTCACTTTCATTCAACATAGTATTGTAAGTACTAACCAGAGCAATTAGGCAAGAAAAGGAAATAAAAGCCATCCAAATTTTAAAGGAAGTAAAACTGTCTCTATTTGCGGATGACATGATATTATATATTGAAAACCCTAAACACTTCACAAAACCTGTTAGAACTAATAAATGAATTCAGTAGACTTGCAGGATACAAAATTAAGATATAAAAATATATTGCATTTCTATACAATAATAATGAACTGTCGGAAAGAGAAATTAAGAAAGCAATCCCATTTACAATTGCATCAAAAAGAATAAAATACATAGGAATCAATTTAACCAAAGAGGTGAAAGATCTCCACACTGAAAACTATAAGTTTTCGTTCTATATTTAGGAACGAAATTAAAGAAGACACAAATAAATGGGAAGATATTCCATGCTCACAGATTGAACGAATTGATATGGTTAAAATGTCTATACAACCCAAAGCAATCTACATGTTCAACGCAACTCCTATAAAAATTCCAATGGCATTTTCACAGAAATAGAACAAATGAGCCTAAAATTTGTATGGAACCACAAAGACGCCAAATAGCCAGAAATCTTCAGAAAGAACAAAGCAGGAAACACCATGCTCCCTGATTTCAAGCTATATTAATCAAAACACTATGGTATTTGCATAAAAACAGACACATAAATCAATGGAACAGAATATACAGCTCAGAAATAAACCCACACATATATAGGCAATTGATTTTTGACAAAATGGCCAAGAACATACAACGGGGGAAAGGATAGTCTCTTCAGTAAATGGTGCTGGGAAAACTGTAGAGCCACAGCAAAAGAAAGAAAGTGGACCACTGTCTTACACTATAAACAAAAATTAATTCCAAGTGAATTAAAGACTTGAATGTAAGGCCTGAAACCATTAAACTCTTAGAAGAAAATGTAGGCAGTAAGCTGCTTGACATTAGTCTCAGTGATGATTCTTTGGATTTAACACCAAAAGCAAGGACAGCAAAAGAAAAAATAAGCAAGTAGGACTAGATCAAGCTAAAAACCTTCCACACAGCAAAGGAAATCATCAAGGAAACGATTTGGGAGTAAATATTTGAAAATCATATATCTGAGAAGGGGTTAACCTCCAAAATATGTAAAGAACTCACACAGCTCAATAGTAAAAAAACAAACAATCTGATAAAAAATGGACAGAAGATCTCCACAGACAGTTTTCCAAAGAAAAGATACAGATGGGCAACATGTATATGAAAAGATGCTCAACATCACTAATCATCAGGGCAATGAAAATCAAAACCACAATGAGATATCACCTCACATCTGTTTAAATGCCTATTACCACAAAGACAAGCAATAACAAGCGTCAGCGAGGATGTGGAGAAAAGAGAACCCTTGTGTACTGCTGGTGGGAATGTAAATCGGTGCAGCGACTAACATGGAGGTCCCTCAAAAAATTAAAAATAGAACTATCATAGGATCCAGCAATTCCACTTCTGGGTATTTACGCAAAAAAATGAGAACAATAACTCAAAAAGATATATGCACCCCCATGGGCACTGCAGCATTATTTACAATAGCTAACACGTGGAAATGACCTAAGTGCCCACTGATGGTTGAATGAATAAAGAAGATGTGGCATGTATATATACACACAATGGAATATTATTCAGCCCTAAAAAGAATGAAATCTTGCCACTTGCAACAACATGGATGGATCTTGAGGACATTACGCTAAGTGAGGTAAGTCAGAGAGAATAACAAACACTGCATGATCTCCCTTATCTGCGGCATCCAGAAAAAAAGCCAAGCTCATAGATACAGAGAACAAAATTGTGGTTCCTGTAGGTGGGGTGTAAGGGGTGGGCGAAACGGGTGAAGGGAGTCAAAGGTACAAACTTCCAGTTATAAAATAAACAAGTAATGGGAATGTAATGTACAGCATGGCAACTACAGTTAATAATACCGTCTTGCTATATGAAAGTTGCTAAGAGAGTAATCTTAAAAGTTCTCCTCACAGACAAAAAAATTCTGTAACTACGTATGGTGATGGATGTTGACTGGACCTGTTGTGCTGATCTTTTCACAACATATACAAATATCGAATCATTATGTCATATACCTGAAACTAATATAATGTTGTATGTGAATTGTACCTCAATAATATGTATATATTTTAATAAAATATATATAAAGAACTAGAGAAGACAAGCCCCATCCAAGGAGGGCAGGCTCTACTCAGCTCCAGCAGCCTGTGGAGAATACGAGCCCAATGTTGCCAGATCATCTGAGTTTTTTCCAGAGAAGCTAGAAATACACATTTCTAATTGTCAAACCCCCCAATTTTTAAATGTTTCATTGGAAACATTGCAGGCCAAACAAAACATTTCAGCTGGCAGGCCATGGCCTGGTTTTACACGCTTCGAAGTCAGACAGGCCTGGGTACAAATCCCAGCTTTACCATTTACCAGTTGTGTGCCATTAGGGAAGCCCTCCGAGCCTGTGTTTTCTCATCTGTAAAAAGGGAATGATAACAGTACTACCTCACAGGCTTGTTGTGAGCATTAAATGAGATAATGGAAGCACAATGCTTAACACAATAGACGTAATGAACTCTCAGTAAGTTTGATCTGTATCATTCCTCCCACAAACACAAGAAGTCAGCCCCTTCTCCCAGCCCTGGCCTTCCTGTCCACAAGCTAATTTTCTTCAACCGTGTACCTGAAGTGGATATAAAAAGGGCCCCGTTGGCTGCTAAGCACCCCCAGTCATTCCCTTTTTTAGCGAGGGTTTAGCCTTGGCAGAACAACTGGACAGGGCTTGCTTTTCTGGCCCCTGCCACACGTTTTACTGCCAATTGTGGTGATTTGAAATTGGTCATTTTTTTGAAGCATCATCCAAGACTATCCTGACATCTCAGGCAGGTGTTCAACCCCTTGGCCCCTCATATTCTTCAGCACATTTTTTGCGTGTGTGTGAGGAAGATTTGCCCTGCGCTAACACTGTTGCCAATCTTCTTCATTTTGCTTGAGGAAGACTGTCGCTGAGCTAACATCTGTCCCGATCTTCCTCTGATTTATGTGAGATGCCACAACAGTGTGGCTTCAGCAGTTCTAGGTCTGCGCCCGGGATCCGAAACTGTGAAGCCTGGGCCACCGAAGTAGAGCGTGCGAACTTAACCACTATGTCACCAGGCCAGCCCCAGCACATTTTTACATATAGAGCCCACTCTGCTACCCTTCTTTCTAACACAGCAGCCTGTCGGAGTAAAAGTAAAACATTCTTAGAGAGTAGGTCAATGTTTTCCTCAGCTCTGCTGTGCAGGATGAATGATTCTCCCACACTGCCTCTCCACCTCCACCCACAAAGCATCACCAGCATCCACCGGAATGCAAGCCATGTTCTGACCACTGAGTCGGGACTCCTCTAGGAACATCACTAAATGCATTTTACCTCTCTGACTCCAGGAAAGAAACCTACATCCCACGCGTTTTTTAGGAAAAGGAGTTTGAACACAACTTTGGTGATGAAGGGTAGACTGTGGGTTAAGCGTGTTATATAACGTAACCTATCCCAAAGTGTGGTGTACATGCCTCAGCAGGCACATGAGATGATGTTAAGTGGCACACAGACTTTTTAAACAGTTATGCAGTTTAATGGGAGTTACAAACATATAAATACCTTGTTATCTGTGATTCAGTAGATGTGAAGGCTAGGAAAATACAAAAACATCTTGAAAACGAGTTCATTAAAATAGCTGTATTTAAACAATCGTATAGGTGATAGGCACTCATGGAAAAAGCATGAACTGTTAGAGGAATGATTGCAATAGTTACACGTCATCAAAACAGTTATCATCTTAGGAGTCAGACAAACCTTGCCAAAATCTGGTCTACCACTTACTAGCTGTGTGACTTCAGGATAGTAACCTAATTTCTCTGATCCTCAGGGTAAAATGGAGGATAGCAATAGTGCCTGCTTCACTGGATTCTTGTTAAGCTTAAGGGAGGGATTTTCCAGTGTAATGATGGGGTGCACAAAATCCAGAGGCAGGTGTCCCGTTTCAAATCCCAGCTCTACCACTTACTGGCTAAGTGACGTCGAGCAACATACTTAACATTTCCGTGCCTTAGTCTTCCCATCTGTAGCATGGGATTGTTACGAGGGTTAAATGAGCTAACACATTTGAAGTGCTTAGAACTATTCCTACAGTATATTAAGTGTTATCTGTTTGTTAGATTAAAACTAAATGTATATAACGCTCCCAACACCTGGTAAATCCTCTTGAAATGTTACCCATTGGTGTTGCTTTGTATTCTCAATGCCTGGAACCAACAAATCTGCAAGGAGCATTTGATTCAGAAAGAGCATTTAACTGGTCAGCGCTCATAGAGAACTGACGGAGCCCAGAGCCTCTCTGCAGTAGGAAGGAGAAAACAGGGCCCGATGGAAGCTGAGCCTTCTTGAAGGACTGCCAGGAATGGGGTTGGAGAGAGGGCCCAGCTACCGTTCTCTATCCTGTTAAGATAGGTGTGGGTCCCTTCAACTGACAGATGAAGAAATTAAGTTTCAGAGAAATTCAGCCAGCTGCCTATTGTCACCCAGCCTATAAATGACAGAGCCAGATGGAATGCTACTTTGCTGGAGGACTTACATCCACGGTGGAGGAATATAGAATCGATCCACTGGGGTGATGAAAGTGGTATTTTACGGAAATTAGTATGGCAGAGGTATGGTGGTGATGATAGAAATCTAACATCAATAGCATTAAGGGAGATTCCACCACGATTATCGAGTACCTCTAAACATTCTCAGATCTCTCTAATCCCCCAAAACTCTCCTGTGATACCGCATCTCTGTCTTCATACTTACTGACCAGTAGTAACCCTTTTCTGTGAAAGAGTACTCTATTTCTATCTCCATTCCGCACCTCCCACTCACTCCTCAACCCACTGCACTTTGGCTTTTCTTCTCCAACCCATCACTGACTGCTGTGGGGTGCCAGCAAATCCACTCTCCTCAATCTTCACACAGTTGCTCAACAAATATTGAGTCTCTGCTAAAGTGCCAAACACAGTTCCCACCACTGATACACGACAGCACATGAGACAAGGTCTGTCTTCTCATGAAGTTCACAGATAAATAAGCAAACAAATATGAACAAAATAATCTTATGAAGAAAAAATATATGTGTGCAATGGGGGAGAGAGCAGTGCTTTAGATTAGGAAGTCAGGAAGGCCTCGATGCAGAAGTAGCGAACAAGGGAAAACAAAGTCCCCAGGTGACTGTATTAAGCAGTTCTAATAAGAATTGAACGTGACGATCTGTTACACAGGTTAGTAAGCAAGTTATCTGTGAATTTTAAAATGTGATGAAAATGTAAAATAAAGTGAGAAAAAAATCTAAAAGCAAATAACTTTCTGAAATCAAGTTAAGACTAATTAAAGCACAGGACATTTGGTCAAAAAAGAAAATTCTAGACCACGCATATAATGAAATGGAAAAGAGAGAAGGAACAACCTGGTAAGTCAACTTTGATCTCACACCAGTAGTCTTCCCATGAAAACAAGTACTTTAATTGACCATACTCTTATTTCCTAAGCTCACAGGATTCTGAAGAAAAATCTTCCGATCTGCTGACTGGGTGCTCCCAAACTAGTTTACTCAATGAGGGCGAATATCACTAACAGCGGGGCACATGAGGGTCATATCCTCCGAATAGATGCTGTCATCGGGCCGAACCTGTTTCAGCACCTTCTAGAGGTAGGTAGAGCAGAAAGCTCCAGGCAGCACATTGACATTCTTCATCTTAGTCAGGGCATCTTGGAGCCCTTCTGGTGAGAAGATGCAAAATCAATTACTCAGGTATTGTGACAACAACTCCTTTCCAAGAAGGAGGAATGAACTGGAGAGTGAAGTAAGGTGATTAGTGTAGGGCTTGCATTTAAATGAGGTTCAGAAATAGTTGTGAATGTTGATAAAATTAGGAGCAATGGAAGATCTCGGATAAACTTATAGATTGCAGATCACCTCTGACTGGAAGGCAGGCCTAAAGGGCTTCAGCAAGAAGATCACACAGTACCTCTAGGCTACATAATTCCTCCAAGTGCCTCGATTAAGGGGTTCCCGTCCATAAATTAAAGGAGAATTTAACATTGGAAAATCTATCACTATAGTTTACTTAAATAAACCAAGAGAAAAAAATGTTCCCAAAGCTGCCAAAACCACTGAAAGGGCATTGTGATAGCTATTAAGTCATTTAAAAGACCTAGAAAACCGAAATTGTTATTCTGAGCACATAGGCCTCAAACAAAATCCCAATATCACCTTTGCTGATGAAATGCCACTATCATTCCTATTAGAGTCAGAAATGTGACAAGGAAGCTTTTTATCAGCATTTTGATTTAGAACTATTTGTGAAAACTTGGCAATTAAATTTTTAAAAAGTTTAAACACTGAAAAAGAGTCTAAATATTTTCAGTTGACCAGATGATACTGCAAATGACTAAAAATCTACAACAGTTTAGCCTCAGGGAACTTCACACTTTCAGAAATAAATAGAAACACCAGGAGTTACTATGTCAGTAATATCTGCCAGTATTAACTGCCCGAAATATTAAAAGAGTAATTTTAAATAATTTATTTTAAAATTCATTTAAAAATAATGAAGAACCATTATATTACATTAACGGAAATTACAAATTCAAATACAAAATAATTTTTTAAATGATTAGGGACGGGCATTGTCTCAGATATTTGAAAATCAACTTAACAAACTGGCCTAACAAAGTCAGAGGGATTCTCATATCTGCTTCTACACTTATCTGTTGTATACCACACATAACAAACTTCGGGAAAATTGCACCGTACGTTTGTGAGAGAATGAGAGTGAAAAAGGAAAATATCACTATAACAAAAATACTCCCCCTTAAGGCTGACCTAGAGAAACATCTAAGAGAAACGACGGTTTAGGAAAGCCGGGAAACGTAACAAGGTCAAGGAAAATCCAGGATTTCCCGTGGAATAAACTGTACTCAAATATATATAAAGTATAGCCAATAATATTTCCTTTATGGTAAAAATACTTTACCTTTTAGCCGAATGCCACACGATCACCAAACTAGAGTAGATCCCTCCTTTTCGGGCGACAGCTCTTTTCCCGCCAAGTGAGGTGGCTCTGAAAAGAGCCTTTGGGTTGCGATGCTCAGGTGCTCCTGAGGCAGCTCAGCGGCGGCTGATGTATCTGATGAGGGCCTTGGTGCCCTCGGCCACGGCGTGCTTGCCAAGGTCTCCCGGCAGCAGCAGGCGCACAGCGGTCTGGATCTCTCCGTACGAGATGGTGGAGCGCTTGGTGGAGCGGACCAGGCACGTGGCCTCGTCGGCGATGCGCTCGAAGATGTCCTTCGCGAACGAATCCAGGACGCTCACGGCCTCCTGAGACAGGCTCAGGCCCTCGTGAACCTGCCTCAGAACCCTGGGGAAATAGGTGGCGAAACTGTCGAGGCGGCGGCGGCGGCGGCGGCGGCGCCTTGGCTGCTTCTGCTTCAGACTCTTCGGGTCGGCTTCCGTGGGTTCCGTGGTGCCGAGGCTTTCCTCAGAGGAAGGCTCAGAGCCGGGCTCAGCCATGTCAGAGTTGGTGCTGCAGCAGTTTTGAAGGAAGAACAATGGCAGCCGCTGAGAGGTGGTGGCGCATTCATGGCGCTACCTCTCTGACGTCATCGGCAAACTCTCTATGTGATTGGATGAAATGCAACGCGCTAACTGGCACCCTGTCACATGTGACCGGTCATCCTCCTGCTTGGCATCACACCCACCAGCCAGTGTGGGAATCTGTCAACCTCTAAACTACCTGTGACCTTCAGCAGAACGTTTTTGAAAGATGCCGTATAGGGCAAAAGATCATCTGATGACGTCAGCCGATTCATGCCCCAAAAGAGGAACTTTGGAAAGATCGTACCAAAAGCACCCAAATTGTAGAAATTTGTTTTAGCTCCTTGAGAGACTGCGACCTCCATCTCCCAAGTCCCTGTTGCCATCAGAATGACTCTGGCCACTTTGGGTCCCTTCCCTCCAACCCTGTGGGAATCTCCTGTTGTCCTGGGCTATGCCACTCTGGATAGAGCAGGAAATATCTGACATGGGCAGCAGGGTTTTCATGGAAATTAAGGGATGCAATTAGCCAACTTCTGCCTCTGGATTTGATCAGAACCCTCAGGGAGACAGAAAAAGGTGAAATAAGACAACTGCAGTCTCTAAACACAGAACACAGACACAAATGGAATACTTAGAAAAATACTTAAACAGTCACCAATTTTAAAATTCTTTTCTTGCCATTACTTAGGTCCCAAAATGTATCCCACATACTTGGATTGGTGGATTAATAGCAGAACTGTTGGTTAAAAAAAATGATTAATTCTCTAAGAAACTATCATGGGGAGAAAAACAAAACATAAAGGGGAAAGACTTGACAATTAATAGCCTATCCCTTTTCAAGATGCTCAGTGGTGAAAGGTTGAAAGCTTTTCCTCTAAGATCAGGAATGAGAAAAGGATGCCCACTCTCACCACTCCTATTCAGCGTAGTACTAGAAATCCTAGCCAGAGCAATCAGGCAGGAAAAAGAAATAAAAGGCATCCAAAGAGGAAAGAAAGAAGTTCACTTGTCTCTGGAGATCATATGATCTTCTATAGAGAAAATCCTAAAGATTCCACCAAAAAACTGTTTGAACTACTCAATCAATTCAGTAAAGTGGCAGGGTACAATACCGACAAACAGAAGACAGCTGTGCTTCTATCTGCCTACAACATAACATCTGAAAAGAAATAAAGGAAACAATCCCACTTACAAAAGCATACAGTGAGGAATACACCTGACCAAGGAGGGGAAAAGATCTGTACACTGAAAACTATGAGACTTTGAAGAAAGAAATTAAAGAAGACACAAACAAATGGAAAGATATCCTGTGTTCATGGAGCGGAAGAATTTATATTGTTAAAATGTCCATATCACCCAACGCCATCTGTAGATTCAATGCAATCCCTATCAAAATCCAATGGAATTTTTCACAGAAAGAGAAAAAGCAATCCTAAAATAGGTATGGAGCCACAAAAGACCCCAAATAGCAAGAGCAATCCTGAGAATGTAGAGCAAAGCTGGAGGCATCACACTTCCTCGTTTCAAACTACATGACAAAGTTATAGCAGTCAAAACAGCAAGGTACTGGCCTAACAAGACACATCTAGAACAAAGGAACAGAATAGAGCGTCCGGAAATAAACCCACTTATCAATGGGCACCTAGTATTGGACAAGGAGCCAAGGATACTCAAAGGGAAATATGGTCTGTTCAGTAAATGGTGCTGGGAAAACTGCACAACCATCTATACAAGAATGAAATTAGAACCTTACCTTATACCACTCACAATAATGAACTCAAAAGAGACTAAAAACTTAAATTTAAAACGGAACCAGAAAGAGTCTTCCTGGGCTGTTCACCTTAGTGGCACAGAGAGTAACGGGTTGGTTTCTGGCCTGCTGTTTTTTCCTTTGATTGGTTTTATGCTGTTAATCATAATTACTTAAGAATATTAGGGGGCTGGTCCAGAGACCTAGTGGCTAAATTGGCCATGCTACACTTTGGTAACACGGGTTTCATTCCCAGGTGTGGACTTACACCACTCATTGATGGCCATGCTGTGGCAGCAACCCACATGCAAAATAAAGCTAGATCGGGAAAAATACTAGCTCAGGATGAATCTTAATCAAGCCAAAAGAGGAAGATTGGCAACACATGTTAGCTCAGGGCCACTTTCCCCAGCAAAAAAAAAAAAAAGAAAAGAAAAGAAAAAAGAAAAAAGAAAAAGAAGAGGAGTATATAATTTATCTAGGGCTGCTGGTTCTGTTAAGTGTCTTTGAGATTTTTGTTTTCTATCTGTAAACTGCAGTGGATCCTGAATTCTTCTAGTTTCCTTAAACATCTGGTACAGAACTCCAGATTAACGTTTTCAATTTTTTTCTGTCCTTTTCATTTGGGATCATTGAAAACTAAAACCACCCTTTTTCCTGAAGGCCTGCAAACTGAAGCTGGACAACTTGGTATAAACGTAAGAGGGAGCACCACGATACTCCATGTTTGGACAATCTTCACACCACTTGCTCCCTAACCCACTCAATAGCTTTGCCTGAATGCCTGGTGACATCATCGGAGAAGTTTTAAACTGCAGGGGGTGCTTCAACCCTGACCTCTAGAGATCCTCTTGGCTGACCATCCCTTGTTCACAGAAATTGATTTACAGTTTGCTCCAATCAATAACCTTGTTTTTCTTCTCGTGTCTCTAGAAATGCTTCTTATTAAATATCTAGTTACCTGCTTCCACGATATAGGCCTAACTTTGGAAGAGCCTTCCTGTGTTCTAAAGATGAGCCAAAAGACCTGGAGGGAACTCAAATCAAGGAGCGAAATGTCGTCAGATGTTTCTCTGCACCATCTTTGTCCTAGAGACTGGGTCCTGTTGAAATCCTGGACTTCATCCCTGCTGGATGGGACCATACAAGAAATGCCACAGGAAACAGGAGCCAGGCCATATTAAAACATCACAACTGGGATCACCCCAACTTTGGATGACTTCATAATCTGGATGCTGACTTTTCTCAATGGACAAATGAACCCCTGACAGACCACAAGTTGCTATACAGAAGATGGTCTCCTAAAGAAATGGAAGGAATGACTCCCAGGTTCTTACCTTACCTGTTGGACTACTGGACAGCAGGCTACTTGGCTACATCACATGTCACCTGAGTTTCTGGGCACGAACCTTGATTGGTTTACAGGCCTCTTTGCCTAGATTCCCCAAGGATTGAGGTCCATTATGCAGAGGGGATACTAAAATTTGGGCTTTCTATTTTGCTAATCTCTGTGGCCATTTATGTAATTATAAAATGTGAACTTCAGTGTTGTTCCAAAGTCATTGATCAGAGTACTAAAATATTAGTCATGCAAAGCACATCTCACTCTCCCGACCTGCTACCCCAAAATATTTTAAGATAAAGGTTAGAGAGTCTCATTCCACTGATCCTGATCTTCACACTTTCACAGGAGGAAGCAGCCAGAGAGGTCTTCCCCTCCATTCCTCAAGACTGGGGAATAATTATGAGACAGTGGGGATCGAAACTGAGGATGAAGATGTTAAAAAATCTTCTCTGGGCTAGAAGAAGAGAAGAAAAACTATGAGATAAGCTTTCCTAACTGCAGCTGTGTGTATTCAGCATAAGCAACTGTTGTTTAAAACTAACCAGGTCTTTCTGTCCCTCCTTAGTATAGGAGTGAGCTGTCTTTCCCTGAATGTCAAGGTGCAGACATCAAGATTTAGTCTTCGCGGCCAAAGGCAGGCTGAAGATGAAAACTAACCAGAAAAGTCCAGAGAGTTAAGTGAAAAGAAATTCAGGCTTCAAGGCCAAAGGCAGGCTGAAGATGAAACCTAACCAGAAAAGTCCAGTAAGTCAAGGGAAAAGCAATTCAGTCTTCAAGGGCAGATGCAGGCTGGTGGGAAGGCACCAATTAGCAAGGTTACAAGCTCCCCTTCCCCTACCTAAAACCCCACGTAAAACCCTCTACCTCTTTCCATTCGAGGAGATGGATCTGAGTTCTAACTCGCTTCTCCTCATATGGCTGCCTTTCGATAGTAAACCTCTTTCCTTGCCAGAAGCCTGGCGTTTCAGATTTTTTCCTTGTTGGCCCTACTGTGTGGTGGGTAAACGATCCCGTGTTTGTGTGCAGCAACAACCATGCTTCTCTGGATTAAATAGCTGAAAAGGAAATACTTTAGGAATCGCTTAGGCAAGTGTTTCTCTTAAGCATACAGCAGGGTGGTATTGCAGATATCAGGGACTGTTTCTGCTTTTCCTCCTCCTTCGATTCCCTCTGTGACCCCAAACCTGCCTCACTTATGACTCTGAGGCTATGTACCGTTGTAGGCAAGGTGGAGAGGGATGGATTACAATGAAAGTGTCAGGTCTTAGGGGACCCCTGAAAGGAAAGGACTGTGAGGAAATTGGGAAAACTCAGTGGTCCCAAATAGGGAACTCTGGAATTGGGACCAGTTTCTGGTACAGTTCTTTTCAGCATGTACGGGCTTGATACATTCTCCTTTCTGCCAACCCTATGTCTATATCTATAGTCCTCTATGTCCATGGATACAGGGATGGGAGAGGATGTCCACTAAAGTTAGGAACGTCGCGCCACTTAAGGTGAACTTTCTGGCCTGGATTATAGGGGAACATTACATGTGCGAGATCACCCAGGCAGGGGGAAGTCAAGTGAAGAAGTATTCCAGAGTTTTCTACTGTGGCTCAGGGAAACAAGGACTTGGTTGTATGGACCTATCATGTACGTGACACCCAGCAGCATCTCAAAGCGGATGTGTTGTGTGGCACTGTTTGTTAGACTCTTGAAGGCTGCTCACTCCTGGACACTTCTTGCATTGAAAAGGCATCTCAGATTTCCCCTGTTCTTGACTCTCTGCGGGCCTGTAATTGCTTTGACCAAAGGAGGATGGAGGAAGTGATGTTATACCCATTACGGAGATAATCTTTAAGAGGACACATAGCTTCTGCCTTGCTGTTTCAAGGATCTGAGCTGCCAAGTAAAGGATCTGCCTATCCAGCTGGACACCCACGTGGATAGGCCCCTCCATGGCAGCGGTATGTGACTGTGAGGTGTCCCTCAAATTGAAGAGTCCTTTAGACATCAGCTGAACACCCTTTGGTGACTCCAGCCTGGTTTATATTTTTAGGGCTCCCTTATACTTCTGATTTGGACAACAAATGGGGTAGAAAATGTAAAAATCTTCCATTCAGACCATGAAAAATAACTTGACAAAATCATTATCTACGTGATTTTAAATGCTCAGCTTCGTGTGAAAAGTGATGGAAGTTACAGTTCACTGAGACCTTTCATAACTGTAGATGCTTGAATGACTGGACCCTTAATGAAAAACTGGAGTTTTCCTAGAGAGAAAGGAAGATGGCAAAGAAAATTCTATTCCACGTCCTTGATTTCGGATGGTGGAAAGTGTCCTTGAGAGTTTGTAATCACAAGAGTGTCCTCATGTAGCTTTGGGGTTCATATACACTGTCATCATGGTCCAAATCATTCCCTGTGGTAAAACTTCTTCAGCGGTTTTCTCATCATCATATATTTTCTAGTAATAAAAAGTAGCTTTTTTCACTTGAGGATTGGAATCACTTTAATACGAGTAGAATTAGCTGTTTGTTGAAAGTCTCACAGGACATACTCTTGTAAGCCTGACCTATGGGATCCTAGCTCATTGAAGACCTCCATTTCTTCAATTCTTCTTAAGCCCTTTTGGTTCGAGTCCTGTAATTTATTTTTATAGAGATTCGTTAAAGAAATGCCTCTGCCTATATTATAATAGAGCTTTTTTATTAAGATTGCATTTTTCCTTTTTCTCCCAAAGCCCCCCGGTACATAGCTGCATATTTTTAAAGATTTTATTTTTTTTTTCCTTTTTCTCCCCAAAGCCCCCCGGTACATAGTTGTGTATTCTTCGTTGTGGGTCCTTCTAGTTGTGGCATGTAGGATGCCGCCTCAGCATGGCTTGATGAGCAGTGCCGTGTCCGTGCCCAGGATTCGAACTGGCGAGACCCTGGGCCGCCAAAGTGGAGCATGTGAACTTAACCACCTGGAAACGGGGCGGGCCCCCAACATAATACACTTTTGAAAGGAATATAGTTTTCATTTTGAAATACTTCCCTCTTATTGATTCTTTTTCTCTCACTCTGGTAGTTTCTCAGAGAATTAGAGTAATCTTTTCTTCAGCTAATAGCTCTTATATTTACTCATGAATTCAAGTATGTGAGGTATCTGGGCGACTCAAGTAATGGGAAGAAAAGAATTTTAAATTTGGTAAATAGTAACTATTTCTAGTATTTCTATAAGGCTCCCCATTTTACTTCATGTTCTATCTTTGCAGAAAGTGGTTTGGCCATCCTCCGTCTTTCCTTGATGCACTGAGGGTTTTGATTAGAACTGGAGGCAGTCGTTGGTCAAGCGTGTCCCATGATTTCCAGGAGCACTCTGCTGGTCATGTCTGACAGTTCCTGGTCAAGCCACAGCGGCTCAGCCCTGGAAAGAGTAGATTCTGGGTTGAAGGAAACTGGCCCCAAAGTGGCCGGACTCGCTCTGATGTGGCATGGACTTGGGTTGGGGAGGTCAGGCTCTTAAGGCACGGAAACTGAAATCGCTAGCATTTGAGTGTTTCTGGTGAAGTCTTTTCAAAGATCTCATACCGTAGGCATCAATCAGCAGTTGTTGTCAGTTGACCTTTTGCTCGATGCGGCATGTTGCAGAAATTCTCTGCTGGAGGTCACAGGAAGTTCAGAGGTCTGATTGGTGGACGTGATGCCAAGCAGGAGGGCATGCAATCACCTGACAAGGCGTGGCTTGGAGATAGGCCTCCCTGGGTTGCATTTTATCCAATCAGGTAGGGAGCTTGCCGGTGACTGCAGATAGGCCGCGCTATAAATGGGCCGCCAGCCCTCAGCAGTCGCCATCGTCCTTCCTTCAAAAGACCGCCTCTGGCATGGCTGAGCCCGGCTCTGAGGCTTCCTCTGAGGAAAGCCTGGGCACCACGGAGCCCACGGAAGGCGCCCCGAAGAGCCCGAAGCAGAAGCAGCCAAGGTGCCGCCGCCGCCGCCGCCGCCACTGCCTCGACAGTTTCGCCACCTATTTCCCCAGGGTTCTGAGGCAGGTTCACGAGGGCCTGAGCCTGTCTCAGGAGGCCGTGAGCGTCCTGGATTCGTTCGCGAAGGACATCTTCGAGCGCATCGCCGACGAGGCCACGTGCCTGGTCCGCTCCACCAAGCGCTCCACCATCTCGTACGGAGAGATCCAGACCGCCGTGCGCCTGCTGCTGCCGGGGGACCTTGGCAAGCACGCCGTGGCCGAGGGCACCAAGGCCCTCATCAGATACATCAGCCGCCGCTGAGCTGCCTCAGGAGCGCCGGAGCATCGCAACCCAAAGGCTCTTTTCAGAGCCACCTCACTTGGCGGGAAAAGAGCTGTCGCCCGAAAAGGAGGGGTCTACTCTAGTTTGTTGATCTTGTGGCATTTGGCCGATACGTAGAGTATTTTTACCGCAAAGAAAACATTATCAACTCTACTGTCTACGTTTCTGAGTACAGTTTATTCCATGGAGAATCGTGGATTTTCCTTAACCCTGTTGCGTTTCATGACTTTCCTAATGGGTCATTTCTCTAGGTCAGCTTTAATGGGGGGAATTTCTGTTATACTAATATTTTCTTTTTTCACTGCCATTGCTTCACGAGTATATGGTGGAATTCCCCAGAAGTTCATTATGTGTGGTATGGCAACAGATAAAGTGCAGAAGCAGATATGAGAATCCCTCTGACATCTGTTAGGCCAGATTATGAAGCAGATGTTCAATTATCTGAAACAATGTCAATCTCCTCTCTACTTTTGGATAAAATATTTATCATGTAAATTTGTAATTTATGTTAACATGAGGCAGTGTGTTTATTATGACGATTTTAAGTTATTCTAAAATCAATGTATTGAGGCTTCTGTTCTAAGATTTTGCACGGTAAGTATGGGCAGAATGTAGCATGCATAAAAGTTCTTTGGGGTCCTTGTAATTTTTAGAAGTGTATAGTTGCCCTGAGACCAAAAACGGTTCTAGATATTTACTCACTTGTGCTGCAATCAGATCAACTGAAAATAGCCTCTTTTTCAGTGGTTAAGTCTTTTAAAAAATTCAAAGCCTAATGTTCATTCATTAAACTTTCAAATCCTAAGGCTGAGAGAAAGCTTTCTCGACACCTTCCTGACTCTAATCGGAATGACAGTGGCATTTCATCAGCAAACACGATATTGGGCTTTCATTTGAGGGCTATGTGTTCCCAATAGCATCTTTGGTTTTCCAAGCATTTTCGGTGACATAGTAGGTATCAAGCATTCACAGGTGCCATGTTAGCAACTTTTGAGATTAACATGCTTTTTAATTTTTGGCTTATTCATATAAATCATATTGATAGATTTTCCAATATTAAATCGTGCTAGCGTTCTTGGAAGGAAATCCGTTCCTCCTAGGTGGCTTTTCCTGGACATCATTTAGGTCCTTTCCTCTGCTTACTCGTGTGCACGGTCGCCAACAGGTTAGAGCTCCGATTTCTCACGACTTCCTGGCCACTTGCTTCCTTCAACAGTCCCCAAAGCCCGACTGTGTCCTAGTGCCTTCAATTTTCCAGAAGCAGCCCGGACCCAAGGCTCAGCTGGGTTCACTCTGCAGCAGGAACCTGGACTGTGGTAGAAGGCAAACCAGGGGCTTGGGGAGTGACCGTGACACTTGAGTTACTCTTTCCTTCACCTCTTTCTGTGTGAGTCTCCAACTTTCCAGGCTCCTCATGTTTGAGGCACAGCTGTGCCCGCCCCCAACTAGGGCAAGTTCTGCCTTCCAGGCATTCCTCTACCCTTCTTCTTTGAGCAGTGCCATCCCAAAGTGCTGGATTCTACTCGGAAGTTTCTTTCTTTCTTTCTTTCTTTCTTCCTTCCTTCCTTTATTCCGTTCGTTCTTTCTTTCTATCTATCTTTCTTTCTATCTTTCTTTTCTTTCTTTCTTTCTTCTTTCTTTCTTTCCGTCTTTCTGTCTCTCTTTCTCTCTCTCTTTCTTTCTTTTTTTCTTTCCTAGGAATATTAGCCCTGAACTAACATCCACCACCAATCCTCCTCTTTTCGCTGAGGAAGGCTAGCCCTGAGCTAACATCCGTGCCCATCTTCCTCTACTTTATAGGTGGGACCCCTACCACAGCAGAGCTTGTCGAGCGGTGCCATGGCCGCACCTGGGATCCGAGCTGGCGAACCCGGGCCGCCGATGCTGAACGTGCGCACTTCACCGCTGTGCCACTGGGCCAGCCCCAAATTCTTAGTTTCTTTATTCTTATTCCCTTCTCCAGGAGAGGCTGGCTACTCCTCCCCGAAGGTCAGGCCCCCTCCTCACTCAGGGGAGCTGCAGATCATGGCCCAGCAGGTATGTCAGGGTTGCAAAAGACCTGATGTGTGAGGCTTCCTTGTCTCTGCTCTTTGTTGATAGAGTGACCATATAATTTCTTGTCCAATTAATGTGGACACTTTTGACCTAAAAGGGGCACTACGAATAACTGTGCTAGGACAACAGGGAAAATCAGGATGCGTGGACACCCTTGTAGGGAAAAGATCTGGGGGATAGAATAAGGACATCCCTTGGGGTTTGGGGATTTGCAGAGCACAAAGGTTAGTGGGAAAATGAGAGGGCATCACCTTTTTTGTGGTTTATTCTCCTTGAAGTTCTGGTGCCTTTGTTTTGTGGAGACAAGTAGCATTGCCAGGCTGCATTAACAGGGAAAAGAGCCGCGACATGGTGAGAGTGTCAGTTAGGGTCCCATAGGTGCTGTGCGCTAGTGGGACTAAGCTCTACAGCAAGAGTGATTAAGGGCACTGGTTTTGGGGTTGGATGAGACTCCCGGGTTCAAACCCCAGCGGTGCCTCTTAGTAGCTGGGGTGCCTTGGATAAGTGACTTGACCTCTCTGAACCTCCTCTGTAGAATAGGGTCTACAAGACTGTTGTGAGGACTCAGTGAGATGACGCAGACAGAGTGCCCAACGAATGGTGGCTATACTTATTCTTGGTCCTGAGATTCAGGCCCTCAGGCAATTGGAGGCGTGGGGGTGAGATTTGGTGCCAGGCAGCTGTATGGACACCCTCTCCTGGCTACCTTGGCCCCATCTGTTTGCTTAGGGCTGACAGCGAGATAAGGGAGGATGACTTTTCCCTCCTGAGCCTCACGTTGGGGAAGTTGCTCAGATAACACTCGTCTGGGTTGTGATGGGACGTTGCTAGGGAGCAATTGGAAGGTGCCTTGTTAGCTCGCTGGTGTTGGGCATTGCCGACTCAGGGCTTTGTTGGCAAGCTGTTCCTCCCCCTACCCATGAAAGCTTGGAGCCCCTCACGCTCTTCCTCTCTGAACCTATTCACCTTTAAAGCCTTGGCTCAAATCCTACCTCCTCTGTGAAGATGACCTGACCCTTGCAGCCTAAATGACTTCTCTCTCCTGGAGCCTCGGGAACTTCAATTGTAAAATGGGCATATGATGTATGAACGCCCCTAAAGAAGGGCCGTGATTAGGACTGAATGAGAGAATGGATGTAGCATGCCAGATGCAGGGTCTGGTACTGGCCTACAGTGGGACCGGCCTCTTTCTCTTCCAACTCTCTGAACTCCCACGACACACGCATCGCGGTCCTGATCAGATGCAGCCTTCCATTGGTAGTCATTCTAGAGTATGGCTGTGCTAGCTCTCCATTCAAGTGTCCTGTCACAGAGGTTGGGGGCCATGTCTTATCCTTCCTCCCCTTCCAGTATCCAGCACTATACAAATCACCGTAATAACCATGCTTTTTTTGGAGCACTTTATGATTCTATGTGGCCGGCACTCTGCGGTGTATGTTATACCCATACGTGTAGACTTTACCCTTTGCCCCTGTATTTTCCTTCCAGCACAGGCAGGCATAATTCTCCCCGTTGAGGAGAGTGAGGTTCCGAGAGGTCGGGTTAACTACTAGCCAAGCTCACATAACTAGTAATGGCATAGGCAGGAATCAAATCCCGGTTTGACTCCTATGCTAGATTAAGTTTCCAGTGAACGCCTGGGACCGCACGAATGGGAGGATGGACAGAAGAAGAGATCAGAATAGGAGTGCCGGCACCCTTACCCCTTATTAGTAGAGGGAGGCTTGCTGGAGAAAAACCTATGCGTAATAAAGATACAGGATTCAGTGGGTCCCCAAGACTAGGTAAGGGCACACGGTACCTCTTGGACAGGAAAATAGAGGGAGGCCAAGCTAAACCCCAGGGCAATTGCCCCAGGGAATTCCACAGTGGCTCCAAGTTCTCAAAAGTTAGGAGTGGGGGACCCGCTCACTGACCGTTCTCAAGGTGAACTCTAGAGGAAGCCCGGGTCAAAGGAGCCTCCTTCGAAAGGGGTTCCTAACCTAGGAACTTTTGAATTCCCCTGGAGTCAAGGCTGGGCTTTTCCCTCCGGAAGCTCCTTGGAAAAAACCAGGAGAGAATAGCAAGCATGGGTTCTATGATTAGGCGTGGAGATGAACTCTGCTGCGCTCTTGCATCAGGGGCGGTGATGGAGAGAGAGCAGAGGGATTTGCTGTTTAATTCGGCAGACCGCAAAGCTCAAGTGGCTTCAGACTGACCTGGAAACCCATCGTTACGACCTTACAGGCAAGAAGGCTGGTAGTCCTAGGCGGGACACAGTGCCCAAACCTCACGCCCTGGGCTAGAGCACTTCAGGGTCTTGGGAGTGTGCTCAGCTAGGCTTTGCCTGGTCCCGGTAGAGCTAGGCCTCTTATGGGTGAGTGCTTCAGGGGTCTATGAGCTGTCTCTTTGGTTCCGCCAGACTTTCCAGGGGTCTCACTCCAGAGGGAAAAGCCCTTCTCTGGCAGAACTCCAGGGTTTTCAGCTCTACCCCTGCCCTGGCTCCCTGAGATTCAGATTTGGGAAGCCTTAGCGAGGGAGCAGGGCACATCCGAGCTCTCCCCCTGCCCCGACTGGCCTGCCAAGGCAGCATCCAATGGCACTCCCGGCTTCTACTCACAGGACCGCTCCCCGCTGACCTGTTCGGGCAGGCGGCGTGGTGCAAGGAACAAGAAGCTGGGCTCACGTGTCAGGTGGAGCTGAGGTCTAATCCCGGCTCACCTGCTTTCTGAACTGTGTGAGGCACGGGTATTGACTCAACTGTTTAGTCTATAGGCTTCTTTCTGCATTGGTGATATAATAGTGCTTGCCTCGTAGAGTATCAGAGATCCATGAAGAGGGCTTTCACGTGCCCCCACCCAACCTTGCAGAAGGGGGAAGAATCAGCTATCAGAAAAACAAGAGGACTGTCAAATCTGTGTGAAATCATCTTTGTGAACTGTACAGCATAACTCCGAGCATTACTTTTTGTTATTCTGTGTGACAGGATACAAATTGGTAACTGTGAAGGTAGAAACGATAGCAAAAGAAAAGCCTGGAATTGCCACATTTGAGTAATGTTCAGTTCTGCGACCGCCATATTTTAGTCACGCTATCGTCCAGAAAGGTCAGGACTTCTCGTGTTAGGGTTTACAGCACAGCTTGCATTCATCTGTTCAGTTATTCAACAAACATTTACCGAGTGCCTACCATGTCAGGCACTGCTAGGTGCTAGGAATCAGAGACGAATAAGCTGAGAGCCCGTAAACTGCTTAGAGTCTACAGAGGGAGGCAGATACTTTAGTCCGATGTTTGTAATATATTAAATGCTGTGAAAGAGATGTGCTTAGGCTGTTTCGGGAGCCCGGATGCAGGGCATCCCACGAAGCTGGGGGCGGGGGAAGGGGGGGTCAGGAAGGTCTTTCTGGGAGAGGTAAAGTCCAAGTCATGTGGGTCTTGTAGCTTCTCTCAGGTTTTATTTCATATTTTGCTGCTTGTTCATTTGGGGTTCTGTTTTCAAAATGAGAAGGAGGCATGAGGTAAGGGAGACATCCTAACGGGCGGAAAGAGCAGGAGCAGGCTGGAGGCTGGGGATGTAGAGCGACCACCTGTCCTACTTTCCCGGGTACTAAAGGGCTTCCCGGGATGACTTGCAGGTACATTAGCAAAACAGTGTCGGTTTTCCTGTGATCGAGGGCACCCACGATGTGGGACTGTCACGTGCTGGGATCGGAAAAGTGCTAGGCGAACTGAGAGGCGTTGGTCACCCTGTGGGGGAGCTGCAAGGGGCTCCGTGTCTGTGCAACCTTAAATGCTAGGCAGGAAGTGGTGGCAGATGAGACTGCGGAGGGAAGCAGGGACCAGATCACGAAGGTCCTGGAGTGCCTATTAAGGAACTTGTACCTTGTCCTCCAGGCAGTGGGGATCCTGGAAGGGTTTTAAGCGGGGAAGTGACAGATGGTCAGATTTGGGTTTTAGTTAGATCACTCTGGCAGTAGTGCAGAGGCTGGATTTCAAGAGGCCGAGACTGGAGGCAGGAGGTGGTTGCCTTAATCCAGGTAACGATGGTGAAGGCTCGATGAGAAGCAGTGGGATGGAGTGGAGGGGAGAGATTCAGGGACCACTTGAGAGCTAAATTTGGTAGCGTGACTAATGGAATGTGGAGACTGAGGGACAGCAGAGTTGACGATGATCACCCCAATTTAGAAGAACTTTACCCAACATTTTGCATAAATGAAAAAATAGAAAATAAATTATAACCGAACACCCATCTACCCACCATCCACCTCAAGGAAAAAAATAGGACAGACCTTGTCAAAGCCCCACGGACCCCCTCCCATATACCAGTCCCCCCCCCCCCCCGCCCCGAGAAGTAACCCCTGCATCGAGTTGATGTTTCTCATTTCCGTGAATTTATTTATGCTTCTGCTACGCAGATATGAGGTGGTAAACAACATACACCGATAGCCTTGATCTGCATGCTTCTAAACTTTATATAGATCACATCATGATGTAAGTGCTCTTCTGTAACACGCTGTTTTCTCTCACTATTGTGTGTGAGATACTGCCATAAGGACATCCACAGCTCCTGTTCACTTATTTTCATTGATGAATGGCATTCATTTGTGCGAATATATCACAGTTTGTTCATCCATTTTACTGTTGACGACCATTTAGCTTGTTTCTAAATCTTTGGTTAAGAAATACAACGCTGCTAACAACCTTCTCCTCCGCGTCTCCTTGTGCCCAGGCCTCTGGATTGGGTACCTAGAGCGGTAATTGCTGCGGTCAGCAGTGTGTGCATCTCCTGCACGTTAATCGATATGCCGGATTGCTCTCCGAAGGGGTCAGTCCACCTTGCACTCCTACTAGCAATGTATGCGAAGTCCCCATTGCTCTGTCTCCTCACCAGCATTCGGGGTGGTCAGTCTTTTGTTTATCCTTGCAGCTCTGATGGTGTGAAATAGTATCTCACCGTGGTCTTAGCAGGCTTTTCTCAGACTACTAGCCAGGTGACGCCTCTTCCCGTGTATTGTTTTCCGTTTGTGCTTCCTCTTCTGTAAAATGCCTGGACTAAGCTTCCTAATTTTTCAGAAGCACCTGAGGCCATAGAATCCCCTCTAAGAGGCACCTAGCCATCGCCATTATTGGAACTGTCTTGTACAGTCACTCTTTATGTCCCTATGTGTTTATTGCCCTGCAGCTTTACTATGATGTGTCCACATGTGTGTCCTGAGTCCAGGGAATCACGACTTTCCTTCATTCCGGGAAATTACAAGCTAGTCCCGCTTTGAAGGTTATCCCTCCCCCCTTTGCCCAGTATCCCGTACACAAACTCCGATGAGGTGAACGTTTTACGTTTTTGGCCCACTCCTTATGTCTCTTCACCTTTTCTCCCTCTTAATCTCTCCAGGAGGCATTCTCCAGAATTCCTTTCGTCTGTCCTCCGATGCCCTCGTTCTCTATCCAGGGGTGTCTAATCAGTTATTTAAAATTACACTAAGCTTGTCTTCCAGTGGTTCCATCTTTCACTTTCAGAAATTTTGTTGGATCCTTTGTGATCTTTGGTTCTTTCCTCCTTCTCATTGTTTATATCCTCTCATCTACCTAAACACATTAAACACTTTTTTTAATAGTTTGCACCTGATGATAAGTCTTTGGAGGAGGATATGCCTGGTTTTTTGAATTATGAGCGTGTTTGGGAGGGCTTTCTCAGTGGGGACCTTCTTAAAGCCTCAGTTAAAGGTGGGCTCCTCCAGAGCAGATTTGACTTGCATTTGCCCCATGCTGAGTTCCTGCCAGAATGCTTTGAGCCATACTGATAGTGTTGATTGGAACTCCAAAGCCGCATGAAGGCAGAATTGGGATCTTCAATTCTCAAAGGGGCCTTTTTCCCCCATCGAGACCCAAGACGTGGAGATATAAGTGTCCTCATCGTGTGCCCATCCTAGTAGCTTAAAGGCCAGCTTTTCACTGAGGGTGTTGTCTTTCAAGGGCCTGGGGTTGACACAAAGGTCTCAGTTGTCTATTAACCTCCGGCTCTTTTCCAGATCTTCCAAGCATTTAAAATAAGGTTTACGATAATCTTTTCAAGTACTTCTACCTGTTTGCAATGGGAGGTTTTTCGATAAGCTGCTGCAAATGGTGCCCCAATAAGAATTGTAAGTGACCCTTAAAAGTATGTACCAGACTAGGGTCACCCAGTGGTATTCAGCTGACTTCAAGGCCACTCTTCAAGACAACTTGCACTCCCTCCCGTGCCTATTGCCTTGAGGGACTGATTGGAGGGCTGGGCTCAGCTGGGCCCCTGTCCTGCTGCATAGATTCTCAGAGCCGCTCTATGTGGTGTCTTCCGCAGGATAAGCAGACTTCCCACATGGCAGTTCAGAGCTCTCAAGAAACCAGGCAGAAGCCACCTGTCCTCGTAAAGGTTAGATCCATAATCATCATAACATCCCCTCCAGCATTTCCCGTTGGTCAAAGCAGTCACCAGCAAGCCCAGGGTCAAGAGCGGTGGATAACAGACAGGACCCCTCAATGGGAAGAATGTCACGGAATGGGGAGCTTTCCTGAGCCTGACACGTAGTGCCACGCAGCTCTCATTTCTGGAGATGCTGCTGGGTGCCACACACTGAGTATAACCGTACAACAAAGTCCTTGGTGCCCTGGCCCAGATGGTAAACTCTGGAGTGGTTTTCCACTTGACTTGCCCCAAGCAAGGTGACCCGGCCCACGTAGTGGATCCCTCTAATCCGCGGCAGAGCCTTCACCCTTAAGGAGCATGAAGTTTCTAACCGTTACGGACATGCTCGCCCACTCATGGGTCCCTGGACATAGACTCACAGGCACACAGAGAGGCAGAAAGGAGGATGTTTCAAGTGAGTACTTGGTGAAAGGAACTTCACCAGGACCTGCTACCGATATCTGATTTTCCCGACTTGGGGCCAACGAGTTTCCGCATATTCGTCATGGCCCTCTTCTTTCAGGGGTCCTGGAAGTCTTGATAATTCAACTGCAATCCATCCCTCTCCTCGGTGCATACAAAAGCACGTGTGGACGGAGTCATTAATGAGGCAAGGCTGAGGCCACAGAAAGAATTTAGAGAGGAGGACAAGCAAAAGCTGCCCCCAATGTCTGTCATCCCACCCTGTTAGAGCTTGGACAAGGGAAGCACTTGTTCATACATTTCAATTTGGATTAATTACCAAAAGGACATAGGGGCCGGAGAAGCAAATCAACACTGCTTGATTTTAGAAGTAATGAGAAGGAAATTTCCTTTTACTTTAAAGTACTTCCTGTCAAGTAGATTAATTCAGAGAAGCATGGTTTCTAGAGTCCTCTGATAGGCTCAAACACAGCAAGGCTGATACCAGACACTGAAGTGAGCTTCAGGAGATCAATCACGGTCCTGGTGTCACATCTAAGCCAGCAGTCACGTGACCTTGGCTAAAGTCCTTCATCTCTCAGGTAAGATCTCCTCTGGGAAAGGACACTGAGTTCCTAGGAGAAATAGAATTCGCTATGCCAGTCCAATTATTTTAACAAGCGCAGTAGTGATGCGCAATTCCTCCTTTAAACAAAATTCCCAGTGGTGCATGACAAACTACCTGTGTGAGCATCATGTCCACCCCAAGTCACGTGGTACTTGCCTAACTTGAACACCCAAGGGCTGCCGTTGTTCACCATTGCCCTGGTGTAGGAACATGTTGGAAGCAGAGTAGCTACATTAAGGGCAGCTTTCAGGATTTCAGAAGAATCCTGGGGCAACAGGAGAGGCCATAAGGGGCAGGACTAACCATGTCACAACCCCCAGATGGGTCCTAGGCAGCATGGCAAGGACTGGATAGACGACCTGCTAGAGGGGTGTTGGGGTGCTCTCATGCTCCTCTGATGTCCACCAGTGACTCTAATCTTTGTTTGTAAAGTCCCTCGTAATAAGGAGAAAGAGCAAATGGTCACTTTTATAAGCTTACTCTTCCCCCACCCCACGCTCATTCTCCTCTCCTCCGGGAGTGAGAGGCCACGATCAAAGAGGAGGAGGGTGATGATGGATCAGGAACCAGGAACAACTCGTCTTACCGGTCCCTGTCTTGGGAGCTGGGTGTTCATCCTGCCAAGATGATGCGGTGGATTTTATCTTGTCAGGCCCATGGGCTTGGGGGTGAAGAAAAAATAACTGAACATTCCTATGGCTACAAAAGGAAAACAGGGTGGAGTCAGAGGGAATTCGTTTAACACTGTTAATTGGCAAAGAACCACAGCCCCTTCCCCCTTAACCTCCAAGGCTGAACAACCCGAGAAGACTCTTATTGCTTCAGCCCAGGAGAACTGCTCACACTTTGGGCCAATGGGCGTGCCTCAGGGGCTGCAGGTCCCTCACCGACTGAGCCGGTCGAGAGCGGTGTTTGGGCTGCTCTAATTGGATGCTCCTATCATTTCGTGATGCCGAGTTGCAAGTCACGAGGTTTCCATTTTCAAAACTAAGAGCCTATACCCTGGAAGAGAACAAAATAAGATTAATCCGAACGAGTCAGAACGGTAACTTCAGTTTCTTGCGGATTGGATTGGTATTGTTTCTTTACCTTTTCGATTTAGTTATTTCTGTACTGTGTTTGGGTCCTTGCTTATGTTCTTAAATGATTTCCGTAAGACTAGTAATGTTGAAACAACTCTGAATGGGGTATGCTTGTCCTTTTAGCAATATTTTCCCTGAGTTGATTCTTATAATTTATTTAGGCAGTAAAGCCCTTTCCCTTAGTTTGTCCTTTCAGTAACCCACACCGTTAGATCATGACTGCTCACTAGATGCCCTTTTTCCTTAATCACCTTCTGAAGTGAATAACTGCCCGTGCTCTTTTCACCTTCCCGTCTAAGATCATCTGGAGGTACCACTCAGAGAGATTAACTTGCAGTTGATTGGGTGGTAGTTTTTCCTGGTCTCCTTGGAAACCAAATTCTTTTCTCCAAATCTTCTCACAAGATTTTTCTGAGATTCCGGAATAGTACATGTTAACGCTTCTGATCAGGGGGCTCCCATAGCCCAGGTCCTCACTCTAAACATCCCAAGGAGTGTCTGGGGGTATAATTGCCCATCGGAATTCTTCTACATGGGACTGAGAAAACATGAGACCTTTAGACCCCTCCTCGATCAGGCATTGCCCCCCTTCATGCTCGCACTCCTGAGGGGAGAAAGATCCCTCTAGTGTCCTGTCTTTGCCTCATTCTTTACCTTGAGCCTGCGAGGCACCCTCAAACTTAAATAGACTTTCTGCTTTGTCTCTCCTGCAGAGTGCTTTAAGTCCCATTTCTCAGGGCCTTAAAGACAGTTTGGTTTCGGTAAGTTATCCAGATTTTGTCTCATTGTTTGGCTGAGAGTGACATCCTTTACAGGTTTCTACATCCTAATCAATAGGGGAATTTGCAACTTATTTTAAAAGTACAAATGGAATACTTAACAAAACTGAATAAACATTGGTACTTAAAGCAAATCACAATGCATTTATTAGGACTGAACTGACAGCGTATCGTTTCTCTTCACAGAGATAGAGGGCCAGAAATAAGAAATAAATGAAATTATTCAGTGTTCTAATAGTTGAGGAAACCTACATGGAAGGGGTCACCTGGTTTCCCCTAAGTGGTCACCAATGTGCTCATGCTCTCTCCTTTTAAACTAAATGAGTATCTACAAACCACTGCGTATGATCAAACATCAATATTAACACACAGGAAAGAGAGTCCTATGAACCACGAATTTTGAAGCAATCTAATATGGGCTGTACCAGGAACCACGAAAACAGAGAGGGCGGCTACATGAGAATCCTGACTAAATACAGCGCAGATCAGCGGACGCGTGCATCTGGCCCACAGACACGAGAAAACTACACGTTTGTTGCTTTAATGCACCATGTTTTGAGGTGGTTTACCGTGCAGCACAGCTACATGACACACTATTACGAAAAATTCAATTGTTTCCAGGTTGCTTAGGGATTTGGATGCTTTAAGCAATCAAAACATCTGTTCAGCTGGGACTTTTCATCAATATCCTATGCTTATATAAGCATTGCGAGAATTTTAAAACTGTAACTACACCTCCTAGTATACATCAAACTAGCATTTATGTGCTAAGAGAAACAATGTTCTCTCAATATAATGGAAGAGTCAGGAGATATGCCCACCAATAGCTCCAAATTCATGCCACCTGTGGGTTGAACTCTGTCCCCCGAAAATTCATACGTTGATGTCCTAAACCCCAGGACCTCATGGGTGATTGTATTCGGAGATAGGGTCTTTGCTGAGGGAAGCAAGTTAAAATCAGTTCCTTATGGTGGATCCTAATGCAAAATGTCATGTCTCCATGTGAAAAAGGAAAATATGGAAGCGGAGAAAGCACATAGGGAGGAAACTGTGAACACGCTTAGGGAGGTCTCTGCCATTTACAAAGCAAGGAGAGAGGCCTGGAACAGATGCTTCCCTCACACTACTCTGAAGGAACCCACCCAGCTGACACCTTGATTTGGACTTCGAGCCTCCAGACGTGTGAGACATTAAACATGTGTTCGTTAAGTAAACCGATCTCTGTCACTTTTTTGCATCAGCCCTAGAAAACTAATATAATAATCTTAAATCACCATGATTAGAGAATACCAAACAGACAAAGAAACATGCGGCAGGCAAATCGTCACACCTGATATCCTCTCTGTCACCAAGGCCGAACATCTCATGAAGACACTTATCGGTTCGCACCAGAAGACCGGCTGGCATATCAGGCCAATGGCTGCGGCTCACTTGTGCGGGTCCATTACTGGCTGACTCAGAACCAAACGGGGTAGGAGCCTCTCAGATTGGACGCTCCCATCATCCCCACGATGCCGAGGTACAAGTCAGGGAGGTTTGCGTTTTTACAAACAAAGAGTAAAGCTTGGAAGAGGATAAAATTAGATCGTCTGAACAACTTAGAGTGGTAACTTCAAGTTGCAGGCAGCCTGGAATAGACGCTTTTTCACGAACTCCTTGATTTAGCCCTTCCTTTAGTGTGTTTGGGTCCACATTGTAAGTGCATTCCGTAACCCAGGCACTAGTGGAAACAGTTTGAATGGGGTATGTGTGTCCCGTTAATACGATTTTCCCTGGGTTAGTGCTTATAATGCATTATTTAAGCAGTGAACCCTTTCCCTCGGTTAGTCTTTACAATATACCGCTGCATTAGATCGCGATTGATCGCTAGGGGCCCTTCTTTCCTCAGTCATCCACTGAAGAGAATAATCACAGTCACCCACTTCCGCTTCCACTCTTCAACATCAAACACCATTTCCCCCCTTCTCTTCCTAGATTTCCTATGTGTCGCTCACCCTTGCACTCCCAGTTTTCTCTCCGCAGACGCGTTAGGGTACATTTTTAACGTGTTTTACTAATGCTCCTATATGATTTCTGAATCTACAGATGCAAAACACTCAAAGCACCATAAAAATGTCCTAATACATTAGATTTCTTTAAATGACGTTTTACATAACACCATAGCTAAGAGACCAGCACACAAGAATAACTTTGGGAATTCACTCCCGTGTCATATTGACAAACTCTGGCATTTTGCAGCAGCAGCATCCATTAGCATGAGAGAAATTCAGTGATTCGTGCGGTTGGCTTTTTTCAGACTGGTGCACACTTGTTTCTCTGAAAAGGCACGTGGCTCTGCAAAGAGTGTTGGCTCCTGAAATTTTGTTTCCGGTGTGTACAACAATTTCTAGTTGTTACAGAAAGAGAAGTACTGCACTTGATTTCATGGTAGCTTCTAATGGCAACTTGTGCAGCAAGCTCTTTTTGTCTAATCCTCTTATATGATTTTACCAACATTCTAGAATAACAATAAGTAACGAACTTCATGTGGGGCATGTTCGCCTAAATTCTTTCTCTATTGATCTCAAGGGGAGCTCCAGAGGTAATATTGCAATAGTCGGTGAACTCTCTCTACTATCCTGCCCTGCCCTCATTTGACTCCTGAGCAAGTGGTACTCTGTCAAAGGTGGAATACTCTGTTTTCCGTCTTTCCTGGGTGGGCCCAAGAAACGCTGTGACTTTCGTAGTCTATCTAGCTTTTGTATCACTGTTTGGCTGAGAGAGCCATCATTTACAAGTTCCCACATTCTAGTCAAAAGGGTTATTTACAACTTATTTTAAGTGTTCAAAGGAAACACTTAATCATGATGAAATATTGGGCTTTAAAGCAAATCAGAATAAATTGCAAAGGATTGAAGAACCACGGTATACTCTCTCTCCACAGGTGTCGGAAACTAGAAATCAGTTTAAAAGGAAAAGTAATCAGAAAATCGGCAACGTCTTTGAGATTCAGCAATACACTTACGGAAAAATGGAAGAAATAAAAGTCAAACCAACCTCTTCTTGGGCCAAAAAAAGAGGAAATTAGAATATACCAACCGTAACATGAATATTAACCTTCAAGTTGCTGGAGGAAAAGGGATTCACTCATCTCAGTTTTTTAAATTGCTGGTAATCCTCCTTTAAGTTGATGCAAGAGGCTGTTGACAAAGAAATAACAGGCCAAAATGGACTCATTTGCCCTCAGGACAACAAACCAAAACCTAATTGCAGTTTTAACGTCTTCCACGAACGTGGCCTTTCAATAGCCAATCTGAAATTTCCTGTTTAGCACTGGTGAGGCAATCTATACCATAAGACTCCTGCCGTATGCCCTTCCCCTAAAAAGAAGATGACCTGGCCTGAAACAATCCTTTTGTTCCTTCTGGTAATAACTTCCCCGCCCCACATTTCTGCCTATAAAATCCTTCCATGTCGTACAGCTTTTCAGAGTACCTCTCTACTTACTAGATGGGATGCTGCCCAGACAATGAATCACTCAAAAAGAGCCAATTAGATCTTCGAGTCATCAAGCACCATTTAGAACCATAGTTTCATGGTGGCGCAGAAAAGAAATGATGACTCTCCAGAAACCAAACTTGAAGTTCATGGAAGATGGCGATCTAAGTGACAGACAATTCAAAATAGCTGTCACGAAGAAACTCAACGAGTTACAGGAAAACTCAGAAAGACAATTCAGTGAGCTCAGGCATAAAATTAATAAACAGAAGGAGTACTTCACCAAAGAAACTGAAAGTATAAAAACAACCTGCCGAACAGAAGCTCTGGGCTGAAGAATGCAACAAATGAGACGAAGAATAAAGTAGAAAGCCTTGGAAATAGAGCAGACCACATGCAAGAGAGAATTAGCGAGCTCAAAGATAGAAATCTAGAAACCCTTCAGGTGGAGAAGGGGAGAGATTTAAGATTTTTTCAAAATTGAGAAATTCTATGAGAAATATATGACTGAATCAGGAAACGCAACATAAGGATAATGGGTATGCGAAAAGGAGAAGAGAGAGAGAAGGGAGCCGAGAGCTGATTTAAAGAAACAATAGCTGAGAACTTCTCAAACCTGGGGAAAGAACTGGACATACATGTACATGAAGCTAATAGAACACCTAATTACCTCAATGCAAAAAAGATCTTCTCCAAGGCGCATTATATTAAAACTGTAAAAGTCAATGACAAAAAAGAATAAGAAGGGTGGCTAGAGACAAGAATATAATAACTTACAAGGGACTCCCATTAGGCTATCAACAGATTTCTCACCAGGGACTTTACAGGCCAGGAGAGAGTAGAATGACATATTGAAAATAATGAAGAGTAAAACTGTCTGCCAAGAATACTCTACCCAGCAAATTTACCTTTCAAATATGAAGGAGAAATAAAATCTTTCCAAGACAAACAGAAGCTGAGGGAATTCATCGCCACTAGACCTGCTTTATAAGAAACCTTGAAGAAAGGTCTCCCACTCAAAACGACGGCAAAGAGATACAAACTTTTAAGCACGGTGATAGACAAATAGAATCAGAAAATTGCAACTCTATAACTGAATGGGTTATCAAGAAGTTAATGATAACACAAAGGCTAAAGGGAAAGAAAGCATTAAAAACAACAATAACCACTTTAATTTGGTAACAAACTTACAACACAAAAAGGGATAATTTGTGACAACAAAAGCATAGAAGAGGAAGAGGGAAAGGATGGGACCTGCATAGGCAGATGGAGATAAGATGTCATCAGTAGAAAAAGGACTGTCCCATCTCTCAGATATTTTATACAAACATCATGGTAAACACAAAACAAAAATTCAGAGCAGAGTCACAAAACAGAAAGACGGAGGAAACTGAGAAACACGTCACAGAAAACCAAGTGAAATATAGAACGACAAGAAAACAAAAGACAAAATGGCAGGATTAAGCCATCATAGATTAAAGGTCAACAAGCAATAATCAACCTAAATGTAAATCGATTGAACTCACCAATCAAAGGACACGGATTAAAAATAAGACTCAAGAATGTGCTGCCACCAGGAGACCCCATCTCAGCTCCAAGCATTTGACAAGATCCAACACCCATTATAATAAAAAAATTCTCAATAAAATGGGTGTAGAAGGAAAGCACCTCAACCTAATAAAGGCCATATATGACAAACCCATAGTCAACATGATATAAAATGGTGAAAAACTGAAAGCCATTCTTTTAAGAACAGGAACAAGTCGAGGATGACCACTCACACCACTCTTATTCAACATAATATGGGAAGTCCTAGGCGGAGAAATTAGGCAAGAAAAAGAAATAAATTGTATCCAGGTTGGAAAGGAAATAGTAAAACTATCACTGTTTGGGAATGACATGATTCTATACAGAAAACCCTAAAGAATTCACCAAAAAACCTTTAGACGTCATTAAACAAATACAGTAAAGTTTCAGGGTACAAAATCAAAGTACAAAAATCAGGAGCATTTCTGCAAACTAACAACAAAATAGCAGAAAGACGTCAAGAGTACAATCCCATTTACACTTGCAACAAAAAGGATAAAATACCTGGAACAAACTGAGGAGTTGAAAGACCTACACACCGGAAAACAGAAGACATTGCTGAAAGAAATCGAAGAAGACCTAAAGAAATGGAAAGATATTCCGTGCTCATAGGTTGGAAGAATTAACACAGTTAAAATGCCCATATTACCTAAAGCCATCTACAGATTCAATGCAATCCCAGCAGAATCCCAAGGACATTCTTCACAGAAATAGGAGAAAGAATCCTAGAATTTCTATGGAACAACAAAAGACCCTGAGTAGCCAAAGCAGCCCTGAGAAAAAAGAACAAAGCTGGAGGTACCACACTCCCTGCTTTCAAAATATGCTACAAAGCTCTAGTACTCAAAACAGCATGGTATTGGTAACAACACCAACACGGATCAACGGAACAGAACTGAGAACCCAGAAATAAAACCATACGTCTGTGGACACGAATCTTTGACAAAGGAGTCAAGAACATGCAATGGAGAGAGGAAAGTCTCTTCAATAAATGGTGTTGGGAAAACTGGACAGCTGTATGCAAACGAGTGAAAGTAGACCATTATCTACACCATACGCAAAAATGAACTCTCAATGGATTAAAGATTTGAACGTAAGACCTGAAACCATAAAACTCCCAGAAGAAAACATAGGCAGTACGCTCTTTGACAACAGTCTTAGCAGCATCTTTTTGAATATCATGTCTCCTCAGGCAAGGGAAACAAAAGAAAAAGTAAACAAATGGGACTACATCAAATAAAAAGCTTCTGCATGGCAAAGGAAGCCATCAACAAAATCAAAAGACAACCTACCAATAGGGAGAAGATATCTGCAAATCGTGTATCTGATAAGGGTTAATATACAAAACACATAAAAAACTCATACAACTCCGTAATGAAAAAGCAAGCAACGTGGTCAAAAGACGGGCAGCAGATATGAACAGACATTGTCCCAAAGAAGATATAAAGCTGGTCAACAGGCACATGGAAAGTTGTTCAACATCACTACATATTAGGGAAATGCAAATCAAAACTACAATGAGATACCATGTCACACCCCTCAGAATGGCTATTATTGAAAAGACAAGAAATAACAAGTGTTGGAGAGGACGTGGAGAAAAGGGAACCCTGATACACTGCTGGTGGGAATGTAAAGTGGTGCAGCCGCTACGGAAAACAGTATGGAGATTCCTCAGAACGTTAAAAATAAAACTACCAGATGATCCAGCTATTCTACTTCTGGGTATTTTTCCAAAGAACATGAAAACACTAATTTGAAAACGTGTGTGCATGAAAACACTAATTTGAAAAGACATATGCACCCGTATGTTCATTGTAGCATTATTCATGACAGCCAAGACTTGGAAGCAGCCTAAGTACCAATCAACCGATGAACAGATAAAGAAGATGTGGTCTGTAGACACAATGGGATACTACTCAGCCATACAAAAGACCAAGTCCTGCCATTTGTGACAACATAGATGGACCTTGAGGCAATTATGCTAAGCGAAATAAGTTAGACAGAGAAAGACAATTACGGTATGACTCCACTCATATGTGGAAGATAAACAAACAAACATAGATACAGAGAACAGGTTGGTGTTTACCAGAGGGGAAGGGCGTGGGAGGAGGGCAGAAGGGGTAAAGGGACACGCGGGTACAGTGATGGACGGCAACTAGACTTTTGGTGAACACAGGCAGTCTACACAGAAGCTGAAATATAATCATGTACACCTGAAATTTACGTAATGTTATAAACCAATGTCACCTCAAGAAAAACGCAAAGACTAAACCCTGGAAAAGAACAAAATCGTATCGATTAGAATCAGTTTGGCTATTAACTTTGCTTCCTAGGAGCTTAGATAGGTCTTTTTTCTTGACCTTTTTGACTTAGTTGTTTTGATACTGTGTTTGGGTCCTCGCTTATCTTTTTGTTTTCTTTCAGTTTTATTGAGATATAATGGACAAATGACATTTTGCAAGTTTAAGGTTATGTTCTTAAACGAATTTCGTAATATGAGTAATGTCGAAAAAGGTTTGAATGGGGTATGTTTGTTTTCCCCTGATTTGATGCTTATAATTTGTCCTTTAAGCAGTGGAGTCCTTTCCCTTAGTTTGTCCTTTCAGTCACCCCACACCCTTAGATCCTGATTGCTCACTAGGTGGCTTTTTCCCTCAATAATCAACTGAAGTGAATCATCACACGTACTCGTTTCCCCTTCTGGTCTTCAACATCAAACCCCAGTTTTCCTCTCCTTCCTGAATTTCCTGTGTGTCAGTCATCCTTGAGCTCCAGTCTTGACTCCACAACCCAATTATAGTGCATTTTAAATTTGGTTTTACTAAGTCTCCTATTTGATTTTTGAATTTATAAATGCAAAGCATCCAATAAGCAATAAAAATATCCTCATGGATTTGGTTTCTTAAAAGTACTTCTCACATAATATGATTTGGATGAGACCAGGATGCAAGAAGAAGTTTGGAAAGACGTTTGTACATCATGTGAGCAAAGCCTGGAATACTCATGTGGCAACAATGAGCATGATAGAAATTCAGTGTCTTAGTAAAAAACCGTTTTTCAAACTGGTCTGCAGTTGTGCCTGTGAAAACGCACAGGGCACTACAGCGAGCTTTCGCTTCCAAAATTATGTTCCAGATGTGCAGGTTCGTCTCGAGGCACGGCCCAGAGATTTGCTTGTAGTTCATTTCGTGGCAGGTTTTCCTGGTCTCCTTGGGCATCAAACTCTTTTTTCGAATGTTATTGTAAGATTTGCCTAACATTCCAGAAGAATAACAATTACTATTCGTGGTGAGGGAGCTCGTTTATCTTAAATTCTTATTCTCATGATTCCAAGGAGAGCTCTTGATGTATAAGGGCCCATCAGAGTTCCGCATTGGTCGGGAAAAAACTAGGCTTTTCTACCAACTCCTTGATCAGGCACTGGCCCCGTCATAGTCACAGCCGAGTTGCTCAGGAAAGCTCTCTCTAGTACCCTGGCTCGCCTGTTCTTTGTCTTGAGCTCGGGGGGCTCTGCCAAAGTTAAACAGTCTTCGTGTTTTGTCTCCCCTGGAGAGTCCCGTCCGTCTTCTCTGGGGCCCAAATAAAGTTTTGTTCCTGTCGATTATCCAGACATTTTCTCATTGTTTGACTGAGAGTGACATTCTTTACAGGTTTCTACATCCTAACCAACATGGGAAATTGAAACTTATTTTAATAGTATAAATGGAATACTTAACAAAACTGAATAAATATTGGGGTTGAAAGCAAATCACAAGACATCTCTAAGGCTTGAAATTACGGAGTATCTTCTCTCTTCACAGACATAGGAGGCTGGAAATAAAAATAAAAATTAAATTGCTCAACACTCAAATAGTTGTGGAAAATGACAAGGGTGGGGTCACATCACTTCCCTTAATTGGTCACCAATGTTCTCTTAATGTAATGGAAGAGGCAGGAGATATGCCCCCATTTACTACAAAATTCATATCTCCTATGGGTTGACTTGCATCCCCCTGGAAGTCTTATGTTGACGTCCTGATCCCCAGGACCTCATATGTCATCGTATTTGAAAATAGGGCCTTTACTGAGGTAATCAAGTTAAATTATGTTCATTTGGGTGAGCTCTATTCCAAAATAACTTGGGTACCTATAAAATAGGGAAATTTGGAAACTGAAACACGCATATAGAGAGGAAAATGTGAAGACTCAGAGAGAGATGTCCGCCATCGACAAGCCAAGGGGAGAAGCCTGGACCAGACGCTTCATTCACATCACTCTGATGGAACCAACTCAGGTGACACCTTGATTTGGACATGGAACCTCCAGAAGAGGGAGACAGTAAATATCTGTTGTTTAAGTCACCTAATCTCTGGCATTTTCTGCAGCAGACATAGAACACTAATAAAATATTCCTAAATGACCATGATTAAAAAGGTACAGCCCATCAAACAAAGAAACAAATAGCAGGCAGTGAATCACACCCCTTTCCCTCTCAGTCACCAACCTGAACATCCCAGGAAGACACTTAGTGGTTTGGCTCAGGACACCTCGCACATCCGGACGATGCTGTGGCTCAGCGGCTGCAGGTCTCTCATTGGCCGACCCCAAACAGAGTAGGGCTTGAGTCTCTCTGATGGGACACTCCCATCGTCCCCATGATGCTGAGTTGCAAGTCACGGAAGTTGGGGTTTTCGAAAGAAGAGATTATAAGCTTGGGAAGAATAGAATCAAATAAAGTTAGAAAGTTAAGAGTAGTAACTATAGTTTCTAAGGAACCTGGAGTAGCTGTTGTTTCTTGAAGTTTTCCTTTAGTAATTTCTGTACTGTGTTTGGGTCCACGCTTTAAATGAATTCCGTAACACGGGTAAGGGTGAAAAAAGCTTTCATGGGCTATGCTTGTCCTACTAATAGTATTTTCCCTAGGTCGGGGCTTATAACTTGCTATTTAAGCAGCGAAGCCTTCTCCTTCAGTTCGTTTTCAGGGAACCACACCGTTAGATTGTGATTGCTCATGAGGTGCCCGTTTTCCCGCCATCACCCACTCTTGTGAATAATCACATGAACTCACGTCCCCTTCCAATCTTCAGCATTAAACCCTATTTTTCCTGTTCACCTCACAGATTTCACGTGTGTCACCCAACTTTAACCCTCCAGTCTTCACTCCTCAGAACTATTAGGGTGCATCTTAAATGTTGTTTTACTAGTGGTCCTGTTTGCTTTCTGAATTGACAAATGCAAAACCCCCAAAGCATCATAGAAATGTCCTAATGCATTAGATTGCTTAACATGATTTTTTACATAACACCATAGGTAGGAGACCAGCTCGCAAGAATGACTTTCGGAATGCACCTCTGTGCCATATTGACAAACACTGGCATTTTGAAGCAGCACCCACTAGCATGACAGAAATTACGTGACTTAGTGAAGTGCCCTTTTTTCGAACTGGTCCAAAGTTGTTTCTCCGACAAGGCACATGGCTCTGCACAAGAGCCTTTAGCATCCAAAATTCCGTTTCACGTGTGTGCAACAATTACTAGGCACCTCAGAGAGGTTTATGCTGCACTTGATTTTGTGGTAGTCATTCTTGGCAACTTGTGCCGCAAGCTCTTTCTTCAAATCCTTTTATAGGAATTTTCCAACACTCCCGAAGGATAATGAGTAACGAACTTGGTAAGGGGCTTCTTTGTCCTCAATCCTATCTCTACTGATCGCAAGGGGGAGCTCTGGAGGTAATACTGCCCCCCTTCACGCTTGCAATGCTTAGCGAAGCTCTCTCTAGTGTTTTGACCTACCCTCAGTTTCCTTTTGAGCAACTCGACCTCTGTCCAAGGTGGAATACTCTGAGTGTGGATCTTTCCAGGGAAAGTCTTCCCTCTCTTCTGATGGGCTCAAGGAAGGTTTTGATTTCGGTAGCTTATCCAGCTTTCGTCTCCTTATGTGGCCGAGAGTGGCAACCTTTAGCGGTTTCTACATCCAAATCACAAGGGTCATCTACAACTTATTTTAAAATGTAAATGAAGCAATGAACAAATGCAGTGAGATATTGGGCTCTAAAGCAAACCATACTTAAATACAAAGAATTGAAGTCCCGAAGTGTGTTCTCTGTCCACACGTGCAGGGTGTTTATTAGATACGGATTAAAGAGAAGAGCAACTAGAAAATCACCAGCTACTCAACTTTTTTCAATATGCTTATAGGAAAAGGAAACCAATAAAAAGCCATTGGCCAAGAAGAAGATGCACAGGAAATTAAATTTATTTTGCACTATCATAAACATCAGCATTCAAACCCCTTGAGGAAGAGGAAGGCGTCATTTTAGTTCTCTTATTTCCTGACCGTACAGTTCTTAGGTTGGTAGAAGAGGCTAGAGACACATCCCACTACCAGCTCCGGATGGTATGCTTAAATCGTCATGATCAAAAACAAAAAGGAGAGCCAGCCTGACGGCCTAGTAGTTAAAGTTTGGCGCTCTTACTGCTTCGGCGGCCCGGGTTTGCTTCCAGGTGGCGGAACCACACAACCCCTCTGCCAGTTGCCATGCTGTGGCAGCAGCTCACATAGAAGAACTAGAGGACTTACAACTAGGATGTACAAGCGTGCACATCTTTGGGGCTTTGGGGAGGGGAAAAAAGAAAAGAGGAAGATTGGCAACAGATGGCAGCTCAGGGCAGAGCTTTCCCTGCAAAAAACAAAGAAACAAAAAAACCAAAAAGGAAACAATAAAAAAGAGTCAAAGAATCACATCTACTTCCTCCTCAGACTCCGTGCTTATTGCCACAGGAAGGCTGTTGGTTCAGCCCTAGTCACTCCATCACCTTCCGGGCCAATGGCTGTAGCTCACGGGCTGCCAGTCCTTCATTGGCTATGCCACTGGACAGTGGGGTTTGAGCAGCTCTCATGGTACAGTCCCATCATCCAAGAATGATTGCAAGCCATGATGGATTGTGTATTAAAATTGTTAGATTATCAAGTGGAAAAGAACAGAAAGGGATAAATCTGAATGATCTGAAACAGTAATTTCAGAAATCACGTAATCGGAAAAGTGAATTGTTTTTTGAAGTTCTTATTTAGCTATTTCTGTGCTGTTTGGGTCCTAATTTATGTAATTACGTGAATTTCTAACATGGGGCATGTAGAAAAGTGTATTAGGGATGTACTGATTCTTTTCTCATCTTTTTCACATTACGTGTTGCCCTATCAACATGAAGAACCCCGGGATAATCCCACTGTCCAATCATGGAAGAATTAGAGTGAAAACGTTTTTTCCTTTTCCTCCCCAAAGCCCCACTACATAGTTGAATGTTCTGCCTGCAAGTCCTTCTAGTTCTTCCATGTGTGCCAGAGACACAGCACGGCAACTGACAGAGGGCGTGGGGTGGTTCCCCACCCGGGAACCGAACCCGGGCCTCGAAGCGGTAAGAGCGCCGAAATTTAGCTCTTACGCTAGCCCATCAGGGCTGGCCCCAGAGAGTGGAAATGTTTTAAAAAATTATGATGGGGACAATTTTCACCTCACAAATCCCTATAAAGTTAAACCTAAAAAAAGTAACAAAAATGACGTTTAGAAAAGCTATTTAATACAATATGGTTATGGACAACGGCCCGTTCTCCCTCGAACAAATGCTACCACAGATATACTAGAGTTGATGATATTTAGTTACGGGTTTAAAAAAATGCTTTAACTATCGGCAGAACGCCACAAGACCCAACTACTAGCCCTTTTCGAGCTACAGCTCTTTTCCTGCCAAGCCAAGTGGCTCTGAAAAGAGCCTTTGGGTTACGATGCTCAGGTGCTCCTGAGGCAGCTCAGCGGCGGTTGGTGTACCTAAGGACGGCCTTGCTGGCCTCAGACACGGCGTGCTTGCCAATCTCCCCCGGCAGCAGCAGGCGCACGGCGGTCTGGATCTCTCTGGACGAGATGGTGGAGCGCTTGGTGGAGCGGGCCAGGAGCGCGGCCTCGCCGGCGATGCGCTCGAAGATGTCCTTCACGAAGGAATCCAGGACGCTCACGGCCTCCTGAGACAGGCTCAGGCCCTCGTGAACCCGCCTCAGAACCCTGGGGAAATAGGTGGCGAAACTGTCGAGGCAGCGGCGGCGGTGGCGGCGGGGCCTTGGCTGCTTCTGCTTCGGGCTCTTCGGGTCGGCTTCCGCGGGCTCCGTGGTGCCCAGGCTTTCCTCAGAGGAAGGCTCAGCGACAGGCTCAGCCATGTCACAGGCGGTGCCAGGGCAGTCTCCAAGGAAGGAGAACGGCGGCTCCTCAGGGACGGTGGCCCTTTTATAGAGCCGCCTCTCTGACGTCACGGGCAAGCTCCCTATCTGATTGGATAGCATGCAATCCAGGGAGCCTGCCTTAAGGTGTTAACATTTTCGTTGTGTTTTTCTTCTTGGACCAATGGCATTTTACGTGTATAATTTTTCTAAAAATATATTGCTTTTTTTAATGAAGTTGATAATTTTCTAATTGTTTCCTTTGTAAATTGATTTCTAACTTCATACTCTGTGAAGAGGGAACATATTGTGGGATCTCAATCCTTTGAAATATATTATAATTCTCTTTGAAGCCCCATATTTTATCACAATGGTTAAGAGTTTCATTTGAATCTTTATAAGAAGTTAAAACACCCCCTTTCGATTTGGATTTAAAAACCTTTAAAGGTTGCCACTCTCAGCCAGACAATGAGACAAAAGCTGGAGAAACTACAAAATCAAAACATTTGTGAGCTCAGCAAAAGACAGATAAGCGTCTCCCAGAAAAGACTCCCACGCCGAGTATTCCACATTACAGGGCACCACTTGCTCTAGAGAAAAACGGGGGCAGGTCAGGAGAGTAGAAAGAGCTTCATTGAGAATTGCAAACATGAAGGGAGCAATTTTACCCTCAGAGCTCTCTTTGATATCGATAGAGATTGGACTTAGGACAAATAAGCCTCCTCATCAGGGTTGTTACTTACTATTATTCTCGAATGTTAGAAAAACTTTACAAAGCACTTTTTTAAAAATGAGCTAGCTGCACAACACACCTAGAAAATCTACCACGAAATCAAGTGCAAGTCGATTCCTGTTTGTGGCTCCTAGAACTTGTCGTATACACCCGAACAAAATTTTGAAAGCCGAAGGTTCTCTGCAGAGCCATGTGCCTTTTCAGGAAAACAATGATGCACCGCTTACAACAAGTGCACTTCACTGAATCGCTTAATTTCCATCAGGCTAATTTTGCTGCTTCATAATCTCAGCGTTTGAAAATATCAAAAACATCTCTTTTTCCACAGTTATTCCTGCACACTGGTCTCATACATATCACGCTATGTGAGAGGTCATTGTAAGGAAAAGAATCCATTAGATACTTTGAATGCACTTTGCTTATTTCACGTTTGTAATTTCAGAAGTTAAATGGAAGCATTGGTAAAAACAACAGTAATTATTCACTTCAGCGGATGGTTGAGGAAAATCGGGAACCCAGGGAGCCAGCACCTTGCAATGGTGTGGTTTAATGTAAAGGTAAATTGAGGCAAAGGCTTCACTGCTTAAATAACAAATTATAAGCCTCAACCCAGGGAAAGTAGTGTTAATAGGATAAGCATACCCCATTCAAGCTCTTTCCACCATTACTCGCGTTAAGAAATTCATTTAAGGCGGGGGGAGGGGCAAACACAACACAGAGCTAAGTAAAGCAAAAAGTTCGAGAAACAAACCTATTCCAGGCTGCCTATAATCTGAAGGTTCTATTATAACTCACTCAGATGACCTGATTCTATCCAGTGTTAAATCCTTTGTTTTTGAAAACGCAAACCTTCATGACTTGCGCCTGGGAGGGGATGCTGGGAATGTCCAATCAGAGAGGCTCAAGTCTCACGCGGCTCTGAGTCAGCCAATGAGGGACCCGCAGCACTGAGCCACCCTCATTGGCCTGATGTGCAGTCAAACATTCCCCACCGAACCAATCGGAGTCCTCCTGGAATCTTCAGCCTTGGTGACAGACAGGGTAAAGAGTGTGATTATTTGCCTGCTGTTTGTTTCTCTGCTTGATTGGTTTTCTGCTTTTCATCAAGGTTACTTAAGATACGTCAATGTTTTAGAGCAGTTATACAAAAATGCTAGAAGTTGCGTTCTTAAACTACGTATATTTGTTTCTCACACTCCTGGAGGCTCGAAGTCCAAATCGAGACGTCAGCAGGGTTGGTTCTTCTGAGTGGTTCGAACGAAGGATCTGTTCCAGGCCTCTCTCCTTCCTTGTAGATGGGGGAAAAAAATCTCTCTCTATTTCTCCACATTTTCCTCCCTGTGTGCACGTCTCCTGCCTCTTGCCTTATATTAAAAGAACAAGGGTGACTGCTTACATGAAATAAGGTAACCCCTTCCCGGTCGTTTTCCACAGCTATTTGAATGTCGAGAAATTTATTTTAGTATTTTATGTCTAATTGCTGTTTCTCTGAAGGGAGCATATACTCTGTGATTTCCAATCCCTGGAAAATATTATGATTGCTTTCAACCTAAATATTTTAAAAGATGTTTAAAGTATTCCATTGGTACTTTTAAAATAAGTTGTCATTTTCCCTATTGTGTAAGACATAGGAACGTGTAAAGTATGTCACTCTCGGCCCAACAATAATTTAAATCTAGATAATCTACAAAAATCAAACTTTTCTTGAGCTCTTTGGGAGAGAGACGGGACTCTCCAGGAGACCCAAAAGACAAAGATTATTAAACATGGGCAAAGTCTCAGGAGCTAAAGAGAAGAATGGGCGAGGGGCAGGCCAGGAAGCTAGGGAGGCCTTCCCTGAGGAGTGCGGGCAGAAAAGGGGCGATGCCTTTTCAAGGAGGAAATACAAATGTCTGTGCTTTTTGATCCGAGGTAGAAGAGTTCTGATGGGCCATCAGACCTCCAGAGCTCTCGTTGGAATCACTGGAGGCAAGATTTAAGATAAACGAGTCCCCTCATCAGGAATACTACTTTTTATTGTCGTGGAAGTTTAGAAAAAATTTATGAGAGTGTATGCTTCCCAAGGAGACCGGAAAAAACATGCCCCAAATCAAGTGCAAGCGAATACTTCTGAGTGGAGCCCACAGATGATCTTACACAACCAGAACATAATTTTGGGCGTGAAAAGCTCATTGCAAAGCAATTTCAAAAACAGAACTGTGGACTCCTATGGAAAAAAACTACTTTCCTAAGTCACTTAATTTCTATTACGGTAATTGTTGCTGCTTCAAAACCCCAGTGTTTGCTGGTACAAAGTACAAACGTTTTTCCAAAGATTTCTTGTACACTTGTCTCATATATGTCATTTTATGTGAAAGTTCACTTTAAGAATCCTAATCCACTAGGATATTCTGATGGTGCCAGGTGTGTTTTGCATTTGTAAAATCAGTAATCAAATACAGCCATTACCTTAATTGAGGCTTTTTTAAGATTCCTACACATGAAGTCCTCCTAAACAGACACATCACAATCCAAAACTAACCACCCTCAGCAAAATCAAACAATAAACCAAAACGGAAACGTCCAAAGAATTATCACCACATACCAACTATAGAAAGTGTGTTTGCCATGTTCATATATATGGCAACATAGAAAAATCATTAAGAAGAAACAGCTAGTTATCAAAAAAAAAAATGAAAGTGATTTTTCTAAACTTGAAAATTGTAACCACTAGAAGAAATTATTACAGAAATGTTAAACAGCAGATAAGACATAGCTGGACAGAGAATTGGTGAACTAGAAGATAAATGGAAGAGGTAATACAGAATACCTCCTAGGGAGATAAAGAAAAAAGGGTTAAAGTGAGGCAAAGAGACATAAGGAATGGAGTCAAAATGTATTAAGTACATCTCCTAGGCACTGCAGAAGTGGAAAGCTGGATCACATCTGGAAAAATAGTATACAAAGAGAAACGGCTGGCAATTTCCCAGAACTTAGGGGAGCAGTGAATTGCTAGGCTCAGGAGGCACACCTAGATATATTATCCTTAAAGCTAAAAATGACAAAAGCATAGAGGGCACAATAGCAGACAAAAGGAAGACACACTGCCTAGAAAGGAAGAACAAATAGTGTGACAGCAAACCTCTTTTACCAACCAATGGAAGCTAAAAGCAAGTGGTGAGAGAAAATAACTGTCAACCTAGAGTTGCATATCTAGCTAAAGTATCACTTAATAATGAGGCTGAAATAGACATGAAGATGGACCAGCCAGAACAGCCCTCAAGGACAGACTTGCCACTCTGGCTGCTGTGAGTGCAGTCAGCTGTCAGTCCTCAGCCATTAGGCACTTCAGGAGTGACCTCAGCTGCCGAGAGCTGCCTTACCAAAGGTCAGGGAATTCCCACGATGCCCACATCCACTGCCTGATCAAGGAGAGGCTACATATATGTTGATCATCCCTTTCTCAGCTGTTAGATCTTGCCTCCAGTGATTCCAACGAGAGCTCTGGAGGTCTGATGGCCCATCAGAACTCTTCTACCTCGGATCAAAAAGCACAGACATTTGTATTTCCTCCTTGAAAAGGCATCGCCCCTTTTCTGCCCGCACTCCTCAGGGAAGGCCTCCCTAGCTTCCTGGCCTGCCCCTCGCCCATTCTTCTCTTTAGCTCCTGAGACTTTGCCCATGTTTAATAATCTTTGTCTTTTGGGTCTCCTGGAGAGTCCCGTCTCTCTCCCAAAGAGCTCAAGAAAAGTTTGATTTTTGTAGATTATCTAGATTTAAATTATTGTTGGGCCGAGAGTGACATACTTTACCCGTTCCTATGTCTTACACAATAGGGAAAATGACAACTTATTTTAAAAGTACCAATGGAATACTTTAAACATCTTTTAAAATATTTAGGTTGAAAGCAATCATAATATTTTCCAGGGATTGGAAATCACAGAGTATATGCTCCCTTCAGAGAAACAGCAATTAGACATAAAATACTAAAATAAATTTCTCGACATTCAAATAGCTGTGGAAAACGACCGGGAAGGGGTTACCTTATTTCATGTAAGCAGTCACCCTTATTCTTTTAATATAAGGCAAGAGGCAGGAGACGTGCACACAGGGAGGAAAATGTGGAGAAATAGAGAGAGATTTTTTTCCCCCATCTACAAGGAAGGAGAGAGGCCTGGAACAGATCCTTCGTTCGAACCACTCAGAAGAACCAACCCTGCTGACGTCTCGATTTGGACTTCGAGCCTCCAGGAGTGTGAGAAACAAATATACGTAGTTTAAGAACGCAACTTCTAGCATTTTTGTATAACTGCTCTAAAACATTGACGTATCTTAAGTAACCTTGATGAAAAGCAGAAAACCAATCAAGCAGAGAAACAAACAGCAGGCAAATAATCACACTCTTTACCCTGTCTGTCACCAAGGCTGAAGATTCCAGGAGGACTCCGATTGGTTCGGTGGGGAATGTTTGACTGCACATCAGGCCAATGAGGGTGGCTCAGTGCTGCGGGTCCCTCATTGGCTGACTCAGAGCCGCGTGAGACTTGAGCCTCTCTGATTGGACATTCCCAGCATCCCCTCCCAGGCGCAAGTCATGAAGGTTTGCGTTTTCAAAAACAAAGGATTTAACACTGGATAGAATCAGGTCATCTGAGTGAGTTATAATAGAACCTTCAGATTATAGGCAGCCTGGAATAGGTTTGTTTCTCGAACTTTTTGCTTTACTTAGCTCTGTGTTGTGTTTGCCCCTCCCCCCGCCTTAAATGAATTTCTTAACGCGAGTAATGGTGGAAAGAGCTTGAATGGGGTATGCTTATCCTATTAACACTACTTTCCCTGGGTTGAGGCTTATAATTTGTTATTTAAGCAGTGAAGCCTTTGCCTCAATTTACCTTTACATTAAACCACACCATTGCAAGGTGCTGGCTCCCTGGGTTCCCGATTTTCCTCAACCATCCGCTGAAGTGAATAATTACTGTTGTTTTTACCAATGCTTCCATTTAACTTCTGAAATTACAAACGTGAAATAAGCAAAGTGCATTCAAAGTATCTAATGGATTCTTTTCCTTACAATGACCTCTCACATAGCGTGATATGTATGAGACCAGTGTGCAGGAATAACTGTGGAAAAAGAGATGTTTTTGATATTTTCAAACGCTGAGATTATGAAGCAGCAAAATTAGCCTGATGGAAATTAAGCGATTCAGTGAAGTGCACTTGTTGTAAGCGGTGCATCATTGTTTTCCTGAAAAGGCACATGGCTCTGCAGAGAACCTTCGGCTTTCAAAATTTTGTTCGGGTGTATACGACAAGTTCTAGGAGCCACAAACAGGAATCGACTTGCACTTGATTTCGTGGTAGATTTTCTAGGTGTGTTGTGCAGCTAGCTCATTTTTAAAAAAGTGCTTTGTAAAGTTTTTCTAACATTCGAGAATAATAGTAAGTAACAACCCTGATGAGGAGGCTTATTTGTCCTAAGTCCAATCTCTATCGATATCAAAGAGAGCTCTGAGGGTAAAATTGCTCCCTTCATGTTTGCAATTCTCAATGAAGCTCTTTCTACTCTCCTGACCTGCCCCCGTTTTTCTCTAGAGCAAGTGGTGCCCTGTAATGTGGAATACTCGGCGTGGGAGTCTTTTCTGGGAGACGCTTATCTGTCTTTTGCTGAGCTCACAAATGTTTTGATTTTGTAGTTTCTCCAGCTTTTGTCTCATTGTCTGGCTGAGAGTGGCAACCTTTAAAGGTTTTTAAATCCAAATCGAAAGGGGGTGTTTTAACTTCTTATAAAGATTCAAATGAAACTCTTAACCATTGTGATAAAATATGGGGCTTCAAAGAGAATTATAATATATTTCAAAGGATTGAGATCCCACAATATGTTCCCTCTTCACAGAGTATGAAGTTAGAAATCAATTTACAAAGGAAACAATTAGAAAATTATCAACTTCATTAAAAAAAGCAATATATTTTTAGAAAAATTATACACGTAAAATGCCATTGGTCCAAGAAGAAAAACACAACGAAAATGTTAACACCTTAAGGCAGGCTCCCTGGATTGCATGCTATCCAATCAGATAGGGAGCTTGCCCGTGACGTCAGAGAGGCGGCTCTATAAAAGGGCCACCGTCCCTGAGGAGCCGCCGTTCTCCTTCCTTGGAGACTGCCCTGGCACCGCCTGTGACATGGCTGAGCCTGTCGCTGAGCCTTCCTCTGAGGAAAGCCTGGGCACCACGGAGCCCGCGGAAGCCGACCCGAAGAGCCCGAAGCAGAAGCAGCCAAGGCCCCGCCGCCACCGCCGCCGCTGCCTCGACAGTTTCGCCACCTATTTCCCCAGGGTTCTGAGGCGGGTTCACGAGGGCCTGAGCCTGTCTCAGGAGGCCGTGAGCGTCCTGGATTCCTTCGTGAAGGACATCTTCGAGCGCATCGCCGGCGAGGCCGCGCTCCTGGCCCGCTCCACCAAGCGCTCCACCATCTCGTCCAGAGAGATCCAGACCGCCGTGCGCCTGCTGCTGCCGGGGGAGATTGGCAAGCACGCCGTGTCTGAGGCCAGCAAGGCCGTCCTTAGGTACACCAACCGCCGCTGAGCTGCCTCAGGAGCACCTGAGCATCGTAACCCAAAGGCTCTTTTCAGAGCCACTTGGCTTGGCAGGAAAAGAGCTGTAGCTCGAAAAGGGCTAGTAGTTGGGTCTTGTGGCGTTCTGCCGATAGTTAAAGCATTTTTTTAAACCCGTAACTAAATATCATCAACTCTAGTATATCTGTGGTAGCATTTGTTCGAGGGAGAACGGGCCGTTGTCCATAACCATATTGTATTAAATAGCTTTTCTAAACGTCATTTTTGTTACTTTTTTTAGGTTTAACTTTATAGGGATTTGTGAGGTGAAAATTGTCCCCATCATAATTTTTTAAAACATTTCCACTCTCTGGGGCCAGCCCTGATGGGCTAGCGTAAGAGCTAAATTTCGGCGCTCTTACCGCTTCGAGGCCCGGGTTCGGTTCCCGGGTGGGGAACCACCCCACGCCCTCTGTCAGTTGCCGTGCTGTGTCTCTGGCACACATGGAAGAACTAGAAGGACTTGCAGGCAGAACATTCAACTATGTAGTGGGGCTTTGGGGAGGAAAAGGAAAAAACGTTTTCACTCTAATTCTTCCATGATTGGACAGTGGGATTATCCCGGGGTTCTTCATGTTGATAGGGCAACACGTAATGTGAAAAAGATGAGAAAAGAATCAGTACATCCCTAATACACTTTTCTACATGCCCCATGTTAGAAATTCACGTAATTACATAAATTAGGACCCAAACAGCACAGAAATAGCTAAATAAGAACTTCAAAAAACAATTCACTTTTCCGATTACGTGATTTCTGAAATTACTGTTTCAGATCATTCAGATTTATCCCTTTCTGTTCTTTTCCACTTGATAATCTAACAATTTTAATACACAATCCATCATGGCTTGCAATCATTCTTGGATGATGGGACTGTACCATGAGAGCTGCTCAAACCCCACTGTCCAGTGGCATAGCCAATGAAGGACTGGCAGCCCGTGAGCTACAGCCATTGGCCCGGAAGGTGATGGAGTGACTAGGGCTGAACCAACAGCCTTCCTGTGGCAATAAGCACGGAGTCTGAGGAGGAAGTAGATGTGATTCTTTGACTCTTTTTTATTGTTTCCTTTTTGGTTTTTTTGTTTCTTTGTTTTTTGCAGGGAAAGCTCTGCCCTGAGCTGCCATCTGTTGCCAATCTTCCTCTTTTCTTTTTTCCCCTCCCCAAAGCCCCAAAGATGTGCACGCTTGTACATCCTAGTTGTAAGTCCTCTAGTTCTTCTATGTGAGCTGCTGCCACAGCATGGCAACTGGCAGAGGGGTTGTGTGGTTCCGCCACCTGGAAGCAAACCCGGGCCGCCGAAGCAGTAAGAGCGCCAAACTTTAACTACTAGGCCGTCAGGCTGGCTCTCCTTTTTGTTTTTGATCATGACGATTTAAGCATACCATCCGGAGCTGGTAGTGGGATGTGTCTCTAGCCTCTTCTACCAACCTAAGAACTGTACGGTCAGGAAATAAGAGAACTAAAATGACGCCTTCCTCTTCCTCAAGGGGTTTGAATGCTGATGTTTATGATAGTGCAAAATAAATTTAATTTCCTGTGCATCTTCTTCTTGGCCAATGGCTTTTTATTGGTTTCCTTTTCCTATAAGCATATTGAAAAAAGTTGAGTAGCTGGTGATTTTCTAGTTGCTCTTCTCTTTAATCCGTATCTAATAAACACCCTGCACGTGTGGACAGAGAACACACTTCGGGACTTCAATTCTTTGTATTTAAGTATGGTTTGCTTTAGAGCCCAATATCTCACTGCATTTGTTCATTGCTTCATTTACATTTTAAAATAAGTTGTAGATGACCCTTGTGATTTGGATGTAGAAACCGCTAAAGGTTGCCACTCTCGGCCACATAAGGAGACGAAAGCTGGATAAGCTACCGAAATCAAAACCTTCCTTGAGCCCATCAGAAGAGAGGGAAGACTTTCCCTGGAAAGATCCACACTCAGAGTATTCCACCTTGGACAGAGGTCGAGTTGCTCAAAAGGAAACTGAGGGTAGGTCAAAACACTAGAGAGAGCTTCGCTAAGCATTGCAAGCGTGAAGGGGGGCAGTATTACCTCCAGAGCTCCCCCTTGCGATCAGTAGAGATAGGATTGAGGACAAAGAAGCCCCTTACCAAGTTCGTTACTCATTATCCTTCGGGAGTGTTGGAAAATTCCTATAAAAGGATTTGAAGAAAGAGCTTGCGGCACAAGTTGCCAAGAATGACTACCACAAAATCAAGTGCAGCATAAACCTCTCTGAGGTGCCTAGTAATTGTTGCACACACGTGAAACGGAATTTTGGATGCTAAAGGCTCTTGTGCAGAGCCATGTGCCTTGTCGGAGAAACAACTTTGGACCAGTTCGAAAAAAGGGCACTTCACTAAGTCACGTAATTTCTGTCATGCTAGTGGGTGCTGCTTCAAAATGCCAGTGTTTGTCAATATGGCACAGAGGTGCATTCCGAAAGTCATTCTTGCGAGCTGGTCTCCTACCTATGGTGTTATGTAAAAAATCATGTTAAGCAATCTAATGCATTAGGACATTTCTATGATGCTTTGGGGGTTTTGCATTTGTCAATTCAGAAAGCAAACAGGACCACTAGTAAAACAACATTTAAGATGCACCCTAATAGTTCTGAGGAGTGAAGACTGGAGGGTTAAAGTTGGGTGACACACGTGAAATCTGTGAGGTGAACAGGAAAAATAGGGTTTAATGCTGAAGATTGGAAGGGGACGTGAGTTCATGTGATTATTCACAAGAGTGGGTGATGGCGGGAAAACGGGCACCTCATGAGCAATCACAATCTAACGGTGTGGTTCCCTGAAAACGAACTGAAGGAGAAGGCTTCGCTGCTTAAATAGCAAGTTATAAGCCCCGACCTAGGGAAAATACTATTAGTAGGACAAGCATAGCCCATGAAAGCTTTTTTCACCCTTACCCGTGTTACGGAATTCATTTAAAGCGTGGACCCAAACACAGTACAGAAATTACTAAAGGAAAACTTCAAGAAACAACAGCTACTCCAGGTTCCTTAGAAACTATAGTTACTACTCTTAACTTTCTAACTTTATTTGATTCTATTCTTCCCAAGCTTATAATCTCTTCTTTCGAAAACCCCAACTTCCGTGACTTGCAACTCAGCATCATGGGGACGATGGGAGTGTCCCATCAGAGAGACTCAAGCCCTACTCTGTTTGGGGTCGGCCAATGAGAGACCTGCAGCCGCTGAGCCACAGCATCGTCCGGATGTGCGAGGTGTCCTGAGCCAAACCACTAAGTGTCTTCCTGGGATGTTCAGGTTGGTGACTGAGAGGGAAAGGGGTGTGATTCACTGCCTGCTATTTGTTTCTTTGTTTGATGGGCTGTACCTTTTTAATCATGGTCATTTAGGAATATTTTATTAGTGTTCTATGTCTGCTGCAGAAAATGCCAGAGATTAGGTGACTTAAACAACAGATATTTACTGTCTCCCTCTTCTGGAGGTTCCATGTCCAAATCAAGGTGTCACCTGAGTTGGTTCCATCAGAGTGATGTGAATGAAGCGTCTGGTCCAGGCTTCTCCCCTTGGCTTGTCGATGGCGGACATCTCTCTCTGAGTCTTCACATTTTCCTCTCTATATGCGTGTTTCAGTTTCCAAATTTCCCTATTTTATAGGTACCCAAGTTATTTTGGAATAGAGCTCACCCAAATGAACATAATTTAACTTGATTACCTCAGTAAAGGCCCTATTTTCAAATACGATGACATATGAGGTCCTGGGGATCAGGACGTCAACATAAGACTTCCAGGGGGATGCAAGTCAACCCATAGGAGATATGAATTTTGTAGTAAATGGGGGCATATCTCCTGCCTCTTCCATTACATTAAGAGAACATTGGTGACCAATTAAGGGAAGTGATGTGACCCCACCCTTGTCATTTTCCACAACTATTTGAGTGTTGAGCAATTTAATTTTTATTTTTATTTCCAGCCTCCTATGTCTGTGAAGAGAGAAGATACTCCGTAATTTCAAGCCTTAGAGATGTCTTGTGATTTGCTTTCAACCCCAATATTTATTCAGTTTTGTTAAGTATTCCATTTATACTATTAAAATAAGTTTCAATTTCCCATGTTGGTTAGGATGTAGAAACCTGTAAAGAATGTCACTCTCAGTCAAACAATGAGAAAATGTCTGGATAATCGACAGGAACAAAACTTTATTTGGGCCCCAGAGAAGACGGACGGGACTCTCCAGGGGAGACAAAACACGAAGACTGTTTAACTTTGGCAGAGCCCCCCGAGCTCAAGACAAAGAACAGGCGAGCCAGGGTACTAGAGAGAGCTTTCCTGAGCAACTCGGCTGTGACTATGACGGGGCCAGTGCCTGATCAAGGAGTTGGTAGAAAAGCCTAGTTTTTTCCCGACCAATGCGGAACTCTGATGGGCCCTTATACATCAAGAGCTCTCCTTGGAATCATGAGAATAAGAATTTAAGATAAACGAGCTCCCTCACCACGAATAGTAATTGTTATTCTTCTGGAATGTTAGGCAAATCTTACAATAACATTCGAAAAAAGAGTTTGATGCCCAAGGAGACCAGGAAAACCTGCCACGAAATGAACTACAAGCAAATCTCTGGGCCGTGCCTCGAGACGAACCTGCACATCTGGAACATAATTTTGGAAGCGAAAGCTCGCTGTAGTGCCCTGTGCGTTTTCACAGGCACAACTGCAGACCAGTTTGAAAAACGGTTTTTTACTAAGACACTGAATTTCTATCATGCTCATTGTTGCCACATGAGTATTCCAGGCTTTGCTCACATGATGTACAAACGTCTTTCCAAACTTCTTCTTGCATCCTGGTCTCATCCAAATCATATTATGTGAGAAGTACTTTTAAGAAACCAAATCCATGAGGATATTTTTATTGCTTATTGGATGCTTTGCATTTATAAATTCAAAAATCAAATAGGAGACTTAGTAAAACCAAATTTAAAATGCACTATAATTGGGTTGTGGAGTCAAGACTGGAGCTCAAGGATGACTGACACACAGGAAATTCAGGAAGGAGAGGAAAACTGGGGTTTGATGTTGAAGACCAGAAGGGGAAACGAGTACGTGTGATGATTCACTTCAGTTGATTATTGAGGGAAAAAGCCACCTAGTGAGCAATCAGGATCTAAGGGTGTGGGGTGACTGAAAGGACAAACTAAGGGAAAGGACTCCACTGCTTAAAGGACAAATTATAAGCATCAAATCAGGGGAAAACAAACATACCCCATTCAAACCTTTTTCGACATTACTCATATTACGAAATTCGTTTAAGAACATAACCTTAAACTTGCAAAATGTCATTTGTCCATTATATCTCAATAAAACTGAAAGAAAACAAAAAGATAAGCGAGGACCCAAACACAGTATCAAAACAACTAAGTCAAAAAGGTCAAGAAAAAAGACCTATCTAAGCTCCTAGGAAGCAAAGTTAATAGCCAAACTGATTCTAATCGATACGATTTTGTTCTTTTCCAGGGTTTAGTCTTTGCGTTTTTCTTGAGGTGACATTGGTTTATAACATTACGTAAATTTCAGGTGTACATGATTATATTTCAGCTTCTGTGTAGACTGCCTGTGTTCACCAAAAGTCTAGTTGCCGTCCATCACTGTACCCGCGTGTCCCTTTACCCCTTCTGCCCTCCTCCCACGCCCTTCCCCTCTGGTAAACACCAACCTGTTCTCTGTATCTATGTTTGTTTGTTTATCTTCCACATATGAGTGGAGTCATACCGTAATTGTCTTTCTCTGTCTAACTTATTTCGCTTAGCATAATTGCCTCAAGGTCCATCTATGTTGTCACAAATGGCAGGACTTGGTCTTTTGTATGGCTGAGTAGTATCCCATTGTGTCTACAGACCACATCTTCTTTATCTGTTCATCGGTTGATTGGTACTTAGGCTGCTTCCAAGTCTTGACTGTCATGAATAATGCTACAATGAACATACGGGTGCATATGTCTTTTCAAATTAGTGTTTTCATGCACACACGTTTTCAAATTAGTGTTTTCATGTTCTTTGGAAAAATACCCAGAAGTAGAATAGCTGGATCATCTGGTAGTTTTATTTTTAACGTTCTGAGGAATCTCCATACTGTTTTCCGTAGCGGCTGCACCACTTTACATTCCCACCAGCAGTGTATCAGGGTTCCCTTTTCTCCACGTCCTCTCCAACACTTGTTATTTCTTGTCTTTTCAATAATAGCCATTCTGAGGGGTGTGACATGGTATCTCATTGTAGTTTTGATTTGCATTTCCCTAATATGTAGTGATGTTGAACAACTTTCCATGTGCCTGTTGACCAGCTTTATATCTTCTTTGGGACAATGTCTGTTCATATCTGCTGCCCGTCTTTTGACCACGTTGCTTGCTTTTTCATTACGGAGTTGTATGAGTTTTTTATGTGTTTTGTATATTAACCCTTATCAGATACACGATTTGCAGATATCTTCTCCCTATTGGTAGGTTGTCTTTTGATTTTGTTGATGGCTTCCTTTGCCATGCAGAAGCTTTTTATTTGATGTAGTCCCATTTGTTTACTTTTTCTTTTGTTTCCCTTGCCTGAGGAGACATGATATTCAAAAAGATGCTGCTAAGACTGTTGTCAAAGAGCGTACTGCCTATGTTTTCTTCTGGGAGTTTTATGGTTTCAGGTCTTACGTTCAAATCTTTAATCCATTGAGAGTTCATTTTTGCGTATGGTGTAGATAATGGTCTACTTTCACTCGTTTGCATACAGCTGTCCAGTTTTCCCAACACCATTTATTGAAGAGACTTTCCTCTCTCCATTGCATGTTCTTGACTCCTTTGTCAAAGATTCGTGTCCACAGACGTATGGTTTTATTTCTGGGTTCTCAGTTCTGTTCCGTTGATCCGTGTTGGTGTTGTTACCAATACCATGCTGTTTTGAGTACTAGAGCTTTGTAGCATATTTTGAAAGCAGGGAGTGTGGTACCTCCAGCTTTGTTCTTTTTTCTCAGGGCTGCTTTGGCTACTCAGGGTCTTTTGTTGTTCCATAGAAATTCTAGGATTCTTTCTCCTATTTCTGTGAAGAATGTCCTTGGGATTCTGCTGGGATTGCATTGAATCTGTAGATGGCTTTAGGTAATATGGGCATTTTAACTGTGTTAATTCTTCCAACCTATGAGCACGGAATATCTTTCCATTTCTTTAGGTCTTCTTCGATTTCTTTCAGCAATGTCTTCTGTTTTCCGGTGTGTAGGTCTTTCAACTCCTCAGTTTGTTCCAGGTATTTTATCCTTTTTGTTGCAAGTGTAAATGGGATTGTACTCTTGACGTCTTTCTGCTATTTTGTTGTTAGTTTGCAGAAATGCTCCTGATTTTTGTACTTTGATTTTGTACCCTGAAACTTTACTGTATTTGTTTAATGACGTCTAAAGGTTTTTTGGTGAATTCTTTAGGGTTTTCTGTATAGAATCATGTCATTCCCAAACAGTGATAGTTTTACTATTTCCTTTCCAACCTGGATACAATTTATTTCTTTTTCTTGCCTAATTTCTCCGCCTAGGACTTCCCATATTATGTTGAATAAGAGTGGTGTGAGTGGTCATCCTCGACTTGTTCCTGTTCTTAAAAGAATGGCTTTCAGTTTTTCACCATTTTATATCATGTTGACTATGGGTTTGTCATATATGGCCTTTATTAGGTTGAGGTGCTTTCCTTCTACACCCATTTTATTGAGAATTTTTTTATTATAATGGGTGTTGGATCTTGTCAAATGCTTGGAGCTGAGATGGGGTCTCCTGGTGGCAGCACATTCTTGAGTCTTATTTTTAATCCGTGTCCTTTGATTGGTGAGTTCAATCGATTTACATTTAGGTTGATTATTGCTTGTTGACCTTTAATCTATGATGGCTTAATCCTGCCATTTTGTCTTTTGTTTTCTTGTCGTTCTATATTTCACTTGGTTTTCTGTGACGTGTTTCTCAGTTTCCTCCGTCTTTCTGTTTTGTGACTCTGCTCTGAATTTTTGTTTTGTGTTTACCATGATGTTTGTATAAAATATCTGAGAGATGGGACAGTCCTTTTTCTACTGATGACATCTTATCTCCATCTGCCTATGCAGGTCCCATCCTTTCCCTCTTCCTCTTCTATGCTTTTGTTGTCACAAATTATCCCTTTTTGTGTTGTAAGTTTGTTACCAAATTAAAGTGGTTATTGTTGTTTTTAATGCTTTCTTTCCCTTTAGCCTTTGTGTTATCATTAACTTCTTGATAACCCATTCAGTTATAGAGTTGCAATTTTCTGATTCTATTTGTCTATCACCGTGCTTAAAAGTTTGTATCTCTTTGCCGTCGTTTTGAGTGGGAGACCTTTCTTCAAGGTTTCTTATAAAGCAGGTCTAGTGGCGATGAATTCCCTCAGCTTCTGTTTGTCTTGGAAAGATTTTATTTCTCCTTCATATTTGAAAGGTAAATTTGCTGGGTAGAGTATTCTTGGCAGACAGTTTTACTCTTCATTATTTTCAATATGTCATTCTACTCTCTCCTGGCCTGTAAAGTCCCTGGTGAGAAATCTGTTGATAGCCTAATGGGAGTCCCTTGTAAGTTATTATATTCTTGTCTCTAGCCACCCTTCTTATTCTTTTTTGTCATTGACTTTTACAGTTTTAATATAATGCGCCTTGGAGAAGATCTTTTTTGCATTGAGGTAATTAGGTGTTCTATTAGCTTCATGTACATGTATGTCCAGTTCTTTCCCCAGGTTTGAGAAGTTCTCAGCTATTGTTTCTTTAAATCAGCTCTCGGCTCCCTTCTCTCTCTCTTCTCCTTTTCGCATACCCATTATCCTTATGTTGCGTTTCCTGATTCAGTCATATATTTCTCATAGAATTTCTCAATTTTGAAAAAATCTTAAATCTCTCCCCTTCTCCACCTGAAGGGTTTCTAGATTTCTATCTTTGAGCTCGCTAATTCTCTCTTGCATGTGGTCTGCTCTATTTCCAAGGCTTTCTACTTTATTCTTCGTCTCATTTGTTGCATTCTTCAGCCCAGAGCTTCTGTTCGGCAGGTTGTTTTTATACTTTCAGTTTCTTTGGTGAAGTACTCCTTCTGTTTATTAATTTTATGCCTGAGCTCACTGAATTGTCTTTCTGAGTTTTCCTGTAACTCGTTGAGTTTCTTCGTGACAGCTATTTTGAATTGTCTGTCACTTAGATCGCCATCTTCCATGAACTTCAAGTTTGGTTTCTGGAGAGTCATCATTTCTTTTCTGCGCCACCATGAAACTATGGTTCTAAATGGTGCTTGATGACTCGAAGATCTAATTGGCTCTTTTTGAGTGATTCATTGTCTGGGCAGCATCCCATCTAGTAAGTAGAGAGGTACTCTGAAAAGCTGTACGACATGGAAGGATTTTATAGGCAGAAATGTGGGGCGGGGAAGTTATTACCAGAAGGAACAAAAGGATTGTTTCAGGCCAGGTCATCTTCTTTTTAGGGGAAGGGCATACGGCAGGAGTCTTATGGTATAGATTGCCTCACCAGTGCTAAACAGGAAATTTCAGATTGGCTATTGAAAGGCCACGTTCGTGGAAGACGTTAAAACTGCAATTAGGTTTTGGTTTGTTGTCCTGAGGGCAAATGAGTCCATTTTGGCCTGTTATTTCTTTGTCAACAGCCTCTTGCATCAACTTAAAGGAGGATTACCAGCAATTTAAAAAACTGAGATGAGTGAATCCCTTTTCCTCCAGCAACTTGAAGGTTAATATTCATGTTACGGTTGGTATATTCTAATTTCCTCTTTTTTTGGCCCAAGAAGAGGTTGGTTTGACTTTTATTTCTTCCATTTTTCCGTAAGTGTATTGCTGAATCTCAAAGACGTTGCCGATTTTCTGATTACTTTTCCTTTTAAACTGATTTCTAGTTTCCGACACCTGTGGAGAGAGAGTATACCGTGGTTCTTCAATCCTTTGCAATTTATTCTGATTTGCTTTAAAGCCCAATATTTCATCATGATTAAGTGTTTCCTTTGAACACTTAAAATAAGTTGTAAATAACCCTTTTGACTAGAATGTGGGAACTTGTAAATGATGGCTCTCTCAGCCAAACAGTGATACAAAAGCTAGATAGACTACGAAAGTCACAGCGTTTCTTGGGCCCACCCAGGAAAGACGGAAAACAGAGTATTCCACCTTTGACAGAGTACCACTTGCTCAGGAGTCAAATGAGGGCAGGGCAGGATAGTAGAGAGAGTTCACCGACTATTGCAATATTACCTCTGGAGCTCCCCTTGAGATCAATAGAGAAAGAATTTAGGCGAACATGCCCCACATGAAGTTCGTTACTTATTGTTATTCTAGAATGTTGGTAAAATCATATAAGAGGATTAGACAAAAAGAGCTTGCTGCACAAGTTGCCATTAGAAGCTACCATGAAATCAAGTGCAGTACTTCTCTTTCTGTAACAACTAGAAATTGTTGTACACACCGGAAACAAAATTTCAGGAGCCAACACTCTTTGCAGAGCCACGTGCCTTTTCAGAGAAACAAGTGTGCACCAGTCTGAAAAAAGCCAACCGCACGAATCACTGAATTTCTCTCATGCTAATGGATGCTGCTGCTGCAAAATGCCAGAGTTTGTCAATATGACACGGGAGTGAATTCCCAAAGTTATTCTTGTGTGCTGGTCTCTTAGCTATGGTGTTATGTAAAACGTCATTTAAAGAAATCTAATGTATTAGGACATTTTTATGGTGCTTTGAGTGTTTTGCATCTGTAGATTCAGAAATCATATAGGAGCATTAGTAAAACACGTTAAAAATGTACCCTAACGCGTCTGCGGAGAGAAAACTGGGAGTGCAAGGGTGAGCGACACATAGGAAATCTAGGAAGAGAAGGGGGGAAATGGTGTTTGATGTTGAAGAGTGGAAGCGGAAGTGGGTGACTGTGATTATTCTCTTCAGTGGATGACTGAGGAAAGAAGGGCCCCTAGCGATCAATCGCGATCTAATGCAGCGGTATATTGTAAAGACTAACCGAGGGAAAGGGTTCACTGCTTAAATAATGCATTATAAGCACTAACCCAGGGAAAATCGTATTAACGGGACACACATACCCCATTCAAACTGTTTCCACTAGTGCCTGGGTTACGGAATGCACTTACAATGTGGACCCAAACACACTAAAGGAAGGGCTAAATCAAGGAGTTCGTGAAAAAGCGTCTATTCCAGGCTGCCTGCAACTTGAAGTTACCACTCTAAGTTGTTCAGACGATCTAATTTTATCCTCTTCCAAGCTTTACTCTTTGTTTGTAAAAACGCAAACCTCCCTGACTTGTACCTCGGCATCGTGGGGATGATGGGAGCGTCCAATCTGAGAGGCTCCTACCCCGTTTGGTTCTGAGTCAGCCAGTAATGGACCCGCACAAGTGAGCCGCAGCCATTGGCCTGATATGCCAGCCGGTCTTCTGGTGCGAACCGATAAGTGTCTTCATGAGATGTTCGGCCTTGGTGACAGAGAGGATATCAGGTGTGACGATTTGCCTGCCGCATGTTTCTTTGTCTGTTTGGTATTCTCTAATCATGGTGATTTAAGATTATTATATTAGTTTTCTAGGGCTGATGCAAAAAAGTGACAGAGATCGGTTTACTTAACGAACACATGTTTAATGTCTCACACGTCTGGAGGCTCGAAGTCCAAATCAAGGTGTCAGCTGGGTGGGTTCCTTCAGAGTAGTGTGAGGGAAGCATCTGTTCCAGGCCTCTCTCCTTGCTTTGTAAATGGCAGAGACCTCCCTAAGCGTGTTCACAGTTTCCTCCCTATGTGCTTTCTCCGCTTCCATATTTTCCTTTTTCACATGGAGACATGACATTTTGCATTAGGATCCACCATAAGGAACTGATTTTAACTTGCTTCCCTCAGCAAAGACCCTATCTCCGAATACAATCACCCATGAGGTCCTGGGGTTTAGGACATCAACGTATGAATTTTCGGGGGACAGAGTTCAACCCACAGGTGGCATGAATTTGGAGCTATTGGTGGGCATATCTCCTGACTCTTCCATTATATTGAGAGAACATTGTTTCTCTTAGCACATAAATGCTAGTTTGATGTATACTAGGAGGTGTAGTTACAGTTTTAAAATTCTCGCAATGCTTATATAAGCATAGGATATTGATGAAAAGTCCCAGCTGAACAGATGTTTTGATTGCTTAAAGCATCCAAATCCCTAAGCAACCTGGAAACAATTGAATTTTTCGTAATAGTGTGTCATGTAGCTGTGCTGCACGGTAAACCACCTCAAAACATGGTGCATTAAAGCAACAAACGTGTAGTTTTCTCGTGTCTGTGGGCCAGATGCACGCGTCCGCTGATCTGCGCTGTATTTAGTCAGGATTCTCATGTAGCCGCCCTCTCTGTTTTCGTGGTTCCTGGTACAGCCCATATTAGATTGCTTCAAAATTCGTGGTTCATAGGACTCTCTTTCCTGTGTGTTAATATTGATGTTTGATCATACGCAGTGGTTTGTAGATACTCATTTAGTTTAAAAGGAGAGAGCATGAGCACATTGGTGACCACTTAGGGGAAACCAGGTGACCCCTTCCATGTAGGTTTCCTCAACTATTAGAACACTGAATAATTTCATTTATTTCTTATTTCTGGCCCTCTATCTCTGTGAAGAGAAACGATACGCTGTCAGTTCAGTCCTAATAAATGCATTGTGATTTGCTTTAAGTACCAATGTTTATTCAGTTTTGTTAAGTATTCCATTTGTACTTTTAAAATAAGTTGCAAATTCCCCTATTGATTAGGATGTAGAAACCTGTAAAGGATGTCACTCTCAGCCAAACAATGAGACAAAATCTGGATAACTTACCGAAACCAAACTGTCTTTAAGGCCCTGAGAAATGGGACTTAAAGCACTCTGCAGGAGAGACAAAGCAGAAAGTCTATTTAAGTTTGAGGGTGCCTCGCAGGCTCAAGGTAAAGAATGAGGCAAAGACAGGACACTAGAGGGATCTTTCTCCCCTCAGGAGTGCGAGCATGAAGGGGGGCAATGCCTGATCGAGGAGGGGTCTAAAGGTCTCATGTTTTCTCAGTCCCATGTAGAAGAATTCCGATGGGCAATTATACCCCCAGACACTCCTTGGGATGTTTAGAGTGAGGACCTGGGCTATGGGAGCCCCCTGATCAGAAGCGTTAACATGTACTATTCCAGAATCTCAGAAAAATCTTGTGAGAAGATTTGGAGAAAAGAATTTGGTTTCCAAGGAGACCAGGAAAAACTACCACCCAATCAACTGCAAGTTAATCTCTCTGAGTGGTACCTCCAGATGATCTTAGACGGGAAGGTGAAAAGAGCACGGGCAGTTATTCACTTCAGAAGGTGATTAAGGAAAAAGGGCATCTAGTGAGCAGTCATGATCTAACGGTGTGGGTTACTGAAAGGACAAACTAAGGGAAAGGGCTTTACTGCCTAAATAAATTATAAGAATCAACTCAGGGAAAATATTGCTAAAAGGACAAGCATACCCCATTCAGAGTTGTTTCAACATTACTAGTCTTACGGAAATCATTTAAGAACATAAGCAAGGACCCAAACACAGTACAGAAATAACTAAATCGAAAAGGTAAAGAAACAATACCAATCCAATCCGCAAGAAACTGAAGTTACCGTTCTGACTCGTTCGGATTAATCTTATTTTGTTCTCTTCCAGGGTATAGGCTCTTAGTTTTGAAAATGGAAACCTCGTGACTTGCAACTCGGCATCACGAAATGATAGGAGCATCCAATTAGAGCAGCCCAAACACCGCTCTCGACCGGCTCAGTCGGTGAGGGACCTGCAGCCCCTGAGGCACGCCCATTGGCCCAAAGTGTGAGCAGTTCTCCTGGGCTGAAGCAATAAGAGTCTTCTCGGGTTGTTCAGCCTTGGAGGTTAAGGGGGAAGGGGCTGTGGTTCTTTGCCAATTAACAGTGTTAAACGAATTCCCTCTGACTCCACCCTGTTTTCCTTTTGTAGCCATAGGAATGTTCAGTTATTTTTTCTTCACCCCCAAGCCCATGGGCCTGACAAGATAAAATCCACCGCATCATCTTGGCAGGATGAACACCCAGCTCCCAAGACAGGGACCGGTAAGACGAGTTGTTCCTGGTTCCTGATCCATCATCACCCTCCTCCTCTTTGATCGTGGCCTCTCACTCCCGGAGGAGAGGAGAATGAGCGTGGGGTGGGGGAAGAGTAAGCTTATAAAAGTGACCATTTGCTCTTTCTCCTTATTACGAGGGACTTTACAAACAAAGATTAGAGTCACTGGTGGACATCAGAGGAGCATGAGAGCACCCCAACACCCCTCTAGCAGGTCGTCTATCCAGTCCTTGCCATGCTGCCTAGGACCCATCTGGGGGTTGTGACATGGTTAGTCCTGCCCCTTATGGCCTCTCCTGTTGCCCCAGGATTCTTCTGAAATCCTGAAAGCTGCCCTTAATGTAGCTACTCTGCTTCCAACATGTTCCTACACCAGGGCAATGGTGAACAACGGCAGCCCTTGGGTGTTCAAGTTAGGCAAGTACCACGTGACTTGGGGTGGACATGATGCTCACACAGGTAGTTTGTAATGCACCACTGGGAATTTTGTTTAAAGGAGGAATTGCGCATCACTACTGCGCTTGTTAAAATAATTGGACTGGCATAGCGAATTCTATTTCTCCTAGGAACTCAGTGTCCTTTCCCAGAGGAGATCTTACCTGAGAGATGAAGGACTTTAGCCAAGGTCACGTGACTGCTGGCTTAGATGTGACACCAGGACCGTGATTGATCTCCTGAAGCTCACTTCAGTGTCTGGTATCAGCCTTGCTGTGTTTGAGCCTATCAGAGGACTCTAGAAACCATGCTTCTCTGAATTAATCTACTTGACAGGAAGTACTTTAAAGTAAAAGGAAATTTCCTTCTCATTACTTCTAAAATCAAGCAGTGTTGATTTGCTTCTCCGGCCCCTATGTCCTTTTGGTAATTAATCCAAATTGAAATGTATGAACAAGTGCTTCCCTTGTCCAAGCTCTAACAGGGTGGGATGACAGACATTGGGGGCAGCTTTTGCTTGTCCTCCTCTCTAAATTCTTTCTGTGGCCTCAGCCTTGCCTCATTAATGACTCCGTCCACACGTGCTTTTGTATGCACCGAGGAGAGGGATGGATTGCAGTTGAATTATCAAGACTTCCAGGACCCCTGAAAGAAGAGGGCCATGACGAATATGCGGAAACTCGTTGGCCCCAAGTCGGGAAAATCAGATATCGGTAGCAGGTCCTGGTGAAGTTCCTTTCACCAAGTACTCACTTGAAACATCCTCCTTTCTGCCTCTCTGTGTGCCTGTGAGTCTATGTCCAGGGACCCATGAGTGGGCGAGCATGTCCGTAACGGTTAGAAACTTCATGCTCCTTAAGGGTGAAGGCTCTGCCGCGGATTAGAGGGATCCACTACGTGGGCCGGGTCACCTTGCTTGGGGCAAGTCAAGTGGAAAACCACTCCAGAGTTTACCATCTGGGCCAGGGCACCAAGGACTTTGTTGTACGGTTATACTCAGTGTGTGGCACCCAGCAGCATCTCCAGAAATGAGAGCTGCGTGGCACTACGTGTCAGGCTCAGGAAAGCTCCCCATTCCGTGACATTCTTCCCATTGAGGGGTCCTGTCTGTTATCCACCGCTCTTGACCCTGGGCTTGCTGGTGACTGCTTTGACCAACGGGAAATGCTGGAGGGGATGTTATGATGATTATGGATCTAACCTTTACGAGGACAGGTGGCTTCTGCCTGGTTTCTTGAGAGCTCTGAACTGCCATGTGGGAAGTCTGCTTATCCTGCGGAAGACACCACATAGAGCGGCTCTGAGAATCTATGCAGCAGGACAGGGGCCCAGCTGAGCCCAGCCCTCCAATCAGTCCCTCAAGGCAATAGGCACGGGAGGGAGTGCAAGTTGTCTTGAAGAGTGGCCTTGAAGTCAGCTGAATACCACTGGGTGACCCTAGTCTGGTACATACTTTTAAGGGTCACTTACAATTCTTATTGGGGCACCATTTGCAGCAGCTTATCGAAAAACCTCCCATTGCAAACAGGTAGAAGTACTTGAAAAGATTATCGTAAACCTTATTTTAAATGCTTGGAAGATCTGGAAAAGAGCCGGAGGTTAATAGACAACTGAGACCTTTGTGTCAACCCCAGGCCCTTGAAAGACAACACCCTCAGTGAAAAGCTGGCCTTTAAGCTACTAGGATGGGCACACGATGAGGACACTTATATCTCCACGTCTTGGGTCTCGATGGGGGAAAAAGGCCCCTTTGAGAATTGAAGATCCCAATTCTGCCTTCATGCGGCTTTGGAGTTCCAATCAACACTATCAGTATGGCTCAAAGCATTCTGGCAGGAACTCAGCATGGGGCAAATGCAAGTCAAATCTGCTCTGGAGGAGCCCACCTTTAACTGAGGCTTTAAGAAGGTCCCCACTGAGAAAGCCCTCCCAAACACGCTCATAATTCAAAAAACCAGGCATATCCTCCTCCAAAGACTTATCATCAGGTGCAAACTATTAAAAAAAGTGTTTAATGTGTTTAGGTAGATGAGAGGATATAAACAATGAGAAGGAGGAAAGAACCAAAGATCACAAAGGATCCAACAAAATTTCTGAAAGTGAAAGATGGAACCACTGGAAGACAAGCTTAGTGTAATTTTAAATAACTGATTAGACACCCCTGGATAGAGAACGAGGGCATCGGAGGACAGACGAAAGGAATTCTGGAGAATGCCTCCTGGAGAGATTAAGAGGGAGAAAAGGTGAAGAGACATAAGGAGTGGGCCAAAAACGTAAAACGTTCACCTCATCGGAGTTTGTGTACGGGATACTGGGCAAAGGGGGGAGGGATAACCTTCAAAGCGGGACTAGCTTGTAATTTCCCGGAATGAAGGAAAGTCGTGATTCCCTGGACTCAGGACACACATGTGGACACATCATAGTAAAGCTGCAGGGCAATAAACACATAGGGACATAAAGAGTGACTGTACAAGACAGTTCCAATAATGGCGATGGCTAGGTGCCTCTTAGAGGGGATTCTATGGCCTCAGGTGCTTCTGAAAAATTAGGAAGCTTAGTCCAGGCATTTTACAGAAGAGGAAGCACAAACGGAAAACAATACACGGGAAGAGGCGTCACCTGGCTAGTAGTCTGAGAAAAGCCTGCTAAGACCACGGTGAGATACTATTTCACACCATCAGAGCTGCAAGGATAAACAAAAGACTGACCACCCCGAATGCTGGTGAGGAGACAGAGCAATGGGGACTTCGCATACATTGCTAGTAGGAGTGCAAGGTGGACTGACCCCTTCGGAGAGCAATCCGGCATATCGATTAACGTGCAGGAGATGCACACACTGCTGACCGCAGCAATTACCGCTCTAGGTACCCAATCCAGAGGCCTGGGCACAAGGAGACGCGGAGGAGAAGGTTGTTAGCAGCGTTGTATTTCTTAACCAAAGATTTAGAAACAAGCTAAATGGTCGTCAACAGTAAAATGGATGAACAAACTGTGATATATTCGCACAAATGAATGCCATTCATCAATGAAAATAAGTGAACAGGAGCTGTGGATGTCCTTATGGCAGTATCTCACACACAATAGTGAGAGAAAACAGCGTGTTACAGAAGAGCACTTACATCATGATGTGATCTATATAAAGTTTAGAAGCATGCAGATCAAGGCTATCGGTGTATGTTGTTTACCACCTCATATCTGCGTAGCAGAAGCATAAATAAATTCACGGAAATGAGAAACATCAACTCGATGCAGGGGTTACTTCTCGGGGCGGGGGGCGGGGGGGGGGACTGGTATATGGGAGGGGGTCCGTGGGGCTTTGACAAGGTCTGTCCTATTTTTTTCCTTGAGGTGGATGGTGGGTAGATGGGTGTTCGGTTATAATTTATTTTCTATTTTTTCATTTATGCAAAATGTTGGGTAAAGTTCTTCTAAATTGGGGTGATCATCGTCAACTCTGCTGTCCCTCAGTCTCCACATTCCATTAGTCACGCTACCAAATTTAGCTCTCAAGTGGTCCCTGAATCTCTCCCCTCCACTCCATCCCACTGCTTCTCATCGAGCCTTCACCATCGTTACCTGGATTAAGGCAACCACCTCCTGCCTCCAGTCTCGGCCTCTTGAAATCCAGCCTCTGCACTACTGCCAGAGTGATCTAACTAAAACCCAAATCTGACCATCTGTCACTTCCCCGCTTAAAACCCTTCCAGGATCCCCACTGCCTGGAGGACAAGGTACAAGTTCCTTAATAGGCACTCCAGGACCTTCGTGATCTGGTCCCTGCTTCCCTCCGCAGTCTCATCTGCCACCACTTCCTGCCTAGCATTTAAGGTTGCACAGACACGGAGCCCCTTGCAGCTCCCCCACAGGGTGACCAACGCCTCTCAGTTCGCCTAGCACTTTTCCGATCCCAGCACGTGACAGTCCCACATCGTGGGTGCCCTCGATCACAGGAAAACCGACACTGTTTTGCTAATGTACCTGCAAGTCATCCCGGGAAGCCCTTTAGTACCCGGGAAAGTAGGACAGGTGGTCGCTCTACATCCCCAGCCTCCAGCCTGCTCCTGCTCTTTCCGCCCGTTAGGATGTCTCCCTTACCTCATGCCTCCTTCTCATTTTGAAAACAGAACCCCAAATGAACAAGCAGCAAAATATGAAATAAAACCTGAGAGAAGCTACAAGACCCACATGACTTGGACTTTACCTCTCCCAGAAAGACCTTCCTGACCCCCCCTTCCCCCGCCCCCAGCTTCGTGGGATGCCCTGCATCCGGGCTCCCGAAACAGCCTAAGCACATCTCTTTCACAGCATTTAATATATTACAAACATCGGACTAAAGTATCTGCCTCCCTCTGTAGACTCTAAGCAGTTTACGGGCTCTCAGCTTATTCGTCTCTGATTCCTAGCACCTAGCAGTGCCTGACATGGTAGGCACTCGGTAAATGTTTGTTGAATAACTGAACAGATGAATGCAAGCTGTGCTGTAAACCCTAACACGAGAAGTCCTGACCTTTCTGGACGATAGCGTGACTAAAATATGGCGGTCGCAGAACTGAACATTACTCAAATGTGGCAATTCCAGGCTTTTCTTTTGCTATCGTTTCTACCTTCACAGTTACCAATTTGTATCCTGTCACACAGAATAACAAAAAGTAATGCTCGGAGTTATGCTGTACAGTTCACAAAGATGATTTCACACAGATTTGACAGTCCTCTTGTTTTTCTGATAGCTGATTCTTCCCCCTTCTGCAAGGTTGGGTGGGGGCACGTGAAAGCCCTCTTCATGGATCTCTGATACTCTACGAGGCAAGCACTATTATATCACCAATGCAGAAAGAAGCCTATAGACTAAACAGTTGAGTCAATACCCGTGCCTCACACAGTTCAGAAAGCAGGTGAGCCGGGATTAGACCTCAGCTCCACCTGACACGTGAGCCCAGCTTCTTGTTCCTTGCACCACGCCGCCTGCCCGAACAGGTCAGCGGGGAGCGGTCCTGTGAGTAGAAGCCGGGAGTGCCATTGGATGCTGCCTTGGCAGGCCAGTCGGGGCAGGGGGAGAGCTCGGATGTGCCCTGCTCCCTCGCTAAGGCTTCCCAAATCTGAATCTCAGGGAGCCAGGGCAGGGGTAGAGCTGAAAACCCTGGAGTTCTGCCAGAGAAGGGCTTTTCCCTCTGGAGTGAGACCCCTGGAAAGTCTGGCGGAACCAAAGAGACAGCTCATAGACCCCTGAAGCACTCACCCATAAGAGGCCTAGCTCTACCGGGACCAGGCAAAGCCTAGCTGAGCACACTCCCAAGACCCTGAAGTGCTCTAGCCCAGGGCGTGAGGTTTGGGCACTGTGTCCCGCCTAGGACTACCAGCCTTCTTGCCTGTAAGGTCGTAACGATGGGTTTCCAGGTCAGTCTGAAGCCACTTGAGCTTTGCGGTCTGCCGAATTAAACAGCAAATCCCTCTGCTCTCTCTCCATCACCGCCCCTGATGCAAGAGCGCAGCAGAGTTCATCTCCACGCCTAATCATAGAACCCATGCTTGCTATTCTCTCCTGGTTTTTTCCAAGGAGCTTCCGGAGGGAAAAGCCCAGCCTTGACTCCAGGGGAATTCAAAAGTTCCTAGGTTAGGAACCCCTTTCGAAGGAGGCTCCTTTGACCCGGGCTTCCTCTAGAGTTCACCTTGAGAACGGTCAGTGAGCGGGTCCCCCACTCCTAACTTTTGAGAACTTGGAGCCACTGTGGAATTCCCTGGGGCAATTGCCCTGGGGTTTAGCTTGGCCTCCCTCTATTTTCCTGTCCAAGAGGTACCGTGTGCCCTTACCTAGTCTTGGGGACCCACTGAATCCTGTATCTTTATTACGCATAGGTTTTTCTCCAGCAAGCCTCCCTCTACTAATAAGGGGTAAGGGTGCCGGCACTCCTATTCTGATCTCTTCTTCTGTCCATCCTCCCATTCGTGCGGTCCCAGGCGTTCACTGGAAACTTAATCTAGCATAGGAGTCAAACCGGGATTTGATTCCTGCCTATGCCATTACTAGTTATGTGAGCTTGGCTAGTAGTTAACCCGACCTCTCGGAACCTCACTCTCCTCAACGGGGAGAATTATGCCTGCCTGTGCTGGAAGGAAAATACAGGGGCAAAGGGTAAAGTCTACACGTATGGGTATAACATACACCGCAGAGTGCCGGCCACATAGAATCATAAAGTGCTCCAAAAAAAGCATGGTTATTACGGTGATTTGTATAGTGCTGGATACTGGAAGGGGAGGAAGGATAAGACATGGCCCCCAACCTCTGTGACAGGACACTTGAATGGAGAGCTAGCACAGCCATACTCTAGAATGACTACCAATGGAAGGCTGCATCTGATCAGGACCGCGATGCGTGTGTCGTGGGAGTTCAGAGAGTTGGAAGAGAAAGAGGCCGGTCCCACTGTAGGCCAGTACCAGACCCTGCATCTGGCATGCTACATCCATTCTCTCATTCAGTCCTAATCACGGCCCTTCTTTAGGGGCGTTCATACATCATATGCCCATTTTACAATTGAAGTTCCCGAGGCTCCAGGAGAGAGAAGTCATTTAGGCTGCAAGGGTCAGGTCATCTTCACAGAGGAGGTAGGATTTGAGCCAAGGCTTTAAAGGTGAATAGGTTCAGAGAGGAAGAGCGTGAGGGGCTCCAAGCTTTCATGGGTAGGGGGAGGAACAGCTTGCCAACAAAGCCCTGAGTCGGCAATGCCCAACACCAGCGAGCTAACAAGGCACCTTCCAATTGCTCCCTAGCAACGTCCCATCACAACCCAGACGAGTGTTATCTGAGCAACTTCCCCAACGTGAGGCTCAGGAGGGAAAAGTCATCCTCCCTTATCTCGCTGTCAGCCCTAAGCAAACAGATGGGGCCAAGGTAGCCAGGAGAGGGTGTCCATACAGCTGCCTGGCACCAAATCTCACCCCCACGCCTCCAATTGCCTGAGGGCCTGAATCTCAGGACCAAGAATAAGTATAGCCACCATTCGTTGGGCACTCTGTCTGCGTCATCTCACTGAGTCCTCACAACAGTCTTGTAGACCCTATTCTACAGAGGAGGTTCAGAGAGGTCAAGTCACTTATCCAAGGCACCCCAGCTACTAAGAGGCACCGCTGGGGTTTGAACCCGGGAGTCTCATCCAACCCCAAAACCAGTGCCCTTAATCACTCTTGCTGTAGAGCTTAGTCCCACTAGCGCACAGCACCTATGGGACCCTAACTGACACTCTCACCATGTCGCGGCTCTTTTCCCTGTTAATGCAGCCTGGCAATGCTACTTGTCTCCACAAAACAAAGGCACCAGAACTTCAAGGAGAATAAACCACAAAAAAGGTGATGCCCTCTCATTTTCCCACTAACCTTTGTGCTCTGCAAATCCCCAAACCCCAAGGGATGTCCTTATTCTATCCCCCAGATCTTTTCCCTACAAGGGTGTCCACGCATCCTGATTTTCCCTGTTGTCCTAGCACAGTTATTCGTAGTGCCCCTTTTAGGTCAAAAGTGTCCACATTAATTGGACAAGAAATTATATGGTCACTCTATCAACAAAGAGCAGAGACAAGGAAGCCTCACACATCAGGTCTTTTGCAACCCTGACATACCTGCTGGGCCATGATCTGCAGCTCCCCTGAGTGAGGAGGGGGCCTGACCTTCGGGGAGGAGTAGCCAGCCTCTCCTGGAGAAGGGAATAAGAATAAAGAAACTAAGAATTTGGGGCTGGCCCAGTGGCACAGCGGTGAAGTGCGCACGTTCAGCATCGGCGGCCCGGGTTCGCCAGCTCGGATCCCAGGTGCGGCCATGGCACCGCTCGACAAGCTCTGCTGTGGTAGGGGTCCCACCTATAAAGTAGAGGAAGATGGGCACGGATGTTAGCTCAGGGCTAGCCTTCCTCAGCGAAAAGAGGAGGATTGGTGGTGGATGTTAGTTCAGGGCTAATATTCCTAGGAAAGAAAAAAAGAAAGAAAGAGAGAGAGAAAGAGAGACAGAAAGACGGAAAGAAAGAAAGAAGAAAGAAAGAAAGAAAAGAAAGATAGAAAGAAAGATAGATAGAAAGAAAGAACGAACGGAATAAAGGAAGGAAGGAAGAAAGAAAGAAAGAAAGAAAGAAACTTCCGAGTAGAATCCAGCACTTTGGGATGGCACTGCTCAAAGAAGAAGGGTAGAGGAATGCCTGGAAGGCAGAACTTGCCCTAGTTGGGGGCGGGCACAGCTGTGCCTCAAACATGAGGAGCCTGGAAAGTTGGAGACTCACACAGAAAGAGGTGAAGGAAAGAGTAACTCAAGTGTCACGGTCACTCCCCAAGCCCCTGGTTTGCCTTCTACCACAGTCCAGGTTCCTGCTGCAGAGTGAACCCAGCTGAGCCTTGGGTCCGGGCTGCTTCTGGAAAATTGAAGGCACTAGGACACAGTCGGGCTTTGGGGACTGTTGAAGGAAGCAAGTGGCCAGGAAGTCGTGAGAAATCGGAGCTCTAACCTGTTGGCGACCGTGCACACGAGTAAGCAGAGGAAAGGACCTAAATGATGTCCAGGAAAAGCCACCTAGGAGGAACGGATTTCCTTCCAAGAACGCTAGCACGATTTAATATTGGAAAATCTATCAATATGATTTATATGAATAAGCCAAAAATTAAAAAGCATGTTAATCTCAAAAGTTGCTAACATGGCACCTGTGAATGCTTGATACCTACTATGTCACCGAAAATGCTTGGAAAACCAAAGATGCTATTGGGAACACATAGCCCTCAAATGAAAGCCCAATATCGTGTTTGCTGATGAAATGCCACTGTCATTCCGATTAGAGTCAGGAAGGTGTCGAGAAAGCTTTCTCTCAGCCTTAGGATTTGAAAGTTTAATGAATGAACATTAGGCTTTGAATTTTTTAAAAGACTTAACCACTGAAAAAGAGGCTATTTTCAGTTGATCTGATTGCAGCACAAGTGAGTAAATATCTAGAACCGTTTTTGGTCTCAGGGCAACTATACACTTCTAAAAATTACAAGGACCCCAAAGAACTTTTATGCATGCTACATTCTGCCCATACTTACCGTGCAAAATCTTAGAACAGAAGCCTCAATACATTGATTTTAGAATAACTTAAAATCGTCATAATAAACACACTGCCTCATGTTAACATAAATTACAAATTTACATGATAAATATTTTATCCAAAAGTAGAGAGGAGATTGACATTGTTTCAGATAATTGAACATCTGCTTCATAATCTGGCCTAACAGATGTCAGAGGGATTCTCATATCTGCTTCTGCACTTTATCTGTTGCCATACCACACATAATGAACTTCTGGGGAATTCCACCATATACTCGTGAAGCAATGGCAGTGAAAAAAGAAAATATTAGTATAACAGAAATTCCCCCCATTAAAGCTGACCTAGAGAAATGACCCATTAGGAAAGTCATGAAACGCAACAGGGTTAAGGAAAATCCACGATTCTCCATGGAATAAACTGTACTCAGAAACGTAGACAGTAGAGTTGATAATGTTTTCTTTGCGGTAAAAATACTCTACGTATCGGCCAAATGCCACAAGATCAACAAACTAGAGTAGACCCCTCCTTTTCGGGCGACAGCTCTTTTCCCGCCAAGTGAGGTGGCTCTGAAAAGAGCCTTTGGGTTGCGATGCTCCGGCGCTCCTGAGGCAGCTCAGCGGCGGCTGATGTATCTGATGAGGGCCTTGGTGCCCTCGGCCACGGCGTGCTTGCCAAGGTCCCCCGGCAGCAGCAGGCGCACGGCGGTCTGGATCTCTCCGTACGAGATGGTGGAGCGCTTGGTGGAGCGGACCAGGCACGTGGCCTCGTCGGCGATGCGCTCGAAGATGTCCTTCGCGAACGAATCCAGGACGCTCACGGCCTCCTGAGACAGGCTCAGGCCCTCGTGAACCTGCCTCAGAACCCTGGGGAAATAGGTGGCGAAACTGTCGAGGCAGTGGCGGCGGCGGCGGCGGCGGCACCTTGGCTGCTTCTGCTTCGGGCTCTTCGGGGCGCCTTCCGTGGGCTCCGTGGTGCCCAGGCTTTCCTCAGAGGAAGCCTCAGAGCCGGGCTCAGCCATGCCAGAGGCGGTCTTTTGAAGGAAGGACGATGGCGACTGCTGAGGGCTGGCGGCCCATTTATAGCGCGGCCTATCTGCAGTCACCGGCAAGCTCCCTACCTGATTGGATAAAATGCAACCCAGGGAGGCCTATCTCCAAGCCACGCCTTGTCAGGTGATTGCATGCCCTCCTGCTTGGCATCACGTCCACCAATCAGACCTCTGAACTTCCTGTGACCTCCAGCAGAGAATTTCTGCAACATGCCGCATCGAGCAAAAGGTCAACTGACAACAACTGCTGATTGATGCCTACGGTATGAGATCTTTGAAAAGACTTCACCAGAAACACTCAAATGCTAGCGATTTCAGTTTCCGTGCCTTAAGAGCCTGACCTCCCCAACCCAAGTCCATGCCACATCAGAGCGAGTCCGGCCACTTTGGGGCCAGTTTCCTTCAACCCAGAATCTACTCTTTCCAGGGCTGAGCCGCTGTGGCTTGACCAGGAACTGTCAGACATGACCAGCAGAGTGCTCCTGGAAATCATGGGACACGCTTGACCAACGACTGCCTCCAGTTCTAATCAAAACCCTCAGTGCATCAAGGAAAGACGGAGGATGGCCAAACCACTTTCTGCAAAGATAGAACATGAAGTAAAATGGGGAGCCTTATAGAAATACTAGAAATAGTTACTATTTACCAAATTTAAAATTCTTTTCTTCCCATTACTTGAGTCGCCCAGATACCTCACATACTTGAATTCATGAGTAAATATAAGAGCTATTAGCTGAAGAAAAGATTACTCTAATTCTCTGAGAAACTACCAGAGTGAGAGAAAAAGAATCAATAAGAGGGAAGTATTTCAAAATGAAAACTATATTCCTTTCAAAAGTGTATTATGTTGGGGGCCCGCCCCGTTTCCAGGTGGTTAAGTTCACATGCTCCACTTTGGCGGCCCAGGGTCTCGCCAGTTCGAATCCTGGGCACGGACACGGCACTGCTCATCAAGCCATGCTGAGGCGGCATCCTACATGCCACAACTAGAAGGACCCACAACGAAGAATACACAACTATGTACCGGGGGGCTTTGGGGAGAAAAAGGAAAAAAAAAATAAAATCTTTAAAAATATGCAGCTATGTACCGGGGGGCTTTGGGAGAAAAAGGAAAAATGCAATCTTAATAAAAAAGCTCTATTATAATATAGGCAGAGGCATTTCTTTAACGAATCTCTATAAAAATAAATTACAGGACTCGAACCAAAAGGGCTTAAGAAGAATTGAAGAAATGGAGGTCTTCAATGAGCTAGGATCCCATAGGTCAGGCTTACAAGAGTATGTCCTGTGAGACTTTCAACAAACAGCTAATTCTACTCGTATTAAAGTGATTCCAATCCTCAAGTGAAAAAAGCTACTTTTTATTACTAGAAAATATATGATGATGAGAAAACCGCTGAAGAAGTTTTACCACAGGGAATGATTTGGACCATGATGACAGTGTATATGAACCCCAAAGCTACATGAGGACACTCTTGTGATTACAAACTCTCAAGGACACTTTCCACCATCCGAAATCAAGGACGTGGAATAGAATTTTCTTTGCCATCTTCCTTTCTCTCTAGGAAAACTCCAGTTTTTCATTAAGGGTCCAGTCATTCAAGCATCTACAGTTATGAAAGGTCTCAGTGAACTGTAACTTCCATCACTTTTCACACGAAGCTGAGCATTTAAAATCACGTAGATAATGATTTTGTCAAGTTATTTTTCATGGTCTGAATGGAAGATTTTTACATTTTCTACCCCATTTGTTGTCCAAATCAGAAGTATAAGGGAGCCCTAAAAATATAAACCAGGCTGGAGTCACCAAAGGGTGTTCAGCTGATGTCTAAAGGACTCTTCAATTTGAGGGACACCTCACAGTCACATACCGCTGCCATGGAGGGGCCTATCCACGTGGGTGTCCAGCTGGATAGGCAGATCCTTTACTTGGCAGCTCAGATCCTTGAAACAGCAAGGCAGAAGCTATGTGTCCTCTTAAAGATTATCTCCGTAATGGGTATAACATCACTTCCTCCATCCTCCTTTGGTCAAAGCAATTACAGGCCCGCAGAGAGTCAAGAACAGGGGAAATCTGAGATGCCTTTTCAATGCAAGAAGTGTCCAGGAGTGAGCAGCCTTCAAGAGTCTAACAAACAGTGCCACACAACACATCCGCTTTGAGATGCTGCTGGGTGTCACGTACATGATAGGTCCATACAACCAAGTCCTTGTTTCCCTGAGCCACAGTAGAAAACTCTGGAATACTTCTTCACTTGACTTCCCCCTGCCTGGGTGATCTCGCACATGTAATGTTCCCCTATAATCCAGGCCAGAAAGTTCACCTTAAGTGGCGCGACGTTCCTAACTTTAGTGGACATCCTCTCCCATCCCTGTATCCATGGACATAGAGGACTATAGATATAGACATAGGGTTGGCAGAAAGGAGAATGTATCAAGCCCGTACATGCTGAAAAGAACTGTACCAGAAACTGGTCCCAATTCCAGAGTTCCCTATTTGGGACCACTGAGTTTTCCCAATTTCCTCACAGTCCTTTCCTTTCAGGGGTCCCCTAAGACCTGACACTTTCATTGTAATCCATCCCTCTCCACCTTGCCTACAACGGTACATAGCCTCAGAGTCATAAGTGAGGCAGGTTTGGGGTCACAGAGGGAATCGAAGGAGGAGGAAAAGCAGAAACAGTCCCTGATATCTGCAATACCACCCTGCTGTATGCTTAAGAGAAACACTTGCCTAAGCGATTCCTAAAGTATTTCCTTTTCAGCTATTTAATCCAGAGAAGCATGGTTGTTGCTGCACACAAACACGGGATCGTTTACCCACCACACAGTAGGGCCAACAAGGAAAAAATCTGAAACGCCAGGCTTCTGGCAAGGAAAGAGGTTTACTATCGAAAGGCAGCCATATGAGGAGAAGCGAGTTAGAACTCAGATCCATCTCCTCGAATGGAAAGAGGTAGAGGGTTTTACGTGGGGTTTTAGGTAGGGGAAGGGGAGCTTGTAACCTTGCTAATTGGTGCCTTCCCACCAGCCTGCATCTGCCCTTGAAGACTGAATTGCTTTTCCCTTGACTTACTGGACTTTTCTGGTTAGGTTTCATCTTCAGCCTGCCTTTGGCCTTGAAGCCTGAATTTCTTTTCACTTAACTCTCTGGACTTTTCTGGTTAGTTTTCATCTTCAGCCTGCCTTTGGCCGCGAAGACTAAATCTTGATGTCTGCACCTTGACATTCAGGGAAAGACAGCTCACTCCTATACTAAGGAGGGACAGAAAGACCTGGTTAGTTTTAAACAACAGTTGCTTATGCTGAATACACACAGCTGCAGTTAGGAAAGCTTATCTCATAGTTTTTCTTCTCTTCTTCTAGCCCAGAGAAGATTTTTTAACATCTTCATCCTCAGTTTCGATCCCCACTGTCTCATAATTATTCCCCAGTCTTGAGGAATGGAGGGGAAGACCTCTCTGGCTGCTTCCTCCTGTGAAAGTGTGAAGATCAGGATCAGTGGAATGAGACTCTCTAACCTTTATCTTAAAATATTTTGGGGTAGCAGGTCGGGAGAGTGAGATGTGCTTTGCATGACTAATATTTTAGTACTCTGATCAATGACTTTGGAACAACACTGAAGTTCACATTTTATAATTACATAAATGGCCACAGAGATTAGCAAAATAGAAAGCCCAAATTTTAGTATCCCCTCTGCATAATGGACCTCAATCCTTGGGGAATCTAGGCAAAGAGGCCTGTAAACCAATCAAGGTTCGTGCCCAGAAACTCAGGTGACATGTGATGTAGCCAAGTAGCCTGCTGTCCAGTAGTCCAACAGGTAAGGTAAGAACCTGGGAGTCATTCCTTCCATTTCTTTAGGAGACCATCTTCTGTATAGCAACTTGTGGTCTGTCAGGGGTTCATTTGTCCATTGAGAAAAGTCAGCATCCAGATTATGAAGTCATCCAAAGTTGGGGTGATCCCAGTTGTGATGTTTTAATATGGCCTGGCTCCTGTTTCCTGTGGCATTTCTTGTATGGTCCCATCCAGCAGGGATGAAGTCCAGGATTTCAACAGGACCCAGTCTCTAGGACAAAGATGGTGCAGAGAAACATCTGACGACATTTCGCTCCTTGATTTGAGTTCCCTCCAGGTCTTTTGGCTCATCTTTAGAACACAGGAAGGCTCTTCCAAAGTTAGGCCTATATCGTGGAAGCAGGTAACTAGATATTTAATAAGAAGCATTTCTAGAGACACGAGAAGAAAAACAAGGTTATTGATTGGAGCAAACTGTAAATCAATTTCTGTGAACAAGGGATGGTCAGCCAAGAGGATCTCTAGAGGTCAGGGTTGAAGCACCCCCTGCAGTTTAAAACTTCTCCGATGATGTCACCAGGCATTCAGGCAAAGCTATTGAGTGGGTTAGGGAGCAAGTGGTGTGAAGATTGTCCAAACATGGAGTATCGTGGTGCTCCCTCTTACGTTTATACCAAGTTGTCCAGCTTCAGTTTGCAGGCCTTCAGGAAAAAGGGTGGTTTTAGTTTTCAATGATCCCAAATGAAAAGGACAGAAAAAAATTGAAAACGTTAATCTGGAGTTCTGTACCAGATGTTTAAGGAAACTAGAAGAATTCAGGATCCACTGCAGTTTACAGATAGAAAACAAAAATCTCAAAGACACTTAACAGAACCAGCAGCCCTAGATAAATTATATACTCCTCTTCTTTTTCTTTTTTCTTTTTTCTTTTCTTTTCTTTTTTTTTTTTTTTGCTGAGGAAAGTGGCCCTGAGCTAACATGTGTTGCCAATCTTCCTCTTTTGGCTTGATTAAGATTCATCCTGAGCTAGTATTTTTCCCGATCTAGCTTTATTTTGCATGTGGGTTGCTGCCACAGCATGGCCATCAATGAGTGGTGTAAGTCCACACCTGGGAATGAAACCCGTGTTACCAAAGTGTAGCATGGCCAATTTAGCCACTAGGTCTCTGGACCAGCCCCCTAATATTCTTAAGTAATTATGATTAACAGCATAAAACCAATCAAAGGAAAAAACAGCAGGCCAGAAACCAACCCGTTACTCTCTGTGCCACTAAGGTGAACAGCCCAGGAAGACTCTTTCTGGTTCCGTTTTAAATTTAAGTTTTTAGTCTCTTTTGAGTTCATTATTGTGAGTGGTATAAGGTAAGGTTCTAATTTCATTCTTGTATAGATGGTTGTGCAGTTTTCCCAGCACCATTTACTGAACAGACCATATTTCCCTTTGAGTATCCTTGGCTCCTTGTCCAATACTAGGTGCCCATTGATAAGTGGGTTTATTTCCGGACGCTCTATTCTGTTCCTTTGTTCTAGATGTGTCTTGTTAGGCCAGTACCTTGCTGTTTTGACTGCTATAACTTTGTCATGTAGTTTGAAACGAGGAAGTGTGATGCCTCCAGCTTTGCTCTACATTCTCAGGATTGCTCTTGCTATTTGGGGTCTTTTGTGGCTCCATACCTATTTTAGGATTGCTTTTTCTCTTTCTGTGAAAAATTCCATTGGATTTTGATAGGGATTGCATTGAATCTACAGATGGCGTTGGGTGATATGGACATTTTAACAATATAAATTCTTCCGCTCCATGAACACAGGATATCTTTCCATTTGTTTGTGTCTTCTTTAATTTCTTTCTTCAAAGTCTCATAGTTTTCAGTGTACAGATCTTTTCCCCTCCTTGGTCAGGTGTATTCCTCACTGTATGCTTTTGTAAGTGGGATTGTTTCCTTTATTTCTTTTCAGATGTTATGTTGTAGGCAGATAGAAGCACAGCTGTCTTCTGTTTGTCGGTATTGTACCCTGCCACTTTACTGAATTGATTGAGTAGTTCAAACAGTTTTTTGGTGGAATCTTTAGGATTTTCTCTATAGAAGATCATATGATCTCCAGAGACAAGTGAACTTCTTTCTTTCCTCTTTGGATGCCTTTTATTTCTTTTTCCTGCCTGATTGCTCTGGCTAGGATTTCTAGTACTACGCTGAATAGGAGTGGTGAGAGTGGGCATCCTTTTCTCATTCCTGATCTTAGAGGAAAAGCTTTCAACCTTTCACCACTGAGCATCTTGAAAAGGGATAGGCTATTAATTGTCAAGTCTTTCCCCTTTATGTTTTGTTTTTCTCCCCATGATAGTTTCTTAGAGAATTAATCATTTTTTTTAACCAACAGTTCTGCTATTAATCCACCAATCCAAGTATGTGGGATACATTTTGGGACCTAAGTAATGGCAAGAAAAGAATTTTAAAATTGGTGACTGTTTAAGTATTTTTCTAAGTATTCCATTTGTGTCTGTGTTCTGTGTTTGGAGACTGCAGTTGTCTTATTTCACCTTTTTCTGTCTCCCTGAGGGTTCTGATCAAATCCAGAGGCAGAAGTTGGCTAATTGCATCCCTTAATTTCCATGAAAACCCTGCTGCCCATGTCAGATATTTCCTGCTCTATCCAGAGTGGCATAGCCCAGGACAACAGGAGATTCCCACAGGGTTGGAGGGAAGGGACCCAAAGTGGCCAGAGTCATTCTGATGGCAACAGGGACTTGGGAGATGGAGGTCGCAGTCTCTCAAGGAGCTAAAACAAATTTCTACAATTTGGGTGCTTTTGGTACGATCTTTCCAAAGTTCCTCTTTTGGGGCATGAATCGGCTGACGTCATCAGATGATCTTTTGCCCTATACGGCATCTTTCAAAAACGTTCTGCTGAAGGTCACAGGTAGTTTAGAGGTTGACAGATTCCCACACTGGCTGGTGGGTGTGATGCCAAGCAGGAGGATGACCGGTCACATGTGACAGGGTGCCAGTTAGCGCGTTGCATTTCATCCAATCACATAGAGAGTTTGCCGATGACGTCAGAGAGGTAGCGCCATGAATGCGCCACCACCTCTCAGCGGCTGCCATTGTTCTTCCTTCAAAACTGCTGCAGCACCAACTCTGACATGGCTGAGCCCGGCTCTGAGCCTTCCTCTGAGGAAAGCCTCGGCACCACGGAACCCACGGAAGCCGACCCGAAGAGTCTGAAGCAGAAGCAGCCAAGGCGCCGCCGCCGCCGCCGCCGCCGCCTCGACAGTTTCGCCACCTATTTCCCCAGGGTTCTGAGGCAGGTTCACGAGGGCCTGAGCCTGTCTCAGGAGGCCGTGAGCGTCCTGGATTCGTTCGCGAAGGACATCTTCGAGCGCATCGCCGACGAGGCCACGTGCCTGGTCCGCTCCACCAAGCGCTCCACCATCTCGTACGGAGAGATCCAGACCGCTGTGCGCCTGCTGCTGCCGGGAGACCTTGGCAAGCACGCCGTGGCCGAGGGCACCAAGGCCCTCATCAGATACATCAGCCGCCGCTGAGCTGCCTCAGGAGCACCTGAGCATCGCAACCCAAAGGCTCTTTTCAGAGCCACCTCACTTGGCGGGAAAAGAGCTGTCGCCCGAAAAGGAGGGATCTACTCTAGTTTGGTGATCGTGTGGCATTCGGCTAAAAGGTAAAGTATTTTTACCATAAAGGAAATATTATTGGCTATACTTTATATATATTTGAGTACAGTTTATTCCACGGGAAATCCTGGATTTTCCTTGACCTTGTTACGTTTCCCGGCTTTCCTAAACCGTCGTTTCTCTTAGATGTTTCTCTAGGTCAGCCTTAAGGGGGAGTATTTTTGTTATAGTGATATTTTCCTTTTTCACTCTCATTCTCTCACAAACGTACGGTGCAATTTTCCCGAAGTTTGTTATGTGTGGTATACAACAGATAAGTGTAGAAGCAGATATGAGAATCCCTCTGACTTTGTTAGGCCAGTTTGTTAAGTTGATTTTCAAATATCTGAGACAATGCCCGTCCCTAATCATTTAAAAAATTATTTTGTATTTGAATTTGTAATTTCCGTTAATGTAATATAATGGTTCTTCATTATTTTTAAATGAATTTTAAAATAAATTATTTAAAATTACTCTTTTAATATTTCGGGCAGTTAATACTGGCAGATATTACTGACATAGTAACTCCTGGTGTTTCTATTTATTTCTGAAAGTGTGAAGTTCCCTGAGGCTAAACTGTTGTAGATTTTTAGTCATTTGCAGTATCATCTGGTCAACTGAAAATATTTAGACTCTTTTTCAGTGTTTAAACTTTTTAAAAATTTAATTGCCAAGTTTTCACAAATAGTTCTAAATCAAAATGCTGATAAAAAGCTTCCTTGTCACATTTCTGACTCTAATAGGAATGATAGTGGCATTTCATCAGCAAAGGTGATATTGGGATTTTGTTTGAGGCCTATGTGCTCAGAATAACAATTTCGGTTTTCTAGGTCTTTTAAATGACTTAATAGCTATCACAATGCCCTTTCAGTGGTTTTGGCAGCTTTGGGAACATTTTTTTCTCTTGGTTTATTTAAGTAAACTATAGTGATAGATTTTCCAATGTTAAATTCTCCTTTAATTTATGGACGGGAACCCCTTAATCGAGGCACTTGGAGGAATTATGTAGCCTAGAGGTACTGTGTGATCTTCTTGCTGAAGCCCTTTAGGCCTGCCTTCCAGTCAGAGGTGATCTGCAATCTATAAGTTTATCCGAGATCTTCCATTGCTCCTAATTTTATCAACATTCACAACTATTTCTGAACCTCATTTAAATGCAAGCCCTACACTAATCACCTTACTTCACTCTCCAGTTCATTCCTCCTTCTTGGAAAGGAGTTGTTGTCACAATACCTGAGTAATTGATTTTGCATCTTCTCACCAGAAGGGCTCCAAGATGCCCTGACTAAGATGAAGAATGTCAATGTGCTGCCTGGAGCTTTCTGCTCTACCTACCTCTAGAAGGTGCTGAAACAGGTTCGGCCCGATGACAGCATCTATTCGGAGGATATGACCCTCATGTGCCCCGCTGTTAGTGATATTCGCCCTCATTGAGTAAACTAGTTTGGGAGCACCCAGTCAGCAGATCGGAAGATTTTTCTTCAGAATCCTGTGAGCTTAGGAAATAAGAGTATGGTCAATTAAAGTACTTGTTTTCATGGGAAGACTACTGGTGTGAGATCAAAGTTGACTTACCAGGTTGTTCCTTCTCTCTTTTCCATTTCATTATATGCGTGGTCTAGAATTTTCTTTTTTGACCAAATGTCCTGTGCTTTAATTAGTCTTAACTTGATTTCAGAAAGTTATTTGCTTTTAGATTTTTTTCTCACTTTATTTTACATTTTCATCACATTTTAAAATTCACAGATAACTTGCTTACTAACCTGTGTAACAGATCGTCACGTTCAATTCTTATTAGAACTGCTTAATACAGTCACTTGGGGACTTTGTTTTCCCTTGTTCGCTACTTCTGCATCGAGGCCTTCCTGACTTCCTAATCTAAAGCACTGCTCTCTCCCCCATTGCACACATATATTTTTTCTTCATAAGATTATTTTGTTCATATTTGTTTGCTTATTTATCTGTGAACTTCATGAGAAGACAGACCTTGTCTCATGTGCTGTCGTGTATCAGTGGTGGGAACTGTGTTTGGCACTTTAGCAGAGACTCAATATTTGTTGAGCAACTGTGTGAAGATTGAGGAGAGTGGATTTGCTGGCACCCCACAGCAGTCAGTGATGGGTTGGAGAAGAAAAGCCAAAGTGCAGTGGGTTGAGGAGTGAGTGGGAGGTGCGGAATGGAGATAGAAATAGAGTACTCTTTCACAGAAAAGGGTTACTACTGGTCAGTAAGTAGGAAGACAGAGATGCGGTATCACAGGAGAGTTTTGGGGGATTAGAGAGATCTGAGAATGTTTAGAGGTACTCGATAATCGTGGTGGAATCTCCCTTAATGCTATTGATGTTAGATTTCTATCATCACCACCATACCTCTGCCATACTAATTTCCGTAAAATACCACTTTCATCACCCCAGTGGATCGATTCTATATTCCTCCACCGTGGATGTAAGTCCTCCAGCAAAGTAGCATTCCATCTGGCTCTGTCATTTATAGGCTGGGTGACAATAGGCAGCTGGCTGAATTTCTCTGAAACTTAATTTCTTCATCTGTCAGTTGAAGGGACCCACACCTATCTTAACAGGATAGAGAACGGTAGCTGGGCCCTCTCTCCAACCCCATTCCTGGCAGTCCTTCAAGAAGGCTCAGCTTCCATCGGGCCCTGTTTTCTCCTTCCTACTGCAGAGAGGCTCTGGGCTCCGTCAGTTCTCTATGAGCGCTGACCAGTTAAATGCTCTTTCTGAATCAAATGCTCCTTGCAGATTTGTTGGTTCCAGGCATTGAGAATACAAAGCAACACCAATGGGTAACATTTCAAGAGGATTTACCAGGTGTTGGGAGCGTTATATACATTTAGTTTTAATCTAACAAACAGATAACACTTAATATACTGTAGGAATAGTTCTAAGCACTTCAAATGTGTTAGCTCATTTAACCCTCGTAACAATCCCATGCTACAGATGGGAAGACTAAGGCACGGAAATGTTAAGTATGTTGCTCGACGTCACTTAGCCAGTAAGTGGTAGAGCTGGGATTTGAAACGGGACACCTGCCTCTGGATTTTGTGCACCCCATCATTACACTGGAAAATCCCTCCCTTAAGCTTAACAAGAATCCAGTGAAGCAGGCACTATTGCTATCCTCCATTTTACCCTGAGGATCAGAGAAATTAGGTTACTATCCTGAAGTCACACAGCTAGTAAGTGGTAGACCAGATTTTGGCAAGGTTTGTCTGACTCCTAAGATGATAACTGTTTTGATGACGTGTAACTATTGCAATCATTCCTCTAACAGTTCATGCTTTTTCCATGAGTGCCTATCACCTATACGATTGTTTAAATACAGCTATTTTAATGAACTCGTTTTCAAGATGTTTTTGTATTTTCCTAGCCTTCACATCTACTGAATCACAGATAACAAGGTATTTATATGTTTGTAACTCCCATTAAACTGCATAACTGTTTAAAAAGTCTGTGTGCCACTTAACATCATCTCATGTGCCTGCTGAGGCATGTACACCACACTTTGGGATAGGTTACGTTATATAACACGCTTAACCCACAGTCTACCCTTCATCACCAAAGTTGTGTTCAAACTCCTTTTCCTAAAAAACGCGTGGGATGTAGGTTTCTTTCCTGGAGTCAGAGAGGTAAAATGCATTTAGTGATGTTCCTAGAGGAGTCCCGACTCAGTGGTCAGAACATGGCTTGCATTCCGGTGGATGCTGGTGATGCTTTGTGGGTGGAGGTGGAGAGGCAGTGTGGGAGAATCATTCATCCTGCACAGCAGAGCTGAGGAAAACATTGACCTACTCTCTAAGAATGTTTTACTTTTACTCCGACAGGCTGCTGTGTTAGAAAGAAGGGTAGCAGAGTGGGCTCTATATGTAAAAATGTGCTGGGGCTGGCCTGGTGACATAGTGGTTAAGTTCGCACGCTCTACTTCGGTGGCCCAGGCTTCACAGTTTCGGATCCCGGGCGCAGACCTAGAACTGCTGAAGCCACACTGTTGTGGCATCTCACATAAATCAGAGGAAGATCGGGACAGATGTTAGCTCAGCGACAGTCTTCCTCAAGCAAAATGAAGAAGATTGGCAACAGTGTTAGCGCAGGGCAAATCTTCCTCACACACACGCAAAAAATGTGCTGAAGAATATGAGGGGCCAAGGGGTTGAACACCTGCCTGAGATGTCAGGATAGTCTTGGATGATGCTTCAAAAAAATGACCAATTTCAAATCACCACAATTGGCAGTAAAACGTGTGGCAGGGGCCAGAAAAGCAAGCCCTGTCCAGTTGTTCTGCCAAGGCTAAACCCTCGCTAAAAAAGGGAATGACTGGGGGTGCTTAGCAGCCAACGGGGCCCTTTTTATATCCACTTCAGGTACACGGTTGAAGAAAATTAGCTTGTGGACAGGAAGGCCAGGGCTGGGAGAAGGGGCTGACTTCTTGTGTTTGTGGGAGGAATGATACAGATCAAACTTACTGAGAGTTCATTACGTCTATTGTGTTAAGCATTGTGCTTCCATTATCTCATTTAATGCTCACAACAAGCCTGTGAGGTAGTACTGTTATCATTCCCTTTTTACAGATGAGAAAACACAGGCTCGGAGGGCTTCCCTAATGGCACACAACTGGTAAATGGTAAAGCTGGGATTTGTACCCAGGCCTGTCTGACTTCGAAGCGTGTAAAACCAGGCCATGGCCTGCCAGCTGAAATGTTTTGTTTGGCCTGCAATGTTTCCAATGAAACATTTAAAAATTGGGGGGTTTGACAATTAGAAATGTGTATTTCTAGCTTCTCTGGAAAAAACTCAGATGATCTGGCAACATTGGGCTCGTATTCTCCACAGGCTGCTGGAGCTGAGTAGAGCCTGCCCTCCTTGGATGGGGCTTGTCTTCTCTAGTTCTTTATATATATTTTATTAAAATATATACATATTATTGAGGTACAATTCACATACAACATTATATTAGTTTCAGGTATATGACATAATGATTCGATATTTGTATATGTTGTGAAAAGATCAGCACAACAGGTCCAGTCAACATCCATCACCATACGTAGTTACAGAATTTTTTTGTCTGTGAGGAGAACTTTTAAGATTACTCTCTTAGCAACTTTCATATAGCAAGACGGTATTATTAACTGTAGTTGCCATGCTGTACATTACATTCCCATTACTTGTTTATTTTATAACTGGAAGTTTGTACCTTTGACTCCCTTCACCCGTTTCGCCCACCCCTTACACCCCACCTACAGGAACCACAATTTTGTTCTCTGTATCTATGAGCTTGGCTTTTTTTCTGGATGCCGCAGATAAGGGAGATCATGCAGTGTTTGTTATTCTCTCTGACTTACCTCACTTAGCGTAATGTCCTCAAGATCCATCCATGTTGTTGCAAGTGGCAAGATTTCATTCTTTTTAGGGCTGAATAATATTCCATTGTGTGTATATATACATGCCACATCTTCTTTATTCATTCAACCATCAGTGGGCACTTAGGTCATTTCCACGTGTTAGCTATTGTAAATAATGCTGCAGTGCCCATGGGGGTGCATATATCTTTTTGAGTTATTGTTCTCATTTTTTTGCGTAAATACCCAGAAGTGGAATTGCTGGATCCTATGATAGTTCTATTTTTAATTTTTTGAGGGACCTCCATGTTAGTCGCTGCACCGATTTACATTCCCACCAGCAGTACACAAGGGTTCTCTTTTCTCCACATCCTCGCTGACGCTTGTTATTGCTTGTCTTTGTGGTAATAGGCATTTAAACAGATGTGAGGTGATATCTCATTGTGGTTTTGATTTTCATTGCCCTGATGATTAGTGATGTTGAGCATCTTTTCATATACATGTTGCCCATCTGTATCTTTTCTTTGGAAAACTGTCTGTGGAGATCTTCTGTCCATTTTTTATCAGATTGTTTGTTTTTTTACTATTGAGCTGTGTGAGTTCTTTACATATTTTGGAGGTTAACCCCTTCTCAGATATATGATTTTCAAATATTTACTCCCAAATCGTTTCCTTGATGATTTCCTTTGCTGTGTGGAAGGTTTTTAGCTTGATCTAGTCCTACTTGCTTATTTTTTCTTTTGCTGTCCTTGCTTTTGGTGTTAAATCCAAAGAATCATCACTGAGACTAATGTCAAGCAGCTTACTGCCTACATTTTCTTCTAAGAGTTTAATGGTTTCAGGCCTTACATTCAAGTCTTTAATTCACTTGGAATTAATTTTTGTTTATAGTGTAAGACAGTGGTCCACTTTCTTTCTTTTGCTGTGGCTCTACAGTTTTCCCAGCACCATTTACTGAAGAGACTATCCTTTCCCCCGTTGTATGTTCTTGGCCATTTTGTCAAAAATCAATTGCCTATATATGTGTGGGTTTATTTCTGAGCTGTATATTCTGTTCCATTGATTTATGTGTCTGTTTTTATGCAAATACCATAGTGTTTTGATTAATATAGCTTGAAATCAGGGAGCATGGTGTTTCCTGCTTTGTTCTTTCTGAAGATTTCTGGCTATTTGGCGTCTTTGTGGTTCCATACAAATTTTAGGCTCATTTGTTCTATTTCTGTGAAAATGCCATTGGAATTTTTATAGGAGTTGCGTTGAACATGTAGATTGCTTTGGGTTGTATAGACATTTTAACCATATCAATTCGTTCAATCTGTGAGCATGGAATATCTTCCCATTTATTTGTGTCTTCTTTAATTTCGTTCCTAAATATAGAACGAAAACTTATAGTTTTCAGTGTGGAGATCTTTCACCTCTTTGGTTAAATTGATTCCTATGTATTTTATTCTTTTTGATGCAATTGTAAATGGGATTGCTTTCTTAATTTCTCTTTCCGACAGTTCATTATTATTGTATAGAAATGCAATATATTTTTATATCTTAATTTTGTATCCTGCAAGTCTACTGAATTCATTTATTAGTTCTAACAGGTTTTGTGAAGTGTTTAGGGTTTTCAATATATAATATCATGTCATCCGCAAATAGAGACAGTTTTACTTCCTTTAAAATTTGGATGGCTTTTATTTCCTTTTCTTGCCTAATTGCTCTGGTTAGTACTTACAATACTATGTTGAATGAAAGTGAAGAGAATGGGAATCCTTGTCTTGTTCCTGATCTTAGAGGAAAAGCTTTTAGCTTTTCGTCATTGAGTTTGATGTTAGTTGTTGGCTTGTCATATATGGCCTTTATTATGTTGAGGTACATTCCCTCTCTACCCACTTTATTGAGAGTTTTTATCATAAATGGATATTAATTTTTTTAAATACATTTTCCGCATCTATTGAGATGATTATATGATTTTTACCCATCATTTTGTCAATGCAGTGTATCACATTGATTGATTTGTGCTGAGATTCCAATTGGTTTTAGGCAATTTAGTGAACTTTTGTAAGCTTCATTAAAATACGGTAATACCACCCAAAAACATTATTATGAGGTTTCAAGCAGATAATATATATATATCTGTTCAATTCTGTGTACTTTGTCTTTTTTTTTTTTTTTTTGAGGAAGATTATCCCTGAGCTAACATCCACTGCCAATACTCCTCTTTTTTGCTGAGGAAGGTTCGCCCTGAGCTAACATCTGTGCCCATCTTCCTCTACTTTGTATGTGGGACGGCTGCCACAGCATGGCTTGATGAGTGGTGGGTAAGTCTGCATCCAGGATCCAAACCTGTGAACCCTGGGCTGCCGAAGCAGACCACACGAACTTTACTGCTATGCCCCTGGGCCAGCCCCCTGAAGTCTTTTTTATTTGTTAAATAACAAATTGTCTGACATAGCACCAAGGTATATAATATAGTTACCCATTGTTTAAAAGTTAACTCTAATCATTCCCAAACGTTGGCCTCATTTCCAGCGTCTAATAGCCAGAGCGTTTTGGTTTTATTTCTTTGTTTTTGTGCCTAAGGAATCTCTTTCACTACCAGATGACAAAAAGTCCTTCCTAATTGTGTTAAATGAAGAGTTTACCTTGTCACACCCCCTCACTAAGGGACTCAATCTCTTGATTGGATGTTTCAGCCAGGAAGAAAGACCAGTGGAAGAAAACTCTTGGCCACACGAATCACATGGTGAAAAGGTAGTCACTTTTGGTAGTAATATAAAAAATTCACATTTAACAATTTTGAGTTACCAATCTCTTATCCATTACGTGGAAATGATTTTTTTTAAAAATCATCATGTCTAATATTGGTGTGGATTCGAGGGATGGATGTCTCCATACATTGAACTCTGGCAGAAGTTGAATTGGTACAATCCACTTGGAAAACAGTTAGGTGTTGTTCTTCAAAATAACTTACTGAGATTCTTTGAGCCTCAGTTATCTATCTTTTACAATGGGAACATTAACATCAGAGTTTCTTACCACGTGAGTGTACCAAGAACTGTGAAGCATCTGAGATTTCGCCCTACTTACAAGCTTACAAGTCGGCCAGTGACAGTTTGATGGATGCTGATAGAAGACACGAGACTCCGGGGTCAGTGAAGAAAGACAGTTTATTACTCATAGGTATGGCAGTACCCAGAATATCATCACTTTTGTGCTGGTTCCCAGAGCTCTGTTTTCCAAAGGACGGCATGAGGAGAGCCAGATGACACCATGGATCATAGGATTACAGGATTATCGGGTTACGGGTTACATTTCAGGAGAAGAAACTTGAGTTTAGAGAAGCTGAATGTTTTATAATGGACAGTAAGTATGCTTGCCCTTTGCTTCAGTAAGAGACATAATCTTTGTTATACGGGACAGTAAGCGTGCCTCCTCTTTCCTCCTGAGGGAGAAACTCTCTTCGTTCTAAGGCTGTTTGCTATACGAATATCCTTTAAAAGATAATGTGGAACAAAGGGCAGTCAATGTCTTGCGTGCAAGACATGCAGAAACTCGAGACTCAGTGGGAATTGTTGCCCAACAATATTCACTCTTCATTTCTACAGCATCTTGCCTTCTGGTAGATTTTCCCCTAAGTACACCATTCGATCAGCCACTCTGATTAATCTGGGGGAGGCTTGGACCAATCTGCTGCAATTGTCTCCTACAGTATTTGATTAAGGCTGTTACTAAGAGGACTCCAAGCAGCAAGATAAAGGCAACGTGCAATTTGGACCTCAACCATGCTCCACAGGCTTTCAGATCCAACCAGCTAAACAAATCTTATAACCACCAAGGTCTACCTTAGAAAGCACGATGCCTTTCTCCTGAAGTTTCTGTATTGATCTGTTGAATTGACCTGAAATGCCAAGCACAACAGGATGTATTAACAATTACACAGACTGCACCTTGCTCATAAGGAGAAATCCCGGGACAATTCTATCTTCTATAACAACTTTGCCCAGTGACCCGAGGTTTACCTAAATGCCTTCCAGGACCAAGGTAATATCATTTATCATTTCTGCTAAAGTCAGGGACAAATTCCGTAACACTCTTTCTAATTGGAAAGTGCTCATTGTAGGGAAAACTGTCCACAGGAGCCACATAAACTAGTAATTTGTCTCTCTAGTAAACCCTCTTGACTAACCAAGTGTAGCCTTATTTTGGAGATGTCTCTGCAGTGTTCTGAGGCCTACGTGATCCATTGGTGTAGATGTAGTCCGTTTATGATCCATTGTTGGGGGGTTATTTTGCAAAACATGGTAAACCATTGTCAAACTACAAACGGTCGAGTATGCTGAGATCCTTTTCTAGTTTCACACCATTGTGGTCGGAAAAGATGCTTGATATGATTCCAGTCTTTTTAAATTTGTTAAAAACTTGTTTTGTGACCTAACATATGATCTATCCTGGAGAATGTTCCGTACGCACTTGATAAGAATGTGTATTCTGGTTTTTTTGTAAGGCACCTGTGCTCACTGCTATCCCACCAATGCTGCACTGCCACTGTTTTTGAATGAAATGTTTTGGGTATATGTGTTAAGTCCATCGCGTCTAACTTGTCGTTTAAGGCCAATGTTTCCCTATTGATTTTCTATCTGGATGATCTATCCATTCATGTCAGTAGGGTATTAAAGTCCCCTATTATAATCACGTTGCTGTCTATTTCTCCCTTTAGAACTGTTAATATTGGCTTTATATATGCAAGTGCTTCTATGTTGGGTGTGTAAATATTTACAAATGTTATACCCTCTTGATGGACTGGCCCCTTTATCATTATGTAATGCCCTTGTCTCTTATTACAGCCTTTGTTTAGAGTCTATTTTGTCTGATATAAGTGTAGCTACCCCAGCTTTCTTTTGGTTTCCATTTGCGTGGAATATCTTTTTCCATCCCTTCACTTTCAGTCTGTGTATGTTCATATGTGTGAAGTGAGTCTCTTATTGGCAGCATATAGACGGGTCTCCTTTTTTAATTCATTCAGCCATTCTATGTCTTTCAATTGGAGAATTTAGTCAATTTACATTTAAAGTAATTATTGATAGGTATGTACTTATTGCTATTTTGTTAATTGTTTCTTGGCTTTTTTTTTTTATTAATGTTATGATAGATTACAACCTTGTGAGATTTCAGTTGTACATTTTTGTTAATCATGTTGTGGGTACACCGCTTCCCCCTTTGTGCCCTCCCCCCACCCCCCCTTTTGCCAGGTAACCACCGATCAGATCTTCTTATCAATATACTAACTTCCACCTATGAGTGGAGTCATATAGAGTTCGTCTCTCTCTGACTGGCTTATTTCGCTTAACATAATACCCTCGAGGTCCATCCACGTTGTTGTGAATGGGCCAATTTTGTCTTTTTTTATGGCTGAGTAGTATTCCATTGTGTATATATACCACATCTTCTTTATCCAATCATCAGTTTCTGGGCATGTAGGTTGGTTCCACGTCTTGGCTATTGTAAATAATGCTGCAATTAACATAGGGGTGCAATGGACTCTTGAGATTTCTGATTTCAGGTTCTTAGGATAGATACCCAGTAATGGGATGGCTGGGTCATAGGGTATTTCTATTTTTAACTTTTTGAGGAATCTCCATACTGTTTTCCATAGTGGCTGTACCAGTTTGCATTCCCACGAACAGTGTATGAGGGTTCCTTTTTCTCCACAACCTCTCCAACATTTGTCACTCTTGGTTTTGGATGTTTTTGCCAATCTAACGGGTGTAAGGTGATATCTTAGTGTAGTTTTGATTTGCATTTCCCTGATGATTAGCGATGATGAACATCTTTTCATGTGTCTATTGGCCATATTCATATCTTCTTTTGAGAAATGTCTGTTCATGTCCTCTGCCCATTTTTTGATCGGGTTGTTTGTTTTTTTGTTGTTAAGCTGTGTGAGTTCTTTGTATATTATGGAGATTAACCCTTTGTCGGATAAGTGGCTTGTAAATATTTTTTCCCAATTAGTGAGCTGTTTTTTTGTTTCAATCCTGTTTTCCCTTGCCTTGAAGAAGCTCTTTAGTCTGATGAAGTCCCATTTGTTTATTCTTTCTATTGTTTCCCTTAACTGCGGAGTTATAGTGTCCCAAAAGATTCTTTTGAAACTGATGTCAAAGAGTGTACTGCCTATATTCTCTTCCAAAAGACTTATTGTCTCAGGCCTAATCTTTAGGTCTTTGATCCATTTTGAGTTTATTTTGGTGTGTGGTGAAAAAGAATGGTCAATTTTCAATCTTTTGCATGTGTCTGTCCAGTTTTCCCAGCACCATTTGTTGAAGAGACTTTCTTTTCTCCATTGTAGGCCCTCAGCTCCTTTGTCGAAGATTAGCTGTCCATAGATGTGTGGTTTTATCTCTGGGCTTTCAATTCTGTTCCATTGATCTGTGTACCTGTTTTTGTACCAGTACCATGCTGTTTTGATCACTGTAGCTTTGTAGTATGTTTTGAAATCGGGGATTGTGATTCCACCGGCTTTGTTTTTCTTGCTCAGGATTGCTTTAGCAATTCGTGGTCTTTTTTTGCCCCATATGAATTTTAGGATTGTTTGTTCAATTTCTGTGAAGAATGTTCTTGGGATTCTGATTGGGATAGCATTGAATCTGTAGATTGCTTTAGGTAGTATGGACATTTTAACTATGTTTATTCTTCCAATCCATGTGCATGGAATGTCTTTCCATCTCTTTATGTCATCATCAATTTCTTTCAAGAACGTCTTGTAGTTTTCATTGTATAGATCCTTCACTTCCTTGGTTAAGTTTATCCCAAGGTATTTTATTCTTTTCGTTGCGATTGTGAATGGGATTGAGTTCTTGAGTTCTTTTTCTGTTAGTTCATTGTTAGTGTATAGAAATGCTACTGATTTATGCACGTTAATTTTGTACCCTGCTACTTTGCTGTAGTTGTTGATTATTTCTAATAGTTTTTCTATGGATTCTTTGGGGTTTTCTATATATAAGATCATGTCGTCTGCAAACAGCGAGAGTTTTACTTCTTCATTACCTATTTGGATTCCTTTTATTTCTTTTTCCTGCCGAATTGCTCTGGCCAGCACCTCCAGTACTATGTTGAATAGGAGTGGTGAAAGTGGGCCCCCTTGTCTTGTTCCTGTCCTCAGAGGGATGGCTTTCAGTTTTTGTCCATTGAGTATGATGTTGGCTGTGGGTCTGTCATATATGGCCTTTATTATGTTGAGGTACTTTCCTTCTATACCCATTTTGTTGAGGGTTTTTATCATAAATGGGTGTTGGATCTTGTCGAATGATTTCTCTGCATCTATTGAGATGATCATGTGGTTTTTGTTTTTCATTTTGTTGATGTAGTGTATCACGTTGATTGACTTGCAGATGTTGAACCATCCCTGTGTCCCTGGTATAAATCCCACTTGATCATGGTGTATAATCTTTTTGATGTGTTGCTGTATTCGGTTTGCCAAAATTTTGTTGAGGATTTTTGCATCTGTGTTCATCAGTGATATCGGCCTGTAGTTCTCCTTCTTTGTATTGTCCTTGTCAGGTCTGGGGATCAGAGTGATCTTGGCTTCATAGAATGTGTTAGGGAGTACTCCATCTTTCTCAATTTTCTGGAACAATTTGAGAAGAATAGGTATTAAGTCTTCTTTGAATGTTTGGTAGAATTCTCCAGAGAAGCCGTCTGGTCCTGGACTCTTATTTTTGGGGAGGTTTTTGATTACCGTTTCTATTTCCTTACTTGTGATTGGCCTATTCAGATTCTCCATTTCTTCCTGATTCAGTTTGGGGAGATTGTAGGAGTCTAGGAATTTGTCCATTTCTTCCAGGTTGTTCAATTTGTTGGCATATAGTTTTTCATAGTATTCTCTTATGATCTCTTGTATTTCATTGGTATCTGTTGTGATTTCTCCTCTCTCATTCCTAATTTTATTAATTTGCGATTTCTCTCTTCTTTTCTTGCTGAGTCTGGCTAAGGGTTTGTCAATTTTGTTAATTCTTTCGAAGAACCAACTCTTTGTTTCATTGATCCTTTCTATTGTCTTTTTTGTTTCAATATCGTTTATTTCTGCTCTTATTTTTATTATTTCCCTCCTTCTACTGACTCTGGGCTTTGTTTGTTCTTCTTTTTCTAGTTCTGTTAGGTGTCGTTTGAGGTTGCTTATGTGAGCTTTTTCTTGTTTAGTGAGGTGAGCCTGTATTGCGATGAATTTCCCTCTTAGGACTGCTTTTGCTGCATCCCAAATGATTTGGTATGTCGTGTTCTCATTTTCATTTGTCTCCAGATAAAATTTGATTTCTTCTTTAATTTCTTCAATGATCCATTGTTTGTTCAGAAGTGTGTTGTTTAGTCTCCACATTTTTGCACCTTTCTCTGCTTTTTTCTTGTAGTTGATTTCTAGTTTCATAGCATTATGATCAGAAAAGATGCTTGATATTATTTCAACTCTCTTGTATTTATTGATGTTTGCTTTGTTTCCCAAAATATGGTCAATCCTTGAGAATGTTCCATGTGCACTTGAGAAGAATGTGTAACCTGCTGTTTTTGGATGAAGTGTTCTATATATATCTATTAAGTCCATCTGGTCTAATTTTTCATTTAATTCTATTATTTCCTTGTTGATTTTCTGTCTGGATGTTCTGTCCATTGGTGTTAATGGTGTGTTGAGGTCCCCTACTATTATTGTATTGTTGTCGATGTCTTCTTTTAGTTCTATTAAGAGTTGCTTTACAAATTTTGGTGCTCCTGTGTTGGGTGCGTATATATTTATAAGTGTTATGTCTTCTTGGTGGAGAGTCCCTTTTATCATTATATACTGTCCCTCTTTGTCTGTCTTTATCTGTTTTGCTTTGAAATCTACCTTGTCTGATATTAGTATAGCGACACCTGCTTTCTTTCGTTCATTATTAGCTTGGAGTATTGTTCTCCATCCCTTCACTCTGAGTCTGTGTTTGTCTTTGGGGCTGAGGTGTGTTTCCTGGAGGCAGCATATTGTTGGATCTTGTTCTTTGATCCATCCTACCACTCTGTGTCTTTTGATTTGGGAGTTCAATCCATTTACATTTAGAGTGATTATTGAGATGTGGGGGCCTACCACTACCATTTTGTGTCTTGTTTTCCGGTTTTCTTCAATTTCCTTTGTTTCTCGTCCCATGGTTTAATCTGTTCTGATGAAGAGCTGCTACTCTCTGTTGTTGTCCTTCTACTTATCTCCTCTGCTCTTGGTTTTGTAGCCCCTTTCCTTTTTTGGATTTTTCAGGAATGAGGGTTTTCCTGAGGATTTCCTGAAGAGGAGGTTTTGTGGCAATGAACTCCCTTAATTTTTGTTTATCTGGGAAAGTTTTTATTTCTCCATCGTATTTGAAGGATATTTTCGCTGGGTAGAGAATTCTCGGCTGTAGATTTTTGTCCTTCAGATTTTTGAATATATCATTCCACTCTCTTCTAGCCTGTAAAGTTTCTGCTGAGAAATCTGCTGATAGCCTGATGGGGGTTCCTTTGTAGGTTAGTTTCTTTTGCCTGGCTGTCCTTAGTATTTTCTCCTTGTCGTTGACTTTTGCTAGCTTCACTACTATATGCCGTGGAGTTGGGCTTCTTGCATTGATAAAGTTTGGTGATCTATTGGCTTCTGTCACCTGAAGATCCATCTCTCTCACCAGATTTGGGAAGTTCTCAGCCATTATTTCTTTGAATAGGCTTTCTGCCCCTTTCTCCTTCTCTTCTCCCTCTGGTATACCTATAATCCTTACGTTGCATCTCCTAATTGTGTCTGATAATTCTCGGAGAGTTTCTTCATTTCTTTTTAGTCTTGCTTCTCTCTCCTCCTCTGCCTGCAGCAATTCTATATTGCCATCTTCCAAATTGCTAATTCTTTCCTCCATATTATCGGCCCTACTGTTCAGAGCATCTAGATTTTTCTTAATCTCCTCTATTGTGTTCTTCATTTCCAATATTTCTGTTTGGTTCTTCTTTATCGTATCAAACTCTTTTGTGACATAGCTCCTGAACTCGTTGAGTTGTCGGTCAGAATTCTCTCTTAACTCATTGAGTATTTTAATGATGGCTGTTTTGAAGTCATCATCATTTAGGTTATATATCTCATTTTCTTTGTGATTGTTTTCTGTGTATTTGTTATTTTCTTTCTGTTCTGGAGATTTAATGTATTTTTTCATATTGCTTGATGTTGTTCATTTGTGCCTCCGCATGGAGATAGAGTTTAGTTGCTCCTTTCACTTGTTTCAGCTGCTGCGGTGGGGGAGCAGCTGTTTATACTGCACCAACCAGGAACCCTGTCCGCAGTTGCTAACTGGGCCTGGGCCCCTCCTCGTAGTCACAGTGGTCCTTTGGATTCCCTCCTCTGCCATGGGGGCCATCACAGGGGGGCTTCAGGCTGCTGGTGCCTACTGTTGCAGCCCACCTAGACGTGCTCCCTCCTTGGGGTCTGCAATGGTGTTATGGGCTTTTCCAGCGGCCAGGGGTGGGATCACTTATATTTGTCGCTCGGTTGCTGTCGGCACCCACAAAATCTCACTTGTCCACTATGGGTCACAGGAGAGCTATTGGCATCTTCTACAGTCTGTGGTTAGTTCACCTAGCTATGCTGCTTTTGTCCCGGGGTCTTCCAGCCTTGTGGCTGCCGGCTGGGTGCTTTCTACTGGTGCTGTGCAGAGGCTTTCCCTGAGGCTGCTGTGAGCCTGTAGGGTTTCCCCCTAGGCTACGGAGCTGGGTCGCTGGAACTCCCCCCAGCCCCAGTCCTGTTCCCCAGGAACTCGGGGAGCCCTTTGCCCTGTCTTGGGAGGATAGTTGGAGATCCTGATCAGTGGTAGCTGGTCAGCTGCTACCCTGCCTAATATTCTCCTCTCTGGGACCCTCCCAGTATTGTGGATGCTGGGCGTGGCCCCTCCGCTAATAGCAGACAGAGAGTTTTGTCTGCTGCCCGGGCAGAACTCTGGATCTTCCCCTCTGGGGCGCGGAGCGGGCCTCTGGAGCTTCACCCAGCCCCAGTCCTCTCCAAGATCTCCGGCAATCCCTAGCCCCACTGGGCGGGCAACGGCAGCTGGAGGTCACTTCGCCCTCTGGGATTCTCTCCAGGACTTTCCCGGAGTTGAATGCTGGGGGTGGCCCCTCCGCTAATGGCAGACAGAGAGTTTTATCTGCTGCCCGGGCAGAAGTCTGGAGCTTCCCCTCCGGGGCGCAGAGCCGGCCTCTGAAGCTTCCCCCAGCCCCAGTCCTCTCCAAGATCTCTGGCAATCCCTAGCCCCACAGGGTGGGCAATGGCAGCTGGAGGTCGCCCCGCCCTCTGGGATTCTCTCCGGGACTTTCCCGGAGTTGAATGCTGGGGGTGGCCCCTCCGCTAATGGCAGACAGAGAGTTTTATCTGCTGCCCGGGCAGAACTCTGGAGCTTCCCCTCCAGGGCGCAGAGCCGGCCTCTGGAGCTTCCCCCAGCCCCAGTCCTCTCCGAGATCTCCGGCAATCCCTAGCCCCACGGGGCGGGCAATGGCAGCTGGAGGTCGCCCCGCCCTCTGGGGTTCTCTCCGGGACTTTCCCGGAGTTGAATGCTGGGCGTTGCCCCTCCGCTAATGGCAGACAGAGAGTTCTGTCTGCTGCCCGGGCAGAACTCTGGAGCTTCCCCTCTGGGGTGCAGAGCCTGCCTCTGGAACTTCCCCCAGCCCCAGTCCTCTCCGAGATCTCCGGCAATCCCTAGTCCCACGGGGCGGGCAATGGCAGCTGGGGGTTGCCCCGCCCTCTGGGATTCTCTCCGGGACTTTCCTGGAGCCGTGAATGCTGGGAGTGGCCCCTCTGCTAATGGCAGACAGAGAGTTTTGTCTGCTGCCCGGGCGGAACTCTGGAGCTTCCCCTCCAGGGTGTGGAGTCGGCCTTTGGAGCTTCATCCAGCCCCAGTCCGCTTGGAGATCTCCTGCAATCCCTAGCCCCACCATGCCGGCAGGGGCAGCTGGGAGACCTCCGTACCCTCAGTGACTCTCTCTGGGACCCTCTGGGCACCGCGAACACCAGGTGGGATCTCCCTGCCAATGGCGGGGAGAGACTCTCCCCGCGGGCCCAGGTGTGCAACTCCAAAGTTTCCCTCTGCGTTTAGGAGTAATTGCGGGGGGTTTAGTTAGGGTTCTGGTCACCTGTTTCCACCGTCGCACCTCTGTTGTGTGCTCGCTCCTGCCCTAGATGTGTGTTGATCTTCTGGGGGCGTCCATTGGAAGAAAGCCGCTTGCGGGTACTAGGCTGTTTGGTCGGGGTCGGAGAGTTTTCACCTATTTCCACATCCTCCCAGAGGAAAGTCCGTCTGCCTTCCGATGTATAGTCGCGTGGGTATCTCAGACATCCTGAGATGCTGTCCGGATATCCTTTGTTAAGCGATAAGTGTCCAAATAATTGTAGACTCGAAGGGGGAGAGACAAAGAGGACTACTCACGGCGCCATCTTGCCCAGCTCTCATTTCTTGGCTGTTTTGTACTTCCTCTGCTCCTTTCTTCTTCTCTTGCTCTCTTCCTTTGTGGTTTGATGACTTTCTTCAGTAGTATGCAGTGATTCCTTTCTCATTATCTCTTGTGTGTCTACTATAGGTTTTTCTTTGTGGTTACCATGAGGCTTACGTACAACAACTTAGTCTATTTTAAATTGATAACATAAATTGGAACACATTCTAAGACACTACATTTTTACTCTCCCCCTCCCATGTTTTATTTTTTTGTCACATTTTCCATCCTTTTAACTTGTGTATCCCTTAACTAGTTATTGTACTTACAATTAGTTTTCCTACTTTTGTCTTTAGCCTTCATACTAGCTTTAAAAAGATTAATCCACTCCCCTTACTATCTATTTACCTTCACCAGTGAGATTCATACTTTCATGTGTTTTCTTCTTATTGATTAGTACCCTTTCTTTTCAGCTTAAAGACGTCCCTTTAAAATTTTCTTGTAAGGCTTGTTTAGTGGTGATGAACTCCTTTAGCTTTTGCTTGTCTGTTTTTAAATTCTTTTTTCTTTTATCTGCTCAGCTTGGATGATTTCCTCTAGTCTTTCATCCAGCTTGCTGATCCATTCTTCTCTATCACTATTCTGCTATTGAGTGCCTCTAGTAAATTTTTCATTTCCAGTGTTGTATTTTTCATTTTTTTAAATTTCATTTTATTTCATTTTTTTTTTTGAGGAAGGTTTGCCCTGAGTTAATGTCTGCCACCAATCCTCCTCTTTTTTTGAGGAAGACTGGCCCTGTGCTAACATCCGTGCCCATCTTCCTCTACTTTGCATGTGGGATGCCTGCCACAGCACGGCTTGCCAAGCAGTGGCATGTCCACACCGGGGATCCAAACTGGCAAACCCAGGGTCGCCGAAGCGGAATGTGCAAACTTAACTGCTGCGCCACTGGGCCAGCCCCTGTATTCTTCATTTTCCATTGGTTCTTTTTTTAAGATTGGCACCAGAGCTGAGAACTGTTGCCAATCTTTTTTTTTTTTGTTTTTCTTCTTCTCCCCAAAGCACCCCAGTACATAGTCGTATATTCTAATTGTGAGTGTCTCTGGTTGTGTCATGTGGGATGCCACCTCAGCATGGCCTGATAAGTGGTTCCATGTCTGCAGCCAGAATCTGAGCCAGCAAAACCCAGGGCCACCAAAACAAAGCACGCAAACTTAACCACTCAGCCATGGGACCAGCCCCTGATTGCTTCTTTTTTTATACTTTCCAGTTCTTTGTTGAAGTTCTCAGTGAGTTCATCCATTCTTTTCACAAGATCAGTAAGCATCCTTATGACTCTTAGTTTATACTCTTCATCAGGTAGACTGTTTATCTGTTTTGTTTAGTTCCTTTCCTGGGTTTTTGTCCAGTTCCTTTACTTGGAAAGTATTTCTTTGTCTCCTCATTTTGCCTCTTTCTCTGTGCTTATATCAATGTATTAAGTAGGTCAGCTACATCTCCTGATCTTGGAGAGGTGACCTTATGTAAGACATGCCTTATCAGAAGCAGTGTGCTTCCCTCTCGTCACCAGTTCCAAATGTTCCAGGAGTATCCCCTGTGTGGGCTCCAAGTGTCCTTCTGATGTGGCTGGGCTGCTCTTGCTGCAGGTACCTTGGAAGGCTAGTCTGTACCCCTGGCCAGCTGGTTGTAATACTCAGCTGCATGTGGCAGCTATGGACCTTTCATTCACTTTGTTGGTTGTGGGGAATCCCTAAAAAAGTTGGCTGCAAGGCCTAGTAGCACATTCCTGTTGCAGTTTTTCTGTTAAGTGAGTAGGCCCCCAGTGTGACTGGTTTGTAGGCTCAAGAGCTTAAAATTGCCATAGGCCTGCAGCTAGCAAGGCTATTGTCAGCTGCCTTAGAATTGCAGCTCAGTGAGGCTGGCCCCAAGCTTGGGAGCACCCAATTGTTTCAGGCTTTGGAAAGTGGGGCCAATCCCCTATGTGGCTCTTTGAGAAGCACAAGTCTGCTGCAGCTGACAAGCCGCACCACCTACAGGGCCACACACCCAGTCAACACAGTCCTGCCCTGTGTGCATGCCCTGTCCCACTGAAGTGGACCCAGTCACCTAACTGCAAAGGCCCCACACACTCTACCAATGCAGGTCCACCCCTTGCACATGTCCTGCCCCATAGAGACAGACGCATTAGCCCAGGCAGAGTTACCAGGCATCCTACCTATGCGGGACCCCAATTTCATGAGGGATTGCTCTTGGGTGGGGCCAGTCCCTAGTGTGCACTGCCTGCCCTGACTGAGCTGGATTAAATTGCTGCTCTAATGAGTGGAGCAGACCCCTGGGCTAACAGCCAGGGGAGGAACTCCAATGGCATCTGCCAGCGTCTGTGTGAGCACACCAGTCCCAGGTCACAATAATGGCTGCCACCAATGTCTCAGTCCTTGGGGAGGTCTCACCTCTCACTGAGATGTGCACAGAGCCTTTCAAGTGAGTCTCTTTTCACTAAAGGACTGTGCACCTTTCTGGTGATTTTAGGTTGCTTTCCAAAACAGGTGAATTTGTGCATGGGCTCTTTAAGAATAGGCTTTTTTCCCCTTGTGCCTGATAGCTTTTCTGGGGGTATTCCTCCTTGTAGTTAATAGCCAGCAAAGCCAAATATTATGACCATTGTCTCGGTTGTGCTGAATCCAAAAGCTACTTATTGTGGTAACACTCCCCCACTCAGATCTCTTGCTCCTCTAGGTAAGGCTTCATACCTTATGACCGCTCCCAGCCTGCTGTGAAGTGCCGCAACTTAAAGGTGGCTTTTTTCTTTCCAGAAAGGAATTTCTTCCTCTTCTACCTCAGTCAGCATCATCCCTTGTTGTGAGGGTTCCTTTTATCCAGTTTTCAGTTCTCTCTCAGGGGTAATTGGTCCAAGAGTAGTTGTAAATTTGTTGTGTCCATGGGAGGAGGTGAGTTCAGAGTCTGCCTATGCCACCATCTTGACACTGTCTCCTGCTTGTTTGGAAAACTATCTCTCCTTCAATTCTGAATGGTAGCTTTGCTGAGTATTCTTGGTTGAAAGGTTTTCTTCTCTTAGCACTTTGAATATATCATGCCACTCCTGGCTTGAAAAAAGTTTCTGTTGAAAAATCTGCTGATAGTCTTACAGGGGTTCTCTTGTACATAACAAGCTTTCTCTTGTTGATTTTAAGATTCTCTCCTTGTCTTTAATCCCTCACACTTTAATTAGAATGTGTCTTGGTGTGGTTCTCTTTTGGTTAATTTTGTTTGGAACTTTCTGGGTTCCCTGGAGCTGGATGTCTGACTTTTTCCCCAGGTTAGAGAAGTTTTCAGCCGTTACTTCTTCAGGTAAGTTTTCTACCTTTTTCTCTCTCTCTTCTCTTTCTGAGAACCCTATAAGACAAATGTTAGTCTGCTTGGTGTTGTCCCATAAGTCCCTCAAGCTTTCTTTACTTTTTTTCATTCTTTTTTCTCTCTGCTGCACTGATTGAGTGAGTTCCTCTGCCCTGTCTTTGAGTTCACTGATCTTTTCTTCTGCTTCATTTAGTCTATTGTAGAGCCCCTCTAATGTATTTTTTGGTTCAATTATTGTATTCTTCAGGTCTGTGACTTATGTTTGGAACTTTCTTACATTTTCTATATCTTTGTGGAAGTTCTCACTGTGTTCATCCATTCTTCTCTGTGATTCACGAGCATGTTTATGACTCTTACTTTGAACTTTTTACCAGGGAAATTGCTTATCTCTGTTTCACCAAGGGTTTTTTCTGAAGTTTTATCTTGTTCTTTCATTTGGAACATATTCCTTTGTTTCTTCGTTTTTCTTAAGTCTCTGTGTTGGTTTCTATGCATTAGATGAAACAGCCAACTCTCCCAGTCGTAAAGAGTTAACCTTGTGTAGGAGATGAACCTTATCATTCAACTCTCCCATATCTTTTGGTTGTCTCTCAAGAGCTTTGTATTATCCAAGAGCCTATTTTTGGGTTTTGTTGTTTGGTTTTTGCATTTTTTTTGTGAGGAAGGTTGCCCCTGAGCTAACATCTGTGCCAATCTTCCTCTATTTTGTATGTGGGATGCCTCCACAGCATAGCTTGATGAGTGGTGTGCAGGTCTGTGCCCAGGACCCAAACCCAAGAATCCCAAGCTGCCAAAGCAGAGCATGTGAACTTAACCACTACGCCACTGGGCTGGCCCCTTATTTTATTTTTAATAGCTCTCAGAAGTTGAGGGTGTGTCAAGATCAGTCAGTGTCACAAAGGGGAGGATCTCTGCACCTTGATTCAGGCTGATTGGAAGCCAGATCCTTGGGCGGCAGCTTTTAAAGAATGCAAATACTGGGGTGTCCCTGTGGCCGAGTAGCTAAGTTCATGCACTCCTCTTTGGCAGCCTGGGGTTTAAAGGGGTTGAGTTACTCCACCAGTTTTCAGTTTGTTTTCAGAGGAAATTTTTCCATATATAGCTGTAGATTTTATGTTTCTATAAGAAGAGAGGAGTTTAGGCTCTTCCTGCATTGCCATCTTGAACCTGAGATTCTTTTCAAGGGCTACGGTAGTGTGGCTGGAGTCAGCTGATTGGACAGAAACACCATAATGTGAAAAAGTGTCAATAGGTACCACTGATAACTTTGAGGTGGGGCTAAAGTTTCCACGTAGCTGATCTCCCAGAAATCAGCAGAGCTTTATGCTATGTGTCTCCTCCACCATGAGTCAACCAGGTCAACTTTTTGCAGGGGTCACAAATCTGCCATGCAGTGGTGGCCTCTGCATCAGAAACATAGAGTCGTTTTCTTTGTGCCCAATCTATGATGGTGGATGTTGCTATGTGCAGTATGGTGATAGATCCAGGTAGCATTGGTGGCAATTTTATCAGTACAGACCTGAGCATTAGCTCTATTACAGTCAATCTCATCAGAGAATGGGCCCTCACAAGGCATCAGCATGCATGACTCTGACAGTTTGGTTAGTGGCCACAACTTGTTTCTACAGTTTTCAGCCCTATAAAGGGAAGCTTTTAATCTGTCAGTCTCTAGTTTTCCAAGTGGCAACTGAACATCTAGGCCATTAGCAACAATAAACATCTAACAAGGTTCATTAAGAAGAGTATTGGCCAGAAGTATGAGAATGACTTTGAGTTCTGTCTTCTGAGTGGAGTGACCATTGTCCTTTTTTCAGTTCTGTATAGCTGGAGCTGAGGTTGAACAACCACATCCCAGTGGACACCATTGGTTCCAGATTAGCTTAAGCATCAGTGAACCAGTCCCAGACATTTAGGGTAAACTCTATGAATTGAGGGTTCCATTGAACCAGTGGGTTTGCTTTATGTGGCAGAGTAAGGATAATTTTTCCCCCATGAAGATAGTTGCCTCTCTTTTATGTAAAGCCAAGATGCTGCTAGGGCCAGCATGGCTGCATACTTGAATACAACTTTTCTATTTGAAAAGAGAGGCTTATTGGGTCTTTCCCACCTTGTTAGTCATTAAGTCTAAGTTGATCCATCCCAAAATGGAACTATCAGGCTGGAGAGTCACAAAGCCTACTTGGGTCAAGTATTCAATTTTTACAAGAACTCAACTGCAAGCTTTTCAAAAGCTGCTTTTCAAAAGGGGTGTATCAGGGAAGCAATGAGTCCAAAACTCCAAGGGGTGCCTCCAGGTGGATGCTGTCTCCCTTTGCCAGAGGGTCTGATTGGAAAAATCATCAATCACAGAGACTTGTAGCTCAAAGGAGTCATTAGGGTTGCAGGGTCCCAAAGGAAAAGAGCGTGCCACAGCTTGCTGGACAGATTCCAAATCAGCCTGTTGGTTTGGGCTACTCTCAAAGGATTATGATTTGTGAATTAACTGCTATGAAGGACCAACTAGAATGCCCAAGCAGAGCACACACTGTCCATAGTGCCCAAAAAGTTTAACAACATTTTCTCTTTGATGTGTGGGGCCTAGGAGACAGCAGGGTTTTTTTGACAGTCAGATATATTAAGCCTTGAGAATCTGCCTACATTGTCCCAAGAAACTCAACTTGACAAATGGGCTCCTGAGTTTTGTTGAGGTTTATCAGCCTCCGTGCTGGAAGACGTGTGATAACACCACAGTCAGGGCTATTGAGACTGAGGCTTCTTTTATTTTTTTTCTTTTTTGAAAGATTGCCACCTGAGCTAACATCTGTTGCCAATCTTCTTTTTTTTTTTTATTCTTCTTCTTCTTCTCCCCAAAGCCCCACAGTACATAGCTGTATATTCTAGTTGTAGGCCCTTCTGGTTGTGCTATGTGGGATGCTGCCTCAGCATGGCTTGATGAGTGGTACCGTGTCCACGCCCAGGATCCAAACCGGCAAAACTCCAGGCTGCTGAAGCAGAGCGCACGAACTTAACCACTCGGCCACGAGGCTGGCCTTGAGACTGAGGCTTCTGACCTCACCAACAGGACAACGTCTATATAATGAAAGGTATGGACATCAAGGGTAGAGACACTTGTGCTAAGTCCTGACCCACCCACTGGTGGCAAATGGCAGGGAAGTTTAGGTATCCTGAGGGGAACACTATAAATACATATTTGAAGCATTGTTACGTGAGTGCAAACTTATCTTGATCCTCAGTGCCACTTGTATGGCAAATAAGGCATTGGCAATGTCCAAAACAGCATTCCAAGTGCCATCATTCTGTGTGATAGATTCAGTTATATTCACAATGTCTAGAACAGCCAAGGCTATGGAAGCAAAAACTAAATCCAGTTAGTAATTCACTATAAGCCTCCAGCTCCTATTAGTCTTTTTCATTGGGCATCTAAGACTACTGTGTTGAAATATTTAAGTCTTTAATCAAGGCAATTCCTCTTTTTTCCTCCTGGAATGCTATACTATTTCTGTTAGACTTCTTGGGGAGGGGGGCAGAGAGGAGGGTTGGAGAGCAATGAATGTGTCCCATTATTACTTCTCTATGTGTGACTCTTTCTAATTGAGAGAATCTCCACTTAGGAGATGGGGAAGTACAAGCATACAGTACATTAATTACTACTACACATTCAGATGTAGAAGCAGCAACCACGGTACCTTGAATTGGCCCAAAGAGTCCTATCCCCAAACTTACATTAGCTACTGTGCCTTACTGTGAATCCTGTCCAAACCCCATTAGCTGAACCCAGGTATCTTTTCCTTCCACAGGTCCAGGTAAGATAGTGACTTAGCACCCATATCCAACATGACCATTAAAGTTGGAGTTCTACTCCTCCCCCAAATTCTCCAGCATACTCAAATGAGTGTGTATGGCCTTTTCTCCCCTTGAGATCAGCCCAACTTCTGTTTTTATCTTTAAAGTAGCTGAGGTTGGGGTGCATGGGGACATATTGGAGACATGGAGGGGAAGAAAACATCTGTGCCATTAAATAAGGCTTTGCATTTACTGTCAGGTTTGACTGGCATGGCAGCAGCTCATGACAACCAAATGGATTTCCAATGTTTTCAGCATACCTAATGCTTTATATCAAGTAGCAAGGTCCTTATGATGACACCATTTATTTTAGCCTTGAGGACCTAGTGACTCAGCAGTCATAGCCACATAGCTATCTGGCTGGGGCTGTGAGGTTTGCATCCTCTGGCTAACTCAGGCCTCGCTTACATAGTGGCAAGTTGTTTTAAGGAGTCTACTTTAATCTGGGGCTTCTGCTGTGCCATTATCATAACATCTCCTAAATTTTAGGCCAGTTTAAATGCTAAAACTGGGGGAGTTTTCTAGGATAACAGAACTGATTGCAAGAATTCGTCTATATTTCTTTGAGTCAATTTCTCCTCCAATGGGTCACATTCGTCAACAGTGTAAACCCAATCCAAGGCAGTAAGAGATAGAATACTAGTAAATGGCTCATCTATGGTTTCCCATGGGAGTTTATCTGTCTCAAGGAAATCTTGAGAGTACATAAGCTCTCTTATAAGCAGCCAAGATATAAGGTTGAAATGATAGACTGAAGGAGGGAGTTGATCTATAAGACAGGTCAGCTATTGCCATTCTTCCTTAACGAACATTACATTCCCCACAAATCCCATCTCCTTTACTAAGTCAAAGCTTTAAAAATTCGCCTGGTTTCTACCCATTGCAGTTGTGTAACTATAGTATGAGAAGGGGCCTGTCCAGAATGAATTTTAGTACTAGTTACAGTGGGATAGACCTTAGGGTAACCAACAGATTGAGGAAGATATCTCCTTTCTATAGGAGAGTTAGCAAGAACCAGGACACCATTCAGGAAGGTGTGTTTGAGCTCACTTCCCAGTGCTCAGCCTGAAACCGCCTCCCCAATTTCTCATTAACAGAAATAAAAGTGGAGGACCATTTATTGCCTGGTTAACCATACACTTTGGTCAACAGATTGGTACTGATTCACATGGACTTTCCCCAAATCCCATTAGTTAGCCTGTAAGGCCCTCACCCTTCCTCTTCTAGAATATTTTAGCTTTGTCAGAATCATTGACACCTTGTCATCACCTAATTGCCAAAACTGTCAAGAACTATAAAAGTTAGTTTGCCACATTTTCATGGATGCTGATAGAAAACATGGGACTCCTGGGGCAGAGATGAAGGATTGCTTAATACTCAAAACGATAGCAGTAGCCAGAGTATCAGCATTTTGCATTGGTTTCTTGAGCCCCAGTTCCCACAGGGTGACAGAAAGAGAGCAAAATGACACCTTCACATGAAGACAGTTGTATTAAAAGAGAGGAAACCTGAGCTTAGGGGGCACGAATATTTTATAGTAAGCAGTAAGCAGGCCTGCCTTTTGTTCCAGAAGGAAGCACTATCTCTATCTTCCAAGGCTATAACCAAGTTGCTCTTTGTTTTTATAGGAGACAGGATCTCTATTTCCTAAGGCTTTTCCCTATACAAACATCCTTGAAAAGAGAGTCCATAGCAGAAGGCAGTCAGGCCTTTGCTTGCAAGACATGCAAAAACAAGAGAGACCCATGGAGAATTGTCTCCCAACATGGTGTTTTCAGTGTCGAACCAGAAAATGTAGACTGTAAATGCTATACATGTTGTATTTGTTTGATGCACAACGTATTTAAGTCTTAGATAAATTTGCATGAACAAATGTTTCAAGTGGCATGAAAGACAGAGGAGCTATTTTGGTCTATAGAAAATCCACTATATTTCTGATGGTCAGTTAAAATGTGTTTCTAAAAGAAAAATAGGCAAGTTGAATAAATGAGTGTGGTCTTTGCAAAATTGGTTTGTAAGAGGTCTGTATTATGGGATAGGTTATAAAATTGCAAAGAATAAAATATAACAGCTTTTCATGCCTGTCTGTTGGGAGGGGAAGTTAAGTGACACAGCTGTTGGCACCCAGAAAAATGCCTCCTGTCTGAATGGAAAAATGACCAATGAGGATGAGACACACATGACAAATGCATGTATGTAGCTTAGCAGAGATTCTTATGATCAATCCTTCCCCTGCAACCCTGAAGTCACTAGGCCTATGCCATGAAGTTTATTACCTAGGGAAACAAAGAGTGGCATCAAAGATCATGGAGTAGGAAAAAAAGGATATGACATAAGGAAACTCACCTGACAGGAAGAGGAAGTAGAAAGCTCTTCTGCTTCTAGGAAACTATGTATAACTTAACCTATCATCTCCGTAACAGTGAGCACACCTAGTGCCAAGATCTTGGTTTCTAAAACCATTTTCCAGTGACAGGAGCCAAGACTCCTTGGACAAAGGACTGATTTTAGAATTGGAGCAAGAGGGGACAGCCCCATGGCCAAGTGGTTAAGTTCATGTGCTCTGCTTTAGCAGCCCAGGGTTTTGCCAGTTCGGATCCTGGGCATGGACGTGGCACTGTGGGTCAGGCCACACTGAGGTAGTGTCCCACATATCACAACTAGAAGGACCCACAACTAGAATATACAACTATGTACTGGGGGGATTTTGGGAGTAAAAGCAGAAAGAAAAAAAAAAAGATTGGCAACAGTTGTTAGCTCAGGTGCCAGTCTTAAAAAAAGAAAAAAAAATGGAGCAGGAAACATACAAGATGATACTGGAGTATCTTGTAGTGCCAGAAAGTAAGAAAGTGCTAAAAAAATCCCACAAAACTGAAGTATGTAAAAGGGATAGAGGAGCCAACTGAAAGAGCTCTCTATGGCCAAAGCTAGAGCAATTTGAGCAAGAAAATAAAGTAGTATTGGATTGTAACTCAAAGTATATAATAAATATTCAGGAGCCCATACTGCTATAAATAAATGATAAGTAAATAAATAGATAGATAAATAAATGGGGGAGAAGAGACAAATCTCCCAAGCAGAAGAATCCATATATTTTATGTAGATACTCTATCCTCAAGGAAGTGAAGCATATCTCTCCATTACTTAAGTGTGGGATGTGCACAGTGACTTCCCTCCAAACAGTACAGTATGGAAAGGGGGTATAAAGTGTAACTTCACAGTGAAGAAGCCTAACACAATACCTAAGCCAGGTGATCAAGGTTAGCATCAACAGGGATAAGTGATGTTGACAATATGTACCTTTAATATGATGTGATGAAAATGACACTTTACCTCTGTGATCTTCTTCCCCAAAACATGTAACTCCAATCTAATCATGAGAAAAACATCAGACAAATCCCAGTTAAGAGGTATGCTACAAAATACCTGAGCGATACTCAAAACTGTCAAGGTCATCAAAAACAAGGAAAGTCTGAGAAACTGTCACAGCCAAGAGGAGCCTAAGGAGACATGATGACTAAATGTATTATGGTATCCTGGATGATATCATGGAACAGAAAATGGACATTAGGCAAAAACCATAGAAATCTGAATAAAGTATGGACTTTATTTAATAATAATTTATCAGTATTGTTCTATTAATTGTGACAAATGTACCATACTGATGTAAGATGTTAGTATTAGGGAAAACTGGTGAAGGATATGTGGTAACTCTCTGTACTATCTTTGCAATTTTCTGTAAATCTAAACTGTTTTACAATGAAAAGTTTGTTTTTTAAAAAATTAACCTATATTTGGAGAACTCATGAAAATGGTGGTGTAGGCAGATGCTGAACTCAGCTCCTCCCACAAACACAACCAGATTACAACTATTCTTGGAAAAATTACCCTGGGGAAAAAACTGAAAACTGGATAAAATGAACCCTCACAACAAGGGACAGTCCTCACTGAGGTGGAAGAGGCAGAAATTCCTTCTGGAGAGGAAAAAAGCCACTGTTGTGAGCCATGGACCTTCACAGCTGGCTGGGCAGGAGCCATCCTAAGGTACACAGCCCACCCTGTAGAAGTGGAGACCTTAGCGTGGGCACATTACTGCTATTAGCATCCTTTAGACTCAGCACAACTGAGACAAATGTCCTGCTATCTGGCTTTGTTGGTTATTAACTGCAATGAGGAATATCCCAAGAAAAGCTATTGGAGGAAAACTGAAAAAACCTGGCTCTTAAAGGGCCATGCACAAATTCACATGTCTCAGAGAGCAACCTAAAATCACCAAAAAGACAGCTGCACAGTCCTTTGGTGAAAAGAGACTCACCTGGTAGTCTCTGGGTGCATCTTGGTGAGAGGTGAGACCATTCCAGAGACTGAGACCTAGGTGGCAGCCATGGTTGTGACCTAGTACAGACATGCTGACACAGATGCTGGCAGACTCCATTGAAGTTCTTCCCCTGGCCTGATAACCCAGGGGTCTGCCACACCCACTACAGCACAAATTTAATCTAGTTCAGCCAGGGCAAGAAGCCTGCCCTAGAGACCAGCCCCACCCAACAGCAAGCCCTCAGGCTACTTGTTGGCCTGCATTGACTGGGTGCCTTGATCCTCTACAGATAGGCGAGTGTGTCCACCTCTGTGGGGCAGGGTCTGTGTGAGGACCAGGTGAACTGTGGGGGGCATTGGTGGAGACCTGGGGGCCTCTGCAGTGGGGCAACTGGGTACACTCCAGTGGGTCAGGAAGTGTGCACAGACCAGGACTATGTTGACAGTGTGTGTGGACCTGTGGGGGTTGGGGCTTATCAGTGGCAGGAGACCTGTGCATCACAATCAGCCACAAAGAGGATTGACTCCACCTTCCAAAGCCTGAAACAACAGGCTGCTCCTGTGCCTATGGCCAGCCCCACACAGCTGCCATCCTAAGACAGCTGACAACGGCCTTGCAAGCCTGAGGCCTAAAGCAATTGTAAGCCCCTGAACCTAGCAACCAGCTACACTGGGTGCCTACTCAATTAACAGGAAAACTGCAACAAGAGTGCGCTATTAGACCTTGCAGCCAACAGTGCTGTGCCTCCCCAAACCCAATTAAATAACCAGCCAGGGAGAGAAAGACTAGACTCCCTGGGTACCTGCAGGAAGAGCAACCCTGCCACAGCAGAAGGACACAAATAGCCCAAACAGGGGTCACTCCTGGATCATTTGGACTGGCGGCAAGAGGGAAGTGCATTGCTGAGCCTCAAAAGGCATCTCTATATAAGACCACTTCTCCAAGCTCAGGAGACATAGCTGACTCACCTAATACATAGATATAAGCACAGAGAAAGAAGCATAATGAAGAGGCAAAGGAATACATTCCAATCAAGGGAACAGGGCAAAATCCCAGAAAAAGATCTAAGTGAAACAGAAATAAGCAATCTGCCTGACAAAGCATTCAAACAAAAACTCATAAGGATGTTCACTGATATTGGGAGAAGACTGGATGAACACAGTGAGAATGTCAACAAAGAATTTGAAAATATAAAAAATAACCAATCAGAAATGAAGAATACAGTACTGGAAATGAAAAATTCACTAGAGGGGCTCAATAGCAGAGTAGATGATACAGAAGAAAAGATCAGTGAGCTGGAAGAAAGACTAGAGGAAATCACCCAAGTTTAACAGATAAAAGAAAAAAGAATTAGACAGAATGAGAACAGTCTAAGGGAACTCTGGGACAATATCAAGTGCGCTAATATTCATATTATAGGTGTCCAAAAAGGAGAAGAGAGAGACAAAGGGGCAGAAAATTTATTTGAAGAAATAATAGAAGAAAATACTAGGCAAAAATACAGTAAAGGTAGCAGATCAACCACTTATGAAGATGATATATAGGTTAAAAGACAAAAGTACTAAAATTACCTATTTCAATGATAAGAGGGTAATGGATAGACACACACAAAACAAGAGATTAGATATGACTTCAAAAACATAAAATGTGTGAAGTGGGGATTAAAAGAGTAGAGCTTTTAGAAAGAGGTCAAGCTAAAGAGAATATCAACTCAATATAGATTGCTATATACATAGAATATTATATAGAAAACTCTTGGTAAACACAAACCAGAAATCTATAATAAGTAAACAAGTAGGAGGAAAGAAATCAAGCATATTACTAAAGAAAGCCATCAAACCACATGGGAAGAGTAGCAAGAGAAGAAGAAAGGAACAGAGAACAACTACTAAAATACCCAGAAAAAAAGCAACAAAATGGCAATAAATACATTATTATCAATAGCTACTTTAAATGTCAATGTACTAAATGCTCCAATCGAAAGACATAGGGTGACAGATTGGGTTAAAAAACAAGGCTCATATATATACTGCAAACAAGAGACACACTTCAGAACTAAAGACACTCACAAACTGAAAGTGAAAGGATGGAAACAGATACTCCATGCAAATGGCAAAGAAAAGAAAGCGAGGATAGCAATATTTATATCAGACAAGATAGACTTTACAACAGAAACTTTAACAAGAGACAAATAAGGGCACTACATAATGATAAAGGGAACATCCAACAAGAGAATATAACACATAAATATATATGCACCCAACATGGGAGCACCTAAATATATAAAGCAACTATTAACAGACATAAAGGAGAAATAAAAGGAGAAATAGACAGTGACACAATAATAGTAGGGGACTTTAACACTCCACTTACAACAATGGATAGATCATCCAAACAGAAGATCAATAAGGAAACATTGGCCTTAAATAACTCATTAGATCAGATGGACTTAGTAGACAAATACAGAACATTCCATCCATAGAATACACATTCTTTTCAAATGCACATGGAACATTCTCCAGGGTTGATCACATATTAGGCCACAAAACAAGTCTCAATAAATTGAAGAAGATTGAAATAATACCGAGCACCTTTTCTGACCACAAAGGTATGAAACTAGAAATCAACTGCAGGAAGAATATCAGAAAAGCCACAAAAATGTGGAGATTAAACAAAATGCTACCGAACAATGGTTGGGTGAGTGGAGAAATCAAAAAATACCTAGGGATAAATGAAAATGAAAATACGACATGCCAAAATCTATAGGATACAGCAAAAGCAGTTCTAAGAGGAGAGTTTATAGCAATTCAGGCCTATCTCAACAAACAAGAAAAATCTCAAATAAATGATCTAACAGTGCACCTAAAGGAACTGGAAAAAGAAGAACAAACAAAGCCCAAAGTCAACAGAAGGAAGGAAATAAAAATCAGAGCAGAAAGAAACGAAATGGAGACTAAAAACAAATAGAAAAAAGTAATGAAACCAAGAGTTGGTTTTTTGAAAAGATAAACAAAATTGACAAACCTTTAGCTAGACTCACCAAGAAAAAAAGAGAGAAGGCTCAAATAAATAAAATCAGAAATGAAAGAGGAGAAATTACAATAAACACCTCAGAAATACAAAAGATTATAAGAGAATACTATGAAAAGCTATACACGAACAAATTGGATAATCTAGAAGAAATGGATAAATTCTTAGAATCATACAACCTTCCAAAACTGGATCAAGAAGAAGTAGAAAATGTGAATAGACCAATCACCAGTAAGGAGATCAAAACAGTAATCGAAAGCCTCCCAAAAAATAAAAGTCCAGGACCAGACAGTTTCTCTGGTGAATTCTACCAAACATTTAAAGAAGACTTAATACCTATCCTTCTCAAACTGTTGCAAAAAGTTGAAGAGGAAGGGAGGCTTCCCAACTCATTCTACGAAGCCAAAATTATCCCAATACCAAAACCAGACAAGGACAACACAAAAAAAGAAAATTACAGGCCAATTTCACTGATGAACATCGATGCAAAAATCCTCAACAAAATACTAGCTAATTGAATACAACAATACATTAAAAAGATTATACATCATGATCAAATGGGTTTTATTCCAGGGATGCAGGGATGGTTCAACATCCGCAAATCAACCAATGTGATACACCACATTAACAAAATGAGGAATAAAAATTGCAGGCTCATCTCACTGGATGAAGAGAAAGCATTTGACAAGATACAGCATCCATTTATGACCAAAAAAAACCTCTAAATAAAATGAGTATAGAAGGAAAATACCTCAACATAATAAAGACCATATATGACAAACCCACAGCTAATATCGTTCTCAATGGAGAAAAACTGAAAGCTATCCCTCTAAGAACAGGAACCAAACAAGGATGCCCACTGTCACCACTCTTGTTTACCATAGTATTGGAAGTCCTAGCCAGAGCAATCAGGCAAGAAAAAAGAAATAAAAGGGATCCAAATTGGAAAAGAAGAAGTGCAACTGTCACTATTTGTGGATGACATAATTTTATGTATAGAAAACCCTAAAGAATCCACTAAAAAACTTTTAGAAATAGTAACCGAATACAGTCAAGTTGTAGATTACAAAATCAACATACAAAAATCAGTTGCATTTCTATACACTAACAATGTAGTAGTACAAAGAGAAATTAAGAATACAATTCCATTTACAATTGCAACAAAAAGAATAAAATACCTAGGAATAAACTTAAACAAAGAGGTGAAAGATCTGTACACCAAAAACTATAAAACATTGTTGAAAGAAATCGAAGAAGATACAAAGAAATGGAAAAATATCCCATGCTCTTGGGTTGGTAGAATTAACACAGTTAAAATGTCTATACTTCCTAAAGCAATCTGTAGATTCAACACAATCTCTATCAAAGTTCCAACATTTTTCACAGCTATAGAACAAACAATCTAAAGTTTATATGGAACAACAAAAGACCCCGAATAGCCAAAGGAATCCTGGGGAAAAAGAACAAAGCTGGAGATATCACACTCCCTGATTTAAAAATATACTACAAAGCTATAGTAATCAAAACAGCATGGTACTGACACAAAAACAGACACACAGATCAATGGAACAGACTCGAGAGCCCAGAAATAAACCCACACATTTATGGACAGCTAATTTTCAACAGGGGAGCCAAGAGCATAGAATGGAGAAAGGAGAGTCTTTTCAATAAATGGCATTGGGAAAACTGGACAGCCACATGCAAAAGAATGAAAGTAGACTATCATCCTACACTGTGCACAAAAATCAACTCAAAACGGATTAAAGACTTGCATGAAAGACCTGAAACCATGAAACTTCTAGAAAAAAACATAGGCAGCACACTCTTTGACATCAGTCTTAGCAGCATATTTTCAAGTACTGTGTCTGACCAGGCAAGGGGATCAAAAGAAAAAATAAACAAATGAGACTACATCAAACTAGAATCTTCTACACAGCAAAGGAAACCATCAACCAAACGAAAAGACAATCTAACAATTGGGAGAAGATATTTTCAAAGCATATATGGGATAAGGGTTTAATACCCAAATATACAAAGAACTCAGACATCTCAACAACAAAGAAACCAACAACCCAATCAAAAAATGGGCAAAAGATCTGAACAGAGATTTCTCCAAAGAAGATATACAGATGGCTGACAGATACATGAAAAGATGTTCAACATCATTAACTATCAGGGAAATGCAAATCAAAACTACAATGAGATATCACCTCACTCCAGTCAGAATGGCTATAATTTACAAGACAGGAAACAGCAAGTGTTGGAGAGGATTTGGGCAGAATGGAACCCTTGTACACTGCTGGTGGAAGTGTAAACTGGTGCAGCCACTATGGAAAACAGTATGAAGTTTCCTCATAAAATTAAGAATAGATCTACCATATGATCCAGGTATTCCACTGCTGGGTATTTATTCCAAATAACTTGAAAAGACAAATGCATAAAAATACATACTCCCCTATGGTCATTGCAGCCTTATTCACAATAGCCAAGACTTGGAAGCAACCTAGGTGCCCATCAAGGGACAAATGGATAAAGAAGACGTGGTATATATACACAATGGAATACTACTCAGCCATAAGAAAGGATGAAATCCAGCCGTTTGTGACAACATGGATAGACCTTGAGGGAATAATGCTAAGTGAAATAAGTCAGAGGGAGAAAGTCAAATACCATATGATCTCACTCATAAGTAGAAGATAAAAACAACGACAAACAAACACATAGCAACACAGATTGGATTGGTGGTTACCAGAGGGAAGCGGGAAGGGAGGAGGGCGAAAGGGGTGATTAGGCACATGTGTGGTGGTGGATTATAATTAGTCTTTGGGTGGTGAACATGATGTAATCTATGCAGAATTCGGAATATATTATGATGTACATCTGAAAATTATATAATGTTATAATCCAATGTTACCACTATAAAAACAAAAATTAAAATTAAAAAAATAAATAAAATGGGAAAAAATTAACCTATATTTCATTCTAACACATTCTCTAATCTTTGCTAACAATGACCCCACTGCCTGAAATGTCCTTCCTGTTATATTTGCCTATTAAAAATCCTACCTTTAAAAGTTAAAGATCCAGAGCATAGGAAGTGGGACCAAGATGGCAGAGTGACTAGTCTTCTTTGTCTGTCCCCCTTCAAATCTACAACTAATTGGACATTCATCAGTTAACAAAGGATATCCATATAGCATCTCAAGACGCCTGAGAGACCCATGCTGCTATACATTGGAAGGTGGATGGACTTCCTCCCGGGAGGAGGTGGAGATAGGTGAAAACTCTCCAACCCCCGACCCCCGGACAGCCTAGTACCTGCAAGAGGCTCTCTTCCAGCGGACTGCCCCATAGCTTCATCATGCACCAAGGGCGGGAGTGTGCACTCACTGGCAGAACGACAGTGGAAACAGGTGACTACAGCCCTACCTAAGCCCCCTGCGATTACAGCTAAGCCCAGGAGGAAACTCCAGGGTCCCGCGCTGCCAACAGGGAAACCCTCTGCTCATCATTAGCAGAGAGGCCCTGGCCAGCATTCAGAATGCCGGGAAGCTCCCAAAGAGCGGAATTCCCAGCAGGGCAGCAGCCCATCAGCCACTGCCAGGCTCCAGGACTCCGGCTGTGCACTGGACAATGCAAGAGGCACCCAGAGATCCTGTGGGCATGCTTTGGGGCCGGGTGGAGCTCAAGCGCCCAGCTTCATGGTCCAGGGGGAAACTCCAGGGTCCTGCACCGCTGGCAAGGAAAGCCTCTGGTCGCCATTAGCAGAGAGGCCCCGCCCAGCATTCAGAACACAGGGAAGCTCCCAAAGAGCAGAATTCCCAGCAGGGCAGCAGCCCACCATCCGCTGCCAGGCCCACGAACTCTGGCTGTGCCCTGGGCGGTGCAAGAGGCACCCAGAGATCCCATGGGCATGCTTGGGGGCCAGGTGGAGCTCCAGCACCTGGCTCTGTGGCCCAGGGGAAACTCCAGGGTCTTGCACTACTGGCAGGGAAAGCCTCTGCTCGCCATTAGCAGAGAGGCCCTGCCCAGCATTCAGAAGGCTGGGTAACTCCCAAAGAGCAGAATTCCCCACAAGGCAGCAGCCTGCCAGCAGCCGCCGGGCCCACGGACTACAGCTGTGTCCCAGATGGGGCAAGGGGCTCCCAGAGATTCCGTGGGAGTCATCTGGGGCTGGGTGGAGCCCCAGGGGACCAGCTCCGTGGCCCAGGGGGCAACTCCAGGTTCTCACAGCAGCCTCAGTGAAAGCCTCTGCACAGCACTAGTGGAGAGGCCCTGACCAGCAATCACAAGGCTGAAGGCCCTGGGGCAAAAGTAGCACAGCTAGGTGAGCTAACCACAGACTGCAGAAGATACCCATAGCTCTGCTGGGACCTATAGTGGACAAGTGAGATCTTGTGGGCTCTGACAGTGACAGAACTGTGATTATAGGTGATCCTGCCCCCGGCTGCTGGGGAAGCCCATAACACCGCTGCAGACCCCAAGGAGGGAGTGCTTCTAGGTGGTCTGCAACAGTAGACACCAGCAGCCTGAGGCCCCCATGCAATTGCCCCCACAACTGATGAGGGACCCCACAGGACCACTGTGACTACGAGGTGGGGCCCAGGTCCAGTCAGTAACAGCTGACAGGGTTCCTGGTCGGTGCAGTCTAAACAGCTGCTCCCCCCCACACACACCAGTTGAAACAAGTGGAAACAGTAACTAAACTCTATCTCTATGCGGAGGCACAAATCCACGCCATCAAGCAGTATGAAAAAATATGTTAAATCTCCAGAACAGAAGGAAAATGACAAGTACCCAGAAAACAATCCCAAAGACATTGAAATCTATAACCTAAATGACAATGAATTCAAAACAGCCATTATTAAAAAACTCAGTGAGTTAAAAGAGAATTCAGATAGACAACTCAACGAGTTCAGGAGCTGTGTCACAAAAGAGCTTGATACTATAAAGAAGAACCAATTAGAAATACTGGAGATGAAGAACACAATGGAGGAGATTAAGAAAAATCTGGACTCTCTGAACAGTAGGGTCGATAATATGGAGGACAGAATTAGCAATTTGGAGGATAGGAATATAGAAATGCTGCAGACAGAGGAGGAGATCAAACTAAGACTAAAAAGAAATGAAGAAACTCTCCAAGAATTATCCGAGTCAATTAGGAGATGCAACATAGGGATTATCAGTATACCAGAGGGAGAAGAGAAGGAGAAAGGGGCAGAAGGCCTGTTCAAAGAAATAATGGTTGAGAACTTTGCAAACTTAGGGAGAGAGATGGAACTTCATGTGACAGAAGCCAAAAGATCTCCAAACTTTATCACTGTAAGAAGGCCAACCCCAAGGCATATAGTAGTGAAGCTAGCAAAAGTCAATGGCAAAGAGAAAATACTAAGGGCAGCCAGGCAGAAGAAAATAACCTACAAAGGAACCCCCATAAGGCCATCAGCAGATGTCTCAGGATATACCTTACAGGCTAGAAGAGAATGGAATGATATATTCAAAACTCAGAAGGACAAAAACCTGCAGCCAAGAATACTCTACGCAGTGAAAATATCCTTCAAATACAATGGAGAAATAAAAACTTTCACAGATAAACAAAAGTTAAGGCAGTTCATTGCCACAAGAACTTCTCTTCAAGAAATGCTCAGGAAGAAACTCATACCTGAAAAATCAAAAAAAGGAAAGAGGTTACAAAACCCAGAACAAAGGAGATAAGCAGAAGGACAATAACAGAATGTAGCAGCTCTCCATCAGAACAGGTTAGCAAAAGTTAAATAAAACATTAAAGATAAACGGAAGGGAAACACCAAGAATTAAATATGACCTTGTCATTTTAACCGCAAACTCACAACACAAGAAGGAAGAGGGAAAAAAAAATCTGACAATAACAACCTGGAAGGGAAAAAGAAAAGGGATGGAACGTTTTAATTTAAGGAAATAAGAGCCTATCAGAAAAAGGACTATCTCATCTATGAGATGTGTTATACAAACCACCTGGTAACCACTAAACAAATAACAAGAATAAAGACACAAATTACAAATAAGAAGAAAGCCAATACAGAAATTTACCTACCTGAATTAGGAATCCAAAAATCATGGGACGAGAAACAAAGGAAATGCAAAAGAACCAGAGAACAAGTGATAAAATGGCAGCAGTAGGCCCCTACATTTCAATAATCACTCTAAATGTAAATGGATTGAACTCTCCAATCAAAAGAAACAGAGTGGTAGGATGGATCGAAGAACAAGATCCAACAATATGCTGCCTCCAGGAAACACACCTCAGCCCCAAAGACAAACACAGACTCAGAGTGAAGGGATGGAAGACAATACTCCAAGCTAATAATGAACAAAAGAAAGCAGGTGTTGCCATACTTATATCAGACAAAGTAGACTTCAAAGCAAAACAGATAAAGAAAGACAAAGGGGGGCAGTATATAATGATAAAAGGAACACTCCACCATTATGACATAACACTTATAAATATATACGCACCCAACACAGGAGCACCAAAATTTGTAAAGCAACTATTAACAAAACTAAAAGGAGACATCGACAACAATACAATAATAGTAGGGGACCTCAACACCCCATTCACACCAATGGATAGATCATCCAGACAGAAAATCAACAAGGAAATTATAGAACTAAATGAAAAATTAGACCAGATGGACTTAATAGGTATATATAGAACACTTCATCCAAAAACAGCAGGTTACACATTCTTCTCAAGTGAGCATGGAACATTCTCAAGGATAGACCATATCTTGGGAAACAAAGCAAGCATCAATAAATTCAAGAGTGTTGAAATAATATCGAGCATCTCTTCAGATCATAATGCTATGAAACTAGAAATCAACTACAAGAATAAAGCTGGGAAAGGGGCAAAAATGTGAACACTAAACAACATGCTACTGAACAAAGAATGGATTATTGAAGAAATTAAAGGAGAAATCAAATATTATCTGGAGACAAGTGAAAATGAAAACACGCCATACCAACTTATTTGGGACGCAGCAAAAGCAGTCCTAAGAGGGAAATTAGTTGCAATACAGGCTCACCTCAATAAGTAAGAAAAATCTTATATAAACAACCTCAAATGACACCTAACAGAATTAGAAAAAGAAGAACAAACAAAGCCCAAAGTCAGTAGAAGGAGGGAAATAATAAAAATTAGAGCAGAAATAAACGATATTGAAACAAAAAAGACAGTAGAAAGGATCAATGAAACAAAGAGTTGGTTCTTCAAAAAAAATTAACAAAATCGATAAAACCTTAGCCAGATTCACTAAGAAAAAAAGTCTCAAATAAATAAAATTAGAAATGAGAGAGGAGAAATCACAACAGATACTGAAGAAATACAAAGGATCATAAGAGAATACTTTGAAAAACTATATGCCAACAAATTGAACAACCTAGAAGAAATGGATAAATTCCTAGACTCTTACAACCTCCCCAAACTGAATCAGGAAGAAATAGAGAATCTGAATAGACCAATCACAAGTAAAGAAATAGAAACAGTAATCAAAAACCTCCCCAAAAATAAGAGTCCAGGACCAGACGGCTTCTCTGGAGAATTCTACCAAACAGTCAAAGAAGATTTAATACCTATCTTTCTCAAACTACTCCAGAAAATTGAGGAAGATGGAGCACTCCCTAACACATTCTATGAAGCCAACATCACCCTGATCCCCAAACCTGACAAGGAGAACACAAAGAAGGAAAATTACAGGCCATTTTCACTCATGAACATAAATGCAAAAATCCTCAACAAAATTTTGGCAAACTGAATACAGCAATACATCAAAAAGATCATACACCATGATCAAGTGGGATTTATACCAGGGACACAGGGATGGTTCAACATCCGCAAGTCAATCAACGTGATTCACTACATCAACAAAATGAGAAAGAAAAACCACATGATCATCTCAATAGATGCAGAGAAAGCATTTGACAAGATCCAACATCCATTTATGATAAAAATCCTCAATAAAATAGGTATAGAAGGAAAGTACCTCAATATAATAAAGGTCATATACGACAAACCCACAGCCAACATCATACTCAATGGACGAAAACTGAAACCCATCCCTCTGAGAACAGGAACAAGACAAGGGTGCCCACTTTCACCACTCTTATTCAACATAGTATTCGAGGTGTTGGCCAGAGCAATTCGGCAGGAAAAAGAAATAAAAGGAATCCAAATAGGCAACGGAGAAGTAAAACTCTCACTGTTTGCAAACGACATGATCTCATATATAGAAAACCCCAAAGAATCCATAGGAAAACTATTAGAAACAATCAACAGCTACAGCAAAGTTGCAGGGTATAAAATCAACATACATAAATCAGCAGCATTTTTATACACTAACAGTGAACTAACAGAAAAAGAACTCAAGAACTCAATCCCATTCACGATCACAACAAAAAGAATATAATACCTTGGGATAAATTTAACCAAGGAAGTGAAAGATCTATACAACGAAAAGTACAAGACTTTCTTGAAAGAAATCGATGACGACATAAAGAGATGGAAAGACATTCCATGCACATGGACTGGAAGAATAAACATAGTTAAAATGTCCATACTACCTAAAGCAATCTACAGATTCAACGCTATCCCAATCAGAATCCCAAGAACATTCTTTACAGAAATTGAACAAAGAATCCTAAAATTCATATGGGGCAACAAAAGACCCTGAATTGCTAAAGCAATCCTGAGAAAGAACAAAGCCGGAGGCATCACAATCCCTGACTTCAAAGCATACTACAAAGCTACAGTAATCAAAACAGCATGGTACTGGTACAAAAACAGGTGCACACATCAATGGAACAGCATTGAAAGCCCAGAAATAAAACCACACATCTATGGACAGCTAATCTTCGACAAAGGAGTTGAGGGCCTACAATGGAGAAAAGAAAGTCTCTTCAACAAATGGTGCTGGGAAAACTGGACAGCCACATGTAAAAGAGTGAAAATCAACCATTCTTTTTCACCATTCACAAAAATAAACTCAAAATGGATCAAAGACCTAAAGATTAGGCCTGAAACAATAAGTCTTCTAGAAGAGAATATAGGCAGTACACTCTTTGACATCAGTTTCAAAAGAATCTTTTCAGACATCATAACCCCTTAGACGAGGGAAACAATAGAAAGAATAAACAAATGGGACTTCATCAGACTAAAGAGCTTCTTCAAGGCAAGGGAAAACAGGGTTGAAACAAAAAAAACAGCCCACTAATTGGGAAAAAATATTTACAAGTTATTTATCCGACAAAGGGTTAATCTCCATCATATATAAAGAACTCACACAGCTCAACAACAAAAAAAAATCAAACAACCCAATCAAAAAATGGGACATGAACAGACATTTCTCCAAAGAAGATATACGGATGGCCAATAGACACATGAAAAGATGCTCATCATCACTAATCATCAGGGAAATGCAAATCAAAACTACACTAAGATATCACCTTACACCTGTTAGAATGGCAAAAATATCCAACACCAAGAGTGACAAATGTTGGAGAGGCTGTGGAGAAAAAGGAACCCTCATACACTGTTGGTGGGAATGCAAACTTGTGCAGCCACTATGGAAAACAGTATGGAAATTTCTCAAAAAGTTAAAAATAGAAATACCTTATGACCCAGCCATCCCACTACTGGGTATCTATCCTAAGAACCTGAAATCAGCAATTCCAAAAGTCCCATGCACCCCTATGTTCATCGCAGCATTATTCACAATAGCCAAGACGTGGAACCAACCTAAGTGCCCAGCAACTGATGATTGGATAAAGAAGATATGGTGTATATATATACAATGGAATACTACTCAGCCATAAAAAAGGACAAAGTCGTCCCATTCACAAGAACATGGATGGACCTTGAGGGTTATTATGTTGAGTGATATAAGCCAGACAGAGAAAGACAAACTCTGTATTACTCCACTCATAGGTTGTAGTTAACATATAGACAAAGAGAACTGATCAGTGGTTACCAGGGGAAAGGGGGGGTGGGGGAGGGCACAAAGGGTGAAGTGGTGCACCTACAACATGACTAACAATAATATACAACTGTAATTTCACAAGGGTGTTAACTATCATAATCTTAATAATAAAAAAAAAAAAACTAAAGATCCAGGGGCTGGCCTGGTGGCATGATGGTTAAGTTCGCGCACTCTGCTTTGGCTACCCAGCGTTTGCAGGTTTGGATCCCAGGCGTGGACCTACACACTGCTTATCAATCCATGCTGTGGCAGCATCCCACATACAAAATAGAGGAAGATTGGCACAGATGTTAGCTCAGGGACAATCTTCCTCACTAAAAAAAATAAGGTCCAGCCCCTATGAGTCCACTTCCATGAGGCTTTCTTTGATCTACACAGCCAGAAGTGATAGTTTCCCTCTTCTGAATGCCCAAAGCACTTTGCTTGGAACTTTCTTAGGCTATTCATTATAGTCTGCCTTATACTACAGTTATTTATGTGAATCTCTTATCTCCCCTTTGGCTTATAAATTCCTGGACGGAAGGGAGTGGATCTTTAATTCAGCAATCATTGATTTAGTGACCAGAGCATTCCAGGCACTCTGTTAGAGCCTGAAGGCTACAAGGATGGATTGGATTCTCCCTACTCTTAAGGAACTCATAATCTAAAGGGAAAGGCAGAATGCGTGCAATTGTAATATAAGTCACACTGTGATAAGTGCTGTGGGAGATTAAGGTATTGTGTGCCTTCTATGTACCAGGCACCTTATATGCATTCCTTCATTTAATCCTCATACAACCTGCAAGATAAACATTACAATTACGTTTTACAAATGAGGAAATTGAGACTTGGAGAAGCCACATAACTTGCAGAAGATCGGGGATTCAAAACCAGGTATATTAATGTACAAAGCCCATACTCTTTCTATTTTACCATGATTTAGCACAATGCCTGCCATCCAGTAGATGTTCAATAAATACCTGTTGAATGAATGACTAGAGCAGTGGCATCCACTATCCTCTAATTATACATATTACATATATACACTACATAGAACAATTTAAAGAAATGTAAATAAAAAGGTTAAATTTTGTAGTATCTACTATTAATCCTGCAATCCTCAATTGATCCTTCGTTACCTAACCTGGCCTTTTAATTATTGGTAATTCACCTTGAAGTCTACCAGGTTCCTCTATGTCAATAATTCTGAATTGCTGAAAAACTATGATACCTCACATCTTTAAAGAATGGCTTTCCACAACTGTTCCCTTCAACAAAGCTCTGAAGGCTTGGTGAAGGCAACTGAAGATTTACAAACAGTGGTTAAGCATTATTCCATGTACTTGTATTCAATGCTTCATTCATCAACAAATATTTATTTAACACCTCATATATGGCATATACTCTGCCAGAGCTGTCAGGAAAACAAACTTTGATTAATGGCATGCTTATCAAGCCATCATCTTAGCCAGTTTCTTCAAGTCTCAAAACCCTGCAACAACAACTTCATCAGTCATGAGGGAAATACAAATTAAATACACAATTAGATATCACAACATGCCCAACAAAATGCCTAAAATCAAAAAGACTGACAACACCATATGTTGACAAGGATATGGAAAAACTGGAACTCTCATACACTGCAGTGAGAGTGTAAATTGGAATGATCACTTTGGAAAACTATTTGGCAGTATGTACTAAAGCTAAAAATATGCTTATTCAGTGACTCAGAAATTCCCAAGTGAATATGGGCTCAAAAAGACATGCACAGAGTTTATAGTCATGAACTTTGTTCATTATAACCCCAAACTAGAAGCAATTCAACAGCAGAATGAACGAATAAATTATGGCATATTCACATAATAGAATGGCAATAAAAATGAACAGTTGTCATTCCGACAGCAACACAAATGAATCTCACAAAAATAATGTTGAGTGAAAGAATTCAGGTACAAAAGAGTATGCAGCGTTTTATTCCATTTACATAAAGTTCAAAAACAGACAAAACTAATCAATTCTGTTGGAAATGAGGTTTATGATTACCCTTAGATGAAATAGTTACTTGGAGGGAGCACTTTGGGGAGCTTCTAGGCTGCTGGTACTGTTCAGTTTGTTGATTTGGGTGCTAATTGCACAAGTGTATTCACCTTGTGAAAATGCATGGAGCAATTTGTGCACTTTTTGTATGTATGTTATACTCCAATAAAGAATAAAAGTTACCAAAAATCAAACTCTGCGGTATCTTCCACTCTTTTAGCAGAGTCTCCTAAACTTGCCTGATCATGAGAATCGCTTGGGGCCCTTGTTTAAAACATAAATTTCTAGGCCTCATCTCAGACTTTCTGAATCAGGATCTCTGGAGGTGGTGAAGTACTGAGAATCAGTGTTTTAAAAACAATCTTCCAAAAATATTCTTTTTTAAAAAACTATTTTATTGAGGTATAACTGACATGTAAAACCTGTACATATTTAGTGTTTACAACTCAATGAGTTTGGGGATGACTGTACACCTGTGAAGCCATCAACACCATCTCAAGGCCATAGGCATATCCATCACCTCCCAAAGTTGTTTCCTCTTGTCCCTTTATCATTATTATTATTTGTGTATATGTGTGTGTATGTGATAAGAACACTTCACATAAGATCTACCCTCTTCGAAAAATTTTAAGCATACTGAAACACAAATACTGTATGGTCTCACTTATATGTGGAATCGAAAGTAGTCAAACTCGTAGAAGAGTAGAATAGTGATTGCCTGGGGCTGAGAGGAGGGGGAAATGTGGAGATGATGGTCAAACAGTACAAAGTTTCAGTTATGCAGGATACTGTTGATATGACACAAATTTCAGAAAACTTTTTCTATGACATTTAAGAGCTTTTTGTTTGACTGAGACTTTCTTATTTCTTCCCCAGTGCCCAACTCTGATGTCTAGCTACCCAGTCCTCTGTAGACATAGACTATCTAGAAGGTCCTTTAGAGAGCCTTGATTTCAGTCTTCTCCTTTTACGGAGTAGGAAATGAAGACCCAAGTTAGTTTTTAACTTACACAAAATTGTAAAAAGAATGTCAAAAAGACATAAGATATAGCAAGAAGATATCTGACCATGGCTATGTATTTGAAAAGATAAGAAATCCAAATTATGAATGCACATACCCCTAAAAAGATCTGTAACAGGAAAGTAATGTCTTCTTCTAATATATTAAAAAAGTCAAAGGTTGGGGAGAAATTTTCAAATGTCTTGGGAAAGCGAAGTAATCAAAATGACTTATGAAGCCAAATGGTTAACATTAGTATGATAAAGGATTGGAAGAACTGATTGAGATAAATTCATGCCATCAATCTAGTTTACACTTAACCAAAAGAGTGAAAGATACCCATAAAATTGATAGGATTTATGTGAAATAGAATAGAAGTCATGCAAAATGAAGTGAAAGATGCCATCACTTCCGATCATGCTATGGCAAGAACCTGAATTAATTTCTTAAAAGATTGGAAAGTTGGAAGAAGTGTATAAAGGTTAAGTAAATTCCTACTCTTACAGGAATTAGAAATATGATAAGAGGAATGATTGATGGCATATAAACTGAGTTCATCTTTCAAGATACTCAAGCAGGGTGTGTGTGGGTGTGATATTTAATGTGTGTATGGGGAGAAGATAATGTAAAGATTATTGTCAGGGAAAGAGTAGAGTCAAAGCGTCTAAGGTGAAAATAGATCATCTCTTCTGTAGAAGCAAATAATGAGGGATATAGGAAATTCACAGATGAAGAAGGGAAGAATGTTTAAGGCAAGAATAAGGCTGTGATTTTAAAACTTTAGTGTGTATGAAAATCACCAGGCACTAAGGAGCTTGTGCAAATTAAGATTCCTCTGTTCCTCTCCCAAGGACACTGATCTAGCGGATCTACGTAGGGCCCAGGAGACTGCATTTTAACAAGAACATCCCCCTACACACACACGTCACACCAAGGAGTTTCTGAAGGACACTAAAGTTTGAGAACCACTAAACCATGCTATAGCCAGGGGAGGATGGTGAAACTATGGCTAGTGAAAAATCTCCAATGTCTCTCTATCCACTTCCTCCATATTCAAAGTCCTAGAAGAAACTAAACACCTAGGTCCTGTGACTGAGCCTAGGTCATGTGCCTGTATCTTAGCTGTTGGGGGCAGGAAATAAGAATGTTGGCCGCTCTTGACCTCTGTAATGAAAGGCAGAGCACTTTCTTCCACCAAAATACACACAAAGGACAGTTCCCACAAACATAAAGAGGGTTCAGATGCTATGCAACTGTAAAGAGATTGACAAATATTTACATAAGGCATCACTTGTGAAATCTTGATCAAGTTGTTGAAGATAAGAAGAGTGCCTATGTTGGGTGACGTCATTGCCGAGCCATTTTGAGATCAGTAAGTATTAGTAAGTATTTTGAGATCAGTAGACCAGCAATTGATATGAATTTTACAGTTGCAGACACTGATTCAGAGAAGTTAGTGTGACTTGCTAAAGGCCTCCTAACTAGAAAGTGGCAGGACTGGGATTAGGCAGACTCTATGAAGGAGGGAGTATTTCAGCTGGACTGCAAAATAAAAGGAAGACTGAAACTAGCAATGAAGGAGATGGAATCGGGGTGAAGAGAGAAGTCTAGGCTGGGGGCACTTTATGAGTAGGATGAGGCAGGACTAATAAGATATGTTCAGGGAAAACTAAATAGTCCAGTTTAGCTTGATGGAAGGCTTGTATAGGGAAAAAGTATAGAGGAGATATAAAGTAGATAGGAGTCAGATCTTAGAGGGCCTTGGGTAAATGTTTTAGGAAGAATAATCTGGCCATAGTGTATCAGATGGCTTAGAACATGGATGCAGGGATGCCATTAAAGTGGCAAAACACCAACCAACCAAACATAGTGTATAGAAGCCAAAGCTCTAGAGTCAGAAGGTCCTTGGGCGAGTTACTTAACCTCTCTTTGCCTCATATTTCCACATCTGTCAGATAGAGTTAATAGTAATATCTACCTCATAGAGTTGTGGTGAGAATGAACCGAGATAAGGGACATAAAGGCCTATGAGTGTACTAGTCAGGGTGCTAGCAAAAAAAAAAAAAAAAAAAAAAAAAAAAAAAAAAAAACAGGCGGCACACTCATATTAGGTAATTTAAGAGATTTTAATAAAGGGACTACTAACAAAGATGTGGGTAGGGTGTAGGGAAGTTACAAGGAATAGTAAAGTACCTGGGGACAAATTACAGTGGGATTATTACCACTCTTAGTCCTGTAGGAGGGAGGAGAGGGAGAAGTGGGAGAAGTTAGTTGATGGGACAGAAGGATGTTGGGAGGGTCATCTATCAGGCACTATGAACTTAGCCATTCCACTGTGACCCCGCAGGGAAGGAGCTCAGGGAATAAATACCCTGACCTTACTCTCCTTCCTCTCCCAGATCTCCTGCTGTGTCTTCTCAATGGTGGAACCCAAAAGGAAGCCAGAATATAAGAAAGCCCATTAACGATGTCAATACAGGTCAATTTCCTCCAGGGACACAAAGCATGGGGAGGAGTGGGGAGAGATGAAGAGTGAAACTGGAAGAACAGTAAATGTGTGCCCAATAATCAGTGGTAGTGTGATTTAGATTCAGGTCCTGCAAGGTCCCAAGGCTTCTGGCTTACTGGAGCCATTGTACCCTTTAAAATTTAAGGGATTATGGGGAAGGTTTGATGCTTTATATTTCTTCTGGTTACCAATGTCTGTGAGTTTCTCATGCCTCCTGGGTACATGGTTTCTTTTCTGTACTGTGTTACCTCCCTGCTCGCTGCTTGATTCCTTCACTTTCCCATCTACTATCGATAGCTGTGTACTGGCAGATTTCACTGAAGGAACCAAGTATTTGCAGTGTAACAGCAAACAACTTAAAATTAAACATTAAATATCTCTCACCTTAAAAGTTCCTTAGCCACTCCATGCTGCTCAATTCTCCTCTCTCCTTCAATCTTCTCCCTACTTTCCCTCAGATCCCTAATATCCAAACCATGACATTATTGCTAATTGCTCAAGCAGAGCAGTTTAGCTCCAGGTTTATTCCAACTATGCCCCAAGGGTAATCTTTGGGCAATCAAAATGACCTATCCAGCTGTTTGCTAAAACAAACACATATCTCTCCCTCTAAGAGGAAATTTGCAGTTAGCTCTTAAACTGACACTTTTATTTTCTCCCCATTAGTTAGTTTGGTTGTTTTTCAGGCATGAGTTGATGAGCACCTGGTTTGATTGAGTGTTAAGAGGATTGAAAACAAAGGGACAGATGTGAGGTACATTAGATGAGAAAAATAAGCCGTGATGACTAAGTAGATATGGAGAGGCTGAGAGGGTCATCCAACAACAGGATTGCAGCCTGGGTGACTGGGAATCTTGATGCTTTCGGCTCAGCTTTGCTGCAGCCTGCTGAGAGCCATGCCATCATTTTCTCTAGAAAAATAATTAATTTGCACACATGTGTGGTGATGGACTATAATTAGTTTTTGGGTGGTGAGCATGATGTAATCTACACATAATTTGAAATATATTACAATGTACATCTGAAAGCTGTACAATGTTATAATCCAATGTTACTGCAATAAAAAATAAAATAATTAATTTGACTACCATAAAACATTGGGTTTTCTCTGTCTGCCTGTATGTGTGTGTGTAGGTGTGAACTCAGTGGAGCACCTTGGGTTTGGAGTGAAATGAGGAAATTCTGGTCAGGCAAGCCCTAACAGCAAGACTTACCTATCCTTTGCCTTGCTGAAACTTGTACTTTGTTCATGCTCTATTCTTGTTGGAAGGAGATTATCATCAGGCTGATTTCTGATGTCTCACAAAGACACATGGGAGCTCTATGACCTCACCTTTTCCATTCATTGAGAAGGGAAAGTTTCCGTCTCAGGCTGGGTCTCTTACTTTGGTCTCCTTCTCTCCAACTTTCCCACTCTTTCCTGTTGCCAGTTGTCCTCTCCCCCAGCTTACTGTCCTCCAGAAGCCACAGGTCGGGTGTGGGCCACAGCTGTAGCTGCTTTAACCCACATCCCATCACCCATAAATCACCCACACTAAACCATATTCCTTCAGTGTTGAAAAACTGATTTTCCTACAGTTGATCCGGAAGCACTGCAGGACACTGATATCTAATGTGCCTTTTTAAACAGTAACAATTTATTGAAATATAATTCACATACCATAAAAGTCAACCTTTGAAAGTGTATAATTCAGTTGTTTTTAGTATATTCCCTGAGTAATGCAACCACTACTACTAATTTCAGAATATTTTCATCATCCCCCAAAGAAACCCCATACCCATTAGGAGTCACTCCTGATCTCCTGTCCTTGCAGTCCCTGGCAACCATTAATCTACTCTCTGTTTTTGTATATTTACCTATTCTGGACATTTTGTATAAGTGGAATCATTTTATGTTTGCCTTCTTTCATTTATCATAGTTTTTCAAGGTTCATCCATATTGTAGCATGTTTGGTACTTCATTCTTTTTGATAACTAAGTAATATTCCATTGTATGGATATACTACGTTTTGTTTATTCAGTCACCAATTAATGGGCATTTTTGGTTGTCTCCACCTTTGGCTATTGTTGATAATGCTGCTATGAATATTCATGTACAAGCTTTTGTGTGGACATAGGTTTTTATTTCTCTTGGCTGTACATCTGGGACTGGCATTGCTGGGTCGCATTTTGAGGAACAGCCAAACTGTTTTCCAAAGTAGCTGTACCATGTACAATCCCATCAGCAATGTTTGAGGGTTCTAATTTCTCCACCTCACTGTCAACACTTTTTGTTTGTCTTTTTCACTTTAGCCATCCTGTGGGGATCGAAGTGTTATCTCATTGTGGTTTTGATTTGCATTTCCCTGATGACTAATGAGCTTGAACATCTTTTTACATGCTTATTATCCATATGTATGTATGTATGCCTTCCTTAGAGAAATGTCTATTCAAGTCTTTTGACTTTTTTTTAAATTGAATCATTTGTCTTTTTATTGTTCAATTGTAAGAATTCTTTATATATAAGTCCTTTATGAGATATACAATTTGCAAAAATTTTCTCCCATTCTGCAGGTTGTCTTTTCATTTTATTGATGGTATACTTTGAAGCACAAAGGTTTTGAATTTTGATGAATTCCCATTTAACTATTTTTTCTTTTGTTGCTTGCACTTTTGGTGTCATATCTAAGATACCATTGCCTAGTCCAAAGTTAACAAAGATATACTCCTGTGTTTCCTTCTAATAGTTTTAAACTTTTAGCTGTTACATTTAGGTCTATGATCCATTTTGAGCTAATTTTTGTATATAGTGTGAGGAAGAGGTTCCCAAACTAGTGGCTGCAAGCCAACTTGCCCCACCTCTGTTTCAGGATTTTTTGCTGGTAGCCGGCTATTCAATTCATGCCTTACGGACTCTTACTGCGCACAACGGGCTGCTTCTCACTACTGGCACTAAATCCCTTTCTCACCACTTACTTTGTCAACATATGGCTCAAATAAAATTTAGTGACCTTAGTATTTTTTCAGAGGGAAAAAGAAAAGCCTCTGAAGTCAATTGTTGCTATAGTATGTCTTTCCTACCTGCAGGAGAAATGGAAATTAAACGGCTTCTTGCTGCCACCTGCTGTCAGGCACAGTTCAGACAACAATTGGTGGCCCCAGAAGTTTGTTGACAGAGTTAGCAAACTTAAATACTTCAGGGGTTGGGTAGGCAGTAGGAGTGTGTGCCAGGTACTGGTTAGGAACTATGTGAACTGCTAGCATTAGCCCATAAAAAGCAGGCAGCAGTTCCTCACCTCTAGAGAATTATTGCCACAAAGGAACATTGGTCTAGTAAGGCCAGATCTTGGTTGTTTTTTTTTTTTTTTAAGAGAAATCCAGAAATCTAGATACTTAAATGTGAACTCTCATAATTTTTAGCCGACAATTTAATAAAATCAAGTGCCCTGCAGACAAAACAGAACAGGTCTCTAGGATAATAGTTTGCAACCTCTCTTTCTTGTGCCACAGCCCCAAAGATTATTTTGATAAATACAGGAGTCAAAATTAAAAGTAATCTGAGACAGCCCTGATTGCCTAGTGGTTAAAGTTCAGCTCTCACCACTTCAGCAGTCCAGTTTCGCTCTCTGGTGGCAGAACCATACCACTTGTCAGCTGCCATGCTGTGGTGGCAGCTCACATAGAAGAACTAGAATGTCTTACAACTAGGATAGATAATTGTGCATTGGGGCTTTGGGGAGGAAAAGAAAAAAAAGGGGAAGATTGGGAACAGATGTTAGCTCAGGGCAAATCTTTCCCTGCCAAAAAGAAAAAATTAAAAGCAATTTTCTCTAATGAAGTTCAAGTGATTTAGTGGTGGCTCAGCATCGTCAGGCTGCCTGGTTTATTTTGGAATCTGAAGACCTGGACTTCCTTAAGGACAGACCAAATTTTCTGCATCTTTGTGTCCCCATCAGTGAGTACATTGCCCTGGACGGAGTAAGTGCTTAATCAACACAGGATAGATGAACAGGTTTATGCTTTGACCCTGCCACTGAACAGCTCTGTAATCTTGGGTGAATTAAGTAGCTTCCCTGAGTGTCCATTTCCTCATTTGTAGAATATGAGGTTCAACTTTTGCAAAAGTGACCTTTATACAAAGATGACTTGATAGTGGTGAAAGACAAGCTGAATAAAGGAATATTTAAATTCTTCGGGAAGAAGTTCCTGAGCATAAACTGAGTGAACCACAGCCCAAAGGTCCTCAGATTTCGAGAAAATCAAAGTCATACTAAAAAGAACCCTGATGAAAATGAGCCACAGAACAATTTGACACAAGCTGAGAAGATAGAATGTTTCAGCTTGAATATAAATTAAAGTAAATTGGATGATTAAAGCTAAAACCACAACTTTGCCCTCGTGCACTATTCAAAACCCTCTACCTAATTAATTGAATGAAGTACAAATATTTCCAATCTTGAAAACATCATAAATTGTGGTGATTGTGAGGGTCAAGTGTCAAGATGGAAATATTAGTAAGTTGCACACTAAACACAATGTTTCCCCCAATTACCTGATCATAACACTCACCTTGCAGCGAGAGATTATCAAAATACATATTCCCAGGCCCCATTGCTTGTGATTTTGATTCAGTAGGTCCAGGCAGATAGAATCTCTTGTATCTGTATTTCACAAGGCCCCCAAGTGATTCATATGATCAAACAAGTTTGGGAAACTCTGAAGAGGATTTGGTTTCTGAATTGAGTTCTAGGCAACTGCTAGTAACGTAAATTTGCAAAAGTCACAAACTCTGAGCTGAGTTCCCTCCCCATAATAAAATGAGAAGTTGAATTACCAGATTTCGTTTTGATAACAAGATTTTTAAGGCCCCTTTATGATCTAAAAATCTATATACTATGTTCACAAAATGTATATTTGAAAAAAAAGAAAAGCATACTCATTTCCTCCATCTCTTTTATTCCTACTGTTTCAGAATCCCCACATCTCTATAAAGGAAGAACCATTTTGACCAGCTCTCACATTTTTGAAGGGCTCTATTTATACTTTTAATGTTTACTTCAGACAAGATTGTCCATCCTGTTCCAGACATAAACTGACAAAATTGAAGAAAATGGCATTTATCAGACAACTTTATATTTGTGTCTTATTATTGAACCATAAGACATAAAGAACATTGTTAATTACATTTATAATGTTTTGTTTTTTGAATATATTATATCACATTATTTGGGGAGGTTGGTGATGTTAAAAGTTTCGATATGGTAAATATAAGTATTTAAAACATCTCACAATGTTTAAAACCTGTTTTAACATGTCTTTGTCATTTCCTTTTAATATATCAAGAGCCTAAGAAATAATAGTGGTAGCCTAGGCCTCTTTTGAACTCTGAGAGTCCCTATCTCTAATTATATTTTGGAAACATCCTTCCTGTCATCCAAGGCTAATTGTTCCACTCATGCTCTTATCCCATTACTTCTGTCTCCTCTGGAACATTTTTCTATTATTTATTGCAGTGTCCCCCTCTTTAGGATCTCACCTATATAGCTTTTCCTTCTTGATCTTCTTCAAGCAATCCTTTTCCTCCTCTAGTCCCCTAGCTGAGTTTTCCCAAGGTTTCAGTCATAGCCTATGTGCTCACAAACTCAAGTGCTCAAAGGGACCAGGCAGCAAACATAAATGACTCAATATTCTGTTGAGGGTTTCTGCTTGGTTATCCCACAATCATTTAATATGTCTAAAAAGAAATTCATCAACTTCCATTGAACCAGTCCTTCCTTCACCCCTACTTTATTTTCTTTGTCGATGACATGATAGTTCTGATCCGTCAATCTGGGACCAGTGAATAGCCCTGACAGAATTGAGTCAGACAGAAGGAGGTGCTGGTGACATCAGCATGATTGTGATACTGGCACAGATCTAGTCAGAATCCAGAATTATGCAGGAAACAGCAATCAGGTCAGTGTGGGTCGTGGGGACAGAGCATGGCTAGGTAGCATTTAAAGTACATTATATAATGCCAAAAAGGCACCTCAAAGCCAGGGAAGGCTCAAGCAGATCTGATCATAGCTCCAGGAAAAGCTTTAAGGAAACAGTTGCTTCAACTATGTTCTCCAGTTACATTTTAATTAGAGCAGTTCAGGACTGCTGGCTGTCAGTTATCCCAGGGAAAAACTCTTCAATGAGTGATTCTTAACCTTTCCTGGGTCATGAACCCCTTTGAGAATCTGATCAAAGTAGAATTTTTCCCTAGAAAAATGCACAGATTAACATACTCACAAATTATTATACACAATTTCAGAGGATTCATGAACCATCTGATCCTATTCATAGACCCTAGGCTGAGAACCTTTGCCACATATCTTAAAGGACTTTGGCTAAATAGAGCAATGCTGAATCTCCTTAGGGACAGAGTGGGTCAGGGAAGGAACTCCTTCGGCTGAATTTAGTATTAACGGTTCCTGAGTCTTCCCTGTTCTTTCTCCCAGTGGATTCCGTTAGGCTGGACTGCCAAAATCTATGAAAGGAAACCTTCGTGCCTGCTATTTTAAAATTTTTTGTTCAACAAGTATTATTTATTGAAAGTTTATTTTATTCCAGTTACTACACTAGGACCTGAGAAATCAGCAGTGAATAAGAGAGATAAAAATGGAACTTGTGGCCTAGTGAGGGATACTGACATTAAACAAAGAAAAATACGTTAATAGAAGTATTGCAAGTTGTAAATGTTAACAAAAGAAACAATTGAGATGAGATAAAAAGTTATAGGAGGCAAGGATAGAGAAAATTATTTCTGACAAGAAGGTAAGAAAGGGCCTTCTGAGGAATAGACTCATGCTGAAGTCTAAGGAGTTTGCCTTGAGAAAAATTAGTAGAGAACATCCTAAATGGAAGGGATGGCATGCATAATAACCTAGAAATAGGAAAGAGATTGCTTTGTTTGAGAAAGTGAAAAAAGACCACTGTCTTTGGAGGAGACTACATGTTGGGGAGAATGGCAAAAGATGAGGGTGTCACAATAGGAAGCAGTCCGATCATGTAGGGCCTTAACAGGGCCTTAACATGGTACCTGACTCTGAATTTTGTTTGAAGTGTAACAGGAAGCCATTGAATAAGTCTAAGTAGGAAAGTCACATGACTCAATTAACATTTTAAAAATCACTCTGCTGGGTGGAGAATGAATTAGAAGAGTCAAGAATGCAAGCAGAGAGACCTATTTGGAGTTTGATGTAGCGACTCAGATGGGGTTTGACAAAGATGGTGTCAGTAGAAGTCAGAGGTGGATTCCAGATATATTTTGGCACTACAATTGACATGATTTGCTGGTGTATCTGCTTAAGGCAGGAGTAAGACAAAAGGAAGGCAAATCAAGGAATCGAATTTTCAGAGCAAGGAATCAAGGACTTCATAAACTTCTGGCTAGAAAAACTGTTTGGATGAATGTTGATGCCATTAACTAGAATGGAGAAGATGATGGATGAGAAGAAAGTTTGGTAGAAAAAATCAGTAGTTTCATTTTCAGCATGTTTGATATTACTGTGAGATATCAGAGTGGTGATTTCAAGTAGACAGCTGGGCATGAAAATCTGAAAATACAAATTTGAAAATCATCAGCATCAGATAGTATTTGAATCCATGATCACTGATGAACATTGCTATGGAGAGAAGAGAGTCCATAAAGAGTATAGAAGAACGCTAGCATTTAGAGTCAGTTATAGGATGAGAAGCCAACAAAGGAGCCCGAGGTAGAGAAACCAGCTAAGGTAGGAACAAAAACCAGGAAAGACTAGTGTTACAGAAGTTGCTACAGACTGGACTGTGTTCCCCAAAAGTTCATATGTTGAAGCCCTAACCTCTAATGCGACTGTATTTGGAGGCAGGGTCTTTAGGGAGTAATTACAGTTAAATGAGGTTTTCAGGGTGGGCCCTAATCTGATAAGGTTGATGCCCTAAGAAGAAGAAAAAGAGAGACCAGAGTGCTCGTTCTCTGTCTCTGTCTCCATATGAAGACACAGTGAGAAGGTGGATGTCAGCAAGCCAGGAAAAGAGTCCTTACCAGAAATCAAACCATGTCAGACTTCAGTCTTGGATTTCCCAGCCTCCAGAGCTGTGAGAAATAAATTTCTGCTGTTCAAGCCACCCAGTCTATGGTATTTGTTGTGGCGGCCCAGGCTGACTAATACAGAACCAAGAGGAGAATATCTCGAGAAGAGAGGAGTGCTGTTGAGTCAAGCGAAATGAAAACAAAGCACTGACTATTGAACTTGGTGATACTGAGGTAACTATTGACCTTGACAAGAACAGTCTCTCAAGAGCAATGATGGAGACGAACGCCAGAAAATAGTGGGCTAAGGAGAAATGAAAATGTGAGGATGCAGAGACATCAACTACATCAACTATAGACAACTCTATTGGACAGTTTTGTTGTAAAGGGAATCAGAGAAGCAGAACCGTGGCTAAAGGGTGGCCTAAATTAAAAGCTTTTTTCTTTAAAGTAAATTGGAGCTAGTAGAAGATGTTTTATGCTGATAGAAATGATTGCATAGAAACAGAGAAACTGATGCAAAAGAGAGAAGGAATAACCAACTCAAAGAGCAAGTTCCTTGAGAAGTAAGAGGGATGACCCTCAGAGCATATGTTGACAAACTGGCCTTTGGTAGGAGGATGGATGTTTACTCACTCAGAAGAGAAAGTAAGAAGAAAATATGAGTGAAAGCATAGGTAGGGTTGTAGACTTGGTGGTGGAAAGAAGTGGGAGTTTTCTGTGATGCTGTCTATTTTGTCAATAAAATATGAATCAAAGTCAACAGATAGGAGTGAAAGTGAGGGAAGAGATATGGGAGGTTTGATGAAAGAGGAAAATGTTTGAAATAGTGTGCATAGGAAGCGACAAAGTGAGCCTCCTAGAGAAACATAGTGGCATCATCAGGCATAGTTAGGCATGAGTTTGAAGCCTGAGGTCATGCATTTAAAATAAAACTAGTTGATTCAATTGTGAAATTTTCCTCCAGCAAACTTTGCCTGCTTGAAGGCAGGCACAGAGAAGGTGGCCAATAGGTTACATCCAGTATTTTGATGATGGGAGAAAGGGACAAGTGCAATAATGAGTATGTAAGGGAGTGGTTATAATGATCAACCGTGGAAGCTAAGGTAGACAAGTGAAGACAGGAGATGGATAGGTAGGAAAGGTTTAATTAATTAATTAATTTATTTATTTATTTATTTCCAGGGAAATATTTGCCCTGAGCTAACATCTATTGCCAATCTTCCTCTTTTTTTTGCCTCCCCAAAGCCCCAGTGCATGGTTGTGTATCCTAGTTGTAAGTAGTTCTAGTTCTTCTATGTGAGCTGCCACCACAGCATGGCAACTGACAGACGAGTGGTATGGTTCTGTGACTGGGAAGTGAACCCCCGCTGCCAAAGTGGTGAGAGTGCCAAACTTCAACCACTAGACCATCAGGGCTGGCTCTATTTTAATTTATTTTTTAATTTTCAGGTAGAAGGGTGTTTTTTCCATAAAATTTTGATGAAGTATAACATACATACAAAAAGTGCACACATTATTTAGTGTACAGATTGATGAATTTTTGCAAAGTGAGCATACTCTTGTAACCAGCTCCCAAATCAAAACACAGAACATGACCAGGCCACAGGAAACCCCACTATGCACTCTTCAGTCACTACCTCCCAGAGGGTGACACTAACTTGACTTCTAACATCATAGATATGTTTTGCATGTTTTTGTATTTTATATAAATGGAATCATACAGTAAACACTCTTTTGTGTCTGGTTTTTTTTACTCAGCATCATGTTTGTGAGGTTGAGCCTTTCTATTGGAGTGGATATTTGGGTAGTCTCCAACTTTCAGTCTGAGGCTATGACTATGAATATGGCTGCTCTCGCTATTTTAGTTGCTGTCTTTTGGTGAACATATGCATTTCTGTTAGGTATATAACCAGCAGTGAAAATTATAGAAAAAAAGAATGTTAAGGGTCATACCATTCATATTAGATGCTATTTTGAAACTTGCATTTTTTTTATTTCTCATAACATTAGGAACATAATTCTATGTCAACCAATAAGGATAAGTAAGGAAGGAAGGAAAGAAGGAAGGAAGAAATTCACCAATTTTAATCATACAATTTGATGAATTTTAACAAACATACAGTCATGTAACCACCACCACAATCAAGATATAGACTATTTTGACACCCCAAAAAGTTCTTTCATGCCCCCTTTGCAATCAAGCCCCTACCTTCAGCCACAGACAATGATCCATCTGCTTTTAATCACTGTAGTTTTGCCTTTTCTAGAATTTCATATAAATGTAATCATACATTATATAGTCCCTTCTGTCTGGAATAATTCTTTTATGATTCATCTACATTGTTAAATGTTTCAGTGGTTTGTTAATTTTTATTGCTGAGTAGATTCTATTGCATTGACATGCCACAATTTATCCATTCATCAGTGGATGGACCTGAGGATTCTTTCCAGTTTTAGGTTGTTATGAATAAACTTGTTAAAGATAGCTGTGTACAATTCTTAGACTTTATGTCACATAAGACTAGTGACTAATGATGTTGAGCACCTTTTCATGTGCTTATTAGCCATTCACATGTCCTCTTTGGTGAAGTATCTGTTCAATTCTTTTTCCCATTTGGCCAAATATAAAGAATTCTTTAAAAACTGTGTTATAAGAGTTCTTTATATACTCTTGATTCAAATCCTTTATAGTATTTAAATATTGAAAATATTTTCTCGTAATTTATGGCTTGTCTTTTCGTTTTCTTGACAATGTCTTTTAAAGAGCAAAGTTTTTAATTTTCGTGAAGTCCAATTGATCATCTTTTATAGTTCATGCTTTTTCTGTCTTATTTAAGCCTAACCAAGATCACAAAATTTTCTCCTGTGTTTTATTATAGAAATTTGAGGGTTTCAGTATTTACATTTAATTTTATGATCCATCTTGATTTAATGTTTACATGGAGTGTAAGTTCAAGGTTCATTTTTCTCTGTGTGGATATCCAATAGTTCCAATACTATTCATTGAAAAAACTATCCTTTCCCCAATGATTTGCCTAGACATATTCCTCAAAAATAAGTTGAACATATATACATGGGGCAATTTCTGGACCCTATGTATTTCCTTACACCAATTGGTCTCTGTGTCTTTCCTTACACCAATATCACACTGTCTAGATTTCTTTAATTTTATATTGTCTTGAAATCAAGTAATGTGATTCCTCCATCTTTGGTCTTCATTTTCAAAATGGCTTTGACTATTTTAGGTTCTTTGCATTTCCATATAAATTTTATAATCAGATTATCCATTTCTAATAAAAATCTCCTGGAATTTTGATAGCTATTTCACTGCAACTATAGATCAATTTGGAGAGAGTTAACATCTTGACAATTAAGCTTTTCAGATGTGAATATGGTATATCTTTCTGTTTATTTAGGACTTTAATTTCTCTCAGCAATGTTTTATAGTTTTCAGTGTACACATATTGCACATATTTTGGTAAATGTACCCCTAATATTTCATGCTTTTGGTGTCATAAATAGTAATTTTATTTCAATTATATTTTTCATTGCCAGTATATGGAAATACAATTTATTTTTGTATATTGGCTTTATAATACAACTTTGCTAAATTCACTTATTCTAATATCATTTTATAGATTCCTAGGATATCTGCAAACAGTTAGCTGTATATCTTTTCTCATGCAATTTTTTTTTTGATGAGGAAGATTGGCCATGAACCAACATCTGTTGCCAATCTTCCTCTTTTTGCTTGAGGAAGATTGTCCCTGAGCTAACGTCTGTGCCAATCTTCCACTATTTTGTATGTGGGACACTGCCACAGCATGGCTTGATGAGTGACGTGTAGGTCCATGCCCAGGATCCGAACTCATGAACCCCGGGCTGCCAAAGTGGAGCGTCTGAACTTAACCACTATGCCATTAGGCTGGCCACTCTCATGCAGTTTTTTAAATTGAGATATAATGCACATGCCATAAAATTCACTCTTCTAAATTGTATAATTCAATAATTTTTAGTATATTCACAAAGTTGTGCAAACATCACCACTAGTTCCAGAACATTTTCATCATCCTCAAAAGACACCTCAAACCCATTAACACTCACTCCCCATTCCCCCTTCCCCTCCCTGTCCCCTGGTAACCATCTACTTTATGTCTCTATAAATTTGCCTATTCATGGAATCATACAATATGTGATCTTTTGTGATTGACTTCTTTCACTTAGCACGATGTTATCAAGGTTCATCCATGTCATAGCATGTATCAGTACTTCATTCCTTTTTATGACTGAATAATATTCTTTTGTGTGGCTATACCACATTTTGTTTATCCATTCATCAACTTATGGACATTTGAGTTGTTTCCACTTCTTGTTTATTATGAATGACGCTGCTACAAATATTTACATACATCTTTTTGTGAGGACATATGTTTTCAGTTTTCTTGGTTTTATAACTGGGAGTGGAATTGTATCATATAGTAACTCTATGCTTAACTTTTTTTTTTTTTAAAAGATTTTATTTTTTTCCTTTTTCTCCCCAAAGCCCCCTGGTACATAGTTTTATATTCTTTGTTGTGGGTCCTTCTAGTTGTGGCATGTGGGATGCTGCCTCAGCGTGGTTTGATGAGCAGTGCCATGTCCGCGCCCAGGATTCGAACCAACGAAACACTGGGCCGCCTGCAGCGGAGTGCGCGAACTTAACCACTCGGCCACGGGGCCAGCCCCCTCTGTGCTTAACTTTTTGAGGAACCGTCTTACTATTTCTACAGTGCTGCACTATTTTACATTCTCACCAGCAAAGTATGAACATTCTAATTTTTCCACATCACTGTCAACATTTGTTATTGTCCATCTTTTGATTATAGCCATTTTAGTAGATATGAAATGGTATCTTATTATGGTTTTTATTCACATTTCCTTAATGGCCAATGATGTTGAGCATCTTTTCATGGGCTTATTGCCCATTTGTAGACCTCCTCTGAGGATATATCTATTCAGATCACTTGCCCGTTTTTAACTGAATTATTTATTTAACTATTCTTTATATATTCTTGATAATAGCCCCTGATATATACAATTTGGAAATATTGTCTCCCATTCTCTGAGTTCTCTTTTCACTTTCTTGATCATGTCCTTTGAAGCAGAAAAGTTTTTTATTTTGACTAAGTGCAATTTATCTAATTTTTCTTTTGTCATTTGTGCTTTTAAGTCCTATCTAAGAAGGCTCTGCTTAGATATGAGCAGAGTTGATAAAGATTTACCACTATGTTTTCTTCTAAGAATTTTGTAGTTTTAGCTCTTACAATTAGCTATTTGATCCATTATGAGTAAATTTTTGTGTATAGTGTAAGGGGTCCAACTTCATTCTTTTCCATGTCGATAGCCAGTTGTCTCAGCACCATTTGTTGAAAGACTATTCTTTCCACATTGAATTGTATTGGCATCTTTGACAAAAATCAATTGGCCATTAATCTTAGGATTTACTTGTGAACTCTCAATTCCATTCCATTGATCTATATGTCTGTTGCTATATCAGTACCACACTATCATAATTACTGTAGTTTTATATAGTAAGTTTTGAAATCAAGGAGTTTGAGTCTCCAACCTTGTTTTTATTCTTCAGGAATGTTTTAACTATTTTCTGTAAAAAATAGGCAGCTGTGATTTTGATAGGGATTGCATTGATTCTATAGATCAATTTGAGGAGTATTGCTATCTTAACAATGTTACCTCTCTTTATCCATTAACATGGGGTATTGTTCCATTTATTTAGATCTCTAATTTCTTTTAATGATGTTTTGTTGTTTTCTGTGTATATATCTTGAACTTTTGTTAAATTTATTTCTAAGTATTTTATTATTTTTGATGCTGTTGTAAATGCAATTGTTTTCTTAAATTCCTTTTTGGACTGTTCGTTGCTAATGTATAGAAATACAACTGATTTTTATATATTGACTTTATATCCTGCAACCTTGTTGAACTTGTTTGTTAGCTCTAGTTGTTTTTTAAGGGATTCCTTAGGATTTTCTATATTCAAGATCATGTCTTCTGTGAATAGACATAATTTCACTTCTTCCTTTCCAATCTGGATGCCTTTTATTTCATTTTCTTGCCTATTTGACCTGGCCAGAACCTCAAATACCATTAATGATAAATAGAAGTGATGAGAGTGGGCATCCTTGTCTTTTTCCTGATCTTAGGTGGAAAGCTTCCAGTCTTTTCCCATTAAATATGATGCTAGTTGTGAGGTTTCCATAAATGCCTTTTATCAAGTTGAGGAATTTCCCTTCAACTCCTAGTTTTTTAAGTGTTTCTTTATCAATTAAATATGACAATCTGCTTTTAACTAGAGTGCTTAGACCAGGAGTCAGTAAATTATGGCCTATAGGCCAACTCCAGCCCAGCCCACTGCTTGTTTTTGTAAATAAAATGTTATTAGAACAAAGTCAAGCTCATTTTTTTAATATATTATCTATGGCTGTTTTCATGCTACAATGGCAGAGTTAAGTAATTCAGACAAGGACTCTATGGCCCTTAAAACCTAAAATATTGGCTATTTGATCCTTTACAGAAAAAGTTCTCTGACCACTGATTTAGACAATTTACATTTAACGTCATTATGGATATGGTTGGTTTTAAATCTTGCTATTTGTATTATATTTATTCTATCTCTTCCCTTTTCTCTTTTTCCTTCTTTTCTTGCCTTCTGAATTTTTTCATAATGATTCGTTTTTATCTCCATACTTGGCTTATTAACTATATTTCTTTGTTTATACTTTTTCAGTGGTTGCTATAGCACTTGCAATATGCTCCTTATTACAGTTTACTTTAACTTTTCACAGTCTACTTTCAAATATATTTAAACCACTTGACATGTAGTGTAAGAACTTTACAATATTATATTTTCTTTTCCCCACTCTGGTCCTTTGTGTTTTTCTTCTACATATGTTGTAAACTCCACAATATATTGGGGGGCTTTGTTTACTTTAAAAAGTTATCTTTTTTGGTGTTTATATTTTTAAATTTTATCTTAAAATTTACATATGATAAATTTTTCTCCGTTTTTGTACAATTCTATGAATTTTGACCAAATAAAGAGTTGTGTAACCTCCACCATAATCAAGGTTTAGAACCTAGCATGGATGCTGTCCTGTCATGCTTGATCCTGGTAAAAAGGACTTATTTTTGCCATTCCGAGTTGTACCACCTAATTATTTTCTCATCAAATTGGTGGTTGGGCAGTGGAATAATTTGTGAATTTCTTGAAAGCTTGAGGGCAGTGCTCTAAAACTGAGAGAACAAATTCTTTCTCTTCTGAAGACCCATAGGTATCTCCCAATCACAATTCATTAATACATTTGTCCTCATAAGTCAGACTGGGGAGAAATCACAGGTCCTTGTCCCCAGGATAGCTCAGACTAGTTGTTCTCAAAATTTAGTGTGCATCATAATCAACTGAAGAGCTTGTTAATACAAAGACTTATGGGTCCCATGCCCAGAGGTCAGTAGGTCAGCAAAGGGACCAGAGAATTTACATTTTAAACAAGCTTCTAGATGAGGCTGATGCTTACATAGTGGAACCACACTTCTAGAACCACTAGCTCCGATTATAGCTATCATTAAAAAAAAAATTCTGCATTGCTTGTTTTAGCATGCTAGTTCCAGGCTCCTCTATTTCGTAGTAGCAGTGAGAGGAGAGAGTGAGAAGGGGGAAATTGGTGCACCTGAAGTAGATTTCAGAATTCTGGCACCATCATCAGCCCTTATACCATATAACGCATGAGTTGAAAAACAGATACGTGATATTTGCTGGTGTTTTATGTTGTTTGTTGTCTGATACCTTGTAAGTGAACAAGAAGGGCATAGAGCTCATAACTCAGAGTGCTAAAAATAGATAATCATGGAAAATGAATGCATTTGAAGGCTACTGGTTATACCCTCTAAACCTTGAAGCTTTTCTCTTTTTCCAAGACTTTGAGTTTTTCCATGAACTGACTCATCTGCAGTACTACCCAGGCATCTTTCCATATTTAGTGATATTATATTAAATTGGGTTTTTGTTTCAAAAAATACTTGTGTGATCTTTCTCTTTATGTAGGCCCTTAGAAACTCTTCAAATACATTGGAATTCCATAGACAATGTGAAAGAATAGCAAGATCACGACATGAACTTTCTCTACAAACTGGATTAGTTATATAGATAGAGCTATTTCAAGAGGTGAAATCTTTCATCACTTTATTTTACCCTTGACTGAAATTAGTCAGAAAAATAACTTTCTACTTGGCTCTTCTTTTAGTCATGTGGTGGTATAATTTTTTCAGGGAGCATGATTTTTTTTTTCAAAAATAGCTTCTGAAACTTTAAAACAATGTACAAACTGCAGTGATCAACGCTCTAAAATTCCTTTATGGAAGAATTACAGAACTGTGTGAGGGGATAACTTCTCCCTACCTTGCCCAGAATTAAAACACAGTGACTAATTAGTAAGAAATTTATATTTGTATACTGCTTTTCATTTTCCAAAGTGCTTCATGGGCATTATCTCATTTAGTTGTTCCCAGCAACATTATGATGATGGCAGGGTAGGTAATATTACCCCCCATTTATAGACGAAGAAATTGTGACTGAGAGGTTAAATGACTTAGTAGAGGTCACATACATCCTATAAGAGTCAGGCAGGACCAAGACCCAGGCATGCCGACAACTGGTCTCATGCACTTCTCATGATGTCAACTGCCTCCTCCAAGTAATAATAGAAACACACTTCACCCGTACATCACTCTTGCTCCCTTTATAGCCATGAATCCCTCAATATCTCTTCCAGTCTGTGTCTTAATGCTCTGTAGATTTTGCTGTTCTTCTGTAATGAAGAATCTACACATAGTATTTTCTACTGTAGGAATTGAATATTTGAATGTTTAGATAATTGTACTGACAGAAGATGGAGGATATTTTCCCTAATGGGGAATTAAAATTTTGTTTTTTCCAGTAAATGGAAAATTTTATAGTGAATTATAGGCCAGTCCAAACACTTTCCATCTAAACAGAGCCCCTTCTCTAAGGCACTCCTATGGCTGTCCAAGACATGGCTGTCCCAGCTACCTCTCTGATAATTAATGTCATTGATGTTGTTGATATCCTATACATATCATGGCATTTTGATTTTCTTTTACTTTTTTAATTAAGATTTAATTTTTTAAAGCAGTTTTAAGTTCATAGAAAAATTTAGGGGAATATACAGAGTTATACCCTCTGCTCCGCACATGCATAACCTCCTCCATTATCAACATCTTCCACCAGAGTGGCACATTTGTTACAATTGATGAACCTATGTTGACACATCACAATCACTCAAAGTCCATAGTTTACCCTAGGGTTCACTCTTGGAGTTGTACATTCTATGGGTTTGGACAAACGTGTAATGACGTGTATCCATCGTTATGATATCATGCAGAGTGTTTCCACTGTCTGAAAAACCCCTGGCAATCACTTATCTTTTTTCCATCTCCATAGTTTTACCTTTCCCAGAATGTCTTATAGCTGGAATCATACAGTATGAAGCCTGTTCATGTTGGCTTTTTTAACTTAGTGATATGCATTTAAGTTTCCTCCATTTGTTTTCATGGCTTGATTGCTCATGTCTTTTTAGTGCTGAATAATATCTGGATGTACCACAGTTTATTTATCCATTCACCTACTGAGGGACATCTTGGTTGCTTCCAAGTTTTTGCAATTATGAACAAAGCTGCTATAAACATCCATGTGCAGGTTTTTGTGTGGACATAAGTTTTCCGCTCCTTAGGTATGTACCAACAAGTGTGCTTTCTGGATTGTATGGTAAGACTATGTTTAGTTTTCTAAGAAACCACCAAACTTTCCTCCAATGTGACTGGAGCATTTAGATTTTTATCTGCTAGATTGTAACTTATGAGACCAGGCACTATATCTGTTTTTGCTCACCACCAGACTCCTAGGCTCTAGAGCAGGGCCAGGCACAAAGTGGGCAATTATATTTGCTGAATAGATAGATGAATTAATTATCTTAATTACGGAATCAAGGACATGCTCACTAAATTTGTAAATGAAACCAAATTAGGAGATGAGGCTAGCATCTTAAAATACATAGTAAGAATTTTACGTGATCCTGACAAATGGGAGAAATGGTCAGAAATAAAACAAAACAAGCATTGATAGGGTAAAATAGGTAACTATTTTCAGAAATGATTGTTAATATAAGTGTGGTCAAAATATAGTCAGTGTATGTGTTGACTTCATGTCTAGCCACCATATTTCTAGAAGAATGGTGACAAAGTTGTGAGTGTTAGTGGGGAAGGGAAGAATGAAGGATTAAAAACCAGATCCACATGGAGACTTGTTAAAGGACTTGCAGATACTCAAGCCAGGGAGAAGAAAAATTAAAGGTGTATAAGAGCAACCCAGATAATTGGAGGTCTATTATGTTGAAGAGGGATTGCATTGGCTAGTACATGGTGTGTAGATTGCCACTATCCCACTTCTGTGCCCTCAGGAGACATCACAACACATATTCCCATTGTAATATAAGCAGTGAATATCAATTGATCTAAACTGGCAAATAAGGTGAAACTCTCAAAAGTAATAATTAAGCAAACAAACTTATATGCTATATACAAAATTTAAGAAAACCATTTTTATTTCCAAGGCAATAGGAAGAGGAAACTATTTTAACTTTAACTTGACAGTCAAGATAAACTAATCTTTTATAGGCTTAGAACACAGTGCTTTCTTTAGGAAAAGTTGAGTAAGCTTACTTTGGATGTTTTACATTAGCCAACACAATTTTCAAAACATTAATTTTCATACAATCCATCATATTATGACTTAAACATTCATCTGAACAATGTTGTGCAGCATTTGCAACAACTTTAAGACAACAGATCTGTAGTGTTCTCAAAAGAAAAAGAAAGCAAAATGTTGAATCTTTCAGCCTTAGAGAAATTCTTATCTTTTAAAAAGAGAAATTGTTATCTTAGTGAACAATGACTTCTTGCACAGAGATGCTGAGCATTGTATTTATTTTGATTTTTTTCTTTTAACCTGCATTCTTGCTGAATAGCAGCCTACTTTTAGAAGCTACTCACTATCCTCAAAGGAGAAATTTGTATTTCTGATTTTATTTTTCCTTAAATTAAGAGAGACTTCTACAAAACCTATCTGCCATCTCTGAGATCAGAATTAGTATCAAAATAGTGGGAGTTGGAGGTTGCAGATTTCATCATTTCATAAGGAAGGACTTTTTAGCAAAGTAAACTGTCTCCATAATAGAATGGACTGCTTGTGAAGTCATTATTCAGAGACTGAATGACCACAAGTCAGGGAGTTGTAGAAGGATTCCTGCAATAGGTGAGAGGATAGAAAAAGTTCATGATTCCTAAATGTCTGTACATGGCCAGTTTATCAGAATCCCCTAGGGAACTCATTAAAAACAGACATTCCTCCCCCACCTCCCCACTGCTGAGATTTCAAAGTCAGGCACTTGGAATCTATACTTTTGATAAATGCTCTATGTGATTTTGTTGTATATCTAGGTTTGGGAATGAGTGGATTAGATCATCTCTGATATCCCTGCCAAAAACAAAAGCCTATAAACTGAATTCTGAAGATATCAGGGAGAGATGGGTTTTCTATTAAAGGGGGACTTCAAAGGGTAGAAAGACTGTGGTGAATAGGCAACATGTAGGATATTATCCTTAGTTTTTCAGGTTCTAGAAATTTCAAAGGAAACCGATACATGTTAATCAAACTCATGATGGCCATATGCCAATTTATCCACTTACAATAGATAAACTATAAATTTACAAAGTTTTTATACGGATTTTAGGATCAGGTTGTAACTTTCTACAAACAAGCCAGCTAGAATTCTGGAAGGGATTACATAGAATCTTTAGATCAATTTGGAGAGTATTGCTATCGTAATAGTATTAAGTCTTCTGATCCACGAACATGGGATATCTTTTCATTTATTTATATCTCCTTTAATTTCTTTCAACATTTTGTCGTTTTTAAGAGTCCAAGTTTTGCACTTCTTTTTCAAAAATTACTCCTAAATATTTTATTCTTTTTAGCGCTCTTGTAAATGCATTTTTTTCTTGCTTTCATTTTCAGATTCTCTCTCACAATTTATTTGTTGAAGAAACAACGCTGTTTTTTGTAGAGTTTCTCTCCCCAACATCTCCACTCCCAACCCAAGTCTGAACATTCTTGCTTACATCCTTGTGATGTTATTTAACATCTTTGTCCTTATGTTTTCCTAAAAATTCATAGTTATATCTAGAGGCTTGATCAGATTCAAATTCTATTTTTGATGAAATAATTCATAGTCACTGCTTTATTTTTCCATTAGGAGTCATGTGATATCTGGTTATTACTCTTTTTTGTAATGTTAGCAGACATTGATGATCATTGCCTAGATCCATTAATTCATTAACCGTTGTAAAATTCTATTATTCCTTCTTAATTTATTACCTAGAAATCTTCTAGTAAAACAATATTTTACTCACAAACTATTCGGTTACACATAGAAAGAATGCGTGAAAGAAAGGCAGGTTAAATGTTTGATTCATTATTTTATTTACCAGTTTAAAAATAATGAGCTACTTTTCTAGCTTTCTCCAAGTTAACCAATTATGTTTCTAAGTATCATTATGAACTCATATATTTAAACATATTTGATATATTTCAATCCATTGTAGTTATTGCCCTTACTGACATTCAAATCACTTCACGTTTGGCTAGACAGAGTCTCTTCAATTTGGCTCACAAATCCTTTTGACACAAGCCTAGTAGTGTTCTTGTATAGGGAAAAACCCAATCACAAGTCCAGGTTGTTACCTGTGCCTCTGACAGATCACCTATAAATCAGAGGTTCCCATGACTTCCTCCTCCTTGGGTTCCATTATTTGCTAGGGCGGCTCACAGAACTCAGGGAAACACTTACTTACGTTCACAAGTTTATTAAAGGATACAATAGAGAATACAGATGAAGAGCTACATAGCGCAAAGTCCGGGAAGTTCTCAAGTGGAGGAGCTTCTGTCTCTGTGGAGTTGGGGCACATGACCCTCCTGGTACATGGATATGCTCACCAATGTGGAAGCTCTTCGAATCCTATGCTTTTGGGATTTTGTGGAGGCTTCCTCACATAAGCATGATCAGTTATTAACTCCATTTCCAGCCCCTCTCCCTTCTCTAGAGAAGTGGAAATGGGGCTAATAATTCCAATTCTAATTATGGCTTGGTTTTTTCTGGGGATCCATCCCTATCTAGGAGCCATCCAAGAACCCACTCAGAGTTGCCTCAGCACAAAAGACATTCCTATCATCTAGAAAATTCCAAGGGATTTAGGAGTTCTGTGTCAGGAACTAGGGTCGAATACCAAATATTGGAACAAAAAATGCTCCTAGTGCTGTTATCAGTGAGGAATTTACAAGGGTTTCAGGAGCTCTGTGCCAGGAACCAGGGGCAGAGGCCAATACATATATTTTCTATTATCTCACAGTTCCTTAGCTTCTTTGCTCTCTGGTGTGACAAGATATTCCAGTTCATTTTGGACAGTTTTTATCACAGATTTGAATGAGCCATTTCTCTAAGAAACCTTGGTTCCCTTCATTGGGAAATGGTATTTAGAATCTCAGTCTGGGCACTAGAGGTACTCTTTGGTACTGGGATTTTCACTGTTTCTATGTGTTTTCAGTGAACAGAGCTTGAAAATACATGTTTTAAAAATAATAAAACTGAATTTGTACTGATGCTTTCAATAATTGGATGATCTTCAGAGATCTTTCCTTCAGACTATGGTAAAACTTGCACACTGACCTTATTACACAAGATTAGCCACATGTAAGCGATAAAAAATTATTGTGTCACCAGAACCAGTGACTTGCTTTTGGGCAATGATAGGTAAATAGTGACATATTCTTAGTGTTCAATTTTTTTTACATATCTATGGCTACCATATTTTGTGAATAAAACATTAGATAGTCCCATAAGTATTACTGTAAATCTGGGGACAGCAGAACAAAATATTCACAATCAGAACTATCTGGAAAATATGAAATTTATTGTTGCCATATAAATACTCTAGGCCAAGGATGGCGAACACATTGCCTCATCTATGGTAGTCGTCACTAACTAATCACTCTTTCCTACTGAGCTGGGTGCACCTTGGAATCCTCCACAGCATGATCCTCTAGAAAGCCACTACAAATCAATCTGAGTGGCCAAGCAAGATGATATATATTGCCATCCATGTCTAAGGCAAACCAATGTCTTGTTATCACATTCCAGCTTTTACAATTGATTAGGACAACAGTTACCCAATTGGGTTCTGAGGTCTACTAGTCTTGTTAATATGCGCTCCATAAACAAAAGGAACTTGTGGTCACAAAAGTTTGGGAAATATTGGGTTTAAAAAAAGTGGTTTCTTTGCTGCATGATTCCAAGAGTTTTTAATATTCTGATATGCATTGTGACTCTCCAGGAAGGGAAATTGTATGCAGTGTTTATGAATTTATTTGAACCCTTCATGGAACTCTTTGTTCACAAGCATTTTATGAAAACTCAATCAGGCTTTTCTTTTATATTAATACATTCCAATTACTTCTTCTTTAAGCCCAGGTCAATGTATTTAAAACCAAATCGGGATTGGGGACTTTTGGAGATTGAATTCATACACTGAATGCTGATTTTTGCATGTGCATGTCACTCTCCAAAGGTAACATTTCTCCAGTATGTAGAGGCAATCTTGGTTTAGCCTCCTATCTACTGACCACACTATGATTCTGTTTTTGGCAGAAAAGTGGGATGTCTGTGTGTGTGTGTGTGTATGTGTAATATGTTACAAAGGTAGGATTATATTATTTAATTATGCATGGAAGCATTATTAATGGACAGCATGGTTTAACAGACCTCAATGATGAATCATTTGAAATAGCCCAGTCTGAGAGCCACAAAACCACCTCCACTTGTTACTTTGAAACTCTGAGCTATTCCCTTTGTGCTGTTCCCTCACAACTAGCGGTAGTCATGTTGTTTCTATTCTACACGGATGGCAGCTGCTTTGCAAGTGACCTCTGGAGACTCTTTTAATATAGGGTTTGCAGTTCGGAGTCTTTGGGCTAACACAGGACTTCACCTACCCCTAGGGGTTCCAGCATTTGGCAAATATGTAATGCCTTCAGCAGTTATGAGCTTCTGACTACAGAACCGGGTATCCAGGCCCAGAAATTAAAAGGCCTTTAAAACTAGTTTTGGGGGATTCTCAGAGATGATTAAACTGTTTGGAAAATAGCATCTATGAGAAAAGGACAAAAGAGTCTAGATTCACCTCAAGATGAGAGACTCTAATATGAAGGACTTTTAATTTTGAGCAGTGCACAAAACAATTTATTGGAGCGCAGAAAGAAAACATTGGAACATCAACATATTTATTTTTTCTCATTCTTTTAAAATTTCTATGTTGGAGTATTTTTAATGCATGTGTATTATAATGTACATATATAATGTAATGTATAATGTATACATGCTCAGTAGTACATGTATACAATCTAAATACATATACATATATTGGGGCCCATCCTCAAATGTTTTCTTTTATTACAGATAAGAATGCGTGAATACAAAATTAATTTAGATGCTCCACTTCAGCTCCCCAGGTTTGGTTCCCAGGCATGGACCTATACCACTCATTGGTGGCCATACCGTGGTGGCAACCCACATATGAAGTAGAGGAAGAGTGGCAAAAGATTGGCTCAGGGAGAATCTTCCTCAGCAAAAATAATAATAATAATTAATTTAAAGGACTACGTGCCTCTCTTCTCCATCAGAAGAGTGTTTTAGGGTGTTGTGTGGGTGGAACTGGTTTAAGTAGGAGCACGAGGGATTCAGTTAGACCCATTCATTTTATTTTAAAATAACAAGAATTGTTGATGTTACAACATTCATTAATATTAAACAAATATTTTCGAGCATGTCCTGTGTAACAAGCATTGCCCTAGGCTCTGGGAATATGATGGTGAATCTAAACAGTCAGTCCTTGACTTTATACTAGTGCCCTATAGTTTAGTGGAGGAAGGTAGCTGTCAATTGAGTAATCATACATTTAAATATCTCATCATAAACAGATAAGTATTATGAAGGAAAAGCACAGTAAGCTACAGGAGGCTACAAGAGAATAAATCAGGGCACTTTATTCTGGGGTTATTGAGAAAGGTTACCCTGAGGAAGTGACATTTAAGCTGGAGCCTGTGGGTTTGACTGAGTGGTTGACTTGTGAAAAGGTAGAGAGTGAGTGGCCTAGATGGAGAGAGGGCATGTGTGAGGGCCCTGAGGGGGCACATGGTGAGTGAGGGACAGTGCCACACAAGCACAGAGTCTCAGACATCAGGGAAGCTTCAGAGATGGATCTACCTGACAGAGAGATGGGGTGCAGGCTAAATGACCCCAGGAGCTCCATACTCTTTCGATTTCAGGGGAAAAAAAGTCACAAACTAGTTGGAGGTACCAGAGGGTCACAGAGGACAAGAAGGGACTGCCTGGGTGGCTAGGCACAATTGGAACATTGCATTCTACCCCAGCAACATTCCTGGAAACCTCAGGTAATGCTCTCTGTGTGGCCCTCTAGAATGGTAACTGGTAAGGCTAAAGGACAGTGTGTCTTCTATGCCTGAGCTACAGCTGTGAACCTGTCCTTTTGCATTGCCACGAGAATGTCATGAGTAGTAGCCAGTTAGAGGGCCTGGTAATGTGTTGTGATCATGTATTTCCCTGAGTTATTTGAAACAAGACGACGTCTGTGCTATCCTCTTGGCAAAAGAAGAGCGTCTGGAGGTAAGGTAAATGAGATAGGTCGAAGGGTGATTGCAGGAAATGGGGCTGTGACCCTCGGCTGCAGAGGAGCCAAGCTGGAGACCAATATTTGACGGTCCATTGTCGCTGCGCCTACTAATCGGTGAGAGGAGGAGAGGAGGCCAAGGGCTACCAGGGTTGGACACTGAGCATGAAAGAAGAGTGAGCGAGCCAGGGAGCGTTCTCGACATGCAAGAGCGGGAGGCGCCCACACCGGGTTCCAGGACGCCAAGAAAGGGGCAAGAGGAGGCGGCGCAGCCCCGCCCCCTCCCCCGGCGGGCGCGGGCGCGAGACGCTGCGCGGCGGCAGCAGCGGGCGCGAGCGGCAGCTGTCAGGCCACCGAGGTCCAAGCTGCACTTGCTGCCCCATTGAGGACGAGGAGGCAGCGGGAGTGGTGACGGTGTCGCTGAGAAGCCAAACGGCCAGCACCCAAAGCTGACCTGCCTGGCGCCCGCGGCCCTCTCCAGTCTCTCTCCCATTGTACTGGGTAAGGTGCCGGTGCGTGGGCAGGGAGAGGGGCTCGCGACCGGCGGACGCGGGAGGCCGGGAGGTGGCAGGCCTGTGGGAAGACGGAGAAAGGGGGATCTAGGTGATCCTCGGAAGCACTTGCACCCTGGGAAGGGGGCCTAGGCGCTGCACGGGTCGGAGCTGGGGGGTTAGGTAACGGTAGAAGGGGGCGTTGCTGAGTAATCCAGAGCGGCTGCCAAAGCCGGGCAGAGGCGCAGGGCTCCGTGGGGAGCGGGTGTGGCTCAGTGCGCATGCGCCACAGGCGCTCGTTCTAGGAGCTGCGGGTGAGGTGAGAAGACCCGGGTCCGAGGTAGTTGGAACTATGCGTGACGTCTCACTTTCTAGATCCCCAATACAAACAGTGCTCCTTTCATAGAGATGACAGCATTCCCAGGCACCTAAGGAAGCTTCTTTTCCCTGTACCCTGCTCACTTAATGTCACCCAAACCTTACCTACCTGTTTGTCTCCAGGCAGTCTACTTGGGAAGAAGTGGCCTGGGGACAATGCCAAATAGTTACCTAGTGTGTCTTTGGGGTCATAGCCCCATAGCTGTCGTTGTGAGGAGTGAAAGGTTAGAGGTGAAATTCCACATTGGACCCTTCTAGTTGCATATAGGATATAAATATGGGCATAAAAGTAGGAATAGCGTTTCAGTGGCATAACGGCTGTGGCATATGGACTCAAAGCATGGAGGTAGCTGATAACTAGGTAGTTGTACAGAATGAATACAGTGCGTCAGAGCTTCCCCGCTACGAAACCAACCCCCTCCGCGCCAAGCATCAGGTTGTATTGGAAACAACCTACACCATTTAAGGTAGAGAGTCTCAAAGATCCAATCATTTCTTGTTTATATTGATTTTTACATGGATTAAAGGAAGCCCCGCCCAGTTCTCCAGTGCAATATTTCTGAATATTGTGCCAGGAATCAACAGTGAGTTGAGTAGCCTCAACTAGTGTGTCACCGCAAGATGGGCTTTCCCCACAGCTCCAACCATGGCTTCTCCCCTGTGCAGATTGCCACCAGGGCCACTTTCATCCACTGCTTAGCCCTCCCCTGCTGCTCTTCCCTCTCCCCCAGCCTTGCAGTACACATCCCTGTCAAGACTTGCTTCCAAACAATCTGCACTATGGATTTGAGCATCATTCCAACCATGGCAACCGAACGTACGTTGCCAATTTGCTTTTCTATCTTTCTTCTCTCCATCGTCACGCTAAAATGTCCTATTTTCAAAGGTTCAACCTTTTCCTCATCATTGTACTGCTTCCTCCCTCATCTCCACCCCCAACACCACCCCCAAGCATCACCAACTAAATACGATAGTTTTGATAAGCCTGTGTGGGTGTGGGCACAGCAGATTCAAAAGGTTTCAAGTGTGTTGAAGGACAGGGAAAGCTAGAGAGTATCCGTTAGGTAAATTTCTAATTCACCTTACTGCCCAAGTCTTAGACCCTAATTGGGGAAAAAAAAAAGTGAATAAACTATCCTTAGAGAATGCTTGTTAATCTATTTTGGGGAGTGGAGTAGGAAAGGGAAATTGCACCTCTAGGATATTTGAGTCGATTAAAGCAAGATCTTTCTCTGAATAGGACCAAAATCAGAATAAATCCTAACCTGGTGTGGGACCCATAAGGGATGCATAAGGGATTTGACTTTCCTATTAAATGTACTTAGGCTTATCAAAGAATTTCTTTGCCTATGTAATGCTATCTTCTTTAAGGTTTGACTTAAATTTGGCGTATTCTAGGGGAGGAAAAAAATTGTTTGATTTGCTTTTATGCTGTGCTATTTCTTTTTAAGTGTGTCCTAAAGAATATCACACTCATTTTCAAACAATAATGATGATGATGATAGGGACGATGGGGATCATGATGGGGATGCCAGCACCCACTGAAAACATAAAGTTGAGATAATTATTCTGCTCTTGTTTTTGGTGGGAATGGAGAAATTTATATATTTATTTTTAAAATCTGAGGGGAGGGGAGGGAAACTGGAGTATTTTCACTGACTTTCAACAGGTAGAATTCCTGTTAAGTCCCATCTAGAAAGTAATCCAGATGAGTCCATAACCTCTGCTCTTTAGTAACCTTATAAATAATAGTATTTGGACATCTTACAGAACTGTGGCTCTATTGTACCTTGGCGTCAATTCAGAGGCATTAGTTCTTGGCACCTGCCTAGACAATTAATAAACAAATGTTTATTGATTATCCATATGGAGGACCCTGGTGCTGCATAGTGAAGGGGCCACAAAAACATACACAAACAAGGGCCTTACTATCCAGGAATTTAAAATTTGGTTGTGTAGGAAAGACATACTTGGAAAAAAAGGTTTTGTTAACAAAATAATTCAGTATAATGGTGTTATTTCAACTGTAAATCATGAGCTCTGAAGCTTATATGTTAATTTGTAAACTCCTTGAGGATAAGACCTTGCCTTCAACATGTATGCATTTCCAACAGCGTCTACACCCAGTGTGTGCTCAAGTGAGGAAACTTTGCAAAGTAGATTAAGTAGGGAGAAACTGGAGGCAGGGAGAGGAGAGCCAGGAAACTTTCACCAAAGATTTGTGCAAGGAGATATGGGTCAAAATGAGGATGGTAGCAGAGGACAGGAAAAGGGTAAACCAAGAAAAAATCAGCAGGATTTAGTGACTGGAGGCAAGGAGACAAGCCTAAACTGTATTCATTTCTACCTCCAGGAAACAAATGGGAGTTGGAGACAGCAGAGGAGAGTGGAGGATCACCTTAGTAAGGACACAGCACACAGTAGGCACTCAAATGTGTTCTCAAGCATCAGTAGCAGAATTGGACCAGAAGACCCTTAAGGTCCCTACAACGCTGAGATTCTGTGGTATATACAGATGCTCAAAATTGTTGGGGAACAAGGCTCTCTCAGATATGGAAGAAAGAGAAAAGGAAGAATTGTTATCCTCCCTCAAAAAGGCAGGTCCTTTTTGAGAAGGTTTAGTACCTAGCCACAAGGCACCCACTGGTGAATGAAAGGAGGTGGAGGAGCAAGAAGAACAAAAATCTCAAACCAAAAATTTCAATAAATGCTTACAAATCTTTACAAACTTCCTAAGTTATTCATTTTCCCCCAAATCCTGTGAGTTAAGTGGGGCAGGTATTATCAGCTCTATTTTTATATAGGAAGATATTGAAACACAGCAAGATTCGTTGACCTGCCCAAATTCATAAAATAAATGAATGAGAAAGCAGTGATGAAGACTCTCGTCTCCTGATTGCTGCCAGCCCAGTGCATTTGACACTGAACCACATTGCTTTTCCTCCCTTTTCCCTGGTATGGAGCCTCTGTACCCAGAAGTTATGTGTGCACAAGACCAAGTAGGGAGTGCACAAGCAACTGCAGCATTATCTCAGATAGTTATTAATACTTCATCATTATTCCTGGCGCTGAGTATTTGGTTTCCATATTCTTTCAGTCCTTGACCCATCATTTGAGTTTATCCGCCGCCGGGGAAGTAGAATTAGTGAGTCGTTTAATGATGTGAACACCTGTTTGCTGGGAACTTAAGGACGCTCATTTGGCATGGTCCTTAATACTAACCACCAATTTGTACTTCCTTCTGTTACTTTTTAAAGTGAGAGTTCAAGAGTTCTGCTCTGTAAAATTATCCTACAGATCAGTATAAAAACTAAAGAAGTGTGCTAACGCTTGTTTCAGCTCCATTTAAAGAAATGTTTGTTACTTGACCTAGTTCCAAAGACAGCAATTTGAGAGCAGGAAAAAAGAGGACGATAATCAGGAATTGTAGGAAACTTGAGAATGTTTTAGGCTAGATAGACCAAGAAGGAGGATAAAGCCTATCAATTTAGAAGACATTATTTCATTTCATAATTACTGTTTAGATCTCTAATGAAGCCCTTATTATATGCTGTATCTACATGTGGAAAAATAACATGAGATTATTAAGCAGCACAGATTTCTTAAAAGCTTCTTTATTCCTCAGTAAGAAAAAACACAACAAATCTAGAAACTGTTTTTCCTTTTAGATCAGTACTCTTGATGCTGCTTAGCTAAGACTCTTGCCATAATTAACTATAATGCTAAATGAAGTTGTGTTTGAATTTCATAAAGCCAGCTAAATATTAAACCTGTGCTCAAGACAGATGATCAACATTAATGAGTAAAATAATTAGCCAAGAGACTATATTATAAACAGGGAATCCCCAAACATAATTTTTCTTCTGTGATCTTGTGGAATCAATTGCAGACACAGCCTTGAGGCAGAGTGGTGAGTGCCTTTGTAACTTTTTTGGAGATGGGAACACTGGTAGGTATAAAGGGTAGGAGTTTCATCTGTGACTTAGAATTTCAACATATCTTAGACTCCTCCGTACTTTCCCTTTCCTAAATATCAGCTACCTTGAATATCATCTACTTTCTTTGATTTACTTTTACTTTGAATGGAGAGACAATATAAAACTTTAAAAATCATATAAAGTACACTCACGTTAAGACAAGTTAAAGCTCTTACAACAAAATTATTTTTTCCATGTTAAACACTTGTCGCGTTTTGAACTCTTAAGTATATTTGTGAAAAGCATCCTCTGTAGGTAAGTTGAAGTTGGTCTGATTTTTTCCTTACTCGAGTGTATTTATATAGATAGCCTTAATTTATTTTATTATAGATTTTTTAAAATGATGTTTCCCAATCTGTTTTTTAGAACCCTAAAAAGAAGGAATAAAACAACATCAAGAAAAAGACTAACATTGTGACAAAGACCCAACGGGGTAGGTTCCTATTTTATACTCAACTGGGTAGGTATATATTTTATATTTTTGTGTTTGATCTCTTAAAATGAATATTTAAAAAAATAAATGATTAGTACATATGCACACCAACATAATTTTAAGGACTACTGAGATTTTTTTTCAATTACATTTCGAATGTGTATACCTCCGGAAGCTCTTTTATATGTGCTCTTTTGATTCATGATTAGTTTTCATCTCCTTGGGTCTCTGGCATAAATAACACCCAATTACCATCATCATTACTGAGTTCCCACAATGGACCTAGTGTGAACATACCTAACATAATCTAGTGCAAGGTAGTTTTTCAGTAAACATTTCATCTTTTTATTTTAAGATAAATTCTAGGTATTCCATGTTGTGGAGGCAACAAGAAGGGTACTGTATAATTATCACACTTTAGAGTTTACAGTATGTTTCTGTTGGTACTATTATGGAATTAGAACCTAAATTCAAAAATTAATAAGCTATTCAAGATTTTCCTCCTGAGTGATAGGCTGTTATAATAATGGTACCAGTCAATAATCATCAACTTAAGGGCCATTGTTCCATGAAGAAACGATTATCGAAGATCCTTTACTTGTTAAGGGTATCCATTCTAATACCCTTAACTATTATACCTGCAAGTATATAATACCCGCAAATATAATGGGGACAAATGCCTGAAGAAACTTGACCTTTTTCTCTTTTCCAAGCTCTGGGGTCCAGTCTAGTTCTGGGGTCTACTGACATAATCAAGCTTCCAGCTTATACAGCTTTCTCTCCTCAATAATTCTTGGGTCCTTCCGGAACAGACATCAAAGCCCAAATAACTTTCACTCTATTTACCTCTTGTTTGGAACTGTCCAAACCAGAAGCTGATGTGGTTACACATTTGAGTGTCATTCCTGTTCTAGGCTCTCTCCCCTAGAATAGAGTCAGAACTGAACCAAATTACAGCACCATCTGCTAGTCCATTTACCCATGGCATTCAGCCATTTCCCTGGCACAGGCAAGAGACTTCAGAAAAACAAGACCTATATTCCCCCTTATGCAAAACTAGTTTTATTCCTTCTGCTGTACTATATTGTTTAATGAGCATGAATCAAAAGAAGTTAAATTAGAAGTCCTCACAATTCAGGGAAATTTACTATGAAGTTGATTTCAGTTTGAGGTTTAACTGTTTTCCCTCTTACTCTTTCTTTTATTTTCAGGTTCTCTTGGTTATAAACTCCTCCCCATCTGGTGCTGCAACAATGAGTGGGAAATCCCTGCTCTTAAAGGTCATTCTCTTGGGTGATGGTGGAGTTGGGAAAAGCTCACTCATGAACCGTTATGTAACCAATAAATTTGACTCCCAGGCTTTTCACACCATAGGGGTAGAGTTCTTAAATCGAGATCTGGAGGTAGATGGACGTTTTGTAACTCTCCAGATCTGGGACACTGCAGGGCAGGAACGTTTCAAGAGCCTTAGGACACCCTTCTACAGGGGAGCAGACTGCTGCCTCTTGACCTTCAGCGTGGACGACCGGCAGAGCTTTGAGAACCTTGGTAACTGGCAGAAAGAATTCATCTACTATGCAGATGTGAAAGACCCTGAGCACTTTCCCTTTGTAGTTCTGGGTAACAAGGTAGACAAAGAGGATAGGCAAGTAACTACTGAGGAGGCGCAAGCCTGGTGCATGGAGAATGGGGATTACCCTTATCTAGAAACAAGTGCCAAAGATGATACTAATGTTACAGTGGCCTTTGAGGAAGCCGTCAGGCAGGTGTTGGCTGTAGAGGAACAGCTAGAGCATTGCATGTTAGGTCACACTATTGACTTGAACAGTGGCTCCAAAGCAGGATCTTCATGCTGTTAAAAGTAGGAAGCCTTTTAAAAGTGTGCCCCAAATTGCTCAGTCAGTAGTGTAAGAATAACTGTGCCCCTCTAAGAGTGCACACATACACAAAAGTGTAAGAGATAAGGTTGTGATTGTGAATCAGAGCCTTTCAAATTGAAGTTGTAGGGCGATTTAAAAAAAAAAAGCTTTATCAAACCAAGTGTATTTTGTGTGATTTCTGCTATTTCCTTCTTGTGTGTATCGGGACGTTTCAGAAAGCTTTAGTCCTGAGAAATTTAAATATTTTTCAAATCACAATTTAAACTTAGAACCCAGCCGCATGAAGGAGTTAACGAGCTACAGCTATCCCTTAAAGCGTTCCATTAATCAAGTAACAAATGTCACCATTGACTCTTGCCAGGCAGTTTCTGACATTTCTGCTAAAGGGGAAAAAAATAAGACTCTGAGCTGTATTGCAATAAAAATAATAATGCAAAAAAGGATGTCCTAAGTTTGAATTATAAAGAGGTTGTAATGATTAGGAATGCAAAAGTATAGTGATGTACACCGCCTTGTTTAAATCCTTATGTATGGTTTGCTTCCATCAGAGCTTTTTAAAAAATACCACCTCAATAGGAGATACACTAATGACAACGGAAATTCATTATACTCCTTGTGTTTAAAGTAACAGGGTACTAGTGAATGGATTATACTTAAATATGCCAACCACTTTTTCAAATAAACGGTTGGTCTGCTTTTACTTCATAAATCTACTTTCGCTGCCCAGAGATGTTGCTTCTCTGACAACTTCTTATCAATTTAGTGATGCTGCTTAGTATATGGCTTTGGATGTAGTGCTCTCTGCTCATAATTTTGATGGTCCTTTGATCCACCATGCTGTGCTCTCAGAGAAGCCTTCAGAAAAGCTTGGGGGATAATGGGCTTTTCTTGCAAGGTTTCTTAAGTCAAATATTTATTGTAAAAGAAGGAACTGATTTCTTGTATGTTGCACTGTATATTCCTCTGGCCAAACTAGGACATTGAAAGTAACAAGAGAGCAGACTTTCACCCAGTGTTAGAATGAATTTCTCATCATTAGACTTGTCCAACAGTGGAATGGACTGCCTTAATAGTGGACTCCCTTCCAGTTAAAATATTCAAGAAGATGCTGTATGACCATCTGTTACAATGCCATAAAAAGACTTTCTATACTGGCTAGATGTTTGGTTTAAGATCCCTTCCTTAAACCATGTTATAGTTAGATATATTGTAAGACAACAGCCAAGACTATGGAGAAGAACTTTGAAGTTTTTCAAACTATTCTGGGATCAGCATTTAACAGCAACTACATAGCTCTTTCTTTTGCTTTTGCACTATGGCAGGAAAAAATCTTGAGCTCTGAGTAATCATTATGTTCCCTGATATAAACACCCTAAAGATACCATATTAAAATACAAAAATTGTCTGTCAAATTTTGATCACATGACTGCTATCTATTTACTATATTATGAATGCCTAGTTCCTGTTGGTTGATCTGTTTGTCCTGCATAGCCTTTAATCTGTACTTTTGAAACATCTATAATAAAAATAGTGACCCAAAGTAGTGAGGGACAGTTAGAAATGACCCAAAAAGAAACCAAGGTCAGGGAGGGGGCAGGAGGTTTCACAGAAATACAGCCTAGAACTCTTCGTTGTATCCACATATGGAATCAGCCTTACACATGGGACCTAATGTGCTTTAAGAGCTCTGGGACTTTTCAGCCACATAGACAAGTGGAAGATGGTATTTCAATCTAGTCACACTCAGTATTTCTAATTTAACTATAGTCGTGACCCCAACTAACTTTGATGCCAGAAGTCAAAGCCAGAACTGGGACCCCACCGCTCTTAAGTATTGGTCCCTATCCTGCCTATGCCTATAGCCAGCCACACTGGTTTCCAAGTTCTACGATCATCTTGCTACAGTCATGTTAGGGTGAAAATCTGTATGTCAGAACTGTTAAATGCTAATTGTTTTTAAGTGCATGAGACCCGGGGCCTTCTCTTTCTACTTGCACTCTGCTTATAATAGTTTCCATTTGTAGATCTCAGGCCTTCGTAAAGACCTTCATCCACTCACAGAAGTACTTGTCACTATTAGAATGGCATGTGATCATTTAAGTAAAAAAGTTACGAGGTTCTCCCATTCATAGGCCTCCTCTCCATCCAAGACAAGTGTTAATTTTGTTGACAGGTCAACTGAAGCCCCTTTCCTCTTAATCATACCAATTTTTTTTCTGTCAAATCATTACACAATATCTTAATGAAAGCATTTAACATTAAGTGACAAAAACAGTGGCATTTTGGTGAGTAACACTCAGTGGGGTGCTGACGTATAGTTTAGGTAAGATTAAAAAACACCAAAGGCTGAAATCTGTGAGTACGAGGACCTGTGCATATAGGCTTAGAAATTGTGTACGCTAGAATGTGCAGTGCAATATTTCCAGTAGGTTTTTTTTAATGAACACTAGATTTTTTGAATAAGCTATTTCTAATTGGAACTATACTGTTTTTCAATGGCCCATTAAAGCGTCATACACAGTATTTAGTTTATTTTCATGTATTGGGCTAACATTCAGGGGGCCTCAGATTCCCTATGTCTTCAGTGGATTGACGAATTTCAGGTTAATTTGTGCCTGCCTCAGCCATCTCAACTTTACCCTGAGGTATTCCACAATCCTCTTGTTGCAGGTGCTGCTAAAAACTCAAAATTGTGTATCAGATATTTTGTTTCAATTGTAAAGTATCATCTGTGTTAAAGTGAATAAAAAGTGCATTTTGAATAACCAGTATACAATGTTTGTGCTTCGTCTCTCCCTTTCTCTTGTTGAGCAACTGGTGGGCATGACAGACAGTAGTTCTCAATCAAGTCACTCTTTCAGGCTGCTCTGAATGTGGCCTCTGGATCGTTTTTTCACGCGGTACTCCAAGCAGCCACTACCTTCTGATCAAACAGGCAGTGTTCTACTGACTGGAAACAGACTCAGAAGACTAAGGTGGGAGGATTCCTTTTGTGCTGCTTTATAAGGCATGAAGAGTATTGGGACCGTGAACTGGTTCTTGACTCTCCACTTTATTTCTTCATTATAGCTTAAAAAAAATTAAACCATCACAAAATATAAACAGAATATACAGATTTTCTTTATTTTCTTGACTGGTGTACTGTCCTCATCTTAGGAAAACATGAAAATATAGGCCAAACAAGTCAGAAACTCAAGGATAATTTTGTTAAATATTCTGTTCTCTTGCTTCTCACATACTGGAATTTAGATACTTGCATTAGCATTGAATGGCTTGAATATACATAGTGGTGACTTTTAAATTATGGACACAAGTCTCTCCACAGCACATCATTTCATTTCATTGATTTCATCTGTCACAGATTTGGCCTTCTTCTCCCCTCCTTCTACTTTTGCCTATAGAAACTTTGGGCAGTCAAAATCACAGGAAAAAAAGATTTTTTGCCACATGTACTGTTTTCATCTCTGAACATAACCGTTCAACAAATTATCAGACCATGCTTCAAATACAGCACCCAAAATCCTTTTGATTAGGCTATAATGATGCAATTTTTAGGCAATAGAAGATCATAGATTCATACGCCTCTTAGAAAGATTTCCTCGTGCCAGGCCTGGTGATGTAGTGATTAAGTTCGCACATTCCGCTTCAGCGGCCCAGAGTTTACCAGTTCGGATCCTGGGCACAGACCTACACACTGCCCATCAAGCCATGCTGTGGCAGCATCTCACATACAAAATAGAGGAAAACTGGCACAGATGCTAGCTCAGGGCCAATCTTCTTCACCAAGGGGGGAAAAAAAAGATTTGCTTATCTGAAACTAATATTTTAAAAGCAGGAAACTAGCTTTCTGTCTTTGCAGTTTTTTTTGCCTGATTCATAGCCCAGCAGGAAATCTCCTTCTCTTGATGTCTTAAGAAATAGTATAGATTCTCATTTTTTGGAAATAGTTTGGCTGTGGTCCTTCCAGAAAGTGGAGAGTGTGGAATAGACGGTTTCTCTTCAATTCTGTAATAGAATTTTTAAAACACACCAGAAAATCGAGGCATCTATTTGAGTAATTTCAAGATGGGAGTTGAGGTGGGCGTCTCTACTTTCATTTGAAATACCTAAAGTAGTTCTAACTGCCTTTTTTTTTAACCTCAGTGATCCAGATAATCATTTCACTTTTTCTCTCCTTGCTTTGGAGATGTAGGATTCATTACAGTGGAGTGCTTTTCTTACAGCTGATTTTAGACCAGGCAAACTGTGATACATACACGTTTTGATAAAATGTTAATATATGTGCATGATTTTTTCAAAAGTGGTCTCTTTTTTCCCCCTGGCTTTATTGAGGTTTAATTGACAACTAAAAATTGTATATATTTAAGGTGTTCAACTTGATGATTTGATATACATATACACTGCGAAATAATCACCACAATCAAGGTAATTAACATATCCATCACCTCACAGAGTTACCTTTTTTTCTTTGCTGTTTTTTAAATTTCCTCAAGTTACCATCACCAATAAAGCTCTCATTCTTTACTTCTTTCTCTTTAAGAGAAGGAAGGGATAACAATAGAAGCTAGGCATATTTAAAGAATGAAAGGGGGGCCGGCCCGGTGGTGCAGCGGTTAAGTTCACACGTTCCGCTTGGGTGGCCCCGGGTTCGCCTGCCGGGATTCCGGGTGCCACGGGCCTGGCACCGCTTGGTGAGGGTGTTTCCCACATAGAAAGTAGAGGAAGATGGGCACGAATGTTAGCTCAGCGCCAGGCTTCCTCAGCAAAAAACGGAGGATTGGCAGCAGATGTTAGCTCAGGACTAATCTTCCTCAAAAAGAAAAAAAATAAAAAAGATTGAAAAAAATTTCATTAAATGTGCACTTATTGATATTTTGCAAGAACTACTAAGCAAGGATCTGCCTTTTATTTTGCTGGTGAAGGTGGTGATGCTTGTGTGAGTATTTTTTTTGAGGGAGTGAGGGGTTGCTTAGTGCTTTCCCAGTGAGAATAAGCATCTTCACAGCTCAAGATGTAAAAGAATTGTCCCGTTTAGTCATATAGGAACTGCTGCAGTTTTCTGTGAGTCTTCACAAATCGCTTTATCTTCTCCAAGGCAACAAAGAGAATTTTGGTTCTGCCATATTTCGGTGTCTTTTTAAATGGTAGGTGTTGTGAGTGCAAGTATGTGTATTTTTGAGTAATCTGTCAATTCCGTTCATGCTCTATGAATTATGGGTAAATGCGGAATGAGTCTCACTATAGCAGTCCTGAATTTTAACCAGACATGCCACCCTGTGCTTCTTGTACTTAATTGATTGATAAAAAGGAATTGAGAAACACTACCTTAATGAAAGAAAATAACTCTTAATTCAACACTAGCTGTATTGATTAAAAATACAAATCATGCCTTCTTGTGGTGCTTTCGTGAGGAAGCAAGAAACAGACTTATCTCTTCTCATTTCTCTTTCATTATTCCTGACTGCCTTAGAAACAGCACATCTGAGGGTGTGTCCTGTAATATAGTGCTCACTGTGGAGTCACTGATAGATGAACAAGTGTTGGTATAACCTGTGAATCGTCTCTTTTCCCATTTGTTCCCACAGGGAAAACAGTGTCATCAGTAAATACTTTAAGACTTTTTTTTTTTCTGATTACAAAAGTTACACACATTCATGGTAAAAACGAACAAACAAACAAACAAACAAAACTCTAAGGAACAAAAGAAACAGAAAAGCAAGATAAAGAAAATAAGTCATCTGTAGTCCTGTTACCCTGAGGTAACCAGATTTTTCTTAATATTACTTTTGAGTGCATATTTTAATATATTTATTATTTAATGTACTTAATAAAGAAAATTGATGTCATACTGCACACACTGTAATCTTTTTCACTTAATATATACGGAACTTTTCTCTAAGTGCTTATAGATTCTTCTAGGGATTGTATTTAGTGCTTGCATAACATTCTATTGAAGGATATATACACTTATTGCTAGACATTCAGGTTGTTTTCCAACTGTCTCCTTTATATAAAATATAGCAGCGGTGAACGTCCCTAATATTAATCTTAATTGACATCTCTGTTTATTTCCTATAAGTAAAATTTCTAGGTCAGAGAGTATGAATATTTTTATGGCTTTTAATATATATTGGCAAATTGCCCTCTAGAAAGTTGTCCTTAAATCAACAGCAGTAGAATAAGAGGAGGTCTATTTTTCTAAACACTCAGTCACTCATGGAATATTATCTTCCTTTTTAACCACATTTGCCCAATTTGATGGATGAAAAATCATATATCTCATGTTTTGATTTGCGTTTCTTTCATTCTTTGAGAGTAAATAGTTGTTCATAGATATATTGACAATTTTTATTTTTTCTTGAATAGCCCGTTCCAATCCTTAGCCCATTTGGGGTGGGGAACTTTCATTTTTATTTCTTATTGATTTCTAGAAACTCTTTGTTTTTAATATTATGAGTATTCACCTTTCATCTTATCCGTATTGCTGGTTTTCTGCAATCCTCTCCCACATCTCTTACCTTTTAATTATGTTTGACATTTTTAAAAAATGCTAACATATTATTGAAAGGATCATGTTCTAATAAAATATAAAACTAAGGTGGGTGGAGGAGAGAAAAATGCATATTTGATCTACCCTTTGTTCCTAACTGCGTTTGAGACCATGCAGTTAGTTTTGTTTAGAAAGGTTATGAGTCTAAGCTCGTGTCAACATGATGAAAAACTTGGTAGAAAGCAAAACATTTATTCATACAGCTTCTTCATCTGCATGATGTCAAATGGCTGGTTTGATTTGGATTTGTTGTTATTTTAATGAACAAATGATTTTGAAATCTTAATATGAATACTGTGATAATAACAGTTCAGCTTTCAGCCACAAGAGGGCAGTGAAACCCGGTTAGTGTTCTGCCATAGACTAAACAGACTACTAAGGGTTAGAAATCATCCATCTAGTCCACCTCTCCCTTACTTTGTATACCACAAGAACACTGAAATCTGGAGGGGTCAAATGACTTGTTTAAGGTCATAGAGCTGGCTGGCCAGAGAGGTAAGTCCTAGGGACTTTCCAGTTTACCATCCTGTGATTTACCATACTGTGATTTAGTTAAATTGACACAAATGGTAAACACATATTTTTTCTGATTTTTAATTTTTTTATTTTCGCTTTTTGAGGTAAGATTCATGTAGCAACATTAACCATTTTAACTCAGTGGCATTTAGCACATTCACAATTTTGTAAACACATGCATTTTAATCTCCGCATTCAAATCCTAGTCCTGCCAGTAATTAGGTGCATTACCTGAGGCTGGTTATGTAACCTTGCTGAGCTTCAGTTTCTTCAGCTTGGGTAGGGAGAAAATGTCTTCCTTAACAGGTTGTTGTGAAGATTACCAGAAATAATATTCACAAGCGCCTAGCAATGTACTTGGCACAGAGTAGATGAGAAATAAATTCTTTCTTTCCTTCAAGATTTTCATCAGCTGCCCTCCATCTAGTATTAGTATATTTATTTCACATTAAGAATAAAAATAGATTCCAGAGTAGATTTTTTATCTTCACATGACTTTTACTGCATTATTTATATTGAATTTTAAATGTGCACAAAGGTAAAAATTACTAAAAAGAAATTCACAAGACAGGTTCTTGTGACACAGTTAGCCAAAAATTGCAGTATTTAATAGGTGCAAAGACCCTCTTTAAAACAAAAAAGCTTCTTTGAGGAATTAGGAAAAGTGGAAGATGATTCCAGCAAGGTGCAGAAAGCATGGGGATATGTTTGCTACTTTAGGTCAAATTTTGGAACTGATTCTAATGTAATACGATCCAATCCCCTCTTTTTATAGATAATAAAACCAAGAAACAGAGAAGTTAAGCAAATTCCTGAAGGCCATATCACTAACCAGTGACAGATCAGGCTCTAGAATGCTCATCTCCTACTTCTCAGGCCAGTGGTGTTTTCAGGACACCTCACTGTCTGGAGCCAGGATTTTTTTCCCCAGCTTTATTGAGATATAATTGACATATAACATTATGTAAGTTTAAGGTATACAATGTGATGATCAGATACACGTAGATACTGCAGAATGATTACCACAGTAAGGTTTGTTAACACATCCTTCACTTCACATAATTACCATTTTGTTGTTGTGGTGATGGTGAAAACATTAAAGCTCTACCCTCTTAGTAACTTCCAAGTTTACAATACAGTATGGTTAACTATATTCATCATGTTGTACATTACATCCCTGGAACTTACTCACGTTGTATAGTTTGAAAGATGCAGAAGAGATGGGAGTGGGGAGGAAATAAAACCAGAGGGGCAAAGAAAGGGAAAGCAAGGTCCTAAGCAGAGCAGGATTTAGGCTTCAGACAGTGGAATGGGAAGAAGCAAACAGTAGCAAGCAGATCTTGCTTGGGAGAGATTTCCTTAGAGTCAGTCATGTCCTTAATAGTCTTCCCAAGGAAGAAACCCTAGGAACTATGGTGAAGGTATGCCTCCCTGATAGCCTTTGCTTTATTGAACAAACAAAAGCTACTGAAAAGTGTTGTTGAAATCAGAGCTGTTGGGGTTTGTTAGCATCCCAAGTCTTTAGAAGCCTGATTAAAAATTAGTCCCCCTCCACCGTGGCGTAGTGGTTAAGTTCGGCACACTGCGCTTTGGCAGCCCCAGTTGGTGGGTTCAGATCCTGGATGCAGACCTACACCACTCATCAGCCATGCTGTGGTGGTGACCCACATATGAATTGGAGGAAGACTGGCATGGATGTTAGCTCATGGCTAATCTTCCTCAGGAAAAAAAAAAGAGGTAGATTGGCAATAGAAGTTAGTTCAGGGCAAATCTAAAGAGGTAGATTGGCAATAGATGTTAGTTCAGGGCAAATCTTCCTCAGGAAAAAAAATCCCCAATGACTAAACTCTAAGTGCTCCTAATAAACAGAACAAGGAAAAAGATACCTGACAGAAAGGTTCAAAAACATCCTGTTCTTCAGGCCCACATTCTCCTGGTTTCTTTTGTGTAGAGCTACAATAAGAAAAATAGTTATTGGCAACCAATTGTGAAAATTGCTCTTTAATTATGTAGCAGTTGTTAGCTTGTGTGATTAACTATATCTCAGCCAAATGAGCTTTCTGATCTGTAGTGTTATTCTTTAGACTGTCATGGCTTTGTCCTAATGAAAATTTCTTTTGTAACATTGCTAATTTGAACTGGAAAGTTATTGTCTCTCTGAATGATGCAATTTTTTATTGTTTTTTTTTCTAGAATACTTCTTTAGTTACAGGAGTAAAAGCTGATTTATCTAACATTCTGGCAGAGGTTTTTCTTAACTGGCATTTCCACACTTCAATATTATAATGAGAATTAATGCTTGTAATGATGACCCATAGACACTGTAAGAGGCTAAATTACTTACTGGATCATCAAAGAAAAAAATAAGGGATATTACAGTTTGGTCTATTCTCTAATGTGGGAAACAGATATTCAATGTATGATGTATGTGGGTATGGTGCATATGGTAACGTAAACCACAATACTTCCCTGGAATGGAGAGCTCATTTTCATTCCTTCCGCCTTTCACCTTTATTTCCCCCACAGAATCCCATTTCAAGAACAGTAGGTTATTTCTCCAAAATTCCACTGCATACTTGAGTGCTTTCACCAAATGCCTGCCAAGTGTCATACAACCAATGCTGAAATACTGCTAGTGACAGGGAACTTACCATTTTACGAGGCAGATGATTAAATCTTTGCAAAGATGGCTCATGCTTCCTTATGTGGAGTCAAATCCTGACTTCTTGTGGCTTCCACTGATTGGTCCTAGGCCATTCAAAACAAGTGTTTCACGTGACACAGGCCTTCCAATATTTGAAGACAGCTCTACCCTTCATAGATATTACTTTCATGAATTACAATCTTCCAGGTATTTCAGTGAAATATGACATGTTTAAGCCCCTCTTAGTATTCACAGTAATAAGTATTTGTCCAGTGTCCATGTTGCATCAGGCACTATTTGATTTATGCAGATGACGAGGGTAAATGGGAAGCAACAGGAGTAGAAGTTGAGTCAGAAGCAAAATCACAAAGAATCATTTAATCCCCATTAAGAAATGTAGAAGTATTTTGAAAGTAATAGGCAATAAAGAGGGAGTTTTAAGCAAAGAGGTGGGAAGCCTAGGTTTGTGTCATAGAGTGATTACTTCACTCATGTGGAGGATGAGATTGTGGTGGGGTGGGGGTAAGCAGCGTAGATGCATGTGACCAGTTTCTATAGCGATAGACATGCCAGTTATGCTAAGGCCTTTAGATGTTATCCTGTCAGTGCTTTCCAAGAATGGTCCACAGAGCAACAAACCACCTGTGGGAGAACCACCTGGGGACTTTGTCAAAAATGCAAACTCAGGGGCTGGCCCAGTGGCATAGTGGTTAAGTTCATGTGCTCTGCTCCAGCCACCCAGTGTTCGCAGGTTTGGATCCTGGGCATGGACCTGCCACTGCTCATCAAGGCATGCTGTGGCAGCATCCCAGATAAAGTGGAGGAAGATTGGCACAGATGTCAGCTCAGTGACAGTCTTCCTCAAGCAAAAAAGAGGAAGAGTGGCAACAGATGTTAGCTCAGGGCCAATCTTCTTCACACACACACGCACAAGAATGCAAATTCTCATGCCCCACATCGACCTTCTTAATCCAAGTCGCTGGCAGGTGGTGTGGCCCAGACACCAACACTTGGTCAAGTTTCCTGGCGCACTCTGACGCACGTGGTCTGAGGGCTAGGCATTGAAAAGCCTCAGCAGCAGCAGCCAGAGAGTTTGTTTGACAAGTGAAAGCCAACAAGCGTCCAGACCAAAGGGAGCCTGCCTCCAGCAGGGCAAAAAGTTCAGAAATGCCCTGGCCCAGGGGCAGGGACACACCTGGGCCCTCCTGCACCCATCTCCCCTGCACTCTGCCTGACTGGTGCCTTCTCTTCTCCAGGGTCGGGCCTGAATATCACCTCCTCCGAGTTCTTTCCTGGCCTCCCACTCGATCTGACAGGTCCTCACAACATTCTGCTTTTTGTTTTCTTCTGTTTCTCACAATTTGTAATCTCGCATCCAAGTGTGGGTCCTCATAAATGCCCCCTCCCCCACGAGACTGTCAGATGCACGAGGTCGAGGCCTATGCCCGTTTTTCTCATGGCTGAGCCTCCTACACACCTCGTGCAGGGCCAGGCAAGGAGAAGGGGCAGCTAAATATTTTGGAATGAATGAACGGATGAAGGCATGAGTGAAAGAACGGTTGGGGAGGCACTGGTGGCAGTCCCGGCCTGGACGACAATGCTGAGTGTCAGTCCTCGCTGCTCTCTTGGGAAGGTCGCTTGCCACCCCATTAATGGGCATGAAAGGTGACAAAGCAGGGCCTGGGCCCCTTCTTCGTAGGCTCCCATCTCTGGGCAGAGTCCCAGTCACTCCCCAAACATAAAGCAAACAGAGAAGCCACAGCAGCCGGGTCTGGGTAGGAGGCAGGGGAAGCAGGCGCCCCATTTCAGGCTGGTTGTCTGGGCACCCAGAGGCCGGGGGAGGAGAGGCCCTGGGGCGGGCTGCACCCTTGCCCTCGCCCTGGACCCTGTCTCTGGCTCCCTGAAGGTGGACACTGAAAAGGAGCAGAGTTTGCCACCCCAAAATGTGTCTCACTGGCATCAGGGTTATTTTAGGCTGATTATTTTCAAGAAACAGCAGACATAGGAAAGCTCTGAGAACTGAGTAGAAGTTACCCTTTCTAGGAGACAATTATGTTTATACGGGAAATCTCTGTAAGGGTGTCTCCCTCTCTGTACTGTACCAGGAAGAGAATGTTGACTCTAAATCTCCCGAAACTCCTCTCGATGGGGAGGCAAGGACTTAAATCTGCATGACAACCTTACCCTTGGTGACCTTGCTTTCCCTGAAAACCTCCCAAAACTGTCCCACCACAACGTCTTTTGTCTTTAGCTGGAGATTTAAGGTGGTAGCTTGGGCCATTTCAGGCAGTTACTCAGTTTTCCTGGCTCTCTCCTGTGTATCCAGGAGGTATAGATGGTATTAAACTTCTGTTTGTTTTTTTCCTGTCAGTCTGTGTTTTATTACAGGGATGTCTCAGCCAGGAGCCTGGAAGGGAAGAGGGAAAATTACTTTTCTTGCCCCATAGCCCTTACCCAGCTGTATGCAGAGCTGTGGGCAGGTGGCCTCGGGAGCCCGGGAGCATTGGTCTCCACAGCAGTGTTTCCACTGGGGCCTCAAAAATGAGGAGGACACACGTGCGTTTGCATGAAATCACATGGGACATGATCTGCATGGATCCTGAAGGGGTGGCTCAGGCAACCTGCAGACCACCTCCTCTCATTGCCAAAATGTCATGCTCTGTCCAGAATGAAAAGCCAGGTCCCAGTGACTTGAACCCTGGAACAAATGACAGACCTGAAAGTTCACTGTTCAACAGATCAAACTGTTACTGAACCAAAGTGGATCAGCTTCCTGGTGAGTTGAAATCAGAGCCTTCACCAGAAGTAGTTGTCACACGAAGTAAAATTTATTTGTAGCAAGGAGGAGATCACGTGGAATCATTTCCCAAGTCGTGGCTCTCCCCTAGCACGGGACAGCAGGGGCCATTTCTTTCGGATGGGGAATGCATATTCAGTGGGGAAAGCCGTGGGTGCAGGCTCAGTGGGAACACACGCTCTCACGTACATCATGTGTGAGGCTAATAAGGGTTAGGTTCTTCCCGGGGTGGAGACTTTAGTATTAAAATGAGACAGAGGGAGACAAGGTCAACTCTGGGCCGTCCATGCAGGCGCTGCTCTCGCTGTAGGGCTCCACCTGGTTCAGGCCAGTTGGCGATGGTATCTCTTCCTAACATAGGTCTGAAAAACAACCTTGAGGAAGTGTTAAGTACTTTTATGACTTCCTTTGAGCTGCTAGGACATACACCGGTGACAAAACTCCAGAGAATGAGGATCTCTGATGAGAGGCAAATAGCTAACGTTTATTGAGTGCTCTTTCAGGCTGCGTGCTGACTGCTGTGCACTCGTTTGCAGCAACTTTCGAGGTGGGCACCACTGTTGTCCCTGTTTCACAGATGAGGAGACTGAGGCTTTGTCAGGCTAAAAGGGTTTTCACCATCACGTCCCTGGGAAGAGGCAGAGCTGGGATGGGAACCCGGGCAGCCTGGCTCCAGGGCCCACACCTTGAATTGCTGCTGCAGGGTGCATGCTGCCTCCCTTGTGCACTTGTGTGAAGACTCAGACAAAGAGAAGGCAAGCCGGGTGCCCAGAGTCACACAGCCAGTTAATGCCAGAGCTGCAACCAGGAGTTAGGTCTCCTCTCTCCCACGCCAGCTAGTTCAATTGGTTTAGCTTGTCCTACTTGCCCCAGCCAAGCAGAGTCCCAATGGCCTAGACAGAGGCTGAGTTCTCTTCAATCCCATGACTGGATCTCCTTTGACTGCCTAGTACTGGATGGTTCTAAGTCTGAGAAGAATGGCGGGATCAGGCCCTCTGTGTTTGTCCAAAGCTTTTGAGAAGGATGACGCCCCAGACCAGCACTGTGGTCACCCTGCAGTGAAGAGCCTCCATGTGTCCCCCACCCTCCTGTGTCCCTGGGCCCCAGGGACTCCCTTCCACAGGCCCTTTGGGGAAACCTCCCAGCCCTACCTCTGCATCTCTCCTTCCCTGTGGCTTTGTCCCCAGCTAGCTGTGGGGTCTGGGAACAGGTAGGTGTCTCTCACCCAGGGCATTTTTTTGTGTGTGTGAGGGGGAAGATTAGCCCTGAGCTAACATCTGTGGCCAATCCTCCTCTTTTTGCTGAGGAAGACTGACCCTGAGCTAACATCCATGCCCATCTTCCTCTACTTTATATGTGGGACAACTGCCACAGCATGGCTTGCCAAGCGGTGCCATGTCTGCACCCGGGATCCAAACCGGCGCACCCCAGGCCACTGAAGTGGAATGTAGGAACTTAACCACTGCGCCTCTGGGCCAGCCCCCACCCAGGGCTTTTAACGAGAAGTTTTGTCATGCCCAGGCAGCGAAGATGAATAATTCAGTGAAGGAAGCCCAAGAAATGTTATTCCTTCTGAGAAGAGTCCCTGGACATTGGGCGAGGCAGAGAAAGACTGCATCTTGTTATGGGAGGAATGGGGGCTGGGGTGATAGTGGTGCAGGAGAGGATGAGGAGAACGAAGGCTACACAGGTGTCACTAACAGTGTAGGCTTTCAGTAAAGTGTTTTAAACAGAAAAGTTATTGGAGATAGAATTTCCCTTTTAAACAGTCTCCTGACTAGCAAGGAGGGTGGATTGAATTTGGAGCTGGAATAGAGGCAGGAAGAGCAGAGAGGAGGCTATTGTAATCATTCAGGTTTCAATTGTAATGAGAGGGGTAAGGTGGTATTGACTGGACTAGATGTGGATCTTAAAAGAAAAAGTCTAGGGTGATTATTTGGTTTCTGAGCACTGACCTCTGAGTAAACTCGAATTTGTTAATTTCTCTCTTAAAATATGTCATTTTAGTTGTGTTTGGAACACCACAGAGTGAATTTCGACTATCAGAGGCTCTCCCAGCAGCATGGGACCTAGTGACAGCCTATGTTCTGGCACATAGAGGGAAGGTGGGGCAAGCTTTGGGCTGCCAGGTGCACCCCGGCTTCCAACTATTTCTCCCGCAGGAACTTCATTGATGTGAGATTTTCTTGAGATAATCAACTCCCACTAATTCAAACTTAAATTACATTAGCTTCCTTTGCAGCCACACCAAGCTTTCTTCCCCTTCTTCCTTCTCCCCTTTCTTTTTCTCTTTCTCAAATTGTTATTGCCAAGCACTGAGCTATACACAATGAGCTCATTATTAACTACAGCTTCTGGGTGGTGTTCTCGTGTGCTGCTGCTCAAGCTTGTATGCCTATCTTGTACTAGTGAGATTCACTGGAGCAGTTAAGGGTAGGAGACTATTACTACATTCACTATGGCACTTAATGCTGTGTGGAAACATTTAACCCTGCTAAATTGCATCTTGTAGAGCCAACTCATGGTCACAACTTTTTAGGATGGTTTCTTATCATAATTCTGGCAGCCACTATATTTGCCATCACTCTCAACTCTTGTCATCCACAGATTTAATATGCAATGCTTTTATTTCTTTACCTAAGTCATTGGTTAAAAATTTGAACAGGAAGGGGGTTGGCCCCGTGGCCGAGTGGTTAAGTTCGCGTGCTCCGCAGCAGGCGGCCCAGTGTTTCGTTGGTTCGAATCCTGGGCGCGGACATGGCACTGCTCATCAGACCACGCTGAGGCAGCGTCCCACATGCCACAACTAGAAGGACCCACAACGAAATATACAACTATGTACCGGGGGGCTTTGGGGAGAAAAAGGAGAAAAATAAAATCTTTGAAAAAAAAAAATTTGAACAGAAAGGACTCAAGGACAGAACCCCTCAGACTGACACAAACTTGCTAATTAGCACTTTTAAGGTACAATCATTCAACTTATTACAAACCTACCTAACTATATCATCCAATAATCAGTATTTTTTCCATCTTATCCCCAAGACTATCATGAAGAAGCCTGGTTAAGTTTCTTCCTGCAATCTGGATACATTTTCTTATCACTTTCGCATAGATTGGAGCTAAGCAAACTTTGAGAATCTATCCCATATGTGCCTCTAACGACAGAGCCCCCAAAAATACGATGCAAAAAACTGACAGAATTGAAGGAAGAAATAAACAATTTGACAATAATCACTGGAGACTCAAAGACCTGGCTTTCAATAATATATAAACAACTAGACAGATGATCAATGAGGAAGTAGAAAACTTGAACAACACCGTAGATCACTAGACCTAACAGGCATCTACAGAGAACTCCATCCAAAACAGCAGAATACATACTCTTCTTCAGTGCAGAAGGAACATTCTCCAGGATAGATCGTATGTTATGCCATAACATGTCTCAAATTTAAAAGAACTGAAAGTTTACGAAGAATATTCTCTGACCACAGCAAAATGAAATTAGAAAATAAAATAAGGAAATTTGGGAGATTCACAAATATGTTAAAATTAAACAACACCCACCTAAATAAACATTAGATAAAAGGAAAAATCACAGGAAAATTAGAAAATACTTTTAGATGAAAGAAAATGAAAGTACAACATGCCTAAACTTAAGAAATGAAGTAAAAGCAGTCCTTGGGGGGACTCTATGGCTGCAAGCATCTATATTAAAAAAGAAGAAAGATCTCAAATCGATAACTTAGCTTTCATTCTAAGAAACTAGACAAAGAAGAGTAGACTAAATACAAAACAAGCAGAAAGAAGGAAATAACAAAGATTAGAGTGTAAATAAATTAAATAGAGTAGAAAATCAAGGAAACTAAAAATTGGTTCTTGAAAAGATCAGTAAAGCTGACCAAACTTTAGGCAGACTGACCAAGAAAAAAAGAGAGAAGACTCAATTTATTAATATCAGGATTGAAAGATAGTCTTATAGAAGAAGAAATATAAAATCTGAATAGATCTATAACAGATAAAGAGATTGAATTAGTACTGGAAAAACTTTCCACAAAGGAAAGCCTAGGACCGGATGGCTGCACTAATGAATTCCACCAAACTTTTAAATAAGGATTAATACCAATCTTTCACAAATTCTCTCAAAAATAGGAGGAAGAGGCCAGCCTGGTGATGTTGTGGTTAAGTTTATGTGCTCCGCTTCAGTGACCCAGAGTTCATGGGTTCCGATCCCGGGCGCAGCCCTACGCACCACTCATCAAGCTGTGCTGTGGTGGCATCCCACATACAAAATAGAGGAAGACTGGCACAGATGTTAGCTAAGGGACAATCTTTCTCACCAAAAAAAAAAAAAAAAAAAATAGAGGAGGGAAGGCTTCCTAACTCATTCTATGAGGCCAGTATTATTAACCTGAAATTAAAGTCAGATAAAGACATCATAAGAAAAGAAAAATGCAGGCCACTAATCATTATAAATATAGGTATAAGCATCCTCAACAAAATACTAGCAAACTGAGACAGGCAACATATAAAAATGATTATATGCCATGACCAAGTGGAATTTATCCCAGGAATGTCAGGCTGGCTCAACATACAAAAATCAATCAGTATAATACACTATATTCATAGAATGAAGTAAAAAACACATGATCATCTTGATATATGACAAAATTGAACACCTTTTCAAGACAAAAAACACTCAAGAAACTAGGAATACAAGGGAAAATCCTCAACCTGATAAAAGGCATGTACAAAAAATCTACAGCTAACCATACATAATAGAGAGAGACTGAAATCTTTCCCCCAGTGATCAGGACCAAGAAGTTCCCCCTCTACTTCTGTTCAGTACTATACTGGAAGTTCTAACCAGGGCAATTAGGTAAGAACAAGATACCTAAGGTGTCCAAATTGGAAAGGAAGAAGTAAGATTATCTGTAGTCACAGATGACATAATATTATACATTTAGAAATTTAAAGAAATCACCAAAAAAACTATTAGAGTTGAAAAAAAGTTCAATGAAGTAGCAGGATACAAGGTCAACACACAAAAATCAGTTGTATTTCTATACACTAGCAATGAACAATCCAAAAAGGAAATCTTTAAGCAGACAATTCCATTTATAATAGGGTAGAAAAGAATAAAATACTTACAAATAAACTTAACAAAAAAGGGCAAGATTTGTACACTGAGAGCTACAAAAGTTCCTTAAAAGAAATTAGAAACCTAGGGGCCGGCCCGGTAGCGCAGCGGTTAAGTGCACACGTTCCGCTTCTCAGCGGCCTGGGGTTTGCCGGTTTGGATCCTGGGTGTGGACATGGCATTGCTTGGCAAAAGCCATGCTGTGGTAGGTGTCCTATGTATAAAGGAGAGGAAGATGGGCATGGATGTTAGCTCAGGGCCAGTCTTCCTCAGCAAAAAGAGGAGGATTGGCAGCAGTTAGCTCAGGGTTAACCTTCCTCAAAAAAAAAAAAAAGGAAATTAAAAACCTAGATAAATGAAAAAATATCCTGTGTTCATGAATTGGAAAACTTAATATTGTTAGGATGGCAGTACTCTCCAAACTGAGCTACAGAATCAACACAGTCCCTAGCGAAATCCCAGCTGGCTTCTTTGCAAAAATTGACAAGCTGATGCTACAATTGATATGGAAGTACAGAGGACCCAGAATAGCTAAAACAATCTTGAAAAAGAAGAACAAAGCTGGATGACTCACACTTCCCAATTTCAAAACTTACTACAAAGGTACAGTAATCAAGACAGTGTGGTAATGATATAAAAATAGATACATAGATCAACGGAACAGAATTGAGAACCCAGAAGTTAATCCTCACATTTATGGTCAATTGATTTTCAATAAAGGTGCCAGGATAATTTAATGGGTAAAGAATGTTATTTTTCAACAAATGGTGCTGGGACAACTGGATATCCACTTGGAAAAGAATGAAATTGCACCCCTGCCTCATACAATATACAAAATTTAACTTAAAATGGATCACAGATATAAATGTAAGAGTTAAAGCTATAAAACTCTTAGGAAAGAGGCAGCCCTGATTGCCTAGTGGTTAAAGTTCAGCACTCTCTGCTTCAGCAGCCCAGGTTACGTTCCCAGGCATGGAACCACACCACTCGTCTGTCAGTAGCCGTGCTGTGGCAGCGGCTCATGTAGAAGAACTAGAATGACTTACAACTAGAATACACAACTATGTACCGAGGCTTTGGGGAGGAAAAAAAGAGATTGAGAGGAAGATTTTCAATAGATGTTAGCTTAGGGCGAATCTTTCCCAGCAAAAAAAAAAAACAAAAAACTTACAAGGTAAGAGAGGTGATTGGTTTACATATCCATACTTATCAAATAAAAAAAAAGCTCTTAGGAGAAAACATAGGTAAAAATATGTGACCTTGATTATGCAGTAATTTCTTAGGTATGATAAAAGCAAGAGTAACAAAAAATAGATAAGTTAAACTTCTTCAAAATTAACGACTTTTTGCTTCAAAGCCACCATCAAAAAAGTGAAAAGACAATGCACAGAATGGGAGAAAATATTTGAAAATCATGTATCTAATAAGGAATTTGGAGCTAGAATATATAAAATGATCTTACATTGCAATATAAAAAGACATACAGTCATGCATCACTTACCAATGGGGGTATGTTCTGAGAAATCTATCATCAGGTGATTTTGCCATTGTGCAAACAGCATACAGTTACACAAACCTAGATGGTATAGCCTACCACACACCTAGGCTATATGGTACTAATCTTATGGGACCACCGTTGTATGCGCAGTCTGTCATTGACCAAAACGTCGTTATGCAGCACATGACTGTAACTCAATTAAAAAATTGGGAAAGGATCTGAATAGATATTTCTCCAAAGATATGCAAATGGTCACTAAGCACATGAGAAGATGCTCAACATCATTAGTCATCAGGGAAATGAAAATCAAAACCATAATGAGATATCACTCCACACCCACTAAGATGGCTATAATCAAAAAGTCAGATAATAACAAGTGTTGACAAGGTTGTGGAGAAATCAGACCCTTCGTATATTGCTTTGGGAATGTGGACTGTTGAAGCAACTGTGGAAAACAAGCTGGTAGTTCTTCAAAAAGTTAAACAGAGAATTAGCATATGACTCAGCAATTCCCCTCCTAAGTATATACCCAAGATAATTGAAAATATACATTCTCACAAAAACGTGTACAGGAATGTTTATTGCAGCATTATTCGTAATAGCCAAAAAGTGGGAAAAAAAACCCAAATGTCTATTAACTGAGGAATAGATAAAATGTGGTATATCCATGCAATGGAATATATATTATTTGGTAATTGGATAAATTATTCAACAATTGGAAGATATACTATTGGCAATAAAAAGGAACAAAGTACTGATATATGGTACAACATGGATGAACCTTAAAAATATTATGCTAAGGAGGAGAAGTCAGTCACAAAAAACCACATATTGAATGGTGCTATTTGTATGAATTGTCCAGAATAAACAGATTCTTAGAGACAGAAAGTAGATTAGTGGTTGCCTATGCTGAGAGGGGAAGGGGGTGAGATGAGGAGTGACTGCTAATAGGTATGGGGTTTCTTTTTGGGGTGATGAAAATATTCTAAAATTGATTGTGGTTGCACAACTCTGTGGACATCCTAAAACCCAATGAATTGTACACTTTAAATGGGTCAGTTGTTTGTGTGTGAATTATATCTCCATAAAATTCTTAGAAAGCGCTCTATCACACACTAATAGCCTGGGATGTGAGCTTATTTTCATGTCTTACTGCAAAGAATAGGCTAGTTATTTCCCAGTAAAGCAAAGGTTACATCGAGATTTATTCCTGCACAGTCATCTCCTAGATTTTAGTCCTGCTTACCCTTCAGGAGTATCAGCAACTCTATACATCCTATCGGAAAAATTATGAGCATCCTCAAGAGCAAAGGATTCCACTGGAGAGCAACCATTTGTTTAATTTGGACCTCAGGGGGCTGAGAATTGAGTTGATCATACTCCTCAGTTCATAGTTAATTTTCCTCATCATTCCAGGCAAGACCTCTCTCTCTCTCCCTGTCACTCTGTTTTCCCTTCTTCCATGATCCTTACTCCCATTTCCCCCTCCCACCCCAGGTACCCACTCTAGCGTATTTAATATAGTCTTCAAACGTGCTTGTCTCACTATAAATTATGTACTAGTGTTTATTGTTGTATGTATTTTTTAGCTGTTTCTTTTTTGATAAAACCTGCTCTGCACTTCGTGGCTACATAGTTTGCACAGTGGCATTTATGCTGTGGGATTCTTCCTCATAGTGGGGACTGAGTGTTCTAAATTCTGATTAGCCTGCTCTGGCCTGCAGCATCCTGTTCTCACTAATCTCATTTTGTCCTGAACATATCCCGCTCCCAGGACAAACAGGACTGTTTTGTTATATAAAATGCTTTGCTTAATTTTAAAGCCCTGCTCCCCCGTGATACAATGTGTCCCTCTGCTGGAAGAACCATCAGGCAGCAGTTAAGTGCAGAGACTCTGGACTCTGACTCCCTAGGTTCAAATCTTGCCAGAGGCTAGGGCAGAGGGGAAATGGGAAGGTGTTGGACAAAGGGTACAGAGTTTCAATTATGCAAAGTAAATAAATTCTGAAGATCTACTTTACAACGTAGGGCCTATGATTAACAATGCTGTATTGTATAGTTAAAGTTTTGCTAAGAAGGTAGATCTTATGTTAAATGTTCTTACTACAAAAGGAAAAACAAAACAAAAGGGGCAGGAGGAAACTTTTGGAGGTTATGGCTAAGTTTATGGCATTGATAGTGACGATGGTTTCACAGTGTAACATTTCCAAACACATCAAGTTGTAATATATTGAATAGCTACTGCTTTTTATATGTCAATCATACCTCAATAAAGTGGTTTAAAAAGTCATAGTTGTACCACTCATTAGCTTGTAACTTTGGGCAACGTATTTAACCTATCTGTGCCTCAGTTTCTTCATCTTTAAAATCAGAGTGGTGATAGTAATAGTACTCACCTCTGGGTTGTTGTGAGGTTTGCATGAGTTAATATCTGCAAAGCACTAAGAACGATGCCTGCACATAATAGAAGTTGTGTGTTATATTTCCAGGTTGTTAATCATATTTCAGAATTCTCTGGTGAAACAAGTAATTTATTGATATTCCAGTAGGGTAAGCAGAGTGCAGAAGCTGGGTCCAACAATAAGCAAATCTTCTAGAGAAGTTCAGCAGGTTTGGCAGTGGCCATTAGAAGGCCTGTCACCATTTAACAGGAGCAGGGTACCTGATAAGGTGGTGGGACCAACTGGTGAGGGCAAGTCTGAGACACACTTCTTGGAGGGGACTGGAGTAATATGTGACTGCTGTAGTGATCTGAAATGGGGAAAATCCTACTATAAGTGGTATGAAGTGAGTACTCAACATAAGTGTCACAGTAAAACCCAGCCCTGGGGACATCACTGTACCCAACTGTAAGCCCGGTAAGGCAGACGCAGAGGGAATGAGGCAGAGCATACAAAAGATCCACTCTTTTGGTAAGCCTGTTTTAAAGCAATAATCTCCTGATATTCTAGAACTGAAAACTATTGCATCTTTTATTTTTGTTTATCTCATTCTCTTTTCCTAAAAACGTATGCCATATGCCTTTCAAAACTGAATTGCATTAAGATCTTATTTGTATCATTTTCCTGACACTCCTTGAAACAATTGGAGAACCCTGGGATGTGGAAGACAGCCCTGGGAATTAGCTCCCTTAGGCTTCTGTTATGGGAAGGAGATAAGGAGCAGTATAAAAGCCTCCCTTACCTGTGAAAGTAAAAGCTTTGGGCAAGGAGCCATTTTAATTCAAAGTTATGTCTATTGCTAGAAGTCTCTGCCAGACAGGGTATCTTCCAGGCTTATGTATTAGCATCACAAAGAGCCTGGAGTTCTTATTAGGACCGGATATCAAATATGCATGGGTCTGGTTGAGAGATGTTAATTCACCATACTTGAATCCATATATTAACTCACTGACAAAACCACATCTAAACCCAGTGTTTTAAAGGTTTCTGAATTCTGGAGTTGAAGTGAGGGCTGAGGTAAACCTGACCTAGAACTGTTTTCTTTCTTTGTCTTTCAATCCTGACCACACTGCGCACCACCACAGAGATGAGAGGGGAAAGAGGAAAAGAAGAAGAATCTAACAAAGAAAGAGGTTGTTTTGGAACGGTTTCAACAACTCAGAAACGGATTAAATTACCAAAGTGATGAATGTGTTCCAGAAAAAAATCCAAAGGACAACAACATCAGTAATCATAATGACAGTCTGCCTTACTCCACCACTCAAATAAAGCACAACTATTTTTGATACTGAGACTTCAGAGAAATATCTCCACCGTAGCCATCTGGATAAATATAGTGTAATGAATGACACCCACAAAAACATGCTCATAGTAAACACAGTCACTGTTGCATAAGACTGTCTTTTAAAAATGCCGCTTAATATAGGTCACTGATATCAAAAAGCAGAGCAATTCCATGGGGGTCAATATGAAGCATTCAGATATGTTGCCACTTATTGTTCTGGTTTAAATCACAGAGATTTTAGACTCCAAAGTGGAGCAATTCTCAAAGCTTTACTCCTCTGTCTACCTGTGGGTGGATTAGAAAACGGAGGCATTTCTACAAGGAGTCCCCATATTCGTCCGAACACCAAGGATTGTCAGTAGAATGAATGAATGACATATCTTAATGTGTGTGGACATCAATAAAATACAAACTCATTTTAAAGTGTTATTGAATATTTGATCCTTGTTGAAGTTGAGTGATGAATACATGGAGTTGATTGTACCATGCTCTACTTTTGTGTATATTTGAAATTTTCTATAAGAAAAATTTTAAAAAGAGTGTTACTGAATTGATGTAGATTTAAAATGTTTTCTCAACCAATGGATACTAAAAGTACAGCCACTCTCATTATGGAGCCCTGAAAAAAGTATTTACCTTAGAAAGAGATTTTCATACTCAAAATGGTTTGGAAAAACTGCTACACAGTATGGTCTCTAATGTGGGATGTGTGTACTCTATGAGATTGCAACAAGATCCATTAGAACTCGTATTTATATTAATTTTTAATCTTAAAAATAAGAAAGAAATTGTTTCACTAATATCTATTATAGAGGTTGACTCTGGTGTCCTTACTCACTCTATTTGTCAAGGAAAGATGCCTTTTGAAAAATGAATGAGAAAGTAAGTGCTTTTCAAAAAAAAACATGCCATAGAGCATTTTGAAAGCAGATACTTGAAAAAGTTTTCATCATCTTGCGATTTTGTTGCTGAAAACAATGCGTGTCGCCTGTTTTCCCAGTTGTAAAAAAAATAAATGTAACGGGACATTTTAAACTTGCGTAAACTGTTCTACTCCAATAGCTAAAACTCGTTTGTAAAAATATTTCAGTGTGCAAGAACCACTGATTGATGTTGAGGAGATTGGAAGTTTTTTTTAAAAGATTTTTTTTTTCCTTTTTCTCACAAAGCCCCCCGGTACAAAGTTGCGTATTTCTGGTTATGGGTCCTTCTAGTTGTGGTATGTGGGATGCTGCCTCAGCATGGCTTCGTGAGCAGTGCCATGTCTGTGCCCAGGATTCGAACTAGCAAAACCCAGGGCTCCTGAAGCAGAGCACACAAACTTAACCACTCTGCCACAGGGCCGGCCCAGAGGAGAGTGGAAATTTACTAGCCAAATTTCATCAAAAACCTTTGCATAACTGCAGAGTGGGGCTGAGCAGTTAAGTCAGTAACATGATTTAGTGAGCACAGCTACTGTCATACTGCAGCCACTGAGATCCCCGGAATCTTCTTGAGATCCCATTTTCAGCTATGACATCCATTGGAGCCAAGCATTAGTTTAAACCGAACTGAGTATTCCAAAATCTTAAATTGTCATGTCAGAATTAATGAGGCATATTCAATCACATTGTTCTCACTAAAATAGTTATAATAATATGTTCAAATAAGAGATAAATTTATAATCAAAGAAAATTTATTTTAAAATATTATTTCACATTTATCCCATACTTTTTAACGTTCTGTTTTGCATGCTTTATAATCATATATCAGTACAGTAGTACATGAATATAACGTCAATATTTTAAACATGTGTATTATATATTTTAATACATTTCTATATAATTACATACAAAAAATATTCTCAAATTTGAACAGGTACGCACATCACCCTGAGATCTTGTTGAAGTGCAGTGTCTGATTCAGTAGTCCTAGGGCAGGGCCTGAGATTCTGCGTTTCTACTAGCTCCCAGGTGATCCTGATGCTGCCTGTCCTCAGACCACACTTTGAGCAGCAAGGTCATGGGGGGAGGGGGCAGGAGGTGGGCCCTAACATGTTTTACTATAGGGCTGCGCAATCAAAAACATTTGAAGATGACTAGGGAATGGATGGACCACACTGCCTTCAGGTTATCTTCCAAAACTAATGCTTCTCTCGGTGGAGTTTCTAGTGGGGACTGAGCTACAATGACTGCAGTTCTACTCCCTGACAAACACCTGGATGCAGCTCATCTCTGCAGCTGTAGCAGTCAGCTGAACTGAGATAGCATTGACATCCTCAAATTCAAATTGATGTGATCAATAATGGCTCGTGTTCCAGCCTGGAGCTGAGGGCTAATAGTTGCTTCTGCCTCATAGGACTGGCGCAAATGTTAAACGAGATAAGATGTCTAAACTGTTTTGTAGAGGGCTTAGTAAAGTGCAGCTACTATTGTGGGAAGTATGGTTGCATGTGGACTGGGCCAAGATTCTTTTCAGACAGTTATTTTGAGTCTTCTTTAACACTGAGACAAATAGGTCACCAAAGCCGCATGTCACAAAGCATGACATTTAAAAATTTTTTAACCTGGGAATATTTTTAAGTGGCTGTAATCACCTCAGTTAATGAAAACAAACAAATAAACAACAACACAACTCAGTTAGCACACATAAAGCACCTGACTTTGAGAGATGTGGTTTATTGTGTGTCCTCCCAGACAAACTAGCTGCAGAATCTATCCTGTGGCACTTGCTCTATGGAATTGTTTACACTGTTCACCAACAAGAAGTTGGGAACATCTACTGAAAATGACATATTTGTTTTTAGGAAAATCGATATGTAGGCTTTCTTTCTAGCAATAATTAGCTGGGCCATTTGTTTCCTAAGACCACTCTTAGCTTGTGATAATAACATCATCTGCATATGGGAGAATGCTTATGTTTCTGTTCTCATTTTTTTGTTAATGTGGGTTGATATCAGACTTCAGATCAAATGAGATTTCACCAAATTCATATCCGGTACATCTCGGGGCATGGAGGAGCGCTTTGATTGTAAGGGTCACATTTCCCTTCTTTTTTTGAGTGGCGCTACACGTGAGCTCACATCATCAAATAGAATTAGAGCCATCTATAAATTTTCAAATATCAGCTAGCCTGTTTGGTTTTCATATTGTAACTCTCAGAATCCAGCTGTGTGGTTTCCCTTTTCACGTAGAAAAGGTAGAGTTTCACATAGTATGTGGAATACTAATGGAGCTAGTTCCCTCAGAGACCAGAGCTGGCTTACTGTCCACATTGGTAAGCAAAACAGTATAGGGCCATACAGCATGTTTCAATAGTAAATCATAGCATGTCAGGCCTCTTTCTCTAGACACAGACTTGCATGCCTCATCTTCTTTTATTTCACTCTTTGTTTCTCATGGGTCTGGACAAGGTTCTCCCTGATTCCGTCTTTTCTACCTTTTCTGTAAAAGATACAGTCTCAGTCTTCAACATGCTTCCTATCTCCCTCCCTAACCTTGTTGGTCTTTAGTTGAGTTCCAGGAGGGTGGAGATTGTGTCTGTTGTATTCACTGCTGTATGACCAGTACTTAGCATAAAACTTGGCACCGAGAATTTGTTAAATAAATATTTGTTGAATGTTTGAATAAAATGTTGAGGTTGGATTTCCTTTGATTATTTCATAATCTGGAAAATACTAATTACCTTCTCTGATTTTTCTTTCCTTTGGAATAAAGTAGATGAATTCAAGGCACACCAGAGTGGGAACACGTAGACACCAAACTTTGCAGGATAACAAAAATTTTGAAGAGCATAGTTGCTTGTTTCAAAGCAAGTGAGTGAACAGGGAAAATCTTTTCCAATTTACAGATATTGACTTGAATCCCTTACTTGCTTATTGATGTAAGAAAAGGCCAGGTATTGATTTTATTTATGTAAGAACAAGTATTTCTTCCATTGTTACTTAATATTCATCAAGATAACCGTTAATATCAAAATAGACACGCTATCTGTGCTCATAGTAAGGAAATTCAAAGAGAGAAGTTCCTTGTATCTTATATTACCCTTCTATGGCTTCTCAGATTTAGCCTGGATGGAAAGAAAAGGCCATGCGGAATAGCCTGTGTTTATATAAATCATAATCCATGTGCCCTCTAACCCCCTAGATGACTGAGTGGGTGGAAGCATGCACATGCATTGTGACAGTGTGTGCATAAATATTGTCACATGTAATGCTAGAAGCAGGATGACACAGAGCAAGTCACAAGTTGTCAGGAATCTAAATTGAAGTTTTGTTTTTATCAGGGCCCTAGAAAACCAGAGCCACGTGAGTTCACTGCCTTTAACCACCACCTCTCCCACGTACTGAAGGGAGAATTCAGATGCCCGTTGCAGTCAGCTAGTCAGATTGCTTCTTGCATGCTCCCTGCCTCCATTCTGGTCCACTCTAGGAGACCTCTCTGCTATGGCTGAGGCTGAGTGAAATCCTTAAGTGTAAGATCATATCTTTATCACCTTTCTACCCACACCACCCCCAAACTTGAAACTTCCAGGGTTTAGCACAAAGCTTAGTAGATACTCAATAAATATTTGTAGACTGAATTAATGAAAGGATGAATGTGGCTCTGGACAAAGCTACAGCTTCCACACCCTGCATAACGGCACTCAGTACTGACCCTGAAGATGGGAAAAGCAATACAACCGATGCTGTAAGAAAATGTTTCTTGTTTATACTGCTGCATCCTGATCTTTGGCTGATCTAAGCACAAAGAGAGCTCTTTCAGTTCAGAGAAAGGGGTTTATGGTGTGTGGGAGAGCTAAGAACAATGGAGTCAATTGATAGACTGGAGATGCTCTCAGCTTCTGAGAGCCTGGAACCTCCATCTATAGATGGGTCCCAGAGGGCAGAGCCAAATAAGGGCAGATGGAGAACACAGCTTTCTTGGGAACTGGCTTTCCGCTCCTCTGAGGCAAAAATACATTCACTCTATAGCACCCTGAATCAATTCTCCAAAATATGGTGCTATGCCCTTGTTTGCCAGTGTATAAAAATAACGTCTTGTCATATTTTTTTTTCTGTCTTAAAGTCATCCAACCAGACTTGCTTGCAGAATATTAATTGTGCTGAAGCAGAAATCGGAAGATTAGGGGCTGGCCCGGTGGCACAGTGGTTAAGTGCGCACATTCTTCTTCAGTGGCCCAGGGTTCACCGGTTCAGATCCCAGGTACAGACATGGCACCACTTGGCAAAAACCATGCTGTGGCAGGCGTTCCACATATAAAGTAGAGGAAGATGGGCACAGATGTGAGCTCAGGGCCAGTCATCCTCAGCAAAAAGAGGAGGATTGGCCGCAGATGTTAGCTCAGGGCTAATCTTCCTCGAAAAAAAAAATTAAAAACCAAAAAAAGAAGATTAAATTTAAGCTTCTTTTGAATGGAGCTCCTTAACTGATGACTGACTTGTTGCCCCTGGCCAAAGTCTCCTTTCTTTCCAGTCATGTTCCTTGCCAGCTGCAACTATGGGACAATGAATCTACCGCTAATTTAAGTCAGCTTTCTTTAGGCTGGTCATTAGTGTGCTGTCCAAGAGTGCCAAATTCTAGCCTAGGGTAGTGATAGGCATTTAATGCTGTGTCGCAGGTGGGCTAGGGGGCTGACCATCCAGGGTAGTAGATGTCACTAATTTATTTTAATACTGCCCTGCCACAGCCTATTTAAACCTACATTGCCCTTCCCATACCTGTTCTGCCCTTACATTAAACCTTTCATCCAGTACTTTCCAAATAAATCTAAGTAGTATTCATGTATGAGGCACTTAAGAGCTCATTACTGGAATATCCAAACAATTCAAACAACAGGTAACAGTAACTTAATCCTAAACACACCAGGACTGGGACACCATCATTGTATTGAAGAAGTAATCATACATGACTCTGAATTAGCAGAAGACTCTGAAACGCAACTTGTAAGAGAAAAGAAATCTCAAAACAGGCAATGATTTGGTACCAATACTTGAGTTCTAGTCCAAGCTCACATGTGTACTTATTGGGTTTCTTTGGGTAATTTACTTTGCCTGTATTTCTTAGAGTCTCCAGTTAAAATAGAAGCGATTTATCTAGTCTTTATTTCAGAGAATTGTTGTGAGAGCGACTTGGATAATCTGAAAAGTAAATGAGCTCCTTGAACAATGCACAATAAAGGTACAATTATTCGAGTTTCTCTTGTAGAGTCAGAACGATTCACTCAAAGGACACAATGTTTGATTGAGAACATTCTTAATTTTATTTTCTTTAATTTTATAAAATACATTTTGTAAGATAAGCTTCTAAAAGTTTGTCCTTTATGTGTGTTAAAATTGAAATTCTACATCAGAAATGAAGGAAACACTTGCAGTTGATTAACTCTGTGTGTACATGTGTGTGTATGCGAGGGCGGTTCAGGGAAGGATTGGTTATTTGTTATGTTATTAAATCAAAACAAAACACGAAGTATGGATTACTTCACTTTCCGTGATCTTGATTGGTTTCTTACAGAACCTTTTCCATCTGCTCCCTCTATGCAGCCTGGAAGCTTATCTTGTATACTGGTCTGAAAACAAATATCATGTCTTTGTTAAAGCTCTTACGTCTTCTTAAACATTGCTGAAACCTCTTTGGGGGACAATACAAAACACCTCTTTACAACACAACAGCCACCTACAGCCATACCCGTAGAATCCTTTCTTCAATAAAGACCAACCAGCCTTTTATTTTTTTAACCCAAAGTTAACAAACTCAGAAAGAGAAGACTAAAACCTGGGAGCTACTCAGGTATCAAACTCTCTCCACCTTTCCTTTTCAGTGGAAGCTTACCAACTGAATAGCTGACGGCTGGTGCATTCGGTCATGTGGTCTATACAAGCAGAGAATAAACTGTACATTAAACCTGACTCTTTAACTTGCCAAAGCAATATTGCTGAATCAAATGATCTCCCACCAGCTAGAAAAAACGATCAAATAGGTTATTCAAATTGAGGTTCAAATTCACCAGATCTGTTTCTGCAAAGGGCAGAATAATTTGTAGAAAATCCCAATAGATGCATGGAACTAGCCAATTTTAAATATCATTTGTGATGCGAAATGTCCAATTTTCATTTGCTAAAGAATCATAATCAAAAAATCATTCTCCAGACCTTTCTGGCACAACCCCAAACAAGTGATAAACTGGAAAATGTGAAATGCGTATCATTCTGAAACAAATCAAGATCTTCATAACACCTACTATGACTGAATGGATAACACCCCATGAAAAGAGCACCATTGTGAAGATATGACAGAGGCCAGAGTATACAACTAATTAACAGAAAAAAGACATGCTATCCAAAGAGTTATCTATCCTGTGTTTACCAGAGGGCTGGCTCAGTTTACACCATTAGCCACTAGCGACTGCTGTTCTTTAGGCCAGTCTTTTTTTGTATGAGCTAGTTTCTCTCTAGTCTCAGCTCCTAGGAAACCACAGGGTTGTCATGGTAGCTGTTATCAGGAGAAGGGAGTGAGAAGATGCTGACAACACCCTGTTTCTCTTCTCTAACGAGGTGTAAGGCCAGGTGCCCCCTTTGTCTACACAGATACTACGCTCCCTTATGCTGTAAGTAAGGTTGGCTGAGTTAGGGCTTAAATAGTCCATTGCCATTGGGGTCAGTGCTCTCTTTCTATGGGTGAAAGATCCTTGCTTTGACCCCCTTCTCCCAGCTGCAATAGGTAGATTTGGGCAAATGCTCTTATTGTATTGCTGGCATTCTTTTTTTTTTTTCTTCTATCTTCAGTGGTAATAGGGAGACAGGAGTAAGTTCTCTGTTTTGTACACCAAGGAGAATATATTTGGCCCCTACCCTATAGATGGTGAGGGGACCAGGTACATCCCTTCTCTCTACCTGAGCATTTTTCTTTCCACTTTGTTTCCATCAGTGGAAGTGCCTTTTGAGAAGAAAACACTTCCTGGTCCTCAGGAGATGCTTGACAATTGAATTTGAGCCTCCATTTCTTTGTGACTTGCAGTTGAGGAGTCACCATCTTAAGCATTTCCCATTTCTAGCAGGAACCAGCTGTGAAGCAAAATGACTAAAAGAGGTATGTAAGAGGGGAGAGTCCACAGAGAGACATTAATCACCACAAGACTCTCCTTTCTTGTTACACTCATCAAGTAAGAAGAGGGCCAGTCAGTGGCAAAGGCAAAGAGTTAACATGGGAGACGCAGCATCGTAGGCTGTGTGGTTAGAGCCTCGCTATTAGAGAAAGGGAAGTTTCTACAGGAGATCAGAACTTGGTGCCTCGGCCCATGAGTTTGAGGACGGCAAAGTTGTAAGTGGCAGCGATCATGAAAGTGAGCTGTAGGGAACAGAAGAGAGAATATGAGTGACAGTAGAAAAGAAAGCTCTCCCTCCTCCAATCCGTTTGCGAATGAGGAAGGGAAGAAATAAAATCATAGCTAAATAAACAGAAAACCCCTGCTCTGCAAAATCAGCAGGTCCCAGGCTGTTGCTCCATATACTTGACAAGAAGTCCTCTCTGAGACATTTCCTTCCAACGGCCCAGGCCAAGAGAATGAACTCAGCCAAGATTTATTCCACACCTATGCTCAGCCTAGTACTGAGTTTTCCTCAGGGAAGTGAACAATACATGGGCTCTGCCATCAGCATATCCACAGATTTGAGAGACCTGAAGTCATAGGGTAGTTGGTGTAAACACACAGCCACACTGTGCACTACAGCCCTCCCCTGCTTAATGCATCAATTTATTTTACAAAATAAGAAACAACTCGACTCTGTACAAAAGCCTCAGCAGTAGGGGCCAGGATTTCTGTGAGTTTATCCTTGAACATTCACCATTTATTCAAATGATTGCAGACAAATGGCTTCACCTTTCAGTGCCCTAGGTTTTTAATCTGAACAATGAATGCACTACATTGACACTGCACTGTAACACCATCAGCAGGACCTGGGACATAGACGCGCATTATAGTAATAACAATTCTAAATGTTAGGAGGTCTTTCTGGGATTTTGGGGAAAGTAACTAAATCTCTTGGAGAGTGTCCAAGATAGATTCATATTTACAATATACAGAATTCCAGGCTTTGGAAGGTCATGTTTAGTAATGTTTCAGTGTTCTTATCATCATCTGACTAGGACGTATTGAGAATTAACCATAATTTATGATTGCAAAGTTCTTGGCAGTATTATATGCTCTGTAAATGCCAAATATTATTATTCTTGACTATGAATATCTTACTTCCTCTTTCCTCACACCACTTTTCTTGTTCCTGTCTAATTTCTGAAGTTTTTCTACCTTGCCAACCTCAAGTAGAAGTGCATAGTCTCTACACTTTGCTGTCTCTTCCCAGTAGCTTCTCTCTAGCATTTCAAGGTTAGAAGGAGTCTATCTTTTTCCCTGTGAGCAGAACTGTACCCAAGCTATCCTTGGATCATTTATTTGCCAAGATCATTCAAAGACAACTCACCAGGGAAACCAGTGTGGCTGCAGCCCCCACAAACGCAGCAATAAACAGGTGGAAGGTCATTTGGAACTGCAAGAAAACGCAAAAGGGAGAAGTGTTTCTTGCAACAGCAAAAAGATGTTCTGCTGTAGATCGTGAATGCAGTTTTCTGAATGTGTTAGTATCTTTCTCTGTGTTAATTCTGCATCTCTAAGTTGTCACTTCCCTGAGTGGAGGCCTCCCATTCTTCAATGTACACCACAGTCCCTAGGCCTATAGCACCCACAACAAAGAATACTCATAAAATACTCATAAAGTATTTTAATCTATTGGTTCCCTACACTTGTGCCTAGGACTTCCAAATATAAAGTCAACATTTTGCTTTCAAAAAATAATTTACTGCCTAGGATTTACTTTTATTCTTCTGCCTCATTTGTGTATAATATCCATTCTCAATACAGTATTTTCCTTTTTCACATGTACTTTTTTTTTTTACTTCTCATTAGAGATTGAGAAGCTTCAAAATGAAAGTATTTTGTAAAATCTATGTCTCTATGCACAACCCATTTTCTTGATCTGGTTTTTAACTAAAAGAATCAAAATTTTCACTTGGGGGATTTCTCCATTAAGCTCTATCTTTACCTAAAGCTACAAATTTCTCTTTTAAGGGAGGAAGTCTTGGAATGGAAGGCTTCCTTCCAGCTCTAGGGAAAATAGATATTTTACCATCTATGCTTATTGGCTCAGGCATAATCAGCCAATATTTTATAGAAGGCAATCTGCAAACTCAAAATCCAGCAAAGAGAAACTGTGGTCCTTAAAATTGAAAGCCGTGGGTAGGAATTTGTATAGTATTAGCCATTCCATTGCAAAGCAACCAAAATAACCCACTCACCTCAGCTGTTTTGCAGATGGACAGAAGGTTGGAGCCACACACCTTGCCAGGGAAAGCATTCCATGGGAGAACACCTAAGTAAGACACAGAAGTCAACCAGGGTGTGATTCACAGAGTTGTGGGGCTACACGGAGACTTTCCTCCAGTGCCTTTCTTCCACCTTTAATCATTCTGGTTGAAAAGTTGGATCCTACTAACAATCAGGATCCTCTTTTCTGAAGGTTTGCCAAAAATAGAAGGTGATATTGAACAGTTGTGAAATCTTGTGTTTGTTATTGAAGTGTCTTGCTTCTGGGTTGGGAACAGCAGTCAACTAGGGTAGAGCAGTGTGACCAGCCAAGAAAATTCCCACCACTTCCAAGAAGTTCCCTTCCAAGGGAAGACATGTCTCCAGTTTCAGTGGAGAGGGATTAACAGACTAAGATCCAGGCATCCATAATCTTATTTTTTTCCCCATAATTACCACCCTCCTTACCCTGAGTAAAGAACCAAATATGCAGTGCTTCCATAGGGGGTAGGGGAGCCAAGGCACCCATGTCCTAACTCACCATACATTCTGGCATCAGCACAGAGACTGCCTATACTGGCAGAGGTCTTGCTGGGGAAGGCAATAGACTGGCAGGTGGTCCAGGTGTTGAAGTAAATGTACACAGGCACAGCAGAGCAGGCAAACACCAGGAGCCACACAATGGTCAGGGCATAGGTGATGCCCACAAACTAAAACAATTGACATGGGGTGGTTAGAAATCAGCATCAGCCTTGCAAACGTTGAAACACAAACTGGGAGACCCTGGAGTGACATGTGCCAGACATGAAACCAGATTCCAGGAATTTCCACCAAATCAAATTAGTAAGCAGGGCACCTCTGCCAAATGCCATTGGCAGTATCTACTAAAGAACGGGCCCCAAGTGTGACGGAGGGTGGGGGGAATGGGTGGGGGTTGGAGTGAGGAGGATCCCTGGGTTAGAGAGGCTTCAGGAGATTTTTTTGGCAGATAAGATGTGAAGAAATCAAAACAGATCTTGAAAGAAAGTCGTGCCATTTCTTGCCTTAGGCTGAGCTTAGAAAATGTTCCCTGTCACAGGACTTGTGATCCCTAGTCATTCAACAAAGCCAATAAGATATTTAAATTTCAGATCCAAAAACCTTTCTAAGCCAACTGCTGGCCACAAAAGACATCACTACAACCCACAAGTATTCAGCCCCCAAAGGATCTTTAACTCTAGAGACTGAAAACCAGCGTATGCCTCACTAGAAGCATGGATAGCCCTCAGACAAAGATGAAGCACTGAATATGCAGATCTGCACTAGTTCCCTCTGGGACCTCTAACAGTGTAGAATCCCAGAATACTGTGAATTTCACCTTGGAATCAATTATTTAATTTCCATGATCCACCCTCCCTCTCAGATCAGGTACCTACATCTCAATCCCACGAGTAGCATTTTAGATTCTTGGGCAGTCAGGTCTACTCTTGTGGTCCCTGTTAGGAGGGGAGTAAAGGGATACCAACAGATGACTTAGAAATGGTCTCATTATACAAAGCATCCCATAAAACTCATGCTTTTCATTTTGAGATGAAATTTTCTAGGGAACTTTTGAAAGTTGAGGCTAAGCCGGCTGGGCACCACGTTCTTCCTGACCTTCTCGTTCGGCTGTAGCCATCACTTTCTCACTCAAAAGCCAGGCCCCTAGAGAGGACCCAGCCTTGAGTGGAGGTGAGGCCACAGACTCACGCCCAATTGTCCCCCACCCCTTGTTATTGCCACAAAATCCTGAGGATGATCACCTTGTCGGGATGTCCTAGCCATTTTCCCAAACAATGACACACCCGCTCCAAAGAATGAGCTTGATGTTGGCCTCTGGAACCCCTCCCCTTCTGGCCCCCTGTTACCGTTGCGCTCAGGCCCTTGCCGCAGATGGTGGTCTTGTAGTCGCCAAAGATCTGCCTGACTGCGCCGGTGGTGTAGAAGCCCTCAGCCAGCAGGAGGGCCCCATAAAGGAAGAAGAAAGAGGCAGTTCCATAGATGACATACTGGAAGGCATGGATCCTGCGTTAACATAGACAAAAGAGACCAGAGATTCTTATTAATGAGGACCCAGTTCCCTTCCTGCATAAGTGAGGTAGACACTTGAGTGGGCACCTACACAAGCCTAGGGATTCTTTAGAGGAATCACTAGTTTCTTCCTCCATGCTTCCACCTTATCTTTATTGAAGCAAAGGAAGACAAGGAGCATCTTCCAGCGGCCAGCAGCACATCCTCCTCCACTTATGCCTTGCTTACTGTGTGACCTAAGAACTGGGATGCTACTCTCCTTGGCCTGACCCTTCAGAGACACTCCCTCAGAGAAGAGAGGAGAGGGTAGCTAGGCAAGAATGGAGAAGGATGAAGGAACAGGAGCTTAACTTGCTCTACGAGGATGGGCTTAGTGCTGGGCCTGAGCACACTCAAGCGATGTGTCAAACCAACAGCAGCAGCTCCACTCTGCCTCATCATTGTGCCTCCCCTGGGTTCTACGACCACAGAAGCTTCAACTCAGTCATTGTTAACCTTACCAAGCAGAAGTTAGAGCATGTGGGACAAAGCAAGGGCGGTGATGGGGGGAGGTGAGAAGTGGGCTGGCAGGCAGGCAAATCTCCCCTTTATGAATGTGACAGTTTCCCCTCTTTTAGGGCTTGAGATGTGGCACAGGTGGAATCTGCACACAGAGATAAGACTCAGGGATCCTGTCCAGCTCCACACCGATCCCCCACTACTCACTAAGGTACTGATGAGTTCTGTATCTTCAGGATGGAGAGAGGGAAAGAGGGGTTTGTATGAGACAACAGGTACTTACACATTGATGAGATACTCATAGTCCTGGTAGTTTTTGGAGAAATAGGTCTCAATTAGCTTTTCTGTGCCAGTGAGTGCTTCATGTCCACAGCCACAGAACAGTGCCACCCCAAAGAAACACAATCCAGTGGCCACCAGGGAAGCAAAGGGGGCCCCTACGAGACATCTTGCACAGCACTCTAACAAGCCTGAGGAAGATGGAGGGGAAACAGTTAAGGATGTACAATAGGCAGCTCGTGCCACTCATACCTCTCTGCCAGACCAGTCAGACCCTGTGCTCGCATCCACAGATAGAGTGGTCACCAGAGAATCCAAAAGCAGGAGAGTCTAGTGCTTTAGGCTTCTGGAATGTGAGATTGACCCCAAAACCATACTTTGTTACATTCCTGAAAATATATCTCTACTTTAAATTCCCAGAATTTGTTCTTTTTTTAAAGTATCAGGAATTCAAATAGCGAGCCAGAGAAATTATGCAATCATTCTCTCCTTTCTTATCATTCCGATTTGTCTGCGTTAGTCATTCATCAACTCTCATGGAGATGTGCCCGGCATTGTGCTAGGTGTTACGTGGGATGTGAAGACGTAAAAGACATAGACTCTGCCATATGGGAGTCTCTTGTTTACTGAGGAAGAATGAGCAAGGCAGACCTAGTATTTTCAACTAACAATTCCAGGCAGCCAAGTACGTAGTTACAAAGGGCAAACGAACTTAGAGTTCCAGGAAGGAATGAGCGCTGGCCAGAGATATTGGTCTTGCAGGCCCCACACCAATGCTGCTGAGAAACAGGAAAGGCACACAAGAAGTCACAGGAGAGCAGCTGTGCCCCAAGTACCAGCCCCACACTCTAAAGTGCCACACGGAGTAAAACCTAACCAATGTCAAGTAGATGACTGACTAGATGGGAAGAGAATTACTCCCTCTGGCCTCTTGGCCAGATCCCCAAAAGGTGGAAGAAATGAAAATGTTGAGCTCTTCAGAAAAGAATACACACACACACATACACTATATATATATATATATATATATATATATATATATATATATATATGCTGACTGATTTTATACATCTGTTCATATATCACACAATATATAAAGATACATATGAATTATTTTTTGTATTTAGATATATGTATATATGAATTATTTGTGTATACACACATATACACACAAATAATCAGCAAATGTGCTGAGTAGTTGCTATTTTGGAAAAGTATATTGGGGCTCCTTATAAAAAGAAAATAAATTGTATTAATTTTAGGTTTGAATTTTTATCCAAAGCTCACTTGTTTATACTAGGGTGCAAGGGACTAGGGGAGTCCTTTGTCTGACCCTGTTAATACTAGCACAGGTTCTTTTTACCCCGAGTGCTTGAACATCTGGTGATTTTCATGGCTGAATTTCATCAATATGAACAGATTTTGGAGGACCAAATTATCTCTAACATGGGAAAGTTGGGGTAAAGGCATTTGTCTGCATTCTCAGAGCCACAGAATGACTGAGTCCTATTACCCACTGTCCCCTAAAATGATAGCCCTTCCTCGGTCCTCAAAGAGCCTCTTCCTCAAAGACTCTTGCATGCCACATCAGAGGTGAGGCCCAGAAGTCCAAGCAAGCAAAGAAAGCAGCTAACATTTGCAGCAGAACTGAATTTCCTTCCTCTTCCAAGAACCAAAGCACTGCTGTCAGAAAACTTGGCCTCTATGGGAGGCAATCAATTTGTAGCTGTGCTGTTGTAAGTGGAGGCAGAGTTTACTTAGTATGAACTTAACAATAGTGCTTGGTAACAGCACCTCAGCCATGCACACAAATGGGCACATGCACACTTGTGTATACCAGAGAGAAAAACACAGATGTTGAAATTAATCATTGTTCTCAAAAATTGATCTTCTTTCTCAACAGGTTAAGATACTAGATGCATCTGGTAAGTCAAGAAAAGGAGCTTGGAAATAAACAGTGCTGCCATTTTCCTTCTCTGTCTATCCAACTCTTCCCCACCCCCAAACTCTTAGACTTGTCTAGTAAAGAAAGTCTCAGAAGCCTGGGGGTGGGGGGAGGGGAAGGTCAGTGACCCCACTGTTCCCTCTCTCCCCAGCACAGGGTCAGGGCTTGGACAGAGCCCTCCATAGCTCCCTCAGACAAAGAAGCCTTGTTTTTCCCTGAGATCTCAGGAGCCTCATTGGTATTCTGCAGGGGCCCACAGGCCTGGGGGTGGGGAGGGGGTCAGATCCAGGGAACAATGGCAGAACTGTTTGTTTAGCCTGGAGTAAAGAGTGCCATCCACCCTAGCAAGTGACCATCCTGTGCCCACTCACCCCAGCTTTTTCGCCCTGGGAAGGGTTAAATGGTGGGGCAGGTGTGATCAGGGATGGAAGAACTTGAACTCTTGCTGACTACACAGAGAATTCCACTCTAAGTTTTAGCTGATGCCGCCTCCAGGGTTGTAAAGATGAGGAAAAGTCCTCTTTAGTGTGCCTGACCCCTCAATCATCATCCAAATAACCAGAGAGTCATATGTAGTGTTCTTACTGGGGGGTGAAGGGCTAAGCCTTGGGAGCAACTCTGAATCACCAACTGATGCTCTTCTTTTTTACATGCATTTTTCCTCTATTTTCTTTGAGCTCATATAACTGAGCTTTCCCTTATCTGCTCCACTGTCTCTCAAAGCAAGGGACAAGAAGGACATAGGCTTTAATGAGTCTCTAACGTGGAGTCAGAAATAAATGGCCCTGGATAGATCTATCACTCTTGAGCTATAAACAGTTCAACAATATCAGCATAAGCATCAGATATGCATCTCTTCACAATCCAAATGAAGTGTTTGTTCTGGAGGCATTTAAGTTCAGCAGAAGTGAAGAATCTCTGTTAGTTTGTCCAAGCAAAAAAAATCAAATTTTGGATTCCAATTGGGAAACATGCAAGAAATTGTGTCTTCATCAAAGTAGCTGACAATCAAAACATCCTGAGAAAGGTCCGTTGGGTTCACTTTGATTTTTCACAGCCCAAAAAATGTCCTTGGGAATGTGTGAACAATAGCCTAAAGCCACAGGCTCTCCATTTCAGAACACTTCGCAGTTGAAAAGGTATAGGTTTGATTCAGGAAAGCTGTGAGGGGTTCTGGAGAAGTTCCTTGGCTCTCTTAAGAGACATTCTCACATTTCCAGGCTAAGTACAGACTGAAACATGGTAGAGTTGACATAAAAGAACTGTATAGTAATATTACCCTGTGCAATTCAATTGGATTAAACCACCTGACTTTGATGAGAGGTCATAGAGAAAAGTAATGACACTCTCAAGTGTTTTCCTTTCATTTCTGCTTATGTGGATCCAGTAAAATTACCAAGCACATTAGCAGTAATCCATACACTATGAGAACCAAAAGGGAATTATAAGGCCCAGTCCCTTTCTTCAAAGACCTTTCAGTCTTGTTGGGGAGAACAAACTTATGTCTGTGAATCAAAGACCAAAGCTACCTGTAATCTAGTGTTAAAATGTGTGTAACCAAGTCCTGTGGGCAAAATGTAGGGAAAAGGGAAATATTCAGTGTTGGCTAGATTTATCTACAAACTCCCAATACTAGTTTAATCAATCTGTGATAGAACTTCAGGCTCTTCTTGGCAATGCTCTTCAGAGGAGTCTGACAGAGATCAACAGGACCATTGTGACTCATCCAGATTCACAGCCATCCAAGGGACTGTGTTGATCCTGATGCTGTCTCTTTAAGCAGGAGCCAAGAGCTCCCAAGCCCTCCCTCCTTTCCCATGCCCCAGGCACGCCTCAAGGACCAGCTCCATGATGGAAATTCAGTGTGAATCTGGGAACTCATCAAAGGGAGGAGAGGAAGGGCTTTCATCGAAAGGGATGGTAGAAAGAGACCAATTGTGCCTTGCACAATTCCCAGCCTGTCCCTTGAATCCAGCTGACAAAGGGAGAGACAGAAGAACCCTATACAATAGAGCTAAACAACAGGCAGGCTCATTGATTGAAAAACTGGCCCCATCTCCCTAAGTCTCTAATCTACACCACGGTCTTACCCTCCTCACAGAACCCACCCCTTAACCTCACCCCATGAACAGAGGCCTCCTTGATCAGGGCCTATAGCAGTTGACAGGGCCAAGATGCTAGAGCAGCCGTGACTGGTACTGGGGATGGATGGGGATCAGTGGGCGGGTTCTAGGAGTAAAACAACAATAATCAGGAGGTACCAGAGACAAAGACTTTTGCTTCTGGCCTCATCCTGGTCAGACAAAGCCCTGCCTATAATCTTGCCTTTCTTACATGATATCAGCACTTATACCACATTCAAGTGCTGGAAAGGGGCCCTGCGGTTGCTAGGATATATGATTCCAAGCCTGCTGGATAGTCAAGTCATGTGGACAGCATTGAAGAAAAAGGAATCTCAGCCTCTTCTTTGGACAGGTATTATTATTACCATGGCAACAGCATCTGGACCACTTTGTTTCCAAAATGTTCCATTCCTCCCCGAACACACACACACACACACACACGTACATGTGTGCTAATTTATGCCCAAACATTGATTGGCTAGGGTAGAAGTATGATTGTTAAAATCTATCCCTGGCACAATTGTCTTCACCTTGCCCACTTATGGGAAGGTGGAAGAGAAGCAATTGGCACTAAGCTAACAGACCACAGTTTCCGCACCTTATTCCTTAGGTCAGTCTCCCACCAATTGGTCCTCTCTCCTTGGTTGCATTGTGAACCTGATCTGGGGAGCTTTGTTCTCTTCCTTAGGAAGTCACTGACTCTTTTCCAGAGCCCTTCTCGGCAGAGAGCTCAGAGGCCAGTTCAGAGTTGAGAGATCACCCTTAGGACTCTTTTAAAATAGCCGAGGAGGAATTAGTCAGTCCTTGCTGAGCTTTTGATGTCAGTTTGGCACTGGGCAGGCTCTGACAGTGGGAAAGGAAGGGAAAGCTGCTCTGTTCATCTGCCATGGCTGGTGTGGCCCTTCCTGATCAAGTCAGTGCCCTGACTTGATCTTCTCTGGACCTGAGGTTCTGTGGGCAGGGAATGCATTTCTACTGTTGCTTTCTTTCAAGACCAAGAACTACAGCCTGTGGATGGTTTTCAGGGCTTCAAGATAATACAATAAAAACAAACAAAGGAAAGAGATACCACTGGCTGGGGTTCTGTCTTGATGGGTTTGGAGTCTATATTTCCCCTCCCACCCATCTCCCAAGGGTTTTTTGGGCTTTGTTACTACTCAGTTAGCTTTGAGAGAGTAGTTCTAGTTGTCAGGCTGTTGAGTAAACTTCTGGCTCTTCTAGCCAGGGCAAAAGCCCCCTGAGGTAGAGCAGACCTTCCAATTGGCCTGGCTCTCCAAGAGCTCCTCTGGCTCTGCAAGGCCAAGGTGGGGAGTGCGGTGGGCTGTCCGTGATCATTTCAGTCAGTGTCTCTAGGAAGAGAGTAAGTGACCATGCTGGTTTAGACCTGGTTTCTCTTCAGCTCCTGGCATTCTTGCAGGATTCTTGCTATCATGGTGGGATTCAGTTAGTTTTCAGGCATTTTCTAAAACTGGACCCCTGCTGTGCCTCCACACTTTTGGCCTGGGCTACACCCACTTACTCTGAGCCAGCCAAAACTACACTGCTCGGCAAACAGCCACCTTTGGAGGGAAGCATCATAGTCTGGTTACCAGGGTAACAGCCGCTGTTCTCAGACAACAGGCTTGCAGGAGCCAATGTTTGGCTGTTCAGTAATGGCATTGTGTTACTGAGCAGAGAATAATCAGCTACTGCTCTTTGGCTCTTTTCCGGTTCCATTGTTATCCCAAAGACTCATTTGGAACATCCTCCTCCCAAGTCTGGAGAAGGTTTAACGAACTATCATTTCCCCCATAAACCTTTTGCATAGACAGTACTGAATTCAGTGTTCCTCTTTGCATCCAATCCTATGAGATTCAACATGGTTGAGGTAGTGAGCTCCCTATTCCTGGAGGTGATTAAGCAGAGACTGTAGGAATGGTTAATTGGTTGTTGCAGAAGGGATTTCTGCATTGAAAGTTGGCTCAGACAGCTTCTAGAGTTCCTTCCAATCCCAGATTCCATGATCTAATTTGTCTGCTACAATTGTTAAACAGCAGCACACTCCAAATCAGAAGTAGTAACAGTTCAACATCTTGTTAGAAATGGCCTATTATTTACAAAGTATTTGAGATGGCTATTGAATAACTGAAAACTCAACAGCCACTCCATCATGTGCACCTGTCCCAAGTATCACCCACCCCCAGGATCTGGGATCCAGTGCAAGACCTCGACTGTGCCTTTATCTGTGGCAATCTCCCCTGGAGACAATCATCCAGCCTCCATAACAGGGAACTATCCTGTGGTCACCTTATTTGTTCCTGCCTTTTCCTCAGGGCTTTCATCCCCTGAGAGAGTAATATTCAGTGTTCTTCTTTACTTCCTCTCCATTTCTAATTCACGACCTACCCAGTTAGCTGCCGTGACATTAGGTAGGGTTCCTAGAGCAGGAATTGAGTTCCTCCAACATTCACCTCTCACCTGACCACACTCAATTGGTCAAACAATTCTTACCCAAGTGCACACAAAGAAAGCCCAACCATTTTGGAAAGCGTACGATTCAGCATGTATACATTATTGTATAATAATCAGTATTATCATGATTTACAATTGTTATAGAGCTTGTCATTTTCAAAGGACTTCCACATAGTTATTACTTGATTTTCACAACCCTGAAAGTAGACAAAGCAGTTATGGTTATCCTCATTTTCCAGATGATGAAGTGACAATTCACAGCTACCTACCCAAGGTCAGGAAGTTCATAAGTGGCAGATCTGGGATTCGAACCTGGTTGTTGATTTCTAGTCCATGCTCTGCCCTCTTAATTATTCTATCTGAATACATGGTTCAAAGCACATGTATATGTTTCAGAATGAAACAACCTAAAGGCTGACATCAGCTTAATATAACTGAGAACCTATCTCCGTGGATGTTGTCGGAATTTCTAGGTACTACACTTGATGGTGAATATGCAGGGCAATTGATTCTCATTTCATTTAGGATGCATTCAGACTGCTACTCTTGTTTTGCCAAATGTGAGCAATGTCTCCACATCTCTGGCATCCTGTGTGGACAAAGACCCTTGTACTCTGCACACCTGCTCTGAGCAGACACTACCGGAGACCAGACCCTGTAGCTTCTCTCTTTGTTCATGAAACCGGGAGAAGCTCTCAGTATTCAACCAGGTCAGCAAGAGCCCTAAGGTTCCAGCAGCCTCCTTGTCATAGTAGGGATTTAGAGTCGGAGCCATGTCCTTGGGGAGGCTAAGTCTATGATATTTGCGAGATATGATCACCTATACATGTGCGCACACACATACACACACGCACACCCCTACCCATAATCATTCCCCATGGTAAAGCCATTGAGGTCTTTATTTTCATTCCCTGAACCTGAGCCTGGCCTCCTCAGCCATGGCCAAGCCTGAGTCCATCTTGCCCAATTCCCCAATTTCCTTCCGATGCCAAACAGGGTCCAAATTTTGTATCAAGCAGGCAGTTACTTTGTACATCTGAGGGTTAGCCAACACTCAGTTGCCTCCAGCAGAACCAGGGACATCAGCTGACCTGGCCATTACCAGGGCCTGGGAACCAGGGGAAAAGACAAAGTAAAGGGAAATGAGGGGGTAGGAGGACACATGACCACATCTAGCCCATGGGACACTCTCTCCAAGGACCTGTGGGACTCTCCACGTGCTGCTGGAGTTCTTTGGTAATAAAGCGTTGTTCTCAGTACAGCAGAGAAGGAGTTAATCTAATAGCATGTTAAGGAATTAAAAAGAAAACAAGTGCCGAAACACAACTCATTTAAACCATTGGAAACCCCGAATCCCAAAGTTTGAAATCCTCTTGCAAATTCCTGTGCCTGCTTGAATCTTTCATGCTAAAGTTTTTGAAACTCACCCATGTCTTTGGGACTCTGACTCCAATTGTAGCCGGCTGGCTAGTCTGCTTTGCGGCTGACTTTGTTCAGCTGGAAGGATCCTGGTCTCTCCAGTCTCCTTCTTCGATCCTTTACTTTTTCTCTCTGAGTATCTTTGTCCTCTTCTCCTGCAATGAAAAGGGCTTTCTGATTGACAGCCAACCCCCTTAAAGAGACAGGCCTGCTTTCCTCCTCCTCTCCTCCTCCCCTTCTCCTCCCCTTGTTCCCACCTCCTCAGGGATACTCCCTTCTCTAAGGACTCTATCTTCTCTTTCTGTCTTTCACTGCCAATTGCTTCATTTTCTTTTTTCTTTTTTTCCCTAAGGCTTGCCTGTATGGAATTTCACTTTGCTGCAGAGACATCTGGAAATGTGTTTTCGGGATGGAAACAAAAAGAAGCGGTCCCGGAAGCCTCCAACTGATCCTTGGATCTATTTGGTGCGGGATGTGGCATCACAAGTGTCAGGAGCCGTGGAAGTGGTAGCCCTGGTGAGAGGTTCAGGGTCACAAACCTTGATGCTATCTCCCAGAGGCCTTCCAACTCTGCCTCAAGCCTACCCCTCACTCCTAGCTGTCTTTGGCCTTATCCACCTTTCCCCTCTCCCCACTCCTTGGCAAATAAGCACCCCTCCCTCGACCCAGCTCTAGAAACACACTATAGAAGAAAAAAATGCCTTTTGAAATAATTACCTCCAAACCCTTTTTGGTTTCAACTGAATGAGGACAAAACGCAAGCTGTTGATTCCACGAACAGATTGTGACCAAACTGGAGGAGGCTACCACTGTAACAATTTTATAAATAGGATAACAGAGACCCAGAAAGGGGGCAAGACCTATGAAGTTTCACAGAAGAGCCTAAGGAAAAGGTCAGAGTTAGGGATGTGGGGGATTTCCAAGAAGGGTAATTGATTTTGAGACAAGTCGAGAATATGATCTTGCAATCAGGTAGTCGATATCCCGTCCCGAGAATGTAGTGTCATTAGAGAGCTGAGGACAGGCTGGTGAGAGGCAAGGAGTGGGTTGGGGCGAAGCAGCAGGTGCCAGTGAGGGTGGAGAGAAGGGGAAAGGAAATACAGTCCTTGTCTCAGAGAAAAAAACACTGAGAAAATAATGGCCAAGCAGCAAAATCAGGGGAATAATATATGAAACTTGCATTACCAATAATAGTTATTTCTAAAGACTGTGAAGGTATTTGAGCGCCCAGTACCAGGTGATATTAGCCCGGGAAGCTTTTCTAGGAGAGGTGAATCTTAACCAATGTCTATCTAGACTCTTTGTCAGTGTTCTCTGTGCCTTCAGGAGCCTCGGAGAGACGTAACTCTCTTGACCTTGAGGCCCACATCCTCCCATGGATCGCCTGTGAGGAAGCTGGTTGGCATATAAACTGGAGGAGTACCTGTTGGAAGACTACAGGGAAGGAAGGTATGGCCCCCCCAGAATTTTTCTTATGGCTTTGCATTGAGATCAGTGAAGAGAGAAAGGAGGTACTGAGCAGAGCCTAGAACCTTCCTGTTGGGAGAGAGGGGCAAGATTATGTCTTACAATTTTCTCTTTGGGCTGTGACCTTAGACACATTCTAGCTGTTAGAAAATCAGTGAGTCCTCTGAAAATGCCCCTGTGAGTCCACTCGTGTCTTGTGTCCTGCAGTATTTGAGGTTTATCCAGAGTCCTAGAACTCTAGATCCTTTGCTCTTACACCAGCCCAAAGGACAAAGGATCCCTGTAAATGCTGCCCCTTTTACAGAACCGTATAGTAATAGCTTTCCAGAGCAGACCAGACTAAGGCTATATGACTGATGTTAGAGGGTCCCAGGACTCCTGACCTTGCCAGTCCTGCTCTCCAGCCATAGATTCTGTGATTCTGCCTGCTGAGGAAGCTGAGTTGTGGGATTGTGCCAACAAATAACTTCTGAATGGTTGTTGTCACTCTCAGGAGAGAGAGGACCAAAAGCAAGAAGTCACCAAATGTGTTGTGCCCTCAGCCCCTCAGATGGCGGAAGGAACTGAGTCCAAACTCTGGGAGTTCTGATTTAGGGGATGAGAGAGATGGTTTTTCACAGCTCTGCGTGCAGGAGAAATCACTCAGACTGAGCCCTCTCATAAATCTGCCCTTGGATTCTCAGAAGTAGCTCTGGGGACTGCCAGGCTACTTGGAAGAAAAGATGTGTTCCCAATAAACTCACAAATACCAATTTTTCAACCACATTTCCCTAACACACATTTCTCTTCTCCTTTCCTCCATCTCTATTGCCTTACTCTTCATTTTTTCTTCTCCCGAAGTCTCATTCTCTTGGTGTCTCTGTTTCTCTCTGTGGATCTGTCTCTCTGTCTCTCTTTCTTTCTTTTTCTCTCTCCACACTCCTTGATGGAGCATGTCTTCCTGTCTCTACCTGTTCTTATGCCCAGGAAAGAGAGAACCACCTCGGCCAGGTGATTGTGTCATGCTCACTGTCCCAAGTGCCTCAAGGTTCCAAGTTCCCCGGGATCTAGGGTACTGTAGTCGCTCTGTACATCCCGACACTCTGCCTCAGCGCCCACTCATCACCCTTCTCCTGTGCCCTCCCCACAGTCCTCACAGGGTCTCTTTCCAGGTCCCCAAGGGGCCGTTTTTTATCTACCCACTCCCACTTATTTCTGTGATTCTGCTTCCAATGGTTCTGCTGGGTGCCCTTGGCAAAATGTTCAGGTCTAGCTGGGTCCCTGGCAGTGCTTAGGGATTCCTCAAGAGGGCACTGTCAGCCTTCTTGGTGCTGCCTGCACTGGGTGCCTGTGGGAACAATGCAGGATTGTATGAAACAAGTAAACAGTTTGCTTCATGCAATTCTGATGGTACCTCAGAGGATCTGGGCCCCCTTGATCGTAGCTTGCTTTGCTTGTGCAGCTTTCTTGCAAGTAACTCCAAAACACTTGGATATTACCTCCACTCTCTGCTGTGTGAGCCCATAGTACCAGATCCTTGAAGGCCACTGGACAAGTAAGTGGGTTCTTTCTGCTCCATTGTATAGACTGAACTCTGAAACTCAAGGAAGTCCAGTGCACTTCTCCAAGGAAAGCAAATAAGGGCTCAAGTGCCCAATCTGGCGATCCACTTCTTCACGTCCACGTAGAAGATCATAAAGGGGAAAAGAGAAGGCACAGTACCAGTGAAAGCCTGGCATCACCTGCTAGCATTGTGGCTTCTGGAGCTGATGTTTTGCTTTTTCTCCCCAAGATAACCTCCTCCAAGACATTTCAGGAAAGCAAGTGGCTTCCTGGCACAGAAGGCTGGCTGGCTGGCAGGCAATATATTATGTCCTATGTACTTGCAACTAGAACTTTCCACACCCAACTTCATGCCGATTGGCTTGGCCTTGTCTTTCTGGCCAAGAGAACTAAAGGCTGAGAGCCAGAGACGTCACATATTTTGAGCTGGCATGGGGTGGGGGGAGTGGAGGGTGCACTTCTTCCTCTCCTGAAGATGCAGGAGCAGTGCAGTGATGGGTGGGGACAGAGGATGAGAGGATGAGAGGAGATGCCCATGGCTTGGGGATAGAGTGAAGAATAGCCTGGAAGCCAAAATAATCAGATTAATAAGCTCAGGAAAGGAGTGCCTGGGGAGCACCAAACAGCTACTAACAACGTGGAGAAATCAGTTGTCCACATAACCCACCTCCATCAACATGAAAATTTAGCCAGATTTGGCACCGTGGTCCCTGCAAAGAGGCTGCATGTTTGATATGATCTCTGAGCACAGCAGAAATAATACTACTCTCCTTGGTTATCAAATACCCACCTAACTCCTGAGGGCCAACGTTATGTGTTCCATTTCACTGATGGGATACAGAGGTAGCTTTCCCAATGCCACCCAGCAGGTAAAGGACAGAGCCACCTCTAGAGAATGCCTCTTCCCAGACTCACATTGCTTGGAAGTTGCTTGGAAGATTGTTCTGCTCCAAAAGAATGTTTGAACAGAGAGCCTCTGGCCTGAGCGAGAACAGCCAGGGGAAGGATGGAAAGGCTTCAGGTTGCCATGGCCCGGTCTCCAACCCTCTCAACATCTCAGGCTAAACAGGAAGCTCACGTTAGAAATCCAGGCAGGGCAAGGTGCATGCAGTGTGTAGATCTGTAGGATTCAAAATCAGTCAGTGGAAATTAGATGATACTAAGGACTTTGTTATATTTGTTAAGTGTGATAATAGGGTGATTATTACACTTAACATTAAATTAAATTAAAATTAAATTAAATTTAAAGTGTGATAATGGTGCTTATGTTTTTAAAAAGGGTCTTTATCAGTTAGAAATGCACAGGGAAATATTTATAAATGAAACGTCATGATGTCCAAGATTTTTCCTCCCCCAGAAAATTACAGTAACAAGGTTAGATTAAACAACATCGGTCAAATGTTGAAAATTATTGAAGCTGGCTGATGGGGACATAGAGGTTCATTATACTATTTTCACTACTTCGTGTATGGTTAAACTTGAGGTCAGAACAGAGAAGTCATTACAGTTAAGATTCAAACTAGCCCTGAAGAAGAAAAGAGAGTACATCTCCAAGAGAAGGCTTTGATCTTTCTGGGAGGATGCGTATAGCACAGTAAAAGTGGTTGCTTCTGGGGAAGGGGTTGGGGGCTTAGAGAGGGGGAGAAATTTTTCAGTCTACACCCTTTAGTATGGTGTAAATTTGTAATTATATGCATTTCATACTTTTTCTATCGAAAAATCTCATTTGAAAAGTCCTTCAAGCAGATTGAAGGACAGCCTGCAGGCTCCTCGGGTTTGCTCCACTGCAGCAGGTGGCTCAGGAGAGAGAAGCCTCCGCCATGGCAGGTTGGCCAACCCCCACTCCCCTCACACCACCCATGCTGCCCATGACCTTCTTTGCCTGTGTCTCCAAAATATTGACCTATTCCAAAACATGGGCCGTCCCTGGCCACAGGAGAGGACTCCCAGGAACCCCTCCTGAGGCACAGCTGGCTAGGAAAGAGGAGGTGCTCTTGACTTGCTCCCCATGGGAGGAAAAGACATGAGCCCTTGAAAGCAAGAAAAGTCCTCAGCCCAAGAGGCTGCTCCCTCTGCCTTCCAGGGGAACAAGGCCCCTCCTTGCCCCTCTGCTGACCCCACAAACAGTGAGGCTACATCTGCCACTGAAGGAACTTACTCAGGCCTCCTCTATTCAAAGCCACTGCCCAAGACTGCCTTTTCAGAGATATGGTTCCTCCTCCTCCAACATCATCATCGTCAAAGTTTGCTGTCTCTTTCAGAGAAGGCAGGCCAAGCCCTTCAGCTCTGGTTGCTCAGCTGGGTAAAATGAGTCACTGTGGGCTGTGGACAATACTCAACCCAAAGCCAGGATCTTATGAAGCAGACTGTCTACCCTCGAGGCTGGGATACCTTCCCTGGGAAACCGTGTCAGCAGCCATGAGAGAGAAGAAGGAGAGCCTCAGTTCTCCCTGCTGAGATCATGATGCCAGAGCTTAGAGCGAGTGCCCCACACGGGGAGACCAGCCTGCCCCAGCCTTTTGGCTAAAGCTTGCTTTCCCCCTACCTTTTCCACCACCCTGGCCAAACCTAGGGGAAGGTCTGGGCAGCTGCTCCCCTCGCCAGCATGAGTTCCTCCTGCCATCCAGTAGGATGGGGCAGGCGCAGGGCCACAAGGAGCCCCCACTCTTTAATCATTCCTCCCCTAGGCACTCCATTGCTGTGGGATTTTCTCTGTGATAGCCCGGAGGACACAAAGGCCACTGGGCCCTGCAGCTGAGGCTGTGGACAGGCTTTGTTGAGCTGCTACCTCCCCCAGCCCCTGAAGCAGGGAGAGGTTAATGCACTCCTCCATCCTGGCCTGTCTCTTCCTAGGCATACACACTCTAGCCCCGGAGGAAGATGGGTTCTTTTTTGAAGCACAATTAGTTCAAAACCATAAAGTCTAAGAAGTGATTCCCCCGGAGGACCCTCCAAAGAGGGTTTTACATGTTCCTTGGGTTATCCTTGAAAATCCTTCAAAATTTCTAAAGCACTGCAATTATTTCCACAGGCTGAATCCAGCAGTTCTTGGAAGGATTTCAAAGGGTAGAGTGGCAGCATCTCCCCTTAGCCTCTGCTCACTCCCCATAGCAGAGACCTTCGAAAAGAGAAGCAAATCCTCACTGGGCTGTCCTCTCTACCCTGGCTGGACCGCTGCTGCCCAGCTGCAGAAGGCCTCTTCAGTCGTCGGCCCATGAGTCCCCCTCCAAGGGGCTGGCCTTAGAGGGAGCAGCTGAGCCTAAACTACAAGCCTAAAGAGCCGATATGGCTGTCTATTCTGGGGCAAGAGCTGCCCAGCTGTCCTCAAATTTCCTCAAAAGGAGGGACTTGGAGGTGGCTGGTGGATGCAGAGGTAGGGCTGGCTATCCCAGTTAAAGCTGAGTTTGGAGAGTAACTAGTCATCAGTTTCCTGGGAGTAGCCATCTTCTCTCTGCTGATAAACAACCAAGAGGGAAGTTAGTAGAATTACAGCATGAAGGATTTTAGCTACATATCAAGTGGGCCTTCCAGACAATCAGGGCTCTCCATGAGCAGTGGAGTATAGTGATTAAGAACATAGACCCCGAAGTCAGACACCCCCAGGCTTGGATACTAGCTCTAGCAAATGGCAGTTCTGTGTCTTTGGGCAATTCAGCCTCTCTGTGAGTTTCCTTTTTCTTTTTTTTATTCCTAAAAAGGTATAACAATAGTAGAGACCTCACAGGCTCATAGGTCACTATGAGAAGATTACACAACATCAAATATTTAGCACTGTGCCTATGCTAAGGTGCAATAATAATAACAATAATGATAACCAGATGAGGTAACAGTATCTCCAGAAATGTTTAATAAATGTTTGACAAACAGAGGCTGAACTTTAGTGATCTCTAGAACCAATGCCTTTCAGATCTAGGACTCCTAGACTTCCCCAGAACCTGTCCATCTTTAAAAGGAACCACAGGAAATGTGCTTAAAAGAAGTTTTGAGACTCACCTAGCAGTCTAGCCTTGTATTTACTGTCTTCCAACATCTCTAGCTCCTCTAGGGATGTCCCTCACTAGGGTGACCAACTGTCTGGGTTTGCCAACAACTAAGAGGTTTCCTGAGATGTGGGAATTTCCATGCTAAAACTGGGTAAGTCCCAGGAAAACCAGGACAAGTTGGTCAGCCTACACCAGCACTGGCACTCAAGCAGGGCCATAAGCACTGTGCCTGAAGCAGTTCCCTCAAGGGCTGCCAGGAACAGCGGGCAGTAGGTTGCCTGTGCTGAAGCCACTGAACGGGAAATCCCAAAAGCCCCCTGTTCCTCCACTATCTGAAATACGCCCAGGTAAGGAGGCTTGCCAGGTAAAATACACGATGCCTGATTAAACTTGAATTTCAGATAAACAACAAACAATTGTTTAGGATATGTAAGTATGTCCCAATAGCGTATGGGATATACTTATATTAAAAAATTGTTTATTGTTTCTCTGAAAATCAAATTTAACTGGGTGCCCTGTATTTTTATTTGCTGATTCTGGCAACCTGACAAGCAAGGGCAGTATGCCATGGCAAGCCAGGCTGGCTTCTGGGGAGGGAGCCAGGGGAGTTGCAAGGGAAACCTCAAATAAGAAATCATGATTCCCTATGGACACACCTACTCTGCATTTCAGTACCCAGTTCCTTCATCCTGTGAGCCTTACCGGCCCCCCAGCCACACCTAGCTCTAGGGAAGATCATTTGGGGCAAGGCAAGATGCCATGGGCCCTGAGGCAGGCTGCATAATGCAGTCGTTAGGGACTGGGGCTTTGTAACAAGCCAAATTGGGCTCATATCCCACTCTAGCTTAGGACATAGGACAATTAGTAGCGATTGTTGTTAATACTTAGAGTCTGACCTTCCCCCTGCTTGTCTTCTCTCGTGTCTTCTGATCCTGCATCCAGCACTTTGCCAGGCTTTGAGGGGACTACAGAGAAATGGGAAGATTTCTGGACACAGCCCTCACGTGAGGGAGGTTAAAGCCTCCTCGTCTAGACAGCATATTAGAGACTTTAACCAAATAGAGATTCAGACACAACTGACATTGAGCACCTACCTGTGTTTGGCCGGCCCTCAATGCCCATGTAAACCAGATGTCAGCAGAGGGTCAGCCTTTTCTTCCTAAGTCAGATGAAATTGGCTCGAGCTCCCATCCGACCCTTTGTCGGGGAAGTCTGGTGTCTTCCCCAAGATTTCTGAGAATTCTGAGGGAGCTCAGAATCCCATGACCAATTCTGGTTCTGAATTTGGGCTCCTAATGAACTGCTTATTCACACCCCGTTCATCTTCCATGGCCACTCCCATCTTCCTACTTTTTGTTACACCAGATTGGGAACACTGCTTTTCTTTTTGGATTTGTATCAAAACCTCTCACACGAAGGATTTATGCAAGTAGCAGAATTTATCAAGGTTTGGGTATATGGGGGGCATATATTATAGCAACACAAACAATTAAAAATTGATTTCTAGACATTCCTGTATTTAAAAGTCCTTGGCTATGTTGCTACTTAGAATTTCTCTGCAAAATCCAACCTCCTGCCGTGAACTCACGCTTGCTCCTTTCTCCCATTTTCTCCTGTTTCTTCTCTGTCCCACCCCAAATTCATGTTTATTTCTTACGAAGAGCAGTTTAGCTGCATATGGGCTATCTTCCAATCCTTTCTGTTGGAGCTTCTTCTTCCCTGAAATTGCCCTTCAGAGTATTTTCCTTTAAAAAAAAACCTGTCCCTTTCTTAAGAGAAACCCTGATGTCAACTAATAAAATAATCATTCTATCACCTCATTCCTCTTGCACAAACGTAATCCCTGTTAATCTCACAACACGTGAGGTATGGTTGTTATACCCATTTTACACATGAGCAAACTGAGGCTTCTGAAGCTCACAGCTACCACTGGAAGAACTAGGAGTCAAACTTAGTTCTTCTAAGTCTGAGTCTAGTGTTCTTCCCACTACGCCAAGAGCATTGCTGCAGAGAGAATATATCCGAAAGTGCTGAATGGTGTACTACAAACAATTAGAAATATGTCAGGGATCGGGGTTGGAGAAATTGCTCTCAGGTAGAGGGTTCCCTGACTGGGGAAAATGGTCTACTGCAGGCTACAAGCCTCTCCTTCAAGCCAGCTCCAGAGCCAGCAGAGCAGCGTTGTCTGTCTATAGGAAAATCACAGGCACCCAGATTCACTAGGCCACTGGATTCCTGAGTTGTTTAATCTAGGAGCCACTTCAGGCACAACCTAGCTATCACACCTTCGTTTTGTTTTTTAAACAAATTTTACTTCTAGGTCTTACGGCAGCCCAAAGAAGTGGCTACTGCTACTTTGTCCAATTTACAGATGAGCATGCTGAGTATCAGAGAGCTCAAGTGACTTGCCCAAGGTCACATAGCTAGTAAGTGGCAGGAACCAAAGTACGGGCTCTCCAGCTTCGTGTGTTGTCAGGGCCCTTCAGCAAAAGACCCCCAGGAATACACCTGTGTTTGATAAAGTTGGGTTTATTGCTTGTTACAGCAAAAGGAGACACCCTGTCACTCCACTGTCCCCCAAGTTTCTCCCTCGTGGCTACGAGCAATAAGCCCAACTTGTTCAACCCCAGGTGTGCTCCTGGTGGTCTTGGGCTAGAGGCCATTGACAGCAATGGAGGTTCACTGAAATTCAGCTGAAGCCCTCACTTCCTTGGACCCAGATCTCCCACCTAGTAATGGTGACCACATCTGAGACTCCATGTGTCTATCTGTTTGAGACGCAGGGCTGCCCATAGCTGGGAGGTAAGTTCACGCTGAATTGCACTCTGATATTTCATTGAACTCCCTCAGCTTTAGAGTTATTTTCCTTTTCCAGGAATGAGGTCCGTTGGGGTACTTTTGGTTATCTGATCAGATTTGTATTGTCCATTGGTAAAACTGTTTTCTAGCCTTCTAACATGTGCTCCTATAGTCTATCTGCTTGGCTAGCATCTTTGATGTTTGTTTACAAGAGGAAAAGTCTATAGGGAGAGGATGACATAGATTCAATAAACTTGTCCTTGAGCTGGTCCTGGGGACTGAAGAGTTCAGAAGGTCTCCTCAGATCAGTGTTTTTCGAGCAAACTTTGTGTCAGGTTATCATTTCAAAACCTATGAAGACTTTCAATCTTATCTTTTTGTCCCTGAGACCTGCTTTCGTTAGTTTCATCTACCCAGAATCAGGAGATTTTGTCCGGCCCCTGATTGGTGGCAAATTGGCCTTTGACCAAACTCTGGAGACACAAAGTTCACCACTACCATCAAAACAGACCTTTGAGTTCTCATGGGGTTTTTTCCATCTAAAAATGGACCTATTCCAGGCTAAACACCTGCTTCCTTCATATTTTCTCCCCATAGTGCTAACTTGTATGCTTACCCTTCTAACTGGCACAATTTCGGTAGGGTCAATTTAAAATTGCAGTGGCCCCTTTGAGGAGCTTTGAACATGAACAAAAGAGGTACTTTAGAACAAAAAGCAAAAGAAGCTCTCATGGGGATTTTCCTGTTTGTCTAAAAGAGAGATGACTTTGTTTAACATAGGCGATATCACCTCCCTGGTTTCCACATTTGGGGGATTAATAAATGCTGGCTTTTTAATTATACAGCTTGATAAACTTGTCAAGGGTCCATGTTATATCAAAACCAGATAACTAGCTCTGTACAGTGATAATTACATATTTGACTGTAGCTGGCTCTTCCATTTTTATCTTTTTTCTGTTCCATTTTCTCTCTTTTTCCTCTCTTGTGATGTTTTAAATATTAACTTATCAAAAAATTATTTATTTTGCATATACTCTAGGAAAATCTAGTCCAGATAAAGTCAAATTTGTCTAAAAGAAAATTTTAAAAGTTATTAAACCACGTTACATTTTTGTGTGCACTGAAAAGTCTATTTACCTAATAACCTTGTTACTATCGCTATAAGAAAATAAGAAGAGGCTTTAGTTTCAAGATAAAAGAAGAATTTGGTGTGATTCAGTGTCTTTAGCACATTATTTTGATTTGTTCAAGACCAGGTTTAAATTTCTAATAATTCAAACTTCCTAAATTTCCTTCATTGGTTTCATGAATTAAATAGTTACCACTGTTTCTATCACTTGTTTAAAATTAAAATTATATGTCTAAAATTGCATTCAACTAAAAAGAATAAAAAGAATGGGTATATTATCAAAAGTTTAACTTTATGAAATTCTTAAAATACTATGAATCGTAAGAATTCAATGTGTTAGCTAAATCATAATTTCCGGATTCTCAGCTAACTTTAAGACCTTAGACCTAAGTTAATTACAGATAATCTTTGGCTGTCTGGACAGTTCCAAAAATAAAAAAATAAACCAGATACAAACATAGCTTTCTTCTTCTTTTTTTTGATGGCAATCAATTAACAAAATATGCAAAAGCTTTTGGATATATTTTTTTTTTCCTCCTAAAACTGTTACAATGATATGAAATAATTGCTTGTGGAGAAAAAAATAGCTAAACAATTCTTTATTTTCTTTTTCTAGTTTTCTCTTATCTTTGAAGAAAGAAAAGTTGGTTATTTTGATTAAAGATAAGAATTAATATAAATGGTTAGTTATACTTAGTACAATAATTACCAAGAAATAGAAATATGTATATAAGATAATGGATATTATTTTAATTTTGTTTATTAAAAAAGTTATCATAGTTTATTCATATGATAAATTTAATATATTTTATTTAATATACTGATAAGCTAATTATATTTAAACCTATAGTTAAAAGCTTGAGATTATTACCTATTTTCATATTTATATATCAGTGTATGCATAAGTACATATATATAAGGGTATATTAATAAAACCTTTACTATAAATTGCTACATGATAATATAGCAAAGGAGTAAAATTCGAATTTGGGTCTTTTTTATGTGGAACGACTAAGTTATTCTATGCCCAGATTAGTAGAGGCTCCTTTTTGTCACCAAATTATTCTGTTAACTCTCAGAGCTTTGTGAGATATTCTGAAATGATTTTTTGAAAAATTCCTTACTTTAAAAAAAGTGAATTTCCTAATAGACTTTGTTGTTTATTGTTGGGTAATTTTACAATGTTAACTATAAATATTTCTTGCCTTAGATATTTATAACTTATACTTTATCCTTTCTAACAACTATTCTTAATTTCGCCTTTCCCAAATGCAGACTAATAAAAGTATTAAGATGTCTTTTATGCCTCACTTTGGGTTTCCTAAAATGGCCATTAGGTACCACAAAGATTCGCCCTTTTACACTATAAAAGAAAAGATAATAAGAATAATTAGGTTTGTCTAAATTTCTCCAACTTTTGATAAAGTCAAACTGTTATGAGAATCTTGTCTACCAAACTTAGTATTAAAAGAACCTGACAGGGGCCAGCCCGGTGGTGCAGCAGTTAATTTCGCATGTTCCGCTTCACTGGCCTGGGGTTTGCCGGTTCGGATCCCAGGTGCGGACATGGCACCACTTGGCAAGCCATGCTGTGGTAGGCGTCCCATGTATAAAGGAGAGGAAGATGGGCATGGATGTTAGCTCAGGGCCAGTCTTCCTCAGCAAAAAGAAGAGGATTGGCAGCAGTTAGTTCAGGGCTAATCTTCCTCAAAAAAAAAAAAACAACAAAAGAACCTGACATAGTAAAAGACAGAGGTTATCTTTTGGGCATAAGTAAAATATGCAAATATAGATATCTATCTCCAATAACTTTCAAGTTAAAAGAAGCATACTCATAGTTAAGCACAAAGACTGATACAATACCTGTCTAGCAAAGCATTTTTCTAGGATTCTAGATTCTCCAACCCTTTTTCTCTGTTTGTTCACAGAGTTTCTGGATCGGCAGTGGGGGCACTAACTTAATCACATGGGAGTTGTCCGAGGTATATTGCTTATTTCAGTCTTTCATTAGATCCAGTAGCTAAGACATAGCACCTTGTCGAAGAGCTATAACAGCAATAGCAAAACATGTAAAAACTTCAATTAGCTTAGTTCTAGATCTCCACTAAACGTAATGGTTCCCCATGCTGTGCAAACTCTTTCATTGACAAAAAATGCTCACCACTTTCCAGCTAGTTGCCTAACCTCCTAGGAAATATTGCTTTCCTTTTCACATTGTCGGTTACTGTGACACTCGAAACCCAGGCAGCCTTTTTCATTTACTTGAAGAAAGAAAAACCCACACTTGCTTACTTCTGTTAGGGAATTCTCCACATCTGTGTAGGCAAAGACTTCAGAGATACTCCAGACTGCTTTGCAAGAACTGTTAACTCAAAAAAATGTTAACTTAGAAAGACACAAAATGGGCTCACTGCTATTGTCATAAGTGGTACTTTTGCTGCCAATACAGTCTGTGCCCCACTAGGGTACTAAGTGGACATGAGACATCACACTAACTTATCCTGTGTATTCAGGGCAATTTTTAGAGACTTTCAGATATTTGAAATTACCTCTCCTCCAGAGGATCATGTTTTCTAGAAATAATTTTTAAATTACCCCAAAATTACCCAATTACCTCCAAAATGAGGCACACACAAGCCACTATCTCAGAAAGGATAACTGATTGCCTCTTCATGGATACTCTTCAAGATGATTCCCACATTAGCAATAATACAACTGGTAAAGATGGTCCAAAACTTGTTTCTGACCCCAGAAAAATTCTTAAATGATATAACATCTACTCCGAAAGCCCAACAAACTAGCCTAAATTTAGTAGCTAGGGCTGTTATGGACAATCACGTTACCCTTGGTTTTCTCTTAACTAGTCAAGGGGGACTTTATGTCATAGCAAATACTTCTTGCTATGCCTATATACTGTAAGATAAGTGAAATAGCTGGAAAAAAAAGCCACTTGTTTCCTGGCCTCATTGTCCTTTTGTTTCTGATCATTGTTAGCGTTACAGTTGGCTGATGTATCCTGTCTAGAGTTTCAAATGATATTATACAACCACTGTCACGTCAGAGGACTCAACAACTCATCTTGCAGCATAACAAGCAGAACAGACGAACTCTAATCCTACTACAGACTACCTTCTCTAAGCAACCTCCTGATCAGCACAATCGTGGCAATGCTGAAAGTCTGGATGCCATTGATTAATGTCTTGTAGCCTGACTTCATCTGCCCTTGGCTAAAAGAGAGGCACTAAGCAGCCCCTGACAGCTAGGACCTGATCTCGTACTATCAGTTGAGCCTTGCTGTTTTCCCGCTAAACAATTTCACAGAACATCGTCATCAAATAAGGCCAAGTTGTGATCTTAATGGATCAAGACCAAAAAAGACCACTGTGGAGGCTGAAATAACTCAGTTGGGAGAGCATTTGACTGAAAAGACCACTGTGTAATCAGATTTGAACATGGAAAACATGAACAATATCTAAACCATAGAAATGACCAAAGTTCCCTGTTTTCTGGCTAATATGAGTGACTGCTGCTTCATTAATTATATCTTTATCTTTGCTCTAATATTCCCTCTTTTTAAATAAGAATTATTAAGATACCCAATTAGAGAATTACTCCCGCTTCCTGATAGCATCCAGTCCAGAGCAAAGCCCCACTTCCTTAAATCCTCCCCGAAATCACTTTAAGTCCCAATCCTGAAGCACCCCCTGATTCTCCGTTGTATGCATTCTCGCTCCCTGCAGTGAGTAATACATACATTACCTCACTTTTATCCCACAAGGAAGTCATTATCATCACCATTTTGCAGATAATGAAACTGAGACTCTGAAAATTTAAATAACTTTCTCCAAACTACCCAGCTAGTAAGCAGAGAAGCTCACACAAAAACCCAGGACTTGTTCTTTACAGTATGTCATGCTGCTTTTAGAAGAGTACTTAAAGAGAGATTCTATTGGGTCTCTGGCAATTTCTCTAAAGAAAATTCCATTTTCCAGTAGGCTGCATCTTACTCTTAGTTGACATATTGGCGTATCGTCCCCTCTGTGATTATTCTCGGCCACTTTTAATGCTCTCATTAACGTTACACACAGTAGTTGCTCATTAAGTGTGTGTGTGTGTGTGTGTGTGTGTGTGAATATGTGTGTGTTGTGGGTGAGTGGGTTGTAACCTATGTTGATGTGTCCTGAAGATTTGTCCTGGGGCCTGCACCTGGTTGCTAGAATCACCCAACCATATCCGCACAGAACAAAACCAAGCAAACCTCTTTCTTCAGACTCCTTCCAAGCTGAGCTGCTGAGGAGCTCACAGGCCGGTGGCAGGTGAGCCTGCCTGAGGAGGCTGCTTGCTCAGCGCAGGGGTAGCGAGGCAGTGTGAAGGGAGGAGCCAGAGCTGCCACTGCAGAGCTTCTATTTAGTGCTGACAGCAGAGAATTGGCTGTCAGTCACCCAGCAAACATGAAGTGAATTCTTACTGCTGTCAGCCTCCTGCCCACGTTGTGCTGGGCACAAGGGCTGGAAGAGGGAGTTGAGAAGGGGTATAAGATATGGCTTTTGCCATGGGGAGCTTACCTTAGCTTCCCGCAATGAGACTGTCTCCTGCTTCCTCTTCTCTCCCTCCCACCTGGTGCCTTGCACTGAGATGCTAAAGGAAGCACTCTTGGGGGTAGGGGCAGATGTGCTGGCCCATGTGGGCATGAGGCACAGCCGGTGAGAGCCCTTAGATGAAGAAGCATGAGCATTCATTGACCTAGGTTTGTCTGCTCTAGGATAATTACCAGTCAAGAAAGTCTCAAAGGGTGATGAGGAGGGAAAAAGGGAGGGAGACAAGGAACAAAGTTCCAGCCATTTTTATGTAGCAGGGGTTTTGGGACAGCGATCTGGAATGTGTGTTAAGGGAGCGGGGGAGTTGGCCTGGAGCCTGCTTCTGCTTAAAGGTACCTTATTTGGATTACACTTTCATTTGGGGAGGCCTGGTGAGCAGGTGGCAGCCTGCAGCAGTAAGAGTAGAGCTACAGCTGCTCTCAGCCACCCCTGCTTTCTGGTGAGATGAGAGGGCCTCCTTCCCTGGGCCAGGCAGGCAACAGAGGAAGTCAGAGAGATGGGTCTGGAGTCTTGAGAAAGGGTCGGCAGGCAGCAAACTATTCAGATACAGCAATGGCTCCTTCCTGAGAATCAGCTGAGACAGTGGCTGTTTATGAACTGCCCGAGTCTACATTCAGGGCACTGTGGCTGGCAGAGGATGTGCTACATATAGCCCATGTGTAAGGAGTATGAGGACCAGGTAGCCCCAGCCTAGTATGGTGCCTTGTTCATTGCTGGCCTTTCTCAGATAATAAGAGAACATTTTCCCATCTCCACTCATAGATTTAAGAGGAGAATAGAATCAGTGGAATGATCCATAGCATTCTTGAGATTTTATCCTCCAAGCTTTGAACTGGAAGGTTAGAGTAGAGGGCTGACTTGGTCCCTCTGGACTTCCATCTTCTTGTTTATCCCACAGCCACGAGAGCCACCAGCCCAGTTTCTGCTCCTCCTCTTAGAAAGCCCCAGCCCCAACAAAGACACAGTGCCTTTTCCCTGTCCTCAGCAGCCCAGCTGACACAGGCTGGCATTTTTAAAAAAGAACCTCCCTCCATCCGCCCTCCAAATAGGAGATAATGAATAGGAAAGAAAGTATCAATAATATCAAATGAAAACATCTCCAAAGCACTGAACAGTTGATTAGAGCCCTTCACTGAAGAAAAGTGGAGTTTCCCAAAGCATGTTTCAGAGAATGTCCTTTCCACTGGATGTTGAGAGGTGTAATGTGAAAAAAGAGGGTTCTACAGGCAAATATATTTGGGAAAGGCTGGGTTAACCAAAACTTAAAAATAAGAAGTCTTTTTACTTTGAGACTTCTCAGAACCTCCAATATGCTAATATGCATTATGGCTTCCAAAAAATGGAGAGAATAGAGTTTGTGGCTAGATGCCATTTATCAAGCACTGACTGTGTGCTAGGCTCAGAGCTAAGTGCTTTACATGTATTAGTCCTCTTGTAATCCTTATCGCATAAGATAAAAGCAACTGTTCATTCTAGTGATGAGAAAATAGAGGCACAGAGGCTAAGTAACCCATCCAAGGTCACACGCTATAATCAGCAGAGCTGACACTTCAGGGGATTGCAAGATAGAATATGGGGTCAGTCTGGCAGGGGCTGTACAGATGCTCACTGAAGGTATTTCCTCTTCTTACAGGGCCCACCACCAAATTAGATCTCCCAGGCTCCCTTACAATGAGGTGATCAGCCCTTAGCTGTGGAATGTGAGCAGAAGTGCTGTGTGTCCCCTCCAGGCTGAGGCAGATAAGAATGGGTATGCCTCCTCCACCTTTTCTCTTTTCTCTCACCTGTTGGTGGAATGCAGAACATTCAGTAAAAGACTCCGGGGACAGAAAGATAGCCAAGCTACACTATGAAATAAGCTTGGGTCCCTGGATGACTGTGTAGATCAGAGCCCACAAGCCCAGCCCAACCTCACTCTTTCCAAGCAGCACTGGATCGTGACGTGGATAAAAAGAGAAATTGTTGGTTGCATTAAACCACTGAGATTTGGGGGCTGTTTGTTACAATATTTATCCTATCCTGTCCTAACTAATACAATAAAGAAATTCTTTTTTCCTAGAGTATTTCCTGAGACAAAGATTCTGAGGAGTTTGCACTGAGGAATGGTTGTGTAGTATAATAAGCCAGTAAGAACTAGATTCAAATCTCAGTTCTGCACCAGCTGTGCAACTTTGGGCAAGTCACTTAACTTTTCTGAGCTTCTGTTGCCTAATGTAAAAGTGAAGATAATAATGTCAAACTCAGAGAGTAGTTGTGAGGATTAAGTGAGATTGAGTACTGAAAGTGCCTGACACACAGTAGGTGCTCATTAAAAGTTAGCTATTATCATTACAGGAAAGCCCTGGCACTCTGCCTACCACATAATAATAATGACCTCATAAATAGTAGTTCCTTCTCTGTAATTCCTTCCCACAACCCCATAGCCTAAAAGCTGGCTTCACTTGGCCAACACCTTGTCTGGATTTCTACCCTCCCTGTTCCCTCCTGACCAGTGTCTTCTTGGCAGACCGTCCTTTGCCTCAGCCTCAGGAGCTGTTCCGTGCTCCATTCTCATCCTGTCCCAGACAAAAGCCAAAGCCCCAAGTGAAACTACTTGCCTCTTTAAAGGGTTTCGTGGGCTGAATAGTGTCCCTCTTCTAGATTCAAGCGCTCAGCTCCAACCTCCTCTGGAGTCCTCCAAGCTGACTCTGACGACTGGGATGGGCCGGGGTTATGCTGCTGCCCTCTAGTCCCAGTGTCCAATCTAATGCTACCTTCAGCACGTAGGGACCAAAGGTGAATTCCTCAAGTGTCAGCCAACGTGGTGCCACTGAATCCTGCAAAGGGGCATGTCCAGGCCCTGGGAAGACCAGAGTTGTAACAGCTGCGGACAGAGGGCTGGGAGGGGGAGTGCCTACTGCAAAGAGAATTCTGGTGGCAAGAGAATCCTTGATCTGTGGTGATATGTGACCACTCCAGGCAGTGATCCAGAAAATTGAATTCACACCCACTTGCCTTTTCCTGGAACAAGCAGAACAAATCTTTCTTGTATCCTGTCCAGCTCCAGCACCCTCCTAATTCCCTCTCCCCCTCCAAAGGAAAAAAAATGAAAAGCTCAGCTATTTTTAATTCTCTGCTTCTTCAAAGTTGGCCTGGATCTTTCAACTGTTGTTCCTCTTGCCTCTATGCTGGAGTCTTCATTGATTCGAGACTCCCTTATTCCCTTAGGCTGATCCACCTCCAGAGGTAACCTCTTTGGAGGGTTGCATTGGTGGGTATCAGTGGGGAGCATGCTCTTGCGGGGGACATGGAGGGCCTTCCCTCAGCCCCTGCAGGCCGTGAACTTCTCGCCAGCTCCCTCTGGCATTCCCTGCTGTTCTTGACTAGGAAGCTCATGGCACCACCCCCACCCTCAATCTAGACCATTCTGTCCTCTGCGTGAAGTAGAGAACTGGGCTTTAAGCCCTCAAGGAATGACAATGATGGAGCTAACACGGGCAGCACTTCTGGAGGTCTTCAAGCTTGGGGCTGATTATACTGAGCTGAGGCTGAGCCACGGATCCCTGGAGAGAAATCTTTAGAAAGTGCCATGGCCCCTCTTCAGGCAAGGCATCTAATAGGAACTCCTAGCAGCTTGGGAGTTGGGAACAAATCCTCCTATCCCCTAAAAGGCAGACTAAAATGACATCAATAGCAATTGGGGGAGGGGACAACACATTCCCAAAGGGCAGACAAGCTCCAGCCTAGGAAGGGCATGACTGGCAGAGGGATGATCCATGATCCACATCGTCCTGCCTTGACTGTGGTGGAGGATGGGGGAGGGAAAATAATAATTATAGCTAACAGTTATTGAGTGCTCAGCATATGTTCAGCACTGTTCTAACCATTTGTCAATAATAAAGCACTGAATCCATAAAACACCCCTATAAGGAAGAAATTATTATTACCCCCATTTTAGAGGCAAAGAAACTGGGGCACAGAGAGGTCGCACAGCTGGTGGGATAAGAACCAAGGTTTGGACCTAGACAGTCTGTCTCCAAACCCCGGGCTCCTAACCACTATGCACAGCGCCTGGCTAACGTGCCTGTGTGGAGATAAGCCCCTTCCCCTGCCTTCTACCTCCTGATTTAGTTCCTCTCCACTCAGGACCTGGTTCCCTATCCCTGGGGGCTTCACCAATCTCAGAGAAAATCCCAGTGTTTTGCCATAGTAAGGCCCTGGGCCAGTGTGGTCTTAAGGCACAGACCAGAAAGCCTCTCCTAAGAATCTGAGGAGGGCCAGGAAAGGAAAGGAGGAAGGGTAGCTAAATCACATGTCTGCAGAAGGAGGCAGCCAGTGAAGTAACTGGAAGCAGAGAGAGAATCCCCTCCCCTCCCCAGGCAATACAACTGCTCTCCCAACCCTCCCTCCCAACACACATGCACACGCTCACACACACATATTTCTGTGCTCAATTATTCCAACAGAAGGGCAGAGCAAGGCTGCCAGAGAAGAGACTGCTCGTTAGTGAGGGAGCTTGGCAAACATGCCCTCCGGCTCTGCTTTTGAAAGAGGCCAGAGCATTGGGGGCTGGGCGACATGTCCAACTCCTGGGGTTCAGGAGATGTGAGGGCAACTCCTACCGAGGGCAGATGCTGAGAAGACACTTGGCTGTCCTACAGGACTGGCTTATTCAAGTCTCTGTAAGCAAAGCTTTGTGGATAGCCTCCTCGACTCTCAATTAAGTCCTAAGGTTCCATTCTGGAATCTTCCTAAGGCAGACATAACAGGGCTATTCAGAGGAAGCCTCATTCCCTCTTGAGGTTGCTTATCCTGCAGGACCCTCTGCATCTTCCCAACCAGTGGGCTACCTGAGGACAGAGCCCTAGCTTTCCCTAGGCTTTCCAGTTCCCTAGGCTCTGACTCCTCAGCATAAAAGTACAGTCCTGGTGACTGAGGCCTCGGTTCCCCGAGAATAAGCTTGCTAAACAGAAAGCAAAGCCTTCCCACAGTGTTCTCCCAATGGCTCCCCATCCTGTGTCGTTAGAACCTGTCCACCTCACGTCATCACACATCTCTGCAGTTGCCACCTGCTCTTCTCTTCTTACCCTTCCACTTCTACAGGCACGGTTTCACACGTACTTACCCGACTTAGTTTATTCAGCTGTAAAATGGAGATGACACTGCCCTGCAGATCTCCCAGAAGTTTTGAGAATCTGATGAGACAAAGTTCAGAGTGCTCTCGTAAAGTACACAGAGTGCTGCGTGTGATAGGAGGTGCGTTCGTCTCACCACCAGCCTGTGAGCTTCTCATCAACCTGATTGTTGCCTTCCTAGTGCCCAGCTGAATGTTTTGCACAGAGTAAATACCTAATAAAATGGTGCTTCATAAATTCAAGATATGACTGGGAGCATAGCATTTTAGGACTGCAAATAACAGTCAAGCCCCTGTTACCATGAGCTGCTTCACAGCCTAAGCCTGGGACCAAGCCCTTCCTGTGTCCCCAACAGCAGCATCAGGTGACACCAAGTGAAGCCAATGTCACTCATTTTTCTTCAGAGGGGTCCAGTGGGAGTAGGGCTGTGCTGGGCTGTAAAGAGATTGGGTCAAGGCAGTGTCTCTCTTCCCATTAATGACAAGGAATTGGGGGGGGGGCAATACCAGGAACCAAGTGTGGTGGTAGAGAGTGAAAGGGGGACAGTAGGAGACATGGAGACTGTTTGGGCTCTGGTTCTGTGTTCGTTCCTAACTGTTTCAGACCCAGTCAATGTGAGGGCAGTGAAGGAAGGCAGCTCAGTGGGGCCATTTGACTCTCTCAGCAGGCAGATGGCCTAAGACTCAGGGGAGAGAAAATGATCACAGACCCATAGACCTGGATGAGACCTTCAAGGCCACCTCCTTCATTTTACAGTTGAGGCCCAGAAACCTGAATTCATTTACCCAAGGTCACAAAACCAGAGAAGGTCACAGCCATGACTGGAATCCAGGCAGCCCAACTCAGACTAGTGTTCATTCTATTCCCCATCCTCCCACCAGGGGGAACGGTTCTTTATTCTTTCATATCCCCTATCCCATTTGATCTTCATGGCAATGCCAGGAATCGGACAGGACAAAGGCTGTCATTCCCATTTTTAAAAATTATTTTATTGAGGTCACGTTGGTTTGTAACATTGTATAAATCTCATATTTATATATGAGATTATAACTCATATATATTCCAGCTTCCACATACCCATTTTACATCAGAGAAAACTGAGGCCCAGAGACCTTTTGCATTAATAACCACAAATATTGGGGACATGGCCAGGATCATAACCTACTGCTCCTGATAGGTCAACTGAGTGGTTAAGGGCACCGCAACTGGAGTCAGACAAGCCTGGCTTTGAATCTCAGCTCCACAGATCGCTGTCCCTGAAACCTTGGGGGAAGTTATCTAGCTTCTTTGGACCTCAGTTTTCTCAACTATGAACTAGGGAATGATAATAGTGCTGAGGTGAGAGGCATATAGTAAGTGCTCCATAACTCTTAGTAATTCTTCCCTTCTCTCTGCACCCTCCCCCCAGCCGCAGTACCTCTCTCTTCAGAAGGAGTCCATTGGGATTCAGGGGAGGGACGGTTGATAACAAAAGCTGAGAAAGTGAGTTTTGGAACACATGACCAGCAGTGTTCCCCTATCACCTGGCCCCTGCCCCTCCTCCCTCCCTCATCTCACCAAGGACGCTGGACAAAAGAGTATTCGGAGCAGACTGGCACTCCCCATGCCATTTGTGTTCCTGGGCAGGCAGCCTGCAAATTCTTTAAATACAAATTAAAAAAATAAATAAATCAGCAAATCCCAATTGCCTGACCTTGGAAGCAAAGAGACAGACAGTCAGACAACAGATGCAGAGGAATGAGCCAAGAGGACTGAGGGCTCCACAGCTTGAGGGTGGGGGAGGAGGTGGAGGTAAAGATAAAACGAAGGCGAGGAGAAAAGCGTGCATAAATATGAATGTTCACCATGTGGCTGAGTCTCTTTTCCCCCTGGACAGACAGCCAAGCAGCTTTGTGGCCTAGTAGGACCGGGCGCCCTTCTCCCTTAGCACCACCCAAACCAAGGTCAATTTCAAGTCCTGACACTGGCCCAATGACAATCTCAGCAAGTGGGGGCTTGGTTCAAAAGAGCAGGGAAGTAAACAATAAACATTTGCTCTTTCCAGAAGCCCTTCCCCTTTATGCCCCGATGTGTACTTGTTTCTTCTTTCCCGTCTATACCGTTCGCCTGGTTCTTAGGCCACTGGCCTGGTTTTGTCTTGGGACCTCTACAAGGGACTGCTATTCCTCAGCTACAAAATAGGTCAAAGCCAGACTGGAGACTTGAGGCATTGCTGTCTAGTTGCCTCCATTGTCACGACTCAAGTCTCATAGACTGCTCTTCCTTAACCACGCCCGTGGGAGCAAGGCTTTTCCTATTGCTTTTCTGGCTTCTCATCTTTGGCAGCAGGTCCCTGAAGGCTACTATCTCCAGAACTGGCCCTGTTCATGCTGAGCCAGGCTGGGCTAAACTAATTGGCCCCAAGCAGAAATCAAGGCTGAGACTAGTGAAAAGCGGGCTTCTCAAGCACCTCCCTGTTAGGGCCCTTTCAGCTCAGCTTGTGGGCTAAGTCTCTGCCACAGTATCACGTCCTTTGAGTTCATTTCCTGTGTCCCTATACAGGGACGGCAATTTCCTTAAACCAGCTGCCAGGTATCTTGGCCCCCAGGATTCCTGCGCTACAGAGCCCATTTCTCAGAGCAGCCAAAGGGATCTCTGGGCAGGTATAGTGTTGGTTCAGACAAGAGAAGAGGTAAACCTTCTCTCCACCCTTGAGCGAACAGGAAGGCTAGTCTCACTGGCTCCAGGACTGCCAGGCTGGCAGCCCTACTGATGGGCTCCTTGGGTCATGTTCTCAGTACAAAGATGGTGGGATTGGGGACAGGAAGAGCAAAGGGAGCTCACATCCCAGTGAGAAACATTCAGGATGTGGAGGCCTCCTGTTGGTCTCTAACCACGTGCCCTCGTTTCACTTTGGTGTCCTCCAGCACCTCCTCCAGGTGAACCAATTGGCATCCATGGACAGATCCAAATGCCCAGGTGTTTGGTTCCTGGGCTCTTAGTACTCCCTACTCACTACTGCTTCCCTCTCAAAGAAGAAAAAGATGAATCAGGAAAAAGGAAACTCACATTTGCTGAGCAAGTATTGGTTGCCAGACACTGTCTTGGGCACTTTCCTATATATCCTCCCATTTCTTTCTTTCTATTTTCTTTTCTTTTTTTGGTGGGGGGAATGTTGTGCCTCGGATGTAAAAAATGGCATTGATCGAAATTCTGTTAGAGTCAAACTATTATTAATTCATGCGTGGCCCACTTTGTTTTATTATATTTCTATTTTTTATTCATCTTACTTTATGTCTTTCCCTCTTTATTTCCCTTCCCAATCTCATGTCCTTTCCTGATGAACACTCACTCTTATGTTTGATTTACATAAGTGATATAATCCTGTACATCTTTTTCTGCTTCTTTGTTTCATGCAACATCACAATTATACAGAGCTAATTGTGTTGATATCTATGGATCTAGTGTGCTCATTTTGACTACTGCATAGTATTCCATGGTTTGCATGTTTTGCATTTTATTCATCCATTCCCCCGTTGATGGACGTTTAGGTTGTTTCCTATTCCCTTCTATTGCAATATTGCAATAAACATTTTACCAGCCACTTAGTGTACCAGTGAAAGCAGTTCTTGGAGGATATATACCCAGAAGTAGAATTGCTCTGTCACAGGGTATATAAAAACTTAAATTTTCTAAATATTTCCAAATCCCTCTCTAAAATGACTATATCCATTTACGTAATTCTTAGCAATGTATGAGGATCCCCGTCTCTCTACATTGTAACCAACACTTGTTATTAGCTTATTCTTTTTAACTGTATTGCCAGTCTGATGAGTATAAAAGAGTATCCTGCTGCTATTTTAATTGACTTTCCCTAATTATAATGAGGTTGAACATTTCCTCAGATGATTATAATCCACTTATTTGAGCGTCCCCTTCTGCAAGTTGCCTATTGGTATATTTGCTGTTAACTTTATCAGATTTCCTGTCTCTTTCTTGCCCTACATATTCTGGATATTAATCTTTTTTGCTCATGTACATTACAAATATTTTCTCCAAGTCTGTCACCTCTCTGTTCAATTTGCCCATTGTGTTCTCTGTAGAAAAGAAATCTTTACTGTTAATGGACTTTAATCAAATCTGCCTACTTTTGCCTTTATGATTTGTGCTCTCCACACCTTAAGAAAGCCATTCTACCATAATCCTGCAAAGATATTCTCCTACATTTTCCACTAAGGGTTGTATAGTTTTGCCTTTTATGTTTAAGCCTTCAACACCCTTAGAGTTGATTTTGTATAGGGCATTAGATAAGCTCTTAATCTTATTTTTCTATATAATAAGCCAACTTTCCCCACTATCCCTCTATCGCTGCACTATGCCGATTTTACATAGCATGGACCTTTCCTGTGGCCCTCAGTTCTTGAGCAGTAAGTCAAGATCTGTTTACTGAGCTTCTATTGTGTTTCAAAGCCCTGAAAATGGAGTCTAGTGGACTTTATGTTACGGAGCCTACCTTCAGGAAACGTGCCATCTAGCCGGGAGAATAAAACAAGGACAGAAGGACTTGAGAGTATACACAAAGCAACACCTAGGGGAGGATAAGTAAAGACCTTAGGAGCTGAGAATGCAAGTGTGAAGGGTTAAAGAGGGAGCAGGGGCTCTATTCGCAAGCGAGGATGGATAAAATGTTTGGGAGGGGTGCAGGGACACCGTTTGATACCTTTGCACTGAGATGCTCATCCAATCAAGCTAGGTTTATGTAGCTGCCACAGAATGAAAGAGGAGATAGGAGCCACTGACACTTCACCATTTGCTATCATCTGGCCTTGCTGGTGCCCTCAGGGTTTCCTTCCCATGCCCTTCTCCCCTCCTGTAGCTCCTCAGCCCCAGGGTACCAATTAAGAAGGAAGCAAGGTCATTTTTGACTAGATCCCAGGCACCCAGTCCACAAAATTTCCCTGAATTAGCTGTCTCCCATCTTAGAGCAATTGAGTGAATTGAAGGGAACTATTTATAAAAGAAGAAGAAGAATATAATACCCTCACAGCCATTCTGGAGCCCACATTTTCTTGACAAATGTGCTCTACCTTCGTCACCAGTGGGAAGGGAGGCAGCTGATGGAAGAAGATTTGGTGGACTGGGTGCCTGAACTCCAGTCAAAAAGGACCTTGGGATGTGGAAGACACTAGACAGGAGTTCCACGACTGCCAGAACTGAGCTGCCTCCCTTTTTCCAGAGGCCTCCCTCAGCCCAAACTCCTGGGTTTTAGTTTGCCTATGCCTTTCCTGTTCTGTGGCTAGGAAGAACAAAACCATAGAGGCTTCAGAGAGCTTCAGGGAACCCTCCTCCCCCACCAGTCCCCCTCTGCCTCAGGAAGCTGCACCTGCCACAAAGGTGTAACATCTTGCATTCCAAACTTGGCCCTCCCTGGAGTCTGCATCGCAAAGTACACACCAATTATCCTCAGCAGGTCAGCCTGTATTTAGTGTAGCCTGCATCAGGAGCTGATTTTGCTCCTGGTAATCTCCTTCTGCTTTAGTGATTTGAGATTTTGGAGCGGTAGGAGGGAGGGGAACAGAGAGGAAGCAGGGTGGGGGAAGAAAAGCAAACAGAACTCATCAAAACCAACAAACAAAAAAGCACAAGCTTCCAGCTCCTTAATCCTCTCAGGGCCTACTCCTCACCATGGCAACCAGTAAGCCTCCAGGCCTCCTCAGTCCTCATCCAGTTGTTAGTGAAGAGCAGCGGCTGGCTGTTTTGCCTGGGATGATTTCAATACTGGGCAAATTAAACTGGTGCTGGGGAGATGTGGAAGTTGAAAGAGGAGGAAGCGGCTGAGAGAAGAAAGGGAACACTGAGGTAGGGAAAGGCAGGTTTCCATTAGGTAGCATCTCTCAGGAAGTCTCTTGGGAAGATGGAGAGGACCTCCAATGCAGGCCTGGATTAACCCTCAAAGGTCCTGGTAAAGGCCAGCCCTCCTCACTCTCTTCCCCATTCCCCTCAGGCAAGCCTCTGCAGTCTGAGGGATCCTTCAGTGTGTGTGGATGCCAGTCAGCTCTTTGTGGCCTGAAGTGATTTGTTCCTTCTTTGGCCAAAAGCAGAAAGAAGAGATAGAAAGTAAAAGTCAGCAGAGTACCCACTTTCACCTCGCCCGGGAGGTAGCTGGTCATTGGTAAGAGTATAACTCTCCAAAGAAATAGGAGGTGCACTCCTCAGGAGAGGTTCCTGGCAACTCAGCTCCTCTGACCTCCAGCTCTGCCTCGCCAGGCCTCCCAAAGGCACCATTTCCACAGCCCTCATTTGGTTCGGTCTGTCTGCTAAAGGGCACTGACTCTCAGGGATGGACAGTCAACTGCCAAGGTGGACAGCCCTTCACATCATATCAGAGGCTCTATAACTCCCACTGGCAACTGCTTTGGCAACTGTCTTTCCTAAGAAACTGAGGCTGGAGATGGGTATGGGGCTGGAGCAGATTCACTGACCCACATAATGAGCTGGGTCTTGACTCGAAAATCAGTCCCAAGGCTAGTCCCCAGGCCCCTCACTCTGGCTCTGCACGATAGCAGTGTGAATAAATTCTTAGATCCCTTCCCAAATGCATGCTTTGACAAGGAAAGGGCAGGCAGTAAGTTGGGGAAGAAGGACTCAGGGAAGGCCCTTCGGAGTTTGGCTCACGTCCACAGCTAGTGAAGAGTTTCTTGCTCAATTTGTTCTTCGTGGGTTTGGTTTCACCTATTGCAAAGGGAACTAGACACTCCTTACTCCTTAAAAACACTATCTTCCTTCCTCGGTATGTCCCCTTGTTTTCTGATACCATCCACACACTCTTCCCATTCCCTTAGTGAGCAGCTGAGTCCCGAGTCTGGAAAAATAACCATCTCCCCTTCAGCCCCAACCTCCAAGATCTTAATAACTTACAGTAATTAGTTTCTGAGCCAGGGTGGAGTCTTGCTTTCACACTCACTCACATACCAAACATTTATTGACAGTCTCTAAAATAAAGTCCATGCGGGCAGGTGCCGTGTCTGATTTTGCTCACCATTGTGTCTCCAGTGCCTGCAGTAGATATTCTGCGAAGATTTTTTTTGAATGAAGCCTACTTTGTATATAATCTGAGTTTGTTGATCACTTAAGATAACAGTGGCATCTAAAGCCACCCTTTATTGAACAATTACTATGTGCCAGCGCCTGTGTTAAGTACTTCATATGCATGCTCTAATATAATGCTTATGAGAACATGGAGGGGTAGAAACTATTGTTTAATTCCATTCCAGAGATGAAAATAACAAGGCTCAGGGACGTTAGTTAATTTTTCCAAACTCACATGGTTAATAAATGGCAGAGCCTGATACCAAACTCAGGTCCCTTGGCCTCCAAAGCCTGACTCCCTATACATCTGGTGTTAAGGAAGAGCTATTGAGATGGAGGTCACTATCTTGGCTCCCCAAAATGCCAGCTAGCCTTTCACAGAGGCAATTCCTTGGCTACATACTTTATTCCCAACACTGGCAAATCAGTTTGTTTGAAGAGGCCCAGGTGAGAGAGTGTGAATTGCTAAGTGTGCCTTTCTATTTAGCAACATCCCTTACACAGGTACAATGTTGTACAGTTTACAGAACACTTTTATCTCTCCCATGGTCTTCCCAGCAATCATAAGAGGGAGTTCTGTTACTGTTACTCACTTTACAGATAAGGAAACTGAGGCTCAAGGAGATAATGCAAATTGCCTAAGGTCACACAGCCAAGAAAAGGTAGAGCTGGGGCTAGAATCCACTCTTTTCTGGTTTGAAAACCCCAGAGCATAAGCCCCTGGGTCCTTGGCATATAAAGCATTGGCAACCTTGGTTTGCATTATGTGCTAATTCCCACTAAAGAACCTCTGCCTTCTATTCATACAAGGATAATCTTGGGCTTTGGCGTTGCATCCCAAATTGCTAACTGGGAAGAAGCTTGGCATCTCTCATGCGCTGTCGGAAGTAGAAACACATTACCTTGCAGGAAAACCTTTTGATGTCTTCTCCTCAGAGGTGCTGTCTAAAAACTAGCCTCTCCCTGGCCACCCCCCAAACTACGGAGGGATATGTACACAGATGCAGTGCAACCTGGCAAGGGCTCATGTGAGTTTGTTTCTTTTCCCCTGGCACCTAAATGAGAACCAGGAATGCATGTCACTCCTTCCCTCCATCTGTCCTCTTTCCCCTCTGAGGACTGTTAATCATTTTTAAAGTCTCAATGAATAAAAAAAAAAAAAGAGGCCACCACCCCCAGAGATTACAACACTGCTCTCTGGAAGTAGGCATTGGCCATAAAGAGATTACTGCTTGATGGGGCAAAAGCCAAAAGATTACTGGGGATTTGTACCAGCCTAAATTGGCTTAGCTCCTAAGTCTCAAAGTGGCTTGGACAAGGATCCCTCAGAATTCTGTTAGTGACACCTGTGTAGCCTTCGTTCTCCTCATCCTCTCCTGCACCACTATCACCCCAGCCCCCATTCCTCCCATAACAAGATGCAGTCTTTCTCTGCCTCGCCCAATGTCCAGGGACTCTTCTCAGAAGGAATAACATTTCTTGGGCTTCCTTCACTGAATTATTCATCTTCGCTGCCTGGGCATGACAAAACTTCTCGTTAAAAGCCCTGGGTGGGGGCTGGCCCAGTGGCGCAGTGGTTAGGTTCCTACATTCCACTTCAGTGGCCCGGGGTGCACCGGTTTGGATCCCAGGTGCAGGCATGGCACCGCTTGGCAAGCCATGCTGTGGCAGTTGTCCCACATATAAAGTAGAGGAAGATGGGCATGGATGTTAGCTCAGGGTCAGTCTTTTGCAGCAAAAAGAGGAGGATTGGCCACAGATATTAGCTCAGGGCTAATCTTCCCCCTCACACACACACAAAAATGCCCTGGGTGAGAGACACCTACCTGTTCCCAGACCCCACAGCTAGCTGGGGACAAAGCCACAGGGAAGGAGAGATGCAGAGGTAGGGCTGGGAGGTTTCCCCAAAGGGCCTGTGGAAGGGAGTCCCTGGGGCCCAGGGACACAGGAGGGTGGGGGACACATGGAGGCTCTTCACTGCAGGGTGACCACAGTGCTGGTCTGGGGCGTCATCCTTCTCAAAAGCTTTGGACAAACACAGAGGGCCTGATCCCGCCATTTTTCCCAGACTTAGAACCTTCCAGTGCTAGGCAGTCAAAGGAGATCCAGTCATGGGATTGAAGAGAACTCAGCCTCTGTCTAGGCCATCAGGACTCTGCTTGGCTGAGGCAAGTAGGGTAAGCTAACCGAATTGTACTAGCCGGGGTGGGGGAGAGGAGACCTAACTTCTGGTTGCAGCTCTGGCATTAACTGGCTGTGTGACCCTGGGCACCCGGCTTGCCTTCTCTTTGTCTGAGTCTTCACACAAGTGCACAAGGGAGGCAGCATGCACCCTGCAGCAGCAATTCAAGGTGTGGGCCCTGGAGCCAGGCTGCCCGGGTTCCCATCCCAGCTCTGCCTCTTCCCAGGGACGTGATGGTGAAAACCCTTTTAGCCTGACAAAGCCTCAGTCTCCTCATCTGTGAAACGGGGACAACAGTAGTGCCCACCTCGAAAGTTGCTGCAAACGAGTGCACAGCAGTCAGCACGCAGCCTGAAAGAGCACTCAATAAACGTTAGCTATTTGCCTCTAGTCAGAGATCCTCATTCTCTGGAGTTTTGTCACCGGTGTATGTCCTAGCAGCTCAAAGGAAGTCATAAAAGTACTTAACACTTCCTCAAGGTTGTTTTTCAGACCTATGTTAGGAAGAGATACCATCGCCAACTGGCCTGAACCAGGCAGAGCCCTACAGCGAGAGCAGCGCCTGCATGGACAGCCCAGAGTTGACCTAGTCTCCCTCTGTCTCATTTTAATACTAAAGTCTCCACCCCGGGAAGAACCTAAGCCTTATTAGCCTCACACATGATGTACGTGAGAGCATGTGTTCCCACTGAGCCTGCACCCACGGCTTTCCCCACTGAATATGCATTCCCCATCCGAAAGAAATGGCCCCTGCTGTCCCGTGCTAGGGGAGAGCCACGACTTGGGAAATGATTCCACGTGATCTCCTCCTTGCTACAAATAAATTTTACTTCGTGTGACAACTACTTCTGGTGAAGGCTCTGATTTCAACTCACCAGGAAGCTGATCCACTTTGGTTCAGTAACAGTTTGATCTGTTGAACAGTGAACTTTCAGGTCTGTCATTTGTTCCAGGGTTCAAGTCACTGGGACCTGGCTTTTCATTCTGGACAGAGCATGACATTTTGGCAATGAGAGGAGGTGGTCTGCAGGTTGCCTGAGCCACCCCTTCAGGATCCATGCAGATCATGTCCCATGTGATTTCATGCAAAAGCACGTGTGTCCTCCTCATTTTTGAGGCCCCAGTGGAAACACTGCTGTGGAGACCAATGCTCCCGGGCTCCCGAGGCCACCTGCCCACAACTCTGCATACAGCTGGGTAAGGGCTATGGGGCAAGAAAAGTAATTTTCCCTCTTCCCTTCCAGGCTCCTGGCTGAGACATCCCTGTAATAAAACACAGACTGACAGGAAAAAAACAAACAGAAGTTTAATACCATCTATACCTCCTGGATACACAGGAGAGACCCAGGAAACTTGAGTAACTGCCTGAAATGGCCCAAGCTACCACCTTAAATCTCCAGCTAAAGACAAAAGACATTGTGGTGGGACAGTTTTGGGAGGTTTTCAGGGAAAGCAAGGTCACCAAGGGTAAGGTTGTCATGCAGATTTAAGTCCTTGCCTCCCCATCGAGAGGAGTTTCAAGAGATTTAGAGTCAACCTTCTCTTCCTGGTACAGTACAGAGAGGGAGACACCCTTACAGAGATTTCCCGTATAAACATAATTGTCTCCTAGAAAGGGTAACTTCTACTCAGTTCTCAGAGCTTTCCTATGTCTGCTGTTTCTTGAAAATAATCAGCCTAAAATAACCCTGATGCCAGTGAGACACATTTTGGGGTGGCAAACTCTGCTCCTTTTCAGTGTCCACCTTCAGAGAGCCAGAGACAGGGTCCAGGGCGAGGGCAAGGGTGCAGCCCGCCCCAGGGCCTCTCCTCCCCCGGCCTCTGGGTGCCCAGACAACCAGCCTGAAATGGGGCGCCTGCTTCCCCTGCCTCCTACCCAGACCTGGCTGCTGTGGCTTCTCTGTTTGCTTTATGTTTGGGGAGTGACTGGGACTCTGCCCAGAGACGGGAGCCTACGAAGAAGGGGCCCAGGCCCTGCTTTGTCACCTTTCATGCCCATTAATGGGGTGGCAAGCGACCTTCCCAAGAGAGCAGCGAGGACTGACACTCAGCATTGTCGTCCAGGCCGGGGCTGCCACCAGTGCCTCCCCAACCGTTCTTTCACTCATGCCTTCATCCATTCATTCATACCGAAATATTTAGCTGCCACTTCTCCTTGCCTGGCCCTGCATGAGGTGTGTAGGGGGCTCAGCCATGAGAAAAACGGGCATAGGCCTCGACCTCGTGCATCTGACAGTCTCGTGGGTGAGGGGGCATTTATGAGGACCCACACTTGGAGGCGAGATTACAAATTGTGAGAAACAGAAGAAAACAAAAAGCAGAATGTTGTGAGGACCTGTCAGATCGAGTGGGAGGCCAGGAAAGAACTCGGAGGAGGTGATGTTCAGGCCCGACCCTGGAGAAGAGAAGGCACCAGTCAGGCAGAGTGCAGGGGAGATGGGTGCAGGAGGGCCCAGGTGTGTCCCTGCCCCTGGGCCAGGGCATTTCTGAACTTTTTGCCCTGCTGGAGGCAGGCTCCCTTTGGTCTGGACGCTTGTTGGCTTTCACTTGTCAAACAAACTCTCTGGCTGCTGCTGCTGAGGCTTTTCAATGCCTAGCCCTCAGACCACGTGTGTCAGAGTGGGCCAGGAAACTTGACCAAGTGTCGGTGTCTGGGCCACATCACCTGCCAGAGACTTGGATCAAGCAGGTGGAGGTGGGGCCAGAGAATTTGCATTTTTAACAAGGTCCCCAGGTGGTTCTGACTTTACTGGAACTTGGAGAACCTCTTTACATAGTATAGCATGGGGAAGATGGCTTGGTGGCAGAAAACAAACTATGAAATTATTGCCCATGTTTATTAACCTGGGTTAAATAGTGCCTTTCATTCGAAAGCCTTCTGTGGTCTGGTCCCTGCATGCGTGTTTTTAACGTCAGGCTCTGAAGAACGGGACTCCCTTCATCTTGGGCTTTCTGAGTGAGTTTTTCTGTGGGTTACCAACTGTCCTGGCTTATCTAGAACTCTCCTCGTTGCATAATTGAAAGTTCCATGTCCCGTGAAACTCAGTGTTAGTAAACCCAGACGATTGGCCACCTTAGTTTCTTACAGAAGTGTCCACCCAGATTTACTTTGAAGAGGGAGGAATCATTAGAAGTGTCCCCAATATCCCTCTGGCCAAAGTGCTCCCTACCTGCTCAACTTGCCTTCTCATCTATCTGGAAAGAGCTGCACAGGGAGCTTCTCCCTCCAGCTCCCCAGCCATGTACCTTCTCTCTTTTTTCTTTCTGGACAGGTATCATATCAAAGAGAAGCCATGACAATAAGCCAGCAGGTCCCACAGCATATCTAAAGTGCTGGGGATGGAAACACCAAAGCTTCATTGAGGGTTAAGCCCTGGACTGAGAAACCAGAGCAGAAAGAAACCCTCAGCTGCCAGATTCACAGTCTAATAGAAAAAGAAGACGTATAGCATCACCATGGCAACCAGCCTCCAAAGGCCCCCAGCACCTGCTCCTTTCTACACAAGATTTCCCCAAACAGGGATATTTCTTACTTCCTTGTTTTTCTTTTCAATAAAGATGTTAATTTTATTTCCCCTCATTTGTGCTTAATGTTCCACTAGCAATTTCACTTCTCCTCGGCTCTCCAGCCCCTCCCTTTCTCTCTTAAACCTTTTCCTCCCCTGTCTCCCGATCCTTCTTTTCTTTTCTGTCTATCTCCTCTGTTTATTCTGTCTCTCCTCACAACTTCCTGTCCCCCCTCTCCCCAAGCAATATTTCTAATCATGTCTAAGCCATTATCCAGGATATTTTATCAGCTGCCATTCTAACAGCCTGGTAAGCATTTGTCTTTGCTCTGGGTAAGCACTGTGTGGTACTCCCTCCAAAGCCCCCACCCTCTGCTCTGGTGTCCACCAGCCGGGGACACAGTACAGCAAAACCACTTCAGCCCACAGAGCAGATGAAGGGAAAGAGCGGCTCCAGGGTTGAGAATAGTAATAGTTTGTCGAGTGCTGACTGTGTGCCTAGCCTTACGCTAAAGCCTATGTGTATTATTAGCCCATTTAATCTTCATGACAACCCTCATGGCATAGGTCTTATTTATTATTTCACTTAACAGATGGGGAAACAGAGGTTTAGACTGGTTACATCACTTGTGAAAGGCCACACAGCTAGTAAGTGGTAGAGCAAGGATTTAAACCCAGGCAGTTGAGCATCAAAGCCTGCCCCTTTCACAACTACTTTCAGAAGAGGTTCGGGGAGGGAGATCCTGTCCTAACTCATTGAATGGGAATGGGGTCCAGGCAAGCCCTTTAATTAGCATTATTTGGAGGGGGTCTAGTCAATTAAAAGGTCCAGGACAACAAACAAAAACAAAAAAGGTCTTTCTGCTTAGGTGAGTGGGAGCCGTGGAGCAGAAAGAGGAGCAAGGGAGTTGAGGAGCCCTGGCTGTGAGCCTCTTCTCTCTTCAGACACTTAATACATGCATTCACTCATTCTTTCCTTCATCCAACACACCCTGAGCAAGTATCTCCCATGAGCCAGGTTCTGCTCAGCCTATCCATAGGCATCCAGGTTGTGGAAAGACTGTTGGGTGCTAGGAGCCCTTTTTATGAGGCCTGGCTCTCCACTTGCCATTTCTGAGCTTATTTTTGGGGATAATGATACTTGTGAGCTGATAAAAAATCATGGCTCTAGAAGCACCTAACATGAGCCCAAGAGGGCTCAACTTCATAGAGGCAGAATTACTTCTACAAGGGAAAGTTCCACTGAGACAAAGGGGGGTGTGCTGAATTCTCCCAGAGACAAGATGGGTCTGGGGGTGCTGGGCCCCCTACCAATCCTCTTAGGAGTGGGATCTCTCAAAGCCAGGGAACCCAAGGCTGCCCACAGCATGTACCTACTTGCCTCTTGGAGCACAAAGCTTCCTCTTTCCAGATCGCTTACTTCTTTTGGTCGAAGAAGAGACCCAGCTTTCTGTGGAACACAGCATTTGGTTCTCACACCAGTCTTCTATGCTGATGAGGTCCCTGGATAAAGAAAGACCTTGCCGAGGCAGGATTATTCTTGTCATTGTCATTATTATAGTGGAGCAATGTGTGCTCAGGCTTGCAAGGGAAGCTGGGCCCGCAGAACAGGGATTAAAAAATGGTTTGGTGGGGGGAGTGCCAAGAAATTCTAAGGAAATCCACTCTTCTGTTTCTCTTGCTCTCTCCTCTCTTCTTTCATTTCTCTCCTCAGTTCTGTTTTTCGGAGGAGAATGAGTTACCAAGTAAACAGTGGAGGAAGCAGCTTCTGTATGCATAATTTAGCTGACTTGTGGCTGGTTTAATATAAAGGGACTCCCTTAGCCCTACTGCTGAATCTTTACTGCAAAGTAGCAACTCGGGAAGGCCAGATTGCCTGGGCCTGTGCTCTGCTGGAAGAGCTCATGGCTACCAGGTGCAGTGCAGAGTGTAGGTGTGCACATGTGCATCTTGTGGAGAAGGGCATAGGGGAAACGTCGCAGAACACAAGAGGGAAGGTTGATTTGGGCTTTTGGTAAAAGGCAGTGATGTGATGGAGAGCAGCTGGCTTGGGAGCCAAAGTTTCTGAGATCTACTCCAATCTCTGCACCAAATAACTGGATCACCTTCAGTTTGTCATTTCACCCTTTTGGTCCTTTATTTGGCCTTCAAAAAAAGAGGGTTGGATTTGATCTCTAATATCCTAGCCATTTCTAAAATTCTGTGAATTGGTGGATTTGCATGAGATTTGGAGGGGATTCTAGCCCTTCTTCATTTGCCCCATGCAACTCTCTCCTGTTGAATTTTAGTCTTTTCCCCCATTCCTCACCAAATCAATATATTTAAGGCACCAAATGGAAGGCACAATGCACTTCTAAATCCCCCATGAGGTAGTCAAGGCTGCCGCCATCTCTGCTCATGGAAGCCTGGGCCAAACTGCTGCACAGACATTAGAAGGAACGTGAGAGTCAGCTGCATTTTCCTTCCACTCAGCTCAGGCACAGAGCAGAGTCAAAGAGGATTGCTGACAGGGGGCAGGAGACAGCGGAGCAGAGCAGAGAAAATCATACCCTACGGGAAAAAAATATCTGCCGAGTTCATTTCATCCATGGCTTGTGTGGTGGCTGAAAGGACCCCTTCGCTAGGCTGGAGACAACTTCACCACTAAGCACAGCAAAGTCTGATTTGGAAGGAAGTATTAATTGTGGACTACTGTCTATGTCCCTTAATGATGTAAGGATCTAATTTGTTCTCATTTGTCTGGAGCAGCCAGTTGGGGGATAAGTCTGCCTGGCTTTGTCTCCTGGCTTCCTGGTCAACTTGTTTGACCTTTGGGGAAAAAGCCCTATTCCATGGCCAAGCTCTGTGGAATGTGTGCTGGAGAAAGTGCAGTTTCTTCCGACAGAAGCCTCCAGAGTGGCCTTTGATTCCTAGGAAGGCAGGATATCTGTCCTTTCTCCCTTCTCCACTCATCTTCTAAGACCAAGGGGAGCTGTATGGCAGAATCAAGTCCCACGAGGAATCAACCATTCTGTTATTCCCTGATGCTCACTGGACATCAGTAGACTTCATTTCATCTTTAGAAGATGACACTGTGAATGTGCATTGAGTAGAGGTCTGAGTAGGTGCAAAGCAGTGGAAAGGCCAGAGTCTAAATATGGAATTGGACATGAGACAGACATCTAAACATTCCCTAGATACTAACTGCAAAAAGAAGTCTAGTGTCACCCCTGCTCCAGTCTATTTTATCGGTTGGCTTGATTTCCACCAACTTCTAAACATAATACAGTTATGTTTGGGAAAGTGGAGATAGAATGAGAGTGGAGGTACAGAATGTGAGGCAGAAAAGACAAAGATGAACAGTGTTGTGGGTCTTCACTTTCTCATCTGTAAAATGGATCTAGGAAGGACTGATAATAGCAGATCAGATTGAAAATGGAGTTAAAATAAAGACACTGAAATGTAGCTAATAATAGTTATGAATCCCACTAACTTAAAACAAAGAATCTTCACTACCTCTGACAGGTTGGAAGACTTGAATGCCAGAAACTTCTCTCCCACAGTAACTAGGACTCCTTTCCAGTCTCCATGGGGTCAAGAGAATCCTCTCAGAATAATGAAGAGGGCCCTTTGGTGTCATCAGAGTCTCTGGTGGACTCAGTTCTATCCTGGGATTCAATTTATGCAATTAAAATGAGCTAAGACACCCCAGGCATTGGCCTTCTCAGCACTGATTAACAGCTTCTCCAGGATTTGGTCTCTGCTCTGAGGCATATCTCTTTAGTTTAGCTTTCTCTGGGAATCTTCTGACTGCTGCTGGCTGCCACTTGATCTTGAATGGAATCTCAGCAAACTTTTTGCCAGAATCTGAACCATCAAAAAAGAGCCACTTCAACTTCTCTCCCTCCAGTAGCACTGGGTGAGTTGCACTCTCCTGCCCATGCTTCCAGTTTCCCCTTGGGTGCTTCTCTGAAGTGTGAAAATGTTCGTCCTTACTTGGTGAACCTACTAAATGGTCCTGCTCTACTCCGTTCTACCATTTCATAGACCTGATTCTATGTGGAAAATAATTTGGTCTCCCAAGTGCTTTTGCTTAAGGTGATGCAACTGAGCAGACTTCCCTGGATCTGTGCCACCGCTTGCTTGAAAATGTCAAGACCTCAGCATCCTATTTGTCTCTCCTGAAACTGGACCATAATTGAGGCTGGATGTACTGGGTTTGCAGTTGTGATACAGCCTTTGACTCAGCAGTGGGCACACTGCTGTGGAAAGTGAGGGGATTATAGAACACGTGGGATGTAACGCATGGTAGAAAGGCAATGTGAAGGTTACAGAAAGAAACTGACAATGGGCAGGAAAGAGAAGTCAGAGTTCTCAAAGCAATGCTCTCTCTCGGTGTCGGACGATGATGTTGCTGACAGCGCAGGAGTGGGTGGCAGCAAAAGCCGGTGTATGTGATCTGCTGAGGTTTGGAGTTGCTTGTTGTCTGATTAGCATCTCTGGTGACTCTTTGAGAGTGACTGTCATTGATTAGAATCTGTTGCTTTGGGCTATATGCAGCATAACTTTTGCAAAGTGAGTTAACCCACCCTGTACAAAGAGAAGTGGTTGAATTTGGCACCCTACCTAGCGATTGCAATTACCCTGCATAAACAACTGTGACTAAAAGGGCTTCATTAGTACAGTACATGTAGAAGCCACAACCACAAATCAAAGAACAAGATCCACCTGCACTCAGGATGAAAGGGACTACTCATCACTCCCCAACTTTATCACACCTCACAATCACACTCTTGGACAATAATTCCCGGCAGCAGGGGCACCATCTTCGGATTATCGAGAAGAGCTCTGTGTGTGTGTATGTGTTTGTCTGCATGCACACACATGTGTATACTTAGATGGTGAACACTGCAGGAGTGCAAGATTAAACTAGAGCATCTTTTCTAATGTTAAATTTCTAATCTTTGCTATATAAAACTTGCTAATTTAACTATAACTATTTGATTGGTACCCTTAACGCAAATTCAGTTTTTTGCATAATTCTATATAGTCACCAACTAAACTTTTCCTTACTTCATTGTCCAGTGTCCTATTGCAGCAGACATTGAATTTATCCATGGTAAAACCAAAAAAGAAGACAGGAGGACAGACAGAAAGACAGACTGAAAGACAAAGACAGCAGAGAGGAAAGGATGGAGGGAGGAAAAGCAAATCCTAAATAATTGGAGACCACTCGGAGAAGAACCACAGCAGGAGTGCTAAGAGTACTGTTAACGCCCTAACTCTCCGAGTGAGGAAGGTGCTCATTAGCAGCACAGACAAATATGTCTGCACCACCACAGACGCTCATGGGACTCAGACATGTGTATTCTGTATAGGGTTGGATTATTGGAGGATTAGCTTCTTGGGAGGATGTCTGCAGGTGATGACCTGTGTGATGTGACTAGCAGACAGATTCTGGGATAGACGGAAAGGAAACTCATTCCTGCCTGCTGAAAATTAGTCTCTCTCTTTTCTAGGCTGTGTGATAAATGCCCAACGCAAATGCTGTGAGAGGTACTTAGGCCCTGGGGCACTGATGATGACCCACACAGAACCTTCTTTTGGAAGGAATTACATTACTACCCCACTAGAATGTAAGCTACATGAGGACATGGGCTCCGCTTGCTTTTTTCACTGTTGTATCTCCGGCACCTTCAACATCTGGCGTATGATTTGCCCTCAATAAATATTTGTTGAGTGGTGCATGGATTAGTAGGAATGTGATCCATTCCACACGGTAAATATTCGTTCATCTTTCCAAGTTCTGTTGCTTTATGTTATGTAAGGGCTTCACACCTCACGTGGCATGGATGATCATAATCCCCAAATGGGTAAAACAAGATATTCAAGAGTATGATCAAAAGCAAAAACCAATTTACTTTTGAGGAGAGGCGTGACGTGGTCCTATCATTCCCAAAAAAGAATGTTTCAGAGTTATGAGAGCCAAAAGACAAGGTGAGTCCATGTAAACTCTGTGGAAACCTGAATGAAACTCTCCTGCACACCTGGTGAATTGCTCTTGAGTAGCTGATGGGCTGAGTAATGATTCTGAGGGTCCAGCAGGGGAGAAATGCTACACACCTGGATGCTAATCAATACACCTTTACTGGCTGGAGCCCCACCTCTCTGTTGTCCCATGGATGCTGAACAGAGAGCCCAGCAACAGAGGCGGGACCATTGCTCACTGGTGCTATCCTGGTGCTGATATCTGGTTTGTCTTTGAGGACTGGGAGGAGCTCAGTAAATCTCTCCATGGGCTCCCGCCAAGTTCAGACACCCCAGCCTTTGTCTGCAAATCCCATGCCTGAAAAATTCCATAAAAAGAAGGAAGGCTAATCTTTGAAACATCAGACTTAAGCCAGTCCCTCTCCAAGAGTCATAGGAGAGCACTGAAGATGTCTAAAACATCGGCCATTTTGTTCTTCCTTCCTCCAGCTGAGTCGAGGACTGTGAAACTCCCACCGCCTCTACTACCCACACACACTATGCATGTTTCCTTGAGTCTGAAGGGCAAAAGGTCTTCCCGCCTCTGCTGGCAGTGCTCCCTCAGCACCTGAAGTTGAACCCCCACTTTCAAGTAAATTCTCACATGCTTGGAGGTTGAAAACGACCCTGAATAGAAAAACTCACACGCAGCAAAAAGATGCAGCCTTGCTCCTTGGAGATCCAACTGAAACGGCCCCATCCTTGTCAGCAGATTTTTTTAAAAAGCGTCTTTTATTTCACCCCCTCCCAACTTCTTACCCCAATGCTTCTGAAAAGTAGCTAATTCTCTGGGAGTTTTTTTAGATTGAGGATACAGCCTGCCTTCCAAGGTACCCCTCAGACCACTTTCTACTCTAATAAGTGGGATAGGCAATATGGGGGAGTTGGGTCCAGGAAGGTATGCTAACGGATTCTCCAACTTTGTCACCAAAATTCAGCCCCAGAAGTCACAAATAATACCCATCCCAACACAGACATGTGGCTCCTCAGACTGAAGTTTCAGGAAGCCTGCTTGTCAGGAGGGTGCAATTGCAATTTTCCTTGCATAGGGCTGAAATATGACAGACTCTTTCCTGGAATGAAACATTTATGAAAATGTGCTTAATCCATTTTTAGCAGCTCAGTAGTTTTCTTCATGATGAAATAATATCTTTCATCCTGAAAAACACTTTGCCTATTGTAACTTCTACACAACCTCAGCACTGCAATATAGTCAGTCCTCAGACCAATGTGGCAGCCAGTTGCAAAACAGGAAAAGGGTGCAGTACATTTTGAAATGTGGAGGTTCATATACACCATAGTTTGACAAAAAGAGGAGGAAAAGGTTAGGGAGCAAGGCTGGTGACAACTTTGTACCCTTCCACACCAGAAAGTGCTGAGATCATCTTCAGAGAGGGTGGCTTCCTGTTGGTACAGGGAAGTCTTGAATGGGCATCTCTCCTGCTGCTTGTCACATCCTAGGAGAAGCTTTCCCAGTTCTTTGCCTCTCTTTCCTCTCTTCTTCTCCCAAAGAGTCTGCTTCCAGCACCCTGAAAAGGCCGTACCCCTTTATCATGCCAGCAGACATTTGGTCATTGCTGCAGCCTCGAATAAGAAGGCACCTTTCCTCCCAGGAAGCTGACCCTGCTTTGCTCTCAGCACTCAGGGATCCCATGGGGCACACAAGAGGTGAGACCCGAGACAATGGACCAGTCCCCAGGGGCCTATGCCTTCCATTAGCCAAGAATTCCAGATGAGGGAGTATGAGGCCATAGGCCTAAGGGGCAAGGGAATGAAAACTGCCTCCTCATTTCTCCTTATTACCATTACCTAATGCTAGCCCTCTCTTGGTGTGTCAGACTTATCATTCTTATTTGACAGAGAAAGATGCAAAGGCATCTGGGCTGGGGGATGCCCAGTTTGCTTCTCTTAATGAACATTCATTAATTGCCTATAATGTGCCACGTCTGGGCTGGGCCTGGGGATTTGGTGGATCATGTGTCTCTGCCCACAGGGAGTCTAGGTATGGGGGTGGGGGAGGCAGGTAAGTGGGCAGCTGTAACAGGCTCCAGGTGCTGTGAAGGAGGAAGGCGAAGGTCCTGTGGCAACACATTGGAGGGTCTCCTAACCCAGAACCGAGGCAGGCTGGAGCAGTTCAAGAAGTCTTCCTTGAGAAAGTGACAACAAAACTCAGCCTGGAAACTACCTGGAAGCTGGAGAGACAGGTGACTCAAGATGCATCAGTGGGATGAGCAGAGTGACCAGATCATGCAGCGCCTTTAAATTGCTGCTTTTGGAGGGTGCATCCGGGGGGAGGTGGGAGGGAAGGAAACATCTATGAGTCTCCCTCCTCCCCCCACTCCAAGACTCTCTAGGGTTTGGAGAGTGATCACTGCCCAAAGAGAATCTGGCTCCCCAGCAGGCAGGCTGAGGCGGGCTCAACACCTTGAACTTCAGCCTGAGAGCAATAGGGAACAGTTGAGGTAGAGGGAGTGATATGATCAGGTTTGTTAGAGGGAGTGAGTTAAACAGAGGAGACAAGTGTCCCCCCCCCCCCCCCCCACATACACACACACTGCCCTTAGCTCCCTACTTGGAGCTCTGCCCTAAGAAGTTCCGTAAGGCTTGGTTGTGCCCAGGGAGTGGGGACTGTGATGCTTGTGAGGAAACAGGGAAGGAGGGCGAGCAAGTGATGCTAAAGATGTTTTGGGGATAATTTGCTCATTAAATTTTGTGCTTACTGGTCATATACCTGTTATTTGAAACTTGTAATGCTCCCAGTCTCAATTCCAAAAGCCCAGCTCCCCCATCTACATTTCAGTGTGTATTCTTTAAAATTATCTTCTTTCCCTTTCATTTGTGGTTTGAAAACCACATTCCTCTTCTTTAATAATAACACAGCCACAAGGGAGATGCAGGACAAGTTCCACCCCTCGCTGCCTTGTCATTAATCCCACTAAGTACCTAATGGGTCTCATAGAAGAGTTTTCAATCTCCACAAACCCTCTCTGGCTGCAGGCAGCTCTGGGGTTGACCCCTGTAAAGTGACACCGACCCCTCCCCCAGTACACTCTCAGAACTCAGGAGAGCTGGTGTGAGAGTTTCTGCTGAAGAAGAAATGAAAACCCTTGGCTTCTCACTGTGCAACTTAGAAGGAGAGAGTGAGAGAATGGAGATAATGGGGAGGTTGAGAGAGAAAACGGGGAGAGAGAGAAAGTGAGGGCTGAAGAAGAAGACAAGACAGACACAGAAAGTGAGACACAGAGAGGACACAGAGAGGGAGATGGAGAGAGAATAGATGAAGGAAAGCTTCAGGGAGAGAGGGAGGAAAAGAGGGAGGGAAGGAGAGATGATGCGTGGGCAAGTTTGGGGAAGGGTCCAGCAGAGGACATGGAGTTGAAGCACCTGGATGCTGTAAGCAAATGGGCAGAGGCAAAAGAGGAGACCAGCCCACCTTCCCTGTCTCTCTCCTCCCTGTCTCTCTCCTCCATCAGGGGCTGTGGACTGCTAGGTCACTGTTCGTGGTCCCCTTGACTCCTCTGAAGCTTGCAAAACCTGCTGTGTGCCAAGCCTGCCCTCCCCAGCCAGGGACACCTGTCCCTTCCCACAGCCTAGCCAGGCTGGGGAGAGGGTGTCGGGCTGGGGAGAGGGTGTTGGGGAATGGGGGTCTCCAAGAGCTACAGAGGGCCAGCCAAGCTCAGCAGAGATGAACTGAGGGAAGGAAGCAGGCAAACAAAAGGCTGCACACCTAAGGACGAAGGAGATGAGGGTAGGTGGACAGAATGACAGGCAGGCAGACCACATATGAGGAGGACTCCGAAGTTCCTCAGTATCATCCATCCCCCATGCCTCCACCCAGAGGGCTTAGAAAAAACCTCTCCTGCCCTTGGCCTCCTCTAATTTGAAGCTGTCAGCTTGGCAGTACCCAGTGGCTCTGCCTAAACCCTCTCAGGTGTTTTTCCCCCTTAAAATATCATTAGGACTTCACAGTTCGGGCCTCAGCTTGGCTCCAGGCTAAAAGGGAAGCTGCTGGGGAGGGGGAGCAGGACAGCCCGCAGGCACTCCTCCAGCTGGAGAGTTAGAAGCTGGATAGAACACCTCCGGCCCTCTCCCAGGGGCAGCAGCAGCCCAAGCTCCTCCCGGCCACATGGACACGCTCTCGGAACCCCACTCCAGCTGCAGGCGACTGTGCCTTTAAATTGCTGCTTTCGGAGGGTGCATCTGGGGGGAGGTGAGAGGGAGGGAAACCTCCTACCAGTCTCCCTCCTCCCTCCCCTCCAAGACTCTCCGGGGTTTGGAGAGTGATTGCTGCCCAAAGAGAATCTCCTTCGGCTCCCCAGCAAGCAAGCTGAGGCCCTCCGGTGCCCCAGGAGAGCCAGAGCAGGAGCCGGTAGGGTTATCTGTGTCAGGATCATTTCCAGGGGAATAGTTCTGGCCCCTGACTGGTAACGGCAGGGCAGAGGAGAAGAGAGCAGAAGAGGAGAGAGCGCAACTCCTAGCCCAGCCCCTGCGGGCTCCTTGTGAGCAGCCCAAGTTGGAGGAAGGCTCTATACTTTCGGGTTCCTCGCCAGGATATCCCCTCTCACCTTGGCAGCCAGGCTGAGAAAGGGCTCCAGGGTCCCCGCGGAATGAAAACTCTCGTTCCTGCAACCCTCTCCTTTCTTCTCCTCTGGACCCTGCCAAGGCAGGTCCTCCTCAGGTGAGCTGGGTGGGGGTGAGAAGGAGGTGCATGCAAACACTGGCCGGGGGCAGCAGGGGCTTCTGGCACGGTTTTCTCTAAGTTTGCAAAAAGCCTGCAGTCTGGAGGGTTTCAGGGGAGGACACACTCTTCCCCACTCATGACCCAGGAGCCTTTCATGAGGGATGTCAAGGCCCCAGGGCTGAGGGGAAAGCTTCCGAATGGGTGGGAGTTTCCTGGGCCTGGGTGGGAGGTAAGTAGCGGAGCCCCAGCATGGAAGCCATCTGTCCTGCCATCCAACCCTATCTCCCTACCAGCTTGGCCACACACTGTTGAGATCCCTAAAAATGACACCAACATCTGCCAGCTGCCCACCCAAGGGGCTTCAGGTAGCAAGAGTTTACCCAAAACTACATCAGAATGAAGCTGGGCTGACCAAACCCTGGCCCTCCACAGTCACCCTGCTTATGTCCACGTGGCTGCTTACTGTCTCTGGAGGGGCACTCAGTGGCAGTCATTTCCTGTGCTTGGGGGCAAGACACACTTTGGGCTCACTGTAAATGTTCCCCCACCCACTCCCACTTTGTCTTAGACCAGGAGCCAGTCTAGGTGGACAGGGTGAGCTGAGGAGGAAAGATGGCTCTACTTGAACTGAAGAGAAGTGCCTCCCAGGGCAATGGGGAGTGTCACCGCAATATCCTCCTCTTCTTGGGTCAAGGAGCATACCAGGACTGCTTGTCTCTGAGGAATTTCCTGCCTTGCTGGTTACAGACACATTTGCTGGTAGGCAGGCAGGGACCCAGTGTGGGGCAGCAAACTTCTTAAGAGTGAAAAGCAACTCAAAGTGGAATGGAGCTCAGCTGGAGTTGATAGGAGGATGCAGGCAGAAGGGGGCACCTTGCTGGCCCTCCTGGAGAGGAGGCTGCCTCAAGGCCCAAGCTACCATGACAGTATTCCCACTTGGGCTATTAGAGCAAGACAGGCCCTTAGGAAGTTTTGAGTCCAAGTCCTTCACGGTACATGCGGAAACGGAGGGGGGTGACCTGTCCAAGGTCACTCGGTCCCAGTAGGAGAATCAGAGTTGTCTCCCCTCCCCACCCCAGGGCCTTGCGTGAGCTAGATTTTCAGCTCTGGAACTTCTCGGGTTGGGCCAGTGTTTGGGAATTTCCAGGAATGAAAGGAAGGAGCGGCTGCACACAGTGATTCTGCCCTCAGGTCCACAGACAAGGTAGCCCTGGAAAAGAGAGGCTGCAACAGGGGTTGAAGCCCGAGACAGCTAAGCCCAGAGCCTGTCCCACGGTCCTGGGCTGGGGCTAGTGGGAGAGTGGGGCTAAGGATGATGGCTGCTCCGTGTGCAAGGCCATGTGACCTCATGGCAGGTGGCCAGTAGCAGCACCTGGCCAGTGTGGACGCCCTGTGGTGAAGCCATGAACTTCTGCTTGTTCCAACACCACCATCAGCCTCCTTGGAATTTCAGAGTCTGCTTAGGCCACCTGCTCTGGCAGCCTCTACTTTGGGCCAAGGTGGCCTCTGTTGCCAGGCTAAGGGCTTTCTCCTGCTCATGGGATGCAAGAAGGCAGGCAGGACTCTAGGAGGTCACGGTGTGGCTGCTCTGGACCTTCTCCCGTTCTAGTTCCTTGGCAGCCCACCCTGGGCCGCTTATATCAATCTATAGTGATAGATGGACTTAGTTCTGAAGCCAATAGCTCCGGGTTAGAGTCTTGGTTTACTGATTACTAACTGCATGATCGTGAACCTGTCATTTCACCTTGCTGATCCTCCGTCTCTTCATCTACATAATGGGGATAGTAATACTACTTATTGAGAGGATCGATATGAGAATTAACTAGATAAGATGAATAAAGCATCTGGCATGGGGCCTTAGCTATTTATATTATTTTATTGCCACTGGCTGCTGCATAGATTTACTGAGAAAGAGGGACCCACCGGCTCATAGAGAGTCGGGCCCAGAAGGTCCACAGTCACCCTGCCTCCCAGCCCCACAGCGCAGCAGTGGTAGTGGCAGTGGAGAAGCTAGCTCTAGCACCTGGTGCAGTGATGACAGCAGGATGGAGCAGGAGGCACACACTCCAGCCAGAAGACCAGCCTGAGCTCAGCCCTGCTCCACCCCTGCACCCCATCTCTGCCCTCAAGGCTTTGCTGAGCTCCTGGTCCCTAGTCTACCTGAGGGTTGGCAAGCAGATAAGCAGGCCTGTGGAAGGGGCTTTGCTGCTTGTGGAGGAAAACTTGTCAGGGAGAAGGGGCTGGCCTCTAGTCTAGGCCAAAGCACACTGGCCACTTCCTCAAAATCAAGCTGTCAGGGGGAAAAAGATGGGAGTTGACCTTCACAGCATGGCCACTCTACTGGGAAGCTTTCCTGTGCTCCTAAAGCCCTGCTTCCCCATCTATTTTGTTGCCAAAGCGGGTTTACCTGCCTGAAGCTGCCGCAACCCTGAACTGAGGTCCAGCTCAAAACATAACTTCCTACTGGAGCAAACGTGAGAAGCCAAGCCTCCCTCTCTGGAAGCTGGCTCCCAGCTCCTGAACGGCTCAGCATGAAGGCCAAGTAACTGAAACCAACTCTCAGGGATGCAAGTTGTCCTCGGGCCTTCCCATCCTTGGGTAGGCCCCATGGGCAAAACATTGCAGCAGCCACATTATTTCCAGTGAGCCATCACTCTTCTTTGAGTGCTTAAAACACCTTCAGAAAAAGAACACTGGATGAGTCCTCAGCCTCAGGTTTGAGTCCTAACCCTGTTGCTTACCAGCTTTGAGACTTTGGGCCAGTCACTCCCCTTTTGTTTATTTATTTATTTATTTATTTTAGATTCCACATGTAAGTGAGATCATATGGTATTTGTCTTTCTCTGTCTAACTTATCTCACTTAGCATAATACTCTCTAGGTCCAGCCACGTTGTCACAAATGACAGGATTTTCTTCTTTTCTATGGCTGTATAATATTCCTCTGTGTGTGTGTGTCTCTGCGTGTGTGTGTACCACATCTTCGTTATCCATTCATCTGTTGATGGGCACTTAGGTTGTTTCCATGTCTTGATTATCGTGAATAATGCTGCTATGAACATGGGGTACGGATATCTTTTCAAGATCCTGATTTCAATTCCTTTGGATAAATACCCAGAAGTAGGATTGCTGGAAGATATGGTAGTTCTATTTTTAATTTTTTGAGGAAACTCCATAGTGGTTGTACCAATTTACATTCCCACAAGTCACCCCTCCTTTGTAAGCCTCAGTTTTCTCATCTGTAAACTGGAAATAACAGTCCTCACCCCCATCACACTGAGAATTATGAGGGTAAAAAGATCTAATATATGAGAAAGCAATTTTCTAGGACTAACTGGTTGGCTTATGACTGTTTCTGTCCTCATTTTGCAATGGGCTCCCATAGACCCATCTTCTCCTATCTTCCTACCTGATGGGGAGACCAGCCAGGGGTGGGTGGGGACAGGGAACGAGAGGGTCTATGATAAATGCAGAAAACAGCTGGCTTCAGATTTCTTTATATCTTCTGTCTAGGGTGGCCTTGGCAAAAGAGGAAGTCAAATCTGGGACCAAGGGGTCCCAGCCCATGTCCCCCTCTGATTTCCTGGACAAGCTTATGGGGCGAACATCCGGATATGATGCCAGGATTCGACCCAATTTTAAAGGTAACAAGGATTCATCCTACAAAATTACCTCCCTCCCCACTCCTTTTCAGGGCACCCTGCCTAGCCAGCCCCTATTGCCTGCCCCAAGGACCGGAGGCTGGAGGTACAGGACTAGCTCTTAGGGCTCAAAAGGAGCCTCCCCTCACCATTGCCCATGGGCCTGTGTAGCTGGCATTGCCTTCTCCCAGCAGTGCCCCGGCTTCAAGGTCAGGAAAAGAGTCCTGGAAACTGTTCCGAGCCTCCTGGAATGCCCTGCCAATATAACTGTGCTTTGCTGCCCTTAGGCCCACCCGTGAACGTGACCTGCAACATCTTCATCAACAGTTTTGGCTCTGTCACTGAGACTACCATGGTGAGTAGTCTCCCCGTTCCCTGCTTCCATTCTACTGTGAATGGGAGAAGCCTACCAGACAGCAAGCCTTTCCTCCCTCTACTGTCCTTTACATGTTTCATGGTCATGGCTAAAGCCACGGAATGTGTGAAATTGATCACTAAGAGGATATCTTTCCTCAGCCTGGGGTTTCATTGGCTACAGGCAGACTAGCCTAAGGAGCAGATGGTCAAGCATGGGAGGTAGCACAGGCTTTGGAATCAGACAAACCCACGTTCAAATCCTGACTCTACCATCTAATAGCTGTGTGACCTTAGGAAGTTTACTTAAATCTCTTTGTCTCAGTTTCCTTGTCTGTAAAATGAGGATCATAGCAGCACTCTCCTCACAGGGTTGGTGTGAGATTTAAATGAGATGATGTGTATAAAGAAAGCACTTAGCAGAGAGCCTGGAACATAGTAGGTGCTTAATAAATGTCTTTTCCCTTCCCGTTTTGCCATATCATCCCAAGGCAGACTCATTCTCCAGTAGAAAATGCCCACTGCCCCTAAGATGTGCTCCCAACATTTCTTCCTCGTGGTCCTCCTGCCCATGTAGGCTTGCTGGGCCCCTGGAATAGCACTGCCTCTGATGGGCTCATCTCTGCACACTCCCAGGACTATCGAGTGAATGTCTTCTTGCGGCAGCAGTGGAATGACCCACGCCTGGCCTACCGAGAGTATCCTGATGATTCACTGGACCTCGATCCCTCCATGCTGGACTCTATCTGGAAGCCAGACCTGTTTTTTGCCAATGAGAAAGGGGCCAACTTCCATGAGGTGACCACAGACAACAAGTTACTGCGCATCTTCAAGAATGGGAATGTGCTCTACAGCATCAGGTGCACCTGGTGGATGGCCAGGAGAGCTTGGGTCAAGGGGAAGAAGCTAGATAGAGGCTGAAGGGTGGGAAGAGGGTCCCCTGTGCTGTGTTGGGCCCCAGTAAGCTGAGGTCACTTCTTTCTTCCTGTCCCTGCCAGGCTGACCCTCATTTTGTCCTGCCCAATGGACCTCAAGAACTTCCCCATGGACATCCAGACCTGCACGATGCAGCTGGAGAGCTGTAAGTGTCTCTAGAGAGTCACAGAGCAAAGCCGGGAATGCCAGCTAGTTAACCCCTTCACATTATATTCCAGACAGGAAAAGGGCAACCCAGAGTAGGGAGGGACGTACCCAAGCACATAGTCAGTTGTTGGCACAGATGAGACTAGAAGCCAGGGCTCACTAACATCCAACCCAGTGTGTTTTCCCATCCCCACACTATTTGCTGGTCTGGCTGTTCCACAGGGCTGGAGAATGGGAAGGCACCAGCCTTACATAAAAAAGTGCCTGTGCTGGTTGTGGGGGGCCATTTGAGGGGTGCTTCCTCTCCCCAAGGATATCTTCCCTCTCACAGTGCATGAAGTAATTCTATCTTTACTCCCCCTGAGTTAAGACATTCAAGATGCCTATAAAAGTGCCAAGTTGGCAGGGATGGGGTACTCTTGAACACAGGTAACTTTTGTAGAGAGGTGAGAGAGGACAGTTCTAGGCATAGGACAGTGCCCAGGGTGGCAAGGTCAGCCAAGGGCTACTCTATGGTAGGCGTGCCAGCCCATAGGGGTTGCCCCAATTGCAGAGAAGCCAAAGGATGGCAAGGATGGACCATCACCTGTGTCCACTCCTTTGCCATCATCTGGGCAAGGTGATATTGTGAGATCAGAAGACATCCACTTGGTCCTCAGAGAAGAAGGCTTGTCAGGCTGTTTCCAGCATATAATAACAGTGATGAGTAGAATGTGTCCTATGCAGTCAGCTCTTTAGAGTTCGTAAACCACTTTCATGCCCAGGTTCTCATTACCCGCTACCAACAACTCTGAAAAGTAAGTGGAGCATTTTACAGAAGGGGCAGTGACTTGCCCCATGCCACACAGTTCCCCTGGGTCAAGGCCCTACACTGGACACCTGTGAGACTTGATGTTTCTGCTCCCATTTCCACCTGACATATGTGAATATGGTCGTATATGTGGCAGGAGTCTTCACCAACTGCTAGCTATCTGTCAGCACTTTGGCATAGTCAGATGTTAGTCTCAATTTGCCCCAGTTTGGGGCCCTGGCTAGGAGTCTGTGGTGTGCATTGTCCCATGCACGACTGGCAGGGTATAAATAGCTCTCTCCTCCCTAGGGTGAGGTGGCAGAAGCCCTGGCACTGAGGCTGGCTCAGCTTGAGACATGTGGTCCGTACACATGCTTACTCCCCTGGGTTTCAGATATGGCAGGAGGTTCCCAGCTGGGTTCCCTGACATCTTTCCAACCCTTTTGACCTGCTTTCTAGATTTTCCAGAATAATTTCTCTTTGGGCCTTGCTAAAGCTTGAGAATTAGGTAGGAGGGGAGTCTGGAATCTTTCTGATTTACTTGCTTAGGATGGGCCCATGAAACAATTGACCAAGTACCCTCTTCAGCGGTTTCCATTTCCAAGATGAGCATGAAGCCCCTAAAACCCAGGCTTTACTCCTCATCCTTTTCTGCCAGTTCTAACCTTCTCCCTATCCCCTAACCCAGCAGCCACACACTGCAGCCCTCTGCCATCTCTGTTATTTTCAGTTGGCTACACCATGAATGACCTTGTGTTTGAGTGGCTGGAAGATGCTCCGGCTGTCCAAGTGGCTGAGGGGCTGACTCTGCCCCAGTTTATCTTGCGGGATGAGAAGGACCTAGGCTACTGTACCAAGCACTACAACACAGGTAAAAACCCAGGATCTTTACTAGCTGTGAGCTAGAGGAGGGCCTCCAGATGGGAGGGAAGGGGGCAAGGCAGCCAGCCTCTATTGAAGGTCCAATCTGTGCCAGATGTGGTGCAAAGTGCTTCGTACACCTTATGTCATTATGAGGGATTATCAGCCCCATTTTCCGGAAAGGGAAACTGAGATTCTGAGAAGTTAAATCAATTGTCCAAGTCACACACCTAGTAAATGGCTGATTTAGAATTCAAATCCAGATCTGTTGAATTCCAAAGCCCACGTTCTTGTCCCTGTCGCATGCTGCAGAGCAAATGGGCCTGTGCCAGTGAGTGACAGGAGTGTCCCATCTGTTCTGGGGCCAACTTCTTGCAGAAGGTGGAGAATCTACATCTAGGAGTAGTCAATGGCTGTACTGAACCGAGAGAGAATAGGCATCAGGGCACCAGCCAGTTTACCGCCCACACCTCCTACTGCTGCCACCACTGCCCAACTCTTTTGAACTGGCTTGTTTTCTCAGATGTGAAACATGGGCCAGGAAGTAGAGAGAGGTTGCTTTTCTAGCCTAAGCATCTGCTCCCTGCAGCTTCCCTAAGAGCTACTTGTTCTTCATTTCCCTTGGTGATCTGGCCACAAAGAAAGAGCTATGACCCTGAGATAGAGACCAGAGGCTGAAGAGGGGAGATCCTGGGTACCTTCTATGGTGTGCTGACATGCTTTGGGTGCCACCCTATGAATATGTGTGTTCGTGTATGTGGGGGCGCCTGGAGTGGGAAAACGAATAGGTCATTGAATTTAGAAAGTGCTGGTCAAAGTGGAAATTGACATAACTTTCTTTGGGGAAAAAATGGCAATTTGTATGCAGGTCAGTAGTCTTCAAACTTTGGTGTGCATTATATTCCCCTGGGGAGCTTGTTAAAAAGTTGAGTCCTGGGCTCTACCTCTCAGAGATTTTGATTACATATGCTAGGAGAGATGCCTGGAAATCTGCATTTGAACAAGCATCCTGAGGATTCTGATGCAAGTGGTCCAGGGGGCACACTTTGAGAAACTTTAGTCTAGAAGCTAAATTTTTTTTGTACATGTTTATCCAGGAATCTCACTCCTTGGAATTTATTATAAGGAAATATTCCAAAATATCTTATTGACTTTAGACCCCAAGAGGGCTCTGGGTCACTGTTTATACCAGCAAAAACTTAGAACTGTTCTAAATATCCACCAATAGGGCAGAGGTTTAAGTAAATTACACAGTGCATCTGCTTGGTAGGATGTTATCCAGACATTAAAAAGGACGCTTGCAAGGTGCTTATATCAACATGGGAAAGTACAAGTGAAAAAGGCTAAGATTCAAAGTTATACACACAGAATGATTATTTTGTGGTAAAAGAAACAAATCAAAAGCACCTGTTTAAAAATCCTGGAAGGAAACAGCACTAAATGTTTCTAAAGTCATGTGATACAATGGATAAGAGCAAGCAGTTTGGAGTCTGATAGAGCTAAGTTTGAATTCTGGCTCCACCATTTACTGGTTGGGTGCCCTTGAGAAACATAATTTAATCTCTTTGACCCTCAGTATCCCTATCTGTAAAATGGAAAATAATAATTTTACATGCCCTAAAGTGTTGTCATGAGATTTAAATGAGAGAAACTGGATAAAGTCAGGCCACTTAGTAGGGGCTTGGTAAGTGTTAGCTGACGAATATTATTATTCCTTTTCCACTTCTCACTTTTTTTCTATACTAAACAAGTGTTAATTTTGTCATTAAAAACCAAACCACTATTATGGCGTCGGGGGAGGGGGGAGAAGGAAGGAAGGAAAATGTGGGTACCTAGCAAAGGCATGTCACTGCAAGAAGCAGGGAGTGGGGTGAGGTGGAGTAGACTCAAAGAACAATAAGAGATCACAGTATCACACGGCATGTCAAAGCCGTAATCAGTCACTGATGAAATTGCTAGCCTTGAGGAATCAGACAGGCCTGATAAGAGCAAGCCTAGGCCAGAATAAAATAACAATATACACACCCTCTGCTTTTTGCTTTGCCTATCCTAAACCTCTGCTGCTGGGAGAAGCTCTGAGCTAGTGTTTTCTTAGCCTTGGGGCATGGGAAGCAGAGTAACGTGAAGATGGCTGGCCAAGGAGGCAGAGCATTAGTACACGTGCCTGGGGCCAATGCACTTTTTGTTGGTGGAATAGAGTACTGCTGCCTGATGCTCTATGGGAACCTGCAGCCCACTGTCCAGAGCTGGTCTCTTTTGGACATTGTGTCCAGATGTTTGCTATCTGGCTGTTCTCACTTGCTTAAGACACAGACAGTGTCTATTTCAGTGAATTGTTGTTGCTAGAGAGCTTCTGGGGTACCAGCAAGCTCAAGCAAGGCTGCTGTGATTTAAGTGGAGTGTAAGCTCATTGCTTTGTTAATAATCATAATAGTACCAGCTACCTATGTGCTCAACACCTCAAACACATTATCTCATTTAATTCCTACACTAGCCCACTGATGATGGAGTTGATATTGTTAATACTCTGTGTTACAGGCAAGGAAACTGAAGCCCACAAAGCTTGGGTGTTTTGCCTGAGGTCACACAGCTAGTAAGTGGAAGGGTCAGGATTCAAACCTAGGCTGTCTGGCTCTGGAGCCTTCTTGCTCTTAATCCTGTTGCTGTGCTGTCCTGTGGAAGGTCTTCTGCTGGAAACTGAAGTGCCAGGGTCAAGAGGTCAAGTCTTTGGTGGCTGCTCTGAGAGCTTCCTCAGAACATACACCTGGTGCTCCCTGGGGCCATTTTGAAAGGCTCATTTATTGGCCCAGCTGAGGTGCCCGGAGGCTGGCCCATGGGGATAGGGCTGCCCTAGTCCTGCCCCTCAGGCTCAGCTGCAGGCTGGGAACCTGGTGCCTGATACCTCACCTCTTTCCTTGCAGGGAAATTCACCTGCATCGAGGTAAAGTTTCACCTGGAACGGCAGATGGGCTACTATCTGATTCAGATGTACATCCCCAGCCTACTCATCGTCATCTTGTCCTGGGTCTCCTTCTGGATCAACATGGATGCTGCCCCTGCCCGTGTGGGCCTAGGCATCACCACCGTGCTCACCATGACAACTCAGAGCTCTGGCTCCCGGGCCTCTTTGCCTAAGGTGAAGAGACATGCAAGGGAACTTGCTTGCTTAGAGCTCCCCATTTCCCATTCATCCCCTGTTCCCTCCTGCTCACTATTTTCCTTGGATTTAAGGTAGAGAAGAGCCATTGAGCAAAAGCAGGTGGCCTGCATTCTCTTCCCCCACAACATACTGCTAATAACATGCTAACAGTGTGGAAGCAGGGGTTGCAGATGCTGTCTGGCTAGGGAACAAGTAGAGACAGTGCTTGACTTACTTTGACTTTCATCAGGAAATACTAGCATGTCCAAGATCAAAAGACTCTTAGCGAGTAGAAAGTCCTACTCCCTCATGGTACAGATGAGGACAATGCAGCTCAGAGAAATAGAATGACCTTCTCAAGGTCATGCTCCACAAGAAACAATCAAAGAAATACAAGGATTTCAAACCGACATCTATATCTTACTTTGTCGGAAATCGGATACTATTACCAAGAGCTCTAGAGACACTACCCATTCTTTTGCAGTGGGAAAATTTTGAGGTAGCAAATAGTAATTAAAGTCAGTGGACTCTGGTTATCCTGGATTATGCAGAGAGCTTTGTGCTGACGTGACTGGGCCCAGGGTCTCCCTGCCTTGTGTCATCATGTAGAGAATTTAGAGGTCACCTCAAAGCCCTTACAGTCAGAAAGACTCTGAGAAAATCAGGGAGCAACCCCATTTTAGTCAATTAATATTTATTGAGCATGTACTATGAACCAGGCATTGTATTAGGCCGTGGAGAAATAATGGGAAACAAAAACAACGCAGTTGCTTGTGGATCTAAAGTGAACATATTCCCTCTTGCTCTGATTTGATAGGAACCAGGCCCTGATCTCCCATCTCCTAGAGCTTATTCCTAAGAAGACATTCACCAGAGACTTAAGCGGGGGTAATCTGGGCATCCGTGGTGAATTTATAGATTCGCTGTATGGGGACAGGAGGTGTGTGGTAGTTAAGGGTAAGAGATTAGACTCAAGCAGATTTCAGTTTAAGTCCCAGCCTCATCATTTACTAATGGTGATCTTAGGTAAATTCTTTAACCTCTCAATCTCCTTGCCTGTAACATGGGAATAAGAATATTACCTCTTCCACAGGGTTATTGCAAGAAATAAATAAGATAATGTATTAACACAGAGAACAGTGTTTGGCACATAATAGCCACTCAATAAATTTTAGTTATTGTGATTATTAGATGTCTGGGTGGAAAGAACTGAGTGGTGGACCTAGGGCTATAGCAGCTGGTGGTGTTCCCAATTACTTTTGAGTTGCCAGGAAATCTTTGAGATGGCCCTAAGCCCTCTAGGGATAAATGGTGACAAAACTCAGATTAGGATCAAGATCAAAACCCAAATCAGGGGAAGTTGTCAGAGATCATTTCCTATAAATGTGTTTCCTATGTGAGCAGGGATATTGAAGAGGCTCTGAGAGGCCTCTTCAATAGCCAGGGCTTAGGCAAGGGCTATACAAGCAGACAGGGCTGTGATGGCCATGTTGTGGTAGTGGTCTTGTAGGAAAACTAGAGGCAGAAAAGTAGCTCAGACCTAGGAACCCTGGCCTAGCTTATTGCCGCTGCCACACAAGAAGGAGATTCTTCTCTAACTCAGGAAGGTGCTGCAATTTATGCCTTATTCTTACCAAGAGAACTTCCTTCTCCAGTCCCCTCCTGTGAGCAAGCACAATCCATTTACTCACAGGAATCACTTAGTTTCCTCATTTGGAAAAAATGGACTTTGTTGGAGGGGTTTTTTTTTTCTCCTGAGGAAGATTAGCCCTGAGCTAACATCTGCTGCCAATCCTCCTCTTTTTTGCTAAGGAAGACTGGCCCTGAGCTAACATCTGTGCCCATCTTCCCCTACTTTATATGTGAGATGCCTATCACAGCATGGCTTGACAAGTGGTGCTTAGGTCCACACCCGGCATCCGAACCAGCGAACCCTGGGCCACCAAAGCAGAATATGCAAACTTAACTGCTGCGCCACCAGGCCAGCCCCTGTTGGAAGGGTTTTTTTTTGCAGTATTTGGTGCCTTCTCATCAGATTTTGATGAACTTTTCATGGCCTCATTGGCCAGTAAGCAAACTATGTAGGTATGACGCCAAACCAAATAGCTTCATTGGCCAGCCCTGCAGAACAAGGAACTGAGTAAGTCAGGGGGCTTCTGCTCACTCTTGAGTCTGTGCAACATTAGATTTGGTAGGAGCCCTAGAGAAAGAGGTGGGGCTGGGTCAATGGCTTCTGAAAGTCACACCAATCCCACCCCAATAGGACTCGAGTGTCCAGGATAAGAGAAGCAGAGGCTCACTTTTTAAGGGAACTCAGCTGGGATGGCCACTTCTGATGCCCCCAGGAAACCACTCCTTTGTCTGTTTGGGGGATCCCAAAGGCACCAATCACTGTCTTCTTACCAGGCTCTTTATCTACACAACTGCAGGTGGCTCAGTACAGAATGGAAGAGCTAAGTGAAAATTTCTACCAGAGATTAGACCTAAAGTTGCAAGAAGGAGGAGGGACCCAATTCTCTTGAGAACCTGTAATCTAAATGGCTCACAGTTCTTGGGGCAGGTAGTAGCAAGGAGGGGAAAAAAGAGCAAACATAACCAGTAGAGACAAATACATTGCTAACCCATCTCCTTGGGAGACTACTGAAATGGTTCATCATGGCAGGGTCATAGATTGCCAGGGGCGAGATGAGGCTGAAGAAGTAGGCAGGGCCTAAATGTCATGCTAAGGGGAGCATAGACTATATTGTAAAGGTAACGGAGAGCCATTGAAGGGTTGTTAGCAGAGGAGAGATATGATCAGATTTACATTTTGAAAACAAAAACTCTGGCTGCTGTTTGGAGAACAGATTGGAGGTGGCAAGCAGAGATGCAGGGAGACCATTTAGGAAATGGTTGCAGTCCTTCAGATGAGCTAGGGTAGTGAGAGGATGGATTCCAGACATATTTAAGATGTGTTATTGACACAACCATCATTAACAAGGCTTTTCTCCTGCTGTTTAAGGGGTCTTTTTCTTTTAGTGGTCCAAAACCTTTCATGGCCCTCCCTGTCATTACCTCATTATTGATCTTCATAGCAGACTTGACGACATCCCTGGGGGCACAGTGAGACTGGGAAATGGTGAATGAACTAAGATGCCCTCTTAGTAGGTGGCAAAGTGGAAATACCAAAGGATGCTTAATCAGAGATGCCTAGCAACCCACCACCACTACTCACCAAAGTGGAATTTCCCTAAAAGAGCAGGGTTTCTCAACTTAGCACTATAGCCATTTGGGGCTAGAGAATTCCTTGTTGTGTTTGTAGGGAAGGAGGCAGGTGTCCTGTGTATTGCAGGATATTTAGCAGTGTTCCTGGCCTCCAACCACTGGATGCCAATAGCTACCATTACCCTAAAATTGTGCAACCAAAAACGTCTACAAACATTGCTGAATAGCCCTGGTAGGGGGCGGGAAGAATCATTCCAGGTTAAGAACCACTGAGGTGGAAGGTTTATCCAGTGAGACCTGCTCCTTACCTGGAGCCTGCAGCACCCTCAGTATCCAACATAGCAGAGGCTAGTGAAAGAGGTTGTACGTCATGAATTCTACTCCAGCAGGAGAGCCCCATAGAGTGAGCTCAGCAGCTCAAAACTATGTGGGGAGTTGATCTGATTGAGGAGGTGAAAGGACTCTGTAAACTTGAGTTCTGTCCCCCATCTCCTGGCCCCACCCAACTGCAACCCTGCTCCAGGAGAGGTAAGTGTCCAATCTTCACAAGGGAAATGGTAGAGAAAAGTATTTAAAGGCTGCTAAGGCAGGTAGTGAGAGGACAGAACTAGGGACTGGATAGGCAGATGCCAACAGTGCCTTGAAAGTAGAAAAGTGTCCATAGCCGAGGGTGGGTGGCGCTCCCTTGGGATCTCTGCCCTGTTCTGCTCTCCACTGTGAGAGAGGAGGCCTCAGCTCACTACTGCGCTCAATTCCTCAGCAGAAGAGCAGCAGGAAAAACTACAGGGTCAAGGGAAGAATCGGGGTGGAGGAGGGAAAGGAAGGAACTCCTAGTCTGATATTGAGACTGCAGCCTAGGCGACTGGCAGTGCCACTGAATAGAAAGCCCAGAACCCCCAAGTCCTAGTGCCACCTTCTCCCTGGGTAATCTCGGCTAAGACTTTTCCTCTCTAGACCTCAAGTGTCCTCACGTGTCTCATATGGGACTGACAAACTCTGCCTGATTCCCACCATGGCTCTGAGGATCCTAGGAGATATCAGAGGGCAAACAAATGCAACGTTCATGCTCATTGCTGTTTATTGAAAGAACAGAATCAGAAGAAGACAAGAATGAAAAGAATAATAAGAAGCAGAAGCAAAAGTACAGAAATAATAAAGAAATAAAGGAAAAGAAGTATAGGGAGGACAGGCAGATGGAAGTGGAAGGTGGAGAGTGCAGAGAGGTGAAGGATGATGGGTAGCCCGATCTCTTTGATGTGGGCCTTCAGACAACGGGACAAATCTTGGAAAGCTTCTTTAAAAACCAGAAAAAATTCAGGATAAAACTGAAGAAGAGGAGGCAGTCGATATGGGCTGGCAACGCACTGAAGAGGCCATGGAAGGACTCCAAGAAAGATGACTATGCTGTTGATGGATGTTGCAGGTGTCCTACGTGAAGGCAATCGACATCTGGATGGCTGTGTGCCTGCTCTTTGTATTCGCTGCCCTGCTGGAGTACGCTGCTGTCAATTTTGTCTCCCGTCAGCATAAGGAATTCATGCGACTTCGAAGAAGGCAGAGGCGCCAACACATGGTGAGTATAACTAGGGAGGGGCCCACTTCCTTCCTCCTTTGGACTCCTTCCTTACTACTCTTCCCACAAACCAAGACCTGACCTAGGGCTGCGAAGATTAGCCAGGCAATCAGGAACCCTGGATTCTAGTCCCAGGCTGGTCACAGATAAGCTAAGTACTTTAACCCCTTTGATTCCATTTCTTTATCTGTCCAATGGGACATTAATCCCTGTAGGGAAGTCTGTAGAGTGATTAAGAGTGCACAGTGCCTGGCACATAGTAAGCACTGAGAAAACGTTAGCCAGTATTAGAACCTTATCAAGTTAGTCAATATGAGATTGCTTTGAGAATTAATAATGAGTGCTCCTGGCTCTCCCCTCTCCCAGGAGGAAGTACCCCAGATTGTCATACACTGAGTCATGGTTAAGAATTAAAGGGTCAGGCATTGGTGCCTTTCTAGGGGAGTATTATAAAAGGGTCCCCATAGCTAAGCTGGAATTGAAAAACCACTACTTGCCTCTTCTGGCTGTTGGATTTCTTCACCTTGATCTTCAATAGGTGCATCAGAGTTGTTGGATGTGAGCTGTTGTTCTCCCTCACTCTTGTTCACTAACCCCATTTCTTCTACAGTAGAATGATCACCTGGGGAAATACAGTAGAGATCATGTCGTCATGACAACAGAGGCAGTTTACCCCTGATTGCCCGGACAATAGGTGCTAGGTACGTTGTCATGACAACAGAGGTGCCTGGGCCACTCTCACAGAAGCAAGTGCCCAATTGTGAGCAAAGCTGAAAACCTATTCTGAGCTACATTCTGGTCCATTAATCATCAGACACAGAGTTCCGGTCTATCTTGAGACCTGACTCCTTGATTTCTGCCTAAACTGGGCCAAACTCTAAAGCCAAAGACGCAAGCTCATATGACCTCTGAGGGGAGGGGAAAAATGATCTGAGCCCACTGGCTCTAGCCTCTTGGCCACTCTAGCTCTAAGGCTCTTCTCTCCTCCTAACCCCTACCTCCCACCTCAGCTGCTCCTGGGCTATCTCTACCATATAGCCACACTAAAAATAATTCACAAACTACCTTTGAGATTTCATGTCACTTGCTAAGGTCCCTTTCTGCTGAGGGCAGGGCTCCTGTCTCATCTAGCGGTTTGTCAGAATTTGTCAATTCTTGCCCAGCTTTAGTCCTTTAGATGGGCCCTGGGAAACATGCCCTCTAGTGGATTGATCCACAACAGCATCTCCTAGAGTAAGACCCATTCTTCAAGAGACCTAAAAGCCTTTCCTATCCCATGCTGAGGATTAGAAAAAATATACAGACTTAGCAGAAGGGCAAGAAAAGAGGATGTACTCTTTTCTAAGCTAACTGTCTCCACCACCTCTTTAGCTGTGTCAAACTGGCCTGCAGGTACCAAAATCTTATCTTTATAGCGGTTTCGATCTTGATGCCTTCTCAGTGCCTACCTTGGAAAAGAAGAGCAAGCTGCCAAACTGTTCCAGAGTTCTTTTGCCAGCTAAATCGCCTGTGTTGATGTCCTAGCAACAGACAACTGCCGCGGTTTCTGTAGAGCTACTCCAGGTTGACACTAGTCCCACTCCTTTCCCTGTACCTCTCTAACCCCCAACTGCCCATAGCCTACCCGCTTCCTGGTCATATATAGGTTGGTCATGATCTCATAGTGGAGTCTGTCATAGCCAGTGCTCAATTATTACAAAGTTGTAACAGCAGCCTGGGCCTTCCCTGCTTAGGCTCCTGGGTCCTGCTTGAAAGTGGACTGGGCTTATTATTAATGTAAATAAAACCTGAAAATTAAAAGCAGTGCCATTAGTCATGTCCCTTTTCAAGTTTCCTAAAGCCACTGCCATCCCAGTGGAACTGTAGTGGGAATCCTGGAGGTCACCGAGCAGGCTGGCAAAAGTTGATGCAGAGTTAATCCATCTCTAGAAACTCTCTCTGGGCCCTGCTGTTCCAGCTAGAGAAGCAGAAGCCTTCAGTCAGAGAAGAGCCCTCTTGAGGAAGGGGAGAGAATCCATGTGATTTTCAGGGAGCCCTTAGTCAAGAGCAAGTAAGGAGTATTCTAGGAGCCAGTGGGCTGTTCACCCAGCTCCAGGCTTAATCCTGTTCTTCTCTAATCTCTCTTCAACCATCCATCTCCACTGCGTGGTGGTCTGTTTCCACATCACTGTTTAAAGTGGTTTAATTTTTTTCCACATATTTCTGCTTTGTCTTCCCAGCTAGTCTATAAGCTTCAGAGGGAAGAGTCTGTCTCTCTTTTTCATAGCTTCAACAGGCCCTAGCACCAAACTCTGGACACAGCAGCCATGTAACCCAGTCCACCAACCTTTGCAGGCTGACTGGCTAGGGCTGTCTTTCAAGCTGGACAAAGAGGAAGCCTTGCCATTATTAATAGAATAACTTGAGAAATGGAAGACATTTCAAAATACTGCCAAGTCCTTTCAGAGGCTTGGTCCCTGAACTCTGCTTGCTCTCTCTCCATCCCCCAGCACCCTCTCCTATTCTTCATTCTCGGCTCTTCTCTTTGCTTCAGTACACATCCCCTAATACCTATCACTCTTTCCCATCTCCACACCTCACCTCCCATACTGTGCATTCCCTCCCCAAATTGGCTTTGGAATATCTTTCCTCTCTTGCTCCCCAGCCTTCCTCCCCCGTAGATAGCTGCAACAAAAGTGTTCTATTTCAACAGCCATGGAAGCCACAAAGTTACGTTTAAGTCTCCATTGTCCCTCCTCAACACACACACACACCCCCTCCTCAGAATTTGACTTCAATAGATAATACCCAAATCCAGGCCCTTCACCCTTGGATTACAGACCATTGATCTTTGCTCCCCTAACTACAAGTGGTACAACATATTAAAATCAAAAAGACCCAAGGGCAGCTTACTGTATTGGCTATATTTTCTATCCCATATGAAATAGCTTTTTCAGCCTGGGAAATATTTTCAAATAATTCCCTTTAGATTTACTGATTGGAGAAAAGGGGAAATACCTGGATCTGTAGAAACAGAAACAGCAGTTGGATTCACCTTCCTCTTTCAAAACTTTTTGAAAACAAACATATTCCGTGGTTGTATCCTCTAGCCGGGGGGCTGAGGGGATTGGGATGAGCAGTGGGGAACAGGCGGTCTGAGGGACCCTGAACTGGAAAGCAAAAGAGAAAATCATTTTCTTTATCCCCTCATTTTTCGATTACTTGGGAGATATTTTGTTTGCCTCTGGTCCTTCATCTCTAAAATGGGTCCAGCACAACCTCCCTGGTAGGAAGAGTGTGAAGATGAATTAGAGAATACAGGTGAGGTGCGCCAAGGCCTTTGGTGACTGAGGCTCTGTAAATACCTTTGAGCAGAGAGCTAAGACTGCCCCACTACAGTGACTCAGGGGCGAAGCACAATCACAGTAGTGAATTGCCTCTGGCCTACGCATGTACAACTCTCTCCACAGAGAGTGGCAAAATCAAGAATTGTGTAGCAAAGCTCCCTGGTGGGCAGACTTAGATTTTTTCCCTATACCAAAGGTGCCACTCTTTCTAGAAGCTGAAGGGCACCAGGCCATTGTGCAGGAGTGGGACAAAGAGTAATCCTTTTTCCTGCCAAGCACTTTGTAACTGAGGAAGATTCTCTTCTGAGTAGACTCTTCAGTTTGAGACCCTGAGAGGATGCTGGCTTCATGAGAACAAAGCCATTCCCTGTCCTATATTCTGAAGCATGTGGCTCATCACTCCATTCATTCATTCAGCTGATATCTACTGAGTGCCTACTAGATGCCAGGCGATGTGCTAGGCAGTGGGGATACTGCAGTGAACAAGACTGATGCCTTTCCCAAGTTCGTGCTATGAACCCACAGGAAGCAGAGAAAGAGATACAATCTGTTGGTGAATCTCTGGCCTGAGTTTGCCTGCTCCTGATGCCCAATGACAGGCCAGGCCTTCTGGTGATGCAATAATCCAGGGTTACTGGGACCCACCACACCAACATCTCATCTACAGAGCCACTTATCAATGTGTTACCATAGCTGCAGAGGTCCCATTATAAAGACCCTATAATGTCTAACTGCACAGTGTGGGTAAAATCTACTTTTCCACATTTTAGGTATATCTATGTCACATCCATTCAATGTATATGTTCTTTATTTTTATAAGTTGTAGTAAGTGCCTCAGGTAGCTGTAGGGTGACGAACTCTTCCCGGTTTGCCTTTGACTTCCCCGTTTTAGCATTGAAAGTCCCAAGTCACAGGAAGCCCTCAGTCCTGGACAAACCAAGATGGTAGTGGACATCATCCCACAGAGGGCATCTCACGCCAGGTGATTTCTTAGATAGCTGAGGCTTTTACTCCCTTAAACATCAATACTTTTAAAAACTTCAACCATCTCTGAAGGAAGTATTTCTAGGTTCGGTTGTACATTTACCTTCCTCTGTCTAATTTCCAGGCTGTGAACCATCAATTCTGATAGCAGTGTGTCCTTTAGAAACAGAGAAAATTAGGCATGTTTGGGTTGTATATAAACTTCATGAATAGGCTCTGAGTGGAGGCCTGGTGGGCTCTTAAGTGAGCAAAGCTTTCTCTATTGATCGCTCAGAGGCTTTGGTTCTCTCTCTGGCTCGCTCGCTCACTCACTATCACTATCACTATCCATCTTTCTGCCTTTACTTCAGGGCTCTCAGCTGTGTTATAGCTACTTAGGGTTTTCACCTCACTATTGGATAAATGAACTTTGTGTAGTCTGCTACATTACGTAGTGCTTATATAAAATTTACCTCCTCAGGGGCCGGCCCAGTGGTGCAGCGGTTCAGTTCCCACCTTCCGCTTTGGCAGCCCGGGGTCCGACGGTTCGGATCCAAGGTGCGGACATGGCACCGCTCATCAAGCCATGCGGTGGCCCACACGTAAAGTAGAGGAAGGTGGGCATGATGTTAGCTCAGGGCCAGTCTTCCTCAGCAAAAAGAGGAGGATTGGTGGCAGATGTTAGGTCAGGGCTGATCTTCCTCAAAAAAAAAAAATTACCTCCTCAGCATTACTGTGTTCATCATAATGCATGTATTGTACATGAATGGAATGTGTATTGGGTAATAAATGTTACCCTAGATGTACTGACCCCTATGTCAAAATCTGCTGGTTGGCAGAGAAGCACTTGTATCTGCAACAGAGTAATCAGCTTTACCCTAATTTGGAAAACCCACTAGGTTATTGAAAACTTTTGGAATTTTCAGCTTTGAGTTGAGATAGCACAAGGAGAATTAATTCTGCAGCTTTTGAAAGTCATTAAAGTCAAGTTCACCAAGTCTAAATATCTCAGCTGTGCTTTCTAAAGCTTTCATTGTTCTGCTTATTCTGTTTCTTACCAGTCAGAGATAACTTGACTTTGAGATGCCCCTCTCACAGTGGGTTGGCGCTTCACTGGTTTTTAGATGGCTCTAGATGATGCTGTGCATTTTAAAAAGGCGGCTTGGGGCTTATCTGCAATTGGAATCATAACACATACCATACGTACCATACACAGCTGCTTAGCAGACATCTATCTCATCTGGCCATAAAAAAAGCATGCAATGGGCCTGCGTACCCAGCCACCCCATCTGCATAGCATCAACTATGACATATTTGTGTGTGGCCTTGTTGCTATCCCTCTGCTTTAGAAGTGTAACCTCAAATTCTGCCTTTTCTTCCATGTAATTCCAGGAGGAAGATATCATTCGAGAAAGTCGCTTCTATTTCCGTGGCTATGGCCTGGGCCACTGCCTGCAGGCAAGGGATGGAGGTCCAATGGAAGGGCCTGGCATTTATAGCCCCCAACCTCCAGCCCCTCTTCTGAAGGAGGCAGAAACCATGCGGAAACTCTATGTGGACCAAGCCAAGAGGATTGACACCATCTCCCGTGCTGTCTTCCCTTTCACTTTCCTCATCTTCAACATCTTCTACTGGGTTGTCTATAAAGTGCTACGGTCAGAAGATATCCACCAGGCACTGTGAATAGAGTGGAGGCCAGAGAGTCCAGCTGTTGGCTTCCTTCCTCCTAGGTGGGCTTTCCCCCTCTGTTAGATTCTATCAGGGGGTTGGACAGTTCCTTCCTGATCTCCCACTCAGAATTTCAACGGCCAATCCTGAAGCTATGGGGGTCTACACTGCATGGTGCCAATAGTAGCTGGACTTAGAAAGATGGCTTATCTACCCTAATCCAGATTTTCTCCGTGCTATCCCATTTCTCTTGAGAGTAAGTTTTGGCCGTGTTCCTGGGGCCGGGATGACCTTCTTCCCTTGCTGGAACCTCTCTGTTTTCCAGTTTTCTAGAGGAGAAGAGTCATACTGCTGCTACTAGATTCTGGTGTTTGTCATATTAATCTGCACCACTCTTCACCCTGCCACCTCCACCTAGAGCCTGGCCTGTACTGTGCCCTCTGTCCCTCCTACCACAGGCTCAAATAGGGAGTCTTTGCTGCCCACAAGTGCTGCCCTGGGTGACCCAGTCAGGTTTCCTTGTCTATGGGAGGAAGGCAAGGTGACAGGTTCCGTACCTTTCAGCAAGGTTGGAACAGTCATGAGCTGCGCTGGGATAGGGCATTGCTATACGACCCAAAAGAGATCTTCAAGTCTCCTAGGATGCTCAATACTGTCAGAACAGGGTCAGGAATCTTGGACTCTCGGAAAGCCCACCCTTCCAGATCCACCTGAATTTCCTGGTCTCAGAAATATTTGTTTTATTCTCTAACCAGCTAGTATGGCGGTAGGGTGTGTTTGGCTGCTAGGGAGTATAAAAAGAGAAAAATGCTTACTTTTTAAGAAACTTACTCAGTGATGCTAGGAAACTTTCAAGAAAAATGAGACCCAAGGTAGTAGGACCTAGGAGGAATAGGATACAGAAACTATCCTCAGAGAGATTTTTGTTGGCTGGACATTCATTTGTTTCTTCTTTTTCTCAAAGTCGCTTTATTTCCCAGAACCCTTCATTTCCAACTTGTTCCTTCACCTCCTTTTAGTGGGCTAATAATAGTGTCATGCAACCTTTCCCGGGATAAAGTGGGCTTCAAAGTTCCTGGGGAGGAACTAGGCATATAGAGGACTCCTATCCTTGACAAACATTGACTTGGCCGACCTTAGGGTAGTAGTTGTAGAAGGTAGAGAGCCATGAATTGGAGTCCTTTCTTAACCCTTCTTTTGCTTCCCTTCTCCTTCCACAGTGAGGATGGGGAGCAGGCAGTGGAAGCTGCCAGAAATATCAGGATAGAGAGGGTGTGGGAGAGCCCATTCAGGCCTGACATACGACTGGGACGTGGGGAAGCATGGGTCTGGTACACTGAGTCCTTTGAAGTGACCCAACTGTGAGGAATTGAAAAAGGGTGGGGCTAACAGCTGGAAGACAGAGGTGATCAAATGATTTCTTAAACATCTTGTCCTTTTCTCTGGACCTACAATAATTAACTATGTGAGTCCAATCTCTCTCTCTCTCTCTCTCCCCCGCCCTCCCTCCCTCTCTTCCCCTCTTCCTCCTTTCATCAAAATGGTGTTCCAGATTGAAAGTCAATAAATCCAATGACCAAAGCAAATCCTATAATCAAACCAAGAGGTCAGCTTTCTTTCCCCCTTTTTCCTATTGAGCTTGTCTGCTCTTTCCTGTTCACTGAGCTACTCCTCTTGTCTGTCTCTTGGCTTTGAGGATAGCATTATTCTGGGCTGACCAGGGTAGCTGGACCAGAAATTAATCTTGTTGACGATATTAACTATGACTCTGGTGCCAAGGAGAGTCAAAACTAAAGGACCGGCATAAGGGAGGAGATTGAATTGAGAGGGCAGAGAGTCCCTGTTTTCCCATTTCTGCCCAGGTAGTGCCAATCAATGAGAAGCCACAAGCAATACCCTTTTGAAAGGAGCAGAGAGTATCTCTTTGATACTCTCCATGGCGGGGCTGGGGTGTCAGGCTGCTGCAGCCCGAAGGCGGGGGTAGCGGGGGGTGGACTATGGAGATGAGCTTATTGCACAGAGCTCTACTTGTTATAGATCTTGTCCAGATGGGCCAACTGCACAAATCTGCCCTGTTGGAAGTCTCAAGAACAATGCCCTGGAGACAGCTAGCACTGAGCAATAGAGCCTGCCCAACTGGGACTCAGCTCAGGGCATCAGCTGGTGCTGGGAGCCAAAGAAGCCAAAGTACCAACCAACATAATAGCTCAAAGGAGTTCACAAAGCTACTCAGAGGCAATGCCAGGTGGAAGGTACTGTCCCTCCCTCTCAGAGCCCCCAAGTGGAGAAGGGAGACACATGGTATCAGAATCAGGTGCAAATGGATTTCATTTTCTTCACCCTTCCCACATACGCGGTGGAGGGGAATGTTGGGTCCCACTGGAAGCGTGTGACACCTAGCAATCCATTCAGTCATGAAATTCTTAAACTTGGGACCCTCTCAGAACAGTGAGCTGGCAGGAGGTGACATAAGAGACTCGCTTGGAGGTCACTTCCATTTATCCTCATCCTTATAGTACTCATTCCTCCAGAGACCCACACTGCTTTCTGCCTGGATCACATATGAAGTGATTTTGAGTTTTAAAGCAGCATATTTTCTAAAGGGGAAAAAACTTCCTATACTAATAAGGTGTTTTGGGTGTTTTCATTAATTCATTGTTAATGTCAGTTAAATATTTTACACATAAATTTTTCCAGAGAAAGGGCTTTGTTTATTCAGTTGTCATTGAGGCTATCAGCACCTCCATCTTCCCTTCCGTTTGCTCTGCTCTTTGGAAAACCAGTGGTCTGTCTTCCTCTTTCCCCTCGTTCCACTAGCAGGGCCTCTTGCTCTCCCAAAATTCACAATCAAATCAAAAAGAGCTTTCTATGTGGAAGAAAGGTAGTGAACACAGTTTATTCCTTTTCATTTCCTCCACAAGCCTTTTCTCCCCACCTATCACCAAAGAACTGACACTCTTCTAGTTGAAATGTTAAGTTGATCCCTGAGCTATTTTCCCATTTCACCAAGCCATGTAAATATCTCAACTTTGTCCAGAACATACTACCTCCTGAGAATCTATGTGTCCCCAATTGCCTCTCTTCATTCTTGATTTACTATTATCAATGTTTTCATTATTATTATTATTATTATTATTATTATTATTATATGATTATCTTATCATTTCTAGCTGTCAAAATCTTAAATTCAAATTCACTATGTTGGGATTAAAGATCTCCCTAGCCTGCTCTGCTGATGAAAGACAAATCAGCCAAGCATGGGAACTGCCAAGGGATTAGGAAGTCAGGTAGTATTATCACTTGCTGAATGGAAGAAATGTAGAATAAGCTCCTTGAGGGCAGGAACTGCCTCTTATACAACTGTTTAGCCCACACAGCTTTGGCTACATAGCAATACTCAGCACGTATATGTAGAAGGAAAGCATGACTTCTCATGTGGTTTATTATATACTACATTTCTATTCATTCTCTTTCCATTAATCTGTTGATCACAGAAAAATAGACCTGGAAGGGAACTTATAAAATCAGACAGAGTTCACACACACATGTGCATGCACACACACACACACACACCCAAGCTGGTCCAAAAGTTAAGAAGACATCAAAACCTGGTAAATTGCATTGTTGAATAAAGAATGATAATGATCTGATTAAACATTAATAATATTCCAAATATGGAGACTAGTATCAAGCTATATCTCAAAAACCAATCACCAAATGAAAAGTCTAGCAGTGACAAGTGAGTACAGTAGCAGAGATTTTGGCAGTACAACCATCTGCCTTTCTCTGCTGCACATGCTGTTCCCACTGAAGGGATAACAATTAGACTGTCCTTCCCAGCCTCACACTCCATGCTCCATTATGCCTCACATCTAGTATAACATTTACAGTCTACAAACTTGGACTGGTGGCATCAGAACAACTTGTCAACAAATCTGAGACCTGGAGGAGGGAGAATATCTGAGCTAGGGGCTTTCTTGTTCACAGAGCATTCTCTCCATGAAAGAACGAAGTATGGCTGCTGTCATGCAGCCACCTCAAAAAGTCACATGAGAACTCGGCTATTGCTGCCCAGCATGAGTAGCTCTGTTTTTCTCGGTCTCTGCTTTCACCATGAGGTTTTCTACAAATGCCCTGGCTGCATTATACTGTGTGGTGCATTACCAAGGAAGTATATGCTGTCACTACCAGCTCCCTGGCATAAGGGCAATTCTTACTATCACTTAAGTTCAGGGAATGTTTTGCCTTACAGAGCTGGATCTAGAAAAATATGCACATATTCTCTATTTTAATAGCTTCCATTCATAACAGCATAGTGATTAAGAGTGTGGCTTTGGTACCAGAGAGAGCCTGGGTTTGCATTATAAGTCCAACACTCACTAGATAGGGATTCTGGGACACCTCTGGACTTCACCTCCCTCAGCCTTAGATTCCTCCTCTAAAGAGCCATTGGAGGTCTCTGAAAGATCCAACACACAACAACTGTGTGGCCTTGAGCAAATCATTGAACCTTTCTGTGATTCAATTTTCACATCTGTTAAATGAAGGCAATATCAGTACCTACCTCATAGGGTTGTTGTGGGAATTAAATGAGATAATGTAAGTAAAGTGCTTAACTCAATGCTTGGCCCATAGTAAGTGCTCAATAAAGATTAGCTATTACATGACCAGACCACATCATTGTAGTCTGTCTTCTACCCTGTCAAATTTCTAGCATGTGGGCCTGGTTGGAACTTTAGATTTCTATTCTGTGCCTCTCATCTTGCTGAGTTCACACTCAGAAAAGTGGTCAAAAATCACCTCTCGGGGCTGGCCTGGTAGCACAGTGGTTAAGTTCGCATATTCCACTTTGGCATCCTGGGGCCCGCCGGTTTGGATCCCAGGTGTGGATCTATGCACTGCTCGTCAAGCCATGCTGTGGTAGGCATCCCACATATAAAGTAGAGGAAGATGGGCATGGATGTTCGCTCAGGGCCAGTCTTCCTCAGCAAAAAAAAAAAAAAAAAAAGAGGATTGGCAGCAGATGTTAGCTCAGGGCTAATCTTCCAAAAAAAAATCACCTCTCTTTTATATTTTCAGTCTCTCCACTGTCACTGGATTCTTTCTGCTGGCATATAACATGCTTACAAACTATGCAACAATGGCAAATTGTTTAGTCTCTCTGAGCCTCAGCTTCTTCATTGAGAGAGAAAAAGAGAGAGAAGAAGAGGGAGGAGGAAGTGGAGAAGGGAGAAGAGGAAAAGCAGGAGAAGGAGGGGTAACAGGAGGGGAGGGGAAAGAGGGAAAGTCTCTCCTGTTCAAAATGAAAAATAAAAGTAAAAACCACCATCCTTTTGACCGTGAATTTCTAACTATTGATCTATTGCTTTCCTTCCATTCATCACCAAGTTTCATACAGTGATGTTCTTATTAGAGGTTTCCACATCCTCACAACTACCATTTACTCCTTAACAGACTGTAATCTATCCTTTGCTTTCTTTCCCTTAACTCCCTCCCGAAAATGCTTTTTCCATGTTCCTCACACTGCCTTCTTTATTGCTATATCAAGTCAACACTTTCCTGTCTTAATCTTTCATGACTTCCTGTAACATTTGTCAGAGTCATCACACCTTCTTTGAAATTCTCTTCTCCCTTGGCTTTCACTCTCCAGTTTCTTCTCTCGCCCCTCTGGCCAGTGCTGCTTGGTGTACTTGTTCTCCAGGATTTCATCTTTGGCTTTCACCTCTCTTCCTTGCATACCTACTGCTTGGCTGTTCTCAACTATTTCCAAGGCTATAATAACCTGTATGCTGGTGATTCTCAAATTTCTACCTTCAGTTCAGACTTTCCACAGCTCTAGTTCTGTTTTCCAGTTCTCTGTTGAACATTTCCACCAGGATATCCCAAAAGCACCTCAAACTCAACATGTCTAGAGCCAAACAATTCACAATCTCCTTCAAACTTCCTCTTCCACCTCCTCCTCCAATCTTCCCAATCTTGATGAGTGGCGCTTCCACCTACCCAGTCACCTAAGCCAGAAACCTGGGAGTCATCCTTGACAACTCCTTCTTCTATAGCCCACAGATCAAATCAGTCACCAAGTCCTGTTGAGTCTACCTTCCAAATATTTCTGAAATCTGTCCCTCTTTCTCCATCCTCCCTGACCTCATCTTGGTTCAGCTTTTGATTCCAGTATCATTTCCTCTCCTCCACACTATTGCCAATTTGACCTTTCTGAAACACAAATCCATTTATGACACTTCCTTGCTTTGAATCCCTCAATAGTTCCCTATTGACTTCAGGAAAAAGTCCATATTCCTTAAATTGACCTCCAAGAGATTTTTCTGCTCTGGCCCCTGCCAGTGCCTCCAGCCTCTTCTCTAATTAGTCCCCTTGCTCCCCTAAGTGCACCCCGCATTTGGCCATGCTGATCCACCCACAGATCCCTGAACCCAATAACTCATCCTGTCTGATGCCCTGTGCCTTTGCACATGCTGTTCCCCAGTCTTTAAATGCCCTCCTCTGACCTCTTCTGCCTGAGGTACCACTACTCATCTGTCAAAATTAACCAGATATCAAATTTTCTGTGAAGCTTCCTCAAACCCTTGTTGCCCCGACATCCAGACAGATTTGGGTTCTCCAACAATGCCCTGTACATAGCTCTATATTTGTACTTGGAAGATTAGATAGTGTTCTTTTGTCTGTTTCCTCACACATAAATATGAATTTGAGGTCAGAGATTATAATGTATTTATCTTTGGATTCCCAATACCAAGCTCATAGCATGGAATGAATTAGTGTTTGCTAGATAACTTTTTTGAAGTAGTGAGCACTGTAGTTCTTCAAAAAAATTTTTTCAACCACCCAATTGCAGCATCAGCTCTTACTTTTGCAAGGGTAATGTCAGGAAGACTATGTTATCAAGGTAACAAGTAGCCTTGTATTCTTTTCCTTTTCAAAGCACTTAAGTGCCATGTCATCCTCAAAGAAAAACATTGAGGTAAAATAACCATGTATCCATGCAAGAGATAAGAAAATGAGACTCAGAGAGGCCAAGTGACTTACCCAAGTCTCACCACGAGTTAGTGACAGAGGCAAAACCAAAACCCAGGTTTCCTATTTCTCAGTTCAATGCCTTATCTACTGGGCAAAGGATTTTCAAAGTCAACTTCAAGGAGTCCTAGAACAGGCAGCCAACCACCCCCCCCACACACACACACACACATACACACTATATACACATTTCAGTCAGAGTAACTCTGCTTTCAGCTGATATATGTACTTCACCATAATATTTTGTTCAGAGTAGGAGTGTGGGGAGGGGCAATGAGGGAGTTTACTGCTGCTTTAAAGTATTTGAAAACAAAAAAACTTTCAGAGATAATCCGTTTACCAGGTCAAAGGGTGTTACAGCTGTATTACTTGGATAATAGTATAGAAAGACCTTATTTTTTGACAATAGGGCAAAATGAAGGGCAGTCATGACAAAGGAATCTAACAATTGGGGGTCTTTTTGACTCTAAGCTTCTCTTCAAATTATCAACCTACGAAAGTCCTGAATCCTTATCAGACCCCCTCCCCCTACATTTACTAACAATGCCTTGCTGACTGATCTCAGTCTTATCAGTCCTCAATTTAACGCTCATCCCTAACTATTTCAGGCAGTGAGAAGCACTGTTATAAAGACAGCCCTGACCATCAGAACGGCAAGAAGGCTTGGGACTTTGGTCACAGCAGCACATTTACTATCTTGACTGCATTTACCACTATTCCCACACAGAGAAACAAACAATTGGCTCTTTTAGAAAACTAATCTCTCATGGGATTTCCCATAAGGCAACTGGGTCAATGGATCACAATGTCTTAGAATTCTAAAACCTGGCACAACAGAGCTGGAAGGGCCTTCTGAGATCATTTAGACTGGTCGGCTCATCTGACAACATGGGGACACCAAGGGCCTGACTGGGCAAAGTAGAGGCCATAGGTGAGGTTTAACTCCATTTTTTTTTCAACTTAGTTGAATCTTTGAAGGGAAATATTGAAATAGAAAGTGAAGGACCAAAGTGTGTCATAATTTATTAGCTCCAGAGGCTCAGTTCTGAGACTACTCTGACATGCACACTGTGGCAGATTCAAGGCCAAAGGTAATCTGCCGCTAGGAAACTGTCTCTGTGATGACCATTCAGTCCCCAGTCTCTGCCACCTTAATCTGTTGGCTTATACCCATATTAGATGCCCACAGTCCCCATAGAAAGAGGATAGCACAAATCTTGGCAAGAGTTAGGATATTACAGGTGTAAAATGGTCGTGCCAAGCTCCAAATTCTACAAACTCAAGGTGTCCTCTTCCAGGGATCCTTTGTGAATCCCTTAGACTTATACTTCTTTTAGCCTTTCCCTGATAGAAACATAACCTGTTATCAGTATTTGACTGGCCTAAGCTTCAGGTTGGTCCTTTAAGGAAGGACTCAGTGTGGTTTCTCATTAATATACTGGTATCCTATAAAATATACTGCATTGATTTTGGAGTTAACCCTTCCTGTCCTATCTCCTAGGATTTCAATTTCCAGGTGTATGAACCATCTTAACCCAAGGCTGCCTAACAGAGTAGAGCAATGAATCATAGAAATTAATCTCCTTCATGTCTTTCTGCTACTTATGTAGTCTCTCTCCCTGATATTCTGGTGGTGGATTCATGTTCAGGGTAAGGGATTCAAGGGAGAGAGAGAAGGTCAAAACTAATGAATATATCTTCAAAGCATCACTGATGCTATGTCTGATGTTATCCCTCAACCAAGAGATAACCAGTTAGGACTGCAGCCACAAAGCAATATCTCCCCTTTACCTTTCCCAGGGGTGCACTGCCTCTCTGACATCCTTATTTGCTCTCTTCCTAACCACCTGGGAACTGAATCTAAGACAAAAAGAAACCATCCCCTGACATTAATCTCTACCCCAGGGTAGGGGTGGGTGCTTTCTGATTGTCTTGGGAAGGTTTCTTGGAGTCACATTTTTGTTTCAGCCACCCTCAGGGGGCAGGACAACTCCTCAATTTTTATTGGGAAATCTAATTCTTTTTCCTGTCATTCCTTGTCTTCCTCCACTCTGCTTTACTCAAGGGGTGCACCTTGGAGGCCTATTTGCCTTATTAAGCTCAGCCTCATAAGGTTAAGGAATGGCTACTGCCTGAATGCCCTTCCAGACATTCTCCACCTTGCCACTTAGCCTCCTTGTGGGAGGGTAAAAGTCTAGTGTGGGTTAGCATAAGCATCCATTCTCTGAGTCTCAATGAGTTCCCAGTTTTACAGAGGACCTACCCCTGAGATTGAGGTCCTTTGTTGGTTCTTAGTGCCCTGAAAAGTCTCCCTAATTAAGCCCAGATAAGGCAAAGCCCTCCACCAGAAATTTGAAGCTATCAAGTGAGTGATCAGTATGAGGGGTTCACTCGGTTGTGAACTCCATTAAGTTAGGAATAAGGTCTTCTTCATCTGTAGCTAGGAGCACAGTGCTTAGAACAATGGAGGGGGGCAACCAATGCCAGCTGAATGAACAACTGCACGTGTGGAAGTAGGTGCACTTGGCCCTACTGCCAAATCTCTCTGGTTGGAGGGACCAATGAGTAAGTTTTCTTGTGTATTTAAAGGAGGGAGCGGTGGGGGAACAGGTAAGGAGACTACATGAGTCCATAAGATAATTTGCAAGCTAGAGTTTGTGGTAAGTTGAGTTTGGAGTTCTCTGGGTTTTGTTTGAATTGTTTTTTGTTTTTTCAAAAGTTGGTGTTGTCTAACGATTTCTTCATCCTCTAATCAAAAACTTTTAAAGGTTTCCCTTTGTCTGTGGATGTAAGAACAATCTCTTCAGGCTGGCTTTTGCCTACCAATTTTGCCTCATCTCCCCTGGATTCATTCACAGATTTTTGTGGAGCACCTACCACAATATGTCAGGCACTGTACTAAATACAAGGGGAACACAGCGAAGAAGAAACATAGCCCCCGTCCTCAGAGGGCTTATATTGTGATGGGGGAGACAAACTGGCTAAGTTGTTGGAGAACAGTAAAATGGGGGAAACATGGAAGTATTATGGAAATATAGAAGAGGGGGACAACCTAGTTGTGGTGGAAGTTAGGGGAGGGGATGTCCTGGAAGGCTTCCCTGAGACAGAGACGTATAAGATATGACCTAAAAGAAAAGTCAGAGGGTGGGAAGCAGGAAAGACGTAAGGGGAAGCAAAAGAGAACAAAGGGGTTAGGAGTAGGAGAGTTTTAAAGAAGCAAGTGACGTAACAGATTTGAATTTTGCAAAGAATGTTCTGAGTGTGGCGTAGAGAACAAATTGTAGGGAGACAAGAGTAGATCATCAGGTGAAAATGGCGGTGGCCTGAAAAGGGAAAAGTAGTGGGTGCTAGGGGAACATAAAACAAGGGTACTTAACCTGGTCCTGGAGATCAGGGAAGGCCTCCCTGAGGAAATAACATTTCAAGTGAGACTTGAAGGCTGGGTTAGCCACGGTGAGGAGTTTGAGGGGGTGAAGAATTGAAGATAGTCTCCAACCCAGGAACCTTCTGCTTTAATCAAAGCAGTCCTCATCTTTGCTAATGCCTTGGTACCAACCTGGAATGCCAAGTGCCTTTTCCATCTAGTCAAATCATATATATCTTCCTAAGCCCCTCTCAAATCCCACCTTCTCTGATCATAGCCAGATATGGCTTCACTTGCTTCTAAATTCCTATTTATGTTTGTCACTTGGCATTTAAAGATACACTATTTAGTACTGTTACTTAACTTTACACATATCCCCAAACTCCTTGTAAGCTCCTTGACTTTATGAACTGTCTTCTACTACTTTGGCATCATCCAGGGTACCTATCACAGTGATGGGCACATAAGGTACTCAATGAATGAATGAACGAGTGAACGAGGCAGTGGAGTCCCTGCAGACCTCCTTTAGTAATTCACTATTATTTGTGAAGGTGACATGGAAAGAGGCCCACTTTCCCTAAAACGTTTCTACTACTTGCATCCAAAGACCTAAGATTTGAAATCGACAGCTCCTTCCCATGGTCACTGCTTCTCACCCCCTTCCAATCCTGTCCCCCTCCCACCACCACCACCTTCTATTGTTTCTTCTGTCTTCTGGTTGTCAGCCAGGATGAGAAAATGGTCTAGCTGTCCTCAGGGACTTACGCCAGCCTGGACTGCTCTGCAGTGCCATGAAGGGCCAGGACTTTTGTTTACAGCTGGGACCATGGTGAGGCGGTGAGCACAGCTGACAGCCCCACTCTGGAGCAAACATCAATCTTCCTCTGTCCTCTCAGCCAAGTTTCACAGACCAGCTCTATTGAAAGCTGGCTGCACCCGCCTGGGTCTCACTGACGTCCCACCCACAACTCTGGCCTGGGAGCAGCTGGGTGAGTCTCAGCTTTGTACCTTTCAGGAACTGCCCTTGCTCTCGTCTCTGTACCCACTTTCTAATCATGTTACCTCAACCGCAGAGCCTTGAAAGAACATGTCCTCCTAGGTCTCCACACCCTACACAATGCCCCACCTCTCCAACCATATCTTCCCACTCCCAGCAGTGTATCAACACCCTCATTTGCTCAGTCACACAGTAAAAACACAACAAAAAAAGAACCAAACCACACAGTTTTCAACGTATACTTTATAGAGCCTGCCTTTCCAAGCTGAGTGGACAGGTTCTAGGTCCTTGGACACGTGTGTGTGTGTGCTCGCACACATGTGTGTGTTTAATCTTTGTCTTTAGAAGGCTTTTCCACTGTTTCAAAACCTGCAAATCAGATGGGGCCTGGAGCCTTCAAAGAATATCCTTTGAGATCCCAAGTGCGGGCCTCTTTGCCATATATTCTGCTCTCTGGTCTCCTCCTTCCTTTGCAGCTTTGACCTCTCCAGCACTGGCCTGGGGTGAGAATGAAGTCCTGTTGCACCACTGGCTGTCTCATGCCCCAAGGTTCCCTTTGCCTCTTTCTCTGCCTCCTGGCTAACACAGCTTTCACCAGTTAGCTGAGACCTGTTTTCTTGGTTTTCAACCTCTCTCCACTCCCAAACACCCAAGGGATGTGATACAGTTCTTTCACTAACAGTGGCTCATTACAGCAACGCTTCTTTAGGGGTCTGGTGGAGGGGGACTGCGAGCCAGAGAAGATTCCTCTTCAAGGAGACCTTATCAGAATTTCTGGTGTGGAGGCTGTTTCAATCTAAAATACCCCACTCCCAGGATGTGGAGAAAAGCGATCTTCCACGCACTGTTGGTGGGAATACGAACTGGCGCAGCCACTACGGAAAACAGTATAGAGGTTCCTCAAAAAAATTAAAAATAGAACTACCACACGATCTAGCTATTCCACTTCTGGGTATATATCTGAAGAAAACAAAAACACTAATTTGAAAAGATATAAGCACCCCTATGCTTATTGCAGCATTATTTACAGTAGCCAAGATATGGAAGCAACCTGAGTCCATTGATAGATGAATGGATAAAGATGATGTGGTATGGGGGCTGGCCTGGTGGTGTAGTGGTTAAGTTCACGCACACTGCTTTGGTGGCCTGGGGTTTGCCAATTTGGATCCCAGGCATGGACCCACATACCACTCATCAAGCCATGCTTTGGTGGCATCCCACATACAAAAATAGAGGAAAACTGGTGCAGATGTTAGCTCAGAGACAATCTTCCACAAGCAAAAAGAGGAAAGTTGGCAAAAGATGTTAGCTCAGGGCCAATCTTCCTCACCAAAAAAAAAAAAAAGATGTGGTATATATACACAATGGAATATTACTCGGCTATAAAAAAGAATGAAATCTTGCCATGCGTGACAACATGGATGGACTTAGAGGGTATTACACTAAGTTAAATAAGTCAGACAAGAAAGACAAATACTGTATGATTTCACTTATATGTGGAATCTAAAAAACAAAACAAATGAACAAAAAACAGAAACAAACTCATAGATACAAAGAACATACTAGTGGTCGCCAGAGGGGAGGGAGTTGGGGGAAGGGCAAAATAGGTGAAAGGGATTAAGAGGTACAGACTTCCAGTTATAAAATAAATGTCTTGGGGATGTAATGTACAGCATACAGAATATAGTCAATAATATTTTAATAGGTTTATATGGTGACAGATGGTAACTAGATATTGTGGTGATCATTTCATAATGCATAAAAATATTCAATCACTATGTTGTAAACCTGAAACTAATATACTGTTGTATGTCGATTATACTTCAATAAAAAATTGAAAACAAGCAGAATAAAGTCACCTAAACTACAAAAAATTACCCCCCCCCCCTAGATTTTCACATGGTACATCCCGACTAAAGCGGGGGGGGGGGGGGGGGGTATGTTTGACCCAATCCCTTGGTTAATAAGCACTCTTCTAAAAGGAGCCCCATGATGTTCTCCTCCCCAGGAGTGATGAAGCACTTTTAATTTTTTTGTCTTTTTAAAATGTTTTATTACAGAAAGCTTCAAAAAATACACAAAAGTAGGAAGAATAGTATGATGAACCCCCACATATCCATCATTAAGCTTCAACAGTTTAGATGCAGCACTTGAAGGACTACTGGTTTGTTCTCTTGAATAATATGACAGTGGAAATTTTTAAAGACATAGCTTTTATCATTCCCAGTAAAATGGGGACTGTAGGGGCGGGTTATAAGCACAAACAGTTATCTCTGGCAAATTGGCTCAAGGCATCCTCTTGAGGCAATGCTCAGATTGTAGGAGTCGGCATACACTGGCGGAAATCAGTTCTCATCTCTGTCAGTTGATTTGTAACATGGATGACTTGAAATGATCATTCCAAGTGAAGTCTCTGGTTCACAAAACCATGAATTTTGGTAAATTGTATGCTCAAGAGGGGGAAACCAAGGGATTATGTGCAAGTCTGGCACCCCCAAGGTCACCCAAGGACTACACTGATTAGATTCAGGTTCTTAGTCATTTGAAGTAACCTCTTTTGGCCAAATGGATGGGTCAGTCAGCACCAGGGGTGGGGGGTGATTACAGGAGGAGAGAGGATCTAGAAGAGAACAGATATTTCTAAACAGATAAAACTTTCCCGCTACTATTTTCATCATTTGCCCTGTCTGTCATGGGCTAGCAAACTAGACTGATCCAGACAAATTTGCTGAACTGGTTTTATGAAATCCCTATGGAATGAGGAAGGTATAAACAGACAGAAAAACATCATTATTAGAGAAATATCATTTTTCTTAGCCTTGAAATATCAGGGAGTTTTTTCACTTTTAAATTAGCCAAACATTCTTTTAAAAATCATTCAATAAGCTAGTCAGAACCAAATGAAATAAATATCAAATTAACCTTAGAATGGACCCATTTTATCTACCACCCGGAAGCCATGGGAGGACACGGGTGTCTCTCCCCATTCCAGAACAGACTGACCACTACGTTCCAGACCTAGGAAGGCTCACTCAGCCACCAGGTAAAATAAGCAAGGCCAGCAAATACCGTTGGGCATGGCAGGCTGCACCCAGCACAAGGGTATTCCATTGAGAGGGAACAAGTGGAGGCTGAAATTCATTCTTCAGCTGCCCTGGGAAGGCTTCAACATCACTGAGAGAAAAAAGTATTCTTTCTCATTTCCCACTGGAGAGGACGCTTCTCTGCAATTTGTCTGCCCCCAGGTGGCACATGTTTCTAATTAGCACAAAGGCATTGTATGAGCAAATAATGGCCTTGAAAATTAACGTAGAGATCTCGGAGTCATTGGGTGTTCTGTGAAGGCTGGGGCCATAAACAGTCTCTGTCTGGCCTTGAGCCTTGAAGCCAAACAAACATTGACCTAAGCTATCTTTCCCTTCCTGTTGACACAGATTATGAAGACAGTGGTTCCGCTGTAAATTCGAGAGGGAGAAGAGTAACTTGCATTTTTTGAGGACCCACCAAGAGTCAGGAATCTGCTGAAGCTTCACCCCATTAGTAAGTGGAAGGGGTAGGAGGGTATTCACATTTGAGAGGGTAGCATGGCTTAATGGGACAAAACATGGGCTTTGGAGTCAGAGAAGTCTGAATCTTTGCTCTGCCATTTACTCGCTGGCAACCTGGAATGAGTATTTAACTTCTCTGGTCTTCAGTGAGGATTCACAAAGATAATAGATGTAAAGCGCTGAGCACAGTTCTGCCTGGCACACAGAAGGCATTCAGTTCCTATGTCTTTTTCTGCTACTATCCTGAATCCAAAGTTAATTCACATTATTCACACCCTTGGCCCTGAAACTTCACTCAATAGAGCATAAGGATGGGTTTATTTGACAGAATATTGGAGCAAGAGCAAGGAGATGTGGGTCCCAATGCCAGACACATCCCTTGTTGTAGAACGTTGGGTAAGTTACTCCCCTTTCCTGACCCCATCAATAAAACAGGAGAATACCTCTAGCTCTGATGCTGAAAGGAAAGAGCAGAGGAAATCACTTTTCTTGGGCACCTGCCAAGAAATGTACACTATGCTAGGCCCTTTTACATACCTTATATACTCTACATCAGCACTGTCCACTGGAACTTAGTGTGATGGTGGGAATGTTCTGTATCTGTCAGGATCTAATACGGTACTAATACTAGCCATAAGTAGCTATTGAGCCCTTGAAATGTGGTTAGTGGGACTAAGGAACTGAGTTTTTCATTTTACTTAATTTAAGTTTAAATAGCCATATGTTCCCAGTGTCTACCACATTAGATAGTGTAGCTCTAAGACTATGAAACAGGAATAATTGTTCTCATTTAATATATGGTGAAACTGAGGCTCAGAAAAGTTGAAGAACTTATTGAAAGTCACATTAACAGTAAGTAACCAAACCAGATTCAAAACCAAGCAGTGGAAAGTTTAGCAGGATGGTAGGGTCAGATATACCAGGAATCACCCAGGCTCCACTACAGACAAGTTATATGACCAGGGAAAAATAATTATAGTCTCCAGAACTCACTTTCATTATGTATAAAAGTGATGATAATCATCACCTAATTTACAGGCCTATTGTTGGGATTAACGGGTAGAGAGCTATATAGAGTGTGTGCCCCATAATAGGCCTTCAACAACTGTGTTTCCACACCACCTGATTCCTTCCTCACACATAGGAGAGGTTCAGACATAAACTCAAAAAAATAACTGCAGAGCGGAGAGCATTTGGGAAATATAAAAGCAAGAAGGGAAATACTTATGAGCTTTTATGTGATATCTTATTACAGAATGGAGATGAGGGAGGGTATGAAATCATCAGAATATTTCCATTTATTTGGTTTGCTTCCCTGCCTTCTTCTTGATGCTGTAGTCAACATTAGCCAAAGCAGAGATCAACGTATCTGTAGTGTAGTTTGAGGCCCAGAAAGACAAGCTACTATGGCTGAACAACAGAGTACTGTCAAGGGCTTGGGCTCCAGAGGCAGGTAAATTTCAAATCCTCGCTCCCATACTTTTTGTATGCACTGGGAAAATAATTTGACAACTCTCCACATTAGTTTTTAATCTGTAAAAGGGGTCTGATAATTTGCAGGGTGTCTCAATAAAAAAATAATTTTGTTTTACATTCTGTAGCACCCTCTAGTGGAGTGTACAAAAATAAGCATTGCATTTCCACCCTCCAAAGCAGTGGTTTTAACTTCAGTGTGCATTGGAGTCACCAGAACAGTTTGTTATAACATAGGTAGCCAAACTCTACCCCTAGGATTTCTGATTCATTAGGTTTGAAGTGAGGCTTGAGAATCTAAATTTCCGACAACTTCTCAAAAGGTAATAATGATGTTACTGGTGTGTCTTGGAAACATACTTTGAGAACTGCTCTAAATTCTGCCCCCCTCCTGTGTGTGTGTATGGGTGTACATACACTCATGTATATGATTGATAACTGGAAGAGGTATAACTTTTGTTGTTTGATTTTGACTTATTAGTACTCATCTAATAAGGATTTTGTGAAGAATAAAAGAAGATCCACGTGAAGGATATGACACAACATCTAAATTACAGAAAGCGCACAAAACCCTGAGAATCACAAAACATAAACCCAGGGTCTCAGAGCTGGTAAGTGGTGGAATGGGGTTTAAAATTAGGTCTCTGACTCCAAAGACATAATAAAGTTTAGCAATACCACTATAGAAAATAGGGTGCAAACACATACCTAATAAAAATTTCAAGAGGAAAAGATTAGTTTTCACTATCAGGGTCCAGGTTCTTATCTGTCCTTACTGACTAAACAGCCATCTGTATTTTTCACTGGGGCGTGGGGGGGGGGGGCGGGGGGGAGCTGAGCATTTGAAAAGATAGTGCACAGAAAGGATTAGAATCTTCATGAGCATCAGTGCCCCGGGTCACTAATCAATTCTGACCTCCGCCCCCCAAAAGGCAAAGAAGAGGCGTTGAGGGGGGAAATTCTTTCTCAAAGAAGAAAAGAAATGAAAAACATTTGGATCTCGGGTCATAGTCCTCTGCCTGGGTGGGCTATTTACAGAAGTTTATTTGAGTTTTCCCTAGCAAAGAAAGATACACATGAGCCCTACAGATTGTTTGAAGAGTTCAGCGAATCAGAAAAAGGGGGGGAACAAAATCCCATAATTCCAAGGACCAAACAGCCAATCCTTTGCTGGGATTTGGCGGCATCTAGTGGCAGACTCACGAGCTATAAACCTCACCCAGAGAACTTTCTGGAAAATTAACTGAGCGCATACTTGCCTGAAGGGCACCGTGCTTGGAGCTCAGGACAAAAAGGTAAGAGAGCTCCAGCCCCCACAGAAATTTGCAGTCTCTTGTAAAGGGGAAGGCTGTCGTATATAGATACTCTCAACAAAAAAATACGTTTTGTGTCAGGAGAATTGCACGCGACTTTAAGGGGGGGGAGCGGGGAGGAGGGGAAAGGAGCAGGGAGAAGGGGGTGAAGGATACTAGGCAACAGGAAAGAAGCGGCACCTTGGAATCGCTAATATGGGAATGGGAGGCTTTGGGTCTTAACCATTGGAGGGTTATGGTTTAGAACAGGATTTTGGCACCGAGAAAAACGTGGGAAGAAAGTGTATTTGTAGGGTCTTAAATTAAATTGACAGGAAAAACCAAAATATTTCTAGCAAAGGCCTTTTATTTCTGTTATGGTCGCCTTGACTCTATTTTCCTTTTCATTAGAACAATTTTCAAACATACGCAAAAGTAGAGAACGATTTATATGGAGCGCGCGCGCGCGCACCCAGGCACGCACGCCCTCGCTGCAGCATCCACACCGGCCCCAACGCTAGAGGCGCGCGCCTGCGCACACCCACCACCTCCAGCGCCACGAGGACTGGCGCGCGCACACACCGCAACCCCAAGGCCATGTGAGCTCGCTGCGCACTAACACACTAGCTCCAACCCCACGCGGCTGCAGCACCCACCACCCCTTCCCGTACATATATCAAAATCCCCATTCTGCCTTTTTAATTTTTTTCCAAGAGTTGCGCAAGAGGTTCGGGGACGTGGCCCTAGGTTTGACCTCGCGCTTCCCCACTCCCGGGAACCTTAGCTCATTTCCGCCCATCCCGTTTCCGCAGGCCACGTAGACACTTCCTTTCCCAGTGGGAAAAAAAAAACCCATAATGCCTCCCTGCAGGAAAAAAAAAAAACTGGTCAAAGCGGAACTCTGGGTCGTGAAAATAGGCCACGTGAACACCCTGCCCTATAGACTTATGACCCAACGGCTGTCGCGCTTTTGGAGGGCGGGCTCAGAACCTAAGGGGGCGAACGTCATTGGCCAGAGCCCGCACTAAAGGGGGAAGATGATTGGTTTGCCTTAAGCCTTAACCGTGAAGAAGCAGGTTGCTAGCACCCGCCTTTACTGCGGCGGAGTGTCATTGCTTACGTGGTGGGCCTCGTCCAATCATTTGATAATGGAACATTCTAAAACTTAGACAAGACGATTGTGATTGGCTGCAGGGCATAAGCCCGCCTCCAGGGTGACGTGTCTGCCTATGGATATCAGTTGCCAGAGAAACCTGGCTTTACTATGGCGGTTGGAGGGACGGCAGTGATCACACGTCGGCTGCTGGAAAGAACTGGATTCTCGTTTCAGGTTTCGGGGTGGGGGTGGGGAGAAAGGGTTGACGATTTCCTCTTATCGTCGTGTATATAGACAGGATTAACTGATAGCTTCACAATCGGGCAGATCTGGATTCAAATTCCCGTTCGCCAACGCCCAGCTTAGGCTGGCTCCCGTTCTTTCTGTGTCTTGGTTTCCATGTTTGTAAAATGGTGATAATAATAGTATCTACCTCAGAGACGTGTACCTCAGAGGCGTGTACTGTATATGCGTGTGTATAAGGCGCTTAATACGAAGCCTGGCTCTGAAAGATATTAGCTATTATTGTGGACAGAAAAACCCGCGTAACAGAATGAGGAAAAACATAAATTATGTAAATTCGTTCATTATAGTGCTTTTCCTGCCCATCAGCTTCTTCCTTGGAAGAAACTAGAGATATAAGACAGACATATCAATTTTTACCGATGAAATATTTGCTATCTGGGAATTACCTTAAAATAGCGGGGATTGGAATTTTCCATATTGAAAAGTTTAAAAAAAGGAGGGGGGAGAAAGATGAAGAACGAGAGCGAGCTGGAGACGAACCACATGCAATAAGTAGGCCTTGTTTGGATCCTGATTCGAACACACCAACTGTAAAAAAAAAAAAAAAAAAAAAAAAACTGTTTAAGATGCGTCGGGAAAATGAGAAGACGGATTCGATATTTGATGGTTTTTTTTTTTTTAAGGAATTGATGTCGATTATTTAGACGTTATAATGGTATTGTGGTTATGTTTTCAAACAGTTTTTATCCTGTCGAGATATATATGAGAAAATATTTATGGGTTAAGTAATAAAATATCTGGAATTGGTTTCAAAATACGCTGATGACTAGGATTTGCTTCAAAATAATCACAGCGGTAGGAGGAAGTGGGGAGGGGTATAGATGGAACAAAATTGGCCTCAAGTTAATAATCAATTAAGCTGAGCGATGGACATATGGGGTTCCTTATATTATTCTTTCTTGGTATGTGTTTGAAATTTTCCATAATAAAATACAGAAAGTCAGCTATTCAGTGAACTTAAAAAAATCCGAGTGGTGGGGGAGCGGTGGGTGGGGTTATAGATGAAACAAAATGGCCTTCAGTTGGTAATTGTTGAAGCTAGATGATAAATTCGGGTAGGTTTGTAATGTTCCCTCTACATTTTTATCCATTTGAAATTATCCTTAGTAAAAAGTAAAAAAAAAAAAGGCAAAAACAATTACTTTGTCAAAAATCAAGATAAACGTACAATAAAGTAAATCTGAAAATATAACCACAAGAAAGGGAAAAGAAACAACTTGTACATTATTTATCAGCTCTGGTGTCCTTTGTGTGTGATAAAATGCATTGATTGATGGGAAAGAAAACCATCTCATGTCTTTTTATTTTGTGTCCTTTCCTGTCCCCTTGTTTGACCTTCTAGGACATCATCAGAAAAGCTAAGTTTGCTGTATAGTAAGGATCAGAAGATCTGATCCTGATTGCAGAACTATCCCTGATTACAGAAACTTGGGTAAGTTCCTCCCTTCTCCTGGTCTCAGTTCTCAAACAAGATAATTTCACATAACATTCCTAACTATCCAGAAATATTTGGAACATAAATAAGCACCTATCTGGGAAAGCACTCTAAATTCTAAGGGGAGGGTGGAGCTAAGTCCATTGGTGCTTTCAGTATAGAAAGTACCTAAACAATTCCTTGATAAGAGATACTACAATTGATCCCCTATAGTTAGTTACATATGTTGTTTTTCTTACTTTGTGGCATCTCACATGCAGCATAATTTAGTGGTTAAGAGTAAATGCTGACTTCCTGAATTTAAATCCTGGCTCTGCCACTTCTTATGTGATCTTGGGCAAGATAACTTACTCACTTGGTCCCTAAATTTCCTCATATGTAAAATAAAGATAATAGTTCCTACTTCATAGGATTGTTGAGGGGATTATATGTAAAGTGCTAGGACAGTGCTTGGCGCTGTGTTTGCTTTAATAATACTTATGACTCTATTAGTCCTTCTGGTACATCCTGTTTTACACACACACTCACACTTACACTTCTAAAAGTAGTGGATACCTCTTTCTGGAATTGTAAAAATAATAATAATAATACTGTTGGTTTCTCTCCTGATTTTCCAGAAGCAGCAGTTACCACTAGAACTGAATTCTGAAATTATGACTTCTGGCTTGTCCTAACAATCTAGAAAGATTTTAAGTCTATTGATCATATCTATTTATAAGGGAATTTCCAGGAGCTATAATTTTAACTAGCAAATCATAACCGTATTCAGTCTGCTAACAGCTTTTATATCATTCCTCCTTCGTCTCAGACTCAAAAAATATCTGTTAAATATAAAGGAAGTGTTCCAAGATCGAGAAGAGAGAGAATTGATATAAATGTAACTGACATGATGTATATTCATTTAAAGGTTTATTCCAACAAGCTGTAGCAGATGTTCACACTCGTTTGTGACACACCCATACACAAAGGTATTAGCAATTGGAGTCTGCATTCCTGAATGGTCCATCACTTGCATGAGGAGATGAAGGAAGGTTTTTCAGTCTTTTGACAGCTTCATTTTCCCATGGAGTCACTATATTTTTCTTATTATTTTTTCCCTTCTGAAAACCAGGTTGCAGAGGAGGGCACTGCCCTGGTGGAAAGGATGCAGTAGATGGGTAGGCACAAAATCCCTTTACAGGGGCCATTTGGAGAATGATTAAGGGCTGAAGGGAGGGAGGTGGACTTTTGGGCCAATAGGAACTTAGAGAAGGCAAGGGTCAGGGTAGCCTGAAATGGAGAAAGCCTGAAGGAGGAAAAGAACCTTGACCTGGGCCTCTGAGGATGGGCAGAACCTAGAAGGAGGGAAACCAGTCCGAATGGTATGCCTACAAAGTATATTTTACACTGATAATTAACTGAAATATCCAACTATGTGTGAGGTTCGTGGATAAGAGTGAGTCAGAAAATCATTGTGAATTTTAAATATATGTATTTTAATGTAAATTTTTAGTCACATAATTGGTACATGAGTACATTCTCCTTGTAATGTAAAAAGTTGAAATATTACAGAGTAGGCTCAGGTTTCCTTTTCTCACCACTCCCAATTCTCTTATTCTCCCCAGAGTTAACCACTATTATCAGTTCTATTTCCTTCTAGATGTCTAAAGTATGTACCTGTTTAAAAAATGGATATGGATATATATAAAATATTGTTTTGTGTTTTCTTTTACATAAATATGGTGTCACATTATGGGCATTGTTTTGCAACTTGCTATTTTAATTGAACAAATTCTCGTGGATGTCTTTATCTCCATTCATAGAGTTCTCTTTGATTCCTTTCAAAGTGACATTCTTTTAACTAGCTTGATATTCTCTATTATGGATGTATCACATTTTATTTTGCCAAGTCACTATTGATAGTCTCCTAGGTTGACACCAGTTTTGCGCTACTTCAAATAATACTGCATCAAACATGCTTGAACCCATTTACAAGTGTTACTCCAGGGCAACATTTATGTCTTTTAACTATGATAATTAAACCAAGGTGATACTGGTGTGAGAACAGACATATCATTGACAGAACAGATGACCTAGAAACAGTGATACCTTTTAAAATGAAATAATCAGAAATCATTGGGAAGAGAGTACCTTAGAAGACCCATATATCTCTAGGAATTTAGAATGTTATAAAATAGCATTTCAGATTAGTGGAGGAAAGATGCATTCTTTAATAATTAATATTAGAAAAATTATATATTTGGAAGAAACTATAAGAAATAATATAGAAAATCATTTTTAGAATATTGATTTAGGAGCATTTTCCCAAGGCATGACAAATGCCAAAGTTCACAAAGGAAAAGGTTGGTACATTTGTGTGATATGTATATTTATATATATGCGTACATGCACACGGACCCACTTATGAAAAAAAGTGACAGTTTGGAAAAAATATTTCCAACATACAAAAAAACTTAGTACTTCATTATTAGAAATCAATAAAAGAAGCAAACAACCTAGTAGAAAAGGGGACAAAAATATTCATATAAGAAAGAGATACATACGAATGTATGAAAAGATGCTCTATCACATTCAAATAAAAATGTTATTACATATTAGATTGGCAAAAAACTTCTTTTTCAAAAAGATGTTTATCCAGTGTTGCTCAAGGTGTGGGTGAATGAAATTTTACCTTTTTTTCTGGGAGTACAAATTAAAGCGGTTCTCTACAAATTGAATTTGCCTCTATCTTGTCAAAGTTGTAAATAAGCAAGTCCTTTGAACAATTACTCTTCTGAGAATATATCCTCCAGAAATACTTACCTAATGCTCTAATACATCTGCACACTGATGTCTATTACAGCATTTCTGTAATGAAGTATTGGAAACAGCTTAAATTTTCATGAGTTTGGGACTGGTTAAATTGTGGTACATACAGATTATAGAATGATATGGATATTAAAAAGAATGAGCTAGGTATGTGCGGACATAGATGCTGATAATAAAGTGAGAAAAGTGGCAGAGCAATATGTATCTTACCTTTGTCAAGACAAATACATCATACATAGTCACATGTATGTAAGACACATTTACTTTGGAAGGTGGGTTTGTGTGAATGGGGTTGAAGCGGGGAGGGAATAAGGGGAGAATGCCCACATCTTTATATATTTTGGTATTTATAGATACATAAAGAATAGATTAATAAATGGTCCCACAAAATTAATTACTTGTGGGAAAATAATACACATTTTCAGTTCATAACTTAAAAATGCTGGATGGATTAAGGTATTAAAGTATAAAACAAATCATCTTACTTTTCAATCTTAATGGAAGGCAAAACTACATATTGCATTAAATAAAGAAAATCTTAACATCAGACACTATAAAAGAACACACTAGGAGAACTATTTGCCCAAAAAATGACAATTCTTGATATATAAAGAGCTCCTATAAATGTCAAAATCACTAAGAACCAACTCAAAATGAGTAGGCAAAGGACAAGAGCAAAGTATAAACGACCAATAAATACAGTTTTTAAATGTTAAAACATCACTAATAAATACAAACTGGACAACTAAAACCATTTTTCTTAGCAAATTCACAATTTTTCTAAAATGAGGGTAGTCATAGCCAGTGCCAACCAAAGTGAGGTGTGATAGACGTTTTTACACACTACTTCTGAGGTTGGAAATTGGTACAACTTAGTGGAAGTAATTTGGCAATGTATTAAATGTTACTACCTCTTGACCTAGTAGATTTTGCATCTGGGAATCTCAATATGAAATGAGGGCAAAAAATGTTTCAATAATTATTGTAGGATAAGTTGAGGGAAGTCACACTGTTTCCAGAGAGGGGCTGGTTAAGGAAATTAAGGTGTGCCCATTTGATGGGATATCATACAGTTCTCAAAATGTGTGCATATTATAACCTGACTGACATGAGAAAATGATTAGTTGTAATAGCAACTTTTTCGAAAGGGAAGAGGGGGAAGACAGAAGATTTGATATTCCATATGAGTTCACCTCTGTTTAAATGAGTATTTACACAAAGATTAGAGGTAGAAACTAAGGCAAACATGCGAATGTGTTTTCTCAATGTCTGGCCTACCCTAGAGCTGACCTGTAGGGAACAAATGGAAAAATATTTAATGACTTGTCCCTAATTTGTGCTTCTATTTTCCCCATGTGTTGAATCATCTCCTCACTTTGATTCACTATTGTATACCCCCAGGGGACCTAAATGCTGTTGGAAAAGATGCAAGAGATGGATAACACAAGACCTGTGGCAAGTGGAGATTAATGGTGTAGTTCTATAAGCAAAATTAACATATGAAACTTAAGTAATTAAATACTAAGCTCTGGAGTACCAGCGTCAGTTTCATATGGTACTGGAGATGGGAGAGAAACATGGGCTAGGGTAGTTAGTGGAGATTTAAAGAGGAAGTGGTACTTTTCATGGTCTTTAGATGAGAGAGACGAAGGGAGGAAGCATGATTGGAGCAGAGTAGGTTTACTAAGCCAGTAAACAATAAAGCCTGAAACTCAAGACAGAAACTGGCAGTTTCAGAGTTTTAAACAGCTCAAAATAAAGCAATACATACTGCCAAATTTTTAAATGAAGAGTGCACAGCACGTCTGTCACCAATCCATGGAGCAGTTTCTAGCTTCTGGAAAGGGAGGTACAAAGTGCGGTGACTGTACTAAAGCTATCCATAGACTTCTATGGCTATTTGGTACAAGTAGGAGCCAGATATCGAAAGGATGGGTATTTCCTTTCTTTGATGTCTGGCTTCTGACTCCCAGGTAGTAATAGTTGCTTGCTTGATCGTAGGATACTCAGATGAAAATAAAGGTACAGAGACAATTCTTAGAGAGGCTGCCGCCCTGGCTTTAGTCACTGGGCAAAAACCATGCCTTGTGGTGCAGGTATTTTTCTGTAAAATGTCAGATATTTCTTTCAACTTGGGGCGTTAAGTGAATGATAGAAGAATTTGTAGAGAATTACAAAACTCACCTGCTTTGTGAGACGCAGATAGAATTCCTTTTTGTAGTTTTCTTATGCGTGAATATATGCAATCAATATCAAGGCTATACAGTAGGTTTGGCTGTCATTCTCAGGTTCCTCCTCACTAAAGAATTGCTGATGACCAGTATGACTTCCAAAATACTTCCTGTCCAGCCTAGCTCTACTTCTGTGTGTTTCACACAGACTGGTTGGCACTGGGCCATCTTGCTTTTAGTTGGTATTTTAACTGTCCCCTTGTTTTGTGGAAGCTCTGCACTATATTAACCCCTTGGTAGGTTTTCTGGATTTCACCTATACTGTATTACTTAACTGAATTCTCTGATATTCTCAGATACTGTGTCACCTCTGTCCCAGTCACATTGAATTTTTTTTTGAGATATTATTTTGTAAGCATGATAGCTTACAGTTAATGCCCTGACACACTGGCCACTGAATGTTCACAGGATGTGTCTATATATCCCTCTCAGCCCGAAGGTTTCTGATTCCAACAGGGTCAGTGTATTCACAGACTCTGATGCTCTCTGAGGACCACCTTTGCCCTTTAATTCACGCTCAGAGCTTTCTGCCGTTTCAGTTAGAGGATGTCATTTGCTTAGTGAAAGTGCTTCTCTGATTCAGGGCTCTAGTTTTCTAGCATTCTTTATTTCTTAGTTCCCCCTTAGGGCTTCCCTGACACCTACCCACATTGTCTTAAAGAGCTAGAGATTGGCTGAAGGGCGTTTTCTGTGAGTGAAAGTTGTTACCAGAGAAACCTGGTTTAAGGCTAGTCTACCATCCCTCTTTCTTTCCCATAGGTTACCCCAATTTTAACAGTCTGGTATTTATCCATCTGGATACTTTCCTATGCATTTATACACACCAGTTTAAAACACAAAAATTGGAACACACTGCATAAGAACTGTCTGAGATTGGTATTTATTTCTCTACCTGTGCTATCTATCTCTTTAGGATCCTATTGTACATATTATTATGCAACCTACCTATTTACCTGACAATATATATTGAATGTCTTACCATGTCAGTACATGATCTCTGCTTTTAATTCATTTGAATGTTTTTCGATAGTGTGCATACATAATAATTTACGTTACCATTTCCCTACTGAAGAATGTTTAGGTGTTTCCAGTTCTTCAGTATTACAGGCACCACTGCAACAAACATCTTTGTATCCATGTTCACATGTGCAGCTATTCCTGCAACGTGCTGTGCTAGCTCTCCAGCCACATTGTGTTATGAAATTCTTAACAAGAATCTGTGAAGGCTAGGGGGAATTTGCTGCGTTCCAGAGATGAGAAAGAGGCTAAGAGAGTTTACATATCTTGCCCAAGGTCTCACAACTCATAAATGGCAGAGCCTAATTAAAGTAGAAGTATGTCTAACAGCAGAACTCATTTATTTTCTCTGATAGCACAATTGTAAACCACATGTTTATAAATTAGAGTATTTTTTTTCTTTTTCCTATGTTGTTTCATAAAAGTTCATCTTCATTGCAGTTACCTGCTTTCCTTTCTAGGTTGTCTCTCCCACCTCATCCTTCCAGACCATCCCAGAAGATCTATAAGATTCCATCTGGGAAAACACTAAGACTTCTTGGAAGGGAAAGAGGAAGAGGATTGTGTAAGTTAAAAGAACTGTTTTATCTGTCACACCATAAGAATCACAGAACACTGTTTTTTATCTTTATCTTACCAGCTGTCTTTGCTGCGTTTTACACTGTAGATTATCCCTTTCCCTCCTTGAAGTTCTAAGCTGCTTTGGCTTCCAAAATACCATTCTCCTGTGGCTGCTCTAACCATTTTTATTTGTGGTCTCTCTCTGCTTACCCCTAAATATCATTTTTTCTTAGGTTTTTCCAGAATTCCATACTTGTTTCAGTTTTTCTTCCTCTATTCTCCGCTTTTTGGCTCTCACAGTTTCCACCACTGGCTATATGATGATTACTCTCGGATCTCCATTTCTGGCTCTGACCTCTCACCCGAGCTTTAAAGTCACGTGTCTTAACTGCATACCTCACACTTAATAGATCCAGTACTCAACTTGTTTCCTCTCTAATCCATTTTCTCCTCCTCTAGATGCAATCTCATTTGATGGTAATACTAATGACCTAATCACCCATCCTCAAAACCTGGGAGTTGTCTCTGACTTCTCCCTCACTAGTTTATCACCTCTTCCAACAAGCTATAGCTGAAAACGGTGTCTTACCATTTCTTGTTTGCTCTCCCAAAATTGTTTGCCTATAGCTATCATTGTGCTAACCTTGATGTTTTATAATTGTCACTTTAGGAATCCCTAACACCTAGCATAGTACCTGTCCTGAAGCAGATATGCAGTAATGTATGATGACTAAATGAATGGATGAATTACCTGTATTCTATTATTTTATTGCTGATTTCAGACTAACAATTAAAAGTCAATGCTTTTATTAATTCATTAATTACTCAGACTCAAAATTGCAGAGCCACCTTTGACTCCTCCCTCTCCTTCATTTACCAAGTTCTGTATTCAGTTTCTCTTGACTCTGTCATCACCCTAGTTCAGGCCTTCCTAGACTTATACAAAAACTTTCACTATTACCCATTTGCCTCCAGTCAACTAAATTACTCTTTCCTATTTCTTTCATCTTGTCATTTTTCCTGTTCAAGAGTCTTGAATTTCAACTCCACTGCCTTTTGTAGTTTCCTTCATGTTTAATTAATTCCTTCTCTAAAATTATATTCCTGTCTTTTTGAGTGGCATCAGAAAATCTCATTTATGGGCAGGTCTGATGAGTGATAGGGTGGGGTGAGAGTGGTGGGTGGCAGTGAGGATCAGAGAGAGAGGGAGGAGGTAGTAAGTCACTTACAAATGGTCCTGAAATAGGATTTGAAATCCAGATTCCAAGAGAGTAGCATGAGTTGTGCTTTGATGGGCCTTTATGAAGCACGGTGTGTTAAAAGTCACCAAAGAAAACAACCAAGTAAAATACTTTATATATTACAGTGGTTGGAATAAAAACAGGGTTGAATGAGTTCCAGAAAGCAGGGTTCTCAAACTCGTGGACAACAATCTGCAGAAGAAGACAACTTCAAAAAACCAACTAGAAGCAATATGCAGAGAAGTAAGATGAGAGGGGCCTCCTCAGGAAAGAAGACAGCTGGTCCACAGCAGAAGAATCTGGAACCGGCTCTCCCTGGCAGGTGGGGGGGTCGCTCTGCGGAGAACCCGCCTTCAGGATCTGTGAGGAAGACAAGAAAGAACAAACAGAAGACTCCTGGAAACGGAGATGGTGGCAGTACCAGCGAAGCACCTCAGCCACCTCGGAAGAAAAGGGCCCGGGCAGACCCCACCGTTGAAAGTGAAGAGGTGTTTAAGAATAGAATGGAAGTTAAAGTGAAGATTCCTGAAGAATTAAAACCATGGCTTGTCGAGGACTGGGACTTAGTTACCAGGCAGAAGCAGCTGTTTCAACTCCCTGCTAAGAAAAATGTAGATGCCATTCTGGAAGAGTATGCAGATTGCAAGAAGTCGCAGGGAAATGTCGATAATAAGGAATATGCGGTTAATGAAGTCGTGGCAGGAATAAAAGAATATTTCAACGTGATGTTGGGCACTCAGCTGCTCTACAAATTTGAGAGGCCCCAGTATGCTGAAATCCTCTTGGCTCACCCTGATGCGCCGATGTCCCAGGTTTATGGAGCGCCACACCTACTGAGATTATTCGTAAGAATCGGAGCAATGTTGGCATATACGCCCCTTGATGAGAAGAGCCTTGCATTATTGTTGGGCTATTTGCATGATTTCCTAAAATATCTGGCAAAGAATGCTGCGTCTCTGTTTACTGCCAGTGATTACAAGGTGGCTTCGGCTGAGTACCACCGCAAAGCCCTGTGAGGGTCTACTGACCACTCACTGTCATGTCTGGTATCTGTAAACACTCTTTTCGTTCTTAGTCTTTTTCTTGTATAATTGATGTTCTTTAAAATTGTTAATGTATAACAGGGCTTATGTTTCAGTTTGTTTTCTGTTTTGTTTTAAACAGAAAATAAAAGGAGTACAAGCTCCTTTTCTCATTTCAAAGTTGCTACCAGTGTATGCAGTAATTAGACAAAGAAGAAAAATTCAGTAGAACATTTTATTGCCTAGTTGACAACATTGCTTGAATGCTGGTGGTTCTATCCCTTTGACACTACACAATTTTCTAATATGTGTTAATGCTACGTGACAAAATGCCCTGATTCCTAGTGCCAAAGGTTCAACTTAATGTATATACCTGAAAACCCATGCATTTGTGCTCTTTTTTTTATGGTGCTTGAAGTAAAACAGCCCATCCTCTGCAAGTCCATCTATGTTGTTCCTTAGGCATTCTATCTTTGCTCAAATTGTTGAAGGATGGTGGTTTGTTTCATGGTTTTTGTATTTGAGTCTAATGCACGTTCTAACATGATAGAGGCAATGCATTATTGTGTAGCCACGGTTTTCTGGAGAAGTTGATATTTTAGGAATTGTATTTCAGATCTTAAATAAAATTTGTTTCTAAATTTCAAAGCAAGTAATTTGTAGTGTGCCTTTAATGTTACCGCGGCTAACAAGTCAGCAGGCTAAGGAAAGGTCTAGATGGTATCAAGGGAGAGAGTTCTGACTCCTCGTGAAAGAACTCCTTTTTCTTTTTGGTGTGGCCGCCAGGAGTGTGCCCTGTCAGGCCAGGCCCCGCCTCTCCCCTCAGTGTGGCTTCTCAAGGTGGGACTTCTTTCTAGTGCTGCTTCTATGAGCCAATTTTGTTCCTGATGCTCCTTGCCCCTATGAGTTGGGCTGGGCTGGTACAATCGGATATTTAGTGGGTACTATAACAATCACTTAACATTTACACAGAGCTTTGCTCTTTCCCACCAGAGGAAGCATGGGCAGCCCCTTTCAGTATTATATCTATCAGAAACACTTGTAAGTTTTGGGCCAAGGATGGCAGCTTTCCCTAGTTCCCTAATTGATGTCATGTTCCCTCTATTTTTATAATTCCTTGGACATAATATTGGGAATCCTAGAGTAGGGGATCTGTGGAGGAGAGGGATGGCGTTGGAAGTCTGTGATTATAAAACCATCTTCTATGGAAATTTCCCAGTCAAACCAAATTTTGTTTCATGACAGTGGTTTTTTTTTTACATCTTAAGCGAAAAAAAGTATTCTGTGGTTACTGCAGAAATTTTGAAAAATGTAGTAAGAACAAATGGAAATAAGAATCATGTATACTCCTATTGGATCAGTCATGTATACTTCCTACTGGATCAGTCAGGGTCCCAAGCAGGAAATAAATGATACTCAAAATGGATGATTTGAGGAGCTTAATAGAGAATTTTTCCCAAGTTGTCAGCAGAGGAGTAGGATCACGGCGTGTATTAGTTTGCTAGGGCTGCCACATCAAAGTACCACAGACTGAGTGCCTTAAACAACAGAAATTTGTTTTCTCACAGTTCAGGAGGCTAGAAGTCTCAGATCAACATGTTGGCGGGGTTGGTTTCTTCTGAGGCCTCTCTCCTTGGCTTTAGATGGCTGTCTTTGTGACATCACATGGTCTTTTCCTCTGTACCTGTGTCTTCATCTTCTCTTTTAAGGAAGCCGGTAATATTGGATTAGGGCCCACCCTAATGACCTCATTTTAACTTAATTACATCTGTAAAGACTCTCTCCAAATACAGTCACATTTGCAGATACTGGAGGTTGGGACTTCAACATATGAATTTGGAGGTGACACAATTCCGCACGTAACATGGTATTACTACCTCTAGGCAAAGAGAGGAGGGGAGGGAGCGGGGTCAGGGGAGGGGCTGGGGTAAGGATGGAGTAGGAGCTGGAGAGGAGTGGGAGCCAGGAGGGGAGGTGGGGGAGTGGTTACTGGAATGGTAGACAGCTGTGTGGAAAGGGCCACCTGACAGCAGCTGTGATCAGGATACAGTAAGCTCACAGAGACCTTGAAGAGAGAATCCAGGATGAGGGGGGAAATACCTCACCTCACTCTTCCCTCCTTTTTAACTCCTGCTGGGTATTTCCTTTTGGCCAAACTGGAAGCCAGAGGGCAAGGAAGACCTTTGATGTAGTCCATATTGGTAAGATTGGGGGACACAGAGCAGGAAGGCAAAGTGGATGGGGTGGGAGGAATGAGAGATTTCTAGCATACACATACCTGAAATAACTACAGTTCATACTTTGTCATATATTCTTAGAATTATTATGTCCTCTCAGACCTAGGGCCTGGCCAACTAGAAGAGTTATTAAGAAGGACTCATCCATTCAGAGGACAGTTGTGTAATAGCTCGTGACACTCATGAAACACTCTCTAAGGGCCTGTTTCCTTTGTTATTGAAACTTTGAATAGGAGGGTTGGCAACAGATGGATCTTAGCTCACATGTTTGAGCATGTTAGAAATATCACATTTTAAAATTGCTTTTAAATGAACATAAATATGACCGTGATCCAAGCATAGCATGTTGGTGAGACACCCACTTCAGTTATTTGGGATTCCCCGTCTCCACTAGCTGTACAAACATCCTATGGTCTTATCTAGCACTGTAGCTTGAGGAGATCCCCAGTCATCAGATGTCTCTCCACACTGATTAGGGATGAGATGCTCATTTACTGAATGGACACAGTATCTTCAGATTCCTTGTCCCTGCTGCTTCCATCCAACCCTCTGGGTAGGGAAATCTTTGGCAAGACTAGATGCCCAGCTTCCCTGAGCCCATCATAGAGTCCTCCTTGGGTCCTGATATGGAGAAATACTCATGTCTCTGCTACTGAAAGGACCCACAAACCCTGACCTCTCTTCTCTTGCTGCTTTCAAATGCCCTCCATTCCGATACAGGAACATGTGGCTTGATTTTGTCAAGGAATATAATCCTTTTCAAAATAGAAAAGCCACTGGCTACAAGCAGCTTCTACTTCCAGCTCTGCCACAAACCTCCCTCTCCTGGATCTCTGCTGGAAATGGGAAGAGAGAAAAATATAAGAATGCAATGCATATGTAATATCTCAGTGACTGATAATTCAATATTTTCCAGTTCAGTTCATAGGTCGTTTCTTTTTATTTTAGCTGATTTATTGTTAATTGTTTCATTTTTTAAAAACGATACCTTAGGAATATTCAGGAGAGGCCTAAAGTGCTTTATAAGGATCTAAACCAGCCTATCCGATCAATTTTTTTAAAAAAGAGGGCAATTATAAGTGTACCCAAACTACTACCCAACTCTGCTGATTTAGCAAGTTTCTCTATTCTGAAATTACACAGGTATATAGTTTCATCTAGATGACTAAATGGCTTCCCTTCTAAAACTGAAGAGTGGTTTTGGGAGGATAGCCCATGAGATTCAGCACCTAGATAACATGGTGATTCCAAAATAAACAGCTATTATAATCGGTTTTTAAAATTATTTTCATCAATATCATTACCAATATAAGCAAGCCCATTTTCCATTCAGGAGAGTGTACATGGACTGGTACAGGAACATGTTGTGAAATATCTCTCATGACACCCAAAAACACCTAGAAAGTAAAGAAGGTAGCCATTAAATATAAGGCTCGTCTTGCCTAAGACAAATTTCTGGCACAGAATAAATGTTCAAAAATGATAATTCTCTCTCCTCTCTCCATTCCCAAAAGGAAAGGGTAAAGAATATATTCCTAAAATCTGTGGTTCTCAACCTGAGGTCCCCAGACTCTTAAGAGTCTTTAAAGATACCATTACGAATTGAAGAGCTGTTTTCTTTTCTTTTTTTCCTAATTCATTAATTCATTATGAAGCTAACACTTAGCTGAGCTTTTTCTAGAATCAAATTAGATAATATATTTAAAAGTGCGTCATGAACTGTGAACTATCAAAATTATGGTTGTTTGCTTGCTTATAGAAATGCCAATTATTAAAAGTTGTATATATTTTTTTTGGAAAATAAATTCAAAATGTAAAAGTCTATAAATAAGAGAATAGAAGTTGGAGATAGTCTAGATTTTGTTTAAAAATATAAAGTTAGATAAACAATTTAGAAAAATCTTAGGATAAGAACTAAAAGATTACAAATAGAATATGTAAATTCCAAAATTCCAAAGAAAACTCCATTGGTCCAACAGAAAGTAGGAGGGAAGAGGGAAGGATACAAAGAAAAAGTATGATGAACAGAAAACACAAAGTGGAAAGGTAGAAATATACATCCCATATGTCAATAATCATAATGAATATACATGGATTCAACTCATTAAAAAGAAAACCTCAGATTGGATTTTTTTAAAGGCACAGAATCCAGTTTCATGGTCTTTCTCAAAGTGCTCTTAAAATTATCCAGAAAAGTTCAAAAGAAAAGGATGCAAAAATATATACCAGGCAAATTCTAAGCAAAAGAAAGCTGGTATAGCAAAATTAATGCAAAAACATTAGTAGTGTTCACTCATAGGAGCACGGCACGTCACAAACACCATACCAAGCAGATGTAGTCAGTATACTGAACAAGAACTACTGGTGAGATATGGTCAAAACGCAACTTTATTTTTGTCTAATCCTGTACATTTAAAAAGCTTTTCCCAGGCCCCGTGGCTTTGCTGCTCACTGTGAAGACTCCTACAGTCACTTTAAATAAAAAATTGAGCCTTATTTCAATGATTAGAACCCCCAGTCCCAAATAATAAAGGACCCTCTAAAACTATTTAGAGTTGAACCTTCTCCTCCCTCAGCTAGCACCAACTTCAGGTGGATCTACGACTTTTGGGAGAAAGGATGTGCTGAGTTTCTTCTTTCCCCATGCTCCCCAGCTTGCTGATTTTGACTTCAGGCCTGTCTTGGGTTGAAGGGAGGGAGTAAGCAGAAAGTTCTTGACTGGTCGCATAGCGAGTTGGCTTCATGCTCTCTGAGTCTAACTGATGTTTAAATCTGACTCTTTCTCACCTGAGGCTCCCCTACTGCAACTCCGGTGTCAAGAGCGAAACATTCTAGTGCTGTTTCCCCTCAGCTCCGGGTTTTCCAGTTGTCCATTCCAACCAGTTTTTCTGGTGGAATCCACAGCACTCCCTAACAGTTCTCTTCAGCAACACTGAGCAGCTTGCTCTCCTGCACGGCCCACTTCTGGTACTTGAGAAACACCCATATATCTTTTGCTCACAACAAATTGGGAATGTAAACATCCCAATAAAGTCACCTCTCCTTTGCTCCCACCATCACCACAGTCACGTTCTCTAGCCCATAAGATTTCTCCTGCTGGAGTCGGATTCCATTTCACTGTTCCTGCAAACTCAGGAAGATACAAATCAAGCTGCAAGGGCTCCAGCTGATGCCCTGGGGTGAAGAGGAAAGCATTCCAACTTTTCCCCCTGGGAAGCCCACTCCAAAGAAATCCTCCACACAAAAATTCCATCTCCATATCTCCTCTGTCTTGACCCTTTTAATTCTCCTTGTAAGTTTTAGAGCAGCTGCTTTAAGTTTGGTAAGGTTATTTCCTTTGAAAACCTGGCTTTAGAATTTCATATCTAGTATATCTTGATGTGTAAGAGGAAACTTCCAGTTTAACATCCTGTTGTGCAAATTTAAACCAAGCAATTCCCCAGTCCTGGAAGGTCACCATCGAAAGTTTAAAAACATTTAAAAGGTAAAGTATGGGCTTGGGAGTGTGAGGAAGCTGGGTTAGAATACAAGCTGTGCAGCTTCCTAGATTTAGGGCCTTGGGAAATACACTTAACCTCTCTGAGTTGTTTTTCCTCGTGCAAGGGAAATACTGCTCCATACCTCACAGGATTGCTATGGGGATTAAAGAGAGAATCAACCCAGAACACCAAACACTGCCTCTGTCCCTTAGTGAGCACTCAGGTAAATGTTAGTTCCCTTCCCACCCTGCCTCTTCCCTTCCTTTAAAAATATGCCTTTGACACAGTCTACCATGAAGAGCATTTGTAAATGGAACAGCAAAAAGGGGAAACGCAGGTATGATCTTCAGTGACATGTCTGTATTCCAGAATCACTAGACGATTACAGTATAGAAAAGGGGACAATATTATCACACTATTCTCCCTCTGGGACTTACCCACCCAGGGGAGTTGAAGGTAGGGGACACAATCATCATGCCATCAACTGGTTCATGTGTTTTCCTGAACCTTAATTTTAGCTTCTAGTTTAAAAATCAGTAGAGCAGGGGCACGTGGCATAGTGGTTAAACTTGTGCACGCCACTTCAGCAGTCCAGGGTTCGCAGGTTTGGATCCTGAGTGTGGACATACACACTGCTCATCGAGCCACACTGTGGTGGCATCCCACATACAAAAAATAGAGGAAGACTGGCACAGATGTTAGCTCAGGGACAATCTTCCTCACCAAAAAAAAAATAAATAGAGCATGTGTATTTAGAGTTCCAGAACTGGAGACTGAGAGTTTCAGCACCAAACTCATCAAGAGCCACAGGAACTGGTAAGATCCTGTCCCTCTTCTGACTTCATCTATCAAAGATGGTAAAATAGCTGATATTACTTAGTATGTGTGGGACACTAAGTGGTCTGTATAATAACTCATATAAACCTCAAAACAACCCTAAGGGGAAGTAATGTGATTATCCCCATTTTAGGAAAGGGGCACAGAGTCCAAGGACACACAGCTAAAAGTGCTCGACCTGGGACTTGAATCCAGTTAGTTAAGCTCTTAACTACTATACTATCCTGCCTCTCTGAAAAATAGTACAGCTACTGAGAAATGTGAAACTTGAAATCTCATCTGTGAAAGCACCCTGACCCTATGATCAGTTCAGGCCCTCCTAGAAGCAAATGCCAGGACAAGCTTAGATATACAAGAGATTTATTGAGGAAATACCTGTGAAAGATAAAGGGAGAAGGAGCAGGAGAAGATGGAGAGAGCCTTCACACTGTGATGCACGTCTCACACCTGTTAGAAGAAGGAGGGAAGAAGGGAGGATTAGGCAGGAAGAAGCCCAGTCTGCAGGGCAATACTGAGAAAGTCTGCCCCAGGCCAATGGGGAGTATGAACAGAGATTAAAGGAGTCCTCCAGTGAGCAGAAGGGCCGGCTCAAGCCGCCCAAACAGGCTCAGTTATGGCATGGGAGCACCTGGGGAAAGGGGGGCCTTAGCATAAATGTCAGAAGAGATCCAAAGGTTCTTCTGAGGAAATATCTGAGCTATGTGACTCCAGGGCCACCAGAGCCCTGGTGACTTTTTCCTGGCAGTCATCCCAATACCTTCTACTGCCTGAGGCCTGAGCCCTTTGCAAGGACCCTGAACTTGATCCCTCTACGCTGCCTCACCACAGGGCCTCCCACTCTCATGCAGTGTCCCCTTAGAGCCAGGGCATCCTGGTTAGCAGAGGGCTCTCTCCAGAGTCCAGGGCCCTCAATGCATTCTGCTCTGGAGTTGGCCAGGCAAGTCACTTCTGGGACATGTGACTGAGATACCAGCCTTCTGCCTAGGCAGGGAGGTGGCGAGGGGCCCAGAGAACCAGGCTCTGGATGCCACTGACCCTCCACCATCGATGCCTTCAAAAGCATCTTCACACCAGCTCACAGCTTGACTGTCCTGGCTCCCAATTCGTGGGCTGGGCCTGCAGTGCACAGGGATGTTCACACAGGAGGTGAAACCCCTTTTCTCCTGAGCTGCAGGACCACGTGCCTTTGCAAGCTCCCTTTCCCTGGGGTCTCCTGTGCCTCTGGGCCTGGGCTGACGCAGACAGCAGAAGCATGCACCAGGCACACACAGAGCTACAGTCACCGCAGAACCACCCAAACAGGCCTGTGCACATTCGAGGCTCTTCTGGGAATCTGAGAAAGGTGGGCGGGAGAGGGCTGGAGAGGTCTTGTCCGAGGTCTAACCCCATTTTGGGGGGCTACTTCACTGGACTCTGAGAGAAGGACCAGCTCCTTCTGCTTCAGCCCCAACTTACCTGGTTGGACATCTGCTCACCCAAAGTCTGTCCCAACCAGTGTTTCCAGTTAGGAATCCTTGGGGCTTTATCTCCTCCCCTACAAAAGGTTCCCGAAAGAGGAAGGGAAAAGGGGGGAAGGGCAAAGGTCTCTGACCTGTGATGGGGACAGTCCCTGTCCTCCAGGTAAGTATGTCAAGGACAGCCCAGCCATCAGCCTAGGAGGGTCTGGTGCCTGCTGCAGGCTGGAGCAGAGAAACCAAAGTCAGACCTCCCTGCAGAGGAGTGTGGCTTGGGTGAGGCCTTCCAAATTCTACCTGAGCACCACCCCTCAGGACGCCAGGGGGATGGATTTATCTTGACTTGTAAAACTGCCACAGTGAGCCCCTGGACCCTCACCTCATTCCAGCCAGAATCCAGCTCGACCAGCACCCATCAGGCTGCCATAATCTTGAACACTGGTCTGGAGACATGAAGATCCCCCGAAATGACATCTTAGAAAAAACAAAAATCAAAGAGCATGTTCATTCTTGCTTTGCTTCATAGAAACTTAATTTTCTTTTCTTTTCTTTTTCTTTCTTTCTTTTTTTTTTTTTCCTGAGGAAGATTCACCCTGAGCTAACATCTGCTGCCAATCTTCCTCTTTTTGTATGTGAGCCACTGCCACAGCACAGCCACTCACAGACAAGTGGTATAGGTCCATGACCTGGAACTGCAGCCAGGCCACTGAAGTGGAGTATGCCGAACTTAACCACTAGGCCACTGGGGCTGGCCCAGAAACTTAATTTTCTTATATTACACTTGTCATTTTGTCTTTGTAAATTTTTTTTGAGGCATATAATCCCTAAGCTAACATCCAGCACCAATACTCCTGTTTTTGCTGAGGAAGATTGGCCATGAGCTAACATCTGTGCCCATCTTCTACCTTATATGTGGGACACCTGCCACAGTATGGCTTGATGAGCAGTGCGTAGGTCCACGCCTGGGACTGAACTGGCAAACGCTGGGCCACTGAAGGGGTACGCATCAACTTAACCACTATGCCACCAGGCTGGCCCCTTGTTGTAATTTTGAATTTTTTGTTTTAGTGCTTTAGAGATGCATTCACCCCTTGAATTCTTATGAATATTTTCTTTTTCTCTCTTTATAGATTACACTCCCTCTGGGCACACAGATAACTGTACTTACTAGTCCCAAAGCCCCCCAGCCCCTTGCTATTAGGTGAGGCCACATGACTAGTTCCAGGCAATCAGCTGTGCACAGCAGTGACTTATGTTACTTCTGAGGTTACTGTACAAGAGTGGGTGACAGATCTCTCTGACACTGTCCCCTTGTCACAGTGACCAGCAATGTTCCAGGTTGTGAAGCCTCCTTCAGCTGGTGTCCCTGACAGACTATAGGAAGCAAAGAACCCCTCACCCCTGGCCTTCACCAACACATGGGCATTTATTGTGTGCTAGAAATAAACCTTTGCTGTGTTAAGCCACTGAGGCTTGAGTGTTGTTACTCTAGCATAAGCTTAGCCTAACCTGATAAACTCAGGGATGGCTCTCAAAGTTTAGAGTGCAATGGAGTCATCTGTGACACTTGTTAAAGTGCATATTGTGGGGCCAGCCCATGGCTTAAGTTGGCGTGCTCTGCTGCGGTGGCCCAGGGTTTCCCCGGTTCAAATCCTGAGCACGGACATGGCACCACTCATCAAGCCATGCTGAGGGCGGCATCCCACATGCCACAACTGGAAGGACCCAAAACTAAAAAAAAAATATACAACTATGTACCGGGGGGCTTTGGGGAGAAAAAGGAAAAATAAAATCTTTAAAAAAATGCATATTGTATGACAAAAATATAGTGGGGGACAGACACGGATTTGTGATGATTGGAGAGAACTACTAGACTATCTTATCAACTGATTGACAGATCCTTTTGAATTTTATAATTTTTCATTTTGTTAACCTTATAATAGTATTTGTTACCCAGGTAATAGATACTCTATTTGGAAAACTGAGAAGGCACAAGAAAAAAGGAAAAATTAAGATAAAAATCCAGAACTCTGTCACCGGAATATTAACCTTCTGACCTGCTGGTGTGTTATCATGGCAGGAAATTTCCTTTGAAAAAAGACCATCTTTTCCCTGAAGGAGAGAAAAGGAAAGAACCCATAGTACTCCTTTCGAGAGAGCTCCATCAGCTCCCCCTAAACACACACACAAGCACGCAGGCGCGCGCGCGCTAGGCAAGAATGTGGGGAACGCAGTCCTGGAAAAGGATTTGCTTCCACGACTGCCCGACCGCCCCCGCCCCCACCCCCACCCCTACCCCTGGGGACCCATCTGCAGGGAACCGGGGTGCTTACCTCTCTTTCGTAACCTTCCACTCGACACGCCCACATCCTCCGCAATAGGAAGCTGGCACCCACGCAGGGGTCCCGCCCACCTCCCCAGCATTCTCTATTGCCCACCATTTTCTGAATCAAAATGGTAGAGGGCGTGGCTGTGGTGTGACAACTGCAGTACAGGACCTGCCGCGGGGGTCGCTTACATTCGCTTCTTTTCCGTGGTTTGCAGGTGGCTCTTGCCTTCACATGCGCTTGCAGGTTACCCGGGCATTTTCCTCCTCCTCTTTCCTTGGGCCAGAAGCCAGCCTGCTTTCGAATAGGGAGCTGGTACCCAAACCTGACCACTGTCCCCTCCCCAGATTCCTCCCCCAAGCCCACCATTTTTTTGCCCCCAAATGGACTGGAGCAGGGGCCGGAAAGGGGTATGGGCAATGCAGTTCTGGACCCGCTTTGCTGTTGACCCTCGCCTTCGGATATCCTCTGCTCTTTCAAACCTCCTCAGATCCGGGACAGGAGGTAGTCTCCTCCTCTGTCTGGTGTCCAGAAGCGCGCCTGCCTGCCTCCAGGGTAATCAGGAGATGGTGTTCAGGCGGGAAAGAGGGCTCAGACTACACAGTGACTTAAATTCACGTCTGCCTTTTGTCCAGTGAGGCCTCTGTTAACTGAGCTAGGGTCCCCAAATTAACCCTCCGAATGGCACCGCAGCAGGAGCCGGGTCGACGCTCCCCACCCCCCTCCACAACTTGACACTGCTAATCTTTTCAGTCTGCGCCAGAAGCATGAAAAGTGTATCATATCCCTGGAATTTCTATTTGCCCTTCTCAGATTATCATGGAGGATCAGTCCCTTGGGGTTAATCGACCATGTCTGTTTTTCTCGCCCGCCGGCTAGACTCTCCACCTCCCCTCCCCCAAGACCCGAAGGTCTACCATTTCTCTTGCAGTTCTGTTCAGGCATGAAATGGGGTTCAGGAAATGAGGCTCAGAGTGAAGAGTCAGAGATTCTTACTAGCTCTTTTAAATTTTTGCCAGTTCTGTTCCTTAAGGTTATTATTATCATTACTGATAGTAATATCAGCCTACATCCTATTTGTCTTTAAAAGATAGAAAAGAGCTATCTATTGTCATTTGAGAAGCAAGAGGTGGATTCAAGAGTATATGTGGGTAAACAATAATCCAGCCACCTGTTTTCCCTACTCAGTGATAATACAAATATAGATCCTTTAGGCAGCCACTTTTTTGAAGGTTTGAAATGTACAGAGCAGCTGGAGGCGCCCCTAGTGAGGGGCCCCTGTGGGGGAGGACTTTCCATGAAGTCAGCCTCTGAGGTCACATAATCTCACAGTGCCAAGGACACCTTGGAATTTCAGAGTTTAAAAGCTGGTCACAATGTTCTGGTCTTCAAAATTATTAATTCAACCTCCACAATTGCTCTATTTCCCAGTTCTCTACCACATCCACATCCTTATTAACCCTTTCCAATTGCAACCAAAATTTCCTACTACTTCTTATCATCCCAGGGACACATCTAGGTTGTGGGGCCTGAAATTTACAATTTGAGGGACCCTCTTTAAGATGCAGGCAATTAGATACCAAAGTTAATATTTATTTATAATGAGAAAAGAAATCACAACAAATTACAAAATTTGAACAGCTGACATATACAAAACATCCCAATTTCCATACCAATGACATTTTTATTAACTGTCTGGCACACCTCTACGATTTTTGGCTACAAACTCTTTGATCCTCTCTTCATATGGCATTTTTTAAATATCATTTTTCCTAGAGAAAAATGTAAAGGTAATTTAACCTTTCCTTTGCATGATTAATCAGTTTGTTATTATTACTACTGATAAAAATTCCAGCATTGCAACTCATTGGTGATGGGTAAATTTTTAGTATTGTCAAATTTGAGTAAACTGCTGTCAACCTCTGTCAAGTTTCTTTCTTTTTTTTTTTTAAGATTGGCACCTGAGCTAACATCCGTTGCCAATCTTCTTTTTGTTTCCTTCTTCTTCTTCCTCTCCCCAAAGCCCTCCAGTACTTAGTTGTATATTCTAGTTGTAGGTCCTTCTAGTTGTGCTGTGTGGGATGTCGCCTCAGCATGGCCTGATGAGCAATGCCATGTCCGTGCCCAGGATTCAAACCAGTGAAACCCCAGGCCGCCGAAGTGGAGCGCAGGAACTTAACCACTGGGCCACGGGGCCAGCCCCTCAAGTTTCTTTCTTATGTGGGCTTAAGATTTAAGTTATCCTGTGCAGATTCATATCTTAAATATTCTTTTTTTTTTTTTTTGAGGAAGATTAGCCCTGAGCTAACTGCTGCCAATCCTCTTTTTGCTGAGGAAGGCTGGCCCTTAGCTAACATCCATGCCCATCTTCCTCTACTTTATATGTGGGACACCTGCCACAGCATGGCTTGACAAGCAGTGCATACGTTCACACCCGGGATCCGAACCAGCAAACCCCGGGCCGCCAAAGTGGAACGTGCACACTTAACCACTGTGCCACTTGGCCGGCCCCTTAAATATTCTTAATAATGACACTCACAAACCAGTGTGATGTCAATGTTCTGAAGGTGAGCAGAATTTGCCACCCCCAAATATGCCTCTTGGGCACAAGGATTATTTTAGGCTGATTATTTTTAAGAAACAGCAGACATAGAAACTCAGAAAACCAGAAGTTACCCTTTCTAGGAGACAATTACATTTATACAGGAAATCTCCGTTTGTAAGCGTGTCTCCCTCTCTGTACTGTACCAGGGAGAGAAAGTTGACTCTAAATCTCTAGCAACTCCTATCAATGGGGAGGCAAGGACTTAAATCTGCATGACACCCTTCCCCTTGGTGACTGTGCTTTGCCTGAAAACCTCCCATAACTTCCCCCACCAATATCTTTTGTCTTTAGCTGGAGATGGTATTTAAGGTGGTGGCTTGGGCCATTTCAGGCAGTTACTCAGTTTTCCTGGGTCTCTCCCATGTATACAGGAGGTATACATGGTATTAAACTTGTTTGTTTTTCTCTTGTTAATCTGTCTTTTATTATAGGGAGTTCTCAGCCAAGAACCTAGAAGGGTAGAGGGAAAATTATTTCTCCTCCCCCACGGTCCTCATTGTAGTAGTGATTTTGAGTTTCATGGTGTCTTAGTCAGTGTCAGTATTTCATGCCAAATCACCAAGAAATTAACATGAACCTGTGTAGATGTGACTGGGCAAAGCCACAGGCATGGCTGGTGTAGCAAAGACCAGGAGTCCATTTTTGATAAATCATATTGTACTTATAGGGCAGTAATGGGAGCCAACACTAAAAAAGTATCTTGGAATCAGGTAATGAAGTGGGAAATAGTATCAAACGCTGGCAAGTGGCTGATGTTAAACCATCGTGCTTTTAGTTTGAGCTATAGAATTTGTCCATGGTTCACTAAGCATCTGAAAGGCAAGTATAGTGTTAGGCTCATTAGCATTAGAGTCAGGCAACCGTGGTTTGAATCCTAGAGCTTCTACTAATTACCCTGTGAAATCTTACTAGTAATTACAGTCATGCACTGCATAACAAAGTTTCAGGACAGACCACATATACGACCGTGGTCCCATAAGATTAGTACCATATAGCCTAGGTGTGTAGTAGGCTATACCATCTAGGTTTGTTTAAGTGCACTCTAAGATGTTCACATGACAAAATCACCTAATGAGGCATTTCTCAGACCACGTCCCCATTATTAAGCCACACATGACTGTACCTAATTATACATGGAAGGGACTGAGGAACACATGAATAAATTATCCAATTAATCTGAAACTAAATGTAATTCCAAGTCAACTTCTCCTTAGCTTGATCCCAAACATGCCCGCTTCCATCTCACCACCAACATGAGGGGAAGTCAGAGTGGGAAAAGAGAGTCTTAAATTGTGGTCAATATTCTTGCTTTTGCTAACTTTTACAGAAATATATGAGATATAGTATGGCCCCTGTATTAGTTTTCTATTGCCATGTAACAAAATACAAAACTTAGCTGCTTAAAATAACACCCATTTATTTGGCTCACAGTTCGGTAAGTCAGAAGTCCAGGCATGTTGTGACTGAGTTCTCCGCTCAGGATTTCATAAGGCTGAAATCAAAGTGTGAGCCAGGCTGCATTCTCATCTGGAACTTTGAGTGCTTTTCCAAGCTTTCATGTACGGAATTGAAAAAAGACGGAGTCTCTCATATTAAGGCACTAAAATGGAGCCAGGCAGAAGAGGAGAAGGACAAATTCCTCCTTCAGGATGAACTCTTGAACTCATTAGATGCCTGAAATGCATCTGCAAGTCTTCTCAAGGAAGATAAGATTATCGAGATACAGACCTCATTCCTGTCAAGGTCATCTTCTACATTCCTAGGTTTTAATGGCTTGTGTCAGCTGACCCTCACCCCATGACTACCTTGGGCCTGGAATTTGTTAAAAGACATTCCTCCCCGCCCCCACTTTTTTTTTTTTTTTTTTTTTTTTTGCCTTCATTAGCCACGACTGTAAAACCTTCCCTCTCCGTTCAACAGCCAGAACACAACTGGAACACAGATTCAATGTTGAATCAATGTTGAATCTGTGTTCCAGGGTTGCAGTTCTAATAAACCCCAAGTAAACTTCGTTTTCTTTAAGCCTATCAGAGTCTACCTCATAATTGGTCGAATACAGTTATGGCAGAATTCAGTGCCTTGTGGTTGTAGGATTGAAGTCCTACTTTCCTCTTGGCCATCAGCGGGGGGCCATTCTTAGCTCAGATGCCACCCACATTCCTTGCCACATGGCCTCTCTATCTTCAAAGTCAAAGTGGAAAATCTCCTTCACATTGAACCCCTTTCCTATTTCAAATCTCTCTGACTTAAGGAAAGGCCATCTCTTTAAGGACTCATCCTGTTAGGTCAGGCCCACTTAGTAACGGCCCTTTTGATTAACTCAATGACTTGAGATCTTGATTGCATCTGCAAAATCCCTTTTGCCGTATACCTAACATAATCGTGGGAGCAATATCTCATTATATTCACAGGTTCCATCTACAGTCAGGAAGAGGGAATTACACAGAGTGAAGGTCATTGGGGACCATCTTAGAATTTTGCTTACCATGACCCTTTCTAGAGGCCTCAGATGGTGCCCATACAAATCAAGGGGCCATGAAGATTAAGATTCTTTAGCTTCAAGGTGAATTCACCTCTGCACTACCTTGACCCTTTCAGTTTTTCACTTCACCCATACAACTGTATTCTGCTAATGGGCCCACAAAGCTCACTCATCCATAATTATGGATTAGTTACTGCTTACAGTTCTAACAGAAGTTACAAGCTGAATTGACCAACATTCTTTTTGCTGCTAAGATTTTCAGCATTTACCTAAATTTGGGGTAATTTACATCTTGGGCATGCAATGAAAGGCGGTCATGGTTTCTTGTATATCCACCAGGGTATGTTAGGTTGAGGCTGGTTAGGTTGGGGAAGACACAAAAACCAACCACAAGGAAATGGTACTTGTCCTCTAAAGACATTTGGAAACTTCCTCATTACTGTGCCTGCTACGTGCCCCACATGGGGACAGTTGTTTTGTATAGGCCAGCGGACTATCCCATGTGCTCCCTCACCAGTTTGTGAAGTAGGGATTATTAGCAGGTCAGCAGAAACTTGGAGAAGATAATGTCCAGTGTGGACTGGAGTTATTAGAGAAAAATTCAAAGAATAAGTAAATGACCAAATTAATCTACCTTATTTCCTAATTTCATCTTGCCATTCTCCTGCTCAAAGGCTCTGGATGGTAACCGCACAATCCACTAAATAATCTTAGATTCCCTATCCTAACAGGGCACTTCAGGATCCAACTTGAGTTGCATTCTCTAAGCTTTGCCAACTATTTTTCCTCTGCTCCAGCTAAAAGGGATCCCCAATCAGTGTGACCCAAATATGCTTTTACTTACCCACTCTGTGCTCTTGCTATGCCATTCTCCTAGAATGAGTAATTCCCCCAGACCTGGTACTATAAAGGAATAAGAACAGATAATATAAAGGAATGTATATCTCATGAAGGAATTGCTCCTTAGGATGTTTCAGGAACATAAAAATAGACCATAGGTGCTGAGAGCAGTAAGTAGCCAGTCTTAGGACAGCAAAGGCTTCACACCACCATTCCATTTGAAGAGAACCAGAGAGTTTAACTCAGCCTAGTGACAAAGGGATTCTATCAGAGCACTCTGGACCATTGATTGGTTTGTAGTCTACACCTGACTTCATCACTTTTCATGGTACATACAAGATCTCCTTCACTTTGAACACATTTAATCTCTTTTTCCATCCTTCCTCGTGCCTCCGCTTATACTATATTCCTTTCCATGCACTCTTTGAATAAATATCCTACAACTTGTCTTCTGCCAAACTGAGCATAGGTAGAACTATTCTCCTCTCAGTGAAGTGGATCACGGCCAGCCCTGTCCACAAAAAAGCCCCTAAGTTGACATGCATTGAAAGCTCCCTCCCTGAAGAGCAAATGCAGAAGCGAGGCACTGCCGGCGCCGCCACAGAAAGAAAGTCTAGGCCTGGAGCCTGGACACTAGGCCTTTGAAGTGGTTCACTGAGTAGCAGATGTATCGCCTTGGAGGTTAGTCCAAAGTTCTTTCTGACACCTGACAGGACTGGAAGTTTAAAAAGCAGTGAACTCACAGTTCTGTGCTCCTCTGACTTGGTGAGCATCTCACCTTACACAGGCTGCCAAGACCACTGAGCTTTGACCGCACCATAGTGACAGACAAGACACAGAATAGATTTTCGGCATTCAACCACTTGCACTACCATCTCTTCTATATCCTTTGCATGGTATATTTGCTACTTTAGTAGTAACCAATCTAACGCCACGTTGAACCAAGTTCACATTGTCATTCTCACGTATCTCTGAATTCAGACCAGAATGAAAATTTATAAATATGTATTTGCGAGTGCTACAAAGACACAATTTTATAAATCTTCTTTTGACCTCATTTATAGATGAGAAAGTAGAGACAGAGAAAGATTAAATATGTTGCTAATTTCATCTAGCAAGCAAGAAAAGAGATCAGCTTTGGAACATATGTCTGTGGACTCCCAGCTATTCTTACTAGATTCCTTGACTAGTCTATATAATTCAGAAGGGACTTGCTACCTGCATCTCACCTTCCAGAGCTTTTCATAAGGTTGCAGGGGTCTTCCCTTGGTGAAAGCTGCTCACAGAGAAGTGGGCTCCAGCTGCAGTTACCGCAGCCGCAGCCCGGTGGGCAGCACAGGCCTTTGCAGGTAGCAGGAGCTGAAGGTATCAGGAGGCAGGCAGGGCAGCCAAGCAGGCACAGGCAAGGGGGGAGGCAGTCAGCCCCTGGCAGCTGCTGCCATGACAACAGTCTCCAGGGGTGAGGCCTTTCTCTGGAGGATCTGAGGAAGCCCAGGGTGGGGCTCTGGTTCAGGGATTCCTGGTCCCTGGTGAGGCTGCACTTCTGTGGCAGAACAGAGCCCCCTCCCTCTGAGCCCTCTACAACACAGACTGCAGAGGGCTGGTTTCCCTCTGCAGGGCCTGCCTGCTTGTCATTGAGGAGGCCTGCCCTCCCCGGTCCAGAGGTTCCCCCTGCTGCTGTGGCCTCCGCATTCTTTCCTAATGACACCCATGGCAGTGCTTTGGTCTCAGGACTTGCTGCTGTGTGCTGCAGCAGGCCCTGTCCAGCCTGTGGCTCTCTGGCTCTCCTCTCCTCACCCCTCTGCCCCAGGGGAATTAGCCACGTGGGAAATGCAATGATAAGAGCCTCCTCCTTTCTGCTTCTGGTCTCACACTAACTGGGTCTAGACACACACACACACACACACACACACACACACACACACACACAGACCCTATACATGCCCAGAGAAACAAGGAAGGGGCTGTGAGGAATGGGGCCGTGGGGGGGGGGGGGGGCGCCGCAGCTCAGGCTGCTGGCAAACACTGAGGGACAGGGAAGGCAGGTCCAACCTTGACCCAAAGGAAGGCAGTCCCAGGCTCTGTGCTGGGCAGGACTCAAGCTGTCACTCACTCACTGGAGGGCTCTGGAGGCCTGGAGGCCTTCTACCCCTCTCCTTGCCTCTGTTTGTCCGCCTTCTTCTCCCTGACAGGTGGGGGGAAGGGCTGTGGAAGAACCATGAATGAAGTCCTTCCGGCTCTGGGATGCTATGACTCCACGCTGCCCACCTCAGTGAGCAGGGGCTTCTCTGAGGAACACCATTTGGCCTGAGCGGGGACTCTCCAGACTGTGGCTGCTGCTGCTTTTCTCAGAATCCAGACGAGCTCAGAGCACAGAACTCGTCCTGGGCTGGGCTTCCCTGTGGGGCTCCAGCGTGCTCACAGCCTTACTCTTGGCCTCAGGGACTCTCAAAAGGGCCCAGAATAACCCCAGTCTCAGGTCTGGGGACAGAAGTTGGGACAGAGAAGACAGTCACAATCTTGGGTATTTGGTTCAACAAACTTATATTTAATGAGTGTTCTGTCCTCTGTCCTGTATATGCTGACAAATAAGACACGAATATCCCAGAGGAGCTCATTGATTTATAGGGGAGATAGATGTGTAAACATGCTTTAACACACAGTAATAATAAAGTCTAAGTCACTTGGTGATTTAGGAGCACCAGGAAAGAACCAGCTAAGTCAGCTTGTACTGGTGACTGTCAGGCAAGTCCTCTGGGAGTGTTAACTTACTTGAGTTTTAATGATTGAATAGGAATTTGCTTAACAGAGAAGGGGAGGGCAGTCTAGACAGAAGGAGCAGAATGAGCAAAGGCATGGAGGTTTGGCCTCAAAGGTCTGACTGGACCAAACCAGTCAAAGTCAAAGTGTGGAAAGAACTCAGATGACAAATGTCCAGTACAAAGGCCAGTTTGGCAGTATACCTTATGACCCCACAACTCCACTTCTAGTCATTAATCCTGGAGAAATACTGACACATAGGTGCAAGGAGGCAGGCAAAAAAAAGGGCCCTGCAGCATGTTTGTAACAGCAAAGCGTGGAAACCACCTAAATCTCTGTCATTACAGAATAAACTACAGTATGTTCGCCCTCTTCAATGTATGCGGCGGGTACATATGAATCAGATAGAGATCTAATGTGTGTTTTTTTCAACACACCAAGCAAAGAACTCAATTCTGACACTGAAACACAGTCAAATCCCACAGATTAAGGGCTCAGTCCCACAAGAGTGCATCCTTCTCACTTCAGACGCCAACCTTAAGTCCAGTTGTCACCTGTGCTTCTGACCAACTGGTCATAGTGGAGGTTCCCTCAATCCCCGTCCACTTCAGATTCAATTAACTTGCTAGGTGTTCGATTAGCTTGGCAGATCAGCTCACAGAACCCAGAGAAACATTTACTTATATTTTCCAGTTTATTATAAAGAATATTGTAAATGATACAGATAAACAGCCAGATGAAGAGGTACAAAGGGGGAGCGAGGTCTGGAAGGGTCCTGAACGAGGGCACTTCTGTCCCCAAGGAATGGGGCCACGCCACCCTCCCTGCATGTGGATGCATTCATCAACCTGGAAGCTCATCAAATCTCATCCTTCAAGAGTTTTTACAGAGCTTGACCTGCAGCCCTCCCCACCTTTCCCTTCCCAGAGGTAGGTGAGTGGGACTGAAAGTTCCACTTGGTCTTTCAGGGCACGAGCCCCACCTTGAGGCTATCCAAGGGGCCCCACCCTAGATCACCGTAATAGCATATGCTCAAAAAAGGCTCCTTAGGAAGGACAAAAGACACTCCTATCACTCAGGAAATTCCAAGGGTTCGAAGAGCTTTGTGCCAGGGACTGGGACAAAGACCAAATATTTCTTATTATACCACAATAGGTAACAATAGGGATAGATTTCCAAGACATACTGTTGAGTGAAAGAAAGAACATTTTGTCAAATGAAATGTAGGGTGTAATGCCATTTATATGATGTCATTTAGATTCTATGAACACATGTGTATGTGATTTGTGTTTCTTCTCATGTGAATTACTTCTCCATGTATTTTGCTCATTTTCTATTCAGTGAGTAGAGATTTACATTTTTCAAAGATATCTTAAAACCTGCAAGAGACGTGTAAATATTTCATCCCAGTTTCTCACATGCAATTTAATATTCTGAGTTTTTTTAGTTCAAAGATTTTGAAAGAGATAATTCTTTACTAATTTTTCTGATTGCAAAAGCATGCTTGTAGCAAATTCAAACTCAACAAGAGTGGGGCATGAGAGTGAGGGAGTTTTCCCAACTTTTCTGAATTCCAAAAGATGAATGCCACTAGACTAGGTAATAAGAGAGAAGGTGTGAAATTTTTGGAGTAAGCAAGGCATAATGGTTAAGAGGTCTGACCTAAGGGTCAGACAAATTTGAGTTCAAATCCAGTTTCGTCCGCTAATTGGCTGTGTGACCCTGTGTAAGTCACTCAAACTTTCTGAGTTACAGTTTCCTCATCTATAATAAGGTAATAATGCCTTCCTCAAAGAGTTGTAAGGATTAAAGGAGATCCTAAACATAAAACACCTGGCCCAGGGGCCAGCCTGGTGGTGCAGCGGTTAAGTGTGCATGTTCCGCTTTGGCAGCCCAGGGTTTGCTGGTTCAGATCCCGGGTGCGGATGTTGCATCGCTTGGCAAGCCATGCTGTGGTAGGCGTCCCACATATAAGGTGGAGGAAGACGGGGACGGATGTTAGCTCAGGGCCAGTCTTCCTCAGCAAAAAGAGGAGGATTGGCAGCAGATGTTAGCTCAGGGCTGATTTTCCTCAAAAAAATAAAAATAAAAAACAAAACACCTGGCCCAAAGTAGGTTCTTGATCATTTTGAATTTCTTTTCTCAACTCCAAACAAAGGTGCTGCTCTTTCCTCTACTTTATGCTTTTTGGGGTACCTGTCCATTCATGTGGCCTTCAGACATAGGCCTCTGAGATCAAAGAGAACACTTTTATCTTCACTATAGACATCACCATCAAGGGTTGGGGTTGATGGAATACCCATATGGATGAATGTCATGGCACGTGTGCAAACAAAAATAAAGGAATACTTCAAGTAAAATATATGTTATAAAAGGTATAACTACAAACACATAAATGAATACATAAAGGTATGTGCATAGATAATATACAAACATATAAAGTAATATACATATATACTATATATAAAAATAAATTGACATGGTATATAAAAAGAGATATATACACACACACAATGTAAGTACATGTATCTTGTAAGGGAGGAAAAATAATTTTACCTTTACCCTTCTAGGTTCTTGGCTGAGACCCCTCTGTATTAAAAGATTAACAAGAGAAAAACAAACAGAAGTTTACTAACATGTATACCTCCTGTACACAGGGGAGAGACCCAGGAAAACTGAGTAACACCCCAAAATGGCCCAAGCCACCACCTTAAATACCATCTTCAACTAAAGACAAAAGAAAGATGCTTGAGTCGGGGGAGGCCAGTTATGAAAGGCTATCAGGTAGAATACAAAACCTCAAGGCAATGAATAGAACTAGAATCTGACATCAACATACATGTATTATAGTTTCTACTGAAAACATAATTTTACTCTCTCTGGTCAGCCCCATTTCTATCAGAGATAACCAAAATAAGACTAATTTGTTTGCAAAATAAGTCTAGTCTCATTAAACTTGGCCTGATTATTTACATAAGTGCAGCAAGAATAGTGATTGACCATATAGACTCTTTTAAATCTGCTTTCCAGGAACTTTTTTTTTCTTTTGGTGAGGAAGATTAGTCCCGAGCTAACATCTGTTGCCAATCTTCCTCTTTTTGCTTGAGGAAGATTATCCCTGAGCTAACATCTGTGCCAATCTTCCTCTATTTTCTATGTGGGGCCACTCCACAACATGGCTTTATGAGCAGTGTTTAGGTCCACACCTGGGATCTGAACCTGTGAACCCCAGACCACCGAAGCAGAGTGCGCAAACTTAACCACTATACCGCTAGGCTGGCCCTTTAACTTTTCATAAGATATCTCCATTGGACTTTTAAAAACCTCTTGAGGCCAGAAAGACAAGCCAAGAGCTCACTATGAGACTTTGCTTACAATACCTACAGATTTGGGTGAATTCCTCTCTTCTTGAGGTCTCCAAAATATTCTGAGGTTACTGGGCCTGCCATGAAGTGACCTTTCTTTCCCTGCTAAGGCTGCAGTAAACCATGTAAGCAAGGTATCAGGCTGGTTTTCCAAGGGATTTTATGGCTAAACAAAGTCAACTTTAGTTCCTTAAATCTGTGTGGTCAAATGTGAATCTAGGTACATTCTCAAATATGACATTCCAGTGGTAAGGGAACAGAATATGATACCCCAAAATGTGCCTCTTTGCCATGAAGATTATTTTAGGCTGGTTATTTTTATCTTATTTTATTTGGTGAGGAAGATTGGCCCTGGGCTAACATCTGTTGCCAATCTTTCTCTTTTTGCTTGAGGAAGATTGTTGCTGAGCTAACATCTGTGCCAATCTTCCTCTATTTTGTATGCGGGATGCTGCCACAGCATAGCTTGATGAGTGGTGAGTAGGTCCACACCCAGGATCCAAACCCGCAAACCTCTGGCTGCTGAAGCGGAGCACGTGAACTTAACCACTACAGCGCTAGGCCGGCCCCTGGGTCGATTATTTTTGAGAAGCCACAGACACAGGAGAAGCTCTGAATGCCGAATAGAAGTAACCCTTTGGTTAGGAATACTTATATTTATAAGAGAAATCTCCATCTGTAAGGGTGTCTCCCTCTCAGTCCTATATCAGAAAGGGAAGGATGACTAAATCTCTAGAAACCATCATCAAGGGAGAAGGCAACGACTTAAATTTACATGACAACCTTACCCTTGGTACTGTGTTTTGCCTGAAAACCTCCCATAACTCCTGCCGGCCCCCCATCCCCATCTTGCACCCCCTGCAACATCTTTTGTCTTTAGCTGGAGATGGTAGATGGTATTTAAGGTGGTGGCTTGGGCCATTTCAGAGAATTAGTTTTCCTGGGTATCTCCCATGTATAAGGAGGTATACATGTTATTAAACTTTTGTTTGTTTTTCTCCTGTTAATCTGTCTCTTATTACAGGGGGCTCTCAGCCAGGAACCTAGAAGGGAAGAGGGAAAATTATTTTTCCTTCCCTACACAGTCAAAGCCTTGGTAATATAACCAATGTTTCTAATTGTGTTCTGTTACAAGGAGAACAGATTCTTTTTTTTTTTGAGGACGATTAGCCCTGAGCTTACTACTGCCAGTCCTCCTCTTTTTGCTGAGGAAGACTGGCCCTGAGCTAACATCCGTGTCCATCTTCCTCTACTTTATATGTGGGACACCTACCGCAGCATGGCTTGCCAAGTGGTGCCATGTCCGCACCCGGAATCCAAACTGGCGAACCCCAGGCTGCCAAAGCGGAACGTGTGCACTCAACCGCTGCGCCACCGCCACCGGGCCAGCCCCAGGAGAACAGATTCTTGTGCAAATAACCACATTGCCGTGAAAATTATAGTACTCATTAAGAGTTTCCGAATTCTGGAGGGATCAGGTCCAGTGTGAGTCAGGGTTGAGGCATTCCCTTCCCCAATATTGTCTCTCGCCCCCTGCCGCACTTTTCCAAGTTTCTCTCCTTTGTTAGCTGTGTTTAACTCGCGGTTCTGACTTTGGTCACCAGATGGCGAGCTTACTCCAATATTCTAAATAATCTTCATGACAGGTAGTGTCTTGGTAAAGAGGTGTAAAGAAAAAGTTCATTTTTTACACACAGGTCATGAATTAACACATTCAATAGAATCCCACTTGTGTTTGAAAATATATATTCACAGAAAAGGATAGAAGGATATACCAGTGGATTCTTTCTTTCTTCTTTTTACAAAAAGCTTGAGCAGAAAGTACAAATAGTTCCCATATATTCCCTAACATATTCCCACACAATATCCTCTATTATTAAAATCTTGCATTTTTGCGGTACATTTGCTACAATTGATGAGCCAATATTGATTTTCATTATTAATTAAAGTCCATAGTTCACATTAGGGTGCTGTACACTTCTGATGTTGTGCGTTCCACGAGTTTGGAAAAATTTATAATGACATTCATCATTGTAGTATCATACAGAATAGTTTCACCGCCCTAAATATTCCCTGTGTTCCACCTATTTATCTACAGTCTTCTGGACTGGAGTCTTCATTCATTCATTTAATTCAATAAATATTCATAGGGTGCTTACTATGTGCCAGGTACCACCAGCCACAATCCATATTTCCATGTCAATGTATTTTCCAAACTCTAGACACTTATATCTAACTGCCTACTGGACATTTCCACCTGGAAAAAGATAATAATATGAAAACTCACCCAAATATACACACCAACAAGGATATAATACTTAGCAAGTCTAAAACAGTTATTCCCTAAGCCATCTCAGTCCCGGAAAGCTACAATCTAAATTGGAGGCAGTGTGGTAGAAAGGAGAGAATGCAGAATTGGATTCAGACAAATCTGAGTTAGAACGCAAGATCTACCCCTTATTTATCTATATAATCTTATTCATTATTTGTAAAAAGAATTGAGCTTAGATTAGTATTTTTGAATGAGAGAGGGAGGAGTCTTTGGGCATTTTGCAAGGACCCTGAACTTGATCCCTCTACGCTGCCTCACCACAGGGCCTCCCACTCTCATGCAGTGTCCCCTTAGAGCCAGGGCATCCTGGTTAGCAGAGGGCTCTCTCCAGAGTCCAGGGCCCTCAACGCATTCTGCTCTGGAGTTGGCCAGGCAAGTCACTTCTGGGACATGTGACTGAGATACCAGCCTTCTGCCTAGGCAGGGAGGTGGCAAGGGGCCCAGAGAACCAGGCTCTGGATGCCACTGACCCTCCACCATCGATGCCTTCAAAAGCATCTTCACACCAGCTCACAGCTTGACTGTCCTGGCTCCCAATTCGTGGGCTGGGCCTGCAGTGCACAGGGATGTTCACACAGGAGGTGAAACCCCTTTTCTCCTGAGCTGCAGGACCACGTGCCTTTGCAAGCTCCCTTTCCCTGGGGTCTCCTGTGCCTCTGGGCCTGGGCTGACGCAGACAGCAGAAGCATGCACCAGGCACACACAGAGCTACAGTCACCGCAGAACCACCCAAACAGGCCTGTGCACATTCGAGGCTCTTCTGGGAATCTGAGAAAGGTGGGCGGGAGAGGGCTGGAGAGGTCTTGTCCGAGGTCTAACCCCATTTTGGGGGGCTACTTCACTGGACTCTGAGAGAAGGACCAGCCCCTTCTGCTTCAGCCCCAACTTACCTGGTTGGACATCTGCTCACCCAAAGTCTGTCCCAACCAGTGTTTCCAGTTAGGAATCCTTGGGGCTTTATCTCCTCCCCTACAAAAGGTTCCCGAAAGAGGAAGGGAAAAGGGGGGAAGGGCAAAGGTCTCTGACCTGTGATGGGGACAGTCCCTGTCCTCCAGGTAAGTATGTCAAGGACAGCCCAGCCATCAGCCTAGGAGGGTCTGGTGCCTGCTGCAGGCTGGAGCAGAGAAACCAAAGTCAGACCTCCCTGCAGAGGAGTGTGGCTTGGGTGAGACCTTCCAAATTCTACCTGAGCACCACCCCTCAGGGCACCAGGGAGCTGGATTCATCCGTCTTGTAAAACTGCCACAGTGAGCCCCTGGACCTTCACCTCATTCCAGCCGGAATCCAGCCCGACCAGCACCCATCAGGCTGCCATAATCTTGAACACTGGTCTGGAGATGTGAAGATCCCCCAAAATGACATCATACAGTGAAAATATAAAAACAAAAACAAAGTCAAGGGCACAGGGTTCGCTTACAATTTTGTGAGCTGATGACCAAAGGAGAACTTTGAATTTATTTCTGAGGCATTTTACTCATATTGGAAGGAAGCAATGCAAGGCATTACACAATATCAATCGTGGAAAATATGTCTTGCTATTTTGTCATCTCTCTTAGCTTTTTATTCTGGGTATGGTCTTACTTTGCTGAAAAAAATCTAAATTTTATGTAGTAAAATTGAAGAGTTTGTTTTTAATTTCTTACTTAAAAATATTCTTGGACAAGCCTTTCAACCTTTTCATTCTGACACAATCATCTATATTTTCTTCTATCTATGTCACAGTTTACTCTTACCAAAACCAGGAGTATATTGTATATAGCAGGGGCTCTCCAGCTTGTGTGCTACTTTACAGAAAAGCAGATTTGGTGCGTCTCGGGTAACGCCCAGGTCTCTGCATATTTGATAAGAGAAACACTGATACATAAAATATTTGAATACTTTTAATGTTGAATTTGGAGAAACAATCCCTCTCCGCACTGTGATCTTTTGGAATTGCAAATCATACTTTTCAGAGAAGCGAAGACACTGAAGCTATCATAGCCAATCAAACAGAAATTCAGGGTTTATGATTGGGTCATAATTTAAAAACATTATTAACCACTATCTATGTTTCTAGAATTAATAAGATCAATAAAACAAAATCAATAAACAGGATCAATAAAACAAAATCTTAGGTTTTATAAGAATAAATTAACAGAGAAATCGCAATATCTGATACACACCGCCCATATATATGTATATACATTATACATATACTTTAATGACTGTAAGTACTTTAATGACTTACAAAGTATTTTTGCATGTTTCTTGTTGATGTGGGATGGGTAGAAGGGAAATGTTCTAGCTTGAGCCTGAATCTTGCTTTCCTCTTTAATTTATATAAGTTGAGCAAGTCAGCTGAATTGGTAAGGCAAGCCTGCCAGAGGCCCCTGGGAGGAAACTCACCCTAAGGTAAGTGTTAGACAATTAAAACCCTAGTTAACCTTGGAGATTATTTGGGAGGGAGGTTCCAATTCTGAGTACACAGCATTGTGTCTGACTCACAAATTTTCTTCTAGTCCAGGTCCCAGTGAACTCATGTTGATTCCAGTGGAGAAAAGGGAAGTGTTCAGGAAAAAAAAAAATGGGAACGAGTATTTTGCTAAGAATTCTTTAAGATATTGAGGTTTAAGCGGCACTGTGATGGTATCCACTTGGAGAAGTGTAACATTAAAGCTGGAGGAGAGGCATTCTCCACATATTTGTAGGAGACACAGTTCAGCTTTGGCCCGGCTTTGCACCTGGAGAACCCCGGCACTCCGGACCGAGGCAGGAGCAGGACCCAGAAGGGGCAGCTGGACCCAGTAGACATGACAGTATTCAAGGGAAGAGAATAGCAGGACAGGAATGGAATGTGGTACTCACCTGGAATCTCACAGGAATTATTTGTGAGCGCAAGTGAGACCTCCTTTGGGTCCTACACCCTGTACTTGAAAGGAATCTACAGGGGCTGGGGTCCTGCACGTGCAGGTGGGGGCAAAAACACACAGCTCACACAATCTTTACCTCATTTGGTTCCACAGCAGCCTTGTAAGTCAAGGATTAATCCTATTTAAGTGGGAAAAGAATGACACTTAAACAAATAAAAGTACCTAGTTTATATTTCTGTATAAGAGAATCAGAAGAAACATGGGATTTACTTCTCTTTTTTAAAGTTCTGACAGGTATTTATTAAGTGCCACATTGTCTTTTTAAGCTGAATGACAGTTTTTTAAGTTGCCTTTCAATTTTTCATTATATATTTTTTTGCAACACAAAATGTGTTCGTGTTGAAAAAAATGAGAAATTCCAATAAAGCAAAAACGAAAAATCAAAAAATTCACCTATTATCTTACCACACAGCCACTGTTAAGCCTTTGAAGTATATACTTTCAGTTTTTTCTCTGCATATTAATATATAAATATACATTTTTTTACAAAAATGGGATACTACATATACTTCTTGAAGACTGCTTTTTTCACTTCACAATATATAATGTACATCTTTCCATGCAAATGGGTGAGACCCAGGGCTGAAAGAGGGGGATTTGCACATTGTGCGGGGTGGGGGGGGGTGGCAATTTTATGCCAGTTACAAGCGAAACACCTAAAATAAAGCCACACAAAAAGTTAAAATTAAGAAGATGTGGAAAGGTACATGAGAAAAATGCAAACAAAGTTCAGGTGGCAATACTTATATCCGGTAAAACAGAACTAGAGGCCGAACACATTAAATGGGATAAGGACGGTTCCGTCTTGCCTTCCAATGCATGATCATCAATTTGTTGCGTACTCTTTTCATCTCTTCCATCTCCTCTGCTACCTGTATCATCTCCTCGTTGCTTAAATTTCTGCCATGTATGTCCCCTCTAAATTGGGGGCGAGAGCGAGCCAGCCTTTCCTTAAAGCTTCCTTCTTCTAGCTTATGTTTTCCCACTCCACAAGGAGGCTGCTCCATGGGAGGGCGCTCCTCAAAAAGGTCCTTCCTAGAAAGGCGCTCCTGCGGAGGGCGCTCCTCGGACACGAGCATCTCAGGAAGGAGCTCAGGAAGGAGTTCCTCGGGAAAATACTCCTCCTCCGAGGACTGCTCCTCCGAAGACGGCTCCTCCGGAGAGTGCGTTTCAGGAGAGTGCTCCACAGGAGGCCGCTCCTCATCTGCCTTGGGCGCGCTCTGTGGCTGTTCTTCATTCTCTTGGCAGGATTTTTCCATGTCGAGAATGGTCTTTTTTAAGCACAGTTATTCATAGGAGACAAGAAAGGCAGAGTCGAGTCAGAATACTTGGTGGCTGGACCAAAACCCCGGCCATGGATTCCAACAACCTGCCTTTTCCTGATTCGGGGCCCAGGTCCTCCAACCTACGCTTGCTGAGAGGCTCTCTGGCCCTGGGGACCCCGCCGCATCTAGTCCCCCCGCCCTTGTCGCCCCCTCCTTTCCGAAAGCCCACCATTTTCCCAGCAGGCCTTGCCACAGGCCTCTCCCGCAGTGGCAGGGGCGGGGCGGGGCGGTGGTGCCGCCGACTCCGTTCCCATCAGCGTCCTCCCTCGCACCCCATCCTGGCCCACTGCCCACCCCTTCCCCGACCTGGACTTCTCCTGGCGGCTTGTTCCCAGACGTCCTCTCGAGGTGCCCCGCTGCGACCGGCAGACCTGCAGACAGACGCCAGACAGGGTAGGGGGCGGGGAGTGCAGAGGAGGGAAAGGGCCACACACGCCCCTTTTCTGGGCATCAGCCGCCGCCCCACGCCAGCCCCCTTCTGGTTCCCCTCCGCCGGATGCCCTAGCTCAAGCCTGAGTCCTCTGTGCCCCCACCCCTCCACCCCGCAATGTTCGTCATTTCTTTTCAGGCGGGAAGTGGAAGCGAAAGATTGCTTAGCAACTATTTCTGAATGTCTGTGTCTCCCTCCCAGGGGAGCCCCCACTCACCTCCATAGCCCACCCCTAAGACCACCATTTTTTGCACCGAAATGTGGGCGCAGGGGGCGGGGCTGGGCATAGGGAAAGGCCTGGACTCTGCCATCTCGATCCCAGGGGTTACTGGGCGGCACCGACGCTCACACCGATTTAAGAAGACTAAGGGGACTTACTTCCTTTTGCTTTTCCCCTCGACCAAAGGGCAATTGGCAGACGGTGTCTGGACAGGCAAAAAGGACTAAGACGAGAGGGACTTGGGCAGACATAGGCTCCTGGTCACGTGAGGGCCGCGCGTCACCGCCGAGCTCAGATCAGATCCCCAGTTACCACTTTGACCGGCGGCTGTGCCGCAGCAACCTGACAGTATTTCCTGACCCAACACACCAAGCCCTGTCATTCACCTCTCTTTGTTTATATTTGCCTTTTCCTGGTTACCAGACGATCAGCGTCTAGTCTTGGGGGTTATTGCCTCTTCCTCTCTGCCGCTTCCCCTGATACCACCTCTCTCCCTCATCCTCCCGTCATCAGCCGCCAAGGCCCATTAGTTCCCCTACAGTCCAGATCCTACACTGAAATCTGACTACTTCTCATTAATGACTCGATGTCATATGCCACCTCTCCCAGTTTTAATCCACATTCATAAGTCCATTATGTCCACTTAGGCTCTATCGACATGGTTTTTATCTCCTGTCACTTTCATGGAAGATAAGCTTTCACTTTTCCATAACTTGAGGATTTTTTTTGCGCCCCCAGACCTGTATCACAAATAGAAGCTCCATTCTAAATTGGTAATAATTCAATTCTAGAACCCTAGAAAAAGTTAAGTTTGTAAGGTATGTAAATCTAAAAGGGCTGAACACTTTGATTTTCATAAATCAAAAGACACGTTTGTCTATCTAAGTACAAATAGTCTGAAAACTTACTTACCTGAAATGGGAGCATATTTGGTGGAGAGTGTGGCATTATTATATATTTATGTATATATGTATATACATATATACACACATAATGTCTATGCATGTATATACATATATTCAGTAGTTATTATTCATAACAAAAGAAAGAGGTATTGCTGGAACTCTGGTGGTGCTGGTTGAGAAAGTTTATATTAATTCATTAAATCAGCAAATAATTGGGTCCTGGGACTGCTGGACCCAAAAAGATAGATTCAGCACAGAGGGCATTCATGCTAAACTATGCAATAATTCTGTTGATCACACACTGAATAGCAGGATTAAAATCATGCTAATATACTCAGCTGAGATTACAAGGATGTGTTTGTGGATCTGCAAAATTGGAGACATGATAGTACCTACCTCATAGGATTGATTGGTAAGAGGGATAAATGAGTCAGTATATGTAAAGGACCCGGAATAGTGCCTAGCACATAGAGAACACTCTATAAGCATTAACTATAATTAGAGTAGAGTAATAGTAATAATAATAATAGTATGACTTAGTGCTAATAATACTACTAATTATCATTCTTTTATTATTAACATTAATTGAGCACTTATGCCAGGCATTGTGCTAAGCACTTTCAATATGCTATCTCATTTAATCCTTAAACAATTATGTTCTCACCAAAACTTTCTTTTTAGGTTTAACCTCCCCAGTTATTTCAGCTCTTTCCGATGTGATATATTTTTTCAAAGTCACTCAGCATCCTACATGTTCCTGAATTTGTAAATATCTTTGAAAATACTGAATATTTTGCCTAGTGTAGGATGGAGTGATCTTATCACAGCTTTCATTCTGGAATAGCCACTATACATCTATAGATGCATCCTAAGATCATAGTAGATTTTGTGGATGCCATATCACACAGTTGAATCCACTTTATGTTGAAGTCAACTGAGACCCCCAAATCTGTTTCATACATCTCTGTTAATGCACTTCTAGAAATCATTTTAATTTTAAACTAAGTACAGAAGCTTCTATTTTTCTTGGTTAGACGTTATCCTGTTAGATTCACTCCCTCATTCTTTGAATCCAGATTCTGTCATTCAGGACATGAGCTACAAAATATTAATTTAAAGCAAACCATTAGTACTAAATAGGATGATAAATTCAGCAAGCTCGGGAAAGATCTAGGGGAGATCTCAGCAAAAAGCTCTGACTCAAAATGAAAAAATTCCTGGGGCCAGCCCCGTGGCATAGTGGTTAAGTTCATGTGCTCTGCTTCAGTGGCCCAGGTTTTGCAGGTTCAGATCCCAGACATGGACCTAGCACTGTTCATCAAGCCATGCTGTGGCAGCGTCCCACATAAAATAGAGGAAGATTGACGTAGGTGTTAGCAACAATCTTCCTCAAGCAAAAAGAGAAAGATTGGCAAAAAATGTTAGCTCAGGGCCAATCTTCCTCCCAAAAAAGAGAGGGGAAAAAAAGGAAAAATTCCTTTTCCCTGTTGGATGTGGCAGCCAGGAGTGTGCTCCGTCAGGCCAGTTCCTCTCCTCTCCTCTCTCAGTGTGACTTCTCAGGGTGGGATTACTTTCTAGTGCTGCTGTTAGGAGACAGAGTTTCCCCCGAAAGCTGCCAAACCACTATAAATTAACCCTTGATAAGAACTTGGTAAACTGGGGGGCAGACAAGGGGGGTTTCAGATTAAAACCAGAAAAGGAGGAATGAAGACAGTGTCTTTGTATTGGCTCTGTCTCTGCTTTGATTTGGGGTTCCCTTGGGAGAAAGGGCTCTCAAGAGGGAGTAAGATGAAGGTGGTTCTGCCGTGGTGACAACCATTTGTTACAAAGGAATGTGGTATGCTCCTTGTCTGTGTGTGCTCGTGGTGGGGGCTGTGAAATAATCCTTCTGAGAGATTTTATCTGATACTGCTGATTTAGGGTCCTGTGAAGACATGGTGCTTAGCTCACTAATGCTAGTGAGAGTTTAAGGAACTGCATTTTAAAGGTGAGATAACTAAGGCTCTGAGAGGTTACAAATTATTCCCATGGAAACAGATGATAGTGAGTAGCCCAGATGGATTTATACCCTGGCAGTAGGATATGAGTACTTGAACCTTAAACCACTTTGTTAAACTGCTCCTGGGCAGTGGGCTCCAGCCGCATTTACCACAGCCGCAGCCCGGTGGGCAGCACAGGCCTTTGCAGGTAGCAGGAGCTGAAGGTATCAGGAGGCAGGCAGGGCAGCCAAGCAGGCACAGGCAAGGGGGGAGGCAGTCAGCCCCTGGCAGCTGCTGCCATGACAACAGTCTCCAGGGGTGAGGCCTTTCTCTGGAGGATCTGAGGAAGCCCAGGGTGGGGCTCTGGTTCAGGGATTCCTGGTCCCTGGTGAGGCTGCACTTCTGTGGCAGAACAGAGCCCCCTCCCTCTGAGCCCTCTACAACACAGACTGCAGAGGGCTGGTTTCCCTCTGCAGGGCCTGCCTGCTTGTCATTGAGGAGGCCTGCCCTCCCCGGTCCAGAGGTTCCCCCTGCTGCTGTGGCCTCCGCATTCTTTCCTAATGACACCCATGGCAGTGCTTTGGTCTCAGGACTTGCTGCTGTGTGCTGCAGCAGGCCCTGTCCAGCCTGTGGCTCTCTGGCTCTCCTCTCCTCACCCCTCTGCCCCAGGGGAATTAGCCGCGTGGGAAATGCAATGATAAGAGCCTCCTCCTTTCTGCTTCTGGTCTCACACTAACTGGGTCTAGACACACGCACACACACACACACACACACACACACACACAGACCCTATACATGCCCAGAGAAACAAGGAAGGGGCTGTGAGGAATGGGGCCGTGGGGGGGGGGGGCCGCAGCTCAGGCTGCTGGCAAACACTGAGGGACAGGGAAGGCAGGTCCAACCTTGACCCAAAGGAAGGCAGTCCCAGGCTCTGTGCTGGGCAGGACTCAAGCTGTCACTCACTCACTGGAGGGCTCTGGAGGCCTGGAGGCCTTCTACCCCTCTCCTTGCCTCTGTTTGTCCGCCTTCTTCTCCCTGACAGGTGGGGGGAAGGGCTGTGGAAGAACCATGAATGAAGTCCTTCCGGCTCTGGGATGCTATGACTCCACGCTGCCCACCTCAGTGAGCAGGGGCTTCTCTGAGGAACACCATTTGGCCTGAGCGGGGACTCTCCAGACTGTGGCTGCTGCTGCTTTTCTCAGAATCCAGACGAGCTCAGAGCACAGAACTTGTCCTGGGCTGGGCTTCCCTGTGGGGCTCCAGCGTGCTCACAGCCTTACTCTTGGCCTCAGGGACTCTCAAAAGGGCCCAGAACAACCCCAGTCTCAGGTCTGGGGACAGAAGTTGGGACAGAGGCAGAGTAGGCTACATAATTTGCAAGGGCCAGTGTTAAATTACAATGCAAGGCTCCTTGTTCAAAAAGCAAGAAAAAGTGCCATTAAAGGTACTAAAATATAAAGCTTTTCTTTCTCCTGTGGTCTCTCTTTCTACTTTTCATTTTTTTTTAGTAGACTTTATTTTCTAGAACAGTTTTAGATTTACAGAGAAATTGAGAAGATACTGTCGAGAATTCCTATATACTCCACATCCAGTAGCATCTTATGTTATTATGGTACATTTGTTATAATTAATGAGCCAATATTGATACATTGTCATTAACTTAAAGTCTATGTTTTCTTCAAATTTCTTTTGTTTTTGCCTAATGCCCTTTTCCTACACCTGGATCCCATCCAAAGTACCACATTACTTTTAGTTGTCATGTCTCCTTACGCTCCTCTTGTCTGTGACAGTGTCTCAGACTTTCTCTGATTTTGATGATCTTTACAATTGTGAGTTCTAGATAGGTATTTGTAGAATGCCCGTCTATTGGGATTAGTTTGGTATTTTTCTCTTGGTTAGACTGGGGTTATGGGTTTTTGGGAGGAAGATCACAGAGGTAAAGTGCCATTTCATCACATCATATCAAGGCTACATCCTATTAATATGATTTATGACCATTGATATTGACCTTGACATGGTGCTTTTTATTTATTATTTAATCTTGTTCTAAGTAGAGGAAAATTAAAATTTTAAATTGTTAGCATAAATTATATAGTCATCTTTGTATTGTACAATGCCATTTTTAAATGCAAGTACAAGAGCATTTGACTCATATGCAGAATCACCAAAATTGCACAATTCATATTTTGGAGTTCATACATATATATGTGTATACTTTTTACCAGAACGGTGGGAATGCCTAACAAAACCAATTCAAATGTTTTTATTTCACTTCTTCTTCTTCTCCTTCTTTTTTTTTTTTTTTTCTGGTGAGGAAGATTGACCCTGAGCTAACATCTGTTGCCAATCTTCCTCGTTTTTTTCCCTTCTCCCCAAAGCCCCCCAGTACATAGTTGTATATTCTAGTTGTATCTCCTTCTAGTTGTGCTATGTGGGACGCCGCCTCAGCATGACTTGATGAGCGGTGCTAGGTCTGCACCCAGGATCCAAACTGGTGAAACCCTGGGCCACTGAAGAGGAGTGCGTGAACTTAACCACTCGGCCACAGGGCCAGCCCCTTTATTTCACTTTTTTTTTTAAAGATTTTACTTTTCCTTTTTCTCCCCAAAGCCCCTCAGTACATAGTTGCATATTTTTAGTTGTGGGTCCTTCCAGCTGTGGCATGCAGGACACCACCTCAGCACAGCCTGATGTGTGGTGCCATGTCCATGACCAGGATCCACACTGGCGAAACCCCAGGCATAGTGCACAAACCCAACCACTCGGCAACGGGGCTGGCCCCCTAATTCACTTCTTGATACGTGCAATATGCCCATTTTACGGAGGGACTGAAAGGAAAAGGAACTGTGGGTTGCTCTATCTTTCCTTTTCCTTCTTGTCATCATTTTCAACATAAGTGATTGGCAACTACAAGGAAGTAACACATGTAAGAAAGGATATGATTGGGTTTCTTTGTCATTTGTGTTTCCTTTTATTTTTATTTTTTATTTTTCCTTATTCTCCCAAAGCCCCCAGGGACATAGTTGTGTATTTTTAGTTGTGGGTCTTTCTAGTTGTGGCATGTGGGACGCCGCCTCAGCATGGCTTGATGAGCGGTGCCATGTCCACACCCAGGATCCAAACAGGTGAAACCCTGGGCGGCTGAAGCAGAGCGCGCGAACTTAACCACTTGGCCACAGGGCCGGCTCCTCATTTGAGTTTCTTAGAATGTGATTCTGTGTTGGAAGTAAGCTCTGAATGGAACCAAAAGGGTGGCCTCTCCTGGTTGTCCGCAGTCATAGAAATAACATGCCTACCATTTACTTGCTTTGAGTCTTGCTGAACTCCCATGCATCAAGGTTCACTGGAATTTTGTGATCCTGGGGCATGGGAAATGCAATATGCAAATGAAGCAGCAAGAATGGCAGACACACATATTGTGCATCTCCTTTCCTGTCCTTTTGCAAATCCCGTGCTGTCTTGATGACTGCAGCTCTACAGGAAGGCTCAAGTTCAGATATTGTCAGTCCTCTGATACTGCTCTTTTTCATGATTGTTTTGACTGCTACAGATCCTGTGCATTTCCTTACACATTTTAGAGTCAGCTTGTCGATTTTTACACAAAAAGCTAGGTAGGATCTTAGTTGGAATTATACTGAATATACAGATCAATCTGGGGAGAATTGCCTCTTTGACAATATTGAGTCTTCTGATATGCGAACATGGTATACTTCATAACTTTTTTAGGTCTTCCACAATTACTCTCGGCAATGTATTATAGATTTCAGTGTACAAGTCTTTACGTATTACATACAATTTATCCCTAATTACTTCATACTTTTTGATGCCATTGCAAGTGGTATTTAAAATTTTTAATTTTCTAATTATTTCTAGTACCAAGATATATACTTGATTTTTGTATATTGACCTTTTATATTGAGACCATGCTAAATTCACTTATTAGTTGTAACAACTTTTTATACATTCTTAGGGCATTCGGTGTTCATGCTCATGATATTCCTGCAAATAAAGGTAATTTTACTTCTTTTCCTATCTACATGCCTTTTTTCCTTGCCTTATTGCACTAACTAGGATTTTCAGGACATTGTTGAATAGCATTGGTAAGAACAGACATCCTTGCATTGTTCCCAATCATAGGAGGAAAGCATTCAGTCTTTCACTACTAAGTATGATGGCAGCTGTAGTTTTTTCACAGATGCCTTATTTCAAGGTAAGGAATTTCCTTTCTATCCATAGTTTCCTGAGAGATTGTATCATAAATGGGTGTTGTCTTTTATCAAATGCCTTTTTGTATCTATTGACATGGTCATAATTTTTCTCCTTTATTACGTTAACATGTTGAATTACATTGACTTGTGAATGCTCAACCAACTTTGCATTCCTCAGAATGCAAAGATTTAAAGATTTTTAAAATCTTTAAAAATATTTTTAGAAATCTTTTTTTTTTTTTTTTTTTTTTGCTGAGGAAGATTCACCCTGAGCTAACATCTGCCACCAATCTTCCTCTTTTTTGTGTGTGAGCCACTGCCACAGCATGGCCACTGACAGATGAGTTGTGTAGGTTCAGACCCAGGAACCAAATCTAGGCCACCAAAGCAGAGCACTCCAAACTTAACCACTAGGCCACCAGGGCTGGCCCCCATTATACTTCTTATATACAGCTGGATTCAATTTCCAAAAAAATTTTAAAGAAATTTTACTTTTATGTTCCTGAAGTATATTAGTCTTAGTTTTCTTGTAATGATTTTGTTTTCTATCAGGGTAATCCTGGCTTTATTATGTAGAGAGGAGAACTCTTCCTCTACCGTCTGAAAGTTTGTTTAAGATTGGTATTATTTCTTCCTTAAATGTTTGATAGCATTCAATAGTGAAGACATCTGGGCCTGGAGTTTTCTTGAAAGGTTTTTAATAACAAATTAATTTTCTGTTATAGATATAGGCAGTGGCATGCTGGAGCTGGCTTGTATCAGCTAATGAGAGCTGATTGTTATCATCTCTTAACAAATCTTCAGTCAGTGATGTCATATTGATAGCTTGAAATTGGCCATGGCTTACATCACGGAAATTAGATGTGCTTACAAATCAGGGGCTTTACTTTCTTCTAGAGACCTGGTGGTTAAACACTACTCTTCTCTTCAGATTTTCTATTTATTTTTTGAGTGAGTTTGGTAATTTGTGTCTTTCAAGGAATTTAACAGTTTTATCTATGTTATTGAGTTTATTGGCATAAAGTTGTTCATAATATTCCCACACTACCCTTTAAATGTTTGGAGGATCTATAATGATGGCCCCTTTTCATTCTATTTTTTAACAGCTTTATTGAAATATTGTCACATATCATACAATTTATCCATTGAAAGTGTACAATTCAGTGGTTTTTTAGTATATTTGCAGATATGTGCAGCCATCACCACAGTCAGTTAGAACATTTTCCTCACCTCAAAAAGAAAGCCCACACTCTTTATCTATCACCCCTCATTGCCCCCACCTCCCCAACCCTAGGCAACTACTAATCTACTTCCAGTCTCTATGGATTTGCCTATTCTGTTTATTCTATTCTTTACTATAAATAGAATAATGTAATATGTGGTGTTTCGTGACTGTCTTCTTTCACTTAGCAAGATGTTTCCAAGGTCCATCCATGTGGTAGTGTGTATCAGTACTTTATTGTTTTTTATAGCCGAATAATATTCCATCATCTTGCTATACCACAGTTTTTATCTATTGATCAGTTGATGGATATTTGCATTGTTTTCACCTTTTGGCTACTATGAATAATGTTGCTATGAACATTCATGTACAAGTTTTTGTGTAGACATGTTTTTGTTTCTCTTGCATATATAACTAAGAGTGGAATCGCTGGGTCATATGGTAACTCTATGTTGAATATCTAGAGTCATCTTGTCTATTTCTACAGAGATGTCCATGGGGGTTCTGATAAGGGTTACATTTTATCTGTAGATCAACTTGGGGATTGTTGTCATTTTAACAATATTAAGTCTTCCAGTCCATGACCATGAGATTTTTTTTTCCATTTTCAGATCTTCTTTAATTTCTTTCAAGTGTTTTTAGTTTTTAATCTACAATACTTGTACTTCTTTTCTTAAATTTATCCCCAAGTATTTTACTCTTTTTGATGCTATAGTAAATGGAATTGCCTTCTTAATTTCATTTTTGAATTGTTCATTCTAGGTATATAGAAATACAACTGATTTTTGTATATTGAAATTGTATCCTGCCACCTTGCTGAATGCCTTTATTAATTCTAATAGATTTTTAGTAGATTCCTTAGGATTTTCTACATAAAATCATGTCATCTGTGAATAGAGATAGTTTTACTTCTCTCCTTTTCAATCTGGATGCCTTTTATTTCTTTTTGTCTAACTTCCATGGCTAGAACCTCTAGCACAACATTGAGTAGAAGTGGAAAGAACAGATATCCTTGTCATGTTCCTGGTCTTAAGGGGAAAACATCCAATCTTTCACCATTAAGTATGTTAGCAGTTCATGTTTCAGAGACACCCTTTGTCAGGTTGAGGAGGTTCTCTTCTATTCCTAATTTATCGTTTTTTTAATCATGAAAAGGTATTGGATTTTTAAAAATGCTTTTTCTGCATCTTTTAAGATCGTCATGTGGTTTTTATGTTTTATTCTATTAACATGGTGTTTTACATTGATTGATTTTGGGATGTTAAACCAATCTCACATTCCTGGAATAAATCCCACTCTGTCACGGTGTATAATTCTTTTTATATGTTGTTGGATTCAGTTTTTAGTATTTTTGTGTAGATTTTTGTATCCATATTTACACAAGATATTAGTTTGTAGTGTTTTTTTCATGTGATGTCTTTGAATGGTTTTGGTAACAGGATAATACCGTCCTCATGGAATGAGTGAGGAAGTATTCTCTCATTTATTTTTTGGAAAAGTTTGTGAAGAAGTAGTAGTAATTCTTCCTTACATGTTTGGTAGAATTCATCAGTGAAGCTGTCTGGGTGTGGAATTTTCCTTCTCAGTAGGTTTTTTTCCCTAATTAATTCTCTTTACTTATTATAGATGTGTTCATATTTGCTATTTCATCTGGAGTCAGTTTTGATAGTTTGTGTCTTTCTGGGAATTTGTCCATTTCATCTGTTATCTAATGTATTGGAGTACAGTTATTCATAGTATTCCTTTAATATCCTTTTATTTCTGTCAAGTCACTAGTAATGTCCTCTCTTTTATTTCTGTCTCTAGTAATTTGAATTTTCTTTTTTTCCTGGGTAATCAATCTAGAGGTTTGTCAATTTTGTTGATATTTACAAAAAAACAGCTTTTGGTTGTATTGATTTTTCTATTCTCTGTTTCATTTGTTTCTGTATAGTCTTTATTACTTCCTTTCTTCTGTTTGCTTTAGTTTTAGTTTGCTCTCTTTTTCAGGGTCTTATGGTAGAAGCTTAAGTTATTGATTTGAGATGTTTCTTCTTTTTTAATATAGGCATTTATAGCAATAAATGTCCCTCTAAGCATTGCTTTAGCTGCATCCCATATGTTTTGGTATGTTGTCTCTTCATTTTCATTCATCTCATCTCAATATATTTTCTAACTTCCTTTTGATTTCTTCTTTGATCCATTGATTATCTAAGACTGTGTTGCTTAATTTCAACATATTTGTGATTTTCCCAAATTTCTTTCTGTTTTTGTTTTCTACTTTCATTCCATGTTAGCAGAAAACATACTTAGTGTTATTTCTAATCTTTCAAATTTATTGTGGTTTGTTTTATTGCCTAGTGTATGGTCTGTTCTGGAGTATGTTCCATGTGCATTTGAGAAGGATGTATATCCTGTTGTTGTTGGGTGGGGTGTTCTATAGATGTCTATTAGGTCTGGCTGGTTTATAGTGTTGTTCAAGTCTTCTATTTTCTTGTTGATCTTATCCCTAATTGTTCTATGCATTATTAAAAGTTGAAAGTCTTCAACTATTATTGTTAAATTCTCTATTTCTCCCCTCATTTTTGTCAGTTTTTCCTTCACATATTTTGATGCTCTCTTATTAGGTGTATATATGCTTATAACTATTATATCTTCCTGATGGATTGATCCTTTTATCATCATAAAATGTCTCTTTTTATCTCTACTGACATTTTTGTTTTAAAGTCTATCTTGTCTGATATTACTATAGCCACTCCAACTTTCTTGTGGTTGTTACTTATATGATCTATCTTTTTTATCCTTTTACTTTCAATCTATTTATATCTTTGAATTTAAAGTGTGTTTCCTGTAGATAGCATATTATTAGATTTTGGTTTTCTTATATCCAGTCTGACAACTCTGCCTTTTATTGGGTAGTTTAATGCATTCACACTTTGTTGTTACTGATATAGTTGGATTTACTTCTGCCGTTTTAATTTTTGTTTTCTATATGTCTCATTTTTTTGGATCTCTTTTGCATTAAGTGAATATTTTCTAATGTTGCATTTTAATTTTGTTTATGATTTTTTTGCTATATTTTTAAATATTTCCTTAGTGTTTGTTCTAGTGCTTACCATATACACATTAACTTAACAGAATCAGCTTCAGATTTACACTAACTGAATTCTAGCGAGATACAGAAATACTACTCTTATGTAACTCCATTCTCTTTCCCCTCTTTTTGTGATTTTATTGTTATATATATCACACCTATACATCTTACAAATTCAACAATACACTGTTGTAATTATTCCTTTATATATTGTAAAGACTTGGCGAGAAGAAAGGAAAGAGAGTATATATTCATGGCTTTTGTTATATTAACGTTCTTATATATCATTTCTTGTTCTCTTCACTGGGTTCCTCTGAGTTACCTCTTGAGTTACCATTGGGAGTCATTTCCTTAGCCAATATAGCACTTGATAGTGTCCCACATTTCTCTGAGACTGTACATTTTTCTTCAGCCTTTTTTCTCTCTGTTGTTCAGATTGCTTAATCTCTATCAGTCTATCTTTAAGTTCACTAATTAGTCTGCCAATTTAAATCTACTGTTGAATTTTTCATTTCAGTTATTGTACTTTTCAACTCCTGAATTTCCATTTGTTCTTTTCTAAAAAATAATTTCTCCTTATTGATATTCTGTATTTGATTTCACATTGTCATCATATCTTCCTTTACTTGTTTAATCGTGGTTTTCTTTAGCTCTGTGATCACATTTATAATGGCTGCTTTAAAGTCTTTGTTAAAGCTGACATCTGGTTACTCTCACAGGCAGTTTCTGTTGCCTACTTTTTTCTGATATATTGGTCATACTTTCCTGTTTCTTTGCATGTCTCATAATTTTTTGTTGGAAACTGGACATTTTAGATAATATATTGTAGCAACTCAAGGTATTGGCTCCCACTCCCCATCTGGGGCTTGTTATTGTTACTTTCATCTTTATTTGTTTAGTGACTAGATTATTTTACATAATCCAGCTAGTCTCTAAACAAATAATGTCTGTGCCAAAACACAGTGTGAAACCTCTTATGTTGCCTCTCAGTGGGCACAGCTTTAGGTATGCCCATAGTCACCCTGGGATAACAATGGGTTTGGCAGGGCTCTATTTCCCTGACCAGGCGCAGCTGTTAAACGCTACTAATTGCCTGCTGATTGCTCTGTTGTTGTCAACAGTGCCCTGAGGCATAAATTGTTCTACGGACTGAGATTAGTTCTGCTCCCAGGTCTCCTCCTAGCTCTCTTTCCCAGATTTTTTTCTGGTAAATGAACTAACCTACACTTTAGTCTGTCTCCAGTGACTCTACCAATGTCCTCTCAATTGCTGTTCACCATGTGTGGTGTTATCTGACACCACTTCTGACACCAAAATTTTTCAACACCTACCAATTCTCTGATTTTCCAACACCAACTGGGTGTCCTATAATTTAATTCACTTCTGACACTAACTCATCAGAGTTAGTGCAGACCCCACAGGTTAAAGACTCAGTCCTACAACAATGCCTCCACTTCAGATCCCAGTCACAAATGGGTTGCCCAGGCTACCCACACTTCTGCCCAGCTGACTACAAATTTTGGGGTTCCCAAAACCCCCTCCTCAGTTTTCATAATTTACTAGAACAACTCACAGAACTCAAGAAAGTGCTTTAGTTACCAGTACCAATTTATTTTAAAGGATACAATAAGGAACAGCTAAATGGAAGAGAAGCACAGGGCAAGTTATTGTGGTAAGAGTGTGGTGCAGAGTTTCCATGCCCTGTCCAGGCACACCACTTTCCCAACACATCAATGTGTCACCAACCTGGAAGCTCTCCAAATCCTGTCATTTATGGAGGTTTATGGACATTTCATTACCCAGGCTCTATTGATTAAATCATTGTTCATTGGTGATTGAGCTCAATCTCCAGCTCCTCTTTCCTCCCCATAGGTTGTAGGGGAGTGGGGACTGGAAGTTCCAACCCTCTATTCATTTGTTTGGTCTGTCTGGTGACCAGCCACCATCCTGAAGCTATCTAGGGGCTTCACCATCAATCACCTCATTAGCATAAATTCAGGTGCGGTCAAAAGGGCTCATTATGAATAACAAAAGACACTCCTATAACTTAGTAAACCCCAAGGGTTTTGGGAGCTCTGTGCCAGGAACTGGAGGCAAAGACCAAATATATATTTTTATTATACCACACACCACAACCTCCAATGTTCTCAAGAGCTCCTTTAGGCTTGATCTTCTCCACGCTATTGCAAATGAAGTCATTTCCTTTGGGAAGAAATTTAGAGCTCTCTATTTTACAGCCTGATGTCCTCCCACGTAAAATATCTGAGCCATGGTGCTAGAGTTTGCAGTATTTATTTTATATTATTACAGTATACCTTCAAATAATTTTCTATGACTTCGTGGATAATGGAAGAACTTTAAAACCTTGTATATTTTCCCTCTCACCCTTTTTTCTAGTGTTGTCTTACATTTTACTTCTACATGTGTTATAAACCCACAATACTAATAATAAAATAATAATAAAAATTATTATTTTATTGTATAATCATTTCTCTTTAGCAATGTTATTGAGATATAATTTATATGTCATATAAATCACCCATGTAAAGGGTACAAATCAGTGATTTTTAGTACATTCACAGGGTTGGGCAACCATCACCCAATCTGATTTTAGAATGTTTTCATTATCCCACAAAGAAACCTGGTATCCATCACCAATCATTTCCTATTCCTACCCTGCTCCCTGAACCAAGAAACCACTAATTTACTTTCTGTCACTATAGATTTGCTGATATAGCAATTTCTTATAAGTTGAATAATAAAATATAGGGTCTTTTGTGACTTGTTTCACTTAGCATATTGTTTTCAAGCTTCATCCATTTTGTAGCTTGTATCAGTACTTCTTCCTTTTCATTGCCAATTTTATTTTATTATAAGATATACCACATATTGTTTATCTATTCATCAGTTGATGGACATTTGGAGTTTTTTCCACTTTTCCATTAGCTATTATAAACAATACTTCTATCAACATTTGTGTATAAGTTTTGTATGGCCATATCTTTTCATTTCTTTTGGGTATATACCAAGGAATGGAATTGCTGGGTCATATGGTAAGTCTATGTTTAACATTTTGAAGTACTGCCAATCTATTTTCTAAATTGAGAATAGCATTTTACATTCCCGTCAACAATGTTTGAGGGCTCCAGTTTCTCCTCATCCCTGCCAAAACTTGTTATTTTCTATCCTTTTCATTTTAGCTATCACATTGTATTTTAAGTGCTATCTCCTTTTGGTTCTAATTTGCATTTCCAAACAACTAATGATGTTGAATTCTTTTTCATGTGCCTATTGGTTATCTGCATATCTTTGGAGAAATGTCTATTCAAATCGTTTTCCCATTTTTAAATTGGGTTATCTTTTAATGGTAGAATGTCCGGAGTTCTTTATATGTTCTGTAAACTAATTCCTTATCAAATAAATGAATTGTAAGTGATTTTTCCCATTCTGTGGGTGGCCTTTTCACTTTCTTAATATTATCATTTGAAGCACAAAAAATTTTCATTTTGATGACAACTTATATATATTTTGTCACATATGCTTTTGTTGTCATATCTAAGAAAATGCTGTGAAACCCAAGGTCATTAAGATTTACTCCTATGTTTTCTTCTAAGAGTTTTATAATTTTAGCACTTACGTTAATACTTTTGACCCATGTTGAGTTAATTTTTGTGTATGGTATGATGTAGTGGTCTAAATTCAATCTTTGGCATGTGGATATCCAATTGTTACATCACTATTAGTTTTAAAACCATTCTTTCCCCTTTGAATTGTCTTGGCACATTTGTCAAAAAGCCATTGACCCTAAATGTGAAGATTTACTTCTGGACTCTCAATTCTTTTCTATGGATCTATATGTCTATCCTTATGGAAGTAACACACTGTCTTGATTACTGTTGTTCTGTAGTAATTTTTGAAACTAGGACGTATGAGATATCCAATGTTGTTCTTTCTAAGATTTTGTCTATTTTGGATCCCTTGAATTTGGAATAACCTTGTCGTTTTCTACATAGAAGCCAGATGGGATTTTGATGGGATTGCATTGAATCTGTAGATCAAATAGGGAGTTTTGCCATCTGAACAATATTGTCTTTCAATCCATGAACATTGGATTTATTTTCATTTATTTGGGTCTTTAATTTTTTTCAACAAAATTTTGTGTTTTTAATTTATGTCTGGCCCTTTTTTGTTAAATATGTTCCTAAAAATGTTTTTCTTTTTGATGCCACTGTAAATGGAATGATTTTTTCAAGTTTATTTTCAGATCGTTAATTTCTGATGTAAAGAGATGCAGTTGATTTTTGTTTATTGATATTGTATCCTGCCACATTGTTCCACTCAATATTAGTTCTCATAGTTTTTAAATGAGTTTCTTAGGATTTGCTGTATACAAGATTATGTTATCTTCAAATAGAGATCCTTTTACTTCCTTTTTTTGAAAGATTTTTTATTTTACCTTTTTCTCCCCAAAGCGCCCTCAGTACATAGTTTTATATTCTTAGTTGTGGGTCCTTCTAGTTGTGGCATGTGGGATGCCGCCTCAGCGTGGCCTGATGAGCAATGCCATGTCCGCGCCCAGGATCCGAACCGGCAAAACCCTGGGCTACCAAAGCAGAGTGCATGAACTTAACCATTCGGCCACAGGGCTGGCCCTGAGATTCTTTTACTTCCTTTCCTAATGGGATGCCTTTTTATTTATTTTTCTTGCCTAATTGCCCTGGATAGAACCTCTACTACAACCTCTAGAAATGGCAAGAGAGGACATCCTTGTCTCATTTCTGTTCTTAGAGGGAAAATTTTTAGTCTTTCAAGCTTAAGTATGATGTAAGATGCATGTTTTTGGTAGATGTCCTTTATCAAATTGAGGAAGTTCCCTTATATTCCTAGTTTGTTGAATATTTTATCATAACAGGGTGGTGGATCTTGTAAAATGTTTTTCTAAATCTGTTGAGATAATCATGTGGGTTTTGGCCTCCATTCTGCTAATGTGGTGGTTCATATTGACTGATTTTTGTGTATTATACCAAACTTGCCTTCCTGGGATAAATCTCAGTGGTCATTGGGTATAACCCCTTTTATATATTGCTAGATTCAATTTGCTGGTAATTTGTTGAGTATTTTGCATCTATATTCATAAAAGATATTGGTTTTTAGTTTTTTGTTGTACTAGTCTTGTTTTGATGTCATGGTGATACTTGTCTCATAGAATTAATTAGGAACTGTTCCTCCCACTTCTATACTATTAAAATAATCAAACAAGAAGGCTGTTAGACTGAGGTGGCTCTAATGACTTGGTAGCCTATGTAAGCAAACTAAAACCTAAGCCAGAGTCAATTCCTCTAAATGCCTCAAGATTAAGAACAACCAATCACAAGCAGCCAACTAGTTTTCCGATATAATGCAACCACTTAAGTTATAGCCAATCAAATAATTTTTTTTTTGCTTTGCTTCTGTGTCTTCTCTATAAAAACCTTGCCCCTTACTCCTGTTGATGAAGCACTTCTAACCACTTCTGGTTTTGCACTGCCCAATTTGAATCAACGTTTGTTCAGATAAACTCAAAATTTATGATATGCTTCACTAGATCTTTAAACAGCCTTCGTGTCAGAAGTGGGATCCAAAGGAGACTACTGACAGCCCCAGGGAGCAATGAGCAATGAGCAAGAGTAGGTACCCACTGAACTCATTGTGCTCATATTTTTTCTGTTGTGTCTGGAGGTCACAAATAATTCCCTCTTGGCTATCCAAGCTCTACAGCATTTGCATTATGAGCTCTCTGACTTTGCTTGAGCATTTCTTTTTCTGGACTGGGTCCAGTGTGAGTCCTCACATCAACAAATTTTATTTTAAGTGAAAAAAAGAGAAAATGGGTTCCTCCACATCCAAAGAGTCCAAGACTCCTCCATCTTGGATTCTGGCTAACTACATGTATAAAAATTATGGGCCTACAGGCTCACTAAGACAAAAAGAGAGAAGACTCAAATACGTAAAATTAGAAATGAAAGAGGAGAAATCACAACAGAGACCACAGAGATACAAAAGATTATAAAAGAATACTATGAAAAAATTATGCCAACAAATTGGACAATCTAGAAGAAATGGATAAATTCTTAGACTCTTACAACCTCCCAAAACTGAATCAGGAAGAAATAGAGAATCTGAATAGACCAATCACAAGTAACAAGATTGAAACAGTAATCAAAAACCTCCCCAAAAATAAAAGTCCAGGACCAGATGGCTTCTCTGGAGAATTCTACCAAACATTCAAAGAAGATTTAATACCTATCATTCTCACTTCCTAACACATTCTATGAAGCCAACATCACCCTGATCCCAAAACCAGACAAGGACAACACAAAGAAGGAAAACTACAGGCCAATATCCTTGATTAACATAGATGCAAAAATCCTCAATGAAATATTGGCAAACCGAATACAGAAGTACATTAAAAATATCATACACCATGATCAAGTGGGATTTATACCAGGGACACAGGGATGGTTCAACATCTGCAAGTCAATCAATGTGATACACCACATTAACAAAATGAGAAACAAAAACCACATGATCATCTCAATAGATGCAGAGAAAGCATTAGATAAGATACAACATCCATTTATGATAAAAACTCTCAATAAAATGGGTATAGAAGGAAAGTACCCCAACATAATAAAGGCCATATATGACAAAACCACAGCCAACATCATACTCAATGGGGAAAAACTGAAAGCCATCCCCTTGAGAACAGGAACAAGACAAGGGTGCCCATTCTCACCACTCTTTTTTTTTCTTTAAGATTGGCACCTGAGCTAACAACTGTTGCCAGTCTTCTTTTTTTTATGCTTTTTCTCCCAAAATCCCCCCAGTACGTAGTTGTATATATATTTTTTTTAGTTGCGTGTCCTTCTACTTGTGGCATGTGGTACACTGCCTCAGTGGGGCCTGACAAGCGGTGCCATGTCCATGCCCAGGATCTGAACCAGTGAAACCCCGAGCCACCGAAACAGAGTGCACAAACTTAACCTCTCGGCCACGGGGCGGGCCCCTCACCACTCTTATTCAACATAGTACTGGAGGTTTGGGCCAGAGAAGTTAGGCAGGAAAAAGAAATAAAAGGAATTCAAATAGGCAATGAAGACGTGAAACTCTCACTGTTTACAGATGACATGATATTATATATAGAAAACCCTAAAAAATACATCGGAAAGCTACTAGAAGTAATCAACAACTACAGCAAAGTTGCACAGTACAAAAACAACTTACATAAATCAGTAGCATTTCTATATTCTAATAATGAACTAACAGAAAGAGAACTCAAGTACACAATCCCATTCACAATTGCAACAAAAAGAATAAAATATCTTGGAATAAATTTAACCAAGGAAGTGGAAGACCTATACAAAGAAAAGTACAAGACTTTCCTGAAAGAAATTGATGACGACAGAAAGAGATGGGAAGACATTCCATGCACATGGATTGGAAGAATAAACATAGTTAAATTGTCTATACTACTTAAAACAATCTACAAATTCAGTGCAATCCCAATCAGAATCCCAATGACATCTTCACAGAAATAGAACAAAGAATCTTAAAATTTATATGAGGCAACAAAAGACCCCGAATTGCTAAAGCAATCCTGAGAAAAAAGAACAAAGCTAGAGGCATCACAATCCCTGTCTTATACCCGTTAGAATGGCTAAAATAACCCAAACAAAAAATAGCAAATGTTGGAGAGGTTGTGGAGAAAAAGGGACCTTCACACACTGCTGGTGGGAATGCAAACTGGTGCAGCCACTATGGAAAACAGTATGGAGATTTCTCAAAAAATTAAAAATAGAAATAGCATATGACCCAGCCATCCCACTACTGGGTATCTATCCAAAGAACCTGAAATCAGCAATTCAAAGACACCCATGCACCCCTATGTTCATTGCAGCATTATTCACAGTAGCCAAGATGTGGAAGCAACCTACATGCCCATTGACTGATGATTGGATAAAGAAGATATGGTGCATATATATACATATACATATATATACAATGGAATACTACTCAGCCATAAAAAAGGATAAAATCGTCCCATTCACAACAACATGGATGGGACTTGAAGGTATCATGTTAAGTGAAATAAGCCAGATAGAGAAAGACAATCTCTGTATGACTCCACTCATATGTGGAAGTTAAACACATGGATAAAGAGAACAGATTAGTGGTTACCAGGGGAAATCAGGGGTAGGGGTTGGCCACAAAAGGTGAATTGCTGCACCTACAATATGACTGACAAATGACTGACAAATAATAATGTACAACTGAAATTTCACAAGGTTGCAAACTATCATAATGTGAATAAAAAATAAAATGGAAAAAAAATTATGGGCCTAGAATCTGTTTGTCTGAACAAGTGGATTAACCTTACGAAAGACAATCTTTAATTATAGTGGCCACAGTGGGAAGCTTTTAACCTTGATAAGCTTATTTACCAGGTACCTTAGAGAAAAAGGTGTCTTGGCCAAGAACTCATAAAGGTAGAGAAAAAATATATTTTTCTCCTCTATAATTTCTGGTGACACCTCTGGAACACCTCACTTGCTCTGGACCCTGTAGAAGGGATCCCAGGATGACTGGCAGAAGCTGGTGAAGGGTAGGAATTCTTCCCAAAGTTGGCTCTCCTGTATCTTTGTAGTGCCCAACTGAGAGAAGAAGGTAAAATTTCATGGTATCCCTTCTTTTCCAAATTCAGACTTTTGTGAATTTGGTTTTTGGGTACCCATTTATTATCCATCCTTTCCATCTCAGGGACAGTTATTGATTTTCTATCTGCCACTTGTTTTGTGTCCTGAGGACTTGGCTTGGCTTTACTCCTGTCGAGGCACACAAATTGTCATTGCTTGCATGTATAGGCAGCTCAACTGTCAGGTTGAGGGTCTCAATAATATGGCCACACAAATGTGGGTTGCACCCCATTTGTGGCTAGTGTCCTATGGACTGTTGCTAGCTCTCAGGGGAATTGTCTAAGTATTTCTTTCTTTTGGTTATCTTTGTAAGTGATTCTGGATTATAGGAGGACTGCATCTTTTGCACCCTCTTTGGGGACACCACTTGTGTCCATGGTTAAGCCATAAAAGACTTATTGGTTTTAGTATCAAGTCACTTGATAGGTTCCAAGGTAAAAGGAAAAATAATAATAAAAAGAGTTCAATACTGCCAGGAATATTTACTATTTGTCACAGCTAAAATCTGATAATAAGATATTTGAAGGAATTTTTTCCTTAAAATTTCTTTGGTGAGAAGCTTGCCAAATTGGAAGCTGATATTCAGAGCTTGATAGGAAAATTTTTAGGCCTTTTCCCCTAAGCTAAAATGGAACTTTGTACCCAAAGGAAAAAAAATCCTGAAGCTTTCATGGAAAGATTTACCAAAACATTCCAAAAGCACAGCTCTAAATCTAGAACATAGGAATCTTTTTTCCCCCTAAAGATTGGCCCTGAGCTAACATCTGTTGCCAGTCTTTTTTTTTTTCTTCTTCTTCTCCCCAAAGCTCTGCAGTACATAGTTGCGTATTCTAGTTGTAGGTCCTTCCAGTTGGGCTATGTGGGGGCGTCCTCAGCCTTAGCATGGCTTGATGAGTGGTGCTACATCTGTACCCAGGATCAAAATCAGTGAAACCCTGGGCTGCCAAAGCAGAGCGTGCAAACTTAACCACTCCACCACGGGGCCAGCCCTAGGAATCTTTTGATTTCTATCTTAGTTAGATCTTCTCCTTGATATAAAGAAGCAAATTGAAGATAATGTAGTTGGAAGAGTGGGTGAGCACCTTGATAGCATTCAGGTTTCAACTCAGTTCTTTGAGGAATTACTCAAAGAACTCAAATTGTTCTTGTCTTACAAATTGAGACTTTCAAAGAACAGAAATGTGGCTCTAGAAGCAATTTAAAGCCCACCTATCCTTTTTACCAAACCCCAACCCTCCCCTATTCATCTCAAAAATGGTTACAGGTATCATAAAAGATCAGGACAATGAAAACAAAACTACTTCTTGGAGAAAACTTACATTCTTTTTCCGTGTCTTCAAGATATAAATTTTCTACCAGAGTCTTCTCTAGGAATTGAGAGCCATCTCTTTGAAATGCAAACATCAGGCGGACAATTGTTATCAGAAGGAATAAAAAAGAAGCTATTTGGGACCTGTGTATGAAAAATATTAAAAGTCTTCTCCACAAATATTAGTAAAAACTTAAGCCGTCTGAGTGGTTAACCTTAACTTATTCCATCTGCCAGAAACACAATTTGGATCCAACCATTCTTTTGTAAACTAGGGAATTTTGCATTATTATATCCATCTTATAGCTAAAATTTAAAAATAAAGACTATAAGATCTTTGTTTGTGTTTGCCTTTATGTTTATGTATGTCCGTATATGTATGTTATTTATGAGTGGTTTTTCAACCTCCAGATAGTATTGCCAAAATTAATTTTTAAAGGGTTCTATTTAATTGGCTTACAGAAAAATAAGCTTTTATATAAATTAGGCATTCTCTGAGAAATATAAAAACTACCCCAAATGTTTCTCAAGTTCATGTGATCTGGGATAATCTTTGGGAAATAAAAGTGAGTGTAAATAGACCAATCACAAGTAAAGAAATAGAAACAGTAATCAAAAACCTCCCCAAAAATAAGAGTCCAGGACCAGACGGCTTCTCTGGAGAATTCTACCAAACATTCAAAGAAGATGTAATACCTATCCTTCTCAAACTATTCCAGAAAATTGAGGAAGATGGAGCACTCCCTAACACATTCTATGAAGCCAACATCACCCTGATCCCCAAACCTGACAAGGACAGCACAAAGAAGGAAAACTACAGGCCAATATCACTGATGAACATAGATGCAAAAATCCTCAACAAAATTCTGGCAAACCGAATACAGCAATACATCAAAAAGATTATACACCAAGGGGCTGGCCCTGTGGCTGAGTGGTTGGGTTCGCGTGCTCTGCTGCAGGTGGCCCAGTGTTTCATTTGTTTGAATCCTGGGCACAGACATGGCACTGCTCATCAAACCATGCTGAGGCAGCGTCCCACATGCCACAACTAGAAGGACCCACAGCGAAGAATATACAACTATGTACTGGGGGGCTTTGGGGAGAAAAAGGAAAAAAATAAAATCTTTTAAAAAAAGGATTATACGCCATGATCAAGTGGGATTTATACCAGGGACACAGGGATGGTTCAACATCCGCAAGTCAATCAACGTGATACACTACATTAACAAAATGAGAAACAAAAACCACATGATCATCTCAATAGATGGAGAGAAAGCATTCGACAAGATCCAACATCCATTTATGATAAAAACCCTCAATAAAATGGGTAGAAGGAAAGTACCTCAACATAATAAAGGCCATATATGACAAAGCCACAGCCAACATCATACTCAATGGACAAAAACTGAAAGCCATCCCTCTGAGAACAGGAACAAGACAAGGGGGCCCACTTTCATCACTCCTATTCAACGTAGTACTGGAGGTGTTGACCAGAGCCATTCGGTAGGAAAAAGAAATAAAAGGAATCCAAATAGGCAATGAAGTAGAACTCTCGCTGTTTGCAGATGACATGATCTTATATATAGAAAACGCCAAAGAATCCATAGGAAAACTATTAGAAAAAATCAACAGCTACAGCAGAGTTGCAGGGTATAAAATCAACATACATAAATCAGTAGCATTTCTACATGCTAACAATGAACTAACAGAAAAAGAACTCAAGAACTCAATCCCATTCACAATCGCAACGAAAAGAATAAAATACCTTGGGATAAATTTAACCAAGGAAGTGAAAGATTTCTACAATGAAAACTACAAGACTTTCTTGAAAGAAATTGATGACGACATAAAGAGATGGAAAGACATTCCATGCACATGGGTTGGAAGAATAAATATAGTTAAAATGTCCATACTACCTAAAGCAATCTACAGATTCAACGCTATCCCAGAGTCCCAATGACATTCTTTACAGAAATTGAACAAAGAATCCTAAAATTCATATGGGGCAACAAAAGACCCCGAATTGCTAAAGCAAGCCTGAGAAAGAAGAACAAAGCCGGAGGCATCACAATCACTGATTTCAAAACATACTACAAAGCTACAGTAATCAAAACAGCATGGTACTGGTACAAAAACAGGTACACAGATCAATGGAACAGAATTGAAAGCCCAGAAATAAAACCACACATCTATGGACAGCTAATCTTTGACAAAGGAGCTGAGGGCCTACAATGGAGAAAAGAAAGTCTCTTCAACAAATGGTGCTGGGAAAACTGGACAGCCACATGTAAAAGAATGAAAATTGACCATTATTTTTCACCATTCACAAAAATAAACTCAAAATGGATCAAAGACCTAAAGATTAGGCCTGAAACAATAAGTCTTCTAGAAGACAATATAGGCAGTACACTCTTTGACATCAGTTTCAAAAGAATCTTTTCAGACACCATAACTCCTCAGGTGAGGGAAACAATAGAAAGAATAAACAAATGGTACTTCGTCAGACTAAAGAGCATCTTCAAGGCAAGGGAAAACAGGATTGAAACAAAAAAATAGCCCACTAATTGGGAAAAAATATTTACAAGCTACTTATCTGACAAAGGGTTAATCTCCATAATATATAAAGAACTCACACAGCTCAACAACAAAAAATCAAAAAATGGGCAGGGGACATGAACAAACATTTCTCCAAAGAAGATTTAAGGATGGCCAATAGACACATGAAAAGATGCTCATCATCACTAATCATCAGGGAAATGCAAATCAAAACTACACCAAGATATCACCTTACACCCATTAGATTGGCAAAAATATCCAAAACCAAGAGTGACAAATGTTGGCGAGGTTGTGGAGAAAAAGGAACCCTCATACACTGTTGGTGGGAATGCAAACTGGTGCAGCCACTATGGAACACAGTATGGAGATTTCTCAAAAAGTTAAAAATAGAAATACCTTATGACCCAGCCATCCCACTACTGGGTATCTATCCTAAGAACCTGAAATCAGCAATTCCAAGAGTCCGGTGCACCCCTATGTTCATTGCAGCATTATTTACAATAGCCAAGACATGGAACCACCCTAAGTGCCCAGCAACTGATGATTGGATAAAGAAGATATGGTATATATACACAATGGAATACTACTCAGCCATAAAAAAAGACAAAATCGTCCCATTTGCAACAACATGGATGGACCTTGAGGGTATTATGTTAAGCGAAATAAGCCAGACAGAGAAAGACGAACTCTGTATGACTCCACTCATAGGTGGAAGTTCACATATAGACAAGGAGAACTGATCGGTGGTTACCAGGGAAAAGGGGTGGGTGGGGGGAGGGCACAAAGGGTGAAGTGGTGTACCCACAACATGACTAACAATAATGTACAACTGAAATTTCACAAGGTTGTAAACTATCATAATCTTAATTTAAAAAAAGTGAGTGTAAGTTTGTTGATTTAATTAAAACAAGCATGTCTTCAGAGTTATCAACATTAAATATAATGCAGATGTACGACTTTTATTCTACCAGATTTCACTAAAAGTCATATTATCTCTTATACAGGATTTGTTGTCAACAAAAATAACTTAAGATGGTGGTTGGCTGTTTAATGTCATAAAATTTTCAGGAGTAATTTAAACATAATTCTTAAGAACAAATGAATTATATAGATGTAAGTAAGATAAAAGTTTATAGATGATTTTTTCAACAGTAATTATGTTTAAGTATGTCTACCTAAAAAATAGTTTCAAAAGTCTTTTTGGTAACTTGAAACCTTATACTAAGTTAAGTTAAATGATGGGTATTCATTGGATATCTAGATCATTTCCAAATAAGATAAAATACTGAAACATTAACTACTGAGTATAAGTTTATCTACTTTTGGTTTCTTATTACACAGAAACTGAAGATATTTTGGTCTATCAGTAAACATGTCTTGTACCATACTGAAAAATTTACTGTGAGGAAAGATACACTTCGAGAAATTATGAAATATATTTATAAATTTTCCAGTCCACAGAATGGTAGTGTAACAGGCAGTCCACAATTGCTTTTTTTTAGGAATTCTTTTCTTTTTTAAAAATAGGCAATATGCTTTTTTCTTTTTTAAAGATTGGCACCCACACTAACATCTGTTGCCAATCTTTTTTTTTCCTCTTCTTCTCCCCAAAGCCTCCTGGTACATAGTTGTATATTCTAGTTGTGAGTGCCTCTGGTTGTGCTATATGGGACACCACCTCAACATGACCTGATGAGCGGTGCCATGTCTGTGCCCAGGATATGAACTGGCAAAACCCTGGGCCACTGAAGGAGAGCACACAAACTTAACCACTCCGCCACAGGCCAGCCCCCACAATTGCTTCTTATTTTTCACTAAAAATTAAAGTTTCTAAGGGTTAAGAATGTTAATCAATATATGTAATTAAAACTACTGGAAATAATAAGAGTGAAAGGAAACAACTGTGTATGAAAAGCAGGTAAGGAAAGTAGAATAGGTTTTTTAGATAAGGAAAGCTATGAAGGACGAGTTTTTGTAAAGGGAAAGAGAGTAATTTTGTCCTAAAGTAGAATGACTGGTTGTTCCAGATGGGAAAGACTAAAATACAGGATAAATCCTGAATGGATAGAAGGTTTGTGGAAAAGGAATCTTGGGAAAGGAATTTTATATGTGGTCAAGCTGGATAAGATCAGAATGGATTTAAGTTTTTAAAGAATGAACTTTAATATCAAATTACACCAGTGCAAAATTAGAATTTGGCTGTCTGTTAAAAAGACAGTGTTTTTGGACTATTGGTCTGCTTGTGATAAGAGATTGTGAAATCTTTTTATTTACCTTTTGGGTAATCTGCCTGGAAAGCAAAGATTGTGTGTCTTGCAAAAATAATTTCCTGTGCTTCATGTTGTCTTTATCAGGTCTTTTTTTTTTAAAGGAGAGTAGAGCATCCTCTGGGTCCTTTATTTTTTCTTTAGGGAGGAAGACTGGCCCTGAGCTAATATCTTTTGCCAATCTTCCTCTTTTTGGTTGAGGAGGATAGTCTCTAAGCTAACATCTGTGCCAATCGTCCTCTATTTTGTATGTGGGATGCCTCCACAGCATGGCTTGAAGAGCAGTGTGTATGTCCATGCCCAGGATCTGAACCCATGAACCCTGGGCCGCTGAAGCAGAGCACATGAACTTAAACTATGCCACCAGGCTGGCCCCCATTTTATCAGGTCTTTGATTACATGGGAGAACTGAGTCTTCTCAATATGAAAAGAGCTACATTTTATTAACAACTTTGTAACCTCTAATGCCTTTAAAATCTTTTATTTTCACTTTGGCTAAATAGATAATTAAATATTCTTTCATGATGATCTGTGATCCTATTTCATCAAATGTTTAAACCTTTGATATTTTTGACAACTCCCCCAAATCAGATTCTAAATGGAGTCTTTTTTACCTCAAACTAACTTTAAGATTTCCCAGAGGGACCCTCTGTCTCACCTTGTAAAAGAAAGATGTTAAACTAATTACGTTTATTTGGTATGTTAAATTATACAGAAAGCATTGTCAAGTAAGAAGTGATGATAAGCCTTCTTAGGTTATATGTGTATGGATATGTGATATTAAAATAGGTATTCCAGAATTAAGTTCATAGAAATTTGTCAATACTCTTATTGTCCAATTACAATCTTAAATTGTCATATGCCACAGAATTAAGTAAATTTCCTTTTCAAATGAACTCTCATCAGATCTTGAAACATGGCCATTTTTTAAGTCATTTTTGTGATTTACAGACAGTTATTGTTTTACTGTGATGCTTTTGCAAAAGTGCTTCATTTTCAGCAAAATTTAGGAAACTATTCTGAAAGCACTTGAACACATTTTTTCTGGTAACATTACAATCATACAACTGAACTGAGTAAGAATTTCCAGAATTCTAATGGACAAATTGAATTCAAGCTAAACAAGAATTAACATGGGATTAATTGAACTGAAAAGATGATTATAATTTTTTATGGCTTTTTGTTTGAAACAATCCTGGTTCTTTAATGTTTTGTTTTCCAGATTTAAGGAAATCTTTCTCTCTTTTCTTTTAAGCTATCTATAACATAGCAATTTGATAGATTAGACTTTTGTAAACAGAATTGAAGTATTTATCTTTTTCTCCATACCTGATCCCTCCAGAATTTGGAAACCCTTAGTTTTTTAAATTTTCATGACAATAAAGTTATTTGCATACATTCAGTAAAAATGTGTTCTTGTAACAAGACACAATTGAAAACATTGGTTATATTACATAGGCTTTGACTGGAATGTCATATTTGAGAATGATGTGCATAAAATCAAATATGACCAGACAGCTTTAAGGAACTGAGGTTGACTTTATGAAGCCAATAAAGCTCCTCAGAGAAACTGCCTGATATCTTGCTTACAGGGCTCCCAGCCATAATAGGTAAGTAAGAAAGGTCACTTTCTGGAAGCCCCAGGAACACCAGGCTATTTTAGGGACCTCAGGAGGAGAGGAATTCACCCAAATTATAGGTATTTCAGGTGATGTCTAACAAGTCCTTGGCTTGGCTTCCTAGCCTCCAGAGGCTTTTAAAAGTCCAATCTGGGGCCAGCCCTGGTTTCCTAGTGGTTAAGTTCAGTGCACTCTGCTTTGGGGGCCTGGATTTTGTTCCTGGTCACAGACCTACACCACTGGTCTGTCAATGACCATGCTGTGGAGATGGTTCACATACGAAACAAAGAGGAAGACTGGCAACAGATGTTAGCTCAGGGTGATTCTTCCTCAGCAAAAAAAAAGTCCAATCTTATGCAAAGTTCTAGCAAAGCAAACTTTAAAATAGCCTGTATGGTCAATCACTATTCTTGCTGCATTTATGTAAATAATCAGGCTAAGTTTAATAAGACTAGACTTATTTGGAAACAAATTAGTCTTGCTGTGATTATCTTTGCTAGAAATAGGAGTGATTGTAGAGAGACAATTTTTGTTTCAGTAGAAAACTATAACTGAGATTATTAGATTCTAGCCCTGTTCATTTTTTGGGGAGTTTTGTTATATATCTATAAACTGGACTGGATCCTGAATTTTTTCAGCTTTTATAAATATCTGGCTACAATTCTCCAAACTAATGTTTTCAACTTTCTCTTACCTTTCTGACTTGGAATCACTAAGAACAGAGTGCCCTTTATCCTTGCTGAGAGGGACCATACCAGATCCTCCTCACTGCCCAGACAGCACCAAACTTCAGGGCCTTGAACCTTGAGTCCACATCTCCCAATTAAAAAGCATTCCTCCAGACTCTTGGAACTTCACACCAGCTGGAGACCTAAAATTAAAATTAACTAAGATGGTTCCTCCCTAGAATTAGACAGTATTCAGAGGCGGACAGCTCTCCCAGGATCATGGATCAAGATCTTCATCTCCAATACAGAAACTTTATTCCTTTTCCCTTTTTGCTACTTCCTTTGTCTCTCTGTTAATGCACAGGAAGATGATGCGCCTTAACTCTGGCAATTATCACTGAATCTAATGTTAAGGCTATAGCTGCACAACAAAAGTCCCTAGGTTTTTTTGTTATGGTGGTTTTAGATAATGGAATTGCTTTAGATTACTTGCTGGTTGAACAAGGAGGAGTTTGTGCCATAGCAAATAACTCCTGCTGTACCTGGATCAATACCTCTCATATTGTAGCAAATACTAGGAATTAACAAGCTACTTGACTAAAACAGGTGATGCCTTTTCAGGTACATTCTTTATTTGATATCAACTGGTTTGGTTCATAGGGGTCCTGGCTAAGGAGCCTACCTCAGTCTCTTGGTATTATCCTCCTGATATCATCATTGTAGTCTCCCTAGTGTGCTCTGTTCTCTCAAGGGTCTTAAATGCATGTTCACAGCCATCAGCAGTACACCAGATGGTCTCACTTTGCTTGGAGAAACAAATAAGATAAACAACAAAATGAACAGCAAAAACAGTTCTTCCACAAACCTGACATCATAACCTATGAATTTCGCAATGAGACAAGAACAATTTAGGGGCTGGCCCTGTGGCTGAGCAGTTAAGTCCGCGCATTCTACTTCATAGGCCAAGGTTTTCACTGGTTTGGATCCTGGGTGCAGACATGGCACCGCTCGTCAGGCCACGTTGAGGTGGCGTCCCACATGCCACAACTAGAAGGACCCACAACTAAAATATACAACTATATACTGAGGGGATTTGGGGAGATAAAGCAGGAAAAAAAAAAGATTGGGAACAGCTGTTAGCTCAGGTGCCAATCTTTAAAAAAGAAAAAGAACAATTTAAACCTGATGGTGACTGAGAGCGGTGATAATACCAAAATTTTTTCTCTCTCGTGTATGACAAGATGACCAAAAGGGAGGAATTATTAAAGTAATCAAACAAGGACACCATTAGACTGAAGAGGCTCTAATGACTTAGTCGCCTAAGTAAGCAAAACCAAAACCTAAACCAGAGTCAATTCCTGTAAATGCCTCAAGGTTAAGAAGAACAACCAATCACAAACAGCCAACTAGGCTTCCCAAATAATGCAACCACTTAAGATATATCAAATTAAATAACTTCCTTGCTTTGTTTCTACATCTTCTCTATAAAAACCTTGCCCCAGCTCCTGTCTATGTAGCACTCCTAACCTCTCCCCGTTTGGCTCTGTGTGATTTGAATCAATGTGTGCTCAAACTGTTAAAAATTTTAATGTGTCTCAGTTTATCTTTTAACAATACTTTGTGAGATTTGTAAAGTGTTGGCGTTTATTTTTCTTGAAACATTGATAGATATAAATTAAAAACACACTCCTGTGTTTCTTCTCTACTCTCAATACTCTACTAAAACACTTCTACCTTACTTCCAACACCAGATGTGTGGGTTTTCCACACATCAAGCAATTCTGCAACACCAGCTGGGTGTCCTACGTTTTGACTCAATTCTGCCACTATCTACCAGGAGATAGCATCAGATCCCACAGGTAGAGCATTCAGTCCTACAACACTGCCCCTACACCCACTCCAAATGCCAGTCTCAAGTCCAGGTTACCTGTGCTTCTGACTGACTGGCTATAGATTGGAGGTTCCCATGACCCCCTCCTTGGGTTCAATTAATTTGCTAGAGCAGCTCACAGAACTCAAGAAAGCATTTTACGTACTAGGTTAGCAGTTTATTATAAAAGGATATAACTCAGGAACAGCCAGATGGAAGATAGGCATAGGGCAAAGAATGTGGGAAGGGGCATGGAGCTTCCATGCCTTCTCTGGGAGAGCCAGTCTCCCAGCACCTCCATGTGTTTACCAACCAGGAAGCTCCCTGAAACCAAGTTCATAGATTTTTATGGAGGCTTGACTACATAGGCATAATTCATTAAAACATTGGCCATTAGTGATTAACTCAACCTCCAGCCCCTTTCTCCTGCCCTGAGATGGGGTAGGGGGAAGGAGGGAGGGACTGAAATTTTCATCCTTCTAATTATGCTTGGTTCCTCTGGCAACCAGCCCCCATCCTTAGGTTACACAGGGGCTTTCCAAAGGTCACCTCATTAATGTAAACTCTGGTGTGGCTGAAAGGGACTTGTTAAGAATAACAGGACACCTTTGTTGCTCTCATCACTTAGGAAATTCCAAGGGTTTTAGGAACTTTGTGCAAGGAACAGGACAAAGACCAAATATGTATGTATTATAAATCACAATATCACAATAGAATGCACCAATGCAGCCATCTGGTCCTGGGCTTTTCTTTGAAGGAAATTTTGTGTGTGTGTGTGTGTGTGTGTGTGTGTGAGGAAGATTGGCCCTGAGCTAACATCTGTTGCCAATCTTCCTCTTTTTGCTTGAGGAAGATTGTTGCTGAGATAACATCTGTGCCAGTCTTCCTCTATGTTATGTGGGATGCTGACACAGCATGTCCTGATGAGCACAGTGTGTAGGTCTGTGCACAGGATCCGAACCTGTGAACTTCGGGTCGCTGAAGCGGAGTGTGTGAACTTAACCACTAACTAACCACAGGAAAACAATAGAGACAATCAATGAAACCAAAATTGGTTCTTTAAAAAGATCAACAAAATTGACAAACTGTTAGCTACACTGACTAAGAAAAAGCAAGACTCTCATTATTAAAATCAGGAACCAAAGTGGGAACATCACTACTGACCTTACAGAAATGAAGAGGATTATAAGGGAATAATATGAACAACTACATGTCAAGAAATTAGATAACCCGGAAGAAATGGACATTTTCTAAAAAGATATGCTGTACTGAAACTGATTCAAGAAGAATTAGAAAATCTGAATAGCCCTATATCAAATAAAGAAATTGAATCAGTAATCAAAATAATCTCACAAAGAAAAGCCCAGGCCCAGACACTTTCACTGGTTTAATCTACCAAACTTGAAAAAAAATTAATAACAAATCTTTATTTCGCCCAAAAATAGAATAGAGAACACTTCTCAACACATTCTATTATGTAAGCATTACCCTGATAACAAACCAGATAAAAATATCACAAAATAAGAAAACTACAGAACTAAACCCCTTATGGATATAGACACAAAATTCCTCTTCAAAATAGTAGCAAAATAATCCAGCATCATATATAAAGGATACCATGACCATGTGGAATTTACCTCAAGAATGCAAGGCTGGTTTGACTTCTGAAAATCAATTAATATAAAATGCTTATTAATACAATAAAGGAAAAAACCCCACATGATTATCTCACTAGACACAGAAAAGGTATTTGACAAAATGGGAACTTCCTCAACCTGATAAAGATATACCCAAATATAACTATAACTTACATTATACTTCATGGTGAAAGATTTGATGCTTTTCCCTTAAGATCAGGAAAAAGACAAGAATGTTTGATCCCCATACTTTTATTCAATATTGTAATGGAGGCTCTAGCCAGGGCATTAGGCAAGGAAAAGAATAAAAGGCATCCAGATTGGAAGGAAGAAGTAAATATATCTCTATTCATAGATGCCATCATCCTGTATATAATATTCCTTCGGTATCCACACACGAAAAAGCTTTTAGAAGTAATAAATATTCAGAAAGTTTGCAGAATATAATAGCAAAGTACAAAAGGAAGTTTTATTTTTATACACTAGCAATGAAATATCTGAAAATAAAAGTTAAGAAAATGATTCCAGAGCCTGCCCCTGTTGCTGAGTGGTTAAGTTCATGCACTCCACCTCATCAGTCCAGGGGTCACCGGTTCAGTTCCTGGGCACAGACCTACAAAACGCTCATCAAGCCATGCTGTGGTGGCATCCCACATGGAAGAACTAGAAGGACTTGCAACTAGGATATAGAACTATGTACTGGGGCTTTGGGGGTGGGGGGGAAGAGGAAGATTGGCAACAGATGTTAGCTCAGGGCCAATATTCCTCACCAAAAAGCATACCTTAAAAAAAAAAAGAAAGAAAATGATTCCATTTACAATGGCATCAAAAAGAATAAAATATTTGAGGATAAATGTAACCAAAGAAGTGCAAGAACTATACATTGAAAACTAAAAAACATTATTTAAAGAAGTTAAAGATGACCCAAATAAATGTAGAAGTGTCCTACATTCACGGATTGGAAGACTTCATACTGTTACCTTAGCAGTGCTTTCCAAATCGATCTGCACAGTCACAGCAATCTTAGCAAAATTTTGTCTGATATTTTTTTCAGAACTTGACAAGGTGATCCCAAAATTCTTATGGACATCCAAAGTACCCAGAATAGCCAAAACAATCTTGGAAAAGGAGAAAGTTGGAGGCCTCACAGTTATCTATTTCCAAATTTATTATAAAACTACAGTAATCAAGACAGTGTGGTACTTCATAAGGACAGACATATAGATCAATAAAATATAATTGAGAGTCTGGAACTAAACCCTCACATTTATGGTCAGTGGATATTCAACAAATGTGCCGAGATAATTCAATGGGGAAATAGTTTTTTCAAGAAATGGTGCTAAGACAACTGGATATCTGCATGCAAAAGAATTAATTTGGGCCCCCTACCTCACATCATATAAAAACTCAAAATGGATTATAGTTCTAAATGTAAGCGCTAAGCCTATAAAACTCCTGGAAGAAAACATGAGTAAATATTTATGACCATAGGTTAGGCAGTGTTTTCTTAGATGTGACACTAAAAGCATAGATGATAAAAAATAAAATAGATGAGTTGAACTTACTCAAAATGAAAAACTTTTGTGCTTCAAAGGACACCATCCAGGAAGTTAAAAGACAACCCACAGAATGGGAGCAAATAATTGCAAATCATATATCTGATAAGGGACTCATATCCAGAATATATAAATGTCTCTTACATGTCCACAATAAGAAGACAAATAACCTAATTTTAAAACCAGCAAATGTTTTGAATAGACGTTTCTCTAAAGAAGATAGACAAATGGTCACTATGTCCATAAAAAGATGTTCAATATCATTACCTATTAAGGAAATGCAAATCACATCACAGTGGGATACTACTTCACATTCACTAGGATAGATAAGATTAAAAAAACAGATAATAACAAGTCCTGGTGAGAATGTGAAGAAATTGGAGCCTCATACATTGTTAGTGGGAATGTAAAATGGTGCAGCCACTTTGAAAAACATTTGGCAGTTCCTCAAAATGCTAAACATAGTTACCATATGACCTAGCAATTCTATTCCTGGGTACATTCTCCAAAGAACTAAAACATGTGTCCAAACAACAACATTTACACAAACATTCATAGCAGCATTATTCATAACAGCCCAAAATAAAAACAACCCAAATGTTCAATGATGAATGGATAAATAATTGTGGTGTACCATATAATGGAATATTATTAGGCAGTAAAAAGGAATGGAGCACTGATACATGCTGTAACATGGATAACCCTTCAAAATATTGTTAGGTGAAAAAAGCTAGTCACAAAAGACCACGTATTGTATGATTGCATTTATATGAAATGTCCACAATAGCCAATTCATAGAAACAGAAAGTAGATTAGTGGTTGCCAGTAACTGAGTAAGGGGACGATGGTGGTGGAGGAGAATATGTAGAGTTTGCTAATGTAAAGGGTTTCTTTGGGTGATGATAAGGATATTCTAAAAGTAGGTAGTGTGATTGTTGCACAACTCTGTGAATATACTAAGTACAACTGAATTGTGTACTTTCAAGGGTTGAATTTTGTGGCATGTGAATTATATCTCAATAAAACCAATATATAAAAAAGTGTAATTGTTTCCATTTAAAGACAAAACACTGTTTCTCTGGTGGAAGAGGTCCATAGTAATCAACCTTCCCAAAGTGGATGGCTGGTACTCCCTGGAAATGGCGCTTTATGAGGGACTCAGCATTGGCCTCTGGTGTTGGCAGGTTCTGCTACTCAGCTGTGACAGTAGTCAGATAAGGCTGGTAATGGGAGACAATATTGTTGAGCTCTTGCATAGCTCTATTCCTGCTTCTGTAGCCACTTTGTACATGGGCTCATTGAGCAAACAGTGGGATTGCTGGAAGGAAAGGTTGAATGGTATTTTCAGAGATGGTCATTTTTTTCTCTCAATTATTGAGAATTTCCTCTGCATTGGATGTCCCTAGTGGGTACGCTCACTACCTGAATAGATATAGTCTATTTAGAAAGGAATGTGGTCTAGTAGCTTTTAGAACTCAAGATCCTCCCAACGATTAGAAACAGGCAGAAACTTGGTCAGGGTGTCCACTGAGGGAGCCCTGTGCCCCTGTTTCTTTGTGACCATCCAGATACCTTCCGTGAGCTGGTGCATGAACACTGCAGAGGATGAGCCTGATCTCTCTTATGCTCCCTCCCACAGAGTAGCCCCCACTGACAAATAATATTTTCCCAAGAGCTGGGGCAAACTGATTACCAGAGGGCTTGCTCTCCAGGGTCCTGAACTCTAAACTTCCCTGGGTTGGATGGACAAGTACCTCCTTGAAAAGCTAATTGAGATAACCAGACTTCTGAACAGATAGGGAGGGGCCCAGAGAACCAAGCTCTGAACAATTCTGACCCTCTACCAATGAGTAACAATCAGGATGCTATAACCTTAAAGAACAGTCAGTAGACATAAACAGTCCAGAAAATAAAATCACAGGGGCTGGTCCCGTGGTTGAGTGGTTAAGTTTGCGCACTCCGCTTTGGCGGCCCAGGGTTTCACCAGTTCAGATCCTGGATGCGGACATGGAACCGCTCACTGGGCCACATTGAGGTGGCGTCCCACATACCACAGCTAGAAGGACCCACAACAAAAATATGCAACTATGTACCTGGGGGATTTGGGGAGAAAAAGCAGAAAAAAAAAGATTGGCAACAGTTGTTAGCACAGGTGCCAATCTTTAAAAAATAAATAAGTAAAAAATAAAATCACAGAGTAAAAACCTATTTTTTTAAATGAAGGCACAGGCTGGGTCAACCATTTTGTGAGCTGATCACAGAAAAAGAGCTTTGAATTTATTTATGATAAATTTTAGTAAAATTGGAAGGAAGGAATGCAGGGCATTAGGTGTTCAGTCAAGGAAAGTTACAAGCCACAGAAACCAACTCTGGCTAATTTAAGCAGAAAGGGAATGTATTAAAGGGTATTGGGTAGCCTTGGGATGGGGCTAGGAGAGGCAGAGGAACAGGCTTAAATTTTCCACAGTTGGGAACAACATTCAAAATTACACTTGAGATTCAATCTGATTTCTGTCTCTATAGTTTTGCTTTTTCTAGAATGTCTTATAAATGGAAGCATACTAGAGGGTAGCCTTTTTTGTCTGGCTTCTTTCACTTAGCCTAATGAATTTAAGTCATTCCTATTTTTGCATGTACCGGTAGTCTTTCCCTTATTTATCCATTCACCGTTTGGGGAACATTTGGGCTGTTACCAGTTTGGAGCTGTTACGAATAAAGCTACTAAAATTTTCATTTCTCTTCGGTAAATTCCTAGGAATGGGATTACTGGGTCATATGGTAAGTGTATGCTACCAAACTTTCCCAAAGTGGCCATGCCATATTGTATTCCCACCAACAATGAGAGTTTCAGTTGTTCCATATCTTTTCTAGGACTTTATAATAACAGTTCTTTGTCTTTGTTTTTTAGTTTAGCCACTACAATGGGCGTGTAGTGATATCTCATTATGTTATTAATTTCCATTTCCCTGATTATTAATGATATTGAACATCTTTTCATGTGATCATTTGCCATCTTCATCTCTTCTTTGGTGAAGTGTCTATTCAAATCTTTTTCCTATTTTTAAATTATGTTATTTATCTTATTATTAGTTGTAAGAGTTCTTTGTATATTCTAGAGACAGGGACTTTATCAAATTTCTTCTTCCAGGTGGAAGCTTGTCTTTTCATTTTCCTAACAATGGCTTTGAAGAGAAGTTTAAAAATACTTTAATATATATGTGGTCCAATTTACCAGTTTTATCATTAGTGCTTATGTCCCTTTATGAAATGTTTGCCTAACCCAAGATAACCCCCTTTTTCCTATTTTTCTAACAATATCTTAAATTTTATTGTCTGCATTTACATGCTTTATCATTAGCATTTGCCTTTTCCCATTTCTTAGTAGGAGAAACCTCTGGAACTTATTAAGTAGACAGTGGCAGAAAAATAATTTCAAAAGTCTTTAGATCACTACAAAATTAATAAGCAATAATATTTTACTCTGCAACTACAAGCTATTTTTTTCTATTTTTAAAAGAAGTTTTTTATAATTTTAGGTTTTACATTTGGAGCTATGAACCATTTTGAATTCATGTTTTGTATATGGTGTGAGGTAAAGATACTTTTTTGTATATGGATGTCTCCTATAGATCGAAAGTTTGCATAATCCCAAAATTCAAGTGTTAAATCCTAATGCCCAATGTGATGTTATTTGGAGGCGGCACCTTTGGGAGGTGATTAGGCCATGCGGGTGGAGCCCTCATGAGTGGGATTAGTTCCATTTTAAAAGAGAGCTCCCTTACCCCTTCTGACGTATGAAAACATCTGTTTATGAACCAGGAATCAAACCCTCACTAGAGACCAAATCTGCCAGCGCCTTAATCTTGGACTTCCCAGCCTCCAGAACTGTGAGAAATAAATGTTGTTTAAGCCACCCAGTCGGTGGTATTTTTGTTAGAGCAGCCTGAACTAAGACAACATCCAATTATTCCAGTAGCGTTTGTCGTCTTTCTCCATTGAATTACTTTGGGACTTTTTTAAAAAATGAATTGACCATATACAAGTGGGCTTCTTTCTGGACTGTTTTATTCCCTTGATCTCTATGTCTATCTTTACGCCAATACTACACAATCTTGATTACTGCAGCTTTATAGTTAGTCTTGAAATCAGGCAGTGAGTCCTCCAACTTTGTTTTTCATTTTCAAAATATTTTGGCTATGCTATGTCCTTTGCTTTTCCATATAACTTTTAGAATCTCAGTTTGCTGGGATTTTTATTGGGATAGCATTGCATTTATAGGTCAATTTTTGAGAGAATCACCATATTAACACTATTGAGTCTCTAATCCATGAACAGTGTATCTCTCTAAACTCAGGACCCCTGATTCAACCATAATTTAAGTATATGTGTCAAGTACAGTGTAAAGGATATGAGGATGAATAAAAAAGATTTTGTTTTGAGAAAGGAGCGTACTGGTAGATTAAATAAAAATGTCTAACCTTAAGAGTTCTTAATAGTTTTAAGAGCACTATTACCTTTTGCAGTTGGAACTGGTTTGGAATGGGAAGGGATATTTTCAGCTTGAAACTTAGTTGTGTAACCCTCTGTGATTATTTGTGGACAAGTCCCTTGATTTTGTGTAGCAAGCCAGCCAGGAGACTTTTTAGAGAGAAAACTCACACTAAGAATGGTATGTTAGTTTAGATATGGTTTCCCTGGGGTACTGTGGTGTGGTGTTCAGTTCAAATCACTATCCATTGTCTGGTCCATAGATTAGTCTCAGGACACAGCCCCCAGTGGACTCAAAATATCAGAGCCCTATGAAGAAAAAAGAAACTATAAGCAAATATAAAGTGAACTAAAAGTATTGATGACTACATTGCTAAGAACTGCGTTATACAGTGAGGCCCAAGCAGCCCTGGGACAGTACCACTTGGGTAGGTACAACTCTGAAATTGAGAGAAGGGCTTTATCCACACTCATATAGGAGTCAAATAGAGGCTTTGGCCCTTTAGGGACTATGAAGAATCAGAAGGGCTCTGTCACACCAATAGCTGTCAGCATAGGGTACAGGGCACAGCAGAACAGGAGTGCCCAGAAGATACAGTAGTATCCAGAGAAGGGTGGCACCCTCTTCTCAGCTGCTTGGACTTGTTCCTGGGAACAGGTAAGTTCTAACTTCAACCCTTCCCTGAGTGTCTGACAGGGTCCAAGGACTGACTGCTACATAGGAGCCAGCCCTACACGGTTTACATACTCAGTACCTCATCTGATCCACTCAGCAGTCGCGAGGTAAGTTTTATCTCCGTTTCACAGGTGACAACACTGACCCTTATAGCAGTGGGTCTGTTATAACTGCCAGGTTGCTTCCTCTAGCTATGAGTCCAAGAGATAATGCGAGTTTTACTTAGCATTTTACATTTTGACAACAGGAATTTTAAGTGTCTTCATTGCCCTCATAAGCTCACTGAACAGTTTAATCTCTTATGTATTGTTTTCTGGTTTTAGTTATTTTTTTATTATGACCTACATAATCCATATATCTTCCAGGGAAAAGTGGAGATGAGTGAGCAAAGAAAAAGAATCACACGTGGTGGGAGCCACAGGACAGTAGAAGACCCAGGAGAAGGGGTGGCAGTGCCCACTGACACGGTTAGAACGAGGGGAAGGCATGGGGATGCGCACTCGCAGAGGAATGGCATGGGGGCACCTAACCATCAGGTGATTGGACTCATTTTTGAGCACAGGCGAGACCTATTTTTGGCTACCATGCAGGAAAAACCATTGCCTACTTTTTAGTGCACACACTCTCAGAGTTTTCTCTATGCACAAATGCATTATGCAAACATATTTATATTTTTACAAAAACGGGCTGATGCTGTGTATGCGGTTCTGAAAACTGTTTTTTCTTTATTGTTATTTTACAATATACCACAAACATCTCTTCCATGCACATGGGTGAAAATCCCCCACTGACAGACAGAGCACTGTAGTTGGATCAAAAGGCTGCTGGTAACAAGAGTGACACCTAAAGCAAAGTATCAGCTTAAGGTTAAAGCACATAGCCTGGCAAATGCCTGCCAGGGAAAGCAGGGTTGGAAATATTCCCATCAGAGAAATCAGAATCAAGGCCACAGGCATTAAAGATAGGGGATATCATGTAAACCCCTTTGGCCCCGACCTCCGCCCCTCACTCCCCTGACACCACGTTGGCCCCTTGGGGCGAATGGATCCTGTACATCTCTTTGTATCCAATGAAAACCACCCATTTTCTGCTTTTTCCTTAGCTCTTCCTGAGCCCTTGACATATCTCCACATTCTCTCATCATCTCCTCACTGCCCAAATGCCTTTCCTGTAGGTCCTCCTGATAGTCCTTGGGGGAGTCGTCCGTCCCCCTGTCGGTTTTCCTTTTTGCTTTCCGGGGCACATAATCTTCAGCCGGGCGCTTTTCGGCAGCCCGCCGCTCGCTCTCTGGCTTTGCCTGGGATTCTCGCTTGCCCTCGCCGCCCTGTGGTTTTCCCTCATCTTCGGACTGGCCCTGCTTGTCCTGCTTTCCCTTATCTTCTGGTTGCGCCTCATCATCTGGCTGTCCCTCATTCTGGGGCTTTTCCTTGTGCCCTGGCTGCCCCTCTACTTCTGGTTTTCCTTCCTCATCTGACTTTTCTTCATCTTCAGGCTCTACTTCATCTTGTGTCTTTCCTTCACTTTCCAGCTTTCCTTCATTTTCATTGCAGAGTTTTTCCATGTTGAGATTTCCTCTCCTTTTCCTGTCCTGGGGGTGAGGGGAATAGGAGACAAGGGAGACTGAGGGCTTGGGGGCGGAATGCAGGTCTGGATACTACTTGCATCTCGTCCCCTGTCAGGGTTCCCCTGACCAGCCTCGGCCTCCAAGTGTGCCTCCTGCCCACCCCTTTACCCCCATCACTCCTCCCACACACCAGAGCCAACCCTTTCCCTGGCAGGCCCTACCACCTTCTGTACCATCCTTCAGTGTGGCGGCGTGCCTGTCTATTATGTATGTGGTGGTGGGATGCGAGTGGGGCCCTCAAATTCTGCCCAGGCCATGCCCTCCACCCACCTCCCCGGAGTCCCCATCCGGGGCCCCTCCCCCCTTTTACTGACCTGCAGAGATTCTGGACAGGTTCCTCCTTTTCTAGCCTAGCAGAGTGCTGGGAACAGAGACGAAGACCTGCAGACAGACAGCAGACAGGGGCAGGGGCTGCACGCTCAAGGGACTGAGGTTTCTTTTCTGAATTTGAGCCCTCGTCATCCAACGTTTCCCTCTCCTATTTCCCCTGCATCCCAGCCGCCATTACCTTTCAGGCCTCGGGCACCAGACCAGGATGCTTTCCAAACTGTTTGGGTCTCTGTGACCCCCTCCCCAACAGGCAACCCGCCCCCAACCCAAACGCTTTTCGCGGAGATCGCTATTTTCTCATAGGCGCAGAGTGTGAGGGGGGTTATTAGCAGAAAGTGTCTACGTTTCACTGTCGCACTGCGGGGGCGCCCCCTCCCCTCCCCATCGCAGGCTCGAAAATAGATGGAGGGCGCAGAGGAGGGGCGTCGAGGAGAAGGCGGCGGGGCCCGCTGCGGGGTCGTCCCTCCCTCCCCACTGCCCGCGCCCCGTCCCCCTCCTCATCCATCTCCTGGACCCCTTCGTCGGCCCCTCCCCGCTGCTCCCGGATCCTACTCCCACCCACCTCCACCTCTGCCCCGGGACGCCGGAAGCGCCCATCTCCACACTGACCTGCGGGCCCGGGACGGCCTGCGCCTCCTCGGGCTCGCTGAAGCCCGCTCGCCCCTCGCCCGCCACCCGGGCAGCTCGGGGAGCTGGTTCCGCGCGGGCGACGGGACCGCAGGGCGGCGAGCGGGTGCGCGGGCTGCTGCCCACGTCGGCGCCCGGCCGGTCACGTGAGCACCGCGTCACCGGGCTCGGCCCCCGCCCCGCCCCCCCACCCCATCCCCGAGGGACTGGCAGCTGCGGACCGTGGGGGTGGGGAGGGCGGGTGACCAAGAGGGAGTCACCGAGAGAGCAGGAGGCAGGCGACTTCCTTACCGCAGGTGCTTTACCTGGCGCATTTCAGGTCCTTGCACAGCATCTCTCTGAGATGCTCATGATCGCAGGGTGTGACAGCTGATCACACGAAGGGTACCCGACTTCGCCAAGAGCGCTCAGCAACAGAGCCTCACAGCCCATTTTCAAGACCAGCTCAGCCTAACTCCATGGCCTGGGTGATGGTGCCCTCTAGGAAGCTGCGCTGCCACCTATAGTGGTAGTGTTCCTTGGCCTCCTCTCTCCTGGGTGATCTCTGTTCATTTCCCTCCAAGCACAGATGATTTCCAAATTGCTTCTCCAGGCTGTCCCCTCCCCGGAGCCTAAGATTCATTTTTGCTTTCCCATCAGCAATATAGGAGAGTGCTTGTTTCCCTACACCCTTTCCAACCTGTGTGACATATTTTTAATTTTCACTAATATGATAGGTGAGAAGTAGTATCTCAATGGCATTTTATTTTGCGCTTCTCTATGTTTAATGACAATTTTAATATCATTATGAATTGTCTGCTCATATCTTTCCCATATTTTTCTTTCTTTTTTTAGGAAGATTGGCCCTGAGCCAACATCTGTTGCCAATCTTCCTTTTTTTTTTTTCTCCCCAAAGCTCCAGTACATAGTTGTATACCCTAGTTGTAGGTCATTCTAGTTCTTCTATGTGGGATGCCGCCACAGCATGGCTTGATGAGGGGTGGGTAGGTCCATGCCCAGGATTCGAATGAGGGAATCCCAGGCCGTGAAAGCAAGTGCAGGAAGATAACCACTCAGCCATGGGGTGGCCCCCATATATTTCTATTGGATTGTCAATCCTTCTCCCCTCATTTTTCAAGTGTTGTTTATACACTATATTAGGCCTTTATCTTTTATATATGTTGGAAATATATACTTCCAGTTTGTTAGTTGCTTTTTGACTTTATAGTGTTTCTGCCATGCATTAAAAAAAGTAGTAAAATTTATCAAACTTTTCTTTTATTGCATCTAGATTTTGGTTCATGGTTAAGAACTCTTTTCCTACATGAAGGCAATGAGGAATTCACCCATGTTTTCTTATAGTACTCATATGGTTAACTATACTTGCCTTGAGGGCATCTGTGGTTAAGGAATAAACCAGTGCCAAACTGAGTTGAAACTATGGCAGATTCAATGTACTAGAGTAATAAAAACGAAAGCCCAAGACTCATTAAAAGGGGAGAGGATTCCTAACCATCACTCATACACCTCAAATGTTTCACTTTAAGGGTAATTTTAAACTGGAAATAAACTAGCCCCCACAAAGTCTTTTAGCTTGACTTTGCAATATATAGGTAGACTGGTAAACTTTGAGCTTTGAACATAGATTATGGTGGTTCCAGACAGGAAGCACTCTTATGGGCCTGACCAATGCAAACAAAATCTCTGGAGTAAGATTCCATCATCCTAAGCCTCAAATTATCTCAACAAACAATTGTTGAAGTAAAATGCCCACAAAGAAAGATAAGCAAGAACACAAAGAAAGTAAGAAGCAGTAGAGACAACAGGCAACACAAACAGATCCATTAGCTTCGAATTATTTGAATTATCAGATACAGACTATTAGACCACAATGCTTAGTGTATTCAGATAAATAGAATACAATTTTGAAAATTTCACAGAGAACTAAAAACCAGAAAAAGTAAAAAATAAACAAATGGAAATTCTAAAACTAAAAATTAACTTAGCTGAAATTAGAAACTAAATGTATGGCTTTAACAGCAGATAGACGCAGCTCAAGAGAGAATTAAAGAATTAGAAATTATGTTCAGAAGAAAATATCCATAAGGCTGCACAGTAGTCAAAAACATGGAAAATACAGAAGGGAGGGTATCATAAGATCTAACAGGGATTTACTGGTAATTCGAGAAGTAAAAGAGAACTGGAATGGTTTAGAGGCAATCTTTGAAGATATAATGGCTGAGAATTTTTTCAGAACTGATGAAAGACATTGATCCATAGAGCCAAGAAGTCCAACAAATTCCAAACAGGATAAATAAAAACTCACACATAGGGGGCTGGCCCAGTGGTGCAGCAGTTAAGTTCGCATGTTCCACTTCAGCGGCCTGAGGTTTGCCAGTTTGGATCCTGGGTGCTGACATGGCACTGACTGGCAAGCCATGCTGTGCTAAGTGTCCCACATATAAAGTGGAGGAAGATGGGCACAGATGTTAGCTCAGGGCCAGTCTTCCTCCAAAAAAAAAAAAAAAAACTCATACATAGATGCATAATAGTGAACTTTCAAAGAAACAAAGATAAAGAGAAAATCACAAAAGTCGCCATAAAAAAAACAGAGTATGCCTTGAAAGGAACAAATGTTAGGTTGATTTGTTGCTGGATTCTCAACAGCAACAATGGAAGCATGAAGATGGTGGGATGATATCTTTAGTGTCTTGAAATAAAATAATATCAAGAAATGATAACCAGCAAAAATACCCTTCAAAAATGAGGTGAAATAAAGACCTTTACAAATAAACAAAAACAAACAGAGTTTGCCAGCAGCAGGCAGGAACAAAAGGAAATACTAAATGCTACAAGGCATTCCCCAGATAACAGGAAAATGATTCCAGATGAAAGACAAGATGAAGGATGGAATAAACAGTGATTAAAAGGATAACTATCTATTTAAATATAGGGGCCGGCCCCATGGCAGAGTGGCTAAGTTCACACCCTCCGCTTCGGCAGCCCAGGGTTTCACCTGTTTGGATCCTGGGCATGGCCATGGCACCAGTCATCAAACCATGCTGAGGTGGCATCCCTCATGCCACAACTAGAAGGACTCACAACTAAAATTATGCAACTATGTACCGGGGAGTTTTGGGAGAAAAAGGAAAAATACAATAAAATCTTTAAATTTAAATCAATGCTACATAAAACAATAATATTTTGTTAATTCATATTGATCAATAACATATGAGTCAAGAGAGCTGGAGTAAAAGTATTTGAAATTCTGGCATTATCTGGGGAGTGTCTAAAAGCATAAATTAATATTAGCCTTTGATAAGGCAAGACTGTGTGCTATAATTGCCAGATAACCATTAAGGAAAAGTAAAAGAGTGTAAAACTCCTAAGCTAATAAAAGTGAAAAATAAGAAAATAATCAATAAAGAAGAGAAAACTAACATAGATCAGATAGGACATGGAGAAGGAATTTGGCACAATAGTTAACTTATATCTATTAATATAAGTAAGTATATTAAATATAAGTGGCTTACATGAAGAAATTAAAAGACAAAGATTTTCAGAGCGGAAAAAATCCAACTATATACTGTTGACAAAAGACATATCTGAAATATAAAGATACATAAACACTGAAAGTAAAAGTACAGAAAAAAGTATAACATAAAAACACTAATCAAAAGAAGCCCATTATAGTTAAATTAATAACAAAATAGACTTTAAAACAAGAAGCATTACAACACATAAGGCGTGTCACTTCATGATATTTTAAATTTGTATGCACTTACTAACTTGACCTCAAAATAAAAAAAAAAAATTTGACAGAACTACAAGGAGAAATAAAGAAATGAGTGTTGATGAATAAGCATTTCAGTGTTAACACTCCTATCTCTGTAACTATGGAAATATTTAAAGTGTTGAAAGAAAAAACCCACCAACCTAAAAGTCCATATTCAGCGAAATTATCCTTCAAAAGTGAAGGCAAAATAAATACTTTGTCTCAGACAAAAACTGATGAAATTCAGCACCAGCAAGCCTTCGCTTCAAGAAACGTTAAAAGATTTTCTCCAAGCAGAAGGAAAATGATATAGGTCAGCAACTCATATCTACATAAAGAGCACTGGAAATAGAATAAATGAAAGTAAAATGAAATCTTTATTTTTCTTATTCTTAATTGAATAAAAGATCTGTTTGTCTAAAGTAATAATAGTAACAATGTATTGAGTGATTATAGCATATGGATAAGTGAAGTGAATAACGAATACTCTGTAATAAGGTAACTGCGCTATATATAAGAAAGCAGAATAGTGTTATTTGAAAGTGATGTTGGTTAAAACTGCATATTGTAAACTCAAGAGAAATCACTAAAAATATTTTAGAAAGAAATGTAATTGATACGCCAAGAGAGAAGGCAAGTGGAATCACGGAAAATACTCAATTAAAAATAGAGAAGTCAGAAAAAGAAGCTTCCGACAACAAATAGAAAACAGTTATAAACATGGTCGATATTAATCCAAATATAAAAAGAATCATTTTAAATGTGAATGGTTTAAATACACCAATTAAAGATAGAAATTTTCAGAGTGGATTAAAAAAACCCAACTATATGTTGTGTATACAAAGCCCACTTTAAATATAAAGACTCTGAGAGGTTAATAGTAAAGCAATGGAGAAAGATATACCACACTACACCAATCGAAAGAAAGCTGGACAAAAAAGAAAGCTAGAGTAGCTGTATAATTTAGGACAAAGCTGACTGCAGAACAAGTAAAATTATCAGAGATAAAAAGGGGCACTACATAATGATAAAGAGATCAATTCTGAAAAAAAACGCACATAATCCTACACATGTATGTACCTAACAAAAGCGTCAAAATATATGACGCAAAAACAGATAAAACTGAAAGGAGAAACAAATCCATGATTAGGGTTGAAGACTTCAACACCTCCCAGTCAGTAATTGATAGATTAAGCAGGCAGGATATCAATAATGATTCAGTTGACCTGAACAGCACTATCAATCAAGTTGATCTAAGTGGCATTTATAGAACATTTCATCTAACATCAGAATGCATTTTTTTCAAGCTTACTCAGAACATCCACCACGAGAGTCCAGATTCTGGGCCATAATATACACCTTAACAAATTTAAAGGAATAGAAATCATAAAAGTCTGCTCTCAATGGAATTAAACTAGAAATAAATAAGAGAAAGATAGATGGAAAACCAAAATATTTGGGAATTAAAGAACACATTTCTAAATAACACGAGTCAAAGAAGAATTCTCGAAAGAAATGTAAAAATAACTTGCAACATATCAAAATTTTTGAGATGTAGCAAAAGCAGTGCTTAGAAGGAAATTTCTAGCTTAAATGCATATAAGAGAAAAGAAGAAAGATCTAACATAAATAACCTAAGCTTTCTCCTTAAGAAACTAAAGAAAAAAGTATAATTTAAGCCTAGAGCAAGCAGAAGGAAAGAAATAATTAGAGAAGAAATCAATGAAAGTGAAAACAGGAAAACAGTAGAGAAAAATCAATGAAACCAAAAGCTGGTTCTTCGAAAAGATAAATAAAATTGATACATCTCTTCCCAGGGTGACCAAGAAAAAAAGAAAGAAGACTCACATCAACAATATCAGAAATGAAAGTGGGGTTATCACTACTGAGCCCAGGGACATTAAGATAATAAAGGAAAACTATAAAAACCTCTATGCCTACAAATGTGGTAACTTAGACGAAATGGACTGATTCCTGAAAAAATAAAACTACTAAAACTCACACAAGGAGAAAAAGATAACCTGAATAACCCTGTATCTATTAAAGACATTGAATCAATAATCAATAACCTTCCAAAGATAAAAATCACCAGGGCCAAATAGTACCAAACATTTAAGGATAACCAGTGAACATTTAGGAATCAACAGTGAATTCTACCAAACATTTAAGGAAAAAATAATACCAGTTCTCTGTAAACTTTTCCAAAAAATAGAAATAGAACACTTGACTCATTCTGTGAGGCTAGTATTAGTCTAAATCCAAAACCAGATAAAAGACGTTACAAGAAAGGAAAACTACAGACCAACATCTCTCATGAACACAGACACAACATCCTGAACAAAACATTAGAAAATTTAATCCAGTGTATAAAAAATTGTGCACCTAATAAGTGGGATTTATTCTAGATATGCGAGGCTGATTCAACACTTGAAAATCAATCAATATAATCCACATGAACAGACTAAAGAAGAAAAATCATATGATCTTATCACTTGATGCAGAAAAAACATTTGACAGAATCCAACACCCATTCATAAAAGTTCTCAAACTAAGATTAGAGGAGAACTCCTCAATTTGATAAAGACTATCTATAAAAAACCCATGACTAACATCATACTTAATGGTGAGAGAAAGCGGACACTTCACGTTAAGATCAGGAACAAGGCAAGGATATCCATTCTCATTGCTCCTGTTAAACATCATACTGGAAGCCCTAGCGAGTGCAATTAAGACAAAAAAAGGAAATAAAACAGATACAGATTGAAATGCAGGAAATAAAACTGTCTTCATTTGCAGATGACATGATTGTCTATGTAGAAAATGCCAAAGCATTAACAAACTCTTGGTCACAAGGTCATAAGATGTAAGGTCAATACACAAAAGTCAATTGCTTTCCTATATACCAGCAATGAACAATTGGAATTTGAAATTTAAAAATACCATTTATAACAGCAGCCCCAAAATGCAGAAGGTGACTAAAGAATCTGAGTGTATTACAAATATATGAAATAACCTCACTGAAAAAGACAGGACAATAAGGTGCTGACATAGGTAACTTTGGAAATGAGTGGAGTCTGTAAGACTAAAGATAAAATTTACCTCTGTGGTCCTCTTCCCAAAAACACTCAACAGATCGAAACTGTGAGACATTATACACAATATCTGACCAGTACTTCTCAAAAGTGTCAAGGGCGTCAAAAACAGGGAAGGTCAGAAAACGTCACAGCCAAGAGGAGCCTAGGGAGACATGACGACTAAATGTAAGGTGGTAACCTGGGTGAGTTCCTGGAAGAGAAAAAGGACATTAAGGAAAAACTGAGGAAATCTGAACAAAGTATGTGATTTGGTAAATAATAATGTATCAATATTGCTTCACTGTGACAAATGCACCACACTAATGTAAGATGTTAATAATAGGGAATACTGGGTTTGGGGTATACAGAAACTCTGTTCTATCTATGCAATAATTCCGTGAATCTACAACTGTCCTAAAATAAAAGTTTATTTTAAAAAAACAGTATAAGCAAATAAAAGGCTAATAAAAAGCCAGGAAAAACATCACATAGGTAGATGGGTCTGTTGAGATGGCAAGGCAGGGCTTAACAGGAGTTTCCTGGGAGAAAACTCCTTCTAAGAAAAAGGTCTCAGCAGACAAGAGATTAACAGGTGAGAATAGCATAGCATCTGGTCACTCAGATTTTTCTCCTGGCTCAATCTCCAGTATCTAAATCCAGAGGAGACGGCTGTAGGCAAAAACACACACAAACCAACCGAAAACTTAGAAAGGGATGTTTCATAAAAATTTTATGAAATATCAAGGCCTAAGTGACAATTGTGTACTACCCACCTGACTTAGAGTAACTCTGATTTGGGTAGAGAAGAATTCTTGACCCTTCTGATGAGACAGTGTTGCCTTAGTCCATCGTGGTCTCCAGCCCACCGGCAGCAGTGGCGCCCTCAGGAGGGTGCAGAGCCCATGAGAAGAGGCACAGTGCCCATCAGTCATGGTATTACCCAGGGGAGAGTGACACCCACCTTTCTTCCTGGACACAGGTGAGAGCTCCCTCAGCTCTCCCCCAAACATCTGATGGAGTTCTGGTCCTGCAAGTGCAGGGGAGAGGGCAGGAGCCAGCCCAACACAGTTCACACACTCAGGACCTCATCTGATCTTCTCCACAGCCTTGCAAGGCAAGTTTTATCCCCATTTCACAGATGACAAGACTGTTCCTTAGAGAAATGGATCTGTAATAACTGCCAGGTTCATACTTCCAGCTTCGAGCCCCAGAGATAATGTGAGTTTTATGCATCATTTTACATCCTGACACCAAGAACTTTGTGTCTCCACTGCCTTCATAAACTCACTGAACAGTTATTTTGATTGCTTGGTATATATGGTTTTCCTATTTTTTGTCTTTCATTGTTTTTATGACAAAAGTAATCTGTGTTTTTAGGAGAAAACATATGTCGAACAAAAAAGGAACAGGAAAAAAAATCACCCACAGATAACCACTGTTCATCTTTTAGTGGACACAGCTTTTAGAGTTTTTTTCTGTACATAGATCACTAGGTAAATATCTTTGCAGATTTAGAAAAATGAACTGATGCTGTATATATGGTGCTGCAAACTGTTTTCTTTTTAATTTTATAATGCACTATAAACATTTTTCCATGCAACGGATGAAAATCTGCTACTGAAACACAGAGGGCTGCGGTTGGATAACAAGAATGACACCTAAAGTAAAGTATTAGCCTAAGGTTAAAGCACAGGGCCTGGCCCATGGAGGCCAGGGCACTACACAAAAGGAATGTCTTCAAAGCCCCTTTGTGGCGCCCTGCAACCACCCCTGAGTTCCCTTGGGCCCCTCGGGTGGAAGGGGTCCTGTAAGCTTTTTTGCATCCACATAAACCCCCCCAATTTCTGTCTGGTTTTCTTCACCTCATCCTCCACCCTAGCCATCTCATCAAATTCTCTTATCATCTCCTCATTGCTCAAATGCATATCGTGTATGGCCTCCTTATATTCCTTGAGGCACTGAGCCAGCCCCTTGTTGGTTTTTCTCTTGGCTTTCCTGGGTACATCATCCCCAGCTGGGCGCTTTCCTGCAGCCTTTGGTTCGCTGGCTGGCTTTTCTTCTTCTTTTGGCTTTCCCTGGCTCTCTGGATTTCCCTGGGTCTCTGGTTTTCCTTCTTCTTTTGGCTTTCCCTGGCTCACTGGCTTTCCCTGGTTTTCTGGCTTTCCATGGCTCTCTGCTTTTTCTCCTTCTTCTGGCTTTGCCTCACTCTCTGGCTTCTCCTTATCATTTAGTACTTCCTCATCTTCTGTCTTTCCCTCGTGATCTGTCTTTCCCTCGTTTTCTAACTTCTCCTTGTCTTCCAGACTACAAGCTACTTCCGGCTTTCCCATATCGAGTGGCTGTTCTTTGTTTTCCATCTTTCCTTGGTTCTCAGGCATTTCTTCATTTTCAGTGCAGAGTTTTTCCATGTTGAGATTTCCCCTCCTTACCCTGTCCTGGGGTTAGGGGAAAGAGGACACAAAGAGGAGACAAGGGAGACTGAGGGCTTGGAAGTGGAATGCAGGTCCGGATAGTACTTGCATTTCGCCCCTTTTCAGGGTTCCCCTGACCTGGTCCGACCCCTAATTGCGCCTTCTGCCCACCTTTTTACCCCATCACTCCTCCCAACCGTTTTCCTGGCAGGCCCTACCATTTTCTCCATGTTTGCTCAGTGTGGCATAGTGGGTGTGTAAGTGTGTTGGGAGGTAGGCAGTGGGGCCCCAAATTCTGCCCAGCCCATGCCCTCCACACTCCCCACTGCTCTGAGTCCCTGTCCAGCAACAGCCCTCCTTCACTGACCTGCGGGAATTCTGGACAGGTTTCTCCTCCTTTTCTAGTCTAGCAGAGTGCTGACAACAGCAGACACGCAGACCTGCAGACAGACAGCAGACAGGGGCTGGGCGTTCGGTGGATGCCCAGGGACTCGGGTACCTTTCCTGAATCCCGGCCCTCCACACCCAAGGGTTCCCTCCCCAACCTCCTCCACCCCCCGCACCCCAGCCGCCATTTATTTTCACGCCTCGAGCGCCACACCAGGATGTTTTCCAAACTAATTTTGGATCTCTGCGTCCTTCTCTCCGGGAGGCAACTCGCCTCCCCACCCTCGAGGTCAACTTTTTTCTCTACATACGTTGTGGTAAAAGGGGGTTTATTTCCACTGTCTCACTGCTGGGGCGCCCCCAGCTCACCATCCCCGGCTCTAAAATGGACGGAAGTCAGAGAGGACGAGGTGCGGAAAAAAGGGGCACGGGGACTTGGGGTGTCCGCCTTCCCCACCCTCCGCCCATTGGCCGCTTGCCCCCCTTAGCCATTTTCCCACCGCCATCTCTATCTGCACTCGGGCCAGCTTCCTTCGACCCGGACCCCATCCCCAACCTTTTTCCCTCCCATGCTCGGTCCTCCTCCCCATTCTGGTGGTCCGCAGGCAGCGACGAAGGTCCTTACACTGACCTGAAAGAACCTGGAGCAACAATTAAGAGCTCGCAGACAGCTCCGGGTCGGACCGCGGGGAGGCAGGGCGGACACCCGGACTGGTGCCCACATCTGCGCCCAGGCGGTCACGTGAACTTCGCGTCACCCCAGCTCGCCCCCACGCCCCGCCCACTAGCGGCGTCGGCCTGCCACCCCCTGCTTCTTCAGGGCAGGTCCCCCTCACTTCTCGGGGCCCTTTTGTCCTTTTCCTCTTCTTGAGAAGCTGGTCAAAGAAAGAATTTTAGTAAAAAACACAGAGGCTTTTTTTTTTAATAGGTTGGGCGGTCCGGGGGAGGAGTCTTGACGATGTTGCTCATAAATGCCACTGACAGAACGTAGACCCACCCAATGAAATCGTATGAATGTGAACTTTAATACTGTACAAAGAGTAGAATGTCGCACTTTAGAAAGGATTAGGAAAACTGTTCCCCTCAAAATGAAATTGTCCCTTGCTTCAGACATGCACAAACATAAATTTTCTAATGAATTAAACATTTATATCTAAAAATGAAATTTTATTTGAAACAGAATAAAAGAACGATTTTTTTAAAGGGAGAGACTGAATATACAACGGACAATGACCAGCCCATATATGACAATAGAACTGTAACCCACGACCTCTGCAGCGAGCAGCCCAGGAAGCCAGACCACAGCCTCTGCAGCAATCTTCAGGACTTGATCAGAGACTGCCAGCCTCCCAATTTTTGCCCCACTGCCAACTAGAGCAAGCTCCCCAAACCAATCACATAAAATGCCCTGCTTCTACTTAGCCTGCCTCCAGCTTCCCCAGGCTAACAACCTCCATTCAGAGAATACCTGAAGTCTCCCCTTTTTTCACTCTAAAGCTTTCTCATTCCCCTGCCTGCCTTTAAGTCTCTGCCAAAACACAAGTGATGGTGGCTGTCTCCCTTGTTATAACAAGCTCTGAATAAGTAGCCTCGGTTTCCATGTGAAGGAAGGCCTTTAAAAATATAATAACAAAGAGACGAACAATGAAGGAAAATGTTGATAGATTTGATTACATGAAAATGTGTATCAGATTTATTGAGAGACTGCGGACACATGGCACTCTTCCCTGCTCTTGTTGAGTGTATTGGTAAAAATTTTCTGAAGGGCAACTTTGTAAATTGTTTAAAAATAAAAATATTTGACATTTTGGCTCAGCAGTTCCACTTCTAATATTTACCCACAGAGATAATAAAGTGTTAAAATTGAATCTTCTGTTTTAAAACGTTTTATATTTAAAAAGTTCCCATAACAATTGTTTATTATGCATTTATTCTTTGCTGGAACTGGGGCTACAGCAGTGATTCTGTAGGCTTTGATTAAAATGGAAAAAAAATGGGCCATCACAGTTGTCCATCTGTGTCCATCAGTACAGATTTGGTTACATGACGTCTTAGTACATTTGTTTTCCTTGGTTATCTTTGGATGTTTGGTTTGGAAAAGTAATTAATTCTTTTATGATGGGTGCTCACTGCACAGTAAAAATAATTGTTAACTATGAATAATCCCAAACTGCTATGGGTGGTGGGACAGAAAGGATAACCACAGGATGTAGTTTTGCCCTCTAGAAAATGCTACCTATGTGCCAGGCACTATGCTAGTTACCTTATCTTGTTTGGTGTGGATTTCATTTATACCTGGTGGAGGAACTCATACTTCAAAGAAGCAGAATGATTTAGAAAGCTACAGTCTTAACTCAGTGTAGTACTGGAATAAGCACAGTAAGTGGAATAAAACAGAGAAAGCCCACTAACATCCCCAAATATAAGTTTTTAGTATGTGATAAGGAAGCACTTCTGAATCAGTAGTAAAAAAAAAAAATAGGTTATTACGGAAATTATATTTGTATAATTAGTTCAATAGTTAAAGGAAAACGAAGAGCCCTATTTTATGACATACACTCAAATTCTTTTCAGATTAGGCAAGAAAAATGAAATAAAAGGCATCCAGGTTGGAAGGATAGAAGTAAAACTCTCTCTATTTGCAGATGACATGATATTGTATATAGAAAATCCTAAGGAATCCACTAAAGAACTATGAGAACTAACAAGTTCAGCAATGCGAAAGAATACAAGATCAATATACAAAAATCAATTGTTATTTCTATATGCTAGCAATGAAAAATTCGAAGAGAAAACATTTTTGTCAAAAATAGCATCAAAAAGAATAAAACACTTAGAAATAAATTTACTTAAAAAGTCCAAGACTTGTACACTGAAACTAAAAAATATTGTTGAAAGAAATCCTCAATAAATTGAAAGACATCTTATGTTCATAGATTGGAAGACTTACTATTGTTAAGATGGGCAATATTTCCCAGATTCATCTACGTACTCAACACAATCTCTATCAAAATCTCAGCTGGCTTCTTTGCAAAAATTGACAAGCTGATCCCAAAATTCATGCAGAAATGCAAGGGATTCAGAACAGACAAAACAATCATGAAAAAGAAGGACAAAATTGGAAGCCTCACACTTGCGGATTTCAGAAGTTACTATAAAGCTAAAGGAATCAGGACAGGACATATAGACCAATGGAATAGAATTGAGAATCCAGACGTAAACCCTCACATTTACGGTCAATTGATTTTTAGACAGCGTGCCAAGAAAATTCAATGTGAAAGAACAGTCTTTTCAACAAATGATGCTGAGACAACTAAATATCCACATGCAAAAAAATGAATTTGGACCCTCACCTCACACCATATACAAAACTTAACTCAAAATAAATCAGTCCTAAATGTAAGAACTAAAATTATTAAACTCTTAGAAAAAAATGTAGGTGTAATTCTTCATGACCTTGGGTTAGGCAATGGTTTCTTAGATATGACACCAAAAGTTCAAGCAACAAAAGAAATATAGATAAATGGGACTTTATCAAAATCTAAAACTTTTGTGATTTAAGAACACCATTAAGAAAGTGAAAAGACAATCCACAGAATGGGAGAAAATTTCTGGAGGTAATATATTTGATAAGGGACTTATATCTAGAATATATAAAGAACTCCTACAACTCAATATAAAAACAAAGAATCTGATTTAAAAATGGGCAAAGGATCTGAATAGGTATTTCTGCAAACAAAATATACAAATGGCCAATAAGCATGATGGTCAACATCATTAGCCATCAAGGAAATGCAAGTCAAAACCACAATGAGATACCACTTCATACCCACTGGGATGGATATAATCAAAAAGTCAGGTCAGCCCTGGTTGCCTAGTGGTTAAGTTTGGTGTGCTCCACTTCAGTGGCCCAGGTTCAGTTCCTGGGCACAGATCTACACTATTCTTCTGTCAGTGGCCATGCTGTCACAGCAGCTCACATACAAAAAGAGGAAGATTGGCAACAGACGTTAGCTCAGGGTGAATCTTTGTCAGCAAAAAAAAAAAAAAAAAAAAAGGATCGATAATAACAGGTATTGTCAAATATGTAGAGAAATTGGAACCATCACACAGTGATGATGGGAATGTCAAATGGTGCAGCTACTGTGGAAAACAGCCTGTCTGGCAGTTTCTCAAAATGTTAAACGTTGAGTTACCATATAACTTGACAATTCCACTTCTAGGTAAACATTCAAGAGAAGTAAAAAACTATGTTCACACAAAAACTTACATGCAAATGTTCTTGGCAGCATTATTCATAATAATTAAAAAGTGGAAATATCCTAAATGTCCATCATCTGATGAATGGATAAATAAAATGTGGTATATACACACAATGGAATATTATTTGGCAATAAAAATGGAACAAAGTGCTGATACATGCTAAAACATGGATGAACCTTGAAAACATTGTACTAAGTGAAAGAAGTTATTCATAAAAAACCACATATGGTATGATTCCACCAATATGAAATATCTAAAATAGGCATATCCATAGAGAGAGAAAGCAGATTAGAAGTTGCCTAGAACTTGAGGGGAAGATGAGGTGAAATGGGTAGTGACTTTTAAGGAGTATAAGGTTTCTTTTTGGGGTGATAAAAATGTTCTAAGATTGATTGTGGTGATGGTGGCACAACTCTGTGAATAGCTAAAGACCACTGAAATATGCACTCTAAGTGGATGAATAATATGGTATAAGAATTATATATCAATAAAGCTATTTAAAAAAATCTCATAATTTTGTTGATTTCAAAGTGTTTTATTATATAGATTTTCTATACAACAGACTGAATTAAGATCATGTAAATTTTTCTCTATTAAAGATACTTTTGTATTTATATCTTGGTGTACTTGTCTGATCATTTTCTCTGAATTTATTCTAAGAAATTGAATTGACAAATCAAAAGTTATAAAAACTTTAAGGTTTCTTATTCACGTAGCTAAAAGTTACCTATGTTGTTAATTATAAGAATTTCAGAAAAACACAAACATGTATAATGCAGAAAGTAGATCTGTATGTTGTATATTATTAAATTTTTTGTTTATTTCATACATACAATTTACATATTTACTGGAATTATACCATATATACTGTTCTGCTACTTGATTCTTCCACTTAAAAGTATATCTTCAGGGGCCAGCCTCATGCCCGAGTGATTAAGTTCATGCGCTCCACTCTGGCAGCCTGGGGTTCACAGAGTCAGATCCTGGGTGCAGACCTACACACTGCTCATCAAGCCATGCTGTGGCAGCATCCCACATAGAAGAACTAGAATGACTTACAACTTGGTTATACAACTATGTACTGGGGCTTTGAGGAGAAAAAGGAAAATAAAATCTTTTTAAAAAATTTAAAAAATAAAAAATAAAAATTTTTCAAAATTATATCTTCAGCACATTCCCATGTAAGTATAGATAGAACTACCTTATACATTTTAATGGTTGCATATTATTTTACTCTTTAGATTTATCACAAATTATTTAATCAAACCTCCATGGGCTAACATTAGAAATGTTCTATACTTTCGCTATTAACAACATTGCTTCAACGCATATCTATATGCAGATTGCATCCCTTTGTTCACCTGGAGGACAGATTTAATTTCCAAAGATGATATATCCCAATCCACATGTGACCTTGCCACTGTTCTCATTGAGAAATGTGGACTATGTTTCCTCCCTTTGAATCTGAGAGGACTTCTTTTGATCAACTGAGTACAATGGAAATCACTTTGTGACTTCTGAGGCTTGGTCAGAAAACACCATGAAGCATCTAGCTGGTCTTTTGGGATGCAGACCCATGTAACAATGGTCTGGGGGAAGCAGCCACCATGTAACAATTCTGCCTACCCTAAGACTACCATGCTAGAAAGACCATGTGTAACCTCTCTGGTTGACAGCTCCGCCTGACTTCTGATCCAACAGCCAGCAGTAACTGCCAGCCATGTGAATGAGCCCTCTCGGATGTCCATCCCAGTCCAGCTTTCAGATGACTGCTGTCCCAGCTGACATCTGACCTAAACATCAGAAAAGAACCCAAAGAAGAACCTAGCACCTGACACTTCCTGAATATAAATGATTATTTTAAGCCGCTAACTTTTGGAGTAATTTGTTATGCAGCAATATTAACCAGAACAACCTGTATAGAGGATATAATAATACTAGCAGTAAAGGAAATTGTAAATAGCCTGCAAAGCCCAAAACATTTACTATCTGGCTCTTTACAAAAAATTTTGTCAGCCCATGTCTTAGACCAAAAGGAACAACTAAATCTCCACCACCACCACAACCATCGTCATTAAGATACGATGTTGAGTGAGTACTAATACAGACGCATATCAGGGTATAGGTAGCATTCCATTCATTGGGGGGGGGGGTAAACTTTTAATATAATTTTAAACTTACAGAAAAATCATTCCAAGTATTTTTGAAACAACTAATTCTTGAGTGCTGAAAGCCCATAATGTAATAGTTGATGGCCTGGTATACTGAGAAGAGTCTAGAATTCAGATTCAGCACATACTTTAAAAAAGTATTTAATCTCTTTTAGGCCCAGTTGGTTTTCCCATCTATGAAATGGGAGAACGGATAACAGTCAAAAGAGTAACCATATCAAATGTTGGCAAAGATATAGAGTAACTGGAACCCACAAATATATTCTAGGTGGAAGTGTAAATTGATACAACTACTTTGGAAAACTGTCAGTATCTATTAAAGCTAAACATTCATGCTTATTCTGACTCAGCAGTTGCACTCCTGGTGTATTTCAATAGAAATGAGTCCTTGTGTCACCAGAAGACATAAACAAGACTGATGATTAAGCTCAAAACTTAAAGCAATGCAAATGTCCATCAACAGAAAAATAGTGTTATAGTCCTATAATGCATTACTATACAGAAATGAAAATGAACAAGTTACAGATACAAACAAAAACATGGGATAAATACCACAAATACGACACCAATACTTCCATTGTAATCCCTCCACCTCCTTCCTGCCTGTAAAACCACATATCCATGGAATCATAAATGGGGGCACATTTGAGGCCACAGGAAAGATTCAGGGAGAGGGAAAAGCTGAAGTGGCCCTTGGAACTCAACCTGGTCTCTGACATCCTTAGCTGTTGGAATTTGTCAAGGGAAAACATGCTAATGCATTTTAATTTGAATTAATTACCCCAATGGAGATTGAGGTAGGTCACGCAAATTAACACTGCATTAGCTTTTATTTTAAAGTATTTCCTGTCAAGCAGATCAATGCAGAGAGGCACAGTTTCTATAAGCTCCTGATAGGTTCAAACACTCAAAGGCTAATACCATGTCTGATGGACCAGACACTAGAGCGAAATTCAGGAGATCACCACGAGGTCCTGGTGACAGTTCTGACCCAGTAGCTATGTGAGCTTGGGTAAGGCCCTTCACCTCTCTGGGAAGATCCCATCTGGGAAAGAACAATGAGTTCCTAGAAGGGATAGAATTAACTATGACAGTCCAATTATTTTAACAAAAGCAACACCTATGAATCTTATGCTTTCTTAAAACAAAATCCCCAGTGGTGCGTGATAAACTGTCTGGTCAAACATCATGTCCACCAAAGTCATATGGTCCCTGCCTAACTTCAGCTCCCAGGAGCTGACGTTGTTCACACTTACCTCTGTGTAGGAAGACTCTGAAGGAAGACTTAGTTACATTATGGACAGGTTTCAGGATTTCAGAAGAATTTTAGGGCAACAGCAGAGGCTATGATGAGCAGGACTAGCCATGTCACAACCCTCAGACGGACACTAGACAGCATGTCAAGGACTGGATTGATGACCTGCTAGAGGGGAGTACATGTGCTCTCGTGTTCCATTCATGTCCACCAGTGATCCTAGATTTGTTTTTAAAGTCCCTCATATTAAGGAAAAAGAATAAATGACCACTTTTTCAAGCTTCCTCATCCCTTGCCCCATACTCATTCTCTTCTTACCCAGGAGTGACAGCCCAAAATCAAGGAGTGGGGGATGACAATGGGTTAGGAATCAGGACCTACCCCATTTTATTCGCCTCTGTCCTGGGGTGAGGTTTTCATCCTGCCAAGTTAAGGTGGTGAACTTCATTTTGTCAGGCATATACATTTGAAGGTGAAAAATAAAATAAAATAACTCAATATTCAGATAGCTTGAGGAAAAAGATGGTGGGGGGAGAGTCATCTTATTTCTCTTGATGGATCACCATGTTTCACTTAATATAATGTAAAAGACAGGTCCTTCATTGGCTGAGCCAGTGGAGAATGGGGCAGGAACTGCTCTCATTGGACGCTCCCATCATCAGAGTGGAGCATAATTGCAGGTCCTTAAGGTTTACATTTTTAAACATGAAAGATTATACACTGGAAAAGAATAAAAGCAAATAAATCTGAATGAAATAGAGTAGTAATTTCAGAGTCCAGGGAGCTTAATAAAGGTATTGTTTCTTGAGATTTTTGATTTATCTATTTATGCACTTTTTGTTTGTTTGTTTCCATTATGTATTAAAATGAATTCAAAGAAACACTTGTGGTAGTTTTTTTCCCTTAACACTGTTTTCCTCGGATTCATGCTTATATGCTATTTTCTATAGTTAAAGCCATTTCCCTTTAGTCTTCTTCATAAAACACAACATTAGTACATGATTGTTTACTTAGTCCCTTTGTTCCTCATTCACCCACTAGGGTAAATATCAGATGTACCCATTGTCCCTTCCAGCCTTCAACGTCAAGCTAGGTTTTTCTCTCTAGTTATCAGATTCATCTGTCTCAGTCACCCTGCACTCTCAACCAAATTATAGTGCATTTAAATGCTTTTTATTAATACTTCTGTTCACTTTCTGAATTTATAAGTGCAAAACAGCCAAAACACACAACTGTTCTAATGGATTCAATATATTAAAATACCTTCTAATACATTATGCACGAGACCAGTGTGCTAGAATAACTTTGGTAAAACATTTGATGGCGTGAGAAATGTTGGCATTTCGAAGCAGCAACAACTAATATAAATTAAGTGACTTGGTGAAATGCTTTTCTTCCTGAACATGTCCACAGCTCTTTCTCTGAACACACACAACTCTTTGCTTTCCCACAATTGTATTTCAGATGTGTAAGTCAATCATGTGCCCCCCACCCCTGACCAGGGGATTCACCTGCATGTAATTTTGTGATACTTTTTCTAGGTCTTTGCAGTAAAATCCTTTTTCAAGTCCTTTCATAAGATTTTTCTAATATACCAGATGACAAATAAAAGTTCTGATGAGAGGATTCAATTTTTGTGAATCTTGTCTCTATTGATGGTAATACTAGTATTTCACCATGAAACAAGCATTGTGATGTTAGCAAAGGGATTTAAAGCATGTACTGAGATTAACTGAGATTTTTTCATTAATATTATAAAGTGAATGTTTGTATTTTGCTCAGTCTGAAATGTTTTTCTATTCTTGAACGACTCCTGATTTGTCTTTTCTGGTTCATCGTTTGCCATTATGCCAGATATAATTGTTAATAATTTATGTAGGATTTTTATATCCTAATTTATAAATGTGACTGCTCAGAACTCTTTTTAGCATGCTTTTTTTGCATTATATTTTCTTCAAATAAAAATGTATTTTTTTCATCACAATCTAACACCATTTCATTAACAGAAAAAATACCTGTTCCTTAATGATCTAAGATTAAATGTTTTTGGAAGCCTGGCCATTTGGTATGGTAGTGCATTGATGATCTCAATATCTTAAATTTTCTTAGTCTTTAAGTCCTTTTTAGGGGAGGAAAGTGGGCTTAATTTCTGTAATTTAGAGCCAGCCCTGATGGCCTAGTGGTTGAAGTTCAGTGTGCTCCTCTTCAGCGGCCCAGGGTTCACTTCCGGTGCTGGACCACACCACTCCTCTGTCAGCAGCCATGCTATAGCAGCAGCTTACATAGAAGAACTAGAAGGACTTGCGACTAGAATACACAACTATGTACTGGGGTTTGGGGACATAAAAAAAAGAGAGAAGGAGATTGGTGACAGATGTTAGCTCACAGCAAATCTTTCAAAAAAAATTTCTGTAATTTATAATTTCCACAAATCCACACATTTTGTCAGTATTTTCAATTGTATTATCATAGATATTTGAAAGACATATCCTTTACTTTGTATAATATTTTCCAAATTATTCCCTTTTTCTTCCTAAGGAGGTTACTTAGATGTGTAATTTACCAATTTTTTTTTCCAGTCAACAGCTCTCATATTTACTCACCAATTATATAGTTTGGGTTATTTTTCTGGACTTAAGTATTGCCAAGAGAAGCAATTTTTTTTTCTCCCTGAGGCAGATTCACCCTAAGTTAACATCTGTTACCAATCTCTCTCTTTTTTTTGGTATGACTCTTTTTTTTTGGTGAGGAAGATTGGCCCTGAGCTAACATGTTACCCATCTTCCTCTTTTTTTCTCCCCAAAGCCCCTCTACATAGTTATATAACCTAGTTGTAGGTCCTTCTAGTTTTTCTATGTGGGACCCTGTCTCAGCATGGCTTGATGAGTGGTGCTAGGTCTGTGCCCAGGATCCCAACTGGTGAAGCACCACTGTGAAGCAGAGCATGGGAACTTAACCACTATGGCAACAGGTCTGCCAATCTTCCTCTTTTTGTATGTGTGCCCCAGCCACAGCATGGCCACTGACAGCGACGTAGGTCTGCGCCCTGGAACCAACCCCAGGCTGCCAAAGTAGAGCACGCTGACCTTAACCACTAGGCAACAGGGCTGGTCCAAGAGAAACAATTTTAACTGTGGTTAATGTTTAAGGATATTTTACATTTTTAAAAATATACCTATTTCTGTTCGTGTTTTGTATTTGGAGACTGGTTTTGCCATTTTTACTTTTTCCCAATTCACTGAGGTTTTGATCACAGTTGGAGACAATGGCTTGTCAGCCACCTTCCTTGTTTTACAGGAGCTCCTCTCCTCAATCGGAGAGCTCCTGCTCAAGTCAGGGAGGCTTAAGCCCAGCACGTTAGATTCTGAGTTGGCGGACAAATGCTCCAAAGGTGGCTAGTGTCATTCCGTTAGCATCGTGGGCCTGGGTTACAGAGGACAAACTCTTGAGAACCTGAAGCTGAAACTTCTACAATTCAAGCGCTGCAGATAGCGTCTTCAAAATGCTCTCCACAGAAGCTACAGGAAGCTTTTAGATAGTCTGATTATTCCATGCCTTCTAATTGGCTCTTGCCAGGTAGAACTATCCAATCAAATTTGACAACGTGTTGCTTATTGACAGGGTTTCCTGCATTACACTTCATCCAATCAGATGCTGCGTGCACCAACACCTCGTTTGAATACAGGGAATATAAATAGACACCACTCTGTTACCAACCAGCTTTCTCTTTCATTCCAGTGTACTGGGAAACTATGTCCATCGTGGCTGAGCGTTCTCCTAAATCTATCTTTGCCAAGAAGGACATCAGGAAAGCCACTTCCAAAACAGAAAAGGGGAAGATGTAAAAGAGACGCCCTGAGACAAGTTACGCCACCTATGTTTACAAGGTTCTGAAGCAGGTTCAACTTAATATGGGTATTTCATTTAATGTCGTGCGCATCGTGAATTATTTTCTTAATGATATCTTGGAATGCACTTCAGATCATGCCTTCCTCCTGGCCCGCCCACCAAGCGCTCCATCATCTCGTCCAGTGAGATCCAGGACTCTGTGTGCACGCTGCTGCCGGGGGAGAGTGACAAGCACACCGTGCCCGAGGCCAGCAAGGCCGTCATCAGGTACATCAGCCGCTGCTGAGCTGCTTCAGGAGCACCTGAGCATTGCAACCCAAAAGCTCTTTTCAGAGCCACTTAAGTTTTCATAAGAACTGTATTCTGGTAAAGTTTGATCTGCTTTATTTTATTTTATTCTTATTATTTTTTTTGGTGAGGAAGATTGGCTCTGAGTTAACATCTATGCCAATGTTCCTCTGTTTTTTGTATGTGGGATGGCGCCACAGCATGGCTTGGTGAGCAGTGTGTAGGTCCGCGGGGCATCTGAACCGAGGAACCTCGCTGGGAAGTGGAGCGTGTGAACTTAACCACTACGCCGCCCACTGGCCCCTGCTTTATTTTTTAAAGTGTGGCGTTCTGCTAATTTTAAAACAGCTTTTTTTTTTTTTTTTTTTTTACGGTAAACTAAATATTATCGATTTTATTTGAATATGTCTATGGTCTAATTTGTTCAAAATGAAATAGTGAGTTTTGTTCAATAATTTTGCATTATACCACTTTACTAAAGAGTCCGTTTTTTTAGTTATTTTTCTAGGTCAACCTTTCACCCAGCTTGTAGGATAATGTTATTTACGTTTTTCACTCTCATTCTCTCATGAATGTATGGCAAAATTTTCCAGAGATACAGCATGTACCATAATGGCAACAGATTAAGTGCAGAAACGGATATAAGACTCCAACAGATTTCTATTAGGACAGATATTAAAGAGATTTTCAAATATCTTTTTAAATGTCCATCTCCTCATGACTTTTTTTAGGAAATATATTTTTTGTATGAATTTACAATTTATGTTTATATGATGTAATGGATATTTTATTATAAGTTTTAAATGAACTAAAGTTCTCCATTTTAATATTTAATATAGTAAATATTGACAGATATAGCCGACATAAACAATTTAAAACTCCATAATTTTTGAATCTGTAAAGTACTCTGAGAACAAACTGCTCCAGGTATTGTTAGCAGTGTAATCAGATCAACTGAAAATGCTTAGCCTCTGTTTTGGTGGTTTTTCTGCAGGAGAGAATGGAGGTCCTTTCCCCACCTTGCCAAAGTTCATTTACATATTTCCAGACAGGAATTATTTCTGTTGCTGCAAGTTGCCTAAAGCTTGTGGTTATGAATAGTTCCCATAGAATCAGAATCAAATAACACAGAAGGTTTACACATAATTTTCCTTTGAAGAACAATTATTTCCCTATAGTCTCCCCGTTTTGGATAAACAGTAATCTCAAAGAAAGATTATTCTTTTTGTAAATTGAGGTATAATCGACATACAACATTATGTTAATTTCAGGTGCACAACATAATGATTCGATATTTGTATATATTTTGAAATGATCACAATAAGTCTAGTTAATATCCATCACCAACATAGGGAATTTTTTTCTTGTGATGAGAACTTTTAAGATTTACTTTCTTAGCAACTTTCAAATATGCAGTACAGTATTATTAACTATTATCACGATGCCGTACATTACATTTCCGTGATTTTTTTATTTTATAACTGGCAGTTTGTACCTTTTGACCCCTTTCACCCATTTCGCCCATCCCCAACCTCTGCCTCTGGCAACCGCCAATCTGTTCTCTGTACCTATGACCTTGAGGGTGGTGGTGGTTGTTATTTTTTTCAGACTCCACATAGAAATGAAATCATATGGTGTTTGTCTTTCTCTGTCTGATTTATTTCACTTAGCATAATGCCCTCAAGATCCATCTGTGTTCTTGCCAAGAATGGCAAGATTTCATTCTTTTTATGGCTGAATAATATTCCGTTGTCTATATGTACCACATTTTCTTTATCCATTCATCTGTCCATAGACACTTAAGTCCTTTGCCCATTTGTCAATCCAGTTATTTGTTTTTTGTTGTGGAGTTGTAGGAGTTTTAAAAAATATATTCTGGATATTAACCCTTATCAGATAGATGGTTTACAAATACTTTCTCCCATTCAGTAGGTTGCCTTTTCACTCTGTTGATTGTTTTCTTTGCTGCACAGAAGTTTTTAGGTTTCGTGTAGTCCTGTTTGTCTATTTTTGCTTTTTTTGGCCTGTGCTTTTAGTGTCACATTCAAGAAATTATTGTCAAGTCCAACGTCATGAAGATATTCTCCCATGTTTTCTTCTAGAATTTTATAATTTCAGGTCTTACATTTGGGTCTTATATCCATTTTGAATTAATTTTTATATATGGTGTAAGTAGGGGTCCAACTTCCCCATCACCGTTTGTTGAAAAGACTATTCTTTTCCCATTGAATGGTTTTGGCACCTTTGTTGAAAATCAATTGATCATACATGTGAGGGTTTGTTTCTTGGTTCTCTATTCTATTCCATTGATCGTCATGTCTGTCTTTATGTCAACACCACACTGTTTTGCTTACTGCAATTCTGTAGTAAATTTTGAAATCAGGAAGAATGAGACCTCCAACTTTGTTGTTCTTTTCCAAGTTTGTTTTGGTTCTGCAGGGTCCCTTGAGATTCCATATGAATTTTAGGATGGACTTTTCTATTTTTGCAAAAAATGTCACTGGGATTTTGATAAGGATTGCATTGAATCTATAGATCACTTTGGATAGTACTTCCATCTTAACAATATTAAGTGTTCTAGTCCATGAACATAGGATGTCTTTCTATTTATTTCTGTCTTCTTTAATTTCTTTCAGAAACATTTCATAGTTTAGTGTGCAAGTCTTTTGCCTCTTGGGTTAAGTTTATTCCCAAGTATCTTATTCTTTTTGATGCTATTGTAAACGAAATTGTTTTCTTAATTTCCTTTTGAGTTTTTCATTATTAGTGTATAAAATTGCAACTAATTTTTGCATGTTGGTTTTGTATTCTACAACTTTGCTGAATTAGTTTATTAGTTCTGACAATTCTTTTGTGGAATTTTTAGATTTTTCTATATATTAGATCATGTCGTCTGTGAATAGAGATAGTTCTACTTCTTCCTTTCCAATTTGGATGCTTTTATTTTTTTTCCCCAGTTGCTCTAGATAGAACTTCCAGTACTATGTTGAATAGAAGTGGCCAGAGTGGGCATCCTTGTCTTGTTCCTGATCTTAGAGAAAAAACTTCTAGTCTTTCACCATTGATTATGATGTTAGCATTGGACATTTTCACATTGGACTTTAAAAAATCTCTTATTATTTGCTTATCCTGAGGCTAGGAACGAAAGCCAAGAAACTCTCTCAACCGGATTCCACATGCAGTATGTATAAATTGGGTGAATTTTTTTCAGGGTTACTAAACTATCTCAGAGTTCCTGGCCTGCCAATAAGTGACCTTCCTTTCTCACTTATAAGGCTGGAGACCCTGTAAGCCAAGTATCAAGCCAGTTTTCCTCAGTGGGCTCCCTACAGTCAACCCTAATTTTCTAACTGTAGCTGGTCATACTTGATTAAATGAACATCATTCTCAAATATGACATTTCAGGCAAGGCCTTAGTTGCATAACCAAAGTTTCCAATTGTATCCTGGTAAAAAGGAGGACAGATTCTTCTTGAACATGTGCAAATCATAATATTGCCATGAAAAGCAAGAAGATCCAGTTAGAATTTGTAAATTCTACAGAGGCTTGAGAATCAGTAAGAAAAAAAGTCATTTACAAATGTTTCATTTCAGTTTATACATAATGTAGGAAAGACATAGGCCACATTATATACACAGAACGTAGAAGATTAAAACAGCATCAACAATATTCCAAACAAAAACTACAGTCACTCCTCATCAGGTCGTTCAGTCCTATATAATTAATTCCTGTTCTGCTGGGTTTTGGGTCAGTAGTCTCTTGAACCCACCTACTTGTCAGCTAAAAATCCTCCTGGAAATCATGACTCGGTCCATTGGAAAGGCTTTAAAGTTGTTGAAGCAATGACTTCAAAAGCCTGTATCCACAAATGTGCTCTTTCAAGTGTCAATAGGCTGAAATACCTAGTGTAGTTCTCTTTGAAGAAACAGCTCCTTCTGGCACCCTAACAACTTTGCATGTATCCACATTGGCCACATAGGCAAGACTTGAACCACTGCCCATCTAAGTCTTGGAAGAATGTCTTTGGTCTTCCCAGAGCATGAGAACACGGAAACCTTCTGAGCAGCAGTTACCACACCATATCCCACTCACCTCTCCTATCTAGCAGGAGGTTATCTTGAAAGTTTCTTTGTTGCCTCTTGGATTCTGATGAGGTGTGTCTTTCTTCTGAGCACAGCTGTAGGCTATAAAACTTTAGCTGCAGGGTGTCACTGACTCCTCTGCAACAGTGTCATGTCATCCATATTGCAGTCATCCGGCCCCTTTTGTTTTTCCCAATGCAAGGGACAGGGGAATTATGTATTACCTTTGGCTACTCATCCTTTTAACATCTATGTAAGTAATGCACGTCTGAATCTAAAAAGGGCTCACTGTTTTCTTTACTAGTCAAATCACTTATCCTGTCTTGTGTTGACGTCCATTTCCACAGGGCTCTGAGACAGTCCTTCTTTCTTGAAAATACAAACTCTGACCTGTAGCTGATTTCAGAGTCTTCAAGCAAGCATCAGAATAAAACAAAAACTATTTGCAGGTGTGATTTTGTGATTTATAATAAGGAATATATGTTTGGTTTTTGTCCTTGTTCCTGGCGCAGAGCTCCTAAGACCTTTGGGATTTCCTAAGTGATGAAAGCGATAAAGGTGTCTTTTGTTAAGGTAATAATGATTTGGGAAGGCCCTAGGTAACCAAAGGATGGACTGGTTGCCAGGGGAATCACGCCTGTGATTAGAGGGTTGGAAGTTTCAGTCCCACCCGTCCCCCCACCTCTGGGGAAGGGAGAGGGGCTACAGATCGAGTTCAGTTACCAATGGCCGATGATTTAATCAGTCATGCCTATGTAATGATGCCTCCACAAAAACCCAAAAGGACTTTGTTCGGAGAGCTTCCCGGTTGGTGAACATGTGGAGGTGCTGGGAGAGTGGCACACCTGGAGAGGACATGGAAGCTCCGCACCTTTTTCCCATACCTTGCCCTATGCATCTCTTCCATCTGCCTGTTCCTAAGTTATATCCTTTTATAATAAACCAGGAATCTAGTAAGTAAAATGTTTCTCTGAGTTCTGTGAGCCGCTCTGACAAATTAATCGAACCTGGGTCCGGCCTGGGGGCACAGTGGTTACGTTCTTACCCTCTGGGTCGGCGGCTGGGTTTCACAGGTTCAGATCCTGGGCGCAGACCTAGCACAGCTCATCAAGCCACACTGTGGCGCCATCCCACGTAAAATAGAGAAAGATCCGCACAGATGTTAGCTTAGCGACAATCTTCCTCAAGTGAAAAGAGGAAGATTGGCAAGAGATGTTAGCTTAGAGCCAATCTTCCTCACACGCGCGCGCACACACACACACACACACACAAAGTTTAATCGAACCCAAGGAGGGAGTGGTTGGAGCCTCCAATCTATAGCTGGTGAGTCAGAAGCACAGACGACAACTTGGACTTGTGATTGGTGTCTGAAGTATGTCTCTTGGGGGGGGGGGGCAGTCTTGTCGGACTGAGCCCTTAATTTGTGGGACCTGAAGCCATCTCCAGTTAGTGTCAGAATTGAGTTGAAGTGTAGGACACCCAGCTGGTATCAGAGAATTGCTGGTCGTGTGGAAAAAAATACTTCGGAATTGATGTCAGAATTGGAGTGGATGACAGCGGCTTTAAAATGGCTGTGGTTATTTTATTGATGGTGTTGATGCAAATAATCCATAGTCAATCTATAAATCAAAATTGTGGTGAGTTTATTATGAGTTCTAGCCGAATGTGCTCGTGAGTCCATTTGAGGTGTCATCAGATAGGTACGATCTGGTAGCCATGACCATGTTACTTTGCAAAGTGGATGTACCAGGTCACAATCCAACCAGCTGTGTATGGGAGTTCTCATTGCTCTACGTTGGCCATCTAAAGAGGAGGCTGAATGCCTGGTTCCAAGCACAGGCCTTGAGTCAAGCACATGGGGATTATGATGGCAGCTCTTTCTCTTAGTATCTGTGTGACCCTGGAACATGTACTTAACCTCTCTGAGCCTCACTCTTATAATCTGTGAAAAGATGTCTTGATACCAAAGAGAATATGTAGAACATGTAGACTGGCAGCAAACCTTTGTTTCCTTTCTGTTCCGTCTTTTCCTCTCTTTTCTTTTCTTTTTTTTTTCTGAGGAAGATTAGCCCTGAGCTAACGTCTGCTGCCAATCCTCCTCTTTTTGCTGAGGCAGACTGGCCCTGAGCTAACATCCGTGCCCATCTTCCTCTACTTTATATGTGGGACGCCTGCCACAGCATGGCTTGCCAAGTGGTACGGAGGTCCGCACCTGGGATCCAAACCGGCAAACCCCCGGCCGCCAAAGCAGAACGTGTGAATTTAACCGCTGCACCACCAGGCCAGCCCCTGTTTTCTTCTCTTTAAGAGAGATTTAATTTTAACCTCAAGACCATCGCTATGTCTTAGAGAGCATTTTGGGAATGTTAAAAGAAGAAGGAAAACAGATACACTCATGTACATTATGGAACAGATTCAGGGCCATTTCTGTGATAAAGAATGCTATAGAATGAGTTGTCTGATGGAGTGTAGGGGGTGGAAATACTTAGTCTTTCCTATTGAGTGATTATGCCTTTGCTGTGGCCTTTCTGGGTCCAGTAGTTTCAATTCAGGCATGCACATGAACTGGGAGTCTGGGACCTCCAGAAAGATGAGGCATTTGGTGACTGGGAATCTGCAGGGAGGGACCCTGGAGCAAGATTCAGAAGCACTGCCTGAGTCTCAGTGCCTGAGCCTTCACTGTTGACAGGACTTTGGGAGGGTCATTTCCTCTCACCTCTCCTCAGCTACCAAAGAGGATTGCACCAGGGAGCAGGGTCAATGAGGGCATGGTACCTGGATTGAATATCTATGTTCCAGGCACTGTACCATCTGCTTTACTTGCATTTCTCCCTTTTCGTCAAGCACTTTTGCTCAAGAGGCCTTTATGGGGCAAACTCCAGCATCCTATGAAAAAGAACAATATTGGGTATCTGATTTAGATGGGAAGGGGGCACAGAAATCCTCTCTGAGAAATTACATTTAAAAGGTAACCTGAAGTGTGAAAAGGAGAGAGCTAGGGTGGGAGAGACACCCACGCAGGAGGAGCAGCAAGTGTAAAGGCCCTGGGGTGGGAAATAGCTTGGCCCTTTTGGAATGGAGTGAGACCAGTGTAGCAGTCAGTGAGAGAGGGGGAGTGGCCCCAGATAGGAAGGCAGGGGCCAGAGCACACAGGCCCTCTAGGCCATGGTCAGGAGTTTGTGTTTTACCTGCTGAGCTCTGACAAGGGTGGAGAGTTTGTAAACAGGATAAGCCACTTGCTTTTGGCAGCCAGGAAGATGTTGGACTCTCAGGGCAAAAATGCCTTGCCTTTCCTGTCAGCAGAGTAGCCCTAAAGAGCAGCCTTGTGGATGGAGCCTCTGTTGCTGAGGTGACAGGACTGTGTCCTTGTTACTATGGAAACCTGACATTGGGCTGGTGATGGTGGTGAGGGGGACACTTGACAGGCCTTGAGCTGGCTGGTGAGACTGTCCTGATTCCCTTACCCAAGGGAATGTATTGCATGAGGTGAAGAGGTTTGCGGGGGAGGGGCAGGTGATCCTTCATGGGGTTCAGGTCAGTCTATCGGCCCTGCTAAGGGAGGACAGAGGTCACTTAGACACACAGCCCCACGTCCCTTGTCTCGTTCTGAAACAGCTAGAAATTCTTCTGTTTATGACAAGAGGTTCATATTTCCCCAAGACATTTTCCTGATTATAATCATACCTAGCCACAGTTCCTAATCATATAAAAGATACTGTTTGTAGGGGCCTGGCCTAGTGGTGTAATGGTTAAGTTTGTGTGCTTCTCTTTGGCGGCCCGGGGTTCGGAGGTTCAGATCCTGGGTGTGGACCTAGCACCACTCGTCAAGCCACGTTGTGGCGGCATCCCACATAAAATAGAGGAAGATTGGCAACAGATATTAGCTCAGGGCCAATATTCCCCACTGAAAAAAAAAAGATACTGTTATTATTCAGTCAGTGCATAAAATGTTCCCATAATGAACTATAATTCAGAAGGAACATAGATCACATTTATTTACATTTTTAACTGTATCCAGTGAACATGATTTTATTTTTTGCATTTTTAGATCATAAACCATATGGAGCTAGCTATCACTCCTAGATTAATTTTAGTGGACAAAGACAGACAAATGCGTTTTAAGTGTATGTTGCATATCATTTTTACTCTCCTCAGTACCCTTACTCCTTATCAGATGTTTTCCATATATGCTGTTTAATAATGGATTGTAAACATAAATAATATATGTGTTGTGTAAAATGCCTCACAGCCAGACAAAGTGAAAGTGTCTTTCTGGGCCAGTGTTCCTCCATCCCACTCCCCAAAGGTAATCAATGCTGTCATTTGATCTGTACTTGGCATACATTTTTCTATGCAGATTGAAATACACATACGTGAATAAATACATTGGTCTATTCATCAACTGATTTATTTTTTTTAGATATTAAATTGGAATCACAGAATAATACTGATGTGCTACTTACGTTCTTGACTTAACAAGATGCATGTTTTAAAAATTATTTTCATTAAAGTATGATTTAGAGGAAATAAAATTCACTTCCTTTAATGTAAAGTTCTGTGAGTCTTGAAAAATGCATACAGTTGTGTAACCACTACCACAGTCAAGATATCATGCCAAAAAATTCTGTGCTCCTTTGTAGTCAACCCATTCTCCCCAGCCTAACCCTGACAATGACTTATTTGTTTTCTGACCCCCAAAGCTTGACAGCTGTAGGTTTTCATTTTGTATTTTCATTTTAATACTGTTCTATGTATTTTTAATTTCCCTTGAGACTTCCTCATTTGACCCATGAATTAATTAGATATGTGTTGTCTAGTTTCCAAGTTCTTGGAGATTTTCCTATTATCTTTCTATTATTGATTTCTAGTTTTATTCCATTACTGTCAGACAACACATTCTGTTTGATTTCAGTTCTTTAAATTTGTTAGGGTTTGTTTTATGACCCAGGATATAGTCTTGTCTTGCTGAATGTTTCATGTACGTTTGAAAAGAGTATGTATTCTGCTGTTTTTGGGTGGAGTGTTCTGTAAATGTCACTTAGATCCAGTTGGTTGTTGGTGGTGTTCATTTCATCCACAACCTTGCTGATTTTTTGTCTACTAATTCTATCTATTTCTGAGAGAAGAGTGTTGAAGATGCTAATAATAATCGTGAATTTGTCTATTCCCCTTTCAGTTCTGTCAGTTTTACTTGATGTATTTTGAGACTCTGTTGTTAGACATAATACACATTTAAAATAGTTCTATCTTCTTGGTGAATTGACTGACCCTCTTTATCCCTGGTTAATTGTGTTTGCTTTCAAGTCTACATTGTCTGATGGTATGGAAGCTCTTACTTTCTTTCAATCAGTGTTTGCATGGTATTTCTTCATCCATCCTTTTGCCTTTAAGCTACGTATATCAATATATTTGAAGTGAGTTTCTTGTAGACAACATGCAGTTGGGCCATATTTTTGGTTTCTGTTGTTATTTTTTAAATCCATTTTGACAATCTCAGTCATTTAGTTATGTATTCAGATCATTGACAAATAGTATAATTATTGACATGTTCCAATTTAGATCTACCACTTTATTATTTGTTTTTTGTTTGTCCTCTCTGTTTTTCATTAGCCGGTTTCCCCTTTCTTGCCTTCCTTTGGTGGTTTTTGTTTTTGGTGAGGAAGATTGGCCCTGAGCTATCTGTTGCCTGAGGAAGACTGCTACTGAGCTAATGTCTGTGCCAATTTTCCCCTATTTTGTATGTAGGATACTGCCACAGCATGACTTGTTGAGCAGTGTGTAGGTCCACACCCGGGATCCAAACCTGCGAACCCTGTGCTGCTAAAGTGGAACGTGGGAACTTAACTACTACACCACTGGGCCAGCCCCTCTTTGGCTTATTTGAATGCTTTTCAGTACCCCACTTTAATTTTTCTTTTGTAATTTTGAATATATCTCTTTGTACAATATCTTTGTGGTTGCTCTATGGATTACAAACTACTTAACTTTCTACAGTCTATTTAGAATCAATACTTTACCACATCAATTGATATGTAGAAATCCCACCCTAATAGGTCCCCTCCCCTTCCCCCTTTATGCTATATTGGCCTTATGTAGTATATCTACATAGATATCTACTATAGCTACATTATTGAGAACTTCATCAGTCAATGTTATGGTTTTCTGTGGTTTTCTGATAGGTACCATGCTTTTGGAAACCCATTCTACTGTATCTTCATATTCACTTCCTCCCTAAATCTCCCTGAGTCCAAAATTGGTGTAGGAGGCAGTGAGAATGAAAATTTTGCCATTCATAGTGTTTTTAAATCCACAATAATATTCTAATTTAAAGGTAATATAGGTCATTATTAATAAATTAAGCAATACGCTGGGCAGCATCAAGCGCCAGCCCCCAGGGAGATTAGAGCACTCAGAGCCCTGGCGGCTCCGGGACTCAAAGGGCTTTAGAGTAATTCCAGGCTCCCCCACTGAGCGGGCATTCAAAGCGGTTTCCCTGATTCACTTAACCTCTCCTAACTTCCTACCCTGATCTGAATTATAGGTTAAAATAGATAAATTGAACTGAAGATAACTTCAAGTGTTAAGATGAAAAGAGAGAAAATTTAGAGTACCACTTACATACATTAATTTCGTAAGCACTCATTTCCTACCCTCCCTATCATCTTTCTCAGAGGACACAACTGTTCTGACTGATCCCTTTCTATCGACCATCTTAAAAGCCAGTCAATTCACATAACCCCCATACACAATTCTCTTGCCCTCAGGGGCAGGATTTCATTTCTACTGTCATTATCACTATCACCAACACCAAGAGTGGTTGTTGAGTGAGTACCCATGGGGAAGTTTAAATGACCTGTCCCTAACTCGTGGTGGCCCATCATCTAGATAAGAGATCACTGTGTATACGAAGTGTTTGTCAACCTTCTTTCATTATTACCCCCCGCCCCCGGAGCCTTTTCAGACATTTTTTGCCTAATCACCCCCAAACCCATTCCCCAGAGGAATGTGACATTTTTAATACTACAGGTGTAGTTTATCTGTTTTTATACTGTGGTCCTTTGGAGATTCACAGACCATCGTAAAATCTATGAAAATCCTGCCCCCAAGATCCAATCTTTGGCCCCTCAGGGGGCGATGTCACCTCTGTTGAGAATGCATGGTATATTGTGATTAGGGCAAAAGCTAGAATCCAATTCCTGCTCCATCCATCTCTTGATCCACACTAGAAAATCTGTCATGCTTAGATGTCCAGCCTCAGTGGACCATCCATGGAGCCACCCCAAGCGTTGATATGGAGTAGTGTTCTGGTCCCTACTCTTGGAGGGACCTGTAGACCTCCAACCTCATCCCTCTCTGAGAGAAATTTCCCTTCCTTCTGTGTCCTCAGAGGCCTTTTGCTCCCTACCAGGTACAAACCGCCCAAAAGTTTAAGATTTTACAAAGGATAGAGGAAACGTGGGCTTCAGCCAGTTTCTGCTTCCAGCCCCCTCACAAACCCCACCTGCAGAAAGTGTAAGGGGCACCCGGTGAACACAGGGAGAACAGAGATTAAGCACCTCAGCAGTATGTGTCCTGATACCTTCACTAAATCTTTGCTACCCGCAATTGAAGGTGCCGAGGATGTCAGGTTCCATCCCTGGCTCTGGCAGTGGGCATTGGGAGCAACCTCTTTGCCATCCATGTCTGTCCTCAGGAGCACGTGGTTTGGAGTTACAGACATCCGTGAAGAGAGGATAGTGAAACCTTACTAGCAGGGCTGTTGTGAGATTAAATCCAGTCACGAACATGAGGAGCCTGGAGCTGGGCCTCTCTAAACAATCTGTTCCATAAATAGTAGCTGTCTTTCCTCCCTGGATGGGGATACTTATGTGGTCCTGACCCACCCCCTCAGCTAGGGCCCCTTGACCAGACTGCAGGTCAGAATCACTTTGGGGATCCTTTTTTACACCCTCAAATGAATTTCCCTTGTTCGAGGAAATAGGATGTCTGTGTCAAAGGCCATTCAAATTACTGAGCCATAATAATATGGGCCTCAGAAAATGGACAAGCCCATTTGGCACCAACAGTGTATGCCAGCGTCCATTTCCCCTTCATATCACCAGCATCAGGTATTAACAGCTTTGTATTGCCAAATCTGATCTCTTCGTTTTTCCAAGACCAGTGCCACTGGAAGAGTCATCTCAGGTCTGTCGTTAAACTTATGTAGATTCACAAGCTTCTCCCCTAGGGTTGCCAGATTTAGCAAGTAAAAATACAGGACACCCACTTGAATTTGAATTTCAGATGAACAAAGTAATACTGCATGCAACATACGTACACTAAAAATTATTTGTTGTTTATCTGAAATTAAAATTTACATGGGTTAAATTTAATCTGGCAACCCTACACGTGGAGAGATCTGGAGGAGAACCAAAGTGCTGCAGTCAACAGCCCCAGCTGAGCCCCCAGCAGACGCCAGCACCAATCCTCACCCATGTGAGTGAGCTCTCTTGGATGTCGCAGCCAAGTGGAGCCTCCAGATGATTGCAGCCCTGGTGACAGACTCCACATGAACCAGAAAAACACCCAGCTGAGCCCAGTCAGCCCACAAAATCCTGAAAGAAAAAACATGGCTATTGTTTTGGGAGTGTGCTTATTAAACAGAAATGGATATCTGACGTGGTTTGAGTGAACTCTCCCTCTTTTTCTGTGGTCTGTAATTATTGGATGAGATAGGGATTCTCTTATCCTTCAAGGTTTGGTAGGACTTCCTTATAATTTTAGCTATCGTCTGCATGTTGGTATAGCTTTTGAACATTTAAATTCTTTCTTGAAGGGATTTCCAAGAGAGATTTTCATGATGTATGATTTTCATCCTACACTTGGAATTTAGAAATTTACTCCAATCCCCTCCACAAGAGGAGCTTCCACTACGATTCTGCTTGTGAAGGGAATGAGAGGGTATTGCTAGAAATGCTCCCTGAGACACGTGGAGAGCCATATCCTCAGAAGGTGGCTTGGGGAGTATGCGATCAGAACAAGGGGTATTTATTCCTTTTGAGAAGTGTTTCTCAAAGAAGGGGTCCTCAAACTCTTTCTCCTGCTACAAGGATAGTCTCCCAAAGAAGCCATTTTTCTTGAGTACACATAGGACTCCTTCATCAGACAGCAGAGAGACAGGCATCCCAGCCCTTGGCCTTTCTGACTGTCCCAGTGCAGCACTGCTGGGTGGATAATTCTGCCCAATTCTGGGGTTCTTTACTAGGAAGCCCACTTGCCCTGTGGCAAATCTAAGCCATATTCTCCAATAGCACCTTTATAAGGAATAAAATAGATGTATTTTTCTTTCTATTCTTTTCTCCTATTTCTTAGTTGGTTTCGAGACCAGATGTGGAGAAGGGGTCTCTTAAAGACTCAAGCATTTTTGGAGCAAGACCATGGGAATAGATTGGGAGCCAGCAAGACACAGAAAGGGGAGAAGAGCTGTGGATCTGTTTTTAGACGCACCCCTGAGGGCAGAGTGAAAGATGTGCTCTGGAAGGGCCGCTTGCTACAAGAGCTTTGAAGGGACAGGGCCTGGGCTGTGCAGCCCGTTTATCCTTCCAACCTCACTAATCAGGTAAGTGACTCTCTACACAGAGGACTGAGTGTATAGAGAGGCTGGATGTGTTTGGTGGTGGATGTCCCTCCACATGGAAGAAAATATCGGGAATGCAGGATAAGAATTCCCCAGGAAATACCAGTGTATATAGTTCAACTGACTAGGTTTGTGCCTATTAAATGACTAATATTTTAGGCCTGCCTCCCCCAGATAACTCTCAGATTTTTTTTAATGAAAAAAGTCATTAAAAAGTAATTTTAACTTTATTTTTTTAAAGGTTGGCACCTGAGCTAACAACCCTTGCCAATCTTTTTTTTTCCTCCTTCTTCTCCCCAAACCCCCCCACTACATAGTTGTATATTCTGGGTGTGCTGTGTGTGACGCAGCCTCAGCATGGCCTGCCGGAGCGGTGCCATGTCGCGCCCAGGAACCCAACCGGTGAAACCCTGGGCCGCCAAAGCGGAGCGCGCAAACTTAACCACTCGCCATGGGGCGGCCCCTTAACTTTATTTTTTGTTTCTATATCATTGTCACATGATTATGGACAGTCTCTTAGTTCTCTGCCACAGATGGCTAACTGCTTAGCATGGGCGTGATCTTACACGTGCACCCTCCTAGGTGAGCTCATCTCTAAGAACCCTAGGAAATCTCCCTGGGTCTCTGTGTACCAATAATACTCCCCTACTGTCTCTTTAAGGCAAACAAAATTCTGACGACAGGGACATGCTGTGTTCCACCAAACTGGGCAGAATTCCGCCAATTCTCGGGTACCTAGTCTAGTGCCTGTATTTAGTATGCTTTTTCACGGGGTGGCTGAAGAGCGAAAGAAGATGTTCTACTTTCAGCTAAGGGTCCAGGTGTGGACGAGCAAACGGAGCGTTTCCGGGGGAAGGATGTGCCTGCGCTTCCTAGTTGCCGTAGAAACGTGACGTCATCGTAGCGACCGTGACGACTTTTTAATAGAGACGGAGGGGCTCTGGCAAGAGCAGGTCTCACCTTCAGGTATCCGAGACGCGGCAGAGGCTGTGGTTCCCCTGGAGGGGGCTGAGCCGCCCCGGGGTGTGGGGGAGACAAAAGGACCCACATCCAAGTCGCCTCTTTCCCGCTTTGGGACTCGGAGTCCCGGCGGGCTCGTGGGTAAAGGCACTGGGTTCCCGCCGGTCCCAGTGAGTGTGGCGTCCTGCCCCAAGGGTGTCCTCCAGATACTTTGCTTCTAAGGGCCGGGGCGCGGGAGGTGACACAGGGAATGGCTCTCTCAGCCCCAGCTCCCCCCTCTGTCAAACGGGATGAGATTGCTTAACCCCTAGGATTGCTGTGAGCGTTCAGTGACAACACGTGAGTAAGCCCATGGCCCTGTGGTTATTGCGGGACCATGTATGTCTGTATGAATTCCAGCCACTTCTTACTCATTTTCAACTTTATTGTTAGGAGATAGAGGAGGAAAAGAGGGAAGAAAGACCGTTATGAGAATACCATTGTATATTCTGGTTGTTATGATCACTGTGCAATTGTATTAGTGTCATTATCACTAACCCAGTGCCTAGCATGGCGCCGGGCACATAGCTACTCCAGTAAAGCGTAGTAATTGCTGGATCTGTCTCTCCCTGTGCAGCTCTTCATGCCAGTGGCCAAGCTCCTATCAGGCGTCTGAAGGAGGCAGCTTCTGAGGATCTGTGCCCTGCTGGCTGCTGAACCATCTGCTCCACATTGAAGGGCAGCCATCCTCAGGAGACCCCAGCACTTCACATCCCTGCTGGGATATGACTTCTGACTCGAGTGAGTTCCTAGATCTGAACGAAAGCATGTTGTGGAGTAGCTCCTGTGAGGTTCACAAAGGAGCCTCAAAGAAGAGAAGCTGATTTGCTGCCACATGGGAGAAGAGGTTCAGCAGGTGGAATCCATTCCTTCAGCAGCTGCATGCTCTGTAGTAGCCCTGAAGCCCAGCTTAGAGGAGTCTTTTCTTGCCAAAAATCAGTGAATGGTCCACTTGGGAAGAAATTTGGTCTTTAACATGCATTTGCAATAAATGTACCTAAATTGTCCTCACCGTATAAATACTAATCTGTGATTCCCATATATCTCTCAGATGGGTGTGGAAATATACAGTTGTTAGATCTTCCTAGCAATTTGACATTGTAATGTAGATTCTTCCATGGTGACCAGGGTTTTCTTCCCCATTATATGATAAAATTTTTAAAGAGTCAGAAATATTAAATTGTTAGTTTAAAGTCAGTTAAGAGAACTTAATATTTTTAAAAGTAATTATTACTCTAAGAGCTTGCCCTATTATAATGATACTCAGCCACTTTCCCTAAAATAACCAGTTCCTCTCAAATATCATTGTGATTATTTTCTTAGGATATAATATTTTTATTTCTGTACTTCAGAAGGAAAGGGACATCAGCTTTCCCTAAAGATTTGGGTATATTTCATTGCAAATAATTATTTCTATTTTGGTCATATGTAGTGTGGGCCAATTTGATAGGACATACTGTGGACCTGTTAACACTACAAGAGCACAATCTTGGGAATCTTTCACATGATTAATATAACTGCATCAGAAATATGAATGTGTAAATATATTTCAAATAGTTTATTGAGGTATGGAGGACATACAGTACACTGTGCCTATCTAAAGCATATGCTCTACTAAGTTTTGCTGTCTGTGTGCACCTGTGGATCCAGACCGGTCAACATAGTGAACATATCCATCTCCTCAAAAATCTTCCTGGTGCCCCTTTGTAATCCCCCCACCTACCTCTCTCCTGCCTCTCTCTCCATGTCACTCTACCCCTTTCTCAGGCAACCACTGATTTTCTGTCACTATAGATTGGTTTTCTTTTCATGTAATTTATGTGAATGGAATCATACAATGTGTATTCTTTTTTGTCTGTCTTCTTTCCTTCAGCCTAATTATTTATAGATTTATCTATTTTTGGCATGTATAAATAGGTCCTCCTTTTCTATTGTTGACTGATATTCCATTACAGTCAGGCATCACTTAACGACAGGGATGCGTTCTGGAAATGCATTGTTGGGGGGGATTTCGTCATCGTGCGAACATCCTAGAGTGTACCACACAGACCTAGATGGTATAGCCTACAGCACACCTAGGCTGTATGGTATTAATCTTATGGGACCGCTGTCGTATATGCAGTCCATCATTGACCAAAAAGTTGTTATGCGGTGCATGGCTATCAATGGACATATCACGATTTGTTTTACCTGTTCACCTGGTAATGGATATTTGTTTTGTTTCCAGTTTGAGGCTCTTGTTAATAAAGCTGCTGTGAACACTTGGGTATAAGTCTTTGCTTGGACAGATGCCTTTTTTTCCCTAAGTCAGTACTTAGGAGGACAATGACTGGGTCGTGGTGGTCGTAAAATTAACTTTGTAAGAAGCTGCTAAACTGTTTTCCAAAGTAGTTGCACGATTTTTCATTACCACCAGCCGTATATGAGAGTCCCATCCTCCGCAACCTTGCCAGGACTTGCTCTGGTCACTCTTTAGTTTTGGCCTTTCTCAGGGCGGTGTGGTGCTGTCCCATTGTAGTTTTCACTGACATTTCTCTAATGACTAATGCTGTTGAGCATCTTTTCATATGCTTATTTGACATTTGTATATCTTCTTTGGTGAAGTATCTGTTCTACCGTTTTGCCCACTTATTTACTGGTGTCTTTTTTCTTATTGACCTTTGTGAGATTTATTTATTTTGGATACAATCCTTCATCAGATATGTGACTGTCTCATATTTTTTTCGCAGTCGGTGGCTTATCTTTTAATTCTCTCAACAGTCTGTTTGGAAGAACAGAATTTTTTAATTTTGAGGAAGTCTGGTATATCAATTCGTTCATTTATGGTTTTGATTTTGCATTTGATGTCATATGTAAGAAATCTTCACCTAACCTAGGGTCACAAGAATTTTCTCTGACTTTTTTTTAGAAGTTTTATAGTTTTAGCTTTTATATTTAGGTATGTGATTCACTTCGAGATCACTTTTGCATATGGTGTGATATATGGATTGCACTTTATGTTTGTGTGTGGGGATATCCAGTTGTCCCAGCACCATTTGTTGAAAAGACTATCCTTTCTCCACTGAATTGCTTTTGTAGCTTTGTGCAAATCAGTTGTCCGTATATATGTGGGTCTGTTTCTGGACTCTATTTGTTCCTGTGATGTACATTTCTTCCTTCATGCCGGTACCACACCATCTTGATTACTGTAGATTTATAATGTGTCTTGAAATAAAGTGGTGCTTATCCTCCAACTTTGTTCTTTGTGAAAGTTGTTTTCATAGTCTAGGCCCTTTGCATTTCCACATGACTTGTAGAATAAGCCTGTTTATTTCTTTTCTTTTTTAAGATTTTATTTTTCCTTTTTCTCCCAAAGCCCCCCAGTACATAGTTGTGTATTTTTAGTTGTGAGTCCTTCTAGTTGTGGCATGTGGAACGCCACCTCAGCTTGGCTTGATGAGCAGCGCCATGTCTGTATCCAGGGTTCGAACTGGCGAAACCCTGGGCCACTGAAGCAGAGTGCACGAACCCAATGACTCGGCCACGGGGCCGGCCCCCCAGAGTATTTCTTTTTTTAAAAAATGTAGGATTTTTATTGCGATTGCATTGAATCTATGGATCATTTTGTTGAGAATAGACATTGTAACAATACTGAGTCTTCTGACCCATGAAGACAGTGTGTTCCTTCATTTATTTAAGCTTCCTCTTCTTTCTCTCCACAATGTTTTGCAGTGTTCAGAGTACAGGCCTTGCACATCTCTGGACATAGATGTGCTACATAGATTATCTCTATGTGTTTCATACTTTTTGATGCTATTGTCAATGGCAGTATTTTTTATTACGCTGTCCAGGTATTATATTTTCGCGGAAGTGTCAGCAGTCAAATGTTGCCAGGAGATCTTTTTGGTTGAAAGCACAGGTTACTCTAGGATAGAAAAGATTCTTCATGCTTAACACCTGTGTTTGTCAGAGTTCTCCAGAGAAACAAGAACCTGTAGGATCTTTATATATAGGTGGAGATTTATTTCAAGGAAGTGACTCATAAATTGCAGAGGCTTGGCACAATCTGATGTGGGAGGCCGGCAGGCTGGAGCCTCAAGAAAGAGTGAGACCTGGAGTCTGTGGGCAGTCTGCTGGTGAGCCTGGAGGAGCTGATGTTGTAGATGAAGTCCACAGGCAGTCTCCGGGCAGAATTCCCTCTGGCTCAGGGGAGATCAGGTCTTTGTTCTATTTGTGCCTTCAACTGATTTGATGAGGCCCACCCAAATAACAGAGGGCTAACTGCTTTATTCATAGACTACCCATTTAAATGTATATGCCATTCAAAAACACTCTCAGAGAAACATCCAGAATAATATTTGATCAAATATCTGGGCACGTTAGCCCTGCCAAGTTATCCCACAACTATTTACGATCACAATATTCATTTGCCTAGATTTCCATATTAGCTTTTAGATGTGATTTGCAGTGTACTGACCTAGGGACAAAAATATCTCAGAGAAAATTCTACAGGTCATCTCCAGAAAAATCAGTCACTAAAATGAAATCGTTTAGTAGCTTTCAAGTTTATTTGTGTGATTAGAATGGAAGTGTGGAGATTTCTTCTTTATCCCAAACAAATGCACCTTGCTGAACTCCTGGGTTCTTGGGTGGGAAGAGAAAGAGGGAGAGCACGTGTGTGAATGTGGGTCTGCGTATGCGCGTGTGTGTTTATTGCTGAGGTTGTGAGGAGTGTTTGTTGTGAGGAATGTTCGAGGTTAATTACTGAGTGTTATGTCAGTCCTGCTCAGTTCCCAGCACATGTTAGGAAACAAGTTAGGGTGGTTGCTGTTTGTTTTTCCCAGCTTTCCTTGGCCAGCATGGTTACCACGGTGACTCAGTGACTGCTGTGGGATTTGGTACAGACTGAAAATTGAGTCATGATTCTCACCTGACTCAGGCATTACTGTGATGGTGTTAAGTGTTGCTTTTATCATTCTGCCATTCCGTCTAGATTTCCACATTGACATTCAAATGTTGGGACGAGCTTCCCCTTCTCCCCTATCATTTATTTATTTATTCATGTGTTTATTTATATTAATGTGACTCATAGGTTTTTATTTTGCTCAGAGGGTTACCATCTGACATTATAGTTATTTCTTTTGATGCTGTCATTGTCCCAGGATTGGCCAGTGTTAGCCCCACCAGGTTGGCTTCTGCGTCCACTTGATGCCTCCTTAGACTCCTCTGAGCATGTACTTTGCTCTCTGACCTTGAGTATCTGCCCGTCTGTAGAACGGAAGTAATGATGCCCTCCTCAGAGCACTGCCTTGAGGATATAAAAATTCTGAAAATAACAAGTCTATGCTGTGTAGCATCTGGTGGGCTCTCAAAATGTTAGTTCCCCATTCCAACTTTGCCTCCTTCATTCTGTCAGTGTGAGGCCCCTGACATAACATAGTAGCATGACTCCCAGAGAGAATACTTGGACATGTAACAGCCACCAGGGATAAGCCCCTATTTCCATGATGTGTGAGCTTCAGTGTCACTGTGTGGGCAGGAGGGGCTCTGTGGTGGAGCTGGGGAAGAGGCGAAGCGTCATTGCACAGCTTCCAGTGGACAAGTGGGGACAGACAAGGACACCTTCACCCCTTTCCCGTGTTCATGTGCTTTCCCCTCCTCTCACTTTACTCCAGTCCATGTGCCGTCTTAGCCCCTGACTCTCCTTCTAGTGGGCCGTCAGAGGAGGGTGTGGACTCTGAGCCTCAGAAGCAGGAGCTGACAGAGAAGAACCAAGTGTGCTGGCGCGTGTGCAGACAGGTTCCTGGAGCAAGAGTGAGGAGATCAGGGTCCCATCACTGGGACACTTTAGGTAAGTCACTACCCTTCCACCAGTCCCGTGTATTCAGCAGAATGACAGTACCCACTGCTGCTGACCACCCGGGAATCCTCTGGAGTTTGAGTGTGATCCCATGTGGGAAAGCAATCTGTGCTCGTAGGTTGGAGGAAGGACCAGTGCACTTTCAAGGAATTACATTAACAGAGACACCCCAGATATCACAGAACTCTGTGTGGCAGACATCAAATTAATAGCACAAAACGTCAGATACTTAGGTCAGGATTTCTCCAAGTGTGGTCCGTGGGCTGGGTCAGAAAATCGTCATGGGTGCTGGTTGAAACAGCAGATGCACGGCCCACCCTAGGTCTCCTGCATCCAGAACGGGGAGGTGGGGTGGGAGGTGTCTGCATGTTGAACAATTTCTCCTGTTGGATGCGGTATGCGTCCCAAGTTTGAAGAGCACTGCTCTGCATTTGCAACAAGGTTCTTAAAATGTTGCATCCTTTGATGTCTAATTTTGGTGTCAGTTTCTCCTGCAACTCAGATTGAAATAGCTGTGTCTGCTCCCAGTGGGTCAAAAAGGGGACAATTCTTTATTCTCAGCAATACTTCCTCAGTGTTTTCTGTATGAGGGACTGCATTCATCTTCCAAGGCTGCCATAGCAAAGTCCCGCAAGCTGGACGGCTTCACAATAGACACGTCTTGTCTCACAGTTCTGGAGGCTGGAAGTGGATAATCAAGGTGGTGCCGGGCCGTGCTCCCTCTGAAAGCTGTCGCAGAATCTCTCTGTGCTTCTTCCTGCCTTCTGTTGGTTGCTGACAGGCTTTGCGTTTCTTGGCTTGCAGCTGTGTGACTCCATTCTCCGCCTTTGTGGTCACATGGTGTTACCCCTGTTGTTCTGTTTTCACATGGCTGTCTGCTCATAAGGACTCCAGTCCCCTTGGTTCAGGGGCCCACCCTACTCCAGGATGACCTCATCGTAACTGATTACATCTGCTGCAATCATAGTTCCAAGTAGGGTGACGTCCTGAGGTGCTGGGGGTTAAGACCAATTTATCTGTTTTTGGGTGACACAATTCACCCCATAACAGGCACTGAACTAGTTGATAGGCATGCAACACAGTGACCAAGACCCGGCAGTGTCCCTGGAGCTTTATTCTAGCTCGGGAAAACTGTCAGTAAGCAGGGAAACAAGTCGGTATGGCGAGGCAGTTCCATGTGGGGGTAAGTCCTTTAAAGAAAATAATCAAATCCTTTGAGTAGAAAATAACAGGACGGGTTATCATAGATGGGTTGTCAGGGACGCTCTTGCTCAGGAAGTGACAGTGGACTGAGTTCAGAACGACTAATATACTCAGTAGCAACATACCTCAAATGTCACTGGTTGTGAATAAATATCAGTCTATATCGTACTTTTTCATGGCTGCAGGAATACTAATATCAATAAAGATAGAGAAAAGGAAATAAAAAATTGGCTAAAATGTATTATGTGCCAAGTGCTTTTTACGTGTGAGTCACTCAGTGCTCCTAGCAGCCCTATGTGGTAGATACTGTTGCTCGTCCCCATATTGGAGATGATGAACTGAAGGACAGAGACATAAGGACATGGCCCAGGACTGCACAGTTAGGGAACAGGACGGCTTGGGTTTGTACCCCGTATCTCGTGTTCCAGAGCCTGGAAACCTGTCAAAGATTTGTTGTTAAGTGACAGAAGCACTCTGCACAAGCATGAGGCTTTTAGGCGGTCATTAAAAGTAACACTCATTTGTTAATACATTTATAGAAAACATCTGGACCTAGTGACAAGCAGGTGACTTGTGACCTTGGTAAGAGCATGTTCATTGCCGTCATGGGCACAGAAGTGATACTGCAGCGAGATAAAGAGTCTGTGAGAATGAAGAATGTTAGCAGAGACTGGAAAACTCTTTCTGGAACTTTGATTTAAAGGGTAAGGTGGGAGAGAGAAAGAGAGAGAGAGATAGTTATTGATTCTGTGGCTGAGTGGAGATGACAGGACCAAGGAGGGTTGTTTTTTTAAAAATTTCAATTCTTTGAAATTTGAGTAAATTTGAAAGTTAATATACAGGAGCCAACTCATCTCAGATTTAACTCTTGAATTTTCCCATATTTCCCTCTTATTTGCACTATAGAGTTAATGAGACGCCTCTAGTGGGACAGTGTGGGTTTTAAGGTCATTATATATATCTAGTTATTAGTGAAGGGGAGAATGGAGAATTGTGTGTCACAGAATCCTAGTAATTTTTGGATTTTTGCCTGTCTGGGAGGCAGCAGATGGCTGAAATCCTGCCGTGATGTGGCTGGATCTTGCACGATCTGAGGACCCCTGCACTGGTGACTGGGACGGGTCCAGATTTTTCCTATAAATATGTTAAGTCACAGGTAAGTCCTGAGCATCAGTTAGGCCAACGCCACCCCTCACTGCCCTGGCGCCGTCTCTCACCGAGCTCAGCAGGTGAGGAACTGGATCAGGATCTGCGCAGAGGCACGATGTGGGGCTGCTCCTAGGAGCTTCTGAAACATCCAAGAAAGCAGAGGACCTTCTGTCTCCAAAATTTGAACTGAAGGCGTATCAGAGAGAGATTTGCCCCCTTCCTCTAATGTCTGTAGTCTCATTAGGAGAAATGAGAAATGACTCCTCACAGTGCCTGCCTCAGCCCCGAGGCTCAGCCCGCCCCTGCTGCCGTGTCCCAACATTTAAAGGGCCACAGAAGTCCCACAACATGCCATGTACTCTGGGCAGGGTTTCTCATTAACCCCTCAGGACAGCTCTGTGACTGAGGTATGAGGTGTCCTACGTCCCATTTCAGAGATGACCAAGCTCTGGCTCAGAGACCTTATGTCCCCTCTCTAGGTACGTGTCAGGATGGGAACTAGGCTCCATCCCTCGCCCTCCCAAGAGGACACAGAGCAGCCTCGCTTTTAGAAATGGGCTTCCAGGGCTGGAGAAACGGTCCATGACACTCCCCTGATAATGTGGCCCCGGGAGTAGTCACTCAGCAACCCCTCCGGGTGGTGAAGATGACAGAGGAGATGAAATCTCACTTTTTATGGCATGTGACCAAGTGTCAGGCCTCATCCGTTGCCTGATCCCTGCAGGGGGGAGAGGGGCTCCTGCAGGAGCTCAGATGGACAAGTGATCTAGAGGGAAGGAAAGTGATATGAGCAGAGCTGCTTTAAGCAAGTGCTTTTTCTGTTGCATTTCCTTTAATCCTAACAGCTATTCATGATATACATTATTCAAATTAGGGTACTGAGGTTAAGAGATTTAAATAAGTCAGGGAAACTTTATTTTCTCAGGATCAACAGCTAACTGCAGAATTATTCTAAAGTTTTTCGCTTTTTGTCTTGAATCCTCCGGAGCTGCCTTACGTGCTCTTCGGGTGTTTTTCATTCTATTTTAGAATTGTGAACTATATCATTTTTAAGTCACAATATTTTTGAATCTTAAAATACATTCTAAATGGAGAACATACTAGGAATTGTGTGGAAGCAAAGGAGAAATAATTTCCCCACTACAACTCAGCCACTGGGTTAGTATCCATGGTTTGTGATACACACTTAGTAACAAACAAAGAGATTGGCTCATAATTTAAACAGCAAATTCATGTAAAATTATGTGAACAATAAACATGTCAGAATATTCCAAAACCACAAGCATTAATAAGATGCAAATATAAATCCTGGGAATTCATATTGAGTGGAAAAGACAATAGTAAAAAATGAGTACTGTGATTCCTCTTTTGGAAGAGACCCTGTGTGTGTGCGGGTGTCTGTGTTCATGCACCCCTCCCCCACAGGGACGCATCTGGAGAGGAGGCCCCGCTCTATGACAACAGGCTCCTTAGGGTTGGGGAGCAGGGGGGGCGGGGAGTCAGGCCCATGAGAGATGCAGGTAACTTCATTGTATAACTGTACTTTTACATATTGTTTGAAATATTGCCTTCAGGAAAAATGTATTTTGATGAAAATTTGAAAGCAGAATATACTTGTAAACAGATTCAGCAAAATTAAGGTACACATGTATTCATTACTTTGGAAAAACATTCATTTTATTCAATTACATGGAAAAATGAAGTAGGAAAAAAAATAGAATTGGAAGTGTTTCTGCCGGTACCTGTGTGTGTTTCTGTGTCTCCATTAGCTCTGTCACCCCAAGTACTCACACTCAAGGGGCAGCTTTATCTTTAGTTCAAGCCAAGGCTAGACTTCCAATCTCATGTTTAAATATCCCAGAAAATGATGGATACAGCTGGATGGCTGCCAGTAGGTTACACAGTTTCATGAAACGCTGGCTGAAACCATTAGACCAATGTGTGACCCTCCATCCCTCCCGCCCTCTGGCTGAGTCGCCATGTCTGAGACTCTCAGCTGACATCCTGGCTCTGGCCACCTGATAACGGCTATCTCCGTTTTTCTCTTTTAAGGAAAAGGAGTGCATTTAGCAAAGGGGGATGAATGTCATCAATTTGTTTACTAAGATTCCAATTCTGTTTGGAAAGTGAACGTGTATATTAAAGCAGTTCCATCTACATTGTGTTCATGGAGTTCTCTTCCCTCATCAGGGCAGGTTGACATGTCCACTCGGTAGAGGGGTCCCTCCCAGAGAGCAGGGTGCTGTGCCCTCCATTACCTCACCCCTGTACAGGCTGCCCAGACCTTCTCCCACCTCCTGTGTGTCATCCCCTGTCCAGGACGTTGGACACAGCTGTCCAGACCCTGCTCCATCGCCCCATCCTCTCTGTCACTTCCTACCTGCCCGACCTTTCATCTGCCCACCACCCACTGCCAAGGCGTGCTACTGCCACCTGGTGTGTCGTCATATGCGGGCCCCGCAGTATATATTTTTGCAGTCTCTTTTTACACCTATCGGTTTTTTCAGACAGAGTTAGAATCATTCTGTACATAGGTTCATAGGCTGGGTTTTAAGGGAGCATATTGTGTTTTTTTGTTCCGAGATCACCCTGTTTTATAGTTTGCTGATAGCGGTACATTGGTGCCACCTCGTGACAGAAACGTGAACTACATCTTGAACATGCTGGCGCAAGAAGGTGGGAGGGGCTGTGCTCCACACCCACCAGACAGAGTGTTCTGGAAGACTGGATGGAACGGGAGCATTACCAGGGTACAGGGATACTGAGATATTGAGACAGAAAGTGCAGCCTCATTCTGTGTTGAAGAGAAAGTTCTATGAGAATGGAAGTAAAAGATCATTTTTTATTTTTACTCTTGGACTCCTCTGGATAAATAGAAATCTATATTAGCAAAAATGGATCAAGGCCACTTAAGATCTTTGTAACCTGCTATTGCACTTATGACCTTCTTTCTGTGTAGATATATTTCTATGATAATATTTTAAATACTTCTACAAAATTTCAGTTTTTTTTATATTAATTGTGTTTCTTCATATGATGCTCCAGACTATTTCACTAATACTCAGGTGGTGAAAATTTAGTTTCCGTATCACATTATCTGTAACAAACAATAGTATACTTAACACTCTTGCTCATATATACACAAATGTCTTTGTCATAATTTTTTATATGTTCTTGAAAGTGTTCTCTATAAACCAGGAAAAAATGTAATATTTTATATTAACACAACATTGGGAATGCTATTACTAGTGTATGGTCCTAACATTGCTGTATGATAATGCCTGTCTCTCAGCACATTAGAAATAATGTGAATCATTGCTTATCTGATGGGCAACAAACCATCTCTCCTCATTGTTTTGGCTATAACTTGTTTTTGCTACCTGTCTAGAATTCCATCCTATGGATGTGACATTTTCAGTTCTCACATCCCTGTGTTATATAGTTTCTGATAGTTGCTATTGTCTACTCTGTGGATGGCATCTTTTCAGTGTCTGTACAGTGCTAAAGGACACTGTTTAAGGCACATTTACCATGGCTGTTTGCACTGATGAGCTGAATGTGTCCTCTTTGAGTCCAGAAAATATTTTGGGAGAATTTTAGTATCATGATAACAGTGTATGAGAGAGAGAGAGAGAGAGAGAGAGAGTATGTGTGTGTGTGTGTGTCAGTGTGTCAATGTGTGCGCTGACAGTCACATTTCTCTCTACTTCCTTCTGCCCCTTCGTGGGGCAGACCATTTGGTCTTTTTCCTTAATTCAGACCCAGAAGTGAAACTAGGGAGTTACCAGGACAGCAATGCTTATAACCAAATCCTTGTCTCCATCCTTAACTACAGCCTGAAGATAAACTACTAAGAGGGGAACTGATGGTGTAAAGAGTGTGCACCTATGTGGCCCCTTGAGAAGTTCTGCCATATGGACACCCAGAGGGGTAGTTCCAGTGTAGTCTACCCAAAGTGGAGTCACGTGAGAAAGGCCACAGAGGAGGGAAGAAAGTAGTAATGCTGACATCATGTCACACAGGCCAGGCCCTGGGCTCTGTCGTGGACCCACTCTCAAACCATGCCACAGTCGGAAGATGTGGAAGTGATCACAAGTGAACCAAACTTTACACACAAGAGCAACCTGAGGTCACCTGTCTGGGGGAAGGTCATTGCTTGCAGGAAGATAGGACATAGAGTCAGCAGGCATGAGACACGGTCGCAGTTTTATATAAATTAATATTTTCATTAAACATGTGGTTTATATAAGTTAATATTTATATAAGCCAGGTGGTTTTATGTGAATTAATATTTATATAATAGACATGCATCTAAATCTTTGTATGAGAGAGGTTGGTCATTATTGTGGTAAAACAGAAGACCAGGCCAATGTCATATTTTTAACAGCTTTCTTGCAATATAATTTACAGAGAACAAAATTCACACATTTTAAGGGTGCAGTTTGATGACTTTCAGTAACTGTGTAGAGTTGTACAACCATTACTATAATCGAGTTTTAGATGTTACCATCACCCCAAAAAGTCGCATTGTGCTTGAATACAGTCAAAGCCCGCACCCGCCTCGAGGCCCAGGAACCACAGATAAGCTTTCTCTCCATGGATTTGCCTATTCTGGACATTTCACCTAAGTGGAGTCATACACTATGTGGTCTTTCGCGTATTTGGCTTCTTTCAGTTGGCATACTGTTTTCAAGGTTCATCCATGTTGTAGCATGTAGCGGTACTTCATTCCTTTTTATTGCTGAATAACATTCCACATTTTATTTATCCCTTCATTAATTGGTGGACATTTAGATAGTCTACTTTTGGCTATTATGAATAATGATGCTACATACATTTGTGTACTAGTTTTTATGTAGACATGTGTTGTCATTTCTCCTGGCTGTGTACCTAGGAGTGGAATCGCTGGGTCATGTGGTAACTCTCTGTTGAACTGCCACACTGTTTTTATGACTGTCACGCTCTTGAACAATCAGGTAGTTTATCTTGCTTGTCATTGGACTGTGGTTATGGGTTTCAGGAAAGAATACCACAGAGTTGAAGTGCCCTTCTCCTCACATCGTATCTGAGAGGACATGAGACCCATGTGATGTCACAGGGTCACTGGACATGTTGACCCACGTCACTGAGTCAAGGCGCTGTTTGTCAAGGTTCTCTAGTGCACAGTAACTATTTTCCATTCCCAGACTCTGTCCTGCCCTCAGGGGTGGAGGCTGAATTAAGGTTCACCTCATGGAGGCAGGGTATCTACAGATATTATTTGGAATTATTTGATAAATACAATTTGTCTCCTTTCATTCATTTCATTATTATTTCAAATATTTAATTACTTATATGAGTGTGGCTTCAAGTTTTTTTAAAATTCCTATTTGATTGTTTTTAGAATCATTCTATTCTTTTTGTTTCCTGGTCTAGAATCTTTTATTTTTATTTTTTTTAATTTTAGTTTTTTTAAACTTTTTATTAAGATTATGATAGTTTACAACCTTGTGAAATTTCAGTCGTACATTATTGTCAGTCATGTTGTAGGTGCACCACTTCACCCTTTGTGCCCTCCCCCATCCCCCTTTCCCTTGGTAACCACCAATCAGTTCTCTTTGTCTATATGTTTAACTTCTGTCCATGAGTGGAGTCATATGTAGTTCGTCTTTCTCTATCTGCCTTATTTCACTTAACATAATACCCTCAAGGTCCATCCATGTGGTTGTGAATGTGATGATTTTATCCTTTTTTATGGCTGAGTAGTATTCCATTGTATATATATACCATATCTTCTTTATCCAGTCATCAGTTGATGGACACTTAGGTTGCTTCCATGTCTTGGCTATTGTAAATAATGCTGCGATGAACATAGGGGTGCATGGGACTTTTGGAATTGCTGACTTCAAGTTCTTTGGATAGATACCCAGTAGTGGGATGGCTGGGTCATATGGTATAGAATCTTTTATTTTTCAAACCAGAAACTTTCATGACCTGCATTTATGTATCACTTGACTAATGGGAACCTTCAGTGAGAGCAGCAGCCTCCCCACGCCACTGTCCACTGGCCCAACCATCAGGACTTACAGCCCCTGAGCTCCAGCTGTTTCCTCCAACTGTAGAAAGGTGACCAGACTGAGTCACTAAGACACATTCTGGGGTGTTCAGAATCTGTGTGGTACTTGCCTGTTGTTTGTTCACCTGCTTTTAATCATGGAGGGAAAAGGACGTGAATTTGGAGCTGCCTTTGGGCATACCTCTCCTCTCTTGCAGCAAATTACTAGAAGGATGGTGCCCAATTAAGAGAGCAGGTGGCACTCTTTCTTTTTCCTCAAACAATTAGAATGTTGAGTTATTTTTTTCACTTTCAAGCACGTGTTTGACAAATAAAACTCACCACATTAGCTTGGCACAACAAAAATTATACCTCAGTTCAATGCCCAATAACATGAATTGGTCCTGATTCCATTCCTGACACATCATCAAACTCTTTCTCTTTAATCACGGACACCAAGTATCCATAATTTAAGGAGCATTAAGCCTGTGTGTTTGTGTACGTGTGTGTGTAGTCTAGAGAAAAGCAAGGGTAAAGAACATTCTAGATACATGGAGAGGAAATCACACTAGTCCATCAGAGTGTAATGAGAGAGTCTAGCTGAGTGGTAGAGCATTCGACTGCAGGACAACACTAAATATATTTTAGAACTTAATGAAAATGGTCTTTATAACCACAAAAACCTAAAATGGCCAGCAGACATACAAAATTCTTCTCAGTTCTATTAATGAGGTTAATCCTTCTCAGTTCATGTTTTAGAAAAAGTCTGTGTGGTAAAACGTACATATAACAAAAACCTATGTGGATTTTAATGATGTAAAAATATCTCTGAACAGAGTTAGAACTTGTTGATAGGGGAAGTGCTGTGGACTGAATGTTTGCGTTCCCCAAATTACTATGTCGAAATCCTAACCCCTAAGGTGATGATATTCGGACATGGGGCTTTGGCGAGGTGATTAGGTCAGGAGGGCAGAGCCCTCAGGAATGGGATTAGTGCTCTCATAAAAGAGGCCCCGGAGAGATCCCTCGCCCCTTTCCAGCATGTAAAGATAGAGCAAGAAGTCTGTGGCCTGGAAGCCAGTCCTCATCTGACCAGGCCTGCACTCTGCTTTTGGATTGCCAGCTTCCAAAACTGTGAGAAATACGTTTCTGTCGTTTATAAGCCACCCAGTTTATGATATTTTTGTTATGGCATCCTGAACAGACCAAGACAGGAAGTCACGCCTTCTGCAAGAAATAAAATGTTTTCTGTTAAAAATAATAAGCCAATCCCACAACTAGAAGGACCGGCAACTAAGATATACAACTGTGTACAGGGGCGTTTGGGGAGATAAAGCAGAAAAAAAAAATGATAAGCCAGAGATTGAGTTAGTTATTTAAAGCAAGGAAATCCCTAAAAATAATAAGGGAATTTCAAAATGAAGAAAAATGCATTAATTGACCACAACTCATTTTTGTTTAGTGGCTTAAAACAACAAAAATTTACCCTCTGACAGTTTTGGAGGGGAGAAGTCCAAAATGAGTATTATTGGGCCAAAGTCAAGCTGTCAGCTGGGCTGCAGCCCTTCTTGAGGGCCATGGGGAGAATCAGTTTCTTTGCCTATTCCAGGTTCTAGAGGCTGCCTGCATTCCTTGGCTTGTGGCCCCTTCTGGCTCATGGCTTGAGTCTCATGGCCTCCATCTTCAAAGCTGGCACAGTAGCATCTTCCGGTCTTTTTCTGACCACAACCTCTGCACCTGCTGTCGCATCTGTTTCTCTGACTCTCCTCCCTCCCTCTTTCCCTTGAAAGGACTCTTTCTAAAACTGTGGTAAAATATATATAACATAAAATTTACCATTATAGCCAGTTTTCAGTGTACAATTCACTAGCATTAGGTACATTCACAATGTTGTGCAGCCATCACCACTACCTGTTTCCAGAACGTTTTCATCTTCCTAAACAGAAACTCTATAGCCATTAAACACTAACTCCCCATTCCCTGCTCCCCCTACCCTTGGGGACCTCTATTATACTTTCTGTCTCGATGAATTTGCTTATTCTAGGTACCTCATATAAGTGGAATCTTACAATATTTGTCCTTTGTGTCTGGCTTATTTCACGTAGCGTAATGTTTTCAACGTTCATACGTGTTGTAGCCTGTATCAGAATTTCATTCCTATTTAAGGATGAATCCTATTCCATTGTATGTGTATATCACATTTTTAAAAATCCATTCATCTTGTTGATGGACACTCGGGTTGCTCCCACCTTTTGGCTATTGTGAATAATGCTGCTATGGACATTGATGTGCATGTATCTGTTTGAGTCCCTGCTTTTAGCTATTTTGTGTATGTATCTAGAAGTGGAATTGCTGGATCATATGGTAATTTCTATGTTTAATTTTTTGAGGAACCGACATATTGTCTTCCACAGCAGCTGCACCATTTTACATTCCCACCAACAGTGCACAAGGGTTCCAGTTTCTGCATAACATTGCCAACACTTTATTTTCTATTTTTTTGCTAATAGCCATACCAGTGGGTGTGAAGTGGTTTCTCATTGTGCTTTTGATTTGCATTTCCCTACTGACTAGTGATGTTGAGCATCTTTTCATGTGCTTATTGTCCGTTTGTATATCTTTGGAGAATTGTGTATTCAAGTCCTTTGCATTTTTAAAATTGTATTGTTTGGTTTTTTTGTTCTTGAGTTGTGGGAATTCTTTATATATCCTGGATATTAATCCTTTTGTCAGATATATGACTTGCAAATATTTTCTCCAACTCTGTGGATTGTCTTTTCACTCTCCTGATTGTTTGCTTTGATTCACAAGTTTTTAATTTTGATGAAGTCCCATTTATCTATTTTTTCTCTTGTTGCCTGTGCTTTTGGTGTCATATCCAAGAGATCATTGCTAAATCCAGTGTCATCAAGCTTTTCTTCTAAGTTTTCTTCTAAGAGTTTTCTAGTTTTAGCTCTCATGTTTAAGTCTTGGATCCATTCTGAGTTAATTTTTACATATGGTATAAAGTAAGCATGCAACTTCATGCTTAGGCACATGGATATCCAGTTGTCCCAGCACCATTTGTTGAAAAGGCTGTTCTTTTCCCATTGAGTGGGGATGTCAGTGAAGCTCGTTAATTGAGTTAATATATCAAATCATTATGTTGTACACCTGAAACTCTTATAATGTTATATGTCAGAGTGTTTTCTCTTAATAAAACAAAACCCCAAAAATATGCAACAGTTGATGAATAGGATTCAATTGTAAGGTTATTAGGCTTTATTAAAGACACATGAGAGCTGCAAAACTGTCAAAACTATAAAAATATCAAGTTGCACATATTTATGAAAACATCTAGCATTTATTGAGCTGTTACTGTGTTCCTAGCACTATTCTAAGGGTTTTCATATATTAACTCAAATCTCAAAGCAACAACCCAGCAGGAACAAGACAGGCTGCCTGTTTTCGCCGCTCCTACTCAACCTAGTATTGGAATTTCGCTGCATGGTAGGCATCAGATCAATGGTACACAAAGAAAGAGCTTCGCTGACAACCCAGCCATAATAACCCCTGTCCTCCTCATCTCTACTCTGTTTATGTTTACTTTCTTCAAAGCACTCATCCCCATGGGGAATTGCCCCGCTTATTGATTTATTTACCTGCTCATTGCCAGTTTTCCCAAACTAGAATGAAACTCCAGGGACCCTGCCTGTCTTGTTCTCTGTGCTGTGTCCTCAGTGCCTAGTTCGGTGCCTCACATATACATCATTGAATAAACATTACTTACGTGAAGGATTGGTTTCCTATTTGACACACAGGAGCAGACACAGATATTTAAAGCTGAGTGACAGGAGATATTGACAGGGAAATGAGACATCAAAGGATTCAAAATTTTAAGAACACCTTGGAGTAAATCCACAACAGTGCTTTCATTTCAGCTGGAGAAAGTGTTCAAAATGCAGACATCTCCTAGCCCACCTCCTTGTTTCGGATACAGCATACCTAGAGTGGACCTAAATCTGCAATTTTAACAAGGAACTCTGAATGATTTTGATGAGGTGCTCCATGGACCACACTGGGGAGAATTCTGACCTAAACAGCTGACATTTCTGTAGCATTAATTTAATGCCTACCATGCAGAGTTCTATAATTTCTGGGATGTCTCTGTTAATGCAATTACTCGAACATGCACTGGTCCCTCCCTCTCACCTGTGATGACAGATTGTTTTCCCACGTGGATTACACTTAAACTCCACAATATTCCTGGGTGGTCAGGAGCAATGAGTACTGTTATCCTGTTGTACAGAAGATGCTGGAGGAAAGGGTAGTGACTCACCTAAAGTGTCCCAATATTGGGACCCTGATCTCTTCACTCTTGTTCCAGGGACCTTTCTAGCACACTCGACTTCACGCTTGATTCTTCTCTGTCAGCTCCTGCTTCCGAGGCTCAGAGTCCACACCCTTCTCTGAGGGTCCACTAGAAGGAGAGTCAGGGGATAAGAGAGTTCATGGACTGGAGAGGAAGGTAGAGGATGGGAAAGCACATGAACACAGGGAAAGGGGTGAGGATGTCCTTGCCTGCCCCCCTCTTGTCCACTGGAAGCTGTGCAATGATGCTTCGCCTCTTCCCCAGCTCCATCACACAGCCCGCCGTTAGGCAATGGTGAGACTACATTTTGCAGACAGTAACAAATGTCTTGGAATGGTTTGTTTACTATGATACCAATTCTGTTTGGAAAATTAGTATGTATTCAAAACAGTTCCATCCGTTGACCCCAAAGCTACATCACGTTCATTGAGGTCTCTCTTCCCTCATCAGAGTAGGTCGACATGTCCACACTGCAGAGAGTCCCTGTCAGAGAACAGGGATTTCACTCTCCATTATCCCAGCCCTGTACGGGCTTCCCAGACCTTCTCCCACCCGGTCTGTCATCCCCTGTCCAGGACACTGGACACCGTTGCCCAGACCCCCCTCTGACGCCCCATCCTCTCAGTCACCTCCGCCTGCCCTGCTCTGCTATCGCATGCCAAGGTGCGCTACGCCTGGTGTTTCACCCTATGCGGGCCCCAGAGTATACATTTATTTATTTTTCCTTCTTCTCCCCAAAGCCCCCCAGTACATAGTTGTATATTTTAGTTGTGGGTCCTTCTAGTTGTAGCATGTGGGACACCGCCTCAGCGTGTCTTGATGAGTGGTGCCGTGTCCGCGCCCAGGATCCCAACCCGTGAAACCCTGGGAAGCTGAAGGGGAGTGCACGAACTTAACCACTCAGCCATGGGCCGGCCCCTGGAGTGTACATTTTTACAGACTTCTTTCATGCTTCTCAGTTTTTCAGACAAAATTAGAATCAATCTGTATATAAGTTCATACACTGTGTTTTAGAGAGGGTATTGTGGTTTTTGACTCCTAGCTGACCCTTTTTGGGAAAAGTTTGATGATAGTGGTACGTTGGTGCCATCTTGTGGCAGAAGCCTGAACAGCAGCTTCAAATGTTGCAGAGCAGAGAGGGAAGGGGGGAGGGACGAGGAGGAGGGGTGAGGCGGGCTGTGACCCACACCCACCAGACAGAGCCCTCTGGAAGTCTAGGTGGAAGGAGTAGGGGACTATTGCCAGTGTACAGGGATACTGATGACTTCCAGACAGAAAGTGCAACCTCCTATGTTGAAGAGAAAGCTCTATGAGTGGAGGTAAAAGGTTATTTCAATTTTGATTTGATTGGCCCATTAATTGACAGAAAAATTAATCAATAGAAAATAGTGATATAGGCCCAATTACATTTAGAATTTAGAATATAACGAAAGCAGCATTTCAAAGCAGTGGAGATATGATGGCCAATTAAGAAGTGGTATTGAGGCAGCTAGATAATCATAAGGTTAGAAAGGTAAAAAGGGATCAATTTCTCTATCTTACAGCAGCAGAAATTCCAAACGGTTCGGAATGAAATGTAAAAAAAGAAATCCAAACAAATATTAGAAGAAAATACAGGTGAGTTCTTCTGTAATCTGGAAGTGGAGGAAACTTTCCCAAGTATAAATGAATATCCAGGAGCATTAAGGAAAACGATTGATATATTTGACAATGTAAAAATAACAATGACAGCTCTGCGTGGCACAAACATGCTAGTCAAGTAGAGACACTGGGGAAAACATTTGCAGCTAACATCTTTAACAAAACATTGATATCCCTTCCATATAAACACTTACCAACATGAGGCATGAAAAAACAACAGCCCTATCAAAGACATGTGAGAAATACAACCAGTTATGAAAAAAAAATCAGTTGTCTTTAAACACATGAAAAGAGTCACAAGCTTGTTTTAATTAAGAGAGATGCAATTACAACTATACTAAGACACCATTTCTTAACTATTAGATTGACAAAGATCCGAATGTTTGTAGGCAAACTCAGTTGGTGAGGATGGGGAAAAACGTTTCCTTTCACACCTGCTCAGGGATGCAAAATGGTATGATCACTGTAGTAGGCCTGATACTGGTCCCAAGAGATCTCAGGTCCTGATCCCTGGAACCTGTAAATCTTACCTTATGTGAAAAAGGGTCTTTGCAGATGTGATTAAATTAAGAGTCTTTTAATGGGGAGATTATCCTGGATTATCCAAATGGTCCCTAAATGTACAGCCAAGTGTCCTTCTAAGAGAGGCAGAGGGAGAGTTGACACAGACAGAAGAGGAGAAGGGAATGTGACCAAGGATGTAGGCTGGAGTGATGGAGCCACAAGCCAAGGAATGCCAGCAGCCACTAAAAGCTGGAAGAGGGGAGGGAGCTCCCCCAGAGTCTCTGGAAGGACTGCAGCCCTGCCAATGTCTTGATTTTGGCCCCGTGAAACTAATTTTGGACTTCCAGCTTCCAGAACTATGAGGGGATGTTTCTGTTGTGGTAATTTATTGCAGTAGCCATAGGAAATTAATGCAGTCATTATGGCAGGGAATTTGACAATACCAGCAATTTCATATATGCCCTTACTCTTTGACTCAGAAATCCTATTTCCAGAAATATCCTAAGGATATACTGGCAATGTCACAAAAGATTTTAGATATAAATGTAGCTATTCACTTTGGCACTATTTGAATTGCAAAAGAATGGGAACAACCTAAACATTTATCAGTTGTTTGATGGATGAATAAAGTATACAACCGCACAAAGGTGTACACTAAGGAAGGTGTAAAGAGGAACGATGAAAATCTCCACATGGGCTGTGGAGGGATGTCCAGAATATAGTGTTAAATGAAAATGTCAACGTACATAAAGGTGTAAATAGCATACTTTTGATCTAAGAAACGGGGGGGAATGCAAATATAAAACTTTTACTTATATTAAAAGTAGAAGGAAAAGACCTCTGTTTTGGGAACCAGAAGGAGTAGACACATTTCTCCCTGGTACTCCTGCGAGGTGCAGCTAAAATCTCTGGCTCTTATATGTAAAACACAGACTGAAAGGGGGAGAGGAAAAACAGACTGGCTGGGGACTTCAGGATCCAAGTAGCAACATGCGTGAATTCCCTTGGTTGTATTTCACCCCATATGTCCCAGACTGAGTGCTGGAGGAGAAGGGCACCAAAAAATGCCAACAGGAAAAGACCAGACAAGCCTCAAGAAAATCTTTTCCAGGCAAAGAACCAGAAAAGAGGAAACCTAGCAAGAAAGACAGCTTTTAGACAACAACTGTCCTACCTCAGACAGACACCACAGAATGCAACACAGCTCCACCCACACTGTGCCAGCAAAGGCTGGGTGAGGAGTGTGGATTCTACGCTCACTTAAGTGCAACCAGCCTCCCCTCCCCACCCTCTGGGGTGGATCAGAGAAGACCCCAAGGAGAAAAGGGACTTTCATCCCTGATGGTGGAAGTGAGCACCTGTCGCCCTGGTGTCAGTAGAGACCATGTGGGGAGCCTGACTTCCACCCGCACCCAGTGATGAGACGCCTTCCCCTCATTTCTGGGCTGATGTCACAGGAAGCCGAGGGGATGGTGTAACTTTCACGACCATCCAGTAAAGAGGAGGCCTCCTCCTCTCCACAGTGTCAGGAGAGGCCACACAGAGGGCAGTAAGGAAGTGTCTTTCCCCGCCTGCCAGGTGGAGACCTGGTAGGGAGTGAAATCCCACCTCTACCAAGTGGAAACAAGGTACCCCTTCCCTTCCACTCCTCCCCCACCCCCATTTTTGTAGAGGCTAAGTGGAGAGGCTGGGCTTTTATCTTCTTTGCCATCTGTCTCTGTGTTTAGGAACACATGCTTGGAGTCACCAACATCCATGAAGAGAGGGTAGTGATGCCTCACTAGCACGTTTGTGGTGACGACTAAATCTAGGCAACAATGTGAAGAACCTATGCATAGGCCCTGCTTAAGTAGAAGCTTCATGAATAGAGCTGTCTCTTCCTCCAAGATCAGGGAACTCACCTGGCTCCATTACCTGCCCACCTCAGCTCGGGCCCCTTAACCTGGACGCAGGTCAGAATTGCCTTGGGGATCCCTTTCTAAACCCTCACCTGAAACTCTCCTGTTGGTGGAAATAGGATGTCTGTATCAAAGGCCATTCAAGTTATTCAGCTGTAATAATATGGGCCTCAGAAAATGGATACACCCATTTGGCACCAACAGTGTATGTGAGTGTCCATTGCCCCGTCATTCCTCCAACACCGGGTATTACCATCTTATGTCTTTGTTGCTAATCTGATTGCTTAGGGTCATCTCCGACAGCTGGAGGTGGTGGCCTGAAGAGTGAAGGTGTTTTGTTTTCACCAAGAGGGGCACACTGTTACTCCAGTAAAGCATAGTGATTGCTGGATCTGTCTCTCCCAGTGCAGCTCTTCATGCCGCTGGCCGAGCTCCTATCAGGCGTCTGAAAGAGGCAGCTTCTGAGGATCTGTGTCCTCATGGCTGCTGAACCATCTGCTCCAGATTCAAGGGCAGCCGTCCTCAGGAGACCACGACACTTCACATCCCTGTTGGGATATGAGGCCCGGCCTGAGGGAGTGCATACATCTGAACGAAAGCATGTTGTGGAATTGCTCCTGTGAGGTTCACAAAGGAGCCTCAGAGGAGAGAAGCTAACTTGCTCCCTCATGAGAGAAGAGGTTTAGCAGGTGGAATCCATTCCTTCAGCAGCTGCCTGCTCTGTAGTAGCCCTGAGAGCCATCCTAGAGTTGCCGCCTTTTGTCTGAAAGCAATGAATTGTCCGGCTTGAGGAAGACACTTGACCTTTCACATGCATTTGCAATAAATATGCCTAAATTGTTCTCATCATACAGATAATAATCAATGATTCTCTTGTGCCTCTCAGAGGAGTGTGGAAATACGCAGTAGTTAGATCTTCCTATTTGTGATGAGATTCTTCCCTGGTGACCGTGGGTTTTTTTTCCCTTTTATAACAGCATTTTTTAAAAAGGGGGAATTTTTCCAAGTGTTAGTTTAAAATGTCAGGGACTAGAACTTAATATTTTAAAAAATATTTGTTACCCTACATAATGATACTCAGTATCGTTCCCTGAAATAACTAGTTCCTCTTAGATATCATTATGATTATTTTCCTAAGATATGATATATTATTTCTGTACTTCAGAAGGAAATAGACATCAACTTTTCCTATATATTTGCATATATTTCATTGCAAATGATTATTTCTATTTTGGTTATCCGTCATTTAGGCCAATTTGATAAGACATGGTGTGGACCTGTTAACACTACAAGAGCACAATTATGGGACTTTTTCACCTGATTAGTTTAATTGCATCAGAGAAGTATGAATATGTAAGTATATCTCAAATATTTATTGAGGTTTGGATGACGTACAATACACTGTGCATATCTAAAGCATATACTCTAATAAGTTTTGCTATCTGTGTGCACCTGTGGATCCAGACTGCAGTCAACATAGTGAACATATCCATCTCCTCAAAAAGCTTCCTGGTGCCCCTTTGTAATCCCCCCACCTACCTCTCTCCTGCCTCTCTCTCCACGTCACCCTACCCCATTCCCAGGCAACCACTGATCTCCTGTCACTACAGATTAGTTTTCTTTTTGTATAATTTTATGTGAATGGAATCCTACAATGTGTATTCTTTTGTGTCTGTCTCCTTTCCTTCAGCCTCCTTATTTCTAGATTTATCCACTTTTTGCATGTACAACTACTTCCTTCTTTTCTATTGTTGGCCTGATATTCCATGACATTCATGCATCGCTTCACGACAGGGACACGTTCTGAGAAATGTCTCTTAGGTGATTTTGTCGTTGTGCGAATATGATAGAGTGTACTACACAGACCTAGATGGTATGGCCTACCACACACCTAGGCTCTATGGTATTAATCTTATGGGACCGCTGTCATATATGCGGTCCATCGTTGATTGAATCATCATTATGTGGTGCATGACTGTGAATGGACATACCACGGTTTGTTCTACCTGTTCACCTGGTAATGGATATTTGTGTTGTTTCCACTTGGGGGATCTTGTAAATAAAGCTGCTTGGACATTTGGGTATAAGTCTTTGCTCGAACATATGCTTTCTTTCTCTTGGGTAAATACTTAGGGATGCAATGGCTGGATCATATGATAGTTGTAGGATTAACATTGTAAGAAGCTGTAAACTGTTTTCCAAAGTGGTTGCACCATTTGTCATGACCACCAGCCATGTATGAGAGTTTCATCCTCCGCAACCTTGCCACAATTTGGTATGGTCAGTTTTTAAAATTTTGCCCATACTTAGAGGAGCGTAGTGATATAGTTTTTGTTTACATTTCCCTAGAGACCTTGAACATTTGAGAAAAGATGTTGAGCATCTTTTCATACGCTTATTTGACATTAGTATATCTTCTTTGGTGGAGTGTCTATTCAAATATTTTCCCATTTATTAATTAGAGTGTCTGTCTTCTTCATATTGACCTTTCTGAGATTTTCTGTATTCTGGATACAAGTCCTTTATCAGAGATAAGATTTGCAAATATTTTCTCCCAGTCAGTGGCTTGTTTTTCAGTTCTCTCAACAGTGTCTTTGGAAAAGCAGAAGTTTTTAACTTGAGGAAGTCCAATATATTGACATAATGGATTGTGGTTTTAGGGTTACACCTATGAAATCTTCATCTAACCCAAGGTCACAAGGACTTTTTTCTTGTGTTTTCTTCTAGAAGTTTTAGGCTTTATAGTTAGGCGTATGGTCTATTTTGAGTTGACTTGTATTTAGTTCGATACATGGATCAAAATGTATGTTTGTGCATGTGGATATCCATTTGTTGCAGCCCCATTTGTTAAAAAGACTATCCTTCCCAGGTGGCCCGGTGCCATAGTGGTTAGGTTCACACGCTCCACTTTGGCGGCCCGGGTTCACCAGTTTGGACCCTTGGCACGGACCTACGCACTGCTCATCAAGCCATGCTGTGGCAGGCATCCCACATATAAAATAGAGGAAGATGGGCATGGATGTTAGCTCAGTGCCTGTCTTCCTCAGCAAAAAGAGGAGGATTGGTGGGGAATGTTAGCTCAGGGCTAATCTTCCTCAAAAAAAAAAAAAAAGAAAAAGACACTATGCTTTCTCCTTGAATTGCTTTTACAACTTTGACAAAATCAGTTAACCTGAGTTTTGGTGTGAGTCTATTTCTGGACTCTATTCTGTTCCATTGATTTATTTGTCTACCATGATGCCAATACTTCACTGTCCTGGTTACTGAAGGTCTTCTTTTTTTTTTAAAGATTCTTTATTTTTCCTTTTTTCTCCTAAAGCCCCCTGGTACATAGTTGTGGATTTTTAGTTGTGGGTCACTCTAGTTGTGACATGTGGGATGCCGCCTCAGCATGGCTTGATGAGTGGTGCCATATCCAGGCCCAGGATTCGAACCAGCAAAACCCTGGGCTGCCGAAGCAGAGCGCACAAACTTAACCACTCGGCCACGGGGCTGGCCCCTATAATGAGTATTGAAATCAGGTAGTTTTGATCCTCCAACATTGTTCTTCTTTTTCAAAGTTGTTTTTCATAGTCTAGGTCCTTTGTATTTCAGCATGAATTTTAGAATCAGCCTGTCAATTTCTTAAAAAACAAATGTCTGTTAGGTTTTTTTTTAAAGATTGGCACCTGAGCTAACAACTATGGCCAATCTTTTTTTTTTCTCTTTCTGCTTTATCTCCCCAAATGCCCCCTGGCACATAGTTGTATATCTTAGTTGCAGGTCCTTCTAGTTGTGGCATGTGGGACACCACCTCAATGTGGCCTGACAAGTGGTGCCATGTCCGTGCCCAGGATCGGAACCAGTTAAACCCTGGGCCGTCACAGTGGAGTGTGTGAACTTAACCACTCGGCCATGGGGCCGGCCCCTCTGTTAGGATTTTTAAGATTATATGGAGTCTGTAGACCAGTCTGAGGAGAATAGATATCTCTATAATACAGAGTCTTCTGATACATGAAAATGGTTTCTCTCTCCGTTTATTTAGATCTTTTTAAAATTTCTGTCAGTGATGTTTTGTACTGTTCAAGGTACAGACCGTACACATATGTGGAGAGATTCTTCCTGAGTATTTCATAGTCTTTGCTGCTATTGTGAATGAGAGTATTTTTTAACTGCAGTTTATACATACAGTGGTCCCTCAGTATCCACAGGGGAATCAGTTCCAGGACCCCTGTCGGTACCAAAATCCTCCCGTGCTCTAGTCCCTTCTATAAAAAGGCATAGTATTTGCAAATAGCCTACGCACATCCTCCCGTATACTTTACATCATCTCGATTACTTAAAATACCTAATACAATGTGAGTGCTACATAAACAGTTGTTATACTGTATTGTTTAGGGAATAACGACAAGAAAAGAAAGTCTGTGTGTGTTCAGTACATACACAGCCATCTTAGGCCTTTCGATCTGTGGTTTCTTGAATCCAGGGATGCGGGAGCCTGTGGATACGGAGGGCCGACCGTACTATATTTTCTCTAAACCGGCAGCAGCCAGATGTCAAATAGCTGTTGAGAAATCTTTTTGGTTGAAAGCTCAGATCACTTACTCTTGGGTGGAAAAGGTGCTTGATGTATATAACATGCATTTGCTTATGTTTCCATGTCAGCTTTTAGACGTTATTGACAGTGTACTGAAACTAGGGAGAAAAATGTCCCAGAAACAATTCTATAGTTCATCTCCAGATAAACCCATCACTAAAATAGTTTAGTAGCTTTCAGCTTTATATGTGTATTTAGAATTGAATCTGTTCAATTGCAGTGTTTTTCTTTTTTACCCTCCAGCTATTCCGTCACAATGAATTCCTGGCATCTTGAGTGGGCAGAGGAGAGGAAGAGAGCGTACACGTATGTGAGTGTGTATGTATGTATGTATGTATATTGTGCTAAAGCTGCCAAGAATATTTGCTGTCAGGAATACTTGAGGTTAATTACTGTGTGTTATGCCAGTCCTGTTCAGTTTCTAGCTGAACCAAATCAGGGTCATTGCTGTTTGTTTTTCCAGCTTTCCCTGGCCAGCCTGGTTACCATGGTCACTCAGTCACTCCTGTGGGATTTGCTATAGACTGAGCATCCATTCAGGCCTTTTGGCTGAATTACTTGTTACTATGATGGTGGTCAAGTGTTGCTTTTCCAATTCTGTCATTCGTTCTAGATTTATTAGTTGGCATTCGACTGTATGGTAGACCTTTCCCTTCTCCCCTTGTGATTTATTTATTTAAATATCTGTATCAGTATGAGTCATAGATTCCTACAACTAAAAGGGTTTAGTATTACTGTGTATTTTGATGCTCACATTGTCCCAGGATTGGCCACTGTTAGCTCCACCAGGTTGGCTTCTGCGTCCACTCGATGCCTCCCTAGACTCCTCTGAGCATGTACTTTGCTCCCTGACCCTGAGTATCTCCCCGTCTGTAGAAAGGAAGTAATGATGCCCACCTCAGAGCACTGCCTTGAGGATATAGAGAGAAAAAGTCTGAAAATAACAGTCTACACTGTGTAGCATCTGGTGGGCTCTCAAAATGTTAGTTCCCCATTCCAACTTTGCCTCCTTCATTCTGTCAGTGTGAGGCCTCTGACGTCACATAGTAGCATGACTCCCAGAGAGAATACTTGGACATGTAACAGCCACCAGGGATAAGCCCCTGTTTCCATGATGTGTGAGCTTCAGTGTCACTGTGTGGGCAGGAGGGGCTCTGTGGTGGAGCTGGGGAAGAGGCGAAGCGTCATTGCACAGCTTCCAGTGGACAAGTGGGGACAGACAAGGACACCTTCACCCCTTTCCCGTGTTCATGTGCTTTCCCCTCCTCTCACTTTACTCCAGTCCATGTGCCGTCTTAGCCCCTGACTCTCCTTCTAGTGGGCCATCAGAGGAGGGTGTGGACTCTGAGCCTCAGAAGCAGGAGCTGACAGAGAAGAACCAAGTGTGCTGGCGCGTGTGCAGACAGGTTCCTGGAGCAAGAGTGAGGAGATCAGGGTCCCATCACTGGGACACTTTAGGTAAGTCGCTCCTCTTCCACCAGTCCTGTCTATACAGCAGGATAACAGTACGCACTGCTGCCAACCACCCGGGAATAATCTGGAGTTTAAGTGTGATCCCATGTGGGAAAGCAATTTGTGGTGGTGGGTGGGAGGAAGGACCAGTACATTTTCAAATAATTGCATTAACAGAGACGTCCCAGTTATTGTAGAACTCTGCGTGGTAGGCATTAAATTAGTGGTGCACAAATGTCACATGTTTAGGTCAGGATACTTCCAAGTGTGGTCCATGGACCACTTTCTCAAAATCGTCAGGGAGTGCTTGTGGAAATTGAGGTTCCTGCGCCCACCCTAGGTCTGCTGTATCCAAAACAGGGAGGTGAATGGGAGATGGCTGTATTTTGAAGAATTTCATTCAATTAGTTGGTTCTGGCTCATCCCAGTTTAAAAAGCACTTCTGTGGATTTGCAACAGGGTGTTCTTAACATTTTGAATTCTTTGATGTCTGATTTCTTTGTCAGTTTCTCCTGTCACTCAGCTTTAAATATCTGTGTCGACTCGTGTGTGTCAAATAGGTAACAATTCCTTAATGTAAGTCCAACTTTATCAGTGATTTATATGCGAGGCACTGAACTAGGCACAGGGGACACAGCATAGAGAATAAGACAGGGAGGGTCCCTGGAGCTTTCAGTCTAGTTTGGGAAAACCGGCAATAAGCAGGTCAGTCAATAAGCGGGGCGATTTCACGTGGGGATGAGTGCTTTGAAGAAAATAAACACATAAATAGAATAGAAAATGACGGGTCATGGATGATTGTAGCTGGGGTTGTCAGTGAAGGTCTTTCTCAGGAAGTGACATTTGAGCTGAGTCCTGAACTACATACAGGCCAGGGCTTTGGGTCAGCGGCCCTTTGATGTGTGTGAGCACCAGTTGTTCCAGGAGCAGACGACAAGCTTGAGTGGCTGGAGCCTGGCAGGCAAAGTGCAGATGTTGGGGATGAGGTTAAAGGGGCAGACAGGAGCCAATCCAGTGTCTGTGAGGGGAAGTAAAAGTGTTCACACTCACACAGTTTGTAGGTGGCAGAACTAGGCTTTGCACCTAGTCTCTCTCCAGAGCCCACTCTGCTAGCCAGTACATTTAGCAAGAAGAAAGAGACGTGTTTAACTATGTCAACCCATAGTGGTTGATGTTAGTCTGGGGCCGTATCTCTTTGGCTGAAAACTATGCTTCTGTAGGCATTTGTCCATATACAGAGGGTATTTATTTAAGAAAAATGAAAAGGTAGTAATTATAAAAGCAAAAAAGTAATAATTATCACAGATACTGTGCATTACACAGCTTGGCTGTTGCAATAATTCCTTGGACTTCCCTGGTGGATTCTTTTCCCTTTTGAACTCAGTGCTTTTCAGATGGGAATCACATCGCTCTCTGCTCCAGTTTTTGTTTTTTGTTGGTTGGGGAGCAGGGCTGATCTGACCCTCTTTGGCAGGTGGGGCCAGAGGAGGTGTGGTGACTTACCCAGGGCCACCCAGAGTTCATGGGTTAGGTCTGCCTCTGGGGCCAGGAGCGTCTCCTGTCTCACACCCAGTTGCCTGTCCCACATGGCACTAGCCTTGTTCCTGTGTTTAGTGAATCACTCTTCAAGGACTCAGAGGATTCATCCTTCTCTGAGCTTACCCTGCAGGTAATAGAAGAGGACACTAAGTGGCTTCAAATAGAAGGATGTGGGGTATTGATTTTCCTCTCTTTCCCCAAACTCAATTGAGAGATTAGAAGAAACATTCCTGAAATTATGTGCCGTGTTCTCTTTTATGTCTGGCTCCTTTCAATGAACATAATGTGTGTGTGATTTACGTTATTGCTGTCTGTAGATTATTCATTCTCTTTGGTGTATAATATTACATTGTGTGGATATGTCACAATATATGTGCATCTGTTATGGGGATTTGGATATTTTCCAGTTGTTGACTTATTATGGATAATGTTGCTATGAGTGATCTTGAACATAGCTTTTGGATGGACAATTATTTTCCTTTCTTTCGGGCATGTACCTAAGAGAGGCATTTCTGAGTCATAGGGTCTGTGTATGAGGCGCTCAGTAGATACTGCCAAGCAGTTTTTCAAAGTGCTTGTTCCAGGCTCTGTTCCCAATCCTCACCAACACTTGGTGTTTTCCATCTTTTTCATTTTTGTTATTTATGTGAACGTGTTATAGTATCTCATTGTGGTTTTAATTTTAATTTCACTGAGCTCTTAAGTGTCTTTTATTATAAAGAAGGCCCCCTTGTTGTTTTTAACCTTCCAGTTATTTGCTTAAGAAACTGCATCTTTTGTCCCGTGGAATGTGCATTCTGGATTATGTTGATTATATCCTTCTTGTGTTGTTTATGTTCTTCTGCCCCTCCTCATTTCCTTTAAATTGCTGATTAGATTTAGAATCTTGATCCAATTCGGATATTTTGGCCAGAGTACTTCAGATGCGGTGTTGTACTTGTACACCAGGAGGCTCATCATGTCTGGTTGTCTCTCCTGTTGTGATGTAAAGATCCATCACTGGGTTCAGATGTTGTCAGCCTGACCCATCTGTTATAAAATTTCCCTTCTGCTTTTTTTTTTTACAAGTTTTTTAAGGTTTTGTTGTTGTTGTTTGTTTTGGTGAGGAAGATTGGCCCTGAGCTACCAGCTGTTGGCAATCATCCTCTTTTTACTTGAGGAAGATTGTCACTGAGCTAACATCTGTGCCAGTTTTCCTCTATATTATGTGGGATGCCAGCACAGCATGGCTTGTTGAGTGGTGTGTAGGTCCATGCCCAGGATCTGAACCCACGAACCCCAGGCTGCCGAAATGGAGTGCAAGAACTTAACCACTACGCCCCTGGGCTGGCCCCGCAACTGGTTTTTACCTCACGTTTTTTGGAGCCTCTGAAAATAGTTGCCTAGATCTGCATTTCCTTAAAGGCAGTGGGAGGATGATGTTCTAATTCTGTAATTTCTTCTCCATTCATTAGCTGGAATTCTATAAAAGGAACTTCCGCTTATAAACTATTAGGTTTCCCTGAGGTATGGTTTGCACAGGAAGGGAAGGATGAATGTTTAATTTTTTGCTGTATTTCCACCTTTTAAAGTAATGAGTTGTTTCCCCAGGATCCTCCAAATGTGAGCCCTGTGTTGGTTTTGTTTGTGTTGCTTTTCTTAAGAATGTCATCATGACTCATAGATGTTTGTATGTTTGATGTGCCTTAGTCCATTGTAGTCGTTATTTTACTCGATGTCAAATTGTTCTGTCTTTGGCCATTGGGAGACCCTTCGAGTTAGCTTCTGAATCTTTTTGACATGCTTTCTGGTATGAGAGTTTGGTACGGACACATGCAGTGTAATTCCTTCTGCAGGGCTGGAGTCAACCGTTTGTCCAGAGGAGACTGAGCTCCTATAGTGTGATGGTTTAGAGGATTTAACCTGGGGCCTAGAGTCACTCATTGCTCCTTGATTGGCCACGGTTTCTTGCCCTTTTTAGTGCATGAAGTCAGTAAATTTGTATCATATTTTCAAGAGAATGTACATTCTTAGCTTCCTTCCTGGGATGCTCCCGCATCTCTGTATAGGTTTTTATCAGTTTTTCTTAACCTTCAGTTTTTAAAATATAAGCAAATATAACATATATATGAGTTTTCTCCCTACCTCGTAGGTAAAAGTTGGCACATTCTACACAAGTAAAGTCCAATAGAAATTTTTTTAATTGATTTTTTTTAATTGCAGTAACATTGGGTTATAACATTATATAGCTTTTGGATGTACATCATAATATATTTCAAATTCTGTGTAGATTACAACATGTTCACCACCCAAAAACTAATTATAGTCTATCCCCTCACATGTGAGCCTAATCACCCCTTTTGCCTTCCCCCCCCCGTCCCCCATGGTAACCACCAATCCAATCTCCGTCGCTATGTGTTTGTTTGTTGTTGTTTTTATCTTCTACTTATGATTGAGATCATATGGTATTTGACTTTCTCCCTCTGACTTATTTCATTCAGCATAATACCCTCAAGGTCCATCCATGTTGTCACAAATGGCCAGATCTCATCATTTCTTATGGCTGAGTAGTATTCCATCACATAGAAATACCACATCTTCTTTATCCGTTCGTCCCTTGATAGACACCTAGGTTGCTTCCAAGTCTTGGCTATTGTGTATAATGCTGCAATGAACATAGGGGTGCATGTATCTTTATGCATTTGCGTTTTCATGTTCTTTGGATAAATACCCAGCAGTGGGATAGCTGGATCATATAGTAGATCTATTCTTAATTTTCTGAGGATACTCCATACTGCTTTCCATAGTGACTGCACCAGTTTGCACTCCCACCAGCAGTGTACAAGAGTTCCCATCTCTCTACATCCTCTCCAACATTTGTTGTTTCCTGTCTTGTTAATTATAGCCATTCTGATGGGCGTGAGGTGATACCTCACTGTAGTTTTGATTTGCATTTCCCTGATAGCTAATGATATTGAGCATCTTTTCATATGCCTGATGGCCATCCGTATATCTTCTTTGGAGAAATCTCTGTTCAGATCTTTTGCCCATTTTTTAATTGGGTTATTAGGTTTTTTGTTGTTGAGCTGTATGAGTCCTATGTATAATTTGGATATAACCCCTTATCCGATATATGGTTTTCAAATATCTTCTCCCAATTGTTAGGTTGTTTTTTCATTTTGTTGATGGTTTCCTTTGCTGTGCAGAAGCTTCTTAGTTTGATGTAGTCCCATTTGTTCATTTTTTTCTTTTGTTTCCCTTGCCCGGTCAGACATGATTCTTGAAAATATGCTGCACAGACCAATATCAAAGAGCATACTGCCTATGTTTTCTTCTAGAGGTTTCATGGTTTCGGGTCTTACATTCAAGTCTTTAATCCGTTTTGAGTTGATTTCTGTGCATGGTGTAAGGGAATGGTCTACTTTCATTCTTTTGCATGTGGCTGTCCAGTTTTCCCAACACCATTTATTGAAGAGACTCTCCTTTCTCCATCGTATGCTCTTGGCTCCTTTGTCGAATATTAGCTGTCCATAAATGTGTGGGTTTATTTCTGGGCTCTCGATTCTGTTCCATTGGTCTCTGTGTCTGTTTCTGTGCCAGTACCATGCTGTTTTGGTTACTATGGCTTTGTAGTATATTTTGAAGTCAAGGAGTGTGATACCTCCAGGTTTGTTCTTTTTTCTCAGGAATCCTTTGGCTATTCGGGGTCTTTTGTTGTTCCGTATAAATTTTAGGATTCTTTGTTCTATTTCTGTGAAAAATGTTGTTGGAACTTTGATAGGGATTGCGTTGAATCTATAGATTGCTTTAGGAAGTATGGACATTTTAATGATGTTAATTCTTCCAATCCAAGAGCATGGAATATCTTTCCATTTCTTTGTGTCTTCTTCGATTTCTTTCAACAGTGTTTGATAGTTTTCGGTGTAGAGATCTTTCACCTCTTTGGTTAAGTTTATTCCTAGGTATTTTATTCTTTTTGTTGCAGTTGTAAATGGGATTGTCTTCTTAATTTCTCTTTCTACTACTTCATTGTTAGTGTATAGAAATGCGACCGATTTTTGTACATTGATTTTGTATCCCGTGACTTGACTGTATTCCTTTATTGTTTCTAAAAGTTTTTTAGTGGATTCTTTAGGATTTTCTAGATATAAAATCATGTCGTCTGCAAAGAGTGACAGTTTCACTTCTTCTTTTCCAATGTGGATCCCTTTTATTTCTTTTTCCTGCCTGATTGCTCTGGCTGGGAATTCCAATACTATGTTAAGTAAGAGTGGTGACAGTGGGCATCCTTGTGTGGTTCCTGTTCTTAAAGGGATAGCTTTCAATTTTTCTCCATTGAGAATGATATTTGCTGTGGGTTTGTCATATATGGCCTTTATTATGTTGAGGTATTTTCCTTCTATACCCATTTTATTTAGAGTTTTTATCATAAATGGATGCTGTATCTTGTCAAATGCTTTCTCGGCATGTATTGAGATGACCATGTGATTTTTATTCTTCGTTTTGTTAATGTGGTGTATCACGTTGATAGATTTGCGGATGTTGAACCATCCCTGCATCCCTGGAATGAAACCCACTTGATCATGATGTATGATCTTTTTAATGTATTGTTGTATTCGATTTGCTAGTATTTTGTTGAGGATTTTTGCATCGATTTTCATCAGTGATATTGGCCTGTAATTTTCTGTTTTGTGTTGTCCTTGTCTGGTTTTGGTATCAGGATAATGATGGTTTCGTAGAATGAGTTAGGAAGCCTCCCCTCCTTTTCAATTTTTTGGAAGAGTTTGAGAAGGATAGGTATTAAGTCTTCTTTGAATGTTTGGTAGAATTCACCAGGAAGCCATCTGGTCCTGAACTTTTAGTTTTTGGGAGGTTTTTGATTGCTGTTTCAATCTCCTTACTGGTGATAGGTCTATTCAAATTTCCTACCTCTTCTTGGTCCAGTTTTGGAAGGTTGTATGTTTCTAAGAATTTATCCATTTCTTCTAGATTATCCAATTTGTTGGCATATGGCTTTTCATAGTATTCTCTTATCTTTTGTATTTCTGAGATATCTGTTGTAATCCCTCCTCTTTCATTTCTGATTTTATTTATTTGAGCCTTCTCTCTTTTTTTCTTAGTGAGTCTAGCTAAGGGTTTGTCAATTTTGTTTATCTTTTCAAAGAACCAACTCTTGGTTTCATTTATTTTTTCTATTGTGTTTTTAGTCTCTATATCGTTTATTTCTGCTCTGATTTTTATTATTTCCTTCCTTCTGCTGATTTTGGGCTTTGTTTGTTGTTCTTTGTCCAGTACCTTTAGATGTGCTTTTAGATTGTCTATTTGAGATTTTTCTTCTTTGTTCAGGTAGGCCTGAACTGCTATGAGCTTCCCTCTTAGAACCACTCTTGCTGTATCCCACAGATTTTGGCATGTCGTATTTTCATTTTCATTTGTCTCCAGGAATTTTTTCATTTCTTCTTTGATTTCTTCATTGACCCAATCGTTGTTCAGTAGCATTTTGTTTATCTTCACATTTTTGCGGCTTTTCTGGTTTTATTCCTGTAGTTGACTTCTAGTTTCATTCCTTTGTGGTCAGAAAAGATGCATGGTATTATTTCTGTTTTCTTAAATTTATTGAGACTTGTTTTGTGGCCTAATATGTGATCTATCCAGGATAATCTTCCATGTGCATTTGAAAAGAATGTGTATTCTGTGATTTTTGGATGGAATGTTCTGTATGTATCTACTAAATCCATCTGGTCTAATGTGTCCTTTAAGGCCAGTGTTTCCTTACTGATCTTCTGTTTGGATGATCTATCCATTGGTGGAAGTGGAGTGTTAAATTCCCCTGCTATTACTATGTTACTGTCTATTTCTCCTTTTATGTCTGTTAATAATTGCTTTATATGTTTAGGTGCATCGATATTTACAAGTGTTATATTTTCTTGTTGGATTGTTCCTTTTATCATTATGTAGTGCCCGTCTTGTCTCTTGGTACAGATTTTGTTTTAAAGTCTATTTTATCTGATATGACTATTGCTACCCCTGCTTTCTTTTCTTTGCCATTTGCATGGAATATCTATTTCCATCCTTTCACTTTCAGTTTGTGAGTGTCTTTAGGTCTGAAGTGTGTCATTGGAAGCAGCATATACATGGGTCTTGTTTTTTTATCCAATTGGCCACCCTATGGCATTTGATTGGAGCATTTAGTCCATTGATGTTTAAAGTGGCTATTAGTAAATGTGTATTTATTGCCATTTTGTTACTTATTTTTTTTCTGAGCGTTTTAGTAGTTCTTCTCTGTACCTGTCTTTTTCTCTTGCTGTCTTCCCTTCTGGTTTGATGGCTATCTTTAGTAATATGTTTGATTTCTTTTGTCTTACTTTCTTGCTTGCTTATTATAGGTTTCTGATTTGTGATTACCACGAGGATCCTATTTAGTATTCTATGTATATAACAGTCTATATCAAGTTGATAGACTCTTTAGCTTGACCTCTTTCTAAAAGCTCTACTTTTTCACTCCCCTCCTCCCACATTTTATGTTTTCCAAATCATATATAGCCTCTTGTTTAGTGTGTGTCTATCCATTACCCTCTTATCATTGAAATAGGCGATTTTAGTACATTTGTCTTTTAATCTTCATATTATCTTCACAGATAGTTGATCTGCTACCTTTACTATATCTTTACCTTTACCAGTGATTTTATTGCCTGTTTTTGGTTGTCATTGTTTTGGTTTTTTGATAATAATTTTTTTTTTATCTCTATTTGTGGTCATTGCTTTCCCACTTAAATAAGTCCCTTCAGCATTTCTTGTAGAACTGGTTTCTTGGTGATAAACTCCTTTAATTCTTGCTTGTCTGGGAAGCTATTTATCTCTCCTTCCAATCTGAATGGCAACCTTGATGGATAGAGTATTCTTGGCTGTAGGTTTTTCCTTTTAGCACTTTAAATACATCTTGCATTTCTCTTCTCACCTGTAGGGTCTCGGCTGAGAAGTCCCCTGATAGCCTGATGGGTTTCCCTTTATGTGTCACTTGTGGCCTTTCTCTTGCTGCTTTTTAGGATTCTCTCTTTGTCTTTAATTTTGGACATTTTAATTGTAATATGTCTTGTTGTGGGCCTCTTTGGTCTTATCTTACTTGGAGCTCTCTGTGCTTTATGAACTTGGATGTGTGTTTTCTTCCTAAGATTAGGAAAATTTTCATCTATTATATCTTCAAATAAATTTTCTGCCCCTTTGTCTCTCTCTTCTCCTTCTGGGACACCTATAATCCAAATGTTAGCATGCTTCATATTGTACCGGAGTTCCCTTAGACTGTTCTCATTCTGTCTAATTCGTTTTTCTGTTCTGCTTGGGTGATTTCCTCTAGTCTTTCACCTAGCTCGCTGATCCATTCTTCTGCATCCTCTACTCTGCTATTGAGTCCCTCTAGTGAACTTCTCATTTCCAGTACTGTATTCTTCATTTCTGATTGCTTTCTTTTATTAATGTTATGATAGATTACAACCTTGTGAGATTTCAGTTGTACATTTTTGTTAGTCATGTGGTGGGTACACCACTTCCCCCTTTGTGCCCTCCCCCCACCCACCCCTTTTCCCTGGTAACCACCGATCAGATCTCCTTGTCAATATACTAACTTCCACCTATGAGTGGAGTCATATAGAGTTCATCTTTCTCTGACTGGCTTATTTCGCTTAACATAATACTCTCGAGCTCCATCCACGTTGCAGTGAATGGGCCAATTTTGTCTTTTTTTATGGCTGAGTAGTATTCCATTGTGTATATATACCACATCTTCTTTATCCAATCATCAGTTTCTGGGCATGTAGGTTGGTTCCACGTCTTGGCTATTGTAAATAATGCTGCGATGAACACAGGGGTGCAACGGACTCTTGGGATTTCTGATTTCAGGTTCTTAGGATAGATACCTAGTAATGGGATGGCTGGGTCATAGGGTATTTCAATTTTTAACTTTTTGAGAAATCTCCATACTGTTTTCCATAGTGGCTGTACCAGTTTGCATTCCCACCAACAGTGTATGAGGGTTCCTTTTTCTCCACAACCTCTCCAATATTTGTCGCTCTTGGTTTTGGATGTTTTTGCCAATCTAACGGGTGTAAGGTGATATCTTAGTGTAGTTTTGATTTGCATTTCCCTGATGATTAGCGATGATGAACATCTTTTCATGTGTCTATTGGCCATATTCATATCTTCTTTTGAGAAATGTCTGTTCATGTCCTCTGCCCATTTTTTGATCAGGTTCTTTGTTTTTTTGTTGTTGAGCCGTGTGAGTTCTTTGTATATTATGGAGATTAACCCTTTGTCGGATAAGTGGCTTGTAAATATTTTTTCCCAATTAGTGAGCTGTTTTCTTGTTTCAATCCTGTTTTCCCTTGCCTTGAAGAAGCTCTTTAGTCTGATGAAGTCCCATTTGTTTATTCTTTCTATTGTTTCCCTCAACTGAGGAGTTATAGTGTCTGAAAAGATTCTTTTGAAACTGATGTCAAAGAGTGTACTGCCTATATTGTCTTCCAGAAGATTTATTGTTTCAGGCCTAATCTTTAGGTCTTTGATCCATTTTGAGTTTATTTTGGTGTGTGGTGAAAAAGAATGGTCAATTTTCAATCTTTTACATGTGGCTGTCCAGTTTTCCCAGCACCATTTGTTAAAGAGACTTTCTTTTCTCCATTGTAGGCCCTCTACTCCTTTGTCGAAGATTAGCTGTCCATAGATGTGTGGTTTTATCTCTGGGCTTTCGATTCTGTTCCATTGATCTGTGGCCCTGTTTTTGTACCAGTACCATGCTGTTTTGATCACTGTAGCTTTGTAGTATGTTTTGAAATCGGGGATTGTGATTCCGCCAGCTTTGTTTTTCTTGCCCAGGATTGCTTTAGCAATTCGCGGTCTTTTGTTGCCCCATATGAATTTTAGGATTCTTTGTTCAATTTCTGTGAAGAATGTTCTTGGGATTCTGATTGGGATAGCATTGAATCTGTAGATTGCTACATTACATCAACAAAATGAAAAACAAAAACCACATGATCATCTCAATAGATGCAGAGAAAGCATTCGACAAGATCCAACACCCATTTATGATAAAAACCCTCAATAAAATGGGTATAGAAGGAAAGTACCTCAACATAATAAAGGCCATATATGACAGACCCACAGCCAACATCATACTCAATGGACAAAAATTGAAAGCCATCCCTCTGAGGACAGGAAGAAGACAAGGGGGCCCACTTTCACCACTCCTATTCAACATAGTACTGGAGGTGTTGGCCAGAGCAATTCGGCAGGAAAAAGAAATAAAAGGAATCCAAATAGGTAACGAAGAAGTAAAACTCTCGCTCTTTGCAGACGACATGATCTTATATATAGAAAACCCCAAAGAATCCATAGAAAAACTATTAGAAATAATCAACAACTACAGCAAAGTAGCAGGGTATAAAATCAACATACATAAATCAGTAGCATTTCTATACACTAACAATGAACTAACAGAAAGAACTCAAGAACTCAATCTCATTCACAATCGCAACGAAAAGAATAAAATACCTTGGGATAAACTTAACCAAGGAAGTGAAGGATCTATACAATGAAAACTACAAGACTTTCTTGAAATTGACGACGACATAAAGAGATGGAAAGACATTCCATGCACATGGATTGGAAGAATAAACATAGTTAAAATGTCCATACTACCTAAAGCAATCTGATTGCTTTTTTTAATATCTTCCAGTTCTTTGCTGATGTGCTGTGTTCATCCAGTCTTCTCCCGATACCTGTGAGCATCCTCATGATATTTTGTTTGAACTCTTTGTTGAGTAGGTCACTTGTTTCTGTTTCATTTAGTCCTTTTTGTGGGGTTTTGTCCTGTTCCCTTGCTTGGAAAGTATCCCTTTGTTTCTTCATCATGCCTCTGTCTCTGTGCTTATTTCTATGTGTTAGGTGAGTTGGCTGTGTCTTCTGATCTTGGAGGAGTGGCCTTATATATGAGATGCCTTATGAGGCCCAGCAGTGTGCTTCTCTCTTGTCACCAGTCCAGAAGATCCAGGAGTGACCCCTTTGTGGGCTCCTTCTGTCCTTCTGTTGTGGCAGGGTTGCTCCCACTGCAGGAACCCAGGGAGTCTAGTCTTTCCTTCCCTGGCCAGCTGTTTGTAAATCCGGTTTGGGGAGCCTCAGCACCGTTGGCTACAAAGTCTATCAGCACAGTCCTATTGCAGCTTTCCTCTTCATTGGGTTGGTACCCAGTGTAGCTGGTTGCTAGGCTCAGGGGCTCACAGTTGCTATAGGCCTCAGGCCTAGAAGGCTGTTGTCAGTTCTCTTAGGAGTGCAGCTGAGTGGGGCTGGCCCTAGGCAGGGGTGCATTCAATTGTTTCAGGCTTTGGAAGGTGTGGCTGATCCTTTTTATGGCAATTTGTGAAGCACAGGTCTTCTGCTGCTGATAAGCCTCACCCCCCACAGGACCACATACACAGTCAACACAGTCCTGGTCCGTGCACACTTCTCAACCCCCCGGAGCGTACCCTGATGCCACACTGCAGAGGCCCCTACCTCTCCACCAATGGCCCTTGCAGTTCACCTGGTCCTCACACAGGCCCTGCCACACAGAGGCAGACACCCTTGCCTGCCTGCAGAGGATCCAGGCAGTCCCTGCAGGCTGAAAAGTAGCCTGAGGGCTTGCTGTTAGGTGGAGCCGATCCCTAGGGTGGGTTGCTTGCCCTGGCTGAACTGGATTAAATCTGTGCTCTAGTGGGCATGGCAGACCCCTGGGCTAACAGGCCAAGGGATGAACCTCAATGGCTCCCACCAGAGTCTGTGTCAGCACGCCTGGACCAATTCAGAACAATGTCCCCCAGCAATGTCTCAGTCTCCAGAGAGGTCCCTCCTCTCACCAAGATGCCCCCAGAACCCACCAGGTGAGTCTCGTTTCAGCAAAGGACTGGCAGCCTTCTCTCTGGTGATTTTAGGTTGCTGCAATGAGTGAGTTTGTGCGTAGGCCGTTTAAGACCCGGGTCTTTTCAGCTTTTCTAGGGGTATCCTCGCTGCAGTTAATAGCCAGCAAAGTCAGACAGTAAGACCTCCGTCTCAGTTGGGCTGAGTCTGAAGGATGCTTATAGCAGTATCGGCCCCCACTCCGGTCCTCACTCCTCCAGGGAGGGCTGCGCACCTTAGGGTGGCTCCCAGCTGGCCATCTGAGAAGCTCTGCTGCTCCCAAAGGTGGCTTTTTTCCTCTCCAGCAGGAATTTCTGCCTCTTCCTCCTTAGTCAGGACTGTCCCTTGTTGTGGGGGTTCTTTTTATCCAGTTTTTAGTTTTCCCTCCAGGGTAATTTTTCCAAAAACACTTGTAACCTGGTTGTGTTCGTGGGAGGAGATGAGTTCAGAGTCTGCTTATGCCGCCATCTTGACAAGATCTCTCGGGAACATCTCCAACAGAGATTTTTGTGGAGATGAAAATATTCTGTGTCTATTTTCCAACACAGGAGCCATTAGCTACCTATTGAATACCTGAAAGCTGGTGAGTGCAAATGGGGAACTGAATTTTGATTTCATTAAATTTAAATAGCCATGTGTGGCTGGTGCGTATGGTCTTGGACACCAGCAGCTCTACACATTTTTCTGCATCTTGCCCTTTTCTTTTCTTTTTTTAAATTGTGTTCATAATAGTTTACATCAATGTGAGATTTCAGTTGTACGTTATTTCTTGACTGTCACCACAGAAGTGCTCCCCTTCATCCCCCGCACCCACCCCCACCCCCCTTCCCCTGGTAACCCCTGAATTGTTTGTTTGCTTTGTCCATGTGCTTGTTTATATTCCACATATGAGTGAAATCATCTGGTGTTTGCACCTTGCCTTTTTCACTTAGCAGTGTATCTTGGCGATTGCTCCATACCAGTATAGAGAGGAAGTCCTCATTGCTTTATTTTTAAAAATTCTTTTGTATTGAGGTAAAACACACATAACATAAAATTTACCATCTTAACCATTTTTAAGTGTATAGTACAATAGTGTTCACTGTGTGCACATTGTTGTGCAACAGATCTCTAGAACTTCCTCATCTTGCAAAACTGAAACTCTGCGCTCATTGAACAACAGCTTCCCTTTTTCCTCTCCCACAGCCCCTAGAACCACCATTCTACTTTCTGTTTCTATGAATTTGACTACTTTAGACACCTCATATCAGTGGAAGCATGCAGTATTTATGTTTTTGTAACTGGCTTATTTCACTTATGATGTCTTCAAGGTTCATCCATGTTGTAGCATAAGACAGGATATCCTTCTTTTTTAAGGCTGAATAGTATTCCACTGTATGTATATAACACATTTTGTTTATCCACTTGTATGTAGGTGGACAGACAGGTTTCTTCCAGCTCTTGGCTATTGTGAATAGTTTTACTCACCTGGCTGCTTAAATACCTCTTCAAGATCCTGTTTTCCATTCTTTTGTCTATATACCCCGAAGTGGGATTGCCGAATCATGTGTTTTAATTTTTCACTAACTTCCGTACTGTTTTCCATAGCGGCTGCACCATTTTACATTCCTATCAACAGTCCACTAGGGTTCTAATTCCTCCACATTCTCACCAACACTTGTTATTTGTTTTTTTTAAATAAGGTATAATTGACATACAACATTATATTAGTTTCAGGTGTACGACATAATGGTCCGACATTTATATTCATTGCGAAATGATCACTACAATAAGTCTAGTTAACATCTGTCACCATATATAGTTACGGAATTTTTTTCTTCTGATGAGAAGTTAGATTTACTCTCTTAGCAACTATAAATATGTAATGCAGTATTATTAACTATAGTCACCATGGTGTCCATTACGTACATGACTTATTTATTTTTTAACTGTAAGTTTGTACCTTTTGACTCTTTTCACTCCTTTTGCCTACCCCCCGCCCCCAGCATTTGGCAACCACCACTCTGTTCTCTGTATCTGAGCTTGTTTTTTTTCTATTAGATTATACATATAAAGTGAGATCATATGGTATTTATTTTCCTATGTCTGACTTATTTCACTTAGCATAATTCCCTCAAGTTCCCTCAGGATGTGGCAAATGGCAAGATTTCAAATGTTTATGGCTGAAAAGTATTCCATTGTATATGTATATATCACATCTTATTTATCCATTCATCTGTCAATGGACATTTAGGTTGTTTCCATATCTTGGCTATTGTAATATTTGCTGTTTTTTGATAGTGGTCATCCAAACAGGTGTGAGGTGATGTCTTATTGTGGTTTTGATTTGCATTTCCCTGATGATTGGTGATGTGGAACATCTCTTCATATGCCTGTTGGCCATTTGTGTATCTTCTTTGACGAAATGTCTATTGAAGTCCTTTGCCCATTTTTTAATCTGGTTATTTGTTTTTTCATTGTTGTCGGGTTGTAGGAGTTCTTTATATATTTTGGATATTAACCCCTTATCAGACAGATGATTTGCAAATATTTTCTCTTATTCTGTAGGTTGCCTTTTTACTTTGCTGTTTCCTCTGCTGCACAGAAGTTTTTAAGTTTGATGTAGTCTCATTTGTCTATTTTTGCTTTTGTTGCCTGTGCTTTTGATATCATACCCAAGAAATCATTGTCAAATCCAATGTCATGAAGCTTTTCCTCTGTTTCCTTTTAGGAGTTTTATAGTTTCAGGTCTTATGTTTAGGTCTTTAATCCATTTTGAGTTAGTTTTTGTGCATGGTGTAAGGGAGGGGGTCCAGCTTAATTTCTTTTGCATGTATATGTGGAGTTTTCCCAGCACCACTTGTTGAACTGACTATCCTTTCCTATTATGTAACCTTGGCACGCTTGTCGAAGATCATTTGACCATATATGCAAGGGTTTATTTCTAGGCTCACTATTCTGTTCCATTGGTCTATATGTCTGTATTTATGCCAGTGCCGTAGTGTTTTGAGTCCCGTAACTTTGTAATATGTTTGAAATCAGGAAGTGTGAGGCCTTCAGTTTTGTTTTTCTTTCTCAACATCGGTGTTCTCAAGTTTGGGGAGTCCTTTGAAATTCCCTATGACTTTTAGGATGTGTTTTTCTCTTTCTGCAAAAAATAGCATTGAGATTTTGATAGGGATTTCATTGATTCTGTAGATTGCTTTGGGAAGTATGGACATTCTAACAAAATTAAGTCTTTCACTCCATGAACACAAGATGTCTTTCTATTTATTTATGTCTTCTTTACTTTCTTTGAGGAAAGTTTTGTAGTTTTCCATATATAAGTCTTTCACCTCCTTGGTTAAGTTTATTCCTAAGTATTTTATTCCTTTTTGATACCGTTTTAAATGAAATTGTTTTCTTAATTTCCTTTTCATATTGTTCATTTTTCTTGTATAAAAATGTGACTTATTTTTGTGGGTTGATTTTGTATCCTGCAACTTTGCTGACTTTGTTTATTTGTTCTAACAGTTTTTTTGTTGGAATCATTAGAGTTTTCTACATGTAAGATCATGTCATCTGTGAGCAGATATAATTTCATTGTTCCTTTCTGCTTTGGATGACCTTTATTTCCTTTTCTTGCCTAATTACTCTGGCTAGGACTTCAAGTACTGTGTTTAATAGAAGTGGTGGCAGTGGGCATCCTTCCTTCACAGGAAAAGCTTCAAGTTTTTCACCATTGAGTATGATGTTAGCTGTGGCCTTTTCATATATGGCCTTTATTGTGTTGAGGTAATTTCCTTCTATTCCTAGTTTGTTGAGAGTTTTTATCATGAAAGGGCTTGGATTTTCTCAGATGTTTTGTGTGCACAATTGAGACAATCACCAGAGTTTTCTTTTTTAATTGAGGTCATGATACTTAACAACATTGTGAAATTTGAGTTGTACCTTCTTATTTGTCAGTCATCTTATAGGTGTGCCCCTTCACCCTTAGTGCCCACCCCTCACCCTCCCAATCCCCCTGGTAACCACTAATCTGTTCTCTTTGTCCATGTGTTTGTTTATCTTCCACATATAAGTGGAGTCATACAGAGTTTGTCTTTCTCTATCTGGCTTATTTCGCTTAACATACTACCCTCAAAGTCCATCCATGTTGTTCTGAATGGGATGATTTTGTCAATTTTTATGGCATTCCGTTGTATATATTCTATTGTATTCCATGGTATATATACCTTATCTTCTTTATCCAGTCATCAGTTGATGGGCACTTAGATGCTTCCGTGTCCTGGCTATTGTGAATAATGCTGCAATGAACATAGGGGTGCATAAGTCTCTCTGAATTGCTGATTTCAAGTTCTTTGGATAGATACCCAGTAGTGGCATGGCTAGGTCAGATGATATTTCTATTTTCAATTTTTTGAGAAATCTCCATACTGTTTTCCATAGTGGCTGCACCAGTTTGCATTCCCACCAGCAATGTATGAGGGTTCCTTTTTCTCTACAACCTCTCTGAGATTTGTTGTTTTTTGTCTTGATTATTATAGCCGTTTTAAGGGGTGTAAGGTGATATCTTAGTGTAGTTTTGAGTTGCATTTCCCTGTTGATCAGTGATAATGAACATCATTTTACGTGCCTATTGGCTGTCTTTATATTTTCTTTGGAGAAATGTCTGTTCACATCCCCTGCCCATTTTTTGCTCAGGTTGTTTGATTTTTTGTTGTTCAGTTGTGTGAGTTCTTTATACATTATGGAGATTAACCCTTTGTCACGTGTATGATTTGCAAATATTTTTTCCCAGTTGGAGGGTTGTCTTTTCGTTTCAATCCTGTTTTCCCTTGCCTTGTAGAAGCTCTTTAGTCTGATGAAGTCCCACTTGTTTATTCTTTCTTTTGTTTCCCTTGTCCAAGAAGACATGATGTCTGAAATGATCCTTTTAAGACTGATGTCACAAAGTGTCTTGCCTATATTTTCTTCTAGAAGTCTTATGATTTCAGGTCTTACCTTAAAATCTTTGATCCATTTTGAGTTCATTTTTGTGAATGCCATAAGAGAATGGTCTACTTTCATCCTTTTACATGTGGCTGTCCAGTTTTCCCAGCACCATTTGTTGAAGAGATTTTCCTTTCTCCATTGTATGTTCTCAGCTCCTTTGTCAAAGAATAGCTGTCTGTAGATGTGTGGTTTTATTTCTGGGCTTTCAATTCTGTTCCATTGATCTGTGTTCCTGTTTTTTCACCCGTGCCATGCTGTTTTGATTACTATAGCTTTGTAGTATATTTTGAAGTTGGGGATTGTGATGTCCCCAGCTTTGTTCTTTTTTCTCAGGATTGCTTTAGCAATTTGGGGTCTTTTGTTGCCCTATATGAATTTTAGGATTCTTTGTTCTATTTCTGTGAAGAATGTCACTGGGATTCTGATTGGGATTGCATTGAATCTGTAGATTGTTTTAGGTAGTATGGACATTTCAACTATGTTTATTCTTCCAATCCATGAGCATGGAATGTGTTCCCATCTCCTTATGTCGTCGTGAGTTTCTTTCAGGAAAGTCTTGTAGTTTTCATTGTATAGGCCTTTCACTTCCTTGGTTAAATTTATTCCAAGATCTTTTATTCTTTTTGTTGTGATTGTGAATGGGATTGTGTTCTTGAGTTCTCTTTCTGTTAGTTCGTTATTACAGTATAGAAATGCAACTGATCTATGCAAGTTGATTTTGTACCCTGCAACTTTGCTGTAATTGTTGATTATTTCTGGTAGATTTCCAATGGATTTTTTAGGGTTTTCTCTATATAAAATCATGTCATCTGCAAACAGCGAGAGTTTCACTTCTTCATTGCCTATTTGGATTCCTTTTATTTCTTTTTCTTGCCTAATTGCCCTGGCCAAAACCTGCAGTACTGTGTTGAATAAGAGTGGTGAGAGTGGGCACCCTTGTCTTGTTCCTGTCCTCAGGGGCATGGCTTTCAGTTTTTCCCCATTGAGTATGATGTTGGCTGTGGGTTTGTCGTATATGGCCTTTATTATGTTGAGGTACTTTCCTTCTACACCCATTTTATTGAGCGTTTTTATGAGAAGTGGGTGTTGGATGTTGTTGAATGCTTTCTCTGAGTCTGTTGACATGATCATGTGGTATTTATTCCTCATTTTGTTAATGTGGTGTATCACATTGATTGACTTGCAGATGTTGAACCATTCCTGTGTCCCTGGTATGAATCCCACTTGATCATGGTGTATGATGTTTTTAATGTATTGCTGTATTCGGTTTGCCAATATTTCGTTGAGAATGTTTGCATCTACGTTCATCAGTGATATTGGCCTGTAATTTCCTTCTTTGTGTTGTCCTTGTCTGGCTTTGGTATCAGGGTGAAGTTGGCCTCATAGAATGTGTTAGGAAGTGATATGTCTTCCTCAATATTTCTGGAATAGTTTGAGAAGGATAGGTATTAAATTTTCTTTGATTGTTTGGTAGAATTTTCCAGAGAAGCAGTTTGGTCCTGGACTTTTATTTTTCGGGAGCTTTTGATTGCTGTTTTAATCTCGTTACTTGTGATTGGTCTACTTAGATTCTCTACTTCTTCTTGATTCAGTTGAGGCAGGTTGTAAGAGTCTAAGAATTTATCCATTTCTTCTAGCTTGTCCAGTTGGTTGGCGTATAGTTTTTCATAGTATTCTCGTATAATCTTTCCTGTTTCTGTGGTATCCATTGTAATTTCTCCTCTTTCATATCTAATTTCATTTATTTGAGTCCTCTCTCTTTTTTTTCTTAGTGACCCTGGCCAAGTGTTTGTCAATTTTGTTAATTTTGTCAAAGAACCAGCTCTTTGTTTCATTGATCCTTTCTACTGTCTCTTTGGTTTCAGTTTCATTTATTTCTGCTCACATTTTTATTATTTCCCTCATTCGGCTTACTTTGGGCTTTATTCGTTCTTCTTTTTCCAATTCTGTTAGGTGTACTTTCAGATTGTTTATTTGAGATTTTTCATGTTTGCTGAGGTGAGCCTGTGTTGTGATGAATTTCCCTCTTAGCTCCACTTTTGCTGCATCTCAAATGAGTTGGTATGTTGTCTCTTCATTTTCATTTGCCTCCAGATAATATCTAATTTCCCCTTTGAGTTCTTCAGTGATCCATTGGTTGTTCAGTAGCATGTTGTTTAATCTCCATATCTTTGCCCCTTTCCCATCTTTTTTCTTGTAATTGTTTTCTAGTTTCATAGCACTTTAGTTGGAAAAGATGCTTTATGTTATTTCAGTCCTCTTAAATTTATTGAGGCTTGCTTTGTTTCCCAGCATATGGTCTATCCTTGAGAATGTTCCACGAGTGCTTGAGAAGAATGCGTATTCTGCTGTGTGGGGATGGAGTGTTCTGTAAATATCTATTAAGTCCATCGGGTCTAGTTTTTCATTTAATTCTACACTGTCCTTGTTGACTTTCTGTCTGGATGATCTATCCATTTGTGTAAGTGGGGTGTTGAGGTCCCCTACTGTTATTGTATTGCTGTTGATATCTCCTTTTAGTTTGGTTAATAGTTGCTTTACATACTTTGGTGCTCCTGTGTTGGGTGCATGTATATTTCTAAGTGTTACGTCTTCTTGGTGGAGTGTCCCTTTTATCCTTATATACTGCCCCTCTTTGTCTCTCTTTACCTGTTTTGTCTTGAAGTCTACTTTCTCTGATATAAGTATGGTGACACCTACTTTCTTTTGTTCACTATTAGCCTGGAGTATTGTCTTCCATCCCTTCACTCTGAGTCTGTGCTTGTCTCTGGCACTGAGGTGTTTTTCCTGGTGGCAGCAAATTGTTGTACCCTGCAACTTTGCTGTAATTGTTGATTATTTCTGGTGGCTTTTTAATCCGTCCTGCCACTCTGTGTCTTTTGATTGGAGAATTCAATCCATTTACATTTAGAGTGATATTGAAATGTGGGGACCTAATGCTGCTATTTTATCACTCATTTTCCAGTTCTCCTGCATTTCCTTTGTTTTTGGTCCCGTGTATTTCACACTACCAATTCAGTTGGATAGTTTACTATGCTGGTTTTCTTAATTTTCTCCTTATTTGTAATTTGTCTCTCTGTTCTAATTATTTGTTTAGTGGTTATCATGTGGTTTGTATAAAACATCTCATAAATGAGATAGTCCATTTTCTGATAGCCTCTTATTTCCTGAGACTAAGCCAGTTCCTTCCTCTTCCTCTTTCCCTTCTAAGTTGTTATTGTCACATCTTTTTTCTTCTTGTGTTGAGAGTTTGTGGTTAAAATGACAAGATTGAAGCATCTTGGCATTGTGGGGATAAATCCCAGTTGATCATGGTATATCTTCTTTTTCAAAATGCTGTTTAATTCGGTTTGTTAGTATTTTGTTGAAGGTTTTTGCATCAATATTAATCACGGATATTGTTTTGTAGTTTTCTTTTCTTGTGTCTTTTGTCTTGTTTTGGTATCAGGGTTATGCTGGCCTCATAAAGTGAGTTTGGAGGTGTTGTCTCCTCTTCAATTTTTTGGAAGAATTTGAAGGGGAATGGTGTTAATTTTTCTTTGAGTCTTTTGTAGAATTGTCCATTGAAGCCATCTGGTCTTGAGCATTTCTTTGTTGGCAGCTTTTTGATTACTTATTCAATCTCCTTACTAGTTATAGGTCTGTTTAGATTTTTTATTTCTTCATTATTCAGTCTTGGTAGTTTGTATGATTCCAGGGATTTGTCCATTTCTTCTAGGTTATCCAATTTTTTGGTGTGTAATTGTTCATAGAAATCTCTTATGATCCTTTTCATTTCTGTGGCATCAGTTGTAATGTCTCCTCTTTCATTTCTGATTTTTGTTTGAGTCTTCTCTCTTTTTTCTTAGTTAATTTAGCTAAGAATTTGTCAACTTTGTTGATTTTCTCAAAACAGAAACTCTTATTATTGTTGATTTTTTTATACTGTTTTTCTATTCTCTCTTTCTTTCTTTTTTCCGGCTTTTTCTCCCCAAGTCCCCCCAGTACATAAATTTGTATATTTTAATTGTGGGTCCTTCTAGTTGTGGCATGTGAGATACCGCCTCAACGTGGCCTGATGAGCAGAGCGATGTCCGCACCCAGGATCCGAACCAGTGAAACCCTGGGCCACCAGAGCGGAGCGCGTGACCTTAACTACTCGGCCATGGGACCAGCCCCCATTCTCTGTTTCTTTGATCTCTGCTCTCTATTTCTTTCCTTCTACTAACTTTGGGTTTAGTTTGTTCTTCTTTTTCTAGTTCCTTGAGGTGTAAAGTTAGGTTGTTGATTAGAGATCTTCTTTTTCGATTTGGACCTTTACTCCTGTGAATGTCCCTCTTAGTATTGCTTTTGCTGCATCCCGTAAATTTTGGTGTGTTTTGTTTTCATTTTCAGTTGTCTCAAAATATCTTCTAATCTCTTTTGTGATTTCTTCTTTGACCCGTTTGTGGTTCAGGAGTAGGTTGTTTCACTTCCATATGTTTGTGAATTGTCCAGTTTTCCTTTTGCTATTGATCTCCAGTTTCATTCCATTGTGGTCAAAAAAAATTTCAACCTTCTTAAATTTGTTAAGACTTGTTTTGCGGCCCGACATGTGCTCTGTCTTGGAGAATGTTCCATGTGTGCTTCAGAATGTGCGTTCTATTGTTGTTGGGTGGAGTGTTCTTTTATATGTCTGTTAAGTGCAATTGATCTCTAGTGTTGTTCACATCCTGTGTTTCCTTGTTGATCTTCTGTCTGGACGTTCTATTCATTATTGAAATTGGGATATGAAAATCTCCTAGTATTATTGTGTTACTGTTTATTTCTCCCTCTAATTTTGTCAATGTTTACTCCTATATTTGGGTACTGTGATGTTAGATACATATATATTTATAATTGTTACAACTTCCTTGTGAATTGACCCTTTTATCATTATTATAATATCCTTCTTTGTCTCCTGTGACAATTCTGATCTAAAGTCTATTTTTCTTCATATAAGTATGGTCACCCCTGCTCTCTTTTGGTCACCATTTGCATGGAATATCTTTTTCCATTCTTTTAATTTTTGCCTATGTGTATCTTTCTTGTCTAAAGTGAGTCTTTTGTAGAGAACATATAGTTGAATCTTACTGATTTTTATCAATTCAGCCACCCTGTGTATTTTGGGGAGTTTAGTCTTTTTACATTTAAAGTAATAGTACTGATAGGGAAGGACTGACTATTGCCACTTTGCTAATTGTTTTCTGTATGTCTTGCATTTATTTTGTCCCTGTTTTCCTCTTTGCTGCCTTCCTTTGTGTTTCATTGATTTTATTATACCGATATTCTTTGATTCTGTTCTCCTTTTCTTTTGTGTATGTTTTAGAGGAATTTTCTTTGTGTTTACTTTGGGGATTATATAAATCATCCTGTAGTTATAACAATATAGTTTAACCTGATAAAAACTTACCTTCCATTGCATAGAACAGCTCCAGTCCTTTACATTTTTCCCCCACTTTATGTTATTTATGTCACAAAATACATCTTTTTATATTTTGTAGCCATTAATATAGGTTCATACTTACAGCTATTTTTTATGCTTTTAACCTTTGAATTCTATACCAGAATTAAAAGTGATTTATGTACCACCATAACCGTATTACAGGATTCTTTATTTGTGTGTACATTTACATTCAGCAAAGACCTTTATATTTTTACATGCTTTTGTGATACTGTCTCACATCCTTTTGTTTCAACTTGAAGGACTCCCTTTGCTTTTCTTGTAAGGTAGGTCTGGTTGCAATGAACTACTTCAGCTTATGTTTGTCTAGGGAAGTCTTTATTACTCCTTCATTTTTGAAGGAAAATTTTGCCAGATAGAGTATTCTTTTTTTTTCTTTCAGCACTTTGAATATATCCTCCCACTCCCTTCTGGCCTGTGACGTTTCTTCTGAGAAATCGACTGATAGTCTAATGGGAGCTCCCTGGGACATGATGGTTCACTTTCTCTTGCTGCTTTCAAGATTCTCTCTTTGTCTTGACTTTTGACAGTTTGATTATAATGCCTCTTTGGGTTCATCCTAGTTAGAGTCATTTGAGCTCTTTGAATTTGGACGTGTGTTTGTTCCTCAGATTTGAGGAATTTTTGGCCATTATTTCTTGAAATAAAGTCTCTGCTGCTTTCTCTCTCTCCTCCTTCTTGGAATCCCCTACGGTATGTGTTGGTCTTTTTGTTGGTGTCCTCATGAGTCCCTTAAACTTTCTTCGCTTTTCCCCATACGTTTTTCTTTTTCTTCTTCTGACTCGGTAATTTCAAGTGACCTATCTCTGAGCCTGCTGCTTCTTTCTTTTGCTGGATTAAGTCTTCTTTTCCACCTCTCTAATGAATTTTTTAATTCAGTTATTGTATTCTGCAGCTACAGAATTTCTGTTTGGTGCTTTTTTATTTTTTCTATCCCTTTGTTGTTATTCTCATTTTGTTCACGCATCCTTTTCATGAATTTGTTTATTTGTCTATCTGTATTCTCCTGTAACGCATTGAACTTCTTTAAGACAATTATTTTGAATTCTTTGTCAGATAATTCATAAATCCTTATTTCTTTATGACAGGTTTCCTGAGATTCATTTTGTTCCTTTGGTTGGGCCACGTTTCCCTGTTTCTCTGTATGTCTTTCTACTTTTTGCTGAGATTTATGCATCTGAAAAAGCATCCTCCTCTCCCAGTCTTTCTGGGACTGGTTTTGTACAGGGGAAGATCTTCACAGGGGAAGGTCTAGCCTAGCTAGAGAGTCTGGAACCTCTCAAACCTTTTTTGTGGCTACAACTTCTCTGAGCTTGTTCATGTCATTTCCCAATTAGAGAGATTTGTTGGGGCTTTTTTTTTTTTTTTTTCCAGCTCATAATCTCTTCCTCCCTCTGGTGTCTGTCTGTGGTACTGCAGGTTTTCTGGTTCTGCAATAGGCTGCAGAACTGTCATTTGTTCTCAGTGGCCCCCAGGCATCCAAAGTATGTGAGACAGAAACCAGTCCCTTGGGAAGCCCCCGAAAAGGCAGAGCATTGGACTACAAATCACTCTTGTCTTTCTCTCCTGAGAGAGATGCTGGAAGTTGGGTATTTTCTCCCAGTCGTGCTGAGTTCTTCTTAGCTTTGTGCTTGCCTAGGGTACAGCAACTTTTTAACTTGTTTCTGGAATTCTCATAAAGGCTTTCTGGACTGTATGTTGTCTGTGTGGGGGAACAAGGTCTGGGGCTTCCTATTCTGCCATAATTCTCCAACAGGAATCTCTCATGGGTTTTATACTTGCGTAGTACTCTAGGATGTGGATGTACTATAGGATATTCAACCAGCCCCCTATTGGTGGATGTCTGTCTTGTTTCTTATCTTCCGATGCTATGAATTGATCTGCTAATAATAGCCTTGTGCTTCTGCCTTTTTGTCTTTTTGCATTGTATCTTTGGGATAGATTCTTAGAAGAGAAATTGCTGGTTCCAACAGTAAATACCTGTGTAATTATACTACATACTATCACATCTCCTCAACAGGAGTTGTATTATTTTACATGGTTGTCAGCCTTTACTACTTCAAATTCTTTCTCATCCATGCGCTTTTTCACCTTTCTTTCCAAGATAACCATGACACTAATATCATTTTTTTTATACTCCCACAGGTCCCTGAGTGTTTATTCTTTTTTTTTTTTTTTTTGAGTCTATTTTCTCTCTCTTGCTCAAATTGGGTAATTTCTATTGTTCTATCCTCAAGTTCATTGATTCTTTTCTCTTTCCTCTCCATTCAGTTGTTGAGTCTATCCACTGAATTTTTAAAATTTCAGTTATTGTATATTTTAGATCTAAAATATCCATATTGTTCTTCTGTATATCTTATGTTTCTTCCTGCAAATTTCTATTCTTCGATTTATTTCAAGCACAATTGTAATTACTCAATGAACCATTTTTATGATGACTACTTTAAAATCCTTGTCAGATCCTTCTAACACCTGTGCCATCTTGATGGATGTTGATTGTCATTTCTCATGCAAGTTGAGATTTGCACGGTTTTTGAAATGATGAGATGTTTTTTAGTTTTCTTTATATGATGTTTAGGATATAGTGCCATTTCTTGCAGAATAAGTTACCTGGGGATGGTGGGAAAGAGAAAACAAATTATCTTCTCTTTATTTGTATTTGATGTGCTTTCTGATCCTTGTTCTTACCTTCTGTTTTGACACTGGAGTAGCAGCCACCCGTTGCTCCCTAGAAAGGAGACAGTACAGAAGAACAGAGTACCAAGATGGGTCTGCTGTACAGCAGACTAAAGTCGGTTGACCTGGGTCCCAAATATCAGATCAGTCCTTGCCTACAGGACCATGGGCTGTCATTTCCCCTGTGCTGGCCTCAGCCCTGACACAGAAAAAGATTCTGTATCCCAATGGGTAGGGACATGGGTTTTGTAGTTAGGTGTGATGTAAGCTTGGGCACATCTAATTGCGGGTTTCATGATCTATAGCAACTCTGAGTCTTCAGATATATGAAATACACGGGTGATGTATGTACGTTATCTATGCATGCACAGAGAATATAATGGGAGGAAATGAAGAAATGTGATAGCTTTTTATATTAATGAGTGGTAGGTTTGCTGATTGATTATATATTTATAACTGGACTTCACTGTGTTTCCCAAACTTTCCAAATTAGTATAGATCAATGCTGAAAACATATAAAGTCACCAAGCAGTGCTTGATATAATATTTCAGACATACAAAAAGTTATAGAAAATTATATAACGGATTTCAATATACTCATATTAAGAAATAAAACAATACACATATAGCTGAATATCATTTGAAGTCTTTTCAGATCACATTAGCCTCCTTCTTGCCTGTGGGCAACCACTAACAAGAACTTGGATTTTTCATTCTTAATGCATTTCTTTATACTTTTAGTACATATGTATATATTCCATACAAGAAATATGGTATTATTTTGTTGCATGTGTTTGTTTATAGATACCTAGCTGTCTCATGGAAAGGAGGGCTGAAGAAGCATGAGGAGAACAAATGCGTATGCACATCTCAACAGCTGGCCCTGCCATTTGTGCCTCCTTGCCACGTGGCTTCTCTTTCAGAGCTTCTGAAGGGGACACACCCGTTTTCTCGGTTTACTTGCTATAGGGAGCACGAACAGAAGCAGCAGATACTATTTTCAGTCACTTTTTTGTGAGATGTGTTCAAAGTCTTAGAGTTTCTTAGATGCCAGCTACTGCAAAGCAATGCCTGAATATATCCTGAATGTGAAACTTCCTCCCCTTTGTGCGGGCCTAATTTTCCGTCTTTCTTGCACACTGTTACTCATCTAGGCCTGATCATCCAGACCCAAATCCGGGCCGTCCCGCGGAGAGAAGACAGTGATTGCAGGGAGTTAGTTTACCCGTGTCCAGACTAATGCCAAATCCCTCAGTTTGTTTAGGAATGCGTCTCATTTTGAACTTGAGCTGGTTTGTATTACAAGTTCTGGGCATGTGTGTATTTTCCTTTCCTTTTATTATTTTTAATTGCACGAGGAAGGTACTTCAAAGGGGTTTTATTCTACATGTGTTGATAGCCCGCGGGCGCTGGGCTGAATGTGCCTGTGACTACACGTTTCCCCTGAAGCCCGCTGTTGAAGCGCTCTCCCCTCTGGGAGCGGTGGGGCTGAGCGCTGGGCCATCTCATGCTGCCCCTCCCCCTTTCCTCCCCTGTGGTGGTCACTGCTTGGCTAACCTGGTGGTTAAGCCCATGAGCCTGCTTTCAGGTCAAGGGGTTTTATTTGGAGAGAAGAGAAAGAAGCATGTTGTGAAACTACTTTCATGTCGTGACCTTCTAAAATCCTGGGATGTAGGCATGTCCTCTGACTGTGAAATGTAAGGCTTCTTGGAGACTCCTGCCTGGCCTTCCCCCGGGCACCTGCAAGGTCCCTGAAGCTGCCAATGGGAACTCTCATGTGGTAGATTCGTAAGTTAATTCTAGGACCACCTTATTACCTAATTCCCTTGACTTAGGGGTGTTTCCGATCTGACGCTGAGCCACTGTCCTACACAAAGGGCTGGGGATATTTATCCTTATTATTGTTTTCACTTCCGAAACCAAAACACTTGTGTTATAAGTAAGAGTGGAAAATGCAGGAAAGGAAAAAAATCATTAGAAACCTTTAAAATCTATTACTCATGGATAAGCATTGTTACTGTTTGAATATATATTTTTTGGGAAATTTTACTATGCAAATATAACTATATGTAAGAATAGAAATGAGGTCATATCCTACTTTCAGGTTTGCAAAATGCTTTTTAATATAAATATTATAAAGGTCAATCTATGCCAATTAATATAAGTCCACATAATAATAAAAATGACAGTATAAAGACCAGTGGTCCATCCTAGTATAATAATCATGATAAGAATGCTTACTATTACTGCTGACTTCCTCAGGGTTCGACAGTGTTGTTAAATGCTAAACCTTTACTTACTCGCTTCATCCTCACCACAGCCCACAAGGAGGATCTGTCTTCGCCCAACTTTAAACGTCAGGGAGCTGAGGCACAGCTAGGGCGGGGCTAGAGAGCCACAGACTGAGATCTGAACAGATTCCCTGTGGCTGCTGGGCCCACATCCAACCAGTGCACACCACTGCTGCTCATCTGATAAGACCCTCGACCTTACTGTTCATCAGGGCACAGCAAGATAAAACTAACTAAGGCCCCATGTTTTTCAATCAGTTAACTCGGCAGACATTTAGACTATTGATTTTAATCAGTGTGGTTTAGAATTTGGGGAAGCGTGTCCTGTTTCACTGTTAAGGGACTCCTCCAACATCCCGCCTCTCTCCCTGTGTCTCGGGGATGCTCCCATTCTAAAGCGAATGGCTTTCCTGTGGTTGAGCCACAAAATGCTTATGTTTCCCAGCCTTTTTAATATTTTGTGTAATTCTGAGAGCAATGGGTGTTTATTATAGTTAGAAATAGATGACATACAAAGGGAAATAAAATAATACCTCAAAGCCCCCCACCCAAAGTAAAGCCCTTCTAATGTTTTCCTGTGCATAATATTCTTCCAGAAGTATTCTTACGCAGGTATTTACATATTTATGCATGTGTGCTTGCATTTATATATTTACATACAAAACACAAGATCTCATCTTACATTTAATTGTAACTCGCCTGTCTCACTGTAGTGGATTGAATGTTCCCCCCAAACTCTAGGCCCCTATAGCTTATTTGGAAATAGGGTCTTTGCAGATGCAATTAAGTTAAAGATGTGAAGAAGAGATCATCCTGGAATTTAGGATGGTTCCCAGATCTGATGACTGGTGTCCTTATAAGAGAAAGGAGAGGGAGATTTCACACACACACAGCGAAGAAGATCATGTGGAGACAGAGGCAGAGACTGAGGTTATGCTGCCACAAAGCAAAGAAAGCCAGCAGCATCCAGAAGCTGGAAGAGGGAAAGAAAGGTTCTCCTCTCAAGGCTTTGGAGGGATCTTGGCCCTGCCAACACCTGGATTTTAGATTTCCGGTCTCCTTAACTATGAGATCCTGAATTTCTGCTGTTCTAACCATGAAGTTCCCGTTAGTTACGGCAGTCCTAGAAAACTGATACACTCACTAACCACATACCCCGAGTGTCATTGATTGTGAGTAAACATTAGTCTGTATCCTATTTTTTCACACCTGTAGAGATAGCAATGCCAAGAAAGATATATAAGAAAAATAACTATGGCTAAATTTTTCTTAGGTGCTAACGATTTTCTCGTATTGATTCATTTAATGCTCACAACACCCCTATGAGGTAGACACTGTTGCTAATTCTCCTTGTCTAGATGAAGCTGAGGGACAGGGCGAATATGGACTTGGCCCAGGACTTCACAGTTAGGGAGCATGCCAGCTTGGGTTTGTACCTGGCACCCCATGCTCCAGAGCCTGGGAAATTGTCAAAGATTTGTTGTTAAGTGACAGAAGCTATGTGCACAAGCATGCATGTTATACGTGGTCATTAAAAGCAATACTCATATGTTTAATATATTTATACAAATATCCACAGCTAGTGACAGGAAGGTGACTTGTGACCTTGGTGGGAGCCTGTTCATTGCTGTCATGGAGACGGAATCAATAGTGCAGTGGGATAAGGAGTCAGTGGGAAGTGAAGGATGTTAACGAGGAAGGTAGAAAACTCTGGAACTCTGATATTGAAGGGAAAGAAGGAGAGAGAGAAAGAGGGTGAGCACCTGTGTGAATGGGAAAGAGGGGTCCAAAGAGGGATTTTTGAAATTCTCAGTTTCTTAAAAGTATAAAAGCTAATGTGCAAGAGCCATCGCATCTCAGATTTGCCCCTTGAATTTTCCCATATTTCTCTCTTATGTCCTTTGTTGTGTTAATTAGACGCCTCCAGTGGAACAGTGTGGGTTTTGAGCTCCATACATATTTCGCTGTCAGTGAATGGAAGAATGGAGAATTGTGTGTCACAGAATCCTAGTAAGTTTTGGATTTTTGCCTGTCAGGGAGGCAGCAGATGGCTGAAATCCTGGCGTGACGTGGCTGGATCTTGCACGATCTGAGGACCCCTGCACTGATGACTGGGACAGGTCCAGATCTTTCCTATAAATATATTAAGATTCGGATCAGTCCTGAGCAGCAGTTAGGCCAACGCCACCCCTCGCTGCCCTGGCGCCGTCTCTCACCGACCTCAGCAGGTGAGGAACTGGATCAGGGTCTGCGCAGAGGCACGATGTGGGGCAGCTCCTAGGAGCTTCTGAAACATCCAAGAAAGCAGAGGACCTTCTGTCTCCAAAACTTTGAACTGAAGGCGTATCAGAGAGAGATTTGCCTACCTCCTCTAATGTCTGTAGTCTCATTAGGAGAAATGAGAAATGACTCCTCACAGTGCCTGCCTCAGCCCCGAGGCTCAGCCCGCCCCTGCTGCTGTGTCCCGACATTTAAAGGGCCACAGAAGTCCCACCACATGCCGTGTACTCTGGGCAGGGTTTCTCATTTACCCCTCAGGACAGCTCTGTGACTGAGGTGTGAGGTGTCCTACGTCCCATTTCAGAGATGATCAAGCTCTGGCTCAGAGAAATTATGTCCCCTCTCCAGGTACGTGTCAGGATGGAAATGAGGCTCCATCCCTAGCCCTCCCCAGAGGACACAGAGCAGCCTCCCTTTCAGAAATGGGCTTCCAGGGCTGGAGAAACGATCCATCACACTCCCCTGATAATGTGGCCCTGAGGAGTAGTCACTCAGCAACCCCTCTGGTTGATGAAGATGACAGAGGAGATGAAATCCCACCCTTTGCACCAAGAGACAGGTGTCGGGCCACATCTGTCAGCTGACCCCTGAAGCGGAGAGTGGGGCTCAGCAGAAGCTAAGGTGTTGCCGATGGGACATGTGATCTAGGGGGAAGGAAGGTATGTATGGGACAGCTTTGAGAAATTGTACTTGATGTTCCATCTCCTTGAATCCTAAAGCCATTCAAGTTCCCCGTAACTGTGACCAATATTCATACCAGGGTCCCGAGTGGAGGGGAGTTTAGGTCAACCAGGGAAACGCTTTCTGTCGTCTCCAGTCAGCAGCTCACTCTGGAATTACTGAAGTTTTTCCATTTTGTCTTGATGCCTCCGGGGCTCTGGATGCTGTACTCTCCCTATAGAGGCCATTTCATGCTCCCAGGTGTTGTTGAACCTTTAAAAAATTTTTGATCTGTAAAGTTTTTCAGTCACAATACTATTGAAATGGAAAAGGAAATTCTAAATTTAAAAACACAAAGAAGTGTGTAGACTTCAGGGAGAACACGTGCAAGCGACACCACAGATATAGGGTTAGCATCCCCGATTTGTGGAACACCCTTACTGTGAAACAAAGAGATTGGCAAGAGCTTTGAACGAAAGATTTACATACAAATATACAGGAACAATCAACACGTCAGTTACAATATGCCAAAATCACAAGAACTAATATCATGAGATCATTTTCTAATCCTGAAAAATAATACTAAGAGGAAAAGTCAAGATGTAGAATGTTTTATGTAAAATCTCTTGGGAGAGACGCTGTGTGTGTGCAGGTGTCTGTGTTCGTGCACCCCTCCGCCACAGGGACCCATCTGGAGAGGAGGCCCCACTCTATGACAACAGGCCCCTTAGGGTCAGGGGTGGGAGTCGGGGCCGTGAGAGATGCAGGACAACTTCAATTTATAAATACAGTTTCACCTATTGTGTGAAATACTGTACTCAGGACAAATGGTACCTTGGTAACACTGAAAACAGAAAACCCTCGTGAACAGATTGACAAGAGTGCACATATCTTCACTACTTTGTAAAACTGTTCATTGTATTCAATTTCATGGGGAAATGAAGTAGCTAAAAAAACCCAGTTGACTTTGTGTGTGTGTGTGTGTGTGTGTGTGTGTGTCCCCTCTGGCTCTACCACCTCAAGGACACACTCACAGTTGCAGCTTTACCCTCATTCAGACCAGAGCTGGACTTCCAATCTCGCGTTTGGATATCCCCGAAAATGTGCTTTTTATATCCTGGGAAACTGACGGATTGAGAGGGATTGCTCCAGGTGAGAGAAATGCAGACAACGCTGGCTGATCCCATTAAGTCACTCCCAGGCTTTATCCCTCCCTCCCTCTTGCTGAGCCCAGTGGTCTGACTCTCAGAGCTGCAATCCTGCATCTGGCCACCAGGTGACAGCGCATCCATACCCATTTTGCTTTTTCTTTTTTGAGAAAAAGGAGTGCATTCTGCAAAGAATAACACATAGCTTGGACTGGTTGGTTTACTATGATGCCAGTTCTGTTTCAAAAATTCATCTGTATATTGAAGCAGTTCCATCTGCTGTTGACCCCAGATCTACATCGTGTTCGCTGATTTCTCTCTTCCCTCATCAGTGTAGGTTGAGGAGTCCACACTGTAGAGAAAGTCCCTGCCAGAGGAGGCGGATTTCCCTCTCCGTTACCCCACCCCAGTACAGGCTTCCCAGACCTGCTCCCATGCCGCCTGTCATCCCCTGTCCAGGACGCGGCTGCCCAGACCCTGCTGCCATGCCTCAGCCTCTCTGTCACCTTCCGCCTGCCCTGTGCTGCCCTTGTCCCACCAGCCTCTGACTCCCAAGGCGCGCTACTGCCCACTGGGGTTTCATCCCATGCAGGTCCCGGAGTGTATGTTTTTACAATCTTCTTGTACACCTATCACTTTTCTTCAGAAAGAATTACAACCATTCTATATGGGTTCATAGGCTGTTTTGTTTTATTTGTTTGTTTTTGAAGGGAAAGATTCGCCCGGAGCTGACATCTGTTGCCGATCTTCCTCTTTTGTTTTTTCTCCCCAAAGTCCCAGTACGTGGTTGTATATTCTAGCTGTAAGTCCTTCTAGTTCTTCTATGTGAACTGCCACCACAGCATGGCAACTGACAGAGGGAGTGTGTGGTTCCGCGACCGGAAATGAACCGAGTACTGTGGTGAAGGCACCGAACTTTAAGCACGAGCCATCAGGGCTGGCTGCAGGCTGGGTTTTAAGAGGTTATTGTACCGTTTTTTACTCCTGGCAGGCAGTTCTTAGGAGAGAAGTCTGATACTGAGGGTATGTTGCTGCCACCTTGTGACGGAAGCCTGAACTGCAGCTTGGACTTCCCTCAGCAGGAACTTGGGAGAGAGGGGCTGTGGCCCAAACCCACCAGACAGAACTTTCTGGAAGTCTGCGTAGAAAGGAGGGAATTCCTTGTGTCCATCTATACTGATGTCCTCTTTCTGGACATTTCCTGTAAATGGAATCATATGATATGTGTTGTTTTGCATATTCAGCTTCTTTCACTCGGCTTAATATTTTCAGTGTTTATCCGTGTTGTAGCTTGTGTCAGCATTTCATTCCTTTTTATTGCCAAATAATATACCACATTTTATTTGTCCATTCCTTAATTGGTGAACATTTGGATTGTTTCCACTTTTGGCTATTATGAATAGTGATGCCATGTACCTTTGTGTACAAATTTTTATGTAGACATGTGTTGTCATGTCTCCTGGCTGTGCATCTAGGAGTGGAATTGCTGGGTCATAGACAGTAACTCTCTGTTGAGCTGTGTGAGGAACTGCCAGGCCGTTTTGATGCCCCTGGCAGTCTTGAGGGATGCAGGGCTAGTCTGCACAGTGATTAGACTGCGCTTCTGGGTTTTGAGAAGGAACACCGTAGAGTTGAAGGGCTCTTTCTTGTCACATCATATCTGGGAGGACATGATACCCACATGACATCACTGGGTCACTGGACAGGTTGACCCACCTCATTGGGTTAAGGTGGTGTTTGTTGAGTTTCTCCAGGGTGCAGTAACTATTTTCTATTCCCAGACTCTGTTCTTTAGGAGTGAGTCTCTAAGCCTGCCCTGCCCTCGAGGGTGGAGGCTGAATTAAGGTTCACCTCATGGAGGCAGGATATCTACCTCCATGTTAATTGCAATATTTTTTCGAATTATTTCATAAAGACAGTTTGTCTCCTGTCATCCATTTATTTCTTCATTCAAACATTTATTTATATCAGTATGGGTTCATTGAAACTTATTTTGTAGATTGAATTTTTTTTTTAATTAATGGCTACTTCCACAGAGAAAGTCCAGCATCATGATTTCTGCGGTGCAGTGAAAGAATTCTGACTTAATCAGAAAACTGCAAAAGAGTTCCCTATCACCACCGTTATATTGTCTAAGTATGGCACATTAGACACTGCTTTCAGACTATATACATATAAAACAATGGCAGAATTTGGAACAACATTATAATCACAGACGATTTTTTTTCGTACCTGTTAATCCCTTGAAAAAGAAATGAAAAACAGATAAGGCAGGTTATTGAAGTGGGCATTAAAAAATTATTGCTAACATGCACTAAACATATTTGCAAAATACTTTTCAATGAAGCAAACGTATGAGATATGTCAGAGGAAAGGTGTGCCCATGTGAAAGCCCAGTCTCTAAGCACCACCTTCACGCTATCAGACTCTGACTCTGTGGAGGCGTTTACAACACAGGCATTTACGTAACTGATCGCACTGCAGTATAATCCTTGTCTCTACCCAAGCAACTGAATTCCGTCCTGGGGGAAGGAAATCCTTTCCTCTCCGGTAATGCCTGCCTCCTTTTGAATAGGTATTCCAATATTCTTTTTCTTTTAAGATTTTTAAATTTTTCCTTTTACTCCCCGAAGCCCCCCAGTACATAGTTGTATATTTTTAGTTGTGGGTGCTTCTTGTTGTTGCGTGTGAGACGCCGCCTCAGCATGGCTTGGTGAGCCGTGCCATGTCCTCGACCAGGATCTGAACCAGCAAAACCCTGCCCGCTGAATCGGAGTTCGCGAACTTAACCGCTCAAACACCGGGCCGGCCCCTATTTCAATATTCTTGATTGATAAAGGTGACAAAGAGGTGGTTGTTGAGTTGGCAAGTGTGCTCTCAGTGGCAGTGAGGGGGAACACAGCCCCATTCGATGAGGGATGAAACTGAGTTGGAGGGGAGGTGCAGGGCGATGAGAGTTGAGTATCCAGAATTCTTCCTAGAACTTTGGTGCAAACGGGATGATATGTAAAGAGGACAGTAACTAGAGGTGTGGAGAGGGGTCCAAGGTATTAAAGCATATTTTAAAATCAATTATAAGAGACTTGAGCCAGGTGAAATCTTAATGGGAAGGAGCCCTCTCTTCTCAGAATTAACATCTGAATTTACCACACCACCCTTTCCACCCTTGACTTCCTTGTTTCCATTCTGGAGAAGCCTAGAACTTAAGCAAAGGGATGGTGCAGCGTTTGGTGTTAATACCTCTTAACTGAATTCCTGGTTGGACGGACCGATAGACGGATGGATGGATGCAGGATGTGTCAGACATGTGCTGAGAATTGACGGATGTTTATGTCCTGGGGCAAAGCTCTTCATGCAGATGACGGACCCCATGGCGTCGGGTGGCTGAGAGGATGCAGCTTCTCAGGACTCTGCACTGGATGGCTGATAGATGGGAAGCATTTCGGGTGTAAGGACCTTCCAGCGCTTCGCGGGTGCCACAGAAAGCTGACGCGATACGGCGACCATGACGACATTGTAATAGAGACAGAGGTGGCCTCGCGAGAAGAGCAGGTCCCGCCTTCAGGTGTTGGGTACTCAGCTGAGATGGGAGACCCCACGGTGGGGGATGAACGGCCCTGGGACGTGGAGGAGACAAAGGGACCCAGATCCAAGGCGGGTCTTTCCCGCTTTGGGACTCAGAGTCCCGGCGGGCTCGTAGGTAAAGGCACTGGGGTCTCGCCGGTCCCAGTGAGTGTGGCGTCCTGCCCCAAGGGTGTCCTACAGATACTTTCCTTCTAAATTCAGGGACGCGGGAGATGACACAGGGAACGGCTCTCTCTGAGCCCCAGTTGCCCCCTCTGTTAAACGGGATGAGAATGCTCAAACCCCAGGATCGCTGGGAGCGTTCAGTGACAACACGTGAGTAAGCCCATGGCCCTGTGGTTACTGCGGGACCGTGAGTGTCTGCATGAATTCCGGCCACTTGTTATTGTTTTCAACTTTGTCGTTAGGGGATAGAGGAGGAAAAGAGAGAAAAAAGACCCTGATGACAGCCCGTTGTACTTTCTGGGTGTTATGATCACTACCCACTTGTATCAGTGTCATTGTCACTATCCCGGTGCCTAGCCTGGTGCGGGGCACACTGTTACTCCAGGAAAGCAGAGTGATTGCTGGATCTGTCTCTGCCTGTGCAGCTCTTCATGCTGCTGGCCGAGCTCCTATCAGGCGTCTGAAGGAGGCAGGTTCTGAGGATCTGTGTCTCCATGACTGCTGAACCATCTGCTCCAGATTCAAGGGCAGCCATCCTCAGGAGACCACGACACTTCACATCCCTGCTTGGATATGAGGCCTGGTCCGAGTGAGTTCCTAGATCTGAACGAAAGCATGTTGTGGAATCGCTCCTGTGAGGTTCACAAAGGAGCCTCAGAGGAGAGAAGCTGATTTGATCCCCTCATGGGAGGAGAGGTTTAGCAAGTGGAATCCATTCCTTCAGCAGCTGCATGCTCTGTAGTAGCCCTGAGATCCATCCTAGAGATGCCCTCATTTGTCTGAAAGCAATGAATTGTCCGGCTTGAGGAAGACACTTGACCTCTCACATGCATTTACCTTAAATATTGATATACATTTTCTGACTGTGTGAATAATAATTAATGATTCCTATGTTTCTCTCAAATGGATGTGACTATATGCACTTATTACAAGGTCCTTCTCCCAATTTGAGATCATAACATGGGTTCTTTCCTGGCAACTTTGGTTTTATCCACTCTCCAATGAAATTTTTCTAGGAGCCTGAAATTTTCCAAGTGTTAGTTAAAAATGTCAGGTATAAGAATTTGGAGTTTTATAAAATAATAATTACCTCTGTGTTGTCCCTATTAGAGTGAGACCCAGCAATGTCCCTTTTAATAACCAGAGATTCTTACATATCATTATGATTCTATTCCCAGGGCGCTCCAATTTCAGTTCTCCGCTCGCTGACCACCCTCTCCCTCGCCGTGCGCTGTCCCCAAGCAACCTCTGATCTTCTGTCAATAGATTATTTTAACTTCCCGTAATTTTGTGTAACTGGAATCACACGCGTTGCATTTTATTTTCATCTGGCTTGTTACATTCAGCCTTTTATTTATTTATTTATAGCTGTTAAATTATCTTTTATTTGACATGAACATGTTATTTATGAACACTCAGGAAACGCTTTCTTAACTATTAAATACCTAACGTCCACTAGAAGACTTGTGTTTGGGAATCGCGTAGATTACCCATTCTTTTGTGAATCACCAAATCGTTGATTTCATGTGCACTCAAGTAGAAAAACCTACAGAAGTATCTTCAGATTTGGGATATAGTAGGTTTTTAATAAATGAACATAAGAAGTTGGAGTTATTAAACTCTCCCAAGAAGCGACAATAAAAATATTAATATATATTCCAGTTGTACAGCAACATCTTGTGCTTTGATGATGTTAAAAGCCAAAGCATAGAAATAGGTTGTTTTGCTTCCTACATACATATTTAACTCCACGAATAGGAAAGTTAGTAGGAACATAATAATCAAATGAATATTTTTAATTTCTGAAATTTATTTTATAGCTATTTCATGTAACATATATCTTTAGATATACATTCTTGCATGTATATAGGCTGATAAATATGGAAATTTTTATCCTACATACTGAAGAATTTAATAAGTAAATTTGGTTATACCTATGTAATGTTTGCATCTGTATCAGAGATTTTTACTAGCTTTTATAGACTAGGGTTTCTCACTTTTTTAAAATTTTTATTTTAGTGAGGAAGATTGGCCCTGAGCTAACATCTGTGCCAATCTTCCTCTTTTTGCTTGAGGAAGATTGTCGCTGAGCTAACATCTGTGCCAGTCTTCCTCTAAGTTTTGTATGTGGGATGCCGCCACAGCATAGCTTAATGAGCGGTTTGTATGTTGGCCTGGGATCCAAACCCACGAACTGCCGGCTACCGAAGTAGAACACGCGAACCCGACCACTGTGCCACCAGGCCGGCCCCAGTTTTTTTTTCTTTTTTTGGACCAGAACTCACAAAAATATGTTTTACATTTTAGTGCAAACATACATATGCAGATAGCTGAAACCAATAAAAAATACCTACATCGTAGTATATATTTGATTCCATTCATCTTTAAACTCTCGTTTAGTTTGCTTTAAAAAAATGCTGGTCGTAATGCCAACTAAATTGATGTTACAACCCACTAATGGGTTGCAGCTCCAGTGGGTTGATCTCCAAGGCAGAGATCAGAGTTGAGCAGCTGCTAATTGCCGGACCCTGCCTCCCTTCATGTACCTGGAGCACAGACGGTGGAGGGACCTCTTTTATAAGGGCACTTCCTCCCATTCGTGAGGGCTCTGTCCTCAGGAGCTAATCACCTCCCAAAGGCCCCAGCTGCAAATGCCATCACCCTGGGGATTCGTTTCAACATATGAATTTTGGAGGAACACAAACATTCAGTCTATAGCTTAGTGGATTCACCTATTTCTCAGTGCGGTTCTGTCAGTTTGGACCTTGCCTGTTATGATGCTCTTCTGTTAGGTGCATAGACATTAAGGACTGTTATGTCTTCTTGGGGAACTGACATCCTTATCATTATGTAATGCCCCTCTTTAACCCTGATAACTTGCCTTGCTCTGAAGTCGGCTCTGTTTGAAATTCTTATACCTACTCCCACTTTCTTTTGATTACTGTCAGCATAGTTTATCTTTCTCAGTACCTTTACTTTCAATCTCTATGTATCTTTATACTTAAAGATGGCTTCTGATAGGCAACATATAGTGGGGTCTTGTTTTTTGATCCACTCTGACATCTCTCTTTCAATTAATGTATTTCAATTATTGACATTTATAGTGATTATTGATATAGTTGGATTAATATCTACCATATTTGTTTTCGTAGTTTCTAAATATTGTCCTTGTTCTCTTTTTCTGTTTGTCTTCCACTCTTTTTCTGCCATTCGTGGTTTTAATTGAACATTTGATGTGATTCCATTTTCTCCTCTTTCTTAGAATATCGATTATAATTTTTTTCTTTTGAGTGGCTTCCTGACAGTTTGCAATATACATTTATAACTAATCCAAGTGCGCTTTCTTTTTTTCTCCCCAAAGCCCCAGTACATAGGTGTATATCCTAGTTGGAAATCATTCTAGTTCTTCTGTGTGGGATGCCACCACAGCCCGGCTTGATGAGCAGTGTGTAGGTCCGTGCCCAGGATTCGAAGTGGCGAACCCTGGGCCGCTGAAGCAGAAGGCACAAACTTGACCACTATGCCAAGGGGTTGGCCCCCAAGTACACTTTCAAATAATGCTGTACTGTTTCACAGGTAGAGCAAGTACCTTCTAACACAAACAATCCTAATTCCTTCTTCCCATCCCTCGTATCATTGCTGTCATTCATTTCACTTATACTTAAGCATATATTTTTATATAAAAATATATAATTCATTGTGGCTATTATAATTTTGAGCAAACTGTTATCTGTTAGATTAATTAAGAATAAGAAAACAGTTTTTATTTTACTTTCCTTCTTCAGTGCTCCTCCTGTTTTTGTAGATCTGACTTTCTGACCTATATTATAATCCTTCTCTCTAAAGAACTTCTACTAATATTTCTTTCAACGCAGACTACTGGCAACAAATTTACTCAATTTCAGTTTTTCCCAGAAAGTCGTTATTTCTCCTTCACTTTTGAAGGATAATTTCACAGGGTACACATTTCTAGGTTGTTGGGGTTTTTCTCTGAACACTTTAAATATTTCACTCCACTCTCCCCTTGCTTGCTTGGTTTCTGAGAAGTAAGATGTAATCCTTATCTTTGTTCCTCTATAGCTAAGGTGTTTATTTCCTCGGACTTTTTCAAGATTTTTTTTATCTTGTATTTTCTGTAGTTTGATAAGGGTATGCCAAGCATAATTTTTTTGGAATATATCCAGCTTGGTGTTCCCTGAGCTACTGGATCTGTGGTTTGTTGTCTGACGTTAGGTTGGGGAAATTCTTAGTGATTCTTTCAAATCTTTCTTCTGTTCCTGCTTCCTTCTCCTTTCGTTATTCCCATTACATGTCTGTTACCCCTTTTGTACTGTCCTACAGTTCTTACATATTCTGCTCTGGTTTATTCAGTCTTTGTTCTCTTTGCTTTTCACTTTTAGAAGTTTCTATTGAGACATCTTCAAACTCAGAAATTCTTTCCTCAGTCATGTCCTGTCTACTGATATACCCATCAAAGCATTCTTCCTTTCTCTACAGTGTTTTTGATCTCTGGCATTTCTTTTTGGTTCTTTCTTAGAATTTATATTTCTCTACTTACATTACCCTCGTGTTCTTGCATGCTGTGTACTTTATCCATTAGTGCCCTTAACATGATAATTGTTGCTCTAAATTCCCAGTCTGGTAATTCCAACATCCCTGCCATATATGAGTCTCATTCTGATGCTTGCCGTGTGTCTTCCAACTCTGTTTTTGCCTTCTAGTATGTCTTCAAATCTTTTTTTAATAGCCAGCCATAATGTCCTGGGTAAAGGGAATTGGTGTAAATAGGCCTTTGGTCATGTGGTGATAGGCCATGGCAGGAGGGAAAGCATTTTATGGTCCAGATTAGGTCTCAGGCTGGTAGTGAGCCTGTGCCTCTGGACTGCGTACTTCACACATGCTGCTTCTCAGCTTTTTATCCTCCCCTTCAGTGGGACGAGGTGGCTAGAACCAGCTGGACGTGGGTCTTTCCCTTCCCCCAAGTCAGTCAGGATCTGATAAAATCTCAGGTTGTTAGGCCGCGGATAAATAGTTTCTCCTGATGGCCGACCTTGCTTGTTAAGAACAGAATGGTCTGGCGTATTTCAACATGGTTCCATTTCCCCCTCCCCCAGCTGGAAACACAAGGGGATTTTTCTTCAATATTCATGGTGAGAACCTAGCAGAAGTCCAGGAGATAAAACACACAAAAGCGGGGGAGGCTGCCACTGCCTAGGTTCCCCTGGACTTTCTAACTCTCAGACTTAGCCACGCTGAGCCTCCACAAATTTGTGACTTACGTATTGGTGCTGGTCCTACCTCGGTGCTTGTTCCTGAGGAGGTTTCTGCTCTGGTAAGTTGCGACTCTGTATATTCTCCTGTCTGTCTCTTCAATTTGGGGGTCAGCGATTTACCCTGTGCCCTCACTTCTCTGATCAATCTAAGAAAAGTTGTTGATTTTTCAGTTTGTTCATCTTTTTACTTGCTAAGATGCAGTGCTGACTTCCAAGCTCCTTACATGCCAGACAAGAAACTGGACGCCTATTTATTTTTTCATTTACCTCTTTTGTTCCATGTGTCAGTAGTTCTTTCTTTTTTATTGCTGAGTCGTTTCCCATTATATGGATATGCCAGAATTTGTTCTATCCATTTAACTCTTGCAGGAAATTTGGATTTTTTTCCCAGTTGGGTCTCTAATAAATAAATCTGCTATGAACATTGGTGTATAGGTCCTCACATGGGCGTATGCCTTCTTCCTCTGGAATGCATACTTACCAGTACAACAGCTGGATCATATCGTAGATGCAATATTAACACTCTAAGAAACTGACAAACTGCTTTCCAAAGTGCTCACACCATCTTTCATTGCCACTATTAGTGTGTGAGTTCCATCCCTCACAATCTTGCCAACATTTGGTATGATCAGTCTTTTTCATTGTGGCCATTCTCACTGGGGTATAGTAGTATCTCATTTAGTTTTCATTTACATTTCCCTAGTGACGAATGATGGTGAATATTTTCACGTGCTTCTTTGCCATTTCTGTATCTTCTTGGATGAAGTATCTCTTCGAATCATTTGTCAGTTTATCTATTGGAGTGTCTATTTTCCTCCTGTTGACTTTTGAGAGATCTTCTTTATTCTGTACACAAGTCCTATATCACATATATAATTTGCAACTGTTTTCTTCCAGTCAGCAGCTTGTTGTTTCACAGGATGAGATTTTGGGTTTGATTTTCAGCAATCTCAGCCCTGTGGCTACAGGAAATAAGGATCTCCTTCAGGGCACAAATAGAAGTTTACCGGTGATTTATGTGGTGCTTGAGCTGGGAGTTCCACTTCCTGAGCTCATCATTTTCTTTCTCCATTTTGCCCAGTGACATTAGAACCAACCAGCCAGTGTCATTATATTTGTTAGTCTGCCTCAAATGTTCAAAAATGTCATATACACAGTCACCCACCTCCTTTCTTCTTGTAATTGGTCGATTAGGAGTATCCAGCGGTGATACTTTTGTTTATCTCTATTCCCAGATCAAACCTGGACTATCAGTGCTCTCTCCACTACTGGAAATGGAGTCATTAGCATCTTTAAATCTACTCAGAATAGGGAGCCAATTCCAGAAACTCCAGAACTGATTCAGAAAAGTCATCCTTAAATTTCTGTTCCTTTAGAACCACTTTCAGTACCAAACTCTGCATTAGTCAGGGCTCTCCACAGAAACAGAACTAATTGACTAGAGAGACTGAGAGGGAAAAGATTTATTTTAAGGAATTGGCTCACGTGATGGTAGAGGCTGAGAAGTCCCAAGACCTGCAGCCGGCTTGTTAGAGACCCAAGAGAGCCGTTGGTGTAGTTCCAGTCCAAGTCCAAGGCCTGAGACAGGAGAGCCGATGGCGTGAGCTCCATTCCAACAGCTGTTAAGCTCGAGATCCAAGAAGAGCTGATTTTTTCAGTTTGAGTCCGAAGGCAGTAAAAGACGAACTTTTTGTTCTATTCCGGTCTTCAGTTGATGGATGAGGCCCCCCTATATTGGGAAGGGCCATCAGCTTTACCTAGTTTACCAACCCAAATGCTAATCTCATCCAGAAACACCCCCAGAGACACAGAGAACAAAGCTTGACCAGGTGTCTAAAGAGTCTGTGGCCCAGTCGAGTTGACGCACGAAATTAACCAGCACACCTTCCAAAAATATTTGCTTCGGAGACTGCAAGTTTTGTCGTGTGGAGTTTGCATTCTGGATTTTGCTGATTGTATCCCTATTGTGTTGTGTGTGTCTGGCCTCTTTCCCCTATTTCCATTAAATTGGTGATTAGATGTAGAGGCTTGATCCCATCCAGATTTCTTGGCAAAAGTACCTTAGATGTGGTGTTATTTATGCTTATAGAGTCATCCCAGGATGCTTTTCATGTACGGTTGTCTCTCTTTTTGTGATGTTGGGATCGATTACTGGGTTCGGGTGTTGTCAGCTAATTTCATCCGTTATAAAGTTTCCCGTGTGCTTTTCAACTTGTGTTTTTTGCAGCCTCCAAAGGTCCTCGCTTAGATCTGCATTTCATTAGAGATTGCAAAAGGGTGATGTTTTAGCTGCACAATTTCTTCTGCATTTATTGGGTGGAATTCTTCTATAAAAGGAAATTCCCCTCATCAACTATTAGGTTCCACTGAGGTATGGTTCACACAGGAAGGAGAGGACGAACGTTTGATTCTTTGGCAATATTTCCAGTTTTGAAAACAATGAGTTGTCTCTTTAGGGTCCTTTAAAGGTGAAAAATGAATTGATTTTGTTTGGATTTTTTTTCTTTTAGAATGTCATCATGAGCTCTACATTTTTCTATATTGGATGTGTTTTAATCCATTGCATTCAGTATTTTATTTGAAATTCAAATTGTTCTACCTTGGGCCAGTAGGAGCCTTTTCAGGTTGGCTATTTTGTTTGTTTGTTTGTTTGTTTTGGTGAGGAAGATAGGCCCTGAGCTAACGTCTGTGCCAATCTTCCTCTATTTTGTATGTGGGTCACTGCCACAGCATGGCTGCTGCCGACTGGTGTAGATCTGTCCCAGGAACCGAACCTGGCCCACCAAAGTGGAGTGCGCCGAACATGATCACTAGGCCATGGGGCCAGCCCCCTGTCATTTTTTTAAACTTTTAACTTCTGATTCTTAAAAATATAAGCAAACATAAAATGTATGTTAGTTTCTTCCCTCTTTCATAGGTAAAAAGTGGCATATTTTACACCTGCACCATCCAACAGAAATGTCTGCAAAGATGGAAATTTCTGTGTCTTCATTATCCAACACTATAGCCAGCAGCTACCTGTGGCTTTGGAACACCTGAAACATGATAAGTGGGACTAAAGAAGTGAATATCTATTTTCCTCTCAATTTAATTAATTTAAATAGCACATGTGGCTGGTGCCTACGATATTGAATGGCAGCAGCTCTATTCATTTTTCCATACCTTCCTTTTTTTTACCTAATGTATCCTGGGGATCACTCCACAGCAGTACAGAGAGGGGGTCCTCATTCCTTTTCATGGCTGCATAGTACTCTAGGATGTAGCTGTAGCTTAGATTATTCAACCAGTCCCTTATCGGTTGACATCTGTCATGTTTCTAGTCTTCTGCCCTTATGATTTGTTCTGCCAGGAATGGTTTTGTGCTTATGACTTTTTCTTTCTTTGTACTGAATCTCTTGGCTAGATTCTTAGAAGAGAGATTCCTAGTTCCAAGAAAAAAATACCCGTGTTCCATAAAACAGAAGGTTTGAAACAGAATGTATCTGGAAATGTAGCAGCAAGAAGTGAACTTTTTCAGATCTTGGGCATGGACATGGCCCCACTCATTAGGCCATGCTGAGGCGGCATCCCACATGGGATGCCACAACTAGAAGGACCCACAACTAAAAAATATACAACTAGGTACTGGGGGGATTGGGGGAGAAAAAGCAGAAAAGAAAAAAAAAGAAGTGAACTTTGGTCCCATCTCATCAACCCTTTTATTCCACCTGATTTCTGGTCTCTTATTTTCTTTCTAGTTTCCCATGGATGAAGCAATTTCACGTTGAGCCCTAGGAAGCAAAAACAGTACAGAAGAGCAAAGAATAATAATGGGTTGGCTAGATAGAAGATGGGAGTCACCAAACCTGTGTCCCACTTGCCAGACCCTTTAACTCACCACAGGGCCTTGGTGTGTCCCTCCCTTTGCTGGCCTCCAGCCTAACACAGAAGAACACTCAATATAGAAACAGTGGTTAAGGGCATGGACTTCGGGGTCAGAAGACCACGATGTGACACTGGGAACTATCACTTCCGGTTGCATGATCTAGAGTGAGAAATTTATCTGCTATGTGCCCTGTAATCTTTGGTGTCTCTTATTATTGTTTATTAATAATAATATTATTATTCCTACCACCCATCCAAAGGATGGCTATAGAAAGCTCATGAGTAGACCCAGACATATAACATTATTTAATATGCTACAGGGATGGCATTCCAATCAGATGCATTGTTCAAGAATTGGGGTTGGGTCAGCTGGTAAAGGGTTCATTAAAATACAAAGTTAGATCATATCTCATACCTTGGCATTTCATCAGAACACTTCATCCACTTGTAAGTACTTAAGATAAAAGCAAAACCAAAAATAACAGAAAATGCAGGATACTAATCTGTACATATGGTATGCTAACAGTTATATGAATTGTATATGTAGGGCATATGTAGTACCTGTGCACGCACGCTTCAACCAAAAGCCACAATGGAATGAAATAGCACAATGTGAATTTCGGTCATGATGGGATTGCTGGGTATTGGTATTTTTAACCTCTGCAATTGCTTAACCGTTTGCTAAAATGAATATGGATGTTTTTCACGAGAAAAATTGCATCTTCCGGGGTCGGCCCCAAGGCCAAGTGGTTAAAATCGCGCGCTCCGCTTCGACGGCCCAGGGTTTCTCCGGTTCGGATCCTGGATGCGGACATGGCACCGCTCTTCAGGCGATGCTGAGGTGGCATCCCACATGCCACAACTAGAAGGACCCACAACTAAAATATCCAACTATGTACTGGGGGAATTTGGGGACAAGAAAGAAGATTGGCAACAGTTGTTAGCTCAGGTGCCAATCTTTAAAAAAAAATTTTTTAATTGTATCTTCTGAAAGCTCCGCTACTTATGAAATATCTCAGGTCAAAAGCATAGGGAGCCCTCGAACTGATCCCGGTTTAGAAAATCTTTCCTCCTCCTCGTTTCTCCCCTAGAGATAATCACTAACCAGAATGGAATGATGATTATTCCAATACATTGCTTTATTTTTGCTCCTTGTGAGAGCTTCCCTAAACAATATATAGTATTGTTTTGCATGTTTTCAGTATGCACATAAGCACAGATAAACAGGGTAAATGTCCCATCCTCCAACTTGCTAAAGCAGGTAGAGCTGGTTAAGAAACTGGATTTAGTGTGTGAGTTGCATCGTTCACAACCTTTCCAAAAATTGTGTGTGTACACACACACACACACACACACAAACCTGATCCTCACCCTCAAGGGAGCGTTGTGGGGAGCTCCAGGGCAGACTTCCCTCAAGATCCCAGCACAGTATTTGGCGCATCACCCACCACGCCAGTATTTGCTGCCTTCCCTTCCCAACTGCTCTGATCCTCAACAGAGATGTTGTTTCTTAACCGAGTCGTTTCTTCTTTTCCCTTTAACTCTTCTTTCCACCTCATTGTCTTCGTTTTCGTGTGGTTCTTTATCATGCTTTTTGAGTTGAAGGTTTAATTCATTTTTTTTCGTTTTTATTGATAGAGGTATTTGGTGCTTTAAAATATCCTCGGACGGCCGCTTTAGCTAGATTCTTATACATTGTGTTTGCATTATCATTATCCTCATCAAATTCTGCAATTTTAATGTGTATTCTATTTGGACCCAAGATTTGTTTCACAGCCTCAATGGAGTCAATATTCATGAGTGCCCCATGCTCATCTGAAAACTGTGCATTGTCTAACAGGCTTCACAGTTCAGCAGATCTGCCTATAAGATGTACCCTTGGGATGAGGTTGCCCAGGTCGTCTCTGCAGTTATTCGCCTGTCTCCACTTGACCATTTTGGGATGAAAAGAAGTGTGTTAGAATCACCTATTATGAGCGTGTCTCTTCCTGTTTCCCCTGGCACCTCCTGTAGTTTTCGCTCTATGAATAACTTAGCTGTGTGATTGGCTACATAAATATTAATATCTCACATCTTGCTTGTGAATTTTAGCGTTTCGCATTAACAATGCTTTGCTTTGTTTCGCGGTTGCCGTAGAAATCTGACGTCATCATGGCGAGCGTGACGACTTTTTAATAGGGACAGACGTGGCCTCGCGAGAAGTGCAGGTCTCACGTTCCGTTGTTTGGTCCTCAGCTGAGGGTGTGGGTTTCTGCGGTGGGGGCTGAGCTGCCCCGGGGTGTGGGGGAGACCAAGGGGCCCACATCCAAGTCGCCTCTCTCCCGCTTTGGGACTTGGTTCCCAGACGGTCTCGTAGGGAAAGACGCTGGGATCCCGCCGGTCCCAGCGAGTGTGGCATCCTGCCCCAGGGGTGTCCTGGAGATACTTTCCTTCTAAAGGCAGGGGCGCGGGAGGTGACGCAGGGAACGGCTCTCTGTCAGCCCCAGCTCCCCCCTCTGTCAAATGGGATGAGAATGCTCAACCCCCAGGATCGCTGGGAGCGTTCGGTGACAACACGTGAGTAAGCCCATGGCCTTGTGGTTATTGCAGGACCGTGAATGTCTGCATGAATTCCGGCCACTTGTTATTGTTTTCAACTTTGTTGTTAGGGGATAGAGGAGGAAAAGAGAGTAAAAAGACTGGAGTTGGAATCCCATTGTACTCTCTGGTTGTTATGATCACTATCCCAGTGCCTAGCCTGGTGTGGGGTACACTGTTACTCCAGGAAAGCCTAGTGCTTGCTGGATCTGTCTCTCCCTGTGCAGCTCTTCATGCCAGTGGCCAAGCTCCTATCAGGCGTCTGAAGGAGGCAGGTTTTGAGGATCTGTGTCCTGCTGGCTGCTGAACCATCTGCTCCAGATTCAAGGGCAGCCGTCCTCAGGAGACCCCAGCCCTTCACATCCCTGTTGGGATAGGAGGCCCGGCCCGAGTGACTTCTTAGGTTCCAACGAAAGCATGTTGTGGAATCCGTCCTGTGAGGTTCACAAAGGAGCCTCAAAGGAGAGAAGCTGATTTGATCCCCTCATGAAAGAAGACATTTAGCAGATGGAATCCATTTCTTCAGCAGCTGCATGCTCTGTAGTAGCCCTGAAGCCCAAATTAGAGAAGTCTTTTTTTTTTTTTTTTTTTGCCAAAAAGCAATGGATTGTCCACTTGGGAAGGTATTTGGTCTTTACCGTGCATTTGCAATAAATATACCTACATTGTTTTCACCATATACTTAATATTCAGTGATTCCCTTGTATCTTTCAGATGGGTGTGGAAATATGCAGTAGTTGCATCTTTCTGGCAATTTGACGTTGTCATGTAAATTCTTCCCTGGTGACCATGGCTTTTTTCCTCTTGTAAGTGCATTTTATTCTAAAGACAGAAAACTTCCAAGTGTTATTTTAAAGTCGGTTACTAGAACTTAACATTTTAAAAAATATTTATTACCTTAGAGTTTGCTCTATATAATGATATTCAGGCACATGACCCAAAATCACCGGGATTATTTTCTTAAGACATAATAATTTTATTTCTTTACTTCAGAGGGAAATGGATGTCAGCTTTCCCTAGATATTTGGATTTATTGCATCGCCAATGATTATTTCTATTTTGGTTATATGTAGTGTGGACCAATTCGATAAGACATAGTGTGGACCTGTTAACACTACAAGAGCATAATCATGGGACTCTTTCACCTGATTAATTGCATCAGAGAAGTATGAATATATTAGTATATCTCAAATATTTATTGAGGTTTGGATGACATACGATACACTGTGCATATTTACAGCATATGCTCTAACAAGCTGTGATATATATATGCACCGTGGATCCAATACTACAGTCAACATAGTGAACATATCCATCTCCACTGTAGATTAGTTCTCTTTTCATGTAATTCTATGTGAATTGAATCATGCAATGTGTATTCTTTTTTGTCTGTGTTCTTTCCTTCAACCTAAATATTTCTAGAATTATCCATTTGTTGCATGTACAAATAGTTCCTTCTTTTCTGTGGTTGACTAATATTCCATTACCGTCACGTGTCTCTCAACGACAGGGATACGTTCTGAGAAATGCATTGTTGGGGGGATGTCGTCATTGTGCAAACATCCTAGAGTGTACTTACACAGACCTAGATAGTATGGCCTACTGCACACCCAGGCTATGTGGTATTAATCTTATGGACCACTGCCGTATATGTGGTCTATTGTCAACCAAAATGTCGTTATTGTGGTGCCTGACTGTGAATGGATATACCACAGTTTGATCCATCCAGTCACCTGGTAATGAATATTTGTGTTGTTTCCAAATTGAGGCTCTTGTAAATAAAGCTGCTGTGGACCCTTGGGTATAAGTCTTTGCTTGAACAGATGCCTTTTTTCCCTAAGTCAGTACTTAGGAGGACAATGGCTGGGTCGTGGTAGTTGTAAAATTAACTTTGCAAGAAGCTGCTAAACTGTTTTCCAAAGTGGTTGACCTTTTGTGATTACCACCAGCCGCGTGTGAGAGTTCCATCCTCCACAACCTTGCCAGGACTTGCCATGGTCACTCTTTCGTTTTGGCCTTTCTCGGGGGGGTGTGGTGCTAACCCATTGTAGTTTTCGCTGACATTTCTCTAATGACTGATGCTGTTGAGCACATTTTCCTATGCTTATCTGACATTTGTATATCCTCTTTGGTGAAGTATCTGTTCAAATGTTTTTCCCACTTATTTACTGACGTGTCTTTTTTTTCTTCTTGACCATTGTGAGATTTGTTTATTCTGGATACAAATCCTTTATCAGATACATGACTTACAAATTTTTTTTCCCAGTCGGTGGCTTATCTTTTAATTCTCTCAAGAGTCTCTTTGGAAAACAGAAGTTTTTAATTTTGAGGAAGTCTGGCATATCAATTCATTTATGCTTTTGATGTCATATCTAAGAAATCTTCACCTATCCTAGGGTCACAAGCATTTTCTCCTGTTCTTTTTTTAGAAGTTTTATAGTTTTAGCTTTTATGTTTAGGTATGTGATTCGCTTTGAGATCACTTTTGCATATGGTGTGATATATGGATCGCAGTTTATGTTTGTGTGTACGCATATCCACTTGTCCCAGCACCATTTGTTGAAAGACTGTCCTTTCTCCGCTGAATTGCCTTTGTAGCTTTGTGCAAATCAGTTGTCCATGTATGTGGGGGTCTGTTTCTGGACTCTATTTGTTTCTTTGATGTACATTTCTTCCTTCACCGTGCTACCACACCATCTTGATTACTGTAGATTTATAATGTGTCTTGAATTAAGGTGGTGCTTATGCTCCAACTTTGTTCTTTGTCAAAGTTGTTTTCATAGCCTAGGCCCTTTGCATTTCCACACGACTTTTAGAATAAGCCTGTGAATTTCTTTAACAAAAATGTATGCTAAGATTTTTATTGCGACTGCATTGAATCTATGGATCATTTTGTTGAGAATAGACATCATAACAAAACTGAGTCTTCTGACCCATGAAGACAGTGTGTTCCTCCATTTATTTAAGCCTCCTCTTCTTTCTCTCCACAATGTTTTGCAGTGTTCAGAGTACAGGCCTTGCACATCTGTGGACATAGATGTGCTACATAGATTATCACTATGTGTTTCATGCTTTTTGATGCTATTGTCAATGGCAGTATTTTTCATTACAATTTCCAGGTATTATGTTTTCACTGAAGTGTCAGCAGTCAAATGTTGCAGGAGAATCTTTTTGGTTGAAAGCACAGGTTACGCTAGGATGGAAAGGATTCTTTGTGTTTAACACCTGTATTAGTCAGGGTTCTCCAGAGAATCAGAAAAAGTGGGATGTTTATATATAGATAGACATTTATTTTAAGGAAGTGACTCATGAGACTGTGGAGGCCTGACAGAATCTGAGGTGGGAGGCCGGCAGGCTGGAGCCTCAGGAAAGAGTGACAGTTGGAGCCTGTGGGCAGTCTGCTGGTGAGCCTGGAGGAGCTGATGTTGTCGATGAAGTCCACAGGCAGTCTCCTGGCAGAATTCCCTCTGGGTCAGGGGAGATTAGCCGTTTGTGCTCTTCGTGTCTTCAACTGATTGGATGAGGCCCACCCAAATTACAGAGGGCTGACTGCTTTATTCATAGTCTACCCATATAGATGCATGTATCATTCAAAAACACTCTCAGAGAAACATCCAGAATAACATTTGATCAAATATCTGGGCACTGTGGCCCTGCCAAGTCAGTGCATCAGATTTACCATCACAATATTCATTTGCGTAGATTTTCCTATTAGCTTTTAGATGTGTCTTGCAGTGTACTGAAACTAGGGAGAAAAATGTCCCAGAGAACATTCTACAGGTCATCTCCAGAAAAATCAGTCACTAAAATGAAATTGTTTAGTAGCTTTCAAGTTTATTTGCGTGGTTAGAGTGGAATTGTGGAGATTTCTTCTTTATCCCAAACAAATGCACCTTGCTGAACTCCTGGGCTCTTGGGTGGGAAGAGAAAGAGGGAGAGCACGTGTGTGTGAATGTGGGTCCACGTGTGTGCGTGTATGTTTATTGGTGAGGCTGTGAGGAGTGTTTGTTGTGAGGAATGTTCGAGGTTGATTACTGTGTGTTCTGTCAGTCCTGCTCAGCTCCCAGCACATGTTAGGAAACAAGTCAGGGTGGTCGCTGTTTGTTTTTCCCAGCTTTCCTTGGCCAGCATGGTTACCACGGTGACTCAGTGACTGCTGTGGGATTTGGTACAGACTCAAAATTGAGTCCTGATTCTCGCCTGACTCAGGCATTACTGTGATGGTGTTAGGTGTTGCTTTTATCATTCTGCCATTCCTTCTGGATTTCTACATTGACATTCAAATGTTGGGGAGAGCTTTCCCTTCTCATCTGTCATTTATTTATTCTTGTACAGTCGGGCTTCGCTTAACAACGGGGATACCTTCTGAGGAAGGCATGTTTAGGTGACTTTGTCATTGTGCGAACATCACTGCGAACATCACACAAACCTCGATGGTATAGCCTACTGCACACCTAGGCTATGTGGTACTGATCTTATGGCGCCACTGTCATATATGCGGTCTGTCAAAGACTGGAACATCATCATGCGGCGCGTGATTGCAGTTATTTTATTAGTATGACTATTACTGTGACTCATAGGTGTTTCTTTTGCTCAGAGGGTTACCATCTGACATTATAATTATTTCTTTTGATGCTCACATTGTCCCAGGATTGGCCACTGTTAGCCCCAGCAGGTTGGCTTCTGCGTCTACTCGATGCCTCCCTAGATTCCTCTGAGCATGTACTTTGTTCCCTGACCCTGAGTCTCTGCCCATCTGTAGAAAGGAAGTAATGATGCCCACCTCAGAGCACTGCCTTGAGGATATAGAGAGAAAAAGTCTGAAAATGACAGTCTACACTGTGTAGCATCTGGTGGGCTCTAAATGTTAGTTCCCCATTCCAACTTTGCCTCCTTCATTCTGACAGTGTGAGGCCCCTGACATAACATAGTAGCATGACTCCCAGAGAGAATACTTGGACATGTAACAGCCACCAGGGATAAGCCCCTATTTCCATGATGTGTGAGCTTCAGTGTCACTGTGTGGACGAGAGGGTCTGTGTGATGGAGCTGGGGAAGAGGCGAAGCATCATTGCACAGCTTCCAGTGGACAAGTGGGGACAGACAAGGCCACCTTCACCCCTTTCCCCGTGTTCATGTGCTTTCCCCTCCTCTCACTTTACTCCAGTCCATGTGCCGTCTTATCCCTTGACTCTCCTTCTAGTGGGCCGTCAGAGGAGGGTGTGGACTCTGAGCCTCAGAAGCAGGAGCTGACAGAGAAGAACCAAGTGTGCTGGCGCGTGTGCAGACAGGTTCCTGGAGCAAGAGTGAGGAGATCAGGGTCCCATCACTGGGACACTTTAGGTAAGTCGCTCCTCTTCCACCAGTCCTGTCTATACAGCAGGATGACGGTACCCATTGCTGCCGGCCACCCAGGAATCCTCTGGAGTTTGAGTGTGATCCCATGTGGGAAAGCAATCTGTGCTCGTAGGTGGGAGGAAGGACCAGTGCACTTTCAAGGAATTACATTAACAGAGACACCCCAGATATCACGGAACTCTGCATGGCAGACATCAAATTAATAGCACAAAACGTCAGATACTTAGGTCAGGATTTCTCCAAGTGTGGTCCGTGGGCTGGGTCACAAAATCGTCATGGGTGCTGGTTGAAACAGCAGATGCACGGCCCACCCTAGGTCTCCTGCATCCAGAAAGGGGAGGTGGGGTGGGAGGTGTCTGCATGTTGAGCAATTTCTCCTGTTGGATGCGGTATTCGTCCAAGTTTGAAGAGCACTGCTCTGCATTTGCAACAAGGTTCTTAAAATGTTGAATCCTTCAATGTCTAGTTTTGGTGTCAGTTTCTCCTGCAACTCAGATTGAAATAGCTGTGTCTGCTCTCAAGAAGGGAGCAGTTCTTTATTCTCAGTAATACTTAGTGTTTTCCGTATGAGGGACTGCATTCGTCTTCCAAGGCTGCCATAGCAAAGTCCCGCAAGCTGGACGGCTTCACAATAGACACGTCTTGTCTCACAGTTCTGGAGGCCGGACGTCCATAATCATGGTGGTGCCGGGCCGTGCTCCCTCTGAAAGCTGTCGCAGAATCTCTCTGTGCTTCTTCCTGCCTTCTGTTGGTTGCTGACAGGCTTTGCGTTTCTTGGCTTGCAGCTGTGTGACTCCAGTCTCCGCCTTCGTGGTCACATGGTGTTACCCCTGTTGTTCTGTCTTCACGTGGCTGTCTTCTCATAAGGACTCCAGTCCCCTTGGTTCAGGGGCCCACCCTACTCCAGGATGACCTCATCATAACTGATTACATCTGCCGCAATCATAGTTCCAAATAGGGTGACGTCCTGAGATACGCGGGTTAAGACTCCAACTTATTTTTGGGGGGGAGACACAATTCAACCCATTAATATTTGCAAAGTATCATGTTTTACTTCTACAATTTCTTCTGCATTTATTAGCGAGAATTCTTGTATAAAACAAATTTATGTCCTACTTACAGTTTAGTAAAACGCATTTTAAAATAAACGTCATATTATGAAGGTCAATCCACGCCCATCAATATGAGCCCACATAATAATAAAAATGGCAGCCGAGGCACTAATGGTCCATTTGGGATGACAGTAGTGATAAGAATGGTTGGTATTATCGCTGACTCTCTCTGTGCCCCACACTGTCGTACGTGCTAACCCTATGCTTACTCACTTCGTCCTCACCACAACCCGTGAGGAGGAGCTGTCGTCACCCAACTTTAAACATCAGTGAGGCACAGCAGAGGCAGGGCTAGCAAGTCACAGACTGAGATCCGAACAGATTCTGTGCGGCTGCTGGGCCCACATCTAACCAGTGTTCACCACTGCTGCTCATCCGATGAGACCCTCAACCTTACTGTTCCTCAGGGCACAGCAAGTAAGTCAATCTAGATACAGGTTTTTCCCCCAATTAAACACACAAGAATTTGAAATATTGATGATAGGACCGGCCCCATGGCCGAGTGGTTAAGTTCACGCTGTCTGCTTCAGCAGCCCGGGCTTTCGCTAGTTTGGATCCTGGGTGCGGACCTAGTACCGCTCATCAGGCCATGCTGGGGTGGCGTCCCATGTAGCACAGCCAGAAAGACCTACAACTAGAATATACAGCTATGTACTGGGGGCTTTGGAGAGAAAAAATAAGAAAATGATTGGCAACAAACGTCAGGACCAATAAAAACATAAAAATAAATAAAATTTGATAGTAATCATTGTGGTTTCGAGTTGAGATGACACTTGTCCTGTTATAATCTAGCATGTTCCCAGACATCTCGTCACCCTTCCTGTGCATCAGGGACATTGCCATTCTAAAGGCTTTTCTGTGAGTGGGCTGGGAATGCTCTTGCTTCTCTCCTCCTTTTTCTAATATATAGTTGCAAGAGCATTAAGTATTTATTATAGGTAAAAATAGATAACGGGAAAATATCATTACCCCAAAACGTACCACCCAAAGAGAAGCCCTGCATGTTTTCATCTGCATTATTTTTTTCCAGCAGTTTTCTTATGCGAGCATATATATATATTTATGCATGTTTGCGTATGTGTGCGTTTTTAGCTACAAAAGATAAGAACTCATCTTACATGCAGTTTGGCAATTTTCTTGCCTCATTGTAGTGGGTATGATTTGTGTCCCCCGGAAAGAAATGTCCATGTCCTAACCCCCTCACGTGTTTGAACGTGACCTTCGTGGAAAATAGGGCCTTTGCCCTCCAGGACCAGTTGAACTGACCCCATCTTATTAACAGTAATTAAATTGTCTTTCAGATAATTTGCAAAGCCATGTAGCCAGAGCATGTGCAGAAGAAGAAATCTTGACCTGAAATGACCACAAAACTGGAGATTCTCCTTCCCATGGAACGAAAGCACCAGGGCATGACCAGAACTTAAAAGTCAGATTCATATCAGAAGCCAGGGTCCATCATTCAGGCAGATCCTGTGTTAAAATTACTTCCTCACATTTCTATAAAAGTTTAGAACCTGACCATAAATACTTGAAGTCCACCAATCAAAACCTGTCCCGCAAGCATTTCCACATGCCAGGCTGTTCTCCCTAACCTCTAAATTTCGCCCCAAATCCTGAAGTGGGGAGACAGATCAGAGGGTACATGCCCCCATCTCCCTCCAGATCAATCACACAGAATAAAGCTGATTTCTTTTCCCAAATGATGATGCCATAATAATTGGCTTCTATTTTAAAATATTCATCAAGTAGGAGAACCCCATTTGTGTGGTAACAAATTTTGGCAACCAAGGAGAGAGAAGGTCTTGTGACCACCTGCCTGAGGCCCTGGAGCCGCTGGCTTTGTGCAGGGTCTTTCACTGATCCTAAGTGGCCGCTTAGACATTTTGTCTGGAGGCTCAGCTGATTGGATTCCTCTTTCCCACCGTGGCACCCCAGGCCCCCTGGTACTCTTTATCCTTTTCAGAGAGGAAACTTCTCCAGGATCAGATGTCTTTTGGGTGAGTGACCTCATTAAAACATGCCTGTGCCTAAAATTGTCTAAACCAGTATTGTGGGTTAAGATTCCCCACTGGGGAGATTTTTCCTGGGTTAAATTCCCAAGGCTAGAATTGTTGGTTCAAGGGAGACAATATAAAAGAGTCCCACTGGGGCACTCAAAGGATGGGGTTAGAGTCCTGAACTCTGGAGTAGGGTCCCAGAGTACCCTGGGTAAGAGTTCCAGAGTACCCTGGGTTAGGGTCCCAGAGTATTTCTGTGTCTGTTTATGTTTGTCTGTGTTTTACTGTTTTATTTGTTAAAATTGGCTGTTTTGGGACTGAGTTTCTTGGTGACCATAATAAACTCTCTTTAGAAATTACCTTGTTTGTTGAGGCCACCTTAGGCAAAGCCCCTAAAATGGGGATAAATGTAAATGACTGGCAAGATAACCTAACCCGGGGTAATTTAAAATTACAGTGGCCACTTTGGGCTCCTTTTGAGCTTTCAAACTGAGAAACAAAGATATCTTTAAAGAGTCAAGTGCACCACCTTCCAGCACAATTACTCAAAACCTGAAGCTTCCAGAAGCTGTAAATGTTTACAAAGAACTGCAGAATCTTACCAAGCTTGTTTGGTGTCCTTAGGGCTTGGTTTAATAATCCTCAGGTTGGAGGTCCCAAAATACGGTTGGGCAAAAATGTGGTTGCACCCCATTTTGTGGTCAGATGTGGCTGGGCAGAAATGTGGGTTGCACCCTCTTTTGTGGCTAAGGTTCCTGCCAAACTGCTGTCAGCCTTGGGGGAAATACATTGGCCATTAGAAAGAAGACTTGGTTTGGCCTTCATTGTGAGGGTCCTGGTTTCAGGGATACCTGATATTTTCAAGATCTGGTTCTAGCTGCAGCATAAATGTACTTTTGACTGGCTGTGTCTAAATTCCAAAACAATGGGAAACGCTAATTCAATCCCCACCTGTAGCCTCTAGGCTGCATTCTACCAAATTGGGCAAATTTTAGCTATGAGTCTATGAAGAGGAAAAGGTGATATTCCTTTACAACACCACATGGCCACAATATTCTTTAGACTCTAGAGAAAATGGCCAGGTGATGGATCATTCAGTGATTCTGGGAAATTTGGTTTGAGTACTCATTGGTTTATTGATCCTTCTCCTCCCAGAGATGGCCACTATTTTTCTTTGTCTCTGTCTTTTGTGTCACTTGTCATAAAAAGAAAAAGCCATAGGGCAAGATGCAGGCATCTCCATAAGCCTGTTGTCGGGGCTGGCCTGCAGTAAACTTTGCTGTGGGTTAATATGCACATGAGGTGAAAGCTGTTGCTAAGTGACATCTTGGAAGCCAAAAAGGCTGCAGTATTGATGGGCACAGGTCGAGCAGTTCAGAGCCAATAGGGTGCTCGCCACCTCAAGAAGACTCCTGCAATAGGACAAGTTGGCCATGGAATGGGGTAAAATAACACAGGGTGCCCAAAAACCTCAAGAAAATTTACGTGCGACGAGGTACTCTGTAAAACACACACAATCGCCAACCCTACACCACCATCCTCCCAGGTATTAGTTTGGCTCTGAGAGACCCAAGGCTTAGTCAAAGCTGTTAATGTGCATATAAGATGAAGTTTTTTTTCCTTCTGTCTTGTTCTGTGTCTTGAGAGCTTGGCTTTGTGACCTCTTTGGTCTCTGCCATCTGGAGGATGCACACACTGGTGTGTATCTTGGTGGCCAGTCAAATAGACTGAGGTTCTGAGATGTACTTGTCACCAACTAATTGCCCTGAGGAACTCAAGGGAGTTTTCGGAAGCATTTAACTCTTTCTCCAAATTGGTTTTTGTTGTTGTTATGCTAAGAGATGAAATCACCAACCACCCTGAACCAGGCAGAGCCTCACCACAAGAGCAGCGCCTATGCAGATGAGCTGATAGATGACCTAAAGTTGTCCTTTACTTCATTTTAATGCTGAGATCTCCACCCCAGGAGGAGCTTAGGCCTTATTAGCCTAATGTATGATGTATATGGAAGCATGTTTTCCAACTAAGCCTGCACAAGTGAATACCCACCTCTCCCTTTTGAGTATTCATTCCCCACTAAATTAAAAGGCCCCTGCTGTCCCATGCTGGGGGAGACCCACAACTTTGGAAATGATTCCAAATGGTCTCCTATTGGCTGCAAATAAATTTTACTTTGTATGACAACTACTTCTGGTGAAGGCTCTGATTTCACTTCACCAGGAAGCAGACCCACTTTGTTTCTGTAACATACTCTTTTTGTGCAGCTGTATCAGCTCTGAGGAGAGTTTGTCATAAGGGGTCCCAGTCCATCAGGGGCCTTTGTTATCTCAACCTTTGTTGCTTGTTAGTGCACTACTGCCTGTGCAACAAAGGCCTTTGCTTTCTTAGACTATTTTTGGGATTGAATTTTCTGGATCTTGTCAGGGCTGCTTCTTTTGCACTCTCTATTGGGGACAATTCTTGTGTCCATGGTTAAGCCACAAAAGGCTTATTGGTTTGAGTCACTATTAAGGTCCTGCTCATCAATGGCCAGACACGATGGATCCCTAAATTAGAAACACTTCTAAATTTGAAAAATTTTTAGAGCGCTCTTGTAATGAATAGTCTTAAGAACTTAATCAAATTTGGAGTCTCAGCTTCCTCTCATGGTCTTACTAATGAAAGCTCCACCCGCCCCTCCACCCAGGGTGAATTGGTCAAGAGTTGAATTGTGCACTTGGAACAAAGGCCTTTATTAAACACTTTGTGCAGACTTTTTAAAGATGTGGTAAATTGTCCTGAAGTTTTAGAACATAAAAATCTTTTGATTATGTAAAGAAGCAATTGGAAAAATGTAGCTGAAAGGGTGGATCAACCTCTTTTATCATTCGTATTGTAATCCAGTTCTTTGGGGAACGGGAAACAACCATCTTTGTCTTCAAATTTCTGTAGGGCTGGAGGTGTTGCTCTAGAAAGCGTTTCAAAGTTCACTTGTCCTTTTGCCAATCCCAAAGCTTCCCCTGTTCTTCTCAAAATGCTCACAGATATTGGGACATTAGAAACTGATATGGCAAATATGCCCCAGAAACTTCATCTTGAAGGAAACTTGAGTGCTTTGTGATGTGGCTTTTCTGTTCCCATCTTCTGTAGGCTCATCAAAAAACGTAAAAAGCCTTAGCCATTTAAGCAGACAAACGTAACATTTCCAGCTGTCAAAACAGAATTTGGATCCAATTATTTTATAAACTAGTGAGTTTTGTATTGCACCTGATTCATAGCAAAAATTTAACAGAAGCTGTAAAGTCTCTATCTGTGTTTACTTGTGTGTTCATGTATGTCTATATGTATATGTTGTAAATGTGAGATATTTTTCTACCTCTGGATGGTATGGACAAAATTAAGAGCTCTAATTAATTGGCTTAAAGTGAGCACTTATATAAATGTAATAGAAAGTAGTCCAAATGTCTTCCAAGTTAACATGGTATACTCTTCAGTAAATAAAAGCTTATTTAAGATGATTTGTTTGATCAAAATGGTCATGTCCTCAGAGTTATTAGCATCAGATATGATACAGACATGCCTTTATTCTATGTTTATTGGTCAAGTAAGCTCATATTATCTCTGTTAAAAACTGGTTAGGAGAAATAATAACTTAAAACGATAGCTAATTTTGCCTAATGTCTCATGAAGTTCTGTAGGCAATCTAAATAATTATTGGGAACAAGTAAACTAAATAGATATGAAAAAGGTAAAAGCATTGTGTGAACTTTTTAACAATAACTATGTGTTATGGCATGTGTATTTAACTTCCAAAATCTCTTCAGTAACTTTAAACTTTGAAGTTTTGCTAAATTTAGCTAAATGATAAGATTCATTGAAAATCTGGGTCATTTTAAAATTAGATAAAATAATGAAACATTATTGCTAAACATGTCTAAGTTTATTTACTTTTGGCTTCTTGTTACAGAGAAACTAAAAGATGTTTGGGTATATTAGTAAACTTGTCTTGTATTTTATTAAAAGATTGTACTGTGAAGTGTCATGTTTCTAGAAATTATGAAAAATGTTTATAAACTTGAAAAGCCACAGAATGCTAATGTAGAAATGGTTTATAATTGTTCACTTCTTTTTTTTTAAAGATTGACACGTGAGCTAAAATCTGTTGCTAACCTTTTCCCCCCCTTTTCTCCCCAAAGCCACCCAGTACATAGTTGTATATTCTAGTTGTAGGTCCTTCTGACTCTGCTATGTGGGATGCCACATCAGCATGGCTTGATGAGTGGTGCTAGGTCCATGCCCAGGATCCAAACCAGGGAACCCCTGGGCCACTGAAGTGGAGCACATGAACTTAAACACTCGGCCATGGGGCCGGCCCCTGAATTGCTTGCTTCTTAATTTTTACTAAAAGTTAAGGTCTGTAAAGGTTAAGAATTTTAATTAATATATGTGATTAAAGCTACTAAAAATTAATAAGGAAAACATCTTTGTATTCAAGGAAAATAAGATGTATGTTCTCAGTAAAGAAGGTATAAAGAATGGAAATATTTTTGTCTGTTTTGTAAAAAAGAAATTTGTCCTAAAGTACCAGGAGGGGAGAAAGAAGGCATGGGGCAAATTCTGGATGTAAAAAAATTTATAGAAGTTTTGTGGAAGAGGATCCCGGGGAAAGTATGTTGTACATGATCAAGATGGCTAAGATTAAAATAAATTTAATAAGTTAATAAGTTTTAATATCAAAAGTAAGCTGGTGCAAAATTAGAATTTGGTTTTCTCTCTCTTAAAAGAGATAATTTTCTTGAAATTTTAGTCTTCTCTTGATAAAGAGATTATAAAAGATTTTTTTTACTTTTGAGTGAGTCTCACTTTGGATAAGTAGATAACTAAGCATTATTTCACAGTGAGCATTGTTTCCTATTTGACCAAGTGTTTTAAAACTTTTTGATATTTTTGACAAGCTTCCCCCCAAATTCAAATCGTGAACAAAGTCTTTCTTTGGACCTGAAAAAAAAGTTTTTCTTTGAAAATTTGCTGATGACCCCTGGGACTACTCAAAGAAATTTGTTCTCTCTTCCTATAAAGAGGAAGACACTAAAGTAATTAAGCTTATTTAGTATATTAAATTATATGGGAAACATTGTCAAATAAGTGATGATAAACCTTCTTAGGTTATATTGTATGGGTGAATGTTACTAATATAAGTGTTTTTAAAAATCATATAACATTTCTAAAACTCTGATCTGTCCTGGTAGTCAACCATAATTCTAGTTATTATTTTGAAGCATTGTATGTCACAGAAATAGCCAAGTTTCTTTGTCTATTGCCTTTTTGAATCTTTTGTCATTTGCAGATAGTTGTTGGTTTACTGTGAGGGTTTTGCAAATGTACTTTATCTTCAGAGAGATTTATGGAAAGGACTCTGACACTTGCTCTAGAATGCAGGTTTCTGATAAACTTTCAGATTATAAAACTGAGCTGGGGAAAAAAAAAGAAATTACACAACTCTAATGGAGAAACTGATGGTCTTATAAAACTGCTAACAGAAGATTAAGATCAAGAATCGATTACACAGCACTGCATGAACTGATGAGGATGATTATAATTTTTATGACTTTTCCTTTGAGATATTGCTGATTTTTAATGTTTTGTCTTTTCAGATTTAAGGAAACCTTTATCTCTTTTCTTTTAAGCTAACTATGACACAGCAATTTGGTAAATGATACCGTTGTAAGCAGAACTGAAACACTTATCTTTTTCTCCCTATCTAATCCCTCCAGAATTTGGAAACTCTTGATGAGTGAGCATTCTTATTTTCATGTAATATAGTTATTTGCATAAGTTCAATAAGAATCTGATCTCCTTATTGCAGGACACAATTGGAAACACTGGTTATATTACTAGGGGTTTGATTGGAATGTCATATTTCAGAGAAACCTGCACAGATTCAGATATGATGAGAGAGCTTTTGAGGAACAAAGATTCACTTCATGGAATAAAGCCACTTGGAAATATTGGCCTGGTACCTTACTTACAGGTTCACAGCAACTTTACCAGGTGAGTAAAGAATGTCACTTCCTTAGCATGTGCAAAGAACCTCAGGATATTTTGGGGAACCTCAAGAGACGAATTCACCCAAATCTATAGGTCTTGCAGGCAGAGTCTGATGACAAGTCCTTGGCTTGGTTTTCCTGACTTTGAGAGTCCTTTAAAGTTCATTTTGAGATTCCTTATGAAAAGTTACAGCAAAGCAGATTTAAAAGAGCCTATATGATCAATTTCTATTCTTGCTGTACTTATGTAAATAATTGGGCCAAGTTTATTGAAACTAGACTTATTTTTCCCAGCAAAAAGTCCTAATTTGGCTATCTTTGGTAAAAATGAAGTTGATTTTCGAGAGAAAAATTATGTTTCAATAGAAACTATAGTACACATTCATGGATATTAGATTCTAGTTCTGATAACTGTCGTTGAGTTTTTGTTTTATATATGTAAACTGGACTGGATCCTGAATTATTGTAGTCTTCTGAAATATCTGGCTACAAATCTCCAAACTAACATTTTCAATTTTGCCATCATTTTCATTAGGAATCATTGAGACATGAAACAACCTTTTTTCCTGAAGCCCTGCAAACTGAAGCTGGATGACTTGATATAAACGTAAGAGAGATTCAGGTCTGTTGTTGTGTAAGCCAGTCAGAAAGATCTCTGAACGCTTGATGACGTTATCAGAGACATTTCAAATTGCAAAAGATGCTTTGACATTGACATTTAGAAATCTTTTTGACTGGCATCCCCCTGGGGTCAGAAACTGGTTTATAATTTGCTCCAACCATTAACCTTGTTTTTCTTTTTGTTTCTCTAGAAATGCTTCTTATTAAATACCTGACTACAATATAGGCTTAACTTTGGGAGCCCACCTGCATAATCACCTTACAAAGAGACTGGTTCAATGAGATGGAATAACCTCTGACCCTCATCAACAGGAAGAAGCTACAGCAGTCATCACCCTACATCCTCAAGTTTGAGGAATGAACACCAAAAATGGGGGATTTGTAACCATGGGCCCAATTATAGCCAATTTGAACGGACCTCATCTCTCATCAACAGAGTGATCAAGAAATTGTCTTTCAGAAAATTTGCAAACTCATGTAGCCAGAGCATGTGCAGAAGAAGAACTCTTGACCTGAAAAGACTGTAGAACCAAAGGTTCTCCTCCTCACGGAACGAAAGGACCAGGACATGACGAGAACTTAAAAGTCAGACTCTTATCAGAAGTGAGGGGTCTATCATTCAGGAAGATCTGGTGTTAAAATTCCTTCCCAATGTTTCCATAAAAGTTTAGAACCTTACCACAAATGTTTAGAACCTTCCCATAAATGCTTGAAGCCCACCAGTCAAAACCTGTCTTGCCGGCATTTCTGTGTGCCAAGCTGTTCTCCCTAACCTCTTGAATTTCACCCCACATCCTGAATCAAGGAGACAGATCTGAGGGCACATGCCCCCTATCTCCCTGAAGATCAATCTCACAGAATAAAGCTGATTTCTTTTCCCAAAAGCTGGTGTCATAATAATTAGCTTTGTTTTAATGCACATGGGGTATGAGAACCCAATATGTTCAGTAACAATGTATCTTGGGATCTGAATTCTCTAATCTTCCTGAAGGCTGACAGTACATGCTATCCTAATTCTTTACTTTTTTAATAATACTTCTGTTACAACACAAAATTGGGGTTCTCCTACTGGCTACGTGGCTTTGTAAATTTTCTGAAAGATAATTTATTAATTACTCTGTTAATAAGATGGAGTCAGTTGAACTGGTCCTGGAGGGCCTACGGTTACACTTACATTGTTTCTAAGTCACATTACTGAAATTTAAAACACTTTCTAAATGAAAAAAAATGCACAAAGAGTTGTTAAAACAGAGAAGACATTTGTAAACTACACCTCACATATTGGGTTCCTATCCATGATTTGTGAAGCACACTAGGTAACAAAATGACTGGTAACTAATTTCAACAGAGAATTCAAATAAAAATCATATATATATATGAACAATAAGTATGTTAAAATATGCCTAAACCATTAGTGTCTTAGGGTTCTGCAGAGAAATGGGAACAGTACGTTATGTGTTTATACATAAAAGGAGATTTAGAGCCATCTGATTGCCCAGTGGTTGAAGTTTGGCACTCCCGGCTTTGGTGGCCTGGGTTTGCTTCCTGGTCATGGAACCACACTAATCATCTGTCAGTAGCCAAGCTGTGGTGGCAGCTCACATAGAAGAATTAGAACGACTTGTAACTAGGATATACAACTATGCACCGGGGCTTTGGGGAGGCAAAAAAGGGCAGGGGAGATTGGCAACAGATGTCAGCTCAGGGCAAATCTTTCTCTGCAAATAAATAAAAGGAGATTTATTATGAGGAATTGGCTTACGTGATTATGGAGACTAAGAGGTCTCATGGTCTGCTGTTTGCAAGCTGGGGACCCAGGAAAGCCAGTGGTGTAATTCAGTCTGAGTCCAAAGGCCTGAGAACCTGGCAAGCCGATGGTTTAAGTCCCAGCGTGAGGGACAGAGGATGCGATGACATGTCAAGTGATGAGGCAGGAAGCAGAAAGGGGTGAATTCCTCCTCCCTCTACCTTTTGTTCTAGCCAGGCTTTCAACGGATTGGATAAGGCCCCCACACACCAGGGAGGACAATCTACTGAGTCCACTAATTCAGATGCTAATCTCATCCAGAAACACCCTCATAGGCACACCCAGCAATACTGTTTGACCTGGGCACCCCATGACCAGTCAAGTTGACACATAAAATTAACCATCACAACTAGAACTAATAGATGAAAATATAAACCCTAAGAAGAACATTAAGTGGAAAAAGCAAGATGCAAAAGATGAGTACCATGATTCCTCTTTTGGAAGAGACCCTGTGTGTGTGTGCAGGTGTCTGTGTTCATGCACCCCTCCCCCACAGGGACGCATCTGGAGAGGAGGCCCTGCTCTATGACAACAGGTCCCTTAGGGTCAGGGGGGAAGTCAGGCCCGTGAGAGATGCAGATTACTTTATAATATACTTTCTTATATTGTTTGAAATTTGATACTCAGTAAAAACAGTATTTGGATAAAAATCTGAACACCAAATATAGTTGTGAACAAATTGACAAAAGTAATAATGCACGTATATTCATTACTTTGAAAAAGCATTCATTGTATTCAATTTTATGAGGCACCAAAGTAAATAAAAAATTGAATTGACAGTGTAGTGTGTGTGTGGTCTTGTGTTTGTCTCTAGCTGGCTCACCCAAAATACACACTCACAAGTGCAGTTTGACCAAGGCTGGGCATCCAGTCTAGGTTAGATATCCCAGAAAATGATGGCTGCAGACGAATTGGTACCATTAGGTGAATAATTCCAGAAAACTCTAGCTGACACCTTAAAGCAAGATCCCAACCTCACCACTCCCTCCTCTTTGCTTAGTGCAAGTGGGGAGGCGGTGGTGATTCTCAGAGCTGCAAACTGAATCTGGCGCGCAGGTGGCAACCTTCCTCTTTATTTAATGAAAAGAGCACATTTTGCAAAGAATGACAAATGGCTTGGAATGGTTTGCTTACTATGACACCAATTCTGTTTAGAAAATTCATATGTATATTAAAGCAGCTCCATCTACTGTTGACGCTAAATCTACATCGTGTTCACTGAGTTCTCTCTTCCCTCATCAGTGTAAGTTCAGGTGTCCACACTGGGGGGGGGGGGGGGGGGGGGCGGGCGGGGGGCGGGAGGGGTTTCTCTCCAAGAGGACAGGGCATTCATCCCCCTTTTCCCCACCCCTGTCCAGGCTGCCCAGTCATTCTCCCACCTGCCGTCTTTCAGCCGCTGTCCAGGACACTGGACACAGCTGCCCAGACCCTGCTCCGATGCCCCACGCTCTCTGTCACCTCTCGCCTGCCCTGCTCTGCCAGTCACCAGCCCACCGCCTCCCACTGCCAGGGCACGCTACTGCCACCTGGTGCTTCACCATATGCAGGCCCCGGAGAGCACAACTTTACAGACTTCTTTCACACCTATCCGCTTTTTCAGAGTTAGAATCATTCTGTACACAAGGTGACAGTGGGTTTTAAGGAAGGATATTGTATTTTTTTACTTCTTGCAGGCAGTTCTGAGGAGAGGTTTGATGATGGTGGTACGTTGGTGCCACCTTGTGACAGAAGCCTGAACTGCAGCCTCAACATCTCGGAGCAGGAAGGTGGGTGGGGAGGGGCTGTGACCCAAACCCCCACAGGCAGAGCCGTCTGGGTGGAAAAGGGGTATTCCCAGGCTATAGGGACACTGACGGCCTCTTTCCATGCTGAAGAGAAAGCTGTATGTGAAAAGGACAAAAATATTTTTATTTTTATCCTTTGAGACCTCTGGATAAATAGCTAGAGACCCATATAAGCAAAAGTGGATCTGTGCCATTTATGATGTTTGTAACCCACCTTTGCCCTTATATGGCCATCTTTCCATGTAAATGTATGTCTATGAGAACATTTTAAATTACTTTATAATAAATTTCAATTTTTTTATATCAGCCATGTGTTCAATCATATTGTGCCCAAACTATTTCACCAGTACCCTAGCGGTGAAAATTTAGTTCTCTTACCATATTTTCTGATACAAACAATAGTATACTTAACACTCTTGCACATATATATGCAGATATCCTTGTGTTTCTTTATAAGTTCTCGAAAGTGTTCTTTCAAAACCAGGTAAACTAATATTTATATTAACACATTGAAAATACTAATTTATATTCCTAACATTGCTGTATGAAAATGCCTGTTCCTCCACACATCAGAAATAATGAGAATCACTGCTTACCTGATAGGCAAGAAGCCATTTCTCATGATTGTTTTCATTATAACTTATTTTTACTTTCTGTCTAGAATTCCATGCTATGGGTGTGACATCATCAATTCTCACAATCCCGTGTTGTTTGGAATTCAATGCGTTTCTGATAGTCCCTATTATCAACACCGTGTGGATGGCATCTCTTCAGTGTCTGTACACTGCTAAAGGGTACTGTTCACGTTGCTATTTGCATTGGAGAGCTGAATGTGTCCTCTTTGAATCCAAAAATCTATCTTAGGAGAAATCTACTATTATGACAACAGAACCTGGTGTGTGTGTGTGTGTGTGTGTGTGCGGGTGCGCACGCGTGCATGCACATGCAGCTGAGTGTGTATCAGCAGCCGAGTGCGCTGACAACCACATTTCCCTCTGCTTCCTTCTGTCCCTTCGTGGCATCGCTTCCCATTTCGTCTCATTTCTTAAATTCAGACCCAAAAGTGAAACTAGGGAATTACCAGGACAGCAATCCTTATAATCAAATCCTTGTCACCATCTTTAACTACATCCTGAAGATAAACTTCTAAAAGGGGAATTGTCGATGTAATGAGTGTGCACCTGTGTGGCCCTTTGAGGAGTCCTGCCATACCGACATCCAGAAAGGTAGTTCCAGTGTAGTCTCCCCAAAGAGGAGTCACGTGAGAAAGGCCACAGAGGAGTGAAGAAAATAGTAATGCTGACATCACATCACACAGGCCAGGCCCTGGGTGCTGTCGTGGACTCACTCTCAAACTATGCCACATGCGGAAGATTTGGAAGTGATCAGAGGTAAACCAAACTTTGCACACAAGCGCAACCTGAGGTCACACGTGTGGGAGATAGGTCACTGCTTCGAGGAACACAGGACATAGCATCAGCAAGCCTGGGAGGCAGCCATATTAATTGATATAAAACATGTGCATCAAGGCCTTTCTATGAACAAGGTTGGTCATTACCGTGGTACAAGAGAAGACCAGGCCAATATCACATTTTTAACTGCTTTCTTGCAATATAATTTAGAGAGAACAAAATCCACACATTTTAAGCATACATTTTGATGATTTTCAGTAACTGCATAGAGTTGTACAACCATTACCATAATCGAGTTTTAGACGTTTCCATCACCCCAAAAAGTCCCATTGTGCTTGAATGCAGTTAAAGTCCACACCCATTGCCAGCCCCGGGAACCACAGATTAGCTTTCTCTCCATGGACTTGCCTATTCTGGACATTTCATCTAAGTGGAATCACACTGCAGGGGAGAAAAAAATTTTTCTCTACCCCTCTAGGTTCTTTTGGCTGGTCTAATAATTAAACTGACATAAGACAGATTAACAGGAGAAAAAGAAATTTAGTTTCGTATGTATGGGAGCCCCACATATGTATGAGAGGCTCCTCGACAGTCAGGCATTTGAGGTTTATGTGCCACTCTGGGCTAAGGAGAAGGGGATAAGGTTCTGGGGCTTCAAAGGAAAGGAAGACAATTCATAGGAAGATGGTTGAATGAAGGTTTGGTAAACACATGTTTGCCATGCTGTGCAGAGACAGTGGGACACAGAGAGGAATGTGGACAAACAGACCCTGCTGAGTCCCCCCAACCCCCAGCTCACCACACCTAGTGCATATTCTTTGTAGTTATCTCTGGTGACAACTCTCTTCCTGGACCAGGGCCTGTATCTAAATTCTTTCAGGCAGTTAAGGTGGGGGTAGAAAGCTCTTCCTGAGTCTTCTGGGCCTTGATTGTCTTCACCTCAAAATAATCCACATGCCAAAGTGGCGCATTTTGAGGTGGCATATTCTGCTCCCCTTCAATACAATATGTGGTCTTTGCATATTTGGATTCTTTCACCTGACATACCGTTTTCAAGGTTCACCCGTGTTGTTGCATGTTTCAGTACTTCATTCCTTTTCATTGCCAAATTATATCCCACATTTTATTTGTCCATTCCTTAACTGGTGGACATCTGGCTTGTTTCCACTTTTGGCTATTATGAATAATGATGCCACGTACATTTGTGAGCAAGTTTTTAGGTATACATGTGTCGTCATTTCTCCTGGCTGTGCACCTAGGAGTGGAATCGCTGGGTCATGTGGTAAGTCTCTGTTGAACTGTTTGAGGAACTGCCAGACTGTTTTCATGACCCTGACAGCCTTGAGGAGTGCAGGCGCAGTCTGCTATTTTTCTCTTGATTAGACTGTGCTTACAGGTTTTGAGAAAGAATAGCACAGAGTTCAAGTGCCCTTCTCAGCACATGATATCTGGGAGGACATGAGACCCATGTGACATCGCTGGATCACTGGACACGTTGACCCTCATGGCTGGGCTGAGGTGTTTGTCGAGGTTCTCCAGGGTACAGGAACTGTTCTCCACCCCCAGACTCAGTTCTTTAGAAGGGAGTCACTGAGTATGCCCTGCCCTCAGCGGTGGAGGCAGAACTAAGGTTCACTTCATGGAGGCAGGGTATCTACATACATTATTTAGAAATATTTGATCAAGACAGCTTGTCTCCCGTCACCCATTTCTTTATTAACTCAAACACTTTTAGCAGTAAGGATTCACGTCTGCTTTTACTATGACGGTTGTGTTATGTTACTGAAGGGATGCATCCCCAAAAGTTCACCATTCCGATTTCTGTGGTACAGTAAAAGTATTCTGACTTAAGAGTCAGGAACCTGCAAGAGTTCCCTACTGCCACCATTATATTTCACCACCATTACGTTGCCTAGCTGTGGTATATTAGACAATGCATTTAGACAACCCATTTACCCATGACAGAATTTGAGACATTATAATTTCAGATGATTTATTCCATAAACGGAAATCCCTTGAGAAAGAAAGAAAAAGAAATAAGACAGAGTTTATTGAAGTGACCAGAAAAAATGATTGTTATCTGCAAAATCCTTTTCAATGAAGCAAAAGTACAGGACCTGAGGAAAAAACGCGTGCTTAATTTGAAAGCTCATTGCCTAAAGCACAGCCTTCACATCATCAGACTCTGACTCTGTGGAGGCATTTACAACTCGGGCTTTTACGTACCTGATCGCACAGCAATATAATCCTTGTCTCTACCCAAGCAACTGAATTCTGTCCTGGGGGAAGGAAATCCTTTCCTCCTGGAGAAAGACCTGTCTGTCTCCATTTGAACACTCATTTCAACACTCAAGATCTAGAGATGTGACAAAGAGGTGGTTGTTGAGCAGGCAAGTGTAATGTTTATGTCCCAGGGCAGAGCTCTTCATGCAGATGACGGACCCCGTGGTGTTGCGTGGCTGAGAGGATGCAGCTTCTTAGGACTCTGCACCAGACGGCTGCAAAATGGGAGCCCTTAACTTCAGTGTGCAGAAGCAGATTTAGGCAGACTGCCACACCTTACCTCCTGGAGAGATTGGATTTTATAGTTTCATTGAGGTATAACTGATAGACAAAAAATTACACAATTTAACGTATAAATCTTCATAGGTTTGGACCTACACATGCACCTGTAACACAATGACCATAACCAAGGTCCTAAACATATCCATCCTCTCCAAAACCTTCCTTGTGTTCTTTCCACACACCCTTGTTTTTACAGAATAGGAAACTGAGGTTGAATCATGTACACTGACTTGTATAAACACAGGCAGGACTAGCATTTTGGAATCAGAAGTGAAGACGCAGATTGTAGGAGTGACACGGCTCAGAAGGAGAGCAAGGTCTACTTGATTGGAGGTGGCTCGCAGCTGAGCATCATGCAGTTGGCATTTGGACACAGAAGGCAGCAGTCTCTGCTTTTCGTCTTGGTAGCACGATGACCCCCAGCCAGGTTACTTAACCTCCGTACATCATGGTTTCTCCAGCTACAAAAAGATGTAGAAATCATGTTCTCTACCTCCCTGGAATGTTGTAGGAAATAGATGAGATAAAAAAGTCGCATGCATCCAGGAAAGCTGAGTCCTCACGGTTCCCTGAGGTCAGGGGTCCTGCTTTTCGTGCGACTTTTTGACGTTCCAACCACCCTAGGACCATGCACAAATGGTCATTCAAATACAAAATGGTACAAGAACTTCTCGAGTTCACCCAAGACAGAGCATCATAAGAGAGGCAGCGAAGACTGGAAAGTAATTACTTGGAAATCACTGCTCCTTCCTTCCCAACTGAGGTCTCACAAGTGCTTCCCTAAATGGGATCTCACGTACCTCTCTGTCTATCAGAGAGGTTTGATCCCCAAACAACAAGCACAGGGGAAAGGACTTACCCAGAGTCCCAGTGTTCTGTGACAGCATTCTTCTGCAAAGCCTCTTCTTTCTGAGCTATGGTGCACAGTATTATTCTCGAGAAACTACCATAGAAGATAAAAAGTGGGATAGGGAAAGGATATGAAATAAAGTGAAAGGGGGTGACGGTTTAGATGGTTTTGTTTTTGAAACCCTAGGGAACTGGTCCAGTGCTTGTTTCCTGTTTTCCTAAATTATCTGACCAATCAGTCCAACAAAGAGAAATGACACAGTAGTCAATACATAATGGAAACTTATACGTTTCCCTTCCACTTAACATTTTCCTATCATTACACAGTCATGCTATTTGGATTATGTCAAGGGAAGCTTCTTTAAAGGAAGGATAAGTATGGGATAAGAAAGGAACTCACACAATTGCGTACCACATGTACTATGTGCTGTGTATGACACTTGAAATATTTTGCTCTTTTGCTTCTCAGAACAATCGTCTCGTATAGCTATAAAGGTTCCCATTTTATAAATCAGACAAAGCAAACTCAGAAATATGTAATTTCTAAACAAGTTTCCACAAGTGTAGAGATCACAGCAATCATAATCCCAAGCCATAGCTCTCCTCATATAACAAACTGGGTCCTTTTTACTTGGTGGTCATTCAGGGCTTAGGCATAAGTGTTTTTGAACCGTGTATGTTCTCCTTGACGATTCACGCATGTATGGATGGGTACTGTAGGCGAGGAAGAACTATTCCCCTACCCTCTGGGTTCTTCCGGCTGGTCTACGAATTCAATTGACAGGAGACAGAATAACAGGAGAAAATCAAATGAAGTTTAACAAAATGTATACATGGGAGAAACCCAGGAAAACTGAGTCACTCGCCAGAATGGCAGAAGCCACCACCTTAAATACCATCTTCAACTAAGGACAGAGGAGGATGTCTGGGGTTGTGGTTTGGGACTTCAAAGGGGAGGAAGGTAATTTACATGGAGATGGAAAAGCAAATGCTTGGTACATAAATGGTGACCATGCCTTGTAAAGACAATGAGAGACAGAGAGAGGACGTGGATCAAGTGGGCCCTGCCAGGTTCCTCCATGTCGACCTCACCTAGTTCATATTATACAATAGTGATCTTATGGTATTAGCTCCTTCCTGGAATAGCCATTCTATCTTAAATTCTCTTAGACAGTTAGGGGGGAAGGGCAAAGTTTTTTTCCGAGTCTTTTGTTCTGAAAAATCATCAAGCCAAAGAGACACATTTTGGGGGGGCTGATTCCGATCCCCCACAGTATTAATACTTTTCTTTCTCCAAGTGCACATTTCCAGTAAACATAAGCATCTGGGTCTCAGAAGAGAGATCTGCAACACGGAGTTTTGCCAGAGTGTCTGGCAAATCATATTCACCAAATAAAAATTTATTGAAATCACGAATCCATGGATTAGTGAAGGGTATTCACCTTAATGCAGGCAGAGCTCCTACAACAAAACACCAAAATGTCTAAACGGACCACGGATGAAGAAATTAAAAAGGCCACTAATCAAAAGAAAATGTGTTCTAACTCACTAATAATTTAAGGAGTGCAAATGAAAGCATCTAGATATCCTTTTACCACCTATCATCTGTCAAACATTAAATAGAGGAAAAACAAGAAGGAACAAAAATTTTACAAATACAAATTTGAAAACGGGCTCTGTGTGTGTTTGTGTGTATGTCAGAGACAGAGAGAGAAACAGAGAGAGAGACTCAACGTTAGTAAAAGTCAAGGAAATGGAAACAGAAATAAATTTAAATGTTATGAACAATAGGTATGGAAGTAGTTAAAGAATGAGACGGCTCGCACACTTTTTGAGGAAGTTTGAACTATTGAAATCAAGTCCCAGGGAAGATGTTTAAACACATAATTGAGGGAAATCTTTTCACATGTGCAAAAGTAAGCTGGTAAGGGGCTGTTTGCTGCAGCAGAGCATGAAAGGGAAGAGGAAAAATATAGGAAGCAACCTACATGTCCATCAGGACAGGATAACTACACGAGGAAAGGGTCACAAAACCATCTCCACTCCTCTATGGGCTTCAAGGCAAAATGGAGAAAACTTTAATTCCAGAGTGAGCTGCTGATCAGGAGATAGAGAGTGGTCTCCCTGATTAATTCAACCCCCCAAACTCCCCTCATCTGAGTATTGGTCATAGCGGATGGTAAGTTGAATAGTTGTTAAGATGAAAGGAGATGGAACATCAAGTACAATTTCTCAAAGCTGTTCTGTACACATTACTTTCCATCCCTCTAGATCGCCTGTCCCAAGGGCAACACCTGAGCTTCTGCTGAGCCCCACTGATTCCGGGATCAGCCAAGGGATGTGGCCCGACACCCAGGTCTCTTGGCACCAAGAGTGGGATTTCATGTCCTCTGTCATCTTCACCACTCAGAGGGGTTGCTGAGTGACTACTCCTGGGGCCACATTATCAGGGGAGTGTGATGGACCATTTCTCCAGCCCTGGAAGCCCATTTCTGAAAGTGGGGGCTGCTCTGTGTCCTCTGTGGAGGGCGAGGGATGGAGCCTCATTCCTGTCCTGACACGTATCTGGAGAGGGGACTTCAGCTCGGTCAGCCTGAGCTTGGCTATCTGTGAAGTGGGACTCAGGACACCTTTGCCACAGAGCCGTCCTCAGGTGTAAATGAGAAACCCTGCCCAGAGTACACAGCATGTGGTGGGACTTCAGTGGCCCTTTCATTGTTGGGACACTGCAGCAGGGGCAGGCTGAGCCTCGGGCCTGAGGCAGGCACTGTGAGGAGTCACTTCTCATTGTTTCCTGTATGAGAATATACATATCTTTATGAAAGACGCAAGTATCTCTCTGATATGCCGTGACTTCAAAGTTTTGGAGAAACAAGATTCTCTACTTTCTTGGATGTTTCAGAAGCTCCTAAGAGCTGCCCCACATCGTGCCTCTGCGCAGACCCTAATCCAGTTCCTCACCTGCTGAGCTCAGTGAGACGTGATACCAGGGCAGCAAGGTGTGGCATTTGCCTTACTGCTGCTCTGGACTGACCTGTGTCTTAATACATTGATAGGAAAATTCTGGACCCGCCCCAGTCACCAGTGCAGGGGCCCTCAGATCGTGCATGATCCAGCCACGTCATGCCAGGATTTCAGCCATCTGCTGCCTCCCTGACAGGAAAAAATCCAAAAATTACTAGGATTCTGTGACACATCCCTCCTTGGTCCCCTCATACTCATGCCACCACAAGCCTCTCTCTCTTTATCTCTCTCTTCTCCTTCAAAATCAAAGTTCCAGAAAGTGGTTTTTGCATTCCCTGCTAACATTCTTCACTTCCCACTGACCCCTTATCTCACCGCACTATCAAGTCTGTCCCCAAGTCGGCAATGAATGGGCTCCCACCAAGGTCACAGTTACCTTTTTGTCACTAGCTCCAGATATTTGGTATAAATATATTAACATACTGAGTGCTACGTTAAAAGCCACGTAGAATACACACGATTGTACAGACTGCTTGTGTCACTGAACAACAAACCTTTGCCTCATAGGGGGTCTGCGAGCACCGAAGGACTCAATACATCAAAAGCACTTGGTACATAACACATTTTAGTCATTTTTCTTTCTTTTTATACGTCTTTATTGGCATTACCCTCCCCACATGCACGAAAAATAGGATATAGACTGATGTGTATTCACAATCGGTGACATTTGGGGCATGTTGTTACTGAGTGTCTTAGTCTCCTGGGGCCACCACAACACATTACCATGAACTTCGTGGTTTAAATCATCAGAAGTGTATTTACTCAGAGGTCTGGGGACCAGAAGTGCGAAATCAAGGCGTCAGCAGGCCCCTGCTCCCTCCGAAGACTCTAGGGGAGAATCCATCCTTACCTCTTCTAGTGTCCGGTCGCTTCTGGAGCTCCTTGGATCATGGCAGCGTAACTCCAGTCTCCTCCTCTGTCTCCACATGGGCTTCCTCCCTGGGTGTGTGTGAGATCTCCCTCTCCTTTCTCTTAGGTGAGCCCTAAATCCTAGGTGATTTCCCCTCAAAATCCTTACCGAATTAGATCTGCAAAGGCCCTATTTCCCACGAAGGGCACGTTCAAACACGTGAGGGGGTTAGGACATGGACATTTCTTTCCGGGGGACACAAATCATACCCACTACAATGAGGCAAGAAAATTGCCAAACTGCATGTAAGATGAGTTCTTATCTTTTGTAGCTAAAAACGCACACATACGCAAACATGCATAAATATATATATATGCTCGCATAAGAAAACTGCTGGAAAAAAATAATGCAGATGAAAACATGCAGGGCTTCTCTTTGGGTGGTACGTTTTGGGGTAATGATATTTTCCCGTTATCTATTTTTACCTATAATAAATACTTAATGCTCTTGCAACTATATATTAGAAAAAGGAGGAGAGAAGCAAGAGCATTCCCAGCCCACTCACAGAAAAGCCTTTAGAATGGCAATGTCCCTGATGCACAGGAAGGGTGACGAGATGTCTGGGAACATGCTAGATTATAACAGGACAAGTGTCATCTCAACTCGAAACCACAATGATTACTATCAAATTTTATTTATTTTTATGTTTTTATTGGTCCTGACGTTTGTTGCCAATCATTTTCTTATTTTTTCTCTCCAAAGCCCCCAGTACATAGCTGTATATTCTAGTTGTAGGTCTTTCTGGCTGTGCTACATGGGACGCCACCCCAGCATGGCCTGATGAGCGGTACTAGGTCCGCACCCAGGATCCAAACTAGCGAAAGCCCGGGCTGCTGAAGCAGACAGCGTGAACTTAACCACTCGGCCATGGGGCCGGTCCTATCATCAATATTTCAAATTCTTGTGTGTTTAATTGGGGGAAAAACCTGTATCTAGATTGACTTACTTGCTGTGCCCTGAGGAACAGTAAGGTTGAGGGTCTCATCGGATGAGCAGCAGTGGTGAACACTGGTTAGATGTGGGCCCAGCAGCCGCACAGAATCTGTTCGGATCTCAGTCTGTGACTTGCTAGCCCTGCCTCTGCTGTGCCTCACTGATGTTTAAAGTTGGGTGACGACAGCTCCTCCTCACGGGTTGTGGTGAGGACGAAGTGAGTAAGCATAGGGTTAGCACGTACGACAGTGTGGGGCACAGAGAGAGTCAGCGATAATACCAACCATTCTTATCACTACTGTCATCCCAAATGGACCATTAGTGCCTCGGCTGCCATTTTTATTATTATGTGGGCTCATATTGATGGGCGTGGATTGACCTTCATAATATGACGTTTATTTTAAAATGCGTTTTACTAAACTGTAAGTAGGACATAAATTTGTTTTATACAAGAATTCTCGCTAATAAATGCAGAAGAAATTGTAGAAGTAAAACATGATACTTTGCAAATATTAATGGGTTGAATTGTGTCTCCCCCCCAAAAATAAGTTGGAGTCTTAACCCGCGTATCTCAGGACGTCACCCTATTTGGAACTATGATTGCGGCAGATGTAATCAGTTATGATGAGGTCATCCTGGAGTAGGGTGGGCCCCTGAACCAAGGGGACTGGAGTCCTTATGAGAAGACAGCCACGTGAAGACAGAACAACAGGGGTAACACCATGTGACCACGAAGGCGGAGACTGGAGTCACACAGCTGCAAGCCAAGAAACGCAAAGCCTGTCAGCAACCAACAGAAGGCAGGAAGAAGCACAGAGAGATTCTGCGACAGCTTTCAGAGGGAGCACGGCCCGGCACCACCATGATTATGGACGTCCGGCCTCCAGAACTGTGAGACAAGACGTGTCTATTGTGAAGCCGTCCAGCTTGCGGGACTTTGCTATGGCAGCCTTGGAAGACGAATGCAGTCCCTCATACGGAAAACACTAAGTATTACTGAGAATAAAGAACTGCTCCCTTCTTGAGAGCAGACACAGCTATTTCAATCTGAGTTGCAGGAGAAACTGACACCAAAACTAGACATTGAAGGATTCAACATTTTAAGAACCTTGTTGCAAATGCAGAGCAGTGCTCTTCAAACTTGGACGAATACCGCATCCAACAGGAGAAATTGCTCAACATGCAGACACCTCCCACCCCACCTCCCCTTTCTGGATGCAGGAGACCTAGGGTGGGCCGTGCATCTGCTGTTTCAACCAGCACCCATGACGATTTTGTGACCCAGCCCACGGACCACACTTGGAGAAATCCTGACCTAAGTATCTGACGTTTTGTGCTATTAATTTGATGTCTGCCATGCAGAGTTCCGTGATATCTGGGGTGTCTCTGTTAATGTAATTCCTTGAAAGTGCACTGGTCCTTCCTCCCACCTACGAGCACAGATTGCTTTCCCACATGGGATCACACTCAAACTCCAGAGGATTCCTGGGTGGCCGGCAGCAATGGGTACCGTCATCCTGCTGTATAGACAGGACTGGTGGAAGAGGAGCGACTTACCTAAAGTGTCCCAGTGATGGGACCCTGATCTCCTCACTCTTGCTCCAGGAACCTGTCTGCACACGCGCCAGCACACTTGGTTCTTCTCTGTCAGCTCCTGCTTCTGAGGCTCAGAGTCCACACCCTCCTCTGACGGCCCACTAGAAGGAGAGTCAAGGGATAAGACGGCACATGGACTGGAGTAAAGTGAGAGGAGGGGAAAGCACATGAACACGGGGAAAGGGGTGAAGGTGGCCTTGTCTGTCCCCACTTGTCCACTGGAAGCTGTGCAATGATGCTTCGCCTCTTCCCCAGCTCCATCACACAGACCCTCTCGTCCACACAGTGACACTGAAGCTCACACATCATGGAAATAGGGGCTTATCCCTGGTGGCTGTTACATGTCCAAGTATTCTCTCTGGGAGTCATGCTACTATGTTATGTCAGGGGCCTCACACTGTCAGAATGAAGGAGGCAAAGTTGGAATGGGGAACTAACATTTAGAGCCCACCAGATGCTACACAGTGTAGACTGTCATTTTCAGACTTTTTCTCTCTATATCCTCAAGGCAGTGCTCTGAGGTGGGCATCATTACTTCCTTTCTACAGATGGGCAGAGACTCAGGGTCAGGGAACAAAGTACATGCTCAGAGGAATCTAGGGAGGCATCGAGTAGACGCAGAAGCCAACCTGCTGGGGCTAACAGTGGCCAATCCTGGGACAATGTGAGCATCAAAAGAAATAATTATAATGTCAGATGGTAACCCTCTGAGCAAAAGAAACACCTATGAGTCACAGTAATAGTCATACTAATAAAATAACTGCAATCACGCGCCGCATGATGATGTTCCAGTCTTTGACAGACCGCATATATGACAGTGGCGCCATAAGATCAGTACCACATAGCCTAGGTGTGCAGTAGGCTATACCATCGAGGTTTGTGTGATGTTCGCAGTGATGTTCGCACAATGACAAAGTCACCTAAACATGCCTTCCTCAGAAGGTATCCCCGTTGTTAAGCGAAGCCCGACTGTACAAGAATAAATAAATGACAGATGAGAAGGGAAAGCTCTCCCCAACATTTGAATGTCAATGTAGAAATCCAGAAGGAATGGCAGAATGATAAAAGCAACACCTAACACCATCACAGTAATGCCTGAGTCAGGCGAGAATCAGGACTCAATTTTGAGTCTGTACCAAATCCCACAGCAGTCACTGAGTCACCGTGGTAACCATGCTGGCCAAGGAAAGCTGGGAAAAACAAACAGCGACCACCCTGACTTGTTTCCTAACATGTGCTGGGAGCTGAGCAGGACTGACAGAACACACAGTAATCAACCTCGAACATTCCTCACAACAAACACTCCTCACAGCCTCACCAATAAACATACACGCACACACGTGGACCCACATTCACACACACGTGCTCTCCCTCTTTCTCTTCCCACCCAAGAGCCCAGGAGTTCAGCAAGGTGCATTTGTTTGGGATAAAGAAGAAATCTCCACAATTCCACTCTAACCACGCAAATAAACTTGAAAGCTACTAAACAATTTCATTTTAGTGACTGATTTTTCTGGAGATGACCTGTAGAATGTTCTCTGGGACATTTTTCTCCCTAGTTTCAGTACACTGCAAGACACATCTAAAAGCTAATAGGAAAATCTACGCAAATGAATATTGTGATGGTAAATCTGATGCACTGACTTGGCAGGGCCACAGTGCCCAGATATTTGATCAAATGTTATTCTGGATGTTTCTCTGAGAGTGTTTTTGAATGATACATGCATCTATATGGGTAGACTATGAATAAAGCAGTCAGCCCTCTGTAATTTGGGTGGGCCTCATCCAATCAGTTGAAGACACGAAGAGCACAAACGGCTAATCTCCCCTGACCCAGAGGGAATTCTGCCAGGAGACTGCCTGTGGACTTCATCGACAACATCAGCTCCTCCAGGCTCACCAGCAGACTGCCCACAGGCTCCAACTGTCACTCTTTCCTGAGGCTCCAGCCTGCCGGCCTCCCACCTCAGATTCTGTCAGGCCTCCACAGTCTCATGAGTCACTTCCTTAAAATAAATGTCTATCTATATATAAACATCCCACTTTTTCTGATTCTCTGGAGAACCCTGACTAATACAGGTGTTAAACACAAAGAATCCTTTCCATCCTAGCGTAACCTGTGCTTTCAACCAAAAAGATTCTCCTGCAACATTTGACTGCTGACACTTCAGTGAAAACATAATACCTGGAAATTGTAATGAAAAATACTGCCATTGACAATAGCATCAAAAAGCATGAAACACATAGTGATAATCTATGTAGCACATCTATGTCCACAGATGTGCAAGGCCTGTACTCTGAACACTGCAAAACATTGTGGAGAGAAAGAAGAGGAGGCTTAAATAAATGGAGGAACACACTGTCTTCATGGGTCAGAAGACTCAGTTTTGTTATGATGTCTATTCTCAACAAAATGATCCATAGATTCAATGCAGTCGCAATAAAAATCTTAGCATACATTTTTGTTAAAGAAATTCACAGGCTTATTCTAAAAGTCGTGTGGAAATGCAAAGGGCCTAGGCTATGAAAACAACTTTGACAAAGAACAAAGTTGGAGCATAAGCACCACCTTAATTCAAGACACATTATAAATCTACAGTAATCAAGATGGTGTGGTAGCACGGTGAAGGAAGAAATGTACATCAAAGAAACAAATAGAGTCCAGAAACAGACCCCCACATACATGGACAACTGATTTGCACAAAGCTACAAAGGCAATTCAGCGGAGAAAGGACAGTCTTTCAACAAATGGTGCTGGGACAAGTGGATATGCGTACACACAAACATAAACTGCGATCCATATATCACACCATATGCAAAAGTGATCTCAAAGCGAATCACATACCTAAACATAAAAGCTAAAACTATAAAACTTCTAAAAAAAGAACAGGAGAAAATGCTTGTGACCCTAGGATAGGTGAAGATTTCTTAGATATGACATCAAAAGCATAAATGAATTGATATGCCAGACTTCCTCAAAATTAAAAACTTCTGTTTTCCAAAGAGACTCTTGAGAGAATTAAAAGATAAGCCACCGACTGGGAAAAAAAATTTGTAAGTCATGTATCTGATAAAGGATTTGTATCCAGAATAAACAAATCTCACAATGGTCAAGAAGAAAAAAAAGACACGTCAGTAAATAAGTGGGAAAAACATTTGAACAGATACTTCACCAAAGAGGATATACAAATGTCAGATAAGCATAGGAAAATGTGCTCAACAGCATCAGTCATTAGAGAAATGTCAGCGAAAACTACAATGGGTTAGCACCACACCCCCCCGAGAAAGGCCAAAACGAAAGAGTGACCATGGCAAGTCCTGGCAAGGTTGTGGAGGATGGAACTCTCACACGCGGCTGGTGGTAATCACAAAAGGTCAACCACTTTGGAAAACAGTTTAGCAGCTTCTTGCAAAGTTAATTTTACAACTACCACGACCCAGCCATTGTCCTCCTAAGTACTGACTTAGGGAAAAAAGGCATCTGTTCAAGCAAAGACTTATACCCAAGGGTCCACAGCAGCTTTATTTACAAGAGCCTCAATTTGGAAACAACACAAATATTCATTACCAGGTGACTGGATGGATCAAACTGTGGTATATCCATTCACAGTCAGGCACCACAATAACGACATTTTGGTTGACAATAGACCACATATACGGCAGTGGTCCATAAGATTAATACCACATAGCCTGGGTGTGCAGTAGGCCATACTATCTAGGTCTGTGTAAGTACACTCTAGGATGTTTGCACAATGACGACATCCCCCCAACAATGCATTTCTCAGAACGTATCCCTGTCGTTGAGAGACACGTGACGGTAATGGAATATTAGTCAACCACAGAAAAGAAGGAACTATTTGTACATGCAACAAATGGATAATTCTAGAAATATTTAGGTTGAAGGAAAGAACACAGACAAAAAAGAATACACATTGCATGATTCAATTCACATAGAATTACATGAAAAGAGAACTAATCTACAGTGGAGATGGATATGTTCACTATGTTGACTGTAGTATTGGATCCACGGTGCATATATATATCACAGCTTGTTAGAGCATATGCTGTAAATATGCACAGTGTATCGTATGTCATCCAAACCTCAATAAATATTTGAGATATACTAATATATTCATACTTCTCTGATGCAATTAATCAGGTGAAAGAGTCCCATGATTATGCTCTTGTAGTGTTAACAGGTCCACACTATGTCTTATCGAATTGGTCCACACTACATATAACCAAAATAGAAATAATCATTGGCGATGCAATAAATCCAAATATCTAGGGAAAGCTGACATCCATTTCCCTCTGAAGTAAAGAAATAAAATTATTATGTCTTAAGAAAATAATCCCGGTGATTTTGGGTCATGTGCCTGAATATCATTATATAGAGCAAACTCTAAGGTAATAAATATTTTTTAAAATGTTAAGTTCTAGTAACCGACTTTAAAATAACACTTGGAAGTTTTCTGTCTTTAGAATAAAATGCACTTACAAGAGGAAAAAAGCCATGGTCACCAGGGAAGAATTTACATGACAACGTCAAATTGCCAGAAAGATGCAACTACTGCATATTTCCACACCCATCTGAAAGATACAAGGGAATCACTGAATATTAAGTATATGGTGAAAACAATGTAGGTATATTTATTGCAAATGCACGGTAAAGACCAAATACCTTCCCAAGTGGACAATCCATTGCTTTTTGGCAAAAAAAAAAAAAAAAAAAGACTTCTCTAATTTGGGCTTCAGGGCTACTACAGAGCATGCAGCTGCTGAAGAAATGGATTCCATCTGCTAAATGTCTTCTTTCATGAGGGGATCAAATCAGCTTCTCTCCTTTGAGGCTCCTTTGTGAACCTCACAGGACGGATTCCACAACATGCTTTCGTTGGAACCTAAGAAGTCACTCGGGCCGGGCCTCCTATCCCAACAGGGATGTGAAGGGCTGGGGTCTCCTGAGGACGGCTGCCCTTGAATCTGGAGCAGATGGTTCAGCAGCCAGCAGGACACAGATCCTCAAAACCTGCCTCCTTCAGACGCCTGATAGGAGCTTGGCCACTGGCATGAAGAGCTGCACAGGGAGAGACAGATCCAGCAAGCACTAGGCTTTCCTGGAGTAACAGTGTACCCCACACCAGGCTAGGCACTGGGATAGTGATCATAACAACCAGAGAGTACAATGGGATTCCAACTCCAGTCTTTTTACTCTCTTTTCCTCCTCTATCCCCTAACAACAAAGTTGAAAACAATAACAAGTGGCCGGAATTCATGCAGACATTCACGGTCCTGCAATAACCACAAGGCCATGGGCTTACTCACGTGTTGTCACCGAACGCTCCCAGCGATCCTGGGGGTTGAGCATTCTCATCCCATTTGACAGAGGGGGGAGCTGGGGCTGACAGAGAGCCGTTCCCTGCGTCACCTCCCGCGCCCCTGCCTTTAGAAGGAAAGTATCTCCAGGACACCCCTGGGGCAGGATGCCACACTCGCTGGGACCGGCGGGATCCCAGCGTCTTTCCCTACGAGACCGTCTGGGAACCAAGTCCCAAAGCGGGAGAGAGGCGACTTGGATGTGGGCCCCTTGGTCTCCCCCACACCCCGGGGCAGCTCAGCCCCCACCGCAGAAACCCACACCCTCAGCTGAGGACCAAACAACGGAACGTGAGACCTGCACTTCTCGCGAGGCCACGTCTGTCCCTATTAAAAAGTCGTCACGCTCGCCATGATGACGTCAGATTTCTACGGCAACCGCGAAACAAAGCAAAGCATTGTTAATGCGAAACGCTAAAATTCACAAGCAAGATGTGAGATATTAATATTTATGTAGCCAATCACACAGCTAAGTTATTCATAGAGCGAAAACTACAGGAGGTGCCAGGGGAAACAGGAAGAGACACGCTCATAATAGGTGATTCTAACACACTTCTTTTCATCCCAAAATGGTCAAGTGGAGACAGGCGAATAACTGCAGAGACGACCTGGGCAACCTCATCCCAAGGGTACATCTTATAGGCAGATCTGCTGAACTGTGAAGCCTGTTAGACAATGCACAGTTTTCAGATGAGCATGGGGCACTCATGAATATTGACTCCATTGAGGCTGTGAAACAAATCTTGGGTCCAAATAGAATACACATTAAAATTGCAGAATTTGATGAGGATAATGATAATGCAAACACAATGTATAAGAATCTAGCTAAAGCGGCCGTCCGAGGATATTTTAAAGCACCAAATACCTCTATCAATAAAAACGAAAAAAAATGAATTAAACCTTCAACTCAAAAAGCATGATAAAGAACCACACGAAAACGAAGACAATGAGGTGGAAAGAAGAGTTAAAGGGAAAAGAAGAAACGACTCGGTTAAGAAACAACATCTCTGTTGAGGATCAGAGCAGTTGGGAAGGGAAGGCAGCAAATACTGGCGTGGTGGGTGATGCGCCAAATACTGTGCTGGGATCTTGAGGGAAGTCTGCCCTGGAGCTCCCCACAACGCTCCCTTGAGGGTGAGGATCAGGTTTGTGTGTGTGTGTGTGTGTGTGTACACACACAATTTTTGGAAAGGTTGTGAACGATGCAACTCACACACTAAATCCAGTTTCTTAACCAGCTCTACCTGCTTTAGCAAGTTGGAGGATGGGACATTTACCCTGTTTATCTGTGCTTATGTGCATACTGAAAACATGCAAAACAATACTATATATTGTTTAGGGAAGCTCTCACAAGGAGCAAAAATAAAGCAATGTATTGGAATAATCATCATTCCATTCTGGTTAGTGATTATCTCTAGGGGAGAAACGAGGAGGAGGAAAGATTTTCTAAACCGGGATCAGTTCGAGGGCTCCCTATGCTTTTGACCTGAGATATTTCATAAGTAGCGGAGCTTTCAGAAGATACAATTAAAAAATTTTTTTTTAAAGATTGGCACCTGAGCTAACAACTGTTGCCAATCTTCTTTCTTGTCCCCAAATTCCCCCAGTACATAGTTGGATATTTTAGTTGTGGGTCCTTCTAGTTGTGGCATGTGGGATGCCACCTCAGCATCGCCTGAAGAGCGGTGCCATGTCCGCATCCAGGATCCGAACCGGAGAAACCCTGGGCCGTCGAAGCGGAGCGCGCGATTTTAACCACTTGGCCTTGGGGCCGACCCCGGAAGATGCAATTTTTCTCGTGAAAAACATCCATATTCATTTTAGCAAACGGTTAAGCAATTGCAGAGGTTAAAAATACCAATACCCAGCAATCCCATCATGACCGAAATTCACATTGTGCTATTTCATTCCATTGTGGCTTTTGGTTGAAGCGTGCGTGCACAGGTACTACATATGCCCTACATATACAATTCATATAACTGTTAGCATACCATATGTACAGATTAGTATCCTGCATTTTCTGTTATTTTTGGTTTTGCTTTTATCTTAAGTACTTACAAGTGGATGAAGTGTTCTGATGAAATGCCAAGGTATGAGATATGATCTAACTTTGTATTTTAATGAACCCTTTACCAGCTGACCCAACCCCAATTCTTGAACAATGCATCTGATTGGAATGCCATCCCTGTAGCATATTAAATAATGTTATATGTCTGGGTCTACTCATGAGCTTTCTATAGCCATCCTTTGGATGGGTGGTAGGAATAATAATATTATTATTAATAAACAATAATAAGAGACACCAAAGATTACAGGGCACATAGCAGATAAATTTCTCACTCTAGATCATGCAACCGGAAGTGATAGTTCCCAGTGTCACATCGTGGTCTTCTGACCCCGAAGTCCATGCCCTTAACCACTGTTTCTATATTGAGTGTTCTTCTGTGTTAGGCTGGAGGCCAGCAAAGGGAGGGACACACCAAGGCCCTGTGGTGAGTTAAAGGGTCTGGCAAGTGGGACACAGGTTTGGTGACTCCCATCTTCTATCTAGCCAACCCATTATTATTCTTTGCTCTTCTGTACTGTTTTTGCTTCCTAGGGCTCAACGTGAAATTGCTTCATCCATGGGAAACTAGAAAGAAAATAAGAGACCAGAAATCAGGTGGAATAAAAGGGTTGATGAGATGGGACCAAAGTTCACTTCTTTTTTTTTCTTTTCTGCTTTTTCTCCCCCAATCCCCCCAGTACCTAGTTGTATATTTTTTAGTTGTGGGTCCTTCTAGTTGTGGCATCCCATGTGGGATGCCGCCTCAGCATGGCCTAATGAGTGGGGCCATGTCCATGCCCAAGATCTGAAAAAGTTCACTTCTTGCTGCTACATTTCCAGATACATTCTGTTTCAAACCTTCTGTTTTATGGAACACGGGTATTTTTTTCTTGGAACTAGGAATCTCTCTTCTAAGAATCTAGCCAAGAGATTCAGTACAAAGAAAGAAAAAGTCATAAGCACAAAACCATTCCTGGCAGAACAAATCATAAGGGCAGAAGACTAGAAACATGACAGATGTCAACCGATAAGGGACTGGTTGAATAATCTAAGCTACAGCTACATCCTAGAGTACTATGCAGCCATGAAAAGGAATGAGGACCCCCTCTCTGTACTGCTGTGGAGTGATCCCCAGGATACATTAGGTAAAAAAAAGGAAGGTATGGAAAAATGAATAGAGCTGCTGCCATTCAATATCGTAGGCACCAGCCACATGTGCTATTTAAATTAATTAAATTGAGAGGAAAATAGATATTCACTTCTTTAGTCCCACTTATCATGTTTCAGGTGTTCCAAAGCCACAGGTAGCTGCTGGCTATAGTGTTGGATAATGAAGACACAGAAATTTCCATCTTTGCAGACATTTCTGTTGGATGGTGCAGGTGTAAAATATGCCACTTTTTACCTATGAAAGAGGGAAGAAACTAACATACATTTTATGTTTGCTTATATTTTTAAGAATCAGAAGTTAAAAGTTTAAAAAAATGACAGGGGGCTGGCCCCATGGCCTAGTGATCATGTTCGGCGCACTCCACTTTGGTGGGCCAGGTTCGGTTCCTGGGACAGATCTACACCAGTCGGCAGCAGCCATGCTGTGGCAGTGACCCACATACAAAATAGAGGAAGATTGGCACAGACGTTAGCTCAGGGCCTATCTTCCTCACCAAAACAAACAAACAAACAAACAAAATAGCCAACCTGAAAAGGCTCCTACTGGCCCAAGGTAGAACAATTTGAATTTCAAATAAAATACTGAATGCAATGGATTAAAACACATCCAATATAGAAAAATGTAGAGCTCATGATGACATTCTAAAAGAAAAAAAATCCAAACAAAATCAATTCATTTTTCACCTTTAAAGGACCCTAAAGAGACAACTCATTGTTTTCAAAACTGGAAATATTGCCAAAGAATCAAACGTTCGTCCTCTCCTTCCTGTGTGAACCATACCTCAGTGGAACCTAATAGTTGATGAGGGGAATTTCCTTTTATAGAAGAATTCCACCCAATAAATGCAGAAGAAATTGTGCAGCTAAAACATCACCCTTTTGCAATCTCTAATGAAATGCAGATCTAAGCGAGGACCTTTGGAGGCTGCAAAAAACACAAGTTGAAAAGCACACGGGAAACTTTATAACGGATGAAATTAGCTGACAACACCCGAACCCAGTAATCGATCCCAACATCACAAAAAGAGAGACAACCGTACATGAAAAGCATCCTGGGATGACTCTATAAGCATAAATAACACCACATCTAAGGTACTTTTGCCAAGAAATCTGGATGGGATCAAGCCTCTACATCTAATCACCAATTTAATGGAAATAGGGGAAAGAGGCCAGACACACACAACACAATAGGGATACAATCAGCAAAATCCAGAATGCAAACTCCACACGACAAAACTTGCAGTCTCCGAAGCAAATATTTTTGGAAGGTGTGCTGGTTAATTTCGTGCGTCAACTCGACTGGGCCACAGACTCTTTAGACACCTGGTCAAGCTTTGTTCTCTGTGTCTCTGGGGGTGTTTCTGGATGAGATTAGCATTTGGGTTGGTAAACTAGGTAAAGCTGATGGCCCTTCCCAATATAGGGGGGCCTCATCCATCAACTGAAGACCGGAATAGAACAAAAAGTTCGTCTTTTACTGCCTTCGGACTCAAACTGAAAAAATCAGCTCTTCTTGGATCTCGAGCTTAACAGCTGTTGGAATGGAGCTCACGCCATCGGCTCTCCTGTCTCAGGCCTTGGACTTGGACTGGAACTACACCAACGGCTCTCTTGGGTCTCTAACAAGCCGGCTGCAGGTCTTGGGACTTCTCAGCCTCTACCATCACGTGAGCCAATTCCTTAAAATAAATCTTTTCCCTCTCAGTCTCTCTAGTCAATTAGTTCTGTTTCTGTGGAGAGCCCTGACTAATGCAGAGTTTGGTACTGAAAGTGGTTCTAAAGGAACAGAAATTTAAGGATGACTTTTCTGAATCAGTTCTGGAGTTTCTGGAATTGGCTCCCTATTCTGAGTAGATTTAAAGATGCTAATGACTCCATTTCCAGTAGTGGAGAGAGCACTGATAGTCCAGGTTTGATCTGGGAATAGAGATAAACAAAAGTATCACCGCTGGATACTCCTAATCGACCAATTACAAGAAGAAAGGAGGTGGGTGACTGTGTATATGACATTTTTGAACATTTGAGGCAGACTAACAAATATAATGACACTGGCTGGTTGGTTCTAATGTCACTGGGCAAAATGGAGAAAGAAAATGATGAGCTCAGGAAGTGGAACTCCCAGCTCAAGCACCACATAAATCACCGGTAAACTTCTATTTGTGCCCTGAAGGAGATCCTTATTTCCTGTAGCCACAGGGCTGAGATTGCTGAAAATCAAACCCAAAATCTCATCCTGTGAAACAACAAGCTGCTGACTGGAAGAAAACAGTTGCAAATTATATATGTGATATAGGACTTGTGTACAGAATAAAGAAGATCTCTCAAAAGTCAACAGGAGGAAAATAGACACTCCAATAGATAAACTGACAAATGATTCGAAGAGATACTTCATCCAAGAAGATACAGAAATGGCAAAGAAGCACGTGAAAATATTCACCATCATTCGTCACTAGGGAAATGTAAATGAAAACTAAATGAGATACTACTATACCCCAGTGAGAATGGCCACAATGAAAAAGACTGATCATACCAAATGTTGGCAAGATTGTGAGGGATGGAACTCACACACTAATAGTGGCAATGAAAGATGGTGTGAGCACTTTGGAAAGCAGTTTGTCAGTTTCTTAGAGTGTTAATATTGCATCTACGATATGATCCAGCTGTTGTACTGGTAAGTATGCATTCCAGAGGAAGAAGGCATACGCCCATGTGAGGACCTATACACCAATGTTCATAGCAGATTTATTTATTAGAGACCCAACTGGGAAAAAAATCCAAATTTCCTGCAAGAGTTAAATGGATAGAACAAATTCTGGCATATCCATATAATGGGAAACGACTCAGCAATAAAAAAGAAAGAACTACTGACACATGGAACAAAAGAGGTAAATGAAAAAATAAATAGGCGTCCAGTTTCTTGTCTGGCATGTAAGGAGCTTGGAAGTCAGCACTGCATCTTAGCAAGTAAAAAGATGAACAAACTGAAAAATCAACAACTTTTCTTAGATTGATCAGAGAAGTGAGGGCACAGGGTAAATCGCTGACCCCCAAATTGAAGAGACAGACAGGAGAATATACAGAGTCGCAACTTACCAGAGCAGAAACCTCCTCAGGAACAAGCACCGAGGTAGGACCAGCACCAATACGTAAGTCACAAATTTGTGGAGGCTCAGCGTGGCTAAGTCTGAGAGTTAGAAAGTCCAGGGGAACCTAGGCAGTGGCAGCCTCCCCCGCTTTTGTGTGTTTTATCTCCTGGACTTCTGCTAGGTTCTCACCATGAATATTGAAGAAAAATCCCCTTGTGTTTCCAGCTGGGGGAGGGGGAAATGGAACCATGTTGAAATACGCCAGACCATTCTGTTCTTAACAAGCAAGGTCGGCCATCAGGAGAAACTATTTATCCGCGGCCTAACAACCTGAGATTTTATCAGATCCTGACTGACTTGGGGGAAGGGAAAGACCCACGTCCAGCTGGTTCTAGCCACCTCGTCCCACTGAAGGGGAGGATAAAAAGCTGAGAAGCAGCATGTGTGAAGTACGCAGTCCAGAGGCACAGGCTCACTACCAGCCTGAGACCTAATCTGGACCATAAAATGCTTTCCCTCCTGCCATGGCCTATCACCACATGACCAAAGGCCTATTTACACCAATTCCCTTTACCCAGGACATTATGGCTGGCTATTAAAAAAAGATTTGAAGACATACTAGAAGGCAAAAACAGAGTTGGAAGACACACGGCAAGCATCAGAATGAGACTCATATATGGCAGGGATGTTGGAATTACCAGACTGGGAATTTAGAGCAACAATTATCATGTTAAGGGCACTAATGGATAAAGTACACAGCATGCAAGAACACGAGGGTAATGTAAGTAGAGAAATATAAATTCTAAGAAAGAACCAAAAAGAAATGCCAGAGATCAAAAACACTGTAGAGAAAGGAAGAATGCTTTGATGGGTATATCAGTAGACAGGACATGACTGAGGAAAGAATTTCTGAGTTTGAAGATGTCTCAATAGAAACTTCTAAAAGTGAAAAGCAAAGAGAACAAAGACTGAATAAACCAGAGCAGAATATGTAAGAACTGTAGGACAGTACAAAAGGGGTAACAGACATGTAATGGGAATAACGAAAGGAGAAGGAAGCAGGAACAGAAGAAAGATTTGAAAGAATCACTAAGAATTTCCCCAACCTAACGTCAGACAACAAACCACAGATCCAGTAGCTCAGGGAACACCAAGCTGGATATATTCCAAAAAAATTATGCTTGGCATACCCTTATCAAACTACAGAAAATACAAGATAAAAAAAATCTTGAAAAAGTCCGAGGAAATAAACACCTTAGCTATAGAGGAACAAAGATAAGGATTACATCTTACTTCTCAGAAACCAAGCAAGCAAGGGGAGAGTGGAGTGAAATATTTAAAGTGTTCAGAGAAAAACCCCAACAACCTAGAAATGTGTACCCTGTGAAATTATCCTTCAAAAGTGAAGGAGAAATAACGACTTTCTGGGAAAAACTGAAATTGAGTAAATTTGTTGCCAGTAGTCTGCGTTGAAAGAAATATTAGTAGAAGTTCTTTAGAGAGAAGGATTATAATATAGGTCAGAAAGTCAGATCTACAAAAACAGGAGGAGCACTGAAGAAGGAAAGTAAAATAAAAACTGTTTTCTTATTCTTAATTAATCTAACAGATAACAGTTTGCTCAAAATTATAATAGCCACAATGAATTATATATTTTTATATAAAAATATATGCTTAAGTATAAGTGAAATGAATGACAGCAATGATACGAGGGATGGGAAGAAGGAATTAGGATTGTTTGTGTTAGAAGGTACTTGCTCTACCTGTGAAACAGTACAGCATTATTTGAAAGTGTACTTGGGGGCCAACCCCTTGGCATAGTGGTCAAGTTTGTGCCTTCTGCTTCAGCGGCCCAGGGTTCGCCACTTCGAATCCTGGGCACGGACCTACACACTGCTCATCAAGCCGGGCTGTGGTGGCATCCCACACAGAAGAACTAGAATGATTTCCAACTAGGATATACACCTATGTACTGGGGCTTTGGGGAGAAAAAAAGAAAGCGCACTTGGATTAGTTATAAATGTATATTGCAAACTGTCAGGAAGCCACTCAAAAGAAAAAAATTATAATCGATATTCTAAGAAAGAGGAGAAAATGGAATCACATCAAATGTTCAATTAAAACCACGAATGGCAGAAAAAGAGTGGAAGACAAACAGAAAAAGAGAACAAGGACAATATTTAGAAACTACGAAAACAAATATGGTAGATATTAATCCAACTATATCAATAATCACTATAAATGTCAATAATTGAAATACATTAATTGAAAGAGAGATGTCAGAGTGGATCAAAAAACAAGACCCCACTATATGTTGCCTATCAGAAGCCATCTTTAAGTATAAAGATACATAGAGATTGAAAGTAAAGGTACTGAGAAAGATAAACTATGCTGACAGTAATCAAAAGAAAGTGGGAGTAGGTATAAGAATTTCAAACAGAGCCGACTTCAGAGCAAGGCAAGTTATCAGGGTTAAAGAGGGGCATTACATAATGATAAGGATGTCAGTTCCCCAAGAAGACATAACAGTCCTTAATGTCTATGCACCTAACAGAAGAGCATCATAACAGGCAAGGTCCAAACTGACAGAACCGCACTGAGAAATAGGTGAATCCACTAAGCTATAGACTGAATGTTTGTGTTCCTCCAAAATTCATATGTTGAAACGAATCCCCAGGGTGATGGCATTTGCAGCTGGGGCCTTTGGGAGGTGATTAGCTCCTGAGGACAGAGCCCTCACGAATGGGAGGAAGTGCCCTTATAAAAGAGGTCCCTCCACCGTCTGTGCTCCAGGTACATGAAGGGAGGCAGGGTCCGGCAATTAGCAGCTGCTCAACTCTGATCTCTGCCTTGGAGATCAACCCACTGGAGCTGCAACCCATTAGTGGGTTGTAACATCAATTTAGTTGGCATTACGACCAGCATTTTTTTAAAGCAAACTAAACGAGAGTTTAAAGATGAATGGAATCAAATATATACTACGATGTAGGTATTTTTTATTGGTTTCAGCTATCTGCATATGTATGTTTGCACTAAAATGTAAAACATATTTTTGTGAGTTCTGGTCCAAAAAAAGAAAAAAAAACTGGGGCCGGCCTGGTGGCACAGTGGTCGGGTTCGCGTGTTCTACTTCGGTAGCCGGCAGTTCGTGGGTTTGGATCCCAGGCCAACATACAAACCGCTCATTAAGCTATGCTGTGGCGGCATCCCACATACAAAACTTAGAGGAAGACTGGCACAGATGTTAGCTCAGCGACAATCTTCCTCAAGCAAAAAGAGGAAGATTGGCACAGATGTTAGCTCAGGGCCAATCTTCCTCACTAAAATAAAAATTTTAAAAAAGTGAGAAACCCTAGTCTATAAAAGCTAGTAAAAATCTCTGATACAGATGCAAACATTACATAGGTATAACCAAATTTACTTATTAAATTCTTCAGTATGTAGGATAAAAATTTCCATATTTATCAGCCTATATACATGCAAGAATGTATATCTAAAGATATATGTTACATGAAATAGCTATAAAATAAATTTCAGAAATTAAAAATATTCATTTGATTATTATGTTCCTACTAACTTTCCTATTCGTGGAGTTAAATATGTATGTAGGAAGCAAAACAACCTATTTCTATGCTTTGGCTTTTAACATCATCAAAGCACAAGATGTTGCTGTACAACTGGAATATATATTAATATTTTTATTGTCGCTTCTTGGGAGAGTTTAATAACTCCAACTTCTTATGTTCATTTATTAAAAACCTACTATATCCCAAATCTGAAGATACTTCTGTAGGTTTTTCTACTTGAGTGCACATGAAATCAACGATTTGGTGATTCACAAAAGAATGGGTAATCTACGCGATTCCCAAACACAAGTCTTCTAGTGGACGTTAGGTATTTAATAGTTAAGAAAGCGTTTCCTGAGTGTTCATAAATAACATGTTCATGTCAAATAAAAGATAATTTAACAGCTATAAATAAATAAATAAAAGGCTGAATGTAACAAGCCAGATGAAAATAAAACGCAACGCGTGTGATTCCAGTTACACAAAATTACGGGAAGTTAAAATAATCTATTGACAGAAGATCAGAGGTTGCTTGGGGACAGCGCACGGCGAGGGAGAGGGTGGTCAGCGAGCGGAGAACTGAAATTGGAGCGCCCTGGGAATAGAATCATAATGATATGTAAGAATCTCTGGTTATTAAAAGGGACATTGCTGGGTCTCACTCTAATAGGGACAACACAGAGGTAATTATTATTTTATAAAACTCCAAATTCTTATACCTGACATTTTTAACTAACACTTGGAAAATTTCAGGCTCCTAGAAAAATTTCATTGGAGAGTGGATAAAACCAAAGTTGCCAGGAAAGAACCCATGTTATGATCTCAAATTGGGAGAAGGACCTTGTAATAAGTGCATATAGTCACATCCATTTGAGAGAAACATAGGAATCATTAATTATTATTCACACAGTCAGAAAATGTATATCAATATTTAAGGTAAATGCATGTGAGAGGTCAAGTGTCTTCCTCAAGCCGGACAATTCATTGCTTTCAGACAAATGAGGGCATCTCTAGGATGGATCTCAGGGCTACTACAGAGCATGCAGCTGCTGAAGGAATGGATTCCACTTGCTAAACCTCTCCTCCCATGAGGGGATCAAATCAGCTTCTCTCCTCTGAGGCTCCTTTGTGAACCTCACAGGAGCGATTCCACAACATGCTTTCGTTCAGATCTAGGAACTCACTCGGACCAGGCCTCATATCCAAGCAGGGATGTGAAGTGTCGTGGTCTCCTGAGGATGGCTGCCCTTGAATCTGGAGCAGATGGTTCAGCAGTCATGGAGACACAGATCCTCAGAACCTGCCTCCTTCAGACGCCTGATAGGAGCTCGGCCAGCAGCATGAAGAGCTGCACAGGCAGAGACAGATCCAGCAATCACTCTGCTTTCCTGGAGTAACAGTGTGCCCCGCACCAGGCTAGGCACCGGGATAGTGACAATGACACTGATACAAGTGGGTAGTGATCATAACACCCAGAAAGTACAACGGGCTGTCATCAGGGTCTTTTTTCTCTCTTTTCCTCCTCTATCCCCTAACGACAAAGTTGAAAACAATAACAAGTGGCCGGAATTCATGCAGACACTCACGGTCCCGCAGTAACCACAGGGCCATGGGCTTACTCACGTGTTGTCACTGAACGCTCCCAGCGATCCTGGGGTTTGAGCATTCTCATCCCGTTTAACAGAGGGGGCAACTGGGGCTCAGAGAGAGCCGTTCCCTGTGTCATCTCCCGCGTCCCTGAATTTAGAAGGAAAGTATCTGTAGGACACCCTTGGGGCAGGACGCCACACTCACTGGGACCGGCGAGACCCCAGTGCCTTTACCTACGAGCCCGCCGGGACTCTGAGTCCCAAAGCGGGAAAGACCCGCCTTGGATCTGGGTCCCTTTGTCTCCTCCACGTCCCAGGGCCGTTCATCCCCCACCGTGGGGTCTCCCATCTCAGCTGAGTACCCAACACCTGAAGGCGGGACCTGCTCTTCTCGCGAGGCCACCTCTGTCTCTATTACAATGTCGTCATGGTCGCCGTATCGCGTCAGCTTTCTGTGGCACCCGCGAAGCGCTGGAAGGTCCTTACACCCGAAATGCTTCCCATCTATCAGCCATCCAGTGCAGAGTCCTGAGAAGCTGCATCCTCTCAGCCACCCGACGCCATGGGGTCCGTCATCTGCATGAAGAGCTTTGCCCCAGGACATAAACATCCGTCAATTCTCAGCACATGTCTGACACATCCTGCATCCATCCATCCGTCTATCGGTCCGTCCAACCAGGAATTCAGTTAAGAGGTATTAACACCAAACGCTGCACCATCCCTTTGCTTAAGTTCTAGGCTTCTCCAGAATGGAAACAAGGAAGTCAAGGGTGGAAAGGGTGGTGTGGTAAATTCAGATGTTAATTCTGAGAAGAGAGGGCTCCTTCCCATTAAGATTTCACCTGGCTCAAGTCTCTTATAATTGATTTTAAAATATGCTTTAATACCTTGGACCCCTCTCCACACCTCTAGTTACTGTCCTCTTTACATATCATCCCGTTTGCACCAAAGTTCTAGGAAGAATTCTGGATACTCAACTCTCATCGCCCTGCACCTCCCCTCCAACTCAGTTTCATCCCTCATCGAATGGGGCTGTGTTCCCCCTCACTGCCACTGAGAGCACACTTGCCAACTCAACAACCACCTCTTTGTCACCTTTATCAATCAAGAATATTGAAATAGGGGCCGGCCCGGTGTTTGAGCGGTTAAGTTCGCGAACTCCGATTCAGCGGGCAGGGTTTTGCTGGTTCAGATCCTGGTCGAGGACATGGCACGGCTCACCAAGCCATGCTGAGGCGGCGTCTCACACGCAACAACAAGAAGCACCCACAACTAAAAATATACAACTATGTACTGGGGGGCTTCGGGGAGTAAAAGGAAAAATTTAAAAATCTTAAAAGAAAAAGAATATTGGAATACCTATTCAAAAGGAGGCAGGCATTACCGGAGAGGAAAGGATTTCCTTCCCCCAGGACGGAATTCAGTTGCTTGGGTAGAGACAAGGATTATACTGCAGTGCGATCAGTTACGTAAATGCCTGTGTTGTAAACGCCTCCACAGAGTCAGAGTCTGATAGCGTGAAGGTGGTGCTTAGAGACTGGGCTTTCACATGGGCACACCTTTCCTCTGACATATCTCATACGTTTGCTTCATTGAAAAGTATTTTGCAAATATGTTTAGTGCATGTTAGCAATAATTTTTTAATGCCCACTTCAATAACCTGCCTTATCTGTTTTTCATTTCTTTTTCAAGGGATTAACAGGTACGAAAAAAAATCGTCTGTGATTATAATGTTGTTCCAAATTCTGCCATTGTTTTATATGTATATAGTCTGAAAGCAGTGTCTAATGTGCCATACTTAGACAATATAACGGTGGTGATAGGGAACTCTTTTGCAGTTTTCTGATTAAGTCAGAATTCTTTCACTGCACCGCAGAAATCATGATGCTGGACTTTCTCTGTGGAAGTAGCCATTAATTAAAAAAAAAATTCAATCTACAAAATAAGTTTCAATGAACCCATACTGATATAAATAAATGTTTGAATGAAGAAATAAATGGATGACAGGAGACAAACTGTCTTTATGAAATAATTCGAAAAAATATTGCAATTAACATGGAGGTAGATATCCTGCCTCCATGAGGTGAACCTTAATTCAGCCTCCACCCTCGAGGGCAGGGCAGGCTTAGAGACTCACTCCTAAAGAACAGAGTCTGGGAATAGAAAATAGTTACTGCACCCTGGAGAAACTCAACAAACACCACCTTAACCCAATGAGGTGGGTCAACCTGTCCAGTGACCCAGTGATGTCATGTGGGTATCATGTCCTCCCAGATATGATGTGACAAGAAAGAGCCCTTCAACTCTACGGTGTTCCTTCTCAAAACCCAGAAGCGCAGTCTAATCACTGTGCAGACTAGCCCTGCATCCCTCAAGACTGCCAGGGGCATCAAAACGGCCTGGCAGTTCCTCACACAGCTCAACAGAGAGTTACTGTCTATGACCCAGCAATTCCACTCCTAGATGCACAGCCAGGAGACATGACAACACATGTCTACATAAAAATTTGTACACAAAGGTACATGGCATCACTATTCATAATAGCCAAAAGTGGAAACAATCCAAATGTTCACCAATTAAGGAATGGACAAATAAAATGTGGTATATTATTTGGCAATAAAAAGGAATGAAATGCTGACACAAGCTACAACACGGATAAACACTGAAAATATTAAGCCGAGTGAAAGAAGCTGAATATGCAAAACAACACATATCATATGATTCCATTTACAGGAAATGTCCAGAAAGAGGACATCAGTATAGATGGACACAAGGAATTCCCTCCTTTCTACGCAGACTTCCAGAAAGTTCTGTCTGGTGGGTTTGGGCCACAGCCCCTCTCTCCCAAGTTCCTGCTGAGGGAAGTCCAAGCTGCAGTTCAGGCTTCCGTCACAAGGTGGCAGCAACATACCCTCAGTATCAGACTTCTCTCCTAAGAACTGCCTGCCAGGAGTAAAAAACGGTACAATAACCTCTTAAAACCCAGCCTGCAGCCAGCCCTGATGGCTCGTGCTTAAAGTTCGGTGCCTTCACCACAGTACTCGGTTCATTTCCGGTCGCGGAACCACACACTCCCTCTGTCAGTTGCCATGCTGTGGTGGCAGTTCACATAGAAGAACTAGAAGGACTTACAGCTAGAATATACAACCACGTACTGGGACTTTGGGGAGAAAAAACAAAAGAGGAAGATCGGCAACAGATGTCAGCTCCGGGCGAATCTTTCCCTTCAAAAACAAACAAATAAAACAAAACAGCCTATGAACCCATATAGAATGGTTGTAATTCTTTCTGAAGAAAAGTGATAGGTGTACAAGAAGATTGTAAAAACATACACTCCGGGACCTGCATGGGATGAAACCCCAGTGGGCAGTAGCGCGCCTTGGGAGTCAGAGGCTGGTGGGACAAGGGCAGCACAGGGCAGGCGGAAGGTGACAGAGAGGCTGAGGCATGGCAGCAGGGTCTGGGCAGCCGCGTCCTGGACAGGGGATGACAGGCGGCATGGGAGCAGGTCTGGGAAGCCTGTACTGGGGTGGGGTAACGGAGAGGGAAATCCGCCTCCTCTGGCAGGGACTTTCTCTACAGTGTGGACTCCTCAACCTACACTGATGAGGGAAGAGAGAAATCAGCGAACACGATGTAGATCTGGGGTCAACAGCAGATGGAACTGCTTCAATATACAGATGAATTTTTGAAACAGAACTGGCATCATAGTAAACCAACCAGTCCAAGCTATGTGTTATTCTTTGCAGAATGCACTCCTTTTTCTCAAAAAAGAAAAAGCAAAATGGGTATGGATGCGCTGTCACCTGGTGGCCAGATGCAGGATTGCAGCTCTGAGAGTCAGACCACTGGGCTCAGCAAGAGGGAGGGAGGGATAAAGCCTGGGAGTGACTTAATGGGATCAGCCAGCGTTGTCTGCATTTCTCTCACCTGGAGCAATCCCTCTCAATCCGTCAGTTTCCCAGGATATAAAAAGCACATTTTCGGGGATATCCAAACGCGAGATTGGAAGTCCAGCTCTGGTCTGAATGAGGGTAAAGCTGCAACTGTGAGTGTGTCCTTGAGGTGGTAGAGCCAGAGGGGACACACACACACACACACACACACACACACAAAGTCAACTGGGTTTTTTTAGCTACTTCATTTCCCCATGAAATTGAATACAATGAACAGTTTTACAAAGTAGTGAAGATATGTGCACTCTTGTCAATCTGTTCACGAGGGTTTTCTGTTTTCAGTGTTACCAAGGTACCATTTGTCCTGAGTACAGTATTTCACACAATAGGTGAAACTGTATTTATAAATTGAAGTTGTCCTGCATCTCTCACGGCCCCGACTCCCACCCCTGACCCTAAGGGGCCTGTTGTCATAGAGTGGGGCCTCCTCTCCAGATGGGTCCCTGTGGCGGAGGGGTGCACGAACACAGACACCTGCACACACACAGCGTCTCTCCCAAGAGATTTTACATAAAACATTCTACATCTTGACTTTTCCTCTTAGTATTATTTTTCAGGATTAGAAAATGATCTCATGATATTAGTTCTTGTGATTTTGGCATATTGTAACTGACGTGTTGATTGTTCCTGTATATTTGTATGTAAATCTTTCGTTCAAAGCTCTTGCCAATCTCTTTGTTTCACAGTAAGGGTGTTCCACAAATCGGGGATGCTAACCCTATATCTGTGGTGTCGCTTGCACGTGTTCTCCCTGAAGTCTACACACTTCTTTGTGTTTTTAAATTTAGAATTTCCTTTTCCATTTCAATAGTATTGTGACTGAAAAACTTTACAGATCAAAAATTTTTTAAAGGTTCAACAACACCTGGGAGCATGAAATGGCCTCTATAGGGAGAGTACAGCATCCAGAGCCCCGGAGGCATCAAGACAAAATGGAAAAACTTCAGTAATTCCAGAGTGAGCTGCTGACTGGAGACGACAGAAAGCGTTTCCCTGGTTGACCTAAACTCCCCTCCACTCGGGACCCTGGTATGAATATTGGTCACAGTTACGGGGAACTTGAATGGCTTTAGGATTCAAGGAGATGGAACATCAAGTACAATTTCTCAAAGCTGTCCCATACATACCTTCCTTCCCCCTAGATCACATGTCCCATCGGCAACACCTTAGCTTCTGCTGAGCCCCACTCTCCGCTTCAGGGGTCAGCTGACAGATGTGGCCCGACACCTGTCTCTTGGTGCAAAGGGTGGGATTTCATCTCCTCTGTCATCTTCATCAACCAGAGGGGTTGCTGAGTGACTACTCCTCAGGGCCACATTATCAGGGGAGTGTGATGGATCGTTTCTCCAGCCCTGGAAGCCCATTTCTGAAAGGGAGGCTGCTCTGTGTCCTCTGGGGAGGGCTAGGGATGGAGCCTCATTTCCATCCTGACACGTACCTGGAGAGGGGACATAATTTCTCTGAGCCAGAGCTTGATCATCTCTGAAATGGGACGTAGGACACCTCACACCTCAGTCACAGAGCTGTCCTGAGGGGTAAATGAGAAACCCTGCCCAGAGTACACGGCATGTGGTGGGACTTCTGTGGCCCTTTAAATGTCGGGACACAGCAGCAGGGGCGGGCTGAGCCTCGGGGCTGAGGCAGGCACTGTGAGGAGTCATTTCTCATTTCTCCTAATGAGACTACAGACATTAGAGGAGGTAGGCAAATCTCTCTCTGATACGCCTTCAGTTCAAAGTTTTGGAGACAGAAGGTCCTCTGCTTTCTTGGATGTTTCAGAAGCTCCTAGGAGCTGCCCCACATCGTGCCTCTGCGCAGACCCTGATCCAGTTCCTCACCTGCTGAGGTCGGTGAGAGACGGCGCCAGGGCAGCGAGGGGTGGCGTTGGCCTAACTGCTGCTCAGGACTGATCCGAATCTTAATATATTTATAGGAAAGATCTGGACCTGTCCCAGTCATCAGTGCAGGGGTCCTCAGATCGTGCAAGATCCAGCCACGTCACGCCAGGATTTCAGCCATCTGCTGCCTCCCTGACAGGCAAAAATCCAAAACTTACTAGGATTCTGTGACACACAATTCTCCATTCTTCCATTCACTGACAGCGAAATATGTATGGAGCTCAAAACCCACACTGTTCCACTGGAGGCGTCTAATTAACACAACAAAGGACATAAGAGAGAAATATGGGAAAATTCAAGGGGCAAATCTGAGATGCGATGGCTCTTGCACATTTAAGAAACTGAGAATTTCAAAAATCCCTCTTTGGACCCCTCTTTCCCATTCACACAGGTGCTCACCCTCTTTCTCTCTCTCCTTCTTTCCCTTCAATATCAGAGTTCCAGAGTTTTCCACCTTCCTCGTTAACATCCTTCACTTCCCACTGACTCCTTATCCCACTGCACTATTGATTCTGTCTCCATGACAGCAATGAACAGGCTCCCACCGAGGTCACAAGTCACCTTCCTGTCACTAGCTATGGATATTTGTATAAATATATTAAACATATGAGTATTGCTTTTAATGATCACGTATAACATGCATGCTTGTGCACATAGCTTCTGTCACTTAACAACAAATCTTTGACAATTTCCCAGGCTCTGGAGCATGGGGTGCCAGGTACAAACCCAAGCTGGCATGCTCCCTAACTGTGAAGTCCTGGGCCAAGTCCATATTCGCCCTGTCCCTCAGCTTCATCTAGACAAGGAGAATTAGCAACAGTGTCTACCTCATAGGGGTGTTGTGAGCATTAAATGAATCAATACGAGAAAATCGTTAGCACCTAAGAAAAATTTAGCCATAGTTATTTTTCTTATACATCTTTCTTGGCATTGCTATCTCTACAGGCGTGAAAAAATAGGATACAGACTAATGTTTACTCACAATCGATGACACTTGGGGTATGTGGTTAGTGAGTGTATCAGTTTTCTAGGACTGCCGTAACTAACGGGAACTTCATGGTTAGAACAGCAGAAATTCAGGATCTCATAGTTGAGGAGACCGGAAATCTAAAATCCAGGTGTCGGCAGGGCCAAGATCCCTCCAAAGCCTTGAGAGGAGAACCTTTCTTTCCCTCTTCCAGCTTCTGGATGCTGCTGGCTTTCTTTGCATTGTGGCAGCATAACCTCAGTCTCTGCCTCTGTCTCCACATGATCTTCTTCGCTGTGTGTGTGTGAAATCTCCCTCTCCTTTCTCTTATAAGGACACCAGTCATCAGATCTGGGAACCATCCTAAATTCCAGGATGATCTCTTCTTCACATCTTTAACTTAATTGCATCTGCAAAGACCCTATTTCCAAATAAGCTATAGGGGCGTAGAGTTTGGGGGGAACATTCAATCCACTACAGTGAGACAGGCGAGTTACAATTAAATGTAAGATGAGATCTTGTGTTTTGTATGTAAATATATAAATGCAAGCACACATGCATAAATATGTAAATACCTGCGTAAGAATACTTCTGGAAGAATATTATGCACAGGAAAACATTAGAAGGGCTTTACTTTGGGTGGGGGGCTTTGAGGTATTATTTTATTTCCCTTTGTATGTCATCTATTTCTAACTATAATAAACACCCATTGCTCTCAGAATTACACAAAATATTAAAAAGGCTGGGAAACATAAGCATTTTGTGGCTCAACCACAGGAAAGCCATTTGCTTTAGAATGGGAGCATCCCCGAGACACAGGGAGAGAGGCGGGATGTTGGAGGAGTCCCTTAACAGTGAAACAGGACACGCTTCCCCAAATTCTAAACCACACTGATTAAAATCAATAGTCTAAATGTCTGCCGAGTTAACTGATTGAAAAACATGAGGCCTTAGTTTTATCTTGCTGTGCCCTGATGAACAGTAAGGTCGAGGGTCTTATCAGATGAGCAGCAGTGGTGTGCACTGGTTGGATGTGGGCCCAGCAGCCACAGGGAATCTGTTCAGATCTCAGTCTGTGGCTCTCTAGCCCCGCCCTAGCTGTGCCTCAGCTCCCTGACGTTTAAAGTTGGGCGAAGACAGATCCTCCTTGTGGGCTGTGGTGAGGATGAAGCGAGTAAGTAAAGGTTTAGCATTTAACAACACTGTCGAACCCTGAGGAAGTCAGCAGTAATAGTAAGCATTCTTATCATGATTATTATACTAGGATGGACCACTGGTCTTTATACTGTCATTTTTATTATTATGTGGACTTATATTAATTGGCATAGATTGACCTTTATAATATTTATATTAAAAAGCATTTTGCAAACCTGAAAGTAGGATATGACCTCATTTCTATTCTTACATATAGTTATATTTGCATAGTAAAATTTCCGAAAAATATATATTCAAACAGTAACAATGCTTATCCATGAGTAATAGATTTTAAAGGTTTCTAATGATTTTTTTCCTTTCCTGCATTTTCCACTCTTACTTATAACACAAGTGTTTTGGTTTCGGAAGTGAAAACAATAATAAGGATAAATATCCCCAGCCCTTTGCGTAGGACAGTGGCTCAGCGTCAGATCGGAAACACCCCTAAGTCAAGGGAATTAGGTAATAAGGTGGTCCTAGAATTAACTTACGAATCTACCACATGAGAGTTCCCATTGGCAGCTTCAGGGACCTTGCAGGTGCCCGGGGGAAGGCCAGGCAGGAGTCTCCAAGAAGCCTTACATTTCACAGTCAGAGGACATGCCTACATCCCAGGATTTTAATGAAGGTCACGACATGAAAGTAGTTTCACAACATGCTTCTTTCTCTTCTCTCCAAATAAAGCCCCTTGACCTGAAAGCAGGCTCATGGGCTTAACCACCAGGTTAGCCAAGCAGTGACCACCACAGGGGAGGAAAGGGGGAGGGGCAGCATGAGATGGCCCAGCGCTCAGCCCCACCGCTCCCAGAGGGGAGAGCGCTTCAACAGCGGGCTTCAGGGGAAACGTGTAGTCACAGGCACATTCAGCCCAGCGCCCGCGGGCTATCAACACATGTAGAATAAAACCCCTTTGAAGTACCTTCCTCGTGCAATTAAAAATAATAAAAGGAAAGGAAAATACACACATGCCCAGAACTTGTAATACAAACCAGCTCAAGTTCAAAATGAGACGCATTCCTAAACAAATTGAGGGATTTGGCATTAGTCTGGACACGGGTAAACTAACTCCCTGCAATCACTGTCTTCTCTCCGCAGGACGGCCCGGATTTGGGTCTGGATGATCAGGCCTAGATGAGTAACAGTGTGCAAGAAAGACGGAAAATTAGGCCCGCACAAAGGGGAGGAAGTTTCACATTCAGGATATATTCAGGCGTTGCTTTGCAGTAGCTGGCACCTAAGAAACTCTAAGACTTTGAACACATCGCACAAAAAAGTGACTGAAAATAGTATCTGCTGCTTCTGTTCGTGCTCCCTATAGCAAGTAAACCGAGAAAACGGGTGTGTCCCCTTCAGAAGCTCTGAAAGAGAAGCCACGTGGCAAGGAGGCACAAATGGCAGGGCCAGCTGTTGAGATGTGCATACGCATTTGTTCTCCTCATGCTTCTTCAGTCCTCCTTTCCATGAGATAGCTAGGTGTCTATAAACAAACACATGCAACAAAATAATACCATATTTCTTGTATGGAATATATACATACGTACTAAAAGTATAAAGAAATGCGTTAAGAATGAAAAATCCAAGTTCTTGTTAGTGGTTGCCCACAGGCAAGAAGGAGGCTAATGTGATCTGAAAAGACTTCAAATGATATTCAGCTATATGTGTATTGTTTTATTTCTTAATATGAGTATATTGAAATCCGTTATATAATTTTCTATAACTTTTAGTATGTCTGAAATATTATATCAAGCACTGCTTGGTGACTTTATATGCTTTCAGCATTGATCTATACTAATTTGGAAAGTTTGGGAAACACAGTGAAGTCCAGTTATAAATATATAATCAATCAGCAAACCTACCACTCATTAATATAAAAAGCTATCACATTTCTTCATTTCCTCCCATTATATTCTCTGTGCATGCATAGATACATCACCCGTGTATTTCATATATCTGAAGACTCAGAGTTGCTATAGATCATGAAACCCGCAATTAGATGTGCCCAAGCTTACATCACACCTAACTACAAAACCCATGTCCCTACCCATTGGGATACAGAATCTTTTTCTGTGTCAGGGCTGAGGCCAGCACAGGGGAAATGACAGCCCATGGTCCTGTAGGCAAGGACTGATCTGATATTTGGGACCCAGGTCAACCGACTTTAGTCTGCTGTACAGCAGACCCATCTTGGTACTCTGTTCTTCTGTACTGTCTCCTTTCTAGGGAGCAACGGGTGGCTGCTACTCCAGTGTCAAAACAGAAGGTAAGAACAAGGATCAGAAAGCACATCAAATACAAATAAAGAGAAGATAATTTGTTTTCTCTTTCCCACCATCCCCAGGTAACTTATTCTGCAAGAAATGGCACTATATCCTAAACATCATATAAACAAAACTAAAAACATCTCATCATTTCAAAAACCATGCAAATCTCAACTTGCATGAGAAATGACAATCAACATATATCAAGATGGCCCAGGTGTTAGAAGGATCTGACAAGGATTTTAAAGTAGTCATCATAAAAATGGTTCATTGAGTAATTACAATTGTGCTCAAAATAAATTGAAGAATAGAAATTTGCAGGAAGAAACATAAGATATACAGAAGAACAATATGGATATTTTAGATCTAAAATATACAATAACTGAAATTTTAAAAATTCAGTGGATAGACTCAACAACTGAATGGAGAAGAAAGAGAAAAGAATCAATGAACTTGAGGATAGAACAATAGAAATTACCCAATTTGAGCAAGAGAGAGAAAATAGACTCAAAAAAAAAAAAAAAAAAAGAATAAACACTCAGGGACCTCGGGGAGTATAACAAAAATCTGATATTAGTGTCATGGTTATCTTGGAAAGAAAGGTGAAAAAGCGCATGGATGAAAAAGAATTTGAAGTAGTAAAGGCTGACAACCATGTAAAATAATACAACTCCTGTTGAGGAGATGTGATAGTATGTAGTAAAATTACACAGGTATTTACTGTTGGAACCAGCAATTTCTCTTCTAAGAATCTATCCCAAAGATACAATGCAAAAAGACAAAAAGGCAGAAGCACAAGGCTATTATTAGCAGATCAATTCATAGCATCGGAAGATAAGAAACAAGACAGACATCCACCAATAGGGGGCTGGTTGAATATCCTATAGTACCTCCACATCCTAGAGTACTACGCAAGTATAAAACCCATGAGAGATTCCTGTTGGAGAATTATGGCAGAATAGGAAGCTCCAGACCTTGTTCCCCCACAGAGACAACATACAGTCCAGAAAGCCTTTATGAGAATTCCAGAAACAAGTTAAAAAGTTGCCGTACCCTAGGCAAGCACAAAGCCAAGAAGAACTCAGCACGACTGGGAGAAAATACCCAACTTCCAGCATCTCTCTCAGGAGAGAAAGACAAGAGTGATTTGTAGTCCAATGCTCTGCCTTTTCAGGGGCTTCCCAAGGGACTGGTTTCTGTCTCACATACTTTGGATGCCTGGGGGCCACTGAGAACAAATGACAGTTCTGCAGCCTATTGCAGAACCAGAAAACCTGCAGTACCACAGACAGACACCAGAGGGAGGAAGAGATTATGAGCTGGAAAAAAAAAAAAAAAAGGACCAACAAATCTCTCTAATTGGGAAATGACATGAACAAGCTCAGAGAAGTTGTAGCCACAAAAAAGGTTTGAGAGGTTCCAGACTCTCTAGCTAGGCTAGACCTTCCCCTGTGAAGATCTTCCCCTGTACAAAACCAGTCCCAGAAAGACTGGGAGAGGAGGATGCTTTTTCAGATGCATAAATCTCAGCAAAAAGTAGTAAGACATATAGAGAAACAGGGAAACGTGGCCCAACCAAAGGAACAAAATGAATCTCAGGAAACCTGTCATAAAGAAATAAGGATTTATGAATTATCTGACAAAGAATTCAAAATAATTGTCTTAAAGAAGTTCAATGCGTTACAGGAGAATACAGATAGACAAATAAACAAATTCATGAAAAGGATGCATGAACAAAATGAGAATAACAACAAAGGGATAGAAAAGATAAAAAAGCACCAAACAGAAATTCTGTAGCTGCAGAATACAATAACTGAATTAAAAAATTCATTAGAGAGGTGGAAAAGAAGACTTAATCCAGCAAAAGAAAGAAGCAGCAGGCTCAGAGATAGGTCACTTGAAATTACCGAGTCAGAAGAAGAAAAAGAAAAACGTATGGAGAAAAGTGAAGAAAGTTTAAGGGACTCATGAGGACACCAACAAAGAGACCAACACATACCGTAGGGGATTCCAAGAAGGAGGAGAGAGAGAAAGCAGCAGAGACTTTATTTCAAGAAATAATGGCCAAAAATTCCTCAAATCTGAGGAACAAACACACGTCCAAATTCAAAGAGCTCAAATGACTCTAACTAGGATGAACCCAAAGAGGCATTATAATCAAACTGTCAAAAGTCAAGACAAAGAGAGAATCTTGAAAGCAGCAAGAGAAAGTGAACCATCATGTCCCAGGGAGCTCCCATTAGACTATCAGTGGATTTCTCAGAAGAAACGTTACAGGCCAGAAGGGAGTGGGATGATATATTCGAAGTGCTGAAAGAAAAAAAAGGAATACTCTATCTGGCAAAATTTTCCTTCAAAAATGAAGGAGTAATAAAGACCTCCCCAGACAAACAAAAGCTGAAGTAGTTCATTGCAACCAGACCTACCTTACAAGAAAAGCTAAGGGAGTCCTTCAAGTTGAAACGAAAGGATGTGAGACAGTATCACAAAAGCATGTAAAAATATAAAGGTCTTTGCTGAATGTAAATGTACACACAAATAAAGAATCCTGTAATACGGTTATGGTGGTACATAAATCACTTTTAATTCTGGTATAGAATTCAAAGGTTAAAAGCATAAAAAATAGCTGTAAGTATAAACCTATATTAATGGCTACAAAATATAAAAAGATGTATTTTGTGACATAAATAACATAAAGTGGGGGAAAAATGTAAAGGACTGGAGCTGTTCTATGCAATGGAAGGTAAGTTTTTATCAGGTTAAACTATATTGTTATAACTACAGGATGATTTATATAATCCCCATAGTAAACACAAAGAAAATTCCTCTAGAACATACACAAAAGAAAAGGAGAACAGAATCAAAGCATATCGGTATAATAAAATCAATGAAACACAAAGGAAGGCAGCAAAGAGGAAAACAGGGACAAAATAAATGCAAGACATACAGAAAACAATTAGCAAAGTGGCAATAGTCAGTCCTTCCCTATCAGTACTATTACTTTAAATGTAAAAAGACTCAACTCCCCAAAATACACAGGGTGGCTGAATTGATAAAAATCAGTAAGATTCAACTATATGTTCTCTACAAAAGACTCACTTTAGACAAGAAAGATACACATAGGCAAAAATTAAAAGAACGGAAAAAGATATTCCATGCAAATGGTGACCAAAAGAGAGCAGGGGTGACGATACTTATATGAAGAAAAATAGACTTTAGATCAGAATTGTCACAGGAGACAAAGAAGGATATTATAATAATGATAAAAGGGTCAATTCACAAGGAAGTTGTAACAATTATAAATATATATGTATCTAACATCACAGTACCCAAATATAGGAGTAAACATTGACAAAATTAGAGGGAGAAATAAACAGTAACACAATAATACTAGGAGATTTTCATATCCCAATTTCAATAATGAATAGAACGTCCAGACAGAAGATCAACAAGGAAACACAGGATGTGAACAACACTAGAGATCAATTGCACTTAACAGACATATAAAAGAACACTCCACCCAACAACAATAGAAAGCGCATTCTGAAGCACACATGGAACATTCTCCAAGACAGAGCACATGTCGGGCCGCAAAACAAGTCTTAACAAATTTAAGAAGGTTGAAATTTTTTTTGACCACAATGGAATGAAACTGGAGATCAATAGCAAAAGGAAAACTGGACAATTCACAAATATATGGAAGTGAAACAACCTACTCCTGAACCACAAACGGGTCAAAGAAGAAATCACAAAAGAGATTAGAAGATATTTTGAGACAACTGAAAATGAAAACAAAACACACCAAAATTTACGGGATGCAGCAAAAGCAATACTAAGAGGGACATTCACAGGAGTAAAGGTCCAAATCGAAAAAGAAGATCTCTAATCAACAACCTAACTTTACACCTCAAGGAACTAGAAAAAGAAGAACAAACTAAACCCAAAGTTAGTAGAAGGAAAGAAATAGAGAGCAGAGATCAAAGAAACAGAGAATGGGGGCTGGTCCCATGGCCGAGTAGTTAAGGTCACGCGCTCCGCTCTGGTGGCCCAGGGTTTCACTGGTTCGGATCCTGGGTGCGGACATCGCTCTGCTCATCAGGCCACGTTGAGGCGGTATCTCACATGCCACAACTAGAAGGACCCACAATTAAAATATACAAATTTATGTACTGGGGGGACTTGGGGAGAAAAAGCCGGAAGAAAGAAAGAAAGAGAGAATAGAAAAACAGTATAAAAAAATCAACAATAATAAGAGTTTCTGTTTTGAGAAAATCAACAAAGTTGACAAATTCTTAGCTAAATTAACTAAGAAAAAAGAGAGAAGACTCAAACAAAAATCAGAAATGAAAGAGGAGACATTACAACTGATGCCACAGAAATGAAAAGGATCATAAGAGATTTCTATGAACAATTACACACCAAAAAATTGGATAACCTAGAAGAAATGGACAAATCCCTGGAATCATACAAACTACCAAGACTGAATAATGAAGAAATAAAAAATCTAAACAGACCTATAACTAGTAAGGAGATTGAATAAGTAATCAAAAAGCTGCCAACAAAGAAATGCTCAAGACCAGATGGCTTCAATGGACAATTCTACAAAAGACTCAAAGAAAAATTAACACCATTCCCCTTCAAATTCTTCCAAAAAATTGAAGAGGAGACAACACCTCCAAACTCACTTTATGAGGCCAGCATAACCCTGATACCAAAACAAGACAAAAGACACAAGAAAAGAAAACTACAAAACAATATCCGTGATTAATATTGATGCAAAAACCTTCAACAAAATACTAACAAACCGAATTAAACAGCATTTTGAAAAAGAAGATATACCATGATCAACTGGGATTTATCCCCACAATGCCAAGATGCTTCAATCTTGTCATTTTAACCACAAACTCTCAACACAAGAAGAAAAAAGATGTGACAATAACAACTTAGAAGGGAAAGAGGAAGAGGAAGGAACTGGCTTAGTCTCAGGAAATAAGAGGCTATCAGAAAATGGACTATCTCATTTATGAGATGTTTTATACAAACCACATGATAACCACTAAACAAATAATTAGAACAGAGAGACAAATTACAAATAAGGAGAAAATTAAGAAAACCAGCATAGTAAACTATCCAACTGAATTGGTAGTGTGAAATACACGGGACCAAAAACAAAGGAAATGCAGGAGAACTGGAAAATGAGTGATAAAATAGCAGCATTAGGTCCCCACATTTCAATATCACTCTAAATGTAAATGGATTGAATTCTCCAATCAAAAGACACAGAGTGGCAGGACGGATTAAAAAGCCACCAGAAATAATCAACAATTACAGCAAAGTTGCAGGGTACAACAATTTGCTGCCACCAGGAAAAACACCTCAGTGCCAGAGACAAGCACAGACTCAGAGTGAAGGGATGGAAGACAATACTCCAGGCTAATAGTGAACAAAAGAAAGTAGGTGTCACCATACTTATATCAGAGAAAGTAGACTTCAAGACAAAACAGGTAAAGAGAGACAAAGAGGGGCAGTATATAAGGATAAAAGGGACACTCCACCAAGAAGACGTAACACTTAGAAATATACATGCACCCAACACAGGAGCACCAAAGTATGTAAAGCAACTATTAACCAAACTAAAAGGAGATATCAACAGCAATACAATAACAGTAGGGGACCTCAACACCCCACTTACACAAATGGATAGATCATCCAGACAGAAAGTCAACAAGGACAGTGTAGAATTAAATGAAAAACTAGACCCGATGGACTTAATAGATATTTACAGAACACTCCATCCCCACACAGCAGAATACGCATTCTTCTCAAGCACTCGTGGAACATTCTCAAGGATAGACCATATGCTGGGAAACAAAGCAAGCCTCAATAAATTTAAGAGGACTGAAATAACATAAAGCATCTTTTCCAACTAAAGTGCTATGAAACTAGAAAACAATTACAAGAAAAAAGATGGGAAAGGGGCAAAGATATGGAGATTAAACAACATGCTACTGAACAACCAATGGATCACTGAAGAACTCAAAGGGGAAATTAGATATTATCTGGAGGCAAATGAAAATGAAGAGACAACATACCAACTCATTTGAGATGCAGCAAAAGTGGAGCTAAGAGGGAAATTCATCACAACACAGGCTCACCTCAGCAAACATGAAAAATCTCAAATAAACAATCTGAAAGTACACCTAACAGAATTGGAAAAAGAAGAACGAATAAAGCCCAAAGTAAGCCGAATGAGGGAAATAATAAAAATGTGAGCAGAAATAAATGAAACTGAAACCAAAGAGACAGTAGAAAGGATCAATGAAACAAAGAGCTGGTTCTTTGACAAAATTAACAAAATTGACAAACACTTGGCCAGGGTCACTAAGAAAAAAAAGAGAGAGGACTCAAATAAATGAAATTAGATATGAAAGAGGAGAAATTACAATGGATACCACAGAAACAGGAAAGATTATACGAGAATACTATGAAAAACTATACGCCAACCAACTGGACAAGCTAGAAGAAATGGATAAATTCTTAGACTCTTACAACCTGCCTCAACTGAATCAAGAAGAAGTAGAGAATCTAAGTAGACCAATCACAAGTAACGAGATTAAAACAGCAATCAAAAGCTCCCGAAAAATAAAAGTCCAGGACCAAACTGCTTCTCTGGAAAATTCTACCAAACAATCAAAGAAAATTTAATACCTATCCTTCTCAAACTATTCCAGAAATATTGAGGAAGACATATCACTTCCTAACACATTCTATGAGGCCAACTTCACCCTGATACCAAAGCCAGACAAGGACAACACAAAGAAGGAAATTACAGGCCAATATCACTGATGAACGTAGATGCAAACATTCTCAACGAAATATTGGCAAACCGAATACAGCAATACATTAAAAACATCATACACCATGATCAAGTGGGATTCATACCAGGGACACAGGAATGGTTCAACATCTGCAAGTCAATCAATGTGATACACCACATTAACAAAATGAGGAATAAATACCACATGATCATGTCAACAGACTCAGAGAAAGCATTCAACAACATCCAACACCCACTTCTCATAAAAACGCTCAATAAAATGGGTGTAGAAGGAAAGTACCTCAACATAATAAAGGCCATATACGACAAACCCACAGCCAACATCATACTCAATGGGGAAAAACTGAAAGCCATGCCCCTGAGGACAGGAACAAGACAAGGGTGCCCACTCTCACCACTCTTATTCAACACAGTACTGCAGGTTTTGGCCAGGGCAATTAGGCAAGAAAAAGAAATAAAAGGAATCCAAATAGGCAATGAAGAAGTGAAACTCTCGCTGTTTGCAGATGACATGATTTTATATAGAGAAAACCCTAAAAAATCCATTGGAAATCTACCAGAAATAATCAACAATTACAGCAAAGTTGCAGGGTACAAAATCAACTTGCATAGATCAGTTGCATTTCTATACTGTAATAACGAACTAACAGAAAGAGAACTCAAGAACACAATCCCATTCACAATCACAACAAAAAGAATAAAAGATCTTGGAATAAATTTAACCAAGGAAGTGAAAGGCCTATACAATGAAAACTACAAGACTTTCCTGAAAGAAACTCACGACGACATAAGGAGATGGGAACACATTCCATGCTCATGGATTGGAAGAATAAACATAGTTGAAATGTCCATACTACCTAAAACAATCTACAGATTCAATGCAATCCCAATCAGAATCCCAGTGACATTCTTCACAGAAATAGAACAAAGAATCCTAAAATTCATATAGGGCAACAAAAGACCCCAAATTGCTAAAGCAATCCTGAGAAAAAAGAACAAAGCTGGGGACATCACAATCCCCAACTTCAAAATATACTACAAAGCTATAGTAATCAAAACAGCATGGCACGGGTGAAAAAACAGGAACACAGATCAATGGAACAGAATTGAAAGCCCAGAAATAAAACCACACATCTACAGACAGCTATTCTTTGACAAAGGAGCTGAGAACATACAATGGAGAAAGGAAAATCTCTTCAACAAATGGTGCTGGGAAAACTGGACAGCCACATGTAAAAGGATGAAAGTAGACCATTCTCTTATGGCATTCACAAAAATGAACTCAAAATGGATCAAAGATTTTAAGGTAAGACCTGAAATCATAAGACTTCTAGAAGAAAATATAGGCAAGACACTTTGTGACATCAGTCTTAAAAGGATCATTTCAGACATCATGTCTTCTTGGACAAGGGAAACAAAAGAAAGAATAAACAAGTGGGACTTCATCAGACTAAAGAGCTTCTACAAGGCAAGGGAAAACAGGATTGAAACGAAAAGACAACCCTCCAACTGGGAAAAAATATTTGCAAATCATACACGTGACAAAGGGTTAATCTCCATAATGTATAAAGAACTCACACAACTGAACAACAAAAAATCAAACAACCTGAGCAAAAAATGGGCAGGGGATGTGAACAGACATTTCTCCAAAGAAAATATAAAGACAGCCAATAGGCACGTAAAATGATGTTCATTATCACTGATCAACAGGGAAATGCAACTCAAAACTACACTAAGATATCACCTTACACCCCTTAAAACGGCTATAATAATCAAGACAAAAAACAACAAATCTCAGAGAGGTTGTAGAGAAAAAGGAACCCTCATACATTGCTGGTGGGAATGCAAACTGGTGCAGCCACTATGGAAAACAGTATGGAGATTTCTCAAAAAATTGAAAATAGAAATATCATCTGACCTAGCCATGCCACTACTGGGTATCTATCCAAAGAACTTGAAATCAGCAATTCAGAGAGACTTATGCACCCCTATGTTCATTGCAGCATTATTCACAATAGCCAGGACACGGAAGCATCTAAGTGCCCATCAACTGATGACTGGATAAAGAAGATAAGGTATATATACCATGGAATACAATAGAATATATACAACGGAATGCCATAAAAATTGACAAAATCATCCCATTCAGAACAACATGGATGGACTTTGAGGGTAGTATGTTAAGCGAAATAAGCCAGATAGAGAAAGACAAACTCTGTATGACTCCACTTATATGTGGAAGATAAACAAACACATGGACAAAGAGAACAGATTAGTGGTTACCAGGGGGATTGGGAGGGTGAGGGGTGGGCACTAAGGGTGAAGGGGCACACCTATAAGATGACTGACAAATAAGAAGGTACAACTCAAATTTCACAATGTTGTTAAGTATCATGACCTCAATTAAAAAAGAAAACTCTGGTGATTGTCTCAATTGTGCACACAAAACATCTGAGAAAATCCAAGCCCTTTCATGATAAAAACTCTCAACAAACTAGGAATAGAAGGAAATTACCTCAACACAATAAAGGCCATATATGAAAAGGCCACAGCTAACATCATACTCAATGGTGAAAAACTTGAAGCTTTTCCTGTGAAGGAAGGATGCCCACTGCCACCACTTCTATTAAACACAGTACTTGAAGTCCTAGCCAGAGTAATTAGGCAAGAAAAGGAAATAAAGGTCATCCAAAGCAGAAAGGAACAATGAAATTATATCTGCTCACAGATGACATGATCTTACATGTAGAAAACTCTAATGATTCCAACAAAAAAACTGTTAGAACAAATAAACAAAGTCAGCAAAGTTGCAGGATACAAAATCAACCCACAAAAATAAGTCACATTTTTATACAAGAAAAATGAACAATATGAAAAGGAAATTAAGAAAACAATTTCATTTAAAACGGTATCAAAAAGGAATAAAATACTTAGGAATAAACTTAACCAAGGAGGTGAAAGACTTATATATGGAAAACTACAAAACTTTCCTCAAAGAAAGTAAAGAAGACATAAATAAATAGAAAGACATCTTGTGTTCATGGAGTGAAAGACTTAATTTTGTTAGAATGTCCATACTTCCCAAAGCAATCTACAGAATCAATGAAATCCCTATCAAAATCTCAATGCTATTTTTTGCAGAAAGAGAAAAACACATCCTAAAAGTCATAGGGAATTTCAAAGGACTCCCCAAACTTGAGAACACCGATGTTGAGAAAGAAAAACAAAACTGAAGGCCTCACACTTCCTGATTTCAAACATATTACAAAGTTACGGGACTCAAAACACTATGGCACTGGCATAAATACAGACATATAGACCAATGGAACAGAATAGTGAGCCTAGAAATAAACCCTTGCATATATGGTCAAATGATCTTCGACAAGCGTGCCAAGGTTACATAATAGGAAAGGATAGTCAGTTCAACAAGTGGTGCTGGGAAAACTCCACATATACATGCAAAAGAAATTAAGCTGGACCCCCTCCCTTACACCATGCACAAAAACTAACTCAAAATGGATTAAAGACCTAAACATAAGACCTGAAACTATAAAACTCCTAAAAGGAAACAGAGGAAAAGCTTCATGACATTGGATTTGACAATGATTTCTTGGGTATGATATCAAAAGCACAGGCAACAAAAGCAAAAATAGACAAATGAGACTACATCAAACTTAAAAACTTCTGTGCAGCAGAGGAAACAGCAAAGTAAAAAGGCAACCTACAGAATAAGAGAAAATATTTGCAAATCATCTGTCTGATAAGGGGTTAATATCCAAAATATATAAAGAACTCCTACAACCCGACAACAATGAAAAAACAAATAACCAGATTAAAAAATGGGCAAAGGACTTCAATAGACATTTCGTCAAAGAAGATACACAAATGGCCAACAGGCATATGAAGAGATGTTCCACATCACCAATCATCAGGGAAATGCAAATCAAAACCACAATAAGACATCACCTCACACCTGTTTGGATGACCACTATCAAAAAACAGCAAATATTACAATAGCCAAGATATGGAAACAACCTAAATGTCCATTGACAGATGAATGGATAAATAAGATGTGATATATACATATACAATGGAATACTTTTCAGCCATAAACATTTGAAATCTTGCCATTTGCCACATCCTGAGGGAACTTGAGGGAATTATGCTAAGTGAAATAAGTCAGACATAGGAAAATAAATACCATATGATCTCACTTTATATGTATAATCTAATAGAAAAAAAACAAGCTCAGATACAGAGAACAGAGTGGTGGTTGCCAAATGCTGGGGGCGGGGGGTAGGCAAAAGGAGTGAAAAGAGTCAAAAGGTACAAACTTACAGTTAAAAAATAAATAAGTCATGTACGTAATGGACACCATGGTGACTATAGTTAATAATACTGCATTACATATTTATAGTTGCTAAGAGAGTAAATCTAACTTCTCATCAGAAGAAAAAAATTCCGTAACTATATATGGTGACAGATGTTAACTAGACTTATTGTAGTGATCATTTCGCAATGAATATAAATGTCGGACCATTATGTCGTACACCTGAAACTAATATAATGTTGTATGTCAATTATACCTTATTTAAAAAAAACAAATAACAAGTGTTGGTGAGAATGTGGAGGAATTAGAACCCTAGTGGACTGTTGATAGGAATGTAAAATGGTGCAGCCGCTATGGAAAACAGTACGGAAGTTAGTGAAAAATTAAAACACATGATTCGGCAATCCCACTTCGGGGTATATAGACAAAAGAATGGAAAACAGGATCTTGAAGAGGTATTTAAGCAGCCAGGTGAGTAAAACTATTCACAATAGCCAAGAGCTGGAAGAAACCTGTCTGTCCACCTACATACAAGTGGATAAACAAAATGTGTTATATACATACAGTGGAATACTATTCAGCCTTAAAAAAGAAGGATATCCTGTCTTATGCTACAACATGGATGAACCTTGAAGACATCATAAGTGAAATAAGCCAGTTACAAAAACATAAATACTGCATGCTTCCACTGATATGAGGTGTCTAAAGTAGTCAAATTCATAGAAACAGAAAGTAGAATGGTGGTTCTAGGGGCTGTGGGAGAGGAAAAAGGGAAGCTGTTGTTCAATGAGCGCAGTTTCAGTTTTGCAAGATGAGGAAGTTCTAGAGATCTGTTGCACAACAATGTGCACACAGTGAACACTATTGTACTATACACTTAAAAATGGTTAAGATGGTAAATTTTATGTTATGTGTGTTTTACCTCAATACAAAAGAATTTTTAAAAATAAAGCAATGAGGACTTCCTCTCTATACTGGTATGGAGCAATCGCCAAGATACACTGCTAAGTGAAAAAGGCAAGGTGCAAACACCAGATGATTTCACTCATATGTGGAATATAAACAAGCACATGGACAAAGCAAACAAACAATTCAGGGGTTACCAGGGGAAGGGGGGTGGGGGTGGGTGCGGGGGATGAAGGGGAGCACTTCTGTGGTGACAGTCAAGAAATAACGTACAACTGAAATCTCACATTGATGTAAACTATTATGAACACAATTTAAAAAAAGAAAAGAAAAGGGCAAGATGCAGAAAAATGTGTAGAGCTGCTGGTGTCCAAGACCATACGCACCAGCCACACATGGCTATTTAAATTTAATGAAATCAAAATTCAGTTCCCCATTTGCACTCACCAGCTTTCAGGTATTCAATAGGTAGCTAATGGCTCCTGTGTTGGAAAATAGACACAGAATATTTTCATCTCCACAAAAATCTCTGTTGGAGATGTTCCCGAGAGATCTTGTCAAGATGGCGGCATAAGCAGACTCTGAACTCATCTCCTCCCACGAACACAACCAGGTTACAAGTGTTTTTGGAAAAATTACCCTGGAGGGAAAACTAAAAACTGGATAAAAAGAACCCCCACAACAAGGGACAGTCCTGACTAAGGAGGAAGAGGCAGAAATTCCTGCTGGAGAGGAAAAAAGCCACCTTTGGGAGCAGCAGAGCTTCTCAGATGGCCAGCTGGGAGCCACCCTAAGGTGCGCAGCCCTCCCTGGAGGAGTGAGGACCGGAGTGGGGGCTGATACTGCTATAAGCATCCTTCAGACTCAGCCCAACTGAGACGGAGGTCTTACTGTCTGACTTTGCTGGCTATTAACTGCAGCGAGGATACCCCTAGAAAAGCTGAAAAGACCCGGGTCTTAAACGGCCTACGCACAAACTCACTCATTGCAGCAACCTAAAATCACCAGAGAGAAGGCTGCCAGTCCTTTGCTGAAACGAGACTCACCTGGTGGGTTCTGGGGGCATCTTGGTGAGAGGAGGGACCTCTCTGGAGACTGAGACATTGCTGGGGGACATTGTTCTGAATTGGTCCAGGCGTGCTGACACAGACTCTGGTGGGAGCCATTGAGGTTCATCCCTTGGCCTGTTAGCCCAGGGGTCTGCCATGCCCACTAGAGCACAGATTTAATCCAGTTCAGCCAGGGCAAGCAACCCACCCTAGGGATCGGCTCCACCTAACAGCAAGCCCTCAGGCTACTTTTCAGCCTGCAGGGACTGCCTGGATCCTCTGCAGGCAGGCAAGGGTGTCTGCCTCTGTGGGGCAGGGCCTGTGTGAGGACCAGGTGAACTGCAAGGGCCACTGGTGGAGAGGTAGGGGCCTCTGCAGTGTGGCATCAGGGTACGCTCCGGGGGGTTGAGAAGTGTGCACGGACCAGGACTGTGTTGACTGTGTATGTGGTCCTGTGGGGGGTGAGGCTTATCAGCAGCAGAAGACCTGTGCTTCACAAATTGCCATAAAAAGGATCAGCCACACCTTCCAAAGCCTGAAACAATTGAATGCACCCCTGCCTAGGGCCAGCCCCACTCAGCTGCACTCCTAAGAGAACTGACAACAGCCTTCTAGGCCTGAGGCCTATAGCAACTGTGAGCCCCTGAGCCTAGCAACCAGCTACACTGGGTACCAACCCAATGAAGAGGAAAGCTGCAATAGGACTGTGCTGATAGACTTTGTAGCCAACGGTGCTGAGGCTCCCCAAACCGGATTTACAAACAGCTGGCCAGGGAAGGAAAGACTAGACTCCCTGGGTTCCTGCAGTGGGAGCAACCCTGCCACAACAGAAGGACAGAAGGAGCCCACAAAGGGGTCACTCCTGGATCTTCTGGACTGGTGACAAGAGAGAAGCACACTGCTGGGCCTCATAAGGCATCTCATACATAAGGCCACTTCTCCAAGACCAGAAGACACAGCCAACTCACCTAACACATAGAAATAAGCACAGAGAAAGAGGCATGATGAGGAAACAAAGGGATACTTTCTAAGCAATGGAACAGGACAAAACCCCACAAAAAGGACTAAATGAAACAGAAACAAGTGACCTACTCAACAGTAGGGCCAGCCCCCTACTGACAGAAATTTTAAAAAGATCTAAATAAATAGAGAGACATACCATTTTCATGCATCAGAAGACTCTGTATTATAGAGATATCTATTCTCCTCAGACTGGTCTACAGACTCCGTATAATCTTAAAAATCCTAACAGAGGGGCCGGCCCCATGGCCAAGTGGTTAAGTTCCCGCAGTCCACTGTGGTGGCCCAGGGTTTCGCTGGTTCGGATCCTGGGCGCGGACATGGCACCGCTCGTCAGGCCACGTTGAGGCAGTGTCCCACATGCCACAACTAGAAGGACCTGTAACTAATATATACAACTATGTACCAGGGGGGATTTGGGTAGATACAGCAGAAAGAAAAAAAAAAAAAAGATTGGCCACAGTTGTTAGCTCAGGTGCCAATCTTTAAAAAAAAAAAAATCCTAACAGACATTTGTTTTTTAAGAAATTGACAGGCTGATTCTAAAATTCATGTTGAAATACAAAGGACCTAGACCATGAAAAACAACTTTGAAAAAGAAGAACAAAGTTGGAGGATCAAAACTACCTGATTTCAATACTCATTATAGGGGCCAGCCCCGTGGCTGAGTGGTTAAGTTTGTGCGCTCTGCTTCGGCAGCCCAGGGTTTTGCCGGATCGAATCCTGGGCCTCGACATGGCACCACTCATCAAGCCATGCTGAGGCGGCATCCCACATGTCACAACTAGAGTGACCCACAACAAAAAATCCACAACTATGTACCAGGGGGGTTTAGGAGGAAAAAGGAAAAATAAAGAATCTTTAAAAAAAAAAAGACCTTCAGTAATCAGGACAGTGAAGTATTGGCATCATGGTAGACAAATAAATCAACGGAACAGAATAAAGAGTCCAGAAATAGACTCACACCAAAACTCAGGTTAACTGATTTTGTCAAAGTTGTAAAAGCAATTCAAGGAGAAAGCATAGTGTCTTTTTCTTTTTTTTTGAGGAAGATTAGCCCTGAGCTAACATCCCCCACCAATCCTCCTCTTTTTGCTGAGGAAGACAGGCCCTGAGCTAACATCCATGCCCATCTTACTCTATTTTATATCTGGGATGCCTGCCACAGCATGGCTTGATGAGCAGTGCGTAGGTCCACGCCAAGGGTCCAAACTGGTCAACCCAGGCCGCCAAAGTGGAGCGTGTAAACCTAACCACTATGGCACTGGGCCACCTGGAAAAAGGATAGTCTTTTTAACAAATGGGGCTGCAACAAATGGATATCCATATGCACAAACATAAATTTTGATCCCTGTATCGAACTAAATACAAGTCAACTCAAAATAGACCATACGCCTAACTATAAAACCTAAAACTTCTAGAAGAAAACACAAAAAAAAATCCTTGTGACCTTGGGTTAGATGAAGATTTCATAGATGTAACTCTAAAACCACAATCCATTATTTCAATATATTGGACTTCCTCAAAGTTAAAAACTTCTGCTTTTCCAAAGACACTGTTGAGAGAACTAAAAAACAAGCCACTGACTGGGAGAAAATATTTGCAAATCATATCTCCGATAAAGGACTTGTATCCAGAATACAGAAAATCTCAGAAAGGTCAATATGAAGAAGACAGACACTCTAATTAATAAATGGGAAAATATTTGAATAGACACTCCACCAAAGAAGATATACTAATGTCAAATAAGCATATGAAAAGATGCTCAACATCTTTTCTCAAATGTTCAAGGTCACTAGGGAAATGTAAACAAAAACTACAAGATATCACTACACCCTTCTGAGTATGGGCAAAATTTTAAAAACTGACCATACCAAATTGTGGCAAGGTTGCGGAGGATGAAACTCTCATACACGGCTGGTGGTAATGACAAATGGTGCAACCACTTTGGAAAACAGTTTACCAGCTTCTTACAATGTTAATCTTACAACTGTCATATGATCCAGCCATTGCATCCCTAAGTATTTACCCAAGAGAAAGAAAGCATATGTTCAAGCAAAGACTTATACCCAAATGTCCACAGCAGCTTTATTTACAAGATCCCCCAACTGGAAACAACACAAATATCAATAACCAGGTGAACAGGCAGAACAAACCGTGGTATATCCATTTACAGTCATGCGCCACATAATGATGTTTCAGTCAACGATGGACCGCATATATGACAGTGGGCCCATAAGATTAATACCATACAGCCTAGGTGTGTGGTAGGCTATACCATCTAGGTCTGTGTAGTACACTCTATCATATTCGCACAACGACAAAATCACCTAAAGACACATTTCTCAGAACGTGTCCCTGTCGTTAAGCGATGCATGAATGTCATGGAATATTAGGCCAACAATAGAAAAGAAGGAACTAGTTGTACATGCAAAAAATGGGTAAATCTAGAAATAATTAGGCTGAAGGAAAGGAGACAGACACAAAAGAATACACATTATATAATTCCATTCACATAAAATTATACAAAAAGAAAACTAATCTGTAGTGACAGGAGATCAGTGGTTGCCTGGGAATGGGGTAGGGTGACGTGGAGAGAGAGGCAGGAGAGAGGTAGGTGAGGGGATTACAAAGGGGCACCAGGAAGCTTTTTGAGGAGATGGGTATGTTTATTATGTTGACTGTAGTATTGGATCTATGGTGCATACACATATCACAGCTTCTTAGAACATATGCTTTAAATACACACAGTGTATTGTATGTCATCCAAACCTCAATAAATATTTGAGATATACTTATATATTCATACTTCTCTGATGCAATTAAACTAATCAGGTGAAAGAGTCCCACGATTATGCTCTTGTAGTGCTAACAGGTCCACACCATGTCTTATCAAATTGGCCTAAATGACGGATAACCAAAATAGAAATAATCATTTGCAACGAAATATATGCAAATATATAGGAAAAGTTGATGTCTATTTCCTTCTGAAGTACAGAAATAATATATCATATCTTAGGAAAATAATCATAATGATATCTAAGAGGAACTAGTTATTTCAGGGAACGATACTGAGTATCATTATATAGAGCAAACTCTAGGGTAACAAATATTTTTTAAAATATTAAGTTCTAGTCCCTGACATTTTAAACTAACACTTGGAAAAACTCCCCCTTTTTTAAAAAATGGCATTATAAAAGGAAAAACAAAACACAGTCACCAGGGAAGAATCTCATCACAAATAGGAAGATCTAACTACTGCGTATTTCCACACTCCTCTGAGAGGCACAAGAGAATCATTGATTATTATCTGTATGATGAGAACAATTTAGGCATATTTATTGCAAATGCATGTGAAACGTCAAGTGTCTTCCTCAAGCCGGACAATTCATTGCTTTCAGACAAAAGAGGGCAACTCTAGGATGGCTCTCAGGGCTACTACAGAGCAGGCAGCTGCTGAAGGAATGGATTCCACCTGCTAAACCTCTTCTCCCATGAGGGAGCAAGTTAGCTTCTCTCCTCTGAGGCTCCTTTGTGAACCTCACAGGAGCAATTCCACAACATGCTTTCGTTCAGATGTATGCACTCACTCAGGCCGGGCCTCATATCCCAACAGGGATGTGAAGTGTCGTGGTCTCCTGAGGACGGCTGCCCTTGAATCTGGAGCAGATGGTTCAGCAGCCATGAGGACACAGATCCTCAGAAGCTGCCTCCTTCAGACGCCTGATAGGAGCTCGGCCAGCGGCATGAAGAGCTGCACGGGGAGAGACAGATCCAGCAATCACTATGCTTTACTGGAGTAACAGTGTGCCCCTCTTGGTGAAAACAAAACACCTTCACTCTTCAGACCACCACCTCCAGCTGTCGGAGATGACCCTAGGCAATCAGATTAGCAATAAAGATAGATGGTAATCACCCGTGTTGGAGGAATGACGGGGCAATGGACACTCACATACACTGTTGGTGCCAAATGGGTGTATCCATTTTCTGAGGCCCATATTATTACAGCTGAATAAGTTAAATGGCCTTTGATACAGACATCCTATGTCCACCAACAAGAGAGTTTCAGGTGAGGGTTTAGAAAAGGATTCCCAAGGCAATTCTGACCTGCGTCCAGGTTAAGGGGCCTGAGCTGAGGTGGGCAGATAAAGGAGCCACGTGAGTTCCCTGATCTGGGAGGAAGAGACAGCTCTATTCATGAAGCTTCTAGTTAAACAGGGCCTATGCATGGGTTCTTCACATTGTTGCCTAGATTTAGTCGTCACCACAAATGTGCTAGTGAGGCATCACTATCCTCTCTTCATGGATGTTGGTGACTCCAAGCATGTGTTCCTAAACACAGAGACAGATGGCAAAGAAGATAAAAGCCCAGCTTCTCCACTTAGCCTCTACAAAAATGGGGGTGGGGGAGGAGTGGAAGGGAAGGGGTACCTTGTTACCGCTTGGTAGAGGTGGGATTTCACTCCCTACAAGGTCTCCACCTGGCAGGCGGGAAAAGATACTTCCTTACTGCCCTTTGTGTGGCCTCTCCTGACACTGTGGAGAGGAGGAGGCCTCCTCTTTACTGGATGGTCATGAAAGTTACACCATCCCCTCGGCTTCCTGTGACATCAGCCCAGAAATGAGGGGAAGGCGCCTCATCACTGGGTGCGGGTGGAAGTCAGGCTCCCCACATGGTCTCTACTGACACCAGGGTGACAGGTGCTCACTTCCACCATCAGCGATGAGAGTCCCTTTTCTCCTTGGGGTCTTCTCTGATCCACCCCAGAGGGTGGGGAGGGGAGGCTGGTTGCACTCAAGTGAGCGTAGAATCCACACTCCTCACCCAGCCTTTGCTGGCACAGTGTGGGTGGGGCTGTGTTGCATTCTGTGGTGTCTGTCTGAGGTAGGACAGTTGTTGTCTAAAAGCTTTCTTTCATGCTAGGCTTCCTCTTTTCTGGTTCTTTACCTGGAGAAAGATTTTCTTGAGGCTTGTCTGGTCTTTTCCTGTTGGCATTTTTTGGTGCCCTTCTCCTCCAGCACTCAGTCTGGGACATATGGGGTGAAATACAACCAAGGGAATTCACGCATGTCGCTACTTGGATCCTGAAGTCCCCAGCCAGTCTGTTTTTCCTCTCCCCCTTTCAGTCTGTGTTTTACATATAAGAGCCACAGATTTTAGCTGCACCTCGCAGGAGTATCAGGGAGAAATGTGTCTACTCCTTCTGGTTCCCAAAACAGAGAGAGGTCTTTTCCTTCTACTTTTAATATAAGTAAAAGTTTTATATTTGCATTCCCCCCCGTTTCTTAGATCAAAAGTATGCTATTTACACCTTTATGTACGTTGACATTTTCATTTAACACTATATTCTGGACATCCCTCCACAGCCCATGTGGAGATTTTCATCGTTCCTCTTTACACCTTCCTTAGTGTACACCTTTGTGCGGTTGTATACTTTATTCATCCATCAAACAACTGATAAATGTTTAGGTTGTTGCCATTCTTTTGCAATTCAAATAGTGCCAAAGTGAATAGCTACATTTATTATAATATTTATATCTAAAATCTTTTGTGACATTGCCAGTATATCCTTAGGATATTTCTGGAAATAGGATTTCTGAGTCAAAGAGTAAGGGCATATATGAAATTGCTGGTATTGTCAAATTCCCCGCCATAATGACTGTATTAATTTCCTATGGCTACTGCAATAAATTACCACAACAGAAACATCCCCTCATAGTTCTGGAAGCTGGAAGTCCAAAATTAGTTTCACGGGGCCAAAATCAAGACATTGGCAGGGCTGCAGTCCTTCCAGAGACTCTGGGGGAGCTCCCTCCCCTCTTCCAGCTTTTAGTGGCTGCTGGCATTCCTTGGCTTGTGGCTCCATCACTCCAGCCTGCATCCTTGGTCACATTCCCTTCTCCTCTTCTGTCTGTGTCAACTCTCCCTCTGCCTCTCTTAGAAGGACACTTGGGTGTACATTTAGGGGCCATTTGGATAATCCAGGATAATCTCCCCATTATAAGACTCTTAATTTAATCACATCTGCAAAGACCCTTTTTCACATAAGGTAAGATTTACAGGTTCCAGGGATCAGGACCTGATACCTCTTGGGACCAATATTAGGCCTACTACAGTGATCATACCATTTTGCATCCCTGAGCAGGTGTAAAAGGAAACGTTTTTCCACATCTTCGCCAACTGAGTTTGCCTACAAACATTCGGATCTTTGTCAATCTATTAGTTAAGAAATGGTGTCTTAGTATAGTTGTAATTGCATCTCTCTTAATTAAAACAAGCTTGTGACTCTTTTCATGTGTTTAAAGACAACTGATTTTTTTTCGTAACTGGTTGTATTTCTCACATGTCTTTGATAGGGCTGTTGTTTTTTCATGCCTCATGTTGGTAAGTGTTTATATGGAAGGGATATCAATGTTTTGTTGAAGATGTTAGCTGCAAATGTTTTCCCCAGTGTCTCTACTTGACTAGCATGTTTTTGCCACGCTGAGTTGTCATTGTTATTTTTACATTGTCAAATATATCATCAATCGTTTTCCTTAATGCTCCTGGATATTAATTTATACTTGGGAAAGTTTCCTCCACTTCCAGATTATAGAAGAATTCACCTGTATTTTCTTCTAATATTTGTTTGGATTTCTTTTTTTACATTTCATTCCGAACCGTTTGGAATTTCTGCTGCTGTAAGATAGAGAAACTGATCCCTTTTTACCTTTCTAACCTTATGATTATCTAGCTGCCTCAGTACCACTTCTTAATTGGCCATCATATCTCCACTGCTTTGAAATGCTGCTTTCGTTATATTCTAAATTCTAAATGTAATTGGGCCTATATCACTATTTTCTATTGATTAATTTTTCTGTCAATTAATGGGCCAATCAAATCAAAATTGAAATAACCTTTTACCTCCACTCATAGAGCTTTCTCTTCAACATAGGAGGTTGCACTTTCTGTCTGGAAGTCATCAGTATCCCTGTACACTGGCAATAGTCCCCTACTCCTTCCACCTAGACTTCCAGAGGGCTCTGTCTGGTGGGTGTGGGTCACAGCCCGCCTCACCCCTCCTCCTCCCTCCCCTCTTCCCTCTTCCCTCTCTCCTCTGCGTTTGAAGCTGAAGTTCAGGCTTCTGCCACAAGGTGGCACCAACGTACCACTATCATCAAACTTTTCCCAAAAAAGGGGTCAGCTAGGAGTCAAAAACCACAATACCATCTCTAAAACACAGTGTATGAACTTATATACAGATTGATTCTAATTTTGTCTGAAAAACTGATAGGCATGAAAGAAGTCTGTAAAAATGTACACTCCAGGGGCCGGCCCATGGCTGAGTGGTTAAGTTCGTGCACTCCCCTTCAGCTTCCCAGGGTTTCACGGGTTGGGATCCTGGGCGCGGACACGGCACCACTCATCAAGACACGCTGAGGCGGCGTCCCACATGCTACAACTAGAAGGACCCACAACTAAAATATACAACTATGTACTGGGGGGCTTTGGGGAGAAGAAGGAAAAATAAATAAATGTATACTCTGGGGCCTGCATAGGGTGAAACACCAGGCGTAGCGCACCTTGGTAGGCAACAGCAGAGCAGGGCAGGCGGAGGTGACTGAGAGGATGGGGCGTCAGAGGGGGGTCTGGGCAACGGTGTCCAGTGTCCTGGACAGGGGATGACAGACCGGGTGGGAGAAGGTCTGGGAAGCCCGTACAGGGCTGGGATAATGGAGAGTGAAATCCCTGTTCTCTGACAGGGACTCTCTGCAGTGTGGACATGTCGACCTACTCTGATGAGGGAAGAGAGACCTCAATGAACGTGATGTAGATTTGGGGTCAACGGATGGAACTGTTTTGAATACATACTAATTTTCCAAACAGAATTGGTATCATAGTAAACAAACCATTCCAAGACATTTGTTACTGTCTGCAAAATGTAGTCTCACCATTGCCTAACGGCGGGCTGTGTGATGGAGCTGGGGAAGAGGCGAAGCATCATTGCACAGCTTCCAGTGGACAAGAGGGGGGCAGGCAAGGACATCCTCACCCCTTTCCCTGTGTTCATGTGCTTTCCCATCCTCTACCTTCCTCTCCAGTCCATGAACTCTCTTATCCCCTGACTCTCCTTCTAGTGGACCCTCAGAGAAGGGTGTGGACTCTGAGCCTCGGAAGCAGGAGCTGACAGAGAAGAATCAAGCGTGAAGTCGAGTGTGCTAGAAAGGTCCCTGGAACAAGAGTGAAGAGATCAGGGTCCCAATATTGGGACACTTTAGGTGAGTCACTACCCTTTCCTCCAGCATCTTCTGTACAACAGGATAACAGTACTCATTGCTCCTGACCACCCAGGAATATTGTGGAGTTTAAGTGTAATCCACGTGGGAAAACAATCTGTCATCACAGGTGAGAGGGAGGGACCAGTGCATGTTCGAGTAATTGCATTAACAGAGACATCCCAGAAATTATAGAACTCTGCATGGTAGGCATTAAATTAATGCTACAGAAATGTCAGCTGTTTAGGTCAGAATTCTCCCCAGTGTGGTCCATGGAGCACCTCATCAAAATCATTCAGAGTTCCTTGTTAAAATTGCAGATTTAGGTCCACTCTAGGTATGCTGTATCCGAAACAAGGAGGTGGGCTAGGAGATGTCTGCATTTTGAACACTTTCTCCAGCTGAAATGAAAGCACTGCCGTGGATTTACTCCAAGGAGTTCTTAAAATTTTGAATCCTTTGATGTCTAATTTCCCTGTCAACATCTCCTGTCACTCAGCTTTAAATATCTGTGTCTGCTCCTGTGTGTCAAATAGGAAACCAATCCTTCACGTAAGTAATGTTTATTCAATGATGTATATGTGAGGCACTGAACTAGGCACTGAGGACACAGCACAGAGAACAAGACAGGCAGGGTCCCTGGAGTTTCATTCTAGTTTGGGAAAACTGGCAATGAGCAGGCAAATAAATCAATAAGCGGGGCAATTCCCCATGGGGATGAGTGCTTTGAAGAAAGTAAACATAAACAGAGTAGAGATGAGGAGGACAGGGGTTATTATGGCTGGGTTGTCAGCGAAGCTCTTTCTTTGTGTACCATTGATCTGATGCCTACCATGCAGTGAAATTCCAATACTAGGTTGAGTAGGAGCGGCGAAAACAGGCAGCCTGTCTTGTTCCTGCTGGGTTGTTGCTTTGAGATTTGAGTTAATATATGAAAACCCTTAGAATAGTGCTAGGAACACAGTAACAGCTCAATAAATGCTAGATGTTTTCATAAATATGTGCAACTTGATATTTTTATAGTTTTGACAGTTTTGCAGTTCTCATGTGTCTTTAATAAAGCCTAATAATCTTACAACTGAATCCTATTCATCAACTGATGCATATTTTTTGGGTTTTGCTTTATTAAGAGAAAAAACCCTGACATATAAAATTATAATAGTTTCAGGTGTACAACATAATGATTTGATATATTAACTCAATTAACGAGCTTCACTGACAGCCCCACTCAATGGGGAAAGAACAGTCTTTTCAACAAATGGTGCTGGGACAACTGGATATCCATGTGCCTAAGCATCAAGTTGCATGCTTACTTTACACCATATGTAAAAATTAACTCAGAATGGATCCAAGACTTAAACATAAGAGCTAAAACTAGAAAACTCTTAGAAGAAAACTTACAACAAGAGCTTGATAACACTGGATTTAGCAATGATCTCTTGGATATGACACCAAAAGCACAGGCAACAAGAGAAAAAATAGATAAATGGGACTTCATCAAAATTAAAAACTTGTGAATCAAAGCAAACAATCAGGAGAGTGAAAAGACAATCCACAGAGTTGGAGAAAATATTTGCAAGTCATATATCTGACAAGGGATTAATATCCAGGATATATAAAGAATTCCCACCACTCAAGAACTAAAAAAACAAACAATACAATTTTAAAAAGGCAAAGGACTTGAATACACAATTCTCCAAAGAAATACAAATGGCCAATAAGCACATGAAAAGATGCTCAACATCACTAGTCAGTAGGGAAATGCAAATCAAAAGCAAAATGAGAAACCACTTCACACCCACTGGTATGGCTATTAGCAAAAAATAGAAAATAAAGTGTTGGCAATGTTATGCAGAAACTGGAACCCTTGTGCACTGTTGGTGGGGATGTAAAATGGTGCAGCTGCTGTGGAAGACAATATGTTGGTTCCTCAAAAAATTAAACATAGAAATTACCATATGATCCAGCAATTCCACTTCTAGATATATATACAAAATAACTAAAAGCAGGGACTCAAACAGATACGTGCACATCAATGTCCATAGTAGCATTATTCACAATAGCCAAAAGGTGGGAGCAACCCGAGTGTCCATCAACAAGATGAATGGATTTTTAAAAACGTGATATACACATACAGTGGAATATGATTCATCCTTAAATAGGTATGAAATTCTGATACAGGCTACAACACGTATGAACCTTGAAAACATTACACTATGTGAAATAAGCCAGACACAAAGGACAAATATTGTAAGATTCCACTTATATGAGGTACCTAGAATAAGCAAATTCAGAGACAGAAAGTATAATAGAGGTCCCCAAGGGTAGGGGGAGCAGGGAATGGGGAGTTAGTGTTTAATGGCTATAGAGTTTCTGTTTAGGAAGATGAAAACGTTCTGGAAACAGGTAGTGGTGATGGCTGCACAACATTGTGAATGTACCTAATGCTAGTGAATTGTACACTTAAAATTAGTTATAATGGTAAATTTTATGTTATATATATTTTACCACAGTTTTAGAAAGAGTCCTTTCAAGGGAAAGAGGGAGGGAGGAGAGTCAGAGAAACAGATGCGATGGCAGGTGCAGGAGTTGTGGTCAGAAAAAGACCGGAAGATGCTACTGTGCCAGCTTTGAAGATGGAGGCCATGAGACTCAAGCCATGAGCCAGAAGGGGCCACAAGCCAAGGAATGCAGGCAGCCTCTAGAACCTGGAATAGGCAAAGAAACTGATTCTCCCCTAGGCCCTCAAGAAGGGCTGCAGCCCAGCTGACACCTTGACTTTGGCCCAATAATACTCATTTTGATCTTCTCCCCTCCAAAACTGTCAGAGGGTAAATTTTTGTTGTTTTAAGCCACTAAACAAAAATGAGTTGTGGCCAATTAATGCATTTTTCTTCATTTTGAAATTCCCTTATTATTTTTAGGGATTTCCTTGCTTTAAATAACTAACAATCTCTGGCTTATCATTTTTTTTTTCTGCTTTATCTCCCCAAACGCCCCGGTACACAGTTGTATATCTTAGTTGCCGGTCCTTCTAGTTGTGGGATTGGCTTATCATTTTTAACAGAAACCATTTTATTTCTTGCAGAAGGCATGACTTCCTGTCTTAGTCCGTTCAGGCTGCCGTAACAAAAATATCATAAACTGAGTGGCTTATAAACGACAGAAACGTATTTCTCACAGTTTTGGAAGCTGGCAATCCGAAAGCAGAGTGCAGGCCTGGTCAGATGAGGACTGGCTTCCAGGCCACAGACTTCTTGCTCTATCTTTACATGCTGGAAAGGGGCGAGAGATCTCTCCGGGGCCTCTTTTATGAGAGCACCAATCCCATTCCTGAGGGCTCTGCTCTCCTGACCTAATCACCTCGCCAAAGCCCCATGTCCGAATATCATCACCTTAGGGGTTAGGATTTCGACATAGTAATTTGGGGAACGCAAACATTCAGTCCCAGCACTTCCCCTATCAACAAGTTCTAACTCTGTTCAGAGATATTTTTATACCATTAAAATCCACATAGGTTTTTGTTATATGTACGTTTTACCACACAGACTTTTTCTAAAACATGAACTGAGAAGGATTAACCTCATTAATAGAACTGAGTAGAATTTTGTATGTCTGCTGGCCATTTTAGGTTTTTGTGGTTATAAAGACCATTTTCATTAAGTTCTAAAATACATTTAGTGTTGTCCTGCAGTCGAATGCTCTACCACTCAGCTAGACTCCCTCTCATTACACTCTGATGGACTAGTGTGATTTCCTCTCCATGTATCTGAATGTTCTTTACCCTTGCTTTTCTCTAGACTACACACACACGTACACAAACACACAGGCTTAATGCTCCTTAAATTATGGATACTTGGTGTCCGTGATTAAAGAGAAAGAGTTTGATGATGTGTCAGGAATGGAATCAGGACCAATTCATGTTATTGGGCATTGAACTGAGGTATAATTTTTGTTGTGCCAAGCTAATGTGGTGAGTTTTATTTGTCAAACACATGCTTGGAAGTGAAAAATTAACTCAACATTCTAACTGTTTGAGGAAAAAGAAAGAGTGCCACCTGCTCTCTTAATTGGGCACCATCCTTCTAGTAATTTGCTGCAAGAGAGGAGAGGTATGCCCAAAGGCAGCTCCAAATTCACGTCCCTTTCCCTCCATGATTTAAAGCAGGTAAACAAACAACAGGCAAGTACCACACAGATTCTGAACACCCCAGAATGTGTCTTAGTGACTCAGTCTGGTCACCTTTCTACAGTTGGAGGAAACAGCTGGAGCTCAGGGGCTGTAAGTCCTGATGGTTGGGCCAGTGGACAGTGGCGTGGGGAGGCTGCTGCTCTCACTGAAGGTTCCCATTAGTCAAGTGATACATAAATGCAGGTCATGAAAGTTTCTGGTTTGAAAAATAAAAGATTCTATACCATATGACCCAGCCATCCCACTACTGGGTATCTATCCAAAGAACTTGAAGTCAGCAATTCCAAAAGTCCCATGCACCCCTATGTTCATCGCAGCATTATTTACAATAGCCAAGACATGGAAGCAACCTAAGTGTCCATCAACTGATGATTGGGTAAAGAAGACATGCTATATATATATATATATATATATATATATATATATATATATACACAATGGAATACTACTCAGCCATAAAAAAGGATAAAATCGTCCCATTCACAACAACAAGGATGGACCTTGAGGGTATTATGTTAAGTGAAATAAGGCAGATAGAGAAAGACGAACTCCGTATGGCTCCACTCATAGGCAGAAGTTAAACATATAGACAAAGAGAACTGATTGCTGGTTACCAAGGGAAAGGGGGATGGGGGAGGGCACAAAGGGTGAAGTGGTGCACCTACAACATGACTGACAATAATGTACGGCTGAAATTTCACAAGGTTGTACACTATCATAATCTTAATAAAAAGTTTAAAAAAACTAAAATTAAAAAAAATAAAAATAAAAGATTCTAGACCAGGAAACAAAAAGAATAGAATGATTCTAAAAAAAATAAAATAGGAATTTTAAAAAAACTTGAAGTCACACTTATATAAGTAATTAAATATTTGAAATAGTAGTGAAATGAATGAAAGGAGACAAATTGTATTTATCAAATAATTCCAAATAATATCTGTAGATATCCTGCCTCCATGAGGTGAACCTTAATTCAGCCTCCACCCCTGAGGGCAGGACAGAGTCTGGGAATGGAAAATAGTTACTGTGCACTAGAGAACCTTGACAAACAGCGCCTTGACTCAGTGACGTGGGTCAACATGTCCAGTGACCCCGTGACATCACGTGGGTCTCATGTCCTCTCAGATACGATGTGAGGAGAAGGGCACTTCAACTCTGTGGTATTCTTTCCTGAAACCCATAACCACAGTTTAATCACAAGCAAGATAAACTACCTGATTGTTCAAGAGCGTGACAGTCATAAAAACAGTGTGGCAGTTCAACAGAGAGTTACCACATGACCCAGCAATTCCACTCCTAGGTACACAGCCAGGAGAAATGACAACACATGTCTACATAAAAACTAGTACACAAATGTATGTAGCATCATTATTTATAATAGCCAAAAGTAGACTATCTAAATGTCCACCAATTAATGAAGGGATAAATAAAATGTGGAATATTATTCAGCAATAAAAAGGAATGAAGTACCGCTACATGCTACAACATGGATGAACCTTGAAAACAGTATGCCAACTGAAAGAAGCCAAATACGCGAAAGACCACATAGTGTATGACTCCACTTAGGTGAAATGTCCAGAATAGGCAAATCCATGGAGAGAAAGCTTATCTGTGGTTCCTGGGCCTCGAGGCGGGTGCGGGCTTTGACTGCATTCAAGCACAATGGGACTTTTTGGGGTGATGGAAACATCTAAAACTCGATTATGGTAATGGTTGTACAACTCTACACAGTTACTGAAAGTCATCAAACTGCACCCTTAAAATGTGTGGATTTTGTTCTCTGTAAATTATATTGCAGGAAAGCTGTTAAAAATATGATATTGCCCTGGTCTTCTGTTCTACCACAATAACAACCAACCTCTCTCATACAAAGATTTAGATGCATGTGTATTATATAAATATTAATTCACATAAAACCACCTGGCTTATATAAATATTAACTTATATAAACCACATGTTTAATGAAAACATTAATTTATATAAAACTGTGACTGTGTCTCATGCCTGCTGACTCTATGTCCTGTCTTCCTGCAAGCAATGACCTTCTCCCACACAGGTGACCTCAGGTTGTGCTTGTGTGTAAAGTTTCGTTCACTTGTGATCACTTCCACATCTTCCGACTGTGGCATGGTTTGAGAGTGGGTCCACGACAGAGCCCAGGGCCTGGCCTGTGTGACATGATGTCAGCATTACTTTCTTCCCTCCTCTGTGGCCTTTCTCATGTGACTCCACTTGGGGTAGACTACACTGGAACTACCCCTCTGGGGGTCCGTATGGCAGAACTTCTCAAGGGGCCACATAGGTGCACACTCTTTACACCATCAGTTCCCCTCTTAGAAGTTTACCTTCAGGCTATAGTTAAGGATGGAGACAAGGATTTGGTTATAAGGATTGCCATCCTGGGAATTACCTAGTTTTCACTTCTGGGTCTGAATTAAGGAAAAAGACCAAATGGTCTGTCCCACGAAGGGGCAGAAGGAAGCAGAGGGAAATGTGATTGTCAGCGCACACACTGATACACACACACACACACACACACACACTCTCTCTCTCTCTCTCTCTCACTCTCTCTCATACACTCTCTCTCATACACTGTTATCACAATACTAAAATTCTCCCAAAATATTTTCTGGATTCAAAGAGGACATATTCAGCTCATCAGTGCAAACAGCCACGGGAAATGTGCCTTAAATAGTGTCCTTTAGCACTGTACAGGCACTGAAAAGATGCCATCCACAGAGTAGACAACAGCAACCATCCAAAACTATATAACACAGGGTTGTGAGAACTGAATATGTCACATCCATAGGATGGAATTCTAGACAGGTAGCAAAAACGAGTTATAGCCAAAACAATGAGGAGAGACGGTCTGTTGCCCATCAGATAAGCAACGATTCACATTATTTCTAATGTGTGGAGAGACACGCATTTTCATACAGCAATGTTAGGACCATACACTAGTAATAGCATTTCCAATGTTGTCTTAATATAAAATATTACATTTTTTCCTGGTTTATAGAGAACGTTTTCAAGAACATATAAAAAATTCTGACAAAGATATTTGTGTATATATGAGCAAGAGTGTTAAGTATACTATTGTTTGTTACAGAAAATGTGATACGGAAACTAAATTTTCACCACCTGAGTATTAGTGAAATAGTCTGGAGCATCATATGAAGAAACACAATTGATATAAAAAAACCTGAAATTTTTAAAAGTACTTAAAATATTATCATAGAAGTATATCTACACGGAAAGAAGGTCATAAGTGCAATAGCAGGTTATAAAGATCTTAAGTGGCCTTGATCCATTTTTGCTAATATAGATTTTTATTTATCCAGAGGTGTCCAAGAGTAAAACTAAAAAATGATCTTTTACTTCCATTCTCATAGAACTTTCTCTTCAACACAGAATGAGGCTGCACTTTCTGTCTCAATATCTCAGTATCCCTGTACCCTAGCAATGCTCCCGTTCCATCCAGTCTTCCAGAACACTCTGTCTGGTGGGTGTGGAGCACAGCCCCTCCCACCTTCTTGCGCCAGCATGTTCAAGATGTAGTTCACGTTTCTGTCACGAGGTGGCACCAATGTACCGCTATCAGCAAACTTTATAAAACAGGGTCATCGCGGAACAAAAAAACACAATATGCTCCCTTAAAACCCAGCCTATGAACCTATGCACAGAATGACTCTAACTCTGTCTGAAAAAACTGATAGGTGTAAAAAGAGACTGTAAAAACATATACTCCGGGGTCCGCATACGATGACAGACCAGGTGGCAGTAGCGCGCCTTGGCAGTGGGTGGTGGGCAGACGAAAGGGCACAGGGCAGGTAGAAAGTGACAGAGAGGATGGGGCGATGGAGCGGGGTCTGGACAGCTGTGTCCAACGTCCTGGACAGGGGATGACACACAGGAGGTGGGAGAAGGTCTGGGCAGCCTGTACAGGGGTGAGGTAATGGAGGGCACAGCACCCTGCTCTCTGGGAGGGACCCCTCTACCGAGTGGACATGTCAACCTGCCCTGATGAGGGAAGAGAACTCCATGAACACAATGTAGACAGAACTGCTTTAATATACATGTTCATTTTCCAAACAGAATTGGTATCTTAGTAAACAAATTGATGATATTCATCCCCCTTTGCTAAATGCACTCCTTTTTCTTAAAAAAGAAAAATGGAGATGGACATCATCAGGTGGCCAGAGCCAGGATGTCAGCTGAGAGTCTCAGACATGGCGACTCAGCCAGAGGGCGGGAGGGATGGAGGGTCACACATTGGTCTAATGGTTTCAGCCAGCGTTTCATGAAACTGTGTAACCTACTGGCAGCCATCCAGCTGTGTCCATCATTTTCTGGGATATTTAAACATGAGATTGGAAGTCTAGCCTTGGCTTGAACTAAAGATAAAGCTGCCCCTTGAGTGTGAGTACTTGAGGTGACAGAGCTAAAGGAGACACAGAAACACACACAGGTACCGGCAGAAACACTTCCAATTCTATTTTTTTCCTACTTAATTTTTCCATGTAATTGAATAAAATGAATGCTTTTCCAAAGTAATGAATACATGTGTACATTAATTTTGCTGAATCTGTTTACAAGTATATTCTGCTTTCAAATTTTCATCAAAATACTTTTTTCCTGAAGGCAATATTTCAAACAATATGTAAAAGTACATTTATACAATGAAGTTACCTGCATCTCTCATGGGCCTGACTCCCCCCCTGACCCTAAGGGGCCTGTTGTCATAGAGTGGGGCCTCCTCTCCAGATGCGTCCCTGCTGAGGAGGGGTGCATGAACACAGACACCCGCCCACACACACACAGGGTCTCTTCCAAAAGAGGAATCACAGTACTCATTTCTTATTATTGTCTTTTCTACTCAATATGAATTCCCAGGATTTATATTTGCATCTTATTAATGCTTGTGGTTTTGGCATATTCTGACAGGTTTATTGTTCACATAATTTTACATGAATTTGCTGTTTAAATTATGAGCCAATCTCTTTGTTTGTTACTAAGTGTGTATCACAAACCATGGATACTAACCCAGTGGCTGAGTTGTAGTCGGTAAATGATTTCTCCTTTGTTTCCACACAATTCCTAGTATGTTCTCCATTTAGAATGTATTTTAAGATTTAAAAATATTGTGACTTAAAAATGATACAGTTCACAATTCTAAAATAGAATGAAAAACACCCGAAGAGCACATAAGGCAGCTCCAGAGGATTCAAGACAAAAAGCGAAAAACTTTAGAATAATTCTGCAGTTAGCTGTTGATCCTGAGAAAATAAAGTTTCCCCGACTTATTTAAATCTCTTAACGTCAGTACCCTAATTTGAATAATGTATATCATGAATAGCTGTGAGGATTAAAGGAAATGCAACAGAAAAAGCATTTGCTTAAAGCAGCTCTGCTCATATCACTTTCCTTCCCTCTAGATGACTTGTCCCACCTGAGCTCCTGCCCGAGCCCGACTCCCCACTGCAGGGATCAGGCCCGGCACTCGGTCACATGCCACAAAAAGTGGGATTTCATCTCCTCTGTCATCTTCACCACCCAGAGGGCTTGTTGAGTGAATACTCCTGGGGCCACATTATCAGGGGAGTGTCATGGACCGTTTCTCCAGCCCTGGAAGCCCATTTCTAAAAGTGAGGCTGCTCTGTGTCCTCTGGGGAGGGCTAGGGATGGAGCCTAGTTCCCATCCTGACGTGTATCTGGAGAGGGGACATAAGGTCTCTGAGCCAGAGCTTGGTCATCTCTGAAATGGGACGTAGGACACCTCATACCTCAGTCACAGAGCTGTTCTGAGCAGTAAATGAGAAACCCCGCCCAGAGTACATGGCATGTGGTGGGACTTCTGTGGCCCTTTAAATGTCGGGACACAGCAGCAGGGGCGGGCTGAGCCTCGGGGCTGAGGCAGGCACTGTGAGGAGTCATTTCTCATTTCTCCTAATGAGACTACAGACATTAGAGGAAGGGGGCAAATCTCTCTCTGATACGCCTTCAGTTCAAATTTTGGAGACAGAAGGTCCTCTGCTTTCTTGGATGTTTCAGAAGCTCCTAGGAGCTGCCCCACATCGTGCCTCTGCGCAGACCCTGATCCAGTTCCTCACCTGCTGAGGTCGGTGAGAGACGGCGCCAGGGCAGCGAGGGGTGGCGCTGGCCTAACTGATGCTCAGGACTGACCTGTCACTTAACATATTTATAGGAAAAATCTGGACCCGTCCCAGTCACCAGTGCAGGGGTCCTCAGATCGTGCAAGATCCAGCCACGTTACGCCAGGATTTCAGCCATCTGCTGCCTCCCTGACAGGCAAAAATCCAAAACTTACTAGGATTCTGTGACACACAATTCTCCATTCTCCCATTCACTAATAACTAGATATATATAATGACCTTAACACCCACACTGTCCCACTAGAGGCGTCTCATTAACTCTATAGTGCAAATAAGAGGGAAATATGGGAAAATTCAAGAGTTAAATCTGAGATGAGGTGGCTCCTGTATATTAACTTTCAAATTTACTCAAATTTCACAGAATTGAAAATTTTTAAAAAACAACCCTCCTTGGTCCTGTCATCTCCACTCAGCCACAGAATCAATAACTATCTCTCTCTCTCTTTCTCTCTCCCACCTTACCCTTTAAATCAAAGTTCCAGAAAGAGTTTTCCAGTCTCTGCTAACATTCTTCATTCTCACAGACTCTTTATCTCGCTGCAGTATCACTTCTGTGCCCATGACGGCAATGAACATGCTCTTACCAAGGTCACAAGTCACCTGTTTGTCACTAGGTCCAGATGTTTTCTATAAATGTATTAACAAGTGAGTGTTACTTTTAATGACCACCTAAAATCCTCATGCTTGTGCAGAGTGCTTCTGTCACTTAACAACAAATCTTTGACAGGTTTCCAGGCTCTGGAACACGAGATATGGGGTACAAACCCAAGCCGTCCTGTTCCCTAACTGTGCAGTCCTGGGCCATGTCCTTATGTCTCTGTCCTTCAGTTCATCATCTCCAATATGGGGACGAGCAACAGTATCTACCACATAGGGCTGCTAGGAGCACTGAGTGACTCACACGTAAAAAGCACTTGGCACATAATACATTTTAGCCAATTTTTTATTTCCTTTTCTCTATCTTTACTGATATTAGTATTCCTGCAGCCATGAAAAAATAGGATATAGACTGATATTTATTCACAACCAGTGACATGTGAGGTATGTTGCTACTGAGTATATTAGTCGTTCTGAACTCAGTCCACTGTCACTTCCTGAGCAAGAGCGTCCCTGACAACGCATCTATGATAACCTGTCCTGTCATTTTCTACTCAATGGATTTGATTATTTTCTTTAAAGGACTTACCCCCACATGGAACTGCCTCGCCATACCGACTTGTTTCCCTGCTTACTGACAGTTTTCCCGAGCTAGAATAAAGCTCCAGGGACACTGCTGGGTCTTGGTCACTGTGTTGCGTGCCTATCAACTAGTTCAGTGCCTGTTATAGGGTGAATTGTGTTACCCAAAAACAGATAAGTTGGTCTTAACCCCCAGCACCTCAGGACGTCACCCTACTTGGAACTATGATTGCGGCAGATGTAATCAGTTACGATGAGGTCATCCTGGAGTAGGGTGGGCCCCTGAACCAAGGGGACTGGAGTCCTTATGAGAAGACAGCCACGTGAAGACAGAACAAGAGGGGTAACACCATGTGACCACAAAGGCGGAGACTGGAGTCACACAGCTGCAAGCCAAGAAACGCAAAGCCTGTCAGCAACCAACAGAAGGCAGGAAGAAGCACAGAGAGATTCTGCGACAGCTTTCAGAGGGAGCACGGCCCGGCACCACCTTGATTATCCACGTCCAGCCTCCAGAACTGTGAGACAAGACGTGTCTATTGTGAAGCCGTCCAGCTTGCGGGACTTTGCTATGGCAGCCTTGGAAGATGAATGCAGTCCCTCATACAGAAAACACTGAGGAAGTATTGCTGAGAATAAAGAATTGTCCCCTTTTTGACCCACTGGGAGCAGACACAGCTATTTCAATCTGAGTTGCAGGAGAAACTGACACCAAAATTAGACATCAAAGGATGCAACATTTTAAGAACCTTGTTGCAAATGCAGAGCAGTGCTCTTCAAACTTGGGACGCATACCGCATCCAACAGGAGAAATTGTTCAACATGCAGACACCTCCCACCCCACCTCCCCGTTCTGGATGCAGGAGACCTAGGGTGGGCCGTGCATCTGCTGTTTCAACCAGCACCCATGACGATTTTGTGACCCAGCCCACGGACCACACTTGGAGAAATCCTGACCTAAGTATCTGACGTTTTGTGCTATTAATTTGATGTCTGCCACACAGAGTTCTGTGATATCTGGGGTGTCTCTGTTAATGTAATTCCTTGAAAGTGCACTGGTCCTTCCTCCCACCTACGAGCACAGACTGCTTTCCCACATGGGATCACACTCAAACTCCAGAGGATTCCCGGGTGGTCAGCTGCAGTGGGTACTGTCATTCTGCTGAATACACGGGACTGGTGGAAGGGTAGTGACTTACCTAAAGTGTCCCAGTGATGGGACCCTGATCTCCTCACTCTTGCTCCAGGAACCTGTCTGCACACGCGCCAGCACACTTGGTTCTTCTCTGTCAGCTCCTGCTTCTGAGGCTCAGAGTCCACGCCCTCCTCTGACGGTCCACTAGAAGGAGAGTCAGGGGATAAGACGGCACATGGACTGGAGTAAAGTGAGAGGAGGGGAAAGCACATGAACACGGGGAAAGGGGTGAAGGTGGCCTTGTCCGTCCCCACTCGTCCACTGGAAGCTGTGCAATGACGCTTCGCCTCTTCCCCAGCTCCATCACACAGACCCTCTCGTCCACACAGTGACACTGAAGCTCACACATCATGGAAATAGGGGCTTATCCCTGGTGGCTGTTACATGTCCAAGTATTCTCTCTGGGAGTCATGCTACTATGTTATGTCAGGGGCCTCACACTGACAGAATGAAGGAGGCAAAGTTGGAATGGGGAACTAACATTTTGAGAGCCCACCAGATGCTACACAGCATAGACTGTTATTTTCAGAATTTTTATATCCTCAAGGCAGTGCTCTGAGGAGGGCATCATTACTTCCGTTCTACAGACGGGCAGATACTCAAGGTCAGAGAGCAAAGTACATGCTCAGAGGAGTCTAAGGAGGCATCAAGTGGACGCAGAAGCCAACCTGGTGGGGCTAACACTGGCCAATCCTGGGACAATGACAGCATCAAAAGAAATAACTATAATGTCAGATGGTAACCCTCTGAGCAAAATAAAAACCTATGAGTCACATTAATATAAATAAACACATGAATAAATAAATAAATGATAGGGGAGAAGGGGAAGCTCGTCCCAACATTTGAATGTCAATGTGGAAATCTAGACGGAATGGCAGAATGATAAAAGCAACACTTAACACCATCACAGTAATGCCTGAGTCAGGTGAGAATCAGGACTCAATTTTCAGTCTGTACCAAATCCCACAGCAGTCACTGAGTCACCGTGGTAACCATGCTGGCCAAGGAAAGCTGGGAAAAACAAACAGCAACCACCCTGACTTGTTTCCTAACATGTGCTGGGAACTGAGCAGGACTGACATAACACTCAGTAATTAACCTCGAACATTCCTCACAACAAACACTCCTCACAACCTCAGCAATAAACACACACGCGCATACGCAGACCCACATTCACACACGTGCTCTCCCTCTTTCTCTTCCCACCCAAGAACCCAGGAGTTCAGCAAGGTGCATTTGTTTGGGATAAAGAAGAAATCTCCACACTTCCATTCTAATCACACAAATAAACTTGAAAGCTACTAAACGATTTCATTTTAGTGACTGATTTTTCTGGAGATGACCTGTAGAATTTTCTCTGAGATATTTTTGTCCCTAGGTCAGTACACTGCAAATCACATCTAAAAGCTAATATGGAAATCTAGGCAAATGAATATTGTGATCGTAAATAGTTGTGGGATAACTTGGCAGGGCCAATGTGCCCAGATATTTGATCAAATATTATTCTGGATGTTTCTCTGAGAGTGTTTTTGAATGGCATATACATTTAAATGGGTAGTCTATGAATAAAGCAGTTAGCCCTCTGTAATTTGGGTGGGCCTCATCAAATCAGTTGAAGGCACAAATAGAACAAAGACCTGATCTCCCCTGAGCCAGAGGGAATTCTGCCCGGAGACTGCCTGTGGACTTCATCTACAACATCAGCTCCTCCAGGCTCACCAGCAGACTGCCCACAGACTCCAAGTGTCACTCTTTCTTGAGGCTCCAGCCTGCTGGCCTCCCACATCAGATTGTGCCAAGCCTCTGCAATTTATGAGTCACTTCCTTGAAATAAATCTTCACCTGTATATAAAGATCCTATGGTTTCTTGTTTCTCTGGAGAACTCTGACAAACACAGGTGTTAAGCATGAAGAATCTTTTCTATCCTAGAGTAACCTGTGCTTTCAACCAAAAAGATCTCCTGGCAACATTTGACTGCTGACACTTCCGCGAAAATATAATACCTGGACAGCGTAATAAAAAATACTGCCATTGACAATAGCATCAAAAAGCATGAAACACATAGAGATAATCTATGTAGCACATCTATGTCCAGAGATGTGCAAGGCCTGTACTCTGAACACTGCAAAACATTGTGGAGAGAAAGAAGAGGAAGCTTAAATAAATGGAGGAACACACTGTCTTCATGGGTCAGAAGACTCAGTATTGTTACAATGTCTATTCTCAACAAAATGATCCATAGATTCAATGCAATTGCAATAAAAATCCTACATTTTTTTAAAAAAAGAAATAGTCTGGGGGGCCGGCCCCGTGGCCGAGTCGTTGGGTTCGTGCACTCTGCTTCAGTGGCCCAGGGTTTCGCCAGTTCGAACCCTGGATGCAGACATGGCGCTGCTCATCAAGCCAAGCTGAGGTGGCGTTCCACATGCCACAACTAGAAGGACTCACAACTAAAAATACACAACTATGTACTGGGGGGCTTTGGGAGAAAAAGGAAAAACAATATCTTAAAAAAGAAAAGAAATAAACAGGCTTATTCTACAAGTCATGTGGAAATGCAAAGGGCCTAGACTATGAAAACAACTTTCACAAAGAACAAAGTTGGAGGATAAGCACCACTTTATTTCAAGACACATTATAAATCTACAGTAATCAAGATGGTGTGGTACCGGCATGAAGGAAGAAATGTACATCACAGGAACAAATAGAGTCCAGAAACAGACCCACATATATACGGACAACTGATTTGCACAAAGCTACAAAGGCAATTCAGTGGAGAAAGGATAGTCTTTTCAACAAATGGTGCTGGGACAACTGGATATCCGCACACACAAACATAAAGTGCGATCCATATATCACACCATATGCAAAAGTGATCTCAAAGTGAATCACATACCTAAATATAAAAGCTAAAACTATAAAACTTCTAAAAAAAGTCAGAGAAAACTCTTGTGACCCTAGGTTAGGTGAAGATTTCTTATATATGACATCAAATGCAAAATCAAAACCATAAATGAACGAATTGATATACCAGACTTCCTCAAAATTAAAAAATTCTGTTCTTCCAAACAGACTGTTGAGAGAATTAAAAGATAAGCCACCGACTGCGAAAAAAATATGAGACAGTCACATATCTGATGAAGGATTGTATCCAAAATAAATAAATCTCACAAAGGTCAATAAGAAAAAAGACACCAGTAAATAAGTGGGCAAAACGGTAGAACAGATACTTCACCAAAGAAGATATACAAATGTCAAATAAGCATATGAAAAGATGCTCAACAGCATTAGTCATTAGAGAAATGTCAGTGAAAACTACAATGGGACAGCACCACACCGCCCTGAGAAAGGCCAAAACTAAAGAGTGACCAGAGCAAGTCCTGGCAAGGTTGCGGAGGATGGGACTCTCGTACACGGCTGGTGGTAATGAAAAATCGTGCAACTACTTTGGAAAACAGTTTAGCAGCTTCTTACAAAGTTAATTTTACGACTACCACAACCCAGTCATTGTCCTCCTAAGTACTGACTTAGGGAAAAAAAGGCATCTGTCCAAGCAAAGACTTATACCCAAGTGTTCACAGCAGCTTTATTAACAAGAGCCTCAAACTGGAAACAAAACAAATATCCATTACCAGGTGAACAGGTAAAACAAATCGTGATATGTCCATTGATAGCCATGCACCGCATAACAACTTTTTGGTCAATGATGGACTGCATATACGACAGCGGTCCCATAAGATTAATACCATACAGCCTAGGTGTGCTGTAGGCTATACCATCTAGGTCTGTGTGGTACACTCTAGGATGTTCGCACGATGACGAAATCCCCCCCAACAATGCATTTCCAGAACGCATCCCTGTCGTTAAGTGATGCCTGACTGTAATGGAATATCAGTCAACAATAGAAAAGGGGGACCTATTTATACATGCCAAAAATAGATAAATCTATAAATAATTAGGCTGAAGGAAAGAAGACAGACAAAAAAGAATACACATTGTATGATTCCATTCACATAAATTACATGAAAAGAAAACCAATCTATAGTGACAGAAAATCAGTGGTTGCCTGAGAAAGGGGTAGAGTGACATGGAGAGAGAGGCAGGAGAGAGGTAGGTGGGGGGATTACAAAGGGGCACCAGGAAGATTTTTGAGGAGATGGATATGTTCACTATGTTGACCGGTCTGGATCCACAGGTGCACACAGACAGCAAAACTTAGTAGAGCATATGCTTTAGATATGCAGTGTACTGTATGTCCTCCATACCTCAATAAACTATTTGAAATATATTTACACATTCATATTTCTGATGCAGTTATATTAATCATGTGAAAGATTCCCAAGATTGTGCTCTTGTAGTATTAACAGGTCCACAGTATGTCCTATCAAATTGGCCCACACTACATATGACCAAAATAGAAATAATTATTTGCAATGAAATATACCCAAATCTTTAGGGAAAGCTGATGTCCCTTTCCTTCTGAAGTACAGAAATAAAAATATTATATCCTAAGAAAATAATCACAATGATATTTGAGAGGAACTGGTTATTTTAGGGAAAGTGGCTGAGTATCATTATAATAGGGCAAGCTCTTAGAGTAATAATTACTTTTAAAAATATTAAGTTCTCTTAACTGACTTTAAACTAACAATTTAATATTTCTGACTCTTTAAAAATTTTATCATATAATGGGGAAGAAAACCCTGGTCACCATGGAAGAATCTACATTACAATGTCAAATTGCTAGGAAGATCTAACAACTGTATATTTCCACACCCATCTGAGAGATATATGGGAATCACAGATTAGTATTTATACGGTGAGGACAATTTAGGTACATTTATTGCAAATGCATGTTAAAGACCAAATTTCTTCCCAAGTGGACCATTCACTGATTTTTGGCAAGAAAAGACTCCTCTAAGCTGGGCTTCAGGGCTACTACAGAGCATGCAGCTGCTGAAGGAATGGATTCCACCTGCTGAACCTCTTCTCCCATGTGGCAGCAAATCAGCTTCTCTTCTTTGAGGCTCCTTTGTGAACCTCACAGGAGCTACTCCACAACATGCTTTCGTTCAGATCTAGGAACTCACTCGAGTCAGAAGTCATATCCCAGCAGGGATGTGAAGTGCTGGGGTCTCCTGAGGATGGCTGCCCTTCAATGTGGAGCAGATGGTTCAGCAGCCAGCAGGGCACAGATCCTCAGAAGCTGCCTCCTTCAGACGCCTGATAGGAGCTCGGGCAGCGGCATGAAGAGCTGCACAGGGAGAGACAGATCCAGCAATCACTATGCTTTACTGGAGTAGCTATGTGCCCGGCGCCATGCTAGGCACTGGGTTAGTGATAATGACACTAATACAATTGCACAGTGATCATAACAACCAGAATATACAATGGTATTCTCATAACGGTCTTTCTTCCCTCTTTTCCTCCTCTATCTCCTAACAATAAAGTTGAAAATGAGTAAGAAGTGGCTGGAATTCATACAGACATTCATGGTCCCGCAATAACCACAGGGCCATGGGCTTACTCACGTGTTGTCACTGAACGCTCACAGCAATCCTAGGGGTTAAGCAATCTCATCCCGTTTGACAGAGGGGGGAGCTGGGGCTGAGAGAGCCATTCCCTGTGTCACCTCCCGCGCCCCGGCCCTTAGAAGCAAAGTATCTTGAGGACACCCTTGGGGCAGGACGCCACACTCACTTGGACCGGCGGGAACCCAGTGTCTTTACCCACGAGCCCGCCGGGACTCCGAGTCCCAAAGCGGGAAAGGGGCGACTTGGATGTGGGTCCTTTTGTCTCCCCCACACCCCGGGGCGGCTCAGCCCCCTCCAGGGGAACCACAGCCTCTGCCGCGTCTCGGATACCTGAAGGTGAGACCTGCTCTTGCCAGAGCCCCTCCGTCTCTATTAAAAAGTCGTCACGGTCGCTACGATGACGTCACGTTTCTACGGCAACTAGGAAGCGCAGGCACATCCTTCCCCCGGAAACGCTCCGTTTGCTCGTCCACACCTGGACCCTTAGCTGAAAGTAGAACATCTTCCTTCGCTCTTCAGCCACCCCGTGAAAAAGCATACTAAATGCAGGCACTAGACTAGGTACCCGAGCATTGGCGGAATTCTGCCCAGTTTGGTGGAACACAGCATGTCCCTGTCGTCAGAATTTTGTTTGCCTTAAAGAGACAGTAGGGGAGTATTATTGGTACACAGAGACCCAGGGAGATTTCCTAGGGTTCTTAGAGATGAGCTCACCTAGGAGGGTGAACGTGTAAGATCACGCCCATGCTAAGCAGTTAGCCATCTGTGGCAGAGAACTAAGAGACTGTCCATAATCATGTGACAATGATATAGAAACAAAAAATAAAGTTAAGGGGCCGCCCCATGGCGAGTGGTTAAGTTTGCGCGCTCCGCTTTGGCGGCCCAGGGTTTCACCGGTTGGGTTCCTGGGCGCGACATGGCACCGCTCCGGCAGGCCATGCTGAGGCTGCGTCACACACAGCACACCCAGAATATACAACTATGTAGTGGGGGGGGTTGGGGAGAAGAAGGAGGGAAAAAAAAAGATTGGCAAGGGTTGTTAGCTCAGGTGCCAACCTTTAAAAAAATAAAGTTAAAATTACTTTTTAATGACTTTTTTCATTAAAAAAAATCTGAGAGTTATCTGGGGGAGGCAAGCCTAAAATATTAGTCATTTAATAGGCACAAACCTAGTCAGTTGAACTATATACACTGGTATTTCCTGGGGAATTCTTATCCTGCATTCCCGATATTTTCTTCCATGTGGAGGGACATCCACCACCAAACACATCCAACCTCTCTATACACTCAGTCCTCTGTGTAGAGAGTCACTTACCTGATTAGTGAGGTTGGAAGGATAAACGGGCTGTACAGCCCAGGCCCTGTCCCTTCAAAGCTCTTGTAGCAAGCGGCCCTTCCAGAGCACATCTTTCACTCTGCCCTCAGGGGTGCGTCTAAAAACAGATCCACAGCTCTTCTCCCCTTTCTGTGTCTTGCTGGCTCCCAATCTATTCCCATGGTCTTGCTCCAAAAATGCTTGAGTCTTTAAGAGACCCCTTCTCCACATCTGGTCTCGAAACCAACTAAGAAATAGGAGAAAAGAATAGAAAGAAAAATACATCTATTTTATTCCTTATAAAGGTGATATTGGAGAATATGGCTTAGATTTGCCACAGGGCAAGTGGGCTTCCTAGTAAAGAACCCCAGAATTGGGCAGAATTATCCACCCAGCAGTGCTGCACTGGGACAGTCAGAAAGGCCAAGCGTGGGATGCCTGTCTCTCTGCTGTCTGATGAAGGAGTCCTATGTGTACTCAAGAAAAATGGCTTCCTTGGGAGACTATCCTTGTAGCAGGAGAAAGAGTTTGAGGACCCCTTCTTTGAGAAACACTTCTCAAAAGGAATAAATACCCCTTGTTCTGATTGCATACTCCCCAAGCCACCTTCTGAGGATATGGCTCTCCACGTGTCTCAGGGAGCATTTCTAGCAATACCCTCTCATTCCCTTCACAAGCAGGATTGTAGTGGAAGCTCCTCTTGTGGAAGGGATTGGAATAAATTTTCAAATTCCAAGAGTAGGATGAAAATCATGCATCATGAAAATCTCTCTTGGAAATCCCTTGAAGAAGGAATTGAGGAATGTCCGAAAGCTATACTTACACATCAACCCACACACAGACTATAGCCAGGCAACGGTAGAGAAACGTGCAACAAAATAACAGCATACTTCACATAGGGATATGTGATAAACTATAAAGAAATGTATTAAGAATGAAAAATCCAAATTCTTACGAGTGGTTACCCCTGGATATGAAGTAGGCTAATGTGGTCAGAAAAGTACTTCAAATGAGTTTCAAGTGTATATGTAATGTTTTATTATTTAATATGAGTATATAGAAGTGTATTTTTATAATTTATGTTTGAAATATTTCATAACAAGCAATGTTATTATGAGCTTTAATTCTGATTTTAAAAATGACTCCTATTAATTTAGAAATTGTGGAAAATATAGTTAAGTCCAGAATGAAATATACAATTAATCAGTAACCCTACCACTCTTTAATTTCAATAAAAGAATGTAATGGTAGTGGATTTCCTCCTATTACATTACCTGTACATGCATATATAATGTATACTTACTGCATGTGGGTTTCACATAACTAGAGACACAGTGTTTGCTAAAGGTCATGGAACCAGTTATTAAATGATCCCAAAGTTTACAAGTAATTCTGACGCCAAATACCCCATCTCAAACCATTGGCATACACAATCTTTTTTGTGTTAGGGCTGAGGCCAGCACAGGAGAAGTGACTACCCATGGTCCTGTAGGCAACAACCGATCTGGTATTGGGGACACAGGTCTCCCGTTTCATTCTATTGTACTGCAGACACATCTTGATAGTCTTTTATTCTTTTTTGTTTAATTTTTTTTTTGAGGAAGATTAGCCCTGAGCTAACTACTGCCAATCCTCCTCTTTTTGCTGAGGAAGACTGGCCCTGAGCTAACATCCATGCCCATCTTCCTCTACTTTATACGTGGGACGCCTACCACAGCATGGCTTTTGCCAAGCGGTGCCATGTCCACACCCAGGATCTGAACCGGCGAACCTCGGGCCGCCGAGAAGCAGAACGTCCAAACTTAACCACTGCACCACCGGGCCGGCCCCTAGTCTTTTATTCTTTACTGTCTCCTTTCTGGGGCTCAAAGGAGGCTTGCTATTCCAGTGTCAAAATGGAAGTTAAAGAGATCAGAAAGGATAACAAATAAATGTTGATTTAAACGATGATTTACTTCCTCTTTTCCACCATCCTCAGGTAATTCATCCTACAAAGAAATGTCAGCAAAGCTTATCTGTCGTATAAAAATGTAGATACTTCCTTTCCTGCTGCTTCAATCTGATCTCTAGGAGATGTTCATTTTTAAGTCATCTCTTTTGTGGGAGGAAGAACACAGGGGAGACTATACATACATTTGCTGACATATTATGAGTCAGATGCTTTTTGAAGGTTTGCTTATTTCTCCTACTAACAGCTCTCTGCAATACGCCCATTTTACAGATGAGCAAGTTCAGCATCACAAAGGGTAACTCACTACTTCAGTGTTACACACATCTACTCAGTGGCAGGAATGGAATTCTTAAAACAAATGATGAGGATTATATCTATCTATATCGAGATATATAGAGATGGATACATATATATCTTGAGATATATATATATATATATATATATCTCAAAACATGTTTAATTATATATATTCTTTTCCCAAATTACTATGTTATTCTATTTTTAAGCAACTTATCTTTTTCACTTAGCATGATAGCCCAGGATATTAATTTGCATCTCTTTAGTTAATTAATTTGCATAACACACATCTACTTAGAGGCAGGAATGGAATTCTACAAACAAATGAAGATTATATATATATCTCAAAACATATTTATTTACATATATTTAATGTATTTATATATATTAATATACCTAATATATTTACATATACTCTTTTCCCAAATTATTGTTATACATATTTTTAAGCAACTTATCTTTTTCACTTAGCATGATAGCCCAGGACATTAATTTGCATCCCTTTAGTTATTATAACTTGGCATATTTTTAAAAAGTTTAATGGTCTGTATACTGCTTGTTATGTGAATTATCTGTTCATGTCATTTGACCATTTCTCTATTCACTAGTACGACTTCATTCTGTAGCAAGGATATTAAGTAGGGTGGTTAAGGATTTAGTGCAAAAGTACCACTAGAACCAAACAATAACCATTATCAATACTAAATAAAAAGAGAGAGTAAATAAAACACACAGTTCAGTGTAAGAGGATATAATTTCTATTTGTTTATAAACAATATGACAGAACTGAACACAAATGACCAAAGACACAGATCATATCACTAAATGGAGACGTGCTTAACTCTCTGAGGAAAAGAAAAGTGTTTTCAGATTGCCTATTGAAGCAATTCCAAAGCTATGCTTTTACAAGAGATATACGTAAAACAAAGGAATTCAGATAGGTTAAAAATTTTAAAATAAGGAAATATATATAATAGGCAATTGCCAATAATGAGAAAGGAGGGGTTATAATCTTGACATTTAAGACAGCAGAATTGAGACCAAAATGGATTTTAAAAAACAAAAAAAGCACCATTGTTAATGGTAAGGGCTAAAATTCACAAGGAAGATGTGAGATATTAATATTTATGTAGCCAATCACGCAAAGTATTCCTAGAGCGAAAACTACAGGAGGTGCCAGGGGAAACAGGAAGAGACACACTCATAATAGGTGATTCTAACACACTTCCTTCAACCAAAAATGGTCAAGTGGAGAGAGATGAATAGTTGGAGAGACGACCTAAACAACCTAATCCCAAGGGTACATCTTATAGGTAGATCTGCTGAACTGTGAAGCCTGTTAGACAATGCACGCTTTTCAGATGAGCATGGGACACTCATGAATGTTGACTCTGTTGAGGCTGCTAAACAAATCTTGGGTCCAAATGGAAATACCAATTAAAATTGCAGAATTTGATGAGGATAATGATAATGAAAACACAGCGTATCAGAATCTAGCTAAAGCAGCCATCATATGATATTTTAAAGCATTAAATATCTATATCAATAAAAATTAAAATAAATGAATTAAACATTCAATTAAAAAAGCATGATAGGGGCCAGCCTGGTGGCATAGTGGTTGAGTTGGTGGGCTCCACTTCGGCACCCCAGGGTTCACCAGTTTGGATCCCGGGTGCAGACCTACTGACGGCTCATCGGCCATGCTGTGGTTGTGTCCCATATACAAAGCAGAGGAAGACTGGCACTATGTTAGCTCAGGGACAATCTTCCTCAAGCAAAACGAGGAAGATTGGCAACAGATGTTCGCTCAGAGCCAATCTTCCTCACCAAAAAAAAAAGCATGCTAAAGAACCACAACATAAACAAAGACAATGAGGTGGAAAAAAGAGTTAAAGGTAAAAGAAGAAATGACTTGGTTAAGAAACAACATCTCTGTTAAGGATCAGAGCAGTTGGGATGGGAATGCAGCAAACACTGGCATTGTGGGTGATGCGCCAAATACTGTGCTGGGATCTTGAGGGAGGTTTCCTCTTGACCTCCTCACAACACTCCCTTGAGGGTGAGGATCACGTTTGTGTGTATACATACATACACATTATATATATATATATATATATATATATACACATATATATGTATATATACATATATATACATACACACACATCATATATCCACATATATTACAGATATACACATTATGTATACCTATATACATACACAGACGTGTGTGTGTGTGTGTGTGTATATGAGTGTATGCATACATATACACACACACATAAGTTTTGGAAAGGTTGTGAGGGTTGGAACTCTCACACAGTAAATGCAGTTTTTTAATCATCCGTAGCTTTTTTAGCAAATTGGAGGATAAGGGCACCTACTGCCTTTCTATGTGTGTGTGTGTGTAGTGAAAACATCCAAAACAATACTGTATTTTGTTTGGGGAAGCTCTCATATGGAGCAAAAGGATAAGGCAATGCATGGGAATGATAATCACCCCATTCTGGACAGGGAAGAAGGAAGAGTAAAGTTTTTTCTCAACCTGAATCAATTTCATAGCTCTCTATGCTTTTTAGCTGAAATATTTCATATGTGACAGAGCATTAGAGGCTACAGTTTTTATCATAAATGTAATTTATACTCATTTTAGCAAATGGTTAACATTGAGCTAAGTGCAGAGGTTAAAAATATCAATTCCCAGCAATCCCATCATGACCGAAATTCACATTGTGCTATTTCATTCCATTGTGTTTTTTTGTTGAAGGGTGTGAGCACAGGTACTACATATGTCCTACATATACAATTCATGGAACTGTTATCATACCATATGTACAGATTAGTATCCTGTATTTTTTGTTATTTTTGGTTTTGCTTTTATCTTAAGTACTAACAAGTGGATAAAGTATTCTGATTAAATGACAAGGATGAGATATGATCTAATTTTGCTTGTTAATGACCCCTTTACCAGCTGACCCAACCCCAGTTCTTGAACAATGCCTCTGATTGGAATGCCATCCCTGTAGCATATTAAATAATGTTATATGTCTAGGTCTGCTCATGAGCTTTCCATAGACTTCCTTCAATCTGTATGTCAACCATTCTATTCAAAATTATAAAATTATAGGCTCATAGAACATTGTGATATGTGGCAATGTAATCCTCACTCCTATAATTCACCCTTTGGATGGGTGGTAGGAATAATAATAATAATAATAATAATAATAATAATAAACAATGATAAAGACATAAAAGATTACAGAACACTTAGATAAATTTATAAAATTATAGGCTTATAGAACATTGTAATATCTGGCAATGTAATCCTCATTCTTAAAATTCACCCTATGGATGGGTGGCAGGAATAATAATATTATTTTATTTATTTTATTTCTTGATTTTTTTATTTTATTGAGGTCATATTGGTTGATAACATTATGTAACTTCAGGTATATATTACTATATATCAGTTTCTGTGTAGACTGCATCATGCTCACCACCAATAGTCCAGTTTTTATCCATCACCATACATATGTGTCCCTTTACCCCTTTTGCTCACCCCCACCCCCTTTCCTTCTGGTAACCACTAATCTGTTCTTTTTGTCAATGTGTTTGTTTATTTTCCACATATGAGTGAAATCATATGGTGTTCGTCTTTCTCTGTCTGGCTTATTTCACTTAACATAACACCCTCAAGGTCTATCCATGTTGTTACAAATGGAAGGATATTTATTATTATTAATAAACAATAATAAAAGATACCAAAGATTATAGGGCATATAGCAGATAAATTGCTCGCTCTAGATCACATAACCAGAAGTAATAATTCCCAGTGTCACATTGTGGTCTTCTTACCCCAAAGTCCATGCCCTTAACCACTGTTTCTATATTGAGTGTTCTTCTGTGTTAAGCTGGAGGCCAGCAAAGGGAGGGACACACCAAGGCCCTGTGGTGACTTAAAGGGTCTGGCAAGTGGGTTACAGGTTTGGTGACTCCCATCTTCTATCTAGCCAACCCATTATTATTCTTTGCTCTTCTGTACTGTTTTTGCTTCCTAGGACTCAATGTGAAATTGTTTCACCCAAACGGATCTCATCAACCAAAATGGATGATGAGATATGACCAAAGTTCACTTCTTGCTGCTACATTTCCAGATGCATTCTGTTCCAAACCTTCTATTTTATGGGATGTACATATTTTTTCGTGGAATTAGGAATCTCTCTTCTAAGAATCTATCCAAGAGATACCGTGCAAAGAGACAAAATGTCATAAGCACAAAACCATTCCTGGCAGAACAAATCATAAGAGCAGAAGACTAGAAACATGACAGATGTCGACCAATAAGGGACTGGTTGAATAATCTAAGCTACGTCTACATCCTAGAGTACTATGCAGCCATGAAAAGGAATGAGGACTCCCTCTCTGTACTGCTGAGGAGTGATCCCCAGGATAGATTAGGTAAAAAAAGGAAGTACAGAAAAATGTATAGAGCTGCTGCTGTTCAACATGGTAGGCACCAGCCACATGTGCTATTTAAATTTACTAAAGTGAGATGAAAATAAAAATTTAGTTCCTTTGTCCCACTCATTACGTTTCAGGTGTTCCATGGCCACAGGTAGCTCGTGTCTCCAATGTTGGACAATGAAGACACAGCAATTTCTATCTTTGCAGAAATTTCTGTTTGATGGTGTTGGTGTGAATATGCCATTTTTTTACGTATGAAAGGGGGAGAAAACCAACATACATCTTATATTTGCTTATATTTTTAAAAACTGGAAAGATAAAACGAAAAATTGACAAAAAGGATAACCTGTAATGGGATGGAGGAGCAGCCCAGGATGGAAGCAGATCATGCATATATATTCTCTTTAAAAAAGAATATATATTTATAGGCTCCATGCACAGGAAAGTGCAAGAAACAATGACCAACCCAGTAGCAATGAACAACTCTAGTCCCCAGAATGAATCCTCAAGAACATTTCCCACTAAAAGGAACCTGGAGGCCTTGGAGAAATGGCAGATTCCAGGTCTGGGTAGAGATTGTACCAGGTGAGTCTGGACCAAACTCTCCTAACAGCAAGCTCGTCAAAGACTCAGAAGCCAACATGAAAAGGCCCCCACTGGCCAAAGATAGAACAATTTGAATTTCAAATGAAATAATGAGTGCAATGGATTAAAACACATCAAATATAGAAAAATCTAGAGCTCATGATGACATTCTAAAAGAAAAAAATCCCAACAAACCCAACTTTTTTCACTTTTGAAGGACCCTAAGGAAACAACTCATTGTTTTGAAAAGTGGAAATATTGCAAAAGAATCAAACGTTCATCCTCTCCTTCCTGTGTGAACCATACCTCAGTGGAACCTAATAGTTGATGAGGGGAATTTCCTTTTGTAGAAGAATTCCACCCAATAAATGCAGAAGAAATGACACTATTAGAACATCACCCATGTTAAAAAACAAAATTGAACTGAGTAAATTTTGAAGATCTTATTGGCTTTATTCGATGACTCATGAATCAGGCAACACCCAATCCAGCAGATAGAAAGGAGTTCTGAGGAGCTGAACAAGATGAAAGACTTTTATAAGCAGAAGGGAGCAGGAACAAGAAAGTCACACTAGGCGAAAAAGCGGCTTGGTTATTGCAAGGTCACTTTCCTTTATGGAATGGCAGGTGGGTAAGAGGCAGTGTATATAACTAGTCCTGATAGGAGATTCTTAATAGATTGGTTTAAATTCCATTTCTGGGAGAGCCACAACTGAAATTAGGGTAAGTCTCAGTTTGGTGATGTGGGGCTTAGCATAAGCAGCTTGATTTCGGGCCAGTTGTCTTGTTTTTAACACCTTTTTGTAGCCTTTAATGAAATGCAGATCTAGGAAATGATCTTGGATGCTGCAAAAAACTTAAAGGTAAAAGCAGACGGGAAACTTTATAATGGCTGGATCAGGCTGACAACACCTGAGCCCAGCGATCAATCTCAACATCCTGAGAGGACACACAATGAGACACAATGGGCCTCCTGGTGTAATGCTCTAAGAATACACAACAACACATCTGAGGTCCTTTTGCCAAGAAATCTGAATGGGATCAAGCTTCTAAATCTAATCACCAATTTAAGAGAAATAGCAGAGAGAAGCAGAAGACCATAAACAACACAAGAGGGATATAATCAGCAAAATCCAGAATGCAAACTCCATAGGACAAGAGATGCAGTTTCTTCAGCAAATAAATTGGAAAGTATGATAGTTAATTTCATGTGTCAACTGGATTGGGTCACAGTGTTTAGACATTTGGTCAAACAGGATTCTGTGTGTCTGTGGGCGTGTTTCTGAATGAGAGTAACATTTGAACTGGTAAAATGAGTACAGCAGATGGTCCTCCCTAATGTCGGGAGGCATCATCTAATCACTCGCAGATCTGAATAGAATAAAAAGGTGTCTTTTACTGCCTTCAGACTCAAACTAAAAAATCAGCTCTTTTTGGGTCTCACGCTTGCCAGCTTTTGGAATGGAACTCACAACATTGCCTCTCCTGGTCCTCAGGCCTTGGACTTGGACTGGAACTACACCAATGGCTCTCTTGGGTTTCCAGCATATCTTGGGACTTCTCAGCCTCTATAATCATATGAGCCATTTCCTTATAATCAATCAATCAATCTCTCTCTACATACTATTTACAAGACACACAACTAATCACATACTATTGATTCTATTTCCGTGGAGAACCCTAATACAGATTTTGGTACTTAAACTGGTTCTAAAGGAACAGAAATTTAAGGATGAGTTTTCTGAATTGGTTCTGGGGTTCCTGGAATTGGCTCCCTAATTTGATTAAATGTAAAGATGCTAATGAATCTGCTTCCAGTGGTAAAGAGAGCACTGATACTCATGGTGTGACCTGGGAATACAGGTAAACAAAAGTACAGGTAAACAAAAATCACCACTGGATACTCCTAATCAACCGCTTATAAGAAGAAAGGAGGTGGGTGACTGTGTATATGATACTTTTGAACATTTTTGGAAAACTAACAAATATAGTGAGATTGGCAGATTGGTTCTAATGTCACTGGGCAAAATGGAGAAAGAAAAGGATGAGTTCAGTAATTGGAACTCCCAGCTGAAGCACCACACAAATCACCAGTAAGCTTCTATTTATGCCCCGAAGGAGATTCTTATTTCCTGTAGCCACAGGGCTGGGACTTCCAAAAAGCAAACACAAAATCTCATCCTGTGAAAGGACAAGCCATTGACTGGAATAAAACAGTTGCAAATGATACATGTCATAAAGGACTTGGATACAAAATAAAGAAAATCTCTCAAAAGTTAATAAGAAGAAAATAGACACTCCAGTAGATACAAATCGACAAATGATTTGAAGAGACACTTCATCAAAGATATAGAAATGGCAAAGAAGCACATGAAAATATTCATCATCACTAGTCACTAGGAAAATGTAAATGAAAAGTACATGAGATACCATTATAACCCATTAAGAATGGCCAAAATGAAAAAGTCTGACCATACCAAATTTTGGCAAGATTGTGAGGGATGGAACTCACATACAGTACTGGTGGCAACGAAAAATGGTGTGAGCACTTTGGAAAACTGTCAGTTTCTTAAAATGTTAATCTTACATCTACCACATGATACAGCTGTTGTGCTCTCAAGTATGTATTCTAGAGGAAGAAGGCATATATTCGTGCCAAGACATACACCAATATTCATAGCAGCTTTATTTCCAAGAGACTCAACTGGGAAACAACCCAAACGTCCTTCAAGAGTTAAATGGAAAGAACAAATGTTGGTATATCCATATAATGGAAAACTACTCAGCAATAAAAACGAAAGAACTATTGACACATGCAAAAAATTAGGTACATGAAAAGATAAACAAGTGTCCAGTTTCTTGTCTGGCATGTAAGGAGCTTGGAAGTCGGCACTCCATCCTAACAAGTAAAGAGTCGAACAAACTGAAAAATCTGAAACTGGAAAACAACTCTTCTTAGATCCATCAGAGAAGTGAGGTCACAGGGCAAACCAATGCCCCCCAGTTGGAGAGACAGACAGGCAAATATAGATAATCATAACTTGCCAGAGCAGAAACCCATGAGCAGAAAACTCCACACGAACCAGCAGTGAGGTAGGAAAACCCAAAATCTAAGTGACAAATTCTAATGAGGCTCAGTGTGGACAAGTCTGAGAGTTAAAAACTCCAGTCATAAGCCTAGTCATCAGCCCCTCCCACTTTTGTGAGTTTTACCTCCCGGATTTCTACTAGGTCCTCATAGTGAATGCTGGAGAAAAATCCCCTTGTGTTCCAACCAGGGGCGGGCAAAGGAACTATTCTGAAATATGCCAGAGCATTCTGTTCTTAACAAGCCGGAAGGTCTGCCGCCACAAGAAACCATTTAACCAGAGCCTAAGAAGCTGGGGTTTTATCAGATTCTACGTGACTTGGGGGAAGGGAAATGCCCAACTCCAGCTGGTTCTAGCCTTCCACGTGGCAGAGGGGAATACCCAAGTCCAGCTGGCTCTACACATCCTGTCCCATCGAAGTGGAGGATAAAAAGCTGAGAAGCAGCATGTGTGAAGTACACAGTCCAGAGGCACAGGCTCACTACCAGCCTGAGACCTAATCTGGACCATAAAATGCTCTCCCTGCCCCCATGGCCTATCACCACATGACCAAAGGCCTATTTACACAGTTCCTTTTACCCAGGACATTATGGCCAGCTATTAAAAAGAATTTCAAGACATACTAAAAGGCAAGAAACACAGTGGGAAGACATATAGCAAGCATCAGAATCAAACTCATATATGGCAGGGATGTTGGAATTATCAGACTGGGAATTTAAACTAATTACAATAATTATGCTAAGGACACTAATGGATAAAGTAGACAGCATGCAAAAACAGATGGGTAATGTAAGTAGAGAAATGGAAATTCTAAGAAAGAACCAAAAAGAAATGCCAGAGATCAAAAACACTGTAGAGAAATGAAGAATGCTTTTGATGGGTATATCAGTAGACAGGACATGTCTGAAGAAAGAGTCTCTGAGTTTGATGATGTTTCAGTAGAAACTTCCAAAACTGAAAAGTAAAGAGAAAAAAGACTGAAAAAAACCAGAACAGAATATCTAAGAACTATCGAACAACACAAAAGGGGTAATATACATGTAATGGGAATAACAGAAAGAGAAGGAAGAAAGGAACAAAAGAAAGATTTGAAAGAACCACTAAAAATTTCTCCAACTTAACCTCAGACAACAAACCACAGATCCAGAAGCTCAGGGAACACCAAGCTGGATACATTCCAAAAAAATTATACATTGGCACATCACTATCAAACTACAGAAAACAAAAGATAAAGAAAAAATCCTGAAAAAGCCAGAGGAATAAAACATCTTAGCTATAGAGGAACAAAGATAAGGATTACATCTCACTTCTCCTCAGAAACTATGCAAGCAAGGGGAGAGTGGAGTGAAATATTTAAAGTGTTGAGAGAAAAACCCCAGCAACCTAGAAATCCGTACCCTGTGCAATTATACTTCAAAAGTGGAGAAACACTGACTTTTTTAGAAAAACTGAAATTGAGAAAATTTGTTGCCCATAGACTTGCCTTGAAAGAAATCTGAGTAGAAGTTCTTTAGAGAGAAGAAAAATAATATAGGTCAGAAACTCAGATCTACATAAAAAAGGAGGAGCATTGAAGAAGGAATAAGTGAAAGTAAAATAAAACTTTTTTTTCCTTATTCTTAGTTAATCTAACAGAAAACAGTTTGTTCAAAATTATAATAGCCACAATGTATTCGATTATATGTTTTTATATAAATATATATGCTTATGCATAAGTGAACTGAATGACAGCAATGATACAAGAGACAGGAGGAAGGAATTAGGATTTTTTTTTTATTAGAAGGTACCTGCTCTACCTGTGAAGCAGTATAGCATTATTTGAAAGTGTACTTGGATTAGTTATAAATGTATATATGAAGGGAGGCAGGGTCCGTCAATGAGCAGCTGCACAACTCTGATCTCTGCCTTGGAGATCAACCCATTGGAGCTGCAACCCATTAGTGGGTTGTAACATCAATTTAGTTGGCGTTACCACCAGCAGTTTTTAAAAGGAAACTAAATGAGAGTTTAAATATGAGTGGAATTAAATATATACTAGACTGTAGGTATTTTTATTGGTTTCAGCTATAAACATATGTATGTTTGTACTAAGTCAAGATGTAAAATATATTTTTGTGAATTCTGGTCCAAAAAAGAACTGAGAAAAATGTAGTCTACAATAGCTAGTAAAAATCTCTGATACAAACACTAACATTACATAGGCATAACACAATGTATTTATTAAATTCTTCAGTATGTAGGATAAAAATTTCCATATTTATTAGCCCATATACATGCAAGAAATTCTATCTAAAGATATGTGTTACATGAAATACCTATAAAATAAGTTTCTGAAGTTAAAAATATTCATTTGATTATTACTTTCCTACTAACTTTCCTATTCTTGTAGTTAAATATTTATGTAGGAAACAAAACAACCCATTTCTATGCTTTGGTTTTTATCATCGTCAAAGAACAAAATTTTGCTTTATAACTGGAAGAAATACTAATCTCTATTGTGACTTCTTGGGAGAGTTTAATAACTCCAACTTGTTATATTCATTTATTAAATATTTACTGTATCTCAAATCTGAAGATATTTCTGTAGGTTGTTCTACTTCAGCGTATAGGAAATAAATGATTTGGTGATTTACAAAAGAATTGGTAATGTATGTGATTCTCCAACAGGGGTCTTCTTCTAGTGGATATTAGGTATTCAATATTCAAGAAAGTGTTTCCCAAGTGTTCATACATAACATATTCATGTCAAATAAAAGATAATTTACAAACTATAAATAGACAAATAAAAGGCTGAATGTAACTAGCCAGATGAACATAAACTGCAACCTGTGTGATTGCATTTACATAAAATTATAGGAAATTAAAATAATTTAAAAATAATTAAAATAACCTATTGACAGAAGATCAGGCTCTTAAAAAAATTTCATTATAGTGTGGATAAAACCAAAGTCACCAGGAAAGAATCAATGTTGTGATCTCAAATTGGGAGGAAGACCTTGTAATAACTGCCTATGTTCACATCCATTTGAGAGAAACATAGAAATCATTAATTATTATTCATAGTCAGAAAATATACATCTATATTTATTGCAAATGCAGGTGAAAGATCATGTTTCTTTCTCAAGCCAGACAATTCACTGCTTTCAGACAAAAGAGAGCATCTCTAGGATGGCTCTCAGGGCTGCTACAGAGCATGCAGGTGCTGAAGGAATGGAGTCCACCTGCTAAACCTCTTCTCCCATGATGAGATCAAAGTAGCTTCTCTCCTTTGAGGCTCCTTTGTGAACCTCACAGGACGGATTCCACAACATGCTTTTGTTCAGATGTATGCACTCACTCGGGCCGGGCCTCATATCCCAGCAGGGATGTGAAGTGTTGGGGTCTCCTGAGGACGGCTGCCCTGGAATCTGGAGCAGATGGTTCAGCAGCCAGCAGGACACAGATCCTCAGAAGCTGTCTCCTTCAGACGCCTGGTATGGGCTCAGCCAACGGCACGAGGAGCTGCACAGGGAGAGACAGATCCAGAAATCACTCTGCTTTCCTGGAGTAAGTGTGCCCTGCACCATGCTAGGCACTGGGTTAGTGACAATGACACTGATACAAGTGGGTAGTGATCATAACAACCGGAACACACAAAGGGCTTCTCACCAGGGTCTTTTTTCTCTTTTCCTCCTCTATCCCCTAACAACAACGTTGAAAAGGAGTAACAAGTGGTCGGAACTCATGCAGACATTTACGGTCCCGCAATAACCACAGGGCCATGGGCTTGCTCATGTGTTGTCACTGAACGCTCACAGCGAGCTTGGGGGTTGAGCATTCTCATCCCATTTGACAGAAGGGGGAGCTGGGGCTCAGAGAGAGCCGTTCCCTGTGTCACCTCCCGCGCCCTTGCCTTTAGAAGGAAAGTATCTCCAGGACACCCCTGGGCCAGGAAGCCACACGCACTAGGACCGGTGGGACCCCGGTGTCTTTACCCACGAGCCCGCCTGGGAACCAAGTCCCAAAGCGGGAGAGAGGCAACTTGGATGTGGGCCCCTTTGTCTCCCCCACACCCCGGGGGAGCTCAGCCCCCACCGCAGAAACCCACACCCTCAGCTGACAACCAAATACCTGAAGGTGAAACCCGCACTTCCCATCAAGCACCACTTTCTCTATAGAAAAGTCGTGACGGGCGCCACGATGACGTCAGGTTTCTACAGCAACCGCGAAGCACAGGCAGTTCCTCCGCGCCGGAAATGCTTCCCTTCTTGCAGCCATCCTTTGCCGAGTCCCGAAAAGGTGCATCCTCTCAGCCAATCAATACCATGGGGTCAGTCATCTGCATGAAGAGCTCTGCCCTGGGAGATAAAAATCCATAAATTCCCAGCACGTGTTTGACACATTTTGCATCCGTTCATACAGTTAAGAGGCATTAAAACCAAACTGTACACCATCTCGTTGGTAAAGTTTTAGGCTTCTCCAGAATGGAAACAAAGGAGTAACGTGTGGTGTGGTAAATTCCGATGTTAAATCTAAGAAGAGAGGGCTCCTTCCCATTAAGATTTCACCCCGCTCAAGACGCCTATAATTTATTATTTTAGAACATAATTTAATGCCCTGGACCCCTCTCCACATCTCTAGTTACTGTCCTCTTTACATATTTTCTCCCCCTTGCACCAAAGTTCTAGGAAGAATTCTCAATACTCAACTCTCATCCCCCTGCACCTCACCTCCAACTCAGTCTGCATCCCTCATCTACTGGGGCTGTGTTCCCCCTCACTGCCACTGAGATTAACCTTGACAAGGTCAACAACCACTTCTTTGTCACATTTATAGATCAAGAATGTTGAAATAATTATTCAAATGGAGAGAAGCATTACCCCAAGTGGAAAGGATTGACAGAATTCAGTTGCTTGGGTATGGACAAGGATTATATTGCAGTGCGATCAGTTATGTAAAACCTAGAGTTGTCAATACCTTCCATAGAGTCAGAGTCTGATAACGTGAAAGCTGTGCTTTAGACCCTGGGCTTTCACATGAGTCACACATTTTCTCTGACATATCTCATCCTGTTGCTTCATTGAAAAGGATTTTGCAAATATATTTAGCGCATGTTAGCAAAAATTTTTATAGTCTTTTCAATAACCTTTGTCTTATCTTTTTTATTTCTTTATAAATGGATTACCAAGTATTAAATAAAACAATCTGAAATTATAATGTTCTAAACTCTGCCATGTTGAAATATATTGTCAAATATGCCATATTTAGACAATATAATAGCAGTAATAGGGAACTCTTTTGCAGTTTCCTGACTGTTAAGTCAAAATTCTTTTACTGCACCATAGAAATAATGATACAGGACATTCTTTTGTGATGTATTCATTAAGTAAAAAAGAAACCAACCTAAATAATACGTATACATGAATCCATAATGATATAAATAAATGTTTGAATTAATAAAAAAGTGGGTGACAAGAGACAAACTGTGTTTATAAAATATTTCCAAATAATATATGTAGATACCCCGTCCCTACAAGGTGAACCTTAATTCTACCTCCCACCCCTGAGGACAGGGAAGACTTAGTGTCTCCCTTCTAAGAATCGAGTCTGGGAATGGAAAATAGTGTACACTAGAGAACCTTGACAAACCCCACCTTAACTCAGTGATGCGGGTCAACATCTCCATTAACCCAGTGATGTCATGAGGGTCTCATATCCTCCCAGATATGACGTGACAAGAAAGGCACTTCAACTCTGTGGCATTCTTTCTCAAAAACCATAACCACAGTCTAATCATGAGACAAATTACAGACTAATTCTGCACCCCTCAAGACTGTCAGGGTCATGAAAATGTTCTGGCAGTTCCTCAAACAGTTAAACAGAGAGTTACCACATGACCCAGCGATTCCACTTCTAGGTGCACAGCCAGGAGAAACGACAACACATCTTCATAAAAACTTGTGCACAAATGTACCTGGAATCATTATTCATAACATCCAAAAGTGGAAACAACTCAAATGTTCATCAGTTAAGGAATGGACAAATAAAATGTGGTATGTTATTGGGCAATAAAAAGGAATGAAGTACTGCTACATGCTACAACATGAGTGAACCTTGTAAACGTCATGCCAACTGAAAAGACAACTATGCAAAAGAGCACTTCTGTATGATTCCGTTTACGTGAAATGACCAGAAAAAGGCCGTCAGTATAGCTGTACCCAAGGAATTCTCCCCTTTCTACCCAGACTTCCAGAAAGCTCTGTCTGGTGAGTTGGGGCCACTTCTCCCTCCCACTTTCCTGCCCTGCCAAGTTCAAGCTGCAGTTCGGGCTTCTGTCACGAGGTGGCACCAACGCACCGCCATTTTCAAATTTCTCTACAAAGAAATTTATTCAAAGAGCAACAAAATACACTACCCTCCCTTACAATCCAGCCTACGAACCTAGGTACAGACTGATTCTACAATGTCTGAAAAACCGATAGGTGTAAAAAGACCGTAAAAACACGTACTCCGGGGCCTGCGTACGATGAAACACCAGGTGGCAGAAGCGCCCCTCGGCACTGGGCGGTGGATGGGCTGGCGATAGCAGAGCAGGGCAGGCGGAGGTGACAGAGAGGATGGGGGCGTCGGAGGCGGGGCCGGGCAGTTGTATCCGGTGTCTTGGACAGGGGATGACAAAAAGAGTCATCCCCTGAAGAAGAACAAAGCGTGACCCTCTGTCAGTCCACACTGTACATCAGCCAACAGTGATGAGGGAAGAGATTAATGAAAGTGATGTAGATTTGGGGTCAACAGCAAATGGAACTGCTTTAACATACACGTGAATTTCCCAAACAGAACTGGTATCATAGTAAACAAACCGTTTCATGATATTTTTTACTCTTTGTAACATGTATTCATTTCATTACAAAAGAACAACAAAAATGGATAGATGTGATGTCACCTGGTGGCCAGATAAAGGATCGCAGCACTGAGTGTCTCAGCCAGGGGCCTCAGCAAGCTGGAGTGAGGGATGGAGGTTGGGAGCTTGACCTAATAGGCTCAGCCAACGTTTTCTAGATTTTCATTCAACTGGAGCAATCCCTCTGAATCCGTCAGTTTCCCAAGATATAAAAAGCACATTTCCTGGGATATCTAAACCCGAGCTTGGAAGTCCAGCTCCGGTCTGAATGAGGGTAAAGCTACAACTGTGAGCATCTACTTTAGGTGGTAGAGCTAGAGGACACGGATGGACACACACACACACACAGCAATTCGATCTTTTTATCTACTTCATTTCCCCATGAAATTGAATACAATGAATACTCTTACAAAGTAATGAAGATATGTGCACATTTGTCAATCTGTTCACAAATACTTTTTGTTTTCAAAGTTTTACGAAGGTACCATTTGTCCGGAATATAACGTTTCAAACAATAGGTGAAACAGTATTTATAAACTGTAGTTGTCCTGCATCTCTCACTAGCGCTACCCCTGTTGTCAGAGAATGGTGCCTCCTAACCCAGTATCTGAGGTGTTAGTTTGCAAATATTTTCCCTAAAGTGTTGACAAAATTCTTTGTTTTTTAATTTAGAATTTGCTTTTTTAAAAACTTTATTCTTTTTTTTAAAGATTGGCACCTGAGCTAACAACTGTTGCCAATCTTTTTTCTTTTTCTTTTTTCTTCTTCTCCCCAAGGCCCCCCAGTACATAATCGTATATTCTGCTTCTGAGTGCCTCTAGTTGTGGCATGCGGGACGCCATCTCAGCGTGGCCTGATGGGCGGTGCCATGTCTGGGCCCAGGATCCAAACCGATGAAACCCTGGGCCGCTGAAGCAGAGCACGTGAACTTAACCACTCAGCCACGGGGCCGGCCCCTAGAACTTGCTTTTCAAGTTCAATAATATTGACTTGACATTTTCTTGCATCATAATTAAAAAAAAGTTGAACAACACCTGGGAGCATGAAATGGCCTCTACAGGCAGAGTAGAGCATCCAGAGCCCCAGAGGCATCAAGACAAAATGGAAAAACTTCAGTAATTCCAGAGTGGGCTGCTGATGGGAGACCACAGAAAGTGTTTTTTGATCTACATAAACTTTACAAAATTCCTTTAGAGTTTATGTAAATCATATTCATACCCTATGAATATTGGTCATAGTGAAGGGTAACTTGAATAGCTTCTAGGATTCAAGGAGATGGAATATAAAGTACAATTTCTCATAGCTGTTCCAAATATGTTACTTTCCTTCCCTCTAGATCCCCTGTCCCAAGGGCAACATCTGAGCTTCTGCCAAGCCCCACTCCCCACTTCAGGGATCAGCCAACGGATGTGGCCCGACACCCAGTCACTTGGCACAAAGGGTGGGATTTCATCTCCTCTGTCATCTTAACCCCTCAGAGGGATTGTTGAATGACTACTCCCAGGGCCACATTATCAGGGGAGTGTCATGGACCGTTTCTTCAGCCCTGGAAGCCCATTTCTGAAAGGGAGGCTGCTCTGTGTCGTCTGAGGAGGGCGAGGGATGGAGCCTCATTCCTGTCCTGACACGTACCTGGAGAGGGGACTTCAGCTCGGTCAGCCTGAGCTTGGTCATCTGTGAAGTGGGACTCAGGACACCTTCGTCACAGAGCTGTCCTGAGGGATAAATGAGAAAACCTGCCCAGAGTACATGGCATGTGGTGGGACTTCTGTGGCCCTTTAAATGTTGGGAAACAGCAACAGGGGCTGGCTGAGCCTCGGGGCTGAGGCAGGCACTGTGAGTCGTCATTTCTCTCAGTGAGAAGACAGATATCTTTATGAAAGAAGCAAGTATCTCTTTGATATGCTGTGAGTTCAAAGTTTTGGAGAAACGAGATTCTCTACTTTCTTGGATGTTTCAGAAGCTCCTAAGAGCTGCCCCACATCGTGCCTCTGCGCAGACCCTAATCCAGTTCCTCACCTGCTGAGCTCAGTGAGACGTGATACCAGGGCAGCAAGGTGTGGCATTTGCCTTACTGCTGCTCTGGACTGACCTGTGTCTTAATACATTGATAGGAAAATTCTGGACCCGCCCCAGTCACCGGTGCAGGGGTCCTCAGATTATGCAAGATCCAGGCACATCACACCAGGATTTCAGCCATCTGCTGCCTCCCTGCGAGGCAAAAATCCAAAAATTACTGGCATTTCTTTGCCACAATTCTCCATTCTTCCATTCACTGATAGCTAAATATGTATGGAGCTCAAAACCCATACTGTTCCATTGGAGACGTCTCATTAACTCTAAAGTGGAAATAAGAGGGAAATGTGGGAAAATTCAAGGGGTAAATCTGAGATGCGATGGCTCCTGCACATTAGCTTTTATACTTTCTAGAAATTGAAGATTAAAAAAGAATCCATCTTTGGACCTCGCACTCCATTCAGTAACAGGCTCGCTTTCTCTTTCTCCCCACTCCCTTTCAAAATCAAAGTTCCAGAAAGCATTTTCTGCATTCCATGTTAACATTCTTCACTTCCCACTGACTCTTTATCTCACTTCACTATCAATTCTGTCCCCATGATGGCAATGAACAGGCTCTCACCAAGGTCACAAGTCACCTTTTGTCACTAGGGCCAGATATTTGTGTAAATATATTAATATATGAATATTGCTCTTATTTTTGGTGAGGAAGATTGGTCCTGAGCTAACATCTGTGCCAATCTTCGTCTATTTCTTCGCCACAACATGGCTTGACAAGCGGTGTATAGGTCCATGCCTAGGATCTGAACCTGTGAACCCCAGGCCACCAAAGCAGAGCATACGAACTTAAACACTAAGCCACTGGGCCGCCCTGAATATTGCTTTTAATGATCACCTATAATATGCATGCTGTGCAGAGTGTGTCTGTCACTTATAATAACAAATCTTTGACAGTTTCCTAGACTCTGGAGCATGAGGTGCTGGGTACAAACCCAAGCTGTCCTGTTCCCTTAACTGTGAAGTCCTGGGCCAAGTCCTTATTCTCTCTGTCCCTCAGCTTTTTGTCTATCAAATGGGGATTAGCAACAGTGTCTACCTCATAGGGGTGTTGTGAGCATTAAATGAATCAATACAAAAATAAATCATTAGCACATACGAAAAACTTAGCCATATTTATTTTTCTCATATATCTTTATTAGCACTACTATCTGCTTAGGCATGAAAAAATAGGATACAGACTGATGTTTATTCACAACCAATGACATTTGGAGTATTTGGTTAGTGAGTGTGAAACTGGGGGCCAACTTGCTTTAACTATACTCAGTTTCTGTTTATAAAAGTAGTTAGGTATTGCATTATTTAAACCCACCCTATAGATAACATCTTCTCAGCACCTGTGTTACCATAGTAACAGATGCTTGAGTTGTTTTTCAGGAAATAAGAGTCAATCTCTGTCCAGTTCAGGCTGGTCAAGACCACCAACCTACCAACTGGGCATGTGCAAGCATCTGATAGGCAACCTCCTGACATCAGGGAAATAAAAATTCCACCCTCAGATCATGCGAACATCACCATTTTGTGAACATGCGTCCTATGAAGAGCCATGAAGCTTGACTACACTCATACAGATTATCAAATAATTCACTCCTCCTTACCTCTAATCTTTTATTCTCTCACTTCAGACTACTCTGCCCGTTTTTCTATAAATATCCCTAAATCCCCATTTTTCAAGGATGTGGATTTGAAATTTGTCCTCCTGTCTCCTTGCTTGGCTGCCTTGTGAATAAACCTTTTTTCTGCTGCAAACTCTTCATCTCGGTGATTGGCATATATCATGTGGCAAGCAAAATGAACCTGGTTCAGTAAGAAGTGTATTAGTTCCTAGGGCTGCTCTAACTAATTACCAGAAACTTCATGGCTTAGAACCACAGAAATTTATTATCTCATACTTTTGGTGAACAGAAATCTAAAATCAATTTGTCAGCAGAGCCAAGATCCCTCTGAAGCCTTGAGAGGAGAATCTTTCTTTACCTCTTCCATCCTAGAAGCTCCTGGATTTCCTTGCTTTGCAGCAGCATAACTCCAGTCTCTGACTCTGTCTTCACATGGTCTTCTTCTCTGTGTGTGTGTGAAACCTCCCTCTCCTATTATGACCTCAAGAAAAACCCATCTTTGAATGATGGGGCTGGCCCTGTGGCCTAGTAGTTAAGTTCAGTGTACTCTGCTTTGGTGGCCCAGGTTTGGTTCCCGGACACAGACCTACAACACTCATTGGCGGCCATGCTGTGGTGGTGACCCACATACAAAATAAAGGAAGATTGGCACAAGCGTTAGCTCAGAGCAAATCTTCCTCAGCAAAAAAAAAAAAAAAAAATCTTTGAATGCGTTGTTCATTTTTTTCGTTGTTCAGTTGTATGAGTTCTTTATATATTTTTCTATGTTAGGGCTGAGGCCAGTACAGGGGAAGTGACTACCCATGGTCCTATAGGCAAGGATTGATCTGGTATTTGGGACTCAAGACTCCTGATTTTAGTCTGTAGTACAGCAGATCCATCTTTATACTCTGTTATTCTGTACTGTTTCCTTTCAATGTATAGATAGAAGGTAAAAGAAGACGGCAAGAAAGGACATCAAATAAAAGTAATAGAGGATAATTTGCTTTCTCTTCCACACCATCCTCAGGTAACTTGTACTACAAAGAAGAAACACCAAAGCTTATCTATCACATAAATATGTATATACATTCCATTCCCTGCTGCTTCAGATCTAATTGGTCTCTATGAGGTGTTCATGTTAAAGTCATGTCTTTTGTGGAAGGGAGAACACAGGGGAGGCCATTCATATATTTGCTGAAGTAGTACATATTAGACACTTTCTATAGGTTTACTTGGTTCTCATTTTGTCCTCACAACAGCTCTGTGAAGTAAGTATCAATAGGCCTATTTTACAGATGACCTAGGTCAAGTTCACAAAGGGTGTCTCACTAATACAGGGTCACACACATCTAAGTAGAGGCAAAATATACACAAACGCACATATATATGTGAAATATGCAAAACATGTTCACTTACATGTAGTATTTTGCAAAATTGTGATCACATTTTTAAGCACTTGCCTTTTTCATTCATTTAAGAGGGAAGAATTGAAACCAAAATAGATTAAAGGAGACAAAAAGCATACTTGATAATACTAAAGGCTAAAATTCACTAGGAAGATGTTAGTTATCAATACTTACATATCCAGTCACACAACAAAAATATTCATATAGCTAAAACTAAAGGAGGTACAAGGAGAAATGTGAAAAAACACACTAATAATAAATGATTCTAACACACCTCCCTCAATCCAAGAACATTCATGTGGAGAAAAATTTAGTAAGTATAAAGAAGATCTAAACAACAACCTCAAGTGTAGATGTTATAGATAGACATATTCAACTCTGAAGCTTGATATTAGACAATACACATACTTTTCAAATGAACAGGAAACATTTGTGAACACTGATTCTATCTTAGGCTGTTAAACAAATCGTGCTCAAATGGAAATTCAGATTAAAATTGTAGAGTTTAATGAGATTAATGATAATTAAAACACAATGTATCAGAATTTACAGCTAGAACAGTTGTCAGAGAATATTTTTAAGCTTTTAAATACCTATATCAATAAAAATGAAAAAAAATGAATTAAACATTCAATTCAAAACACCAGATTAAGAACCACAATGTAAACTAAAAGAATGCAGATGGCAAGAATAATTAAAGCTAAAAGTAGAAATGAAGAGGTTAGAAACCAAAACTGCAGTACAATTTACACATAAAGATAAAGGTAGGTTTGTGAGGGGGCGGATAACAAAAATATGAAGAAATCACTGGGTAAATGAATCAAGAATGCGAGAGAAAAGACAAATACACAAAATTTAAAGTGACAAGGGTGACACAGTCTCTAAAAGAAAATAAATTTTCAAGTCTCTTTAGTAAAAATGTGCAGAAACGCATTCAAATACATTTGAAAACAGACAAAATGGATAAATTTCTACAAAATTATATCTTACTCAAATTGGCTCCAACAGAGACAAACAATCTAAATAGGCCAATTACGCAGAAGAAACAGTGAATTAGGTTAAATAATTCTCCCATGAAAAATCACCAGGCTCAGAACTTTCCAGGGGAGAATTCTAGCAAACCTCTAAAGGTAACATAATCCCAATTTACTTAAACTAAGAGCATAGAAAATATGTAAAATAATGAAGCAAGCATAAAATTGATTTAAAAAATAGCAAAAATTGTACCAAATATGAAGTTACACATTAATATCATATAAGAGTATGGAGTGTTCTTAAATAAAGTATTAGCAAACACAATTAACAGGACATAAAAAATAAATCATGACATTACAGAGCTTATTCCAAGAACACAAATGTGTTTCAATATCAGGAAATCTATTACTATAATGTAGTGTAATAACAGAGCCAAGGAAACAATTATGTGATAACCTGCACGTCAGAAAGGTATTTAACAGCATCAATGCCCATTTGCATTTAGAAAAACTCAATAAAATAGGAATTGGTGAGTACTTTCTTAATATGACAATATACATACATACCTCAGACAAAAAGCTAGCATCCTACTGAATAGAGAAACACTAGAGGCATTCCTGCTAAAGACAAGGCCACCACAAACGCCCACTTCTCTTCTCTGATATTCGTCATTGTGTGGAAGGCATCTTGCTATTCAGTTGACAAGATCAGGCAATTAGAAACAAAGAAAGTGGTAAAATCTTTTTATATTTGTTGATGATATAATTACAGATTGGAAATTCTCCCAAAATTACTATAAACAAAAGGAGAAGGTAAAACTATGAACCTCAGAAACCAAAGGCCTCCATGTGTACAAACAAAAAAACTTAGAAGATATAAAAGAAGAGAAGGAAATGATTGGACACCAACTTAAGAAGCAATGGCTAAACCTATATAAAACAAAAAACTAAACTTGAACAAATAGAAAGATGTATGATAGTCTTTGGTAAGAAGACAATATTATAAGGATGCCAATTTTCCTGAGTTAGTTTATTAATTTAATGTGATATGAATAAAAATACCACTGGCTTTTTTACAAAGTTAAACTAGTTGATTATCAAATTTATTTGGCAGAAAAAACAGCAAGAATAGTCAGATAAACCCTGAAAAAGAAGAATGATGGCTGACAAAAGGGAGTGGCAGCTGATCATACTAGATATTAAAACATATAACAAAGTTGTACCAATATGAGTGTGGTACTGTCCCATGAACTGACAAAAAGACCAATGCAACAAACTAGAAAATACTGACATAGGTTAAATTATATTTGGAAATTTAGATTATGATTAAGACAGCATTTCAAATCATTAGAGATATAACGAATAATTTAATAAGTGGTATTGTGATAGTTAGATAACAATATGTTTAAAAAGGTAAAAATAGTTTCATTTCTATGTCTTAAATCAGAATAAATTCCATGGTTCAGACTTAAATGTAAAAAAAAGGAAACCATTCAAGTATTAGAAAACTCTGGAAGCTCTAAGAGGCAAGAGACAGATTCTCCCCTTGAGCTTCCCAAGGGAGCATGGCCATGCTAATATCCATAATGTGGAAGTGAAGAAAAATTTCCTAACTGTGATCAAAATCCAGGAACATAAGGAAAAGCGTTAATAAACTGATTACATAAAAATAATAATTTTTTATGGCAAAAAACATGGTAGCCAATTAAAAAGACACTGGGGAAAATATCCACAACTAACATCTCTAAAAGAAATATTGATTTCCCATACATATACAAGTTTATAAATAGAGAGGCACAAAAAAGACAACAACCCTATGAAAGACATGTAAAAACTATAAACGGTTAGGGAAAAAATATAACTTGTCTTTAAACACACAAAAAGACATTAACTTGCTTTTAATAAGAAAGATGCAATTTAAACTATGGTAAGATACCATTTTTAAATTGTTAGACTGGCAAAGTTCCAAAAGTCTGTCAATACACTCAGTTGGTAAGGATGTGAAAGAACATGTACTTTCATAGACTGCTCATGGCATGCAAAATAGTATGATCCCTGTATGAAGCTTAATAATGCTTCTCAAAGATATCAGGTCCTGATCCCTGGAACCTGTAGATCTTACCTTATGTGGAAAAAGAGTCTTTGTAGATAAGATTAAGTTAAAGACTGTGAAATAAGGACTTTATCTTAGATTATCTGGGTGAGCCCTACATGCAGTCACAAGTGTCCTGAAGAGGGACACAGAGGGCGAGTTGACAGAAACAGAAGAGGAGAAGACAATATGACTATGCAGTCAGCAATTGGAGTGATGCAGCCACAAACCAAGGAATGCTGGCAGCCACCAGAAACTGGAAGAAGGCAAGGTGCAGATTCTCCCCCAGAGCCTCTAGACGGAGCGAGGCCCTGCTGACACCTTTATTTTGGCCCAGTGAAACTAATTTCGGACTTCTGGCTTCCAGAACTGTGAGAAAATTAATTTCTCTTGTTTTAAACAACTAAGTTTGTGGTAATTTGTTACAGTAGCCATAGGAAACTAATATAACCAATATGGAGGGGAATTGGATAATATCTAGGAAAATTATATATGCCTTTACCATTTGATTCAGTAATCCAATTTCTATAAATAAATAAATATATGTGTGTGTGTGTGTGTATGGACAGATATATGTGTATGTGTATATATATATATCTTAAAGATCTATTGCTATAACATAAAATGATGATAGATGTAGACATAGATACACATAGACATATAGATATATAAATATATATTCATTTGTGGTGCTATTTTTATTGCAAAAGAATAAAAGAAACCTAAATATAGATCAGTAGGAGGTGGATGAACTAAACCACAACATAACCACACAAGAGTGTACAAACAGAAGGCTCAAAAGAAGAATGATGACTATCTCTACATAGGGATTATAGAAGGATCTCCAAGATATACTGTTAAGTAGAGAGGTCAAGGTACACAAAAGTGTACAGCACGGTACTTTTTATCTAAGAAAAGGGGAGATGCAAATATACAAATTTTTCCTTGTATTAAAAATGAAAGGAAAGGACTCATGGTTTTGTTCTAGGATATGCTAGATGTTTCTCTATTATTCATGCTAGGTACAGTAAAAAAAAAAAAAACCTGGACAGTATATATAAAACAAACACAAGAATACTTCGAAAGGTGGAAAGAAGAAGGAAGACCAGCTAGGGACCTTGGGAGCCAAAGAACAACACGGCAGTGAGTTCTCCGCATTATATCACTGCCTCAGATATTCCAGACTAGGTGCTGCAGAAGCAGGCAACCCAGAAGTGCCAACAATCACAAACAAAAACAGCCCCAAGAAAAGCCTGCTGTCTCTATACAACAGACAAGAAAAGGGGCAACCTCTCAAGACAGAAAGCCTTTGTGCAACAACGGCCCAACACCAACCAAACACCACAGGAAAGATATAGCACTATCCCTAATTGGAGCATAAACTTCAACTCTCACTTGACTGTAATAAGGCACCCCTTTCCACTATCTGAGTTGGTATCAGAGAGACCATGCAGGAAACCATGACATTCATCTCCACCTGGTGGACATGAGCTTCTCACCCCAAAGAGTCAGACAAAGCTGAGTGGAGAACCTGGACTTTCACCCTCACTTGACAGTTAAGAGACAGCAACCTCCTTCCCCTACTAGTATGGTGTCACCAGAAGCTTTCCAAAACAGACAACTTAAACAAGATAGAGAGTCTCAAGTCATAACACCCAAAATGTTCTGGATACAATAAAAAAATCTCTATTCTATCCAAGAACCAGGAAGATCTCAAATTGAGAAAAGACAACAGATACCAATACTGAGATGACACAGATGTTGGAATTATCTGACAAGGATTTTAAAGTAGCCAACAGAAAAAATGTTTCAATAATTACAAACATGTTTTAAACAAATGAAAAAATATAAAGTCTCAGCAAAGAAACAGAAGATATAAGGAAGAACCAATTAGAAATTTTAGAACTGAAACGTACAATAACTGAAATTAAAAACCCAATGGATGGACTCAACAGCAGAATGGAGAAAAGAATTAGTGAACTTGAAGATAGAAAATAAAAGAAACTACACTATCAGAACAACAAAGAGAAAAAAGATTAAGAAAAAAAGAACAAAGCCCCAGGAACTCATGGGATGACAACAAAGGATCTAATATTCTTTTCATTTTTGTTCTGGAAGGAGAAGAGAAAGAGTGCATGGGTGAAAAAGTATTTGAAGAATAAAAACCAATACTCATCAAATCTAGCAAAAGACCTAAACCTACGTTTTCAAGAAGCTAAGTGAACCTAAAACAGAATAAGCCCAAATAAATTCATGAAAAGACACATCACAGTCAAACCTCAGAAAACTAAAGACAAAAAAATTCTTGAAATCAGGGAAAGAGAAGCAATGAATTATCTATAGGAGAAAAATGGTATGAAGGACAGCAAATTTCTTGTCAGAAATCATGTAGTCCAGAAAAAAGTGGCAAAACATTTTTCATGTGCCGAAATAAAGGCACTGTCAACCTCAAATTCTATGTCTGCTGAATTATCCTTCTGGAATTAATGGGGATAAAAAGGCATTCTCAAATGAAGGAAAACTAAGAAACTTTGTTACCAGCAGATACACTGTAAAGAATGGCTACAGGAAACAGAAAGGAATTGATAAAAGAAGAAATCTAGGAACATCTGGAAGGCAGAAGTAGAAAAGCAAGCACAAAAATATACTTAAATATTTTCCTTTTCCTCTTGTGATTTCCAAATTCTGTTTGATAGCTGAAGCAAAAGTATCACACTATCTGATGCGGTTCAATGTATGCAGAGGACATATTGAAGACTATATTACTACAAATGGTAGATGGTAAAGGGATTTTATTGACCACACCAGTGGAAAGAGCTGGGCATGCAGGCACTCACCGTTTGGGGCACCTCTTATTCATGAATGTGTGAATCAATGAGTGAATGAGAGACATCCTGAGATAAGGGCACATATTTTCCCCATATTCTAAGTAGACAGTTAGGAATCGAACATTACCTCCTTAGGTATTTGGTTACTTTGGCCTCAATGATCTTTTCTCTTTCCTTAAAAAATCTCTCTAAGGGCTGGCCCACTGGCATAGTGGTTAAGTTCACATACTCTGCTTCCGCGGCCTGGGGTTCAGATCCTGGGCATAGACCCACACATCGCTCATCAAGCCATGTTGTGGCAGTGTCCCACATGCAAAGTAGAAGAAGACTGGCATAGATGTTAGCTCAGTGACAATCCTCCTCAAGCAAAAGGAGGAAGACTGGCAACAGATGTTAGCTCAGGGCAAATCTTCCTCACCAAAAAAAAAAAAAAAGAACAAAGAAAAAATAATCTCTATTGAAATGCAATGCTTTCCAGATGTTCCAAACTGTGCAAACACCACCTATTTCATTTTGTCAGATCTATTCCCTGGTTATTAGATACTTCTGCTCTAACCTCAAAGGACTCAGGGCAGCTTAGAAATCATCTTTTGCATCTTTGTTAATCCCTACCTTTGGTAAATTGGCAGAGAGATGAATTTAGAGATAAATGAAAAGGGCATTGTGGGTCTACCTGGTAAACCACTGATGTTACTCCCCCACAATCCAAAGCGATAGGGCCAACTGTGTATGTGGTAACATGTGCAGGTAACATGGTTGAAACCCAGAAACAAACCATCATATCCCAGAAAATCCTGTGCAGAGATTCTACTGAACAGTTGAAAAGATCAGGTAGTGTGGAAAATAGAAAAATGCAAATTTGAGTAAAGTATACAGAGCCCATGTGTCTACAACAGCGCGGTTACCCAACCATAAGGGGATGCTTGGTCAACAAATGAGGTTCTGTTTGGGGGGTGGTCGTGGTGTCAGATCTTCTGCAGAAATGATAAGTGCACAAAAGCAATATGTAAAAGATAGTGAAGAAGAATGTTAAATTTTGCCTAAACTTGTCAGAGCAGTGTGGTGCTTGATACAACTCACTAAGCTGGTGAAAGAAGGTGAGGCGACAAAGGAGGAGAAAAGCCTCACTGAGTGATCTCTGGGAGAATGCAGAGATGGAACAAACAAGAATGTAGAGAGAGTGCAACACATAGCTAGAGTATTCTGGTTAAGAATATGACTCTTGGAGGTAGGCAGAAACTCACTGGCAGAGGGAAGGCCATGGGACCTGGGTCAGTGAGAAACTAAAGAGGGTGTATGATTTCCAGGCAGTGTGGGGGAACCATTAGGTATAAACTTTTCCCCTTGATGTCAGCTTCCTATTTTAATGGAGGTTGAGAGAGCTGAGTATCAACTCAGCTTCACCACTGTCAGTGCTCCAGGGTCTTCCCTTGCCGTCATGGAGCAGTGACAGATGTGCAGGGCACTTCCCTTCTTACCAACACTTGCGTTATTTCAGTGCGTAAAGAGGCTACGTAGCATCCCATGGAAGCAAATGTGTTCCTTTCTCTATCGGTCCTAAACCTGAATGACCTCAGACCCCTGGAGTCTCCAGTCAGGCACCTCTGAGCCCTGTCTGCTCACCTGGGAGCCCCCACTCCTCACACCAGTCAGGCTGGACTCCCCGCCCCCTCCCTCCCATTCAGCTCCCGTAAGTCCTGCCCACTGTACCAGCCCAGCTCCTCTTTGAGGAGACTCTGACAACTCCAGTGAGCCCTTCCTTCTCTTTATAGATTAAGGAGGCGCTACAGAGGTCACCATAACTTCCACAAGGACCTGGACCATGTGAAACAATTACCATGACCTCTGCAGCCCCTGGGCCACTGGAGGTGTGAAGAATGACAGATGCTCAGTGAACACTTGTGTGATGGTGCAGATCACAGCAGGGGAAGGAACTCACCCTGAGGTGGCTCAGGCACTGGCACCCAGAGAGAGCTCCTGACTCTTGTTCTAGGGTCCCTCCCTGCAGACCCCCCGATCATCTCTTCCTGGAGCCTTAAGGAGGTCCCAGACTCCACGTTAAGTGCACTCCTGATGCGAACATGGGGGCACCAAGAGAGAACAGGAAAAGCACAATTATTCCATGGAAAAGATGAAGACTTTTCCCCCAGCCCAACTCCATACACTGCAAATCACAGAGATGGCACCAAATTTCCTACAGCATAGACAAGTGTGTGTAGTTCCCTTCTTACATTCCCAAATACTCACTAAAATATAGTAATTCTATTGAGATTAAGAAAAAACATCCCTGTTAAAGATTGGAAGAGTTGGAATTAGAAGGCAGCAAACATTGGTGTTGTGGATGACAAATACTGTGCTGGGATCTTGATGAAATTTTCCCTTTGAACTCCTCACAATGCTCCCTTGAATGTAAGGACCAGGAGACTTACTGATGTTAATTTAGTTAACACTGTTAACATATATATAAAGTTAGATCCTATAAATATACTATATATAACAATAATAATAAATATATATTAAATAAGCAAGCTGGAAGATAACTGTGTTTGTAGGTAGTGAAAATGTGCAAAACAATATTAAATTTTGTTTAGGGAAGCTAAGAGAATAGATCTTATCATCAAAAATTTCTCATCAAAAATTTATACCTGGTGCTGGCCCCGTGGCCGAGTGGTTAAGTTCGTGCGCTCTGCTTCGGCAGCCCACAGTTTTGCTGGTTCAGGTCCTGGGCATGGACATGGCACCGCTCATCAAGCCATGCTGAGGTGGTGTCCCACACAGCACAACCAGAGGCACTCACAACTAGAATGTACAACTATGAACCGGGAAGCTTTGGGGAGAAGAAGAAGAAATTAAAAAAAAAAAATGGCCACAGATGTTAGCTCAGGTGTCAATCTTTAAAAACAAAAAATTGTACCTATGTGTGGTGATAGATGTTAACCAGACTTGCTGTGGTGATCATTTCACAATATATACACCTATCAAATCATCATGTTGTACACCTGAAACTAAATATCAATTATACCTCAACGAAAAAAGGCAATGCACACAAAAAGCAATATAAATCCCCAACAAATACTTAGAAATACACCAAAACAAATAAACAAATGAAATGAAAAAGAATCATATTTAGTCAATCAGGTAAGCCATAAAATATAGTATATGGTCTCATTATGCAAAAGCATATATATACATCAACATGGGTTTATAGATGTATGAGATTAAACATAAGTTAGTGTATTACATATAAAGAAAAAAATCTGGAGAATAAGTATCAATAAATTAACAGAAACTACCTTTGCATTATACAGGGGGAGAAGGTGAAGACAGAAAAGAGAGACAAAATAATTTAAACTTCTAATATACATTTGATATTGTTTGATATGTCAAACAACAAAAGAATTAATTGGTAGTGTGATAAATACTGAAAAGTGGAGTCGTGCCTGAGGGCCACTGGTGCACACCCTTAGGCAAAACAACGGTGTACTCACTGAATCTGAAACAGAAAGGCCACAAGCCTGGCATAGGCTGTGTGGGTTCTTTATCTCTTGGTAAGGAAGTGTTCCAGGTCCAAGGCCAGTTCTTGTGTACCTGAGTTGAGGCTGAAAGAGTGTGCACATGAGACTTCCTTTTCCAACAGGGGGGAATTAGCAGGATCACCACTAGTGTATAGAAAATTCCAGAAAGCTTTGGCCTACACAATGGAATGCATACACTTCCTTTACTCCCTCTCATTACCTCACCCTTTGCCAAGTTCCCTTGAAGAGACTTTTACACCTGCAATTCTGACTCTGGTCACCAGGTGACATCTTTCTCCATTTTCTAAAAGTTATTTTTTTCCCAATGAAAAGGCATAATTTTTATAAACAGAAACAAAATGTTTTCCTCTAAGCAGATTATGAAACAATAAGTACTGAGTGATCACAACTCCCTTTGAAAAATTCATATATCTATAAAAAGATTGAGAGGACATTTACATAGTTTCCTTTTCTGCTTATTCCTGCATCTACATCTCATTAATTTCTTAATGTGTATTGGTTGTTTACTGTGTGCCAGGCACTGTCAGTGCAATTTGATATCTGCATCCCACATGTTCCCTCTCTTGATCTGTAGATCTGCATAATTGCAAATGTCCACAAGAAGTAAGATGGATGTTGGCACCCACCCCATGCTGTATGACCTTGAATAGACTCCATTTCAAGCAAATTTAGTCTAACTTTCATCCAGAGTCCTGGAAACTCAGTATCTAAACAGGAAATCATGAGTTGAGAGGGAGAAGTTGAACCTTGGGGAACTGCTGCACCTTGTAACCCACACCTCCCTCCTCTTGCATAGCACTAACAGGCTCCTACCTTCTCACAGGACCTCCCACCAGATAGAGAGTGAAGGACAAGGTAACCGCTGTATGGTTTCAGTCTTGTTTCTTCTCATGGCAGGAACTACCTACGGGTTTTACTTTTTCCTTTAGCCCTTTGTTAGATCAGAGTGGTGGATTTCTGAACTGGGTTTACGCCTGCCTTATCTTTAGAGAGAGGTCCCTCCCACTTAGTATTCTGAGGTAACACGGAGTTTCTGCTTCACATTAAGACCTCCTCGCTCAGTTCGAGGGGCCTGGACCTAGATTCATAGGAGACAGAAAAGACTAGAGTCAGAGTTCTCAAATATAAGCACAGGACTATGATCCTTGCCCAAACATCTGATTCTCCTGATTTAGTGAAATGGTTTTTACAGATTTCTCACATCATATTCACCTCCTCTCAGGGTTTGTCTTAGATAGTCTGTGAGGAAACAGGCATTCTCATGCATTGCTAGAGATAATGTAAAATTCCTGTGGAGGGGATTTGATGCTATCCAGTAAAATTACATAGGTATTATAGGTATTTATTCTTGGAACCAGGAATCACTCTTCTAAGAATCTATCTCACAGAAACAATGCAAAAAGACAAAAAGGCATAAGCACAAAACCATCCCTGGCAGAACAATTCATATCAGCAGAAGACTAGAAACATGACAGATGTCGACCCATAAGGGACTGGTTGAATAATCTAAGCTACATCTACATCCTAGAGTACCATGCAGCTATAAAAGCAATGAGGACTCCCTCTCTGTACTGCTATGGAGTGATCTCCAGGATACACTGTTTAGTGAAAACGAAGGTGTAGAAAAGTATGTAGAGCTGCTTCTGTCCAATACAGTAGCCATTAGCCAGACATAGCATTTAAATTTAATAAATGAAATTTAAATAAAATTGTAAACTCAGTTCCTCACTAGGATTCACCATATTTCATTCTGGACGGTGTAGATACAAAACATTTTCATTTCCACAGAAATTTCTATTGGACTGCATTGATGTAGAATATGCCACATTTTACCTATGAACAGAGGTGAAGACTAATATACATGTTATATTTGCTAATATTTTAAAAACTAGAGGGATAAACAAAAACTGATAAAAATGATTACCTATAAGGTGATGGAGGAACAGCCCAGGATGGAAGCCAATGATGTATATATTCTCTTAAAAATATATCTATATATAATATAATTTTAAAAAATCTCTTAAAACAGTGTTTTTGGTTTCTGGTCTGGCATGTAAGAAGTTGGAAGTTGACATACTATTCTAATAAGTTTAAAAGCCGAATAACCTGAAAAAAATCAACAACTCTTCTTAGATCCATAAGAGAAGTGAGGTCCTAAATATCAACCTAAAATTCTGTACCCTGTGAAATTATCCTTCAAAGGAGAAATAAAGACTTTCTCAGAAAAACAAAAATTGAGGGAATTCGTTGCCAGTAGATGTGCCTTGCAAGAAATGTTAGAAGTTTTTTAGAGACAAGGAAAACGATATAGGCCGAAAACTCAGATCTACATAAAGAAAGGAAAAGCACTGGAAAGGAATAAGTGAAGGAAAAATAAAAACTTTTATTTTTTTAATTCTTAACTGATCTAACAAGTAACAATTTGTTCAAAATAATAACAGCAGGACTGTATTTGACTATCCACATTTATGTATATACTTATGTATAAGTGAAATAAATGACAGCAATGATACAGGGATAAGAGGGAGGAATTAGGATCACTTGGTTATTATAAAGTACTTGCATTACCCATGAAGCTGTATAATGTTATTTGAAAGTGGTATACTGCAAACTCTAGGGCAACCATTTTAAAAAGTATAATGGATATGCTAAGAAAGGAGAGAAAGTGGAATAATATAAAGCGTTCAATTAAAAGCACAAAATGCAGAAAAAGAGTGGGAAAAAATAGAAATAGAGAACAAGGGCAATAAATAGAAAATAGTAACAAATATGGTAGATATTAATCCAACTATACCAATAATCACTTTGAACATCAAAAGTCTAAATGGGAAGGTGGTCAAAAGATACAAATTTCCAATTATAAGATAAATAAGTACTAGGGATGTAATGTAAAAATTGATGACTATAGCTAACACTACACTATGACATATAGGAAAGTTGTTAAGAGAGTAAATCCTAAGATTTCTCATCACAAAGAGAAATTTTTTTCCCTTCATTCTTTTCTTTTTATTGTATCTATATGAGAAGATGTATATTAGCTGAAACTATTGTGGTAATCATTTCACAATATATGTAAATCAAACCATCATGCTGTATGCCTTAAACTTATATAATGATGTCAATTATTTCTCAATAAAACTGGGAAAAAAAGATTTATCCTTTATCTTTACCTTCAGGGGAATCATTGTATAAATGTGGATATCTTTCAGTATGGCTCTCCACTTTCAAGGGTCAAATCTCTTCCAGTTTTTGTCTGCTTATGATCATTCTTCAGAATAGTCAGTTTTTTTATTATTTCCAGAGTTTATAGTTGTTATCTGTGAAGTTAGTCTAATAAAAGCACTAAAACAGTATAACCAAAACAAACTAAAAGGTCTAAATGTACCAATTAAAAGACAGATATTATCAGAGTGGTCCAAAAAGCAAGACCCAACAATATGTTATCTACAAGAAATCTACTTTAAATATAATGACACATACAGATTAAAAGTAAATAGATGGAGAAAGATATACCATGCTAACACTAGTTAAAAGAAAGTGAGAGTAGCTATATTAATTTTAGACAGAGCGGACTTCAGAGTAAGGAAAGTTATCAGCGATAAAAAGGGCATTACATAGTGACAAAGGGATCCGTTCTCTAAGAAGACACAATGAGTCTTAATGTATATGTGCTTAACAACAGAGTGTCAAAATTTGTGGGGCAAAAACTGATAGAACTGCATGTAGATATAGACGAATTCACTATTATATTTGGACATTTCAAGAGCCCTCTATCAAAAATTGACATATTTGGCAGGCAGAAAATTAATAAAGCAATAGTTGAACTTAACAGCACCATCAATCAACTGAATATAATGGACATCTATAGACTACTTAATCCAACAACAGCAGAATATACATTCTTCTCAAGCTCACATGGAACATTCCTTAAGATAGATCACATTCTGGGCCATAAAACACATTGAGCAAATTTAAAAGAATAGAAATCACACAATGCCTGCTTTCAGACCACAATGGAATTAAACTAGGAATCAATAACAGAAAGATAGCTGGAAAATACCAAATACTTGGAGATTAAATAACACATGAGTCAAAGAAGAAATCTGAAGATAAATTTAAAAGTATTTTGAACTAATGAAAATGAGAACTTATCAAAATTTGTGGGATGCAGTGAAATCAGTGCTTAGAGAAAAATTTATAGTGGTCAACGCATATATTAGAAAAGAATAAAGAACTAAAATCAATAATCTAAGTTTCTACTTTAGAAAACCAGAAAAAAAGGAGAGCAAATTAAACCCAAAGTAAGTAGAAGAAAAGAAATAATAAAACTCAGAGCAGAAATCAATAAAATTGAAACAAGAAATCAATAGAAAAAAACAATGAAACCAAAAGCTGATTCTTTGAAAAGATCGATAAAATTGATAAGCCTCTAGCCTGGCTCACTAAGAAAATATAAAAGAGGACACAAATTACTAATATCAGAAATGAGAAAGGGACAACACTACAAATCCCATGGACATTAAAATGATAATAAAGGACTACTATGAACATCTCTATAACCACAAATTTGATAACCTAGGTGAAACAGACCAATTCCTGAAAGACACAATCTGCCAAAACTCACACAACAAATGGACAATCAGAGTAGGCATATATCTATTAAAGAAATTGAATCAATAATTAATAACCTTCCAAAACAGAAAGCATAAGGCCCAGATGGGTATGCTGGTGAATTCTACCAAACATTTAAGGAATAAATTATACAACTTCTCTACAAACTCTTTCAGAAGATAGAAGCAGAGGGAATATTTCCTAATTCATTCTATGAGGCCAGTATTACCCTAATACCAAAACCACACGGAGACATCACAAGAAAAGAAATCTACAGACCAATGTCTCCCATGAACACAGATGTAAAAATCCTCAACAAAATATTAGCAAATCAAATCCAACAATGTATAAAAAAATCATTCACCATGATTAAGTGAGATTTATACCAGCTATGCAAGGCTGGTTCAAAATTCAGTTAATGTAATCCATTACACCAATAAGCTAAAAAATAAAAATTACACAATCATAGCAAGAGATGCAGAAAAAGCATTTGACAAAATCCAACTCCCACTCATGATGAAAACTCTCAGTAAACTAGGAATAGAGGGGAACTGCCTCAAATTGATAAAAAAAAATCTACAAAAAACTTACAGGTAACTTCATACTTAATGGTGAGAAGCTTGAAGCTTTCCCATTAAGATGAAGAATGAGACAAGGATGTCCCCTTTTACCACTACTTGTCAGCATTATACTGAAAGTCCTAGCTAATGCAATAAGACAAGAAAAGGAAATAAAAGGTATACATATTGGGAAGGAAGAAACAAAACTGTCTTTCTTCACAGATGACATGATTGTCTATGGAGAAAATCTAAAAGAATCAATAAAAAACTCCTGGAACTAACAAGCAATTATAGCACGGTTGCAAGAAACAATGTAAATATACAAAAGTCAACAGCTTTCCTATATACCAGCAATCAACAAGTGGAATTTAAAATTAAAAACACAATAACATTTATATTAGCACCCTCTAAAGTGAAATCTTGAAGTATTTTTAATGAAACATGAAGTATAAATCTAACGAAATATGTGCAAGATCTATATGAAGAAAACTACAAAACTCTGATTAATGAAATCAAACAAGAACCAAATAAATGGAGAAAAATGTCATGTTCATGGACAGGAAGGCTCAATATTGTCAAGATGTCAGTTCTTCCCAACTTAATCTATAGATTCAATGCAATCCAAATAAAAATCTCAGGAAGTAATTTTGTGGGTACAAAAAACTGATTCTAAAATTGATATGGAGAGGCAAAAGACTCAGAATAGCTAACACTATATTTGAGGAGAAGAACAAAGTTGTAGGACTGACACTACCAGACTTCAAGACTTACTATAAACCTATAGTAATCAAGACAATGTGTATTGGTGAAAGTATAGTCAAACAGATAGATGGAACAAAATAGAGAGCCCAGAGATAGACCTACATAAATATAGTCAACTGTTCTTTGAAAAAGGAGGAAAGACAATACAATGGAGCAAAGATAATCTCTTCAACAAAAGGTGCTGGAAAACTGCACATCTGCATGCAAGAGAATGAATTTAGACCTTACACTCTTCACAAAAATTAACTCAAAATGGATCTTAGAGCTAAATACAAAGAAGGTAACATAGGAAAAAATCTAGATGACCTTGGGTATGGCAATGAATTTTTAGATACAATACCAAAAGCATGATCCATATAAGAAATAACTCATAAGCTGGACTTCATTAAAATAAAAATCTTCTGCTCTATAAAAGAAAATGTCAAGAGAATGAGAAGACAAGCCATGGACTAGAATAAAACATTTGCAGAAGACACATCTGATAAAGGACTGTTATCTAAAAATACAAAAAGAGTTCTTAAAATACAACAATAAGAAAACAAACAACTCGATTAAAAAATGGGCCAAAGACCTTAACAGACATCTCACCAAAGAAGATACACAGATAGGAAGTAAGCAAATGAAAAGATGCTGCCCGTCATGTATCATTACAGAAATGCAAATTAAAATAACAACGAGATACCACCATACACCTGTTAGAATGACCAAAATCCAGAACACTGATAACACCAAATGCTGGAAAGGATGTTGAGTAACAGGAACTCTCATTCATTGCTGGCGGGAATGCAAAATCGTATTGGAAGACAGTCTGGCAGCTTCTTAAAATCTAAACATCCTCTTACCATGTGATCCAGCAGTCACATTGTTTCGTATGTACCAAAAGGAGCCGAAGACTTGTTTGCACACAAAAAACCTCCACGAGGATGTTTATAGCAGCTTTATTCATAATTGCCAAAACCTGGAAGCAACCAAGATGTCCTTCCGTAGGTGACTGAATAAATAAACTGTGATACATCCAGACAATGGAATATTACTCAGCGCTAAAAAGAAACGAGCTATCAAGCCATGAAGACATGGAGGAACCTTAAATGCATATTATTAAATGAAATAAGCCAATATGAAAAGGCTACATACTGTATGATTCCAACTATATTATATGACATTTTAGAAAAGGCAAAACTATGGAGACAATAAAAACATCAGTGGTTGCCAAGGGTTATAGTAGGAGGGATGAACTGGTGGAGCACAAAGTTTTAGGGCAGTGAAACTACTCTGTATAATACTATAACGGTAGACACATGTCATTACACATTTTTCCAAACCCATAAAATGTACAACACCAAGAACAAACCCTGATGTAAACTATAGACTTTGGGTGATAATAATGTGCTAATATAGGTTCTTCAAGTATAACAAGTTTATCACTCTGGTGGGGGATGTTGATAATGCGAGAGGCTATGCATGTGTGGGGTAGAGGGTATATGGAAAATCTCTATACCTTCTGCTCAATTTTTCTGTGCCTAAAACTGCTGTAAAAAATAAAGCCTTAAAAATAATAAAATATATATGATATATATTTGCTGGCTCCATGCGGTAAAAAGGTCAAGAAACAATGGCCATTCAAGTAGCAATGAGCACTTCTAGTACCCTGATTGAATCCTCTGAGATGATTTCCCACTGAAAGGAACCAGGCTTCCTTGGAGAAATGGCTGATTCCAGGTGTGGGGTAGAAATCGTATCAGATAAGTCTGGACAAAACTATCATACCAGAAAGCATGTCAAAAAGACTCAGAAGCCAAGCTGATGGAATTCCCACTGCCCAAACATAGAACATTTTGAACATCAAAATGATTAATGACTGCAATGGATTAAAAAATATCAGGGGCCAGCCCCAGGGCCGAGTGGTTAAGTTCGCACGTTCCACTTTGGCGGCCCAGGGTTTCGCTGGTTTGGATCCTAGGTGTGGACATGACACCGCTCATCAAGCCATGCTGAGGTGGTGTCCCACATGCCACAACTAGAAGGACCCACAACTAAAAAGATATGCAACTATGTACTGGGGGGCTTTGGGGAGAAAAAGGAAAAAAAATAAAATCTTTAAAAAATATCAAATATAAACATCTATGAGTTCATGATGACACTCCAACAAAAAGCAAAACCAAACCAAACCAATTCACTGCTCACCTTTGGAGGATCCTAGTGAAACAAACCATTATTTTGAAAAGTGGAAATACTGCAAAAGAATTACACATTCATCTTTCCCTTCCTGTGTGAACCAAGTTCAGCATAACCTAAAAGTTGATGAGGTTAAGTTTCTTTTATAGAAGAATTTCAGCTAATGAATACAGAAGAAATCAGAATTAGAACATTACTATTTTGCAACCTTTAATGAAATGCAGACCCAGGCAATGATCTTCAGAGATTGCATAAAACCTGAGGTGAAAAGATCATGGGAAACTTTATAATCGCTGGATCAGGCTGAGAACACTTGAACTCAGTGATCAATCTTAACATCACAAGAGGAGAAACAACTAGACACAATGAGCCCAATGGTGTAATACCATAGGAATAAACACCACCACATCTAAGGCACTTTTGCCAAAAACCCTGAATCTGAACAAGCCTCTGAACCTAATTATCAACTTAAAGGCAATATGAGGGGCCAGAGGAATAGAATAAATGACATAAGCTGATACAATCAGCAAAATCCAAAATTCAAACTCCACAGGACAAAGATCCAGTTTCTTCAGCAAATAAATTGGAAGGTTAAAAAAAGGATGGACCTTCTTTAGATTAAAAGAGACTAAACACTTCATAGAGAGTTGAAGAGAAATTAAAACAGTAAAGTTAAAATTAAAACCACAATGATATACCACTACATGCCCACCAGAACAACAAAATGAAAAAGATGGAAAATACAAAGTGTTGGCAAGTTGGAGAAACTGAACTCTCACCCTGTTGGTGGGAACACAGATTGGAACAACCACTTTGAAAAACTGCTTGACAGTGTCCATTGAACTCAACACATACTCTATGACTTAGAAATGTCACTCTTTAGTATACGTTGAAGAGAAATGAAAATAAATGTCCATTGAAAGATATGTGGAAGAATGTTCATAATAAGTCAAAAACTTAAAAATACGTAAATACCCAAAATGGCTACATATACTGTGAAATATTCACATAACGTAATACCATACACCAATGAGAATTACAATCTACAACTGTAGACAACGATAAGGTAAATCACACACACCTTATGTTGACTGAAAGGAGCCAGAAACAAAAAGTACATGCTGCGTGACTGCAGAAATTTTTCTTCTAACCTCTCAATAGAGTCTAGGGAAGGAGAGGATAATCAACACCTTATTTCTTTTTATTTGAAGATGCTAGCATCTTCTTCTATTACCTGAAGAGTAACCTCAGAGAAGGACGAATCCTCTGAGTCCTTGAAAAGTGATTCACTATACACAGGAACAAGGCTAGTGCCATGTGTGACGGACAGGCAACTGGGTGTGAGACAGGAGACACTCCTGGCCCCAGGGGCAGACCTAACCCACGAACTCTGGGTGACCTCGGGTAAGTCACCACACCTCCTCTGGCCTCACCTATCAAAGGGGGGTCAGACCAGCCCTGCTCCCCAACCAACAAAAACTGGAGCACAGAGCGATGTGATTCCCATCTGAAAAGCACTGAGTTCATAAAAGGGAAAAGAATCCACCATGGAAGTCCAAGGAATTATTTTAACAGCCAAGTTGTCTAATGTATAGTAACTATAATGATTATTCCCTTTTTCTGTTTTTATAATTATTGCCCTTGACAAAGATTCTCTCCCTGAGCAAACTCTAGCCAGACTCTTCTTTGCCATCTTCTCGACTAGGCCTCAACTCTGGCTAATAAAAGTCTTGAACAAAATACTAACATCGTTTCTAACAGCTCAAGGCCACATTCCTAAGATGACCCTAAATGTCCTTAAAGTGATTGCCTGAGAAAACTCAAGGCTGCCAGAACAATTTACTGTTTGTTCCAGCCAACACGTGAAGACAGGGCCTCTGTCTCCCAGCCTCTGTGGGAGGGTAGAAATCTAACTTCAATACGTGCCACTTAGCAAACCCAGATGGGTTTCACATAGATGAACACATCCTTCTTGCTTTTTGTAATTTTTCATTTCCCTGACTCTACTGAGCCCCTACTCACCCCCCACCCTATTCCCTCATACTCCCTTTAAAATGTCCAGTCATGTCTGTACAAACTGAAGTTGAGAACAGTTCATGCTGGACTCTTTTCCCTGTTGCAATAGTATATTACTGATTAAAATGTGTCCTTACCACTTTAACCAGTAGGGGCTGGATTTGTTCATCTTTGACACACTTTTGTTTCTATAATTATTACCTTTTAGTTTTTCTTAAATAATTACCAGCTGGTAGAGGGCCCTTGGAAAATCTCAAAGGATTTGTCTCTAACCTTGTAAAAGAGTGATGTTAAAATAATTAGGTTTATTTGATATATTATACTGTGTGGGAAGCATTGTCAAATAAGTGATGATAAACCTTCTTTAGGTTATATTTGTATGGATATATGTTATTAATATAAATATTTCAAAACTGTATGAAGTTCAGTTCCGTTGATGTCAATACCCTTGATGTTCATGATGTGTTCAGCATCATGTTATCAGTCATAATTCTGGTTATTATGTTAAAATATTGTATGTCACTGAAATAAACAAATTTCCCTGTCAATTAAAAAAAAATACCAGCTGGTAAATGGCAAAACACCTACTGAAACATAGTTTCCACCCAAAGAGATATGGATGGCCCCAATTCAACACCATGCACGAGCATAGTTCAAAACAAGTCTTTTTCTTCTTTCTAAGCGTACTGTTTAGGTGTGGGGTCTGGACAAAGACTGGATCCAACACACAGTTCTGCCACGTAAAAACTGTGTGAGTTTGAATACTTTTACTTCATCTTACAGTCACTCAATTGCCTCATGTATAAAATGGGGATTATGTAGTACTTTCTGTAGAAGACAAACATTTTAAAACAAGTATTGCTTTGTGTTTTGGTCTTTACAAGGATATATTTGAATATCCATCACTTGAATAATTTCTACTGCAGAGACATTGGGATACCTAGCTCTCCGTGATCTTAGGAAATTGAAAGAACCTCTCTGTGCTTCAGTTTCCTCTTCTGTAAAACAAGGAAAACAATCATCCCCATGTCATGGGTTGTTGTTTTGAGGATTAATCGAGTCAATACACAAAAACACTTACAACACTGATAAGCACACAGTAACAGCTCAACAAACATTAGCTGTTTTAAACAAATACAAGAGGAGATTTTTATAGTTTATAGTTTGTATGTGTGTTTAACAAAGCTTAATAGTCTTATGACTGAATCCTATTCACCAAATGATGCACGTTTTAAATCACTAACTTTCACTATAACCACTAGTGGATGACCTAACTCATTATGATGAAAACGTCTCAAAAGCACTTGGAACAACAGGTCTCAGGAAACAGCGCCACCGTTTCTGCACGTGGCGGAACAAGAAGGTGAGAGCTCATCCAGGATCCTGCCTTATCCTCACAAACCGCTCACACACAGCCACCGCAGGTCCTGCCTGCCCCACCTCCTACATGCCCTGTCCAGGGCCATCCCGTCCTCTGCACACTGCTGCAGCACTGGGCCAATCCACCCTCGTCCCTCCCCCGGACTTCTGCAAGATCCCCCTAATGGTTATCCCCACAGCTCTCCTGTCCCTCTCCAGTCCATGCTCCACAGTGGCCAGAGTCACCTTGTGAGCACATGAATCAGAGCATGTCACCCCCATACTCTACTCCTCCACCCTTAGAATAAACTCCAAACTCCTTACACAGCCCAAATGATGTGGCTCCTGTCTGCCATTTGACCTCATCTGCCACCATCTGCACTTTGTCTGCCAGGCTCCAGCCACTCTAGCTTGTCATCTGCTCCTGGAACACCTGGAGCTTTCCCACATCACAAGGCCTCTGACCAAAAGGCCTGTCCAGGCCTGGCTGACTCTTGTCGTTCAAGACTCAGTTCAAATGTCACTACCAGAGAAAGAGCTTCACTGACAACCCATCTACAATAATCTCTGTCCTTGTCATTTCTACTCTATTAATGTTTACTTTCTTCAAAGCACTCATCCCCACATGGAATTGCAATCCTTATTGATTTATTTACCTGCTCATTGCCAGTTTTCCCAAACTAGACTCAAACTCCAGGGACCCTGCCTGTCTTGTTCTCTGAGCTGTGACCTCAGTGCCTAGTTCAGTGCCTCACACATAGATCACTGACTTAATATTACATAAATGAAGGAAGTGCTACCTATCTGACATTCCAGAGAGGACAAAGATATTTAAAGCTGCATTGCAGAAGAAGTTGACAAGGAAATTACACATCAAAGGATTCAAACTTTTAAAAAGTGTTTGTTGCAAATCCATAGCAGTGCTTTTTAAACTTGGATGAGTACCAGAAACAACTGGAAATATTACTCAGAATGGAGACACCTCCCATTCCACTTCCCTGTTTTTGCTTCAGCAGACCTAGGGTGGGCCCACAAACCTGCAATTTTAACAAGCGCTTCCTGATGATTTTAATGAAGTGGTCCAAGGACCACACTTCGAGAAATCCTAACCTAAAGAGCTGATGTTTGTGTGCTATTAATTTGATGTCTACCACGCAGAGTTCATGATATCTGGGGTGTCTCTGTTAACGTAATTACTCTAAAGTTCACTGATTCTTCCTCCCACCTACGACCACGGATTGCTTTCCCACATGGGATCACACTTAAACTCCAGAGTATTCCTGGGTGGTCGGCAGCAGTGCGTACTGTTATCCTGCTGTATAGACAAGGCTGATGGAAGGGTAGTGACTTACCTAAAGTGTCCCAGTGATGGGACCCTGTTCTCCTCACTCTTGCTCCAGGAACCTGTCTGCACACGCGCCAGCACACTTGGTTCTTCTCTGTCAGCTCCTGCTTCTGAGGCTCAGAGTCCACGCCCTTCTCTGATGGTCCACTGGAAGGAGAGTCAGGGGATAAGACGGCACATGGACTGGAGTAAAGTGAGAGGAGGGGAAAGCACATGAACACGGGAAAGGGGTGAAGGTGGCCTTGTCTGTCCCCACTTGTCCACTGGAAGCTGTGCAATGATGCTTCGCCTCTTCCCCAGCTCCATCACACAGCCCCACCCACACACGCAGTGACACTGAAGCTCATACATCACAGAAATGGGGGCTTATCCCTGCTGGTTGTTACATGTCCAAATATTCTCTCTGGTAGTCATGCTATTATGTTATGTCAGAGGCATCACACTGACAGAATGAAGGAGGGAATGCTGGAATGGGGAACTAACATTTGCTGAGGGCCTACTAAATGCCACGTGCTGTAGGTTGCTATTTTCAGACTTTTTCTCTTCATTTTCTCAAAGTAATGCTCTGAGGTGGGCATCATAATTTCCTCCCTACAGAGTAGGAGAGAGTCTCAGAGAGCAAAGTACATATTCAAAGAATTCTAAAGAGGTGTCAAGTGGACATAGAAACCAACTTGAAGGGGCTTTCACTGGCCAATTCTGGGACAATTTGAGCATCAAAATAAATAATTATAGCATCAGATGGTAACCCTTTGAGCAAAATAGGAATTTAAGTCATACTGATATAAATAAAAACTATATACAAATAAGGAGAAAAAGCTCTACCTCTAGTCAAATTTCAACAAATAAACTTGCAAGAAATGAGGAAATTAGAGAAGCAATATTTGACAACTATCATAGTAAGAAATGCTTCAGGCTGGAATTACAAAACAAGGCTGAATCTGCACCAAATTCCACAGCAGTTACTGAGTCACCATGGTAACCATGCTGGCCAAGCTGGAATAAAACAACCACCACTGTGAGTCGGTTCGTATTATCTGCTAGGAAGTGAACAGGACGGACACGACCACAGTAATTAACCTCAAGTATTCCTCACAATAAACATTCCTGGCAGCTTCAGCAATACACATATAGATATATACATACTCATATATGTACATGCTCTCTCCTGCTATCTGTCTCACCACCCAAGAACCCAGGAATTCAGTGAGGTGAATTTGCTGGGGGGCAAAAAAGAAAAACCCCACAATTCAACTGGTTCAATTCTAACTACACATATAAAGTTGAAAGTTACCATAACTATTTTCTTTTAGTGATTGATTTTTCTGGAGAAGACCTGTAAAACTGTCTATGTGACGTTTTTCTCCTTAGTTTCAGTACATTGCCAATAATGTCTAAACGCTGATATAGAAACACAGTCAGATGCATTTTATGCATCAAGTAGCATTTCTTTCCTAGAGCAGCCTTTGCTTTCGACCAAAAAGATCCCCCAATGGCTATTGTTAAACATTTGGCTGCTGACAGTTTAGTGAAAACATAATAATTGGGACCTGTAATCACAAAATAATGCCATCAAAAAGTATGAAATACATATGGATAATCTGTGCACAGAGGTGCAAGTCCTGTTCACCGAACATTACAAAACACTGCTCAGTGAAATTAAAGAAGACCTAAATAAATGGAGAGACAACTGTTTTCAGGGGTTGGAAGATTCAGTATTGTTAAGATGTCACTTCTCCCCAAATTGATCTATATTCAATGCAATCCCAACAAAAATTTTAGCAAATATATATTTTTAAAAAATTGACAGGCCAATTCTGAAGTACATGTGGAAATGCAGAGGACTTAGACTATGAAAAACAACTTTAAAAAAGAAGAAGAAAGTTGGAGGATGAATACTCTCAGATTTGCAGACTCATTATAAACCTACAGTAATCAAGACAGTGTGCTATTGTAATCAAGGTAGATAAGCAGATTGAAGGAAAAGAACAAAGTGTCTAGAAATAGATGCACCCACATATATGGACAACTGATTTTCGAAAAAGGGGCAAAGGCAATTCAGTGAAGAAATGATAGTCTTATCAACAAATGGTGCTGGGACAAGTGGATATTACATACACAAATATAAACTGTGATCCATATATCAAACCATATATAAAAGTACACTCAAAATGGATCACAGACCTAAATATAAAACCTAAAGCTATCAACCTTCTAGAGAAACACAGGAGAAAATCCTTGTGACCTCAGGTTAGGTGAAGATTTCATAGATGAGTTACCAAAACTACAATTCATAAGTGAACTAATACATAAATTGGATTTCCTCTAAATTAAAATTACTGCTCTCCCTAAGACGCTGTTGAGAGAATGAAAAGACAAGGCACTGAGTGAGAGAAAAATACGTGCAAACTACATATCTGACAAAGGACCTGTATTCAGAATATAGAAAATGTATCAAAAGTCAATTAGAATAAAGTAGACACTACAATAAATAAGTGGGGGAAAATTTGAATAGACACTTCACCAAAGAAGATATAGAAACAGCAAATATGCACATGAAAATATGCTCAACATCATTAGGGAATTTTAACTTAAAACTACAATGGGATACCACTATACCCCCATGAATATGACTATAATTAAAAAGACTGATCATAGCAAGCATTGGCAAGGTTGTGGAGGACGGAACTCTCATACACTGCTGGTGGGAATGAATGGTATGATCAGTTTGGCAGTTTCTTAACAATGTTAATCTTACATCCTCTATATGATCCAGCCACTGCACTCTTAAGCATTTACTCGAGAAAAAGAAAACATATGTCCATGCAAAAACTTATAGACAAATGTTCATTGAAGCTTTAATTTAAAAAAAATTCAAACAAATTGCAGTATATCCAGATACTGGGATACTACTGATCAGTAAAACAGAAGGGACTATTGATACATGCAACAAAACGGACAAATTTAAAATAAATAGGCCAAATGAAAGAAGCCAGGCCAAAACCAAACCAACAAAAAAAACTTTATGATTCCATTTTAATAAAATTCTAGGACATGAAAACTAATCTATAGTGAGTGAAGATCAGTGGTTGCCCCAGTACACAGCAGAGGGGAGGGGTAGGGAGGCCAGGTAATAGAGAACTAAATCTGTTATGTACTGGGAAAGTAAACATAACTATATTTAAGAGTATCTGGTTATTTTAGGAGATATGACTGCGTATCATTATAAGATACTCTATTTTTGAAAATATAAATTCTTATAACTGACATTTTAAACTAACATTTGTAAAATTTCTGGTTTCTTAAAATTTTTCATTATAGAATGGATAAAAATGTGGCTACCAAGGAAGAAACTATATTACAATCTCAAATTGCTAGGAAGACTTTCTAACCAAATGCATACTTCAACACCCATCTGAGAGAAACATGGGAATCACTGAATAATCTTTACACAGTGAGAACAATTTAGGTATATTTACTCCAAATGCACGTTAAAGATCATGTTCTTTTCTCAGGCTGAACAATTCACTGCTTTCAGAGAAAAGAGGGTGTCTCCATGATGGGCCTCAAGGGTTGCTACAAAGCACGTAGCTGCTGATGGAATGACATTCCACCTGCTAAACCTCTTCTCCCATGATGAGATCAAAGTAGCTTCTCTCCTTTGAGGCTCCTTTGCGAACCTCACAGGAGCGATTCCACAACATGCTTTCGTTCAGATCTAGGAACTCACTTGGGCCGGGCCTCATATCCTACCAGGGATGTGAAGTGTCGGGGTCTCCTGAGGACGGCCGCCCTTGAATCTGGAGCAGATGGTTCAGCAGCCATCAGGATACAAATCCTTAGAACCTGCCTCCTTCAAACGCCTGATAGGAGCTCGGCCAGTGGCATGAAGAGCTGCACAGGGAGAGACAGATCCAGCAATCACTATGCTTTCCTGGAGTAACAGTGTGCCCCGCAACATGCTAGGCACTGGGTTAGTGACAATGACACTGATACAAGTGGGTAGAGATCCTAACAACTGGAACATACAATGGGCTTCTCATCAGGGTCTTTTTTTCTCTCTTTTCCTCCCCTATCCCCTAAGAACAAAGTTAAAAACAATAACAAGTGGCCGGAATTCGAACAGGCATTCACGGTCCCGCAATAACCACAGGGCCATGGGCTTGCTCATGTGTTGTCACTGAACGCTCACAGCGAGCCTGGGGGTTAAGCATTCTTACTCCGTTTGACAGAGAGGGGAGCTGGGGCCCAGTGAGAGCCAGTCCCTGTCTTACCTCCCGCGCCCCTGCCTTTAGAAGGAAAGTATCTCCAGGGCACTCTTGGGGCAGGACGCCACACTCGCTGGGACCGTCGGGACCCCAGTGCCTTTACCCACGAGCCCGCCGGGGAACCAAGTCCCAAAGCGGGAAAGAGGCGACCTGGATCTGGGTCCCTTTGTCTCCCCCACAGCCCAGTGCGGGGACTCAGCACACTCAGCTGAATCCCGAACACCTCAAGGCAGGAGTCTGCACTTCACGCCAGGCCATTTCTGTCTCTACCGTAAAGTCGTCACGGTCGCCATATTGACGTCAGGTTTCTATGGCAACCATGCCACGCAGGCTTATCCTCCACACCGGAAACCCCTCCGCATGCTCCTCCTCCCCTACGCCTTTAGCTGAACGCAAAACTTCTTCGCTCTTCAGGCTGCGGTCTGAGAAAGCAGGCTATGAGAGGCGCTAGACTGGAATCCTGGCAATTGGTGAAAATCTGCCCATGTTGTTGGAACAAAGCATGTCCCTGTCGTCAGGAATTTTGTTTGCTTTAAAGAGACAGTATGGGAGTGTTATCAGTACACAGACCCCGGGAGGTGTCCTAGGGTTCTTGGAGATGGGATAGCCTAGGAAGGTGGACGCGTAAAATCACACGCCATGCTAAGTGGCTAGCCATCTGTGGAAGAGAACTAAGAGACTGTCTATAATCATGCGACTGAATGATCTAGGAGCATGCACAAAAAATGTCATTTAAGCAATTTGGGAATTATTTCAACGAAGCAGGCCTAGAATATTATAGTTATTTAGTAGGCAGAAATTTAGTCAATTGAACCATACATTGGTTTGTCCTGAGGGAATTGTGATTATCCATTCTTGATAATTTCTTCCATTTGGAGGGGCATTCATGACCTAAACACTTCTAGCCTCTCTCTACACTCACTTCTCTATCGCAGGAATGACTTACTCAAGTAGTGAGATTGGAAGGAGAAACAAATTACAGAGCCCCGGACCTCTGCCTTCAAAACTCTTGTTGATAAGTTGCCTTTATGGAGCACCTGTTCTGCTTTGCCCTCGGAGGTGAGTCTTACAACTGGCCCACAGCTCTTCTCCCCTTTCTGTGTCTTGCTGGCTCCCAACTATTCATATGGTCTTGCTCCAAAATGCTTGAGGTTTTAAGGGGCCCACCCCCTGCTTCCAAATATATCCCTGCTCCATTTCTGAGCTCTAAACCAACTAAGAAATGTGAAAAAAGAATAAGGAGAATAATATATTGACTTTATTCTTTATAGAAGTGATATTGGAGAAAGTGGCTTAGTTCTGCAGGCGAGGCGTTTTCTATTAATGAACCCCAGAATTAATCAGAATTGTCCACTCAGCAGTGCTGTATTGGGCCTGTCACAAAGGCCACAAACTGCAATGCATATCACTCTGCTGTCTGGTGAAGGAGCCCTGTCTATGTGTGCTTGAGGAAAAAACTTCCCTTGCAAAGCTATCCCTGTATAGGAGAAAGTGTTTCAGGATGTCTTCTTTAACGAATACTTCTGAAAGTGAATAAATACTCCTTATTCTTATTGCATACTCATCAAGCAAACTTCTGAGGATATGGCTTTTCATGTGACTGATTGAACAGTTTTGAGCAACAGCCTCTTGGTGTATTACCAGGCATGATTGGTATAGAGGCTCATTTTATGGCAGGGTATTGGAATTAGATTCTAAATTCCAAGAGTAGGGTGAAAATTATATATCACAAAAATTTTCATTGGAGAGTTCTTCAAGAAGGAATTGAGGAAATGTTCAAAAATCTATACCCACACATAAATCCAAACGCAGACTAGAGCTAAAAGTGGTAACGAAGTTCTACTAAGCCTTCAAGGATAAGAGAATCTCTGTCTTATCCAATGATTACAGATCACAAAAAAAGAGGGAGAGTTCAACAAAACCGCATGTTTTGGATATCCATTTCTGCTTAACAAAATGCTCTCAAAACAATAGCTATTTATAATCTCTCAGGATTCTCTGGGCGGACTGTGCTTAACTGGGTGGTTTTCTGCTCCACGTGGAGTCTGTCACCTGGGCTGCAGTCATCTGGACGCTCCATTTGGCTGGGACATCCAGGAGAGCTCACTCACATGGATGAGGATTGGTGCTGGCCTCTTCTGGGGACTCAGCTGGGGCTGTTGATCCACCTTGTTGAGAACCTTAGTTGTAGCCCAGAGAGCCCTCCCTGTGCAGGGTTGCCAGATTAAATTTAACCCAGTTAAATTTGAATTTCAGATAAACAAATAGTAATTTTTAGTGTAAGTATGGCTCATGTAATGTTATTTTGTTTATTTGAAATTCAAATTCACCTGGGCATACTGTATTTTTATTTGCTAAATCTGGCAATTCTAGGAGATGAGCCTGTGAATCTGTAAGTTTAACAATCATTTGAGAAGGCTCTTCCAGTGAGGCAGGTGTGAGGAAAATAAGCATCAGATTGACAATGAAAACATAATGGTGATACCTGATGTTGGGGGAATGAAGGGGCAACGGACACTCACATACAATGTTGGTGCCAAATGGGCATATTTGTTTTCTGAGGCCTGTGTTATTATGGCTTAATAATTTGAATGGCCTTTGATACAGAAGCCCTATTTCTACCAACGAGGGAGTTGCAGGTGAGCATTTAGAAAAGAATGATTCTGACCTGCATCCAGGTTAAGGTGCCCTGACTGAGGGGACAGTTCAAGGAGCCACATGAGTTTCCTGCTCCAGGGAGGAAAGACAGCTATTATTTATGGACCGGATGGTTGATCTTGGCCCAGCTCTTCATTCTTCACTTAGTGGCTGGATTTAGTCTCAGGACAACCCTGGTAGTGAGGTTTCTCTATCATCTCTTCATGGATGTGTGTGACTATAAAGTATGTGCTCCTGTGCACAGAGTCAGATAGCAAAGAGGTTGCTCCCCATGCCCACTGCCAGAGCCAGGGATGGGACCTGGAAGGCTGGGAAACTTTAGTTGCTGGTGGCAGAGCTTTAGTGAAGGTATCAGGACACAGTATGCTGAGGTGCTTAATCTCTGTTCCCACTTTGTTTACCTACCTGCACCAGGGAGCCAGGCTTGGTGCCTCTTCCCCCTGCTGCAGGGGAGGTTGGTGGCAGGGCTGGAAGCAGAAGCTGTCTGAAGCCAGTATTTCTTCTGTCCTTTGTGAGAACTTAAACTTTTGAAACAATTGTGCTGCTTGCACCTAGTAGGGAAGGGAGGGCCTCTGAGGACAGAGACAGGGCAAGGAAAGGAGATTTCTCCCAGACGGAGATGAGGTTGGAAGTCTACAGGTCCCTCCTGGAGTAGGAACCTTAGTACTTCTCTGTACCAATGCTTGAGATGGCTCCATCGAGTCTGGGCATCCAGATTGCCTGTTTGGATTGCCTGTGAGACAGATTGTCCTGTTTGGGTTGAGAGATGGATGGCACGGGGTCAGGGGCCTGAAGACACAGAGCCAGCTAGGGCAATGGTAAGCTGAGCCATGTGCAGTGTGGACAGATGAGTATTGATGGCAGGGGCCTCCCCAGACTGTATGTGGAGGATAAATTCCCACAAGTGGGACTGCTTTGTCAAAGAGCATGAGTATTTAACATTTAAAATAATTATTGTCTAGTTGAAATTTAAAATCTCTTAACTAATATATATCCCAACCAACTAAAAGGTGAGAGCATGTATTTATCCAGTAAACAATAATGGGCTTCACAACATTATTAATATTTGCTAATGTGAATTCCTGTAATTGGAACGTTAGATTACTTTTCATTTTTCCCTTTTTTCAATATAAATGGCATAGTTCACATGTGCTTTTCTAAATGTAAACATAATGGTCCAATTTTATGTCTCAGAATATGGCCTGGAATAATTCTAGAGTTAGACAAGAAAACCTGACCAGTGACTTTGTATTTATGCTGCATCCTGTTTATTGAAATTATGGCGTCATGAGAACTCCATACACTTCTGGGAGAGGACAGATTGGTGCAACCTCTTTGCAGAGACATTTGACAACATCTATGAGAGAAGAACGTGAGGTCCTGTCAGCGCTGCACCCTTATGTCTGGACTCTAGAGTCCCAGGCAGGTGTGAAAGCATGCTCATGGTAGCAGGGCTAAAAATAGCAAAACAGTCCCAAAGTCACCTTATTAGGGAAGTCTTAGAAACACTATTTTCAGAGAATAAATTTCAATGTTATACATAAATATATTACTTATAGTCAGAGATAAAAATATGTAAATCACTTAGGTGTTTTGTTTGTGTTTCATGACTAAACAACAAATTCTGGATGGAGGATCCCTCTGGAAGTGAGGCAATCAGAGAATTTCACAGGGGCATTTACTTTCTCTGATGTTTTCCTTCATAACCTTGGTTGTGTACATGTTTGCCTATTATAATATTTACTATACTTTTTTAAAAGTCTGAAATATAACATATTTGACATGAATAAAGCTCTAATGGACTTTATCTCTAATTAGCAAGTAACCCATTGTCTATTTTGAAAATGTACAAAATGTATCCAAATACCAATGTCTATATATTCATAACTTTCAACCCCACGATGCACTAGTAACAACTGTTATCTTGGTAGTGTATTTTCTCCAGTTAGCATCTACACCCAAACTCCGTGGCTGAAAGCTACACCCATTTATTAACTCACGGATCTGTGGGTCAGAAGTCTAGTACAGCATGATTGTGTTCTCTGCTCAGGGTTTCATGAGACTGGAATCAAGGTGTCAGTGTAGGCTGGATTGAGGTCTCATCTGCAGGTTCTGGGGAAAATCTTCCAAGATCGTTCTTGCTGCTTGCAGAATTTCCACGATCATTCTTGTTCCTCATGGCTGTTGGACTGTGGCCCTCATTTCCTTGATGGCTGTCAGCTCCGGGTTCTCTCAGCTCCTAGAGGCTACTCTAATTCCTTGCCATATGGACCCCTCCCTTTTTGAACTAGCAACAGTGCATTGATTCCTTCTTGTACTTAGAATCTCTGATGTCCCCTCCTGTGGACAGCTGGAGAAAATTCTCTGCTTTTAAATGGCTTGCCTGATTAGGTCAGGCCCACCCAGATAATCTGCATTTTGCCATATAAGCTAACATAATCATGAATGTGATATGTCTTCGTATTCATTGATTCTACCCACACTCAAAGGGGGTGGGATTATACAAGGATGAGGATCATTGGAGGTCATTTTAGAATTCTACCTACCACGTGGAGTTTCAGACCAAAAAAGAAGTCATGCAACCTTCAACTATTGATGTCAAGATTTAAACTGAGTTTTCTGACCCAAAGCTCAGGCCACTGCTATAGAGCATCATAGTGTTAGGGCTGAGGCCAGCACATGAGGAATGACTCTCCTAAGGTTCTGTAGTCAGGGATGTGTCTGGTCTCCTGATTCCAGTCTTCTGTCCAGCATCCACAATATTTTGCTCTATACTGTCTCTCCTACCTTGGAATCAGTGGGAAACTGCTCTTCCTCCAGTGTCAAACTAGATGATAAACTAAGGGGACAGGAAAGCATATGCTTTAACAGGAGATGATACGGTGATTTTTTTCTCTTTCCCTAACTTCCACAGGTAACTCATCCCATTACTCAGAACTGGCACCAAAGCAAATACATTATGGGGATATTGCTACATTTCCAGATGCTTTCTATGGCACTTATGCTCTTTGGTTTAGGTCAGTGTCATCTCCTCTCTGGGAGGGAGGAGGCTGGTGGGCCAGGACTGATAGGTGTTGAAGTCCTACCGTGTCCCATATGTACCTTACAGGTCTTCTCATTTACACCTCAGGGCAGACTGTGAGAAAGGTATCATGAGTTCCACGTCACAGATAACCAAGCTCAGCCTCATGGAGACTAAGACCCTCACCAGAAAATGGCAGGTTGGATGAGGTTCTGACTCTTGCCCTCCCCACAGTATAACCATCAGCTTCCCATTTAGAAGGTGATAGTTTTATACTTCCCCGGCATTGTCTCCTCATGAGTACATACTCAACAACCTCTTTTGTTCAGGAAGAGAGGTGATTAAATCTTTCCCCTTGGGCCAAGAAGCCTAGCTGTGGGGTCACATGAATTGACTGGTCCCTGAGGTCTCTCCCACACCCAGTGATCCCATTCCACTGACATCAGGCACAGGCATGTGACTAGATGTGGCCAATGAAATGTAAGAGGAAATGGAGTGTGCCCCTTCCAAGCAGAAGTGTTAAGACTCATTGAGAGTTTCCACCAGTACTCTTTTTCCCTCTGCTTCAGCAATGTCCCAGATTTCTTGTGAGGTAGTTTAACTTGTTTAATCCTCCAGTAACACTAGAATATGAGAATTTAAATGATGATAGGAATGCTTGGGAAAAGGGAAGCTAAATGGCTTATATGCTTATACCCAAATTTGGCCTACTAGATGATCAATTCAAGTCTTATGCCCTAAAACTGAGTCAGTAGCCAGGAGAAAGTACGTGTCTTACTTAACATCATGTAGAAAATAGTCAGGGACCAATGTTTTCTTCCTTTTGCTCCATTGCTTTCTCCAGAAGACTCATCATCATGCCTTCTACTTCTCTTGGAATTTGTGTTCACTGTGCCACAAGATGAACTCAGATACCAAGTTAGTAGGCACTCCTGATGTGAACTCTCCAGGAGCACCCCAAAAGAGGTCAGTAAAGGTACACTGATTCCATGGAAACAGTGTAACAACTTTTCCCCTATCCCACTTCCATTAGATAAGTCTACAACACAGAAGTGGCACCAACTCTTATACACAATGTGAGTCTGTGTGTGTTTAATTTTCCCTCCTGTCATCATATTTCCAGAAGCTCTTTAGAACATAGTTATGCCTTTTAGGGCTATGTAGTTTAGCTTAAAGTAATCTTGGAAGCAGAAGTTAGGAAGTGGAGTGGGAAGGAAACTAACACTTCAGGGGCCTGCTCCTGGTCAGACACTGTGTTAGGAACTTTACATACTGTTTCTCTAGGTTTTTAGAACTGTTCTGTAAGTTAGATATTAGTATTCCCTGTTCTAACTCATTCCTCCCCCAAGGAATGCTCTACTAAGCCTCATAGAAGTTAAATACAGGGGCTGGCCCCGTGGCCAGGTGGTTAAGTTTGCACACTCCTCTTCGGCAGTCCAGGGTTTCACTGGTTTGGATCCTGGCCAGAGACATAGCACCACTCATCAGGCCACGCTGACGTGGCATCCCACATGGCACAACCAGAAGGACCTATAGCTAGAATATACAACTATGTACTGGGGGGCTTTGGGGAGAGAAAGAAGAAAAAAAGATTGGCAACAGATGTTAGCTCAGGTGCCAATCTTAAAAGAAAAAAAGCAGTTAAATACATTTTCCAAGGACACATGCCTGATAAGAGGCAGCATGGTTATGGTAATCCAGGGTTGTTGAACTTCAAGGTTGGATTTTACCCTGAATCTATGCACATAGAGTGGGTAGTAACACTTACCTTGCTCTAGAGCAGGTTTTCTCAACCTCAGCACTATTGACATTTTGGGTCAGAGAGCTCTTTGTTGTGAGGGCTGTTCTGTGCATTGTAGTGTGATGTTTAGCCTCTACCCAACAGGTTTAAGTAGCACCCCTAGTTGTGACTACCAAAAATATCTCAAGACATTTCCACATGTCTCCTGGAGATGGGGAATCATGCTGGCTTTGGCCTTACATGGGAAAGTATTTCCCTTCTAGAAACTCAAGATGTTTTTCTGGATGGAAATGACTTTATTCTCTGGTCCAGACCTAGCTGGCTGAGAAAGAAGGCTGGTATGATCCTCTTTGACAGGTGAGGCCACATGTTGTGAGGTAACTTACCCAAGGTCATCGCAGAGTTGGGAGGTGAGGTCTGCCACCAGGATCCAGGGAGATCTTTTGGCTGGTACTGCAGGGTCTTGTCCAAAATGCAGAGAACTAGCTTTTGATCCAATGTAGCACCTCACCTTTCAAGGGTTCAATGGAAAAATGCTTCGCTGAACTTATCTGCAGGGAGAAGTAATGGAACATGACAGCAGGTGGAACAAGAGGAAACAGGGCAATGATTTTCTTCCTTTTCCCCAACTCTGCCAGGGGAAGAGAGCAGAAAATAGCAGATTTCCAGGGGCTTCTGTCTTTGTCCCCTTTCCTAACCATTTGCCCCCACCCTTTTTGACAGTAGAGGAATGTGGACAGAAGTCAGGAATCTGGGGTTCCCTGAGAGGGAAGCAGAAAGATGGAAAGTGCCTGATAACCAGTATGGTGCATCAGGAAACACAGGTACTGGAGCCCATGCCCTGGGAGTTGGTTCCTCCACCAAGCTCTCAGTCTCCCCCTGTTTCTGTTTGCAGTGCCATCACTCTAACACATAGCAATGAAGCTCACACATAACACAAATACATATTTCCTAAGGCAGGTTAAGAGGGGTGAAGTAAGTGACTTACCCATGAGACGTGAACATCACAGAGTTACTGTTTGGGACCTGGTATTGGGACCTGGGGAGATGATCTGTCTGTCTTGTTCCAGTGTCCTGTCTAGCAGACAGAGTATCTCACCCTTCAGGAGCTCAAAGGAAACACTCTTCTCTCATGTAAAACAAAGGAGTAAGATAAGGGGACAGGAAAACATGGGGAATAGGGCATGGGGCAGTGTGACTTCATTCTCTTACCCAAAACTCCACTCATGGGATACGTGACTCCATTGAATGGAAATGGTGTAATCACCTTCTCCCCTTCCCCCAGCCCCATCAGGGCACTCATTCCACCACAGAGAAATGACATTGACTCACGGTCAAAATATAAACGTGTGTGTATTTTCCTTCTTCTCTCTACATGCTCTCCGGATCATGCTGCCCCTCAAATGTATTCACATCTGTAGTTCACTCCAGCCCCCTCCACTGCTAGTGGGGCAAGGCTCTGCTGGATTCCTGACTCTGGCAAGTCCATCCTCAGAAAGTGGGAGTCCCTCTTCCTTTCCCTTCAAATGTACTGCTCAGCCTCTGTCTTCACGGGCCCACTGAGGCTGGAAGGAAAAGGGCCGTGGCCCCCTGTCAGACAGTGCTGTGCAGTTCCTGCATTCCCAGGCCGTGGATGCCTGCTGATGAGCATCTTTGTGAGCCCAGTGGATCAGTCCAGGAGAGCAGGGAGGTAGCAGGGTCCTCCTCTGGGAGAGAGCTGCTTCTGGGAAAGAGTTGGAACTCATGGGTTCTGTTTGGTCCAGCAGTTTTAGACATGGAGAGAGTTACTCAGAAAGTAAGGCAGTTCGTGGGGTAGATTGTTTTAAAGGAATTAATCTAAGTCTCCTGGCAAAGTAGGGGAGCTGCCTCTGTTGGGGGCCAGGTAGAGTGCTTCTGAAAAATCCCCCTGGCACCCCAGGAGCAATTGGGAAGGAAGATAGAGGGGCCTTGGATGAGTCCTCTCCTCGAAGTTCCTGGGGGAAGAGGAACCCCATGTCCAGCACAATCCACTCAAAGCAAGAGTAAGGATTTATGGTGCAGCCCAGAAGGAGATAACTGCATGCGGTAAAGCAGTGACTGCACACTTTTAATGAAAGCTGTGGCATTTCTCTTCCCTCCTGATGTGCTGGCAGAAAAGAATCACAGGTCATTTTTTAGTACAAAATGAGGAGCGCCAAATAAATCAGCCAGTGAATAAAGTTCCTAGGAAAACTAGCAGTAGCTCCTCCACCCAAGGCTGAACTGGAAGCCAGGTGTCTGAGGAGCAGCTCTGAATGCTAGCTTCTTAATCAAGGTTCCGGAGGGAACACCATGGACAGGTAGTAATGAGGCCACTCCGTTGCCAGGTCAACAGACATTGACCTCCTCTGGTTGGACTCCTTTCAACCTCTGGCCCAAATCTCCTGTTACTGTGAACTTTGAGTGAAACAGGAGACAACAACCTGGAGGGTTTGTGGCTGTGGGAAGTCTCCTCTGTCAATGCTTCAAAATGATGAATTCCCTGCTGGTGGCAGAGTGAAGAGAAGGCCTTTTTTGAGTGAGAAATCTGTCCAGCATAATGAGTGGTTGGTCAGACATGATTCCCTATCACTGTTTCAGGTTGCAGCTAATCCTTTCTCTTCTGCTCCTCATCACATTAGCATCACGCTTGGCGTTTCAAACGTGGAAACAGCTTCGGACAACTTAACTCCAGGAGACGCAGCCTCTCTAAGATGAAAGATTCTCAAACTCAGTTGACGTCTGCAACCAACTTTCAGAAGAAAAGAACAAAGAACAAACTGAAAGAGGGAAGATCGTGTAGTCCATTGCCATTGCCTTTCGGTATTGAATAGCTGCCTCCGGCTTTGCTCACAGAACCGTGGATCTCCACACCATCTGGCATACGAGCAGAAAATACAAAGATACAGCGAATTTCCTTGTCTCTGCCTCTGCATATTTTTGTCACAATCTTCCTAGAAGTTTCTCGTCTTGTACAGGTGTTGTAAGTAACCTTTACTGTAAATATCCTTTACTATGTGACAGGGATTGTGTTAAGAGCTCTCCTTGCATCATCTAATCCTCAGCACAAGCCTATGAGGTAGGCACCACTCCTATGCCTGTTTTACCAAAGAGGAAATGGAGGCTGAAGGGGCTTGTCCGCAGCACCAGCTAATTATAAGTGGCAAGACTGGGACTCAAACCCAGACCAAATGACCCCCAGACACACACTCTCAACTCCTAGGATGTTCCCTGGTGGGCAGGGAGTGTGATAGCTCGCTGTAGTCCTGGGGGTACAGCTTGGGGAAATGGAATGATGGTCACCTCAGTGTTTTCTTAGCTTAACACGAACTCCTTTAAGGCTGTAGCCTGGTGCAGAGGCAAGACAGCCAAACCTCTTAACATTTCTAAGTAGCCTGATGACACAGTTGCATAGAGTAGAGGGATTCTTTACACATCACAAATAACGTTCTTGTATTTTTATTTTTTAAGATATTCTTTGAAACACATTTCCTTGCAAGTTCACTTGGAAGTTGTTTAAAAGATAACAAAATGTAGGTTCTTTGGGATTTTCTATGCAGGCAATCATGTCATTTGCCAATAGGGACAGTTTTATTTTTTCTTTTCCAATTTGTATGCCTTTCATTTCATTTTCTTGCCATCCTGCAATGTCTAGAACTTCCAGCACTATGTTGAATAAGAGTGAAGAGAGCAGACATCCTTATCTTGCTCCCTATCTTAGAGGGAAAGCACTCAGTCTTTCACCATTTAATACAGTGTTATCTGTGGGTCATTTGTCCATACTCTGTATAAAGTGGAGGAAGTTTCCCTCTATTCCTACATTATTGAGGGTTTTTTTTTTTATCCTGAAAGGGTTTATATTTCTGCACCAATTAAAATGATAATATTATTTTTTTACTTGGTGGATTACCTTGGTTGGTTTTTCAGTGTTGAATCAGCCTTGCGTCCCTGGAATAAACCCCACTTGGCCATGATATGAACATGTCTACACTCCACATATTTTGATAGACTGTGTTCTCATGATTATTACTCAGGTCAAAAATATTTTATAATTCCCTTTGTGAAGTCTTCATTGATCTTTGGATTATTTATAATCATGTTTGAATTTCAAATATTGGAGGATTTTCTGATATCTTCCTGTTATTTGTTACTAATTTAATTCAGTTGCCAGCAGTGACCATATTCTGTATGATTTTAATCCTCTTATATATTTTTTAAACTTGTTTATACTTAGAATATGGTTGAATGTTAATGAATGTTCCATGTTCACTTGAGAATAATATTTATTCTGCTGTTGTTGGTCGAATTGTTCCACAAATTTCAGTTAGGTCGAGTTACTTAATAGTGTTGTTCAGGTTTTGTTTTTTTAATTGATATGCTTTATTTTTTAGAGCGGTTTTAGGTTTAAAAGAAATAGTAAATTGAAAGTACAGAGAGTTCCCATATATATCCCTCCCCCCAACAATTTCCCCTATTGTTAACATCTTGCATTAGCTTGCTACCTTTTTTAAAATTGTGAGCCATTATTAATACATTAACTAAAGTCCATAGTTTATATTAGGGTTCACTCTTTGTATTGTACATTCTGTGAGTTTTGACAAATGCATAGTGACATGTATCCACCATTATAGTATCTTACAGAATAATTTCACTGTCCTAAAAATCCCCTGTGCTCTGCCTGTTCATCCTTGCCTTCTTCCCTCTGAACCCCTGACAACCACTGATCTTTTTACTGTCTCCATAATTTTGCCTTTTCCAGAATGTCATACAGTTGGAATCATATAGTATGTAGCCTTTTCAGATTGGCTTCTGTCACTTAGCAATATGCATTTAAGTTTCGTCCATGTCTTTTTGTGGCTTGGTAGCTCATATATTTTTATTGCTGAATAATATTCCATTTATGGATGAACCACAGTTTGTTTATCCATTCACCCTTTGAAGGACATCTTGGTTGCTTCCATGTTTTGGCAAGTACAAAACTGCTATAAACTTTTGTGTGCAGACGTTCATGTGTTAACGTTCAGGTTTTTATATCCTTACTAAATTTTTGTCTAACTTGCTCCATTAATTATTGAGTGAGGAGCATTGAAATCTACAACTATAATTGCAGATTTGTCGATTTCTCTTTTCAGTGTTGTCAGGATTTGCTTCAATCATAATGAAGCAATATTATTGGGTACAACATATTTAGAATTTCCGTGACCTCTTGATAAATTAATTCTTCTATCATTATAAAAATGTCTTTCTTCTTCTTTAGTAATCTTGCTTGTTCTGAAGTATTCTTGTCTAATATTAATATAACCACTCTGCCTTTCTTATGATTATTGTTTTCCTTGGTATATACTTTTCTACCCATTGAGTTTAGCCTATATGTGTCTTTATACCTAAAGTCAGTTTCCTGTGCAGAATATATATTTGGGTCTTGCTTTTTCATCCAGTCAGGCAATCTAGCCTTTTAAATGGAGTATTCATTACGCTTATGTTTAATGTAATTTTCACCAGAATTTGGTTCAAATTTTCCATTTTGTTATTTGTTTTCTATTTGATTGTGTCTCTTGTTTGCATTTTTTCCTCTTTTCCTGCCTTCATCTGAATTACTTGAACATTTTCAGTAATTTATGTTTTCTCCTCTGTTTGCTTGTTGGTACACTTTGTTTTATTTTTACTAGTTTCTCTGAATTTTACATACTATATTTTTAACTTATTGCTATCTACTTCCAAATAATAATTTAGCACTTCACATATAAATATAAGAATCTTACAACAATCATATTCCATTTTCTTCTCCCTTTTGTGTTATTTTTGTCATATACTTTATTGGTACATATCATATACATTCCATAATATATTTATCTTATTTTAGTTTTAAAAGTAATCTGTCTAAAATATTGAAAATGGAAAAAAAAGTGTATTTACTTACATATTTACCATATATGGTGTTCTTTATTCCTTTGCACAGATTCAAGGTTCCATCTGGCCTCATTTTCCTTCAGTCTGTAGTATATTTTAAAAAAAAATATTTCTTGTATTTCTGGTCTACTGGCAACAAACCATTGCAGGCTTTCTTGAATACTAAAGTATTTAATCATTATTCTGAAGGCTGTTTACATAGAATATCAAATTCTAGTTTGACAGTTTTGTATTCTTAGCACTTCAAATATGTCTTTCCATTGTAACCTGGTTTGCACTGTTTATGATAAGTAATCGATGCATTGTGATTTTTACCTGTGTTTTCCTTTATGTCTTGTGTCATTTCTCCAGCTGCTTTTGTGATTTTCTCTTTATTATTAGTTTTCAGATATTTTGTCATTATGTACTTTGGTGTGGTCTTACTTCTGTTTATCCTGCTTGGCTTCATTAGTCTTCTTGAATCTTTGTGATTTTAGTTTTCCTTAAATTTGGAAAATTTTCTTTCATTATTTTTCAAATACTTTTTCTATTCCCTAATTATAGATATAGTAGATATCCTGATATTGTTCCACAGATCACTAAGGTAGCTCTTGATATTTTCTATTTCTATGCCAGCCAACTCAATGATCTTTTCTTTTGCAGTGTCTAATTTGTGGTTAATATCAAACAAAATTTTCATTGAGAAATTGGATTTTTTTAAATCTCTAAAAGCTTCATTTGCCATCCTTTATATCTGCCATGTCACTTTTCATTATATTAATATTTTCCTTTAAATTCTTGGGTATATTTATAACAGCTGTTTTAAGTCTTTAGATGTTAATTTCACCTTGGATGCTGCTGTAATTTCTGGGTCTGTTCCTACTGACTATTTTTTTTCTCTTGATTATTGATCACATTTTCCTAACATTTTTGTATTGCTAGTAATTTTTTATTAGATGCTGGACATTGTGAATGTTTTGTGGTTGAATATTTGGATCATGTTTTGTTCCCTTAAAGGGTGCTGGATTTCATTTTGGCAGGCAGATCATCTTCTCTTTTGCTTACCTTTAGACTGTATCAGGCATGTTTACAGTAGGTTTTACTCTAGGGTTATTTTATTACTAATCCTAAAATAGTTTCCTTCTGAGAACTGAATGCCTTCACTGTTCAAGGAGGACTCTACAATTTGGCTGATGAAAACGGAATGATTTCCCACCTGTGCAAGCTGTGGAAATTTTTCAACTTTAGCTCCCCAGTTATTCAATAGTTGTTGCTTGCTGGGTTTACATATGTGAATAAGGACAAATATGCTAATTATTTTGTAGAATCTTCACTATCCTTACTGATATTTTTCTGATAATACTATTAGTTACTCAGAACCTTATAGTATTCTTTCTCAATACGATTGTGTATTTTTTTGACTTGTCCTTTTATTCTGATTTTTATTTTTTACTTTATTGGTGCATATAAAGGATTATGATACCATCCTGATGTATTGATATTTTTTCTTTATTACATGTCCCTCTTTATCTATATAAATACCCATTGCCTTGAATTATACCTTGTTTGATATTTAAAAAACAGTACCAGCTTTCTTATAGACACATTTGCATAATATACTGCTTAACATTCTCTTAGGTTCACCCTTTCTCTGCTCTTTATTTGATGTGAATCTCATAGAACTATTTTATAGTTTTACTTTTACTTCGAATACTGAGGTACAGAGTGGAGATTTAGACCCAACTAGAAGCAACAGTTTCCAACACCTTAACTCTTAGAGCCTGAGCTATATTGCTTCCCTAATATTGCAAGTTCTCTCTCTTCTCTGTCTCCATATTCTCTTTGGCTGATCCCATCCACTTCTGAAGTTGTCACTACAGTCTCAGTGATGAGGGCACTCAATTCAACATCTCTAGCCCAGACTGCTCTCTAGCCCTACAGACTTTTGTCCAGTTCTCTAGTGAAACTCTCCTTCTGAATGTCTCAAGGGTACTTCAGTCTCAACAGGTCCAAAATTTGTTCCCCCATTAATCAACATTCACCCTGTTTCTCTGCCCCAGGATTCCTGCTCAGTGATGCTCAAGCTGCAGCATTGGCTCTGGTCACAAGGTGGCCCTTTACTCTAAACTTTTTAAGGCTCTCCAGTAGCCATCCAAGTTTTGTTAAAGGAGAAAAATCCATCATCGTTACTTAAAACAAGTTCGGAAATATTTACTGCAGAATACCTATTCATTTTTGAAAATGTGTGTGGATCAAAAACATTGAAGGAAATTACTTGGCACATTTCTCTCTCGTGGAATGTGTGTTCATATAACAAATGTCTGTCTTCTCCCAATGCTGAGAGGTGTCTTAATTTTCTACTGGATAGCTTTTCTCTGTGTTCCAGCTTCTGCTTCTTTGTAGTTTCTGCTCCCTCCTAACTTCATCTTTTCATAACTTGGACTTATTATGATGACCACTCAAGTCCTTAATATCAAGGACTCCACATTTTTTTCCTTCGTTTTTTTCCTTGATGATTCCCACCATAAATTGCCTGATTATCTCCATTATGCCCAGTTTTATTCAACATGAAAGAAAACACAATTCCTTTTAGAAGAAACATTAGGGTTGGGATTTGCCACTACTAAAATATCTAAAAAGTCAACACAATTTAAAAATTATATTTCAGAAAATAGGTAGCTGTCTCCAGCTGTTCCAAATATAATTTTAATAGATTTGTTATTTATTTTATTGAGAGGCTGAGAGCACTGATTCTGGAGCCCAACAGTTTTGGCTATATCCAAGTTTTGCAACTTACCAGGTGTACAACCTCAGGTAATTTGCTTAACCTCTATGTGCCTCAATTTCCTCCTATGTAAAGTGGGGACATTGATAGTATACCCCTCACAGCTTTGTTTTGGGGAATAGATTGATTAGTACCTATAAATAGCTTAGACCACTAGAATATGTTGTGCACCAAAAGTATGTTATGAATATTGCTATTATTGCTATTATTTTCCGCATATTTCAAATTGACATATATATTCAGAATTGCTTTAATGGCCATGATATTGGAAGTGTGCAAAAATTTAAAATATGAAAACCTGACATTGAAGTAAATAACAACAGAAAAATCACCTTTAATCACAAATTTATTGCCAAATGTTATCAGTAATGAGTTTTATCAACACAAATAATTCATAGTCAATCTATAAATCAGAATTGGGGTGAGTTTATTATATGAGCCTGTTTTGAGGACTATAGCCCTAGAGAATGCTTCCACCAAGGAAAGAAACTCTCCAAAGAAGTGGTATACAGAGTGGTTATATACCATCTTGAAACAAGGAACATACATCACATATGATAGGAATGTCTCTTTTACTCCTGTCACAAGATGCTTTGCTAGCACAGTAGGTCAGTGGTCACAAGGTGAGCACAGCAAACCAGTGGTCAGCAGGTCATTGGTCACGAGATGAGCACAGTAGGTCAGTAATTAACCGTTAGTTTCTGGGAAGAAATGCCTATCTATAAAGATAATGCTGATATAAAGGGAAAGCAAATTCCCTATCTATAAGGGCATCATTCTCAGCTTTGGGATGTTGTATATGTTTAAAGCAGATGTATAATGCTTGCATGCTTGACAGGCCACATCAGGCCTTTCTGGAAAAACAAGGTCAGGCCAAATTAGTTTTAAACCAAATGGCTTCCTCATATACACTAGTATTTTTTACTGATTTTCATTTATTCATCAGTTTCTTTAGGTCTTTGTATATGCACATGCCCATATTTATTTATATACCTTATTCTTGATTATTAGACTACAGCATCTGTAACATGCATCATTGATTAAGAAACACTTTTTTGAGAAAAATAAAACCAATGACATAAAATCTACGCATCTATTTTATGATGTATCCCAACGTGAGACATGTTCAAAGATTTTTAAACATAGATCCTAACACAGAATATGGCAATTTAGGTCATGTGATATGTGCATTGCCAGGATCTCTGACATTTTGATGTATTTCCTTGACGTCTTTTCCTAGGCATGTTTATGTTCAATATAATTGTGTTTCCCCTGCAATACCAGTGGTTCTTCAGTGTTAGTGTGCATTAGAATTTCTCGGGGGAGCATGATAATCATGCGTGTTTTGGGGCCCAGTTGGAAGTGTGTTTGATTCACGGAATCTGAGGAAGGGGTGCCAAAGTCTGCACTGTTAGCAAGAGAAACAGGAGATTCTGAAGCAAGTAGTCAGTGTGGCATACTTCAAAAATCACTGATACAAACTGACAATGACTTCCTGTTAAACCAAAACTTTAGTGACTCCTCTGCGCCTTCTTTTCGACTAGGCTTTGTCCTTGGTCCTGGCCTTGGCCTGCTATGCCCAGTTTTAGCAAGGAATCCTCGTTAGCCAATTTACCAAAAATCCCTCCAACCTTGATATCCAAACAAGCTTGATATCAAATCAAGTTCCTCTCCCCCCACCTTGATATGTAACCAAGTTCCTCTTTGTAATTTTCCATCCTCTCCCTCACTCTTCCCATTGGCTGTAAATTCCCAGCTGTCCTTGTTGTATTTGGAGTTGAGTTCAATCTCTCTCCCCTAATGCAATAGTCTTGAATCAAGTCTTCCTTGCTGTTTTTAACAAGTATCTGGTACATTTTTTCTTTTACAACACAATGCAAAATTTTTATTCATGTTTTAATTTGCTGTGTCATCCTGCCCCTGCTAGGCTCCTTGGGAAATGCAAGTCTTTGCCTCTAGAGAAATGAAGTGACTTGCCTGTTATTCTATTTTTTTTTTTTTAAGACTGGCACCTGAGCTAACAACTGTTGCCAATCCTTTTTTTTTTCTTTCTGCTTTATCTATCTCCCCAAATGCCTCCCCCAGCACATAGTTGTATATCTTAGTTGTGGGTCCTTCTAGTTGTGCCATGTGGGATGCCTCCTCAACGTGGCCTGACGAGTGGTGCCATGTCCGCACCCAGGATCCGAACCCGAACCCGTGAAACCCTGGGCCGCCGAAGTGAAGCGCATGAACTTAACCACTCGGCCACAGGGCAGGCCCCTTGCCTGTTATTCTTAAGTCAGAGGTAGAACTGGGCTAAGGACTTGAAGACCCCCACAGAATCATAAGGGCACATTAAACGTTTATTCAAGATATACCAGGATTTCTGCTCCTGACTAGGACAGAGTAACAGAGACTGGAATTATCTTCCAATCTGAAACAACTAAAAAAGTGGATGAAATCTATGAACCAACTGTTCTAAAGACACTGGACATTGGGCAGCAGAGGTCAGTGATCCCTGAGACACTGGGAACAAATGAGGTTATTCCTATGATTGCCCCAGCTCACTTCCTGGTGAAAGTTTTCAGGCCATAGTGCAGTGGGTGGGAATCCAGGAAGAGCCCAGTGGTATCCCATAGTTTAGGATGAGGAGTTGGGAATCTGGGGAGGCCAAGGTGGCTAGAATTTGCAGGACAGAGTACCACAAAGGAAACAGTTCACAGAGAAAGAATTTCAGAGCTCTACAGAGGGTCCCCCTTGAATATTTAGCTGAGTACTGATCATTACATGCCTGTCAGGAAACTACCCAAAACCAGGAAAAGAACCACCCAAAAGGATTAAGGAAACAATTTCTCAAGTTCACACATGTTTGGGAATAGTGTATGTTCCTACTAGCCAGACTTGAAGACCTGATAATTCACAGGACATCAGATACAGTACTCAGAAGGGTTTTTCATCATTAGTGGGGTACAGTTAACTCTAAACTAAACATTACTGTGCTCCTACCTTACAAAGGTTAAAATAAAGAACCTAAAAGTTCCGACTGTTTACAAGTGACTTAACTGTGTCCCAGAATAAAAATATATTTGAAGGATACAAAAATATCTAGCACTCAGTAGGTAAAACTCACAATGTCTGGCCTCCAATCAACAATGACCAGGCCTGCAAAGAAGCGTGAAAATCTAACCCATCATTAGGAGATAAATCAATCAATCAAAACTGACCAACAAATGACAAAGATGATAGAATGAGACAAGGACATTAAAACAGATATTATAACTGCATTACATATGCTCAAGAAGCTAGAGGAAAGATTGAACATGTTTAGTATAGAGATGGAATATAAAAAATATAAAAAGACCCAAATAGAACATCTAGAGATAAAAACTACAATGTCTGAAATGAAAAATATGGTAGATGGGGTTAATGGCAGATTAGACATTGCAGAAGATTAATGATGCTGAAGACAAAGAAATAGAAACATTTCAAAGTGAAACACAGAAAAAAACTGAAAGAAATGAACAGAGCACTACTGAGTTGTGAGACAACCATATTGGTAATCACTTTAAATGAAAATGACCTAAGCCCTCTAATTGCATACAGAGATGGTCAGAGTGGATAAAAAGCAAGACTCAGGCCCTGATATCTGAATTTATGGAGAAGAGAGGGCTGGTTGCACACACAAAAAAGCACAAACACAAAGAGAAAAAGGCTTTTTTTTGCTAAAAATATACAATGTACCATGGTCCAAGCATCACTAAAATAGTACCCGCCTAAGCTAGTACAACTCCAAGTCGGGTAGAAAGTCTTTATGCACACCTCTGTAAGAGACAAACTGGGACACTGGCACATTAAGGTGTCTAGAGAAATCTAGTAGTGCTGAGCGGGGTGGGGTGGGGTGTGGATCACCACAGCAGAAGAATGGAATTGACTTGTGACGTACAGTTTGGATGCTACTTCCAACAACTGAGGGGAATCTGAAGAACTTGGGTCATGCACGTGCAGATGAACATACAGATCAAAAGCTCTTTACCTCTTGGCTCTCACAGCAGCCCAGGAAATTATTATCACCATTTTACTAATGAACGGAGTAAAATGAACTAAGCATTGTCATGGTAATATCTACTAAGTTTATATTACTAGCTAAAGAATTCAGAAGTAATTTGAAATTCATTATTCTTGATTGTTGCTTTTTCACTAAGTTTTCGTTAAGCTTTTACTGTCTTTGAGTTGATTGACACATTTAGTTTGCTTCCTCTCTTAAAATATCAAACTTTAATATAATTAGAGATTAAGCAATACTTATTAAATTAGGGAAAATAGATAAAAACAAAATTAATTTATACTCATGTTATCTTAGTAAAGGAAACAGGATATTGAAAGTAAGATTTTAAAATTTCCTTCTTGATACAGTTTCTCTTCTGTTCCAAAGTAACCACAAGAATAAAAACCACTTTAGAATGCATATTTTACAATCAGAAACACAACAAAGTTCTTTTCTTTTGTGGGAAAATGATTATTTTTTAATTGGCATACATCTGAAGATTTCTCTCTTCATGTGAAATTCAAAGTTTATTTTTACTAAATAGAAAATCTTTTCCATCAGCTACAAGGGAAGGAGTAAATTTCCAAACAGGTTAATTTTAACTTTTAAAACAATTTTGAGGTAAAATTAAAAATACAAATAAATATTATCAAGACTTTTGAATTTACAAGGATGCCTTATTTATTTGGTAAGGTATACTGATATCACTTAGAAAGCATGCTGATTGGTACACATGAGATAGCAACTACATTACATGCTATCTGCTTGAGAAGTTAAAAATGGAATCTTTCTAAATAAAATCAGTGTTCTTATCATATATGTGAGGTGAGGAAAGGAGACAGAATCAACATGGGACTTTGTCTATTTCATTCATGTAATCTAGTCCTTTTCCTACTTATGGGACAACCTTTTTTCAGTGAGGAAGATTGGCCCTGAGTTAATACCTGTTGTCAATCTTGCTCTTTTTGCTTGAAGAAGAGTGGCCCTGAGCTAAAATCTGTGAGTCTTTCTCTATTTTGTATGTTGGATGTGGCCACAGCATGGCTTGATGAGCAGTGTAGGTCCACGCCTGGGATCTGAAACTGTGAGCCCTCGGGTGCCAAAGTGAAGCATGTAGAACTTAACTACTGTGCCCTGTGCCAGCCCCAAAGGGACAACTTTTAAGTTTCATAAATAAATAGTTCTGTCCTGTTCTATTAAATAAATGTATTCACTTAATGTTCCCAAATTTGCCAACTGAGAGTGGACCTGCTAAAATGTGATAACTGTTTTTTTCACAGTTTTGAAAAACAGGAGCTAAGCGAAAGTTGGTCAAATGTGATCCAATTAGCTTGATGAATGGAGAGGAAAGATAAAAAATAAACATAACAAGCAAAAATGTGTCTCGTTGGCAGGGGCTTTGAAAGAGGCAGTATTTATCTTAAGAGGCTCTAAGCCTGGCTTTATCATGACTAAATATAGGATGATGATTAAAAACCTTTAGAAGTATTTTCATTTGGATGATTATAGTTTTGTTTATATTCTTCCTTATATCTTTTACATAATCCAAATATGTATAATCACCTTGTATTACATAATTATAAAAAGTATTACATTTTAAAATATTCCTCATAGAAACTTTTAAAACAGGAAAGTGTAAAGAAATAAACCACCCACAAACTCAATAATGTTAATTGTTGTTATGTATTATTTTAGATAAATTACAATTGTTAAAAATTAATAATTAAAATAATAAAAGAAAATTAAATGCATTGTTATTAAATATCTACTATATCAGGCACTATGCTAGAAACGGAGCTCTAGGATGATCAAGAGAACATCATTGTTGTAAAAGGGCAGAGGCTTGCATAGAAATGATAATGCCTAATTTATTTAATAATTTTATAATTATTATAAATTTATTATTAATAGATTCATGATAATGCATTAATTTAATATGTATTTAGAAAGATAAAAATAGTACTGGTTTAAATATAAACATACATTGATTGTTTAGTGCAGTCCAATTTTAGAAATATTGTCTTTTGGACAGGTATATTCATTGTGGAATCAAATAAGTAAGGTAATTTAGATCACGTTTGTAAAATGGTGTGCTCGCTGTCAGTGTTTCTTTCTGCCTCAGCTGTCAGAACTCAGATGCATCAGAATCACCTGAGGAACTGTTAAAACAGTGGTTCCTGATCAGGTGATCATGGGGTGACCACGGGGGCTGGGAGTGGGAAGGGCACCAAGTGTCAGCATTTTTAACCTTTTCCCTAGGTGCTGATGATGCAAGTAAGGGGTCTGTGTTTATGTAAACACTGGTGCATACAAGCTTTAAAGAAAAAAAGAGTACAGGTTTTGGTTTAGAGACTTCTTGCTATGTTCCTTTGGAAATAAAAATACTTTCCAGTTAAGTAGTTACTTGCCTTAGGCAACGTAATTAAGGACAGTTAGGAACAGTACTGAGCTGGGTTCTGAATTCCATTATAGTTAATAATCAATCAAAATAATTAATAATTAAATATCTATCATGTCAGGCACTACACTAGAAACCCAGCTCCAGGATGATTTAGACAAAATCATTGTCTCACATAAAAATGATAATGCCAAATATTTAATGTAGCTTTTACGAACTTACAAAGTAGTTTCATGTTTCAGGTGTGGAAGGGATAGAAATGGCAAAGGAGTGTTTCAGTTTTAAAATGTGTCCCCCTAATGTAACTTACATGTCTTCTGGCTAAGTCTGTTAAACTGGTTGGGCAGGCCTGTCCAGATGGTTTTGAGAAAATCCCTGCGAAGGATAGAAACACAGGCAAAACAAAGCTTTCAGCCTGTTTGTGTTTTGGAGGTTTGAAGCAGTGCATTCTGGGCACACCACGGTGAGACATTTAGATGTATCTCCTGAGCTAGGCCCCAGTGGATTCATGTCTCAGTTCTTTGAAGAGGAGCATAAAAATAAAACCAAAAAGGGCTATCTTGTTAAGAACCAATGTAAGACCAAGAACCACAGGAATGGTACTCACTTGGATAAAGATAACTGTAAAGTGGGGACAAAGGCATTCTTCACACTTCTATGGAGGTCAAAAGGGTGATTTAGCTTACAAGGAACCCCAGAGAAATCAGATTTTTGTCACCTTGAAGACTCTAGCACATCAGCAACAGAACAGAAACAGGACCCAGCAGAAGGGAAAGTATGCCCAACTGACATGGCAGTAATCAGGGGAGGCGTATTGGAAATATCAGAGGAATAACAAGGTGGAATCCACTTATTTTTGCCCTCTGGACTTGTGAGCGTGGGTGAAAACTCCCTTTAGTCCTTCCCAAGTGCCTGACAGAGGCCAGGGTCCTATTAAATGCTGGGGAGTTGCATGGGAGGTAGCCCAACACAGTTCCACAACTCATCTATTCTACTCAGCAGCTCCGTAAGGCAAGCATTAGCCCCCATTTCACAGAAGAAAAGACTGACTCTTTAAAGAAATGTATCTGTAATAAAGGGTTTATTTTTCCAGTTAAGACTGGAAGATACTTAAAGTTCACTCTTTAAGTTTGTTGAACCGGTAATTATCATGTACCTGAACTACGTTCAGACTTACCAAGAAATTGTTTTCATTGCTTCTAAAACTCCAGATAATAAAAGGAAAAAAGTCACATGTTATCCAACCAGAGAAATGTACCCCAATTAACACCCTGGGATATTTGATTTCAGATTTTTGGGAGGTCCACATACATACATACACACACATATATATATATATATATAAATGAAACAATAATGTATAGATTGCTTTTTAAGTGCTTTATTAACTTTACATTTTTCCATGCAAATGGGTGAAACTTTACTGATGACAGAAACTTAGACTGGGTGCCAAGGCAATCTCCAATTAGAAGCTGGTAACACAGAACCCATCGGACACATGGAAATTACATAAGGTTCACAGCAAACGATCAGTAAAGGCATAAGAGGAAAATGCAAAGAAAACAATAGTGGGAATCACAGTATTAATCTCATGGAAAATGGCAGGAGTTAAGGCATAAGGCAAAATTCATCATGATGGTCATGGTGATTAGAGAGCTCCCCCATAAGGATACGCAGACAATTCCTCAACTGCAGCTCCCTAAGTTTTCTCCTGATTTCTCTCATCTCCTCCATGAACATTTCCATATCATCTCCATCTCCACCCATCCCATCATTGACCTGCCTATTGGGTATGGCCCATCGGAAATTAGGGGCAAGTCGGCGAGCCTGTCCCCGTCTGTTATTTCCTGCAGGCTGGTGGCCTTCGCCCCCTGCCAAAGGGCGGTCTTCCTCTCCATTCTGCATGGGCTGCTCCATTTCTTCGTTTTCCTGGTGGATATTGGCCATGATGAGACTTTTTTTTTTTCTGGTTGTTTTTCTTTGAACACAAGTAAGACAAAGGCAAGGAGAGAGACTGAATGCTTGGTACAATGATCAGCAGGATTCAGAGCCCTGATAGGAAAGGCTTTTTAAAATTTCATGTTTTCCCCACCTTCGGAGCTTCTTGCGCCCTCTAGGGGGCCTCCAATTCGAGCCCCTCCCTCCGGCTCTCTCCTTTTCCCTCCCCCACCAAAGCCCACCATTTTTCCTTTCCCAGGATTCTTTCCCAGAGCGCAGCAAACACCAAGATGGAGGACGGGGGACGGGGAAGTTGAGCGGGGGTCTCACACTGGGCTCTGCCCCCACCCCCACCACTGTGCCCGCACCGACCTGGGCCTATCCTTGCCGTCTCCTCCTCCTCCCGATTCTCGCCCCAAGTGAGCCGCCGCGACACTTGACACTTGGACCCGCAGATCTGCAGAGGGACGGAGTGGAGAGAGCGGGGACTGCTGCCAAGCGCTCGGCGCCAACCCGCCGCCGCCCGGCCCCTTCCCAGCCAGGGCCCCCGGCCCCCGGCCGCCTCCGCCCCACGTCTCTCGTCCCCAGCCCCCAACTCCCCGACCCGGGCGTTCACCATTTTCCTGCAGGAACTCGGGGGTGATTTCCCATCGCTCTTAGTTGCTCTGCCACCCTCCCTGGAACCCTGCCGCCCCTGCACCCACACCCCAGGGGGCCACTAGTTCTGTTCCCAAGCATGCCGGGTGTGGAGAAAGCAGGCCAGGATTCGCTGCGTTGATTCCCCGCCGGCCTCCGGGGTTGGCCGTCCGCTGCCGCTCTGGCCTCGGCGCGCGCCCGGGGCCCTTACCTGCTCCGCTTCCCCGGGCCCGATGCCAGCCCGCCGTGCGCAGGGCAGCGGGGAGCTGGTACCCAGACGGGAGTGACGACTGCTCGGAAGGCTGCGTCGCTCTGCAGCTCCCGGTCACGTGAGGGCCCCGCGTCACTGCCGAGCTCGCCCCCCAACTCCGGCGGCCAGTGCTGCAGGAACGCGCCCCCGCCTCCTGCACACGCACAAGCACAGACAAGCCTCTGCCTCTGCCTGTTAGCGCGTGGGGCCCCAGCGCGCAGCGCCCTGTCACTCATCTCGGTGTTCTCCAATCTGAAGGCCCACAAGAAGCATCACCTCCCTGCGGTTGGAGTTTGCACTTCTCTGGTTACCAAGGAGGGTCTGCTACACCCTCCACCCTCCCGCTCCCGCCCCAGGCCTTGGCTTTGGCCTTTCTGCTTTCTCTCCTCTCGTCGCTGTCTACAAGCTCCGCCACAACCCCCCACCCCCACTCCCTGCACTTGCACAGCCACCGTTGCCCACCATATCCCCTGAACTCATACTCTTCTAGGAAATTTAGAATGAGAGCTGGGGTGGGGAGGGAGCAGGGGACTTGTCAGAAGAGAGGTAAGAAGATAGAGAGGGCAGTATATATCCTTCCTAATAATTTTTATTTCCTTCTTTAAGAAATCATGCCTCAAAAAATTAAAAATTACAAGATTTCATTTTTGAAAGAAATGTTTCATCGCGCAGAATAAAAAAGCTTCGTTGTTTGATTATGTTCACCTGTGCCACACAGAAAATATTTTCCCTGGGTTCCACACATCGACATCACTTTTGAAACATACTAGCTTGTTTCAAAATTTTATTTTCAAAAAGGGAAGGCATCTTGCTGAACACAGTTGGTGTTTTCAACATGATCTGTACAGTAAATCTGTAGGGAGAAATCCAGTTGTCAGATCTTGGCCATTTTGTGTACATTTATGTGATGTTTTTGATACCACAGTCTTTGGAGAAAAAGAGCCTTTTTATTCCCTGCTTTCCTTTCCAAACCTTCCAGAGCACCCCTACAAATATCACCTTAGAACAGTCTCATAAGTATAGAATATGAAGAAATCAGTTCCAAAGCCATCTGCCTTTTGATGTGAATGTTTCAAAAAATAATAGAAATAAGCAGGGAGTATGTGAAGCTCCGAAACTTGAGACTGAAACTCATCTTGAGTGTAAATGTTCCTTCCTCCAAACTGAAATAAAATATTATCACAGCTAGAAAATAAAAATGTCTTTGGGAAAGTGACATTATTATAAAAAAATTTTTAGTACGTGTTGGTTGTGATAAAGAAACCAAAAGAATTATATGCACTGAGGCTAGACAGGCCAGACAAATGCTTACTGCCTCTAGTTTTGGCTCCAAACTGCTATGTAATCTCCTACACTGCTAAACTAGCTGGGACATTGAATAAAGGAAGAGGACATGCCTAGTGCGTATACAGTTTGAGGTTTTGGAACTATGTAAAATTTTATATATATATATATATATATATATATATATATATATATATATATACTTTTAGGAATATATAGATATGTTAATATATAGCTCCAAAAGGTCAAATTACAAAATCACACCCAATAACTGTCTTTAAAAGGAATAGTAGTGATTCCTGGATTCTGTCTCACAGTTAACAATTCTTCATACAGATAGCTCTGTTAGTGATGTTGGCTGGAAGATTGGCAACAGATGTTAGATCAGGGCCAATCTTCCTCACACACAAAAAGAATATAGAAAATTATGCCTACTCTAGTTTCCCTGTAAGCTATGGCCATTATAACTTTGATGTCAAGAACTTTGAAGAATGAAGAGTGGACCCCATGAAATTTTAAGGGTATTACTGTAAGAGTTTGAACATTTGAGAGAGAGTGTATTTCATTCAAGAGATCTAGTCTGAAATAATAACAGCTATGAGGCTAAGATGTCTGAATGTGAAAGCTACAAATATTCACTCACTATCTGATAGTACTCACTATCTTTTAGAGAGCCGAGGGATATTATGTTCTTTATTTCAGAGACTGCAGATGATATCTTTAGACACCAGAGACCCATGGCCACTCTTTCCTGTTGTTTAGGACTCTGGTAGAAAAGAAGTTCTGTGCTGTATAGTCTCCTAAACTGATTAATTGAGCTTGACTATGTGTAGGCCAAGGGAACTCCCTTGATCCTTCTAGCTTCAGGCCTAGGGTGGCCCCATTCCTACTTTCCCCTGACTTTGGGATGAACTTAGAGGAGTATCAGGAAATTTATGCATAAGTGTTCATAAAGGTCACTTTACCTTGCCTTACTGTTGCTAGTCCCATTTAAGTTCCATTACTAATACAGTTTTAGCATCTAGCAAGGTTCTAGTACTCAGTAGGCCCTGTTAGTTCAGGGGTTGCAACTCACATGGCCACAGGAAACATATGTGAGTTGGCTGAGCAGAAATCCAGTTAAACTGGGGAGCACGTGCTCTATCAAAATAGGACAGCCTCTGCTCACCTCTTGCCAATTATTGTCATGAGGCAATTCAGGTCCAAGGTTGCCAAATATTCCTTTTTTTTTCCCCAAGAGATATCAGAAATACAAAGGTTTATGTGAATTTTTTCCCTCCAAAAATGAGCTGCTAATTTAAAACCCTGAGGTCATTTTCTACCTTTACTTACACTTGCCTGACTCTATTTGGCTGACTTGCTAACATATTGCTTCAAGACTATTGCATACCTATCGCTATCACCTGCAGTGTGACATGTAACTCTTCCAGTTATCGATTGATAGGTAACAAATCATCCCAAAATTCACTGATGCAAACTATAACTGATATTTATGTTTACAGATTCTGTGAGTTAGAGATTCAGAAAGTGTACAGTGAGAACTACTCTTCTCTGTTCCAGGATGTCTCAGGCCTCAGCTAGGCTGGTTTGGCTGAGGGTAACTTGAAAGGCTGTAGATGACTCAAACAGCTGGGTCCTGGAACAGCTGAGACTGAGATGGCTGAAGGACAGGCTCATGTGGGACTATCAACCAGAGTTTCCACATGTAGCCTGTCCAACATGGCCATCGCAGGGCTTTAAGAGCATATGTTCCCTGTATACAAGGTGGAAGCTATATGGCCTTTAATGACCTAGGCTTCGAAGTCACATAGGATCAGTTCTGCTGTACTCCATTGGTTGAAACAGACATAGGTCCTCTTCCAAGATTCAAGGGTAGTGACTATAGACACCAACTCATTTTTTTAAAACCAGAAACTCTGGAGGTAAAGGAAGAGCCAAGCAATCTGGGGTTTAAGCAGCCCTCCAGGTGATTCGTGTGTGTGTGTGTGTGTGTATGAGGAAGCTTGGCCCTGAGCTAACATCTGTTGCCAATCTTCCTCTTTTTTTTTTTTCTCCTGAAGGCCCCCCAGTACATAGTTGTATATCCTAGTTGTAGGTTCTTCTAGTTCCTCTATGTGGGATGCCACCTCAGCATGGCTTGATGAGCGGTGCTAGGTCTGTGCCCAGGATCCGAGCCGGTGAACTCTCGGCCACCAAAGCAGAGTGTGCAAACTTAACCAGTAGGCCATGGGGCTGGCCCTAGACTCCAACTCTTGATGGGAGGAGTGACAAATAATTTGCAGCCATATTTTAAAACTGTCACACACTATACTTGTATGTACCTCTTACAATCCATTTGTTACCTTACAGCTAGACGAGGCAGTCAATATGTTAATGATACTTGTTTGATTACAATTGTTAAGTACAAGATAATTTTTGAATAGGACCTAAAATGGAATTTCCACAGCCTTGTTTCACCCATATTTTTCTTACCTTAAGGATTTCTAAGAAATTAATTTTTATAAGAGAAAAGTTTAGCATATTTGTCCACAATTATCCACCTGTGTACTGATTGAGTACTGATGTGCAAAGTCATCAGAAAGGATTGGAAATAGGAGAACAAAATAAACTGTGAGGCCAAAAGAATGGATTAGCAGGCTTATAGAACACTGGATTTTACAGTCATGTTTTCTGTGCCTTTGCCTAATTTTGAATTATAGGGTAGGATTTATGATCTCACTAGCAGTCCTAAACTTTCACAGATCATGTTTTGTCAAAACTGGAACAATCTTAGAATTATTTTTGTCCAAGAACCTATTTTACAAATTGAGACACCAAGACACAGAAAAATTAAGAGATTTTCCTAGGTTACCAAACAAGATAGTGTCAGAATTAGGAATAGAGCCACCCATGCTTTCTTGGCTAATGCTATTTACTTATTTATTTACCTTCTAGGTTTATACACATTGTATATAATATCAAAGGAGATTTATGATTTTCCAAATATTCTACAATAAATTAGGTAAATGTGAGAATAAGGAAGACATTATTTTTAAAGACTAGTAAAACTGATAATTTTTATATGTTGATAGTATAGATGATTTTTATCTATAACTAAAGAGTAAACTTTCTCTCTCTCTCTCTCTCACACACACACACCCCTCCTCCCTTCTCTTCTTCCCCCCCACTTTACACTCCTACCCCAGCTGCTGAGTCAGGGGCTACATTTCCTGTCACAAATCTGAGATTCAGACATTATTAGCATGACAGTATCTTGTGCCACATTTTACACTTAGAAACCTATGCCTGGTGACTTGGTGCCCCTGCTCCTTCCTCATCCCCTCCCATTTAGTTGTCCTCATCTTTAAGATTAAAGATGCATTTCTGATGCTGGTCATCAGGTGGTGATTATCTCTATTTCGAAATTGTCTCCAAGGAAAATGTATCCTTTTTGCAAGTAGAAAAAAAATCATTAATTATATTCCTTTTAAATTAACATTATGAAATATCACACACAGAATTATCCTAGTTTTCTTAAACATGCATAGTGATGAAAATAAAATAAAATAGCACTTAATATAAATGCTCCTATATGCCAGGCATTGTTGTATACGTATATTCGTTACTTCATTTTATCCTCCCTCAAGTCCTATGAGGTAGGTACTAATATTATCCCCCATTTTACAAATAAGAGAATTGCAGGACAGCAGGGCTAAGCAATAGATAGGAGGTGGTAGAGCAGGAATTCAAACCTATATAGTCTAGTTCCTAAGTCTATGGTCTTAACCTCTACTCAGTTTCATTTATTAATAAGTCCCAAATATATATCTCATTCAATCTTTAATTCATCGATTGTTTGAGCTTTTTCCTGTGCTAGGCACTGCCTGCCCATTCCACATCTCAATCTCAGTACCATATTTAGGAGTTCTGATTCCCAGGCTGTAGCTCTTTCCACTTAATAAAAATAAAGAAATATACTTTTAGTTCAACCATAATTTACTGAGCATCTACAATATCCCAGGCAAGGCCCTGTATATATAAAAGAGAACAAGGCAGATACAGCCTTCGTATTCTTATGGAGCTCATGGTTTAATGGGAGGAAACCAGAAGGAGAGTGTGGTAAGTACTGAAGGGGCAGTTGGAGCACTGAGTAAGAGGACTTAACCTAGTTGCCAGTGAAGTCTTCCAGGAAAAAGTAATGTCTAGGAGGTCAATTTCTGGAATGACAGTGTGAGGAGCTCTATGGACCTGCTCTGCAGTGAAACTGGTGGAAATTATCAAACAAAACAAAAGAATTTAAGGCCTCCGGAAATGGTCTTAAGGGCATATATCAAGTGAAGAAACATCTATTCAAGAAAATCTGTAAAAATTCCATAAGAAAGGTAAACGTCTGTGGTATTTGAACTTAAACCTCTCCCTCCCTCCTCACTCCCAGGTGAGGGAGGCGTAACTCCTAACTGTCAGCTAAGAACACAGGGTGTTCTCGCCTGAAGCTCCCAGCCATGGGGCTTTCTTCCTGGGAAGAGGAGGACATCAGCATTTCTCATTCTGCCTCACTACTGAGTGTAGTTGAGAGGCGGAGGCTCTCTCCTTCCAACCAGCCCCCACTGATGGAATGCAGACTGTCCTATGGGTGTGGCACCACTGAGAATACTGGGGCCCTGATCTCTCTTGGCTTGGCTTACAAGGCATGGTTCCACACTATGAGAAGCAAACTAAGAGGACCTCAGACTGCTGTTTCCTCTCTACCTCCACGGAGACATCAGCTCCTAAAGCAGGAGTGTCACTCGGAGAGAAGAGTGCCATTGTCCCCACCCCCAGATTTAGAGCCCTGGCTCAGAGATTTTGCCTGAGGAGAGAAGGAAGCCATAGCATGTATGTTCTAACATTTTCACAATGGAACTTCATTTGCAATAGTACATGGAGAAGTTCAAGCCAAGGATGCTCTAAAAATAGTGGTGGTTTTAGTGGAGGGAATTGGGAAGTGATCCATGGATTCAGTGAGGATACCAGTTAGCTCTAGGTTGGCTAGATTGTTTTAAAGAGCCAGGGAGGAAATGTCTGGAAGGAGTCCTGCCTCCTTGGGTTGGAACAAGTATCAAACACTAATCATTGAAACTATTCCTTTGAGGGAGCCTAAATTTGATTAAATTAGTCTTCAAAGCAATTGAGGGGGCCCGCCCAGTGGCACAGCGGCTAAGTTCGCACGTTCTGCTTCTCGGCGGCCCGTGGTCTGCAGGTTCGGATCCCGGGTGCGGACATGGCACCGCTTGCCAAAAGCCATGCTGTGGTAGGTGTCCCATGTATAAAGTAGAGGAAGATGGTCACGGATGTTAGCTCAGTGCCAGTCTTCCTCAGCAAAAACAGGAAGATTGGCACTAGTTAGCTCAGGGCTAATCTTCCTCAAAAAAAAAAAAAAAAAAAGCAATTGATGCCCAGGGGCATTATTGAAAATAATAGATTAATCAACTGGCAATTAAAGGAGCCTAACAGCTGGGTATGGTGAAGGCTGTGACCTTCGCAAGTGCTTCTCAGTCCTCCACCCCACCCTCAGGTGGGACAGGATGACAAGAGGAGTTTGGAGTTGGATATTTCCCTTCCTCTAGGTTGGTTAGGCTCTGATAAAACTCTAGTAAATTAGGCTCTGCTAAAATAGTTTCTCTTGATGGAAGGCTTTATTAAGAAGAATAAAATGCTCTGAGAGTATTTAAAAAATGCTACTTTTCCTCTACCCCTACCAGGGCACTAGGTTTTTCCCCAATATTCACTAGGAGAAGCTCATAGGGCTCTCAAGGTAAAACTCATAAAAGTGTAGGAGCACCCCCTAAGACTGGGCCTCTCTGCAGTTTTAACTCACAGGCTTCTCCACAGTGAACTCCCAGCAATCCATCAATTACAGTTTAGGATTTCCTACCTCAGTAATGTTTCCTGGGGAAGTTTCTGATTATGGAGTTTGCTCCAGCAAATTGTGATCCTCTGTATCTACCTGTTTGTGTCTCCTTTTTTGAGGGCAGTGGTTTGCCCTGTGACCTCAATTCTCTAATGCATGTAAGTAGAGTTATTGACTTTCAGTTTGTTCAGCTTTTTGCTTGTTAGTATGGAGTGATGACTTCCAAGTTCTTTACATGCCAGACCAAAAATTGGAAGCAAGAGAGACATTTTATAATGATAAAATAGTTAATCCATAAGGAATATATAACAATTATAAACGTATATGCACCTAACAACAGAACACAAAAATAAAGGAAGCAAAAACTGACAAAAATGAAGGGAGAAATAGATAATTCAACAATAATAGTTAGAGACTTTAATACTCTACTTTTAATAGTAAATAGACCAACTGGGCAGAAGATAAATCAGGAAACGTAAGACTTAAGAAAACCCTGCACCAACTAGACCTAATAGACATATACAATATTCCACCCAACAACAGCAGAATGCACAATTTCTCAAGTGCACATGGAACATTCTTCATGGTAGACCATGTGACAGGCCATAAAACAAATCTCAATAAATTTAAAGGGTTAGAAATAATACAAGATATGTTCTCTGAGCACAAAGGAACAAAACTTCATATCAATAACAGAAAAAAATTAAGAAACTCACATCAAAAATATAGGTAAAATAAGCAAAATAGTCTTAAATAGCCAGTGCATCAAAGAACAAATCAAAAGGGATGTCAGAAAATACTTTGAGATGAATGAAAACATGGATCAAACAGAAGGAAGGAAATAACAATGATTAGAGCAGAAATTAAGGAAATAGAGAATGGAAAGTAAGTTTGTGAAACTAAAGCTGGTTCTTTGAAAAGATCAACAATATTTACCTAGGTTTACCTAGATTGACAAGAGAGGGAGAGAGAGATAAATAAAGAGAGGAAAAGAAAACTCAAGTTACTAGAATCAGAAATGAAAAAGTGGTCATTAATACTGACCTTATAGATAAGAAAAAGGATTATAAAGGAGTAATATGAAATATTGTATGCCATTATATTAGAAAATTTATATGAAATAGACAAATTCCAAAAAAATCCCAAACTACCAAAACTATCTCAAAAAGAAATAGACAATCTGAATAGATCTATAACAAGTAAAGAGATTGAATTAGTAATAATAATAATAATAATAATAATAATAATAAAACTACTCAGAAAGAAAAGCCTAGGCCCACATGGCTTCACCGATAAATTCTACCAAAATTTAAAGAAGAATCCTTCACAAATTCTTCCAAAAATAGAAAAGAACACTTCTTCCCTCATTTTATGAGACTAGTATTACCCTAATACCAAAAATCAGACAAAGACATAACAAGAAAAAACTACAGACCAGTATCTCTATCTTTTATGAATATGGATGCAAAAATCCCCAACAAAATACTAGAAAAACAAATCCAGCAATATACAAAAACAAATTATATATCATTTATCCCAGAATGCAAGTGAGATTTATCCCAGAATGCAAGGTTGGTTTAATATCCCCAAACCAGGAACTTCCTCAGTATGATAAAAGCCGTTGTGAAAAACCCTCAGCTGATTTCATACTTAGTGGTGAAACACTGTATGCTTTACCCCTAGGATTAGGAGCAAGACAAAGATGTGTGCTCTCACCATTTCTATTCAACATTACAGTGGAAGTTCTAGTCAGGGCAATTAAGAAAGAAAAAAAAAAGGCATCCAGATTGAAAAATAAGTAGAACTATATTTAGAGAGACGTGATCTCATATATGGAAAATCTTAATCCACTGATAAACTAATAGAACTAACAAACAACTTCAGCATGGTTGTAGGATACAAGATCAATATACAAAAATCAGTTGTATTTCCATACACTTGCAATGAAGAATCTGAAAAGAAAATTAAGAAAATAATTCTATTTATAATAGCATCAAAAAGAATAACATACTTAGAAATAAATTTAATAAGAGAAGTACAAAATTTATACTCTAAAAACTGCAGAACATTATTGAAAGTAATTAAAGAGGATGCAATTGAATGGAAAAAAATCCCATGTTCATGAATTGAAAAATTCAATATTGTTAAAATGGCAACACTCCCCAAATTGATCTGTAAATTCAATGCAATTTCTTTCAGAATCCCAGATTATTTCTTTGTAGAAATTGACAAGCTGATTCTAAAATTCATATGGCATTGCAAGGGACCCTAAATAAGCAAAACAATCTTGGAAAAGAATAAACTAGGAGGATTCACATTTCCTGATTTCAAAACTTCCTACAAAGCAATGGTAATCAAGACAGTGTGATACTGCACAAAATAGACAGATAAGTCATATAGATTGAATTGAGAGTCCAGAAATAAAACCATGTGTCAGCCAAGTTTTTGAGAAAGGTGCCACGACCATTTGACGGGAAAAAATAGTCCTTTCACAAATAGTGCTGGAGCAACTAGACAGCCACTTGCAAATTAATGAAATTACACACTTATCTCATACCATATAAAAAAATTAACTAAAAATGGATCAGAGACCTAAATGTAAGAGCTAAAATGATACAACTCTTTGACAAAAACATATGGGTAAATTTTCATGACCTTGGATATGGCAAAGGATTCTTAGACATAACACCGAAAGCATGAACAACAAAAGAATAAATACATTGAACTTCATCAAAACTAAAATCTTTTGAGCTTCAAAGTATGCCATCAGGAAAGTGAAAAGATAACCCATAGAATGGGAGAAAATATACACAAATCATGTACCTGATAAGGGACTTGTATCCAGAATATATAGAAACTCTTACAATGCAATAATAAAAAGGCAAATACCCCAATTAAAATATGGGCAAATGATTTGAATAGATATTTCTCCAAGTAAGATATACAATGGCCAATACACGAAAAGATGCTCAACACCACTAGTCATCAGAGAAATGCAAATCAAAACCACAATGAGATACCACTTCACTCCTACTAAAATGGCTTAAAAAGTCAGATAATAAAATGTATTGTCAAAGAGATGGGAAATTGGAACCTTTACACACTGCTCATGGAAAGGTAAAATGGTCAGCCAGTTGAAAAACAGTATGGCAGTTCCTGAAACAATTAAGCATAGAGTTACTGTGTGACCCAGCGATTCAATTCTTAGATATCTACCCATGGGAATTAAGAACAATGTGTCTCCACAAAACCTGTACACAAATGTTCATAACGGCACTATTCAAAATAAGCAAAAGATGGAAACAGCCCAAATATCCATCAATGGATTAACAGATAAACAAAATGTGGCATATCCATACAGTAGAATATTGTTCAGCAGTACAAAGAAATGAAGAAATATATGCAACACAATAGATGAACCTTGAAAACGTACGCTAAGTGAAAGAAGCCAGTTGCAAAAGACCACATTTTATATGAGCACTATCTTATGAAATTTCCAGGATAGGGAATCTAGAGAGACTGAAAGTGGTTTAGTGTTTGCTTATCGCTGGAGCGATAGAGCCATGAGGGAGGGGTCACAGCTAAGGGTATGGTGTTTCTTTTTGACTTGAAATATTCTAAAATTGACTGTGGTGATAGTTGCACATAACTATGAATATACTAAAACCCGTTGAATTGTACACTTTAAGTGGGTGAATTGTATGATACGTGAATTAAATCTCAATAAAGCTGTTTAAAAAAAAGAAGTAACATCTATTCTGGGATGAATGAATAAATGTGTGAGGAATGGTCAAGAGAATGTTTCAGGCAGGGAGAACCAGGAGAACCAAGACCAGGACTTTAAAGGGCATGGAGCTTCGAGGAAATGATGGGAATTGATTCAGCACAGCAGCACTGCTGTTGTTGTTGCTATTTATTAAATACTAACTGCTGCAAGGCATAGATTAGGGACAAGGGCTTTGACTTTAGACAGGCATTTCATTTAACAGCTGGGGGACCTTGGCCAGAACACTTAATCTAAGCTTCATGTTCCTTTTCTCTTAAATAGCACATTAATGATGTAACATCTGGAAAAGGACTCAGAGTTCATGGAAGGGAAGAAGGACTGTGTAAGTCCAAGAAACTATTTTGACAGTTACAATGCAAGGATAATGGAATTATCCATTAGGAGAAATTTTAAAAAAATAATTATTTCTTAAACAACCAGGGTTTGGAGAGGGGGGCTTCTCATACATAACAGTATCCAAAAGCAGTTATTTGATATTCTGACACCAGGGTTTTGCAAGAGCCTTAGCAAAAACAGCTGCATCACTTGATGGATAATTTAGTTGGGTATGGAGCATCTTTTCATGTACTGGTGAGCAAGAGGCCTGGTGAGATATCAAAGTGCCACTTCAAAAGACGTGATCTCTCCCTTTAGGAGCTAAAGGGATTCATCTTGATATTTGTGGGTATGTGTACATATCTACATGTACGCATATATATTATACTATACCTCCTGTCCTTAATTTTTCTTTTAATAATGCACAGTGATCATGCAGTATATATGGATTTAACTCATTCTTTTAAATAGATTATTTACCCAAACTCTACTGAAAATATTAAAGGGGGTGCAGGCAAAATATTTGAACAGATATTTCTCAAAATAAAATGTACAGGTGACCAATAAATACATGAAAGGATGCTCCATACCCAACTAAATTATCCATCAAATGATGCAGCTCTTTTTTCTAAGGCTCTTGCAAAATCCTGGTGTCAGAATATCAAATAACTGCTTTTGGATACTGTTATGTATGAGAGGCCCCTCTCTCTCAACCCTTACCCTACCTTGAACTTTCCTTGTAGAGAGAACAAAACAGCTTTTCTCTTAACTTTTGCCTTTTCCTTCTATAGAAGCAGTGGTGATTACCTGTGTACAGGATCTGGGGCTGACTTTCAAACACATACACTCTGCTGTCAGTTTCTCAGTGAAAATTTTTGCATAAGATAACTCCTGTCATTAGCACCCTGATAAACCCACTGGTCTTGGTCCTCTGCTTCTTTTATTTTGTGTGTCACGATAGCTATGTCTTACTGTAATTTTAAAGTTCCTCATAGACTTTACTTTTAGTTTCTGAGTTGATCTTTACATTCAGTTAATTAGTATTCGTTCAAAATCCTATGTGTTTAAGTAAAACCTAGAAAGATTTACAAATGCCCTGTTTACATTCTATAGTATAATGCATTATTTGCTATCATTAACTTGGAATTATAAATCAAAATTTGTGATGTTAGGAAACCCTTTCCATTCACATTAAGATTTATTGCACAGAGAAAAATGTTACTGGGAGAGGCCACTCACCTTGGGTCCTGAGCATCCCTGCACGTTCTTACTGAGTAGAACAAGAATGTAAGGCCCGGACACTCTACACAGGCAGGCCATTTCTCACAGTTGTGTTTGCAGCAAGTAACTTGGAGAGAGGAGGTAACTAGTGTTTTTCCCTGGACACAGATCAGATTTGCTTCTACTTACTGTGAAAGCAGTGAATTCTCCAAACTTAGGGTTTCTTTCCTGTAACACAATGCACTATGTGCAGGCATCCATAATGGGCCCTGTGTTACCTCACGGGACCTAAGGATCATGGGAAACTGATACAAACTAGTATGAAGCTCTGGCTACTGCTTTTTTTTTTTTTTTTTAAGATTTTATTGTTTTCCTTTTTCTCCCCAAAGCCCCCCGGTACATAGTTGTATATTCTTCGTTGTGGGTCCTTCTAGTTGTGGCATGTGGGACGCTGCCTCAGCGTGGTTTGATGAGCAGTGCCATGTCCGCGCCCAGGATTCGAACCGACGAAACACTGGGCCGCCTGCAGCAGAGTGAGCGAACTTAACCACTCGGCCACGGGGCCAGCCCCTCTGGCTACTGCTTTTGCCTTGAGTAATAATGTCCTTTGTCTCTGACCCAGGATTCTAGTGTCTTCTGCCATTAAACAGATTAACTTGTTAACTTCTAAGTAGGGTAAAATCTCAGACTGCATGGTTCTTGACAGGTGTTTCCAGATATCATCCCTAAATCGATTGTGCTAGGGTAAAGTTTCCCATTAGGATGATTTTTGCCCTATCTGTGTACCACCTATGCTATTGTGTTCTACTTCATGTTTGTCTTCAAACTGACTCACTTATTTAATTTGAATACTTTTTTGAAAAGGAAACATTATAACATTACCCTAAATCTAAACTATCATCATTTCCCTTAAATGGAGAGTATTTATTAATACACATTCAAATAAATACATGGATATTACAACTTAAAATATTTGTGTATTATCTAAAATCATCTCCACCTACCACCAGGACCTTCTACTTTAACCCCAAGTTATCTGATTATATCCAGAGTAGTCATAGCTGGGACAAAGACTATCACAACCAGTGTTTCTAGTTAGTGAATTTTGAGGTCTTATCTTCTTCCCTATAAAAAGTTCCCATCAAGCCCCCTTGTGAAGGAAAAAAGGGGGAAAGGAAGTCTAGTGCTCTGATCTGCAATAAGGACAGTCAATATCTTCTAAGTAAGTATGTCCAGGACAGCCCAGCCATCAGCCTAGGAGGGTGTGGTGCCTGCTGCAGGCTGGAGAAGAGAAACCAAAGGCAGACTCATCCTGGAGAGGAGTGTGGCTTAGATGAGCCCTTCCACATCTTGCCCCAGTGCCACCCCTCAGAGCGCCAGGGGTCTGGATTCATCCTGTCTTGTAAAACTGCCACAGTGAGCCCCTGGCCAGACCCTCATCTCACTCTAGCTGGAATCTAGCCCAACCAGCATCTATCAGGCTGTTGCACCCTTGAAGAATAGCCTGAAGACATGAATTGCTCCAAAAAGAGCATCATAGAAGAAAAATAAAATAACACACAACTGGCACAACTGTGAGCCATATACACATATACAGATACATATTTAGATTTGGATGTGGATATAGATACACAGTAAGTCTTACAGAGCACTTTCATGTTTCCAGGTAAGGATGAGAGTATCCCCAAATCTGACTTGAACCTCTCTTTAAAATTTACACAGGTCTAGGTGTATCTGTTGAACTGGTGAGGAGGGCTTGCCATGGGTCTTCTGGGAGAGATCACTCACCCTAAGGAAATAAGAGTCAGAAAGACAAAACCATAATCTTTAGACTCAGAGAAGAAACTCTGACTAAAGCATAACATCTGTCACTTTGACTTGTCTTCTGGTCCAACCCCTAAACAGACCCATTGTGTCTGAGTCTTATGGGGAAGAGGGGGCACGTGATTAAAATCCCAAAGTTGCCAAGTTATCTATAAGATATCATGGCCCGAGTAGCCCTGCATAAATGTCCATCCAAATCCAAGAGATGGAGATTCTCCCCACTTCTGTAGAGGTCAGTCTCGGGATTCAGGCCACCAGGGGTTCCAAAGAAATATGTTGGGCTTCACTAATTGAGAATTCTAGCACATCATCAGTGGTAGGGGCCTGAAAGGTACAGGGCCTGGATGAAGGGGCAGGAATACCCAGCATACTTGGTAGTACCAAGGGGAGGGAGATGGGATGTTGGGCAGGCACAGCAGGAGAGGAACATAAATGTGGCACCTACCAGTTGCCTGGATTTGTTCTTAAGCACAGGTAAGAACTACTTTCTCTACCCTCCCAAATAGCTGAAACAAATCCCTCAGGAGTTAGGATCCTGCATGGGCAGATGGGGAAAAAAACTGTCAAATATAGCTCAGTCATTACCTTATTTGGTCCTTACAAGATTCCTTAAGATTGTATTGTTATTATCTCTATTTTACAGATGAGAAAAGATGTCAAATCTATTCTTCTATCTAAGTGGCAGTAATTTGGAGTTCATATTTGCTTCTAAAATTCTGTCAACAAATATTAAGTGCCCCAGTGCCTTTAGAAATAAACTGATAAGTGCTGTTGGTTACTTCTTTTTTGTTATAAAACTTTTATTATTTTAACAATAATGTGTGTACATTATAGGAATAAGGAAAAATACAAATAAGCAGAATAAAAAAATCACTCAAAATCCTACTCCTGACTGTATTTTTTGTCTTTCATCCTTCATGTGTTTTCTGTGCATATATGTAATATACAAATGTAATATTCCCTTTCAAAAATACGATATTCACAAATTACTTGGTAACCTTTTTTCATTTTATATCCTATCAAGAACCTCTTTTTGTAAAAATGAGTAAAGCTCTCCTATTAAAAGGCAGAGATTTGTAGATTGGTTCAAAATGTGATAGAGAAGCAGATAACAAGAGATGCATCTAAAACCACTAACAGCAACAAGTTAAAGGTATAAAGATGGACAAAGGTGTATCAGGAAAATGCAAATCAAAAGAAAGCTATATGGCAATGTTATATCAGAAAAAGTAAAGATCAAGGTAAACTACATTAAATAGGGGTAAGGATGGTTTCGATTAACCTTCCAACGCATCACTATAAGTTTGTTTCTTACTCTCCTTATCTCGTCTATTTCATTTACTTCTCTAAACATATCTTCCTTGCTTAAATGCCTGTTGTGTATATCTTCTTTAAATTCCTGGAGAGATTGAATCAGCCTTTCTCTAAAAGTTCCTTCTGTTTTCTCCTCCTCCTCTGGCTCTTCCTCCTCCTCTGGCTTTTCCTCAGGCTTTGGCTCTTCCTCAGTCTTTGGTTCACTCTCATTTTCTGGTCTTCCTTCAATTTTTTGACAGGGTTTCATCTTGTGTCTGTCTCTCTTCCTTCCTTTCTGCTTATTCCCCTTTAAAGGCAATTACTTCTAGGAAGCAAAAAGGAGACAGTAAGTGAGGTCTCAGCATTTGCTTTTTTTGATTCAGAGCTATTATCAAATATCTTCCATCTGGGAGACTCAATCAGCAATCAGGGCTTCCCTGAGCTTGCGGCTCTTACCCCCACTTTCCACCTCCTCACCTCTCTCTTGTCCCTTCCTCCAGCCTTTTTCAAGGCCCTACTCAACCATTTCTCCCGCACAGGGCGTAACACAAGACCCTCTTAGAGCAGAGTAGGCTGGGATAAGGTGAGAGAGAGGAAAGGTGGGGCCCACAACTTCTGTCCCGCCCTCGTCCACTTCAACCCCAACGGTGTTTATAATATTCCCCTCACCTACCTGTACTGATGTGGTCAGTTTCTTCCTCACCTTTTTCAGCTTTGTGCAGTGCTATGAACGACAGACCTGCGGACAAACGGGAAACGGGAGGGGGAAGGGGTGGGGGAGAGGTTGGGGGTGGGGCGAGCGCTTGGTAGGTAGCCACGTACCTTTTTCCTCATTAAGATTCTCGGTTGTGGAAACTTTCTCACCTTTTGTTTACCCCAGTTCTCCCCCTCTCCACAATGCAAGACAGCTCGAATTTCCCATCACACAGGGAGTAGGAAAAGCAGATTATTTCCAAACTATCTCTAAGACTGAGGCGGGGGTTGGGGGGGAGGGTAGGCGTTGGGAAAGCTGTCTGAGGCAGCAGAGGATGATGATTTTTAAACTATCACAGGTCTCTTTGTCCTTCTCCCGGGACCCCTAGTTCCTTTCCCAAGGGTCATTATTTCCTGCAGACCTGGAGGTGGGAGGTAGAGAGATGGACTTGACCAGGACTCCCTCAAGTCTCTGCCCTATATCACCCCCCACTCTAGAAATCCCTGGGCAGCACCTATTTTGACACCAACCTGCAAAATTTCAGCAACTTGACTCCTTCTCTTTCCCCTGGCCTCAGGCCCCACCGTACGCGCTGCTGAAGGAAGCTGGTACCCAGACGGGAACAAGGACCAGACTAGCAGGACTTCTGCACACGTCGACTCCTGGTCACGTGAGATCTACGTCACCAGTGAGCTCGGGTCCCCAATTTCCACTCCCACCAAAAGCGCGGCAGAAATGGGCCCGCCCTCTGCCTCCTCCCCCCTTACACATTTGGTCCTGTCAGTCTTTTTTGTTGTTGCCTATTCCAGGGGAAAAGATGTGATTTGCCTTTCTCTGATTACTAGGGAGGGGCTGCATCTTTTTCTGAAGCTACTAAACTTTCTACTTTCAAGAATTCTCTTCCTGCCTTCCTTTCCCAGGATTAAGAACTCCTACAACCTCCACCCCTCCCCCAGCCTCGGTTTCATCTGCAGCCTGGTCCTTGGCTGTTGTGGAGCACGGTTGGTTTGGCAGCGGGTTGTAAAGAAAAAAATAGAGCCTGGGAGAGGAGTGAGATTTTTGAATGTAGTTTTAACTTTATTCTTAATACTTTTATATATTTTTAAGTAACTTATATGAGTTAATACACCTACAGTCCTGAGAATAGTGCGTGACAAGTTCATTATTGTGTACAATCTATTATTATAATTATATTAGGATTTGATTTGGGGAAAAAGATTCAAAATGAAGAAAAAAAAGTAATGTTTGACTCCAGAGTCCTGGTGGTGGTATTTTCAGGAAGCTATGCTGCCTGCAGAATCATCAATTGTCAGGTACACATTGTGAGCCCGAGTCTCCTCATCTGAAAGAAGGGAATAATAATACACACCTCATAGTGATATCGAACCTGAAGTGAGTTCACTCACCTGTTGTACAGCAAGCCAATCTCTGACACCAGGTGTAGTGGAAGAAAGTAGGAATTTTATTATTGCATAGCGCTGAGCAAGGAGAGAGGGCAGCTAACGCTGAAATCCCAAAATCCCTGAAAAGCTAAAAGGAAGGGTTTTTATTTGGGGTTTTAGGCAGGGGAGGGGGAGCATATGGCCTTGCTGGGCGGAGCTTTCCCACCAGCCTGTCTTTGGCCTTGAGATGACTTGCAGAGAGGAGGGAGCCCGTGACCTTGCTGGTCAGCAGCTTTCCCACCAGCCTGTATCTCTTTGTGGGGAGGAGATGATGAAGCCAGGTGCTTGTCCTTGGCGGTGTCTGTCTCCATGGAGGACAGTGTATTCCGGAGCCAGGAAGCCAGGGAGTAAGGAGGGAATGAGTGTTTTGGTTTTAACCCCATATATGCTGGCTTTAATGTAGGGAAACTGATATCAGGGTCGGTATCAATAGAACTGACTTTTGGGAATTTTAAATGATAACACTTGTTTCATATAAAATCTTCAACAGGTATTGGTTACCCTTCAACCTCACCTCAGTCTTTGGTAAAAGTCACAAATTTGCCAATAAAAATGGTATAGCTCTTCAGAGGTAACATTTGAAAAATAATAGGAGGAGACATAAACATGTATTTTTCTTTTGTTTGAGTTTTGGTGCCCTTTTGTGAAGCAGAATAAAGAGCTCAGTGGATTATGGGGAAAGAAAAAACCCTCACCCCGTGTCGTTTTGCTTCACTTGCTCTTCTGTTACATTATTCTGTCTTCTGGGAAGCATGTGTATTTGAGCGCCAGAATGGTTTGGGGTTGGCTGAACAGAACACTGGTGTGAGAGACAGGCGACAGTAGTTCCAGTGCCAGACCTAGACCTGACTGTGTGACCTTTAGTAAGCTACTCTCCCTGTACTGGCCTTACCTCTAAAACAAGAGATCACAGGCAAGCTCTCAGAATTTTAGAAAGAAGTGTGTGTATAGTAAAACATTTGAATATATTGGCCTTAGGAAGATTGAAACATCCTGAATGGCAGCTGCTTTTTTCCAGCTTGATGGAAATGGTTCTAGACATCCTTAGAATGTCCTGAAAAGGGAAATGTGCTTTACTAGTTTATTTCATTTTATATTCCCCAAAACTGCAAGGAAGATATTTTCATTTCCATTTTATATATGAAAAAAAATAAACAGAGTTTAAGCAATATGCCCAAAGACATTACCTCCTGCAGCAAGGTTATGTTCCTCCTGGGTTCTCTGGAGATAAGCAGGCCAGAGGTCAGAGGCCTAGCAGGCTGCATCCTTCTAACAGAATGTAACTGAACCAGTTATTTATGAAGATGAAAAACTCCCAGAAGTGGAAAAGATAGATCATTTTTTCCAAAACAGGACAAAAGTAAGACACTTACTACATTCCACAGGAATTAATCTATTGACCATGCAAAATGTTGATTTGTTTTAGAAAACTTTAGGTTTCAAATTTTCAAACTAATTAGGCTGGTTTTTTTAAAGCTATTTGGGAAGTATTAGAAACATTCTCTAGTTGATAAATATAAATATGACCAAGCTACGGAGGATTTCCTATTTAGTAGAAAATCTTATTTTTTATTGTAAATTACTTTTCTCCCCAAAGAATATGTCTTAAAGGTTGTGAACAATTAGCATGTTTAAAAAATTTACTCTTTCCTTTGTATCAGATGGAAAATGTTTTCTATGTGATATATGTTAGCCAAATAACAAGGTACCTCAATGAAAAGAGAAATCTTGGGATAAATTCTATTCTCTTCCTCCCCCCAAGGTGTAAGTATTATATTTCTGTAATGTAAAATCAAAGCATTTTAAGTTTAAAAGTTGGAACAGAAAAGTACATAAAAGAAAGCTAACGTTTCACTTTCCACTCCCAGCCTCCGTTCCTGATACTTAGCTTTCTGGCCATTTAGGCAGGGCCTCAGGGGAAAAATAATAACTACAGGGAGAGGAGGTAGGGAGATGGAGCAGGTTGAGGGTGGTTAGAACCTGGGAAAGGGCTAATTCTACAAGAATTGTAAGTGGACAATAACTGCAAGAGAAAATGCTGCCTCTCCTTGATAATTAGAGAAAGCCAAATACTACATCTGGTCTCCTGAAATGCCAAGGTGGAAAAAGAGACATTCCAGATCCAGGGTGACAGGAGGAGGAGGGGTTGAGGGTTTCTGCTGCCCTGCTTGAGTAGGAGGGAGGATTGGGAGCCTGAACTCTTCTGTGATGTGGCAGTTACAGGACGGGAGTGTACCTGGGCTCAAGTCCCTTTCCACCCGTCTTTTGTATCCTCTGAGTAATGATTCCTGTCGCAGAGGAAGAAAAGCTTATGGTCAAGGATTAAGGGAAAAACAACTGTTCTGGAAAGCTGTCGGTCTGTGTTCCAACTGGAGAAGCCTGTGGTAACGCTGGCATCAGGATGGCTGGCGGCTGAGGGCAGAACCATCAAGTGGGCCAGGGTCCGTGTTCTTCACACCCTTTCCTTACCCAAAGTCCGTTTTGGGTGGCCTGGGGGCAAGCGGTATATGAATATTGGTACATGGGTATATGCTGGAAAGCTTTCCACTCATACAACCCGCGCTCCCCGTGTCCCATGCCCATCTCGGTGCAAAACATTTTGGTAGTAAGGGTGTGGAAACGAATCACAGGAGAAGAAAACAGAGATGGAGGCTATAAGTCCTATTTAAATAGTTCCTCCTCTACTACCATTGTGGGTATTTAAAAGACGAGGAGTACCAGAGGCTGAGGATGGCTTGGGAGAAAGAGAGGATAAGGAGGGACAAAGTTGGGTGATAGGAGACGCCGGACGGGTCTGGGAAGGGGCCGGGCGGTGGCGGGTCGGCACTAAGTTCTTGGCGGCAGCAGTTCCGGCTTCCCCGACCCTAGCCGTCTGCAAGTCTGAGGGTCAGTGGGTTCAGGGCCACGGATCTCGCTGCGGGAATGCGAAGTAGGAGAGAGCAAGGATAGACGTAGGTCAGTGCGAGGGACAGTGGTGGGGGGCGGAAACAAGGTTCCCCTGGGTATTCTCTCTTTTGGTGCCTGCGTAGGCCTGGGGAAGGATCTAAAGGAAAAATGGGGAGCTTTAGAGGAGGGAGGAGAGAGGAGCGAGCGAGAGGGAGGAGCTCCGGCTGGAGGCCCCCTAGAGGGTGCACGAGTCCTCTTTGGTGAGAAAAATAGAATTGAAAAAACCCGTTGATATCTGAATCTTCAAAGGTGCATAGTAGGGCCTCTGTCCTCGGTGCTGATCTTTCCACCAAGCATTCAGCCCTTCGCTTGCCTTTTGTCTCCTAGGAGTAATGGAGTCCAAAGTGGAATAAGCCGGGGAAAAAAAATCTCAACGTGGAAAACGTCCTCCAGGAAAAAAGAAAAAGGAAAAAGAAGGAGGGGATCAAGACCCTGTGTAGAATGGAGAGGAAGCTCGCCATATGGCAGAGAATGAAGCCAGGAGCCCAAAGACAATATTAGGGGGGGTTGGGCTCCATTTTCCCAGAATTTTAGAGGAGGTGTGCTCAACAGGTTTGTCAATAACATTAACATGATAGATGGAGATTCAGATGATATAGAATGATTCATGGAATCGATTAGAGAGTTAAACTCAGGGCGATGAAGTTAAGTCCACATGGCCTTAATGAGGACTGTCCACATTATCACCACCAGGATGAGTTTTTCCTTATGCCTTGAAAACAGGGTTTTTTCTGAGGTTAATATTTTTTAATGCTGTTTTCTGTTTCTTTGCCTTTTCTCAACGTAATTTTGCTGATTCAGTTGCTTCAAAACTTTTAGTATTGCCAGCTTCTATTTGAATATTGCATTCTGACCAAAGCAACAAGTCTTTCTTTGTCAGAGGTGTTTCACTCATTTGAATAGAACGATATTCGTTATGTATTTTAAATTGAAAACAAATACAGAGCAGTGTGTAAATTTATCATTGTTTCATTTTAAATCACATATGTTTGCATATATTAACTTATTATTAACAGAATCTTAAAGTATGTATATTAAAATGCAAGTGTTTATCTTTATATGGGATAATTAGGAATGGATTAAATTTTTTCTCTTTAATAACTCTATTTCCCCCAAATTGTATGTATTACTTGTTTCCCTGAATATAACAAAAGCAATCAAAGTAATGTGTCAATCAGCTTTTTAAAAAAGTATCATTTAATAAAAACTTATTAAAACAACAAAATGCATTTCAAGTTATTTTTTAGAATTTCTTTTTTAGCAACATAACCCTAGTGTTTATTACCATAGCATTACTTTAAAGGGTCACCCTTGCCATCTGTGGAAAGGGAATACTATTGCCTCCTAGGACTGCTGAATGAATCAGATGAGGTACTGAATGGGTGAACTGTGTTGGCTTGGACCCTACCCTACTCCCCTGCCCATTCAGAGCCCCACAACCCAGAAATATTCAGGGAGGACTGAGAGATCTCTAACTTGTGCCTAGAGACAAGTTCAAGCAGCTGAGAATTGGGTGCCACCCTCCTCTGGCTACTGCATGTCTTCTAGACACTGCTGTCACTTCTCCTTCATCTTTTTCCTTCTTCTGACAGCAGTTGATGTGTTGGAGTCGCCAAGGTGACTAAGCCCCACTAATTTCTGAGATCACTGTTACACTTATGGAAGTGAGTACCACACAAATGTGCCTCAGTAACTGATATCTTAACCACGGTCTTAGAGAAAGCAGGCCTTTTTTATTTTACTTGTGGGTCCTCTCCTCTCCAGAGACTCAGACATGATTCCATTTGGGTGGAGAGTTCTGGGTCAAGACGTGAATATGAGACTTCATTAATAAAGTAAATGATTAATAAAATAAAATGATGAACAATTGGAGTCAGCCACTTATTATCTTAATTATAATAGACTATGTTGTTTTTCTATATATTTTAGCAGTGGAAATTTATAAGAATAAACTCCAGATGGTGACAACATTAGCTTTTTATGCCTGCCCTGTTCTTGCCAGAGGTGACTTCTCTCTCAGGGCACCCCACAGTCTCTCATAGAAAAAATTCTGGGCAGACCCATCCACCAGGGCAAGACAAACATGAAATACATAAATTTGATCAAAAGTGCATAACACCCCCAAAACTGATCTTGTCCCTATATGAAAGAGTTTAAAATATTTTATAAGATAAAAAAATTCCATGAAAGTGTTAGCAATTACTCCTCTGCAAAACTGTGCCATTCTCATAGCAAATACAGTTTCTTTATCAACCTTATATTCCTAGTGCCTATGACTATGTTTGACACATTGTAAGTGTTGAATAAATGTTCAATATGGCCATTATGACTCTGTGGATATCCTCAAGTCCTTACCCCAGTTCTCCTCTTGACTAAAAACAGCAGGCAAGTATTTCATTTCTTTAGAGCCAAAGACTTGCATTTCCTAAAGAGCCTAGTAGGGGCCAGATTGCACGCCAAATTAAAACATGAATAAAATTTAGCACGATTTTCAAAGTGTGTCACACAGACTGCCTGCTTCAGAATCTCCTGTTTCCCTTGCTAACAATGTAGACTTTGGTACCCCTCCATAGATTCCATGAATCAAACACACTTCCAACTGGGCCCCAAAACATACATTATTGTCATGCTCCCCTGAGAGATTCCGATGTGTACCAACACTGAAAATCCTATGAATATCAGTGGAGCGTTGTCTGATATAGCATCAGAAGGTGAGGGAATGGTGCAAAAAGATGGGGCAGGGTTCTTCTCTGCTGTACACAGCGTCATTAGGAGTCGGAATGGACTTGATGGCACTAACAACAACTAACACTGGAGAACCACTGGTAGTGCAGTGGAAACTCAATTATGTTGAGTACTGTCTTAGTCCATTTGGGCTGCAATAACAAAAATACCATAGACTGGGTGGCTTAAATAACAAATTCATTTCTCACATTTCTGGAGGCTGGGAAGTCCAAGATCAAGTAGCTGGCAGATTTGGCGTCAGGAGAGGGCCCCCTTCCTGTTTCATAGATTGCCTTCACCTTACTTTGGCCTCACATGGTCGAAAGGGCAAGGGAGCCTACTGGAGCCTCTTTTGTAGTGGCACTAATCCCGTTCACGAGGGCTCCACTCTCAGGACCTAATCACCTCCCAAAGGCCCAGATTCCAATTACCACCACAAGGAGGCTTAGGTTTCAACATACAAATTTTGAGGAGACACAAATATGCAGTTTATGTAAAGTATAAATATGCCTAGAAAAAGAATGCAAGGAAGTACACCAAAATATCAGAGATCTTAAAAATGCATATACTGTATGACCTAAATTGTCTTATTCTATGTTAGGGTTTATTTTTAAAAATTATTCAACATTTCTCACATTGGGATACATCATAAAATAGATGTGTAGATTTTATGTGATGGTTTTATTTTTTCTCAAAAAAGTCTTTCTGAATCAATGGTGTATGTTGTTGATGCTATAATCTAACAATCAAGAAAGTAAAGTGTATAAATATATATGTGAATGTGCATGCACAAGTAGAAAAAAGTATCAAGAATTCACCGCTGATGACATTTTGGAATGGATGTGTGAATAAAAGTGAGTTTTCTGTTGTTATTTACTTCAATGTCATGTTTTTATATTTTAATTTTTTGTACACTTCCAATCTTATTGCCATTAAAACAATTCTGAATATATATATATATATATAGTGGGGGACCAGAATTGGCCACCCCAAAACGTGTCTCTTTGGCTTGATTGTTTTTAAGGATAAAAGACCCTGAAAGAAACTTTGATTTTCCCCCAACTGCCTAAAAGAATTCAAGATAAAAGGCCTGTCCCAGGACAGGCCATCACCGTAGATAATTCTGGGTATGGTAGTCTGGGAGGGTCCTTGCTAAGCCCATTTTGATCAAAGTTCTCTCTCTCTCCCTCATCACATTGTCTATAGGTAGCCCAGCAAACATTTGTTTATCAAACATTTGTTTTTCCATCTCCATGTGAATTACTTTCCTCCCCTTTGAAATCCTAAACCACTACCCCCAACATACTCATTTGTCTTTAGCTGAAGATGGTATTTAAGGTGGTGGCATTTGTCATTTTGGTGAGTGCCTCAGTTTTCCTGGGCTTCTCCTGTGTATACATGTTATGAAACCTTGATTTTCTCATGTTATTCTGTCTCATTAATTCTTAGACCAACCAGAAGAACCTAGAGGGTAGAGGAATAATTCTTCCTCCCCTACAATGTCATCATGTTAGCTTGGAAAATGCAGAAAATAATGGTAATGATAACAATTCTCATGACATATTTTTAGTGTTTACCATGTTCCTGACAGGGTTCTAAGCTATTTACAGGTTCTAATCAATCTATTCCTCAAAAGAAACCTGTGAGGACTATATTATCAATGTACCCACTTTACACAGAAAGAAATTGAGGCACACAGAGGTTAAGCAAATTACCTGAGGTTGTACAGCTAGTAAGTTGTAAAACCAGGATATAGCCAAAACTTTGGGCTCCAGAATCAGTGTTCTCAGCCTCTCAGTAAAGCAAATAATAAATCGATTAAAACCTTAATTGGAACACCTAGAGACAGGTACCTGTTTTCTTAATATAATTTTGAAATTACATTATTTTTCTGGGTATTTTAGTAGTGACAAGTCCAAATCTGGATGTTTCCTCTAAGAGGAATTATCTTTTCTCTTACATTGGATAAAACTCCATTGCATAATGGAGATAATTATGCAATTGGTGCTGAGACTCAACAAGGAAAAAAGCAAAGGAGAAAAGATCCCTGACATTAGGGACTTGAGAGGTCATAATAAGTACAAGTTATGAAAAGAAGAAATTAGGAGGGAGCAGAAAACTACAAAGAGCTAGAAGCTAGGACACAGAGAAAAGCTATCCAGTAGAAAATTAGGACACCTCTTACCGATGGGAGAAGATAGATATTTGTTATATGAATGCATATTTCATGAGAGAGAAATGTGCCAGGTAAATTCCTTAAATGATTTTGATCCATACACATTTTCAAAAACGAATAGGTATTGGGGCTGCCCCAGTGACGCAGCGGTTAAGTTTGTGCATTCTGCTTTGGCGGCCCGGGGTTTACCAGTTTGCATCCTGGGTGTGGACCTACAGCACCACTTATCAAGTCATGCTGTGGCAGGCGTCCCACATATAAAATAGAGGAAGATGGGCACGGGTGATAGCTCAGAGCTGATCTTCCTCAGCAAAAGGAGGAGGATTGGCAGTCGATGTTAGCTAAGGGCTAATTTTCCTCAAAAAAACCCACAAACGAATAGGTACTGTGCAGTAAATAATATCTCCTAACTTGTTTTAAAAAATAATGATGGATTTATTTTTCTCCTTTAACAAAACTTGGCTATCTATTGGAGAAACTTAAAAAGTAGAGTAAAGGGCCACCTTGTGATCAGAGCCAGTGTTGCAGCTTGAGCATCACTGAGAGGGAATCCTGGGGGCAGAGAAACAGGGTTAATGTTGATTAATGGGGGAACAAATTTTGGGCCTGTTGAAATCAAGGTACCCTTGGGACATTCAGGAGGAGTGTTTCACTAGTGAATTGGGCAAAAGTCTATAAGACCAGAGAACAGTCTGGGCTAGAGATGTCGAATTGGGTGTCCTCATCACTAAGACTGTAGTGACAACTTCAGAAGTGGATGGGATCAGCCAAGGAGAACATGGAAACTGAGAAGAGAGAGAACTTGCAATATTAGGGAAGCAATACAGCTCAGGCTCTAAGAGTTAAGGTGTTGGAAACTGTTGCTTCTAGTTGGGTCTAAATGTCCACTCTGTCCCTCAGTATTCCAAGAAAAAGTAAAACTATATGATGGTTATATAAGATTCACATTGAATATAGAACAGAGAAAGGGTGAACCTAAGAGTATGTTGAGAGGTATAGTATACAAATTGTATCTATAAGAAATCTGGTATTGCTTTTTCAATATAGAGCAAGGTATAATTCAGGGCAATGAGCCTTTATATGGATAAAGAGGGACACGTAATAAAGAAAAAATATCAATACACGAGGATGGTATCATAATCGTTTACATGCACCAAAAGACATAAAGCAAAAAAGAAAAATCAGAATAAAAGGACAAGTAAAAGAAATCCATAATCATAGTGAGAAAGAATATTGTAAGTCTCTTGGTAATTAATAATATAGTCTGAAAAAAAATCAGTAAGGATATCAAAATTTTACTCATGATAGCCGCAGGATAGCTCAACTGCTAAGAGTTCAGGTATTGGAAACAAATTCATACTCTGCATCCTACTAGCCTGTGACCATCACTTTTTCTTTTACATCATAAACTCCCTTCTGAAACCAATGAGAACTAGACACTTTCTCTTCAGCACATGCATACACCTTGAAGGAATGGATACATCCGTTTCCCCACACATGTGTGTACATGATTTCGAATACAAGTTTAGGGTGTCCACAAGTTTCCTCTATTAAGATCTTGCAGTCTAATTCAATCAGTAGGAACACAGAACAGGAGGGTCAAATAGAAAACAAATAGTAAGATGAGAGACATAAACACAAATATATCAATAATTAGAGTGATTTAAATAAGCTAAATACTTCAAATCAGACAGGATAAATATAGTAATTCATATGCTACTTAAAGAGAGACACCTTAAATGTAAGGACACAGGAAGATTAAAAGTCGAAGTGTGGAAGAAATACATACATGTATGCTATAAACAAAGGAAAGTAGGTGTTGCTATATAAATATCCAACAAGGTAGACCGCAAGGCAAGAAATAGTACTAGAGATAAAGAGGTATGTTTTATAGTGATAAAATGGTCAATCTAATAGGAAGGTACTAAAATTCTAAATCTGTATGCTTCTAGTAACACTGCTTCAAAATATACAATGCAAAAAATATCAGAAATAAAAAGAAAAATAGAGAAATCTAAAGTCATTGTGGGACATGTAAATATACCTCCCTAAATAATTGATAGATGAATTGGAAAAAAAATAAGTAGAAATATTGAAGACTTAAGCAACAAGACCAATACATTTGATCTAATTTACATATATAGAGCAATACAACCTACAAATACAGAATATAAATTCTTTTCAACAACAAATGAGACATTTGCCAAAATTGATCTTCTACTAGGTCCATTAACCAAGTATTCACAAATTTCAAAGTATTGAAATAATTCAGAATACGTTCTCTGAGGATAGATGAATAAAGGTAAGAATTAATAAACAAATAGATAACAGAAAATATCAAAGTGTTTGGAAATTAAGTAATACATTTCTCAATAATTCATGGGTAAAAAGAGAATGAAAACCAAATTTAACATTATCTTTGAGTGATAATGAAAACACAATATGTGAGAAGCTATGGCATGCAGCTCTCTGTGCTTAGTAAGGTATTCTATACCCTTAAATGCATATATTAGAAAGGAAGAAAGGCTGAAAAATATTAACGACCTAAGTTGGCTTGTCAATAACTTTTTGGAAAAACACTGAATATAAATCCACACAATTCTTAAGGCAGAAAATAATTAAGAATAGGAATTAATCAAAGAGAAATGAAACAGACAAACTTGATTCTATGTAAAGAGTAATAAGATCTAGACCCTCTAACAAAAAAGATCAAGAAAAATCAGAGAAGACACAAAATAAATATCAGAGATAGAAGAGAGAACAGCAGTACACATTATATAGATTTTTAAAAGACAATTAAAAATCATATGAACAACTTCATACCAGTAAATTAAAAAATTTAGATTAAATGCATGAGCTTATAAAAAACCTCAACTCACCAAAAGAGAGAAAAGAAGAAATAGAAAATCTGAACAGTCTTATACCTATTAAATGAATTGAATTTCAATTAAAATTGTGACATAATGTCCACTTTGGGGATGACAGCAAGAGGAGCAGTAGTGACCCACTTGACAGCTAAACAAGCAGACAAAAAGTGTAAAAAACCACAACCATTTGATGTCTCTAGAAATTGTCCTAAGGGAAAACACAGCAAATGAAGAAACACTTATTCAAGAAAAGTCTACTAAAACTTGGTAAAAATAGCAAAGGTTTCTGACATTTGAACCAGGACCTGCTCCCTCTTTCCTCTCCACCCTCAGCTCAGCTTAACAGAAACTCTACTCTGGACAGGTATGACCAAGAAGGCAGGGTTCCCTTACCCTTCAGTTCCCAACCAAGGCTTACAATATCTCACTGGGAGTGCAGGCTACTAGCATTTTTTATCCCCTCCAAATCAAAGTTGAAGAGGCTAAATCCTTGGTGAGTGTGGCCAAGAGGTCATGGGTTCCTTTCTTCTAACCAGTCACTATGCATAGGACAAAGTCTCTACCTAACAGTGGCAGGCCAAAAATATAGGGACCCTGATTGCCCTCACCCCAGTTTTCTCTTAGAGCAGAATCTCCACACCAGAAGAAGCAAACTGCAAAAACCAGAGGCTACTGCTCTGCCTAGAGTAATAGCTCCGAGTCTTTGCCCAGGGAGAGAAGCAGTCCATAAAAACAGAGAGCTCCTACGCTTTCCCCAAAAGAGCTGACAATTTTAAACACAGCCTGGAGAAGATCAAGCTTAAGCGTACACTAGAAAACAATAGCTTCCCTTAATTAAGAGCCCTGAGTTAAACTAGTCAGCTAGTATGCCAATGAAAATCAGAGAGAGAGAGTTAGTAAAAAAAAAAAAAGAATGTCTGCTGAGGGTCAGAACAAGCTTCAAAGACTGGCCTCCAAAACCAACCCTGACAGAATTTAATTGGATCAGACTGTTGAGCATTTTATGCCCCAGGGCTTTATTGAAAACAACAGAGCAATCACCCTATAATTAGTGGAGCCTAACAGGCCAAATGTAATACCAAATGAAGCAGACAGCTTAACGCAGAGATCAGAGAAAGAGACAATAAAAAAGAGAGTGTTGGTAAAAACCACTGTAATTGCAAGATGCCTGTGCATGTGCCTAAGTTTGCACTCTCTGAGGAGTGACACCAAAAGGTTCACACAGTCAGGGAAATAGGCCTCACTAACATAGCCTAGCCAAGTCACAAAACAAACAAGCAAACAACAACCAAAACAAGGAGTGGAGAAGGGGGTAGGTGAATCAGTATCCCAAGATGCTAAAATGTACAGATTTCAACAAAAATTACAATATATGCTTTCAAAGAAAAATTGCTTTGGACAGAATTAAGTATGAAATGAAGACTTTATTCCTTGAGATTGAACTCAAACTCTGAATACAACAGGGACAGCAGGGGATTTATAATCAACAAGCAGTGAGAGAGAGTCACTGGACTGAAAATTACTGAGAGGAACTTGATTAGATATCAAGGATAGGGGAAGAAGAACTTAACTGAATTTCAACAGTGGAAAGGTTCTTGCTAAACTGACTTAGCAGAATTCTTGCTAAAACTGGGCTCAACAGGATTCTTTGCTAAAACTGTTCTTGACAGTCCAAAGACAGGGCTTAATCAAGAAGAGGGCTCAAAAGAGTTTGCTTAAACTTTGATCAAGAAAGGGGTCCTTGTCAATGCAAAGAAATAAGAATATGAGACCCATACATAGGAAAGAGAAGGCAAAACAAACTACCTGTGCGAGGGACCAGATGTCAGATTGAACATACGAACACTTCACATGAAAAGATGTTCAGCATCACTAATTATTAGGGAAAAGTGAGTCAAAACTACAATGAGATATCTCATGTCTGTCAGAATGGCCATTACTAAAAAGACAAGAAACAACAAGTGCTAGAGAGGATGTGGAGAAAAGGGAACCCTCATACACTGCTAGTGGGAATGTAAATTGGTGCAGTCACCGTGGGAAACAGTATGCAAATTCCTCAAAAAATTAAAAATAGAACTACCATATGATCCAGCTATTCCACTTGTGAATATTTATCCAAAGAACATGAAAACACCAATTTGAAAAGATATATGCACCCCTATGGTCATTGCAGCATTATTCACAATAGCCAAGACTTGGAAACACCCTAAGTGCCCATGGACAGATGAAAGGATAAAGAAGATGTGTGTGTGTGTATATATATGTGTGTGTGTGTATACATATAAACATATATATTCAGACTTGTACTTGGACTTGAGTTCAATCTCAAGGAATAAATTCCTTGTTTCATATTTAGCTCTGTCCAGAGCAGTTTTTCTTTGACAGCATATTTTGTAATTTTTGTTGAAATCTGTACAGTTTAGGTAATATATTTTAGCATCTTTGGATACTAAGTCACCTCCTCCCTTCTCCACTCCTTGTTTTGGCTGTTGTCAAGAATATAGATACACACACACACACACACACACATACAATGAAATACTACTCAGCCATAAAAAAGATGAAATCTTACCCTTTGTGACAACATGGCTGGACCTTGAGGGTATCATGTTGAGCGAAATAAGTCAGGTGGAGAAAAATAAATACCACATGATTTCACTCATATGTGGAAGATAAACAAACAAACACATAGATACAGAGAACAGATGGAGGGTTACCAGAAGGGAAGAGAGATGGAGGAGGGCTAAAAGAATAAAGAGACACATGTGTACAGTGACAGATGGCAACTAGACTTTTGGAGGGGGAACGTGATGTAGTCTATACAGTAGGTAAAATAGGAGACATCAACATCTTGGCAGAGTGAGTTGTCTCTCCTCTCTAAGTTACAACCAGTAGGACATTCACTGATCAACAAAGGACTCTCTGCACAGCACACCAGAATGCTTGAGAGATCCATACATCTATGCTTCTAAAAGTGGGTGGACTAGACCTTCTGGAGGCAGTGGAAAGAGGGGAGCAGTGGCAACAGCTCCTGAGACCAGAGGTTCCAGGAACTGTGGCCACACCTGCGAACAATGACCCCAGGAACTGAAGTAACACTCAAGAATGGAGGCCTCAAGTATCCAGGCAGCCCTTACTCCAAGAAGTGCCAGGAATCACTGCTGGCCTATGACCAGAGACTCTGGGAACTGTGAGATACCTGTGACCCAGTCCCTTCTCCCCACCCTGGTGGTGGAGCCTCCAACACGAGCTCTTCCAGCAGCAGGGGCTACACCCAAAATTCAGATACCCCCAGCAGTAGCAGTGGTGTCCATGACATGAGGCTTCAGGAGACCAGAATCTGCAGGAACAGCAATGACTCTGGCAGCTCAGGTCTCCCCTCCCCCAGCAGTGGTGGGTGGCACCTGCTGCCTGAGGCTTCATGAGCTATAGCAGTACTTGTAACCTAGCCTGTAGTGGCAGTAGCCCTGACACTGGCCTACCAGCAGTGGGGGCTGCATGCAAGTCCCTGGGCCACTGACAGCAGCAATGACACCCACGAACCCATTGCCCCTGGCAGCAGCACTGCCAGCATGCCCAGATAACCTGGGGGCAGCAGTGCATGTGGTGTGGTGCATGTGGCAGCAGCACCCAAGCCCATGGAGAGCACATGGAGAGCCAATGACGGAACACAAGACGTAGGTGATCCTGGAAGCAGCAGAGGTGCTTGCAGCCTGGTGACACCAGTGGTGACACCAATGACTGCAGTGACATCATAAGCAGCAAGGCACCAGCAACCTCTGAGGCAGAAGCAGCACAAGGAGGGCACTGACAATGCCTCTGCCAGAGGCAGTGAAGGATGGAAGTGTAGCCTCTTAAATACAACCAGAAGTAGTTCAGAATCAGAGTAACCAAAGCTCTATCCAAATAAGGAAGGTGTCTACTTCCAAAAATGCACCAGCAGAGGAACAAATCATCAAGTACCACGAAGAATTACAGTAACACAGTAGCACAGAAAGAAAATGACAACTCTACAGAAAGTAAATGAAGTCATGGAAGATTGCAATCTAACTGATAGAGAACTCAAAATAGCTGTCATGAAGGGACTCGGTGAATTACAAGAAAACTCAGAAAGACAGTTTGATGAGCTCAGGAATAAAATTAATGAAAAAAGACTATCTCATCTATGAGATCTTATATACAAACCTCATGGTAACCATAAACAAAAATTCAGAGCAGAGTCATGAAACACAAAAAAAGAGAAGACTGAGAAACACATCTCAGAAAACCACCAAACTGAAATGGCAGACAGAAATACAAGGAAAAAGAAACAATGGAAATATAGAAAAACCAGAAAACAGAAAATAAAATGGCAGTATTAAGCTCTCATATATCAATAATCACTCTAAATGTAAATGGACTGAATTTATCAATCAAAAGGTACAGAGTGGCTGGATGGATTAAAAGCCAAGACACAACAATATGCTGCCTCCAGGAGACTCATCTAAATTCTAAAGACAAATGTAGGCTCAGAATGGAGGGATGGAAGATGACACTCAAAGAAGATGCAACCAAAAGAAAGCAGGTGTTGCCATACTTATATCAGACAAAGCAAACTTCAAGATAAAAAAGACACTGAGAGATAAAGAGGGGCAGTTATATAATGATAAAGGGGACATTCCACCAAGAAGACATAACACTTATGAATATATATGCACTTAACACAGGGGCACTAAAGTATATAAGGCAACTATTAACAGTCCTAAAAGGAGAAATTGACAGCAACACAATAATAGTAGGGGACTTTAACACTCCACTTACATCAATGGATAGGTCATCTAGATAGAAAATCAACAAAGAAACAGTGGCCTTAAATGAAATTAGAAGATTCCATCCTATAACAGCAGAATAGTCATTCTTTTCAAGTGCACATGAACATTTTCAAAGATAGACCATACGTTGGGAAACAAAGCAAGCCTCAACAAACTTAAGAAGATCGAAATGATATCAAGCATCTTTTCCAACCTCAATGGTATGTAACTAGAAATAAACTAGAAGAAGAAATATGGGAAATGTCATAAATATGCAGAGACTAAATAACATGCTACTGAACAACTATTGGATCAATGAAGAAATCAAAAGAGAAATAAAAGAAATACCTGGAGACAAATGAAAATGAAAACACAACATACCAAAATCTATGGGATTCAGCAAAAGCATTACTAAGAGGGAATTTATAATAACACAGGCCTACCTATGAAAGATCTGTACACTGAAAACTATAAAACATTGTTGAAAGAATTGAAGAAGACACAAAGAAATGGAAAGATATTCCATGCTCTTGGATTGGAAGAATTAACATCGTTAAAATGTCCATACTTCCTAAAGCAATCTATAGATTCAATACAATCCCTTTCAAAGATCCAACAACATTTTTCACAGAAATAGAACAAAGAATCCTAAAATTTATATGGAACAACAAAGACCCCAAATAGCCAGAGGATTCCAGAGAAAAAAGGACAAAGCTGGAGGTATCACACTCCCTGATTTCAAAATATACTACAAAGCCATAGTAACCAAAACAGCATGGTACTAGCACAAAAACAGACACACAGATCAATGGAACAGAATCGAGAACCCAGAAATAAACCCACACATTTATGGACAACTAATATTTGACAAGGCAGCCAAGAGCATACAATGGAGAAGGGAGAGTCTCTTCAATAAATGGTGTTGGGAAAACTGGACAGCCACATGCAAAAGGATGAAAGAAGACCATTATCTTACACCATGCACAAAAATCAACTCAAAATGGATTCAAGACTTGAATGTAAGACCTGAAACCATGAAACTTCTAGAAGAAAACATGGGCAGTATGCTCTTTGACATCGGTCTTAGCAGCATATGTTCAAGTAGCATGTCTGACTGGGCAAGGGAAACAAAAGAAAAAGTGAACAAATGGGACTACATCAAATTAAAAAGCTTCTGCACAGCAAAGGAAACCATCGACAAAACGAAAAGACAACCTAACAATTGGGAGAAGATATTTGCAAACCATATATCAGGTAAGGGGTTAATATCCAAAATCTGCAAAGAAGTCATACAGCTCAACAACAAAAAACCAATAACCCAATTAAAAAATGAGCAAAAGATCTGAACAGAGATTTCTCCAAAAAAGATATACGGATAGCCAACAGGGATATGAAAAGATGCTCAACATTATTAGCTGTCAGGGAAATGCAAATCAAAACTACAATGAGGTATCACCTCTCTCCGGTCAGAATGGCTCTAATTAACAAGACAGGAAACAACAAATGTTGGAGAGGATGTGGAAAGAAGGGAACCGTCGTCGTATACCGCTGGTGGGAGTGCAAACTGGTGCAGCCACTGTGGAAAGCAGTATGGAGTATCCTCAGAAAATTAAGAATAGATTTACCATGTGATCCAGCTATCCCACTGCTGGGTATTTATCCAAAGAACTTGAAAACGCAAAGGCATAAAGATACATGCACCCCTATGTTCATTGCAGCATTATACACAATAGCCAAGACTTGGAAACAACCCAGGTGCCCATCAAGGGACGAATGGATAAAGAAGATGTGGTATATATTCACAATGGACTACTACTCAGCCATAAGAAATGATGAAATCTGGCCATTTGTGACAATATGGATGGTCCTTGAGGGTATTAGGCTGAATGAAATTAGTCAGAGGGAGAAAGTCAAATACCGTATGATCTCATAAGTAGAAGATAAAAACAATGATAAAAAAACACATAGCAATGGAGATTGGATTGGTGGTTACTCTCGGGGGAAGCGGGGGAGGGAAAAACGGGTGATTAGGCTCACATGTGAGGGGATGGACTATAATTAGTTTTTGGGTGGTGAACATGATGTAATCTACACAGAATTCGAAATATATTATGATGTACAACCAAAAGCTATATCATGCTATAATCCAATGTTACTGCAATTAAAAAAAATAAATAAATAAAATAAAAGGTACATTTCAAAATGAAAAAAAAAAAAAAAATACAGGCCTACCCGAAGAAACAAGAAAAATCTCAAACAAACAATCTAACAGTATCCCTAGAAGAACTAGAAAAAGAAGAATAAATGAAGCCCAAAGTCAGTAGAAGGAATGAAATAATAAAAACCAGAGTAGAAATAAATGAAATAAAGACTTAAAAGACAATAGAAAACATCAATGAAACTAAGAGCTGGTTCTTTGGAAAAATAAATAAAATTGACAAACCCTTAGCAGGAATCACTAAGAAAATAAGAGAGAAGGCTCAAATAGATAGAATCAGAAATGAAAGAGTAGAATTTACAATGGATACCACAGAAATACAAAGGATTATGAAAGAATACTATGAAAAACTATATGCCACAAATTGGATAATCTAGAAGAAATGGGTAAATTCTTAGAATCATACAACTTCCAAAAACTAAATCAAGAAGAAATAGAGAATCTGAATAACCAATCAGAAGTAAAGAAACTGAAACAGTAATCAAAAACCTACCAGAAAACAAAAGTCCAGGACCAGATGGCTTCTCTGTTGAACTGTACCAAACATTCAAAGAAGATTTACTACCCATTCTTCTCAAACTCTTCCAAAAAATTGAAGATGACAAGACACTTCCTAACTCATTTTATGAGGCCAACATTACCCTGATACAAAAACCAAAGACAGCACAAAAAAGACAAATTACAAGCTGATGTCGCTGATGAACATAGATGCAAAACTCTTCAACAAAATATTAGCAAATTGAATAAAACAATCCATTAAAAGGATCATATACCATGATCAGTTGGGATTTATTCCAGGGATGCAGGGATGGTTCAACATCTACAAAACAATCAATGTTATATGCTGTATTAAGAAAATGAAGAGTAAAAATCACATGATCAGCTCAATAGATGCAGAGAAAGCATTTGGCAAGATCCAACATCCATTTACAATAAAAACTCTCAATAAAATGGATATAGAAGGAAAGTACCTCAAAATAATAAAGGCCATATATGGCAAATGCACAGGAAGTATCATAGTCAACAATGAAAAACTGAAAGCTATTTCTCTAAGAACAGGAACAAGACAGTGATGCCCACTCTTGCCATTCTTATTCAGCATAGTATTGAAACTCCTAGCCAGAGCAATTAGGCAAGAAAAGGACAGAAAAGTTATCCAAATTGGAAAGGAAGAAGTAAAACTGTCAGTATTTGTGGATGACATAATTTTACATATAGAAAACACTAAAGAATTCTCAAAAAAACTATTAGAAACAATTAACAAATGCAGGAAAGTTGCAAGGTACAAAATCAACATATAAAAATCAGTCACATTTCTATACACTAACAACAAACTAGCAGAAAGAGAAACCAAGAATACAATCCCATTTACAATTGCAACAAAAGGAATAAAATACCTAGGAATAAATTTAACCAAGGGTGAAAGACATATACACCGAAAACTATAAGACATTACTGAAGAAATTGAAGACGACACAAAGAAACGGTAAGATATTTTGTTCACAGATTGGAAGAATTAACATAGTTAAAATGTTCATATTACCTAAAGCAATCTACAAATTCAATGCACTCTCAATCAGAATCCCAATGACATTTTTCATGGAACTAGAACAAAGAATCCTAAAATTTATATGGAACAACAAAAGACCCCAAATGGCCAAAGAAATCTTGAGAAAAAAGAACAAAACTGGAGGTATCACATTCCCTGATTTCAAAATATACTACAAAACCACAGTAATAAAAACAGCATGGTACTGGCAGAAAAACAGACACATAGATCAATGGAACAGATTTGAGAGTTCAGCTATAAACCCACATGTGTATGAACAGCTAATTTTCAACAAAGGAGCCAAAAATATATAATGGAGAAAGGAAAATCTCTTCAATAAAAGGCATTGGGAAACCTGAACAGCCACATGCAAAACAACGAAAGCAGACCATTATCTTACACCATACACAAAAGTTAACTCAAAATGGATTAAAGACTTGAATGTAAGACCTGAAACAGTAAATTCCTAGAAGAAAACATAGACAATATGCTCTTTCACATTGGTCTTAGCAGTATCTTTTTGAATATCATGCCTCCTTAGGCAAGGGAAACAAAATAAAAAATAAACCAATGAGACTACATCAGACTAAAAAGTTTCTGCAAGGCAAAGGAAACCATGAACAAAACGAAAAGACAACCCACCAACTGGGAGAAAATATTTGCAAATAATATATAGAATAATATATATAAAAATATATCAAAAATATACAAAGAACTCATACAGCTAAACAACAAAAAATGAACAAAGAAAAAATGGCTGAAAACTTCCCAAATTTGCTAAAAGAATGTAGAAAAAGAAGAGCAAACTAAACTGAAAGCAACCAGAAGGGAGAATATTATAAGGATTACAGAAGAAATTAACGAAATACAGAGAAGAGAAATATAGAGAAAATTAACATTACCAAAAATTGGTTCTTTGAAGAATGAACTTGACAAAACTTAACTGGATTTAAAAAAAGAGAAAAGACAAATACTAAAATCAAGAATGAAAGAGGGGACAATACCACCAACTTTATTGAAATAGAAATGGATTATAAGGGAATATTATGGACAACTGTATGCTAACAAAGTGATAGCTTAGATTAAATGGACACATTCGTATGAAAGACATGAACTACTGCAACTGACTCAAGATGAAATAGAAATAATGGCCAAAAACTAACCAAATTTTATGAAAAACATGAATCTACACATCAAAGAAGCTCAACAAACTCCAAGTAAGATAGACAAAAGGATATTCACACCAAGACATATTATAATTGAACTGTTGAAAGACAAAGAGAGAATCTTGAAGGCAACAAGAACAGTGACTTATCATGTATAAAGGATACTCAATAAGATTGTCATCCAATGTCTCATCAGAAACCATGGAGACCAGAGGGCAGTGCAATCACATATTTAAATTGTTGTAAGAAAAAAGAAAATGCATACCGAGAATTCTATATCTCGTAAAATTGTCCTTTTAAAGTGAGGGATAAATTAAGACATTCTCAGAAAAACAAAAACTGAGGGAGTTTTTTTTTTTTTTTTTTACCAAGGAACCTGCCCTACAGGAAACACTAAAGGATGTCCATCAAGTTGAAATGAAAGGACACTAGACAGTAATTCAAAGTCATATGAAGAAATAAAGATCTCTAGTAAAGGTAACTATATGGGCAAATATAAAAGCCTGAATTATTGTATTTTTGGTTTGTAACTCCACTTTTTATTGCCTGCTTGATCTAAAAGACAAATGCATAAAAATAATTATGAATCTATGTTATTTGATACATATGCATAAAGGCATAATTGTGACAACATAAAGAAGGTAGATAGAACTGCATAGGCGCACAGATTTTATATGCTATTGAAATTAAGTTGGTATCAATTTAAACTAGATTGTTATAGATTTAGGATATTAAATGCAATTCTCCATGGTAACCACAAAGAAAATATCTAAAAATATACACAAAAGGAAATGAGAAGGCAATCAAAATAGTTTATCACCAAAAAGAAAAAAAATCAACTAAACAGAAAGGAGGAAGTAATGGAGGAAATGAGGGCCAAAAAAAGTATAAGACATACAGACAGAAATGGTAGAAGTAGGTCCTTCCTTATCAGTAATTAATTGAAAAGTAAATGGCTTAAACTCTCCAACCCAAAGGTGGAGATTGGCAGGATGGATATAAATCAAAATCTAACTTATATGCTGTCCGTAAGAGACTCACTTTAGAATCAAAGACCTATGAAAAAAACTGAAAGCTATCCCTCTAAGAACAGGAACCAGACAAGGATGCCCACTGTCACCCCTCTTATTTAACATAGTATTGGAAGTCCTAGCCAGAGCAATCAGGCAGGAAAAAGAAATAAAAGGGATCCACATTGGAAAAGAAGAAGTGAAACTGTCACTCTTTGCAGACAACATGATTTTATATCTAGAAAACCCTGAAGATTCCACTAGAATCAAAGACATACAAATTGAAAGTGAAAGGATGGTAAAACATATTTCATGCAACTAGTAACAAAAAGAGATCTGTGGTGTCTATATTATTAGACAAAATAGACTTTAAGTTAAAAAATGCTGCAACAGGCAAACAAGGATATATTAATAAAAAGTTCATCAATAAGATATGACAATTGTAAACATACATGCACAAAACAACAGAGCACCAGAATATATGAAGCCAATGACAGAATCGAAGGGAGAAACAGGCAGTTCTCAGAGACTTCAACATTCCAGTTTCAGTAGAGGATAGAACATCTGAACAAAAGACCAATAAGGATAGAGGACTTGAATAATACTATAAACAAACTAGACCTAACAGACATATGTAAAACATGCTGTACAACAACAGCAGAATAAACATTCTTCTTAAGTGCACACGGCACATTTCTCCAGGCTAGAACATAATTTAGGCAACAAAGCAAGTCTCAATACATTTGAAAAGGTTAGAGTAATACAAAGTATCTTCTCTGACCACAATTGAATGATTTGGTATTCAGAATATAAAAAGAAATTCTACAACTGAACCAGAATACAAACAAGCAAATTGAAAATGATAAAAAGACTTGGAGCGCCAAAGAAGATATACTAATGATCAACAAGCACATGAAAAGGTGTTCAACATCATTTATAATTGGCAAAATGCAAAGTAAAAGCACAATGAGATACCACTTCACACTCACTAGAATAGCTATAATCAAAAATAGGAAAATAACAAATGTTGACAAGGATGTGGAGAACTGGAACACTTGTACCTTCCTGGTGAGAATGTAAAATGGTGAAGCCATTGTGGAAAACACTTTGGTACTTCCTCAAAAAGTTAAACATAGAATTACCATATGATCCAGCAATTCCATTCCTAGGTATATACCTAAGAAAATTGAAAACAGGGACACAAATATATACTTGTACATGAATGTTCATTGCAACATTATTCACAATAGGTAAAAGGGGGGAAAATCCAAGTTCCCATCAACAGATGAATGCAGAAACAAAATGTAGTATACACATACAATTGAATATACATATAATTTCCATAAAAATGGATGAAGTTCTGAAACATGCTACATGAATCAACCTTCAAAATACTATGCTGAATGCAATAGGCCAGACACAAAAGGACAATATTGTATAATTCCACTTATATAAAATATCTAAACTAAGCAAATTAATAGAGTCAGATAGTAGATTGGAGGTTACCAGGGACTGGGAGGAGCTAGGGAGTAGAAATGGGAGTTATTGCTTAATGAGTACATGTTTCTGCTTGAGTTGATGAAATAGTTTTAGCAATAGATAGGAGTGATGATTGCACAACATTGTAAATGTAATTAATGCCACTGATTTGTACACTTAAAATGGTTTAAATGGAAAGTTTTATTATACATATGTATGTTTTACCAAAATAAAAAGCAAAGACTGCAGAGTTGACATGATCTGAAAATCTGTTGTTATTATGTTGCTTCTCTCAGTATTCACCCTTGATTGAACCTTGTTTGTATTCTCTTTTGGCCTGTAGCTCACTCTTAATTGCCTTACTTAATTTGTGCTTATTTCTTAGAAAAGATTGAAGTAAGCAGTGAATGTCTGTTTTAAATAAGAATACAGTATGATTGGATTTTCATTTTACTTGAAACAAAAATCAATTATATTTCTATTTATATTGAGCACACTGAAAATAAAATTAAGAAAAAATCCATTTAAAATAACATCAAAAAGAATAAAATATGTAGGAATAAATTTGACAAAGGAGGTGCAAACTTATATTCTGAAAACTACAAAATATTTTTGAAAGAAATTTCGATACAATCCCTATCAACATCCTGCTGCCATTTTGCATAAATTGATAAGCTGAACAGAAAATACATATGGAAATGAAAGGGATCTAAAGCAACCAAAACAGTCTTGAAAAAGAAGAGCAAAGTAGGAGGACTCACATTTCATAATTTCAAAACTCACTACAAAACTATAGTAATCAAGACAGTGTGATATTAGCATAAGGACAGACATAAAGATCTATGGAACAGAACCGAAGATCCAGAAATAAACTGGTACGTCTCTGGCCAATTGATTTTCAATAAGGGTGCCAGGACCATTCAATGGGGGAAAAATAGTCTTTTCAACAAACAGTGCTTGAAGAACTGGATATCTAGAAAGACGAAGCTGGAGCCACTCACACTATTTACATTAATTAGCTCAACACAGATCAAAGGCCTAAATGGAAAAGCTGAAACAATAAAACTCTTAGAAGAAAACAATGGTGTAAATCTTTGTAACCTTGGTCTAGGCAATGGTTTCTTAGCTATGAGACCTAAAGCACAAGCAACAAATGAAAAAATAGGCAAACAGGACATCATCAAATTTAAAAACTTTTGTGTTTCAAAACAGAAAGTGAATAGACCACCTACAGAATGAGAGAAATTTTTTTGAAAAACTTGTAACTGATAGGGACTTGTATCTAGAATGTATTAGGAGCAATTACAACTCAATAATAAAAAGTCAAATAACCCAATTGAAAATGGGAAAAAGATTTGAATAGATATTTCTCCAAGGAAGATATACAAATGGTCAATAAATACATGAAAAGATGCTCAACACATAGCCATTAGGGAAATGCAAATCCAAACCCCATTGAGACACCACTTTATCCTCGCTAGGACAGTGAAGGGGCACACAATAAAAACAGTTGTGAAAAATATGGAGAAAGCAGAGCCCGTGTACTCTGTTAGTGGGAATGTAAAATGGTTCAGTCAATACTATGGATTGAATGTCTGTGTCCCTGCAAAATTCATGTGTTGAAATCTAATCCCCAATTTGATGGTATTTGGAGGTGGAGCCATTAGGAAGTGATTAGTTCATGAGAGCAGACCTCTCATGAATGCGAGTAGTGACCTTATAAAAAAAATGCCCCAAAAAGATCACTCACTCTTTCTAACATTTGAGGTTACAGTGAGAAGATAGCCATCGACGAGGAAGCAGGCCCTGACCAGACACCAAATCTGCCATGCCTTGACCTTAGGCTTCCTAACTCCCAGAACTGTGAGACAGAAATTTCTGTTGCTTAAGCCAACCAGTCCATGGCATTTTGTTATAGCAGCCCAAATGGACTAAGACAGACAGCGTGTGAAACAGCATGGCAGTTCCTCAAATAGTTAAACATAGAGTTACCATAAGATCCAGCAATTCCACTCCTAGTTATCTATATAAGATAAATAAAAACATATCCACAGAAAGTCTTGTAAATGAATGTCCATAGCAACATTGTCCATAATAGCTAAAAACTGCAAACAACTCAAATGTCCATCAACAGATAAATGTGGAATAGTCATAGAATGGAATGCTACTTGTCAATAAAAAGGAATGAAGTTCCGATATATGCTACAAAATGGATGAACCTTGAAATTATGATGCTAAGTGAAAGAAGCCAGTCACAAAAGACCACATTTTATATTATTACATTCATTGAAATGTTCAGAATAGGCAAATCTATAGAGACAGAAAGTATTTCAGTGGTTTCCTAGGGCTGAGGCCATTTGGTGTATTATGACTAAGGGGTGCAAAGGTTTCTTCTTTTTAAAAAAAATTATTTTAGTGATGTCATTGGTTTCTAACAGGGTGTAATTTCAGGTGTCCATTATTGTGTAACAGTGTCTGTATAGACTGCATAGTGCTCACAACCTTTGGGAATTATTGCCATCTTAGCAATAATAAGTCTTCCAGTCCCTGAACATGGCATATATTTCCATTTGTTTAATTATTTTCAGTAGTTTTGTAATTTTCAGTGTACAAGTCTTGAGCTGCTTTGGTTAAATTTATTCTTTCTTTTTAAAGATTGGCACCTGAGCTAACAACTGTTGTCAATCTTTTTTTTTTCTGCTTTATCTCCCCAAATACCCCCAGTACATAGTTGTATATCTTAGTTACAGGTCCTTCTAGTCGTGGCATGTGGGACGCTGCCTCAACGTGGCCTGAGGAGCGGTGCCATGTCCATGCCCAGGATCCATACCAGCGAAACCCTGGGCTGCTGTAGCGGAGCGCGCGAACTTAACCACTTGGGTACAGGGCCGGCCCCCAAAATTTACTCTTAAGTATTCTATTCTTTTGCGTGCTTTTGTACATAGAATTGTTTTCTTAATTTCATTTTTGGGTTGCTCATTGCTAGTGTATAGAAATACAACCAATTTTGGATGGCTTGTCTTGTCTCCCGCAATTTTGCCAAGTTCATTTATTAGCTCTAGGAGCCTTCTTGCATGTTCTTTTGGATTTTCTGTACCTAAGATCATGCCATCTGCAAATAAAGATAATTTTACTTCTTCCTTTCCAATTTGGATCCGATTAATTTTTTTCTTGCTTAATTTCTCTGGCTAGAACTTCCAGTACAATATTGGTGAAAGCAGGCATCCTTGTCTTGTTCCTGATCTTACATGGAAAGCTTTCAATCTTTCACCATTGAGTATAATTTATCATTGAATTTTTTAGAAATGCCTTTTATCATATTGAGACAATTCCTCTTATAGTATAGTTTGCTGAATGTTTTTTTCATGAAAGGGTGTTGGATTTTGCCAAATGCTTTTTTCTGCATCAATTGAGATGATAATTTTTTCCCTTTCTTATATTAATGTAATATACATTACATTGTTTGATTTTCCTATGTTGATCACCCCTGCATTTTGTGGATAAACCCCGAATCATCATGATGTAAAATCCCTTTAATATGCTGCTGACTTAGTTTAATAGTATTTTGTTGAGGATTTTTGCATCAATATTCATCAGGACTTTGGAGGGGATGGATGTGTTTGTGGTATACATTGTGGTAAATAAACAAACCAGTAAAAGTATATACATACCATGTGACCCAGCACTTCCACTGCTTTGTATTACCATAGAGATATAGGTACACATGTGCACAAGAAAGCATAGATGGATGTTTATTGAGACATTGTTTGTAAGAGCCAAAATATTGGAAATAGCCTAAGTCATCAAAAGGGAAAGGTCAAATAAACTGTGGTCTATCTATACCAAGAAAACTACACAGTAGTTTTAAAAAATGAGATTCTTATATTGAAGCATCTCTAGGAATATCGTTAAGTAAAAACAGTAAGATAGTAGATGTAATATTATAATATTTAGTTAAAAGGTAAAACAGAAATATATAAATTTCTAGATAAATATTCATCAAACTGATAAGTGTTTAATTGCAGGGAGAGGATTGAAATTGGAGGAGTGGTTAAAGCAATATATTAAGATGAACTAGGCTTTCTTGGTGGCTTTAAAATCGCTTATTTCTCCTTCATGTCATAGCTCAATGAGAGTTACTGGCTCCTCTGCATTGCTCTGTTCCATTGATTATTTGGGTATCAAGCCTGCATTCATCTCACAGTCATGTGTTCCAGATGGCACACATGGTTTCCAAGGTTACTGAAAAGAGAGTGGAGAGCTCACTCAGCATTGCTTATAAACCTTAGAAGTGTCTTACGTTACATTTGATGGTCCCAACATATGCACAACTGAGGCTGTAAAATGTAAGAGAACACATACTTTTTGATTAAGCAATCTTACTTTCTAGAATCTATTCTACAGAAATAAAAGCTCCAGTAATTTGAATATGTATATAAGCATGTTCATTGCTGGTGGCATTGCTTTTAGTGGGCAAAACATAGAAATAATTTGAATGTTAATTAACAGGGGAATGGTTTGAAAAACGTAAGGTACATTCATACTATAAAAAGTAGATTTATTTGCATTTGTATTTACTGACCTCTGGAAAGTCCTATAAGACTTCCAAACTGAAATAAAGAGACACAAGCTAAGTAACTCAAAGTTATATGAAGAAGCAGACAACAACGGTAAAGGTAGCTACATAGGTAAATATAAAGAAGGTAGTTTTGCATATTTGGTTTATAACTCCTGTTCTTTTTCTCTGTGACTTAAAAGACAAATGCATAAAACAACAATTATAAAGCTATGTTAATACGCACACTCACCATAGACTCTGCTTCAGCTAAGCTATGCAGAAGGAGTCTCCTTGTAATCAAAGAACCTAACGGTTTATAATTCATAATTAAGGGCTCCTGAAAGTCATAATGTAATATTATAATATTTAGTTAAAACGCAAAAGAGAAATATATAAATTTCTAGATGGATAGCCATCAACGTAATAAATGTTTAATTGTGGGGAGGAGATTGAACTTGGAGGTTTAGTTAAAGCAGTATATTAAGATGGACTAGGTAATTCATTATTTGCGACAATAGTAACAAAGATATATAATGTCTTAAAAGTATTTGCAAAGATGCTTCAGTATAAGAATCTCATTCTTTTAAGCTACCATGTAGTTTTCTTGTTATAGACATACCACAATTTATTTTATCTTTCCCTTTTGATGATTTAGGATATTCCTAATATTTTGGTTCTTAGAAACAATGCTGCAATAAACATCCATCTACGCTTTCCTGTGCATGTGTGTACTTGTATCTCTACGGTAACACAAAGAAGTGGAAGTGCTGGGTCATGTGACATGCACATATTTTTACCGATTTGTTTATCTTTTTCTTTTCCATTTGTAAAAGCTATTGGGGTATTTGAGATATTTTCCCATTATCTGTCATGATATTGTAAATATTTTCTCAAGGGCTATTTTTTGTCTTTGGACCTTTTATATCTTTTCCTTTATAACTTCTGGATTTTCTTTCATGCTTAAGAAGACAATCACATTACAAGATTACACAATTTTTTCTTAGTTAATTTTCATTGCAATATTTTATTTTTGTTTTCGACATTTTCATCTTTAATCCACTGGGGATATATTTTTGTGCATGTGGTGAGTAGGAATATATATTCATTTTCTTCTTAGTGGATAGTGTATGTACTTGATTCTTGGATTAAAAAAAATCCTTACAAATATGTGAAATCCTTAAATAAAAATGCTCATAGCTAAACAATTGCTTACTACTGTGATTACTTCCTTAGGATAAATTCCAAGCAGTAGAATTCTTAGGTCATGAAGTATGCACAATATACAGCTTTTGGTACTAATTGTGAATAGTAGCAAAGAAATGGATTTTTTAAAACTTTATCATTGAGTATGAGGGAGTAATTTACTCTTTCCTTGAGCATGAGAATGCCTACATCCTCAATAAAATTGAATATTATAAAAGGGAATATTTGCTTATTTTATAGGTGGTTAACAACTTGTTGTTTTTATTTTATTTATTTTTCATTTGTCTTTTTGCCTCCTACAAAGACCGAATAATGTTTATTCTCCACATAGATGTACTTGGTGGATACTTTGAATTTTAAGGCTATGATAATCACCATTTTGACTTTCAGGAGCCCTTAATTATGAATTATAAACCGTTAGGTTCTTTGACTATAAGGAGATTCCTTCTTCACTGCTCAGCTGAAATAAAGTCTATGGTGAGGGTTTATGAAGCGGTAATGGAGACCAAGATTTCACGGAAAGCCCAAAATGGAGATTCCAAGGCCAACTGCATGGAGATTTTGACTCAGTGTGTTTGTTAAAGTATGAATTTGTATGGAGAGATATGTGTCAGAATTTTGCATTTTTAATAAGCATTTCAGATGATTATAATGTAAGGAGCTGACTTTTGGAGAGACATCAGTTATAAAATGTTATAATAATTTTATAGATTGAATTTGGGGATTAATCTCTTTCCTGTTGGGTTCCTTTAAAAAATCTTAGTTATAGTTTCTAGAGAAATAGATTATTGCCAATTTTATGCAATCAGAAGTAAAACTTGGCCAAGAACACTAGAATTCTAATTAAGTAAATATTTATTAAGTACCCAGTATATGTAAGTCACAGCACTAATAACAGAAATATAATGAAGTATACGACATAGTCTTTACTTTGAGATGCAAAATGCAAAAAGTCCAATTAGGAAATAACACTTAAGTGTATATATACGTATGTGTGTGTGCATATATATATATATATCCTTTGTAAGACTGAAAATATATATACATACATTATGTACACTAAATATATATATAGTACTTATATGTACATATATACACTAAAAAGTATATATACATATATTTCTATATATGCATATATATTTCTATATATAATATCTGGTACATATATATATAATAATCTTACAAATAATTTTTACACATGTTTCAGGAGGGGAAGAGATGGAGAGAAGAGGATTGTTCCCTTAGTTCTATCTTCTGCATCACTCCGTGCAACTTGCACACGTCCCTCGAGAGTCTTCTGAACCAGCAAGGGAGGCCTGCTAGGAGCCTTCTGGGACAGACCATCTCATAAGAGAAGAAAGACAAGACCTTAGTCCTTAGGCTTAGAGCAGCAACTCTGACTACAGAATGACATCTTTCACTCAAACTTGTACCCCCGTCCAACTGCCAAAATGGATTCATCGTCCCTGATTCCTATGGAGAGGAGGGGTCCTGGGATTGAAAACGGAAGGGGCCGTTTTGTTAAGAACTCTGCAAAACATTGTGGCTCATGCAATCCTGCAACAGTCCCCACCTGTGTTCAGTGTTACACAACAGCAGAGAGCCTTTAGAAGACAGAGTGGGGATTCAACCCACTAGGGACTCCAGGAAACTCAGTGCATTTTCGCACTCGAGAACTCCAGTGCACCAGCCACAGTGGGGGCCAGCAGAGAGCAAAGGACCCAGCAGGAGAGGCAGCAGTGCTCAGCAGGCATGGCAGGACCCAGGGGAAGAGACAGGGGTGAGGCTCAACAGCAGAGGACTGACAAGGAAGCCCCCACCTCCCTGCCTGTTGGACTTGTTCCTGAGCAGGCTGAGTCAGGCCAGGGCCCTCCCTCAAACAGCTGATGTCCGACAGTGGGTTGGGGTTCAGTATGCACAGCCAGGAGCAAGAGCCCAGCAAGCACAGCTCAGTCACCTTGGTTCTTCCCCTCAGCAGGGCCGTGAAGCAAATGTTTTCCCCACGAAAAGATCAAGTCTTAAGCAAGTGCATCTGTAATAATTGCCAGGTTTATTCCTCTGGCTTTGAGATCCAGAGGTAATTTGAGGTTTACATTTCTTTTTTATAATTTTATTGTCAAGAGTTTATTAAGTGTTTCACTCCCATTCAAAGATGATTGAGAAGTTCTTTTATTGTGCCGATTTATTTTAGTTTCTTTGTGAGACAAGCAATACACACACATACACACACAACTATATTTGTTTTTTGGAAAATCAGAAGGTGAAAATAGTCAAAAAAATAAAGAAATAATACACAGATCACACAGATGCACTGTTAACCTTTTGGTGTATAATAATTCAGATGTTTTCTTTGACATTATGTCATATAAATGTACATAAAAGGTGTGTGTGTGAGAGTATATATATATATATATATATTATATATATATATATATACACCCCGTTTTGCCATGTATTTTCACTTTACAATATACAATGAGCATCTTCCTATAGAAATGAATGAAGCATTCCTATTACATATGAGGCTGAGTCAAAAGATGAGATGTTGGTAACAAGAATCATATGTAAATTAAAGGAACATTGAAGATTTGGAGTAAAATGGTAGCAAATATTTAGCAGGAAAATGCAGACAAAAAGAAACCAATGGTGGCAATATTAATAAAAGAAAATAGCTGAATTCGGCAGAAACGCATTAAATGGGATAAGGACGGTCTCGAGAATGCCTATGGTTAGAATGCAGAGCCCTAAATTTCTTTCTCAGACCCCTTATCTCTTCCAAACACCTTTCCATCTCATCTCCCTCTCTTGTCATTTCTTCATCCTTAAAATGCCTATAGTCTATGTCCTCTTTAAATTCCTCGAGAGACTGAAGCAGCCTTTGCCTAAAATTCCCTTCTGTTTGTTGGCGTTCAAATTCTCCATAGGGGCGTTCTTCCTCTCTCTTTGGCACGCTGCACTTGGGCTTTCCTTCATTTTCTTTGCAGTGTTTTTGCATGATGTTGTTGTTTCCTGCTTAAGTCCACGAAGAAAATGTTGAGTAAGATTGTTTCGTTTCTTTTGATTCAAGATTGTCAATTTCTCTTTGAAGCAAGATGCTTGACTAATCTCCCACCCCAGCTACACTGGTCCGCCCTCAGAAGTTCAAGATGCCGCCCCTTCCCCCTCTGACTCCCTCCCCGCCTCTCTCCACCTCCTTTCCCCTCCCTCTGCAACCCACCATTCCTCCAGCAGAAGCTAATGGCCTCTCGATGGGCGGGAGAAGGGGCGCACATCGGGAGTTGAGCTGCGAGGACGCAAATTTTACCCAGCGCTCGTCCTTCCCAGCTCCCACCCTCAGAGACCGGAGTCTAAGTGCCTCCTTCACACTGACCTGTGACGATTCAGGATAGTTTCTTCCTCTTTTGTTTTGCCTTCAAATGTCTGTGAACACAGACCCTCGGACCTGCAGATAGAAAAGAAGGGGGAGGGGAGGAGGGCGTTCTCTGTTGATCCACCAGCCCCAGAGACAAGACATACGTTATTATCTTGAATCCGAGATCCTCATAATCGTCATATCGCAAAATTTCCTACCTCTTGGTTCCCCCTGTCCCTATCCCTACTTCTTGGATCCCTGTCCCCCACCCCTCACCCTCAGGCCTAGTCCTTGCAAGGCCCACTGTTCTCTCCCTCCCCACACCCCCAATCCCTCGCAGGCAAGCATTAAATGAGATGAACTATTTTCAGATTATCTCTAAATTTCTCTGTCTCCACCCCAGGATTCCAACCGTTCTCCACACACCCGCCTACACCTCATTTCCTCCAACAGAATTGGAGAAGGAGAAGGATAAAGGGAAAGCTTGCCAATCTGAGAGAAGCTAATTATTTCTCTAAGTATCACTCAATCTCTGGGTGTCTCTCACAAGGCTTCCACCTACTCCAGCCCCCGTCCCCTTCAAAAATACAGTTATCTCCGACGAATTTGCAGGGGTTTGGGGAAAGTAAGCCTGGACGTATTCCAGTCACTAGATTCATCCACTACCACCCCAGGGGTCCCAGCGCTTCCATCATACCAACCTGCTGGAATTTAAGGAATTTATGTCCTCCTTCTCCTGGCTACAAGCACAACGCTTCAGGGCAGTAAGTAGCTGGTACCCAGAGGAGAAAGAAGCCCGGGAATATAAGGACTTCACGTCAGCTCCTGGTCACGTGAGGATTATGTCATCCTCTAACTCTGGTCCCCACTTTCCCCTCCCACCAGCTGTGCTGCAGAAGTGGAACGGCTTACCAATCTCGCACCCCCCACCACACCAGGCCCTGTCACTCATTTTTGTCATTGCTAATTTCAGAGGTCAAAAGTGGCCTTTTTTCCCATGTGGTTGGAATTTGCCTTTCTCTTATTACCAGAGAATGGTTGCATCTTCCCATAGTCCGTATTAACCATTGTTACTTTGTTAGTGGTTGGGTGAAGAGAGAGGATTACTCATCCTCTTCTAAGCTACAAGAACAGAAAGGTAACAGTCTTCCCTCCACCCACTCTCTCCCCAGTCACTAATAGCCACCTTTTCCTTTGCAGCTCAATTCTTGAAACCAAATTGGGGGGAGTGGGGTAAATTAGGAAAGGAAGTAGTGATCGGGATTGTGTTTTTTACTTTTGTTCTGATAATTTCCTATTCTTTTCCATTTTTCCATAGACGACTTATATTCTTTTAATAATCAGAAATAAGATAACGATATGTACATTTGGAAAAAGATTTAAGATAGGAGGATGAAAAGACCCAGCCACCTGTTTCTGCTGCTGAGTCATAAGATAAATATAGATTCTCCAAGCAGACACATTTTTGGAAGTTTAAAATGTACAGGGCAGCTGGAGGCTACCCTTTTGAGATGCTCCTGGGCATGTGAATCCCCTTCATTAGGTGAGCTACTAAGGCCATAATCCCACGGCACCTTGCCCTCAGATTTTCAGATCTCGAAAGTCAGTTATAAAATGTTACTAGTTTGATCTCAGTATCCCAGTTTGTACTATGCCCTTTTATTTCCTTCAATACTATGTTCAAAAGATCCCACCTTTCCTCATCAGTCTTATTCAGAATCAAATAGTATTTCATTTCTCCCAGACATCTCCATCTTATTTATGTTTCCTTAGACCTTATTCAGACACACTGGGGTATTAGAAGCACTAAACAGAAACTGACCACATTTAGTCACTTATCACACTAAACTTTTTGTTGCTAAGGATTTTGGTACTAATCTAAGTGGCTTTGTTGTTGTTGATTTGTTACCTTGAAATATATGCAACAGAAAGAGGGATGTGTTCTTAAAATTTGTTTTTAGGAAGACTGTGGCTCATTATGAATGTAAAATTGCCACTAACCAGTTTAATGTAAATGGTTCCATAAAATACTTAAAAAAAGAAAGAGAAGACATCTTAAAAAGAGTGGAGCATTGGGGCTGGCCCCGTGGCTGAGTGGTTAAGTTTGCGAGCTCTGCTGCAGGCGGCCCAGTGTTTCATTGGTTCGAATCCTGGGCGCGGACATGGCACTGCTCATCAAACCACGCTGAGGCAGTGTCCCACATGCCACAACTAGCATGTCCCACATGCCACAACTAGAAGGAGCCACAACAAAGAATATACAACTATGTACCAGGAGGCTTTGGGGAGAAAAAGGAAAAAAAATAAAATCTTTAAAAAAAAAAAGAGTGGAGCATTGTTGTCATAGCTATTAAAGAATGGTTAGCTATTAAAGAATGGTTAGTTGTGATAGAGGCAAAAGATTTGTTGGTGGGGTGGGGAATTCCTGAGTCCTCTGTGAACAGCTTTTCATGCAGATGGTTGGACATACAGTTTTCAAATGGCTGGAAGGATCCAGCTGAAGATTTTCGCATTGTAGTAAGTAGCATGGCTTTGAACAGATCTGAGTTTGAATTAATTGCATTTACTTACCTGTTGTATAACTTTAGATCTAAAACTTGGGTGTTAAAACTCCCCTATGCCTCATCTATTAAATGAGGCTAATAGTTCTAAGTACTTCATAAAGTTGTCATGATTAGATGATATAATTTATATAAGGCATTTAATACATGACTGACAAATACCAAGTGCTCCAATAAATGACAGGTCTCAATGATTACCTTCTAAGGATCTTGGGAATCCTTCCAGTTCCCACTCTGGCTCCACTGCCGCTCCTCCAGTGCAAGCATCCATAAACTCCTGGACCACTACAACAACATTTACTGGTCTCTTTGTTTTACATCTTGCAAACTTCCAATAGAATGATGATTTCAAACAACATATATGATCATATCACTACTCTGCATTATTTTACTTCATCCTCCAACAATCCTACTAGATGGGGCATCTTTACATTTTAGTTGATCTTCTAAACATTTAACAGAATACATCCCCATTTACAGTAAAAGCTGGTATGAAAACACAGAAACTGACCACATTTAGTCACTTATCACACTAAACTTCAAATGTAACATTTGAAATGTACAAATGTAAACATTCAAATGTAAGCAAAGTAAGATATTGAATTAGATTTGACTTGTTTCCCTAGTATTGGCTGATGGGACTCATAGGTGAGGACAAAGAGACATTATTTTTCAAGAAAAGAAACTCCAACAATTGGGACCAGATACTTTCATAAGAACTTACTAAAAGGTATCTAAGCCAGCTCTACTACCTACAAAAGTCACCCCAGCCTTTTCCTCCCCCAAGTCAGTATGAGGAGACAAGAAAGGGTAAAATGTAAAGCATTTTGGGAGCCATCGACCTTGTGGGGAGTTGACTGTTGTTCATTATAATGACAACAACACCACCACCACCAATAATACCTATCACTTATATAATACTTTTTATGTACCAGGCACTCTCCTAAGCACTTTGTATATACTAAATATATTAATACTCATAGTACTATTATTAGGAAACTAAGGAGTACAGAGGTTTAGTACCTTGTCCAAAGTCATACAGTAAACAGTGGAGACAGAATTTTACCTAAGGTACTCTGATTCCAGGGTTGGGACATGGTGAAAGTCAATTCTATCCCTTTCTCATGGATGAAAAGAAAAGTGCAGTTCTTCCCTCTCTTAAACCAAGTAAAAGTGGAGACTCTAGGAGAATCACATACAGAGAGAGGTCTGCAAGAAGGGGGTACTGGTGTTCAGTCCCCAGTTAGATCACTGCTGTTCTGTTCATCCAAAAGAGATGGCAGGGTGAAGATAGAGACATAGTGTACTCTCACCTTTGGTATGGCAAGCATAGGTGAGCTTTCCTGTGGGTTAGGTGGACACCAGGCTGAATTGTTGGTTTCCGTTCCAATATGGCTTCACACAAGGTGAGGGGTTCTATAAGCCAGCCGTTCTAGAATTGTACAAAAGATGCCAAAATAAACCAAATGACAAAAATGATGGACAAACTAGGATCAGGTATATCCTCCTGCCTCGAAGAACTAGATAATTGGACAAATATATCAAACAAATACAACTGTTTTCAGACTCTGGACAACGGGCAGCACAAGAGTGTGGTCCCTGAGAAAAGAGAAACAATCAAGGTGAGCCTTATAATTGCTTTGGATTTTGAGTAAAGAGACCTTATGGATGGTGGCACAGAGAAGAGAAGCAAGTTTGCCGTCCTGAGTTGATAAGACAAAGATTGGAGTTCTGTGAGGTGGAGGTGGCTGTAGTGTGTGGGAAAGAGTACCAGAGATCAGGGATTAGTGCAGAAAAACATTCTCTAAAAATCTTCATAGAGTTTCCTTTAAGTCTGTTGCTATATATTAAATCACACACATATAAAGTGAAACTTCATGAGGCTGGGCAAAGCATGATAAGCGAGTTACAAGCCAGACATAAAAGGCCACATATTGTATGATCACATTTATATTAAGTATCCATAATAAGCAAACTCATAGAGATAGAAAGCAAGTTAATGGTTTCCAAGGGCTAAGAGAGGGGAGAATGGGGAAGTGAATGCCTAAGGGTTTGGGGTTTCCTTTTGGGATAATGAAAATATTCTGGAGCTAGATAGTGTTGATACCTGCACAACACTGTGAATGTACTAAAAGGCACTGAATTCTACAGTTTAAAATGGTTACAATGGTGCATTATGTTATGTAATATTTACATCAATAAAAAATAATGAAGGTGAAATGAAGATGTTCCCAGATGAACAAGACCTGAGAGAATCCATTTTTGGTAGACATACCTTACAAGAAATATGAAAAAGAGTTCTTTAAGGCAAAAGCAAGTGACTTCAGGCAGCAATTCAAACACACACAAGACGCAAAGAGTACCAGTAAAGATAACTATATAATTATAAAAGACTGTTTAAAAACACATTTCCTTCCCTTTTTTTCTTTAACTGATTGTTAAAGTGATTGTGTAAAGCAACATTATATCATTTTATTGTTGGTCCTATAACATATAGAAATGTAATATATCTGACAATAACAGTACAGATGAGGTGAGTGGGAGGAAACTTGTATTGGGTTAAGTAAATGAGACCATGTGGTAACTTGAACCCACAGGAACAAATGAAGACAATCAGAAGTGGGAAATAACAAGATCAATATAGGAAACTCTATGGACATGTACTTGTTTTCCTTTGTTTTCTCAGCTTCTTTAATAGACATAAAATTATGCTAAGTAATACTTATAACAATATATTTTCTAACATATATAGATGTATGATGTATAACCATAATTGTAAAAAAAAAGAAGAGAGAATAGAGCTATATAGAAGTAATATATCTATATTACACTGGAATTAAGTTAATATAATCATGAAGTAGATCTTGATAAGTCGTATATGGTAAGACTAGAAATTACTAAGAAAATAACTAAAAAATATATAGCAAAAAACACTAAAGGAATAAAAATGTTACACTAAAAAATATACTCAATGCAAAAAATGAAGCAGTAAAGTACAAAAGGGTAACAAAAAATCTTGAGACATATAAAGCAAAATGGAATATGGCAGATGTAAATCCACTTTTATCAATAATAACATAAATGTGAATTGATTAAATAATCCAATCTAAGATAGAGATTGTAAGCCTGGATGTAAAAACAATATCCATCAATATGCTGTCTACAGGAAACACACTTTATACTCAAAGGTACAAATAAGTTAAAAGTGAAAGGATGGAAAAAGATAAATCATGCAAACAGCAGCCACAAGAAAACTGGAGTGGCTATACTAACATAAGACAAAAGCAGCTTTAAAACAAAACATTTTCCAAACATAAAGAGAGAGATTTTATAATGATAAAGGAATAAATCCACCAGGAAGCTATACCAATTATATACATGCATGCACTTAACAAGAGATGCTCAAAATAACTAATCCAAAAACTGACCAAATTGAAGGGATAAATACACAACAATAGTCAGAAATTTCAACACATCACTTTCAATAATAGAATAAGTAGGCAAATTTAAATGAGAACCCACCAACTGGACCTAACCATATATATGCCATATGCTAAGCAATTAAAAAGCCTCAATAAATTTAAATAGATTGACATTGTACAAAGTATATTCTGTGATCACAATGGAGTGAAATTAGAAATTGATAATAGAAAGAAACGGGAAATTGAAAATATGTAGAAATTAAACAACATAGTTTAAAATAGTGAATGTGACAGAAAATCACAAGATCTGGAAATACTTTGACATAAATGAAAATTAACACACAACATATCAAAACTTATGAGATTCGTGTAATGTTTAAAGTGAAATTTATATTTGCAAGCACATACATTAAAAGAAAGAGAGATCTCAAAACAATAACCTTCTACCTTATGAAATGAGAAAAAGAAGAGAATAGTAAAGCCAAAGCAACCAGAAGGAAGACAATAAGGAAGATTAGAGTAGAAGTTAATGAAATAGAGAAGAAAAAAAATAGAGCAATTCAACAAGATAAAAAATTATTTCTTGGAAAAGATCAACAGAATTGACAGATTTTTGGTTAGACTAATTAAGAAAAAGATGAAGATGACTTCTAAAATCAGGAATGCAAGACCAGCCACTACCACTGGCTTTACAGAAATTTTTAAAAAGGATTGTAAGAGAATATTATGAACAATTGTATGCCAGTTAGTTAAATAAATTAGATGAAATGATCAAATTCCTAGAAAGACACAAACCCAAGAAGAAATAGAAAACCTGAACAGATTGGTAATGAGTAAAGAGATTGAACTGATAATTTAAAAGCTTCCCAATAAGAGTAGACCAATCCCAGATGGCTTCATTTGTGAATTCTACCACACATTTGAAAAGAAATAATACTAATTCTTCCAAAAAGTAGAAAAGGAGAGGACACTTTCCAACTCATTCTAAGTGGCTAATATTACCCTAGTACCAAAACCAGACAAAGACATCACAAGAAAACTATAGATCAATACCTTTTATGATATAGGTGCAAATATCCACAACAAAATGCTAGCAAGCTGAATTTTGCAACATATAATAAGAATTACACACCATGACGGAAAGGAGTTAATGTCAAGAAAGTCGATAAATGTATGCTCTGTATTAATAGAATAAAAGACCATATCATCATTTCATTTCATCAATTTATTTCAATGAACTGCACACAATTTTGAAAAAATACAACAGCTTTTCATAATAATAATAATAATAATAATGATAAGCTCAAAAGACTAGGAATAGAGGGAATATCCTCAACCTGATGAAAAGAATATAAGAAAAGCCCACAGCTAACATCATACTAAGTGGTGAAAGACTAGATGCTTTTCTCCTATGATCAGGAACAAGACAAAGTTGTCTGCTGTCGCCATTTCTAGTCAACACTGTACTGGAGGTTCTTGACAGGGCAATTAGGCAAGAAAACGAAATCAAAAGCATCCAGATTGGAAAGGGAAAAGTAATTCTATCTCTGTTTGCAGATGACATGATCTTATATGTAGAAAATCCTAAAGAATCCACAAGAAAGCTACCAGAACTAATAAATTTAGCAAATGGCAGAGTATAAGATCAACACACAAAACCAGTTGTGTTTATATACAACTGTGATGAAAAATCCGAAAAAGAAATTAAGGAAACAATTCAATTTACAACAGCATTGAAAATAATAAAATACTTAGGAAGACATTTAATAAAGAAGTGCAAGATTTATGCTCTGAAAATGACAAAGCATTGTTGAAATAAAGACCTAAATAAGTAGAAAGACACCCCATGTTCACAGATTGTAGGACTTAAATTGTTAAAATGGCAACTCTCCTCAAAGACATCTACAGATTCAGTGCAATCCCTATCAAAATTATAGTGACCTTTTTTTGCAGAAATAAAAGAATAGATTTTCAAATGCACAAGGAATTGCAAGGAGCTTGGAACAAATAGCCAAAGCAATCTTGCCAAAGAAGAACAAAGATGGAGGAGTCACATTTCCTGATTTCAAATCTTACTGCAAAGCTACAATAATCAAAACAGTGTGGTACTGGCATATAGACATATAGATCAATCCAATAGAATTGAGACTCCAGAAATAAGCCCATATACTAAGGTCATTTGATTTTTGACAATGGTGCCAAGATAATTCAATGGGGGAAAAATAGAGTTTTTAACAAATGGTACTGGGAGAACTGGATAACCACATGCAAGAGAATAAAGCTCAACTCCTACCTCTCATCATATACAAAAATTAACTCTAAATGAATCACAGATCTAAATGTAGAAAATAAAACTCTAAAGTCCTTAGAGAACATAAGCATAAATCTTTGTGACCTTGAATCAGACAATGGTTTCTCATATATGACACCAAAAGCACAAGAAAGAAAAGAAAAAATAGATAAATCAGACATCTTCAAAATTAAAAACTTTCATGCCTCAAAGGATATCATCAAGAAAATGAAAAGACACTCAACAGAATATTTAAAAAATTGCAAATAATATATCTGATAAGAAACTTGTATCCAAAATATATAAAGAGTTATTATACTGGATAATAAAAAGACAAATCACCCAATTAAAAATGAGCAAATGATCTGAATAGACATATCTCCAAAGAAGGTATACATACGTCTGATAAGCACATGAAACGATGCTCAACATCGTTAGCCATTAGGAAAATGCAAATCAAAGTCACAATGAAATATCACTTCACACCCACTAGGATAACTATAATCAAAAAGACAGATGATAACCAATGTTGATTAGGATGTGGAAAATTTGGGACTCTCATTCATTGCTTATGAGAATATAGAATGGTACAGATGCTCTGGAAAACATCTTGGCAGTTCCTCAAAAGTTAAATATAGAATTACTATATGACCCAGCAATTCCACTCCTAGATATATATACAGAGAAATTAAAACATATGTCCACATAAAGACTTGTACATGAATGTTTACAGTAGCCTTATTCATAATCGCCAAAAGTTGAAAACAACTCAAATGTTCATCAAGTGATGAATGGATAAATACAATGTGGTATGTTGATACAATGGTATGTTATTTGACAATAAAAAGAAATGAAGTACTCATACATGCTACAATATGGATGAACCTTGAAAGCAGTATAGTAAGTGAAAGAACCCCACATTTTGTATGATTTCATTTGTATGAAATGTCCAGAATAGACAAATCTACAGAGATAGAAATTAGATTGCTGGTTGCTTAAGCTTGGGAGCTTGAGGGGGAAATAGGGAGATACTTCTAGTAGGTATCCTTTAAGGGTAATTAAAACATTCTAACACTGATGGTAGTAATGGTTGCACTATTCTGTGAATATACTAAAAAAAAATCCAATTTACTTATACACTTTAAATTGGAGAATTAAATGATATGTGAACTATATCTCAATAAAGTTATAAAAAAAATCAGTGAACACATAGCAATAGAAACTACTGAAGGTGAATCACAGAGAAAAATAAGTGGAGAGAGCCTCGGTGACCTGTGGATCAATGTAAAGCAGTATAACTAGTAATATGACTCCCAGACAAAAAAAGAAAGAGTGTGAGACAAAAAGTATATTTGAAAATATAACGGCTGAAGTAATTCTAGACTTTGAATATTATAAAATCACAGACTCGAGAAACACAATGAAATTTCAGCAAGATAAACAAAAAGAATGTCACATCACCCCCATGTTCATTGCAGAATTATTTACAGTAGCCAAGATATGGAGACAACCTAAATATCCATCAATAGATGAATGGATAAAGAAAATGTGGTGTCTCTCTCTCTCTATATATATAAAAAACACAATGGAATATTATTAAGCCATAAAAAAGAAGGAAATGCTGCCATTTGTGACAACATGGATGGAGCTTGAGAGCGTTATGCTAAGTGAAATAAATCAGGCAGAAGAAGACAAATACGGTATGATCTCACTTATATGTGGAATATGAAAAACAAGCAAACAAACTCATGGATACAGAGAACAGATTGGCGGTTGCCAGAGGAAAGGGATGAGGGTGAGCAAAATGAGTGAAGGGAGTCAAAAGGTAGAAACTTCCGATTATAAAATAAGTAAGTTGTAGGAATGTAATGTACAGCATGGTGACTATATTATAATTATTGTATATTTGCAAATTGCTAAGAGAGTAAATCTTAAAAGTTTTCATTACAAGGAAAAATTTGTAACTATGTGTGGTGATGGATGTTAACTAGACATTGTGGTGACCATTTAGCAATGTATACACATATCCAATCGTTACATTGTACACCTGAAACTAATATAACGTTATGTCAGTTATATCTTAATTAAAAAAAGAATGCCACATCAAAGTACGTTATAATAAATCCTAAGAAGCAGTTATTAAGAGAAAATCTGAATAGCAGCCACAGAAAAAGGACATGTTATATACAAAGGTATAAATGTAAGAATGATTGCACATAGCATCAGAATTTACAAGAAAGAAGACAATGAAATGACATCCTTAAAGAGCTGAAAGAAAAAAATTGTTAACTGAGAATTCTATATTCAGTGAAAATATCCTTTAATAACCAAGATGAATAAAAGCTTTTTCCAACAAACAAAAGGTCAATGTATTTGCCACCATAACACTTGTACTACAAGAAATAGTAAAGAAAGTTCTTGTGATGGAGGAAAAATGACACTTGGTGGAAATGTGGATCTACACAAAAGAAAGACGAGCACAGAAAGTGGCACATATGTGAGTATATACATGGGTTTTTTTGACATTTAAGCAATTTTAAAGACAGTAGACTGTGCAAAAGAACAGTAGTAACAATGTATTATGGAGTTTATAACATCGACACAAGGTACACAGGACAGGGCAGGAAGTGGAAGATAGAAGTATGCCATTGTACAGTTCTTACATGAATTAATTCTTACCTGAATAGTATTATTTGGCAATAAGCGGCAATAAGTTAAAGATGCATATTGTAAACTCTAGAGCAAGTACTAAAAATAAATCCAAACGTTATAGCTAATAAGCCAAACGTGGAAATAAAATAAATAGTAAAAAATTGACAATTTTTTTAAAGCAGAGAAAGAGGGTAAAATCTAACGATGAAAAGATGGGAATATGAAAGCAAATAGGTTTAAACCCAATCATATTAATACTTACATCAACCATTAATCTTTTAAGCACTCCGAGTAAAAATGAGAGATTGACAGATTGGATAAAAATGCCAGCACTCTTTAAATATAAAGACACAGATGGGTTAAGAAATGGAAAAAGAAATAGTATGAAAAGACTAATCATAAGAAAGCAGGGGTGATTAGATTAATATTGGCAAAGTAGATTTCAGAACACGAAATGTCCATCCCCAGATGAATGGATAAACACATGTGGTATATACATACAATAGGATCTTATTCAGTCTTAAAAAGGAATGAAATTCTGACACATGCTACCGCATGGATGAACCTTGAAGACATTATGCTAAGTGAAATAAGCCAGGCACAAAGAACAAATATTGTGTGTTTCCACTTTTATGAGATACCTAGAACAGGCAATTTCATAGAGACAGAAAGTAAAATAGTGGTTGCCAGGGGCTGGGGGAAGGGAGGAGTGGTGTTATTGTTTAACAAGTACAGAGCTTGAGTTTGGCATGATGAAACAGTTCTGGAGATGGATGGTGGTGATGGTTGCACAACAATGTGAATGTACTTAACGTCACTGAACTGTACACTTAAAAATGGTTAAAATGGTAAATACTATGTTATGTATATATATTTACCATAACAAAAAATATTTTAAAAAGCAATGATTGGTAAACCTTTGGATTAAAAGAGATCTAAGAGACATATCAAACAAAGATAACGTGTGTGCGTTAGTGGGTCCTCATTCAAACAAATGGGGCAAATGAAAATTTGAACACTGAATAGATATTTAATTAAACAGTTATTATTTTAGGAGTAATAATGATATTGTGATTAGGTTTAAAAAGCTATCTTTTAGAGATGTGTACTGAAATATGAACATGAAATTATATGCTGTCTGGAATTTGCTTCAAAATAATATGATAGGAAAGGACTGGGTAGGAATAGAAACAGATTGACCATGAATTGAAAATTATCGTAGCTTAGTGGTGGGTACATGAGGAAAAATACATTATATTTTTCTAATCTACTTTTGAATATATTTGCAATATTCCATAATAAAAAGTTTTCAAAAATTCTATGACAAAATTTAAAAATCAAGCCATAGAGTGGGAGAGGTATTTGCCACTCATATAAGTCATGAAGAACTCATATCCAGATAAAATATGCTGATAGGAGTGTAAATTGATGCAATCACTTTGGAAAACATTTTGGCATTATCTACTAAAGGTGAAAGTACGGATACCCATGACTCAGTTATTCCACTTCTAATGTATATGCATCAGAGATGTACATGGATGTTAATGGAAGCATTATTTGTAAGTAGCCAAAAATTGGGAAACAATACCCATAAAGATGAAAATGAACAAATGCATTTTATCATATTCATGCAATGGTTTAATATATGCAATAAGATTGAATTAATCAAATCCACACATGAAAACATAGATGGGGTTTACTAACATAATTTGAGTGCTATAAGAAAAACCAGGGGCTGGCCCGGTGGCGCGGTGATTAAGTGTGCATGTTCTGCTTTGGTGGCCCGGGGTTCGCCAGTTCGGATCCTAGGTGCAGACATGGCACCGCTTGGCAAGCCATGCTGTGGCAGGCATCCCACATGTAAAGTGGAGGAAGATGGGCACGGATGTTAGCTCAGGGCCAGTCTTCCTCAGCAAAAAGAGGAGGATTGGCAGCAGACGCTGGCTCAGGGCTAATCTTCCTCAAAAAAAAAAAAAAAGAAAAAAGAAGAGGAAGAAAAACAAAGACCAAATGAGTAAAAGCACTATGATTAAATTTATGTAAAGTTAAACCACGAGCAAAAGTGAATGGTTAGGGGTGCCCATATAGGCGATAAAACTATAAAGAGAAGCAAGGAAATAATTACTGTAAAATTTAGGACAGTGGTTACCTTTGATAAGAAGAGAGGATTTTTGTGATTAGTAAAAAATCACCTGAGGGGGCACAGGTGCTTGCAAAATTCTATTTTTTGACCTGGATTTGGTTACACGTCACATGGGTTTTTATTTTATAATTATTCATTTATGATTTATGCACTTCTATAGATGTGCTATAGTTCACAATTTAATGATTAAGGGAAATGCTGTTGAGATAGCTGGTTAACACTTTAGGATAGTATGAATTTTCCTAATCCTAAAGAGATACAGATGAATTAAACCTTTAGATGTAAAAAAAACGAAGCAACAAAAGTCTAGGAATAAGTAATAAAGGAAAAGTTAACTTAAATATACTTGCGGAATTAAGAAAACTTTAAAAAACATATCAATAAGGACTGACAAGGCAAGAAAAGGTATTCAACAACTAGATGGTATGAACATGAAAATTCAAGTTTTATGCAAGTGTGGATGAATAGGAAGTTTCCTGTACTGTTGCTGGGGATATAAAATGGTACAATGACTCTGAAGTCAAATCTAGCACAGCTAAGAATTTAACTAAGTAAACAATAGGGAACATGTTAAAAAACAATAGTGTAAGATTACTCACTACAATTTTTAAAAATTTCTTTACACAAGCTTTGTTGGTGAAAAGTAAGCTTACTTTAGAATAGAAAAACCAACAACCTGTAAACAACCAAAATGTTCATCAATAGCCAATAAAACCTAGTTATCCATACAATAGAATAGTATGTAGGCATTAAAAAGGATCAGGTAGATCTAATACATACTAAAGTGAAATTTTGCCAAGATACATTGTTAACAGTAAAAAGACTATAAAAGAACACAAAATATGCGAAAATGTAAAAATATATACCATACTGTCAACCATGTTTACCCCTGGGTAATGGAATTAGAGGAATGATGGGTCCTTATACCTTCAGAACTCAGTGAAAGGCAGTCACGATGATTTATTGTATGTCTACTGGCATGTGTCAGTTTGGAAGTGGATGGGCAGGTGGAGAGAATGTAAAAGCCAACCACAAGGACATGGTATTTGCCCTCTAGAGGTTTCTGAGAACTTCACCTTTGATGATTTTCTGCTATGTGCCAAACACAGTGCCCAAAGCTAGTGTAGGCCAGTAGGCTATCCCATGTGACTTCTTGCCAGCCTGTGAAGTAAAGATTGTTTCTTACATTTTACACATAAGGAATCTGATGCTTGTCCATGATTAAAGAACAGTTCACCTGCCTGTGTTCTTTCCTCCATGCCCATTTGCCTCAATTATCAGCTGGTTCCTGTGGAGCCCATATCTGGGCTTCTTAATAGCTCCTTGATGGTCACCAACCATATAAGAAAATAGATACTGAGTGAGTGAGTACCCATGAGTACATGAAAGCCTGGGGTTCCTGATAGAACTTGAATTGCAATATTTTAAGTTGAATTATATATAAATATTTAAAAAAATATCTTAAGGTTGGCCACGGGAACCATTTTGAGAATCATAAGAAGGGGGCAGAGGGGCCCTCTTGTCTGGGGTAGTCACAAATACATGCCCGTATTAGTCAGAGTTCTCCAGAGAAGCAGGACCAATAGGAGATTTATTTATTTGTTCATTCATTTATTTTGAAGAATTGGCTCATGCAATTATGAAGGCTGACAAGTCCAAAATCTGCAAGGTGGGCTGGCAGAGTGGAGGTCCAAGAAGAGCCAACATTGCAGTTCAAGTCTGAAGGCCATCTGCTGGCAGAATTCCCTCTTGCTTGGGGGAGGTCAGTGTTTGTTCTATTCAGGCCTATGACTGATTAGGTGAGGCCCACCCACATTATTGAGCACAATTTGCTTTGCTCAAAGTCCCCCAATTTACAGGTTAATCTCACCCCAAAACACTCTCACAGAAACGTTAAGAATAACGTCTCATTCAAAAGTGGAGCCTACCGTGGGGAAGGAACAATGAGAAAAAATAGTTTTGTTGGCTTAATATTTTGATATGAAGGCCTTATTCCTGCTCTAACCAGAGTGCATTTTCTATGTTACTTGAACTTGTGTGAATAACACTTGCAGGGTATGTTCTCTGACTACAAAAAATTAATTAATTAGAAATGAGAAACACAAAATATCTAGAAAAAAACACCATTGGTTTTTTTTTTTTTTTTTTTTAGCTTGGCTGAGTGGTTAAGTTAACACCTGTGTTTTAAGTAACACTTATAAGTAATCCATAGGTCAAAAAAGAAACTACAAGGCGAAGTAGAAATATTTCAAACTCAATGACAACATATCAAATTTGGAGGATGTTGTTAAAACAGTGTTTAGAGGAAAATCTGTAGTTTTAAATGCTTATATTAGAAAAGGAGAGAAATTTAAAATCAATGATCTAAATTTCCATGTATGGAAGTTAAAGAAAAAAAGGATATTGTACTCAACGTAAATGGAAAGAAAGAAATAGTAACAATAAAGGTAGAAACCAATGAAATAGAAAACTGATTTTTAAAAAAAGCAGTAAAGATTAACAAAGACAAATATTGGTTCTTTGAAAATATTATAAGGTCATTACACTTCTAATAAATGAATCAAGAAAAAAATAAAGAAATCACAAATTACTAACATCAGGGCTGAAATAGGGGACATCATCACAGAATGTACAGACATTAATACATAGTAAGGAAATAATTATGAATGACTTTATGCCAATAAAGTCAATGACATAGATGAAATGGATAGATTTATTGAAAAATAAAACTTTCCAAACTAATTAAAGAAGAAACAAATTTTGAGCAGATCTGTATCTATAAAATAAATAAATTCATAACCAAAAAAGAATCTTTCAGAAAAGGTTGTACTGGTGAAGTCTATCAATCATTTTAGAAAGAAGTAACACGTACATTATACAAAATCCTTCCAAAATTGGAGGATACAAAAACACTCTGCAACTCATTTTAAGAGCCCAGAATAACCTTGACACCAAAACCTGATATAGATTTTACAGGAAAACAATTATAGACTAATACCTTAGTGAACACACATGCAAAAATGCTCATCAAATTACTAGCACATTATATCCATAAATATATAAAAAGGATGAGGACCAAGCGGAGTTTACCCCAGGAATGTAAAGCTGGTTTAACATTCAAAAATCAAGTAATGCATTCCATTTAATATCAGAATAAAAGAGAAAAATACATATTATCATTTTAATAGATGCATAAAAATATCTGACAAAAGTTAACACTCATTCATGATTTAAAAAAAATCTTGGCAAACTTCCCCAGTGATAAAGGGAATCAATGATAAACTTACAGAGAGTATACTTAGTGGTGAAATAGTGTACATTTTCCCCCTAAGATTGAGAATAAGGGCTGGATGTTTACGCTCATCACTCCTATTAAACATTGTGCTTCATTTGCAGACGACCTGATTTTTCATGAATAAAATTCTAAGGAACCTACAAAAAAGCTGCTAGAACTAATTGAGTTTATCATCATTGTGGGATGCAAGGTCAATATGCAAAAAACAATTGTATTTCTATATACCAGTAGTGAACAATTGAAATTATAACTGAAAATTGTAATTAAAATAAAATCAACCTCATTTATAATAGCTTGTGAGTCTTGGAGATGGGGTTAACAAAATGTGCATAGAAAATGTACATTAAAAACTACAAGACACTGTTGAGGGAAACGAAAAAAAATCTAAATGAATATAGACATATATCATGTTCATGGATTAAGAGACAATATTGTTAAGATGTCAATCCTCCTTTCCTAAGTGATTTATAGGTTTAACGCGATCACAATCAAAATCCAAGCAGGCATTTTTGTAGAAATTGACAAGGTGACTCTCAAATTTATATGGGTTTAGAATAGCTAAAACAATTGTGAAAATAAAGAATAAGTCTGGAGGACTCAAATTATTTTATGATATGATATAGCTACAGTGACCACGACAGCAATAGTAGGGTATGGAATTGATATGTAGATCAATGGAACAGAATCCGTAGTCCAGAAATAGACCAAAACATATGTGGTCAATTGATTTTCAACACAGGTACCAAGGTATCTCACTGGGGATCCTTGATCCTTCCCTCACATCATACACAAAAAATAATTTGAAATGGATCATAGACACGAATATAAAATTTGAAACTATGAAACTTCTAAAATAAAACATAGCAGAAAATCTTTACAACCTTGGGGTAGGCAAAGATTTCTTAGGTTAGACAAAAAAAGAGATCAGATCACAGAAGAAAACAATTTCATAATTGGCCTTGAACAAATTTAAAACTTCTGATTTTTGAACACCATTAAGAAAATAAAATAGCAAGCTAATGACTGGGTTAAAATATTCACAATGCTTATAGTTGACAACTAGCTTGTATCCAGAACATATATAAAGAACTCCTAAAGCTCAAAAGAATAAGATAAACAATGCAATAAAAAATGGACAAAATATTTGTATACAAATTTCACAAAAGTAGATATGCAAACTGCCAATAAGCACCTGAAAAGATGCCCAACATTGTTAGTCCTCAGGCAAATACAAAATAAAACCATGTTGAGATGCCACTCCACACCTAACAGAATGATTAAAATTACAAAGACTAATAATGTCAAGCATTGTGGAGGATCTGGAGCAACTGGAATTCAAATTTTGCTGGTGGGAATTTTTTTTACACTTATCTGTATTAATTTCCAAAATTCAACCATTCTGGAAAACTATTTGGTAGTTTCTTAAAATTCTAAACATATGCTTGCTATAAGATTCAGTCATTCTACTCTTAGGTATTTACTTACAATAAATGAAAACATACTTCCACAAAAATATTTGTACATGAATTTTCATTGCAATTTTGTTTATAAAAGCCTATTATTGGACACAATCCATCAACATGTGAACAGCTGCAGAAGAAATGAGACCCTCAGTCCAAAAGCCCTCTAGAAACTAAATCCTGCCAACAACCTTATGAATTAGGAAGTGGACACTCTCTCAGTTGAGCTATAAAATGAGACTGTGGCCCTGGTCAACACCTTGATTGTAGCCTTGTGAAAGACCTTGTGGGAGAGCCACACAGCTAAGCTGTGCCTCATTTCTTGACCCATAGAAACTGTGAGATAATAAATGTTTGTTGTTTTAAGTCACTAAGTATTAGGGTAATTTGTTATGCAGCAATAGATAACTAAACACATACAGTCGAATAATAAAAAAGAACAAACTATTGATGCAGGCAATAACATGGATGAAGCCAGGCACAAAATAATGTATACAATATGATTCCATTTATACAACATTCTTGAACAGGTAAAACTTATCTATAGTGATAGAAATCAGATTAGTGGTTTACTGGAATGAAATTTGTTGGGGTCTTGACTGCAAAAAGGCATGACTTTCTGGGGTAACGTAAATGTTCCATATCTTAAATGCAGTGATGATTATTTGGGAGTGTGCACTAGGCAACGTTCACCACTCCTTTGAAATATACTCTTGATACGTGCACATTTTATTGTATGTAAATTGCATCTCTATAAGTTCTCTGCAATGGAATATGAGCAGATGCAGAGCGTGCAATTTCTGTATCACTTTTTAAAAGGGAACAGTTTGCCTACCACTACTCTCCCTTTCCTCCTTCCTGTGTCCTAGAATTCCGACCAAGTGTAAGGACAACACTCTAGGAGATAGCAGTCAACGAAACAGAAGGCACCTGGCTTCATACAGCAGACAGATCCACCTCCTCCAAAGTCCCTTTCTATCTCTGGACTAATTTGTATGAGAGAAATACATTTTTCTTTTGTTTGAACCATTGTATTTTTGGGGACTCTATGTTATAGTGGCTTATCCTGTATCCTAAATAAAGGGAAAGGAAGAATTTTTCTACGTCACTTTTTTCTGATGTGGGAAAATTAGCTTAAAATGAGTTCAAGATATATGTTGTGCACGTTTCCTAGTTTGCTATTTGCTATTTTTGTTTCTGGTGGTTTTATGTATATAAATAGCTTGTTTTAATATTGATTATACAAGTATATTCAAAAATAAGAATTGATTATATTTTATCTATTACATTCTATGTTTATATGTGTATATATGCATATAGATGTGTATTAGAATCTCATTGAGCATACTGTTTCTAATCTACTTTTCTATTATTTAAAGTGTAAGTCATGAAAAGTTTTCATCATTAAATACCCCTTTACAGCATATTTTCATTGTTTTACAAGACTCAATTATATGAATAGGCAATAATTTCTTTAAGTCAATCTATATTTGCATATTTTGGTTTTTCCATTGTTCTGCTTATGTTTGTTTTACTACAATGAATACCTTTATGACTAAATCTTTCCAAACATTTACGATTTTTTTCTGTAGAATAGAACGGAAAAAATTAAATGACTATATCAAACAGTATGACTCTTTCTAAGACTTTTAATAATTACTATCAAATAGCCCTCCAGAAAGAATGTACCAAATTACATATCCACCAATAGTGTGAGAATTTTTTTTAAAGTTTAACAATTGACTATGAGAAGAATGATGTCAGTTTGTTTTGCATTTAGGGAACTTTTTAATAAAGTATAAAATACATATGTAAAAGTGTCTAAATCATAAGTACGTAGCTCAATGAAATTTTGCAAACTAAAACCATTTACCCAGCACTCAAAGCCAAACCAAGCCAAACCCCAGAACATCACCAAAACTGTAGAAACTTCATTCCAGTCACTACCCTAGGCTGCCGCTCCCTTGCAACATCATAGATAGTTTTCCCTGTGTTTGAACTCATATAAACTCATATACATACTCTTTTTCACTCTGGCTTCTTTATCTCCACATTATGTTTGTAAGATCCATCCACACTGTATGTAGTTGTAATTTGTACATTTTTATTGCTGAATAATATTCCACTGTGTAAATATACAATTTACTTATACATTTTTCTGATGAGGAACTTTTGGATATTTGCTAATTTTTGGCTTTTTACAAAGTGCTATTATGAACTTATCCAGACACACCTCGTTTTATTGTGTTTCGCAGACGTTGCATTTTTTACAAGACCCTCCACCAGCGAAAAGATTACAACTCGCTGAAGGCTCAGATGATGCTTAGCATTTTCTTTAACAAAAAGGTATATTTTAAGTAAGATATTTACACTATTTTTTTAGACACAATGTTATTGCACACAGTAGACTACAGTATAATGTAAACATAACTTTTATGTGCACTAGGAAAACAAAAAATTCACGTGACTTCCTTTATTGTGATATTCGCTTTATTGCAGTGGTCTGGAACTAAACCTGCAGTATCTCTGAGGTATGCCTGCATGTGTAAATGTTTGGTAAACCAATGCACACACTTTTATTATGAGTACATGTAGAGTGAGATTGGTGGGCCATAGAGTATACATATGTTTACCTTTATGTATTCTGCCAGACAGTTTCCAAAGTGGTAGTACCAGTTCTAGTTGTACCACATCCTCGTAAAACACTTGATGTTGCTGTCTCTATTATTTTAGACAATCTAGGAGGTGTATAGTGGTATCACATTTTGGTTTTAATTTGCATTTTTCTGCAAACTAATAAACAAGCATATTTTCACAAACTTATTAGGAAGTTTGATATTCTGCTTTTTGGAGGTCTGTTTTAAGGTGTTTGCCCATTTTTCGATTGGATTGTCTGTCTTTTTCTTTTCATTGCTTATTCATTTGTAACAGTTCTTTATACATTATAGATATGAATCATTTGTCAAATATATGTGCTCCAAATACCTTCTAGTTTGTGGCTTGCTTTCTTATTCTTTTAATGGTATCTTTTCACGAACAGAAGTTTTTGATATTAAGTGCAATTTATATTCTTTTTTGTCCCTCATAATTAGTGCTTTTTATGTCCTCTTTAAGAATACTACCTCCAAAGTCACGGAGATGATCTCCTGTGTATTTTGCTTTAGAATGACATTTTCACCTTTCCCATTTAGATCTGCAATCTACTGGGAGTTTGTTTTTTTTTATTATTTAAGGTGGAGTCAACATGCATTTTTCACATATGGACATCCAACTGATCTGCTACTACTTTTTGGAAAAAATATATTTTCCCCAGTTCACTGCACTGTCATCTTTGTCATAAATCAGGTGACAGTATGTGTAGGTATGTTTCACAGATCCATATACATGTAATGTGTACACATGTATGTTAACCTTTGAGACAATATCATACTATTTATTCACTATTTACTCACTGTAGCATTGTATTAAGTTTGGTATCTAGTAGTGGAAGTATTGGTGCTCTCCTTTTTTTCAAGGTTCTCTTGGCTACATCCGGCTCTTTGCATTTTAATATATATAGTTGGAATCTGCTTGCCAACAAAGAATAACCTGTTGAGATTTGTATATGGATTGCATTGAATTTATAGATCAATTGGGGAATAATTGACAACTTTAAAATATTGAGTCTTTCAATCTATGAGCACAGTATATCTCTACACTTATTTAGGTCTTTTTTAATGTTTCCCAAAATTATTTTATAATTTTCAGTGTAGGTCTTGAAAGTATTTAATTGGACTTATTCCTAGATAATTAATTTTTAATCAACTTTATTGGGGTATAATTTACATATAAAAAGGTACATACATTTTAACTATGTAATTCAATGATTTCAACAAATGTATTCGCCAGAGGAGACACCACCCCATCAAGATACAGAACATTTCCCTCAGCTGAGTAAGTTCTGTTATGCCCCTTTTATAGTCAGAAAAATCTCAGCCTTCAAGTGAGGCAAACACTCATTTGATCCAATTTATATCAATATAAATTAGTTTTGCCTCTTCTAGAATTTTATAAATGGAATCATACAGAATGCACTCTTTTGTATGTACTAGCTTTCCCTGAATATAATATTTTTTGAGATTCATCTGTGTTATTGCTTGTACCAGTAGTTTGTTCGTCTTTATTGCTTAGTAGTACTCTAATGTATGAATACATCACAAGTTTTTCATTCATTCACTTGTTGATGGACAGTTGTATTGTATCCACCTTGGGTCTATTATAAACGAAATTACTATGAACATTCCTGGACAAATCTTTTTGAGGAAATGTGTTTTGAATTCTGTTTGGGAAAATTCCTAAGAGTGGAATTTCTGGGACATGTGGTAAGTATAATTTTAACTTTTCAAGAAACTGTCAGAAAGTCTTTCAAAGTGATTGCCTTTTCACCAACAACAAATGGGACCATTCCAGTTGTTCCATATCCTCAAAAATACTTGAGATTGTCAGACTTTTTAATTTTAGCAGTTCTGAGGGGTGTGTAGTGGTATTTCATTCTGTTTTTTTTACATTTCCCTGATGACTAATGAGACTGAGCATTTTTCCATGAGCTCATTAGCAATTTGTATGCATACTTTTGTGAATGTTTGTTCAAATCTTTTGATCATTTTTATTGCATTGTTTGCTTTCTTATTTTAAATTTTAAGAATTCTTTATATATCTTCTGGATACAAACCTTTTTCCGTTACACATATTGTAAATATTTTCTCCAAGTTTCCCACTTCATTTTCTTAACCATATCTCTCAAGGAGCCTAAGATTTTAATTTTGGTATGTCCAATATCTACGTGTGCTTCACTACTCCGCCACTACATCTTTATTCTGGAAATCAGATAATGCAATTCTCTATATTTGTTGGGGTTTTTTTCAAAAATGTTTGCTCTGTTTTAGATCCTATGTATTTCCACATAAGTTTGGGGGTATGTTTGTCAAGTTATGCAAGATGCTTGCTACAATTTTGATTTTGACTGCACTGAATTGATAGATCAACTTGAGGAGAATTGATATCCTAAAGTACTGGATTTCCTGATACAGGACCATGGTTTATCTTTACATTTATTTTGATCTTTAGTTTCTTTCAGCAGTGTTTTGTAGTTTTCACTATATATGTTTTCTACATATTTTCTTAAATTTATTCCCAAGTATTTCATGTTTTTGGAAACTATCATAAATTATGTACACATATTTATATACACACAATTTGAATTTCCAATTAGTCATTACTAGCATACATGAATACAATTGAGTTTTTGTATATATATCTATAATTGCAACCCTGCTAAATTAAATTCTTAGTTCTACAAGTTTATTGTAGATCTCTTAGGATTTTCTAAATACATGATCATGCTATCTGCAAATAAAGACATACTTATTGCTTTTTGAACCAGAAAGTTGTGACGGAGTTTTTGTTCTTTTAGTTCGGAAAATCCAACAAGGCTCTGCTGCGCCTCACACTCACCGGCTCACCTCCTGGAAGGGCCTCGTGAATCTGAGGGCCCCTCCGAAGAGAAGCCATCAGCTGCCCTGTCCTTTCCCAAGTTCTAAAAACGTAGCTGCCTGTAGAGTCTATATTTATATAATGACTTATTAGAAGAGACAGGTGGTTGGGTTTTTTTCCCAACTATAATCTTGTTTTTAAAATAAAAATAACTTTCTTTTTTCATTTTTAAAAAAGTACATTGATTTTTTTTGGTTTAATGTGAAAGGAACAAAAGAGACATATTATTAAAAATACACTCTCCTGGGCTCTTTTTCTGACACATATCTCCTACACATGTTTGTTGTTGCTAGTGCCATGGGGTCTATTCTGACTCGCGAAGACCCTGTGTACAACAGAGCTGAACCCTGTCAGGGCTTTTTGAGCCATCCTCTCACCTTCTGGCACTGTAGCAGACAATGCTCTGCTGCTATTCATTGGGTTTTCCGTGGCCAATATTTTCGGAAGTGGATGACTTCTTCCTAGTCTGGCTTAGTCTAGAAGCTCTCCCGAAATCTGTCCAAGATGAGTGACCCCGGTGGCACTTGAAACACCGATGGCATAGCTTTCAGCATCACTGCAACACCCAGTGCCACAGTACGCCAACCAACAGAGGGCAAACGGGTGATGTGGTTCCCTGACCGGGAAAGAACTGGCGGGCACCGTGGAATCCAGCGTGTGAAATCTCAACCACTAGATCACAACTATGCATTTCAGTGGAAGGAAAATGGAGGTCATTCGTAGCAGAAAAGACAGCAGGTGGAAGGAGGCTTATCCTGGGAGCAGAGGAGGGGAAGAGGCAAGTCCCCAGAGAAGTGGCCATGGCCAACAGGCCCCTGAGAAGACCCTGCCCTTCCAGCCTGGGAGAGGCCCAGGAATTCACAAAGGAGGGAGCGCATCAGGGCATCAAAGCCCAGGCTGGCGCTGTTCGAAGGGACTTGGGGTGCCGGCGAGCTACGCGGACCCGCAGACCCGGCGCGGCCGCTGGGCGGGGCTGCTCCCGACGACGGAGGCCTCACGTGACCGGCGCCGCCGACTCGCGCGCCTCGCTCCCGCGTCGAGCCCGGCGTCTCTCGCCCCCTTCTCGGTCCCTGCTGCCGGGGGCGGCCACGAAGAGTAGGAGGCGGAGGGGGAGCAGGTAAGGGACCCGCCGGGGTTCCCTGCGGTGGGTGCGGGAGGGCGGCCGCGGCCTGCGGACCCTCTCGGGGTCCAGCTGCCCCAGGCGGAGGTGCGCAGAGCCCGCAGCCCCCACGCCCCCCGCGGCCCCGCGTTGGGCCGCAGACCTTGCGGGGAGGGCTGCGCGGCCCTGAGGCGACAGCCTTCGGAAACCTGCCTCCCGCGTCGCCAAAAGCTTTTGCGACACCCCGCCGCCCTTCCTCCTTGCTGTAGAAAATGGTGGTCCGCGTCGGGGTTGGGGGGGGGCGCAAGGGGGAATGGCTGGCGCGGGTGGCTGGTTGGGGGCCAGGGGAAGCGGCCGGGGGTGGCGGGGGGCGCCGATGGCTCGACTGCCGCAGCTCCCGCCCCGCTGCCCCCACCCGGCCCTCTGCAGGTCTGCAGCTCTGAGGGTCGCGGCGGCGCACTCGCGGCGAGAATCGGACAGAGGAGGAGACGACGGCAAGGATAGGCCCAGGTCGGTGCGGGCGCGGGCGCGGGGAGCCTGTGGGAAGCCCTGAGACCCCAAGTCCTCCCCTCAACCGCGTCCTCCATTTTGGTGTCGCAGGGGCCTGGGGAGGGATCGGCAGGGAAAATGGTGGGTTTGGGGCGGGGGAGGGGAGAGGAGCGAGAGGGACGGGGGAGAGCTCGGGCTGGGGGCCCCCTAGAGGGCGCAGGGAGCCGCTCAGGTGGGAAAAATGAAATTTGGAGAACTCTCTGAACTCCTGGGCTCTGAATCGCGAAAGGTGCATAGTAGGGCCTCTGTCCTCGGTGCTGATCAGCGCTCAAGAAAATAATCCCTTCTCTTGTCTCCTGCCCCTAGGAGCAATGGCGTCCAAAGAGGAACAAGCAGTAAAAAACCTCAACATGGAAAATGCCAACCAGGAAAATGAAAAAAAGGATGAAAAGGAACACGATGCTAGTAAAGGAGAGCCCTTGGCCCTCCCTTTGGAAGCTGGTGAATGCTGTGTGCCTAGAGGAAATCGTAGACGGTTCCGTGTTAGGCAGCCCATCCTGCAATATAGATGGGACATGACCCAGAGGCTTGGAGAGCCACAGGCAAGGATGAGAGAAGAGAATATGGAAAGAATTGGGGAGGAGGTGAGACAGCTGAGGGAAAAGCTGAGGGAAAAGCAGTTGAGTCATAGTTTGCGGGCAGTTAGCATTGACCCCCCTCACCATGACCATCATGATGAGTTTTGCCTTATGCCTTGAATCCTGATGTTTTCCCTGACGTTAATAGGGAGACACCTGCTTCCTAAACTTACATGTTCGTGATGTACCTTTGTTGTAAACCTTTTGGTGTCATTCATTTCTGGTGGGTCTCCTATTACCAGCTTCTAACTGAATGTTGTGTTTTTGACCCAGTCTGTAAGTTTCTGTCAGCAGGGAAGTTTTACCTATTGCATGGAAAGATGCTCATTATATATTGTGAAGTTAATAAAGCAGTTTAAAAAAAACATTCTCTGTATTCTTTACTTCGTCTTATATATTCTATATATGGACACAGTGTAAGAGTATATAAAGCATAAAGTTAAAGTGTTCATCTCTTTATGATAGTAAGATGAATAATTTTGACTTATATTTTCTTTTTCAAAACTGAACACATTATTTAATGAAGGAGCTTGATCACCTGATAACAGTAATGTGAGCACTTACCAAACACTGTGACAGAATCTCCTTTTTAGCTTTCTCCTGGGTCTCTTATTTAAAAGTATAAACCTAATGTTAAGAGACAAATCTCTTTAAAAATCGTATCTATTAGCAAGATTAAGATAATAATTACCTCCCAGGGTCACTGTGTGTGCTTGAGGCACTAGGTTTGTGAGCTTTCACCAAACTCTTGTTCCTACTGGCATATGCATGACCCAACCCTTCAGATATTCCCGTCAGCTATTTGGGGAAGTTCCCAAAGCCAGGTCTTCCCTATGCTCACAAGTCCAGTAGGCTAAGGAGTAGGTACTTGCATTCGTCTGTTGCTGTGCCCCATTCCCATCCTACCCCAGGTATTGATGTTCAGGAATCCTCAAGGTGAGGAAAGTCTCACTGATTTCTCTGGAACTCCCAATAAACTGAATCTTTACTCTCTTTTATAAAAGTGTGGATAAACCCCCTCTCCCTGTTTAGCTTCATGGAGAGACCTTGTCTCTCTGGTTCTCTCTTTCCTTAGGTGTAGTTCTCTTCCAAGAAACCTCCCTGGTTCGTTAGACTAGACAAGATGTGTGAGGAACACAGCTCACTTTCAATCTGAGAAAGTCTCACCTCACACCAGCCCCCTGAAACCTGTGAATGTAAAGAATTACCCAAGGGGCTGGACCAGTGGCATAGTGGTTAAGTTCACTTGCTCTGCTTTGGTGCGCGGGGTTTGCTGGTTTGGATTCTGGGTGTGGACTTGCACACCACTCATCAAGCCATGCTGTGACAGCATCCCACATAGAAGAGCTAGAAGGACTTACAACTAGAATATACAACTATGTACTGGGCCTTTGGGGAGAGGGAAAAAAAGAGGAAGATTGGTAACATGTTAGCTCAGGGCCAATCTGCCTCACACGCACAAAAAAATCCACTAAAAAAGAAAAAAGAAGTACCCTGTATTGAGTTGGATGCCAGAAGATCATGTCAGTGAATTCAGTGGATACTCAGATATAGAGAGATTTATGAGAAGTCCATGGGAGGACTATTGGGTTTAAGTGTCCCACTAGAACTTGGGAAATAAAGTTGCCTTGGAGTGTGCTAAGTAGGTGAAATAAATGTCATGTATGAAGACAGTTTTTTGTAGAAATAAACTTAGAAGTTAGGATTCTAGAACAAAATTTGCCAACGACAGCCCATGAACCAAAACTAAACTACTGATTATTTTATTGGCCAATGAGCTAAGAATAAATTTTACATTTTTAATGGTTGAAAAACTGAAGAATATTTTGTGAAATGTAAAAATTATATGAAATTCAAATTTTGGTGTCCATAAATAAAGTTTTATTGGAATACAGCCATACTTATTAATTTACATAATATTTATGGCTGGTTTTGCACTGCAATGGCAGAGTTGAGTAGTTGTGAAAGAAACAGTATGGCCCACCTGCAAAGCCTACATATTTATTTTCTGGCCCTAACAAAAAATTTGCCAACCCCTGTTCTAGACTATAACATCACAATAGCACTTAGGAAACCAAAGGGAAAAGCGGATAGGCAGGTGAAAACATCATGTAACACAGCAAACTCCAGATATCATGAATAAAATGCCTAAGCAATTCCAAAGCCCTCCCTCCTCTAGGTGCTTGAGACACAAGGCACATTCATGCAAAACAAAGGTTTGTAAAGAGAAAGGCTGAAGTTGAAAAGGCAGGAAAACAGATGAACAGAGAAGCTTATGCCCTACCATACTTCTTACTCTCAACTGCCAGTGTTAGCACCAGTTTCTATGGAAAACAGAAGTATTCTGGCTTCATTGGCCTAAGGACATTTAGCAGTTCCTTCATGAAGAGAAACTGGAAGGTCACATGTGAATCCGTGGCATATCGTGATAGAAGATTAGACATGCATATGCCCTGAAAAATGTACATCTCTTGAGTCTAGGCTGATCCAAGTTGCCCTGTCAACCTCAGAGAAGGATGGGTTTAGGATTCTAGCTTCTGGAGAGAAAGCCTTCTACTAACCGGCTTCCCTTGGTTCTTAACAGAATGTTTGGATCTGAAAAGGCATCTGAGGGAGTAGTATGCAAGTGGTCAGGCTCCACGTAAAATGCGCAGGCAAAAAGCAACCAGCATAATGTGAACAAAAGTCAGTAAGGGAACAGGGCATGAGATTCCCTTGGGGGGAGCAGCCATATTTTTGGTTCTGGCTGCATTTGCATATTTATGTCATTTCTATATGTTAGGGGTGAGCCTCCTTTTCTTCCTCAGAATAGCCATTCTCCACAAAAGGATAGACAAATTCCTCCCATAAATACCTAAAAGTCGAGCAAAGAGAAGGCAATGAGATAAGGGGGTGTGCCCTGCTTGTCAAAGAAAAAGGATGTTCAAGAAAGAGGTTTGAGCTGTAGCTATGGATTGGACCATTGGAACTTTGGCATATCATGTTCATCTAGTAGATAATTAGTGAATGAAAAACTGAATAAGATAAGTATGGATCTAGTGGTATTCAGCAAATGATTAACAAATATACATATTTGAATTCTTATGTATTTCTAACAAAATTGAGATAATTCAGATAATATCTCATGATTTTGAATAAAAATAATTAGCTTTTTTTCTTAAAAAATTCAAGTCCATTGAAGGAAATTCAGAAAATAAACTTAAGGGCCACTTTGTGACCAAAGAAAACAGTGCAGTTTGAACTTTCTAGTCAGAGGCAGAGCATGGAGAGTACACAGACACTGGACTTTTCCAGGAAGTCCAGGTGGCATAGGAAATGCACTTTGGTTAGAAGTGAAATAAAACCTTCATGATGAATCATCATTTAAAACATCAAGCCACATTTATGCTTCAAATGAAAATGGAGTAACAGAGACTGGATTTACCTCCCTAACTGAAACAACTAAAACTTGGACAAAATATATGAAACAACAGTTTTCAGTTATTGAACATCAGACAGTGGAGGGCAAAGTTCCCTGAGAAAGGGAAACAAATACATGAGCCTTCTGATTGCCCCCAGCTCACTGTGTATTTTAGGATTTATAACATGTGGAAGCAAAATGTGTATCAATAATAGCACAAAGGCCAGGTGAGAGGGAATGGAAGGACGCAATTTTAAAGTTCTTCGTCTACATATTGATATCACTTGAAGGTAGATTCTGAAATGTATATTATAAACCTTAAAACAACCATGAAAGAAGTCGTAGCTAATATGCCAACATATGAGATAAAATGGAATCTTCAAAATACTCAATCAAAACATGTTAGAGGAAAAAGAGAACAAAGAATAGATGAGACAAATGGAAACAAACAGCAAAATGGTTGATTTAAACCCAAACCTATCAATATCAATAATCACATTAATCTAAATGGTTTAAACACTTCAATTATAAAGCAGAGATTGTCAGATTGTATAGAAAGGGAAGACACAAATACATGCTGCCTATAAGAATGCTATTTTAAATTTAAAGATACAAATTGATTACAGGTAAAAGAATGGAAAAAGATAATCTTTTTTTTTTTTAGATTTTATTTTTTTTTCCTTTTTCTCCCCAAAGCCCCCCAGTACATAGCTGTATATTCTTCTTGTGGGTCCTTCTAGTTGTGGCATGTGGGACGCTGCCTGAGCGTGGCTTGATGAGCAGTGCCCTGTCGGCGCCCAGGATTGGAACCAACGAAACACTGGGCCGCCTGCAGTGGAGCGTGTGAACTTAACCACTCAGCCACGGGGCCAGCCCCGAAAAAGATAATCTTAACATCACTCAAAACAAAACTTGAGTGACTAGATCAATGTCAGATACAATAAACTTCATAGCAAATAATAATACCAGGGATATTATGATTATAGAAAGTCATTACATAATCTTAAATGGTGAGTTTGTCAAGAGCATAGAACAATCCTAAGCATTCACATATTACAGTGCTTCAAAATACATGAAGCAAAAACTGATAGAACTGCAAGGAGAAACAGACAAAACTACAATTACCACTCAGAGATTTCAGTACCTTCTCTAAAAAATTGATAGAACAAGTAGACAGAAAATCAGCAAGTACATATAAGGCTTGAACAACACTATGAACCAAATTATCTAGTTGACAGTTGTGGAACTTGTCACCAACAACAGTAGAATGTACATTTGCTCCACATGCACATGGAACATTTACCAAGATAGTCCATATTTAGGGCCATAAAATAAGTCTCAAAGATGTTAACAGGATTCAAATCATAAAATTCATGTTCTCTGAGCACAATAAAATTAAATGAGAAACTAATAACAGAAAGATCTCCGGAAAATACCCAAATATTTAAATTAACATCAAATAACACATGTCTAAATAACCCAAAAGAGAAATCAAAACAGAAATTGTAAGGTACTTTGAACTGAGTGAAAATGAAAATTCAAAATACGATAATTTGTGAGATGTGGCAAAAGAAGTTCTCAAGGGGAAATGTATAGCACTAAATATATATATTAGAATTGAAGAAAGCCCTATAGCTATTAAATAAATGAAATGTTTATTCAAAACACTTACTCAAAAGACAACTCTAGGTTGAGATTGCTTTATTGGTAATTCTACCAAACATTTAAGAATGACATAGGGCTGGCCCAGTGGCGCAGCGGTTAAGTGTGCACACTCCGCTTCTCAGCGGCCTGGGGTTCACCGGTTCGCATCCCAGGTGCGGACATGGCACCGCTTGGCACACCATGCTGTGGTAGGCGTCCCACATATAAAGTAGAGGAAGATGGGTACGGATGTGAGCTCAGGGCCAGGCTTCCTCAGCAAAAAGAGGAGGACTGGCCGTAGTTGGCTCAGGGCTAATCTTCCTCAGAAAAAAAAGAAAAGAATGACCTAACACCCATTCTATGCAAACTGTTTCAGAAAATTTAAGAGAAGGGAATGGTTCCCAACTCACCCTACAAGGCTAGAATTACCCAGATATCTAACCAGACAATTATATTACAAGAAAAGTTAACTACAAACCAATCTTCTTAATGGATAGATATGTAAAAATTCTTAAAAAAACTTTAGTAAAACTGAATCCAAATATATATGAAAAATACAATGTGCCATGACCAAGTAAGGTTTATCCCAAGGATTCAAGGTATGGTTAACATTTGAAAATCATTGTAATTCACCACATTAACATGAAAGAGAAAAACGATATGATCATCTCAATGGAGAACAAAAAGTTTGCTAAAATTAAAAAATCCATTACCAATTAAAATACTCAGCAATCAGGTATAGAAGAGACCTTCCTCAACCTAATAAGATTCATTTACAAAAAGCATACATAATTATGTGTGCCTGAAGATTAAATGTTTTCCGCCTAAGATGAGAAACAAGGCAAAAACTGAACAAATTAGATTCAACATTGTATTAAAGGTTCTAGCCAGTACAATAAGATAGGAAAAGGAAGAAAAGTCATACAGATTACAAAGGAAGAAATAGAACAATCTCTTTTTATAAAAAACATAATTGTCTATGTAGAACATCCTATGTAACATACAAAAAGCTACTAGAGCTAATAAGTGAGTTTAGAAAGGTTGCAGGATACAAGATCAATATACAAATTTAGTTGTATTTCTTGTTTTTTGAGACTGCTGTAAACAATTACCATAAACCTGGTGACTCAAAAGAACCCATACATTTATTCTCTCATAGTTCTGTAGGTCAGAAGTCCAAATCATGGTATCAGCAGTGCTATGTTTTCTCTGAAGGCTCTAGGGAAGAATCCTTCCCTACCTCTTCCAGCTTCTGGTGGCCCTAGGCATTCCTTGGCATGTGGAAGCATAACTCCAATTTCTGCTTCTCTGTGTGACTCTTTGTGTGTGCTTTCTAGCTCTTCAAAGGATATACTCATTGAATTTAGGGCCCACCCTAATACAGTATGATCTCATCTCAATTCTTAACTAATTACATCTGTAAAGACTCTATTTACAAATAAGGTCACATTCTGAGGTGCTGGGCGAACATGAATTTTAGGAGAAAATATTCAGCCTTCTATGAGCAATGAACAGCCAGATTAAAATTTAAAACAATATCATTTACAACAGCATCAGAAATATGAAATAATTAGGGATAAATTTGACAAAAGAGGTTCAAAACTTGCACACTGAAAACCACAAAACATTGACATAAAATAAATCCCAGTATTTTTTATAGAAATTGACAATCTGATTCTAAAATTTATATTAAAAAGTCCAAAGAACTGAGAATAGCAGAAACAACTTTGAAAAGAGGAACCTTTTGAAGGACTTACTTTAAAGGTACAGTAATCAAAACAGTGTGGTATTGGTGTAAAATAGATAAACTGATCAATGGAATAGAATAGAGAGTCAAGAAATAGAAATACATATATGCTTTTGACAAAGATTCCAAGGCAGTTCAATGGAAGAATAAACACTCTTTTCAGCAATTGGTGTTGGAGTAATTGGTTCCAGTTGATCCTTTCTCAATGATCATCATCATCATCATCATAATTAGAAGAACTGTATCTTACATCATATACAAGGGTTGAGTCAAACTGTATCATAGACCTAAATGTAAGAGGTAAAACAAAATTTCTAGAAGAAAACATAGAAGAAACTCTTAGAGACCTTAAGGTGGCAAAAAATTTTTAAATTAGAACCCAAACACACAACTAACAGAAAGCAAATCAATATACTGGATTTTATCAAAATGTAGCCTTTTTTCTCTTCAAAAGACACTTTTGAGAGGGTCAGCCCCGTGGCCAAGTGGTTAAAGTTCTGTGCGCTCTGCTTCCACAGCCCAGGTTCTCTGGGTTCAGATCCTGGGCACAGACCTACTCCACTCATCAGCCATGCTGTGGTGGCATCCTACAGACAAAATAGAGGAAGATTGGCATAGACGTTAGCTCAGTGTTAATCTTCCTCAAGCAAAAAAAGAGGAAGATTGGCAATGGATGTTAGCTCAGGGCGAATCTTCCTCACCAAAAAAAGAAAGAAAGAAAGAAAGAAAGAAAGAAAGAAAGAAAGAAAGACACTTTTGATTATCAGAGATGGATAGAGACAAGTTGGCAGAAATCTCAAGACTCCTATTTCCAACAATAAATAAGTACACATGCTAAGAGAGTACAAGTGTCTTGCCTGAAAGCCACACAGCTGAGAAGCTTCAGGGCCACAACCAGACCTGAGCTGTATCTGAATTTATCAAACAGCAAAAATCTGACCTGCAGACTTTCAGCTCTGGACAAGATGGAGCAACCTCATCCCTTCCATGCCTTTCTTCTTACAACTGAAAAACTGTAGACACAAGACAACAAATAAGTATACGCAGACACTGGAAGACAGAAAGACAAAGACGGACTGCCTAGAGACCTTTAGGCTTGCTTGAACGACAGAGCAGCGAATCCCTTTAGTTTCCTTATTATCTCCCATATATCCTGGACATGGCACTCACTGAAAAAGCCTCCAATCAAAAACATCCAACAGTCACGGGCAATAAAAGCTCCGAGAAAAACTTGTTTCCCATACCACAGACCAAGAAAATGGTTAAGAGAAGAGAAAACATTTTTGGCAATAAGTACCATATTCTAGAAAAATGCCAAAAGAAAAACTGACTCCTTCCCAATCTTGCAGTTTTTCTGGGGGCTGGGGGCAGGGGCAAGAGAGAGCTGATCTTTCATCTCATTCCACTACCTACCATGTGGAAGCAGGTAACGTCTCTCTGATTCTCCAGCCCAGATACTGTTGGCAGAACTGAAAGAGCTAGTTAACCTCTGCCAGGAGGACGCAGACGGTGCCCTGACTACCTTTCCAGAGTAGTGTCAGATGGGTCCAATGGCGAACTGAGCCTCTACTCCTACCCAACAGCAACAAGATTTAATGAGGCTATGCAAGGTTGGGCCAGTCACCACTAGGTTTCATCTCCTCCTCAGTTCCACAGGATCTAGTGGGAAGCTGAGTCTGTACCTCCACCTGGCATCAAGGAGTCATTCAAGGGGTGGGAGGTGGAGTTGGTTGGCACCCAGCTTTCCCCTTCTCCTCCCTTGGTGTGAGCAATATCAAACAGGAAGTTGAGCCACCCTGCAGCAATCAGCCGGTGTCAGTTAGCCCTCTCGTAGCACCATCCTTGGTGGAAACTGAGCCCAGCAGAGAGCTCATCTTATATCCCTACTTGGAGGCTAAGGAGATGGTGACAGTTGATGCCCACAGTTGATGGTAACATGTTAGCTCAGGGCCAATCTTGCTCACCCGAAACAAAAAATCCACTAAAAAAAAAGAATTACCCTGTATTGAGTTGGATGCCCCACTTTTGCCAAGAAAGTGTCAGCAGGGCCAAAGGGGAAGCTGAACTTCCGTGCCACACATCTGCAATGATGCAGTGTGAACCAGCCCTGAATTTTTGCTGCGGTGAGGTCAGCAGGACCCAGGGTGAAGCTAAACATACACACCCTCCCAGTGCTGATGCTACACCTCAACAGGGGACCTGCCTGTGAGAAATATGATCAAATAGGCTCCACAGTCCCATAATAACCAAAGTGTCCAGCATATATTCAGACTGAAAACGGTAAACAGTTAGCCACTGATGATTAAGTAGCTAGTAACTAACGTTTTTTTGCAATTACTGTTTATAGCTTTTAGTTGTTTACCCACCCATTTTTAACTCTGCTGTTTAGGCACTATGCTATCTGACTCCCACTAGGTTCCTATAGATAATGTCTCCCTGGAGCCTGGGTCACCATGGTAATGGGTGTTTGAGCTGTTTTTCAGGAATTAGAACCCCTTGTCCACTTCAGGCTGGTTGAGACCACCAACCCATCAACTGGGCCCATGCAGATGTCCGACAAGTGACCTTTCGACATCAAGAGGCTAAAAACTCCACCCTCCGATCATGCTAACGCCACCATTTTGTGAACATGTCTTATGAAGAGGCACGAAGTCTGACTACACTTGCGCAGATCATCGATTACCTCACCTCTTCTCACCTGCAATCGTCTATCTCCACATTTCGGACCACCTTGCCCCCCACCCCATAAATATCCCTGAGTCCCCATTTTCGGGGAGGCGGATTTGAGATTCACTCTCCAATTTCCTCACTTGGCTGCCTTGTGATTAAACTCTCTCTGTGCTGCAGTCTTGTCTCAGTGTTTGGCTTTCTGGGCGATGGGTGAAAACCAACCTGGTTCGGTAACAAAACCTGTGCACAAATGTTCAAAACAAGTTTATATTTAATAACCAAAAGGTGAAAACAACCCAAATGTTCTCCAACAGGTGATTGATTAAACAGTCTGTGGTACATCCATATCATGGAATACTACTCAGCGATAAAAATGAATGAACTATTGATGTACATAACAATTGGACAGATCTTAAGGAAATTGTGCTGTCCAAAAAAAAACCCTCTCAAATGGTACATCCAATTATATAACATTCTTAAACAGCAGTTATAGAGATGGAGTTTAGTGGTTGCCAGAGGTTAGGAGGGGAGGAGGGAAAGAGGTGACTGTGGCTATAAAAGGGTAGAATCAGGGATCACTCATGTATCTTGCCTGTAGTGGTAGTCATACAAATCTACACATGTGACAAACTTGCATAGAACTAAATACATAAACACACACACACGCAAGTGAGTTCATGTGGAAGTGGTGAAATCTGAATAAGGTCAACTGATTATAGCTATGTCAGTTTCCTGGTTGTGGCATTGTTACTATAGTTATGCAAACATTACCATTGGGGGAAACTGGGCAAATGGTACAAGGGATCTCTATGGTATTCATTTTTGTTTTAATAACAGCTTTATTAAGATATAACACATATACAACAAAATTCACCCATTTAAAGTGTAGAATTCAAAACGTTTTACATATTCACAGGTATGTACAACCAAAATCACCATAAATTTTAAAGCATTTTCATCACCTCAATAAAAACGTCTTACTACTTAACTGTGATTCCTATACCCTCACCTCCTGAAGTTCTAACCAACCACTAATTTTCTTCATGTCTCTATGGATTTGCCAATTCTGAACATTTCATATGCATGGAATCATATAATGTGTGGTCTTTGTGATTGACCTTTTGCACTTAGCTCAAGGTTATCTTTATTGTAGCATGTACAGTACTTCATTTCTTTTAATAGCTGAATAATATTTAATTGTATGGCTATAGCACATATTGTTTATCCACTTACCAGTTAAAGGACATTTGGATTGTTTCACATTTTGGTTATTATGAACAGTGTTGGTAAAAACATTCATATACAAGTTTTTGTGTGGACACCTATTTTCATTTTTCCTGGGTAGATAGCGAAGAGTGGAATTGCTAGGTCAAACGGTAATTCTGTGTCTAAAGTTATAAGGAATGGCCAGACCATTTTCCGAAGCGGCTTTAACATTTTACATCTGATATTTACATTTTACCATCATTCTATGAGGGCTCTGATTTTTCCACATCCTGGTCAACATTTGCTATTATCTGACTTTTTTTTATTATAGTTATCCTAGGATATGTGAAGTTGCATCTCCTCATGGTTTTGCTATGCATTTTACTGATGATTAATAAAGTCGAGCTATTTTTGATGGGCTTATTGCCCATTTGCATATCTTCTTTTTAGAATTGACTATTAGGATGCTTTGAACGTTTTTTTATTTTTGCTTTTTACTGTGGTAAAACATACATAACATAATTTGATTACCATTTTAACTATTTTTAGGTGTATAGTTCAGTGCCATTAGGTACATTCACATTGTTGTGCAACCATCACCATTATCTATCTCCACATCTTTTTCATCATTCCAAACTAAAATTCTGTACCCATCAAATAGCTCTCCAGTCTTACTTACCCCAAGCCCCTAGTAATCACTATTCTATTTTCTGTATCTATGAATTTGACTATTCTAAGTACCCCATATAAGAGAAATCATATAATATTTGTTTTTTTTTGTGCCTGACTTATTTCACTTAGCATAATATCTTCAAGGTCCATCCATGTTGAAGCATGTGTAAGACTCTTATTCCTTTTTAAGGCTGAATAATATCTCATTGCATGTGTATACCACATTTTCTTTATCCATTCATCTGTCGATGGACATTTGTATTGTTTCCACATTTTGGGTATTGTGAATAATGCTGTTATGAATATTGGTGTACAAATATCTGAGTCTCTGTTTTCAAGTTTTTGGGGAATATACCTGGAGGTGGAATTACTGGATCATATGGTAATTTTATACATAACTATTTTTGAGGAGCCCTCATGTTGTTTTCCACAGTGGCTACTCCATATTATATTCTTACTAGCAAAGCACAAGGGTCCCAATTTTACCACACCCTGGCCAACACTTGTTATTTTTTGTTATTTATTTATTTTATAATAGTAGTGCAAAGTTATATCTCATTGTGGTTTTGAATGGATTTCCCTAATGACTAGTGAAGTTGAGCACTTTTCATGTGCTTATTGGCCATTTGTACATCTTCTTTGGATAACTATCTATTCCAATCCTTTCCTCATTTTTGAATTGCGTTGTTTGTTTTTTTGCTTTTGAGTTGAAGGATTTCTTTATATTCTAGATATTAATCTTTTATTATGTGTATGATTTGTAAATATCTTCTCTCACTCCATGAGTTGCTTTTTTGATATATATCGATAGTGTCTTTTGATGCAGAAAGTTTTCACTTTTGATGATGTCCAATTTATCCATTTTTCTGGTTACCTGTGCTTTTGGTGGCATATACAAGAAACCACTGTCAAATCCAATGATGTGAACCTTTCTCCTTATGTTTTCTTCTAAAAATTTTATAATTTTAGATCTGATGTCTAGATCTTTAGTCCATTTTGAGTTAATTTTTGTACATGGTGTCAAGTAAGGTGCCAACTTCATTCTTTTGTATTCGATATTCAGATTTCTCAACACTATTTGTTGAAAAGACTGCCCTCTCCCCATTGAATGGTCTTGGCACCCTTGTCAAAATTCATTTGGCTTATGTGCAAGAGTTTATTTCTGGGCTCTCCATGCCATTCCATTGGTCTATATGTCTGTCTTTATGCCAGTACCACACTGTTTGATTACTGTAGCTTTGTAGCAAGTTTTGAAATCAGAAAGTGTGAGTCTTCCAAATTTGGTCTTCTATTTCAAGGTTGTTTCGGATATTTTGAGTCCCTGGAGATTCCATATGAATTTTAAGATGGATTTTTCTATACCTGCAAAAAACTTCATTGGGATTTTGATACCAAGTTGAATCTGTAAATTGCTTTGGGTATTGACATCTTAACAATAGTCTTCCATGCCATGAACACAAGATGCCTTTCCATTTATTTGGCTTCTTTCATTTCTTTCAGCAATGTTTTGTAGTTTTCAGTGTAAAAGTGTTTTGTGACTTTGGTTACATTTATACCAAAATATTTTATTGTTTTTGAAGCTATTGTTAAGAAATTGTTCTCTTAATTTTTTTTCCCAAGATTGTTCACGTTGGTGTATAGAAACACAACCAATTTTTTAAATTAAGATTATGATAGTTAATAACCTTGTGAAATTACAGTTGTACATCATTATTAGTCATGTTGTAGGTACACCACTTCACCCTTAGTGCCGTCCCCCCACCCCCACTTTTCCCTGGAAACACAACCAATTTTTATGGGTTGATTTTGTATCCTGTAACTTTGCTGAATTTATTTATTAGTTCTAACAGTTTTATTGAGGATTCTTTAGGGTTTCCAACCTATAAGGTTCACATTATCTGTGAAAAAAAATATTTACTTCTTCCTTTCCATATGGATGCTTTTTTATGCCTAACTACTTGGGCTAAGCCTTCCAGTTCTATGTTGAGTAGAAGTGGTCAAGGTAACACCCTTCTCTTGCTTCTGATCTTAAAGGAAAAGCTTTCAGTCTTTCACTACTGAGTACGATGTTAGTTGTGGGCTTTTCATATATGGCATCTATTATGTTGAGGTAGTTTCCTACTATTCCTAGTTTGTTGAGTGTTTTTATCATGAAAGAGGGTTGAATTTTGTCAAATGTTTTTCTTGCATCCATTGAGATAATCATGTATTTTCCCCCTTCATTTTGTTAATGTGCTTTATTACATTGATTGATTTTTGTATGTTAAACAATTCTTACATCCAGGAACAAAGCCCACTTGGTCATGGTGTATAATCCTTTTAAGGTGCTGTTGAATTCAATTTGCTAGTATTTTTGAATTAATATTCATATGGGATATTGGTTTATAGTTTTCAATCCTTGTTGTGTCTTTGTCTAGCTTTAGTATTAGGTTATAGCTGGCCTGATAGAATGAGTTATGAAGTGTTCCTTCCTCTTTAATTTTTCAGAAGCATTTGAGAAAGATTGGTGTTAATTTTTCTTTAAATGTTTAATATAATTTACCAATGACACCATCTAGTCCTTGGCTTTTCTTTGTTAAGAGATTTTTGATTGTTGATTCAATCACCTTACTCATTATCGCTATGTTCATATTTTCTATTTCTTCCTTATTCAGTCTTTGTAGGTTATGTTTCTAGGAATTTGTCCATTTCATCCAGGTTATCCAAAGTGTTGGCATACAACTGTTCATAATCCTCTCTTATAATCCTTTTTATATATGTAAAACTAGTGGTAATGTCCTCTCTTTCGTTTTGATTTTAGGTATGTAGATCTTCTCTTTTTTCCCTAGTCAACCTAACTAAAGGTTTGTCAATTCTGTTGATCTTTTTGAAAAGCCAACTCTTGGTTTCATTGATTTGTCTCTATTGCTTTTCTATTCTTTATTACATTTATCTACTCTAATCTTTATTATTTCCTTCATTTTGCTAGCTTTAGGTTTAATTTATTCTTCTTTTTCTACTTCTTTTATGTGCAGAGTTAGCTTGCTGGTGTGAGATCTTTTTTAATGTGTTTATTGGTATAAGTTTCCCTCTAAGCATTGCTTTCATTGCCTCCCATAAGTTTTGGTACATTGTGTCTTCATTTCCATTTGTCTCAGATATTTTCTAAGTTCCTTTATGATTTCTTCTTTGACCGATTGGTGTTTTAAAATTTAACTTCTACATTTTTGTGAATTTTCCAATTTTCTTTCTGCCATTGATTTCTAGTTTCATGCCATTGTAATAAGAAAAGATACTTTGATAGATCATATGTTAGGCTACAAAACAAATCTTAATAAATTTAAAGATTGAAATCATATCAAGTATCTTTTCTGACCACAGTGGTATGAAACTAGAAATCAATTACAGTCATGCATCATTTAATGATGGGGATATGTTCTGAGAAATGCATCATTAAGAGATTTCATCACTGTATGAACATCATAGAGTGTACTTACACAAACCTAGATGGTATAGCCTTCTATACACCTAAGTTATATGGTGCTAATCTTATTGGACCATTGTATATGCAGTCTGTCATTGACCAAAACGTCATCATGCAGGACATGACTGTACAAGAAGAAAACTGCAAAATCCACAAAAATATGGAGATTAAACAACATTCTATGAACAACAAATGTGTCAAAGAATAAATAAAAAAATACCTTGAGACAAATGAAAATGGAAATACAACATACCAAAATTCATGGGATGCAGCAAAAGCAGCTATAAGATGGAAGTTCATAGTGATAAATGCCTACATCAAGAAACATGAAAAATCTCAAATAAACAACCTAGCTTTACAAATCAAGGAACTAGAAAAAAAAGAAGCCCAAATTTAGTAGAAGGAAGGAAATAACAATGATCGGAGCAGAAATAAATGAAATAAAGACTAAAAAGGCAACAGAAATGATCAGTGAAACTGAGCTTTTTTTTTTAAAGATAAATGAAATTGACAAACCTTTAGCTAGATTCACTCAGAAAAAAAAGAGCTCAAATAAATAAAATCAGAAATGAAAGAGGAGATGTTACAACTGATATCACAGAATTGCAGAGGATAATAAGACAATACTATGAATATTTATATGCCAACAAATTGGACAACCTAGAGAAAATGGATAAATTCCATTTTCTGGAATATGAAACCTACCAAGACTAAATCATGAAGAAAGAGAAAATCCGAACAGATAGATTACTAGTAAGGTGATTGAATAAGTAATCAAAGGCTCCCTCAAACAAACAAAAGTTCAGTACCAGATGGCTTCACTGGTGAATTCTATTAAACATTTAAAGAAGAATTAACAACAATCCTTCTCAAACTCTTCCAAAAAAGTAGAAGAGAGAACATTTCCAAGCTCCTTCTACGAGACCAGCATACCCTGATACCAAAACCAGACAAGGACATCACAAGAAAATAAAATTACAGGCAATATCCCTGATGAATATCGATGCAAATATCCTCAAAAAATATTAAGAAACCAAATTCAACAATAAATTAAAAGGATCACACACCATGATCAAGTGAGATTTATTCTGGGAATGCAAGAATGGTTTAACATCTGCAAATCAATCAATGTGATACACCACATTAACAAAATAAAGAATAAAAATTATATTATCTCAATAGATGAAGAAAAAGGACTTGACAAAATTCAACATTTATTTATGATAAAAACTCTCAACAAAGTGGGTATAGAGGGAACATACCTCAGCATAGTAGAAGCCAAATATGACAAGCCTACAGCTAACAGCATGCTCAATGCTGAAAAGATGAAAGCTTTTCCTTTATGATCAGGAAAAAGACAAAGATGCCTACTCTCACAAATTTTATTCAACATAGTATTGGAATTCTTAGCCAGAGCAATTAGGCAAGAAAAGGAAATAAAAGGCATCCAAATCAGAAAAGAAGAAGTAAAACTGTCACTATTTGCAGGTGACATGATATTGCATAAAGAAAACCTTAAAGACTCCACCAAAAAACTGCTAGAATAAAAGAATTCAGTAAAGTTACAGGATACAAAATCGATATACAAAAATCTGTTGCATTTCTAAACACTAATAATGAACTATTAGAACAAGAAATTAAGAAAATAATCTCATTTACAATTGCATCAAAAAGAATAAAATATCTAGGAATAAATTTAACCAAGGGGGTGAAAGACTTGTACACTAAAAACTCTAATGCATTGATGAAAGCAATTGAAGAAGACACAAATAAAGGGAAAGCTATTCCATGCACATGGATTAGAAGAATTAATATATTAAAATGCCCATATGCCCATACTACCCAAAGAAATCTACAGATTCAATGCAATTCCTATCAAACTTCCAATGGCACTTTTCACAGAAATAGAACAAACAATCCTAAAATTTGTATGGAATCATTAAAAAACCAAATAACCAAAACGATCTTGAGAAAGAAGAACAAAGCTGGAGGCATCATGCTCCCTGATCTCAAACTGTATTACAAATATGTAGTAATCAAAACAGTATGGTATTGGCATAAAAACAGACACAGAGATCATTGGAACAGAGTAGAGAGTCCAGGAATAAACCCACACATATATGGTCAATTAATCTGTGACAAGAATATGCAATGGGGAAAGGACAGTCTCTTCAATAAATGGTGCTGAGAAAACTGGACAGCCACAGGCAAAAGAATGAAACTGGACCACCAATACCATACACAAAAGCTAACTCAAAATGGACTGAGTGTAAGACCTGAAATGGCCTTGAACATAAGACCTGAAACCGTGAAACTCCTAGAAGAAAACATGTAAGTTCCTTGACATTAGTCTTGGCAATGATTGTTTTTGGATCTGACATCAAATGCAAAGGCAACAAAGAAAAAATAAACAAGTGGGACAACATCTAACTAAAAAGCTTCTGCACAGCAAAGGAAACCATCAACAAGATGGAAAGGCAACCTTCTGAATGGGAGAAAATATTTGAAATCATATATCTGATAAGGGGCTAATATCTAAAATATGTAAAGAACTCACACAACTGAACAGCAAAAAAGCAATCTGGTTAAAAAATTGGAAGAGGATCTGAATAAACATTTTTCCAAAGAAGACATACAGATGGCCATTATGTTCATGAAAAAGTGCTCAACATCACTAATCATCAGGGAAATGTAAATAAAAACCACAATGAGATACCGCCTGACATCTGTTAGAATGACTATTATCGAAAAGACAAGAAATAACAAGTATTGGTGAGGATGTAGATGAAAGGGAACCCTCATACACTGCTAGTGGGAATATAAATTGATACAAACACTATGGAAAAAAGTATTGAGGTTCCTCAAAAAATTAAAGATAGAACTACCATATGATCCAGCTATTCCACTTCCAAGTATGTATCTGAAGAAAATGAAAACACTAACCTGAAAAGATATATGCCCCTCCATGTTCACTGCAGCACTATTTACAATAGCCAAGACTTGGAAACAACCTATCAATGGATGAATGAATAAAGATGTGGTATATATATATATACAATAGAATATTATTCAGCCATAGAAGAGAAGAAAATCTTGCCATTTGCTACAGCAAGGATGAACCTTGAGGGCATTATGCTATGTGAAATAAGTCAGACAGAGAAAGATAAATACCATAGATCTCACTTATATATGGAATCTTAAAAAAAGAAAAAAAAAAACCAAGCTCATAATTATAGGGAACAGATTGTTGGTTGCCAGAGGCAGGGGGTAGGAGATGGGCAAAATGGGTGAAGGGAGTCAAAGGTACAAACTTCCAGTTATAAAATACATAAGTCATGGGGATGGAATGTACAGCATGTTGATAATAGTTAATAATGTTGTATTGCATATTTGAAAGTTGCTTAAAGAGTAGATCTTAAAAGTTCTCATCACAAGAAAAGAAAATTTTTTTAACTGTGTATGGTGATGGATGTTAACCAGACTTATTGTGGTCATCATTTCACAATATATACAAATATCAAATCATTATGTTGTACACGTGAAACCAATATAATGTTATGTGTCAATTATATCTCAATAAAAAAATAGCACTTCCATTTACAAAAGCATCAAAAAGAATAAAATACTTAGGAACAAATTTAGCCAAAGAGGTGCAAGACTTATACACTGAACTACAAAAGATTTCTGGAAGATATTAAAGAAACCCTAAACAAATGGAAAGACCTCCTATATTCATGAATTAGAAGACTTAATATCATCAAGATGGTGATACTCTCCAAATCGATCTACAAATTCAAGGCGATCCCCATTAAAATCCCAATGGCCTTTTTTGCAGAAATAGAAAAGCCAATACTAAAATTCATGTGGAATTGCAAGGGACCTGGAATAGCCAAAACAATGTTGTAGAAGAATAAAGTTGGAGTACTCACAATTCCTGATTTCAAAATATACTACAAAGCTACAGTGACCAAAGCAAGTGTGGTACTGGCATAAGGAATGGAACTGCTGCCTGTTGGCAAGCATGCACTTTAGATTTGTTGCTTGCTGCTGCGTCTGTGGGTGGTTGCCACATCTCTCCTTACCCAAATTTCCTCAGCATCAGAGTTTCTAAAACAAACCCTGCTAATTGGCTAAACTCAGGGACTGGATATTACCCTGGGTGGGGGCCTAACCTAGGACGACAGGAGTGATAGGCCACTTGAGCTACACTTTCTGGGATCAGGTGTTCCAGTGTGTTTCCAGTCATAGCCTGTTTTTGGCAGAGGCTTGTTGCAGGGTCTCATCACTTCTTTGATAATAGTGCTTATTATTTGGGACAGAACCCTAGTTTGCCTGTGTGTTTTAGGCAACCCTTGTGGAATAAGGTGTAGGTTGGTCTCCCCTACAGTAGAGAAATGGCAGCCTGGTCACAATGTCAATGTTGCTCAAAGGGGTTAGCAGCCTACCTGTCTCCTTTGCTGCTGCATAACTCACTGCTATTACCAGTGAACTTCAAGCTCTTTAGACCCTCAGGGGTATCATGGGCTCTATCCATGGAGACAGTAGCTCAATGTTTAATCCAAAGGGTTCTCTGGGAGAAGGGAACAAATACGTCATACCTACACACATATCTAGAACACCTGCAGAAGTTACTCAATTGCTTAAATAATGTCAGACCCCTAGCCAGTGTGCTTGGAACTTAGTAAGCGCTGGTGCATATCAACATGCAAAGAAACTGATACTAAAGAAAGGAGGGCTAACTGCGATGTCCCAAGGTACAGTTCTCTAGGTTTAAACCCTAATCCCTGGGAGGTAGACTAGGAAGCCTTGGAAGGAGAAACAGCTGCCTATGAGGCAGGCCAGCAGGCCCCTCCTCCCATTCCTTGTAACTTCTAGAAGTTCTTCATTATGAGTTATCAGACAGATGCAAAAACTAAAAACCATGGCTTTGGACAGTTAGAAGCCCAAAACCAAAGAAAGAAAGGAAGGAAGGAAGAGAGGGAGGGAAAAAAGAAAGGAGAGAAGGTAAAAAAAAAAAAGAATAAAAAACCCTAAATGTAGGAGGAAGAAATTAAGTAAATAAGTAAATAATACTATATATATATATAGCTATATTGCTGTAGACTTAATGTTTGTATTTCCCCAAAATTCATATGTTGAAACTTAATCTCCAATGTGATGGTATTTGGAGGTGGGGTGTTTGAGAGATGATTAAGTCATGAGAGTAGAGCCCTAATGATGGGATTAGTGCCCTTATAAAAGAGGGCCCAGAGAGCTCCCGTGCCCTTTCCCTGTGTGAAGACGCAGAACCTTTAACAAAAAGGTTAAAAGTGCACAGATTTGCCTTTGTCCATCTACAACACAGGTTCTGAATTAACTTTAACATTTGGCAAAATGGATCAATTGACAAAGCTTCATGGATTTAATCTATACTGGGGTTCAAATGACAGTTATTTCTAGGAATCCCACTAAATTTAAAAATGGTACTCCCTATAACCTTAGGGTGGTTGACTTAAACAACAGAAATATATTTTATCACATTTCTGGAGACTGGAAATCCCAAATCAAGGTGCCAGCAGGATTGATGTCTGTGAGGCCTTCTCCTTTTGGGTTGCAGATGTTCACCTTCTCACTATGTGCTCACATAACTTTGTGCTCATGCAGAGAGAGGGAGAGAAAGAGAGGGCTCTTTCATGTCTCTTTTTATAAGGACACTAAGCCTATCAGATCAAGGCCCCCTCTTATGACCTCACTTAACCTCAATTATTTATTTACTTCAAATACAGCCACAGTGGAGTTTAGGCCTTCAGTATATGAATTTTCAAAGGACATAAACATTCTTTCCGTAACACCTACAGTAATAAAGACAATGTGGTACTGGCATAAAGGCAGATATATAAACCAATGGAATGAAATTGAGATCCCAGAAACAACCCCTCACATATATGATCCAATGTTTTTTGATACGGATGCCAAGACCATTCAATGGGGAAAGGATAGTCTCTTCAACAAATGGTGCTGAGAAAACTGGATATCCACATGCAAAAGAATAATGTTGTATTCTTACCTTACACTATATACAAAAATTAACTCAAAATGAACCAAAGAGCTAAATGCAAGAGCTAAAAATAGAAAACTCTTAGAAGAAAACATAAGAGGAAAGCTTCATGACATTAAATTTGGAAATGATTTCTTGGATATGCCACCAAAAGCACAGGCAACAAAAATACCCAAATAGACAAATTAGACTTCGTCAAAACTGAACTTTTGTTCACCAAAGGATATTATCCAAAGAGTGAAAAGGCAACCCATGGAATGGGAGAAAATATTTACAAATTATATATATGATAAGGGATTAATATCCAGAATATATAAAGAAATTCTACAACTCAACAGTAACAAAACAACAACCCAATTCAAAAATGGGCAAAAGACTTGAATAGATATTTCTTCAAAGAAGATATATAAATATCCAATAAGCACATGAAAAGGTACTCAATATCATTAGTCAGTAGAAAAATGTAAATCAAAACCACTTCTCACCCAACAGAATTACAAAAAAAAAAAAAAAAAAAGAAATTAGCCATTGTTTTCAAGAATGTGGAGAAATTAGAACATTCATACGTTGCTAGTAAGAATGCAAAATTTTGCAGCCACTGTGGAACACGGTTGGCAGTTCATCAGAAACTTAAACATAGAATTAGCATGTAACCCAGCAATTCCATTCCTACATATTTATCCAAGAGAAAAGAAAACATACACCAACACAAAAACTTACACACAAATGTTTAAGGCAGCACTATTCACAACGGTCAAAAGGTGGAAACAACCCAAGTATTCATCAATGTTTGAATGAATAAACTCCAAATATGATATAGAAATACAATGAAATATTATGCATCTGTAAAAATGAATGAAATACTGTACATGTTACAATGTGGATGAACCCTGAAGACATTATGCCAAGTGAAAAAAGCCAGACACAAAAGGTTACATATTGTAGGGTTCCATTTATAAGAAATATCCAAAATAGATAATTCCATAGAGACAGAAAGCAGATTAGTTATTGCTAGGGACTGGGGGAAGGGAAGAACTGAAAGCGACTGCTTAATGGATACAGGGTCTCCTCTGGAGTTAATGAAATGTTTTGGAACTAGGTAGAGGTGATGGTTTCACAACAATGTGAGTGTACTATGTGCCACTGAGTTGTGCACTTTAAAATGGTTAATTTCTACGTTATGTTAATTTCTCCAAAAAAATATAGTCCTAGTTGAAAAAAGATGTATATAAAAGTACATTCTCCAGGCCATTTGGCCTTCCATTTTTTTTAATATTTCATGCCCCTTTGAGCATCTCATGAAAGCAACGGATCTTATCCCAGGTAAATGTACGCACTCAGTAAAAATGTACATATCCTATCCCTCCCCCAGCACACACACGCACATTTTGAACATAATTCCAGGGGATCCATAGGTTTCTTTGGTTAAGAATGCCTGATTCAAGAAGTAAGTGCTCTCTTTTTAACATAGCTCAGCTGCTATTTGTCTCTTCCCCTTCCAGTCTCATTTCCAAGCAGCTTCCTCTCCTTCTCCTCTCTGTCTTTTCTCTACCTGGTAGCTTCTGCTTCTTCATGATATCAGTGTTTCCCAGATTCCAAGGCTGCAGATCTTCTTTTCATTAGTGTACACACTCTACTATCTCTTAAATGTATGCAATCTTGCATACCATTTCAGGTGGTCCACAGACTTCTTCAATTGAGAACACCTGGTCTAGGTCAATCAGTATCGTCAGCATGTAAGAGTTCCTTAGACACTGGCCTAAATCTGGCTGTGAGGCCATGAGGGTGGGTGTGGACAGGCAGTTGAGACACCCAGCAGGCTGCACCTCCTATGTCAGGTGGTAGGCTGCAGGTAAGGTCAAGGAAGCTTCCACTAGGCACTGTGAATTAAGGGCAGAGGGCCGGCAGGTCTGGAGGCTCTCTTTTCAACAACCACTTCTCCAGGCTCTATGGAAACCCACTGCTGCAGGGGTCTGGAGAGGATCCGTTCTGGTTTCCAGTTGTCAGAACAGTATTCCTATCTCAGTTGGGGTTGAGTTACCCCTGTGGGAATTTGCGAGAGGGAGGGAAGGAGCCAAAGGCATTTACTCAGGTCACCAACTTGGTCACCTCTCCATGTATATTTTTGGAGTGAGCAACAGTCAGGTGCTTGAACGCAAAGGATGAGAGGCTCTGGAAAGTGAGAAGGGGTCAGGAAACAGCATATTCCTCTCCTCTTGACAGGGCAGGGAAGATCAGACCATGTCTGCATCCCTCAGATCTTCAGCTGCCTTTGTCTACAGCTAAATCTCTGAATGAAAATAGCCATGGCCAAATTTTCAGGACTGATATTGTGTCAGCCATCAAATTCCAGTAAGTCTGCTCAGCACTAAGCAATTGTTTGGGAACATTAAATACATGGTTTTTAGTAGAACATGACAGAACCAGCTATTTATGAAAATTAAAAAATAATTTCTTTTTTATGTAGCCAATTGAATCCACTTTCTATACAGTAAAATTTAATGTTATTAACTTAATTTGGTCTCAGAATTTGGGAATCTTGGTTTTTTCCTCTATCTTAAACACAGTCTGTCTCTCAAATGGAAATAGCTTTAGTTTTTTGCTTATAAGAATAACCCATGCTGAGGGGAGAAAATTAAATAAAACTGAAAAAAAAATTATTTAGAAGAAAATAAAATCCCTATTTCAACTACCCTGCTTTCCTACCTGATAATCCACCCTACACTTATTATGTGAAGGTATGCAGGACAGGAGGTAAGAGCAGTGGCTGAGCGGAGAAGTAGATTGAGGGGATAGGTGCTTTGAGATCAAAGGTGAGAAAGAAAAACATTTCTGAGAACGTACCAATGACCAGTAATCCCAGGAAAAGGTGCAGCACCTCCCTGATAAGACAGAACAAATACATACCACAGGGAGAAGGGGCCACATTTGACCTTTGCTATTTGCAAAAACCAAAATGAGTGACAGAGCCTCAGGCAGTGAGGGGAGAGGGCGGAAGGGGGGCGAGGCGGAAGGGGGCTAGTGAAGGGAAGAAGTGGGCTGGCTCCTGACGCACTTTCTACGGGCGGGAGGGGAACTAGGGACCCGAGCCCACTGGTGACGTTTCCCTCACGTGATCAGGAGCCGACGTGTGCACAAGTCCCTCTCCTCCAGGTACCAGCTCCGTATTTCCGTGGAGGAAGATAGATTTCGGACTGAGAGACTGAGGGGGCAACTGCCCTATAGCCCTGCAGGTTGGTGCAAGCCGGAGGGGGCGGGGACACCTGGGTTAGTGGTGGTAACAGCCAGAGGCTACACAGAATTTGGTCTGCTTTCCAGATGCCATCCCTTTCCCATCCCCATTCATTTTGGCGCAGAAAATTGCGTGAGTGTTGGGGAAAGATCTGGGTACCATCTCTTATTTCCCTGGATAAGTGCAGGCTTACGGCGGAAAGAAATGTGAGGAAAAGGAAGCATCTCCCCAGGATGGCTACAAATCCACCACCGCCTGCGGACCCCTGGGGTGGGGGTGGCAGAGAGCAAAGACTAGAGCAGATCCAGGAGTGGGTTCTCTCTACCCCTTCTCCAATGCCCATCCTTTTGGTGCAAGAAATGAAGGATTTTGTGGGAGAAGATGGAGAGGGGCCAGAGGCTGAGAATGGGTACCAGCTGGGATCTCCTAGGAGGCAGGCAGGCTATCGGGATGTCTGATGGAGAGAGAGGGCCCCGGGGCGGGGGATGGTGAGGACATGGCCTGATCCCTGCAGGGCGGCAGAAGGAGGGCACAGCCTGTGAGCCTGGGATGGAGAGGGGAGACCCCTGGCTAGGCCTGTATTCTCTATATCTCTTTTCCACCTTCCATCCATTTTGGAGCTGGAAATGGTGGGCTGGGGGGTGGGTGGGGGGCAGAGGAGTGGAGGGAGGAAGGGCGAAGGAGGGGGGCAGAGGTTCTGTCTGGAGATCAGTTCCCTATTGTGGAAAAGTGGCTTCTGAACTAGGGAGGGTTGAGACAAGGTAACATGGACCAAAAAATTTTACTGTTTGGAAATAATTTGTCTGTTGTGTTGCAGAAAAATGTGGTCTTTCTGTGTATATGGAGAGGGAGGGGGTGGCAGGAATGCTCTGGACATTTCTGCCCTGGCCCCTGACTCTACCATCACCATTTTAAGAGAAGGGATAGGCTTTGTGCAATCTGGGCACCCTGAGGTGGGGGTAGGGGGTTGTGCTTTCTGAACATCCCTGTCCTGAACCTCACTCATTTTAGTGCAAGCAAAAGCGAGATAGAAATTTGGAAGGAGGATTTAGAAACACTTTGGAAATAATCTTTCTCTGCCATTGCCCAGTGGTAGAAAAATGGAGGCTGTTTTGACAACTAGAGTCCGAAAAGAATCAGTGTCCCAGTTGCCACTCATTCACATCTCAGTCCTTCATTGACTATGTTTCCCGTCTCTCTACAGGTCTTCGGGTCTGTGGTTGTAGGCACCAACCCAGACAAGAAAAGGAAAGACCTGCAGGATCAGCGCAGGTCAGTGGGAGAGGGCAACTGCCCGAGGATCCCTAGGAGTAGGAGTGACTTACGCCTGAGCAGAAGATGGAGAGGCCACTAGCTGCCACCCCTCCTCCAAGCCTCTCTATTGCAGTCTCAGAATACATGGCCTCTGTCTAGATGCTAAGGAAACATGGTGCTTGATGGCTGGTGAGGATAGAGGGGAGAACAAAGAAGTGAGAGACTCTGTGAAGCCTCTTGAGGATATTAGAGTAGCCCTAAAATCTGAGAACTGACCATTGTTCTGCTGTGTCTGCAGTTCGATAAGTCTTACAACTGCAGGCAAGGGAAAAAAGGAACTGGCCAGGGTTCCTGTAGGTCAGTGTAAGTTGAGACTACTCAGTTAAAATTGTTATGGGCATAGACAAGGTCAGAGCAAAGTTTAGGGACAAATCTACTCTTATACACTTCTCAGCACACCCCACTTAAATGTAGGGAGAAGCATCTGTGGAAGTTTCTGCAAGGTTAGCTCATGTAAACATGTGTGAAAAGGAAAGAAAAAAATGTATGGGTGGGAGTGCACTTGGAAGTTGGGAAAGAGTGGGGAAAACCTCAAATCATAAAGGCAAGTACTATCAGGACCCGTATTCTACCACCTAAGTCCTCAATCTCTTTTATTTCCTCTTTGTCTCCTAGGTCAGGCAAAGGAGGGAAAATTTCAACATGGAAAGGGTCGACAAAGAAAATGAAGGAAAGCCAGAAAATCAAGGAAACTCAGAAAATGAGGGAAAGCCAGAAGATGAAGTAGATACAGAAGATGAAGGAAAGTCAGATGAGGAAGGAAAGCCGGCAGTGGAGGGGCAGCCAGGGCACCAGGGAAAGCCCCAGAATGAGGGACAGCCAGATGATGAGGCACAACCAGAAGATGAGGGAAAGCAGGACAAGCAGGGCAAGTCCGAAGATGAGGGAAAACCACAGGGCGGCGAGGGCAAGCGAGAATCCCAGGCAAAGCCAGAGAGCGAGCGGCGGGCTGCCGAAAAGCGCCCGGCTGAAGATTATGTGCCCCGGAAAGCAAAAAGGAAAACTGACAGGGGGACGGACGACTCCCCCAAGGACTATCAGGAGGACCTACAGGAAAGGCATTTGGGCAGTGAGGAGATGATGAGAGAATGTGGAGATATGTCAAGGGCTCAGGAAGAGCTAAGGAAAAAGCAGAAAATGGGTGGTTTTCATTGGATGCAAAGAGATGTACAGGATCCATTCGCCCCAAGGGGCCAACGAGGTGTCAGGGGAGTGAGGGGTGGAGGTCGGGGCCAGAAGGACTTTGAAGACGTTCCATATGTTTAATGCCTGTGGCCTTGATTCTGATTTCTCTGATGGGAATATTGCCAACCCTGCTTTCCCTGGCAGGCATTTGCCAGGCTATGTGCTTTAACCTTAAGCTGATACTTTGCTTTAGGTGTCACTCTTGTTACCAGCAGCCTTTTGATCCAACTACAGTGCTCTGTCTGTCAGTGGGGGATTTTCACCCATGTGCATGGAAGAGTTGTTCGTGGTACACTGTAAAATAACAATAAAGAAAAAACAGTTTTCAGAACCGCATGTACAGCATCAGCCCATTTTTGGAAAAAAAAAGTTGCATAATACATCCATGCACAGGGAAAACTATGAAACTGAGTAGACTAAAAGAGAAATGATGGTTTTCTCTGTGTGCTGGCATTGGAGGAGATTATCCTTTCTCTGATCTGTACTTTTTTCCCTAAAAAGCACAGATGACTTTTGTCATAAAATAAATTTAAAAAGATTAAAAAATAGAAAAATACATACCAAGCAATCAAAATAACTGTTCAGTGAGCTTATGAAGGCGGTGGCGACACATTCTTGGTGTCAGGATGTAAAATGATGTATAAAACTCACATCACCTCTGGGACTCAAAGCTAGAGGAATCCATCTGGTGGTTATTACAGATCCGCTGCTGTAAGGAACAGTCTTGTCATCTGTGAAATGGGGATAAAACTTTCCTTGCAAGGCTATGGAGAGGATCAGATGAGGTCCTGAGTGTGTGAACTGTGTCGGGCTGGCTCCTGCCCTCTCCCCTGCACTTGCAGGACCAGAACTCCATCAGATGTTTGGGGAAGAGCTGAGGGAGCTCTCACCTGTGTCCAGGAAGAAAGGTGGGTGTCACTCTCCCCTGGGTAATACCATGACTGATGGGCACTGTGCCTCTTCTCATGGGCTCTGCACCCTCCTGAGGGCCCCACTGTTGCTGGTTGGCTGGAATCCTTAAAGTAACAAAGTCTCTTTGGTTTCTCTGGAGTCCCTGGTGAGTTGAATCCCCGCTATCTTCCCTACTGAACTGTGGAAAAGGTCCCTCCACTCAAGTCAAATTTTATTAATCCTGACAGGAAAGGTAGAAAAATGCTTTGTAAAATCTTAATATATTTTCCAGGCGTCATAATTACCCCACTAGACTTGCCCTTTTCAAAGCAAAGAATTTATCTTACTCATTTTGGTACTTAGAACACATAATAGAAGCTTAAAAAATCAATACATTAATTATCAAGTCAGAAGGCCTTAGTTCTTGGCTCAGGTTCTGTCCCTGATTGAATACATAGCCTTGAGCATGTAATGTCATTCTTTAGCAACTGAAACTTGCCACTCCAAAAGGAACACAGCAGGAGAGGGATTATACTACAATTCATTGCTAAACGATTGTAACATTGGCTATAGTAGTGTTTCTCAAGTTTGTTAGCTACTGGTAGACCACTTGCATCAAAATCACCCAGCAATCTTGTTGAAAATGCACAATCCTGGATCCCACCTCAGATTCACTGTATTGGAGTCCCTTTTGACTTGTCTGTGTGTGTGTGTCCTTTTTTAGCTCATTTTTATTTTTGGATACATGTACAAAATGGATATATGTACAAAATTTAAAAGTCCAATAGTGCAAAAGAATTATTATTAAAAACTGCAGTCTTCCTTGCTATTCCACATTCCCACTCTCCAGAGGCAACTACCGTAGATGTCTTTTGCTTTCTTCTGGTATTTACCTTGATATTTCTGAATAATATGCTTATGCTGCTACTTTTTTAACAGCTTTATTGAAATGTAATTCACATAACACAAAATTCACCATTTTAAAGTGTACAATTCAGTTTTTAGTATATTAAGAGAGTTCTGAAACCATCACCATTTTCTGGTTCCAGGACATTTTCATCACCCTAAAAAGAAACTCCATAGCCATTTGCACATGACAGTCTTCCCATTCTCTCCTCCCCTAGCACATGGCAAACACTGATCTACTTTCTTTCTCTATGGATTTGCCTATTCTAGACATTTCATATAAATGGAATCTTACAATATATGGCCTCTTGTGTCTGGCTTCCTCATGTAGCATAATGTTTTCAAGGTTCATCCATACTCTAGCATGCATCAGTACTGAACATTCATGTATATGTTTGGGTTTTTTATTGCCTTTTAACATAAACTTTATTGAAAATTCAAACTGTAAAATTTACATGTACAGAAATGATGGTTCTGCCTTAGTTTATTATGTAGATAACATCAGAGTATGCTAATGTTTGTGTCCAAAGTTGCTTTAACTTCACTTGAATGCTTCGATTCCTTTTATATAGAGGCACTCTAAATTTAATGTATTTGTTTCATGTCTGGTTTAAAGAAAACACAGGTGTGTAATATTTTATACACTAGTTATCAAGTCAGATTATCAAGTTAGAAGGCCTTAATTCTTGGCTCAGGTTCTGTCCCTGATTGAATACATAGCCTTGAGCATGTAATGTCATTCTTTAGCCACTGACACTTGCCACTCCAAAAGGAACACAGCAGGAGACAGATTATACCATAACTCACTATACCACTAGTTAATCATTTCTGCTGGAAGAAGAAAAGAAAACTTTTTTCAATTTTTCTTTCTTTTGATTAAAAATTTGTTTCCAGTTTTATCGAGATACAATTGACAAAAATCACTGCATAAGTTTAAGGTGAACAGCATAATGGTTTGACCTATGTATATTGTGAAACGATTACTGCAAGAAGTTTAGTTAACACCCATCTTCTCATAGAGATACAATAAAAAGAAAAAGAAAAAAATATTTTTCTCCTTGTGGTGAGAACTCAGGATTTACTCTGTTGACAAATTTCACATATATCATACAGCAGTGTTAGCTTTTTGCATGTAAATATGTTTTCAGTTTTCTTGGGGATATGCCTAGGAGTGGAGTTGCTGGGTCCTATGGTAGCTCTATGTTTAACTTTTTGAGGAACTGCCAAACTGTTTTCCAAAGCAACTGTGGCATTTGACAATCCCATCAGCAGTGTATGAGGTTTTCAACTTCACATCCTCACGAGCACTTGTCATTGACTGTGTTTTTTATTATAGCCATCTTAGTGGGTATGAAGTGGAATCCTGTTGTGGTTTTCATTTGCCTTTCCCTAAAGGCAAATGATGTTGAGCATCTTTTCATGTGCTTTTGGGCCATTTATATATGTTTAGAGAAATGTGTAGTCAAATCTGTTAAACATTTTCAAATTGAGTTGGTTATCTTTTTATTGTTGAGTTGTAAGAATTCTTTGTTTATTCTGAACACAAGTCCTTTATCAGATGCATGACTTGCAACTGTGATTTCTTGACTTGTTAACGTTAGTCATTATTTACTGACTTTATGATATGATAATTGAGTAGTTCTCTCTTTTGTCACTCCCACTATCCATTGCCTGCCCCTCAATATAGCTTTACCACATATAATGTGTATTTTAACAAGCATTCTGGTGATTCTGTTGCTTAACTCTGAGGATCATTTGTGCATTTGTCAGGTTAGGCTAAGCTTGTGCTAAGATAGCTACCGCCTCCAAAATATCAGTGCTTAACACAACAAGTTTATTTCTCAAACTTCATGAGGATTGGGGATGGAGAGGTTCTGCTCCCCCTAGTTTCCCAGAGATCCAGACTAATCATGATACTGATGAGGATTTTTAGGCTGCTTAATTTTAAAATGGCTTATGATGAGGATTTTTAGGCTGGTTAGTTTTAAAACTACAGATGAGATTCAGGCTCCAAGGAGTGGACTTTGTTTGCCCCTTTGTTGGGAAACATTTACATTTCTAAGGGAAACCTCTATCTGTGAAGATGCCTCCCTCTCTGTGCCAGGAAGAGGGGGGGGATGGTCTTATCTCTAGAGGCTCTTGGTCAATGCCAGAGGCAAGAACTTAAGTTGGTTGCTGTCTGGCAATCTCATGTAACTGGTTTAGGGTGGTGGTGTCTAACCTTTCTAACCTTTACTTAATCCGATTTGATTCTTGTCTAAAAGTCATGGGATCACGCAATGACCAGACCCCACCCGCACTGATACCATTTTAACTTTTTTTCATGTTCTTTCCTTTGTCTTGTAAAGAGATGAATCATATACCTATGCCTTATAAAATTAGCCCTAACCCTCAACTCGGGGCAGCAGCAGGAGCTCTGACTGCCCGTGGGTCCTGTCCCCACGCACCAGCTCTGCCTGCCCATGGGCTCTGTCCCCATGCCAGCGGGGGCAGCAGAAGCGGCAGCAGCAGGAGCTCTGACTGCCCGTGGGTCCTGTCCCCACGCACCAGCTCTGCCTGCCCATGGGCTCTGTCCCCATGCCAGCGGGGGCAGCAGAAGCGGCAGCAGCAGGAGCTCTGACTGCCCGTGGGTCCTGTCCCCACGCACCAGCTCTGCCTGCCCATGGGCTCTGTCCCCATGCCAGCGGGGGCAGCAGAAGCGGCAGCAGCAGAAGCTCTGACTGCCCATGGGTCCTGTCCCCATGCTATTCCACACTATTTTCTAAATAAAAGAGCACTACTGCCAGATCTTGAGAGTCTAAGAAATCTTTCTTTCGACTCCTCGGCTCACCGATCCCGCATCAATACCACTGCAGCAGAGAAAAAGAGTCTTTGGAGATCTCACACTCATTTTTCTACACTGTAGTCTAGAAGTGGCATAAATCACTGCTGTTCACAGTCCTTTTTTTCATTTCTGTCTCTTTTAATTCTGACAAGCAATTCTGAGAGAGTTGTTATTATGTCCTTTATATAGTTGACTGCACTGAGGCTCAAAGAGTGTGATTTATGCAAGGTCACATATAGGTGAGCGGAAGAACATAGATTGGAGCCTAGGTTTATCTGGCTCTAAGACAATAATCCTTAACTAATTTGCTTTCCTAAACTCAAGGATTTTAATTTTATCTGCACCTTATTGCCCAACCAATCCTTTAGGATGTTAGAATACTGGCAATGGTTCTTCAGATGACAGATCCAAAGAGCAAGGCTCACGGTGGCATTGCTTCCTGCACCATTAATGCTTTAAAAAGGCATTTCATGCTAGTTCATAGCTTGACTGCCTTGGCTTCAAAATCATGGGCGGTGCCTACAGTGCATGTGGGTATTCAGACAGATGATAACATCCATTTTCTCCTGAGTTGGAAGACAACATTCCTTTGCAAGCTCGCATTGCCTGGGGTCTTGTACTTTTGGGCTGGGCTGGCTCAAACATCAGAAGCACTGCTCCAGGCAGATACAGGACTGAAGTCACCACAAGGTTACCAGAACAGGCACAGTCAAGGCCCTTCTGGGAGTCTGAGCGGGGTTGGTTGGAGTCATTGTCCTAACTGCATCCCCATCCCTATTGTTCTGAGGGATATTTCACTGGACTCTGAGAGAAGGGTTTCACTCTTCTACTTCAAACCCAAATTATCTGGTCAAACCCAGGTTGTAGTTGGCTCTGAAAGGGAGCAATGCTTTAAATTTTTATGCTATGAAGTTTTATTTCCATCCCTACGAAATACTCCTTCAAACCTGTCGACGAAAATAATCCATAACCAATCTATAAATGAAAATTTGGGTGAGTTTATTCTGAGCTTAAATCTGAGGATTATAACCTGGGAGAGTCTTTCCACAAAGGAACAGAGCACTCCAAAGAAGTGGGGGTATAAGGGTGGTTGTATACCCTCAAAGAGGGTGTTTCACATATGATTGAAATGTCCCTCCCACAATAGTCACAAGATTGCCCTGTCAGCACAGCACTTGATGGACACAGCAGGTAGTGGGTCTTCTGTCTCAGTGAACACAGCAGGGTGGCAGTCTGTTGTCTCCAGCTGAGTGGTCACAGGTGAGCTGGGTGGTCAAAGGTGAGTGCAGCAATCAGTTCCTAGCCTAAGGAAAAATGCTTATCCCTAAGGAAATGCTAATGTGGGGGGAAGTTGCACCTTTATCTCAAGGGCCTTTGTTCTGGCCATAGGAAATGTCTAAGCAGATATGCAATGCATGCTCAATAGCCAGTCAGGCCCTTTCTTTTGCAAAAAAAAAAAAAACAAAGTCAGGCCGAATTAGGTTTACACCAAATGGCTTCCTCATATATTCCAATATATCCTATTACTTGCCATTTTTGTTTGTCATACCCCAAGGGAAAGAGGACAGGAAAAAAATTCAAAGTTTTATGACTAACAATAAAGAGAGATCCTGTAAATAGGGACTATTGAACCTATTACCTGTTCATGTTGAGCCAACAGACAATGGCCAATGTTGCTAAGGACAGTCACATAATAAGAGATATCTACTTTGCTTCTCCCTTAGTATCCTCCCAAACACAAGAAATGCTTCTGGGATAAGGAGATTTGTTCCAGAGAATAAGCCCCAATTGCCTGTCCACTGCAAGTCACTAGAGCTAAAGAGTTTGTACTGGTTATGGGAACCAAGGGGAACTTTAAATCAATTGTTATATTTAAGTTGTAAAATGAACAAGATAATTTTTGGTTTCAGTTCCAAATGGAGAGCTGAAAAGAATGCCACTCACACTTACAACAGAAAAAAGTTGGATAAACTGCAAAATAACAAAGTTTTTAAAAACCATTAGAGGACTGAGGTTGATACCAAACCTCTTAATTTTACGGTTGTGTGTCTGATGTGCAGTAAACCAATCACTGAGGAACTGGTGCTTGGAGGTAGAGAAAGGTTTATTCAAATTGGCCAAAACACAAGGTGGAAGGCTAGGTTCTCTCAAAGCTGTCCTTTTTTTTTTTTTTTTTTTGAGGAAGATTAGCCCTGAGCTAACTACTGCCAATCCTCCTCTTTTTGCTGAGGAAGACTGGCCCTGAGCTAACATCCATGCCCATCTTCCTCTACTTTATACATGGGACACCTACCACAGCATGGCTTTTGCCAAGCAGTGCCATGTCCGCACCTGGGATTTGAACCGGCAAACACTGTCCTGCTGAGAAGTGGAATGTGCGAACTTAACCGCTGTGCCACAGGGCGGGGCCCCTCAAATCTGTCTTAATGAAAGAAGAAAGCAGGGGGTCTTTATAGAGCTAAAGGGCTTGAGAGGAGGAGTTTCAGAGAAATAAAGGGGAAATCCGTGTTTCTTTCCCTCCAGATGAGCCCTTGAGTAACCAGACTTCTGTGCATCAGTGGCAGCTGGGGGCTGGTTATCTGGTGGTCATAACTTCCTTAAAGGCATTCTTTTTCTTCTGCAAAACAAGCTCATAGATCCTTATGACTCTTGAGTCATCCCTCAGGTAAAACAAGAAAACAGAAAATTAAGCTTATAATGATGCATGGATTAACTTCTTTTCATCTGTGTCTGTGTTCGGAACAAGGCTGAAGTGTAACCATCTTCTTATTGAATACTTACAGTAATCCTCAGGTACCTGGCTTCAAAGTCATAGGGCAAACAATTATTCCAAAATCTAGAGAGACTTTTGGAGGGAGAAACAGGGCCTAAGTATTTGCTTATCTGGAATAGACACCACCAAACACCATGTAGACCAGTAAGAAAATTTAGCTAGAAATTACTAATGAATTGCTAAAGACTGAGGAAGGGCTAGCATGAGTGTGAAGTCCCTCAGGGCCACAGACATAAAGGGGCTTGCACTCTCTTTTAGGCTTTACTCCAAAAATCCCACTAGGTGTTCTCAGGGAAGATAAAGGAGAATCTGAGAAAGTTTGTGCCAGGGTGCCAGCTAAGAGAGGCAGCTAGCAGTCACTGCCGAAATTCCAATCAGACCTATGTCTGTTGGCTAAACAAAAGACTTAATCTGCAGGAATAAGGACAACAAAACCCATACCCTGAAGGCACTGGAGGAAACCCACCCCAGCGAAGGAAACAGAAAAACGAAAAGCTCCATGAGGGGAGAGGGCAAGCATGTTGGGTAGGCTCAGCATTATATCTGGAGGAGAGGCATGAACACATGTGAAGGTTATACCACCAAAACTCAGGTTGACAGTGATTGCCTAAGATGAAGATCTGATCAGAACATCAGAGAATGCCCATCCTCTTCCTTAACACCATGCTAACAAACACTGAGTAAAAATAACAGTGGAGCTAGCTCTGATGGCCTACTGGTTAAAGTTCGGTGTGCTCTGCTTTGACAACCCAGGTTCGGTTCCTGGGCGCAGAACCCCACAACCTGTCTGTCAGTAGCCTTGCTGTGGCAGCTCACATAGAAGAACTAGAAGGACTTACAACTAGAATATACGACTATGTACTGGGGTTTGAGGAGGGAAAAAAAAAAGAGGAATATTGACAACAGATGTTAGCTCAGGGTGAATCTTTCCCAGCAAAAATAAATAAATAATAAATAAATAATAAATGAAATAACAGTGGAGGACAGCAAGAAACAGATTCTTTCTGTGGAGAAGCACAAAAGAAAATTGCAAAGCCAAGTGGAAAGACTCAAAGCCGAAAGGGAAGAAAACACCAAACTCAGCCCAACTTCTAAGTAGATTAAAGCAAACCACCACACTAAAAGCTTAGCAGGAAAGACATGCTCATCTCCAATCATAAACTGTTTATCTCAGTAATTATTGTGTTATACAGATCCAGTTTTCTAGTAAAAGTTATGAGATATACAAAAAGACAAGAAAATAAAACATTTTGAAGAGATAAAACAATAATTAGAACCAGAATCAGATATCATACAGATCTTGAAACTATCAGACAGGGAACTTAAAATAACTATGGCTCATGTTCCACTTTTGTCATGTCACCATGAGGAACTCTGAGGATCCACTCCCCAATGAAATTGTTGCAAGTTTTAAAAAAAATACAACAACTTAAATTCTTTGGAAATGGCCTTAAGGGCATACAGCAAATGCAGAAACATTTTTAAAACAATAAGAACAATAGGAATCTGTGGCATTTGAACCAAGATTCTCTCCTTTCCTCCCCTCTCCCAGCTCAGCATGATGGAAACTCCACTCCAGAAGGGTGCATCCAAGAACACAGGTCTCCTTCTCCTCCCAGCTCATATTTGGAGGGTCACAGTATCTTCCCAGGAGAGACAGAACTTCTCCCCCTGCCTTGAGTTATCTGTTGCTCAGGCTAAGTTCTAGGTGAGTGCAGCTGAAAGGTAGGGCTCACTTCTGCCCAGCCTCCATTCATTGGAAGGAGACTTTAGTCCCAGCACAGGGTTCTAAGAATACTGGGGCCTTAATTGCCTGGGAGAAGCAAGCCAAAAAGATCTGAAGGTACTGCCCATTTCCAGTCAAGTGCACAGCTCTTAAAGCAAAAGCGTCACTCAAAGAGAGTTGTGCCACTGTCTCCATCCAGAGCCTTGTATCAAAGATTTTTCCCAAGGGGAAAGCCGGGCTTTAACACAGAGAGCTCCAAATCTCTTTCCCAAGGAACTGACTTCATTTGTCACACAGTGTGGAGAAGTTGAAGGCTAAGGTGCAAGAAGAAAATGGAGGCTGTAGTGAAAATCAATTTAAGAGGAGATCAGTAGATTCAGCAGAGATACAAGCGAAATGTTAGGCCAGCTAGTTTACCAGAGAATTAGGGGAAGAGACAGCTAAGTAGAATTCTCTTGGGGTTAAAACAAATGTCAAACAATGACCTCAAAAACTATCTCTGAAAAGGAGTTCAAATTTAATTCCATGAATGTGTGGAGCAATTTATGCCCCAGTGCATTGTTGAAAACAATAGAGCAATCAACCAGCTATTAGTGGAGCTTAACTCCCAAGTGTGTTCAGGGAAAGAGTAAAGAGAACTGCCAAAACCACTGTCATCCCAGAGTAAATATGTGGGTACACCCAATGCTGTGTCCTCTGAGGAGCATCATAAGAGGCTTCACATAGCAGGGAGGAAATAGACATCACTAAAATAATCCAGCCAGTAACTAAACAAACACACAAATAAGGATAATAAGCCCCAGAAGGAGAGGACCACTACGCAGAGTTGCTAAAATATATTATCTTAAAAAATTGCAAAACATGCAGAGAAACAGAAAAATATGACCCACATAGGAGGAACAAAGCAGGCAACAGAAACTGCCTATAAGAGTGACCAGATGTTGAATTTAACAAAGACTTCAAAGTAGCTGTGGGGACCTGGAATTGGCCACCCCAAGATATGTCTCTTTGGCATCAGGATTATTTGAGGCTGATTGCTTTTGATAAACTGGGACAGGGAAGGAGGCTCTGAGGAATGGAACTTGCCCTTTGTTAGGACACGTTTACATTTGTAGGGTAAATCTCTATCTGTAAAGGTGCCTCCCTCTCTGTACCAGGAAGAAGAAAGGCGATGACCTTCTCTCTAGAAACTCTTAATCAATACCAAAGGCAAGGACTTAAATCTGCATTTTATTGTGCTTCTCTGGTAACCTCCTGTAACTGACTTCCCTCCCCCTCCCAACGTTGGCGTCTCCTTAAAGATTAAGCATCTTTCTTTGGGCTGGGAACCCATTGCGGCGCTCATCTGTGACCCGCCCCCCCCCAGCCCGAGGCAACACACCTGCCACCCTGCGGCGTTCAGTGAGACAGCAGACCTATCTGCCTCCATCAAGTGCTGTGCTGACAGAGCGGCCTCATGACTGTTGTAAAAGGGACATTTCAATCACATGTGAAACACCCTGTTTGGGGGTATATAATAACTGTGTGCACCCCACTTCTTTGGTGCCCTTTCTTCCTTCGGGAAGAAAGGCCCTGGGCCATGGTTCCTCATAAAGCTTTGTTTAATTTTCTCTTGCTATTCTGTCTCATGTGAATTTAATTCGTTCTCCGGCCAGACGAACCCACATCTGGGGAGAGGAAATCTCCTCCTCCCCTACATAGCCAATATAAATATGTTCAAAGAATTAAAAAACAACACCTGTGATTAAAGAAGGAAAGGCAGGTTTGATGACCTTTGATTATGGTCACATCAAATAGAAAAAAACAGGGGCCAGCCCGGTGCCACAGAGGTGAAGTTCGCACATTCTGCTTCTTGGCGGCCTGGGGTTCACCAGTTCGGATCCCAGGTGCGGACATGGCACTGCTTGGCAAAAGCCATGCCTGTGGTAGTCATCCCACGTATAAAGTAGAGGAAGATGGGCATGGATGTTAGCTCAGGGCCAGTCTTCCTCAGCAAAAAGAGGAGGATTGGCAATAGTTAGCTCAGGGCTAATCTTCCTCAAAAATAAAATAGAAAAAAAAATAGACAGATATTATAAAAAGAAACAAGTAGAAATTCTGAAAAGTACAAAGATTGAAATGAAAAATTCACCACAGGAGCATAACATTAAATTTTAGCTATTAGGAGGAAGAATTAGTGAACTATAAGATTCATTGATTTTGTGTAATCTGAAGAAGAGACAGAAAAAAGAATGAAGAAAAATGAACAGAGTCTCAGAGAAATATGGGACATCATTAATTGCACCAACATATACACAATGGAAATACCAAAATGAGAGGAGAGAGAGAGAAGGGAGCAGAAAAATATCAAAGAAATAATGTCTGAAAGCTTCATAAATTTGATGAAAAACATTCATCTACATGTTCAGAAAGGTCAGTGGATTTCAAGTAAGATAAATGCAAGAGATCAACAAACAGACACAACGTAGTAAAAATGGTGAAAGCCAAAGACATGGAGACAATGTTGAAAGCAGAAAGAGAAAAATGACTCCTAATTTACAAGAGAATCCCAATAAGATTAACAATATAATCAAAACAATGGATGCCATTAGGAAGCAGGACAACATATTCAAACTGCTCAAAGATGCAAACTGTTAACCAAGAATCCTGTATTTACCAAAGCTGTCTTTCAAAAATGAAGGCAAAATAAAGGCATCCCCAGATAAACAAAAACTGAAAGAATCTGTTGCTAGCATTACCCATCTTACAAGAAATACTAAAGGAAGTTCTCTAGTTCTGAAAGCAAATGACCCCAGACAGTAATTTGAATCCACAAAAAAAATCACACATAAAAGTAATTATGTAATTATAAAAGGCAGTACAAATGCATATTTCTTCCCTTTCCTTCTTTTAACTGATTTTAAAAAGCAACTGTTTAAAACAATACATTGCTAATGTTTTGTTGGGCCTGTAACATAGAGAAAATAAATATATTTGCCAGTAAAAGCACAAAGGAGATGGGTGGGAGCAAAGCTGTACTGGGCTAAAGAAATGAACGAAGAAGGTAACTAAAATCGCCTGGAAGAAATGAAGAACCAACATCATATTTAGCTGTGAAAGATTGGATGCTTTTCCTCTAAGATATGGAAGAAAACAAGGATGTCTGCTCTCACCACTATTCAACATTGTACTAGATGTTCTAGCCAGGACAATTAGGCAAGAAACTGAAATAGAAGGCAATCAGATGGGAAAGGAAGAAGAAAAACTATCTCTATTTAGAGATGACATGATCTTGTACGTAGAAAAACAATAAGGAATAGACTAATTAACTATTCAAATTAAAACATGAGTTCAGCAATGTTGTAGGATACAAGACCAATATATAAAAATCAATTGTATTTGTATACAGGATCAGTGAACAAACTAAAAATGAAATTAAGAAAACAATCCCATTTACAATAGCATCAAAAAACAAAACAGCTAGATGTAAATTTAACAAAAGAAGTGCAAAACTTATAATGTGAAAACTACAAAGCACTGTTGAAAGAAATTGAAGAAGATCTAAGTAAAAGGAGAGACAACTCATGTTTATGGATTGGAAGACTTAATATTGCTAAGATGATAATATTCCTCATTGGTCTACAAATTCAACACAATCACTATCAGAACTCCGGCTGGACATTTTTTTAGAATTTGATAAGCTGATTCTAAAATTCATACGTACTTGCAAGGAAAGGAACCCCAAATATCCCAAGTCTTTGGAAAAAAAAAAGAGGACTCACATTTGTGATTTCAAAACTTAATATAGAGCAACAGTAATCAAGGCAATGAGGTACTGGCATAAGAATGAACATACAGATAAGTGGAATAGAATTCAGAGTCCAGAAATAAACCCATGGTTCTATTGTCAATTGATTTTTTGTCAAGACCATTCAATGGGAAGATAATAGTCTCTTCATCAAATTGTGCTGGAACAACTTGATATCCACATACAAAAGAATGATGTTGGATCCTTACCTGACATCATACACAACCCAGATTTTCTACAACTGGTAAATACATAAAGAAAACATAGTACCTCTGTACAATGGAATATTAATAAGTAATTAAAAGAAACAAACATCTGATTCATGCAACAACATGTATACATCTCAAATTAGACATTACTATAGACCTCACAGACATTAACAGGACAGTAAGGGAATACTACAAAAGACACTATGTCCATGAATTTGACAACTTAGATGGAATGGATCAATTAATTACAAGACAAAAAATATGAAAAATTACTCAGGAAGAAATAGAAAATGTGAATTGCCATATATCTATTGAAGAAATTAAATTCATAGTTAAAAGTCTTCTATCCAAGAAAATTCCGGGCTCAGATTATTTCAATGGTCAATTTTAACAAATATTTGAGGAAGAAGTAATACTAGCTGTACACAATCACGTCCAAAAAATGGAAGAGGGATAACTTCCTAACTCATTCTATAAGGCGAACATAACCCTAATACCAAAATCAGACAAAGATATTATAAGAAAATTACAGACCAATATTCCTTATGAACTTAGATGCAAAACTACTTAACAAAATATTAGCAAAGTAAACCCAGCAATATATAAAAAGATTAATACATCATGATCAAGTCGGGTTCATCTCAGGAATGTAAGGCTAGATTAACATTTGAAAATCACTCAGTGTAATTCACCATGTTAGACTAAATAATAAAAAACATATGATAACATTAATAAATGCCAAAAAAGCATTTTACGGAGTTCAACATCTATACATGATAAAACCTGTTAGCATACTAGGAATAGAAGGGAATCCTTAACTTAAAAAAAGGGCACCTGTAAGAAAATGGAGAGCTACCCTTATACTGAACGGCAAGAGACTCTTTAAAACGAGCAACAAGGCATGGGTGTCCTCTCCCGCCACCGTCATTCAGCACAGTACTGGAAGTCCTAGTCTATGCAGTAAGGCAAGAAAAAGAAGTATAAAGCATACAGATGGGAATGAAAGAAATAAAACTGCCTGTGTTCACAGGCAACACGATTGTCTATGTAGAAAATCCTAAAGAATTTTTGAAAGATTCTAGAACTAATAAATAAGCTTAGCAAGGTCACAGGATATAAGGTCAACTTGTCAATTATATTCCTATATACTGGAAATGAACAATTGGATTTTGAAATTTAAAAACACCATTTACAATATCACCAAAAAAATTTATCATGTAGGTGTAAATCTAACAAAATATGTGCAGGATCTGCTTGCTGAAAACAATAAAACACTGATCAAAAGAAATTTAAGAAGATATTGAAAAGGGAAACATACATCGTGTTCATGGATTGGAAGAAATCACGTTGTTAAGAAGTCGAACTCTTCAATGTGGTGTATATCCCAGTGAAAATTAGAGCAAGCTTTTTTTGATAGAGTTTTTAGTGATAGCACTAAAATTGAAATGAAAAGTCAAAGAAACTAGAATAACTAAAATATTATGAAGGGAAGTAAAAACGCATGATTCACACTATCCAATTTCAAGACTTTCTATGAAGCTACATTAATCAAGACAGTGTGGTAACTGAGAAATAATAGATACATGGGTCAATGGAACAGAATTGAAAGCCAAGAAATAAGCCCACACAAATATAGTCTACTGATATTTGACAAATGTACAAAGGCAATTCAATGGAGAAAGAATGGTCTCTTCAACAAACTGTACTGGAAAAGTCAGATATCCATATGCAAAAAAAATGAACCTCAATCCACACATAATATCTTACACAAAATTTAACAAACATATCATAGGCCTAAATGTAAAATGATAACATTTCTAGAAGAAAATATAGGAGAAAGTCTACATGATCTTGTGTTTGATGATGAGTTTTCAGGTATGATATCAAGAGATAACGTGAAAAATTTGACATCATAAATATTAAAAGTTTTTATTCTGTGAGAGACACTGTTAAGAGAATGAAAAGACAAGCCACAGACTGGAAGAACATATTTTCAAATCATATATTCGATAAAGAACTTTCATCCAGAAGATAGAAAAGACTTAAAATCCAGCAAGAGAAAAATAACCCCCCAAAAGGGAGGGGGCAAAGATCTGAACAGAGACTTTGTCAAAGAATTTATGCAGACAGCAAATAAGCACATGAAAAGATGATCAATGTCATTAGTAAATAGGGAAATACATATTAAAACTACAATGAGATACTACTATAAACTTATTAGAATGGCATAAAATGAACAAAAAGACCCCAACGCAATAGCAAATGCTGGTGAGCATGGGGAGCAAATGGAATTCTCATTCACTGCTGGTGGGAATGCAAAATGGCACGGCCATTTTAGAGAACATTTTGGCAGCTTCTTATAAAGTTAAACATACAATTACCATACAACCCAGCAATCCTACTTTGAAGTATTTGCTCAAGTGAATTTAAAACTTATGTTCCACAAAAACCCGTGCATAAATGTTCATAGGAACTTTATTCGTAATTGCTGAAAGCTGGAGACAACCCAGATGTTCTACAACTTGTGAATATATAAAGAAACTACGGTACATTTGTACAATAGAATACTACTCAGTGATGAAAAGAAACAAACTTCTGATTCATGCAACAATGTGCATGCATCTCAAATATATTTTGCTAAGTGGAAGAAGCCAGACTCAAAAGGATATACATCGTGTGATTCCATTTATATGACATTATATAAAGGCTAATCCATAGGGATATAAAAGAGGCTTCAGGGATGGGGATGAGGAGAGCAGTTGACTACAAAATGGGCCACACGAGGGAAATTTTTTAGAGTGATAGAATTCTTCTGTGTGGTACTGTCATGGTTGATACATAACTATATGAATGTGTCAAAGTTCACAGAACTGCACACCACAAAGTGTGACTTTTGCTCTGTGCTAATTAAAAATATATATAAATCAAGATGTAGGGGGAACCCTAAATAGAAAGCACACTGTGGCAAATGAATCTCACTGTGTTACAGATGTATGCCATAACCTCACTGGAAAGGGTAGGGAAAAAAAGAACTGACCTAAGTTGCTCTGGAAAAGTGTTTTAACTGGATAGTATAAGGCTCAAGACAGAAAGAACTGTACATAAATGCTGTGTTCTGGTTGGGATATTTGTTTCTTACAAGAGTATATAATGGAAATTCTGAAACTACTTTAACTATATACTAGGTTTAAATAGACAATGGCCAAGGTTGGAACAACTTGGGCAAAAAACCAAATAATGATCGTATTAGATTATAACCCCAAAGATTTAAAAATCTGTGAGTCATACTGATAGAAACAAATAATTGTATCAATCAACAAATGGGGGTAGGGGGAAATCTTCCTTACAGAATAATTTGAAATATTAAATGTAGAAGGAAATGAGGGATAGAAAAAATTAACATCAGAGCCTCAAAGTAATAATTACTCCAAGCAAAATCCACAGAATGTTTGCATAGTCTCAAATTATCTGACCCCAAATATTTATTAATTACTGTGGTTGTTTTCAAGGATATATCCACAAATTCTTTGATACTCCTCCCTTCAGGAGGTAGAGCTTAATTCCCTCCTCTTTAATATGGGCTAGACTTAGTAACTTGCTTCCAACGAATAGAGTACGAAAAGCAAAAAATAGTAACTTTACAAGTGGAGAAACCTGGCAGACATCACCTTAAGCAAATGATCAAAGTTACATCACCAATGTTCAGTCACATTGTTATCATGTAACCTTGACATTGTGATGAAAAAGGCACTTAACCTCTGTGTTAGTCTTCCCCCAAATCAATAACCCTAATCGAATGATGAGAAAACATCAGAAAAGCCCAAATTGAGGAACAGTCCACAAAATACTTCACTCTTCAAAGCTGTCAAGGTCATGAAAAACAAGGAAAGACTGAGAAACTGTCACAGAGTAGACTAAAGAGACATTAACTGAATGCAAGATTGTATCCTGAATTGAATCCTGGAACAGAAAAAAGACATTAGTGGAAAACCTGGAGAAATCTGAATAAAGTCTGCAATTTAGTTAATAATATTGCACAAATATTATTTTTTTGTTTTTATAAATGTATCATAATTATTAGGCAAATATGGGTGTAGGGTATACAGAAAGTTTGCACTACATGTCTTTAGAAGTAAAATTATTTCAAAACAAAAAGTTTAAAAAATAGACCAGATGGTTTCAAGCACTCAAAATACAACTGTCTTAAGGAGTGAAAGCCACTGAATAGTTGAGGAAACAAACTGAAATGTCATTAAATGAATTTATTATTCAGTGAGAAAGGGAAGATTTGACAAACCACAGTTGACAACAATTACTGAAAAGGACAAAATCATTCCACGTTTATACCAGAAAATTGGAACTACTTAATAAATTAGTTGCGTGCATATATATGTATGTATTATGTGTATGTGCCTGGAACAGTACTTTCTAAATACTGTTCGGCCACTTTCTTCACTCAAAAATATAATTTTAATATAATTCTATGTCACTATACGTGCATTATTTCATTGCTTTTTATATTTTCACAATTTCCACAGTATGAATAATTTATGTGACCATTCCCATATTAATGGAAATTTAAATTGTTTCTACCAACTTGATGTTTCAACATTGGAGTGGTTACAAAGTTGAAGCAGATAAGGTTTTTGTCCTTATGGCACTTTCAGATATGTGAGGGATACAAGTAGAAAGCCAAAAGAACAGGGTGCAAGTGTTAGGATGGGTAAAAACAAGGTCTAAAGGATAATGTAGCACAGGCAACTAGGGCAGAATCAAGAGGTCAGCGAAGACTTTCTTTCCTTATAAATTTAATTTTTAAAAGAATCCGGCCAGCAGCAACAGCACTTTCTCCCCAACAACTCTGCTTCTGCCAGTGGAAAAAGTTGCCTGGCCCAAGCTGTAGTACAGCTGGAGTGTGCCTCCCAGCAACCTAGCAAGATGCTCTGCATAGATGCGGACCTCAAGGCTTAAGCAAAGCAATCTCAAGAACCCAGCTGAAGGGGATCTTGAGCATTCTGTCACATATTAAAAGTCTAAGCAGATCAACTCAGGGATTCCTATCACTGTGGCTAACCTGGACACCATGGGGACATTTAAAATGACAGTGGTTATGACACAGCACTTCAGGTTCACAGCAATTCATAACCATTATGCCCTGGATAACTAGAAACTCTTTGCCACAATAATCCACAATGTGTGCAGCATTTAGCTGTGAGTTCAAGAAGTGAGTAGAATTATCTGGAAGAGATGAGAAGTATCATAGAAGTTGCGCTTCAAGCTAAGTTCATTTGCTTGGACATGGCAAATGGGTATTCTGAACAGTTTGTGGAACTTTTGAAACTTATCCATGTCAAATTTCCAAATGTCAGGATGCGCAGTGACAGGAGGGATGGTTAAAGACATTACTTTCTGAAGCAGATACAATCTAAGTGGAAATCAGCCTAGGCTCTGTGCACACCACTCACATCAGAACATGAGTGGACTACCTAAGTTGAGCAGAGTGATGGAATGTGTTGCGTCTGTTTGCGCTCTGAAGGGGCAAATCATCTCAGATGGCGGCCACTTGAGTCCACGCTATGCAGCCAAACTTTTGGATCTGGAGTAGATTTTGCCACATTGGAAGTGATGTTTTTACGCCATACACAGCATGCTAGAGAAGTGAGGGAGAGGAACAGCCATCTCAAGCTCTTCTATGGGATGAGCTTTGAAACAGCAATGAAGAAATATGCAGGAGGAGTTGCTGAATATAGAGCCCCAGAACACAAAACCATGGAACCATGGAAGTGACTTCTAAAGGGAATGTAAAAAACAATATTCTGGATATCATAGTCTTGTATAAGAGCTCTTGAATGGTAAAATGCTGCCTCCTTTCTCCTCCCCTCACACCATCTGAAGGACTCGGGGCTTTGGAGCTATCCCTAGTGCCCTCTTGGTGCACAAAAACAAGACATTGACCGGGTCAGAGGCTCAGGGTGTTTATTGTCCAGAACTCATGTCTTCATTGTTAAAATTAGTATGTGCACCTTTTTCATTCCTTTCTAAAGGTAAATAGTTTTTACTTTAATATAATGCTATTATCTTCAAAAATCAACTTACATTTAAAACGTACTGTGATTAACTTAATTTTAAAGGTAGCTGAGTGATATATTGATGCACTGAAATTGCTCAGGGACAAGGATGAAGTTGAAGGTTTGTATCACCTGGCTCTTTGTCGCATATGCACCAGTGAGTTGACTGATCTCTCTCGTGAGTATTTAGGAAAACAGGGTCAATATCCTCTGTCAATAGCTCCATAAAAATGGTGTTAGGGTTGCTCTGACTACACGTGAGCAGAATAAGCAAAGGAAGGGACAATGAAACTTCTCCAATTTTTGTGCAGGCAGAAAGTTTTGTCTGAGAGCCAGGATCTAGCAGAAAGAGGAGGGCAATCAGAGGAAGAGAATGCATGAAAGGACAAAGAGAGAGAAGAAAGCATATGTGGGGCACAGTGAATGAGAATTGCTTTTGGATGGGGCAGAGAAGTGGATAACAAGGCTGGGAACATGCATCCTGAGCCTCAATTCTGATCAACTCTGAATGTCAGGATGAAGAAAGTAGGATTTATTTCACAGATGGTGAGGTAGTCATCTAGGGCCTTCAAGCAGCAGAATGACAATTTGAAAATAAGGAAGAGTGAAGTTTAATTTGATGGTAACATGCAAGGTAAATTGGAAGGGTGAGGGAGGTGCTGAAGGCGCATAGGTCAGAGAAGGGGTTACTCTATAATCCGGTGTGAAGCAACAAGGGCCTAACCTGTACACAAATGTTTACAGCAGCTCTTTTCATAATTACTTAAAGCTGAGAACCCAAATGTCCTCTGTAGGTAAATGGAAAAATAAACGGAAACATCCATATAACAGAGTACTACTCAACAAAAAGGAAAGAATGAACTATTGATATGTGAAACAACTTAAATCTCCAGGGTGTTATGCTGAGTGAAAGCAGCCTGTCTCTAAATGTGACATATTGTAGATTTCATTTATATAACATTCTGAAAAAGACAAAACTATATGAATTGGGAATAGATCTGTCGTTGCCAGAGTTCAGGGAAGGGGGTAAGATACGACTACAAAGGGGTAGAATGAAGGAGTTTTGGGGGGTGATTGATCTATATCCTGCTTGTCGTGGTGGTTACACAAACCTATACATTTACTAAACTTCATAGAACTGTACACCCCAAAAGGGTCAATTTTGCTGTATGATAGTAATTAAAAAATATATTAGAGTTGTCCTCCATTAAATATAACATCTGAAAGAATGGAAACATGTTGTGATAGTTAATGATTACATGTTTATAATTCACTAGCTATATTCGTATTAAAAATTCTCCCTCAAATCACAGAAAATGTATCCCTCAACTGTGGAATAAATTCTTCATGCTTAAATATAAATTATAACACATTAAGCCAGCAAAAATACTAATTTTTTCCAACATTTCCTTCCCCATAGTGGGCTCTGTTGCTGGCTTCTACATCCCACTGTGGCCATCCTAGGCAAGAGGCCTCTCTCTGCCTTCTTCCCCTGACTCTCCGGCTTGCTCTACCGGCCAGATTGCCATTCCCAGGACCAACATACCTCCAAGTACCAGTGGATTCTGGATTGCAAGGAAATCAGTTTCCTCTTTAACTAATTTTTTTACAGTGATGCTGTTCTCTCTGCAATCTGATCAAAACAATTATGCATGTTCATGGTTCTCTTTTTAATGGAACAAAGTGAATGATACCAGAATATCTCGAGTGCCATAAATGAATGAAAATTCCACCTGTTAATAAGCCTTACACCAATGGTGAGATACAGGGAACTCTCTCTTTTCTGAGTGTTTCATGAGTGTAGGAGTTATTTTCTAACATATTTGAGTTCCAAAATAAAGTTCGCTCACGGAAAGCAGGCTTTTCTATGGACTCATCTGACTAACAAGGCACCGGATCCTACAGAGGACATAAGAGGTGTGTCTGAAGCCTCCATTTGAAACCCAGGTGGAAACCATCCAGCAGTCATCAATGAAAAGGTCAGACATCTAATACTTGATGACTTGAATTCAGCCAGAAAGAGAAAAAGTAGTAGATTCCTTTCATCAAATTGCTAAGAAGAGAAAACTGTGCCTCTTTCCACAGATTAATTTGGGAGTCAGTTTTTAAAGGGGCTGTTTTATTAAGAATTTTAAAAAATTTTCCAATACATCACTTTGTTGTGAAAACTGTCATTTCATTTGTAGCCATTAGAAAACTTTTCCAAAGTCTTAAAAATGGATATAAGTAAATGTGTCCTCCATATTGTGTCAATGCTTATGTGGCATCTTTTTTTAAAGATCATTTTTAAAAAGTATGCTGATTGTTTAAAACAAACAAAACAGGAAACTATTCAAGAGAACTAGTGAAAAAAAAAATCCCACACCCTCATTCCTAGATTCTTTTCTAGCTCTCCCGTATCTACCACCTTCACTCATTTTAATGCTAGTTACGACTCCAGGGGAAATGGTGAACTGTAGGGTCTTGGGGGAGGAGGCGAGGTGGGCGGATTGGAAGCAAGAGAGAGAAAGATGACTGCCCAAAGAAGAAAGAGAAATGGTCGATTAACGCCAAGAAGCTGATCGCCCTGGTAATCCGAGAAAGGCGAAAAGAAACAGCACTGAGAAGATACCGGTTTTATTGTCTCTGATTGGCAAATACGAAAAAAGATTGACAGTATCAAGTGGAGGGAATGTAAGGGGCGGGCTGCAGTGTTAAATGGGAGGGGTAACTGAGGACTCGAGCTCATTGATGACGCGACCGTCACGTGACCAGGAGTCGACGTGTGCAGAAGTCCTTATAGTCCAGGGCCTGTTTCCCTGTAGCAGCTCCTTATAGCTGGAGAAGGAGAAAAGTGCCCCGTATCCTTTCAGGTCAGTACAAAGGTGGGCGCTGCCTTGGGGACCCTGGGGTCTAGGAATCAGAAAGCAGAAACCAAGGGAGGCACTGCTTCCCCAACACTACAGTTCTGCCGAACTCCCATTTTTGTGCAGGAAATTTTGGGTTGTTTAGTGGGAGGGGGGTAGGGGTAGAAAGGGAGAAGGTAGCCGATTGAGGGTCCCGAGAGAGAAACAGAAACAATTTGGAAAGAACTTGCGTCTCCCGCTCCCTGCTTGCAGGGAACCAGTGGGCACTGGGGAGGGAGGGAGGGTGGGGTTGCCTTAAAAGGAGGGAGAGGATGAGGACGTGGGGAAACTTTAGACGAACAAGGCCTAGAATCGTGAAAGGGACCCGTGATTCAGGTACTGGCCTGCTCACCAAGCACTCCTGTCGGTCTGCAGGACTCTTGGTCTTTTGGGCGCGACACAAATCGAGTGAGGGAAGAGGGAGGAAAATCCCCTGGATCCCTGCAGGTCAGTGTAAGGGTGCAATTGCCTTAGGCCCTTGGGGTGGGGGTAGGGGTGGGGGTGGGAGTTTGGATGACACCAAAGTACATCCGGGGGTCGCCGCAGCCTCTCCCCATCGGGATTAAGCGCCAGAGGCCTGTGCCGAGCCTGCAGCGGAAATGGGGCGGGGGCGGGGGCGGGGGAGGCTGGAGAGACGTGGAAGGGGGAGGGGAGGGGAGGCCAGAGACTGGACCAGCCGGTCTCAGGTGAGAGGCAGGAGGTTGGGATGGCTTGGGAAAGCCCGAAAGGGCGGGAGTGTTGGACACCAGCGGCGAGGGAGGGGTTAATTGCTTCCGCGCTGCTCCCATTTCTGTGCTAGGAGAGGCCTGTAGCAGGGCCTGCTGGGAAATGGTGGGCTGGAGCCGGAGGAGAGAAGATGGAGCTGGAGCGAGAGGGGGAGGGAAGGGAGGTGGAGGAAGGGGTGGAGTCAGGGGAGTTCTGAGCCTGAGGATCTAGCCTTTTTCTACTTGGAAAACTTTGACAATTAGTGACGTGAATGAGGAAAGACCAGTCTCTGTGGGAACCTATACTCTGGCTGCTGGTCTGTTTGCCTGGCATCTAGTCGTTTTGTTTCCTTGTTTTCTAGGATTAATTTATTCAAAAAGGAAATAATAGAAAAAGAATCAACATGCAAAAGTCTTGTGAAGAAAATGAAGGAAAACCACAGAACATGCCAAAGGCTGAGGAAGACCGCCCTTCGGAAGATGTACCACAGGAGGGAGAAGGAAATCCTCAACCTTCCGAAGAAGGTGTAAGCCAGGAGGCAGAAGGAAACCTTAGAGGAGGGCTGATTCAACCTGGCCAGGGATTTAAAGAGGACACTCCCGTTAGGCATTTGGACCCTGAAGAAATGATTAGAGGAGTAGATGAGTTGGAAAGGCTTAGGGAAGAGATAAGAAGAGTAAGAAACAAGTTTGTGATGATGCATTGGAAGCAAAGACATTCACGCAGCCGTCCTTATCCTGTGTGCTTTAGGCCTTGAATTCTTTTTTTGTCTGATATTAAAATCTGGCCCCTGCTTTCTTTCTGTTAGCATTTTCTGATGTATCTTTGACCTTCGTTTTACTTTTAATCATCTGGTGGAATTTTGTTTTAGGTAGTTTCTTTGTTACCAGCATCTCACTGGATTTTGTATTTTAAACCATTCTCTAGGTCTGTTTTTCAATTGGGAAGTTTCACATATATGCATGAAAATATGTTCATTCCATATTGTAAAGTAAAACATAACAGGTTACAAAGCAGCATATTTAGTATCAGCTCACATATGTAGGATAAAAATCCCAAATTGTGTGTGTGTGTGTGCGTGCGTGTGTACATACATACATACATACATATATCAAAAACTTAACTGTGCTTATTTCTGTGTGGTGTGAGTTTTTCTTTTTGCTTATATGTATTTTTTAATGAACACGTGTCACACAAACAAAAAATTAAAATTTTTTTTATAAGTAAGAGTCAATCAAATAATTTGCAACCAGCTTATAAGGGCAATGGGGGCACCTAAACTCTTGATGAAAGAACTATTAAAAAATGTAAACCTCAAATTGCCTCTGGATGTCTCAGCCAGAGGAATAAAACTGGCAATTATTACAGATGCACTTGCTTAAGACTTGATCTTTTCGTGGGGAAAACATTTGCTTCACGGGCCTGCTGAGGGGAAGAACCAAGGTGACTGAGCTGTGCTTGCTGGGCTCTTGCTCCTGGCTGTGCATACTGAACCCCAACCCACTGTCGGACATCAGCTGTTTGAGGGAGGGCCCTGGCCTGACTCAGCCTGCTCAGGAACAAGTCCAACAGGCAGGGAGGTGGGGGCTTCCTTGTCAGTCCTCTGCTGTTGAGCCTCACCCCTGTCTCTTCCCCTGGGTCCTGCCATGCCTGCTGAGCACTGCTGCCTCTCCTGCTGGGTCCTTTGCTCTCTGCTGGCCCCCACTGTGGCTGGTGCACTGGAGTTCTCGAGTGCGAAAATGCACTGAGTTTCCTCGAGTCGCTAGTGGGTTGAATCCCCACTCTGTCTTCTAAAGCCTCTCTGCTGTTGTGTAACACTGAACACAGGTGGGGACTGTTGCAGGATTGCATGAGCCACAATGTTTTTCAGCGTTCTTAACAAAACGGCCCCTTCCGTTTTCAATCGCAGGAACCCTCCTCTCCATAGGAGTCAGGCATGATGAATCCATTTTGGGAGTTGGACGGGGGTACAAGTTTGACTGAAAGATGTCATGCTGTAGTCAGAGTTGCCTCTCTAAGTCTAAGGACTCAGGTTTTGTCTTCCTTGACTTTCTCTTTTTTGAGGAAGATTAGCCCTGAGCTGACATCTACTGCCAATCCTCCTCTGTTTTGCCGAGGAAGACTGGCCCTGAGCTAACATCCGTGCCCATCTTCCTCTACTTTATGTGTGGGACGCCTACCACAGCATGGCTTGACAAGTAGTGCATAGGTCTGCACCTGGGATCCAAATCGGCGAACCCGGGGCAGCCAAAGCTGAACGTGCGAACTTAACCGCTGTGCCACCAGGGTGGCCCCTGTCTTCCTTTTCTTGTGAGTTGATTTCTCTCTGAAGGCTCCTAGCACCCCTCCCTTACTGGTTCAGAAGACTTGAGGGGCATGTGCAAGTTGCACAGAGTGATGCAAGAAATAGATCTAAAGGAATAGTCCACTTCACCCCATCCCATCTCCAGTTGAAATGTGGGGAAAAAAAAACTTGCAAAGGCACTAAGAACTTTATAAATGCACTTGAAGTAGAATGGCTACTATGTAAATGTTAGGAATTATATTTCCCTTACAGAGGAAACAAAGACTATCTTTTCCTTCTGATATCCCCACATACTTGTGTTTAACAGACACATCATATTTTAATATTTAATTGATTTCTTGACTGATTATTACTAAGGAACCAGTAGGTTTCTCCGAATTCTGCTATGGACTCAATCTTCCATAACTCTTTATTTCTCTAGGATTATGACAAGCAATTACGAAAAGAAACAATGCATGGAGTGGGTTGCATTCCAAATGTTTTATCAGTCTTGCATAATCACCTGCATCAGCATCACCTGGGGAACATCTGTACTGATTTTTGAGCCCCACCTAAGACCCATTGACTGGAGGTGGACTGTAGAAGTTACAGTTAACAAGCGCCTCCAGGTGATTATGATACACACTGAAGCTTGAGGACAACCGGCATATAGGGTATGCTTTCCATTATTACAAATATGAACCATAAAATAAGTAGAAGAAAATATTGTTGAATTTTTATTGAAATTCAGAAAGTAGAAGCCTGTAACAGTGTTTATTTTTTTTAAGTATGAACTTTCAAAGGAAAAGATTGACAGATTTATACATAAAATTTAAAAGATTCCCGTTAACAAAGAAAGACAAAATAAAAAGCAAAGGGAGGGAAGGTAATATAAGATGTTCTTGACTGAACACCACGTTTGGCCATGCATTCACTCCTTCCAATATGAGTAAAGTATCTCCAAGTTCTCTTTTTGTGATCAGCTCACAAAACAGTGAGCCAGCCCTGTGCCCTTTGGCTTCGTCTGTTTTTATTTTTTCACTGTATGATGTCATCTTGGGGGATCTTCACATCTCTAGACCAGTGTTCAAGATTATGGCAGCCTGATGGATGCCGGTCGGGCTGGATTCTGGCTGGAATGCGGTGAAGGTCCAGGGGCTCACTGTGGCAGTTTTACAAGACGGACGAATCCAGCTCCCTGGTGCCCTGAGGGGTGGTGCTCAGGTAGAATTTGGAAGGCCTCACCCAAGCCACACTCCTCTGCAGGGAGGTCTGACTTTGGTTTCTCTGCTCCAGCCTGCAGCAGGAAAAACATAACAGACCCTCCTAGGCTGATGGCTGGGCTGTCCTGGACATACCTGTAGGACAGGGACTGTCCCCATCACAGGTCAGAGACCTTTGCCCTTCCCCCTTTTTCCCTTCCTCTTTTGGGAGCCTTTTGTAGGGGAGGAGATAAAGCCCCAAGGATTCCTAACTGGAAACATTGGTCATGATAGTCTTTGGCCAATCAGTTGTCTGACATGGGTCTGACTGGGTAACTTGGAGTTAAAGCAGAATCGGCTGACCCTTCTCTCAGAATCCAGTGAAGCTGCTCCCAAAACAATTGGGGTGAAAATGGGGATAGATATCAGATAAGACCTCCCTCATCTCTCTCCCGCCCACCTTTCTCAGACTTCCAGAAGGGCCTCAGATGGGCCCCAGCCTGTTTGGGTGGTTCTGCGGTGACTTTAGCTCTTTGTGTGCCTGATGCATGCTTCTGCTGTCTGCGCCAGCCCAGGCCCAGAGGCACAGGAGACCCCAGGGAAAGGGAGCTTGCAAAGGCACGTGGTCCTGCAGCTCAAGAGAAAAGGGGTTTCACCTCATGTGTGAACACCCCTGTGCACTGCAGGCCCAGCCCACGACTTGGGGGCCAGGACAGTCAAGCTGTGAATTGGTGTGAAGATGCTTTTGAAGGCATTGATGGTGGAGGAAGCAATGCCATAATGACCCTTGTTCTTTAGATCTGTCACCTGAGGAGTCATTATCATTTTTTCTGACATCCTAAAGGACTAGTTGGGCAATAAGGTGAAGATGAAATTCAAATTCTTGGGTTTAAGAAGGCAAAGTGGTTAAGTATATGGCCTTAGAGCTACATAAACCTGGATTCTAATCTCGGCTTTTCCCCTTGCAGTATATGACCTTGCACAAATCACTTATTTTCTTTCTTGGAGGACACCTACTATCTTGGAGACTAGGCCATTCGTGGGGTCTGCAGATATAAAACTCTTAGAACCAAAGAGCAAATTTCCTCTCTACCACCGTCATTGCTGTTATCATCATCATAATTATCATCATCATGATCATGATCAATGGGTGGTATTGAGTGAATACTCAATGGATCCCTGTTGGGCACAGGCCACATACTGTGAAGGTTTGTGACAAGCAGTGGCAAAGCCCTGGAAGCCCATCATCTGAAAGGGTGGACCCAGTATAAAGGTAAAGCACTGGCTAGAATTGGATTTTCTGCTTGTAAGAAGTGTGAGGCTAGACTGGTTCATTCATCTGTAAAATGAGTCTAACCCACAAGACAACAGTCTTGTAAGTAGTTGTGAAGTAGTTGCAGAACACTATATGAAATTCCTAGCATATAATATGCCTTCAGAGAATGTTAGATCTTTGATTATCATCATCATCAATATTGTCGTCATCATCATCATTCTCACCATTAGGTGATGGTGAGATAACTCAAAAAATCAGTGCTTCTTTGACTCTATACCACCCTTAGAAAGCAAAAGCCTAGGCTCGTTCCTTTCATCCTCCCTCCTCCCTTGCCTGAAAGAAGGAAATAGTACAGGAACTAAATGGAATAACTGTAATTCATTTGGAATTATAAAAGAAATAATTGAATTCTCTATACAGTTGTATCATTTATGCATTCTGGTGCTGTTTCTGTATTGTAGGATGAGAAAAAAAAATTCTCTCCACATTTCCATTTTATTTAGTTACTTGCCAGAAAATCTGAAATCATGAGGAAAATCTTACTGTCATGAATTACAAAATATAGTGTAGAAATATATCATTGACATGGAAAGCTGTTCCTGACATAGCGTTTTGTGAAAAAGCCAGTTGCAACACAAATACACACACACACACACACACACACACACTGGTTAAGGATAAATATCAAAATACTTGAAGTGAATATTTCTAGATGGTGTTATTATGGGAAATTTATAACTTCATCTTTATCCTTCACTGTATTTCCAGTTTTAACTTTTTCAGTGAGTATGTGGAGTTTCTATAATTAGAAAAAAGTCATAAAGGTCAAAATAGTATAATTCTGTTCTTTTATCTCTTTAGCTAATGTAGGGGCTGTTAGCTCTTCCAGTTAGTTCCTTGTTTGCTTTCTGTTGCATCGTCTGAGAAGAACCTGGTATAAGTGTCAGACCTCTGCGGGTCCTGGCTGAGAAGCTTCCCCTCTCTATGCTACCTCCTTGCCACTCTCCCTTGTCAGCTAAATTTATGCTGTATTTCTGTCTTTGGTCACAAGGTGGCATTTCATAGCTATTTTCTAAATATTCTCCCATAAATTGATATTCATTTTTCAAAAATATAATAGCAACAAACATAACTTTCAAAAACATTACAAAACTGATTCCTAATTCTCTTTAGTAAATACACAGGTATAGAAAAATACTGGAAGGATATACCCTCAGTTGCATTTGCTGGAGACTGCCAAATCTACATTTCATTTATTTACGCATTCAACAAATGCGTACTGGATGACTACTATGTGTCAGGTGGTGCTAGCCAAAATCAATTTACCCATCCCAGACTTTTCTCCTAAGACTATATTAAGCCACCTGCTGATATTGACCACTTGGACTAAGATAAATGTCATCCAGCCATATGGGCATAACCCTTCATGGACATGTACTCATCACTTTTAGGCAGTTTATTCATTAATCCTGGAGGCTTACCAAGGAAAATGGAGGCATTTTGAAAAACACAGGAAAAGAGTAGGTTTAAAGTCGGAAACACTTTTGTTGGACTAGCCATTTTCTTATTTCAGAGCCCTTGTTATTTATTAAAAGGATTCTTAGTAACCCAGGAAGTGAATTAATAATATCACATTTCAAACACAACACATACCTATGCTTTCTAGGGTTGAGAGTTAAAATCTCCATTATACATTTGACAATCATTAATGTAGCTGATTTCCAAGGTCTGCTTCTTTATTACCCAGTGTTTATTGAGCCCCTGCTAAGTTCCCTGGCCCTTGGCTAGGTCTTGAGACACAGCAGTGAAGAAAACAAAGTTCCTGCCTTCATGGTGCTTATCTTCTGATTTACACTCTCTAAAAAAAATGAGATAAAATTTGGATACAGTGAGATTTTAAGCGTATACAATTAAATGAGTGTAAAATAGGACATTTCCATCACTCAAAAATTTTCCTGTCCTCTTCCCAGCCACCCTCCTCCCTGCAAATACCATTCGGCTTATTTTTTATCAATTTATGTTACTTTTATCTGTTGTAGAATTTCAGATAAATGGAATCATAAAGTATGTAATCTTTTGTGTCTAGTGTCTTTCACACATTTCACAAAATACAATACTTTTAAGATTCATCCTTATAGTTGTGTGTATTGGCAGTTTATTCTTTTTAAATTATTATTCCATAGTGTGAACATACAATAATTTGTTTATTTATTCAGATGTTTTGGACATATGAGTTGTTTCCATTTTTTAAGCTTTTATAAATATAGCTACTATGAACGTTGTTGTATATTTTTTTGTGCATATATGTTCTTATTTCTCTTGGGTAAACACCTAGGAGTAGAATTGCTGAGGATTGGAAAGGTGACTGATTTTGTATGAAATTGTCAGTCTTCCAAATTGGTTGTACCATTTTGTACTCATACCAGCAATGTATGAGAATTTCACTTGCTCCACATTCTCACCAAAATGTCAATGCTGTGAAAGAAAGAAGGCTAGAGAACTGTTCTAGATTAAAAGAGATTAAAAGACATAGCAACTAAACATAATATTTGAATGAGGATTGTAGATTAGATAATAATATATCAATGCTAAATTTCCTGAATGTGATCATTGTATTGTGGTTGTTTAGGAGACTGTGCTTGCTTTTAGGAAGCAAGTATTACACTGTCTATGATTAGCTTTAAAATAGTTCAGCAATAGAAAAAAGAAGGCAAATAAATAAATAGCAAGAGAGAGAAAGTAATTGGCAAAATATTAATTGGTGAATCTAATCTAGATAAAGGAATTAAGAGTATATGGGTATTCACTTTATTCTTGAAATATTTTGTAGGTTTTAATTTTTTCAAAATTGAGAGTTGGTGGTAGTGGTGGTGGGGGCGGTGGGTGGGGGGAGGGCAGAGATATTTCGTCAGCCCTCCAGAAGAAAAGGTGACTGAATGAGAATCTAAAATCAAGATTGAAAAATTTGATTGTCTGCAAGCATGTGGTGATAGATTATACAAACAACTTAAGAGGAACACCAAGACAAGGACAGCAGGCTGAATTCTGCTTCTGGCAATAGTTTAAGAAATCATTCCATGGGCCAACTTGTTGGGACAGACCACCACATGTCACCAAGACTCTATTGTGAGAGTTAAAATAGCAATATCTACACAGCATAGATATGATCAGACTCCTGTGGGAGGGTGAGAGTTAGGGAGCTTGAGAACATCTAAGTATCTAATTAAGGTGGACAGGGAGCAGACTTAGGGAGTTAAGACAAAAAGAAGAATGTACTTTAATAAGAAAAACCTAATGTATTGTATCAGATCTTGATGTGGAAAGACTATGTGAGCAAATTTGCAAGAATTGAAGTATCAGAAAGAGTCACAGAGAACGAGGTTGGCCCTGTCTCATTCAACTACGATCCAGTCCCAGAGCAAGTGTCCAGAGACTGAGTGGAAGGAAACATAGGAATGGTAGGAATAGAATATCAGGGGGTGTGAGGAGGTAGCAAGGATGAGAGCAGAGCAAAAAAAATCCAAGTAAGAGTAATGTAATGTGTATTTACACAAAGGCCATAGGAGAAACTGGATCCAGACTAAAACTATATCAGGGATGTAGCATAATGGTTTCTCAGCACATAAAGTTGCCCCCCAAGAGCCACATCTTACTCCATCTTCTAAACATCCCACAAGTGGAGTTCATCTCTAATAATAGCTAAAAGCTGATATGAGAATACATGAAAATGTTCTGTACATGTCAGGTTCTTCTTGTCTTTGAGAATTCCACAAAAGCGAAATGTAGATTTCCCAAAGATACGCCAACTTCACAGGGCTGTTTTAGGATTATTGAATGTAACATATTCCTATATGGGATTCTGGAATCACCCTTTTACGGGATAAGGGCAATACTTCAGGTCTCTGGGAGACCAGAAAGGAGGCCGTTGCAGTAGTTTAAGGGAGGTATAAACAGCAGGTCTTGCTGACTGATTGGATGTAGACACTAAGAAAGAAAGTCTGGCTTAGGGAACTGGTTGAATCCTGGTGTCATTAATTTAGACAGAGACTCCAGAGAGAGATTTTGGGTGTGGAGAACAAACTGAGAGAGAAAACATATTTAGTTCGAGGTAAGACGTTTAGGTGTAAAAGTCCAAAAGTAAGTTGGATAAAACAGTATGGAGCCCAAAAGAGAGATATATGCTAGAGGCACAGATTTGGGAGTCAATGCTTATATGAAAGTGAAAATCATAAGACCATTTGGTTGTTGTGGTAGGCTGAATATCTTTCCCAAAGATATCCTGGTCCTCAAGCCCTAGAACAGGTGAATTTTACCTTATATGATAAAAGGGACTTTGCCGATGTGATTAAGTTAAAGATTTTGAGATGAGGAGATTATCCTGGATTATCCAAATGGGCCCTAAATGTAATTGAAAATATCCTCATAAGAGGGAGGCTCAGGGAGATTTGACTTCAGAAGATGAAAAAGCAATGTGATAATGGAAGCAGAAATTGTAGTGGTGCAACCACAAGCCAAGGAATGCTGGCAGCCAACAGAAGCTGGAGGGGGAAAGGGATGGATTCTCCCCTAGAACCTTCAGAAAGAACCAGTCCTGTCAATATCTTGAGTTTAGCCCTATAAAATTCAAAATCCAGAGTTCTGGCCTCCAGAACTGTAACATTTCTGTTATTTTAAGGCAGTAAGCTTGTGGTAATTTGTTACAGCAGCAATACAACATTTTGAGAAGGAAAAAAGGTCTATGAAAGAGCTCTGAAGGATCCCAATATTTCTGGGAGCCTCCAATATAGCGTATTGACTATGACCACAGGTGGTGGTGCCAAACAGATCTGGATTCAAATTCAGCTCCACACTTACTAGCTGTGTGACTTTGGGCAAGTTATTTAAACTATATACCTAAGTTTATCTGTAAAATTGGGATGATACAAAAGCCTACCTCAAAGGATTTTTGTGAGGATTAAAGGTGAATATCCAATTAATGCACCTGGTATATAACAAGTACTTCATAAATGGCAGTTTTGGAGATCCATTGTGTAAGCATTATCTACAGCTATTATTGTGTAGTTAATAAACTTTTTTAATGTGGAAATGAACCAACACTGAATGCTATTTTTTTTTAGAGGAGTTGTATTGGATTGTCCAGCTCAATTCAACAGCGTAAGAGACGATACGGAAGCTTGGTGTCAAAGTCTGCACTGTTAATGAAGAATGGGTCCATCTGGACTGCTGTATGTAGATGTGTGTGTTGCATACATACTTGTGGGAACAAACAGGTCAAAATGCACCTTGTTAAGGATATGCGATGGCAGCAAACCCTTTTTTACTTTAATAGTTACTTAATGACTGTGACAATAATGCCACACTCTCTATTAAGATCTCTCTCCTTCCTGATCTCCTTAAAATTTTCAGGTATCATTTACATGGAAGTGAATTATGGTTACAATGTTAATGATGTTACCTCTTCATAGGAGCATAAACTTGAACTCTTTTTCAAATCTCTTGCATCTTCCTGAAGTTTCTAAAGTAAAATTTAAAACAACCAATGACCAAGAAATGAGAAAAATGTAATGATAAAGTTGAATCTGAAGCTTGAAGATCTCAAAAAAAAAAAAAAACAAACTTGTCTCCTCCAAAATGAAAATACGTTTATTGTATTTATAATTTAAAAAGAAACTATGCAGGGGCGCGCCTAGTGGCATAGTGGTTAAGTTCACTCGCTCTGCTTTGGTGGCCTGGGGTTCGCAGGTTCAGATCCCAGGTGCTGACCTAGCACCGCTCATCAAACCATGCTGTGGCAGCATCCCACATAAAATAGAAGAAGGTTGCCACAAATGTTAGCTCAGCAAAATCTTCCTCAAGCAAAAAGGGAAAGATTGGCAACAGATGTTAGCTCAGGGCCAATCTTCCTCACAAAAAAATAAAATAAAATAAAAAAATTTCATTGGCCAGCCTGGTGGCTCAGCAGTTAAGTTCACATGTTCCACTGAGGCGGCCCGGGGCTTGCCAGTTCGGATCCCGGTGTGGACATGGCACCGCTTGGCAAGCCATGCTGTGGCAGGCATCCCACATATAAAGGAGAGGAAGATGGGCACAGATGTTAGCTCAGGGCCAGTCTTCCTCAGCAAAAAGAGGAGGATTGGCGGCAGATGTTAGCTCAGGGCTATTCTTCCTCAAAAAAAGAAATTCAAAAAGAAAGGGAAAGAAACTATGCAGAAATACACTGAGAATTAGTAAAAATGACACTTTAGATCTCTGCCACCTTGCATGACAAAAGCAAGGTACTTAGTGGGCGTTGGTTGCTGGGGCGGAAGGTAGAAGGAGGGAGGGAGGTGGCAGGAGAGGCAGGTAACCAGGAAGCAGAGAAGAGAAAAGCAGAAAAGGCCAAGGTCTGGCGGGAGTAGGGTGGGGAGCGAATGGAGACCTTCACTAGTAACCAGAGAAGGGCAAACTCCAACCTAAGGCTGTGATGTCACTTATAGCCCCTCAGATTGGCAAGGGCTGGAATGAATGACAGGGCAGTGTGTGATGGGGCTCCTTGCACAGAGGGGCGGCGGGGGGTGTCTTTGTGAGTGTGTATGTGGCAGGAATATGGTGAGGGTTCCTGCTGCACTGTCTGCCAACTGAGGGGGGGGTGGTGGGCCCCAGGGGTTCATTGTGAGGGGAGGGCGAGCTCAGTGGTGATGTAAGGCTCTCATATGACCAAGAGCCAAGGTTTACATAAGTCCCTCTTGTCCAGGTCTTTTTCTCTGTAGCACTTCCATTTTGCGTTGAGGTCAGTTAGCCTCTGGTCCAGAGGAGGAGGAACGTACTTCCCTGGAACAAAGCAGGTCTCTGTGGGCAACTGGACCAGGAACTCTGTGCTGGTGGTGGTGGTATAAGGCTAAGAGGAGGAGCAGGAGATAAGATAGAAAGGTGTCTGAAAGAGATAAAAAGATTAAGAAATAAATTTCGAGTAATGTGTTGGAAGCAAACACAGTCCAGGAAGTGGCCTTATCCCATTTGATGCTTTTTGCCTTGAAAGTTTGAAATTTACTTGGGCACATACATACAAGTGGGATTCCTGGGCATATGATAAGTATATATTTAACTGTATATTAAACTGCCAATCTGTTTTCCAAAGTAGCTGTATCATTTAGCATTCCCACAAGCAATGAATGAGAGTTCCTCTTGTTCGACATCCTCATGAGCTCTTGCAATTTTGGAGTTTTTTTTTTCAATTTTATCTATTCTAATGGATGTACACTAGTACCTCATTGTAATTTTAATATGCATTCCCTTAATGACTAACAATATCAAACATATTTTCATATATGCTTATTTGCCATTTGATTATCTTCTTTGGTTAAGTGACTGTTCAGATATTTTGACAGTTTTTTTTTTGAGGAAGATTAGCCCTGAGCTAACACCTGCTGCCAACCCTCCTCTTTTTGCTGAGGAAGAGTGGCCCTGAGCTGACATCTGTGCCCATCTTCCTCTATTTTATATGTGGGATGCCTCCACAACATGGCTTGATAAGCGGTGCATAGGTCCATGCCCGGAATCCAAACTGCTGAACCCTGGGCCCCTGAAGCAGAGTGTGCAAACTTAACCACTACGCCACCAAGCCAGCCCCACGGACAATTTTTTAATCCAGTGTTTTGTTTTCTTTTGGTGAGTTTTAAACATTCAGGATATAAATCTTTTATGAGATATGCGATCTGCAAATATTTTCTTCCAGTATGGCTTGTCTTTTCACATTCTTAACAGTGTCTTTTACAGAGGAAAAGCTAGCTTTTAATTTTGTTAAAGTCCAGTTATCATTTTTTTCTTATATAGATTTCATACATGAAAACTTCTCTTTTGGTGTCATACCTGAAATCTCATTGCCAAAGCCAAGATCACATTGATGTTCTCCTATGTTTTCTTTTAGAAGTTATCAAGATATTTTTATGTTTTATATTTACATTTTATGATTTACATTATGTTTTACACTTATATTTAATACATTTACATATAATTAAATGTAAATTTATATTTATGTACATGTTGCATTTTGAGTTAATTTTTCTCTAAGTTGTGAGGTATGTGTTGAAGTTCATCTTTTTTGGTTATTCACATCCAATTGTTTGGGTTTTATTTCTTCTTTTCCGACATATGTTTCTTGGGATTTTCCACATAGACAATAATGTCATCCACAAATAGGAAAATTTTTATTTTTTACTTTCCAATCTGTATACCTTATATTTCTTTTTCTTGCCTTGTTGCACTGGATAAAACTTCCATTATGATGTTGAATCTGAGTGCTGAGAGTGGGTATCTTTGCTTTGTTCCCAGTCTCGAGAGAAAATATTCGATCTCTCAGTTAAATATGTTAGCTGGAGGTTTTTTGTAGAAGCCCTTTATCAGGTTGTGGAAGTTGACTTCTATTTATAGTTTGTGGAGAGTTTTTATCATTAATAGATGTTTTATCTTGTCAAAAGACTTCTCTGCATCTATGTCTATGCTGGTGTGGTTTTTCTTGTTTAGATTCTTAATGTGGTGGATTGCATTGATTGACTTTCAAATATTGAATTAGACTTTCATTCTTGGGATAAACTCCCACTTCTACTACTTGTGGTAGATATTCTTTTTATATATTAAGAAATTCAATCTGGTAATAGGAGGGATATTGGTCTTAGTTTTCTCTTTCTTTTTAGATTGGCCCTGAGCTAACACCTGTTGCCAATCTTCCTCTTTTTTTTCTCCCCAAAGCCCCAGTACATAGTTGTATGTCCCAGTTGTAAGTCCTTCTAGTTCTTCTATGCGGGATGCTGCCACATAGATGATGAGTGGTGTGTAGGTCCGTGCCCAGGATCCAAACCAGTGAACCCCAGGCCACCAAGATGGAATGCACAAACTTAACCACTCGGCCATGGGGCTGGCCCCCTTAGTTTTCTTTATTTGTACTATATTTTCTTTGGTTTGGTATCAGAGTAATGTTGACATTGTAAAATGATCTGGGACATACTTCTTCCTCTTTATTTGTTTTCTATTGCTGCAGGAAGAAATTACCACGAATTTATGTCCTTAAACAATACAAATATATTATCTTATAATTATCTAGATCATAAGTCAAACATAGATCTCACTTGCCAAAAATCAAGATGTTGGCAGAGCTGTATTCCTTTCTGGAGGCTCTAGGGGGAACATGCGTTTCTTTGCTGACAAAGAGTGTTGGCAGAATTCAGGTCCTTGTGGTTGTAGGACTGAGATCCATGTTTTCTTACTGTCTGTCAGCTAAGGGCCATTCCCACCTTCCAGAGGCCACTCACATTTTTTGGCTCATGACCCTCTTCCTCCATCTTCAAAACCAGCAATGGCTGGTAAAGTCCTTCTCACATTTTGAATCTTTCCTCCTCCTTATTTCATCTCATCTCTCTGACCAGGCCAGGAAATGTTCTCTGCTTTTAAGGATTAGATTGGGCCCACCTAGATAATCCAGGACAATCTTTTCATCTCAAGGTTCAAACTCTTAATCAAATCAGCAAATGTAGCTGATAGCTTTTGCCATGTGGCATAACATATTCATAGGTTCCAGGGATTAGGGCATGGATCTTTGGAGGATCATTATTTTGCCTACCACTTGTTTTATTTTCTAGAAGAGAGTGTGTACAACTGGTGCTATTTCTTCTTTAAATGTTTGGTAGAATATGCCAGTGAAACCATCTGGACCTAGAGTTTTATTTTTGGATGGTTTAAAGCTTGTGAACTCAATTTCTTTAATAGTTATAGGGCTATTAAGCTTATTGATTTTGTCTAGGGTGTTGTTCAAATTGGACGATATCTATTGATCTATCTTCAAGTTAACTGTCTCTTTCTTCTGTCATGTCCATCTTTCCACCGAGTCCATCAAGTGAGTTTTAAAATCTAGGTATTAACTTTTTCAGTTCTGAAACTTCCATTAAATTCTTTTTTATATTTTCTATTTACTTTCTGACAATTTCAGTTTTAATTAGATTTTCAAGAGTGATAGCTCTTTTGAGCAATTTTGTACTACCTACTTTAAAGTCTATCAAATATTTACAGCATCTGTCATCTCATCACTGGTGTCTGTTGATTGCCTTTTCTCATGCTTTTTGAGATTTTCATGCTTCTTTATATGCTGTTTAATTTTGGTTTATATACTGGACATTGAATATTATGTTATGAAATTTTGGGTCTTGTTTAAATCTACCAATTTGGTGGAACTTGGAATTTTGGTGTTCTTCCCCAATATATCTGCTATTTAATATTTACAGAGACCTCAAATAGCTGCACCATGCATTCTGTCTGGTTTTCAAAGCTGTGTTCAGTGCTAGAGAAAGTTAAAATGTATTTATTCCATCTTACTTGGAACCAGAACTGCAGAGAATTTTTTCCATGAATTATTTGAGAGTAAGTTAATAGTCTAATGCCCCATCCATCCTATAGTAGACAGAATTTTAAGATGGCCCCTATGACTTTCACCTCTTGATGTTACTCCTACAATTATGTTACATTATGTGGCAAAGGGAGATTATCCAGGTAGGCCTAATCTAATCACATGAGCCCTTTATTTTATTTTATTTTATCTTTTGAGGAAGATTAGCCCTGAGCTAACTGCTGTCAATCCTCCTCTTTTTGCTGAGGAAGACTGGCCCTGAGCTAACATCCGTGCCCATCTTCTTCTACTTTGTACGTGGGACGGCTACCACAGCATGGCTTTTGCCAAGCGGTGCCTTGTCTGCACCCAGAATCCGAATCGGTGAACTCCAGGCCGCTGAAGTGGAACGTGCGCACTTAACCGCTGCACCACCGGGCCGGCCCCTCACATGAGCCCTTTAAAAGGAGAAAGTTTTATATGGCTGTTGGCAGAAGAGGAAGTCAGAGAAATTCAAAGCATGATAAGGCTTGGATGCATCACCATTGCTGGCTTTGAAAATGGCATGGGCCAAGTGCAAAGACTGGAGAGAAATTTCTAGGTGCTGAGAGCAACCCCTTGTCAAAAGCCAGCAAGAAAATGGGGACATCAGTCCTTTGCTGCAAGGACTTGGGTTCTACCAACAACCTGAATGAGTTTGGAAGGGGATTCTTCCCCTGATCGTCCACATAAGAGCTCAGGCCAGCCAATGTCTTGATTTCAGCCTCATGAGACCCTAAGCAGAGAACTAGCCAAGCCCTCCCAGACTGCTTACCTACAGAACTGTGAGCTAATAAATGCATGTTGTTTTAAGCTGCTAAGTTTATGGTGATATCTTACATAGCAGCAGAAAATGAATATAACCCCAAACATCTTTAGTGCACATTTCCCACAAACACATTTTCCTACATAACTGCAATACATTATCAAAATAAAAAAATTAGCTTTGATCTATTACAGCCATCTAAACTTAGACCCCAATAGATTTTTACCAGTTATCCTAACAATGTCCTTTATAGCAAAAGGATCCATTTCAGAATCACCTGCTGCATTTAGTTATGTCTCTTAACTATCCTTCAGTATAGAATATGCCCTCAGTCTTCCTTTGACTTTCATGATGTTATAGTCCAGTTACTTTCCACAGTGTTCCTCAATTTGTGTTTGCCTGGTATTTCTATTTGAATGGATTCAGGGTATGCATCTTTTGAGGAATATCACAGAAGTGTTGCTGTAGTATTCTCTTTCTATCCTATCAGATGGTACACAATTGCAATATGTCCCATTACTTACAATGTCCTCTTTGACACTTGTTTAAAATGGTGCTTTCCAGGCTATTCCAGTGACCTTTTTCCCTTTGCAATTATTAAGTATTTTATGGGAAGGTATTTTGAAACTATGTAAATATTTATTTGTGTATTTATTTATTTAGATACTGACTCATCCTTTTTTGACACTATGTTCTATCATTATTTATTTTGATATGCACATTGTCTTCTATTTGGTTTGCAGGAGCCTCCTCAGACTGGCTTCTGTATCCTTTTGGTATGCCCCCATCATTTTTCGAGCACTTTACTTTCTGGTACAGCAAAATGTTCCAGGCTCATTGTGTTCTTTACCTGCTCCATCCATGTAATCAGCCATTTCTCCAAGGAGTCCTTGCTATTTTTATTGAATAATGGTATTTAAAAGACAAGATATGGACACTAGGTGTGCTTATTGCTATCGGGGTGCTGAGCTCCCAGGCTGTCTCAGTGGAATGAATTAGGCAATATTGTATGTACATATTGTATTGTATTGTATTGTATTGTATGTATATACATATACACACAGACATAGGTACTCACATATATATGCATTCACACATTTACATCTATATCTATTTAAAGCCATACAAGTGCCCTTCTCAGATTGCTGGCAGCCCTCTGCATGGACATGCTTCTGACCCTGCTCAGACTCTGAAATCCTGCTCCACTTTACCACACACTGCCTCTATGTGGAGACTCTCTTAAATCAAATAGAACCCTAACACCACGCACCAGGCTGTCTCTCCCTCAGGAAGCCCTCCTCACACATCCTAGGAACTGTCTCTACAAGGAGCCACTCTCCCAGGATGGATGCCTTCCTCACCCAGCTAAGGTCATGTACAGAGTTCATTGACCTCCCTGCCTTCCAAGGACACTGGGCCTGGGCCCTACGTGAAGGAATGTGTCTGGGCTTGGAGCCAAAGATGGCCACTTCGGCCCTGACTCTAAGCCACAAGTTACAAAGAATATGCCCTGCGTCATGTTCCTTGTCTGGGCTGGCCACCCCCGACAGGCACCTGATTAGACTTTAGAAACCTCCCATCTGTGGGAACAAAAAAGATAGAAGCACCCCATCCGTGGGAACAAGAAGAAATAACTCAAAATATCCAAATGTCTGAAACCCTGAGTCAGAACCTAGAGAAACCTTAGGATAAAAGGTAGTTACAGGCATAGAACAATTGGAAGTCTCACTGAGGAAAGGACGGTTTGCCTCAGACCCAGACAATCGGCACTTCTGCCCGCTATACAAACTGTTCGCACTTCCCCAGCTGATTGTGGTGTGGATGTTCTAAGTACCGATTTGTTGTTCCCCTTTATCCCTGCTCCTCATTCTGTTTCCCTTTATCAATAAGCTTTGATTGCTTAAACAACCAAGTGGCCTTGGTGGTGACTGTCATTCCTTGCCCTTTGTGGCTGCGGACAACAGGTCGACACAGCTCTCTTCTCTCCTCTGGCAAAGGCACCCATTTTGCTCTTTCCCATCTAATGGTGTTAGGACTGAATTGTTCGAGAAGAGAAGGGAAGGGATGAGGAAAAGGAAAACAAATAGCTTTTTAATTCTGTTTTTTTAAACAAAATTTTTTTTTAAACTTTTTTTTAATTGAGGAAGATTAGCCCTGAGCTGACATCTGCTGACATCTGCTGCCAATCCTCATCATTTTTTGCTGAGGAAGATTGGCCCTAGGACACCACGAAAAAAGAGAACTACAGGCCAATATCACTGATAAACATAGATGCAAAAATTCTAAACAAAATTTTGGCAACCAGAATTCAGCAATTCATCAAAAGAATCATACATCAGGATCAGGTGGGATTCATACCAGGGACACAGGGATGGTTCAACATCCGCAAATCAATCAACGTGATACACCACATCAACAAACTGAGGAATAAAAACCACATGATCATCCCAATAGAAGCAGAGAAGGCATTTGACAAGATCCAACAGCCATTTATGATAAAAACTCTGAACAAAATGGGCATAGAAGGGAACTACCTCAACATAATAAAGGCCATATACGACAAACCCATAGCCAACATCATACTCAATGGGCAAAAACTGAACCCCTCCCCCTGAAAACAGGAACGAGACAAGGATGCCCTCTATCACCACTCTTATTTAACATAGTACTGGAGGTCCTGGCCAGAGCAATCAGGCAAGAAAAAGGAATAAAAGGAATCCAAATAGGGAGGGAAGAAGTGAAACTCTCGCTGTTTGCAGACGACATGATCTTATATATAGAAAACCCCAAAGAATCCATTGGAAAACTGTTAGAAGTAATCAACAACTACAGCAAAGTTGCAGGGTATAAAATCAATTTGCATAAATCAGTAGCATTTCTATACTCCAGTAATGAACCAACAGAAAAAGAACTCAAGAATACAATACCATTCACAATCGCAACAAAAAGAATAAAATACCTTGGGGTAAATTTAACTAAGGAAGTGAAAGACCTATATAATGAAAATTACAAGGCCTTTCTGAGAGAATTGGATGACGACATAAGGAGATGGAAAGACATGCCATGTACATGGATTGGAAGAATAAACATAGTTAAAATGTCCGTTCTACCTAAAGCAATCTACAGATTCAACGCCATCCCAATCAGAATCCCAATGACATTCTTTACAGAATTAGAACAAAGAATCCTAAAATTCATATGGGGCAACAAAAGACCCTGAATTTCTAAAGCAATCCTGAGAAAAAAGAACAAAACGGGAGGCATCACAATCCATGACTTCAAAACATACTACAAAGCTACAGTAATCAAAACAGCATGGTACTGGTACAAAAACAGGTGCACAGATCAATGGAACAGAATTGAAAGCCCAGAAATAAAACCACACATCTATGGACAGCTTATCTTTGACAAAGGAGCTGAGGGCATACAATGGAGAAAAGAAAGTCTTTTCAACAAATGGTGCTGGAAAAACTGGAAAGCCACATGTAAAAGAATGAAAATTGACCATTCTTTTTCACCATTCACCAAAATAAACTCAAAATGGATTAAAGACCTGAAGGTGAGACCTGAAACCATAAGGCTTCTGGAAGAAAACGTAGGCAGTACACTCTTTGACATCAGTATTAAAAGGATCTTTTCGGACACCATGCCTTCTCAGAGAAGGGAAACAATAGAAAGAATAAACAAATGGGACTTCATCAGACTAAAGAGCTTCTTCAAGGCAAATGAAAACAGGATTGAAACAAAAAAACAACCCACTAACTGGGAAAAAATATTTGCAAGTCATATATCTGACAAAGGCTTAATATCCATAATATATAAAGAACTCTCGCAACTCAACAACAAAACATCAAACAACCCAATCAAAAAATGGGCTGGAGACATGAACAGACATTTCTCCAAAGAAGATATACGGATGGCCAATAGGCACGTGAAAAGATGCTCATCATCGCTGATCATCAGGGAAATGCAAATCAAAACTACACTAAGATATCACCTTACACCCGTTAGAATGACAAAAATATCTAAACCTAACAGCAACAAATGTTGGAGAGGTTGCGGAGAAAAAGGAACCCTCATACACTGCTGGTGGGAATGCAAACTGGTGCAGCCACTATGGAAAACAGTATGGAGATTCCTCAAAAAATTAAAAATAGAACTACCATACGATCCAGCCATCCCACTACTGGGTATTTATGCAAAGAGCTTGAAGTCAGCAATCCCAAAAGTCCTATGCACCCCAATGTTTATTGCAGCACTGTTTACAATAGCCAAGACGTGGAAGCAACCTAAGTGTCCAGCAACAGACGAATGGATAAAGAAGATGTGGTACATATATACAATGGAATACTACTCAGCTGCAAAACAGAACAAAATCATTCCATTTGCAATAACATGGATGGACCTTGAGAGAATTATGTTAAGTGAAATAAGCCAGCGAGAGAAAGATAATCTGTGTATGACTCCACTCGTATGAGGAATTTAAAATTATGGACTAAGGACAGTTTAGTGGATACCAGGGGAAAGGTGGGGTGGGGGGTGGGCACAAAGGGTGAAGTGGTGCACCTACAACATGACTGACAAACATTAATGTACAACTGAAATTTCACAAGATTGTAACCTATCAATAACTCAATAAAAAAATAAAAAAAAATTAAAAAAAAGATTGGCCCTGAGCTAACATCCGTGCCCACCTTCCTCTACGTTATATGTGGGACGCCTGCCACAGCATGGCTTGATAAGTGGTGCATAGGTCTGCACCTGGGATCCGAACCGGCAAACCCCAGGCCGCAGAAGCAGAAAGTGCAAACTTAACTGCTGTGCCACTGGCCAGCCCCTAATTCCGTTTTTTGACTGAACTATGTGAATATGTTACCAAGATAAAAAATATAAAATATATTGTGTTTAAGTTAAATTCAAAGGTAAATAGAGCTTATGTGTTGTGAAATTGCTCGGAAAACAGCACTTGATGACAAATAGATCACCACCTTCACGCCCAGTTGAGCAGAATTAGCAGAGGAGGAGTCAATAAAATCTCTGCTCCCAACTTTATGTGGGCAGATAGAAGGTATATTCATGAGCCAAGCAGCAAATAACTTTTTCTAAGCCTTTGAGATTTCTGGAGGTACACAATTTAAATATTAACAGAAGTCACTGAAGCAGAATGAGAGTGGGCACTTGTCTGCTACCCTGGCACCTAATTTCCTGAAAAGACAGCCCTTCCTCCCACACATTGGAAAGCAGAAAGGGACAGCCAATCCCATGTCAAAGACCATAAGAGGGGTTGAGGCCCCATGTGCTGTGCATCAATGACAGAGATGGGAGAGATCACTTCCAGCTAGCATGGTCTCAGATGTTGTGTGATCAGAGCTGGGCCTCAAGGAATGAGCAGGACAAGAATCTAGGAGGAAGAGGAAACCAAAAGAAGGAAGGGGAAAACGGAACTCTAACACACAGTGCCCCCACTTTCAACCCTTACTGGGTCTTTCTTACCAGCCCAATTAACTCCTCATTCCTTGTATGGGCGAGAGTGTTCTTGCTTCATTTGAAGATCTGTAACAACCTTCCTGAAGGCACGTTGCAAGGGAGACCAATTGTCCCTATTCCCTCCCCATTGCCTCACAGACACGTTCATTCTTTCTTAATCTGTAACTAGAACCAAATCCCAGCGTGTCAGCAGGGGAAGGAGGATACTGCAACTAGAAAAACCAAATAGACAGTTCACACACCAGATGAATTGCAAGCTTTTAAATATGTATATTGTTATAATAGGATATAAAACATTGCCTATTTCAGTCTCATTTTTGGTTGAGGTCCCAAGACAATAGGTGTCAACTACTGCCAAATTCCAAAGTGTAGAATAAGGTGATGAAAACCTCTTGCAAAATCTTGGATGAGTACTGACTTGGATACCCTTAGACGACCACCCACTTCCAGCCTGCAAAAGACTTTTGAGAGGCCAAGAAGATTGTTGGAGATTGGAAGAGGATTTCTAATGAGAACTACTGGCATTCCATGAGTGCTTCCACCATAGAGGACTAGGGCTTCCTCTCTCTCTCCTCAAGCCTAAGGCAAAAAGCCTCAACAGGATTAGTCAGAGCCCCTGGAACTTGGTAACAGAGTAGGTATCTAACTCAACCCTGAGAAATCTAAAAGGCAAGAGACTGACTGGCCAGCTACTTTGACACCAGAGTGAAGAAAGTTTGGGGACAGACTGGACTCCTTGAATTTGAGAGTTAAATTGGGCAAAGGATGTGTGAGCGGTTCCCGTAGATATAGCATGGGCCATACAGGAGATAAAACTAGTTTGAGGATGACATAGATCTAGCTCATGATGGTCTTCTGGGGGAGCAAGGAAACCGTCACAGAAACAGCATGGAGATACACTGCTGGAAGCTTAAAGGCTAAGGAAGGAGTCAAAAGTGACTAGCCCAGGGATACATCTTTGCCCATTTTAAGAGAACAGCAGGTGAGAGCTTCTCAACAACGGGAGACTCCCTATAGACCCATAAAAGAACCACACGAGGAAAGGAGTCAACATTAAATACCTTTCCAGTGTAGAAAGTGCTAATAATAGATGGCCAGAACAGTACTAGTTACATGAAACTTTAATTTCTTCTTACTTTTTCTCTGCCCTCATTGAATGGAAACTATTTTGTGACTAGAACTGACAGGAGGATTTTTCACTTTACTAGAGCAAGCAGGAAAGCGATGGGACATACCCTAGATTTTACCCAAGGGCCAGAGAAGAACTAGTGCCAAAGGGCAGGTTTGCATGGATAGCAGGAAGTAAAAAATTGTTTTATTATTGCATCCTACAAATCCTATTTGTTCAATGTATTTGCCATATTGGAAACAATCTCGAGAATATCTATGAGAATAAGTTCTGAGAATATTAGACAAAGGTAGGAAGGGAAATAATTTAGCTACCTTTGTTAGGTTTGCTTTCAACTCAGGGCTATTGCATTTGCTATTCCCTCTGCCTGGAAAACTCTACCCTCAGATACCCACCTGGATCACTCCTTTACCTCCTGCAGATGTTTCCTCATGAGTCTTCTCTTGTTGTTTCTTCGACAAGAACGCAAGTTCCATGAAAATAGATTTTTTTTCTGTTTCGTTCAGTGCTGTGATTCCCCAATACCTAGAACAGCACCAGATACGTAGTAGGTGCCCAATAACTGGTTAAATTATTAAATCCAGCTGAATTTATCAATATTTGTGCACACAGCAGAGATTCTAAATTCAATGTGTTATCTCATGCAGCTGGATTCTAATTGTTCACTCAGGTGGTTGACTGAAATATGGCCTTCTGATGGGTCACACTAAATGAAGTTGGTGTACCAGAGATAGCTTAGTGTGATGTAAACAATCTAAATAATTATGGAAAAGGGAATATTGGCGTGTGCTTATTATGTATTATGTACTCATTTACTCCCTAACTATGTCTGCAGAAGGAGCCAGAAGATGTTATCTTTAATGGAAAATTGCGCAATAGGCAGGCATATTTTAAAAATCTTATAATGGCTATTAGCCTTAGGCTGAGGATGCTGGGAGTGACTCTTAAAGTTGGCATGGCCCCTTGATTTCAGTAGTGATGCCAGGATCTCAGGGTAGGATAAACTAAGAAATTACATTTAGCCACCAAAGACGAGGAAGGCCTAGTCACATTTACATGCATCAGGAATGTCATGGTAGACAGAATAGTCTGAGTTAGGAGTTTTTGTCAGTAGCTAATCGATCCTGTAATATTATGGCAGAGACGGCATATGTGTTAACCAAATTCTGTTATGTTTCCTCCTAGGTTCACACTTATGAACTGCCTTTCCCAGTTGGGTGACTGATTTCTGGCCATTGGTATGTGAGCAGAAAACTCCAGCATAACCTCCCATGAGCCCTCTCTCTTCTATCTTTCAGTTAGATGTAAACACCCAAGGCAATCTTGGAAGTCACATGTTGTTGAAGATGGTGAGGCTTCCTGCCACCTTGGTCCCTGAATGACTGCATCAAACAGATCCCACTCATTCCCACATGCACTGAACTGTTAAAAGAAATAAAATTTCAGTTTGCTAAGCCTCTGAGATTTGGGAAATGATTTTTAAAGCAGTTAGCCTATCTTGACATATAGGTATTACTAGGAGAGACATGGATAGGTGACCCACTAATTTTCTACTTGATTTAGCTTACCCTAAAACCCTAAGTATGGCAAACAGAGACCTAATACGAGCCGCTACATAGTCTAGGCGCTCTTTTTTTCATATGTATTTCACTTTATTTTTTGTGTGTACATCGTAATATATTTTGAATTCTGTGTAGATTACATCATGTTCACCACCCAAAGATTAACTATAATCCATCACCACACGTGTGTGCCTAATCATCCCTTTCACCCTCCTCCCTCCCCCCTTCCCCTCTGGTAACCATCAATCCACTCTCTGTTGCTATGTGTTTGTCTGTCATTGTTTTTATCTTCTACTTATGAGTGAGATCACATGGTATCTGACTTTCTCCCTCTGACTTACTTCACCCAGCATAATACCCTCAAGGTCCATCCATGTCGTCACAAATGGCCGGATTTCATCATTTCTTATGGTTGAGTACTATTCCATTATGTGTATATATACCATATCTTTTTTATCCATTCGCCCCTTGATGGGCACCTGGGTTGCTTCCAAGTCTTGGCTATTGTGTATAATGCTGCAATGAACATAGGGGTGCAAGCATCTTTATGCCTTTGTGTTTTCAAGTTCTTTGGATAAATACCCAGCAGTGGAATGGCACTCCTACCAGCAGTGTACAAGGGTTCCCTTCTCTCCACATCCTCTCCAACACATTGTTCCCTGTCTTGTTAACTATATAGGTTCTCTCTTAATTCAGTTCAAATACTATACCCAGAGCCCCTTGAGGAAGGAAGGACCTTGCAATAACATCACAAGCAGGTACTGTGAATATTCTTCTTCCCCAAAGGTCCTGCAGCCACAGTTAAATATTATTGATCCTAACTGATAGATGAGAAAACTGAGACTTAGAAAAGTTTTCCAAGATCACATACCTAGTAAATGACGGAACTGGGATTCTAACTTATATTCCTAATTCTTAGATGATGAGACTGGTTATTACACACTTTTGTTATATGGTACCCATGCCTTGTCACGCAGGGATGAGAATTCATTCAGCAACACCACTTAATAGGGAGGGATGCTGGAGATAAAATGCTTCCCTCTTAGGCTGAGAGGCCAAGTTCTGGGAGCCTCACTAATTTCCTGGTTCCCAAGTTAGCATAATGTAAAGAAATCAGAAAATGTATTGAATGATACAGCTCTTCTTTTCAGATTTGACATACCAACTTTATCATATATTAAAAGACTTCTTATACTTAAATATGTCTATGCTTTCCATTCTACTCTTTACATACTTTTGTATTATTGGAGATGACCAAACTGTTTTATTTATTTATAGTAAATTATCCTGTCTGGCTATTAATGTTCCCCTTTTTAATACACCAGAAAGAAACTCCATACCCCTTAGTAGTTACTCCTCATTCCCATTCCCTCCAGCTCCTAGCTACCACTAATGTACTATCTGTCTCAACAGATTTGTCTATTCTGGACATTTCATATAAACGGGATTATACAACATGTGTTCTTTTGTGTTTGGCTTCTCTCACTTAACATATTTTCAAGATTCAACCATGTTATAGCATTTATCAGGACTTCATTCCTTTCTATGGCTGCACAATATTCCATTGCATAGATACACCACATTTTGTTTATAGATTTGTCAGTTGATGGACATTTGGGTTGTTGGCACTTTTCACTATTATGACTAATGCTATTATGAACATTTGTGAGTATATGTTTTCAATTCTCTTGAATATATACCTAAAAGTGGGATTGCTAGGTCACACGGTAGCTCTATGCATAACTTTCAGAAGGACTGTCAAACTGTTTTCCATGGCAACGGCATGATCGTATATTCTCACCAGCAATATATGAAGGTTACAATTCTCCATATCCTCATCAAGACTTGTTATTGTTTTTTTGATAACAGTCATGCAAGTGGGTGTGAAGTGCCTAAGGGGCACATCCCCCGTGGTTCTGCTCTTGTCTAACCTTTCTGCAGAAGCTGATCCTCCTGACTGTTTTACTTCTGAACTAGACAATGCTATTTACTTGGAAATATTTGGCCTAGTGATCAGAAGCCACTCACGTTTTATATTGTTCTCCACACATGTCCTGCTGCCTTCCAAATGCAATTCCTGGGCCCTGGCATCCTTTCAGACAGGATATGAATAGGTTATTTATATGAAGCTATACTTGACTAATTGTGATGAGTGTGGGAAACTTCCAAAAATGAAAAAAAGAGAGAGGACACCCTATGTGAAACACTGTCACAGAGTTTTCAGTTTCTTTTAATTTATGGAAGAGCCTAGGGGCCTGGTCCTTGCCCCTGAGTACTGTGACAATGCTCCTTTCTCTGTGTTTTTCCTTACAAAAATCACTGTCCCTATTTGCAGATGATATGAATGCTTATGTAGAAAGCTGCAAGGAATCTACAATCAGCTACTAGAACTAATAAACGAAGTTAGCAATGTCATAGAATGCAAGGCTAATGTAGGAAAATCAATTGGATTCTTATATACTAGCAGCGAACAATTGGGAAATTAAATTTTAAAATTCCATTTACAGCTGCAACAAAAAACATAAATCACCTAGTAGTAAATCTAACAAACTATGTGCAAGACCCCCACAATGACAACTACAAAACACTGTTGAGGGAATTTAATAAGATCTGAATAAATGGAAGTTATATCATGTTTATGTATTGAATGATTCTATTAATATAGCTGTTCTCACCAAATTGATCTACAGAATCAAAGCAATTCCAATAAAAATTCCTACAGGGTAAAAAAAGTAGAAAACCAGCTGATTTTAAAATTTATATGAAAATTCAAAGGACTTAGAATATTGAAAACAATTTTAATAGAGAAGAACAAAATTGTGGGACTTTCCCTACCTAATTTCAAGACTTACGACAAGGCTATAGTAATCAAGACAGTTGAAACATAGATATATGTCTATGTGAAAACACAGACATATAGATAAATGGAAAAGAACAGAGAGTACAGAAATAGACCCACATATATAGGAGCACTTGGTTTTTGACAAATGTATAAAGGCTATACAATAGAGAAAGTAGAGTCTCTTCAACAAATGGTGCTGTTTAGCTGGATATTAACATGGAACAAAATGAACACCAGAGTTTACTTCACACCTTACACAAAAATTAACTTGAAATGGTTCGCAGACCAAAGTCAAAAGCCTGAAACCACAAAACCATTGGAAGAAAATATAGGAGACAATCTTGGTAACCTTGAACTAGGCAGAACATTTCCTAAATAGAACACAATTACATATAAATGAAAAAGTGGATTAAACGAACTTTATAAAAATTTAAAACTTTTCTTCTGTGAAAGAAGCCATTAGGTAAATGAAAAGGCAAGCCAAGACTGAGAGAAAAATTCACAACATATACATCAAAGAAATTGAATGTAGAATTTATAAAGAACTCTTGCAACTCGGTAATAAGAGGACAAATGACCAGTTTGAAAAATGAACAAAATATTTGAACAAATTATTTAACAAAAGAAGATATGTGAATAGTTAATGAGTACATGAAAAGATGCTTAACATCATTAGTCACCAGAGAAATGAAAATTAAAACCACAAGATACCACTACACACCCTTTACAATGGTTAAAACTTGAAAATATTAACAAAAAAACCGTAGCTATACTAAGTGTTGGCGAGGATGAGGAGAAATTAGAACTTTGATACTCTACTAATGGGAACATAAGACAGTGAAGCCACCTTGGAGAACAGTTTGGTGGCTTCTTAAAAAAATTAAACTTACAACTTCCATAAAAGATAGCCATTCCATTCCTAGGTATATACCCCAAAAAAGTGAAAACATGCCTACACAAAAATTTGTATGTGCATGTTCGCATCAGCTTTATTTGTAAAAGCCCGAAACTGGAAAGTACCTAAAAGCCCACGAACAGATGAATGGATAGACACTCACCATATCATGGAATACTATTCTGTAACAGAAAGGAATGTGCCACTATTACATGCAAAATCATTATGTTTACTGAATGAAGCCAGACAAAAATGAGAGAGAGCACATGCTCTATGATTCAATTTATATAAAAAGTACTATAAAATGAAAACTATAGTGACAGAAAGCAGGTCAAAGGTTGCCTGGGAATGGGGGTGCAAAGAGCGACGGATTGCAAATGGGAAGAAAGAGTTTCGGAGGTGATGGAAGCGTTTGCTATTTTGATTGTGGTTATGGTTTCGTAGGTTTAAATATATGTAAAACAGATCAATTTAAATATTTTAGGTACTTTAAAAACTTTATCTGAATAAAGCTAAAATAATTACTCGTGTAGGTAGACTGAAAGGACTGAAAGTGATAACCTGTTTTGGCATATTATTGTTGTGATATTTAGTTTATCTGTTTCTGCTTTTTTTGTTGTAAGTTCATTTTTTTCCTTGCTGGCCTCTTTAAAGACTCCTACAGTAATATCTCCATTTTCTCTAATTTGAAGACAAGGGCATATGCTGCTGAAAGGCTGACTCTCTTCTCAAGAGATCTCCTCGCTCTCTTTCTCCTTAATTACTAGGCTTCTATCCCAAGCCTAGCTCCAAAATCCATGAAAATATACATTTTCCTCCAAAAACTAAAAATTTATAAACAAGAATGTATAAATAATTGATAGGGATGAATGTGTCATTCCCTTTTACTGTTCTTGGATTATTCACTCTTGTTTTCATAAGAGTCATTTTATTTTCTTGCTGGCCTCTTTAAGGATACTCCCACTGACATCTCTCCATTATTACCTTAAAAAGTTAGAATGTACTGCCCACCAAGATCAGGAAAAGTCGATCCTCCCATGGGATATATAAATTAATGGAAATGTTCATTGTGGTAACTTGGTTCTCTTTCAATCTCTTTCTGACTTGACCCCGGACTTTTACTTTTTCTAGAGTGGTCTGTCCTCACTCCTTACTTGCAGAAACACCCAGGAGAGGGTATTTCCTTCAGTTCGCCTTCAAACAATCATGTTCTGATTATGGTCCCTTAACTTCACTGCTTCTAGAAAGTTTTGTGTTCAGCCCCGCCCCCCCCCCCAAAAAAAAACTCCCAGGAGAGGAGACTTAATTTGGTTCTCCTTCAACCAATCACATTGAAACCCTCAGATGGGTCACAATGTTCTCTGATCTTCACCACTTTCAGAAAGTTCTGACCTCATCATTCCACTCCCTCAGAAATACCAAGGGGAGGGAATTTATTTCAGTTCTTCAAAAGACCATACTCTCAACTCCAACATTGACTCTTATTTCTTCCAGAAAGCCTGTCCTCATTCCCCACCCTCCCCAAAAAACCTTAGTGAGGAAGATTCCTTCAATTCTCTCTCCACCAGTGAAGTTATCTCACCCACCACCCCCAGATTTTTAAAAATTAGACTACCTTTGGAAATCTAGGATTGGTGTAGAAGATACAGTATTAACTTTAAGAGGGACCAAAAGGCCATTCATGAACACCACTCAATCAGCTAGCCTTTATGAAGTGCCTATGAGTTCACCACCTTTCATTTTCAGATCAGACTCTCCATCATCCCCTTCCTCCAGAAAGATGAGAGATCACTCCAGCTCCAAAATGTTCTAAGAGGCTGACTTCTCCTTAAACATATTTTTCAATTGAACATGCAAGGACTCTGATGACTGAAGTGTGAACATCAAGTAAACAGTGATTTTGCGTTAAGTTGTATGTGTTTGTTCACACAAACCACCAGCAATCAGTACACACTGCCAAAATTTCCAAATCATGCAGCACGGTGAGGAGAAAATCACCCGGAACTGGAAACTGTGGTCTCAGCTCTACCACTGATTGGCTGTGTGACCTTGGCAAAATCACTTTCCTACCTAGTTTCCTCATCTGTGAAATGAAGTTTGGACTGCAGTGACTTTCAACTGTTTTTTACCCTGTGACCTACGGTTAGAAATTCATTTTCTAAGGCGACAATATTGCCTCATGTAAAACTAAAACAAGTTTCTCAAAATAATTCTTAACACTACTCATGGGTGATGGACTCTGATGTTTTTTGTCCTATTCCTTTTCCTTTTTAAACTGACTGTTGTGGGGCTGGCCCCATGGCCGAGTGGTTAAGTTCATGCACCCCTCTTCGACAGCCCAGGGCTTCGCTGGTTCAGATCCTGGGCGCGGACATGGCACTGCTCATCAGGCCATGTTGAGGTGGTGTCCCACATGCCACAACTAGAAGGACCCACAAGTAAAATATACAACTATGTACTGGGGAGATTTGGGGAGGAAAATAAAAAAGAAAACTGGTAACACTTGTTAACTCAGGTGCCAATATTAAAAAAAAAAACTGCTTGTTTTGACCCACAAAACTGATTTCAAGAACCATAATGGGTGGCAATTCTCATTCTAAAGAACACTGGAGGGTCTTTCAAGACTTCTTTCTGCTCTATTCTAAAAATTCAAGTGTCTGCAATGAAAATACTGTACAGAAAAGCAAAACATAAAAAAGCAGCCTCAGTCTTGCTGAGTCTCTTTGACCTTCCTCAGCTTCTTACCAGTTACGAAAAGTCAAATATTCTGCATCTACAGATGGCAAAGTCCTATAGAAAATGGCCCAGGCCAGATCCCCTGCCTCCCAAGATATACAGCAGGGGTAGCCTTGCTACTTACCATCTCTAAACTCTAGTACCTTCATCCACCTTTGTCCCCTACCACTCTTATAATAAGTCAACTTTAAGGCCTTGTACTTTTCCTTTTTAATGGTTTTGCCCATTGAATTCAGATATTCACCCTATATTACTCTACCTTATTGCTTACACTTAATATGACACGATACACAGAACATATGTAGACATATACACACATATGTGCATAAAGAGATACATACATACACACTATAGTGGTCTCAGACTTCAGTATACATTAGAATTACCTGGGAAGCTTGCTAAAAAATAGAGATTCTGGAGCCCCACTCTGTTGGTCTGGAGGATAAGAGCCACAGATTCTACATTCTCAGAAAGCTCCCCGCCAAGGTGTTTTTATGCAGATGATGGACTCTCACTCTTTGACAAACAGTAGGACACGCATTCTTAAAATGGTATCAGATGTTGAATTATGAGCACAATCCTTCCTTACTGATTGGTTGGGGGCAAGCAGAACTAGTCAAAGATAATCGAGATTTTGAGCCCAGGTAGCTGAGAGGAAAAGTAATATTAACAAAAATAAAGACTAGGGTGGAAAAGAAAGATTGCTTTTTAAACTGCTTTATTAATCTCATATTATGAAAGGAATATTTTTCCTAAAACTAGGTGAAATTGCCCCGCTGGACAGAAAGGTTTACACTGAAACAAAACAATACTCAACTAGAAACTGTTATGAAAGTGGAAACACCAAAAAGTTTACAGAAAAAGTAAATCACAAAACTATAAGCTTGTAGAGCAGAGGCCACATTATTAACCTCAGGGAAAACCTTAGCATTCAAGGTATGAGGCAAAATTCATAATGATTATCAGGTTCAGGAGTTTGGAAAGGCATATGATGCTTCAGTTGCTGCTCCCTAGTCTTTCTTCTGATTTCCATCATCTGCCCTGCGAACTTTTCTACATCATCTCCCACTTCACTGTGATCAATATGCCTGGTAGGTACAGCCCATCGAAAATTAGGGACAAATCGCCTAACCCGCCCCAGCCTAACATTTCCTCCAGGCTTGTGCCCTTCACCCTTTCCGGAATGGCATGATTCCTCTCCACTCTGTACAGGGGCGCGGTCCTCTTCTTCGTTTTCCTGTTGGGCATTTTCCATGTTGAGGTTTTTTACTGCTTGTTCCTCTTTGGACGCCATTGCTCCTAGGGGCAGGAGACAAGAGAAGGGATTATTTTCTTGAGCGCTGATCAGCACCGAGGACAGAGGCCCTACTACGCACCTTGCGCAATTCAGAGCCCAGGAGTCCCAAGAGTTTTCGAAATTTCATTTTTCCCACCTGAGCGGCTCCCTGCGCCCTCTAGGGGGCCCCCAGCCCGAGCTCTCCCCCGTCCCTCTCGCTCCTCTCCCCTCCCCCGCCCCAAACCCACCATTTTCCCTGCCGATCCCTCCCCAGGCCCCTGCGACACCAAAATGGAGGACGCGGTTGAGGGGAGGACTTGGGGTCTCAGGGCTTCCCACACGCTCCCCGCGCCCGCGCCCGCACAGACCTGGGCCTATCCTTGCCGTCGTCTCCTCCTCTGTCCGATTCTCGCCGCGAGTGCGCCGCCGCGACCCTCAGAGCTGCAGACCTGCAGAGGGCCGGGTGGGGGCAGCGGGGCGGGAGCTGCGGCAGTCGAGCCATCGGCGCCCCCCGCCACCCCCGGCCGCCTCCCCCTGGCCCCCAACCAGCCACCCGCGCCAGCCATTCCCCCTTGCGCCCCCCCCCCAACCCCGACGCGGACCACCATTTTCTACAGCAAGGAGGAAGGGCGGCGGGGTGTCGCAAAAGCTTTTGGCGATGCGGGAGGCAGGTTTCCGAAGGCTGTCGCCTCAGGGCCGCGCAGCCCTCCCCGCAAGGTCTGCGGCCCGACGCGGGGCCGCGGGGGGCGTGGGGGCTGCGGGCTCTGCGCACCTCCGCCTGGGGCAGCTGGACCCCGAGAGGGTCCGCAGGCCGCGGCCGCCCTCCCGCACCCACCGCAGGGAACCCCGGCGGGTCCCTTACCTGCTCCCCCTCCGCCTCCTACTCTTCGTGGCCGCCCCCGGCAGCAGGGACCGAGAAGGGGGCGAGAGACGCCGGGCTCGACGCGGGAGCGAGGCGCGCGAGTCGGCGGCGCCGGTCACGTGAGGCCTCCGTCGCCGGGAGCAGCCCCGCCCAGCGGCCGCGCCGGGTCTGCGGGTCCGCGTAGCTCGCCGGCACCCCACGTCCCTTCGAACAGCGCCAGCCTGGGCTTTGATGCCCTGATGCGCTCCCTCCTTTGTGAATTCCTGGGCCTCTCCCAGGCTGGAAGGGCAGGGTCTTCTCAGGGGCCTGTTGGCCATGGCCACTTCTCTGGGGACTTGCCTCTTCCCCTCCTCTGCTCCCAGGATAAGCCCCTCCCCCTGCCAGGACTCAGGCCCCAAATTAAAAGGACTGCAAAAAACCTCAGTAGTGAAGATAAATCGAATTTCAATGCAATATTTTTTTAAAAACAGAATTAATGGAAGAATATCTATGATGAGTAAGGTGCCCCACCCGCCCCACCCGCCCCACTCCCAACCTGTGGTCCTTCTTGCTACCGATGCCCACCATTTTTTCTGTACCAAAATGCATGGGGGGACAGGAAATGAGTCAAGAAGATGGAATTTTTTCTCTAATTCTTCTTAGGACTTTTCTGTTTTGTTCCCTTTTTGATTAAAAAGTCATTCATTTGGGGGCTGGCCCCGTGACCGAGTGGTTGGGTTCGTGTGCTCCGCTGCAGGCGGCCCAGTGTTTCGTTGGTTCGAATCCTGGGCGCGGACATGGCACTGCTCATTAGGCCACGCTGCCGCGGCGTCCCATGTGCCACAACTAGAAGGACCCACAATGAAGAATGTACAACTATGTACCGTGGGGCTTTGGGGAGAAAAAGGAAAAAAATAAAATCTTTAAAAAAAAAAGTCATTCATTTTATAGTTTGTATTAACTTTAACTTTTATTATGGAAAACCTCAAACATGCAGAAATGGAATAGTGTAGTGAAAGCCAATGCATTCATCATCCAGCGTCCACAGTTAATTCATGGCCAGTCTTATTTCATCTATACCCTTACCCACTTCCCGCCCTTAGAGATTATTTTTGAAGCAAATCCCGAACGTAATATCGCTTTCTACATAAGTAATTCAAAGTGCATATCTACAAGGACTCTTTTTGAAGTATAACCACAATACCATTATCACGCGCAACAATTAATAATTCCTTAATACTGTTTTATGTCCAATCCTTGTTTAAATCCCCAATTCTGTCATAGTTTTTTTAAACAGTTTGTTTGGATCAGGATCCAAATAAGGAGTAATAATACCCTAGTATGCTGATAATGCCTGCTTTCAAGATACTCACTTTGGCTTTGACTTTGACAATTTGACTATAACTTGTCTTGGTCAGTGTATCATACTTGAAGTTTGTTGAGCTTCTTGGATGTGTATATTCGTGACTTTCCTTAAATTTTAAAAGTTTGGCCCATCATTTCTTCAAGTAATCTATCTGCTCCTTTCTCTGTTTTCTCTTTCTGCTCCTCATACTGGATAATTTCAATTGATTTAAAGTTCCTTGATTTTTTCTTCTGCCTGTTCACATCTGATGTTGAGCCTTTCTATTGAAGTTTTCATTTCAGCTACTCTACTTTTCAGTTCCAGAATTTCTATTGGTTCTTTTTTTTTTATAATTTCTTCCTGTTTTTGGACATTTCCTATTTATTGAGACATCATTCTCCTGGTTTATTTTAGTTATTTGTCCATGGTTTCCTTTAGCTCCTTGAGCATAGTAAAGAGAGTTGATTTAAAGACTTGGCCTAGTAAGTCCAAGATCTGGGCTTCCTCAGAGACAGTTGCTATTAATTTCTTTTTTTCTGTGAATAGACCATACTTTCCTTGCATGCCTCATTTTTTTGTTGTTGTTTTTGAAACTGGACATTTTGAATATTATGATGTGTTTCCTCTAGGAATCACATTCTTCCTTCTCCTCAGGATTTGTTGTTGCTGGATGTTGTGGGTTGTTGTTTGTTTAGTGATTTTTCTAAACTATTTTTGTAAAGTCTGTATTCTTTATCATGTGTGTCCACTGAAGTCTGTGTTGCCTTAGCTTAGTGATCAGCTGGTGTTTTGACAGATACTTTAAATACCTGGAGCCAGTAAAAGAAAATAAGGGGGCTGGCCTGGAGGGGTAGTGGTTAAGCTTGCTCGGTCAGCTTCAGTAGCATGGGGTTCACCAGTTCAGATCTGGGGTGCGGACCTATGCACTGCTTATCAAGCCATGCTGAGGTGGCATCCCACATATAAAATAGAGGAAGATGGGCACAAATGTTAGCTTGGGGCCTATCTTCCTTAGCAAAAAGAGGAGGACTGGTGGTGGATGTTAGCACAGGGCTAATCTTCCTCAAAAAAAAAAAAAAAAGAAGAAGAAATACTCTTCTGGTCTTTGCAGATTTGTCTGTGCTGGGGAGCTCAGTTAATGCTTGGCTAGGCCATTTGCAACTCTGCATTAGTTTTCACTTCCTACTTGCACAGAGTCCGAAGGAGAGCCAGAGGTGAAAGCATTGAGTCTCCTCAGGATTTTAAAGCACACGTGTCTCACCCTGGGCATATGGAGGGCCTTCTCAATCCCTCTATATATTGGGGAACTTTCAAAAGCCCTCATTCCCCCATGCATCTCCTTTCCCAGCCTCTTCCTCCTGGGAGTCTCGTTCTGTTTATTGTTTCTCCTGAGTGTTGTCCTTTGCCCCAGGCTGCTGTGGCTAATGTCCAAGCCTTTAAATGATTTTGGCAAAAGCCACTCACTCCTGGAAAGCTCTGGTGGTTTTAAGTTTTTGATTAGATTCTAGAGTTCTCCAAAAATTGATTCTGACAGTTTTTGGCATGGAACCTTTGAGTTCCTTACCTTGCCGTTTTTAGTGATGTCTTCTCTAGGTATGTTTTTAAAATTTTCTACAATGTAAGGCAGCATACAGTTATTTTTGAAAATTATCCTCTATAATAGAACAGTACAATATTATGCTTGCTTTCTCTAAGGAATTTTTAAATAGGATATGTGCTTAATTATAATGTTTGGTACTTTGTCACAAATAAATTTGATATATTTGACTGTCTAAAAAACATCCTTTTTTAGTTGCTTTCTGGAATATAGCTGTGGAAATTTCATATTTCTAAATATGTTTAAAAGTTATATACAAGGTTAAAAATGACGGTTGAACATCAAAAGGTAAATTCTGTTAGTATTTTGAGTAGTAACTATTTGAGTACTGTTTGAGTGCTTCTACAAACTATAAATAATGCAATTAAAAAATCATTTCTTGCAAATCAAAACTACAGTGAGATATCACCTCACACCTGTGAGGCTATAATTAATAAGACAAGACAAGAAATAACAAGTGTTGGAGAGGATGTGGAGAAAAGGGAACCCTTATACATTGCTGGAGGGAATGCAAACTGGTACAACCACTATGGCAAACAGTATGGAGATTTCTCAAAAATTAAAAATATAAATACCATATGATCCAGCTAGTCCACTTCTGGATATTTTTCCAACGGACATGAAGTCAATAATTCAAAAAGATATATGCACCCTACTTTCATCACAGCATTATGCACAGAAGCCAAAACTTGGAAGCAACCCAAGTGCTTGTCAATGAATGGATGGATAAAGAAGATGTGGGGTGTGTGTGTGTGTGTGTGTGTGTGTATGTGTGTATGTGTGTGTGTGTATATATATATATATATATATATATATATATATATATATGGTGTGTGCATCTATATATAGAGAGAGAGACACAATTGAATACTACTCAGCTGTAAAAAAAAGACAAAATAATGCCATTTGCAATAACATGGATGACCTAAAGGGTATTATGCTAAATGAAATAAATCAGACAAAGACAAATACCTTATGATTTCACTCATATATGGAAGATAAGTAAACAAGCACATGGATAAGGAGAACAGTTGGTGGTTACTAGAGGGGAAGGGGGTGGAAGGAGGACAAGAGGGGTAAAGGGGCACATATGTATGGTGACAGATAAAAACTATACCATTGGTGGTGAGCACAATGCAGTCTATACAGAAACTGAAATATAATGGTGTACACCTGAAATTTACACAATGTTATAAGCCAATATGATCTCAATAAAATAATTTAAAAAATCATTTCTGTTCAAAATATATTTTCTTACATTTAAAAGGTTACTAGTAAACTTTTTCTCCCCTTTTACCTCGTGCTTTTACTGCATCTGCTGAGAGGAAACATTCCCTCTCTCGAGTCTCTTAAAAGTAACCAGAAAAAAAGATCAGTGAAAAAAATAACGACATATGATAAAAGATCCAAAATGACCAAAATATATCATTATAAGAGAGAATTAGTCCTGGCAACATTTAAAATCCCTATCCATGCTGCAACAGCAACATCTCCCACACACACAGAAACCAGCATGTTATACAAATGTGTTGGCTCCACGAGCCAGACTCTGCAGTTATCCAGAAATTACCAACCTCAAAAATGAAAGAAGGATTTGCATATTAAAACACCTTCTCACTGTGTTCTCATGTGGCAGAAAAAGAGCAAGCTCTCTGCTCTTTCTTCTTATGGGGGCAGTGACCCCTTCATGAGGGCCCCACGCTCATGACCTCGTATAAACCTAATTATCTCGAAAAGACCACATCTACAAAGTACCATCTCATTGTAGCTTGGGGCTTCAACATACGTATTCGAGGGGGAGACGATTCAGTCCTTAGCACAAACCAACAATATGTGCTCTGGCCATTGGCCAGAACTATGCGCATGCACAGCCATTGGCCGTGAACTAGTCACATACATGGTCCTGCCCAAAACAAGAAGGTCAAGAAGTGTAATCCTATAGGATTTGGATTTAGGGGAGAATAAGAATAGGGGAGAAATGGAAACACTTGGCAAACAGTAGCACTGATTACCGCACGAAGGAATTGAAGCTCAGAGAGAGAAAGTACTTGCCTACAATCACACAGACAGTAGGTGACAGAGCCAGAATCTATATGTGTATGATTTCAAAGTCCAAGTTTCTTTCTACTCTGATTCCTTTCTACATTGTATACTATTCTCTTAAGTGAAGATTATATGTAATAGAAACTATTTTTGCTTCAATGCTGTAATTCTCTCTTCCTTAATTATCTGATATTCCAAAATTGATCACTGCTGATGTGTTCCAAGTGTTGAAATAAATTTCTAGGTACAAGATAGAGCTGTTAGTGCCCAGTGTGCTACATCAGCAAGCCAAAACTTTGATAACTTTTGTGTCCCTGTAAATGCTCTGCTTGACCAGAAAGGCAGTTTATCCAATCAGCCAATCCCCAAATGCCAAGCCAACTCTTGGCTCTATTCTTACTTCCTTGTTCCTCTTTCATTTTCTATTTTTCTCTTCCTTGTTCCTTATTCTTTATCCTATGGAAGCTTCCTGCCTTCTGCCCCATTTTGCAGTTCTCTGGACTCTTGGAAACAGAGACTGCCCACTTCATGAGTGTTAAATACAGTTTCTTTGTATCGCCTAAATTGCCTGTAATCATTTTTAACACAAACAAGTAAAGGTATTGGAAAATTTGATATCCTTTGTATTCCAGAGTAAAAATTATAAAATAAAATCAGATGGTAGATGAAGAGATTGTTCCATTATTATTTACTTAGTGAAGAACAATCTTACATCTTTCCACTCTTGTCAAGGAAAGAAATTTTAGAAATAATAGCATAAATTAATGGAATTGATTACAGATCAAAATAGTTAATCAGAAAAGTTCGATGTCAGTGCTTTGAAAAGGTAAAATAAAAAAGGAACATTCCGCAAGATGAATCAAGAAAATTAGAAAGGGGTACAATTTGGAAATCTGGAAGGTTGAGGGTATCATGATTGTAATTACAGCAAAGGTTTAAAAGAATGGAGAATAATATGAAATATGTGTTAACTATTTGAAAACTTAGACTAAATGGAAAAGTTCCAGGAAAAATTTTAACTTTTCAAACTGACTCAAGAAGAAATGGAAAGCCTTAATATTATTAAAAGTATTCTGAAAAAGGAGTGAATAAAAAGGCACAACTATTCGCCAATCTCAATTAGTTATATAAATGTAAAAAATCTAAATAAAATAATAGCAAATGGAATCCAATGATGGGTATAAAAGATAATACAGCATAAGCAAATTGTGTTTCTCTTAAGCATGCAGCATTGGTTTAACATTAGGAAATCTATAATGTATTTCAACATATTAATAGATTAAAGGAGGGAGAAAAGGATGACTAGCTCAAAAGATCCAGAAAAAATGTATACAATAAAATTAAACAATAATTTGAAATTAAAAGACAATAATAACAACTCTCAGCAAGCTTGGAATGGAAGGATATTTCTTTAAACTGATAATGTTTATTTAAGAAAAAAACTACAGAAAACACCATACTTGATAGTGAAATGTCAAAAGCATTTCCTTTAAAATCAGAAAAGAAGGATGACTTGTATAAGCACTTCTGTTCAACTCATAGGCAGTGCGATAAGCCTAAATAAATAAATGTGTATGAAAGGAAATAAAACTGTCAATATGGTTTTCTTATCTTCACCTAAAAAGAGAATGTACTAAAAATTATAATTAAAAATAGAGATAAATTTGTTGAGTGTAAGACTAATATGCACAAAGCAATCATAACAAATAAAAAATATCTTTTCCATTGAGAATATACAGTCTACAATAGCAAAAATAATATAAGGTATTGTGAAATATACTATAAGTTGTCTCACTTGGAACCTATTCCAACTTTTCTATTGCTTTCCTGTACTATAGATACTGGAGAGTTAAAAGCGTGAAAGTAAACAAGTATGTGTGTTACACACACACACATACACATTTACCAGAGTCGCTTACAGCTAGGGTCCCAAATGAGATCTTGGTTGTATCAAGCAAGTGCACCATCCTGAGACTTGGAGGTGTGACTGAATGACGTGGGAGCCACATATGGCTCAATGACATGGTTAGTTATGTGTGATGGGAGAGGTCTCTGGGTTTTGCGGAGCTGCCATAGCCGACACCTAGAATTCAGTCTCTGTCATACATGTCAAGTGGTGTGCAGGCAGCAGTGGTGTTTCAGTTATAAAAATCCCATAGTGTACATGGGCTTAACCTAGCTGTGCGGCATCCAAGCCTGCTTTCCAGGCCCTCACAGAGTTTTTGTAAGTTGTATAATATATTTCATTAAAGATGTCTTGTTTTAATAAAATATTTAGAATGAATTCTGGCGTTGGCAAGTGGGAACCTTGATTACTAGAGTGCTTGACATGAAAATTGGTTGTAGGCAAAGGGCCCTCAAGGAAATCGGGATCTGGGATAGATTGTGGGACCTAGGTGGATCTGAAGATACTAAAGATCCAGTTGACATTAGAGGATGAAATATTAGTATTCCATAGCATGCAATGGTGAAAGAGTTGCCAAGGTTATCACTTGTGTTCACTTGAATTGAAATGCCTTTGAAGTCAATGTGTCGGTGGACCAAACAGCTGCTGTTAGGGACTCAGAGGACACTCCTTTCCCATAAAGTGAATGCTGTTTACCTTAATAGGCAGCAAAGATGGGAGGGTAGTCACATTGATTTGACCTACAGCAACCTTTGAAGCAACCTTTGAATTGACTAGAAGATTCCTTGAATCTTGAAATAGCTGAACATCATCTAAGGTTGTATTTCATCAGCTTTGGTAGTGCTTGCAGAAGATGCATGTCCTAGGAATTTACAATAAAAGAGATTTTTTTCCTGAAGCTTGAATTGACCATTGATTGAGTCTGTGGCTCAACTAAAGATGGCCACAAACAGAATGGGCAGAGTCCCAGGGAATACGGAAAACATGACATTGAACTCACCAATGCCCTGGTCTAAGAAACAATGAGGCAGAGTTGGAATTGCTGGTGGGTCCCAGGCATGATGTGACAACAGGGATATAATGCTCTATGTTTATACTTACACATTATGGCAAAGCCCATTTCTACCGCCACTATATAGCTAACTATCAACAAAAGTAGCATATTTATCCACAATAGCAACAAAGCCATTCTTGTTAAAATTAATTTATTTAAATGTATTATATTACATTTTTAAAAATTACTTTTATTGCATTTGGCAAAATACATTCACTGGTAGTAATTAAAGACACTTGATTATATGCTTTAATAAACCAGATATAGCAGGAAAACGCCTTTGGTACTTTGCCGGATGTAGTTGAAATGTTTTGGAGAAGGCGGCTTGAATTGATACATGTAAACCCATCTAAATGGAGTTTATAATGGAGTATGCACATTAAATCCTATGTTTTTTAATTTTCCTACATCATCTTTGTGTTTCTAAATTAAAAAAAGTGTATATGAAACCACACTTGCTGCGTTAGAAGATGCTTCAACATATTATTCTTCTCTTCATTTTCTTGTTCACATTTTACACTACATCTAGGGGCTCTTGAACAATATCATACTTTCAAATCCAATAAAGATGCACATGTAATTATGATTGTTTACTTCACTTTTATGAAATAAGTATTTGCCTTATTAGTGTAGTAGAGGTTTTATAGTTTTGAAATTTCTTTTTCCTTTAATTCTACTTGAGGTTCATGGTTTCCAGGTACAAAGATTTTTTAAAAAAATTGATGCAAATCAACTCTCCTGGTGTCTTTGGCCTTGACCTAGCTTTTTTAAAGAAAAATCTCCTATTAATTTATTTTTCATATTGTGGTCCATTAAAATGTTTCTTGCCTTATCGAAACAATCTGGCCTATCTTTGGATCAGGGGAATCATTTTATCATTTGAGGATTTAGATTTTCACGGGTTATAATGAGACTTAACCTTTAAGCATACACAGGAGTTTCACCTCATGGTAAGGTTATAAAGTAGAAAATTTGCTAAGGTTGCCTATAACCTGGTATTTCCATGATACTAATCTCTTTGAATAAATTAACCAGTTTTGCTCTGTTTAAAGATACTACCTTGTGTTTTGAAAATGTTTTTCTATTCTTTTGAGGCTTTGGAATATGTTGCAAAAAATCAACATGGAATTCACTTTCTCAGGAAATCTGTGAGTATACTTCATTTTTCTGAAAGGAAATGGGAGGATGGAATAGATCTGTGATCTTCTAAATGTATTTCCATTCAATTCATTCAATGTGTAGTAAGTGTCTTATTTGGCAGGCAGTGTGGTAGGAGCAGATAGCCTATCTACAAAACTGGGGCGATAGTGCCTGGCTTATCTCATGGTTTTATTGTGAAGATAAAATGAGATTGTAGAAGTGCGCAAAGACTGGCACATAGTAAACCCTCAGTAAACAGCAGTGTTTATTGTTGTCACTAGGAAGCAGCTTGACAGCCTTGCTTTAAGATTAATTTGAAGTGCAGTGTTTTGGGTTTCTAAACACTTGATGTCTTTGGAGTATTACTGGACCGTGTTTCATACAAGGCAGTGTTGAGAGGCAGTGGGAGCTCCAACATATCTGGGTTTAAAACTTAATCTCCAGCACTCCTTTCATGTAACCTCTCCCAGTGCCAATTAACTTGTCTGTTCCAGGGCTGTTGTTCATTCTCTGAATACAAAGTAAACAGTTGATGGAAGGTCCTCATTAAAAGGTATCTATAATTTTGATTATGATTGTGATTATGAATAATATTTCCTAAATATCTTAGCATGAAGACGTGTGTGCAAGTAGTTTATTTGGGAAGTGATCCCAGGGAACACTATGGAGGGACTGGAGGAGTGAAAAAGAAAAGGAGAGATAATTAATACAAAGTATTGAGTTTATGCCTTCACTCCACCCTAACCAAGGGGGTCAAGAAGTGCAATTCTACCAGGTGTTCAGAAACAGGGGAGAAATGAAAGCACTTGGAAAGTAAAGAATGGGCAAAGGATTCAAATAGACATCTCTCCAAGGAAGACATACAAATGGCCAACAAGCACATGGAAATATGGTGAACATCATTAGACACCAACAATAGTGGCTATAATCACAAAGGTAGACAAGTTGTGGTAAGAATGTGGAGAAATTGGAACCCTCATACAATGCTGTCGGGATTGTTAAGATGGTATAGCCACCTTTGAAAACATTTGACAGTTCCTCAAAATGTTAAATATAGAGTAGTCATATGATGCAGCAATTCCATTTATATGTATATATCCAAGAGAAATGAAAACATACATCCATGCAAAAACTTTTACACGAATGTTCATGGCACCGTTATTCACAATAACCTAAAAGTAGAGACACATATGTGAAGGACTAGTTCTTATCCACATAGGAAGACTCCTACAAACATTTTTTTTTAAAATGAGCAACAAAATTTTTTTGAATGGGCAAAGAGCAAGAACAGATAGCTCACAGAAAAAAATATGAATTATTTTGACTATATGAATAAGTGCTCAACCTCAATCATATTAAGAAATAAATGTTATTTAAAGCAACTTTTGTATTTATGTGCTCTAAACTATATCCTCAACAGGTGCTGGGGTGATAATCAGTATCTGTTGACTAGAGAAGTCATTGAGGTTTTAAAATCAGGAGGAGGCACGACTTGAATTGAGACTTTCAAAATAGGTTGAATTTTGATAAGGGTGAGAGAAGAGGGTGAGAAAGCAAGAGGGCAGGAGGGAAATTATCTTGGTGAGAATGGAATAGATGTGCCTGTCAAGTGAACAAATAACATCCAGTGATGACACAATTTTAGTGATCCATGGCAATCAAGGTTTAGTACAACTCAGAGAATCAAGTCCCTTGCTCTTTTTATTTTCACTTGATCTTTTGAGTTGTATAGTACCATTGAGTAGTGTCTTTACACTGCCCTCAAAAGTCCAGTTTGCTGGAAAGAGGGGATAGAGTGACTGCTATTGAGGCTTTTGAAGGACTGTACAGGAAACATCTCTTTGGCGCCACAAAACATTGCCAACTTCTGTAAACGTAAGTATTATTAAGTTTAACTATATCCATGTAGATTTATTTTATTATAGATTTTCTGAGTTCCTATTATGTTCTAGGTTCATTGCATTAGCAGCAATAAATGATCTTTTACCATTAAGGAGAAGTGGTGGATCAATGGAGCAGTTGATGCTTATGTGGCGTGTATGTAATTCAAGCAGAAATAATTCTTTTAAAGAAATAACGCTGTAAAGGAGCTGTTTACTTGGTTTTACCCACGAGTTTCGAGGAAATGTTGTAAGTTGCTACATATAGAAATGCAAAGAAAAATACTGAAATTTCCACTTGCGATTATTTTTTAAAAGAATCTCATTTAAATAGTTTCAGATAAATTTTTAGTAACTTTTAGATAGAGCTTTTGCAACATACGTGATGTAATCACAATAAAAATATTTGCTAGATTAAGTTACTAATAATCATGTTAGTTTTATTTAAGATTCATGCTATTTTGAATACGGTAAAATTGTGCCCAAGTATACCAGCAATCAATATTGTGGAGTGTATACACAAATGTCATAATAAAATTTTTTCCGTACATTTTTAATTAGTATGCTAACTGTAATGCACAAAACTGACCAAAGTGAATTATTGAATACATATTTCATCTTTTCTTGGGTGTTTTTCTTGTTGTTCTGCTGTAGTTGTTGTTTTTCTGACTTTGCTTATTTTTAACTGCAGATTTAAAAAAAACTTTTTCATGTAAATAATTTTCAATCATTTATTTTATGCTTCCAAGTTGTTTTCTATACTGAGGTCTCCTCTAGTCTAAGATTATCTACAAAAAGCAGAAAGAAGAAAAAGAAAGAGAAGAAAAGAAATGGAGGAAAAAGAATGGGAAACTTATCACGTAGCTTTCTTTTTTTAAGCTTCCTTGGTTCCTCTGTAAAAGTTATATGTTTTATCCACATGGAATTTATGTTACTATAACAAGTAAAGTGAGCATTCAAATTTTTTTTCACAACTGAATATACCCATGCAAATAATACCCAGATAAAGAAACAGAACATTATCAGCATCATGGTAGTAATGTTTTCAATATATATTTAATTTATGCATTTCTCTTGTACCCTTTCAACTTTATGGCACTCTTCCCCACTTAGCCCAATGATTCCATCTGACTAGAGTGAAATAAGATTGTTATGAAATAATTTTAAAGAATGAAAAAGAATTAATACAAAACTTTTGACATTCAAAATGAACCTTAACAGTAAGCCACGCTACTGTTTTGAGAGACTCTTTCCTCAATTCCTTCCCTTTCACTTACCAGAAACAAATCTGGATACCCGGTTGTTGAGTTTCTCCCACAGTGAAGAGAAATAACTCTTTCTGTTTACAAATAGAGCTTAAAGATTTCTGCTCTGTAACAACAGTATAGATGTTGAGGCAGGGTGAATATTTCACCACTTGCAGCTTCTGGGAAAAAGGAAAGCCACCAGAGAAGGAAAATGTAGGAGGAGAAAGAGGTCAGAGAAAGGTACAAGAACCTCAAAGAGGGTACAAGGATACTTTTGTCCCCATTGTGAAGGAATGAGGGAATGAACTTGTTACTACCCCCAACTACTTTAGCAATCATAATGTAGACATTAAAGATTTATACATTGTAGGAACTCAGTGCATGGCACCTGTCTTTGCTATTCTTTACTAAAAGTCCAGTGGACCATGGCAGGAAATCAGGAAGAATAAAAAATGTCACACAGGGAAAAATAGCCACGTAAGAAGGCTTTACATTAAATTAAGATGACTCACCTTTACTGAGCTCCCCTTTACTTCTGGGGTCTCAGTTTTTTCCTCTTAGTGCTCCTATGAGCTTGGAAATATGACTTATATTCTCCAGCTGAAGAAACAGAGGATCCAAGAGGTTAGGCACCTTGCACATGGAAACATTTTTTCTCTGTTAGCCCAGACTTGCTGTAAACCTCTGGCCTCCACCTGCAACAGGGCACACATCTGACTGGTTTCCCTTCTCCCTCTTTCCCTTCTTTGACGCATGGTAGTTTCCTTCTGTCCTTGGAGCAGTAAACTCACGGGGCTTCTGAAACTTGCAATGTTGGCCCAGGGCTTCCTAAACAAGAGTGCAGACCAGAATCATTTGTACACACTTTTCAAATCATTGTTAGAATTCTCTTCTGGCTTTAGGGAAATTCTTCATCGTCAACGTAATTCAGAATTTTGATATTCAGAAGGATTAGTGATACTTCTGTTTTTTCCCACTTTATTACTTTATGAAATTTCCAGTAAGTTTATTCAATAGCAGCAAAAAGGATGTATTGAGAGCAATTTTAAAAGGAGAAACACAGATTCCTTTTCTAGAGTTGCTAATTTAATAGGTCTGGGGTGTGGCATGGGAAACTGCATTTTGAAAAGTTACCCCAGGCAATTTCTAAAATCAGTTAAGTTAGAGAAACCCTAACTGGCTTAGGTCTAAAAACAAATGCTTATTGGTCTGCCTAATGAACATTTCTTTAAATCTACATTCACGTATAAAATGTACCTTACATATTATTTTATTGCTATTATCTGTAGCAATTGCCTGTTTTAAAACTTTTAAACAACACAAACACTAACAGTGTCGAAAGTAAAGCAGTGTAGTATAGAGTCTTATTTTCTATGCACATAGAAAAACACACTGTATATTTATGTTTTAATGAAATCATATGCTATCTACGGCTCTTCCACTTGCTTTTTTTCCCCTTTAAAAAATATGTCTTGGGGGGCCAGCCCAGTGGTGCAGTGGTTAAGTTCGCACGTTCTGCTTCTTGGCTGCTCAGGGCTCGCTGGTTCAGATCCCAGGTGCTGACACAGCACCGCTTGGCAAAAGCCATGCTGCGGTAGGCGTCCCACCTATAAAGTAGAGGAAGATGGGCGTGGATGTTAGCTCAGGGCCAGTCTTCCTCAGCAAAAAAGAGGAGGATTGGCAGTAGTTAGTTCAGGGCTAATCTTCCTCAAAAAAAAAAATGTCTTGGATATGTGTTAATGTCAGTAAAGATACAAGTATTCATTCTTTTTTTAAAGTTGAGATATAATTTATATACGACATTGTGTAAGTTTAAGGGGAATAATGTTTGGATTTGATATGTTTATATATTGTGTATGATTACCATCGTAGCTTTAGCTCTAACCTCTATTATGTCACATAATTATCATCTTTTTGGGGGTGAGAACATTTAAGATCTAGTCTCTTAGCAATTTTGGAGGATAATACAATATTGGTGACATAATCACTATGCTGTGCATCAGATCTCCAGAACTTATTCATCTTCTAGTTGCAAGCTTGTACCCTTTAACAACATCTCCCCAATTCCTTTACCACGCAGCCTCTTGTAAGCACCATGCTACTCTCTGCTTCTATGAGTTCAGCTTTTTTAGGTTTCACATATAAGTGATATTGTACAATATTTACTTTCTCCGTCTGGCTTATGTCACTAAGCACAATGCCCTCAAAGTCCATCCATGTTGTTGCAAATGATTTCCTTTTTTCTCATGGCTGAGTAATATATATCTCACGTCTTCTTTATCCATTCATCCTTTGACGGACACTTAGGTTGTTTCCATATCTTTGCTATTGTGAATAATCCTGCAGTACACATGGGAGTGCAGATTGGGAGTGCAGATATCTTTTCAATATTCTGTTTTCATTTCCTTTATATATATACCCAGGAGTAGGATTGTTGGATCATATGGTAGTTGTATTTTTAAGTTTTTTTTTTTTTTTTGCCGAGGAAGATTCTCCCTGAGTTAACATCTGTGCCAATCTTTCTCTATTTTGCATGTAGGTCACTGCCACAGCATGGCTGACGAGTGGTGTAGATCTGTGGCCAGGATCCAACCTGCAAACCTGGGCCACTGAAGTGGAACACACTGAACTTAACCATTATGCCACAGGGTTGGCCGCATGTATTTTTAATTTTTTGAGGAACCTCTACACTGATTTCCATAGTAGCTGAACCAATTTACATTCCTACCAACAGCACACAAGCGATCCCTTTTCTCCACACCCTTGCCAGCACTTATCTCTTGTCTTTTTGATAATAGGCATTCTAACAGGTGTGAGGTGATATCTCATTGTGGTTTTGATTACATATTCCTGGTGATTTGTGGTGTTGAGCATCTTTTAATGTACCTTTAGACAATTTAGATGTCTTCTTTGGAAAAATGTTTATTTAGAACTTCTGCCCATTTTTTAATTGAATTGTCTGTTTTTTTTTTGTTATTGAGTTGTATGAGTTCTTTATATATTTTGGATACTAACCCCTTATCTAATATATGGTTTGCAAACATTTTATCCCATTCTGTAGGCTGGCTTTTCATATTGTTGACTGTTTCTTTTGCTGTGCAGAACCTTTTTAGTTTGATGTAGTCTCACTGTTGATTTTTGCTTTTATTGCTTGTACTTTTGGTGTCAAAAAATCATTGCCAAGACCAATATCAAAGAACTTCTTCCCCATGTTTTCTTTTAGGATTTTAATGGTTTAAGGTCTTATGTTTAAGTCTTTAATCCATTTTGAGTTAATTTTTGTCAGCAACATAAGAAAGGGATTCAATTTCATTTTTCTCCATGCGGTTATACAGTTTTCCCAACACCATTTCTTAAAGACACTATGCTTTTCCCAGTGAGTGTTCTTGGCTCTCTTGTCAAATATTAGTTGACCGTGTATGCAGGGGTTTATTTATGAGCTCTCTAGCCTGTTCCATTGGTCTATGCATCTATTTTTATATCAGTACCATACCGTTTTAATTACTACAATTTTGTCATATAGTTTGAAATCAGGAAGTGTGATGTCTCCAGCTTTATTCTTCTTTCCCTGGATTGCTTTTGCTATTTGGAGTCTTTTGTGGTTCCATACAAGTTTTAAGATTGTTTTTTCTATTTCAGCAAAAACTGTCATTGGAATTTTGATAGGGACAGCATTGAATCCATAAATGGCTTTGAGTAGTATGGACATTTTAACAATATTAATTTTTCTGATTCATGAACGCAGGATATCTTTCCATGTGCTGTGTCTTCTCAGTTTCTTTCATCAAAGTCTTGTAGTTTTTATGGTACAGAACTTTCACTTCCTTGCATAAATTGATTTGTAAGTATTTTATTGTTTTGATGCTTTTGTGAAAAGGATAGTTTTCTTTCTTTTTAGATATTTTGTTGTTAGTGTATAGAAATGCAACTGATTTCTGTATGTTGATTTTATGTCCTGCAACTTTACTAAGTTCATTTATTACTTCTGACAGTTTGTTAGCTGAGTCTTTAGTATTTTTTTTACATAAGACCATATCATCTGCAAATAAAGAAAATTTCACTACTTCCTTTCCTATTTGGGTGCCTTTTATTTCTTTCTCTTGCCTAATAGCGCTAGCTAGAACTTCTAGTACTATGCTGAATAAGAATGATGAGATTGGGCACCCTTGTTTTGTTCCTAATCTTGGAGGAAGTGCTTTCAGTCTTTTACCACTGAGTATGATGTTAGCTGTGGGTTTGTCATATATAGCCTTTATTATGTTGAGGTATGTTCCTTCTGTACCCAATTCATTGAGACTTTTATCATGAAAGGATATTGTATTTTGTCAAATGCTTTCTCTGCACCTATTGAGATGGTCATATGATTTTTATCCTTTACTCTATTAATGCAATGTATCACATTTATTGATTTGCATATATGGAACCATTGTTGCATCCTAAGAATAAATCTCACTTGGTCACAAGGTATGATCCTTTTAATGCGTTATTGAATTAAGCTTGCTAATATTTTGTTGAGAATTTTTACATCTATATTCATCAGGATATTGTTCTATAGTTTTTTTTTTTTTCTTGTAGTGTCCTTATCTGGCATTGGTATCAGGGTAATGCTGGCCTGGTAAAATGAATTTGGGAGTCTTCTTTCCTCTTAAATTTTTGGGAAGAATTTGAAAAGTAGAAAAGTACTTGTGTTAATTCTTTTTTAAATGTTTGTTAAAATTCACTAGTGAAGCCATCTTGTCTTGGGCTTTTTTGTGTTTTTGATTACTGATTCAATCTCCTCACATGTTATTAGTCTGCTGAGATTTTCTCTTTCTTCATGATTCAGTCTTGGTAGGTTGTGTTTTTCTAGGAATTCGTCCACTTTTTCTAGGTTATCCAATTTGCTGGCGTATAAGTTTTCATAGTAGTCTTATGATCCTATGTATTTCTGTAGTATCACTTGTAATGTCTCCTCTTCCATTTCTGATTTTATTTATTTGAGTCTTCTCTCTTATTTTCTTAGTTAGTCTAAGTAAAGGTTTGTCAATTTTATCTTTTCAAAAAACGAGCTTAGTTTCATTGATTTTTTTCTATGTCACTTACTTCTGCTCTAATCTTTCTTATTTCCTTCTTTCTGCCAATTTTGGGCTTAGTTTGTTCTTTTTCTAGTTCCTTGAAATGTAAAGTTAGGTTATACATTTGAGATCTTTCTACTTTCTTAATATATGCATTTATCACTCTAAATTTCCCTTTTAAACAGCTTTTGCAGCACCCCATAGGTTTTGGTTTGTTGTGTTTACATTTTCATTTGTTTCGAAATATTTTTTTTTTCCTTTTTCTCCCCAAAGCCCCCTGGTACATAGTTGTATATTCTTAGTTGTGGGTCCTTCTAGCTGTGGCACGTGGGATGCTGCCTCAGCGTGGCCTGATGAGCAGTGCCATGTCCGTGCCCAGGATTCGAACCGACGAAACACTGGGCTGCCTGCAGTGGAGTGCACAAATTTAACCACTCGGCCATGGGGCCAGCCCCTGTTTCAAAATTTTTTTTTAATTTCACTTTTGATTTCTTTGTTGGCCCATTGATTGTTCAGGAGTGTGTTGTTTAATTTCCAAGTATTTGTAAATTTTCCATCTTTCCTCTTGTTCTTGATTTCTAGTTTCATACCATTGTGGTTGAAAAAGATACTTGGTATGATATCAACCCTCTTCAATTTACTAAGACGTGTTTTGTATCATATCATATGGTCTATCCTGGAGAATGTTCAGTTTTCACTTGAGAAGAACACGTATTCTGTTTCCGTTGGATGGAATATTCTATAAATGTCTGTTAGATCCTTTGGGTCTAATGTATGGTTCAAATTCATCATTTCCTTCTTCATTTTCTTTCTGGATGATTTATCCATTGCTGAAAGTGAGGTAGTTAAGTTCCCTGCTATTGTTGTATTATTGTCTATTTTTCCCTTCAGATTTGTTAGTATTTGCTTAATATATTTAGGTGCTGTGATGTTAGTTGCATATATATTTACAGTTAGTGTATCTTCTTAATGAATTGACCCCTTTATCATTATATAAAAACCTTCTTTGTCTCTTGTTCATGTTTTTGGCTTAAATTCTATTTTGTCTAAGTATAGATATCCCCACTTTCTTTTGGTTTCCACTGCATGGAATATCTTTTTCCATCCTTTTTTTTTTTTTTTTTTTAAAGATTTTATTTTTTCCTTTTTCTCCCCAAAGCCCCCCGGTACATAGTTGTGTATTCTTCGTTGTGGGTTCCTCTAGTTGTGGCATGTGGGACGCTGCCTCAGCGTGGTCTGACGAGCAGTGCCATGTCCGCGCCCAGGATTCGAACCGACGAAACACTGGGCCGCCTGCAGCGGAGCGCGCGAACTTAACCACTCGGCCACGGGGCCAGCCCCTCCATCCCTTTTATATGTGTCCTTAAATCTGAAGTGGGTCTCTTGTAGGCAGCATATAGTTGGATCTTGTTTTTTTATCCATCCATCCACTGTGTGCCTTTTGATTACTGAATTCACTCCATTTACATTTAGAGTAATTACTGATATGTAAGGACTTACTAACACCATTTTCTTAATTTCTTTCTGTACTTCCTTCTTAATTGCTTTATGGCTGTTTTGTAGTTCCATTCTTTCTTTTTCCCTCTGTTTCTGCCTACCTTTGTGAATTGGTGATGCTTTGATTCCCGTTTCTTTATCTTTTGTGAATCTACTCTAGGTTTTTGCTTTGTGATTAGAATGAAGCTTACATAAAACATCTTACAGATGCAACAGTCCATTTTAAAATGATAGCAACTTAACTTGATTGCATACAAAAGCTCAACCCTTTTATTACCTCCCCTTTTATATTTTTGATGTCACAATTTAACAAGAATGATGCCTCTTTTTATATTGTGTATTCATGGACAAGTTATAATAGCTATTGTTATTTTTAATACTCTTTTCTATTAACGTTTATAATACAGTTAAGTGGTTAATACCCTATCCTGGACTAGAGTTTTCTAAATGTGACTGTATGTTTACCTTTACCAGTGTGTTATATACTTTTGTATGTTTTTATTTTCCTCATTAGCTTCTTTTCATTTCAGCTTGAAGAACTCCTTTCAGCATTTCTTGCAAACCAGGGGGTGACAAACTCCTTCAGCTTTTATTTGTCTGGCAGTCTTTGTTTCTCCTTTATAGCTGAAGGATAACTTGCCCAGGTAGAGTATTTTCGATTGAGAATGTTTTGCTTTTAACACTATGAATAGGTCATTCCACTCTCTCCTGGCCTGTAGCATTTCTGCTGAGAAATCTGCTAATAGCCTAATGGGGGTTTCTTTCTAGGTTCCGTTTTTTTTCCTCTGGCTGCTTTTAGGGTTTTCTCTTTATCTTTGATTTTTGACAGTTTCATTTAATGTATCTTGGAGAAGGTCTTTTTGCTTTGAGATAAGAGAGTGATCTATTAGCTTCCTGAACTTTGATGTCCAAGCTTCTACCCAGGTTTTGGAAGTTTTCATCTATTATTTCTTTTTTTATTATTTTATTGAAGTCACAGTGGTTTCTAATATTATGTAAATTTCAGGTGTACATCATTATATTTCAGCTTCTGTATAGACTGCATCATGTTTACCACCAAAAGTCTAATTTCCATCCATCACTGTACACATGTGCCCGTTTACCCCTTTCACCCTCTTCCCACCTCCTTACCCTCTATGAACCACCAATCTCTTCTCTGTATCTCTGTGTTTGTTTGTTTTATCTTCCACATATGAGTTAAATCATACAGTATTTGTCTTTCTCCATCTGACCTATTTCGCTTAGCATAATACCCTCAAAGTCCATCTATGTTGTCCCAAATGGCACAAATTTTTCTTTTTTATGGCTGAGTAGTATTCCATTGTATACATATATACACATACACCACATCTTCTTTATCCATTCATCTATTGATGGACACTTAGGTTGTTTCCAAGTCCTGGCTATTGTGCATATTGCTGCAGTGAACATAAGAGTGCATATATCTTTTCAAATTACTGTTTTCAAGTTCTTTGGAAAATACCCAGAAGTGGAATAGCTGGATCATGTGGTATTTCTATTTTTAATTTTTTGGGAAATCTCCATACTGTTTTCCATAGTGGCTGCACCAATCTATTATTTCTTTAAATAAACTTTCTGCCCCCCTTTTCCTCTCTTTTCTTTCTGGAATCACAATTATTTTAATATTTGTGCATTTGATGGGGTCCCATAGATCATGCGGGCTTCCTTTGCTCTTTTTCATTATTTCTTTGTTCTCCTCTGATTTGGTTATTTCAAATTTCATATCTTCTTGATCACTTTTTTGTGTGCATGAGGAAGATTGGCCCTGAGCTAACATCTGTTGCCAATCTTCTTCTTGTTTGCTTGAAGAAGATTGTTTGTGAGTTAACATCTGTGCCAATCCTCCTCTATTTTGTTATGTGGGACACTGCCAGAGCATGGCTTGATGAGCAGTATGTAGGTCTGCACCCAGGATCTGAACCTGCAAACCCTGGGCCACTGAAGTGGAGTGCATGAACTTAACCACTATGCAACCAGGCCAGTCCCTAGATCATTTTTATATCTTCGATTTCGTCTACTCCTCCATAGATGCTCTCTATTGCATTTTCTATTTCATTCACTGAATTCTTCAGCTCCAGAATTTCTATTTGGTTCTTTTTTATGATTTCTATCCTTTTGTTAAATTTCTTATTTTGTTTGAATATTGTTTTCCTGATTTCATTGGATTGTCTTTCTGTGTTTTCTTGTAGCTCTTTGAGTTTCCTCAAGATGGTTATTTTGAATTCTTTATAGCTTGATCACAAAATTCTGTGTCATTGAGTTTTGTTACTAGATTGCTATCTTTTGGTGATGACATATTTCCTTTATTCTTCATGTTCCTTGGGATTTTGTGCTGCTGCTTTCACATTTGGAGTAGCAGTCACCTCCTACAAACTTTATTAGCTGCCTTCAGGTGGCACATACTTTTGCTGGTCCTGCTTATATCTGGAGTTTTCCCTGATTGTGTATAGATACATCTACTCCACACTTCTTTCTCCCTCTTGTGGCAGAATTCTTAAGTTTTTCTGTCTTCTCTGGTTCTTACAACTCACCAGGCTGGTTGTTGGAAACCTCTCTTTTGTTTTCCAGAAGATGGCACTATAGCTCAAATTTGGTTTTTCTCCCCTGCCCAGAGTCCCTGGTATGTTTTTCTGAAAACACCTTGCTTACTGGAGCTCACTCTCACCACTGCACTTGAGAGTGCACACAAGTAGCTGACTGTAGAGTTGGGGAAGTGTGGGTTTAGCACTCAGGATGTTGGGAGTGCCTGCATGCCCAGTGGAGGGATCCTCCAATGAAGTTCTCCCAGAGGCTTGTGGGTCAACTTCCTGCTGAAGTCCAGTGCGCAGTCAGCAAGTACCATGTCCCCTTAGTGCCCTTTGATTTTTTTACCTGCCTCTTTCCCAATATCCTCTCTTTCCCCAGTCAAGGTGGTCCTGCCTTGGTACTCTGTATGCCTGTATGCTGCTGGAGAGCAACAAGTTTGCCAGCAGCATGCCACAAAGCTGGGATAGCCAGGCACTTGCTCACTGCTCTTCTTTCCCCCATGGGGGAGATCATCACCACATAGTTCAGCCCCATGCTGTTTTGCCTTGGGAGATGGGTGGCACTGGCAATCCCCTAACAATGCATTCAAACTCATTTTTGTTCCAACGGCTAAGTGAAATCTCCCCTTGGAAAGGTTGGACTGCTACAAAGTCCCTCATCTCTGTGTCTGCCTTAGTCAGTGCTCTCCAGATTTTACCCAGCCATGGCTGAGAGGGGTTAGAGCAGGTTTTTAGGCTATTGCTGATTCCATAGCTTGTACAGCAATTTGTCTGCCTATTATCAGATACAAAGGTGGGCGAAACTCCTCCTGAGTCCCTTGGCATATGGTGCTGGATCATACAACTCCCACGGTGGCACTTTTTTGGTGAATGGGTGCCTAATTAGTTGTTAAAAAGTGGGGGGACCAAACGGAGGGGCATCTTATGCTGCCGTGATACTGATATTCGGTTCTATGAGTAGTCATTCTTCGAAATTCTTCAAAACATGTTCATTGAAGTTATACAATAATTTACCAAATCAACACTTAGTTGATAGATTTTAATTTTTTTCAAACTTTATTATCAATATTGAATGAATAACACATTATGCATATTGTCTTCCATAAACTGTGTGTCAATATATATTCTCAGTGGCTGTGGATATAACACGATGTCTGATTATCATGCTCTGATGAACACAAGACATAATAAATCATTTCTAAATACCTAAAACATACAAAAGTTTAGAGAGAAGTACATAGCAGACACCAATGTACCCATCAACCAATTTCTAACATATTGGCATTTCATCTATGTGCTTTAGATTTTTTAAAAATTGTGTTATGGGCATACCAGACTTCATCTTACTGTTTTCTCACTCCATTCTCTCTCCAGAGGCAACCACACTTTAAGGTTGATGTGCCCCCAATATATGTTTTTATACTTTTACTAAATATTTTTATCTCCATAAAAATATATAGCATTGCTTTTGGAGACTTAAGAACTGTTGAGAATGGCACTATAAGTAATGTATGCTTTCAAAGCATACTTTTCTTTCATAATTTTATGCTTTGATATTCATCCATGCTGATGTATGGAGTTATAGGTCTTTCATTTTAACGGAAGTACTGTTCCATTGTATAAATGCACCACATCCATTCATGTGCTTACCTATTGATGGTAATACAAGATCTTTATAAAAAACAAGATTTTGTTTGTTTATTGTTATTATTTTTACCTTTATTTTTCGTAAATATTTTTGCCTTGTACAGTGCTAGACTGAATGGATATCCTTGTTCCTAGCTTTTTCCCTCCCTGTGCCAACAATGTTTCAGTATTTTATCAATCCTATCTGGCCAGGGGGTTCTCAAATCTTCCCTTACATAACAGTCATCAAAGGTATGTGCTAAACACACAGAATCCCAGGCCTGTGTTCTCAAGATTCTAATTCATCAGGTCAGTGAAAGGGTCCAAAGCTCATATGTTTCAGTAGTGCTTCGGGAAATTCTAAAGATCAGGCAATGTCTGGGAAGCTCCATGACTAGTTGAAATTAAATCATCTCATTAAACTCTTAATTTACTCTTCTTTAATTTTTAGTGCTGTTCAACTTCTGCTCTTCTATGTCTTCATTGTCTTTAATGATTGGGTTAAAAATTTAAAAATACAGACATGCATAATGTAGAAGCTTAACAAATTTGATAAACATTCCCTATTGATTTTTACTATGCAAATACATACATGAAGGAAAACTTTAATAACTCAAGGAAAAATAAATTATTTAGAAAGGCAAATAGCTTCTAAGCAGCATATTCCTTATACAAGAAACTATTGTTCATTAACCTAGTAACCCTTATTGTGGTAGGTAACAATTGTTCCAAAGCTAAAAGTTTTATTACTCTTTTGTTCTTTTCATGGTCATTAAAGATTTTTTGTTGTACTTATTTCAGATTGAAACATTTTCCATATGATAGCACAAATTGCAAAACAATGGTTATTGTGAAAATTATCAATGCTTTAAAATATGTAACAGTTAATGTAACATATCCAGTTCACAGCTCAGTAAGATTTTCTTAAAGAAAGAATTTTGTTCCTCCTCTACAAAAGCATGTTTATCTTGATAATGTCAGGAAGAAATATTTAAAATTTTTCTTCCAATTGAGACACAAACAAATGTGAGTGTGAGAGTTTTCGGAAATCTTGAATACAACGCAAAAGATTGCCTGCTTTATTTACATCTCCATCACACAGAATCACACATAAATTATGTGCATACATGGAAGCATCTCATTCTTTTTGGTGGCTGCATAGCATTCCACTGTGGTGGTGTACCGAAAGTTATTTAAAGACAAATGCGGCTGATGCCTCACAAAGAAGATTGGCCCCCCAAAATGTCAACATTGCTCCTGTTGAAAAACACTGGGAGTTTCGGATGCTTAACAAAATTTCACAATCATCAAATCACTCCTATGAAGCTCCATGAATGTCATTTGCCCTCCAGAAAGACTGTGAAATTTAGACTCCCACATACAGTGTTTTACAGTGCCTGTTTGCCCACATTTTCATCAACAGCTATTTTTAAATGCAATATAACAAATATATATACATGTGCAGTAAAGTAGAGAAAATCACTTTACAGAAACCAAAGCACCCGTTATCCAGATTTACTACCTGCTGATATTTAGCATTCTTTCTTGTAGTCCTCACACTAACTGCACCGGAGCAATATATTAGAAGGACAAGGGACATGCTGTGGATGAGCAGAGTTTGGGGTGGTTCCTGCCAATGGTGGGATTGGGGATTGTCAGTGAAGCTTCAAGAAGAAGGTGCCACTTGAGCTGAGAAAAGATAAATAGTGAAGGAAAGGTGTCCAGGGGACATTCCAGGTCTGATCTGTGATACAGAAGAGAGAATGTGCAAAGGTTTTACTTGGGAGTTGCGATGGATAATTCAGTGTTGCTTCAGTCTAAGATACTTGGATGGTTGAGGTGAGAAATGATGGAGAGATAGGACCAGTCAAGTCTCTGAGAGCCTTGAAAACTGTGACCAGGGGATCAGGATGCTACCCTGTAGGATGATTGTTCCCAAACCTGGCTGAACATCAGAACCTCTATGTTCTCGTTTGTTTGCTTGTTTGTTTAAGTAATTTTGCTGTTGGGGATAGATAAGGGGAGCAAATGTCAAGATCTGAGCTGGAATTCTCCAAGGTAATTTCTTAACCTACCATTAGGCCTGGACAGTCCATGCCCATAGTTTCTTTCTTTCTTTTTTTTTTTTTTTATTAATGTTATGATAGATTACAACCTTGTGAGATTTCAGTTGTACATTTTTGTTAGTCATGTTGTGGGTACATCACTTCCCCCTCTTTTTTTTTTTTAAAGATTGGCACCTGAGCTAGCAACTGTTGCCAATCTTTTTTTTTTTCTGATTTTTCTCCCCAAATCCCCCCAGTATATAGTTGTATATTTTAGTTGTGGGTCCTTCTAGTTGTGGCATGTGGGACACCGCCTCACTGTGGCCTGATGAGTGGTGCCATGCCTGTGGCCAGGATCTGAAGCCGGTGGAACCCTGGGCCGCCGAAGTGGAGCGCGTGAACTTAACCACTGGGCCATGGGGCTGGCCCCCCCAAGCCCATAGTTTCTGTCTTGAGATGATTAACTGTCTCTTTCAAACTTAGGATTCTAATGTGAGAAGATCTACAAGTTTTACCTGAAGTCTCCACAGATCTATGCTGAAGAAGACGCATACAATCAGCACCAAGAAATTTCCACTCATTCTGTAAAGTACAAATCCTTAGCCAAACCCCAAATCAGAAATGTAGAGAATCAAGGCTGTACAGGGCCTGAGTCCAACGGCATTAGTTTTCATGAGCACCACCCCAACTCAGATAAAGAATATTACCTGCACCCTGGAGGACTCCTTCATGTGCTCCTTCCAGACATTGCTATGACTACCTTTATGCAAAGCTCACTACTATTCTGATTGCTAATGTCAAAGATTAGTTTTGCTTGTTTTTTATCTTTACAAAAAAAAGGAATCATACAGGATGAACTCTTTTGTTTCCTGTTTTTCTTTTTAAAGGTTTTTGTGAGAACATAAGCTTTATTTTTAAATTTTTTAATTGAGGTAACATTGGTTCATAACATTATATATACACTTCAGGTATACATTATATTTTGACTTCCGTATAGACTATGATTTGCTCACCACTAAAAGTCTAGTTGCCATCTGTGAACGCACACATATACCCATTTACCCCTTTCGCCCTTCCCCCACCCCCTTCCCCTCTGGTAACTACCAATCTGCTCTCTGTATCTATGTATTTGTTTATCTTCCACACGTGAATGAAATCATACAGTATTTGTCTTTCTCCGTCTGACTTATTTTGCTTAGCATTACACCCTCAAGGTCCATCCATGTTGTCCAAAATGGCAAGATTTCATCTTTTTTAAAGTATGTGTAGTATTACATGGTATATATATATGTATATATATCAGTGTACGAGGAAAAATGTCGTTGGGATTCTGTGTGTATATATACACCACATCTTCTTTATCTGTTCATCCATTGATGGGCACTTAGGTTGTTTCCAAGTCTTGCTTATTGTGAATAATGCTGTTATGAACATAGGGGTGAAAATATCTTTTCAAATTAGTGTTTTCGTGTTCTTTGGATAAATACCCAGTAGTGGAAAAGCTGGATCATATGGTAGTTCTGTGTTTAATCTTTTGAGGAATCTCCATACTGTTTTGCATAGTGGCTGTACCAATTAATATTCCCACCAACAGTGCACGAGGATTCCTTTTTCTCCACATCCTCTCCAACACTTGCTATTTCTTACATTTTTAATAATAGCCATTTTGATGGGCATGAGGTGATATCTCATTGTTTTTTCGATTTGCATTTCCCTAATAATTGGTGATGTTGAACATCTTTTCATGTGCCTGTTGGCCATCTGTATATCTTGTTTGGAAACATGTCTGTTCAGATACTCTGCCCGTTTCTTAATGGGGTTATTTTGTTTTTTTATTGTTGAGTTGTATGACTTCTTTATATATTTTGGGTATTAACCCCTTATCGAATTTATGATTTGCAAACATTTTCTCCAAATTGGTAGGTTGTCTTTTCATTTTGTTGATGGTTTCCTTTGCTGTGCAGAAGCTTTTCAGTTTGATATGGTCCTATTTGTTTATTTTTTCTTTTGTTTCCCTTGCCTGAGGAGACATATGCAAAAAGATACTGCTAAGACTGATGCCAAAGAGCACACCGCTTATATTTTCTTCCAGGAAGTTTATGATTTCAGGTCTTACATTCAAGTCATTAATCCATTCTGAGTTCGTTTTTGTGTATGGTGTAAGATAATGGTCTACTTTCATTCTTTTGCATGTGGCTGTTCAGTTTTCCCAAGACCATTTATTGAAGAGACTTCCCTTTCTCCATTGCATGTTCTTGGCTCTGTTGTTGAAAATTAGCCATCCATGAATGTGTGGGTTTATTTCTGGGTTCTCGATTCTGTTCCATTGATCTGTGTGTCTGTTTTTGTGCCAGTACCATGCTGTTTTGATTACTATAGCTTTGTAGCGTATGTTGAAATCAGGGAGTGCAATATCTCCAGCTTTGCTCTTTTCTTTCAGGATCGATTTGGCTATTCGGGGTCTTTTCTTGTTCTGTATAAATTTTAGGATTTTTTGTTCCATTTCTGTGAAAAATGTCGTTGGGATTCTGATTGGGATTGCATTTAATCTGTAGATTGCTATAGGAAATATGGACATTTTAACTATGATAATTCTCCTAATCCACAAGCACAGAGTATCTTTCTATTTCTTTGTGTCTTCTTTGATTTCTTTCAACAATACCTTAGAGTTTTTAGTATATAGGTCTCATCTCCTTGGTTAAATTTATTCCTACATGTTTAATTCTTTTTGTTGTGTTTATAAAAGTGTTTGTAAATGGGATTGTATTATTAATTTCTCTTTCTACTAGTTCATTGTTAGTGTATAGAAATGCAACTGATTTTTGTATGTTGATTTTGTACCCTACAAGTTTACTGTATATATTGATTACTTCTAACAGTTTTTTGGTGGATTCTTTAGGATTTTCTATATATAAAATGTAATCTGCAAATAGTGACAGTTTTACTTCTTCCTTTCCAATTTGGGTAACTTTTATTTCTTTTGTTTTCCTACTAACTCCGGTGAGGACTTCCAATACTATGTTGAATATGAGTTGCTAGCGTGGGCATCATCATATTAGAAGGATAGCTTTCAGTTTTTCAGCGTTGAATATGATGTTAGCAGTGGCTTTGTTGTATGTGGAATTTATGGTCTTGAGGCACTTTCCTTCTATACCCATTTTATTAGAATTTCTATCATAAATAGATGCTGAATCTTATCAAATGAATGCTTTCTATGCATCTATTGAGATAATGTGATTTTTATTCTTAATTTTGTTGATGTAGTGTATCACTTGGATTGATTTGCAGATGTTGAATCATTCTTGCATGCCTGAATTAAATTGCATTTTATTGTGGTGTATGATCCTTTTAATATAGTATTGTATTTGATTTGCTAATATTTGTTGAGGATTTTTGCATCTTTATTCATTAGTGATATTGGCCTATGATTTTACTTTTTTGTGTTTTTCTTGTCTGGTTTTGGTTATCAGGGTAATATTGGCTTTGTAAAATGAGTTGGGAAGTATCCCTTCCTCTTACAGTTTTTGGAATAGTTTGAGAAGAATGTGTTTTCATATTCTTTGAATGTTTGATAGAATTCACCAGAGAAGCCATTTGGTGCTGGACTTTTGTTTTTTAGGAAGATTTTGAATACTGTTTGAATCTCCTTCCTGGTGATCCATCTATTCAGATTCTTTATTTCTTCTTGATTCAGGTTTGGGAGGTTGTATGGTTCTAAGAATTTGCCCATTTCTTTTAGGTTACCCAATTGTTGGCATATAACTTTTCATAGTATTCTCTTATAATCCTTTTTGTTTCTGTGGTATCAGTTCTAATTTCTCCTCTCTCATTTCCAATTTAATTTATTTTATCCTTCTCTCTTTTTTTCTTAGTGAGTCTAGCTAAAGGTTGTCAATTTTATTTTTTCAAAGAAAAAGCTCTTAGTTTCATTGATCTTTTCTATTGCCTTTCTAGTCTCTATTTCATTTATTCCACTCTGACTTTATTATTTCCTTCCTTCTACTGACCTTGGACTTCTTTTGTCCTTCTTTTTCTAGTTCCTTTAGATGTAATGCTAGATTATTTGAGATTTTTCTTGATTCTCGAGGTAGGCCTGAATTGCTATAAACTTCCCTCTTAGTGCCATTTTTGCTGCATCACATAGATTTTGGTGTGTAGTATTTTCATTTTCATTTGTCTCCAGATATCTTTTGATTTCTCCTTTGATTTGTTCATTGATCCAATAGTTGTTCAGTAGCATGTTGTTTATGCTCCACATATTTGTGACTTTTCCAGATTTATTCTTGTAGTTGATTTCTAGTTTTATACTCTTGTGATCAGAAAAGATGCTTGATATGACTTTGAATTTCTTAATTTTTTGATACTTGTTTTGTTTCCCAACACATGGTCTCTCCTTGAGAATGTTCCGTGTGCACTTGAGAAGAAAGTGTATTCTATGACTTTTGGATAGAATGTTCTCTATATACCTATTAAGTCCATCTGGTTTACTGTTTCATTTAAGGCCAATGTTTCTTTGTTGACTCTCTGGATGATCTATCCATTGATCTTAGTGGGGTATTAAAGTCCCTTACTATAATTGTGTTGCTGTCAATTTCTCCCTTTAAGTTTGTTAATAGTTGATTTTTTTCTCTTCTTTTTATTTCTTTTGAGGAAGATTAGCCCTGAGCTAACATCTGCTGCCAATCCTCCTCTTTTTGCTGAGGAAGACTGGTCCTGAGCTAACATCTGTGCCCATCTTCCTCTACTTTACATGTGGGACGCCTACCACAGCAAGACTTGCCAAGTGGTGCCATGTCCACATCTGGGATCCAAACCAACAAACCCCAGGCCACTGAAGCAGAATGTGCAAACTTAACCACTGAGCCACCAGACCAGCCCCTCAGTTATTATTTCTTTAAATAAGTCCTCTGTTCCCTTCTCTCTCTCTTTTCCTTCTGAGATATCCATTATCCTTGTGTTGCTTTTCTTAACTGAGTTGGATATTTCTCATAAAATTTCTCCATTTTTAAAAAAATCTTAATTTTCTCTCCTCTTCCCCCTTAATCATTTCTAGATTTATATTTTTGAGCTTTCTAATTCTCTCTTCCATAGGGTCTGCTCTATTTCCAATGCTTTCTACTTTATCTTTCATCTCATTTATTGAGTTTTTCAGCTCCAAAATTTCTGTTTGGTTCTTTTTTAGGATTTCAGTCTCTTTGGTTGTGTACTCCTTCTGTTCATTAATTTTACTCCTGAGCACATTGAACTGTCTTTCTGAGTTTTCTTGTAGCTCATTGAGTTTCTTCATGACAGCTCTTTTGAATTCTCTATTAGTTAGACTGAAGTCTTCTGTGACTTCATATTTTGTTTCTGGAGAATTGTCATTTTCTTCTTGTGATACCATGTTACCATAGTTTTGCATGGGGCTTGTTAAGTGGTTCATCTGCCAATGTAGTAATAAACACTTTTCTCATTGAGTGAGGCTTTGTTTACTTTGATTCCTAGCTGCTTCTGATTGTATTTGAGAGCCTGTGCTTTCCACCTCCCACTGCGTCTACCAGAGGTGCTGTCAGTGTCTTTATTGTGTTGCTTGTGCCTCCGAGGTTGCTTGTGCCTTGCTGCTTATGCTGTTACTGCAGTACTGGTCATCATCACCAGGATCACAAGCTGCTTCTGAGATTGCCTGTGTTGTGGATTCCCAAGCCATGGCAGTGGGAGATGGAGGGTTATGGACACCTCTGCCGTGTCCAGATTTGTTGGGTCTGCTGGCACTGCTGCTGTGGGTGGTGGTGCCAGAGTTGCTCATGGTGCTGCAGCTAAGAGGGACCAGGGTTGTGGACTCCAGTCTCTGATACTAGGCTCTTCATGTCTTTGGGTTCTGCTGCCATGTGTGCCTCTTATGTTACCACTGATGCGGGATCGGTGAGCTGAGGAGTCGAAAGAAAGATTTCTTAGACTCTCAAGATCTGGCAGTAGTGCTCTTTTATTTAGAGAATAGTGTGGAATAGCATGGGGACAGGACCCATGGGCAGGCAGAGCTTCTGCTGCTGCCGCTGCTGCTGCCCCCGCTGGCATGGGGACAGGACACATGGGCAGGCAGAGCTGGTGCGTGGGGACAGGACCCACGGGCAGTCAGAGCTCCTGCTGCTGCCCCCGCTGGCGTGGGGACAGGACCCATGGGCAGGCAGAGCTGGTGTGTGGGGACAAGACCCACGGGCAGTCAGAGCTCCTGCTGCTGCCCCCGCTGGCATGGGGACAGGTCCCATGGGCAGGCAGAGCTGGTGCGTGGAGACAGGACCCACGGGCAGTCAGAGCTCTTGCTGCTGCCCCGAGTTGAGGGTTAGGGCTAATTTTATAAGGCATGGGTACGTGACTTATTTTTACTGGAGAAAAGAAAAGATGATGTAAAAAGTCATTAAATGATTTCAGTGCAGATGGGGTCTGGTTATTGTGCGGTCATATAACTTTAGATACGAATCTGGCCATATAGATCGGCATGTAGGTGAGGATGCCCTGGGCTTCTCTCCCTGGGGCGGTCCTAATTCATACCATAAAAAAAGTCCACTGGGTCGTATAGTTTGGCATGTAGGCCAGGTCACCTTGGGCTTCTCTAGCTGGGGCAGCCTTATTCCACATCACCACCACTGCCAAGGGTACTGGGTTTGCAGGTGTCACTGCCCCTGCTGGGTGGGCTGGGCTCACAGGCACCACCACCACAGGTGGAAGGGTATCTTGGTCACAGGCACCACCATAATTTCTGGAACCTCTAGTCTCAGGCTTCATCGTGGTTCCTGGGACCTCAGGTCATGGGTACCACTGCCACTGCCAGGGGCATTGAGGTTTTGGATGCAGTCCCTGCTACTGGGAGAGCCAGTGTGAGAGGTGCCATTGCCAGGGAATAGGGAAGGGGTTGGGTTGTGAACACTGCCGTGGTTCCTGAAGCCTCTGGTCTCTGCCGCTGCAGCAGTTCCTGGAGCTTCAGGTCGTGGGCACCACTGTCACTGCTGGGGGAAATACTGAGTCACAAGTGCCACCACTGGTTCCTGGAGCCTCTGGTCTTGGGTTGCAGCATGGTTCCTGGAACCTCAGGTCACAAGCACTGCCAACACTGCTGGGGGTACTAGGCTTTTGGATGCAGCCCCCACTGCTGGGATGGCCAGGATCAGAGGTGCTGCCACCAGGGGAGGGAGAGGGCTGGGTCACAGGCACTGCCACAGTTCCTAGAGCATTTGGTTGTGGGTGCTGCAGTCGTTCCTGGAGCTTACACGAGCAGGGGCTGTCTTGGTTCCTGGGACCTCTGTTCACAGGCATTATCAAAATCCCTGGAGCCTCTGGTTGCAGGTGTGGCCATGGTTCCTGGAGCACCTGGTCTCAGGAGCTGCTACTACTGCTCCTCTGGTTCTACCACCTCCATGAGGTCCAGTCCACCCACCTTCAAATGTATAGATATATGGATCTCTCAGGCTTTCTGGTGTGCTGTGCAGAGAATCCTTTGTTGGTCTATGGATGTCCTACTGGTTGTAACTTAGAGGGGAGAGACAAAAGGAGCAACTCATGCTGTCATGATGCTGACATCACCCTGTGTCTGGCTTCTTTATGTCTGTTAGAGTTATTCAAGTTATCACATTTTGCAATAGTTTGTTCATTTTCGTCACTCTACAGTATTCCATTCTTTGAATTTACCAAACTTAATTTATTTGTTCTTATCGATGGGCATTTGGTTGTTTTCAGCCTTGGGTTATTATGAATGATACTGGTATGAACATTTTTGTACATGTATTTTTGGTGCACATACGAATTAATTGTTGTTGAGTATACACCTATGGATGCAACTGGTATGCTGTCAGATGTGTGCAAGTTCAGCCTCAGTTGATACTGCCTAACAGTTTTTCAAAGTGATTGTACCAGTTCATACCCCTGCCAGTAGTGTAGAGGGTTCTACTTACTCCACATCTTCACTAACAGTAGGTATTGTTAGTTAGTTAGTTCTAATTTCTGCCATTCCAGAGGGCATTGCATTATGGTTTTAGTTTTGATTTTTCCAATGAATAATGATGTTGAGCAGCATTTTATATGCTCAGTAGGTATTTGGATAAAGTAAAGTTATATCTTTTTCTCGTGGCATTTGTAACCTCCGATTCAATCTGACTAAATTATATATATGCTGTTTGTGCATGTGTGCATTTATATACATATATATAAAGAATATGGACCTGACTATTAGTAGTGGCAATGTTGAGCACTTGCTTTGTGCCAGACACACTTCTAAAGTGCCTTGCTTACATGAACGCATTTAACTCTTATAAAAACTTTATAGGGTATATTTTTTCAAGCCAATGAAGAAACCAAAATGCAGAAATATTACTATTACATCTATTTATTATACTGGTTGTCAGTAGTTAGTTGGATCTCCGATTATAAGCATTTTCTTCTTTATGCTTGATCAAAATATAGGACATTAGCAGCACCCAAGAGGTCTTCTTCCACATGTAAAGGGGTGAATACATTATCTTCCCAGTGGTCACTAAAATTCCTCTTAAGACTGGTGTGGCAAACAAATTATATGGTGTTAATTCCTTGTACTAGGAGCTTTTGTATATTCCATAGGTCATAAGGTGTTATCTGATATGAGTGAAGAGGTAAATGGCTCTGAGTCATTTGGTAAAGTATTTAGAAAAAAGCAAAGTTATATACTACAGCACCTACAATAGAGTTCCATTTAATTTTTTAATTGCATGTATAATGTATACATATGTGCATCTATGGGCATATATAGAAAAATAATGCAACTGAATAATAGTCAAAGATAATGATAATAAGCATTGTGGCATTTCCTACTTGCAGTAGATATATGCCATGTATATGCATATATAATATATAATGTAGATATTTATAAAGATATATTAATATACAGGCTTATATATTAGATATACTTATATATATGCTTATGTATTAGCTATACATATGCTCACAACCACTCTATATGATAGAGGAATTTTTAAACAAATGAAGCACAACAATATTAATATGGCGCCTATGTATTACAGTGTTTATCAGAGAGTAGTGGAATTATTGAGTATTTGCATTTTATTATTTATATCTGACTGCATTTTTCACATGTAAAAAGGTTAAAACATTTTATCATCTTAATTTCCAGCACTAAATTCCTTTTAGGAGTGGGATGGTCAAAAAAATACATCTGGGACTGGAGAGGGAGTGTTTGAAGACCCAGCTGGGTGTTAATCCTAAATACTGCATGACCAGCCTCCTGCTGGGGAAGGAGCCAGATGAGGGGGGGATGGATAGGGAGGATGGATGGTAACCGAGTTGAGGGCAATTGCAGTGAGATGTTCTTTATCAAGTTGAGGAAATTTCCCTTTCTTCCATCCAAACCAGTCATTCATGGGCCACAGGGCTGTCAGATTGTGTCTTGACTCTCCAAATGGTGCTCACAGATCCTCTGTGAGAGGGTAATAAGAGGTCAGCATTCTTTGTGTCCATTCTTGGAGGCATGCCCGATTGCATCTCTGTTCTCAGGCTCCATCAGAATAGCTCTATCTGTCTCCTCTGAGCCCCAAACACACAAGCTAGTCTTACTTTGTTTTCTAGGAAATGTGACCGTAGTCCTTATCAAAGAGTGATGGGACTAAATCCCTACATTCCCCTACCCCTGCTGTTCAAAATCTGGCAAAAAATTGTAAAACATAAAAATATAATGGAAGCACAGGTAACCAATAGCCCCACCACCTGCTGACAACCACTGTTAACATTGTGCAATATTTCCCCTCAGAAGTTTTTCTGTATGAGATAGCAGGTCCTGCTGGGGATAAAAAAGGGCTTGTTTCCCATCCACTTCACCTTTAGGACTGGAAGGGTGTTTGCACTTTGAGAGGACTTTGTTATGCACAATTAGGTGAGTCAGAAAGGCTAGAGGCGGGTATTTCCCTTCCCTGACCTAGAGAACTGGAGTTGAGTATTTCTCTTCCCCCAGTTTGGTTAGTTTCTTTTGAAGGCTTATCTTTTTAAGGAGAACTGAATGCTCTGGCTGTAGTTCAAAATGGCTACATTTTCTCTCCTCTTGCTGGAAGCAGGAGGGTATTTTTCTCTGATCTTCACTGTGAGAACCTGATAGGGCTCTCAGAAGTAAAAATCACAAAAATGTGGAGGGACCCCTAAGACTAGATCCACCTGGAGTTTCTAACTCTTAAGCTTGTCCACACTGAGCCTCTAGCAATTCATAAATTACAGGTTTTTTTCCTACCATGGTACTGGCTCCAGCGGTGGTCTGCTCCTGAGTTTCTGCTCCAGCAAGCTGTGATTCCCTCTATATACCTGTCTATCGCTCCAATTTGTGGAGGCAGTAGTTCGCCCTGTGACCTCAATTCTCCAATGGTCTAAGGATTGTTGATTTTCAGTTTTTAGCTTTTTTTTTGTTGTGAGAATTGGAGGGATGACTTCTAAGCTCCTTGCATGCTGAACTTGGAACCAAAAATTAAAAGATATACTTTTACTAAGGAAATACAAAAAACAAAAATATCATCAACAGCAAAGCAATCTGCTGTTTTTATAACAAGATTTTGACACAGTATTTGGTAAATGAACCTGCTTCTGTTTAAAATATATACATATAGATGAAAAAAGACTGTGGGAGGTTATACTTTAATATTTTTCATTGGCTGATGCTTCTGACAAATAAAAATGGCAAGCAATAGGATATATTGGAGGATATGAGGAAGCCATTTGGTATAAACCTAATTCGGCCTGACTTTTTTTTTTCAAAAGGGCCTGACTGTGGCTATTGAGCACGCATTGCATATCTGCTTAGACATTTCCTATGGCCAGAACAAAGGCCCTTGAGATAAAGGTGCAACTTCCCCCGACATTAGCATTTCCTTAGGGATAAGCATTTTTCCTTAGGCTAGGAACTGATTGCTGCACTCACCTCCCAGCTCACCTGTGACCACCCAGCTGGAGACAACAGACTGCCACCCTGCTGTGTTCACAGAGACAGAAGACCTACCTGCTATTTCCATCAATCGCTGTGCCGACAGAGCAGTCTCGCGACTATTGTAAAAGGGACATTTCAATCCTATGTGAAGCATCCTCTTTGAGGGTATATAACCCCCCTTATACCCCCACTTCTTTGGAGTGCTCTGTGCCTTTGTGGAAAGACTCTCCCGGGTTATAATCCTCAGATTTAAGCTCAGAATAAACTCACCCAAATTTTCATTTATAGATTGGATATGGATTATTTTCGTCGACAGTTCCTAAAGCAACTTATTCATGCATCCATTTGCTGTGTATTTATGCAGCTCCTACTGTGTATTGAATCTTGGCAGCGCGAATCAATACCCCAACATTAGATCTTCTTGGATGTGAGTTCTGTCCTTTCAAGACACCCAGGAAATTGTTCCAATACCTGATTTCTTTTTTGTGTTTTTTTTTTTTTCGGTTCGAGACAGTAATTTTCAAACTTTGTTCAACTCTTGGTTCCCCTAGTAGATTCTATGATCCTTTCCCTCTCTCAAACACCCTGCTGATGAGTCAAGGGTCACAACATTGCTGTACTTGCTTGCTGTCTCCTGGATAGGAGAGGGAAGGAAAAGAGGGAGTGTGAAGTGGAGGTAACCCTGAAATCCCTTAGCTTCTCCCTACCTCCAATACCTCACAGCTACTCCACAGCAACGCTGTAATCCACCCAGGCTAAGTAGTTTTTCCTTTCTTCATTCAATACAGTCTTTGATTCCTCTGTTTAGTCTCTCATTTGGATAAAGCAAATACTATTATGACCTGGCAAATAGCATTTGGGAATTTGCCCGCAAAGAAGGGAAGTGAAGACATGTCATGTAGAAGCTCCTATGCCCTTGATGAGTTAGTTGTCAAAGAGATTTACGAAAGGAAAGAAAACAGGAAACAGCATGGAAGAGGATATAACCTAAGCAAGGACACAAGCCTGGGGGTGCAAGGCATGGACTTTAAGGAATTCACTGGGAAGAGACACTCATGACAAGGATTAGAGATGTTCCTTTCTTTAGGGGGAAGGTCTCAGGGTCAGCAACTCAGCCAGATTCCTAAGCCTACCCTAAAACAGGTTAGACAGTAAAGTAGGAGTAAAACATATTCCCCAGGCTACTTTCTCATTCTCTTTTCTTGATAATTTACCTGCTTCATCTTTCATTTGTTCAAAAAGTGTTAGGTTAAGCCTCGATAAACAAATGGCAAGCAATAGGATATATTGGAGTATATAAGGAAGCCATTTGATGTAAAACTAATTCAGCCTGACCTTGTTTTTCCAAAAGGGCCTAACGTGGTCGTGGCCATTGAACATGCATTGTGTATCTGCTTTAAGCATTTGCTACATCCCAAAGACAAGAACAAATGCCCTTAAGATAAAGATGCAACTTCCCCCACATTAGCATTTCCTTAAGGATAAGCATCTCTCCCTAGGCTAGGAATTGATCTCTGACCGCCCAGCTCAAGCCAACAGACCTGCTATCTGCTGTGTTGTAAAAGGGACATTCCTATCATATGTGATGTATGTTCTTTGTTCCAAGACGGTATATAATCACTCTGTACACCCCACTTCTTTGGTGCCCTTCTTTCCTTGGGGAAGGAAGGCCCTGGGCTAGTCCAAAGATCTGGTTTATAATAAACTCACCCCAATTTTGATTTATAGATTGGTTATGGATTATTTGCATTGACAGTCTTATGAGGTTGCTGATATGTGCCTGGTTTTGACCTAAAAAAAGGCAATTTAATAAGGTTCAATCTACTATCTCTTGGGCCCTATCATGTGTCAGGCACTGGGCTAGCTGCTGTATATGCCCTGGTGAATAAGATAGACATGGTCCCTCTGAGCATGGAAAGTACAATCTAGTGGGAAAGAGAAGGATTAAACAAACATGTAATCCCAAATTGTGATAAAGAAAGAGAACAAGGTTCTGTCAGAAATAACATGAGGGGCTAGACCAGAGAATGAGAGAGGGACTCTCAGTAGGAATGATTTGAGTCCTAAAAGGTAAATAAGAGTAAGCCAGGAGGAAGTGGTTAGCCTTCCAGAAGAAGGAACAGCATGTGCACAGGCTCTAGGGCAGGAAAGTCCTTGGCCCCTTTAGAACCAAAGGAGGCCAGTGTGGCTGGAACTTATCAGTGGAGGGGGAGAGTGGCCCAGCTGAGTGGGAGAGGTGGCCAGGAGCCAGGTCTTGCAGGGCCTGAAGGCCATGGTAAGGATGTGTTTTGTTTCATTTTGTTTTTAAGTATTTATGCAATGGAAGCATTTATGGGATATAATTAAGGGGAGGACATGTCCTAATTCTCCTTAAAATATTCCTTGGATTGCCATGTAGAGACTGGATTAGAGAAGGGCAAGAGGAGAAACAGACCAGTTCACTGGTCACTCAAGGGCCTAAGTTGTATGAAAGATACAAAATAATTATAAAACACAATCTAATGTATTACAGAGGAAGCAGAACATGAGGGAACTAGGCAGGTCCACTATTGTACATAACAACCTCTGGGAAAAAAGTAATTCAAAAACTATGGGGTTCTGTCAGCTTAATAGGCGTAAGAGGAGGGAGGTACCCATAGAGCCAGGGAAGCTGTCATGAGAAAAGAGGAATCTGGGTTGAGACTTGAAAGGTGAGTAGGATTGGAATATTTTTCCAGGAGGAGGAATTCTGGAAAGGACTGGTAAGACAAAGAGTAGCCTGGCTGGGGTAGAGGTCACAAGCTGGCCAAGTGAGCAAACAATGCCCAGTGGGAGTGCCTGCAAAACCCAGTAAGATTCAAAGCTGAGAAAATCAAAATGTTACTTTTCAGAGATGTTGTTCAACAACATTCAAGGCCAACTTTCTAGCTACTTCTGGAGGAAGGGATGTGCTCAACACATCTGGCACTGGTCCAAAGAGCAGGGCAGGATTCTGTGAATGTAAGTGCTATGTATGTGACAAAAGCTTTACAAAGAATTTATCTTCTTGGAATTCTCCCTACTTGGTTCTGTTCCTCACTGACTGGTTTCTTGGGCCTCTGTGGGCATAGACCCACAGGACTTCCACTTAGCCCTGGTGAGTGGTCTTACTGGACCTGATACACTTAAGAAAATGCTCCTTATTTTGGTTTTTAATCCCAGGGCTCCAGGGATCCCTCAGATGTCTGTCAGTTACAGAGCTTTTGCTGAGTCATATTCATTATTCTCTCTCTCACTCTCTCTCTCTACCCTCTCCCTGGATGTTGGCATTTTCTGGACTACTTTCATTTTTTATGCCCTGCTTCATTCCACACTGAATAAAGGTTATTCAGCATGTCTTCGTGCTGTTTGATCTCCCGCTAAGGGCCTCTTGGAGGGCCAGAGGTTTTTGAGCCTCCCGGTATAGTATATGTTTTCCCTGCATTGATCTTCCCCTTCCTCTTAACAGAACTCCAAACATCTGAATGTCCACCCCACCCCATCTCACTGGTAGCTTCAGGGGACAGGTCTTGATTATTCCGAACCTGTGAGGACCTGGATTTTCCCTGAAGACTGTTGCTGGTTAAGGGTGGCCAACAATCTTAAAATGGCCCAGTTAGATTGAAGGGAAGGCCTTATATTCCATGATTGAGAGAGAAGTTTTTCTTTCTCTCCCGAGGGACAGAAAAAGAGAGGAGCGTACCCTCAATCACCATAAGCAGCCATTTGGTTGCATCAGGGGTAACCACCAGCCTTAAGATGAAGTGACACTAGGCATGGCAGAAGCTGACCAGAGATGGAAGGAACCTGGACCATTGGTGACATCCTTTAGTTGCTGAATCAGTCAGTCCTGAAGCCTGTCCTGTCCTACCTACTTCTGTTCTTCCTGCTAAATGAAATCACAAACTTCCTTAATATTTAAGTCAGTTTTGGTTGATTAGTCTATACACACATTTGAAATTCCCTATCCAATATAATTGATATATCAATAATTTTTAGAGAATTTTCCATTTCATTATGTTCAGAACTACTCCATTATTTATAATGGCTATATAGCTTTCCAAAGTATTAGTGCATCTTAATGTATTTGTCTTTCCCTCTACTTATAAGTATTAAAGTCTTATCCAGCTTTTTAGTATTTCAAAAATGCTGAAATAAGTATCTCATTATTGCATATATTTACATACTTACATACTTGGATGTTTTCACAGCTCAGATACAGATCATTTGTATGACTTCTCACCTGAGATGTAGTCAGAAGCATACAGTTTCTGGGCTAAAGGCTTTAGAATTATGTTAAGGCTTTTGGTACATATTTTCAAACTACCTTTCAGAGAAGTTGTACCAGCTCTCATTTTCACCAGCACTGTATGAAAGTGCCCATTTTTCTCAGCCCTCACCTCTAGGTATAATTTACTAATAATAGCATGGACTCAGAAGTCACACTGTGTTCAAATTCCAGCTCCAAAACTTCATAGTGATGTGGCTTTGAGTATGTGGTTCATTCTCCTTAACTGTAAAATGGGCCTAACAGTGGTATCTGCATGCAACTTATGTGGTTAGGGAAATTGAATAAGGCATGAAAAGTACTTAGATTATAAGTGGTCAATAAATGTGAGCTGTTATTATTAAAATTATTTACCAACGTTTTCCTTGAAAATGTTTTCTTGTTCTCACTTGCATTTCCTTGATTATTGATGAAACTGATATTTTTCCCCATGTGTCTATTAGTCAATGGTAAAGTTGTTTACCTATTCCTTTTTTTGTCCATTTTGATATTTGTGTTTCCTTTTGCTTGATTGATTTGAACTCATTCACTATATAGTTATGATATTAACCCTTTGTCTTTCCTATGTGTTATTTCTCCAGTATTTCACTTGCTTTTTAAAATTATACCATATAAAAGTTTATTTTTTATGTACTAAAATCAGTTATTTGCAGGTATTTTCTGCATAATTTTTGCCTTGGGTTGTATGTTGAGAAATGACTTTAGCATGTTTAAATTAAACAATCATCTATATTTTCTCCCAATTCTATTATATTCGATTCCTTTTTTTTTTTTGAGGAAGATTAGCCCTGAGCTAACATCTGCCACCAATCTTTCTCTTTTTGCTGAGGAAGAGTGGCCCTGAGCTAACGTCTGTGCCCATCTTCCTCTACTTTATATGTGGGATGCCTGCCACAGCACAGCTTGATAAGCGGTGTGTAGGTCCACACCCGGGATCCAAACTGGCGAACCACGGTGCACAAACTTAACCACTGCGCCACCAGGCTGGCCCCTCATTTTCTTAATCTATTTAAATAGCAACTGTGTTTCAAATAACTCTTAAGGGTAGTGGAAAAGGATTATCTTAACAAAGAGCATACAAAATAGCATATGCAGTATGACCGAATTTTTATGGAACAAGATTCTATTTGTGAATGCTTTGTGTAGCAAAAAGACCAAAAGAAAAGAAACTGAAATATTTCATAATGTTTAGCAGCATTAAGATGATTTTTAAAAATTTCCTTTTTATACTCCTTTGTGTTTTCCAAAATGAAGGTGTATTATTTTTATTCTCAGAAAATTTTAAAATAAGGTTTTTTAATTTAAAAAACATGGTACATCTTAAAAACAATTTGGAATGGTTCCTTTAAATAGAAATATAATGTGAGCCACATGTCTAATTCTAAATTTTCTGGTAAACACATTCTTTAAAAGTAAGAAGTAACTGGTGAGATTAATTTTAATAATATATTTTATTTAACACAGTATATCCAAAATCCTATCATTTCAACATGTAATCAGTATAAAAATTATTGATAAGATATTTTACATTCTTTTTTTGTATTATGTGTTTGAAATCCTGTGTGTGCTTTACACTTTTGCACATCCCAGATCACAATAGTCACATTTCAAATTCTCAATAACCACATGTGGCTCATGGTTACCATACTGCACAGTGCAGATTTGGAACACAAAAACATCTTGAGTCCCAAATTGGGCCGAATCCCAATCATTTGCTGAACCATTGCTTCAAATTACTTTTGAAATACAGTTGATATGGATTGGAGGCTACCAACTGAATTGCCTGTAAGATCCAGGGAGGTAACTAGATCATGTGAGTGAGAAAAGCTGGGTACAAAAAGTAAAATTGAAACATGTGTCTTTCTAAAGGACTAAAGCCACCACCAAGCTCCCTCCAGTCAATTGGTGCAACGTGGGAATGCAAGACCAAGGTTGACGGACCTACTGATTTTTCATGGAAAACCAAAATCTGGACTTTTCCTGTGCAATGTCTCAATTATTAAATATCAACAATGATTCAAAAATTGTATGACACTGTGTGGGACAAGCTATGTTTTTCTCAAATATAATCCCTTTTATACCAAATTTTGACTTCAGGGATCAATAAATAAAAAATCTACTAATTTTATTAACTTTGAAACATTAGACTGCTCATTTTCAGTGAACTGAAACTTTTTTTTTCATCTTACATACTTTATAACATTAACAGTTAACATTTACTGAGAGTTTAATATATGACAGATATCTTGCTAAACACTTTCTACATTTTACATATAAGAGAAATGAAACTAAGGGAGGTTGACCAACTCTGTTGAAGGTCACAAAGCTTATAAGTGATGGTGTCAATATTTGAACTAAGATCTGCCTGACTCCAAAGTCTGTGCTTCTACAAATCCTCTTTTAAATTGCCTAGTCATATCCATGTTTAGGTAATCTTCTAATCAATCTCTCTCTCTCTCTCTCTCTCTCTCTCTCTGTCTCCCTCACACACACACACACACACACACACACACACACACACACTCCTCTAGTCCCTTTTACTCACAGGAATATGGCATACACCAGACCTCTGTCTATCTGCCTCAGTCTCTTTTTCTTATATCTGTCTCTCCTTTGCACTCATCCTATATCTCCTTTACAAAAGACATTTCATTTTCTCATTTTCATCTTTCATTTTCCTTACATAGTATCATCTCTGTTTTAACCATTTTGATAAGGGAGGGCTCGGAACCAGTGGTGTGATGAAGCTGGCTCTTACTGGCTCAGGACAGCTAATGTGCATATCTCTTCTCAACTCTTCACTATGACATTATGTTGGTAGCTGAAAATCAGCTCTAGTAGGAGTATTTACACAGTGGAAATAGGCTAACACTACAAATAGTTTATTGGAAACCCAGTTGTTAAATGTTTATTTACATACCACTGGCTTTGGCACTGTTTAGGCATCTGGTTTTTTCTGTCTGAGGATCTCTGTAGGTGTTACATAGCTTACCTATATATCTTCCCATCTACTTTTTCCTTTGCTTTTGTAAATGCCGTTATTTTCTGGAACCCAAACTTTTACATTAACTCCTTCTTATTACATTGATTCATATCATGTGTGATGAATTTTACTCCTTTGACATTCAGAGGACAACTTTATCTTCCAGTTCTGCATGAACTGAAATTACTTTTTATTCTTTTAAAAAAGACTTATTTTTAGTACCTTGAGTGTGCATTAATTATATATTTTCTGAATGCATTTTCCTCACGGGGTCAGCTGGATATTATGGTCAGAAATCCTTTCAGCTCATTATTGCGTTTTTTTGCCCTGTTTTTGCATCTTTCCTTCTCTCTTGTGCCACCTCTTACCCTACATTGATGCTGTCTATTTTATAGTTCTCTTCCTTAAAGTCTTCTAAAATCTTCCCTTGGACTTCTACCTTTTTAACCTCAAGGATATCGAGACCCTGCTTCACATGAGCATATTATTATTATCATTTTCCTTCTTGAAGCATTTCCATGACCCGGCCTCCATTGGACAACTCCCAGATGACATTGATTGGAATACTAGATGTTCTCGACCTTTTCAGTATCACATTCACAGATAATCTCTTGTGTTATTCAGAGATGGAAAACTATGTCCATTGTCTATCAGATTTATCCATTTACAACTCTCAGATGGCATCCTTATTTTTAACATTTGAAGTCCTGGTGACCCACCAATTATTTCCTCCATATACTTATATTAGTCCTCTAAATTTTATGTTTCATGAAAAAAAAGTCTTCTTAGTAACATATTCCTTGCCTTATTCAGTTAAACTAGATAATGAAATGATTTCATATACCTGCTTGTTCATCTTGTTATCTTAGTCCCACACTTTCTCTAACTGCAACAGAGTAATATAACTTTTCATTGCAGGCACTTACTCAACCACAAGGGTGATTGGTAATCTGATGATTTGTGCCTGCATCTTTCCAACATTGTCAGCCTGGCAGCCACTTTTTCTAGCCAATTCTTTTTATTCTAGAATTAAACAGGTTATTTTGGCAAATTTCATTAAATATAGCTGTTTTTCCAAGATACCTGCGAAAGGAGGTGTCGGAATATCAAATGACTGTTTTGGGTTACGATGTTGTACATGTGATGCCCCTCCCTGATCCTCACCCTACTCTATATTTTCATTGCATACAACAGACTAGTTTTTCTCTTAGCATTTTCTAGATTTTTAGAGTCTGTGGCTCCAGGCCTATGTTGCATATGAGACTCTTTTTCAAACATACACTTTTGTCAGCTTCCCAGTAAAAAATTTTATATTAGGTTGTTCCTTTCATTTGCAACATGACAAGACCAATAGTATTGTTTAGGAACCTATTTTTCTTGTTGGTTTATATAGTTTGGGGTTAAATCTTATGAAAACACTGGAAATTTGAACACTCACTGGACATCAAATAATTGTTGTCCATTTTTATGTGTGATTATGGCATTGTGGTTATGTTTAAAAAGCATCATTATCCTTTAGAGCTATATACTGTATTAGCTATCTATTGCTGTGTAACAAATTCCCCCAAAACTTAGCAGCTTAAAATCACACACATATATTATCCCAGAGATTCCATGAGTCAGAAGTCAGAGTGTGGCTTATCTGTGTCCTCTGTCTTAGGATCTTTTACCAAGCTGCAATCAATATGTTGGCCAGGGCCAGCATCTTATCTGAAGGCTTGACTGAGGAAGGATCTGCTTCCAAATTCACTTATGTTATTTGCCAGGATTTGCTTCCTCAAAGGCTATTGAAGTGAGGGCTCAGTTCCTCACTGATTGTTGGCTGGGGCATACTCTCAGTTCTTTTCCATAAGGGCCTCTCTAACATGGCAGCTTGTTTCATTAAAGCTAGCAAGGGCATGGGAGATGGGAAAGAGTCTCCTAGCAAGACAGAAGTCACAATCTTCTGTAATACAATCACAGAAGTGACATCACATTACTTTCACTGTATTCTATTAATTAGAAGGAGGACCTAGTGATTTTGCCCACATTCAATATGAGAGACAATTATGGCATGAATACCATATCCAAGGATAACTTGAAATCTATATATCTAAGTTCTATCAATGAGGATTTTTGTGCCTCCATTGAATTTATAAGCTCACTGAAGAGTTCCTTGGACCTGGATATATATTGGCTTTTATTTATTTTTAGCACAAGTAATCCACATTCTTTAAGAAAAACTGTAGTTGAGTATAAAGAAAAAAATCACCCAATTTCCCACAAGAGATAACCAGTTAACTTTTTAGTGTACATTTTTCAATTCTAAGTTTTATTAGTAGTAAATCCAGAAATATTTTTAATTTTCTTACCCTTTGAATTTTAATACTTCTCTCCACTGAATTCTCTCCACTTTTATGTTCTTCTAGTTGTTATGGTTCCTATTTAAGAACTGAGATCATAATATAAACACACAGTAGCCATTTAGACATTAATATGCATCAGAATTACCAAGAGTCCATATCTTTAAGAAAGTCATCAAGTGATTCTCACACAGGTGGCAGATTAGCATGCTTTTAGAAACACTAAGACATTATTGAATGTATCTAGTGTTCCTTTCTGAATTGCAAGTAATCTCCTCTAGAGAAGTGAAGTTACATATCCAAGGTTATTTTATTCAGGGACTAAGCTGAGACAAGAACTCAAAGCTCCTGACTCAGTTAATTGCACTTTGTTAAGTGCCTACCACTTGTCAGGCAGAAATTGCAGCTTGGGGAGCAGACACTGCAGTCCTGAACCAATAAGATCTATCTTTGGGGACTCCGCTAAATATCTGAAGATAAATCTGAAGATAGGGTGTCTTGCCTAATAGGTGGGGAAGGGGACAAAAATAGGTGAACACAGTTCACAACTCATGACCTTGTTTCACAATTATGTCAAGCAAATATAGTCCCCAATTTACAAAGAATTCTTGGGTTTATTCATCCGGCTAAAAGATCCAAATTTTGTGATGAAGTATTTATTGTGACCCTCCTGCTTTCATAAGGTTATTAAAAATAGTTTCCATTTCTTCTCAAGCTACAGAAGATATAAAAGAAAACAGATCAACCTATCTCACAGAAATGAGTCCCTGCATTAATCCTGTGGTATATTTAATTTCAGCATTTTTCTCTTCATGTATCAAACAGATAAATATAAGATTTGAAATAAAAAGAATAAACACAAAGACTTTTTAAAACCACTTTATTAATTTCACAATATATAATGAGCATCTTTCCATGCAATAGGTAAAATTCTCCTGCTAACAAAATCTGAAAAACACAACATTCAACTAGAAGCTGGTAATAGGAGACCCACCAGAAACGAGTGACTTCAATAGGTTTACAACAAAGGTACACCAGAACATGTAAGCTTAGGAAGCAGGTGTCTCCCTAGTAACATCAAGGAAAACATGAGGATTCAAGGCATAAGGCAAAACTCATCATGATGGTCATGGTGAGGGGGGTCAGTGCTAACTGCCCGCAAACTATGACTCAACTGCTTTTCCCTCAGCTGTCTCACCTCCTCCCCAATCCTTTCCATATTCTCTTCTCTCATCCTTGCCTGTGGCTCTTCGAGCCTCTGGATCATGTCCCATCTATATTGCAGGATGGATTGCCTAACATGGAACTGCCCACGATTTCCTCTAGGCACACCGCATTCACCAGTTTCCAAAGGGAGGGCCAAGTGCTCTCCTTTATTAGCATCTTGTTCCTTTTCATCCTTTTTTTCATTTTCCTGGTTGGTATTTTTCATGTAGATATTTTTTACCACTTGTTCCTCTTTGGATTCCATTTCTCCTAGGAGACAAAAGGCGAGAAAAGGATTGAATTTTTGGTGGACAGATCAGCACCAAGGACAGAGGCCTTCCTACTTATCTTTTAGAGCACTGGGTATCAAAGATTATTTTTTAAATTTCGTTTTTCCCACCTGAAAGGCTTCGTGCGTCCTCGAGGGGGCCCCCCAGTCACAGCCCTCCCCCAACCCTCTCACTTGTCTCTTCTCCCTCCCCCAAAACCCACCATTTTACCTACAGATCCATCCCCAGGTTTCTGTAAGCACGAAAATGGAGGACAGTGGATGGGGAAGCTGAGAGGGGGTCTCAGACTGGGCTCTGACCCCACCTCCGCCACTGTGCTCGCCCGTACCGACCTGGGCCTATCCTTGCAGTCTCCTCCTCCCGATTCTCGCCCCGAGCGCGCCGCCGCGACACTTGACACTTAGACCTGCAGGGCCCGGGTGGAGAGAGCGGGGACTGCTGCCAAGCGCTCGGCGCCGCGCGCGACCCGCCGCCGCCTGGCTCCTCCCCACTCCGGGGCTCCCCTGGTCGCCCTTCCCCTAGCGCCCCCCTCAATATCCCCCCAGCGGCGTTCACCATTCTCCTGCAGGAACTCGGGGGGTGATTTCCCATCGCTCTTAGTTGTTCTGCCGCCCTCCCTGGAACCCTGCCGCCCCTGCACCCCCCACCCCAGGGGGCCACTCTTTCTGTCCCAAGCATGCCGGATGTGGAGAAAGCTGGCCGGGCCCCGCTGCGTCGATCCCCCTCCGGTCTCCGGGGTCGGCTGTCCGCTGCCGCTCTGGCCTCGGCGCGTGCCCCGGGGCCCTTACCTGCTCCGCTTCCCGGGCCCGGGCCCGATGCCAGCCCGCCGTGCGCAGGGCAGCGGGGAACTGGTACCCAGACAGGAGTGATGACTGCTTCGAAGGCTGCGTGGCTCTGCAGCTTCCGGTCACGTGAGGGCCCCGAATCACCGCCTAACTCTCCCTCCTCCCCACAACCCCACCGGCCGCCCGGCGGGGAGTTCAACAGGACCCCCGCCACCTCCACACACACGAACTCCCTCACCACCCGTCCGTGCGCGAGGCCCCAGCGCATAGCAGCCCTGTCACTCAGCTCGGTCCTCTTCTGAGGGCCCCCAAGTAGCCTCACCACCCTGTGGCTGGGGTCTGCCCTTCTCTGGTTACCAGGAAGAGTGTCCATCTCATCCTCCCCCTGAGGTCTTGGCACTGGCCTTTTCTGCTTTCTCTCCTCCTCTCCCTGGCTGTAAATCTGCTTCCTAATAATATCTATTTTCTTTTTTAAAACTGGTATGCCTCAAAAAAATGAACATTATGAAATTTCATTTTTAAAAGACATACTTAACCTAGGAAAGTAAACACTTCGTTATTTATGTTCTCCTGCACACAGAAAATATCTCGCGACACAGAAAATATTTTTTCTGGACTCCACACAACTTCATTTTTAAAACATTCTAACTGGTTTCAACATTTTATGGAAAAAAAAGGGGAAATCTTCCTGAACACCATTGGTGTTTTGAAAATGAAGTAAATCTTCAGGGAGAAGTTCAGTTGTCAGATCTTGGCTATTTTATGGAAATAATCCATCTTTTTTTCCTTCTGGGACAAATTTCAAGTTTTATTAATAAATATATTTTATTCTATTATAATAAACATTCCTTAAATGTGGAAAAGCATTTGCTGACATCAGAAGTCATCTGCTAAAAGTTCATGGCTGTTACTAATGATGATTTTGAAGACCTAAGCAAAGGGAAGCTTGGTGAGTCAGAGGCAGGTGGAGGGATCCAGAGATAGATCATCCTTGTTCTGACAAGAGGTGGGGAAGGTGCTGGTCTTCTCACTGTACATTCCAGAGCCTCTCATTCAGGCTCCTGATGTTTGCTTACTCCAAACATATAGACGGAAAGGTGACCAAGGTAGTGACTTGAGTAAATTTCTCTGGTTCCTTCCCTCCATTTCCTCCCCAAATTCCCACCTAGTAACTCACTGCCCCAGATCCAGGGGGCGAATGCTCTCATACTGGAAACCAGATGAGGCTCTTCTACACTTCTATGGTGGCAGATTCCAAGAATCCTAGAGAAGTGACTGCTGGGCAGAGAGCCTTCCAAGTCTTCCTGCTCCCTCCTCTTTTTCGCCTTTTCCAGGTGGAAGCCTTCCTGGACTGTTTCTGCTCTCTCTCGCCTGGCCTAGGAAGTGCAGACTGCTGGGATCCTCACCCTAAGCTACTGTCGGGTGGAGAAAATCCCTTTTCTACCCTTCTTGTGTTCTTATGGCTGGACTAATAACAAAACTGACACAAGACCAGATTAACAGGAGAAAACCCCAGTTTAAGACGTATGTAGTGGAGATCATAGAGAGATCATGCTTGGAGAGTGAACAGAGCAGACAGTATATATATCTTTTACACAAAGAGGCAATAAGTTTGTGAGGAATGATAGGACAAAGAAACTTAGATTTAAGGTATGCAATTAGTGAGGAATTTCAGCAGAGTTTAGGCTTGAGGTAGTAAATTGCAAAGTTTGTTGACGCAGGCTTCTCCACCCCGAGTTCCCTCGCTCTGGAGATGAGGATGTAGGGAGAGCGCCTTTCACAGGGGAGATGTATTTCCTGCTTTCAGGGGGAACAGAGACAGGAGGGTCAGAAAGCCCTTTTTGCTTCTCAACTAACTGTAATTCAAACTAATCAATATGCTATTTTGGGATATTTTGGAGTGGCCTGCCCTGGGCTACAACACTACTCACCATCAAGACACTCGGGAAGGACCCAGCTTTGCTGCAGGGTCACTATCTGCCAGTCCATACCCACCCTAGTACTCCCTCATTTATGCCAGGACCTGAGGAACACTCCCTGCTGATCATCCTGAGTAACATTAGATTAGGCATTCTCACCACAGAAGTCTGTGAAACCTCTTAAATGTTATTCAGAATCATCTGTATATGTGAGGGGGATGGTAATATATTCAGAGTTTTTTGGGGAGAGGAGAAATACTTCTCAGCATATTCTCAAAAAAGGATGTGACTCCTTGCCCTTCAAAAAGTTTAAAAGTCTCAGGGCTGTCCTCGTCGCATAGTGGTTAAGTTCACACGCTCCACTTCAGCGATCTGGGGTTTGCTGGGTCGGATCCTGGGCCCTAACCTAACACTGCTCATCAGGTCATGCTGTAGCAGCGTCTCACATAGGAGAACTAGAATGACTTGCAACTACGATATACAGCTGTGTACTGGGGCTTTGGGGAAGAAAAAAAACCAAAACATAAACGAACAAAAAAAAAATAAAAAAAGGAAGATTGGCAACAGATGTTAGCTTAGGGCCAATCTTCCTCAACAAAAAAAAAAAAAAAAGAAAAAAGTTTGAAAGTCTCTATATATGCTGTCTCACTCTCTCTAATCATTTATTCTTACCTTAGACCTTCTTTTTCCTTTATTTTCTGCCTTACTATTCATTGGCCAACCCAGAACCTGGTCATCTTCCTTGAATCCCTCTTCATTTTCCCTTGTCTTAGGTTAATAACCAAATCTGACTAAGATTTTCTTTGTGTATTTTAAAAATAGCGTTATGGAGCTATAATTTAGATACCATAAGATTTCCCATTTGAAGTGTTTGCTTCAATGTTTTTTAATATATTCACAGATATGTGCAACCATCACCACAGCCAATTTTAGGACATTTTCATCACCTCAAAAAGAAACTCAAAAGTACTCTTTAACTATCTCTCCCTTATCCCTCAGATCCTCTCCAGGCCAAAGCAGCCACTAACACAATTTCTGTCTCTATAGATTTCCCTATTCTGGACATTTCATATAAATGAAATTATATAATATGTGTTCATTTGGGACTGGTTTTTTCATTTAACATAATTTTTCTAAGGTTCATGGCAGCAATATGATTAATAACTTGAGGCACTGCCAAACTGTTTTTCAAAGTGTTTGACCAACTACATTCCTATAAACAGTATACAAGTGTTCTGATTTCTCAACATCCTCCCTAATATTTGTTATTATCTGAAATTTTGATTCTAGCCATATTAGTGGAGATTAACGTGATATCTCAGGGTGGTTTTGATTTCCATTTCCCAGATGACTAATGATGTTGAGCATCTTTTCATGTTATAATTCTGCTTCTATTCTGATGTGTGGGTTTTTCCCCCCACACCATCAAGCACTTCTCCCCAACCAGCTGGGTTCCTACAATTCAACTCAATTCTGACACAATCTACCTGGAGATAGTATCAGATTCCACAGATTAAGAACTCAGTCCCACAAGACTGTTCTCCACTTCAGGTATGAATTCCAAGTCCAGGTTGTTACCTGTGCTTCTGTTCCACTGGCTATAAATCAGAGGTTCCTACGACCACCTCCTTAGGTTTGGTTAATTTGCTGGAGTGGCTTACAGAACTCAGGTAAACAGTGCACTCACTAGATTACCAGTTTATTACAAAGGATATTAAAGAACACAAATCAGCAGCCAGAAGAAGAGATACATAGGGCCCAGGTCTTGAACCAAAGAGCTTCTGTCTCCATGAAGTCTGGGACCTGGCACTGCAGCACATGGAAGCATTCTGGTTCACCAACCTGGAAGATCTGCCAACCACTTCCTTTTGGGTTTTTATGAGGCTTTATTACATAGACATAATTGATTAAATCATTAGCCATTGATGATTAATTCAACCTCCGCTCGCCTCCCCTTCCTGGAAACCAGGGAGTGAGAGTGAAAGTTCTAACCCGCTAATCATGGTTGGTTCACTTGGCAACCAGCCACCCCATCTTTAGTGAATTTCCAAGTTACTTCATTAGCATAAACTCAGTTGTGGTTGAAAGGAGGTTTTAGGAATAACAAGACACCCATTTTACCTTTATGGCTCTGAAGTGATTTTAGGAACTGAAGACAAAAAACTGAATGTTATAACGAAAGATGCTCCCATTCCTCTTATCTCTTAGGAAATTCTGAGGATTTTGGAAGCTCTGTGCCAGCGACAGGGACAAAGACCAAGTATATATTTCTTATTATAAATCACAATATTACACATGTGCTTATCAATCAGTTGCATGTATTCCTTGGAGAAATGTATATTCATATCCTTTGCCCATTGTTTAATTGTATTATTTTTCTTTTTATTATTGAGTTGTGAGAGTTTTTATATATTCTAGGTAGAAGTCCCTTATCAGATATGTGACTTACAAATATTTTAGTCCATTCCATGCATTGTCTTATCACTTTCTTAATGGTGCCCTTTAAAGCACAATAGTTTTAATTTCAATGAAGTCCACATTATCTATTTTTTCCTTTGTTGCCCATGTTTTTGTTGTCATATCTAAGAAATCTGCTTAATACAAACTCACAAACACTTAATCTCTATGCTTTTTTCTAAGAGTTTTATAATTATAGCTTTTACATTTAGGTCCTTGGTGCAGTTTGAGTTCATTTTTGTATAAGGTAGGAGGTAAGGGAGTAACTTTACATGTGGATATCCAGTTTTTCCAGCACCATTTCTTGAAAAGACTATTCTTTTCTCACTGAATTGTCTTTGAATGTTTGTTAAAATTCAGTTGACAATAGTCACATGGTTTTATTTCTAGATTCTCCATTCTATTGCATTGACCTATATGTCTATCTTTGTCTCAGTACCATATTATCTTATTTACCATTGCTTTGTACTAAATTCTGAAATTGAAAAGTGTGAGATCTCAAAAATCTTCTGCATTTTCAAGATTGTTTTGGTTATTCTGGGTCTCTTGCATTTCAATATGACCTTTAAGATCAGATTGTCAATTTTTTAAAAAAAAATTGCTGAAATTTTGATAGAGATTGTGGTAGATCTATAGATCACTTTGAGGTATATTGTCATCTAAAAAATATTAAGTCTTTCAATTCATGAACATGGATATCTTTTCATTTATTTGTATTTTACATTTCTTTCAACAATGTTTTGTAGTTTTCAAGTTTCAAGGGTTCCACTTCCTTAGTTACATTTATTCCCAAATATTTTATTGTTTTTGATGCTATTGTACATAAATTCGACTTCTCGATTTCCATTTCAAATCATTCATTGGTAATGTATAGAAATATAATTGATTTTTATGTATTGACCTTGTATCCTGCAATATAACTGAATTTGTTTATTAGCTCTGATAACATTTTTGTGTGTGTATGGCGAAAGGCAAAGTTCAACAAAAACCTATGGGCAACATCGTACATAATGGTGTCAGACTGAATGCTTTATCTCTAAGATCCAAAATAAAGCAAAGATTTACACTCTCATCAGTCTTATTAAAAAAGATTCTCAGTGGCTTTCTCAGTAGAAACCTCACAGACCAGAAGGCAGTGGGATGATATATTTAAAATGATGAAAGGAAAAAAATCAAATGAGAATTCTTTATCTAGCAAAACCGTCCTTCAAAAATGAGGGAGAAATTAAGACATTCCTAAATAAACAGGAACTGAGGGAGCTCATTACTGTAGGGCAGCAGAATTTTCTACCCCAAAATGGGTCTCTTTGGCCTGATTATTTTTAAGAACAAAAGACTCAGGAAGAAACTTTGACCTCCCCCCTCCAACTTCCTAAAAGAATTTAAGATAGGAAGCCTGTTCCAGTAAGGAGCTAATGCCATAGATAACTATAGTATAATATGAACTAGGTGTGGTATACGGGGGGCAACCTAGCAAAGCCCATTTGATCAAAGTCCTCTCCATGTCTCATTGTCTTTGAAAGGCATGGCAAACATCTGTTTACCAAACATTTGCTTTTCCATCCTCATGTGAATTGCTTTCCTCCCCTTTGAAGTCCCAAACCACTACCCTCAATGTCCTCATTTGTCTTTAGCTGAAGATGGTATTAAAGGCAGTGGCTTCAGTCATTTTGGCAAATTACTCAGTTTTCCTGTTTCTCCCATGTATACACATTATTAAATTTGTTTGATTTTCTCCTGTTATTCTGTCTCATGCCAATTTAATTCTTAGACCAGCCAGAAAAATCTAGAAGGGAAGAATAATTTTTTTATTCTACATTACCATTAAATCTTCCCTACAAGAAATGCTCTTGGGAGCCCTTCAAGTTGAAATGAAAGAGTGTAAGACAGTAACTAAAATCCATATAAAAGTGTAAATTTCTCTAGGAAAGGTAAATATATGTGAAAATATAAAAACCAGTATGAGTGTAATTTGGGGTCGAAAGTTAACTTTTTATTCTTCTTCAGGATTTAAAAGACAAAAGCATAAAAACTAATAATAAATTTATGTTAATGGGAACACAATATATGACAATGTAATTTGTGACATCAATAACATAAAATGGGGGAGGCAGAGTCAGAAAGTTGTAAAGTTTTGTATGCAATTAAAGTTAAGTTGATATCAGTTTAAAATAGATTGTTAAAACTTTGCATGTTATATGTAATCTCCATGATAACCACAGAGAATACCAGTAGAATATATGAAAAAAGAAGTAAGAAGGGAATTAAAATGTGTCACTATGAAAAATCAACTAAACGCCAAAGAAAGCAGCCATAGAAAAAATGAGGGACTGAAAAAAAAACCACACAAAACACTGCAAGACACACAGAAAACAAAAAACAAAATGGCAATAGTAAGTTATTTCCTATCAGTAATTACTTTAAATGTAAATGGATTAATCTCCCCAATCAAAAGACATAGATTTAGAAAACATGATTGAACTACATGCGATCTACAAGGGATTCACTTTAGATCTAAAGACATACGTAAGTTGAAAGTGAAAGGCTAGAAAAAGATTTCTATGCAAATAATAACCAAAGGATAACAGGTATTAATACCAGACAAAATAGTTTTAATTCTAAAACTATTACAAGAGGCAAAACATGACTTAAATGATGATAATAGGGTTAATTTGCCAAGAAGATATAATAATTATAAACATATATGTGCCAAACATCGCTGCTCCTAAGTATATAAAGCAAACATAGATAGAATTATGGGGAGAAATAGACAGCTTTCCAATAATAGTAGGAGACTTCAATGCCCCACATTCAATAACTGATAGACCAAGTTAACTAAAGATCAATAAGAAAATAGAGGACTTGAACAACTCTAGACTAATTGGACCTAACAGACGTATACAGAACACTCCATCCAACAACAAGGGAACACACATTTTTCTCAAGTGCTCATGGAATAATCTCCAGGATATACCAGAAGTTAGGCCACAAAGCAAGTCTTAATCAATTTTAACAAACTAAAGTCATACAAAGTATTTTTTTATTACAATGGAATGAAAACAGAAATCAATAGAAGAAGGAAAACTGGCAATTAAACAACATATTCTTAATTAACCAATGAGTCATAGAAGATATTACAAGGGAAATTGGAAAATATCTCGAGACAAATTAAAAGGAAAACACAACATACCAAAACTTACAGGTTGCAGTGAAAGCAGTTCTAGGAAGAAAATTTGTAGATAAACACATTAAAAAAAGAATATCTCAAATCAACAAAATAATTTTAACCCTAAAGAACTAGAAAAAGAAAAACAAACTAAACCCAAAGCTAGCACAGGAAAGGAAATAATAATGATTAGAGAAGAGATAAATAGAGAATAGAAAAACAATAGAGAAAATTAATGAAACCAAAAATTGGTTCTTCAAAAAGATTTTAAAAGTTAACAAATCTTTTGCTAGACTGGCCAAGAAAAAAGAGAGAAATCTCAAATAACCAAAATCAGAAAAGAAAGAGAGAGTATTACAATAGATTTTACAGAAGTAAAAATGATTATAAAAGATTAATATGAACAATTGTACCATCAAATTGGATGATCTAGATGAAATGGATAAATTCCTAGAAACACACAACCTACCAAGGCTGAATCATACAAAGATAAAAAATCTGAATAGACCTACAACTAGTAAGGAGATTGAGTCAGTAATTAAAAACCTCCCAACAAAGGAAAGGCTAAGTACAGATGGCTTTCTTGATGAATACAAGCAAAGATTTAAAGAAAAAATTAATACAAACACTTCTCAAATTCTTCCAAAATTTGGAAAGGAGGAAACACTTCCCAACTCATTCTATAAAGCCAGAATTACCCTGATATCAAAATGAAACAAAGATATTATAAGAAAACTACAGAACACTATCTGTTAAGAATATTGATGCAAAAATCCTCAACAATATACTAGCATATCACATTCAACAGCATATTAACAAGATTTTACACCATGACCAAGTGAGATTTATTCCTGGACTGCAAGAGTGGTTGAACATAGAAACATCAAACAATGCAATGCATCACATTAACAAAATAAAGTGGAGTGGGGGAGGGACAAGATAATTTCAACTGATTTAGAAAAAGCATTCAAAAAAATTCAACCTTTCATTATAAAACACTCAATAAACTAGAAATAAAAGAAAACTACATCAATGTAATAAAGGTCATATTTAAGAAAAAACACTACAGCTAAAATCACACTCAATGGTGAAAGATTAAAAGTTTTTTCTCTAAGATCAGGAACAAGACAAGAATGCCCACTTTTACCACTTGTTTTCAGTATAGTACTGGAAGTTTTAGCCAGAGGAATTAGACAAGAAAAATTAAAAGGCATACATATTAGAAAAGAAGTAATATTACCCCTGTTAGCAGATAAAATTATCTTTTATGTAGAGAGCCCTAAATATGCCACAAGAAAACTTTTAGAATTAATAAATTCAGCAACATTTATTGATACAAAATCAACACACAAAAACCGTCCGTGTTTCTATACACAAATAATGAACAATCAAAAAGGATATTAAGAAAACAATTCCATTTACAATAGAATCAAAAAGAATAAGATAATTAAAAATAAACTTAACCAAAGATGTGAAAGGTTTGTACATCAAAAATTACAAAATATTGCTGAAAGAAATTTAAGAAGACACAAGCAAATAGAAAGGCATCCTGTGTTCATCAACTGGAAGACTCAATATTGTTAAAATGTCAATAATGCCCAAAGTGATCTACAAATTTAATACAATCCTTATCAAAATCCCAATGGTTTTTCTGCAGAAATAGAAAAATCCATCCTAAATTTCATATAGAATCTCAAGGGACCCTGATTAGTCAAAACAGTCTTGAAAAAGAACAAAGTTGGAGGTCTCCTACTTCCTCATTTCAAAATTTAATACAAAGCTGCAATAATCAAAACAGTTTAGTATTGGCAAAAAGAAAGGCATATAGATGAATGGAATAGAACAGAGAATCCGGAAATAAACTCTAGCATACAAGGTCAAACACTTGTCAACAATCATGTCAAGACCATTCAATGGGATAGCTACAGTTTTTTCAACAAATGTGAGGAAACTAGATATTCATATAGAAAATAATCGGGGCTGGCTCCCTGGTCGAGTGGTTAAGTTCGCATGCTCCGCTGTGGCGGCCCAGGGTTCGGATCCTGGGCACGGACATGGCACCACTCGTCAGGCTAGGTTGAGGCGGTGTCCCACAACCCACAACTAGAAGGACCTGCAACTAAAATATACAACTGTGTACAGGGGAGTTTGGGGAGATAAAGCAGAAAAAAAAAAGATTGGTAACAGTTGTTAGCCCAGGTGCCAATCTTTAAAAAAAAAAAAAGAAAGAAAATAATGAAGTAATAACCTATGTTAAACCACACGCAAAAATTAACTCAAAATGGAAGAAAGACCTAAATGTAAGAGGTAAAAGTATAAAACTGTTAGAAGAAAACATAAGAGACAAGCTTCATGACATTGGATTTGCCAAATATTTCTTGGATATGACATCAAAACATAGGCAACAATACAAAATAATGGATAAATTGGATTACATTAAAATTAAAAATTTCTTGCATCAGAGGACAGTATCAACAGAGGGAAAAGGGAAAATATTTGCAAATTGAACATCCAATAAGGAACTAATATCCAGAATATGTAAAGAATTCCTACAACTCAACAACAAAAAGCAAACAACCCAATTCAAAAATGGACAAAGGGAGAGACGTCCACAACATGGTGGAGTGAGCAGTTTTCTTTGCTCTCCCCCTTCAAATCTACAACTAACTGGACATTCATCGGTCAACAAAGGATATCCACACAGCATCTCAGGATGCCTGAGAGACCCGTGCTGCTATACATTGGAAGGTGGACTGTCTTCCCCCTGGGAGGTGGTGGAGATAGGTGAAAACTCTCTGACCCCCAACCCCTGGACAGCCTAGTACCTGCAAGTGACTTTCTTCCAGCAGACACACTCATAGCATCACCACGCACCAAGGGCAGGCGTGTGTGTGCATCAGTGGAGTGACGGTGGAAAAAGGTGACTACAGCCCTACCTAAGCCCCCCCACAATTGCCCCTAAGCCCAGTGGGAAAATCCATGGTCCCACAGCAGCTGCAGGGAAAGCCTCTGCTCAGAATTAGCAGAGAGGCCCCACCCAGCATTCAGAATGCTGGGAGGCTCCGGGACAGGAGGATCCTGGGTGGTGCAGCAGCCCACCAGCCACCTCTGACTCACAGACTCTGGCTGTGTCCCAGAGGTGGCAAGGGACACCCAGTGAGCCTGTGGGAGTGGGTGGTGGCAGGTTGGAGTCCCAGCAAGCCTGCTCCACAGGCCAGGGGGAAAATCCATGGTCCCACAGCAGACACGGTGAAAGCCTCTGTGCAGCATTAATGGAGAGGCTCCGCCCGGCAATCACAAGGCTGGAAGGCCTTGAGGCAGAAGTAGCACAGCTGGGTGAGCTAACCACAGACTGCAGTAGATACCCATAGCTCTGCTGTGGCCCATAGTGGACAAGTGAGATCTTGCAGGCCCTGATGGTGACAGAGCTGTGAATATAGGTGAACCTGCTCCTGGCCACTGTGAAAGCCCATAATACTGCTGCAGGCCCTAAGGAGGGAGCGCATCTAGGTGGTCTGCGACAGTAGGCACCAGCAACCTGAGGCCCCCTTGTGATTGTCCCCACAGCTGATGAGAAACCCCACAGGACCACTGTGACCACGAGGAGGGGCCCAGGTCTGGTCAGCAAGAGCTGACAGGGATCCTAGTCAGTGTAGCTTAAATAGCTGCTCCTGCCCCCACTCCAGTAGAAGCAAGTGGAACCAAAAACTAAACTCTATCTCTTTGGGGAGGCACAAATACACGCCATCAAGCAATATGAAAAAATATATTAAATCTCCAGAACAGAAGGAAAATGGCAACTACCCAGAAAACAATCCCACAGACAATGAAATCTATAACCTAAATGACAATGAATTCAAAATAGCCATCATTAAAAAACTCAATGAGTTAAAATAGAATACAGATAGACAACTCAACGAGATCAGTACGTATGTCACAAAATAGCTTGATACTATAAAGAAGAACCAATCAGCAATATTGGAGATAAAGAACACAATGGAGGAGATTAAGAAAAATCTGGACTCTCTGAACAGTACGGTCAATAATATGGAGGACAGAATTAGCAATTTAGAGGATAGGAATATAGAAATGCTGCTGATAGAGGAGGAGAGAGAACTAAAACTAAAAAGAAAGAAAGAAACTCTCTGAGAATTATCCAACTTAATTAGGAAATACAACATAAAGATTATAGGTATCCCAGAGGGCGAAGAGAAGGAGAAGGGGGCAGAAAGCCTGTTCAAAGAAATAATGGCTGAGAACTTTCCAAACCTGGGGAGAGAGATGGAACTTCATGTGACAGATGCCAATAGATCTCCAAACTTTATCAATGTAAAAAGACCAACCCCAAGCCATATAGTAGTGAAGCTTGCAAAAGTCAATGACAAAGAGAAAATACTAAGGGCAGCAAGGCAAAAGAAAATAACCTACAAAGGAACCCCCATAAGGCTGTCAGCAGATTTCTCAGCAGATACGTTACAGGCTAGAAGAGAGTGGAATGGTATATTCAAAACTCCAAAGGACAAAAACCTGCAGCCAAGAATACTCTATCCAGAGAAAATATCCTTCAAATATGATGGAGAAATAAAAACTTTCCCAGATAAACAAAAGTTAAGGGAGTTCATTGCCACAAGACCTCCCCTACAAGAAATGCTCAGGAAGCCCCTCATACCTGAAAAATCAAAAGAAGGAAAGGGGTTACAAAACCCAGAGCAAAGGAGACAAGTAGAAAGACAAAATAAGAAAGTTGCAGCTCTCCATCAGAACAGGTTAGCAAAAGTTAAGTATAACATTAAAGATAAAAGGAAGGGAAACACCAAGAATAAATATAATCTTGTCATTTTAACCACAAACTCACAGCACAAGAAGGAAGAAAAAAATCTGACAATAACAACCTACAAGGGGAAGAGGAAAAGGATGGAACGTCTTAATCTAAGGAAATAAGAGGCTGTCAGAAAATGGACTATCTCATCTATGAGATGTTTTATACAAACCACTTGGTAACCACTAAACAAATAACAAGATTAAAGACACAAATTACAAATAAGAAGAAAGCCAATAGAGAAATCTACCTACCTGAATTAGTAGCCCAAAAATCATGGGACGAGAAACAGAGGAAATGCAAGCGAACCAGAAAATAAGTGTTTCCTGGAGGCAGCATATTGTTGGGTCTCATTCTTTAATCCATCCTGCCACTCTGTGTCTTTCGATTGGATAGTTCAATCCATTTACATTTAGAGTGATTATTCAAATGTGGGGGCCTAACACTGCCATTTTATCACTTGTTTTCTGGTTCGCTTGCATTTCCTCTGCTTCTTGTCCCATGATTTTAAGGCATCTCTTACATAAGGCCACCTCTCCAACATCAGGAGATCTAGCTGACCTACCTAATGCATAGATATAAGCAGAGAGAAAGAGGCAAAATGAGGAGACAAAAGAATACATTCCAAGTAAAGGAACAGGACTAAGCCACAGAAAAAGAGCTAAACAGAACAGAGCTAAACAATCTACCTGACAAAGCGTAAAAACTAATAGTCATAAGGATACTCACTGATCTTGGGAGAAGAATGGATACACTAGAGAGACTTTTAACAAAGAACTGGAAAATATAAAAAATAACCAATCGAAAATGAAGAATATAACACTGGAAATGAAAAATTCATGAGAGGGACTCAATAGCAGAGTAGATGATACAGAAGAATGGATCAGCGAGCTGGACAACAGACTAGAGCAAATCTTCCAAGCTGAACAGATAAAAGAACAAAGAATTAAAAACAATGAGGACAGTCTAAGGGAACTCTGGGACAACATCAAGTACAGTAACATTCGTATTATAGTTGTCTAAGAAGGAGAAGAGAGACAAAGGGGCAGAGAATCTATTTGAAGAAATAATAGCTGAAAACTTTCCTAACCTAAGGAAGGAAACAGACACACAGGTACAGGAAGCATGGAGAGCACCAAAGAAGATAAACTCAAAGAGGCCCACACAAAGACACATTATAATTAAAATGTCAAAAATTAAAGAGAAAGAGAGAATCCTAAAAGCTTCAGGAGAAAGGAAACAAGTGACATACAAAGGAAAGCCCATAAAGCTATCAGCAGATTTCTCAACTGAAACCCTACAGGCTAGAAGAGAGTAGCACGATTTATTTAAAGTGCTTAAAGGAAAAAATCTACAGCCAAGAATGCTCTACATGGCAAGGTTATCATTTAAAATCAAAGGAGAGGAAGAGTTTCCAAGACAAGCAAAAACCAAAGGAGTTTACCAACGAGAAATCAGCTTTACAAGAAATGCTAAAGGGACTTATTTAAGAGGAAAAGAGAAGACCACAAAGAAGAATAAGAAAATTATCCCCCCAAAAAACAACCAACAAACAATAAAATCACTGGTAAAGGCAAATACACACTAAAGGTAGCAGATCAACCACCTATGAAGCTAATATGAAGGTCAAAACACAGAAGTACTAAAATTATCTATTTCCTTGTTAAAAGGGTAAGAGATATACACATACAAAAAAGAGGTTTAGATGGGATATCAAAAACAAAATGTGGGAGGACAGGAGTCAAAGAGTACAGCTTTTAGCAAGAGGACAAACCAAGGAGACCATCAACTGAATATAGATTGCTATATACGTAGGTTACTATGTATGAACCTCATGGTAATCATAACTCAGAAATCTATAATAAATACACAAAAAATAAGAGAAAGGAACCCAAATATAATATTAAAGAAAGCCAACAAACCACAAGGGAAGAGACTAAGAGAAGAAGAAAGAAACAAAGAAGAACTACTAAAACACCCCGCAAAAAGTAACAAAATGGTAGTAAGTACATTTTTATCAATAGCTACTTTGAATGTAGATGGACTAAATGCTCCAATCAAAAGGCATAGGGTGGCTAATTGGCTAAAAACATAAGACTCATATACATGTTGTGTATAAGAGACACACTTAAGACCTAGAAACTCACTAACAGAAAGTGAAGGGATGGAAGAAGATACTCCACGCAAATGGTAATGAAAAGAAAGCTGGGGTAGCAATACTTATACCAGACAAAATAGACTGTAAAACAAAAACTGTAACAAGAGAGAAAGAAGGGCACTACATAATGATAAAGGGCACAACCCAACAAGAGGATATAATACTTGCAAATATCTACGTACCCAACAGAGAAGCACCTAAATATATAAAGCAATTATTAACAGACATAAAAGGAGAAATAGATAGTAACACAATAATAGCAGAGGACTAACACTCCACTTACACCAATGGATGGAGCATCCAAACAGAAGATCAATAAGGAAACATTGGCCTTCAATGCCACATTAGACCAGATGGACTTTAGTAGATATATACAGAACAGTTCATCCAAAAACTGCAGAATACACATTCTTTTCAAATGCACATGGAGCATTCTCCAAGATTGATCATGTATTAGGCCACAAAACAAGTCTCAATAAATTGAAGAAGAATGAAATAACACCAAGCATCTTTTCTGACCACAATCATATGAAACTAGAAATCAACTACAGGAAGAAAGTCAGAAAAGACACAAATATGTGGAGATTAAACAAAATGCTGCTGAACAACCATTAGGTCAACAAATAAATCAAAGGAGAAATCAAAAAACACCTGGAGACAAATGAAAGTGAAAATATGACATGCCAAAATTTGTGGGATACAGCAAAAGTGGTCCTAAGAGGGAAGTTTATAGCAATACAGATCTACCAGAACAAAGAAGAAATATCTCAAATAAGCAATCTAACAGTACAACTAAAGGAACTGGAAAAAGAAGAAGAAACAAAGCCAAACTCAGTATAAGGAAGGAAATAATAAAAATCAGAGCAGAAATAAATCAAATAGAGACTAAAAAAATAATAGAAAAAAATCAATGAAACCAAGAGCTGATTCTTTGAAAAGATAAACAAAAGTGACAAATCTTTAGCTAAACTCACCAAGAAAAAAAAGGACAGGGCTCAAATAAATAAAATCAGAAATGAAAGACGAGAAATTACAATGGACACCTTAGAAATACAAAAGATTATTAGAGAACACCACGAAAAGCTATACACCAACAAACTGGGTAATCTACAAGAAATGGATCAATTCTTAGTATGATACAACCTTCCAAAACTCAATCAAGAAAAAATACAGAATTTGAATAGACCAATCACCAGTAAGGAGATCAAAACAGCAATCAAAAACCTCCCCAAAAATAAAACTCCAGGACAAGACGGCCTACCTGGTGAATTCTACCAAACATTCAAAGAAGACTTAATACCTATCCTTTTCAAACTCTTCCAAAATATTGAAGAGGAGGGGATGCTTCCTAACTCCTTCTACAAAGCCAACATTATCCTGATATCAAAACCAGACAAGGACAACACAAAAAAAGAAAATTACAGGCCAATATCACTGTTGAGCATCAATGCAAAATCCTCAACAAAATACTAGCAAATCGAATAGAAGAATACATTAAAAATATCACACTCGATGATCAAGTTGGATTCATTCCAGGGATGCAGGGATAATTCAACATTCACAAATCAATCAACGTGATACACCGCATTAACAAAATGAAGAATAAAAATCACATGATCATCTCAATAGATGCAGAAAAAGTATTTCACAAGATACAGCATCCATTTATGATAAAATCTCTAAATAAAATGTGTATAGAAGGAAAGTACCTCAACATAATAAAGGCCATATGTGACAAACCCACAGCTAATATCATTCTCGACAGAGAAAAACTGAAAGCCATCCTTCTAAGAACAGGAACCAGACACTCATTTACCATAATGTTAGAAGTCCTACCAGAGCAATCACACAAGAGAAAGAAATAAAAGGGATCCAAATTGGAAAGGAGGAAGTGAAACTGTCACTATTTGCAGATGAGATGATTTTAAAGATAGAAAACCCTAAAGAATCCACCAAAAATATTTTAGAAATAATAAATAAATATGATGAAGTTGCAGGATACCAAATCAACATACAAAAATCAGTTGTGTTTCTATACACTAACAACGAAGTAGCAGAAAGAGAAATTAAGAACACAATCCCATTTACGATTTCAACAAAAAGAATAAAATACCTGGGAATAAATTTAACCAAAGAGATGAAAGATCTGTACATTGAAAAGTATAAAACATTGCTGAAAAAAGTTGGAGAAGACAGAAAGAAATGGAAAGATATTCCATGCTCTTGGATTGGAAGAATTAACATAGTTAAAATGTCCATACTTGCCAAAACAATCTACAGAGTCAATGCAATCCCTATCAAAGTTTCAACAACATTTTTCACAGAAATAGAACAAAGAACATTATAATTTATATGGAACAGCAAAAGACCCCGAATAACCAAAGGATTCCTGAGAAAAAAGAACAAAGCTGGAGGTATCACACTCCCTGATTTCAAAATATACTACAAAGTCATAGTAACCAAAACCATGGTACTGGCACAAAAACAGACTCATAGATCAATGGAACAGAACCAAGAGCCCAGAAATAAACCCATGAATCTATGGACAGCTAATTTTCAACAACAGAGCCAAGAACATACAATGGAGAAAGGAAAGTCTCTTCAATAAATGGTGTTGGGAAACTGAACAGCCACACGAAAAGAATGAAAGTAGACAATTATCTTACACCGTACACAAAAATTAACTCGAAATGGATTAAAAACTTGAATGTAAGACCTGCAACCATGAATCTTCTAGAGTAAGACATAGTCAGTACTCTTTTTGACATTGGTCTCAGCAGCATATTTTCGTGTCCTATGTCTGACTGGGCAAGGGAAGTAATAGAAAAAATAAACAAACGGGACTACATCAAGCTAAAAAGCTTCTGCACAGCAAAGGAAACCATCAACAACAAAAAAGACAACCTAACAGCTGGGAGAAGATATTTGCAAACCATATAGCTGATAAGGGGTTAATATTCAAAATACATAAAAACTCATACATGTTAAAAACAAAGAAAATAACAACCCAATTAAAAAATGGGCGAAGGGTCTGAACAGACATTTCTCCAAAGAAGATATACAGATGGCCAACAGGCACATATAAAGATGTTCAACATCACTAATTATCAGAGTAATGCATATCAAAACTACAATGCATATCAGCTCATGCCCATCGGAATGGCTATAATTAACAACACAGGAAATAACAAGTGTTGGAGAAGATGTGGAGAAAAGAGAACTCTCACACATTGCTGGTGGGAATGCAAACTGGTGCAGCACTATATAAAACATTATGGAGATTCCTCAAAAAATTAAGAATAGAATTATCATATGATCCAGCTATTCCACTGCTGGGGATTTATCCAAAGAATGTGAAAACATAAATGCATAAAGATATATGCACCCCTATGTTCATTGCAGCATTTTTCACAATAGACAAGACTTGGAAGCAATCTAGGTGTCCATCAAGGGACGAATGGATGAACAAGTTGTGGTATATATACACAATGGAACATTACTCAGCCATGAAAAGGATGAAATCTTGTCATTTGTGACAACATGGATGGACCTTGAGGGTATTATGCTAAGTGAAATAAGTCAGAGGGAGAAAGTCAAATACCATATGATCTTACTTATAAATAGAAGATGAAAACAACAACAAACACATAGAGATAGAAATTGGATTGGTGGTTACCAGAGGGGAAGGGGGGGAAGGTGGAGAGTGAAAGGGGTGATTAGGCACACACGTGTGGTGATGGATTGCACTTAGTCTTTGGGTAGTGAACATGATGTAATGTACACAGAAATTGAAATATAATGATGCACTTGAACGTACACTTGAAATTTATATAACGTTATAAACCAATGTTACTGCAATAAAATTTAATAGAATAAAATAAAATAGTAATTTACTTTCTTGCAAAAACAAAGAAACAAAAAACAGGAAACAGCAAGTGTTGGAAAGGATGTTGACAAATTGAAAACCTAGTACATTGCCAATGAGAATGTAAAATGGTGCAGCTGTTGTGCAAAACAGTCTGGCAACTCGTCAAAAAATTAAACATAGAGTTATCATGTGATACATCAATTCTACTTCTGGGCATATACCCAAAAGAACTGATAGCAAGGACTCTATCAGATATTTTTACACCCATGTTCATAGCATTATAAGTCACAATAGCCAAAAAGTGGAAGAAACCAAAATGTCTCTTTGACAGATAAATGGATAAACAAAATGTGGTATATACATTCAATGGGATATCATTCATCCTTAAAATGGGAGGATATTGTGAGACATGCTATAACATGCATGAACCTCAAAGACATCATTCTGAGTGAAATAAGCCTGTCACAAAAAGACAAATATTGTATGATTCAAGTTATGAGATCTCTAGAGTGGTCGGATCCATAGAGACAGAAATCAGAATGGTGATTGCCAGGGTATGAGGGGAGAGGAGAATGGAGAGTTATTATTTAATGTGTAAGGAGTTTCAGTTTGGATAGATGAAAAAGTTTTGGGACTGGAAGACAGTGATGGTTGCACAACGTGAATGTCCTTAATGCCACTGAACTGTACACTTAAAAATGGTTAAAATGGTGCCAGCCCCATGGCATAGTGGTTAAGTTCAGTGTGCTCTGCTTTGGCAGCCCAGGGTTCCTGAGTTCAGATCCAGGGCACTGACCTATACACTGCTCATCAAGCCACGCTGTGGCAGCATCCAACATACAAAATAGAGGAAGACTGGCACAGATGTTAGCTCAGGGACAATCTTCCTCACCAGAAAAAAACAATCATTAAAATGATAAATTTTTATGTCATATAAATTTTACCACAATTTTTAAAAACTGAAATACTTAGGCGTAAATTTAACAAAACATGTGCGGGGTTTGTATGCTGAAAATTACGAAATACTCATAAAAGAAATCAGAATGATCTAAATAAATGGGGAGACATACTGTGCTCATTAATCAGAAGACTCAACATAGTAAAGATACCAAATGATGGAAAGAAAATTATCTGAATAGGACAGAAACTTTTAACACCATATTTGGGTGGGTGTTGGTCCTAACACGTGCTGTGAATTGAGTTTGCTGGCAGATATTTGAAGTCTGTGGGTATTTGCTTACTGTGTATTCTTACACGGCTTAATTTATTTGAGTATAGTTTCTTTCACCTGGTGTTCCTCACTTTGCATTTTCAAAACAAACTTGTGCTTAAAACACGTTGAGAATAACACCCTCATTGATAGAATTAGTAAATCAATTTCTATCCTAGAAATTTCAGTTTCTATCCTGGAGGATAATATTGGCCAAGAGAACACCCCAAAGATGATCTAGGAGGGCAGTTGGTATCTCTTAAAGCAAGATACCTTTGCTGGTATAAAAGGAATGGATAGCATAAAAGATAAAAACTGTGGTAACAAAAGAAGAAGATATGGGGTTGTGATTTTAATCCTCAATCTAAAGCCCCAGTGGGTGACTAGAATATAAACATCTGATCACGTTCTTACTAACACAAAAACCATCAGAGCTGCCAATGGCAGACACCAGGCCGGGCACCAAGGGGTGCCTTTGCCTGTTCTACCCTGATTCATTTCTTGTGACCTAAAACCTGCCCAATTTTGATTGAGTGGGTGTGTACTTTTGGGAACAGGATGGAGTGGCAGGGATTACAAATGGAGGTGTGAGACATTACGGGAGCCTGGCATGATTAATATGGGGCAAATATGGCTCTAAATAACTGGCATCTAAAGTTCTTTTACCAAGATCTCAGCACTCACATGCTCGTGTCTGACAGTCTGTGTCTTGGAGTGTCTCTCTGGGTATAAAGACAGTAAATACTACTCAGAAAGTGACAGGTGCTTTCATTTCAGCTGGTGCAAAGAACAGAGTTACCTTGCACAAAGGACAACAGGATGAAAACTCCTGTTGACTGCCTGTAGGTAGTGAGCCCAACTGATAGTGATGAAGACGTATAATAGGCATGAAGTAGGCAGAGAAATATTGCATTTGGGCCTTCTATGGGTTTCAGGCCCAGTACCAAGCTCCTCGTGACCTCTGGAATGTTCTTACCCAAGAAAATTCCTGGTTCTTAGCTGCTAATATCAGCAACATAGATGCTGCCCAAGAGGTACTGATCTGAAGGGTCTTTGTGGATGTAATTAAGATAGATTATATCAACCTGGATTAAGGTGGACCCTAAGTCTAATAATGAGTTTCCTTATAAGAAACAGAAGAGAAGACAGAGGGAGGAAAACCAGGTGAAAATGGAGGCAGATATTTGAGTTATGCTGCCACAAGTCAAGGAAGCCTCAGAGCCACCAGAAGCTGGAAGGGGCAGGAGGGGCTCTCCTCTAGAACCTTTAGAGGGAGCATGGCCCTTCTGGTACCTTGATTTTTATTCTTGGCCTCCAGAACTGTGAGAGAGTTAATTTCTATTCTTTTAAGATATCAAGTTTGTGGCACTTTGTTATGGCAGCCTAGAAAACTAACATAGATTTTGGTATCCAGAATGGGGTGCTGCAGTAACAAATACCTAAGAATGTGGAAATAGCTTTGGAATTGGACAATGGGTAGAGAATGGAAGAATTCTGAGGCACGTGACAGAAAAATCCTGGATAATCTTGAAGACATTGTTGGTGGAAATATGGAGATTAAAGGTGCTTCCGGTGAGATTTCAGAAATGAGGAACATATTATTGGAAAATATAGGACAGGCGATCCTTATTATAAGATGGGGGAAAAATGGGCTGAATTATTTTGTTGGGTGGAAAGTGGAACTTATAAGCAATGAACTTGCATATTTAGCTGAGCAGCTTTCCAAGCCAAGTGTTTCTCCTTGCTGTTTATAGTAAAAGATGAGAGGAAGAGTTACATTGAGGAAGGAATTGTTAAATAAAAAGGAACTGGCACTTGATGATTTGGAAAATTCTCAGCCTATTTAGCTTGCAAAAGATTTTAAGCGTGTTCTGGGAAAAGAGCCAAGAGTATAGCTGGACACCTTTTGCGGAAGACTTTATATGTATAAGTAATGGATCCAATCAACACTCTCAGCAGAATCCAGGAATATAGATGATGTGATCCAATAAATATATGCGGAGAACCCTCTTGTCTGACGGCAGGGATCCCCTAGACATACATGTGAGACCCAAAAGTTTTTTGAGAAGAATGTTATACTACCAAAAACACTGCCAACTTGCCTTCAAGGCAACAAAAGAGGGACAAAATGAAGGAAAACTGTTAGACTTCTGGGATTCCAAAGGTGGGAAACAGGATGATAGAGCTTCTTGGCTGCTAACATGTGTTATCCATCAAGAAAAAGGAAAAATGACTCAGAGGGCAAAGACATGAATACAGAGGCAGAGTCCAGAGAGGGGAGGGCTACCACCATGGGCTCAGAGAACAGAGCATCAAGCAACAGAGATTATACTTGGGTATTGAAACCTAACATAGTTTACCCTACTGAGTTTCAAACTTGCTTTGGACCAGTGACTCTTTTAATCTTTTCATGTTCTTCCTCTCAGAATGAGTATTATATGCCTGTCCCACCATAGTATTTTTGAAGCAGATAACCTGTTTTCTGGTATTGCAAGTCCACAGATGGAGAGAAATTTTACCTGCACGTGGATCATAGCCAGAGTATCACGCATACCTGATTTAGATGATGAGATGTGGGACTTTTTGAGTTGATATTTAGATGAGATATTTGACTTAGAGTTGATGCTGGAATTCATTAAGACTTTTGGGGATGGTGGGATGAGGTGAATGTATTTTTCACATGGGATGAATGTGAATTTGGGGGCACAGAGGGAAGTAAGTAGGGAGTAGAATAGTGACCTTCAAAAGATACAAGTAGCCAGAACCTCAGAATGTGCACTTATTTGGAATAAAGATCTTTGCAGAAAAAATTAAGGTAGGAATCTCAAGATGAAATCAACCTGGATTAGAGTGGACCCTAAGTCCAATGACGAGTGACCCTATAAGGGACAGACAGGAGAAGACACAGAGACACAAGGGAAAAGGCCATGTGAATGGAGCCAGAGATATGAGTTTATGTTGCCACAAGCCAAAAAAAAAAAAAAAAACCCAAAACCACCAGGAGCAAGCAGAAGCTGAAAGAGGCAAGAAAAAATTCTCCCCTAGAGCCTTTGAAAGAAACATGGCCCAGCTGGCACCTTGAGTTTTGATTTCTGGCCTGCAGAACTGTGATAGAATAAATTTCTGTTATTTTAAGCTATCTGCTTTGTGGTACTGTCATGGCAGCCCTAGGAAACTAATACAACAATATAGACACACACACACGCATGCATGAGTGCACGCACACACACTCACACACGTGATTTTCTGAACAATAGTTAGCTTTCTTTTCTCATTTAGTACCTTATCTCAATGTTTGCAGTTGTGGTTTTATAGGTTATTATGGTTGAACAGCTTTTCACAGATTTCTTGGGCATTCCTATTGCTTTTTTTTTTTGTGAGGAGGATTGGCCCTGAGCTAACAACTGTATCAATCTTCCTCTATTTTGTATGTGGAATGCCACCACAGCATGGCTTGATGAGCAGTGTGTAGGTCCACACCTGGGATCCAAACCTGCGAACCTGGGGCCACCAAAGAGAAGCACGTGAACTTAATCACTAAGCCACTGGGCTGGCTCCCATTCCTATTGCTTTTAATAACAAGTTTAGGTTAATATTAGTTTCCCTTCTCTCTACTGATTTCTTTATATGTCAAGGATATCAAAGCAATGTGAGTCAGATATGGGGACAATTTTTTTCTCCTCAGATTTTCATGTGCACTTTAATGCTGTTTTTCCCAAAATGGATTGTTTTCAAATTTAAATAAATTTGTATGGCTAAGAAAATAATACTTTTCTCCACCTAAAAATATGTGACTAGTACACTAGGGACACAGAACGACACCCCCAGGTTTATCAGGGTTACAAAGCATCCCCCACCTCAGCAGCCACACAGCCCTGGGGAGCACACACAGCCCTGGCTCTGGAGGGGGGGGTCCAGGAATTGCGTCTCTACCCCACTGTTCCCCAAGATTGCTGACCCTCTCTGAATTTCCTTTCCTTCTCTGTAGACCAGTGCTAATAATACTTGCCTGAAATGGATTTACCAGGGAATTTACACAACATGCAACTTTATTCTTTATGATCAGAGGAATCAAGGATCCTGGGGAGGGAAAATACACAGAACAACTAGGCCTTTGGGTGAATAAGTGACAGTTAAGCATTGGTTTCCCAGCCCTAAGTAGACCTCCCAACTCAGTCCCAGGGATATACTCATAGTAAAGGAAAAACACAACGAAAGTGATGAGGATGAAGATGACAAAACCCAAGGGCTTCTTGTCAGGGCTGTGCTCTCAGGATCCTGGATCAGTCTGTGTGAGGGCCTCCTCTGGGATCTTGCACTGGGCCTGGAGGAAGTGAAGGGAGGGAGTTGGGAGATCAGTAGAGCCCAGGAGCCCCGAGTCTCATTCCCAGGCCGCCTGGCCTCCACTCACTTGGCCCGAATTCCCAGACCTCACCTTGAGCAGAGCGAGAACCTGTGCGGCTTTGGTGTAGTCCCAGTGGCTATCATGAAGGCACCTGTGGTGGAGGAAGGACAGGTGCCATCCATTAGGACCAAAGTGGAGACACTGACCGCACAGTGCTATTTCTTAACGTACAGAACGGAAACATGCATCCACGTTTACTGCATCATATGCAGCAGAATGAACCCTGTGGCACAGTGTGTCATGGGAAAACTCCTGGTACCCAAATGTCTGCCAATAAGAGAACGAAGTCAATGAAATCCATAAAAGGAATGCACACCTGTTCAAAAGCAACCAGGTAGCTTATATGTACTGAGAGGGAAATGTTCAAGGTGATAATGAGTGAAATAAAAAAGCAAAACAAATTACCTGCAAGCTCCCATTATTCACGCCTCCACTCCTCCCAGCTCCCTCCTATCCTGTGCAAACCCAGCACTCACTTCTGAGACCACTGCAGGTTCATGCCAGACTGGGTGGAGAAAGCCTGCACCATTTCCTGTTGCTCCTGGGAGAGGGTGGGCACAGAGCTGGAGGCGGGTGTGGGAACTGGGATGAAGAGCCCACTGTGAGTCTCCTTGGGGTTGGCGTCCCTCACAAACAGCTGGTCATTCAGGATGCACAGACTGGAGGAAAAGGCGGCCCCCAGACAACTGATGGATGGAGAACCCTACTCCCCCAACAATGATCCTGCTCCCACTGCCACTCAGCAACCAGATTACTTCCAGAGCCCCATACTGGGCCTGCCCCCCCAAATTCCTTAGCTGGTACCTCTGTCCCTGCCACAGAGCCCACCTTTGGAAAGATTATTTACCAGCTTCACTATATTTACAGGTTTGTCCCCAAACCAGAGATGATTTTACACCTGCATTTACCCGGGACAGTAGGAAGACATTGAGTCACAGAGAGGTCATGTGATTTAACCAAGGTCACACAGCTAGGGAGTGTTGGGGCCAGGAAGAGAACCCAGTGTTCCGACTCCAGACCCCATGCTCTTACCCACTAGGCTAGGCTGCTCCTAGGATCTAACTGGTGGCTTTCCACAATACTGAGAAAACCCCGAGGTCAACACCACCACATTCCCACCCACTGAGCCCAGGCTGGGCTGGGTGTTCCCACTCACAACACAGCACTCACCTGGAATTGCTGACAGGGACAATGATGAAGGTTCGTGTGAAGGCACGAACAGAACTCTGAGACTTTCCTACCACTTTAAAGACAAATAACAAACAAAAATACCCCCGAAGAGTCGCACATGCTTTACATGCTCACACGGCATTACCCAGTCAGGATCTGACTTGATAGTCATGCTGAAGGGGACAGTTGTTCACTGGGAGTCAGGGTGTCAGGAATGGAGAGGGCAACAATAGGAGCAATCTGCTCCCCAAGACAGGGACTCTACTATGTGTCAGGCTCTGTGACAACCACTTTAGAAGTTCACTCGATTCATTTTTCACAGCTACCCAAGAGGTGGGTATTATTAGCCCCATTGTGCAAGTGAGGAAACATAGAGGTTAAGTAACCAGCACAAGTTCATAGAGTAAGGATCTGGGATGAGACATCAAACTCCACAGCCTGTGTCCCTGTGCCTGAGCTGTGCAGGGCAGACAGGCATGGACGCAGGTCAGACCAGGATGGTTTGGAGGCAGAGTGGGGACTGAAGAACACAGAGGGAGTAGGAAGAACACAGAGGGAGTAGGAAGAGAGGGGAAGGGATCAGGGAAGCTGGGAGAGTTCTGAGGGGGAGCCCAGCCACGGGGAGGGAGCAGCGGGCCATGTGGGGTGGGGACTCCACATAGACTCACCTTCCTTGAACACCCCGTTGACAGAGAAGCACAGCACCCTTTCCTGAAAGGGAAGAGCCCAGGGGCTCAGTCACCACCTAAGCCTCCTACCCACCTGCAGCTTTCTGGGCCTGCCTGAGGGAGGAAGCAGGTGCTTACTGTCTGGAGCCACTGGTCCACCACGAAGGAGCTGAAGTCATGCTGAGTTGTGGGCAACACACAGAGAGAGCGCACGATGTCATGTTTTGTACTCTTCAACAGCTGAAGCCGCAGGTCTGTGGGCGGAGGAGAGCGAAGGTCAGGGGCTGCCACACCCTGGGCCTTGAAAAATCCCTCCATGACCCTTTTCCCTGCCCAATCTTCCCACACGCACAGGGGTCCTTGAGCTTCTTTATATTCCTGTTATCCTTGACGTACTCGCACAAGCTGCTTCTGGGAGAGAAAGAGGAACAGGAGGTGGTGGTCTGTCCACTGGGTATTTCCAGGAGCTGGCCTGTGTCTGCTGGGGAGCCACAGGGCCCAGGAACAGAGTCTGAGCTGTGATACTCACGGGGCTGGGTCCTCGGGGTTGAAAGGGATGCTCAGGGAGAAACAGGCCTCGTCAAGGTAAGCACCGAGAAGACCCTGTCGGTCTCCAGAGTCATAGATCAGGTAATATCTGTGGGGGAACAGAAGGGACAAGCTGCATGTGTGACCTGGGCTCCAAATGAGACTTCAAAGACCCAAGAAGCAGACCTGAGCTTAGGCGGCATCCCCCGGCCCAGCTGTCCCCTTCCTCAGATTCCCAGGAGTACTTACCGCCGCAGGAATTGCAGAACCAGACTCTTCAGCGCATCAGATTCAAAGAGGCTTCCCTGAAATTACAACAGTTTTCAGGACCACAGCTGATACCCCTCCTCATGCACCGCCTAAAACTCTGCTTGGTCCTCCCGCCTCACCTTGCAGGTTGGTAGCCTCTTGTGGGCTTCAATACCAAAGTTAGTTGGTGGGCGTGACTCCTGGCTATCCTGGGAAAGGGAAGAGCAAGTCAGCAGTGCAGACCAGCAGCTGGTGCTGGATCATCTGGGAAAAGGATGGGTCCAGCAGGGGGTGAGTGTCAGGGGTCAGGTGTGAAAGGGCCCTGGAAATCCCACGGGCAAGGTTACATCTGGGATCATCATCAAGGGGTCCCTGAAGCCTTGGAGAATGTTGTTGAATAAGACTGAGAGCCTTTGTCAGGTGCCCACATAGGTGTGTACCACCACCCTCCCACCATGAGGTTTAAGGCTCAGGTTGAAAAATGTAGCTTAGGGAAGACCTAAAGGGGTTGGGAGCAGTTTGTGGGCAGTGTCAGTGTCAGTTAGAGGAGTCAATGATCAAGGAATACAATTACCAAGCTTAACAACTTGGGGAACAATTCCAGGATGGAGCTGCCAAAATCAAGACAAAACAGAAAAGTGAAACTGTGGAGGTGTCCTTCCTCATGAAAGCAAGCAGATTTACATCAGAGACATAGCCCAGGGTGTCCCCCCTACACTCCTGTGTTGCAGCCTTCGAGGACCCTGGGCTCCTCCCCCATGGACTGACCCATAGGAAGAGGGCTTGCTTGCTCTCTCTCACTTTCTCCCACCCCACCTCCTCCCCTTCCCCCTTGGTAGCTCTCACCTAGACTGCTCTGACTCCTTTCCCATGCACATCATGGCACGTGGAGCCCAGGTCCAGTGCTTCCTTCACCTCCCTGCCCCCCTTCCTTCTTCCAAGTCCCACTGAAGGCTCCAGAGTGGAGATGAATGGGGTGGGAGCCCAGGGCACTTCTACCTCACTTGTGGTCCAACATTCTGCCAGGAGCAGGACACCCCCAAGGATGGCCTATGATGCTGGGGCGAGCAGGTGACTGAGGCTGGGCTCAGGAGTCAGGGAGGGAAGAGGAGGTGATGAGGACAGAGAGGGAATGAAGGCAGGAGGACAGAGATGAGAGGGACAAAGAGAAGTAGAGACAAAGGAGAGAGAGAAAACAAAGCAAAGGGAAGAGAAAAAAACTCTGCCCTGATGGTGGATGTCAGGGAAGAAGAGAGAAGAAAGGGGTGATGGCTCCCCTGCTGCAGCCTTTCCTTCATCTGCCCTGGCTGGCCCCGAACCCGAGGTCGGAATGGCAAAGATGCACTTGTTGGGCTGAGTGGCCATTGGATACTAGTTGACTTTGCTACCTGTGTGAGCTCAGTCTGAGCTGGGAATGGGAAATGGAGCAGCCACAGGGGAAGACCACTGGGGAAATCTTCCCCAGGAGGAGTAAATGTTCAGGTTCCAGCTCAGCATGAGGCTGAGGGTCTGTAGCCCACTCTATGACCACCAACTCCTCTCCTGATGGCCCCAGTGCACCTGTGCCTGTCTTAGTCAAGTCCTTGTCAGAGGAATCACACCCAACCTGGGAGACCCATGGATACTTTGAAGGTCCAAGCAGGATGATGTGACTTGTACAGGGAAGGAGGGGCAGTGTCTTTGAGAGGCCTGAGCTCTAAACACAGGTGAGGGGCACAGAAAAGAGATGGCAGGGCCTGTGGTCCTCCCAGAAGACCAGAACTGCTGCCTCCTGCAAACAGTCACTGTCAGCGGTAGCTCAGGCTCCCAGGAGGCAACAGAGGGTACAACTGACCTTATGTTGGTTGACTTATCTGGGAAGGTGGTGCACAGGGAGTTTCTGTCTGCGCTCATCTCTTCTGGCTCCAGCCCTTGGCCCTTGTCCAACTTCCCTGCAGCCTTCACCTGTGATTATGAGGAGGAACAACGTGGACCAGAGGAAGAGAGCCAGGATGACCCTGCACCCCAGTTCCTATGTTTGCTAACAAATCCACTTCCCTGCCTCTTGCAACCACCCCATGAGCCCTCCCACCATCCCTTTAAAGAAGGATCTGGGTACTGAACCTCACCTCGTTGCTGGGGAGGTTCAAGTTCTTGATGATGGAGGCATTCTGCATAGTGGTGGACAGGCCAGCCAGCTGGCAGGGTTTCGTGTTGCTCAGGTTCAAGGGAAAAAGCTATGATGAGGAAAGAGGTAGGTTGAGGACCCCAATAGGGGATCTTCTACCTAATCTCTCCCACTCTGAACGTCAATCCCCAAACAGGGCCTAAGTCCTCACCTTGAGCATGCTCTCTTCATGGATCTGCAGGGAGGCAGCCGTGTCATTTCTAGGATTCGGGACCATTTCCACACCAAGGGTCACCAAGGCTCAAAGAGGCCGAAAGGAGGGAATGAGAACACTGAGAGGGGGCCAGCTCATACAGCCCAGCACCAACCCCTCCCCTGGTTTCTATCCCTAAGTCTCCTTCCCAACAATTGGACCCCTCTGCCCTCACCTGCCCTAGAATTACTGCTGGAGCCTACCAGGGTCAAAGTGGAGTCTCTGGACTTCAAGAGATTGCTGGGAGACATCATATCGTTTGTTCATGGTCAGCTGCAGAGTTAGAGATGGGATTTAGTGGCTCTGAGTGTGAGGTGGTGAAGGGAGGTAGTAGGCGGGGGTGGAAGAGGTGGGTCTGCATGTGAGTGCACAACTCGTTTGAGTCTGCACTAACTTTATCTGCTTCACCTTTTCTGACTTCAGCTCCTTCTGCACAGAGCAGGGTGCATCAGAGGGGCTGACAAAGATAGATATCTGCAAAGAGCACAAGAGGGGCTGGGTAAGCACCAGGAAATCTGAGCCTTGGGATCAAGCAAGACCTTGCCGCTGTCCTGCCCCCTCGCCCCTCGCTAACCCTGGTCATGTCTTTGACACACACCCTTTCATTATTCTTATCCCAAATCTTGCCGTTGATATTCTTCAATGCAAAGGCAATGTTGGCATTCTCAACGAAGAACTGGGCCTGCATTTTCTCATAGTGAAACTATGGGGAGAGTGACAAGAGAAACAGAATATGAGACCAGACGGCCCTGCCCATCTGGACCCTCAAGCTGCCTTGTTTCTTCTTCTCCACCTCTCTGTCCTCTTACTTCGACTGGGGTGAAGGGGACACTGCATTGCTTCTGAATCAAACTGAGCAGCCACTTCTCATCATATTTTATGCCAAATGGAACCTAGGAGTGAGAGAAGATGAGAGAGGAAATTGACATAATGGAATCTAAGGTTAAGATAAGACCCCCCCCCCATATCTTCCTTTCAGTCCTGTTTTTCAGGCTTTAAAATAATTTCTTAAGATAACACAATATCCCTTATTTATAACTTTTGTACCAGTCATGGATTTCCTAAATACCCTTTCTTTCCATTCAAATACTTTTATTCAAATAATCAACTTTAGATTTTTAACATGTACTTTCTTTTATAAAGTTCCAAGAGATCCCACCTAAGGCAGACCTGGCCTGCCCCTCTGACAAGAACCCGAGATTCAACCCTCTCCCACACTAGCTTGAGCCAAATGAGCCTTGCTGGGTGGAGGTGCTCCATCTCCTTGGCAGTAGTTTCCTCCTTGGCTTTTAGATAACCTCTCCCATTCTCCTCTCCCATTCTCCCTACAGTCAGTCTGTTCCTTTTTTATTGCTGCTCTGAGTCTGCCTTTAGATGGTCTAGGATGCTAACTTTTGGTAATAAAATGGCAGATGACCAACTCCTCTGCCTCAGAAGAGTACCTAGCATCGCTACATGAGTCCAACACAACACCCTGTGTTCACCTTCTTCTGAAAATTAAGTCCATTTTGCAAGGACACTCACCATGATCTTGAACCAGCTCCCTGAGGTCTCATCCTGCTTGTTCCCCTCCATTTTCCTCTCTGGAGGCTTTTGCTCTCTCTTCATGTTAATGTGGGATTGGCCTTGTTTCTGAAAAGTGCCTCTCCGATGACAGGGTGGAATGGCATAGGGAGCACTGTGGGGAAGTGGAGACAAAGAAGCAGTCGATATATACTCAGAAGGTCTCTACACATGTTTGCCCCACTGATACCAGGGCTACAACAAAGTTTGCTCTACCCCTTAACCTGATCCTGTCTTTCCTCACTCTTCCAGACTGGAGAGAAAAGTGATATTGAACTACAGAGTTATGGATTCCACTGGCTGGTACTTTCCAGCCATGCTGACTGGTCACTTACTATCTTACTGCTGTGTCCACAGGAGCATCACTTGTTTCAGGATCTCCATCTTGCTGCTGGTGAGATGAAGGATGAATGCCAGAACTGACTTCTTCAGACCAATTACTATATCTCCTTCGGTAAATACCCCAGCCTCTTGCTCTTCTTTTTAAGAATTTAGGTTGGTTATTGCGCCCTAAAATTGAGAACAAGACATCAATGGTTCCAATACTAGACAAAGCCCTGTGGAAATATCATGGCTAATGAAGGCATATCACTGAATTCTCTAATCTAAAAAGAAGTGCATCACAGGGCTCAGAAGGTTGAAAGATTTCACTGTGGTTCCGCTTCCTGGAAGACGAGAGGTGGGGAGCATTCACAGCCAAGAAGAAAATAAGCACAGAGGAAAGGGTTTGGGACTAGGGTTCAATTGTGATGTTAGTCCCTGCTCTGTGCTTTTCGGGCTAGGTGACCCGGGACAAGACGTTTATCATCTCTAACTCTCACTTCCCTCTTCTGCTCTAGGGTGATAGTAAAATCGACCCTGAAAGTTTGGTGCTATGGTTCCAGGGTCAAAGATGAGTTCCCTGCAAGGAGGAAGGATTATAGAAATGAGAGAGAAGTCTGATGAAAATATCTGGAATGAAGCCTGGAGAAACAGAATATGGAGAATATGAAAAGAGAGAGGGAGAGAATTAAAGGAGACATAATGAACATGTCTAACACATGGTTAATTTGAGTCCCGGAAAGAATGAGAGAGAATAGTGGAGAAGTGGGATTTGAAGAGATCTTGGTTGAGAAGTTTCCAAAAGTAAGAAGATATCAAGTCAGTCAAACAATGTTGATAGGAGAAAAAGTATGCTTTAAGGGAAAACATTCCTAAAGAAAAGACATGCCTTTTATAATGATGTGAATCTGGCAAAAACTGGGGAAATTTGTGATCAGAAAACTCAAACTAAAAGAAATATTAAAGGTTCTTCTTCAGGTAGAAGAAATATGGTCCCAGATGCAAGCACATAGGTGCAGGAAAGAAAGACTAATGACATTTGTGAATATGTAGGAAAATCTAAATATGTATTGGCTATATAGCACAATGATAATAAGTTCTTTTGGAGGTTGAAATATACATAGAATTAAAATGCATGACAATAGATTGGGAGCGGGTAAATGGAATCAAAGTGTTGCAAGGTCCCTTCATTATCTGAGGACCTTGAAAGACCTAACTTACATCAGACTGTGAAAAGTCTAAAACGTACATTGTAACCTTAAAGGTAAACACAACAAGAATGGCAAAAGAATATTTAACTATCTAGCAAAATGAGATAGTTTAATAGTTAAAAATAATGATTTCAAAGGAAAGCAGAGGGAGGAGGAACTTAGAACAGGCAAAAATAAGTGTAATGTGGTATATATAAACCTAATTATATCTGTATTTACATCAAAAGTTTCATACTAAATATTCGAAACAGAAAAACAGATATTGTCAAACTGAACATTCCATCAAATGCTCCTTAGAAGAGACGTAAACAAAATTTAGGGATCTAAAATTTTGAAAGGAAAAAAATTGGTAAAATGTGTACCATTTACACACTAACCTACTGAAAGCTGGTATAACCATATTAGTAAAAGTACACTTCTTTAAATGGAAAACATTACTAGAGAAAAGAGGGAAATTTCATTATGATGAAAGGTTCGATGCAATAAGAAGATATTAATTAAAAATTCAAATTTTGTATACACATCTTAACATATAGCTAAAATATGCAGAGCAAAAACTGACAGAAGGAAATTGAGAAATGGTTCAATCCATGTCACAATGTGAAATTTTAATACACCTCGTTAAGTAACACATAAAAGGACAGACAAGAATTCAGCTAGATGGAGAAGATTTAAAAATGTGATTGAAGTAAATTAACAAATTTACTTAATTGACATACAGCAATGCACATAACTACACATGGAACATTCTAGAATAAGTGATAAGCTGGGATAAAGCTTGGCATAAAGCAAGCCTCCGGAACTTTCTATGAGGGGTAATATAATTTACCTTGAATAATTGATACAAGATTCAAGAGTAAGCGTGGCCCTTGCCCACCTCTAGCATGAATCCAAAGAATGTTAATTTATACCAATCCACATCCCCACACCCACCTCCACCTGGGTGACTCTCCCCACTCTCCAAACCATGGACCTGAGACGAGACCACACAGCTCAGGCCTTTCCCCTCAACCAGGGAAAAAATTTTACCTCAGCCATGACCACTTCCATAAGAGGGGAGGTTTTCTGTGTAGAACCAGGATAGGTGTGTCAGGGGCCACTTGGCCCATTTCCTCAGGAGACTGGAAAATAGTCAGCCCGGGCCCTCACCACCCCTCCTCTAAAGGGGGGTTGGCTGAGTGTCCCGTGGCTTGAGGTGGGGAAGGGGACCCAGAACCCCTCCTGCCCTGTGGGGTTCTGAGGCCAAGGCCTCATGCTGACCAACTCACCCATGGTGTGGCCTGAAGCCTGAGACTTGTCACCAATGTCCTCACAAGCTGCTTGTGAAGAGAATCTGTGGTGTCTGGAGCTGGACGTTTGGGGAAGATCAGGGACGGCTTCCGAAGAAGGCGAGAACGTGCCCCAAACCTCTTTGGTCAGGGCCACACAAACAAGATGGAGTCCTTACAGGAAGTCTCTTCCTCAGAGGCAGAGAGAAGACAGCCCTGGAGGCCAGAAGAACCTTAATCTCCTATGGCTATTGCCCCCTGAGTTTGCTACCCGCGTACCTCCCAGGAAATTGTTTCCAACTGAACCACCCCTACAGAGGAGGCCAACTGGAGTCAGGAGGCCTGGGATCCAGGTACTTGGAGCTACAAACTCAGGGAACTCTGTGTGCTAGTCTCTGTGTCAGCTGCATTGCATTGTGTTCCTTCACTCTGCAAACCCAGAGCACTCTGAGTGCCAGCTCAGGCCAGGCTCTGTACTTGCTACATTGCATCTATTCTTTCATGTGTTCTTCCCAGGGGAACTCTGAAGTCAGAATCACCAGCTTTCCAAAGTTGCTGAGGTTTAATGAGGTGCTGCAGCTTGTCTGGAGTCATTCAGATGCTACCTGGAAAAACAGAGACTGAAATAGACCTCCATGGAGTGGCGATGACCTCTCCATGCCTAGCTTTACTAATTTCTTGCTGCAATATATGGCATTTTCTTAAGTTAGGGCAAAGTAACAGAATGTTCTGAAAATAGTCACTTTGCTGGAATTACCTCCAGCCCATCCCAGAGAGAGATAATACCAAAACAAAGGAAAAACACAGACCTGGAAAATATAAAGAAAAGAACAAGGGTTTGGCGGGTCACTGTAATAAAAGTAGAAGAATTATATTTTTCATTTTAAAAACATATAGGGAATGTAAACAGATGCACCTTAGTGGTCGGAGCCAGCACTGCAGCTCTGAAAGTCCAGAGAAAGTTCTGCAAAGAAGAGGGAAGGAGGCAACAGCCTGTATGCCAGTGCATCAGCAAGAACTTCCTGGAATTTTCCACTACTTTCTGGAATTTTCCACTCATTATCAACAATCCCTTCCTGGATCTCTGTGCCCTGAGAGAGGAAGGCCAGCCTCTGAGAGAGGTATAGAAGAACGACATGTGAACATATGGGGTGAGGGAAGTTTAAAACAGAAATGCACACACATACGCACAGAAACTGTCAAGCCAAAGTTGAATTTTTAAAGTTTTTATAAAACCGTATCATGTGAACATTTTTATAACATGGTATATGATGCGGGGTCGGTGAGCCCAGGAGTCGAAAGAAAGATTTCTTGGACTCTCAAGGTCTGGCATTGAGAGAATAGTATGGAATAACATGGGGACAGGACCCATGGGCAGTCAGAGCTTCTACTGCTGCTGCTTCTGCTGCCCCCACTGGCATGGGGACAGGGCCTATGGGCAGGTAGAGCCGCTGCTGCTGCCCCCGCTGGCATGGGGACAGGACCCATGGGCAGGCAGAGCTGGTGCGTGGGGACAGGAACCACGGGCAGTCAGAGCTCCTGCTGCTGCCCCGAGTTGAGGGTTAGGGCTAAATTTAAGGCATAGGTATGTGAGTCATCTCTTTACGAGACAAAGAAAAAAAGTTAAAATGGTACCAGTGCCGGTAGGGTCCAGCCATTGGGCAGTCCCACAACTTTTAGATAAGAATCAAACCGGATTGAGTAAATGGCAGAAGTCTCCGCTCAAATATTATCTTCAACTAAAGACAAATGGGGGGTCAGTTACATGAGGTTGCCAGACAGTAAACGACTTAATTTCTTGCCTTCCCCATTAAGAGTTTCCAGAGATAAGGTCACCCCCCCTTCCTCCTGGTGCAGAGTGGGAGGCATGGAGATTTCCTTCCCAAATGCAACTGTCTCTGATCAAAGGGCAAGCAAATTCCACTCCTCGGAGCCTGCTTCTTATCTGTAGTTTTAAAAGTAACCAGCCTAAAAATCCTCATCATAAACCGTTTTAAAATTAAGCAGCCTAAAAATCCTCATCAGTACATATATGTGAACTTTATTGTCAATTGGTAATTAGATATTTGCAACTGTTTCTCTCAACACACTTGCCTAATTGCAAAATGTTAAACATTAAAAACATATACTTAGACAACGAAATCATTCTGCACCTTCCATCTGTACGATCCCCTCACCATGACTCACAGATATCCAAGATATCCAATGTAAATAGATGGGTGCACATATGGCAGATGTGTTTCTCTTTAGGTAATGCATATACCTACCTTAAAATATTTAGCTAGTCATGTAGTTATAGATATGATCTTTTTAAAATTTGCAATCACATAAATAATTTCCTGCAAATTGATTTTTTCACTTATTGTGACATCCAGATTTTCATTTCTTCAATTTGTGCTGTTTGGCATCTTTCCAGATGTTTACTGGCAAAGCAGTTTGCTCTTTAGGTGAATTATTTGTTGTTATCTTTTGTCCCCTTCTCTACTGATTAACAAAAGTCCTTTAGGTTCTTGCACATTAGCACAAATTCTGGAATAGTGTTTGCGAATATTTACTCCCAGATTTTCAAATTTCTGATATTTTTCTTTTGACAGTATGGAAATTGCTTTAATTTTCATGGATTTTCTTTACTTAAAAATAATACAGCCAAGACAGAAAAAAAAAAAACAAGGAATACAAAGGATTACATCAAATACGAGTCTGCTGGGAATTCTAGATTCAAAGCCTTGAAGGCTTCAGAGCACAATGGGAAGAAGCTTTAGAGCTAATTCCGCATTTGAGAATAATGGGGAAAAGAATTGAATACCTGCTTGCTTATAGGAGACACCAGGAAAAGTGCCTCTAGTTTAAAATAATCCTGTAAATGATCATTTCGTTTCCTCCATGGAGGTTACTTTTCCTCTGCTTCTGCCTAGGCCCCACACATCGCCCCCAGGACAGTTCAATCCTTGTGGCCCTATCTCTAGGCCTCCAGGCCTAAGGGATGAGATTTCATCTCCACCCTCATCACCAGGACCAAGGCATTGGGGGAGAGGGTTGCTTGAGTACCCTATCAGCATGGCATAGTCACCAGGGGAATTAAGAACTACCTACGTATCCCAAGAAAAACTTAATGACGTTACAAACTTAATTAGAGAAAGCAAAGGGAAGTTTAAAAAACCCTGTCTATCTCAAGCAAAAATCTCACATATCAAGAAATGCAAATTATTGAAAAGCTACTGGAACGTATTTTATAGGCAAATAATTAATATTCTCTTATATGAATAAGTCTGATTAGTAAAAGAGTGCCATTCAAAGTTTATTGAATTAATTCAAATAAGAACTACACATGACAAACATACAAATATTAAAGTACAAAAACAATTATATAGACATGGATGAATATATATATATTTGCATATACATAAACATATGTATATAACATATGAAGAACAGAATATACATATTGTGAGCAAAATTTGGAAGAATGTGTATGTTCATGTAAAACTACTTATATACTACTGTACACAGAGATGTATATCTGGGGACTATAGACTAAATTACCAAGGATGTACATCTTGCTATGTAACCAGATTAAAAAACACACAAAAACATTATCTCTAATAAATAGGCATTCTTACACTGCATTAGTTTTTGAAATAAATGTATTACTTTGAAATCAGAAAAATAACTGCTGTAAAATTTTATACCATTGTAGTATACGCATGGTTGGGAGTTTCGTGACAAACACGATATGTGTGTATGCAGCTTAACTGTATATATCTATAGCTACATAGTTTTCACATTGCTTTTCTCTCTCAATCACAGTCATATAGGTTTCTGGTCATAGTTGGGAGGGAGGGGCTGAAAAGAAGTTCTTCCCACTAGGTTTAAATGTACATGGGCTCTAACTCACCTTTAAGGCTTCATTTGCCACAAAATCTTCCAGAAAGTTTCCTCTGATGGGGACCTTGCTCCCTCCTTCCAAAGCATCCTGCTAAGTGACATCCCAGCTGCCAGTCTGGATATGTTCACTAGACGGCACAGAACTCTAATTTCTGACTTTTCTCCAGTGAAAAGTATTATTTGCTAAAAGGTAAGAAAAATCTTTTAAAAGTTATTTTGCATAGTGAGTGGTGAAAGAACATGTAAAATAAAAGACGCTCAAATTTCTTTCCCTAACAATTTTCTTCTTCTCTATGGTTTCACAGACAGAAACCCTAGTAATAAGATCACACTCCTCTTAGAGTGCTGGTGGAGATTACAGGCCAGAGCTGGGAGCCAGGAGGGCAGAAGGAGTTCAGGAACTTTCTGTAATTGTCCTGTTAAGTGTCACAGTTTTTCCCAGCATGCCAAACTTCTGGATAAGAGATCTCTACACTGGATTTCCCAAGGGGTGAACCGGGTTATAAGGTGTTTCCTTCCTCTTATCTCTGGGCAGGTCTCCACCCTTTCGTCTTCTGCTGCCTAAAGCCTCCTTAGCCTCAGATCTCAGTTGAAACTCCACTCCCTGTGAGAAGTTTCAGACACACCCTACTGGTTTGATTATCATTAGGCATCCAGTAACTCCAATGACTTTACCCTCTCCAGATGCACTTTTCATGAGAAAGGGGACCAAAGACTGTGAGCTCAAAATTTCTCATTGCCTGTAGCTTCACACAGTGCACTGAAGCCTCTGAAGTTTTCAAATATCTTATCTGAAGATTTCCCTCAGATTCGCCTCTTCCACTTTTGAGGGTGATGCTCAGGACACAGGGCTGTTCAGCAATGGAACTGCAGAGTGGGTTTACAGACAACTGGGAAACGTGCTTTAAAGAAGCTGTGGAGGCTGTGGATTGATGCTTCCTCCTCTAAAGGATACCATGAGAGTACCGTCCTGACCGTCAGTGATTTTTAACAGACATGCTTTTACGTGGTAAAGACGAAAAGAAACTTCGAGAGGTAGAATTGCAAGTTTGAAAGCTGTTATATAATTTGCTTTCTGAAATACCTTTAACTATATTTCAAAATATTTAAGTGAATTTTGAAAATAGTAAAAAAATTCAAGAAGGAAGCAAAAGTTTCCGTTGATCTCTGGTGACGTACCGTCATTCTTTATATTCTCATTAATTGAGTGCATGATATGACATGGCTTAACTTTTCAACTACACAATAACATTTAATCCCTTTGACATAACTACCAAGTCCACATGGTATTTTCTTCTTTACAGCTGAGGAAGCTTGAGCCTCAGATCCCGGGCACGGCTGAGCCTATAGCACCTGTGTGACCTTCACTGCCTTGTGATTTCAATAAATCTTGACAAGAACTCTATGAGGGAGAGTCCTCACTCCCTGAATGGAAATCCTGGGGCTCAGAGTCCTTAATGTCCCACACTGCCACATGTCATGCTCCTATTCACTTGTTGAGCCCAAACTGGAACCCACGTCTTCTGAACTCAAAGCCTTTACTCTTCCCAATGCTTCACCCAGCCTTCCCTTAATTATTGGACATACTTTTATGGGCTTTGCTTATGACCATAATAGGAATTCTCACTCAGTTTAGACAATTTGGAAAAGACATTCAAAAGAGGGAGAGAAAAATGCAAAGAAGCAGCAATCGCACAAAACACTGACAAACATAGTTAACTTTAAAAAAAAGTATTTTATTGGGGTGATATTGGCTTAAAACATCGTGTAAATTTCAGGTGTACATCTCCGTGTTCACCACTAGCAGTCCAGTTTTCATCTGCCACCATACATATGTGCCCCTCTGCCCCTTTTGCCTACCCCCAAACCCCTTCTCCTCTGGTAACTACTAGTCTATTCTCCTTATCTGTGTGTCTGTTTATCTTCCAAATATGAGCGAAATCATATGGTACTTGTCTTTCTCTGTCTGACTTATTTCGCTCAGCATAATATCCTCAAGGTCCATCCATGCTGTCGCAAATGGCAAGATTTTGGTTATTTATGACTGAATACTATTCCGTTGTCTGTATATCTGCCGCATCTTGATCCATTCATCTGCTGATGGGCACTTGGATTGCTTCTACGTCTTGGCTATTGTGAATAACGCTCCAATGAGCTTCAGGGTGCATATATCTTTCTGAAGTATTGATTTCATGTTCTTTGGATAAGTACCCAGTACTGGAATAGCTGGATCACACAGTATTTCTATTTTTAATTTTTTGAGAAATCTCCATACTGTTTTCCATAGTGGCTGCACCAACTTACACTCCCCCCAGCAGTGTATGAGGGTTCCCTTTTCACCACATCCTCTCCAACACTTGTTACTTCTTGTCTTGTTAGTTGTAGCCATTCTGAGGGGTGTGAAGTGATCTCATTGTAGTTTCCCTAATAATTAGTGATGTTGAACATCTTTTCATATGCCTCTTCGCCATCTGAATACGTTCTTTGGAAAATGTCTCTCTGGCCCTTTTTTAATTTGGTTGTTGTTTGTTGTTGTTGAGTTGTATGTGTCCTTCATATATTTTGGAAATTAACCCCTTGTTGGATATATGATTTGCAAATATTTTCTCCCAGTTGGTGGATTGTCTTTTCATTTTGTTGATGGTTTCTTTTGCTTTGCAAAAACTTTTTAATCTGATGTAGTTCCATTTGTTTATGTTTTCTTTTGTTTCCCTTACCTGGTCAGACGTCATATTCTAAAAGGTACTGCTAAGATCGATGTCAAAGAGTGTATCGCCTATATTTTCTTCTGGGAGTTTTATGGTTTCAGGTCTCACACTCAAGTGTTTAATCCATTTCAAGTTATTTTCTGTGTGTGGTGTAAGCTGATGGTCTACTTTCACTCTTTTGCATGTGTCGGTCCAGTTTTCCCAACACCGTTTATTGAAGACACCTTCCTTTCTCCGTTATATGTTCTTGGCTCCTTTGTCGAAGATTGGCTGTGCGTAGACATGTGGGTTCATTTCTGGGCTTTCAATTCTGTTCCATTGATCTGTGTGTCTCTTTTTCTGCCAGGATCATGCTGTTTTGATTTCTATAGCTTTGTAGTATTTTTTGAAGTCAGGGAGTGTGATACCTCCAGCTTTGTTCTTTTTTCTCAGGATTCCTTTGGCTATTCGGGGTTTTTGTTCCACATCAATTTTAGGATTCCTTGTTCTATTTTGGTGAAGAATGTCATTGGGATTCTGATTAGGATTGCGGTGAATCTGCAGATTGCTCTAGGTAATATGGACATTTTAACTATGCTTATTCTTCTTTTCCATGGGTATGGAATATCTTTCCATTTGTTTATATCTTCTTTGATTTCTTTCAGTAATGTCTTATACTTTTCTGTGTAGGGGTCTTTCACCCCCTCGGTTAAGTTTACTCCTAGGTGTTCTATTCTTTTTGTTGCAATTGTAAAGGAGACTGTATTCTTGGTTTCTCTTTCTGCTGGTTCCTTGTTGGTGTATAGAAATGCAAGTGATTTCTGTATGTTGATTTTGTACCTGCAGCATTACTGTATTCATTGATTATTTCTAATGCGTTTTTGGTGGATTGTTCAGTGTTTTCTACATATAGAATCATGTCATGGGCAAAGAGTGACAGTTTTACTTCTGTCTTTCCTATTTGGATCTCTTTTATTTCCTTTCTTGCCTAATTGCTCAGGCTAAAACTTCCAGTACTGTGTTGAATGAGAGTGGCAAGAGTGGGCATCCTTGTCTTGTCCCTGTTCTCAGAGAAATAGCTTTCAGTGTTTGACTGTTGAGCATGATGTTGGCTGTGGGTTTGTCATGTGTGGCCTTTATTATGTTGAGGTCATTTTCTTCTATATTCATTTTATTGAAGGTTTTTATCATAAATGGATGTTGGCTCTTATCAAACGCTTTCTGTGCACCTATTAGGATTATCATGTGATTTTTATTCCTCATTTCGTTAAGGTGGTGTCTCACATGGATTTGCAGTTGTTGAAGAATCCCTGCAGCCTGGAATCAATCCCACTTGATCATGGTGCATGACCCTTTTAATGTATTGTTGCATTCGATTTGCTAATATTTTGTTGGGGATTGTTGCATCTATGTTCAACAGCAATATTGGCCTTTAATTTTCACTTTTGTGTTGTCCTTCTCTGGTCTGTATATCAGGGTAATGTTGGCTTCACAGAATGCGTGAGGAAGCATCCCATCCTCTTCAATATTTTGGAATAGTTTGAGAAGGATAGGAATTAAATCTTCTTTGGATGTTTGGCAGAATTCTCCAGAGAAGACATCTGGTCCTGGACTTTCGTTTTCTGGGAGGTTTTTATTACCGTTTCGATTCTTTACTTGTGGTCGTGCTTTTCAGATTCTCTATTTCTTCCTGATTCAGTTTTGGGAAGTTGAATGATAAGAATTTATCCAATTTTTTAGGTTATCCAATTTGTTTTCATATAGCTTTTCATAGTATTCTCTTATAATCCTTTGTATTCCTGTGGTATCCATTGTAATTTCTCCTCTTTCATTTCTGATTTTCTTTATTTGAATCTTCTTTTCATCGTCAATCTGCCTAAGCACTTGTCAGTTTTGTTTATCTTCTCAAAGAACCGGCTCTGAGATTCATTCACCTATTTGATTGTTCTTTTATTCTCTATTTCTTTCTGCTCTGATTTTTATTATTTCCCTACGTCTACTGACTTTGGTCTTTGTTCTTTTTGTAGTTCCTTTAGGTGTTGTTTAAGATTACTTATTTGAGAGTTTTCTTGCTTCTTGAGGTAGGCCTGTATTTCTTCAAATTTCCCTCTTAGTACCGCTTTTGCTGTATCCCATAAAAGTTGGTATGTTGTGTTTTCATTTTCCTTAGTCTCTAGGTATTTTTTGATTTCTCCTTTGATTTCTTCACGTATCTAGTGGTTGTTCAGTACCAGATTTTTAGTCTCAACATGTTTGTGACTTTCCCAGCTTTTTTCTTGTAATTGATTTCTCATTTCATACCATTATGATTAGAAAAGCTGCTTGATATGATTTCAATCTTCTGAATTTATCGAGGTTTATTTTGTTTCCCAACATATGATCTGTCTTTGAGAATGTTTCATTTGCAGAATGAGAAGAATGTGTATTCTGCAGTCTTTGGATAAAATGTTCTATACACACCTATTAAGTTCATCTGGTCTAGTGTTTCATTAAGTCCACAGTTTCTTTGTTGACTGTCTGTCTGGTTGATCTATCCACTGACTTAAGTGGAGTGTTGAAGTCCCCTATGATTATTGTGTTGCTGTAAATTTCTCCCTTTAGTTCTGTTACACTTGCTTTAGATATCTTGTTGCTCCTGTGTTAGGTGCATAAATATTAACATGTGTTGACTTCTTCTTGGAATGTCTCTTTTATCACTACATAATGCCCATCAGTGTCACTTGTTATCATTTTTATCTTGAAGTCTGTTTTTTCTGGTGCAAGGACAGTGGCACCTGCTTTCTTTTGCTTGCCATTATCTTGGAGCATAGTCTTCCATCCCTTCACTCTGAGCCTATGTTTATCTTTAGAGCTGAGATGTGCTTCCTGGTGGCAGCATATTTTTCAGTCTTGATTTTTAAACCATCCAGACATTTTGTGCTTTTCAATTAGTGAATTAAACCCATTTACATTTAGGGTGGTGATTGACATATGACAACTAAATACTGCAATTTTAGCTTTTGTTTTCTGATTGTTCTGTATTTCCATTGTTTGGTTTTCCTTCTATTTTTGTCTGCCATTTCAGTTTAGTGGTTTTCTGTGATGATTTCCCTATTGTCTCCTTATTTGTGCTTTGTGACTCTGCTCTGATTTTTTGTTTTGTGGTTACCATGAGGTTTGCATAAAAGATCTTACAGACAAGATAGTCTTTTTTCTGATAGCCTGTTATCTCTGTTAGGCTATGCACTTTCTGTGCCTTTCCTCTTCCCCTTCTATGTTTTTGTTGTCACAAATTCTTGTTTTTTCTGTTGTGTGTTTGTGAGTTAATGGTATTGGTTATAGCTATTCTTGATGCTTTCGTTCCCTTTATCTTTTATGTTATAATTAATTGTTTGCTAGCCTATTTTGATATAGAGCTGAAATTTTCTGATACTATTTATCTCCTTGCTCAAGGTTTTGTAAACCTCTGCTTTTTAGTTTCAGATAGAAGGGCTCTCGTCAATGTTTCCTGCAGGGCAGGTCTAGTGGCAATGAACATCCTCTGCTTTGTTTGTCTGGGAAAACTTTTATTTCTCCATCATATCTGAAGGGTAGAGTATTCTTTGCAGATAGTCCTTCTCTTTCAGTACTTTGAAAGATATCATTCAACTCTCTGCTAGGTTATAGGGTTTCTGCTGAGAAATTCCTGAAAGCCAGATGGGAGTTCCTTTGTAGGTTATGTTCTTCCGTCTTGCTGTACTCGATAGTTTTTCTTTGTCATTGACTTTTGACAGTTTTAATATTATATACCTTGGAGAAGGTCTTTTTGCACTGATGTAATTAGGAGTTATATTAGCTTCAAGTACTTGCATGTCCAGTTCTTTCCCCAGGCTTGGGAAGTTCTCAGATATTATTTCTTTGAATAACCTCACTGCTCCTTTCACTCCCACATGCCACAACTAGAAGGACCCACAAGTAAAATATACAACTATGTGCTGGGGGGATTTGTGGAGAAGAAGCAGAAAAAAAAGAAGAAGATTGGTAACAGTTGTTAGCTCAGGTGCCAATCTTTAAAAATAAGTTTAAAAACAAAAAAGAAAAGATGTCCATTACTTTCTCAAAACAAATATGGCTGGATCCAAAAAAGTCCTTGTCCTCCCATTGAGACATTTTATTTTCCGGTGCTGAGAAAAGATATGGTTTGGCAGAGGGGATGAGCACAGGGTGTTAGTTTAAAGTGCAGAGATGAATGTCCACAATGGAAAGGAAATTCGCTTTCTACTCCTGAAAGTATGATGTACACATCGTATAGTATATTGAGGACTGAACTGAGCATGTGAAGAAAATGGTTGAAAACATCAAACATGAGAAGCTTTCCCCTGTACCAATCCCAGGTGTTTGTGATAGTGCAACGTACAAGCATAAATAGCCACACCACAGTTATTCTATCTTGGTCCTCAGCCTTAAGTGGCTACCACAGTCTAGGATCAGCCTGCTGCCAGACTTCCTTACATGAAAATGGCCCCAAGAATGGGTTAAGTACCTTCCTCTGTACTGGCCTCATCTTCAAAAGAGGATAGCACGAAATCACGTATATGCATGGGCTTATTTCTGGGTTTCTGTTTTGTTGCGTTGGTCTATGTGTATGTTTTTATGTCAGTACCTTATTGTTTTGATTACTCTGAATTTGTAATATACTTTGAAATCAGGAAGTGTGACGTCTCTAGCTTTCATCTACTTTGTCAAATTACTTTGACTATTTCAGTTTTTTTGTGGTTCCATATGAATTTTAGGATTGTTTTTTCTATTTCTGTGAATAATGTCATTGATATTTTGATAGAGATCACACTGGCTTCTTAGATTTGGGGGGTTACTATAGATATTTTTAGAATATTATTTCTTCCCATCCATGAACATGGTATATCTTTCCATTTATTTGTGTCTTCTTCTGTTTCTTTTGTCATGGTCTTATAGTTTTCAGTGTCTAGATCTTCCACCTCATTTGTTAAATAGATTTGTAAGTAGTTTATGGTTTTGATGCAAATGTAAACGGGATTGTTTTCTTTCTATAATTCTTAGATATCATTTTTAGAGTAGAGAAGCACAACTGATTTCTGTATATTGAATTTGCACCCTGCAACTTTACTGTATTCATCGTGATATTGTTTTTTTTTTTTATCTCATTTCATGAGGTCACAACATGACTTTGAAGTTGATTTTTTGTGTGATGGGTTTTGTTCAATAGGAGAAAAACACAATCCACCTGTGAGTGCCTGGTGACTTCATAATGGAGAATGGTTGGGAGGAGAGCAAGGCAAATTTGAGAGACTGTGCATATCCTCAGTGAGAGAGACAGAGATTGCTGTTCTGGGCAAAGGCAGCTATAGATGTAACCAATGAGAACAACCAGACCAGTTACACAGAGACAAAGGTTCTACATATTTTTGTTCATAAGAACTTATAGTGAGAAAACTTGGGTACCAATGTGCTAGAAGGTAATGAAAACAGGGCTCAAATACAGATCTGCCTCACTTCTGCGCCCAGGTCCTTAGCCAGTGATTGATTCCTCCAGTCCTTAAGATGCTACCCATTCACACACACAGTTTCAGACCCTACGTATCCCACATCCCTCTTTCTCCTCAGCAGAGACAATGGTTCTATTTCCTTGATTTAAGTCCTAGAGGCTGTGCAATAGCCCAGTGCTCTCTGCCAATGTTTATGTTAGGAATGAGGATTGGGACTATTTCAGAACTACAGAGGAAGCGTTCTTCTAGAGCTGTAGTAAGGACCTGTGGGTTTCCAACCTTTCCAACACTTTTGGAAACCTGTTCAGCTCTATCCTGACAGCCAGCTCCTCTCTACAGCTCTCAGAGTCCCAAATGGGGCAGCAGGCAGTGAGAATAAGCAATTGGCATTCACAGCATTATAAAGTTTTCAGTATTAGAATTTAAAAGTGCTACAGCTCACTATAAAAAAATAAACAATGGCCTGGGCGGCATCAAGTGTCAGTGCCAAAATAAGATTAGGACAACTGGACACCTGGGGGCTTCAGGACACAATGGGGAAATCTTTAGAGTAATTCCAGGTTTCACTACAGAGCAGACATTCACGGAGCAGTTCCCCTGACTGTAACTTGATGTAGACTATGGATTTAATAATAGGTCACTCAAATACATGTTAAGATTAAGGGGAGATAAAATTGAGAGTACCACATGCTTACATGAGTTTTGCCAGCACTGATATCCCGCCCTGCAGATTATCTTTCCCAGAAGAAACACTTGATCTTCGGGCTTGGCCCCTGTCTGCCACCTTAAAAAACAGTAAATTCACGTGGTCCCCACACCCAGGTGTCTCGGTCGTATGTGGAGAATTACACTTCAGTTACCACTATCACCATCATCATCATCCTCATCACCAAGAGAGGTTGTTGAGAGAGCACCCATGGCAGAGCATAAAATGACCAGTCTCCAAGCCCTGGTGGCCAGCCATCTACAGAACAGGTCACTGGTATATGAAATAGTCCTGAACCTTCTTTCATTATCACCCTGCTTTGGAGGGTTTTTAGACGTTCTTCCTTATCAACTCCTTTTGTCTAGAATGCGAAATTTTAATAGTGCAGCTGAAGTGTTAACTGTTGATGTACCGTGGTCCTTTGTAGTGCCACTAGTTGTTGTAATGGATACCTCCACCCTACACTCAAACACCAATTTCCAACTGTTGGGGGTGATATGGCTTCTGATGAGAATGCATGGAATATTGTGATGAGGGCAAAATCTGGAACTCCATCCCTGCCCTTGCTGTGGTGTATGATATTGGAATACTCACTCAGGCTCTGTTAGCCTTCCCTTTGTCATCTGTAAAAGGGGACCCATGATGCCCTCCTTACAGAACCATAAGGAAGGGTAAATGAGAAACCCTCTACAAAGGAGATGGCACGTGGTAGGAATTCAACACATGTTAGGCCTGGCCTACTTTTCTCCTCCTTCCCAGAGAGTGACGGCTATTAGCTAAACCAAACAGCATAACGGCAATAGAGACCACCTGGAAACGTGGCAGTAAGAAGTAGCATGTGCTCACACTTACATAATAAGTGAAGCTTTGGGGCCATTTCTCTGTTGCAGGATGGGCTTTCCAAGGAATCTGGGGTGAAAGAAAAGGATCATCAACCATTTCCTGTAATTCCCCATCACTTTATGTCTCCTTATTTATCTTCTAGATGGATATTGGAAAAGCAGCTTCCCACTGAGCCCCCAAATGAAGAGAAAGTGCAGATAAAGAGGAGGCAGGAATCACAGGCCCTTGACCCTGACACAACCCATAACCCCCTACAGGACCATGCTCCATGGGGATTTATCAGCACCATCAGTTTCTTCAAAGAGAGGGGCCAGGGATGATACACACATGGGCACAATACGAGAAATGTGTAAAACGACAAGTTTTCAAGCTCTAGAAGGTCATCTTCTATGAAGAAGACAGCTGAGCGTCCTTTGGGGGAGGGGAAGAAGTCAAACACCATTCCTGCTTCTTAATCGATGACTCTGGAAGATTGATTTTCCATCAGTGAGTCTGAGTTTGCCATCTGTCGCATAGGAATTTTGGTGCCATCCTCACACAGAGTTGTTGCGAGAGAATAATGCACATACATAATTATTTGCATCTTTCATCTATAAAAATATATGTAAGATCATGGAGTAAGTGTCCGTGTGCAACATTTTTCCCTCCGAAAATAGCTTTGCTGCAACTTCCCTGACAAGGTGACCGCAGGGCTGTTTTGATAGGACTACCATGCTGCTGTGACCATTCTTGCAGACATTTCCTGGGGCACAGGTGCTCAAGACTCTCTGCATGGCAGACCTAAGAGTGCAGCAGATGATGGGGACCTCACATTCTTCTCCCATAGATGCTTCCAAATGTCTCTAAGTCAGTTGTGCCAATTAATTGTCCCCCAGCAGTGTATGGAGTTCTCATAGCCCCAGTTTTCCACTTAAAGAAGATGCAGCATAAACACATAGTTGCTGATCAGGTTTCCTTTTCAAACTCTGGAATTATTCCAGGATTTATTCTGGGGCACAAATATGAAATATGCCATTTACAGGGAAAAACGAAGAATAATCTGACGTTATAGTACCAGGATATCAGATTAGCAAATACTGCCAAATTAAAACCCAGTATGTACTCAGATCTGCAGAAACAGGTGCTCTTGTCTTGTAATTCTTTGAGCTTTACACTAACAAAAAGACTGTAAAGTCAACTAGACAGTAAGTATTTAAAATGTTAAATGTTAATGCTCTGTGACAAAGCAGTCCCATTTGTGGGAGCTTGTCCTCCTGATGCAGCCAGTCAAGGCCTCTGCCGTCATCACTCATCTGTCCACATTGCTTAGGGTTGAGCTGACCGTTAACACAGCTGACTCAGTGTCTTCAGGCCCCCTGACACCTTGATCCAAATGGGAAAATCTGTCTCACTGCTGGTTGCCCAGCCTCGATGGACCATCCACAGAACCACCACAAGCACTGATATGGAGCAGTGCTGGATCTCTACTCCTGTAGGGACATACAGATCTCTGACCTCATTTCTCCGTGGAAGAAATCTCCCTTTCTCTCCTTCTCTGTGTCCTCGGAAGCCCTCCCCTCACTACCAGGTACAGACAGCCCAACCTTTACTGTAAGTTTAAGTGTTTACCAAGGACGGAGGAAACCCGGGCTTCAGAGAGCCTCTGCTTCCAGCCCCCTCATAAACCTAACTGGAGGCAAGAGGAACGGGCACCAGGCCTGGCTCCCTGGTGCAGGGAGGTAAACACAGGGAGAACCGAGATTAAGCACCTTAGGTGTCCTGATACCTTTGCTAAAGCTCTGCCACTAGTATCTAATGGTGCGCAGGATGTCAGGTCCCATCCCCGGCTCTAGTAGTGGACATAGGGAGCAAACTCTTTGCTATCTGACTCTGTGCTCAGGAGCATGAACTTTGGAGTCACATACATCCATGAAGAGAGGATAGTGATCCCTCATCAGCAGGGTTGTCTTGCGGAATAAATCCAGCCACTAACATGAAGAATGTTCCACTGGTGTTGGCTAACCATCTGCTCCATAAGTGTTAGCTGCATATCCTCTCTGGAGCAAGACACTTACATGGCTCCTGACCTGCCCCCATAGCCAGGTCCCCTAACTGGATGGCAGGCAAGAATCACCTCGGTATCATTGTCTAAACCCGCTTCTGAAATTCCCCTGTGGGTGGAAGTAGGACATCTGTATCAAAGACCATTCCAGTTATTAAGCCATAATAATATGGGCCCCGGAAAATGGATATGCCCATTTGACACCAATGTGTATGCCAGCGTCCATTTCCCCTTCATCCGACCAAGGCGCGGTATTGCCAGTTTTGTCTTTATTGCCAATCTGATCTTCTCATTTTCCTCAGACTTGCCCCATTGGGGTTGTCATTTCAGATGGTTGTTAAACTTACAGATTCACAGTCTCCTCCCCCAGGTTGTCAAGATTTAGCAAATAAAATAAAGGAGACCAAGTTGAATTTCCATTTCAAATAAAGGCACATTGCATGTGACATACTACCACTAAAAATTATTGGTTGGTTCTCTGGAATTCAAATTTAACTGGGTGTCCTGATTTTGTCTGGCAACTCTACACAAGAAGGGCTCTGTGGAGGAGAATCAAGGTGCTTGGTGAGCAGCGCCAGGCAACAACCAGCACTAATCATCCATGTGAGTGAGCTCTCTTGGATGTCCCAGCTGAGAGGTGCCTGCAGAGAACTGCAGCCCCAGGTGACAGACACCACGTGGAGCAGAAAAACACCCAGCCGAGCCCAGTCAACCCACAGAACCTGAGACAAGATAAATGGCTATTGTTTGGGGGACTTTTTAGAGTAGAAATGAATATCCAAAACGTGTGTTTTGAGTGTACTTTTCCTCTTTTTCCGTGGTCTATAATCACTGGAAAGAGAGTAATTTGCTGATCCTTGATTTTGTTATAGTTTTGGCTATAGTCTGCATATGGGTTTATGTGTGGGTTCCCAATCGTATCAGTGTCCTTGTCACTATCCCAGTGCCTAGCATGGTGCAGGGCACACTGTTACTCCAGGAAAGCATAGTGATTGCTGGATCTGTCTCTCCCTGTGCAGCTCTTCATGCCACTGGCCGAGCTCCTATCAGGCATCTGAAGGCGGCGGCTTCTGAGGAGCTGTGTCCTCATGACTGCTGAACCATCTGCTCCAGATTCAAGGACAGCCGTCCTCAGGAGACCTCGACACTTCACATCCCTGCTTGGCTACGAGGCCCAGCCCGAGTGAGTTCCTGGATCTGAACAAAAGCATGCTGTGGAATAGTTCCTGTGAGGTTCACAAAGGCGCCTCAGAGGCGAGAAGGTACTTTGATCCCATCATGGGAGAAGAGGTGTAATAAGTGGAATTTCAGTCCATCAGCAGCCACATGCTTTGCAGTAGCCCTTGAGGCCCTTCTTAGAGATGCTTTATTTGCGCAAAAGCAATGAATTCTGTAGCGTGAAGAAGGAACTTGATGTTTAATATGCACGTGCAATAAATTTACATATGTTTTTCTGACTCTATAATCAGTGATTCTCGTGACTCTCTCAGGTAAGTGTTGAAATATACAGCTGAGTAGATGGTTTTTCTAGCAATTTGTGATTGTAACATGGATTCTTCCCTGCTTCCCATGTTTTTATGCATTGTATAATGAATTTTTTTTAAAGATTGGCACCTGAGCTAACATCTCTTGCCCATCTGCTTTTTTTCTTCTTCTTCTCCCCAAAGCCCCCCAGTACATAGTTGTATATTCTAGTTGTAGGTCCTTCTGGTTGTGCCATGTGGGACACGGCCTCAGCATGGCTTGATGAGCAGTGCCGTGTCCGCGCCCAGGATCTGAACTGGCGAAATTCTGGGCAACAGAAGCAGAGCGTGTGAACTTAACCACACGGCGTCGGGGCCAGTCCTGAAATTTTTTAAATGCCAGAAAGTTTCCAAATGTTAGTTAAAAATGTCAGTTACGAGAATTCAGTATTTTCAAAAATAATAATTACTCCAGAGAAAACCCTATTATTATGATATTCAGTCATGTTCCCTAAAATAACTAGATATTCTAAACTATCGTTATGATGATTTTCCAAGAAATAATATTTTTAGTTCTAGAAGGACATGTGCATCCACTTTCACCAAGTATTTCGATATACCTCGTTGTAAATGATGATTTCTATTTTGGTCATATTTAGTGTGGACCAATATGGTAAGACATAGTATGGGTCTATTAATGTAACAGTAGAATTTTAATGAGAATTGCTCTCCTGCTTAATTTAATTTTATTAAGGACTTAGAAAAATTAAAATATATTTCAAGTGCTTTATTGATGTATGGTTGACATACAATACACTGCACACATTTAAAGTATATACTTTAACAAGTTTTGACACGTGTACATAGTGAAACCAACATTAGTCTAGATAATGAACGCATCCATCACCCCAAAGAGCTTCCTTGTGCCCCTTTGTAATATCCCCACCCACCTGCCTCCAGCCTCCAGCTCCCTCTCCTGGACCTTTCCCTGTTGCCAGGCAACCACTGGACTTCTGTCACTATTAACTAATTTCATTTTTTATAATTTTGTATAAATGGAGTTGTACAGAATATATTCTTTTTTCTGGCTTCTTTCATTCAGCCTAATTATTTCTAGATTAATCCATTTGTTGCATGTCTCTTTTACTGCTGAGTAGTATTCCAGTATATGATTATATCACAATTTATTTTATCCATTCACCTGGTGATGGACGTGTGGGTTGTTTCCAACTGGAAGCTCTATTAAATAAAACTGGTATGAACATTTGTGTATAAGTCTTCAAAGGGACACATGCTTTCTTTCTGTAGGGTAAATACTTAGGTGTTCAATGGCTGGATCATATGGCAGGTGTAAGAATAATATTGTAAGAAACTGCCAAACTGGTTCCAAAATGGTGGTACGATTTTTCATTCCCACCAGCAATATATGAGGGTTCCATCCTCCAGAAGATTGCCAATGCTTAGTATGGTCAGCATTTTTAATTTGGGCCATTCTCTTGGGAGGTACAGTGTTATCTCATTGTAGTTTTAATTTACATTTCCTTATTGACCAAGGATGTTGATCATCTTTTCACATGCCTATTTCCCATTTGTATAATTTCTTGGATGAAGCGTTTGTTCAAATATTTTACCCATTTATTTATTGGAGTATCTGTTATTGACTGTTGAGAGATTTTCTCTATTTTGGATGCAGGTCCTTTATCTGATATACGATTTGCAGATATTTTCCTTCCGATCAGTGCCTTGTCTCTTCATCCTCTCAACAGTGGCTGTGGAAGAGTAGAAGTTTTTAATTTTGAGAAGGTCCAATTTATCAGTGAGTTTACTTATGGGTTGTGGTTTTGGTGTAGAATCTAATAAATCTTCGCCTAAGCCAAGGGCACAAGGATTTTCTCCTATGTCTTTCTCTCTTGTGTTTTCTACTATGTTTTTACAGCTTTAGGTTTTATGTTTAGGTCTACGATCGATTTGGAGTAGACTTTGGTAGATGGTGCAATATATGGATCACAGTTTCTATCGGTGCATGTGAATAGCCACTTGTCCCAGCACCAATTGTTGAAAAGACTGTCTTTTCCCCACTGCGTTGCTTTTGCACCTTCTACAAAAGTAAGTTTTCCACATCCATGTGGTTCTATTTATAGACCCTTTATTCTGTCCCTTTGATCTGCTTGTCTAGCTTGATGCCAGTACCACACTGCCTTGAATACAGAACTTTTATACTGAGTCTTGAAATCAGGAAGTGTTCATCCTCCAGCTTTGTTCTTTTTCAAGGTTGCTTTTCATAGTCTAGGTGTTTTTGCACCTGCGCATGAATTTCAGATTCAGTTACCAATTTCAAAAGCAAAAAGCCCACTACAATTTTGATTGGGATTGTATTGAATCTATAGGTAAGTGTGGGGATTTTTCATCTTAACAATCTTCATCTGAACAGTAGAGAGTCTTCCAGTCGAAGGATATGGAAAAATGTCCCAGGGACAATTCTGTAGATCATCCACATAAAAATTAATCACTAAAGGAAAATAGTTATGGTGCCTTCAGCTCGACAGGCGTGATTAGAATTGAATCTGTTGAATTGTGGATCTTTTCTTCATTACAGAAGTTGTCTTTCTATGCTTTTAGTGGGAACTGTTTTCAGAAGACTCTGTCTGGAGAGTAGGGTGCTCATTGCTACTGGGCTGGTCATTGTTTCTTGCCCTTTTCAGTGCACAGAGGCAGCAAATCTGTGTTATGTTTTTAAGAGAATATATATCAGCAGCTGCCACCTGGTGATGCTCCTCTGTCCCCGTTATAGGTAATCATTTGCCTCCTCTTTTGTTTTTACCTTCCAGTTTGTAAAATATATAATAAATGTAATATGTATAATAGTTTTCTCCCTCTTTCATAGGTAAAAGGTGGCATGCTCGACACCAGCACCGTCCAATAGAAATTTCTGCAGAGAAGGAAAAGTTCTGTTGCTGTGCTGTCGAACGTGGTCGTCACTAGGTACCTGGATGGTTTTTTCAGGAATTAAACATTGAGCACTTAAGCTGTAGCTACCACCACTAACTGAGTTTTTATTTCATTTGATTTTAATTCAATTAAATTGACATAGCTACTTGCGACTAGTGGCTCCCATCTAGGACAGCAGCAGCTCTACACATTTTTCTGCACCTGGCTGTTTTCATTTAATGATATATCCTGGAGATCACACCATAGCCGTATAGTGAGGGGGTCGCTGCTGCTTTTTATAGCAGCGTGGGACTCCAGGACGTAGATGGACTGTAGCCTATTCAACCAGCCCCTATTGGTGGACATCTGTCTTATGTCTAACCTTCTGGTGTTATGAATTGTTCTGTCGGAAATGGCCTTGTGCCTACACCTTTTTGTCTTTTTCCATTGTTTCTTTGGGATAGATCCTTAGAAGAGAAATTGCTGGTTCCAAGGGTAAATACCCTAGTAATTTTACAAGATAGTATCCAATCCCCTGGATAGGGGTTGTACCATGTTACGTTGACACCAGCAATGCGTGTGTTGCCTATTTCCTCACAGACTATGTAATTGATGAGAAGAGGCATCTCCTTTTTTTTCCTTTGCATCTTTTGTCAAGAGTTAAGTGTAGCATTTTTTATCTGCTTGAGGAACACTTTTCAGCGAAATACCTGTTTGTGCCTAGTGCCCTTTCTCCCTCAGGATGTTGTATTTTGCCTTTGCTTTTTCATAATCTCTTCACGACAAAGTATATAACCTTTGTCTGTGATATAAGTTGTAAGAATTCTTCCCAATTTGTAACTTTTCATATTACTTTGCTGATGGGCTTTTGCTTGCCATGCAATTTTTAATGAAATCAAGTGTATCACTGTTTCCCCTTATAGCTTCTGGATTTGAAGTCATATTAGGAAAATGTTCTCCACTACTAGCTTATACAGGAATTTCACTGTGAGTGTACTTTTGTGGACAAGAGAGAGAGAAAGGGCTCATATTAGAGTGTCAGATGTAAGAGGCACCCTGAGGGGAGGTGACCATCATGTGAGAAATCTGGGAAAACCATTTCACTAAGTCAGGAGAATTAGATGTTCAGATCAGAGTCTTGGCCCCGTGCTTGTCTTTGAGAACTTGGTCTCTACTCTTTTCTGTCTCCTGTGGATCTGAGTCCAGGCCCCCTTAACTGGTAGAGAAAGTCTTACATGAAGCAGAAACTTTGTGTCACCTCAGATGGACCTGTCAGATGACTAAAGGGATGGGACAACTCTCCCAAGGATAAGGCAGACACAAAACCAATTCCAAAATATACAACTCTGACTGAGCAAAGTACTAAGGAGAAAGTGAAACCTCTGGCTTGAGCCCACGAGACGAAGCAAGACTGAAACCAACACTCACTGTTTGCCTTGTCCTTCGCTCTCTGAGATTGAGGTCCATCAGGAGAAGTTAGTAGCCGGTTAGTCCTATGCAAGACGACAGAGGTGTGAGTTTCAAGGTGCCACAGTTTCCCAAATTAAAACCTCTCTCCACTCAACTGCATCATTTCCTGTTTCAATACTGGTTTCTAGGACTCAGGGTCAAGCTTGAACTAATCTTGCTTGGAATGGAGTCTGAGGTCATACCCCATGGGGTGGGCATTAACCTCCATGTAGCTTCCTGTGTGCATTTCCAGTTATGCGGGTCTGGAGATCAGACAGGGAAGGTTGGGATGCAGATGTGGGATTAGATGTATAGTGTCTGGCACACAGTAGGCACTCAATATCTGTTTAATAAATTAATTAGATGTAGATGTAGGCACAAACAGGAAACAAAGCTATGCATCGTCCTTTCAATCTTTTTATACACATATGAATTTTTCGAATCGAATTGAGATCACAATCTACGTGTTTTGTAACATGCTTTGAAGAAACATTTTGACTCTGTTTCTAAAAAGTATGCCTTTACGTTGAGGTGCAGGGTGTGGGGCGGGGGTTGGGGGGGCTGGAGGAGGTGGGGGTGTGGCAGGGTGGGGGGAATGTGGGAGGGTGGGGAGGGTCCTGTGGAAAATGGAGAATGATGCCCCCGATGACCAGAGTCAGAACTGCAGATGTGAAAGTCTCCACTGGGAGGCTTGGCAAAGGATAGGGGATGGAAAGGGTTGTGGTGTTGGTGAGGGAGTGAGGTGAAAAGAGTCCATCCTATAGGCCAAGATTTCTAGACTTTTCCACATACGGGCAGCAGTGCTTCTATAGTCATACTCATCCTGGGATCTGCAAGCCCTGGGACTGAACATCCAGCACCAAACTGAACTAAGGACTTAAGTGTATGAATAATTAGTGTGAACAAGGTTGAGACAAAGAAACATACACAAACATACACACATACAGAAAACTATCCAAGGAATTGTTTTGATCTGCCCCTGAAGAAGTGAGTATATGAGCATCATAGCTGTAATCACTTCACAATTATTTGATTTTCAACATTCTATTCAATGTTTCCGTATTTAAAACACTATAGAAATGCAAATTTATAAAATAAAAATATCCTCTATCTCTGGCAATGCACGCACAGTGAATTTTTATCAAAGAAACCTGCTTATGTGCTATATTTTTATATTACAGAACATGAGCATGTTTCTAAGCCAATAAATGTATTTCTACACTATTATTTTGTGACTTGGTTGCTGATATACCTGTTTCATAAAACTTTATCTCCATATTTTGTTAGATTACCAATTAGTTCTTCTCTTTGTTTAACAGAAGGAAACGTATAGAAAGGTATATTTCAAAGCTGAAATGATTTTGTCGCTCCTATCTGTCCCTGCCTTTTGCCCACCATAACACGAAGGTAGTCTCTGTTAACATGTTGGTGCCTGTTTCCCAGATTTTTCTCTGTATTCAATGCACTAACATATTTAATCACACACATACTTATACACCCATGTTGATATATATATATTCTTTTGCAGAACTGGGGCATATTCTCCTTTATACATTATAACATCCATGTGTCACTTAATATGATTTATTTTGTATTTGTTTATTTGGTTTCGTATGTATTCATGTGTTTATTGGGGATCTATATTCCTTTCTGTGTTCATTCTTTCTTCATACCATTGACCTCTCTCTATTGTTTAAGATTATTTTGTATACGGAAGATATAAACCTATGCCTGAATATCGGTTGAAAATAATTTCTCCCAGCTTTTCACACACCTTTTAATGTTTTCTGTGCAGATGGTATTTGATCCTTTATAATGATTTTTAGTACAGTTATGTGCTACATAAAGACTTTCTGGTCAACAACTGAATGCATATAAGACGGTGATCCCATAAGATTAGTACCACAGAGCCTTTATATGTAGTAGGCTATAGCATCTAGGTTTGTGTAAATACATGCTATGATGTTTGCACAACGACGAAACCCCCCCAACAATGCATTTCTCAGAATGCGTCCCATTGTTAAGCGATGCATGCCTGTATTTTAAAAGTACTTTAGCACATTGTTTTAAACAGAACAACTGAATAAGAATGCCTTCAATGATGTTGAATGTCAGCTCAGAGGACAAAGTGGGGAAAGCTTAATCCTTTGTGTGACTCCAGATTATGAATCCTGGAGCAGTAATTTATAAGGTCGTTTCCTAGATCATGTTACTTAACTTTTGTCTTCTGTTTCCTGATTGTTGATAATTATTGGTCTTGGATAGACCTGGTAGGATTAAATGAGATGAACTGTGAAAGACCGTTTATATAGTAGTTGTACATGTTAATATCCTACCATTCAGGTTCCCTTTCCCAATGGCAAGAGCTTGTGCAGCTTCCAGAGTCCAGTTCAACACCTCAGGAATCAGCCAGTCCATGTGGGCCTCACGCCCAGGCCTCTTGGCCCACAGGGCAGGATTTCATCCCCACCATCATCTTCATGCCCAATGGGGGCATGCCACAGCTCAGCTCCACATCAAGGTAGTTTCTCACTATCAGTCCTTAAGCCTTGGCGATCCATCAGCTAAATGGGAGGCTGCTGGTTGACCTGTGCAGAGGGCAATGGGTTGTTATTAGATTGGAAAATTCATATGCCTCTCTGAGTCTGAGGTTGGTCATCTGTAAAATGGAACTAAGGGTGCCTTCTTCACAGAGCTTTTCTAAGAAGAAAAGGAGAAAACCTGAGAGAATGTCTGGCATGTGATAGGACTTTGATATGTATGACTCCCAGCCCACTCTGCCTCCTCTGTCTCATAAAATAGAATATGTGAAACATCATCTGGCAATGTAGCAGCAAGAAGTGAACTTTGGTCCCATGTCATCACTTTCTTTTTTCCTCATGCTTTCCTATCTCCTTATTTTCCCTCTAGTTTGAGAAGAATGAAACAATTTTTTATTGAAGAAGAAATATAACAGGACAGCAAAGAATAGGACCAGGTCAGCTAGACAGAAGATGGAAGTCATCAAACATGTGTCCAGTTCTGGACCTATCGCCTGACCACAGGACCTTGGTGAGTCCCTTCCCCTGTGCTGGGATTCGTCCTAACACAGAGGAGCACTCAATGCATAAACTGGGGTTGGAGACGGGGGCTTTTTGGTCAGAAGGACCTAGATTTGATGCTGGGAACCATTACCTGCTGGTTGCTTGATCTCGAGCAAGTAATTTATGTCCTATGTGCACTATAATTGTTGGTATCTCTTATTTTTGTCGTTGTTGATTTCAGTTTTATTAGTAGCATTATTATTCCTACCACCTAGTCAAAGTGTGAATGTGACTGAAAGGAGTGGGGATTACATTGCCAGATAGTACAAAGTTAGGGATGAACCCGGCCAAGGGTGGGGAACACAGGAAGTGAAGACAGAGACTAGGGGTGAAGTAAGCAGAGAAGCACTGAGCTCACTCTGGGTGTCAGGCCCTGTGCCGGTCCTCTCATGACCCTGGGAAGGTACTTACCGAAGAGCACTCCTGGTTCTCAGCTGCAGACAGCAGCAACCTGGGGGCTGTCCTGGGGGTGTCGAGCTGAAGGGCTATGTCCTCATCAGGTCCTTCATCCTTGAGGGATGCAAGGACTGCCCTTCCATCTAAGCCCATCTCCTTTCCCTTTGCTCCTGAGTATCCAGAAAGGTCCTCCTGTGGATGCTTCCAGAACTTACCCTGAAGGCCATTTTTCACACAAATGATTCTTTATCTTTCCCAGTCTCCAAAAGTTGTTCTTCACACCAAGGAGGGGGGACACTGAGGTAAGGAAGGAAATGCCTGCCTCTCAGAGGTATGCGGTCTCCACGTTTCACCTGCCACATTGTACTTTTGTTAAGTAATGACTTTATACATCTCCATTTTTGCTGAGGAAGATTTTCCCTGAGCGAACATCTGTTGCCAATCTTCCTCTTTTTATATGCAAGCCGTTGCCACAGCATGGCCACTGACAGACAAGTGGTGTAGGTCCACATCCAGGAACCGAACCCAGGCTGCTGAGGTGGAGCACACCAAACTTAACCACTAGGCCGTCAGGGCTGCCCTACATTTCCTATACACAGTATATCAATAGACGCACACACAAACACACACACACAATGTATTTTCCTCAAGATAGCAACCTTCAGCTTTCTTTTGTCATTCAGTACCTTATGTCAATGTTTGCAGTTGTGATTTTATGGATTATTATGGTTGAATAGCTTTTCATAGATTTCTTGGGCATTCCGATTGCTTTTGTTTTTGTTTTGTTTTGTTTTTTGCTTTTTTGAGGAAGATTAGCCCCGAGCTAACATCTGCTGCCAATCCTCCTCTTTTTGCTGAGGAAGACTGGCCCTGAGCTAACATCCGTGCCCATCTTCCTCTACTTTATTTGTGGGACGCCTACCACAGCATGGCTTGCCAAGTGGTGCCATGTCCGCATCTGGGATCCAAACTGGCTAACTCTGGGCCGTCAAAGCAGAGCGTGCAAACTTAAACTTAACCGCTGCACAACTGGGCTGGACCCCCTTTTGCTTTTAATAACAATTCTAGGTTAATATTAGTTTCCCTTCTCTCTACTGATTTCTTTATATGTAAAGGGTATTAAGACAATGTCAGTCATATTATGCGGGTTTTCCGAAAATGAATTGTTTTTGAATTTGAATAAATTTGTATGGCTATGAAAGTAATTCTTTTCGCTGCCTAAAAATCTTTGACTAGTACTCTAGGGACACAGAAAGGCATCCCCGGGTTTGTCAGGGTTACAAAGCATCCTTCACCTCGGCAGACACACAGCACTGGGGAGCACACACTGCCTGGGCTCTGGAGGGGGGGTCCAGAAATTCCATCTCTACCCCACGGTTCCCCATGAGTTTCTGACCCTCTCTGACTTCCCTTTCCTTCTCTGAAGACCAGTGCTAATGATGCTGTCCTGGAATGGATTTATCAGGGAATTTACACAACATGCAACATTGTTCTTTATTATCAGAGGAATCAGGGATCCTGGGTACGAAAAATACACAGAACAACTGCCCCTTTGGGTGAATGAGTGCCCATTAAACATTGGCTTCCCAGCCCCAAGCAGATCTCCAAGCTCAGTCCCAGGGATATACTCATAGTAAAGGAAAAACACAACCAAAGTGATGAGGATGAAGATGATAACACCCAAGGGCTTCTTGTCAGGGCTGTGCTCTCAGGATCCTGGATCAGTCTGTGTGAGGGCCTCCTCTGGGATCTTGCACTGGGCCTTGAGGAAGTGAAGGGGGGGAGTTGGGAGATCAGTAGAGCCCAGGAGCCCCGAGTCTCATTCCCAGGCCGCCTGGCCTCCACTCACTTGGCCCGAATTCCCAGACCTCACCTTGAGCAGAGCGAGAACCTGTGCGGCTTTGGTGTAGTCCCAGTGGCTATCATGAAGGCACCTGTGGCGGAGGAAGGACAGGTGCCATCCATTAGGACCAAAGTGGAGACACTCTGACCGCACAGTGCTATTTCCTAACCTACACAACGGAAACACGTGGCCACGTTTACTGCATCATATGCAGCAGAATGAGTCCTGTGGCACAGTGTGTCATGGGAAAAACTCCTGGTACCCAAATGTTTGCCAATAAGAGAACGAAGTCAATGAAATCCATAAAAGGAATGCACACCTGTTCAAAAGCAACCAGGTAGCTCATATGTACTGAGAGGGAAATGTTGAAGGTGATAATGAGTGAAATAAAAAAGCAAAACAAATTACCTGCAAGCTCCCATTATTCACGCCTCCACTCCTCCCAGCTCCCTCCTGTCCTGTGCACACCCAGCACTCACTTCTGAGACCACTGCAGGTTCATGCCGGACTGGGTGGAGAAAGCCTGCACCATTTCCTGTTGCTCCTGGGAGAGGGTGGGCACAGAGCTGGAGGCGGGTGTGGGAACTGGGATGAAGAGCCCACTGTGAGTCTCCTTGGGGTTGGCGTCCCTCACAAACAGCTGGTCATTCAGGATGCACAGACTGGAGGAAAAGGCGGCCCCCAGACAACTGATGGATGGAGAACCCTACACCCCCAACAATGATCCTGCTCCCACTGCCACTCAGCAACCAGATTCCTTCCAGAGCCCCATACTGGGCCTGCCCCCCCAAATTCCTTAGCTGGTACCTCTGTCCCTGCCACAGAGCCCACCTTTGGAGAGATTATTTACCAGCTTCACTATATTTACAGGTTTGTCCCCAAACCAGAGATGATTTTACACCTGCATTTACCCTGAACAGTAGGAAGACATTGAGTCACAGAGAGGTCATGTGATTTAACCAAGGTCACACAGCTAGGGAGTGTTGGGGCCAGGAAGAGAACCCAGTGTTCCGACTCCAGACCCCATGCTCTTACCCACTAGGCTAGGCTGCTCCTCGGATCTAACTGGTGGCTTTCCACAATACTGAGAAAACCCCGAGGTCAACACCACCACATTCCCACCCACTGAGCCCAGGCTGGGCTGGGTGTTCCCACTCACAACACAGCACTCACCTGGAATTGCTGGCAGAGATGGCGATGAAGGTCCGTGTGAAGGCACGAACAGAACCCTGAGACTTTCCTACCACTTTAAAGACAAACGACAAACAACAGACAACAATACCCCCGAAGAGTCGCACATGCTTTACATGCTCACATGGCGTTACCAGTCAGGGTCTGACTTGATAGTCATGCTGAAGGGGACAGTTGTTCACTGGGAGTCAGGGTGTCAGGAATGGAGCGGGCAACAATAGGAGCAATCTGCTCCCCATGACAGGGACTCTACTATGTGTCCGGCTCTGTGACAACCACTTTAGAAGTTCACTCGATTCATTTTTCACAGCTACCCAAGAGGTGGGTATTATTAGCCCCATTGTGCAAGTGAGGAAACATAGAGGTTAAGTAACCAGCACAAGTTCATAGAGTAAGGATCTGGGATGAGACATCAAACTCCACAGCCTGTGTCCCTGATGCCTGAGCTGTGCAGGGCAGACAGGCATGGACGCAGGTCAGACCAGGATGGTTTGGAGGCAGAGTGGGGACTGAAGAACACAGAGGGAGTAGGAAGAGAGGGGAAGGGATCAGGGAAGCTGGGAGAGTTCTGAGGGGGAGCCCAGCCACGGGGAGGGAGCAGTGGGGCCTCTAGTGGAGACTCCGCATACACTCACCTTCCTGGAACACCCCGTTGACAGAGAAGCACAGCATCCTTTCCTGAAAGGGAAGAGCCCAGGGGCTCAGTCACCACCTAAACCTCCTACCCACCTGCAGCTTTCTGGGCCTGCCTGAGGGAGGAAGCAGGTGCTCACCGTCTGGAGCCACTGGTCCACCACGAAGGAGCTGAAGTCATGCTGAGTTGTGGGCAACACACAGAGAGAGCGCACGATGTCATGTTTTGTACTCTTCAACAGCTGAAGCCGCAGGTCTGTGGGCGTGGGCGGAGGAGAGCGAAGGTCAGGGGCTGCCACACCCTGGGCCTTGAAAAATCCCTCCATGACCCTTTTCCCTGCCCAATCTTCCCACACGCACGGGGGTCCTTGAGCTTCTTTATATTCCTGTTATCCTTGACGTACTCGCACAAGCTGCTTCTGGGAGAGAAAGAGGAACAGGAGGTGGTGGTCTGTCCACTGGGTATTTCCAGGAGCTGGCCTGTGTCTGCTGGGGAGCCACAGGGCCCAGGAACAGAGTCTGAGCTGTGATACTCACGGGGCTGGGTCCTCGGGGTTGAAAGGGATGCTCAGGGAAAAGCAGGCCTTGTCAAGGTAAGCACCGAGAAGACCCTGTCGGTCTCCAGAGTCATAGGTCAGGTAATATCTGTGGGGGAACAGAAGGGACAAGCTGCATGTGTGACCTGGGCTCCAAATGAGACTTCAAAGACCCAAGAAGCAGACCTGAGCTTAGGCGGCATCCCCCGGCCCAGCCGTCCCCTTCCTCAGATTCCCAGGAGTACTTACTGCCGCAGGAATTGCAGAACCAGACTCTTCAGCGCATCAGATTCAAAGAAGCTTCCCTGAAATTACAACAGTTTTCAGGACCACAGCTGATACCCCTCCTCATGCACCGCATAAATCTCTGCTTGGTCCTCCCGCCTCACCTTGCAGGTTGGTAGCCTCTTGTGGGCTTCAATACCAAAGTTAGTTGGTGGGCGTGACTCCTGGCTATCCTGGGAAAGGGAAGAGCAAGTCAGCAGTGCAGACCAGCAGCTGGTGCTGGATCATCTGGGAAAAGGATGGGTCCAGCAGGAGGTGAGGGTCAGGGGTCAGGTGTGAAAGGGCCCTGGAAGTTCCATGGGCAAGGTTACATTTGGGATCATCATCAAGGGGTCCCTGAAGCCTTGGAGAATGTTGTTGAATAAGACTGAGAGCCTTTGTCAGGTGCCCACATAGGTGTGTACCACCACCCTCCCACCATGAGGTTTAAGGCTCAGGTTGAAAAATGTAACTTGGGGAAGACCTAAAGGGGTTGGGAGCAGTTTGTGGGCAGTGTCAGTGTCAGTTAGAGGAGTCAATGATCAAGGAATACAATTACCAAGCTTAACAACTTGGGGAACAATTCCAGGATGGAGCTGCCAAAATCAAGACAAAACAGAAAAGTGAAACTGTGGAGGTGTCTTTCCTCATGAAAGCAAGCAGATTTACATCAGAGACACAGCCCGGGGTGTCCCACCTTCAATCCGTGTTGCAGCCCTCCAGGGCCCTGGGCTCCTCCCCCATGGACTGACCCATAGGAAGAGGGCTTGCTTGCTCTCCCTCCCTCTCTCCTTCCCCCCACCCCTTCCCCCTGGGTGGCTCTCACCTAGACTGCTCTGACTGCTTTCCCATGCACAACATAGAATTTGGCTCCCAGGTCTGGGGCTTCCTTCCCCTCCCTGCCCACCTTCCTTTCTCCAACATCTCACTGAGGGCTCCAGAGCGGAGAGGGAATGGGGTGGGAGCCCAGGGCTCTGCTACCTCACTGGGGGTCCAGCATTCTGCCAGGACCAGGACACCACCAGGGATGGCCCATGATGCTGGAGCAAGGAGGTGAGTGGGGCTGGGCTTAGGAGGCAGGGAGGGAACAGGTGGGGATGAGGACAGAGTGAAGTTAGGAGGAAAGAGATGAGAGAGACACAGGGGAGTAGAGACAAGGGAGAGAGAGAAAGCAAAGCAAAGCAAAGGGAAGAGAAAAAAACTCTGCCCTGGTGGTGGGGGTCAGGGAAGAAGAGAGAAGAAAGGGGTGATGGCTCCCCTGCTGCAGCCCTTTCCTTCATCTGCCGTGGCTGGCCCTGGACCCGAGGTCGGAATGGAAAAGGTGCACTTGTTGGGCTGGGAGGGCAGTGGATGTTGGTTGACACTTTGTCACCTGTGTGAGCTCAGTCTGAACTGCGAATGGGAAATGGAGCAGCCCCGGGGGCGAGACCTTCCCCAGAAAGAATAAATAGTCAGGCCCCAGCTCAGCACGAGGCTGAGGGTCTGTGGCCCCCTCTATGACCACCTTCTCTCCTGATGGCCCCTGTGCACTGGTGCCTGTCTTAGTCGAGTCCTTGTCTGAGGAATCACACCCATCTTGGGTGACCCAGGGATACTCTGAAGGTCCAAGCAGGATGATGTAACTTGTGGAGGGAGGGAGGGGCTGTGCCCTTGAGAGGCCTGTCCTCTAAGCACAGGTGAGGGGCACAGAAAAGAAATGGCAGGGCCTGTGGTCCACCCAGAAGACCAGGACTGCTGCCTCCTGCAAACAGTCACTGTCAGCGGTAGCTCAGGCTCCCAGGAGGCAACAGAGGGTACAACTGACCTTATGTTGGTTGACTTATCTGGGAAGGTGGTGCACAGGGAGTTTCTGTCTGCGCTCATCTCTTCTGGCTCCAGCCCTTGGCCCTTGTCCAACTTCCCTGCAGCCTTCACCTGTGATTATGAGGAGGAACAACGTGGACCAGAGGAAGAGAGCCAGGATGACCCTGCACCCCAGTTCCTATGTTTGCTAACAAATCCACTTCCGGCCTCTTGCCACCACCCCATGAGCCCTCCCACCTTCCCTTTAAAGAAGGATCTGGGTACTGAACCTCACCTCGTTGCTGGGGAGGTTCAAGTTCTTGATGTTGGAGGCATTCTGCATAGTGGTGGACAGGCCAGCCAGCTGGCAGGGTTTCGTGTTGCTCAGGTTCCAGGGCAAAAGCTATGATGAGGAAAGAGAGTGAGGACCTCAACCAGGGATATCTGAGACGAATCTGCCTCTTCTACCTGAACTCTCCCCATTCACCATCAATCCCAGCAGTGGGCCCAAGTCCTCACCTTGGGCATGTTCTCTCCATGGATCTGCAGGGAGGCAGCCATGTCATTTCCAGGATTCGGTACCATTTCCACACCAAGGGTCACCAAGGCTCAAAGAGGCCGAGAGGAGGAAATGAGAAGGCTGAGAGGGGCCCAGCTGGTACAGCCCCGGCACCAACCCCTCCCCAGGTTTCCATCCCTAAGTCTCCTTCCCAACAATTGGACCCCTCTGCCCTCACCCTCCCTAGAATTACTGCTGGAGCCTACCAGGGTCAAAGCGGAGTTTGTGGATGTCAAGAGACTGCCGGGAGACATCATATAGTTTGTGCATGGTCAGCTGCAGAGTTAGAGATGGGATTTAGTGGCTCTGAGTCTGAGGTGGTGAAGGGAGGTAGTAGGCGGGGGTGGAAGAGGTGGGTCTGCATGTGAGTGCACAACTCGTTTGAGTCTGCACTAACTTTATCTGCTTCACCTTTTCTGACTTCAGCTCCTTCTGCACAGAGCAGGGTGCATCAGAGGGGCTGACAAAGATAGATATCTGCAAAGAGCACAAGAGGGGCTGGGTAAGCACCAGGAAATCTGAGCCTTGGGATCAAGCAAGACCTTGCCGCTGTCCTGCCCCCTCGCCCCTCGCTAACCCTGGTCATGTCTTTGACACACACCCTTTCATTATTCTTATCCCAAATCTTGCCGTTGATATTCTTCAATGCAAAGGCAATGTTGGCATTCTCAACGAAGAACTGGGCCTGCATTTTCTCATAGTGAAACTATGGGGAGAGTGACAAGAGAAACAGAATACGAGACCAGAGGAAACAAAATGATCATTTACAGGACTATTTTAAACTAGAGGCACTTTTCCTGGTGTCTCCTATAAGCAAGCAGGTATTCAATTCTTTTCCCCATTATTCTCAAGTGCGGAATTAGCTCTAAAGCTTCTTCCCATTGTGCTCTGAAGCCTTCAAGGCTTTGAATCTAGAATTCCCAGCAGACTCGTATTTGATGTAATCCTTTGTATTCCTTGTTTTTTTTTTTCTGTCTTGGCTGTATTATTTTTAAGCAAAGAAAATCCATGAAAATTAAAGCAATTTCCATACTGTCAAAAGAAAAATATCAGAAATTTGAAAATCTGGGAGTAAATATTCGCAAACAATATTCCAGAATTTGTGCTAATGTGCAAGAACCTAAAGGACTTTTGTTAATCAGTAGAGAAGGGGACAAAAGATAACAACAAATAATTCACCTAAAGAGCAAACTGCTTTGCCAGTAAACACCTGGAAAGATGCCAAAAAGCACAAATTGAAGAAATGAAAATCTGGATGTCACAACAAGTGAAAAAATCAATTTGCAGGAAATTATTTATGTGATTGCCAATTTTAAAAAGATCATATCTATAACTACATGACTAGCTAAATATTTTAAGTAGGTATATGCATTACCTAAAGAGAAACACATCTGCCATATGTGCACCCATCTATTTACATTGGATATCTTGGATATCTGTGAGTCATGGTGAGGGGGTCGTACAGATGGAAGGTGCAGAATGATTTCATTGTCTAAGTATGTGTTTTTAATGTTTAACATTTTGCAATTAGGCAAGTGTGTTGAGAGAAACAGTTGCAAATATCTAATTACCAATTGACAATAAAGTCCACATATATGTACTATGTTATAAAAATGTTCACATGATACGGTTTTATAAAAACTTTAAAAATTCAACTTTGGCTTGACAGTTTCTGTGCGTACGTGTGTGCATTTCTGTTTTAAACTTCCCTCACCCCATATGTTCACATGTCGTTCTTCTATACCTCTCTCAGAGGCTGGCCTTCCTCTCTCAGGGCACAGAGATCCAGGAAGGGATTGTGGATAACGAGTGGAAAATTCCAGAAAGTAGTGGAAAATTCCAGGAAGTTCTTGCTGATGCACTGGCATACAGGCTGTTGCCTCCTTCCCTCTTCTTTGCAGAACCCTCTGGACTTTCAGAGCTGCAGTGCTGGCTCCGACCACTAAGGTGCATCTGTTTACATTCCCTATATGTTTTTAAAATGAAAAATATAATTCTTCTACTTTTATTACAGTGACCCGCCAAACCCTTGTTCTTTTCTTTATATTTTCCAGGTCTGTGTTTTTCCTTTGTTTTGGTATTATCTCTCTCTGGGATGGGCTGGAGGTAATTCCAGCAAAGTGACTATTTTCAGAACATTCTGTTACTTTGCCCTAACTTAAGAAAATGCCATATATTGCAGCAAGAAATTAGTAAAGCTAGGCATGGAGAGGTCATCGCCACTCCATGGAGGTCTATTTCAGTCTCTGTTTTTCCAGGTAGCATCTGAATGACTCCAGACAAGCTGCAGCACCTCATTAAACCTCAGCAACCTTGGAAAGCTGGTGATTCTGACTTCAGAGTTCCCCTGGGAAGAATACATGAAAGAATAGATGCAATGTAGCAAGTACAGAGCCTGGCCTGAGCTGGCACTCAGAGTGCTCTGGGTTTGCAGAGTGAAGGAACACAACGCAATGCAGCTGACACAGAGACTAGCACACAGAGTTCCCTGAGTTTGTAGCTCCAAGTATCTGGATCCCAGGCCTCCTGACTCCAGTTGGCCTCCTCTGCAGGGGTGGCGCAGTTGGAAACAATTTCCTGGGAGGTACGCTGGTAGCAAACTCAGGGGGCAGTAGCTCTAGGAGGTTAAGTTTCGTCTGGCCTCCAGGGCTGTCTTCTCTCTGCCTCTGAGGAAGAGACTTCCTGTAAGGACTCCATCTTGTTTGTGTGGCCCTGACAAAGAGGTTTGGGGCATTTTCTCACCTTCCTCGGAAGCCGTCCCTGATCTCCCCCAAACCCCTAGCTCCAGACGCCACAGATTCTCTTCACAAGCAGCCTGTGAGGACATTGGTGACAAGTCTCAGGCTTCAGGCCACACCATGCGTGAGTTGGTCAGCATGAGGCCTTGGCCTCAGAACCCCACAGGGCAGGAGGGGTTCTGGGTCCCCTTCCCCACCTCAAGCCACGGGACACTCAGCCAACCCCCCTTTAGAGGAGGGGTGGTGAGGGCCCGGGCTGACTATTTTCCAGTCTCCTGAGGAAATGGGCCAAGTGGCCCCTGACACACCTATCCTGGTTCTATACAGAAAACCTCCCCTCTTATGGAAGTGGTCATGGCTGAGGTAAAATTTTTTCCCTGGTTGAGGGGAAAGGCCTGAGCTGTGTGGTCGTCTCAGGTCCATGGTTCCGAGAGTGGGGAGAGTTACCCAGATGGGTGTGGGGGTGTGGGTTGGTGTAAATTAACATTCTTTGGATTCATTCTAGAGGTGGGGGAGGGCCACGCTTACTCTTGAATCTTGTATCAACTATTCAAGGTAGATTATTACCCCTCATGGAAGTTTCCGGAGGCTTGCTTTATGGCCCAGCATATGACTTATTCTAGAATGTTCCATGTGTAGTTATGTGCATTGCTCTATGTCAATTAAGTAAATTTGTTAATTTACTTCAATCACATTTTAAATCTTCTCCATCTCGCTGAATTTTTGTCCGTCCTTTTAGATGTCACTCAGCGAGGTGTATTAAAATTTCCCATTGTGACCATGGATTTAACCATTTCTCCATTTCCTTGTGTCAGTTTTTGCTTCCCATATTTTGGCTGTATGTTAAGACGTGTGTGCAAATTTTGAATTTTTTATTAATATCTTCTTATAGCATTGAACCTTTCATTATAAGGAAATTTCCCTCTTTTCTCTAGTAATGTTTTCTATTTAAAGAAGTGGGGGCCGGCCAGGTGATGCAGTGGTTAAGTTCACACATTCAGCTTTGGCAGTCAGGGGTTCACTGGTTTGGATCCGGGGTGTGGACCTATGCACCCCTTGCCAAGCCATGCTGTGGTAGGCGTCGCACACATAAAGTAGAGGAAGATGGGCAGGGATGTTAGCTCAGGACCAGTCCTCCTCAGCAAAAAGAAGAGGATTGGTGGCAGATGTTAGGTCAGGGCTAGTCTTCCTAAAATTCAAAAAAAAAAATAAAGAAATGTACTTTTTCTTTTACTAATATGGTTATTAAGTAGCTATCAGTAAGCTAGTGTGAAAATGGTACACATTTTGCCAATTGTTTTACTTTCCAATATTTTAGATTGTAAAGTTTTGTATATGTCTCTTGTAAGGAGCATTTAATGGACGCCTGAGTGTGACAATATCGATTTTTCTGTTTTGAATATTTAGTATGAAACTTTTAATGTAAATATAGGTATAATTTGGTTTCTATATTCCTTATTACATTTATTTTTGCCTGTTCTAAGTTCCTTTTTCTTCTGCTTTCTTTTGAAATCATTATTTTTAACTATTAAACTGTTATCTCATTTTGCTAGATAGTTAAAAATTCTTCTGCCTTTCTTGTCATGTTTACCTTTAAGATTACAATGTACATTTTAGAATTTTCACAGTCTATTGTAAATTAGATCTTTCAAGGTCCTCAGATAATGAAGGGACCTTGCAACACTTTGATTCCATTTACCCCTCCCATTTTATTGTCATGCATTTTAACTCTATGTATATTTCAACCTCCAAAAGAACTTATTATCATTATGCTATATAGCCAATACTTATTTAGATTTGCCTACATATTCACAAATGTCATTAGTCTTTCTTTCCTGCACCTATGTGCCTCCATCTGGGACCATATTTCTTCTACCTGAAGAAGAACCTTTAATATTTCTTTTAGTTTGAGTTTTCTGATCACAAATTTCCCCAGTTTTTGCCAGATTCACATCATTATAAAAGGCATGTCTTTTCTTTAGGAATGTTTTTCCTTAAAGCATAATTTTTCTCCTATCAATATTGTTAGACTACTTGATATCTTCTTACTTTTGGAAACTTCTCAACCAAGATCTCTTCAAATACCACTTCTCCACTATTCTCTCTCATTTTTCCCGGGACTCAGACTAACCATGTGTTAGACATGTTCATTATGTCTCCTTTTATTCTCTCCCTCTCTCTTTTCGTATTCTCCATATTCTGTTTCTCCAGGCTTCATTCCAGATATTTTCATCAGACTTCTCTCTCATTTCTATAATCCTTCCTCCTTGCAGGGAACTCACCTTTGATCCTGGAACCATAACACCAAACTTTCAGGGTCGATTTTACTATCACCCTAGAGCAGAAGAGGGAAGTGAGAGTTAGAGATGATAAACAACGTGTCCCGGGTCACCTAGCCTGAAACGGGCAGAGCAGGGACTAACATCACAATTAAACCCTAGTCCCAAACCCTTTCCTCTGTGCTTATTTTCTTCTTGGCTGTGAATGCTCCCCACCTCTCGTCTTCCAGGAAGCGGAACCACAGTGAAATCTTTCAACCTTTTGAGCCCTGTGATGCACTTCTTTTTAGTTTAGAGAAGTCAGCGATATTCCTTCATTAGCCATGATATTTACCCATTACTTTTTCTGGTATTGGAACTAATGATGTGTTGTTCTCAATTTCAGGGCGAAATAACCAACCTAAATTCTTAAAAAGAAGAGAAAGATGCTGGGGTATTTACCGAAGGAGATATAGTAATTGGTCTGAAGAAGTCAGTTCTGGCATTCATCCTTCATCTCACCAGCAGCAAGATGGAGATCCTGAAACAAGTGATGCTCCTGTGGACACTGGAATAAGATAGTAAGTGACCAGTCAGCATGGCTGGAAAGTACCAGCCAGTGGAATCCATAACTCTGTAGTTCAATATCACTTTTCTCTCCAGTCTGGAAGAGTGAGGAAAGACAGGATCAGGTTAAGGGTAGAGCAAACTTTGTTGTAGCCCTGGTATCAGTGGGGCAAACGTGTAGAGACGTTTTGAGTATATATCGACTGCTTCTTTGTCTCCACTTCCCCACAGTGCTCCCTATGCCATTCCACCCTGTCATCGGAGAGGCACTTTTCAGAAACAAGACCAAACCCACGTTAACATGGAGAGAGAGCAAAAGCCTCCAGAGAGAAGAACGGAGGGGAACAAGCAGGATGAGACCTCAGGGAGCTGGTTCAAGATCACAGTGAGTGTCCTGGCAAGATGGACTTAATATTTAGGAGAAGATGAACACAGGGTGTTGTGCTGGACTGGTGTAGGGATGCTAGGTACTCTTCTGAGGCAGAGGAGTTGGTCATCTGTCATTTTATTACCTAGAGTTAACATCCTAGTCATATAAAGGCAGACTCAGAGCAGCAGCAAAAAAGGAACAGACTGACTGTAGGGAGAATGGGAGAGGAGAATGGGAGAGGTTATCTAAAAGCCAAGGAGGAAACTACTGCCAAGGAGATGGAGCACCTCCACCCAGCAAGGCTCATTTGGCTCAAGCTAGTGTGGGAGAGGGTTGAATCTCGGGTTCTTGTCAGAGGGGCAGGCCAGGTCTGCCTTAGGTAGGATCTCTTGGAATTTTATAAAAGAGAGTACATGTTAAACATCTTAAGTTGATTATTTGAAGAAAAGTATTTGAACGGAAAAAAGGGTATTTAGGAAATCCATGTCCGGTACAAAAGTTATAAATAATGGATATTGTTCTATCTTAAGAAATTATTTTAAAGCCTGAAAAACAGGACTGAAAGGAAGATATGGGGGGGGGGTCTTATCTTAACCTTAGATTCCATTATGTCAATTTCCTCTCTCATCTTCTCTCACTCCTAGGTTCCATTTGGCATAAAATATGATGAGAAGTGGCTGCTCAGTTTGATTCAGAAGCAATGCAGTGTCCCCTTCACCCCAGTCGAAGTAAGAGGACAGAGAGGTGGAGAAGTAGAAACAAGGCAGCTTGAGGGTCCAGATGGGCAGGGCCCTCTGGTCTCGTATTCTGTTTCTCTTGTCACTCTCCCCATAGTTTCACTATGAGAAAATGCAGGCCCAGTTCTTCGTTGAGAATGCCAACATTGCCTTTGCATTGAAGAATATCAACGGCAAGATTTGGGATAAGAATAATGAAAGGGTGTGTGTCAAAGACATGACCAGGGTTAGCGAGGGGCGAGGGGGCAGGACAGCGGCAAGGTCTTGCTTGATCCCAAGGCTCAGATTTCCTGGTGCTTACCCAGCCCCTCTTGTGCTCTTTGCAGATATCTATCTTTGTCAGCCCCTCTGATGCACCCTGCTCTGTGCAGAAGGAGCTGAAGTCAGAAAAGGTGAAGCAGATAAAGTTAGTGCAGACTCAAACGAGTTGTGCACTCACATGCAGACCCACCTCTTCCACCCCCGCCTACTACCTCCCTTCACCACCTCAGACTCAGAGCCACTAAATCCCATCTCTAACTCTGCAGCTGACCATGCACAAACTATATGATGTCTCCCGGCAGTCTCTTGACATCCACAAACTCCGCTTTGACCCTGGTAGGCTCCAGCAGTAATTCTAGGGAGGGTGAGGGCAGAGGGGTCCAATTGTTGGGAAGGAGACTTAGGGATGGAAACCTGGGGAGGGGTTGGTGCCGGGGCTGTACCAGCTGGGCCCCTCTCAGCCTTCTCATTTCCTCCTCTCGGCCTCTTTGAGCCTTGGTGACCCTTGGTGTGGAAATGGTACCGAATCCTGGAAATGACATGGCTGCCTCCCTGCAGATCCATGGAGAGAACATGCCCAAGGTGAGGACTTGGGCCCACTGCTGGGATTGATGGTGAATGGGGAGAGTTCAGGTAGAAGAGGCAGATTCGTCTCAGATATCCCTGGTTGAGGTCCTCACTCTCTTTCCTCATCATAGCTTTTGCCCTGGAACCTGAGCAACACGAAACCCTGCCAGCTGGCTGGCCTGTCCACCACTATGCAGAATGCCTCCAACATCAAGAACTTGAACCTCCCCAGCAACGAGGTGAGGTTCAGTACCCAGATCCTTCTTTAAAGGGAAGGTGGGAGGGCTCATGGGGTGGTGGCAAGAGGCCGGAAGTGGATTTGTTAGCAAACATAGGAACTGGGGTGCAGGGTCATCCTGGCTCTCTTCCTCTGGTCCACGTTGTTCCTCCTCATAATCACAGGTGAAGGCTGCAGGGAAGTTGGACAAGGGCCAAGGGCTGGAGCCAGAAGAGATGAGCGCAGACAGAAACTCCCTGTGCACCACCTTCCCAGATAAGTCAACCAACATAAGGTCAGTTGTACCCTCTGTTGCCTCCTGGGAGCCTGAGCTACCGCTGACAGTGACTGTTTGCAGGAGGCAGCAGTCCTGGTCTTCTGGGTGGACCACAGGCCCTGCCATTTCTTTTCTGTGCCCCTCACCTGTGCTTAGAGGACAGGCCTCTCAAGGGCACAGCCCCTCCCTCCCTCCACAAGTTACATCATCCTGCTTGGACCTTCAGAGTATCCCTGGGTCACCCAAGATGGGTGTGATTCCTCAGACAAGGACTCGACTAAGACAGGCACCAGTGCACAGGGGCCATCAGGAGAGAAGGTGGTCATAGAGGGGGCCACAGACCCTCAGCCTCGTGCTGAGCTGGGGCCTGACTATTTATTCTTTCTGGGGAAGGTCTCGCCCCCGGGGCTGCTCCATTTCCCATTCGCAGTTCAGACTGAGCTCACACAGGTGACAAAGTGTCAACCAACATCCACTGCCCTCCCAGCCCAACAAGTGCACCTTTTCCATTCCGACCTCGGGTCCAGGGCCAGCCACGGCAGATGAAGGAAAGGGCTGCAGCAGGGGAGCCATCACCCCTTTCTTCTCTCTTCTTCCCTGACCCCCACCACCAGGGCAGAGTTTTTTTCTCTTCCCTTTGCTTTGCTTTGCTTTCTCTCTCTCCCTTGTCTCTACTCCCCTGTGTCTCTCTCATCTCTTTCCTCCTAACTTCACTCTGTCCTCATCCCCACCTGTTCCCTCCCTGCCTCCTAAGCCCAGCCCCACTCACCTCCTTGCTCCAGCATCATGGGCCATCCCTGGTGGTGTCCTGGTCCTGGCAGAATGCTGGACCCCCAGTGAGGTAGCAGAGCCCTGGGCTCCCACCCCATTCCCTCTCCGCTCTGGAGCCCTCAGTGAGATGTTGGAGAAAGGAAGGTGGGCAGGGAGGGGAAGGAAGCCCCAGACCTGGGAGCCAAATTCTATGTTGTGCATGGGAAAGCAGTCAGAGCAGTCTAGGTGAGAGCCACCCAGGGGGAAGGGGTGGGGGGAAGGAGAGAGGGAGGGAGAGCAAGCAAGCCCTCTTCCTATGGGTCAGTCCATGGGGGAGGAGCCCAGGGCCCTGGAGGGCTGCAACACGGATTGAAGGTGGGACACCCCGGGCTGTGTCTCTGATGTAAATCTGCTTGCTTTCATGAGGAAAGACACCTCCACAGTTTCACTTTTCTGTTTTGTCTTGATTTTGGCAGCTCCATCCTGGAATTGTTCCCCAAGTTGTTAAGCTTGGTAATTGTATTCCTTGATCATTGACTCCTCTAACTGACACTGACACTGCCCACAAACTGCTCCCAACCCCTTTAGGTCTTCCCCAAGTTACATTTTTCAACCTGAGCCTTAAACCTCATGGTGGGAGGGTGGTGGTACACACCTATGTGGGCACCTGACAAAGGCTCTCAGTCTTATTCAACAACATTCTCCAAGGCTTCAGGGACCCCTTGATGATGATCCCAAATGTAACCTTGCCCATGGAACTTCCAGGGCCCTTTCACACCTGACCCCTGACCCTCACCTCCTGCTGGACCCATCCTTTTCCCAGATGATCCAGCACCAGCTGCTGGTCTGCACTGCTGACTTGCTCTTCCCTTTCCCAGGATAGCCAGGAGTCACGCCCACCAACTAACTTTGGTATTGAAGCCCACAAGAGGCTACCAACCTGCAAGGTGAGGCGGGAGGACCAAGCAGAGATTTATGCGGTGCATGAGGAGGGGTATCAGCTGTGGTCCTGAAAACTGTTGTAATTTCAGGGAAGCTTCTTTGAATCTGATGCGCTGAAGAGTCTGGTTCTGCAATTCCTGCGGCAGTAAGTACTCCTGGGAATCTGAGGAAGGGGACGGCTGGGCCGGGGGATGCCGCCTAAGCTCAGGTCTGCTTCTTGGGTCTTTGAAGTCTCATTTGGAGCCCAGGTCACACATGCAGCTTGTCCCTTCTGTTCCCCCACAGATATTACCTGACCTATGACTCTGGAGACCGACAGGGTCTTCTCGGTGCTTACCTTGACAAGGCCTGCTTTTCCCTGAGCATCCCTTTCAACCCCGAGGACCCAGCCCCGTGAGTATCACAGCTCAGACTCTGTTCCTGGGCCCTGTGGCTCCCCAGCAGACACAGGCCAGCTCCTGGAAATACCCAGTGGACAGACCACCACCTCCTGTTCCTCTTTCTCTCCCAGAAGCAGCTTGTGCGAGTACGTCAAGGATAACAGGAATATAAAGAAGCTCAAGGACCCCCGTGCGTGTGGGAAGATTGGGCAGGGAAAAGGGTCATGGAGGGATTTTTCAAGGCCCAGGGTGTGGCAGCCCCTGACCTTCGCTCTCCTCCGCCCACGCCCACAGACCTGCGGCTTCAGCTGTTGAAGAGTACAAAACATGACATCGTGCGCTCTCTCTGTGTGTTGCCCACAACTCAGCATGACTTCAGCTCCTTCGTGGTGGACCAGTGGCTCCAGACGGTGAGCACCTGCTTCCTCCCTCAGGCAGGCCCAGAAAGCTGCAGGTGGGTAGGAGGTTTAGGTGGTGACTGAGCCCCTGGGCTCTTCCCTTTCAGGAAAGGATGCTGTGCTTCTCTGTCAACGGGGTGTTCCAGGAAGGTGAGTGTATGCGGAGTCTCCACTAGAGGCCCCACTGCTCCCTCCCCGTGGCTGGGCTCCCCCTCAGAACTCTCCCAGCTTCCCTGATCCCTTCCCCTCTCTTCCTACTCCCTCTGTGTTCTTCAGTCCCCACTCTGCCTCCAAACCATCCTGGTCTGACCTGCGTCCATGCCTGTCTGCCCTGCACAGCTCAGGCATCAGGGACACAGGCTGTGGAGTTTGATGTCTCATCCCAGATCCTTACTCTATGAACTTGTGCTGGTTACTTAACCTCTATGTTTCCTCACTTGCACAATGGGGCTAATAATACCCACCTCTTGGGTAGCTGTGAAAAATGAATCGAGTGAACTTCTAAAGTGGTTGTCACAGAGCCGGACACATAGTAGAGTCCCTGTCATGGGGAGCAGATTGCTCCTATTGTTGCCCGCTCCATTCCTGACACCCTGACTCCCAGTGAACAACTGTCCCCTTCAGCATGACTATCAAGTCAGACCCTGACTGGTAACGCCATGTGAGCATGTAAAGCATGTGCGACTCTTCGGGGGTATTGTTGTCTGTTGTTTGTCGTTTGTCTTTAAAGTGGTAGGAAAGTCTCAGGGTTCTGTTCGTGCCTTCACACGGACCTTCATCGCCATCTCTGCCAGCAATTCCAGGTGAGTGCTGTGTTGTGAGTGGGAACACCCAGCCCAGCCTGGGCTCAGTGGGTGGGAATGTGGTGGTGTTGACCTCGGGGTTTTCTCAGTATTGTGGAAAGCCACCAGTTAGATCCGAGGAGCAGCCTAGCCTAGTGGGTAAGAGCATGGGGTCTGGAGTCGGAACACTGGGTTCTCTTCCTGGCCCCAACACTCCCTAGCTGTGTGACCTTGGTTAAATCACATGACCTCTCTGTGACTCAATGTCTTCCTACTGTTCAGGGTAAATGCAGGTGTAAAATCATCTCTGGTTTGGGGACAAACCTGTAAATATAGTGAAGCTGGTAAATAATCTCTCCAAAGGTGGGCTCTGTGGCAGGGACAGAGGTACCAGCTAAGGAATTTGGGGGGGCAGGCCCAGTATGGGGCTCTGGAAGGAATCTGGTTGCTGAGTGGCAGTGGGAGCAGGATCATTGTTGGGGGTGTAGGGTTCTCCATCCATCAGTTGTCTGGGGGCCGCCTTTTCCTCCAGTCTGTGCATCCTGAATGACCAGCTGTTTGTGAGGGACGCCAACCCCAAGGAGACTCACAGTGGGCTCTTCATCCCAGTTCCCACACCCGCCTCCAGCTCTGTGCCCACCCTCTCCCAGGAGCAACAGGAAATGGTGCAGGCTTTCTCCACCCAGTCCGGCATGAACCTGCAGTGGTCTCAGAAGTGAGTGCTGGGTGTGCACAGGACAGGAGGGAGCTGGGAGGAGTGGAGGCGTGAATAATGGGAGCTTGCAGGTAATTTGTTTTGCTTTTTTATTTCACTCATTATCACCTTCAACATTTCCCTCTCAGTACATATGAGCTACCTGGTTGCTTTTGAACAGGTGTGCATTCCTTTTATGGATTTCATTGACTTCGTTCTCTTATTGGCAAACATTTGGGTACCAGGAGTTTTTCCCATGACACACTGTGCCACAGGACTCATTCTGCTGCATATGATGCAGTAAACGTGGCCACGTGTTTCCGTTGTGTAGGTTAGGAAATAGCACTGTGCGGTCAGAGTGTCTCCACTTTGGTCCTAATGGATGGCACCTGTCCTTCCTCCGCCACAGGTGCCTTCATGATAGCCACTGGGACTACACCAAAGCCGCACAGGTTCTCGCTCTGCTCAAGGTGAGGTCTGGGAATTCGGGCCAAGTGAGTGGAGGCCAGGCGGCCTGGGAATGAGACTCGGGGCTCCTGGGCTCTACTGATCTCCCAACTCCCCCCCTTCACTTCCTCAAGGCCCAGTGCAAGATCCCAGAGGAGGCCCTCACACAGACTGATCCAGGATCCTGAGAGCACAGCCCTGACAAGAAGCCCTTGGGTGTTATCATCTTCATCCTCATCACTTTGGTTGTGTTTTTCCTTTACTATGAGTATATCCCTGGGACTGAGCTTGGAGATCTGCTTGGGGCTGGGAAGCCAATGTTTAATGGGCACTCATTCACCCAAAGGGGCAGTTGTTCTGTGTATTTTTCGTACCCAGGATCCCTGATTCCTCTGATAATAAAGAACAATGTTGCATGTTGTGTAAATTCCCTGATAAATCCATTCCAGGACAGCATCATTAGCACTGGTCTTCAGAGAAGGAAAGGGAAGTCAGAGAGGGTCAGAAACTCATGGGGAACCGTGGGGTAGAGATGGAATTTCTGGACCCCCCCTCCAGAGCCCAGGCAGTGTGTGCTCCCCAGTGCTGTGTGTCTGCCGAGGTGAAGGATGCTTTGTAACCCTGACAAACCCGGGGATGCCTTTCTGTGTCCCTAGAGTACTAGTCAAAGATTTTTAGGCAGCGAAAAGAATTACTTTCATAGCCATACAAATTTATTCAAATTCAAAAACAATTCATTTTCGGAAAACCCGCATAATATGACTGACATTGTCTTAATACCCTTTACATATAAAGAAATCAGTAGAGAGAAGGGAAACTAATATTAACCTAGAATTGTTATTAAAAGCAAAAGGGGGTCCAGCCCAGTTGTGCAGCGGTTAAGTTTAAGTTTGCACGCTCTGCTTTGACGGCCCAGAGTTAGCCAGTTTGGATCCCAGATGCGGACATGGCACCACTTGGCAAGCCATGCTGTGGTAGGCGTCCCACAAATAAAGTAGAGGAAGATGGGCACGGATGTTAGCTCAGGGCCAGTCTTCCTCAGCAAAAAGAGGAGGATTGGCAGCAGATGTTAGCTCGGGGCTAATCTTCCTCAAAAAAGCAAAAAACAAAACAAAACAAAAACAAAAGCAATCGGAATGCCCAAGAAATCTATGAAAAGCTATTCAACCATAATAATCCATAAAATCACAACTGCAAACATTGACATAAGGTACTGAATGACAAAAGAAAGCTGAAGGTTGCTATCTTGAGGAAAATACATTGTGTGTGTGTGTTTGTGTGTGCGTCTATTGATATACTGTGTATAGGAAATGTAGGGCAGCCCTGACGGCCTAGTGGTTAAGTTTGGTGTGCTCCACCTCAGCAGCCTGGGTTCGGTTCCTGGATGTGGACCTACACCACTTGTCTGTCAGTGGCCATGCTGTGGCAACGGCTTGCATATAAAAAGAGGAAGATTGGCAACAGATGTTCGCTCAGGGAAAATCTTCCTCAGCAAAAATGGAGATGTATAAAGTCATTACTTAACAAAAGTACAATGTGGCAGGTGAAACGTGGAGACCGCATACCTCTGAGAGGCAGGCATTTCCTTCCTTACCTCAGTGTCCCCCCTCCTTGGTGTGAAGAACAACTTTTGGAGACTGGGAAAGATAAAGAATCATTTGTGTGAAAAATGGCCTTCAGGGTAAGTTCTGGAAGCATCCACAGGAGGACCTTTCTGGATACTCAGGAGCAAAGGGAAAGGAGATGGGCTTAGATGGAAGGGCAGTCCTTGCATCCCTCAAGGATGAAGGACCTGATGAGGACATAGCCCTTCAGCTCGACACCCCCAGGACAGCCCCCAGGTTGCTGCTGTCTGCAGCTGAGAACCAGGAGTGCTCTTCGGTAAGTACCTTCCCAGGGTCATGAGAGGACCGGCACAGGGCCTGACACCCAGAGTGAGCTCAGTGCTTCTCTGCTTACTTCACCCCTAGTCTCTGTCTTCACTTCCTGTGTTCCCCACCCTTGGCCGGGTTCATCCCTAACTTTGTACTATCTGGCAATGTAATCCCCACTCCTTTCAGTCACATTCACACTTTGACTAGGTGGTAGGAATAATAATGCTACTAATAAAACTGAAATCAACAACGACAAAAATAAGAGATACCAACAATTATAGTGCACATAGGACATAAATTACTTGCTCGAGATCAAGCAACCAGCAGGTAATGGTTCCCAGCATCAAATCTAGGTCCTTCTGACCAAAAAGCCCCCGTCTCCAACCCCAGTTTATGCATTGAGTGCTCCTCTGTGTTAGGACGAATCCCAGCACAGGGGAAGGGACTCACCAAGGTCCTGTGGTCAGGCGATAGGTCCAGAACTGGACACATGTTTGATGACTTCCATCTTCTGTCTAGCTGACCTGGTCCTATTCTTTGCTGTCCTGTTATATTTCTTCTTCAATAAAAAATTGTTTCATTCTTCTCAAACTAGAGGGAAAATAAGGAGATAGGAAAGCATGAGGAAAAAAGAAAGTGATGACATGGGACCAAAGTTCACTTCTTGCTGCTACATTGCCAGATGATGTTTCACATATTCTATTTTATGAGACAGAGGAGGCAGAGTGGGCTGGGAGTCATACATATCAAAGTCCTATCACATGCCAGACATTCTCTCAGGTTTTCTCCTTTTCTTCTTAGAAAAGCTCTGTGAAGAAGGCACCCTTAGTTCCATTTTACAGATGACCAACCTCAGACTCAGAGAGGCATATGAATTTTCCAATCTAATAACAACCCATTGCCCTCTGCACAGGTCAACCAGCAGCCTCCCATTTAGCTGATGGATCGCCAAGGCTTAAGGACTGATAGTGAGAAACTACCTTGATGTGGAGCTGAGCTGTGGCATGCCCCCATTGGGCATGAAGATGATGGTGGGGATGAAATCCTGCCCTGTGGGCCAAGAGGCCTGGGCGTGAGGCCCACATGGACTGGCTGATTCCTGAGGTGTTGAACTGGACTCTGGAAGCTGCACAAGCTCTTGCCATTGGGAAAGGGAACCTGAATGGTAGGATATTAACATGTACAACTACTATATAAACGGTCTTTCACAGTTCATCTCATTTAATCCTACCAGGTCTATCCAAGACCAATAATTATCAACAATCAGGAAACAGAAGACAAAAGTTAAGTAACATGATCTAGGAAACGACCTTATAAATTACTGCTCCAGGATTCATAATCTGGAGTCACACAAAGGATTAAGCTTTCCCCACTTTGTCCTCTGAGCTGACATTCAACATCATTGAAGGCATTCTTATTCAGTTGTTCTGTTTAAAACAATGTGCTAAAGTACTTTTAAAATACAGGCATGCATCGCTTAACAATGGGACGCATTCTGAGAAATGCATTGTTGGGGGGGTTTCGTCGTTGTGCAAACATCATAGCATGTATTTACACAAACCTAGATGCTATAGCCTACTACATATAAAGGCTCTGTGGTACTAATCTTATGGGATCACCGTCTTATATGCATTCAGTTGTTGACCAGAAAGTCTTTATGTAGCACATAACTGTACTAAAAATCATTATAAAGGATCAAATACCATCTGCACAGAAAACATTAAAAGGTGTGTGAAAAGCTGGGAGAAATTATTTTCAACCGATATTCAGGCATAGGTTTATATCTTCCGTATACAAAATAATCTTAAACAATAGAGAGAGGTCAATGGTATGAAGAAAGAATGAACACAGAAAGGAATATAGATCCCCAATAAACACATGAATACATACGAAACCAAATAAACAAATACAAAATAAATCATATTAAGTGACACATGGATGTTATAATGTATAAAGGAGAATATGCCCCAGTTCTGCAAAAGAATATATATATATCAACATGGGTGTATAAGTATGTGTGTGATTAAATATGTTAGTGCATTGAATACAGAGAAAAATCTGGGAAACAGGCACCAACATGTTAACAGAGACTACCTTCGTGTTATGGTGGGCAAAAGGCAGGGACAGATAGGAGCGACAAAATCATTTCAGCTTTGAAATATACCTTTCTATACGTTTCCTTCTGTTAAACAAAGAGAAGAACTAATTGGTAATCTAACAAAATATGGAGATAAAGTTTTATGAAACAGGTATATCAGCAACCAAGTCACAAAATAATAGTGTAGAAATACATTTATTGGCTTAGAAACATGCTCATGTTCTGTAATATAAAAATATAGCACATAAGCAGGTTTCTTTGATAAAAATTCACTGTGCGTGCATTGCCAGAGATAGAGGATATTTTTATTTTATAAATTTGCATTTCTATAGTGTTTTAAATACGGAAACATTGAATAGAATGTTGAAAATCAAATAATTGTGAAGTGATTACAGCTATGATGCTCATATACTCACTTCTTCAGGGGCAGATCAAAACAATTCCTTGGATAGTTTTCTGTATGTGTGTATGTTTGTGTATGTTTCTTTGTCTCAACCTTGTTCACACTAATTATTCATACACTTAAGTCCTTAGTTCAGTTTGGTGCTGGATGTTCAGTCCCAGGGCTTGCAGATCCCAGGATGAGTATGACTATAGAAGCACTGCTGCCCGTATGTGGAAAAGTCTAGAAATCTTGGCCTATAGGATGGACTCTTTTCACCTCACTCCCTCACCAACACCACAACCCTTTCCATCCCCTATCCTTTGCCAAGCCTCCCAGTGGAGACTTTCACATCTGCAGTTCTGACTCTGGTCATCGGGGGCATCATTCTCCATTTTCCACAGGACCCTCCCCACCCTCCCACATTCCCCCCACCCTGCCACACCCCCACCTCCTCCAGCCCCCCCAACCCCCGCCCCACACCCTGCACCTCAACGTAAAGGCATACTTTTTAGAAACAGAGTCAAAATGTTTCTTCAAAGCATGTTACAAAACACGTAGATTGTGATCTCAATTCGATTCGAAAAATTCATATGTGTATAAAAAGATTGAAAGGACGATGCATAGCTTTGTTTCCTGTTTGTGCCTACATCTACATCTAATTAATTTATTAAACAGATATTGAGTGCCTACTGTGTGCCAGACACTATACATCTAATCCCACATCTGCATCCCAACCTTCCCTGTCTGATCTCCAGACCCGCATAACTGGAAATGCACACAGGAAGCTACATGGAGGTTAATGCACACCCCATGGGGTATGACCTCAGACTCCATTCCAAGCAAGATTAGTTCAAGCTTGACCCTGAGTCCTAGAAACCAGTATTGAAACAGGAAATGATGCAGTTGAGTGGAGAGAGGTTTTAATTTGGGAAACTGTGGCACCTTGAAACTCACACCTCTGTCGTCTTGCATAGGACTAACCGGCTACTAACTTCTCCTGATGGACCTCAATCTCAGAGAGCGAAGGACAAGGCAAACAGTGAGTGTTGGTTTCAGTCTTGCTTCGTCTCGTGGGCTCAAGCCAGAGGTTTCACTTTCTCCTTAGTACTTTGCTCAGTCAGAGTTGTATATTTTGGAATTGGTTTTGTGTCTGCCTTATCCTTGGGAGAGTTGTCCCATCCCTTTAGTCATCTGACAGGTCCATCTGAGGTGACACAAAGTTTCTGCTTCATGTAAGACTTTCTCTACCAGTTAAGGGGGCCTGGACTCAGATCCACAGGAGACAGAAAAGAGTAGAGACCAAGTTCTCAAAGACAAGCACGGGGCCAAGACTCTGATCTGAACATCTAATTCTCCTGACTTAGTGAAATGGTTTTCCCAGATTTCTCACATGATGGTCACCTCCCCTCAGGGTGCCTCTTACATCTGACACTCTAATATGAGCCCTTTCTCTCTCTCTTGTCCACAAAAGTACACTCACAGTGAAATTCCTGTATAAGCTAGTAGTGGAGAACATTTTCCTAATATGACTTCAAATCCAGAAGCTATAAGGGGAAACAGTGATACACTTGATTTCATTAAAAATTGCATGGCAAGCAAAAGCCCATCAGCAAAGTAATATGAAAAGTTACAAATTGGGAAGAATTCTTACAACTTATATCACAGACAAAGGTTATATACTTTGTCGTGAAGAGATTATGAAAAAGCAAAGGCAAAATACAACATCCTGAGGGAGAAAGGGCACTAGGCACAAACAGGTATTTCGCTGAAAAGTGTTCCTCAAGCAGATAAAAAATGCTACACTTAACTCTTGACAAAAGATGCAAAGGAAAAAAAAGGAGATGCCTCTTCTCATCAATTACATAGTCTGTGAGGAAATAGGCAACACACGCATTGCTGGTGTCAACGTAACATGGTACAACCCCTATCCAGGGGATTGGATACTATCTTGTAAAATTACTAGGGTATTTACCCTTGGAACCAGCAATTTCTCTTCTAAGGATCTATCCCAAAGAAACAATGGAAAAAGACAAAAAGGTGTAGGCACAAGGCCATTTCCGACAGAACAATTCATAACACCAGAAGGTTAGACATAAGACAGATGTCCACCAATAGGGGCTGGTTGAATAGGCTACAGTCCATCTACGTCCTGGAGTCCCACGCTGCTATAAAAAGCAGCAGCGACCCCCTCACTATACGGCTATGGTGTGATCTCCAGGATATATCATTAAATGAAAACAGCCAGGTGCAGAAAAATGTGTAGAGCTGCTGCTGTCCTAGATGGGAGCCACTAGTCGCAAGTAGCTATGTCAATTTAATTGAATTAAAATCAAATGAAATAAAAACTCAGTTAGTGGTGGTAGCTACAGCTTAAGTGCTCAATGTTTAATTCCTGAAAAAACCATCCAGGTACCTAGTGACGACCACGTTCGACAGCACAGCAACAGAACTTTTCCTTCTCTGCAGAAATTTCTATTGGACGGTGCTGGTGTCGAGCATGCCACCTTTTACCTATGAAAGAGGGAGAAAACTATTATACATATTACATTTATTATATATTTTACAAACTGGAAGGTAAAAACAAAAGAGGAGGCAAATGATTACCTATAACGGGGACAGAGGAGCATCACCAGGTGGCAGCTGCTGATATATATTCTCTTAAAAACATAACACAGATTTGCTGCCTCTGTGCACTGAAAAGGGCAAGAAACAATGACCAGCCCAGTAGCAATGAGCACCCTACTCTCCAGACAGAGTCTTCTGAAAACAGTTCCCACTAAAAGCATAGAAAGACAACTTCTGTAATGAAGAAAAGATCCACAATTCAACAGATTCAATTCTAATCACGCCTGTCGAGCTGAAGGCACCATAACTATTTTCCTTTAGTGATTAATTTTTATGTGGATGATCTACAGAATTGTCCCTGGGACATTTTTCCATATCCTTCGACTGGAAGACTCTCTACTGTTCAGATGAAGATTGTTAAGATGAAAAATCCCCACACTTACCTATAGATTCAATACAATCCCAATCAAAATTGTAGTGGGCTTTTTGCTTTTGAAATTGGTAACTGAATCTGAAATTCATGCGCAGGTGCAAAAACACCTAGACTATGAAAAGCAACCTTGAAAAAGAACAAAGCTGGAGGATGAACACTTCCTGATTTCAAGACTCAGTATAAAAGTTCTGTATTCAAGGCAGTGTGGTACTGGCATCAAGCTAGACAAGCAGATCAAAGGGACAGAATAAAGGGTCTATAAATAGAACCACATGGATGTGGAAAACTTACTTTTGTAGAAGGTGCAAAAGCAACGCAGTGGGGAAAAGACAGTCTTTTCAACAATTGGTGCTGGGACAAGTGGCTATTCACATGCACCGATAGAAACTGTGATCCATATATTGCACCATCTACCAAAGTCTACTCCAAATCGATCGTAGACCTAAACATAAAACCTAAAGCTGTAAAAACATAGTAGAAAACACAAGAGAGAAAGACATAGGAGAAAATCCTTGTGCCCTTGGCTTAGGCGAAGATTTATTAGATTCTACACCAAAACCACAACCCATAAGTAAACTCACTGATAAATTGGACCTTCTCAAAATTAAAAACTTCTACTCTTCCACAGCCACTGTTGAGAGGATGAAGAGACAAGGCACTGATCGGAAGGAAAATATCTGCAAATCGTATATCAGATAAAGGACCTGCATCCAAAATAGAGAAAATCTCTCAACAGTCAATAACAGATACTCCAATAAATAAATGGGTAAAATATTTGAACAAACGCTTCATCCAAGAAATTATACAAATGGGAAATAGGCATGTGAAAAGATGATCAACATCCTTGGTCAATAAGGAAATGTAAATTAAAACTACAATGAGATAACACTGTACCTCCCAAGAGAATGGCCCAAATTAAAAATGCTGACCATACTAAGCATTGGCAATCTTCTGGAGGATGGAACCCTCATATATTGCTGGTGGGAATGAAAAATCGTACCACCATTTTGGAACCAGTTTGGCAGTTTCTTACAATATTATTCTTACACCTGCCATATGATCCAGCCATTGAACACCTAAGTATTTACCCTACAGAAAGAAAGCATGTGTCCCTTTGAAGACTTATACACAAATGTTCATACCAGTTTTATTTAATAGAGCTTCCAGTTGGAAACAACCCACACGTCCATCACCAGGTGAATGGATAAAATAAATTGTGATATAATCATATACTGGAATACTACTCAGCAGTAAAAGAGACATGCAACAAATGGATTAATCTAGAAATAATTAGGCTGAATGAAAGAAGCCAGAAAAAAGAATATATTCTGTACAACTCCATTTATACAAAATTATAAAAAATGAAATTAGTTAATAGTGACAGAAGTCCAGTGGTTGCCTGGCAACAGGGAAAGGTCCAGGAGAGGGAGCTGGAGGCTGGAGGCAGGTGGGTGGGGATATTACAAAGGGGCACAAGGAAGCTCTTTGGGGTGATGGATGCGTTCATTATCTAGACTAATGTTGGTTTCACTATGTACACGTGTCAAAACTTGTTAAAGTATATACTTTAAATGTGTGCAGTGTATTGTATGTCAACCATACATCAATAAAGCACTTGAAATATATTTTAATTTTTCTAAGTCCTTAATAAAATTAAATTAAGCAGGAGAGCAATTCTCATTAAAATTCTACTGTTACATTAATAGACCCATACTATGTCTTACCATATTGGTCCACACTAAATATGACCAAAATAGAAATCATCATTTACAACGAGGTATATCGAAATACTTGGTGAAAGTGGATGCACATGTCCTTCTAGAACTAAAAATATTATTTCTTGGAAAATCATCATAACGATAGTTTAGAATATCTAGTTATTTTAGGGAACATGACTGAATATCATAATAATAGGGTTTTCTCTGGAGTAATTATTATTTTTGAAAATACTGAATTCTCGTAACTGACATTTTTAACTAACATTTGGAAACTTTCTGGCATTTAAAAAATTTCAGGACTGGCCCCGACGCCGTGTGGTTAAGTTCACACGCTCTGCTTCTGTTGCCCAGAATTTCGCCAGTTCAGATCCTGGGCGCGGACACGGCACTGCTCATCAAGCCATGCTGAGGCCGTGTCCCACATGGCACAACCAGAAGGACCTACAACTAGAATATACAACTATGTACTGGGGGGCTTTGGGGAGAAGAAGAAGAAAAAAAGCAGATGGGCAAGAGATGTTAGCTCAGGTGCCAATCTTTAAAAAAAATTCATTATACAATGCATAAAAACATGGGAAGCAGGGAAGAATCCATGTTACAATCACAAATTGCTAGAAAAACCATCTACTCAGCTGTATATTTCAACACTTACCTGAGAGAGTCACGAGAATCACTGATTATAGAGTCAGAAAAACATATGTAAATTTATTGCACGTGCATATTAAACATCAAGTTCCTTCTTCACGCTACAGAATTCATTGCTTTTGCGCAAATAAAGCATCTCTAAGAAGGGCCTCAAGGGCTACTGCAAAGCATGTGGCTGCTGATGGACTGAAATTCCACTTATTACACCTCTTCTCCCATGATGGGATCAAAGTACCTTCTCGCCTCTGAGGCGCCTTTGTGAACCTCACAGGAACTATTCCACAGCATGCTTTTGTTCAGATCCAGGAACTCACTCGGGCTGGGCCTCGTAGCCAAGCAGGGATGTGAAGTGTCGAGGTCTCCTGAGGACGGCTGTCCTTGAATCTGGAGCAGATGGTTCAGCAGTCATGAGGACACAGCTCCTCAGAAGCCGCCGCCTTCAGATGCCTGATAGGAGCTCGGCCAGTGGCATGAAGAGCTGCACAGGGAGAGACAGATCCAGCAATCACTATGCTTTCCTGGAGTAACAGTGTGCCCTGCACCATGCTAGGCACTGGGATAGTGACAAGGACACTGATACGATTGGGAACCCACACATAAACCCATATGCAGACTATAGCCAAAACTATAACAAAATCAAGGATCAGCAAATTACTCTCTTTCCAGTGATTATAGACCACGGAAAAAGAGGAAAAGTACACTCAAAACACACGTTTTGGATATTCATTTCTACTCTAAAAAGTCCCCCAAACAATAGCCATTTATCTTGTCTCAGGTTCTGTGGGTTGACTGGGCTCGGCTGGGTGTTTTTCTGCTCCACGTGGTGTCTGTCACCTGGGGCTGCAGTTCTCTGCAGGCACCTCTCAGCTGGGACATCCAAGAGAGCTCACTCACATGGATGATTAGTGCTGGTTGTTGCCTGGCGCTGCTCACCAAGCACCTTGATTCTCCTCCACAGAGCCCTTCTTGTGTAGAGTTGCCAGACAAAATCAGGACACCCAGTTAAATTTGAATTCCAGAGAACCAACCAATAATTTTTAGTGGTAGTATGTCACATGCAATGTGCCTTTATTTGAAATGGAAATTCAACTTGGTCTCCTTTATTTTATTTGCTAAATCTTGACAACCTGGGGGAGGAGACTGTGAATCTGTAAGTTTAACAACCATCTGAAATGACAACCCCAATGGGGCAAGTCTGAGGAAAATGAGAAGATCAGATTGGCAATAAAGACAAAACTGGCAATACCGCGCCTTGGTCGGATGAAGGGGAAATGGACGCTGGCATACACATTGGTGTCAAATGGGCATATCCATTTTCCGGGGCCCATATTATTATGGCTTAATAACTGGAATGGTCTTTGATACAGATGTCCTACTTCCACCCACAGGGGAATTTCAGAAGCGGGTTTAGACAATGATACCGAGGTGATTCTTGCCTGCCATCCAGTTAGGGGACCTGGCTATGGGGGCAGGTCAGGAGCCATGTAAGTGTCTTGCTCCAGAGAGGATATGCAGCTAACACTTACGGAGCAGATGGGTAGCCAACCCCAGTGGAGCATTCTTCATGTTAGTGGCTGGATTTATTCCGCAAGACAACCCTGCTGATGAGGGATCACTATCCTCTCTTCATGGATGTATGTGACTCCAAAGTTCATGCTCCTGAGCACAGAGTCAGATAGCAAAGAGTTTGCTCCCTATGTCCACTACTAGAGGCGGGGGTGGGACCTGACATCCTGCGCACCATTAGATACTAGTGGCAGAGCTTTAGCAAAGGTATCAGGACAACTAAGGTGCTTAATCTCGGTTCTCCCTGTGTTTACCTCCCTGCACCAGGGAGCCAGGCCTGGTGCCCGTTCCTCTTGCCTCCAGTTAGGTTTATGAGGGGGCTGGAAGCAGAGGCTCTCTGAAGCCCGGGTTTCCTCCGTCCTTGGTAAACACTTAAACTTACAGTAAAGGTTGGGCTGTCTGTACCTGGTAGCGAGGGGAGGGCTTCCGAGGACACAGAGAAGGAGAGAAAGGGAGATTTCTTCCACGGAGAAATGAGGTCAGAGATCTGTATGTCCCTACAGGAGTAGAGATCCAGCACTGCTCCATATCAGTGCTTGTGGTGGTTCTGTGGATGGTCCATCGAGGCTGGGCAACCAGCAGTGAGACAGATTTTCCCATTTGGATCAAGGTGTCAGGGGGCCTGAAGACACTGAGTCAGCTGTGTTAACGGTCAGCTCAACCCTAAGCAATGTGGACAGATGAGTGATGACGGCAGAGGCCTTGACTGGCTGCATCAGGAGGACAAGCTCCCACAAATGGGACTGCTTTGTCACAGAGCATTAGCATTTAACATTTTAAATACTTACTGTCTAGTTGACTTTACAGTCTTTTTGTTAGTGTAAAGCTCAAAGAATTACAAGACAAGAGCACCTGTTTCTGCAGATCTGAGTACATAATGGGTTTTAATTTGGCAGTATTTGCTAATCTGATATCCTGGTACTATAACGTCAGATTATTCTTCGTTTTTCCCTGTAAATGGCATATTTCATATTTGTGCCCCAGAATAAATCCTGGAATAATTCCAGAGTTTGAAAAGGAAACCTGATCAGCAACTATGTGTTTATGCTGCATCTTCTTTAAGTGGAAAACTGGGGCTATGAGAACTCCATACACTGTTGGGGGACAATTAATTGGCACAACTGACTTACAGAGACATTTGGAAGCATCTATGGGAGAAGAATGTGAGGTCCCCATCATCTGCTGCACTCTTAGGTCTGCCATGCAGAGAGTCTTGAGCACCTGTGCCCCAGGAAATGTCTGCAAGAATGGTCACAGCAGCATGGTAGTCCTATCAAAACAGCCCTACGGTCACCTTGTCAGGGAAGTTGCAGCAAAGCTATTTTCGGAGGGAAAAATGTTGCACACGGACACTTACTCCATGATCTTACATATATTTTTATAGATGAAAGATGCAAATAATTATGTATGTGCATTATTCTCTCGCAACAACTCTGTGTGAGGATGGCACCAAAATTCCTATGCGACAGATGGCAAACTCAGACTCACTGATGGAAAATCAATCTTCCAGAGTCATCGATTAAGAAGCAGGAATGGTGTTTGACTTCTTCCCCTCCCCCAAAGGACGCTCAGCTGTCTTCTTCATAGAAGATGACCTTCTAGAGCTTGAAAACTTGTCGTTTTACACATTTCTCGTATTGTGCCCATGTGTGTATCATCCCTGGCCCCTCTCTTTGAAGAAACTGATGGTGCTGATAAATCCCCATGGAGCATGGTCCTGTAGGGGGTTATGGGTTGTGTCAGGGTCAAGGGCCTGTGATTCCTGCCTCCTCTTTATCTGCACTTTCTCTTCATTTGGGGGCTCAGTGGGAAGCTGCTTTTCCAATATCCATCTAGAAGATAAATAAGGAGACATAAAGTGATGGGGAATTACAGGAAATGGTTGATGATCCTTTTCTTTCACCCCAGATTCCTTGGAAAGCCCATCCTGCAACAGAGAAATGGCCCCAAAGCTTCACTTATTATGTAAGTGTGAGCACATGCTACTTCTTACTGCCACGTTTCCAGGTGGTCTCTATTGCCGTTATGCTGTTTGGTTTAGCTAATAGCCGTCACTCTCTGGGAAGGAGGAGAAAAGTAGGCCAGGCCTAACATGTGTTGAATTCCTACCACGTGCCATCTCCTTTGTAGAGGGTTTCTCGTTTACCCTTCCTTATGGTTCTGTAAGGAGGGCATCATGGGTCCCCTTTTACAGATGACAAAGGGAAGGCTAACAGAGCCTGAGTGAGTATTCCAATATCATACACCACAGCAAGGGCAGGGATGGAGTTCCAGATTTTGCCCTCATCACAATATTCCATGCATTCTCATCAGAAGCCATATCACCCCCAACAGTTGGAAATTGGTGTTTGAGTGTAGGGTGGAGGTATCCATTACAACAACTAGTGGCACTACAAAGGACCACGGTACATCAACAGTTAACACTTCAGCTGCACTATTAAAATTTCGCATTCTAGACAAAAGGAGTTGATAAGGAAGAACGTCTAAAAACCCTCCAAAGCAGGGTGATAATGAAAGAAGGTTCAGGACTATTTCATATACCAGTGACCTGTTCTGTAGATGGCTGGCCACCAGGGCTTGGAGACTGGTCATTTTATGCTCTGCCATGGGTGCTCTCTCAACAACCTCTCTTGGTGATGAGGATGATGATGATGGTGATAGTGGTAACTGAAGTGTAATTCTCCACATACGACCGAGACATCTGGGTGTGGGGACCACGTGAATTTACTGTTTTTTAAGGTGGCAGACAGGGGCCAAGCCCGAAGATCAAGTGTTTCTTCTGGGAAAGATAATCTGCAGGGCGGGATATCAGTGCTGGCAAAACTCATGTAAGCATGTGGTACTCTCAATTTTATCTCCCCTTAATCTTAACATGTATTTGAGTGACCTATTATTAAATCCACAGTCTACATCAAGGTACAGTCAGGGGAACTGCTCCGTGAATGTCTGCTCTGTAGTGAAACCTGGAATTACTCTAAAGATTTCCCCATTGTGTCCTGAAGCCCCCAGGTGTCCAGTTGTCCTAATCTTATTTTGGCACTGACACTTGATGCCGCCCAGGCCATTGTTTATTTTTTTATAGTGAGCTGTAGCACTTTTAAATTCTAATACTGAAAACTTTATAATGCTGTGAATGCCAATTGCTTATTCTCACTGCCTGCTGCCCCATTTGGGACTCTGAGAGCTGTAGAGAGGAGCTGGCTGTCAGGATAGAGCTGAACAGGTTTCCAAAAGTGTTGGAAAGGTTGGAAACCCACAGGTCCTTACTACAGCTCTAGAAGAACGCTTCCTCTGTAGTTCTGAAATAGTCCCAATCCTCATTCCTAACATAAACATTGGCAGAGAGCACTGGGCTATTGCACAGCCTCTAGGACTTAAATCAAGGAAATAGAACCATTGTCTCTGCTGAGGAGAAAGAGGGATGTGGGATACGTAGGGTCTGAAACTGTGTGTGTGAATGGGTAGCATCTTAAGGACTGGAGGAATCATTCAGTGGAATTGGGGGACGTTCCTCTTAATGCATGACCAAAACCCTTGGTGAAATCCTAGGGCTGTGAAAACAAAGAGTGTGAGTATGTGAACCAGTTTTCCTCATCCTCCCTCCCTGATTCCCTTTCTCATGACATCTCTCACTCTCCCTCTAAACTCAGCCCATGCCAGAGGACTGAAGTGAGCAGTCTGTAAAGACAGTCATCCAGTGTCTAAGTGTGTGTGCGTGTGCTTAACCACTTTCTTAGGAGGCATTTCTAGGGGGTCATTGCAGGCCCAGAGGTGTGCAGTCCTTCAAAGATTTTCCATGTTTATTGCCAATCTAACACCTAGAAAGGTTTTGGCAGTTGACATTCCATGAACTTGGATTGAGATGATTGTCTAAAGTTCTGAGTCAGGGAAGGGATTGGGGCACAAAGTGAGTGAACTGACTCTGGTGTAGAAGTGAGGAGGAGTAGAACTTTATACTCATTATGGAGGTAAAAGAGTCGCAGGGGGAAGCACAGGACTTGAGGTCAGCAGGGCTGGACTCCAGTTCAAGTTTTACCAAGTGTATGTGAAAGCAAATCAAGGATGTTGCTCTAGAGACACTAGCCATTCTTAAGTAGCAAATGAGTCCCAAAGCAGCATCCTATTAGCCAGTCTTGATCCAAGTCCTCGCCAACAATCCAGGGCCACTGCCGTGTAAGAGACAGTGAGGCCCTTTACCTCCTGTGTCATTTATACCTGGTCCTAAAGGTGGAGAAACCTATGCTTATTGAGCAGTGTTTTTTACTTCCCTCTGCAGAGAGCAAGCGCTCCACCCCACATCCTGAATGGACACCTGAGGGAAATCTCTGAATAATCCCTCAAAAAAAAAGTAAAATTCTCCATGTTCTAACAAGGGACAGGGGACTGATATAGAAAGCTATTGAGCATTTCCAAATGCCCTGCTTCAAATCTTTCTTTGGAATTGTTTCATGCATATCAGACGGAACTATAGAGCACCATTATTGCTTGCAGGAACTTGGGGGTATATATCTTGATCTTTAACAGCACAAGACCCCTGGGGGTGGAGCATGCTGGACATTCAGTAGACACCTACTTGTTGATGAGTGGACCATAGTGGGAAGATGAATCATTGTGTGGAAATAATGGGGTCAGTAGTCAGAAATAGCACAACCACAAATGCCCTCCAAACCTGGGAATCATTCTGCATCCTGTTTCCCATTACTCCTGGACTTGAGTCATAATTAGGAAAATTTTCTCCAGTTCCAGATTATAGAGGAATTCATCTATGTTTTCTTTTAATACTTGTATTGTTCCATTTTCACACTTAAACTTGAAGTATTTGAAATTTATCCTGATTTAGGACAGAGGAATAGGACCATTTTTACCTTCTTAAATGTATGATTTTTTACTTATCACAATGCCACTTCTAAATCAATCATATCTCCAATGATTTGAAATATTACCTTAATCACCTTCTAAATTTCCAAATATAATTAAGCTTGTATCAGTATCTTTTCCCCTCCTTCACTAGTCTTTCTGTCAATTCATGAGCCAATACCACCTTCTTATATTGTACATATTTTATCATATGCTTTAGTATTGAATAGGACCAACTGCCACCCCCTCCCATCACTCTACTTTTTCAGGGTTATTTGACTATTCTTGCTATTTATTCTGCCAAATAAATTGTATAATCAACTTATCTAAGCCCGTAGAAAGAGCTAATGGTATTTTATTGGGATTTCATCAAATTAATAAACTAACTTAGGGTAGTTGGCACCTTTATGATACTGAGTCCCTTCTCAAGAATATTATGTGTCTTCCTACTTCTTCAAGTCTAATTTTGTACTTTTTTACGTATTGTTTGTTGCTCCCTAAGTTTGTCCCCAATCATTTTCTTATTGTCCTTTATGCCTTCTAATTATTTTTTTGTTTCTGCATATGAAGGCTATTAGAGTTTTGATGTTGATAGTATAACCTCCTAGTTCCCTAAATTCTTGTTTTGTAAGTTGTAGCTTTTCCATTGTTTCTTTGGGTTTTTCCATGTCTAATCATATGATAGAAGTATAGAGAATTCTGCCTCTTCCTTTGCTTCTAATTGTTTGCTCTTGTTAACTGTATTCATAATATCAACCACACAATTTCAAATATTATTGGAGATAATGGACATCTTGTCTTGTTTTTGTCTTTTTAAAGACAGCCTTTAGTTTTCTCCAGTAATTAGGATGCTGGCTATTTGTCTGAGGGAGATATATATATATATATATATATATATATACACATATATATATATAAATTCATGTTAAGAAAGTATCCACCAAAATTGCTTTTGTCTTGAGTTCTTTTGCATGAGTGGATGAGTGGAAGAACATGTATGGCTATTGATTTTGTCAAATACCTTTTCTGCATCTATGGAAGTAATCATGTAATTTTTCGCTTTGACTCTGTTTATACAATAGATAGATTATTGGATTTCTTGACATTGCAACATCTTTGCAATATTAGAACAAGCTGTGCAATTTTAGAACTGAAATATATTAGTCAGGGTTCTCCAGGGAAGAGGAATATATATACACAGAGGGGGAGGGAGAGAGAGAGAGAGAGAGAGAGAGAGAGAGAGGTGATGTTTGAAGCTTGGTAAGTCAAAAATCTGCAGAGTAGACTGCCAGGCTTAAAACATGAGGAGGAGTTGTAGTTCTAGTCCAAAGGCGATCTGCTGGCAGAATTCCTTCTTGCTCAGGGCATATCAGTCTTTGTTCTATTAACACCTTCAACTGATTGGATGAGACCCACTCACATTATGGAAGATAATCTGTTTTACTGAAAGTCCACCAATTTAAACAATAATTTCATCCAAGAAATACCTTCACAGAAATGTCTAGAATAAATTTTGACTAAATATCTGGGTAGTGTGGCCCAGTCAAGTTGACACATAAAATTAATTATTGCATGAAATATACAGTAACTGAAATAAAAACTGAATGAATTAACTCAACAGAAGAACGGAGATGAAAGAGAAAAGATTCAGTGAGACTGAGGATAAAACAATAGAAATTAACCAAGTTGAATAACAAAGAAAATATGCTAAAAAATATAGAAAAAGCCTCAAGGACCTGTAGGACTGTAAGAAAATGTCTAATATTTATGCCATTGTTATCCTGGATGGAGAGGAGAAAGAGTGCGTGAGAGAAAAAGTACTGGAACAAATAGTGGCTGACGACCTTCAAATTTGGCAACAGACCTAAACAAGCTGAGAAAATTCCAAACAGAATAAACCTAAAGAAATCCATAAAAAGACATATCATCAAACTTCAGAAAACTAAAGACAAAGACAAAAACCTTAAAAGCAGGGAAAGAGAAAAAAATTCATTATCTATGGGAGAAAACAATACAAAGGATGGCAAATTTTTCATCAGAAGCCATGTAGACCAAAAAGACGTGGCATTTTTCAAATGCTAAAAGAAAAGAACTGTCAATCTTGAGTGTTATTACCAGATAAATTATACTTCAGGAATTAACAGAGAGATAAAGACATTCTCAAGTGAAGAAAAACTATGAGAATTTATCACCAGCAGATGGACCCTAAAAGAATGGCTAAAGAAATTTCTTAAAACAAATGGGTATTTATAAAAGAAGGAATCTAGGAACATCTGGAAGGAAGAAAGAACAGGAGAAAAAACCAAAAATATGGTTAAATTAGTAGACTTTCCTTCTCTTGTTGAAACATCTAAATTCTTTTTGATGGTTGAAGAACACATGTAACACTCCCTGATACGTTCCTCAATGTATGTAGAGGAAATATTGAAGATTATGCTGTATAAATGGTGGATAGTCAAGGGACTTTATTGACCATGTCAATGGAAAGAATTGAACATGCAGACGCTCACCACTACTCAGGGCACCTGTTACCATGCACGTATGAATCAATGCATGAATGGTGGATATCCTGGGATAAGGACACATGTTTTGCCCATTTTCTGAATACAAAAGATCTGACATCATCTCCTTGGAAACTTGTTACCTTAGCCTCAATGTTCTTTCCTCTTCCCTTACAAAATATCTCTATTGTAACGCAGTACTTTCCATCTGTTTCAATTTGTCTTAACACCACTAATTACATTTAGTAAAATCCATTCACTGGGTATTAAAAACTTCTGCTCCGAATTCAGAGGACTCAAGGAAGCCCAGGAATGATGCTTTGAATTTTCATTAACCCTTACCTGCAGTATGTGGGCAAAAAGATGCATTTAGAAACAAACGAAAGGGGCATTGTGGGTCTAATTTGTAAACCATTGAAGCTCTCCAAAAAGAAACTAGCAGCTAGTACTTATTAGTACATTCTTCCACTAACCATTCCAAATTCCTTTTGCCTTCCGCTGTTATGGTTCTTTACCTGGTGGGGTACCAAATCCTTCATTACGGCAGGATCTGAGCCATTAGTAGTCCGTCCTGAATTGCTGTTGTTTTATATTGACTTGAATCACAGGGCACAGTAATACTATGAGATACTCTAAAGGATATCCCGTATTCCAGACAAACTTCCTTACTTCCATCGTGGAGGAGTAGTCCAATCCCCCACTTTTAATCAGGACCAGTCACTCCATCCAGTACAGTAAATCCTGTCTTTGCCTGTTGATTCAGGGATATGAAGAGATCATAATAGCTGGCTGGCAGTCTTAACTTTCAGTTTAATGGAATCATTGTTGTGTCTATTGGTGGAAGCATGCCTCCCTTTAGAACTAAGACCTGTAGACAGGAGAGGACAAGATGGCAGGAATAGAAAGCAAAAATTTTGCTAGTGGGTTGCTAGAGATAGTGAGTGGTACCAGTCCCATTTCCAAGCAATGATTGATAGACCTATGAACCCTAGCTATGAGAGAAATAGCACTGTATATTGGATGCTGATTTAGAGCATACACAGCCTGCTGGAGAATCTTGTTCTAGCCCTGCAATGTATTGCCACCTAACTGGCACTGTAATTGAGTCTTCAAAAAACCATTACACCATTCTACCAAACCAGCTACTGCATGATGGTGGGGAACATGGTAAGACCAGTGAATTTTGTGAGCAGAGGCCCATTGCTACACATCATGTGCTGTGAAGTGATTTCCTTGGTCAGAAGCAATGCTGTGTAGAATTCTGTAAGTGGATAATGGATTCACTGCTTATCCCCAGTGGATAGGGTGTTCTGTATGTCAAAGGAAGGTAATTTTGGCAGAAGCTTTGAGTACAGGGAAGGCAGATCCATATCCAGAGTATTCCAGTAAGAAGACAGCGCTGCACCTTCCGTGATGGAAGTGATCCAGTGTAATCAACCTCCCCCCAGGTAGGTGACTGTTCAGCATCCATTTTGCTGAGGCCAGCATAACCTTCTTCCCTGGCACCATGACCACTTTGTTCATGAGCCTATGGGGCAATGACAGGAGTTGCTGCAGAAAGAAGCTGATTGATTTCCACAAGACAGGTCATCCTATCCATTTGTTAATTAAAATCTTCCTCTCTTGGGGTCACCCTTTGCTGAAGATTCATATGGGGAAAAAATATCTTCATGTCTTTCATCCATTTAGAGAAGTCCATCCACATATCTCTTCCCCAGACTTCCTTGCTACTGATTTTCCAATTATGTATCTTCCATGTTTTTTGACCTTCCAGTGAAACCATTGGCCACAGCCCATGACTTCCACTTACCAAGATCTACCTGGCTACAGGCACTGCTGTGTGCCCAATATGCCAGCATCAGAGACAAATACTGAGTCCCTGATATGGCACCATTCCTTGAGAGTAAACAGCCACCTAGCTGGAGGCAGGATGATTACATTAGATCACTTCCATCATGGAAGGGGCAGTATTTTGTTCTTACTGGAATATGTTCTCACTGGAATACTCTGGATGTGAATTTGCCTTCCATGATCACAAAGCTATTGCCAAAACTACCATCCTTGGACTTAGAGAATGACTTATCTACTTTCATGGTATTCCACACATAGCATTGCTTCTGAATAATGAACTCACTTCACAGCAAATGAAGTGTGGCAATGGGCCTATACTCCTGAAATTCACTGATCTTACCATGTTCCCAAACATCATACAACAGCCAGCTTGATAGAACAACACCTATACAGGGGATTCAATGTTATCTAGTAAAATTACTTAGGAATTTACTCTTATCCAAAATAAACAATGCAAAAAGAAAAACAGCAAGAGCACAAGGCTGTTCCAGGAAGAACAATTCCTAACAGTAGAAGACTAGAAACAAGACTAATATTCACCAATAGGGAGATGGTTGAATAATATGACGTACATCTACATCAGCCAAAACTATGTCACCATAAAAGGCAATAGAGACTCCCCTCTACACTGCTGTAGAGTGATACCTGGGATACATTGTTAAGTGAAAAAAGAAAGGTGCAGAAAAGTGCATAGAGCTGCTACATTTGAATACAGTATCTACTAGCCACCCTTTGCTCTTCATATTTAAAGGTATTTAATTTAAATAAAATTTACAATTTAGTTACTCCAGGGATGGGGGAGCAGGAAGAATAGAAGCTGATGATGTATATTTTCTTTAAAATATAATACATATTGGCCGGTGGGCTAGTGGTTAAGCTACACGCACTCCACTTTGGCAGCCTGGGTTCAGTCCCGGGATGTGCACCTACACCATTCGTCTATCAGTGGCCATGATGTGGCAGCAGCTCACACACAAAATAGAGGGACATTGGCAACAGATGTGAGCTCTGGGCAAATCTTACTGAGCAAATAAATAAATACAATACAATACAATACATATTTACTGGCTGCATGAACTGCGGTCAGAAACAATGATCGATTTAGTGGCACTGAACAATTCTAATATCCAGATTGATTCCTCTAAAGTCATTTCTCACTGAAACGAAACCAGGCTTCTTTGGAAAAATGGTGGCTTTCAGGTCTGGGGTAGAGTTTGTTACAGGTGAGTCGGCCAAACTATCACATCTGAAAGCAGGTCAAAAATATTCAGAGGCCAACCTGAAGAAGCTCCCACTGGCCAAATATAGAACAATTTGAACATCAAATAAAATAATAGGTGCAATAGAATATACACATCAAATATACAAATGTTTATGAATTCCTGATGACAGTCTAAACGAAAAAAAAAACAAAAACAAAAGAAAACCAACTTACTGTTTATCTTTGGAGGCTGCTAGGGAAACAACTCATTATTCTGAAAAGTGGAAATGCTGCCTAAGAATTAAGCATTCATCCTACCCTTCTGGTGCATACCACACTCACCATAACTCTGTGTACTGATAATACTCCCAGAGTGTCATTTTTCAAAGCAAACAAAATCCCTGATGACAGGTACTTGGTTTGTTCCCCAAAAATGGGCAGAGTTCTGCAGGTTGTCTGGATCCCAGTCTAGTGTCTAGTATGATTTCTCAAGTGGTGGCCTGAAGAGTAAAGGTGATTTATTTTCAGCAAAAGAAAAGGGACCTAGGGCAGTGCAGGGGCATTACTGGCGTGGAGATCAAACCAGTGCATTGCAGTTGCCAAAGAAACCTGATGTCAGTATGGTGACCTTGACAACTTTTCTATAGAGACAGACATGGCCTGGCGAGAACAGTGGGGTCACACCTTCAGGTGTTTGGGACTCAGCCGAGGGTGTGGGTCCCCACGGTGAGGGCTGAACCATTCTGGGGTATGGGGAGACAAAGGGATCCAGATTCAAGTCACCTCTTACATGCATTGGTACTCGGTGCCCCAACTGTCTCATAGGTAAAGCCATTCAGGTCTTGCCAGGCTACAGTGAGTATGGTGTCCCGCTCTAGGGGTGTCCTGGAGATAGTTTCCTTCTAAAGGCAGGAGTGCAGGTTGTGAGACAGGTAATGGCTCTCTCTGAGCCTCAGGTCCCCCCTCAGTCAAATGGGAATAAGAATGATTAACCCACAGGATCACTGGGAACTTTCAGTGATAACACACAGGTAAGCCCATGGCCCTGTGGTTATTGCGGGATCGTAAATGTTTGTATGAATTCAGGCCACTTGTTATTGTTTTCAACTTTGTCATTCGGGGACAGAGGAGGAACAGAGAAGAAAAAGGTCCTGTTGAGAAGCCCATTCTAATATGTGGTTGTTACGATCACTACTCAATTGTATCAGTGTCATTGTCACCATCCCAGTGCCTAGCATGGTGCAGGGCACGTAGTTACTCCAGTAAAGCATAACGATTGCTGGATCTGTCTCTCCCTGTGCAGTTCTTCATGCCGGTGGCCTGGGCTTGAAACCAAGGACAAAGGAGTTAAAGTTTCCCTGGGTTTGGATGAAACTGTGCCTGTAGTCACAAGGCTAAAGTGGGAAACAAAGTAACCAAATCCTCTGAGCTAGCTTTGCAGAACAGCAGGAGGAGCACTAATAAGAGAGTGGCTTGCTGACAGCCCTCTATTTGACTAAGCATCACACAGAAGCATTGAGATGCTAAAATGTCTGTAAGCTTCACACATCACAGGCTAAAAATCCACCACATGCCACACATAGAAGGCCCCTGAATTTGCACATGAAATGTGTGAAGAAATACGAAAGACAGCCAGCCCTGCACAGAGAACTCTTAGAAATTTAGCCCCCAAGGCCCCATACTCCCCGTCCCCATCTTATCCCCACAATATGATTTGGAAAAATGCTTAGAACTGCATGTAATCAAGGTCATCTGTAACCAGTAGAAAGAATAACTTGTTAGCAGAAAATTTATGTCCTCTCCCCAGAACAGTTCTTTCTGTCCCAGATAAGGAAGTAACTGCTGTTTTCTTAGATTCTTCAGGAAAGTTGCATTCAGCAGATCTGAAACTTTTTGTCTACAGAGAGGTGCCCAGTGGTCTGAGGTCATCTATCACCTGACACTCCTGAGCTCCCCCATTTACCTTGTATAAGTCATAATGTAGTCCACCATCTTCTGATGAGCCAGCTCATCGCTTAATAAAGTTCTTTCTCTGCCACGACATACTTGGCCTTTTATCTCATGGTGAGCAGATCGAGCCCTTGCTCAGTGACAAGCTCATATCAGTTGTCTGATGGAGGTGGGCTCCGTGGATCTGTGTCATGATGGCTGCGGAAAAATCTGCTCCAGATTTAAGGACAGTGGTCCACAGGAGACCCCAACACTTCACATCCCTGGTTGGATCTGACCAAGTGGGTTCATAGATCTGACCAAAAGCACGTTGTGGAACAGCTCCTGTGAGGTTCACAAACTAGCCTCAAAGTAGGGAAGCCACTAGAATTTCATTGTGGGAAAAGAGCTTTAGCAGGTGGAATTTCATTTCATCAGCAGCTCCACGCTTTGGAGTAGCCCTTGAAACCCATCTTAGAGATGTCCTCTTTTGTCTGAAGCAATAAATTGCCCAGCTTGAGGAAGGAACTTGATCTTTAACATGCATTTGGAATACACATGCCTAGCAATTTGAGATTGAACATGGATTCCTCTCTGGTACCCATGATTTATCAAGCAAAGAATTGAAAATGTTATATCCTTGGAAAATGATTATAATGCTATTTAAGAATGTCTGTTTGTTTAGGGAATGTGGCTGAACATTATAACAGGGAAATCTCTATGGTAATTATTACTTTAGAAAATAGTAAATATTGTAACTGACATTTTAAAGCTAACACTTGCAAAATTTCTGGCATTTAAAGAAAATTATTATAGAATGGACAAAGCATCAAAATTCATTTTTGCATGTACATATTCACTTGTTCCAGCACCATTTTTTGAAAACACTGTTTGTTGTCCTCTACTGAACTACTTTGAATCTTTATCGAAAGTTAGTTTTCCGTATATGTGCGAAACTATTGCTGGACACTTTATTCTGTTCCCCTGAGCTATGTGTCTCTCTTGATGCCAATACCCCACTGTCTTTATTACCTCAGGCTTACAATGACGCTTGAAATCAGGTAGTGTTTATCCATTAACGTTGTTCCTTTTTTTTTTTGAAAGTTGATTTTCTTAATCAAGATCTTTTGCCTTTCCATGTGAATTTTACAGCCAGGTTGTCCATTTCTTTAAAAATATCTAGCAGGGTTTTCATTGGGATTGCATTGAATGTATAAATCAGTTTGGGGAGAGTTTCCACTCCTACAATACTGAGTGTTCAGACCCAAGGACACGGCATATCTGTCCATCTATGTAGGTTTCCTCTAATTTCTCTCAGAAATATTTCATAATTTTCATAGTACAGACCTTGGACATATCTTGGACAGATTACTCCTAAGCGTTACACACTTTCCCATCTTTAATTGACCAAGCTTGGGTTCTGTTCTGGCTCAGTGACTGCTTTGGGATTTGGTGCAGAATGAGCATCCATTTGTAATTTCTGCACGATTCACTTATTACAATGATAGTTTTCAAGCGTTGCTTTTCTAATTCATTATCCCTTCTATATTTCTTATGTGGCGCTCACATTTAGAGTGAGCTTTCCCTGCTCTCTTATTTAATTATGTATGTATGTATTTCTTCAGTTATTTATATATGACCCATTGACTCCTACTTTGCTTAAAAGTTAACCAATTTAGAAGCATTATTTATTTTCATGTTCAAAGTGTACCAAAATTAGCTAGTGGAAGCCCCTTCAAGTTGTCATTTTGTGTTAATTTGACACCTCCCTTGAGTTCTGTGAGCAGTTACTTTCCTCTCTGAGCCTGACTAGTTCTCCATTTGTAGAAAAGAAGTAATTATGCTCACCTGAAAGTTTCACTTTGAGGACTTGAAGAAGAAAAGTCTGAAAATAACCTACCACATGTGGCATCTGGTAGACTCTCTTTCAGCAAACATCAATTACCCATTCCAACTTTTCCACTTTCATTCTGTCAATCCAATGCCTCTGACATTAAATAGCATGGCTACCAAAGAGAATACTTGGAAGTGTAACAGCAAGAAGAAATAAGCCCCCATTTCTGTGAAGCGTGAGCTTCAGTGTCACTGCTGTGTGCAAGAGGGAGCAGCATGATGGAGCTGGGGAAGAGGCAAAGCGTCATTGCACAGCTTCCACTGGACTGAGTGGGGACAGGCAAGGACATCCTCACTTTTTTCTCCTGTTTTCCATGTGCTTTCCTTCTTCTCACTTTCCTCTCTATATCTTGTGCTATCTTTTCCTCAGATTTTTGCTTTTGGTGTAACACCAGAGAATAATATGGAATCTGTGTGAGAAACAGGAAATGGTAGAGAAAACTAAGCGCGATGCTGAGTTTGCTAGACATGTCACTGGAACAACAATGAAGAGATCAGGGTCTCAACATTGGGACATGTTAGGTAAGTCACTACCCTCCTACCAGCCCGTTTTGAAATGTTTGTTTGATTTTTATACAGATTTGGTGAGGCTAACAGATCAAGAGATGATTTCCATTGAAAAGATAGTTTGTTACTCACCATTCTCAAGAGGAGGGGACATTTCATGCCACATAGAGGCCATGTGGGGAAGCACTAGGGTCTGTTGGGGGCAAAGAGAGTGAGAGGAAATGGCGGTCAATAACATTTATTGTGGTTTCTCTAGGAAGGAATGGGCACGGCAGGGTGAGCATAGAATTAGCTAGTTTGAATAATTCTGGGGGGCTCTGGGGCATAGGGTTTGTCCCTAGTTGTCTGGTACCTGGCCATGTGATGATTAGGGCAGCAGGATTTTGGTGATGAGTGTGCGAGCCCAACAGAGGAGGTGTTGGGGATGTGGGCCCATGATTCATTGGTTTGCATATGAAGGACACACTCTAGCTGTTTACTCTCTGTAGGAATTAGCTAACTCTGGGAGGGACAGGCCCTCCAGGGTCAGCAAGGCCCCAGATGTCAAAGCATAAGAATAAAAAGTAATGTCTAATACAAAGCCTGGTCTATACAATGTAATACCAATACTCAGTCTTCCCAACCACCCAGGAATGTTGTGGAGTTCAAGCGTGATCCTATGTGAGAAAGTAACCCGCGTCCTTAGGTGCGAGGGAGGTACTGGTGCACATTCTGGTAGTTAGATCAACTCTGCCACTCCACATGCCACAGAATGCTGCATGGTAGGCATTAAATTAATGGCACACAAATGTTAGCTATTTAGGTCAGGATTTTTCCAAGTGTGGACCATGGACCTCTTTATCAAATTCTTCAAGGAACGATCGTTAAAATTCTAGATTCCAAGGCTCACGGTTGGTCAGCTAAATCGAAACCACGGAGGTCGGGTGGGAGGTGTCTACATTTTGAGTAATTTCTTCAATTGGTTCTGGTACTCATTCAAGTTTGAAAAGCACTGCTGTAAATTTATACCAAAAACTTCTTAAAATTTTGAATCCTCAGAGATCTAAGTTTGTTGTCAATTTTTGCTGCCACTCAACTTTAAATATTTCTCTGCTCAGTGTGTCAAACAGGTAATAATTCCTTTATTTAAGTAATATTTATTCAGTGATTTATATGTGAATTACCAGGGACACAGCACTGAAACAAGCCAGTCAGCGACTTTGGAGTTTTAATTCTAGAGTAAGAAAACTGGCAGTAAGTAGACAAAGAAATTAAAAACTGGAATAATTTCATATAGAGATTAGTGCTTTGAAGAAAAACACATAAGTAGAGTAGAAAATGACTTAGACAGAGATTATTATAGATGGGATTTTCAGTGAAGCACTTTCGCAGGAAGACACATTTGTACTGAGTCCTGAAGGACAAGAAGTCCATGCAGGCCCCCTCAACTGGAAGAGGAGGCCTTACAGGTAGCAGAAACTTCATGTCATCTCAGGTGGACCGTTACATGACTAAATGGGAGAAACCACCCTCCTAGAGACAAGACAGACACATAATCTGTTCAGAAATCTATCACTTTGAGCTAAAAAGGGATAACAGAAAGTAAGACCTCTGGTTCACACCCATGAGAAGAACCAAGAGTGAAACTTTACAAAGGTTGCCTCATCCTTCACTCTCTGTTAGAGAGATTCTGTCTGGAGGAGAGAGTAGCCTGTTACTGATATGCAGCAGGACACATGTTTGGGTTGCAAGTTGCCTCAGTTTCTCAAGGTAGCAGCATCTCCTCACTCAATCGCATCATTTCCTGCTTCAATGCTGGGTTTCCAGGATTCAGGGTCAAGCATGGACTAATCTGGCTTGAAATGGAGTCCATTTGAGGTCATACGTCACCACCTCATAGCGTGGGTACTAACATCCATCTTGCACTCTATGGACATTTCTACGGATCCAGAGAGCTTCCCTCTTGGGATGTAGATACGGAATGGGACAGCAGTGCCTGGCATAGATACACGCATTAATAAATTAATGAGATGTAGATGCAGGAGTAAGCAGGAAAGGAAACTATGTATCTTCTCAGTCTTTTTATACACGTACGACTTTTTCAAAGAGAGTTGAGATCACAGTGTACTTACTGTTTTTTAATCTACTTCGAAGAAAATATTTTGTCTCTGTTTCTAAAAATTATGCCTTTTCATTGGGAAAATATAACCCATAGAAAATGGAGAAAGATGTCACCTGGGGATCAGAGTCAGAATTGCAGATGTGAAAGTGTCAACTAGGGTCTTGGTAAAGGGTAGGAGATTTGAGGGGATTTGAGAGGAAACAACCTTATCAATTACTGCTTCATGGCTCAAAACCTAAGGCTTTTTCCCCCTCTGTTCTGTGGCTGATATCCAGTATATCTCAAAGCATTATTACTCAGTTGCTCTTTTTAAAACAATGTGCTGAAGTACTACTTAATTATTTAAAATCACTGCAAAATGCAAAATGTCATGTTAAAAGAAAAAGTTAAAAATCAAATTGCATGTGAAAAGTTGAGGAAATTATTTACAACCTATATTCTGACATAGAATTTATATACTTGATATACGAAATACTCCTAATCAATAGAGATGGATCAATGATATCAAGGCAGAATGTACACATAAAGCAACGTAAATTCCCAATAAACACTTGTAAATATGCCAAATGAAACAAATTAAATAAAATGAAAATGAATTGTATTAATACAGAAAAGTTATAAAATATAACGTAGAATAAGACTGCATTCTACAAAAGACTATAGATCAAGGTGAGTATATAACTATGTAAGTGATTATAAGTAAGTGCGTTACACACAGTGGAAAATTATGGGAAAAAGGCACAAGTAAATTAATAGAGACTACTTTTGTATTATGGTGGGCAGAAGATGGGGCTATAGGGAGAGAGAATAATTTGTTTCTACATATACATTTCTATATTGCTTCATAACTGATAACCAATGAAAGGTACTAACCGATAATCAGACAAGGTTATTTAGATAAAGTTTTATAAACAGTAAAATCTTCAAATCAAGTCACAAAATGATAGTGCAGGAATACGTTTACTGACTTAGAAATATGTTCATATACTGCTGCATAAAAATAGCACATTAAAAAGGTTTCTTTGATAATAATTCAATGTGTGTGCACTAGTGTAAGTTAGAGGACATTTTTACTTTAAATTTCCATTTCTGTAGGGTTTAAAATATGGAGATTTGTGAATGAAAGATGGGAAATATAAATTATGGGGAACTGATTATAAATATGATGCTTTCATGTTTATTGCTTCAGAAATATATTCACCGTATAGGTTTTATGGGTAAAGAAGCAGATCAGGATAATTTATATGACAGTGTTCATGTGTATGGGGGAGTATCTGTGTGTTTCTATGTCTCAAACTTCTTCACAACACTATCCCCACACTAACTCATGCAGCTTTCTATTCAGTTCACTAAGAGGCTGGACTTCCAACCCTAGGGCTTGAAGATTCCAAGATGGACATAAATAGAGAAGGATGACTGTCAGTGTCTGGAAAAGTCCAGAAAGCTTTGGCCTATACAGTGGAATCCATGCATTTCTCTTTAGGTCATCTTACTTCACTTTTAACTTCTGTTTACTGCTAATTGACAAGTATGGGTGTTGAATAGAGTTGTTAGGATTCAACGAGGTAAACTGTAAAACACCCTTATGTAGTAGTTGGACATGTTAATATCCTACCATTCAGGTTCTCTTTCCAAAGGACAACAGTTTGTGCTGCTCCTGGGTCCAATCAACACCTCAAGGATCAGCCTGTCCATGTGACCCCCCACACCCAGGCCTCTTGGCCCACAGGGCAGGGTTTTATCCTACCATCATCTTCATGACCAATGGGAGCATGACAAAGCCCAGGTTCCACATCGGGGGAGTTTCTCACTATCAGTCTTTAAGCTCTGGAAATCCAGCCTTTAAATGGGAGGCTGTTGGTTGGTCTGTGGAGAAGGAAAGGGGTCGATGTCTGACCCTGGAAAACTTACATATTTTTGTGAATCTGATGTTGGCTATCTGCAAAATGGAAGCGAGGATGCCTTCTTCACAGACTTTTTGTAGGAAGAAAAGGAGGAAACCTGAAAGAATGACTGGCATGTGGGAAGGCTTTGATATATGTTACTCTGGCCCACTCTGCCTCCTCTGCCCCATAAAATGGAAGATGTGAAACATCATCTGGAAATGTAGCAGGAAGAAGTGAACTTTGGTCGCATCTCATCATTTCCTGTTTTCCACTTGCTTTCCTGTTTCCCTATTTTCCTTCTAGTTTGACCAGAAGCAATTTCTGATTAACCCCCAAGAAGAAGAAACAGTACAGAAGAGCAGAGGATAGGAACAAGTCAGCTAAACAGAAGATGGGAGTCATCAAACGTGTCTCAGTTGCCAGACCCATCAACTGACCACACGACCTTGAGTGATTGTCTTCCCCTCTGCTGGCCTCTGGCCTCTTGGCCTCTTTCCTAACAGAGAAGAACTCTCAACATAGAAACAGGGCTGAGGGGCATCGGATTTGGGCTCAGATGGACCTGGATTTGACCCTGGGAACCATTACTTGTTGGTTGCATGATGTTGACCAAATATTTTATCTACTTAGCTACTTTGTGCTCTTTAGTTACTGATATCTTTTATGGTTGTTTATTATTGTTACTCCTACCACTCATTCAAAGGGTGAATGATAGGAGTGGGGTTACATTGCCAGGTATTACAATTTTCTGAGAACCTATGATTTTATAACCATTGGATAGAGTGGTTGACGTACAGATTAAAAGAATTATAGAAAGGGCATGAGCAGACACAGATATATAACGTTATTTAATATGCAATGATTTTGGCATTTTCAATCAAAGTCATTGCTCATTCATGGGTCTCAGTCAGCTTGTTATGCATTCATTAATAAGTAAACTAAGATCACCTCTTAAACTCTGTCATTTAATAAGAACTCTTCCTCCACGTGCTATTACTTAAGGTAAAAGTTAAGATAAAAGCAAAAAACAGACTACTGAACTTTATATTTGCTATGATAGCAGTTATGTGTAATGAATATGCATTACATTCGCATGCGTGGAAAAAAAACAATGGAATGAAACACAGAACGTGAATTTTAAAGATGCTGGGATTGGCAGGAATTGATATTCTTAACCTCTGCACTTGGCACAATATTAAACAGTTGCCAAGATGAATATAGATTTTATTTATGATAAACAGTATAGCTCTTAAAAGTTCTGCTACTTATGAAATATTTCAGGTAAAAACCATAAAAAGCTATAGGAGTTCAAGAAAAAAATTTACTCCTCTCTAATTGAATTCCTCCCTTCTCTTCTAGAGGTAACCAGTATCCAGAATGAAATTTTTATGATTCCAATGCATTGCTTTATGCTTTTAGGCCACATGAGAACTTCCCTAAACAAAATATAGTATTGCATATAATAACAGTATAATATTGTTTTTCAAATTTCACTACACACACGCACAGGATGTTAAATAAGTCGGAGGATAATGGCAACTACTCTGTGTGTGTGTGTGTGTGTGTGTGTGTCTGTGTCTGTATTTGTGTGTGTGTGTATCTGAATTTTACACTCAGGGGAGCTTCATGAAGACTTCAAGAGAACACTTCAAGATTCCCAAACTGTTTGATCTGTCCTCCACAATGCCAGTGTTTGCTTCCTTCCTATCTATATCACTCTTCTCGGGCTGCTGTAACAAAATACCTCAGACTGGGTGGCTTAAAGAATAGAAATTTATGTTTTCAAGCTTTGAAGGCTAGACATCCAAGATCAAGGTGCTAGCAGGTTTAGTTTCTGGTGAGACCTATTTTCCTGGCTTGCAGAAAGCCGCATTCTCGCTGTGTCTTCATATGGCCTTTCCTCTGTGCATGTGCACAGAGAGAGGGAGCCGGTTCTAGTTTCTCTTCCTCATCTTGGAAGGACAACAGTTCTATAGGATTATGACCTCACTCTTATGACCTCATTCAACCTTAATTACCTCAAGTCCCTATATCCAAAATCAGTCACATTGTGGGTCGGGGCTTCAATATATGAATTTGGGGGCGACAAAATTAAGCCCATAACATTCTGCCCTCTGGATCCCAAAAATGCGTGTTCTTTTCACATGAAAAAAAAACATCCACTACTATCCCAACAGCCCCTAGTCTTAACTCATTCCAGCATCAATTCAAAGTGTGAATTTTCATGTAAATATCATCTAAATTGCGTATGGATGAGACTCAGAGGCATGATTCATCCTGAGCCCTGATTCCTCTCAAGCTGTGAACTTGTGAAGCCAGACAGCTGTGTGCTTCCAAAATTCAACCTTGGGACAGGCATAAGATGGACATTTCCATTTCAAAGAGAAGATGTCAGAGAAAGAATGGATACCTGGTCCCAAGCAAGTAAAATATCCAGCAAGGTAAATTCCGTTAGATCTTCAGGCTCAAGAGTAACACTCTTTCCTGGATGTTCTACCCTCAAAGCCCACTGGGGCGGCTGCCTCACCCTAAGGACCTAGGCAGTGGGCCCACCCTCATGGTTCTGCAGGGCAGCGTTGCCCCTGAGGCAGTGGCCCCTGAAACTGGGGAAGTGCCTTGACCACTGAAACCCAGGAGATAACAGCCTTGCCCAAGGACTTGTGGTGGGAGGAGGTGGCAGCACTGATGTCTTTGAATCGCCTTTGGGGTCATTCTTCCCTTTTCTTGAAGAATAAAGCATGTTGGCAACCAAATAGCTCTAATCTCCCCTCCTGTAGATCCCACAAATACCACAGCTTTCCCTCCTTCTGTCCCCTTTTTTCTGTCGCCTTTAATCCCAGCTTGCAGTGTCTCTGCTGGTAGAATCTCATCTCTATGCCTGGCTTCAGCTGAGATGGCTGGTTAAATCCTTGGGTAATTTCTTTATGGACTGATTGTCCAGCCACAACATTGGTGCTCTCCTGAATGCGCTTTCTCATTCTTTTTGCAATATGGATAGGCTGAGAAATTTCCAAATCTTTGAGTTTTATTTCCTTTTTGCTTAACCTTTCATTGAATGTATCTCTTTCACATTTTGTTATAAGCAGTAAGGAGTAACCAGTCCACACTTCAACACTTTGCTTAGACATCTCCTCTGCTAAATATCCAAGCTGGTTACTCACAGGTTCTATTTTCTACAAAACACTAGAACACAATTCAGCTAAGTTTTTTCCCACTTTAGAATCAGAATTGCTTTTCCTCTCATTTGCGATAACATTTTCCTCGTTTCTGTCCAAACCTCACCAGAGGCACCTGTAATGTTCATATTTCTACCAACATTCTGATAGTGATGATATATATACTACATAAGATGATAGAAGCTTTCTCTAAAGCTCTCCTCTTTCCTTTATGAGCCCTCTCCATAATAGCATTTACCATCTATGTTTCTAAAAACAATATTTCCAAGGCAGTTTAAGATTTTTCTAGCATGCATTCAAAACTCTTCCAGCCTTTACCCATTACACAGTTCCAGAGTTACTTCCACATTTTAGGTATTTGTAACAGTAGTACTCTACTTCACAGTAACAAAATCTTTGGCTGTCTTCTGGACTAAAGGATGTTCCCTCAAAATTCGTATGTTGAAACGATAACCACCAGTATGACTGGATTTGGTGATAAGGCTGATACGGGGGTAATGAAAGTTAAGTGAGATCATAACATTGGGTCCTTAACCTCATAGGACTGGTGTCCTCATAACAAGGGGAAGGTAAAGGAGAGAGCTAATAATGCAGAGGAAATAACATGTGAGGAAACAACTAGAAGGCAGCCATTTGCGAGCCAGAGAGAGCTCTCAAAAGAAAAAGAATTTGCTGGCACTATGACTGTGGAATTCTAGCCTCAAGAACCATGAGAAAATAAAATTCTGTCCTTTAAGCCACCCAGTCTATTAGTTTGTTACAGTAGCGCCAGCAAACTAAGACCGACTGCCATAGCAAAATGCCACAGACCAGATGGCTTAAAAAGAGAAATTTATTTTCTCTTACTTCTGGAGGTTTAGAAGTCCAAGGTCAAGGTGCTGACAGGGTTGGTTTCTGGTGAGGCCTCTCTTCCTGGCTTGTAGACAGTCACCTTCTCACTGTGCTGACATATAGCCTTTCTTCTGTGCACAGGGAGAGGGGGAACAAGTTCTGGTTTCTCTACCTCTTCTTATAAAAATACCAGTCTTATTGGATTAGGGCCCCTTATGACCTCATTTAACCTTAATTACCTCCTTATAGGCCCTATCTCCAAATACAGTCTCGGGGTTGGGGCTTCAACACATGAATTTTTCTGGGACACAATTCAATCAATAACCTCATCCCAAGTCTTCAGATCTTTAACAGGGATGTTGTTTCATAATCTCAATAGCATTACTGCATTTTAGTCAGTATTTGGGAACGTAAGAAGAGGAAAGAAACCACACACACTACTCAACATGATGTAGCAAATTTGCTGTTATCTCTGTGATATACAGTGTAATGAAACTGGGCTAGGGAAAGGTCCCCATCTTTTCCAAGGAATAATTGTGCTTTTCCTGTCCTCTGTTGGTGCCCCCATGTTTGCATCAGGTGCGCACCTGACCTGGAGTCCGGGATCTACTCGAAGCTCCAGGAAGAGCTGACTGGGGGTCTGCAGGGAGGGACCCTGGAACAAGAGTCAGGACCTCTCTCTGGGTCCCAGTGCCTGAGCCACCTCAGGGTGAGTTCCTTCCCATGCTGTGACCTGCACCATCACACAGGTGTTCACGGAGCGTCCATCATTCTTCACACCTCCAGTGGCCTAGGGCATGGAGAGGTCATGGTAATGGTTTCACAGAGTCCAGGGCCTTGTGGAAGTTATGGTGACCTCTGTAGAGCCTCCTTAATTTATGAAGAGAAGGAAGGGCTCAGTGGAGTCGTCAGAGACTCCTCAAAGAGGAGCTGGGCTGGTACAGTGGGCAGGACTTCTTGGGGCTGGGTTGAAGGGACGGGGTGAGGAGTCCAGCCTGACTGGAGTGAGGAGCCGGGGCTCCCAGGTGAGCAGACAAGGCTCAGAGGTGCCTGATTGGAGACTCCATGGGTCTGAGGTCGTTCATGTTTAGGACCGATCAGGAAAGGAACACATTTGCTTCCATGGGATGCTACATAGCCTCTTTACACAGTGAAATGACACAAGTGTTGGTAAGAAGGAAGTGCCCTGAACATCTGTCACTGGTCCCTAAGGGCAAGGGAAGACCCAGGAGCACTGACAGTAGCGAAGCTGAGTTGATGCTCAGCTCTCTCAACCTCCATTAAAATAGGAAGCTGACATCAAGGGGAAAATTTTACATCTAATGGATCCCCCACACTGCCTGGAAATCATACACGCTCTTCAATTTTTCACTGACGCAGGCCCCATGGACTCCCCTCTGTCAGTGAGTTTCTGCCAGCCTCCAGGACTCACATTCTTAACCACAACACTCTTCCCATGTGTTAGCACTCTCTCTACACTCTCATTTATTCAGTCTCTGCATCCTCCCAGAGATCACTCAGTGAGGCTTCTCTCTTCCGTTGTCACCTCATCTTTTTTCACCAGTTTAGTGAGTTGTATCAAGCACCACGCTGCTCTGACAAGTTTAGGCAAAATTGAACATTCTTCTTCACTATCTTTTACATATTGCTTTTGTGCACTTATCATTCCACAGAGCTAAGATCTGACCCACCCAGAGCCTGGTGGAAGAAGACAGTGATTGCAGGGAGTTAGTTTTCCCATGTCCAGACTAACACTCAAATCCCTCAGCTCGTTTGGGAATGCATCTCATTTTGAACCTGAGCTGGTTTGTATTACAAGTGCTGAGCATGTATATATTTTCCTTCTCTTTTATTATTTTTAGTTGCACAAGGAAGATGATTGAAAGGTGTTTCAATGCACATGTGTTGGTCACCCTGGGGCCATGGACTGAATGCGCCTGTGACTACACGTTTCCCCTGAATCCCACTGTTGAAGGTTTATCCCCTCTGGAAGCTGTGGGGCTGAGCGCTGGGCCATCTCATGCTGCCCCTCACTCTTCCCCTTTAGGTTGGGTCCTCAATCCGATGACTGATATCTTTATGAGAGAGAGGAAAGGGAGGTTTCACACACCTGAGGAAGAAGGTACTGTGAAGAATGAGGCAAACAATAATGTCATCCTGCCACAAACCAAGGAGCTCCAGAAGCCACCAGACACTAGAAGAGTCAAGAATGAATTCTCCCCTAGAGCCTCGAGAGAGAGCACAACCATGCTCAACACGTTGGCTTCGGACTTCAGGCCTTCAGAGCCCTGAGACAAGACACTTTTGAGGTTCTAAACCGCAGAATTTGTGGAGATTTATCATAGAGCCCTAGGTAACTAATACACTCACTATCAACATCCCCCAAAAGTCATTGTGAATAATCGTCACACTGGATCCTATTTTTTTCATGCCTGTGGGGATCATAAATCCAATAAAGAGATACAAAATAAAATAAATATAGCTAAAATTTCTGATTACCAAGTGTTCTTTTGTGTATTGTCACTTGCAGAGCTCACAGCACCCCTATGAGGTAGACACTGTTGCTCATTCTCATTTTGTAGATGACGAGCTGAGGGACAGAGAGAATAAGGACTTGGCCCAGGACTGCACAGTTAGGGAGCAGGACAGCTTGGGTTTGTACAAGTACCTCATGTTCCAGAGCCTGGAAACTGTCAAAGATTTGTTATTAAGTGACAGAAGCACTCCGCACAAGCATGCATTTTTTAGGCGGTGATTAAAACATCTATTTATACAAAATATCTGGACCTAGTGACAAAAGGTGGCTTGTGACCTTGGTGGGAGTCTGTTCATTGCCATCATGGGGACAGAATTGGTAGTGCAGTGAGATAAGGGGTCAGTGGGAAGTGAAGAACGTTAGCAGAAATGCAGAAAAGTCTTTCTGGAACTTTGATTTTGAAGGAGAGGAGAGAGAGAGAAAGAGGCCAGAGGCAGATGTAGGTTTGTGCCTGCACAGGGATTAGGGGTCCCAGGAAGGATTTCTTTTTCATCTTCAGTGTCCTGAAGTTTGAACAAGGTTAAAAGTTACTGTGAAGGAGCCATCTCATCTCAGATTTAACCCTTGAGTTCTCCTATATGTCCATCTCCCTTCCTACCCTCTTATTTCCACTTAGAGTTAATGAAATGCCTCCAATGGAACACTACGGGTTTTAAGCCCAATACCTATCTAGTTATTAGTGAATGAAAGAATCAACAAATGAGTGTCAAACGAATACTACTAAGTTTTGGATTTTTCCCCCTCAGGGAGGCAGCAGATGGCTGAAATCCTGGTGTGACGTGGCTGGATCTTGCATTACCTGAGGACCCCTGCACCGGTGACTGGGACAGGTCCAGAATTTTCCTATAAATATATTAAGATGCGGATCAGTGCTGAGCAGCAGTTAGGCCAAGGCCACTCCTCGCTGCCCTGGCGCCGTCTCTCACCGAGCTCAGCAGGTGAGGAACTGGATCAGGGTCTGCGCAGAGGCACGATGTGGAGCAGCTCTTAGGAGTTTCTGAAACATCCAAGAAAGTGGAGCACTTTCTGTCTCCAAAATGTGAACTCATGGCATATCAGAGAGCTATGTGCTTCCTTCCTTTATGTGTCTGCAATCTCATTAGGAGAAACAATGAGAAATGACTCCTCACAATGCCTGCTTCAGCCCGGAGGCTCAGCCTGCCCCTGCTGCTCTGTCTCAACACTGATAGGGCCCTTGAAGTCCCGCTACATGCCATACACTCTGGGCACGTTTTCTCATTTACCCGCTCAGGACAGCTCTGTGACAAAGGCATCCTGAGTCCCATTTCACAGATGACCAAGCTCAGGCTCATAGCACATACACCGTCTCCCAGATAAGTGTAGGTTTGGAAATGGAGGTCCATCCCTTGCCCTCCCTAGAGGACACAGAGTAGCCAGACAGAGCTTTCTGGAAGTCTGGGTGGAAAGGATACATATCCAGTGTAAGGGATACTGAGGTATCCAGAGAGAAAGGGCAGCCTCTTTCTATGCTGAATGTGAAACTTTATATGAGTGAAACAAAAAGATCCTTTTTATTTTTATGTTTTGAATTCTCTGGATAAATAGATAGATACCAAGCAAAACTGGATCCATGTAATTTATGATCATTGTAACTTGCTTTGGCACTTTTTGTGACCATAGTTCCCCGTAAATACATTTCTATGATAACATTTTAAATTCCTTGATAACAAAATTTCACTTATTTTATATCAACCAGTTGTTGCATCATATAGATGCCCAAAAATTTATTTTGCCAGTACTAGTGATGAAAATATAGTTCCTTTACTACGTTTTCTATTACAAACAATAGTATACTTCATCATTCTTGTTCAGATACATGCAGATGTCTTAGTTAGAATTTCTTCATAAGTTCGTGAAACTGTTCTTTCAAAACCATAAAAACTATATCTTTATGAACACAAGTTTGAAAAAACTATTAGTATTTTATATTTCTAATAATGCTATATGAAAGTGCTTATTTCTCCATGATTTAGAAATAATGTAAATCATTGCTAATCTGACACATGACAAATTGTCTTATCGTTGTTTTCATTATAACTCGTTTTTGCTGTCTGACTAGAATTCCATCCTTCTGATGTGACATAATCAATTCTCACAACCTTGTATTATTTGGAATTCATAGTGTTTCTGGTGTTCCCTATTATCAACACTGCATGGATGGCATTTAGCTGTGCTGAAGGGCACAGTTCAGGGCACAGTTCATGTGACTATTGGCACTGGAGAGCTGAATGTGTCCTCTCTGAGCACAGCTACTGTCTTGGAAGAGTTCTAGTACTGTGCCAGAACCTTGTTGGTGGATGGACGTCTATGGTGTGAGTGTGTCAGTGTGTGTGTGCACTGACAACTACTTTTCCCTCTGCTTCCTTCTGCCCTTTCATGGTGTCGCTCCCATTTGGTCTTCTTTCTTAATTCAGACCCAGCAATGAAACTAAGGAATTACCAGGACGGCAATCCTTATAACCAAATCCTTGTCACCATCTTTAACTACATCCTGACGATAAACTTCTAACACGGGAATTGTTGGTGTAAAGAGTGTGCACCTGTGTGGCCCTTTGAAAAGTCCTGCCATACTGATACCCAGAGGGGTAGTTCCAGGGTAGTCTCCCCAAAGTGGAGTTGTGTGAGAGAGGCCACAGAAGAGGGAAGAAAGTAATAATGCTGACATCACGTCACATAAGCCAGGCCCTGAGATCTCTCGTGGACCTACTCTCAGACCATGCCACAGTTGGAAGATGCGGAAGTGATCACAAGTGAACCAAACTTTACACACAAGTGCTACCTGAGGTCTCATGTGTTGGGGAAGGTCATTGCTTGCAAGAACACAGGACATAGAGTCAGCAGGCATAAGACAGTCACAGTTTTATATAAATTTATGTTCATACAAAACTCATGCATTAAGGCCTTTTTACCAAAAAGTTTAGTTGTTACTGTGGTACAATGCAAGAGCAGGCCAATGTCATATTTTAAACAGCTTTATTTGAGTATAATTTACAGACAATAAAATTCACACATTTTAAGGGTACAGTTTGATGATTTTTAGTAAATGTATAAAGTCATGCAACCATCACCACAATTGAATTTTAGACATTTCCTTAGCCCCCCAAATTTCCATTTTGCTTGAATGCTGAAAATCCCTGTACCCCTAGCTAGCCTCAGGCAACCACTGATTTGCTTTCTGTCTCTATGGATTTGCCTATTCTGAACATTTCCTATACACTGAACCATAGAATATTTGGTATTTTGCATTTGTATTTTTTACTTAGAGGAATGATTTCAAGGATCATCTATGCTGTACACTATCATTGCTTCACTCACATCATGGCCAAATAATATTCCATTCTATGGGTGTGCCATATTTTGTTTATCCATTCACCAATTGATGGGCATTTGGGTTGTTTCTACTTTTTGGCTATTATGAATAATAGTACTATGAACTTTTTCGTAAAAGTTTTTATGTAGATATATGTTTTCATTTCTCTCAAGTATGTAACTAGAAGTGGAATTGCTGGGTCATATGTCACCTCAACATGTGAGACCACAGTATACTTTCAGATGATTTCATTCCATACCTAGAAATACCTTAAGAAAAAAAAAGAAGAAAAAGGTAAGACAGAGTCTAATGAAGTGGCCCTAAAAATTATTATTATCGTGCTGTAGACCTGTTTTTAAAATCCCTTTCAATGATGCAAAAGTATGTGATGTGTTAGGGAAATTCTGCAATTCACTTGAAAACCCATTGTCTGTAGAGTACGCTTCTCCATGATCTGACTCTCTTTCTGTGGAAGGTAATCTACTACTCTACCTTTTAGTACCGAATTGCAAAGTAATATTTGTAGACAAGCAAATGAATTATGTCTTGGGGAGGGAAAATTTTGTCTTCATTTGAACATTCATTTCAACACTCATGATCCATAAAATGACAAAAAGGTGGTTATTGACTTTGGAAAGATTAATTTCAGTGGAGTAGTGGGGAGACATCCCTGTTAGAAGAGGGATGAGGACTGAGTTAGAGGGGAAGTCAGGGAGAGGTGAATTGCGTATCGAGAATTCATTGTAGATTTTTGGTTTCAAAGTGCAGAATATATATGTAAAGAGGACAGTAACCAGAGATGTGAAGAGTGGTCCACAGCATTAAACTGTGTTCTAAAATCATCAATAATAAGAGCCTTGAGCAGGTTGAAATCCTAATGGGAAGGAGCCATCTCTTCTTAGATTTAACATCTGAATTTACCACACTGTCCTTTCCAAACTTTACTTCTTTGTTTCCATTTTGGAGAATGGAAAGCAAAACTTTACCGAAGTGATGATATAGAGTTTCATCTTCATGCCTATTAAATTTATTAATGGATGGATGCACAATGTGTCAAAAATATGTCCTGGAATTCATAGATTTTTATCTCCCAGTGTAAAGATCCTCCTGCAGATGACTGAAGCCATGGTGTTGGGTGGCTGAGAGGATGTAGCTTCTCAGGACTCTACAACGGATGGCTGCAAGATAGAATCCCTCAACTTCAGTGTTCAGAAGCAGACCGCCACACCTTACATCCTAGAAAAATCCATCCTAGCTTAAGCAGTTAAATTGACAGGCAGGCTTGCTTTCCACTGGGGAGAGGTGATTACAGTCTATGTAGGAGCATGTTGTGGTCCAGCTCTTGTGCTATTTGGAAAGACTCAAGAAAGTGTAGACTAAGCTCCTCTCTAAACTTGAATTCAATATATATCACAAAGAGATATTCTTAGCCTTTGAGGCATATACACAGTCATTAGGAGACCTCAGAGTCTACACACACACACACACACACACACAGAGAAAACCTGGAACCTATATGTAGGCAGTAGCTCTAGGAAAACCTGCAAGCCTATGTGGCCTTCGCTCATTGTTTGTTAGATTGTATGTCATTGGACCATTTGCATTAATAAATAATGACAATGATAATTAACAGAGTACTTTGTAACTAGGAAATTTTTTTAATTACCTTATTATCCAGTTAAATATGTTAACACCTATCATGATTACAAAGTGTAAAAATAAACTATTGTTGATTCCTAGAGTGGGAGTGCATGCGGGAAATCCTAGACTCTCTGATATTGCTGATGGGGATGTCAACTAGTACAGCCTTTTCACAGGTTGATTTGTCAATGTCCGTTAAAGAATTTAAGCACCTTGATCTTGCTGTATTTGGAGCCTGCTCCTTCAATTATTCATCCTCAGCACGACACCTGTCCCTTTATTAGAGAGTGTACATTCCTAAAGATATTGGTTGTTTGGGATTCTACTTCCAAAAATAATGACCTAAACACATTTTCTTATTTTTGCAGAATAGAAAATTGAGCCACAATGATGTTCACTGACTTTCAGAGATACAGGAGGACTAAGACCCTGGCTTCAGATGTGAAAGTACAGTTTCAGAAGTGACACAGGTCAGAAAGAAAGTAAGACTTACTTGAATGTGCTGTGATGCGCACCCGAGCATCGTGCAGTCTTCACTTGTACGTATAGGGTGTCAGTCTCTGCTTTTCCACATAAGAGAAGGATGTCCCCCAATTAGGTCATTTAAACTCCATACATCTTCGTTTCTCAAGACACAAAATGGAATAGAGATCATATTCTCTACCTCCGAAAATAAAACTATTAGTATTTCATATTTCTAATAATGCTATATAAAAGTGCTTGCTTCTCCATGCTTTAGAAATAATGTAAATCATTGCTAACCTGACACACAACAAATTGTCTTATCATTGTTTTCATTATAACTTGTTTGTGCTGTCTGACTAGAATTCCATCCTACTGATGTGACAATCAATTCTCAAAACCTTGTATATTGGGGGCGGCCCAGTGGCACAGCGGTTAAGTGTACACATTCCACTTCGGCAACCCGGGGTTTGCTGGTTCAGATCCTGGATGGGGACATAGCATCGCTTGGCAAGCCATGCTGTGGTAGGTGTCCCACATATGAAGTTGAGCAGGAGGAGCACAGATGTGAGCTCAGGACCAGGCTTCCTCAGAAAAAGAGGAGGATTGGCTCAGATGTTAGCTCAGGGCTAATCTTCCTCAAAAAAAAAAAAACAAAAAAGCCAAGTATAATTTGGAATTCAAAGTGTTTCTGGTGTTCCCTATTATCAACACTGCATGGATGGCATTTAGCTGTGCTGAAGGGCACAGTTCAGGGCACAGTTCATGTGACTATTGGCACTGGAGAGCTGAATGTGTCCTCTCTGAGCACAGCACCTGTCTTGAGAGAGTTCTAGTATTGTGCCAGAACCTTGTTGGCGGATGGACGTCTACGGTGTGAGTGTGTCAGTGTGTGTGTGCACTGACAACTACTTTTCCCTCTGCTTTCTTCTCCCCCTTCATGGCGTCGCTCCCCATTTGGTCTTTTTTCTTAATTCAGACCCAGCAATGAAACTAAGGAATTACCAGGACGGCAATCCTTATAACCAAATCCTTGTCACCATCTTTAACTACATCCTGAAGATAAACTTCTAACACGGGAATTGTTGGTGTAAAGAGTGTGCACCTGTGTGGCCCTTTGAGCAGTCCTGCCATACGGACACCCGGAAAGGTAGTTCCAGGGTAGTCTCCCCAAAGTGGAGTCATGTGAGAGAGGCCACAGAGAAGGGAAGAAAGTAGTAATGCTGACATCATGTCACACAGGCCAGGCCCTGGGCTCTGTCATAGACCCACTCTCAGACCATGCCACAGTTGGAAGATGTGGAAGTGATCACAAGGGAACCAAACTTTACACACAAGCTTGCAGGAACACAGGACATAGAGTCAGCAGGCATGAGACACAGTCACAGTTTTATGAAAGTTTATTTTCATAGAAAACTCATGCATCAAGGCCTTTTTACCAAAAAGTTTAGTTGTTACTGTGGTACAATGCAAGAGCAGGCCAACGTCATATTTTAAACAGCTTTGAGTATAACTAACAGACAATAAAATTCACGCATTTTCAGGGTATAGTTTGATGATTTTTAGTAAACGTATAAAATCACGCAACCATCACCACAATTGAATTTTAGACATTTCCTTAGCCCCCCAAATTTCCATTTTGCTTGAATGCTGAAAATCCCTGTACCCCTAGCTAACCCCAGGCAACCACTGATTTGCTTTCTGTCTCTATGGATTTGCCTATTCTGAACATTTCCTATACACTGAATCATAGAATATTTGGTATTTTGCATTTGTCTTCTTTCACTTAGAAGAATGATTTCAAGGATCATCTATGCTGTACACTATCAGTGCTTCACTCATTTCATGGCCAAATAATATTCCATTGTATGGATATGCCATATTTGTTTATCCATTCATCAATTGATGGGCATTTGGGTTGTTTCTACTTTTTGGAATAATGTTCTAACATTAATAATTCAGAGAGTGCAAATGAAATTGTCTAAATATCATTTTATCACCTATCATCTGGATGCTGTTTCCAAGAAATTCACTTCAAATAGGATAAGTTAGGTTGAAAGCAAAGGAATGGAAAGATATGTCATGAAAACAAAGGAAAGCAGAGTGCTTATATGAATTTCCATTAAAGTACACTTTAGAGCAAATAGAATTACTAGATACCGAGAGGGGTGTTATATAATGGTAAATGAGTCAATCCACCAAGAAAACAGCAATCTTAAATGTGTGTGCACCAAACAACAGAGCTACAAAATATGCAAAGAAAAAACTGATAGAATGGAAAGAAGAAATAGACAAATCCACAATTTTGTTGGGAGACCTGAACACCCCTCTCTCCACACTTGATGCAACAACTAGATGATCTGTCATTTAATTGATGTGTTTAGATCTGTTTGGTGTTTTCTGGCACCAAATGTGTGTTGTTCCACACCAACAACCATTTCTCCAATATCTGATACCAACTGAGTGCCCAACAATTCAATTCAGTTCTGACCCTATCTACCTAGATTTAGCATCAGTCCCCACAAGTTAAAGGGTTCAATCCCACAAAACTGCCCCCACTTCAGAGGCCAGCCACAGGTGGAGTCTCCAGGCAACCTACGCTTCTGCTCAAGTGACTTCAAATTCAGTTCCTATGAACCCACCTATCAGCTTTGATAATTCACCAGAACAACTCACAGAACTCAGGAAAATGCTTTACTCACAATAACCAGTTTATTATGAAGGATATAACTCAGTCACAGCCAAATGTAGGAGATGCATAGGGCAAGGTATGCAGGAGAGAAAGGGTGTGGGATTTCTCAGGGTGCACCACCTTCCTAGCCCATCAATGTGTCCATCAACCTGGAAGCTCCTCTGCCCCCTTGTTTATGGGTTTTTGTGGAGGCTTCATTACATCGGCATCATTGATTGCATCATTGGCCATTGGTGGTTGAACGCAATCTCTGGCCCCTATCCTCTCCCGAGAGGTCAAGGGAGTAGGGCTGACAGTTGTAGCCCTGTTATCACCTGGTCGGATTTTCTGGCTACCAGCCCCCATCTTGAAGGTGTCTAGCTCCTCCTCCACCCCTGAGCCATCTCTTTAGTATACAAAGGACAATAAATTCCAAAACTTTAAGGAGCTCTGTGTCAGGAACCAGGGACAAAAGTCAAATATTAATTTTTTATTGCACCACAAGACTATTTACATTTAATGTCAGTAATGTAATCATTGTAATTATTAAAATATTTGCACATAGGTCTACCATTTTATTATTCATTTTCTCTTTGTCTCCCCCATTTTTCATTCCTCTGTGCCCCTTCTCTTGCCTTCTTTCAGTTTATTTGAACCTGTTGAAGGCTCCTTTTTAATTTTTGTTTTAGTGATTTTGACATTATTTCTTTGTATAACTCTTTTTGTTTTTTTGTGAGGAAGACTGGCCCTGAGCTAACATCTATTGCCAATCTTCCTTCTTTTTGCTTGAGATTGTCCCTGAGCTAACATCTGTGCCTATCTTCCTCTATTTTTTGTATGTGGGGCGCCACCACAGTATGGCTTGACAAGTGGTGTGTAGGTCTGTGCCCAGGATTCAAATCCACAAACCCCAGGCCATCAAAATGGAGCAAGCGAACATAACCACTATGCCACCAGGCCAGCACCTGTATAACATTTTTAATGCTCACTCTGCTAATTGTATACTACTGTATTAACTTTTAAAAGTATATTTAGAATCAAAATATTACCATTATAATTGGTAGAAACCTCATCACCTTATAGATCCCCTAACCCTCCCCTCTTTATGCTGTAAATGTCTTATATATTACATCTACATTTATTGAAAACCCTGTCAGACAATATTATATTTTTCCTTTCAATAGTCAAACCTATTTCAAAAAACACAAGGGTCCATTATATTTATCCAGGTATTTACCATTTCTGTTGCATTTCCTCTGCAAGTACGGTCATAATATTTCTATCTAAAAATAAAATTTTATCTAACTTAGAATTTTATAACCTGCTTTTCTTCACTAGCAACACATATTGAATGCCATTCAACATCAATAAACAGTGATCCACGTCATAGTTTCAATGCTTGCAAGAATATTAGTGGCCTATAAGCATACGAAAGTGTTAAATTAGCTAACGCTTGTTTTAGTTCAAGTAACATTTACTTTTAAAACTACAGTTTGACATTTTTCATCCCTATGTTACAAATGAAGAACATAAACTGAGAGGTTAAGTACTTTTGCCCAAGAACACATACTTAAAAAGTGACACATCATGGATTTGAACCCAAATGTCCTGGCTCCAGAGCCCATGAATATTTAGGGTGATAGAACTTGAGACACAGAAGCACACAGATATTACCAAGTTTCAGCCACAGAAACTCACACTTATACATACTTACACATACAGCTCCATGGTCAAAAATTGTGATCAGCTTCATTTCTCTATGAATCAGTATTCTCTGACTATATTCCCAAAACAATAAAACCATGACTACTTTATTTGTAAAAGTATTTTGTATTTTCAAATTTTTATCTTAAGACTTTTTTTTGTTTACAATATTTCAGGCAATATAAAAACGTATATTTATTAAATGAAATTACCCTGAATTTCCCTCCTGCCACTTACATACATTAGTTTTTCAACATTGACAGCCTACCCTCCAGATCACCTGTCCCAGAGGAATCACCTGTTCTTCTGAAGGAGCTCCTGTCTGCCAGCTTAAAAACCAGTCAGTTCACGTAGTCTCCATACTCAGGTTTCTTCACTCCAGAGGCAAGATTTCATTTCTGTCATCATTGACAATATCATTAAAATCATCAACATTATCATCACCATCATCATCACCAAGGATGGTTGTTGATGAGTGCCCATGGGATAGCGTACAATGACCAGTCCCTAAGCCCTGGTGGCCCATAATCTACATAAGAGATTGCTGGGCATATACAGTATTTCTCAACCGTCTTTCATTATCACCCCCTAAGATATTTTTTCAGACATTTTTTCCTTATTAACCACTTTCTGCCTAGAACATGGAATTTTAATACCATAGATGAAGTGATAACTGTTTCTGCACTATGATCTTTTGAAGGGCCACAAACTATTGTAATGTCTACCAACACCAAGAACCAATTTTCAGTCCCTTGTCGGTCAATATCGCCTCTGCTGAGAATGCAATGTTGTGATGAGGGCCAAATGGAACCCCATTCCTACCCTAACTTGATGTGTGATCACATCTGGAATACTTGCTCAGGCTCTGTTAGCCTGCCCTTGGTCATCTGTAAAAGGGACCCACGATGTCATCCTTACAGAACTGTAAGTAAGTGTAAATAGAAAACCCTCGAGACATCTTGTCAAGATGGCGGTGTGAGCAGACGTTGAACTCGCCTCCTCCCACAAATACGACCAAGTTATGACAATTTTTGGAAAAATTATCCCGGATTGAAAACTGAAAACTGGATAAAAAGAACCCCCACAACAAGGGACAGTCCTGATGAAGGCAGAAGAGGCAGTAATTCCAGCTGGAGAGGAAAAAAGTCACCTTTGGGCGCAACGGAGCTTCTCAGCTGGCCAGGCAGGAGCCACCCTAAGGTACGCAGCCCTCCCTGGGGGAGTGAGGTCCAGAGTGGGGGTGATACTGCTATAAGCATCCTTGAGACTCAGCCCAACTGAAACGGGGGTCTTACTCTCTGGCTTTGCTGGCTGTTAACTGCAGTGAGGACACCCCAGAAAAGCTGTTGGCCGAAAGCTGAAAAGATCCTGGTCTTACAGGGCCCACGCACAAACTCACTCATTGCAGCAACCTAAAATCACCAGGGGGGAGGCTTACAGTCCTTTGGTGAAAGGAGACTCACCTGGTGGGCTCTGGGGGCATCTTGGTGAGAGGCAGGACCTCTCCGGAGACTGAGACATTGGTGGGGGCCATTGTTCTGAGCTGGTCCAGGTGCGCAGACCCCCCCCCCACCATCCAGTGGGTGCCATTGAGGTTCATCCCTTGGCCTGTTAGCCCAGGGGTCTGCCACGCCCACTAGAGCACAGATTTAATCCAGTTCAGCCAGGGCAGGCAATCTGCCCTAGGGTCCGGCCCCACCTAACAGCAAGCCCTCAGGCTACTTTTCAGCCTGCATTGACTGGCTGTCTTGATCCTCTACAGGCAGGCAAAGGTGTCTGTCTCTGTGGGACAGGGCCTGTGTGAGTACCAGGCGAACTGTGTGGGGTATTGGTGGAGAAGTGGGGGCCCCTGCAGTGTGGCATCGGGGTATGCTCCAGGGGTTTGAGAAGTGTGCATGGGCCAGGACTGTGTTGACGGTGTATGTGGTCCTGTGGGGGGTGAGGCTTATCAGCAGCACAAGACCTGTGCTTCACAAATAGCCATAAAAAGGATCAGCCCCACTTTCCAAAGCCTGAAACAATTGAGTGCTCCCTGCCTAGGGCCAGTCCCACTCAGCTGCACTCCTAAGAAAACTGACAACAGCCTTGTAGGCCTGAGGCCTATCACAACTGTAAGCCCCTGAGCCTAGCAACCAGCTACACTGGGTACCAAACCAATTAAGAGGAAAGCTGCAATAGGAGTGTGCTGATAGACTTTGTAGCAAACAGTGCTGAGATTCCCCAAACCTGATTTACAAACAGCTGGCCAGGGAAGGAAAAACTAGACTCCCTGGGTACCTGCAGTGGGAGCAACTCTGCCACAGCAGAAGGACACAAGCAGCTCACAAAGCAGTCACTCCTGGTTCTTGTGGACTGGTGACGAGAGGGAAGCACACTGCTGGGCCTCATAAGACATCTCATACATAAGGCCACTTCTCCAAGATCAGGAGACATAGTGGACTCACGTAACATAGAAATAAGCACAGAGAAAGAGGCATAATGAGGAGGCAAAGGAATACTTTCCAAGCAAGGAAACAGTACAAAACCCCAGAAAAAGGACTAAATGAAACAGAAACTAGCGACCTACTCGACAAAGAGTTCAAACAAAATATCATGAAGATGCTCACAGATATGGGGAGAAGAATGGATGAACACAGTGAGCACATCAGCAAAGAACTGGAAGATATAAAGAAAAACCAATCAGAAATGAAGAATACAATACTGGAAATGAGAAATTCACTAGAGGGACTCAATAGCAGAGTTGAGGAAGCAGAAGAACGGATCAGTGAGCTAGACAAAAGACTAGAGGAAATCACCCAAGCAGGACAATAAAGAGAAAAAAGAATTAAACAGAATGAGAACAGTCTAAGGGACCTCTGGACAACATCAAGCATCCTAACATTTGGATTATAGGTGTCCCAGAAGGAGAAGAGAGAGACAAAGGGGCAGAAATTTTATTTGTAGAAATAATAGACTAAAATTTTCCTAACCTAAGGAAGGAAACAGACATCTAAGTTCAGGAATCAAAGAGAGCTCCAAACAAGATAAGCCCAAAGAGGCCCACACCAAGACATATTATAATTAAAATGTCCAAAATAAAGACAAAGAGAGAAGCCTAAACACAGCAAGAGAAAGGCAACATGTGACATATAAAGAGAAGCCCATTAGGCTATAAGAGGACTTCTCAGCCGAGACCTTACAGGCGAGAAGAGAATGGCACAACGTATTTAAAGTGCTAAAAGGAAAAAACCTACAGCCAAGAATACTCTATCCATCAAGGTTGTCATTCAGAATGGAAGAAGAGATAAAGTGCTTCCCAGACAAGCAAAAATTAAAGGAGTTTATCACCAAGAAACCAGTTCTGCAAGAAATGCTGAAGGGACTTATTTAAGTGGAAAAGCAATGACCACAAATAGAGATAAAAAAACTTATCAACAAAACAAAACAAAACAATGAAAAACCAGGCGATAAAATCATTTGTAGGGTAAAAATATAGTAAACGCAGATCAACTACCTCTGAAGATAATATGAAGGTTAAAAGACAAATGTACTAAAATCACCTGTTTCAATGATAAGAGGGTAATGGATAGAAAGACACTGAACAACAGACTATATATGATTTGAAAAACATATAATGTGGGAGGAGGGGAGTGAAAAAGTAGAGCTTTTAGAAAGAGGTCAAGCTAAAGAGTCTATCAACTCAATATAGACTGTTATATGCATAGTATATTAAATAGGATCCTCATGGCAATCACAAATCAGAAACCTATAACAAGAAGAAGAAAAGTAAGAAAAGAAATCAAACGTATTACTAAAGATAGCCATCAAACCACAAGGGAAGAGAGCAAGAGAAAAAGAAAGGAACAGAGAAGAACTACTAAAACACCCAGAAAAAAAAGTGACAAAATAGAAATAATACATATTTATCAATAGCTACTTTAAATGTCAATGGACTAAATGCTCCAATCCAAAGGCATAGGGTGGCCGATTGGATAAAATAACAAGACCCATGTATATGCTGCACACAAGAGACACACTTCAGACCTAAAGACACTCACAAACTGTAAGTGAAAGGATAGAAAAAGATACTCCATGTAAATGCCAAAGAAAAGAAAGCTGGAGTAGCCATATTTATACCAGACAAAATAGACTGCAAAAGAAAACCTGTAACAAGAGACAAAGAAGGGCACTCCAAAGTGATAAAGGGAACAATCCAACAAGAGGATATAACACTTGTAAATATCTCTGCACCCAATGGAGGAGCATCTACATATATAAAGCAATTATTAACAGACATAAGAGGAGGAGTAGACAATAACACAATAATAGTAGGGGACTTTAACACTCCACTTACACCAATGGATAGATCATCCAAACAGAAGATCAATAAGGAAACACTGGCATTAAAGGACACATTAGACCAGATGGACTTAGTAAATATATACAGAACATTCCATCCAAAAATCACAGAATACACATTCTTTTCAAATGCACATGGAACATTCTCCTGGGTTGATCACATATTAGGCCACAAAACAAGTCTCAATAAATTTAAGAAGATTGAAACAATACCATGCATCTTTTCTGACCACAAAGGTATGAAACTAGAGATCAAGTACAGGAAGAAAATCAGAAAAGCCACAAAAATGTGGAGATTAAACAAAATGCTACTGAACAATGATTGGGTCAATGAAGAAATCAAAGAAGAAATAGAAAAATTCCTGGAGACAAATGAAAATGAAAACACGACATGCCAAAATCTGTGGGATACAGCAAAAGCGGTTCTAAGAGGGAAGCTCATAGCAATTCAGGCCTACCTCAACAAAGAAGAAAAATCCCAAATAGACAATCTAAAAGTTCCCCTAAAGGTTCTGGAAAAAGAACAACAAACAAAGCCCAAAATCAGCAGAAGGAAGGAAATAATAAAAAGCAGAGCAGAAATAAACGAAATAGAGACTAAAAAAAAAATAGAAAAATTAATGAAACCAAGAGCTGGTTCTTTGAAAAGATAAACAAAATTGACAAACCCTTAGCTAGACTCACCAAGAAAAAAAGAGAGAAGGCTCAAATAAATAAAATCAGAAATGAAAAGGAGAGATTACAACGGACACCTCAGAAATACAAAGGAAAATAAGAGAATACTATGAAAAGCTATACGCCAACAAATTGGATAATCTAGAAGAAATGAATAAATTCTTGGAAACATGCAACCTTCCAAAACTGGACCAAGAAGAATTAGAAAATTTGAATAGACCGATCACCAGTAAGGAGATTGAAACAGCAATCAAAAACCTCCCAAAAAATAAAAGTCCAGGACCAGATGGCTTCCCTGGTGAATTCTACCAAACATTCAAAGAAGACTTAATATCTATCCTTCTCAAACTCTTCCAAAAATTTGAGGGGGAGGGGAGGCTTCCTAACTCAACTACGAATCCAACATTATCCTGATACTGAAACTAGACAAGGACAACAGAAAAAAAGAAAATTACAGGCCAATATCGCTGATGAAGATCGATGCAAAAATCCTCAACAAAATTTTAGCAAATTGAATACAACAATATATTAAAAAGATCATACATCATGATCAAGTGGGTTTCATTCCAGGGGTGCAGGGATGGCTCAACATCTGCAAATCTATCAACGTGATATACCACATTAACAAGATGAGGAATAAAAATCACATGATCATCTCAATGGATGCAGAGAAAGCATTTGAGAAGATACAGCATCCATTTATGATAAAAACTCTAAGTAAAACGGGTATAGAAGAAAATACCTCAACATAATAAAGGCCATATATGACAAACCTACAGCAAATATCATTCTCAACAGAGAAAAACTGAAAGCTATCCATTTAAGAACAGTAACCAGACAAGGATGCCCACTGTCACCACTCTTATTTAACATAGTATTGGAAGTCCTCGGCAGAGCAATCAGGTAAGAAAAAGAAATAAAAACTATCCACGTTGGAAAAGAAGAAGTGAAACTGTCACTCTTTGCAGACAACATGATTTTATATCTAGAAAACCCTAAAGATTCCACTAAACACCTTTTAGAAACAATAAAGGGATACAGTGAAGTCGCCATATACAAAATCAACCTACAAAAATCGGTTGCGTTTCTATACACTAACAACGAAGTAGCAGAAAGAGAAATTAAGAATACAATCCCATTTAAAATTGCAACAAAAAGAATAAAATACCTAGGAATAAACTTAACAAAAGAGGTGAAAGATCCGTACACCGAAAATTATAAAACATTCTTGAAAGAAGTCGAAGAAGACATAAAGAAATGGAAAGATATTCCGTGCTCTTGGATTGGATGAATTAACATCCTTAAAATGTCCATACTTCCTAAAGCAATCTGTAGATTCAACGCAATCCCTATCAAAGTTCCAGCAACATCTTTTACAGAAATAGAACAAAGAAACCTAAAATTTATATGGAACAACAAAAGACCCCGAATAGCCACAGGATTCCTGAGAAAAAAGAGCAAAGCTGGAGGTATCACACTCCCTGATTTCAAATTATACTACAAAGCCATAGTAACCAAAACAGCATGGTACTGGCACAAAAACAGACACACAGATCAATGGAACAGAATTGAGAGCCCAGAAGTAAACCTACACATTTATGGACAGCTAATATTCGACAAGGGAGCCAAGAGCATACGATGGAGAAAGGAGAGTCTCTTCAATAAATGGTGTTGGGAAAACTGGACAGCCACATGCAAAAGAATGAAAGTAGACCATTCCCTTACACCATGCACAAAAATCAACTCAAAATGGATTAAAGACTTGAATGTAAGACCCGAAACCATGAAACTTCTAGAAGAAAACATAGGCAGTACGCTCTTTGACATCGGTCTGAGCAGCATATTTTCAAGTCCCATGTCTGACTGGGCAAGGGAAACAAAAGAAAAAATGAACAAATGGGACTACATCAAACTAAAAAGCTTCTGCACAGCAAAGGAAACCGTCAGCAAAACAAAAAGACAATCTAAAAATTGGGAGAAGATATTTGCAAACTGTATATCAGATAAGGGGTTAATATCCAAATATGCAAAGAACTAATACAGCTCAACAACAAAAAAACCAACAATCCAATTAGAAAATGGGCAAAAGATCTGAAGAGAGATTTCTCCAAAGAAGATATACGGATGGCCAACAGGCATATAAAAAGATGCTCGACATCATTAGCTATCAGGGAAATGCAAATCAAAACTACAATGAGGTATCACCTCACTCCCATCAGAATGGCTGTAATTAACAAGACAGGAAACAACAAATGTTGGAGAGGATGTGGAGAGATGGGAACACTTGTGTACTGCTGGTGGGAGTGCAAACTGGTGCAACCACTATGGAAAGCAGTATGGAGTATCCTCAGAAAATTAAAGATAGATCTACCATATGATCCAGCTATCCCACTGCTGGGTATTTATCCAAAGAACTTGAAAACACAAATGCATAAAGATACTTGCATCCCTATGTTCATTGCAGCATTATACAGAATAGTCAAGACTTGGAAGCAACCTAGGTGCCCATCAAGGGACGAATGGATAAAGATGTGGTATTTATACACAATGGAATACTACTCCGCCATAAGAAATGATGAAATCCGGCCATTTGTGACAACATGGATGGACCCTGAGGGTATTATGCTGAGTGAAATAAGTCAGAGGGAGAAAGTCAAATACCGTATGATCTCACTCATAAGTAGAAGACTAAAACGACGACAAACAAACCCATAGCATTGGAGATTGGATTGGTGGTTACCATAGGGGAAGGGGGAAGGGGGGAGGACAAAAGGGGTGATTAAGTTCACCTGTGAGGGGATGGACTATAATTAGTTTTTGGGTGGTGAAAATGATGTAATCTACACAGAATTCGAAGTATATTATGATGTACATCCGAAAATAAATAAATAAACGAAAAAAAAATAAAAAGAGGGGTTGGCCCCATGGCCGAGTGGTTAAGTTCGCGCGCTCCGCTGCAGGCGGCCCAGTGTTTCGTTGGTTCGAATCCTGGGCGCGGACATGGCACTGCTCATCAAACTACACTGAGGCAGCGTCCCACATACCACAACTAGAAGGACCCACAATGAAGAATATACAACTATGTACCGGGGGGCTTTGGGGAGAAAAATGAAAAAATGAAATCTTTAAAAAAAATAAATAAAAAAAAAGAAAAGTAAACAAAAGCTCAAAAAAAAAAAAAAAAGAAAGAAAGAAAACCCTCTACAGAGGAGATGGCATGTGGTAGGACGTCAACACACATTAGTCTTGGCCCACTTTTCTCCTCCCTCCCAGAGAATGAAGGCTATTACCTAAACCAAAGAGCAAAACTGCAATAGAGACCACCTGGAAACGTGGCAGTAAGAGGTAACACATATTCACATTTACATAATAAATGAAGCTTTGGGGTCATTTCTGCGTTGCAGGATGGCCTTTCTGAGGGATCTCAGGTGAGGGAAATGGATCGTCAATCCATTTGCTATAATTCCTCATCATGTTATGTCTCCTTATTTATCTTCTAGATTGATATCAGAAAAGCAGTCTCCCATTGAACCCCCAAATGAAGAGAAAGTGCAGATAAAGAGGAGGCAGGAATCACAGGCCCTCAACTCCGACATTACCCACAACCCCCTACAGGACCATGCTCGAGATTTATCTGTACCATCAGCTTCTTCAAAGAGAGAGGCCAGGGAGTGATACACACATGGGCACAATACTAGAAATCTGTAAAACGACAAGTTTTCAAGTTCTAGAAGGTCATTTTCTATCAAGAAGACAGCTGAGCGTCCTTTGGGGGAGGGGAAGAAGTAGAATACCATTCCTGCTTCTTAATCGATGACTCTGGAAGATTGATTTTCCATCAGTGAGTCTGAGTTTGCCATCTGTCACATAGGAATTTTGGTGCCATCCTCACAGAGTTGTTGTGAGAGAATAATGCACATACATAATTATTTGCATCTTTCATCTATAAAAATATATGTAAGATCATGGAGTAAGTGTCCGTGTGCAACATTTTTCCCTCCGAAAATAGCTTTGCTGCAACTTCCCTGACAAGGTGACCGTAGGGCTGTTTTGATAGGACTACCATGCTGCTGTGACCATTCTTGCAGACATTTCCTGGGGCACAGGTGCTCAAGATTCTCTGCATGGCAGACCTAAGAGTGCAGCAGATGATGGGGACCTCACATTCTTCTCCCATAGATGCTTCCAAATGTCTCTGTAAGTCAGTTGTGCCAATTAATTGTCCCCCAGCAGTGTATGGAGTTCTCATAGCCCCAGTTTTCCACTTAAAGAAGATGCAGCATAAACACATAGTTGCTGATCAGGTTTCCTTTTCAAACTCTGGAATTATTCCAGGATTTATTCTGGGGCACAAATATGAAATATGCCATTTACAGGGAAAAACGAAGAATAATCTGACGTTATAGTACCAGGATATCAGATTAGCAAATACTGCCAAATTAAAACCCATTATGTACTCAGATCTGCAGAAACAGGTGCTCTTGTCTTGTAATTCTTTGAGCTTTACACTAACAAAAAGACTGTAAAGTCAACTAGACAGTAAGTATTTAAAATGTTAAATGCTAATGCTCTGTGACAAAGCAGTCCCATTTGTGGGAGCTTGTCCTCCTGATGCAGCCAGTCAAGGCCTCTGCCGTCATCACTCATCTGTCCACATTGCTTAGGGTTGAGCTGACCGTTAACACAGCTGACTCAGTGTCTTCAGGCCCCCTGACACCTTGATCCAAATGGGAAAATCTGTCTCACTGCTGGTTGCCCAGCCTCGATGGACCATCCACAGAACCACCACAAGCACTGATATGGAGCAGTGCTGGATCTCTACTCCTGTAGGGACATACAGATCTCTGACCTCATTTCTCCGTGGAAGAAATCTCCCTTTCTCTCCTTCTCTGTGTCCTCGGAAGCCCTCCCCTCGCTACCAGGTACAGACAGCCCAACCTTTACTGTAAGTTTAAGTGTTTACCAAGGACGGAGGAAACCCGGGCTTCAGAGAGCCTCTGCTTCCAGCCCCCTCATAAACCTAACTGGAGGCAAGAGGAACGGGCACCAGGCCTGGCTCCCTGGTGCAGGGAGGTAAACACAGGGAGAACCGAGATTAAGCACCTTAGTTGTCCTGATACCTTTGCTAAAGCTCTGCCACTAGTATCTAATGGTGCGCAGGATGTCAGGTCCCACCCCCGCCTCTAGTAGTGGACATAGGGAGCAAACTCTTTGCTATCTGACTCTGTGCTCAGGAGCATGAACTTTGGAGTCACATACATCCATGAAGAGAGGATAGTGATCCCTCATCAGCAGGGTTGTCTTGCGGAATAAATCCAGCCACTAACATGAAGAATGTTCCACTGGGGTTGGCTACCCATCTGCTCCGTAAGTGTTAGCTGCATATCCTCTCTGGAGCAAGACACTTACATGGCTCCTGACCTGCCCCCATAGCCAGGTCCCCTAACTGGATGGCAGGCAAGAATCACCTCGGTATCATTGTCTAAACCCGCTTCTGAAATTCCCCTGTGGGTGGAAGTAGGACATCTGTATCAAAGACCATTCCAGTTATTAAGCCATAATAATATGGGCCCCGGAAAATGGATATGCCCATTTGACACCAATGTGTATGCCAGCGTCCATTTCCCCTTCATCCGACCAAGGCGCGGTATTGCCAGTTTTGTCTTTATTGCCAATCTGATCTTCTCATTTTCCTCAGACTTGCCCCATTGGGGTTGTCATTTCAGATGGTTGTTAAACTTACAGATTCACAGTCTCCTCCCCCAGGTTGTCAAGATTTAGCAAATAAAATAAAGGAGACCAAGTTGAATTTCCATTTCAAATAAAGGCACATTGCATGTGACATACTACCACTAAAAATTATTGGTTGGTTCTCTGGAATTCAAATTTAACTGGGTGTCCTGATTTTGTCTGGCAACTCTACACAAGAAGGGCTCTGTGGAGGAGAATCAAGGTGCTTGGTGAGCAGCGCCAGGCAACAACCAGCACTAATCATCCATGTGAGTGAGCTCTCTTGGATGTCCCAGCTGAGAGGTGCCTGCAGAGAACTGCAGCCCCAGGTGACAGACACCACGTGGAGCAGAAAAACACCCAGCCGAGCCCAGTCAACCCACAGAACCTGAGACAAGATAAATGGCTATTGTTTGGGGGACTTTTTAGAGTAGAAATGAATATCCAAAACGTGTGTTTTGAGTGTACTTTTCCTCTTTTTCCGTGGTCTATAATCACTGGAAAGAGAGTAATTTGCTGGTCCTTGATTTTGTTATAGTTTTGGCTATAGTCTGCATATGGGTTTATGTGTGGGTTCCCAATCGTATCAGTGTCCTTGTCACTATCCCAGTGCCTAGCATGGTGCAGGGCACACTGTTACTCCAGGAAAGCATAGTGATTGCTGGATCTGTCTCTCCCTGTGCAGCTCTTCATGCCACTGGCCGAGCTCCTATCAGGCATCTGAAGGCGGCGGCTTCTGAGGAGCTGTGTCCTCATGACTGCTGAACCATCTGCTCCAGATTCAAGGACAGCCGTCCTCAGGAGACCTCGACACTTCACATCCCTGCTTGGCTACGAGGCCCAGCCCGAGTGAGTTCCTGGATCTGAACAAAAGCATGCTGTGGAATAGTTCCTGTGAGGTTCACAAAGGCGCCTCAGAGGCGAGAAGGTACTTTGATCCCATCATGGGAGAAGAGGTGTAATAAGTGGAATTTCAGTCCATCAGCAGCCACATGCTTTGCAGTAGCCCTTGAGGCCCTTCTTAGAGATGCTTTATTTGCGCAAAAGCAATGAATTCTGTAGCGTGAAGAAGGAACTTGATGTTTAATATGCACGTGCAATAAATTTACATATGTTTTTCTGACTCTATAATCAGTGATTCTCGTGACTCTCTCAGGTAAGTGTTGAAATATACAGCTGAGTAGATGGTTTTTCTAGCAATTTGTGATTGTAACATGGATTCTTCCCTGCTTCCCATGTTTTTATGCATTGTATAATGAATTTTTTTTAAAGATTGGCACCTGAGCTAACATCTCTTGCCCATCTGCTTTTTTTCTTCTTCTTCTCCCCAAAGCCCCCCAGTACATAGTTGTATATTCTAGTTGTAGGTCCTTCTGGTTGTGCCATGTGGGACACGGCCTCAGCATGGCTTGATGAGCAGTGCCGTGTCCGCGCCCAGGATCTGAACTGGCGAAATTCTGGGCAACAGAAGCAGAGCGTGTGAACTTAACCACACGGCGTCGGGGCCAGTCCTGAAATTTTTTAAATGCCAGAAAGTTTCCAAATGTTAGTTAAAAATGTCAGTTACGAGAATTCAGTATTTTCAAAAATAATAATTACTCCAGAGAAAACCCTATTATTATGATATTCAGTCATGTTCCCTAAAATAACTAGATATTCTAAACTATCTTTATGATGATTTTCCAAGAAAAAATATTTTTAGTTCTAGAAGGACATGTGCATCCACTTTCACCAAGTATTTCGATATACCTCGTTGTAAATGATGATTTCTATTTTGGTCATATTTAGTGTGGACCAATATGGTAAGACATAGTATGGGTCTATTAATGTAACAGTAGAATTTTAATGAGAATTGCTCTCCTGCTTAATTTAATTTTATTAAGGACTTAGAAAAATTAAAATATATTTCAAGTGCTTTATTGATGTATGGTTGACATACAATACACTGCACACATTTAAAGTATATACTTTAACAAGTTTTGACACGTGTACATAGTGAAACCAACATTAGTCTAGATAATGAACGCATCCATCACCCCAAAGAGCTTCCTTGTGCCCCTTTGTAATATCCCCACCCACCTGCCTCCAGCCTCCAGCTCCCTCTCCTGGACCTTTCCCTGTTGCCAGGCAACCACTGGACTTCTGTCACTATTAACTAATTTCATTTTTTATAATTTTGTATAAATGGAGTTGTACAGAATATATTCTTTTTTCTGGCTTCTTTCATTCAGCCTAATTATTTCTAGATTAATCCATTTGTTGCATGTCTCTTTTACTGCTGAGTAGTATTCCAGTATATGATTATATCACAATTTATTTTATCCATTCACCTGGTGATGGACGTGTGGGTTGTTTCCAACTGGAAGCTCTATTAAATAAAACTGGTATGAACATTTGTGTATAAGTCTTCAAAGGGACACATGCTTTCTTTCTGTAGGGTAAATACTTAGGTGTTCAATGGCTGGATCATATGGCAGGTGTAAGAATAATATTGTAAGAAACTGCCAAACTGGTTCCAAAATGGTGGTACGATTTTTCATTCCCACCAGCAATATATGAGGGTTCCATCCTCCAGAAGATTGCCAATGCTTAGTATGGTCAGCATTTTTAATTTGGGCCATTCTCTTGGGAGGTACAGTGTTATCTCATTGTAGTTTTAATTTACATTTCCTTATTGACCAAGGATGTTGATCATCTTTTCACATGCCTATTTCCCATTTGTATAATTTCTTGGATGAAGCGTTTGTTCAAATATTTTACCCATTTATTTATTGGAGTATCTGTTATTGACTGTTGAGAGATTTTCTCTATTTTGGATGCAGGTCCTTTATCTGATATACGATTTGCAGATATTTTCCTTCCGATCAGTGCCTTGTCTCTTCATCCTCTCAACAGTGGCTGTGGAAGAGTAGAAGTTTTTAATTTTGAGAAGGTCCAATTTATCAGTGAGTTTACTTATGGGTTGTGGTTTTGGTGTAGAATCTAATAAATCTTCGCCTAAGCCAAGGGCACAAGGATTTTCTCCTATGTCTTTCTCTCTTGTGTTTTCTATTATGTTTTTACAGCTTTAGGTTTTATGTTTAGGTCTACGATCGATTTGGAGTAGACTTTGGTAGATGGTGCAATATATGGATCACAGTTTCTATCGGTGCATGTGAATAGCCACTTGTCCCAGCACCAATTGTTGAAAAGACTGTCTTTTCCCCACTGCGTTGCTTTTGCACCTTCTACAAAAGTAAGTTTTCCACATCCATGTGGTTCTATTTATAGACCCTTTATTCTGTCCCTTTGATCTGCTTGTCTAGCTTGATGCCAGTACCACACTGCCTTGAATACAGAACTTTTATACTGAGTCTTGAAATCAGGAAGTGTTCATCCTCCAGCTTTGTTCTTTTTCAAGGTTGCTTTTCATAGTCTAGGTGTTTTTGCACCTGCGCATGAATTTCAGATTCAGTTACCAATTTCAAAAGCAAAAAGCCCACTACAATTTTGATTGGGATTGTATTGAATCTATAGGTAAGTGTGGGGATTTTTCATCTTAACAATCTTCATCTGAACAGTAGAGAGTCTTCCAGTCGAAGGATATGGAAAAATGTCCCAGGGACAATTCTGTAGATCATCCACATAAAAATTAATCACTAAAGGAAAATAGTTATGGTGCCTTCAGCTCGACAGGCGTGATTAGAATTGAATCTGTTGAATTGTGGATCTTTTCTTCATTACAGAAGTTGTCTTTCTATGCTTTTAGTGGGAACTGTTTTCAGAAGACTCTGTCTGGAGAGTAGGGTGCTCATTGCTACTGGGCTGGTCATTGTTTCTTGCCCTTTTCAGTGCACAGAGGCAGCAAATCTGTGTTATGTTTTTAAGAGAATATATATCAGCAGCTGCCACCTGGTGATGCTCCTCTGTCCCCGTTATAGGTAATCATTTGCCTCCTCTTTTGTTTTTACCTTCCAGTTTGTAAAATATATAATAAATGTAATATGTATAATAGTTTTCTCCCTCTTTCATAGGTAAAAGGTGGCATGCTCGACACCAGCACCGTCCAATAGAAATTTCTGCAGAGAAGGAAAAGTTCTGTTGCTGTGCTGTCGAACGTGGTCGTCACTAGGTACCTGGATGGTTTTTTCAGGAATTAAACATTGAGCACTTAAGCTGTAGCTACCACCACTAACTGAGTTTTTATTTCATTTGATTTTAATTCAATTAAATTGACATAGCTACTTGCGACTAGTGGCTCCCATCTAGGACAGCAGCAGCTCTACACATTTTTCTGCACCTGGCTGTTTTCATTTAATGATATATCCTGGAGATCACACCATAGCCGTATAGTGAGGGGGTCGCTGCTGCTTTTTATAGCAGCGTGGGACTCCAGGACGTAGATGGACTGTAGCCTATTCAACCAGCCCCTATTGGTGGACATCTGTCTTATGTCTAACCTTCTGGTGTTATGAATTGTTCTGTCGGAAATGGCCTTGTGCCTACACCTTTTTGTCTTTTTCCATTGTTTCTTTGGGATAGATCCTTAGAAGAGAAATTGCTGGTTCCAAGGGTAAATACCCTAGTAATTTTACAAGATAGTATCCAATCCCCTGGATAGGGGTTGTACCATGTTACGTTGACACCAGCAATGCGTGTGTTGCCTATTTCCTCACAGACTATGTAATTGATGAGAAGAGGCATCTCCTTTTTTTTCCTTTGCATCTTTTGTCAAGAGTTAAGTGTAGCATTTTTTATCTGCTTGAGGAACACTTTTCAGCGAAATACCTGTTTGTGCCTAGTGCCCTTTCTCCCTCAGGATGTTGTATTTTGCCTTTGCTTTTTCATAATCTCTTCACGACAAAGTATATAACCTTTGTCTGTGATATAAGTTGTAAGAATTCTTCCCAATTTGTAACTTTTCATATTACTTTGCTGATGGGCTTTTGCTTGCCATGCAATTTTTAATGAAATCAAGTGTATCACTGTTTCCCCTTATAGCTTCTGGATTTGAAGTCATATTAGGAAAATGTTCTCCACTACTAGCTTATACAGGAATTTCACTGTGAGTGTACTTTTGTGGACAAGAGAGAGAGAAAGGGCTCATATTAGAGTGTCAGATGTAAGAGGCACCCTGAGGGGAGGTGACCATCATGTGAGAAATCTGGGAAAACCATTTCACTAAGTCAGGAGAATTAGATGTTCAGATCAGAGTCTTGGCCCCGTGCTTGTCTTTGAGAACTTGGTCTCTACTCTTTTCTGTCTCCTGTGGATCTGAGTCCAGGCCCCCTTAACTGGTAGAGAAAGTCTTACATGAAGCAGAAACTTTGTGTCACCTCAGATGGACCTGTCAGATGACTAAAGGGATGGGACAACTCTCCCAAGGATAAGGCAGACACAAAACCAATTCCAAAATATACAACTCTGACTGAGCAAAGTACTAAGGAGAAAGTGAAACCTCTGGCTTGAGCCCACGAGACGAAGCAAGACTGAAACCAACACTCACTGTTTGCCTTGTCCTTCGCTCTCTGAGATTGAGGTCCATCAGGAGAAGTTAGTAGCCGGTTAGTCCTATGCAAGACGACAGAGGTGTGAGTTTCAAGGTGCCACAGTTTCCCAAATTAAAACCTCTCTCCACTCAACTGCATCATTTCCTGTTTCAATACTGGTTTCTAGGACTCAGGGTCAAGCTTGAACTAATCTTGCTTGGAATGGAGTCTGAGGTCATACCCCATGGGGTGGGCATTAACCTCCATGTAGCTTCCTGTGTGCATTTCCAGTTATGCGGGTCTGGAGATCAGACAGGGAAGGTTGGGATGCAGATGTGGGATTAGATGTATAGTGTCTGGCACACAGTAGGCACTCAATATCTGTTTAATAAATTAATTAGATGTAGATGTAGGCACAAACAGGAAACAAAGCTATGCATCGTCCTTTCAATCTTTTTATACACATATGAATTTTTCGAATCGAATTGAGATCACAATCTACGTGTTTTGTAACATGCTTTGAAGAAACATTTTGACTCTGTTTCTAAAAAGTATGCCTTTACGTTGAGGTGCAGGGTGTGGGGCGGGGGTTGGGGGGGCTGGAGGAGGTGGGGGTGTGGCAGGGTGGGGGGAATGTGGGAGGGTGGGGAGGGTCCTGTGGAAAATGGAGAATGATGCCCCCGATGACCAGAGTCAGAACTGCAGATGTGAAAGTCTCCACTGGGAGGCTTGGCAAAGGATAGGGGATGGAAAGGGTTGTGGTGTTGGTGAGGGAGTGAGGTGAAAAGAGTCCATCCTATAGGCCAAGATTTCTAGACTTTTCCACATACGGGCAGCAGTGCTTCTATAGTCATACTCATCCTGGGATCTGCAAGCCCTGGGACTGAACATCCAGCACCAAACTGAACTAAGGACTTAAGTGTATGAATAATTAGTGTGAACAAGGTTGAGACAAAGAAACATACACAAACATACACACATACAGAAAACTATCCAAGGAATTGTTTTGATCTGCCCCTGAAGAAGTGAGTATATGAGCATCATAGCTGTAATCACTTCACAATTATTTGATTTTCAACATTCTATTCAATGTTTCCGTATTTAAAACACTATAGAAATGCAAATTTATAAAATAAAAATATCCTCTATCTCTGGCAATGCACGCACAGTGAATTTTTATCAAAGAAACCTGCTTATGTGCTATATTTTTATATTACAGAACATGAGCATGTTTCTAAGCCAATAAATGTATTTCTACACTATTATTTTGTGACTTGGTTGCTGATATACCTGTTTCATAAAACTTTATCTCCATATTTTGTTAGATTACCAATTAGTTCTTCTCTTTGTTTAACAGAAGGAAACGTATAGAAAGGTATATTTCAAAGCTGAAATGATTTTGTCGCTCCTATCTGTCCCTGCCTTTTGCCCACCATAACACGAAGGTAGTCTCTGTTAACATGTTGGTGCCTGTTTCCCAGATTTTTCTCTGTATTCAATGCACTAACATATTTAATCACACACATACTTATACACCCATGTTGATATATATATATTCTTTTGCAGAACTGGGGCATATTCTCCTTTATACATTATAACATCCATGTGTCACTTAATATGATTTATTTTGTATTTGTTTATTTGGTTTCGTATGTATTCATGTGTTTATTGGGGATCTATATTCCTTTCTGTGTTCATTCTTTCTTCATACCATTGACCTCTCTCTATTGTTTAAGATTATTTTGTATACGGAAGATATAAACCTATGCCTGAATATCGGTTGAAAATAATTTCTCCCAGCTTTTCACACACCTTTTAATGTTTTCTGTGCAGATGGTATTTGATCCTTTATAATGATTTTTAGTACAGTTATGTGCTACATAAAGACTTTCTGGTCAACAACTGAATGCATATAAGACGGTGATCCCATAAGATTAGTACCACAGAGCCTTTATATGTAGTAGGCTATAGCATCTAGGTTTGTGTAAATACATGCTATGATGTTTGCACAACGACGAAACCCCCCCAACAATGCATTTCTCAGAATGCGTCCCATTGTTAAGCGATGCATGCCTGTATTTTAAAAGTACTTTAGCACATTGTTTTAAACAGAACAACTGAATAAGAATGCCTTCAATGATGTTGAATGTCAGCTCAGAGGACAAAGTGGGGAAAGCTTAATCCTTTGTGTGACTCCAGATTATGAATCCTGGAGCAGTAATTTATAAGGTCGTTTCCTAGATCATGTTACTTAACTTTTGTCTTCTGTTTCCTGATTGTTGATAATTATTGGTCTTGGATAGACCTGGTAGGATTAAATGAGATGAACTGTGAAAGACCGTTTATATAGTAGTTGTACATGTTAATATCCTACCATTCAGGTTCCCTTTCCCAATGGCAAGAGCTTGTGCAGCTTCCAGAGTCCAGTTCAACACCTCAGGAATCAGCCAGTCCATGTGGGCCTCACGCCCAGGCCTCTTGGCCCACAGGGCAGGATTTCATCCCCACCATCATCTTCATGCCCAATGGGGGCATGCCACAGCTCAGCTCCACATCAAGGTAGTTTCTCACTATCAGTCCTTAAGCCTTGGCGGTCCATCAGCTAAATGGGAGGCTGCTGGTTGACCTGTGCAGAGGGCAATGGGTAGTTATTAGATTGGAAAATTCATATGCCTCTCTGAGTCTGAGGTTGGTCATCTGTAAAATGGAACTAAGGGTGCCTTCTTCACAGAGCTTTTCTAAGAAGAAAAGGAGAAAACCTGAGAGAATGTCTGGCATGTGATAGGACTTTGATATGTATGACTCCCAGCCCACTCTGCCTCCTCTGTCTCATAAAATAGAATATGTGAAACATCATCTGGCAATGTAGCAGCAAGAAGTGAACTTTGGTCCCATGTCATCACTTTCTTTTTTCCTCATGCTTTCCTATCTCCTTATTTTCCCTCTAGTTTGAGAAGAATGAAACAATTTTTTATTGAAGAAGAAATATAACAGGACAGCAAAGAATAGGACCAGGTCAGCTAGACAGAAGATGGAAGTCATCAAACATGTGTCCAGTTCTGGACCTATCGCCTGACCACAGGACCTTGGTGAGTCCCTTCCCCTGTGCTGGGATTCGTCCTAACACAGAGGAGCACTCAATGCATAAACTGGGGTTGGAGACGGGGGCTTTTTGGTCAGAAGGACCTAGATTTGATGCTGGGAACCATTACCTGCTGGTTGCTTGATCTCGAGCAAGTAATTTATGTCCTATGTGCACTATAATTGTTGGTATCTCTTATTTTTGTCGTTGTTGATTTCAGTTTTATTAGTAGCATTATTATTCCTACCACCTAGTCAAAGTGTGAATGTGACTGAAAGGAGTGGGGATTACATTGCCAGATAGTACAAAGTTAGGGATGAACCCGGCCAAGGGTGGGGAACACAGGAAGTGAAGACAGAGACTAGGGGTGAAGTAAGCAGAGAAGCACTGAGCTCACTCTGGGTGTCAGGCCCTGTGCCGGTCCTCTCATGACCCTGGGAAGGTACTTACCGAAGAGCACTCCTGGTTCTCAGCTGCAGACAGCAGCAACCTGGGGGCTGTCCTGGGGGTGTCGAGCTGAAGGGCTATGTCCTCATCAGGTCCTTCATCCTTGAGGGATGCAAGGACTGCCCTTCCATCTAAGCCCATCTCCTCTCCCTTTGCTCCTGAGTATCCAGAAAGGTCCTCCTGTGGATGCTTCCAGAACTTACCCTGAAGGCCATTTTTCACACAAATGATTCTTTATCTTTCCCAGTCTCCAAAAGTTGTTCTTCACACCAAGGAGGGGGGACACTGAGGTAAGGAAGGAAATGCCTGCCTCTCAGAGGTATGCGGTCTCCACGTTTCACCTGCCACATTGTACTTTTGTTAAGTAATGACTTTATACATCTCCATTTTTGCTGAGGAAGATTTTCCCTGAGCGAACATCTGTTGCCAATCTTCCTCTTTTTATATGTAAGCCGTTGCCACAGCATGGCCACTGACAGACAAGTGGTGTAGGTCCACATCCAGGAACCGAACCCAGGCTGCTGAGGTGGAGCACACCAAACTTAACCACTAGGCCGTCAGGGCTGCCCTACATTTCCTATACACAGTATATCAATAGACGCACACACAAACACACACACACAATGTATTTTCCTCAAGATAGCAACCTTCAGCTTTCTTTTGTCATTCAGTACCTTATGTCAATGTTTGCAGTTGTGATTTTATGGATTATTATGGTTGAATAGCTTTTCATAGATTTCTTGGGCATTCCGATTGCTTTTGTTTTTGTTTTGTTTTGTTTTTTGCTTTTTTGAGGAAGATTAGCCCCGAGCTAACATCTGCTGCCAATCCTCCTCTTTTTGCTGAGGAAGACTGGCCCTGAGCTAACATCCGTGCCCATCTTCCTCTACTTTATTTGTGGGACGCCTACCACAGCATGGCTTGCCAAGTGGTGCCATGTCCGCATCTGGGATCCAAACTGGCTAACTCTGGGCCGTCAAAGCAGAGCGTGCAAACTTAAACTTAACCGCTGCACAACTGGGCTGGACCCCCTTTTGCTTTTAATAACAATTCTAGGTTAATATTAGTTTCCCTTCTCTCTACTGATTTCTTTATATGTAAAGGGTATTAAGACAATGTCAGTCATATTATGCGGGTTTTCCGAAAATGAATTGTTTTTGAATTTGAATAAATTTGTATGGCTATGAAAGTAATTCTTTTCGCTGCCTAAAAATCTTTGACTAGTACTCTAGGGACACAGAAAGGCATCCCCGGGTTTGTCAGGGTTACAAAGCATCCTTCACCTCGGCAGACACACAGCACTGGGGAGCACACACTGCCTGGGCTCTGGAGGGGGGTCCAGAAATTCCATCTCTACCCCACGGTTCCCCATGAGTTTCTGACCCTCTCTGACTTCCCTTTCCTTCTCTGAAGACCAGTGCTAATGATGCTGTCCTGGAATGGATTTATCAGGGAATTTACACAACATGCAACATTGTTCTTTATTATCAGAGGAATCAGGGATCCTGGGTATGAAAAATACACAGAACAACTGCCCCTTTGGGTGAATGAGTGTCCATTAAACATTGGCTTCCCAGCCCCAAGCAGATCTCCAAGCTCAGTCCCAGGGATATACTCATAGTAAAGGAAAAACACAACCAAAGTGATGAGGATGAAGATGATAACACCCAAGGGCTTCTTGTCAGGGCTGTGCTCTCAGGATCCTGGATCAGTCTGTGTGAGGGCCTCCTCTGGGATCTTGCACTGGGCCTGGAGGAAGTGAAGGGAGGGAGTTGGGAGATCAGTAGAGCCCAGGAGCCCCGAGTCTCATTCCCAGGCCACCTGGCCTCCACTCACTTGGCCCGAATTCCCAGACCTCACCTTGAGCAGAGCGAGAACCTGTGCGGCTTTGGTGTAGTCCCAGTGGCTATCATGAAGGCACCTGTGGCGGAGGAAGGACAGGTGCCATCCATTAGGACCAAAGTGGAGACACTCTGACCGCACAGTGCTATTTCCTAACCTACACAACGGAAACACGTGGCCACGTTTACTGCATCATATGCAGCAGAATGAGTCCTGTGGCACAGTGTGTCATGGGAAAAACTCCTGGTACCCAAATGTCTGCCAATAAGAAAACGAAGTCAATGAAATCCATAACAGGAATGCACACCTGTTCAAAAGCAACCAGGTAGCTCATATGTACTGAGAGGGAAATGTTGAAGGTGATAATGAGTGAAATAAAAAAGCAAAACAAATTACCTGCAAGCTCCCATTATTCACGCCTCCACTCCTCCCAGCTCCCTCCTATCCTGTGCAAACCCAGCACTCACTTCTGAGACCACTGCAGGTTCATGCCAGACTGGGTGGAGAAAGCCTGCACCATTTCCTGTTGCTCCTGGGAGAGGGTGGGCACAGAGCTGGAGGCGGGTGTGGGAACTGGGATGAAGAGCCCACTGTGAGTCTCCTTGGGGTTGGCGTCCCTCACAAACAGCTGGTCATTCAGGATGCACAGACTGGAGGAAAAGGCGGCCCCCAGACAACTGATGGATGGAGAACCCTACACCCCCAACAATGATCCTGCTCCCACTGCCACTCAGCAACCAGATTCCTTCCAGAGCCCCATACTGGGCCTGCCCCCCCAAATTCCTTAGCTGGTACCTCTGTCCCTGCCACAGAGCCCACCTTTGGAGAGATTATTTACCAGCTTCACTATATTTACAGGTTTGTCCCCAAACCAGAGATGATTTTACACCTGCATTTACCCTGAACAGTAGGAAGACATTGAGTCACAGAGAGGTCATGTGATTTAACCAAGGTCACACAGCTAGGGAGTGTTGGGGCCAGGAAGAGAACCCAGTGATCTGACTCCAGAGCCCATGCTCTTACCCACTAGGCTAGGCTGCTCCTCGGATCTAACTGGTGGCTTTCCACAATACTGAGAAAACCCCGAGGTCAACACCACCACATTCCCACCCACTGAGCCCAGGCTGGGCTGGGTGTTCCCACTCACAACACGGCACTCACCTGGAATTGCTGGCAGGGACAATGATGAAGGTCCGTGTGAAGGCACGAACAGAACTCTGAGACTTTCCTACCACTTTAAAGACAAACGACAAACAAAAATACCCCCGAAGAGTCGCACATGCTTTACATGCTCACACGGCATTACCTAGTCAGGATCTGACTTGATAGTCATGCTGAAGGGGACAGTTGTTCACTGGGAGTCAGGGTGTCAGGAATGGAGCGGGCAACAATAGGAGCAATCTGCTCCCCATGACAGGGACTCTACTATGTGTCAGGCTCTGTGACAACCACTTTAGAAGTTCACTCGATTCATTTTTCACAGCTACCCAAGAGGTGGGTATTATTAGCCCCATTGTGCAAGTGAGGAAACATAGAGGTTAAGTAACCAGCACAAGTTCATAGAGTAAGGATCTGGGATGAGACATCAAACTCCACAGCCTGTGTCCCTGTGCCTGAGCTGTGCGGGGCAGACAGGCATGGACACAGGTCAGACCAGGACGGTTTGGAGGCAGAGTGGGGACTGAAGAACACAGAGGGAGTAGGAAGAACACAGAGGGAGTAGGAAGAGAGGGGAAGGGATCAGGGAAGCTGGGAGAGTTTTGAGGGGGAGCACAGCCAGGGGGAGGGAGCAGTGGGGCCTCTAGTGGAGACTCCACATACACTCACCTTCCTTGAACACCCCCTTGACAGAGAAGCACAGCACCCTTTCCTGAAAGGGAAGAGCCCAGGGGCTCAGTCACCACCTAAGCCTCCTACCCACCTGCAGCTTTCTGGGCCTGCCTGAGGGAGGAAGCAGGTGCTCACCGTCTGGAGCCACTGGTCCACCACGAAGGAGCTGAAGTCATGCTGAGTTGTGGGCAACACACAGAGAGAGCGCACGATGTCATGTTTTGTACTCTTCAACAGCTGAAGCCGCAGGTCTGTGGGCGTGGGCGGAGGAGAGCGAAGGTCAGGGGCTGCCACACCCTGGGCCTTGAAAAATCCCTCCATGACCCTTTTCCCTGCCCAATCTTCCCACACGCACGGGGGTCCTTGAGCTTCTTTATATTCCTGTTATCCTTGACGTACTCGCACAAGCTGCTTCTGGGAGAGAAAGAGGAACAGGAGGTGGTGGTCTGTCCACTGGGTATTTCCAGGAGCTGGCCTGTGTCTGCTGGGGAGCCACAGGGCCCAGGAACAGAGTCTGAGCTGTGATACTCACGGGGCTGGGTCCTCGGGGTTGAAAGGGATGCTCAGGGAAAAGCAGGCCTTGTCAAGGTAAGCACCGAGAAGACCCTGTCGGTCTCCAGAGTCATAGGTCAGGTAATATCTGTGGGGGAACAGAAGGGACAAGCTGCATGTGTGACCTGGGCTCCAAATGAGACTTCAAAGACCCAAGAAGCAGACCTGAGCTTAGGCGGCATCCCCCGGCCCAGCCGTCCCCTTCCTCAGATTCCCAGGAGTACTTACTGCCGCAGGAATTGCAGAACCAGACTCTTCAGCGCATCAGATTCAAAGAAGCTTCCCTGAAATTACAACAGTTTTCAGGACCACAGCTGATACCCCTCCTCATGCACCGCATAAATCTCTGCTTGGTCCTCCCACCTCACCTTGCAGGTTGGTAGCCTCTTGTGGGCTTCAATACCAAAGTTAGTTGGTGGGCGTGACTCCTGGCTATCCTGGGGAAGGGAAGAGCAAGTCAGCAGTGCAGACCAGCAGCTGGTGCTGGATCATCTGGGAAAAGGATGGGTCCAGCAGGGGGTGAGGGTCAGGGGTCAGGTGTGAAAGGGCCCTGGAAGTTCCATGGGCAAGGTTACATTTGGGATCATCATCAAGGGGTCCCTGAAGCCTTGGAGAATGTTGTTGAATAAGACTGAGAGCCTTTGTCGGGTGCCCACATAGGTGTGTACCACCACCCTCCCACCATGAGGTTTAAGGCTCAGGTTGAAAACTGTAACTTGGGGAAGACCTAAAGGGGTTGGGAGCAGTTTGTGGGCAGTGTCAGTGTCAGTTAGAGGAGTCAATGATCAAGGAATACAATTACCAAGCTTAACAACTTGGGGAACAATTCCAGGATGGAGCTGCCAAAATCAAGACAAAACAGAAAAGTGAAACTGTGGAGGTGTCTTTCCTCATGAAAGCAAGCAGATTTACATCAGAGACACAGCCCAGGGTGTCCCACCTTCAATCCGTGTTGCAGCCCTCCAGGGCCCTGGGCTCCTCCCCCATGGACTGACCCATAGGAAGAGGGCTTGCTTGCTCTCCCTCCCTCTCTCCTTCCCCCCACCCCTTCCCCCTGGGTGGCTCTCACCTAGACTGCTCTGACTGCTTTCCCATGCACAACATAGAATTTGGCTCCCAGGTCCGGGGCTTCCTTCCCCTCCCTGCCCACCTTCCTTTCTCCAACATCTCACTGAGGGCTCCAGAGCGGAGAGGGAATGGGGTGGGAGCCCAGGGCTCTGCTACCTCACTGGGGGTCCAGCATTCTGCCAGGACCAGGACACCACCAGGGATGGCCCATGATGCTGGAGCAAGGAGGTGAGTGGGGCTGGGCTTAGGAGGCAGGGAGGGAACAGGTGGGGATGAGGACAGAGTGAAGTTAGGAGGAAAGAGATGAGAGAGACACAGGGGAGTAGAGACAAGGGAGAGAGAGAAAGCAAAGCAAAGCAAAGGGAAGAGAAAAAAACTCTGCCCTGGTGGTGGGGGTCAGGGAAGAAGAGAGAAGAAAGGGGTGATGGCTCCCCTGCTGCAGCCCTTTCCTTCATCTGCCGTGGCTGGCCCTGGACCCGAGGTCGGAATGGAAAAGGTGCACTTGTTGGGCTGGGAGGGCAGTGGATGTTGGTTGACACTTTGTCACCTGTGTGAGCTCAGTCTGAACTGCGAATGGGAAATGGAGCAGCCCCGGGGGCGAGACCTTCCCCAGAAAGAATAAATAGTCAGGCCCCAGCTCAGCACGAGGCTGAGGGTCTGTGGCCCCCTCTATGACCACCTTCTCTCCTGATGGCCCCTGTGCACTGGTGCCTGTCTTAGTCGAGTCCTTGTCTGAGGAATCACACCCATCTTGGGTGACCCAGGGATACTCTGAAGGTCCAAGCAGGATGATGTAACTTGTGGAGGGAGGGAGGGGCTGTGCCCTTGAGAGGCCTGTCCTCTAAGCACAGGTGAGGGGCACAGAAAAGAAATGGCAGGGCCTGTGGTCCACCCAGAAGACCAGGACTGCTGCCTCCTGCAAACAGTCACTGTCAGCGGTAGCTCAGGCTCCCAGGAGGCAACAGAGGGTACAACTGACCTTATGTTGGTTGACTTATCTGGGAAGGTGGTGCACAGGGAGTTTCTGTCTGCGCTCATCTCTTCTGGCTCCAGCCCTTGGCCCTTGTCCAACTTCCCTGCAGCCTTCACCTGTGATTATGAGGAGGAACAACGTGGACCAGAGGAAGAGAGCCAGGATGACCCTGCACCCCAGTTCCTATGTTTGCTAACAAATCCACTTCCGGCCTCTTGCCACCACCCCATGAGCCCTCCCACCTTCCCTTTAAAGAAGGATCTGGGTACTGAACCTCACCTCGTTGCTGGGGAGGTTCAAGTTCTTGATGTTGGAGGCATTCTGCATAGTGGTGGACAGGCCAGCCAGCTGGCAGGGTTTCGTGTTGCTCAGGTTCCAGGGCAAAAGCTATGATGAGGAAAGAGAGTGAGGACCTCAACCAGGGATATCTGAGACGAATCTGCCTCTTCTACCTGAACTCTCCCCATTCACCATCAATCCCAGCAGTGGGCCCAAGTCCTCACCTTGGGCATGTTCTCTCCATGGATCTGCAGGGAGGCAGCCATGTCATTTCCAGGATTCGGTACCATTTCCACACCAAGGGTCACCAAGGCTCAAAGAGGCCGAGAGGAGGAAATGAGAAGGCTGAGAGGGGCCCAGCTGGTACAGCCCCGGCACCAACCCCTCCCCAGGTTTCCATCCCTAAGTCTCCTTCCCAACAATTGGACCCCTCTGCCCTCACCCTCCCTAGAATTACTGCTGGAGCCTACCAGGGTCAAAGCGGAGTTTGTGGATGTCAAGAGACTGCCGGGAGACATCATATAGTTTGTGCATGGTCAGCTGCAGAGTTAGAGATGGGATTTAGTGGCTCTGAGTCTGAGGTGGTGAAGGGAGGTAGTAGGCGGGGGTGGAAGAGGTGGGTCTGCATGTGAGTGCACAACTCGTTTGAGTCTGCACTAACTTTATCTGCTTCACCTTTTCTGACTTCAGCTCCTTCTGCACAGAGCAGGGTGCATCAGAGGGGCTGACAAAGATAGATATCTGCAAAGAGCACAAGAGGGGCTGGGTAAGCACCAGGAAATCTGAGCCTTGGGATCAAGCAAGACCTTGCCGCTGTCCTGCCCCCTCGCCCCTCGCTAACCCTGGTCATGTCTTTGACACACACCCTTTCATTATTCTTATCCCAAATCTTGCCGTTGATATTCTTCAATGCAAAGGCAATGTTGGCATTCTCAACGAAGAACTGGGCCTGCATTTTCTCATAGTGAAACTATGGGGAGAGTGACAAGAGAAACAGAATATGAGACCAGAAGGCCCTGCCCATCTGGACCCTCAAGCTGCCTTGTTTCTACTTCTCCACCTCTCTGTCCTCTTACTTCGACTGGGGTGAAGGGGACACTGCATTGCTTCTGAATCAAACTGAGCAGCCACTTCTCATCATATTTTATGCCAAATGGAACCTAGGAGTGAGAGAAGATGAGAGAGGAAATTGACATAATGGAATCTAAGGTTAAGATAAGACCCCCCCCCCCATATCTTCCTTTCAGTCCTGTTTTTCAGGCTTTAAAATAATTTCTTAAGATAGAACAATATCCATTATTTATAACTTTTGTACCGGACATGGATTTCCTAAATACCCTTTTTTCCATTCAAATACTTTTCTTCAAATAATCAACTTAAGATGTTTAACATGTACTCTCTTTTATAAAATTCCAAGAGATCCTACCTAAGGCAGACCTGGCCTGCCCCTCTGACAAGAACCCGAGATTCAACCCTCTCCCACACTAGCTTGAGCCAAATGAGCCTTGCTGGGTGGAGTTGCTCCATCTCCTTGGCAGTAGTTTCCTCCTTGGCTTTTAGATAACCTCTCCCATTCTCCTCTCCCATTCTCCCTACAGTCAGTCTGTTCCTTTTTTGCTGCTGCTCTGAGTCTGCCTTTATATGACTAGGATGTTAACTCTAGGTAATAAAATGACAGATGACCAACTCCTCTGCCTCAGAAGAGTACCTAGCATCCCTACACCAGTCCAACATAACGTCCTCTGTTCATCTTCTCCTAAATATTAAGTCCACTTTGCTAGGACACTCACCATGATCTTGAACCAGCTCCCTGAGGTCTCATCCTGCTTGTTCCCCTCCGTTCTTCTCTCTGGAGGCTTTTGCTCTCTCTCCATGTTAACGTGGGTTTGGTCTTGTTTCTGAAAAGTGCCTCTCCGATGACAGGGTGGAATGGCATAGGGAGCACTGTGGAAAAGTGGAGAGAAAGAAGCAGTCCCTGTATACTCAGGACGTCTCCTATACACGTTTGCCCCACTTATACCAGGGCTACAATAAAGTTTGCTCAACCCTTAACCTGATCCTGTCGTTCCTCACTCTTCCAGACTGGAGAGAAAAGTGACATATTGAATACAGGGTTACGGATTCCACTGGCTGGTACATTTCAGCCATGCTGACTGGTCACTTACTATCTTATTCCAGTGTCCACAGGAGCATCACTTTTTCCTGGATCCTCATCTTGCTGCTGGTGAGATGAAGGATGAATGCCAGAACTGACTTCTTCAGACCAATTACTATATCTCCTTCGGTAAATACCCCAGCATCTTGCCCTTCTTTGTAGGAAGTTAGGTTGGTTATTGTGCCCTGAAATTGAGAACAACACATCATTAGTTCCAATACCAGAAAAAGTCCTGGAGAAATATCATGGCTAATGAAGGAATGTCACTGACTTCTCTAATCTAAAAAGAAGTGCATCACAGGGCTCAAAAGGTTGAAAGATTTCACTGTGGTTCCGCTTCCTGGAAGACGAGAGGTGGGGAGCATTCACAGCCAAGAAGAAAATAAGCACAGAGGAAAGGGTTTGGGACTAGGGTTTAATTGTGATGTTAGTCCCTGCTCTGCCCGTTTCAGGCTAGGTGACCCGGGACACGTTGTTTATCATCTCTAACTCTCACTTCCCTCTTCTGCTCTAGGGTGATAGTAAAATCGACCCTGAAAGTTTGGTGTTATGGTTCCAGGGTCAAAGGTGAGTTCCCTGCCAGGAGGAAGGATTAAAGAAATGAGAGAGAAGTCTGATGAAAATATCTGGAATGAAGCCTGGAGAAACAGAATATGGAGAATACGAAAAGAGAGAGGGAGAGAATTAAAGGAGACATAGTGAACATATCTAACACATGGTTAGTCTGAGTCCCGGAAAGAATGAGAGGGAATAGTGGAGAAGTCGTCTCTGAAGAGATCTTGGTTGAGAAGTTTCCAAAAGTAAGAAGACATCAAGTCAAACAATATGGATAGGAGAAAAAGTACACTTTAAGGAAAAACATTCCAAAAGAAAAGATATGCCTTTTATAATGATGTTAATGTAGCAAAAACTGGGAAAATTTGTGATGAGAAAACTCAAACTAAAAGAAATATTAAAGGTTCTTCTTCAGGTAGAAGAAATATGGTCCCAGATGGAGGCACACAGGTGCAGGAAAGAAAGACTAATGACATTTGTGAATATGTAGGCAAATCTAAATAAGTATTGGCTATATAGCACAATGATAATAAGTTCTTTTGGAGGTTTAAATATGCATAGAGTTAAAATGCATGACAATAAATTGGGAGCAGGTAAATGGAATCAAAGTGTTGCAAGGTCCCTTCATTATCTGAGGACCTTGAAAGATCTAATTTGCAATAGACTGTGAAAAGTCTAAAATGTACATTGTAATCTTAAAGGCAAACCTGACAAGAAGGGCAAAAAAATGTTTAACTATCTAGCAAAATGAGATAGCTTAATAGATTTCAAAAGAAAGCAGAAGAGAAAGGAACTTAGAACAGGCAAAAGTAAATGTACATAATACGGTGTATATAAACCAAATTGTATCTATATTTACATTAAAAGTTTCATACTAAATATTCAAAACTGAAAAACAGATATTGTCACACTCAGCCTTCCATCAAATGCTCCTTACAAAAGACATATACAAAATTTAACAATCTAAAACATTGGAAAGTAAAACAATTGGCAAAATGTATACCATTTCCACACTAACTTACTGAAAGCTGGTATAACCGTATTAGCAAAAGAAAAAGTACACTTCTTTTTTTTGTTTTTTTTAAATGTTAGGAAGACTAGCCCTGACCTATCATCTGCTGCCGATCCTCCTCTTCTTGCTGAGGAAGACTAGTCCTGAACTAACATCCGTGCCCATCGTCCTCTACTTTATATGTAGGATGCCTGCCACAGCATGACTTGAAAAGCGGTGCGTAGGACCGCTCCTGGGATCTGAACCGGCAAACCCATGGCTGCCCAAGCTGAATGCACGAACTTAACCACTGCACACCTGGCAGGCCCCGACTTCTTTAAACAGAAAACAATACTAGAGAAAAGAGGGAAATTTCCTTATAATGAAAGGTTCAATGCTATAAGAAGATATTAACAAAAAATTCAAAATTTGCACACACGTCTTAACATACAGCCAAAATATGGAAAGCAAAAACTGACACAAGGAAATGGAGAAATGGTTAAATCCATGGTCACAATGGGAAATTTTAATACACCTCACTGAGTGACATCTAAAAGGACGGACAAAAATTCAGCGAGATGGAGAAGATTTAAAATGTGATTAAAGTAAATTAACAATTTTACTTAATTGACATAGAGCAATGCACATAACTACACATGGGACGTTCTAGAATAAGTCATATGCTGGGCCATAAAGCAAGCCTCCAGGAAACTTCCATGGCGGGTAATACAATCTACCTTGAATAGTTGATACAAGATTCAAGAGTAAGGGTGGCCCTCCCCCACCTCTAGCATGAATCCAAAGAATGTTAATTTACACCAACCCACACCCCCACCTCCATCTAGGTAACTCTCCCCAGGCTCCAAATCATGGACCTGAGATGACCACATGGCCCTCAACCAGGGAAAAAATTTTACCTCAGCCATGACCACTTCCATAAGAGGGGAGGTTTTCTGTGTAGAAGCAGGATAGGTGTGTCAGGGGCCACTTGGCCCATTTCCTCAGGAGACTGGAAAATAGTCAGCCTGGGCCCTCACCACCCCTCCTCTAAAGGGGGGTCGGCTGAGTGTCCTGTGGCTTGAGGGAGGGAAGGGGACCCAGAACCCCTCCTGCCCTGTGGGGTTCTGAGGCCAAGGCCTCATGCTGACCAACTCACCCATGGTGTGGCCTGAAGCCTGAGACTTGTCACCAATGTCCTCACAAGCTGCTTGTGAAGAGAATCTGTGGTGTCTGGAGCTGGACGTTTGGGGAAGATCAGGGACGGCTTCCGAAGAAGGCGAGAACGTGCCCCAAACCTCTTTGGTCAGGGCCACACAAACAAGATGGAGTCCTTACAGGAAGTCTCTTCCTCAGAGGCAGAGAGAAGAGAGCCCTGGAGGCCAGACGAAACTTAACCTCCTAGAGCTACTGCCCCCTGAGTTTGCTACCAGCGTACCTCCCAGGAAATTGTTTCCAACTGCGCCACCCCTGCAGAGGAGGCCAACTGGAGTCAGGAGGCCTGGGATCCAGGTACTTGGAGCTACAAACTCAGGGAACTCTGTGTGCTAGTCTCTGTGTCAGCTGCATTGCATTGTGTTCCTTCACTCTGCAAACCCAGAGCACTCTGAGTGCCAGCTCAGGCCAGGCTCTGTACTTGCTACATTGCATCTATTCTTTCATGTGTTCTTCCCAGGGGAACTCTGAAGTCAGAATCACCAGCTTTCCAAGGTTGCTGAGGTTTAATGAGGTGCTGCAGCTTGTCTGGAGTCATTCAGATGCTACCCGGAAAAACAGAGACTGAAATAGACCTCCATGGAGTGGCGATGACCTCTCCATGCCTAGCTTTACTAATTTCTTGCTGCAATATATGGCATTTTCTTAAGTTAGGGCAAAGTAACAGAATGTTCTGAAAATAGTCACTTTGCTGGAATTACCTCCAGCCCATCCCAGAGAGAGATAATACCAAAACAAAGGAAAAACACAGACCTGGAAAATATAAAGAAAAGAACAAGGGTTTGGCGGGTCACTGTAATAAAAGTAGAAGAATTATATTTTTCATTTTAAAAACATATAGGGAATGTAAACAGATGCACCTTAGTGGTCGGAGCCAGCACTGCAGCTCTGAAAGTCCAGAGAAAGTTCTGCAAAGAAGAGGGAAGGAGGCAACAGCCTGTATGCCAGTGCATCAGCAAGAACTTCCTGGAATTTTCCACTACTTTCTGGAATTTTCCACTCATTATCAACAATCCCTTCCTGGATCTCTGTGCCCTGAGAGAGGAAGGCCAGCCTCTGAGAGAGGTATAGAAGAACGACATGTGAACATATGGGGTGAGGGAAGTTTAAAACAGAAATGCACACACATACGCACAGAAACTGTCAAGCCAAAGTTGAATTTTTAAAGTTTTTATAAAACCGTATCATGTGAACATTTTTATAACATGGTACATATATGTGGACTTTATTGTCAACTGGTAATTAGATATTTGCAACTGTTTCTCTCAACACACTTGCTTAATTGCAAAATGTTAAACATTAAAAACATATACTTAGACCATGAAATCATTCTGCACCTTCCATCTGTACAACCCCCCCACCATGACTCACAGATATCCAAGATATCCAATGTAAATAGATGGGTGCACATATGGCAGATGTGTTTCTCTTTAGGTAATGCATATACCTACTTAAAATATTTAGCTAGTCATGTAGTTATAGATATGATCTTTGTAAAATTTGCAATCACATAAATAATTTCCTGCAAATTGATTTTTTCACTTATTGTGACATCCAGATTTTCATTTCTTCAATTTGTGCTGTTTGGCATCTTTCCAGATGTTTACTGGCAAAGCAGTTTGCTCTTTAGGTGAATTATTTGTTGTTATCTTTTGTCCCCTTCTCTACTGATTAACAAAAGTCCTTTAGGTTCTTGCACATTAGCACAAATTCTGGAATATTGTTTGCGAATATTTACTCCCAGATTTTCAAATTTCTGATATTTTTCTTTTGACAGTATGGAAATTGCTTTAATTTTCATGGATTTTCTTTACTTAAAAATAATACAGCCAAGACAAAAAAAAAAAAAACAAGGAATACAAAGGATTACATCAAATACGAGTCTGCTGGGAATTCTAGATTCAAAGCCTTGAAGGCTTCAGAGCACAATGGGAAGAAGCTTTAGAGCTAATTCCGCATTTGAGAATAATGGGGAAAAGAATTGAATACCTGCTTGCTTATAGGAGACACCAGGAAAAGTGCCTCTAGTTTAAAATAATCCTGTAAATGATCATTTCGTTTCCTCCATGGAGGTTACTTTTCCTCTGCTTCTGCCTAGGCCCCACACATCGCCCCCAGGACAGTTCAATCCTTGTGGCCCTATCTCTAGGCCTCCAGGCCTAAGGGATGAGATTTCATCTCCACCCTCATCACCAGGACCAAGGCATTGGGGGAGAGGGTTGCTTGAGTACCCTATCAGCATGGCATAGTCACCAGGGGAATTAAGAACTACCTACGTATCCCAAGAAAAACTTAATGACGTTACAAACTTAATTAGAGAAAGCAAAGGGAAGTTTAAAAAACCCTGTCTATCTCAAACAAAAATCTCACATATCAAGAAACGCAAATTATTGAAAAGCTACTGGAACGTATTTTATAGGCAAATAATTAATATTCTCTTATATGAATAAGTCTGATTAGTAAAAGAGTGCCATTCAAAGTTTATTGAATTAATTCAAATAAGAACTACACATGACAAACATACAAATATTAAAGTACAAAAACAATTATATAGACATGGATGAATATATATATATTTGCATATACATAAACATATGTATATAACATATGAAGAACAGAATATACATATTGTGAGCAAAATTTGGAAGAATGTGTATGTTCATGTAAAACTACTTATATACTACTGTACACAGAGATGTATATCTGGGGACTATAGACTAAATTACCAAGGATGTACATCTTGCTATGTAACCAGATTAAAAAACACACAAAAACATTATCTCTAATAAATAGGCATTCTTACACTGCATTAGTTTTTGAAATAAATGTATTACTTTGAAATCAGAAAAATAACTGCTGTAAAATTTTATACCATTGTAGTATACGCATGGTTGGGAGTTTCGTGACAAACACGATATGTGTGTATGCAGCTTAACTGTATATATCTATAGCTACATAGTTTTCACATTGCTTTTCTCTCTCAATCACAGTCATATAGGTTTCTGGTCATAGTTGGGAGGGAGGGGCTGAAAAGAAGTTCTTCCCACTAGGTTTAAATGTACATGGGCTCTAACTCACCTTTAAGGCTTCATTTGCCACAAAATCTTCCAGAAAGTTTCCTCTGATGGGGACCTTGCTCCCTCCTTCCAAAGCATCCTGCTAAGTGACATCCCAGCTGCCAGTCTGGATATGTTCACTAGACGGCACAGAACTCTAATTTCTGACTTTTCTCCAGTGAAAAGTATTATTTGCTAAAAGGTAAGAAAAATCTTTTAAAAGTTATTTTGCATAGTGAGTGGTGAAAGAACATGTAAAATAAAAGACGCTCAAATTTCTTTCCCTAACAATTTTCTTCTTCTCTATGGTTTCACAGACAGAAACCCTAGTAATAAGATCACACTCCTCTTAGAGTGCTGGTGGAGATTACAGGCCAGAGCTGGGAGCCAGGAGGGCAGAAGGAGTTCAGGAACTTTCTGTAATTGTCCTGTTAAGTGTCACAGTTTTTCCCAGCATGCCAAACTTCTGGATAAGAGATCTCTACACTGGATTTCCCAAGGGGTGAACCGGGTTATAAGGTGTTTCCTTCCTCTTATCTCTGGGCAGGTCTCCACCCTTTCGTCTTCTGCTGCCTAAAGCCTCCTTAGCCTCAGATCTCAGTTGAAACTCCACTCCCTGTGAGAAGTTTCAGACACACCCTACTGGTTTGATTATCATTAGGCATCCAGTAACTCCAATGACTTTACCCTCTCCAGATGCACTTTTCATGAGAAAGGGGACCAAAGACTGTGAGCTCAAAATTTCTCATTGCCTGTAGCTTCACACAGTGCACTGAAGCCTCTGAAGTTTTCAAATATCTTATCTGAAGATTTCCCTCAGATTCGCCTCTTCCACTTTTGAGGGTGATGCTCAGGACACAGGGCTGTTCAGCAATGGAACTGCAGAGTGGGTTTACAGACAACTGGGAAACGTGCTTTAAAGAAGCTGTGGAGGCTGTGGATTGATGCTTCCTCCTCTAAAGGATACCATGAGAGTACCGTCCTGACCGTCAGTGATTTTTAACAGACATGCTTTTACGTGGTAAAGACGAAAAGAAACTTCGAGAGGTAGAATTGCAAGTTTGAAAGCTGTTATATAATTTGCTTTCTGAAATACCTTTAACTATATTTCAAAATATTTAAGTGAATTTTGAAAATAGTAAAAAAATTCAAGAAGGAAGCAAAAGTTTCCGTTGATCTCTGGTGACGTACCGTCATTCTTTATATTCTCATTAATTGAGTGCATGATATGACATGGCTTAACTTTTCAACTACACAATAACATTTAATCCCTTTGACATAACTACCAAGTCCACATGGTATTTTCTTCTTTACAGCTGAGGAAGCTTGAGCCTCAGATCCCGGGCACGGCTGAGCCTATAGCACCTGTGTGACCTTCACTGCCTTGTGATTTCAATAAATCTTGACAAGAACTCTATGAGGGAGAGTCCTCACTCCCTGAATGGAAATCCTGGGGCTCAGAGTCCTTAATGTCCCACACTGCCACATGTCATGCTCCTATTCACTTGTTGAGCCCAAACTGGAACCCACGTCTTCTGAACTCAAAGCCTTTACTCTTCCCAATGCTTCACCCAGCCTTCCCTTAATTATTGGACATACTTTTATGGGCTTTGCTTATGACCATAATAGGAATTCTCACTCAGTTTAGACAATTTGGAAAAGACATTCAAAAGAGGGAGAGAAAAATGCAAAGAAGCAGCAATCGCACAAAACACTGACAAACATAGTTAACTTTAAAAAAAAGTATTTTATTGGGGTGATATTGGCTTAAAACATCGTGTAAATTTCAGGTGTACATCTCCGTGTTCACCACTAGCAGTCCAGTTTTCATCTGCCACCATACATATGTGCCCCTCTGCCCCTTTTGCCTACCCCCAAACCCCTTCTCCTCTGGTAACTACTAGTCTATTCTCCTTATCTGTGTGTCTGTTTATCTTCCAAATATGAGCGAAATCATATGGTACTTGTCTTTCTCTGTCTGACTTATTTCGCTCAGCATAATATCCTCAAGGTCCATCCATGCTGTCGCAAATGGCAAGATTTTGGTTATTTATGACTGAATACTATTCCGTTGTCTGTATATCTGCCGCATCTTGATCCATTCATCTGCTGATGGGCACTTGGATTGCTTCTACGTCTTGGCTATTGTGAATAACGCTCCAATGAGCTTCAGGGTGCATATATCTTTCTGAAGTATTGATTTCATGTTCTTTGGATAAGTACCCAGTACTGGAATAGCTGGATCACACAGTATTTCTATTTTTAATTTTTTGAGAAATCTCCATACTGTTTTCCATAGTGGCTGCACCAACTTACACTCCCCCCAGCAGTGTATGAGGGTTCCCTTTTCACCACATCCTCTCCAACACTTGTTACTTCTTGTCTTGTTAGTTGTAGCCATTCTGAGGGGTGTGAAGTGATCTCATTGTAGTTTCCCTAATAATTAGTGATGTTGAACATCTTTTCATATGCCTCTTCGCCATCTGAATACGTTCTTTGGAAAATGTCTCTCTGGCCCTTTTTTAATTTGGTTGTTGTTTGTTGTTGTTGAGTTGTATGTGTCCTTCATATATTTTGGAAATTAACCCCTTGTTGGATATATGATTTGCAAATATTTTCTCCCAGTTGGTGGATTGTCTTTTCATTTTGTTGATGGTTTCTTTTGCTTTGCAAAAACTTTTTAATCTGATGTAGTTCCATTTGTTTATGTTTTCTTTTGTTTCCCTTACCTGGTCAGACGTCATATTCTAAAAGGTACTGCTAAGATCGATGTCAAAGAGTGTATCGCCTATATTTTCTTCTGGGAGTTTTATGGTTTCAGGTCTCACACTCAAGTGTTTAATCCATTTCAAGTTATTTTCTGTGTGTGGTGTAAGCTGATGGTCTACTTTCACTCTTTTGCATGTGTCGGTCCAGTTTTCCCAACACCGTTTATTGAAGACACCTTCCTTTCTCCGTTATATGTTCTTGGCTCCTTTGTCGAAGATTGGCTGTGCGTAGACATGTGGGTTCATTTCTGGGCTTTCAATTCTGTTCCATTGATCTGTGTGTCTCTTTTTCTGCCAGGATCATGCTGTTTTGATTTCTATAGCTTTGTAGTATTTTTTGAAGTCAGGGAGTGTGATACCTCCAGCTTTGTTCTTTTTTCTCAGGATTCCTTTGGCTATTCGGGGTTTTTGTTCCACATCAATTTTAGGATTCCTTGTTCTATTTTGGTGAAGAATGTCATTGGGATTCTGATTAGGATTGCGGTGAATCTGCAGATTGCTCTAGGTAATATGGACATTTTAACTATGCTTATTCTTCTTTTCCATGGGTATGGAATATCTTTCCATTTGTTTATATCTTCTTTGATTTCTTTCAGTAATGTCTTATACTTTTCTGTGTAGGGGTCTTTCACCCCCTCGGTTAAGTTTACTCCTAGGTGTTCTATTCTTTTTGTTGCAATTGTAAAGGAGACTGTATTCTTGGTTTCTCTTTCTGCTGGTTCCTTGTTGGTGTATAGAAATGCAAGTGATTTCTGTATGTTGATTTTGTACCTGCAGCATTACTGTATTCATTGATTATTTCTAATGCGTTTTTGGTGGATTGTTCAGTGTTTTCTACATATAGAATCATGTCATGGGCAAAGAGTGACAGTTTTACTTCTGTCTTTCCTATTTGGATCTCTTTTATTTCCTTTCTTGCCTAATTGCTCAGGCTAAAACTTCCAGTACTGTGTTGAATGAGAGTGGCAAGAGTGGGCATCCTTGTCTTGTCCCTGTTCTCAGAGAAATAGCTTTCAGTGTTTGACTGTTGAGCATGATGTTGGCTGTGGGTTTGTCATGTGTGGCCTTTATTATGTTGAGGTCATTTTCTTCTATATTCATTTTATTGAAGGTTTTTATCATAAATGGATGTTGGCTCTTATCAAACGCTTTCTGTGCACCTATTAGGATTATCATGTGATTTTTATTCCTCATTTCGTTAAGGTGGTGTCTCACATGGATTTGCAGTTGTTGAAGAATCCCTGCAGCCTGGAATCAATCCCACTTGATCATGGTGCATGACCCTTTTAATGTATTGTTGCATTCGATTTGCTAATATTTTGTTGGGGATTGTTGCACCTATGTTCAACAGCAATATTGGCCTTTAATTTTCATTTTTGTGTTGTCCTTCTCTGGTCTGTATATCAGGGTAATGTTGGCTTCACAGAATGCGTGAGGAAGCATCCCATCCTCTTCAATATTTTGGAATAGTTTGAGAAGGATAGGAATTAAATCTTCTTTGGATGTTTGGCAGAATTCTCCAGAGAAGACATCTGGTCCTGGACTTTCGTTTTCTGGGAGGTTTTTATTACCGTTTCGATTATTTACTTGTGGTCGTGCTTTTCAGATTCTCTATTTCTTCCTGATTCAGTTTTGGGAAGTTGAATGATAAGAATTTATCCAATTTTTTAGGTTATCCAATTTGTTTTCATATAGCTTTTCATAGTATTCTCTTATAATCCTTTGTATTCCTGTGGTATCCATTGTAATTTCTCCTCTTTCATTTCTGATTTTCTTTATTTGAATCTTCTTTTCATCGTCAATCTGCCTAAGCACTTGTCAGTTTTGTTTATCTTCTCAAAGAACCGGCTCTGAGATTCATTCACCTATTTGATTGTTCTTTTATTCTCTATTTATTTCTGCTCTGATTTTTATTATTTCCCTACGTCTACTGACTTTGGTCTTTGTTCTTTTTGTAGTTCCTTTAGGTGTTGTTTAAGATTACTTATTTGAGAGTTTTCTTGCTTCTTGAGGTAGGCCTGTATTTCTTCAAATTTCCCTCTTAGTACCGCTTTTGCTGTATCCCATAAAAGTTGGTATGTTGTGTTTTCATTTTCCTTAGTCTCTAGGTATTTTTTGATTTCTCCTTTGATTTCTTCACGTATCTAGTGGTTGTTCAGTACCAGATTTTTAGTCTCAACATGTTTGTGACTTTCCCAGCTTTTTTCTTGTAATTGATTTCTCATTTCATACCATTATGATTAGAAAAGCTGCTTGATATGATTTCAATCTTCTGAATTTATCGAGGTTTATTTTGTTTCCCAACATATGATCTGTCTTTGAGAATGTTTCATTTGCAGAATGAGAAGAATGTGTATTCTGCAGTCTTTGGATAAAATGTTCTATACACACCTATTAAGTTCATCTGGTCTAGTGTTTCATTAAGTCCACAGTTTCTTTGTTGACTGTCTGTCTGGTTGATCTATCCACTGACTTAAGTGGAGTGTTGAAGTCCCCTATGATTATTGTGTTGCTGTAAATTTCTCCCTTTAGTTCTGTTACACTTGCTTTAGATATCTTGTTGCTCCTGTGTTAGGTGCATAAATATTAACATGTGTTGACTTCTTCTTGGAATGTCTCTTTTATCACTACATAATGCCCATCAGTGTCACTTGTTATCATTTTTATCTTGAAGTCTGTTTTTTCTGGTGCAAGGACAGTGGCACCTGCTTTCTTTTGCTTGCCATTATCTTGGAGCATAGTCTTCCATCCCTTCACTCTGAGCCTATGTTTATCTTTAGAGCTGAGATGTGCTTCCTGGTGGCAGCATATTTTTCAGTCTTGATTTTTAAACCATCCAGACATTTTGTGCTTTTCAATTAGTGAATTAAACCCATTTACATTTAGGGTGGTGATTGACATATGACAACTAAATACTGCAATTTTAGCTTTTGTTTTCTGATTGTTCTGTATTTCCATTGTTTGGTTTTCCTTCTATTTTTGTCTGCCATTTCAGTTTGGTGGTTTTCTGTGATGATTTCCCTATTGTCTCCTTATTTGTGCTTTGTGACTCTGCTCCGATTTTTTGTTTTGTGGTTACCATGAGGTTTGCATAAAAGATCTTACAGACAAGATAGTCTTTTTTCTGATAGCCTGTTATCTCTGTTAGGCTATGCACTTTCTGTGCCTTTCCTCTTCCCCTTCTATGTTTTTGTTGTCACAAATTCTTGTTTTTTCTGTTGTGTGTTTGTGAGTTAATGGTATTGGTTATAGCTATTCTTGATGCTTTCGTTCCCTTTATCTTTTATGTTATAATTAATTGTTTGCTAGCCTATTTTGATATAGAGCTGAAATTTTCTGATACTATTTATCTCCTTGCTCAAGGTTTTGTAAACCTCTGCTTTTTAGTTTCAGATAGAAGGGCTCTCGTCAATGTTTCCTGCAGGGCAGGTCTAGTGGCAATGAACATCCTCTGCTTTGTTTGTCTGGGAAAACTTTTATTTCTCCATCATATCTGAAGGGTAGAGTATTCTTTGCAGATAGTCCTTCTCTTTCAGTACTTTGAAAGATATCATTCAACTCTCTGCTAGGTTATAGGGTTTCTGCTGAGAAATTCCTGAAAGCCAGATGGGAGTTCCTTTGTAGGTTATGTTCTTCCGTCTTGCTGTACTCGATAGTTTTTCTTTGTCATTGACTTTTGACAGTTTTAATATTATATACCTTGGAGAAGGTCTTTTTGCACTGACGTAATTAGGAGTTATATTAGCTTCAAGTACTTGCATGTCCAGTTCTTTCCCCAGGCTTGGGAAGTTCTCAGATATTATTTCTTTGAATAACCTCACTGCTCCTTTCACTCCCACATGCCACAACTAGAAGGACCCACAAGTAAAATATACAACTATGTGCTGGGGGGATTTGTGGAGAAGAAGCAGAAAAAAAAGAAGAAGATTGGTAACAGTTGTTAGCTCAGGTGCCAATCTTTAAAAATAAGTTTAAAAACAAAAAAGAAAAGATGTCCATTACTTTCTCAAAACAAATATGGCTGGATCCAAAAAAGTCCTTGTCCTCCCATTGAGACATTTTATTTTCCGGTGCTGAGAAAAGATATGGTTTGGCAGAGGGGATGAGCACAGGGTGTTAGTTTAAAGTGCAGAGATGAATGTCCACAATGGAAAGGAAATTCGCTTTCTACTCCTGAAAGTATGATGTACACATCGTATAGTATATTGAGGACTGAACTGAGCATGTGAAGAAAATGGTTGAAAACATCAAACATGAGAAGCTTTCCCCTGTACCAATCCCAGGTGTTTGTGATAGTGCAACGTACAAGCATAAATAGCCACACCACAGTTATTCTATCTTGGTCCTCAGCCTTAAGTGGCTACCACAGTCTAGGATCAGCCTGCTGCCAGACTTCCTTACATGAAAATGGCCCCAAGAATGGGTTAAGTACCTTCCTCTGTACTGGCCTCATCTTCAAAAGAGGATAGCACGAAATCACGTATATGCATGGGCTTATTTCTGGGTTTCTGTTTTGTTGCGTTGGTCTATGTGTATGTTTTTATGTCAGTACCTTATTGTTTTGATTACTCTGAATTTGTAATATACTTTGAAATCAGGAAGTGTGACGTCTCTAGCTTTCATCTACTTTGTCAAATTACTTTGACTATTTCAGTTTTTTTGTGGTTCCATATGAATTTTAGGATTGTTTTTTCTATTTCTGTGAATAATGTCATAGATATTTTGATAGAGATCACACTGGCTTCTTAGATTTGGGGGGTTACTATAGATATTTTTAGAATATTATTTCTTCCCATCCATGAACATGGTATATCTTTCCATTTATTTGTGTCTTCTTCTGTTTCTTTTGTCATGGTCTTATAGTTTTCAGTGTCTAGATCTTCCACCTCATTTGTTAAATAGATTTGTAAGTAGTTTATGGTTTTGATGCAAATGTAAACGGGATTGTTTTCTTTCTATAATTCTTAGATATCATTTTTAGAGTAGAGAAGCACAACTGATTTCTGTATATTGAATTTGCACCCTGCAACTTTACTGTATTCATCGTGATATTGTTTTTTTTTTTTATCTCATTTCATGAGGTCACAACATGACTTTGAAGTTGATTTTTTGTGTGATGGGTTTTGTTCAATAGGAGAAAAACACAATCCACCTGTGAGTGCCTGGTGACTTCATAATGGAGAATGGTTGGGAGGAGAGCAAGGCAAATTTGAGAGACTGTGCATATCCTCAGTGAGAGAGACAGAGATTGCTGTTCTGGGCAAAGGCAGCTATAGATGTAACCAATGAGAACAACCAGACCAGTTACACAGAGACAAAGGTTCTACATATTTTTGTTCATAAGAACTTATAGTGAGAAAACTTGGGTACCAATGTGCTAGAAGGTAATGAAAACAGGGCTCAAATACAGATCTGCCTCACTTCTGCGCCCAGGTCCTTAGCCAGTGATTGATTCCTCCAGTCCTTAAGATGCTACCCATTCACACACACAGTTTCAGACCCTACGTATCCCACATCCCTCTTTCTCCTCAGCAGAGACAATGGTTCTATTTCCTTGATTTAAGTCCTAGAGGCTGTGCAATAGCCCAGTGCTCTCTGCCAATGTTTATGTTAGGAATGAGGATTGGGACTATTTCAGAACTACAGAGGAAGCGTTCTTCTAGAGCTGTAGTAAGGACCTGTGGGTTTCCAACCTTTCCAACACTTTTGGAAACCTGTTCAGCTCTATCCTGACAGCCAGCTCCTCTCTACAGCTCTCAGAGTCCCAAATGGGGCAGCAGGCAGTGAGAATAAGCAATTGGCATTCACAGCATTATAAAGTTTTCAGTATTAGAATTTAAAAGTGCTACAGCTCACTATAAAAAAATAAACAATGGCCTGGGCGGCATCAAGTGTCAGTGCCAAAATAAGATTAGGACAACTGGACACCTGGGGGCTTCAGGACACAATGGGGAAATCTTTAGAGTAATTCCAGGTTTCACTACAGAGCAGACATTCACGGAGCAGTTCCCCTGACTGTAACTTGATGTAGACTATGGATTTAATAATAGGTCACTCAAATACATGTTAAGATTAAGGGGAGATAAAATTGAGAGTACCACATGCTTACATGAGTTTTGCCAGCACTGATATCCCGCCCTGCAGATTATCTTTCCCAGAAGAAACACTTGATCTTCGGGCTTGGCCCCTGTCTGCCACCTTAAAAAACAGTAAATTCACGTGGTCCCCACACCCAGGTGTCTCGGTCGTATGTGGAGAATTACACTTCAGTTACCACTATCACCATCATCATCATCCTCATCACCAAGAGAGGTTGTTGAGAGAGCACCCATGGCAGAGCATAAAATGACCAGTCTCCAAGCCCTGGTGGCCAGCCATCTACAGAACAGGTCACTGGTATATGAAATAGTCCTGAACCTTCTTTCATTATCACCCTGCTTTGGAGGGTTTTTAGACGTTCTTCCTTATCAACTCCTTTTGTCTAGAATGCGAAATTTTAATAGTGCAGCTGAAGTGTTAACTGTTGATGTACCGTGGTCCTTTGTAGTGCCACTAGTTGTTGTAATGGATACCTCCACCCTACACTCAAACACCAATTTCCAACTGTTGGGGGTGATATGGCTTCTGATGAGAATGCATGGAATATTGTGATGAGGGCAAAATCTGGAACTCCATCCCTGCCCTTGCTGTGGTGTATGATATTGGAATACTCACTCAGGCTCTGTTAGCCTTCCCTTTGTCATCTGTAAAAGGGGACCCATGATGCCCTCCTTACAGAACCATAAGGAAGGGTAAATGAGAAACCCTCTACAAAGGAGATGGCACGTGGTAGGAATTCAACACATGTTAGGCCTGGCCTACTTTTCTCCTCCTTCCCAGAGAGTGACGGCTATTAGCTAAACCAAACAGCATAACGGCAATAGAGACCACCTGGAAACGTGGCAGTAAGAAGTAGCATGTGCTCACACTTACATAATAAGTGAAGCTTTGGGGCCATTTCTCTGTTGCAGGATGGGCTTTCCAAGGAATCTGGGGTGAAAGAAAAGGATCATCAACCATTTCCTGTAATTCCCCATCACTTTATGTCTCCTTATTTATCTTCTAGATGGATATTGGAAAAGCAGCTTCCCACTGAGCCCCCAAATGAAGAGAAAGTGCAGATAAAGAGGAGGCAGGAATCACAGGCCCTTGACCCTGACACAACCCATAACCCCCTACAGGACCATGCTCCATGGGGATTTATCAGCACCATCAGTTTCTTCAAAGAGAGGGGCCAGGGATGATACACACATGGGCACAATACGAGAAATGTGTAAAACGACAAGTTTTCAAGCTCTAGAAGGTCATCTTCTATGAAGAAGACAGCTGAGCGTCCTTTGGGGGAGGGGAAGAAGTCAAACACCATTCCTGCTTCTTAATCGATGACTCTGGAAGATTGATTTTCCATCAGTGAGTCTGAGTTTGCCATCTGTCGCATAGGAATTTTGGTGCCATCCTCACACAGAGTTGTTGCGAGAGAATAATGCACATACATAATTATTTGCATCTTTCATCTATAAAAATATATGTAAGATCATGGAGTAAGTGTCCGTGTGCAACATTTTTCCCTCCGAAAATAGCTTTGCTGCAACTTCCCTGACAAGGTGACCGCAGGGCTGTTTTGATAGGACTACCATGCTGCTGTGACCATTCTTGCAGACATTTCCTGGGGCACAGGTGCTCAAGACTCTCTGCATGGCAGACCTAAGAGTGCAGCAGATGATGGGGACCTCACATTCTTCTCCCATAGATGCTTCCAAATGTCTCTAAGTCAGTTGTGCCAATTAATTGTCCCCCAGCAGTGTATGGAGTTCTCATAGCCCCAGTTTTCCACTTAAAGAAGATGCAGCATAAACACATAGTTGCTGATCAGGTTTCCTTTTCAAACTCTGGAATTATTCCAGGATTTATTCTGGGGCACAAATATGAAATATGCCATTTACAGGGAAAAACGAAGAATAATCTGACGTTATAGTACCAGGATATCAGATTAGCAAATACTGCCAAATTAAAACCCAGTATGTACTCAGATCTGCAGAAACAGGTGCTCTTGTCTTGTAATTCTTTGAGCTTTACACTAACAAAAAGACTGTAAAGTCAACTAGACAGTAAGTATTTAAAATGTTAAATGTTAATGCTCTGTGACAAAGCAGTCCCATTTGTGGGAGCTTGTCCTCCTGATGCAGCCAGTCAAGGCCTCTGCCGTCATCACTCATCTGTCCACATTGCTTAGGGTTGAGCTGACCGTTAACACAGCTGACTCAGTGTCTTCAGGCCCCCTGACACCTTGATCCAAATGGGAAAATCTGTCTCACTGCTGGTTGCCCAGCCTCGATGGACCATCCACAGAACCACCACAAGCACTGATATGGAGCAGTGCTGGATCTCTACTCCTGTAGGGACATACAGATCTCTGACCTCATTTCTCCGTGGAAGAAATCTCCCTTTCTCTCCTTCTCTGTGTCCTCGGAAGCCCTCCCCTCACTACCAGGTACAGACAGCCCAACCTTTACTGTAAGTTTAAGTGTTTACCAAGGACGGAGGAAACCCGGGCTTCAGAGAGCCTCTGCTTCCAGCCCCCTCATAAACCTAACTGGAGGCAAGAGGAACGGGCACCAGGCCTGGCTCCCTGGTGCAGGGAGGTAAACACAGGGAGAACCGAGATTAAGCACCTTAGGTGTCCTGATACCTTTGCTAAAGCTCTGCCACTAGTATCTAATGGTGCGCAGGATGTCAGGTCCCATCCCCGGCTCTAGTAGTGGACATAGGGAGCAAACTCTTTGCTATCTGACTCTGTGCTCAGGAGCATGAACTTTGGAGTCACATACATCCATGAAGAGAGGATAGTGATCCCTCATCAGCAGGGTTGTCTTGCGGAATAAATCCAGCCACTAACATGAAGAATGTTCCACTGGTGTTGGCTAACCATCTGCTCCATAAGTGTTAGCTGCATATCCTCTCTGGAGCAAGACACTTACATGGCTCCTGACCTGCCCCCATAGCCAGGTCCCCTAACTGGATGGCAGGCAAGAATCACCTCGGTATCATTGTCTAAACCCGCTTCTGAAATTCCCTTGTGGGTGGAAGTAGGACATCTGTATCAAAGACCATTCCAGTTATTAAGCCATAATAATATGGGCCCCGGAAAATGGATATGCCCATTTGACACCAATGTGTATGCCAGCGTCCATTTCCCCTTCATCCGACCAAGGCGCGGTATTGCCAGTTTTGTCTTTATTGCCAATCTGATCTTCTCATTTTCCTCAGACTTGCCCCATTGGGGTTGTCATTTCAGATGGTTGTTAAACTTACAGATTCACAGTCTCCTCCCCCAGGTTGTCAAGATTTAGCAAATAAAATAAAGGAGACCAAGTTGAATTTCCATTTCAAATAAAGGCACATTGCATGTGACATACTACCACTAAAAATTATTGGTTGGTTCTCTGGAATTCAAATTTAACTGGGTGTCCTGATTTTGTCTGGCAACTCTACACAAGAAGGGCTCTGTGGAGGAGAATCAAGGTGCTTGGTGAGCAGCGCCAGGCAACAACCAGCACTAATCATCCATGTGAGTGAGCTCTCTTGGATGTCCCAGCTGAGAGGTGCCTGCAGAGAACTGCAGCCCCAGGTGACAGACACCACGTGGAGCAGAAAAACACCCAGCCGAGCCCAGTCAACCCACAGAACCTGAGACAAGATAAATGGCTATTGTTTGGGGGACTTTTTAGAGTAGAAATGAATATCCAAAACGTGTGTTTTGAGTGTACTTTTCCTCTTTTTCCGTGGTCTATAATCATTGGAAAGACAGTAATTTGCTTATTCTTGCAGACTCAGTAGGATTTTGTTATAGTTTTGGCTATAGTCTGCATATGGGTTTATGTGTGGGTTCCCAATCGTATCAGTGTCCTTGTCACTATCCCAGTGCCTAGCATGGTGCAGGGCACACTGTTACTCCAGGAAAGCATAGTGATTGCTGGATCTGTCTCTCCCTGTGCAGCTCTTCATGCCACTGGCCGAGCTCCTATCAGGCATCTGAAGGCGGCGGCTTCTGAGGAGCTGTGTCCTCATGACTGCTGAACCATCTGCTCCAGATTCAAGGACAGCCGTCCTCAGGAGACCTCGACACTTCACATCCCTGCTTGGCTACGAGGCCCAGCCCGAGTGAGTTCCTGGATCTGAACAAAAGCATGCTGTGGAACAGTTCCTGTGAGGTTCACAAAGGCGCCTCAGAGGCGAGAAGGTACTTTGATCCCATCATGGGAGAAGAGGTGTAATAAGTGGAATTTCAGTCCATCAGCAGCCACATGCTTTGCAGTAGCCCTTGAGGCCCTTCTTAGAGATGCTTTATTTGCGCAAAAGCAATGAATTCTGTAGCGTGAAGAAGGAACTTGATGTTTAATATGCACGTGCAATAAATTTACATATGTTTTTCTGACTCTATAATCAGTGATTCTCGTGACTCTCTCAGGTAAGTGTTGAAATATACAGCTGAGTAGATGGTTTTTCTAGCAATTTGTGATTGTAACATGGATTCTTCCCTGCTTCCCATGTTTTTATGCATTGTATAATGAATTTTTTTTAAAGATTGGCACCTGAGCTAACATCTCTTGCCCATCTGCTTTTTTTCTTCTTCTTCTCCCCAAAGCCCCCCAGTACATAGTTGTATATTCTAGTTGTAGGTCCTTCTGGTTGTGCCATGTGGGACACGGCCTCAGCATGGCTTGATGAGCAGTGCCGTGTCCGCGCCCAGGATCTGAACTGGCGAAATTCTGGGCAACAGAAGCAGAGCGTGTGAACTTAACCACACGGCGTCGGGGCCAGTCCTGAAATTTTTTAAATGCCAGAAAGTTTCCAAATGTTAGTTAAAAATGTCAGTTACGAGAATTCAGTATTTTCAAAAATAATAATTACTCCAGAGAAAACCCTATTATTATGATATTCAGTCATGTTCCCTAAAATAACTAGATATTCTAAACTATCGTTATGATGATTTTCCAAGAAATAATATTTTTAGTTCTAGAAGGACATGTGCATCCACTTTCACCAAGTATTTCGATATACCTCGTTGTAAATGATGATTTCTATTTTGGTCATATTTAGTGTGGACCAATATGGTAAGACATAGTATGGGTCTATTAATGTAACAGTAGAATTTTAATGAGAATTGCTCTCCTGCTTAATTTAATTTTATTAAGGACTTAGAAAAATTAAAATATATTTCAAGTGCTTTATTGATGTATGGTTGACATACAATACACTGCACACATTTAAAGTATATACTTTAACAAGTTTTGACACGTGTACATAGTGAAACCAACATTAGTCTAGATAATGAACGCATCCATCACCCCAAAGAGCTTCCTTGTGCCCCTTTGTAATATCCCCACCCACCTGCCTCCAGCCTCCAGCTCCCTCTCCTGGACCTTTCCCTGTTGCCAGGCAACCACTGGACTTCTGTCACTATTAACTAATTTCATTTTTTATAATTTTGTATAAATGGAGTTGTACAGAATATATTCTTTTTTCTGGCTTCTTTCATTCAGCCTAATTATTTCTAGATTAATCCATTTGTTGCATGTCTCTTTTACTGCTGAGTAGTATTCCAGTATATGATTATATCACAATTTATTTTATCCATTCACCTGGTGATGGACGTGTGGGTTGTTTCCAACTGGAAGCTCTATTAAATAAAACTGGTATGAACATTTGTGTATAAGTCTTCAAAGGGACACATGCTTTCTTTCTGTAGGGTAAATACTTAGGTGTTCAATGGCTGGATCATATGGCAGGTGTAAGAATAATATTGTAAGAAACTGCCAAACTGGTTCCAAAATGGTGGTACGATTTTTCATTCCCACCAGCAATATATGAGGGTTCCATCCTCCAGAAGATTGCCAATGCTTAGTATGGTCAGCATTTTTAATTTGGGCCATTCTCTTGGGAGGTACAGTGTTATCTCATTGTAGTTTTAATTTACATTTCCTTATTGACCAAGGATGTTGATCATCTTTTCACATGCCTATTTCCCATTTGTATAATTTCTTGGATGAAGCGTTTGTTCAAATATTTTACCCATTTATTTATTGGAGTATCTGTTATTGACTGTTGAGAGATTTTCTCTATTTTGGATGCAGGTCCTTTATCTGATATACGATTTGCAGATATTTTCCTTCCGATCAGTGCCTTGTCTCTTCATCCTCTCAACAGTGGCTGTGGAAGAGTAGAAGTTTTTAATTTTGAGAAGGTCCAATTTATCAGTGAGTTTACTTATGGGTTGTGGTTTTGGTGTAGAATCTAATAAATCTTCGCCTAAGCCAAGGGCACAAGGATTTTCTCCTATGTCTTTCTCTCTTGTGTTTTCTACTATGTTTTTACAGCTTTAGGTTTTATGTTTAGGTCTACGATCGATTTGGAGTAGACTTTGGTAGATGGTGCAATATATGGATCACAGTTTCTATCGGTGCATGTGAATAGCCACTTGTCCCAGCACCAATTGTTGAAAAGACTGTCTTTTCCCCACTGCGTTGCTTTTGCACCTTCTACAAAAGTAAGTTTTCCACATCCATGTGGTTCTATTTATAGACCCTTTATTCTGTCCCTTTGATCTGCTTGTCTAGCTTGATGCCAGTACCACACTGCCTTGAATACAGAACTTTTATACTGAGTCTTGAAATCAGGAAGTGTTCATCCTCCAGCTTTGTTCTTTTTCAAGGTTGCTTTTCATAGTCTAGGTGTTTTTGCACCTGCGCATGAATTTCAGATTCAGTTACCAATTTCAAAAGCAAAAAGCCCACTACAATTTTGATTGGGATTGTATTGAATCTATAGGTAAGTGTGGGGATTTTTCATCTTAACAATCTTCATCTGAACAGTAGAGAGTCTTCCAGTCGAAGGATATGGAAAAATGTCCCAGGGACAATTCTGTAGATCATCCACATAAAAATTAATCACTAAAGGAAAATAGTTATGGTGCCTTCAGCTCGACAGGCGTGATTAGAATTGAATCTGTTGAATTGTGGATCTTTTCTTCATTACAGAAGTTGTCTTTCTATGCTTTTAGTGGGAACTGTTTTCAGAAGACTCTGTCTGGAGAGTAGGGTGCTCATTGCTACTGGGCTGGTCATTGTTTCTTGCCCTTTTCAGTGCACAGAGGCAGCAAATCTGTGTTATGTTTTTAAGAGAATATATATCAGCAGCTGCCACCTGGTGATGCTCCTCTGTCCCCGTTATAGGTAATCATTTGCCTCCTCTTTTGTTTTTACCTTCCAGTTTGTAAAATATATAATAAATGTAATATGTATAATAGTTTTCTCCCTCTTTCATAGGTAAAAGGTGGCATGCTCGACACCAGCACCGTCCAATAGAAATTTCTGCAGAGAAGGAAAAGTTCTGTTGCTGTGCTGTCGAACGTGGTCGTCACTAGGTACCTGGATGGTTTTTTCAGGAATTAAACATTGAGCACTTAAGCTGTAGCTACCACCACTAACTGAGTTTTTATTTCATTTGATTTTAATTCAATTAAATTGACATAGCTACTTGCGACTAGTGGCTCCCATCTAGGACAGCAGCAGCTCTACACATTTTTCTGCACCTGGCTGTTTTCATTTAATGATATATCCTGGAGATCACACCATAGCCGTATAGTGAGGGAGTCGCTGCTGCTTTTTATAGCAGCGTGGGACTCCAGGACGTAGATGGACTGTAGCCTATTCAACCAGCCCCTATTGGTGGACATCTGTCTTATGTCTAACCTTCTGGTGTTATGAATTGTTCTGTCGGAAATGGCCTTGTGCCTACACCTTTTTGTCTTTTTCCATTGTTTCTTTGGGATAGATCCTTAGAAGAGAAATTGCTGGTTCCAAGGGTAAATACCCTAGTAATTTTACAAGATAGTATCCAATCCCCTGGATAGGGGTTGTACCATGTTACGTTGACACCAGCAATGCGTGTGTTGCCTATTTCCTCACAGACTATGTAATTGATGAGAAGAGGCATCTCCTTTTTTTTCCTTTGCATCTTTTGTCAAGAGTTAAGTGTAGCATTTTTTATCTGCTTGAGGAACACTTTTCAGCGAAATACCTGTTTGTGCCTAGTGCCCTTTCTCCCTCAGGATGTTGTATTTTGCCTTTGCTTTTTCATAATCTCTTCACGACAAAGTATATAACCTTTGTCTGTGATATAAGTTGTAAGAATTCTTCCCAATTTGTAACTTTTCATATTACTTTGCTGATGGGCTTTTGCTTGCCATGCAATTTTTAATGAAATCAAGTGTATCACTGTTTCCCCTTATAGCTTCTGGATTTGAAGTCATATTAGGAAAATGTTCTCCACTACTAGCTTATACAGGAATTTCACTGTGAGTGTACTTTTGTGGACAAGAGAGAGAGAAAGGGCTCATATTAGAGTGTCAGATGTAAGAGGCACCCTGAGGGGAGGTGACCATCATGTGAGAAATCTGGGAAAACCATTTCACTAAGTCAGGAGAATTAGATGTTCAGATCAGAGTCTTGGCCCCGTGCTTGTCTTTGAGAACTTGGTCTCTACTCTTTTCTGTCTCCTGTGGATCTGAGTCCAGGCCCCCTTAACTGGTAGAGAAAGTCTTACATGAAGCAGAAACTTTGTGTCACCTCAGATGGACCTGTCAGATGACTAAAGGGATGGGACAACTCTCCCAAGGATAAGGCAGACACAAAACCAATTCCAAAATATACAACTCTGACTGAGCAAAGTACTAAGGAGAAAGTGAAACCTCTGGCTTGAGCCCACGAGACGAAGCAAGACTGAAACCAACACTCACTGTTTGCCTTGTCCTTCGCTCTCTGAGATTGAGGTCCATCAGGAGAAGTTAGTAGCCGGTTAGTCCTATGCAAGACGACAGAGGTGTGAGTTTCAAGGTGCCACAGTTTCCCAAATTAAAACCTCTCTCCACTCAACTGCATCATTTCCTGTTTCAATACTGGTTTCTAGGACTCAGGGTCAAGCTTGAACTAATCTTGCTTGGAATGGAGTCTGAGGTCATACCCCATGGGGTGGGCATTAACCTCCATGTAGCTTCCTGTGTGCATTTCCAGTTATGCGGGTCTGGAGATCAGACAGGGAAGGTTGGGATGCAGATGTGGGATTAGATGTATAGTGTCTGGCACACAGTAGGCACTCAATATCTGTTTAATAAATTAATTAGATGTAGATGTAGGCACAAACAGGAAACAAAGCTATGCATCGTCCTTTCAATCTTTTTATACACATATGAATTTTTCGAATCGAATTGAGATCACAATCTACGTGTTTTGTAACATGCTTTGAAGAAACATTTTGACTCTGTTTCTAAAAAGTATGCCTTTACGTTGAGGTGCAGGGTGTGGGGCGGGGGTTGGGGGGGCTGGAGGAGGTGGGGGTGTGGCAGGGTGGGGGGAATGTGGGAGGGTGGGGAGGGTCCTGTGGAAAATGGAGAATGATGCCCCCGATGACCAGAGTCAGAACTGCAGATGTGAAAGTCTCCACTGGGAGGCTTGGCAAAGGATAGGGGATGGAAAGGGTTGTGGTGTTGGTGAGGGAGTGAGGTGAAAAGAGTCCATCCTATAGGCCAAGATTTCTAGACTTTTCCACATACGGGCAGCAGTGCTTCTATAGTCATACTCATCCTGGGATCTGCAAGCCCTGGGACTGAACATCCAGCACCAAACTGAACTAAGGACTTAAGTGTATGAATAATTAGTGTGAACAAGGTTGAGACAAAGAAACATACACAAACATACACACATACAGAAAACTATCCAAGGAATTGTTTTGATCTGCCCCTGAAGAAGTGAGTATATGAGCATCATAGCTGTAATCACTTCACAATTATTTGATTTTCAACATTCTATTCAATGTTTCCGTATTTAAAACACTATAGAAATGCAAATTTATAAAATAAAAATATCCTCTATCTCTGGCAATGCACGCACAGTGAATTTTTATCAAAGAAACCTACTTATGTGCTATATTTTTATATTACAGAACATGAGCATGTTTCTAAGCCAATAAATGTATTTCTACACTATTATTTTGTGACTTGGTTGCTGATATACCTGTTTCATAAAACTTTATCTCCATATTTTGTTAGATTACCAATTAGTTCTTCTCTTTGTTTAACAGAAGGAAACGTATAGAAAGGTATATTTCAAAGCTGAAATGATTTTGTCGCTCCTATCTGTCCCTGCCTTTTGCCCACCATAACACGAAGGTAGTCTCTGTTAACATGTTGGTGCCTGTTTCCCAGATTTTTCTCTGTATTCAATGCACTAACATATTTAATCACACACATACTTATACACCCATGTTGATATATATATATTCTTTTGCAGAACTGGGGCATATTCTCCTTTATACATTATAACATCCATGTGTCACTTAATATGATTTATTTTGTATTTGTTTATTTGGTTTCGTATGTATTCATGTGTTTATTGGGGATCTATATTCCTTTCTGTGTTCATTCTTTCTTCATACCATTGACCTCTCTCTATTGTTTAAGATTATTTTGTATACGGAAGATATAAACCTATGCCTGAATATCGGTTGAAAATAATTTCTCCCAGCTTTTCACACACCTTTTAATGTTTTCTGTGCAGATGGTATTTGATCCTTTATAATGATTTTTAGTACAGTTATGTGCTACATAAAGACTTTCTGGTCAACAACTGAATGCATATAAGACGGTGATCCCATAAGATTAGTACCACAGAGCCTTTATATGTAGTAGGCTATAGCATCTAGGTTTGTGTAAATACATGCTATGATGTTTGCACAACGACGAAACCCCCCCAACAATGCATTTCTCAGAATGCGTCCCATTGTTAAGCGATGCATGCCTGTATTTTAAAAGTACTTTAGCACATTGTTTTAAACAGAACAACTGAATAAGAATGCCTTCAATGATGTTGAATGTCAGCTCAGAGGACAAAGTGGGGAAAGCTTAATCCTTTGTGTGACTCCAGATTATGAATCCTGGAGCAGTAATTTATAAGGTCGTTTCCTAGATCATGTTACTTAACTTTTGTCTTCTGTTTCCTGATTGTTGATAATTATTGGTCTTGGATAGACCTGGTAGGATTAAATGAGATGAACTGTGAAAGACCGTTTATATAGTAGTTGTACATGTTAATATCCTACCATTCAGGTTCCCTTTCCCAATGGCAAGAGCTTGTGCAGCTTCCAGAGTCCAGTTCAACACCTCAGGAATCAGCCAGTCCATGTGGGCCTCACGCCCAGGCCTCTTGGCCCACAGGGCAGGATTTCATCCCCACCATCATCTTCATGCCCAATGGGGGCATGCCACAGCTCAGCTCCACATCAAGGTAGTTTCTCACTATCAGTCCTTAAGCCTTGGCGGTCCATCAGCTAAATGGGAGGCTGCTGGTTGACCTGTGCAGAGGGCAATGGGTAGTTATTAGATTGGAAAATTCATATGCCTCTCTGAGTCTGAGGTTGGTCATCTGTAAAATGGAACTAAGGGTGCCTTCTTCACAGAGCTTTTCTAAGAAGAAAAGGAGAAAACCTGAGAGAATGTCTGGCATGTGATAGGACTTTGATATGTATGACTCCCAGCCCACTCTGCCTCCTCTGTCTCATAAAATAGAATATGTGAAACATCATCTGGCAATGTAGCAGCAAGAAGTGAACTTTGGTCCCATGTCATCACTTTCTTTTTTCCTCATGCTTTCCTATCTCCTTATTTTCCCTCTAGTTTGAGAAGAATGAAACAATTTTTTATTGAAGAAGAAATATAACAGGACAGCAAAGAATAGGACCAGGTCAGCTAGACAGAAGATGGAAGTCATCAAACATGTGTCCAGTTCTGGACCTATCGCCTGACCACAGGACCTTGGTGAGTCCCTTCCCCTGTGCTGGGATTCGTCCTAACACAGAGGAGCACTCAATGCATAAACTGGGGTTGGAGACGGGGGCTTTTTGGTCAGAAGGACCTAGATTTGATGCTGGGAACCATTACCTGCTGGTTGCTTGATCTCGAGCAAGTAATTTATGTCCTATGTGCACTATAATTGTTGGTATCTCTTATTTTTGTCGTTGTTGATTTCAGTTTTATTAGTAGCATTATTATTCCTACCACCTAGTCAAAGTGTGAATGTGACTGAAAGGAGTGGGGATTACATTGCCAGATAGTACAAAGTTAGGGATGAACCCGGCCAAGGGTGGGGAACACAGGAAGTGAAGACAGAGACTAGGGGTGAAGTAAGCAGAGAAGCACTGAGCTCACTCTGGGTGTCAGGCCCTGTGCCGGTCCTCTCATGACCCTGGGAAGGTACTTACCGAAGAGCACTCCTGGTTCTCAGCTGCAGACAGCAGCAACCTGGGGGCTGTCCTGGGGGTGTCGAGCTGAAGGGCTATGTCCTCATCAGGTCCTTCATCCTTGAGGGATGCAAGGACTGCCCTTCCATCTAAGCCCATCTCCTCTCCCTTTGCTCCTGAGTATCCAGAAAGGTCCTCCTGTGGATGCTTCCAGAACTTACCCTGAAGGCCATTTTTCACACAAATGATTCTTTATCTTTCCCAGTCTCCAAAAGTTGTTCTTCACACCAAGGAGGGGGGACACTGAGGTAAGGAAGGAAATGCCTGCCTCTCAGAGGTATGCGGTCTCCACGTTTCACCTGCCACATTGTACTTTTGTTAAGTAATGACTTTATACATCTCCATTTTTGCTGAGGAAGATTTTCCCTGAGCGAACATCTGTTGCCAATCTTCCTCTTTTTATATGCAAGCCGTTGCCACAGCATGGCCACTGACAGACAAGTGGTGTAGGTCCACATCCAGGAACCGAACCCAGGCTGCTGAGGTGGAGCACACCAAACTTAACCACTAGGCCGTCAGGGCTGCCCTACATTTCCTATACACAGTATATCAATAGACGCACACACAAACACACACACACAATGTATTTTCCTCAAGATAGCAACCTTCAGCTTTCTTTTGTCATTCAGTACCTTATGTCAATGTTTGCAGTTGTGATTTTATGGATTATTATGGTTGAATAGCTTTTCATAGATTTCTTGGGCATTCCGATTGCTTTTGTTTTTGTTTTGTTTTGTTTTTTGCTTTTTTGAGGAAGATTAGCCCCGAGCTAACATCTGCTGCCAATCCTCCTCTTTTTGCTGAGGAAGACTGGCCCTGAGCTAACATCCGTGCCCATCTTCCTCTACTTTATTTGTGGGACGCCTACCACAGCATGGCTTGCCAAGTGGTGCCATGTCCGCATCTGGGATCCAAACTGGCTAACTCTGGGCCGTCAAAGCAGAGCGTGCAAACTTAAACTTAACCGCTGCACAACTGGGCTGGACCCCCTTTTGCTTTTAATAACAATTCTAGGTTAATATTAGTTTCCCTTCTCTCTACTGATTTCTTTATATGTAAAGGGTATTAAGACAATGTCAGTCATATTATGCGGGTTTTCCGAAAATGAATTGTTTTTGAATTTGAATAAATTTGTATGGCTATGAAAGTAATTCTTTTCGCTGCCTAAAAATCTTTGACTAGTACTCTAGGGACACAGAAAGGCATCCCCGGGTTTGTCAGGGTTACAAAGCATCCTTCACCTCGGCAGACACACAGCACTGGGGAGCACACACTGCCTGGGCTCTGGAGGGGGGTCCAGAAATTCCATCTCTACCCCACGGTTCCCCATGAGTTTCTGACCCTCTCTGACTTCCCTTTCCTTCTCTGAAGACCAGTGCTAATGATGCTGTCCTGGAATGGATTTATCAGGGAATTTACACAACATGCAACATTGTTCTTTATTATCAGAGGAATCAGGGATCCTGGGTATGAAAAATACACAGAACAACTGCCCCTTTGGGTGAATGAGTGTCCATTAAACATTGGCTTCCCAGCCCCAAGCAGATCTCCAAGCTCAGTCCCAGGGATATACTCATAGTAAAGGAAAAACACAACCAAAGTGATGAGGATGAAGATGATAACACCCAAGGGCTTCTTGTCAGGGCTGTGCTCTCAGGATCCTGGATCAGTCTGTGTGAGGGCCTCCTCTGGGATCTTGCACTGGGCCTGGAGGAAGTGAAGGGAGGGAGTTGGGAGATCAGTAGAGCCCAGGAGCCCCGAGTCTCATTCCCAGGCCACCTGGCCTCCACTCACTTGGCCCGAATTCCCAGACCTCACCTTGAGCAGAGCGAGAACCTGTGCGGCTTTGGTGTAGTCCCAGTGGCTATCATGAAGGCACCTGTGGCGGAGGAAGGACAGGTGCCATCCATTAGGACCAAAGTGGAGACACTCTGACCGCACAGTGCTATTTCCTAACCTACACAACGGAAACACGTGGCCACGTTTACTGCATCATATGCAGCAGAATGAGTCCTGTGGCACAGTGTGTCATGGGAAAAACTCCTGGTACCCAAATGTCTGCCAATAAGAAAACGAAGTCAATGAAATCCATAACAGGAATGCACACCTGTTCAAAAGCAACCAGGTAGCTCATATGTACTGAGAGGGAAATGTTGAAGGTGATAATGAGTGAAATAAAAAAGCAAAACAAATTACCTGCAAGCTCCCATTATTCACGCCTCCACTCCTCCCAGCTCCCTCCTATCCTGTGCAAACCCAGCACTCACTTCTGAGACCACTGCAGGTTCATGCCAGACTGGGTGGAGAAAGCCTGCACCATTTCCTGTTGCTCCTGGGAGAGGGTGGGCACAGAGCTGGAGGCGGGTGTGGGAACTGGGATGAAGAGCCCACTGTGAGTCTCCTTGGGGTTGGCGTCCCTCACAAACAGCTGGTCATTCAGGATGCACAGACTGGAGGAAAAGGCGGCCCCCAGACAACTGATGGATGGAGAACCCTACACCCCCAACAATGATCCTGCTCCCACTGCCACTCAGCAACCAGATTCCTTCCAGAGCCCCATACTGGGCCTGCCCCCCCAAATTCCTTAGCTGGTACCTCTGTCCCTGCCACAGAGCCCACCTTTGGAGAGATTATTTACCAGCTTCACTATATTTACAGGTTTGTCCCCAAACCAGAGATGATTTTACACCTGCATTTACCCTGAACAGTAGGAAGACATTGAGTCACAGAGAGGTCATGTGATTTAACCAAGGTCACACAGCTAGGGAGTGTTGGGGCCAGGAAGAGAACCCAGTGATCTGACTCCAGAGCCCATGCTCTTACCCACTAGGCTAGGCTGCTCCTCGGATCTAACTGGTGGCTTTCCACAATACTGAGAAAACCCCGAGGTCAACACCACCACATTCCCACCCACTGAGCCCAGGCTGGGCTGGGTGTTCCCACTCACAACACGGCACTCACCTGGAATTGCTGGCAGGGACAATGATGAAGGTCCGTGTGAAGGCACGAACAGAACTCTGAGACTTTCCTACCACTTTAAAGACAAACGACAAACAAAAATACCCCCGAAGAGTCGCACATGCTTTACATGCTCACACGGCATTACCTAGTCAGGATCTGACTTGATAGTCATGCTGAAGGGGACAGTTGTTCACTGGGAGTCAGGGTGTCAGGAATGGAGCGGGCAACAATAGGAGCAATCTGCTCCCCATGACAGGGACTCTACTATGTGTCAGGCTCTGTGACAACCACTTTAGAAGTTCACTCGATTCATTTTTCACAGCTACCCAAGAGGTGGGTATTATTAGCCCCATTGTGCAAGTGAGGAAACATAGAGGTTAAGTAACCAGCACAAGTTCATAGAGTAAGGATCTGGGATGAGACATCAAACTCCACAGCCTGTGTCCCTGTGCCTGAGCTGTGCGGGGCAGACAGGCATGGACACAGGTCAGACCAGGACGGTTTGGAGGCAGAGTGGGGACTGAAGAACACAGAGGGAGTAGGAAGAACACAGAGGGAGTAGGAAGAGAGGGGAAGGGATCAGGGAAGCTGGGAGAGTTTTGAGGGGGAGCACAGCCAGGGGGAGGGAGCAGTGGGGCCTCTAGTGGAGACTCCACATACACTCACCTTCCTTGAACACCCCCTTGACAGAGAAGCACAGCACCCTTTCCTGAAAGGGAAGAGCCCAGGGGCTCAGTCACCACCTAAGCCTCCTACCCACCTGCAGCTTTCTGGGCCTGCCTGAGGGAGGAAGCAGGTGCTCACCGTCTGGAGCCACTGGTCCACCACGAAGGAGCTGAAGTCATGCTGAGTTGTGGGCAACACACAGAGAGAGCGCACGATGTCATGTTTTGTACTCTTCAACAGCTGAAGCCGCAGGTCTGTGGGCGTGGGCGGAGGAGAGCGAAGGTCAGGGGCTGCCACACCCTGGGCCTTGAAAAATCCCTCCATGACCCTTTTCCCTGCCCAATCTTCCCACACGCACGGGGGTCCTTGAGCTTCTTTATATTCCTGTTATCCTTGACGTACTCGCACAAGCTGCTTCTGGGAGAGAAAGAGGAACAGGAGGTGGTGGTCTGTCCACTGGGTATTTCCAGGAGCTGGCCTGTGTCTGCTGGGGAGCCACAGGGCCCAGGAACAGAGTCTGAGCTGTGATACTCACGGGGCTGGGTCCTCGGGGTTGAAAGGGATGCTCAGGGAAAAGCAGGCCTTGTCAAGGTAAGCACCGAGAAGACCCTGTCGGTCTCCAGAGTCATAGGTCAGGTAATATCTGTGGGGGAACAGAAGGGACAAGCTGCATGTGTGACCTGGGCTCCAAATGAGACTTCAAAGACCCAAGAAGCAGACCTGAGCTTAGGCGGCATCCCCCGGCCCAGCCGTCCCCTTCCTCAGATTCCCAGGAGTACTTACTGCCGCAGGAATTGCAGAACCAGACTCTTCAGCGCATCAGATTCAAAGAAGCTTCCCTGAAATTACAACAGTTTTCAGGACCACAGCTGATACCCCTCCTCATGCACCGCATAAATCTCTGCTTGGTCCTCCCACCTCACCTTGCAGGTTGGTAGCCTCTTGTGGGCTTCAATACCAAAGTTAGTTGGTGGGCGTGACTCCTGGCTATCCTGGGGAAGGGAAGAGCAAGTCAGCAGTGCAGACCAGCAGCTGGTGCTGGATCATCTGGGAAAAGGATGGGTCCAGCAGGGGGTGAGGGTCAGGGGTCAGGTGTGAAAGGGCCCTGGAAGTTCCATGGGCAAGGTTACATTTGGGATCATCATCAAGGGGTCCCTGAAGCCTTGGAGAATGTTGTTGAATAAGACTGAGAGCCTTTGTCGGGTGCCCACATAGGTGTGTACCACCACCCTCCCACCATGAGGTTTAAGGCTCAGGTTGAAAACTGTAACTTGGGGAAGACCTAAAGGGGTTGGGAGCAGTTTGTGGGCAGTGTCAGTGTCAGTTAGAGGAGTCAATGATCAAGGAATACAATTACCAAGCTTAACAACTTGGGGAACAATTCCAGGATGGAGCTGCCAAAATCAAGACAAAACAGAAAAGTGAAACTGTGGAGGTGTCTTTCCTCATGAAAGCAAGCAGATTTACATCAGAGACACAGCCCAGGGTGTCCCACCTTCAATCCGTGTTGCAGCCCTCCAGGGCCCTGGGCTCCTCCCCCATGGACTGACCCATAGGAAGAGGGCTTGCTTGCTCTCCCTCCCTCTCTCCTTCCCCCCACCCCTTCCCCCTGGGTGGCTCTCACCTAGACTGCTCTGACTGCTTTCCCATGCACAACATAGAATTTGGCTCCCAGGTCCGGGGCTTCCTTCCCCTCCCTGCCCACCTTCCTTTCTCCAACATCTCACTGAGGGCTCCAGAGCGGAGAGGGAATGGGGTGGGAGCCCAGGGCTCTGCTACCTCACTGGGGGTCCAGCATTCTGCCAGGACCAGGACACCACCAGGGATGGCCCATGATGCTGGAGCAAGGAGGTGAGTGGGGCTGGGCTTAGGAGGCAGGGAGGGAACAGGTGGGGATGAGGACAGAGTGAAGTTAGGAGGAAAGAGATGAGAGAGACACAGGGGAGTAGAGACAAGGGAGAGAGAGAAAGCAAAGCAAAGCAAAGGGAAGAGAAAAAAACTCTGCCCTGGTGGTGGGGGTCAGGGAAGAAGAGAGAAGAAAGGGGTGATGGCTCCCCTGCTGCAGCCCTTTCCTTCATCTGCCGTGGCTGGCCCTGGACCCGAGGTCGGAATGGAAAAGGTGCACTTGTTGGGCTGGGAGGGCAGTGGATGTTGGTTGACACTTTGTCACCTGTGTGAGCTCAGTCTGAACTGCGAATGGGAAATGGAGCAGCCCCGGGGGCGAGACCTTCCCCAGAAAGAATAAATAGTCAGGCCCCAGCTCAGCACGAGGCTGGGGGTCTGTGGCCCCCTCTATGACCACCTTCTCTCCTGATGGCCCCTGTGCACTGGTGCCTGTCTTAGTCGAGTCCTTGTCTGAGGAATCACACCCATCTTGGGTGACCCAGGGATACTCTGAAGGTCCAAGCAGGATGATGTAACTTGTGGAGGGAGGGAGGGGCTGTGCCCTTGAGAGGCCTGTCCTCTAAGCACAGGTGAGGGGCACAGAAAAGAAATGGCAGGGCCTGTGGTCCACCCAGAAGACCAGGACTGCTGCCTCCTGCAAACAGTCACTGTCAGCGGTAGCTCAGGCTCCCAGGAGGCAACAGAGGGTACAACTGACCTTATGTTGGTTGACTTATCTGGGAAGGTGGTGCACAGGGAGTTTCTGTCTGCGCTCATCTCTTCTGGCTCCAGCCCTTGGCCCTTGTCCAACTTCCCTGCAGCCTTCACCTGTGATTATGAGGAGGAACAACGTGGACCAGAGGAAGAGAGCCAGGATGACCCTGCACCCCAGTTCCTATGTTTGCTAACAAATCCACTTCCCTGCCTCTTGTCATCACCCCAGGAACCGTCCCACCTTCCCCTCAAAGAAGGATCTGGGTAGTGAACCTCACCTCGTTGCTGGGGAGGTTCAAGTTCTTGATGTTGGAGGCATTCTGCATAGTGGTGGACAGGTCAGCCAGCTGGCAGGGTTTCGTGTTGCTCAGGTTCCAGGGCAAAAGCTATGATGAGGAAAGAGAGTGAGGACCTCAACCAGGGATATCTGAGACGAATCTGCCTCTTCTACCTGAACTCTCCCCATTCACCATCAATCCCAGCAGTGGGCCCAAGTCCTCACCTTGGGCATGTTCTCTCCATGGATCTGCAGGGAGGCAGCCATGTCATTTCCAGGATTCGGTACCATTTCCACACCAAGGGTCACCAAGGCTCAAAGAGGCCGAGAGGAGGAAATGAGAAGGCTGAGAGGGGCCCAGCTGGTACAGCCCCAGCACCAACCCCTCCCCAGGTTTCCATCCCTAAGTCTCCTTCCCAACAATTGGACCCCTCTGCCCTCACCCTCCCTAGAATTACTGCTGGAGCCTACCAGGGTCAAAGCGGAGTTTGTGGATGTCAAGAGACTGCCGGGAGACATCATATAGTTTGTGCATGGTCAGCTGCAGAGTTAGAGATGGGATTTAGTGGCTCTGAGTCTGAGGTGGTGAAGGGAGGTAATAGGCGGGGGTGGAAGAGGTGGGTCTGCATGTGAGTGCACAACTCGTTTGAGTCTGCACTAACTTTATCTGCTTCACCTTTTCTGACTTCAGCTCCTTCTGCACAGAGCAGGGTGCATCAGAGGGGCTGACAAAGATAGATATCTGCAAAGAGCACAAGAGGGGCTGGGTAAGCACCAGGAAATCTGAGCCTTGGGATCAAGCAAGACCTTGCCGCTGTCCTGCCCCCTCGCCCCTCGCTAACCCTGGTCATGTCTTTGACACACACCCTTTCATTATTCTTATCCCAAATCTTGCCGTTGATATTCTTCAATGCAAAGGCAATGTTGGCATTCTCAACGAAGAACTGGGCCTGCATTTTCTCATAGTGAAACTATGGGGAGAGTGACAAGAGAAACAGAATATGAGACCAGAAGGCCCTGCCCATCTGGACCCTCAAGCTGCCTTGTTTCTACTTCTCCACCTCTCTGTCCTCTTACTTCGACTGGGGTGAAGGGGACACTGCATTGCTTCTGAATCAAACTGAGCAGCCACTTCTCATCATATTTTATGCCAAATGGAACCTAGGAGTGAGAGAAGATGAGAGAGGAAATTGACATAATGGAATCTAAGGTTAAGATAAGACCCCCCCCCCCATATCTTCCTTTCAGTCCTGTTTTTCAGGCTTTAAAATAATTTCTTAAGATAGAACAATATCCATTATTTATAACTTTTGTACCGGACATGGATTTCCTAAATACCCTTTTTTCCATTCAAATACTTTTCTTCAAATAATCAACTTAAGATGTTTAACATGTACTCTCTTTTATAAAATTCCAAGAGATCCTACCTAAGGCAGACCTGGCCTGCCCCTCTGACAAGAACCCGAGATTCAACCCTCTCCCACACTAGCTTGAGCCAAATGAGCCTTGCTGGGTGGAGTTGCTCCATCTCCTTGGCAGTAGTTTCCTCCTTGGCTTTTAGATAACCTCTCCCATTCTCCTCTCCCATTCTCCCTACAGTCAGTCTGTTCCTTTTTTGCTGCTGCTCTGAGTCTGCCTTTATATGACTAGGATGTTAACTCTAGGTAATAAAATGACAGATGACCAACTCCTCTGCCTCAGAAGAGTACCTAGCATCCCTACACCAGTCCAACATAACGTCCTCTGTTCATCTTCTCCTAAATATTAAGTCCACTTTGCTAGGACACTCACCATGATCTTGAACCAGCTCCCTGAGGTCTCATCCTGCTTGTTCCCCTCCGTTCTTCTCTCTGGAGGCTTTTGCTCTCTCTCCATGTTAACGTGGGTTTGGTCTTGTTTCTGAAAAGTGCCTCTCCGATGACAGGGTGGAATGGCATAGGGAGCACTGTGGAAAAGTGGAGAGAAAGAAGCAGTCCCTGTATACTCAGGACGTCTCCTATACACGTTTGCCCCACTTATACCAGGGCTACAATAAAGTTTGCTCAACCCTTAACCTGATCCTGTCGTTCCTCACTCTTCCAGACTGGAGAGAAAAGTGACATATTGAATACAGGGTTACGGATTCCACTGGCTGGTACATTTCAGCCATGCTGACTGGTCACTTACTATCTTATTCCAGTGTCCACAGGAGCATCACTTTTTCCTGGATCCTCATCTTGCTGCTGGTGAGATGAAGGATGAATGCCAGAACTGACTTCTTCAGACCAATTACTATATCTCCTTCGGTAAATACCCCAGCATCTTGCCCTTCTTTGTAGGAAGTTAGGTTGGTTATTGTGCCCTGAAATTGAGAACAACACATCATTAGTTCCAATACCAGAAAAAGTCCTGGAGAAATATCATGGCTAATGAAGGAATGTCACTGACTTCTCTAATCTAAAAAGAAGTGCATCACAGGGCTCAAAAGGTTGAAAGATTTCACTGTGGTTCCGCTTCCTGGAAGACGAGAGGTGGGGAGCATTCACAGCCAAGAAGAAAATAAGCACAGAGGAAAGGGTTTGGGACTAGGGTTTAATTGTGATGTTAGTCCCTGCTCTGCCCGTTTCAGGCTAGGTGACCCGGGACACGTTGTTTATCATCTCTAACTCTCACTTCCCTCTTCTGCTCTAGGGTGATAGTAAAATCGACCCTGAAAGTTTGGTGTTATGGTTCCAGGGTCAAAGGTGAGTTCCCTGCCAGGAGGAAGGATTAAAGAAATGAGAGAGAAGTCTGATGAAAATATCTGGAATGAAGCCTGGAGAAACAGAATATGGAGAATACGAAAAGAGAGAGGGAGAGAATTAAAGGAGACATAGTGAACATATCTAACACATGGTTAGTCTGAGTCCCGGAAAGAATGAGAGGGAATAGTGGAGAAGTCGTCTCTGAAGAGATCTTGGTTGAGAAGTTTCCAAAAGTAAGAAGACATCAAGTCAAACAATATGGATAGGAGAAAAAGTACACTTTAAGGAAAAACATTCCAAAAGAAAAGATATGCCTTTTATAATGATGTTAATGTAGCAAAAACTGGGAAAATTTGTGATGAGAAAACTCAAACTAAAAGAAATATTAAAGGTTCTTCTTCAGGTAGAAGAAATATGGTCCCAGATGGAGGCACACAGGTGCAGGAAAGAAAGACTAATGACATTTGTGAATATGTAGGCAAATCTAAATAAGTATTGGCTATATAGCACAATGATAATAAGTTCTTTTGGAGGTTTAAATATGCATAGAGTTAAAATGCATGACAATAAATTGGGAGCAGGTAAATGGAATCAAAGTGTTGCAAGGTCCCTTCATTATCTGAGGACCTTGAAAGATCTAATTTGCAATAGACTGTGAAAAGTCTAAAATGTACATTGTAATCTTAAAGGCAAACCTGACAAGAAGGGCAAAAAAATGTTTAACTATCTAGCAAAATGAGATAGTTTAATAGATTTCAAAAGAAAGCAGAAGAGAAAGGAACTTAGAACAGGCAAAAGTAAATGTACATAATACGGTGTATATAAACCAAATTGTATCTATATTTACATTAAAAGTTTCATACTAAATATTCAAAACTGAAAAACAGATATTGTCACACTCAGCCTTCCATCAAATGCTCCTTACAAAAGACATATACAAAATTTAACAATCTAAAACATTGGAAAGTAAAACAATTGGCAAAATGTATACCATTTCCACACTAACTTACTGAAAGCTGGTATAACCGTATTAGCAAAAGAAAAAGTACACTTCTTTTTTTTGTTTTTTTTAAATGTTAGGAAGACTAGCCCTGACCTATCATCTGCTGCCGATCCTCCTCTTCTTGCTGAGGAAGACTAGTCCTGAACTAACATCCGTGCCCATCGTCCTCTACTTTATATGTAGGATGCCTGCCACAGCATGACTTGAAAAGCGGTGCGTAGGACCGCTCCTGGGATCTGAACCGGCAAACCCATGGCTGCCCAAGCTGAATGCACGAACTTAACCACTGCACACCTGGCAGGCCCCGACTTCTTTAAACAGAAAACAATACTAGAGAAAAGAGGGAAATTTCCTTATAATGAAAGGTTCAATGCTATAAGAAGATATTAACAAAAAATTCAAAATTTGCACACACGTCTTAACATACAGCCAAAATATGGAAAGCAAAAACTGACACAAGGAAATGGAGAAATGGTTAAATCCATGGTCACAATGGGAAATTTTAATACACCTCACTGAGTGACATCTAAAAGGACGGACAAAAATTCAGCGAGATGGAGAAGATTTAAAATGTGATTAAAGTAAATTAACAATTTTACTTAATTGACATAGAGCAATGCACATAACTACACATGGGACGTTCTAGAATAAGTCATATGCTGGGCCATAAAGCAAGCCTCCAGGAAACTTCCATGGCGGGTAATACAATCTACCTTGAATAGTTGATACAAGATTCAAGAGTAAGGGTGGCCCTCCCCCACCTCTAGCATGAATCCAAAGAATGTTAATTTACACCAACCCACACCACCACCTCCATCTAGGTAACTCTCCCCAGGCTCCAAATCATGGACCTGAGATGACCACATGGCCCTCAACCAGGGAAAAAATTTTACCTCAGCCATGACCACTTCCATAAGAGGGGAGGTTTTCTGTGTAGAAGCAGGATAGGTGTGTCAGGGGCCACTTGGCCCATTTCCTCAGGAGACTGGAAAATAGTCAGCCTGGGCCCTCACCACCCCTCCTCTAAAGGGGGGTCGGCTGAGTGTCCTGTGGCTTGAGGGAGGGAAGGGGACCCAGAACCCCTCCTGCCCTGTGGGGTTCTGAGGCCAAGGCCTCATGCTGACCAACTCACCCATGGTGTGGCCTGAAGCCTGAGACTTGTCACCAATGTCCTCACAAGCTGCTTGTGAAGAGAATCTGTGGTGTCTGGAGCTGGACGTTTGGGGAAGATCAGGGACGGCTTCCGAAGAAGGCGAGAACGTGCCCCAAACCTCTTTGGTCAGGGCCACACAAACAAGATGGAGTCCTTACAGGAAGTCTCTTCCTCAGAGGCAGAGAGAAGAGAGCCCTGGAGGCCAGACGAAACTTAACCTCCTAGAGCTACTGCCCCCTGAGTTTGCTACCAGCGTACCTCCCAGGAAATTGTTTCCAACTGCGCCACCCCTGCAGAGGAGGCCAACTGGAGTCAGGAGGCCTGGGATCCAGGTACTTGGAGCTACAAACTCAGGGAACTCTGTGTGCTAGTCTCTGTGTCAGCTGCATTGCATTGTGTTCCTTCACTCTGCAAACCCAGAGCACTCTGAGTGCCAGCTCAGGCCAGGCTCTGTACTTGCTACATTGCATCTATTCTTTCATGTGTTCTTCCCAGGGGAACTCTGAAGTCAGAATCACCAGCTTTCCAAGGTTGCTGAGGTTTAATGAGGTGCTGCAGCTTGTCTGGAGTCATTCAGATGCTACCCGGAAAAACAGAGACTGAAATAGACCTCCATGGAGTGGCGATGACCTCTCCATGCCTAGCTTTACTAATTTCTTGCTGCAATATATGGCATTTTCTTAAGTTAGGGCAAAGTAACAGAATGTTCTGAAAATAGTCACTTTGCTGGAATTACCTCCAGCCCATCCCAGAGAGAGATAATACCAAAACAAAGGAAAAACACAGACCTGGAAAATATAAAGAAAAGAACAAGGGTTTGGCGGGTCACTGTAATAAAAGTAGAAGAATTATATTTTTCATTTTAAAAACATATAGGGAATGTAAACAGATGCACCTTAGTGGTCGGAGCCAGCACTGCAGCTCTGAAAGTCCAGAGAAAGTTCTGCAAAGAAGAGGGAAGGAGGCAACAGCCTGTATGCCAGTGCATCAGCAAGAACTTCCTGGAATTTTCCACTACTTTCTGGAATTTTCCACTCATTATCAACAATCCCTTCCTGGATCTCTGTGCCCTGAGAGAGGAAGGCCAGCCTCTGAGAGAGGTATAGAAGAACGACATGTGAACATATGGGGTGAGGGAAGTTTAAAACAGAAATGCACACACATACGCACAGAAACTGTCAAGCCAAAGTTGAATTTTTAAAGTTTTTATAAAACCGTATCATGTGAACATTTTTATAACATGGTACATATATGTGGACTTTATTGTCAACTGGTAATTAGATATTTGCAACTGTTTCTCTCAACACACTTGCTTAATTGCAAAATGTTAAACATTAAAAACATATACTTAGACCATGAAATCATTCTGCACCTTCCATCTGTACAACCCCCCCACCATGACTCACAGATATCCAAGATATCCAATGTAAATAGATGGGTGCACATATGGCAGATGTGTTTCTCTTTAGGTAATGCATATACCTACTTAAAATATTTAGCTAGTCATGTAGTTATAGATATGATCTTTGTAAAATTTGCAATCACATAAATAATTTCCTGCAAATTGATTTTTTCACTTATTGTGACATCCAGATTTTCATTTCTTCAATTTGTGCTGTTTGGCATCTTTCCAGATGTTTACTGGCAAAGCAGTTTGCTCTTTAGGTGAATTATTTGTTGTTATCTTTTGTCCCCTTCTCTACTGATTAACAAAAGTCCTTTAGGTTCTTGCACATTAGCACAAATTCTGGAATATTGTTTGCGAATATTTACTCCCAGATTTTCAAATTTCTGATATTTTTCTTTTGACAGTATGGAAATTGCTTTAATTTTCATGGATTTTCTTTACTTAAAAATAATACAGCCAAGACAGAAAAAAAAAAAACAAGGAATACAAAGGATTACATCAAATACGAGTCTGCTGGGAATTCTAGATTCAAAGCCTTGAAGGCTTCAGAGCACAATGGGAAGAAGCTTTAGAGCTAATTCCGCATTTGAGAATAATGGGGAAAAGAATTGAATACCTGCTTGCTTATAGGAGACACCAGGAAAAGTGCCTCTAGTTTAAAATAATCCTGTAAATGATCATTTCGTTTCCTCCATGGAGGTTACTTTTCCTCTGCTTCTGCCTAGGCCCCACACATCGCCCCCAGGACAGTTCAATCCTTGTGGCCCTATCTCTAGGCCTCCAGGCCTAAGGGATGAGATTTCATCTCCACCCTCATCACCAGGACCAAGGCATTGGGGGAGAGGGTTGCTTGAGTACCCTATCAGCATGGCATAGTCACCAGGGGAATTAAGAACTACCTACGTATCCCAAGAAAAACTTAATGACGTTACAAACTTAATTAGAGAAAGCAAAGGGAAGTTTAAAAAACCCTGTCTATCTCAAACAAAAATCTCACATATCAAGAAACGCAAATTATTGAAAAGCTACTGGAACGTATTTTATAGGCAAATAATTAATATTCTCTTATATGAATAAGTCTGATTAGTAAAAGAGTGCCATTCAAAGTTTATTGAATTAATTCAAATAAGAACTACACATGACAAACATACAAATATTAAAGTACAAAAACAATTATATAGACATGGATGAATATATATATATTTGCATATACATAAACATATGTATATAACATATGAAGAACAGAATATACATATTGTGAGCAAAATTTGGAAGAATGTGTATGTTCATGTAAAACTACTTATATACTACTGTACACAGAGATGTATATCTGGGGACTATAGACTAAATTACCAAGGATGTACATCTTGCTATGTAACCAGATTAAAAAACACACAAAAACATTATCTCTAATAAATAGGCATTCTTACACTGCATTAGTTTTTGAAATAAATGTATTACTTTGAAATCAGAAAAATAACTGCTGTAAAATTTTATACCATTGTAGTATACGCATGGTTGGGAGTTTCGTGACAAACACGATATGTGTGTATGCAGCTTAACTGTATATATCTATAGCTACATAGTTTTCACATTGCTTTTCTCTCTCAATCACAGTCATATAGGTTTCTGGTCATAGTTGGGAGGGAGGGGCTGAAAAGAAGTTCTTCCCACTAGGTTTAAATGTACATGGGCTCTAACTCACCTTTAAGGCTTCATTTGCCACAAAATCTTCCAGAAAGTTTCCTCTGATGGGGACCTTGCTCCCTCCTTCCAAAGCATCCTGCTAAGTGACATCCCAGCTGCCAGTCTGGATATGTTCACTAGACGGCACAGAACTCTAATTTCTGACTTTTCTCCAGTGAAAAGTATTATTTGCTAAAAGGTAAGAAAAATCTTTTAAAAGTTATTTTGCATAGTGAGTGGTGAAAGAACATGTAAAATAAAAGACGCTCAAATTTCTTTCCCTAACAATTTTCTTCTTCTCTATGGTTTCACAGACAGAAACCCTAGTAATAAGATCACACTCCTCTTAGAGTGCTGGTGGAGATTACAGGCCAGAGCTGGGAGCCAGGAGGGCAGAAGGAGTTCAGGAACTTTCTGTAATTGTCCTGTTAAGTGTCACAGTTTTTCCCAGCATGCCAAACTTCTGGATAAGAGATCTCTACACTGGATTTCCCAAGGGGTGAACCGGGTTATAAGGTGTTTCCTTCCTCTTATCTCTGGGCAGGTCTCCACCCTTTCGTCTTCTGCTGCCTAAAGCCTCCTTAGCCTCAGATCTCAGTTGAAACTCCACTCCCTGTGAGAAGTTTCAGACACACCCTACTGGTTTGATTATCATTAGGCATCCAGTAACTCCAATGACTTTACCCTCTCCAGATGCACTTTTCATGAGAAAGGGGACCAAAGACTGTGAGCTCAAAATTTCTCATTGCCTGTAGCTTCACACAGTGCACTGAAGCCTCTGAAGTTTTCAAATATCTTATCTGAAGATTTCCCTCAGATTCGCCTCTTCCACTTTTGAGGGTGATGCTCAGGACACAGGGCTGTTCAGCAATGGAACTGCAGAGTGGGTTTACAGACAACTGGGAAACGTGCTTTAAAGAAGCTGTGGAGGCTGTGGATTGATGCTTCCTCCTCTAAAGGATACCATGAGAGTACCGTCCTGACCGTCAGTGATTTTTAACAGACATGCTTTTACGTGGTAAAGACGAAAAGAAACTTCGAGAGGTAGAATTGCAAGTTTGAAAGCTGTTATATAATTTGCTTTCTGAAATACCTTTAACTATATTTCAAAATATTTAAGTGAATTTTGAAAATAGTAAAAAAATTCAAGAAGGAAGCAAAAGTTTCCGTTGATCTCTGGTGACGTACCGTCATTCTTTATATTCTCATTAATTGAGTGCATGATATGACATGGCTTAACTTTTCAACTACACAATAACATTTAATCCCTTTGACATAACTACCAAGTCCACATGGTATTTTCTTCTTTACAGCTGAGGAAGCTTGAGCCTCAGATCCCGGGCACGGCTGAGCCTATAGCACCTGTGTGACCTTCACTGCCTTGTGATTTCAATAAATCTTGACAAGAACTCTATGAGGGAGAGTCCTCACTCCCTGAATGGAAATCCTGGGGCTCAGAGTCCTTAATGTCCCACACTGCCACATGTCATGCTCCTATTCACTTGTTGAGCCCAAACTGGAACCCACGTCTTCTGAACTCAAAGCCTTTACTCTTCCCAATGCTTCACCCAGCCTTCCCTTAATTATTGGACATACTTTTATGGGCTTTGCTTATGACCATAATAGGAATTCTCACTCAGTTTAGACAATTTGGAAAAGACATTCAAAAGAGGGAGAGAAAAATGCAAAGAAGCAGCAATCGCACAAAACACTGACAAACATAGTTAACTTTAAAAAAAAGTATTTTATTGGGGTGATATTGGCTTAAAACATCGTGTAAATTTCAGGTGTACATCTCCGTGTTCACCACTAGCAGTCCAGTTTTCATCTGCCACCATACATATGTGCCCCTCTGCCCCTTTTGCCTACCCCCAAACCCCTTCTCCTCTGGTAACTACTAGTCTATTCTCCTTATCTGTGTGTCTGTTTATCTTCCAAATATGAGCGAAATCATATGGTACTTGTCTTTCTCTGTCTGACTTATTTCGCTCAGCATAATATCCTCAAGGTCCATCCATGCTGTCGCAAATGGCAAGATTTTGGTTATTTATGACTGAATACTATTCCGTTGTCTGTATATCTGCCGCATCTTGATCCATTCATCTGCTGATGGGCACTTGGATTGCTTCTACGTCTTGGCTATTGTGAATAACGCTCCAATGAGCTTCAGGGTGCATATATCTTTCTGAAGTATTGATTTCATGTTCTTTGGATAAGTACCCAGTACTGGAATAGCTGGATCACACAGTATTTCTATTTTTAATTTTTTGAGAAATCTCCATACTGTTTTCCATAGTGGCTGCACCAACTTACACTCCCCCCAGCAGTGTATGAGGGTTCCCTTTTCACCACATCCTCTCCAACACTTGTTACTTCTTGTCTTGTTAGTTGTAGCCATTCTGAGGGGTGTGAAGTGATCTCATTGTAGTTTCCCTAATAATTAGTGATGTTGAACATCTTTTCATATGCCTCTTCGCCATCTGAATACGTTCTTTGGAAAATGTCTCTCTGGCCCTTTTTTAATTTGGTTGTTGTTTGTTGTTGTTGAGTTGTATGTGTCCTTCATATATTTTGGAAATTAACCCCTTGTTGGATATATGATTTGCAAATATTTTCTCCCAGTTGGTGGATTGTCTTTTCATTTTGTTGATGGTTTCTTTTGCTTTGCAAAAACTTTTTAATCTGATGTAGTTCCATTTGTTTATGTTTTCTTTTGTTTCCCTTACCTGGTCAGACGTCATATTCTAAAAGGTACTGCTAAGATCGATGTCAAAGAGTGTATCGCCTATATTTTCTTCTGGGAGTTTTATGGTTTCAGGTCTCACACTCAAGTGTTTAATCCATTTCAAGTTATTTTCTGTGTGTGGTGTAAGCTGATGGTCTACTTTCACTCTTTTGCATGTGTCGGTCCAGTTTTCCCAACACCGTTTATTGAAGACACCTTCCTTTCTCCGTTATATGTTCTTGGCTCCTTTGTCGAAGATTGGCTGTGCGTAGACATGTGGGTTCATTTCTGGGCTTTCAATTCTGTTCCATTGATCTGTGTGTCTCTTTTTCTGCCAGGATCATGCTGTTTTGATTTCTATAGCTTTGTAGTATTTTTTGAAGTCAGGGAGTGTGATACCTCCAGCTTTGTTCTTTTTTCTCAGGATTCCTTTGGCTATTCGGGGTTTTTGTTCCACATCAATTTTAGGATTCCTTGTTCTATTTTGGTGAAGAATGTCATTGGGATTCTGATTAGGATTGCGGTGAATCTGCAGATTGCTCTAGGTAATATGGACATTTTAACTATGCTTATTCTTCTTTTCCATGGGTATGGAATATCTTTCCATTTGTTTATATCTTCTTTGATTTCTTTCAGTAATGTCTTATACTTTTCTGTGTAGGGGTCTTTCACCCCCTCGGTTAAGTTTACTCCTAGGTGTTCTATTCTTTTTGTTGCAATTGTAAAGGAGACTGTATTCTTGGTTTCTCTTTCTGCTGGTTCCTTGTTGGTGTATAGAAATGCAAGTGATTTCTGTATGTTGATTTTGTACCTGCAGCATTACTGTATTCATTGATTATTTCTAATGCGTTTTTGGTGGATTGTTCAGTGTTTTCTACATATAGAATCATGTCATGGGCAAAGAGTGACAGTTTTACTTCTGTCTTTCCTATTTGGATCTCTTTTATTTCCTTTCTTGCCTAATTGCTCAGGCTAAAACTTCCAGTACTGTGTTGAATGAGAGTGGCAAGAGTGGGCATCCTTGTCTTGTCCCTGTTCTCAGAGAAATAGCTTTCAGTGTTTGACTGTTGAGCATGATGTTGGCTGTGGGTTTGTCATGTGTGGCCTTTATTATGTTGAGGTCATTTTCTTCTATATTCATTTTATTGAAGGTTTTTATCATAAATGGATGTTGGCTCTTATCAAACGCTTTCTGTGCACCTATTAGGATTATCATGTGATTTTTATTCCTCATTTCGTTAAGGTGGTGTCTCACATGGATTTGCAGTTGTTGAAGAATCCCTGCAGCCTGGAATCAATCCCACTTGATCATGGTGCATGACCCTTTTAATGTATTGTTGCATTCGATTTGCTAATATTTTGTTGGGGATTGTTGCACCTATGTTCAACAGCAATATTGGCCTTTAATTTTCATTTTTGTGTTGTCCTTCTCTGGTCTGTATATCAGGGTAATGTTGGCTTCACAGAATGCGTGAGGAAGCATCCCATCCTCTTCAATATTTTGGAATAGTTTGAGAAGGATAGGAATTAAATCTTCTTTGGATGTTTGGCAGAATTCTCCAGAGAAGACATCTGGTCCTGGACTTTCGTTTTCTGGGAGGTTTTTATTACCGTTTCGATTCTTTACTTGTGGTCGTGCTTTTCAGATTCTCTATTTCTTCCTGATTCAGTTTTGGGAAGTTGAATGATAAGAATTTATCCATTTTTTTAGGTTATCCAATTTGTTTTCATATAGCTTTTCATAGTATTCTCTTATAATCCTTTATATTCCTGTGGTATCCATTGTAATTTCTCCTCTTTCATTTCTGATTTTCTTTATTTGAATCTTCAGTCTTTTTTTCATAGTCAATCTGCCTAAGCATTTGTCAGTTTTGTGTATCTTCTCAAAGAATCAGCTCTGAGATTCATTCACCTATTTGATTGCTGTTTTAGTCTCTATTTCATTTCTTTCTGCTCTGATTTTTATTATTTCCCTACATGTACTGACTTTGGTCTTTGTTCTTCTTTTTGTAGTTCCTTTAGGCGTAGTTTAAGATTACTTATTTGAGATTTTTCTTGCTTCTTGAGGTAGGCCTGTATTTCTTCAAATTTCCCTCTTAGTACTGCTTTTGCTGTATCCCATAAAAGTTGGTATGTTGTGTTTTGGTTTTGATTTGTCTCTAGGGATTTTTTGATTTCTCCTTTGATTTATTCACTTATGTAGTCATTGGTCAGTACCATATTTTTAGTCTCAACATGCTTGTGATTTTCCAAGCTTTTTTCTTGTAATTGATTTTTAGTTTCATATCATTATGATTAGAAAAGCTGCTTGATATGATTTCAATCTTCTGAATTTATTGAGGTTTATTTTGTTTCCCAACATATGGTCTATCTTTGAGAATGTTTCATTTGAGGAATGAGAAGAATGTGTATTCTGCAGTCTTTGGATAAAATGTTCTACATATACCTATTAAGTTCATCTTGTCTAGTGTTTCATTAAGTCCACAGTTTCTTTGTTGACTGTCTGTCTGGTTGATCTATCCACTGACATATGTGGAGTGTTGAAGTCTCCTACGATTATTGTGTTGCTGTAAATTTCTCTCTTTAGTTCTGTTATAGTTTCTTTAGGTACTTTGATGCTACTTTCTTATGTGCATATATATTAATAAGTGCTATGACTTCTTCTTGGAATGTCCCGTTTATCGCTACATAATGCCCATCATTGTCTCTTGTTATTCTTTTTACCTTCAAGTCTGTTTTGTCTGGTGGAACTACAGTGGCACCTGCTTTGTTTTCCTTGCCATTTGCTTGGAGTAACATCTTCCATCCCTTCACTCTGAGCCTATGTTTATCTTTAGAGTTGAGATGTGCCTCCTGGTGGCCGCATATTGTTCAGTCTTGATTTTTAATCCATCCAGACACTCTGTGCCTTTCAACTAATGAATTAAACTCATTTACTTTTAGGGTGGGTATTGATATATGAGGACTAAATACTGCCATTTTACCTCGTTTTCTGATTGTTCTATATTTCCATTGTTTGGTTTTCCTTGTATTTCTGTCTGCCATTTCAGTGTGGTGGTTTTCTGTGATGATTTGTCTATTTTGTCTTTATTTGTGCTTTGTGACTCTGCTCTGATTTTTTGTTTTGTGGTTACTATGAGGTTTGTATAAAAGATCCCATAGACGAGATAGTCTTTTTTTTTTCTGATAGCCTCTTATCTCTGTTAGGCTATGCAATTTCTGTCCCTTTCCTCTTGCCTTTCTATGTTTTTGTTGTCACAAATTCTTGTTTTTTCTGTTGTGAGTCTGTGAGCTAATTGTATTGGTTGTAGCTATTCTTGATGCTTTCTTTCCCTTTATCTTTTATGTTATAATTAATTGTTTTCTAACCTATTCTGATATAGAGCTGCAATTTTCTGATTCTATTTATCTCCTCGCTCAAGGTTTTTTAACCTTTGCTTTTTAGTTTCAGATAGAAGGCTCTCATCAATGTTTCTTGTAGGGCGGGTCTAGTAGCAATGAACTTACTCCACTTTGTCTGGGAAACCTTTTTTTTCTCCATCATATCTGAAGCATTGAGTATTCTTTGCTGATAATTCTTCGCTTTCAGTTTTTTGAAAGCTATCATTCACCTCTCACCTAGCCTATAGGGTTTCTGCTGAGAAATTCGCTGAAAGTCTGATAGGGGTTCCTCTGTAGGTTATTTTCTTCTGCCTTGCTGTTCTCAATAGTTTTTCCTTGTCACTGACTTTTGACAGTTTTAATATCATATGCCTTGGAGAAGGTCTTTTTGCATTGATGTAATTAGGAGTTCTATTAGCTTCAAGTACTTGCATGTCCAGTTCTTTCCCCAGGCTTGGGAAGTTCTCAGCTATTATTTCTTTGAATAAGCTCTCTGCTCCTTTCACTCTGTCTTTTCCTTCTGGGATACGTATAAGCCTTATGTTACTTTTCCTAATTGAGTCAGATATTTCTTGAAGAATTTCTTCATCTTTTAATAATCTTAATTCCCTTCTTCTTCCATCTGACTCATTCCTACATTTCTGTCCTCGAGCTCACTATTTCCGTCCTTCATATTGTCTGCTCTATTGTCAATGCTTTCTACATTATTTTTTTTCATCTCATTTATTTTGATCTTCATCTCCAGAATTCCTGTTAGGCTTTTTTTGGAGTTTCAATCTCTTTGGTGAAGTGCTCCTTCTGTTTACTAATTTTATTTGTGAGCTTACGAAAGTATCTTTCTGACTTTTCTTCTTACTCATTGAGTTTCTTGACGATAGCTATTTTGAATTCTCTTTCAATCAGATTGTGATCTTCTGTCACTTCAAGTTTGGTTTCTGGAGAGCTTCATTCTCCTTCTATTCTGCTGTGTTACTTTAGTTCTTCACGGTGTTTGATGAGTCAATCCTATCCTGGCATATTTGTGGTAGTAACCACATTTCTTATTTGGGCATGGCTTTGGTTACTTTGGGTCTGTGCTGCTACTGGTTGTATTTGAGAGAATACACTTTCCATTCTCTGCTGCCTCTGCCAGGGGCATCATCGGTGCCCTCCATTTGCTGCTTGGGCCTTCAGGGTTGCTGGTGCCTTTGCTCTAGTCTCAAGGGTCACCCTCAGGGTCACCAGGCTGTGAGCACTTCTACTACTTCTAGGGTCATCGGAATCTCATGGTCCTCCACTGCCACTCAATGGGCTCTGCACAGGCTCAGGTGCTGCTGTCTGGTACACCACCTGTGCTGCTGTTCCTGGGTTGTCTGGGGTTGCTTTTTGCATCACTGTCAGGGGTTCTGGGTTCATGGGTGTCACTGTCCCTGCCAGGGGCCTGGGGACCGAGGGAATTTTACACTGTCCCCACTGCTGGTGGAGCTGATGTCTGGGGCGTTGCCACTGGGGGTAGGGGCACTGGTTCTGCTGTCAATCCTGAAGCCTCTGGTCACAGGTCCACCTGCCACCACTGGGGGGAGCACAGGTTAAGGAGAGACAGATTTTTGTTGTTACTTGCTGTTCAGCCTCTAGTTTCTGGTGCTGGCTGGTGTGTTTTGAAGACTCAGGTCAGAGCTCCCCACCCCAGCTAGGAAAATCTGTTTTGTATACTATCCCAAATGTTGGAAAGACCTTGCCAATGTGCAGGGAGGGAGAGGGGCACACATGCTAGATATGCTGGTAGATAGTCAGGAAGCAATCTGATCCACCCTCTCTGCCCCTGCTGGGACCACTCATGGGCACACAAGCCATGTCCACTGGGAGACAAGCACATAACAAGCTGGCTGTCTTCCCTACTCATGCCGAACTACTCAAGGAAGCCACACGTGTTTTCTCAAGGCATGCAGGCCATTGTGGGGATCCTTCCCTGAATCACTGCTGCCAGGGGAGGGAGTAGAGGGCTGTTCTCTTAAATACCCAGCAGTGTGATAGCTGGATCATATGGTAGATGTATTCTTAATTTTCTGAGGATAGTCCATAGTGGGTTTCCATAGTGGCTGCGCCAGTTTACAGTGCCTCCAGCAGTGTATGAGGGTTCCCTTTTCTCCACATCCTCTCCAACACTTGTTTCCTGTCTTGTTAATTATAGCCATTCTGACAGGAATGAGGTGATATCTCATTGTGGTTTTGATTTGCCTTTCTCTTCAATAAATGGTGTTGGGAAAACTGGACAGCCACATGCAAAAGAATGAAAACAGAGTATTATTTTACACCATGCACAGAAATCAGCTAAAAATGGATTAAAGACTTGAATGTAAGACCCAAAACCATGAAACTTCTGGAAGAAAACATAGGCAGTACAATCTTTGACATCACTCTTAGCAGCCTATTTTCAAGAACCATGTCTCACCAGGCAAGGGAAACAAAAGAAAAAATGAACAAATGGGACTACATCAAACTAATAAGCTTTTGCACAGCAAAGGAAACCATCAAGAAAATGAAAAGACAACCTAACAATTGGGAGAAGATATTTGCAAATCATATATCAGATAAGGGGTTAATATCCAAAATATACAAAGAACTCATACATCTCAACAACAAAATAACCAACAACCCACTTAAAACATGGGCAAAAGATCTGATCAGAGACTTCTCCAAAGAAGATATACGAATGGCCAACAGGCATATGAAAAGATGTCCATTACTTTCTCAAAACAAATATGGCTGGATCCAAAGGAGTCCTTGACCTCCCATTGAGACATTCTATTTTCAGGTGCTGAGAGAAGATATGATTTGGCAGAAAGAATGAGCACAGTGTGTTATTTTAAAGAGCAGAGATGAATGTCCACAATGGAAGGGAAATTCACTTTCTACTCTTGAAAGTATGATGTGCACATCATATAGTATATTGAGGACTAAACTGAGCATGAGAAGAAAAGGGTTTCAAACATGACAGGCTTTCCTCTGTACCAATCCCAGGCGTTTGTGATAGTGCAATGTACAAGCATGAATAGCCACACCACAATTAATCTATCTTGATCCTCAGCCTTAACTGGCTACCACAGTCTAGGATCAGCCTGTTGCCAGACTTCCTTACATGAAAATGGCCCCCAGGACAGGTTAAGTACCTTCCCCTGTACTGGCCTCATCTTTAAAAGAGGATAGCATGAAATGTACTGGCTAAGGACCTGGGCACAGAAGTGAGGCAGATCTGGATTTGAGCCCTGTTTCCATTACCTTCTAGCACAATGGTGCCCTACTTTGCTCACCATAAGCTCAGATGAACAAAAATTTGTAGAGCCTTTACCTCTGTATAACTGGTCTGGTTGTTCTTCTTGGTTCCATCTATAGCTGGCTTTGTCCAGAACAGCAATCTCTGTCTGTCTCATTGAGGATATGCACAGCCTCTCAAGTTTCCCTTACTCTCCTCCCAGCCATTATCCATCATGATGTCACCAGGCACTCACAGCTGGATTGTGTTGTTCTCCTATTGAACAAAACTCATTACACAAAACACCAACATCAATGTCACTTTGTGACCATCATGAAATGAGATAAAAAACAATATCACAATGAACATAGTAAAGTTGCAGGGTGCAAATTCAATATACAGAAATCAGTTGTGTTTCTATACATTAAAAATATCTAAGAAAGATAGAAAGAAAACAATCCCATTTACATTTGCATCAAAACAAGAAACTACTTACAAATCAATTTAACAAATGAGGTGAAAGATCTAGACACTGAAAACTATAAGACCTTGACAAAAGGAACAGAAGAAGACATAAATAAATTGAAAGATATACCATGTTCATAGATGGGAAGAAATAATATTCTAAAAATATCTATACTAACGCCCAAAATCCAAGGAATGAGTGTAATCTCTATTAAAATATCAGTGACATTTTTCATAGAAATAGAAAAAACAATGCTAAAATTCATATGGAACCACAAAAAGCCCTGGATACTCAAAGTAATTTGACAAAGAAGATCAAAGCTAGAGATGTCACACTTCCTAATTTCAAAGTATATTACAAATTCAGACTAATCAAAACAATAAGGTACAGACATAAAAACATACACATAGACCAATGCAACAAAATAGAAACCCAGAAATAAACCCATGCATATACAGTCAACTAAAATTTGATGAGGGAGCCAAGAATACTTCATGGGAAAAGGATCACCTCTTTAAGAAATGGTGTTTAGATGTTCACATGCCAAAGAATGAAATTCTAACTTACACCACTCACAAAATTTAACGCAAAATGTATTAGAGAGATCTCATCAAGATGGTGGCCTGAGCAGACTCTGAACTCACCTCATCCAATGAACAAAACCAGGTTACAACTATTCTTGGAAAAATTACTCCAGAGAGAGAACTGAGAACTGGATAAAAAGAACCCCCACAAAAAGTGACAGTCCTGATTGAGGCAGAAGAAGAAGAAATTCCTTCTGGAGAGAAAAAAAGCCACCTTCACAAGCTGCAGAGCTTCACGGTTGACCTGGAGGGAGCCAACCTAAGGTAGGCAGCCTTCCCTGAAGGAGTGGGGACCTTAGTGAGGGCACATTACTGCTATAAGCATCCTTTAGACTCAGCACAACTGAGACAAGTTTCATAATATCTGGCTTCACTGACTATTAAGTGCAATAGGGAATAATGCTGGAAAAGCTGTTGGACATCACCAGAATAAAGCCAGCACTTAAAGAGCACAGGCGCAAATTCACCCATCTTAGAGAGCAACCTAAAATCACCAGAAAGGTGGACAGTCCTTTGGTGAAAAGAGACTCACCTCATAGGCTCCAGGTGCATCTCAGGGAGAGGTGAAACTTCTCCAGAGACTGAGACATTGGTGGTAGCCATTGTTGTGACCTAGTACAGGCGTGCTGACACAAACACTGGCAGATGCTGTTGGAGTTCGTCCTGTGGCCTGTTAGCCCAGGGGTCTGTGACACCCAATAGAGCACAGATTCAATGCGGTTCAGAAAGGGCAGGCAGCCTGCCCCAGGGACTGGACCCACCTAACAGCAAGCCCTCAGGCTAGCTGTGGGTCTGCATAGTCTGGGTGCCTCGATCCTCTACAGGCAGGCAAGTGTGTTTGCATCTATGGGGCAGGGTCTGTGTTGGGGGAGTTGGTGGAGAGGTGCAGGCCTGTGCAGTTGGTCAATTTCGTATACTCCAGGGAGTTTGGAAGTGTGCATGGGGCAGGACTGTGTTGAAGGGGTATGTGGTCCTGGGGTGGTGGGGCTTATCAGTGGCAGGAGACCTGTGCTTCATAAACAGCTATAAAGGGGATCAGCCCCAATTTCCAAAGCCTGAAACAATTGGGTGCTCCCATGCCTGGGACCAGACCCACTCAGTTGCAATCCTAAGAGAGCTAATGACAGCCTTGCAGGCCTGAGGCCTAGAGCAATTATAAGCCCCTGAGCATAGCAACCAGCAGCACTGGGTGCCTACTCATTTAACATGAAAACTGCAACAGGATTGTGCTATTAGACCTTCTCACCAACAGTGCTGGGGCTCCCCAAACCAAATTTACAAACAGCTGGCCAGGGAGGGAAAGCCAAACTCCTGGGTACCTGCAGTAAGAGCAACTCTGCAGCAGCACAAGGACACAAGTAGACCACACAGGGGTCACTCCTGGAACATTTGGACTGGTGACGAGAGGGAAGCACACTGCTGGGCCTCAAAAGGCATCTCATACATAAGGCCACTTCTCCAAGATCAGGATACGTAGCTGACCCACCTAATACATAGATATAAGCACAGAGAAAGAGGCATAGTGAGGAGTCAAAGGAATATGTTCCAAGAAAGGGAAGAGGGCAAAACCCCAGAAAAAGAACTAAGTGAAACAGAAATAAGCAATCTGCCTGACAAAGAGTTCAAACAAAAAGTCATAAGGATGCTTACTCATATTGGGAGAAGACTGGATGAACAGAGTGAGAACGTCAACAAAGACTTAGAAAATATGAAAAAGAACCAATCAGAAATGAAGAATACAATACTGGAAATGAAAAATTCACTAGAGGGACACAATAGCAGAGTAGATGATACAGAAGAACAGATCAGCAAGCTGGATGAAAGACTAGAGGAAATCACCCAAGCTGAACAGAAAAAAGGAAAAAGACTTAAAAGGAATGAGGACAGTCTAAGGGAACTCTGGGACAATATCAAGCTCACTAACATTCATATTATAGGTGTCCCAGGAGGAGAAGAGAGAGACAAATCAGCAGAGAATATATTTGAAGAAAAATAGCTGAAAATGTTCCTAATCTAAGGAATGAAACAGACATCCAAGTACAGGATGCACAGAGAGCTCCAAACAAGATAAACCCAAAGAGGCCCACACTAAGACACATTATAATTAAAATGTCCAAAATTAAATACAGAATTCTAAAAGCTGCAAGAGAAAGGCAACAAGTGACATAGAAGGGAAAGCCCAAAAGGCTATCAGCAGACTTCTCAGCCAAAACCCTATGGGCTAGAAAAGAGTGGCATGACTTATTTAAAGTGCTGAAAGGAAAAAACCTACAGCCAAGAATACTCTATCCAGCAAGGTTATCATTCAGAATGGAAGGAGAGATAAAGATTTTCCCAGAAAAGCAAAAATTAAAGGAGTTTATCACCAAGAAACCAGTTCTACAAGAAATGCTGAAAGGACTTACTTAAGTGGGAAAGAGAAGACCAAAATAGGAATAAGAAAATTATCCCAAAAAACCCACCAGCCAATAAAATCACTGTTAAAGGCAAAAATACAGTCAAGGTAGCAGATCAACCACCTATGAAGACAATATGAAGGTTAAAAGACAAAAGGACTAAAATTACCTATTTCAATGATAAGATGGTAATGGACAGACACACACAAAATAAGAGATTAGGTATGATTTTAAAAACATAAAATGTGGGAGGAGGGGAGTAAAAAAGAAGAGCTTTTAGAAAGAGGTCAAACTAAAGAGACTATCAACTCAAGATAGATTGCTATATATGTAGGATATTATGTATGAACCTCATGGTAATCACAAACCAGAAACCTATAATAAATAAACAAATAAGTACAAGAAAAGAAATCAAACATAGTACTAAATGAAACAATCAAACCACAAGGAAAGAGAGCAAGAGAAAAAGCACGGAACAAAGAACTACTAAAACACCCCAAAAAAGTAACAAAATGGAAATAAACACATATTTATCAATAGCTACCTTAAATGTCAATGGACTAAATGCTCCATTCAAAAGGCATAGAGTGGCAGATTGGATAAAAACAAAGACCTATATATAAGCTGAATATAAGAGACACACTTCAGACCTAAAGACACTCACAAACTGAAAGGATGGAAAAAGATACATCATGTAAATGGGAAAGAAAAGAAAGCTGGGGTAGCAATACTTATACCACACAAAATAGACTGCAAAAGAAAATCTGTAGCAAGAGACAAAGAAGGTCACTACATAATAATAAAGGGAACAATCCAACAAGAGGATATAACACTTGTAAATATCTCTGCCCCCAACATAGGAGCACCTACATATATAAAGCAATTATTAACAGACATATGCGTAGAAATAGACAATAACACAATAATAGCAGGGGACTTTAACACTCCACTTACACCAATGGATAGATCATCCAAACAGAAGATCAATCAGGAAACATTGGCCTTAAGCAACACATTAGATGAGATAGATTTAGAAGATATACACAGAACAGTCCATCCAAAAACCACAGAATACACATTCTTTTCAAATGCACATGGAAAATTTTCCAGGATTGATCACATATTAGGCCACAAAACAAGTCTCAAAACATTAAAGAAGATCGAAATAATACCATGCCTCTTTTCTGACCACAAAGGTATGAAACTAGAAATCAAACACAGGAAGAAAATCAGAAAAGCCACAAAAATGTGGATAAAAAACAAAATGCTACTGAGCAACGATTGGATCAATGAAGAAATCAAAAAATACCTGGACAAAAATGAAAATGGAAACACAACATGTCAAAATCTACGGGATACAGCAAAAGCAGTTCTAAGAGAGAAGTTTATAGCAAGTCAGGCCTACCCCAACAAACAAGAAAAATCCCAAACAAACATCCTAACACTGCACCTAAAGGAACTGGAAAAAGAAGAATAAACAAAGTCCAAAATCAGCAGAAGGAAGGAAATAATAAAAATCAAAGCAGAAATAAAGGAAATAGAGACTAAAAAGAAAAAAATCAATGAAATCAAGTAGTGGTTTTTAGAGAAGGTAAATAAAATTGACAAATCTTTAGCTAGACTCATCAAGAAAAAGGAGAGAAGGCTGAAATAAATAAAATCAGAAATGAAAGAGGAGAAATTACAACAGACACCTGAGAAATACAAAAGACTATAAGAGAATACTGTGAAAAGCTATATGCCAACAAACTGGATAATCTAGAAGAAATGATAAATTTTTAGAATCATACAACCTCCCAAAACTGAATCAATAAGAAGTAGAGAATTTGAAAATACCAATCACGAGTAAGGAGATCAAAACAGTAACCAAAAACCTCCCAAAAGATAAAAGTCCAGGACCAGACAGCTTCCCTGGTGAATTCTAGCAAACATTCAAAGAAGACTTAATATCTCTCCCTGAAGAATTCTTCCAAAAGCTTGAAGAGGAGAGGAAACTTCCTAACTCATTCTATGAAACCAAAATTATCCTGATACCAAAACCAGACAAGGACAACACAAAAAAAGAAAGTTACTGGCCAATATCACTATTAACATCAATGCAAAAATCCTCAACAAAATACTAGGAACTCGAATACAACAATACATTAAAAAGATCACACACCAGGATCAAGTGGGATTTATTCCAGGGATGCAGGGATGGTTCAACATTCGCAAACCAATCAACATGATACACCATATCAATAAAATGAAGATTAAAAATCACATAATCATCTCAACAGATGCAGAGAAAGCATTTGACAACATACACCAACCATTTATGATAAAAATTCTAAATAAAATGGGTATAGAAGGAAAATACCTCAACATAATAAAGGCTATATATGATAAACCCACAGCAAATATCATTCTCAACAGAGAAAAACTGAAAGCTATTCCTCTAAGAACAGGAACCAGATAAGGATGCCCACTTTCATCACTCCTATTTAACACATTATTGCAAGACCTAGCCAGAGCAAACAAGCAAGAAAAAGAAACAAAAGGGATCCAAATTGGAAAAGAAGACATGAAACTGTCACTATTTGCAGATGACAAGATTTTATATATAGAAAACCCTAAAGAATTCACTAAAAACGTTTTAGAAATAATAAATTATTATGGTCAAGTTGAAGGATACAAAATCAATATACAAAGTGAGTTGTGTTTCTATATACTAACAATGAAGTAGCAGAAAGAGAAATTAAGAACACGATCCCATTTATAGTTGCAACAAAAGGAATTAAATACTTCGGAATAAATTTAACCAAAGAGGTGAAAGATCTGTACACCGAAAACTATAAAACATTGTTGAAAGAAATTGAAGAAGACACAAAGAAATGGAAAGATATTCTGTGCTCTTGGACTGAAAGAATTAACAAAGTTAAAATTTCCATACTTCCTAAAGCAATCTATAGATTCAATGCAATCCCTATCAAAGTTCCAACATTTTCACAGAAATAGAACAAAGAATCCTAAAATTTATATGGAACAACAAAGGATCCCAAATAGGCAAAGGATTCCCGAGAAAAAAGAACAAAGCTGGAGGTATCACACTCCCTGATATGAGAATATACTACAAAGCCATAGTAACCAAAAAGCATGGTACTGGCACAAAAGGAGACACACACATCCATGGAACAGAATCTAGAGCACAGAAATAAACCCACACATCTATGGACAGCTAATTTGACAAGGGAGCCAAGAACATACAACAGAGAAAGGAAAGTCTCTTCAAAAAAATGGTGTTAGGAAAACTGGACAGCCACATGCAAAAGAATGAACGTAGACCATTATCTTAAACCATGCACAAAAATCAACTCAAAATGGATAAAAGACTTGAATGTAAAACCTGAAATGATGAAACTTCTAGAAGAAGAACTTAGGAAGTATGCTCTTTGACATTGGACTTAGCATTTTTTCAAATATCATGTCTGAACGGGCAAGGGAAACAAAAGAAAAAACAAACAAATGAGACTACATCAAACTAAAAAGCTTCTGCACAGCAAAGGAAACCCATCAACAAAATGAAAGACAACCTAACACTTGGGAGAAGATATTTGCAAACCATATATCAGATAAGGGGTTAATATCCAAAATATACAAAGAACTCATACATTTCAACAACAAAATAACCAACAACCCAATTTAAAAAATGGCAAATGATCTGAACAGAGATTTCACCAAAGAAGATATACAGATGGCCAACAGGCACATGAAAAGATGTTCAACATCATTAACTATCAGGGAAACAAAAATCAAAACTACCTTGAGATATCACCTCACTCCCATCAGAATGGCTATAATTAACAAGACAGGAAACAATAAGTGTTGGAAAGGATGTGGAGAGAAGGGAACTCTTGTACACTGCTGGTGGGAGTGAAAATTGGTGCAGACACTATAGAAAACAGTATGGAGTTTCCTCAGAAAATTAAGAATAGATCTACCATATGATTCAGCTATTCCACTGCTGGTGATTTATCCAATGAACTTGAAAACACAAATGCATAAAGATACACGAACCCCAATGCTCATCGCAGCATTATTCACAATAGCCATGACTTGGAAGCAATCTATGTGCCCGTCAAGGGACAAATGGATAAAGACGATGTGGTATATATACAGAATGGAATACTCCTCAGCCATAAGCAATGATGAATTCCAGCCATTTGTGACAACATGGATGGACCTTGAGGGTATTATGTTAAGTGAAATAAGTCAGAGGGAGAAAGTCAAATACTGTATGATCTCAGCCTAAGTAGAAGATAGAAACGATGACAAACACATAGCAACAGAGATTGGATTAGTGGTTACCAGAGGGGAAGGGGAGATGGAGGAGGGTGAAAAGGGTGAAAAGTCACATGTGTGTGGTGTTGCATTGCAATTAGTCTTTGGGTGGTCAACATGATGTAATCTACACGTAATTCGAAATATGTTACAATGTACACCTGAAAATAAATAAATAAATAAATAATTGTAAGTCCTGAAACCAAGACACTCCCAGAAAAAAGTATAGTGAAAAAGCTCCTTGACATTGGTCTTAGCAATGATTTTTTGGATATGACACCAAAAGCACAAGCAACAAAAGCAACAAGCGGGACCACATCAAATTAAAAAGCTTCTGTGCAGCAAGAGAAACAAACACAAGATAAAAAGGCAATCTATGAAATGGAAGAAAATATTTGCACACCATATATCTGACAAGGGGTTAATATCCAAAATATATAAGATACTCATACACCTCAATAGCAAAAAATAATAATCTGAGTAAAAGATGGGCAAAGGACCTAAACAGACATTTTTTCAAAGATGATATACAATTGGCCAACAGGTATATGAAAAGCTGCTCAACAGCACTAATCATGAGAGAAATATAAATCAAAACTACAATGAGATATTACCTCACACCTGTTAGGATGGCTACTATCAAAAACACAAGAGGTAATGTGGAGGATCAGAAGTAGCCACCCCAAAATGTATCTCTTTGCCTTGATTATTTTTAAGGACCAAAAAACTCTGAAGGAAACTTTGTCCTTCCCCATAACTGCCTAAAAGAATTTAGGATAGAAGGCATATCCCAGGACAGACCATCACCACAGATAACTCTGAGTATTGGCAAACTGGGATGGTCCTTGCTAAGCCCATTTTTTTATCAAAGTTTGTCTCTCAGGTCACATTGTCTGTAGAAGGCACAGTCAACACTTGTTTCACAAACATTTGGATTTTCTTCTCCATGGGAATTGCCTTCCTCCCCTTTGAAGTCCCAAAGCACTACCCTCAACATCCTCCTTTGTCTTTATCTGAAGATGGTATTTAAGGTGGTGGCTTCGGCAATGCTGGTGAGTTACTTAGTTTTCCTGGGTTTCCCCCATGTATATATGTTATTAAACGTTTTTTGATTTTCTCCTGTTATTCTGTCTCATGACAATTTAATTCTTAGAGCAGCCAGAAGGACCTAGAGGCTAAAGGAACTGTTTTCCTCCTCTACAGTAACAAGTGCTGACAACGATGTGGAGAAAAGGGAATTTTTGTGCACTGTTGGGGGAAATGAAAATTGGGACAGCCACGGTGGAAAATAGTATGCAGGTACTTCAAAAATTAAAAATAGAACTACTATATGATTCAGCAATTCCTCTTTTGGGTATGTATCTGAAGGAAATGAAGTCAGTATCTTGAAGAGATATCTGCACCACCATGCTCATTACAGCATTAATCACAACAGCCAAGACATGGAAACAACCTAAGTGTCAGTCAACAAATGAATGGATAAAGAAAATATTATATATATATGCACACACACATACACACATATATTTATATCTTTGTATATAATATATAATTATACATAGTATATATTTTATATATACATACATGTATATATACGTATATATATATACACACAATGGAATATTATTCAGGCATTTGTAACAACATGGATGAACCTTGAGAGCATCATGCTAAGTGAAGTAAGTCACAAAATGACAAATACTGTATGGTGTCACTTATATGCAGAATCTAAAAAGCTGAATTTATAGAAACAGAGAGTAGACTGGTGGTTGCCAGGGGCTGGAGGTGGGGGAAATGGGTGATGCTGGTTAAAAGGTGCAGACTCCTAGTTATAAGATTAATAAATTCTGGAGATTTATTGTACATCATGGTGACTATCGTTAACAATACTGTATTGTATACTTCAAAGTTGCTAAAAGAGTAGATTTTAAATGTTCTCACCATACGTAAAAAATGGTAACTATGCGAGATGATGTATGAAGATCACCATCCAAACTGCAAAATGACCAAATACCCTCTTCCCCAGATAATATGAGTGACTGATGCTTCTTTACCAATTATCACTTTGGTCCTGCTCTAGTCTTCTCTCTTTTCAGATAAAATGTATTAATATATCCAAACATAGAATTATTTCCATTTCCTGAACAACATTCAATATAGAGCAATCTCCCACTTCCTTGAACCCTCTCCAAAATCACCTCACACAAGCCCAAACGATATAATACTTTATTTCCAGCGCCCTCTTGTTGAGACAGCCCATGGGTCTCCAGGGTGTGCATTCTTCCTCACTGCAATGAGTAAAAAGTCCAACTTTGTTTGGTAAAAGTTGTGTTCCTGGTGGTCTTTTGGCTAGAGGACACCAACGGCAGGATGATCCTGAATTGGTTGGTCAGCTGGAGGCAATGCAGATTTTCTTAATTCCTATCATTGTTTCCTCAGAACCTGGTCTTCATCTGATCACAGTCTATGAGGGACAGAGTCCATGGTAGATGCCTGTACCAAGGAGCAGGTAGACTGTCTGTGATATGTCTGCCATATGACTGTCACAGATACGTCTATGATATGCAGATATGTCTGTCCCTCCCTGTAGACACCTAGTCATCTCTTTCTGGAGCTTCAAGTAGGTCCCAGACTCCAGATCATGTGCACATCGGATGTGACACAGAGGGCACCAACAGAGGACAGGAGAAGCACAATTATTCCCTGGAAAAGATGAGCATTTTTCCCCAGCCCAGCTTCATTACACTGCACATCACAGAGATGGCACCAAATTTCCTACACAGCATAGACGAGTGTGTGTGGTTCCCTCACTATGCTCCCAAATATTAAAATATGGAAATGCTATTCAGGTAAGAAACCTCCTCTTGGTCAGAGATGGAAGCATTTAGGATGGGAAGGCAGCAAACATTGGTCTTGTGGATGATGGGCCAAATACCATGCTGGGTCCTTGAGGGTGGTTTCCCCTTGAACTCCTCACAATGCTCCCATGAGTTAGGAGTCAGGATTTCTTTTATACCTGAGGAAGTTGAGGCTCAAGGATCTTAAGTATGTTTCCAGGTTCACACGACTACTAAGAGACAGAGCCAGATTCATCTGGTCTATTTGCCTGACTCCAGGGGCCATGTTTGGGATCAGGAAAACAACCTCCCCCTTAGGAGCATGAATTGGGAAAGGGGAAGTGATGGGTGCCACCGGTGAGCATATAGCCATTCTCGAGAGCTATACGGCAACATCTAGTAAGTATTTAGTAAAGCTGAAAGCAACTAGCTTGAAATATGAGCACGTGTATTAACCAACAGAGAGATGGACACAAGACAGCAACAGAGGTTTCACTTAAAAATGGACACACACAAAAACATTTTTAAAAGCCAAAACCACAGTAACCAATGAAATGCATATGATAATCAAGATGAATAACATTAAATGGGGAAGCAAGCTAAAGTATGTATACCGTGATTACAATTTTGAAGATTATGTGAATGTGAATAGATGTGCAATATATGAATATATGTGTTTACCTGTAAGTACAAGTTAATACTCCACTACAGATAACCACTCCTGGAGAATAGGTACCAATATATTGACAGAGGCTCCTTTCACTCAGAGGATGAGGATCAGAAGGGGGCAGATACAAGATCACCTTATAAATACACGTGCACTGACTGAAACATTCTAGCAGGAAAATCATCAAGATAAGAATTTGGAGAGAAGAAATTTGTAAATGGATTGACAAGGAAAAACATACACATATCTTACTATTTTTGAAATATGTACAAAGTATAGTGCCAAGGAAAAAAGTAGGTTTAAATACTTGCTTAGACATAGTAGATATGTGTGTGCACTTATGTGTGTGTGTGTCTGTGTGTGTGCATATTTCTATGCTGAAACACAATGACATTGTGTGGGTCTGTGTTTTTATGTTTCAAATTCTATCACTCCGCAGACACACTCAAAGGTGCCACTTTCTCTCCATCTCAGACAGGGGCTGGGCTTCTACTCATGAGGCTTAGAGATCCTCAAAACTGGTGGATACAGAGGGACTTCTGTCAGTGGGTGGAAACTTCCAGAAGGCTCTGTCTGGTACCATCAAGCCCAGGTCCCTTCCTCCCTCTCGCCACTCTGGCTGGGTCCTCATCTGGGACTTAGAACGGCAATTCTCCATGTGATCAGTAAAGGGGCATCTGCCTCCATTTCGCTTTTTGGTTTCCATTCTTAAGAATTAAAACCCCTCATTTTCGAAAGGTGAAAACAAATGCTATTCTTTGGAATAATTTATGGAACAGTATGGAGTGTATGATGCCAATTCTGCTTGCAAAAGGGCTATGTATAATAAAAGACGAAACATAAGCTTCATTTGGCCTTGACCTCATATCTGTATTTTTCTCATTGACCCATCTCCTTTACCTGCTGTCTTCCCTCATAGGTGTCTGACGCATCCACTCTGCAGAGAGGGCCCCTCCAAGAGAGCAGACTGTCACCAGAACCCCACCCCTGTAAAAGCTTCCCAGACCTGCTCCCACCCCCTCTCCATCATCCCCTCTACAGGGCGCTATGGACACAGCAGTCCAGAGCAGTTTCCCTGAGCCCTGCTCGGATCTCAGAGGCAGGTTGTTGCACAGCAGCCAAGGCTCAGAGCCAAATACAGCTCATGTAAGGAACAGCAGGCCCAGGTAATGCCTGAGCTATTAGGAAAGTGGATAAAGACAATCATACCTCCAAAACACCCTCCAAGGTTGCCCAGCTTCCTTCCTGCCAAGGCCCCCATGTCATGGTTGGCGTGTACTTCTAGCCCTGTTTGCCAAGCACTCTGTGCTCTGGGCAAACTGCACCATTAGCTGATCCCCCTATTTTCCAATTGCCTCAGTGTCTCTTTAACAGGAAGGGGTTACATTTGCACAGGGCTTGTTTCATGCACACAGGATAGTCTTACATCATCAGGACAGAGCTCCATCATCAGGACCATGCAGTAAGGGAGTGGTGTCAATCTCTCTTTTTTTGAGATGAGGAAACCATGTGTCAAAAATGGTGAGAACCAGGACTGCCTTTATTTGGGTAGGGAGGAGGGCTTTATATCTTTTTTTTTATTGCAGTAACATTGGATTATAATAATATATAGCTTTCAGATGTACATCGTAATATATTTCGAACTCTGTGTAGATTACATCATGTTCACCACCCAAAAACTAATTATAGTCTATCACCTCATATGTGAGCTTAATCACCCCTTGTGCCCTCCCCCCCCCCTTCTCCTATGGTAACCGCCAATCCAATCTCCATTGCTACGTGTTTGTCTTTTTTATCTTCTACTTATGAGTGAGATCATCCGGTATTTGACTTTCTCCCTCTGATTTATTTCACTCAGCATAATACCATCAAGGTGCATCCATGTTGTCACAAATGGCTGGATTTCATCATTTCTTATGGTTGAGGAGTATTCCATTGTGTAGATATATCACATCTTCTTTATCCATTCGTCCCTTCATGGGCACCTAGGTTGCTTGCAAGTCTTGGCTATTGTGAATAATGCTGCAACGAACATAGCAGTGCACGTATCTTAATGCATTTGTGTTTTCAAGTTCTTTGGATAAATATCCAGCAGTGGGATAGCTGGATCATATGGTAGATCTATTCTTAATTTTCTGAGGATACTCCATACTGCTTTCTACAGTGGCTGCACCAGTTTGCACTCCCACCAGCAGTGAACAAGGGTTCCCTTCTTTCCGCATCCTCTCCAACACTTATTGTTTCCTGTCTTGTTAATTATAGCCATTCTGATGGGAGTGAGATGATATCTCATTGTAGTTTTGATTTGCATTTCCCTGATAGCTAACGATGTTGAACATCTTTTCACATGCCTGTTGGCCATCCATATATCTTCTTTGGAGAAATCTCTCTTCAGATCTTTTGCCCATTTTTTAATTGGGTTGTTGGTTTTTTTGTTGTTGAGATGTATGAGTTCTTTGTATATTTTGGATATTAACCCCTTATCTGATACACGGCTTGCAAATATCTTCTCCCAAGTGTTAGGTTGTCTTTTCATTTTGTTGATGGTTTCCTTTGCTGTGCAGAAGCTTTTTAGTTTGATGTAGACTCATTTGTTCATTTTTTCTTTTGTTTCCCTTGCCCAGTCAGACATGGTGCTTGACAATATGCTGCTAAGACCAATGTCAAAGAGTGTACTGCCTATGTTTTCTTCTAGAAGCTTCATGGTTTCACGTCTTACATTCAAGTCTTTAATCCATTTTGAGTTGATTTTTGTGCATGGTGTAAGGTAATGGTCTATGTTCATTCTTTTGCATGTGGCTGTCCAGTTTTCCTAACACCATTTTTTGAAGAGACTCTCCCTTCTCCATCGTATGCTCTTGGCTGCCTTGTCAAATATTAGCTGTCCATAAATATGTGGGTTTATTTCTGGGCTCTCGATTCTGTTCCATTGATCTGTGTGTCTGTTTTTGTGCCAGTACCATGCTGTTTTGCTTACTATGGCTTTGTATTATATTTTGAAATCAGGGAGTGTGATACCTCCAGCTTTGTTCTTTTTTCTCAGGAATCCTTTGGCTATTTGGGGTCTTTTGTTGTTCCATGTAAATTTTAGGATTCTTTGTTCTATTTCTGTGAAAAATGCTGTTGGAACTTTGATAGGGATTGCATTGAATCTATAGATTTCTTTAGGAAGTATAGACATTTTGACAATGTTAATTCTTCCAACCCAACCGCACAGAATCACTTTTCATTTCTTTGTGTCTTCTTCAATTTGTTTCAACAATGTTTTATAGTTTTCGGTGTACAGATCTTTCACCTCTTTGATTAAATTTATTCCTAGGTATTTTATTCTTTTTGTTGCAATTGTAAATGGGATTGTATTCTTAATTTCTCTTTTTGCTACTTCATTGTTAATGTATAGAAATGCAACTGATTTTTGTATGTTGATTTTGTATCCTGCAACTTGACTGTATTCATTCATTATTTCTAAATGTTTTTTAGTGGATTCTTTAGGGTTTTCTATATATAAAATCATGTCGTCTCCAAAGAGTGACAGTTCCACTTCTTCTTTTCCAATGTGGATCCTTTTTATTTCTTTTTCTTGCCTGATTACTCTGGCTAGGAGTTCCAACACTATGTTAAATAAGAGTGGTGACAGTGGGCATCCTTGTCTGGTTCTTGTTCTTAGAGGGAAAGCTTTCAGTTTTTCTCTGTTGAGAATGATATTTGCTGTAGGTTTGTCATATATGGCCTTTATTATGTTGAGGTATTTTCCTTCTATACCCATTTTATTTAGAGGTTTTATCGCAAATGAATGCTGTATCTTGTCAAATGCTTTCTCTGCATCTATTGGGATGATTATGTGATTTTTATTCTTCATTTTGTTAATGTGGTGTATCACGTTGATAGATTTGTGGATGTTGAACCATCCCTGCATCCCTGGAATGAAACCCACTTGATCATGATGTATGATATTTTTAATGTATTGTTATATTTGATTTGCTATTATTTTGTTGAGGATTTTTGCATTGATGTTCATCAGTGATATTGGCCAGTAATTTTCTTTTTTTGTGTTGCTCTTGTCTGGTTTTTGTATCAGGATAATGTTGGATTCGTACAATGACTTAGGAAGCCTCCTCTCCTCTTCAACTTTTTGGAAGAGTTTGAGAAGGACAGGTATTAAGTCTCCTTTGAATGTTTGGTAGAATTCACCAGGGAAGCCATCTGGTCCTGGACTTTTATTTTTTGGGAAGTTTTTGATTGCTGTTTCAAGCTCCTTACTGGTGATCGGTCTATTCAAATTCTCTACTTCTTCTTGGTCCAGTTGTGGAAGGTTGGATGTTTCTAAGAATTTATTCATTTCTTCTAGATTATCCAATTTGTTGGGGAACAGCTTTTCATAGTATTCTTTTATTATCGTTTGTATTTCTGAGGTGTCCGTTGTAATTTCTGAATTTATTTATTTGAGCCTTCTCCGTTTTTTTCTTGGTGAGTCTAGCTAAGGGTTTGTCAATTTTGATTATCTTTTCAAAGAACCACTACTTGGTTTCATTAATTTTTTCTATTTTTTTTTAGTCTCTATTTCATTTATTTCTGCTCTGATTTTTATTATTTCCTTCCTTCTGCTGATTTTGGGCTTTGTTTCTTCCTCTTTTTCCAGTACCTTTAGATGCACTGTTAGATTGTTTATTTGGGATTTTTCTTCTTTGTTGAGGTAGGCCTGAATTGCTATAAACTTCCCTCTTAGAACCGCTTTTGCTGTATCCCGTAGATTTTGGCAAGTCGGATTTTCATTTTCATTTTTCTCCAGGAATTTTTTGATTTCTTCATTGACCCAATCATTGTTCAGTAGCATTTTGTTTAATCTCCACATTTTTGTGGCTTTTATGATTTTATTCCTGTGGTTGATTTCTAGTTTCCAACCTTTTGTGGTCAGAAAAGATGCATGGTATTATTTCGATTTTCTTAAATTTATTGAGACTTGTTTTGTGGCCTAATATGTGATCAATCCTGGAAAATTTTCCATGTGCATTTGAAAAGAATGTGTATTCTGTGGTTTTTGGATGGAATGTTCTATGTATATCTACTAAGTCCACCTGGTGAAATGTGTCATTTAAGGCCAATGTTTCCTTATTGATCTTCTGTTTCGATGATCTATCCATTGGTGTAAGTGGAGGGTTAAAATCCCCAACTATTATTGTGTTACTGCCGATTTCTCCTTTTATGTCTGTTAATAATTGCTTTATATATTTAGGTGCTCCCATGTTGGCTGCATAGATATTTACAAGGGTTATATCTTCTTGTTGGATTGTTCCCTTTATCATTGTGTAGTGCCCTTCTTTGTCTCTTGTTACAGTTTTTGTTTTAAAGTCTATTTTGTCTGATATAAGTATTGCTACCCCCAATTTCTTTTCTTTGTCATTTGCATGGAATATCTTCTTCCATCCTTTCACTTTCACTTTGCAAGTGTCTTTAGGTCTGAAGTGTGTCTCTTGTATGCAGCATATATATGGGTCTTGTTTTTTTTTTATCCAATTGGCCACCCTATGCCTTTTGATTGGAGCATTGTGTCTACTGACATTTAAATTAGCTATTGATAAATATGTATATGTTGTCATTTTGTTACTTTTTTTCTGGGTGTTTTAGTAGATCTTCTCTGTTCCTTTCTTTTCCTCTTGCTCTCTTCCCTTGTGGTTTGATGGCTTTCTTTAGTAATGTGTTTGATTTCTTTTGTCTTATTTATTTGCTTACTTATTATAGGTTTCTGATTTGTGATTACCATGAGGATTCTATATAATATTCTATGTATATAATAGTCTATATTGAGTTGATAGACTCTTTAGCTTGACCTCTTTCTGAAAGCTCTACTTTTTCACTCCCCTCCTCCCACATGTTTTTGAAATCATATCTAAACTCTTGTTTTGTGTGTCTCTATCCATTACCCTCTTATTATTGAAATAGGTAATTTTAGTACTTTTGTATTTTAATCTTCATATTATCTTCACAGGTGGTTGATCTGCTACCTATACTATATTTTTACCTTTAACAGTGATTTTACTGCCTGATTTTTTTGGGGAGGTTTATTTTTTTTTTGATAATTTTTTTTATCCCTATTTGTGGTCATTCCTTTCCCACTTGAATAAGTCCCTTCAGCATTTCTTGTAGAACTGGTTTCTTGGTGATAAACTCCTTTAATTTTTGCTTTTCTGGGAAAATCTTTATCTCTCCTTATATTCTGAATGACAACCTTGATGGATAGAGTATTCTCGGCTGTAGGTTTTTTCCTTTTAGCACTTTAAATATGTCATGTCGTTCTCTTCTCACCTGTAGGGTTCGGCTGAGAAGTCTGCTGATAGCCTTATGGGCTTTCCTTTGTATTTCACTTGTTTTCTTTCTCTTGCTGCTTTTAGGATTCCATCTTTATCTTTAAATTTGTACATTTTAATTATAATGTGTCTTGGTGTGGGCCTCTTTTGGCTTATCTTGTTTGGAGCTCTCTGTGCTTCTTGTACTTGGACGTCTGTTTCCTTCCTTAGCTTAGGAATGTTTTCAGCTATTATTTCTTCAAATAAATTTTCTGCCTGTTTGTCCCTCTCTTCTCCTTCTGGGACACCTATAATATGAATGTTAGTGGCTTGATGTTGTCCCAGAGTTCCCTTGGACTGTTCTCATTCCTTTTAAGTCTTTTTCCTTTTATCTGTTCAGCTTGGGTGATTTCCTCTAGCCTTTTGTCTAGCTCGCTGATCTGTTCTTCTGTATCCTTTACTCTGCTATTGAGTCCCTCTAGCGACTTCTTCATTTCCAGTATTGTATTCGTCACTTCTGATTGGTTCTTCTTTATATATTCCAGTTCTTTGTTGATGAGCTCACTGTGTTCATTCAGTCTTCTCCCAATATCTGTCGGCATCCTCATGAGTTTTCGTTTGAACACTTTGTCGGGTAGGTCGCTTATTTCTGTTTCATTTAGTCCTGTTTCTGGGGTTTTGTCCTTTTCCCTTGCTTGGAATGTATTCCTTTGTCTGCTAATTATGCCTCTTTCTCTGTGCTTATATCTATGTATTAGGTGAGTCGGCTATGTCTCCTGATCTTGGAGAAGTTGCCTTATGTAAGAGATGCCTTTTGAGGCCCAGCAGTGTGCTTCCCTCTTGTCACCAGTCCAAATGATCCAGGAGTGACACCTTTGTGGGCTACTTGTGTCCTTCTGCTGTGGCAGGGTTGCTCTTAATGCAGGTGCCCAGGGAGTCTACTTTTTCCTTCCCTGGCCAGCTGTTTGTAAATTTGGTTTGGGGAGCCTCTGCACCTTTGGCTACACACCATCAACACAGTCCTGGGCCGTGCACACTTTCCAATCCCCTGGAGTGTACCCTGATGCCCCACTGTAGAGGCCCCCACCTCTCCAACAATGCCGTCCACAGTTCACCTGGTCCTCACACAGGCCCTGTCCCACAGAGATGGACACACTCCCCTGCCTGTAGAAGATCAAGGCACCCAGTCAATTCAGGCCGACAAGTAACCTGAGGGCTTGCTGTTGGGCAGGGCTGGTGCCTAGGGCTGGCTGCCTGCCTTGGCTGAACTGAATTAAATCTGCACTCTAGTGGGTGTGGCAGACCCCTGGGCTAACAGGCCAGGGGGAGAATTTCAATGGTGTCTGGCAGGTTCTGTGTCAGCACACCTGGACTAGGTCAGAAAAATGGCCACCACCAATGTCTCAGTCTCCAGAGAGGTCTCTCCTCTCACTGAGATGCACCCAGAGCCCACCAGGTGAGTCTCTTTTCACCAAAGGACTGTCAGCCTTCTCTCTGGTGAGTTTAGGTTGCTGAGACAGGTGAGTTTGTGTGGGGGCCCTTTAAGACCTGGGTCTTTTCAGCTCTCATCTGATAGCTTTTATTGGGGTACCCCTGCTACAGTTAATAGCCAGCAAAGCCAGATAGTAAGACCTTTGTCTCAGTTGTGCTGAGTCTGAAGGATGCTTATAGCCATATTGGCCCCCACTCCAGAGCTCACTCCTCCAGGGAGAGCTGCATACCTTAGGGTGGCTCCTGCCAGGCCATCTTAGAAACTCCACTGCTCCTGAAGGTGGTTTTATTCTCTCCAGAAGGAATTTCTGCCTCTTCTGCCTTATTCAAGACTGTCCCTTGTTGTGGGGGTTCTTTTTATCCAGTTTTCAGTTTTCTATCCAGGGTAATTTATCCAAAAATACTTGTAAGCTGGTTGTGTTCATGGGAGGAGATGAGTTCAGAGTCTGCTTACGCCACCATCTTTACAAGATCCCTTATATCTTTTTTTGACAAATAAAATATCATACATATTTAACGTGTGCAATGTGATGTTTTGTTATATGTATACATTGTGAGATGATCACGAACATCAAACTAGTTAACATATTCATCACCTCCCATATTTACCACTTTCTGTGTGTGTTTGGTGAGCATACTTGAGATCTACTCTCTTAGCAGAATTCAGGTATACAATACATTATTATTAACTATAGTCACCATCCTGTACATTAGGTCTCCAGAACTTATTCATCCTAGATCTGAAAGTTTGTAATCTTTGATCAATATTTCTTCTTTTCCCCCATTCCTAGCCCCTAGTAACCACTGTTCTACTCTCTGTTAGTGTAGTTTAACTTTTATTTATTTATTTTTAGTTTCCACATATAAGTGAGAGCATGTGACATTAATCTTTCCATGTCTGGCTTATTTCATTTTGCATGATATTCTGAAGGTACTGGGTTTATGTCCAACAGAAATGAAATCACTATCTGAAAGAGACATCTGCACTTCTAAGTTTATTGCAGCATTATTCACAGTGCACAAGACATGGAAACAAACTAAGCGTCTGTTGACAGATGACTGAATAAAGAAAATGTGGTATATATACACATGGAATATTATGCAGCCAACAAAAGAAGGAAATTCTGCCTGTCCTTTTAAAGGCAGCTTTGCAGTCACTCACGAGGTGAACACAGAGCTGTGATTCAGCAGACCTGAGTTCTAGCTCAAGTTGTGAAAGATGTAAAAGTGCTCGACGGTCCCGAGGCCAGCACCTCGCTCAGTCAGAGTTGAATGTCCAGGTCCTTATTTTATCAGTGTGCACTTCTTGCTTTAGGAGACACCTAGTAAACAATGCAAATATTCCTATAGTCATATTAAAACAGTATTTTATTAAGGTCTTTCTTCTGTTTTGCAAACTAGGAATGGGAGGTGGATTTTATCTTATGTCGTTTTCATATCTCTGGAATTGATTGTGAGACTTTGGCATTTTCTTCGAGTCACATATTAGACTTACTTCCATTTGTATTATTATTTAGAAGATGTCCAGCATATTTTATCATGGGAGATGCAAGCAGTCTACTTCTGTAGCTGTTCTCAGATTAATGTGCTGAGGGGTGTTACAACATGAACATGCAAGTCTAATGAGAAAGAGATGGCCAGAAAACTTTAGATGTCCTTGAGAAAAATAAAAGACACTTATGTCTACCTGGCTTTCTCTGCTGTCCTCCTCTCACCTGGAGGAGGCTGTCCTGCCCACAGGCAGTGGGGTCTAGAAAGTAGCTCTGACCACCTGTGTCCTTCAAAGGAGTCGACCCTCCCCCACAACCACCCCCTGCCATGTGAGGACAGACACTAACACTGCCTTTGCTCACACTGTTACGAACCGCCTTCAGAACCAGGATACTAGGCACACAAACACGGCAGTGTCACCCTCTGACAGGGATTTCAGGTGCCTCTGAGGAGGTGAAGTGTGCCACCCTGATTATCAGGCATTACTTCATAACTGAGCGACCTGATTCAGGGCCCCGGTTTTCACTCACTTCTCACATCAGCCTCCCTGACACTCAGGGCTTCCCTAGCAGCTGACCCCTCCCCAGTATTCCTCCCGCTCCCTGCTACCCAGAAAGCACACGCCCTCACTGCCACACACAGAGCACATGTTGGTCCACACAAAATAACTCAGGAGGTGAGAGATGTAGAGGCAGCCTCTGGAGCCAACGCTGGGCCACCATTCCCAGTTGGTGGTGTCTTGTTAGAAAGAACAGGGCATCATCAGTCATCTGTCATCTGATCTCTTCATTCATGAAGTTTGGGCTCAAGGGTTAAAATCACACCCCATTTCCATCTAAGTAAGGAATTTTGTGTCCTCCCATTTTACCTGCAGTGGTAGACGTTAGAATTATTTGTGTCACTCAGAGACACACAGTACAGAAACAGTTAACACATCATGTGTGGTATCAAAATTTCATGTTCTAGGGAGAAAGGGTAAGATGAAGGACAAAAGTTTAAAGGACCTCCATAATGGGAACAATAATGACAGAAGGTTGAGTAACACTGCATACACCCAGCGACCTGTTATCTAGACGATGGGCCAGCAAGGCTTGGAGACTGGTCACTTTACACTCCCCCATGGGTGCTCACAAAACAACCCTCTTGGTGATGAGGATGATGAGGATGATGGTGGTGGTCGAAGTGAAATCCTTCACCTGGAACCAAGATACCTGGGTATGTGGACTACATGAATTGACTGTTTTTTTTAAAGCGGTGGAAAGACAGGGGCCAAGTCAGAAGAAGAGGTGTTCCCTCTGTTCAGATGAGCTGAAGGGTAGAATATCAATGCTGATTAAACTCACGTAAGCATGTGGTACTCTAAATTGTATCTCCTTTATCTTAACATGTATTTGAGTAATCTATTATTAAATCCATAGTTTGCATCAGGGCATAAGATATTAGGAGAGGTTAGGCATATTGGGGAAACCTGCTCAGTAATCTGCATTTCACTAAAGCTTTTCTCATTGTGTCTTGAAGCCACCAGGGCTTCAAATGTCCTAATCTCTTTCAGAGATTATAATCTCTTATATTTTTTAATATAATAAGCTGTATTACTTTTAAATTATAGTATTGAAAAATTTCAAACACTTTATGGCAAAATAAATCATTAAAGTTTGTCTGATGAGGCAAGAGTAATATTTGCAAATCATATAGGGCTAATTCTCATATGAAATATTCCCAGTAACCAATATGGGGAGATGGTCTAATGACGATGTGGTAGTTAGTGTCTAAGACGACCCCAAGGATCTCGGCCTGCCACTGTTCACTTCCTTGTGTAATCTGTCCCATTCCATGTGGGATGGAGTTAGTGACTTGCTTCTAACACCCAGAATATATGAGAAGAGATGGGATGTCACTTCTGAGATTAAGTGACAAAGAGGTTGTGTCTTCCTCGTTGGGCACCTTCTCATGTTCACTCTGAGAGAAGCCAGCTGCGATGTAGTGAGTTACCTATGTAACAAGGAACCCATGTCTCTGGCCAGGCCCAGTGAGGCCCTGAGGCCGGGCCAACAGCCATGCGAATGAGCTTGGAAGAGGAGCCTCCTGTCGAGCCTTGAGGTGACTGTAGCCCCTCCCTCTGCCTTGACTGCAGTCTTGTGAGAGACCCTGAGGCAGAGATGCCCTTCTAAGCCACTTCCTTATTCCTGACCCCAATAAACAGTGTTGTAATACGTGTTTGTTGGTTTAGAGCAGCGAAACATTTTGGTAATTTGTTATTTAGCAATAAATAATACATATACACACAGAAAACTCATGTAAAGAGCAATGTACATGCCCAAGAAACATTTGAAAACACGTGAATGAATGAAATGCAAATGAAAGCCTGGAGAGATGCTATTTTTGATGGAAAAAAGGCCAGTTGCAGAACAATGTAGGTGGTCGATACATAAAATCCCATAGAAAAGCACAACCCCTGACCTCAGGGAGTCATGGAGACTCACCTTTCCTGAATGATGGTACTTTTTCAATCTTGCATATTTCCCACAACATTCCTGGGAGTTAGATGGTATGATTTTCTTTCCATTTTGCAGCTAGAAAAAGAAAATGTGCAGAGGTTAAGTAACGTGGCTGGGGGTCATCCTGCTACTAAGACAAAAAGCAGAGACTGCCACCTCCTATGTCCATGCTCAGGCTGTATGATGCTCAGCCGCACTTCACACCAAAATCAAGAAAATCTTGCTTCCTGCTAACCTATTTCACTTCTGAAATCTGTATCCTTACCTCTGAAGCCAGGCTACTAGTCCTGCCTGTGTTTCTGCAAGTCACTGAAATTCGTTGGACCTCAATTTCCTATTCTGCAAAAATGAGGGTATGCATTTAGTTCAGTGTTTTTAAAAGTGGCATGCCCGCACAACTTCTATGATAAGGAATATGCACTCTAACAGAGGGACAGGTGTCATGCTGAGGATCTAGACTTGAAGGAGCCAGCCCCAAGTACATACATACAGAATGGGAGTGCACAGGCTTTTTCATGGACATCGACAAGTCAACCTGGAAAGAGTTTGTACTGACTGACATTCCCACCAGCAATATCTCAGAGTGTAGGCTTCCCCACAAGCTCACACACACTGGGTTACTATTGTGTAACTAAATACTCTTATTGTCATGATATTTAACTGGATATTGAGGAAACTTTTTAAATTTCCCTAGTACACAAAATACTGTTTAATCATCAATCGTCATTATTTTTTACTGCAGTAAGGTCTGGTTACATATGCAGACGAGCAAACAATGAGCAATGGGCAGATGAGCCTGCTGGTTCTCCTGGTGCTACGGCATGCATGTAGGCTCCAGGTTGTGCATGTGTATATGTGTGGCCTCTGGGGGTTCCTAAGAACAGATCGTATGCCTGGAAGATTATGAATGTCTCTCTGTGAATATATGTTGAATTCAAGTTTAGCGAGGAGCCAGATCTACACTTTGTTAAGACTCTGAATGGAACAAGAGCTAGACAACAACATGCTTCTGAGCAGACTGCACTCCTGTTCACAGAATGGAAAGCAAGTATGTCTGTGAACTCACCGGCTTAAGTCAGAGTTGGATCCCTCCAGGATGTAAGGTGTGGCGGTCTGCCTAAATCTGCTTCTGAACACTGATGTTGAGGACTTGCAGCCATCAGTTGCAGAATCCCAAGAAGCTGCATCCTCTCAGCCACCCAACACCATTGGGTAAGTCAACTGCATGAGGAGCTCTGCACAGGGACATAAAAATCCATGAATTCCCAGCACATGCCTGACACATTTTGCATCCATCTATCCATCCATTCCCTCATACAGTTAAGAGGCGTTAATACCTAACTCTACACCATCCCTTTGGTAAAGTTTTAGGCTTCTCCAGAATGGAAACAAGGAAGTAAAGTGTGGAAAGAGTGCTGTGGTAAATTCAGATGTTAAATCTAAGAAGAGATGGCTCCTTCCCATTAAGATTTCAACCTGCTCACACCTCTTATAATTGATGATTTTAGAACATAATTTAATGACCCGGACCCTTCTCCACGTCTCTAGTTACTGTCCTCTTCACATGCATTCTCCCCTTTGTATCTATTAGGAATTCTCAATACTCAACTCACATCCCCCTGCACCTCCCCTCCAACTCAGTCTGCATCCCTCATCTAACGTGTTTCCCCACACTGCCACTGAAATTAACCTTCACAAGGTCAACATCTACCTCTTTGTCACATTTATAGATCATGAGTGTAGAAATGAATGTTCAAATGGAGACAAAAGTTTCCTTCTCTAAGATAGAATTCATTTATTTGTGTACAGACAAGGATTATATTACAATGCTATCAGTTACCTAAATGTTAGGGTTGTAAAATATTTTCCATAGAGTCAAAGTCAGATAATAGAGAAGAGTGTGCTATAGACAATGGGCTTCAAATGAAGCACAAATTTTTCTCTACATTCCATACTTTGGCTTCATCATAAGGGATTTTGCTAATAGGTTTACTGAATGGTAGCAATATTTTTTCATGGTCCTTTCAACAACCTTTTTCTTATTTGTTTTTATTTCTTTCTCAAGGGATTTCTAAGCATGCAATGAAATCACCTGAAATTATCATGTTATTTTATACTGTATCATAGTTCAATGTATTGTCTAAAAACATTGCACATTGTCTAATATATCATAATTAGGCAATGTAATAGTGCTTACTATGGTCTAATGTTTGTGTCCCAACCAAAATGCATATACTGAAACCTAACCCTCAATTAATGATATTAGGTAGTGGGGCCTTTGCAAAGTGATCAGGTCATGAGGGCAGAGTCTTCATGATGGGATTAGTGCCCTTATAAAAAAGGTCCCAGAGACCTTGCTTGTTCCTTCCAACATGTGAGGACACAGGGAGAAACTGGAGCCTGCAACCAAGAAAAAGGGCCTTCACCAGAACTCTCCCCTTTTGGCACCCTGAACTTGGACTTTCAGACTCCAGAACTGTGAGAAATAAATATTTATTGCTATAAGCCACCTAGTCTGTGGTATTTTGTTATAGCAGCTCAAATGGACTAAGACAGTGCTGAAATACAATGCTGATAATAGGGAACTCTTTTGTAGGTTTCTGATTCTTAAATCAAAATACTTACACTGCACCACAGAAACCACAGTGCTGGACGTTCGTTTGGGATGTGTCCATTCAGTAAAATAGTCCAACCTATATAATAAATACACATGAATCCAAGATAATATAAATAAATGTTTGAATTAATAATGAAATGGGTGAGAGGAATCAAACTGTCTTTATGAACAGTTCCAAATAATATATGTAGATAGGATCCCTCCATGAGGTCTACGATGATTCATTTTATGTGTCCACTTGACTGGGCCATGGGATGCCCAGATATCTGGTTAAACATTACTTCTGGGTGTTCTGTGAGGGTGTTGCTGGATGCGATTAGCATTTGAGTTGGTAGGTTGAGTAAAGCAGATCATGTTCCCCAATGTGGGTAGGCATCATCCAATCCATTGAGGGCCCGAACAGATAGAACAGAAAGGTGGAGGAACATAGAATTTGCACTCTCTGTCTGATTGCTGAAGTGGACATTGGTTTTCTCTTGCCCTGAGACTGGGACTTACACCAATGGTCCTTGGGTTCTCAGGAGTGTGGACTTGGACTAGAACTACACCATCAGCTTTTCTGGGTCTCTAGCTTGTAGACAGCAGATCACGAGACTTTTCATCCTCCAAAATGGCATGAGCTAATTCCTCATAATCAATCAATCTCTTTCTCTCTCTCTCTCTCTCTCCTCCTATAAATATATATATTACAGGGAAAATTTAATGCTTCACTTCTAAGGAATAGAGTAGGCCAATGGAAAATAGGTACTGTACACTAGAGAAACTCAGCAAACACCACCTTAACCCAACGATGAAGGTCAACATCTCCAGTGACATCATGTGGATATCATGTCCTCTCAGCTAGGTTGTGACAAGAAGGGCACTGCAGCTCTGTGGTATTCTTTCTGGAAACCAATAATCCTAGTTTAATCATGAGAATAACAACAAACTAAACCTGTTTCCTCAAGACTGTGAGGGTCATGAAAACAGTCTGGCAGTTCCTCAAATGGTTAAACACAGAGTTACTATATGACCCAGAAATTGTACTCCTAGGTACATACCCAAGAGAAATGAAAACACATATCTACACAAAAACTTATAAACGAATACACATATATCATCATCATTCATAAAAGCGAAAAAGTGGAAACAACCCAAATGATCATCAATAGATGAATAGCTAAACAAAATGTGGCATATCCACACAAAAGAATATTTTTCAGTTATATAAATTAATGAACTACGGATAGATGATAAAACATGCATGAACTTCAAAAACGTTATGCAAAGTGAAAGAAGTCAAATATCTCAAAGCCCACATATTGTATGATTCTATTTACATGAAATGTCCAGAATAGGCAAATCCATAGAGACAGATAACATATCAGTAGTTTCTTGTGTTGAAGGTAAGTGCAAGACATAATAGCATTCAAGTACAATGGGACTTTTGGGTGATGGAAACGTCAAAAGCTCAATTATCGTGATTATTGCAAAGTCCACATATTCTTTAAAAATCATCAAACTGTACTCTTAAAATGTGTGAATTTTATTGTCTAAGTTATATTCCAATAAAGTTGTCTACAACATGAAGTTGCCCTGGTCTTCTATTGTACCACAGTGACTATCAGTCTTTTTAATAAAAATGGTCTTGACGCACGTGTTTTATATAAACACAAATTTATATAAAACCATGGCTGTATCCCAGGCTTGCTGACTCTATGTCCTGTGTTCCTACAAGCAATGACCTTCCCCCACACATGCTACTGCAGGTTGCACTTGTGTGTAAAGTCTGATTTACTTCTGATCACTTCTACATCTTCCGACTGTGGCATGGTTTGAGTGGCTCCACGACAGGGTAGAGGGCCTGGCCTGTGTGACATGATGTCAGCATTACTACTTACTTCCCTCCTCTGTGGCCTCTATCACATGACTCCACTTTGGGGAGACTACACTGGAACTACCTTTCTGGGTGTCAGTACAGCAGGACTTCTCAAAGGGTCAATAGGTGCACACTCTTTACACTGACAATTCCCCTGTTAGAAGTTTATCTTCAGGATGTAGTTAAGGGTGTTAATAAGGATTTGGTTATAAGGATTGCTGTCCTGATAATTCCCTACCTTCACTTCTGGGCCTGAATTTAGGAAAGGAGGACAAATGGGAAGCAATGCCATGAAGGGACAGAAGGAAGACGAGGGAAATGTAGTTGTCAGTGCACACACACATGCACACACACTGATACTACACACACTCATACACTGAATCATTGACCAGGTTCTGTTATTACAATGCTAGAATTCTCCCGAGATAGTTTCTGAGCTAAAAGAAGACACATTCAGCTCTCCAGTGAAAATAGCCACATGAAGTGTACCCTTCAGCAGTGTACAGACACTGAAAAGATGCCATTCACACAGTGCTGATAATAGGGAATATAAGAAACACTCTGAATGCCAAATAACAAGGGGTTGTGAGACTTGATCACGTCACATCCACAGGATGGAATTCTAGTCAGACATTTAAAAAAGAGTTATAATGATGAGAGATGATTTGTTGCCTATTAGCAGTGATTCACATTATTTCCAACGTGTAGAGAAACAGACACTTTGATACCATATTCTTAGGAGTATACATTAGTAATAGCATCCTGAATGTATTGTGTTAACACAAACTTTTCTAGACTTCATGGTTTTGAAAGAATAGTTTCAGGAACTTAATATAACGAGAAACTTACAAAGATATTTGCATATATATGAGCAAAGGTGTTTAGTATAGTATTATTTGTAAGAAAAAATGGTAAAGGAATGAAATTTTTATCATTAGGATGCAGGTGAAGTAAATTGTGAGGTTTCTAGACAATGAAACGCCCAGATGATGTAAAAAAAATAAAAAACTAAAATTTTGTTGTAAATTAAAATGTTGTCATAGACATACATTTACATGGAAAGATGGTGATAATAAGGGTAAAAGTGTGTCACGAAGATCATAAATGGTACGGATCCATTTTTGCTTATATGGGTCTCTAGATATTTATCCAGAGGTCTCAAAGAATAAAAGTAAAAAATATTTTTGTTCCTTTCACATACAGGTTTCTCTTCAGCATGGAAAGAGGTTGTCAGTGACCCTGTACAATGAGAATGGCCCAGACTTCAGAAAGCTCTGTCTGGTGGGTTTGGGTCACAGCCTCTCCTTCCCACCTTCCTGCTCCGCGATGTGGAGGCTGCAGTTCAGGCTTCTGTAACAAGGCGGCACCAACGTACCACCATCATTAACCTAAGAACTGCCTGGAAGGGATAAAAAAAATACGATATCATCCCTTAAAACTCAGCCTGTGAACCTATTCAGAAAAACTCTAATTCTGTCTGAAAATGCTGATGGGGTAAAAGAAAACTGAAAACATACACTCCAAGGCCTGCACACGATGAAACATCAAGTGGCAGTAGTGCACCTTGGCAGTGGGTGGCACGTAGGCAATGAGCAGTGCAGGGCAGGCGGGAGGTGACAGGGAAGATGGGGCGTTGCAGTGGAGTCTGGGCAGCTCTGTCCAGTGTTGTGGACAGGGGATGACAGACAAGGTGTGGGAGAATGACTGGGCAACCTGTACAAGGATGAGGTAATGGAGGGTGAACACCACACTTCCTGGGAGGGATGCCCACTACAGCGTGGACATATCAACCTACACTGATGAGGGAAGAGAGAACTCAATGAACGCAATGTAGATTTGGGGTCGACAGCAGATAGAATTGCTTTAATATACATGTGAATTTTCCGGACAGAATTGGTATCTTAGTAAACAAACTGTTAGATGACATTTATTATTATTGACAAAATGTCCTCTTATTCCCTGAACAAGAAAAATGGAGATGGATGCAATCTGGTGTCCAGGTATAGGATGTCAGTTGTGAGAGTCTCAGACGAGGGGCTCAGCAAGAGGGAGGGAGGGATGGAGCTTGGGATTTTGGTTTAGTGGTTTCAGAGTTTTCTAGGATTTTCCACCAAGTGGCTGTAATCTGTCTGTATCTTTCATTTTCTGGGATATTGAAACCTGAGATTGGAATTGAGCCACAGTCTGAACTGAAGATAAATGAGGTGGGGTGACTGAACTAGAGGAGACTTAGAAACACATACACATACATACACACACACACACACAGATACACTGTCAATACCATTTTGAATCTACTTCGTTTCCCCATGAAATTGAATACAATGAATACTTTTCCAAGGTAATGAATGTCTGTGCACATACATGTGCACTAACATCTTCATCATCAAGAGGGGCTTTCGAGTGAGTACCCAGGGGCCACAATATCAGGAGAGAGCAAAATACCCATTTCTCCAGCTGTGGAAGCCCATCTTCTGTAAAAGGGAGGCTGCTCTGTGTTCTCTAGGAAGGGCAGGGGATGGAGCCTCATTGCCATTCTCCCACTTATCTGGAGAGAGGACTTAGGCTCTGTGAGCCTCAGCTTGGCCATCTGTGAAATGGGACTCAACGTACCTGATGCTTTCATCACAGAGCTGTCCTGAGGGGTTAATGAGAAAACCTGCCCAGAGTACACGGCATGTGGTGGGACTTCAATGGCCCTTTAAATGTTGGGACACAGCAGTAGGGACAGGTTAAGCCTCAGGACTAAGGCAGGCACTGTGAGGAGTCATTTCTAATTGTTTCCCATAGGAGAATATACATATCTTTATGAAAGAAGCACATATCTCTCTAATATACCTTGACTTCAAAGTTTTAGAGACACAAGATTCTCTACTTTCTTGGATGTTTCAGAAACTCCTAAGAGCTGCTCCACATCGTGCCTCTGCACAGACCCTAATCCAGTTCCTCACCTGGTGAGCTCAGTGAGAGATGGCACCAGGCCAGTGAGGTATAGTTTTGGCCTAATTGCTGCTGTGGACCGACCCATATCTTACTACATTTATAAGAAAATTCTGGACCTGTCGCAGTCACCGGTGCAGGGGTCCTCAGATCATGCATGATCCAGCCACGTCACACCAAGGTTTCAGCCTTCTGCTGCCTCCCTGAGAGTCAAAAATCCAAAAATTACCGGGGCTGGCCCCGTGGCCGAGTGGTTAAGTTCGCGCGCTCCGCTGCAGGCGGCCCAGTGTTTCGTTGGTTCCAATCCTGGGCGCGGACATGGCACTGCTCATCAGACCACGCTGAGGCAGCGTCCCACATGCCACAACTAGAAGGACCCACAACGAAATATACAACTATGTACCGGGGGGCTTTGGGGAGAAAAAGGAGAGAAATAAAATCTTTTTGAAAAAAAAAAATCCAAAAATTACCAGCATTTCTTTGACATAAAATTCTCCATTCTTTGATTCACTAGTACCTAACTATATATTGGGCTTAAAACTTATACTATTCCATTGGAGGTATTTCATTAAGTCTATGGCAGAAGTAAGAGGAAAAGAAGGCAAATGATTACATGGGCAATTTCAGGGGTTAAACCCAAGGTGAGATGGCTTTTGTGCATTAATTTTTAAACTTTCAAGGAACAGAAGATTTTAAAAAATTCTTCTTTGGTCCCTTCATTCCCATGCAGCCACAAGCCTTTCTTTCTCTCTCCACTCTCCTTCAGAATCAAAGTTCCAGAAAGAGTTTTCTACATTCCCTGTTAACAATCTTCTTTCCCACTGACTACTTCTGTTAGTGCACTATGGCTTCTGTCCCCATGATTCAATGAACATGATCTCACCAAGGTCACAAGTCACCTTTTTGTCACTAGGTCCAGATATTTTTTATAAACATATTAACATACTGAGTATTACTTTTAATAAGCTCTGAAAATATACATGATTGTGCAGACTGCTTCTGTCACTTAACAACAAATCTTTGAGTTTCCCAGGCTCTGGAGCATGAAGTGTTGGGTACAAATCCAAGCTGTCCTGCTCCCTAACGTGCAGTCATGAGCCAAGTCCTTATTTCCTCTGCCTCTCAATTTTTCATCTGTAAACTGGAGATTAGCAACAGTGTCTACCTCATAGGGGATCTGTGAGCACTGAATGACTCAATACATCAAAAGCACTTGGCACATAATAAATTTTAATCATCTTTCTTTCTATGTCTTTATTGGAATTACTCTCTCCATAGCATAAAAAATAGGGTAGAGACTGACATTTATTCACAATTGGTGACATTTGGGGTATGTTGTTACTGATTGTATTAGATGCCTGAGGCCACCATGACAAATTACCATGAACTTCGTGGTTTAAAACATCAGAAATGTGTTCTCTCATAGTTCTGAGGACAAGAAGTCTGAGATCAAGGTGTCAGCAGGCCCATGCTCTCTCCAAAGGCTTTAGGGGAGAATCCATCCTTACCTCTTCTAGTGTTCGGTCGCTTCTAGAGCAACTTGGTTTGTGGCAGCATGACTCCAGTCTCTGCCTCTGTCTCCACATGGCCTTTTTCCCTGTGTGTGTGAAATCTCCCTCTCCTTTCTCTTAGGTGAGCCCTAAATCCTAGGTGATTTCACCTCAATATCCTTACCGAATTAGATCTGCAAAGGCCCTATTTCTTATACTGGTCACGCTCACATGTGAAGGGGTTAAGAACTGGACATATCTTTTCGGGGGACACAACTCAACCCACTACAATGAGACAAGCAGGTTATTAAACTACATGTGAGATGAGATCTTTTCTTTTGTAGATAAATATACAAATACATGCAAATATGCATAAATATATAAACACTCACGCAAGAAAACTTCTGGAAGAATATAATGCAGATGAAAACATTCAGGGCTTATCTTTGGTTGGTATGTCTGGGGTAATGATTTTTTCCCTTTTATACATTAACTATTTTTACCTAAAATAAATACCTATTGCTCTTTCAACTATATAAAAAAATAGCAGGGAAGCAAGACCATTCCTAGCCCACTCACAAGAAAGCCTTTAGAATGTCCTTGAGGGACAGGAAGGGAGACGAGATGTTGGGGAACACTGCTAGATTATAACAGGACACATTTCCTTCTAATGCCAAACCACAGTGATTATTATCAATATTTTGAATTCCTGCCTATTTGACTAGGAAAAGAGTTGTAACTCAATTTGATTTATTTTGTTTAGCCTTGATTAACAGTGAGGTTGAAAGTCTTATCAGACAAGAACCATCAGTGGCCACACAGAATCTGTTCAAATCTTAGTCTGTCGCTTGCTAGCACTACCCTCACTGTGCCTCAGTTCCCTGATGTTTAAAGGTGAGCAACGGCAGCTCCCCCTCATGGGTTGTGGTGAGGCTGAAGTGAGTAAGTATTGGGTTAGCACTTATAACAATGTTGGGCACAGAGGAAGTCAGCAATAAATACTAACCACTACTGAGTCTTTAATGACCGTGTTGAACAGCTAAGTTAACCAATCATGGAACTGTCTTTCCATCAGATTTCTTGGTAAATGATATAATAAATCCTATTATTGTCCTAAAAAAAAGGAATAAGAGGATGATTGATTTCTTTTCCTCACCATCCTCAGGTGTCTCATCCTATAAAGAAATTACACCAAACTTTATCCCTTATTTAAATATGTACACATTTCATTTCCCGCTGCTTCAAATCCAACTGATCTCTATGAGATGTTCATGCTAAAGTCATGTCTTTTGTGGGAGGGGAGCCAATACATACATTTGATGAAGTACTACATGCTAGAGACATTCTATAGGTATGCTCATTTTACAGATAACCAAGATCAGGCTTATAGAGGGTAACTCACTACTACAGGGTTACACACACTTAGTTAGAGGTAGGAATGCAATTCTACTTATTTATATATATGTATATGATATTTTATAAGATTATACAAAAACACATACACATAGACACATATATAGTGTTTCAATGCCAGGAAATTCATTAATATAATCTATTGTATTAACAGAGCCAAAGAAAACAATCATATCATCATCTCCATAGATTAAGAAAAGGTATTTGACAGTACTAATGTCCATTCATGTTTTATTAAAAGTGAAGAAAATAGGAATTGGCTGATACTTTCTTAGCATGACAATATATACACACATTCCAGCCAAAAAGCCAGCAACCTATTTAATGAGGAAATACTGGTGGTCTTCCTGCTAAATACAAGAATGAGACAAGATGTTAACTTATCTCCTGTAATGTTTGACATTTTGTAGGAGATATTTTACAATGTAAGTGAAAAAGCAAGCAATTAAAAGCAAAAGGAAGAGGTAAAATCTATGTTTGCTGATGATATCATTACACATTGGAAAACTCAAAGAAAAAATGGAAAAATTACACCAAACAAAAAGAGAATTTAGTAAAGCAGTTTATACCATTAACATCCAAAATCAATAGCCTTCCCATGCACAACTAAAAAAACCTAGAAGATATAATAAAAGAAAGAAAATGGCTGGACATAAACTTAAGAAGCAATGTTCAAAACCTATTTAGAACACAAAACTAGATTTTAGCAAATAGAAAAAGATATGATATTCTTTTTTTCTTTTTTTGGTGAGGAAGATTCACCCTGAGCTAACATCTGTTGCCAATCTTCCTCTTTTTATTCTTGAGGAAGATTACCCCTGAGCGAACATCTGTGCCAATCTTCCTCTATGTCGTATGTGTGATGGCTCCACAGCACGGCTGATGAATGCAGTAGGTCTGTGCCTGGGATTCAAACCCGTGAACTCCAGCCACCAAAGCAGAGCACACAGAACTTTAACCACTGGGCCACAGGGATGGTCCCAATGGTATTCTTGAGTAAGGAGACTCAATATCATAAGGATGCTAATTTCTCCAAAGTAATTTATTAATTTAATGTGTTTCAAATTAAATACCATTAGCATTTTGGTGTGAATTTAGACAATCATACTAGATAATAATTTAGTTGATTATCAGATTTATTTGGATGAAAAGACAGCAAGAATTGTCAAATAAACCCTGAAAAAGAAGCACGGTGGGAGGGGGTGGCAGCTAGTCCTACCAGATACTAAAACATATAACAAAGAGGGGCTGGCCCCGTGGCCGAGTGGTTAAGTCCACGCGCTCCGCTGCAGGCGACCCAGTGTTTCGTTGGTTCGAATCCTGGGCGCGGACATGGCACTGCTCATCAAACCACGCTGAGGCGGCGTCCCACATGCCACAACTAGAAGGACCCACAACGAAGAATATACAACTACGTACCGGGGGGCTTTGGGGAGAAAAAGGAAAAAATAAAATCTTTTTTAAAAAAAAAAACATATAATAAAGAATGTACAGTATAAGAGTGTGGTATTGTCCCATGAGTTGACAGAAAAACTAATGAAACAGAATAGAAAATATTGACCCAGGTCCAATTATATTCAGAAGTTTTGAATATGATCAAGGCAGCATTTTAAATCAGTGGAGATGTGACGGATGATTTAAGAACTGGTATTGTGATAACTAGATAACCATATGGTTAAAAAGGTAAAAAGAGATTCATTTCTCTGTCTTACATCAGGAGAAACTACAGATAGTTGAGATTTAAAAGTAAAAAAAGTACATACAAGTACTAGAAGAAAACATGAATAAACACCTCTATAATCTGGAAGTGGAGGTAGCTTTCCTAACTATGACTCAAATTCCAGGCACATTAGGGAAGAAAAGATTGATAAATTTGACTACGTAAAAATAACAATAACTTTGCATGCCAAAACACGTGCTAGCTAATGAAAAAGACACTGGGAAAGAGTATTTACAACCAATATCTCTAACAATGTTGAAAATCCTTCTATAAATTAGTGTATCAATATAGAGTCATTAAAAACAGCAACCCTATCAATGACGTGTAAAAAATATAAACAAGTAACAAAAAAATGCACAACGTCTTCAAATATACGAAAACAATCTCAAACTTGATTCAAGTAAGAGAGATGCAATTAAAACTACACTAAGGGGCCGGCCCCATGGTCGAGTGGTTGAGTTCGCATGCTCTGCTTCAGCTGCCCAGGGTTTCACTGGTTGGATCCTGGGCGTGGACATAGCACCGCTCATCAGGCCATGCTGAGGCGGCGTCCCACATAGCACAACCAGAGGCACTCACAGCTAGAATATATAACTATGCACTGGGGGGCTTTGGGGAGAATAAAAAAAAAGATTGGCAACAGTTGTTACCTCATGTACCAGTCTTTAACAACAACAAAAAACACACTAAGATACAATTTCTAAACTATTAGATTGGCAAATCCAAAGGTTTATCAACACACTCATTTGGTGAGGATGGGAAAATTACAACCTTTCATACATTACTCACAGGGATGCAAAATTAGGTATGATTACTGTAGTAGGCTTAACTATTGGCTTCCAAAGATATCAGGTCCTAATCCCTGAAATTTCTAAATATTACCACATATGGAAAAAGAGTCTTTGCAGATGTGATTAAATTAAGGATTTTGAAATGGGGGAGATTATCCTGGATTATTAAGGTAGGCCCTAAATGCAATCACAAGTGTCTTTTAAGAGAGAGGCAGAGATAGAATTGACACAGACAGAAGAGAAGTCAATGTGACCAAGGAGACAGAGGTTGGAATGATGCAGGCACAAACCAAGGAATGACAACAGCCACTAGAAACTAAAAGAACCAAGGAATGGATTCTTCCCTAAAGCCTTTGAAATAAACATAGCTCTGCTGACTGCTAGATTTTGGCCCAGTGAATCTAATTTTGGACTTATGGCCTCCAGAACAGTGACAGAATTAATTTCTGTTGTTTATAGACACCAAGTTTGTGGCAGGTTGTTACAGCAGCAATAGGAAACTAATACAACTACTGTGGAGAGGAATTTGATAAAATCTAGCAAAACTATATATGCCCTTACTCTTTGACTCAGAAATCCCATGTCCAGAAATATATATACAACTAAATATATACTTTACATATATTAAATATATAAATGAAATATGTATGTATATTTATATATTATAGATATTATATACATATATCTTATATATAAAGTATATATAAAGGTAAACTGGCAGTGACACAAAAAGATTATAGATATAGATATTCACTCTGGTGCTATTTGTACAGTAGTCTCCCCTTATCTGTGGTTTCACTTTCTGCAGTCTGTTACCCTCGATCAACTGTGGTCCAAAAATATTAAATGGAAAATTCTCTACATCACAATGCCTACATCATTTACTTCACCCTATCTCATCACGTAGGCATTGTATCTTCTCACATCATCATCATCATAAAGATGAATACAGTACAATAAGATATTTTGAGAGCGAGATCACATTCACATAATTTTTATTACATATAATGTTACAATTATTCTATTTTATTATTGGTTATTTTTGTTAATCTCTTATTGTGCCTAACATAAATTAAACTTTATCATACGTATGTATGTATAGGAAAAAACATGGTATATATAGGGTTCAGTACTATCTACAGTTTCAGACATCCACTGGACATCCCCTGTGGCTAAGGCAGGGACTACTGTATAGCAAAAGAATGAGAAGAAACTAAATATCCATCAATTATGTGCTGGATGAGTAAGCTTGTTCAATCACAAAACAGTATATATACTATGTAATATTAAAGAAGAATTATGAGTATCTCCACATAGAGTTATGGAGGGATCTTCAAGATATACTGTTAAGTGAAAATGTCAGTGTACACAAAGGAATGTATAGAATGGTACATTTTATCTGAAAATTGGAGAAATGTAAACATATAAAATTTTACATATATTAAAAATAAAAGGAAAGGATTTCTGATTGGGGACAGATGGAGTAGACACATTTTTCCCTATGTCTTCTGATAGATACAGCTAAAACCTCTGGATTTTATAGGAAAAACAAAAATAAGAAGACTCTGAAAGGTAGAGAGAAAAAAGACAGAATGGCTAGGGACTTTGGGAAGCAACTAATGGCATGGCATTGAATTCCCTTCGTTTTATTTGTGCCCCATATATGCCAGACTGGATGCAGGAGAAGCAGGAGACCCAAAAATGCCAACAGGAAAAGATAAAAAGAGCTTCAAGAAAAGACAAAGAACCAGAAAAGGGGAAATCTAGAAAGAAAGAAAGCTTTTAGACAACAACTACCCTACCTCAGATAAACACCACAGAATGACACACAGCTCCACCCCCATAATGCCAGCAAAGGCTGAGTGGGGAATGTGGATTCCCTGTTCACTTGATTGTAACCAGGCACCCCTCCCCACCCTCTGGGATGGTATCAGAGAAGACTGCATGTGGAACAGGGATTTCATCCCTGCTAGTGGAAATGAACACAGCCCTCCATGTTGTCAGTGGAGACCACGCAGGGAGCCTGGCTTCCATCCACACCCAGTCATAATGAGGCACCTTCCTCTCCTCTCTGATAGAAAGGAAGGCACCCTTCCCCTCCTCTCTGGGCTGATGTCACCAGAAGCCAAGTGGGACAGTAGAACTATCATGACCATCCTGTGATGAGGAGGCTTCCTCCTTTCCACAGTGTCAAGGGAGGCCACATGGAGGGCAGTAAGGAAGTGTCTACCCCTTCTTACCACGGTGGTGTCAGTGGAGGCCTGGTGGGGAGTGTAATCCCACCTCCACTAAGCAGTAACAAGTCACTCCTTCCCTTCCACTCTCATGCCCTGCCCCTCATGTAGGTAGAGGTTGCATGGGGAACCTGGACTTTTATACCCACCAGGCAATAAATGAGCTTCTCCCCCTATGGTGTCAGTGGAGGCCACATGGGGAACAGCAAGGGTATATGCTTCTTCTCTAAGCCAGGGTAGTGTAGGCAGAGGCCTGGTGGGGAGCCTGAAATCCCACAACTGCCAAATGGTAATGAGGCATCTCTTCCCCTTCCACCCCAAATCCAGTGTCAGAGAAGGCTGAGTGGGGAACCAGGACTTTCATCCCCACTTGGCTATTATGAGACTGTGATCCCCTTCCTCCACTGGCGTGGTGTCACCGAAGCCTTGCTAAAATAGATGATTTAATTAAGATCCAGAGTCTAATTACATAATATCCAAAATACCCCAGATACAGACAAAATTCCCTCTTCTATCCAAGAACTGGGAAAATCTTAACTTGAATGAGAAAAGACAATAAACAGATGCCAACATCAAGATGACACAGATTTTGGAATTATCTGACATGGATTTTGAAGTAATCACAGAAATGGCTCAATGAGTAAATACAAACATGTTTGAAAACAAAGAAAAATAGAAAGTCTCAACAAAGAAATAGAAGATACACAGAAGAAGTGAATGGAAATTTTAGAATTGAAACATTCAATAACTGAAATAAAAATTCAGTGGATGAATGAAACAGTGGAATGGAGAGGAGAGAAAAAAGAATCAGTGAACATGAAGATAGAACAGAACTTACCCAATTTGAACAGAAGGAAAACAGACTAAAAAAAATAGAGCAAAATATCAGAAACCTGTGGTACTATAACAAAAGATGTAATATTCATATCATTGCTGTCTTGGAATAGAAGAGAAAAAGTACATGGCACAAAAAGTATTTGAAGGAAAAATGGCTGACAAACTTCAAATTTGGCAAAAGACAAACCTACAGGTTCAAAAAGCCATGCAGACTCCAAACAGGATCATCCCAAAGAAATTCATGAAACACATACATCATAATCAAACTTAGGAAAATTAAACACACAAAAAAATCTTGAAAGCAGGGAGAAAGAAATGACATAATTACCTATGAGATAAAAACAATGTGGAGGACAGAAAATTTCTCATAAGGAACCATAAAGTACAGAAGAAAGTGGCACATTTTTCAAGTGCTGAAAGAAAAGAACTGCCAACCTCAACTTTTAAACTTGCTCAACTTTCAAGGCATTGAAGATTAAAAAATCCCTCCTTGGATCCCTCATCCCCATGCAGCCACAAGCGCTCTCTCTCTCTCTGTCTCTGTCTCTCTCTTTCTCCCCCTTCAAAGTCTAAGTTGCAGAAAGAGTTTTCTACATTACGAGTTAATAGTCTTCACAGATTACTAGTATTACTTTGACACACAATTTCCATTCTTCCTTTCATTAATAGCTAAATATATATTGAACTCAAAACCCATACTGTTCCAGTGGAGCATCTCATTAACTCTAAAGTGGAAATAAGAGGGAAATATGGGAAAATTCAAGGGTTAAATCTGAGATGCGATGGCTCCTGCACATTAATTTTTATACTTTCAAGGAACTGAAGATTTTATTTTTATTCTATTGAGGTCATAATAGTTTATAACTGTGAAATTTCAGTTGTACATTATTATTTGTCAGTCACCATACAAATGTGCCCCTTTACCCCTTATACCCATCCTCCAACCCCCTTCCTCTCTGGTAATCACTAATCTCTTCTTTTTGCCCATGTGTTAATCTTCCACATACGAGTGAAATCATATGGTACTTGTCTTTCTGTCTGGCTTATTTCACTTAATAACACCCACAAGGTCCATCCATGTTGTTGTAAATGGGACAATTTTGTCTTTTTTATGGCTGAGTAGTATTCCATTGTGTGTGTGTGTGTGTGTGTGTGTGTGTGTGTGTGTGTGTGTACACCACATCTTCTTTATCCATTCATCCATAGCAGGGCATTTGGGTTGCTTCCACGTCTTGGCTTTTGTGAATAATGCTGCAATGAACATAGGGGTGCATAAGTCTCTTTGAATTGTTGATTTCAAGCTCTTTGGATAAGTACCCAGTAGTGGGATAGCTGAGTCATATGGCATTTCTATTTTTAACTTTTTGAGAACTCTCCATACTGTTTTCCATGGTGGCTGTGCCAGTTTGCATTCCCATCAGCAGTGTACGAGGGTTCCTTTTTCTCTACATCCTCTCCAATATTTATTATTTTTTGTCTTGGTGATTATAGCCATTCTAACAGGTGTAAGGTGATATCTCAGGGTAGTTTCGATTTCCATTTCCCTTATGATGAGTGATGTTGAACATCTTTTCATGTGCCTCTTGGCCATCTGTATACCTTCTTTGGAAAAATGTCTGTTCATACCCTCTGCCCATTTTTTGATCAGGTTTTTCGTTTTGTTGTTGTTGTTGTTGAGTTGTATGAGTTACTTTTATATTTTGGAAATCAACCCCTTGTCAGATACATGGTTTGAAAATGTTTTCTCCCACTTGGTAGGTTGTCTTTTCCTATGGTTCCTTGTTTCCATCACTAACTTTCACTATAACTACTGTTGGATGACCTAACTGATTTTCTTGAGAATCTCTTGAAAGCACTTGGAACAACTGGTCTCAGAAAATAGCACTGCCGTTTCTCCACATGACCAAACAATAAGATGAAGGGTCATCCAGGATCCTGCCTTATTCTCACAAACCGCTCACACACAGCCACTGCAGGTCCTGCCTGCCCCACCTCCTACATGCCCTGTCCAGGGCCATCCCGTCCTCTGCACACTGCTGCAGCACTGGGCCAATCCACCCTCGTCCCTCCCCCGGACTTCTGCAAGATCCCCCTAATGGTTATCCCCACAGCTCTCCTGTCCCTCTCCAGTCCATGCTCCACAGTGGCCAGAGTCACCTTGTGAGCACATGAATCAGAGCATGTCACCCCCATACTCTAACTGCCACCATCAGAAGGAACTCCAAACTCCTTATATACCCCCAAATGATGTGGCTCCTGTCTGCCCTTGGAGCTCATCTCCTACCATCTACACTTTGTCTGCCACGCTTCAGCCACTTGAGCTCGTTGTCTGCTCCTGGAACAACTGATGCCACGCACATCACAAGGGCACTGACCCAAAGGCCTGTCCAAGCCTGGCTTCTGTCATCAGGACTCAGCTCAAATGTCACTCCCTGAGAAAAAGCTTCATTGACAACTCCACCATAATAATCCATCATCATCACTTTAACTCTATTCATGTGTTCATTTTCTTCAAAGCAGTCATCCCCATATGGAATTGTCCCACTTATTGATAGGTTTACCTGGTCATTGCCAGTTTTCCCAAACTAGAATGAAACTCCAGGGACCCTGCCTGTCTTGTTCTCTGAGCTGTGTCCCCAGTGCCTAGTTCAGTGCCTCACACATAAGTCACTGAATAAATATTATTTAAATGAAGGAATTGCTACCTATCTGACATTCCAGAGAGGACACAGACATTTAAAGCTGAGTGGCAGGAGAAACTGACAAAGACATTAGACATTAAAGGATTCAAAATGTTAAGAAGACCTTAGAGTTAATCTATAGCAGTGCTTTTCAAACTTGGATGAATACCTCAACCAACCAGAGAAATTGTTAAAAACGTAGGCATCTCCCATCGCACCTTCCTGGTTTTGATTCAGCAGACCTAAGGTGGGCCTACGAGTCTGCAGTTTTAACAAGTACTCCATGACAATTTTGATAAAGTGCTCCATGGACCACACTTGGAAAATCATGACCTAAATATCTGGCATTTGTGTGCTATTAATTTGATGTCTGCCATGCAGAGTTCTATGACATCTGGGATGTCTCTGTTAATGTAATTACTCAAAAGTGCACTGGTCCTTTCCTCCCACCTATGACCACAGATTTCTTTCCCACATGGGATCACACTTAAACTCCAGAGTACTCCTTGGTGGTCAGCAACACTGGGTATTGTTACCCTGCTGTATAGACAAATCTAGTGGAAGGGTAGTGACTTACCTAAGTGTCCCAATGATGGGACCTTGATCTCTTCACTCTTGCTCCAGGAATCTGTCTGCACACTTGACATCACATTTGGTTCTTCTCTATCAGCTCCTGTTTCTGAGGCTCAGAGTCCACACCCTTCTCTGAGGGTCCACTAGAAGGACAGTCAGGGGATAAGAGAGTTCATGGACTAGAGTAAAGTGAGAGGATGGGAAAGCACATGAAAAACAGGAGAAAAAAGTGAGAATGTCCTTGCCTGTCCCCACTCAGTCCACTGGAAGCTGTTCAGTGACACTTGGCCTCTTCCCCAGCTCCATCACACAGCCCCCTTCCACACATGCAACGACACTGAAGCTCACACATCACGGAATTATGGACTGATCCCTGCTATCTATTACATTTCCAAGTATTCTCTCTGGTAGTCATGCTTTTATGTTAATGTCAGAGGCATCACACTAACAGAATTAAGGTTGCAAAGTTGGAATGGGGAACTAACATTGCTGATGACCTACTAGATGTCACACGCTGTAAGTTGTTATTTTTCATCTTCAAATTCTCAAAACAATGCTCTGAGGTGGCCATCATTACTTCCTTTCTACAGATGGGAGATAGGCTCAGAGAAGAACATACATGTTCAAAGTTGAGGGAGGTGTCAAATAGACACAGAGGCCAACAAGAAGGGCTAACACTGGCCAATTCTGGGATAATTTGAGTATCAAAATACGTAATGATAATAAACTCTTTGAGCAAAAAGTAGGAATCTAGGTTTTCATACTGATAGAAATGAAAAGAATTAATTAATTAATGATAGAGGAAAAAGAGAAGGCTTAACCCTACATTCAAATGCTAACTAATAATTATAGAAGGAATGACAGAATTGGAAAAGCAACAGCTGACAGAAACCATAGTAACAAGTGATTCAGGTAAGAATCATAAATGGATGCTCAGATTGCATCAAATCCCACAGCAGTCACTGAGTTACCATGGTAACCATTCTGGCCAAGTAAAGCTGGGGAAAAACAGACAATATCTACCGTGATTAGGTTCCAATATGTCTTAGGAATTGAACAGGACTGACAATACACAGTAATTAACCTCAAGTATCCTTCACAATAAAGATTCCTGGTAGCTTCAGCAATACACACATACATGCATACATACATACATACATACATACATGCTCTCTCTTTCTCTCTCTCCTCTTCTCTCTCTCCCCTTCCTCCCCGACTCCCGAGTCTCTCTCATCACCCAAGTTCCCAGGAATTCACTGAAGCAGATTCGCTGCAGTGAAAAGAACAAAAGCCCCACAATTTAACACAGTCATTTCTGACCACACACATAAATTTCAAACTACTTTAGTGATGGATTTTTCTGTAGATGACCTGTAGAACTGTCTCTGGGACATTCTTCCCCCTGGTTTTAGTAGACTGCCAATACTAATAAAAGTTGACCTGGAAATAGAGGCAAATGTATATTATACATCAAGTACCTTTTCTATCTTAGAGTAGCCTGTACTTTCAACCAAAAAGATTCCTCAATGGCTACTGTTGAACATTTGGCCACTGACAGTTCAGTGAAAATAAAATACATGGAAATTTTAATTTAAAATACTGTTATTTACAATAGCAACAAGTATGAGATACTTATGAATAATCTGTCCATGGAATGTGCAATGCCTGTACATTGAACACTACTAAACATTGCTCAGAGACATTAAAGAAGATCTAAATAAATAGAGAGACATACCATCTTCATAGTTTCCAAGACTCAGCATTGCTAAGATATCTATTTCCCTCAAACTGATCTATAGATTCAATGCAATCTCAATAAAAGTCCCAGCAGACACTTTTTTTTTAAAGAAATTGACAGGATGATTCCTAATTTCATGTGGAAATGAAAAGAACCTAGACTGTGAAGAACTTTGAAAAGAACAGGGTTAGAGGATAAATGCTACCTGATTTTAAGACTCACTATAAATTTATAATATTGGGGTGAAGGTAGAAATGTATATCAAAAGAACAAAATAAAGAGTCCAGAAACAGACCCACACATATATGGACAGTTTATTTTCAACAAAGCTACAAAGACAATTCAGTGGAAAAAAGTCTTTTCAATAAATGACTCTTGAAGAAATGGATATCCATATATACAAACATGAACTGTGATCCACATATAGTACTATATATAAAAGTTAACTCAAAATGCATCATAACCCCAAACATAAAAGTGAAAACTGTAAAAATTCTACCAGAAAACACAAGAGAAAGTCCTTGTGACACTGGATTAGATAAAGATTTCATAGATGAGACACCAAAACCACAAACCATAAGTGAACAAATCAATAAACTGGTCTTCCTCAAAGTTAAAAACGTTTGCTCTTCCAAAGACACTGCTGAGAAAATGAAAAGACAAGCCACTGACTGGGAGAAAATGTTTGAAAATCATATATCTGATAAAGTATTTGTATGCAGAATATAGAAAATCTCACAAAAGTCAATAAGAAGGAAACAGACACTACAATAAATAAATGGGCAAAAGTTTTGAACAGACACTCAACAAAAAAAAAGTACTCAAATATCAAATAAGTATATGAAAAGATGTTCAATATTACTAATCATTAGAGAAATGTAAATACAAACTACAGTGAGATACTACTACATCCCCATGAGAATGGCTAAAATTAAATAGATTGAACACATCAAGTCTTGCCAAGGTTGTGGAGGATGGAACTCTCACACAACTGCTGCTGGAAATGAAAAATGGTACGACCACTTTGGAAGACAGTTTGGCAGTTTCTTATAACATTAATCTCACATCTATCACGTGATCCAGCCATTACACTCCTAAGTATTTATTCTAGAGGAAGAAAGTCTATGTCTATGTAAAGACTAATACACAAATGTTCATAGCAGCTTTATTTATAAGAGCCCCAAATTGGAAACCACTCAAATATCTATCAATAGGTAAATGGATAAAATAAATTGAGGTATATCCATATACTAAAACACTACTAAGCAATAAAAGAAGAATGAACTATTGATGTATGCAACAAAGTGGGTAAACCAAAAACATCATGAATGAACAAAGTCAGATTGCCTCCTCAAAAAAGAATAAAACCTCTATGATTCCCCTTAAATAAGTTTCTAGGACATGAAAACTAATCCATAGTGACAGGAGAACTATGTTTGCCTGGGGACAGGGCAGTGGGAGGGGTAGGGAGGCCATGTAGCACAGAACTGAAAATCTTATGTCCTGGAAAAATAATAACAATGACATTTAAGCCTACCTGGTTATCGTTGGGGATATTGCTGGGTATCATTATAATAGGGCAAACTATAAGGTAATTATTAATTTTGAAAATACAAAATTCTTATAAATGATATTTTAACTAATACTTGAAAAATTTCTGGCTTCTTAAAATATTTCAGTATACAATGGATGACAACATGGTGACTACAGAAGAATCAATGCCAAATTGCTAGGAAGATCTTCAAGCCAATGGCTTATTTCAACAACCATGGGAGAGAGCCGTGGGAATCACTGATTATTATTTATACAATCAGAAAATATATTAAATTTATGTACATGCATGTTAAACATGAAGACCCTTCCTCTTGCTAGCCAATTTACTGCTTGCAAACAAAGAAAGCATCTCTAAAATGAGCCTAAGGGCTACTGCAAAGCAGGTAGCTGCTGACGGAATGACATTCAACCTGCTAAACCTCTTCTTTCATGAGGAGATCAAAGCAGCTTCTCTCCTTTGAGGTTAGTTTGTGAACCTCACAGGAGCTACTCTATAACATGCTTTCGTTCAGATCTATGAACTCACTTGAGCCAGACGTCATATCCCAGCAGGGATGTGACGTGTTGGGGTCTCTGAGCACTGCTGCCCTTGAATCTGTAACAGAAGCTTCAGCAGCTATGAGGACACACATCTTCAGAACCTGCCTCTGTCAGAAACCTAATACCAGCTAGGCCTCCGGCATGAAGAGCTGAGCAGGGAGAGACAGATCCAGCAATCACTATGCTTTTGTGGAGTAACGATGTGTCCTCCACCATGCTAGGCATTGGGATAGTGACGATGACATTGATAAGATTGGGTACTGACTCTAACAACCAGATGTTATAATGGGCTTTTTCCCCTCTCCTTTCCTAGACTATGCCCTAATTTAAAAAGTTGAAAATTAATACTAAGTAGCCTGAATTCATACAGGCATTCACGGTCCCGCAATAACCACGGGGCCATGAGATTGCTCATGTGTTGTCACTGAACGCTCAAAGCGATCCTGTGGGTTAAGCATTCTTATCCTGTTTGGCAGGGAGAGGAGCTGGGGCTCAGAGAGAGTCGTCCCGTGTCTTCCTCCTGCGCCCCTGCCTTTAGAAGGAAAGTAGCTTCAAGACATCCCTGGAGCAGGACACCACACTCACTGGGGCCCATCTTTGCCTGCGAGACCGGTCGCCAGAGCAGCGAGTCCCAAACGGCCAAAGGGGCCACTTAAATCTGGGACCCCTCTGTCTCCCTACACGTCAGGGCAGCTCAGCCCCCATCGCGGGAACTCACACTGTCGGCTGAGTATCAAAGACTCGAAAGCAAGATCTATTCTTCCCGCCAGGCCACGTCTGTCTCTATATAGAAGCCGTCGCGGTCGCCATATTGACGTCAGGTTTCTATGGCAACGATGACGCGCAGGCTTATCCTCCACAGTGGAAGTGCTTTTGCACTCTCCTCCTCCTGGCCTTTGGTCTAAAGCAGAACACCTTCGCTTTTCAGGCTACCACCTGACCACTACCATTTCCGCATGCAAATTACAGGCACTAGACTAGGACCCCGGCAATTGGCAGAATTCTGCCCATGTTGTTGGAACAAAGCATGTCCCTGTCGTCAGGAATTTTGTTTGCTTTAAAGAGACAGTAGGGGAGTATTATTGGTACACAGAGACCCAAGGAGGTATCCTAGGGTTCTCAGAGATGAGCTAGCCCCCAGAGGATGAACATGTAAAATCACATGCCATGCTAAGCAGTTTGCCATCTGTGGCAGAGAACTAAGAGACTGTCTATAATAATGTGACTTAATGATATAAACAAACAAATGTCATTTAAGAAATCTCAGAGATATTTCAGGGAGGCAGGCCTAGAATAATATAGTCATTTATTAGGCAGAAATATAGTCAATTGAACCATACATTGGTTTATTCTGGGGAATTCTTATCCACCATTCCCAATATTTTCTTCCCTGTAGAGGAACATTCATGACCAACAAACTTCCAGCCCCTCTACACACTCACTCTTTCTCTTTTGCAGGAATAACTTACCTGATTGGTGAGGTTGGAAGGAGAAATGGGGGGGTTGCATAGCCAAGACTTTCTCCCTTCAAAACTCATATAACAAGCTTCCCACAGGGAGCACGGATTCTGCTCTGCCCTCAAAAGTCGGTCTTACAATAGGCCCACAGTTCTCCTCCTTTTGTGTCTCACTTGCTCACCAACAATTCCTATGTTATTGCTTCAAAATGCTTGTCTTTATTGCTTACCCTCCCCGAAATCCACCCTTGCTCCATGTCTAAGCTGTGGACCAACTAAGAAATATTAAAAAAAGAATAAGGAAAACAATACATCACCTTGATTCCTTATCAAGGCAAGATTGGAGAAAGTAGCTTAGATTTGCTGGCAAGTGGGCTTCCCATTAATGAGCTCCAGAATTGTACAGAATTGTACAGACTTGTCCATTCAGCAGTGCTGCACTGGGTCAGTCACAAAGACCAAAGACTGCAATGCATATCTACCTGCTGTTTGGTTAAGGAGCCCTGTCTATGTGTACTCAGAGAGTGGCTTCCTTGCCAAAGGAAATCCATGTAGCAGGAGAAAGTTTTTCAGGAAAACTTTGAGAAACACTCTCAAAGTGAATAAATATCCTTTGTTCTGAATGAATACACACCAAGCCAATGTATGAGGCTTTCCCTCATGAAGCCATTTGTAGCAACACTTTCTCAGTACCTTAATTCATGTGATTTCAGTGTGATTCCATAATTATTAATGGAATCATTTTCCAATTTGCAAGACTAGTGTGAATATCATACATCATGAAAATTTTCTTTGGAAAGCCCCTCAAGAAGGAATTGATGAAATGCTCAGAAGTGTCTTCCCACACATAAACCAACACACAAACTACAGGCAAAATTATAACAAAGTCTTACCAAGCCTTCCGGGATAAGAGAATATTTATCTTAGCCAATGATAACAGACCACATAAAAAGAGGGAACATTCACCAAAATCATAATGTTTCGAATATCTATTTCTGCTTAGCAAACACCCCAAAACAATAGCCATGTATTCCCTCAGGATTTTGTGGGTTGACGGGGCTCAGTTGGGTGTTTTTCTGCTCCATGTGGTGTCTGTCACCTGGGGCTGCAGTCATCTAGAGGCACCTCTCAGCTGGGACATCCAAGAGAGCTCATTCACAAGGATGAGGATTGGTGCTGGCATCTACTGGGAGCTCAGCTGGGGCTATTGACTGGAGCACTTGGAGTCTTCTCCACAGAGCTGTCCATGTGTAGGGTTGCCAGACAGGACAGAGGAGACCTAGTTAAATTTGAATTCCAGATAAACAACGAATAATTTTTTAGTGTGTAATGTTTAATTTCATGTGTCACTTTGACTGAGCCATGGTGCCCAGATATCTGGTCAAACATTATTCTGGCTGTTTCTGTGAGGGTGTTTTGGATGAGATTAACATTTAAATAGGTGGACTTTGAGTAAAACAGATGAAGGCCTGAATAGAACAAAAGATTCACTTCTCAGGAGCAGGAAACAAGGCTGTAGCAGATGGTATTCAGACATTTTATTATGGCTTAATAACTTTAAAGCCCTTTGATATAGAAGTACTGTTTCCACCAACAAGGGAGTTTCAGGTGAAGGTTTAGAATAGGATCATCACAGTGATTCTAATGTGGCTCCTGGTTAAGGCACCCTGGCTGATGAGGCAGGTCAAATTGCCACAGGAGTACCCTGATCCATGGAGGAAAGACAGCTACTATTTATGAAGCAGATTGTTTTAAAGGGTCCAGCACTACGTCCTTCAAGTTAATGGAGGATTTAATCTTTATAACAACCCTGGTAGTGAGATATCACTATCCTCTCTTCACGGATGTATGTGACTCCAAAGCACATGATCCTGAGCACAGAGACGGCTGGCAAAAAGGTTGCTCCCCATGCCCACTGCCAGAACCAGTGATGGGACATGGCAGCCTGGGCACCTTTAGTTGCTAGCAGCAGAGCTTTAGAAATACTGTTTAGAAATACTGCTAAGGTGGTAAAATCTGTAGATTTTGCTTAACTAGAATGTATAAATTTTCTGTTGGTATGTAACCACAAACGTCATAACTGAAAGCTACACCCATTTAGTAGTTCACAGGTCTGTAGGTCACATGTCTGGTATGGCATGGACTGTGTTCTCTGCTCAGGGTCTCACAAGGCTGGAATCAAAGTGTCAGCGTCAGCTCCACTGAGCTCTCCTCTGGGGCTTGGGGGGAAATTCCACTTCCAAGACCATTCTTGCTGCTGGCAAAAGTCATTTCCTATTGGCTGTTGAACTGCAGTCCTTGATTTCTTGATGGCTGTCACCTGGGGGTGCATTCAGCTCCTAGAGGTTATGCCAATTCCTTCACATGGCTTGTCATGTGGCTTCCTTCATCTTCCACCACCAAGGGTGTGTTGAATCTTTCTTGTGATTTGAATCTCTGACCTCCCCTCTTGTGAACAGCCAGAGAAAACTGTCTCCTTAAGGCCTCATCTGATAAGCTCAGCCCCTCTCCCAGATAATCTCCATTTTGCCATATTACACAACATAATCACAAAAGTGCTATCTCTTCTTGTTCATTGGTTTTACCCACACTCAAAGGGGAGGGGATTATACAAGGATGAGGATCACTGGAGATCATCTTAGAACTTTATCTACCATGTGGAGTTTCAGACCAAAAAACGAAAAAGTCATATAACCATCAACCAAGGCTGTTCAAGTTTAAACTGAGTTCTCTGACCCAAAGCTCAGGCCACTGCTATAAAGCATCATAGTGTTAGAGCTGAGGGGAGAACAAGGGCAGTGACTCACCCAAGGTTCTGTTGTCAAGGATGTGTCTGGTCTCCTGACTCTAGTCTTCTGTCCAGCATCCATGTTACTTTGCTCCATACTGTCTCTTATACCTCAGAAGCAATGGGAAACTGCTCTTCCTGCAGTGTCAAACTAAATGGTAAACTAAGAGGATAGGAAAGTATGTGCATTATTAGGAAATCATGTGATAATTTTTTTACCTTTCCCCAACTCATCTCATAACTCAGAACTGGCACCAAAGCAAATACATTATGGGGCTATATTTCAGCTCTTGCTACTACCTTTCCAGATGCTTTCTATGGCATTTATGCCCTTTGGTTTAGGTCAATGTCATCTCCCCTCTTGGAGGAAGGAGGCAGGTAGGCCAGGACTGATACATGTTGAAGTCCTACTGTGTCTCATATGTACCTTACAGGTTTTCTCATTTATAACTCAGGACAGCACCATGAGAAAGGCATAGTGAGTTCCACATCACAGATAATCAAGTTCAGCCTCACAGAGACTAAGACTCTCTTCAGATAAGTGACAAGATTGGAATGAGGTTCCTTCTTTCAACCTCCTCACACTATAACCAGAAGCTTTGCATATAGAAGATGATAATTTTACTCTTCCCTGGTATTGTGCCCTCATGGGTACATCCTCAACAACTTCTCATGTTGAGAAAGACAACGGTGATCAAATCCTGCCCTTTAGGTCAAGAAGTTTGGCTGTGGGGTCACATGAATTGGCTGGTCCCTGAGGTCCCTCCTACACCCACTGATTCCACTCCACTGACATCAGGCTTAGGCATATGACTTGATTTGGCCAATTATGAGAGAAATATAAGAGGAAATGGAGCGTGCCCCTTTCAAGCAGAAGTGTTAAGAGTCATTGAGAGTTTCCACCAGTACTCTTTTTCTCGCTGCCTCAGCAATGTCCCAGATTTCTTGTGAGGTAGTTTAACTTGTTTAATCCTCCAATAACACTAGAATATGAGAATTTAAATGATGACAGAAATGCTTGGGAAGAGGTAACCTAAATCACTTTTACCCAAATTTGGCCTACTAGAAGATCAACTCAAATCACATGCCCTAACTCTGAGTTAGTAGCCAGGAGAAGGTACATGTTTTACCTAAGATTGCATAGAAAGTAGTTTGCCAAGCACTAGAAGCAACATCTTCCTTTGACTCCATCGCTCTCTCCAGAAGACCCGTCATCACACTTTACACTTCTCTCGAATTTGTCTTTAGGAAGCCATAAGAACTCACCCAATTAGTGTGCACTCCTGCTGTTAACTCTCCAAGAAGGCTCCAAAGAGGTCAGTAAAGGTATATTGATTCCATGTAAATGGAGTGGCAACTTTTCCCCTATCCCACCTCCATTAGATAACTCTACAACACAGAAGTGACACCAACTCTTTTACACAATTTGAATCTGTATGAGTTTATTTTCCTTCCTGTCATCATATTTCCAGAAGCTCTTTAGGACACAGTTATTCTGTTTAGAGCTATGTAGTTTAAATTAAAGTCATCTTAGAGTCAGAAGTTAAGAAGCGGGGCAGGAAGGAAAATAACACTTCAAGGGCTTGCTATTGACCAGACACTGTGTTAGGAACTTTACATTCTGTTTTCTTTTTACAACTGTTCTGTAAGTTAGGTATAAGTATCCCCTGTTATAACTCATTACTTCCTCCAGGTATGCTCTTCTAAGATTCATTGCTATGGTCTGAATGTTTGTGGCGCCCCTAAATTCATAGGTTGGAATCCTAATGCCCAATGTGATGGTGTTAGGAGATGAAGCCTTTGGGTGGTGATGAGGTCATGAGGACAGAACCCTCATGAATTGGATAAGTACCCATATAAAAGAAGCCCGAGAGAGATCCCTTGCCTCTTCCACCATGTGAGGTTACAGTGAAAAGACAGCTGTTTAGGAAGTAGGCCTTCACCAGAACAGGACTATACTGGCACCCTAACTTGGATTTCCAGCCTCCAGTACTGTGAGAAACAAATTTCTGTTGTTTATAAGCTACCCAGTCTGTGGTATTTTTGCTATAGCAGCCTGAATGGAAAGACATTCATAGAGGTTAAATACATTTTCCAAGGACATATGGCTGGTAAGAGGCAGCATGGTTATTCTAATCCAGGATTGTCAGACTCTGAAGTTGGGTTCTACTCTGAAGTTGGGTTCTACCCTGAATCTGTGCACACAGGGGTAGGTAACAGCATTTATCTTACTCTAGAGTATATTTTCTCAACCTCAGCACTAACGACATTTTGGGCTGGAGAGCACTTTGTCATGGGGACTATTGTGTGCATTGTAGGATGTTTAGCAGAATCCTTGGCCTCTATCTACAAGATTCCAGTAGCACTCCAGTTGTGACTACCAAAAATATCTCCAGATACTGCCACATGTCCCCTGGAGGCAGGGAACAAAATCACCCATTTGAGAACCATTGTTCTACATATACATTTCTAGTAGGTAATGGAATGCATGAGCCTTGAGCCTAGAGAAAGGTCTGAGATGAAGACGTGGCTTTTGGCCTTGTGAGGCCTGGCATATAATAAATGTCCCATAAATATTTGTTAAATAAATGCAAATGGCTTATAGAATTGAGAGTCATCAATTTTTCTACTCTTATATCAGTTCTTCAAACTTAAGTAAGATCATTCTTATAAACTACACCAAAATCTTGAATTTCAACTCAAGATTTATTGCTTAGCTCTTGTTTAACTTTGTAAAAGGAATGTGTTTGAAGTAGTATAACATGGAGAAATTGGTTACACTACCACCAGGTAAAGCCAGAGCCAGAAGTAGTTTCAACATCAAGGAGGCTGAACAAAAGAATGAAGGCCCATTGAAGCCTACATTTCTAGGTCAGACACCATGCTATGTACTTTAATTACATTAACATATTTGATCTTCACAACAGTCCTTTATGGTTTTATCACCACGTATGGATCAGAAATTCAAGGCACAAAGAGGTTAAGAAACTTCTCCAGGGTCACATGGCTAGTAGGTCGCAGAGGTAGGGCTCTACCCAGAACTGTATGGTGTCAAAGCCCACGAGTACTAACCACCCTCCTACCATGCAACAACATATATTTCTAGAGCCTCACTCGGGGCCTGGCACTCTGAATTTTTGTTTAACTCAATTGTACTAAATGTAGTGACTGAACATAGAATTCTGCTGGGCCTATAGCATCACTGTTAACATAATTTCCTGGCCTTACATGGAAAAGTATTTCCCTTCTAGAAACTCAAAGTGTTTTCCCTGAAGGAAATGACTATTATCTGGCCCAGACCTAGGTGGCCAAGAGAAAAGGATGGTGTGATCCTCTTTGACAGATGAGGCCACATGGGGTGAGGTAACTTATCCAAGGTCATCCCAGAGTTATGAGGTGAGGCCTGCCACCAGGATCCAGGGAGATCTTCTGGCTGATACTGCAGCGTCTTATCCAAAATACACAGAAATAGCTTTTGATCCAATGTAGCACCTCACCTTTCAAGGGTTCGGTGGAAAAGTGCTTTTCTGAAGTTATCTGCAGGGAGAAGTAATGGAACATGACAGCAGATGGAACAAGAAGACAGAGGGCAATGATTTTCTTCCTTTTCCCCAACTCTGCCAGGGGAAGAGAACAGAAAATAGCAGATTTCCGGGGACTCTGTCTTTGTCCCCTTTCCTACCCCTTTGCCTCCACCCTTTATGACAGTAGAGGAATGTAGACAGAAGTCAGGAATCTGGGGCTCCTTGAGAGGAGGACAGAAAGAAGGGAAGTGCCTGACAACCAGTATAGTGCATCAGGAAACACAGGTACTGGAGCCCATGCCTTGGGAGTTGGTTCATCCACTAAACTCTCAGTCTCCACCTGTTTCTGTTTGCAGTGCCATCACTCTAACACATAGCAATGAAGCTCACACGTAACACAAATATGTATTTTCTAAGGGAGGCTAAGAGGGGTGAAGTAAGTGACTTACCCATGAGACATGAACATCACAGAGTTATTGTTTGGGGTCTGGTATTGGGACCCAGGGAGATCTTGTTCCAGTGTCCTGTCTAGCTGACAGAGTATGAGGTTTTGATCCTACCCTTCAGGAGCTCAAAGGAAACACTCTTCTCTCATGTAAAACAAGGGGATAAGATAAATGGACAGGAAAACATGGGTAATATGGAAGGGGGTGACTTTATTCTCTTACCCCAAACTCCATTCATGGAGTACATGACTCCATTGAATGGAAATGGTGTAATCACCTTCTTCCCTTCCCTCAGCCCCATCAGGGCACTCATTCCACCACATAGAAATGATATTGACTCACGGCCAAAATACAAACATGTGTGTATTTTCCTTCTTCTCTCCACATGCTCTCCAGACCATGCTTCCCCTAAAATGTATTCACATCTATAGTTCACAGTCTCCTGCCCCCACCACTACTAGTGGGGTAATACTCCACTAGGTTCCTGACTCTTGGCAGATCCATCCTTAGAAAGTGTGAGTCCCTCTTCCTTTTCCCTTCAAATGTACCACTCAGCCTGTCTTTGCAGGCCCACTGAGGCTGGAAGAAAAAGGGGCCAAGGCCCCCAGTCAGACAGCGACTGTGCAGTCCCCACATTCCTGGGGCCTTGGAGGCCTCCTTATGAGCATCTTTCTGAGCCTGGTGGATCAGTCCAGGAGAGCAGGCAGGTGGCAGGGTACTAGTTTGGGGGGAGGGCTGCTTCTGGACAAGAGTTGGAACTCACGGGTTCTGTTCAGTCCAGTAGTTTTAGACACGGAGAGAGTTAGTCATAAATTAAGGCAGATCACGGAGTAGATTGTTTTTCTAAGAGAACTAATTTAAGGCCTCCTTGCAAAGTGAGGGGAGCTGTCTCTATTGAGGGCTGAGCAAAGGGCTTCTGAGAAATCACTCCTGCTCTCTGGGAGTAACTGGGGAAGAGGATGGAAAGAGAGCCCTTAGATGAATTCTTTCCTCAAGGGTCCTATTGGAATAGAAACCTCAAGTCCAGCACAATCTACCCAAAGCAAGAGTAAAGTTTTGTAGTGAAGCCCAGAAGGAGATAACCACAAATAACAAAGCAGGGGTTGGATGCTTTCAATGAAAGCTGCAGCATTTCTCTTCCTTTTTGATGTGTTGGCAGAAATAAATTGCGTCATTTTTTCCCATGTTTTATATTGTGGCAAAATACACATAAAAGTTTATCATTTTAAAAATTCTAAGTGTATAATTCAGTAGCATTAAGTACATTCACAATGTTGTACAAGCATCAACACTATCTAGTTTCAGAATTTTTCAGCACCCCACAGGAAACCCCACATCAATTAAGCAGTCACTCCCCATTTCCTCCTCCCCCCAGCCTCTGGCAACCATACTTCTGCTTCCCGTCTCTATGAACTTGCCTATTCTGGATATTTCATATAAGTGGAATCATACAAACGGCCTTTTATATCTGGCTTTTTTCACTTAGCATAATGTTTTCAGGTTCATCTGTTGCAGGAATAAATGAAGACCACTCAAATGAGAACAAGTGAAGGGTATTTCTTTCAGACTTTGCTATAGCAAAAATGTCTGCCACTATTCCTTGCATTTGGCAGAGACTCAAAGGCAGGCAGGGGAATGTAAACGCTTTACACTGCAATAAAGGGTAAGGCTTCAGGTATGCCCTGATGGGAGGCTGTTGGCTTGGATGAGTTGGAGGTAGTAGGCTAACTAGAAGAAGAGCTTCCTATGTGATTGGCAAGGAGAGAATATTGGGCTTTCTCTGGTTGGTCCTAAGTTGGAAGCAGGGGCAAAAATTAGAGAAGCTAGTAATTATTATGTCTTGACTGTTTGGGACCAATTGCTACAGAGGTTGTAGTTTGGCTCCTTGGATTGGTTGCTGCAGATTGTGGGCCAGTGTTCTATATTTCTATACAGTCTGGCCATTGTCCATCTTCATATTCAGTCTCTCACCACACTGTAGCATATATGAGTACTTCATTTCTCTGTATGGCCCAATAACATTCCATTGTATGAATATATCAAAGTTGGTTTGCCTATTCATCTGTTAATGGACATTTGGGTGGTTTCCACCTTGTGGCTAATGTGAATAGTGCTGCTATGAACTTTCGTGTACAAATATTTGTTTGAATAATTGTTTTAAATTCTTTTAGATATACACCTAGGAATGGAATTGCTAAGTTGTATAGCACTTCTATATTTAACTTGTTGATGATCTGCCAAACTGTTTTCCATAGTGGCTGCACCATTTTACTTTCCCATCAGCAATGTAGGAGGCTTCCAATTTGTACACATCATCATCAACACTTGTTATTTTCTTTTTTTAAAAAAAATGTGGCCATTCCAGTGAGTATAAAGTGATATTTCTTTGTGGTTTTGACTTGTATTTCCCTAATGACAAATGATATTGAGCATCTTTTCACATTTTGTAGATCTTTGGAGAAATATTTATTCAAGTTTTTTGCTCGTTTCGTTAATTGATGCAAAATTCACCTACCATAAAACTACCCATTTTAAAATGTACAATTCAGCAGCATTTATTACACTCACAATGTTATGCAATCATCACCTCTATCTAAATCCAAAATATTTTCATCACCCAGAAAGGAAACTCTGTATTCATTAATCAGTCCCATTTTCTAGTCCCTAACAATGATTAATCTGCTTTTTGTCTCTATGAATTTACCTATTCTGCATATATCATATAAATAGAATCATACAATATGTGACCTTTTGCATCTGGCTTCTTTCACTTAGCTTGTTTTTGAGGTTTATCCATATTGTAGCACATATAAGTACTTTATTCTTATGGCTATGTAAACACTACATTTTGCTTATCTATTCACCAGTTGATGGATGGTCAATTCTATTCTTGCAACCCTAGGATTCACCCAGGAGATTTTGAAGGGGGACAAACCAGACAACTCCTAGGTGACCCCATTCAACTTACACATATAAATTATTATTTGCAAAATAAAAAGAACATAAGGATGCACAATAGAGTATTGCATGTATCAGAGAAGTTATGGAAAAAAACTTAATATCCATAATACAACATGGACAAATTAATTAAGGCACATTCATGTAAATAATTGGATGTCATGCCACCATTAAAAATAAATTAAATTTGAAATAGAAAATGATTTTCACTTATTAGATTGGTTTGGCAAAATTTTTTTAAAAGATTGATGATATCCTGTGTTGTTAAGGGTGTAGAAAAACAGGTACTTTCACACACTGTTTGTAGGAATACAAATAAATGTAATCATTTTGGAGATCAAACAAGTGATAATTATTAAAATTTAATGATGTATCCAATTGAAAATACAATTACATTTCTAAGAAATTGTCAGACAGAAATATTCCCACGTGTTCAAAGACATCTGTAATCAGATGTTGTGTCAATCAGGATTCTCCAGAGAAATAAAACCAATAGGATATATATAGATATGTATAAGAGGAGATTTATTATAGGAATTGGCTCACTGCAGTTATGGAGGCAGGGAAGTTCCACAATATGCCATGTGCAAGCTGGAGAATTAGAAAAGCCAGTGGTGTAATTCAGTTCTAGTCTGAAGGCCTGAGAATCAGGAGAGCTCATGGTACAACTCCCAGTTGGAGGCTAAAGGCCTGAGAACAGTGAGGCTGAATTCCCAGAGTGCAAAGGTCCAAAAAGCAGGTGCCCCAATGTCCAAGGACAGGAGAAGATACATGTCTCAGCTCAAGAAGAAAGAGAGGGAATTCACTCTCTTTTTTTTTTTTTTTTTTGCCTTTTTGTTCAACTTGGGTCCTCAAAGGACTGGATAATGCCCTCTCACATTGGTGAGGGCTTATCTCTTTTTTCAGTCTTCTGATTCAAATGCTAATCTTTTCTGGAAACAGCTTAACAAATGCACCCAGAAGTAATGTTTCACCAACTATCCAGGCATCCCTTACCCAGTGAAGTTGACAGATAGAATTCTCCATCACAGATACTAACTGAGCTTGAATCTAGTAGCAAAAGAATGGGAAAAGAATGTCTATCACAAACCCTTAGCTAGACTAAGAAAAAAAAGAGAATACTCAAATAAAATCAGAAATGATATGACAGAAATACACAGAATCATAAAAGACTACTATGAACAATTATATGCCAACAAATTACATAATATAGAAGAAATGAATGCATTTCTAAAAACACACAATCTACCAAGACTCAATCAGGAAGAAGCAGAAAACCTGAACAGATCAATAATGAGTAAAGAGACTGAATCAGTAACCAAAAACCTCCCAACACAGAAATCTCCAGGGCCAGATGGCTTCACTGGAGAATTGTACCAAACATTTAAAGAAAAGTTAACACCAATCCTCCTCAAAGTCTCCCAAAATATTGAGGAGGGGGGAATACTTCCAAACAAACTCATTCTATGAGACAGCATTACTTTGATACTAAAACCAGATAACGATACCACAAGAAAAGAAAACTATAGACCAATATCCCTGATAAATATAGATGCAAAAATTCTCAATAAGATATTAGCAAACCAAATTCAAGAACACATTAAAAGGATTATACACCATGACCAAATGAGATTTATACTTGGGATGCAAAGATGGTTCAACATATGCAAATCAATAAATGTAATACATCACATCAATAAAATGAAAGATAAATATAAATACGATTATTTCAATAGACACAGAAAAACCTTTGACAAAATACAACATCTTTTCATGATAAAAACCCTGAACAGACTTGGTGTAGAAGGAACGTACCTCAACATATTAAAGGTTATATATGACGAACCACAGCTAACATTACACTCAATGGAGAGAAATTGAAAGCGTTTCCTCTAAGATCAGGAAAAAGATAAGGATGCCCACTCTCACCACTCCTATTCAATATAGCTAGAGCAATTAGGCAAGACAAAAAAATAAAAGTCATTCAAATCAGAAAGGAAGAAGTAAAACTGTCATTACATGCTGATGATATGATTTTATATAGAGAGAATCCCAAGAGAAATGTCAGAGTCATGGCAGAGTGAGTTGCTCCTTTTGTCTCTCCCCTCTAAGTTACAACCAGTAGGACATCCATAAACCAACAAAAGACTCCCTGCACAGCACACAAGAATGCTTAAGGAATCCATATATCTAAACTTCTGAAGGCAGGTTCCAGGAACCATGGTGACATCCATGACCCAGCTACCTCTTCCCTTGTGGCAATGGTGGTAGAGCCTGCAACCCCAGCCAAGTTGGCAGTGGTGGTGCCAGCACCCCCAGAAAACCTGTACAGGTAGCACATGTGGCAGCAGCACTCAAGCCTACGGAGAGCCAGGTAATGCAACTGCAGAGCCCACAACCACAATTTCCCCCAGCTGCAGCAGTGTCTGCAACTCTGGTTTTGTCACTCATGGCAGTGGTGCCTGCAGACCCAATGAACTCAAATACGGTGGAGGTGCCTATGACCCCAGCTCCCACCACACCCTCCCATTACCTCCATCACTGTGGGGGAACCCAAAACCCAACTAACTGTGGAAGCAGCAGAGGAGCTTTCTAGTCTTGTGACCCAGGTGGAGATGCCTGTGACTGCAGTAACACTGCAAGCAGTAGGGCACCAGCAACCTCAGAGGAACAAGCAACACAATAAGGGCACTGACAGAACCTCCAGCAGAGGCAGTGGAGGGTGGAAAGTGCAGGCTCTCAAATACAACAAGAAGCAGCTCAGAATCAAAGTAAACAAAGTTTTACCTAAATAAGAAAAGTGTTTGCTACTACATATAGGCCAGCAGAGAAAAAACTCATCAATTATCATGAAAAACTATGGTAACATGGTATCACAAAAAGGAAATGACAATTCTCTAGGAACCAAACTTGAAGACACATAAGATTGCAATATAACTGAGAGAAAATTTAAAATCTTTCATAAAGAAACTCAATGAGTTATAAGAAAACTCAGAAAGACAGTTCAATGAACTCAAGAATAAAATTAATGAACAGAGGGGTACTTCACCAAAGAGACTGAAACTCTAAATACAAAAGAACCAAACAGGGGGCTGGCCCCGTGGCCAAGTGGTTAAGCTCGCACGCTCCGCTGCAGGCGGCCCAGTCTTTTGTCAGTTCGAATCCTGGGCGTGGACATGGCACTGCTCATCAAACCACGCTGAGGTGGCATCCCACATGCCACAACCAGAAGGACCCACAACTAATTATATACAACTATGTACCGGGGGGTTTGGGGGAGAAAAAGGAAAAAAATAAAATCTTAGGAAAAAAAAAGAACCAAACAGGAATTCTGGAACTGAAGAAAACAATAAATTAGATGAATAATAAAGTAGAAAGCATTGGAAATAGAGCAGATCATATGGAACAGAGAATTAGGAAGCTTGAAGATAGAAATCTAGAAATGATTCAGGTGGAGGAGAATTGAGATTTGCTTAAAAATGGAGAAATTCTATGAAAAACAGCCAACTCATTTAGGAAAAGCAACATAAGGAGTACCTCAGAAGGAGAAGAGAGAGAGAAGGGAGCAGAGAGCTTATTTAAAGAAATAATAACAGGGGCTGGCCCAGTGGTGCAGCAGTTAACTGCACGTTCTGCTTTGGTAGCCTAGGGTTCACCAATTCGGATCCCGGGTGTGGACATGGCACCGCTTGGCATGCCATGTTGTGGTAGGCGTCCCACATATAAAGTAGAGGAAGATGGGCACAATGTTAGCTTAGGGCCAGTCTTCCTCAGCAAAAAGAGGAGGATTGGCAGCAGTTAGCTCAGAGCTAATCTTCCTCAAAAAAAAGAAAAAGAAATAATACCAGAGAACTTCCCCGACCTGGGGAAGAAACTGGATATATAAGTACATGAAAATAATAGAACACCTAATTTTGTCAACACAAAAAGGCCTTCTCCAAGGCACATTATATTTAAACTGTCAAAATCAATGACAAAGAAAGAATATTAAGGGAAGCCAGAGAGAAAAAAACAATAACCCACAAGGGAATCCCCATTAGGCTATCAGAAGAATACTCAACAGAAACTCTACAGACCAGGAAAGAGTGGAATAGTATGTTCAAAATACTGAACAATAACAACTGTCAGCCAAGAATACTCTACTGAGCAAAATAATTTTTCAAATATGAAGGAGAAATAAAGGCTTTCTCAGACAACAAAAGCTGAGAGAGTTCATTGCCACTAGACCTGCCTTACAAGAAATCTTGAAAAAAGCTCTCTGATCTGAAACAAAAAAGCAAAGGTATACAAAGCTTTAACCAAGGTAATAAATGAAATAAGAAAACTACAACTCTATATCAGAATAGGTTAGTAAACACTTGATTATAACATAAAGGTTAAAGGGAAAGGAAGCATTAAAATTAACTAAAACCAGTTCAATTTAGTAAAGAACTCACAATACAAAAAGGGATAATTTGTGACAACAAAAACATAGAAAAGGAAGAGGAAAAGGACAAAATTTGCGTAGGCAAATGAAGATAAAATTCTATCAGCAGAAAAAGGAGTAGCTCATCTATGGGATCTTTTATACAAACTTCATGGCAACTAAAAAACAAAATTTGAAAGTAGAGTCACAAAACATAAAAAAGAGGAAACTGAGAAACATATCGCAGAAAACCACTAAACTGAAATAGCACAGAGAAACACAAGGAAAAAGAAACAATGGAAATATAGAACAACCAGAAAACAAAAAATGAAATGGCAGTATTAAGTCCTCATATATCATAATCACCCTAAATGTAATGGACTGACTTTACCAATCAAAAGACACAGGGCGGCTGGATAGATTAAAAAACAAGACCCTACATAATGCTGCCTCCAGGAGACCCATCTCAGCTCTAAAGAAAAATGTAGGCTCAAAGTGAAGGGATGGAAGATACTTCAAGCAAATAGCAACCAAAACAGAGTGGGTAGAGCTACACTTATATCAGACAAAACAGACATGAAGCCAAAAAAGATAACGAGACAAAGATGGACATAATATAATGACAAAAGAGACAATTATCAAGAAGACATGACATTTATTAACAAATATACACCTAACATAAGAGCACCAAAGTATATAAAGCAACTATTAACAGACCTAAAAGGAGAAACTGACAGCACCACGATAATAGTAGGGGACTTTAATACCCCATTTACATCAATGGATAGATCATCCAGACAGAAAGTCAACAAGAAAACATTGGCCTTAAATGAAAAACTAGACCAGATGAACTTAATAGATCCACAGAGAGAGAACATTCTATCAAAAACAGCAGAATACATGTTCTTCTCAAGTGCATATGAAACATTCTCAAAGATAGACCAAATGTTGGGGGAAAAAAGAAGTCTCAATAAATTTAAGAAAATTGAAATCATATCAAGCATCTTTTATGCCCACAATGCTAAGAAACTGGAAATTAACTACAAGAAGAAAGCTGGAGAAGACACAAAAGCTGGAGAAGACTAAACGATGTGCTATTGAACAATTGTTGGATCCATGAAGAAATCAAAGGAAAAATAAAAAAATATCTGGAGTCATAGCCAGCCTGGTGGCATAGTGGTTAAGTTCACACACTCTGTTTCAGCAGCCTGAGGTTCACAGGTTCAGATCCCGGGCATGGACCTACACACTGCTCATCAAGACATGCTATGGTGGCATCCCACATACCAAAAAACAGGAAGATTGGCATAGCTGTTGGCTCAGGGACAATCTTCCTCATCAAAAAACAAAACAAAAACAAAAACCTGGAGACATATGAAACTGAAAACACATTATACCAAAATATATGTGATGCAGCAAAAGCAGTACTAAGAGGGAATTATATAGCGATTCAGGCATACCTCAAGAAAGAAGAAAAATCTCAAATAACAATATAACACTACACATAAAAGGACTAGGAAAAAAAGAACAAACAAAGCTGAAAATCAGTGAAAGAAAAGAAATAATAAAAATCAGAGTGAAAATTAAGGAAATAAAAACTAAAAAGACAACAGAAAATATCAATCGAACTAAGAGCTAGTTCTTTTAAAAGATAAACAAAATTAATAAATCCTTAGCTAGACTCACTAAGATAAAAGGGATAAGGTTTAAATAAATAAAAACAGAATTGAAAGGACAATTACAATGAATACAACAGAAATACAATGGATTATAAGAGAGTACTTTGAAAAGCTATACACCAACAAATTGGATAACCTAGAAGAAGTGGAGAAATTCTTAGAATTATACAACCTCCCAAAACTGATTCAAGAAGAAACAGAGAATCTAAATAGACCAAGTCTAGTAAAGAGATTGAAACAGTAATCAAAAACCTCCAAAACAACAGAAGTCCAGGACCAGATAGCTACTCTGGTGAATTCCATCAAACATACAAAGATTTGCTACCTATTCTTTGCAAACTATTCAAAAAATTGAAGAGGAAAGGATGTTTCCTAACTCACCTTATGAGGTCAACATTACCCTGATACCAAAACAAGACAAGAACAACACAAAGAAGGAAAATCATATGCCAAAATCATGATGAACATAGATGCAAAAATCCTTAACAAAATATTAGAAACTTGAATACAACAGTACATTAAAAGGATCATATATCACAATCAAGTAGGATTTATTCCAGGGATGCAAAGAAGGTTCAATATGTGCAAATCAATCAATATGATACACCACATGAACAAAATAAAGAATAAACATCACATGATCATCTCAATAGATGCAGAGAAAGCATTTGATAAGATACAGCATCCATTTATGATAAAAACTCTCAACAAAATGGGTATAGATGGAAAGTACCTCAAAATAACAAAGGCCATATATGACAAACCCACAGCTAACATTATACTCAACAGTGAAAAACTGAAAACTATCCCTCTTAGAACAGGAAGAAGACAAACATGCCCTACTTGAGTCTTCGCCAGAGCAATTAGGCAATAAAAAGACATAAAATGTATCCAAATTGGAAAGGAAGAAGTAAAACTGTCACTATTTGTGGATGGAATGATTTTATAGATGGAAAACCCTAAGGAATTCACCAAAAAGCTATTAGAAATAATCAACGGACACAGTAAAGTAGCTAGCAGTGTACAAAATCAACATACGAAAATCAGTTTCATTTCTATACACTAACAACAAACTATCAGAATGAAAAATTAAGAATACAATCTCATTTGTAATCACAACAAAAACAATAAAATACCAAGGAATAAACTTAACCAAGGAGGTGAAAAGTCTGTACACTGAAAACTATAAGGAGTGAAGTCAACATAATGGTGGAGTGAGCTCTTCCTTTAGTCTCTTCCTCGTAAGATACAACAAAAAGGACACTCACAAAGCAACATAGAATATTCACACAACACAACAGACATTTTAGAGATCCACACAACCATCCATCTGAAGGTGTATGTGCTGGACACCCTAGAGGCAGTGGAAGGAGGTAAGGGGGTCTCCTCTCCCTCCCCAAACAGCAGTGATCTAGGACACAGAACAGCATGCAGATCAGAGAGGAGAAGGGGGAAAGGGTTGCCCTCCACACGAACACCTTCACTTTAGGAGTTGCATCCCAGCCCACGGGAATGCTCCACACTGAGGAGGCTAACCAACTGTGGGGACGTCTTCACCAAGCTGAGCAGCTCAGGAAGAGACACAGTGAGTAGAGAGCAGGAGAAGCCTCGGGATCATGCACATGAAGAAAGTGCCCCTTCCTCTGCCTGGTGCATCTGCTCAGCTGATTGGACATGGTAGGGGACCCCCATGAGAGTGCCTCCATGCCTAAGTGTGTAAGGCAGTGGTGGCCAGGGGGCAAACACAGACAGGCCCTGTCAGCACAGTCCCAAAGGAGAGACACAGCTAACAGGAATCATGGCTGGCTCAGAATACACAGCTTCTGCACCCCCCAACAGTGGTGGCAGGTGGAATCTGCAACCAGATATTACCACTATGTGATGGAACAAATCCACTCCATCAAATAGCATGTAGAGGTTTATTAACAATCGAGACCAGAAGGAAAATGAGAAGTACCTAGAAATCAATCCTGAAGTCACAGAAATTTACAATCTAAACGACAGAATTCAAAATAAGTATCATAAAAAAACTCAACGAGTTACAAGAAAATTCAGAAAGACAGTTCAATGAAATCTTGAATAAAATTAAGGAACAGAGGATATTCTTCATGAAAGATATTGAAACTATAAAAAAACACAACAAGAAATGTTAGAGATAAAAGCACAATGAATGAGATAAAGAAAAATCTGGAGTCATTAAGTAACAGAAGTGATATCATGGAGGACAGAATTAGTAATTTAGAGGACAGAAATATAGAAATGCTTCAGATGGAGGAGGAGGGAGAACTAAGACTAAAAAAACAATGACGAAATTCTCCAAGAAATATCTGATTTAATTAGGAAATGCAACATAAGGGTTATAGGTATTCAATAGGGTGAAGGGACGGGAGAAAAGAGCAGAGAGCTTGTTCAAAAAAACTAATAGTTGAGAGTGACATCAGCAACATGGTGGAGTGAGCAGTTTTCTTTGTCTCTCCCCCTTCGAACTACAACTAATTGGACATTCATCGTTCAACAAAGGATATCTACACAGCACCTCAGGATGCCTGAGAGACCCACACTGCTATACATCGCAAAGTGGATGGACTTCACCCTGGGAGGAGGTGGAGATAGGTGAAAACTCTCTGACCCCCAGACAACCTAGTACCTGGAAGCGACTCTCTACCAGCTGATATGCTCATAGCATCCCCACAGCACTGAGGGCGGGCGTGCACTTGCATTGGTGGGGTGACTGTGGAAACAGGTGACTACAGCCCTAAGCACCCTATGATTGCTCCTTAGCCCAGTGGGAAAATCCTCAGTCCCACAGCAGCTGCAGGGCAAGCCTCTACTCAGCCTTAGTGGAGATGCCCCATCCAGCAATCAGAAGGCTGGGAGGCCCTGAAACAAAAGGGGCTCAGCCAGCCGAGCAACCTGCCAACTGCATTTAACACACACAGCCCTGCTGCAGCCCCGAGGGGGCAAGGGAGACCCAGAGGGACCATGGGAGCGGGTAGTGACAAGTTGGAGCCCCAGCATGACACCTCCTTGGTCCAGGGGGAAAATCCAGACTCCCACAGCAGCTGCAGGGAAATTCTCTACTCGGCCTTAGTGGAGAGGCCCTACCCAGCAATCAGAAGGCTGGGAGGCCCTGGGGCAGAAGTGGCACAGCTGGGTGAGCTAACCACAGGCTGCATTAGCTACCCATAGCTCTGCTGCAGCCCATAGTGGACCAGTGAGGTTCTGCGGGATCTGACAGTGGCAGAGCTGCAAGGCTAGGTGAACCTGCTCCTGGCCACTGTGAAAGCCCATAACACTGCTGCAGACCCTAAGGAGGGAGCATATCTAGGCAGTCTGCGAGAGTAGACACCAGCAACCCGTGGCCCCCTTGTGATTGTTCCCACAGCTGACAGGAGACCCCACAGGGCCACTGCGATCATGAGGAGGGGCCCAGGCTCTCTCAGGAACAGCTGACAGGGATCCTGATGGGGGAAGATTACACAGCTGCTGCCCCCTCCCCCACCAGTAGAAGCAAGTGGAAACAGTAACCAAACTCTGTCTATCTGTGGAGGCACAAATACACGCCATAAAGCAGTATGAAAAAATATACTAAATCTCCAGAACAGAAGGAAAATGACAAGTACGCAGAAAACAATCCCAAAGACACAGAAATCTATAACCTAAACGACAAAGAATTCAAAATAGCTATCATTAAAAAACTCAATGAGCTAAAAGAGAATACAGATAGATAACTCAACGAGTTTAGGAGCTATGTCACAAAAGAGCTTGATACTATAAAGAACCAATCAGAAAAGTTGGAGATGAAGAACACAATGGAGGAGATTAAGAAAAATCTGGACTCTCTGAGGAGTAGGGTCAATAATATGGAAGAGACAAAATTAGCAATTTTGACAACAAATATAGAAATGCTTCAGATAGAGGGAGACAGAGAACTAAGACTAAAAAGAAATGAAGACACTCTCTGAGAAATATCTGACTCACTTAGGAAATGCAACATAAGTATTATAGGTATCCCAGAGGGAGAAGAGAAGGAGAAGGGGGCAGAAAGCCTGTTCAAAAAAATAATGGCTGAGAATTTCCCAAACCTGGGGAGAGAGATGGAACTCCATGTAACAGAACCTAATAGATCTCCAAACTTTATCACTGTAAAAAGACCAACCTCAAGGCATACAGTAATGAAGCTTTCAAAAGTCAATGACAAAGACATAATATTAAGAGCATCAAGGCAGAAGAAAATAACCTAGAAAGGAGCCCCCATCAGGCCGTCAACAGATTTCTCAACAGATACCTTACAGGCTGGAAGACAGTGGAATGATATATTCAAAACTCTGGAGGACAAAAACTTGCAGCCAAGAATATTCTATCCAGTGAAAATATCCTTCAAATATGAGAGAGAAATAAAAACTTTCCCAGATAAACAAAAGTTAAGGGAGTTCATCACCACAAGACCCCCCCCCCCAAGAAATACTCATGAAGACCCTCATACCTGAAAAAAAAAAAAGGAAAGGGGTTACAAAACCCAGAGCAAAGGAGATAAGTAGAAAAACAAAATCAGAAAATTGCAGCCCTCCATCAGAATAGGCTAGCAAGTGCTAAGTATAACATTAAAGATAAAAGGAAGGGAAACACCAAGAATAAATATAATCTTGTCATTTTAACCACAAACTCACAACACAAGAAGGAAGAAGAAAGAAAAAAAGACATGACAATAACAAGCTAGAAGGGGAAGAGGAAAGGGATGGAATGGCTTAATCTAAGGAAATAAGAGGTTATCAGAAAATGGACTATCTCATCTATGAGATGTTTTATACAAACCACATGGTAAGCACTAAACAAATAACAAGAATAAAGACACAAGTTACAAAGAGAAAGAAAGCCAATATAGAAAACTACCTACCTGAATTGGTAGTCCAAAAATCATGGGACGAGGAACAAAGGAAATGGAGGAGAACCAGAAAACAAGCAATAAAATGGCAGCATTAGGCCCCCACATTTCAATAATCACTCGAAATGTAAATGGATTGTACTCTCCAATCAAAAGACACAGAGTGGCAGGATGGATTAAAGAACAAGACCCAAGAATATGCTGCCTCTAGGAAACACACCTAAGCCCCAAAGGCAAACACATACTCAGAGTGAAGGGATGGAAGATGATACTCCAAGCTAATAATGAACATAAGAAAGCAAGTGTTGCCATACTTATATCAGACAAAGAAGACTTCAAAGCAAAACGGATAAAGAGAGACAAAGAGGGGCAGTTTATAATGATAAATGGGACACTCCACCAAGAAGACATAACACTTATAAATATATATGCACCCAATACAGGAGCACCAAAGTACATAAAGCAACTATTAACAAAACTAGAAGGAGATATCAACAACAGTACAGTAATAGTAGGGGACCTCAACACCCCACTAACACCAACGGATAGATCATCCAGACAGTAAATCAACAAGGAAATTGTAGAATTAAATGAAAAACTAGGCCAAATGGACTTAATAGATATATACAGAACACTCCATCCAAAAACAGCAGGTTACACATTCCTCTCAAGTTTGCATGGAACACTCTCAAGGATAGACCATATCTTTGGAAACAAAGCAAGCCTCAACAAATTCAAGAGGGTTGAAATAATATCAAGCATGTTTTCTGACCATAATGCTACAAAACTAGAAATCAACTACAATAATAAAGCTGGGAAAGGGGCAAAAATGTGGAGACTAAACAACATGCTACTGAACAACCAACGGATCATTAAAGAAAGTAAAGGAGAAATCAAATATTACCTGGAGACAAATGAAAATGAAAACACGCCATACCAACTCATTTGCGATGCAGCAAAAGTGGCCCTAAGAGGGAAATTCATTGCAATACAGGCTCACCTCAACAAACAAGAAAAACGTCAGATAAGCAATCTCAAACGACACCTAAATGAATTAGAAAAAGAAGAACAAACAAAGCCCAAAGTCAGTAGAAGGAGGGAAATAAAAATAGAGCAGAAATAAATGAAATTGAAACAAAAAAGACAGTAGAAAGGATCAATGAAACAAAGAGTTGGTCCTTTGGGAAAATATACAAACTTGACAAACCCTTAACCCAGCTCACTAAGAAAAAAGAGAGAAGACTCAAATAAATAAAATTAGAAATGAAAGAGGAGAAATCACAACGAATACCACAGAAATACAAAAGATTATAAGAGAATATTATGAAATACTATATTCCAACAAATTGGACAACCTAGAAGAAATGGATAAATTCTTAGACTCTTACAACCTCCCAAAACTGAATCAGGAAGATATAGAGAATCTGAACAGACCAATCGCAAGTAAAGAAATAGAAACAGTAATCAAAAACCTCCCCAAAAATAAAAGTCCAGGGTCAGTCCTAGACGGCTTCTCTGGAGAATTCTGCCAAACATTCAGATAAGATTTAATACCTATCCTTCTCAAAGTATTCCAGAAAATTGAGGAAGATGGAGCACTTCCTAACACCTTCTGTGAAGCCAACATCGCCCTGATCCCAAAACCAGACAAGGACAACACAAAGAAGGAAAGGCAAAAGGCCAATATCACTGATGAACATAGATACAAAAATCCTCAACAAAATTCTGGCAAACCGAATACAGCAATACATTTAAAAGATCATACACCGTGATCAACTGCGATTTATACCAGGGACACAGAAATGGTTCAATATCTGCAAATCAATCAATGTGATATACCATATTAACAAAATGAGGAATAAAAACCACACAATCATCTCAATAGAGGCTGAGAAAGCATCTGACAAGATCCAACATCCACTTATGATAAAAACTCTCAATAAAATGGCAATAGAAGGAAACTACCTCGACACAATAAAGGCCATATATGACAAGCCCATAGACAACATCATACTCAATGGGGAAAAACTGAAAGCCATCCCTTCAAGATTCAAGAACAGGAACAAGACAAAAAGGGTGCCCACTCTAATCACTCTTTATCAACACAGTATGGGAGGTTTTTGCCAGAGCAATAAGGCAAGAAAAAGAAATAAAAGATATCCAAATTGGCAAGGAATAAGTGAAACTCTTGTTTGCAGATGACTTGATTTTATATATAGAAAACCCTAAAGAATCCATCAGAAAACTATTAGAAATAATCGACAACCACAGCAAAGTTGCAGGGTACAAAGTCAACTTACAAAAATCAGTGGCATTTGGGGCTGGCCCCGTGGCCGAGTGGTTAAGTTTGTGCGCTCCGCTGCAGGCGGCCCAGTGTTTCGTTGGTTCAAATCCTGGGCGTGGACATGGCACTGCTCATCACACCACGCTGAGGCAGCGTCCCACATGCCACAACTAGAAGGACCCACAGCTAAGAATATACAACTATGAACCAGGGGGGCTTTGGGGAGAAAAAGGAAAAAAAATAAAATCTTTAAAAAAAAAAAAATCAGTGGCATTTCTATAATCTAATAACGAACTAAAAGAAAGAAAATTCAGGTATACAATTCCATTTATAACCACAAGAAAAAGAATAAAATATCTAGGAATAAATTTATCCAAGGAGGTGAAAGACCTATACAATGAAAACTATACAACATTATTGAAAGAAATCAAAGAAGACATAAAAAATGGAAAGATATTCCATGCACATAGATTGGAAGAATAAACATAGTTAAAATGTCTATACTACCTAAAGCAATCTTCAGATTCAATGCAATCCCAATGACATTCTTCACAGAAATAGAACAAAGAATCCTAAAATTCATATGGGGCAAGAGAAGACCCTGAATAGCTAAAGCAATCTTGAGAACAAAGAAGAAAGCTGGAGGCATCATAATCTCTGACATCAAAATATACTACAAAGCTACAGTTATCAAAACAGCATGGTACTGGTACAAAAACAGACACACAGATTAATGGAACAGGATTGAAATCCCAGAAGGAGAAGCACACATCTACAGACAGCTAACCTTCTACAAAGGAGCCGAGAACATATAACGGAGAAAGGAAGGTGTCTTCAATAAATGGTGTTGGGAAAACTGGACAGGCACATGCAAAAGACTGAAAGTAGACTATTATCTTGCATCCTACACAATAATTAACTCAAAATGGATTAAAGATTTGAATGTAAGACCTGAAACCATAAAACTCCTAGAAGAAAATATAGGCAGTACACTGTGACATTAGTCTTAGAGGCATCTTTTTGAATATCATGTCTACTTAGACAAGGGAAGCAAAAGAAAAAATAAACAAATGAGACTACACTAGACTAAAGAGCTTCTGCAAGGCAAAGGAAACCAGGAACAAAATGAAAAGACAACCAACCAGCTGAGAGAAAATATTTGCAAGTCAAATATCTGAGAAGGGGTTAATTTCCAACATACATAAAGAACTCATGCAACTCAACAACAACAACAAAAAACCCGATCAAAAAATGGGCAGAGGATATGAACAGACATTTTCCCAAAGAAGATATACAGATGGCCAAGAGGCACATGAAAAGATGTTCAACATCACTAATCATTAGGGAAATGCAAACCAAAACTATAATGTATCAGATATCACCTTACATCTTTTAGAACAGTTATAAATACCAAGACCAAAAACAACTAATTTTGGAGAGGATGTGGAGAAAAGGGAACCCTCATACACTTCTGGTAGGAACACAAACTGGTGCAGCCACTACGGAAAACAGTCTGGAGATTTCTCAAAAAATTAAAAATAGAAATATCACATGACCCAGCTATCCTACTACTGGGTATTTATCCAAAGAACTTGAAATCAACAATTCAAAGAGACTTATGCACCCCTATGTTCATTGCAACATTATTCACAATATCCAAGGCACAGAAGCAACCCAAGTCTCCTGCTATGGATGAATGGATAAAGAACATATGGTATATACATACAATGACATACTACTCAGCCATGAAAAAGACAAAATTGTTCCATTTGCAACAACATGGATGGACCTTGAGGGGATTATGTTATGCAAAGTAACCCAGACAGAGAAAGACAAACACTGTATGATTTCACTCATATGTGGAAGATAAACAAACACATGGACAAAGAGAACAGATTAGTGGTTCCCAGAGGGGAAAGTGGTTAGGGGTTGGGCATAAGGAGTAAATGGGCACATATATATGATGACTAACAAATAATAACGTACAACTGAAATTTGATAATGTTATAAACTATTATGACCTCAATAAAATTAAAAGAACAACAAGACAAATCTATAGACATTATTGAAAGAAATCAAAGAAGACAAAGCAATGGAAGGATATTCCATGCTGATTGATCTGAAGAATTAACATACTTAAAATGTTCATATTACCTAAAGCAATCTACAGATTCACTGCAATCCCTATCAAAATCCCAATGACATTTTTCATGGAAATAGAAGAAAGAATCTTCAAATTTCTATGAAACAACAAAAGACCACAAATAGCCAAAGCAATTCTGAGAAAAAAGAACAAAGCTGGAGGTAGTTCACGCTCTGATTTCTACATATACCACAAAGCTATAGTAATCAAAACAGCATGGTACTGTCAGTAAAACAGACACACAAATCAATGTAACAGAATTGAGAGCCCAGAAATAAACCCACACATTTATGGACAGCTAATTTTTGACAAAATAGCCAAGAACATACAATGGAGAAATGGAAGTCTCTTCACTAAATGATGTTGGAAAAACTGGACAGCCACATGCAAAAGAATGAAAGTAGGACATCATCTTGCACCATACACAAAAATGCACACAAATGGATTAAAGATTTAAATGGAAGACCTAAAATCATAAAACTCCTAGAAGAAAACATAGCCAGTATGCTCTTTGACATCGTTCTTAGCAGTGTCTTTTTGAATATGTCTCCTCAGGCAAGGGAAATTAAAAGATGGGCAGAGGATCTGAATAGATATTTTTCCAAAGAAGATATACAGATGGCCAACAGCCACATAAAAGATATTCGACATTACTAATTATTAGGGAAATGCACATCAGAACTACTACGAGATATCACCTTATGCCCTTCAGATGGCTATTATTAAAAAGACAAGAAATAGAGCCTGGCCCCATGGCCGAGTGGTTAAGTTCACGTACTCTGCTGCAGCAGCCCAGGGTTTCACCGGTTTGAATCCTGGGCAAGGACATGGCACTGCTCATCAGGCCATGCTGAGGCAGCATCCCACATGCCACAACTGAAAATACACAACTATATACTAGGGGGCTTTGGGGAGAAAAATAAAAAATTAAAAAACAATAAAAATAAAAAAAGACAAGAAATAACAAGTGTTGGATACAATATGGAGAAAAAAAATCCTGGCACACTGCTGGTGGGAATGTAAATTGGTGCAGCCACTATGGAAAAGAATATGGAGATGCCTCAAAAAAATAAAAATAGAAATACCATATGATCCAGATGCTCCACTTCTATTTATCCAAAGAACACAGAAACACCAATTCAAAAAGATGTGCACCCCTATGTTCACTGCAACATTATTCACAATAGCCAAGAGTTGGAAATAACCTAAGTGACCACCAACAGACTAATGGATACAAAAGATGTTATATATAAAAACACATTGGAATACTATCCAGTCATAAGAAAGGATGAAATCATGCCATTTGCAACAATGTGGAGGGAACTTGAGGGTATTATGCTAAGTGAAATAATTTAGATGAAGAAAGACAAATATGGTATGATTTCACTCACATGTGGAACACAAGCAAACAAATAAACACATAGATACAGAGAACATATTGATGGCTACCAGAGGGGAAGCAGATTCAGGGAGGACAAAAGGAGTAAAGGGATATGTGTACAGTGACAGATGGCAACTAGACTTTTGTTGGTGAACACAATGTAGTCTATACAGAAGTCAAAATAAAATGACATTCACCTGAAATTTATACAATGTTACCTCAATAAAAACGAAAATCCCAAAGATCAGTCATAAAACTGTTGGAATTAATCAATGATTTTAGTAAAGTGGCACAATACAAAATCAACACAAATAAATCAGTTGCATTCCTTTATAGTAAAGAGGAAGCATCTGAAAAAGAAAACCATGCCACTCACAATAGCATCAAAAACAATAAAGTGCTTAGGAACAAATTTAACAAAGGAAATGAAAGATCCTTTCTGAAAGAAACTGAAGAAGACACAAACAAATGGAGAGACTCCTGTGTTAAGGGATTGCAAGAATTAATATTGTTAAAATGGCCATACGGCCCAAAGCTATCTACGGATTCAATGCAATCCCCATTAAAATACCAAAGGTATTCTTCACAAAAATAGAAGGAACAATCCTAAAATTTGTGGAGAGTCACAAAAGACCCCAAATATCCAAAGTAATCCTGAGAAAAAAGAACAAAGCCAGAGGCATCACACTTGCAGATCAAAGTATACTACAAAGCCATGGTAATAAAAACAATATGGCACAGGCACAAAAAGAGACACATTGACCAATGGAACAGAATAGAGAGCCCAGAATTAAACCCCAGCCTATATGGTCAACTAATATGTGACAAGGGAGCCAAGAATACCCAATGGGGAAAGGATAGTCTCTTCAACAAATTGTGCTGGGAAAACTAGAGAAACACATGCAGAACAATGAAAATTGGACTATCTTACATCACTCACAAAAAATTAACTCGAAAGGATGAAAGACTTAAACATAAGACCTGATACCATAAACCTCCTAGAAGAAAACATAGGGAAGAAACTTATCGATATTGGTCTTGGCAACAATTTTTTGGTCATGATACCAAAAGTACAAAGAACAAAAGGAAAAATCAAACTGAACAGTATCAAACTCAAAAGCTTCTGCACGGCAAAAGAAACAATTAACAAAATAAAAAGACTAACTACAGAATGGGAGAAATTTTTGCAAAGCATATATAAGATAAGGGGTTACTATCCAAAATATATAAAGAACTCAGTCAACTCAGTAACAAAAAACCAAAAAATTTAATTTAAAAAATGGGCAGAAGAACTAAATAGACGTGTTCAAAAACGAAATTAAAATGGCTGACACATGAAAAGACGCTCAACATTACTAACCATCAGGGAAGTGCAACTCACAACCACAATGAGATTATCACCTCACACGTGTTAGAATGGCTATAATCAAGAAGACAAGAGACAGCAGATGCTGGCAAGATGTGGTGAAAAGGGAACACTTATACATTGTTGGTGGGAATGTAAATTGGTCCAACTACTATGAAAAATATGGAGGTTCCTCAAAAAATTAAAAATAGATCTATCATCCAATCCAGCAATTATACATCTGGGTATATACTCAGGGGAAATAAAAACAGGATCTGAGCAAGATATATGCACTCCTATGTTTATCACAGCATTATTCACAATAGTCAATATAGGGAAACAACCCAAATGCCCATCAACAGATGAATGGATAAAAAATATGTGGTACATTTACACAATGGAATATTATTCAGCCATGAGAAAGGAATATATCCTCCCATTTGCAACAACTTGGAAGGACACTGACCACATTATGCTAAGTGAGATACATCAACAGAGAAAGACAAGTACTATATGATACTACTTATATGTGGAATATAAAAAAGTTAAACCTGTAAAAAAAACAGAGAGTAAAATGGTGGTTACCAGGGGATGGGAGGGGATAAGAGTGATGGTATTAAAGAGCACAAACTTGTATTGAATAATAAATAGGTCATAGAACTCTAATACACAGTATAATGAACATAGACACGTTATACACCTTAAAATTACACAATGTTGCATGTGAAATTTATTCAATAAAAAAATAAATGTCTATCACCTGGGAACTGAGTAAATAGACCATGAAACATACAACAATGGAATACTATAATATTGCAAAAAAGAAAAATTACACATACTGAAACAGAAAGCTGTCAAAGATAAATTGTGAAGTCAAAAAGAAAGTTGCAGAATTATTTATGGACATGTAATATATATTCACATATATGTGCCTAGGTTGAGCTGAGGGTTGGGCTAAGGCCCTTTTTGTCAGGAGGTTTGTGGTAGTGAAGGTGAATAGCAAATAAGGCATTTCCTCTTAGGTCGACTTCAAAGAAGTGGTTGTGTCCAGTGTGAGTCATGGCCAGAGCCCCACCGTTATTCCTTCCATTTCTGAAACATCCCAAACAAAAGTTCTGGCTGTGGTTGACAGCTAGCTGATCTCTATTTTCTAAATTCATTTTATTCCCTTGCTATTCAAAATGTGGTCCACATGTAGGGAGGGGGAATCCAGACAGAGTTAAGCAGACTCTGAATTGAAGAGAGAGAGCTGAGAGTGTAGGGGGATCAGGCATCTGGAGTTCAAAACACAGAGGAGAGGGATATGTAGAGAGAAAACTCCAGAGATCTACTGAGGAACCCCCATGGGGATTCAGCAGAGCACTGATAACCTCCTTGTGTGAATAAGATCCTCAAGTCCAGGGAAAGAACAACCCAAAAGTATTAGAGCACTTGGTATTCACACAGGACCACAAATAGTTCCAATCCACCAATCAAAACCTCAAAACTCATGGAACATTGGAAAGAGTTATCAGAAGGGTCTTTCATCAGTAGTGGGTAATAATTAGCCCTAGACTAAACAAGGCTCTGGTCTCAGCTAATAAACTTAAAAGCAAGATCTGAAAGGATAAAGCTATTCCCAAGTAATTTAATGCATCCCAAAACCAAGCTCAAGAATATTTATGGAAATACAAAAAATAAGCAGGAGCCAAAAATGTAAATCTCACAATCTCTGGTATATTAAAAAAATAACAGGCATGACCCACACCTATACAAGTGATTGTTGACAAATGTGCATGAGTTATTCATTGAAGAAATGATAGTATTTTCAACAAATGATGCTGGAAACACTGGATATGCAAAATAAAGAAAGAAAAGAACTTAAAACCTCACCTCACATGACACACAAAAATTAACTCAAAGTGGATCACATTTAAATGTAAAGCCTGAAAATCTAAAACTTTTAGAAGAAACATAGGAAGAGAATCTTTGTGGCATGTCTAATATTTCTTAGACATGATACCAAAGAACAAATAGGTAAATTGGACCTCATCAAACCTAAAAACTTTTTCTGTGGAAGACATTAAGAGAATGAAAAGACATGACACAGACTAAGATAAAAACCCTGTAAAGCATATATATAATGCAGGACTTAGATTCAGAATATTTAAAGGATGCTTAAAACTAAATAATAAGAAAATACCATCCTCCCCTCAAAATGGGCTAAATATTTACATAGACATGTCAACAAGAAGATATATAAATGATCTAAAAGCACAGGAAAACATGCTCAACATAATCATTCATTAGAGAAATGCAAATTAAAGCCACGGTGAGACACCAGTACACACTTATTAGAATGGCTAAAATTAAAAAGACAGACCATATCAAGTGTTGGTGTGGAGACTGAGAAACCAGAACTTTCATACACTGCTTGTGGGAATGTAAAGCGTTACAACCACTGTGAAAAAAGATTAGCAGTTTCTCAAAAAGTTAACGTACACCTATCATATAATCCAGTCATTTCACTTGAAGGTACCACGGAAGGGAAATAGAAACATACACATACAAAAATATTTGTATATGAATACTCACGGAAGCTTTATTTGTAATAGCCCAAAACTGGAAACAACCCAAATGTCTATTAGGTGAATAGATACACAAACTGCTATAGCCATATAATAGAATACTGCTTGGCAATAAAAAAAAATGAACTACAGAAATCTTGGAGTGACATCAGCAGGATGACAGACTCAGAAGCTCAAGGCCCTCAATTACCCATGGAAATGTTAAAAAAAAAAACTAGAGAATAGGTAAAATAACTTTATAAGAGTTCTGGAAAAACAGTCAAAGGTCTACAACAATCAAGTGAATGTCCAATCAAGGAAAAGCTACATTCAGATGGCAGGAAATAACATGGCATTTTTACTCACCCTTGCTCCACCTCCTTCGTGGCACAACAGGGCATGGTCAGAGTAAGTAGAGGCCCAAATTTCAATTCCCTCCCTTGAATTAGAGGAAACAGAACAGATCTTATTTGCAATATCCTACCCTGTCTGGGAGCTGCCTGAAGGACTGGTCTGTGTTGCATCCAGCTCTGAGTTCAGATGGGAGGAAGCAGCATAGCTCAGATCTCAGGCTGGGAAGAGCCTTGGGAAGCATCTGGCACTGCTCATGAAACCTGCAGGGAAACTAGAGACATGCAGATGTCTTGGGCAAGATATTACAGATAGAGAAATAAACAAAATCTCTAAGTCCCCAAGAAGAGGCTGGGATGAGACTCTGGGAAATTAAGACATTTAAAAGAAGCCGTGTATATGGGAGAATTTAAAGAGGCACACACACAGGCCCAGGCAAGATGCAGGAGCAGAAAAAACTGGGAAGTCTTTAGGTCTTCACTGCAGGCTGAATCCAAAGCTTAGAATATGATCTGCTAATTAGTGAAGGTCTTCCCCAATGGGAAGCCCGTCTGCAAAGACTAGGATTGTGAGGAAGCAAAGACACTAAATTGCAAGAGAAAAAATTTTAATAACTGCTTTAAATATACTCAAAGAGCTAAAGGAAAACATGCACGAAGAGCTAATGGAAATCAGGAAAAAAATATATGAACAAAATGAGAAAATTAAAAAAGAGAAATATAAAAAGGATCCAAATGGAAACTCTGGAGATGAAAAATGCAATATACGAATTGAAAAATTCACTATAAGGGTTGAACGAGAGACTTGAGAATGCAGAAGAAAGAATGAGTGAACTTGAAGATAGGTCATTTGAAATTATTGAATCTGAGGAGCAAAAGGAAAAAAGAATGAATAAAAGTGGATCTAGCCTAAGGGACTTATGGGAAACCATCCAGCCAACAGATATGCACATTATAGGAGCCACAGAAAAAGAGAGAATGAAGGCAGCAGAGAGATTTTTCAAAGAAATAACAGGTAAAAACATTCCAGATTTGAAGAAAGATATAGATCTACAAATCCAAGAATCTCAATGAACTCCAAAAAGACCCACATCAAACGTATTATAATCAAACTGTTGAAAGCCAAAGCCAAAGAGAGAATCTTGAAAGTGGCAAGGGAAAAGTGACTCACAATGTGCAAGGGATCCTTAATAAGATCACCAGTAGATTTGTCAACAGAAACCTTGCAGACTCAAAGCAGTTGGAGGATATAAAGTGCTGAAAGAAAAAAAAACACTATCTACTGTAGTTTTATAACATATTTTATATTAGGAAAGTGTGATACCTCCAGCTTTCTTCTTCTTAAGATTGATTTGCTATTCATGGTTTTTCATGGTTCCATATGAACTGTAGAATTGTTTTTTCTATTTCTGTAAAAAATGTCATTGGAATTTTGATAGGGATTGCATTGATATTGTAGATAGCTTTGGGTAATACGGACATTTTAACAACATTAAGTCTTTCAACTTATGAACATGAGATGTCTTTCTATTTATTTGAATCTGGTTTAATTTCCTTCATCAATGTTTTGTAGTTTTCAGTATACAAGTCTTTCACTTCCTTACTTAAGTTTATCCCTAAGTATTTTATTCTTCCCGGTCCTATTATAAATGGGATTGTTTTCCTAACTTCCCTTCCAGATAGTTCACTGTTAGTCTATAGGAACATAACTAATATTTTATGTTGATTTTGTATCCTACAACTTTACTGAATTCATTTATTAGAAGAAAACATAGGTGGGAGGCTGGCCCTGTGGTGTAGTGGTTAAGTTTGGCATGCTCCACTTCAGCAGCCTGGGTTTGTGGGTTTGGATCCTGGGCACGGACCTACACCACTTGTCAGCCATGCTGTGGAGGCAACACACAGAAAGAAGAGAGGAAGACTGGCATGGATGTTAGCTCAGAGTTAATCTTCCTCAAGCAAAAAAAAGGTGAAGAATAGCAACAGATGTTCACTCAAGGAAAATCTTCCTGAGCAAAAGAAAAGAAGATGAAAACATAAGGCAAAAGCTTAATGATATTGGATTTGGCAATGGTTTCTTGGATGTGACACCAAAAGCACAGAAAGCAAAAGAAAAAATTGATAAATTTGACTTCATAAAAATTAAAACTTTTCTGCCTGAAAGAACACTATCAACAGAGTGAAAAAGCAATCCATGGAATGGGAGAAAATATTTGAAAATCATATATCTGATAAGAGATTAATATCCAGAATAGATAAATCAACTTTACAACTCAACAACAACAAAATAACTTGATCAAAAAATGGGGAAATGACTTGAATACACATTTCTCTAAAGGAGATATACTAATAGCCAATAAGCACCTGAAAAGATGTCCAACATCACTAATTTTTAGGAAAATGCAAATTGAAGCGACAATGAGACATCACTTCACATCCACTAGGATGGCTATTATTAAGAAAAAACAGGAAATAAGTTTTGGTGATGATGTGAAGTTGGAAAACTTGTGCGTTGCTGGTGGGAATTTAAAACTGTGCAGTGGCTGTGGCAAACAGTATGGCAGTTCCTCAAAAAGTTAAGCAGAGAATTACTATATGATCCAGTGATTCCATTCTGAAGGTATATACCTTCAAGAACTGAAAACAGCAACTCATACAGTTATTTGTACACCCATATTTATGACAGCATTATTCACAGCAGCCAAGAGGTGGAAGCAACCCAAGTGTCCATTGATGGATGTATGAATAAACAAAATATGGTATATACATACAATGGAATATTATACAGCTTTAAAAAGGAATGAAATTTGAACACATTCTACAACATGGATAAACCTTGAAGACTTTATCCTAAGTGAAATGAGCCAGACACAAAATGACAAACATTGTATGATTTTACTTACATGAGGTACCTAGCCAAATTTATATAGACATAAAGTAAAATGGTGGTTTCCAGGGGCTAGGTAGAGGGGGGAATGACAAGTTATTGTTTAGCAGGTATGGAGTTTCAATTTTGGAAGACAAAAATGTTCTGGAAATGGATGGTGACGATAGTTGCACCACAGTGTGAATGTATTTAATGCCATTGAACTCTACACTTAAAAATGGCTAAAATGACAAATTATATGTGTATTTTACAATAAAAAAGTGAACTATTGATACATACAATAAAATAGAAGAATTTCAAATTATGCTGAAGAAACAAAAGAAAGTATATGCTGTATGATTCCATTTATATATAATTATGGAAAATGAAAACTAATTCATATTGATAGAAAGCAGATGAGTGGTTGCCTGGGTGAGGAAGTTGGCATGTGTATATATATGTTAAAACCTGTGATTCTTTGTCTTGATGATCTATCCATGGTTGAGAGTGGAGTTTTAAAGTCTACAACTATTATTGTATTGCTGTTTATTCCTCCTTTTAGTCCTGTTAGTATTTGCTGTATATATTTAGGTGCTGTGATGTTGGGTGCATAAATATTTACAATTGTTACATCTTCTTGATGGATTGATCCTTTATCATGATAAAATGACCTTCTTTGTCTCTTTTGACCATTTTTAGCTTAAAGTCTATTTTGTCTGACAAAAGTAAAGCTGTGCTTTTTTTTGGTTACAATTTGCTTGAAATACCTTTTTCCATCCCTTCACTTTTAGTCTATGTGTGTCTTTGAAGCTAAAGTGAGTCTCATATAGGTAGCATATTGTTGGATATTGTTTTTTAATTCATTCAGCCATTTTATGTCTTTTGATTACATAATTTAATTCACTTACTTTTAAAGTAATTATTGTCAGGTAGGGACTTACTATTGCCATTTTGTTAATTATTTTGTGACTGTTTTGTAGGTTCATTGTTCCTTGCTTCTTATTGTTCTGTCTTCCTTTGTGCTTTGATGATATTTTTTATAGCTTTGTGCTTTGACTCCTCTATCATAATCTTTTAACTACAAGTTTTTTCTTTGTGGTTACTGTGACACATATAAAACATCTTATATTTATAACACCTTATTTTAAGCAGATAACAACTTAACTTTGATAGCATTCCTAAACTTTATACTTTTACTGTCCCCCCATTTTAGGTTATTGAGATTACAATTTACCTATTTTTTATATTGGGTATTCAATAACAAATTATTGTATTTATGGTTATTTTTAACACATTTGTTTTTTAACTTTTATACTACAGTTCTAAGTGAATTATGCACCACCATTATATTAGAGAATCTGACTTTGACTACATATTTACCCTTTCCAGTGAGTTTTACACCTATATTCATACGTTTTTACAGTGTTAATTAGCATTCTTTTATTTTTGCTTGAGGGGTTCCCTTTAGCATTTTGTGTAAGGCAGGTTAATCTGACTGTTTTTGAAAAATATAATACAAATACATAGGACAAGACTGTTAGGATAAACAGTGAGTTTTATTTGCTGACAATTCCCAGTTTTGGGTTTTTTTAAAAGATTTTTCCTTCTTCTCCCCAAAGGCCCCCAGTACATAGTTGTATATTCTAGTTGTAGGTCCTTCTGGCTGTGCTATGTGGGACAACAACTCAGCATGGCTTGATGAATGGTGCCATGTCCATGCCCAGGATCCAAACCAGAGAAACCCCGAGCCGCCAAAGCAGAGCGCACGAACTTAAAAACTCGGCCATGGGGCCGGCCCCGTAAAGTTATTTTAAAATATTTTTTCTCAGTTTTACTTAATATTATGGTAAATATCAATCAACATAACCCACATATAAACTAAAGCTCTTCGGGGTCCTCAATAATTTTTAGAAGTGCAAAAGTCTCCTGAGACCAAAAGTTTGAGAAATGCTGCTCTTGGTGAACCTCAAGCACGCACACGCACTGGATTATCTCTGATGTCCTTAAACCCCTAAAAAAACAAGATCCTAGACAAGATCTATGACGTGGGTTTTTGTAGGGAGAGCAACTAGAATGAGGATCAGGAGATCGATCTGGGACCCAGTGTTTGAGCCACTGCAGGTTATAGTGTGCACATAAGCTGAGTGTGATATCCTTGGAGCCACAGAAAGACAACATATTACAAGAAGCACAATGACAGATCTGCTGGGCAAGACACTGGAGAAAGGGTCAGGAGAATTTCCCAGGTTCTCTGGCCAGAGGTACCACGAATGTTGGGACATTTGGTGAGTCAATTCCCTTCTACAGGACTGAACTGACCACTAAGATGAAATCAGGGAAACTGTCCAGCTATCCTGGAGTGATGTGGAGCTCCAAGATCCCAGCTGGGCAAGCACTCTGGGTTTTCAGCAGGGTAGGAAGGAAGGAACTCTGTTAAGGCCAAGGAATTATTTTAAGTATGAATGAAAAAGTTGAACAAAACAAAAGGAAAATTGCATTCTATTGCTTACTCTGATATATTGATAGAAAGGAAGGAGCTCTACTGAGTGCAAGGTCACCATTAGTTCTTATTATCAATGTTATTTATTGAAGTCCATTGGTGCAGGTAGAATACAAAGGTCACCCAAAATAACAGTCTTCTTTCTTCTAGGGAACTAGGGGAAATCACCAGTATCCAGTGCCTGCTGCTGCTTTCTTTCAGTTTTCTACTTCATTATTATCAGGTTTTCAGAGGGAAATTATCTTCTGACTGTTCTCATTCTCTCAGAAGTAATTTTATTTTTGAATCTTTTCCTTTGCCTGAGGTTAGTTTTAGTCAATGCCCATGGAGGAGTTGTTTTGAAGTTAAAAGGGAAAGTTAATATGAGTATTTATCATTGTTAGTCCTGTCGAGTCAATTCCAACTCCTAGTGACCCTGTGTACAGCAAAGTGGAACACTGCCCGGTCTTTTTCACTCCATCCTCTCCCCTTCTGGCACTGTATCAGACTATGCTCCACTACTATTCATAGAGTTTTCATGGCCAATTTTTTGCAAGTGGGTGGCCAGGTCCTTTGTCCTAGTCTGTCTTAGTCTGGAAGCTCTACTGAAACCTGTCCACCATGGGTGACCCTACTGGTATTTGAAATAACAGTGGCATAGCTTTCAGCAACACAGCAACATGCAGTCGCCATGGTATGACAACTGACAGATGGGTGGTGTGCCTCCCTGACCAGGAAATAAACCCAGGCCGCCATGTTGAGAGCACTAAATCTTAACCACTAGACCACCAGGGCTGGCTTAATATGAATGTAATAGGCAAAAAATCCCTATTTGGATTTTTGTGCCTATTTTAGAGACCTACAGGAAAAGCAAGAGAAAAGAATTTGAGCCTATTTTGGTTTTTAATGGCAGCATCTAATTTCTAGTCGCATCTTTGCATACACAAATAAATTTCCCCATCTTTTTCCACTCATTAGCCAGTAGATATTTACTTAGCACCCGCCAGCGACAAAAGAGCAGTGAAAGATAACATGATAAACGTAACACAAGTTGTTTCAGGGTCATGAAAATGATGATGGAGCATTTACGCTGCCACTTAAAGCTGTGTAACTTTGGGCAAGTGACTTTGTCTCTGAAACAGTTTCCTTTAGGGAATGTGTGAAAATGAGGAAGTGAGATGCCATACATAAAGTGCTTAGTATACTGCCTGGCACATAATGGAAGATAATCAAAAAAGCCTGCCCTCTCCTCAACTCCAGGTTTTGTGCCCTAATCGTTACACCTCCTGGTACTTGGGGAACATAAAATATGTCTCTCAGTTCAAACTTTATTGTGAAAAGAATAAGCACATTACCAATATTGTCATTCTCCTGGGGGGTGTTGTGTGAACAACTATATTTTAATGATATAGCATAGGCACCATACCAGTTAAGGTTTAAACCAGCCAGTATCTGAACCACAGAAAACCGCTATGTATAAGGGAGGATTCACTGAGTGTTACGAGCACAGTCATTGAGGGGCTGGCCCCATGGTCGAGTGGTTAAGTTTGTGTGCTCTGCTTTGGCGGCCCAGGGTTTCACCGGTTCAGATCCTGGGCGCAGACCTAGCACTGCTCACCAAGCCATGCTGTGGCGGCGTCCCACATAGCAGAACTAGAAGGACCTACAACTAGAATATAAGGGAAAAAAAGGATTGGCAACAGATATTAGCTCAGGTTCAATCTTTAAAAAACAAAAAAGAGCACGGTCACTGAAATTAGACAAACCCATATGGGAATTTTGGTTCTGTCACTAATTAGCAATATCACCTCTGAAAGCTTTCTTATCTTTGTTCAGCCTTAGTTTTTCCATGTATCAAATAAGGACAATAAATATATCAGAGATTTTGTAGAGTTAAGAAGGGAAATTAGCACACATTTACATTATATATAACCTTCAGCACCATTTTTGTGCTGCAGAATGATTAGAGTGATATAATTGGGACAGGGATGAAAATATCATCCATTTTCATGTTATGGTGCATGTATATTCCCGCTTCCTGTTTTCTTACTCTCTTGGTCAGCAGCAGAGAAGAGAATTTGGTGTTGGTTGTATGCCTCAAGTTACAGAGAGACATGATCCCACAAAGGAACAAAGCAAAATAATGATTCTGCCCAACAGAATACCATAATGAGCGGCAGGCAATCTGGGTCCCAGAGCTGTATCCGCCACATTCTCACTTTACGACGTTGAGTAAGTCACCTGACCCCTCCTTACTTCATCAGAACAGTAATACTACTACCTAGCCCTGATGGCAATCCAGAAGGAGCATAATGAAGAGATACTTGCTCAGTTTTATACTAAAATAATTACAAAGCTAGAATAATTAAAACGTATATAATTTAATGAAATACAACAGAAAGCCTGGAAGGAGATCAAAGTATTTATAAGTGCTTATTACAACAAAAGTGGCATTTTCAAATCACTGGGTAAAGAAAAGAATTTTTAAATTATTTTTATTAAATATTCAAAAGAAAATAAAGTTAGATTTCCCTCCTCGCATATTATATAGGATATAATGTCAAATGATAAAAATAATATTTAAAATTGTATAGCCATTAAGATCCCAATATTTAATAAAAAAGCAAAGAAACAAAACCTCTATCATGCTTATACTTACAGAGCATTTGGGAAGAACTTCATATGTGCAGTTTGAATTGGTTCATTTGAATCGCAAAGTTTGCCTGATCAGTGGTGGGATGTGTGAATGATGACTGAAGAAGAGACCTGCTCAAATTCAATGCATTGTTTCTATCGCAGTTTGAAATATCTCAAAGACCATACATTTCATTCAAGAGATTTTTGCATGAAGAAAATTCCTGGTGGCAAAGGCTGTCCAAGGAACTAATTTTTAGTTCTCAACTTACATTTTAAAGATGAGGAACTGCCCTTTCAATATCTAGGACCTTGTACCTCATTCATTCATTCTTTTATTCACGTAATAAAGGAAACTTCAGTTGTGACTAAGTGCTCAGTTATTTACACTGTAGGATTGTAGATAGTAGTGAGGGTCTCACAGCAATTATTAATCAATTGTGTCCCTTGATACTGGAAACATATTGCCTTAACCAAAGGGTGTACAGAACGTCAGTTTCAGGGGAAAGAAAAGATGTCTTCATTAGCCACTTTTTGTTCCAATGACAGAACAGTCCCTACTTGTCTAGAGAGGTATGACTCAATAAGAAACCATAAACCATTTAACAATCAATTGCTTCTGTGGATGGTTAAAGATAAAAACAGTAACTTCATTATTCTTTGCTTTTGACAAGACTTATTTGGTAGACTTTTTTTTTTTAAAGAAAATCTGATGTCTGAATGTAAAACAAGTCTTTGCATTGCCAATAGTGTATGCAATGACCATCTGTGACCTTCCACTTCCCTTGACTGATTCCTTCAGAGAGCAAAGCACCTTTTTTCTTCCCTTTATACACTTTTAGGGCATGTGTCTATCAGGTTTCTTGAGTTCTGGCTGTTTAGGAAACGTACACATTCTTGTCAGTCTCCCAACACCTTGAGAGATCATCCCCCTTAATCACCTTGATGAGGTAAGGTCCGGGCCTGCTTAAATATCAGATTTACTCTGGGAATTACTGTAGATTTTACCTCAGACTTATACCTACCTTTTTGATATTTTTGTAACTCCTAGACTAATATGGGTGCTTGAAATTTGACTTTGTATCTTGCTTCAGTAATTTATCCCTAGAGAAGTACTATTTAATTTATATTTTCTTTATGGGTATATGCTCTTCTGTTTGTACAACAAACGCTTCCTTATCAGATCTTCTTCCTATGTTTATAACTTTTATTACACAAGTAGTATTTGTTTAACTAAGAAAAATTAGAAATAAGTAAAAAAATAATAAAACACTCAAGTCCCTCCTGCTATAATCAGTTAGATTTTTGGCATGTCATTCCAGTTTCTCTCTTTGTATGTAAGCTATTATTTTTCAAAAAGATCATGCTTTAGTAAGTATAGGTCTCTATTTTTAACTCATGCATAATACCTCATGTTGTGGAAATATTGTAAATTATTTAACTAATCTATTCATGGATATTTGGAATATTTATCGGTTTATTTAAAAATGCTGCAATTAACGTATTTATACATGTCTTTGCTCACTTTTATGAATTTTTCTGTAGGATATTGATCTACTATCATTTGAAAGTATGGACATTTGTTTTTTAATAGACATTGGCAAGTGACCATTAAAAGGGGCTATACCCAATTATCCCCTTCGACTGCCAATAGTATATGAAATTGCCTATTTTCTGCAACACTGGTTTTCAAATTTGACTGCACAGAATTGCCTAGGGAGCTTTTTAAAAACGTTCAAGGCCCAAGTTCCTCTCCAGATTAATTAAATCAGCATCTCTGGGAGCAGGAGCCTAGGCATTCATATTTTCTAAAAACTCTCCAGATGATTACAAGGCAACCAGGGTTGGAAATCAATGTTGAACACCTTCACCAATGAAAAATGTTTTACTTAGACCTAGAAATTCTACTTCTTGGAATTTTTCTAGAGGAACACATGCACAAATGAGTGTGTGTACACTCCAGGGCTCTGGTTTTGGCAGAAAGAAGATAAAGCAAGGGAGTTGAGAACCCTGGCATTAAATCACAGAAAATAATGAATTTGGGACTTGTATTCAATACTACTACTTACTCTGGCCTGCCATGTGTGTGACGTACTTCTTCGAAAGCGGACTTCATGTAAGTGCTCAGACCATATATTTCAAAGTATTACATAGAGCCTTTAATAAATTATGCAAAGCATGAGCACAGGGGAATCTTTGGGTACCATGAATAAATTTCCTTCAACTGCAAGAACTTAGTAGACACTAACACTGTCAGTGTTACCAATATGCAGAAAGGCAATTCAATCATTAGATGCCAGATTCTTTTAAAAGACAGATGGATGGACGTCTATAGAAGTGGTCTCAACAATTTCTAACTGGCGAAACCTTTTCCCAAACACACTCTTAATCATAACCCCAAAGTGAAGTTTGCAGGTGGTATAGAGCACACAGATCCAACCCACTCACCCTCCCTCTGAACCTTTGCAGTGCCTTCTGAAGCATTTTCAGGTAATCCTAGAACTGTCCCCGGTTAGAGCATCCCACTGGTATGCTGGAAATGGGTTACAGGTGTGCCAGAGACACTGCTTCCCTCAGTCCACAGAGTGGTTGCAGCACGGAATGGGGCAGCTGGAGTCACTGGGGCTGATGGCTTTAATGGAGAACAGATGGGTCTGTTTATCCCAGTACGAATATTATCATTTTCTGTGTGTGCCATGACATGATAAAGATTAGGAAGCACTGATCTAGACAACAGAAGTATTCAGTATATAGCCACAGCTATAAAATAATGGTCCTGGTGTCCTTGTGTTACTCACAAACTGGTTCTGAAGGCAGTTCCAATGTTTCAAAGAATTAGAGCATAAATGTATGGCTTTCCATGGGGGCCACTGTAAAGGATAGTATTTATATGCACTTAGTATTAGTATTTATATGCATTTTGACATTTGTTAATGAGTGCAATCGATATCATACTGTCATACTGTCTAGAATCAAGACAGTTCTAACAAAAGATTAATGCTTTGTATTCTTAAACCAAAACAGCACAGCTATACATAAAAGTTACATAATATAGCATGGGCCTAGTGGAGCATACTCTCTCCAATGCAATATTCATCTTCTATTTTCACATTAAAATGACATTCCATCACCAAGGAGCAGAGGGAATAGCACTTTCTTGATTCAAAGCAAAGCACCTGGAAACATACTATTGTTTTCTGGATCATTATTGCCTCTGACCATTGCTAACACACTAGATATTTTGTCTATTCCTGACATATTTTCAGGCTTTCCCCAAAGTACCTAACTGGGCTGTGGGGAGAAGAGTAGCAAGAGTCTCCCCTTCCCACATGGAGGATTAACAACTTCTGGAGAAGTTCCAATCCTATAATAAGTCATTTCTAAATCTCTCTTATTGAAGCACCCCATGATTCTCTACAGTGTGTGTTTTCCTTCTCTGCAACCCAACTTGTTCAAATACAGGCATGTCCCTGGTGGTTTGTGGCTGAAGGGCATTGGCATTTATGATCTTTGACAAAGCAGTTCCACTTCAAGGAATTTTTCATACAGAAATATTCAAACAGGCATGAATAAACAAGGATGCATCAATTTCCACAGGAAAAAGAATATAAGAATATGCCAAAGAATATGAAAGAACACATTAAAAAGTATGTTGCATGAAAACTACAAAATGCTGCTGTGAGCAATTAAAGGAGACCTAAATAAGTAGAAAGACAGATTTTATTCATGTGTCAGAAGATTCAATATTCTTAAGGTGTCAAGTGTTCCTCAATTGATCTATTGATTCAAAGCTGCCCCAATCAAAATCCTAGCTGCAGTTTTCGTGGATATTAACAACCTGATTCTAAAATTCATATGGAAAAGCAAGAGTAAGAATAACCAAAATAACTTTGGAAAATAATAAAGTTAGAGGACTAACACTGCCCGATTTAAAGACATTATAAAGCTATAGTAATCAAGACAGTGTGGTATTATAATTAAGATACACAAGTAGGGGCTGTCCCCGTGGCCGAGTGGTTAAGTTTGCATGCTCCGCTGCAGGCGGCCCAGTGTTTCGTTGGTTGGAATCCTGGTCGCAGACATGGCACTGCTCATCAAACCATGCTGAGGCAGCGTCCCACATGCCACAACTAGAAGGACTCACAACGAAGAGTATACAACTATGTACCGAGGGGCTTTGGGGAGAAAAAGGAAAAAAAAATAAATAATAAATAAATAAATAAATAAATAAAAAAGATACACAAGTAGATCAATGCAACAGAATAAAGACTCCAGAAACAGACCCATACATACAGGGACAACTGATTTTTGACAAAGACTCAAAAGCAACCCAGTGGGGAAAGAAGAGTCTTTTAACCAAGTGTTGCTGGAACAACTGGATATCACTATGCCAAAAAATCAACCTCAAACAATAACTTGTACCATACATAAAAAACTCAAAATGGATCACAGACCTAAATGTGGAACCTAATACTATAAAACTTTTAGAATATAAAATAAAGTCTTTGGACCTTGGTTAGGCAACAATTTCTTATATATAACACCAAAACATAACTGGTAAAAGAAGTGTTCTGCATCAAAATTAAAAACTTCTGCTGTTCACAAGACCTTTTTAAGAGAATAAAATACTTACACATACTTCACGCAAGATATATGGATGGAAAATATGTGTATGAAAAGATGTTCAACATCATTAGTCATTAGAGAAATGCAAATTAGAATTATAATGAGATATGGATAAAATTCAAAAGATCAACCATACCAAATGTTGGCAAGGATGTGAAGAAATCAGAACACTCATACACTGCTGTGGGAATGTAAAATGGTACAACTACTTTGGAAAATGTAAAAGTTAAGCACATACTTACCATATGATCCAGCCATTCTACTCCTAGGTATTCACCTAAGAGAAAAGCAAAGCATACATCCATAGACAGTTGTACATGAATGCTCATAGCAGCTTTATTTGTAATAGCCTAAATCTGGAAACCAAACAAATTCCTATCAACAGGTGAATGGATAAACAAATTGTGGTATAACCATACAGTTAAATGCTACTTGGCAACAAAAAGCAAAGAATTATTTATACACACAACATGAACGGATCTCAAATAATTATGTTGAGTCAAAGAAGCCAGACCCCTCTTCTCCCCCGCCAAAAGAATACATGCTGTATGATTTGTTTTATATAAATTACAGAAAATGAAAATGATCCTATATTGTCACACGCAGATCAGTGGTTGTCTGGGGGTGGGGAGACACAGGGAGAGGTGGGAGGGAGGGTTTACAAAGGGGCATGAAAAAACTTTTGAGGATGATGGATATGTTCACTATCTTGATTGTGGTGATGGTTTCATGTATGTATACATATGCCAAAACTTATCAAATTGTCTACTTTAAATATGTACAGTTTAATATATTCCAATTATATCTCAATAAAGCTATTAAAAAGCACATGGCAGATGTGTATAATACTAAATTGGAAAGATAATTGGAAAGATGAAAAGGCAAGTTGCAGAATACTACAGTCCTATTGTTGCAAAAGAATAAATTTGTGCACATTGTTGATTAATAGAATATGCAATGAAAGATTAATGCACTATGCACCAACTGTGAACACAGGAAAAACATTAAGTGACTCAAAAATATGCTGCAGAAGTGTATTTATTGACATGGAAAGACATTCACAATATACAGTTAGGGGAAAAGTAAGTTACAAATAACATTTATAGTATAATCTTGTTTTAGTTTCTTAACTGTTTAAAAATCTCAAAAGTATATAACCCAAAATTTTCACACACTGAGACATTCTCTTCAGCTCAGACAAGGGGTTGTAATTCCTATCATGAGTCTTAGAGAACCACAGTCATAGCCTAAAAGTCCTGGCAATGCTCTCTGGACCATAAAGACTTCCAGGAATCACTATCATGTACGTTGAGGCAGCAGCTTCTCTTCTGGGTTTCCTGTTCTGTGTTGATGAAGCTGAAGCTTTGGTCTAAATTTCTCCAGTTAAGTTTATCCTCTATAGGTTTAGCCAGTACAAATGCACAAAGTGGGCTTGCCTACTCGTAAATGGAGCCCTTTGGCCTTTCATATGACACATAGGAGAATAAACTATAAACGGTAAAAAAAAAAAAAAAAATTAAGGTATGATTTTGCAAGGAGGAAGAAAGCAATTATCTTTTTAAATGTAATGTATGAAACAGTGCACAGAATTGATTACAGTTCTTTGGAGGAAAAAGTACATACGGATTGAAAAAGATAGGATATATAGCAAATTTTATTTACTGATGACTCCAAATCTACATCTTACTCATTCAACAGTTTTGGTCATCTGCTGTTTCCCAGACACTGCCAGTTGAAATCCACACACCCATCTGACTTTTCTCTTGACTCCCAGCCAATATAGCCAAATGCCTAATGGATATGTGCATTTGGAGGAAGTTAAGAATTGCAAGACTGGCAGACATTATCTACAGCAAAACTGAATCATTAAAACCAGTCTCCAAGCCTTGAGGGCCACTACCTAAAGAAGTGAAAGAGGACTGTAAGGTAGTGTGGTGATAACGAGTTGTGGTTATCAGAAAAACATGGTATCAGACAAAACAGCTATGCCATTTGCCTGCTGTGGGAATCTAGGAAAAGTATTTAACCTCCCTAATTCTCATTGGAGTTGACTGAAAATAATGAGTTATAATAATAAAAAAATACCAGTACCTAGCTCACAGTACCATCGTGAGAAGAGGAAAAGATCCTGTAAAACATAGTGCCAACACAGTATGTGACACAGGAGTAGGTACTCGGGAAATGTTTCCTCTCTATACCTACACCTCCTTTCTCTTCTGTGAGATGACTTTGACATAAATGAAATAGCCTAACAGCATGAGTGTTATAAACGTAGCCATAAAATTTAAAAAATGAATATTACATTTTATCTCAGATTCAGGGCCATTTCTGTGTTGTAAAATGAGTTATCTGATACAGGCAGAATCCAGGAAAAACAGTAATTCCTCTTACATTAAACAATCTATAGCAAGCCCTGCCTTCTTTACGTATTGAGTGCATATTTGGCAATGAGTGTGAGTGTGCGTGTCTGTGTATGAATGTATGTATTATTAATTCTCTTTTTGTGTGTATATGCCTTATTTCTGCAATTAGATTCTAAATTCAAGATATTTTCTTTTTTGCCTCTTGAAGCTACACATGGATCTAAACAGATACTAATGAACAAGTTAGCGTACTGACAATGAACTGGTTCACTACCTTAAGTAAAATGTTAAAAAGCTCCCCATCTACACAACATAAAAATCAATAGCTGTTTTCAGCTCATGGTGTAATATTCATTTGATACTCCAAAAATGGCTAAGCTCAAACCTAGAGATAGTCACAGGTAATATCATCTTAAAGATGTAATTTGTAACATGCACACTGTGATAACCAAAATGTTATGCACAGCTCTGGGAAGAACTAGCTTATTAGAATTTGGAGATTATTAAAAGTATTCTCTTTTATTTCTGGTTCATTTTACATTGTTTCAATAATCACTTTAACTTCACGGAAAATGGCCATGAGTGTATTATAACTCAAGTGATCGACAACTACAATTGAGCCCTTTCTGATATGCTCCTTTATGTTAATAAATATGGCCACGGCACTAACAAGATTGGCTTTTGCCTCTTTCTGGTTAAAGATGAGCTTTAATGCTGCTAACGCCTTTGAATTGATCATGTCTCTGGCTGCAGTTGGATTTTCAGACATGTTCAAAAGCACTTTCAAAACCAGATTTCTGGTTTTACGATTTCCCAGGGATAGCAAATGGAAAAGCTCTGAAAAGTAATTGGCAACAATGTAGTGATGGTCAGAATCAGTAGTCAGTTCCCCTAGTATCTTTAATCCAGATTGTTGTCCAGGTGAATTCAAAGGAAAAGATATGGTTTCCTTACACATATGCTTAACATGTAATTCAATCTTGCGTTGTCTTTCATCCCCAGAACGGGGATTCAGAGTAATTACAGCCTTTTTTCTTATTTCAGAGGATGGAAAACTGAGCAAGCTTTCAATAAGCGTCACTACACCCACCTCGTTAATGAACTCCTGGGCAAATGGATGAACATTAATGATCCCCATTGCAATTTGAGCTATTTTATGAATGAGAGGATCAGTAGTTGACTTCAGTAAGTTAACGAGTTTTTCAAATTCCTCAGAATCCATGTAACATTCCATTTTGCAAGGGCAAGCAAATGGCTTAATCCCATTCACCTCCCTGATCCTGATTTGACGTCTAATCTCCTCTATGGTCTGGATGCAAGGGTCAGAACCAAATGGATACTCAGGGATAGGCTGTGAGCATGAGGGAGTGCTCCTAGAAGGGCTTGCTGTTGCCACAGGCAAAGAATGGGCATTTTCCTCAGCTGAGGCCAGGACAATATATGAAGGAGGCTTTGTCTCAAATGGGGCTTGGGATCTAAATCCTAACACTGCTGGAGTTACAGCAGGGGCTTTGGGCCAGATAGTTACCTCAGACCAGTCCTTGGGCCTACTTTTTTCATTAATTTCATCCACAGGCTGAGGCCTAACTATCCTGCTCACAGGTCTAGGATTAGGGTCAAAACTAGTTTCATCTCCATCCCAAAACCAGTTCCCAATAACATTCTCTTCTTCCTCCTCCTCAGCCCCTGGCCTAGCCTTGCAGCTGGCCCGACCCACAGGCTCCAACTTCTCAGCACAGGACAGGGGACCACTATCAGCTTTATCTTCATCCTTAGCACTAGAATGATTACCCGCCTCTTCGCCATTCCAGAACCAGGAACCAACACTGCCCTCTTCCCCAGCCCAGAACCAGGCATCAATACCAGCCTTATTTTTACATGGGGACCTGGACTCAGCACTAGCCTCAGCCACAGAACAAAACTGAGATACTCTAGTGGCCTCACTTTCAGCTTTGGGACTAAAATCTGCTAGGGCCCCTTTCTTCGTCTTAGTAACAATTCTGATCTTAGACACTGCTTTTGTCTCTGCCACTGCATCTGCCTGAGACCGTGTCTTGGCTATTGCTTTGGCTTGGGTCTTGGCTACAGATTTGACTATGCCAGAAACCTCCCTCTTTGCTTCAGCTGCTATACCAGCCCTTTTTTCAGTTTTGGCCTTGTTTCTACTCTCATTCTTAGCCCCAGCCATGACTGAAGTCCAGTTATATAGATAGCCCTATACAGTCTTGGTCTTGGTTCTCAACGTGCCCCAGGTCCACGTCTTAACACACTTTCACGGATCAGAGAGAAACTTTGTAGCAAGAGTTGAGAGTCTACTGTCAGTTCAGCACTCATACAATCTCCTTTTCAAAAAGACAACCTCTGTCAATGACATAGACAGAGGGCAGAGACACTCAGGCTGAGGGAAGATGATGGCTCCTGAGTGCAGACCTGTTGAAGGTGATGATCTTCTGCCACTCCAAGGCCACCACAGCCACCAATGGAGATGGACCTGGGGTGGAAGGAAATGGGCTTTGAGTCTCTTCCAACTGTGCTTCTCTATGCAGACAGCCACACAGGATAGAAGAAAGTAGAGATGAATTGTGTGGTAGGAGAAGTAGAATAGTAGCAAACTCTGTTATCTCATTTTATCTTTTCCACACTCCCACTAATGCTCAACAGTGTCCTACCCAGGCACTACCACACTCTTTCTACATCAAATAGGAGCAGAAATGATGAGAAAGCTTGCTGAAAGTCAGAGAGGCTAAGGAGTGTCCAGTCCCTTTGGTACACACTACTATTCTCTACAGGTCTATCCAGGTAGGCCTCACACCAACCTGCATTGATCTGGTGCAATTTTCTCCTCCCTCCTTGCTTCCAGTTTTCTTAAGCCCTACAGCCAACTCACAGGCAGACCTATGGACAAAAAATACAGGAGGGGCTGGAATTTTGAGTATTTGGCACACAGACACGCACTCTGGTTTCTAAACCCAATACCTGCCATTCCACATCTAGAGCTTCAGTAATATAACCTTTCTGGCCTCCTTGGTCCTCCTCATGGGTCGTCCCCCGCTACACACACAATTCCTGGGTATCTATCAATTACCCAATAGGCACAATCCTGGTTCACTCCATCCCCATTTCCTATACACAAATGTGAGGGCAGAGGTGTCTGCAAAGTTGGAAGACAATGGCTCCAAGATATGATCTGGTCTCACCCACTTGCAAACACCCAATTCCCATCCCCAATCAATAGGCGTGCTCATCTTCACACTCACCTTGGATCCAAATGAATAGTTTTCGTTCTCTTTCTTAATTAAATTCAAAGTAAACAGCTACCTACAGATTTCTACAGAAACCTATAAAGGAAAAAAACCTATGGACAGACAAAAAGGCAGAGAAGAGAACACAGAAGACATTAAGTTGGCCCAACACCCATGACAAGCGTTATAACATAGGCTTTTGTATATTCAAGGCCGTGTTAAACGTCTCCCACCTGTCTGCTCCTCCCAAATGATTTCCCATTCCTTTCCCCAAGACCTGCAGCTTATCTAATTAGACCTCTTCCCAACTCTGAAGTTAGTCCTTTTCCCAGCAGAGGCCACAACTCTTTCCCTGAACAAAAATACCAGGCACAAGAGTGGGTATTGGAACACAGGCAACTGTATTCAGAAACCACGTATCGAAGATAATAGGGACTATTACTTCAATACCATCTTTGCACGCCCCTGCCCATTCCCCTTCCCTGCATACATAGATCCTACCTCATTCACCACTTATGCCAGCCAGCCCACACACAGCAGGGGTCCTCAGGAGATGCTATCCTTCCCACCAAAGAACAGTCCTCTAGCCAGAAAAGAGTCCCGCCCTACAGAAAGAGGGAGGGACATTCAGCAAGACACCCAGAGAATATGTTGACAATGGTAGAAAAATATCAGGTTAATGGACAGATAACCAGAATTCAGGGTCTAACTACTCCTTTTCAAGAATCAGGAAATGAGTAAATAAAAGTCTTTCAACTCCCATAGTTCCTCAGGTAGTCACCCTCAGGAATTCCACAAAATCTGTGGGATTGCTTCTACACCAAAATGAGAGGGGCTGTGAGAGGTGGACAGAGATGGAGTTTGGGTCTCCAGAACCAAAAACTGAAGAAACAGACTGACTTCACGCCTTCTAAATTCATCCTTCAGAAAACTTTCCCCCTTATTCTGAACAGCCCTTCCCACACCTCAACATATTAAAGGGGGCTGGGTGTTGAGAAAACAGATCCCTAATGAGAAAGGGGAATTAACTACACTATTTACATGCATCCTTCCTGTAAAAGTCAATCGACTCTTCAGCCTGTCAGTGGCTAGCATTAACTGAGTGCAAAACCTACACATGGAAGGCAATAAAACTGTGGTATTCAGAGGCAAACAGATATTCCATTTTGGTCTCTTCACAGTCTACCCACTCAGGTCCCCTTTAGCTGAAGTCGCCAGACCTACCGCGCAGACAGGAGACTTCGGCATTAACAAGCCGCCAGTGGGAAGCGACAGCACCCCGGACGCGGGGCCCCACGGCCCCTTTCCACAATCCGGGCCCGGAGGACCCAGCGCCACTGGCCCGCTCCCGCCGGCCCGGCGCCGAGCTCGCGCGCCCCCCACCGCGGCCCCGCGGCCTCCCCGCGCCCCCCGCCCCCGTCCCCGCCCCGCCATTCTCCCGCAGCAGCCCCCCAGCCCTCTCCCCCGCACAGACACCGCCGAGGGCGGGGCGCGGCGCCGAGAAGCCGGCTGCGAGCGCTAGGCGCCTCCAGAGGAGCCCCGGGAGCCTCTCGGCAGCCTCTCCGGCGCCCCCGCGCCCCGGCCCGCGCCACTCGCCGCCGCCGCAGCGCCACGGCTCCCCCGGCGCTGGCCCGCTGCGCACAGCTCTCGGCGACCGGCTCCGACCGCCTCGGCGGCTCCTCGCCAGGCTGCCAGCTGGAGGGCGGGCTGCACGCCGGGCAACGGCGGGGCCACCCCCGCGCCCCCACCACACCCCCACTTGCCTCTCTCGACTCAGGCCCAGGCCGCCGGCCTGCCCTCCTCTCCGAGCGCCTCGCGCGCCTGCCCACCGCCCTCCGTGCGGCCGACTCGCACACAGGCGGCCCGGCCCCCGCGCCGCTGCACCAAAACGGGCAGGGGCTGGGCAGGCGGCGGCACGAACCGCTCGCGGCGAGGGGTGTCGGGAAGGGGGGCGGAGGGATACGGCACCAACGGGCTCGACGCCCCCTCCCAGGCCCACCGTAGTTCCGACCCAGAGGGGGCGGGGCCGGGAGGCGCTCCCGCCAAGGGGCGGGCGGAGGCCAGCCCGCCTCACTACACCTCCGCGGCCACCTACGTGGCGACCACCCCCTCCTTTCCGCCACTACAATAGAGGGGACCGGCGGGTGGGGGCCGCTGGGGGCCAGGATCGGGAGGTCCGGAGGGGCCGCGTCGCAGGGAGCAGCGGATGGACACAAACAGCCCTTCGGTGGGTGGGTGTTTGTGTGTGAACCCCCAGAATGCTCCCTGGCTGCCCGCCTCCACCTCCCCTTGCGCCCACCATCCGTCCAGGACGCTGATGGGAGAGGGTCCCTGAGGACCGCAGGTTGGGAGGCGAGAGGCCATTTAAGACCAGACCGCCCCCGAGGTTCTGGGGGCCCCTACCAAGTTCTTCTTTTATTGCTTCTGGTGGCTGCGGGGAGGTGGGAGGGGGTCCCATGGAGGCCTCACTACTGCCCCTCTTCCCGAGGAAGGCACACCTAGACCTCTGACTCCAGCGAACAAACCGCTGGTCTGCGCCCACAATCATTCATTCTTTCTGCCACACTGCTTTCTTTCTCATTCGAAATGGTAACACACTGGACCATTTCGCGGTCCCCACAGTTGCCCAAGAAACAGGGCTTTCCCTGTCAGGACCCGCACCGGGTCATACAAGCCTCTTTCTCTGTTGCCCCACTGCCACGTGTCAGGCACCAGGTAGGGCTGCGCCTGGCTTCTCTTCCACTGTTCTGTCAGGTCTTCTGTGGCGGTCACATCCCAGCTCTCCTGATCTTTGGCAGTGTGGAAATGGGGCAGAGCTTACAACCAGCTTGGATCTCAGCCACCTGCCCTACACACCTGTCTACTTTATCCATTAGAGCTGTTAACATATTAATCATACTTATTTTAAATCCCCTGATAGTTCCAAAATCTGCATCATATCCGACTCTGATACCGACTCTTGCTTTATATCCTCAAACTGTGCTTTTTCTTGCCTTTTAGTGTTCCTCATAATTTTGAGTTGAAAGCTGGATATGATATACTGGGTAATACGAACTGAGGTAAATAGACCTTTAGTCAGTTTTATTTTAAGCTGGCTAGCAGTTGGGCTGTGCGTAATGTTTTCTGTAGCCGTAGGTGCCAGAGTCTCCTTATCTCTTCCCTCTTAACTTTGGGATTCCCTAATTACTTCTTGCAGAGAGAGTCTGCATCTTGCCGCTCCTTCAGCTGTACTCTACTGTTACTGTTACTACTGTTACTGGAGGCCTGTTAGTATGATGATAATGTGTGGAGGAAAGGAAGTGTTCTATAATCTTAAAACTAAATTCCAGTCTTTTCTGGGCCTGTGTCCATAGGCTGTGACCTTCACAAGTGTTTCTTAGCCTCTTTCTACCCCTTATGTGAGAATGGAAGGCTAGAGTGAGCAGGTAGGGAGAATGACTCTCCCTCAGCTAGGGGAAGGCTCTGCGAAAGTCTTTTCTACTGGAGAGTAGGCCTTTGTTACGGAGGAGGCTCTGAGTGTATTTCACAAGAGTAAACTTCCCCTCTCACTGCCAGAGCCCTGAAGGGATCTTTCTGGGATCCTCACTGTGAGAACCTGCCAGAGTTCCTGGAGGTAAAGCCCACTAAACCTTTAAGACTGCAGGTCCCCGTGGGATCTCTCTCTCTCATACTATTCCACACTCAGTTTCCAGCAATTTGTCACAATTACCATTTAAGTGTTCTTACCTGTTTATGTCTCTAGCAGTTTCTGCTCTATGTAAGGATACGCTGTGACTCACAGGATTTGTCATTTCTCCAGAATTTGGGGTGGTCATTTGCCCTGTGACCTCAGTTCTCTGATGGGTCTAAGATAAGTCATTGACTCTCGGTTCAGCTTTTTTTCTGCTTATAAGTTCAGGATGAATTCCAAGCTCTTTATATGTCAAAACTTAAACTGGAATTCTGGCCTATGGACTTTAATGGGGTAGCTAAAGACTAGTGAACATAGCTTTTGTTCTCTTCTTTTCAGGTGAACTTCAGATCTGGGAATAAAGTTGCCCTTGAAAACCTAGCTGCTCCACTAATATTAGCTCTTTGATCTCCCAGGTATAGAAAATTTACATGGCTCCCTGAACCTGGCATTTCAGCCCCCAAATTCTTAACCTGGAGTGTAGATTAGAATTCAGACTTCCTGAATCAAAGTTCCTGGTGGTGAAGTCTGAGCAACTGTGACTTAACCCTAGGAGAAAAAAATCATCTCTGTCACCACCACCACTCCACTAAAAGGCAGTGCACTCTATTACTAGGTACTTGCTTAGACTAGAGCAACCAGTTTCTAAGCCCTGGAAGCACTTTCTAAAGGGAGGCTGCATGCTAGAGTAGGGACTCTCTCCTCTGAGCTCTACCCTGGAACTTCGCCAGACTTCAGAGCCAGGCAGTCCAAAGTTTAAATAGAGACTTTGCCACTATTTGTGTCACTTTGAAAAAGGTACTTAAGTTTTTATAACTCAGTCAATTCATCCCTCAAAGAGGGCTGGTAATAACTACTTCACAGGATTCTTGTGCACACTATAATGAGAAACTATCTGATATTCTGAAATACCTGTATGTATCAGGTCTTTCTAGTTCCTTTTAAAATTGTGATATCATATTATGGGGTCAGCTGAGGAAAGTAGGAAAGAGTAGATGAGAAGTCCATGGTGGCTTTTAGATGGCATAATTGCTAAGACATTGCCACTGTGCTCTTTGTCACTGTAACCTCAGTGCTTTGTATACTCTGTGTTGCTTACTATAACCCCTTACTAAAAGAATGTCATTTTTGCATAAGTATGCCTCCCTGTTCCTTGTAGTCATGTACCACAGAGGCTGATCCCAGTTCCAAGAATAAGTCTGCTCGGTCTAGGGGTAATCCATCCCCTTGGTACTCTCTGGTTCAGGAAGGGTGGTAATCTAACTCTGCTCAATAAGACATTCAGAGAAGATTGCAGAAGGACTTCTGAAGAAAGTGTCCTCTCTCATATGAAAAGATTATCAGGAAGGATTGTCTGCTTTTCTTCCTCAGGAAGTTGCTTCACTCCTAGGATTATTGCATCCATCAAGCTGGAAGGTGATATTGTGAAGGGAAGAAGAAAGAGATGGAAGACAGCTGAGTCCTTAGCTGAATTAAATAACCATCAAGGCTGCCCTACCTCAGTACTTCCAATCTGTGGATAATAAATTTACTAAGTTAGTTTTAGTTGAGTTCCTTGTTATATGAAAATGGAACAAACAACCCTACATGATATGTATGCTCAGGCAAACAACAACTCTTCAATGAGTAATAGTTCCTGACTTTTGTCTCTCAGTGAGCACCTACCTCTTAAAACCAGTGGCAGAACAGAAGTCTGACAACTGTGACTGGCTTTTGTTTTGGATTGAAAAGGAAAGCTTCAGGCAGAAAATTTAAACTCTTACTTATCTAGGGAGTTCAGAGGTACATTAAATACTCGAGCTCATAAATAAGCCAAGTTTCAGTTCAGAGAGCCATTGTGTGAAAGTGCACTCTTGTAAAATATCCATAATGTAAACATAGCAGAGGTTATCTGCTTTCAATTCAGGGGACTATACTGAGGTTGAGAAAGATAAATTCATAGTGTCAATAGTCAGAAAAGTTTGGTTAACTTTTTCCAGATGCACTGCACTAAGTAACAGGTATAAAAAAAAGGTGGATATTTGAGATTTATCAAGAGCTGGGATTTTACGAGGACAGTGGACCCAGGCACCAGAGGATGAAGTAGGAAAGTAGTAAAAATGATGGACAGTGATGGACCATTAAGTTGGGAAGGAAGGAAAAGCTGGAATAGACTGATACACTGGGAGAATGGGATAAGGGACAGGAGGTCTAACAACACTCAGGTTTAAGTTTCTTTATGAATAAAGTACTTTGCTACAAGCTATAAGGAACAGAAAATATGATGATGATGATAGTGATAGTGATGATGGCAGCCTTTAGTGATAATTAGCACTAGGGGGCTATAGATGTAGCATAGTGGTAACGCACGTCAGCTCCAGATTCAAACTACAAAGGTTTGAATCTCAGCTCCTCTGCTAACCACTCAGTGAGCTTGGCCAAGTTACTTAACCAGCCTGTGCCTCAGCTTCCTCATATGTAGAACGGAGATAACAACAGCACCTACTCCATACGTTTGTTTTGAAGATTAAATAAGTTAATATTTAGAACCCTTAGAAGAGTATCTGGCACATACAAAGCACTCAATAAATCTTAATATTAACAATAATTACTATTATAAGTAGTAAAAGGCTCAAGTCTTGCAGAAAACAGACTGGTGTTTGATTCACACTTTCAGAGTCTAAGTTTCTTCTTCTGTGCTACCTGTCCCTCACACTATTTCTTATTCATAAAAAAAGACTCCAGTACAAGGCATAAAGAAACAAATGCTAAAATAGGGGCAAATAAAGTACTATGTAAGAGGCCAGTCTGGTGGCGCAGCAGTTAAGTGCACACGTTCCACTTCGGCAGCCCAGGGTTCGCCAGTTCGGATCCTGGGTGCGGACATGGCACCACTTGGCAAGCCATGCTGTGGCAGGCGTCCCACATATAAAGTAACAGAAGATGGGCATGGATGTTAGCTCAGGGCCAGTCTTCCTGAGCAAACAGAGGAGGATTGACAGTAGTTAGCTCAGGGCTAATCTTCCTCAAAAAAAAAATACTATGTAAGTACACAGGATGGAAGAATTACTTCCTACCAAGAGGAAAAGAGTAACAGTACGAGTATCAGAAAGAATTCAAATAGGCCCTAGCATTTAAGCTGAGCCTAAAAGGATGAATATATTTCCCATAGGCACAGAAAGGATTGTGAGAGCACTGAAGACTGAGGGAACAGCCTGGGGTAAGTCACAGAAGTAGTAACACACAGAGTATAGTTGGGGTGGGAAATAGCAGGCAGTCCAATGTGGCTTGAGTGCAGGCAAGTGAAGCAGGGCCTGGACTAGGGTGAGGCACCTGAGAGTGAGTGATTCCTTAAACTGTATCCTGATCTCATTCTAGTTCTGGCCCTGGCTTAGAAGAATGTGTTGGGAGATGGAGATTGAACGGTGGAATTGTATAGAAGGGTGCAGGGCCTTGAAACCCCCCATAGGGAACCTGATAGTACTGTATAGATGAGACCCCATTGGAGGTTGCTCTTTTGAAATTGAGGGCAGAGTAGAGGGTCAGTGGGTGCTAATATTCCAGCTGTGCCATAAGAAGATACCTTTCTTTCATTCATGACTGGACAGATGACAAATCCACTCTAATTTTATTCCCAGGCAGCAACATTTTAAGTCAAGTGACATCTGAACAGACCATTCTATTTATTACGAGATAGCCCATAATATATATCCAGAAAAGGGTCAGAAACAAAAGGGCCATATGAGTGATGAGATTTTTACTTTACATGCCAGGAAGAACTGAGGGATGATCCTGGCCCCTACAAGTCCTACCCAAGGAGTGATCAAAAAGGGATAATCATCTTCATGCTTAGACAAAACACACCCCCGCCCGCCCCTCCCCCCCCCCCCTTACCCTGCCCTTTGGCTGAGATTGAAAAAATCCACAGGCATGAATTGGTTAAGTATCTGCTTCAGGATGCACCTGGGACTTAAGAGGTATCTGGTCAGGCCACAGTGTGAAGTTCCACAAATATAAACGCAGTACTCCCAAGAGGAATTCTAGGCTGAGGAAGCTCTGATAAGAAAAAAGAGTTATAAAGAACTTTAAAAATCATCTAAATTGCAAATGCATGCCACAAAAACAGATGCCGCTTTTTTCACCCATAATACATTGGTGGGCTCTGCCTCCTTCATTTTAACTTGTTCACGTATGACGCATAGGATCAGAGGTAGGTTTACAGACTTTAATCTAGGGGTGGCTGCTAAAAATAGGGATGCGTGACACCATTGTTCTGACATAAATTCTTTGACACCAACTACCTAGAGTTAAGCATCAGACTCCACAGGTTTAAGTGTGCGGTCCCCAACAAAACTGCCCCCACTTCAGATCAGATGCCAGTTAGGACTCTTGGGTGGCCAACCAGACTTCTGACTGAACAGTTATAAATTCAGAGGTTCCCATGACCCCCTCAAGTTTGAGAATTTACTAGAAGCACTCACTAAAAGTGCTATACTTAGAATTATAGATTTATTATAAAGGATATACATAGGACAAGGTCTGGGAGGGTCTTAGACACACAGGTTCCATGCCCTCGTCCCAAGGATTCAGGTCACATCACCCTCCCTGGCTATCAGTGTGTTTACCAACCAGGAAGCTCCACTGAGCCCGAGTTTTCACTGGGATTTCACTACCTAGGCATGATTGATTAAATCACTGGCCATGTGATTAAACACCAAATCCAGCCCTCCTCCCCTCTTTGGAGTTCAGGGTTGGCCTAAGGTTCCAACTCTAATCATATGGTTGGTCCTTCTGGTGACTGGCCCACATCCTGAAGCTATCTAGGGGCCCACCATAAGTCAGTTCATTAGCATAACAAAAACACGCCTATCACTCAGGAAATTACAAGGCCTTTTGAAGCTCTGTGCCAGGAACCCAGGACAAAGGTTAGATATATTTTTTCTCATACCACACCATGTTTGAGGTATTCTCTTTTGGCAAACTCTAAAAACAGACACAGACAAGAGACAACAGAGCTTGAGGGGAAATTCCATAACCTGAACATTGGTCCCAATACTTATATTACCAGAATTCTGGAGAGTGGAGGGAAGAAAATAATAAAAGAGGCAGCAGGTAAGAGAGAAGAGGCAGTCCTAGGCCTCAACATCTGTAATTTGCCCACTGCTCAATCCTAGCTTTTAAATGTAAACAGGAGGGCCTGAGGTAGTATTTCAGCATAGTTTCAACTCTATACTAGGTATAAAAATAAGGACATGAGTGGGCTTAGGAAAATTCATTACATCTTAGTGACACTTTCCTAAACTGCATTGGTATCCAGTGGATACATGAGGGAGGAATTTTCAGTTAGAAAGAGGCCAAGGACATAGCAAGGGCTGCTACCTAGGATGAGACTGTTAGGGCCCAGGGCAGGCCACCCCAAAATATCCCACAATAGCATATTGATTATTTTGAATTAAAGTTACTTGAGAAGCAAAAAGTGCTTTCTGACCCTCCTGTCTCTGTTCCCCCTGGAAGCAGTAAATACATCTCCCCTGTGAAAGACGCTCTCCCTGAATCCTCATCTCCTGAGCGAGGGAACTCTGGGCGGAGAAGCCTGCGTCAACAAACTTTGCAAATTTACTACATAAAGCCTAAACTCTGCTGAAATTCCTCACTACTTACATTCCTCATATCTAAGCTTCTTTGTCCTGTCATTCCTCACAAATTTGTTTCTTTGTGTAAAAGATGTATACTGCCTGCTGTGTTCACTCTCCAAGCATCATTTTTCTATGATCTCTAATATGTACGTATTAAACGGGTTTTCTCCTGTCAATTTAGTCTTGTGTCAGTTTTATTGTTAGTCCAGCCATAAGAACACAAGAACAGTAGAAAGAGGATTTTCTCCACCCCGACAAGAGCAAAGGAACAATTCCTAAGAAGTAAGCAGAGAGCAAAACACAAGGGAGACAGCAAAGTGTCTGCAGAGGGGAAAATGTGAAACCATCCATAAAGCAGTTTCTGTAGGTGGTTCCCAGAAAGACCTTCCTCTGAGGCTAGGACAGCAGGGGGAGGGAGCCTCAGAAGGAGTAGGAACTTTTGTGTTCCTAGAAGGAAGGGAGCTGCTGCCTGGGATAAAATCCAGGAATCCTCTTGGGAGTTGAGAAGCTTCCCAGGATCCAATGACAAATCTTATGTGAAGGGCCCAAAGCATCTAGGTTCCCTCCTCCTGAATCTGTCGCCTCTTTCCCTCCCTACAGCTGGACAGACTGAGGTTCATTCCTCTCTTGCATCTCCAGGCAGCTGGAGCCCTGGAGTAAGTTAGTCTTGTTCCCCTCTCATCACCCCCCTCACCCCCAACTGGTCCACAACATGGAGCTCAGCCATCCCCACTGTCTGGAAGACAGACAAGAGTGAGGGCCAACAAAGTGGGAGGAACGGAGCAGTAGTGTAGCTCACAGATCCCTTCTGTCCCCATCCCTGCCTTTCCAGAGCCAGCGCCATGGGCGTACTCGAATTGGGTGTTCACGAATTGTCACTTCACCGTCTCCTCTCTCTGGGCTCCCCTGAAGCCAACTCCCTCCAGGTGTCCACCTCTCCCACCCACACAAAGAAAAACAGTCACACAGTGCTGACCTGGTAGCCTGGCGGTGGGGGAAAGGGTGTTCAGAAGGCAGGAGGGAGCAGGAGGGTCCCAGGCACCTCCTGCACCCGGATCTGGTCTCAGCCCCTACCTCCCACGGATGCCATTTCTGGGCCTCGCACCCACCTCCTCCAACAGTGGCCGCTGCTTCTCTCCACGGATGCCTCCCGCAGACTTCCTGCCTCTTGAGCTCCTGGACAAAAGGCAGACCCTGGCTAAGACGCTCGCAATGGGCTGAGGGATTGTTTCCTCTACTAACAGATGCCCTAATTCTGGTGGACTGAGACATTAGTTTTCAGCCTAGTGCAGCACACAGACGCACCCATCCACCACAACATCCTACCACTCCTCCCATGGCAGTTGGCCAGTCGTCAGGTGTGTGTCCTTCCTCTCCCTTTTCCAAGCAACGCACCTCTCTGCTCGCCCAAGTGAGGGCGTGGTCACATGACCCGCCGTCAGCCCCACATGACCCAGCGCTCAGCTTGGGTGCTGCAGCCCTGCAGCGCGGGACAGCAGAATCTTCTGCCGCTGGGGTTGAGCTGCCTGCTAGAAGAACCTGAAGCTCCTGACCACAGTGAAGACAGAGAGCTGGAAGGCAGGCTGGATTTGGAGCCAAAGCTTCTAGCCCTAGGCCTTGCTCTGCAGGAGCACAGGGCTGGCGAGGAACACTCCATGAGGAGTTTGGAGACAACTGACTTTTAATATCCTGTATAAACTTGGGACACACAAACACACACACGCTCTGTCTCGAAAAATATTGACAGGCAAACCAAACATTCAAACTCCAATTTCTACCACCAGGATGATCCCTGTTAACACTTGCCCTCTGTGAAAGGAGGCGGCAAAAGTGCCACTTTGCCCTACTTCCATAAACCTTGACTACTAGAACCAGGTAGGAAAATAGAGCATGTTGCACTGTCAGAAAAACTATACAAAACCTGGATAAAGACCACCTAGATTATTGCATATTATTTCAGTGCATTGCTGGGCTTCCCTCTCTATTGATCAAGTTTTCAACCCTGAGAAGCTAACTTGTAGATATTTTGTCCAATGGATATGGAAATGATTCACTTATTAATTTTATCATTAATAACATTTATTAATTTTATATGTATATGAGATGTAACATACATATTTCGTCTGATTATATTGTGTATTGCATACATATGTATCTCCTTCAATCATTTTATAATCTCAGCAGTTGTTTGTGTTGAAAAAAACTTTCACATATTCATTTCTAATTTACAAGCCATAGTTCTACCTTTTCAAAAATTAACAGCATCCTCAGACAAAACAAATAACAGTTTCACCATGTCTGACAGGCATAATAAAACATGATATTTCCCACAAGTCTTGATTCCCTTTCCAAACCAACTCTCTCTCTGACCGCTACAATTCTGTCTGAAGATGTGGTATGATCTTTTTACTTATTATGGTGGAAAATACACATAAAACTTACCATTTTAAAGTGTACAATTCAGGGGCATTAAGTAAATTGGCAATATTGTGCAACCATCACCACTACTTCTAGAACTTTGTCGTCTCTTCAAAGGGAAATATGACTTTTTAAATGTAATAGTTATGTAAATAAGTTTCCATCTTTGTACAATCAAGAGACTAAAATAAAACTCAGCATCCTTGGTAATTTTTTTTTCGTTAAAACCTTTCATCTAAGAAGCTAATCTTTCTGGTCTCATTCTTTTCCAACTTTTCTAAATGATTTTATCTCTAAAAATTCTTTTTAACACATTATTTTATTCATTTATATAACTGTATCCTTTCCAACATGTCCACCTATAACCTGAGGCACTAGATGTAAGCATATTAAAAGAAAAAATCCTGGGGGCAGGCCCAGTGGCATAGTGGTTAAGTTCACGCTGTGCTTCAGCAGCCTGGGGTTCACAGGTTTGGATCCCAGGCAGGGACCTAGCACGGCAAGCCAAGCTGTGGCAGCGTCCCAGACAAAATAGAGGAAGCTTGACACAGATGTTAGTTTGGAGACAATCTTCCTCAAGCAAAAAGAGGAAGATGGGAAGAGATGTTAGCTCTGGGCCAATCTTCCTCACAAAAAGAAAACTCCTTTCTTATTTTTATCTCCCCAACGCCTGTCTCTGAAAATTTTTTTAGCACGGTATATTTTATTCCAGACTATGGAATATATAAAGTTTCTTAGAAAGTCATATTGTAATGGCATAGAAATTGTGTCTATTTACACATAAGTTTTTAAAATGGGATCTAGTTTTCCATAGATGATGTCACATTCTTCCCTATTTCACCAAATATAAAGGCATCAGGATCATTTCATGCCAATAAATAGATTATTTTTAATAGCTGCATGGTATTTCCTTGGACTAGGATCACAACGGAAATCTTATTCCTGACTCCATTTAACTGGTGTGCTATTTTACTCTTTCACTCATTAGGTGGCACTGAAGCAACACCTGCACTAGGAGTTGTAAAATGTGCAGATATGCAGACTTAGCTCTCCAAACTGGCCTCGTTCCAACTGCATCCCTCATTAAACTTGTCTCACCTATTTCAGGCAGACAGGGTAGATCCATACTACTAGAACAGATTTTCCAATTACACCCTTTCTTCTCACCACCACTGCTCACCTCCAGGAATGACTGTTTGTCTTATCTTACCCTTCAGTGACCAATTTAAGTGGGTTCCTTTTCTCTGAATCATTCCTCAAGTACTGTAGCCCACAGTAATCTCTTCCTTCTTAAGCTTCAGGAATGGGGTTTTCCAATGAGGGTATTTTTTTATACTATTCATTATGTTTGTAAATATGCACAATGTATCTCCACCTGTATTTTAAACTGAATAAGTGTCACTTCTGCCAGTTTTCACATAGAACTTTATTGAAAACACAGACTCGAATAGAGAACCATATGTTTAAACAACGAAGAGCAGGATAGCTTACATAGGCGACTCAGTTCATCGGAAGCTCAATACTGAAAAAATACTGCAATCTGGACAGCAAGACAAATATCAACAAATGTGTTTTCAGCTTTAATATTCATTTGGCATCCACGAAATAATCCAGCTCGAAGCAAGGACTGGACAAAGTTAACATCAGAATTAAAAATCTGTTACACATAAAACCAGACTGTGAAGACCAAAACACTACTCAGGGTTCTTTGGGAACATAAGGCTGATCAGAGGCAGGTGGTTAATCACATTAGCTTTGTTGTCCCACCTCAGGATCTTTCTGATTGTCTATTTGGACTTGTAGTTCCTTAGCTAACTTCTCAAATTCATGGAATGCAGAAATAAGCGGCTCAAGACTGAAATCATCATCAATTAAAGCCATTGTTCCATTTTTTATAATATTACTGATATTCTGAAACATTTTAATAACAATTTGAATATTATCATTTGTCTCTTCTACGTTAAAGAGAGCCACAAATATCGATAGAGCTTTGGCACTGAATAGTTTTTTTGCCACCATAGCATTTCCAGACAAATTCAATAGCATTTTCAGAACGTGAAACTTTGTTCTTGCATTGCCTGTGGTTAGTAAGGAGAGAAACCCAGACATATAATTGGCAACCAGCGTGTGGTAGTCAGTAGTTGAAGTGAGGTGTCTAAGCATCTTTAATCCAAGCAGCTGCTCAGGGGAACCCACGCTATGAGCAAGGGTCTCCTCACACACTTGACATACAAACGTCTCAATCATGTTTAGATTTGGATAAGGTGGAGCCATGTGAATCATATTTTCCAAAAAACTTGTCCTAACTCGGGACGAGGGATAATTGAGCAAGGTTTCAATAAGCGAGACAACACCTGAATCCCGAATGAAATCTCGGGTAAATTGAGAAGCACTTCTCATACCCATTGCAATTTTAGATATTTCATGAATAAAAGGATCTCGAATTTTGTCCATTAATAGAAGGAGTTCTTCAAACTCTGCAGTACCAATTTTAAGCTCACACTGTATGCAGCTGCAGGACCAAGTCTCAGGCTCTGCACTCTCCCTGGCCCTAAGATGCTCCCGAATTTCCCTGACTGACCGGTAGGACGGATCATACTGAAATGGGAACTCAGACTCAGGCTGATCAGACTGAAGCAGAGACTCCTGCTCTTCCCCTTCTGGGGTAAGTTCCACATTCTTGGGCTTTCCCTCAAACATTTCAGAGAATACAGATGCTGCTTCATCAGAAATTCTAAAGGAGCTTGGAGATGGGAAGCCAACCACATGACAAGGACCAGGTTTGAATTCAACAGTGACCTCTTCCCAGGTTTGGGGTCTGGATGATACATTAACTTCCTCCTCAACTGAATCTCTGAACCTGGAATTAGCCCTGTACACAGGACTGGGATTTAGGTCAAAGCAGGCCTCATCCCTGTCCCAAAACCAGGACCCAAATATGGCCTCTTCTTCAGACTCTGGCCTGGCCTCTTCTCTGGCCACAGCCCCTAAACTGGACTTTTCCTCAGTCCAGAACAAGGATCCGCCAATGGCCCCCTCCTCAGCCCCTGGCCTGGATTCACAGATGGCCGAAGCCCCAGCTTCCATACCGGCCTCTTTCTCTGCCCAGAACCAGGACCCAATAATGACTTCCTCCTCAAACCTGGGCTCTTGTTTGACCTTATCACTGTTATTAACATCTTTCTGGACCCGGGGCTTTAAGACAGTATGAGGCTCCTCCTTGTCTCTGGGCCTGAATCTACTACTGGCCTCTTCTCCAGGCAAAAACCAGGACTCCTTATAGTACTCGTCTTCAGACTCAGATTCAAAGAAGTCCTCTCTCTTTGTCCTGAGCTTGGACCTGATATTTGCCTCATCCCTGACTCTGGGCCTGAACAAGTTACTGGTATTTTCTCCAGCCCACAAGCAGAAGGGGTTGCCAGACTCCTCCTCAGATCCAGACCAGGAATCAATATAGGGATCTTGCTTGGACCTGGGCCTGGACCTGGGGTTAGGCTGATGTTTAGCCCTGTGCCTGGACCTGGTATTAGCCTCTTCTCTGGGCCATGATCTGATACTGGCCTCTTCTCCAGCCCAGAAAGAAGACATCGTAGATGTTTCATCTGCTGACCAGAATCCAGACTCATTAGAGGCCTCCTCTCTAGCCCTGGGCCTTGGATAGCACCAAGACCCCATATTAGTTTCTTCCCCTGATGCAAACCAGGGTTGGATTCCTGTCTGAACCTGGGAGCCAGGAAAAGTCTCACTGTCCACATTGACCAGCTCCCTGTCCACAGACAGGGCCATAGGTTTAACTACTGACCCAGACTCAGTACCAACCAGTGGCCAAGCTACAGCATGGGTCTGGGACATGCCTTCTGCTTGTGACATTGCCTCAGCCACAAACTCAGTCTGGGCCCACGCCTGGGCTTCATCCTTGGGCCTTGACCCAGGGACTGCCTTGGCCTCAGTCTTAGGACGTGCCCCGCCTACTGCCCTGGCCTCAGTTTTGGGCCTTGCTCCAGCCATTGCCTGGGACTCAGTTCTGGGTCTGGCCCCAGCCATTGCCTGGCAATCAGTTTTGGGCCTGGCCCCAGCCACTGTCTGGGACTCAGTTTTGGGTCTGGCCCCAGCCATTGCCTGGCAATCAGTTTTGGGCCTAGCCCCAGCCACCGCCTGGGACTCAGTTTTGGGCCTGGCCCCAGACATAACCTTGGACTCAGTTTTGGGCCTGGCCCCAGGCATCACCTGGGCCTGGGTCCTAACTTTGGGTCTGACCACCAGCGGGACTTCATTCTCTCTCTCAGGCCCACCCCCAACCTCTTCTCCAGCCTTCTTTCCAGGCTTGGCCTGGGCACCAGGCTCAATCTCGGCCCCAGTCATAGTACAAGTTACAGAGAAGGCTCAGTTAAATACTCCTACCCCAGTCTCAGCCTCTACCACAGATCTGTGAGTTTTGTATCTTCACACTCTGATCCTTCAGCGATTCAGGAGATGATACAGTAGGAAATGAGTTAGAGTCAAGCCAGTCCAGCCGTCAACCAGCCTCCTCCTCAAGCCCAGCCTCAGCCAATATTACAGACAGTGCAGCAGAAGCACAACCAAGCTGGGGGAGGACGGATGGTTCCCAGGTGGGTGCAGACCTCTGGAGGACGGTAGTCAGCAGCAATTCCAACACCACCAGAGCTGCCACTGGAGGTGGATCTGGGGAGACAGAATGACATGAGACTTTGAGTCTCTTCCAATTGTGTCACTCCATGCAGAGACTCAGAGACTGGACCTTGAATGCTTGGTGAGACAGTCAGACTATAACAAAGTTTTTCTGTCAGCCTTATTTGGCCTACACCCTTCACCCCTAGAGATGCCACAGTATTGCCTGCTACAAAACAGGTGTAAGGTTGGAGAGAAAGTGTATTGGCAATGGGAGAGGCTGAGAACCTCCAGACTAGAGCCTAATCACTCCGGGGCCTGTGTTGGCCTCCACTCCTGGCCTAAAGGTGTACCCACTCTCATACCAACCTGCACTGATGTGGGGCAATTCCCCCTCCTTGCCTTGTTCCAGTGATATTAAGCCCTATAGCAGACAGCAGGCCACCCTACAGACACGTAAACACACAGGAAAAAATGGAGATTGAATACTTGGTTGACACACAGACACCCTGACCCCTAACGTTTGTAAACATCTCCCTTTCGGTTTAAGGGTCCAATTTGTCTAATGTTTCCTGTATCCTGGTCCCTGCTCTCAAGTCTTCTGCTCACATTCACAGCCCAATCCACACCCACCCCAATATTCCTAATACCTCCTGCAGGAAATGGACAAGGGATGCTGCAGCATTGTGCAAATCTAGCACACAGCAAGAGAATCAAAGGCACCTGCCACGATCTTACTCCATAGCTGTCCCCTGCATTGCCCCTCTTCACACCAACCTTCAGAAATTTGAGCCAGTGTCTTCTTCCTTTCCTTTCCTGCAGAAGTGACCAGCCTTGAAAAAGGCCTACGGACAAACAGACAAAAAGGTAAGGCAGTCAGGAGACCATGGTAGCAACTGAGTGCTTGGTGGATGGACCAACACCAAGCATGGGAATCCACAAGTTATTTGTCGTTCAACATTTACAGTCCTCTTGGTAGAATATTGTCGTTTTATTTAGGCCCTCTGTTTCAGGGTTCTAGAAAATGACATCTTCTCTTGACGTCACACTCTTCCCATTGCTCACTCTCCAATTCCGTTGATTCACCACTAGGTGCACCACGTCCCTTTGCATGCGCAGCATAAATTGGGGGAATGGCGCCCGCATATTCTAGAAAACAGGTTGTGCAATGGTACTTGTAATTATGACTTCTGTCTGACTGTCATCTCCAAGCCCATCTTTTCCTGCCTACAATTTTGGATGCAAATAATGTAGAAAGGCAAAGGAAGTGCCTAGAAATCTGGTAGAGAGAGAACTTCTAGGAGGTATTCCTGGATGCCTGACCTGCTCTGGTCGCAGTCAGCCCACCCCCATTCGGGTCTCCAGTCAATGGCGTCTGCCCACCGTCCCATCCCCACACACCTTCACAAATCCAGGCTATTTTCCTGCTCCTGCTTTGTCGCAAGCCTCTCCGCTAGAGATGCACCCTGAAGCCTCAAGTCGCCAGACCTACCGCGCAGACAGGAGACTTCGGCATTAACGAGGCGCCTGTGGGAAGCGACAGCACCCCGGACGCGGGGCCCCACGGCCCCTTTCCACGATCCGGGCCCGGAGGACCCAGCGCCACTGGCCCGCTCCCGCCGACCCGGCGCCGAGCTCGCGCGCCCCCCGCCCTGGCCCCGCGGCCTCCCCGCGCCCCCCGCCCCCGCCCCGCCGTTCGCCCGCAGCAGCCCCCCAGCCCTCTCCCCGCACAGACACCGCCGAGGGCGGGGCGCGGCGCCGGGAAGCCGGCTGCGGGGCGCGGGCGGGAGGCGCCTCCAGAGGAGCCCCGGGAGCCTCTCGGCAGCCTCTCCGGCGCTCCGGCGCCCCCGCGCCCCCGCGCCCCGGCCCGCGCCACTCGCCGCCGCCGCAGCACCACGGCTCTCCCGGCGCTGGCCCGCTGCGCACCGCTCTCGGCGACCGGCTCCGACCGCCTCGGCGGCTCCTCGCCAGGCTGCCGGCTGGAGGGCGGGCTGCACGCCGAGTAACGGCGGGGCCACCCCCGCGCCCCCACCACACCCCCACTTGCCTCTCTCGACTCAGGCCCAGGCCGCCGGCCTGCCCTCCTCTCCGAGCGCCTCGCGCGCCTGCCCACCGCCCTCCGTGCGGCCGACTCGCACACAGGCGGCCCGCCCCCCGCGCCGCTGCACCAAAACGGGCAGGGGCTGCGCAGGCTGCGGCACGAACCGCTCGCGGCGAGGGGTGTCGGGAAGGGGGGCGGAGGGATACGGCACCAACGGGCTCGACGCCCCCTCCCAGGCCCACCGTAGTTCCGACCCAGAGGGGGCGGGGCCGGGAGGCGCTCCCGCCAAGGGGCGGGCGGAGGCCAGCCCGCCTCACTACACCTCCGCGGCCACCTACGTGGCGACCACCCCCTCCTTTCCGCCACTACAATAGAGGGGACCGGCGGGTGGGGGCCGCTGGGGGCCAGGATCGGGAGGTCCGGAGGGGCCGCGTCGCAGGGAGCAGCGGATGGATACCAACAGCCCGTCTGGCGGTGTGGGAGTGGGTGTGTGTGTGTGTGTGTGTGAACCCGCAGACTGCTCCCTGGCTGCCCACCTCTCCCACCCCTCGCGCCCGCCATCCTTCTGGGACGCTGATGGGAGAGGGGCTCTGAGGACCGCAGGTGGGGAGGCGAGAGGCCATTTAAGGCCAGACCGCCCCTGAGGTTCTGGGGACCCCTCCCAAGTTCTTTCATTGCTTCTGGCGGCTGCAGAGAGGAGGGAGGTGGGAGGGGGTCCAATGGAGGCCTCACCACTGTCCCTCTTGCAGAGGAAGTCACACCTAGACCTCTGACTCCAGCGAACAAACCGCTGGTCTGCGCCCACAGTCACTCATTCTTTCTGCCACACTGCTTTCTTTCTCATTCGAAATGGTAACACACTGGACCATTTCGCGGTCCCCACAGCTGCCCAAGAAAGAGGTCTTTCCCTGTCAGGCCCTGCACCGGGTCATACAAGCCTCTTTCTCTGTTGCCCCACTGCCACGTGTCAGGCACCAGGTAGGGCTGCGCCTGGCTTCTCTTCCACTGTTCTGTCAATTCTTCTGTGGCGGTCACATCCCAGCTCTCCTGATCTTTGGCAGTGTGGAAATGGGGCAGAGCTTACAATCAGCTTGGATCTCAGCCACCTGCCCTACACACCTGTGTAGTTTCCCCAATCATTCCTGGAGAACGCCCCATCATGCACCCACTTCCCCAAGACAGAAACCTGGTGGTTCTTGAATCCTGTTTCCCTCACCCCTACATGCTTCCTCTAGTCTTGGGCCCCTCCTTTCTGTGCTCCATGTGGCAAACAGAGCAAGGGTGGTTAAGCACAACTGTGGATGAGTACAAACCTGCTGACACTGTTGCCCGTTTTCAAACCCAAGTAAATGGCCCTCTCACTGAGGTAGGCTGAATAAAGGTCCCCCAAAGACGTAATTGTCCTGTTGTCCAGAAGCTGTAAATATGTGACGTTTGGTGGCAAAGGAGAATGAAGTTTGCAGATGGAATTAAGAGTGCTAATGAGCTGAATTTAAAATAAGAATGCACTTGCTTTTCCTGGCCAACGCAATTGCAGGGGTACTTTAAATGTGGAAGAGGCAGGCAGAATAATCAGTGTCACAGTGAAGCAGCATGATAAAGACTTCACAGGCCCACAGGCCCCTTGCTGGTTTTGAAGATGGAAGGAAGCCAGAGGCCAAGGAATGCGGGCAGCCCCAGAAGCTGGAAAAAGCAAGGAGACAGATTCTTCCCAGACCCCCTCGGAGGAATGAAGCCCTGCCATCACCTTTATTTTAGACCAGTGAGACCCTTTTTCAGATTTCCAAACTCCAGGACCAAATTCACTCACCATCCTCATAAAGTCCATTCCCCTTGGCTTTATTTACTGGGGCTTCAGCCCCTGGGTGGATCAATTTTGGGGCTCATCTCTCACCACTATGACCACCCTGTCCAGCAATCCTTTTCTCTCTGTTTTCTAAAGAAGGGAGATTTTTGCAGTGGTCTTTGAGGCTTGCTTGGAGAAAGTCCCTATTCGCTAAAATCACTGATGTTTTCCAGGATGAAAAGGGAATCATATTCTTACCATGAATTCTCATATCAGCTTTTATTTGTTTTTAGATATTTATTATAATTGTGCAATATTTGGGTGACAGGGGAAAAAAACCCATCTGGAGATGATTCTGTATAGTATGTGGAGACAATGGATGTCAGTTTTCAGAGGAAGGCCTCTTTTACTGTGCTGTTTAAATAACTTTAGCTGAATTGTAGACTTCTTTTTTCTTTATTTCACAGTGTACTCTCTTGGGTGAATGCCAGGCTTGAAGAAGGGAGTCTGAGCACTGCTGGGATCTGTGGGGGTATGTGTGAATGTTTTGCCTCCCTGAACTGTTCCTTCTCTTTCTTAAAGTCTCCGGTGCCTTTCATTCATTCAGCAAACAGTTATGAGCACCTACTTTGTCCTAAGCGCTAGAGATCCAGTAGAAACGAACAGAAAGAAATCTCTGTTCTTGAGGTTGCATTTACTTGTAGTTTCTTTCTTACTCAATCTCATCCTAAAAGTTGACAGATATATCCAAAATCATACAGCACAAGCTTCTCTGATAATTCTGGATGTGGTGGAATCTTGATTCCAAGATGTTTACTGACAGAGGAGTGGATTTACCAATAGCTGACAGATTTTACTGTGAGACTTTGAAATACCTGTTGGACAATTTATTGTTAGTTCATTTACAGAACAGGCACTATACTGATTAACATTTATTGAACCGAGAAAGGCCCAATTTTAAGCTCTTTATATGTATCAGCTCACGATAATACTGGACAGTATGGACTATTACCAAAATATGCTATTACTACCTTCACATAGCAGTTAGGAAACCAGCTCAGAAAGGTTAAGTTTTAAAGTCAGGGAGCAAAAAAAATGATTGAAAGATTAAAAGGATGCTGACCTACATCTGTCTGACTGCTAAGCAGTATTTGCTTCATCCTAAAATGGATTCCAGTGTAACAGATCGCAACAGCCATGGCTCCACTCCCCAGTGCCTCCAGTAGCACCTATGTAACCCTGAGTTACCCCTGAAATCTAAATTTCAGAACCAAATAACCTTCATTCATTAAGCCTGGGATACCAAAACAACTGTGCTGCTTCATCATACCTCCAGCTCTGCTCCAACCCCACTCCCACCTCCCACATACATGAACATGAACTTTTACACCGGCATATCCCTTGCCTGTGCAGCTCAAATGATCTATTCCTTGTCCCTCTCAATCACCATGGACACAGACCTTTTTTTGTCCATGTAGCTTAACTTGGCTCTTTTCTGTTGTTTTAATTTGCAATTCCATAATGACATATGATGTTAAGCATCTTTTCATATGCTATTTTCCATCTGTATTTTTTTTTGGTCAGCTTTTTTTTTTCAAATCATTGCCCATTTTTTAATGGGGTTGTTTTCCTATTGTTAAATTTTGAGTTCCTTGTATATTTTGGATACCAGTCTTCTATCAGATGTCTGTTTTGCAAATTTTTTCCTCTCAATTTCTGGCCTGTCTTTTCATTCTATTAACAGAGTATTTTGCAGAGATTTATCTTCAATGAATTCCAACTTACCAATATTTTCTTTCATGGATCGCCTTTTGGTGTTGTATCTATAAAGTCCTTGCCAAACCCACAGTTACACAGATATTTCACTATGTATTCTTCCATGAGTTTTATAGTTTTATAGTTTTGCTTTTTACATTTAAATCTATCATCCATTTTGAGTTAATATTTGTAAAAGATGTAAGATATGTGTCTAGATTCTGTCTTTTTTTTTGCATATAGATAACCAGTTGTTCCAGCAGCATTTGTTGAAAAGATTATCGTTTCTCCATTGCTCCTTTGTCAACAACCAACTGTATTTGTATGGGTCTATTTCTAGCCTCTCTCTTCTGTTGAATTGATCTGCTTGTCTTTTCTTTTGCCAATACCACACTGTCTGGATTACTGTAGCTTTATGGAAAATATTGAAATTGAGTAATGTCAGTCCTCTGACGTTGTTCTTCTTCAAAATTGTGTTGGTATTCTATGTCTTTTGCCTTTCCATATAAATTTTAGAATCAATTTACTGATATCCACAAAATAAGTTGCAGGGATTTTGATTGGGATTGCATTGAATTTATAGATTAAGTTGGGAAGGACTGACTTCTTGACAATATTGAGTCTTTCTATCCATGCACATGGAATATCTCTCCATTTATTTAGATCTTCTTTGATTTCTTTCATCAGAGTTTTATAGTTTTCCTCATATAGACCTTGTATATATTTTGTTAGATTTATACCTAAATATTTCAATTTTGGTGCTAATAGAAATGGTACTGTGTTTTTAATTTCAAATTCCAATTTTTCATTGCTGATATATATGAAAAAATTGAATTTTGTAAATTAGCCTTATATTCTGCAACATTGCTATAATTGCTTATTAGTTTCAAGGTTTTTTGTTGATTCTTTGAGATTTTCTACAAGAACAGTCATGTCATCTGTGAACAAATGTATTTTTAATTCTTTTTCTGATGGATTTTATCATGAATGGGTGTTGAATTTTGCCACTTTTTCTGCTCTATTGATATGATCATATCATTTTTGTTCTTTACCCTTTGATGTGATAGATTACATGAATTGATTTTCAAAAGTTGAAGTCTTGCATACTTGGAATAAATTCCACTAGATTGTCATGTATAATTTTTATACATTGTTGGGTTTTATTGGCTAATATTTTGTGAGGATTTTTACATCTATGTGCATGAAAGATATTGATCTGCAGTTTTCCCTTTTTGTAATATATTTGCCTGGTGTTAGTATTAGGGTAATGCTGGTAGAATTTGGGGTAAATTATTCCTTCCTCTTCTTTTGTTGTTTTTTTTGAGAGACTGTATAAAATTGGTATAATTTCTTCCTTAAATGTTTGGTAGAATTCACCAGTGAACCTGTCTGAACCTGGTGTTCTCTCTCAGCAGGTTGTTGAGCATTGGTTCAATTTCTCTAATAGTTATAGGTTTATGGAGATTATCTATTTATCCCTGTTGGTTTTGGTAGATTGTGTCTTTCAAGAAGTTGTTGCAGTTCTTCTAGGTTACCAATATTTTGGACAAAGTTGTTCATACTATTTTTTTACTATCGTTTTAATGCCCATAGGGGTATTTCTCATATTAGCAATTTGTGTCTTACCTCTTTTTTTCTTAGTTAACCTGCCTGGATGCTTATAAATTTTATTGATCTTTCAAAGAACCAACTTCTGGTTTCATTGAGTTCCTATTGATTTCCTGTTTTCAATATCATTAATTTCTGCTCTAATTTTTGTTATCCTTTTTCTTCTATTTGCTTTGGATTTAAATTGCTATTCTTTCTCTAGTTGCGTCAAGTGGAAGCTTCAGTTATTGATTTTAGATCTTTCCTCTTTTCTAATATATTCATTTGATGCTATAAATTTCCCTTAAGCACTGATTTGCTGCATCACACAACTTTAATAAATTATATTTTCATAATTTTTTTCCAGAATATTTAAAATTACTTTTGAGTGTTCTTTGGTCTATGTGATATTTAGAAGCATGTTGGTTAATCTCCAAGTATTTTAGGGTTATCCAGTTATTTCTTTGTAATTGATTTCTAGTTTAATTTTTTTTTTAAAGATTTTATTTTTTCCTTTTTCTCCCCAAAGCCCCCCAGTACATAGTTGTATATTCTTCGTTGTGGGTCCTTCTAGTTGTGGCATGTGGGACGCTGCCTCAGCGTGGTTTGATGAGCAGTGCCATGTCCGCGCCCAGGACTCGAACCAACGAAACACTGGGCCGCCTGCAGCGGAGCGCGCGAACTTAACCACTCGGCCACGGGGCCAGCCCCTCTAGTTTAATTTTATTGTGGTGTAAGAGCATAGTTTGATTGATGTCTATTCTTTTAAATTTTTTAAGGTGTGTTTTATGTCCCAGGATGTGGTCTAGCTTGGTAAATGTTCCATGTGAGCTTGAGAATGGGCATTCTGCCATTTTGAATGAAGTATTTTATAAATGTTAATTAGATCCTGTTGATTGATGGTGCAGTTCAGCTCAAGTTTGTTTTTACTTATTTTGTACCTGATGAATTTGTCAATTACTGATAGAGGAGCGTTGAAGCCGCCAACTAATAGTGGTTTTGTCTATTTTTCCTTGCAATTATATCAATCTTTCCCTCATGTATTTCTGCACTCTGTTGTTAGGTGCATTGAGGATTGTTATGTCTTCTTTGTGAATTGGGCCACTTATCATTATGTAATGCCCCTGTTTATCCTGGTAATGTTCCACACTTTGAATTCTGCTTTATCTGAATTTAATAAAGCTACTCCAGCGTCCATTTGTTTAATGTTAGCACAGTATTTTTTTCTTCATCGTTTTATTTTTAACCTGTCTGTGTCTTTATGTTTAAAGTGGATTTCCTGTAGACTTCATGTAGCTGGATCTTATTTTTTTAATCCACCCTGACAGTCTCTCTCTTTTGATTGGTGTATGTAGATCATTGACATCTAAAGTGATCATTGACATAGTTGGATTAATATCTACCATATTTGCTACTGCTTTCTATATGTTGCCCTTTTTCTTTGTGTTTTTTCTTTTTCTCTTTTTCTGCCTTCTCTCTTTTAAATTGTACATTTTATATGATACCATTTTCTCTCTTCTTTTAGCATATCAATGATACTTCTGTTTTTACTTTTTATTGTGGTTGCCCTAGAGTTTGCAACATACATTTACAACGCAACCAAATCCACTTTCAAAGAATACCATATTGCTTCACAGGTGGTGCAAGTACTTTATAACATAGTATTTCCAATTCTACCCTCTCCTCCCTTATAACATTGCTGTCATTCATTTTACTTATCCATAAGCTGTAATCACGACATACACTTTGATATTATTATTTTAAACAATCTGTTATCTGTTAAATTAATTAAGAATAAAAAGATTTCATTTTACCTTCATTTATTCCTTCTCTAATACTATTCCTTTTTTCATGTAGATCTGAGTCTCTGACCAACATAATTTTCCTTCTCTCTGAAGAATTTTGATTAACATTCCATACAGCACAGGTCTATTGGAGACAAATTCCCTCAATGTTTATTTGTCTGAGAATGCCTTTATTTCTCATTCACTTTGGAAGAGTAATTTTGCTGGATACAGAATTTTAGGTCGGTGTTTTTTTCTTCAACACTTTAAATATTTCATCTACCCTCTTCTTACTTGCATGGTTTCTGAAGAGAAATCTGATATAATTCTTACCCCTGCTACTCTATAGGTAATGTGGTTGGTTTCTCTGGGTTTTTTTCAATATTCTCTCTGTCTTTGATATTCTGCCACTTGAGTATGATATGCCTAGGTGTAGATTTTCTGGTTTTTATCCTACTTCATATTCTCTGAGCTTCCTAGATCTGTGGTTTGGAGTGTGTCATTAATTTTGGAAAATTCTCAGCCATTAATACCTCAAATATTTCCTCTGTTTCTTTCTCTCCTTTCTCTCTTTCTGGTATTTCTATTACATGTATGTTATACCTTTTGTAACTGTCCCACAGTTTCTGGGTATTCCGTTCAATATTTTTGACTCTTTTTATCTCTTTGCATTCTCTTTTGGAAGTTTCTACTGATATTTCTTCAAGCTGTGATACAAATGATGCCCTTACAAGGATATCACATCTAGCTTTTATCCTAATATTTAAAAAGGAATGTGCAAACATCATGGAACTGTGAGGAATCAGAATTGGCCACCTCAAAATATATCTCTTTGGCTTGATTATTTTTAAGAACAAAAGACTCTGAAAGAAACTTTGACCTTCCCCCTAACTGCCTAAAAGAAAGTTAAGATAAATGTCTCTACCCAGGACAGGCCATCACCATAGATAACTCTGGGTATCTGGTAGACTGGGAGGATCCTTGCTAAGCCTACTCTCATCAAAGTTCTATTTTCTACACATTTGCTTTTCCATTTCCACGTGAATTGCCTTCCTCCCCTTTGAAGTCCCAAACCACTACTCCCACCATCCTCCTTTGTCTGTAGCTGAAGGTGGTATTTAAGATGAGAGCCTCTGCCATTTTGGTGAGTTGCTCAGTTTTCCTGAGTTTTTCCCATGTGCACATGTTATAAAGCTTTGTTTAATTTTCTCTTGTTATTCTGTCTCCTGTCAATCGAATTCTTAGACTTCTTAGACCAGCCAGAAGAACCCAGAGGGTAGAGGATGTCTTAATCCCCTACAGAGCCATGTTTCCCAAACTTTATTCCATTGAACATTAGGTCAGCAGGATGTTAATGGGTCTTCCATTTTTAAGGTGGTCTAATGAAACTGGAACTGTTGTTTAAAAAGACCTGAAATATTTGGTTAAAGTGATATGAAGGATCTACGAATAGAATTTAAAAGAGAAAGGATTTTCTTCAGGAGTAAAATAAAACCGAGGGGAGAACAATTGGCTGTAAGTAGTAGGAGAGTTATTATAAGCCAGATATAGTGCAGCTACTTTATCTCCATAAAATCATAAATTGCCATATTTCAGCAAGAAAGAGATGGGTTAGAAACAGACTGCCTGGTGATGGTGTGAGAGGAAAATATTAAATTATTATTATGAGAGAGTATATAATTTTCAACTTTGGACACATGATAGGAAAGGCAGAAAACCATTTAGGATGATTTATGTGTCTTGCTGCATCGAGCTGCCAGGCAGGTGACCCTTTTTGAATTTCTTTCTCACTCCAGAATTTCACGATTCTAGTAGTCTGGACCCTAGGATGAGGAGTAGAGACTTTTTCTTAAATAAGGTCTGAGATGTACACTTCCTTCATCTTTAATCTGCTGTTATTATACATGAGCCTTATTGATGTGGTTGAAAGGTGTGGGGGGAATAGGAAGCATTCTATGGTTCTATTATTAGGTCTCAGTGTTTCAGTGAGCTTTTGTCCCCAGTTTGTGACTTTCACAAGTGCTTCTGAGTTTTTCTCCCTTTTAGATAAGACAGGAAGTCTAGAGAGGGATAGAGTCATGTATTTTCCTGTGGTCTGTGACCTCACAAGTGTTTCTTACCTTTTGTTTCTCTCAAGGCAAGACAGGAATGCTAGATGGGGCTGGAATTGAAAAAATGCCTTTCTCCAGATGGAGTAACGCTCTGGTTCTAATTGAGAGAAGGCAGTTGTTATGGAGAATGGTCTGAGTGTATTTCAAAATGGTTACTCTTATCCTGCCTCTGCTATATCTATGAGGGGATATTTCTTGGCTCTTTGTCATGAGAAGTGAGTGGTTTTCCTGAAAGTCAAATCCATGAAAGCCTCTGTAAGACTGTGACCCACAGAATTTCTCACTCCCCTGCTGGTCCACACTCAGCCTACAGCAACTTATCACAATTAATATTTAAGTGTTCCTATCATTTTATGGCTCCAATAGATTCTATTCCAATCGAGCAAATCTCAATTGTGACTCTGAATTTGTCTGTTTCTTCAGGTTTTGTGGTAGCTGTTTGCCCTATGACCTTAGTTCTCTTATGGGTCCAAGAAAAGTCATGTATTTTCAGTTTGTTCAGCGTTTTCTTGTTGCAAGTTTGGGAGTGATGACTTACAAGTTATTTTTATATTGCAGCTGAAACCAAAATTTTGGATACAAGACTTTTGAATTTATGTTATTTGAAGATATGTTGACAGCTATTTTCCCTGAAGTCTCTGGCGGCCCCTTTAACTGTATTCCTCTTTCTTGTTCAAGTACTCAAATTGACCACCAGATAAGTGTTACTATGCCACCATAAAGGCAGTTACAGAGTCATTGCAATTACAGAAGGTCACTGTAATATTTTTATAACTAAGTGTTATTTAAATTGTTTGAACCAAGAATTCTACTTCTAGGACTTGCCCTAAGAAAATAGCTAAGGTGTGCAAACCAATCTACCTGCAAGTCTATCAATCCTCTGGTATCCCGTCAACTATCAGATGACTGTAGAAAGGAAAAACAACAGAGAGGGAGTGCACTGAAAGTGTAGATGGAAACATAGAAAAACAGAAAAGTGATCCAGGCAGCAGCAACCACAGACATCTACACAATCCACAGGTTTTTTCAAGGTCTGTTCTCAGTATTCCGGAATTCACCCAGATGATCATGCTGGGTGAAATAGGGCAAAACTATAAGTGGACTGAAATAAATAAAAATACATAGGTAAAATGTATGATTTAGCAACAGAAACTTACTACAGGGATGTTCATCACAGACTTGTTTACAATAGAAAAAATAGATGTACTTCCTTGTTTTATTGCTGAAATTATTCAATTGTATGAATATACCACATTTTATTTACCCATTTATCAGTTGATGGACCTTTTAGTTGTTTCCACTTATTGGCTATTATGAATAATGCTGCTATGAAAATTTGTGTACAACATTTTTCATGGACATATGATTTCATTTCTCTTGGATATATACCTAGGAGGGGAATTGCTGGAACGCATGGTCACCTTTTGAAGAATTACCAGGCCATTTCCCAAAGCAACTGCACCATTTTACATTCCTCACAGCAGTGTAAGAAGATTCCAATGTCTCCATATCCTTGCCAGCACTTTTTATTATTTTTTTCTTTTTCTGTTTCTTTCTTTCTTTCTTTCTTTCTTTTTTTTTTTGGAGGACAATTAGCCCTGAGCTAACATCCAATCCTCCTCTTTCTGCTGAGGAATATTGGCCCTGATCTAACATCTGTGCCCGTCTTCCTCTACTTTATATGTGGGATGCCTGCCACAGCATGGCTTGATAAGCAGTGCATCGGGATCCAAACTGGCGAACCCTGGGCCACGTAAGTGGAGCATGCATACTTAACCGCCATGCCACCAGGCCAACCCCAGCACTTTTTATTATTTGTCCTTCATATTATAGTCATCCTAGTGGGTATGAAGTGGTATCTAATGAATCATGTTAACATTATCAGTTAACTTTATTAGTCTTTTTTTATGTACCCATTGATTTCTATCTAACCTGCAATGGCATTTTCTGTCACCAAAAATATAAGTTTAAAAAAATCTCTATGGGGCTCGCCCGGTGGTGCAGCAGTTAAGTTCGCAAGTTCCGCTTCTTGGCAGCCCAGGGTTCACCAGTTCGGATCCCAGGTGCGGACATGGCATCGCTTGGCAAAAGCCATGCTGTGGTAGGCATCCCACGTATAAAGTAGAGGAAGATGGGCATGGATGTTAGCTCAGGGCCAGTCTTCCTCAGCAAAAAGAGAAGGATTGGCAGTAGTTAGCTCAGGGCTAATCTTCCTCCAAAAAAAATCTCTAGTATATTCTCCTAGTACTTTTATGTTTCAATATTTGCATTTAAATCTTTGAACCAATTGCAGTTTATTATGGTGGAATATATTTTGTTATTGTTTTCCAAATAGGCCGTCACTTGACCAAATGCCATTAATTTGTTGTAGTAAAATATACAAGACATAATATTTATCACTTTAACCACATGTAAGTGTATAATTCATTGGCATTAAATACATTCACATAGTGTGATGGTTGTATAACCATCACTACTATTTATACCAAAGCATTTTCATCATTCCCAACAAAAACACTATACCCAATAAGCAATAACTCCCATATTCCTCCTCCACTAAGCCTCTGGTAACCACTATTCTACTCTATGTCTCCATAAATTTGCCTATTCTAGGTACCCCATACAAGTGGAATCATAAAATATTTGCCCTTTTGTGTCTGCCTTACTCCACTAAGCATAATGTCTTCAAGGTCAATCCATGACATAGTATATATAAAAATTTCATTCATTCTTATGGTTAAATAAAATTCCATTGTATGTATATACCACATTTTGTGTGCCCATTCATCCACCAATGGACACTTAGGTTCTTCCAACTTTTGGCTTTTTTGAATAATGGTGCTAGAACACTGGTGTACACATATCTGTTCAAGTCACTGCTTTCAATTATTTTGGGCATATAGTTAGGTGTGGAATTGCTGGGTCATATGGTAGTTGTGTGTTTAACCCTGTGAAAAGCTGCCAAACTGCTTTCCACAGCAGCCACATGATTTTACATTCCTGCCAGCAATGCATGAGTGTTCCAATTTCTTCACATTCTTGCCAACAATTATTTTTCTTTTATTAAAAAAATTATAGCCAGGGGCTGGCCCCGTGGCTGAGTGGTTAAGTTTGCGCGCTCCGCTGCAGGCGGCCCAGTGTTTCGTCGGTTCGAATCCTGGGCGCGGACATGGCACTGCTCGTCAGACCACGCTGAGGCAGCGTCCCACATGCCACAACTAGAGGAACCCACAACGAAGAATACACAACTATGTACCGGGGGGCTTTGGGGAGAAAAAGGAAAAAATAAAATCTTAAAAAAAAAAAAAAAAAAAAAAAAATTATAGCCATCCTTATAGGTGTAAACTTGAATCTCATTGTGATTTTTTTTTTTTTAGATTTTTTTTTTCCTTTTTCTCCCCAAAGCCCCCCAGTACATAGTTGTATATTTCTCGTTGTGGGTTCTTCCAGTTGTGGCATGTGGGACGCTGCCTCAGCGTGGTCTGACGAGCAGTGCCATGTCCGCGCCCAGGATTGGAACCAACGAAACACTGGGCCGCCTGCAGCGGAGCGTGCGAACTTAACCACTCGGCCACGGGGCCAGCCCAATCTCATTGTGATTTTGATTTGAATTTTACTAATGACTAATGATGTTGAACATCTTTTCGTGGGCTTATTGGCCATTTGTATATTTTCTTTGGAGAAATGTCTATTTAAGTACTTTGCCCATGTTTTAATTGGGTTGTTTGCTTTTTTGTTGTTTAGTTTTAAGAGTTTTTTACATATTCTGGATTCTAATCATTTTTAAGATATATCATTTTCAAATATTTTCTCCCATTTGATCAGTTATCTGTTCACTTTTTTGATAGTATCTTTTGATGTACAAAAATTCTTAATTTTAATGAGGTCCAATTTATCTATTTTGTTGTTGTTGCCTGTGCTGTTTGGTGTCATATCCATAAAATCATTGTCAACTCCAATGTCATGAAATTTTCCCGAATATTTTCTTCTGAGAGTTTTACAGTTTTAGCTCTTAAGTTTAGGTGATGGATTCATTTTGAGTTATTTTTTATATATAATATAAGATAAGGGCCCAACTTCATTCTTTTGCATGTGGATATCCAGTATCTCTGCATCATTTGTTGAAAAGACTGTCCTTTCTCCATTGAAAGGTCTTGGACCCCTTACGGAAAACCAATCTGCTACTGATTTTCTGTTTATTTCTGGGCTCTCTATCCTATTCCATTGATCTATTGTTCTGTCTTTATTCAAATACCATACTGTTTTAATTACTATAGCTTTGTAGTAAGTTTCAAAGTTGGGAAGTGTGGGTCCTCCAACTTTCTTTTTCTTTTTCAAGACTGTCATGTCAGGGCTGGTCCCGTGGCTGAGTGGTTAAGTTCGCATGCTCTGCTTTGGCGGCCCAGGGTTTCACCAGTTCAGATCCTGGGCATGGACATGGCACTGCTCATCAAGCCGTGTCAAGGCGGCATCCCACATAGCACATCCAGAAGGACCTACAAGTAGAATATACAACTATGTATATTTGGGGAGAAGAAGAAGAAAATAATTAAGAAGATGGGCACAGATGTTAGCTCAGGTGCCAATCTTTAAAAAGAAGAAAAGAAAAAAAAGACTGTCATGGCTATATGCAGGGTCTCTTCCAATTTCATATGAATTTGAGGATTAGTTTTCTCATTTCTGCAAAAATCGCTGTCAGAATTTTCTATTGCATTGAATCTGTAGATCACTTTGGATAGCACTGACATCTTAACAATGTTAAGTCTTCTTATCGGTGAACACAGAATGTCTTTCCTTCTACTTAGGTCATCTTTAATTTCTTTCAGTAATGTTTTGCAGCTTTCAGCATACAGGTCTTTCACCTCTTTGGTTAGATTTATTACAAAGTATTTATTTTAGATACTATTGTAAATAGAATTGTTTTCTTAGTTTCCTTTTCAGATAGTTCATTGCTGCTGTATAGAAACACAACTGATTTTTTGAGTGTTGTTCTTGTACCCTGAAACTTTGCTGAATTGGATTATTAACACAGGTTTCTTGTGAATTATTTTGGATTTTCTGTATAAAAGATCATATCAGCAATGAATAGAGAGAGTTTTACCTCTTTCTTTCCAGTTCGTATGCCTTTTCTTTCTTTCCTTTCTTTTTTTCTTGTCTAATAGCTCTGAGAATTTCTAGTACAATGTTGAATAGCAGCAGTGAAAGTGGGAAATCTTGTCTTGTTCTTGATCTTAGGGGAAAACCTTTCAGTCTTTCACCATTGAGAATGATGTTAGCTTTGGAATTATCATAAATACCTGTTATCATGTTGAGGAATTTCCCCTCTATTCCTAGTTTTCTGAGAGTTTTTATTATGAACAGGTATTGGATTTTATCAAATGCCTTTTCTGTGTCAATTGAGATGATCATGTTGTCCTCTTCCTTCATTTCTATTAATGTGATGTATTACATTGATTTTTTTATGTTGAAAAACCCTTGAAATCCTGGGGTAAATCCCATTTGGTTATGTTGAATAATCCTTTTAACATGCTGTTGGATTTGATTTGCTAATATTTTGTTGAGGATATTTGCATTATATTTATAAAGGATATTAGTTTGTAATTTTCTTTTCTTCTGATACCTTTATCTGACTTTGGTATCAGGGTAATGCTGGCTTCACAGAAAGAGGTTTAGGAAGTGTTCCCTTCTCTTCAAATTTTGGAAGAATTTGAGAATGATTGGTGTTAATTCTTCATTAAATGCTTGATATAATTCACTGGTGAAGGTATCTGTTCCAGGACTTTTCTTTTTGGGAGGTTTTTGGTTATAGATTCAATCTCTTTGTTTTAGGTCTTTTGAGATTGTTTTTATTGTGGTAAAAACATATAAAATTTACCATCTTAACCATTTTTTAAGTGTACAGTTCAGTAGCATTATGTTCACATTATTGTGCAAAAGATCTCCAGAACATTTTCATCTTGCAAATTTGAAACCCTATACCCATTAAACAACTCCCCTCTCCCCCCAGACCATGGAGACCACTATTCTAGTTTCTATAACTATGATTTAACTACTTTAGATATCTCATATAAGTGGAATCATACAGCACTTGTCTTTATGCGACTGGCTAATTTAACTTAGCATAACGTCATCAAGGTTACTTTCATGTTGAAGCATGTGACAGTATTTCCTTCCTTTCTAATACTGAATAAAATTCCATTGTATGCATATACACATTTTGTTTATGAATTTATGCTTCAATGGACATTTTGGTTGCTTACACCTCTTGGTTTTTGTGAATAGTGTTGCTATGATCATGGGTATGCAAATGTATCTTCAAAACCCTGCTATCAATTATTTTGGATAGAGACCCAGAAGTAGGATTGTTGAATAATATGGTCATTCTATTTTTTAAAATTTTTTGAGGAATCTCCATACTGTTTTCCACAGTGGTTGCACCATTTTACAATCCCACCAACAGTTCACAAGGGTTCCAATTTTTCCACATCCTTGCCAAAACTTGTTATTATCTGTTTTACTTTTATAGTAGCCTTCCTAGTGGGTATGAGGTAATATTATATTGTGGTTTTGATTTGCATTTCTCTGATGATTAGTGATGTTGAGCATCTTTGCATGTGCTTACGCTTTGCTTTACTATGCATATGTTTTGATATACTATTGAAGTCCATTACCCATTTTTTAATTAAGTTATTTGATTTTTTGTTGTTGAGTTGTAGTTCTTTATATATTCTGGATATTTATGCGTTGATAGATATATGATTTGCAATTATTTTATCCCATTCCATAGATTACTTTTCAGTCTGTTGATTGCGTCCCTTGATTCACAAAAGCTTTTAGATTTTATGTAGTCCCATTTTACTGCTTTAGTTTTTGTTGCCTTGCTTTTAGTGTCATATCAAAGAAATCATTGCCAATGCCAATGTCACAATGCTTTCCCCCTCCATTTTCTGTAAAAGTTATAAAATTTGGGGTCTTACATTTATGTCTTTAATCCATTATGAGTTGACTTTTGTATATGGTATAAGATAAGGACCCAAATTCTTTCTTTTGGATATAGATACCTAGTTTTCCCAACACCATTTGCTAATGAGACTCGTTTGATGATTGAATTGTCTTGGAGCCTTTGTTAAATATTATCTGACCATATATGCAAGGACATATTTCTGGGATCTATATTCTATTCCATTGGTCTATTTGTCTGTCTTTATGCCAGTACCATGATGTTTGGTAACTACAGTTTTGTAATATGTTTTGAAATCAGGAAGTGAGTCATCCAACTTTGTTCTTTTTCAAAATTGTTTTGCTATTCAAGGCCCCTTGAGATTCCATATAAATTTTAGGATGTTTTCTCTATTTCTGAACAAAATATATATTGAAATTGTGATAGGGATTGCATTGAATCTGTAGACCACTTTGGGTAGTATGGACATCTTAATAATATTAAGCCTTCAATTCTATAAACACGGGATATCTTTCCATTTATTGTGTCTTCATAAACTACTTTCAGCAGTGTATTCTTGTTTTCAGTATACAAGTCTTTTGCTCTCATGGTTAGGTTTATTTCTAAGTATTTTATTGTTTTGATGCTGCTGTAGATGAAATTCTTTTCTTAAATTACTTTTGCACTGTTCATAGTTCATAGAGACACAACTGATATTTGACTTTTGATTTTGTGTAGTGCAACTTTGCTGAATTCATTCATTAGTTGTATTAGTTTGGTATGTGTATGTAATCTTTAGCATTTTCTACATATAAGATCAAGTTGTTTCTGAAGAAAGATAATTTTACTTCTTGCTTTCCAAATTAAATGCCTTTTATTTCTTTTTCTTGCCAAATTGCTATAGCTAGGACTTGCAATACTATGCTCAATAGAAGTGGTGAGAGTGGGCATCTTTGCCTCGTTGCTGATTCTGGAGGAAAAGCTCTCTGGTTTTCACCATTGAGTGAAATGTTAGCTGTAGCCTTTTCACATATGACCTTTATTATGTTGGCAATGTTTCCTTTTATTCATAGTTTATCAAGTGTTTTTGTTATGAAATGGGGTTGAATCTTGTCAAATTCTTTTTTTAAAATTGAGGTCACATTGGCTTATAACATTATATAAATTTCAGGTGTACATCATTATATTTCAACTTTTGTATAGACTCCATCATGATCACTACCAAAAATCTAGTTGCCATTAGTCACTGTACACATATGCCCCTTTATCCCTTTCACCCTCTCCTCACCCCCTTGTCCTAAGGTAACCGCCAGTCTGTTCTGTGCGTTTGTTTGTTTATCTTCCCCATGAGTGAAGTCATATGGTATTTGTCTTTCTCCATCTAACTTATTTTGCTTACCATAATACCCTTGAGATTTATCCATGATGTTGCAAATGGCAAGATTTCATCTTTTTATGGCTGAGTAATATTTCATTGTATATAAACATATACCACATCTTCTTTATCCATTCATCCATTGATGGGCACTTAGGTTGCTTCCAAGTCCTGGCTATTGTGAATAATGCTGCAGTGAACATAGGGGTGCATATATCTTTTTGAATTAGTGTTTTCATGTTCTTTGGATACACACCCAGAAGAGAAACAGCTGGATCATATGGTAGTTCTATTATTAGTTTTTTGAGGATCCTCCATACAGTTTTCCCTAGTGTCTTTACCAGTTTACATTCCTACCAGCAGTGTAGGAGGGTTCCTATTTCTCCACATCCTCTCCAACACTTGTTATTTCTTGTCTTTTTAACAACAGCCATTCTTACAGGCATGAGGTGATAGCTCATTATGGTTTTGACTTGCATTTCCCTAATAATTAGTGACATTGAACATCTTTCCATGTTCCTGTTGACCATCTGTATATCTTCTTGGGAAAAATGTCTGTTCATATACTCTGCCCATTTTTTGATTAAGTTGTTTAGTTTTTTGTTGTTGGGTTGTATGAGTTCTTTGTATATTTTGGATACTAACCCTTTATCAGATAATTGATTTGCAAATATCTTCTCCAAATTGGTAATTTCTCTTTTTGTTTTGTTGATAGTTTTATTTGCTATACAGAAAGTTTTCAGTTTCAGGTAGTCCTATATGTTTATTTTTTCTTTTGTTTCCCTTGCCTGAGAAGACATGATATTCAGAAAGATATTGTTAAGACTGATGTCAAAGAGCATATTGACAATGTTTTCTTCTAGGAGTTTTATGGTGTCAGGTTTTACATTCAAGTCTTTAATCTCTTTTGAGTTAATTTTTGTGTATGGTGTAAGATAATGGTCTACTTTCATTCTTTTGCATGTAGCTGTCCAGTTTTCCCAACACCATTTGTTGAAGACTTTCCTTTCTTCATTGTATGTGCTTGGTTCCTTGGTCAAAAATTAGATGTTGTCTTTGTCGTATATGGCCTTTATTATGTTGACATACTTTCCTTCTATACCCATTTTATTCAGAATTTTTATCATAAATGGATGCTGTATTGTTGAATGCTTTCTCTGCATCTATTGAGATGATCATGTGATTTTTATTCTTCATTTTGTTAATGTGGTGTATCACATTGTTTGACTTACAGATGTTGAACCATCCCTGCATCCCCGGAGTAAATCCCACCTGATAGTGGTGTATAATCCTTTTAATGTATTGTTATATTCAATTTGCTAATATTTTGTTGAGGATTTTTGCGTCTATATTCATCAGCGATATTGGCCTGTAATTTTCCTTTTTTGTGTTATCCTTCTCTGATTTTGGTATCAGGATAATTTTGGCCTTGCAAAATGAGTTAGGAAGCATCCCTTCCTCTTCAACTTTTTGGAAGAGTTTGAGAAGGATAGGTACTGAATCTTTGAATGTTAGGTAGAATTCACCAGAGCAGTTGTCTGATCCTGGACTTTTGTTTTTTGGGAGGTTTTTGATTACTGTTTCAATCTCTTTACTTGTGATTGGGCTATTCACATTCTCTATTTCTTGTTGATTCGGTTTTGTAAGGTTGTATGATTCTGAGACTTTATCCATTTCTTGTAGGTTATCCAATTTGTTGGCATATACCTTTTCATAGTGTTCTTATAATCCTTTGTATTTCTGTGGTATCCATTGTAATCTCTCCTCTTTAAATTATTATTTTATTCACTTGAGGCTTCTCTCTCTCTTTTTCTTTGTGAGTCTACCTAAGGGTTTATCAATTGTTTATCTTTTCAAAGAGCAAGCTTTCAGTTTCATTGATCTTTTCTATTTCAGTTATTCCACTCTGATTTTTTATTTCCTTCCTTCTACTAACTTTGGCTTCATTTCTTCTTTTTTTCAAGTTCTTTTAGGTGTAATGTTAGATTGAGGTTTTTTTTTCTTTTTTGAGGTAGGCCTGAATTGTTATATACTTCCCTCATACTACCACTTTTGTTGCCTCCCATAGGTTTTGGTATGTTGTGTTTTCATTTTCATTCGTCTCCAGGTATTCTTTGATTTCTTCATTGATCCAATAGTTGCTTAGTAGCATGTTGTTTAGTCTCTACATATTTGTGACTTTTCTCACTTTCTCCTTGTAGACGATTTCTAGTTTCATAACATCATGGTCAGAAAAGATGCCTGATATGATTTTAAGATTTTAATATTCTTAAACTTATTGAGACGTTTTGTTTCCAAACACATGGTCTATCTTTGAGAATGTTCCATGGGTACTTGAGAAGAATGAATATTCTGCCGCTTTTGGGTGGAATATTCTATATACATCTATTAAGACCATCTGGTCTAGTGTTTCATTTAAGGCCAATGTTTCCTTATTGACTTTCTGTCTCAATGATCTATCCATTCATGTAAGTGGGGTATTAAAATCCCCTACTATTATTGTGTTTCTCTCAATTTCTCCCTTTAGGTCTGTTAATAGTTGCTTTATGTACTTTGGTGGTTCTATGTTAGGTGCATATATATTAACAAATGTTCTGTCTTCTTGGTGGAATGGCCCCTTTATCATTATATAATATCCAACTTTGTCTCCTGATATCTTTTTTGGCTTGAAATCTATTTTGTCTTATATTAATATGGCTACACCCACTTTCTTTGGTTGCCATTTGCTGGGAGTATCAACTTCCAACCCTTCTCTTTAAGCCTATGTTTGTCTTTAGAGCTAAGATAGCTCTCCTAGAGGCAGCATATTGTTGGGTCTTATTTTTTAATCCATCTAGCCACTATGTGTCTTTTGATTGATGAATTCAACCTATTTACATTTAGAGTGACTATTGATATATGAGAGCTTAATACTATTACTTTATCTTTTGTTTTCTGGTTGTCCTATATTTCCCTTGTTTCTTTTTCTTTGTGTTTCTCTCTGCCATTTCAGTTTGGTGGTTTTCTGTAAGGTGTTTCTCAGTTTCCTCTTTTTTTATGTTTCATGACTTTCCTCTGAATTTTTGTTTTCTCGTTAACATGAAGTTTGTTTAAAAGATCTCATAGATGGGAAAGGCCTTTTTCTGCTGATACCATCTTATCTCCATTTGCCTCTGCAGGTTCTGTCCTTTTCCTCTTCCTCTTCTATTTTGGTTGTCATGAATTATCCCTTTTTGTATTGCGAGTTTGTTACCACATTGAAGTGGTTATATTTATTTTTGATGTTTTCTTTCCCTTTAGGCTTTATGTTATAATTCTTTACTAGACTATCTTGATAAAAAGTTGCAGGTTTCTGATTCTATTTATCAGCTTGCTCAAAGTTTTGTACATCTTTCCCTTTTTGTTTCAGGTAGGAGAGCTGTTTTCAACATTTCTTGTAAAAAAGGTCTACTGGTGATGAACTCCCTAAGCTTTTGTTTGTCTGGGAAAGCCTTTATTTCTCCTTCATATCTGAAGGACAACTTTGCTGGATTAGTTTTGGCTGATAGCTTTTATCTTTCAAAATTTTGAATATATCATTCCACTCTCTCCTATCCTATAGAGTTTCTGCTGAGAAATCTGCTGATAGTCTAATGGGGATATCTTTTTCTTCTCTCTGGCCAGCCTTAATATTCTTTCTTTGTCATTGACTTTGACAGTTTTAATATAATGTGTCTTGGAGAAGGTATTTTTGCGTTGAGATAATTAGGTGTTCTATTAGCTTCATGTACTTGTATATCCAGCTCTTTCCTGCAGGTTTTAGAAGTTCTCAGCTACGGGCTTGCCCAGTGGTGCAGCGGTTAAGTGTGCATGTTCTGCTTCAGTGGCTCGAGGTTCACCGGTTCAGATCCTGGGTGCGGACATGGCACTGATTGGCAAGCCATGCTGTGGTAGGCATACCACATATAAAGCGGAGGAAGATGGGCACAGATGTTAGCTCAGGTCCAGTCTTCCTCAGCAGAAAAGAGGACGATTAGCAGCATATGTTAGCTCAGGGCTAATCTTTCTCAAGAAAAATAAAAATAAATAAATAAATAAATAAATAAACCAGAGTCATTTGGGGGCTGGCCCCATGGCCGAGTGGTTAAGTTCATGCACTCCATTTCGGTGGCCCAGGGTTTTGCAGGTTTGGATCCTGGGCACGGACATGGCACCATTCATCAGGGCACGCTGAGATGGGGTCACACATGCCACAACTAGAAGGACCCACACCCAAAAAAAAAGAAGTTCTCAGCTATTATTTCTTTTCTTTCTTTTTGGTGAGGAAGTTTGGCCCAGAGCTAACGTCTGTGCCAATCTTCCTTTATTTTTTTTATGTGGGACGTTACCACAGCATAGTTTGATGAGTGGTGTGTAGTTCAGCACTCAGGATCCAAACCTGCAAACCCTAGGCCACCAAAGCAGAGCATGCGAACTTAACCACTATGCCACTGGGCCAGCCCCTCAGCTATTATTTCTTTAAATAAACTCTCTGTTCCTTCCTTCCTCCTTTCTCCTTCTGGGATACCCATCATCCTTATATTGCATTTCCTAATTGAGTCAGATATTTTTACAGAATTTCTCCATTAAAAAAAAATCTTAGTTCTCTCTCCTCTCCCACCTGCATCATTTCTAGATTCCTATCTTTGAGCTCACTAATTCTCTTTTCCATATGGTGTGCTCTATTTCCAATGCTTTCTACTTTCTTCATCTCATTAATTTTGTTCTTCAGCTCCAGAATGTTTTTGGGTTCTTTTTTTCGGAATTTCAATCTCTTTGATGAAGTACTCCTTCTGTTCATTAATTTTACTCCTGAGCTCAATGAACTATCTTTCTGAGTTTTCTTGGAACTTGTTGAGTTTCTTCATGACAGCTCTACTGAATGCTCTATCAGTTAGATGGCAATCTTCCATGACTTCAAATTTGGTTACTGTAGAGTTGTCATTTTCTTTTTGTGTTACCATGTTACTGTACTTCTTAATGATGCTTGATGAGTTGTTCCTCTGTCAGGGGTTCTGGGTAGCAAATACCTTTATTATTTAGGTAAGGCTTTGTTTACTTGGGTCCTGAGCTGCTTCTGGTTGCATTTGAGAGCCTGCACTTCCCACCCTCCACTGCCTGCCTTTGCCAGACTGCCTTTGTTGTGCTGCTTGTGCCTCTGAAGTTGCTGGTGCCTTGCTGCTTATGCTACCACTGTAGTCGTGGGTGTTGCCACCAGGGTCACCAGGCTGCAAGTACCTCTGCTGCCTCCACGAATAACCTGTCATGTGTTCCCCTAATGTGGCAGAGAAGAGGGAGAGATTGAGGCAGGAGCTGGGATCATGAGTATCTCCAACATGTCTGGGTTTGTTGGGTCTGCAGGTGCCACAGCTACAGGTGAGGGGGCTGAAGTTATGGGACATCTCTGCAGCTAGTGGGGACAGGCTCATAGATTCCACCAATGCTGTTACTTGGCTCTCCATGGGCTTAGGCATTGCTGCTGTGTGTGCCGCCTCCACTACTACTCCCAGGTTTTCTGAAGGTGCTGGCAATGCTGCTACTGGGGGTCTGTGTTCACAGGTGTCAATACCAGTGCCAAGTGGCCTGGGGCTGTGGGCAACACTGCCACCACCATGGGTGGGCGTACTGGGGTCACGAGCACAGTGTGGTTCCCAAAGCCTCAGGTCTCTGGTGCCTGCATGTTTCCTGGAACCTCAGGTCACAGGCACTGCTGCCACTGCTGGGGCCTAGGGTCTTGTATGCAGCTCCCACTGCTGGCATGGCCAGTGTCTGGGGTGCCATTGCCAGGGGCTGGGTTGCGGGTACTTCTGTGGCTTCTGAACCTAAGTTTGCAGGTGCCACCCATCACTGCTGGGGAAGGGGTGGGGGCTAAGCTGTGAATGCTGCTGTGACTCCTTCAGCCTGTGGTCTCAGGCAACAGAGTGATTCCTGGAATCTCAGTTCACAGGCACCACTGCCACTGCTGGAGATGTTGGGGTGTTGGATGCAGCCCTCGTTGCCAGAAGGGCTGGTGTCAGAGGCGCTGCTGCCACGGGAGGGGGATGGGGGCTGGGTCATGGGCTCTGCTGCATTTCCTGAAGCCTCAGGCCTTGAGTGCCACCTGCCACTGCTAGGGGGAGGTGTAGGGGCTGAGCAAGTGCTGTGTCGGCTCCTGCAGCCTCTAGCCTCAGGTGCTGATGAACTTTTCAGAACCTCAGGTCATGGACACCACCACCACTGCTGGGCGTATCAGAGTCTTGGATGCAGCCATCAATGCTGGAAGGGCCAGTGTCAGAGGGGCCACCACAGGGAGAGGGGGAGGGGTTGGGTCACAGGTATTGCCACAGTTCCCAAGGCCTCCAGTTATGGGCCCACAGTGATTCCTGGCACCTCCAGGAGTGTGGACTGTCTGGAGTTCTGGGGCCTCCATTCATGGGCGTTACCTCAGTTCCCAGCGTCTCTGGTCACAGGTGCAGCTGCAGTTCCCAGAACCTCCAGTCTCAGGAGCTACTACTGGTACTCCCCTGCTTCCACTGCCTCCAGCAGGTGCAGTCCACCCACTTTCAGATGTATAGATGGATGGATAGCTCAGGCATTTAGGTGTGTTGTGCTGAGAGTCCTTTCTTGGTCTATGGATATCCTACTGGTTGTAACTTAGAGGTGAGAGACAAAGGGAACTCACTCTGCCACGATGCTGATGTCACTCTCAAATTCTTTTCCTGTATCAATTGATATGATCATGTGGTCTTTTTCCTTCATTCCGTTAATGTGCTGTATTACATTGATTGATTTTTATGTTGAACCTACCTTGCATTCTAGGGGAAAAAATCCCACAGAGTTACAGTGTATAATTCTTTTAATGCACTGTGGAATTTGTTTTGCTAGTATTTTGCTGAGGAATTTTGCATCAATATTCATCAGGAATATTGTTCTGTATTTTTATTTTCTTGTAGTGTCTCTGTCTAATTTTGGTATCAGAGTAATGCTTGCCTCATAGAGCTTGGACGTGTTCCCTCATCTTCTATTTTTTGGAAGAGTTTTCAGAGAATGGTTGTTAATTCTTTAAATGTTTGGCAGAATTCTCCTGTGAAACAGTCTGTTCCTGGGCTTTACTTTGTTGGGAGATTTTTGATTACTCAGTCTATCTTTTTGTTATTGACCTATTCAGATTTTGTATTTCTTCATTATTCAATCTTGGTAGGTCATATGTTTCTAGGAATTTACCCATTTTCTTCTCATTTATCCAATTTGTTAAAGTATAATTGTCCATATTATTGTCTTATAATCCTTTTTATTCCCACGGCATCAGCTGTAATGTCTCCTCTTCCATTTCTGATTTTAGTTATTTGAGTCTTCTTTTTTTCCTTAGTTAATCCAGCTAAGGCTTATCAATTTCGTTGATCTTCAAATAACCAACTCTTAGTTTATATGTTTTTCTATTGTTTTTCTAGTCTCTATTTCATTTTTTCTCTTCCCTAATATTTCTTATTTCCTTCCTTCTGCTAGCTTTCAGTTTAGTTTATTCTTCTTTTTCTAGTTTGTTGAGGTCACTGATTTGAGATCTTACTTCTTTTTTAAAGTATGTATTTACATCTGTAAACTTCCCTCTTAGCACTGCTTTCCTTGCATCTCATAAGTTTTGGTATGTTGTGGTTTTGTTTTCATTTGTCTCAAGGTATTTCCTAATTACCCTTGGGACATCTTTGACTCATTGGTTGTTTAAGAGTGTGCTATTTAATTTCCACATATTTATATATTTTCTAGTTTTCTTTTTGCTATTGATTTCGAGTTTCATTCCACTGAGATCAGAAAAAAGATACTTTGCCTGATTTCAATCTTCTTCAATTTGTTAATTTGTTTTGCAGCCTAACATGTGGTCTACATTGGATAATATTCCATGTACACTTGAGAAGAATGTACATTTTGTTGTGTTATCTTAGTATGTCTGTTAGGTCTAGTTGGACTATAGTGTTGTTCAAGTCCTCTATTTCCTTACTGATCTTCTGTCTGGTGGTTCTATCCCTTACTGAAAGTGGGGTATGGAAATCTCTTACTATTATTGTATAACTGTTTATTTCTTCCTTCAATTCTGTCAATTTTTGCTTTATATATTTAGGAGCTGTGAATTTTGATGCATAAATATCCATAATTATTTTATATTTAGGTGAATTGACCCTTTCATGATTATATAATGTCCTTGTCTCTTGTAAAAGTTTTTGACAAAGTCTATTTTATCTGATATTAGTATAGTCACTCTTTCTCTTTTTGGTTACCATTTGCATGGAAAATATTTTTCTATCCCTTCACTTTCAGCCTATGTGTGTCCTTAGGTCTAAAGTAGGTCTCTTGTAGACAACGTCTAGTTGGATCCTGTTTTTGTCTCAATTTAGCCAATCTATATATTTTGATTAGGGAGTTTAATCCATTTACATTTAAAGTAATTACTCATATAAAAGGACTTACTATTGCCATTTTGTTACTTGATTTCAAGTTTCTTATAGATTTTGTCCCTTCTTTCCTCTCATTGCTGTCTTCTGTGTTTTATTGATTTCTCTGTTGTGACATGCTGTGGTATTCTTCCCATTTACTTTTGTGTATATTCCATAGATACTTTCTTTGTGGTAATCATTGCAATCACACAAAACATCCTAAAGTTATAGTATTTTATTTTAAGCTGATAACAACTTAACTTCAATCACATAAAAAACTCTATTCCTTTACAGATCCACCTCCCTTACTTTATGTTATTGATGTCACAAATTACATCTTTATATATTGTATACCAATTAACATAGATTTATGTTTTTAAAAAATCCTTTTTAAATTTGTCATTTAAATGTTATGCGTTAAAATTACAATACTATATTTGTCCATGTATTCACCTTTATTGGAGAACCTTATATTTTCATATGGTTTTGTGTTGCTGTTTATCATTCTTTTGTAGGTCTGGTGGTAACGAACTATCTCAGCTTTTGTTTATCTGGGAAAGAATTTCTCCTTCATTTTCAAAGGATAGTTTTCCTGGATACAGTGTTCTTGGTTGAAAGTTTTATTTCTAGCACTTTGAATACATCATCCCTCTCCTTTCTGTCCTGCAAGGTTTCTGCTGAGAAATCCACTGATAATTTTGTGAAAATTCTCTTTTATGTAACAAGTCATATTTCACATGCTGTTCAAGATTCTCTCCTTGTCTTTGACTTTAGATACTTCAATTATAATGTCCTGATGTGGTTCTTTTTGAGTTTATTCTAGTTAGAGTTCTTTGAGCTTCCTGCATGTACATGTCCATTTCTTTCCTCAGATTTGCAAAGCATTTGGACATTATTTCTTCAAATTAGCTCCCTGCCCCTTTCTCTCTATTTTCCTTGTGTGATTCCCTTAATGCATATATTGGTCCATTTGATAGTGTCCAATAAGTCCCTAGCCTCACTTCACCTTTCTTCATTCTTTTTCCTCCTCTGACTTTTTCTATGTCTTTGTTGATATTCTCATTTTGTACATATCTTGTCTTTCTGATTTCGTTTAGTGGTCTGTGTTCTGTTTTGGCTCAATGAACATCTTTTTGACAATTATTTTAAATTCTTTGTCAGGAAGCTCATAAATATACATTTCTTTAGGGTTGCTTTCTGAAATTTTACTTTGTTCCTTTGATTGGGCCATGTTTTCCTTTTTCTTTGTGTGCTTTATAATCTTTTGCTGGGATTTGGGGATTCAAAAAAGAAACCACCTCTCCCAGTCTTTGTGTACTGACTTTGTGCAGGGGAAGACCTTCACCAATCAGCCTGATTAGAGTATTAGGACCTCTCAAATCTTTTCTGATCTCTTGCTCCCCCTGGCATATGCCTGAAGAACTGCAACTCTAATGTGTTGTGGCACTCACTTCTGTTTTTAGCAGCTTCCAAATTATGCTGCCAGTCCCATCAGCACTCAAAGTCAGGTAAGAAAGAAACCAGTCCCTTAGCAGCCCCCAGACAAAACAGAAGATTGGAGGCATGTCCCCCTCTTTTGTTTCCATTGTGAGGGAGGAGCATAGTATGGCAGGCTTCCTCTCAGTTGCATAGTTCTATGCCATGTAGAGGTAGGGGCACAGACATGTGCATGAACCACCACAATTTTTCCCACCCATTTTGCTGGAATCCTTTCTTGGTTTTACATTAGCCTGAGTTCCTAGGCTTCTTAACTGGTTTCTAGAGTTCTCATGGAGGTAGTCTAGTCAGTATTTTTCTGTTAGCACAGATTCTCTGTGGAGGAAGGAGGGTCTGGAGCTTCCTAGTCAGCCAAGTTAAGTTATTGATTTGAGACCTTTATCATTTTTAATGTATGCATTAACAGATATAAATTTGTCTCTGAACACTGGTTTTGCTGCGTCTCATAAGTTTTAGCTTTTGTTTTCATTCATCTCTAAGTTTTTTCTAGTTTACCTTGTGATTTCTTTTTTGACTTGTTGTTTGATTGTATTGTTTAATTTTCACAAGTTGTGACTTTTCCTTCTCTTATTGATTTCTAAGTTCATGCCATGTAGTTGGAGAAGGTACTTTGTACATCCATCTTTTCAAATCTATTGAGACTGTCTTTGAGCCTAACATATGGTCTTTCTTGGAGAATGTCCTATGTGAGAAGAATGTGTATTCTGCTTTTCTTCAGTGGAATGATCTGCAAATGTCTGGTTGGTTTAATGTGTTGTATAAGTCTTTCATTTCCTGACTTTCCTTCTGCCTACTTTATCTACACATTATAGAAAATGAGGTATTGAAGTCTTCAGCTGTTATTGTAGAACTATGTATTTCTCCCTACAATTCTGTCGATTTTTGCTTCATATATTTAAGTGTCTATTAGGTGTGCACGTTTATACTTGTTATATCATCTTGCTGTGTTGAACCTTTATTAATATATAATGTCCTTTCCTGTCTCTAATAATATTCTACAATTTCAGTCTATTTTTTCTGATATTAGTATAGCAAACACAACCTTCTATTGGTTACTATTTGCATGGAATATCTTTTTCTGATCTTTCATTTTCAACCTATGTCTGCCTTTGGAGCTAAAGCAAGTCTCTTGTGGACAGCATATTGTTGGATCATGTTTTTTTAATCTCTTCTGCAAATCTGTCTTTTGAAGGAGTGTTTAATCTATTTACATTTAATTACTGATAAGAGACTTATTTCTGCCATTTTTTATTTGTTTCCTATATGCCTCATAACTTTTATGCCCCTCATTTCCTCCATTACTGCCTTCTTTTGTATTTAATTGATTTTTTTGTAGTGAAATGTTTAATTACCTTCTCATTTTCTTTTGGATATATTCTATAGATATTTTCTTTGCAGTTACCATGGGGATTATATTTAACATTTTAAAGTCATAATAATCTAATTTGAATTTATACCAACTCAAATTCAACAGCTTACAAAACTTTCCTCCTACACAGCTCCATGATACTTCTTTCTGTTTTGTGGTCACAAGTTATATATTTGTACATTGTGTGCCCAATAGCATACCTTAATGATTGCTTTTTATGCGTTTGTCTTTTAAATCATGCAAAAAAAATGTGGAGTTACAATGCCAAATTCAAATGATAGAATTTATAATTGCCCATGTATGTACCTTTACTAGAAATCTTTATTTCTTCATACAGCTTCAAGTTACTGTCTGGTCTCATTTTAATCTGCAGGACTCCCTTCAGCATTTCTTGCAGGGCATATCTAGTGGAAATCAACTCCCTCAGCTTTTGTTTATCTGGAGTTGTCTTAATTTCTCTCCCTTTTTTAAAAGACAGTTTTGCTGAATACAGAATTTTCAATAGACATTTTTCCCTTCACCAATTTGACTATATAAACTCACCACACTCTGGCTTCCAAGGTTTCTGATGCTGATCATCTTAATGAGGATCTCTTGTATGAGACAAGTCACTTCTCTCTTGCTGCTTTCAAAATACTTTTTGTCTTTGTCCTTTGATAGTGTGTAAATGATGTGTCTAAGTATGGATCAATATATACATTGGAATTCATTAAACTTCTTAGATTTGTACATGCATGTCTTTCATCAAATTTGGGAAGTTTTCAGCCATTATTTATTTGAATAATCTCTCTGCTCCTTTCTATCTCCCTTCTCCTTCTGGAATTCCCACAGTGTATATGGTGGTCTGTTGTTCTGCTTGATGGTGTCCCACAAGTCCCTTAGGCCCTGTTCGCTTTTCTTCATTTCTTTTTCTCACTGTTCATCAGACTCAATAATTTTCATTGGCTTGGCTTCAAGTTAACTGATTCTTTTTCTGCTTGCTCAAATCTGCTTTTGAACCCCTCAATGTATTCTTCATTTCAGTTATTTTAACTTTCAGTTCAAAAATTTCCTTTTGGTTCTTTTTTATAATTTCTATCTCTTCATCAATATTCTCATTTTGTTCATGTAGCATTTTCCTGTCATTGTCCATGTCTTCTTATAGCTCTTTGAACATCTTTAACACAGTTGTTTTAAAGTTTCTGTCTAGTATGTGACATCTGTGCTTCTTCAGGTAAGTTTCCTTAGAAGTATTTTGTTCCTTTGAATGAGCCAGACTTTCATGTTTCTTTGTATGCCTTGTGATCTCTTCTTGAAAAATCAATATTTGAATCTTAAAATGTGGTAACTTGGGAAATCAGATTCCCTTCCCCATATCCAGGTTTTTACTGGTTTTTATTTTATTATTGTAGGTTGTCTGTGCTGGAAATCAGCCTGAAATGAAAGTTTAAGGTCTTCTCAGGGCTCTTCTGAGCCTGTCTTTCCTTGTGCATGCACAGTGGCTTTCTAAATCACCCTGTATATGCAGTTGTGTCTGAATGTCTGAAGAAACAGGTGCAGCTCCTTTACATACCTAGAAGCTACCTTAGCTGGTATGGGTAAAACAATGGCCAGCCTCTGTGTCTGCACCTCAGTGATCAGAAGCAGCCATCAGCAATCACAACACAAACCCCTGATTCTTAGTGGGCAATGTTCTTATTGTCTACCCTGGCTCCAGAAAGTCATGCTAGAAATTCAGGCTACTGTCCCCATAGCTGCCTGCCATCAGCCTGGAGAGTGGAGAATGAGTAGCTGCTACAACACTGAAAGCTGAATTTGACTGATACTAAGCATAATTTACCAGCCAAGCTTTCCCCTGGAAGCTGCACAAGTTCAAATAGAATCCAGAGTTCCAAACTAGTCACTTCAGACAGTTTCTGCCAATAAAATTGTTTTCTAAGTGGAGAGACAGTTTCACGGCACTTTCTACTCCACCATCTTTCCTGAAATTACTCCTCAAATGCCATTTTTTAAACAATCTTTGTTCCACAGACTTATATCATTTCTGTTATATCTGAAATCTCTGTATCTATCTTGGTCAGTTTCTGAATTCTAGTCTGTTCTATTTTTAATTTATCATGAAATTAATTATTGTAGTTCATGATAAACACAAACATTTTAAATTCAATTTCATGTTTTGAATTTAAGGTCTGTTTAAGGTAGCGCTACATTAGAAGAGGAGTGAAACAATAAAAGACACTAGTGAAATCCATGGTACCTTCTAGTTTTCATGATCACTACCAAATTATGCTTGTGCATTTTATCACTTTAACTTAGTGCCTAGCATGGCGTTAATCTCAGTGTTACTACTCAATAGAAGACGAGGATTCCTTGGCTTTGTCTGTGATAGCAGCTCTTCACACATGGAAGTCCTGTCCTCAACTGGCTATAAGGGTGCACACTCTGAGTACTCTTGCCTGTTGACTGCTTTTGCCTTCCCTTTCAGATTCTAATGAAAACAGCCCATACAAGAAACTAAACCTTTGCCTTCTTGGCGTGATGCATTCTAGGTTTAGAAAATGTGAGTCAGGTCTTGTGACATTTATAAAATTATCCAGAGAGGAGGGAAGCAGTTGATATCTAATATTTGAATATGAGCCTTATAAGGTAGACACATCATGCCTTCTCATCAGCATCTGCAAAATCTTTAGAAGCTCTCAGAGCTCCCCATTGCTGGTAGTTTAAATGCTGCCTATAGCAATTATTAGTGCTACTAGAAAGCTAAACTGTCACTCACTTTTATGCTATTAATATGAAATAATAAACAGAGGCTATCTAATGTCTTAAGCTGTGATAACCATCATCACACATACATTTTATCTTTTCTCCCTTGTCTACTTAATTTCTTAATGATGTATTTCTAAAAGTGAATATGCTGAACACTGAAACGAAAGTTTCACTTGCCTCTGTTCATTAATACTTACCATAAAATTATTCCTGCATAAAAGTCATACCATATTACAGTCCTTACAGCAAGTTAATGACATGCCTGTTAATTCAATTCCTCTGATTTTGTGTGTCCAATAATTAAAATGAAAAACCTCACCAATATCATAGATGAAAACCAGTATGTTTCTTTCATTATATGTGAATTTAAAGATACTTTTAATATTTTAGTTGGTCAACTTTATTTCTTGTTTTGTTACAAATCTCTTCATATCCTTTAGTCATTTTGCTTTACATATTCTCATATGTTCCTTAAGATTTGTGCTTACCCCTACTGGTGCTGAGATGGATGCCCAGGTTGGTTAAATCCAAGCCCTGTGGTCTTCTCATGAATTACCACGAAGCTGCTTCAGCAGGCACTTGTGCATAAACACTTGTCAATTACTGATCGCTTGTAAGTCAAGTAACTGTCACTAAAGCCTGAAGGACGGTCCGTGACAGAAACTAGTGCCCATCCTTTATGAAATAATGTCAGGATGGCTATATTTCTCACTCCCCAATGCCTTCTTAATTTCAAATTGGATACTGTAAATTGATAAAACTTTTCTCAGTGCCACCTGTGAAATTAAATTAAATTTGGGCATTTTATTTGAGTCAGTATTTTCATTTATAAAAATTTATCCTAATGAAATAGTAAAGGATGTTTCCAAAAGTTTAATTAAAATTGTCATCTTTGAAAATCACCAGCTTAAATCATCTGTTATCGGCCAGAATTTAGAAGTGATAGGGGTAGAGCAGGAATAAAGTTACAAAGGAAAACAGAAATTCTATAGACATCACCAAGTGTTCATTGTGCATGTGCGCTCACACACACTCATGCATTCACACATATACACCCAGTCCTCTAGGTCCTGGAATTATAATAATAAATTTGGGAGGGATAAAGAGGGCAAACTCATTAATTCTTCAGTAGAATGAGTCAAATGATACACATGAAACATATATTTTAACAAATAAAAATAACTAAAAGGATATTAGTATTGTTTTCCTATTGCTAATATAACAAATTGCCACAGACTAGATAGTTGATAACAACAGAAATTTATTCTCTCACAATTCTGGAAGGCAGAAATCCAAAATCAGTATCACTAGGCCAAAGTCAAGGTGTTGGCAGGACCGTTCTCCCTCCACAGGCTCTCAGGAACAATCCTTTTCTAGACTCTTCCAGAATCTGGTGGCATAAGCCTTCCTTGGCTTGTGGCTGCATTATCCCAATCTCTGCCTCTGTGGTCTCATGGCCTTCTCCTCTTACATGTGAAATATCCCTGTGCATCTCTCTTAAAAAGACATTTGTGCATTTAGGCCCTCTCTATAATCCAAAATAATCTCCCCATCTCGATTTCTTTACTTGAACCCTAAAAGGCCCTTTTTTTTTGCCATATAAGGTAACATTCACAGGTTCCAGGAATTAAGACACGGAAATCTTTTGGGGGCAACTTTCAGCCTACCACAATATTCATCACTGTATATTTTATTATAGGGAAAAATGATAATCATCCTAAATGGTCAACAATATATATTGGTTCAATCATGTCACAGTCATAGGACAGAATGCTATGTGACCACTAAAATTAGTTATAATGGAAACAATTAGATTTTTTCTATCAAACTAGAGAAAAATTAAAAATATGAAGAATAGCCAGTGTTTGCAAAGGTGTGTGGGAACTAAACACTGTAATACATTGTTGGGAGTAATATATATTACATTTGTAAGATTTATTTAAAATAAATATGAAAATATATGATGTTCAGGCTTTCTGGTAAAAGTTTTAGGTCTAGGACTTTTCATGTAGATATGCTCCCTTGTCAAGCACAAATTGTATAGAGAAGGTTGGTTACTGTAGCTAGTTTGTAGTAGCCAAAATGGGAAAGAAGCACAAAGTCCTTCACTCAGGAAAAAATTAAAAACTAGGCGATCTTTAAAACGAAGAGATTAGATTTGTACTTGAAATGGAAAGACAGGCAGATATATTAAGTGAAAAAGCATGGAAAGATAGACTAGATATATTCTTAACCTAGAAATCAAGGCCAACAATATTTTCTATAGGGAAGGAGAAGGAGAGAAGACACAGGGGATGTATGCATCTGTGTTGTTGGAATTAATTTACAACAAACATTTATTACTTTTGTAGCCAGAAAGAAGGGTTTGAGTTAAAAACTTGAAAATATAGTGAATATTGTGATATATCTGGACAAGGCTGGTTCTCACCCTCCTGAAGACAGTTTCTTTGTCTACAAAATTCACAACCTCATAGCATTTTCCTGAAGATGTAATGGTATAATGTGTTTCTTAGAGCCACACCCAATGCAAATTTAACCCCAAGATGTTAATGAAGTTGTAAAATATTTTTATTATCGTTTGGTTGTAAAAATTTTATAACCTGCACTTTGACTTCATTAATCTGTAGATTATTTTGAACTGTGCCTAAATTTCAAAACAGTTTTTTTTGTTTCTAGTTGTCATTTTGTTATTTATTTCTAACTTATTTGTATCATGGTCAAAGAATGTAATCTATATAACAATTCTTTGAAATTTGTTAAGATTTGTTTCATAATTCTTTGTGTGGTCAGTTTCAGTAAATGTTCCAGTTTTGTTTTAAAGAATGTATATTCTGCAATCGTTAAGTGCAATGTTTTATATGCTTTCTTTAAATCAAGCTTATTGTGTTGTTGAAATCTTCTATCACTTTTTTTTTGTTCCTTGATAAAAAACTTATAGTTTTTAAATCTCCCATAATGATGATGGACATATCTATTTCTCCATGAAATTCTTTCAATATTTGTTTATATATTTTGAAATTATGTTATCAGGTGAATACAAAATGTAATTGTTATGTATTTCTGATGAGTTAGACATTTTATCATTATATAGTTATCATTTTGATCAAATTCTATTTTTTGGGGTTTAATAAAGCAATACCAGAAAATTTTGGTCAGCTAGCATAATATATACATTTTTCATCCTCTTATTCTTAATCATTCTGTATCACTGTTTTAGGTATGTTTATTACAAAAAGGATATGCTTTTTTTTTTTTTTAAAAGATTGGCACGTGTGCTAACAACTGTTGCCAATCTTCCTTTTTTTTTCCAAAGATTGGCACCTGGGCTAACAACTGTTGCCAATTTTTTTTTCTGCTTTTATCTCCTCAAACCCCGCCTGTACACAGTTGTGTATCTTAGTTGCACATCCTTCTAGTTGTGGGATGTGGGACGCCGCCTCAACGTGGCCTGACGAGTGGCGCCATGTCCACGCCCAGGATCCGAACCCTGGGCCGCCACAGTGGAGCACGTGAACTTAACCACTCGGCCATGGAGCCGGCCCCAGGATATGCTTTGATTCTTTTTGTATCCAGTCTGAAAAACTTTGTCCTTTGAGTGTTAATCTCAATACATTTTTGTAATAAATTATATATTTAAAATTATTTTCCAGGGGGCTGGCCCCGTGGCCAAGTGGTTAGTTCTGCACGCTCCACTTCAGCAGCCCCGGTTCACAGGTTCAGATCCCAGCTGTGGACCTACTCCACTCATCAGCTGTGCTGTGGAGGAATCCCATATACAAAATAGAGGAAGACTGGCACAGATAGTAGCTTAGGGCTAATCTTCCTCAAGCAAAAAAAAAAAAAAATCCATTTAATTCTGTGCTTTCTACCTTTCTAATTTCATCTGCTTTTCTCTACTTTCTTTCTTCTGAGTTGAGTATTTTTTCTCATTCCATGTTTTAAAAATCTGGTATTTCAATCGTTATATACTTTATTTGTATTATTTTAGTGGTTACCCTATACAATTTTATCAAAAGAAAAATTAAAGCAAATAACTCTCTTAAAGCTCCTCCCAAACTGAAAACACCTAAAACTCTAATCATCTCCTTCCAACTCACATTCTTGTATTGTCATATATTTAATTCTTTGCTATGTTTTGATCTTGCTAGTTATCATTATAATTATTTTTTTTTATTTTATTTTTAAGATTTTATTTTTCTCCTTTTTCTCCCCAAAGCCCCCCGGTACATAGTTGTATATTTCGTTGTGGGTCCTTCTAGTTGTGGCATGTGGGACGCCACCTCAGCATGGTCCGACGAGCAGTGCCATGTCCGCGCCCAGGACCCCAACCAACGAAACACTGGGCCGCCTGCAGCGGAGCGGGCGAACTTAACCACTCGGCCACGGGGCCAGCCCCATAGTTATCATTATTTTTTAAGCCACTGTTTCTTTAGATTTACACATATTTATCACTTTTGTTGCTTTTCATTCTTTGTCACATCTCAAATCATCATCCTTTCTACCTGAAGTACAATTTTAAAATTTACTTTTGTGAATTTGCTTTCGGAAAATCGATTACTATTTATCAGAAATGCCTTAATTTCAACCTCATTATTTTCATTAATTTTTAATGATCATTTAGACCATACATAAAAATATAATAAAAATATAAATACTTATATACCCACCTGGATTCAATAAATATATGTTTATCTTCTTTTACATATTTTTGGCTAAATCTTTCTAAGTAAGTTACACCATAACATGTAAGCCTAAATAGTTTACCATGCATCTTCAAAGTATAAGAATATTCTCCTATATAACTAAAATACCATCATCACATGTAGTAAGACTGACTATAATTCCTTGTATCTCATCCACTCCATATTCAAATTTTCCCAATTGTTCCAAAATGTGGTTTATAGTAGTTTTACAAACCAGGTTCCAATCAAGAATCACACACTGCATTAGCAGTTGTTACATTTCTTAAATCTCATTTACTCTACAAGTCACTCCTTTAGACCTTTCTTCACGACACGGACTTTTTGAAGAGACTGGGCTAATTGTTTTGAGTAATGTCCAATACTCACAACTTGTCTGATTGAATATTTATGTTACTGTTTCACTTGTTCTATGCCTTATATTTCCCATTGCCTATGAGTTAGACCCAAAGGCTAGATTTATGTAACTATTTTTTCCCTTTCATTCCCTGCGCGTAGCATTCTAGATTGAGAGGTTTGTCTCTTTTACATTGAGGGTTTAATTTCACTGTTTTCTGGCTTTCATTGCTGAGAATCAGCTGCATGTATAATTGATATTCCTTTGAAGGCAATTTATTTTCCTCTAACTTCTATTAAGATCTTGTGTATGAGTTTCATGTATACAATTTTACTATGATGTATTCAGGCATTTATATCTTTTTCTTAAGTTGCTTTAGATTCACTGGGATTTCTGAAGATGTGGCTTCTATGCTTTACATCAATTTTGAAAAATTCTCAATCATTGTCTATTCAAATGTTGCCTCTGTCTCATTCCTTCTTTCCCTTCTCTATAGAATATTTTGTCTCTTATTGCTAATTGCAGAAAATTTAATCAAATCTAAATTCCACATAACCAGTTTTCTCTTCATCTGGATTTAATATGCTGTAAATTTTCAATTTCAATTAGTATACATTTTCCTTTGCAGAACTTCAATTTGTATTTACTTTTCTTTTTTTTTTTTTTAAAGATTTTATTTTTCCCTTTTTCTCCCCAAAGCCCCCCGGTACGTAGCCGTATATTCTTCATTGTGGGTCCTTCTAGTGGTGGCATGTGGGACGCCACCTCAGCATGGTTTGATGAGCAGTGCCATGTCCGTGCCCCCAGGATTCGAACTGACGAAACACTGGGCCGCCTGCAGCGGAGCGCACGAACTTAACCACTTGGCCACGGGGCCAGCCCCTACTTTTCTAATCTATTTGGAATTTCTGTTGGCACTTAATACTTTCATTCCCTTTTTCTAGAAACATATTAAATATATTCACATTCCATGTATAAAAATTCCAAAATCTGAAGATCCTGGGAGTTTTCATTCTTAGAGCAATTGGTCCTTGAACCTAATTTCCTCATGTGTGTTTTGTGATTTTTGACTGTGAGGTATTTACTTTCCTTGAGACTTTATCTTTAAGGCCTAAGATAAAGGTAGATTACTCCAGAGATTTGCTTGTTTGAGCAATGTACCCAAGTCCACTAATTTTGGGACCTCAAAATTGTCTACATAATATTGATTTGACCATCCAAATAGTGTGATATGGAACTTCAAATCTGGGTGTGAGTTGGCTTATGATTAAAAATTCTCTTGGGAGTGATGTCATTGAAAATTGTGGAGCAGAAAACTTCAAAACTCTATCCCCCCACCAAAGGAAGGATTAGGTGGCAAAACCATCAGAATCAAATGTCTTAGCACACTGTAATCTAATAAAAAAAACTTATAATAACCAAGGGAACATTTAATGAGGAAGAAACATGCTAACTTTCAGTAACAGACTATTGTGGCATTTTAACTTACCACATCCATCCTACACTACCTAGTTCAGAGGCAGCCACGGGGATGCCTGCCTTCGTTCCCGGTGCAGCTTGCTGGAGCCAGAAGGGCAATACAGATCTTTTCTCAAAGAAATGTGTTTTTGTGATTTTCCCTGTCTAGAGGTTTCCAGAGAGGTTGTGCGAGGGGTTGCCTTTTCTTGTCTCCCTTAAAACTTTCTCAAGGAAGAAGTGGCCCATCAGGCAGCACTTCTTGAAATCATTTGTAAGTAAACATACTCCTGCAGGCTCCTGTGATGAGAGAAAACATAAGGGGCAAGCAACAGACAGACCACAAAGCCTGGGAAGGAAGAGGATAAGGAAGGAGAGCCACAGGGAAATAAGGGTTTTTAAAAGCACCCACATATAACAGGAAATCTAGAAAGCCACACATATGCCCAGGGAGAGACATATGCTCAGAAAATACTGGAAAAATCCTAATATTTCATCTCCTGCTGAACTTTTGGTGCATGAAGACAGAAAGTGAAGGATGAGGCAAAGACGTAAATTGCAGATCTAAGCATTGAAGGAGTGCCCCCAAACAGCCAATTTGCAAAGACTGGGAGAATGTCATTTAATTTTGTTGGTTCCAGATATTTAAGGAAATATCTGTCAAATCACTAGCTGACTCCTAAGAAAGCAGAACAGACACTTCAGTGACCAAAGATCAAAAGAACACAGTCTTTAAAATTAGTTTAGAAAAGTCATTAACAAAAAATTACAACACAACAAAGTGCAACAAAACACCCTGGAGAGGGGTGAGAATCTGATATACAGAGTCACCACATTACAATATTCCAAATGTCTAGTTTTCAATAGAAAATGAGGCAAGCAAAAAACAAGAAAGTATGGCTCATTCACAGGAAAAAATGAAATTAATAGAAACAGTCCCTGAGTAAGCCCAGAAATTGGACTTGCTAAATAAAGAATTTAAGGCAACTATCTTAAATATGATCAAAGAGCTAAAGGAAACCATGAAAAAATTCACCAAACGAAATCTGGAGAACAATGTCTCAAGAAATAGAGAACAACAATAGACAGACAGAAATTACAAAAGGAGACAAAAGTTCTGAAAATAAAAAATAATACTTAGAATGAAAAATTCATTAAAGATTTCAAGAGCAGATTTGAGCAGGTAGAAGAAAAAATTAGCAAACTTGAAGATAGCTTAATTGAGATTATTCAGTATGAGAAGTAAAAAGAATGAAGAAAAATGAACACACTCTAAGATACCTATGGGAGATCATCAAGCACACCAACAAACACATAAGGGGAGCCCCAGGAGGAGAACGGAAAGAAAAAGGAGGAGAAATATTTGAAGAAATAATGGTTGAAAATTACCCAAATTTTGATATATGACATGAATCTACACATTTAAGAATGTCCATGAACTGCAAGTAGGAAAAACTAAAGACATCTACATCTTGACACATTATAATTAAACTGTCAAGAGCCAAAGGCAAAGGGAATCTTGAAAGTAGCAGCAAAGTAGCAATCCACGACATACAAGGGATTCTCAATGAGAAAAACCATTTCTCACAAGAGACATGGAGGGCAGAAGGCAGTCAGATGACATATTTAAAGAAAAAAATTGTCAAACAAGAATTACATATGTGGCAAAACTATACTGCAGAGATGGAGAGGCTAAGATATTCCCAAATAAACAAAAACTAAAAGCTTTTGTTGTTAGAAGATCTTCCCTACAGGAAATGCTATAGGGTGTACTTCAGGCTAAAATGAAAGGATACTAGACAGTAACATGAAGCCGTCTACAGAAATAAAGAACATGGGTAAAGGTAACTACATAGGTTACTATGAAAGTCAGTATTACCATATTGTTGGTTTATAACTCTTCTTTTGATTTAAAATATAGATATATAAAACAATAATTATAAAACTATGCTAATGGGAACACAATATATACATACATAATTTGTAACAATAACCAGATAAGGGGGGTTGGAGCTGTACAGGAATAGAATCTTTGTATACTACCGAAACTAAGTTAGTATTAATTCTAACTAGATTGCTATAAATTTAGGATATTAATTGTAATTCCAAAATTAACCCATAAGACAATAACCAACAAATATGTAGCAAAAGAAGTGAGTGAGGAATCAAAATGATACACTAAAAAAAGTCAAACACAAAAGAAGGCAGTAATGGAGGAAGTGAAGAACAAAAGTGATATGACATATATAAAACAAATAGCCAAGTAGAAGTAAGGCCTTCCTCATTAGTAATTACTTTCAATACAAATTGATTAAAATCTTCAATCAAAAGGTAGAGAATGGGAAAATGGATTTAAAAAAACCCATGATACAACTATATGCTGTCTATAAGAGACTCACTTTAGATCCAAAGACACAAACAGGTTGAAAGTAAAAGGATGAAAAAATGACATCTTATGAAAATAATTACCAAAAGAGAGCTGAAGTGGCTATACTAATATCAGACAATATAGGCTTTAAGTCAAAAATTGTTACCAGAGAGAATAGAGACATTAGATATTGATAAAAGTTTCAATTCATCAATAAGATGTAACAAATATAAACACATATGTGACTAACAACAGAGCCCCAGAAAATATGAAGCAAAAATAGATCAAATTGAAGATAGAAATAGACAGTTCTACAATAATAGTTGTAGACTTCCATACCCCAGCTTCAATGACAGATGGAAAAACTAAACAGAAAATCAATAAGGAAATAGAGGACTTAAACAACAGTATAAACTAGACCTAACAGATATGTATAAAACATACCACTCAACAAGAGAAGAACGTACATTCTTCTCAAGTACACATGGAACATTCTCCAGGATAGACACAAGTTAGGCCACAAAAAGAGTCTCATAAACTTAAAAAGACCAATACCATAGAAAGTATCTTCTCCGACCACAGGGGAATGAAACTAGAAATAAATAACAGAAAATAAACAGGAAATATCATAAATATGTGAAAACTGAAGAAGACATTCCAAAATAACAAATGGGTCAACAATGAGATCACAAAGGAAATTAGAAAATACTCTGAGAGGAATGAAATGAAAACACAAAATATCGAAATTTGTGAGATTACAGCAAAAGTAGTTTTCAGAGGGAAAATTATATCTGTACATGCCTACATTTAAAAGGAGGTCTCAAATCAAAAATTTAATTTTACACCAAAAGGAGCTAGAGAAAGAAGAGCAAAGAAAACCAAAACCTAAGTGAAGAAAGGAAACAATTAAGATTGGATTGGAGATAAAAGAAATAGAAAATAGAAAAGCAATAGTTTAAATAAAACCAAAAATTGGTTCTTTGAAAAGATTAACAAAATTGATAAGCTTTAGCTAGATTTCTCAAGGAAAAAAAGAGACAATAGACTCAAATTACCCAAATCAAAACTGAAAGTGGGACATTACTAGTGACATTACAGAAATATAAAGGATTATAAAAGAATAATATGAACAATTGTAAACCAACAAATTTGATAACCTAGATGAAATGGACAACTTCCTAGAAACACACCAAGTACCCAAACTAACTCAAGAAGAAGTATAAAATCTGATGAGATATAATAGGTAAAGAGATTGAATCAACAATCAAAAATGTACTAACAAAGCAAATTCCAAAACCAGATGACTTCAGTGGTAAATTGCACCAAATATTTAAACAAGAATTAACAGAAATATATCTAGAAGTATTCAAAAATTAGAAGAGAATGGAACACATGTATTTTAAATTTTAAAACTTCATATTTTCCCGCTGCCTAAACATCCCTATGAACAGGCTGTGTGCAGTCTACCCAGGTGCACTTGTGTGGTAAGGCTAGCACAAGTTTCCCTTCTTGCCCTCCCCTGACTGTGACCTAGTGACATTCAAGTATACCAATGAAATCTCCTAAGGCCTTTTGCTTTTGCACTCCACCCTGACTCCCAATAAAGGCACTTGCCCACTGGAATTCAGGTTCTATCCCCACTCATCAACTGCTTGTTTTATCTTGCTTTCTTGGTGCTTCCTCCACGTGGCCCTTTATGATGTGCAGTGACTCTGGCTCTCTAGGATCTGTGAGTATAATAAACTTTGTTTTCCTACAATTCTCCTGTGTTCCCTCTTGTGGCCACACGTGACTGACCATACCATGAAAGAATATAAAACAACTTCCTAACTCATTCTATGAGAGCAGTATTAACCTGATATCAAAGTCAGACACCACAAGAAAACTACAGATCACCATCCCTTATGAATATATATGCAAAAACTCTTTAAAAATCTATGAAACTAAGTCCAACAGCATATCAAAAGATTATACACCATGAAAAAATGGGACTTATACCAGGAATACAAATTTGGTTCAATATATGAAAATAAATCAGGAGGAATGACATCCATAAGATGGCAGAATGGGAGGTCCCAGTCCACATATCCCTACTCTGAAACACCACTTTAACAACCATCCATAAAATAAAAGACCTTCATAAGAGCGCCTGAGTCCAGGTAAGAGATTATAGCATTCTGGTGGAGCAGAGAAATGAAAAAAGACATTGAAAAGGGTAACAAGAAAAGTTTCACTTTAACTGAATCACCCTTCCCCAAGTCAGCACAATGCAGTGCTGAGAGAGACTTCCTGGCCCAAGTTCTATGATGGGGGAAAGAGAGCAAAGTGAGCATCTGATATCCCTACTGTATCATGGGATCATTCAAGAGGCTCACTTTTGTTACACCTCATCCAAAACATGGAGTGAATCAGCATTGCTAGATTGCTTTGGGGTAGCTAAGAACAAAGAAAAGAGGTGGGGACTCTTAACAACCAGCATACAGATCTCAAAAGCTGGCCCATAGTCCGTGGTAGTGAGCCCACCTGTGGCCCACAGCAAAATGTCCACCTGCCCAGGGACCCCAGCAACATACCCTTTCACCTGCTGACTTTAGCACTGAGTCTGCCTGCCCATGAACCCCATCAGCTGATTCTTACAAAATCTCTGGCCAGGATGACTGGTTAAGGTTTTTTCCTGCCAAAGCTAGTCTGTAAAGATTAGAAGACATAATTACTTAAAAATGCAGAAACAGAAATGCAAGGATCATGAAGAATCAAGGAACATGACATCAACAAATGAACAAAATTAAGTTCTAGTAACTGACCCTAAAGAAAAGATCTACTAACTTCTTGGGAAAGAACTCAAATCAAATCTTAAAGAAGCTTAGTGAGCTATAAGAGAACACAGATAGACAATTCAAGAAATCAAGAAAACAATATATGAACAAAATTAGAAGTTTAACAGGGAAACCACAAAAAAGAACCAAACAGAAATTTTGGCCTAAAGAATACAATGATTGAACTGAAACATCCCATCCAGAGCTTCAACATCAGACTTAATCAAACAGAATATAGAATCAGCAAGCTCAAGGATGGGTCACTTAAAATTATCCAGTCAGAGGAACAACAACCAAAAAAATAATGAAAAAGAGTGAAGAAGGCCTATAGGACTTATAGGACAACAAACAGTGAACTAATATATGCATTATGGTTGTCCCAGGAGAAGAGAAATAAAAAGCTTATTTTAAGAAATAATGGCTGGAAATTCCCCAAACCTGGGGAAGAAAATGGATTCATGAAGCATAAAGGATTCTCAAAGAGGTTGAATCTAAAGAAGTCAACACTGAGACACATTATAATTAAATTTTCAAGTGTCAAAGATGAATAAATAATTTGAAAGCAGCAAGAGAAAAGCAACTCATAACATACACAGCAAATCCTATAATACTATAAGCAGTTACTGAGCAAAAAACATGCAGGCCATGAGAGAGTTGGATGATACAATCCACAGTGCTAAAGAAAAATAAAGCCAATCAAGAATACTATACTGGGAAAAGTGTCTTTTAAAAATGGAGAGATAAAGAACTTCATAGACAAACAAAAACTGAGAAAGTTCACCACCACAAAACCTATCATACAAGAAGTACTAAAAAGAGTTCTTTAAGTTGAAACAAAATAACTCTCAAGAGCAACACAAAAACATATGAAAGTGTAATTCTTGCTGGTAAAGGTAAATGAATAGAAAAATACAGAATAAAGTAATACTGTAATGGTGGCATGTAAATCACTTTTAACCCCAGTAAAAAGTTAAATAACAAAAGTATGAAGAATAACTAAAACCACAAAATTTGTTAATAGATACACAATATAGAAAGAAGTAAATTCTGACATCAATAACAAAGTGGGAGGGAAAATAGTGCAATTTTTATCTGAGATGGAAGTTAAGTTTTTTAGCTTAAAATAGATTGATATAACTATAACGTTTTATATAAGCCTCATGGTAACTACAAGGAAAAAACCTACACTATATACAAAAATATAAAGACACAAAAATCAAAGTATATCACTATAAAAAAACCCATCTCATCACAATGGAAGACAGCAACTGAGGGAAAGAGGAACAACAAAACAACAAAACAGAAAACAATGAATAAAATGGCAATAGTAATTTCCTACCTATCAATAACTGCTTTAAATGTAAGTGGATCAAACTCACCAGTCAAAAGATGTAGAGTTGGTGAAGGGATAAATAAACAAGACCCTATTACTATATATTGTCTATAAGAGACTCACTTTAGATTTAAGAACACACATAGATTGAAAGTGAAAGGCCTACAAAAGATATTTCATACAAATGGTAACCAAAAGAGAGCACAAGCAGCTCTATTATTTCAGACAAAATAGACGTTAAGTCAAAAACTGTCACAAGAGACAAAGAAGGTCATTACATAATGATAAATTGGTGAATTCAATGAGAAGATATAACAATGATAAATATACATGCATACAACATCAGATCACTTAAATATATATAACAATCATTTACAGATCTGAAGGGAGAAATAGATAGCAATAAAAGAATAGTAGGAGACTTCAACACCCCACTTACAATAATGGATAGATCATCCAGACTGATAACCAATAAGGAAAAGGATGACTTCAAGAACAATATTGACCACATGGGCCTAACAGACACATACAAAATATTCCATCTAACGGTAGTAGAATACATATTCTTCTCAATCACACATGGAACATTATCCAGGATAGATCACATGCTAGATAAAAAAAAAGTGTTAAATAACCTAAGAAGACTGAACTAATTCTGAGATTCTTTCCAACCACAATGGAATAAAACTAGAAATCAATGACAAAAGTGGAAAAATTTACACATACATGTAAATTAAACAACATGCTGTTGAACAACCACTAGGTCAAAGAAGAAACCAAAAGAAAAATCAAAAAAGTATTTTGAGACAAGTGCAAAACTAAAACACAACAAACCAAAAGTTATGGGATGCAGCAAAATCAAAGAAACAAAAAAACCAAACTCATGGGATGCTAAGAGGGAAGTTTATAGTGATAGATGCCTACATTAAAAGAAGATCTCAAATAAACTACCTAACAATATACCTCAAGAAACTAGAAAAAAAAGAACTAATTAATCTCAAACCTAGAAGGAAGGAAATAATAAAGATTAGAGAAGAACTAAAAGAAATAGAGAATAGAACAAGAGTAGAAAAAATTGACAAAAATAAAGTTGATTTTCTGAAAACATTAAAAAAAGTCAACAAACTCTTAGCCAGACTAGTAGAAAAGATAAGACTTACAACCAATGCTATGGAAATAGAAAAGATCATAAGAGACTATTACAAATAATTATATAGCAACAAATTGGATCACCTAGAAGAAACAGATAAATTCCTGGAAACATACAACTACCAAGATTGAATCAAGAAGAAACAGAAAGCCTCAACAAGGCAGTAACAAAAAAGGAGACCGAATCAGTAATCAAAAAACTTTTAAAATTTAAAAATTAAAAGCCCAGGACAAGATGGCTTGACAGGTGAATTCGACCAAAAATTTAATGAACATCAATTCTTAAATGCTTACAAAAATATAAGAGGGAACACTTCTCAAGAAAAGTTTTATGAGGCCAGAATCACCATAATACCAAAACCAGACAAGGCCATCACAAGAGAAGAAAAATACAGGCTAGTATTCCTGATGAACATGGATGCAAAAATTCTCAACACAATATTAACAAACCAAATTCAACAGCATATTAATAGCATCATTCATCCTGACCAAGTGGGATTTATCCCTGGGATGCAAGGATGTTTAACACATACACAAGTCAATTGATGTGATACAACACATTAGCAGAATGAAGGATAAACATCACATGATCATCTCAATAGATGCAGAAAAAACATTTGACAAAATTCAACATCTTTTCATGATAAAACAATTAGGTATAGAAGGAACCTACCTCATCATAATAAAAGGCATATATGACAAGCCCAACCTGACATCACACCCAATGGTGAAAGGCTGAACATTTTTCCTCCAAGATCAGAAACAAGACAAGAGTGCTCACTCTTACCACTCCTATTCAACATAGTACTGGACATCCTAACCACTGCAATTAGGTGAGAAAAAGAAATAAAAAGTATCCAATTTGGAAAGGAAGACATAAAATTGTCTCTGTTTGCAGATGACATGATCTTATATGTAGAAAAACCCTATAGCCTCAAAAAAACCTCTGTTGAAACTAATAAAATCAGCAAAGTTTCAGGATACAAAGTCAATATACATTTCTCATAAAATTAGCTACATTTTTCTACACTAATGATGAACTACCTGAAAAGGAAATTAAGAAACTAACAGCATTTACAATAGCAACAAAAAGAATAAAATATTCAGGGATAAACTTACCCGAGAAGATGAAATACTTGTACACTGAAAACTATAAAACAACGATAAAAGAAATTAAAGACGACACAAATAAATGGAGAAGCATCTCATGTTCACAGATTGGAAGAATTAGTACTGTTAACAGGTCCGTACTATCCAAAGCAATCTACAGACTCAATGCCATCCCCATCAAAATACCAATGGCAATTTTTTTTTTACAAAAATAGATAAAACAATCTTAAAATTCATATGGAACTACAAAGAACTCCAACTAGCCAAAGCAATTTTGAGCAAGCATAAAAGAGCTAGAGGCATCACACTTCTTAATTTCCAAGTATATTACAAAGCTACAGTAATCAAAATGGTATGGTATCAGCATTAATACAGATAGACCAATGGAACAGAAAATACAGCCCAGAATAAACACAAACATACATGGTCCGTTGATCCTTGACACGATACCATGAATACACAGTAGGGAAAGGTTCGTCTCTTCAATTAGTGGTGTCAGCAAAACTGGATATCTACATGGAAAAGAATTAAATTGGACCCTTATCTCACACCATACATAAAATCAACCCAAAATGGGTTAAAGACTTAAATATAAGACCTTAAACTGTAAAATTCCTAAAAGAAAACAGGAGACAAGCTTCTTGACATTGGTCTTCACAATAATTTCTTGGATGTGAAACCAAGAGCACAGGCACCAAAAGCAAAAATACACAAGTGAGATTACACCAAACCAAAAAGCTACTGCACAGCAAAGCAAACAATCAACAAAATGAAAAGGCAAACTATGGAATGGGAGAAAATACTTGCAAATGATGTATCTGATACTAGGTTAATATCTAAAATATATAAGAAACTTATGCAACTCAATGGCAAAAAAAACAATCCAGGGGCTGGCCCCATAGCCGAATGGTTATGTTCATGCACTCTGCTTAGGTGGCCCAGGGTTTTGCTGGTTCAGATCCTGGGTGCAGACAGGGCACCACTCATCAAGCCATGCTGAGGCAGCATCCCACATAGCCCAACCAGAGGCACTCACAACTAGAATATACAACTATGTACCAGGGGCGCTTTGGGGAAAAGAAAAAAAAAGAAGAAGATTGGCAACAGATGTCAGCACAGGTGCCAATCTTTAAAAAAAAAAAAGTTAAAAATTGGGCTAAGAATTCAAATAGACATTTATCCAAAGATGTCATAGAAATGGGCAACAGATACGCGAAAAGGCACTCAATATCACTAATCATGAGAGAAGTACAAGTCAAAATCACAAAGAGACATAACCTCACACCTGTTAGGATGGCTATTATAAAACAACAACAACAACAACAAAAGATAACAAGTGTTGGTGAGGATGTGGAGAAAAGAGAACCTTTGTATACTGTTGATAGGAATATAAATTGGTGCAGCCACTATGGAAAAGCAGTATAGAGGTTCCTCAAAAAATTAAAAATAGAACTGTCATATGATCCAGAAATCCCACTTCTGGGTACATGTCCAAAAGAACTGAAATCAGAATCTCAAAGAAATATTTGCAATACCATGTTCACTGCAACATTATTCACAGTAGTCAAGACATGGAAGCAACCTAAATGTTCATCGATGAAGGAATGGATAAAGAAAATGTTGTATATGATGCAATAGAATATTGTTCAGCCTTAAAAAAGAAATTCTGCCATTTGCAACAACTTGGATGAATCCAGAGGACATTATGCTAAGTGAAATTAGACAGACATAGAAGGACAAATACTATATGATACCACTTTTATGAGGAATATAAAATAGTCAAACACAGGGCCAGCCCCATGGCCGAGTGGTTAAGTTCACGCGATCTGCTTTTGTGGCCCGTGGTTTTTCCGGTTTGGATCCTGGACACAGACATGGCACTGCTCAACAGGCCATGCTGAGGTGGCGTCCCACATAGCACAACCAGAAGGACATACAACCAGAATATACAACTACGTACTGGGGGGCTTTGGGGAGAAGAAGAAAAAAAAAGATTGGCAACAGTTGTTAGCTCAGGTGCCAATCTTTAACAACAAAAAAAGTCAAACTCATAGAAGCAGAGAGTAGAATGGTGGTTTCCAGAGGCTGTCAGGAGGGAGAAATGGAGAGGTATTAGTCACAGGGTAGAAAGTTTCCAATATACGAGATGAATAAATCCCAGACATCTTCTGAACAGCATAGTGCATATAGTGAAAAATACTGTATTGTATACATAAAAATTTTCTAAGACAGTAAATCTTAAGCATTCTTATCACACAAAAAATAATGACAAATAAAGAGGGCTGGAAGAAACTATTGTAGGTGATGGATATGTTTATGGCATAGATAGTGGTGATGGTTTCATAGCTGTATACTTATCTCCAAGTTTATACAGTGGTATATATTAAATATGTACAATTTTTATGTCAATCATACCTCAAAAAATAAAACCACTTAATGTAATACACCACATTAAAAGAAAGAAAAACATCACACGATCTTATGAATTAACAGAGAAAAATCATTTGACAAAATCCAATGCACTTCCCTGATAAATACACTCAATAAACTAGGAACAGAAGGGAACTTCCGCAACATGATAAAGGCGTTCATGAAAAACCCACAGTTAAAATAATACTTAAGGATGAAAAACTGATAGCGTTCCCCCTAAGATCAGAAACAAGAGAAGAATGCTTACTTTCACCACATCAATTCAACATTGTACTGCAAGTTCCATCCAAAGCAATTAGGCAAGAAAAAAGAATAAAAAGGGGCCAGGCCAGTGGTGCAGTGGTTAAGTTCGCATGTTGTGCTTCAGCAGCCTGGGGTTCACTGATTCAGATCCCAAGTGTAGACTTATGCACAGCTTGTCAAGCCATGCTGTGGCAGGCATCCCACATATAAAGTAGAAGAAGATGGGCACAGATGTTAGCTCAGGGCCAGTCTTCCTCAGCAAAAAGAGGAGGATTGGCAGCAGATGTTAGCTCAGGGCTAATCTTCCTCAAAAAAAAGAAAAGAAAAAGGAATAAAAGGCATACAGATTGGAAAGGAAGAAGTAAAATTATCCCTTTATGCTAATGAATGATCCTATACATAAGAAAATACAAGGAATCTAGAAGAAAGTTACCAGAGCTAATAAATCAATTCATCCAAGTTATAGGGCATAAGATCCACACACAAAGAACAGTTGTGTTTCCACACATCTGCAATGAACAATCTGAAAAGGAAATTAAGAAAGTAATTTCATTTACAATAGCAACTAAAACAATAAAACCTTTAGAAATTAAGGAAAGAGATGTAAGATTCGTACTCTGGAAACTAAAAAGTATTGCAGAAAGGAATTAAAGGAGACAAATAAATGCAAGAATTCTCATGTTTATGACTGTAAGATTTAATATTTTTAGGATGTCAATACTCATACTGATTTACAAATTCAATGTTATCTCTAAGAAAATTCCAATGGCCTTTTATTCAAGATATAGAAAAGCTGAACCCCAAAATCCTGTGCAGTAGCAAGGGTCCTCAAATAGCCAAAACAATCCCAAAAAAGAACAAAGTTGGAAGCCTTAAACTTCCAAATTTCAAAACTTACTACGAAGCGACAGCAATTAAAACAGCATTGTACTGGCATAAGAATAAACATATAGACCAATGGAATAAAACTCAGAGTCTAGAAATAAACCCACACATTTATGGCCAATTCATTTTGAAGAATAGTGCCAAGACCATTCAATGGGGAAAGAATAGTCTCTTCAGACAATGGTGTTAAGCATGTGTACGGTGATGAATGAATGGCAACTCGACTGGTGGTGAATATGAGGCAGTCTATATAGAAGTCAAAATATAATCACGTACACCTAAAATTTATATAATGTTATAAACCAATGTGACCTCAATAAGTTAAAGTGCAGGGAGCTCATTCAAATTTGAATTTCAGGAAAACAGCAATTTTTTTTAGTATTACTATGTCCCAAATATTGTATGGGAAGTATTAATACTAAAAAAGTATTCATTGTTCATCTGGAGTTCAAACTTACCTGGGTGTTCTTTCTTTTTGTTTGCTAAGTCTGGCAACCTTATCCAGATGTACTACTGATAAAGAAGCATAAATAAATCTTATTTTATTATTTAAAATGCTATCACATAGACTGTGTAGTCTAACATATTATTAATATGGAAAAGCGTTATTGTACACAAAAAATGATGCCAGGACAACTGAATATCCACGTGCAAAAGGATGAATTTGGACCCTTACCTCATATGATACACAAAAATTAACTCAAAATGGATCAGTCACCTAGATGTAAGAGGTAAAACTATAAAACTCTTGGAAGAAACCATAGTTGTAAATCTTTATGACCTTGGATTTGTCAATGGTTTCTTAGATATGACATGAAAAGCACAAGCTTCAAAGAAAAAATAAACTGGACTTCATCAAAATTAAAAACTTTTGTGCATCAAAGGACATTATCAAAAAAGTGAAATAACTCACAGTTGGGAGAAAATATTTGTAAGTCACATATTTGATAAAGGTTCAGTACGCAGAATACGTAAAGAAATTCTACAACTCAAAAACAAATACACAAACAATTTAAAGTGACCAAAGTACTTGAACAGACATTTCTTCAAGTAAATATACAAATGGCCAACAAACATATAAAAAGATGATCAACATCAGTGGTCATTAGGGTAATGGAAACAAAAACCACAATGAGATATCACTTTGCACCAACTAGATGCCTATAGTAATAATTTTTAAAAAAACAACGGAATTTAATAAGTATTAGTGAGAACGTGGAGAAACTGGAACCCATGTACATTGATGGTAAGAATGTAAAATGGTGCAGTTACTGCGGAAACCAGTTTGGCCGTTCCTCAGTAAGTTAAACACAAAATTACCACACAACCCAGCATATGACCTCAATATATCTGAGGGATTAAAATTTCATGGGGAATGGGTGATTGGGAAAAAATATTTTGTAAAAAAGCCCCCTTAGAAGGATGAGAAATACCAGGTATTATAATTTCAAAGTGTCTTTTTCAATTAGACCAGCAGATGGTGAACAATGGTATCTCACAATTTCATGTATTTATTGGCCATTATTATATTTTTGAATGAGTTATATGGCTTTTAAAATCCCTTATAAAATTTTTGGAGGTAGTAGTGTTTATTGATTTACAAGGGCTTTTATATAATATATTAGGTGTATTAACAGTTTCACATACATATTTTCACATGGACAATTTTTTATGCAGCCAAACCTCCTAATCTCTTTTATATTTTCCCCCCTTGTTGTCATATATAGGAAGGCCTTTACCATGCCAATATTATATAACTTTTTAAATAGATTTAATTTTTTAGAGTAGCTTTAGGTTCACAACAAAATTGACCAGAAGGTACAAAGATTTCCCATATGCCTCTCTCCCCGACACATGCATAGCCTACCCCAGTATCAACATCTCCCACCAAAGTGGTACATTTGTCACAACTGATGGACCTACATTGACACATCATTATCACCCAAAGTACAGTTTACATGAAAGTTCACTCTCAGAGTTGTACATTTTATGAGTTTGGATAAATGTATATTGGACATGTATCCACCATTATAGTATCATACAGAGTAGTTTCATTGCCTTAAAAATCATCTGTACTCCACCTATTCATCCCTCCCTCCCCCTTAACCCATGGCAACCACTGATCTTTTTACCATCTCCATAGTTTTGCTTTTTCCAGAATGTCATATAGTTGGAATCCTATATTATGAGCCTTTTCAGATTGTCTTCTTTCACTTAGTACTACACATTTAACTGTCCTCCATATCTTTTCATGTCTCGATAGATTATTTAAGAGCTAATAATTTTCCACTGTCTGGATTTACCAAAGTTTATCCATTCACCTGCTGAAGAACATCTTGGTTGTTTCCAAGTTTTGGCAATTATAAATAAAGATGCTATGAATAATCTTGTGCAGGTTTTTGAGTGGGCACAAGTTTTCACCTCCTTTAGGCAGATACCAAGGAGTACGCTGGATCACATGGTGAGTATGTTCAGTTTTGTAAGAAACTGTTAAACTGCTTTCCAAAGTGTTTGTACCATTTTGCATTTCCCCTAACAATGAATGAGTGCTCCTATTCCACATTCTCACCAGCATTTGGTTTTGTCAGTGTTCTGAATTTTGGCCGCTCTAATAGGTGTGTAGTAGAATCTCATGGTTTAGATGGCATTTCCCTGATGACAAATGATGTTGAGCATCTTTTCATATGCTTATTTGCCACGTATATCTTTTTTGGTGAGGTGCCTGTTAAGGTCCTTGGCCCATTTTTTAATTGGGTTATTTGCTATCTTACTGCTGAGTTTTTAGAGTCATTTGCATATTTTGGATAACCATCCTTTATTAGACACGTCGTTTGCAAATATTTTCAGTTTGTAGCTCGTCTTCTTATTCTCTTGACAGCATCATTCACAGAGCAGAATTTTTAAATTTTAATGAATTCCAGCTTATCAATTATTTCTTTCCCGGACTGTGCCTTTGGTGTTGTATCTAAAAAGTCATCACCAAACTCAGGTCATCTAGATTTTCTCCTATGTCAGCTTCTAAGAGTTTTATAGTTTTTCATATTACATTTAGCTCTTTGATCCATTTTGAGTTAATTTTTGATGTAAGGTCTGTGTCTAGATTCAGTTTTTTGCATGCGGATGTCTATTTATTCCAGCACCATTTACTGAGGAGACTAACTTTTCTCCATTCTATTGCCTTTACTCCTTTGTCAAAGATCAGTTCACTATTTTTACGTGGGTCTCTTTCTAGGCTCTCTATTCACTTCCACTGATCTATTTGTCTCGTCTTGCACCAATACTGCAGTGGATTACCACAGCTTTATAGTAAGTCTTGAAGCTAGAGAGTGTCAGTCCTCCAACTTTTTTCTCCTTCAATATTGTGTGGGATATTCTGAGTCTGTTTTTCCCATATAAACTTTAGAATCAGTGTGTCAATGTCCACAAATTGCCTTACTGGGATTTTGCTTGGGATTTCACTGAATCTATAGACAAAGTTGGGAAGAACTGACATTTTGACAATATTGGGTCTTTTCAAATTCCACTTTTTCATTGCTGGTATACAGGAAAGCAATAGACTTTTTTGTATTAATCCTGTATCCTGCAAATTTTATATGATCACTTCTTACTTCCAGGAGTTTATTTTTGTCAATTCCTTCAGATTTTCTACATAGGGAAAGATGGCACCTGCAAATGAACAAAGTTTTATTTTTCTGTTCTAAATCTGTATCACTTTTATTTCCTTTTCTTGTTTTATTGTACTGGCAAGGACTTCCAATACAATGTTGAAAAGCAGTGGTGAGAGTACACATCTTTGACCTGTTCTTGATTTTGTAGGAAAGTTTCTAGTTTCTCATCATTACGTATGATGCTAGCTGTAGGCTTTTTGTAAATGTTCTTTAGCAAGTTAAGGAAGTTCTCCTCTATTCTTAGTTTGAAAGTTTTTATCATGAATGGGTGTTAGATTTTTGTCAAATGCTTTTGCTGTATCTATTGATATGATGATGTGTTGTTTCTTTTTTAGCCTGTTGATGTGATGGACTACATTAATTGATTTTTGAATACTGAATCAGCCTTTCATACCTGGGAAAACTCCCACTTAGTCACAGAACACAACTTTTTGTATAAAGATCATGATTTCCATTTGTAACAAAGTGGAAAAGGGTTTTAAAAAAGTTAATCCAGCCAAAAACATATAATTCAGAACAGAAAGCCTCTTCAATAAATGGTGCTGGGAAAACTGGACAGCCACATGCAAAAGAATGAAAGTAGACCATTATCTTTCTCCATACACAAAAATAGACTCAAAATGGATCAAAGTCTTAAAGGTAATGCCTGCAACCATAAAACTACTGGAAGAAAATATAGGCAGTACACTCTTTGACATCAGCCTTAAAAGGATCTTTACAAATATGATGCCCACTCAGAAAAGGGAAACAAATGAAAAAATAAACAAGTGGGACTTAATTAGACTAAGGAGCTTCTGCAAGGCAAAGGAAACCAAGATCAAAATGAAAAAACAACCCACCAACTGGGAGAAAATATTTGCAAATCACATATCTGATAAGGGGTTAACCTCCATAATATAGAAAGATCTCACACAACTGAACTACAAAAAGATAAACAACCCAATCAAAAAGTAGGCAGAGGATATGAACAGACATTTTTCCAAAGAAGATATACAGGTGGTCAATAGGCACATGAAAAGATGCTCAACATCACTAATCATCAGGGAGATGCAAATCAAAACTACACTTAGATATCATCTTACGCCCATTAGAATGGCTATAATCACCAAGACAAAAAAATAATAAATGTTGGAGAGGTTGTGGATAAAAGGGAACCCTCATCTATTGCTTGTGGGAATGCAAACTGGTGCAGCCACTTTGGAAAAAAGTATGGAGATTTCTCAAGAAATAAAAACAGAATTACCGTATGACCCAGCTATAACACTACTGGGTATTTATCCAAAGAACTTGAAATCAACAATACAAAGAGACTTATATACCCCTATGTTCATCTCAGCATTATTCACAATAGCCAAGACATGGAAGCAATCCAAGTGCCCCTCGACTGATGATTGGATAAAGAAGATGTGGTGTATATACATACAATGGAATACTACTCAGTCATAAAAAAGACATAATCATCCCATTCGCAACCACATGGATGGACCTTGAGGGCATCATGTTAAGCAAAATAAGCCAGACAGAGAAAGACAAACACTGTATGATTTCACTCATATGTGGAATATAAACAAACTTACAGACAAAGAGAACAATTTAGTGGTTACTGGGGGAAGGGTGGGCACAAGGGGTGCAGGGGCACATTTATATGGTGTTTGACAAATATTAATGTACAACTGAAATTTCACAATTTCTAATTGTGTCATAACTACTAAATAGTTTATAACAATAAAAAATCTTTTTTTAAAAGTTAATCCGCCTGATTTTTCTAGGTGTATATTTCGGGTGATAACTTGAGTTTATTTCCTATAAATAATCTGTTGTCAAAACATGTCTAGGATATTTCATTCTATTCTCCTTTCATTTAAAATGTCACCTTCGGGGGGCTGGCCCGGTGGCACAGTGGTTAAGTGTGCATGTTCTGCTTCGGTGGCCCAGGGTATGCCGGTTCAGATCCTGGGTGCGGACATGACCGCATGGCACGACATGCTGTGGTAGGTGTTCCACATATAAAGTAGAGGAAGATGGGCACAGATGTTAGCTCAGGGCCAGTCTTCCTCAGCAAAAAGAGGAGGACTGGCAGATGTTAGCTCAGGGCTAATCTTCCTCGCAAAATAAATAAATAAATAATAAATAAAAATAAGTAAAATGAAAAAAAAATAAAATGTCACCTTTACTTACTGTTTCTGAAATGAGCCTATATTTTCATGACTCCTCCATTTAAATTCTTTACTTTATTCCATATATTGGGAACAATCTTTCTAATTAATGACTTAAGAATATCAGAGCTAGTGGACTTAAATGGAGTTACTTAATTTCCTCTGAAGGGATCAGATTTTTGTCCGAATATCCTATAATGAAATATTCCACAGGAATGCTCTTAGTAAAGTAAATATATGGATTGTTTTGCCATAGGTGGCAAACCATTTGTTACCGATTTGTAAAGACATAAGTAGCTTTCATCAAAATGTAAATGTACTCATAGCTATTTTCATCAAAAAATCTTGCTACAAAAATAATGTGTGCTTTAATGTAGCCCATTCAAATTTGGGCACAAATTCTTTGTTTTTATTTCAGACTGGCACTTTGGGTAGCATCATTCAAAAGCAATCATATGAGAGTGACATCAGCAAGATGTTGGAACAGGTTAGTCCCCAAATTCAGTCTCTCTCACAGAAACCAACTAGCTACTATCCAAAGACAAGATGCTTTTGTGAATATCCCAGAACCTGGGGGTGAGGCCAAAGCATTCCTTTGGACCACAAAAACTGAGAAAAACCACATTAGAAGGGTTAGATGACCAGTTGCACTTTCACCCCACTGTCCATTCCCGAGGCGGGTAGAGTGCCACGTGGAGAGGGTTACCCTGGGACTATGGTTATTTCAGTGGGAAAAAGAAATCTAGCTTCCCCAGCATTCTCAGACAATTCCTGGGAGTATCACTTCAGTCTTACTTAATGGGGATCACTATGGGAACAAGTGGGGCCAGACCACAGGGAATGATCTCCTAGAGATGAAAAGGGGGTGAAGCTCACAGCAACCAGCTTGCAGATCTTGGCAGACTGTTTTCTTACCGGCAGAAGCTCCCATACAGAGAGCCCCATAATCTGCAGAACCAAGCCAGTGGACCCAAGTGGCCAGGGAGCTCAGTTGACAGTTCTGCCTGGTTGGGTCCTCAGCCAACAGGTTGTCTCATGGAGTCCATCCTGTGACCTCTCCTGGACAAAGTGTCATGCAAGCAGCCCCACTCAACTGCTGAGCATAGCCTCCAGCTTGCCCAACCAGGAAACCTGTCTATAGATGCAGGGCAAAAGCAGGGCTCATCCTATGGCCCACCCAGGCAGGTAGCCAAGCCAGCAGCCCTGCCCAGTGTGGAGCATAGCCTCCAGCCTCTCCTGAGTTGGGAGCCCAAACAGCGACCCCAGGCAACCTCAGAGCAGAGTCCATGATTCCATCCAGGCATGGAGCCAAACCAATAGCCCTGTCAACCTGTGAAACATAGAATCTGGTCCCTCTTGACCAGGGAACTCAAACTGATGCCATGCAGCCATAGAACACAGTGTGGGTGCCCTTCCACCCCAGACAGAGATCCAAGGCAACTTCCCTGTCAAATTATTGGGCATAGCCTCCAGCCCTGTTCAATCAAGCCTGATCAGAGGTCCTGGGAAATTGTGAACCACATCCTTCAGCCCCACTTCGGCAGGAAGCCAAGCAAGTAACCCTGCCCAACTGTGGAGGATAGCCTCTGGCCCCCCTGACAAGGGAACCTGAATAACAACTCTGGGCAGCCTCAGAGCCCAGCCTATAGCCCTACCTGAGCAGGTAGCCAAACTAGCAGCCCCATCTGTGGAGCAAGGCCTGCAACTTTACCTAACCAGGGTGCACAGGTAGCAACCCCACTCATCCATGGTGTTCAGCCTATAGCACTACCCAATTGGTGAATACAGCCTACTGCCTCACCCAGGTAGGGAGCCTAACCACCAACTCTGTCTAATCATGGAGTACAGAATGCAGGCCTACCTGACTAGAGAGAAGAGAAAGAAACCCCATCCAACTGAAGAGCACATCCTACAGCCTCACTCAACTGCAGAGTATAGCTGGTGGCCACACCAGACCAGGGAGCTTGGGCAGCTACCTTGCCCAACAGTGGACAATGGCCTGCCCAATTGGAGATCTTATGCTATGGCTGTGGCTGCTAAGTAAAGCCTATGGCTCTTCCTGATTGTAGAGCAAAGCCTGAGGCCTGGTCTAATCATGAAGCCCAGACTCCAAGCTCACTGGATTGTGGAGCCCAGCCAGCAGGCATGATCAACCAGGAAGACCTGACAGCAGCCCTGCCTGAACATGGAGCCCAGCCAAGAGACCCAAGTGACCATGGAGCACAGCCATTGGCCACTACTCCCCTGACTTCAGAGCATGGGAAGTGGCCCCACACCACCAGAGACCCTGATAGTAAGCCCTGTATGCCCATGGACACTACAGATGATAATCTAGAACCCCAACCTAGGCTGACTGATGAACATATTTTGCTGTCAAATCTAATCTGTAAGGTCTGAACAGGATATTGCTGCCTCAATTATGCAGATACCAATACAAGAATACAAGGATCATGAAGAATCAGGTAAACATGACATCACCAAAGGAAACTAAATAAAGTTCTAGTAACTGACCCCAAAAAATGGAGACGTAAGAACTGACAAATAATTCAGAATAATCCTCTTAAAGAAGTTCACTGAACTACAAGAAAATACAAATGGACAACTAAACAAAATTATAAAAACAATGAATGAAAAAAATTAGGAATTCAACAAAGAAATAGAAACCAATGAAAAATAACCCAGAAATCCTAGAGCTGAAGAACACAATAACTGAATTGAAGAATTCAATACAAAGCTTCAATAACAGAGTCAACCAAGCAGAAGAAAGAATTGGTGAACTTGAAGACGTCTGAAGTTATCTGGTCAGAGAAGCAAAAGGAGAAAATAATGAAGAAGAGTGAAGAGGGCATATGGGACTTAAGGGACACCTTAAAGCAAAATAATATATCTAGGATTATGGGAATCTCAGAAGGAGAAGAGAGAGAGAAAAGGACAGAAAATTTATCTAAAGAAATAATGGCTGAAAACTTTCCAAACTTGGGGAAAGAAATGGACATCCAAACTCATAAGGCCCAAAATTCCCTACATAGGTTGAATGTGAAAAGGGCTACACTGAGACATATTATAATTAAAATGTCAGAAGTTAAAGACAAAGAATTTTGAAAGTAGGAAGTGAAAAGTGATTTGTTACACATAAGGGAGTCCATAAGATTATCAGTGGAGTTTGCAGCAGACAACTTGAAGGCCAGGAGAAAATAGGAAGATATATTCAAAATATTGAAAAAAGAATGTCAACCAAGAATACTATACCCAGCAAAGTTGTCCTTCAGATACAGGAGAGATAAAGACTTTCCCAAACAAACAAAAGGTGAAGGAGTTTGTCACCATTATACCTGCCTTACAAGAAGTGCTAAAGGGAGTTCTTCAAGCTGAAAAGAAAACACACAAATTAACAAGATAAAAACATATGAGTGAGCAAAACTGATCATACATATAGAGCAAAGACAGTTTCTCTAATATTGTAATGGTGGTGTATAAAACATTTTCAACTCTAATTTAGAAGTTAAAAAACAAACATATATAAGACAGCAAGAGTAAAAAGGAATAAAGGAACTGCAAAAAGGCAGAAAACAACAAAATGGCAATAGTAAGTCCTTACCTATCGATGTTATTATTTTTTTTCTATTTTTTTATTAAGATTATGATAGATTACAACCTTGTGAGATTTCAGTTGTACATTATTGTTAGTCATGTTGTGGGTACACCACTTCCCCCTTTGTGCCCACCCCCACCCCCCCTTTTCCCTGGTAACCACCGATCAGTTCTCCTTGTCTATATGTTAACTTCCACCTATGAGCGGAGTCATATAGAATTTGTCTTTCTCTGTCTGGCTTATTTCGCTTAACATAATACCCTCTAGGTCCATCCATGTTGATGCGAATGGAACAATTTTGTCCTTTTTTATGGCTGAGTAGTATTCCATTGTGTATATATACCATGTCTTCTTTATCCAATCATCACTTGCTGGGCATTTAGGTTGGTTCCACATCTTGGCTATTGTAAATAATGCTGAGATGAACATAGGGGTGCAAGGGACTCTTAGGATTGCTGATTTCAGGTTCCTAGGATAGATACCCAGTAGTGGGATGGCTGGGTCATAAGGTATTTCTATTTTTAACTTTTTGAGAAATCTCCATACTGTTTTCTATAGTGGCTGCACTAGTTTGCATTCCCACCAGCAGTGTAGGAGGGTTCCTTTTTCTCCACAACCTCTCCAACATTTGTCACTCTTGGTTTTGGATATTTTTGCCAATCTAACGGGTGTAAGGTGATATCTTACTGTAGTTTTGATTTTCATTTCCCTGATGATTAGCGATGATGAACATCTTTTCATGTGTCTATTGGCCATACTTATATCTTCTTTGGAGAAATGTCTGTTCATGTCCTCTGCCCATTTTTCGATTGGGTTGTTTCTTTTTTTGTTGTTAAGCTGTGTCAGTTCTTTGTATATTATGGAGATTAACCTTTTGTCAGATAAGTGGCTTGTAAATATTTTTTCCCAATTACTGGGCTGTTTTTTGTTTCCATCCTGTTTTCCCTTGCCTTGAAGAAGATCTTTAGTCTGATGAAGTCCCATTTGTTTATTCTTTCTATTGTTTCCCTCAACTGAGGAGTTATAGTGTCCGAAAAGATTCTTTTGAAACTGATGTCAAAGAGTGTACTGCCTATGCTCTCTTCTAGAAGACTTATTGTTTCAGGCCTAATCTTTAGGTCTTTAATCCATTTTGAGTTTATTTTGCTGTGTGGTGAAAAAGAATGGTCAATTTTCAGTCTTCTGCATGTGGCTGTCCAGTTTTCCCAGCACCATTTGTTAAAGAGACTTTCTTTTCTCCAATATTGGCCCTCCGCTCCTTTGTCGAAGATTAGCTGTCCATAGATGTGTGGTTTTATCTCTGGGCTTTCAATTCTATTCCATTGATCTGTGCACCTGTTTTTGTACCAGTACCATGCTGTTTTGATCACTGTAGCTTTGCAGTATGTTTTGAAATCGGGGATTGTGATGCCTCCGGCTTTGTTCTTATTACTCAGGATGGCTTCAGCAATTCACGGTCTTTTGTTGCCCCATATGAATTTTAGGATTCTTTGTTCAATTTCTGTAAAGAATGTCCTTGGGATTCTCATTGGGATAGCGATGAATCCGTAGATTGCTTTAGGTAGTATGGACATTTTAACTATGTTTATTCTTCCAATCCATGTGCACGGAATGTCTCTCCATCTCTTTATGTTGTCGTCTATTTCTTTCAAGAAAGTCTAGTAGTTTTCATTGTATAAATCTTTCACTTCCTTGGTTAAATTTATCCCAAGATATTTTATTCTTTTCTTTGCAATTGTGAATGGGATTGAGTTCTTGAGTTCTTTTTCTGTTAGTTCATTGTTACTGTATAGAAATGCTACGGATTTATGTATGTTGATTTTATACCCTGCTACTTTGCTGTAGTTGTTGATTGTTTCTAATAGTTTTTCTATGGATTCTTTGGGGTTTTCTATATATAAGGTCATGTCGTCTGCAAACAGCGAGAGTTTTACTTCTTCATTACCTATTTGGATTCCTTTTACTTCTTTTTCCTGCCGAATTGCTCTGGCCAACACCTCCAGTACTATGTTGAATAGGAGTGGTGAAAGTGGGCACCCTTGTCTTGTTCCTGTCCTCAGAGGGATGGCTTTCAGTATTTGTCCATTGAGTATGATGTTGGCTGTGGGTTTGTCATATATGGCCTTTATTATGTTGAGGTACTTTCCTTCTATACCCATTTTATTGAGGGTTTTTATCATAAATGGATGTTGGATCTTGTCAAATGCTTTCTCTGCATCTATTGAGATGATCATGTGGTTTTTGTTTCTCATTTTGTTAATGTAGTGTATCACATTGATTGATTTGCAGATGTTGAACCATCCCTGTGTCCCTGGTATAAATCCCACTTGATCATGGTGTATAATCTCTTTGATGTATTGCTGTATTTGGTTTGCCAGAATTTTGTTGAGCATTTTTGCATCTATGTTCATCAGTGATATTGGCCTGTAGTTCTCCTTCTTTGTGCTGTCCTTGTCAGGTTTGGGGATCAGAGTGATGTTGGCTTCATAGAATGTGTTAGGGAGTACTCCATCTTCCTCAATTTTCTGGAATAGTTTGAGAAGGATAGGTATTAAATCTTCTTTGAATGTTTGGCAGAATTCACCAGAGAAGCCGTCTGGTCCTGGACTCTTATTTTTCGGGAGGTTTTTGATTACTGTTTCTATTTCTTTACTTGTGATTGGCCTATTTAGATTCTCCATTTCTTCCTGATTCAGTTTGGGGAGGTTGTAGGAGTCTAGGAATTTGTCCATTTCTTCCAGGTTGTTCAATTTGTTGGCATATAGTTTTTCATAGTATTCTCTTATGATCTCTTGTATTTCATTGGTATCTGTTGTGATTTCTCCTCTCTCGTTCCTAATTTTATTTATTTGAGATTTCTCTCTTCTTTTCTTGGTGAGTCTGGCTAAGGGTTTGTCAATTTTGTTAATTTTTTCGAAGAACCAACTCTTTGTTTCGTTGATCCTTTCTACTGTCTTTTTTGTTTCAATATCTTTTATTTCTGCTCTTATTTTTATTATTTTCCTCCTTCTACTGACTCTGGGCTTTGTTTGTTCTTCTTTTTCTAATTCTGTTAGGTGTCGTTTGAGGTTGCTTATGTGAGCGTTTTCTTGTTTAGTGAGGTGAGCCTGTATTGCAATGAATTTCCCTCTTAGGACTGCTTTTGCTGCATCCCAAATGATTTGGTATGTTGTGTTCTCATTTTCATTTGTCTCCAAATAATATTTGATTTCTTCTTTAATTTCTTCAATAATCCATTGTTTGTTCAGAAGTGTGTTGTTTAGTCTCCACATTTTTGCACCTTTCTGTGCTTTATTCTTGTAGTTGATTTCTAGTTTCATAGCATTATGATCAGAAAAGATGCTTGATATTATTTCAACTCTCTTGTATTTATTGATGCTTGCTTTGTTTCCCAAAATATGGTCTATCCTTGAGAATGTTCCATGTGCACTTGAGAAGAATGTGTAACCTGCTGTTTTGGGATGAAGTGTTCTATATAGATCTATTAAGTCCATCTGGTCTAATTTTTCATTTAATTCTATAATTTCCTTGTTGATTTTCTGTCTGGATGTTCTGTCCATTGGTGTTAATGGTGTGTTGAGGTCCCCTACTATTATTGTATTGTTGTTGATGTCTTCTTTTAGTTCTGTTAAGAGTTGCTTTACAAATTTTGGTGCTCCTGTGTTGGGTGCGTATATATTGATAAGTGTTATGTCTTCTTGGTGGAGAGTCCTTTTTATCATTATATACTGTCCCTTTTTGTCTTTCTTTATCTGTTTTTCTTTGAATTCTACTTTGTCTGATATTAGTATAGCGACACCTGCTTTCTTTTGTTCATTATTAGCTTGGAGTATTGTCCTCCATCCCTTCACTCTGAGTCTGTGTTTGTCTTTGGGGCTGAGGTGTGTTTCCTGGAGGCAGCATATTGTTTGGTCTTGTTCTTTGATCCATCCTGCCACTCTGTGTCTTTTGATTGGAGAGTTCAATCCATTTACATTTAGAGTGATTACTGAAATGTGGGGGCCTACCGCTGCCATTTTATGTCTTGTTTTCCGGTTTTCTTCAATTTCCTTTGTTTCTCGTCCCATGGTTTAATCTGTTCTGATGGAGAGCTGCTACTCTCTGTTGTTGTCCTTCTACTTATCTCCTTTGCTCTTGGTTTTGTAGCCCCTTTCCTTTTTTTGATTTTTCAGGAATGAGGGTTTTCCTGAGCATTTCCTGAAGAGGAGGTTTTGTGGCAATGAACTCCCCTAATTTTTGTTTTTCTGGGAAAGTTTTTATTTCTCCATCGCATTTGAAGGATATTTTCACTGGGTAGAGAATTCTCGGCTGTAGGTTTTTGTCCTTCAGATTTTTGAATACATCATTCCACTGTCTTCTAGCCTGTAAAGTTTCACGCTGAGAAATCTGCTGATAGCCTGATGGGGGTTCCTTTGTAGGTTAATTTCTTCTGCCTGGCTGCCCTTAGTATTTTCTCCTTGTCGTTGACTTTTGCTAGCTTCATTACTATATGCCATGGGGTTGGTCTTCTTGCATTGATAAAGTTTGGAGATCTATTGGCTTCTGTCACATGAAGGTCCATCTCTCTCACCAGGTTTGGGAAGTTCTCAGCCATTATTTCTTTGAATAGGTTTTCTGACCCTTTCTCCCTCTCTTCTCCCTCTAGTATACCTATAATCCTTACATTGCATCTCCTAATTGTGTCTGATAATTCTTGGAGAGTTTCTTCATTTATTTTAGTCTTACTTCTCTCTCCTCCTCTGCCTGCAGCATTTCTATATTCCTATCTTCCAAATTGCTAATTCTTTCCTCCATATTATCGGCCCTACTGTTCAGTGTGTCTAGATTTTTCTTAATCTCCTCTATTGTGTTCTTCATTTCCAGTATTTCTGTTTGTTTCTTCTTTATAGTATCAAACTCTTTTGTGACATAGCTCCTGAACTCGTTGAGTTGCCTATCTGAATTCTCTTTTAACTCATTGAGTTTTTTAATGATGGCTGTTTTGAAGTCATCGTCATTTAGGTTATATATTTCATTTTCTTTGGGATTGTTTTCTGTGTATTTATTTTCCTTCTGTTCTGGAGATTTAATAAATTTTTTCATATTGCTTGATGTTGTAGATTTGTGCCTCCACATAGAGATAGAGTTTAGTTACTGCTTCCATTTGTTTCTACTGGTGTGGTGGGGGAGCAGCTGTTTATACTGCACCAACCAGGAACCCTATCAGCTGTTGCTAACTGGGCCTGGGCCCCTCCTCGTAGTCACAGTGGTCCTGTGGGTTCCCTCTTCAGCTGTGGGGGCCGTCACAGGGGGGCTTCAGGCTGCTGGTGCCTACTGTTGCAGACCACCTAGACGTGCTCCTTCCTTGGGGTCTGCAGTGGTTTTATGGGGTTTTCCAGCAGCCAGGGGCAGGATCATTTATATTTGCAGCTCTGTCACTGTCAGCACCCACAAAATCTCACTTGTCCACTATGGGTCACAGCAGAGCTGTTGGCATCTTCTGCAGTCTGTGGTTAGCTCACCTAGCTATGCTACTTTTGTCCCAGGGTCTTCCAGCCTTGTGGCTGCCGGATGGATGCTCTCTACTAGTGCTGTGCAGAGGCTTTCACTGAGGCTGCTGTGAGACTGTAGGGTTTCCCCCTGGGCTATGGAGCCAGGCCGCTGGAACTCTACCCAGACCCAGTCCTCTCCCCCAGGATCTCGGGGAGCCCCTTGCCCTGTCTGGGGGATAGCCGGAGACCTTGAGTTCAGTGGCAGCTGGCCGGCTGCTGCCCTGCCTGGTATTCTCCTCTCCGGGACCCTCCCGGTGTTGTGGATGCTGGGAGGAGCCTCTCTGCTAATGGCAGGTAGAGACTTTGCCTGCTGCTGGGGTGGAACTCTGGAGTATCCCCCCCAGGCCATGGAGCTGGCTGCTGGAGCTCCACCCAGCTCCAGTCCTCTCCCAGGAGATCTCCGTTAGCCCTGAGCCCCAAGCCATGATAGCCACAGTCAGTGGGTCCGGCGGCGGCAGCTGGCGGGCCACCACCCCATTTGGGATTCTCTCCGGGACCCTCCCAGCTTTGTGGATGCTAGGCAGGGCCTCTCTGCTAATGGCAGGTAGAGACTCTGCCTGCTGCCTGGGCAGAACTCCGGAGCTTCTGATGCGGCTGCTGGAGCTCCACCCAGCCCCAGTCCTCGTCCAGGAGATCTCCAGTAGTCCCGAGCCCCACCCGGCAGTCAGTGGGGCTGGCAGCGGCAGCTGGCGGGCTGCCGTGCCATTTGGGATTCTCTCTGGGACCCTCCTGGCATTGTGTATGCTAGGCGGGGCCTCCCCGCTAATGGCGGGTAGAGGTTTTCCCTGCTGACTCAGCTGTGTAACTCTGGAGCTTCCCTCTGGGCTTAGGTGTAATTGCGGGGGGCTTAGGTAGGGCTCTGGTCACCTGTTTCCACCATCGCTCCTCTGGTGTGCGCTCCCTAATGCCCTAGGTGTGTGTCGATGTTCTGGGGTCATCCGCTGGAAGAAAGCCGCTTGCAGGTACTAGGCTGTTCGGGCTCAGGGTCGGAGAGTTTTCACCTATCTTCTCCTCCTCCCGGAGGGAAGTCCGTCCGCCTCCCCATGTATAGCAGCGTGGGTCTCTCAGGTGTCCTGAGATGCTATCTGGATATCCTTTGTTAAGCAACGAATGTCCAATTAGTTGTAGATTCGAAGGGGGAGAGACAAAGAAGACTACTCACGCCGCCATCTTGGATCTTCCCTCCAGAATTGGTTCTATCAATGTTATTTTAAACATAAATGGATTGAATTCTCCAATCAAAAGACACAGAGTGACTGCATGGATTAAAAAAAAACCAAGATGCTCGGGGCTGGCCCCGTGGCCGAGCGGTTAAGTTCGCGCGCTCCGCTGCAGGCGGCCCAGTGTTTCGTTGGTTCGAATCCTGGGCGCGGACATGACACTGCTCATCAAACCACGCTGAGGCAGCGTCCCACATGCCACAACTAGAAGGACCCACAACGAAGAATATACAACTATGTACCGGGGGGCTTTGGGGAGAAAAAGGAAAAAATAAAATCTTTAAAAAAAAAAAAAAAAAAAAAAAAAACCAAGATGCAATGATATGCTGCCTATGAGAGACTTACTTTAGCTTTAAGGATATGCATACACTGAAACTGAATGGATGGAAAAAGATATTCCAAGCAAATGGTAACCAAAAAGAACAGGGGTGGCAATATACGTATCAGATAAAACAGACATTAAGTTAAAAGTGGTCACAAGAGAAAAATAAGATAATTATATAATGATAAAGGGGTAATTAATAAAGAAGATTTAACAATTATAAACATTTACACACCTAACATTGGAGCACCAAAGATATAAAGCAAATACTAACAGAACCAAAAGGAGAAATAGATAGCAATACAATAATAGTAGGTGACATTAATACCCTACTCTTAACAATGGATATATCATCCAGGAAGATAAATCAATAAGGACAAAGTAGATCTGAACAACACTTTAGACCAAATGGACCTAACACACATATACAGAACATTCTATCCAACAGCAGCAGAATACACATTCTTCTCAAGTGTACACGGAACATTCTTCAGGACAGATCATATGTTAGGCCATAAAACAAGTCTGAACAAATTCACAATGACTGAAATCATACCAAGAATATTTTCTTTACCACAATTGTATAAAACTAGGAATCAGTAACAGGAAGATAATTGGAAAATTCACAAATATGTGGAAATTAAACAATACAGCCCTGAACAACCAATAAATCAAGGGAAAAACTCAAAAAAGAATTTAAAAATATCTTGAGATCAATTAAAATGGAAACACAACATACCAAAACTTATAGGACGCAGCAAAAGTATTTCTTGGAGGAGAGTTTATATCTATACATGCTTATTTTAATAAAAAGAAATATCTCAAATAAACAACCTAAAATCACACCCCATAGAACTAGAAAAAGAAGATCAAACTAAGCCCAACATTAGCTAAAAGAAGTAAATAATATAGAGCAGAAATATATGAAATAAAGTAAAGGAAAACAATAGAAAATATCAGTAAAACTACAAATTGGTTTTTGGAAAGACAAACAAAATTGGCAAAGCTTTAGCTAGACAAACCAAGAAAAAAACAGAGGGCTCAAACAAATAAAATTATAAACCAGAGAAGATATTACAACTGATACCACAAAAAGGCAAAGAATCATAAAAGACTACTATGAACAACTATACATCAACAAATTGAATAACCTAGAAAAAATGCGTAATTCTTACAAACATACAACTTACCAAGAATGAATCATGAAGAAATAGAAAATCTGAACAGACCAATAATGAGTAAGGAGATTGAATAAGTAATCGAACACCTCTCAACAAATAAAAGCTCAGTACCAGCTGCTACACTGGTGAATTCTACCAAATATTTAAAGAAGAATTAATGCCAATCCTCCTCAAAAAACTGAAGAGAGGGAACACTCCCAAAATCATTTTATGAGGCCAGCATCACCCTCATACCAAAGTCAGAGAAGAACATTACAAGAAAAGAAAATTACAGAGTAACGTCAGCATCACAGTGGAGTGAGCTCTCCCAGTAAATTCTGCCCCCAAGGATACAATGAAAAGGACATACATATTCCAACACAGGACATCCACACAACACAAAAGACGTCTGAGAGACCCACTCAGACAAAAGTCAGAAGGTGGAGGAACTGCAGCCACCCCCACCCCCACCCCCAAGGAAGTGGATCAAGGTAAGAGAACCCTTCCCTTCCTCACAGAAGGACAGCTACCGAGGGATTATGCACACCACGGGGAAGAAAGCGGGGAGGGAGGAGGGGCCCTCCGAGGGAACACCATAGATCCCTGAAATCCCTCACAGCCCAGGGAAAAGCCCCTCACAGAAAAGACTAGATATCAAGGGGGGGGGGGTGTCTGCATCAAACTAACACCCAGGAGATCACATAGCAAGGGCAGAGCAAGAAGCCTCCGAGATTGAGCAGGAAAAGAAGGCACTCCTCCCCCCGAGCCCTGGTGCCATAGCCCAGGATCTTGGAGTTATCCCCTTGGTTTGCAGCTGGTTCTGAATATGCAGCTCTTGACCCCCACCTAGTTGCAAAAGGTGGAAGTTGCAATCAAAGACTACCACAATAAGGAAGCAAAACTCTATGGCGTTGAGCAGTATGAAAAATTATATTACACATCCAGACCAGAAGGAAAATGATGAATATCCAGAAATCAATCCTGAAGACACAGAAATCTATAACCTAAATGACAAAGAATTCAAAATAGCTATCATTAGAAAACTTAATGAGTTAAAAGAGAATACAGATAGACAATTCAATGAGTTCAGGAGCTACGTCACAAAAGAGATTGAAACTGTAAAGAAAAACCGTGCAGAAATATTGGAGATGAAAAATACAATGGAAGAGATAAAGCAGAATATAGCTTCCCTGAACAGTAGAGCAGGTTATCATTGGGGAACAAATCAGCATGATCGAGGATAGAAATTTAGAAGTGCTTCAGATGGAGGAGGAGAAAAAACTAAGACTAAAAAGAAATAAAGAAACTCTCCAAGAAATATAAGACTCAATTAGGAAATGCAAAATATAGATTACAGGTATTCCAGAGGGTGAAGAGAAGGAGAATGGAGCAGAAAGCTTGTTCAAAGAAATAATAGTGGAGAATTCCCAAACCTGGGGAAGAAGATGGAACGTCGCGTGAAGGAGGCCATAAGATCTTCTAAGTTTGTCAATGCAAAAAGACCTACTGCAAGCCATACAGTAGTGAAGCTGGCAAAAGTCAATGACAAAAAAAAAAAATACTAAGGGCAGTAAGGTAGAAGAAAACTTAAAAAGGAACCCCTATCAGGCTTTCAGCATATTTCTCAGCAGAAACCTTACAGACTAGAAGAGAGTGGAATGATATATTTAAATCTTTGAAAGACAAAAAGTTTCAGCCAAGAATACGCTATCCAGTGAAAGTATCCTTCAGATATGATGGAGAAATAAAAACATTCCCAGACAAACAAAAGCTAAGGGAGTTCATGGTCACAAGACCACCCCTAAAAGAAATCCTCCAGAAGGCCCTCACATTTGAAAAAAAGAAGGGGTTACAAACACCTGAATAAGGAAATACATAGGTAGACAAAATCAGAAAATTGGAGCTACCCAGCAGAAAAGGTTAGCAAATACTCAGGGAAAACATTAGAGATAAAGGGAAGGAAAACACGAAAAAAAAAGATAATTTTGTCATTTTAACCATAAACTCACAACACAAAATAGAATAAGATGCAACAAAAACAACTTAGGTGGGGAAAGGGAAAAGGACTGAATTGGCTTAGTCTAAGGAAATAAGATGTCATCAGAAAATGGACTATCTCATCGATGAGATTTTGCATACAAACCTCAGGGTAACCACTGAACAAAAAAGTAGATGAGAGTCACAAATAATAAATAAGGAGAAAACTAAGAAATCCAGCATGAAAAAAACTACCTAATTGAATTGGTACTCCTAAATACACAGGACAACAAACAAAGGAAATGCAGGATAACCAGAAAGCAAATAGTACAATGGTAGCACTAAGCCCTCATATATTAATAATCACTCTAGATGCAAATAGATTGAACTCTCCAATAAAAAAACACATGGAGTGGCAAGATGGATTAAAGAACAAGACCCAACTGTATGCTGCCTCCAAGAAACACACCTCAGCTCCAATGACAAACACAGGCTCATAGTAAAGGGATGGAAGACAATACTTCAAGTAAATGGCATACAAAAGAAAGCAGGTGTGCAATACTTATATCAGACAAACTACACTTCAAGATAAGACAAGTAAAGAGAGACAAAGAAGGACAGTATATAGTGATCAAAGGGATGCTCCAAGAAGACATATCACATATAGACATCTATGCATAAAACATAGGAGAACCAAAGTACATAAAGCAACTATTAACAAACCTAATTGGAGATGTTAACAACAACATGATAATAGCAGGGGATCTCAACACTCCACTCACATCAATGGATAGATCATCCAGACAAAAAGTCAACAAGGAAACAGTGGAACTAAATGAAAAGCTAGACCAGATGGAGTTAATAGATATATATAGAACACTTCATCCAAAACCAGCAGAATGTACATCCTTCTCAAGTATGCATGAAACATTCTCAAGGATAGACCAGATATTGGGAAACAAGGCAAACCTCAATAAATTTAAGAAGACTGAAATAATAACAAGCATCTTTTCTGACCACAATGCTATGAAACTAGAAATTAACTACAAGAAAAAAGCTGAGAATGGGACAAAGATGTGGAGACTAAACAAGATGAAACTGAACAACCAAAGGATTACAAAAGAAATTAAAGGAGAGATCAAAAAGTATCTGGAGACAAATAAAAATGAAAACATCCCATACCAACTCATATTGGATGCAGCAAAAGCAGTCCTAGAGGGAAATTCATCACAATACAACCCACCTTAACAAACAAGAAAAATCCCAAATAAGTAATCTCAAACTACACCTAACTGAATTAGAAAAAGTAGAACAAACAAGACCCAAAGTCACCAGAAGGACAGAAATAATAAAGATCAGAGCAAAAATAAATGCAATGGGAACAAAAAAGAGAATAGAAAGGATCAATGAAACAAAGAGCTGGTTCTTTGAGAACATAAACAAAATTGACAAATCCCTAGCCGACTTGCAAAGAAAGAGAGAAAGCTCAGATAAATAAAATTATAAATGAAAGAGGAGAAATTACAACAGATACCACAGAAATACAAATGATGATAAGAGAATACTATGAAAAGCTATTTGCCAACAAAATGGACAATCTAGAAGAAATGGGTAAATTCTTAGACTCTTACAACCTCCCAAAGCTGAATCAAGAAGAAATAGATAATCTGAACAGACCAATCACAAGTAAAGAGATTGTAAAAGTAATCAAAAACATCCCCAAAAACAAAAGCCCAGGACCAGATGGCTTCTCTGGAGAATTCTATCACACATTCAAAGAGGACTTAATATCTAACCTTCTCAAACTATTACAAAAAATTAGGGAAGATAGAATATTCCCTAACACATTCTACGAGGCCATCACCACCTCGATACCAAAGCCTGATAAGGACAACACAGAAAAGGAAAACTACAGGCCAATATCACTGATGAACATAGATGCAAAAATTCTCAACAAAATATTGGCAACCTGAATACAGAAATACATCAAAAAGATGATACACCATGATCAAGTGAGATTTCCTGCAGGGACACAGGGATGGTTCAACATCTGCAAATCAATCAATGTGGTACACCCGATTAACAAAATGAGGAATAAAAAACACATGATCATCTCAATAGATGCAGAGAAAGAATTTGACAAGATCCAACAGCCATTTATGATAAAAAACTCTTAACAAAATGGGGATAGAAGGAAATCACCTCAACATAATCGAAGCCATATATGACAAACCCACAGCCAACATCATACTCAATGGGCAAAAACTGGAAGCCATTCCTTTCAGAACAGGAACAAGACAAGGGTGCCCACCCTTATCACTTTTCTTCAACATTGTACTGGAGGTTTTGGCCAGATAAATTAGGCAAGAAAAAGGAATAAAAGGATTCCAAACAGGAAATGAAGAAGTGAAACTCTCACTGTTTGCAGATGACATGATCTTATATAGACAACCCTAAGGAATACATTGGAAAACTATTAGAAATAATCAACAACTACAGTAACGTTGCAGGGTACAAAATCAACTTACAAAAGTCAGTTGCATTTCTATACTCTGATAATGAACTAATAGAAAAAGAACTCAAGAATACAATCCCATTTACAATTGCAATAAAAAGAATAAGATATCTAGGAATAAATTTAACCAAGGAGGTGAAAGACCTATACAATGAAAAGTATAAGACATTATTGAAAGAAATTGATGATGACATAAAGAAATGGACAGATATTCCATGCACATGAATCGGAAGAATAAACATAGGTACAATGTCCAAACTACCTAAAGCAATCTACAGATTCAATGCAATCCCAATCAGAATCCCAATGACTTTCTTCATGGAAATAGAACAAAGAATCCTAAAATTCATATGGGGCAACAGAAGACCCCAAATAGCTAAAACAATCCTGAGAAAAAAGAACAAAGCTGGAGGCATCATAATCCCTGACTTCAAAATGTACTACAAAGCTATAGTAATCAAAACAGCATGGTACTGGTACAGAACCCGGCACACAGATCAATGGAACAGAATTGAAAGCCCAGAAATAAAACCACACATCTATGGACAGCTAATCTTCAACAAAGGTGTAAAGAACATACAATGGGGAAAAGATAGTCTCTTTAATAAATGGTGGAAAACTGGACAGCCACGTGCAAAAGAATGAAAGCAGATCACTATCTTATGCCATACAGAAAAATTAACTCAAAATGGATCAAAGACTTGAAGGTAATGCCTGAAACCATAAAACTTCTGGAAGAATCTATAGGTAGTACACACTGACATGGATCTTAAAAGGATCTTATTGAATGCCATGTTTTCTCAGACAAGGGAAATAAAAGAAAAAATAAACAAGTGGGACTTGATCAGACTAAGGAGTTTCCACAAGGCAAAGGAAACCAGAATCAAAACAAAAAGACAACCCACCAACTGGGAGAAAATAATTGCAAATCATCTAGCTGAGAAGGGGTCAATCTCAATTATATATAAAGAACTCATACAACTGAACAAAAAAAATGAACAACCAATCAAAAAGTGAGCAGAGGATATGAACAGACATTTTTCCAAAGAAGATATACAGATGGCCAATAGGCACATGAAAAGTTGCTCAACATCACTAATCATCAGAGAAATACAATTCAAACCTACCCTAAGATACCACTTTACATCCATTAAAATGGCTATAATCACTAAGACAAAAAATAACAAATGTTGGAGAGGTTGTGGAGAAGAGGGAACCCTCATTCACTGCTGGTGGGAATGCAAACAGGTGTAGCTACTATGGAAAACAGTATGGAGATTTCTCAAAAAACTAAAAATAGAAATACCACATGACCCAGCTATCCAACTACTGGGTATTTATCCAAAGAACATGAAATCCACAATTCAAAGTGACTTATGCACCCATATGTTCACTGCAGTATTGTTCACAATTGGTTGACTTGGACACAACCAATGATTGCTTCCAACTGATGATTGGATAAAGAAGATGTGGTATATATATACAATGGAATGCTACTCAACCATAAAAAAGAAAATTTTCTCCTTTGAAACAATATGGATGGACCTGGAGGGTATTATGTTAAGCAAAATAAGCCACACAGAAAGACAAACATCATATGATTTCACTTATATGTGGAAGATAAAGAAACACATGGGCAAAGAGAATAGTTCAGTGGTTACCAGGGGAAGGGGGCTTGGGTGAGGGCACAGGGGGTGAAGGGGAGCACCTATATGGTGACAGACAAGTAATAACGTACAACTGAAATTTCACAATGTTGTAAACTATTAAGAACTCAATAAACAAAAAAGAAAATTATAGGCCAATATCCCTGATGAATATACATGCAAATATTCTCAACAAAATACTAGCAAACTGAATTCAACAGCACATTAAAAGGGTCACATACCGGGGCCGACCTGGTAGTGGTCAAGTTTGCGCACTCTGTTTTGGTGGCCTGGGGTTCACAGTTCAGATTCCGAGTGCAGACCTACACACTGCTCATCAAGCCATGCTGTGGAGGCATCCCACATACAAAATAGAGGAAGACTGGCATGGATATTAGCTCAGGGACAATCTTCCTCAAGCAAAAAGGGGAGAATTGGAAGCATATGTTAGCTCAGGGACAATCCTCGTCACCAAAAAGAAAAGGATGATATGCCAGGAGAATTTATCCCAGAGATTAAAAGATGGTTCACCATAACAAATCAATAAATGAGATACATCACATTAACAGAACGAAGGATAAGAATCATGGTCTTCTCAATATACGCAGAAAAAGCATTTGAAAAAATTCAACATCCTTTCAGATAAACTCTCAACAAATTGGGAATACAAGATGTACCTCAATGATAAAAATGCCATATATAAGGAGTTCATAGCTAACATTATACTCAATGGTGAAAAACGGAAAGCTTTTCTTCTAAGATCAAGACAAGGGTGCCCACACACACTACTCATATTCAACATAGTACTGGAAGTCCTAGCCAGAGAAATTAGCCAAGAAAAAGAAACGAAAGGCACCCAAATCAGAAGGAATAAGTAAAATTGTCTGTGTTTGCACATTAAATGACTTTATATTTAGAAAATCCTAAAGACCAACCAAAAAACTGTTGGAATAAATTCAGTAAAGCTTCAGGACACGTGATCAACAAAGAAAAATCAGTTGCATTTCCTTACACTAACAACAAACTATCTGAAGAAGAAATAAAGAAAACAATCCCAATTACAACAGTATCAATAACAATAAAATACTTAGGATAAATTTAAGGAAGTGAAAGATCTGCACATTAAAAACTATAAGATGCTGATGAAAGAAATTGAAGAAACAAATAAATGGAAATATACTCTGTGTTCACTGATCAAAATAATTAATATTGTTAAAATGTCCATACTGCCCAAAATGGTTTAGATTCAACGCAATCCTTATCAGAATTCCAATGGAATTTTTAACAGAAATAGAAAAAACAATTCTAAAATTCGTATGGAACCACAGAAGACTCTTAACAGCTGAAGCAATCTTGAGAAAGAATAAGCTGGAGGCACCACACTTCCTGATTTAAAACTTTATTACAAAGCTATATAAGCAAAACACTATGGTACTGGTGTAAAAGCAGACACATAACCAATGGAACAGAATCAAGAGCCGAGAAATAAACCCACACATATATGGTGAACTAATATTTGACAAGAGAGCCAAGAATATTCAGTGAGGAAAAGATAGCCTCTTCAATAAATTGTGCTGGAAAAACTGGATATTCACATGCAAAAGAAAGAAATTGGACCCCTATCTTATACCACTCACAAAAACTGACTCAAAATGGATTAAAGACTTAAATGTCATACCTGAAATCATAAAACTTCTAGAAGAAAACATAGGGAAAAAGCCCTTTGACATTGGTCTTGGCAATGATTTTTTTGCATATGACACCAAAATCACAAAGAACAAAAGCAAAAGTCAACAAGCAGGACTAATTCAACCTAAAAAGTTTCTGCACCACAAAGGAAACCATCAACAAAATGAAAATGCAACCTATGGAACGGGGGAAAATATTTGCAAACCATATATCTGAAAAGGGTTTAATATCCAAAATATATAAGGAAATCATACAACTGAATAGTAATAATAATAATAATAACAATAGTAATCTGATTTTTAAAATGGGCAAAGGAGGGGCCGGCCCCGTGGTGTAATGGTTAAGTTCGCATGCTCCACTTCAGCAGCCCCGGGTTCACCAATTCAGATCCTGGGCACTGACCTATGCACCACTTATCAAGCCACATTGTGGCAGACATCCCACATAGCAGGTAGAGGAAGATGGGCACGGATGTTAGCTCAGGGCCAGTCTTCCTCAGCAAAAAGAGGAGGATTGCTGGCAGATGTTAGCTCAGTGCTAATCTTCCTCAAAAAGAAAAATGGGCAAAGGACCTGAATAGACATCTTTTCAAAGATGATATACAGTTGGCCAACAGGTACATGAAAAGATGCTCACTATCACTAATCATCAGGGAAACGCAAATCAAAACCACAATGAGATATCACTTCACACCTATCAGAATGGCTATTACCAAAAAGACAAGAGATAACACGTGTGGATGAGAATGTGAAGAAAAGGAAACTCTTATGCACTGTTGGTGGGAATGTAAATTGGAACAGGCACTATGGAAAACACCATGGAGGCTTTTTTTAAATTAAAAATAGAACTACCATATGATCTAGCAGTCTCACTTTTGGGTATATATTCAAAAGAAATGAAATCACTATTTCAAAGAGATATCTGCAGCCCTGTGTTCATTGCAGCATTATTCACAATAGCCAAGACATAGAAACTACCTAAGTGTGCACTGACAGATGAATGGATAAAGAAAATGTGTGTGTGTATACATATGTATGTGTATATATGTATATAATGGAATATTATTCAGCCATGAGAAAAAAGGAAATCTTGCCATTTGAGACAACACGGATGGAGCTTAAGGGCATTATACTAAGTGAAATAAGTCATATAAAGACAAATACTGTATGTTCTCATTTACATGTAAAATCTAAAAGAGTCAAACTCATAGAAACAGAGTAGATTGGTGGTTGCCAGGTAGGTGGGGGAAATGCGAGATGTAGGTCAAAGGGTACAAACTTTCAGTCATAACATGAGTTAGTCCTGGGGATCTAATGTGCGGCCTGGTGACTGTAGTTCACAATACTGTACTGTAAATTGAAATTTGCTAAAAGTAGATCTTAAATGTTCTCACTACACACACACAAAAAGTAAATATGTGAGGTGATGGATATGTTAACTAACCTTATTACAGTAATCATTTCACAATATATATGCACACTAAATCATATTGTACATCTTAAACTTACACAATGTTTTCGTCAATGATATCTCAATAAATGCGGAAAATTTTTTTTGAAAAATTTAAAGAGTAATCATATCTTCCAACTTTATAACAAAATTTTACACATTTAAATTTATATGAAATATTATTTGTTTTTCAATCCAAATTAATTGGCGTTCTGATTTTGATTTTAATTTCCTACAGGTCTATATGCTGTGAGGAATCTAATGGATGCTATTATTTTAGTTCCTTTGACATTGCTATTTCCCGGTACAAATTGGTACACTGATACTCTGGATTCTGTAAGTCTTGTGACTCTATTAATTATGAGCTCACCCTAGATAAACGGATGTTATTTTTCTGTATGAGGAAACTCAGTTTCTGAGCTTGTATGGTTAAGGGACAGATATTGTGGACTCTTTTAAAAAAGGTCATCGAGGTAATGAGCACCATCCTGGAGGGCATCTTTCTTTTAATTTTTTTTTATTGCAGTAACATTGGATTATAACATTATATAGCTTTCAGATGTACATGGTCATATATTTCAAATTCTGTGTAGATTACATCATGTTCACCACCCAAAAACTAATTACAGTCCATCACTACACATGTGAGCCTAATCACCCCTTTTGCCCTCCCCTCTTCCCCTATGGTAACCACCAATCCAATCTCTGTTGCTATGTGTTTGTTTGTCATTGTTTTTATTTTCTACTTATGAGTGAGATCATACAGTATGTGACTTTCTCCCTCTGACTTATTTCACTTAGCATAATACCCCCAAGGTCCACCCACATTGTCACAAATGGCCAGATTTCATCTGGCTGAATAGTGTTCCATTGTGTATATACACTGCATCTCTTGAAGACATCTAGCAGGCTTTGGCAACACAGAGACATATTCTCTGGCCTGGCCAACACACTTTTCCAGTTTTAAACTCCAACAGAGTTTCAAAGGACTTTATGAGAATATAAGTACCTTCAGCCCCAATCAATATAATTATATATTAAAGATAAGATAAAATGATAAAATTAATTGGAGAGTCTGACCATGTATGTGAATGATGGATATATAACATTTCAGATAACCCACAAGGCTTATAATAAACTGCAATAAGCAAACCTGTATGTTTCTAACATCAGAGAAAATTTATCTCAGAAACATATGTGATGATAACTTCATATATTACAAAGGAGACACAAGAAATTGTTGGCGTAGTGGCAAATTATTTAATAAGTGATACTAGTATTAGGTGGAAAGAATCCATTTCCATTTTCTTCTACATATCACAAGCCAAAATTCATTCCAAGTAAATGAGTGTTTCTCCTCTTTATCTTCCCACTCCTTTTGAAATATTTAAGATATCTAATCTTCCTGGAATTTGTTTGTGTGTATTGGGATCTAACTTTGTTTACCCAAATGACTAGCTAACTATTCTAACACCATTTCCCAAATGTGTAGAGAAGAGTTAGCATAGCAGACCTGAGACTGCTTGCTAGCCTTAGAAAGGCCTGCTTGCAAGGTTGGGCCTTGCTAGATACTGGTAACTTAGATTTAAAGAGGCTTCCCACCCTTCCCAGAACTGATAAGATTGGCTCACTGTGCCTAAACTCTTTGTGCTAACAATATGGTTTATGCTAAATACCTTCTTTCCTTCTGGGAGTCTGGAATTTTGGTATATGCTAAGCAGAGTGTACCTACATGAACAGTCCTCCGCCCTCCCCCAAATCTTAGGCATTGAGTATCTAAGGAGCTTCCTTGGTAAACAACATTTCACACATGTTGTCATGATTTCTTGTTGGAGGAATTAAGTGTATTCTGTGTGACTCCACCAGGAGAGGACACTTGGAAGCTTGCACCTGGTTTCTTTTGGAGTTTGCTCCATGTACTTTTTTCCTTCACTGATTTGGTTTTGCTTTCTTTTTTAACAAATCATATCCGTGAGTACAACGATACAGAGTCCTGTGAGTCCTGCTAGCAAATCACTTGACCTGTGGATAGTCTCGAGGACCCGTAGCACACTCAATATTCCACTTTTCTCCGTGAATCTGAACTGTCACCCTAATATAAACGTCCATATACATGTGGCAATCTATGGGCTCACTATTTGTATTCCATTTATCTTTTCCTGAGTCAGTGCTACTCTGTTTTACTAACTATAGGTCGATACAATTTTTTTTAATTCCTGGTGGGGCAAATACTTTCCAATCTTCAAATTATTTTCACTTCCAAATTCTCTGGACTATTCACAGGATAGTATATATAGAGAAATCCATAAATAGTTCTTGAATCGCTAAGAACCTCTAAACCAAGGACCTCCAAAAGGCAAATGGGAAAAACTTACAAATACTCTGCTTACAAAAAGTAAATCCAACCAGCTAATAAACATCTGAAAATAGGTTTAACCTCATCAATAATGTCAAAACAACAATGCAATACCATGTTCTTCAATTCTATTACTAAAAGACTTAAAAATTATGCTGCTAGGATAAGAGACACATTACAAACTGTATCTACCAAGCTCATCTTACATTTCTAAGACAAACTGTCCGGCCTACAGCCTCATCCCAAAGGAAGAAGTCCTTGCTTGACTCTTGAGTAAGGCAAGACCACTGGACCAGCATTGGACAGCTGAAGGTGAGAGTGCATGGAGTTGGTGAAAGGGATCAGGAGTGTCACCATGAAGGGGATAGATGGCCTTCTAGAGAATCTTTGAAGAATGGACAGACCTTTGACAGAGATTATAGGGGGCTGGAGATGACTGGTGGGAAGGGACAAGTGAGTGAGAAAGGTGACCCCTCCAGGTGCCAGGAACTGTGTGAATAAGCTGTGGTGCAGATAAAGACTATTAAAAGCCTATTTTTGTCTGTAAAATGTTATACAATGTATGTACTGCCCTAAAAGGCTTAAGGTATAAAGGTTTTAGAGATAAGCACTAAGGTATCTTTAATGTACATATTCTATGTTATACAAACTCTTCCTGAGACTAGAAGAACAAAAGCCATCCAAACTTATCTAATGAGGCTAACATAACCTTGAATCTGTGATGAAAAAACTATGGAATAAAAAATAAAACTATAGGACAACCTCATTCATGAACAAGAATGAAAAAAAAACTGGCAAGTTGAATCTAGCAATATATTAAAAAACACTAACAACAATAAAAATACTGTGATAGAATGTCAAGGAGATAGGCATATCCACAATCATAGAGATTTCAGCACCTCTCTCTCAATAACAAGTAGAGACAAAATAAGTAAAGATATACAACAGAAGACCTAAACAACATTATGAACCAACTAGACTTAATTGACATTTATAGATCAGTTCATATAACAACAGAAGGATACATATTTTCTTTAAGTGTAACTGGAATATTTACCAAGATAGACTATGTTCTGGGCCATAAACGAAGTCTCAATAAATTAAAAGGATTCAAGTCACACAAAGTATGTTCTCTGACCAGAATTGTGGTCAGTACTGTAGAAATCCATAACTGAAACATCTGGAAAAGCCCCAGATACTTGGGAACTACATAGCATACCTCTAAATAACTCTTGGACCAAAGAAGAAACCAAAAGAGAAATTACTATGTAATTTCAATTGAATAAAAATGAAAACACAACATATCAAAATTTGTGGGGTGCAACTTAAGCAGAATTAGAGGGAAATTTACAGTACTAAAATGCCTATATGAGAAAAAGTCTCAAATCAATGACCTTCCTTCTAAGTAGCTAGAAACAGAAGAGTAACAAACACAAAGTAAACAGAAGAAAGGAAATAATAATATGAGAGTAGAAATCAATGAAATAGAAAACAGAAATATAATAAAGAAAATCAATAAAACTAAAAGCTAGTTTGTTGATGTCAATAAAATTGATGAGCCTCTAGCCATAATGATAAAGAACAACAAAAGAGAAGACACAATTACTAACATCAGGAATAAGAGAGGTGACATCACTAGATAGCCTACAAATATCAAAAGAATAATAAGAAATTGATTGGCAAGGCTGTAGAGAAAAGGTACTCTTAAATGTTGCTGGTGGGAATGAAAATTTGTAATACTCCTACGGAGGGATATTTGAGAATACCTAATAAAACTATACATGCACTTCTCATTTGACCTACCATCCCTACTTCTAGGAATCTACCTTGAAGATATACCTCTAACCAGACAAAAATACATTTGCACAAGGTTATCCTTCCAGCATCGTTTGTAACAGCAAAATATTGAAAACAAATGGCCATATATGAGAGTAATTGAACAAATTACGGTAGTGACAGGAGGGAGTATTATGTAGTATTTTGCAGCTATAAAAAAGAGAAAGACCTCTATATACTACTTAGCTTCAAATCTGTAAAATGTGCAAATAAATAGAGAGGTTAATAGGATTAGCAAAATTTATTTTTCTTAACTATCTTCTACTAAGAAGATTTTGGTATTCTGTGGCTGTCTCATAGAGCTGAGCTCTGACCAAAGGAATCAGCACAAATAAGGGAGTGTCACTAAGGATAGCTGCAAATAACGAAGTCTGAAGCATTGGCCAGAAAACACAAACAATAAAAGAGCAAAAGGTCCGCAAAGGGAAACTTATGAGACTATTCATAAAGCACTTTCTGTAGGTCGTTCCCAGAAAGACCCTCCTCTGAGGCCTAAGACTGAAAAGGGAGAGAGGCTCAGATGGAGTAGATGGAGTGTCCATAGATGGGAGGGAGCTATTGAGGGCACAATGGGACCACGTCCTTTCAGAACCTCAGATCCAGGGCAGCCCCCCAGGATGCTGTGCCTGGGATAAGATCCAGAAATCCCTTTGGGAGTTGAGAAGCTTCCCAGTATCCAATGAGAAATCCTATGTGAAGGGCCCAAAGCATCAAGGTTCCCTCCTCCTGAATCTGTCGCCTCTTTCCCTCCCTACAGCTGGACAGACTGAGGTTCATTCCTCTCTTGCATCTCCAGGCAACTGGAGCCCTGGAGTAAAAGTTAGTCTTGTTCCCCTCATCACCCCCTACGCCCACAATATGGAGCTCAGCCATCCCCACTGTCTGGCAGACAGACAGACAAGAGTGAGGGCCAACTAGGTGGGAGGAAGGGAGCAGTAGTGTAGCTCACAGATCCCTTCTGTCCCCATTCCTGCCTTTCCAGAGCCAGCGCCACGCGCGTACTCGAATTGGGTGTTCACGAATTGTCACTTCACCGTCTCCTCTCTCTGGGCTCCCCTGAAGCCAACTCCCTCCAGGTGTCCACCACTCCCACCCACACATAGAAACACAGAGTCACACAGCGCTGAGCTGGGAGCCTGGCGGTGGGGGAAAGGGTGTTCAGAAGGCAGGAGGGAGCAGGAGGGTCCCAGGCACCTCCTGCACCCGGATCTGGTCTCAGCCCCTACCTCCCACGGATGCCATTTCTGGGCCTCGCACCCACCTCCTCCAACAGTGGCCGCTGCTTCTCTCCACGGATGCCTCCCGCAGACTTCCTGCCTCTTGAGCTCCTGGACGAAAGGCAGACCCTGGCTAAGACGCTCGCAATGGGCTGAGGGATTGTTTCCTCTACTAACAGATGCCCTAATTCTGGTGGACTGAGACATTAGTTTTCAGCCTAGTGCAGCACACAGACGCACCCATCCACCACAACATCCTACCACTCCTCCCATGGCAGTTGGCCAGTCATCAGGTGTGTGTCCTTCCTCTCCCTTTTCCAAGCAACGCACCTCTCTGCTCGCCCAAGTGAGGGCGTGGTCACATGACCCGCCGTCAGCCCCACATGACCCAGCGCTCAGCTTGGGTGCTGCAGCCCTGCAGCGCGGGACAGTAGAATCTTCTGCCGCTGGGATTGAGCTGCCTGCTAGAAGAACCTGAAGCTCCTGACCACGGTGAAGACAGAGAGCTGGAAGGCAGGCTGGATTTGGAGCCAAAGCTTCTAGCCCTAGGCCTTGCTCTGCAGGAGCACAGGGCTGGCGAGGAACACTCCATGAGGAGTTTGGAGACAACTGACTTTTAATATCCTGTATAAACTTGGGACGGACACACACACACACACACACACACACACACACGCACACGCACACACGCTCTGTCTTGAAAAATACTGATAGGCAAACCAAACATTCAAACTCCAATTTCTACCACCAGGATGATCCCTGTTAACACTTGCCCTTTGTGAAAGGAGGAGGCAAAAGTGCCACTTTGCCCTACTTCCATAAACCTTGACTACTAGAACCGGGTAGGAAAAATGTACTTTGCACCCTGATACAAACCAAAATAACAGGGTCACCATGTCTGGTTCTTTCCCTGAAAATAATAAAACTTTGTATATTTCCCCTTAGCCTGGACTCCTGCCCCCTCAAACCAACTTTATCCCTGACTTTCGCCCCTGTCTGAAGATATGTTATTACCTTTGTAAATGCAAAAAATGTGTAGCATGAATTCAGGAACTTTGGAAATTTTAGTTTATTCCCTTTAAATAATTACGCATTTTCATTTGGCACACCAGTCCTTCCAAAGTTGTAGTCTCTCACGCTTCCTTATTAGCTTGACATGTCTTATATCGTTGAAGAATTTTCCATAACCAGATACTAAAAATTTGCATAAATGTGGTCCATTTACGCACATTTACTTTTATAACAGGATCATACTTTCCATATACGATACCAGTCTTTTCTATCTCACCAAATATAGAAAGCATCAGAGCTTTTCTTAGTCAATTTAAAAAACCTATACATCATCACTTTTAGTGGTCATATGGTATTACCTTAAGACTTTCCATGGGAACCACTATGAAGAAATGGTCTTCCTGACTCAAACTGGTGTGCTTTCCTGTCTTAGTCTTTAAACCTTTAGGCAGCATCGAAAGAACACCCAGACTTTGATCTGCAAAATGCAACTTCTCAACTCTTCAAAACTTACTTCATCCTCTATATTCCTTAATACACTCCTCCCAGCCACTCCAGGCAGACCGGATACCTCACTACCATGGGAACACTTTTGCCAGCTCCATGCTTTTCTTCATAGCACCCAACCTATTTCCTACATTTCACAGCCCAACTTAATGGGGTCATTTTTCTTTGAAGCCTGCTCTGAGTAGCAGCCCATGGTAATCCTTGCATTTAAAGCTATGGGAATAGGCTTTTTCAAGGTGTATATTATTCATACAGCAATCATCTCTATGTGTTCATATTTTATCTTTGCATCTATATTTTAAGTTCAAGGAGAAGGGTGATTTCTGCCAACTTTAACAAAGAACTTTATTGAAAACACATACAAGACTCAAATAGAATTCACTACACTAGAACAACAATCAGAAGGGTAGCTTACTTATGATGGCTCAGTTCACTATAAGCTTAAACACCAAATGTCACAATCTGGACAAAAAGACAAATATCAACAAATCTGTTTTCACAGTTCTAATACTCATTTGGCATCAGAAGAATGATCCAGCTCATACAGAGTTGGGCAAAGTTAGTATCAGCATTAAAGATGTATATTACAACACAGAACCAACTGTGAAAACCAAAGCATTATTCAAGGATCATTAACTCAGGAACATAAGGACAATCAGAGGCAAGTGACTAATCATACTAATTTTCTTGGTCTTCCTCAGGGTTATTTTGATCATCTGTTTTGCCTTGCAGTTCCTTAGCAAATTCCTCAACTTCATGGAAGGCAGAAATAAGTGGCTCAAGGCTGAAATCATCATCTGTGAACAACATTACCTCCTTTTTGATATTGTTACCAATATTTTCAAACATTGCTAGAACAACTTGAATATTGTCATTTGTCTCTTTCCTCTTAAAAAGCTCCATAAATTCTGACATTGCTTTAGCACTGAGTAGTACTTTTGTCATGACAGGATTTTCAGATAAATTCAGTAGCATTTTCAGAACATGAAACCTTGTTTTGGTATTGCCCATGGCTAGTAAGGAAAGAAACCCAGACATATATTTGGTAACCAGCATGTGATAGTCAGTGGTTGTAGTGAGATGTCTAAGCATTTTTATTCCAGATAGCTGCTCAGGGGAATCCAAAATACAATCAAGGGTTTCTTCACATACTTGACATACGTATGTCTGAATCATGTTTAGATCTGGATAAGGTGGAACCATGTGAATCATATTTTCCAAAAAACTTGTCCTAACTCGGGAGGAGGGATAATTGAGCAAGGTTTCAATAAGCGAGACAACACCTGAATCCCGAATGAAATCTCGGGTAAATTGAGAAGCACTTCTCATACCCATTGCAATTTTAGATATTTCATGAATAAAAGGATCTCGAATTTTGTCCATTAATAGAAGGAGTTCTTCAAACTCTGCAGTACCAATTTTAAGCTCACACTGTATGCAGCTGCAGGACCAAGTCTCAGGCTCTGCACTCTCCCTGGCCCTAAGATGCTCCCGAATTTCCCTGACTGACCGGTAGGACGGATCATACTGAAATGGGAACTCAGACTCAGGCTGATCAGACTGAAGCAGAGACTCCTGCTCTTTCCCTTCTAGACCCTGTTTCATGTACCTGGGTTTTCCTCCAAACATTTCAGAGAATAGAGATGCTGCTTCTTTTGGAAATCTAAAGGGGCTTGGGGATGGGAAGCCAACCCTACCCCATGGACCAGGCTTGAACTTAACAGTGACCCCCTCCCAGCTCTGGGGCCTGTGTGAAGCATCAGGCTCTTGCTCAGTTGAATACCTGGACCTGCAAATGGCTCTGAACACAGGGTTAGGATTTGATTCAAAACGGGCCTCATCTCCTGCCCAGAACCAGGACCCCACTATGGTCTCATCTTCCTCAGCTGCTGTCTTGCACTCACAGTTGGTTCCACTGCCAGTCCTGTTATTGGGCTCATCTTTAGCTCCAAACCCAGATCCAACAACTGCCCCTTCCTCATTTTCTGGCCTGGACTCACAGGTGGCCACAGTTCCTGTTTTGTTAACAGCCTCGTCTCCAGACCAGAACCAGGACTCAACAATCATCTCTTCATCATCCTCTGGCTTGGATGCACAGTATGTCTCTGCTTCTACAATGGCTTCTTTTGCAGGCCAGAACCAGGATCCAAAAACGGTTTCCTTTTCAGTCCTTGACCTGGTGTCTTCTATTGCCTGAGGCCCAACCTCTATACTGTCTTCTTCTTCAGCCCAGAACCAAGACCCAACAATGATTTCCTCCACCTCGGTTCCAGGCTTGGACTCAAAACTGGCCCCTGCCTCCAGACTCGCCTCTTCTTCAGCCCAGAACCAGGGCCCAAAGATGACTTCCTCCTCTTCAGCTTCTGGACTGGATTTGCTGCAAAAGCCAGGCTCCTTTCTAAGGGCCCCTTCCCTGGCCCAGAACCAAGACCCAACAATAGCTTCCTCCTCAGCTGTGAGCCTGTCCTGTTCTCTAGCCTCAGCTGCCATCCTGAGCTTGTCCTCTTCCCTAGGCCAGAACCAAGAATCAATGTCTTCCTCCTCAGCATACGACCTGGATTCTTCTCTGTCTATAGCCTCTATAATGGCTTCATCCCCTTTCCAGAACGAGGACGTAATCATGGTCTCTCCCTTGGTCAGCGGCTTGGCCTCTTCTCCAGTCCAATCATCTATACTATCCTCTTCTGTAGCCCATAACCAGGGTCCTATAATGGTCTCTGGCCTTGTGTATTTTCTGGAGCAGAACCATGACTCAACAGTGTCCTGTTCCTCCTCTGACCTAGACTTCCACCTGCCTCCATTGGCAGGATACATACAGGGATTTTCTTCCGCCCAGATGCAAGACTCAATATTGATCTCTTCAGGCTCTGTCATAAATTTGCATCTGGTACCAGCCCCATACTTCACACTGACCTCTTCTGTGGTCCCCAACCAAGATGATGAAATAATTTCTTCCTTGTCCTCCAGGCTAGACTTATTGCTGACTTCAGCCTCCACACAAGTGTCTACTCCAGCCCAGAACCAAGATCCAATCATGGGTTCCTCCTCCTCAGCCCCTGACATGGCGTCACTGCTGACTTCAGCCCCAGAATCCACCTGGGCCTGGTTTCCAGCCCAAAACCAGGACCCAAATATTGTCTCTTCTTCAGCTCCTGGACTGGCCTCTTCTCTAAACTCAGCTTCTATAGTGACTTCTTCTCTAGCCCAGAAGCAGGGACCAGTGACCTCTTCTTCCTCAGACCTAGGCCTGGACCCACACCTAGTCCCAACAGCAGCTTTCACACTGTCCTCATCATTGACCCAAAACCATGACCCAAAAATGGTCTCTTCCTCAGCCTCTAGGTTGGTTTCTTCACTAGCCCAAAAGCAGGAACTGGCAATGACCTTTGTTTTCTCATCTGCTAGCAGAGATTTGGAAGTGGCCTCAACCCCAGTCTCCATACTGGTCTTTTCCCCAGCCCCAAGCATAGAATTGCCAATAGGTTCCTGCTCAGTTCTTGGTCTGGATTTACTGCTGGCCTCAGTCCCCATATTGGTCTCTTTTTCAGCCCAGAACCAACTGCCAACAATGGACTCATCCTCCACTTGAAAACTGGACTTGACGCTGGCCCCACCCACTATGCTGGATTCTTCTGCAGCCCAGAACCAGGTCCCAATGAGGAACTGATCCTCTGACCCGGCTTCTTGCTTGTCCCTGGCTCTGGCCTTGGTTTTGGCCTCTTCCTTTGCCATTGCTCTGGTCCTGGCCTCTTTCTTGGACTTCGGCCTTGACAAGTTACTAGCCTCTTCTCCAGGCCAGAACCAGGACTCTTTTTTGATGACATCTATAGACTCAGGCATGAAATTAACAGAAGCTTCTCGCTTGGCCTTGTGCCTGACCCTCACATTGGCCCCTTTCCTAGCTCTGGGTTTGGACCCGGATTTGGCCTCTTCTCCAGGCCAGAACCAGTACTTCAAATTGTTCTCACATTCAGACCCAGAACCGAACTCAGAGTCTTCTTTCTTGGACCTAAACCTGGACCTGCTATTGGTCTCTTCCCTGGGCCTGGACGAGATACTGGTCTTTCCTCTGGCCCAGAACAAGGATGTCTTAAAAGATTCATCCTCAGAACCAGAACTGGACACAACATAGAGCTCCTGATTGGTTTTGGGCCTAGACAAAACCTCTTTTTTGGCCATGTGCCTCGACCTGGTACTGGCCTTTATCCTGTCCCTAGGATGAAACCTTGTACTCACATCTTCTCCACTCCAGAACCAGGAACTCAGAGAAGATCCATCCACCCATCTGAAATTACAATTGTGAGAGGCCTCTTGTTTGTATGTAGGCCTAGGACAGCACCAGGACCCGACATTGGTCTCCTCTGACCCGAACAAAGGCTGGATTCCTGACTGGCACTTGACCTTAGTGCCGGGAAACGACTCAGTATCCACATTAAACAATTCCCTATCCATAGACAAGGTCTTAGTTGTAGCAACTGACTCAGACTCAGTACTGACGAATGCACAGGCTATGGCGTTGGTCTGGGACACTCCCTCTGTCTTCAACATTGCCTCAGCATCAAACTCAGCCTGGATGTGTGAATGAGCTTCATGCTTGGGCATTGCCCCAGCCTCAGTTTTAGGATGTGTCCCACCTCCTGTTATGGCCACAGTTTTTGGCCTTGCCCCAGACATACCCTTGGACTCAGTTTTGGGCTTTTCCCCAGGCATCACCTGGGCCTGGGTCCTAACCTTGGGTCTGACCACCAGTGGGATTTCATTCTCTCTCTCAGGCCCACCCCCAACCTCTTCTCCAGCCTTCTTTCCAGGCTTGGCCTGGGCACCAGGCTCAATCTCGGCCCCAGTCATAGTACAAGTTACAGAAAAGGCTCAGTTAAATACTCCTACCCCAGTCTCAGCCTCTACCACAGATCTGTGAGTTTTGTATCTTCACACTCTGATCCTTCAGCGATTCAGGAAATGATACAGTAGGAAACGAGTTAGAGTCAAACCAGTCCAGCCGTCAACCAGCCTCCTCCTCAAGCCCAGCCTCAGCCAATATTACAGACAGTGCAGCAGAAGCACAACCAAGCTGGGGGAGGATGGATGGTTCCCAGGTGGGTGCAGACCTCTGGAGGACGGTAGTCAGCAGCAATTCCAACACCACCAGAGCTGCCACTGGAGGTGGATCTGGGGAGACAGAATGACATGAGACTTTGAGTCTCTTCCAATTGTGTCACTCCATGCAGAGACTCAGAGACTGGACCTTGAATGCTTGGTGAGACAGTCAGACTATAACAAAGTTTTTCTGTCACCCTTATTTGGCCTACACTCTTCACCCCTAGAGCTGCCACAGTACTTTGCCTGCTACAAAACATGTGTGAGGTTGGAGAGAAATGGGCAATGGGAGAGGCTGAGAACCTCCAGACTAGAGCCTAATCACTCCGGGGCCTGCGTTGGTCTCCACTCCTGGCCCAAAGTTGTACCCACTCTCATACCAACCTGCACTGATGTGGGGCAATTCCCCCTCCTTGCCTTGTTCCAGTGATATTAAGCTCTACAGCAGACAGCAGGCCACCCTACAGACACATAAACACACAGGAAAAAATGGAGGCTGAATGCTTGGTTGACAGGCAGACACCCTGACCCCTGACATTTGTAAACATCTCCCTTTCAGTTTAAGGGTCCAGTTTGTCTAATGTTTCCTGTCTCCTGGTTCCTGCTCTCAGGTTTTCTGCTCCCATTCACAGCCCAATCCACACCCACCCCAATATTCCTAATACCTCCTGCAGGAAATGGACAAGGGATGCTGCAGCATTGTGCAAATCTACCACACAGCAGGAGAGGAGAATCAAAGCCACCAAACTGGATCAAAGACACCTGCCACGATCTTACTCTGTAGCTGTCCCCTGCATTGCCCCTCTTCACACCAACCTCCAGCGATTTGAGCCAGTCTCTTCCTCCTTTCTTTCCCTGCAGCGGCGATGAGCCTTAAAGCAGGCCTATGGACAAAGAAGCGAAAAATAAGACAGACAGGAAATAACAGCAGCAACTGACTGCTTGGTAGATAGACCAACAGAAAGAACAGGACTACTCATATTATCGATTTTTTAACATTTAGTGTCCAGTTGGTAGAATGTTCTTTAACGTAGGCCCTCTGTTTCAGGTTTCTGGATAACTCCTCCTCTTCACATCACACTCTTCTCATCACCCTCTTCTCCAATTCTGAGGATTCACCACTAGGTGTTCACAATCCCTTGTGCTGCACAACATAAATTGGGGGGAATACCCAGCATATTCTAGAAAACAGATTTTGAACTGGTATTTGTAATTATGACTCCCTTGTCACATCAACTTCCAAAACCATCTTTTCACGCCTCCAACTTGAGGAGAGAGGGGAAGGAAGGCAATGGAAGTGCCTAGAAATCTGGTAGAGAGAGAACTTCTAGGAGGTATTCCTGGATGCCTGACCTGCTCTGGTCGCAGTCAGCCCACCCCCATTCGGGTCTCCAGTCAATGGCGTCTGCCCACCGTCCAATCCCCACACACCTCCACAAATCCAGGCTATTTTCCTGCTCCTCCTTTGTCGCAAGCCTCTCCTCTAGAGATGCACCCTGCAGCCTCAAGTCGCCAGACCTACCGTGCAAACAGGAGACTTCGGCATTAACGAGGCGCCAGTGGGAAGCGACAGGACCCCGGACGCGGCCCTTTCCACGATCCCGGCCCAGAAGACCCAGCGCCACTGGCCCGCTCTCGCCGGCATGGCGCCGAGCTCGCGCGCCCCCCACCCCGGCCCCGCGGCCTCCCCGCGCCCCCCGCCCCCGCCCCGCCGTTCTCCCGCAGCAGCCCCCCAGCCCTCTCCCCGCACAGACACCGCCGAGGGCGGGGCGCTGGCGCGAGGCGACTCCAGAGGAGCCCCGGGAGCCTCTCGGCAGCCTCTCCGGCGCCCCCGCGCCCCGGCCCGCGCCACTCGCCGCCGCCGCCGCAGCGCCACGGCTCCCCCAGCGCTGGCGCGCTGCGCACCGCTCTCCGCGACCGGCTCCGACCGCCTCGGCGGCTCCTCGCCAGGCTGCCGGGGGCTGGAGGGCGGGCTGCACGCCGAGTAACGGCGGGGCCACCCCCGCGCCCCCACCACACCCCCACTTGCCTCTCTCGACTCCGGCGCAGGACGCCGGCCTGCCCTCCTCTCCGAGCGCCTCGCGCACCTGCCCACCGCCCTCCGTGTGGCCGACTCGCACACAGGCTGCCTGCCCCCTGCGCCGCTGCACCAAAATGGGAGGGGGCTGCGCAGGCAGCGGCACGAACCGCTCGCGGGGAGGGGTGTCGGGTAAGGGGGCGGAGGGATATGGCACCAACGGACTCGACGCCCCTCCCAGGCCCACCATAGTTCCGACCCAGAGAGGGCGGGGCCGGGAGGCGCTCCCGCCAAGGGGCGGGCCGAGGCTAACCCGCCTCACTACACCTCCAGGGCCACCTAAGTGGCGACCACCCCCTCCTTTCCACCACTACAATAGAGGGGACCGGCGGGTGGGTGGCGCTGGGGGCCAGGATGGGGAGGTAGGGAGGCGCCGCGCCGCAGGGAGCAGCGGATGGACACAAACAGCCCCTCGGGGGGGGGGGGGTGTGGGAGTGGGTGTGTGTGTGTGTGTGTGTGATCCCCCAGCCTGCTTTCTGGCTGCCCACCTCCCCCTCCCCTCGCGCCCGCCATCCTTCTGGGATGCTGATGGGAGAGGGGCTCTGAGGACCGCAGGTGGGGAGGCGAGAGGCCATTTAAGGCCAGACCGCCCCCCGAGGTTCTGGGGGCCCCTCCCAAGTTCTTTCATTGCTTCTGGCGGCTGCGGAGAGGAGGGAGGTGGGAGGGGGTCCCATGGAGGCCTCACCACTGCCCCTCTTCCCGAGGAAGGCACACCTAGACCTCTGACTCCAGCGAAGAAACTGTTGGTCTGCGCCCACAGTCATTCATTCTTTCTGCCACACTGCTTTCTTTCTCATTCGAAATGGTAACACACTGGACCATTTCGCGGTCCCCGTGATGAGGATTTTTAGGCTGGTTAATTAAAACTGCAGATGAGAAGCAGGCTCCGAGGAGCAGAGTTTGCTTGCTCTTTGTTGAGAAACATTTACATCTGTAAGGGAAACCTCCATCTGTAAAGATGCCTCCCTCTCTGTGCCAGGAAGAAGGCGGGATGGCCTTATCTCTGGAAACTCTTAATGGGGAAGGCAAGGACTTAAGTTGTTTACTGTCTGGCAACCTCATGTAACTGCACCCCCTCCCATTGTTTTTAGCTGAATATAATATTTAAGCCGTGACTTCTGCCATTTATGCAATCCGGTTTGATTCTTATCTAAAAGTTGTGGGACCGCTCAATGGGCAGACCCTATGGGCACTGATACCATTTTAACTTTTTTACATATTCTTTCCTTTGTCTTGTAAAGAGATAACTCACGTACCTATGCCTTAAATTTAGCCTTACTCTCCACCCGTGTTGGCAGCAGAAGTGGCAGCAGTAGCTGCCCCTCCTGCCCGGGGGTCCTGTCCCCACGCAGCAGCTCTGACTGCCCATGGGTCCTGTCCCCATGCTGGCAGCAGAAGCAGCTCCCCATGCCAGCAGCAGAGGCAGCAGCAGCAGCATGCCAGCACCAGCTCTGCCTGCCCATGGGTCCTGTCCCCATGCTATTCCACACTATTCTCTAAAGAGCACTACTGCCACATCTTGAGGGTCCAAGAAATCTTTCGTTCGACTCCTTGGCTCACTGACCCCGCATCACCCACAGTTGCTCAAGAAAGAGGCCTTTCCCTGTCAGGACCTGCACTGGGTCATACAAGCCTCTTTCTCTGTTGCCCCACAACCCCGTTGTCAGGCACCAGGTAGGGCTGCGCCTGTCTCCTCTTCCACTGTTCTGTCAGGTCTTCTGTGGCAGTCACATCCTAGCTCTCCTGATCTTTGGCAGTGTGGAAATGGGGCAGAGCTTACAACTAGCTTGGATCTCAGCCACCTGCCCTACACACCTGTGTAGTTTCCCCAATCATTCCTGGAGAAGGCCCCATCATGCACCCACTTCCCCAAGACAGAAACCTGGTGGTTCTTGAATCCTGATTCCTTCACCCCTACATCCTTCCTCTAGTCTTGGACCCCTCCTTTCTGTGCTCCATGGGGCAAACAGAGCAAAGGTGGTTAAGCACAACTGTGGATGAGTACAAACCTGCTGGCACTGTTGCCTGTTTTCAAACCCAAGTAAATGGCCCTCTCACTGAGGTAGGCTGAATAAAGCTCCCCCAAAGATGTTCTTGTCCTGTTGTCCAGAAGCTGTAAATATGTGATGTTTGGTGGCAAAGGAGAATGAAGGTTGCAGAAGGAATTAACATTGCTAATGAGCTGAATTTAAAATAAGAATGCACTTGCTTTTCCTGGCCAACACAATTGCAAGGGTACTTTAAATGTGGAAGAGGCAGGCAGAATAATCAGTGTCACAGTGAAGCAGCATGATAAAGACTTCACAGGCCCACAGGCCCCTTGCTGGTTTTGAAGATGGAAGGAAGCCAGAGGCCAAGGAATGCGGGCAGCCCCAGAAGCTGGAAAAAGCAAGGAGACAGATTCTTCCCAGACCCCCTCAGAGGAATGAAGCCCTGCCATCACCTTTATTTTAGACCAGTGAGACCCTTTTTCAGATGTCCAACCTCCAGGACCGAATTCACTCACCATCCTCATAAAGTCCATTCCCCTTGGCTTTATTTACTGGGGCTTCAGCCCCTGGGTGGATCAATTTTGGGGTTCATCTCTCACCACTATGACCACCCTCTCCAGCAATCCTCTTCTCTCTGTTTTCCAAAGAAGGGTGATTTTTGCAGTGGTTTTTGAGGCTTACTTGGAGAAAGTCTCTGTTACCGTACCAGGTTTGTTTTTGCCTGCTGCCTGGAAGGCCAAACACTGAGACGCTGAGATTATAGCAGTGAGAGGGTATTAATCACAAGGCAGCCATGTAAGGAAGTGAGAGCATGAGTCTCAAATCTGCTTCCCTGAAAATAGGGACTCAGGGATATTTATGGGATGGGGGGGCAAGGTTGTCTGAAATGTGGAGATAGGAGATGTGGAGGTGAGGAGAGGTGAGGTAACTAATGATGTGTGCAAGCAGACTTCATGCCTCTTCATAGGATGCAAGTTCACAAAATGTCAGTGTTAGCATGATCCGAGTGTGGAGTTTTTAGCCTCTTGATGTCAAAAGGTCGCCTATTGGACATCTGCACGGGCTCAGTTGATGAGTTGGTGGTCTCAACCGGCCTGAAGTGGACAAAGGGGTTCTAATTCCTGAAAAAAACAGCTTACACACCCGTTACCATGGTGACCCAGGCTCCAGGGAGACATTATCTATAGGAACCTAGTGGGAATCAGATAGCATAGTGCCTAAACAGCACAGTTAATAATGGGTGGGGGAACAATTAAAAGTTGTAATCAGTAATTGCAAAAAGGAAAAAAACTTTATTTATTACCTACTTGATCAGCAATAGCTAACTGGTTTGCTGGTTTCAATCCCTCCTATTCTTTGGTCATTTCTGATTCTTGAGGGATTCAGGGTGATGACCTATCTAGCTGCTTCCTGCTGAATTGGGGCATAGATTTTGGTTAGAGGAATGAAACTGTCTAGCACTCATTTTGAAATATTCTCTTGTTCCCGGCTTCAGATTGCCATTTTGTGTTATCAGAATTTTGTACCTTGGTCAACAGTTTTGGAAGAACATCTAAAGTCACATTTTATAATCAAGTATTGGACCACAAGGATAAGAAGTATAGACAACCCAAATTTTAACAGTCCATGAAAAATAGACCTAAACCCAGTGGGGCCTCCATCTGGTCTCCAGGTGGGGGCAGACATCTGGTCTCAGTTCCTGATAGTCTTTTGTTTTACTGGATATGCATCAGAGACCAGAGCAATGCCCTACACCCTGATCTTTCAGTTGTCATTGTTGATGGCTATCAGCATAGACTCTCTGCCTAGGGGTCATCACATTCCTAAGGAACTCAAAAGAACAAAGTCACCAACTTATAGCAGCTGGGAGGGACCGTAAAATCTATGGAGCATGTCTGGGTTAGTTAGTCAGAGGTCATTCAAATTTACAATATGGTTTCTTTTCTACAATATGGCTTCCCTTATGTCAACCTTGTGTTGAGCTGGTATCATCTCTATTACCTGAAAATCACTGATGTTTTCCAGATGAAAAGGGAATCATATTCTTACCATGAATTTTCATATCAGCATTATTAGTTTTAGGTATTTATTATAACTGTGCAATATTTAGCTGACAGGAAAAAACACCATCTGGAGATGACTCTACACAATATGTGGTGAGAATGGATGTCAATTTTCAGAGGAAGACCTCTTTTACTGTGCTGCTTAAGTAGCCTTAGCTGAATTGTTGACTTTTTTTTTTCTCTATTCCACAGTATACTCTCTTGGGTGAATGCCAGGCTTGAAGAACGGAGTCTGAGCACTGCTGGGATCTGTGGTGAGTGAATCTCTTTGGCTCCCTGAACTGCTCCTTCTCTTTCTTAAAGTTACTTGTGTTTTTCATTCATTCAACAAGTATATATTTAGTACCTGTTTTGTTCTAGGCACTGAGGATGCAGTAGAAACAAAACAGAAAGAAATTTCTATTCTTGTGGAGCTTACATTCACTTATGGTTTCTATTTTTTAAAATTTCCTATCCTAAAAGTTTACAGTCTTACCAACTCAAGCTTCTTTGGTAATTCTTGAAGTACTGGGATATTGATTCCAAGATATTTGCTGACAGGGGAGTGGACCTACTAAAAGTTGACTGATTTTACTGTGAGACTTTGAAATATCTGTTGAATAATTTGTTCTCAATTCATTTACAGAACAGGCACTATTACTGATTAACATTCATTGAATGGAGAAAATCCTATTTTAAGCTCTTTATGTGTTAACTGTATATATCAGATAGGTTAAGTGTCATCTTTAAATTCAGAAAGCAAATAAAATATTAAAAGAGGATGCTGACCTATGTCTGTCTGACCGCTAAGAAATAGTCTATTTATTTCATCCTAAAATGGATTCCTGTATGATTGCAACAGCCATAGTTCCATTCCCCAGTGTCTCCACTAGCACCTGTGTAACCCTGAGTAATCTCTGAAATCTACATTTCTGTAGATTAAGCTTTTGCCTGACATTAAGCTTTTGATTACCAAGGCATCCATTTCAAAAGACATCCATCTTGAATAGACATATTGCCAGCTGTAAGACATAGCTACTAGCAAAACAACCAGATAAAGAACTAGGCCACCCCCACCCATGAAGTTCCCTCTTTCAGAAAGCCCTGCATAACCTAAATAACTGAGCCCTTGGGTGACTCCACTTGCTTTTTCCTTCCTGCACCCTACTTCCAGCTTTTATGCTTTAAATTAGCCAATAAAGAGTGAATCTGTGGAATTCTAGGCTCCCTACCCTTGGACCCTAATAAAGGCAGAGCCTCAGGTTCCTTTTCTCCCTAACCCCCCTAACAGGCATTCCTAACTGAGGGCATTACCATCAATAAACTCGGGACCTATGGAACAGTTTCAGAACCAAATAACCCCTAATCATTAAGCCTGGGATACAGAAACAGCTATGCTCCTTCATCATACCTACAGCTCTGCCCCAACCCCACTCCCACCTCCCACATACATGTACATGAACTTTCACACTGGCATATCCCTTGCCTGTGCAGCTTGAATGTTCTCCTCTTGTCTACCTCAGTCACCCTGGTCATGGACCTGTTTTTGCCCATTTAGCTTAATTTGCCTCTCTCCTCTCTTTCATATGCCTCAGGCAAACTTTCCTTCTGGGATCTCCTTTTTGTCCAAGGTTGAGCCAAACTCTGTGCATTCTTAGAATGTATTCATTCTCCTATCCCTGAGTGTCAGGAGCTTTACACAGTAACTCAAGTCTCTTGCAGTTGGGACCAGGTAGGCTGGTTGGGTTCTTGTGAACTAACTCATGAAAATTGGCTCAACAGATGTCTACTTTCAGTAGAGGCTGAAGAGCCTCTGGGAAAGATTGCAACCTGTGTCTACTACTTGAGACAAGGCACATCTGGAGAACTCATGGGGAGGCATGACACAAGAATATTCTCAAGTCACATTTGGAGTGGGTTCTGCTTTAAGTAAATTCATCCTGAGGGAAAAAAGAGCCAAGTGCAATGACCTCAGCCCAGGAACAATGCTTTGTCTTTAGAGGAATATAACTATTCTAATGGCAGCAGTGGGATTAGGACTCCTGTTTTTTCCTGTTCTAACACGTGCCCTCAACTGTATGTCTCTCGCAGCAAAGGCACGTTCATAAAGAATCCCAGAAAGAACTATTTGCAAATAAATTCTGTAACTCTCTGGCATGCAGATCCCACTTTAAGTTTAAAGTTTGTACTTTAAAGTTTGGGCTTTAAAGTTTGGACTATACTCATCTCTGACATCATGAAGACTCTGAGTATGGGTAGTGGTTGGGAAAATTAGAGGGAGCAGTTGGAAAGACTTAAGTGCTTGACAGTAAAGCTTAGTATGGCAACAATACCCAGAAAAATAATGTGAAAACTATCAAAACTCAGGACTTGGGAAATACCCCTTGAGGATTTCTAGAACTAAAAAGACTGTTGAGGTAAGATTATTAGCCTTGCAGGGAGAAGAAATCTTGAATTTCCACAATTCCAGCAAATACTGACCACTAATTGAATGTCAAACTGCTTTTCAAAATAGAAAAAAAATGAGAAGTCCAGAGTACCTTTTTTTATGTTTCTCATTACTTAACCATCACTTACTCCCTCACTATGATGGATGGGGCATCATCATAGCCTGTGTCCAGCCAGCAAAATTGGAAGAAAAGAGTAGAGGTAGTCTGCCTGCTTCTTAAAATCCTTGGTCAAGAAAAGTTATTATTTCCACTCACATTCCACTGACTGGAATTCAATCACCACTTATTGAAAATCCTATCTGTTCACAAGCTATACTAGGACAACTGGATATCCACATGCAAAAGAATAAAGTCATCTTAGCATACTAGGAATAGAGCAGAACTTCCTTGACTTGATAAAGAACATCTACAAAAACCCAACAGCTATCATCATATTTAATGGTTAGAAACTAGAAGCTTTATGTTAAGGTCAGGAAAAAGTCAAGAATATCCCCTCTCACTATTTCTTTTCAACATTGTACTGGAGTTCCTAGCTAATGCATTAAGATCAGAAAAGAATATAAAAGGGATACAGATTGGGAAGAAGAAATAAAACTGTCTTTGTTCACAGATGATATAATTGTCTATGTAGAAAATCTGAAAGAATAGACCAGAAAACTCCTGGAACTAGTAAGTGATTTCAGCAAGGTTAGAGGCTAAGGTTAATATACAAAAGTCAATTGCTTTCCTATATACCAGCAATCAACAAGTGAACTTTGAAATTAGTAACACAATACCCTTCATATTAGCACCCCTGAAAATGAAGTACATAGGTATAAATCTCACAAATATGTACAAGATCTATATGAGGAAAACTACAAAACTTTGATGAAAGAAATCACAGAAGAACTAAATACATAGAGAGATATTCTATGTTCATGGAAAGACTCAATATTGTCAAGATATCAGTTCTTCCCAATCTGATCTACAGATTCAATGCAATCACAATCAAAATCCCAGTGATTTATTTTGTAGATATTAACAAACTGATACTAAAGTTTATATGAAGAGGCAAAAGACCCAGAATAGCCAACTCAATATTGAAGAAGAAGAACAGAGTCAGAGGACTTATATTACCTAACTTCAATACTTACTATAAAGTTACGGTAACCAAGACATTCCATGTTCATGAATAAGTAGACTCAGTATTGTTAAGACATCAGTTCCTCCCAACTCGATGCATAGATTCAACACAATTCCAACAAAAAATCCAAGCAAATTATTTTGTGGATACTGAAAAACTTATTCAAAAGTTTATATGGAATGGCAAACTAACCCCTACAAAATAGCGAACACAATATTGAAGGACAAGAATAAAGTCGGAAACTGACACTACCTGACATCAAGACTTAGTACAAAGCTACAATCATCAAGATAGTGTGGTATTGGTGAAAGAATAGACAAACAAATCAATAGAACATTTTGAGAGCCCAGAAATATACATACACAATATGGGAAACTGATCTTCAACAAAGGTGAAAAGACAATTCAATGGAGAAAGGATGTTCTTTCCAACAATTGTGTGTAACAAAGGGACATCTATATGTAAAGAAAGTGAATCTATATACAGAGCTTACACATTTCACAAAAATGAACTCAAAATGGATCATAGACCTAAATGTAAATAAAAGTACAAACTTTTAGAGGACAATGTAAGAGAAAATCTGGATCACTTTAGGTTTTGAGATTTTTTTTCAAGCTTTATTGAGATATAATTGACATGCAATCTTGTGTAAGTTTAAGATGTAAAATGTGATAATTTGATATGCATATATTGTGAAATGATTAGCATAGTGGAGTCAGTTAACACCTCTATCACCTCACATAATTACCATTTCATTTTTGTGGTGAGAACATTTAAGATCTACTCTCTTAGCAACTTTCAAGTATACAATACAGTATTGTTAACAATAGTCACCATGCAGTACATTAGATTCTCAGGACTTGCTAATCTTATAATTGGAAGTTTGTATCCTTTGACTGACATCGCTCCATTTCCCCAAACCCCTAGCCCCTTGCAACCACAAATCTACTCACTGTTTCTATGAGTTCAACTTTTAAAATTCCACATATAAGTGAGATTGTATAGTATTAGCCTTTCTCTGTCTGACTTATTTCACTTAGCATATGCCCTCAAGGTCCATTCATGTTGTCACAAATGGCAGGATTTCCTTCTTTCTCACATTTTCTTTGTCCATTCACCCATCAATAGATTCTTAGGTTGTTTCTCTATCTTGGCTATTTTGCATAATGCTGCCATGAACATGAGGGTGCATATGGGTGCAGGATCTCTTCAAGATCTTGATTTCATTTCCTTTAGATATATACATTTTTAGTGGGATTGCTGGATCATATGGCGGTTCAATTTTTAATTTTTTGACGAATCCCCATACAATAGTAGCTATACCAATTTACATTCCCAACAAAAATGCACAAGGCTTCCCTTTTCTCTACATCTTCATCAAGACATGTTATCTCATTGCTTTGATGATAGCCATTCTAACAGGTGTAAGGTGATAGCTCCTTGTGGTTTTGATTTGCATTTCCCTGATGATTAGTGGTGCTGAGCATCTTCCCGCATAACTGTTGGCCATTAGTATGTTTTCTCTGGAAAATGTCTGTTCAGTTTCTTTGCCCCTTTTTAAATTGGATTATTTGTTTTGTTTTGTTTTTGCTATTGAGTTGTATGAGTTCTTTATATATTTTGGATATTAATCCTTTATCAGATATATGGTTTGCAAATATTTTCTCCCATTCTGTAGGCGTTTTCATTTTTTTTTTTAAAGGTTGGCACCTGAGCTAACATCTGTTGCCAATCTGCTTCTTTTTTTTTTCTTCTTCTCCCCAAAGCCTCCCAGTACATAGTTGTATATTCTAGCTGTATGCTACTGCTCTGCTATGTGGGACACCGCCTCAGCATGGCTTGATGAGCAGTGTTAGGTCCGCGCAGGAGCCGAACCAGCGAAACTCTGGGCCGTGGAGGTGGAGCGCACAAACTTAACCCCTCAACTACAGGGCCGGCCCCTGCCTTTTCATTTTATTGATTGTTTCTTTTGCTGTGCAGAAGCTTTTTAGTTTGAAGTAGTTCCACTGCTTATTTTTGCTTTTGTTGCTTTTGCTATTGGTGTCATATCTAAAAAATCATTGCCCAGCCAATGTCAAGGAGCTTTTTCTTTATGTTTTCTTCAAGGAGTTTTACAGTTTCAGGTCTTATGTTTAAGCCTTTAATCCGTTTCAAAGCAATTTTTGCAAGTGGTGAAAAATAGAGCTCCAATTTCATTCTTTTGCATATGGATATCCAGTTTTCCAAGCAGCATTTATTGAAAAGACTATCCTTTCTCCATTGAATATTCTTGGCTTCCTTGTCAAATATCAGTTGACCTTATATTCATGGGTTTATTTCTGGGCTCTCAATTCTGTTCATTGGTCTATGTATCTATTTTTATGCCAGGACCATACTGTTTTGATTACTATAGCCTTATAATAAAGTTTGAAATCAGGAAATGTGATGCCTCCAGCTTTGTTCTTCTTTCTCAGGACTGTTTTGGCTGTTTGTGGTTCCATACAAGTTTTAGAATAATTTTTTCTATTTCTGTGAAAAATGACATTGGAATTTTGATAGAGATTGCACTGAATCTATAGACGGCTTTGGGTAGTATCAACATTTTAACAATATCAATTCTTCCACTCCATGAGCATGGGATATTTTTCCATTTATTTGTGTCTTCTTCAGTTTCTTTCATCAAGTCTTAAGAGTTTTTCAGTGTACAGATTTTTCACCTCCTAGGTTAAATTTATTGCCAAGTATTTAATTTTTTTTCTGCTATTGAGAAGGGAATTATTTTCTTTCTTTCATTTTCAGATACTTTCTTGTTAGTGTATAGAAATGCAACTGATTTCTGTATGTTGATTTTGTATTCTGCAACTTTACTGAATTTGTTGACTAGTTCTAACAGTTTTTTGGTGGAGTCTTTAGGATTTTTTATATATAAGATGATATCATCTGCAAACAGAGACAGTTTTACTTCTTTCTTTCCAATTTGGATGAGTTTATTTCTTTTTCTTGCCTAATTGCTTGGGCCAGGACTTCCAGTGCTGTGTTGCATAGGAGTGGACACTTTCATTTTGTTCCTAATCGTAGAGGAAAACCTTTCATCATGGAGTAGGATGCCCTGGGTTTCTCCTATTATGTTGATGTATGTTCATTTTGTACTCAATTTGTTGAGAGTTTTTAATATGAATGGAAGTTGAATTTTGTCAAATGCTTTTTCTGCATCTATTGAGATGATCATATAATTTGTATCTTTCATTCTATTAATGTGGTGTATCACATTTATTGATTTGCATAGGTTGAACTATTCTTGCACCTCAGGGATAAATCCCACTTGATTGTGGTTTATGAGCCTTTTAGTTGGTATTGAATTTGGTTTGTTAAAGTTTTGTTGAGAATTTTTGCATCTATATTTATCAGGGATATTGGTCTGTAGTTTTCTTTTCTTGCAGTATCCTTGTCTGACTTTGGTATCAAGGCAATGCTGGTCTTATAAAATGAGTTTGAAAATGTCCCCTCCTCTTCTATTTTTTTGGAAGAGTTTGAGAAGGATTGGCATTAATTCTTTTTAAAATGTTTGGTAGAATTCACCAGGGAAACCATCTGGTCCTGGGCTTTTCTTTATGAGCAGATTTTTTGTTTATTGATTCAATCTCTTTCCTTTGGTGGTGTCATGTTTCCTTTGCTGGCATCATGTTTCCTTGATTTTTTTATGTTCCTTGAAGTCTTGCATTGCTGTCTTTGTATTTAAAGTAATAGTCACCTCCTTCAGTCTTTACTAACTGACTTCAGGGAGGAACACTTTCTGTGAGTCCTCCTAGGGATTCTGAAACTTTCTGACCTTCTACGGATACACCTGCTCCTCACTTCTTGCTCCCTCTTGTGGCAGAATTCATAAGTTTGTATGTCTTTTCTCAGTCCTGCAATGCACCAGACAGTCTCCCTTTTGCTTTCCTAAGGACAAAGCTAAATCTCAAGTTTGTGGTCTCTCCCTGGCCCACAGATTCAGGCTGGCTTTTTGTGTATGCTCAATAGCCATCTGCCAGAGTTCACTCTCGCCACCTTTGGCAGCACAAAGAGAGTGGGCCACAGGGTGGGGTTTGTGTGGGTGAAGCAAGCAGAGTGCTGCAGTGTCAGTGGGCCAGTTGTGGGGATCTTCAGGTGAGATGTCCCAAGTAGCTTGTGGGTTGTCTTCTTGATGGAGTCCATGAAGTAGTTAGTAGGATCTATGTCCCTTTCATGCCCTCCAAGAGTCCTATGTGTGGCTCTCCCAATCTCTTCCCACCTCCCAGTCATCCAGCTCATGACTCAGTATTCTGGATGGGACAAGAGAGAAGCCAGCTTCTTTGGCAGTGTCTCACAAAGCTGGGGAAGCCAGGCACTCATTAACATCCTCTCACTTTCCCCTACAGGAGAAATGACTGGCCAAGAAGGCCTCTCTTGGAATTGAGGAGTACTGCTTTGGGGCAGGGGTGATGCAGGTAAAGTCAAAATGTTACTCTTTCTCTCCCTAATGCATCCAAACTCATATTGTTTTGCTCTAATGGTGTGCTGGAACTTCTCTGTTGCAAACGTGGACTTCCACAAAAGGTCTTTTGACCATGGCTGATTGTCTCATCCACGGGTGATTGACAGTGTTCTCCAGGGGATCCCAGACCACGGCTGAGAGGGTCTGGAGCCAGTGCATGAGTCACTGCAGGGTCTACAGCTGGGACCGAGATGTCTATATGGTTATTGCCTGAGTCATGAATGGACGAGACTCCTCCCTGGTCCCTTGGCATATAATGTTGGGTCCCACAACTCCCACAAAGGTATTTTGTCTGTGGATGGATGCCAAATTGTTATTGTTAAGTGGGGGATATATTTGAGGGATATCTTATTTGGCCATTTTGCTAACATCACTTCTGGCAATGAGTTTTTAGACACAACACAAAAAGCATGATCCATAAAAGAAAAATCTGTTAAGTGGGACTTCATTAGAATTAAAAACTTATGCTATCCAAAAAATACATTTAAGATAATAAAAAACAAAACCACAGACTGGGACTAAATCTTTGTAAAATACATATATGATAAAGGACTGATATCCAAAATATACAAGGAATTCTTTTATTTTACATTTTTTAATTTTTATTTTTTATTGCAGTAACACTAGTTTATAACATTATATAAATTTTAGGTGTACATCATTATATTTAGATTTCTGTGTAGATTACATCATGTTCACCAACCAAAGTCTAATTATCAGCCATCACCGTACACATGTGCCCTTCACCCACCTCCCTCACCCCTTCTCCTCTGGTGACCATCAACCTAATCTCTTTATCTATATGATTGTTTGTGGTGGTTGTTGGTTTTTTCTTCTACTTATGAGAGAAATCATATGGTATTTGACTTTCTCCATCTGACTTATTTTGTTTAGCATAATACCCTCAAGGCCCATCAATGTTGTCACAAATGGCATGATTTCATCTTTTTTATAGCTGAGTAGTATTCCACTGTGTATATACCATATCTTTTTATCCATTCATCCATTGATGGGGACTTAAGCTGTTTCCAAGTCTTGACTATTGTGAATAATGCTCCAATGAACATAGGGGTGCATGTATCTTTACACATTTGTGTTCTTTGGATAACTACGCAGAAGTGGAATAGCTGGATCATATGGTAGTTCTATTTTTAATTTTTTGAGTAATCTCCATCCTATTTTCCATAGTGGCTGCACCAGTATACATCCCCACCAGCAGTGTATGAGAGTTCCATTTTCTCCACATCCTCTCCAGCACTTGTTATTTCTTGCCTTGTTAGTAATAACCATTATGATGGGCATGAGGTGATATCTCATTGTAGTTTTTTTTTTCCTACTAAGGAAGATTCTCTCTGAGCTAATATCTGTTGCCAATTTTCCTCTTCTTGCTTGAGGAAGATTTTCCCTGAGCTAACATCTGTGCCAATCTTCCTCTATTTCGTATGTGGGTTTCTGCCTCAGCATGGCTGCTGATGAGTGGTGTAGGTCTGCCCCCGGAAACTGAACCTGGGCCACAGAAGTGGAGCGCACTGAACTTAACCACTAGGTCACAGCGTTGGGCCCATCTCATTGTAGTTTTGATTTCTATTTCCCTAATAATTAGTGATGTTGAACATCTTTTCATGTGCCTTTTGGCCATCTGTGTATCTTCTTTGGAAAAATGTGTGTTCAGACCTTTTGCTCATTTTTTAGTTTGTTTTTGTTGTTGTTGTTGTTATTGAGATATATGAGTCCTTTATATATTTTGGATATTAACCCCTTATCAGATATACGGTTTGAAAATATCTTCTTCCAATTGTTAGGTTGTCTTTTCATTTTGTTGATAATTTCCCTTGCCAGGCAGAAGATTTTTAGTTTGATGCAGTCTCATTTGTTTATTTTTTCTTTTGTTTCCCTTGCCTGGTGAGACAAGGTATTCAAAAAGATGACGCCAAAACCAATGTCAAAGAGCACACTGCCTAGTTTTCTTCTAGAAGTTTATGGTTTCAGGTCTTACATCCAAGACTTTAATCCATTTTGAGTTAATTTTTGTGTATGGCAAAAGATAATGGTCTACTTTCATTCTTTTGCATGTGGCTGCCCAGTTTTCCCAACACCATTTGTTAAAGAGACTTTCCTTTCTCCATTGTATGTTCTTGGCTCCTTTGTCAAAAATTAGCTATCCATAGATGTGTGGTTTTATTTCTGGGCCTTCAATTCTTTTTCATTGGTCTGTGTGTCTGTTTTTGTGCCAGTACGATGATGTTTTGATTACTATAGGCTTGTAGTTTATTTGGAAGTCAGGGAGTGTGATACCTCCAGCTTTGTTCTTCTTTCTCAGGATTCCTCTGGGTATTTAGGGTCCTTTATTGTTCCATATAAATTTTAGGATTCTTTGTTCTATTTCTCTGAAAAATGTCATTGGAACTTTGATAGGAATTGCAGTGAATTTGTAGATTGCTTATGGAAATATGGACATTTTAACTATGTTAATTCTTCCAATCCATGAGCAACAAATATCTTTCCATTTCTTTGCGTCTGCAAGGAAGTCTTAAAACTCAACAATGAGAGAACAAACAATCCACTTAAAAAATGGGCAAAAAATCTGATTAGACACCCAACCAAAGAAGATATACAGATAGTAAATAAGCATATGAAAAAATGCTCAACATCATATGCCATTAGGGAATTACATACTAAAATAATGAGATTCCACTACACACCTATAAGAATGGTTAAAATCTAAAACATTGACAACACTTAATGTTGGTGAGAATATGGAGCAACAAAAACTCTCATTCATTGCTGATGGGAATGCAAAATGGTACAGTAACTGTGGAAGACAGTTTGGCAGTCCTGACAAAGGTAAACATAGTCTTAACCATAGGATCCAGGATTGTGCTCCTGCTTATCTAAATGTGTTGAAAACATGTCTACAGAAAAACCTGCACATAAAGTTTATAATAGTTTTATTCCTAATTACCAAAACCTGGAAGGAACTATGATGTCCTTCAAAAGGTCAATGGATAAGCAAATGGTGGTACATACATATATTGGAATATTATTCAGTGATCAAAAGAAATGAGTTATCAAGACACAAAGTAACATGGAGGGACCTTAAATGTATACTGCTAAATTTAAGAAGCCATTCTGAAAGGCCATGTACTATATAATTCCAAATATGTGATGTGATGTCAGCAAAATACCAGACTAGGAAGCTCAAAGTTCTCTTTTTGCTATGGAAATATCAAAAACCAACCAAAATCTGGCTGAACTAACCTTATAAGAGCTCTGAAAAGCAGTCCAAATTCTACAGCACCAAGAAAACATTCAAGCAACAAAAATTCACCTTCAAAATATTAGGAAATTTTGTGGCATTTTTACTTGTCCATGCTCAATACGCTATCCAACATAGTGTGGTCTTGATCTGTAAGAGTAAGCAGTCCAGTTCCTAGCTCCCTCCATCAAACTGGAGGGAGCAGAGCAGAATTTATTTTTAATGTTCAAACCTGTATGAGGGCTGCCTGAAGGACTGATTAGACTCTGCCTCATCTAACTTGGATCCCAAATAGGAAAAATCAGTGGGAACTGCTCATACAAGCCACAGGGAGACTGCAGACCAACAGACACCTGGGACAAGAGGTCGCAGTGGAGACATACAATATATCATATAATGCCTTAAGAAGATATGGGTATGAATTTTGGGGAAATTAAAACTTTTAAAAGCAGCTATGTATACCAGGAAATCAAGAAAGCCACATGCAGGCCAAGACAAGATTCAAACATAGAAAAGACATGAGAAAACCATATATTTTCACCTTGTTCTGATGGCTAGGCTCAAAGCAAACCCAGTAATCAGTGAAAGACTTCTGAAGCATGGAGCCAGTCTGCAAAGTCTGGGGAGGTAGCTGTTTATTCAAATGCCAAATTTTCAATGACAAAAAGTCATAAAAAAAAAAAAAACAGGAAAACATGATCCATTCAAAGGAACAAAATAAACTTGCAGAAACCATCCATGAGGGAACACAGACACTGGATTACCAGACTAAGACTTTAAAACAGTATTTTAAATATGCTCAAAGAGCTAAAAGAATGCATGGACAAATAACTAAGGAAAATACTATAAGCACAAATGAGAATATTGACAAAGAGATAGAAATTATAAAAAGGAACCTAACAGAAATTCTGAAGCTGAAAAACAAACTGAATTTAAAAAGTCACTAGAGGGCCACAACAGCAGATCTGATCAGGCAGAAAAAAGAATCAGTGAACTTAAAGGCAGCACAATTGAAATGACCAAGTCTAAGGAAAATAAACAAAAATGAAGAGTGTATTATTTAATTTTCATGTATTTGTGAAGTTTCCAATTTTCCTTGTCCTATTGATCTTTAGCTTCATTTCAATGTGATCAGAAATGGTACTTTGTATGATTTCATCCTTTCAAAAAATATCAAGGCTTGTTTTATGGTCTAACATGTGCTCTATTCTGGAGAACGTTCATTGTGCACTTGAGAAAAATGTGTATTCTTTTGTCATTGAGTCGCATGCTTTGTATATGTCTATTAGATCCAATTGGACTATAGTGTTGTTCAAGTCCTCTATTTCCTTATTGCTCTTCTGTCTGATTTTCTATCCGTTATTAAAATTGCGGTACTAATATCTCTGTTAGTGTAGAACCATCCATTTCTCCTGTCAATTCTGTAAATTTTTGCTTCACATATATTGAAAAGCTGATGTTTCATGTGTATGTTTATAATTGTTAATATCTTCTTGGTGAATTGACCCTTTTCTCAATATATAACGTACTTTGTCTCTTCTAACAATTTTTGACTTTTAAGTCTGTTCTTCTGATATTAATATAGCCATACCAACTCTCTTTGGCAACTATTTAAATGGAATATTTATTTCCATCCTTTTACCTTAAACCTATTTGTTTCTTTAGATTTAAAGTAAATCTCAGGCTGGTAGCATATAGTTCACTCATGTTTGTTTATTCCTTCTGCCAATCAATGCCTTTTGATTGTGGAATTTAATCCATTTACATTTAATGAAATTACTGATAAAGATGGACTTACTTTCGTGATTTTGATTTTTTAAATATATGTTTTATCACTTTTTTTGGTCCCTCATTCCCTCCATTACTATCTTCTTTTGTGTTTAGTTGATTTTGTGCATGGACACATTTTGATTCCAGTCTCATTTCCTTTTTGTATATTCTATAGATTATTTTTCTTTTGCTTACCATGGGGATTACATATAACATCATAAATCTATAAAAATTTAATTTGAATTTATACCAACTTAACATCACTTGCTTACAAGAACTCTATTCCTGTTCATCAATTGGAAGATTGAACATTGTTAAGATGTCAAATCCAAGTTATTACCTGTGCTTCTAATCTACCAGCTGTAGATGGGAGTTTCCAATGACCCTCTCCTTAGGTTAGATTAATTTGCTAGAGCAGCTCACAAAACTCAGAGAAACATTTTCCTTACTAGTTTACTGGCTTTTTACAAAAAGATATAACTCAGGAACAGCCAGATGGAAGAGATACATAGGGCAAGGTATGGAGAAAGGGTGCAGAGCTCCCATGCTCTCTCCCAGAGCTCCAATCTCACAGAATCTCCATGTGTTTGCCAACCCAGAAGCACTGTGAACCCAAACCTTTTGGGTTTTTATGGAGGCTTCACTACATAGGCATGATTGATAAAATCATTGGCCATTGGCAATTGATTCAACTTCCAGCACCTCTCCCCTTCTGGGAGGTGGTGAGAGGTTGGATTGAAAGTTCCAACCCTCTAACCACATGGTTGGTTGCCCTGGCAACCAGCTACCATCCTTAGGTGCTTTTGAGAAGTCACCTCATTAACATAAATCCAGTTGGGATGGGAAGGGGCTTGTTATAAATAACAAGACATCTATTTCACCTTAATGGCTCTGAGGTAGATTTTAGGAACTGAGGACAAGAGACCAAATATTATGACAAAACATGCTCCCATTGCTCTTATCACTGAGGAAATTTCAAGGGTTTTGGGAGCTGTGAAGGAATTGTGGACAAAGACAAAATATACATGAGAAATATATTTTGGTCATCTGAATATTTATATTTCTTATAAATCACAATATCATACAAAGCTTGCTACAATAACTACAGTAATCTAAACAGTATGGCCCTGGCATAAAGATAGACATATGAAGTAGTGAAATGGAATAGAAAGCCAAGAAAAAAACCCTTGCATATATGGCCAAATGATTTTTGACAAAGGTACCAAGACCATTTAGTGGGGAACACAGTCTTTTCGAGATATGGTACTGGGAAAACTGGATATCCACATGCAAAAGAATGAATTTTGGCCTTACCTTAAACCATGTACAAAAATTAACTCAAAAGGGATCAAAGACAAACTTAAGAACTAAAACTTTGAAACTTGTAGAAGAAAATATGGGCAAGAACTTTATGGCATTGGGTTTGGCAATTATTTCTTGGATAAAACCCTAAAACATAAAAAAAATAGATAAATTGGACTTGTCAAAATTAAAAACTTTTGGTTAACTAATATTTGACAAGGGAGCCAAGAATACTCAATGGAGAAAAGACAGTCTCCTCAATAAATGGTGCGAGAAAAATTGGATATTCACATGCAAAAGAATGAAACTAGACACCTATCTTACACTACTTAGAAAAATAAACTCAAAATGAATTAAAGACTTAAGTGTAAGACTTGAAACCATGAAACTCCCAGAAGAAAATATAGGAGTAAAGTTCCTTGACATAGATCTTGGTAATGATTTTTTGAATATGACATCTAAAGCACAAGCAACAAAACAAAAAATAAACAAGTGGGACTAGATCAAACTAAAAATCTTCTGCACAGCAAAAGAAACCATCAACAAAGTGAAAAGACAACCTACAGAATGGGAAAAATATTTGCAAACCATATATCTGATAAGGAGTTAATATCCAAAATGTATAAAGAACTCATACAACTCAACAGCAAAAAACCAAGTAACCCAATTAAAAAATGCACAAAAGATCTGAACAGACATTTCTCCGAAGAAGATATACCAAATGCCAACAAGTACATGAAAAGGTGCTCAACATCACTAGTCATTAGGGAAATGCAAATTAAAACTACAATGGAATGGGGCCAGCCTGGCGGAGTAGTGGTTAAGTTCGTGCACTCCATTTCAGTGGCCTGGGGTTCGGGGATTTGGATCCTGGGGGCAGACTTACACACTGCCCATCAAGCCATGCTGTGGCGGGGTACCACATACAAAATAGAGGAAGGTTGGCACAGATGTTAGCTGAGGGTCAATCTTCCTCAAGAGAAAAAGAAACAAATCTACAATGAAATATCACCTCATGCCTGTTAGAATGGTCATCATCATCATCAAAAGCTGGCATGGATGTGGAGAAAAGGCAAACTTTGTGCACAGCTGGCAGGATTGTAAATTGGTACAGCCACGGAAAACAGTATGGAGAAACTAAAAAAATTAAAAAATATAACTACTATATGATCCAGCAATTCCACTTCTGGGAATATATCCAAAGGAAACAAAAACAAATTCAAAAAGATACTGGCACCCCCTTGTTCATGGCAGGATTATTTACAATGGCCAAGACATGGAAACAATCTGTGTCCATCAATGGATGAATGGGTAAAGAAGTTGTTGTGTATATATATATACACAATGGAATATTATTCAGCCATAAAAAATGAGGAAATCCTACCATTTGTGACAACATGGATGGACTTTGAATGCATTATGTTAAGTGAAATAAGTAAAACTGAGAAAGACAAATACTGGATGATCTCATTTATATGTAAAATCTAAAAAACAAACAAACAGACTCATAAAAAAGAGATCAGACTTGTGGTTACCAGAGGCAGAGAGTTGGGGAAGGGGAAATTGGAGGAAGATGGTCAAAAGGTACAAAGTTCCAGTTATAAGATAAGTACTAGGGATGTAATGTACAACATGATGACTATAGTTAACACTGCTGTATGATATATAGGAACTTTGTTATGAGAGTAAATCCTAAGAGTTCTCATCACAGGGAGAATTTTTTTTCCTTTTTTCTTTCCTTCTGTCTTTTCTTCTTAGTGTATCTATATGAGAAGATGGATGTTAGCTGAACCTATTGTGGTAATCATTTCACAATACATGTAAATCAAACCATCATGCTGTACACCTTTAACTTTTAAAATGAACAAACAAAAAAACCACTTTTGTACATCAACAGATCCTTTCAAGGGAGTGAAAAGGCAACTCAAAGAATGGGAGAAAATACTTGAAAATCATATATATGATAAACAGCTAATATCAAGACTATATAAAGAATGCCTAAAAACAACAACAAAAGACCAAACAACCCTATTTTTTTTTGAGGAAGATTAGCCCTGAGTTAACATCTGCTGCCAATCCTCCTCTTTTTTGCTGAGGAAGACTGGCCCTGAGCTAACATCCATGCCCATCTTCCTCTGCTTTATATGTGGGATGCCTACCACAGCATGGCTTCACAAGCGGTACCATGTCCGCACCTGGATCTGAACTGGTGAACCCTGGACCGCCGAAGTGGAATGTGTGAACTTAACTGCTGTGCCACCTGGCTGGCCCCAAACAACCCTATTTTTAAGGGTAAAGGCCTTGAATAGACATTTTTTCAAAGAAGATATACAAATGGTCAATAAGCACATGAAAAGATGCTGAACATCCCTAGACTTTAGGGAAATACAAAGCAAAAACATGAGATACAACTTCACACACACTAAGATGGCTATTATGAAAACACAGAAAATATCAAATGTTGGGAAGGATGTGGAGAAATTGAAACCCATGTGCATTGCTGGTGGGAATGTAAAATGATGGAGCTGCTTTGGAAAACAGTATGGGGGTTCCTCAAAGAATTAAACATAGAATACTATATGTTGTAACACTTCCACTTCTAGTTACACACCCAAAATAATTGAAAGCTGGGACTTGAACAGATATTTGTACAACCAGTGTTCTTAGTGGCATTACTCGCAATAGCCAAAATGAAACAACCAAAATATCCATTGATAGATGAATGAATAAACAAAATATGGTATATACAGACATATTACAGAAATATTATTCCGTCTTAAAAAGAAATGAAATTTTGATACATGCTACAATAAGAATAAACTTTGAAAACATTATGCTATGTGAAACAGCCAGTCACAAAATAAATACTGCAAGATTCCACTTATATGATGTATTTAGAGTTGTCAAATTTATAGAGATAAAATTAGGATAGTGCTCACAAAGGGCTGTGGGGAGTGCCAAGTTATTGTTTAACGGATATAATGTTTCAGTTTGAGATGATAAAAAAGTTCTGGAGATGGATAGTGGTGATGGTTGAATGACAATGTGTGTACTTAATGTCACTGAATTGTACACATAAAATTAGTTAAGATGGCAAATTTTATGTTATGTGTATTTTAGCACAATTTAAAAAAACATAGAAATGTACAACACAAAGGGTGAACCCTAATGTAACTAGGGACTTTAGTTAATAATAATGTATCAATATTCATACATCAATTTTAACAAATATACCACACTAATGCAAGATGCTAATAATATGGAAAGCTGTGAGCGGGGAAGGCGGGTGGTGGGGGAGAAGAAGTAGTATATGGGAGTTCACTGTACTTTTTACTCAATTTTTCTGTAAATCTAGACTGCTCTAAAACATAAAGTCAAATAATTCTTTTAAAAGCCAGTATTACTGCATTTTTGTTTTGTTAAACCTTGTTTTTTCTGCTGTATTTTAAAGGCCAAATGCATAAAACTATAATTATAAATGCATGTTAACGAACACACAATGTATAAAGATCGAATTTGTGACAGTAGCAACATAAACAGGAAAGCAGAGTTGTAAAGGAGCAGAGTTTTGTATACTATTGAAATTAAGTTGACATTAATTCAAACTTGAGTGTTATATACTTAAGATATTACATATAATCCCTAGAGTAGCCACTAAGAGAGAAAACTAAAATACATACAGAAAAGGAAACAAGTAAATTAAAATGGTACACTAGATAAAATGCCAAATTGTTTTGCATAATGGCTGTACCAGTTTACATTCCCACCAGCAACGTGCAAGGGTTCCAGTTTCTCTACATCCTTGCTAACACTATTATCCGTATTTATAAAGAACTATAGACATCTAGTGAGTGTGAAGTGGTATAATTGTGGTTTCGATTTGCATTACTCTGAAGACTAATGATGTTGAGAATCTTTCCATGTGTTCATCAGTCATTTGCATATCTTCTTTGGAGAAATGTGTATTCAAATCCTTTCCCTATTTTTTTATTGTTCTATTTGCCTTTTTATTGAGTGGTAAGAGTTTATTATATATTCTGGATACGGAATCTGTAACATTTGTCTGATTTGCAAACATTTTCTCCTATGCTGTGAGTTGTCTTTTCCCTTTATTGATGATATCATTTGAACCATGTTGCTAATTATAAAGCCAAATTGAGTAAGCCTAATGTTTTTGCTCTGAGAAGCACTGAAGGAAAATACTTGTTATTCATTATATTAATCGTCAAACCCTGTTATTGATGTAACGGAACCAAAACTTAGGTTACTCAAGATATCCATGCCATTGGTTGATTGAATCCCTGCAACTCTAAGGTATGCCGGTAGATTCAGCTTTTGGGTCAAAGATTCCAGAACAAAATTATATATTTCAGAGAAATTTGATTGATCAAAATTGACTTTTTGCTTCAGTCACAATGGAAACCTATCTGCATATGCTTCTAGACTGGTAAATGAAGCAGATATTTTAAAGACTCTGGAATAAAGAGGCTGACTCCATTTTTTGATCTTTGACTACTTTTTGATCTTTGAAGCTTTTAAGCCTTACCCCTCCTTCTCCTCTGTCCCACATATAAGTAAGTTGATAACTTTCCCTTCTGCCCCACAAATGGGCAAGCAGAACATAAAACCAATGTTCCCCCTCCTTAGGCACTGGTGGGAAGTTTAAACCACATGGAGGAACCCTCACCCTGGACCCATCTGCTAGCCACCATAAAACCGCAAGGATGCCTCCTTGTCCCACTCTTTCAAGCCATTTTTTTTTAAAGATTTTATTTTTTTCCTTTTTCTCCCCAAAGCCCCCCGGTACATAGTTGTATATTCTTCATTGTAGGTCCTTCTAGTTGTGGCATGTGGGACGCTGCCTCAGCGTGGTTTGATGAGCAGTGCCATGTCCGCGCCCAGGATTGGAACCAACGAAACACTGGGCCGCCTGCAGCGGAGTGCGTGAACTTAACCACTCGGCCACGGGGCCAGCCCCTCAAGCCATTTTTGGATCTGTCTGAAAGCCATTCTGCTCTACCCAGAAAGTCTCATTATGTGAGTAATAAAACTTTTCATACTGTCTTGGTGTGTGTATGTGTGCCATAATCAGTCTGACATCTGAATCAAATTTTGGGTGATAGTGTATTCTGTCTCAGAGGGGTGGCCACAACAGTCCCCAGAAGAAAATATTCTTTTCTGCACAATACAGGCATAGAACTGTTTCTTGTAGAATGAAGAGAAAGGGAGAGAGATTGTAATTGTAAAGTTATTTAATCAATAGAGTTGTTCACCTAGGCTATCTTTGGAAATTTTAATGATATATTTCAAGACTTTACAATTTATATATACACCAAAATAATGACATTAATGGACTTATGTAAATCATAAAAGTTCCATCATTCTTCGTATACCAGAAAAATCACATTATTTTAAAAGGAGTCTCAAATGAAAAAGGCACGACCTTTGAGCCATTTCCTGTTTCTTACCCAGTAGGGATTTACACACCAAGGAATGACATTCAAGTAAGTTTTTGTTTTTCATCTCAGACAGGTTTTGACTCAGAAGAAATTACTATCTATTTAGGAAAATTGAAGGATGATAGTGTGCCCCTCTCTAGGAGCTTTTTTGTACTTGGTCACTGGCTCACTGAGGAATGAATCATTAGCTCTGGACAAGGATTTCTCACGTAAGGTGCTTCAGAGAGTATAAGTCACTTAAACTGTGTTATCTCAGCGAAATAAATCTGTCCTGGAGAATAAAAACTACTGTTGTAGAATTTCTAATTTAACATAGGGTCATCTTAGTGCAATCAGATTGTGGAATTTGATGTAGCACCATATAGTTCTAATATCTAGAGATCAGATCACATGTTTGCACTCATCCATTTTCTCCCTTTTCAACCTGGAGTTCTGTGTGCCCGACTTTCTTCTCTGGTGAATAAATCAACCCCCCAAAATGACATTAACACTAGCCAGGTCTAGACATGTTTGAAAATTCTTCAAATCTCACTTTAAAGAGAGAGAAGAAATTTTCTTACCCAAGAAAATGAAATTTCATACTTAAAGAGCCTGCTCCCAGAGCTGCGGGTCCTCAATTGTGTTGGTAATGATAAGATACCACTAATTACGAATGAGTACATCAACAAAAAATGTGTTGAGTATATTTTTAGAAAATAAACTGTGAAATTTCATTTTTCTAAGGAATTATCCTGTAGTATGAAGATGATCAACTAAGTTGTTCTTAACATCACAAAGATAAATTGAGCTTTTAAGAAAAGCTTGGTAAACTTACAACTGAATTTAATCATCTAACAGAATTTTAAATTATCATTCATTATCACACTAATTATTGATGATTTATATAATCTGAACAGTGTCTTAACATATTTGAAACAAAAGACTATAAGATCTTGTAATAGTAAACTCAAATTTATTTGCACTGTGAGAATTCTTATCTTTTCTTTACATATCAGGGATTTGTGAATATTAAGTTCATGCAAAAAAACATGCTTTTCTCTTCAGACTTTTCCTTAGCCTCCACAGATTGATAACATGCATTTAGCTGCCTACAAATTGATTTGCATTCTTAAAGGAGAAATTCATATTCCTGATCTGATTTTTTTCGGTGAGTTAAGGGAGCTTATATATGTTCTTCAACATTAGTAAAAGGTAAATTAAAACAAAGAGATACCATTTTTCATCCATCAGGATAGCAGATATGTTTAAATATGCAAATACTCAGAACTATTCGTGGATGTGTGGGGAACCAAGAACTCTGATATACTGATAGAACATAAAATAATATAATCCTTTTGTAAGGAGATTTCAAATATCTATTAAAATGAAAAATCCCTATGACCCAGGAGTCTATTTCTCAGAACCACCGACAGAAACAAAAACGATATTGCAATACTGTGAAATACAATACAGCACTAAGAAGAAAGAAAGAGATATATATACTTAGATGAGAAAATCTCTAAGACATACTTTTAAGAAAAAATGTTGCAGAATAACACATATACTGTGATAAAATTTAAAATTTTAAAAAACCCTCAGAACACTTGAATATATTTGTATGTAGGCAAAGCATAGAACTTTTCTATGGAAATTGGCAATATGGGTTGCCTCTAAGAAGGCAACTGGGATAGGAATTGCATTCAAAGGGGTCTTTAACTATATTTATGATGTTCATTTTTTTTTGAAATCAGAACATATTAAGTTATTATATTAGTTTCGACTTGAGAGGCCAAATAAATATCAATTCTCTTCTCCCACCCATGTTCTGGCCAAAATGAGGAAAAAGAATAAAGCAGGCAGTGATGTCAACAACATAGTAGCATAGAAATTTCTAGTGCTTGACCCCTTCAGAAATATCAATTTGAATAACTATCCATGCACAAAAGTACCTTTATAAGACCCAAGGATTCCAGGTGAAAGGCTACAACACCTGGGTGAAGCACAGAAATAAAAAAAAGGCATATTGAGGAGGGTAGAAAAGGTAGATTTATATTACTCCCATCACCTCTCCCCTCAAGACCCGTCAGCCCAACATGAAGAAAGACACCCTCCCCATGGAAGGTATCTGACTTCACTATAGACTCCAGAGTCAGACTGCTCCAGCACAAGGCTGACTCTTGTGTCTCTAGGTGGCTCTCTGCAGGTTCCCACAAACCCAGGCCCCCAGATCACTGTGGCACCTACCAGATCCACAGCTCCAGGCATCTCCCATGATACCAGACTTCCAGGCAACTCCTGCAAACCCAGTGCTTGCTGGCAACAGTGGCCCCAAGTGGCTCCCATGGCCACAGGCAGCTTCAAAAGCATCAGGCTCCTATGAACACAGGCCCCTGACTCACCCTGATGCCTGTCAACTCCCACAGCCCTAGGTGGCTCCTGTGGCACAAGGCTTCCATAGGGCTTCCATGAACCTAGGCTCCTGTTCCACCCCAGTGATAGCAAGCTTCAATGGCCCGGGGCAGCACCTGTAGACCCATGCTCATGGCAGGCTCCTGCAAACCTGGGTTCCTGGCTCACCTCAGTGCAGGCCAGCTCCTGTGGCCCCGAGTGGCTTACACGGCCCAGGCTCCTAAGAGACTCCTGTGAACCCAGGGTCTCAACACATCCCTGTGCTTGCCAGCTCCTGCAGCCCTCAGTGGCTCCTACCACTTGAGGCTCCCAATCAGACACTGTGAACCCAGGCTCCTGGCTGGGCCCAGTGCCAGGCTGACTACTGCAGACCCAGACTTTTGACCTACCCAGCACCAGACTAGCTCCTGCAACCCCAGTCCCCCAGTCCACCCCAGGGCCAGGTCAGCCCCCTCAGACCTAGACTCCAGACCAGCTCCTACAGAGCCAGGCTCTTAGCCTGCCCCAGCACCAGGCCAGCCTCTCTGGCCCAGCCTCAAGGACAGCTCCCACAGACTCAAGCACCTGTCTTGCCCCAGCACCAGAGCAGTAAACATTGGCCCAGCCTCCAGGCTGGTTCCTATGAAACCAGGCTCATGGTTCCTCCTAATACAGGACTAGCCCCCATGGACTGAGACACTTGGCTCACTCCAGTGGTTCCTGGCACCTAGCAGGTCCCAGTGAACCCAGGCTCCATGCCTGGGTCTGGACCCAGACAGCAGACTGGTCCCCATGTACCCAAGCACCAGGCCTGCCCACTTGCTGACCCAGGCACCAGACCCACCCACTCAAAGAATCCAGCAGAAAGCCCTCCTATGGACACCACCAGATGGCCCACCTAGAATCTCTGAGCAGGCTGATTGGTGATGGGCTTTGCTTGCAGAAGCAGTCTATAAAGATTGGAAGTGGTTCTAATTCCTCAAATGCACAGGCACCAAATCAAGGCCATGAGGATCATGAATAATCAAGAAAACTTGACTTCACCAAGAGAAACTAATAAAACACCAATGACTGACCCTACAGAAATGGAGATCTATGAACTGTCTGACAAAGAATTCAGAATAATCCTCTTAAAAAAATTCAGTGAACTACACAAAAACACATAGACAAGTAAATGGAATTAGGAAAAAAATGCATAAACAAAATGGGAAGCTCAAAAAAGATATAGACACCATTAAAATAAAAAGAAGAAATCCTAGAGTTGAGGAAGATATTGAATGCACTGAAGAATTCAAAAGAGAGCTTCAATGACACACTCAACCAAGCAGAAGAAAGAATTAGAGAACTAGAAGACAGGTCATTTGAAATCTTCCATTGGGAAGAGTAAAAAGAAAAAACCATGAAAAAGAATGAAGAGACTACATGAATTATGAGACACCATTAAAAGAAAAAAATCGCTGCATTACTGGAGTCCCAGAAAAAGAAGAGAGGAAGAAAGAGGTAAAAAGCTTGTTTAAAGAAATAATGGCTAAGAATTTACCAAATCTGAGGAGAGATTAGGATATACAAGTTCATGAACCTCATAGGTCAACTCAAAATTCAAACCTAAAATGAGCTTTTCTAAGACACATTATAACAAAACTGTCTAAAGTCAAAGATGTTTTGTCTTTGTCAAAGATAAAGAGAGAATCTTAAAAGCAGCAGAGATAAGAAGGTTGTAACTTATAAGGGGACTCTTGAAGGGAAATACTTACTAGAGGATTTCTTGGTAGAAATCTAGCAGGCCATGAGAGAGTGGGATGATATATTCAAAGTGCTGAAAGAAAAAAAACTTGCCAACCAAGAATACATTACTCAGCATAGTTGTCTTTCAGAAATGAAAGAGAGATAAAGAATTTTCCCAAAAAACAAAAGATGAGGCAGTTCATCACCACTACACCTGCCTTAAAAGAAATAATGAAAGGAGTTCTTCAAGCTGAAGATAATAGGAGGTAAACTTGAAATTGCACAAATATGTGGAAATTAAGCAACACACTCCTGAACAACCAATAGAACAAAGATGAAATCAAAACAATATCTTGAAACAAATGAAAATGGAAGCACAACCTGCTGAAACTTATGGATATGACAAAAGCATGTCTCAGAGGGAAATTTGTAGTGATAAACCCTTGTGCACTGTTTGTAGGAATGTAAATTGGTTCAGCCACTATGGAAAACAGTAGAGATGTTCCTCAAAAAATTAAAAATACAACTATCACATGATCCAGCAATCCTACATCTGGGTATATATCTGAAGGAGATGACATCATTATCTTGAAGAAACATCTGTATCTCCAAGTTCACTGCAGCATTATTCACAATAGCCAAGACATGAAAACAACCTAAGTGTCCATCAACAGATGAATGGATAACACAAATGTGGTATATATACTATGGAATATTATTCAACCATAAAAATGGAAATCCCACCTTTTGGAACAAGAAGGATGGACCTTGAAGGCATTATGCTAAGAGAAATAAGATAGAGAAAAACAATGTATGTTCTCATTTATGTGTGGAATCTAAAAAAACTGAAGTCATAGTAATAGAGTAGAATGGTAGTTGTCAGGAACTGGGGGTGGGTGAAATTGGGAGATATTGCTCAATAGGCACAAATTTCCTGTTATGAGATGAATATATTCTGGGGATCTAAAATACATCATTGTGACTATAATTAACAATATAAAAGTTGTTAAGAGAGTAAATTTTAAATATTATCAACACAAAAAAATGGTAATCATGTCAGGGGATGCAGGTGTTAACTAACCTTATTTTGGTAATCATTTCATAATATATACGTGTATCAAATCATCATGTACACCTTAAACTTACATATGTAATATGTAAATCATATCTCCATAAATCTGGGGGAATAATAATAAAGCAGATGAGAGATAAACATATAATCTTTGTTACTGACAAATCTGATACAGATGAATGTGACTTAGAATTTCGGGCAATAGTGTTCCTCAAAATAAATCCCAGAATTTGATAAAATATCCTACCCAATTAGAAACTGTGCACCTATTCCAACCTACACTTGAAAACTTATGTTATAGAGAAGCAGAGTAGGACACAATCCTTAGTGGGAAGACATTCTTCCAAAGAGAAACAGAAGAGGGAAAGACAAGAGTAAGGGTGAAGGCACAGAAATGTCAGAGTTGTTATTCTAATGAAGGTTCCCAATGCATGGAAGAATACATCAAAAGTAGAAAAGGAGCATTATTCTGTAAGAACATGTGTAAATAAAATATTTAGAAAATTTAAATTGTCCTTTTTCCTTAGGGAAGATGGGGGTTTTGGTTACCTTGAGAGCAGAGTTTCAGTAGAGTAGTAGAGAAAGAAACTAGATTGCAATTGTATGAGGACTGAGAAAAACATGAGAAAGCAGAAAAACAAATGTGGAAAAGTAGAAAGCATTGTTGTGAAAGGGTAGAGAAAGATAGGGTGGTAGTTAGAAAACTTTGTGGAGATAGAGTTGGGGAAATGATTATTTTCCTTCTAATGGGAAAAATAAGTATATTTCCCACGCAGATACGGAGGAACCTATAGATAGAGTGGAGTTAAAAATAGAGTGGGGATAATCAGGAAGGCAAAGTCTCTAAGAAGAAGCAAACATTGACAGAACTGACAGGAGAAATAGACTGTTCTACAGTAACAGTCGGAGACTTCCAACGTCACACTGAATAATAGGTAGAACATTTGGACATAAGATCAAAAAGAAAATAGAGGACTTGAACAGTGTTATAAATCACCTAGACATAACAGACATATATAGAACACGCCACCAAACAACAGCAGAATACACATTTTCTCAAGTGCATGTGGAACATTCTCCAGACATGTTAGGGCACAAAACAAGTCTCAGTGAACTTAAAATGACTGAAATCACATGAAGTATCTTCACCGACCACAGTAGATAAAGCTAGGAACCAACGCCAGAAGGAAAACTGGAAAATTAAGAAATGCAGAAATTAAACAACATACTCTTAAACAACCAATGGGTTGGAGAAGAAGTCACAAGGGAAATCAGAAAACACTTAGAGATGAAAGAAAACAAAAACATAATATATCAAATTTTATGGGATGCAGCCAAGGCAGTGCTCAGGGGGAAATTTGTAACTGTAAATGTCTGAATTAAAAAATAAGAAAGATCGGGGCCAGCTCAATGGCGAAGTGGTTAAGTTCACATGTTTTGCTTCGTGGCCCAGGGTTTGCTGGTTTGGATCCCAGGTGCGGATCATGGGTGCGGACCTATGCACTACTTATTAAGCCATGCGGTGGCAGGCGTCCCACATATAAAATAGAGGAAGATGGGCATGAATGTTAGCTCAGGGCTAATCTTCCTAAAAAAAAAATAAGAAAGATCTCAGGCTGGCCTGGTGGGGTAGTGGTTAAGTTTGGTGCACTCTGCTTTGGTGGCCTGGGTTTGCAGGTTCAAATTCCAGGCACAGACCTATACCACTCATCAAGCCATGCTGTAGCAGAAACTGACATACAAAATAGAGGAAGACTGGCACAGATGTTAGCTCAGGGCCAATCTTCCTCACCAAAAAAAGAAAAAAAAAATAAAGATCTCAAATCAATTACCTAACTTTACATCTTGAGAAACTAGAGAAAGAAGAGAAAACTAAACTCATACCTAGCAGAAGGAAGGAAATAATAAAGATTAGTGTAAAGATAAACAAAATACATACTAGAAAAAGAGTAGAGAGAATCAATAAAACCAAACGTTGGTTCTTTGAAAAGAGTCAACAAAATTGACAAACCTTTAGCTAGACTAACAAAGGAAAAGAGAGAGAAGACACAAATAACTAAAATCCGAAATGAAAGTGGGGACATTACTACCAATTATATAGAAATAAAAAAAGATTAAAAGAGAACGCTATGAATAACTGTGTGCCAACAAATTAGACAAAATCGACAAATTCCTAAGTACACACAAATTACCTAAACTGACTCAAAAAGAAATAGAAAATTTCAACAGAACCATAAACAGTAAAGAGATTGAATCGGTCATCAAAAACCTTCTAACAAAGAAAAGTTCAGGACCAGATGGCTTCACTAGAGAATTCTACCAAACATTTAAAGAAGAATTAACACCAATCCTCAAACTTTTCCCAAAAATAAAGGAGGGAACATTTTCCAACAAATTCTGTGAAGCCAGCATTACCCTGATACCAAAGCCAGAAAAAGATATCAGAAGGAAAGAACATTAGAGATCAATATTCCTTATAAACCTAGATGCAAAAATTGTCAAGAAAACACTAGCATATCCAATCCAATAGCATATTTATAGGATTATACACCTTGACCAAGTGAGATTTATCCAAGGAATGCAAGGGTGGTCAACATATGAAAGTCAATCAATGTAAAATACCACTTTAATACAACAATGTAATACATCACTTTAATAGAAAAACAACAACAAAATACCCCCACATGATAACCTCATTTGATGCAGAAGAAGGCATCTGACAAAATCTGACACTCTTTCATGATAAAAACATTCAGAAAATTAGGCAGAGAAGGAAACTTCCTTAACACGATAAAGGGCATTTACGAAAACCCACAGCTAACATCATACTCAATAGTGAAAGACTGAAATCTTTCTCTCTAAGATCAGGAACAAGACAAGCATACCCATTTTCACCACTGTTATTCAACATTGTTCTGGAAGCTCTAGCCAGAGCAATTAGACAGGAAAAAGAAATAAAAGGTATTCAAATAGGAAAGGAAGAAAGAAAAGTATTTCTATTTGTAGATGACATGATCTTATATATAGAAATTCCCAAAGAATCCATAAAAAAAGCTGGTAGAGTTAATAAATTCAGCAAAGTTGCAGGTTCCAAGATCAACACACAAAAATCAGTCATGTTTCTATATACCAGCAATGAATAATGTAAAAAGGAAATTAAGAAAGCAATTCTACTTAAAATAGTATCTACAAGAATAAAACATCTATGAATAAATTTAACCAAGGAGGTGTGAAAGACTTGTACACAAACTACAAAATATTGCTAAAAGAAACTAAAGATTTACATAAATGGAAAGGTATTCTGTGTTCATAGATTGCAAGACTTCATATTGTTCCGATGGCAATATCCCCAAAGCAGTCTACAGAGTGAGTGCAATCTCTATCAAGATCTCAGTGGATGTTTTTGTATAAATGGAAAAGCTAATCCTAAAATTCATGTGGAATGGAAAGGGATGCAGGTTAACAAAAACAATCTGGAAAAAGAAGAAAAAGTTGGAGCACTTACACCTCCTGATTTCTAAACTTACCACAAAGCTACAGTAATTAAAACCCTGTAGTACTGGCATAAAAATAGACATAGAGATGAACGGAATAGAATTGAGGGTCCAGAAATAAACCAACATGTTTATCACCAATTGATTTTGCCAAGGGTGCCAAGAATAGACTATTCAACAAACGGTGCTGAGGAAACAGGATTCCTATATGCAAAAAATGAAGTTGGACCCTTTCCTCATACCATATGCAAAAATCAACTCAAAATGGATCAGCAACCTAAATATAAGTTAAAACTATAAAATAAAATTCTTGGGCCGGCCCCATGGCCAAGTGGTTAAGTTCGCGTGCTCTGCTTTGGTGGCCCGGGGTTTCACCAGTTCAGATCCTGGGCACGGACATTGCACCACTCATCAGGCCATGCTGAGGTGGCGTCCCACATAGCACAACCAGAGGCACTCACAAGTACAATATGCAACTATCTACTGTGGGGTTTTGGGGAGAAGAATAAAAAAAAAAAAGAAGATTGGCAATAGTTGTTAGCTAAGGTGCCAATCTTAAAAAAGAAAAAAACTCAGAAAAAAACAGGAATCAATCTTTCTGGCTTTGAATTTGGCAATGGATTTTTAGATATGATACCAAAAGCACAAGGAACAAAAGAAAAAATAGATAAAATGGACATGATCCAAATTAAAAACTTTCATGCATCAAAGGACATCAATAATATCATAAAAAAACCCCTACAGAATAGGAGAAAACGTTTATAAATTATATGGCTGATAAGGGATTTGCATCCAGAATATATAAAGATCTACTACAATGCAACAACATAAAGACAAACAATTCAATTAAAAAATGGGCAAAGAACTTGAATAGACATTACTCCAAAGATCTTCTATGCAAATAGACAATAAGCACATAAAAAAATGCTCAACACCATTAGTCATTATGGAAACGCAAATCAAAACCACAATGAGATACCACTTCACACCTACTAGGAATAGCTATTTAAAAAATGGAAAATAACAAGTGTTGGTAAGGATGTGGAGAAACTGGAACCCTTGTACGTTGCTGGTGGGAACATAAAATACTGCAGCTGCTGTGGAAAACAGTTTGGCAGTTCCTCAAAAAGCTAAACATAGAATTACCATATGGCCCAGCAATTGTACTTCTAGGTATATATTCAAAAGAATTGAAAGCAAGGACTTGAACAGACACTTGTACATCAATGTTCATTGCAGTATTATTCAAAATAGCCAAAAAGTGAAAACAACTCAAGTGTCTATAAACAGATGAATGGGTAGACAAAATGTGGTGTATACACACACACACACACACACACACACACACACAGTGGAATATTATTCAGCTATAAAAAGGAATGAAGCTCAGATACATACTGCAACGTGGATAAACTTTGAAAACATTATGCTAAGTGAAATAAACCAGACACAAATGGACAAATATTGTATGATTGCACTTAAAAGAAATATTTAGAATAGGCATGTTCACGGAGAAAGTAGACTGGATTACTAGGGGCTGGAGGGAGTAGGGGAATGGGGAGTTATTTCTTAATGGTTACACAGTTTCTCCTTTGGGTAATGAAAAAGTTTTGGAAATAGATAGTAGTGATGGCTGCACAACACTGTGAATACAATTAATGTCACTGAATTGTATACTTAAAAATCATTAAAATTACCACTTTCATGTTATATATATTTTACCACAATAAAAAATACTTAAAAACATGTTGAAAGTGATGGACCATGAATGCTTAGTTGGGTAGGGAATGAAGATAAAGCAGGAAGTGGCCAACACAAAGGGAAAAAGCAGAAGAAGTAAGGGACAGGGGTGACTAATAACACTCAAATTTAAGTTGGGGATGGGCAATGTACTTTAGTAGAAGTTGTGCGGGGGTACAGAGTTACAAAATGGTTACATATGCTAGCTCCTGATTCAAATTGCAAAGGTGTGAATCTCAGCTCTGCTACTAACCAACTCAATGAGCTTGGCCAAGTTATTTAACCAATCAGTATCTCAGCTTTCTCACATGTAAAAAGTGAGAAATAGTGGATAACGGTACCTACTCCATGGGGATGTTTCAGAAATTAAATAGTTAATACAAGTAAAGCACATGGAACAGTATCTGGTACATAGTGAGCACTTAATAAATGTATAAATGTTAATAATTATTATTACCATACATAATAAAAAGTTCAGATTTGAAGTCAGACACTCTCAAAACCCAAGCTTCCTCTTCTATGCTAACTGTCCCTAAACACAAGCTCTAACTTACTAATAAGACTCCAAGGTGTGGTATAAAGACAAATGATAAAACAGAGGAGTAAATAAAAAACTATGGAAATGAAGAAAGAGCTATTAATTCCAACATATGGACAGGGAAGATAAGGGTGTGAGGGAAGACTTCAAAGGGACCCAGCATTTGAGCTGAGCCTAAAAGAATGAATAGTTTTCCTACAGGCGGGAAAAGGATTTCAAAGGCATTGCAGGACGAGTGAACAGCATGAGAAAATGCACAAAAGTAAAGAAGTGCATAAAATAGTCAGGAAACAACAAACAGTCCAGTGTGGCTTGAACATAGGTCACATGGTGGGATACAAGGGGGAAAATGGAAAGGTGCTGAAGGGTACAGAGCCTTGAAAGCCTTGCTAGGGAATTTGGTAATATTTTATAGATGAACTCCCACTGAAAGTTCCTCTTTCAAAATTGAGGGCATGGTAGAGGGTCAGTGGGTGCTAATAGTTCAGCTGTGCTGTAGGAAGATCACTTGCTTTGCTTCACGACAGGAAAGATGAGAAATCCACAATGATTTTTACCCCCAGGCAGCAAGATTTTAAGACAAGTAACATCTGGATGAGCCCTGATACTGCATGGGCTTATCTTGATTACTTTTCCTGAAAAGAGATGAAACAAGAGATGAGTAACAGGGTTTTGACTTCAAGCACACCCCAGGAACAATTTGACAAATGACTCTGTCTCCCATAATTCCTACCCAAGGAGAGACCATTTTGCTTTGACAAAAATACCTACATACTCCAAAATCACTCTTTTCTTTAGCTGACAGAAAATTCCATAGCCATCAACTGATTGTGTGCTCCGTAGGGCATTTGAGACACAGAATATTTCCAAAGGGGCTGGTTCAATTGTATTGTGATGATCCCCAACTCTGAAAGCAGTACCCACAGCTGAATGCGAGGCTATGGGAGTTCTGTGGATTACAAAATAAGTCATAAAGAACTTCAAAAGTCATCTAAGTTGTAACTTCATTTTGCAAAAAGTCTACCTGCTTTTTTTTACCCTTAATACACAAGTGTGGCTGGTTGTCCTTCATTTTAACTCCTATATGCATGAAAGATAGGTTCAGACCCAGCCTTAATAGAAATTAAACTAGGGAGAGCTGCTAAAATTAGGGGTACATGACACCTTGTTGGGATTTTTCAGTTTTAGGCCTTCCCCTAAATACATAAAAAGTTAGGAGAGAGGAATTTCAATAGAAAGACCTGTATTTGTATACCGATTCTAATATCCATATTTACCAATTCTGGGCAGTAAAGGAAAGAGGATAATTACAGCAAAGTAGGAAGAGGATAGGAGATGCAGAGGTGACCCAGATCCCAATCTATACTCTGGCATTCTATGGCAGAAACCCATGACCAGAATCTAGCTTTCGTTAAGTATAAACAGGAGCAGCTGAGGTAGTATAGACAACATGGCTTCAGTTCTGTAAAATAAATAGTCAGGATAGTGGGATTAGGGGAATTAATTCCTTCCAAATCACACACTCCTAAAGAACTTTGGTATCCTGTGGCTGTCTCACAGAACTGATCTCTGACCAGAAGGGAACAGCATAAACAAGGGGCTGCCACCAAGGATAGGTGGCACCTATCCTTTAGACACCAAGTCCAAAGCATTGTCCAGCAAACAAAAGCAAGTATGAGAGTAAATGGTCACCAAAGCAGGATAAATGAGACTATCCATGACGTAGTTTCTGCAGTTGGCTCCCAGAAAGACCATCCTCTGAGGCCCACGTCTATGGGGGAGGGAACCTCAGATGAAGCAGTAAACCATCTACCCTGGATGTTGAGGGCACCATGGGGCTGGGTCCTTTCAGAATCACACTTCCATGGCTTTGCTTAATAGGGATGAGAACTAGGAATCCTCTTGGAGGTTAAAAAGATTCAAGGTATCCTGATGAGACATCCTATGTGAAAGGCTGAGCACAAGTTCTGGAACTCAAACTGGAATGAAAGCATCTGTGTTCTCTTACTCCTAAGTCTGTGTCCTCACCCCTTTCCCCAGATCTGCCCAGATGTCAGCTAGTAGCACAGTCCTGTCTTCTTGTACACAGAGTGATTCTACTCCTTGAACATGTTGAAACTAAAGGAACCATCAATGTGAACTTGTTTGTTTGTACCCTTCTACAGACAGACAGGGCTCTTTATCATCTTTGTGTTATTTGTGCTTTATCTCTCTGACTAGATTTCAACTGAAGAACTAGGACAATGTTTTCAACAATTTTAGCATGCAACTTTATTAACATTTAAATGAAGTCTCAAATGAATACACATGTCAATAAAAAGGACAAATATAGCTTTCTCAGGACGAATATGTTCATTATCAGGTCATGTTGCAGAAATACTAAAAATACCCCAATTTATATAGCACAATAAATATCAACAAATATTTAAGCTCTCAAGATCATTTGGTATCCATAAAAGTGACTCCTTCAATCAACACAGATAACATGAATATTGAACTTACAGTTACAATATGCATTGGTTTCATATTACAACACCAAAAAATTGTTCCAGCCTTTGTGAGAACATACAGCTATTCAGAGTTTGAGTATTAATCGTATAACTTTATCTCTCACCTCAGGATCACTGTGCTCTGCTAAGTCTTGGAGTTTCCGACCAAACTCTTTTGCTTCCTGGAATATGGAAATAAGCTCAGATTTAGTGAACTCTTCCTTGGTAAATAGCTTCACCTTCTTTTTGAACTGGAAATTTATATTCTCAAATATTTCAATGATGTTAAGAATATTGGCCTTTGACTCATTCTTGTTAAATGGTGCAACCAACGATGACAGTACTTTGGCACTGATCAGTTCTCTTGTATTGGCTTGATTTTTAGACAAGCGCAAAAACACTTTTAAAACATAAAACTTGGTTTTGACACTCCCCTTGTTTAACAAGATGAGGAAATCTGGAATGTAATTGGCAATCAAATGGTGGTCCTCAAATTTCACACTCAGGTACACTAATAATTTTAGTCCAGCCAGTTGCACAGGGGAGTTCAATGGATAAGAGATTATGTCCTTACAAACTTGACGTATGTATGACTTTTCTGTGTTTGGTTCTTCAGAAGACTCAGAGCTGTCATCCACCATATTTAAAGCTCTAGGGCGTTCTTTAACATTTGGATTATTGACAAAATTTTCAATCATAACAGTAATACCTACATCATGAATTATATCTTGGGTAAATGGATAAGCAGGACTGATGCCCATTATCATCGTAGCTATTTCATGAATGAAAGGATCCTTAGTTAACTTAAGTAGGGCAACGAGTTTATCAAACTCTTTAGGCTCTAAACTAAAGTCACGTGATTTACAGCGGCAGGCTCTTGGATTGGGCCCATATTTTTCCCTATACCTAACCTGTTTTTTTATCTCAGCTAAGGTCTGGAAGTAAGGCCCATTATAGGGTGGGATCTTAGTCAGAGGCCGAATCCCCAGAGGAGTTTCAATCAAAGTCTCAACCAGAGTCCAATTTCCTTCTGGAGGTAAGGATCGCTCCCCTCCCTCTATTGGGACCAGGACACTATACCTGGCTCTTGACCACGCTGCAGCTTTTTGCTTTATAGTAAGTTCGGGTTTGGGTGTGGGCTTGGGCTTTTCCTGGATCTTAGGTAGAGGCTTATAAACTTGAGAAGGGGTCTCTTCCTCAGGCCAGAACCAGGATCCTACACTAGGCTCTTCTCCACTCCAGAACCAGGAGCAGACGTTTTCTTCATCCTCATCACCGGACTTGATTACAACATCAGCTCCGTCCCCAGCCCTGAACTTGAGGCTGGCCTCTCTCCTTCTCTGGGGCCTGGACTCATTATTGGCCTTATCACCAGCTTTGGCAAAGGACCTGATATTGGCTTCACTTCCAACACCAGCCTTAACTTCACACTTGGTCACAGCACTGGACATGGGCGTGAACTTTGACTTGGTTTGGGGAACTATATCAGGTTCTGCCAGGGGTTTTGCCTTAGCCTCAGCCATCACTCTAGTCTTAGTCATAGCTTCCATCTTGCTCACTTCCTTTGTCATAGCCACAGCCTCAGTGTAGGTCACTGTTTGTGTCCTGGCCACTGCTCCATTTCTAGCCTTGGCCTGGGTCACTGGTTGTGTTTTCGGTTCTGCCTCAGCCACTGCCTTGTCCTGGATCTTAGCCTTGGCTCTAGTGTTGGCAGGGCCACTGATTCTAGATTTCAAGCCAGCCCTAGTCCCTCCTCTGCCACTGCCATAGTCTTGGAGCCAGTCATGATCCAAGTTAAAGGCAAGTTATATACCCCAACCCCTGTCTCAGCTTTGACTGAAGGTCTGTGCCAGGTTGATGTTTTCCTACAAAGTCCCGTAGTCACTCAGCTCTCTTTTCAACTATAGGCTCTGCCAATAATATAAACAACGTGCAGAAGAAGCTCACTCAGGGAAGGGAAGAATAGCTGTGGGCCTGAGTGCAGCTCTGTGGAGGGTGGTGGTCTTCAGCCACTCCAAGGCCACCAGATCTGCCACTGAAGTTGGACCTAGGGGTAGAGAAAGAAAATGGGGCTTTGAGTCTCTTCCAATTTTTTTCTCATTTTGATTAGCACAGAGAGGCAAGAGAGTATAGAAATTCAGTGCTAAGTGGGAGAGGTAGACACTTAGCAAATTCTCCCTTCATTTCAGCTCCCTACAACTCCAGGTACTACTAATCTTCTTTCCAGACATAAAATAGGAGTATGGAAAGGGGGAAAGCCGAATGGGAATGAGAGAGACTGAGGAATCCTTCGTCTGGCTCTGTACCCCTGCTGGACCCAAGCATATTTCCACTAACTCATTCTACAGGTCTACTGAGGAAGTCTCCACACTCATTCATACCAACCTGAACTAATCTGGAGTAATTTTCTTCTCCCTTCCTTGCTTCCAATGATGACAAGCCCTATGGCAACCTACAGGCAGATCTATGGAGAAATAAACAGGAGGATATGGAAACTGATTTCTTGATAGACAGACCTTGGTCCCTGGTCCCTATATTTGTAGTTTGTCTGGTGTTTCCTTCCTTCTGGTAGCTTTGCCCCATTGCCCTGCTTCAAGGCTGCTCCTCGTCCTCTCTTGCTTAGTTCAGAATTGGACTGGGGTAAAGCATAAGAATAGGAAAAGCAAGTGGCAAGTGAGAAAAGCAGGTGTCACCCTTCTATACCCCTAAAGCTTACAAAGACTCCAAACTAAATCAGGAGGGGATCAAACATGTGTTAATAAACTGGCAAAAGAGGAGATAGAACTCTCTAGTGTCAATTATCCCTCATCCCTCTACCCTCACACCAAACTTAGACACAGGGCATTTTTCTCTTCTTTACTATTTCCTAGCTTCAATTTGGATTGCCACTTACAAACCTTCACAACACCTGAGAGTTGCACAGACCTAGGGACAGATCTAGAGAGAGATTTACAAACACAGAGATAAATAAACAGAGACACAGGAGACAACGGAGACGGAGTCCCTGGTGGAGATCAGCACCTAGGACACCGATCCTTTGTAGATACACGTAGCTTTATGCCAAAATTTTCTACCTTCCCTTCCCCCCCAATCTCCAAGTTCCTCTGCTCCATTCCCAAAGTCTGACAATTCCCCTGCAGAGACAACTCAAATATCCCTGCAAAATAGTGGTGGTGTTAGTAAGGATGGAACGCTCAGACAAGCCATGGAAGCGAGCTGGGAAATCACTAGAAAGTATTATTTCCAAATTTCATCTAATTCCTTATGTTTCCTTCCTCTTCCCAAAACCTATCATTCTCTGCAACACAAGGGGAGTAAGGGAGGACTGTTTGGAAAGCTGGCAAAAAGATTTGAAGTTCCCCCTAGACCCTTACCTGCTCTATTCTTAGCTATTTACCATCTCCAAGCACTGCCCACTCTACAGAAATTAGGCTAACTTCCTTTTTCTTATCCCCTCCCCTTGATGTCCGCTGCCCCCTGCAGATCTTTACAGAAACGTGGAGTACCGCAAATTTAGGAACAGACCTACACAAATTAACGCATGATACACACCCAAAAGACCAAATGAAAAGACAGAGGGAGAGACTTGGTTATTAATGGTCAGACTAGTAACCAGGACGAGACCCTTTTCTAATCCACAGCCTTGACTATCAAACACTTACAACCTCCCTCTCAGAGCTCTCCAGACAACTATTCTCCCGGAAAGAAGCAGCCCCTCCTCCTATTATATAATCCGCCATTTCTCCGCTAGAAGCCGCTACTATACTCCTTTCCCTTCCCAAACATGGTCGGAGGTGGGGCGAGTGTCTGGAAATCAAGCTGGCGAAAGGCAGATCATTTTAAATTCATCGTTGTATGCCACTCAAATCACCCCCGTCCCTCTCTCCCTCTCACCGTCCGCGCCCCATGACCAGGTCCTCTATCCCACGTTCATCTCTGATACCCATATCCACACTCCCAAGCAATGCCCGCCTTCTCACTGACCTGCTCTGCTTGGATCAGAGGCAGTTTTCTCATTTCCTTGCCTCAAGGGGTGCCGTGCCCTACAGAAAGAGGGACGGACAGTCAGATGGGCAGAAGGACACGAGACAATGGCGGCGACTGTGTTTAGGGATTGGCCCGGCACCTGAGATTTAGGACGAGATACCCGCTTTATCAGTTTAAGGGCCGTAACTGGCAAACGATTGTCACTTTTTGATATTCCCTTCTTTACGTTCCCAGGGCTCCTTAGGGACCTGCTCCTGGTGACTAACAGCTACCTTTTGCTCCGCAGACTCTGCCTTGCCACGTCCCCAGTACCAAAATCGACAGCGGGAGGAGCTAGAGTGTGGTTTAAGGGGATCCGGCCTCCTGGAAGCGGAGTGATACCGCGCTTCGCATAGCACCGCTTTTCCCTCCGTCGCTGAACTCCGCCCCGCCCACCCTGGCTGTTTCTAGTATACTGAATGGGCAGGGGCGGGATCTGGATATAGAGGAAGCAGGGCTGGACCGAGAGAAGCAGACTAATAACAAAGGTATTAGTTCCCCTCTTTTAGGATCTCCCCCCACCAAGCCTACAGGATTTTTCCCCCTGACGTGTTTACGAGCTTCAGGCGGTGGCGGCAGTGAATCGGCTTGTCTGACTAGGCGGACGGATACCAAAGCGTTTCGCTTACACACTCCCCTCTCCAAAGCCTTAGGCCCAGCGTAATGGGCGGGTTGGAGGAAGGCGCCCAGGTAAGAAGGTCAGGAAAGAGGCACAAGACTGAGAGAGGAGGATAAATTTTAATCTATCCCCAAAATTATGTGTCCTCTCTCTGAGAGAAGCCCCTCCAAGCCGCCTTCCAAGCACTCAGTTTTCTACACGAAATGGGCAGTGTTGGCGCGGGGCGTCTGGAAAGCGGCTCTAATTTGACTTGTTGGTCAATATTAAACACCGTGGTGTTTTCTTGTTCCTCTCCTCAAAGTGTCTTGTCCTTATTGCCTACCATATTTGTTGCACTGAAATAATCGAAGGTAATGTGGGATAAGGAAATAGGGAAAGCAGAGATGGATGGAGAGACACATGTTAATACCAAACTACCCCTGTGTGTACGTGACCCTTTCTTAGGCCCTGCTTCCCCTGCTGATGCCCACGATATTTTCCTCACCTAAATATGCAGAGGCCTGAGCGTAGACATGAGGAAAAATCTCCGTGCTCATGGGAGAGGATTAGTACTCAAATATCTTTGTACCCGTGAATCACCTCCCGCTCTGTCTCCACTACCCCCTAAAATGGAGGATGAAGAGGAACAGCGTTAGGAAAGCATCACTAAAGTGAGAACGGATTAAACGCCAAACTATCCTGTTGCGAGCCCCTTCCAGGCATGACCTACCATATTTTCTGCACGAAAAGTCAGGTGGGTAGAGGAGGTGTCAGGAAAGCAGGCAGGGAGAGGAAAGGTGATTTAAAGCCAGACCGCCCCCCGAGGTTCGGCGGGGGATGCCCTCCCAAGTTATTCTTTCATTGCTTCTGGAGAGAGGTGGAAGGGGGTCCCTTGGAGGCCTCACCATTGCCCACTTCCAGAAGAAGGCAGACCCTGACCCTTAACCCGAACGAACAAACCGCGGGTCTGCGCCCACAGTCACTCATTCTTTCTGCCACACTGCTTTCTTTCTCATTCGAAATGGTAACACACTGGACGATTTCACGGTCCCCACAGTTGCCCAAGAAAGAGGCCTTTCCCTGACAGGACCCACACCGGGTCGTACAAGCTTCTTTCTCTGTTGCCCCACAGCCAAGTGTCAGGCACCAGATAGGGCTTCTCCTGGCTCCTCATCCGCTGTTCTCTCTAAGGAAAAGGAGCACTATCCCTACACTTCTCAAGGCAGATCCTGGCTGCTCTCCTTACTCCTTTTCTCTCACCATTAAATTCTACCTAACGAATTCTCTTTCTCCCTGAATATATAAAATCTTTTGACTTTCCACTTGAAGTAGTGGCAGGAGGGAGTTTGAATTAGACTGTAAGTTCCATGAAGGAAGGGCTCTTTTCTCAATCTTGTTCACCACTGTGTCCTCAGTGCCACACATAGAAGACAGAGTGGTCTGTGAGTAGCTGAAAGAAGTGAGGGGCCATTGAATCATGAGAATTCTATGATCCATTCTGTTGGTTGCAGATCAATGTCTACCTATAGGTGTGTCTTTGTCTTTGATGTCTGTAACCCCAGGGCTTAGCCCAGAGTCTTCCACACAGGAGATGCTCTCTATATAATTTTTCCATAGAGAAAGGAAGCAAGGATTTTTAAAAATATGTTTTGGCAAGAAACCTAGGGTATCTTAATATCTCCTATTGTAAAGAACATTTTGGGAGCTATTTGTAATTTGGATTTGATATTAATGATTTGGGTTTTTTTTCCTGTCTTCTATTTATGCTTAAAACTATACCTTACTAAGCTCCTTAATACGTAGCAAACTCGTATGAATTCATGAAGAAAAGACCAATGACTAACAATCCAGTACAAAAATAGACAACTATATGAACAGATTATTCACAAAAAAGACAAATCACTGTTTCTTAAATATATGAGAAAATGTTTCATCTCACTGATAATAGAGTATAAATTATAATTACAATGATATATTGTTTTTCATCTATCATATTGGCAAAGAACAAAAAGTTTGAAAACAAATTGTATTGGAGAAGGGATGGGAAAACTGGCGTTCTTATACATTATTAGTGGGAGCATAAATTGTTACACCCTCTGTGAAGGTTATTTGGCAATATTTATCAAAATGCAAATGCACATAGCCATTAACCAGCAATTGTACTTTAATAATCTATACTAAAGTAATATTTGTACATTGAAAAATGCTGTGTGTACAAGGATACTCATTGTTTTTAATAGTAGAAGATTGGAAAGATTCTAAGTAATCATTAGTAGGAGCAGATTAAATAAATTATGGTGTATCTCCATGCAATATGCAGCTGTTACAAAGAGCAGCTCTATCTATAGATACTGATATAGAACGATCTCCAAAACACATTTTTAAGTGAAGAAAGCAAAGTGCAGAACAATGTTTAGTGAGCTATCATTTGCTTAATAATAATTTATTACATATATGTATATATCAATATCTTTGTTAACATCAATAGATAACTGGTAATAAGCCTTGCCTTTTTGGGAGGGTAACCTATTGCCAGACAGTCAAAGACGAGAAGGAGACTTAGAGACTTACTTGTATGAACTTTTGTACTTTTTGAGTTTTGAACCTCATGTTTGTAATAACTATTCAAAAATAAATTTTAATTTAGATAAAATAAGCCTTAGAATCAGAGGATATTTAAAACATTTACACTGGGGCTGGCCCAGTGGCGCAGCAGTTAAGTTCACACGTTCCGCTTCGGTGGCCTGGGGTCTGCCGGTATGGATCCCGGTGTGGACATGGCACCGCTTGGCAAGCCATGCTGTGGTAGGCATCCCACATATAAAGCAGAGGAAGATGGGCACAGATGTTAGCTCATGGCCAGTCTTCCTCGAAACAAAACAAAACAAAACCAAAAAACGTTTACACCACATGTTCTTCAAAATGCTCCAACTCCTCAGGGCTAAACACCTGGACTCTGAGCTGGGCCACCATGGTAGTAAAAGTCAGAGAGAGAGGCCCTTTTATTGGTTTAGGAGTGTTTACAATTCTGAAATGGCATTAATGAGGGTAGATAGCTTACCCTCCAGATTTGAAGGACAAGCTTTCAAGAGTTCCTTAACTACACGTTTCTCCTTTGTGATTCACAGTCTAGTTTACTAGGTAAGTCCACAATAAATGCTGTACTAGTACTACTACTGCCATTAAAGATAATCCATTCAGGAGACTGCATTTGAATCCATACAGAAGTGTGATGTGAAACAGCACTATTGATACTCATAAAACACCCAAAGAGTAGAAAGGGTAGCCATTGTTGGGGGCTGGCCTGGTGGCGTAGTGGTTAAGTTCACACACTCCACTTTGGCGGCCCAGGGTTTGCGGGTTCAGATCCTGCGCACAGACCTACGCACAGCTCTTCAAGTCATGCTGTGGCGGCATCACACATAGAATAACTAGAAGGACTTACAACTAGGATATACACCTATGTGCTGGGGCTTTGGGGAGAAAAAAAAGAAGCTTGGCAACAGATGTTAGCTCAGGGCCAATCTTCCTCACCAAAAAAAAAAGAAAGAAAGAAAGAATGAGTAGCCATTGAAAATAAAGATTATGGGAGACATGCTTTCTATTTCTTAGGCATCTTTATTGTTTTGGGAGAGGGCCCAGATTTTGACCTTTCCATTGGAGGAAGCAGAACAGTGAGATAGTCTCGTGATCATGCTCTTAACTGAATTCATATGGTGCTTTAAAAATGTCCCTTGTTCTGAAAATGGTTCGGCTTCTTTTCTATTGCAATTTCTTCCATTGAAATTGCTGGGAATGTCTATTTTCCCCATCCTTTAACTTATTTTTATTACCTAAGTTATATATATTCACAGTAGAACACACACACACATCTTCACAAAATATATATATATTTTTCACAAAATGTATAGTTTCACAAAAAAAGCTTCACAAAAATATTTCATTATACTTATTTCATTGTAATCAGTTATCTTTCCAGCATACAGCATGCTTTTATTTCTCCCATTTTAAAGATGTACTCTCTTGACATCTCTTCCCCTAAAAGCTTCTGCCCCTGCCATTTCTTGCTTCAATGATTTTTCTATTTGTTTATTTATAGTATTTTGCATTTTCTTTTTTAAAATAAATGTTTGGGAAGATTTTAGTGACATAGGGGAAATTCCCATGAAGTGATGCCAAGTGAAAAAATATATTCTCTAAAACAGTTTTATCCAGACTATAAGTTATGTAAGGAAAGAGTTTGTGCAAAGAAAAGCAAAAATTAGTAATAGTGATTATGCTTATGATTTGGATTATGTGAGATTTTTCCCTTATGGTTTTATACTCTTCTGTATTTTCCACATTTCTATAGCAAGTGTATTATATTCATGAAGAATTCAGAATGATTTTTTAAAGGACCCCACTGTGGATTTTTAAAATTATTTTATTGAGGTCATAATAGTTTATAACATTGTGAAAATTCAGTTGTACATTATTATTTGTCAGTCACCATATAAATGTGACCCTTTACCCCTTATGCTCAGCCCCCAACCTGCTTCCCATCTGGTAACCACTAATCTGTTCTCCTTGTCGGGGTGTTTGTTTATATTCCACGTATGAGTAAAATCAGGTGGTGTTTGCCTTTCTCTGTCTGGCTTCTTTTGCATAACATCATACCCTCCAGGTCCATCCATGTTGTTGCAAGTGGGATGATTTTGTCCTTTTTATGGCTGAGTAGTATTCCATTGTGTATATATACCACATCTTCTTTATCCATTCATTGGTAGAAGGGCACTTAGGTTGCTTCCACATCTTAGCTATTGTGAATAATGCTGCAATGAACATAGGGGTGCATAAGTCTCTGAATTGTTGATTTCAAGTTCTTTGGATAAATATCCAGTAGGGGGATAGGTGGGTCATGTGGTATTTCTATTTTTACTTTTTTGATAAAACTCCGTAGTGTTTTCCATAGTGGCTGCACCAGTTTGCATTCCCACCAGTAGTGTATGAGGGTTCCCTTTTCCCCACATCATCTCCAACATTTGTTGTTTTTTCTCTTGGTAATTATAGCCATTCTAAAAGGTGTCAGGTGATATCTTCGTGTAGTTTTGATTTGCATTTCCCTAATAATTAGTAATGTTGAACATTGTTTCATGTGTCTGTTGGTCATCTGTGTATCTTCTTTGGAAAAATGTCTGTTCATATCCTTTGCCCATATTTTGATCGGGTTGTTTGTTTTTTCGTTGTTGTTGTTGTTGAGTTGTATGAGTTCTTTATATATTTTGGAGTTGAATCCCTGGTCAGGTAAATGATTTGCAAATATTTTGTCCCAGTTGGTGGGTTGTCTTTTCGTTTTGTTCATGGATTCCTTTGCTTTGCAGAAGCTTTTTAGTCTGATGTAATCCCATTTGTTAACTTTTTCTTTTGTTTCCCTTGCCCAAGGACATGGTATTTGAAAAGATGTTGCTAAGACCAATGTCAAAGAGTGTACTGCCTATATTTTCTTCTAAGAGTTTTATGGTTTCAGGTCTTACGTTCAAATCTTTAATCCATTTTGAGTTAGTTATTGTGTATGGTGAAAGATAATGGTCTATTTTCATTTTTTTGCCATGGCTGTCCAGTTTTCCCAACACCGTTTATTGAAGAGACTCTCCTTTCTCCATTGTATGTTCTTGGCTCCTTTTTTGAAGATTAGCTGTCCATAGATGTGTGGTTTTATTTCTAGACTTTCAGTTCTGTTCCATTGATATGTTTGTCTGTTTTTGTGTAGTACCATGCTGTTTTGATTACTATAGCTTTGTAATGTGTTTTGAAGTCAGGGATTGCGATTCCTCCAGCTTTGTTCTTTTTTCTCAGGATTGCTTTGGCTATTCAGGGTCTTTTGTTGTTCCATGTAAATTTTTGGATTCTTTGTTCTATTTCTGTGAAGAATGTCATTGGTATTCTGATTGGGATTGCATTGAATCTGTACATTACTTTAGGTAGTATGGACATTTTAACTATGTTTATTCTTCTGACCCATGAACATGGTATACCTTTCCATTTCTTTATGTCTTCTTCAATTTCTTTCAATAATGTCTTATAGTTTTCAGTGTACAAGTCTTTCACTTCTTTGGTGAATTTTATTCTTAGATATTTTATTCTTTTTGTTGTGATTGTAAATTTGATTGTATACTTGATTTCTCTTTCTGCTATTTCATTGTTAGTGTTTAGAAATGCAACTGATTTATAAAAATTCATTTTGTACCCTGCAACTTTCTTGTAGTTGTTGATTATTTCTAATACTTTTCTGGTGGTTTCTTTAGGGTTTTCTATATAGAGAATCATGTCATCTGCAAATAGCAGAAGTTTCACTTCTTCCTTTCCCATTTGGATTCCTTTTATTTCTTTTTTTTGCCTAATTGCTTTGGTCAAAACCTCCAGGAGGTTTGACCAGGAGTGGCTAGAGTGGGCACCCTTGCCTTACTCCCATTCTCAGAGGGATGGCTTTCAGTTTTTCACCATTAAGAATGATGTTTGCTGTGGGTTTGTCATATATGGCCTGTATTATGTTGAGGTACTTTCCTTCTATACTCATTTTATTGAGAGATTTTATCATAAATGGATGTTGGATCTTGTCAAATGCTTTCTCTGCTTCTATTGAAATGATGGTGTGGATTTTATTCCTCATTTTGTTAATGTGGTGTATCACATTGATTGATTTGCAGATGTTGAACCATTCCTTCATTCCTGGTATAAATCACATTTGATCATGCTGTATGGTCCTTTTAATATATTTCTGTATTCAGTTTGCCAATAATTTGTTGAGGATTTTTGCATCTATGTTCATCAGCAATATTGGCCTGTAATTTTCTTTATTTGTGTTGTCCTTGTCTGTCTTTGGGATCAGGATGATGTTGGCCTGGTAGAATGACTTAGGAAGTGTTCCCTTTTCTTCAGTTTTTTGGAATAATTTGAGAAGGATAGGTACTAAATATTTTTTGAATGTTTGGTAGAATTCTCAAGAGAAGCCATCTGGTCCTGGACTTTTATTTTTTGAGAGGTTTTTGGTTACTGTTTCAATCTCTTGTGATTTGTCTATTCAGGTTCTCTATTTCTTCTTGATTCAATTTTGGGAGGTTGTATGAGTCTAAGAATTTATCCATCTCTTCTAGATTGTCCATTTTCTTGGCATATAGTTTTTCATAGTATTCTCTTATAACAATTTGTATTTCTGTGATATCCATTGTAATTTCTCCTATTTCTTTCCTATTTTTATTTATTTGAATCTTCTCTCTTTTTCTTTTAGTGAGTCTGGCTAAGGGTTTGTCAATTTTATTTATCTTTTCAAAGACCCAGCTCTTAGTTTCATTGATCCTTTCTACTGTTTTTTTCGGATTCTATGTCATTTACTTCTGTTCTAATTTTTATTATTTCCTTCCTTCTGCTGACTTTGGTCTTTGTTTGTCCTTCTTTTTGTAGTTCCGTTAGGTGTAGTTTAGGATTACTTATTTGATATTTTTCTTGTTTGTTCTGGTGGACCTGTGTTGGTAGGAATTTCCCTCTTTGGACCCATTTTGCTGCATTGCATATGAGTTGGTATGGTGTATTTTCATTCATCTCCAGATATTTTTTGATTTCTCCTTTAATTTCTTCACTGATACATTGGTTGTTCAGTAGCATGTTGCGTATTCTCCACATATTTGTCACTTTCCCAGCTTACATCTTGTAGTTGATTTCCGGTTTCATAGCATTTTGATTGGAAAAGATACTTGATAGGATTTCAATCTTCTTAAATTTATTGAGGCTTGCCTTGCTTCCCAACATATGGTGTATCTTTCGGAATGTTCCATGTGCACTTGAGAAGAATGTGTATTCTGTCGTTTTTGGATGGAGTGTTCTATATATTTCTATTAAGTCCATCTCGTCTAGCTTTTTGTTTAATTTCACTATTTCCTTGTTGTCTTTCTGTATGGATGATCTATCCATTTATGTAACTGGGGTGTTGAGGTCCCCTACTCTTATTGTGCTGCTTTAAATTTCTCCTTTGGGTCTGTTTATATTTGCTTTGTGTGCTTTGTTGCTCCTGCGTTAAGTGCATATATATTTATAAGTGTTATGTCCTCTTGGTGGAGTGTCCCTGTTATCATTATATACTGCCCCCCTTTGTCTCTCATCTCCTTTTTTATCTTGAAGTCTACTTTGTCTGATATAAGTATGGCAATACCTGCTTCCTTTTGTTTGCCATTAGCTTGTAGTATCATCTTCCATCACTTCAGTCTGAGCTTGTGTTTGTCTTTAGAGCTGAGATGTGTTTCCTGGAGTCAGCATATGGTTGGGTCTTGTTTTTTTTTAATCCATCCAGCCACTCTGAGTCTTTTGTTTGGACAATTCAATCCATTTACATTTAGAGTGATTATTAATATATGAGGGCTTAATACTGCCATTTTTGTCACTTGTTTTCGGCTTGTTCTATATTTCCCTTGTTTCTTGTCCCATGTATTTCTGACTGCCAATTCAGTTTGGTGATTCTCTATGATGGTTTTCTCAGTTTTCTCTTTACTTATCATTTGTGTCTCTGTTCTGATTTTTTGTTTTATGTTATTATGAGATTTGTATAAAAGATATTATGCATGAGACAGTCCATTTTCTGATAGCCTCTTATTTCCTTAGTATAAGCAGGTTCCACCCCTTTCCTCTTCCCTAAGTTATTGTTATCACAACTCATTCATTTTGTGTTGTGAGGTTGTGATTAAAGTGAAGTGGTTATAGTTATTTTTGATGCATTCCTTCCCTTTATCTTTAATGTTATAATTGTTTGCTAACTTGTTCTGATAGAGAACTGCAATTTTCTTATTTTGTATCTATTTATCTCCTTGAGCAAAGCTTTGTAAACTCTGTCTTTTTTTTCCAGGTATGAGGGCCTTCTAGATAATTTCTTGTGTGTGGGGAGGTCTTGTGGTGATGAACTCCTCAGGTTTTGTTTGTTTGGGAATGTTTTTATTTCTCCATTGTATCTGATGGATATTTTTGAAGGATGGAGTATTCTTGGTTGAAAGTTTTTGTCTTTTGGAATTTTGAATATATCATTCCTAGCCTGTAAGGTTTCTGCTGAGAAATCTGTTGACAGGCTGATGGGGGTTCCTTTGTAGTTTATTTTCTTCTGCCTTGCTGCCCCAAATATTTTTTCTTTGTCATTAACTTTTGCCAGTTTTACTAAAATGTGCCTAGGAGGTCTCTTTACATTGATGTAATTAGGAGTTCTATTAGTTAATTTACATGTAATTCCAGCTCTTTCCCCAGGTTTAGGAAGTTCTGAGCTATTATTTCTTTGAACAAACTCGCTGCTCCTTTCTCCCTCTAGAATACCTGTAATCCTTGTGCTGCATTTCCTGCTTGAGTTGGATATTTCTCAGAGAATTTCTTCATTTCTTTTTAGTCTTCCTTCTCTCTCTTCCTCCATCTGAGGCATGTCTACATTTCTGTTCTCTAAATTACTAATTACGTCCTCCATAATATCAGCTCTGCTTTTTAAGGATTCCAGATTTTTCTTTACCTCATTCATTGTGTCCTTCATCTCTAACATTTCTGATTTATTTTTTATTTTTTTATTAAAGATTTTATTTTTTCCTTTTTCTCCCCGAAGCCCCCCAGTACATAGTTGTATATTCTTCGTTGTGGGTCCTTCTAGTTGTGGCAGGTGGGACGCCGCCCCAGCGTGGCTTGATGAGCAGTGCCATGTCCATGCCCAGGATTCAAACCAACGAAACACTGGGCCGCTTGCAGCGGAGCGCGTGAACTTAACCACTCGGCCACGGGGCCAGCCCCTCTGATTTTTTTTATATATAGTTTTAATCTCTTTTGTGGAGAATTCTCTCTGTTCATTAATTTTATTCCTGAGTTCATTGAAGTGTCTCTCTGAGTTTTATTGTAACTTGTTGAGTTTCTTTATGATGTCTATTTTGAATTCTCTGTCATTTAGATTGTAAATTTTTGTGACTTCAGGATTGGTTTCTGGGTACTTTTCATTTCCTTTTGGTCTTGAATGTTAATATAATTCTCCAGGCTGTTTGATGCAGTTGACTTTTGCCATCACATAGTGGTAGTTTCTGGTCACAGATTCTACCTGCCACCCCTAGGGGAGGGGCAGGAGCTGTGTTTTCTGAGCCTGCTGTGACCCCTGGCTGTTGTGCCCGTCCATTGGAAGCTGTGCTGATAGGCTCCATCTGCATTTGCCTGCTGGCCACTGCTGCTTTACACACATAGGTGCAGGATGGGGGGCACCTTCTTTCCTACGTGTGCTCCCACTCTGCAGTCACTGTCTGTTCACCTGTGCTGCTCATCTTGCTGGGGACACCCCCATGGTTTCTTAGCCACCTCAGTGTGGAGCATTCCTGTGGGCTGGGAGGCAACTCCAAGAGTGAAAGTGTTCCTGCGGAGGGCTACCTTTTCCCCCTTCTCTCAGAGTCACACTCTGGCTGCTGCAGAAGGTCCTGCACCCTAGATCACCACCACTAGGGAGGGAGATGAGATCCACTTACCTCCTTCCACTGCCTCCCGGGGAGTCCAGCACCCCCACCTTCACATGTATGGCTGTGTGGATCTCTCTGACATCTATTGTGTTGTGTGAATGTCCTCTGTTGGTTTATGAATGTCCTTTATGTTGTATCTTAGGAGAAAGAGACTAAGGGAATTGCCCATTCTGCCATGATGCTGACATCACTCCCCCTACTGTGGATTTTTAAAAATTATGGAAAGATACAGATAGTGTAAAATTTACCATTTTAAAATGTAAAATTCGGTGGCAATAAGTACATCCACAGTGTTGTATAACCATCATCATTATCTATTTTCAGAAATTATTCAAAATCCTCATACTCTTAACCATTCACTCCCATTCACCCTCCACCCAGCCCCTGGCAACCACTAATCTGCTTTCTGTCACTGTGGTTTACCTATTCTGGATATTTCATGTAAATGACTTTTCTCACTTAGCAAAATGTTTTCAAGGTTCATCCATGCTTTAGCTATTTTTTATTATGGAAAAAGTTACATAACATAAAATTCACCTTTTTAACCATTTTAGAGTGTACAATTCAGCGGCATTTAGTGCAATCAAATTTTGTACAACTATCACCACTATCTAGTTCCAGAACATTTTCATCACTCCCAAAGGTGTCCCCACATCTACTAAGCAGTCATGCCTCATTTCCCCCTTGCCCCAGCCCCTGGCAAACACTAATCTACTTTCTATACCTATGGATTTTCATATTCTGGATGTTTCATTTAAATGGAATCTTACAATATGTGGTCTTTTGTGACTGACTTCTTTCACTTAGCATGTATTCAAGGTTCATCCATGTTGTAGCATGTATCAGTACTCCATTCCTTTTTATGGCTAAATAATATTCCACCTCATATATATACTATATTTTGTTTATCCATTCATCTGTCAGTGGACATTTGGGTTGTTTCCACCTTTTGGCTATTGTGAATAATGTTGCAGTGAACATTGGTGTACAGATATCTGAGTCCTTGCTGTCTTTTCTTTTGGAGATATACCTAGAAGTAGAATTTCTGGATTATATGGTAATCCTATCTTAAATTTTTTGAGGAACCACCATACTATTTTCCAGAGTGGCTACACCATTTTTACATTCCAACCAGCAATTCACAAAGGGTTTTTACACATCTTCTCCGATACTTGCTATGTTCTGTTTTTGTTTTTGTTTTGAATACAGCTATCCTAATGGATAGGGAATAGTATCTCATTGTATTTTTTAGTTTGCATTTCCCTAATGATTACTGATGTTGATCGTATTTTCATATGCTTATTGGTCATTTATATATTTCTTTGTAGAAGTGCCTATTCAAGTCCTTTGTCCATTTTTAATTGGATTTTTTTGTCTTTTTGCTGTTGAATTGTAAGAATTCTTTATATATTCTGGATCCAAGTTCCTTATTAGATGTATTTTTCATATAAATAGAGAACCAGATTCTCGAATTTGTTTACAATTCGAAGCACCTGGAATAGCAATTACAACTTTGAAAGGGACAAACAATTTTGGAGGACTTATACTACTGATTTCAAGCTACAAGTGAGGCGCTGGTGTAAGGACATAAATATAGATTAATAAAGCAGAATAGAGTCTAGAAATAGACTTATAAATAAGTGGTCAATTGATTTTTGAAACAGGTATTCAGATAATTTGAGGGATCAAGGGAAGTGATAGTCCTTCCAAAAAAATGGTGCTGCTACTACTGGATATGCATTTTGGGGAAAAAAAATGAACCTAGACCTTTACCTCACATATTACACAAAAATTAACTTGAAATTTATCATAGACCTAAACATAAGAGCTCAAACTAGAAAGTATCTACAAGAAAACATAGGATAAATTCTTTGTAATCTTTAGGTAGACAAAGATTTCTTAGGACAAAAAGGCATGAACCATAGAGAACAAAAATTAAATTAGACATCTTAAAAAGTTCTGCTCTTAGAAAGACAACAATATGATAATAAAAAGACTTGTCAGAGATATCTAACAAAGGACTTGTATGCAGAATATATAAAAAGAAAGCTTAGAACTCATCTGCAGTGACAGAAAACAGATCAGTGTTTTTCTGAGCATGGAATGGAGGAAGTGTGAATGCAAAGAGGCATGAAGGAACTGTCTCAGATAATGGAAATGTTCTATATTTTGATTTTGATGGTGGTCATATGGATATATATCTTTGCCAAACTCATTTAGCTGTATACTTAAAATGCTTGCATTTTATTGGATATAAATTGTACCTCAATGAATTTGACTTCTTGAAAAGTTAAATTAGAACATTTGCTGATCCAAGGTAGATTTTAAAAAACCATTTTATTTCTATATACAGCAAGAAACATTTCAATGAAAATTTTAAAATGAAACCATTTATAATAGAATCACACAAAGTCATATTTTCAGAAGCACATCTAACAAAATATGAACAGGACTTCTCTATGAAAAAAGACAAAAAGAAAAAAAATATTGAGAAAAATTAAAGAAGAGCTGAATAAATGGAGGGCTATACCTTTGTTCATGAATTGGAAAACTCAGTATTGTAAACATATCACTTCTCCCTAAATTGATGTATAGTTTCATTGCAATTCCCCTAGAAAGAGAAAAGCAGGTCCTGACCTCTCGGAGGTTGCCAAGTACTATTAGCTAGACATTGGTGTTGCTACCAGTGGCCTAGTCCTTACATATACACCTTGGTGTTCTCCTGTTAAACACAAACAATTTCATAGAACACCAATATCAGATAAGGTCACTGAGTGCCCATAGTGAATCAAAACAAGACCACTATGTAATCATGTGTGGCAAGAGACAGGATATGAATATTGTCTAAGCCACAAACTACCAAACAGTCCCCTCTCCTGGCAAAGATAAGATTGTTGCTTCTTGACCAATCATAGCTTTAGCCTTGGTAGATTTACTAAGATATCCAATAATAGAATTACCCCTGTTTCCTGATGGCATCCGATCCAGAGAAAACTCTTAACTTCCTTAAACTTTCCATAAAATAATTAACACCACACCAAATTCAACAATAAATCTTTTTAATGCCCTTTAACTAAGACAGTCCATGGTTCCCCATGATGTACATTCTATCTCACTACCGTGAGTAATAGATCCAACTTATTCAACTACAAGTATATTCCTGGTGTTCTTTGGCTGGAGGGCATTGTATTTGGTAAGCTTGTTCTAAAAGTCAAAATAGTATTGTTTAATGTCAAAATTATTTGGAGATTTTCTAGTAGTATTTTTCTTTGAATTTTTAGCATAATTCCACTGTTATTGGAGAATATATTGCTGATTTCAATTGCTTGAAATGTATTGAGAAATTTATTTTAATTTTTGTAAACATTCTGTGTTCCATGTTCACTTGGAAAAAATGCATATAATATTATATATAAATGTATATAATAAAGAATGCATATACTTTGTTCATCTTAGTATTCTGTCTATATCAATGAGGTTAAGTTTATTAGTCATTTTGTTCAATTTTCTATATCTCAACTGGATTTTTCTGTTTGTTCTAACAGTTACCAAGAGACTTACGTTAATGCCTCCTACTCTGTGTGTTTTGTATTTGTCGTTTTAGTTCTACAATTTATCCTTCATATCTTTTGGAAGTATGTTATTTGGAATATGCAGATTTAGGATTGTAATATCATGGTGGATTGACCCTTAATCATTATGAAAGCTCCCTATCTATTTCTATTCATGCTTATTCCCTGTATGTCTACATTTTTAATATTATTATAGCTTCATCAGTTACCCTTTGGTTAGTGTTTGCATGGTACATTCCTTTTTTCCCCTTTAACTTTCAAAATTTCTGTTTTAATTTTTGTGTTATGTCTTTTGATGCAGCCTAATAGTTTCTTTTTAAATTCAGCCTCACAATCATTCCTTTGAGTTCCTTTTCATTTAATGTGATTACTGATGTAATTGGTTTTAAATCTACCATTTTTGTATTTATTTTCTATTTGTCCCACTTGTTGTGTGGTCCATTTTTCTCTCATTTGCTTTATTATTTTGGGTAAATTGATTATTTTTAAAATTATTATTCAATTTCTCCCTCTACTAGGTTGTTAATTATACATTGTTTTATCATTCTTTTAGGTTATCCTATATTTTACAACATGCATCTTTGGTCTACTGGAGTTTATGATAAATGAGTGTTTTTTAAGCACTCCTCTCTCAATGTCAAGACCTTAGGACATTTTAACACTACATCCCTCTGGTCTTTTCTGCTACTGTTTCAATGAAGTTTATCTCTATATATTATTTAAACCCCTGAAAACATTATTATTATTGTTCTATACAATCAGTATTCATTTAGATTTGCCTACACTTTTACCTGTTGTAGTACTGTTCATCTATTCCTGCTTCTGTCTGGGATCATTTTTATTGTGCTTGAATAATTCTTGTCTTTTGATGTGGATCTGTGGGAAATCAATTCTTGTTTTGTTTGTCTGAAAACCTTTCATTTACCATAGCATATAAAGATTATTTTTGCTCTGCACAGATTCTATGTTGGTACTCATTTCTTTTCACCACTTAAAAATGTCACTCTATTATCTCTTGACCTCCTTTGTTTTTTGTTGAAAAAAATCTCTATCAGTTTTATTGGTTATTCTTGTAATAGTATTGGACTTTTTTCCTCTGGCTGATTTTAAGATTTTCTTTTTAATTTATTTTTTAGCAGTTTTATTAAGATGATTATCCCATGTGTTTTTGTGTGTGTGTATCCTACATAGATTTCATAGAGATTCTTGAATATGTGGCTTAATATTTTTTATCAGGTTTGAAAACTCCTTATCAAATATCTTTTCAAATATTGCTTCTGTTCCATTCAATCTCCATCCCCTCCCCAGTCTTCTGTGACTCCAATTACCCATATATTATAATATCTTAACTTGGCTTTTATGCTATTGTCTGTATTTTCCATCTGTTTATTCTCTCTCTGCTTCTGCCTGTATATTTCATGGGTTTTTAAAATTTATGCTCATTTTCTTAAATGGCAGATGTCCTACACCTTACTCAATACAATAAAATTTAAAAACATACTATTCATTGAGGAAGACAAATAGGGCAACACTTCTACAAGAAAAACTAGCCTTGAAAAGCATGGCATTGTAAATGCTTGCATGATGAGTCTCATTGAGCATGCTTAGGAGTGAAAGTTTAGCACCGATTTTTTTTTGCTTTTTTTAATCTTTAAAAAACACAACTTTTAACATACAACACTTGAACAGTAATGAGTATAGGCCTATGTGTCAATATTGTTGCACAAATTGGAAGTGGGTGGTTTAATCCAGAGCTGACCACCCTGATGTCAATCCATGGTAGCTAAGAGTAACTGTTGTCACATTTATTTGTAAGAAAACATTCATTATTCTCAGCATCAGAAAATCATTAAACAATCTCTTCCCCCTCAAAAGCTTTTTTTCATTAACTTTGTGAGGGAAAAGTGACACAACAGTGAGATGAGATAATGTGTCCTGGCCTGGACGTGCTGATGTCAGCCCCACACTTCCCTTGCACATTCCATATCCTCATGAACAGCAGAAGATCATGCCAAGCAAATCTTAAACATTTTTTTCCAAGAAATGAGACAGCAATGCCTAGAATAGTATGTGTGTTGTTTCTTAGAATGTGTCCCTGCTCTTCCTCCCCCATTCCTGGCAGAAGAAAACTCAAAAGATCTTTTGACTTGAATATTTGCCCATTTAGGAAAGCCACAACATCACCACATAAATCTTAAAAAATAAATGAAATCAAAACATTGTGTTCACCAGGTTGATACCCATTCCACTTCAAGAGTTCTCTAAGCATGTTGTTGAAAGCCAGTGTATCACTCTTAGGGTCCTTTTTCCCAACTAGCTACCTCTCCCTGTGAATCGTTTCAGCAGTGCCTTCATGACAATGTTTTCAAAACATCTTCCAAGACTCCAACTTCTATGAACTTTGCCACCAAATGAGTGAAGAATAGGCAAAAGGAAGGAGAAACTTGCTGACAGCTATTTGGAATCAGCAAAAAAGAGAACTGGAGATATGCCACATGAAAGTCTGAATGACCTAGAATAAAATGAGCTATTTGGAACTTTGCCTTGGTAGAGTGGCGATTCCCAGCATGTTAGGCAAGACAAAGATTTACCTTGTTTAATTACACAGCCTTGTTCTAAAGTCCTGTAAAGGACTGAAACATTAACGGTCTTTTCACTGCTACAAGAAAACTAGAAAAAGGAACTCCTCTGCTTAAAGGTCCCTCAGGATGTATGCCTGAAAAGAAAAACAGTTTGGAGAGCCTGGATTCTCTCCTATGAGAACGTGTCCTTCTAAAGCCCAACCCAAGTACTTGTTTGAACATCTTTGCCTTCCGATAACCTAGATCTAGCTATAGGCACCGCTACCAGTAGAGGATTGAAGTAGTTGGGTGGCATGGAAGAAGTCTCTCATGCTGCATGCAGCAATGACCTCAGGACCTCCTGTGGGCATCCCTGTCCATTCCTCAGCAGGCCATACCACAGAGTTCTGTTCAATATCGGGAAACTCAATGCAAGAAGAGTGTAAGAAAATCCAACTGATAGTGGGATGAGAATTAAAACTTTTGAGGCTTATTGAGCAATGAGATCTGCAACACCCTCCAAAGGGCTTCTGACCTTGATGTGGGTCTCTGTCCAGGAGCCCTGAAGGACTCATGGTGCCCACATTCAACTGTAACGTGGCTTCTACTTATGAAACATGGAGGTTGTGATTAATTCTTGGTAGGCAATAAACTGGACTTGTAAAAAAGGAACTTAAAGCAACCTAAAAATGTTTGTTGGTCCCCATTGCTCAGACTACCAGGGGGAATATACCTACTTGATCTGGGGAGGCTGTAGGAATGTATATGGTGTAAGCTTTTATATGTCTTAGATTCCAGCGTCCATTGTATGGCAGACACACAGGCAGCAAATCACCCGTGGCACCTGCACGCTAAGGGTCTTCTGATCCCACGCAGTAATTCTCACTAGTCATGGAGGAGGCCCAATCCAATGGAACTCCATATTGAGGAAAGGCTGAGATAAGGCTTGGGCCCCTCGAGTTCTGTTTCATTCAATATAACCCTGCCCCACCTTAGTCAGCTGGAGGCCAACTTGGCAACAGAAGTCATAAAATGGTACGGTAATAGAAATAACTGGACCAGGAAGAGGAAGCATCTTCTCCAATGATGTCATAGCCATTGGTGGCCACAGTGGGGTGGGACTGGTCCTGCAGCCCATGTGTCAAGACTAATGATTGTATAGGGGTGGGGCATGACACGAGGCAGGCCATTCTGGAAACAATGCTGTCGAGAAGCAATATATCCTGCATAACTGATTGTCACCTCACTTCGGTACCTGGTGAGTTTGATGGTTTTTCTGAATTCACTGGTAATTGAAGCCTTAAAGCTACCTTTCCAGAGCAAGGAGTCTATTGTCTGAATCTGATCAAAGTTTTTCCTTAGCAACCTCAGGTAAATATGTAACTTTATGTTTGATGCCTTTTTCATTGATGAATTCAGTTCAAATCCCATGGACCCCTACCTCCCAGTTCAAGTAATCACTGGCGTCTTCGAAGTTAGTAAGGAGATAGAGCAGAAAAGTTTAGGCAGCTCCTCTCAGGTCAAGGGGGAGATCAACTGTCCTTAAGTGCACTGGTTAACATATATTCCCTGAGTCCTGAATAAAGATTTATGGCTGAGAAGGTCCTAGTATAGCCAGAAAACTTCTTGTCTTACCCTGTCTTCCATGTCACCAAAGGCAGATAGGGATCACTGGTGAATCTAGGAAGTTGTGACTGTGGGAAGCCATAAAGGTGACAATAGAAGATGTCAAAGCAGTAGCAGCACATCTCTGCAGTCACCACCAAATTTTTGGTGTTGTTGGTAGTTCCATTGGGCCCGAGGAGAGGGCTCAGTGCTCCTGATGAGGGATTCATTTGTATAATAGGGAGAATTTCTGGATCCCAGAGTTAAGTCCAACACATTCTCCTGACCACTGCTGCCACCCACGTGCTTGTGGTTTTGAAAATGTCCTGAACTAGAGCCGGGGACAGTTGTGGACTGGTTCCTGTGACTGTGTGTTCCATTTCCAGGTAATTTAAGCTTCTTGACCCCACAACAGCATTCTGCCAACTTGGGCTTGAGTGGAGAAACACGATGTCTTTTTCCCATCCCTATTCAGTGCTCAAGGTCTGGAATGCTGCAGAGCCTGCAATAGGAAAGTTTGTATTGCCAGGGGAACAGCTACAACTGAGGGGAGCTATTTTGTCTCTGAAATGAATTTTCTTCCTTCCAATTCTATTCCTTCTTCCTGCACCTTTTTTCCTGGCCCAGCTGCAGCCAGGGCAGTCAAAACCTCTCGAGCTCTCTCTCCTCCTGCTTCATGGAGCCATGTGCATGGGTGGGGGCTCCCCTGGAGTCACATTCTTAACCACATGAGCACTTTCCTCATGTGTTAGCGCTAGCTCTATACTTTCATTTGTTTCATCTCTGTATCCTACCAGAAATTATTCACTGAGGCATTTTTCCTCCTTTGTTGCCTCAACTCCTTTTATCAACTTAGTGAGTTGTATCACAACACAATACTGCTTGGACAAGTTAAGGCAAAATTTAACTTTCACTTTCACTATATTTTACATATAGTTTACATATAAAATAGAGAAAGGGTTCAAGACACCAAAAAGTTGCAAGGCAAGGAGTTTGTACTTCTGTTGGTAGGAAGGGGACTGCCTCAGAGTGTTCAGATAACGAGATCAGAACTCTACCTTAGGAAAACTGTGCAGAAATATTGAAGAGAGGATCCTATGTTTTCTTCTAAGAGTTTTATAGTTTTAGCTCTTATATTTGGAACTTTGATCATTTTGAGTTAAGTTTTGTATGTGATGTGAAGCAGAGGTCCAACTTCATTCTTTTGCATGTGGATATCCTGTTGTCCCTGGACCACTTGAAGAAAAGACAATGATTTCCCTCATTGAGTTGTCTTGGCACTCCTCTCTCATATCAAATAACCATAAATGTATAGATTTTTTTCTGAATTCTCAATTCTATTTCATTGATCTATATGTCTATTCTTATGCCGGTACCAACAGTCTTGATTAATGTAGCTTTGCAGTGAGTTTTGAAATGGGAAAATATTTATTCAAATATTAAGATACATAACTATTCAGTAAAAGATTTTGGGCAATTGATTATTTTGAGGCGGTAGGACTGTTGCTTATAATCCTTTGCTCATGACATTTCACAAAACACATACCAAGTGAATTTAAGAGTTAAATTTAAATGATAAAATTGTAGAATTAAATAACAGTGAATATGTATTAAATATCTAGAGGGATGAAAAATTTTTAAGATTGAAAAAAGTGAAAAAATCCACAAAGGCAAAGATTACTATTTCTTAAAATTCTTACTTTCTGGTACATCAAAAATAAAAGCAAATTTAAAAGGGAAATAACAGGGGCTGGCGCAGTGGCACAGTGGTTAAGTTTGCATGTTCTGTTCCTCGGTGGCCCGCAGTTCAGCGGTTCAGAACCTGGGTGCAGACATGGCACCACTTGGCAAAAAGCCATGCCGTGCTAGGCATCCCACGTATAAAGTAGAGGAAGATGGGCACAGATGTTAGCTCAGGGCCAGTCTTCCTCAACAAAAATAGGAGGATTGGCAGCAGTTAGCTCAGGGCTAATCTTCCTCAAAAAATAAAGTAAAATAAAAGGAAAATAAACTGGGAAAACAATATAAAAGTAGTCAGAATAAAGAGCTAGTATAGATTGATAATTAAAAATATGAAGTCTGCACTAGACAAAGGATGTGAATAGACAATTTACTAAAGAGAAATTATTACAAGTTAACAAATGAGAAAAACCTTAACCTTGTTAGAAACTTTTCAAAAATCCAAAGTAAAACAATAGATACCACTTTTATTAAATTATTTATATATTTTAAAATAAAAGTATTGAAAAGATAAATGAAAAGTGAAATATAAACTTATCGTATGACCCTACAATGCCACTCCTAGGAATCTGTCCAAGAAAAATGAAATGTACGTATGTATATTTGTAACATAATAAATTCAAAAATATGCAATAAATACAAAGGAATGGATTTATTGTTAATGAGGGAGCAATTAAATACAATACCTGATTAACAGGTCGTAGTAAGGAAAAAAGTCATCTATGGAAAGTACTGGTTACTTAGGACATCTTCTATAATGTTAAAGGTGTATATAGTATTATATACAAGGATATATATATATATAATTCATATATACAGATATATAGTCTGGATAAGCTTATTGCCATATTTTTTTTTAATTAACAAATACATAGCTAAAATCATTTTAGGGATGTGATTTCCAAGCAGGAGTATCCAGGATTGTCAAAATATAATCTCTTTTACTTTTTCTGATTTCAAAATTCATATATTTGTTCCAGATATAACCCCTCATGCAATAAATAGGTATTCATAAAAGAAAAGCATCATTTATCTCTCTCTCATCCCATTCCCACCACAAGATGTTCACTCTGTGTTTTTTTAAAAATGTAAAAACATGTTTATTTTCCTTTCACTTTTTTAAATTAAACATTTTGTATTAAGCTAATTGTAAATTTACATGTAGTTGTAATTAATAATGCAGAGACATGTCTTATACCCTTTACCCAGTTTGCCCCAATGGTAATATCTTGCAGAACTTTAGTATGTTATCACAAGCAGTATGTTGACATTGATATAGTAAAGATACAGAGAAGTTCCATCAGTACTAGTATCCCTCACGTTGCCAAGATGTTCACTCAAGAGTTTAGTTTATATCCCACAGATATAGTTGTGTGTTTAATATTATATGTGCATGTTAATGTGTAAATAAGTATTCTTATTAATTAGTTGGATTTCATTATACATATTTTTCTGAACTTGTTTTCATTTATCTCAATTTTTACATATACTTTTAAAATTTTTGTATGTTTGAGTTAGTGTTGCTAATATTTATTTGAAATATATAACGCCTGGCTACAGACATCACTCTTGCAGTCAAAATTATTTATATGTCAAGCACATTAATCTTCTGTCACTAAAACATGTTGCAAATATTTTTTTCCAATTTTTCACTTGCTATTAATTTCTGGTTGGTTTTTGGTGGGGATAGGACATATCTTTTGAACTTTAATATTTCCAATTAAACTCAAAGCAATTCACTGTAGGAAAAATTGAACCAGCACCAGTGTTCACTTATCACACACTGATTGCCCAGGGCATGCCATGAAGAAAATTTAGTGACCCTGCAGACATTTCAAGGAAGTTGGGAATTTTGCCTAGAGTATGCATGAAAATATGGAGCTTGCAGTCAAGTTTGGAAGGGAAAGAAGATGTCAGAAGGCCTGAAAATGGGAGAAAATTAGAGGGATGAAGGGATAGGAGGTTAGTGTGGCAGCATTAATAATTAAATGAAACGTGAAAAACCACGGGAACAGAATTAATCTTGGCAAAATCTGTCTATCTGGAAACCTTCATTTCATTCTATGTTCTTTCCTCTCTCTGCTACTTCACCCTATAGTTGAAAATCAAAGCAGAAGTTTTCCTATTGTGTCCAGGAGTGAAGAGATGTGTCCAGGAGTGAAGAGACAGTACAGAGGAAGTGAAGATCAGAGTAAGGAAAGGTGTGTCCTAAGAGCAGACCCATCCCTGACCACAGAAACGTGGTTGAGTCACTTGCCTTCAGCTTTAACTATAGTTTTAATATTGAATGTGAATCTGTGTTAGAGTTGAGAGTGGCACAGGGGAGGTGACTACTTACCAAAATCCTGAGTTTTATTAACTATTTAACTCCTCTGAGCCAGTTTTTCTCTTCTTTCAAATGAAAATCACACTAATGCTCATGCAACATGTTGCCTTGAAGATTAAAGTAAGAACTAGTGGTTAAATGCAGTCATTCCATGCTCAGGCTCTGGGGCCTCAGTGTCTGGTTTCATATCCCAGTTCTGCTACTTAGAAACTGTGTAACCTTGGGCATACAGACGTGTAAGAGGAAGACTTCAGGATTCGCATTTTCCCAGGAGCCTGGGACCAAAGGGAATTGAGAGAATTGGAAGACCATGACATCTGAACTGGCTAGGGAAGGAATCTGAGGATGTGGAAGCCTGAGGATGTAAAGAGACGAAGTAGACGGGCCATGCAATGGTTTCCAATGCCCCTGCCCATGAGGGAACTCAGACAGCTCGGAGAGCCTGGGTTGAGCCAGATACTGCGACTGTTCGCTAATGCGTGAGACTGTCTCTATTCCTCAGGGTGCAGCTGAGAAGTGTGCACTGCGGTCTCTGTACTCTAGGTGAGAAGGCCGAGACTAGACTTTGATCACTGAGGCACTACATGGAATAACGTGGAATTATTCCTTATGTAATGGCAATTATCCCCTTAGTTCATATTTTTAAGACATGTGCATGCCAATATATGGATCCCTCATGTAAATATACATAAAGAACAGAAAAGTGGTAAGTGGTAGGAAATACTGTGTGTGAGACCCAAAAATAGAAGCATAATTTGTTTACAGGTGGCACCTCATCTATGTCATCATTTATAGGATTGTAAGTTGAAATTTGGTACTGCTGTTATTTTAATTTCAAAAACTATGCCTCTTTGCCTTCTAAAGTGCAAACATCACAGAAGTGTGGAAAATAAATTGTGTAAGTGTCTCTTTCAACTCTTGCCTGCAATTCTGAACTATTAATTGCTAGTAGATGAGAAAGGTCCTACAGAACTCACCAGAATGTGACATACGTGCTATTGTTGTTTGGAAGTGAAAATAAACGACTGAACCCCCTCAAACACACGGACCTGGAGCACCCAGTTTCAGCTCCCTGAGAAAGGCACTGGGCAGACAGGCTGGCTCGCCCTCCCTCTCAGCAACTGTTTCTGATATATGATGCCAAAAGCACTAACAATAAAGAGAAAAGACAACCCACAGATTCAGAGAAATACGTCATTTCTCTTGGGCTGCTTTAAAAATGACACGTTAGGGATCCTATCACTGGGAGTTGATTATCCCTATTAATGCCCTTTCAGTCCTTGAAACCCACTCCTGACTTCCAGTAAAAATTTTTCCTTGTCTGGCTTCCAGATCCCTAACATGTGTCAGGTCCTCTGGCACATACATGTTCACTTGATTAATTTTTTAAAGCAGCCCAAGACAACGGTATTACCAGCCTATTTTACAAATTAGGAAACTAAAAGATTAGATAATGGGCCCAAGGTCATAGAATATGAAACTGAGATGAGAGCTATAAAACTTCACAGCCTGTGTCCCTAACATATGAGCTGTTTTGGGACAGAAAGACATGACTGTACATCAGACCAGCATAGTTTGAGGGGATGGGAGAACACAAAGGGAATCAAAAAGGAAGGGAAGGGAAGGGAAGGAAAGGAAGCAACCTGGGAAGATGGGAGGGTTTGGGAGGGAGCCCACCAGAAGACAGGAGTACTGCGGGACCTGGGGAAGGGACTCACAGACACTTACCCTCCTAGAGACCCCCATTGACCGAAAAACAGAGCATCCTTTCCCGAAAGGGGAGAAGAGTTACTAGAGTTCTCAGTATCCTTCTAAACCTCCTGCTGACCTCTTGACTTTCTTGGTTTGCCTGAGGGAGGAAGCAGGTGCGAACTGTCTGAATACACAGGTCTATCACATAGGAGTTAAAGTCATGCTGAGTTTTAGGCAACATATTGAGGGAGTCTACAGTGTTATACTTTGTATACTTCAGCAGCTGAACCTGCAGGTCTGTGGCAGGAGAAAAAGGGAAGGGCTGGCCCTTGATCCCTAGATTGACCTCTTCTCACCCCCTTTCCCATGCTTATCATCTTGCATCACGAATTTACCAAGATCTTTGAGGTTCTTTATATTCTTGTTATCTTGGAAGAACTCTCACAAGCTGCTTCTAGGAGAGAAAGAGGAACAGGAGCTGGTGGTCCGTCCTGTGTGGTATTTCCAGGAGCTGGCCTGTATTTGCTGGGCAGGCACATGGCCATGGAGCAGAGTCTCAGCTGTGATACTCACGTGGCTGTGTCCTTGAGGGTGAAGAGAATGCTCAGGGAGAAGCAGGCCTCATCGTGGTAAGCACCAAAAAGGCCCTGTTGGTCACCAGAGTCGTAGATGAAGTAATACCTGTGGTGGGGCAAAGGGGACAGACTATCTCTGTAGTTTTGGCCTGCAACGGGTCTTGAAAGCTCCCCTCAACCCATGAGCAGATCTGTGCTTTGGTGATCTGTCCTGTCCTGGCCCTCATCTGCCTCATATTCCCAGGGGTACTTACTGAAGCAGGAATTGAAGGACTAGATCCTTTAGGGTCTCAGATCCTTTATAGCTTTCCTGAAATCAAAAGACACCTTGAAACTATATGGTAGACAAAGCCTCCCTTGAAATACTCCAAATCTTGCTTGGTCTGTCCTCACCTTACAAGGTTTTATTATCTCAGGGGCTTCAGTGTCAATTACATTTGGTGGTAGTAACTCCTGGCCATCTTGGGGAAGGGAAAAGGAAGTCAGCAGTGCATACCAGGGAGGTTAAACAAGGCACTGGAGGTTATCCAGGCACTGGATAAATAGGGAGATGAGTAAGTCCAGGGGAAACAATGGTCAGAGATCAGGTGTGAAATGGCCCTTGAAATTCTATCAGCAAGACTACAGTAGGAGTCTTCGACAGAGTGTCCTGGAGCCTGTATTATTAAATGCAACTTTTGGGTAAAGGAGTGAGTGAATTAGTGAGGGGGTGTGTGTGTATGAGTTTGTGTTTATGGGCATTTTTTTTCCAGGAAGAACAGCCATGCTTTTGTCAGAAGTCTATGTACTCTAATTGGCTAAGGGTTACGTACAAAAGCATAACATAGACAAGTCCAAAAAAGCTTCAGAGCTGGTGTGGAGGTCGTCAATGATAGTAAGATGAGACAATGATGAATGTAGGCAATTACCAGGCATAACAATGTGGGAAAACAATCCCGGATGGCACTGCCCGAAACCAAAAATAGAAGTGATTGACAGTTCAGAGTTGTGAAGCCTCTCTCACTCTGTTTCTCCCTCTTTCTCCCCTCCTTTTTCCTCCTGGGTGGCCCCCACCTAGACTGCTCTTACTCCCTTCTCCAGTGCCACAACATAACATTTGGAGCCCAGGCTCCAGGGCTTCCTTCCTCACCCTTCCTTCCTCCAAGACCCCACTGAAGGCTCCAGAGCGGAGAGGGAATGGGGTGGGAGCCCAGGGCTCTGCTACCTCACTGGGGTCCAGCATTCTGCGAGGACCCGGACACCCCCAGAGACGACCCATGATGCTGAGGCATGGAGGTGAGTGACACTGGGCTTAGGAGGCAGGGAGGGAAAAGGAAGGGATGAGGACAGAGAGGGAGTGAAGGTAGGAGGACAGAGATGAGAGAGACATAGGGGAGTAGAGACAAGGGAGAGAGACAGGAAGCAAACCAAAGGGAAGAGAAAGAAGCTCTGCCCTGCTGGTGGGGGTCCGGGAAGAAGAGAGAAGAAAGGGGCAATGACTTCCCTGCTGCAGCCCATTCCTTCATCCGCTCTGGCTGGCCCTGGACCTGAGGTAGGAGTGGAAAACATGCAGTTGTTGGGCTGGGGGCCCACTGGATGCTGGTTGACACTTTGTAACCTGTGTGAGCTCAGTCTGAGCTGGGAATGGGAAATGGAGCAGCCACAGGGGCAGGAGACCTTCCTTAGAAAGAGTAAATGGTCAGGCCCCAGCTCAGCATGAGGTTGAGGGTCTGTGGCCCCCTCTATGACCACCAACTTCTCTCCTGATGGCCCCTGTGCACCTGTGCCTGTCTTAGTCGAGTCCTTGTCTGAGGAATCACACCCATCTTGGATGATCCAGGGATACTCTGAAGGTCCAAGCAGGATGATGTGACATGTGGATGGAGGGAGGGGCCGTGCCCGCGAGAGGCCTTTCCTTCTCTCTCCTCAGCCATCTCTGCCCTCTGCCTTCCACTCCTGCCTCAGGAAGCCCTCCCAGTGGCAGTAGCTCACTTCTGGCCCCTTGACTCAGGGAACCCAGCTTTCTCCCAAGGAGTGCCCAGCTCCTGGCATTGTGCCAGAGGAACGGATGTCATGATGACAGCCACCCAGTTCCTCGGACTTCAGCATGGGGCAAGAAAGCTCCCATGGCAGCCTGGGATTGGAGGGGAGACCCATTTGAACCAAGGGAAAGAGGATCCCTCTCAGGGCACGAGAGGGAAACTCCATATTGGCTCAGAAGCAAGAAGGCCTGTCTCAGCATGAGACCTTGGTCCGGAGGGCCCCTCTCAGTCCAGGGCACCAGCATCTGGCTCAAGGCTGGTGAGTCCTGGTCCTGGTGAGTAGGGGGAGCCCTGCCACCTGGAACACACTCTTGTGACAGCACGCTAGAGCAAGCTAGGTGCAGAGTCTGGAAACAGAGCCCAGAGCACCTGAAGAGGTGAGCTGGTCAGAGGAAGGAAAGTAGCCCTCTAAGCACAGATGAGGGACACAGAAAAGAGAAGGCAGGGCCTGTGGTCCTCCCAGAGGACCTGGGCTGCCGCTTACTGCAGAGGGGCATTGTCAGGGGTTGTTCAGGCTCCCATGCGTGAAAGTCCCCAAGAAGGGTGACAGGGGTTCACACCGACCTTATGTAGGTGGACTGGTCCCAAAAGGTGTCACACAAGGGGTTTCCTTCCAGCCACAGCTCTTCACGTTTCAGCCCTTTCATCTTGCCCAACTCCTGTGCTGACTTCAGCTGAGACATATGGGGAGGAAACTGGAAAAGGATTCTCAGGGAAAGAGAGACATTTGGGCCCCTGCATCCCCAGCCTCCACCCTCCCCCACAGGTACCTTCACCTGCCTCCTGTCATCACTCTGATGAGCATCACCACCCACTCTCAACCAACTTTGGTTGGCTCCCTCTTCCCACCTCATTTTTGGAGAGGTTCAGGATCTTGATTGTCGGGGCCTTCTGTATAATGTCAGACAGGCCATCCAGCTGGTACAGTTTGTTGTTGCACAAGTTCAAGGACAACAGCTTTTGGGGAAGAAGAGTTAGAGTGATGGTGACCATCTAGGACCTTGGAGACAAATCTCTCCTCTTTCTTTTGCATTTCGTTGGTGTTTTCATTGGCTTTTTCCCATTCTTTGACCCTATGAAGAACATTGGCAATGTCAAGCAAAATAATGTCTTTATTTCTCTAGAGGATGATTAAGAAAAGTATTCAGCAGAATAAATAATAAATGTGAGTCTTATAGAGAGAGCACTGGAATGAAAGCTAGACCTATCCCTTTTTATAGAGCATTGGGTAGATCTCTTTTCCTCTCGTGCCTTCCAGGCTTACATAGGATAGGCAAGACATACTACTATATTTGTGTGCGTGTGTTTAGGAATAAAGATGTAGAAAATTGCAGATATTGCTGAGTAGGGGAGTAATCATGATTGGCTTCTTTATGTTTTTATTTGCCTTATAAATTTTACAAGTTTGTTGTATTTCAATTTCATGATATCAATTATACTTGAAAAATATCCCACTACTTAAACTTTATATAATTTACAAACCTCCACACTTGCAGAAACATTTCTGGGACATCATATGTAAATTCTTATTTTCTGAATTTTATTAATAAAAATGTTGTGAACAATTTAATATGCACCAAATAATATGAACTACACTATCCAATAAGGTAGCCGCTGGTAACATGTGGGTATTGAGTATTTGAAATTTATCTTATCTAGATTGAGATGTGTTTTAAGTGTAAAACACCCACCATAAAGAAACTAGCACTTATTTTGCACCTACTAAGTGCTGAGATGGTGCAGTATATTAACTTTTACTTAACTTGGTATGAGTTTTGAAAATCCAGTTTTTGAAAGCCTGATAGGGCTTATAATTATATAATCATATCATAATGTCAGAATATTTCTGGTTACTCCAGACCTAAAGCTTTCCTTTGATGCCACTAGTTCTGTCAACAGACCTATTACAAGCACATTTATGTTTCAGGGGATAATGCTTAGTGATAGACATCAAGATGAATATGATGTGATTTCTACTGTTGGTGGAGCTTACAAAAGCATGCACAAGGCAGATACCTAAATAGGTAATGCCCTTATAGAAATACTGCATTCATCCTGAATTTTCATCTGCAGCATGAGTCTAATAATATTGGCCAAGAATTTTGGAGTCAGATCGAAGTATGTAAAACAGTTTCATGAAGTATTAATCCTAAGACTTTAATTAATTATGAAACCTAACTTCCATAGTTGTCATGAGGCTTCATATGAGAACATATGGAAATTACTACCCACAATAAGAACTTTAAAAAAATGTTGGTTCTCTTCCTTTCTCTCCCTGATATTTCACAGCATTTTTGGAATTTAAAAATACTTTTAAGAAGATGAAAATCCTGATTTATAAATCACAGAGTAAAATGTCCAAGTCCGGTAGTACAATTGCTACAGTGTTTACTAGCCTATACAGTAATTTTATCCTGTTTCTTCCACTGTAAACAGTTTTCAGTCTAAAAGAGCTGTGGGATGGTGGATCATCTATACAAGCTGGATCTTTCATTATCACTTAACGCTGACCACAACTTGCTTTGAAGTTGAATCCTACATGAATTTCATAAGCTATGTTGCTGCAGGAGGGCATTTCCAAGCTGGTCCAATGATGGTAATTTAGAAATAATCTTCCTTTATTTTTCCTTTGTTTTCCTGTTCACTAAGTCTCCCTTTGTTCAGAGTGTGCTTAGCAGGAATTTTCAGCAAATTTAAAAAATCCATTCAGAAAACTCACTTGATGGAGGGAAAAGCTGAAAGCCTAAGAACATTTGAGAAAATTCCATGGGCTAGTTCAGAACTTGCTTATACCTCTGACCTAATTACCAACAAGTCCTTGCCTATTAAGTGAGTAAATAATTATCTCAAAGGTGACTTTGGGTTCTAAAATTTCTTTATTTAAAGTGAATGAAGTTTTATTAAGAGATTAAGCTTTTTAATGATATTAGCAGTAAATAAAACCTTAATCTGTCCTTTAGAAATTCATTTCAAGGTATTCATTTATGCCTTCAGTATTCATCAAAGCTCTAAGTTGTACAGATCTCCCTAGACTTATGATGGAGTTATGTTACAATAAACCCATCTTAAGATGGAAATATCACAAGTCGAAAATGCATTTAATACACCTAACCTACTGCACATCATAGCTTAGCCAAGTCTATCTTAAACGTGCTCAGAACATTTATATTAGCCTACGTTAGGCAAAATCATCCAACGCAAAGCCTATTTTATAAAAAAGTGTTGAATATCTCATGTAATTTATTGAATACTATATTGAAAGTGAAAAACAGAATGGTTGTATGGATACAGATTGGCTGTAAGTGTATCGGTTGTTTACCCTCGTGATCACATGGCTGTGAACTGTAGCTCACTGCCACTGTCCACCATCATGAGAGAGTATCATACTGGATATTGCTAGCCTGGGAAAAGATCAAATTTCAAAATTCAAAGTAAGGTTTCTACTGAATGTGTATTGCTTTCACACCATTGTATAGTCAAAAACTTGACCCATTGTAAGTCAGGGACCATCTGTACCTAATCCATGGAGTAAAGCATCTTTAAAGGAGTGTGCCTTTGGCATTTTTAACCTAGGTTCACGATATTGGTGAAATGTTTCTAGCTGATAAAATGTTATCATTTATCATTTAATGATTAAAATGTAATGATAAAAATTCACTAACCCTCTTCACCTCAGCCTAGTGTAAGGAATGAAATCCAATGTTCTATGAATTTTAGTTGTAGTTTTAATGAAAATTCTTATTTGTCCTCAGTCTAAATTCTTTTTTTTTTTTGATGAGGAAGATTGATCCTGAGCTAACATCTGTTGTCCATCTTCTTCTTTTTTATTTGAGGAAGGTTGTCCCTGAGCTAATATCTGTGCCAGTCTTCCTCTACTTTGTATGTAGGACACCACCACAGCATGGCTTAATGAGCAGTTTATAAGTCCGTGCCTGGGATCCGAATCCACAAACCCAGGGCTGCTGAAGCAGAGTGTGTGAACTTAACCACTACACCACAGGGCTGGCCCCCTCAGTCTAAATTCTTAATCTAAGCCCATCTTAAATTCTTTCCAACACAGAACTCCTGAGTTGCTTTGGATAACCCAATACACACAAAAATTAACATTAAAAATGGTAGCCAGAGTCAAGTTTAGATAGTCCTCTCAAAGAGGTCCAGTTGAGATGAAGAAACAGTTAAGAGAATAATAATAGCTAACACACCAGGCACTATTTTAAGTGTCATTCATAAATTCCTTTAATCCTTATAATTATCCTATGAATTAGGTACTTCATTAATGTCCCCATGTTACAGATGAAGAAAGTTGAGGTAGTTTCCCAAGGTTACACTGCTATGAAAGAGTCCAGTTACAAACCTAGCGGCCAAACACTACTTTACAAGGGCTCTCTCTGTGTGAGACAAATGTACCTTGGCAGGGGAGACATGCTGCAGATGGATCCCTCGGCGAATCAGGGAAGGCTGGGATGGAGTCTTGGGGAGGCGGGTCTGGTGTGACGTCATCAAGACCCTGCCGCAGCCATTGACTTCCCGAATAGAGGGAGACAGTGACTCGGGCCGACAAGGCTACAACGGAGGGAGGGCGAGGAGGCGGGCCTGAGGCCCCTCGGCCAATCGGAGGGGCTGGGGCGGGGCCTGGGGGGGGGCCCTGCTGCGCGGCGGAGCCCTAGAGGTACCGCGCGGGAAAGCGAACTCGTCCAGTGTGCAGAGCGTTCTCAGCCCGGCCGTCTGCCTGTCGCGCGTCTTCAGGCCTTCGGGTGAGGACAGGCGGCGCCGCCCGAGCCAGAGGACTGTGGGGACGGGAGGGCGCGGCGGCCGCGGGGCGGGGGTGTCGCGCCTTCAGGAACTGGAAGGGCCGGTTGGGGACTGGCGTTTCGTAGCGGCGCCTCCTGGCCAGTCGGCCCCTTTGTCTGCGGGGCGCCGCCTTCTGCGCGCCACGCCGGGGCTCCCGGGTCGGTCCCCGGAAGGCCCGAGGGCGCGGCCCCCGGAGCGGCCCGTTGGCGGTGGCTGCTGGTCTGAGGCTGCGAGGATGGGGAGTGGGGCAGCCGCCCGGAGTGGGCCCTCTGGGGCTGCCCTGCGCGCTCTCCCCCTGGGCCGATAGGTTAAGCTGCGCGCCGGTCAACGATGATGCTTATTTTACAACGTTGAGAAAACCGGCCTCTGCACCCAACCGTGTTATTGTTTATTAGTCCCGGTTTCCCCACCTCTGGAGGTCGGCGTCCGATCTCTTGTCAGAGGAGGGTTTTAGGGTGACCTCGACGGAAGGGGTGCATATTGGGGACTTCTGGCTGCTTTAGGGGGCCTCTCTGTTATACTCTGAGCGCTAGAAGTGTCTTAGCCCGCCAGGGTGGGGCCAGGCGCGCGCGTGAGAGCCCTGCTTTCCAATCTCTTGGGTCTCCCATTGGCTCCTCTGGACAAACCCGGAAATGGTCATAGGGCTCCTCATCTTCTGTCCTCTCCCCTTGCAGAGAAAACATGGTGAAATAAAACTCAACTCTATTTGGTTTATCCCTTTCTGCTGAAGTCCTTGGTCTGATACTAATTAGCTGTGCCATCTTAACGGCGTTTACAAACCTGTAAGTGCCATGGGAGCTAATACCAGATTAAATCCCTCTCTCTCCTATTGTAGCTCCTTGATCTACTGTCTTTCGGCTGATGAAATGCAAAGAAAGTAGTACAACTTATGCCACCCTTTTTTGTGTGCTGCTCCCAACCCCCCCAAGAAAAATGCTTCCAAAAAGTAGTTGAATACAACGTGAAGGTGCTCAAATAATGCTATCTACTGTTAAAAATTCATTAGCTGCTTCAACCCAGTCCTTGTTTTTTTGCCTATCTCTATCTGTTCTTGTGCTTCTATCACCTTCATTTGACTTTTGCTGTGATTTTAAAAGAATCGGACATATTGACTGGGTTTTGGAGCATCTTGGTTTCTAGTGCATCCTAATTCAATGGCTTTTACTACCTATCAGAAATGGGGTAATGATGTGGAATTCAAAGTATTCTAATAAAAACATAACTTTTCTAATATGTGTACTGTTTTCTTGATGAAAATCAGCAGGTAAAATACACATTGTTATTAAATGTGAGAATTTTTGCCTATGATCCCTTAGTATGTCAACTATTCTGCCAGTTAAGTTAAAAAAAATTTTTTTTCAGTCTTTCTTTTAGTCAAGATTAGTGCTAAGCCAGACTTGTCTGAAGTGGAGAAGTTTGACAGGTCAAAACTGAAAAAAGCTAATACTGAAGGAAAAAATGCTCTCCCCTTGAAAGAAAGTCAGTCCTGGGACAAGGAGTTTCTAGTGGAGAAAAACGATGGTGAACATTCATAGGTTCAGTACATTAACTCTTCTAGTGAATTATGACACAAAGTAAGCAATAATTACGGTACCACTGTATTTAGTGCAACAGTTAAAAATATCAAAAACTTGACTTCTTAGATTATATAAATGGTTCTCACATGATAGACCCAAGAAGTAACGGGGGAATGAAAAATTAGTTTCTTGTTGGAAAATAACTAAAATTCACATTACAACCAATTTTGGAATATTGGATTTAGCCTTAGAAAAATCTTAATTTTGTCCTTTTTTATGGTTATTTGGCATTTTCTGCATCTAGCAATTTGGGTCCATGATTTCATTCCTAAAGAACCACATAAACTGAAGTTTTGGCTTTCTCTACCTCATAACAAGATAAAGCAGAGAAAAAGTTTAGATCTTGGGTGTGTTCAAGGCTCCCTCACTCAGAAGATGAGTTTTGCCTTTGGGAGTTACAGCCTGAGGGAGAAACTCCAAGCATATTCACCAAACCGAGGGGCAGCTTTTGTCATGTCAGTGTTATTTGAGAGTTCCAAAGTTAGTCAAAATGGAAAGAGTGTAACTTCCTAATTATATAGTTATAGATAAATATGAAGAAAATACTTCTCTTGCTCCCCAGTCCCAGAATAATTTATGGAAAAAATGGCAACAGCATATCTCTATGTCTCAAATGGGAAAAAACACAGTTGATGTAGATTCTAGTGAATGTTCAGTTGGTTAACATGCACACACACACCCGATGGAGGATTTATGGTTAGTGCTTTGGCATTTGAAAGTTAAAGCAGTTATGGCAGCCTTCGATGAACTGGCAAAGAGCTCCTTTGGAAGAAACTGAGTTTAATCTTAGTAAAATACCCTCTTAATGATTTGTTATGTTTGTTTTTTTCCCAGCTATCCAGCAGGAGAAAAAGTGTGTTCAGACATCATAAAATGGGCATCTCCCAAGGTCAAATTTCAACATTGCTTGAGTGTCTTGGTTTTAAGCTTATTTTTTTGTGAACTTTTCTGTTGTCTTCTCACCTATACTCCCTGGCTAAGAGGTCAGGGGTAGCTAGTGTTCCCTTAAGTTCATTTTAAAACTTTCCATTGGTGCATAAATTGCAGCTGGAAGATGCTGTCAATATTCTCACCATCGATGACCTTTGTTTGTGTAGTCCTTGAATCCCCAAAGGATTAGCCACTTTAAAATTTCTACAGTGCATGTATCCATTGTTCATAATCTTCATGGAGTGGCATGTATTTGCAGTTTCTCACAGTTTATTTTCATTTCTAATATAGAAATAAAATAATAAATATAATCATTACATTGAGACTCCTGTGGTCCATTCTTGGTCTTCTAAGGAATGAAAGTACACAAGGGAACTCTTTTCAGCCAAACAAAAGGGTTGCAGGAAAGCCACTTTAGCAGATTAGTCACATGGGAAAGGCTCCCCTCTGTCTAGGTCCAGTGGGTTCTGACTTGGGTATGCTAGGTGCTTTTTCTGTAATGATGGAATCATAGAATTAGAGAACCTTGGGAGAGGAGGTAATGTGGACCTTACCTCAGAAATGAGGAAATGAAAACACAGGGTCTGAAGTTATCTTCTAAGGTGAATAAGGTCTGGAATTTAATCTGGGCTCTCTTGTTTTCTGGAAAGTGTTTTCAACTTAACGGGAGGAGACACCCAAGGCTGGGGTTGGATAGGGAAGGGCCCAGGAGGCACTTGCTAACACACACTGTACTAAGCACATCACATCTTCTGTTGAACATAATAAACTCAGATATCTAATATCTGCTAATGAGCTGCAGTACTGAACCTCTTGTTTTGTTCTTCTCCTGAACAGAGTTCACTGTCTTATGAACCAATTTACTTTTGGAGTTCATGGTGAGCACAAGGAACACATATAAATGGGAGTGTCTCCATCCTTGCCCTTAAATAATACTTTTATCAATTTCAATTTATAAAAATCAATCACCTATAAGCCCACCAATTAGAAGTGTTAGCATTTTGTATGTATAACCATCCAGACTGTGATCTATTAATATACATATCTTTTCCTACAAAAGGAGTTAAATGCTGTTTGTACCTATTTGGAACCTTAAATATTATCTTACTACCCCCTATCTAATGACTTACATATTTAGGTAACCACAGGAAGTGGAGGCTGTTTTCTTTGCTAGAGCATAAACTTCCACAAGCAAAACAGTAGGTGGGACAACTCTGATCAATTGTCAATGAGGTGACACAATTACAGGGCTTAGTGTAGCTAAAGGATTTGAGATTTGGAATAATCATGTTGGTCACCAATACTTACCTCTTGCTTGAAATAATTGTCCAGTAGTTACTTAGCCCCTTGCAGTGACCTGCAGTGACTGTGCCCAAACTTGCCTCCTTGTAGCTTCTATTTAATAGTCCTACAACTGTATGCTGGAAACTCACACAGCATAGTTAATCCCTCCTCCAGTATTTGAAGTTAACTGTTGAATGCCTGCTCCGACACCTTTTTAAGTCTTCTGATGACATTTCTCCAATCCTTTGGACCCAGGTTACACACATGGGGAACCATCCTGAGGTTGGACAGTAACTCCTGTTGTTCAGTTGCATCTGGTAACCATTCTTTTCATTAATGTATTGATTAATCCACCCTGAGTGGTGTAAGTGCTAAACTGAGTCGGAGCAGACGAGAGATACATGGCAGGAGATGAAAGACTTGTAGCTGCTAAGTGAGTACTCGTACAGATATAAGATGAGAGAAATAATTACCCACTTGAAGAAATATTTACCCTGCATTTCCTAAATATATAATATAGGGATGCTCTTCTAATCACTAGATTCACTTGTCTGTCCAACAAGGGGTGGATTTTTTACCAATAAGCCCACTATAAGCATTGAGATTTAGGGTCCTGAATCAATTTATGAATTGCAAACCTGGAGGAGCAATGTCATCATCAATCCCCCTCATAAGAAGACCAACTAGCAACTATCCACAGACAAGACACCAGTGTGAAAAATCCCAGAACTGGGGATGAGGCTGAAGCCACACCTGGGCCACAGTGACCAAAAAGGACTGCATTAGAAGGGTAAGAGGAGCAGCTACACTCTGATTGCAGAGTCCCTCCCCCAGGTTGGTAAAGTGCTACACCAAGAGGGACCATCTGGGCTTACAGTTTCCCTTCAGGGAAAAAGAGAGCCAAAGATGGACATCCAGCTTCCCCAGTGTCAGGGAACACTTCCTAGGAGGCCAACATGGGTCTCACCTCATAAGGATCACTGGTGAAATCTGCAGGGCTGCACCACTCAAGGGCAGATAGAGACAGAGAAGGGAAGCAGGGCTTACAACAACGGGTGCTCAGCTCTAGGCAGACTGCATTCCTGCTTACAGTGGTGCCTGAGTAGAGATCCTAGCCAGTGCCTCTGCTCATCTGTAGAGCTGAGCTGGTGGCCATTTCTGGCCAAGGAGCTTGGTTGGCAGTTCTGCCTGATTTGAGTCCTCAGCCAATGAGCCATATGGGATGTGGAGGCCCTTTTATAGCCTTTCCTGGGCAGGAAAGAAAATTTGCAGCCCTAGACAACTGCTGAGTGTAGCCTCTAGTCCCATCTGACCAAGAGGCCTGGCTAGAGAAGCTGGACAGCAGTAGAGCCCATCCTACAGCCTTGCTTGATTGAGGAGTCAAGCCAGCAGCCCTGCCCAATTGCTAAATATAGCCTCTGGTCTCACAAAACCAGAACAATTAACCTGGGCAGTCTTGGAGCCCAGCCTGTGGTACTGCCCAGGTGCAGAGCCCAGCCTACAGTCCTGCCCTACGTCAGAGCCCAGCCTATGGTCCTGCCCAATTTTTGAACACAGCTTGCAGCCTCAACCAGGCAGGGAGCCAAGCCAGTGACCTTACCCAACAGTGGAGCACACCAGCAGCCTTCCTGGTCATGAAGCCCATCCTGCAGCCCCACCTAACTTTGGGACACAGCCTGCAGCCCAGACTGATCACAGAGCACAGCCAGAGGCCCTGTCTGACCATGAAGCCCTGCCTGTGGCTATTCCTAAACACAGAGTTCAGCCAGTGGCACCATCTGGTCAAGAAGCATGAATGGATAGCCTGAGACTCCACCCAACCAGGAGTGATTGTGGAGTCCAGCCTGTAGCCCCACCTAATTGCAGAGTCCAACCAGTGGCACCACAACCTGTGTCAGGGAACACAGCCTGTGGCCTCACCCAACCAGAGGTGATTGCGGAGCTCAGCCTGTGGCCCTACCTGACTGCAGAGCACAGTCAGCATTCTTACCCAACCAGGAAGTCCACCCAGTGGCACTGCTTGAATGTGGAGCCCAGCAAGCAGTCTCAACCAAATGTGGAGCCCAGGCAGCAACACCTTTCCTGGCCTCAGTGCAAGAGCAGTGGCCTCACCCAACTAGAGACCCTGATAGCAAGACTCACCTTCTCATGGATGCTGCCAGCTGACCCATCCAGTGCCCCAAGTTGGCTGACTGGTGAAGGTCTTTCTCTGCCAAAGTGAACTGTAAATTCTGGAAGAGAAGATAGCTTACCAAAATGTGCAGATACTTGTGAAAAGAATCAAGCATCACAGAGAATCATGTAAACATGACACTGCCAAAGGAAACTAATAAAGCTCCAATAAGTGACCCAAAAGAAATGAAGAACTATGAACTATCTGACAAAGAATTCAGAATAATCCTCTTTAAAAAATTCAGTGAATTATTAGAACACCTAGACAGACAACTAAGTGACATTAGGAAAAACAATGAATGAAGAAAATGAAAAGTTCAACAACAACAACAAAAATAGAAACCATCAAAAAAATCAAACAAAAGAATACAATAATTGAACTGTAAAATTGAATAGAGAGCTTCAACAACAGACTTTACCAAGCCAAAGAAAGAATCAGTGAACCAGAAGATAAGCCACTTGAAATTAACCCATCAGAGAAGCATAAAGAAAAAAGAATAAAAAAAGAATGGAGATACCTATGGGCCTTATGGGACACCATCAAGGGAAACAATATATGCATTATGGGGTTTGCAAAAGGAGAAGAGAAAGACAAAGTACAGACAGTCTATGTAAAGCAGTAATGGCTGAAAGCTTTCCAAACTTGAGAAGAGAAATGGACGTTCAGATTCATGAAGCCCAAAAGATCCCAAAAAGGTTGAACTCAAAAAGAGCTACACTGAGACACATTATAATTAACTTGTCAAAGTCAAAAACAGAAAGAATCCTGAAAAAGCAAGAGAAAAAAGACTTATCACATACAAGGGAGCCCCTATAAGACTATGAGCAGATCAACAGAAACTTTGCAGACCAGGAGAGAATGGGATGATATATTCAAAATATTGAAAGGAAAAAACTGTCAACCAAAAATACTACACCTGGTAAAGCTGTAGTTCAGAGATGAAGGAGAGAGAAAAATTTTCCCAAACAAACAAAAGCTGAGGGAGGTCATCACCACTACATCTGCTTTACAAGAAATGCTAAAGGATGTTTTTCAAGCTGAAATAAAAGGATACTAATTAACATCATAAAAACACATGAATGTGCAAAACTCACTGGTAATGGTAAATATACAGTCAAAGTCAGATTCTCCAATATTGTGAGAGTGATTTGTAATTCACTTACAACTATAGTTTAAAAGTTAAAAAACAAACATATTAAACATAACTGTAACTTCAATAATTTTTATTTGACACATAGTATAAAAAGATGTAAATTGTATCATCAATAAACTAAAATGTGAAGGGAGGAGAAGTAAAAGTAGAAAGTTTCTGTATGCTATTGAAGTTAAGTTGTTATCAACTTATAATAGGATGTTATGAATATCAGCAGATATTTTATGAAAGCCTCATGGTAACAACAAATGGAAAACATGCAGTAGATACACAAAAGATTATGATAAAGGAATCAAAGCATAATGTTGCACAAAGTCATCAAATCACCAGGGAAGACAGCAAGAGAGGTAGCAAGGAACAAAGGATCTACAAAGCAGTCAGAAAACAATTAACAAAATGATAATAGTACATCCTTAGTCAACCCTGGTGGTCAAGTGGTTAAGATTCAGTGTTCTCACCACTGCAGCCTGAGTTTGTTTCTCAGTTGGAGAACTACACCACCCATTTGTCAGTTGTCATACTGTAGTGGTTGCATGTTGCTGTGATGCTGACAGCTATGTCACTGGTATTTCAAATAACAGCAGGGTCATCCATGGTGGACAGGTTTCAGTGGAGCTTCCAGATTAAAACAGACTAGGAAGAAGGGCCTGGCTACTGCTTCCAAAAAATTGGCCATGAAAACCCTAGGAATAGCAGTGGAGCATGTCTGGTACAGCACCGGAAGATGAATGGATGGCACAAAAAGACTTGGCAGGGTTTTGCTCTGCTGTGCACAGGGTTGCTAGGAATGAGAATTGATTCAATGGCACCACCAACAACAATAGTATGTCTTTACTTATTAATAGTTATTTTAAATTTAAATGATTAAATTCTCTAATCAAAAGACATAGAATGGCTGAATGGATAAAAAACAAGATCCAGTGAGCCAGCCCCAGTGGCTTAGTGGTTAAGTCTGGCATGCTCCACTTCAGCAGCCTGGGTTCAGTTCCCAGGTATGGACCTACACCACTCATCTATTAGTGGTCATGCTGTGGTGGCAGCTCACATACAAATAGAGGAAGATTGGCAGTGGATGTTAGCTCAGGGTGAATCTTCCTCAGCAAAAACAAAAACAAAAGCAAACAACAACAGCAAGAACAACAAATACAAGATCCAATGATATGCTGCCTACAAGAGATTCACCTTAGCTTTAAGGACGCATAGACTGAAAGTGAAGGAATGGAAAAAGATATTTCAAGCAAATGGCAACCAAAAGAAAGCAAGCATAGTTATATAAGATGAAATAAACTTCAGGCCAAAAATGGTCAAAAGAGAAAAGGAAGGGCATTATATAAGGATAAAATGATCAATTTGTCAAGAAGATATAACAATTCTAAACATTTATACACCTAACATACGAGCACCTAAATATATAAAGCAAATGCTAACAGAACTAAAAGGAGAAATAAGTAGCAATACAATAATAGCTGGAGAATTTAATACCTCATTCTCAACAATGGACAGATCATCCAGACAGAATGTCAATAAGGACACAGGGGATTTGAACACTAAAGACCAAACAGGCCTAATAGACATATACAGAACATTCCATCCAACAGCAGTAGAATATACATTCTTCTCAACTGCACATGAAACATTTTCTAGGTTAGATCATATGTTAGGCCACAAAATAAGTCTCAACAAATTCAAGAAAAAACAAATTATATGAAGTAAGTTTTTCAGCTACAATGGTATGAAACTAGAAATGCATAACAGGAGTAAAGCTGTAAAATTCACAAATACATGGAAATTAAATATCACATTCCTGAACAACCAACAGATCAAAAAAGAAATCAACAGTAAAATTTAAAAAAAACTTAAACAAAAATGGAAATCCAACATACCAAAACTTATAGGATGCAGCAAAAGGAGTTCTAAGAGGGAACTTTATAGCAATAAATGCATACATCAAGAAGAAAGCAAGATCTCAAATGAACAACCTAACTTTAAACCTCAAGGAATTAGAAAAAGAAAAACAAACTAAGTCCAAAGTTAGCAGAAGGAAATAAAGATTAGGCAGAAATAAGTAAAATAGAGAATAGGAAAACAATAGAAAAGATTAACAAAACTTAGAATTTGTTATTTGAAAGTATGCACAAATTTGACAAACCTTTAGCTAGACTAACCAAGAGAAAAAGAGAGAGAACTCAAATAAATAAAATTATAAATTAGAGGGAAGACAATATATCTGATATCACTGAAATACAAATGTTCATAAGAGATTACTATGAGTAATTATATGCCAGAAAATTGGACAATTTAGAGGAAATGGTAAAATTCCTAGAAACATACAACCTACCAATACTGAATCATGAAGAAGTAGAAAATCTGAACAGACCAACAATGAGTAAGGGGAATAAATAAGTAATTAAAAACCTCTTTAAAAAAGAAATCCCAGGAACAGATGGTTTCGCTGGTTAATTCTACTAAACATTTAAATAAAAATGAATGCCAATTATTTTCAAACTCTTCCAAAAAATAGAAGAGGATGGTCACTCTCACATTCATTTTATGAGGCCAGCATCCTGATACCAAAGCCAGATAAGGACATTACAAGAAAATAAACCTCAGACCAACATCCCTCATGAATATAGATGCAGACATACTCCACAAAATACTAGTAAACTGAATTCAACAGCACATTGAAAGGATCACACACCGTGATCAAGTGTGATTCTTCCGTGGGATGTAAGGATGGTTCAATATATGCAAATAAATAAATGTAATGCATCACATTAATAGAATGAAAGATAAAAATCACTTGATCATCACAATACATGCACAGAAAGCATTTGACAAAATTTAACATCCATTCATGATAAAAACTCTCAACAAATTTGGTATAGAAGAAAAGTACCTCAACATAATAAAGGTCAAATATATTACAAGCCCACAGATAGCATCATATTCAATGGTGAAAGGTTGAAAGGTTTTCCTCTAGGATTGGGGAAAAAGACAAGGGTTCCCACTCTTATCACTCCTATTCAACATAGTACTGGAAGTCCTAGCCAGAGCAATTAGTCATGAAAAAGAAATAAAAGGCATCCAAATTGGAAAGGAAGTAGTAAAATTATCTCTGTTTGCAGATGACATGATCTTACGCATAGAAAACCCAAAAAACTCCACCAAAAAAAAAAAAAAAACTTGTTAGAACTAATCAACAAATTCAGTGAAGTTTCAGGATACAAAATCAACAACAAAAATCAATTGTTTTTCTATACACTAACAATGAAATATCTGAAAAAAAGAAAACAATCACATTTACAATAGCATCAAAAACAATAAAATACTTAAATTTAAACAAGGAAATGAAAAATCTATACAGTTAACACTAAAATACAGTGATGAAGGAAATCAAAGACACAAATAAATGGAAAGATGTCATGTGTTCGTGGATTGTAAGAATCAATATTATTAAAATGTTGATACTACCCAAAGCCATCTATAGATTCAATTCAATCTGTATCAATATTCCAATGACATTTTACTCAGAAATAGAAAAAACAATTCTAAAATTCATGTGGAGCCACAAAAGACCCCAAATAATGAAAGCAATCCTGAGAAAGAACAAAGCTGTAGGCGTCACACTTTCTGATCTCACAGTATATTACAAAACTATGTAATCAAAACAGTTGGTATTGACACAAATACAGACACATAGACCAATGGAACAGAATGAGATACAAGAAAAAAACCCATGCATGTACTGTGAACTAATATTTGACAAGGGAGCCAAGAATATAAAATAAGAAATAGGTAGTCTCTACAATAAATGACATTAACAAAAATGGATAATCCTGTGGAAATGAATGAAATTACATCCCTATCTTATGTCACTTACAAAAACTAACTTGAAATGAATTAAAGACAATGTAAAATCTGAAACCGTAAATCTTCTAGAAGATATAGGGAGCAATATTATTCACATTGATCTTGGCAAAGATTTCCTAGATATGACACCAAAGCACAAGCAACAAAAACAAAAGAGAACAAGTAGGACTACATCAAACTAAAACGTTTCTGAAGAACAAAAGAAATGGTCAACGAAATGAAAAGATAACATACAGAACTGGAGAACTGGAAAAAATATATATTTTTTTAAAGATTTTAGTTTTTCCTTTTTCTCCCCAAAGCCCCCCGGTACATAGTTGTGTATTCTTCGTTGTGGGTTCTTCTAGTTGTGGCATGTGGGACGCTGCCTCAGCGTGGTCTGATGAGTAGTGCCATGTCCGCGCCCAGGATTCGAACTAACGAAACACTGGGCCGCCTGCAGCGGAGCGCGCGAACTTAACCACTCGGCCACGGGGCCAGCCCCTGGAAAAAATATTTTTAAAGTGCATATGTGATAAGGGGTTAGTGTCCAAAATGTATAAAGAACTCATACAACTCAATAGCATAAAAGCAAATAATCCACTGAAAAAAAATGGGCAAAGGACCTGAATTGACATTTTTCCAAAAAACATAATCAAATGGTCAATAGGTACATGAAAAGGTGCTCAACATCACTAATTATTAGGGAAATGCAAATCAAAACCACAATATTACCTCATACCCATTAAAAGGGCTATTATCAAAAGGACAAGTGATAACAAGTATTGGCAAGGATGTCTAGAAAAGGGAACCCTTGCTCATGTTGGTAGGAAGGTAAATTGGTACAGCCACTATGGAAAATAGCATAGAGGTTTCTCAAAAAATTAAAAACAGAAATACCATATGATCCAGCAATTCCATTTCTTGGCATATATCCAAAGAGAATGAAATCACAATCTCGAAGAGATATGTGCACCGCTATGTTCATTGCAGCATTACTTATAATAACCAAGACCTGAAAACGACCTGTGTCCATCGATAGATGGATGGATAAAGAAAATGTGATACCCAATAGTATATTATTTAGCCATAAAAACAAGGAAATCCTGCCATTTGTAGCAACATGGATGAATCTTGAGGGCATTATGCTAAGTGAAATAAGTCAGACAGAGAAAGGCAAATACTGTATGATCTCACCTAGATGTGGAATCTAAAAAAACTAAACTCATACAAAAACAATGGATTGATGATTCCAGGGGCCAGGTTGGGGTGGCATGTGGGAGAAATGAGTAAAGGTGGTCAAAGGGTACAAACTTCCATTTATAAGATGAATGAGTTCTGAAGATTTAATGTACAACATGGTAACTCTAGTTAAAAATACTGTATTGTACATTTGAAAGTTGCTAAGAATGTAGAACTTAAAACTTCTCACCAGGAAAAAATGTAACTATGCAAGGTGATGGTTGTGTTAACTAACAGTACGGTGGTAATCATTTCACTATATATACATATATCAGATCATTATATTGTAAACCTTAAACTTACACAATATTTTATGTCAATTATATCTCAATAAACTTGGAAAAATTGCAGAACTGACATTACTAAGGCCTCATTGTAGCACTTACATTTATGGGAAAGAAAAAAGTTAACTTGATGGCAGAGCCTAGAGCAGAACTAGAGCATGCTGCATGGAGGAGCTACACTTGCTAAGTGAATAAACTTAAGACCCAGAGAGGAAAAGAGACATTTTTTGAGATCACACAGGGAAAGTTGCCACTCAATAGGAAAAGAAGGTAATTTAGGACAATGTACAAGACTTCACTCAGGTGTTTGATTATTATTTGCGAATATATGTAGTAGAACTTTTTAAAGTGTGGTCCCTGAGCCATGAGCATGAGAATCACTCCTAGTGATTAATGAGTATTCCTGGGCCTCACCCCCAGAGATTTAGATTCAGTGAGGCCGAGGGATGTCCTTGTGTCATAGTCTTGCAAAGTGATGGTGTATATATGACCACTTGTCTCCTTTTACGATGTGTGACTCAATGTTTTGTTTCCAACATCTATGTTCTGAGTCTCTTTCATGTAGAATCTTTGCTTCCTGGAAATTGGCAAATATTATTGATGTCTTGAGAGGAAACTGATGGAGTAATTAGTCTGCAGGCCTTTACCTTAGATCACTTAATTTCCAGATGTGGTCTCTGGACTAGCAGCATCAGCGTCACCAGGAAACTTGTTATAAATACAAACTCTCTGGCCCCACCCTAGATCTGCTAAATTAGAAACGGGAGGAGCGGCCCAGTAACCTGTGTTTTAACATGCCTTCCAGATGATTGTGATGCACATTCAAATTTAAGAATCACTGCTGCAGATAAATTATTCACCACTGAATATGCTTTCAGGACTAGGCTAGGACAGACTCTTGGGAAAGGATTCTTCAATTCAGCTCACATTTGTCAAGAGCCTATTAAATCTAAGGGTCTGTGTAGGGAACATGGGAGATAAATAAGAGCGAGATCTTGTCCTTCAGGGACCTAAAGTCTCACAGAAGGGATAAAATAAGAATGCAAATGAGTGACTTAGTGATCAAAAAGAGTGTGTGAAGATCTTAAGGAAAGTGGGCTCAAAGGAGGGAGAGCCACATTTTGGGGTGTGCCTTCAGCCTTTGCAGGTCCTTGTGCTGTAATGTTCTCCTGATCCTACAAGGTGCACTGACCTAGAACGATCCACGGGCAGAGTACCCTTGTTAGAGGGGAGAAGTGAAGTAAAAATTAATAAACTCTTTAGTGGGTCATCAGAGGGAAAATGTGTATTGCACATGCTTCAACTGTCACGAGTTTCTATACAGCTAGGTTTTCGAACTCAGATGTATTTTCACAAAGGCTGGACCTGAATTGTAAGGGGACAAGGAATAGGTAAACAGAGAACTAGCGGAGGCAGAAATAGATGTGGGGGAGAATAGAAAGGAGCTGCATCATCATCATCATTATTATTACATAAACAAAAAGAATATGAACATTCCTTCCTTTGATCTCTTTGCTTTACATGAAGGGTGGGGCCAGGCAGGAATGATGTGGTTCTGTCTTCTGAATCAAGCCCTGAGCTTTTCTACCTACTTCAGAGCCCTATGTTTCCCACTCTGAAGTAGGTTTTGTTAGAATTGCCCGTGGATGTAAAGGCTTTTTATTGGTACTTGGCTGTCCCAGTGGCCTGAACCTAATTCACTCTGATCATCCTGTTGCACACATGACAGTTTAGGTCTAGTTTTCTGTGAACCTAGAGACAGCATTGGAGCAACGATTGGAATCCAGTCTCCTTCCCTCAGCCCAGCTCAGACTGTATCTGTGCACAGTACGTTTGCCAGGCTTCAGCTCACCACCTCTATTTCTGTGGTCTGCCTTGTAATTGATAGCAACTTCCACAGCTTAAATGCTTATCTTCTCATCTGCGTCCTTTGCAAAGGTAGCTGAATTACTTGAGCAGTGATTTTACACATTTATCCCATCAGTTTACACTGAGAAAACTGGACTTAGTTACCAAGAACATAAAAGGGTAAAATGTCTTAAAGAAATAATATTCTGGAAGTTAACCAAAGGAGAAAAAGCAATCAAACAATTTCATGTCTGCTTCATCTTTGTAAAAGATCAAAAAATCTCGTTTAGTATCATGACTTAAAATCTCTATGAAATGGCACAGGCACGTGAGTTTTATAAATACCCTAGAGTTTAACTAATGCACATTCACACCTAACAGGAATATCTTGCCCTGGTCTCTTAAATGCATTAAAATATATTTGATTATTGGCTCTCCAACTCCCTATCTGTATGATCTTGAGCAAACGATGATATTTTGTGGTTCGGTTTCCTCACTCATAAAAATGGAGATAATACTATTTATTTCACAGGGGTGTCATGAAAGGTAATTGAGATATTCTCCATTTAGTGCTTAACACAGTGCCTTGCACAGTTGCCATTTAGTCGATGGTGACTCTTAGTACTTCAAAAATGCCTGGTTTAAACAATACCAACTGACACAGGAGTGTCAGCTATAAGGATGGTGAGGAAAGGGAGTCCAATAAACTGCAATGTTAGAGGTAGAGTAAGTTCCAGTTCATTCAATCTTCTGGTTAATAGGTGCCACATGGATTACCAATGTTCAAGAAATTGTTATTTTCAGTAATAATAGTTATAATTAAGCCCTTCACTGAATATTTTGTTCTCCCCAGTAATGCCAAATGGTAAGGAAACATCTCTAAAGAGCCAGAAAAGAATGCAGGCAGAATTGTGTGGAAACTAATTAGAGATAAGAGCATTGATTGATGAGATCACCAATTCCTCTGACGTATAACTGGATATTCTACATGTGGGAGCAGTATTTAGGTTTCTGCAGCAATGTTTACATATAGAGAGCTGCATGTGAATCATCGAGTAATGGCTGTTTTATCCCAACATGAAATCTTTTCCCATTCTCTGCTTCTCATCCTTTCCCCCACCAATTTGCAACACAGTATAATGGACACAATTATGGCACATGGAATGGCTTTGCATATACTTGAGACAGCTATTGCAATGCATAATTGAGCACAGAAAGTGTTGAACTTGCTAACTGCTGCTTAAAAAACTTCTCCAGTGGTTGCACAAGAAAATCAGGTTTACTGTATACTTTTTCAGGAAGGCTGACTTGATGCTGTTGCTTTTACACCTCTGAGCTCATCATAAAGCCTTCAAAGAAAAGATCAAGCTATGGAAGGGCTTGCCGTAAAGGGTTCACTTCAGACTGCCTGGGTATCCATGACATCACAATAGTCTGAGAGAGGATGGCAGAGAGCATTGTTCAAGTGCTTGGGCTTTGGACTCAGACTGACCTGGATTTGAATACATGGTTTTCCATTTACTAGCTGTATCATCTTTGGACAGGTTACATAGTTTCTCTATGTCTTGTCTCCTACCTCATCCAAAAAGTGAAGCTAAAAAGATTCTATACCACAAAGGGTTGTTGGGAGGATGCAATGAAATAAGCAGTCCATGGAGGAAACACATGCTCCCATTCTCATGGGCTTACCACTGAGAAATGGGCAGCCTTGTAGAAAGAGAGGAAAGAAAAATGCAGTTCAGAGGAGGAACCTTTACACAAGAATGCTGGGAGAAGGTTCACGCAGACCAGCAATGCAATGCAGCCTCCAGACAAGGTATAGAGCTAGTGATATGTCTGCATTAATTTGGTACTGTAGGTGGAAGTCAATTCAAAGTGCCCTTCGTGGAGACCACAAGAAGCTTCAAGAAGTCTGATTATTCCTTGCCTTTTAATTGGCTTATACCAAATGGGAGGACTATCCAATAACATTTAACATAATGTGGTTTATTGACAAGCTTTCTTGCATTGCATTTTATCTAATGCGATATTGAGTTTACCCAAGACTTCATTTGAATAAAAGGCCTGTAAATGGGCCCTACCCTGTCACCAGCCACTGTTCTGTCTTTCCAACGTACTGAAAAGGTTTTTCCATGATGCCTGAACCTTCTGCTAAAATTTCTCAGTATAGCAATAAGGGCTCCAAGGAAAATGCTTCCAAAACCCTGAAGGAGTAGAAGCAAAGGAGATGTCATGGAGACAGTTAATTCCATCCATGTCTACAAGGCTCTGAGGCATGTACGCCCTGACATCAGCATTTTATAAAAGGCCATGTGTATAATGAACTCTTTCCTTAATGGTATCTTTCAGCATAGCTCAGGCAAGTCCTTCCACTTGGCCCATTACAAAAGGCTGTTGACCATCACCTTCAAGGAGGTCCATGCAGAGGAACATCTGCTAAAGTCCAGAGAACTGGCCAACCACATCGGTTCTGAGGGCAAAATGTCCAATGCCAAGAAGAAAAGCTGCAAGTGAGCTGGCTTCAGAGGGATCTGAGCATCAGAAACCAAAGAATCTTTTGGAGCCACCTAAGTTTTTCTAATAAGAACTGTAGCCCAGTAGAGTTTTATATACTTCATTTTTTGGACTCATGATGGCTTGATGATTTCAAAATATCTTTAAAAATATCTTTTACAATGAACTAAATATTATCAACTTTAATGTATCTGTAGTTCAATTTGCCCAAAAGGAAATAGTGGGTTTGCTCAAGAATTGATTTGCTAAATAGTGATTTTCTAAATGGTCAGTTATGATATTTTTCTAGGTCAGCTTTTTGAAGGGTCTATAAGGTATAAACTATTTCCATAATAAATTTATTTACCTTTTTTAATTCTCATTTTCTACAAAGTGGGCATTTTCATATATGGCTGGGATTTAGTGCAGAAGCAAATATAGGAATGCAGTGGGCTTCTATAAGTACAGATATTAAAAAGACTTTCAAGTACATAAAGAAATGCTTATTTCCTCATTATTTTTAGGAAATATATTTTTCATGTAAATTTTAAATTTATTTTTACATGATACAATGGACATTTTATTGTAATTTTTAAATGAATTAACAAAAATATTAAAACTTTTCAGCTTCAATAATTAATAAAATAAATATTGGGAGATATAACCCACATAAAATCTCTTTTGTATTCTTCTCACCTTTTTAACTGTAATGCCACAAGGCTGAATAATAAAATAGGTAAAAATTTAGCAGGCTACAGTTCTTATTACGAAAATGTAGGTGCTTCTGAAAAGAGCTGTTGGTTATGAATATTAGGATCTTATAAAAATAACTAATGGAAATTAATATTTAGTAAAATGGTTAAATGTGGTGTTGAACAAAATTCATTATTATCCTATTGCACTAAAAATGTGTTAGGGTAGAATTAAGAATATTTAGTTCATGATAAAAATGTCTTAAAAATCAGCATAATGCCACAAATCAAAAATAAAGTAGATCAATTTAGCAGGTTACAGTTATCGTCCCTTGGCAATCCCTTGAGAGGATAAAGTGGAGATGATGTTGGGTTCAAATGGAGAAAGTAGATACTTCCTTCTCATGCCCCTGGGAGGAGGGTAAGCAAGGAAGGTAGAGTGTTAGAAAACAGAGGGGGATGTTGGGAAGAGGTTCCCCCCAGACTTCTTGCCTCTTCCTCAATTCTCTTCCCACTCGATGCCCTCTCTAGGCTTCCAAGACCTTGGGGTTCACATTTCATTTCTGCTCCAGTTTCATGGCTTTTAATGGCTACTGTTTTATGAAGAAAAAAATGTTTTCAGTTTAGAGGTATTGTTTCTAGACTTTCTCTCACGGGGTCAAGGGACTGGGATGGAGAGGCCTCTCCTGAATGGAGTGGCGCCAGGTGAGGAGGGTATATAACAGCTGGCTGAGAGGATAAATAGCCATTTCTGTCTGATTGGGTTGGGCTTGTGCAGTGGCAGTTCCCTGAGAGGAGCCAATGCTGCCAAGAGAGCAGAATCTTAATATAGGTTCCCTTCTGCCACATTCTGATCCTGCCTGACCCTCAGCCCCACCACACCTTAATATTTTACTTGGGCTCTTTGACTTTGAATGGGAGAGCAATTTCCTCTCTGGTTTCTGTTTTCTCACCTGTAGAATGAGGAAATTCCACGATGTCTCCTGGTTCTCAGATTCTGGAAGTCTACATCTCAGTCATGCCAACGTTTTCCCCAAGTTTCCAGTGGTCAGAGCTGGCCTAGGAATTGGTTAAGTGGGCTTTGAAGCCTACTTTGAAGTAGGATTTGAGAGGCTCTGGGAAAGCATCATCCCCTCACACCTTAAACACCTTTCATGTTATCTTGGAATCTGAAATTTCACCATTAGTGATGCATTTCTTTGGGATCTACAAAGTCTTTTATTTTTCTTAAGAGCCATTTGCAATAACATGGAGGGTATAATTCAAAATGCCCCTAGCAATGAATTATAACAATCCTTTATTTTTACATTTATCTTTGAAAAGTTCAAATCGCTTTCAGATATGCTGCTCTACATCATTTGGAGACATGTATGGCACAACAGCCATGGGATTTGTTGACGGTTGATAGGTAAGACCCTGGAGGAAGTGACAAGAGGTAAGAATCTTGGCACAGGTGACCTCCTCCCAGGACTTACTTGCATTTTAACAAAGGAACCACTTGAAGGTAAGAATAATTAGAAGGAACATCTCCATTATGATAGGAAGTTCAAGCCCTGGGATACCAGATTGGGGAAAAAATTGGGGGTGGCTTAGAATGAGGGTGTCACTCCTGAATGGCCAGCTGATTAGTACCTACTTGGCTCAGAGTCAAGCTGGGCCTTCTTTGAGATTGTGCCTGCCTATCATGATCAAAGTCAAATTAACCAGTTAATTGGGAACTGTGTGGCCAGTGATCTGGGTTCACAGTAAACATCCAGAGAACAATCCTAGGAAGTAGATAATGACATATAAAAGAGCATAAGTGACAACGTAAGTGTGGGAGGAAGTCTAAAGAGGCAAGAAGGGACCATGAAGCAGAGAAGTTAGGGAAGGTTAGGCCTGGATATGGAATTAAAGTGGAACCATGAAGGCTGAGTAGGGTAACCATAGAAAGAAGGGTAGAAGTACATGTGGGGGCCTCTGTGACAATGAAGCTTATAACTTGTAGATGTTGTGGGGCTAGGGGCATTTATACTGGCCTTGGGTAATTGGAGGCCAGTCTTGGGATGCTTCATGGTCCCTAGTTAAAAGGAATAACCATTTACTATGCTTCTTTAATTTGGACTTTTCCTGTGCATTACCTTTATTGAGCTTTATAACAGTCTCGTATATGAGTTTTATCATACCCTGTTTACAGAGAAGTAACTTGAGGCTCTATGAGGGCACACAGCTTGCCTAAAGTGACACAGCTAGTAAGTGATGCAGCTGGTCATCAAATTTGGGTCTGCCTGATTCTAATTCCTGTCCTCTAACCACTGCCACAGGGCTGACAGCTTCTCTCCACTACTGCTTCCCATTCTCCTGTGAGAGAGTATCCAAGGCTCAACAAGCATCCTTGCTATTTCCTGCACAGGAAATTCCTGACAATTCATTTTTCATTTAATAAGTTCTGTTGAGAGGGTTGTCTTCTACCCAAGCGTGGTAATGACAACAAGGAGGACAGTCCCTACACCCTAGAAGCTCACAATCAAGTTGAGAAGGCAATATTTTCAAAGGTTGTGGAACTAGGCGTTGTAGGATGAGTAGTCTTGGAAGTAAGGATAGAGGCTTTCAACCAGACTGGGTTCAAATATCAGTGATAACTCCTGTCAGCAGTGAAACCCTGGGTAGCATTCTTAGACTTTCTGTGTCTCAGTTTTCTCATATGTAAAATGAGGGTAATAATGTTACCCAATTCATGGAGATGATGTGAAGATTAAATAAAATAAATTAACAAATATAAATTTCTGAGAACAGGACTTGGCTAATACGAAGAAGTCAATAAATGTCAGCTATTTTTAAATTTATAAATTAGCTATAAGTTTTCAGGAGTTTGAGTTTTGATAGGCAGGAGGATGAGGTGTGGGAAGAAGTATGTATTACTTGAACAAAGGCTTGAAGGCCTGAATAAGCAATAACATTCAAAAGATGATGAGCATATCAAGATAGTTCGTGGCAATTGCATGCTGAAGATTAGGGGGATGTGGGAAGGGAACGATATGTGGGAAACTTGTTTTCTTTAAAAAAATCCAGTCTTTTGAGATTTAATTTACAAACCATAAAATTCACCCACTGTCATTGTACAACTCAATGTTTTTGAGGTTCATCTATTTTGTAATATGTATCAGTATTTCATTTCATTTGTTGGTGACTAATATTCCATTGTATGTTTATACCATATTTTGTTTATCCATTCACCTGTTTATGGACATTTTGATTCTTTCCAAATTTTGTCTGTTGTGAATAGTGCTGCTATGAACATTTGAGTGCAAATTTTTGTGTGGATGTATGTTTTCAGTTATTTTGGATAGATTCCTATGAGTAGAATTACTGGTCATCCAGTAAGTTTATGTTTAGCTTTTAAAGAAACTGCCACACTATTTCCCAAAGTTTCTGTATGATTTTTTTTCCCACCAGCGGTATATGAGTCCCAGTTTCCCCACATTCTCATCAATACTTGGTATCATCTCTCTTTTGGATTATAGCCATTTGTGGGTGTGCACTGGTATTTCATTGTGGTTTTAATTTTGTTTCCATAATAATAATAGTATTGTACATCTTTTCATGTGCTTTTATGCCATCCATATATCTGATGAAGTGACTGTTCAAATACTTTGGTATTTTTATTATTTTGTTTATTATTGAGTTTTGGGATTTCTTCATATATTTTAGATACCAGTCCCTTATCAGATATGTTATTTACAAATATTTTCTCCTAGCCTGGCTTGTCTTTTGAAAAGCTTAAGCTCTTAAAATTGATGAGGTCCAATTTATCAATTTTTTCTTTTATGGATTGAGGTTTTGAAACCATATTTAGAAATATTTGCCTAAACCAAATCCAAACAAAAAATATTTTTGTTTCTTTTCTAGAAAGTTTACTGTTTACATTTAGATCTGTAATCCATTTTGAGTTCATTTCTGTATATAGTGTGAGATATGGATCAGAGTCCTTTCTTTTCTTATGGATATGCAATTGTTCCAGCACCATTTGTTGAATGTGCCTTTTCAATTATATCAAAAATCAATTTACCCAATTAGTGGGTATATTTTGGGACTTCCTATTCTGTTCCATTTATCTATTTGTCTATGTTGACACCTGTGCCACACTGTCTTAATTACTATAGCTTTATAATAAGCCTTGAAATTGGGTGGTATACATCCTCCAAAATTTTTTTCCAAGTCTTTTGGGCTATTTTAGGTTACTTGCATTTCTGTACAAACTATAAAATCAGCTCTCAATTTCTATTGAAAGGCCTGCTGAGATTTTTATTGGGATTGCATTGGATCTTTATATCAATTTGGAGAGAAATGATATCTTAAATTGAATCTTCAGATCTATGAGCACAGTATAACTCTTCATTTACTTAGTTCTTTTAAATTTCTGTCAGCAATGATTCATACTTTGTTTTTCCCACCGTCTGTCAGATTTATCCCCAAGCATTTCGTATTTTTGATGTGATTGTAGGTGATTTTTTATTTCAGTTACAAATTGTTCATTGCTTGTATAAAGAAATACAGGTGAATTTTAAATATTGGTCTTGTATCTTTAAATTTTGTTAAAATTCACTTATTAAGAATAGTAGAGCTTGTCTTGACTTAATCAAAATTCTGTACATATATGAACATATCATCTTTGAATAAATGCAATTATATTTTTTCCTTCAAATCTGGGTACATTTTATTTCTTCTTCTTGCCTTGTTACACAGGATTTTATCTCCAATACAATGCTAAGTAGAAGTGGTGAGAATGGATATATTTTCTTAATTCCCAGCCTTAGAGGGGAAAGTATTCACTCTTTCACTATTAAGTATGGTATTAGCTATAGGTTTTTCATAGAGGCCCTTAATCAAGTTAAGGAAGGTCCCTTGTGTTCCTAACCTACTGAGAATTTTTGTCAGGATTGCATGTGGGAATTTGTTGACTGCTTTTACTGCTTTTGTTGAAATAATTATATGATTTTACTTTTTTAGTCTGCTGATATGGTAAATTACATTGATTTTTTTTTTTTTTTTTTTTGGTGAGGAAGATTAGCCCTGAGCTAATATCTGTGCCAATCTTCCTCTACTTTGTATGTGGGATGCCTGCCACAGCATGGTTAATAAGTGGAGTAGGTCCATGCCTGGGATCCAAACCCGTGAACCCAGGCCACCAAAGCTGACTGCGGGGAACTTTAACCACTTGGTCATGGGCAGACCCCCTACATTGATTGAGTTTTGACTGTTGAACCAGCCTTACATTCTTGGACATGATGTTTTATCCTTTTTATATATTGGTGAGTTTGTTTTCCTAAAATTTTGTTAGGAATTTTTGTATCTATGTTCATGAGAGATATTTGTAGTTTTAATTTCTTGTAATATTTCTATCTGGTTTTTGGTATTAAAGTAATCTTAGCCTCATAGAATTACTTGGGAAACATTCTCCTCTGTTCCATTTTCTGAAAGAGCTTGTATTGAAATTGATGTTATTTCTTCCTTAAATGTGTGGCAGAATTTCAGAGTGACGCCATCTGGACTTGAACTTTTCTTTCTGGGAAATTTTTCAGCTACAAATTCAATTACTTTAACAGGTATAGAGGGCTATACAGATTATCAATTTTTCTTGAGTAAACTTCAATGGTTTGTGTCTTTCAATAATTTTGTACATTTCCTCTGAATTGTTGAAATTATTGGCATAAAGTTGTTCAGAATATCCGCCTAATTATTCTTTTTAATACCCATAGAATCTGTAGTAATGTCACCTCTGTAATTCCTGCTATTGTGAATTTGTCTTTTCTTTTTTTTTATGATCACTGGTTAGAAGTTGACTGCTTTTATTTAACTTCTAAAAGAATAGTTCTTGGTTTCATTAATTTTATTTATTGCTTTTGTTTTCTGTTTTGTTGATTTTCTCTCTGATCCTTAATTTTCTAGTTTCTTAACATGGAAGCTGAGATCAATGATTTGAAAACTTTCTGCAGTTTTGATATAGACATGTAGTACTATAAATTTATCTTTAGGTGGTACTTAAGTAGCATACAGCGAATTTGGTATTTGTGTTTTCATTTTTAGTTAGTTTAAAATGCTTACCAATCTCTCTTTTGATGTCTTCTATGAACCAAAGGTTTATTTAAAAGTTTTCTCTTTAGGGTCTGGACCCATGGCATAGAGGTCAAGTTCTGCACATTCTGCTTCAGTGGTATAGGTTTGTAGATTTGGATCCCAGGCATGAACCTACACCACTCATCAGCCGTGCTGTGATGATGACCCACATACAAAATAGAGGAGGATTGGCACAGATGTTAGTTCATGGCAAATCTTCCTCAAGTAAAAAGAGGAAGATTGGCAACAAGATGTGAGCTCAGGGCGAATCTTCCTAAAAAAAAAGTTTTCTATTTAGTTTCTAAATATTTGGGAACTTTTAAGGAACTTTTTTGATACAGATTAACGCTTTTATTCCATTGTGGTTGGAGAACATACTTTGTATTAATTTTATGCTTTTAAATGTATGGAGACCTGTTTATGGCCTAGAATATGGTCTGACTTGATAAATTTTCTGTATGCATTTAAGAAGAACATATATTCTGCTATTGTTGGACGGAAAATTCTGTAAAAGTCAATAGGTCAAGTTGGTTGATAGTGTTTTTCAGGGCTTCTAGATCCTAATGACTTTATGCCTACTTGTCCTGTCAATTATTGAGAGAAGTGTGTTCAAGTCTCCCATTCTAATTGTGGCTTTATCTATTTTTCCTTGTTGCAATGCTATTAGTTTTGCTTCATATATTTTGAAGCTATTTTATGACTTGCAAAATATTTAGATTTTGCCTTGCTACACTTACTCTTTTACGATTACAAAATAACCTTCTTCATTCTCATCAGTATTTTTTGCTATGAAGTCTGCTTTGTCTTAAAACATGGCCACTCCAGATTTCTTTTGTAGAGTGTTTTTATCTTTTTTTTAAAACCCCTCGTGGCTTTATATTAAAATGTGTTTCATGAGGGCAGGATATACTTGGGCCTTGCTTTTTTATCTCAGTTGACAAGATCTGTCTTTTAATTGGGATATGTAGACCATTTATTTTACTTAATGTGATTATTAATGTTTGAGCTTAAATATATCAGCATGTTTTTTGTTTTCTACTTACCTCATCTGTTTCTTTTGTTCCTCCTTTATTTTTCCTTTAGTTTCCAATTTTTGGATTGAAAATTTATTATAATTGAGGTAAAATTCAAGTAAAATAAAATTCTCCATTTTAATCACTTTAGGGTATGAAATTCAAAGGTTTTTAGTGCATTCATGATGCTGTGCAACCATTAAAACTATGTTTCAGAACATTTTTATCACCCCCAGAGGAAACTCTGTATCCGTTAAATAGTCATTCTTCCTTATTCCTCCTTCTTTCCTCTCCCAGACCCCAGTAACCAATAATCTGCTTTCTGTCTTTATGGAATTTTCTATTCTGAACATTTCATATAAATTCAATCATACAATATGTATCCTCTGTTGTTTGACTTCTGCCACTTCATATGTTCTCAAGTTTCCTCCAAGTTGCAGCATGTGTTAGTACTTCATTCCTTATTATGGCTGAATAATATTCCATTGTATGGACATATCATGTTTTAGCTATTCATTAGTTGATGGGCATTTGGCTTTTTCCATGTTTTGGTTGTTATGAATATTGGTGATATGAATATTTGTGTGCAAGTCTTTGAGCAATGTTTTTCAATTCTCTTTGGTACATACACAAGAGTGGAATTGCTTGATCAAACAGTGATTCTAAGTTTAGCTTTTTGAAGGCCCCAAAATAGTTTTCCACAGTAACTGCATCATTTTATATTCCAGAGAGCAATGTTTGAGGGCTACAATTTCTCCACATTTTTACCAATACTTGTTATTTTCCATCGTTTTTTCAATGGTCATGATACTGGATGTGAAATGATAATCTGATTATAGATTTGATTTTGCATTTTCCTAATGACTAATGATGTGTTGTGTATATTTTTATATGCCTGTTGGCTATTTGTGTATCTTCTTTGGAGAAATGTTGGTTCAAGTTTTGTCCTTTTTTTTTTTTTTTGAAGATTGGCACCTGAGCTAACAATTGTTGCCAATCTTCTTTTTTTATTTCCTTCTTCTTCTCCCCAAAGTCCCCCAGTACATAGTTGTATACTCTAGTTATGAGTGCCTCTGGTTGTGCTATATTGGACACTGCTTCAGCATGGCTTGATGAGCAGTGCCATGTCCATGCCTAGGATCTAAACCAGTGAAACCCTGGGCTGCTAAAGTGGAGTGCATGAACTTAACCATTTGGCCATGGGGGAGGCCCCTCTTTGTCCAGTTTTTAATTGGGCAATATTATTTTTTGTTATTGTTAAGTTGTAAGAGTTCTTTACATATATTCTGGACACTAGTCCCTTGTCAGATTCAGATTTACAAATATTTTCTCTCATTCTCGAAGTTGCCTTTTCACTTTCTTTCTGGTATTCTTTGATGCACAACTTTTAAAAAATTTGAGGAAGTCCAATTTATCTATTTTTTTTGTTGATGCCTTTGGTGTTATATTTAAGAATTCATCACCTAACTCAAGAGCGTAAATGTCTATCTCTATATTTTCTTACAAGAGTTTTATAGTTTTAGCGCTTATATTTAGGTCTATGATCCATTTTGAGTTAATTTTTTGTATGACATGAGGAATACATCCAAACTCACTTTTTTGCGTGTTGTTATTCAGTTGTCCCAGCCCCAGTTGTTGAAAGACTATTTTTTTCATTGGATGGTTAGAAAGCCTTGTCAAAAATCAATTGACTGTAGATGCATGAGTCTATTTTTAGATTCTCAATTCTTTTCCATTGATCTATGTCTGTCTTTAGGCCACTAACCCACTGTCTTGATTTCTATAGCTCTGTATTAAGTGTGAATTCTCCAACATTGCTTTTCTTTTTCAAGATTCTTTTTGCTACTTTGCATCCTTTAAATTTCCATGTGAATTTCAGAATCAGTTTGCTAATATATGCAAAAAAAGCCATCTAGGATTTTAATAAAGATTGTGCTGAACTGCAGATACATTTGGGGAATGTTCAGAGATTGAGAATGTTAATTTTTGACTCCATGAACACGAATGTCTTTTCATTTATGTTTTCTACAATTATTAGAAGCTACAAGAGAACACAGATAGACAACTAAACAAAATCAGAAAAACATTACATGAAAAAAATGAGAGTTTCAACAAAGACATAAAAAATCATTAAAAAAAGACCAAACAGAAATTTTGGAGCTGAAGAATACAAGGAATAAAATAAAAACTTCAATAAAGAATGTCAACAGCAGACTTGGCCAAACAGAAGAAAGAATCTGCATCTCAAAAACAGGTCATTTGAAATTATCCAGTCAGAGGGGAAAAAAGAAAGAATGAAAAGAAATAAAGAAAGCCTACAGGATTTATGGAATACCATCAAGAGAACTAATATATGAATTATGGAGCCTTCAGAAGGAGAAGAGAGAGAGAGAGAGAAAGGGGCAGAAAATTTATATAAAGAAAATTCACAAATATGTAAAAATCAAAAAAAGCACCCTTGAACAACCAATGGATCAAAAGAGAAATATAAAAATAAATCTTGAAAGAAAGAAAAGTGGAAACACAACATACCAAAACTTATGAGATGCAGCAAAGCAGTTCTAAGAGGGAAATTTATAGTGATGAATGCCTACATCAAGAAAAAAGAAAGATTTCAAATAAACAACCTTACTTTACACTTCAAGAAACTAGGAAAAGAAGGACAAACTAAACCCAAAGTTAGCAGAAGGAAGAAAACAACAAAGATTGGAACAGAACTAAATGAAATAGAGAATAGAGAAACAGTCATTGAAACTAAGAGTTGGCTTTTTTGAAAAGATAAAAAAAATTGACAAACCTTTGGCTAGACTGAAAAAAAATAGAGGACTCAAATACATAAAATCAGAAATGAGAGAGGAGACAATAAAAGTGATACCACAGAAATACAAAGGATCATACGAAACTACTATGAACCACTAAATGTCAACAAATAGGATAACCTAGAAGAATAGGTAAATTTCTAGAAACACACAACCCACCAAGGCTGAATCATGAAGAAGTAGAAAATATGCAAAGAGCAATAATAAGTAAGGAGGTTGAATCAGTAATCAAAAGCTCCCAACAAAGAAAAGCCCAGGACCAGCTGGCTTTATAGGTGAATTCTACCACACATTTAAAGAAGAATTAATGCCAATCTTTCTCAAATTCTTTCAAAAATTTTAAGAAGAAGGACACTTGTACACTCATTTTATGAGGCCGGCATTACCCTGATCTCAAAGCCAGACAAGGACACTGCAATAAATGGAAGTTACAGACCTATATTCTTCATGAGCATAGATGCAAAAACCCTCAACAAAACACTTGCAAACTGAATTTGACAGCACGTTAAAAGGATTGTACACCATGATAAAAGAGGATTTATCCCTGGGATGCAAGTAAGGGTCAACATACAAAAATCAACATGTGATACACCACATCAACAAAATGAAGGATAAAAATCATATGATCATCTAAATAGATGCATAAGAAGCATTTGAAAAATTTAAATCTTTTCAATATAAAACCTCTCAACAAGTTAAGTATAGAAGGAACTTACCACAACAGAATAAATGCCATATTTGACAAGCCCACAGCTAACATCATACTCAACAGTGAAAAGCTGAAAGTTTTTCTTCTAAGATATAAAACAAGACAAGGCTGCCCCCTCTCATCAGTATACTAGAAGCTATAGCTAACACCTAAGACATAAAAGGAAATAGAAGGTACACAGATTGGAAAGGAAGACATAAAACTGTCCCTGTTTGCAAATGACATTAAAGTCTATGTAGAAAATCCTAAATAATCCACAAACTCCTGGAATTAATAAGCGATTATAGCAAGGTTGCAGGATACAAAGTTAATACAGTCATGAGTCGCTTGATGATAGAGATACGTTCTGAGAAATGCATCGTTAGGTGATTTTATGATTGTGCAAACATCAAGGAGTGTACTTACACAAACCTAGACGGTATAGCCTACTACAAACCTAGGCTATATGATACTAATCTTGTGGGACCACCGTCGTATATGCAGTCTGTCTTTGATGAAAACATGGTTAGACATCACTTGACCGTCTACAAAACTCAACTGATTTACTATATACCAGCAATGAACAAGTGAAATTTAAAATTAAAAAACACGATACCATCTATATTGGTACCGAAAATATGAAATAATTAGGTATAAATCTAGCAAACTATATGCAGTACCTATATGAGTAAAACTACAAATCACTGATGAACAAAATCAAAGAACAAATAAATTGATGGAGAGATGTTCCATATTCAAAGATAGGAAGACTCAATATCGTGAGCATGTCAGTTCTTCCCAAATTGATGTATTGAGTCAGGGCAATCCAAATCAAAATCGCAGCAAGTTATTTTGTGGGTACTAACAAAATGATTTTAAAGTTTATATGGAGAGACGAAAGGCCTAGAAAAGCCAACACAATATTGAAGGAGAAGAACAAAGTTGGAGGACTGACACTACCCAACTTCAAGACGTATTATAAAACTACAATAATCTAGACAGTGTGGTATTCACAAAAGAAGAGAAAAGTGGAATAAACAGAGAGCCCCAAATAAATATAGTCAACTGATCTTTGAGACAGAAGCCACAGATAAAGAAACAACTGCCTTTGACAAAAAAGGCAATAGAATGGAGAAGATCATCTCCACAATAAATGGTACTGGGGATAACTGGACAACCATATGCCAAAAAAGGAATAGAGACACAGACCTCACACAGTTCATAAAAGTTGTGAAAATGGATCACAGACCTAAATGTAAAATGCAGAACTATAAAACTCCTATGAGATAACATAGGAGAAACTCTAGGTGACCTTGGATTTGGCAATGAGGTTTTAGTTGCAATATCAACGACATAATCAATGAAAGAAAGAATTGATAAGCTGGACTTCATGAAAATTAAAAATTTCCACTCCGCAAAAGATACTGTCAAGAGAATAAAATGATAAGCCACAGACTGGGAGAAAATATTTGCAAAAGATATCAGATAATGGACTCTTAGCTGAAATATACAAAGAAGACTTAAAACAACGCAGCAATAAGGACACAGACAACCTGATTAAAGAAGAAGCCCAAGACCTTAACAGACACCTTTCCAAAGAATATACCCAGAAGGAAAATAAGCATGTGAAAAGATTCGACACTTCATATGTCATGAGGGAAATGCAAACTGAAACAATGAGATATCACTACACACCTATTAGAATGGCCAAAATCCAGAACCGCGACAACAGCAAATGCTGGCAAGGATGTGGAACAAGAGGACCTCTCATTCATGGCTGGTGGGAATGCAAAATAGCACAGCCACTTTGGAAGACAGTTTGGCAATTTCTTTTAAAACGAAATATGCTCACACCATATGATCCAGCAATCACACTCCTTCGTATTTACCCCGAAGAGTGGAAAACTGATGCCTGCACAAAAATCTGTACATGGATGTTTATAGCAGTTTTATTCACAAGTGCCAAAACTCAAAACTTGGAAGCAACCTTGATGTCCTTGAGTAGGTAAATGGATAAATAAACTGTGGTATATCTGGACAATGGTATATCATTCAGAGCTAAAAAGTAATGATCTAGCAAGCCATGAAAAGAATTGGAGGAAACTTGAATGCATGTGGCTAAGTGAAAGAAGCCAATCTGAAAAGAATACTTAACGGATAATTCCAACTATATGACATTTGGAAAAGGCAAACCTATGGAGATAGTAAAAACATCAAGGGCTGCCAGGGGCCAAGTGGAAGAGAGAGATGACTAGGAGAAACACAGAAGATTTTTAGGGTTGCGGAAATGATGCGGGGTTGGTGAGCCGAGGAGTCGAAAGAAAGATTTCTTAGACTCTTAAGATCTAGCAGTAGTGCTCTTTTATTTAGAGAATAGTGTAGCATGGGGACAGGACCCATGGGCAGTCAGAGCTTCTGCTGCCGCCGCGTCTGCTGCCCCCCCTGGCATGGGGACAGGGCCCATGGGCAGGCAGAGCTGGTGCGTGGGGACAGGACCCACGGGCAGTCAGAGCTCCTGCTGCTGCCCCGAGTTGAGGGTTAGGGCTAAATTTAAGGCATAGGTATGTGAGTCATCTCTTTACGAGACAAAGAAAAAAAGTTAAAATGGTACCAGTGCCGGTAGGGTCCGGCCATTGGGCGGTCCCACAACTTTTAGATAAGAATCAAACCAGATTGAGTAAATGGCAGAAGTCACCGCTCAAATATTATCTTCAACTAAAGACAAAGGAGGATTTTGGGGGGGGGGGTCAGTTGCATGAGGTTGCCAGACAGTAAACAACTTAAGTTCTTGCCTTCCCCATTAAGAGTTTCCAGAGATAAGGCCACCCCCCATTCCTCCTGGCGCAGAGAGGGAGGCGTGGAGATTTCCTTCCCAAATGCAACTGTCTCTGATCAAAGGGCAAACAAATTCCACTCCTCGGAGCCTGCTTCTTATCTGTAGTTTTAAAACTAACCAGCCTAAAAGTCCTCATCATAAACCGTTTTAAAATTAAGCAGCCTAAAAATCCTCATCAAAACTACTGTGTATGATACTACATTGTTGGGTACACGTTGTTATACTTTTGTCCAAAACCACAGGCGTACACCACCAAGAGCAAATCCCAATGTAAACTATGGACTCTGAGTGATAACGGTTCATCAGTTGTAGCAAATGTCCCACTCAGGTGGTACACGTTGATAATTGGTGGAGGAAGGCTATGCAAGTATGGGGGCTGGGAGCACATAGGAAATTTCTGTACCTTCTGTTCAATTTTGCTGCAAACCTAAAACTGCTCTATAAAATATGTCTACTAAAAAAAGACAGTTTAACTTATGTAAATTTAGTGCTAATAGAATTTCAGGCATCACTGGGGAGACTCTTTTAAACAAAGCAACTTTTCATGAGGAAACAAACTAGTGTCATTCTGGGTACTTTTTCTCAGAAACAAACCAAGTAGAAATCTGATTTTTTAAAAAGGGAGAACAATTTCTGGTATAGAGAAACATACACTTCATGAATGTACAATTTGATGTTCAAATCAAGAAAAATATACCTAACCATTTCTCTTCAGTTTTGTGTGACAGCATTTTGTTTCACAGTTGTGATTACTGAGGCAAATATCAGGAGAGGATGAGGAAGGTATCCAGAATTACTATTTATTAGTTTTATACACTCTTCAGCTAAGCCGTGACTTTACTGGCCAAGACCCCTAATTTCCTCTTGGACCTGGAGGGTGGGGTGAAGTTTCCTTAGGCTGGAAAGTTCTTGGACCTCTAATCCACAGCTTCCTTTCTCAACATCCACATGTTGTGCCAGATTGTTATACACAGTTCACGATTGACACTAACAAGGCAAAGTTTGGGGTGAGAATTTGATCAAATTATAGTCTTGTTTTATGAAAAAATGTTAACGGGTTAAAAAATTAAGTCAAGATAAAAGAGCAGGATGGAATAGTATAGTGTAGAAACATCTTTTCAAACATACATGTTTTTCCAAAATTTGGAAGTGGGCCAATCCAGGGTCCTCACATCAGTGTGGTAATTGGCCGGTGGAGTGAAAAACTAGGAGGAAAGAGTGGACAACATGAGTGCCCTTAGAGTCATCTATTCCAGAATCCTCAGGTTCTAGACGCTCTCCAAGGCTCAGAATTGGATTGTAATGAGGAACATGCCCGGAATTCAGTTGGAAGAACTAAACCAAAACCTAGGCTCCCTCTCAGACTAACGGTCTTGCTCCTTCGCCACGCAACTTCTATGATCAGCCATTTTAAATGACTCTTGGTTTGCATATTCGTAAACAAGAGTTTAACAGCCTACTTTGTCTCCTTCACATTGTGTGGAGGATTCACTTAAACAGAAGAAAAAAGTCATCAAACACAATTCTGTAACCCTTTGGTTCTTCATTTCTAAGGCTACACGAGCAGCAGGAGGTGAAACAAACAAAATGGTCATTTAAAGGTTTTTTTCCCCCCGTGGGGAGAAAGGATAACAGGTGGACGGTTCCTGGCGTGTGGGGGTGGAACAGGACTGGAAAAGTTTAACTCCAAGCTCCTGAGGGGCTTCGAGCCTACGAAGAAGGGTATGAGCCCAAGGCGTCCTCAAGGGAGATCTTTGCCTCCCTCCTCTATCATCTGATGATGCGTCCCTGCTGGCCTTTCCTGCTCTCTTGGTTCCCACCATACCCTGGACACATGGCCTGGCCTGCTACCCAGGAGACTGGCCAGCCTTTGTTTTCAGGTGTTGGACTCTTCTATCTAGCAGCCTTGGCAGGGGTGCGCTCCAGGTAGGTCTCATCAACTCCATGGTTCTGTCCAACCCCTTCCTGTTGATTCCCCCCTCTTGCCTTCTCCGCCATGGTATGCCCCAGGACAAGATTAGACCGGCAGAGGGGCTTCACTAACAGACGCAGCCGCGGGGCAGCCAGTCAAGGACTGGAAAGGAGGTTAGGAATCAGGGTCCTGGGAGCCGCGGGGTTCTCTTACTGCCAGAATCCAGCCGCCAGCTCTCTTTATAGCGTAAGGCGGGTCTGGGGTGGAAGTTAAGGAGGAAGAGGATCATTTCCCGACTAGTTGAAGACGCCTAGTTTTGAGGAAGTTTCCTCTTCCAGCTTGGTCAGTCATGTGCAGGGTGCCTTCTGGCAAGTCGTCCATCTCTCGGCCTTGATTTTCTCTGCTACTTGCCCAACGCTAAACTTCTTTGATTTCAGGAAAGGCAGCCCCGTTAGTCCCAAGTTATCTTTGCCCCAAGGCTGTTTGAAGACCCTAGCTGTTCCGGTGAGAGGCCCCTTGAACCTTTGTCATTAACCTCCTCAACTGGGAGCAGCAGCATCAGTCATCAAGGCACACAGTGGCCGTTGAAGAGCCTTCCTCCCCCTCATCCCTGGGTCACAGCCAGATCTTACACCACCAACAGCTTGCTTTTTTCCCCCTCAGTTCCAGATAACATCAAGATGCCCAACATTGAGGAAACTGTGCTCCAGAGTGATTCCAGTGAAGCAGAGGGTGAGGTCCAGAAGCCTAAAACACCAGGGCAGAGCCAGGAAAACAAGAGCTTCTGTTCAGATAGCCACCGTCCTGGTAGGTCTAGAATTCTACCATCACTTCCTTGGGTAGTGCTTGATAACAGTTAGGTTAAAGGAATAGACAGCCTGTGGGTTAAGTGCCTTTAAAGAGCACAGAAGGCTCTTGCAACCTTGCATTTTTCCTTTCTCATCCTTCTGCTATTCCTCTTTTGGATTGTTCTTTTCCTTGTCTTTTTTCCCCTCTAATTTTTACATATGGGACCTAGGCCCCTGATTGGCAAGTACGATTAAAAGACATTTTGGCTCTTGAGAAAGAGGGTAACAAAGCACAATTACTTGTGTTTGACAAGACTTGGGAGTATTTGAGTTAGTTCAAAACACGGAAAATAGATTACATTCTTGTATTTTGATTTTGTAGATTGCAAATGGTAGATCTAGGATAGATTTGAGAGAATCCAAATTATCTAGTGCTGGAATTGTGTTCTGTCCTTTTCTGGGAGTATTTTGTTGACATAAAAATTATCACTGGTCTAGGGTAAAATTCTTCAGATCTGTAATAACTGTTTTTCTGTATACATAAGGGCATGAGGTCTCTTCCACACCTGACGGTAGGCATTTATTTGAGGTTTTGGTTTGACTAGCCCAACCTCATGGGAACTCAAATTGCAGTTCTCTTACAATAATCTCCAGTGCACTTAACCAAACATCAATCTGAAGATCTGTCAAAGTGTAGTGACTTGATCTAAACTCTTGAAGACAGACGGGAAAAATAGTTGGAAACCACGATACTAAGTTGAATCACGTATGTTCCTCTGGTGGCCACTAAGGGTCACTGCTAGTTCATAGAATAGCACAAGTCTTGGTTCACAGTGTCTCTGAAATAAATGGTTTAGTGACTTGATATAGCTGGTATATTTTAACATATGTAGCTTTTCAGTTAGGGTAGAAAGGAGGTGTCGATTGATGGTACTAACGTTTGTTGAAAGACTTTTTTAACGAGAAGTAAATGTACATAAGTAGACCATCTCCTTGGTGAGTTTTAGGATCCTTATATGTGAGTTTTATTATGTCTTGGGGATAAATAGTTCTCTCTGAACAAATTATGGAACTATATTGAAAGTGAGTGAGGAAATAGTTTTCTTGCATGTTTTGGTCGTATACCAAGTAAATAATTATAACTACTCTATGTGCTTACGATGTATCGCTCCTGTAAGTAATCTGCATAATGAACTCAGAACAGTGATTACCAAATTCCAAGCTAGTGTATGGAAAAGTTCTTACCAATCTTGAGTGAAATAAAACAAAGATATTGTAATAAGTTTTTAAAAATAAAGTTAAATCGATCCAATTTAAAGGATTACTGTATACTGACTTTATTTACCGACTTTCTGCCTTTTGGGATGTTAAAATCTACTTTTAAAATTAAATGATTATTTTGGTGATGGTAAGGTGGATGTTTTCTTTGTTTGCCTTAATGTCAATATGTGGGAAAATAAAAATCAGCAAATCATTGTCAGTAACTCTTCTTTTTTGGACATTTTATTAGTCTGTGGAATCCCCAGATTTGAGAACCATGCTTGAAGCATGGTTCAACTTTAGAGCCCTCCAGGGGGATTTGTGGTGTTATCTGTAAAGAGACTCTCTTCTTGTGTATCTTCCTGTCTCTTCAGAGGTAGGAAGAGGATAGCGGAAACAGTAACTTTTTGATAAATGTTTATTTTATAAGCCACAACTTATTCATGGTTTCTTTGCTGTGTTTTACTTATGGCTTTGACAGTCCAAAAAATGGTTCTGAAATCATTTTCACATTTTCCTTTTCGTAAACTAACTTCTCTTCTCCTCATGCCTGACTTCTCTAACTTTCTAGTGCTGTTGAAGGGCAAAGAGTTCAGAAAACCTCAAATACCGGAATGATGGAGTGAGTCTGAGTAAGATCTATTTGATGAATCTAAATTCGGGGGCCTTAATTGGCTGAGTGAATCTCTGAATAAAAGAAAAATTCTATTTGTGTGGGTTCCCTGTTGACGATTGCTATACTTTTTTCTAGAGCGCCAACCTGAAGTGCTTTCTGTCACAGAGCTGATAGAGACAATTAGCAAAGTTTCCAAGCTTAGCATTGCTCATGAAATCGTGGTAAACAAAGATTTCTATTTGGAAGAGAGTGTTTTACCTCCCAACAGGTACAGACTCTTGCCTTTTTTTTTCCATTTTACTCCTCCTGACATAGGCACATAGCACAAATGACTTTTAATCATGTTTGAAGCATTTTCATTAATACAATTAATGTTTGAGTATGTCTTAACTGGTACCAACAAATAAAACAGAGGAGTAATCAGTGTAATTATTAGTTCCAAAGAGTCAGAGCAGAAAAATTATATTTACACAGGAAATAAACCAAAGTAATTATTGTCAGAATGTTCCTCTTGATATCCCAGTTAACAATGGAAGACAGAGTGAATTTCAGGTCTTCTTTGACAGCTTTGGAGGAAATAGCTCCTAGCAGTTACTCTTTTAATTGTCTACAAGTTATACAGGTACAGATGAAAAGATTACTTTTCTAATAGTGATATTGCCAACTCTTCACGGGATGAGATTTCAGGGAGCATTTCTGCTTCATAATCAGCTTAATAAAGATCTGCAAACGAAGATCAGAACCTCATTGATAAATAATGCCCCTCTAAAGTCAGACTTTACTCTGGTTCTTCTTAATTGTATTGCTATTGCAATGCTTAAATAAGAGTCTTTCAGTAAGTACGAAATGACTGCTTCTAATGGTTTGTTAATAGTTAACTGGGTAAATTTCTCTGTTGAAACCTATATTGTATTGCATTTCTAGTTTCCCACCTTACATGCTTCTATTTTGCCATTTTAGGGATTCTATTGCTAAAGCACCTTGCTCTGTCAGTGTTTCTTTTGTTCTTCACACTCCTTAGTTTGCCCTTGCCTGTTGCCAACAGGTACTCATACCAGGCACAGCTTCCCTAAAGAAGGTTCTCACCAAAACACAGGTCTCCTAGCATCTTCCTCACCGCCTTCGCTGTCCTTGGACGCCGAGTTAGATTTATTTTTCTGCTGGCAGGGGTGCAGAGAAAGTGAAGCTTGGAGAGTGAAGGTCTGTTGAAGTGGCAGGGGGTCGTGGTGGCGATGAGAGGCAGATAAATGAAGCAGAGGAAATAATACTATTTAGAGCTTAGTTTTCATTGTTTTATTAACAGCCTTATTCTAGTGTAGTAGTGCAAAAAGGATACTGGGAAAGAGGTTGAAACAGAATTTGAGGTTATGTCTTATCTATAGATAATCAATGATTGGTTTTCCCCTTGGGCTTATAAAATGACACTAATTACAGCTAGAGATTCCTAAGAGAAATCTGATCTTCGTATCATTATTCAACAAATATTTATTGAGTACTTACTAGGAGGAGGGCAGAATTTTGAAGGCTGGAGACGTATAGATGAGTAAGATGCTGGCTTTGCTATCAAGAAGCTTCTGTAGGGGAGATTGTCAAATAGTAGATAGCTACTGTGCAATGATAAATTCTCTCACATCTAGTATATGGAGTTCTGTGTTTGTGCTCAGCATTCAGGAAGGCTTTCCTGATAAGACAACACTTGAGTCTTGGAGTATGAATAGGTGCTTTTCAAGTGGTCTAGCGAGGAAAGGATTCTCCTGGAAATGGAAATGACGTATCAGAGGCATAGAATGGTGGACGGTGATTATATATTCATTATAAGCAGATCGCTATTTTTGGAACACAGAGTGCTGGAAGGAGGAAGGCAATAAGGTAGGAGAAGTGGCAGAATAGGGTTATGAAGGATCTTGGAGGCCGTGTATCCTGCTGGTGATGGGGAGCCCCTAAAGGATTTTAAATGGGCGTGCCATCAGATTTGTATCTTAGAAAAAGAATTGATTTCAGTAAGAATATGTGGCATTGTGGGAGTAAAACTTTGTCAGGGCAGGCAGGCCATTTAATAGCATATTGCAATAGTCCAGGTGCGAGGTGATCGTAGATGGGGATGGATTCCAGAGATGTTTAAGAAGCAAAATCTCTGGAACTTGGAGACCAAGTGGATAAAAGGAATGAGGGAAAGTGATTAAGAAGGTCTCCAGTGCACACGAGATAAATAACAGTTGGTGACATCTCACAGGTGGGATTGGTGTGTTGAGGGAGGAACTTTGATGTTTTTTCCGTTTATCTTTGTATTGCTTGTAAAATGTTTAACAAAGGCATACATTACTATAGTATTTTTTTATTGAGATTATGATAGTTTACAACCTTGTGAAATGTCACTTGTGCATTATTGTTTGTCAGCCGTGTTGTAGTGCACCGCTTCTCACTTTGTGCCCACCCCCCACTGCCCCTTTCCCCTGGTAGCCACTAATCTGTTCTCTTTGTCTACGTGATTAACTTCAACATATGAGTGGAGTCATACAGAGGTTGTCTTTCTCTATCTGGCTTATTTCACTGAACATAATACCCTCAAAGTCCATCCATGTTGTCGTGAATGGGATGATTTTATCCTTTTTTATGGCTGAGTAGTATTCCATTGTATATATATACACCATATCTTCTTTATCCAATCATCAGTTGATGAGCACTTAGGTTGCTTCCACGTCTTGGCTATTGTAAATAATGCTGCGATGAACATAGGGGTGCATGGGACTTTTGGAATTGCTGATTTCAAGTTCTTTGGATAGATACCCAGTAGTGGGATGGCTGGGTCATATGGTATTTCCCTTTTTAATGTTTTGAGAAATCTCCATACTGTTTTGCATAGGGGCTGCATGAGTTTGCATTCCCACCAGCAGTGTATGAGGGTTCCTCTTTATCTGCAAGCTCTCCAACATTTGTTCCTTTTTGTTTTGGTTATTTTTGCATTCTAATGGGTGTAAGGTGCTATCTTAGTGTAGTTTTGATTTGCATTTCCCTGATGATCAGTGATGATGGACATCTTTTCATGTGCCTGTTGGCTATCCGTATATCTTCTTTGGAGAAATGTCTGTTCATGTCTCCTGCCCATTTTTTGATCCAGTGGTTTGGTTTTTCGTTGTTGAGTTGTGTGAGCTTTTTATATATTATGGAGATTAACCCTTTGTCAGATATACGACTTGAAAATATCTTTTCCCAATTAGTGGGATGTTTTTCTGTTTCCATCCTGTTTTCCCTTACCTTGAAGAAGTTCTTTAGTCTGATGAAGTCCCATTTGTTTATTCTTTCTATTGTTTCCCTTGTCTGAGAAGACATGGTGTCTGAAAAGATCCTTTTAATACTGATGTCAAAGAGTGTACTCCCTGTGTTTTCTTCTAGAAGCCTTATGGTTTCAGGTCTTACCTTTAGGTCTTTGATCCATTTTGAGTTTATTCTTGTGAATGGTAAAAAAGAATGGTCAATTTTCATTCTTTTACATGTGGCTGTCCAGTTTTCCCAGCACCCTTTGTTGAAGAGACTTTCTCTTCTCCATTGTAGGCCCTCAGCTCCTTTGTCGAAGATTAGCTGTCTATAGATGTGTGGTTTTATTTCTGGGCTTTCAATTCTGTTCCATTGATCTGTGCACCTGTTTTTGTACCAATACCATGCTGTTTTGATTACAGTAGCTTTGTAGTATGTTTTGAAGTCAGGGATTGTGATGCCTCCAGCTTTGTCCTTTTTTCTGAGGATTGCTGTAGCAATTCGGGGTCATTTGTTGCCCCATATGAATTTTAGGATTCTTTGTTCTATTTCTGTAAAGAATGTCATTGGGAAGCTTATTGGGTAGCATTGAATCTGTAGGTTGCTTTAGGTAGAAGGGACATTTTAACTATGTTTATTCTTCCAATCCACCTGCATGGAATGTCTTTCCATCTCTTTAGGTCGTCATCAATTTCTTTCAGGAAAGTCTTGTAGTTTTCGTAGTATAGGTCTTTCACTTCCTTAGTTAAATTCACCCCAAGGTATTTTATTCTTTTTGTTGTGATTTTGAATGGTTTTGTGTTCCTGAGTTCTTTTTCTGTTAGTTCGTTATTAGAGTACAGAAATGCTACTGATTTATGTAAGTTGATTTTATACCCTGCAACTCTGCTGTAGTTGTTGATTATTTCTAATCGTTTTCCAATGGATTTTTTGTTGTTTTCCAAATATATAAGATCATGTCATCTGCAAACAGTGAGAGTTTCACTTCTTCGCTCCCTATTTGCATTCCTTTTATTCCTTTTTCTTGCCTAATTGCTCTGGCCCAAACCTCCAGTACTATGTTGAATAAGAGTGGTGATAGAGGGCATCCTTGTCTCATTCCTGTTCTCAGGGGGATGGCACTCAGTTTTAGCCCATTGAGTATGATGTTGGCTGTGGGTTTGTCATATATGGCCTTTATTATGTTGAGGTAATTTCCTTCTATCCCCATTTTGTTAAGACTTTTTATCATAAATGGCTGTTGGATCTTGTCAAATGCTTTCTCTGCTTCTATTGAGATGATCATGTGGTTTTTAATCCTCAATTTGTTGATGTGGTGTATCACACGGATTGATTTGCAGATGTTGAACCATCCCTGTGTCCCTGGTATGAATCCCACTTGATCATGATGTATGATCCTTTGACGTATTGCTGAATTCAGGTTGCCAAAATTTTGTTGAGAATTTTTGCATCTGTGTTCATCAGTGATATTGGCCTGTAGTCCTCCTTTTTTGTGCTGTCCTTGTCAGGCTTTGGTATCAGCGTGATGTTGGTTTCGTAAAATGTGTTAGGACGTGTTCCATCCTCCCTAATTTTTTGGAATAGCTTGAAAAGGATAGGTATTAAATCCTCTCTGAAAGTTTGGTAGAATTCCCCAGGAAAGCCATCTGGTCATGGGGTTTTATTCTTTGGGATGCTTTTGATTGCTGTTTCAATCTCTTTCCTTGTGATTGGTCTGTTCAGGTTGTCTGTTTTCTTCTTGGCTTAGCTTTGGGAGGTTGTAAGAGTTTAAGAATTTATCCATTTCCTCTAGGTTATCCATTTTGTTGGCATATAGCTTTTCATAGTATTCTCTTATAATCCGTTGTATTTCTGTGGAGTCTTGTTATTTCTCCTCTTTCATTTCTGATTTTGTTTATTTGAGCTTTCTCTCTTTTTTTCTTTGTTAGTCTGGCTAGGGGTTTGTCAATTTTATTTATCTTCTCAAAGAACAAGCTCTTTGTTTCATTGATCCTTTCTACTGCCTTTTTTGTTTCAATAGCATTTGTTTCTGCTCTGAGTTTTACTATTTCTCATCTGCTGACTTTGGGCTATGTTGGTTCTTCTTTTTCTAATTCAGTTAGGTGTAATTTGAGATTGCTTATTTGGGATTTTTCTTGTTTGTTAAGGTGTGCTTGTATTGTGATGAATTTCTCTCTTAATACAGCTTTTGCTGCATCCCATATGAGTTGGTATGGCATGCTATCGTTTTCATTTGTCTCCAGATATTTTTTGATTTCTTCTTTAATTTGTTCAATGATCCATTGCTTGTTCAATAGCATATTGTTTAGTCTCCACATCTTTGTCCTTTTCTCAGCTTTTTTCTTGTAATTAACTTGTAGCTTTATAGTATTATGATCAGAGAAGATGCTTGTTATTATTTCAATTTTTTTAAATTTGTAGTGGCTTGCCTTGTTTCCCAACATATGGTCTGTCCTTGAGAATGTTCCGTGTGCACTGGAGAAGAATGTGTATTCTGCTGTTTTTGGATGGAGTGTTCTATATATGTCCATTATGTTCAACTGTTTTAGCTTTTTGTTTAATTCCACTGTTTCCTTGTTGATTTTCTGTCTGGATGATCTGTCCAACAGTGTGAGTGAGGTGTTGAGGTCCTCTACTATTATTGTGTTATTTTTGATATCTTCTTTTAGGTTTGTTAATAGCTGCTTTATGAACTTTGGTGCTCCTGTGTTGGGTGCATAGATATTTGTAAGCATTATTTCTTCTTGATGTAGTGTCCCTTTGGCATACTACTCAGCCATAAGAAATGATGAAATCCGGCCATTTGTGACAACATGGATGGTCCTTAAGGGTATTATGCTGAGTGAAATTATTCAGCGGGAGAAAGTCAAATACCTTACGATCTCACTCATAAGTAGAAGATAAAAACAATGAGAAAGAAAGACATAGCAATGGAGATTGGATTGGTAGTTCCCTTTGATCATTATATGTTGCCCCTCTTTGTCTCTCTTTACCTGCCTTATCTTGTAATCTACTTTTTCTGATATAAGCATTACAACACCTGCTTTCTTTTGTTTGCCACTAGCTGGGAGTATCATCTTCCACCCCTTCACTCTGAGCCTGTATTTGTCATTGGAGCTGAGATGTGTTTCCTGGAGGCAACAAATTATTGGATCTTGTTCTTTACTCCATCTTTCCGCTCTGTGTCTTTTTACTGGAGAGTTCGATCCTTTTACGTTGAGGGTGATTATTGATGTATGAGGACTTAATGCTGTCATTCTGTCACTCGTTCTCTGGTTTTCCTGCATTTCCTTTGTTTCTTGTCCTGTGTGTTTTGGTGTACCCATTGATTTCTGCAGTTTCTTATTCTGTGTTTCTTAGTTTTTTCCTTATTTACTTTTTGTGTCTCTGTTCTGCTTTTTAGTTAAGTGGCTACCCTGAAGTTTGTATTCAGAATGTCATGCATACCATAGTCCATTTTCTGATGCCTTCTTATTTCCTTACTCTCAACTTACTCAGTTCCTTTCCTCCTCCCCTCCTAAGTTAGAATTCTCCTATCTTATTTCAACTTGTGTTGTGAGTTGGTGATTAAAGTGACAAGGTTGTCTTTGTTTTTGGTGTTTTCCTTCCCTTTATCCTAATGCTATAGTTGAATATTTGCTATCCTATTCTGATTCTATGTGTCTCCCTACTCTGTGTTTTGTGACCCCTTTCTCCCTTTTTTTCTGTTTTCAGGTATGAGGACCTTCTTGAGAATTTCTTGTGGGGGAGGGGGGGTCTCATGGCAATGAAGTCCCATAGCTTTTGTTTGTCTGGGAAAGTTTTAATTTCTCCCTCATATCTGAAGGATATTTTTGCTGGATAGAGTATTCTTGGCTGAAGATTATCTTTTAAAGTTTTGAATATGTCATTCCATTCTCTCCTAGCTTGTAAGGTTTCTGCAGAGAAATCTGCTGAAAGTCGGAGAGAGGTTCCTTTGTAGGTTATTTTCTTCTGCCTTGCTGCCCTGAGTATTCTTTCTTTGTCATTCATTTTTGCCAGTTTTACTACTATATGCCTTGCAGTAAGTCTTTTTACATTGATAAATCTAGGAGGGCTGAAAGCTTCCTCCACACATATTTCTCTCTGATTCCCTAGATTTGGGAAGTTCTCTGCTATTATTTCTTTGAGCATGCTTTCTGCTCCATTTTCTTCTCTTCACCTTCTGGGAATACCTGTAATTCTTATGTTGCATTTCCTCATTGAGTCAGATATTTCTCAGAGACTTTCTTCATTTCTTTTCAGTCTCAGTTCTCTCTCCTCCTCTGTCTGGAGCAATTCAAGATGTCTGTCTTCGATTGTGCTGACTCGCTCCTCTATGGCGTCCACATCAGCATTCAGCGAATCTGTATCTTGTTTTATCGCTTCTGTTTTGTCTTTCATCTCTAGTATTTCTGATTGATTCTTCTTTACAGTTTCAATCTCTTTTGTGAAGTAGCTCCTGAACTCATTGAATTGTTTCTCTGTATTCACTTTTACCTCATTGAGTTTTTTGACGATAGCTCTTCTGAATTCATTGTCGTTTAGTTTACTCATTTCTGAGTCTTCAGGACAGAATTCTGTGTGTGTATTTTCTCTCTGGTCTGGAGTTTTGATGAACCTTGATGCTAGAGCTACGTGTTTTTCCCATTGTGATATTATGTGGTTGCCATTACAGCCTATCGCCACTGGGTGGGGGTCGAGAGTCATATATTTTGAGCCCCCCCTCCCTTCAGGTGAGATGGCGTGGCACAGTGTGGGCGAGGGGAGGGGGCCATTTTCTCTAGCAGGCAGTGCCCGGTTTCTGGATCAGCTCGCCCTGTCTGGTCTGGTCTCCTGGCTTCCTGGCTTGATGAGGTCACCCCACATGAAGGCTTTTGCCCAATAGAGGGCTTCCCTCTAGGCTGCAAGGGCGCTAGGGAGTCCTGGGTGATCCTACGGTCACACAACCCATCCCCCACTCCTTCCCTCATGGATCCTCCCGCGGCAGCAATCCCAGTCTTTAGAGGAGGAAGAAAAGTTCTCTCTTACCCCATTCCAGCTCCTCCGAGGGGGATTCCAGCCTCTCTGCCCTCCGTCGTTTGGCTGCTGTGACTCTCCGAGGATTCCTGTGCTATTACGATATTTCCTGTTGGAATGTGGCTGCTCCTTTTTGTTATATGTTAGAGGGGAGAGAGTCCCAGGAAAGCTCACTCCACCATGATGCTGACATCACCCTTCACTGTTGTATTTTTTAAGAGGAAAAGGGCTAAGCTTTCTGGTTTGCAAGAACAAGGAACAAGTTTAAAAGGGGAAGATTTTATGAATTCAGTTTCAGCTTGCTGAGTTTAAGGTCCACGTAAAACTTTTAAGATGGGTGCACGTTACCAAAAAGAAAAATCCTTTCCTGGATTTCAAGACTGAAGGGAAAAGATCACCTAGTTCAAAAGTCTAAGTCTATGGACTAAAGGCACACGTTTAGGTAGGGTGCAGAACCAAGGCTAGGACTCAGGGGCTCAACCCCTAGTTCATGGTTCTTCCTACTGCAGGAGGAGAGCTTTTCTGGAACCATGAGGTACCCTTCTGAGAAGATTTGGCCAATGCCTTCGTATCCGAGACTAAACTCAGTTTATTCAACTCTGCTCATGTTTAAACACAGCTCCTGGCTTGTCAATCTAATGGTCTTTGATGATCTTAAATGCTGTTCGGGATTTAGGAGATTATGATCCTATATCAGTTCTCATGGTAAAGAGCAATTTGCTCATTTAACCTTCTTATAGTCTGGAAGGCAGGTTCGTGGACACAGTGTACAAAGCTTTTTGGGACCATCTGAAAGAGCAGCTATTGAGTACTCCCCCTGACTTCACGTGTGCTCTTAAACTTCTAAAAGAAGTTAAGGAGGTGAGTAACCAACCTCCCGTTTGTAGATGGTGTTTCTGGGCATCTCAGACCTTTGGGTTCTTGATGGCTACCAATATCCTAAGTAGCATACTTCCTTTCTGAACATGGCCCACTCCTTAAATAGATAATATGGAGAAGCTTCCGTTTTATTTGTATGAGAAGAAGCTTGAAAGTTGGGATCTTGTTATAACAACATGGTTTATCATTCAATTAAATATTTTCACTGAATCCTCACTATGTTTCATGTGTTTCAGAAGCACATAGATGCATAAGAGAGCCCTTGCCCACAAGCAACTTATACTTTCGAGTCAAAAGGCTGTTTTAAGTGACCCTTAATGGTTGCTTTTCCTATTTCATCATTTCCCTTTGAAGTAAAACAGTCTAAAGATGTCCTTATCCCTTATTAAGCTTGTCTCATCACCTTGTGGTGGTGTCTTTTATATTTTATATATTGTTTTAATTTTATGTTTTTATATCCTCCACTTCCTTTATCACACTCTTGTTTTTATTCATACCTTTATCTCATTCTGCTCAGAAAATAATACGGCACTACTGTTATTACTGATTCCAATGAAGCCTTGAATTATATTTGGCCCCTAAACCGAGAGAGATAATAAATATTCTCTATAAGAAATTTAGAGACCTAGTTTCTGGACCCCCAGAAAGACACAGGCTGGGATACCTTTGTCTTAAGAGGGTTGTTTATTGGGGAATGTTTGAGGTTCTAAACAGCTTGGCTCTATTGATTTTCTTTTCTGGGAAGATCTTGCTATCACTGCTATTACCACGCCAGAACCGCCTAAGAAATGAGGTGGAAGAAGCTCTGGACATGGATCTCCTCAAGCAGGAAGCAGAACATGGGGCCCTGGATGTCCCTCATCTCTCTAACTACATTCTTAATTTGATGGCCCTGCTATGTGCACCAGCCCGAGATGAAGCAGTGCGCAAACTAAAGAGCATAACAGATCCTGTGCAGTTACTGAGGTGAGAAACTAAATGTACTGTCCCTGAAATCTGCCTTAGACATGGTGCCAAAAAACTCGGGGCCAGATACTGTGTTAGAGCCCCTGCCTTGTCTAGCTCTTCTGTGCTGAAAAACTGACTAATACCTCTTTTCTTCCTCCCTGGACTAGTGGCTTTTATTTTCTGAGGACAGTCTCTCAGGGCCTGTCTGATGATCTTTAGGTCATTTGGACCCCTATTAAGAAATGCTGTTAAGACATTAGAGCACAGTAATTCTTTCTTCTAGAGATTCCAAACAGCCCTTTTCCAGATGTTCTCCTACGTGTCCTAACTCAAACCCTGTGAGGGGACATGAATGAGGATTATCTCTGTTTCCCAGTTAGAAGAACCAAGACCCAGAAAGGTAAAGTGATATGCCCAATGATTTAGAAATTCAATCACCATCATTCCAACTACCTACAGATAGCTGTTGGGACTTTGGTCATTTTCCTTCCACTGACTACCCTTTTTGCTGAGAAGACAGAGTGGCTACGGTGGAAAGAGCTCTGGACTGGTAACTAAAAAGGCAGAAGATGTCTCTGTCCGTAGCTTTGCCAGCAGCTCACTCTGTGGCCTTGGGTCCCTGGCTACTGTGTCTTTATTTGTAAATCGAAGTAGGGTTGTTGTTTTTAAGGCCCCTTTTCACTCTAAAGTCAACAATTTTAGGACTCCTCGCTTGGCTTCCACCCCTCTGCACCAGATTTCCTTTCATAGTGTAAATATTTGATTTCTCTCTATGACAGGGGTATCTTCCATGTTCTGGGCCTGATGAAAATGGACATGGTAAACTATACCATCCGGAGTCTTCGACCTTACCTGAAGGAACATTCCGTCCAGTATGAACGAGCTAAATTCCAGGAGCTCCTCGACAGGCAGCCCAGTAGGTTTAAAATTTAAAGGCAGGAGAGGGAAGATTTGACCTTGGATCTGCCCTCTTACAGTGATAGAGTATTTTGTATTTTCTGCTTAGAAAATTTCTTCCTTGGGTAAGGGATAGGGAGAAGGAGCGTTTCTCTAAGACAGAAAGACCTAGAAAATCACTTCTTTATTGACCTAGAGAGTATCTTAAAGCCTTCCTCTTGGAGTCTTGGAGTTTGAAGATACTCACATGTTCCCTTCTATGTCATAGATCTCCTTGAATGCACCACAAAATGGCTAACCAAAGCAGCAGCAGACATCACTCCACCATCTTCGAGTTCTCCTGACTCTCCCGGCTCCTCCACTATGGCCTGTGCACTTCCAAATTGGGCAGCTGACAACTCGGAGCTCCCCAGTCCCACAATGGTGCTATACCAGGGTTACCTGAACCTTCTTCTCTCGGATTCTGACAAGGAAGAATTCCCTGAGGTAGGAATGTGTGTTAGAGCATTGCCTTTTGGTTTTGTTTTCAACAACTTCACTAGAACCCTTTTCTCCTGGCAACCTGCTTTTCCGTGCTTCACCAGACTTTGCTGATGGACAGAATCCGGCTGCAGGAGATGGAGTCCCAGTTGCGCCAGTTAACCATCCTGACCTCAGTCTTGCTAGTGGCCAGAAGTTTCTCTGGTAATGTTTTATTCAACTCACCTGAATTTGTGGATAAACTGAAATGCATAACCAAGGCCCTGACAGAGGAATTTAACTCCAGGTAAGCTTCATAGATCTTTCTTAAAGTTGAAACTAGTATGTGGTCTTTGGCACACAGGCAGGTAATGTAGTATGGCTTCTACTTCATCACAAACCACACAAAGGACTTTGGGAACGATCTGCAAAGATTGCTGATGTCTTGTGATAAGTTCTATTGAGGCTTGGGATAGAAAAAATAAAACTTCTTTCCAAAGAGCAGAGTGTGGCTAGTTTGCTACAAACGATTCATTATGTTTGCTAAGAATGGGTCCTTATGTACTTGAATGGGTGACTGATTTGTGTATGTATAACTGGAAAGTGATCCATTGGTCGGTAACCGATTGATCATTCGCTGTATGCAGGGCACCATAACCAAAGTAAAAAGAGGATTTAGAAGTCCAAGTCTCTATGTATTTTCAATTTAATTGGCAAGGTAGGAAAAAAAGCCATGGAAAATACCAAAGGAAATCTTAAAACAATATTTAGATCAAATTTATGGGACTAAAGAGTACTGAATGGGTCCAAGGATGGAGCTGAACCCTTGTCCAGTTTGTCTTGTGTTCTTTGAAGCAGAATATAGTACTGTATGCACGAATTAGCTGGAACCTTGAGGGTAGCTATGAAGGTATTTCACCTACACACTGGGTCCTGTTGTTTAATCATGGTGGGGAGCTGAAATTCGCCTTTGAGTGGATCTGGCTTCTGCTCCGGGGCTCTCTGGCTTTGCCCTTCTGCCAGGGCCACTTTGCTTTCTGTCCTTCATTTCCAGGCCTGAAGAGGCTATGCTGAGTGTGAGTGAACAAGTGTCTCTGGAAATCCAACAAGGCCTCAAAAGCATGGGTCTCTCTGCCCTGAGCAGCAAAAACACAGCATCTCTTACAGGCCAACTCCAGAACATTGCCAAGAAGGAGAACCGTGTTTGTACCATCATTGGTAAGAGTCTCATGGTGGTGGTGGGGAGGGATGGCAAGAATTTGGAGGGTGCGCAGGTAGCCTCAACCCTGAAAGTCAGTTACAGAACCATTTAAAAATGGAAAAGCATGATCATTGGGAAAATGTTTTGGCTTTAGTTTCCTTATCTATAACGTGCAGGGTTGAAGTAGATTTCTTCCAGTTTGAAGAGTGAATGTATGGTTTTAAGGTGGATCTGCAGCTAGGATATATAACTTGCAGGGGTGAGATACTGTCCCACCAACCCTACTGAGTCACCCCTGATCATTCTCTACTTGTAGTCCAAGACCTATGTTGGGAAACCCTGTCTCTATGCCATGCTTTAAGTTACCACGCAGGCCCCTACTCCTCTCCGAGGAACTGATGCTGTCTTAGACTGTAGAACATGTTCCATGCTGGAGGGGAAGCAGTGAACTTGGCCAGCTTGCTTCTAACTTTTGCATCTTAACATGGTCAGATTTGGGTGTGTGGGCCTGAACTTGGCATACTGGCTGCAATGTGTGCCCTTGGAATTTCAGGTACAGTGTCTAGGATCCTCTTGTTAGGTCAGATGCACACCAGGAGCTCACTTGGAGCCACGTAATCTTATGAACAGCCAGAAATTTACTAGCTCAACATCTTTTGATCGTGCACTGTCTTTGGGAGCTTGACAGCATTCGCTCTTCCAAAACACAAGGAACAAATCTCATTTATACGATTTACCCAAATGAGTGGGTTGGTCAGTGAGTATCTCAGTTAACTTAAACTTTGATGAGCAGAGAGTGCAAAGGGCAATGTGAATTTCTCCTGAAACCTCTTTGATCTTCCTCTTTTCATTGTTTTTGCTTGCTCACAGATCAGCGGATCCGTTTGTTTCTCAAATGCTGTTTGGTCCGTGGCATGCAGGAATCTCTGCTAGACTTCCCTGGAGGCCTTATTCTCATCAAGGGGGAGTTGGCAGACCTGGGCTGGAAGTTTGTCAATCTGATGCGTCACAATCAGCAGGTATATAGCCCCTACTATGCTGAAATCCTAAAAAATATCATCCCTCCGGCTCAGGCAGGAGAAACAGAAGTGGAATGTCTCTGATAATGCTGGACCCCAGCTGTGGCAACAAGGACCCAGGAGAGAGGGCTCAGCCTGTTCCTGGGATGACGTCACCTATGGCCAGCAGAGCAACCAGTCCTCTTCCTAACTACAGCCAGAACACATGGCTTCAGCGTTCAAGCATGTAAACACCAACTGGCCCAATCCCCTTCGTTAATAAACTTCTGAGCTGCAAGCAAACCTCAGTTCCTTCTGTGCTGCAACTGAATCCAGCTTCTGTGGCATTATCCTTAACTAGCTGTGAAGCCCGTGAGCCCTCAGTTTTCACTTCCCTGGCTGATCATTCTTCAGTATTCTGGCTTGGGCAGGCATCAAGTGCTAGCATTATTTTCCCCAATGGAAAATCATTTCCGTGAGGCCTATAAAAACTTTGTAGTGTTACCCAGAGCGTGAGCATGAGGGCTTCTGGAAGTCAGAAATTCACTGAGTTATAGATCAAGAGAAGACACAGAATCCAACTTCCTGTACCAAATCTTTCCGTAATTTTGGAGGATGCAGCAGTAGTAAGAGGCCCCATCTCCTTTGCTGGTGTGTGGCATAAACAGTATGAAAACTGGGGACCGGATGAAAGTCCACATTGTCTGCTAACAAGCACTGAGTTGAGAACAGTTCTCAGCCTCCATGGGATTGTTTTCCCTCTCCCTCTCAAGTGATCTTGGGGGTCAGGGTTGGAGTCCCTGATAGTGACACCAAATCCGAGCTGTTAGGTCAGTGGCCGACTCATGTCAAGTTCATCCTTGGTCCTGTTCTATAGCTGAACGATTCTCTGTTTTCATATTTCTAGGTTTAGAGCATCCCGTGATTCTTGACAGAAGTTATGTAGGTGTTCAAGGGTGGGGCAGCCACCATGCTTCTTCCCACTTGCAGTCTGGAATTCTAACTGCCAGATTATGATTTTCAGCTCTGTCGGCATCACGAATGACAGATGTTCTGGGTACACGAGAACCTGGGCTTGTTTTCTGAGACTGTAGAGATTCTTCCACTCCTTCTCAAGCCAACTGCAATAGACCAACCGCAACCTAAGAAATTAGGGAAAATGTCAGTTTGGATTTGAACTTGTTTGGAATGGACAGGAGAAAAGAGAAATTTACTTAAGGAATATTATAACTGGGTGAAAAAAAATGTCCTCACCATTTCAGGGGATGAGAAGAGCTAAGTATAATTTACTTAACCCAAGAAGAGTAACAGATCGGATTTGAGTTTCCTTTGTCCCAGGACAATTTCTTTAGAGGGTGGATCCCAGGTGGTTGACACAGCTAGGTGAATAGAGTGATACTTTTACTTTGGCCGGATGTAGGGTACACAGAGAAACTGGGGAATGGATCATTCAAGGGTTTTAATCTTGTGATTTAGATAGTTTCAGGAAAGAGACTAAGGCTGGTGAATGTGGTGTATTGAATAAACAGGCAGCGAAATTTGTCTAGTTGAATTTTCTAATCTGATTGCCAATATTAACACAATTTTTTTTTAAACCTTAATTTTGGAAGCCTGATTATCTTATAGAAAAATGTGCTCTGAAGGAACCCCTGTGGAGATGACTGAGCAGGTGGTGGATACAGACATTGGATGAAATGAAAATTTACTTTCTGCTTTATAATTGAAGTTTGGCATGATTGATTTCTTCGAGATTCTGAGTTGGCTCTCTATCTCCACATAGAGACGATAGTGATGAGGATTTTTAGGCTGCTTAATGTTAAAACGGTTTATGATGAGGATTTTTAGGCTGGTTACTTTTAAAACTGCAGATGAGAAGCAGGCTCTGAGGACTGGAATTTTGCTTGCCCTTTTGAGAGACATTTGCGTTTGTGAAGGAAGGGGGGATGACCTTGTAGGGACCTGAAATTGGCCACCCCAGGATGTGTCTCTTTGGCATCGGGACTGTTTGGGGCTGATTGCTTTTGATAACAGGGACAGGGAAGGAGGCTCTGGGGAATGGAACTTGCCCTTGTTGGGACACATTTACATTTGTAAGGTAAATATCTGTAAAAGGTGCCTCCCTCTCTGTACCAGGAAGAAGAAGAGAGATGACCTGATCCCTAGAAACTCTTAATGGGGAAGGCAAGAACTTAAGTTGGTTGCTGTCTGGCAAGCTCATGTAACTGACTTAGGGTGGTGGCTTCTGACCTTTACTTAATCCGATTTGATTCTTGTCTAAAAGTCATGGGATCAGCCAACGACCAGACCCCACCTGCACTGATACCATTTTAACTTTTTTTCATGTTCTTTCCTTTGTCTTGTAAAGAAATGATTCACATACCCATGCCTTATAAAATTAGCCCTAACCCTCAACTCGGGGCAGCAGCAGGAGCTCTGACTGCCCGTGGGTCCTGTCCCCACGCACCAGCTCTGCCTGCCCATGGGTCCTGTCCCCATGCCAGCGGGGGCAGCAGCAGCAGCGGCAGCAGAAGCTCTGACTGCCCATGGGTCCTGTCCCCATGCTATTCTATTCTCTAAATAAAAGAGCACTACTGCCAGATCTTGAGAGTCCAAGAAATCTTTCTTTCGACTCCTCGGCTCACCGACCCCGCATCAGATAGGAATCTTAATCCTAAACAAGGAAAAGCAGCTCCATTCAGTCCTGCTCACCGTTTAGGGGGAAAAAAAGAATATATATAAATTGGTAGTACATGCACATGATTAAAAAAGATATATGGTGAAAAGTCAATTTCTTCCCTACCCCTATGTCTCATTTCCCTACCCAGAGGAAAGCAGTGTTGCCAGATTTTTGTGTATCCTTCCAAAGATAGTCTATGCAAATGCAAGGACGTATTATAATAATAGATAACGTTTATGAGCACATGTGTGCCAGGCACTCTTTTAATCTCTCTCTCTATATGATTTCATTTATTCCTCCACAGTTTATCTCCAGTGTTAGTGCACTGTGGCACAAGAAGCTCTAATTGGGAGTTAAACCTGTTTTCTGTTTGTCTTCTCTGGCTGAGTAAGGGAAAATCTTTTCACTTTTCTGGGATTTTATTTTTCATCTGTAAAATTGTGTATTGGAATAAATCAGTGATTTTATTGTTTAATCCTGTCCAGTCATTTTTTTTTAAAAATGAAATATTTCCATAAGGCCATGAGTGAGATAAAAACTGAACAGCTTCACTTAAAGCAGAGCTGGAACAAGTAGTTTTGAGGATTGTTTGAAAACCATTGGACTAGATGATCTCTAAAGATACCTCTGTTGTTTTCTTATGGCTGCTGTAACAAATGGCCTCAAACTTGGTGGCTTAAAACAACCTGCTTTTATTCTCTTGTAGTCCTGGAAGTCAAGTTCAAAATCACCTTTACTGGGTCAAAACAAAGGTATTGGCAGGGCCACCCTCCCTCTGGCAGCTCTAGGGGAAAATTGGTTGACTTGCCTTTTCTACTTCGAGTGCTGCATTCTTGTATTCCTTGGCTCCTCCATCCTCCAAACCAGCAGCATAGCTTCTTGCTTCAGTCATTGTGTTGCCTTTTTCTCCTGCGTGAAATCTCCCTCTCCCTTCCTCTTAATAAGAACACTTATTATTTCATTTACTGCCCACCAGGATAATCTCCCCTTCTCAAGACCCTTAACCTAATCCTATCTGCAAAGTCCTTTTTGCCAAGTAAGATTACATTCACAGGTTCCAGGGACCAGGACATGAATATCCTTGGAGGCCATTTGTCAGCTTACTATAGTCTGCCTTCTGACCCCCAAGGATTTATATCCATCCTACACGCAAAATACACTCACCCCGTCTCAATAGTACCCAAATCTCAACACGTGGCATATCAATTCAAGCCCAAAATCTCATCTGTAAATCATTTTATCAGGTCTGCAAGAAACCGGGTAGGATCCTCCCTGGGGTAGAATTTCTCTCCATAAGTAGACCTGTGGACTAGAAAAAAAATTAGTTCCTCCCAAATTGCAGTGGTGGAATAAGCAAAGGATAATAGTTACTGACATTCCCACTGCAAATGGGAGAAAATGAAGAAAAGAGTTTCAGCTCCAAGTAATCTTGAAATCCAACCAGGCAAATTCCATTAGGCTTCAAGGCCTGGGAATAATCCTCTGTGGCTGGAGGTTTTGCCCTCTGCACCTGAGGCTCCACCCTTTACACCCAAGACTCTGTCCGCAGAGTCACCCTCCATTTTTCTTGGAGGATGGTGAATGTTTGCGGCTGAGTACTTTTATCAGCCTGTGTCCTACCTGTAGAATTTTAGGAGTCCCACAGCCGCCTTTTATTTGATTTTCTCTCTGTCTCATTCACTTGAAGTTGGCAGTGTTCCTGCTGATAGAACATTCTCGAAATGCTTGTGAGTCTACTGTGTATGAGTCAAGGACCCCATTTGACTGGAGGATCTTTCACAGATCTTTCCTGGATAATCCTATCTCTATTCCTGGATTCTGCTGAGGTGGTCGAGGGGATCCATGAGTCACATGTTTAATCTCCTCAAAGAGCCCTCTGTGTGAGTGAATATTCTGATCTTTTCATCCTCCCGAAGCTCTAGCAAAAGGGTGTCCAGCCACACCCTTGGCTTTCCCTTTAGGGCATACTGTATCTCTTGATTTTAGCATCTTTTGTAATCTGAATAGGCTGAAAATTTCCCAAATTATGAAGTCCTGGTTCCTTTATGTCTAACAGTTCTTTCCTCAAATTATGTCTTTCCTCTTGTCTTTTTACTAAAAGCAGCAAGAAGAAATCAAGCCACACCTTCAGCAGTTTTACTTGGAATCCTCCTCAAATAAATTATCAAGTTCATCCCTTACAAGTTCTGCTTTCTACACAAATATCGGACACAACTGAGCTAAGCTTTCTGCCACTTTATAACAAGTTGACCCTTTCCTCTAGTTTCCAAAAACATATTCCCTGTTTCCTTCTGAGCCCTCACCAGCAGTGCCTTTAACATCCATACTTCTACCAAAAGTCTGTGACAATTGAGGTATTCTCTAAAATGATGCAGGCTTTCTCTGCTGTGCAAGTCAATCCCTCCTGTTATATTTTTCACTGAGATATACTTCACAAACATAAAATTCTCCATTTTGAAACATACAATTCAAAGGTCATCAGTATAGTCATTATGCTGTACAATCATCACCACAATCTAATTCAAGAACATCTCCATTATCCTGAAGAGAAACCCGGTACCTATTAGCTGTCAGTCCCAATTCCCTGTTGCCCTCATCCTTGGCAACTACTAATCTGCATTTGCAGGGGCTCCTCTGTGAGCTGTGTTCCCTATGGCCCCATCGTGGCTTAGCCCTGGGATAAGCCTAGCAAGCAAAGGGAGTACAGCACTGTGGCTGACAATTGTCTATCTTATGCTGGAGTGGCAGTAGTCTTCCCAAGGCAAGAAACTCAGCAGTGGGGTAAGTAGTTAGAGGACAGTTTATCTGAAAGGCAAGCTGTCTGGAAGTGTGAGAAGACTTACTTTGCATGCAACCTCACCCCAAGACCTTGAATCCCAGAGCTAGAGGGAAGATAGAAAGTCTTGGTGACTGGAGTCTACGTATTGCTGATTTCTTCATGCAAACTTGAGTGTTCAGCACTGGTTTGGAAGATTTGGTTGCAAGTCTCCAGCTGCAGAGTGCTCATTGCCCTGGACTTCTGGGCCTTCAGGGCTAGCTGACAAGCCACCTTAAATGTGAAAGTCAGCATGATCTTCTAAGTCAGATCCTGGGAGGAAACATCACAACCAAAAACTTCTGGGATTTAGGAGCTACTTCTCTTTCTCTACCACCTTTCCTATCTTCCATAACCCTACAAAGAGCGCAGGTGCGGGCATCATCTAGATGAGAAATTACACTGACAATATGAGCTACAGTTACATGATCTGTAACTAAATTACCCCATTTAATCTTCAGAACACTTCCATGAGATTGAATCTGTGTATGTGTCAAAGACTCCATTTTTTTTTAAAGATTGGCACCTGAGCTAACAAGTGTTGCCAGTCTTTTTTGGGTTCTTTTTGCTTTTTCTCCCAAAATCCCCCCAGTACATAGTTGTATATTCCAGTTGTGGGTCCTTCTGGTTGTAGCATGTGGGATGCCGCCTCAACATGGCCTGATGAACAGTGCCATGTCCGTGCCCAGGATCCGAACCGGCAAAACCCTGGGCCACCGAAGTGGAGCGTGCGAACTTAACCACTCGGCCACAGGGGCGGCCCCCTCAAAGACTCCATTTGATCGGTTATATTACGTCCTCCTTTTTACAGATGAGGAATAAGGCACAGTGTGAAATTAAGTTGCGTAAGATCATAGAGCTAGAGAGTGCTAGAATCTGGAATCAAACGGGCAGTCTGTTACCAAAGCCTGTACTCTTAACCTCACTGACACAAGGCAAGTGGTAAGGTTTGGGAATACAAATAGAAGTTTGTTGTCTCACGGTTCTGGAACCTAGATGTCTGAAATCAAGGTGTCAGCAGGGTTCATTCCTTCTGAGAGCTGTGGGCGAAGGATCTGTTCCAGTCCTCTCTTCTTGGCTTGTCTTATCCTGTGGTTCTTCACATCCTCTTCACTATATGTGTCTCTCTGTACAAATTTCTCCCTTTTATAAGGACACTAGTCATACTTGATAGGGATCCACCCTACTACAGTGTGACTTCATCTTGACTACACCCGCAACAACTCTATTTCCAAATAAGGTCACATTCTGAGGTACTGGGGAGTTAGGATTTCAATATATGAATTTTGGGAGGGGACACAATTTAACCCATAACAGAGGACATCCTCGCTTCATGGACTCTGTCATTATATCTCTTCCATCTTGTTATGGGGTGTAAGGATGTGCCCCCACTTCAGAGAGGCCAGTGGCATTCATAAACAAGCTGGAGCAGAAATTTGAGGAAAGAAAACCTGTGGCCAGGAAAGGCATAGGTGCCCTCAAGAGGACAATGTGGAGGCATTTCAGATAAACTGTCAGACTGGAGGTTTGGTAAATAGAGGCAGCATGTTGACAAAGAGGAAGTCTGGGCAAGATCAAGGCTTTGCCTGACCTAGGAAATACTTTACTAAAAGTTGGAAAACCTTCTGCCACTAGAACGTTGGGCAAGCCCCTTCCTCCTTCTGTGATTTAGTGTTGTTACTTGTCATGTACTGAATTGTGTTTTCCACAAATTCATATGTTGAAGCCTTAACCCCTAGTGTCTAAGAATGTGACTATATTTGAATATAGGGCCTTTAAAAAGGGAATTAACTTAAGGTGAGTCTGTTAGGGCGTGCCCTAATCCAATTTGGTGTCCTTATATGAGGAGGAGACTAGGACATACAGACACCATGTCTATATGAGTATGAAGGGATGACCAGGTGAAGAGGCAGCAAGAGGGCAGCCGTCTGCAAGCCAAGGAGACAGGCCTCAGAAGAAACCAAACTTGCCTCGTATTTTGTATCCATCATTAACTGATGAGCATTTGGGTTGTTTCTACTTTTTGGCTGTTATGAACAATGCTGCTATGAACATTTGTGTACAAGTTTTTGTGTGGATGTATGTTTCCATTTCTCTTGAGATTTAGCATTTTGAGGAACAGCCAAACTCTTCCAAAGTGGCTGTGCCATTTTGCAATCTCGAAAGCAATGTATGAGGGTTCCACTTTCTCCACTCCCCTAGTCCCTTACCTCTGCTCCCTGGGATCACTTCCCAAATAAACTACTGCATGCAAGCATTCATTTCAGGTTCTGCCTTTGGGGGACCCCAGGCTAAGATATCTAGGAAATATTGCTCATAATAGTAATCACAGATATAGTTAACCTTTTCGTGAGGACCTGCTATCAACTGGCTACTTCATGTTCAAAGGATAAACAGCCCTAGAACAGACAAGTGAATTGGCACTGGGAGAGGTTACATGGAAGAGGTGCTGGAGGTCAAGATCTAAACCTAGACTTGTTGGCGCTCTCACTGCCTCTCAACACTGCCTTGTATGAAGCACTGTCCAGTAATACTCTGAAGACATTCAGTGTTTAGAAACCACAACACATTGCATTTCAAATTAATCTTACATCAAGGCTGTCAAGGTGTTTCCTGATGATAAGAAAACTACTGTATATTGACGGTATACTATGTGCCAGCCTCTATATACTTCTGCAATGTCATTTTAGCTTTACAACAAGACTGTGAGATAAGCCAGGCACTATTTTCCCAATTCTGTAGACAAAATGTCTGCTTCTAACACAGTGCCTGCCAAATTAAAAGACACTTACTACACATTGAATTGAATTAGTTGGGTTGAGTTGACTTGACTTGAATTGAAATAAATTTGGGAGATCACAGATCTGTTCCATTTTCCCGCTTCCCTGCAGAAAAATGAAGTAGACTCACAAGTCTCCTGAGAAAGTGGATTTCATATTTTTTTTTGGGTAACACATTCCAATGCCTCAAAAGAAAAGAAAAACATTTTTCAAAGACCAGGGCATTAGTATCTTCTAACAGAGAACAAAACCATTTCATTCATTCAAGGAGATTAAAATCATGGAAATACAAAGTTACAGGCAACCTTGGCAAGTTTGCTCCTTCATAACTTTGCCATGAGGTGGAACTTCAACAAGGTTACCATGAATATACTTCTGTCTGCATCTACCTGTCAAATCTCATTACAACTCCTGATAATTCAGATCTCCATATGATAAAATGATCCCCCTGATGTAAAGACAGACCAGTTTGTTACAATCAGTGTTTGATAAGGAGCTATTCTAAGACAGCAAACAGTTTAATGGGCCAGAAAATGAAAAATACAACAAGAGGAGAATTTTTTAAAAAAAAGATATGTCAAGGCCAAAGATGCTGGGAGGGTTAATTTTGCGCCAATATGTTCTTCTGTCTTCTTGTACCTGCAAAGAATGGACTCCAAGAAAAAATAAGGAAAAATAAATTGTGAAATTATAAAACTTCATTACACTAATAAGACCTATTTCTGAAAGGTGAAGTAAACAGTCATCATTACATGTGCATGTTTATTGCATTAATAAACATGGCATTGTTCAAGAGCCCTCAGATGTACAACAAAATGTACACCAAAAAAAAAAAGAGAAGGATAATTCACTGAAGCACCTTCTAACCGAACCAGTGGGGTTTTTTATACACTTTTTTTCCATTATAAAACATGAAGATGATGTAGAAAAATAGGATAACATGGGATTTAAAGTGTATGCATCAAAACTCCACTATATTTCAGCTCATTACTAGATAGGTTTGCATATGTCATGGGTCAAGTTCTTTCCTTTGAACCACCTCAGCTACATCCAGCAAAAACACCTCATGCCATTTCCCACTGAAGCAGATGTATTCAAGTAGAAAATCAAGTGTCTTCCTTTACTGTCAGTGAACATTTTAACCAAATGGAATTCAACTAAATGAAGTATAATACACGTAACTAAACTAGTTAATTCTAAGAAGAATTACTTTGCTGTCTGTTATAGATAAAGAGGCTGCTTTTGCTGGTAGTCAATCATATAATGGCGATGTAAATTGGATTTTCCATGATGTGTAAGCATGAATATAGGGCATTAGTTTCTTGCCATCCCACCATGCCTGGGACCCACCAGACTTCCAACTCTGACTCACTTGCCTCGTTTCTCAGACCAAAGCATTGGTGAATTCAATGGCATGTTTTCCGTGTGCCCTTAGACTCTGCCCATTCTCTTTGTGGTCATCTCTACTTGAACCACAGACCCCACCAATGGTCAATTCAAGCTTCAGGAATAATCCTCACTATTGTAAACTCCTAGGAAATTCCTCTTCTGGGATAATTAACCAAAGCTTTTCTTTTATTTTCTTTTTTAAAAAAATATTAACCATAGCATATTTCTGTGTCAGGAGACGGCATTAGTTTTGCATTGCTGCATAGCAAATTACCACAAAGTTCTGTAGGCCAGAATTCCAGCATATGGCTGGGCTCTCTGCTCAAGGTATCACAAGTCTGAAATCAAGGTGCCAACTGGACTGAGGTCTCACTGGAACCTCTGAGGAAAAATGTGCTTCCAAACTCATTCTTTTTTGTTGTGTTGGCAAAATTCACTTCCTTGTGGCTGTAGGGTTGAGGTCCCCATTTCCTTGTTGACTGTCAGTCAGGGGCCACTCTCAGCATCTAGAGGTGACTAATTGCTCCTTACCACTTAAAACACTCCATATTCAATGCCACACCAACGTGCCAAATCCTTCTTGTGCTTCCAAACTCTGAATCTTCTGTCTCGGACCTCTAGACGCAGATTTAAAGGGCTTACGTGATTAGGTCAGGATCACCTAGATCATATTCCTTTCTTAAAGTCAGCTGTGCCATATAACATAACCTAATCATGTGAGTAAAATCCATCAGATTTATAGTCCTGGGGAGTATGCAGGGTGTGTACACCAGGAGACAGGGATATTGGGGTCATCTTATAATTCTACCTGCCAAATGCCTAATACAAATAAGGTTTACTTCCCACTGAAGTCCCTGGTTTAATTTTCACTCATGTCACGGTCCGATGCAGCCTTCCATGCAGTGGTTCTGAGACCCAGACTCCTTGGATCTAGGGACTTAATTCTCTGTGGTTTTGGAGTTCTCTTCTGTGTCCTTGTCATCCAGGCATGTGACAAAGAGAGGGAAGAAAATATGTCTGTGGGATATTGCAGCTTTTAGGATCCAGGTCTAAAAGATGCACATACTATTTATACTCTCATTCCATTGGTCAGAAAATCTCAGTCATAAGGTCCCACCCAGCTCCCCATAAATTTGTGAAATATCTGTGTGACAATGACAAAAAGAGATTGGGTCAAGACATGACATTGTCTCTGCAACAACACTTCACCTCTTCTTAATTCCTCAGGCTCGTCATTGAAAACACATAATAGATTCCCACTAATTGTTGTTCACTGCATGAATGGATGAATATGTCAATCAACTATTATACAGTTACTCTGTTCAATGTATGACAACACAGTGACGTTACCTGGGCTTTTCGAGGTTAGAAAAATTGTTTCATAACATACAATTGTAGTCTATTTTCCCTTTGATCATGATGCTTAGTTGTTACTTCTCAACCTGCTAGTATTTTCCTGAGTAAACTGATCCTTCTTGTCAGTCTTGCTTAACTCATGGTGTGAGTTGTGAAGAGATAATTAAGATTTAGAACTCTGTGTTAGGTAAGACAAAATCTTTTCCAGGTTACGGCTTGACGAATTCTTCTGTGAGAGAATCCCTTGAGATTTAGTTGATGCAGAAATGAGGAGAAAGAGTAACTACAAAATATGAAGCCTATACTATGTGTAAGGGAATTTGCATTTGGTAGCTCATTGTATCCTTTGTACTTACAATGTGTTTACGACCCTGTTAGGTACTTTGCATAACATTACAAATGGGGGAAAAAGACTCAAAATGTTTTTTTTTTTGGTATTTGTAACAAACAATATCTGTAAAATCCCAAAATATTTGAAAACTAAACAACATAGTTCTAATTATTCTATGGGTTAAACAATAAATCAGAAAAAGTGAAAATGAAAATACAGCTTGTCAAAATTTGCGAGACAGAGAAAAATCAGTGCTTAGATAGAAATTTATATTTTTAAATGCTTACACTTGAAAAGAAGAAAAGATAAAAATCAATGACCTAAGCTTCCGGCTTACCAAACTAGGGAAAAAAATGAAAATTATATGCAAGGTAAGTAGAAGAAAGGAAATACTAAATTGTAAATATGAGAGCATAAATCAGTGAAATAGTAATTGGACAAACAGTAGGAAAATATCAATGAATAAAGAAAGCTGGATCTTTGAAATTATTGACAAAATTGATAAACCACAAGATAGGCTGATGAAGAAAAAAGAGAGAGAAAGAAGGCACAAATTGCCACTATCGGAAATAAAAGAAAGTCATCATGAAGGACTAGCATCATGGAAATAGTGGTGTAGAAAGCATTGAGAATCAGCCCTTCTGTTGAAGCAATGATTAAGCTGACAAAAACTGACAGAATCAAATTCATCAGAACTCTGGAACCTGATAAATTTACAGCAACCAGAGCAATATAGAGTGAAGAAAGAGGCTGCTAAATTTTGGTAAGAAGTACATTGTGGAGTTTTTGCTTATCCACCTAACATCTCCCATTCTTCAGATCAGTGGTGGCCATGAGACTGGCAACCACATTCATGCTGCTTTTTGCTGGTGCCAGGGGTTGTATCATGGATCTTGTTCTCCAAAAAGTGTGGTTGTGCTTTCTGACCTCCCTGGAGGATCCCTGAGGGACTAATGCAGAGGATGATCTTTGTTACCCACTCTCCCTTCCAGGCAAGGAATGGCTTTCTAGGTGGCATCTCTCCAAAGAATCCCAAAATATATACTACCCATAGCTTCCTGAGGCAAGAGAAGGCGGTTATGGCAAGGAGCAGAGAGCCCCTAAAGCCTGGGAAGGCCAAGAGTGAGGAGGAAAATTCTTGGGGAAATAAGGGTTTTGAAGGGTGTTGCAGAGAATCTGTAGTCCAATGCATGCGCACAAGGAAAGACACAGGCTCAGCAGAAGTCTGAGAGGAAGCCAGGCTTGCACCTTTGGGATCCCCCAAAGCAAGAGGTGAAGGCTAAGGCCAAGTTGGAGGTGACCTGGTTAAGCACTGGTGGATTGCCCCAGCTCAGAGCCAATCTATAAAGACTGGAAGGTTTTTTTTTTTCCTTTTCTTTTTGATGCCAGGCCTTTCAGGAAATCTCTGTCATGTCACTCTCTGACCACTGATAAGATAGAAGGATGACTTCCTTGACCACATATGACAAGGATTTTGATCTTGGCAAAAATTGTTTGGATATGTCACTAAAGAAATGGATGACAGCAGGTCTCAACAAGCAACTACAGCAAGAACTCAGTAGAGAGGAGAATCTGATTTCCAGAGATGCCACATCATAATATTCAAAATGTCCAGTTTTCAACAAAAAATGGCAAGGCTTACAAGCAACATGAGAGCATGCCCCATTCACAGGGGAAAAAAGAAAAAGAAAGAGAAATTGGCAGAAACCATCCCTGCAGAATTCCAGACATTGGACTTACAAGACAATGTCTCCAAACGAATTGTTTTAATATTCTCAAGGAGCTAAGGAAAACATGGGAAAAGAACCAAAGGAAACCAGGAAAACAATGAATGAAAAAACAGAGAATATCAATAAAGATATAGAAAGTACAAAGGGCACCAAAAAGAAATTTTAGAGATGACAATTACAGCAGATGAAATGAAAAATTCACTGAAGTGTTCCACAACATACCTGAGCACGCAGAGTAAAGAATCAGTGAACTTGAAGATAGGAAAGTGGAAATTATCCAGTCTGAGGCACAGAAAGGAAAAAAAAAGGAATGAAGAAAAATGGACAAAGCCTAAGGGATCTATGGGAAACCATCATGCATACCCATATATGCATCATGGGAGTCCCAGAAGAAGAGGTGAGAGGGAAAGAAAAAGAAAGAATATTTGAAGCAATAATGGCTCATAACTTTCCAAATTTGATGAAAAATCAGAATATACACATCTTCTCAATGAATTCCAAGTAGGATAAACTTGAAGAGATCCACACTGAGACACATTATAATGAAACTGTCAAAAGCCAGTGACAAAGAGAATGTTGAAAGCACTGAGGGAGAAGCAACTCATCAGGTGCAAGTGATGCTCAGAAAGATTAACAGCTGATTTGCATCAGAAACCATGGATGCCAGAGGGCAATGGGACGTCATATTTAAAGTGCTGAAAGAAAAATGAAAATCTGCCAGTCAAGCAGTCAATAATCAGCAAAAGTATTGTCAACTTTAAAACAAAAATAGCCCATTACCTAACCAGCAAAATAAGTTTATTCAGGAATAGCCAGAGGAATTGCAGTTTGGGAAATGCAAGTGAAGGTGGACCATAGGCAAATCCAGAGAACAAAGGAGGGGAGCTAGCTTTTAGAGAGAAAAGGGAGGAAGTTGGGAGGGGCTGTTCTAAACGAAAGGACGTTGCAGGAAAGTAAGAGTTTGAGGTGGCAAGAGCTTCTCATTGGCTGAGCTGCAGTGCTTCTCATTGGCTGGGCTATTGCTGGGCAAAAAGAGAAAACATTCCTTCCTCCTGCTGGAGTTGTGAAGTAGCTGCACTTCCTGCCCAAAATTGTAAGGTAAGCTGTGATGAAAGGTATGTGCATGAGCGCTCCCCCTACAGGGCTTCCTGTCTCCATTTTAAATGAGTTTTCCCTTTAAACTCGTTTGAAGGGAAAGTGCATAGTGGTTGGAAACCATTTTGGCCACATTTGAGTAACAGGGGCAGTTAGGAGGGAGAACTCTCAGGCATTACCCATGTAAAGTCTATATCTTATCAAGGTGGTAAGCGTTGGAGATCATCTCAAAGTGTTGAGCCAGCATCAAATTATTGTACATTGTTTTCAGAAAGGTTTGACAGGCGACAGGCACAAAACTTTAAAAATGGTTATACGGATATTGATAAGGAGATCTGATCGGTGGTTACCAGGGAAAAGGGGGGGTGGGGGGAGGACACAAAGGGGGAAGTGGTGTACCCACAACATGACTAACAAAAATGTACAACTGAAATCTCACAAGGTTGTAATCTATCATAACATTAATTAAAAAAAAAAAGGTTATACGGAGCAGAATCTAAAGTAATATGACAAATCCAGTTTGTATGGTGGTTCTAAGCCAGGAGTCCAAACCTGAAGGTAACCAGCTAAATGTATCAAAAGACCTGGGGTCATCAGGTGAAATTTGTTGTAGCCAATGTGCTTCTTCCCTAATTTTATGCAATTGAGTTTCTATTTCCCCAGAGGAGTTTATCCATGGGCAACCAGTGGTGTTTGCTATTGTACAAGGAGTATGCAGTTGTCTAAAACTGCCTTAGCCAATGAGTTAAGTGATCTTTGTTGGGCTGCTACTATTTTGGCTGTGGAACTGGTTAGCTCTGCTAATGTTAGGGAGCCATTTCTGATCATATTTTCCTTGGCATTTACTGTGGCTCAGTGGAGAAAAGCTCTCTCTATGGAGGCACACGCAGAATCATGTGTGTTTCCCGGGAGCTCCCATCTAAGGCAGCTATGGAGGCATAATGGGGTGGACAAATGGGAGGCTTCTGATTAGTTATAGAGAGAAAAAAGAATGGTAAATCAAATGAGAGCACATTACCCTTTTATAATCCAGCTACCAAGACAACGATTTGCCCACCATAGCCAAAACCTCCACATATAAAGGAGTAGCCAGAGGGTGTATATAGGGATCCCTGAGAAGTAATAGCATCTATGGACCCATTTGCCACTATGGAGGCATTAGAATCATTCAACCAAGTCTCAGATACTATATTATTACATGTCAAAAGGCTGCCTAAATATATGAGCATGTCAGCGAGCTTGCAAATGGCCCAATTTACATTGGCCGTCCCACAGAGTTTCTTATATAGATATTTAAGAGATCTTATTTTCCCATCCCAGAGTTGGGTTAGATTGTGCAAGAAATGAGGTCAAATGGGCTTAGTACCCTGACTTTATGAAATGGACCTGTGGAACAGTTTAAGTCTACAGCAGCATTTGGAACTCCAGTGAAATCACTTAAAGGGTGAAATAATGGGTCATTTCTGTCTTGGACAGACGGAGGCTCCTGATGACAGAATCAACAATTGGAGATGTTTCCCTCTTTCCCAATAGATTAGGAAATGCAGACGCTGGCATTGTCCTTCCAGGAAAGAGAAGGAGAAAATAAAGTGAGAAGTAACAGTGAGAATATGAGGTTGAGGCCTGGTCTGGTCATCTGGGGAAAGCTGTCTTCTTCAGATAGCACGAGCTCCAAATCCTGGAAATCTTTAATTTTGGGTCACCGGAAAATGGGAAGGTCCAGCTGGGGTTAGGTGCCTTCTTTAGGCATGACCCGTGAATCCAAGCGTCCACTGCCTGGAGTGGAGGCACACGGGTTAGTGAACAGTACCTGATAGGGGCCCTTCCAGTGAGGCTGGAGAGAGTCCTTTTGGAGGTGTCTTTTCCAGTAGACAAAATCTCCAGCCTGCGGAGTGTGGTGCTAGGGGTTTTTGTCTCCCGGGAGCATGCTGTGAAAAGATTGCTTTGCTAAAGCATGGTTATTTTCAACAGAAGCAATTAGGCCTTTACCATATTGAAGCATGTCTCCCTTTATCAGCTGTGGATCAAAAGTAGCAGGAGCCAGGTGCATGGGATGTCCTGTAATTATCTCAAAAGGGGGGAGTTTACGAGTCCCGAAGGGGATAGACCTAAGATTTGGAAGAACTAGTGGCAGTGCTTTTGGCCAGGGTATCTGGAGGGTTTCTACAAACTTTGCCGATTGAGTCTTAATGACGCCGTTAGTGCGTTCGACCCGCCCAGAGGACTGAGGATGATAAGCACGATGAAAGTGCTGTGGAACCAGCCAGACAGCACAGACCTGTCGAAATACTTGACAGATGAAATAAGTTCCCCAGTCACTATAAAGTTCAAGAGAGGTTCCCCAGCTAGGGATAATCTTTTCTAACAGAATTTTAGCCACAGAAGCAGCAGTGGCCTATCTACAAGGCAACTTTCAGTCCAGTGAAAAAACAGACCATGACCAAGACATACTTATATCCATGCGATGGGGAAAGCTGTATGAAATCCATTTGCCAAACCTCGAATGGTCCGTTGGACAATTTGATGTGTCTGGGAGTGGTGTGAACTGGTTTTTCTGAATTGTATTTTGGATAGGTATGGCAAGCAAAACAGGCACTTTTGCAGCCTTATTAATATTTCCCCACTAGTATTGGTGCATAAAGGTTACGACTGTATTGGAGGACCGATGATTCAAGGCATGTACAGTGGTTAGCAACGGGAACTGTAGAGTCTCCAGCAGGATCAGGTTGCTATTTAGCCCAAACCAGAGCTTTCTTTTTGTCAAACCAACAATTGTTGAACTTTCAATCTTTATTCACGGTTTTATTTGTTTTTATTTTTCTTGTTTTCATTATATAAATTTCAAGTGTACATCGTTATATTTTGATTTCTGTATAGACTACATCGTGTTCACCACCCAAAGGCTAATTACCATCCGTCACTGTACATATGTGCCCTTTTACTCCTTTTGCCATTCCCCTTCACCCCTTCACCCCTTCCCCTCTGGTAACTACCAATCTAATCTCTATATCTATGTGTTTGTCTGTTGTTGTTTTCATCTTCCACTTAAGAGTGAGATCATACAGTATTTGGCTTTCTCCCTCTGACTTATTTTGCTTAGCATAATACCCTCAAGGTCCATCCATGTTGTCACAAATGGCAAGGCTTCATCGTTTTTATGGCTGAGGAGGATTCCATTGTGTATATATACCACATCTTCTTTATCCATTTATTCATTGATGGACACGTAGGTTGTTTCGCTATAAAAGTCTTCGCTATTGTGAAGAATGCTGCAATAAACATAGGAGTGCAAATATCTTTTTGAATTAGAGTTTTCATGTTCTTTGGATCAATACCTGGAAGTGGAATAGCTGGATCATATGGTATTTCCGTTTTTAGTTTTTTGAGAAATCTCCATAATGTTTTCCATAGTGTCTTCACCAGTTTACATTCCCTCCAGCAGTGTAGGAGGGTTCCCATCTCTCCATATCCTCTCCAACACTTGTTATTTCTTGTCTTGTTAATTATCGCCATTCTGATGGGCGTGAAGTGCTATCTTGTAGCTTTGATTTGCATTTCTCTAATTATTAGCGATGTTGAACATCTTTTGACATGCCTGTTGGCCATCTGTATATCTTCTTGTGAAAAATGTCTATTCATATCCTCCACCCGTTTTTTGACTGGGTTGTTTGTTTTTTTTTTTTGTAGTTGAGTTGTATGAGTTCTTTGTATATTTTGAATATTTACCCCTTATTAGATATATGATTTGCAAATATCTTCTCCCAATTATTAGGTTGTCTTTTCATTTTGTTGATGGCTTCCTTGGCTGTGCAGAGGGCTTTTAGTTTCATGTAGTCCCATTTGCTTACTTTTTCTGTTGTTTCCCTTGCTTGGTGAGACATTGTATTCAAAAAGGATACTGCTAAGACCGATATCAAAGAGCATACTGCCTATGTTTTCTTCTAGGGGCTTCAGGATTTCAGGTCTTACATTCACGTCTATGATCCATTTTGAGTTGCTTTTCGTGTATGGTATAAGATAATGGTCTCCTGTCATTCTTTTGCATGTGGCTGTCCAGTTATCTCAACACCATTTATTGAAGAGACTTTCTTCTCTCCACTGTATGTTCTTGGCTCCCTTGTCAAAAATTAGCTGTCCATGGATGTGGGTTTATTTCCGGGCTCTCAATTCTGTTCCATTGATCTGTGTGTCTGTTTTTGTGCCATTGCCTTGCTGTTTTGATTGCTATGGCTTTGTAGTGTATTTTGAAATCAGGGAGTGTGATACCTCTAGCTTTGTTTGTTTGTCTCAGGATTGCTTTGGGTATTGGGGGCGTTTTGTCATTCCCTATAAATTTTAGGATTCTTTGTTCTATTCCCATGAGAAATGTCACTGGGACTTTGATAGGGATTTCACTGAATTTGTAGGTTGCTGTAGGAAGCATGGACATTTTAACTATGTTAATTCTTCCAATCCATGAGCATGGAATATCTTTCCATTTCTTGGTGTCTTCTTTGATTTCTTTCAAGAATGTTTCATAGGTTTCAGTGTACAGGTCTTTCACCTCTTTGGCTAAATTTATTACTAGGTATTTTAGTCTTTTTGTTGCATTGTAAGTGATATTGTATTCTTAATTTCTCTTTCTGCTATTGCACTTGTTAGTGTATAGAAATGCAACTGATTTTTGTCTGTTGATTCTGTACCCTGCAATATTACTGTATTTGTTTATCATTTCTAAATAGCTTGTTGGTGGATTCTTTAGGGTTTTCTATATAGAAAATCATGTCATCTGCAAATAGTGACGGTTTTATTTCTTCCTTTCCAATTTGGATCCCTTTTCTTTCTTTTTCTTGCCTGATTGCTCTGGCTAGGACTTCCAATACTATGTTAAATAAGAGCTGCATAAGTGGGTATCCTTGCCTTGTTCCTGTTCTTGGAGGGATAGCTTCCAGTTTTTCACCATTGAGTATGATGTTAGCTGTGGGTTTGTCATATGGGCTTAATTATGTTGCAGTAGTTTCCTTCTAAACCCGTTTTATTTAGAGTTTTTATCATAAATGGATACCTTATGTTGTCGAATGCTTTCTCTGCATCTATTGAAATGATCATGTGATTTTTATTCTTCATTTTGTTAATGTGGTGTATCACAGTAATGGATTTGTGGATGTTGAAACATCCTTGCATCCCTGGAATTAAATCCCACTTGATCATGGTGTATGATCTTTTTAATGTGTTGTATGCGATTTGCTAGTATTTTGTTGAAAATTTTTGCATCTATGTTCATCAGTGATAATGGCCTGTAATTTTCTTTTTTTGTGTGTTGTCCTTGTCTGGTTTTGGTATCAGGGTAATGTTGGCCCCGTAGAATGAGACAGAAAGCTGCCCCTCCTCTTCAAATTTTTGGAAGAGTTTGAGAGGGATAAGTACTAAGTCTTCTTTGAATATTTGGTAGAATTCACCAGTGAGGCCTTCTAGTCCTGGAATTTTGTTTTCTGGGGGGTTTTTTATTACTGTTTTGATCTCCTTACTAGCGGTTGGTCTATTCAGATTCTCTATTTCTTCTTGATTCAGTTTTGGGAGGTTTCATGATTCTAAGAATATATCCATTTCTTCTAGGTAATCCAATTTGCTGGCATACAGCTTTTCATAGTATTCTCTGATAATCCTTTGTATTTCTGTGGTGTCTGTCATAATCTCTCCTCTTTCGTTTCTGATTTTATTTATGTGATCCTTCTCCTTTTGTCTTGGTGAGTCTAGCTAAAGATTTGTCAATTTTGTTTATGTTTTCAAAGAAGCAGCTCTTAGTTTCATTGATTTTTTTTCTGTTCTTTTTTTTTTTCAGTTTCTATTTCATCTATTTCCACTCTGAGTTTTATTATTATTTTCCTTCCTCTGATTTTGGGCTTCATTTGTTCTTCTTTTGCTAGTTTCTTTAGATGCATTGTTAGATTGTTTATTTGTGATTTTTCTTGCTACTTGAGGTAGACCTGTATTGGTATAAACTTTCCTCTTAGTACCACTTTTACGGTATCCCATAAATTTTGGTATGTCCTATTTTCATTTTCATTTATCTCCAGGTATTTTTTGATATCTCCTGTGATTTCTTCTCTGACCCAACGGTTGTTCAATAGCATTTTGTTTAATCTCCATGTATTTCTGGCTTTTCCAGTTTTCTTCTTATAACTGATTTTTGGTTTCATACCATTGTGGTCAGAAAAGATGCCTGGTATTATTTCAACATTCTTAAATTTATTGAGACTTGTTTTGTGGGCTAATATGTGCTCTATGTTGGAGAGTGTTCCATGTGCATTCATAAAGAATGTGTATTCCGTAGTCTTTGGATGGAATGATCTATATATATCTACCAAGTCCATCTGTTCCAATCTGTCACTCAAGGCCATTGTTTCCTTATTGATCTTCTGCTTTTATGATCTATCTGTTAATGTAAATGGAGTTTTAAAGTCCTCTATTATTGTGTTACTCTCAATTTCTCCTTTTATGTCTGTTAATATTGGCTTTATGGATTTAGGTGCTCCCATGTTGGGCACATACATATTCATAAGTGTTATGTCTTCTTGTTGGATTGTTTCCTTTATCATTATGTAATGCCCTTCTTTGTCTCTTGTTACACTTTTTGTTTTAAAACCTATTTTGTCTGATACAAGTACTGCTACCCAAGCCTTCTTTTCATTTCCCTTTGCATGGAATGTCTTTTTTCATCCCTTTTCTTCCAGTTTGTGAGTGCTTTTAGGTCTGAAGTGTGTCTCCTGTATGCAGCATATATATGGGTCTTGTTTTTTATATCCAGTAAGCCACCCTATGTCTTTTGATTGGAGCATTTAGTCCAGTGACATCTGAAGTAGCTATTGGTAAGTGTGTACTTATTGCCACTCTGTTACTTTTTTTCTAGGTGTTTTTGTAGTTTTCTCTCTTCCTTCTTCTCTTGCTCTCTTCCCTTGTGATTTGATGACTTTCTGTAGTATTATGTTTGGGTTCCTTTCTCTTTATTCTTTTTGTGTATTTATTATAAGTTTTTGGTTGCCAGGTGATTACCATAAGGTTCATATATAATAACCTATGTAAATAGCAATGTATGTTACATTAATGGTCTCTTAAGATTGATCTCTTACTAAAAGCCCTACACTTTTATTCCCCCCACATACATTTTAGGTTTTGGATATCAAATTTTACCTCTTTTTTGGTATTCCTTCGCCTCTTCTCATGGAAATAGATAGTTTTAGTACTTTTGCCTTTTGACGTTCATACCAGCTTTATAGGTGGTTGATCCACTCACTACCTTTTCTGTAAATTTGCCATCGCCATTGATATATCTTCTTTGATAGTTTTCTTATTCCTATTTGTGGTCTTTTCCTTTCCACTTAAATAAGTCCCTTTAACATTTCTTGTGAGGCCAGTTTAGTGGTGATAAACTCCTGCAGTTTTTGTTTTTAGGAAACTCTTTATCTGTCCTTCCATTCTGAATGATAACCTTGCCGGGTAGAGTATTCTTGGGTATAGGGTAATTTTTTTTTCCAGCACTTTGAGTATATTGTGCCACTCCCTTCTAGCCTGTAAGGTTCTACTGAGAAGTCAGCTGATAGCCTTGTGGAGTTTCCTTTAGATGTAACTTTTGCTGTTCTCTTGCAGATTTTAGGATTCTCTCTTTATCTTTAATTCTTGACATTTTAATTACAATGTGTTTTGGTGTGAACCTCCTTGGGTTTATTTTGTTTGGTGCTCTCTGTGCTTGCTGTACCTTGATGTCTGTTTCCTTCCTCAGGGTAGGGAATTTTTCAGCTATTATTTCTTCAAATAGTTTCTCTGTCCCTTTGTCTCTCTCTTCTCCTTCTGGGACATCTATATACTGTTGTTAGTATGCTTGATGTTGTCCCAGATGTCCCTGAGACTGTCCTCATCCTTTTCGGTTCCTTTTTCTGCTTTCTCTTCAGCTTGGGTGATTTCCTCTACTCTTTCATCCAGATCGCTGATCCATTCTTCTGTGTCATCTACTCTGCTATTGATTCCCTCTGGTGAACTTTTTATTTCCATGATTGTATTCTTCAGTTATAATTGGTTCTTTTTTATATTTTCCAGTTTTTTGTTGAAGTTCTCACTGTGTTCATCTATTCTTCGCCAAAGATCAGTGAGCACCCTTATGACTATTAGTTTGTACTCCTTATCATGTAGATTATTTGTCTCTCTTTTGTTTAGTTCTTTTTCTGAGGATCTTGCTTTTACTTTTCTGAGGCTGATTGTGGGGCTTCTCTAGCCAGTTTTTCTAAGATATCATTTAGGGAAATATCTGTTGGACCATGGTAGCAATTTGACTGCTGTTGATTCCTTTAAGAGCAGCACTCCTTGCAGCAGTGTCAGCAAGGTGATTTTTTTTAGCTTCCAGAGAGTCAGGCTTTGACTGTCCCAGGATCTTAATAATAGCTAAAGCAGCAGGTAAAAGTATAGCATCCAATAATTCTCAAACATAAGGGCTATTTTTACTTTTATTTCTGCTGGAAGTGAGGAAAGCACGATGCTTCCACAATATGCCAAAATCGTGCGCTACTCTGAAAGTGTATGTACTATCACTGTAAATGTTGGCAGTTTTGCCCTTGGCTAGGGTGCAGACCCATGTAAGTATGTATAATTCAGCTTGTCGGGCCATAGTAGCCAAAGGCAAAGGTACTGCTTCAATTACATCAAAAGATGTCGACTGTGCGTACCCAGCACAATATTTGCCATCGCCACCTTTTAAATAAGAATCATCAGTGGACCATGAGAAGTCTACGTTACTCAAAGGAGTTTTCTGCAGATCATCGGGAAGGGTCAGGAGGTGATCCATTAGTGTTAAGCAGTCAAGAGGGACATCATCGGTAATGGAGGGGAGAAGAGTAGCAGGGTTAAGATGATTGCAGCAAGAAAGAGTTATATGAGGAGCAGTTAGGAAGAGGATCTTGTAAGAGATGAGACAGGTGGCTGAAAGATGTTGAGCTGTGGTGAGAATTTAGGGGGGCTTCCACTGCTTTGGGTACGAGGACGGTTAAAGGGGATTCCACAACTATTTATTCAGTGGCCTTAACCAAAAGGGCAGCAGCAAGTATGGCCCTAAGGCAAGGGGGCTACCCTCATGCCACAGGGTCCAGTCGGTGGCTATGATACCCTATGGGTCGATGGTGGTCCCCGTGTTTTTGGGCGAGCACATCAAGGGCATTGCCTTCCTTTTCATGTACAAAAAGGAAAAAGGGATGCTGATAATTGGGATGCTGAAGGGAAGAGGGGTTCATTAAACTCTCCTTTAAGGCTTTAAAGACTACGTCATCCTGTTCTTCCCATAAAATTGGATAGGAGTTGTTTTTCTTTAGTAAAACATGCAGAGGTTTGGCCCGAAGGGAGAAATTTGGAATCCAATTTCCACAATAACCAACTAGTCTGAGAAAACCTCACAGTTGACAGTTTAGTTTTGGGTTTTGGGAAACTCAGGACACCATGAAGCCTGTCTGGGTCTAAGTATACCCCTGGTTTTGATATCAAATGTCCTAAATGCCAAACCTGGGTTTGGACAAACTGCAATTTTCCCTTGTTTTCCTTGTGTCCCTTTAAGGCTAAAAGCTTTAGCAAGTGGATGCTGTCTTCCTGTGAAGAGGTTTGGAGGGGAGAGCAAAGAAGCAAATTGTCCACATATTGCAAAAAAGTAGAGCCCCTGCTGGAAACTTTATAATATCCAGATCAGCCTTCAGGATTTGTGAGAAATAAGAAGGCCTTTCAGTAAAGCCCTGAGGCATTACTGTCCAGGTGAATTGTCTTCCTTCCCAAGTGAAGGCAAAAAGGTATGGGCTAGCTTCATCAGCTGGAATACTAAATAATATGCTGCATAAATCAATTACAGTAAAGAATTTGTGCTCAGTGGAGATGGATGCCAGTAGCATATTAGGGTTAGGAACAACCGGGTGCCCAGGGATGACGATGTTATTTATTGCTCGGCGGTCCTGGACAAACCTCGATCCTTGGCCACTGGGTGTTCTCACAGGCAAAATAAGAGTGTTACAGGGATTAGTGCAAGGCACAGTAAGGCCTTGGGCCTTATATCCTCTGTTTATCAGCTTAATGCCCTGGACCACCTCTATTTATGGAGGTGTATAGAGGGTATTGATTAATCCCGGGAAGAGGCTTTGAGGGATCTATGTGGATCTTAATAAAGGTGTACAATGGATTCTGCCAATAGCGGTTGTAGATTTTGCCCATAAAGAGGCTGGTATCTGACCTAATAGGGACAAATGACTAATGTCCTTGGAATTAGCTTTAGTGTCACGAGAGATGGAGCAAGTAAAAGATATCAGAGGGCCATTTAATTCACCTCGTTGACTATTTTGGTTGCTGCTGTCAAATTCTAGAATTATTTCCCCCTCCTGGGAGAAAAAAATTCCAGCATGGTATTCTTCTAAGAAATCTCAGCTCAAGAAATGAACAGGAGCAGAGGAACAAAGGAGAAAGGGGTAGGTATCTCCCTAAACAAAAAGGAATGGGTTTATAGACAGGGGCCTGTTGGGGTTTGTTTGAGACTCCCACTATCTTAACCGTTTCACTACTCTGAGGCAGGGGCTGCTTAATAACAGTGGGGTTGAGCACCAAGAGCGTGGCTCCAGTGTCAACAAGTACAGAGAAAAATTCATTCCCAATCTGGAGAGTGGTTTCCCCGAGTTGATTAAGGGGAAGAATTTGGAAAAGCCCCTGTGGTTCCTCAGAGCATCACCGTTGGGGATTAAGAAGACACTGGAAAGGGTGGTTAGAGCGCTGGAAATCCCTGGAGGGCTTATGCTTGAGGCAATCTCTCTTCAAACGCCTTGTCTTTTTACAATAATAGAAGAGACTGGAAAATTTCTAGTTCTGTCTAGGGGCCTCTATTTGTTGAAATTGAAAATTAAGGCTTTTTGTGGTCCTCCTTTTAGATGAATCATCTAGGCTGCAAGCGAGCTGATTGGCTAGATGGACCAAATTTGGAGTGGACGTAGTCTCTCATTTCATCCTGGTCCTTTTTACTAGAAGGAAAGGTCCTGGTTCAGCCCATTAATAAACATAGAATTAAAGGCTATCAGAGTGGACTTAACATCCATGAGGAGGCCAGAATCTTTTCATAGCGATCTGAAGCCAATTATGATAGTTATGAACAGGTTCATCAGCCTTTTGTGTGCAAGCCTGCATTTCGTTTCAATCAATGGGCTTAGGAAAAGCTACCGTAATTGTTCAGTGAAGCTCTCTAGCGAGTCGTTTGGGTATTTAGCCAAAAGTTAAGGGTCTGTTTTTCTAAATCCCTTTCAGGGTTTTTCCATCGGGCAAGTTTCATCCAATGTTGCGCCTGACCTTCACCAACAAGCATGTAGACTAACTGATGTAAACCTGAAAATCTTTGTTGATAAGTTTGAATGACTATGTTAAATTCTTCAGCAAACCCAAGGGGGTCCTCAGTTACTTTGGGAAACTCTTTAACTATGGCTCACAATTGAGCTTTAGTCCAGAGAATATAAGAAATCTGGGGTTTATTCGGATCCTCAGGAGACTTAACTTTAAAGGGGCAGGTTCTGATACGTTCAGAGGAGGAGGAAGTAGGGAGAGGCTCAGAGAAGAAAGGGAGTTTGGCAAGAGAATTAAATGCGGACGCAGAGGTGAGGGCTGTGCAGAAGGGAAAGAGGAAGATGGCATCAGAGGTGGAGCCTGAGACAAAGAAGCTAGGGGAGGGGAACATGAGGCTTCAGAAGCCACTTTGTTTTCCTTTAGCTGTTTGGTTGTCTCAGTTAATTTAGGTATGGTGTTTTGCAGAGAGGCAATTTTAGAGTCCTGAATATGCTTGGAGACCTCAAGCTACCAATTACAATAGGCATCCCGTTCGATCTGTTTAATTTTAGGGCCACAGCTTTCTGATTTAACTCTGAGAAAAGCAGGTTTGGGGAGATCCAAAATTCTCCAAAATGGCCATTGGTGTTCTAAATCAATTTTGGCTAAATTGGTCCATTCAGTTAGAAACACTCACGAGGAGGGACCCTAGTTTTTAAAAATAAAACCTCCAGGATCCCTGATGGAGGGCTGCCCTTAGAGCACTTAGATGACTGGGATCCCATTTCTCACATTCTTCCAAGAACAAAAGAAAATTCCTAGCTAGCCTGACTCCAAAGGGAACTTTACCAAAGTTTCAGCACACTTTTGAAAGGAAAACAGCTGAGTACTCACCAAGGATGAAGTTTTGATACCAAGGACAAAGCCTTGAACCTGAAAGGACAAAGCCTTTAGTGACCCCGAATAAAGTCAGAGAGCTCAAAATGCAGGGAGAGCAGAGCTCAGAATCTGACATGAGACTTACCAAACCAAAAGTAGGCTGTGACTCATGGAAGTGATGAGCACAAGAGGCTCAATGTGGGTACCTCACTCAATTCCGGGAGTGACCATCACTCAGGGGTCACATCCCTTGGATCCCACTTTCTGACGCCATTTAATGTCAACTTTAAAATAAAATACTTGTTCACCTTACCAGCAAAATAAGTTTACTCAGGAATAGCCAGAGGAATTGCAATTCAGGAAATGCAAGCTATAGCACACCATAGGCAAATCCAGAGAGCAAAGGAGGAGAGACTGCTCTTATAGAAAAACGGGGGCGGGGGGGGGGCGGCCCATGGCGGAGTGGTTATGTTCACGCACTCGGCTATGGAGGCCCGGGGTTCGCCGGTTTGGACCCTGGGCACAGACCTACACACCACTCATCAAGCCATGTTGTGGCAGCATCCCACATGGAAGAGCTAGAATGACTTGCAACAAGGATGCACAACTATGTGCTGTGGCTTTGGGGAGAAAAAAAAAAAAAAGAGGAAGATTGGCAACAGATGTTAGCTTAGGGCCAATCTTCCTCACCAAAACAAAAAAGAAGAAGTGGAAAGCATAAAAAAATTAAAAAGAAAAGAAAAGGAAAAAGGGGGAAGTTGGGAGGGGCTGTTCTAAATGAAAATTCATTGGAGGACAGTAAGAGTTCAGGGTGGGAATGGCTTCTCATTAACTGGGCTGTTGCTAGGCAAAGAGAAAAATCTTCCTTCCTCCTGCTGGAGTACTAAAGTAGTTGCACTTCCTACCCAAAATTGTAAGGTAAGCTTTGATGGAAGGTATGGGTGTGAGAGCACTCCGTACAAGGCTTCCCACCTCCATTTAAATGAGGTTTCCCTTTCTTAATCTTCATACCATCCTTCAAAACTGAAGGAGAAATTAAGACATTCCCAGATCAACAAAAGCTGATGGAGTTTGTTGGTTCTATCCCAGCCCTACAAACATCACTAACGGGAGTCCTTCACAATGAAATGAAAGGACATTAGACGGTAACATGAAGCCGCATGAAGAAACAAGGAACTTTAGTAAAGGTAACTACATAGGTAAACTTAAAAGCCAGTATTGTTGAATTTTGGCTTGGTAACTCCTACTTTGTCTTCTACATGATTGGAAAGGAATTTCATGAATCAATAATTATAAATCTATGTTAAGTGTCACACAAAGTGAAAAGAAGTAATCTGTGAGAATAAGAGCATAAAGGGGGCATGTGTCTGTACAGAAACAGACTTTGGTATGCCTCTGAAGTTAAGTTGGTGTCAATTCAAAGGAGATCTTTTAAAATTTAGGAAGGTTAATTGTAATACTCATGCTAACCACTAAGTAAATTATACACACACACACACACACACACACACACATACACAGAAGTGAACCAAAAAGATAGGCTAGAAAAGAAATCAATAAACCACATATAATCCACTTTAGTGGGAATTGAGGGAGAAAAAAGATATAAGACATATAAAAAACGAATAGCAAAAGGGCAGAACATTCCTTCATTATCAGTAATCACTTTAAATGTAGAGCAGTTAACTTACCAATTAAAAGACAGAAACTGGCAGAATGGATTTAAAAAATACATACTGCTATATGCTATCTACGAAAGACCATCTTTAGATGCAAAAAAAAGAGGAAACAGGGTGAAATGGAAAAAAATGTAAAAAGGTATTCCATTCAAACAGTAGGAACAAGAGAGCTGAGGTGGCTGCACCAAAATCAGACAAAATAGACTCTAGGTAAAAAATTGTTACAGGAGACAGAGAAGGTTTTCAGATATTGATAAAAGCATCAATTAATCAAGAAGATATAATAATTGTAAACATATGTGCATCAAACAACAGAGCCCAATATATATGGAGCAAACGTTGACAGAGTTGCAGGGACGAATAGACGTTCTACAAAATAGTTGATGAATTCAATATCCCACTTCCAATAATGGATAAAAACGTCTAGAGAGAAGATCAATAGGGAAGTAGAGGATTTCAACAACACTATAAATCTACTATAACAGACATGTATAGAACTCTTCACCCCAAAACACTGGAATACACATTCTTCTCAAGGGTACCTGAAACATTCTCTAGAAAAACTGTTATGTTGGGCCACAAAAGTCACTCTCAATAAATTTCAAAAGACTGAAATCACACAAAGTATCTTCTCTGACCACCATGGAAGGAAGCTAGCAATTCATAACAAAAAGGAAAACCAGAAAATGCACCAATATGTGACAACTGAACAACACACAGTTAAACAAACTATTGGTCACAGAATAAATCATGGGGGAGATTAAAAATACCTTTAGACACTTAAATACAGAAACACAGTATACTACAACTTGTGAGATTCAACAAAAGCAGTGCTTGGAGGAAAATTTATTAATTGTTAGGTAAATGGAAATCAAAACCACAATGAGATACCACTTCACATCCACTATGATGGCTATAACTTTTTTAAAAAGGAACATAAGGCGTGTTGGTGAGGATGTGGAGAAATTGGAACTCCTGAACATTGCTGGTGGGAATGCGAAATGGCTCTGCTGCTGTGCAGAACAGTTTGGTGGTTCCTTACAAAGTGAAAGACAGAAGTACCATATGACCCAGCTACTCCAAGCCTAGGTCTATACTCAAAAGAATTGAAAGGAGATGCTCAAACAGATTCTTGTACACGAGTACTCACAGCAGCATTATTCACAGTATTCAAAAGGTTGAGACAATTCATAGGTCCGTGAGCTGTCATCAAGGGACGAATGGATAAAGAACTGTGGTATATACATACATTGGAATATTATTCATCCAGAAAAAAGGAATGAAGTACTGATATACGCTTCAGTGTGGATGAACTTCAAAAACATTATGGTAAGTGAAAGAAGCCAGATACAAAATCTCACATATTGTATGACTCGATTTAAGTGAAATTTCCAGAAGAGACAAATACGTAGAGACAGAAAGCAGACTGTTTGCCAGAGGCTGCAGGAGAGGGGGAAATGGGAGTAGCTGGTTAAAGTGTATGGGGTTTTATTTTGAGGTGACAGCAATGTTTTGGAGCAGAATAGAGGTGGTGATTCCACAACATTTTAAATGTACTAAACACCAATGTATTGCTCACTTTGAAAAGGCTTCTAGAAGAAAATATAGGCAGTACACTCTTTGACATCAGTATTAAAAGGATCTTTTCAGACACCATGTCTTCTCAGACAAGGGAAACAATGGAAAGAATAAATAAATGGGACTTCATCAGACTAAAGAGCTTCTTCAAGGCAAGGGAAAACAGGATTGAAAAAAAAACACAACCCACTAATTGGGAAAAAATATTTGCAAGTCATATATCCAACAAAGGGTTAATCTCCATAATATATAAAGAGCTCACACAACTCAACGACAAAAAAATCAAACCACCTCATCAAAAAATGGGCAGGAGACATGAAAAGACATTTCTCCAAAGAAGATATACGGATGGCCAATAGGCACATGAAAAGATGTTCATCATCACTGTGCATCAGGGAAATGCAAATCAAAACTACACTAAGATATCACCTTACACCCATTAGAATGGCAAAAATAACCAAAACAAAAAGTAACAAATCTTGGAGAGGTCGCGGAGAAAAAGGAACCTTCATACACTGCTGGTGGGAAAGCAAACTCATGCAGCCACTATGGAAAACAGTATGGAGATTTCTCAAAAACGTATAAATGGAAATACCATATGACCCAGCCATCCCACTACTGGGTATCTATCCAAAGAACTTGAAGTCAGCAATTCCAAAAGTCCCATGCACCCCTATGTTCATTGCAGCATTATTTACAATAGCCAAGACGTGGAAGCAACCCAAGTGCCCATCAACTGATGATTGGATAAAGAAGATATGGTATATATATAAAATGGAATACTACTCAGCCAGAAAAAAGGATAAAATCATCCCATTCACAACAACAAGGATGGACCTTGAGGGTAATATTATGTTAAGTGAAATAAGCCAGATAGAGAAAGACAACCTCTGTATGACTCCACTCATCTGTGGAAGTTAAACATGTAGACAAAGAGAACAGATTAGTGGATACCAGGGGAAAGGAGGGGTGGGGGTGGGCACAAAGTGAGAAGTGGTGCACCTACAACATGACTGACAAACAATAATCTACAACTGAAATTTCGCAAGGTTGTTAACTATCAAACTCAATAACATTTTTTTCTAAAAAATGGATAATTTTATGCTATGTGGATTTCACCTCAATTTAGAAAAAACACATCACTACAAATTTCAAAAAAAACTTAAAGGATAATAATAAGTGAGTATTATAAACAAATTTGTGTCAATAAATTTGACAACTGAAAGAAACGCACGCAATATGTATCTATGTTATGATTCTCTTTATATGAAAATGTGTGTACATGTATATGTGTGTGTGTATTTATGACTAAATTGTTCCAAATTATGCTAAAGAATGGCTACGCCAATGTAGGTGCTCAGACGCAATGTATAAGAGTACCTGTTGCCCCCCAACTTCAGAAATAATCTTGCAAAGCAAGATTGCCTCAGCATTTACACTTCAAAAACCTGTCCAGCAGGACAGTTTGCACAGGGACCTCTGTATGAGGAAGAAGATAGCAGGGTCAGCATTTGCCCAGGTCATGGAACCGGCAGGAGAATGAGTAACTGGAAGACTGTGGCATCTGAGGTGGCTAGGGAGGGAGCCCGAGGATGTGGAAGCCTGAGGATGTAAAGAGCCGAAGTAGACGGGCCATGCAATGGTTTCCAATGCCCCTGCCCATGAGGGAACTCAGACAGCTCGGAGAGCCTGAGTTGAGCCAGACAGTGCGACTGTTTGCTAACGTGTGAGACTGCCTCTATTCCTCAGGCTGCGGCTGAGAAGTGTGCACTGTGGTCTCTGTACTCTAGGTGAGAAGGCCGAGACTAGACGTTGATCACTGAGGCACCACACAGAATAACATGGAATTATTCCTTATGTAATGGCAATTATCCCCTTAGTTCATATTTTTAAGACATGCACGCGCCAATGTATGGATCCTTCATGTAAATATACGTAAAGAATGGAAAAGTGGCAAGTGGTTGGAAATACCGGTAGTACGCGAGACCCAAAATTAGAGGCATAATTTGTAAACAGGTGGTACACCGCACCTATGTCATCATTTACAAGATTCTAAGTTGAAATTTGTTATTGCTGTTATTTTCATTTCAAAAGTTATGCCTGCTTGTCGTCTAAAGTGCAAACGTCACGGAAGTGTGGAAAATGAATTGTGTAAGTGTCTCTTTCAACTCTTGCCTGCAATTCTGAACTACTAATTGCTAGTCAATGAGAAAGGTCGCACAGAACTGACCAGAACGTGAGATCACGTGCTATTGTTGTTTGGAACTGAGAATGAACGAGTGAACCTCCTCAGACACATGGACCTGGAGCACCTGGTGTCAGCTCCCTGAGAAAGGCACTGGGCAGACAGGCTGGCTCTCCCTCCCTCCCTCTCAGGTGCTAAAGTGACATCCCTCCAACAGGCCACCTTGAGGAAGGGGGAGGGGGCGGTACAGTGCCTGGATGAGAAGAGAAATGGAAGCATGGTGAGAGGTGTGAAAAGGCCCATTTCCCATTCCCCTGTGTGCAAACCATAAAATTGTTCGTGGTGTGGTCTTCGAATACATTCAAATGATGGGGAATAAGAAGTCAAATATGTGAGTCCTCAGCTTCCTTCGGTCCACAGCCCTCACCAGGCAGAAGGCATCCTCTGCGAAGCCCCTTTGTGCCAGGTCACATGCTTGTTTCTGCGGGCCTTCAGGCAGAGCAACTGACTGATTCACACTGCCTGCAAAGGCCAATCTCTGGAAGCAGCATGTGTCCCTTCTCACAGGATTTACTGACAAACTACCTATGGACTCAAGCCTGATGTGTCTGCTAGGGACTGCCAGGGTGAATGGGGGGCAGGAGGAGAGGGCAGGGCCTTTCAGTCCTGGACCCATTGGCTCATGGTTGGGGCAGGGCAAGAGCGATCCAGGACACACAGCATACAACGTGCAACGTCACTCTTTATTATGAAAATAAACAGCAATCGTGAGTGGGGAAAATACAGAGAACAACTGACCCTTCGGGTCGTTATGTTACCCGGCCTACAAGTTAACTTTGCCTTCTCAGTCAGCCAGGCCTCCCACCCCAGGCATGGGCATGGCTGTAGGCTGCAGAAAAGAGAAACAAAGATGACGTGGATGAAGGCAAAGACGCGATCCAAGGGCTCCTTTCAGGGGATTTGTTTGAAGGCCTCCTCTGGGATCTTGCCCCCTGTCTGGAGGGAAGGAGTCAGGATGTCAGAAGGGCCAGCTCCCTGAGTTTCATTCCCAGGCCACTGGGCTCCACCATCCTGGCCTTCCTGAAGGCCCAGAAACATCCAGCTTTAACCCACTTGATTCCCAGACCTCACCTTGAGCGTAGTGAAGGCCTGACCAGCTCTGGTGTAGTTCCACTCATTGTCCTGAAGGCACCTGGAATGGGAGAAGAACAGGTGATCTCCATTAGTATCGCAGTACAGACACGCTGACCATGCAGTGCCACTGCTAAATCTATGCCACGTTTTTGCTGGGACGCATGTACCAGAACGAGCACTATGAGTAATGATGAAGAAAGACCCAGGGAAAACCCAAATGTCTATCACTAGCATTCAAAACTGAAAAACAGAGCTGTGCAAAAGAACGAGGGAGCTTAATATATATTGATAAAGATGTTCAAGAAAATAACAAATGAAAATTTTAGAAATACAAGTTTCCAATCATTTTTTATTGAGATATAATGCACATACCATTTTAAAGTGTACAATTCCGTGCCTTTTAGTATATTCACAAGATTGTGCAACCATCACTATTATCTAGTTCCAAAATAATCTTATCATCTCAAAAAGAAACTCCTTAACCATTAGAGATCACTCACTATTCCTCCCCTTACCACAGACCCCGGTAACCACTCGTCTGCTTTTGGGCTCTGTGGATTTGCCTGTCTTGGACATTTCATATAAATGGAATCGTACAATACGCAACGTTTTGTGACTGGCTCCTTTCACTTAGCATGGTTTCAAGGCTCATCGATGTCATGGCATATATCAGAACTGTGTTCTTTTTTATGACTGAATAATACTCTACTATATGGATGTACCAGATTTATTTATCCATTCACCAGCTGAAGGACTTTCGGGCTGTTTCCACTTTGTGGCTGTTATGAATAATGCTGCTGTGAACATTCCTGTACAAGTTTTAGAGTGAACGTATGACCTCATTTCTCCTGGTAGATACTTAGGAGTGGGACTACTGGGTCACATGGGAACTCCATGTTTAACCTTTTGAGGAACTGCCAAAATGTTTTCCCCAACTACTGCACCATTTTACATTCCCACCAGTAATACACGAGAATTCCACTTTCTCCACATCCTCACCAACACTTGTTATCATTCGTTTTATTGATGAAAGCCATCCTAGTGAGTGTGAAGTGGTAATTCATTCTGGTTTGGGTTTTTTTCGAATTTATTTTATTTATTTACTTTTTTAATTGCGGTAACACTGGTTTATAGCACCATATATGTTTCAGGTGTACATTGTTATGTATTTTGACTTCTGTGTAGGTTCCATCATGTTCACCACCCAAAGACTACGATTCACCACCACACACATGTGCCTAGTCACCCTTTCGCCCTCCCTCCCCCACCCCAGGTAACCACCAATCCAATCTCTGTTTCTATGTGTGTGTTTGTCGTTTTTATCTTCTACTTATGAGTGAGATCATAAGGTATTTGCCTTTCTCCCTCTGATTTATTTCACTTAGCATAATACCCTCAAGGTCCATCCATGTTGTCGCAAATGGCCGGATTTCATCATTTCTTATAGCTGAGTAGTACTCCATTGCATATCTAGACCACACCTTCTTTATCCATTCGTCCCTTGATGGGCACCTAGGTTGCTTCCAAGTCTTGGCTATTGTGAATCATGCTGCGAAGAACACAGGGTGCACGTGTCTTTACGCATTCATGTTTTCATGTTCTTTGGGTAAATACCCAGCAGTGGAATAGCTGGATCTTATGGTAGATCTATTCTTAAGTTTTTGAGGATACTCCATAGTGTTTTCCATAGTGGCTGCACCAGTTTGCACTCCACCGGCAGTGTATGAGAGTTCCCTTCTCTCCACATCCTCCCCAACACTTATTGTTTCCTATCTTATTAATTATAGCCATTCTGACGGGAGTGAGGTGGTATCTCATTGTAGTTTTGATTTGCATTTCCCTGATAGTTAGTGATGTTGAACATCTTTTCATGTTCCTGTTGGCCATCTTTATATCTTGTTTGGAGAAATGTCTGTTCAGATCTTTTGCTCACCATTTAATTGAGTTGTTGGATCTTCTCGTGTTGAGAAGTATGAGTTCTCTGTATATTCTGGATATTAACCCCTTATCAGGTATATGGTTGCCAATGTCTTCTCCCAATTGTTACGGTGTGTTTTCATCTTGTTGATGGTTTCCTTTGCTGTGTAGAAGCTCCTTAGTTTGATGTAGTCCCATTTGTTTATGTTTTCTTTTGTTTCCCTTGCCCAGTCAGACACGGTACTTGAAAATGTGCTGCTAACACTGATGTCAAAGAGTGTACCGCCTATGTTCTCTTGTAGAATTTTCATGGTTTCAGGTCTTACCATACTGTTTTAGTTACCATGGCTTTGTAGTATATTTTGAAATCAGGGAGTGTGATACTTCCACCTTTGTTCTTTTTTCTCAGGATTGCTTTGGCTCTTCGGGGTCTTTGTTGTTTCATATAAATTTTAGGATTCTTCATTGTGGTATTAATTTGCATTTCCTTAATGACTAATGACGTTAAGAAGTTTTTCATGTGCTCACTGACCATTCATATATCTTTTTGGAGAAATGTCTATCCAGATATTCTCCATTTTTAAAATTTGGTGGTTTGTCTTTTTATTGTTGAGCTGTAAGGGTTCTTCATATATTCTTGTCAGATATGTGATTTGCAAATATTTCCTCCCATTCTGTTGGTGGGATTTTCTTTTTTGATAGTGTCCATTGATGCGCAAAGGCTTTTAATTTTGATGAAGTCCAATTTATCTATTTTTTCTTTGGTTGCTTGTATTTTTGGTGTCATATATAAGAAATGGTTGCCTAACTCATGAAGACTTACACCTATGTTTTCTTCCAAGTTTTTACAGTTTTAGTTCTTGCTTTTAGACCTTTGATCCATTTTCTGTATGTGTTTGCATAGGGTGTGAGTCAAGGGTCAAAATTTGTTGTTTTGCGTGTGGATTTCAGTTGTCCCACCACCATTTGTGGAAGAGGCTACTTTTTCTCCATCGGAAGTTTTCGGCACTCTGGTTGATAATCAATTGACCATAAACGTGAGGGTTTATTTGTAGACTCTCAATTCCATTCCACTGATTCATGTGCTGTCCACATGCCAGTACCACTCAGTCTTGACTACTGTATCTTTGTAGCAAGTTTTGAAATCAGGAAGTGTGAGTCCCCTAACTTTGTGCTTCTCTCTCAAGACTGTTCTGGTGCACTTTCATATGACATTTAGAATAGGCTTGTCGATTTTTGCATGGAAGCATTTTGATAGGTATTGCATTGAATCTGTAGATTGCTCTGGGTATTACTGCCGTCTTAACAATATCAAGTCTTCCAACCCATGAAAACGGGGTGTCTTTCTGTGTATTTATGGCTTATTTAATATATTCCAACAATGTTTTACAGATTTCAGAGTATAAGATATGTGCTTCTTTTGCTACATTTGTTTCTAAGTATTTTGCTATTTTGATGCTATTGTAAATGGGCTTCTTTTTTAATTTCATTTTTGCATTGTTCTTTGCAAGTACATAGAAATACAAATGAGTTCTGTATATTGCTCTTGTATCCTGCAACCTTGCTGAACTTGTTTATCAGTAGTCTTTTGGTGGATTCTTTCAGATTTTCTATGTACAATATAATGTCGTTAAGCATTACACTAATTTTAAAATCCTTTACATATATAGTGGGATTATACCATTTTCATGGACCCAATTTGTTTTGGGAAGGAAAATATCCAAAAAGTTATTTTTCCAAATCGCCGGCAAGTTTTCCTGATTCACCCCAGGATGTCCCAACTCGCCCCTATTCCCATGCACACCCAGCACTCACTTCTGAGACCACTCGAGGTTCATCCCAGACTGGGTGGAGAAAGCCTGCACCATTTCCTGCTGCTCCTGGGAGACGGTGGGCACGGAGCTGGAGGTGGGTGTGGGATCTGGCATGAAGAACGCTCTCTGAGTCTCGTTGGGGGTGGCGTCCCTCACAAACAGCTGGTCATTCACGATGCACAGACTGGAGGAAAAATGGGCCCCCGGACAACTGATGAATGGACAACCCCACAACCCCGGAAATGAGCCTGCTCCCACGGCCACTCAGCAACCAGATTCCTTCCAGAGCCCTATACTGTGCCTGCCCCCTAGATTCCTTGGCTCGTACCTCCACCCTTCTCACAGAGCTCACCTTTGGAGAGACTGTCTACCAGCTTCACTACATTTGTACTTTACCTGCAACCCAGGGACAATTTTGCACTTGCATTTACCCTGTACAACAGCCCAAGGGGCGGACAGTCTAATCTCCATGTTCAGAGGGAGACACTGAGTCACAAGGAAGTCATGTGACTTAACCAAGGTCACACAGCTAGTGAGTGTTGGGGCCATGAAGAGAACCCAGTGTTCCGACTCCAGACCCCATGCTCTTACCCACTAGGCTAGGCTGCTCCTCGGATCTAACTGGTGGCTTTCCACAATACTGAGAAAACCCCGAGGTCAACACCACCACATTCCCACCCACTGAGCCCAGGCTGGGCTGGGTGTTCCCACTCACAACACAGCACTCACCTGGAATTGCTGGCAGGGACAATGATGAAGGTTCGTGTGAAGGCACGAACAGAACTCTGAGACTTTCCTACCACTTTAAAGACAAATAACAAACAAAAATACCCCCGAAGAGTCGCACATGCTTTACATGCTCACACGGCATTACCTAGTCAGGATCTGACTTGATAGTCATGCTGAAGGGGACAGTTGTTCACTGGGAGTCAGGGTGTTGGGAATGGAGCGGGCAACAATAGGAGCAATCTGCTCCCAGTCCAGGGACCCTATTATGTGTCGGGCTCTGTGACAACCACTTTACAGGCTCAGTCAATTCATTTTTCACAGCGACCCAAGAGGTGGGTATTATTAGCCCCATTTTCCAAATGAGGTAACCCGGAGGTTAAGGAACCGGCCAAAGTTCACAGAGCCAGGATCTGGGATGAGAGACATCAAAACTCCACAGCCTGTGTCCCTGTGCCTGAGCTGTGCGGGGCAGACAGGCATGGACACAGGTCAGACCAGGACGGTTTGGAGGCAGAGTGGGAACTGAAGAACACAGATTACTGGAGTAGGAAGAGAGGGGAAGGGACCAGGGAAGCTGGGAGAGTTCTGAGAGGGAGCCCAGCCGGGGGGAAGGAGCAGTGGGGCATCTGGGGTGGGGACTCCACATACACTCACCTTCCTTGAACACCCCGTTGACAGAGAAGCACAGCACCCTTTCCTGAAAGGGAAGAGCCCAGGGGCTCAGTCACCACCTAAACCTCCTACCCACCTGCGGCTTTCTGGGCACGCCTGAGGGAGGAAGCAGGTGCTCACCGTTTGGAGCCAGGTTTCTACCAAGAAGGAGCTGAATTCATGCTGAGTTCTGGGCAACACACAGAGGGAGCCCACGATGTCATGTTTTGTATGTTTCAGCAGCTGAACCCTCAGGTCTGTGGGGGGATGAGAGTGAAGGTCAGGGACTGCCACACTCTGGGCCTTGACTGACCCCTCCACGCCCCCTTTCCCTGCCCAATCTTCCCACACGCACAGGGGTCCTTGAGCTTCTTTATGTTCCTATTATCCTTGACGTACTCGCACAAGCTGCTTCTAGGAGAGAAGGAGGAGCAGGAGGTGGTGATCTGTCCAGTGTGGGTGTTTCCAGGAGCTGGCCTGTGTCTGCTGGGGAGCCACAGGGCCCAGGAACAGAGTCTGAGCTGTGATACTCACGGAGCTGGGTCCTCGGGGTTGAAGGGAATGCTCAGAGAGAAGTAGGCCTCGTCGTGGTAAGCACCAAGAAGACCCTGTCGGTCTCCATAGTCATAGATGAAGTAATACCTGTGGGGGAGCAATGAAGACAATCTGTCTCCGTGGTGTAAATGTCAAATAAGACTCAAAAACTCCCACAAGCAGATCTGTGCTTGGGTGGCCTGGCCTGTCCCAGCCTTCCCCATTCCTGTGCTCCCGGGAGTACTTACTGCTGCAAGAATTGCATGACTAGATTTTTCAGTGTCTCAGATCCTTTACAGCTTTCCTGGAATCAAAAGACTTTGAGATCATGTGGCTGATAAAGCCTCCCTTGTGATACCACAATGTTGTTGATCCTTCTTGCTCACCTTGCCAGGCTTTAAGTAGCAGGTGTCAACGTCAACGACAATCGGCGTGGGTAACTCCTGGCCATCCTGGAGAAGGGAAGAGGAAGTCAGCAGTGCAGACCAGGGAGGTGGCCCTAGATGATCAGGGAAAAGGATGGGCCCAGGAGAGGGTGAGGGTCAGAGGTCAGGTGTGAAAGGGCCCTGGAAAATCCATGGGCAAGACTACAGTGGGCGTCTTCAACATGAGGTCTTGGAAGTCTCTACTATTAAACGCAACTTTTTGTGTGTGTGGGCGTTAGCATGGGCATTTTCCCACCAAATATATTCATGTCTTTCTCAGGAGTCCCTGTCCCTTAAAATGGATAAAGGTCTCATGCAAACATATAACCTAGGCGAGCCCCAAAGGGCTTGGGGGCAGATGTGGAGGCCATCAATGTGAGCGAGAGACAATCACAAACGTAGGCACTTACCAGGCGTAACAGCTTGGGGAAATATTCCTTGATGGCACTGTCCAAAACCGAAAATAGAAAGAAGTGGTTGATAGTTCGGGGCTGCAGCACTTCCTTTGATTTAAAATACTGATACCATAAACACAGCCCAGTGTCTTCTGCCCGTCCAGAAGCCCCCTTTGCCCAACTCAGCCTCTGATTTCAAGGCTATTGGGTCCACTTCCCCGCTGAGCACTGAGCATCTGTCATATGGACTGTCTGAAAGGCGCAGTCTCTAGATCTCACTCCACACCTTCACATTCATATTCCCTCCCTCCTGCCTTCCCTTCCTCCTGGCTTCCCTCCCTCCTTCTCCTTCCCCCTGGGTGGCTCTCACCTACACTGCTCTCACTCCTCCCCATGCACAATATAGCATTTGGAGCCCAGGTCCAGGGCTTCCTTCCCCTCCCTGCCCCCCTTCCTTCCTCCAAGACCCCACCAAAGGCTGCAGAGAGGAGAGGGAATGGGGTGGGAGCCCAGGGCTCTGCTACCTCACTGGGGGTCCAGCATTCTGCCGGGACCAGGACACCTCCAGGGATGGCCCATGATGCTGAGGCAAAGAAGTGAGTGAGGCCAGGCTCAGGAGGCAGGGAGGGAAGGGGAGGGGATGAGAACAGAGAGGGAGTGAAGGTAGGAGAGAGAGATGAGAGAGACACCCGGGAGTAGAGACAAAGGAGAGAGAGAAAGCAAAGCAAAGGGAATAGAAAGAAGCTCTGCCCTGGTGGTGGGGATCAGGGAAGAAGAGAGAAGAAAGGGATGATGGCTCCCCTGCTGCAGCCCTTTCCTTCATCTGCCCTGGCTGGCCCTGGCCCCGAGGTAGGAGTGGAAAACATGCACTTGTTGGGCTGGGGACCCACTGGATGCTGGTTGACACTTTGCCACTTGTGTGAGCTCAGTCTGAGCTGGGAATGGGAAATGGAGGAGCCACGGGGGCAGGAGGCCTTCCCCAGAAGGAGTAAAGGGTCAGGTCCCAGCTCACCATGGGGTGCAGGCCTATGGCCCCCTCTTATGATCACCACCTTCTCTCCTGATGGCCCCTGTGCACCTGTGCCTGTCTTAGTCAAGTCCTTGTCTGAGGAATCACAGCCTTATTGGGTGACCCCCAGTTCTTCAAGGAAGGACCAGGCAGGATGATGTGACATGTGGATGGAGGGAGGGGCAGTGCCCCCGAGAGGCCTTTCCTTCTGTCTCCTCAGCCACCTCTGCCCTCTGCCTTTCACTCATGCCTCAGGAAGCCTTCTCAGTGGCGGTGACCCACTTCTGGCCACTTGACTCAGGGAACCCAGCTTTCTCCCAAGGAGTGCCCAGCTCTTGGCATTGTGCCAGAAGAACAGATGTCATGAAGACAGCAACCCGGGGCCTTGGACCTCAGCATGGGGTAGGAAAGATCCTATGGCAACCTGGGATCGGAGGGGAGACCCATCTGAACTAAGGGAAAAAGGATCCTTCTCAGGGCAGGAGAGGGAATCTCCCTATTGGCTCATAAGCAAGAAGCCCTGTCTCAGCATGAGACCTTGGTCCAGAGGGCCCTTCTCAGTCCAGGTCACCAGCATCTGGCTCAAGGCTGGTGGGTCCTCGTCCTGGCAAGTAGGAGGAGCCCTGCCGCCTGGAACACACTCTTGGGAGAGCATGCTAGAGCAAGCCAGGTGCAGACTCTGGAAACAGAGCCCAGAGCACCTGAAGAGGTGAGCTGGTCAGAGGAAGGAAAGGAGCCCTCTAAGCACAGATGAGGGACACAGAAAAGAGATGGCAGGGCCTGTGGTCCTCCCAGAGGACCAGGCCCACCACCTCTGCAGAGGGGCATTGTCAGGGGTCGTTCAGGCTCCCGTGCGTGAAAGTCCCCAAGAAGGGTGACATGGGTTCACACCGACCTTATGTAGGTGGACTGGTCTCGAAAGGTGTCACACAAGGGGTTGCCTTCCAGCCACAGCTCTTCAAGTTTCAGCCCTTTCATCTTGCCCACCTCCCACGCGGAATTCAGCTGAGGAACATGGGGAGGAAACTGGAAAAGGAGTCCCAAGGAAAGACAGACATCTGGGCCCCTGCGCACCCAGCCCCCACCCTCTCCCACAGGCACCTTCACCTGCCTCCTGTCATCACTGTGATGAGCACCACCACCTACTCTCAACCAACTTTGGTTGGCTCCCTCTTCCCACCTCATTTTTGGAGAGGTTCAGGATCTTGATTGTCGGGGCCTTCTGTATAATGTCAGACAGGCCATCCAGCTGGTACAGTTTGTTGTTGCACAAGTTCAAGGACAACAGCTTTTGAGGAAGAAGAGTTAGAGTGATGGTGACATCTGGGGCCTGGGAGACAAGTCTGTCCTCCATCCCATCTGTTCCACCCCCATCATAATACCAGCGCTAGGCCTAAGGCCTCACCTTGGGGAAATTCGTTTCGATGATCTGCAGGGTGGCAGCCATGCAGCTTCTTCGATTCAGGATTATATCAATATCATGGTCCACCAAGTCTTCAGAAAGCCAAGAAGAGAGAATGAGAAGGTTGAGATGGGTCCAGGGCCAGCACCAACCCCTCTCCACGTCACCATCCCTAAGTCTCCCTCCCAGGCAGATCTTTCTGTCCTCACCTGCCTCAGAATTACTGCTGTCAGGCATACCTGGGTCAAAGCGGAGCGTTTGGAGGTCAAGAGCTTGCTGGGAGACATCATATCGTTTGCTCATGGCCAGCTGCAGGGAGAGATGGAGAGAGAGGCTCTGAGGCTGTGGTGGTGATAGGGAAATCAGGGGCTGGGGGAAGAAGAGGTGGGTCTGGGTGTGGGCATACAATGTACCTTGAATCTGCATTACCTTTAGCTGCTCCATTTCTTCTGGTTCCAACTTATTCTGCACAGAGTAGGGTTCAGCAGAAGGATCAACAATGATAGATATCTGCAGGAAGGCGAGGTGGAGTAAGCACCGTGAACTTTAATTCCAAAGACGACCACGGGCCCTTGGCCTGTCCTCCTCCCCCGGGACTGGGTACAGGTACGGCCCTCAACAGACACCTTTTGGTTCTCCTTGCCACAAATCTTGTAGCTCACATCCCTCAAGGCAGAGGCAGGGCCAGCATCCTGCACAAAGAACCGAGCCCAGTCTTTCACGTAGTGGAACTACAGGGATTGAAGGCAACAGCAATAGTGTCAGAGGCCATGGCCCCTGCCGAGCCAGGGCTCTCCCCCTTTCCTGTGCCCACTCATCTGACTTCGCCATCGTCTCTTACATCCACTGGAGTGAAGGGGACACTGCAATGGCTCTGGATTGAATTCATCAGCCATGTCTTGTCATACTTTCTCCCATATGGAATCTGGGGGTGAAAAGGGTTGGAGAGAAGAGAGACAACATGGAATCAAGCCTGGAGAACAGACCCAGCAGTGTTCTTTTCCAACCTTCTATTGCGCTTCAAAGGATTTCAAAAGAAGGGACGACTGGCATGATTTCTTATGTTTGTGCCAAATATAGATTTCCTACATTCCTTTTCTCTCTATCCAAAGCTCTCCTCCAAACAATCAACTTAAAGTGGTAGGCATGATCTTCTTTTTGTAAAGTTCCAGGAGATCCTCCCTAGGGCAGACCCTGCTCGCACCTCAGACAATGTCTCCAGAGACTCGACCCCCATCCTCCACACTCAGCTTCAGCCAAACTGAGACATCCAGTGTGGAGCTGCTCCACCTTTGTGACAGTAGTTTCCATCTTTGCCTTTAGACAGGCTCCTCTGTTCTCCCTACAGTCAGGCTGTTCACTTTATATGGCTTCTTTGAATTGGCCCTTAGATAAACAAGAAGGTTAACTCCTTGTACTAAAAAAGACAGATTACAAACTGTCCCCAGCAAAGTACTTAGTGTCTCTACATGAGCCCAACACAACCCCCGAAACCCCGACCTTTCTCCTTTCTCTCCTGTACATTGCCTACAGTTTTGTAGGACACTCACTGTGATCTTGAACCAGCTCCCTGGGGTTCCATCTTTTGTGTTATCCCCCACTTCTCTCTCCAAAGGTTTTCTGTTTCTCCACACAGCCCTCTGGATATGGTCTTCATTATGCCATTTCACTCTTCTGTTTTTGTGTCGAATAGTGTAGGGCGTCCTGCGGGGGGAAGTGCAGAGAAGGGGAGTGGCCATCAATGCTAAGAAAGTCTTCTATACACCTTTGCCTCTGTGACAGCAGGACTACAATTAGGATTGCTCAACCATTATTCCACTCCCAGTATTCTCCAGTTTTCCAGTGAGAGAAGGAAATCACCATGGAGAGTGAAACAGCTGCATAGTCCCAGGAGCTGCTACATGCAAACCAGGCTGCCTGGTCACTTACCATCTTACTTGGGGGTCCTCCTGGACATCCCTCATCACCATGTTTCCATCATGCTCCTGGTGGTGTGAAGGCCAAGGTTCATATCCACCGTGATCACGAGGGTTCCTTTTGCCAAAATTACCTCGGAAAGAACTCCAATTTCTATTTCTTCCTCGAGGTAAGCTGCCACTATCATTGTATTCTGGAAAGGGGAACAACAATACAAGTTTGAAGACACATCAGTGGTCCATTTACCATCTACTACGTCTTGAGCTAACACCATGGTAGGGCAAGCAAGGTGCCAGCCTGCCCTAAGGGACCAATCCCACAAACTCCAGAAAGGAAACTCCTCTGCCTGCGCAGACAGGAGAGCCTTATCTGACAGAGGGCACTATCAGGGAAGATATGTTAGAGGAGGAGGAGCAGGAGGAGCGGGAGGGGGAAACTGTGTTGAATCTCTTAAAAAATGCAGCAGGGTTTATAAAGAGCAGAGGCGTGTGCGTCCATGGGTTAGATGGGACACCAGTCATACACTAGAAAGGTATCTGAATCTTGCCTTCTCTCAGGCCTCTCTAGCAACCACACCAGTACCTGGGAGGGAACCTCTCTCACTTCCCAAAGCCAATCGGCCACCAAACTGATTCCACTAACAATCAGCAAGCTGTACTTCCTCTGCTGGTGTAGTACAAGCTTTAACGTCAGGTGGGACTGATGTAACAGCCTCCAGCCTAGCTCTCAACAACACCCTGTTTGAAATATCCAGAGTGAGCTTTCTCTTTGCGTAGCCTGACATGCCTTTCTGCTCAGGAGACAGCTCTTTCTAACTTCGGCTCTTCTACAACAGGCGTCTGAATGACCAACTGGAATGATGTATCAACTACCATATCCGAGGGTTCAGGCATTCTCCCTTTCTCTTTCTACTCTTGGTTTCTAATTTGATTCCATTATGGTCAGAGAAGATACTCTGTATGGTTTCAATTCTTCTTAAATTTGCTGAGATTTGTTTGATGGCCCGGGAGATGGTCTATCTTGGTAAATGTTACATAGACGCTTGAAAAAACATTGTAGTCTGCTGTTGTTGGGTGTTCTATTTACATCATGTAGATCCTGTTAGTTTATTGTGTTATTCAGATCTCCTAAATCCTTGCTGGTTTGCTCTCTAGTAATTCTATCACCTGCTCATAAGGGGGGGTATTGATGGCCCCAATTATAATTATGGACATGGCTGTTTCTCCTTTCGGCTCCATCAGAGTTTGCTTTGTGTACTTTGAGGCTCTGTTGTTTGGTACACATACTTTTAGGGTTGTTATGTCTCCCTGGTGGATTGATCCTTTTATCATTATGTAGTGCCTCTGTTTGTCTCTTATTAATTTCTTTGCTCTGATGTCTACTTTATTGGGTATTGTAGCCACAGGTGTGCTTGTAAAGTGTCTTGGTTATATTTCAGCCTGTATTCACTCCTAGGATTTGTGTTGCTGTTCACCCCTCCCACCCAAACACTCCCCACCAACATTTGTAATTCACCATATGGAGAGATTTGGAAGTTTTTCTGGGCATCTACAGAAATAAGATAGTCTCAATTCTTTGTACTGTAGGTGGATTCACTAAAGGTAATTTATTTTTACCACATTCAAGTCAAACAGTGTACCAGCAGATAATAATCCTAGTGGTTTAAGGGGAGGGAGGATTACTCAGGTAATTAGGCTGTTAGAAACCAGCTTCCTTTTGGGTTCTAATACTTAAGGTTTTCTAGGTTTGTGTGCTGTACACTTTATAAATTAATTACTCCATGTTGGCTGAGGGCACACTTATGAGTAAAAGTTCGTTCAATGCTGATCACTCCACGATGTAGTGATTAGGACCAGCCTCAGATGAACTCCTCCGAGAAGTCATTGCTTTCATTGTGTGGCCCGCTGTCAGGACCCTCCTGCTGCTCACAACCTTTAGGACATTGCCTGTGTGGCACTGGAAGTGAAATTAGACATGAATCGAGCATTTGAGCCAGAAATGCCACTTGCTCAGTCCCCAAAACTTGGAGGCACCCTGGAGTGTTCTCTTTCTCTCATACTCCACATCCAACTGATCAGGAAATTCTCTTGGCCCCCCTCTCAAAGTATATCCCGAACCTAGCTGCTTCTCCCCACCTCCATTACTCCCACCCTAGCCAAGACACCAACACCTATCTCCTGGATTATAGCACCTACCAACTGGTCCCTCTGCTTTCATCCTTGCTCTGTCACCGTCTGTTTTCAACCCAGCAGCAGAGCATGAGGCAAGTCATTTCACTCCTCTGCTCAAAACCATACAACAATGGTTTGAAGCCCATCAACGTGTTAAAAAGCCATGACTTCATAATCATACTAAACCACAATAACAACCACCAAGAGAAACACTATCAGGGACCTTTGGACAACGCCAGGCAACCAACTCGTTTTCCTGAAAATCCACCAATGAAAGGAAGAAATCAAGTATTAAAGGGAGGAGTAAGGGCATGCGGTCAACATATGGCGTATAACAAGAGTCAGAATCATTTTCGAGAACTAACATTACTTCAGAAATACCATCGCGGAGGGGAAAGTGTCCAAGTGAGCCAGCTAACAGCTACAGCAATCCCCAGACTGACCAAGTCTGGTGCCTAAACAGGGCGAGACCCCTCCCTCATCAAGGTGATTCAGACACGAGCAATCTCAGGCATGGCCTTGTTTTGGGAATCTCACAGGAGAGTGGGCACGTGATAAGAAGCCAGAGAGGGACCACCGTCCCCCCCCCCACACACACACAGACATACATCCACTTACTGAACATGTGCATCTCAGCACAATCCCTGTCTCACAGTTGTTCTCCCAGAATCAAAGGCGATAACAGGAGTATTATAAAGCACCTAGTGCCTGTCACCCAGGCTGCCTGGGTTCTCCCTCAGGCTCTACCATATAGTAGCTGATCCTCCCACAAGGAAATAGTCATGAATATCCTTTATGACACCCTGTGTGTTCAGACGGCTACTTCCTGTGTCATTTCGGAATTCCCCGACATCATTGCTATGTCGTTGAGTACAGGGCAACAGCACCCTGCTGTGGTAGGGAAAGGATGTGGTGACAAGGAAGCCAACACTTGCCCACCAGCAACCAACAGTTGCTCCGTGTTGGGCAGACTCACTAGATTTCTTCTGACCTCCTCACACGCAGAAATCCATGACGCTGTAGCCATGGTCCCTTTTCAGATCAGGAATATTAGGCTCACAGGGGTTAGGTACATTTCCCAGGATTTCTCAGCCAAGTAGGTGGCAGGACAGGAATTGTGTCCTCACCTATTGATCTGCCTCCACATCCTAAGTGTTCCTCCAGCTACTGCACGGGTTCTCCTCTAATGGTGAACTTTCAGGTCCCACCGACAGATTTCTGTAAGACCGGGATGATGTTTTGTCACTGGAAGCTAGTTTGGGTGGGCCCAGGTGTCTTGGATCAAGTGGAATATCTGTCTTGAACTAGATGCAGAAATCTGTTTGGATCACAGGGTTTGCAGATTACGAGTCCCTTTGGGCTGGCAGCGGCTGGCATATAATAAGGGTCTAATTAGTATTTGTTAAGTGAACGTATGTAAGGTAGACCTGGGATCATCAACAAAGCCACTTTTGAGAATGCATACCACTCAACCATTTCTACCCACATCTATGTATTCCAGAAAAATTTGGGCTGCAGAACTGTTTTATAACCTGCTTGTAAAACCAGCATGTGTTGAATTTTCCTTTTGCAAACTTAATATCTCTCGTTAGCGTCCAGTTGGAAATAGAGTTGCGTACTTCCCTGTCGACTAATGCTAAAACTACAGGTTTTCCGATCTCAGGAAGGGAGGCTTTTGCAAACAGTGGTGACAGAAACGAGGAGAAGCCTTCCTTGAATCCAGCAGACATGGCTTCCTGGATGTCTGGTGTGTGTAGGAAGAAAGGTCTGGACCTGCAGGCGTGTCTCTAAGTGCTCAGCTTTGTGACAGACAGTAAGGACAGCCACCGTCTCAGAGGAGGGGAAGAGTGTGTGTGTGTGCATGGCGTAAAAGCAGTGCCACACAAAACTGGATCTGACTCTACATTTTCTGGATCCTCCTGTATTACATATGACCATTATATATGCTTCTTGGCCTTAATATGCTTTTTAATCCATTTTTAAAATAAAATTGGTGTTTGAATAGTTGAACTGATTTTTTTAAAATTACAAAATAGAGTTCTCAGTACAAAACAATTAACGGAACAATACCCATAGGTTGACCGGGGTTACACAGCGTCCCCAGTGGTGGAGACCAAAAGACCCAGTGGAGCACAGCTTGGGCTGCAGGGCAGGTCCAGTATCTGAGTCCCTGGTCTACAGCTTCCCAGAAGAAGTGCATCCATATTTTTAAATGTAAGAGATAGTTTCTTAAGGATATTTGATGATATTTACACCAATATGCATTTCTACTAACAGTATTTGAGAGCCTAATTTCCTACTGTATGGTTAAACTATTCACCAGCCATTCTTACGCTTCGTGACCCAGACGTTTCACTTTTTACATTTACCATACAAAATATTCCCTGCCTAAATATATGCCTACAGCCACATGGCTGTGCTGTACAGGCTCTTTGGCACAGAAGGATGAGGGGACCGGAGAGTGGCTGATATTGTCACAGAGGGGTAGAAATGATTGTCCTTGGAATCAGGGATAGATGGGAAAGAAGGGACGTGAGTACCTGACATATAGAGTTGAAAAGGCCAAGGGAAGGATGTAAGGTCAGAAAGATGAGGATGAGCCTTGGGAAGAGAACGAAACACAAATGGAAAAAGCCTCTGAGGAACTGAGTTCATCCTGGCAATATGCACGCCTCTAGAAACCTTCCTCTGTGTCCATGTAGTAGATCTTGTCTGTCTCTGTTCCTTCACGGCGAACACTGGAGAAACAGTTCCCACAGAGTCTGAGAAAGGGGAGACAGTAAGGGGAACAGCTGCAACGATGGGTCTCTTAGACAGAAGGCTAGAGTTCAGTGCAACTTGGTCTCAGATGGCACACCCATCAGTGCCCACCGGACTTTGAGTGAGGCCCATCCCAGTGCTCATTTCAGCCTTAACACAGAGCCACACATTATTGGTTATGGGCATAGGATTTGAGGTCAGATCAACCAGGGTTTGATCCTGCTGCTAAATTACATGGTCCAGGGCAAGTAACTTTGACCTCACAGTGACTCAAGTTTTTTTTCACCCCCCCCCCTTAAATTGAAGGTAGTAAAGAGTTTCTACCTCGTGAGGCAATTGTGAGAATTAACTGAGTTAATATTTGGAAATACACAGAAAACCCCCGGAGAAATGCCTGTGACCTAACAAGCACTACAAACAAGTTAGCTATTACTAAGTCAGGTACCTTGCGCAACGTCTGGTGTTTAGTAAGGGATGAACGTGTGTTAGTTGTACATTCTGTTGTTATGAGAAGGAAGACAGATGGGTGTATGGGGGCAGGCCGCAGTGTCAGCTAGTAACCTAGGTTATAAAGTGGCGATGCTAAACCACGGCATCCCCGGTAGGAAATAATCTGACATCTTGTTTAAGGGAACCAAAATTGAAAGATCAGACACCAAAACAGGCATATGGCAGGATTAAGTGGGGGGCTTAAGTTCCCATTTCCAAACTTTTAACCTTTAAAACAGAAGCATTATTAATCAAGAAACGGTCGCAGCTTAAGTGGCAGATTACAAAAAACAACACGGAATATTCCTCACATCACATGATACAACGTGAAAGAAAAAAAGCCAGGGTAAAAACTGTATATTACAGTATGGCTCCTCAGAAGAGGATGTTAATGAATGTTTATGTTCCTACGTGTAAATATAAACATAAAGAAGCCAAGGTAAAGGGACACGTGAGAATATCAACTGTGTCTATGTATGGGTGGCTGAAATGCGTAGTATTTTGGCTCTCCTATCTATGCTTTACGTGCAGAAGAGGATGCTTGTGCCTGGGTCGGGGTTTTGCCAGGTGCTCGAGGGAAGCACTATTCCTACTGTCTCCTTACGCGGCATAACAGGAAGAACTTATCACTGATAAGCAGATGTGAGCATCTTCTTGCTGCTTACTAAGCTGCATCGCTTTAGACGATTCACCCACCTTCTCCTGGTCCCTGGTTCCTTACTCGTAAAAATCAGGGATCAGGGCTAACCACCCCCTTAATGAAGATATAGAAGACGTGCCACACCCCAGAAGGCGCCCAGTTTAACTCCTCTTCATCTTCTGTCCCCGGGCAAACCTTCATCTGCTTTCAGTCTCTCTATATTAGTTTTTCCTGTTCCATGATTTCACATAAATGGAATCATACATCCTGTACTCCTTTGTGTCTGGCTGCTTTGACTCAACATAATTTTTTTTGAGATCCATCCACGTTCTTGCCTTTTTATTGCTGAGTAATATCCCACTGTATTGATTTGCTTACCCCTAATATTGTTTTAACGAACTTTCAGGAGGAGGTGAAAGCAGATCCTTGTGTTCAAGCAGCCATCTTCCTGGTCAGTCTTTTGTTCTTATATAATGGATATAATTTCTTCCTTCATCACTCCTTTATCTCTCTGAGGAAATATTATCTTAAGGTCTTTTGCAGCTTTCTCTGTTTCTTCTCTTCCCTCAGTACAAATCACTCCATTTGCTGAGTTTCTTCCGTCCCTTCTGTGCTCAGCCTGGGTTCTCACTGTCTCCTACGGAGGAGGCTTCACTGCTGAGTCAGCCCTGGGCTCGCTGGGGCTTGGCTTGACTCTACACCTTGCTCTGGCCTCGCTGCTGGCTGAGCTTCCTCCCTGGCCCTAACACTGGTGGCCTCTGCCTTGCCACTGTGTTGTCCCAATTCCTTTTTTTTTCCTTACCTAAGAGAGTCTTCCCCATTTCTTACACGGGAATTCTTATTTCATACTTTCAGCATAGCTACATATTGATTGTTATTGGAATGTTGTATGTATTTATTATTAGAATATTATTATTCCAAAACCACAATTATAAGATTTTAAAATTAAATATTGTACAACACTTGCACTCTCATCATTTAAGTTGTTCAGGTAGTTCTCAACCTTGTTTACACACTAAAGCCACTTGGGGAGATGGGAAAAATCAGTAGCACCAGGCTACAGCCACAACCACCAAAGCGGAATTGGGGGCAGCCCCAGGCAACCACATTTTTAAAACTCTTCATGTGGTTGCAGCGTGCACCCAAGTCTGACAACCACTGTGTTAAAAAGCACCAGCTTTTGGGATGCTTGCCAGAAGACCCTAGGAATGGCTGCCACCTCATTTTGCTGAGTTTCCACTCAGCGCTGTTTTGGGGGCCTAGTGATTCCATTAGCTTGGCTCGAGCAGAGACTGATGAACTATGGCCCATGGGCCTAACCTGGCCCGCAGCCTCCTTTTGGATGGTCCACAAGCTAAGAATGGTTTTTACATATTTGAATGGCTGAAAAAAGTCAAAAGCAGAATACTATTTCCTGACACCTGAAAATCATTTGCAACTCAGACGTCCGTGTCCATACATAAAGTTTTATTGGAACACAGCCTTGCTGCGTCTATGGCAGCTTTTCTTCCACCACAGCGGACTGGAGTAGCTCCATTGGAGCCCAACAGGCTTGCAAAGCCTCAGATATCTATGATCCGGCCCTTTCCAGGAAAAGCTTCTTGAGCTCTGGCTTGGAGCAAGTGTCCTTGAAGCAAGTGCACAGTAACTGTGGTAAATGGCTGGAGATCCCTCTGCCTAAGCCCAGGAAGAAGATTTACTGTAGTTTCTTGTGACTTCATTGTAGGGAATTTCTTCAGTAGTCCCTTCGTTCATGGTGCTGTGGGTCAGGTTGGGAACTGAGTAAGGGACCATCACTCGCCATCAAGATGGCTCAAGTCACCAGATGTAAAGTTTTATTTATTTATATTTTATGTTCTTATATTTTATTGTAAATAAATATTTGTTTGAATTTTACTTACTTTTACACTGGTCAGTTGCAACTTTAGAGACTGTTCAGATATTTCAAGATCCAAGGGATCTGTTGATCAGGTAGCCACCCTCAAATGTTACGGTAGGTCAAATCAGTGTGACCATCCTGCCATCTGTGCTGTCGAATAAGGTCAAGAGCACTCACCTTGACGCGGGGGGTTAAGTGCTTCTACTTGGCCTGTGGCTCCAGGATCCCAACATCCCCACTGAAATGAGGGTGACCATGTCAGTGGCAGGACCTCCCACCTCACCTGTGGCCTACACAAGTCAGCCACTTCAGAACGCTTCAGATGTGAAGACGCTCTCCTCACCAACATGTTTCCCGATACCATGGGGAAAGGAGTGTCCTCTGAGTCCCTCACAGCAGCTGCTTGCTCCACTGACACACTGACTTCAAAGACATTTCAATTCCAGTGAACACACGTGATAATTTTTGCGACTCTTTCACCACTGCGTGCCCTGGAGTGCCAATACCCCATCCTCTAATGTCAACTGGATCCTTACTCTCTTCAGATCCAACTAGGTCACACAACCTATCCCAGATCCCCGCCTCCTTCAGGGCCCTTTGCTTGCAAGCAGTTTCGGTGTCAAGTTCTCTATTAACCACGGTTTCTACTTGCCTATGCCAGAATTCATTCTAGCTATTTTATAAAAATAAGATATCTTAGTAAAATATGTTATACAGCTTACAAAAACCCCGTGACGGCCAGAAAAAGTACCCTTGGATGTTGCACAGCCAGGGGAAGCTCACTCACACTATCGGACTGTTAGACCTGAAACACCACTGCTGCCTGCCCACCACTTGACATGTATGACAGAGACTGAATTCTAGGCACCTGCTATGGTCGCTCCACAAAACCCAGAGACCTCTCCCATCACACATAGCTGACCGCGTCATTGAGCCATATGGGGCTCCCACGTCATTCAGTTACACCTCCAAGTCTCAGGATGGTGCATATGCCTGATACAACCGAGATTCCACTTGGGACCCTAGCTGCAAGGGATTCTGGTTAATGTGTGTGTCACAGACACACACCCACCAACTAGTTCTCTTTCATGTTTTAAGCTTTCTAGCCTCTATAGAAGAGGAAAGCATGTAAGAGTTTATGGATGTTAGAATAATTACCAAGGGAGCCGATTCACAGTTTATTTCACAGAATGTCCTAATTTTTGCTTTCGTAAATGGTACGTTCAGAATGAAAATGGTATTTTTCTATTTGTCACAATTATTTTGTGTATATTAGTCTTATGTCCTACAAACTTATTAACCTTTATGTTCACTTTTAAATTTTCTGTAGCTTCTCCTGAATTTATATGAAGATGACCATATGGTATTGAGAGCTTTATTTTCACTTATTATTACACTTATTTCTTTATGGATGTATAGATGCGTGTATGTATTCTGGCTTGCTGTACTGCTTAGGAGACGCAGGATGATGCTGAAAAGAAGTGGTCACATGAGTCATCTTTGTCTCTTTTCTGATTTTAAAGGGAATGCTTTTAATGTTTCACGATTAAGAGTGAGGTTTGATGTAGTTTGTTCTTTATTAATACTTCTTGTCAATTTAAAGAAATATCTTTCTATTTATTAATTGCCGAGAATTATTATTATTGTTGTTTAATCCTGATTGGTGATTTGATTTTTTTGGTAAACCTGTTTTTACTGGATATTTTGTGATAATCATCTTTTCCTCCTTCCTTTATTCCACTAACGTGCTAAATTGCATTACGGAACTCCTAATGTTAAACCTACGCTGCATGCTTGGGATTAAACACAACTTTGTCATGCAGTATTACCTGTTTTAGCCATTGCTGGATTTAGTTTGCTATTAATTTATTTACACTTTTCTGCGTTTATGTAACTAGTTGAGATTGGCTAATGATTTGGCCTTCTCGTGTATTCCTCGTCAAGAATACTTTTAATAATATTAAGATTTTCTGACCCACAACTGAAATGTACAACTATGTACTGGGGTGATTTGGAGAGAAAAAAGCAGAAAGAAAAAAAATATTAAGATTTTCTATTACACCAGTATGGAAAGTTATATTTTTTTCTGGGATTTACCTATTTAATCTAAATTTTAAATTTATCAGCCTATCTTTCTCATATTATCATCTTACCTCTTGAATCTTTGCTGTAACTGCAAGCATGACAGCTTTTTCATTCCACAAGTGGCTTATCTGTGCCTTATCTCTAATTTTCTTGACCCCTGTTGCCAGAGGTTTCTTTATTATCCTATGTCTCTAAAGTACTGACATTTAGGGGGCTGGCCTGGTGGCATGGTGGTTAAGGTCACCTGCTCTGCTTCAGCGGCCAGGGGTTCACAGGTTCAGATCGCAGGCGCGGACCTAGCACCACTCGTCAAGCCACGCTGTGGCAGCATCCCACATAAAACAGAGGAACACTGGCACAGAGGTTAGCTCAGGGACCATCATCCTCAAGCGAAAAGAGGAAGATTGGCAACAGATGTTAGCTCGGGGCCAATCTTCCTCACCAAAAAAAAAGTACTGACATTTAGCATTTTTGAATTCTCTCATATCAGTTAGCAGTTTCGTTCTGCTCTTGTTTTTATTATTTTTCCTTGACAATGGTGGAAAGACACGAGATTAGTTTTTATTAAGCAAATGATCAATAAACAGTCTTTTCATCTACCATCAGGTCCTATTTTCTAATTTTTGTTCTTGAATATAACGGACGCTCAAAAGTCCAGTAGCTTCTTTCGTTTGGAAGAGAGGTGTGGCCTAGCAGTGCTGTTGTTTTTGGTCAATGCCATCATGTCTGTTCAGTTGCACTGTTGGAATAGCAGATGATTAAGGAAGAGGGAACTGGAGCATTTAAGTCATGGAATCTCTGCTACAAATATATATGAATGTCATTTAAGGGCATAGCATACAATGTTGAAAGGAGGATAGAGAGAACATCGACTTTGAAAACATACGTGTCTGGCTTCAAATCCCGGCTCTGTCACTTACTGCCTATGTGATTTTAGGCAAGTACTCAGTCTCCCTGAGTTTCAGTCCCGTCATGCAGTAGTCAGTGGTGCTGTCTGCCAAGTGCTTCCATTTCTCCCCTGTTCCAGGCACCTGGTAGAACTGCCTTTCTCGCTTGATGCCCTTTGTTTGGGCAGGGCCGTGTATGTGACTAGTGCTGGCTAATGGCTTGGGAGTGACATGTGTTATTTCTGGGCCAGAGCCTATGGTTGCTGGTTTGAGACCCCCAGGGCCCTCTTCCCCTCGGGCACAGTGACTGACAGTTTTCCAGATGGTGGCTGCTTTGCCAGTTTGGGGTCTCCAAATCATTCCAATAAGAATTGCTCAGACCCCCAACATCCACCATCCTGTGATGGACGTGCACCTGCCGTGGACATGCAGTAGGAGTGAGGAGCAGCCGCTGAGATTTGGGGATTGTCTATTGCTACGGCATAACTCAGCCTCTCCAGACTCTCATGTCTCGTTTGTAAATTAAAATAAACCCTCGTAGGATTTTTCTGAAGATTAAACGAGTTAACTCAGACCACGAGGTTATCACAGTGCTTGACATATAATAGAGAGTCAAAACATGGCAGCCAGAATTGTTAAATAGTAATAACAAAACTGTTTTGACAAAGTGTGGAGTATTTGTATAAAATGAGAGGCATTGCGTCTGCTGATCCTGATAGATAAGTTGTATCTTGCTTTCTAGATGGGGGCACTATATTTGCTGCTACAGATAAGCGTTCCTAATGATTTGCACTTACGCACTTATTCTTGCCACCAGGCTACGAGAAACATGCTTAGAAATTGGGATTAGCTCTGAAGAACGAAAAACTGACAAGATTTAAGCGAGAGAGAGACTGGCCAATGACATAAGATAAAAGGAATGAAAGAGCAGTAAGTAATTTCTTAGTGAAAAGAAGAGTACATTATAATTATTATAAACATACATCCCATTGCTTTTAGTAAACAACGACACAAGGCCTTAAAGTGGTAGAGATTTAGTTTGGACAGGATTTCCCAAAATATTTTCTGAAGAACACTAGCACCTGAGACGCTCCGTGGAAAAATGTTCCATTCCCACGTAAGTTAGGCAAACTATCCCTTCCTTGGAGATTCGTACTGCATATTAGCATATTCTCTAAAAAATTCCTACAGTGTGGAAATTAATTTACCTTCAGTCCTGTTTGTCCTATCCTTCTGTAAAGTAGAGTACATTTTTGTTGTTGCTCTTTCTTGGCCCTGGTGTTTGCAGAACAAACTTGGAAATGCTGAAATGAGAGAAAAATAAAGTGTATTATTTCAGCCACATGTATTACACACTATCACAAATGACAGTATTCTTGAACCTTGAAGAATTGTTGAACTCTTGAATATACTTGTCAAGAAGTACTCAGATCCCCCATAAATGTAAGCACAATCTTGCTATTTGCTCAACTTTACCTACTCAATACCACTTTCGTGACGTGCCAAATGTGAGTATGACCCACAATTTTACCTAGTGTTTTCTTAAATCAATTCACTATTATTTTCCAAGTGAAGGAACGGAGGGAGTTTTCAAGAAGTCTAAGAAGCAATGGTTAGAAACTCATGGGGGGAACCAGAAACAATAGTGTCTGGCTGAACTGCTTTAAGCCATTTAGAAATCCTAAGCATGGAAAAATCGCTGCCCAGCTCCCAGAAGTATTTTGTAAAACCCCTGAACTTCAAATTAAGTATAAAAATAAAGTCTGAATCTTCACAGCAAGGCTACTTTGACACTTTTACTGAAATATCAAATTCCTGAAAATAAACTCACTCTCTCTCTCTCTCCCCTCCCTTCCTCCTCCTCTCCCACTCTGCCGCTTCCTCCCCTTTCCATCTCCCTCTAGCTCTGTTTTGCTTCTTTCTTTCTTTCTGCAGGGAAAGATTCGCCCTGAGCTAACACCTGTTGCCAACCTTCCTTTTTTTTTAACTCCCCAAAGCCCCCGTGCGTGGTGGTTTATCCTATTTGTAAGCAGTTCTAGTTCTTCTATGTGAGTCCCCGTCACATAATGGCAACTGACAGACGGTTCCAAACCCGAACCAAACCAGGCCAGCAAAGCGGTGAGCACCAAACTTCAACCACCAGGCCATCGGGGCTGGCTCCGCTTTGCTTCTTTCTTGAGCACACGTTTGGAATGTTTGTGGGGGGAAAATACATCGAGGGAATAAAGAAGAATCTTTACAAAATCGAGTAAGTGGCAGAAATTAAGATAGGATTTGGAATCATCTATGCAAATCGGCATCTAGGAGGTCTCTGGACTCCTTAATCACAGCATGGTCAGAGGAGGCCGTCACACTGCACGGACAGCGAAGATAGAGGGGTGGTAAGCAGGCATGAGGCTTTAGTGTGGGGGCGGGCAAGGGGGTCCCGTCCGGGTTCCAGAGCCCTGCTGCTGAGACGACATACAAGCCCAGGAAGCCCCGCAGCCCCCTCCACGGCCCCCCCACCCTCCGATGCAGAACACTCTCTGCCGCTTCACTCTCCACCGACAGCAGCTCCCGTGGGTCTAGGATCAGGTCACACACACTCACAGGGCTGCTCTGACCGGTGGACAAAAGTCAGGCCACATTCAGAAGCCCTCCCCCTACGTCTGCCCAGCCCCCTCTCAGGTCTTCGGCCGCGTGGCCGCCCCCAAAAGCCCAATTCTCTGACTAAACTTCTAATACTGGCTGCCGGCCCCCTTACCGGACACTGCAGACCGCAGCAGGATATACAAGTTGGTGGAGAGATTGCGATCCGAGCCCGAGTCTCAACAGAGTTCCCCCTGAGCCAGGGGGCGCACTGCAGTTCTAAAGTCTTCCGCACGGAACGGCGGCAACTCAGCAGGCTAAGCCGAGCTACACGACCACAAGGGGTCGCATGACCTCGGGATCCACGTTACGTTCAGGGTTCAGGAGCCCTCAATCTTCGCGTGACTAAGAGGGCTGAGTCTCGCGTGACCATATCCCACCATGTGACCGCAGAATCCATGTGACCAATACCGGTAGCGCATTGCCCACGTCACTGAAAGGGCTTTGTCTGCCACGTGTGGTAGGAGCCACATTGTTGCCTCTACATGGATCTGCAGAGTTTAGTAGCCCACGAGCTTCACGTGACAGAGACGGCTGAGTTTCACGTGTACCATGGGCACGGGGGTGGTACATAACCATATCATCCAGGTGACACTAAGCAGTGGCTCACCTATATGACGTCAACGGCTGAGGCTTCCACATGCTCGTAGCCAGTAAGGGCTACATGAGAGAAGGGTCCACGCTGCTGTAGTGACTTGAAGAGCTGGACCTACCACACGACCATAGCGGCAACAGGGCCAAAGAGACGGCATGACCTTTGGGTTTAGGAGCCCATGGCGCCGACATGACAGGTAGGGCTGGGCCTGCCACATAACTGTTGGCGACATGATGGCAGCCTCCACGTGACCCGTAGCCTCCGAAACCCACAATGCTCCTGTGCTTCGGAGGGCTGAGTCACCTTCCTGACAGTAGGGTCCAAGACAGTAGGATTCTCCTGATCCGCCTTTGCAGGAAAACATTATCCTCAGGAGACCTGGAGATCTGAGATTGCCCACATTCCTGGTCTCCTCTGTGATGTTGGTGCCTCCAGGTGACCCTCCACAGTGCACAAGCTTGGGCTTTACCTACTCTTTACATCCCTCTTTAATGTGTTCATTTTACGTGCTTTTTCCCCTAATAACACATGAAATTTAGTACGTAACAATGAAATACATCCTCCTGAAAACCATAATCGAGGGCATACTGTAGAATCTACTGTAAGAGCCTAAGCAGTGGGGACAGGGAAGTGTTGTGGACTTAAAGTCCCCTGCAAGCGTAAAGGAAACTAAAGAAAATCTAATGAGTTTTAGTTGTTAATTTGAAAAGAAAAGTGTACAGTGATTACTGTGGGCCATGCACTTGAAAAGGATAACTCACTTAAGAGAGGTAACTCTATAGACTAAGTACTGTTACAGAAACTTACAGATGAGGAAATTGAAGTACAGAGGGATTAAATCACTTTCCTAAGAGGTCACAGATATAGTAGGTGGCAAACCGAGAGTTGCCCACAGCCAGTCTGGCCCCAACTCTGTGTTCTGGTCACCCACGAGGTTCGTCGACAGAGAGTAGTATTAGTGCAGCCTTACTAATTCAGAAAACCTGGAAAACCAGCCCCAGTGACTGACAAGTTGAGATCATCATGGGAGATCTCTGAAATGTCACTTAAGTAATTTCAAGTACTGTCAGTAATTAGACCTAGTCAAAGTTGAGTCTACTTGACGACCTCTAGTTGAGGTTTATGTATAGAAATAAACCTATCACTAATATGTGAAATATGTGTATATAAAAGTGCTGTATACAACTCTTGATGTTAGTTCAAATCATTTCCTTTTAAATAAGCACTGAAAAGAGAACCGTCATAAAGTTTAAACATCACACCTGTTCCCTTGCCTGAACTCCAACAATTACAAATGAGTGGAATCTGAATTCATTAGATTTTCCTGTATTTGTATCCTGTCTGTGCCTCCCCAGAGACGACAGATAAAGGAGAAGGAAAATATATATTGTAGGTTGTTTTTTTTTTTTAAATGGCAATTCCACGAGCACCTCTTTTGCTGATTTGTGCGGGAAACTGCAGCTTCGTCTGTATGTCCAGAAGAGATTTGCTCTGCTCTTTCTGGTTTGCTGGCTTAGGCAAACAACTTGGTAAAGACAAGAGACTGTGTGTGTGCTTCTAGACCTACTGAAGAAAGTCGAAATGTTTGGAGTGAAGAATAGTAAGAGAAGACAGTATTTGTGCAAGTCAGTGTGTCTCATGTAATTGTGGAGAATTACTTGTGGGACACGTAAATTCAGGATACAAAAATGGAGGCACATATTTAGCTACAACAGAGCCTATTACGAACCTTTAAGTTGGATTCAGCAAGCATCTATAAACAGTCACAGGATGGAATCTGACATCAAGACCTGCTTTCTGTCCCAAACCTAGTTCTTATAATTCCAAACAAATGAACAGATTGACAGTGTAAGATGCAGAAGAATTTTGTCTAGTCCACCTATGCTCAACTGATGGTGATTGGGATCAACTTTTTTCACCAAAAGACAAATCCTGAAGTTCTAATTATCACTCTTCTTTAAGTCAGATTTTGATCCTGTCAGACTCGATACGCTAATCAATCATTCTTTCTCTGAGATGACTATCACGAGTTTCTTAGGAACTTTTAGAAAACATTTGGTCCCATCAATGGGACTCTGTCAGCACTCTCCACTATACACTGAGGAGGGGCAGGGAAAAAACTCTATCATTAAAGATCTGCATGTCTGGGGTCCAGTTTAGGCGTTGCATTTATCAGGCACTGAGTTTATTTTGGTAAGGCAGGATCATAAGCCATTTCTCTTGCATGTAACTTGGCAGGATTTAATGGGAACAGCCTTTCCTTCTTTTATCTTTTTTGTTTTGTGGTGGACACTTTGGAGGTCAGAGCTAGTGGCTTTAAGAGACGTGCCTTTATCCAACACAGAGAAATGGGGAAGGGGAGCAACAGAATAGTTGTAAAGCTGTTAACTTAAATATAAATACTCAAAAGCTTTTGGTTCTAACACAAATAGGTACAACTGACCTAGATGTCCTATGTGAATTTACTTTCAGAAAGCAAAATTGACTTACCTAGCAAGTGTAAACAGGAGATATCATCAGACGGGTCTGGGTCATTATGAAAATTGCATTCAAAACATGTTTTTCTTTGTTCCTTTGTGAAACTCATTAACTTATCTAGGAGTAACTTTCTTGTCAGCGTTAAGCAGTGGAGGAGAAGAGAGACAGTTGCTGGTAGTGCTCCATGACAAATTGCTGGATATGCCCACCCACACCCTATCACAGTGTAAAATTTGACATGTCTAGGCAATAGGCTGATACTTTGGGGACTACCATAGCATGGCAATAGAAAATTACATCCACAATGTAAACTTCTACCGGGCAAAGGATGGAGAGATGTGAGAGGGTAGGGCTTCTATATAGTCTGTTTACTCATGAGCTGTGTCATTTGTGAGGATATGACTCTCCAGTACATTTTGATGAGCCCCTCCATGTGCAGCACACTAAAAATAAACAATTGTGGTTCACATATGCGTATATTATTAGTAGAGAATGAGTATTTTCCTGGATTGCCTCTTGTTATTCACTCCAACATTTTGCCATTCAAAAAATAGTTCTAGAGTGTGACATCAGGAAGTTGGAAGAATAGGAGTTTTCAGCCCTCACATAGCCAAATAAACACTTACCTTGCAATCAGTCATGGATGATCGTACCTTTGTGGGAGCCCCGGTGTCCAGTGCAGAAGTCCCAGAACCATGTGGAAGGAAAAGAATCTAAGAAAGACACATTGAGGAGGGTAAGAACAGTTTCACTTTACCGATGTCAATCCTCTTCCAAAGCTGCTCATCTCAAAGCTGAGAGAGACGCCCTCGGCCTGCAATTTCTCCCATGGGGGAAAGTCAGAGTGTAGTGAGCACTTGACTTCCTCCAGCTGTGCTAGACACTGCCCAAGAGGCCCACTTCTTTCTGCTCCCACCAAGAACACAGAGGGGATAAGCATGGCTGAATAGTCTGGGGAGACCAAAGAGCAGGGAAAAGTGTCAAGGGCTCACAGTGAACAGGGCACCAACCTCGACAAGGGGCTGCGGTTTCTACAAACCCCCTCATGGGCTCTACCACCAGGCCCACTCACAAACCTCATAGGATATGTCACCTACAGAAACCCCAATTAGCTCACGAGCATCCCCAGCACTTCATTTGCTGCTCCCCCCTAGAGTTAGTGCCCCACGTGCACCCTTGCAGATGGTGCACTTGAGCCTCTGCAGATCATGCACAAGAACACAAAGTGAACTGGTTGGACTCTGCTCGATTGGGAAAAGGAACACAAGCTTGAACACTTCAGGGCACTGCCCTAACGAAAATAAATAGGAGGCTTTCATCAAGTGGCCAGGCTTTGCGTAATTTGGAGGAGACATACAATTTTAACACCTCCCTCACAAGAGTGAACAAGAGAAGTGGAGCGGGTGCATCCATAGAAAAGGCCTCAGAGACCCCTAGAATTCCTAGCCTGGCTGACTGGTGAAGGTCTTTCTCTCCTCAAGAACGTCAGTAAATGCTGGAGGAGGTGATTGCTTCCTCACACATGAAGACTGCAACACAAGACTTCAAGCAACAGGAAAAATCTAGGAAACGTGACACCACAGAAGAAACGAGCTAATTGTCCAGTAACCGGCCCCATAGAAATGGAGTCCCTGAATTGCCTGACAAAGAATTCAAAATAATTGCTTAAGGACACCCAGCCAGCTACAAGTCAACAGAGATAGACAACTCAGGGAAATCAGGAAAACAATACCTGAAGAAAGCAGAAAGTTCAATAAAGACGTAAAACTCATACAAAAGACTGAAACAGAAATTCTGGATCTGAAGAATACAACGAGTGAAATGAAAAACACCATAGAGAGCTTCAAGAGCAGATTCCAACGGGCAGAAAAAAGAATCCATGAACTCAAAGACAGGTCAGTAGAAATTATCAAATCTGAAGAGAAAAAAGATAAAAAGAATGAGAGAGTGAAGAAAGCCTATGGCATTTTGGGGATACCATAAAATGAATCAATATATGCATTATGGGTGTCCCAGAAGGAGAGAGAGAAAGGGGTAGAAGCTTAATTATAGAAATAATGGCTGAAAACTTCCCAAATAATTGGAGGGATATGGACATCCAAGTTCATGAGGCGCAAAGGTCCTTAAGCAAAATCATCCCATACAAAGTTGCACCAGGACACATTATAATCAAGATATAAAGCATAAAGTCAAAGACATAGAGAGAAGTTTGAAAGCAGCAAGAGAAAAGTCAGTCGTCACATACAAGGGAACAGCATAAGGCTATCAGGAGATTTCTCAGAAGAAATTTTGCAGGCTAGGAGAGAGTGGGACGAACCAGTCAAAGTGCTGAAAGGAAAAGACTGACAACCAAGCTGACAACTCTGTTCATAAAAGCTGTCCTTCAGAAATGAAAGATAAAGACATTCCCAGACAAACAAAAGCTGAGGGAGATATTCAACCACTACACCTGCCTTACAAGAAATGTTAAAGGGAGTTCTTTAAGTTATAACAGAAAGATGCTAATTAACGACCTGGAAACATATGAAGGTATAAAACTCATTGGTAAAGGCAAGCACATAGCCAAATTCAGAACACTCTAACACTGTAATGGTTGTGTACAAATCACTTTTAGCTTTAGTATAAAAATTGAAAGACAAAAGTATTAAATATAAGTATAGCTAGGATAACTTTTTAATGGACCCACACTATAAAAAGATGTGAACTGTGACATCAGTAACACAAAATGGGAGAGCGGGGAGTAAAATTGTAGTTTTTGTAAACGATCAAAGTTAAGCTGTTATCAGCTTAAAATAAACTTATAACTATAAGAGATTTTATGTAACCATTATGGTAAGAACAAAGCAAAAATCTATAGTAAGTACACAAAAGACAAAGAGAAAGGAATCAAAGCACAGCACTACAAAAGAAAATCATCAAATCACAAAGGAAGACAGCAAGAGAGGAAGAAAGGAGCTACAAAACAGTCAGAAAACAATTAACAAAATGACAACAGGACGTCCTTATTTATCATTAATTCTTTTAAATATAAATGGATTGTACCTCCATCAAAAGACATAGAGTAGCTAACGGATAGATTAAACAAGATCAAAACATATTCTGCCTATAAACGGCTTGCTTTGGCTTAGAGGACACATAGGCTGAAAGTGAAGGGATGGATAAAGATATTGCATGCAAATGCTAACCAAAAGACAGCAGGAGTGGCCGTACTGATATCAGACAAAATAGAATTTCAGTCAAAAAGTGTCACAAGGGTCAAGAGTCATTATATAATGATAAACAAGCCAATTCTGCAAGGGTATATAACAATTATGTTTTCATATATGTATGTGTTGTGAAATGGACAACGATTACTACAATCAAGCTAATTAACATCTCCATCACCTCACAGTTACCTTTCTTTTTGTGGTAGGACACTTAAGATCTACTTTCTTAGCAAATTTCAAAGAACAGTAGAGTATCATTAACTATAGCCACCATGCTGTACATTAGATCTCTAGTACTTATTCATCCCATGTAACTGAAACTTGGTACCCTTTGAACAACATCTTCTGATTTTCCTGACACCCCCAGCCCCTGGTAAACACCATTCTACTCCCTGCTTCCATGAGTTCACCTTTATTCGACATTTTTTGGATTCAACTTACAGGTAAGTGACATCTTGCAGTATTTGTCTTCTGAATCTGGCTTATTTCACCTGGCATAACGTCCTCTAGCTTCATCCATGTTGTCTCAAATGATGGCATTTCGTTCATTTTAAGGCTGAATAATATTCCACTGCATATATGTTTGCGTGTGTGTGTGTGTCTGTATACACACTGGAACCCTAATGCACTGTTGGTGGGAATGTAAATTGGTACAACCATTATGGAAAACAGCATGGAGGTTCCCCTAAAATTTTCTTTAAAAAACAGACCTACCATATGATCCAGCAATCCCATGTCTGAGTATTTATCCAAATGTTCTGAAATCAAGATGCCAAAGAGATACCTGCACTCCTATGTTCATTGCAGCGTTCTCAATAGCCGAGATATGGAAACAACCTAACTGACTCTCAAGAGAGGAACTGATAAAGAAAGTGTGGTGTATATATATATATATATATATATATATATATATATATATATATATAGAATGTATACCATAGTGATTATGACTAACAATACTGTACTGTATAGTTGAAATTTTGTAAGGGGATATATCGAGCCTAAGTTTTCTCACCAGAAAAAAGAAAAGGTAAGTATGTGACGTGATGGATACATTAATTAACTTGATTGCAGCGATTAGTTCACAATATATAAGTATATGAAATCATCCAGTTGTACACTTAAAATATATTCAATAAAAATAATAAAATAAAAAATTTAAAAGACATAGTATCAGAAACTTTAGCAGAACAATTAGGCAAGAAAAAGAAGTAGAGGGCATGCAAATTGGAAAGGAAGAAGTAAAATATCTGTCTTCACAGATGACATGATCTTATATGTAGAAAACTCTAAAGATTCTAAGAAAGAACAATTGGAACAAGCAAACAAAAGCAGCAAGGATACGGGACGCAAAATCAACATGCAGAAGTCAATTGTGTTTCTATACACTGACAAGGAACAATCCAAAACGAAAATTAAGAAAATAATTCCATTTGCAATAGCATCAGTATGGTAAAATACTTAAGCAAAATTAACCAAAGAAGTGAAAGACTGTTGCACTGAAAGTTTCAAAGCATTTCTGAAAGAAATTAAAGAAGACATAAATAAATGGAAAGGTATCCCATATTCATGAACTGGAAGACTTGACATTTATAAGATGTCAATACTACTCAAAGGAATCCACAGATTTGATGCAACCCTTATCAAAATGCCCACAACTTTATTTTTCAGAAAAAAAATCCCACCCTGCAATTCAGGAATCTCAAGGGACCCAAGCAGCCAAAATAATCTTGAAAAAGAACAACAAAATTGAGAGACTCACAAATACTGATTTTAAATCTTTCTACAAAGCAACAGTAATTAAAACAGTGTGGTACTGGTATAAGGACAGACATACTGACCAACAGAAGAGAACAGAGAGCTCACAAAGAAACCTTTCCATATGTGATCAAATGATTTTTGACAAGGGTGCCAATACCATTTAATAGGGATAGGTGAATCTTTTCAACAAAATGGTGCTGAGAAAACTGGATATCCACATGCAAAAAATGAAGATGGACTCTTACCATACGCCACATACAAAAAGTAACTCAAAATGGAACAAGGACCTACATGTAAGAGCTAAAATTATAAAACTCTTAGAAGAAAACATAGAGGGAATGTTTCATGACATTAGATCTCATGACATTAGATCTAGCAATGTTTTCTTGAATATGTCACCAACAGGACAGACAACAAAAGACATAATATACAAATAGGGCTTTATTATAAAATTAAAAACCTTTGTGCCTCAAAAGGCACTATCGACAAAGTGAAAAGGTAACCCTCAGAAGGGGAGAAAATATTTGCAAATCATAAATCTGACAAAGGTCAATATTCTGACTATTTAAAGTGCTCCTACAACTCAGCTGCAAAAGACCCCAACGAATCCAATTTAAAAAGGAGCAAAGGAGTTGAATAGACATTTCTTCAAAGAAGATATATAGATATCCAATAAGCACATGAAAAGATGCTCAACATCAGCAATCATTAGGGAAAGGCAAATCAAAACCACAATGATGAACCACTTCACAGTCATTGGGACGGCTATTATCCCCCCAAAATAACAATAACAGAAAATAACAAGTGCTGATGAGGATGTGGGAAAACGGATAACCTTGAGCATTGCTGGTGGGAATTTAAAATGGTGGATCCACTACTGAACAAAGCATGGCAATTCAAAAGAATGACACAAGATGATCCAGTAATTCCACTTTTAGGTATATATTCAAAAGTATTAAAATCAGAAACTCTAACAGATATTTGTGCACAAGTGTTCATAGCAGCATTATTCACGATAGCCAAAAAATGAAAATAACCAAATTTCCATCTATGGATGAACAGATGAACAAAATGTGGCATATACACACAGCAGAATAATATTCTGCGTTAAAAAGGAATGAGGCAGCCGCCCCAGTGGTAGAGCGGTTAAGTGCGCACGTTCCGCTCTGGCGGCCGGGGGTTCGCTGGTTGGGATCCCGGGTGCGGACACGGCACCGCTTGGCAAGCCTTGCTGTGGCAGGCGTCCCACATATAAAGCAGAGGAAGATGCGCACCGATGTTAGCTCAGGCCCAGTCATCCTAAGCCAAAAAGAGGAGGATTGGCAGCGGACGTTAGCTCAGGGCTAATCTTCCTCAAAAAAAAAAAAAAAAAAAAAAGGAATGGGATTCTGATACATGTTACAACGTGAATTATCCTTGAAAATGTTATGCTACGGAAAATAAGCCAGACACAAAAGGACAAATAATGTATGATTCGACTTGCGTAAGATACGTAGAATAGTAAAATCAATGGCTAGAGAGAGGAGACTAGTGGTTACCAGGGGCTGGAGGGAGGTGTGGTTGGGGGGTTACTGTTTAATGTGTACAGACTTTCAGTTTGAGATAATGAAAAAGTTATGGAAATGGATAGTGGTTGATGAGGATTTTTAGGCTGCTTAATTTTAAAACAGTTTATGATGAGGATTTTTAGGCTGCTTAATTTTAAAACAGTTTATGATGAGGATTTTTAGGCTGCTTAATTTTAAAACTGCAGATGAGAATCAGGCTCCTAGGAGTGGAATTTGCTTGCCCTTTGATCAGAGGCAATTGCATTTGTGAAGGAAATCTCCATGCCTCCCTCTCTGCGCCAGGAGGAAGGGGGGATGGCCTTATCTCTGGAAACTCTTAATGGGGAAGGCAAGAACTTAAGTTGTTTACTGTCTGGCAACCTCATGTAACTGACCCCCCACCCCAAAATCCTCCTTTGTCTTTAGCTGAAGATAATATTTGAGCGGTGACTTCTGCCATTTACTCAATCCGGTTTGATTCTTATCTAAAAGTTGTGGGACCGCCCAACGGCCGGACCCTACCGGCACTGGTACCATTTTAACTTTTTTTCCTTTGTCTTGTAAAGAGATGACTCACATACCCATGCCTTAAATTTAACCCTAACCCTCAACTCGGGGCAGCAGCAGGAGCTCTGACTGCCCGTGGGTCCTGTCCCCACGCACCAGCTCTGCCTGCCCATGGGTCCTGTCCCCATGCCAGCGGGGGCAGCAGAAGCAGCGGCAGCAGAAGCTCTGACTGCCCATGGGTCCTGTCCCCATGCTATTCTATACTATTCTCTAAATAAAAGAGCACTACTGCCAGATCTTGAGAGTCTAAGAAATCTTTCTTTCGATTCCTCGGCTCACCGACCCCGCATCAGTGGTGATGGTTTCACCACAATGTGAATGTTTTTAATGCCACTGAACTATACACTAGAAAATGGTTAAAATTGCAAACTTTATGTCACGTACATTCTGCCACGTTAAAACAAAGTTTGAGTCCCTTCCTTTCCCCCAAATTTCTCAGTACAAGCAGAGTTTTCATTAAAGTTGCTGAGATTAGGGTAGATGGAGAGTGGCGAACACGTGACATGGAAGCGTGAGTAAGCATCCCACCAGTAAGAAAGGCTTTGCATTTATTTTCACTTTCAGCTGTCCTGTGGTGGGCCAAGCTCAGCTAAATGAAATTCGCTTTTCGTTCCACCCAAAGTTCTTCTATCTTCTTATTGACACTATCTAACTTATCTTGGGGGCCCCTTGATTCAGCAGTGACAGCCATGTTGCCTTTTGAGTGGGGCTGCAGGGCTTGCTGCCCTCTTATCATGGCAACATCCTTTCCTCCTCTCCCACGGAGGGGAGTGAGCATCAAGCAAAGAACCACTCATTGCAGCTTGTTCCAACCCTACCTCTTACCACTCTGTCTCTAAGCATTCATTAACAGGCAGGACAGTTGGGGACCTTTAAGCACCCTCACGCGCCACCCGGGATGAGAACATTTGATACCAGATCCTGGGGAGCTTTCTTGTATCCTCTAACCCAGGACAAAAGCCCTTGTCATTTCTTCTTTGTCAACATCCTACTGCTGTCATCCAAACTTTCAAGAACTATGAAGGGTGTGTGATTTTGCTCTACTTGCAAGTTAAAAGTTAGCCTGCCATGGTTTCATAGATGCTGGAGAAGACATGAGACTGTTACAGGCTCTTACCACCAGCCCTGATATCAGTTCCCCTACACTGAACCCAGCATATATGGGGTTAGAAACCTACCACCCCCTTTCCTGCTTCTCTAGCTCCACTTATATGTAAATACCTGTTTCCTTAACCTTTGACTCCTTGAGCTCTGCAACTAAATAGGAGTTACAAATTGTTAACAGTCCAGGTGGCCTGGAGTTGGAGGCACACTAAAGTTTAGCTAATCATGTGTCCTTGAAGTTTGCCAGGAAAGCTGCTGTCTCAAGAATATCAAAGGGCGGAGGCTTCCCAGACCTCAACTCCTCGACTCCTGGCGCTGGAACCCTCCTCAAACAGGAAGACAAGAAGGCGGCAAAGGATGCCCAGCCCACCTGCCATCCTCCTATCTCACCAGCCCCACGCCCCCCACCTAGCTACAAGCAGCCTCTCAAGGCCAAACGCAGGCTGGTGGGAAAATGCTGGGCTGCACAGCTACATGCGCCTCCTCCCATACCCAAAATCCCAAATAAAAATCCCTACCCGTTCCTTATCGGGGAGCTAGCAATTTTGAGACATGAGCCCTTGCTTTGCTCCCTGTGCCTGGCACAGTAAAGACTTTCTGCTGGGAGCCGTGGCTACATCATTTGTTCGGCTGTTTGACAGGGTCCAGCCGATTAACGCCTAGGGGTGCAGGGTCGCCCCTTGGTGAAGAATAACCGGCCAGCCCCTCACATAGTTCTGAAACTTGTGCTGCTTCTAATTGCCCTTCATTCCTTTTCCTTTCTTAACCTCCAGTTTTCACTCCTTTGGGTGGCTGCTTGGGAGGCACTACCTCCTGGGAAAATTAGATATAGTAAGAGAATGTGACCACCTGCAGGTAACTTTCAAGATATTTTTCAGTTAATTATTGGAGGAGCACACAGTCCCATTTGAGACAATCAGAAAGGAATCCTGCCCAGATAAGATGTCGAATTAGGTTTATGGCCTCTGTCTGGTTAATGTTTCCTTCTCCCTCCAGTTCTTTGTCTAAATATATATGCATCGTCCTTCTAAGTTTGTTGGTTAATTGGATGATCAAGAAGTATCTATATATTATTCTTGACCTTCTGCTTTCTGTTAAAATGTTTTAGAGGTTTTCTCCTAAAAGCAATAAATAATAAATAATTGATGAGTAGAAGGGCCGAGGGGTGCAGGGATGCCCCTCGGTGAAGAATGGCCGGCCGACACCCCTGATATTTTCTGAATTATATGCATGCTTTCTAGCAAGGTTATGTCTATACTTTTTTCTGTTTTTTATTCTTGAAGATATATAGTTTAGCTTAGCTTTTCAGCCCTTTACTTTACTAACAAAGTGATACTTTCTACGGCAGTGTGCTTAAGGGACTGTTAGCTCCACAATCAAAAAGACAAAGGAATGCTTCCACCCCCTAAAGGGCACGAAAAAGTAAAGATGTTTAACTGCCCGCTGAGAATGCAGATAGCCCTGGGGATAAGACACCCTGGAGTCGCCTTTTGTTCCCATTAACCATCTACACTAATGGCGTAAATGATTGAGGGAGGCAGGGATGGCTCCACCAGGATGTAACCAGACGGACTGCTGTCCTGTCCGGAGGCCTGGACCTTCTCTCTGTGATTTAACTTTACCATGAATTACAACAGATGCCTAGGTACCTATCTCTTTTTGCTTAGAGACAACAAACACTACTTAATTGCGGAGAAGACTACCATTAACCTTATGCTCTATAGAATAGAATGCTAATAAATATTCTTGTGCTCGTTTTTTTACTTCCTTATCTCTCTGAGAATATTTGTAGAACCATTTCTGTACTAATCCTGAAAAATATATAAACGACACTTGTGCACCGTAAAGTCGGACTTGCTAACACCAACCCAAGTCTCACGTCCCCTTTATTTTCCCCTCATTGCGCCGACGCCGTCCATCCCTCAGGAACCTGGACTCCGCCGGGGCGGGACCCCGGCAACTTTCCTCTTCCACTCAAGACGCTGTTCTCGTTACTTGGATTGGCATCAGGTTCAGGGACCGAACTTTCGGTGACAAGACTTCTGGGTCAGAGGAGAAGGAATTTATTGCTCACAGAACAGCAGCAAGCATGAGCTGTATGTTTGTGCTGTTTCCTCCCCCAAATCCCACACAGCTGACGCTGAGTAGCCCAGGTGAAAACTGTGCACACAGTGGGTTTGCATCACAGATGAGGAATCCTGAGATCAGGAAAACCCAATCTTTTATAATGGGACGGCTAGCAATCATGCCTAACCATTCCCGCAGGGGGAGTCCTGGTCTTCATTAACCTGGTCAGCAAAAGAATCTGTCCTCTGCCCTGGAGCGAAACATTATCTAAGTGCCTTCTAAGACGGTTCCCTAAAAGTCAAAGTCCTGGAAAATATAGCCCGGTACAGAAAAACAGGCAGACATGTGAGAAGCTCATGGAGAGTTGCCGCCTAACACCATTATTATTTGCTTATATTATAGTTGAGAGTCAAAAGGTAATCAGGAGTTGAGCTGGGTTTTGCTTTTGTTGATGACGCGATTATCTTTGGTGCACCACAGCCTTCAGATTCCTCTAGTGTTACTTTGTTCTTACGGGCTTGATTGGGTGACACAGGTTGGTTTGTTGTTGTTGCTTTTTCAGTGTTCCCCCTCCATCTTCCACTTTCAGCCATCCCTGTATGCCTGCACCACAGATAGGGTCTGTTTCCTCACTCTCACACCTCCCCCAGGAGGAAACTTGTGTCGCTTTTCATGTGGTGCCTGTAGCCCGATGGTAGTAGGCAGGGTTTTCCTCCATGCTCTTGGTCCAGGCTCAGACTTTTTCCCCAGCTTTGCTGAGGTGAGATGGACAAACAAAAATTGTACATATTTAAGGTGTACAACATGATGTTTTGATATATGTATACACTGTGAAATGATTACTACAACCAAGCTAATTTACGTATCAGTCGGCTCTCAGTTAACCTTTTTTTTTTTTTTTTTTGTGGTGAGAACACTAGAGATTTACTCTCTTAGCAAATTACAAGTATACAATACATTATTTACAACTGTAGTCACCATCCTGTACATCAGGTCTCCAGAACTTATTCATCTTATAACTGAAAGTTTGTACCCTTTGACTGATATCGCCCCGCTTCACCCAAACGCCGAGCCTCTCATAACCGCCATTACCAGAGTAGAATGGGTCCAATTTTTTTTAAAGGTTCTGCATATAAGATTTTACCAAGAATGAGTTTAATTTGTTTTTAGATTCTACATATAAGTGAGATCATACAGTATTTGTCTTTCTGCAAAATGTCTTCCAAGTTCATCCATGTTGTCACAAATGACAGCATTTCCTTCTTTTAAAAGGCTTTATAATGTTCGTATGTCTATCACATTTTCTTTATCCATTCATCTGTCAATGGACCCTTAGGTTGTTTCCAGTTAGGGTGCCGTGAATAATGCTGCAGTGAACGTGGGAATGCAGATGTTCAGGTACTGATTTCGTCAGTTGCGGAAATATGTCCAGAAGTGGATTTGCTGGATCATACGATAGTTGTATTTTTAAATCTTAAAGAAACTTCCGTACTGTTTCCCACAATGGCTGTACCAATTTACATTCCCACCAACGGTGTATTAGGGTTCCCTTTTCTCCACATCCTCAGCAAAACTTGCTGTCTCTAGTTATTTTCATAAAAGTCATTCTAACAGGCATGAGGTGATATCTCATTGTGGTTTTGACTTGCTGTTCCCTGATGAGGTGAGGACCTTTTCGTGCACCTGTGGGCCATTTGTATGTCTTCTTTAAAAGAAAAGTCTGTTCTGGTCCTTTGCCCTTAAAAATGTTAAAAAAAATTAGGTTATTTGGGGCTTTTTGCTGTTGACTTGTACGTTCTTTACAAATTTTGGATGTCAACCTCTTATCAGATAAATGGTTTGCAAATATTTTCTCCCATTCTGCAGGCTGCCTTTCCATTTTGTTAATTCTTTCCTTTGCTGTGCAGAAGCTTTTTAGTTTGATGTAGTCCCATTTGTTTATTTTTGCTGTTGTTGCCTGTGCCTTTGCTGTCAAGTGAAAAAAATCATTGCCAAGACCACCGTCAAGGAGGTTTTCCCGTGTGTTTTCTTCTAGGAATTTTACAGTTTGAGGGCTTATGCTTAAGTCTTTAATCCATTTTGAGTTGATTTTTGTGTATGGTGCCCAAGATAAGGGTCCAATTTCATTCTTTGCATGTGGATATCCACTTTTAACAACACTATTTACTGAAGAGATTATCTTTTCCCCGTTGTGTGTTTTTGGCCCTTCGTTGAAAATTAGTTGACCTTATATGCGTGTGTGTTTCTGGACTCTCAATTCTGTACCGTTGGTCTGTGTTTCTGTTTTTATGCCAGTGCCATACTGTTTTGATCACTATAGTTTTGTAATATAATTTGTAATCAGGAAGTTTGATGACTCCAGTTTTGTTCTTCTTGCTCAAGATTGCTTTAGCTATTTGGAATCTTGTGGTTCCATACAAGTTTGAGCATTGTCTTTGTATTTCTGTGAAAAATGCCGTTGGAATTGTGATAGGGATTGCATTGAACCTGTAGATTGCTTTGGGCAGAACCGACCTTTAAACGATATTTTTCTTTCAATCTGTGAACATGGGATGTTTTTCCATTTATTCGTGTCTTCCTCAATATCTTTCATCAATGTTTTGTAGTTTTCAGTGTACAGATCTTTCACCTCCTCGGTTAATATTTTTTCTAAGTGTTTTGTTCTTTTTGATGCTGTTGTAAATGGGATTGTTCCCTGTTACAGATAGTTTGTGGTTAGCGTATGGAAAGTGTGGCTGAATTTTGAATGTTAGCAAGAGCTAACACTTCAGGGTCCTCAGTGGTGAAAGGTATGGAGGGTCTCTGGGGGCTGTTGAGGTCCTCAGTGGTGAAGGCGGCTGGGGTCCTCTGCAGAGCAGGCCACTGGGGACTGTGTCCTCCCCTGCCACATGGCTGATACCAATAGCCCCTGCCCTTCTTTATTCCTAGATGTCTCCAGACATCTCACTCTGCCGGTCTTCCCAGCGACCTGGGTGGGGTCAAACTGAAGCAGATCCCTCATGCAGTGCCCTGAAAGGCTGGGGAAGCTGGTCGTTCAACCTGCTCTTCTTTTCCCTGCGAAGGGAGCTCTCTGGCTGGGGAGTTCCCTCTCGACACTGAGCAGCACTGCTCTGGGGGATGAGATGATGCAGGCAAAATGAAACTGTTCTTCCTACCCTTTGCGTGTGGTTATTCTCAGGTTTGTTGCCCCAGCATGTTGCTGCAGCTCCTTAAGTGGACTCCTGAGTTCTCCCAGAGCTATGTTGGCTCGTGGATAGCTGTCTAATTGTTGCTTTTATAGGAGAATGGAGTCTGGGATCTCCTACTCTGCCGTCTTGCTGACATCTCGCCCAAGCTCAGTCTCAAGCAGGCCCTATGTGCCTGTGTTCCCGGGGTTGGGCCCTCTCAGCATTCCCATCTCTCCCCCGTGTGGTAGCCTAACTCTGCCTTGTATTTGTGATTGACAGTGCAGAAGAGTGTTTCCCTCCTCCGCCTCCTCGGTGGTAGGAAATTTCTAATGTTATTGGTAAACGATAATGAGCCCTGGCCTTTTTCCTGCATCTCATCTAATGGTAGAGGGTTCTTTTCTTCTGCCTTTCCCATGACAATGATGTGTTTTTACCTGTGACGTGTTGGTGATAAAGTTTGCTTAATGCTTTTGATTCACATGAGAGAAGGGTATGGACAGGGGTTGAAGATTCATGATTTTTCTGCAGCAATGGCTTATCCTCTCCAGCAAGCTTGCACCACTCAGGAGGGCTCTCTGTGATCTCCTACCCTGTTCACAATCTCTCTTGCGGGTACCAAGTAGAGGTGCATGAGTGAGAGCTTGCAAATGACTGTGAACTCCCTTTCTGTCTGGCGCTCTCAGGGGTTTTATACTGTCAAACGAGCTAACCCTTGATCTTTAGTAATTCATTAAAAATGTTAGCTAATTTCTTTTAGCCTATTTGTATAGGTGGCTAGTGTTCCTTCTTCCTGTGTTGTGTCAAAAGCCCATGCACCCAGTCTTTTCCTGGAGAGACCTGACCCTCCTTGGAATTCAGTCTACTTGGTTGCCCTATAATGACTTCAGCTCTCTGATGGGGTCAAGTAAAATGAATGTGCAGCTTCTTTGGCTTTTTCTCCTTGATAGGGTGGGAATGATGCTCTTTCCAGCTTTCTGCAGCTTACACGAAAGTGGAACTCCTCACTCTGAAGCTTCCTTCTCTTTGAGACTCTCTTACTCTACTTTATTGCTTTAATGGGAAGTAATGCAGCAGTTCTAGTTACCCAACGAAATGTGCTTTTAAAAATGAGTTCTAAGTAATCAGGCCTCCCACAGGAAACAAAATGAATTCCTGGGCTTCTGTCAGTCTGTGTTTGTGACCCTAACAAATAGTAATAGAGGACTTCTGTGTAAAAATAGCAGTCAGTTCTTTGAATGTCTTACGATATCTTCCAAAGTTTTTTTTTTTTTTTTACTTTTTATTAAGATTGTGGTAGTTTACAACCTTGTGGACTTTCAGTTGTACGTTATTGTCAGTCATGTTGCAGGTGCACCACTTCACCCTTTGTGCCCTCCCCCCACCCCCTCTTTCCCCTGGTAACCACCAATCAGTTCTCTTTGTATACATGTTTAACTTCCACCTATGAGTGGAGTCATACAGAGTTCGTCTTTCTCTATCTGGCTTACTTCACTTAACATAATACCCTCAAGGTCCATCCATGTTGTTGTGAATGGGACAATTTTATCCTTTTTTATGGCTGAGTAGTATTCCACTGTATATATATATACACCATATCTTCTTTATCCAATCATCAGTTGCTGGTCACTTAGGTTGCTTCCACGTCTTGGCTATTGTAAATAATGCTGCGATGAACATATGGGTGCACGGGACTTTTGGAATTGCCAATTTCAAGGTCTTTGGATAGATACCCAGTAGTGGGATGGCTGGGTCATATGGTATTTCTATTTTTAATTTTTTGAGAAATCTCCATGCTGTTTTCCATAGTGGCTGCACCAGTTTGCATTCCCACCATCCAAAGTTATTTTTAATGATCCTCTATCTGACAAATCATTTAGATCATTCTTCCAATCTGCTGAAAGCAAAGAATTGGGAACCACCAATCTTGCAAAAAAAATGTCTAATCATGTCATTCATGTTGTCAACAATGCACCAATAATGTTAGTAATCACTCCTCTGCTTAGTGCTATAGAAGTTTTCACCTCTATTGTGGTTTCTAAGGGAAAGAAAAGGCAAGGCAGGTTCGATAGGTTTAGGATTAGCTAGTTTGAGTATTTTCAGCGGGCACTGGGGCATATGGCTTGTCCCTGGTGGTCTGGTACCTGTGCGTGGGGTGATAAGGGCAGGGGAATAGTAGCCCAGAGGGTAAGAGCCCTGGGAGAGCCCATGAAGAAAGTGATTGGGGGGTCAGGGTTCTGTCTGGGTTGGTGTGCATGAGAAAGGCCTGCTCACAGGCAAGCAGTTTACTATCTCTAGGAATTCCCTAGCCTTGGGAGGGGCAGTCTCTCCAGTGTCAACAAGTCCCCAGATGTCAAAACATCACAAAATACAGAAAATAAAAGGGCGTGATTAATACAGAAACTAAACAGAAACAGCCTCTGCCTGCATGGAGCTAGTGGTCTAGCGCCATGTTGTCCAACAGAAACATAAAATGAGCCACATCAAAAATAAATAAATAAATAAAAACCAAAAGGAAACGTCAAAAGCAACAAGTGAATTTAATTGTAATAGTTATTTTATTTAACACAAAAGTAAAAGCAAATTATAATTTCAGCATGGAAACAATATAAGTAAATTAATTTTATACTTTTTAGTAAGTCTTTGAAACACAGTGCATTCTTTCAACGTGTAAGCAATATGAACAGATGATCAATTCTGCATTCTTTTTTTCTTACAGAGCCTTTGTGCTATCGTTTCAACAAAACACAATAATGCCATGTGTTATCATTTCAACAAAGAAACAACATACACAATTCATTTATTACTTATTTTAACGTTTGTCTTTCTAAGTCAGAAATGCAGTGTGTTATCACAAAATGGAAATAAGAACAAATTATTAACTACATTAATGAATAATTACTTTTTACATCCTTTTCTCTAAGTCTTTGAAATGTAGTTTGTTACCACTGCAAGGTGTAAGCAATAAGAAAAAATAATTTTAAATTATTTCTTTCCTGAGTCATTGAAATGAGTGTGTTATCATTTCAACATGGAAACAATATAAACATATCATTAATTACTTTTACGTTCTTCTCGCACACTAAGTCTTTAAAATGCAGTCTGTTTCCATTTAAACAGGAAAATACAATATACAAACTATTAATTATTTTCCCTTCTTTTTTGGGTACTAAGTCATTGAAACTCAGTACGTTATCATTTCAACACGTAAGCAATAGGAACAAACTATCAATTAATTTTACATTCTTTTTTCCCAATAGGTCTTTGAAATGCAATGTTTTATCATTTTGACATGTAAACATACAAACAGATCATTAATTAGTTATTTTAACGTTTTTTCCTTAAAAGTCTTCGAAATGCAGTGCTATCGTTTCAACACGTAAACAACATAAGCAACTTCATTTACATTCTTTCTTCTTTACTGTCTTTGACATGCAGTACGTCATCACTTCAACATGTAAACAATGTAAATAAATTACCAGGGATTCTACTTCGTTTGTTTCTTACTAAGCCTGGGATGTACAGCGTGCACTTAACACTTAAGAGTACATGACATTTCAGAGTAGCCCCACTTCTAGTGCTCAGTAGTCACATATGGCTAGTGTGTCCCACACGGAACAGTGCAACTCTAGTGGAAGAGCAGAGGGAGCAAATCCATAAGGAATGGTGTAGACCATGAAGGAAACGTACATGGTACATTAAGAGAGAGCAACAGCAGAGTAAAGCTACTTAAGTAAGGAAGTAAGAGAAAATCTATCTGAGGAGGTAAACATTTAAGCCATGACCTGAGGGTTGAGCAGCTATCCAACAGCATCAAGAGGCCAGCATGGATTGAGCACAGTATGTAACGGAAAAAGCGAAAAGAAGCTGGAGTTTGGGGGAAGAAATAATTTTCCTAAATGCCCTAAGAAAGAGTGGAGAAACTGAAAAATCACAGGAACATGTGTACTGTGAGTGGTTTGAGATCAGGGACTTTATTTTTCTTAGCACGTGAAACAGTATCTACATCGGAACAGATACTCAGCGAATGTATGTGAGATAAGGAATAACTGAGCCAGGGGTCTGAGACCTGAGAAAGCGGGCAGCCACAGGTTGATGAAGACACCAGTAGGTAGTGGGCAAAGTTTGTTTCCTTTTACTTGCATTTGGTTTCTCATAAGCAACCTAAGGCGATCATAACTACAAGATGTTTGCAGAACCCTAGAGGGCAAAGTTATCGGCTTCAACCGCTACCACATCCAGGAAGAGTTCCAATTGATCTGACTTGTGTCAAGTGCCCCTAAGTGGATAAACGGGCCAATCAGTGTGGACAGGGAGGTGATGTACCATGACCAGGTTACCTTACGTCACATACCCAACGCTGGGGTTAGTCACCAGAAGAGGATGTCGAGGGCCAGGGGCAAGAGATCCACAGGGCCTTTCAAATTCCTCTATTTTTTTTCAGAGTTCCTCTTTTATAGAGGTCCACTACTCAGTCAACCTTCCTATCCCCGGTTTCCTGGAACAGTAGAATTTTATATACGTGTCTCCACAAACTTGGGCTTCAGGAAAAACAGTGAGTGCTTGAATGGCCACACTTGAGTGTTGAAACACCTCCTTGTACTGTGGAAATCACTCAGCACAAGTGGTCCAGGTCATGTCGTCCCGCTGTACCGCCTGCAGCATTGCCTTCACCTGGGCCTGCACTTTGGCAAGTTTCCGTGGGTCCAAAGTGCCACGAAAATTCCACTGTTCATAGCAATGGACAGGCACAGGATAAACTACATGCTTCAGCTCCATCAAGGATGCCAAGTGCTGCAGAAGGCTCGTGAGCACAGGCATCGTAATGGGGTTGAAGGCAAAGCTAAGGACACGGAGATGGGAACATTGGCTCAGGGCTGGGAGGACAGCAGAGAGAGCAGAGTCAGTTATCAGGCAATTACTCATCTCCAGATGCTGCAGGGTGCCTGAGACCTTCTCCAGCAGAGTCTGGAAGGGCTCATAATCTTCCGAGAATATCTGGTTGTCACTGAGATTCAACAGCCTTAGGTGGGTGGCCTGAGAGCTCTGGGACAGGACAGTGACATCTCTGTCAGACAGGCCACAGAGAGGTAGACACAATGTATCCAACTGAGGCGGCAGAACTCTATACAGAGAAAAAAGAAAGGTTATTTCAGAAGAATGAGGATTGGAGCAGGGCAGCCAGCCCTGAATGAAACGTACCTAAGGCTCTAGAATAAACTAATTTGCACATATTTTGCAACAGTGGTTAATCATGTGGGCTTGGAAATCAGACTTAAGAGACTTGTGATGCTGAGGAAGTTACTTTTCCACTCTGAGATAATACAGGTTTTTAAGCTTTAAAATGTGTATAAAGGTAATTATTATACAGGGTTGTGGAAAAGATTAAGTGAAAAAAATTGGATGCACTTAGGATTTATGACCTAATCCATGGTGAATCCTGTTCACTTATTTAGTGGGGATGGGTCTGGGAAAGCAGCCAACTGTGGGTTCCCTTTGACTAGTTCCCAGATGACAAGTTCTCCATTCAGGGTCTAAGCCTTGGGGAAAATACAGGAGCAAAGCGAGTGGGCAGTGTTAGCTACTGTGGCCAGTCCATGGGGATGTGCATCGGCGCTACAGCATAGAGCGTTTCTCCATCTGAATGCCTCCCCTTCCTCTCTAGAGAGCTGTAAACTCCAACAGCAGAAGGACTGAGTCTTCTTCACCAGTACATTCACAGACTTATCACAGTGTCCGCACATGGTCGACTGAGTGACTGACTGAATGAAAGGATGAGCACGACTTCCTTTTCTAATCTTGTCTTTCCCCTCACCATGAGGTACCCCTCTCTAGCCTGGCCAGTTTCAAACTCCCAGCAGTGCCCCTGCTGAGGTGGAAGGAGAAATAGGTGACAAGGAGCTCAGGAATATCCAAGCATGGTCTCTTCTCCTCTTTTAACCATGGGGTGGTTCAGGGAACCCAGGTTCCTTCCCACTCCCTCACCTGAGCAGTTTGTGCAGTTGATCTGTGAGGTGGAAGAAAGACAAGATGAGCTTCTGGAGGTTGTCCAGCCGCCCAAGCTGGTTGAGAAAAGTTCTGAAGTTTTTCCTCTGACAAGATTTAAAGGCGATGTTATACAGACTAAGGCTGTCCAGGTGGATCGTCCGAGCCAAAAGGGTGGTGACTTCACTCAGATCTGCCTCACCCACATCCAGGTGATCAACGCATCCCAGATCCAGAAACTGCAGGATACTTCTGTGGGCAGACATTTTATCAATCTGCAAATCTCTGCAGCAGAGGTGCAAGGACCCAACGCTCTGCTCAACCTTACTCCGAAGGAAAGAAAGAAATTGCTTTGCTCTCAAGGTATCACTGAGGGAAAGGTCCACTAACAATTCCATGGGTTCCTGGGCTGACTGAAGCTCAGACTCTGAATTAACAATTCCAAGGCACCTGACACTATGCCGGGCTTCTTCTAGTTTAAGGATAGAGTGACGAGAATAAATACAACACTGAAAACAGAAAGGGAATGTGGTCCCGGTCTCCAAGCATGTTGTCTCACAGTCCAGGTCCTGCCTTAAATCTAGGATCCTCAGTTTTGGCCCCCTGTAAGGAGAGGAGGAGACAGAACACATGAGAGGTAGACAACTTGAATATCATCCAGCAAGTTCAATGATGGGAAGCAGGAAGGAACTCTTTATCCCCAGTTGTCATTCCACATACCATTCACCAAGAAGTTCTTTCCACACAAATTTAGCATCTTTTATTCTTTTTCCCACACTTTCTTCACCTCTGGTCCTCCACAGTCTCAATACCCATGTCCTTCTTCTTACTCAGGAGGTAAATCCAACCACAGTATCCTCAATCACCTCTATTCTATAATCAACTCTGTAAGACACTGGAGTCCCTAAGGTGACCCCAAGTGTTGGAACAATAGGCCCACAGAGATCCTCAGCATTCACCATTGGCTACTTTCGGGAGACTGTTAGGTATTCCCCTGCCCCAGGCTCCAGCATACCCTCCTGCTGACTCACAATGTCCCTATCAGCTATAGTCTTACCAAGAGGAAGGGCTCCGGACAGGGGGGATCTGCAGACCATCAATCACGGCTTCCACGATTTCGTAGTATGACTCTCGTACACTCAAGGTCCCAACATGGAGACAGCGAAAGGGCCAAACCCTCACCATTGCCGTTAGTATCTTCCTATGCCCACCCAAGAAGGCAGCAATGAACAATGGAACAAAGAGGTCTCTTGGGAGTTCTTCCAGGGCCCGGATAGCTGCAGGCTCATTACTCAGCAGACTCCTTGCAGCAAGCTCGAGCAGTGTGGCTGTGGCCTTTTGGTGCATCTTCGTAAACCTGCTTCGGGGTGCAGAATATTTAGAAATCCCGAGAAGACACCTACAATCTGTTTGCCTCCAAGGTTAGCAATGGACAAAATATTTATCGAATAAATATATAGTGAATCAGACGGCCACCTCAGATGACCTCTACTATAAAAATAGACTTGTGTGTGTGCCTAAGCATATATGTGCATACACATACACACATACATAAATTTACGTAAGATAAAATGCCATGAGAAATCAGAGGTAAGCTAGCAGAAGACAACGTTGACCACCTAGCTGCCTTCCTCCCAACATTTCCTCCCCAAAGACTACAAACCAAGAAGAAGGAAAATGTAAACCTACATAAAATCCACACCCTCATCATTGCTTTAAAATGGAGAGAATGCCAAAAGTTAAAAATAAATGTGAGGAAAAAAAGAAAAATCATGAATTCCTGGCATACAATCTGTCACATCCCCATCACTAGGCTCTGTGGCAAAGCAAAGACAAACCAAGAAAAGCCACAAGACCCGCAGAGTGAGGAAGATGGTGAGGGGCTTAAAGCTGATCTAAAACTACAGCAGAATGACTAAGCACGGAATAAGTCTGAAAATATTAAAAAGGTGTCTTGGAAGATGAGAACAGGGACTACAGGGAAGGGACTCCAAAATAGGAACACTGAAAGGGGTAGGGATGATTTAAGGTGCAGTCTTTGAAAGACATAACTTCTAGGAAAGAATAAAGGCAAAGAGGAAGGGAGAAGTATCTTTCGGCATTTAGGTAATGATGGGGAAAGGAAACAAAAAGGAAAAATTAAGGATCTTGCAAGACTAAGAGAGCCACAAAATCAGAGCACTCACAACTTCTCCCTCCATCACCAAAACAACCCAAAACAATGAATAAAAGAACTGGACTTTGCTATACTGGCAGGAAATGACATCATTAAACTAGGAATCTCCTGAAACAACCCAATTTCATACAAACGAACAAAAGGAAGGGGAATACCACAGAAAAACATGGCAAAAAAAAAGGACAAGGAAGCAAAATTTCACACATATTTAACAACCACAAAGCAGGAGACTGTAAGTCAACACTCCAAACAGAATTAATTATACTCAAGCAAGCATTCGAGGATATGAAACCTACCTGGAATCAGAATATTTGTAAAAATCTAAAAAGAGAAATGGACTAAAAAGAAAGTCTGAAGTAAAGGTTTTATATCCAGCTGGGCTGTGCCTCAAATATCACAGCCTACAGAAAAACAGTTTTTCAACACAGAGGAACTTAGGAAATTCTGTACGCCTCAGCCCTGCCTGAGGAATCTACTAGAGCAGTGGTCTGCAAACTGTGGCCCATTGTGCCAAATCTAGTCCACTCCTTGATTTTGTAAATATAGTTTTATTGGAACAAAACCGTGACCAATCATTTACATACTGTGCATGGATGCTTTTGCACTACAATGGCAAAGTTGAGTAGTTGTGACAGAGGCACTGTGGCCCACAAACCTAAAATATTTTCTGTCTGTTTCTTTACAGAACGTTTGCTAGGTAATCTGAAAGATGAACCGGGATTGTGATCCCCCATGCAATGACAGAAAAACTTCACCAAAATATCTGATGGTGAGCATTTTACACCTAATACTAAAATCAAGGTGGAGGAAAGGGAGGAAGACTAACGTACAAATGCTTTATGTTGTGAAAAAAACATAAATTGCACCACTAAAAATGAGAGAAAGGAGAGGAGTAGAAGAAAACAGAATAAAATTTTTGTCATAGCTCAGTAGGCGAGTGTTAAATGACACTGGGGACAAAAAACACAACGAATGGACCACATAGTAAAGTGTTAAGAAAACAGGGGGTTAAGGATGATTTTTAAAAAAGCATTAAACAGGACAAAGAACATGTCTTAACGATAAAAGCCAAGATTCACAAGGAAGATATAACACCTAGGAATATCTACGCACCAAATAACACAGCACCCACCTCTCTAAAGCAAAAGGGCAAGGAGATTTAGATAAAAACACGGGAATTGTAGGAGTACACCAATCTCGGTACAAGACAGATTAAGTGATATAAAAGAAGACTAGGGATATAGAAAATCTAAAGAACATAATCAATAAGGCAAACTACACACACACACACACACACACACAGACATTCTGAAACTAGAGAATACATTTTCTTGGCAAAAATCGATCATAATTGTCACACAGAAATGACCTCATTAATTTCCATCAAGTAGAAATATCACAAACAATCCTCTCTAATCACAATGCAAAAAAAGTTAACATTACTAACACAGACCGAAAAAGGAAAGGCCTTTCTACCTGGAAAGTTTTTAAAAGCCTCTGCCAAAAAATGTTGAGTTAAAGAGGAGACACAAACTGCAGCTGTAGAAATTTTTTTAAAAGAATGAAAAGCTACACATCAGAATCTATGGGATACATTTAAATCGGTGATCAGAGGCAAAATCAGAGTACTAAATACTTCTATGAGTAAAAATGAAAGAAGGAAAATAAATGAATTAAAGTATGGCCTCAGAAAACTGAAAAAGAAAAAGAACGAAGTAAAGCAGGGGAAAGAAATAATAAATATATAAGCAGAAATGAAGGAGATATAGGATAGAGAAACAAATGAAAATCTTGTTTTTTAAAATAGACAAGCCACTAGCTAGCTTGATAAAGGAAGAAAGAGATCACAAATACACAAAGTAATAAATGACAAAAGATAACCATTCAAACAGAGAAAAGAAAATAAAAGAGATTAGTTTGCAAACCTCTATGCAAATAAATTTGAAAATCTACACGAAGTAGATAATTTCCTGGAGAAATACACATGGCCACAATTCTACTTCTAGTGTTAGAAAGCTGAAATTAGCCAATTTTCATAGAAAAAATAAAGTAAGTTATTAAGGAATTACCCCCAAGACGCATCTCACTCGGATGGTTTTACAGGTGAATGCTGGTAAATCATCAAAGATCGGATACCACCAATGCTCTATAAATTATTCAAGAGTATTAAAAAGGAGGGAAAATTTCCTAACTCCCTTTATGAAGCAAGTATGACACTGGCCGGTCAAGTGTAGATACAAAAATACTAAATAAAATATTAGCAAACACCCAACAATACATTTAGAAATTAATATACTGTGACCAAGTGAGATTTATCCCATTAATAAAAGGTTGGTTCTACGTTAGGAATTCCATTGATATCATTCACCACGGTAATAGAGTTAAGGTCAAATATCACATGATTACCACCATAGATGCTGAACAAACCTTTGGAAAAATTCAATACCCATTCATGTTAAGGAAAAAAGAAAAACCTCAACAAAATATGAATCAGAGGATGCTTTCTTAACACGAGAAAAGATATATCATTAATTCCTAATGCCAGTATTTTACTTAATGGGAGACCACTAGCGGTTTTCCACTAAGGTTGGGGACAAGGAGAGTGTGCCCAGTATTTCGTTCCTATTCAGTCTTGTACTATAAGTATGAGTCAGTTGACTACAGAAATCCATAAGATTTATAAGACCGCATAACAAAAAGTAAAGCCATCTCTCTGTGCAGATGATATTATAGTATATCTGTAAAGCCCTATAGAAACAATGACAAATCAACTGAATCAAAGAAATCAGTAAGGAAAACAGACATAAAGTTAACATACAAAAATCAGTAGTCTTTGGACACACACAGAAACCACTTGGAGAACACATTGATAGAGAAAATCCCATAGACGATAGCAACAAAGAAGATTAAATGCGTAGGAATAAACTTAATCAGAACACCTATATGAGGAAAATTTTAAAAATACTCCTGAAGGACACAGAAGAACCCTGAATAGACGGAAAGACATTCACTGTCCTTGGAGAGAACAACTCAGCATTAAAAAAAACGTCAATTCTTGGCACCAGCCCCATGGCAGAGTGGTTAAAATCGCGCACTCCAGTTCGGATCCTGGGCGCGGACCTACGCACCGCTCGTTAGGCCATGCTCTGGCACCATCCCACCCAGAAGAACTAGAATGACTTGCAACTAGGATATACAACTATGTACTGGGGCTTTGGGGAGAAAAACAAAAAAGAGGAAGACTGGCAAGAGATGTTAGCTCAGGGCTAATCTTCCCCCCTTCCCCGCAAAAATGTCAATTCTCCCTAAGTTAATGCATAAATTTAATACAATCTCAAAAACATCAGCAAACATTTTTATGGAGTTAGACCAGTTGATATAAAGTTCATATTAAAAAAAAAAAAAACAAACAAACATGCAAGAATAGCCGGAACATAAGGGAAAAAGAAAACCTCTGAGAGGGGAGTACTGATACCAGACATTAATGCATACTGTAAAGCCTCTGTAATTTACAACATTGTGGTTCTGGTACATGAACAGACAAGTAGCCCAATGGAATAGAACAGAAAACCCAGAAATACACTCAAGTACATGTGGAAATTCTAGTATATGATAAAAGGGCATGTAAAAGCACTGGAGCAAAGATGGACATTTAATAAACGGTGCTGGAACAATGGAGACATTTGGCAAAAAATTAAAGTAGGTCCATATCACACACCATACACAAAAAACAAACTGCAAATGGGTTAGGGATCTAAACATAAAAAGTGAAGCCGTAACAAGGTCTCGAAGAAAATATGGCAGAACTCTTCTTTAACCTCAGTGTAGGGAAAGCCTTTCTAACTGTGACTCAAATTCCACAGGCAATGAAAGAAAAGAATGATCAACTTGACTACATGAGAATTTCTTGTGTATGACAAACACATCATAATATACATATTAAATAAATCAAAAGACAACTGACAAACTGGGATAAAGTATTTACGGCATACACCAGAGACAAATGGATAATATCCCAAATATATACAGAACTCTTAAATATCAAAGGGCAAAGGGCTAAAAATTCGATAGAAAACTGAGAAAAAAGATATGGACAGATAATTCACAAAAAAATATATAAAACGATCCTGAAACACACGATGAGTCAAAACTTCTCACAATCAGACAATCGCATATTAAAACAATGCCGAGATACCATTTCTCACCTACCACGTCGACCAAAGTTAAAAAAGCAGGGCAACACGTTAGTGAGACTGTGGGGGAACAGTCACTCTTACACATTGCTGGTGGGAATAAAAACCAGTGCAACCGTTCTGGAGAGAAACTTGGAAATACCCAACAAAAAAACATACGTACTTAACTTTTGCCCCAATAATCTCACTACTGGGAATATAACTTGAAGATGTATTTCCACCAATACAAAAATACTTATGCCCAAGGTTACTCATTGCAGCACTGTTTGTAATTGCAAAATGTTGAGAACAACTTAAATGCCCATACATAGGTGAGTGGTTGAATGTGAGTGACCCAGCCACACAATGGAGTCCAGAGCAGCTGTAAAAAAGAATGATGAAGCAACTCTATGGAATGATAAGGAGTGATTTCCTGGCACACCGCTAAGTGAAAAAGAAAAAGTGCAAGGATATGTATGGAATGCTATCCTTCGCTTAACAAACAAGGGCATAGAAAAAAAATACATGTATCTGCTCATTTGTGTGAAATAAATACAGGAAAGATTAAACTAGAAACTAAAGGGATTGGTTATCCACGGGGGAGTGTGGGAAAGGAGTGGAAAGAAGTGGGGGACAGGAAAGGGACAGAAGGCATGAGGAAAGAGTGACATTTCTTTGAGTAGACGTTTTTGTATAGCCCTGACTTTTTGAATCATAGTAACGTTAGTTAAATAAACAATTAAAATCTACCAGGATGTGGGGAGAACCCAAACTCAAATTCAAACACCAACAAATTAACCTAAGTATATTACAAACGAATATCTTAACCACACTGAAGAGGTGAGGAAGAACAGCTAAGCTAAGAAACCTGGGAAAACTGCATTCTGATTACATCTTTTGAGGCTAAAGACAAAAAGAACTGTACACAAATACAAGTTGGTAAATCTGTTTCTGACAGGGATATTGTTAGCATTTCTGCAACTACTTTATGTATACAGCAGGAAGTAAATCTTGTAGATAATGAGAGCCAGGCAAGAGAAAGAAGTTACAAATAAAGCTGGAAGGGACTGAAATCAGAAGTATCAGTACGAGCTCCTGGCTTTTAATATCTGTACAGATGGGTAGGTACAGAAATAAATGTAGATGTATCTGGAAGCACGGGTGTATACACATACAATATATCTCCTACTTTTGTGGATAGACACGGCCTAGCAGCAATGAAACCCCAGTAGCAATGAATACACATTGAGATATCAGTTTCTAAAATGTCATTCTCCAAGAAATGGAACTGGGGCTCCTTGCAGAAGCGGTTTGAATCCAGGGCTGCGGTGGGGGAAAAAACACCAGATGAACATGAACATCTTATAGTAAGGAAAGAAATATACAAAAGAAAAGGGTAGGGTCACGTCAAAAGAACACAGAACCAACGGAAAGGAAATCCCAATGACCAAAGATGGAACGATTCAAGGCACAAAATCAGTAATGATATAACTTGATTATAACTCATAGTAAAACATAGTTATTCATGAGTCAATACTGATACAAATAATTTGAAATACATTTTATAAAATAATTTTTATAAATAACTTGAAAATCTATAAATAAATGAATGAGGGAGAAAGGACAGCTTTTCAGGAGAACTCCAATGAATAAATGTAGCAGGAATGAGGAAAATAGAAAGTCACCATTAGGTAATGGATTATAAAAGTAGCGAGCAAAAGTTTGAGGAGAAACACGGTATTTTCATGGTCTTAAAGTACTGCCCACATGATATTTATCACTTACCAATGGGAAAATAGTACCATTACAATGGAGCAACATAATTGCCACCATCTTAATCAAGAGATCAAGCTGAATATCATCAGTAATACAACCTAAGGACATCACATACCCCTGACATGAGGCACAGAGAAGGGAGCAAAATCACTTTTGCAGTATTGTGGCATAAGACCTAAAATTAAGGCCCAATAACATGTATGCCTTAACATCTGGGGAAAATCCAGAGGGCCTCAAATGGCCTAACCACAGGTTCTCCTCCTTATTGTGCTTGCACGAATAAGGCTCCTTAGCCAAAGAATCTTCCTTATCACGGGAACTAGGCACTGTGCCTGCTCATCCCTGAGTAGCAGGTTTCAGTTCCCCACCAGCCCAGAGAATTACGCAGACAAGCCAATTACATTCTCCCAGGGGAACCAAGGGTCACTTCATCCTCTCGTTACTGCAAAGACTGCCCGCCCACAGCCCCTGCTTCTTCACTCGCTTCCAGAGCGTGGCACCCATGAGGCTCCACCTGGTGCATAGTGTCCTCCTCCCACAGGCTGTGAGTCAGTGTTACTAATAAACTGCTATGGATCTCACGTGTCCAGTGTCGGGTATGATGTGTTCAGCCACACCCATAACACTAGGTTGGAAATCCCTCCATCACTAGTGGAGTGAAGGGGAGAAGAATAAAACAGGTTATCTTGCCCAAAATGTCTGACTTCAATCTAATCAAAAGAAAACATCAGACGAAGCCAAACTGACATTCTGTGAAGTACCTGACCAGTATCTTCAAAAGCGTCAGGGTTGTGAAAGACCCAGGAAGACTGAGGAGCTGTCAGCCGGGAGGAGACTAAGGAGCAACGATGGCCAAATGCAATGCGATATCCTGGAATAGAAAAAGGACATTAGTGAGACAACTGGTGAAATTCAAAGAGAGTATCTAGGTTAGTCAATAGTACTGCATCAGCGTTAACCTCCTAGTTTTGATGATTTTTCTGTGGTTAGATAAGAGGTCCACATTAGGGAAATCTGGGTGAAGACTTTCTGTACTATCTTTTGCAACCTTTCTGTAAGTCTAAAATTATTTCAAAATAAAGAATTAAAAAAGACAAAATCAGTAATTACAGGAATGGTTATTCTATAAACGACACTGTTTAATGACAGTTTAACCAACCGAAATATAGTTAGAAGGATGGATAGAAAGATGGAAAAATGCTCCTATCACCATCATCCATTTAAAAATGAATTCCAACTTCTTTAGAGAGCCTGTAGTAAGAAACGACACTGTAGTCCTCTCCAAGATGTAGATGAATATTTTTTGGTCTTCAGGTGAGAACAGCATTTTTAAGTATAAAAGAAATGAAACAGAAACAGAAATATACTTTTATACATATATTTCAGTGTTTACGATTTAAAGTCTGGGATTCAAACCTAACCGCAAACAAAACTAAGATGCAAAGGAGAAACATAATTTCTTTTTAAGAAGAGAAAGGCTGAGGGATTTTAAAGAGGGAGCATGAAATGATTGGCTGTACAACTGAAGCGAATAAGACGTGAGGATAGACGGATGCATAGAGGGTGGAGAGGAGAACGGATCACTGAGCAATCCAGCTGGATTGCCTTGTTTATTAACCCCTAAACCTCGACCCTGGGTAATTTAGGCCACTATTAGGTTTAAGTTCTAGAAAACGACACTGTTGTACCTTACCTAACTGGAAAAAGAGTTGGGAAAAACACGGAAGCCATCCAAGACCTCGGCGGCGGCAGCCCCTGACCTTCCCTCGCGAGCTTCGCAGAAACCAGACCCAACCCTGGTCACGCCCGGCGCCTTCCTTAACGGTTCCTTCTCAAAGTTAAACTAGCCGGAAGAGGACTTCGATTGGTGCAGCTTAGGTCAGGTGACCCCCTTTCACTCAATCAGCTCTGTCCTGGGAGGCGGGGCCAGGCTCGCGGGGCCAGGCTCGCGGACCCGCCCTGAGGAACACAGTTCTGTCCAAGTCCGCAGCGGTTGAAAGGATTATGGTTCCGCGTGCGCCCCTCCACGGCTTCGATCTCCTTGCGTGGAAAGCGAGGCACAGTGTCTCTGCTTGCGGCCTGGGCCCTGGCCTGCCAGGGCTTCTACCGGGCCGGGTCTCAAACCCAGAGAAGTAATGTTCAAATTCGTTGGCTATGCTGCAGGAGGTGTTAAACATGAGCGGCCGCTTGACGACAAAAGGCTCTCCGATATTCGTGTCCCTGCTGCTCTGGTACATTAAACAAGGAGTCCAGACCCCACCAAAGATAGGAAAAATATGTTCTGACCTCAGGGCAGTGAGGCCAGCATAGCGTTTACATGGACACCGGACCAAAGCAGCACAAAGGAGAAAATTTCCGCCCATCTAATAAGAGTCCTATCAATTACAAGGGTAGCTTATATTTGTTCGTTTCCAACCCTCACCCCACACTCCTGGTTCCGCTTCTTCCCTATTTGTTTCTTTTTCTTTTCCACATTATTTACCACCCTTTGGAATACAATATGCTTTATTCATATGCTGTTTTCTTTTTAATTGTCCATCTCCCAGAGTGGAAAAATATAAATTCCAACAGGGCAGAAATCCTTGTTTATTGTTTGTTAAGCTATCCTAAGTGCCTATAGTAGTGCCTGGCTCAATGGGTACTTGAATATTTGTTGAATGAGTAAATGAATTTTTCCCCAGCCACAGGAACCTCTTTTTTGCTCCTCTAACACTAACTTACCAAGCATGATCCCATGCCTTTCTGTCTTTTCCTGTAACAGCCTGCCCCCAGATATCCCTGTAACCAGCTTCCTTACTTAATTCACATCTCTGGTCACCTTGTCAGACAAGTCTTACTTGTCTTCATGGCACTCAGCATGTGATCATAGTTTTTGGTTTATGTGCTTTGCTTTAGTTTTTTCGTTTTGTTTTTCTGTTTTCTTTCAGAAAGGTTTCTTTCTTATGTTCTAATTGCAGGTAAAGAAGTAGACCGGCCATGACTGTTTTAATTTTTGCGGTACAATGTCGTCTTTGGGTAGATGGGATAATGGCATCAGATATCTTAAGATTAGATCCCAGGGTTTATGGCTTTACCACTTAGTAGCTACACGACCTTGGCCAGGTACATTAACTCTTCCAAGATTTCATTATCCATCTTTGAAATGAGAATGGCAATTGATGTGACCTCATAAGGGTGTTGATGGGGTTTCATCTGGATAACACATATCTAAGGCTTAGCAGAACACTTGGCGGTGTTGAAAAATGGATGCTTTGGATGCTCAGAATGATTATCACTGACTGTAAGTTATCAGCATTGAGGGTCAGGAGATCTGGGGTTCTTCCCAGTTTCTAGATCTTAAATATACTTTGTGAGAGATTAGCTGTCCATAGATATGTGGGTTTATTTCTGGGCTCTCGAGTCTGTTCCATTGATCTGTGTGTCTGTTTTTCTGCCAGTGCCGCACTGCTCTGATTACTATAGCTTTGCGGTATATTTTGAATCCAGGGAGTGTGCTACCTCCAACTTTATCCTTTTTTCTCAGGATTGCTTTGGCTTTTCGAGGTCTTTTGTTGTCCCACATAAATTTTAGGATTCTTTGTTCTATCTCCATGAAAACTGTCTCTGGGATTCTGATTGGGATCGCATTGAATCTGTAGATTACTTTAGGTAATATGAGCATTTTAACTCTATTTATTCTTTCAATCAGTAAGTACAGAATTGTCTTTCCATTTCTTTATGTCTTCTTTGATTTCTTTCCGTAATGTCTTATAGTTTTCAGTGTATAGGTCTTTCATCTCCTTGGTTACATTAATTCCTAGCTATTTTATTCTTTTTCTTGTGATTGTAAATGGGATTGTATTTTTTTTTAAAGGTATGCTTTTTTGGTGAGGAAGATTGTCCCTGAGCTAACATCTGCTGCCACCCTTCCTCTTTTTTTTTTCTCCCCAAAGCCCCAGTTCATAGTTGTATATCATAGTTGTAAGTCATTCTAGTCCTTCTATGTGGGATATCACTACAGCGTGGCTTGAGGAGAGGTGTGTAGGTCCATGCCCAGGACCCGAACGGGCGAACCCTGGGCCACCAGAGTGGAGTGTGCGAACTTAATCATTCAGCCACCGGACAGAAACCTGGGATTGTATTCTTGATTTCTCATTCTTCAGCAAAGAAGCCAAGAATATACAGTGGAGAAAGGAAAGGCTCTTCAATAAACAGTGTTGGGAAAACTGGGCAGCCAAAAGAATGACAGGAGACCATTATCATACACCATACACAAAAATTGACTCAAAATGGACTAAAGACTTGAATTGAAGACCTGAAACCATAAAACTCCTAGAAGAAAACATAGGCAGTGTGCTCTTTGACATTGGTCTTAGAAGTATCTTTTTGAATACCATGTCTACTCAGGGAGGGTAAATAAAAGAAAAAAATAAACAAATGGGACTACAGCAAACTAAAAGACTTCTGCATGGCAAAAGAGACCATCAACAAAATGAAATGACAACCCACCAACTGGGAGAAAATATTTGCAAACCCTATATCTGACAAGGGGTTAATTTACAAAATATATAAAGAACACATACAACTCAACGACAAAGAAACAAACAACCTGATCAAAAAATGGGCATAGGATATGAAGAGACTGTTTTCCAAAGCAGGTATACAGGCGGACAACAGGCACATGAAAAGATGTTCAACATCACTAATTATTAGGGAAATGCAAATCAAAACTGCAATGAGATATCACCTCATACCTGTCCGAATGGCTATTATTAAAAAGACAAGAAATAACAAGTGTTGGAGAGGATTTGGAGAAAAGGGAACCCTCATACCCTGCTGGTGGTAATGCAAACTGGTGCAGCCACTGTGGAAAACAGTATGGGTACTCCTCAAAAAATTAAAAAGTGCAAATACCATATGATCCAGCTATTCCGCTAGTGGGTGTTTATCCAAGGAACTTGAAATCATCAATTCAAAAAGAGAGATATGCACCCCGATGTTCATGGCGACATTGTTCACCCAAGTGCCCATCAATGGATGAGTGGAGAAAGAAGATGTGGTATATAGATACACAATGGACTACTACTCAGCCATAGAAAAGACAAAATTGTATCATTTGGGACAACACGGATGGGCCATGAGAGTATTACGCTAAGTGAATGAAGTCAGACAGAGAAAGAGAAATACCATATGATTTCACTCATACGTGGAAGATAAACAAACGAACACATAGATGAGGGGAACAGATTGACGATTACCACAGGGGAAGGGGAAGGGAGTCGGGGGAGGGAGAAAGGGGGAAAGGGGCACGTATATATGGTGACAGATAAAAACTAGACTATTGGTAGTGAGCATGATGCAGTCTATCCAGAAGCTGAAATATAATAATGTGCACACAATGTTATAAGCCAATATGACCTCAATAAAATAATTTTTTAAAAGAAGATATTTTGCGATTTCCAAGGCATTACCTTAAACCACACTGTGCGTTAGATTGTTCTTCAGTCAAAAGGAATAATAAGCCCTGTCGTTACTATTTACCGTAAGTGACTTGAGGACAATTTAAATCTTTAACTCATCACGAACCCAGTATCCCTTTTCCAGTAGGTGATACACAGTTGCAGTGCTTAGGATGTCTAGAAAAAATACTAAAAAACCTCAAGCAGGGATAATGAGAAAGCCTGTTCTCCTTCCCTCAAAGGACAGAACATTAGCCCAGCCTAATGTCAGGTGCTGCCCAGAGAATTCTGAACAGAAAACAATTGAGAGGCCAGATGGGAGTCCCCTTGCGCTGCGGGGAACCAAGCAGGGTGGGATGGTAAAGCACTTCACAGCTTTCTCTAGGGGGAGCATTGCTTGGTGCAGATCAGAGCAGCAGATACTTTTCAAAAGCAGAATTTCGAGGTCGTTTTTTTTTTTTTTTTTTTTTTTTTTTACTTTTTTCCTCTCACATTCCCTAAAAGAATTTCAAAACCAGCCCTCTCGTATTTTTTATTCGCAAAGGATGTAATTTCTGGTATATTGTATATTTTATGTGTGCTGTAAATATCCTTTTCTCAGGGGCTGGCCCCGTGGCCGAGTGGTTGAGTTCGCGCGCTCTGCTGCAGGTGACCCAGTGTTTCGTTGGTTCGAATCCTGGGCGCGGACATGGCACTGCTCATCAAACCACACTGAGGCAGCGTCCCACATACCACAACTAGAAGGACCCACAACGAAGAATATACAACTATGTACCAGAGGGGCTTTGGGGAGAAAAAGGAAAAAATAAAATCTTTAAAAAATATATATATATATCCTTTTCTCATAAATCTTGGCCCTCCAAATATAGTTCAATCAATTTATGGAAAATGTTCAGCATGTTACTCAATTGGAAAATTAGTCCTCACTGAAAAAACATCAAATCTGATCAGAATTGCCTTTTATAAGAAAAAGTCTGATTTCATTTTTCAATTTCAGTAAATGTATAAATGACTCTCTGTGATATCTTCCTTTGGAATCCTAAATCTAGTATTGATAGGTGGGTAGTATGATAGAAAGCTAGCTAGCACAAACCTACTTTGTGGCCTCAAAACTCTCTCTCAAGATCTGTGCAAGTTCAGTAAGAGAAACTATAATATACTTTCTTTACTATATTAAAATGCCTCACTGTCTAACATATTATTAAATAAGTACTTGTCCGTTGTATATTTCCCCCAGTTAGAATATAAGCTCTAAAATGGCAGATCTTCCATTTTGTTCACTGCTTGGCACATAATAGGTGCTCAATAAATATTTTTTGAGTGAAGGAATAAGCATCATTTGGTATCAATGGTGGATTTGCAATCCTGCTGTTTGGACTAAGAAGCCTGGATCTGTGGGCCACATGGATTGGATGGTCTCTAGTCAGTGTGGTCTTCAGACATATAAATGACCTCAGGAAGGAAAGAAGATGGCATGGGGGAAAAGAAGCTATCATGTCTGAGACATTTAAATTTTACCTCTTCTCACAACAAATTTTTGAGTTAGGTATTATTATCTCCATTATGTAGATGAAGATGCTAAGGCTTAAAAAGTTAAGTATCTTGATTTAGGTCACTCAGTTAGGAAGTGACTGCACAGGGAATTAATATCCGGTATGATTCTCAGGTCCAATGGGCTGATATTCACTCACGGACTGTCAGAAGGTTAGTGCGGTCCTCATTCTGGTCACCACCAGTTTTGGATCTAGTAGAGATTGTTAAACCACTACAAACTCTATAGATCGATAATGCTTTTTGTGAATGTATGTCAATGTACTGTTAAATATTTTACAATGAGATGTGTTTTATAAACAAAAGATAAATAAAAACCACTTTTTGTATTGCCTAAACCACCATTGAAAGGCATATGAAAAACAGTAATAAAACATTAGAATCATATATTATAGACAGAAGGTTAATATATTTAATATGTAAGTATCTCTTACATATCCCGACAGAGAGATAGTCAATAAAATACCTAGGAATAAACTTAACCAACGAGGTGAAAGATCTGTACTCCAAAAACTATAAAACATTGTTGAAAGAAATCGAAGAAGACACAAAGAAATGGAAAGATATTCCGAGCTCTTGGATTGGAAGAATTAACATCGTTAAAATGTCCATACTTCCTAAAGAAATCTGTAGATGCAACGCAATCCCTATCAAAGTTCCAACAACATTTTTCACAGAAATAGAACAAAGAATCTTAAAATTTATATGGAACAACAAAAGACCCTGAATAGCCAAAGGATTCCTGAGAAAAGCGAACAAAGCTGGAGGTATCACACTCCGTGATTCCAAAATATACTACAAAGCCATAGTAACCAAAACAGCATGGTACTGGCACAAAAACAGACACACAGATCAATGGAACAGAATAGAGAGCCCAGAAGTAAACCCACACGTTTAGGGACAGCTAACATTCGACAAGGAAGCCAAGAGCATACGATGGAGAAAGGAGAGTCTCTTCAATAAATGGTGTTGGGAAAACTGGACAGCCACATGCAAAAGAATGAAAGTAGACCATTCCCTTACACCATGCACAAAAATCAACTCAAAATGGATTAAAGACTTGAATGTAAGACCCCAAACCATGAAACTTCTAGAAGAAAACATAGGCAGTACACTCTTTGACATCGGTCTGAGCAGTATATTTTCAAGTCCCATGTCTGACCGGGCAAGGGAAACAAAAGAAAAAATGAACAAATGGGACTACATCAAACTAAAAAGCTTCTGCACAGCAAAGGAAACCATCAACAAAATGAAAAGACAACCTAACAATTGGGAGAAGATATTTGCAAACCATATAATAGATAAGGGGTTAATATCCAAAATATACAAAGAATTAATACAGCTCAACAACAAAAAAACCCAACAACCCAATTAGAAAATGGGCAAAAGATCTGAACAGAGATTTCTCCAAAGAAGATATACGGATGGCCAACAGGCATATGAAAAGACGCTCAACATCATTAGCTATCAGGGAAATGCAAATCAAAACTACAATGGAGCATCACCTCACTCCGGTCAGAATGGCTATAATTAACAAGACAGGAAACAACAAATGTTGGAGAGGATGTGGAGAGAAGAGTACCCTTGCTCACTGCTGGTGGGAGTGCAAACTGGTGCAACCACTATGGAAAGCAGTATGGAGTATCCTCAGAAAATTAAGGATAGATCTACCATATGATCCAGCTATCCCACTGCTGGGTATTTATCCAAAGAACTTGAAAACACAAAGGTATAAAGATACTTGCACCCCTATGTTCATTGCAGCATTATACACGATAGCCAAGACTTGGAAGCAACCTAGGTGCCCAGCAAGGGAGGAATGGATAAAGATGTGGTATTTCTACACAATGGACTACTACTCAGCCATAAGAAATGATGAAATCTGGCCATTTGTGACAACATGGATGGTCCTTGAGGGTATTATGCTGAGTGAAATAAGTCAGAGGGAGAAAGTCAAATTCCATATGATCTCACTCATAAGTAGCAGATAAAAACAACGACAAACGAACCCATAGCATTGGAGATTGGATTGGTGGTTACCACAGGGGAAGGGGGAAGGAGGGGGCAAAAGGGGTGATTAGGTTCACATGTGAGGGGATGGAGTATAATCAGTTTTCGGGTGGTGAACATGACGTAATCTACACAGAATTCGAAATATATTATGATGTACATCCAAAAACAAATAAATAAAAATAAATAAAAATAAATGGGAAAATATCTTGCAACAAAGTTGTAATTGTTTTGTAAAAGATATATGTAAATACATATATACACCTTCAAATTAATAAAACATAAACATAAAATGTTAGTAATGTTTTTAACTGGGAAGTGGAAAGTGTGATTTTCTCCTTTTTACTTTTGTATGTTTCTAAATTTTCTATAATGAAAATGTACTATTTGTGCAATTAAAAATTAAAGAAGGAGAATATATTTTCATCAGAAATTATTAGGGTCTATTAATGGAAGCCTGAGTTAGATAATATCCAGTACATTTAACGTGCTGTAAATTCTTTTTTGGCTTCATGCAATACAGATGAGGGTGTAATTTCAGAGAAATTATGTGACATTTTAAAAGGGTGAGACTCGACCTTGGAGACTGAGTAAAGTACATCCAAAGCCATTTTCAAGAATTGACATTACTTCAGAAAATAAAAGAAAAAAATAGATACGAAAGTGTAAATCCATAAAAGATTCCAATTAGACAAAGCAATCTTGAAAAAGAAGAACAAAGCTGGAGGCACTATGCTTCCTGATTTCAAAATATATTACAAAGCTATTGTAATTAAAATAGCATGGTATTGGCGTCGAAACAGGCACATAGATCAATGGAACAGAATAGAGAGTTCAGAAATAAACCTACGCCATATATGGTCAATTAATTCATGACAAAGGAGCCAAGAATATACAATGAGGAAAAGACTGTCTCTTCAATAAATGATGTTGACAAAATTGGACAGCCACATGCAAAAGAATGAAACTAGACCACTGTCTTACACCATATACAAAAATTGACTAAAACTGGATTAAAGACTTCAACGTAAGACCTGAAATCATACAATTCCTAGAAGGAAACATAGGCAGTAAGCTCCTTGACATAGGTCTTGGTGATGATTTTTTGGATCTGACACCAAAAGCAAAAGTAAACAAGTAAGACTACATCAAACTATAAAGCTTCTGCACAACAAAGGAAACCATCAACAAAATGAAAAAGCAACCTACTGAATAGGAGAAAATATTAGCAAATCATATGTTTAATAAAGGGCTAATATCCAAAATATATACATAACTCAAACAACTCAATAGCAAAAAACGAAACAGTCCAATTAAAAATGGGCACAAGATCTGAATAGACATTTTTTTCAAAGACACCTAGATGGCCAACAGGTACTTGAAAAGATGCTCAACATCACTAGTCATCAGGGAAATGTAAACCAAAATCACAAGGAGACATCACCTCACATCTGTTATAATGGCTATTATCAAAAAGACCAGAAATAACAAGTATTGGTGAGGATGTGGAGAAAAAGAAACCCTTGTGCACTGATGGTGGGAATGTAAATTGCCATAGCCACTATGGAAAAGAGTAGGGAGGTTCCTCAAAAGATCAAAATTCGATGTGATGAGAAAGATACCTTAACTCTGTGGCCTTTTTCCCAAAAACCCATAACTCCAGTTTAATCATAAGAAAAAAAGAAATCCCAATTCAGAGATATTCTACAAAATGCCTCTCCAGTACTCCTCAAAACTCATCAAAAACAGGGAAAGTCTAAGAAACTGTCACAGTCTAGAGAAACCTAAGGAAACATGTCAACTGAATGTAATGTGATATCCTGGATGGGATTTTGGAACAGAGAAAGAACATTAGGTAAAAATCTAAGGAAATCCGAATAAAAGATGAACTTTAGGTAATAATGTGTCAAAAAAAGGACGATACATAGTCCCCTAGACTATGTAAATCAGATGCAGGAGAAATGCCAGTGGTCTCATCAAGATGCGAGTGATGGGGGAAATATCCTGTAAGACTTTCCACTGAGAAGCTGACTGGATAAAGAGTGAAAAATAGCCCTAGATCCCACAGAGACTTACTGACCACAGACATTGAAAGTGGAAAATGTTAAGAGAAAAGCTGGTCTGTTCTCTAGAAGAAAGGGTCAAGGATAGGGTGAGGGTCAGGGATGGCTGTTGCGTACATAGCTTGGTAATCAAAAACAGCCTTTTGACATTCAACACTGACATTTTGAAGCAGCCTTGGCATAACAGCTGCATTAAATCAGCCTTGACAAAATGTACTGCTTTCCTCTGAGAGAAAGGGCCTCCGCAAGAGAGACTAACATGAAGGATGATAACGTGCATGCTTGAACACAGACTTGTAATAAGAAAACCTGCCAGGTAATTAGAGTAATATTAGCCCAAATCTGCCACTAGGGACTAGGAAAATACAACTATTTCCTCAACTAGTATGATGAAACTGGTCATATGCTTGTCATCAATTATTTATTTTTTAAAGAAGACCAAAAATAAGGAGAATAATATAAATACGTGGGAGCTACATGAGGTGCTTTCCTAAACCCTCAAATAATTTGGAAATAAGCAAGCAGCCTGAAAGTTTAAGAATAATAATCTCCTGGCAATGTTGATTGTTATCCAAGTCTGGGACTAAAGATGGAGATAACACCACATGTATTACTGAAGGATTTGTGTATCACTCCTTCGACCAAGGAGAACTGGAAGTAATCCTATGGTGGTAGGGCTGGAACGCATTTGCATTTACTAAGCAAAATCTAAGCTGTGTCCAGGAGACACATTAGGAGGCTTGGGATAAAAACAGACGTCAGAAGTCCTAGGGAAAACATAGAAAGATATTTTTGGAAGAAAACCAAGGAATAGACGGCATAAGTATGTCTCACGAGGTGGCAGAATTTAGGAAAGATTCAAGAAGAAGGAAAGGAGATATAAAATGACCCAAATATATCTAAGCTATGCTGGATCTCTGGCCTTTAAAGAAAGGGTGTCTGCAAGGGAAGATGACCGTAGTGAGGCATCAGCCTGTATAACATCCTTGTTGATAAATGCAGGACTGTAGTGAGAAAGACTACCAGGTAATCAGAGGAAGCCTAGTACAGAGACAGTAGGCAGAAATTTGTTGCAAAGGACTATGTATTCAGGATGACTAATTTCAATACCTCTGGGTCCACTGGTATATACAGATGACCAAGCAACAGATGTGATAGAGATGTCTCAGCAGATACCTTCTTGGACAAGAGATTCGGAGACCAGAAGGTTCCCCCGACAATGTTCTCATACTATATAAGACTCCACCCTCCAGAACTTGGGCGCAGCTCCAGAAAATTAGGGCAAAATGATCTAAGAGAACTGTGTATCTGTCTGGCCCAATGTGGGCAATGTGATCAGACTGAAAATTAATCAGTGGATACTCAAGACTGAAATGAGGTCTGCTTAAGAAGAAAATAAAGGGAGATAACATCTCTCTGGGCAACTGTTAAAGCAAACCTTTTTCCTCTAACTTAGAAGTAAAATCGATCTCTGAGAGGCAAACAAGTAGAAACCACACAATATATATGTAAATAGTGTCCAGTAGGTTTACATGTCAAAGGTAGGATTTCCCAACTTGAGAACAAAAGTATAGTAGCATGATTAGGTAAATCTTGAAATAAATGGAAGCAGCAGCAAAGGAAATTTTGTCACTATCTCTGAATTTTATTTTATTCTTCATTTGACATTCAAAGTTTGAGGTTCTATTCTGATATTAGCAAAATATTAGCCATGTTTATAGTTTAAAAGGAGGCAAGAATACTGACAACTAGAAAATGAATCTAAAGACTATTTATGTTTGCATTTGCAGTAGTAGCAGAAACAGGTGGCTGATCTGGAATATTACTTCTGAGTGTTGTTACTACACTGAAAAGTTATGTATAGGAGCGGTGCCAAGCTTTAGGAAATGGAAACTCCTCTTTTTCTCTGTTACTTTTTAGTATCCTGAACACATTCTCTCCACTTGTGAAGAGATAATAATTCCAGTTTCCAAAGGATATTGCAGTGATTTACAAGTACCCAAGGAACCTCAACATTAACTCCAGTAAAACATGCTGAGCACTAACCAATGGTAAGGATCCACTTACAACATGAATCTGTGAGATAATAGGCAGTGAATTGAGGAATAAAAGCCCCGTCTCCTAACCAACACTTGGGATTTGAATACTGATTGCTTGGATATGCAGGCACATGTACTTAGGGACTATACCATCTGCTAGTTAGGGATTTGTGCACTATGGCCTGTGGGCCAAATGCAGCCCACCTTCTGTTTTTGTAAATAAAGTTTTATTGGAACACACCCACACTGCTTTTGCACTACAACAGCAGAGTTAAATAGTTGAGACAGAGACTACATCGCCCCCAAAGACCAAAATATTTACCATCTGACCCTTCACTGAAAAAAAGTTTGCCAACCCCTGAGCTAGACAGTCAAAATAGATATAGAACAACCATATAATTCTTTCAGCAGGTCCACTCCATGGTCAGCCTGCCAAATTCTATATTAGGTCTTCTGTTCTTTGTGTCCACTCTCTATTTTTCTGGAATTGTTTACACAAACCTGGGGAATGATGTCTTCATTCTCAATGAGTTACAGTCTTCCTAGGGACAATAGGTTTAAGAGATTTATACAACCCTTCTTTCTTTCTAAAGAATATTTTAAAAGTAAGCAAACAAAAAACACATAGTATCAAACCTGGATGAGAGACAATTGAATGTGACCATTCTGTAGTTACAGCAAGAAGCATCTAATTCACAGATATGGATGACTGAGGCCTGAGGACTGCTTAACAGGATACAGATGTCTAGGAGAGAGAAAAGCATGACTGCCTCTGGATGAGGGCGAGGAGAAGGGGTGAGATCTTTGTGGCAGAAGCTTCAAGTGGATGGTGGAGTTGTCTGTTAGGACATTGTAGGCCTCTAGGAGACAGAGTGCTTCAGATTGTATTAATACATTTGGAGAAAAATACAAGTTTGTGAAGGCTCTTAAGATTCATGCAAGGCTTTGCTGGACCATGGGCTTTCTGGCCCACTCCATGAAAGGGCCTCTCATACACAGGGACCTCTCAGAAGGGGACACACCCGCTGTGAGTTATATTTTAGAGTTCTAGGAAACAGGCTACACAGAGGGTCTATGTTTGTATTATGAGTCACAGCATGGACAGGTGGTGGGTCTGGAGCTTAATGTCTGCAAACGATGTCTTTGACTGCCAGGATTGTTCTGAGGAGTTGTTTGTTTGTAGGAGTGAGTTTGGAAAAGAAATGAGGGAATGAAAAGGCCTCTTTCTTTCAGTGACCATTTTATATTTTTGACTCTTTCCTTGCATTTGTTAAGGAAAAATGATACCAATATATAAGGGCTGTTGTAGTAACTTAAACACATCAGCGAAATGTCAGCGGACCTTCCAATAAAAAGCACTGAACATGAGATGCTACCAGGGCTGGGGATAATATGAGAATGAATAAGGAGATAAATGAATGGATTATGGGGGATACTCTGAATAAGGAAAAACAAACACACACTGCATTTTTCTTAAATGGAGAATAAGAATTCAAATATTGGCTGCCTGGAAACTCTACCATCTTGACCTTAAAGCCCTCCTTTTTATTATGGCACTTTTACCTCTAGAATGTTATGCGCCATCTGCCAGATGTCTTAGCTTATCACCACAAGGTCTATCAACATTTTGTGGGTCCACTTCTCAGTCAGCAAAGATTGACATCAAGGACATATCATACGGAACTGCCAAGGAAGTCAGGCCAAGTATGATTTTCTATATCCAGTTAAATTTTGCTTTAACTTCTTTGACAAAGACCTGAATTACAGAACAAAAGAGAAACTTGGAGAGAATGGCAACAGCAAAGGAGGAGAAAGACACGAAAGTGCTCTAGACAGAAACACACGTACACAGAGAAATAAATAGCAGGACTTGTTCTGGACAGCCGCAGAAATAAGCACCCCCCACACCCTACCACTCATCTCCCAGCCCGTTATTAACCCAGGGGAGTTTGATGAGGAACAAGGAGGACGTGTTCCACAATTCTGATGAGAAAATTCAACCTGCAATTTGAACTAGAGGATAGCAACAAAGAGAAAGCTATTCCCTTCAAATTTTGCCCATCTGCTCTAGGTAGATATAAAGACCCAAAGGAGTATCTGACACATACTTAGTTCTATTTCTGTTAAAATTTGCTTTTAAAATTTGAACTAACTTGTGAGTGTGGAACTGACAGTGAAGGACATTAAGCCTCCAAGAATTTTTACATCTCATTTGGCTTACAGTTGTGCTAGACTGCTGTCTGAGATACACAGTTGGTTTTTTGACTGATGGGATCATCCTAGTTCAAAGAACTCCTTTCTGCAGTATCAACCCCAGCAGTCCAGTTCCAGTTCTCAAGGAGCCTAAACATTTCCTTGAATTCCAGGTCTTTGCTCACGTTGTTCCCACTGCATGCCGTGTTATACACCCAGGAGCACTCACTCAATGTTTCTTGATTTCTTGGCGGTGTTGATAACAGATATGCCATGCTTGTCACTGGGCTAAGAGACCTAGGGCTGGACACTCCAGGAACTTGCTTATCCCCATATCAGTGTCCTGGAGAGGAAAGAACACAGACTGGGGAGATAGAAAGGCTACATGTGAATTTTGGACTCTGCCACTTACACACTACAATATTCAATTAATGAAATGTAAGAATTCTCATCTAAAGAATTGAACTAGTAAAAGTTGCCTCATCGGCTTACTTTAAGTATTAAAGGAGACAGCACATGGAAAGCTCATAGAACACTGGTAGATACATTTCACATGAGTTTCCCTAATTCTATAGTGGGCAGAATCCATGTTCATCTGAGTGTCATTTGTGTTTTGCAAGTGTTTGTTGACACTTCATAAATAATTGCTATTTGAGTGCCTAACGCATAGTGTTCTGTTATTCCTGCAGATTAATTCCTGTTAAAATAATTCCTTGGCCTTAACAGATCTTCTCAGCTGAGAACCCAGAGTGCTTGCCCAGCTTGGGTCTCATAGATCTCCACAACACTCCAAGATGGCTGGATAGGCTCCTCAATTTCATCCTGATGATCAGTACAAGCTATCAGAGGGAAAGTGACTCAGCCAAGGTCCTGTCATCAGCAATACTTCCAGTCCTGGGATCCAGGCAGCTCTCCTGACTCTCTCTCCAGCATCCTGCCTAGCAGATCTATCACTATTACTTTGTGTTATCGTAGTCTTTTGGGAGCTAAAAGGATAGTAGACACACCCATACTGTGTGCTTTCCTGACGTCTACCTTCAGATGCAGAAAGAGGAGAGGGGGTAAAAATCGCACTTCAAGAGAAAAAGGGTGAAGATCGTCCCACTCTTTCAACTCAAGATGCAGATCCTTCTATTAAATTGAAAGATATGAAGTTGTTTTTGTAGGTCAAAAATGACCGAATATGAGCAATTTCATGTGGTTTGGGCAAATATAATAAGGAATGCACTGTGTTTTCTGCATAAGTAAATGTGTGTTGGTTTTCCTTTCTATGGTAGCCATGCCAAAAGCTTTTTGTGATAATAGTTGTGCTACTTCACTTACGGCAATGCTGCCTCTGCTACGGAAGGGAGGAGACAGGATGACAGGATGGGAAGCGAGCTTCTGCTGAGTGTCTGGTATGGGCCAGAAACCCTCTTAGGTACTTTCTCTACGTTTTTTCTTTAAATGCTCAAAACTGCTGTACAGTAGATACCAGGATCTCTTTTATTCCTCATCTTTTTACTAAGCATGCTCCGTAAAGCTCAGAGAACTTCATTACATTTTCCAAGTTTACACAGTTAATAAGAGGTAGAGCAGGAGTTCTGGCCCAGTTGTGTCTGACTTAAAAGCCCAGGTTCTCTCCACTCTGCCACACGGCCTCCCTTTTACATCGTGAGCTTTCAGGATTCAGGGCAAAGGTTGGCCCAAACTTGTTTGGTACAGTTCATGTGGGGTCATAGACTTTCAGTTGGTTAGTAATATTTATCTTCCTCAAATGGGCATGTGTAGTAGGGAATTTGCTATATAAGTTTGGAATTTAGGAGAAACAAGCTATGGGATGAAGCTATGGAATTGAATTTCTAGTGCCTGATGCATAACAATACCCAATAAATGTTTTTTGAATGAATGAATTATTGGATGAATTATAGATTTTGGGGGTTATCAGCAAGTGAAATTGAGTGTATACCCTTCTAATCTTTTTTCTATGCATATCCCTTTTTCAAAGAATTTGAGATCGTACTGTACAAAATGTTTCACAATCTCTTTAGAAATAACCTCTACTATTTTTTAGTGGGTTCGAATTTTCAGGATATAAGACTCAGCTAGTAAAGAAATCCCTGCTTTTATACAACTGATCTTAGCGTGCATTTTGAGCCCCATTCTGCCTGTTGCAGAAAAACTAATCCTGCCAACTGAAGGTAAATTCAGTCACCTTAGGGTCTTCTCAGTCAATTCAGGGTGAGCTAAATCAATTTAGGCTAGAATTTAAGTCCCAGAGGTGGGGATCTTAGATTGCATCATTGAATCATGGATGGGAGGGGTAAATAAGAATGATTTGTCTGGCAGCAGTTGGGCCTGGAAAAACAAATAATCACCCATAAATGAGGGAGGTGAAAAATCTACCCAGTATCCAGCTTCATCCACCTGACAAAAGGGGACCCTAGGGAAGATAATACCTACTTGCTGATTTATATATGGGAATTACTATGCTAGACAAATTTTGGACAGCAACTCTATTCTTACCTTCTTTGAGGGGGTGACACCTAGATGAGAAATATATTTTCTTTGTGAGGGAACAATGATTTCCTAGGGGTAGGAAATGTGGCAAGACGAATATCACCTGATCTATTTCTGCCCCCTCACATATACATTTTACCCTACAATACTTCCCTTCCCCTCTCTGGATATTTGAGACAGCATAGCCTTACAAGAATTCTAGGTGTCACCACAATGTAGTATAGTATATACAGATGGCTTCATTTCATATGAGGGTCAGAGAAGGCCTAAGGTAGTCCCACTATGTTTCCCACATCCCTCAGAGGTGTCGAACACAGTCCAGTTTTTCTGTGTTCCCAGTAGGACACAAAAATTAGCTGTGCAAGAGTGCCTACAGTCCTGAATCAGTCTTATGGTCAAGACGAGAGGCTGCAGCACGGCAACATGAACCATATGTTTGAGGTTTAGATGGAAATTCACATATGTTGCGGATATCACCAAGGACAGTAAAGATCAACACACTACATAATCTTTGAGAATTTAGATGTCATATGATGAGAAGTGGAGATGTATAAATTGATTGGTACATTGATACACGTTTATTATACACTAACCGGGAAAACCAAGAAGCAACTGAATTTACCCTGAGTTGGAGAAATTATACCTCCTACTCCAGCAGACTTGGGGCTCAAAATGGAAATTAGATTCAGTTACAATATAGAAAAATATACAGAGTAACACTTCCTGTATACTTGAGTGCATTACTGTGGCTTGAAAATTCATACCTGCCATATTTTTTCCCTCCTTATAAGAATTATATTTACTTATTGGACGGATTTTATAAAAAACAGCAGAATTTCAGCTCTTGATCAGAGCCAGAAATGAAACTTAAATACCTCAGACAAAAGAGGGAAAGAAGGAGTGAGGGAAGGATCATTGCTCTAACCCAGTAGAGAGATCTATCTGGAAGTCTATTTAGTAAAGAAAACGCTTCTAGAACCCCCATTTTCAGAACTCTCTAAGACAGCTGACAGAAATACATGTTTGTTGTAAAAAATTTGAATAATGCAGATATGCATAAAGTGAATCTGTCTATATTTCCTCCTTCCTCCAAAGACATCCTTTGATTTAAAAATCCTTTAATAGTTTCTTTGCATTTGTTATACCAACACCTATGTATATATGCACACACTTAAAGTATTCGTATCCTTAGCTTGTTCCTCTGTTGGTTTGTAAGGGCTCTTTATATATTAAGAATTTGATCACATTAATGATACATTTTGCAAATATCTTCTCTCAAGTTTTTTATGGCTTTTAATTTTATTCATGATGATTTTTGCCATATAGAATGTGTTAAAATTTTGCTCTGTCCAAAGTTCAACATAAATAAATTTGGATCAAATAGTGGTGCATTCACCACTCTCCTGATTGTGCAAACCGGAAAGTCAGCTAAGCAGGAGATCGGAAGTCTATGACATTAACAACCTGGAAAATACAGGACTCAGTGTAAGGAGCAGGGCTTTCAGTGTCAGTCCTAGTTTCGAATTCCTGCTCTCATATTTACGTGTTTGGTGATCTGGGATAAGTATTTAACTTATTTAAGCCTCTAAAGGTTTCAATATTATTAAAAGGTATAAAAAGAAGTTACTCCTATGTTCCTCTAGTCTAGCTTTTTAGGCCAAGGGCCATTACTTCACATCCTCTGTTGGTATAACTTTTCCTCCTTCTCCTTCCTCTTCCCCTCCTCGTCCTCCAAGTTCGCCTCCTCCTCCTCCTCCTCCTCCTCCTCCTCCTTCTTCTTCTTCTCCTTCTGCTTCTGCTTATTCTTCTTCATCTACCCTAGACATTGTTGCTGGCAAGTTTAAAACAACCAGTCCCTGAACCTTGGAAACACATCTAACAGAAAGGCAGATGGGGAGAATGAGAGTTAGAATCCTCTTACTGCCATTTGTTATGTGTTAATTCTTAGAAAAGTTACTTACCTTCCATAAACCTGAGATTAATCATCTGAAAAATATGAATTATGCTGTCTTCCTTAAAGGACTTTTTCAAAGAGAAAACAAGGCAATCTATGAAAAGTGTCTAGCACGTGGTAAGGTTTCTAGAATGTTATCTAACCTCACATGGCTTCCTTCCATTATAGAGATGACTGTGATATAAAATAAATAGTATAATGACCAAACAACTCCCTCCCTGCCGCTTAGATGAGTACGAAATTTCCATTAAAAACTTGAGTGAGAAGCAACTGAATCTGAAGTTCAGTCACTGCTTCAAGCAGTACTGAATTCACGGGTATGGATGACTGAGGTTTGAGGACTCCTCAACAGAATACAGACGTCTAGGAGAGAGGAAAGCATGACTGCCTCTGGTTGAGGGTGAGGAGAAGTGGTGGGGTCTTTGTGGCAGAAGCTTGAAGTGGATGATGGGGTAAGGGACATGGTAGAGATCTGGGAGAGATAGTGCTTCAGACTGGTGCCTGTGGTAGATCATGTTGCCAAAGATGGCTGCGACAATATCTCACATTCCACATGCGCTTTTGGAATGTGACCTTGCCTCTATCCCATCAAGAAGAAAAGTCTATCTTTCCTTTCCTTGAATCTGGGCTGTCCCTGTGTTTACTTTTGACCAATAAAGTGCAGGAGAAGTAATGTTGTGGAGTTTCCGAGGCTGTGCTTTAAGGAGTCTTCAGCTTTCACCTTCGCCTCTTGGAATGCTCCTTTTGGGAACCTAGTTGCCATGCTGTGAAGAACACAAGCAGGGATGTAGAGGACCCTCGTGAGAGGAGAATTGAGTCTCCTTGCTGCCAGCCCCAACTGACCTCCCAGTCAGTAGCCTTCATCAACCTCCAGTATGTGAGTAAGGCTATTTTTGACCTTTTGACCATCCCAGCACTCCAACTGAGACCACCAGAAACAAAAGAACCACCTAGCCAACCCATAGAATCATGACAAATAATAATAAACTGTTGATGTTTTAAGCCTGTATGTTTGGGGAGATTTGTTTATACAGCAGGAGATAACCAAATACTGCCTATATTTGGATTGGTAGAATATGGGAAAGACTATATGTTTGTGACGGCTCTCAAGATCTGATGAAACATGACTCTCTGGCCCACCTCATGACTGGCCTCTCCTGTACAGGGGTCTCCCAGAAAAGAGAGACACAAGCTTCAGATTATATTTCAAAATTCTGAAAAATAGGAGTTGCCTAGAGATAGTGCTACATAGTTAATGAGTTTTAGAGCCTAATGTCTGCATATGATGTTTTTCGACTGTTTTTTTTTTTTTGTTTGAAGAATGATAAGAATGGTCCCGTGGTTTTGAAACAGAAAGAAAGGAATGAAATGGCCTCTTTCTCTCTTATTATTTCATATCCCGGACTGACTTCTTTCATTTTGATCAACATCCAAGGGATGCTGCAGTATTTTATAATCACCAACAGGCTCACTACCAAACCCAATGAAAAAGGCTATATGTGAGCTACTGCTGTGACTCAATTTGTTACAGGGCAGAAGGGAGGGAAGAGAGAAGGAAAGAAACCTTAGAATAAGAAAAATCTAATATGTCATTTTAATAGAGAGAAAGGATTCTGAATATTGGCTGTGTGGACACCTTGTTGTCATGATTACATCTCTAGAATTGAATGTACGGTTGTTCCAGACAGTCACGACAACATCCATTAACATTCAGTAGATCCACTCCCCTGTTAGCAGAGGTCTTGGGATCAGGGTCAGCATAGCCAGAACTGTCAAGGGACTCAGTTCAGGTATGATTTTATACATTCCCCTAAAAGCAAGCTTACATCCTTTGATAAAGGCCCAAACTTGGAGATAAAAAAGAAAATCCCCAACAAAAGGGCAGAAACTGCAGAATGGCATGCAGAAAACTGTTGTAGACAAGAGCAGAGATACAAACCACACATGTATATTTTCGTGTGTGTGTGTGTATTTAAAGAACACTGCAGTATCAGACAATCCCACTTTCAGAACAACCTCTATCTCAGAGGCTTGCTAACATAATTAAATGAGTTGACCATGTAAAGAAGTTATCATAGTGAGAATTTAATTAGCTTGTTCCCTAATGGGCAGGCTTCACGTGTTTGTGGGTGGTCTCTGAATTCTACCAGGTACCTTGCCAACATAATGGGCATTTAAAAGATAAAATGAATAGAAGACATTTATTTGGTGACTACTCTCTAGAGGCCTAATTTTCTTACGTGGTTCTTGTCAAATTGATTCCTTGCACATAAGAGAGCTTCTTCCTTCCCTTCTGAGAACTCCGAATGCTTGCAGAAATAGGGATCTCATTGAGTTCCACAACTTTTCTGAACACTTGGGAGTGCTTTGTCCTATTATCAGATATTGCTTAGGAATTGGGACCCAGACAGAGTTCCTGACTCTTGTTCTTGTGTCCCTCCTGCAGATCCATCATTATGCATTATATTTCTGCTATGTCTTAGCATTCTGAGGCTCAAAGAATATTAGAACCTCCCAAGCCATACATATGCATCATGTTAATCCAGAAGGTCCAACAGGTTAGGAAAAGCACAATGATTGAATTCTATCAGTCAACTTGTTCCATTACACAGAAACAGCATCAGATCACATTCATAATGTAAACATACATTTAATTTTATTTTTGTTGTTGCATTTCTGAATGTTCTCTATGGCATAGTTATGCTATTGAGTTCATCGCATGGTCATTTCTGCTAGGAAAAGGAGGAGACGGAGTGGGAAAAAATTAGTGTGCTGAATTTTCAGACAGAATGGCTGAATGCACTACATTCCACAGGCATTCCTTTGAAGCTCAGATAACAATCCCCTTATATAAATCAGGAAGTTAAGTCTTGGAGATGCTAAGTAAACTTTCCAAGTTTATGCACCTTAAGTAAGTGGTAGAACAGGAATTTTAACCCATATTTGCCTATTTCCAAACCTTATGCTCTCCTCCTGCTACTACCACATGGCCTTCTATTTAGATGATAAGACTTCCGAGCTCAAGAACTGTATAATTTGAATTGGCTTGACAAAATGTCCATGCCTTGTCACACAGGTAAATACATATCACGCTGTAGTTGGGTAGTAGGATCTGGAACTCTAAAGAAAAGACCTGTGATAGAGAGATGATTTGATCTGACAGTGCCTTGTACTTAGCAGGTGTGAAGTAAATATTTGTTGAATGAATAAAGGAAAGATAGAGAAAGAAAGAAATGCCTAAGTCATCATCAAATCAGCAAATAAAACTGAATGAATATCTCCATTTTTACTATGTGATTGAAAACAAAATTGGGATAATTCTGTACAAGCTATTTCGTAAAATGCATGTTGTAAATAAAGCAAAGCATATTTCTTTTTTATCTTATAAAAATGATATTTTTAGCAGATATAAACACCATACACTCAAAGAGCTAATGCAAGGTAAAAAATGCAACACCTTTAGTATTGTCTAGACATAGCAGACTTTGAACAAGTATTACTGCTGTCTCCCTGCCTTCTTGCCCATTAAAGATATGAATTTAATATAAATTACATAGCAAAATTATTGTACAGAGTATTTGAAAGTGCAATAGTGACAAGTGAAATGTAAATACATTTTTAATTATCTGTGAGCGTCAGTGTTCTGAGTTGTAGGATAGGTTGATGAATATGGGAAAAGGGAAAAATAGCCTTTATGGAATTTTCTCTACTTTAATGTACTTTCTCTTATACTGCCTTCTACTGGGTCACCAATGAAATAGTTTCCTATTCGAGTCCAAGAAATAAATGAGAGTAATGACTCTGCTGGTTAGAAGAGGGGAGTTAGAAGACCAGAGATCCAGATAGCAGACTCATTACAGTTACTGGATCATGAGCATGTTTATTTCTCTGGGATGGCCTCACTTCTAAAATACAAATTGCTGTACATTAGATCGAACTATAAGAAATGGCATTGTCATTGGTCAGAAATGCTCCAATATCGACTATTTCATACAGTTCATTTAACTGCAACAGTGGTTAGAAGTATAAGCTTGCTGTAATGAGACCTGGGTTTGAGACTAGGTTCCACATTAAACCAGTTGAGTCTTCTATACCTCAAGTTTCTTATGTTTCAAGTGGGGATAAAAATAGTATCTATACCATTGTGTGTAATCCAGGATTAAGTGTGATAATGTAAGTCAAGTATTAGATACATTGCAAATGTTAGCTATATTTATTACTGTGGTGGTGTTGTTGTTTGTTGTTGACTTCCCAGAGAGCAAATAATGGGGGAAATGTTACGTTTCAGTTATTAAAAAGCTTTAGGAAGCAAATAGTAAAACAGGATAAGACTGGTGGAAAAAATCTTAGATACAACTTAATGGAACAGAATAAAAGCTCAGTCCCAAGAAGGTTCTAAAATGTGATAAACTTGGCATTTCTAATCAGTGGGTAACATGGATTATTTAGGAAGTGGTGTTGGGTCAGTGGGTAAATTTTTCATTAAAAAACATAACCTTTGATTTTTTTTTGCAAACCGTAAAATAGGAAGTAACAAAACCCCACCGTGGACCTGGTGTAAAAACTAATATATAGCTTAGTGGTAAATAACAATAATAACAAAAAACAAATTTCATAGAATGTATTTTAAGTATTTAACATGCAAATTCATTAGTAGTTTACAATTAAACAACAATGAAATATCACTTTCCTCATAGACAGGCAAAAAGTAGAATGGTAGATAATGCCAAGTATTGCTGAGGGTTGTGGGTCCCCACATATGCTGCTGGCAGAAATACACACTGGTGCGTTCATTCTGGAGATCAATATAGAAGCGCTTAGTCACAACAAGGGTACACATGCTCAATGACCCAGCAATTCTGCTCCTGGATGTATATCTCAGAGTCGTTTTATACATAGCTAAATAAGGGAATATGTATAAGGATATATTTTTGGTGGTGGGAAGTTGAAGGCAACTTGGATGTCTATCACAGGGACAGTGGAAAATGCATGTCTGTTGTTCAGAATCTTAGAAATGCTATTTTCCATTTCTGGTACCTAGTCTTTTGTCATCCACAAATCAGCTCTGTCATCAACAAGTTGCTGAACCTCTCTTACTCCTGTTTCCTCAACCATAAAAATAAGGGAACTGGACGAATCAATTTGCCTTATCCTTTTTACATCCTCTGATGTATTATTTCAGTGAACCTTCCATATACCTTTATATTTTTGTGCCTCCACCCTTTTGGTATTAGGATAATGGACAATAACTTTGCACAGTAGTTTAAAAATTAAGAGTTTGATTCTCTTTAAAAGAAATCTCTGCTGCAAGATCTTTAAGTAATAAGAACAGCCAGTTCGTAATTCACCTATTCAGAATGCCATAATGGAGATAGCTTAATACAGAGCATATCTATGGGAAAATATAGAAAATAAAAGAGTAGAAAATGGCATTTTGTTGGACACTGAAATTTTACTTGAGAAAAAGGTTAGAGAGGACTGGTATAAAATCCAGTTCATCACGGTAATTACTTTTTCTCCTTATTTTCCCTTTTATTTTATATCTTGATCATGGTAGTTAAAGTATGAAAAAACGTTGATGGTAATTGCAAAAAATGTCAATTATTCTAGGAGTGTCTGAAGTAAATGTGAAAGTCTAACCTTCACGACCAAACAGTATTATGTAACGCCTATGTGTACCCCTTGCAAATTCTCATGCAATTCAACGGCACAAACCTGCTTTTTTAGGCCTCTTTCAGGCCTCAGCATCTGGCTGAGTCATACTGTTTTCAGAGGGACTCGGCGTGCTAAACTATATTTGCTGAAAAAGAGAAAGAAGAGCTTATGTTCAAATAGGAAAATAAATGGCTCTATCTTTCCAGGGTCTAAGGCAGTGTCTGGAATTGCTTAATTGCTTTCTGCCCCAGTTATCCGACCCTTATATAAACCTTTTACTATTCAAAGGTTTTTCTTGGAGACCAAGCCAGGTCAATCCAGACCAGAATCAACAGTCTCTGCCTAAGTCATTTGTCTGAGCCCTTCTATCTCTTGGACACCAAAACACGAAAGTATCAACTTTTAGGTTTCAAGAGAGGTGCTAAGCATCCAGAGCAAGCATCTGCAACATCTTGCAAAGTCCAAGAATCTTTCTCTTTATCAAGGAAACTTTGGCAATGAGTGTTCAAGTAATAGGGACAGCAAGATCCTCCTTTTGGAAGACTGTTATGATGAGTGGACAGAACAGTCTTCTGCTGAGGACATGAGGTAGGAGAGCAGCTGATCCATCGATTGGCTCAGTGAGAACTTGGATTAACTCTGGCTAAATGTGGTGATGGCCTGGGGGTACAATTTATCTCATAATAATGGTAACGCAGGGATTTTAAAACAGTTTTACGTATTCTTCATCAAATTGCCACTGTAATCCAGGGCTAATCTCTTCAAGTCCTGTGCTCTTCTATTATTTACCTCCATGCTGTTTCAAAATGTGCTTATGTTTAATATTGCCATTCCCTGCTGATCACTCTGAGGTGTATTTACTGTTATCGTGGCCTTAAAACTGCTGCTCAGTGGAATCTAAGGCCTGCACTTTCTAACAGGACATCAGTACAGCCACGCTCCTCACTTCCCTGAGGCTTTTTTCTCTTAATTCCAGTTTATGGACTTTAAATTGGCACAACTTTTCTGGGTGGCAGGTGGGGGATTAAATTAAGCATGTGTATACCATTTGAGGCAGCAATTCCATGTCTTGAAATGTACCCTAAGGAAATAGTTAAGGATGTTCACAAGAGTATGGAAACAATAAAATTTATCAGCCTAAAGACCTAACTTTGGTCTTTACCACAAACCTAAGTTTATTGAAGGATAAAAAGAACACAAAGGATATCCGTCAATGAAGGGGCATATGGAAACATAGACAAGTGTTCTAGGAACACACAAACACATGCTCGTAAACACTCGTGTACGCATACATCAAACTAGTCATCAAGGTCTATTCAAAAAAGCCTAAAAATTACCCAATGGATTTCAGGGGCATAAAGAGGAAAACAGAAATGAACTAGATTTATTGTAACTGCAAATATGAAATACCTTCTTTAGCAATAGGAAACTGACTAAATGTCATTCATCTCACCGTTGTTATTGATGAGAAAAATGTATTAGTTGTGTGGCAGGATTATGAGAGATTTGTGTTCTTTTGATCTTTTGTATTAATTTTTTCTTCCATGGATAGGTGTTATGAAATAAAACATAAAACTGAAGAATGAAGGCCTATCAATCAAAAATTGCAAGGCTCTCATTAATATCTGTACACAAGCCTCTGTAATTTTAATAGCATGTGGAAACTCATTTGGTGTGGCTTAAATCAAATTAAATTATAATGAAATTGTAAAAGGATGAAGACACTCTTTAGTACAGCAGAAATTATCGCTAAGAATTCGCATCACTTTTGAACTTAAATAAAAATACAGGCATGAAGCCTTAGAGGTGTAACACATTACAATGGTGAAAAACAAAGCAAAACACAGACATCGTCCTTGCCCTCCTTGAGCTTGCAGTCTAAAGGTGAAGATAGTGAAGCCAGAAATGATGATGAAGTGTTGTAGCTGCTATGATAGGAGAAGTCAGAGTGCTATGGGAGCAGAGCAGATAACACAAGTACCTAACTGGTCTTGGGTGTGTTGGGGAGGCTTCCCACAGGAAGTGATGTTTAAGCTGAGACCTGAGGGATAAGGAGGCATTAGCTGGGTAAAGGGAGGGCAGAGTTAATCTGAGATCCTAGACAACTATAACAGTCAGGAAATACTCTATGACCTGGTTCATCCCTGGGGAAATCCACTACCTTGCAGTTGGGCAAGTCTGGAAATCTATGTGAAACTTAACAGCACAATTGTAGAAAGTGCCCGAACCCTGTAGTTCATGCCCATGAGAGAAACCGAGAATGAGACTTCCCAAGAGTCATCTCATGTTTAACTCTTTCTGCACCATCTTGGCAGTGAGCCGCAATCAGGAAAAGAACACAAATCATTAGTATGTAAAAAAGAGAACGCATGAGTGAGAAGGTAGCCGAAATGCTCAAAGCATCAGGATGTCTCTCTTCCCCTTCCCTTTAGAGAGTTGTCTCCCAGGGTTCCTGGACTCTTCGGTTTATGCTGGTGGGCGATGATATCTGACCCTGGTCATGTGTGTACAGGTGAACACTAACATGGGACAGGTCTAGTGGAATGTAGACTATTACACTTCTGGAGCTCAGGAAAGAAGAGGTCGGGAGGCAGAGATTTAGGCTGGCAGTGGCTGGCACACAGGAGACACTCAAATATTATATGATGAATGGAAGAATGAATGAATGAATGACATATTTTTGGAGACAGCGGAAAATGAAACTGAGTGTTTATCTCTTCAAGGTGTTTCTATCCATATTTATCTTTTGAAATGGATTGGGATTATATTATATATCTGCTCTCTTACCAGATTTCAAAAATATTGTTGATTTTCATGATTAGAAAGTCATTTTTTTTCCTTTCAATAAAACTTAGAAGAATAACCATTGACATCAATGAGAGTTGCAGTTTGAATATCATGGAGCAGGAAGTTGGAGAATGAGGGAATTTTCTGTGTTCCCTCAACCAGACAGAGATTTCTGGACTCCTCCTAGAGCAGGAATATTGCTAAGGAACTCAGCAACTACCTCAGATTTGAGAGGGGAGGAACAGGCAGCTCCAGCCCCATCTTAGGAGGAGATTGTGTGCATGTGTGTGTTTATCTGTGTGTAAATATTTGGAGTTATTTTTTAACATATTTTACACAGACTGATTTATTTTGAAATAATAGAATCTTACTGTATGGTTTGTAATGAGATTTTTTCCCATTGAAGGGTGTATTGTGAACACCTTTCAATATCACTACATACATTTATATTATCAGTTTGGTGATTCAGTTTAAAACTAGCTGTTGGGGCCACCCCGTGACCGAGTGGTTGAGTTCGCGCGCTCCGCTTCGTCATCGGCCCAGGGTTTGGCCGGTTCATATCCTGGGTGTGGACATGGCAGCGCTCATCAGGCCACGCTGAGGCGGCGTCCCACATAGCACAACCAGAGACACTCACAACTAGAATGTACAACTATGTACTGGGGGCGGGGGGGGCTTTGGGGAGAAAAAGAAGAAGAAGAAAAAGGAAGATTGGCAACAGTTGTTAGCTCAGGTGCCAATCTTTTAAAAAAACATAACAACTGTTTTCTGTGTGTCAAAATTATCAACGCAATTATAAATCAATATATGTTTATTTGAACAAAATGAAACAACATAGTAATACATTATTAAAAGGTAAAACTTAACCTCTGTCTCTCTTACCTCACAGTCCTTTACTCCATGAAACCACTATTGCTAGTAGGCCGTGTCCTTCCAGATGTTTTTCCTTGCTAATTAGATACTAACTTAGATACAGCAACAGGTTATATAGATACACAAATAATTTTATATTCCTTTGCAGAAATGAGATCCTGTATCCTAATATTCTAAATTTATATCTGTTTTTATTTTCATTTCTATAATTAATTGTAGTTGAATTTTTTTCAAATTTTGTTGCCATTCGTGTTCCTCTGTGAGATTTCTCCCTCTCAATAAGTATTTGAAAGTCTCCATTTAGATTTTCTGATTTATAGGGCAACACAGCAGATCTGCTCGTGGGCATTCTTGACTTCCCTGACCATCTCTAGGTAAATTCCAGCCGCTGCACAATTAGACTCAAAGCCTGTGAGGCTGTAGGTCACTTCAGGAAGATCTTGGGGCTTAGAGACAGTACAGGTTTTGACCCCTTCCACTGTCACTTACAAGCCTGGAGACTTGGGGCAAGTTACTAACCTCTGAGCCTTATGTTCTTCATCTGCTTAATGGCGATATTACTAGCTACCTGAAATGGTGATTATTAAGAATAAAGGATGGGGGCTGGCCCCTTGGCCGAGCGGTAAAGTTCACGCACTCCGCTGCAGGCGGCCCAGTGTTTCGTTGGTTCGAATCCTGGGTGCGGCCATGGCACTGCTCATCAAACCACGCTGAGGCAGCGTCCCACATGCCACAGCTAGAAGGACCCACAACGAAGATATACAACTATGTACCAGGGGGCTTTGGGGAGAAAAGGAAAAAAATAAAATCTTTAATAAAAAAAAAAAAAGAATAAAGGAGATGAAATATAATGCTTATCCCATATAGTAGAAACTATATAAATGTTATGTTCATTCTCTTTATTTCACCTTCCCGAACTGCAACATCAGCGCTTCTGCCTGAACCCTTCACAATTTCAGGAAACAGCATCTCAGTGATTCCTGGCTTAGGTGTCTTAGCACAAGGGGTATTCTTCAGTCTACAATCAGCAATACAAAGGATTGTTGCATGAGTTACTGTACGTGCATGACACACTAAGGAAATAATCAAGCCCTTTCCCTTTGCTTCACGCTCCAGGTTAATCTACAGAAGTTTCCCATCGAGTCCTGGAAAGACAAAACGCCACAGAAGAATGAAGCATGACAGTGGGTCTGTTTGAGGGGTATTTGCATTGAAATTCGGGTCACTGAATTACAGTGGCATTCAAGTCACTTTTTTCTTTCAACCTCCTTTCTGTAACGGGATAATGCTGTCTGTAACTTGTTAATAACACGGATTTTGGATACACACAATCCACCACCATAACTTTACTGATAACATGTCGTGTGATCTTGCACAAGTTATTTAATCTTCTAAGCCTCTGTTTCTTAGCGCTAAACAAGGCATCATGATATCACTTATTCTATGGTGGTAGGGAAGAACTACAGAGATAACACATGGAACATTCTTAGCATAGTGACTAGTACCTAATGAGTACTCGGTAAATTTTAGCCACTTTTATTATTAGTTCTCTCAACCATGGCCAGGACTAGGGTCCGGCATCAGGCAATGAGGTGAGTGAGGCACCTACGTCACACAATTTAAGGGGGAACTCGGTCTCAGGGTTGTACAAATGCTGATCCTGCACCTGTAGGAGATTTCCTCCTTGAGAGGGATGGCCTCTTTTAGGCAAGCCTCACCCTAGTCCATGGCAGGATTTCAGGTGGGTATTTTGTTTTCGCCCACTAAGGAAGCCAGAGAACTCTTAGTATCTGCAGCGTGCTTGGCACTGTGATTCTTCCCTTATATATTTTAACTAATTTGTTCATCACTCAAACTCTGACGTGGGGAATTGTCACTTCCATTCCAGATTAGGAGACTAAGGCACAGAGAAAGGAAATACCTTGTTTTGGACCACACATTCACTAAGTGGGAAAACAGAGATAGGCACAAGTGTCTGCCAGCTCCATGTTTCTTCCAGTGTACCACAGAGCCTCAGCTGTACATCCCACATTTATAAACCAGGGGATAGCTTCTTATTGTGTTAATGTGTAACAAAGTTGAAAGGCATATATGTATTTCTGGTACATAGGTCCTAGTTCTTTCCCTTTCATTCATTAGCTATCTTATCTTGGGCAAGTCATTGAACCTCTCTGGGTTCCATTTTGTCAGCCGTAAAAGTAAGGGAGTTGGATGTCATTGTCAAGAAGTCTATTTTACATCCTATAATCTATTATTTCATTCTACCTACTACTCAGCCTTATGTTTCTCTGCCTCCTTTCTCTTGTTAAGTGGCAACAATGTGAAAAGACGCCCTTAAATACTTCGGGAGTGGGACACTTTCAAAAACGAACCTCTAAAAATAAGAAAACTATAGAAAAAAATGAGACTATAAATAATCTATTTTATATAACAGAATATCATATATGGATATAGAGTAATACAGAGTATATTTATTTGGAAATGTTCAGGAAATAGAAAATATTTTCTTGGCTTTGAGTTGAGATTATACTAGACAAAAAATTAAGGAATGAATCAAGTAAAACCTGAGTGTATTGGCTGTGACTGTAAAATAACAACCCTGTTGTTCTTTTGAGGATCACGAACTGATTGTGAATCTAGTTGTCAATGTCTTGATCAATGATAATCTCATTGCACAGGTGTATGACTTCATGGGAATGGAGGTCTATTTTGAAGAGAAATCCTGGTCTGCATGTTAAATTCTGGTGTTGGTGAGAAAGGACAGAGGTCCACCCCATTGCTCCATTATCACTTGAGTATAGAAAAGGGACCTCCGGTTTAGAAGAGGAAGACACCATAGATAAGATGGGAAAGCAGCTAGATGGTGTCTGGTAAAGCAAAGGACATACTTCTGTTTGATGGCGACTTGAGTGAACTCTGAGTACACTTAACTGGGTTCCGTTTTGCAGTAAAATGATAACCAAAAACTTTAATTTAGAGGGCGTATAGAGTACTTGCACATCCTTCTCCTAAAGCTGGAATGGTACTCAGGGTAATGAGTGCAAGGCCTGTGCCACTGCAGTAGTTAGCTCTAAGCTGCCATACATTGATTCCTTACAGTCATGGCCACTTGATTATAATATACATCTCATTTTTCTCCTGCACAATCTTGGATGTTTGAGAGACAGGGTAGGTGAAGTTCAGATAGGTGAGTTCATAAAGAAGGGAAAGGATTTACCCAAAGTTGTCACAGGGTTACTGGGTTAGGTCTGTCACTGGGACCCAGAGAAGTCTCTTAACTTAAGTGGACTCTCCAGAAGCCTAAGTACTGGCTTTGTTCCTATGAGTGTCTTGCCTTTTAAGGGACAAAGCAAAAATGATTCTCTGATGTTAATGTCTAGAAAGTAAAATAAGAAGACAGGAAAGCACATGGAACATAAGAAGTGCACGTATAATGTTATTTGTTTTTACCTCCCTCCACCTCCCTAGAATTTCCTGTGCCCTTGGGAAAGGAACTCTGACTTGAAGCAGAAAAATGGTTTCCTTTCCAGGGAGGACATTGGGCATAAAGGACAATAGAGATTCTAAATTGGATGGGTCACCCTCCCAGTGGTGAGGTAAGCCCGAAACTCTCCCAGAAATCTACCACTCTGTCCTGCCAGAAAGGGCTACATCGAAACCCTCTCTTTTATGAGAATTCATTATGCCCAGATCATGATTAGATCTCAATAAATATTTGTCCAACTTAGTTGCGTCAAACTGACTCTTCAGTAAGGTTTTGTGGGTCTCAGTCAGCTATATCTAACGGCAACCCTTCTAATAAACATGACCACAAAGTTCCACGAACCCATGGATCAAAACCCCAGCTTGGCAAGATGGAACAAGTAGATAGACAAAAAGCAGAAGGAGGAGTTAAACACACAGTTTAGGCAGATAATCCACCAAGCCACTACTTTAACCCTGAGTAAATCTTATATGGAAATGTAACACAGTTCAGAGGAAAGTTATCTGTTCCTCTAAATAAATATTTCCTGAATGAATGAACTAACAAGAGAGGTACAGATTTGGCAGTCCTCAACAGGAAATAAAAAAAGAATACACTCTTTCGATCTTTTCCTATCTATACAAATTTTTCAAGTATATTTTGTATCATAGTGTACATACTGTTTCATAATCTATTAATAAGTCACAACGATTGCTAGTGTTTTTCCTTACAGAAATCGATGCTTTTCCATTGCAGCAAAGGTAGCATATCTATTGAAATAATCGCCACCTGCTGGTCAGATCCAGAACTAGATCTCCCGATAATCTCTGGGAGGTGGCTACGTATGGATTTGGGGAGGGAGGGGCCTCTGTTCTGACCCACCAAACAGGGCTTGTTGGAGGCTTGAATGGCACAGGCAGGCCTTTCTGCAGAATCGGATGCTGTCTACTTCTCTGAGCTCTTGACAGGAAGTTCCACCCCTGTCTCAGATGAAGAGAAAGCTGCCAGTGTGAGTGTCTCTGAGGGAGTGTGTGTGTGTGTGTGCATATTTTGTATTTTGGGTCATATCTTTTCAATGTATTTGCTTTATGACATGTGCTTACTCATACACATAGGTGTATTAACCATAAATGGGATCATATTGTACATGCCATGTATTATCTACTTTTTATGCTTAATAATGAGTGCCACTTCAAGTGAATATTTCCATAACATTGGTTGTGTGAATCGGATCGTAATGAAATTTTTCCTGTGCATTGAAAATTGTATCAAAGAAAATTGACTTTTTTTGACAAAATCGATATATGTTTGTGCATTAAGAACATCAGATCACAAAAGAAATGTACAAGCAGAAATCAAACTGTACTGTTTAACCTCCTAAGATAGATATTCTTTTTTTTTTTTAAGATTTTATTTTTTTCCTTTTTCTCCCCAAAGCCCCCCAGTACATAGTTGTGTATTCTTCGTTGTGGGTCCTTCTAGTTGTGGCATGTGGGACGCTGCCTCAGCGTGGTTTGATGAGTAGTGCCATGTCCGCGCCCAGGATTCGAACCAACGAAACACTGGGCCGCCTGCAGCGGAGCGCGCGAACTTAACCACCGGGCCACAGGGCAGCCCCCTAAGATAGATATTCTTAATAGAGTGCTAATATATTCTATAAATGTTTTATCCCCATGTAATGCACTGGCATATATAAGTACCTTTGTGCAAATATATGCACAAAACACATATATATGCACAGTATAAATATACAACTATGCATATCTATTCTTCAACAACAACAAAAAAGGGACAACAGAATAATCTGCAACCTTTCTTTTTTTCACTCATGTAATCTTAGGATTTTTATTTGTATTTCTTTCATTATTGTGTTTGGTTTATCCTTTCATTGGTTTGTTGGGCACTTATATCTCTTTTAGTGAAAATTGCAAGTGACCCTTTACCTGTCTCTTACTAGTCAAAAAGAATTATTTATATTGAGCATGACCATGTAATTTATTGTTTGAACTGGGCATTTTTGAGTGAAAGGTACACTGTTAAACAATAGATGTAAATTGGGAGCATATCAAGCCATATGGTCACCTTCTGATATATCATGAACAGTAACTCAATGTCTGTAACATATTTTCCTTCCCATTTTATATTTCACTTCATTTTCTTGTTAAAAACAATATGGTTAATTATAAGTGATTGAAGAATACACTGGAGTGGAGTAATTGCCAGTCTACTGGGAGATTAGACAGAGAGAGCATTCAAAGCCCTTGAGGCCACAGGATGCAGCGGAAAAAGCTTGGGTTTTAGAATAATTTCAGGCTTAGAGTCCCTGGTTTGTAATTTACGTTATTGCTGACCTGATTCTATTGGTTTGAGCTCTAGGTTAGGAAGAGGATAGTAATCTCTATCTTGAATGTTTGTTTTCAGCATTAAAGGAGATGAAATATGAAATTACTATATATAGAATGAATTTGATGAATGTTCACTTCCATCTCCCAGGCCACCTTCCCTGTGCTTAAAAACCTGAGCTTGTGCCCAGGCCCCACCCGCCACTTCAGGGATCAGCCAGTGGATGTGACCTGACACCCAGAGCCCTTGGCAGAAGGGATGGGATTTCATCTCCTCTGTCATCTTCACCACCCAGAGGGCTTGTTGAGTGACTACTCCCAGGGCCACATTATCAGGGGAGTGTGATGGACCATTTCTCCAGCCCCGGAAGCCCATCTTCTGAAGGGAGGCTGCTCTGTGTCGTCTGGGGAGGGTGAGGGATGGACCCTCATTCCTGCCTCTTAACAGATATGTGACTCTGGAAAATTTGTTTACTCTCTGTGAACCTAAGTTCATCTGCTGTAAAATGGGAAAAGAATGATACCTTTTGTTGTTGTAGGATTGAATTGTTGTGTGGGGAAAATGAGAAAACTTTTTTTATAAGATTGGCCCTGAGCTAACATCTGTTGCCAATCTGCTTCTTTTTTTTCCTTCTTCTCCCAAAAGCCCCCTAGCACACAGTTGTATATTCTAGTTGCAGGTCCTTCTGGTTCTGTTATGTGGGACGCTGCCTCAATGTGGCTTGATGAGCGCTGCTATGTCTGAGCCCAGGAGCCTAACCAGTGAAACCCTGGGCTTCTGAAGCAGAACACATGAACTTAACCACTCGGCCACGGGGCCAGCCCCAAAATGAGAAAACTTAAAGAAATGTTTGGCACATAGTATGTGACTTCCACAAATGTTTGTCAGGCCCACCACGTCTCCTATCAGAAAAGAGACTGACATAAAACAAAGAGCAGTACTGTCAGAGAGAGCATTTGGAAATGTAGCGACAAGAAGTGAAATGTTTAAATAGTTACATAATGTGTGTAGTTGAGTGCCATTTCTGTGCAGTGGGATGAGTTAGCTGAGGAAGTCGAGGAAAGGGAAGACAGTCGTTGCACTATTTCCTTTTATTCCGTGTGATTTCCTGTCCCTGTTACTTCACTTTCTATTTGAACATCCAAAGAAACAGTTTTCCACCAAACCCTGGAAAGAGGAGAGAGCACAGGGGAACCAAGCATAAATAGCGGACCTCAGGACCTTGGATGAGTCACTTCCCCTGTGCTGTCACACGCAATATGACTGTAGTTAGGGGTTTGGGCCTCGGGTGCTACTATTTTCTGGTTGCATGACGTTTGGCAAATTGCTTAACTTCTCTGAACCCCGTTTAAAAAAATCTTTCAAATGGCTATTATAGCAGCAACAACCTCATTAGGTTGTACTGAAAATTTAGTGAGAAAATGTCACTTAGTAAAGCATTTAGTAAAATGTCTGGCAGTAAGTACTCAATAAATGTTATCTTCATGTTCCTTTATTATTAGCCTTCTCAAGCCAAGAAGGAGAAGGACAAAGGGCTCATGGCTGGGGAGGGATGTAGAGTATCATCTTAGATGACAAGGTTCTATGAAGATGCAGTATTAAAACACTTCGATCTTGTGCAAGGACTGACATATATATTAGTGAGACAGAACAGAAAAATAAGAAGCAGAACCAAGTGTGTAGGAACATTGAGTATTTGAAAAATGTGGCATTTCCAATTGCTTGAGAATTCATAGACAATAAGAATTGATGCTGGATCATTGGTAAGCTGTTCACTACACAGGAAAGGGAGGTCTTATCCTCATGCCATGTGATATAATGTGGAGGCCAAGAAATTAGTACACAATACCGTATATCCATCCAGAGTGATTCCAGTTACATAAAATGTATGTGCAGCTGGACCTGTATGTACATATATGTGGGTGTTTCTGGTTGCAAAGGGATGCAACAAACCATGAACACTGTTTATCAATGAGAGTGTGATTGGAGGTTATTTGTATATTTTTATGCTGTGCTTTTGATGCTAACCTAAATTAGCATGAATTACTTTCATAGTCAGAAACAAAACCTGTAAAAGCTTTTATAGTTAAGGAACACAAGGCAGTGTGATGGGCTGGAAAGAGAAAAGGCTTTGGGGTCATACACACTTTGTGTTCTCATCTCGGCTTCTACCCATTATCAGAGAGTCACCCAAAGGTAGGATACTTAACCGCTCTGACCTTCTGTTTCCCCATTCTGAAAAGGAAGAAAGTAATACTTTCTTTACAGGGTTATTGAAGTAATTGGATGGAATTATCAAAATATAGGTGAATCTGCTGTGCTTTACTCTCAACTACACCTGGGATCCCATTCCGACTGTTGTTGACTTCCACAAGTTTCTTCATCCCTCTGAACCTCAGTCCCTCATCTTTAAATGTAGTGATAATATTGATCTTGAAATATTATATTTGTCAGCTTTTAAGCACAATGTCATAGTAGGCACTCCCCCTAGGTAAGTATTTCCATGAATATTATACATACTTGTAATAGAAAATAAAGAGATGGTTATTTCTGACGTGACAGAAAAAGTAATGGTAATTCTTATTTTTTCCAAGTAATTCTTGCTTTCTTCTATTTAATTAAATATTGTATATCCTGAGAAGCCTTGATGCAGCCATTCTGCCCTGAGGAATTTATCTTACAGCAAAACTTGTTTCAAGAATTTCCTATTTGAAACAATGGTACAATCACGGTGATTGTGAATATATTTTTAGAACTCGTGTAAGATTTTCCATAGGATACATTCCTGAGAGTGAAAATTTTCAACCAAGGCATATGGCATTGCCAAATGCAGACTTAAAATGTTCAATACCAGTTTCCACTCCCACCAATGATGGTGAGAGCTCCTCTTTCCCCACAGTCACCCAATCAGTTAAAAAGGGGCTTATGTGCTTTAACCCAGCAATTCCTCCTGCAGAGATTAGTCCTGCAGGACAATCTGCACAGAGCTATGTATTGCAGGAGTTTAGCCCCTGGTTAAGGCAGAAGGACCAAGGGGCAAGAGAGTTGAGGATCCCTGAAGTAAAACAGTCGAAGTGATGGGCCGTGAACTCTAAGGTGGATGGGGCAGGAGAGCGCAGATTTAAGGGGGCTGATGCCCTGGGAGAAAGCAGAAGGGTCAGGTGATGCGTTCCCTGGTTCATCCTCCTCCCCAGAGAGCCCAGGGAACTCTGGGTGCCTGCTCCATGCCTGGAGCTGGGATTGCTGCCGTACACATTTTTATCTCCCTTAATCCTCACAACAGTTCTGTGAAGAGGATACTTTCAGTTCTACCCTCTTGATGAGGAAACTGAGACTACAACCGGTGAAGAACTGTATTTCATTGAATCTAAGACGCCATCACTTTTGAGACGCATGGTACCCTAGGCACACAAAGAAAGACGAAATGCTTACTGTTGTAATGGTAAGACACTAGTGATTGAGGTGTTAAAAAGTGAAACAAGTGTGTGTCAGGGTGGGTGAAATGCAGCAGCTTATGTAGAGTCATACATCCGTTCCGTGAAAAAACTGAGATTGGAGCCTATCTTTTTCTGATATCAAACTTTGCTTGACATAATACAAAACCTTAGTGGTAAATCAGACTTTTACAAATCAGGGAATGATTTTCTCCCTCTATTGTCTTATTGTGTGATAAAATGGAAATATTTATATTCATTTCTGACAGTTAGGTGCTAGTCCTTTCCCTCCTGTGTAGTGGTTGTATGACCTTGTGCAAGTCACTGCAGAACTGCGTGCTGCATTTTCCTCAGCCGTTAAGTATTAAGGGGATGGATTCTATCATCAGGATCACTTTAACTCACTTACATTTTATTATCTAAAATTCTCACTTGCCTGACGCTCAGCCTTATGTTGCTCTGGCTCCCTCCCATATGTTAATTATAGTACAATTTAAAAAGATTCACTTAATACCTTCTGGTCAAGGGCCAGGGTTGGTTGGGGTGGGGTGAGACGGTGGAGGATGTTCTCCTTGAAAGATGCCTGCAGTTGCCTTGTTAAGTAATGGGATTTATTCCTTCATTCTTCTACTTAATAAAATCCACATTACCGTATATGGAGTTTTCTTAATGCAGAACATGTACATACAGAAACCAATGGAAAGTGCAAGGATGTTGGAAATAACAAGCAAAAGCTGGTAGAGGGCTTGCCTATAAAAGACGTGGAAAGGTTACTAAACGTTAGAAAATAAATGGTTTTGATTGGGCTTTAAAATTCTAGTTGAAAAAAAAGCCGAGGGAGAACGCCAGCAAGGCCAAATTCAACAGGCTAAAACTTTAACTTCAGAATTTTGACTTTCATTTCCTTTTCATACCATATTTTAATAATGAAAAATATTGCTTGTCCTGTTAAATACCTGTGTAAATACAGACATGTAGAGTAAAATGGGAAAGTCTCCCTGTCTCTAAGTTTCTTTATCACTCTGGACTGCTAAGTGTCACCCTACAGAATTGATCCTCATAGGAGATTAATTGTTATTGTTTGCATTTAAATGCAGTTTAAATTTCCCAATGTGCATGAACACGGAGCGCCATGTTTTGCTCCTCCTAAAAATGTAGGGATCAAGTAGCTAAATGAACTAAAGTGAGACACAAAATGTCACAAATTGCACCTTGAGAAAGGAGGAGTGAGTAGAATGTTCTGGGGGAAAACAAATGGGAGAGCTTTGAAATATGAAATAAGGCTGTTTTTTATGTTTATAATGTGTGGATTATAAAGTGATGACATTGTTCACTATATGTGCCTTTCACAATTCAAAAAATAAGTGAGCATATAAAGTTAAATCTGCAAGTATCCATCACTTGCCAAGACCCTGATGTGCGATGCTATATATCTGTTTCTGCAGGCCTGCAGGTAAAAGCGTTCAGCTGATTCTGCTTTTATAAGGACTCTGCAAACTATTTCTTACTTAAAAGAGAAAAGTGGGGCACCATGTTGCCTCTGAATCACATGAAGGCATTTCTACCACTCGTAGCAGCCACTCAGAGAAAGAAGCTTCACACTGCTCCACATTCTACCCCTCTTTAGTCTAAGGGGCTTCTAGAAGTCCATTTCTGACCAGACCTGCAGGGTGAGGAGCAGAGGCCACCTAAAATTGTAAATGGTCAAGATATTTGATTCTTCTAGAACCTTCCATAGACTGTGTGGTGTCTTTTTCTTATTGGTTCGTACAATACACTACATATTCTTCATAAATTCTAGATACTAATCCTTTGATTATTATGTTTGTTGCAAATACAATTTTCTAGTTTGAGATTTGTCTTTTCACTTGTTTTAAAATGTGTGTTCTGATACATAAAAGTTTTACAGTTGTGTGCCACTTGATGACGTTTCAATCAATGATGGACCACATATACGAGGATGGACCCATAAGGTTAGTACTATGGAACCTGGGTGTGTAGCAGGCTATACCATCCAGGTTTGTGCTACGTATACACTATGATGTTCTCACGATGACGAAATTGTCTAACAATGTATTTCTCAGAACACATCCCTGCCGTTAAGTGATGCATGACTCTATATTTTATTTTACTCTAATTATTAGTCATTTGCTTTATGGTTTGTACTTTTTGTGTCTTCTTTTCGAAAGTTTTCCTACCCCAACGTCAAAAGTTAATCCCTGTATTTACTTCTAAATGTTTTAAGTTTGTTTTTCACATAATCTTTAATCCACCTGGGACTGAATTTTGATTGGTGTGAGATACAGACACAATTTTATTATATTTTTTTACACTTAAATAAACAATCGTCCCAATACCATATGTTGAATAACCCATCTCTTCCCGTTGACTTGATCTGCTACTTCTGTCATAGATTGAGGTTCCATACGTGGACGGTTCTGTTGCTAGGTTCTCTCTTTGGTTCCAATGGTTTATTTATTTATTTATAGGGTTGCCAGATTTAACACATAAAATATATATCCGTTGTTTATCTGAAATTCCAGTTTAATTGGGCTTTCTGTATCTTATCTGGAAAATCTATTTGTTTGTCCCTCTGCCTATATCACACTGTCTTAATTACTATAGATTTCTAATAGGTCATGGTCACCAGTAGGGCAAGTCTCCCTACTTTGTTCTTGGCTTCAGGACTATCTTGGATTCCTGGCATTGTTGCTCTTCCCGACACACTTTCAAAACAGCTTGTAAATTTTTTGAGACATTTTATGGACTAGTATAACGTCAATTTTTATAAATGTTTCATTTACAAAATGCTTGAGAAGAATTTGATCTCTCGAATTGTTAGTGCAGAATCCTATGTCCATTAGATCAAGCTTGTTGATTTTATTTTTCAAGTCTTCTATATTTTTACCGATTTTTCGCCTGCTTGATCTATCAATTCCTGAGAAAGGAATGTTAAGAACCCTCACTAGAATGGTAGATTTGCCAATTTCCCTTTGTAATTCGTCGATTTTTGCTTTTTAGGTTTTGAAGCTGTGTTATTGGAAGGCATAAAAGCCTAAACTGTGATACCTTCTAGGAGAATTATACCTTTCATCATTCTGTACACTGAACTTCATTATCCATAATAGAGCTTTTTGCCTTCAAGACTATTTTCTTTTGACAGTAATATAGCTACATCTGTTTTCTTTTGTTCATTATTTTCCCCGACATATCTTTTTCTGTCCTCTTACTTTCAACATTTCAATGCTGTTACATTTCAGTCGTCAATCTTGTTAACTCTGTATATCTAGAATTATTTTTCCTTTCTGTGCCACTATATTTTAGATGTATCTCTTGTAAATTGCATGTAACTGGACTTAAAAAAGTCAATGAGATATTGTCTTTTAAAAACTGGCTGGGTTAGTTTATTTCTATTTAGTATAATTTCTTATATATTTGGATTTATTTATACCATTTTATTTTGCCCTCTCTGTTTTCCTGCCTTTTCTGTACTCTTCTTTTTTTCTACTTTCATGGAATCTTTTGGATTCTTTTAGGGTTTTTTTCCTCTTTGAAATCCTTGGTTTAATTCTAATCCTTCGGAAATATAACTAACATTACTTTAGTCATAATAATTAAGATTTTTCTTTTAATTTTTTTGCAGTTTGCTCACTTTATTTTAAAACCAGAAAGTCTGCACAGAGAGGAAGGAAAATAACAAAATGTTAGCAATTGCTGTCTTGTTTTTAAATGTTCCTGTGGTTTCTGACAAGTGCTCTTCTCTAAGTATTTTACCAGCCTCTTCAACTCAGAACTGATCTTAAATGCGGTCTATATTTTTCAACTCAAGTTATTGAGGTGTACTTTAGATATAGTCACTCCGACTCTTTTTAGGTGTTAAGTTCTATAAGTTTGACAAGTGCATATGGTTGGCATCCTCCGTCATAATAGAGAAAAAAAAAACATTTCTACCATCTGGTAAAGTTCAGTTGTGTCCTTTTGTAGTCACTTCTGTCCCCCCTCGCACCGGTCCCTGACAGCCTTTGATCTGATTTTTGTCCCTGTAGTTTAATATTTTTCAGAATGTCATATAAATGAAATCGTATAGTAAATATTCTTTCTTTTGGGCGGAGGGGTCTAGCTTCTTTCACTAAGCATAATTATTTTGAGATTCACTGATGTTGTAGCCTACATCAGTACTTTATTCTTTTTTTATTGCCAAATAATATCCCATGAATGAATATACCACACTTCGTTTATTTATTCAGCAGTTGGTGAACCTTTAGGGTTTTTTTTTTTTCTCTATTGTGAATAATGCTGCCATGAACATCAGTGTACAAATTTTTGTGTGGACTTATGTTTTCAGATCTCTTGGGATTGTGTCAAATCTGTAGACTGCTTTGAGTAGTATCGCTATCTTAACAATATTAAGTCTTCTAACCATGAACAAGGAAGAGATGTCTTTCCACGTATTTAGGTCTTCTTTAAGTTTTTCCGGCAATGTTTTGTAGATTTTATTGTACAGGTCTTTCACCTCCTTGGTTAAATTCTACTACCTAGAAATTTATTTCTAGGTACTTTATTCCTTTGAATGCTATTGTAAATAAAATTGTTTTCTTAATTTCCTTTTCAGATTATTCTTCGCTAGTGTATAGAAACAACTGAATTTTGTATCTTGATCTTGTACCCTGAAACTTTGTTGAATTAGTTTATTAGTCATAGTAGTTTTTTGTGGATTCTTTGGGATTTTCTGTATATAGCACCGTGTCACGTGTTAGTAAAAATAGTTTTAATTCTTCTATTCCAATTTAGATGTCTTCTTTTATTTCTTGCCTGATTGCTCTGACTGGAGCTTTCAGTGTTTTGTTGAATAGCAGTGATGAAAGTGGGCATCTTTGTCTTGTTACTGATCTTAGGGGGAAAGCTTTCAGTCTTTCACCATTGAGTATGGTGATAGCTGTGGGGTTTTCATAAATGTCCTTTATCGTGTTGGGGAAGTGCCTTTCTATTTCTAGTTTCCTGAGTGCTTTTATCTTGAAAGGTGTTCCATTTTGTCAAATGCTTTTTCTGCATCATTTGAGATGATCATGTGGTTTTTTCCCCTTTTTTCTACTAATGTGGTACAGTACATTTATTGATTTTCTTTTGTTGAATCACTCTTTCGTTCATAGGATAGATCCCACTTGGTCATGGTGTGTAATCCTTTTACCATGCTGTTGCGTTCAGTTTGCTAGCATTTCGTTCAGATTTTTTTTTTTTTTGAGGAAGATTTGCCCTCAGCTAACATCTGCTGCCAGTCCTCCTCTTTTTGCTGAGGAAGGCTGGCCCTGAGCTAACATCCACGCCCATCTTCCTCTACTTTATATGTGGGACACATACCACAACATGGTTTGCCAAGCGGTGCCATGTCTGCACCTGGGATCCGAAACGGTGAACCCCGGGCCGCCGAAGTGGAACGTGGGAACTTAACCGCTGTGCCACCGGGCCGGCCCCTGGGCCCCTATTTTGTTGGCTTTTGATCTTTTTAAAGTCATTGATGGGGAGCCGGCCCAGTGGTGCAGTGGTTAAGTTCGCGCGTTCTGCTTTGGTGGCCCAGGGTTCACCAGTTCAGATCCCGGGTGTGAACCTATGCACCGCTTGTCAAGCCATGCTGTGGCAGGCGTCCCACATAAAATAGAGAAAGACGGGCACAGATGTTAGCTCAGGGCCAGTCTTCCTCAGCAAAAAGAAGAGGATTGGCAGCAGATGTTAGCTCAGGGCTAATCTTCCTCAAAAAATAAATAAATAAATAAAGTTATTGAGGCTTGTCTTGTGGCCTAACATATGGTCAATTATGAATGTTCCATGTGTACTTTGAGATGAATGACAGCAAAATACAACACACCAAAATGTATGCAATGCAACTAACGTACTTTAAGAGGGAAATTTATAGCTGCAATTACATTGGAAGCTCACTGTCTTCTTTTCTCTGTTTGTACTTTCCCATTCCCCAGAGGTAAACACTGTTAAAATTGGTTTCTACGAGTCCCATTCTTTTTTTAATACTTTCATTACCAATGACTACATCCCTAATCAGAATGGATCTTATAATGCAAGTGTCCTTGTCTCCCTTGCTATTGTCACCCCACCTTATGTTTTTGAGATGCTCTATGTATTGATTCCTGTATTATATTCCATTCATGCTTTACCACTATGCATGATTCCAATGTACGAATATACCACAATATATTTTTTGTGTCCTATTAATGTACATATTCCCCCTACAGATTTATTATCACAAATAATGTGGCAGAGAATATTCTTGTCATTTGTTTCCTTGTGCTCACATGTCAGCTATTTTCTAGGTTGTGTACAAAGAGTACAATTGCTGGATCGTTACGTAAGGATCACTTTCAGCTTTTCTAGAGAGTTACTAGGTGTTGTCATATTGTTCTCCAGAGTGGCTCTACATCCACCAGTGACACACGTCAGTTCCCCTTGCTCAAATCATGCATTTAAGGAAGTTTGCATTTCTGATTCCAAATATGGGCCCTGGACTCAGCAGATAGGGGAGATGATAATGGCTCTGTCTCCTCGTAGCTGAGTAAACCTGAGGAATCTGCTTAACTTCTCTGAGCCTCACCTTCTTGATGTGTAAAAGCAAATTCTGATCCTTACCTCAAGAGAGCATTGTGAGGAGTTCAAGAGGAAACCTTTGTAAAGATCCCAACACGGTATTTGATACATCAATCACAATGTCACTATATGCTTTCTTCTCATCCCAGTAGCTCTGATTTTTAGCAAGGATGTTGTTTCTCAGTCTCAATAGCATTACTATATTTTAGTAAATATTTGAGAATGTAAGAAGAAGGGAACCACCCACACTCATCTGTATTACGTAAGAATTTCAGTGCCATGTCTGTGATACACAGTGTAAAGGAATCGGGCTGGGGAGAAAGTCCTCACCCCTTTCTGTTGAATAACTGTGATTTTTCTATCTTCTGTTGGTTACCTCTATGCTCACATCAGGCATGCACATGACCTAGGGGTCTGGAAAATTCTTAAAACTCCAGGAAGAGGTGACTGGATCTGCAGGGAGTTACACTGGAGAGAGATAGGAGCACTTTCCAGGTCCCAATGCCTGAGCCTTTGAAGGGTGAGTTCCTTCCCCTGCTGTGACCTTCACCATCACACAGGAGTTCACTGAGCGCTCGTCACACTCCACAGCTCCAGTGACCAAGGGGCTTCCAAGAGCACGGTAATGTTTCACATGGTCCAGGTCCTTGTGGAAGTTATGGTGACCTCTGTAGAGCCTCCTTAATCTATAAAGAGAAGGAAGGGCTCACTGGAGTCCTCAGAGAATCCTCAAAGAGGAGCTGGGCTGGTACAGTGGGCAGGACTTATGGGGGCTGGATGGGAGGGAGGGGGCGGGGAGTCCAGCTTGACTGGTGTGAGAAGTGGGGGCTCCCAGGTGGACAGACAGGGCTCAGAGGTACCTGATTGGACACTCCAGGGGTCTGAGGTCATCCAGGTTTAGGGACAATTGTAGGATTATTATTTATTTGATTCTCTGTGATAAAACATGAGCTTCCAGGAAGTCTGTATGAGATCAAAGACTCACCTGACCTACAAGGTACGTGGCTAGAAGCATGCTCTCCTGCCACTACGTCATCACCTTTTTTGATGTGAGTTAGGGTGTTAAGAACAGCCAGACACCACTTCTCCCTGTTTTATTTTATTTTGGAGGGATGTGGGACAGTGTCTAACCTGGTCTGCTCTAAGTCTGAGGTTTCTTCCCTAAGATATAGCCACTGCAAGGGTGAAGTGTTCACATCCAGCCACTGGCTTTCTCCAGCACAAGGGTTACAGGATGGTGGGATCATAAGAAGCAGTGCCTGGAGGGGGATTCTGTGATCATTAAGGGCATGAAGCCATTAAAGCTTTATGAGCAGTCAGATAGGGTCAATGGAATCCATATTTAGGAAGAGAAGCAGCAGTTATGTACAAGTGTGGGAGGTGGGGAATACAGACGGGGATCCCAGGGGTGAGGGTATCTGATCAGTTCAGAGACAAGTTCTGGGACAAAGTGTTGGATCAGAGAGTGATACACAGCAGCCAGAAGTATTCCGAGGGAAGGCACACAAGATAGTTGGAGATGAGGGATGGAAAAGGGCATCATCGGGCCACTCCGCCTGGAGTCCCTGCAGCTGCTTCTGGGGCACCTTCCCCACAGAGGCTCCTTCACCCACCCCCACCAGCAACTTTTGTAAGAAGTGCACCTCATTGTAGATGTCTATCAATGTGATGCCTTTGTGCTTGACAGGCAGGAGGAGATGTGACATATGGGAAATAATGCCTCTTTGTGAAGCTAAGCCCATGCGACTTCCTCAGCCCCAGCCTCCCTGCCACCCTATCTGTGTGCCAGCAGAGTGTGCCAGGGCCCAGGGAAATGAACAGAGCAGCTGCTGCCGGAAGCTCCTGTCCAGGACTCCCATTTGCTACTCTCTGTCCTAATCAGTCTTCTCACATCGCACGTCCTACCTTATCACAGACTGTCTACCTGCTCCTTGGTACAGTCATCTGCGGTGGACTCTCTCCCTCATAGATCTGTGATCAGATGGAGACCAGATACTGAGAAGACAATGATAGAAATTAAGAAAGTCTGCATTGCCTCCCGTTGGCCAACCAATTCAGGATCATCCTGCTGTTGGTGTCCTCTAGCCAACAGGCCGCCAGGAACACACCTTTAACCAAAAAAACACATAGAGACAGAGATTGGATTGATGATTACCAGAGGGGAAGGGGGGAGGGAGGAGGGCGAAAGGGACAATTAAGCACATGTGTGTGGTGATGGATTGTAATTAGTCTTTGGGTGGTGAACATGATGTAATCTACACAGGAATCGAAATACACAGGAATCGAAATGATGTACACCTGAAATTTATATAATGTTATAAACCAATGCTACTGCAATAATAAAAAAAAGAAAGTATTATAGGATTTGGGCTTGTGTTAGGTGATTTTGGAGAGGGTTCAAGGAAATGGGGGATGGCTGTGGATTGAATGCTGTCAGGAAATGAGAGTAATTCTGTGATTAGGTATCTTAAATTTTTTTCTGGATGGAGAGCATAGAGCAAGTTTAAAGGTGTAATTGGCAAAAAAGCACTAGTCACTTATATTATTCAGGAGAAGAGGGTGTTTGGTCATTTTTGTGATTTGCAAAGGGACCTTGTTCTTTGTCTCACTTCATCATGATCATGAGTGGCTTTGACTGATGTTGGTGTTCTGTGAGACGGTTTATGTTCAACAGGAGAACACCACAACCCAGCTGTGAAAGCCAGGCCACTTCATAGTGGGGGATGGCTGCAGGGAGGACAAGGTAAATTCGTGAGACCGTCTGTGTTCTTAAGGCTACAGACAGGGAGTGCTGGACTAGACAAAGCCGGGTGTAGATGAAGCCAGTGAGGATGACCAGACCAGTTATACAGTTATGAAGACCCTACATAGTTTTGCTCATGTGAGTCGAGTGCGTGGTGAGCAAACTTGGGCTCCACTGGGCTAGAAGGAAATGAAACCAGGGCTCAAAACCAGATCTGCCTCACTCTCGTGCACATGCTCCTGACCACTGAGATTTGGTGCCATCCTCTTTTACAGATGAGACCAGCACAGGGGAAGGGATTCCTCTCAACCAGGGGGAAGGGGTATGTGTTTTGTGTGAGCAGGTGAGACAAGAGGTGGATCCTAGACTGTGGCAGCCAGTTAAGGCTGAGGACCTGGTTGGAGTAAGTGAGGTGTGGTGTTTATGCTCATACACTGCACTGTTGCACACACCTGGGATTTCTACAGGGGAAAGCTTGTCTCGAATCAAGTTTTCAACCTTTTTCTTCTCATGCTCATTATAGTACTCAATATACTAAAGTGAGAGTACATCATACTTTTGCCGGTAGAAAGTCAATTTCCTTTCCATTGCGAACATTCACCTCTGCACTTTAACACCCTGCACTTGGCAAAAGCTTGCTTTGTATCCAGCCATATTTATTTTGAGAATGTAATGTGTAGTGTTTAAACTGTGTCTTGGTGCATCACCAAATTAGTCAGATTCTAGAGTTTTGTCCAAGTTGACTATGAGTATGTGTGAAGGCAACTTAATTTTGACTTCAATTTCTGCGGTCTGGAATTTGCATTACCTGTAACCAAATATGTTGCTATATGGACTTTAGTTGTAATTTCCTTTAAAATGAGGCTCTTTAATCTGCGAAAACAAGGAACTCTGTTCCTTGAATGTTTCTGTCCGATTTTGCCTATTATATTCTGGCGATAGTTCATTTTCAAAGATAAGTAGTATATAGCTTTCCTTCTCTGTTAAAAAAAAATCTGTGTGATACAGTTTAAAATAGTAGAAATGAAGGCAAAAGAATTGCTCAAAATCATCACGGCAAATTGAAATTAGGTTTTAGATAGTGTTCAAGTGTCAGGAAGGGAACCCCAAGAGTTATCTGTTTGTCAGTGGGTTGTGGGGTTGCTAGTTATTTGTATTTTCCCCTCCATCCTTGAGCGTGTTTTCCACACTGTTTAAACTGAGTATGAATTCCTGTTATGGTCAGAAACAAGCCCATAACAGTACTCAATGGGAAGAGTGAGGGCTTTGGGGTCAGAAAGTCATGGCTTTCAGACTGGGCTCTGCCGATGCCATATAGAGGAGTAGGGCACTAAGTGCCCCCCAGCCTCAGGCTCCCTACTCAGGGGTTGAGGAGAGGACCCTCCCTCAGAGGGCCCATTGGCATTTGAAGAAATCACAAAGGCAGTGTAGGTCACACAGGTGCTTTGGCCTCAGCCATGCCTGGGACGTGAGGCTTGGTTTCCTCATCTGTAAACAGGGAAACACCATGTGGATCTTGCAGGTATGCCAAGGGTTAAATGTTGTCATGTAGACTAAAAGATAAGTCGGCGTCATATTATGCACACAGTTAGTGAGAACAGAAAGAATGATGACATCTAACTAGGAGTTAATGGAGATTTTTGCTTATTTTAATTTCTTTCCTCTTTTTGAAATTCATTTGAATATTTTGGAAATGTATTTAAAACAGTATTCTACAAAGTAAATCGTTTAAAACATTCAAAACTGCAATTCTACTTCTAGAAGGTTTATATGGTCTTTGCCATGGAAAACTGTGTCTGCTAAAAAGAAGAACCTGTCATCTCAATACTCTCCCCGGATCTTTTAGAGGAGGAAGCATCAGTCCACAGCTTCTCTGAAGTACACGCCCTAGTTCTTCTCTACGGAACAACTCTGGGGTTCCAGTGCTGACCTGACCTGAGTCCCAGGCACCCCCCTCATAAGTGGAAGAGGCAAAGCTTCAGATAAGACATTCGAAAGCTCTAGAGTCCTCATTCCATTGTGTGGATCCGCAGCCCATGAGAAATTTTGAACTCACCCTCATTGGACCCCTCACAAATGAAAAAATATACCTGAAAATGGGGAAGATGGTAGAGTTACTACATGGTTAATGTTAATCAAACCATTAGGGTGTATCTGAGGAGACTTCTCACAGGAAGTGAGGTTTAAACTGAGTCCTGAGGGGTAAGGAGGCACTAACCAGAGGAAGAGGGGAGTGAGGAGCTAATCTGAGACCCTAAACAGATATAACAGTCAGGAAATACTCTGTAACCTGGCTCATCCCTGAGGAAATCCTGTGTGGAAATCCACTACCCGGCAGTTGGGCATGTCCGGAAAACTGCAAAACCTAACATCACAATTGTAGAAAGTGTCTGAACTTTTTCTGCCCTCTTTGCTCTGATCCCAGGCTTGTAACATGATTTATGTCTGTGCAAGCATGGGAAAGAAGAAAACTGCTAAGTAAAGGGATTTGATCATGACTTTGTTTCACATACTCTTTCACCACTGCAGTACAAAATAACTTTTAATAGATGTTTATTTTTCCAAATAACATTTTTCATTGGAGAAAATCAGAAATTGAAGATTAGTATCATCTAGTGATAAGATCCAGAATGGTGGTGGCTTGGACGTCATTGCGCAGGGAAGGAGGGGCCCCATCAGAAGGAATTTTCTGGAAGTTTACTTGGCAAATAAAGTGAATCAGATAGAGTCCACAGACATTAAATCACATTAAATCATGTGACAGGAAGTTTTCTTTATCTTCCTCTAGGATATAAAAAGCTTTGTGTGTGTGAGAGAGAGAGAGGGAGAGAGAGAGAGATAAAGTTAAAAAAATACATATGTATAGTTAGATACATACATAAATGCCTGTATACAGATACATATTTTGTAAAACTTTCTGTAACTCTCTTTTTAAATTATGTATATGTGTGTATGTATATTGAATATATATATTTTTTTCATGTGGAGATACATTTTGACAATATCCTTTTTGTGATCAAATCCCCAATCGGGAATATACTGCAATGTTATAAAATTTTATCTCAGTTTTTTTCTGATTTTAAAATTAATGTATTTGTTTCAGAAATAAATGCAGTGAACTCATTGGTGAAAAAGTTTTTGTTATATTTCTTTCATCCTATTACATAGCAAGGTGTCCATCCTTGGTAGTTTATATTCTATAGGTACTTGTCTGTGTGTATAGTACTATATAGGTATGTTCACATGAACAGACATATTGTCCCTCTAAATTTTAATCACTATATACAGATATATAGTGTGTATATATTTTCTATTTTTAATGTACTTTTAATTTATATACATTATATTTTTTCGTTCTTCTTTAATCTTATATGTTTGACTGTGATGCAGAGTTCTTATTTGAATTATTTCACTGTAGACTTTGAATAACATCCTTTTGGCTATTCAGATTTACTTATATATTAAGATTATTAAATAACTGCCTGCAAAATAGTCTGAAAATCTTTTCCCATAATTCACATTTCCTTAAAGTTACCTTTTAGTTTTGTTTTTGGATAGACAAAGTCTTTTTTGAATTTTCCTTTAATTTTTCTAAATAAATTCACAATGTAGTTCACTGTAAGAAAATTGGAATCAATTAACATTCATTTGCTGCTTATATAGTTGTTGAAAAGAAACTTTGTGACTCTATTGATGCTATGAGTGTTGAGGATTTTGTCAGGAGAGTGTGTGAAATGGTGGATTTTGGAATCAAGTTTGGAAGGTAAAGATGTTTATGAAAGTGATAAGTAGGAGGAAGGTAGAATTTAATGTGAAGAAGAACATTAGTAATGAGAATGAAATGTTAAAAATCTCTGAGGAATCTTGAAACTTTCATTTCAGTCTATGTGCTTTTCTGTCTTTGTTATTTCACGTCTTAGTTGAACATTAAAGAAAATTTCCCATTAAGTCTGAGAAAGAAATGATAGGCACGCTGAACAGAAGACTGGAATCAACATACCTAGGCCCCAGATACCAGACCCGTCACTGATCGTAAGACTTTCCATGAGTCACTTGCCCTGTGCTGGCCTCTGTTCTATACGCAATAATCCTCTATACAGAAATAAGTCTGTTCAAGTGTTGCCTTCTTCAGTGAGAACTTTTATGACTACACTACTTCAAAAATTCAGCACCACAGGCACTCCCTATCCCCTTTCCCTGCGTTAGTTTTTCCAAAATAAAAGTGACAGCAAAAACTTACGTAGTGCTCACTCTTAGCCATGTACTAAGTGCTTCATATGTACTAACACATTTATTTCTCACATCAAAAGAGGTACTGTTATTATTACCACTATTATTATCATGTTCTTCTATTAGATGAGGAAAAGTAGACACGGAGAGGTTTAAGTGTGTTCCCTAGGGTTACAAAGCTGTTACGTAGGCAGAGCTGTGACTGAAACTCATCATCTTGGCTCCTAACTCCCTGCTCTTAATTGTTACCCTGTTGCTCTTCTCCAAAGCACCTACTCCATCTCACATACTCTACATTTTACTTCTTGTTTACTGTCTATTATCAACTCCACTCTACCATGAGCTGCGTAAAGGCAAGGATGTCGTTCATTTTGTTCATGATTATATCCTGAGGCGGAGGCACAGAGAGTCCTGTAGCCATCAAGTCGAACATCTGGTATGAATATAGCAGCCCCAGTTTTCTTATGCCTACTGTTTTCATGGTACGTCTTTTTCACTCCTTTTACTTTCAGTCTATTTCACCTTTACATTTAGACTGGATTTTCTGTCGGTAGGGTATATTTCCATGGAGCCAACCTAGCACGTTAAGACAACCAGTCCTTGAGCCTGGGAGCCCACAAGACTTCCAGATGGGAGGCTTCTTGGTGTCATGGATCAAGATCCCGGAACTCCTCTTCTGTCTCCTATAGGATGGATGACCCTGTGTACCTCACTTGGGTTATATGTAAAATAAGACTAACAGCATCTTTCTCACAGGATCATGGTGAAGGGAAAATGAGAAAACCCATAGAAAGTGTCTGGCATGTAGCTGGCCTGCAAAAAATGTTGGTCCAGGCCTTAGCCTGCTTCCTCTATCCTCCCATAAAAGGGATGCCTGACACCATAATTGTTCTGGAGTGTGTCTGGAAATCTAACCATAAGAAGGAACATGAACCTCTTCATGTTATGAATGAGGACCAGGGGTGACTCTTCTGAGGGTGTTGGGAAAAAGAGAGGAAATCTCCATATCTCTGTCATCCTCCACATAGGAGTCTGTGGTTCTGATCATTAGTGTGGGGTCCCAGAGTTTCTACACACTGTTCTGGCCTCTTGATTCTGACTCCAGAACTCTTCCATCTGCCAAGCCTCTCAACACGGGGTCAGAGAAGATACCCAATGCATGCCAATGCCATTTGTATGTATCCATATACAAATGCCTTTGCATATACACGTACACACATATGTAGAAATCCTCACAATACAAAGAACAAGAAAAGAGTGGCTATTGCTGAGTAGGGGTAGTGATCATGATTTTTCTTCTTTCTGATAATTGTCTCTATTCTACACATTTTAAAATTTGTGTACATTTCCCAAATATAATGTAAATATGTTTGAAGAGTGTCCCATCATTTAAAAACTTAAAATGTGCAGAACCTCTGAACCTATAATAACATTTCTGGCAATTTGTCCTTGTCCTGTTTCCAGGTTTTTGCTTGATGAATAACATACATAATGCCACTACATATCTCATAGTGTGTGATTTTTTGAACAGTGGTTGGACTAGAAGGAGGATGGGGTGAAAGAATTGAGGAAACTAGCAGGAGAGTTGTTGAAGCAATGGCCCATCATGGCATTGAGGCTGCCTAATGGAGGGGGAGGGCTGACATTCAGTGAGATCATGGGGGTTGAGCAAAGGGAGATGCCAATCTGGAGGTTAATGTTAAGATCAGCAAGAGCACTGGCAAAAGAATGAGGAGCCAAATTCGTACTGGCGTTAGTTTCTCCCCGGGACTTTCCCTCCTGCAGGAACACCATTTTCTTTTCTCTGTTTAATCACAGGGCTGGGGAAGGCACTTAGGACCTCAGAAGGCTGAGGTGTAAGGAACAAGCAGAGGAGTCAAGAAACAGAACACACGGCTTCTGCCTCTTTGGTTCCTGAGGGAACTCCGACTGCCTATTGTGTGCCAGGCACAGTGGCTGCTGTCTTATCTGTGCTGTCAGTTTTATCGTCTACATTCTTGTGATATGAGGGATTATCACCTGAATTTCCTGGGTGAAGAGACTGGGGCACAAATCGGTGATTTATGTTGTCTGGAATCACACAGCCTCTAAGTGGGTAAAAAGAGATGAGAACCAAAGTCCTTCTGACTGCCAGTCTTATGTTCCTTTCAGGATACTGTGGAGCCTCAACTGTAAATGCCAAGGTTATAAATTAGGTGATATAAACGTACTGACTGACTGTGCAGGGTAACGGATACGCTTTATTTCTGATAATCAGGTCCCAGACTTCTCTCTCTCTCTGATTAATTAACTGTATCATCTTGGACGGTTCCTTAAACCTCTCATTCCCCTGTTGAATTACACATAAAAGCCCTGAATCTGGGGTGGGTCTTCAAGTTTCCTTTGAGTTTTTTTGTGTGTGGATGAGGAATACTGGCCTTGAGCTAAAATCTGTGCCAATCTTCCTCCATTTTGCATGTGGGACGCCACCACAGCATGGCTTGATGAGCAGTGTGTAGGTCCATGCCTGGGGTCTGAACCCGTGAGCCCCGGGCCGCTGCAGCAGAGTGTGAACTTAACCACCAGGCCAGCCCCTTTCCTTTGAGTTTTTTACATCAGCTTTATGTTTCACTGTCTCCTCCTTTTGGCAATGAAGGAAACAATGTGCAGGGACTCACTTGAGAACATCAGGTGTGGACCTTTTCTAAACTAAATCTTACCTCATGAGCAGATGTGAGGTGAGAGGTTCTAGTTGAGGTGGGTTTCCAAGATCTGGATCTGATTCACTCCACAGCAGACACATAAATACAAACACACACATGCACGTGCACACACACATCCCAATGGTGGTGTCAAGTGTAAGGAGGAGAAGAGAGGACCTGAATGTGTGAAATATGTGACAGCCAAGTCCCTCCATCGGGAGAGTCAGTTATCTGGAACAACCTTAATGCACCTCCACCTTCACCAAGCCTGAAGTCCCTTAGCTCTCCTGCCTGTCTGTCCAGCTGTGTCTGTAGGGGAGGCATAAACTGAATATTTTAGTGCAGTGGTGACAGGAACTTTAGTTTCAGCGAATGCACAGAGCAGTCAGCCTGCACTTTGCATTCCTTTAATTCTCTCAATTGTTAGAAAGTTTGAAAAACTTCTCAAACATTCGATTGCCATTTCTTCTTCTTTGAATGATGTTTTTATTCATTGCTAATTCCTTTTCTTTCATTTACTTTCCTTTCCCACCATTTTACTGCCTGATTGGATGTTAGACACAGTTTTCCAATGAGCTGGGGATGGAAGAAGCAGCGCATTCATTTTACAAATATTTGTTGAGTGCCCACTTTGTGCCAGGCATTGTTCAGGGTCAGGAGAATCAGCAGTGAAGAAAACAGATGCAAATCCTCAGCATCCTGAAGCTTATATTCTACCAGATAATCACTTGAAATTTTGGAGAATTACTCACGGTGTTCAAAAGGGAATTCACTGGCACTGTTCTAGATGCAGCAGATATAGCAGTAAACAAAGCAAACAAAAATCCCTGCCCTGCTGGAGTTGCACTGGGAGTCACGCTGAAAACTTGACCCTGGTGGACCCAGTACTCTTTGAATTGAAAGTTCAGTGATCGAAACCAGGGGGCACGTGTGCTCATTTTTAAATTTATATTTTTATAAGTTTATTGAGATATCATTCACATATCTTACAATTCACCCATTTAAAGTGTACAATTCAATGGCTTTTAGGATATTTACAGATATACGTAACCATTACCACAGTCAATTTTAGAAGTTTTTCATCACCATAGAGAGAAACCCTGTACCTTTTAGCTATCACTCTCCTATCCCCTCATTCTCCCATAGCACTAAGCAACCACTAATCTCCTTTCTAGCTCTGTAGCTATGTTTATTCTGGATGTGTCATATAGTTGAAATCGTACAATATGTAACCTTTTGCGTCTCGCTTCTTTCATTTAGCATAATGTTTTCAAGCTTCGTTCATAGAGTAGCGTGTATCAGCATTTTTATGGCTGAATAATATTGTATTATATGGATATACCACATTTCATTTGTCTGTTCATCCCTTGATGGACATTTGTGTTATTTCTACCTTTTGGCTATTACATATACTGTTGCTATAAACATTCATGTATAAAGTTTTGTTTGAACACCTGTTTTAAATTCCCTTGTGTATACATCTGGGAGTAGAATTGCAGGCCATGTGTTCATTTTTAAACCAAAGCAGATATTACCTGTGCATAACGGATCAAAACAAATGGACAAGCAAATAAACAAACCTGTTTTCAAGGTATTACCAAACAGCTGGAAATGAGCAAGGACCAGTAGGGAGTCTGGACAAATGAAATATCTGAAATTTTGAGACAGGGCATTTAGCAGTTCAGTTAATGCTTTCCCATGGTTCACAAATAAAAGTTACAAATGTAGAAAGCAGCAGGAGTTGCTTCTATTACCTACAATCCAAATCCATTAAATTCATTCCCTAAGCTTTTAGGCACTTAGAGTTATATTGAATATTTGCAATACAATTCTTGTAAAGGCATAAAGCAAATGACTCTGAAACCAGGCAAAGGCTGTCTTAGAGTGTCCTAATCCAGACTAATATCTACCTCTAAAAGTGAGCTGGCACAATTGAAATGCTGTCTCCACGTAACTTTACTCATTGGGTCAGAGAAAAATATCACAGCCACAGGTAATTTGGCACTGAACTGAATTTATCCAATATGTGTTATCTACAAATATCCCATTGTGACCTCCTAACAGGAATATAATCCTTTTTACCTTGTTTTTTTTTTTTTTGCTGAGGAAGATTTTCCCTGAGCTAACATCTGTTGCTAATCTTCCTCTTTTTTTGTATGTGAGCAGCTGCGACAGCATGGCCACTGACAGATGAGTGGTGTAAGCCTGTGCCTGGGAACTGAACCCGGGCCACTGAAGCTGAGTGCACTGAACTTAACCCCTAAGCCATTAGGGCTGGCCCTATAATCCTTTTTCTGATAAGAAAACATCATAGCACCAAATATGGCAAATGAGAGTTTATTATATCCTATCAAACATTCTTCCAACCTGTCATTAAATAGTTGCTTCAAATATGCTTGTACTTTATTTGTTTAAAGATTCTAGAATGTGCATATTTATCATATTCTCCTCAAAAAGGCTATGTGGCACATTAGTGATGTGACATGGAAAAATTTTAACCCCAGGAAGCCTAAACTCAGTGGGGGCCACGTCGGTAATGTAAATAATGGAAACAAGCATATATATAAAAATCATGGGGAGAGCCCTTGTTTCCACAGGTAAATGGTCTTCCTCCGGTTTTCTTGAAATGAACAGTATTCTCAGTCTTTTCGTCCTCCACTTTTTATTGATTAAGTGAAGACAAGAAACATTTCAGTTTTCTCTTTACTGTAAGAAAAGCAATAGCAATAATAGTAAAATAAAAACTAACATTCTGTGTCGGTGTGGAGAGCCATACAATAGGGAGTGGTAAGAACTGTGGTGAATGGCTAGGAGACTGAGCTCAGCTCCAGCCAGTTGTTTCCTTGAGGGACTGTAGAAATGTAGGCCTGTGTGGTCAAACCTTATTTTTCAAGACAAGCCGGGGAGCTGTATTTATATATGAAATCTTCCAATTTTTAGATGTTGGTAACTGTTTAAAAAGTTAAACATTATGTGGAAAAAATTGTGTCCCTCAAATCACCAATTTTTGTTCTCTGTTGTAAACTAATATTAATTGGAGGAATATAGGACATCTAAAACCAGATAAGGTAAAATCAAAAGACTAGAGACAGATTTTATTAATATTTCACAGTAATTTTCTTTTTGGTGAGGAAGATTGGCCCCGAGGTAACATCTGTTGCCAATCTTCTTTGTTGCTTGAAGAAGATTGTCGCGGAACTAACATCTGGGCTGATCTTCCTCCGTTTTGTATGTGGGATGCTGCCACAGCATGGCTTGATGAGACATGTGTATGTCCGTGCCTGGGATCACAACCTGCGAACCTCGGGCTGCCAAAGCAGAGCACGTGCACTTAACCATTATACCACTGGGTTGGCCCCCAAAATAAATTTTAATAAACAAAAAGTCAATTAGAGAATCAGAAGTAGAAAAAGAAAGGGAATGAAATTAAGGGCAGAAACACAAAGAAGATGACCTTGCATGCTTCTTCCAGACACAGGAGATGAGAAGAGTTTTTTATTGCTTGGGTTATTATGGAGATTAATGAAAATATTTACCAAAAAGTCAGAACTATTGAGGGCAAATGTGATATTCAATGAGAAAAATGGAGACACTATGGCTGGCCCCTAGAGCCTTCCTAAAATAACATTGATTCTCATTTTTGACCTGCCATGAGTAGTGTAAATATCACTTTCTTGTGTCGTACAGGACTCTCAGTTTACAGGCTCTTGTATAATGATCACAGTCCTCTTTTTGGCTTGGAGTGATGGTCTGCATTTCATAGATCAGGAAAGCAAGAGCATAAACCATGTTACAGAAAAAGGACTAGGAATAAGTAACCTTTTACTCATGCGAATCTCAATTACAAGTTCACACGGTGAAGGCGGAAATGTCAACTGGATGTCTAGAATACAGAAAGTCAGCACTAGTCTTTGCTGAGCCTTGAATATTACTTTAAAAATCCTATTGATATGAAAGACTCAGGGCACCTTTTGCCCTCATTTATAAAGTTTTATCTGACAATACATGGACATTGTTTACAAAGAGGGAACCCTATTTATCATTTGACTCAAAAAAAACCACCAGTTCAAAAATCTCGTTGTCAAAACTAGGCAGGAAGCTTACAAAAATGTAATTTCCTACCGAATGATTTTTCTCAAAATTATATATTTTTTAATGCAATCACCAATGAAAGATTGAATGACAGTATATTTGCTTGTGGGTAATATAAATTCAGACCATACAAATTGAGAGCAAGGTTAGGTTGCCTTCATTCCTATTTAAGGAATGTTTGACAAAAAGAACACCCAGTCTCACTGTGAATGCTATCTATTAAATTCTCAAAATAAATATGGCTGAATAAAAAGTATCCTTGCTTTTCCATTGAGGCAATCCATTTTTATGCAGTGGAAATGGAAATCACTTCGCAGAAAGCATGAGTACAGGGTGTTATTTTAAAGTGAAGAGGTGAATGTCCACAATGAGAAGGCAATGGACTTTCTACTTGAGAATATGAACTTATACATTTGGACGTTAAACTGAGAATTCCAATTTGATTACCTTCTAGCACAGTGATGCCCAAATTTGCTCACTGTGCACTCAGATGAGTAAAACTATGTAGTACCTTTATCTCTGTATATCTGGTTTATCGTCCTCATTGACTCCGACTGCATCTGGGCTTTGTCTACTCCAGCACTCTCTGTCTGTCCCCTTGAGAATACACACAGTTTCTCAGGTTGGCCTTGCCCTCCACCCAACTATTCTCCGTCATGAGGTTTTGATTATGTGGATGATTGTGTGGTGGGGTCGCGGAGGCAAGGGGCAGTGAGTGACCTTTTTGATTTGTCCCCAGCCCTTTCATCAATGCAGTGTTTTTGCAGATAGTCAGTTAATTGTATCTTTATTACCATATGTACATATATACGATATTTTATTGTATGTACATGTAAATGGAAAATAATAACGAAGGAAATAGATCTTGCTAAGTAACAAAAAGCCTGTCTAACAGGATTTTTCATGGAGAATATCAGATAAACTATAGAAAGTGTTTGGCACATTCTAAGCCTTTAAGAAATGTCATAAATTTTATTCCCAGAGTCCTCCCTTATGTAAGTGAGGGGATTTTGAAGTAAAATAAATAGCGTAACTGTAATAAAGAGCATGTGAAAATATACACACGAGACATGAAATGCACACACACTTATGAGTTTTGGTACTTCCTTGTTGTAGTACATGTTTCCTGATGGAGCTGGGAAGAGGAAAGGATGGTTGTGCCATTTCTTTTTATTATTTAGTGAGTTATCCTGTTTGTTTCTTCACTCTTTAGTTTTAACAACAGAGAAATATACACACACTCACTCCACACGTAGAAAGGAATTGTAGTCATCTTTCTCCAAGTGAATATGTCCTGTGGGCAGTTGGAAATGAGAATCTGGGCATCAGAGAGCAGAGTGGGATGGACAAAGGGGCTGGAGCCAGCAGTGTCCCACATATGTGTGCTGAATAAATGAATGGTTATGAGACACTCAGCTTTGGGAGTCATTGACAAATGAAACTGTAAATATGCTTTAAGTCTTTATATTATTTTTTCAAATATATTTAAGACTATTCATTTCATGTTGTCTTTATCTCCCTTTGCAAAAATTTATGCCTTTCCTTTGCAGCGAGTGTTGAGATAACTGCCACCTGCTGGTCAGAGCCGGAATTACACCTCTCAAAATCTTCAAGAATTTGGGAAGAAAGGGGCCTTAGGTCTGACCCGCCAAACAGGGCTTGTTAGTGGGTTGAATATCACAGGCAGGCCTTCCTGCAGAATCAGATGCTGCCTGGTTCTCTGAGCTTCTGGAAGGAAGTTCCACCCTTGACTCGTGAAGAGAAAGCTACTAATGTGAGGGTCTCTGAGGGAGTGTGTATCTGTGTGTGTGTGTGTGTGTGTGTGTGTGTGTGTGTGTGGCTATTTTTGGTCACATCCTTTTAGACACATTTGCTTTATACATGTACCTACACATACACATAGGTGTATTATCAACAATAACTGGGATTATATTGTGCATACATCATGTAATCTGATTTTTTTTTAACTTAATTGACTGTGAATTCCTTTCCAGGTGAGTAGATTTATATGAAATCATTTTCTGGAATCAGATCATAAGAAGTTTTTTCCTGTTTTCAAAAATCTATCTCATTTACTTTTCTCAATTATAAAACTAATGCATTTTTGTAATTGATAGAAATCAAACAACAGAGATATGTATATGTGGAAAATGAAATGATCCTGTATCTTTCTCCTTTCCCCCTGCTGAGCTATCCTTTGCTAATGGTGAAAAGCACATTCTGCAGATGCTTTTCTCAAATATATGCATACAAAATACAGGCAGATGCACAATATGTGTGAGCAGATATACACACATTTTTTTGTGAGGATGGCATTACAGCAAACCTTATCATGCAATTTACCTTTTGTAGTTGAGGACGAAATTACCAGAAATTTTATTTGTATGTTTATTGTTAGATATCTTTTCATAAGTTTAATTGCATTCCTATAGTTTTCTATAAGATTTTTAGTTTTCATTTAGTTCTTTCTTAGTTCAGGAGAGTTCTTGGTATACAAAGTGTTTCCCGAGGTATATGTGGACAATTTTCCCTCCAATTTTTCATATATCTTTTTTTTAACTTTTTATTAAGATTATGATAGTTTACAACCTTGTGACATTTCAGTTGTACATTATTGTTAGTCATGTTGTAGGTGCACCACCTCACCCTTTGTGCCCTCCCCTCACCCCCCCTTTCCCCTGCTAACCACCAATCAATTCTCTTTGTCTCTATGTTTAATTTCCACCTATGAGTGGAGTCATACAGAGTTTGTCTTTCTCTGTCTGGCTTATTTCACTTAACATAGTACCTTTAAGGTCCATCCATGTTGCTGTGAATGGGACGATTTTACCCTTTTTACGGCTGAGTAGTATTCTATTGTGTATATATACACCATATCTTCTTTATCCAATCATCAGCTGATGGGCACTTAGGTTGCTTCCACGTCTTGGCTATTGTAAATAATGCTGCAATGAACATAGGGGTGCATGGGACTTTTGGAATTGCTGATTTCCAGTTCTTTGGATAGATACCCAGGAGTGGGATGGCTGGGTCATAAGGTATTTCTATTTTTAACTTTTTGAGAAATCTCCATACTGTTTTCCATAGTGGCTGCACTAGTTTGCATTCCCACCAACAGTGTAGGAGGGTTCCTTTTTCTCCACAACTTCTCCAACATTTGTCACTTTTTGTTTTGGTTATTTTTGCCATTCTAACAGGTGTAAGGTGATAGCTTAGTGTAGTTTTGATTTGCATTTCCCTGATTATTAGTGATGGTGAGCATCTTTTCATGTGTCTATTGGCCATCCGTATATCTTCTTTGGAGAGATGTCTGTTCATGTCCCTTTTCATATGTCTTTTACTCTTTAAATCTCATTGATTTTGATGAAGAAGAAATCAGTACAGTTCATTGTCAAGGTTTATAAGGAGTGTTTTCAAAGTATTTATTTCTGAGTTAAGGAATTAATCAAGATTTTATTTTACATACTGTTTCATAACTTCCGTTCAAATTAGAATTTGTTCATTTTGCCAAATGAGTCTTTTTTCATTGGAAAATAAAGTTAAAATTGGAGGCCAGTGCCATCTGGTGACCAAATCCAGAACTGCAGTTTGACATCACTTTTTAGCAAGAGGCCTAGGAAGGAGGAAGAGGGAAAGAAAGAGGGAAGCCCACAGGAGGAAACTCTCCGGGGTTTCTATGACAAAGGGATTATTATGTGGTGATGAAGACAGAGCCCGTTAATAGCAACTCCTGTGACAGGAAGTTTTCTTTGGCCCTTCTCTCAACTTAAAGGAGTGCACGTATGTGTCTGGTGATAAATATAAAGCTGTGCGTGACCTTTTTATTTTACAATAGGTTTAACATCCATTAATGTCCAGAAAAATATTTTCTCAGCATTAGTTTTATAAATAAAAACAGGACTAGATTTATCCTCTACTGTCATAATTTTATCTTAGTTATTTTTCTAAGTAAAAATCAATTTACATGTTCCCCCAAGCCCTTGGAAAAACTTGGAGATGCATACATTTGCAAGAGGAATGATCTTGTATCTCCCCTCTTCAGCGTCTTTGTCCTGCCTCAAAATAACCACTCAATATATTTGTAAATATTCTCCAGATATATTTGTGTGCGATTGTTTATATTTTAAAATATGATATATGTATGTTCTTATGAAAATATATATTTCTCAAAAGTCAGATCATATTGTACCTTAAGTTTTGTTTCTTGTTTATATATTTTTATATATATATATCTCAATCCGTTTATTACGTTTCTTTAATTTTTGGTGTGGTTGAGCAATTTTACATATGTTTGATTGCCATTAATTTTTCTTCTTTGAATTACCTGTTGGGACATGTGCACATGACTTCCAGTATTCAGATTTCCTTACATGGAAATTAATGGCATATTAATTATGTCTGTAAATTATGTTGCAAATGGATTGTGTCCAGTGCAGTACCCTCCCTCTGCATAATCCTGTATCTACTTTCTTCCTCCCCGCACAGACACTTTATGGATGCTCTCCTGGGAAGGGGTGGTCTGGCATCCATGCTGGACTTATCACTACTTAGCTGCGACTGGTCCCTTCTGCCTTCAGGGAGGTGACAATCACTGGTACCCACTGCTTTCTTCTGAGATCCAGGCCACTGCTCTAGGGGCATTACATCTGTGCGCACTGTGGCCTCTTTGCTCTGATCCCAGGCAGGACTGTCCAGCTTTCTCAGCACAGGGCTGTAAGCTATTTAAATACGGTAGCTCTTAATATGAATTACATATTTTAAAATAAGAAAGAAGAAGGAAAAGCAGTCATTTCGGAATAGGGGTAATCATTATTTTATTGAAAAGAGTATTCCATAATGAGCATTTGAAAATAACATTTTGGGGATTTTATTTATTTTGCCAAATTAACAGATCAGGATATTAATCCTTTGGCCTGGACTCCCACCTCAACCAGAAAATAGTTATTATTAATCACTACATGCATATTCTGTTGATTTTTTCAGTATATATCTTAATAAAATGCACAGGTATTTGTGAAAATACAAAGGCATATTCTTTCACAAACACGTCGTCACTCTGTGTGTGATATTCACCTGTGTCACTTAGTATGCGAGCTCATTTGGTATTTCGTCAGTTACACGATCGGGTGTGTTTTTAAGTGTTTCATTGGGCATTTGTATTGCTTTTAATGTGCATTCTTTGTTGTAACCTTTGGCTCATTTCTCTCTCGGCTGAAGATAAACCCCACATCTGCAGTACAGGTTGCAAATGTTTTCTCCCACCTTTTTATGTACTTTATACTTTGAAATTTTGCTATACAAATGGTGTTTTTGACCACCGCACAATATATATATATATATATATATATATACCACACAATGCATATATGTGTATATATTCAGATATAAAAACAGTAAAGCTCATTGTTAAAGAGAAACCCTAAACAATACAGTTAGCTTCATTGACTGCCTGCCAGCATGACAGAGCTGAAAAACATTGACACTGTATAATTCTAGATTTTGAGTTACTGAGCATTAATTTGCAAGGTTCTTTTTCCTGGGGAAAGTTGCCTAACTTCTCACGAGTCCTGTACCCTGATCTAAATAATGTCAACAATGAACAGCGACTTGAATAGCAGTAAGGATTAAATGGGGTAAAGTATAAAGTACCTATTGATTAAAGTCCTTGCGTAAATGTCAATAACCTTTTCTCAGGTCACCCTCCGGAGAGAGCAACAGCCCTGCTTTCACCTCAGCCTCGCTTAACACCTCAGAGTCCAGCTCGACCATCGTGGCACAAGGTTTCATCTCTGTAATCAGTATCGTGTTGAGTGAGTAACCACGTGGACACAATTCGAGGAGAGTTTAAAACCATTAGTTCTTAAGCTTTGGAAGCCCATTCTTGAAAAAGGAAACCGATGGTATATTGTGGGGAGGAAAGGAGAGAGAACCCCATTCCTCTCTGACTCGATGCATGACCCTGGAAAAATATAGTATCTGTGGGCCTATCCGTGATTATCCATAAAATGGGGAAAATGACGCCTTCCTCACAGAGCTCTTGTGAGAAGAAAAGGAGAACATCTATAGAAACGTCTGGCACACTGTAGGACTTGGACAAATATTAGTACTGCCCAGTCTGTCTCCTCCCTCCCGTGAGAGATAAGACTTATAAATAAACCAAAGCGCATATCTGTCATAGAGAACATTTGGAAACATAGCCAAGGAAGAGAAATGTACAAACATTTACCTAGTGCATGAGCTTTGTGTCATTTCTGTGTTGTGGGATGAATTAAGCAAAGAATTTTGAGAAAGGGAAGAAAAGAATTTGCTTTTATTCCAGGTGATTTCCTGCCCCCTTCTTGTACCTTCTAGTTTGATACTGGAGGAGCAATTTTCAACTGAGTCTCAGAAAAAGAGAGCATATATGGGAACAAAGTAATAAAGGTCTGCTGGACAGAAGACTGACTTCAGGAGGCCTGTGCCCACTCCAAACCACAGGACCTTGGGTAAATCCCTTCCCCTGGGCTGGCCTCAGCCCTAACACAAAAGAATGCTCGGTACGTAAATGGTGGTTCAGGGCGTAGGTTTGACCTTGGGCGCCTTTAGTTGCAGGATGCATAATCTTTAGTAGGCAGTTTTCTTTCTCTGTCTCACCTTTTCTCTTGTGTTAAGTGGGAATCGGGATGGTCCCTGCCTCTTAAATTTGTAGTGAAGATTAAATGAAATACTACACTGAAAGTACTCAGCGCAGTGCATGGCCTCTTCAGCGCTGAGTATGTGTTTACGTCATTCATTGTAATTACCATTATTCCTCCTAGCCATCCAAAAGGAGAGTCATGAGGATGGGATTCACATTGCCAGGTAATGCAATTGTTCTGTGGTGCTGTAATTTCATCACTGTTGGGAACAGACTGGTTGACACACAGACTAAGGGAAGACTGTAGAAAGCTCATGAACGGACCAGATATATACATGATTTAATATGACATGGTTGTGGCATTTCCACAGATGTGGATTAAGATGCATTGTTCAATCCATGGGACAGGTACAGCTGTAAAGGTTTAATAAAAATCAAAGTCAAAATGATGGATGCATGTCATTATACATTTGTCCAAACTCATAGAATGTACACCACCAAGAGTGAACCCTAAGGTAAACTGTGGAATTTGGGCGATTATGATGTGTCCATGTAGGTTCATTAGTTGTAACAAATGTACCACTCTGGTGGGAGATGTTGATAATGGGAGAGGTTATACATGCGTGGGAGCAGGGAGTATAGGGGAAATCTCCATACCTTCCCCTCAATTTTGCTATGAACTTAAAACTTCTCTAAAATAATGGTCATTTTAAAAAATCGAAGTTAAATACTTTCCCATACCATGTGATTTAATATTAAAAAATCAAGACAGTAATAATATAAAAACTTCATATATGATACCATGGTTCTATGAAATGTTGATGTAATGTATATAAATATATGTGCACATATGCAAGCAAATTGAAAACAAGGAAACGGAACACAAAAAATGTTAAGTTTATTTTTTTCCATTGATGGTGGGATTGCTGATTACTGATGTTTTCGTTTCCGTAGTTAACTGTATTTTAATCATTTGGTAAAATGAATATATACTACGTTTATGATAAAAGAAACTTCAGCCCCTAAATGCTTTGTTTGTTACTTATCAAACATATCAAATGTACAAAATTTTATAAAAATCTATAACATGAACATTTGTGTACTCTCTACCCAGATTAAGCAATAAACTTGACAAATGCTTGGAGTCCATCTCTTAATTGCACCATCCTTCCTTCCCCCTTAGATGTAACTAATAGCCAGAATGAGGTGTTTATAGTCTCCATAAATTGCTTTATACTTTTACTGTGAATGAAAGCATCCTTAAAAAATGTTACATATATATTTTTCCCACTGTAGGTGCCCTTATCTTCTATTTGATAATTTGGTTTAACATTACATTTTTCAGATGTATATATGGCCTAAATTCTATAGGTCTGGAGCGTTAACTTTTACTGCTATATATTATTCCACTGTAAGAATGAATCATAATGTATTTTTTGGACCACTGTTGACGGACGTTTTGTTTTTTCCTACAGTTTGCTCTCACCAAAAATGCTGAAATGAGCATTATTATACACGAGGCCATGTGCCTCAAGTGCCGTGTGTCAGATATTCTCTAGTTCCTTGCTACTCAAAGTGTGATCCATGGAATAGCAGTTTCATCATTACATGATATATTAGTCAGGGTTCTCCAGGGAAACAGACCCAATAACGTGCGCACGCGTGTGTGTGTATGTGTGTGTGAGTATACATATATTTATTTCCTTTTTTATTTCAATTTTATTGAGACATAATTGACATAGCACTGCATAAGTTTAAGGTGTACAGCAAAATGACTTGACTACATATATTGTGAAGCGATTATCATGATAAGTTTAGTTAACATCCATCCTTTCATATAGATACAAAAAAAGTTTTTCCTTGTGATGAGAACTTTTACGATCTACTCTCTTAGCAACTTTCAAATATGCCATACAGCAGTGTTAACTATAGTCATCATGTTGTGTATTACATCCTTAGTTCTTATTTATCTTATAACTGGAAGTTGGTACCTTTTGATCGCCTACCTCCAATTTCCCCACCTCCCACCCCCTGCCTCTAGTAACCACAAATCTGGTCTCTTTTTTGACAAGTTTGTTTATTTTAGATTCCACATATAAGTATCATACACTATTTGTCCTTCTTTGTCTGACTTATTTCACTTAGCATAGCGCCTTCAAGGTCCATTCATGTTGTCACAAATGGCAGGGTTTTCTTCTTTTTTATGGCTGAATAGTATTCTGGTGTATGTATATACCACACTTTCTTTATCCATTCATTTGTTGAATGACACTTAGGTTGTTTCTATGACTTAGTTATTGTAAATAATGCTGCACTGAACGTGGGGGTACAGACATCTCTTTGACATAGTGATGTTGTTTCTTTTGGATGTATACCCAGAAGTGAATCATATGGTAGTTTTATTTTTAATTTTTTGAGGAACTTCCACGTTGTTTTCCATAGTGGCTGTACGAATTTACAATTCCACCACTAGTGCACAAATGTTCCCTTTTCTCCACATCCTCGTCAGCATTTATTATCCCTTGTTTTTTTGATGGTGGCCATTCTAACAGGCATGAGGTGATATCTCAGTATGGTTTTGATGAGCATTTCCCTAATGATGAGTGATGTTGAGCATCTTTTCATGCACCTGTTGGCCATTTGCATATCTTCTTTGGAAAAATGTCTATTCAGGCCCTTTTCCCATTTTTTAATTGGATTTTTTTTTGTGATTGAGTTGTATGAGATCTTTATATACTTTGGATGTTAGCTCCTTATCAGATATATGGTTTGCAAACTTTTCTCCCATTCAATAGATTGCCTTTTCATTTTGTTCATGGAAACTTTGCTGTGCAGAAGCTTTTTAGTTTGAGGTAATTCCATTTGTTTATTTTTTTATTTTGTTGCCTGTGCTTTAGGTGTCATATCCAAAAAATCATTGTCGTGACTCATGTAAAGGAGTTTTTCCCCTAAGTTTCCTTCGAGAAGTTTTATGGTCTTAGGTCTTACATTTAAGTCTTTAATCCATTTAGAGTTAATTTTTGTTAGTGATGTATGATAGGGCCTTAGTTTCATTCTTTTACATGTGGATATCCAATTTTCCCAGCACCATTTATCAAAGAAACTATCTTTTCTCCATTGAGTGTTCTTGGCTCCCTTGTCAAATATTAGTTGACTGTATATTCTTGGGTTTATTTCTGGGCTCTCCATTCTGTTCCATTGGTCTATGTGTCTGCTTTTACGCCAGTACTATACTATTTTGATTACTACAGGTTTATAATATAGTTTGACATCAGGAAGTGTGATACTTTCTGCTTTGTTATTCTCTCTCAGGATTGCTTTGGCTATTCAGAGTCTTTTGAGGTTCCACATAAATTTTAGGATTGTTTTTTCTACTTCAGTAAAAAATGCCATTGGAATCTTGATAGGGGTTGCTTTGAACCTATAGACGACTTTGGGTAGTATGGACATTTTAACAATATTAACTCTTCCAGTTCATCAACACCAGATACCTTCCCAATTATTTGTGTCTTCTTCAATTTCTTTCATCAGTGTTTTGCAGTTTTCACTGTAGAGATTGGTGCTATTGTAAATGGATTGTTTTCTTTATTTATTTTTCAGATAATTCATTGTTGGTGCATAGAAATAATACAGATTCTTGTATGTTAATTTTGTATCCCACTACTTTTCTGAATCCATTGATTAAACAGTTTTTTTGGTGGAGTCTGTAGGATTTTCTCTATATAAAGTCATGTCATCTGTGAATAGAGACAATTTTACTTCTTCCTAATTCTGATGCCTTTTATTTTTTTTCTTGCCTAATTGCTGTGCCTAGGACTTCCAGTACTATGTTGAATAGGAGTGTTGAGAGTGGGCACCCTTGTCTTGTTCCTGGTCTTACAGGAAAAGTTTTCAAACTTTCACCATTGAGTATGATGTTAGCTGTGGGTTTGTCATATATGGCCTTTATTACATTGAGCTATTTTCCTTCTATACATAATTTGTTAAGAGTTTTTATCATGAACGGATGTTGAACTTTTTCAAATACTTTTTCTGCATCTATTGAGATGATCATATGGTTTTTTCTTTCATGTTATTAATGTGATGAATTACATTTATTGATTTGCATTTGTTGAACCATCCTTGTAGCCCAGGGATAAATTCCACTTGGTCATGGTGAATGATCTTTTAAATGTGCTGCTGGATTCAGTTTACTAGCATTTTGTTGAGAATTTTTGCATCTATATTCATCAGGGATATCGGTCTGTAGTTTTATTTTCCTGTAGTGTCCTTTTCTGGTTTTGGTATCAGGCTAATGCTGGCCTCATAGTTTGTGAAAGACTGGCGTTAATTCTTCTTTAAATGTTTGGTAAAATTCACCAGTGAAGCCATCTGGTCCTTGGCTTTTCTTTCTTGGGAATCTTTTGATTATTGATTTAATCACCTTACTAGTAATTGGTCTGCTCAGATCTTCTATTTTTTTCCAGATTCAATCTTTGTAGGTTGTATGTTTGTAAGAAATTTTTTCATTTCTTCTGGGTTGTCCAGTTTGTTGGCATATAGTTGTTCATTCTTTTCTTTTTTTTTTTTTAAGTAATTGGCTCATGTGATTTTAGAACCTAGCAAGTCCAAAATCTGCAGGGTAGGCTGCAGGCTGGAGCTGGAGACCTAGGGAAGACCTGCAGTTCAAGTCTGAAGGCAGCTTGCTGGCAGAATTCTCCCTTCCTCTGGGAAGGTCAGTCTTTTTTCTATTTAGGCTTTCAACTGAGTGGATGAGACCCCACCACATTATGAAGAGTAATCTATTTTACTAAAGTCTACTAATTTAAATATTAATCTCATGCAGAAAACACCTCCACTGAAATATCTATAATAATGTTTGAACAAATATCTGGGTACCATGGTCTAGCCAAGTTGACACATAAAATGAGCCATCACACCTGGGATCCTGTTGCAATTGCAGAATTTCAGGCCCTGTCACGGACACTTGCTCTCCTCAACTCCCAGAAAGCCCTCCCACCGTTACTTCACCATGTTTCTTTGATGCAGCTTAGGGTGCTAAGAACAGCCAAACACCACTTCTCTTTGCTTTATTTTATTTTGGTGGAGGTGAGGATAGTGTCTAATGTTGCATGATCTAGGTCTGAAGTTTATGCCCTGGATGAAGTATTCTCATCCAACCACTGCTTTTCTTCAACACAGGAGTTACAGGATGGGAGGATCATAAGGAGCAGTGGCTGGAGGGAAATACTGTGATTATTAAGTGAACGATATCGTTAAAGCCTTATGAGCAAGCAAATAGGATAAATGGAATCCATATTTAGGAAGATCAGCAATTATGCACTAAAGCTGGAGGTGGGAGCTACAGGCAGGGATCCAAGGTGTAAGGGCATCAGTTCAGTGACAAGTTCTGGGACAAAGAGCTGGGAGTGGAGAGTACCACACAGGAGCCAGAGGTATTCCAAGGGAAGGCACAAGTTAGTTGGACGTGAAAGATGGAAAAGGGCATCATCAGGCCACTCCCCCTGCAGGTCCTGCAGCTACTTCTGGGGCTCCTTCCCTGGAGATGTTGAGTCTGATGGGGGACAGGGAGAGGCCCGCCACTCACCACCACCAGCATCCTTTGTAATAAGTGCACCTTGTTGGCGGTGTCCATGAACTTGATGCCTTTGTACTTGATGGGCAGGAAAAGAAGGAACATACAGGAAATAATGCCTCTTCATGAAGCTAATCCTACATGAATTCCACAGCCCCAGCCTCCCTGCAACCCTATCCTTAAGCAGAGTGTGCCAGGGCCCAGGGAAATGAACAGAGCAGCTGTCAATGGATCCTCCAGGCTGGGACTCCCATTTTATGCTTTCCCTCCTAATCAGCCTTCCTATCTCACACTCCACACGATCAACACACAAATTAACAATGTCAAGAATAAAAGAAAGTTTTTACTAGACATCCTACAAAAACTTAAGGCACAAAAAGTGAATGTTATAAACAGTTTTGTGTTAATGCATTTGATAACTAAGATGAAATGGATACAAAACTGCATATGATTCTATATATATGAAATGTGTGTACATACATACTTATGTATGCATATATGATGAAATTGTTCCAAATGACACTAAGAAATTGATGTTCTAATTTCCATCCTCAGAAACAATGTATAAGAGTATCTGTTGCCACCATCTTCAGAAACAATCTTGCAAAGCACACATTTTGCCTCATTTTACACTTCCAAAAACCTGTCCAGCAGGACAGTTTGCACAGAGACCTCTGTATGAGGAAGAAGACAGCAGGGTCAGCATTTGCCCAGGTCATGGGCCCTAGGGAATTGAGGGAACCGGCAGGAGAATGAGTAACTGGAAGACTGTGGCATCTGAGGTGGCTAGGGAGGGAGCCCGAGGATGTGGAAGCCTGAGGGTGTAAAGAGACGAAGTAGACGGGCCATGCAATGGTTTCCAATGCCCCTGCCCATGAGGGAACTCAGACAGCTCGGAGAGCCTGAGTTGAGCCAGACAGTGCGACTGTTTGCTAACGTGTGAGACTGCCTCTATTCCTCAGGCTGCGGCTGAGAAGTGTGCACTGTGGTCTCTGTACTCTAGGTGAGAAGGCCGAGACTAGACGTTGATCACTGAGGCACCACACAGAATAACATGGAATTATTCCTTATGTAACGGCAATTATCCCCTTAGTTCATATTTGTAAGACATGCACGCGCCAATGTATGGATCCTTCATGTAAATATACGTAAAGAATGGAAAAGTGGCAAGTGGTTGGAAATACCGGTAGTACGTGAGACCCAAAAATAGAGGCATAATTTGTAAACAGGTGGTACCTCACCTATGTCATCATTTATAAGATTCTGAGTTGAAATTTGTTATTGCTGTTATTTTCATTTCAAAGCTTATGCCTGCTTGTCGTCTAAAGTGCAAACGTCACAGAAGTGTGGAAAATGAATTGTGTAAGTGTCTCTTTCAACTCTTGCCTGCAATTCTGAACTACTAATTGCTAGTCAATGAGAAAGGTCGCACAGAACTGACCAGAACGTGAGATCACATGCTATTGTTGTTTGGAAGTGAGAAGGAACGACTGAACCTCCTCAGACACATGGACCTGGAGCACCTGGTGTCAGCTCCCTGAGAAAGGCACTGGGCAGACAGGCTGGCTCTCCCTCCCTCTCAGGTGCTAAAGTGACATCCCTCCCACAGGCCACCTTGAGGAAGGGGGAGGGGGCGGTACAGTGCCTGGATGAGAAGACAAATGGAAGCATGGTGAGAGGTGTGAAAAGGCCCATTTCCCATTCCCCTGTGTGCAAACCATAAAATTGTTCGTGGTGTGGTCTTCGAATACATTCAAATGATGGGGAATAAGAAGTCAAATATGTGAGTCCTCAGCTTCCTTCCTTTCACAGCCCTCACCAGGCAGAAGGCATCCTCTGCGAAGCCCCTTTGTGCCAGGTCACATGCTTGTTTCTGCGGGCCTTCAGGCAGAGCAACTGACTGATTCACACTGCCTGCAAAGACCAATATCTGGAAGCAGCGTGTGTCCCTTCTCACAGGATTTACTGACAAACTACCTATGGACTCAAGCCTGATGTGTCTGCTAGGGACTGCCAGGGTGAATGGGGGGCAGGAGGAGAGGGCAGGGCCTTTCAGTCCTGGACCCATTGGCTCACGGTTGGGGCAGGGCAAGAGCGATCCAGGACACACAGCATACAACGTGCAACGTCACTCTTTATTATGCAAATAAACAGCAATCGTGAGTGGGGAAAATACACAGAACAACTGACCCTTCAGGTTGTTATGCTACCCGGCCTACAAGTTAACTTTGCCTTCTCAGTCAGCCAGGCCTCCCACCCCAGGCATGGGCATGGCCGTAGGCTGCAGAAAAGAGAAACAAAGATGACGTGGATGAAGGCAAAGACGCGATCCAAGGGCTCCTTTCAGGGGATTTGTTTGAAGGCCTCCTCTGGGATCTTGCCCCCTGTCTGGAGGGAAGGAGTCAGGACGTCAGAAGGGCCAGCTCCCTGAGTTTCATTCCCAGGCCACTGGGCTCCACCATCCTGGCCTTCCTGAAGGCCCAGAAACATCCAGCTTTAACCCACTTGATTCCCAGACCTCACCTTGAGCGTAGTGAAGGCCTGACCAGCTCTGGTGTAGTTCCACTCATTGTCCTGAAGGCACCTGGAAGGGGAGAAGAACAGGTGATCTCCATTAGTATCGCAGTACAGACACGCTGACCACGCAGTGCCACCGCTAAATCTATGCCACGTTTTTGCTGGGACGCATGTACCAGAACGAGCACTATGAGTAATGATGAAGAAAGACCCAGGGAAAACCCAAATGTCTATCACTAGCATTCAAAACTGAAAAACAGAGCTGTGCAAAAGAACGAGGGAGCTTAATATATATTGATAAAGATGTTCAAGAAAAATAACAAATGAAAATTTTAGAAATACAAGTTTCCAATCATTTTTTATTGAGATATAATGCACATACCATTTTAAAGTGTACAATTCCATGCCTTTTAGTATATTCACAAGATTGTGCAACCATCACTACCTTCTAATTCCAAAGTAATTTTATCATCTCAAAAAGAAACTCCTTAACCATTAGAGATCACTCGCTATTCCTCCCCTTACCGCAGACCCCGGTAACCACTCATCTGCTTTTGGTCTCTGGATTTGCCTGTCTTGGACATTTCATATAAGTGGAATCATACAACATGCGACCTTATGTGACTGGCTCCTTTCACATAGCATGGTTTCAAGGCTCATCGATGTCATGGCATATATCAGAACTGTGTTCATTTTTATGACTGAATAATATTCTACTATATCGATGTACCAGATTTATTTATCCATTCACCAGCTAAAGGACTTTCGGGCTGTTTCCACTTTGTGGCTGTTATGAATAATGCTGCTGTGAACATTCCTGTACAAGTTTTAGAGTGAACGTATGACCTCATTTCTCCTGGTAGATACTTAGGAGTGGGACTACTGGGTCACATGGGAACTCCATGTTTAACCTTTTGAGGAACTGCCAAAATGTTTTCCCCAACTACTGCACCATTTTACATTCCCACCAGTAATACACGAGAATTCCACTTTCTCCACATCCTCACCAACACTTGTTATCATTCGTTTTATTGATGAAAGCCATCCTACTGGGTGTGACGCGGTAATCCACTGTGGTTTTAATTTGCATTTCCTTAATGACTAATGACATTGAGAAGTTTTTCATGTGCTTCTTGGTCATTTGTATATCCTCTTTGGAGAAATGTCTATTCAGATCTTTCTCCATTTTTGTAATTGATGTAACATTGAGGTTATAATTGATTATAACATTGTATAAATTTCAGGTGTACATCATATTTTGCCTTCTATATAGACTGCATGGTGCTCCCCACCAAAAGTGTAGTTTCTGTCTGTCACTGTACACATATTCTCCTTTACCTCTTTTGCCCTCCCCCACCTCCCTTTCCCCCGTGGTAACCCCCAATCTGTTCTCTGTATCTATGTGTATGTTTGTTTATCTTCCACATATGAGTGAAATCATATGATACTTGTCTTTCTCTGTCTGACTTCTTTTATTTAGCCTAATACCCTCAAAATCCATCCATGTTGCTGCAAATGGCAACATTTCACCTTTTTATGGCTAAGTAGTATTCCATTGTATATACATACCATATCTTCTTTATCTATTCATCCAGTGATGAGCACTTAGGTTGTTTTCAAGTCTTGGCTACTGTGAATAATGCTGCAGTGAACATAGGGATGCACATATCTTTTTGAATTAGTGTCTTTGTGTTCTTTAAATACCCAGAAGCGGAATAGCTGTATCATGTGGTGTTTCTATTTTTAATTTTTTGAATAATCTCTATACTGTTTTCCATAGTGGTTGCACCAATTTACATTGCTACCAGCTGTGTACGAGGGTTCCCTTTTCTCCACATCCTCTCCAACACTTATTTCCTGTCTTTTTAATAATAGCCATTCTGACAGAGGTGAGATGATATCTCATTGTGGTTTTGATTTGCATTTCCCTAATAAGTAGTCATGCTGAACATCTTTTCATGTGCCTTTTGGCCATCTGTATATCTTCTTTGGAAAAATGCCTGTTCAGATCCTCTGCCCATGTTTTCATTGAGCTGTTTGTTTCTTGTTGTTGAATTGTATGAGTTCTTTAATTATTTGGGATATTAACTCCTTCTTGGACATATGATTTGCAAATATCTTCTCCCAATTGGTAGTCTGTCTTTTTGTTTTGTTGATAGTTTCCTTTGCTGTGCAGAAGCTTTTTAGTCTGCTGTAGTCCCGCTTGTTTATTTTTTTCCTTTGTTTCCCTTGACTGACAAAACATACTCAGAAAGATGCTGCTAAGACCAAGGTTGAAGAACACACTGTCTATGTTTTGTTCTAGGAGTTTTATGGTTTCGGGTCTTACATTCAAGTCTTTAATCCATTTTGAGTTAATTTGTATGTATGGTGTAAGATAATGGTCTACTTTCATTCTTTTGCATGTGGCTGTCCAGTTTCCCATCATTTATTGAAGACACTTTCCTTTCTCCATTGTATGTTCCTGGCTCCTTTGTCCATAGATGTGTAGTTTTATTTCTGGGCGTTCAACTCTGTTCCATTGATCTGTGTGTCCGTGTTTGTACCAGTACCATGCTGTTTTGATTACTAGAGCTTTGTAGTATATTTTGAATTCAGGGATTGTGATTCCTCCAGCTTTGTTCTTTTTTTATCGGGATTGCTTTAGTTATTCAGAGTCTTTCGTTGCCCCATATGAATTTTAGGATTCTTTGTCTATTTCCATGAAGAACCTCATTGGGATTCTGATTGAGACTGCATTGGGTTTGTAGATTGCTTTAGGTGGTATGGACATTTTAACTATGTTTATTCTTCCAATCCATGTGCATGGAATACCTCTCCTTCTTTTCATTTCATCATTGACTTCTTTCAATAATGATTTATAGTTTTCAGTGTACAGGTCCTTTATCTCCTTGGTTAGGTTTATTCCTACATATTTTATTCTTTTTGTTGTGATTATAAATGGATTGTATTCTTGACTTCTCTTTCTGCTAGTTTGTCGTCACTGTTTAAAAATGTGACTGACTTTTGTATGTTGATTTTGTACCCTGAAACTGTACTATATTCATTTAGTATTTCTAATAGTTTTTGGTGGATTCTTTAGGATTTTCTATATATAAAATCATGTCATCTGTAAATAGTGACAGTTTTACTTCTTCCTTTCAAATTTGGATGTATTTTATTTCTTTTACTTGCCTACTTGCTCCAGCTAGAACTTCCAATACTATGTTGAATAAGAGTGGCAAGAGTGGGAACCCTGGTCTTGTTCCTGTTCACTGAGGGATGGCTTTCAGTGTTTCCCCATTGAGTATGATGTTGGCTGTGGGTTTGTCATGTATGGCATTTCATATATTGAGATATTTTTCTTCTATATTTATTTTACTGAGAGTTTTTATCATAAAGAGATGCTGAACCTTATCAAATGATTTCCCTGCATCTATTGAGATGATTCTGTGCTTTATATTTTTCATTTTGTTAATGTCGTGTATCATATTGATTAATTTGTGGATGTTGAAGCATCCTTGCCTCCCTGGAATAAATCTCACTCGACTGTGGTATATGATCCTTTTCATGTATTGTTGTATTTGATTTGCTAATATTTTGTTGAGGATTTTTGCATTGATGTTCATCAGTGGTATTGGACTGTAATTTTCCTTTTTTGTGTTGTCCTTGTCTCGTTTTCATATCAGGGTAATGTTGGCCTCATAAAAATGAGTTTGGAAGCATCCTATCCTCTTCAATTTTTTGGAAGAGTCTGAGAAGGACAGGTGTTGAATCTCCTTTGAATGTTTGGTAGAATTCACCAGGGAGGCCATCTCGTCCTGGACTTGTATTTTTTGGGAGATTTTTGATTATTGTTTCAATCTCTTTAGTTGTGACAGATCTATTTAGATTCTCTATTTCTTCTTGATTCAGTTTTGGGAGGTTATATGATTTTAAGAATTTATCCAATTCTTCCAGGTTATCCAATTTTTTGGTGTATAGGTTTTCACAGTATTCTATTGTAGTCCTTTGTATTTCTGTGGTATCCAATTTCTCCTCCTCCATTTCTGACTTTATTTATTTGAGCCTTCTCTTTTTCTTGGTGAGTCTAGATAGAAGTTTGTCCATTTTATTCATCTTTTCAGAGAACCAGGTTTTAGTTTTACTGATCTTTTCTATTGTCTTTTTTAGTCTCTATTTTATTTCCACTCTCATTTTTATTATTTCCTTCCTTCTGCTGACTTTTGACTTTGTTTGTTCTTTTTTATAGTTCCTTTGGGTGTAATTTTAGATTGTTTATTTGAGATTTTTCTTGTTTCTTGAGGTAGCCCTGAATTGTGATATACTATCCTCTAAGTACTGCTTTTTTTTTTTCAAAGATTGGCACCTGAGCTAACATCTATTGCCAACCTCCCTTTTTTTTTCCTTCTTCTCCTCCCCAAAGCCCCCAGTAAGTAGTTGTATATTCTAGTTGTAGGTCCTTCTGGTTGTGCTATGTGGACTGCCACCTCAGCATGGCCTGAGGAGTGGTGCCATGTCCACAGCCAGGATCCAAACTGGTGAAACACTGTGCCCCCAAAGCGGGAACGTTCAAACTTAACCACCTGGCCATGGGGCTGGCCATGCTTAGTACTGCTTTTGCTGCATCCTGTAGGTTTTGGTATGTTGTGTTCTCATTTTCATTTGTCTCCAGGTATTTTTTGATTTCTCCTTTGATTTATTCATTGATCCAATGGTTGTTCAGTAGCATGTTTAGTCTCCACATATTTGTGAGTTTTCCAGCTTTTTTTCTTGTAGTTGATTTCTAGTTTCATACCATTGTAGTCAAAAAATATGTTCAATATGATTTCAATCTTTTTAACTTTATTGAGATTTGTTTGGTTTCCCAACTTGTGGTCTGTCTTTGAGAATGTTCCAAGTGCACTTGAGAAGAATGTGTATTCTGCTGCTTTTGGATGGAATAGTCTATGCACATCTATTAAGTCCATCTGGTCTAATGTTTCATTCAGCACCGATGTTTCCTTGTTGACTTTTGGTCTGGATGATCTCTATATTAATTGGTGTAAATGGGGCATTAAAGTCCCCTAATATTATTGTGCTGTTGTCAGTTTCTCCCTTTAGGTCTGTTAATAATTGCTTTATATACTTTGGTGCCCCTATGTTAGGTACATATATATTTATAAACGTTATGTCTTCTTGGTGGATTGTCCCCTTTATCATTATATAGTGTTCATCTTTATTTCGTTATCTTCTTTGAAATCTATTTTGACTGATATAACTATGGCTACACCTGCTTCCTTTTGGTGGCCATTTTCTTGGAGTATCATCTTCTGTCCCTTCACTTTGAGCCTATCTTTGTCTTTAGAGGTGAGATGGGTCTCCTGGAGGCAGCATATTGTTGAGTCTTGTTTTGTAACCCCTCCAGCCACTCTGTGTCTTTTGACTGGTGAATTTAATCCGTTTACATTTAGAGTGATTATTGATATAGGAGGACTTACTTCTGCCATTTTATCTTTTGTTTTATGATTGTCCTATATTTCTGTTGTTTGTTTTTCCTTGTGTTTCTGTCTGACATTTCAGTTTGGTGGTCTTCTGCCATGTGTTTCTCAGTTTTCTCTTTTTTTACATTTTGTGATTCTGTTCTGAATTTTTGTTTCATGGTTACCATGAGTTTTGCACAAAAGTTCTCATAGATAAGATAGTCTTTTTTCTGCTAATAGCATCTTATCTCCATTTGCCCATGCAGGTTCTGTCCTTTCCCTCTTCCTCTTCTGTTTTTGTTGCCACAAATTATCTCTTTTTGTATTGTGAGTTTGTTACCAAGTTGAAATGGTTACAGTTATTTTTAATGCTTCCTTTCCTTTTAATCTTTACTTTATAATTAAATATATACTGTCTTATTCTGATTCAGATTTACAATTTTTATGATTCTGTGTATCTATTTATCATCTTGTTCATAATTCCGTATACCTTTGCCTTTTTGTTTCAGGTAGGAGGGCTCCTTTCAACATTTCTTATAAGGCAGGTCTAGTGGCAATGAACTCCCTCAGATTTTGTTTGTCTGGGAAAGCCCTTATTTCTCCTTCATATCTGAAAGATAACTTTGCTGGGTTGAGTATTCTTGGCTGACAATTCTTATCTTACAATATTTTGAAACCCCTGTAGGGTTTCTGCTGAAAAGTCTGCTGATAGCCTAATGGGTATTTTTTGTGAGTTGTTTTCTTTTTCTCCTTGGCTTCTTTTAATATTCTTTCTTTGCCATTGATTTTTGACAGTTTTATTATCATGTGACTTGGAGAAGGTCTTTTTACATTGAGATAATTGAGTGTTCTACTAGCTTTGTAGATTTGTATATCCTGTTCCCTCCACAGGTTTGGGAAGTATTCAGCTATTATTTCCTTAAGTAAGCTCTCTGCTCCCTTCTCTCTCTTTTCTCCTTCTGGGGTACCCATTATCCTTATGTTGCTCTTTATAATGGAGTCAGATAATTCTCATAGAATTTCTACATTTTTTTTAAAGTCTTAGTTCTTTCTCCTCTTCCACCTGTATCATTTCTAGGTTTCTATCTTCAAGCTTGCTAATTCCTTCTTCCATTGATGTTCTCTACTTCCAATGTTTTCTAATGCATTCTTAATCTCATTTATTGAGTTCTTCAGGTCCAGAATTTCCGTTTGGTTCTTCTGCAAAGTTTCAGTCTCCTTGGTAAAGTATTCCTTCTGTTCATTGGTTTCATCCTGAGCTCACTGAACTGCCTTTCTGAGTTTTCTCATAATTTGTTGAGTTTCTTCATTACAGATATTTTGATTCTTTATCATTTAGATCATAATCTTCCAGGACTTTATGTTTGATTTCTGGAGAACTGTTTACTTTCTGTAATGCCACAGTATCATGGCTTTTTGTGGTGCTTGCAGAGTTATTCCTCTGCCGCCACTGTTGCTGTAGCAAACACGTTTTCTATTTAGGTATAGCTTTGTTATGATTCAAACTTTTCAACTGCTTGGATATTAGAATTCTTTCTTTTTTTATGGTAGGTGGTCCTCTAGTGCCAGTTTTTGGTCTCTGGTACCTGTGCTGCCTCAGGCTATATTTGAAGATCTTCATGGTCCACCCTCCACTGCCTCTATTTGGGTTGTTCCTGGTATTCTTGTCATCACGGCCTGTGCTTCTGGGAGTCACTGATGCCTTGCTGTTGCTGGCGTTGCTGCAGTCAGTCACTGGCTTTGCTGCTGGGGGCACAGGGATGGCTGACAACCTCAGCCTCATTGGGGATCACCTGAGTCAGAAGTTCCACCTCCATGGTGGGGGTAGGGGAAAGGTGGGGAGGGAGCCAGGTTCACGGTACACCATTTCAGCTGTTGCCTGTTAACTTGTGGTCACAGGTGCCTCAGTGGTTGGGATGTAGGGGTCCTGTGCACACCTCTGCCTTTGCTACCAGGCTCCGAGCTGAGGCTTGGGGCCTAGGATCATAGGGCTCCATCTCTGCTGCTGCTCTTCTTCCTGTGGCCACAGGTGCCACCAAGCTGACTGTCTGGCGTTGCACCTGCACCTCTGCTGCTGCTCACTGAGTTCTCTGTGGCTGAGGGTAGCTGGCTCAGCTGCTGCTACTGGGGATCCAGGATCCTAGGCTCTACCTCTGCTGGTCCCCTGTTTAGCCTCCTTTATGTGCTCCAATTCACCCACCTTTATATGTACCAAAGTGTGGATCTTTCTGGCATCCTGGTGTGTTGTGCCATGTAGCCTTTGTTGTGTTGTGGATGTTTTAATCACTGTAGATTGAAGGAAAGAGACAAAAGGATCCTCTCACACTGCCATGCTGATGACGTCTCCCTTTCTCCACATTTTTATTTGGCTTTTTTGTCTTTTTATTTTGAATTGCAAGTGTTCTTCATATATTCTTCTCAGATACGTGATTTGCAAATGTTTTCTCCCATTCTGCTGGTGGAATTTTCACTTTTTGATAGTGTCCATTGATGCACAACAGCTTTTAATTTTGATGAAGTCCAATTTATCTATTTTTTCTTTGGTTACTTGTGCTTTTGGTGTCATATATAAGAAATGGTTGCCTACTTCATGAAAACATACATCTATATTTTCTTCCAAGATTTTTACGGTTTTAGCTCTTACTTTTAGACGTTTGATCTATTTTTCAGTCTATGTTTGTACAGAGTGTGAATCACAGGTCAACATAGATATCCAGTTGTCCCAGCACCATTTCTTGAAAAAGCTACTTTGTCCCTATTGGATTTTTTCCAGCACTCTGGTTGATAATCAATTGGTCATAAATGTGAAGGTTTATTTGTAGACTCTGAATTCCATTCCATTGATTCATATACTGTCCATATGCCAGTACCACACAGTCTTGATTACTCTAGCTTTGTAGCAAGTTTTGAAATCGGAAAGTGTGAGTCCCCTAACTTTTTTCTCTCTCAAGATTGTTTCGGTGCACTTTCACATGACATTTAGGATAGCCTTGTCATTGTTTTCATGGAAGGATTTTGATAGGTATTGCATTGATTCTATAGGATTGCTCTGGGTGTTACTGCCATCTTAACAATATTAAGTCTTCCAACCAATGAAAATGGGGTGTCCTTCCATTTATTTATTTCTTCTTTAATTTTTTTCCAAAAGTTTTACAGGTTTCAGAGTATAAGATTTGCACTTCTTTTGCTACATTTGTTTCTAAATATTTTGCTATTTTGATGCTACTATAAATGGGCTTGTTTTCTTAATTTAATTTTTGGATGGTTCATTGCAAGTACATAGAAATATAAATGAGTTTTGTATATTGGTATTGTATCCTGAAACCTTGCTGAAGTTGTTTATTAGTTCTAGTAGTTTTTTGGTGGATTCTTTCAGATTTTTCATATCCAAGATAATGTCATTGAGCATTATACTATTTTAAAAATCCTTTACATATATAATAGTATGATACCTTTTTCATGGGCCCGATTTCTTTTGGAAGCAAAATATCCAAAAAGTTATTTTTCCAAATAGCCTGCAAGTTTTCCCAGCTCGCCCCTATTCCCATGCACACCCAGCACTCACTTCTGAGACCACTCGAGGTTCATCCCAGACTGGGTGGAGAAAGACTGCACCATTTCCTGCTGCTCCTGGGAGACAGTGGGCATGGATCTGGAGGTGGGTGTGGGAACTGGCATGAAGAATGGACTCTGAGTCTCGTTGGGGGTGGTGTCCCTCAGGAAAAGCTGGTCGTTCACGATGCATAGACTGGAGGAAAAATGGGCCCCCAGAGAACTGATGGGTCGAGACCTCTACACCCCCAACAATGATCTTGCTCCCACTGCCACTCAGCAACTAGATTCCTTCCATACCCTATACTGTGCCTGCCTCCCAGATTCCTTAGCTGGTACCTCTACCCCTCTTACAGAGCTCACCTTTGGAGAGACTGTCTACCAGCTTCACTACATTTGTACTTTACCTGCAACCCAAGGACAATTTTACACTTGCATTTACGCTGTACAATAGCCCAAGGGGTGGACAGTCTGATCTCCATGTTCAGAGGAAGACGCTGAATAAGGTAGGTCATGTGACTTAACCAAGGTCACACAACTAGTGAGGGTTAGGGTCAGTAAAAGAGCCTGGTATTCTGACTCCAGAGCCCATGCTCTTACCCACTAGGCTAGACTTCTCCTTGGATCTAACTGGTGGCTTTCTACAATATTGAGAAAACCCCAAAGTCCACACCACCTCATTCCCACACCACTGAGCCCAGGCTGGGATGGGTGTTCCCACGCACGACACAGCACTCACCTGGAATTGCTGACAGGGACAATGATGAAGGTTCGTGTGAAGGCACGAACAGAACTCTGAGACTTTCCTACCACTTTAAAGACAAATAACAAACAACAATACCCTCTTAGAGTCGCACATGCTTTACATGCTCACACAGAATTACCCAGTCAGGGTCTGACTTGATAGTCATGCTGAAGGGGACAGTTGTTCACTGGGAGTCAGGGTGTTGGGAATGGAGAGGGCAACAATAGGAGCAATCTGCTCCCAGTCCAGGGACCCTACTGTGTATTGGGCTTTGTGACAACTACTTCACAAGTTCATTTGATTCATTTTTCACAGCTACCCAAGAGGTGGATGTCATTAGTCCCATTTCGCAAGTGAGGAAACTTAGAGGTTAGGTAACTGGCCCAAGTTCACAGAGTAAGTATCTGGGATGAGAGACATCAAACTCCACAGCCTGTGTCCCTGATGCCTGAGCTGTGCAGGGCAGACAAGCATGGACACAGGTCAGACCAGGATGGTTTGGAAGCAGAGTGGGGACTGAAGAACACAGAGGGAGTAGGAAGAGAGGGGAAGGGATCAGGGAAGCTGGGAGAGTTCTGAGAGGGAGCCCAGCCAGGGAGAGGGAGCAGTGGGGCATCTGGGGTGGGGACTCATTGTGGCATCTCTGGATTTTCCTTTCTTGGAACAATATGGTTTGGACTCCATGCAGACATTTATTGGAGAAACATTTTGCTTTTTAGCTAAATTAATTATTGATATCTTTGTGTCTCTTGCCCCTGGTTAGCAAAAGTCCTTTATATACAGGCACATTAGCACAAAGTCTGCAATATTGTTTGTAAATATGTTCTCCCCACTTTTCTCATTTTAATGTTTTTCTTTTGGCAGCATAGAAGGTATTTCTGAATTTTCATTGAATTTATCATTTAAAAATAATGCAGTTCATTCTTTGAGGTCAGAGTGGGGACTGAAGAACACAGAGGCAGTAGGAGGAGAGGGGAAGGGATCAGGGAAGCTGGGAGAGTTCTGAGAGGGAGCCCAGCCAAGGGGAGGTAGCAGTGGGGCATCTGGGGTGGGGACTCCACATACACTCACCTTCCTTGAACACCCCGTTGACAGAGAAGCACAGCACCCTTTCCTGAAAGGGAAGAGCCCAGGGGCTCAGTCACCACCTAAACCTCCTACCCACCTGCGGCTTTCTGGGCACGCCTGAGGGAGGAAGCAGGTGCTCACCGTCTGGTACCACATGTCCACCAGAAAGGAGCTGAAGTCGTGCTGAGTTCTGGGCAACACACAGAGGGAGAGCACGATGTCATGTTTTGTATGTTTCAGCAGCTGAACCCGCAGGTCTGTGGGGGGATGAGAGTGAAGGTCAGGGACTGCCACACCCTGGGCCTTGACTGACCCCTCCACGCCCCCTTTCCCTGCCCAATCTTCCCACACGCACAGGGGTCCTTGAGCTTCTTTATGTTCCTGTTATCCTTGACGTACTCGCACAAGCTGCTTCTAGGAGTGAAAGAGGAACAGGAGGTGGTGATCTGTCCAGTGTGGGTATTTCCAGGAGCTGGCCTGTGTCTGCTGGGGAGCCACAGGGCCCAGGAACAGAGTCTGAGCTGTGATACTCACGGAGCTGGGTCCTCGGGGTTGAAGGGAATGCTCAGGGAGAAGCAGGCCTCATCGTGGTAAGCACCAAGAAGACCCCGTCGGTCTCCAGAGTCATAGATGAAGTAATACCTGTGGGGGAGCAATGAAGACAGTCTATTTCTGTTGTGTGGACCTCAAATGAGACTCAAAAACTCCCACAAGCAGACCTGTGCTTGGGTGGCCTGGCCTGTCCCAGCCTTCCCCATTCCTGTGCTCCCGGGAGTACTTACTGCTGCAGGAATTGCAGGACTAGATTCTTCAGCATCTCAGATCCTTTATAGCTTTCCTGGAATCAAAAGACATTTGAGATCATGTGGCTGATTAAACCTCCTTTGATACCTCAGAGTTGTTTTGCCCTTCTTCCTCACCTTGCAGGGCTTTATTAAGTATGGGATGTCAACGTCAACGACAATCGGCGTGGGTAACTCCCGGCCATCCTGGAGAAGGGAAGAGGAAGTCAGCAGTGCAGACCAGGGAGGTGGCCCTAGATGATCAGGGAAAAGGATGGGCCCAGGAGAGGGTGAGGGTCAGAGGTCAGGTGTGAAAGGGCCCTGGAAAATCCATGGGCAAGACTACAGTGGGCGTCTTCATCATGAGGTCTTGGAAGTCTCTACTATTAAACGCAGCTTTTTGTGTGTGTGGGCGTTAGCATGGGCATTTTCCCACCAAATATATTCATGTCTTTCTCAGGAGTCCCTGTCCCTTAAAATGGATAAAGGTCTCATGCAAACATATAACCTAGGCGAGCCCCAAAGGGCTTGGGGACAGATGTGGAGGTCATCAATGTGAGCGAGAGACAATCACAAATGTAGGCACTTACCAGGCGTAACAACTTGGGGAAATATTCCTTGATGGCACTGTCCAAAACCGAAAATAGAAAGAAGTGGTTGATAGTTCGGGGCTGCAGCACTTCCTTTGATTTAAAATACTGATACCATAAACACAGCCCAGTGTCTTCTGCCCGTCCAGAAGGCCCCTTTGCCCAACTCAGCCTCTGATTTCATGGCTATTGGGTCCACTTCCCCGCTGAGCACTGAGCATCTGTCATATGGACTGTCTGAAAGGCGCAGTCTCTAGATCTCACTCCACACCTTCACATTCGTATTCCCTCCCTCCTGCCTTCCCTTCCTCCTGGCTTCCCTCCCTCCTTCTCCTTCCCCCTGGGTGGCTCTCACCTACACTGCTCTCACTCCTCCCCATGCACAATATAGCATTTGGAGCCCAGGTCCAGGGCTTCCTTCGCCTCCCTGACCCCTTCCTTCTTCCAAGACCCCACTGAAGGCTCCAGAGAGGAGAGGGAATGGGGTGGGAGCCCAGGGCTCTGCTACCTCGCAGGGGGTCCAGCATTCTGCCAGGACCAGCACATCCCCAGAGATGGCGCAGGATGCTGGGGCAGGGAGGTGAGTGAGGCCGGGATCAAGAGGCAGGGAGGGAAGGAGAGGGGATGAGAAGAGAGTGGGTGAGAACAGAGGGAGTGAAGGTAGGAGGACAGAGATTAGAGAGATGAGAGAGACATAGGGGAGTAGAGACAAGGGAGAGAGAGAAAGTAAAACAAAGGGAAGAGAAAGAAGCCCTGGTGGTGGGGGTCAGGGAAGAAGAGAGAAGAAAGGGGTGATGGCTCCCCTGCTGCAGCCCTTTCCTTCATCCACCCTGGCTGGCCCTGGACCTGAGGTAGGAATGGAAAACATGCACTTGTTGGGCTGGGGGCCCGTTGGATGCTGGTTGACACTTTGTCACCTGTGTGAGCTCAGTCTGAACTGGGAATGGGAAATAGAGCAGCCATGGGGGCAGGAGACCTTCCCCTGAAGGAGTAAAGGGTCAGGTCCCAGCTCAGCATGGGGTTGTGGATCTGTGGCCCCCTCTGTGATCACCACCTTCTCTCCTGATGGCCCCTGTGCACCTGTTCCTGTCTTAGTCAATTCCTTGTCTGAGGAATCACACCCGTCTTTGGTGACACAGAGCTCCAAGGAAGGACCAGGCAGGATGATGTGACATGTGGATGGAGGGAGGGGCAGTGCCCCCGAGAGGCCTTTCCTTCTGTCTCCTCAGCCACCTCTGCCCTCTGCCTTTCACTTCTGCCTCAGGAAGCCCTCTCAGTGGCGGTGGCCCACTTCTGGCCCCTTGACTCAGGGAACCCAGCTTTCTACCAAGGAGTGCCCAGCTCATGGCATTGCGCCAGAGGAACAGATGTCATGATGACAGCCACCTGGGGCCTCGGACCTCAGCATGGGGTAGGAAAGCTCCCATGGCAGCCTGGGATTGGAGGAGAGACCCATTTGAACCAAGGGAAAGAGGATCCCTCTCAGGGCAGGAGAGGGAAACTCCATATTGGCTCAGAAGCAAGAAGGCCTGTCTCAGCATGAGACCTTGGTCCAGAGGGCCCTGCTCAGTCCAGGGCACCAGCATCTGGCTCAAGGCTGGTGACCCCTGGTCCTCATGAGTAGGGGGAACCCTGCCGCCTGGAACACACTCTTGGGAGAGCATGCTAGAGCAAGCTGGGTGCAGAGTCCTGAAACAGAGCCCAGAGCACCTGAAGAGGTGAGCTGGTCAGAGGAAGGAAAGTAGCCCTCTAAGCAATGATGAGGGACACAGAAAAGAGAAGGCAGGGCCTGTGGTCCTCCCAGAGGACCAGGCCCACCACCTCTGCAGAGGGGCATTGTCAGGGGTCGTTCAGGCTTCCATGGGTGAAAGTCCCCAATAAGGGTGACAGGGGTTCACACCGACCTTATGTAGGTGGACTGGTCTCGAAAGGTGTCACACAAGGGGTTGCCTTCCAGCCACAGCTCTTCAAGTTTCAGCCCTTTCATCTTGCCCACCTCCCACGCGGAATTCAGCTGAGGAACATGGGGAGGAAACTGGAAAAGGAGTCCCAAGGAAAGACAGACATCTGGGCCCCTGCGCACCCAGCCCCCACCCTCTCCCACAGGCACCTTCACCTGCCTCCTGTCATCACTCTGATGAGCACCACCACCCACTCTCAACCAACTTTGGTTGGCTCCCTCTTCCCACCTCATTTTTGGAGAGGTTCAGGATCTTGATTGTCGGGGCCTTCTGTATAATGTCAGACAGGCCATCCAGCTGGTACAGTTTGTTGTTGCACAAGTTCAAGGACAACAGCTTTTGAGGAAGAAGAGTTAGAGTGATGGTGACATCTGGGGCCTGGGAGACAAGTCTGTCCTCCATCCCATCTGTTCCACCCCCATCATAATACCAGCGCTAGGCCTAAGGCCTCACCTTGGGGAAATTCGTTTCGATGATCTGCAGGGTGGCAGCCATGCAGCTTCTTCGATTCAGGATTATATCAACGTCATGGTCCACCAAGTCTTCAGAAAGCCAAGAAGAGAGAATGAGAAGGTGGAGATGGGTCCAGGGCCAGCACCAACCCCTCTCCACGTCACCATCCCTAAGTCTCCCTCCCAGGCAGATCTTTCTGTCCTCACCTGCCTCAGAATTACTGCTGTCAGGCATACCTGGGTCAAAGCGGAGCGTTTGGAGGTCAAGAGCTTGCTGGGAGACATCATATCGTTTGCTCATGGCCAGCTGCAGGGAGAGATGGAGAGAGAGGCTCTGAGGCTGTGGTGGTGATAGGGAAATCAGGGGCTGGGGGAAGAAGAGGTGGGTCTGGGTGTGGGCATACAATGTACCTTGAATCTGCATTACCTTTAGCTGCTCCATTTCTTCTGGTTCCAACTTATTCTGCACAGAGTAGGGTTCAGCAGAAGGATCAACAATGATAGATATCTGCAGGAAGGCGAGGTGGAGTAAGCACCATGAACTTTAATTCCAAAGACGACCACGGGCCCTTGGCCTGTCCTCCTCCCCCGGGACTGGGTACAGGTACGGCCCTCAACAGACACCTTTTGGTTCTCCTTGCCAGAAATCTTGTAGCTCACATCCCTCAAAGCAGAGGCAGGGCCAGCATCCTGCACAAAGAACCGAGCCCAGTCTTTCACGTAGTGGAACTACAGGGATTGAAGGCAACAGCAATAGTGTCAGAGGCCATGGCCCCTGCCGAGCCAGGGCTCTCCCCCTTTCCTGTGCCCACTCATCTGACTTCGCCATCGTCTCTTACATCCACTGGAGTGAAGGGGACACTGCAATGGCTCTGGATTGAATTCATTAGCCATGTCTTGTCATACTTTCTCCCATATGGAATCTGGGGGTGAAAAGGGTTGGAGAGAAGAGAGACAACATGGAATCAAGCCTGGAGAACAGACCCAGCAGTGTTCTTTTCCAACCTTCTATTGCGCTTCAAAGGATTTCAAAAGAAGGGACGACTGGCATGATTTCTTATGTTTGTGCCAAATATAGATTTCCTACATTCCTTTTCTCTCTATCCAAAGCTCTCCTCCAAACAATCAACTTAAAGTGGTAGGCATGATCTTCTTTTTGTAAAGTTCCAGGAGATCCTCCCTAGGGCAGACCCTGCTCGCACCTCAGACAATGTCTCCAGAGACTCGACCCCCATCCTCCACACTCAGCTTCAGCCAAACTGAGACATCCAGTGTGGAGCTGCTCCACCTTTGTGACAGTAGTTTCCATCTTTGCCTTTAGACAGGCTCCTCTGTTCTCCCTACAGTCAGCCTGTTCACTTTATATGGCTTCTTTGAATTGGCCCTTAGATAAACAAGAAGGTTAACTCCTTGTACTAAAAAAGACAGATTACAAACTGTCCCCAGCAAAGTACTTAGTGTCTCTACATGAGCCCAACACAACCCCCGAAACCCCGACCTTTCTCCTTTCTCTCCTGTACATTGCCTACAGTTTTGTAGGACACTCACTGTGATCTTGAACCAGCTCCCTGGGGTTCCATCTTTTGTGTTATCCCCCACTTCTCTCTCCAAAGGTTTTCTGTTTCTCCACGCAGCCCTCTGGATATGGTCTTCATTATGCCATTTCACTCTTCTGTTTTTGTGTCGAATAGTGTAGGGCGTCCTGCGGGGGGAAGTGCAGAGAAGGGGAGTGGCCATCAATGCTAAGAAAGTCTTCTATACACCTTTGCCTCTCTGACAGCAGGACTACAATTAGGATTGCTCAACCATTATTCCACTCCCAGTATTCTCCAGTTTTCCAGTGAGAGAAGGAAATCACCATGGAGAGTGAAACAGCTGCATAGTCCCAGGAGCTGCTACATGCAAACCAGGCTGCCTGGTCACTTACCATCTTACTTGGGGGTCCTTCTGGACATCCCTCATCACCATGTTTCCATCATGCTCCTGGTGGTGTGAAGGCCAAGGTTCATATCCACCGTGATCACGAGGGTTCCTTTTGCCAAAATTACCTCGGAAAGAACTCCAATTTCTATTTCTTCCTCGAGGTAAGCTGCCACTATCATTGTATTCTGGAAAGGGGAACAACAATACAAGTTTGAAGACACATCAGTGGTCCATTTACCATCTACTACGTCTTGAGCTAACACCATGGTAGGGCAAGCAAGGTGCCAGCCTGCCCTAAGGGACCAATCCCACAAACTCCAGAAAGGAAACTCCTCTGCCTGCGCAGACAGGAGAGCCTTATCTAACAGAGGGCACTATCAGGGAAGATATGTTAGAGGAGGAGGAGCAGGAGGAGCGGGAGGGGGAAACTGTGTTGAATCTCTTAAAAAATGCAGCAGGGTTTATAAAGAGCAGAGGCGTGTGCGTCCATGGGTTAGATGGGACACCAGTCATACACTAGAAAGGTATCTGAATCTTGCCTTCTCTCAGGCCTCTCTAGCAACCACACCAGTACCTGGGAGGGAACCTCTCTCACTTCCCAAAGCCAATCGGCCACCAAACTGATTCCACTAACAATCAGCAAGCTGTACTTCCTCTGCCGGTGTAGTACAAGCTTTAACGTCAGGTGGGACTGATGTAACAGACTCCAGCCTAGCTCTCAACAACACCCTGTTGAAATATCCAGAGTGAGCTTTCTCTTTGCCTAGCCTGACATGCCTTTCTGCTCAGGAGACAGCTCTTTCTAACTTCGGCTCTTCTACAACAGGCGTCTGAATGACCAACTGGAATGATGTATCAACTACCATATCCGAGGGTTCAGGCATTCTCCCTTTCTCTTTCTACTCTTGGTTTCTAATTTGATTCCATTATGGTCAGAGAAGATACTCTGTATGGTTTCAATTCTTCTTAAATTTGCTGAGATTTGTTTGATGGCCCGGGAGATGGTCTATCTTGGTAAATGTTACATAGACGCTTGAAAAAACATTGTAGTCTGCTGTTGTTGGGTGTTCTATTTACATCATGTAGATCCTGTTAGTTTATTGTGTTATTCAGATCTCCTAAATCCTTGCTGGTTTGCTCTCTAGTAATTCTATCACCTGCTCATAAGGGGGGGTATTGATGGCCCCAATTATAATTATGGACATGGCTGTTTCTCCTTTCGGCTCCATCAGAGTTTGCTTTGTGTACTTTGAGGCTCTGTTGTTTGGTACATATACTTTTAGGGTTGTTATGTCTCCCTGGTGGATTGATCCTTTTATCATTATGTAGTGCCTCTGTTTGTCTCTTATTAATTTCTTTGCTCTGATGTCTACTTTATTGGGTATTGTAGCCACAGGTGTGCTTGTAAAGTGTCTTGGTTATATTTCAGCCTGTATTCACTCCTAGGATTTGTGTTGCTGTTCACCCCTCCCACCCAAACACTCCCCACCAACATTTGTAATTCACCATATGGAGAGATTTGGAAGTTTTTCTGGGCATCTACAGAAATAAGATAGTCTCAGTTCTATCTCCTGTAGGTGGATTCACTAAAGGTATTTTATTTTTATCACATTCAAGTCAAACAGTGTACCAGCAGATAATAATCCTAGTGGTTTGAGGGGAGGGAGGATTACTCAGGTAATTAGGCTGTTAGAAACCAGCTTCCTTTTGGGTTCTAATAGTTAAGGTTTCCTAGGTTTGTGTGCTGTACACTTTATAAATTAATTACTCCATGTTGGCTGAGGGCACACTTATGAGTAAAAGTTCGTTCAATGCTGATCACTCCACGATGTAGTGATTAGGACCAGCCTCAGATGAACTCCTCTGAGAAGTCATTGCTTTCATTGTGTGGCCCGCTCTCAGGACCCTCCTGCTGCTCACAACCTTTGGGACATTGCCTGTGTGGCACTGGAAGTGAAATTAGACATGAATCGAGCATTTGAGCCAGAAATGCCACTTGCTCAGTCCCCAAAACTTGGAGGCAACCTGGAGTGTTCTCTTTCTCTCATACTCCACATCCAACTGATCAGGAAATTCTCTTGGCCCCTCTCTCAAAGTATATCCCGAACCTAGCTGCTTCTCCCCACCTCCATTACTCCCACCCTAGCCAAGACACCAACACCTATCTCCTGGATTATAGCACCTACCAACTGGTCCCTCTGCTTTCATCCTTGCTCTGTCACCATCTGTTTTCAACCCAGCAGCAGAGCATGAAGCAAGTCATTTCACTCTTCTGCTCAAAACCATACAACAATGGTTTGAAGCCCATCAACATGTTAAAAAGCCATGACTTCATAATCATACTAAACCACAATAACAACCACCAAGAGAAACACTATCGGTGACCTTTGGACAATGCCAGGCAACCAACTCGTTTTCCTGAAAATCCACCAATGAAAGGAAGAAATCAAATATTAAAGGGAGGAGTAAGTGCATGTGGTCAACATATGGCATATAACAAGAGTCAGAATCATTTTCGAGAACTAACATTACTTCAGAAATACCATCGCGGAGGGGAAAGTGTCCAAGTGAGCCAGCTAACAGCTACAGCAATCCCCAGACTGACCAAGTCTGGTGCCTAAACAGGGCGAGACCCCTCCCTCATCAAGGTGATTCAGACACGAGCAATCTCAGGCACGGCCTTGTTTTGGGAATCTCACAGGAGAGTGGGCACGTGATAAGAAGCCAGAGAGGGACCACGGTCCCCCCCCCCCCCACACACACACAGACATACATCCACTTACTGAACGTTTGCATCTCAGCACAATCCCTGTCTCACAGTTGTTCTGCCAGAATGAAAGGTGATAACAGGAGTATTATAAAGCACCTAGTGCCTGTCACCCAGGCTGCCTGGGTTCTCCCTCAGGCTCTACCATATAGTAGCTGATCCTCCCACAAGGAAATAGTCATGAATATCCTTTATGACACCCTGTGTGTTCAGACGGCTACTTCCTGTGTCATTTCGGCATTCCCCGACATCATTGCTATGTCATTGAGTACAGGGCAATGGCACCCTGCTGTGGTAGGGAAGGATGTGGTGACAAGGAAGCCAACACTTGCCCACCAGCAACCAACAGTTGCTCCGTGTTGGGCAGACTCACTAGATTTCTTTGACCTCCTCACACGCAGAAATCCATGACCACTGTAGCCATGGTCCCTTTTCAGATCAGGAATATTAGGCTCACAGGGGTTAGGTACATTTCCCAGGATTTCTCAGCCAAGTAGGTGGCAGGACAGGAATTGTGTCCTCACCTATTGATCTGCCTCCACATCCTAAGTGTTCCTCCAGCTACTGCACGGGTTCTCCTCTAATGGTGAACTTTCAGGTCCCACCGACAGATTTCTGTAAGACCGGGATGATGTTTTGTGACTGAAAGCTAGGCTAGTTTGGGTGGGCCCAGGTGTCTTGGATCAAGTGGAATATCTGTCTTGAATTAGATGCAGAAATCTGTTTGGATCACAGGGTTTGCAGATTACGAGTCCCTTTGGGCTGGCAGCGGCTGGCATATAATAAGGGTCTAATTAATATTTGTTAAGTGAACGTATGTAAGGTAGACCTGGGATCATCAACAAAGCCACTTTTGAGAATGCATACCACTCAACCATTTCTAACCACATCTATGTATTCCAGAAAAATTTGGGCTGCAGAACTGTTTTATAACCTGCTTGTAAAACCAGCATGTGTTGAATTTTCCTTTTGCAAACTTAATATCTCTCGTTAGCGTCCAGTTGGAAATAGAGTTGCGTACTTCCCTGTCGACTAATGCTAAAACTACAGGTTTTCCGATCTCAGGAAGGGAGGCTTTTGCAAACAGTGGTGACAGAAACGAGGAGAAGCCTTCCTTGAATCCAGCAGACATGGCTTCCTGGATGTCTGGTGTGTGTAGGAAGAAAGGTCTGGACCTGCAGGCGTGTCTCTAAGTGCTCAGCTTTGTGACAGACAGTAAGGACAGCCACCGTCTCAGAGGAGGGGAAGAGTGTGTGTGTGTGCATGGCGTAAAAGCAGTGCCACACAAAACTGGATCTGACTCTACATTTTCTGGATCCTCCTGTATTACATATGACCATTATATATGCTTCTTGGCCTTAATATGCTTTTTAATCCATTTTTAAAATAAAATTGGTGTTTGAATAGTTGAATTGATTTTTTTTAAATTACAAAATAGAGTTCTCAGTACAAAACAATTAACGGAACAATACCCATAGGTTGACCGGGGTTACACAGCGTCCCCAGTGGTGGAGACCAAAAGACCCAGTGGAGCACAGCTTGGGCTGCAGGGCAGGTCCAGTATCTGAGTCCCTGGTCTACAGCTTCCCAGAAGAAGTGCATCCATATTTTTAAATGTAAGAGATAGTTTCTTAAGGATATTTGATGATATTTACACCAATATGCATTTCTACTAACAGTATTTGAGAGCCTAATTTCCTACTGTATGGTTAAACTATTCACCAGCCATTCTTACGCTTCGTGACCCAGACGTTTCACTTTTTACATTTACCATACAAAATATTCCCTGCCTAAATATATGCCTACAGCCACATGGCTGTGCTGTACAGGCTCTTTGGCACAGAAGGATGAGGGGACCGGAGAGTGGCTGATATTGTCACAGAGGGGTAGAAATGATTGTCCTTGGAATCAGGGATAGATGGGAAAGAAGGGACGTGAGTACCTGACATATAGAGTGAAAAGGCCAAGGGAAGGATGTAAGGTCAGAAAGATGAGGATGAGCCTTGGGAAGAGAACGAAACACAAATGGAAAAAGCCTCTGAGGAACTGAGTTCATCCTGGCAATATGCACGCCTCTAGAAACCTTCCTCTGTGTCCATGTAGTAGATCTTGTCTGTCTCTGTTCCTTCACGGCGAACACTGGAGAAACAGTTCCCACAGAGTCTGAGAAAGGGGAGACAGTAAGGGGAACAGCTGCAATGAGGGGTCTCTTAGACAGAAGGCTAGAGTTCAGTGCAACTTGGTCTCAGATGGCACACCCATCAGTGCCCACCGGACTTTGAGTGAGGCCCATCCCAGTGCTCATTTCAGCCTTAACACAGAGCCACACATTATTGGTTATGGGCATAGGATTTGAGGTCAGATCAACCAGGGTTTGATCCTGCTGCTAAATTACATGGTCCAGGGCAAGTAATTTTGACCTCACAGTGACTCAAGTTTTTTTTCACCCCCCCCCCTTAAATTGAAGGTAGTAAAGAGTTTCTACCTCGTGAGGCAATTGTGAGAATTAACTGAGTTAATATTTGGAAATACACAGAAAACCCCCGGAGAAATGCCTGTGACCTAATAAGCACTACAAACAAGTTAGCTATTACTAAGTCAGGTACCTTGCGCAACGTCTGGTGTTTAGTAAGGGATGAACGTGTGTTAGTTGTACATTCTGTTGTTATGAGAAGGAAGACAGATGGGTGTATGGGGGCAGGCCGCAGTGTCAGCTAGTAACCTAGGTTATAAAGTGGCGATGCTAAACCACGGCATCCCCGGTAGGAAATAATCTGACATCTTGTTTAAGGGAACCAAAATTGAAAGATCAGACACCAAAACAGGCATATGGCAGGATTAAGTGGGGGGCTTAAGTTCCCATTTCCAAACTTTTAACCTTTAAAACAGAAGCATTATTAATCAAGAAACGGTCGCAGCTTAAGTGGCAGATTACAAAAAACAACACGGAATATTCCTCACATCACATGATACAACGTGAAAGAAAAAAAGCCAGGGTAAAAACTGTATATTACAGTATGGCTCCTCAGAAGAGGATGTTAATGAATGTTTATGTTCCTACGTGTAAATATAAACATAAAGAAGCCAAGGTAAAGGGACACGTGAGAATATCAACTGTGTCTATGTATGGGTGGCTGAAATGCGTAGTATTTTGGCTCTCCTATCTATGCTTTACGTGCAGAAGAGGATGCTTGTGCCTGGGTCGGGGTTTTGCCAGGTGCTCGAGGGAAGCACTACTCCTACTGTCTCCTTACGCGGCATAACAGGAAGAACTTATCACTGATAAGCAGATGTGAGCATCTTCTTGCTGCTTACTAAGCTGCATCGCTTTAGACGATTCACCCACCTTCTCCTGGTCCCTGGTTCCTTACTCGTAAAAATCAGGGATCAGGGCTAACCACCCCCTTAATGAAGATATAGAAGACGTGCCACACCCCAGAAGGCGCCCAGTTTAACTCCTCTTCATCTTCTGTCCCCGGGCAAACCTTCATCTGCTTTCAGTCTCTCTATATTAGTTTTTCCTGTTCCATGATTTCACATAAATGGAATCATACATCCTGTACTCCTTTGTGTCTGGCTGCTTTGACTCAACATAAGTTTTTTTGAGATCCATCCACGTTCTTGCCTTTTTATTGCTGAGTAATATCCCACTGTATTGATTTGCTTACCCCTAATATTGTTTTAACGAACTTTCAGGAGGAGGTGAAAGCAGATCCTTGTGTTCAAGCAGCCATCTTCCTGGTCAGTCTTCTGTTCTTATATAATGGATATAATTTCTTCCTTCATCACTCCTTTATCTCTCTGAGGAAATATTATCTTAAGGTCTTTTGCAGCTTTCTCTGTTTCTTCTCTTCCCTCAGTACAAATCACTGCATTTGCTGAGTTTCTTCCGTCCCTTCTGTGCTCAGCCTGGGTTCTCACTGTCTCCTACGGAGGAGGCTTCACTGCTGAGTCAGCCCTGGGCTCGCTGGGGCTTGGCTTGACTCTACACCTTGCTCTGGCCTCGCTGCTGGCTGAGCTTCCTCCCTGGCCCTAACACTGGTGGCCTCTGCCTTGCCACTGTGTTGTCCCAATTCCTTTTTTTTTCCTTACCTAAGAGAGTCTTCCCCATTTCTTACACGGGAATTCTTATTTCATACTTTCAGCATAGCTACATAGTGATTGTTATTGGAATGTTGTATGTATTTATTATTAGAATATTATTATTCCAAAACCACAATTATAAGATTTTAAAATTAAATATTGTACAACACTTGCACTCTCATCATTTAAGTTGTTCAGGTAGTTCTCAACCTTGTTTACACACTAAAGCCACTTGGGGAGATGGGAAAAATCAGTAGCACCAGGCTACAGCCACAACCACCAAAGCGGAATTGGGGGCAGCCCCAGGCAACCACATTTTTAAAACTCTTCATGTGGTTGCAGCGTGCACCCAAGTCTGACAACCACTGTGTTAAAAAGCACCAGCTTTTGGGATGCTTGCCAGAAGACCCTAGGAATGGCTGCCACCTCATTTTGCTGAGTTTCCACTCAGCGCTGTTTTGGGGGCCTAGTGATTCCATTAGCTTGGCTCGAGCAGAGACTGATGAACTATGGCCCATGGGCCTAACCTGGCCCGCAGCCTCCTTTTGGATGGTCCGCAAGCTAAGAATGGTTTTTACATATTTGAATGGCTGAAAAAAGTCAAAAGCAGAATACTATTTCCTGACACCTGAAAATCATTTGCAACTCAGACGTCCTTGTCCATACATAAAGTTTTATTGGAACACAGCCTTGCTGCGTCTATGGCAGCTTTTCTTCCACCACAGCGGACTGGAGTAGCTCCATTGGAGCCCAACAGGCTTGCAAAGCCTCAGATATCTATGATCCGGCCCTTTCCAGGAAAAGCTTCTTGAGCTCTGGCTTGGAGCAAGTGTCCTTGAAGCAAGTGCACAGTAACTGTGGTAAATGGCTGGAGATCCCTCTGCCTAAGCCCAGGAAGAAGATTTACTGTAGTTTCTTGTGACTTCATTGTAGGGAATTTCTTCAGTAGTCCCTTCGTTCACGGTGCTGTGGGTCAGGTTGGGAACTGAGTAAGGGACCATCACTCGCCATCAAGATGGCTCAAGTCACCAGATGTAAAGTTTTATTTATTTATATTTTATGTTCTTATATTTTATTGTAAATAAATATTTGTTTGAATTTTACTTACTTTTACACTGGTCAGTTGCAACTTTAGAGACTGTTCAGATATTTCAAGATCCAAGGGATCTGTTGATCAGGTAGCCACCCTCAAATGTTACGGTAGGTCAAATCAGTGTGACCATCCTGCCATCTGTGCTGTCGAATAAGGTCAAGAGCACTCACCTTGATGCGGGGGGTTAAGTGCTTCTACTTGGCCTGTGGCTCCAGGATCCCAACATCCCCACTGAAATGAGGGTGACCATGTCAGTGGCAGGACCTCCCACCTCACCTGTGGCCTACACAAGTCAGCCACTTCAGAACGCTTCAGATGTGAAGACGCTCTCCTCACCAACATGTTTCCCGATACCATGGGGAAAGGAGTGTCCTCTGAGTCCCTCACAGCAGCTGCTTGCTCCACTGACACACTGACTTCAAAGACATTTCAATTCCAGTGAACACACGTGATAATTTTTGCGACTCTTTCACCACCGCGTGCCCTGGAGTGCCAATACCCCATCCTCTAATGTCAACTGGATCCTTACTCTCTTCAGATCCAACTAGGTCACACAACCTATCCCAGATCCCCGCCTCCTTCAGGGCCCTTTGCTTGCAAACAGTTTCGGTGTCAAGTTCTCTATTAACCACGGTTTCTACTTGCCTATGCCAGAATTCATTCTAGCTATTTTATAAAAATAAGATATCTTAGTAAAATATGTTATACAGCTTACAAAAACCCCGTGACGGCCAGAAAAAGTACCCTTGGATGTTGCACAGCCAGGGGAAGCTCACTCACACTATCGGACTGTTAGACCTGAAACACCACTGCTGCCTGCCCACCACTTGACATGTATGACAGAGACTGAATTCTAGGCACCTGCTATGGTCGCTCCACAAAACCCAGAGACCTCTCCCATCACACATAGCTGACCGCGTCATTGAGCCATATGGGGCTCCCACGTCATTCAGTTACACCTCCAAGTCTCAGGATGGTGCATATGCCTGATACAACCGAGATTCCACTTGGGACCCTAGCTGCAAGGGATTCTGGTTAATGCGTGTGTCACAGACACACACCCACCAACTAGTTCTCTTTCATGTTTTAAGCTTTCTAGCCTCTATAGAAGAGGAAAGCATGTAAGAGTTTATGGATGTTAGAATAATTACCAAGGGAGCCGATTCACAGTTTATTTCACAGAATGTCCTAATTTTTGCTTTTGTAAATGGTACGTTCAGAATGAAAATGGTATTTTTCTATTTGTTACAATTATAATTGTGTATATTAGTCTTATGTCCTACAAACTTATTAATCTTTATTTTCACTTTTAAATTTTCTGTAGCTTCTCCTGAATTTATATGAAGATGACCATATGGTATTGAGAGCTTTATTTTCACTTATTATTACACTTATTTCTTTATGGATGTATAGATGTGTATATGTATTCTGGCCTGCTGTACTGCTTAGGAGACACAGGATGATGCTAAAAAGAAGTGGTCATATGAGTCATCTTTGTCTCTTTTCTGATTTTAAAGGGAATGCTTTTAATGTTTCACGATTAAGAGTGAAGTTTGATGTAGTTTGTTCTTTATTAATACTTCTTGTCAATTTAAAGAAATATCTTTCTATTTATTAATTGCCAAGAATTATTATTATTGTTGTTTAATCCTGATTGGTGATTTGATTTTTTTGGTAAACCTGTTTTTACTGGATATTTTGTGATAATCATCTTTTCCTCCTTCCTTTATTCCACTAACGTGCTAAATTGCATTACGGACCTCCTAATGTTAAACCTACGCTGCATGCTTGGGATTAAACACAACTTTGTCATGCAGTATTGCCTGTTTTAGCCATTGCTGGATTTAGTTTGCTATTAATTTATTTACACTTTTCTGCGTTTATGTAACTAGTTGAGATTGGCTAATAATTTGGCCTTCTTGTGTATTCCTCGTCAAGAATACTTTTAATAATATTAAGATTTTCTGACCCACAACTGAAATGTACAACTATGTACTGGGGTGATTTGGAGAGAAAAAAGCAGAAAGAAAAAAAATATTAAGATTTTCTATTACACCAGTATGGAAAGTTATATTTTTTTCTGGGATTTACCTATTTAATCTAAATTTTAAATTTATCAGCCTATCTTTCTCATATTATCATCTTACCTCTTGAATCTTTGCTGTAACTGCAAGCATGACAGCTTTTTCATTCCACAAGTGGCTTATCTGTGCCTTATCTCTAATTTTCTTGACCCCTGTTGCCAGAGGTTTCTTTATTATCCTATGTCTCTAAAGTACTGACATTTAGGGGGCTGGCCTGGTGGCATGGTGGTTAAGGTCACCTGCTCTGCTTCAGCGGCCAGGGGTTCACAGGTTCAGATCGCAGGCGCGGACCTAGCACCACTCATCAAGCCACGCTGTGGCAGCATCCCACATAAAACAGAGGAACACTGGCACAGAGGTTAGCTCAGGGACCATCATCCTCAAGCGAAAAGAGGAAGATTGGCAACAGATGTTAGCTCGGGGCCAATCTTCCTCACCAAAAAAAAAGTACTGACATTTAGCATTTTTGAATTCTCTCATATCAGTTAGCAGTTTCGTTCTGCTCTTGTTTTTATTATTTTTCCTTGACAATGGTGGAAAGACACGAGATTAGTTTTTATTAAGCAAATGATCAATAAACAGTCTTTTCATCTACCATCAGGTCCTATTTTCTAATTTTTGTTCTTGAATATAACGGACGCTCAAAAGTCCAGTAGCTTCTTTCGTTTGGAAGAGAGGTGTGGCCTAGCAGTGCTGTTGTTTTTGGTCAATGCCATCATGTCTGTTCAGTTGCACTGTTGGAATAGCAGATGATTAAGGAAGAGGGAACTGGAGCATTTAAGTCATGGAATCTCTGTTACAAATATATATGAATGTCATTTAAGGGCATAGCATACAATGTTGAAAGGAGGATAGAGAGAACATCGACTTTGAAAACATACGTGTCTGGCTTCAAATCCCGGCTCTGTCACTTACTGCCTATGTGATTTTAGGCAAGTACTCAGTCTCCCTGAGTTTCAGTCCCGTCATGCAGTAGTCAGTGGTGCTGTCTGCCAAGTGCTTCCATTTCTCCCCTGTTCCAGGCACCTGGTAGAACTGCCTTTCTCGCTTGATGCCCTTTGTTTGGGCAGGGCCGTGTATGTGACTAGTGCTGGCTAATGGCTTGGGAGTGACATGTGTTATTTCTGGGCCAGAGCCTATGGTTGCTGGTTTGAGACCCCCAGGGCCCTCTTCCCCTCGGGCACAGTGACTGACAGTTTTCCAGATGGTGGCTGCTTTGCCAGTTTGGGGTCTCCAAATCATTCCAATAAGAATTGCTCAGACCCCCAACATCCACCATCCTGTGATGGACGTGCACCTGCCGTGGACATGCAGTAGGAGTGAGGAGCAGCCGCTGAGATTTGGGGATTGTCTACTGCTACGGCATAACTCAGCCTCTCCAGACTCTCATGTCTCGTTTGTAAATTAAAATAAACCCTCGTAGGATTTTTCTGAAGATTAAACGAGTTAACTCAGACCACGAGGTTATCACAGTGCTTGACATATAATAGAGAGTCAAAACATGGCAGCCAGAATTGTTAAATAGTAATAACAAAACTGTTTTGACAAAGTGTGGAGTATTTGTATAAAATGAGAGGCATTGTGTCTGCTGATCCTGATAGATGAGTTGTATCTTGCTTTCTAGATGGGGGCACTATATTTGCTGCTACAGATAAGCGTTCCTAATGATTTGCACTTACGCACTTATTCTTGCCACCAGGCTACGAGAAACATGCTTAGAAATTGGGATTAGCTCTGAAGAACGAAAAACTGACAAGATTTAAGCGAGAGAGAGACTGGCCAATGACATAAGATAAAAGGAATGAAAGAGCAGTAAGTAATTTCTTAGTGAAAAGAAGAGTACATTATAATTATTATAAACATACATCCCATTGCTTTTAGTAAACAACGACACAAGGCCTTAAAGTGGTAGAGATTTAGTTTGGACAGGATTTCCCAAAATATTTTCTGAAGAACACTAGCACCTGAGACGCTCCGTGGAAAAATGTTCCATTCCCACGTAAGTTAGGCAAACTATCCCTTCCTTGGAGATTCGTACTGCATATTAGCATATTCTCTAAAAAATTCCTACAGTGTGGAAATTAATTTACCTTCAGTCCTGTTTGTCCTATCCTTCTGTAAAGTAGAGTACATTTTTGTTGTTGCTCTTTCTTGGCCCTGGTGTTTGCAGAACAAACTTGGAAATGCTGAAATGAGAGAAAAATAAAGTGTATTATTTCAGCCACATGTATTACACACTATCACAAATGACAGTATTCTTGAACCTTGAAGAATTGTTGAACTCTTGAATATACTTGTCAAGAAGTACTCAGATCCCCCATAAATGTAAGCACAATCTTGCTATTTGCTCAACTTTACCTACTCAATACCACTTTCGTGACGTGCCAAATGTGAGTATGACCCACAATTTTACCTAGTGTTTTCTTAAATCAATTCACTATTATTTTCCAAGTGAAGGAACGGAGGGAGTTTTCAAGAAGTCTAAGAAGCAATGGTTAGAAACTCATGGGGGGAACCAGAAACAATAGTGTCTGGCTGAACTGCTTTAAGCCATTTAGAAATCCTAAGCATGGAAAAATCGCTGCCCAGCTCCCAGAAGTATTTTGTAAAACCCCTGAACTTCAAATTAAGTATAAAAATAAAGTCTGAATCTTCACAGCAAGGCTACTTTGACACTTTTACTGAAATATCAAATTCCTGAAAATAAACTCACTCTCTCTCTCTCTCCCCTCCCTTCCTCCTCCTCTCCCACTCTGCCGCTTCCTCCCCTTTCCATCTCCCTCTAGCTCTGTTTTGCTTCTTTCTTTCTTTCTGCAGGGAAAGATTCGCCCTGAGCTAACACCTGTTGCCAACCTTCCTTTTTTTTTAACTCCACAAAGCCCCCGTGCGTGGTGGTTTATCCTATTTGTAAGCAGTTCTAGTTCTTCTATGTGAGTCCCCGTCACATAATGGCAACTGACAGACGGTTCCAAACCCGAACCAAACCAGGCCAGCAAAGCGGTGAGCACCAAACTTCAACCACCAGGCCATCGGGGCTGGCTCCGCTTTGCTTCTTTCTTGAGCACACGTTTGGAATGTTTGTGGGGGGAAAATACATCGAGGGAATAAAGAAGAATCTTTACAAAATCGAGTAAGTGGCAGAAATTAAGATAGGATTTGGAATCATCTATGCAAATCGGCATCTAGGAGGTCTCTGGACTCCTTAATCACAGCATGGTCAGAGGAGGCCGTCACACTGCACGGACAGCGAAGATAGAGGGGTGGTAAGCAGGCATGAGGCTTTAGTGTGGGGGCGGGCAAGGGGGTCCCGTCCGGGTTCCAGAGCCCTGCTGCTGAGACGACATACAAGCCCAGGAAGCCCCGCAGCCCCCTCCACGGCCCCCCCACCCTCCGATGCCGAACACTCTCTGCCGCTTCACTCTCCACCGACAGCAGCTCCCGTGGGTCTAGGATCAGGTCACACACACCCACAGGGCTGCTCTGACCGGTGGACAAAAGTCAGGCCACATTCAGAAGCTCTCCCCCTACGTCTGCCCAGCCCCCTCTCAGGTCTTCGGCCGCGTGGCCGCCCCCAAAAGCCCAATTCTCTGACTAAACTTCTAATACTGGCTGCCGGCCCCCTTACCGGACACTGCAGACCGCAGCAGGATATACAAGTTGGTGGAGAGATTGCGATCCGAGCCCGAGTCTCAAGAGTTCCCCCTGAGCCAGGGGGCGCACTGCAGTTCTAAAGTCTTCCGCACGGAATGGCGGCAACTCAGCAGGCTAAGCCGAGCTACACGACCACAAGGGGTCGCATGACCTCGGGATCCACGTTACGTTCAGGGTTCAGGAGCCCTCAATCTTCGCGTGACTAAGAGGGCTGAGTCTCGCGTGACCATATCCTGCCATGTGACCGCAGAATCCACGTGACCAATAGCGGTAGCGCAATGCCCATGTCACTGAAAGGGCTTTGTCTGCCACGTGTGGTAGGAGCCACGTTGTTGCCTCTACATGGATCTGCAGTGTTTAGTAGCCCACGAGCTTCACGTGACAGAGATGGCTGAGTTTCACGTGTACCATGGGCACGGGGGTGGTACATAACCATAGCATCCGGGTGACACTAAGCAGTGGCTCACCTATATGACATCAACGGCTGAGGCTTCCACATGCTCGTAGCCAGTAAGGGCTACATGAGAGAAGGGTCCACGCTGCTGTAGTGACTTGAAGAGCTGGACCTACCACACGACCATAGCGGCAACAGTGCCAAAGAGACGGCATGACCTTTGGGTTTAGGAGCCCATGGCGCCGACATGACAGGTAGGGCTGGGCCTGCCACATAACTGTTGGCGACATGATGGCAGCCTCCACGTGACCCGTAGCCTTCGGAACCCACAATGCTCCTGTGCTTCGGAGGGCTGAGTCACCTTCCTGACAGTAGGGTCCAAGACAGTAGGATTCTCCTGATCCACCTTTGCAGGAAAACATTATCCTCAGGAGACCTGGAGATCTGAGATTGCCCACATTCCTGGTCTCCTCTGTAATGTTGGTGCCTCCAGGTGACCCTCCACAGTGCACAAGCTTGGGCTGTACCTACTCTTTGCATCCCTCTTTGATGTGTTCATTTTACGTGCTTTTTCCCCTAATAACACATGAAATTTAGTACGTAACATTGAAATACATCCTCCTGAAAACCATAATCGAGGGCATACTGTAGAATCTACTGTAAGAGCCTAAGCAGTGGGGACAGGGAAGCGTTGTGGACTTAAAGTCCCCTGCAAGCGTAAAGGAAACTAAAGAAAATCTAATGAGTTTTAGTTGTTAATTTGAAAAGAAAAGTGTACAGTGATTACTGTGGGCCATGCACTTGAAAAGGATAACTCACTTAAGAGAGGTAACTCTATAGACTAAGTACTGTTACAGAAACTTACAGATGAGGAAATTGAAGTACAGAGGGATTAAATCACTTTCCTAAGAGGTCACAGATACAGTAGGTGGCAAACCGAGAGTTGCCCACAGCCAGTCTGGCCCCAACTCTGTGTTCTGGTCACCCACGAGGTTCGTCGACAGAGAGTAGTATTAGTGCAGCCTTACTAATTCAGAAAACCTGGAAAACCAGCCCCAGTGACTGACAAGTTGAGATCATCATGGGAGATCTCTGAAATGTCACTTAAGTAATTTCAAGTACTGTCAGTAATTAGACCTAGTCAAAGTTGAGTCTACTTGACGACCCCTAGTTGAGGTTTATGTATAGAAATAAACCTATCACTAATATGTGAAATATGTGTATATAAAAGTGCTGTATACAACTCTTGATGTTAGTTCAAGTCATTTCCTTTTAAATAAGCACTGAAAAGGGAACCGTCATAAAGTTTAAACATCACACCTGTTCCCTTGCCTGAACTCCAACAATTACAAATGAGTGGAATCTGAATTCATTAGATTTTCCTGTATTTGTATCCTGTCCGTGCCTCCCCAGAGAGGGCAGATAAAGGAGAAGGAAAATATATATTGTAGGTTGTTTTTTTTTTTTAAATGGCAATTCCACGAGGACCTCTTTTGCTGATTTGTGCGGGAAACTGCAGCTTCGTCTGTATGTCCAGAAGAGATTTGCTCTGCTCTTTCTGGTTTGCTGGCTTAGGCAAACAACTTGCTAAAGACAAGAGACTGTGTGTGTGCTTCTAGACCTACTGAAGAAAGTCGAAATGTTTGGAGTGAAGAATAGTAAGAGAAGACAGTATTTGTGCAAGTCAGTGTGTCTCATGTAATTGTGGAGAATTACTTGTGGAACACGTAAATTCAGGATACAAAAATGGAGGCACACATTTAGCTACAACAGAGCCTATTACGAACCTTTAAGTTGGATTTAGCAAGCATCTATAAACAGTCACAGGATGGAATCTGACATCAAGACCTGCTTTCTGTCCCAAACCTAGTTCTTATAATTCCAAACAAATGAACAGATTGACAGTGTAAGATGCAGAAGAATTTTGTCTAGTCCACCTATGCTCAACTGATGGTGATTGGGATCAACTTTTTTCACCAAAAGACAAATCCTGGGGTTCTAATTATCACTCTTCTGTAAGTCAGATTTTGATCCTGTCAGACTCGATACTCTAATCAATCATTCTTTCTCTGAGATGACTATCACGAGTTTCTTAGGAACTTTTAGAAAACATTTGGTCCCATCAATGGGACTCTGTCAGCACTCTCCACTATACACTGAGGAGGGGCAGGGAAAAAACTCTATCATTAAAGATCTGCATGTCTGGGGTCCAGTTTAGGCACTGCATTTATCAGGCACTGAGTTTATTTTGGTAAGGCAGGATGATAAGCCATTTCTCTTGCATGTAACTTGGCAGGATTTAATGGGAACAGCCTTTCCTTCTTTCATCTTTTTTGTTTTGTGGTGGACACTTTGGAGGTCAGAGCTAGTGGCTTTAGGAGAAGTGGCTTTATCCAACACAGAGAAATGGGAAAGGGGAGCAACAGAATAGTTGTGAAGCTGTTAACTTAAATATAAATACTCAAAAGCTTTTGGTTCTAACACAAATAGGTACAACTGACCTAGATGTCCTATGTGAATTTACTTTCAGAAAGCAAAATTGACTTACCTAGCAAGTGTAAACAGGAGATATCATCAGACGGGTCTGGGTCATTATGAAAATTGCATTCAAAACACGTTTTTCTTTGTTCCTTTGTGAAACTCATTAACTTATCTAGGAGTAACTTTCTTGTCAGTGTTAAGCAGTGGAGAAGAAGAGAGACAGATGCTGGTAGTGCTCCATGACAAATGGCTGGATATGCCCACCCACCCCCTATCACAGTGTAAAATTTGACATGTCTAGGTAATAGGGTCATACTTTGGGGACTACCATAGCATGGCAATAGAAAATTACATCCACAATGTAAACTTCTTCCGGGCAAAGGATGGAGAGATGTGAGAAGGTAGGGCTTCTATATAGTCTGTTTATTCATGAGCTGTGTCATTTGTGAGGATATGACTCTCCAGTACATTTTGATGAGCCCCTCCATGTGCAGCACATTAAAAATAAACAATTGTGGTTCATATATGCGTATATTATTAGTAGAGAATGAGTATTTTCCTGGATTGCCTCTTGTTATTCACTCAAACATTTTGCCATTCAAAAAATAGTTCTAGAGTGTGACATCAGGAAGTTGGAAGAATAGGAGTTTTCAGCCCTCACATAGCCAAATAAACACTTACCTTGCAATCAATCATGGATGATAGTACCTTTGTGGGAGCCCCGGTGTCCAGTGCAGAAGTCCCAGAACCGTGTGGGAGGAAAAGAATCTAAGAAAGACACATTGAGGAGGGTAAGAACAGTTTCACTTTACCGATGTCAATCCTCTTCCAAAGCTGCTCATCTCAAAGCTGAGAGAGACGCCCTCGGCCTGCAATTTCTCCCATGGGGGAAAGTCAGAGTGTAGTGAGCACTTGACTTCCCCCAGCTGTGCTAGACACTGCCCAAGAGGCCCACTTCTTTCTGCTCCCACCAAGAACACAGAGGGGATAAGCATGGCTGAATAGTCTGGGGAGACCAAAGAGCTGGGAAAAGCGTCAAGGGCTCACACTGAACAGGGCACCAACCTCGACAAAGGGCTGCAGTTTCCACAAAGCCCCTCATGGGCTCTACCACCAGGCCCACTCACAAACCTCATAGGATATGTCACCTACAGAAACCCCAATTAGCTCACGAGCATCCCCAGCACTTCATTTGCTGCTCCCCCCTAGAGTCAGTGCCCCACGTGCACCCTTGCAGATGGTGCACTTGAGTCTCTGCAGATCATGCACAAGAACACAAAGTGAACTGGTTGGACTCTGCTCGATTGGGAAAAGGAACACAAGCTTGAACACTTCAGGGCACTGCCCTAACGAAAATAAATAGGAGGCTTTCATCAAGTGGCCAGGCTTTGCGTAATTTGGAGGAGACATACAATTTTAACACCTCCCTCACAAGAGTGAACAAGAGAAGTGGAGCGGGTGCATCCATAGAAAAGGCCTCAGAGACCCCTAGAATTCCTAGCCTGGCTGACTGGTGAAGGTCCTTCTCTCCTCAAGAACGTCAGTAAATGCTGGAGGAGGTGATTGCTTCCTCACACATGAAGACTGCAACACAAGACTTCAAGAAACAGGAAAAATCTAGGAAACGTGACACCACAGAAGAAACGAGCTAATTGTCCAGTAACCAGCCCCATAGAAATGGAGTCCATGAATTGCCTGACAAAGAATTCAAAATAATTGCTTAAGGACACCCAGCCAGCTACAAGTCAACAGAAATAGACAACTCAGGGAAATCAGGAAAACAATACCTGAAGAAAGCAGAAAGTTCAACAAAGAAGTAAAAATCATATAAAAGACTGAAACAGAAATTCTGGAGCTGAAGAATACAATGAGTGAAATGAAAAACACCATAGAGAGCTTCAAGAGCAGATTCCATCGGGCAGAAAAAAGAATCCATGCACTCAAAGACAGGTCAGTTGAAATTATCAAATCTGAAGAGAAAAAAGACAAAAAGAATGAGAGAGTGAAGAAAGCCTATGGCATTTTGGGGATACCATAAAATGAATCAATATATGCATTATGGGTGTCCCAGAAGGAGAAGAGAGAGAGAGAGAGAAAGGGGTAGAAGCCTGTTTATAGAAATAATGGTTGAAAACTTCCCAAATAATTGGAGGGATATGGACATCCAAGTTCATGAGGCGCAAAGGTCCTTAAGCAAAATCATCCCATACAAAGTTGCACCAGGACACATTATAATCAAGATATAAAGCATAAAGTCAAAGACATAGAGAGAAGTTTGAAAGCAGCAAGAGAAAAGTCAGTCGTCACATACAAGGGAACAGCATAAGGCTATCAGGAGATTTCTCAGAAGAAATTTTGCAGGCTAGGAGAGAGTGGGACGAACCAGTCAAAGTGCTGAAAGGAAAAGACTGACAACCAAGCTGACAACTCTGTTCATAAAAGCTGTCCTTCAGAAATGAAAGATAAAGACATTCCCAGACAAACAAAAGCTGAGGGAGATATTCAACCACTACACCTGCCTTACAAGAAATGTTAAAGGGAGTTCTTTAAGTTATAACAGAAAGATGCTAATTAACGACCTGGAAACATATGAAGGTATAAAACTCATTGGTAAAGGCAAGCACATAGCCAAATTCAGAACACTCTAACACTGTAATGGTTGTGTACAAATCACTTTTAGCTTTAGTATAAAAATTGAAAGACAAAAGTATTAAATATAAGTATAGCTAGGATAACTTTTTAATGGACCCACACTATAAAAAGATGTGAACTGTGACATCAGTAACACAAAATGGGAGAGCGGGGAGTAAAATTGTAGTTTTTGTAAACGATCAAAGTTAAGCTGTTATCAGTTTAAAATAAACTTATAACTATAAGAGATTTTATGTAACCATTATGGTAAGAACAAAGCAAAAATCTATAGTAAGTACACAAAAGACAAAGAGAAAGGAATCAAAGCACAGCACTACAAAAGAAAATCATCAAATCACAAAGGAAGACAGCAAGAGAGGAAGAAAGGAGCTAAAAAACAGTCAGAAAACAATTGACAAAATGACAACAGGACGTCCTTATTTATCATTAATTCTTTTAAATATAAATGGATTGTACCTCCATCAAAAGACATAGAGTAGCTAACGGATAGATTAAACAAGATCAAAACATATTCTGCCTATAAACGGCTTGCTTTGGCTTAGAGGACACATAGGCTGAAAGTGAAGGGATGGAAAAAGATATTGCATGCAAATGCTAACCAAAAGACAGCAGGAGTGGCCGTACTGATATGAGACAAAATAGAATTTCAGTCAAAAAGTGTCACAAGGGTCAAGAGTCATTATATAATGATAAACAAGCCAATTCTGCAAGGGTATATAACAATTATGTTTTCATATATGTATGTGTTGTGAAATGGACAATGATTACTACAATCAAGCTAATTAACATCTCCATCACCTCACAGTTACCTTTCTTTTTGTGTTAGGACACTTAAGATCTACTTTCTTAGCAAATTTCAAAGAACAGTAGAGTATCATTAACTATAGCCACCATGCTGTACATTAGATCCCTAGTACTTATTCATCCCATGTAACTGAAACTTGGTACCCTTTGAACAACATCTTCTGATTTTCCTCACACCCCCAGCCCCTGGTAAACACCATTCTACTCCCTGCTTCCATGAGTTCACCTTTATTCAACATTTTTTGGATTCAACTTACAGGTAAGTGACATCTTGCAGTATTTGTCTTCTGAATCTGGCTTATTTTACCTGGCATAACGTCCTCTAGCTTCATCCATGTTGTCTCAAATGACAGCATTTCGTTCATTTTAAGGCTGAATAATATTCCACTGCATATATGTTTGCGTGTGTGTGTGTGTGTGTGTGTGTGTCTGTATACACACTGGAACCCTAATGCACTGTTGGTGGGAATGTAAATTGGTACAACCATTATGGAAAACAGTATGGAGGTTCCCTAAAATTTTCTTTAAAAAACAGACCTACCATATGATCCAGCAATCCCATGTCTGAGTATTTATCCAAATGTTCTGAAATCAAGATGCCAAAGAGATACCTGCACTCCTATGTTCATTGCAGCGTTCTCAATAGCCGAGATATGGAAACAACCTAACTGACTCTCAAGAGAGGAACTAATAAAGAAAGTGTGGTGTATATATATATATATAGAATGTATACCATAGTGGTTATGACTAACAATACTGTACTGTATAGTTGAAATTTTGTAAGGGGATATATCGAGCCTAAGTTTTCTCACCAGAAAAAAGAAAAGGTAAGTATGTGACGTGATGGATACATTAATTAACTTGATTGCAGCGATTAGTTCACAATATATAAGTATATGAAATCATCCAGTTGTACACTTAAAATATATTCAATAAAAATAATAAAATAAAAAATTTAAAAGACATAGTATCAGAAACTTTAGCAGAACAATTAGGCAAGAAAAAGAAGTAGAGGGCATGCAAATTGGAAAGGAAGAAGTAAAATATCTGTCTTCACAGATGACATGATCTTATATGTAGAAAACTCTAAAGATTCTAAGAAAGAACAATTGGAACAAGCAAACAAAAGCAGCAAGGATACGGGACGCAAAATCAACATGCAGAAGTCAATTGTGTTTCTATACACTGACAAGGAACAATCCAAAACGAAAATTAAGAAAATAATTCCATTTGCAATAGCATCAGTATGGTAAAATACTTAAGCAAAATTAACCAAAGAAGTGAAAGACTGTTGCACTGAAAGTTTCAAAGCATTTCTGAAAGAAATTAAAGAAGACATAAATAAATGGAAAGGTATCCCATATTCATGAACTGGAAGACTTGACATTTATAAGATGTCAATACTACTCAAAGGAATCCACAGATTTGATGCAACCCTTATCAAAATGCCCACAACTTTATTTTTCAGAAAAAAATTCCCACCCTGCAATTCAGGAATCTCAAGGGACCCAAGTAGCCAAAATAATCTTGAAAAAGAACAACAAAATTGAGAGACTCACAAATACTGATTTTAAATCTTTCTACAAAGCAACAGTAATTAAAACAGTGTGGTACTGGTATAAGGACAGACATACTGACCAACAGAAGAGAACAGAGAGCTCACAAAGAAACCTTTCCATATGTGATCAAATGATTTTTGACAAGGGTGCCAATACCATTTAATAGGGATAGGTGAATCTTTTCAACAAAATGGTGCTGAGAAAACTGGATATCCACATGCAAAAAATGAAGATGGACTCTTACCATACGCCACATACAAAAAGTAACTCAAAATGGAACAAGGACCTACATGTAAGAGCTAAAATTATAAAACTCTTAGAAGAAAACATAGAGGGAATGTTTCATGACATTAGATCTCATGACATTAGATCTAGCAATGTTTTCTTGAATATGTCACCAACAGGACAGACAACAAAAGACATAATATACAAATAGGGCTTTATTATAAAATTAAAAACCTTTGTGCCTCAAAAGGCACTATCGACAAAGTGAAAAGGTAACCCTCAGAAGGGGAGAAAATATTTGCAAATCATAAATCTGACAAAGGTCAATATTCTGACTATTTAAAGTGCTCCTACAACTCAGCTGCAAAAGACCCCAACGAATCCAATTTAAAAAGGAGCAAAGGAGTTGAATAGACATTTCTTCAAAGAAGATATATAGATATCCAATAAGCACATGAAAAGATGCTCAACATCAGCAATCATTAGGGAAAGGCAAATCAAAACCACAATGATGAACCACTTCACAGTCATTGGGACGGCTATTATCCCCCCAAAATAACAATAACAGAAAATAACAAGTGCTGATGAGGATGTGGGAAAACGGATAACCTTGAGCATTGCTGGTGGGAATTTAAAATGGTGGATCCACTACTGAACAAAGCATGGCAATTCAAAAGAATGACACAAGATGATCCAGTAATTCCACTTTTAGGTATATATTCAAAAGTATTAAAATCAGAAACTCTAACAGATATTTGTGCACAAGTGTTCATAGCAGCATTATTCACGATAGCCAAAAAATGAAAATAACGAAATTTCCATCTATGGATGAAGAGATGAACAAAATGTGGCATATACACACAGCAGAATAATATTCTGCGTTAAAAAGGAATGAGGCAGCCGCCCCAGTGGTAGAGCGGTTAAGTGCGCACGTTCCGCTTTGGCGGCCGGGGGTTCGCTGGTTGGGATCCCGGGTGCGGACATGGCACCGCTTGGCAAGCCTTGCTGTGGCAGGCGTCCCACATATAAAGCAGAGGAAGATGTGCACCGATGTTAGCTCAGGCCCAGTCATCCTAAGCCAAAAAGAGGAGGATTGGCAGCGGACGTTAGCTCAGGGCTAATCTTCCTCAAAAAAAAAAAAAAAAAAAAAAAAAGGAATGGGATTCTGATACATGTTACAACGTGAATTATCCTTGAAAATGTTATGCTACGGAAAATAAGCCAGACACAAAAGGACAAATAATGTATGATTCGACTTGCGTAAGATACGTAGAATAGTAAAATCAATGGCTAGAGAGAGGAGACTAGTGGTTACCAGGGGCTGGAGGGAGGTGTGGTTGGGGGGTTACTGTTTAATGTGTACAGACTTTCAGTTTGAGATAATGAAAAAGTTATGGAAATGGATAGTGGTGATGGTTTCACCTCAATGTGAATGTTTTTAATGCCACTGAACTATACACTAGAAAATGGTTAAAATTGCAAACTTTATGTCATGTACATTCTGCCACGTTAAAACAAAGTTTGAGTCCCTTCCTTTCCCCCAAATTTCTCAGTACAAGCAGAGTTTTCATTAAAGTTGCTGAGATTAGGGTAGATGGAGAGTGGCGAACACGTGACATGGAAGCGTGAGTAAGCATCCCACCAGTAAGAAAGGCTTTGCATTTATTTTCACTTTCAGCTGTCCTGTGGTGGGCCAAGCTCAGCTAAATGAAATTCGTTTTTCGTTCCACCCAAAGTTCTTCTATCTTCTTATTGACACTATCTAACTTATCTTGGGGGCCCCTTGATTCAGCAGTGACAGCCATGTTGCCTTTTGAGTGGGGCTGCAGGGCTTGCTGCCCTCTTATCATGGCAACATCCTTTCCTCCTCTCCCACGGAGGGGAGTGAGCATCAAGCAAAGAACCACTCATTGCAGCTTGTTCCAACCCTACCTCTTACCACTCTGTCTCTAAGCATTCATTAACAGGCAGGACAGTTGGGGACCTTTAAGCACCCTCACGCGCCACCCGGGATGAGAACATTCGATACCAGATCCTGGGGAGCTTTCTTGTATCCTCTAACCCAGGACAAAAGCCCTTGTCATTTCTTCTTTGTCAACATCCTACTGCTGTCATCCAAACTTTCAAGAACTATGAAGGGTGTGTGATTTTGCTCTACTTGCAAGTTAAAAGTTAGCCTGCCATGGTTTCATAGATGCTGGAGAAGACATGAGACTGTTACAGGCTCTTACCACCAGCCCTGATATCAGTTCCCCTACACTGAACCCAGCATATATGGGGTTAGAAACCTACCACCCCCTTTCCTGCTTCTCTAGCTCCACTTATATGTAAATACCTGTTTCCTTAACCTTTGACTCCTTGAGCTCTGCAACTAAATAGGAGTTACAAATTGTTAACAGTCCAGGTGGCCTGGAGTTGGAGGCACACTAAAGTTTAGCTAATCATGTGTCCTTGAAGTCTGCCAGGAAAGCTGCTGTCTCAAGAATATCAAAGGGCGGAGGCTTCCCAGACCTCAACTCCTCGACTCCTGGCGCTGGAACCCTCCTCAAACAGGAAGACAAGAAGGCGGCAAAGGATGCCCAGCCCACCTGCCATCCTCCTATCTCACCAGCCCCACGCCCCCCACCTAGCTACAAGCAGCCTCTCAAGGCCAAACGCAGGCTGGTGGGAAAATGCTGGGCTGCACAGCTACATGCGCCTCCTCCCATACCCAAAATCCCAAATAAAAATCCCTACCCGTTCCTTATCGGGGAGCTAGCAATTTTGAGACATGAGCCCTTGCTTTGCTCCCTGTGCCTGGCACAGTAAAGACTTTCTGCTGGGAGCCGTGGCTACATCATTTGTTCGGCTGTTTGACAGGGTCCAGCCGATTAACGCCTAGGGGTGCAGGGTCGCCCCTTGGTGAACAATAACCGGCCAGCCCCTCACATAGTTCTGAAACCTGTGCTGCTTCTAATTGCCCTTCATTCCTTTTCCTTTCTTAACCTCCAGTTTTCACTCCTTTGGGTGGCTGCTTGGGAGGCACTACCTCCTGGGAAAATTAGATATAGTAAGAGAATGTGACCACCTGCAGGTAACTTTCAAGATATTTTTCAGTTAATTATTGGAGGAGCACACAGTCCCATTTGAGACAATCAGAAAGGAATCCTGCCCAGATAAGATGTCGAATTAGGTTTATGGCCTCTGTCTGGTTAATGTTTCCTTCTCCCTCCAGTTCTTTGTCTAAATATATATGCATCGTCCTTCTAAGTTTGTTGGTTAATTGGATGATCAAGAAGTATCTATATATTATTCTTGACCTTCTGCTTTCTGTTAAAATGTTTTAGAGGTTTTCTCCTAAAAGCAATAAATAATAAATAATTGATGAGTAGAAGGGCCGAGGGGTGCAGGGATGCCCCTCGGTGAAGAATGGCCGGCCGACACCCCTGATATTTTCTGAATTATATGCATGCTTTCTAGCAAGGTTATGTCTATACTTTTTTCTGTTTTTTATTCTTGAAGATATATAGTTTAGCTTAGCTTTTCAGCCCTTTACTTTACTAACAAAGTGATACTTTCTACGGCAGTGTGCTTAAGGGACTGTTAGCTCCACAATCAAAAAGACAAAGGAATGCTTCCACCCCCTAAAGGGCGCGAAAAAGTAAAGATGTTTAACTGCCCGCTGAGAATGCAGATAGCCCTGGGGATAAGACACCCTGGAGTCGCCTTTTGTTCCCATTAACCATCTACACTAATGGCGTAAATGATTGAGGGAGGCAGGGATGGCTCCACCAGGATGTAACCAGACGGACTGCTGTCCTGTCCGGAGGCCTGGACCTTCTCTCTGTGATTTAACTTTACCATGAATTACAACAGATGCCTAGGTACCTATCTCTTTTTGCTTAGAGACAACAAACACTAGTTAATTGCGGAGAAGACTACCATTAACCTTATGCTCTATAGAATAGAATGCTAATAAATATTCTTGTGCTCGTTTTTTTACTTCCTTATCTCTCTGAGAATATTTGTAGAACCATTTCTGTACTAATCCTGAAAAATATATAAATGACACTTGTGCACCGTAAAGTCGGACTTGCTAACACCAACCCAAGTCTCACGTCCCCTTTATTTTCCCCTCATTGCGCCGACGCCGTCCATCCCTCAGGAACCTGGACTCCGCCGGGGCGGGACCCCGGCAACTTTCCTCTTCCACTCAAGACGCTGTTCTCGTTACTTGGATTGGCATCAGGTTCAGGGACCGAACTTTCGGTGACAAGACTTCTGGGTCAGAGGAGAAGGAATTTATTGCTCACAGAACAGCAGCAAGCATGAGCTGTATGTTTGTGCTGTTTCCTCCCCCAAATCCCACACAGCTGACGCTGAGTAGCCCAGGTGAAAACTGTGCACACAGTGGGTTTGCATCACAGATGAGGAATCCTGAGATCAGGAAAACCCAATCTTTTATAATGGGACGGCTAGCAATCATGCCTAACCATTCCCGCAGGGGGAGTCCTGGTCTTCATTAACCTGGACAGCAAAAGAATCTGTCCTCTGCCCTGGAGCGAAACATTATCTAAGTGCCTTCTAAGACGGTTCCCTAAAAGTCAAAGTCCTGGAAAATATAGCCCGGTACAGAAAAACAGGCAGACATGTGAGAAGCTCATGGAGAGTTGCCGCCTAACACCATTATTATTTGCTTATATTATAGTTGAGAGTCAAAAGGTAATCAGGAGTTGAGCTGGGTTTTGCTTTTGTTGATGACGCGATTATCTTTGGTGCACCACAGCCTTCAGATTCCTCTAGTGTTACTTTGTTCTTACGGGCTTGATTGGGTGACACAGGTTGGTTTGTTGTTGTTGCTTTTTCAGTGTTCCCCCTCCATCTTCCACTTTCAGCCGTCCCTGTATGCCTGCACCACAGACAGGGTCTGTTTCCTCACTCTCACACCTCCCCCAGGAGGAAACTTGTGTCGCTTTTCATGTGGTGCCTGTAGCCCGATGGTAGTAGGCAGGGTTTTCCTCCATGCTCTTGGTCCAGGCTCAGACTTTTTCCCCAGCTTTGCTGAGGTGAGATGGACAAACAAAAATTGTACATATTTAAGGTGTACAACATGATGTTTTGATATATGTATACACTGTGAAATGATTACTACAACCAAGCTAATTTACGTATCAGTCGGCTCTCAGTTAACCTTTTTTTTTTTTTTTTTTGTGGTGAGAACACTAGAGATTTACTCTCTTAGCAAATTACAAGTATACAATACATTATTTACAACTGTAGTCACCATCCTGTACATCAGGTCTCCAGAACTTATTCATCTTATAACTGAAAGTTTGTACCCTTTGACTGATATCGCCCCGCTTCACCCAAACGCCGAGCCTCTCATAACCGCCATTACCAGAGTAGAATGGGTTCAATTTTTTTTAAAGGTTCTGCATATAAGATTTTACCAAGAATGAGTTTAATTTGTTTTTAGATTCTACATATAAGTGAGATCATACAGTATTTGTCTTTCTGCAAAATGTCTTCCAAGTTCATCCATGTTGTCACAAATGACAGCATTTCCTTCTTTTAAAAGGCTTTATAATGTTCGTATGTCTATCACATTTTCTTTATCCATTCATCTGTCAATGGACCCTTAGGTTGTTTCCAGTTAGGGTGCCGTGAATAATGCTGCAGTGAACGTGGGAATGCAGATGTTCAGGTACTGATTTCGTCAGTTGCGGAAATATGTCCAGAAGTGGATTTGCTGGATCATACGATAGTTGTATTTTTAAATCTTAAAGAAACTTACATTCCCACCAACGGTGTATTAGGGTTCCCTTTTCTCCACATCCTCAGCAAAACTTGCTGTCTCTAGTTATTTTCATAAAAGTCATTCTAACAGGCATGAGGTGATATCCCATTGTGGTTTTGACTTGCTGTTCCCTGATGAGGTGAGGACCTTTTCATGCACCTGTGGGCCATTTGTATGTCTTCTTTAAAAGAAAAGTCTGTTCTGGTCCTTTGCCCTTAAAAATGTTAAAAAACTTAGGTTATTTGGGGCTTTTTGCTGTTGACTTGTACGTTCTTTACAAATTTTGGATGTCAACCTCTTATCAGATAAATGGTTTGCAAATATTTTCTCCCATTCTGCAGGCTGCCTTTCCATTTTGTTAATTCTTTCCTTTGCTGTGCAGAAGCTTTTTAGTTTGATGTAGTCCCATTTGTTTATTTTTGCTGTTGTTGCCTGTGCCTGTGCCTTTGCTGTCAAAAAAATCATTGCCAAGACCACCGTCAAGGAGGTTTTCCCGTGTGTTTTCTTCTAGGAATTTTACAGTTTGAGGGCTTATGCTTAAGTCTTTAATCCATTTTGAGTTGATTTTTGTGTATGGTGCCCAAGATAAGGGTCCAATTTCATTCTTTGCATGTGGATATCCACTTTTAACAACACTATTTACTGAAGAGATTATCTTTTCCCCGTTGTGTGTTTTTGGCCCTTCGTTGAAAATTAGTTGACCTTATATGCGTGTGTGTTTCTGGACTCTCAATTCTGTACCGTTGGTCTGTGTTTCTGTTTTTATGCCAGTGCCATACTGTTTTGATCACTATAGTTTTGTAATATAATTTGTAATCAGGAAGTTTGATGACTCCAGTTTTGTTCTTCTTGCTCAAGATTGCTTTAGCTATTTGGAATCTTGTGGTTCCATACAAGTTTGAGCATTGTCTTTGTATTTCTGTGAAAAATGCCGTTGGAATTGTGATAGGGATTGCATTGAACCTGTAGATTGCTTTGGGCAGAACCGACCTTTAAACGATATTTTTCTTTCAATCTGTGAACATGGGATGTTTTTCCATTTATTCGTGTCTTCCTCAATATCTTTCATCAATGTTTTGTAGTTTTCAGTGTACAGATCTTTCACCTCCTCGGTTAATATTTTTTCTAAGTGTTTTGTTCTTTTTGATGCTGTTGTAAATGGGATTGTTCCCTGTTACAGATAGTTTGTGGTTAGCGTATGGAAAGTGTGGCTGAATTTTGAATGTTAGCAAGAGCTAACACTTCAGGGTCCTCAGTGGTGAAAGGTATGGAGGGTCTCTGGGGGCTGTTGAGGTCCTCAGTGGTGAAGGCGGCTGGGGTCCTCTGCAGAGCAGGCCACTGGGGACTGTGTCCTCCCCTGCCACATGGCTGATACCAATAGCCCCTGCCCTTCTTTATTCCTAGATGTCTCCAGACATCTCACTCTGCCGGTCTTCCCAGCGACCTGGGTGGGGTCAAACTGAAGCAGATCCCTCATGCAGTGCCCTGAAAGGCTGGGGAAGCTGGTCGTTCAACCTGCTCTTCTTTTCCCTGCGAAGGGAGCTCTCTGGCTGGGGAGTTCCCTCTCGACACTGAGCAGCACTGCTCTGGGGGATGAGATGATGCAGGCAAAATGAAACTGTTCTTCCTACCCTTTGCGTGTGGTTATTCTCAGGTTTGTTGCCCCAGCATGTTGCTGCAGCTCCTTAAGTGGACTCCTGAGTTCTCCCAGAGCTATGTTGGCTCGTGGATAGCTGTCTAATTGTTGCTTTTATAGGAGAATGGAGTCTGGGATCTCCTACTCTGCCGTCTTGCTGACATCTCGCCCAAGCTCAGTCTCAAGCAGGCCCTATGTGCCTGTGTTCCCGGGGTTGGGCCCTCTCAGCATTCCCATCTCTCCCCCGTGTGGTAGCCTAACTCTGCCTTGTATTTGCGATTGACTGTGCAGAAGAGTGTTTCCCTCCTCCGCCTCCTCGGTGGTAGGAAATTTCTAATGTTATTGGTAAACGATAATGAGCCCTGGCCTTTTTCCTGCATCTCATCTAATGGTAGAGGGTTCTTTTCTTCTGCCTTTCCCATGACAATGATGTGTTTTTACCTGTGACGTGTTGGTGATAAAGTTTGCTTAATGCTTTTGATTCACATGAGAGAAGGGTATGGACAGGGGTTGAAGATTCGTGATTTTTCTGCAGCAATGGCTTATCCTCTCCAGCAAGCTTGCACCACTCAGGAGGGCTCTCTGTGATCTCCTACCCTGTTCACAATCTCTCTTGCGGGTACCAAGTAGAGGTGCATGGGTGAGAGCTTGCAAATGACTGTGAACTCCCTTTCTGTCTGGCGCTCTCAGGGGTTTTATACTGTCAAACGAGCTAACCCTTGATCTTTAGTAATTCATTAAAAATGTTAGCTAAGTTCTTTTAGCCTGCTTGTATGGGTGGCTAGTGTTCCTTCTTCCTGTGTTGTGTCAAAAGCCCATGCACCCAGTCTTTTCCTGGAGAGACCTGACCCTCCTTGGAATTCAGTCTACTTGGTTGCCCTATAATGACTTCAGCTCTCTGATGGGGTCAAGTAAAATGAATGTGCAGCTTCTTTGGCTTTTTCTCCTTGATAGGGTGGGAATGATGCTCTTTCCAGCTTTCTGCAGCTTACACGAAAGTGGAACTCCTCACTCTGAAGCTTCCTTCTCTTTGAGACTCTCTTACTCTACTTTATTGCTTTAATGGGAAGTAATGTAGCAGTTCTAGTTACCCAACGAAATGTGCTTTTATAAATGAGTTCTAAGTAATCAGGCCTCCCACAGGAAACAAAATGAATTCCTGGGCTTCTGTCAGTCTGTGTTTGTGACCCTAACAAATAGTAATAGAGGACTTCTGTGTAAAAATAGCAGTCAGTTCTTTGAATGTCTTACGATATCTTCCAAAGTTTTTTTTTTTTTACTTTTTATTAAGATTGTGGTAGTTTACAACCTTGTGGAATTTCAGTTGTACGTTATTGTCAGTCATGTTGCAGGTGCACCACTTCACCCTTTGTGCCCTCCCCCCACCCCCTCTTTCCCCTGGTAACCACCAATCAGTTCTCTTTGTATACATGTTTAACTTCCACCTATGAGTGGAGTCATACAGAGTTCGTCTTTCTCTATCTGGCTTACTTCACTTAACATAATACCCTCAAGGTCCATCCATGTTGTTGTGAATGGGACAATTTTATCCTTTTTTATGGCTGAGTAGTATTCCACTGTATATATATATACACCATATCTTCTTTATCCAATCATCAGTTGCTGGTCACTTAGGTTGCTTCCACGTCTTGGCTATTGTAAATAATGCTGCGATGAACATATGGGTGCACGGGACTTTTGGAATTGCCAATTTCAAGGTCTTTGGATAGATACCCAGTAGTGGGATGGCTGGGTCATATGGTATTTCTATTTTTAATTTTTTGAGAAATCTCCATGCTGTTTTCCATAGTGGCTGCACCAGTTTGCATTCCCACCATCCAAAGTTATTTTTAATGATCCTCTATCTGACAAATCATTTAGATCATTCTTCCAATCTGCTGAAAGCAAAGAATTGGGAACCACCAATCTTGCAAAAAAAATGTCTAATCATGTCATTCATGTTGTCAACAATGCACCAATAATGTTAGTAATCACTCCTCTGCTTAGTGCTATAGAAGTTTTCACCTCTATTGTGGTTTCTAAGGGAAAGAAAAGGCAAGGCAGGTTCGATAGGTTTAGGATTAGCTAGTTTGAGTATTTTCAGCGGGCACTGGGGCATATGGCTTGTCCCTGGTGGTCTGGTACCTGTGCGTGGGGTGATAAGGGCAGGGGAATAGTAGCCCAGAGGGTAAGAGCCCTGGGAGAGCCCATGAAGAAAGTGATTGGGGGGTCAGGGTTCTGTCTGGGTTGGTGTGCATGAGAAAGGCCTGCTCACAGGCAAGCAGTTTACTATCTCTAGGAATTCCCTAGCCTTGGGAGGGGCAGTCTCTCCAGTGTCAACAAGTCCCCAGATGTCAAAACATCACAAAATACAGAAAATAAAAGGGCGTGATTAATACAGAAACTAAACAGAAACAGCCTCTGCCTGCATGGAGCTAGCGGTCTAGCGCCATGTTGTCCAACAGAAACATAAAATGAGCCACATCAAAAATAAATAAATAAATAAAAACCAAAAGGAAACGTCAAAAGCAACAAGTGAATTTAATTGTAATAGTTATTTTATTTAACACAAAAGTAAAAGCAAATTATAATTTCAGCATGGAAACAATATAAGTAAATTAATTTTATACTTTTTAGTAAGTCTTTGAAACACAGTGCATTCTTTCAACGTGTAAGCAATATGAACAGATGATCAATTCTGCATTCTTTTTTTCTTACAGAGCCTTTGTGCTATCGTTTCAACAAAACACAATAATGCCATGTGTTATCATTTCAACAAAGAAACAACATACACAATTCATTTATTACTTATTTTAACGTTTGTCTTTCTAAGTCAGAAATGCAGTGTGTTATCACAAAATGGAAATAAGAACAAATTATTAACTACATTAATGAATAATTACTTTTTACATCCTTTTCTCTAAGTCTTTGAAATGTAGTTTGTTACCACTGCAAGGTGTAAGCAATAAGAAAAAATAATTTTAAATTATTTGTTTCCTGAGTCATTGAAATGAGTGTGTTATCATTTCAACATGGAAACAATATAAACATATCATTAATTACTTTTACGTTCTTCTCGCACACTAAGTCTTTAAAATGCAGTCTGTTTCCATTTAAACAGGAAAATACAATATACAAACTATTAATTATTTTCCCTTCTTTTTTGGGTACTAAGTCATTGAAACTCAGTACGTTATCATTTCAACACGTAAGCAATAGGAACAAACTATCAATTAATTTTACATTCTTTTTTCCCAATAGGTCTTTGAAATGCAATGTTTTATCATTTTGACATGTAAACATACAAACAGATCATTAATTAGTTATTTTAACGTTTTTTCCTTAAAAGTCTTCGAAATGCAGTCCTATCGTTTCAACACGTAAACAACATAAGCAACTTCATTTACATTCTTTCTTCTTTACTGTCTTTGACATGCAGTACGTCATCACTTCAACATGTAAACAATGTAAATAAATTACCAGGGATTCTACTTCGTTTGTTTCTTACTAAGCCTGGGATGTACAGCGTGCACTTAACACTTAAGAGTACATGACATTTCAGAGTAGCCCCACTTCTAGTGCTCAGTAGTCACATATGGCTAGTGTGTCCCACACGGAACAGTGCAACTCTAGTGGAAGAGCAGAGGGAGCAAATCCATAAGGAATGGTGTAGACCATGAAGGAAACGTACATGGTACATTAAGAGAGAGCAACAGCAGAGTAAAGCTACTTAAGTAAGGAAGTAAGAGAAAATCTATCTGAGGAGGTAAACATTTAAGCCATGACCTGAGGGTTGAGCAGCTATCCAACAGCATCAAGAGGCCAGCATGGATTGAGCACAGTATGTAACGGAAAAAGCGAAAAGAAGCTGGAGTTTGGGGGAAGAAATAATTTTCCTAAATGCCCTAAGAAAGAGTGGAGAAACTGAAAAATCACAGGAACATGTGTACTGTGAGTGGTTTGAGATCAGGGACTTTATTTTTCTTAGCACGTGAAACAGTATCTACATCGGAACAGATACTCAGCGAATGTATGTGAGATAAGGAATAACTGAGCCAGGGGTCTGAGACCTGAGAAAGCGGGCAGCCACAGGTTGATGAAGACACCAGTAGGTAGTGGGCAAAGTTTGTTTCCTTTTACTTGCATTTGGTTTCTCATAAGCAACCTAAGGCGATCATAACTACAAGATGTTTGCAGAACCCTAGAGGGCAAAGTTATCGGCTTCAACCGCTACCACATCCAGGAAGAGTTCCAATTGATCTGACTTGTGTCAAGTGCCCCTAAGTGGATAAACGGGCCAATCAGTGTGGACAGGGAGGTGATGTACCATGACCAGGTTACCTTACGTCACATACCCAACGCTGGGGTTAGTCACCAGAAGAGGATGTCGAGGGCCAGGGGCAAGAGATCCACAGGGCCTTTCAAATTCCTCTATTTTTTTTCAGAGTTCCTCTTTTATAGAGGTCCACTACTCAGTCAACCTTCCTATCCCCGGTTTCCTGGAACAGTAGAATTTTATATACGTGTCTCCACAAACTTGGGCTTCAGGAAAAACAGTGAGTGCTTGAATGGCCACACTTGAGTGTTGAAACAGCTCCTTGTACTGTGGAAATCACTCAGCACAAGTGGTCCAGGTCATGTCGTCCCGCTGTACCGCCTGCAGCATTGCCTTCACCTGGGCCTGCACTTCGGCAAGTTTCCGTGGGTCCAAAGTGCCACGAAAATTCCACTGTTCATAGCAATGGACAGGCACAGGATAAACTACATGCTTCAGCTCCATCAAGGATGCCAAGTGCTGCAGAAGGCTCGTGAGCACAGGCATCGTAATGGGGTTGAAGGCAAAGCTAAGGACACGGAGATGGGAACATTGGCTCAGGGCTGGGAGGACAGCAGAGAGAGCAGAGTCAGTTATCAGGCAATTACTCATCTCCAGATGCTGCAGGGTGCCTGAGACCTTCTCCAGCAGAGTCTGGAAGGGCTCATAATCTTCCGAGAATATCTGGTTGTCACTGAGATTCAACAGCCTTAGGTGGGTGGCCTGAGAGCTCTGGGACAGGACAGTGACATCTCTGTCAGACAGGCCACAGAGAGGTAGACACAATGTATCCAACTGAGGCGGCAGAACTCTATACAGAGAAAAAAGAAAGGTTATTTCAGAAGAATGAGGATTGGAGCAGGGCAGCCAGCCCTGAATGAAACGTACCTAAGGCTCTAGAATAAACTAATTTGCACATATTTTGCAACAGTGGTTAATCATGTGGGCTTGGAAATCAGACTTAAGAGACTTGTGATGCTGAGGAAGTTACTTTTCCACTCTGAGATAATACAGGTTTTTAAGCTTTAAAATGTGTATAAAGGTAATTATTATACAGGGTTGTGGAAAAGATTAAGTGAAAAAAATTGGATGCACTTAGGATTTATGACCTAATCCATGGTGAATCCTGTTCACTTATTTAGTGGGGATGGGTCTGGGAAAGCAGCCAACTGTGGGTTCCCTTTGACTAGTTCCCAGATGACAAGTTCTCCATTCAGGGTCTAAGCCTTGGGGAAAATACAGGAGCAAAGCGAGTGGGCAGTGTTAGCTACTGTGGCCAGTCCATGGGGATGTGCATCGGCGCTACAGCATAGAGCGTTTCTCCATCTGAATGCCTCCCCTTCCTCTCTAGAGAGCTGTAAACTCCAACAGCAGAAGGACTGAGTCTTCTTCACCAGTACATTCACAGACTTATCACAGTGTCCGCACATGGTCGACTGAGTGACTGACTGAATGAAAGGATGAGCACGACTTCCTTTTCTAATCTTGTCTTTCCCCTCACCATGAGGTACCCCTCTCTAGCCTGGCCAGTTTCAAACTCCCAGCAGTGCCCCTGCTGAGGTGGAAGGAGAAATAGGTGACAAGGAGCTCAGGAATATCCAAGCATGGTCTCTTCTCCTCTTTTAACCATGGGGTGGTTCAGGGAACCCAGGTTCCTTCCCACTCCCTCACCTGAGCAGTTTGTGCAGTTGATCTGTGAGGTGGAAGAAAGACAAGATGAGCTTCTGGAGGTTCTCCAGCCGCCCAAGCTGGTTGAGAAAAGTTCTGAAGTTTTTCCTCTGACAAGATTTAAAGGCGATGTTATACAGACTAAGGCTGTCCAGGTGGATCGTCCGAGCCAAAAGGGTGGTGACTTCACTCAGATCTGCCTCACCCACATCCAGGTGATCAACGCATCCCAGATCCAGAAACTGCAGGATACTTCTGTGGGCAGACATTTTATCAATCTGCAAATCTCTGCAGCAGAGGTGCAAGGACCCAACGCTCTGCTCAACCTTACTCCGAAGGAAAGAAAGAAATTGCTTTGCTCTCAAGGTATCACTGAGGGAAAGGTCCACTAACAATTCCATGGGTTCCTGGGCTGACTGAAGCTCAGACTCTGAATTAACAATTCCAAGGCACCTGACACTATGCCGGGCTTCTTCTAGTTTAAGGATAGAGTGACGAGAATAAATACAACACTGAAAACAGAAAGGGAATGTGGTCCCGGTCTCCAAGCATGTTGTCTCACAGTCCAGGTCCTGCCTTAAATCTAGGATCCTCAGTTTTGGCCCCCTGTAAGGAGAGGAGGAGACAGAACACATGAGAGGTAGACAACTTGAATATCATCCAGCAAGTTCAATGATGGGAAGCAGGAAGGAACTCTTTATCCCCAGTTGTCATTCCACATACCATTCACCAAGAAGTTCTTTCCACACAAATTTAGCATCTTTTATTCTTTTTCCCACACTTTCTTCACCTCTGGTCCTCCACAGTCTCAATACCCATGTCCTTCTTCTTACTCAGGAGGTAAATCCAACCACAGTATCCTCAATCACCTCTATTCTATAATCAACTCTGTAAGACACTGGAGTCCCTAAGGTGACCCCAAGTGTTGGAACAATAGGCCCACAGAGATCCTCAGCATTCACCATTGGCTACTTTCGGGAGACTGTTAGGTATTCCCCTGCCCCAGGCTCCAGCATACCCTCCTGCTGACTCACAATGTCCCTATCAGCTATAGTCTTACCAAGAGGAAGGGCTCCGGACAGGGGGGATCTGCAGACCATCAATCACGGCTTCCACGATTTCGTAGTATGACTCTCGTACACTCAAGGTCCCAACATGGAGACAGCGAAAGGGCCAAACCCTCACCATTGCCGTTAGTATCTTCTTATGCCCACCCAAGAAGGCAGCAATGAACAATGGAACAAAGAGGTCTCTTGGGAGTTCTTCCAGGGCCCGGATAGCTGCAGGCTCATTACTCAGCAGACTCCTTGCAGCAAGCTCGAGCAGTGTGGCTGTGGCCTTTTGGTGCATCTTCGTAAACCTGCTTCGGGGTGCAGAATATTTAGAAATCCCGAGAAGACACCTACAATCTGTTTGCCTCCAAGGTTAGCAATGGACAAAATATTTATCGAATAAATATATAGTGAATCAGACGGCCACCTCAGATGACCTCTACTATAAAAATAGACTTGTGTGTGTGCCTAAGCATATATGTGCATACACATACACACATACATAAATTTACGTAAGATAAAATGCCATGAGAAATCAGAGGTAAGCTAGCAGAAGACAACGTTGACCACCTAGCTGCCTTCCTCCCAACATTTCCTCCCCAAAGACTACAAACCAAGAAGAAGGAAAATGTAAACCTACATAAAATCCACACCCTCATCATTGCTTTAAAATGGAGAGAATGCCAAAAGTTAAAAATAAATGTGAGGAAAAAAAGAAAAATCATGAATTCCTGGCATACAATCTGTCACATCCCCATCACTAGGCTCTGTGGCAAAGCAAAGACAAACCAAGAAAAGCCACAAGACCCGCAGAGTGAGGAAGATGGTGAGGGGCTTAAAGCTGATCTAAAACTACAGCAGAATGACTAAGCACGGAATAAGTCTGAAAATATTAAAAAGGTGTCTTGGAAGATGAGAGCAGGGACTACAGGGAAGGGACTCCAAAATAGGAACACTGAAAGGGGTAGGGATGATTTAAGGTGCAGTCTTTGAAAGACATAACTTCTAGGAAAGAATAAAGGCAAAGAGGAAGGGAGAAGTATCTTTCGGCATTTAGGTAATGATGGGGAAAGGAAACAAAAAGGAAAAATTAAGGATCTTGCAAGACTAAGAGAGCCACAAAATCAGAGCACTCACAACTTCTCCCTCCATCACCAAAACAACCCAAAACAATGAATAAAAGAACTGGACTTTGCTATACTGGCAGGAAATGACATCATTAAACTAGGAATCTCCTGAAACAACCCAATTTCATACAAACGAACAAAAGGAAGGGGAATACCACAGAAAAACATGGCAAAAAAAAAAGGACAAGGAAGCAAAATTTCACACATATTTAACAACCACAAAGCAGGAGACTGTAAGTCAACACTCCAAACAGAATTAATTATACTCAAGCAAGCATTCGAGGATATGAAACCTACCTGGAATCAGAATATTTGTAAAAATCTAAAAAGAGAAATGGACTAAAAAGAAAGTCTGAAGTAAAGGTTTTATATCCAGCTGGGCTGTGCCTCAAATATCACAGCCTACAGAAAAACAGTTTTTCAACACAGAGGAACTTAGGAAATTCTGTACGCCTCAGCCCTGCCTGAGGAATCTACTAGAGCAGTGGTCTGCAAACTGTGGCCCATTGTGCCAAATCTAGTCCACTCCTTGATTTTGTAAATATAGTTTTATTGGAACAAAACCGTGACCAATCATTTACATACTGTGCATGGATGCTTTTGCACTACAATGGCAAAGTTGAGTAGTTGTGACAGAGGCACTGTGGCCCACAAACCTAAAATATTTTCTGTCTGTTTCTTTACAGAACGTTTGCTAGGTAATCTGAAAGATGAACCGGGATTGTGATCCCCCATGCAATGACAGAAAAACTTCACCAAAATATCTGATGGTGAGCATTTTACACCTAATACTAAAATCAAGGTGGAGGAAAGGGAGGAAGACTAACGTACAAATGCTTTATGTTGTGAAAAAAACATAAATTGCACCACTAAAAATGAGAGAAAGGAGAGGAGTAGAAGAAAACAGAATAAAATTTTTGTCATAGCTCAGTAGGCGAGTGTTAAATGACACTGGGGACAAAAAACACAACGAATGGACCACATAGTAAAGTGTTAAGAAAACAGGGGGTTAAGGATGATTTTTAAAAAAGCATTAAACAGGACAAAGAACATGTCTTAACGATAAAAGCCAAGATTCACAAGGAAGATATAACACCTAGGAATATCTACGCACCAAATAACACAGCACCCACCTCTCTAAAGCAAAAGGGCAAGGAGATTTAGATAAAAACACGGGAATTGTAGGAGTACACCAATCTCGGTACAAGACAGATTAAGTGATATAAAAGAAGACTAGGGATATAGAAAATCTAAAGAACATAATCAATAAGGCAAACTACACACACACACACACACACACACAGACATTCTGAAACTAGAGAATACATTTTCTTGGCAAAAATCGATCATAATTGTCACACAGAAATGACCTCATTAATTTCCATCAAGTAGAAATATCACAAACAATCCTCTCTAATCACAATGCAAAAAAAGTTAACATTACTAACACAGACCGAAAAAGGAAAGGCCTTTCTACCTGGAAAGTTTTTAAAAGCCTCTGCCAAAAAATGTTGAGTTAAAGAGGAGACACAAACTGCAGCTGTAGAAATTTTTTTAAAAGAATGAAAAGCTACACATCAGAATCTATGGGATACATTTAAATCGGTGATCAGAGGCAAAATCAGAGTACTAAATACTTCTATGAGTAAAAATGAAAGAAGGAAAATAAATGAATTAAAGTATGGCCTCAGAAAACTGAAAAAGAAAAAGAACGAAGTAAAGCAGGGGAAAGAAATAATAAATATATAAGCAGAAATGAAGGAGATATAGGATAGAGAAACAAATGAAAATCTTGTTTTTTAAAATAGACAAGCCACTAGCTAGCTTGATAAAGGAAGAAAGAGATCACAAATACACAAAGTAATAAATGACAAAAGATAACCATTCAAACAGAGAAAAGAAAATAAAAGAGATTAGTTTGCAAACCTCTATGCAAATAAATTTGAAAATCTACACGAAGTAGATAATTTCCTGGAGAAATACACATGGCCACAATTCTACTTCTAGTGTTAGAAAGCTGAAATTAGCCAATTTTCATAGAAAAAATAAAGTAAGTTATTAAGGAATTACCCCCAAGACGCATCTCACTCGGATGGTTTTACAGGTGAATGCTGGTAAATCATCAAAGATCGGATACCACCAATGCTCTATAAATTATTCAAGAGTATTAAAAAGGAGGGAAAATTTCCTAACTCCCTTTATGAAGCAAGTATGACACTGGCCGGTCAAGTGTAGATACAAAAATACTAAATAAAATATTAGCAAACACCCAACAATACATTTAGAAATTAATATACTGTGACCAAGTGAGATTTATCCCATTAATAAAAGGTTGGTTCTACGTTAGGAATTCCATTGATATCATTCACCACGGTAATAGAGTTAAGGTCAAATATCACATGATTACCACCATAGATGCTGAACAAACCTTTGGAAAAATTCAATACCCATTCATGTTAAGGAAAAAAGAAAAACCTCAACAAAATATGAATCAGAGGATGCTTTCTTAACACGAGAAAAGATATATCATTAATTCCTAATGCCAGTATTTTACTTAATGGGAGACCACTAGCGGTTTTCCACTAAGGTTGGGGACAAGGAGAGTGTGCCCAGTATTTCGTTCCTATTCAGTCTTGTACTATAAGTATGAGTCAGTTGACTACAGAAATCCATAAGATTTATAAGACCGCATAACAAAAAGTAAAGCCATCTCTCTGTGCAGATGATATTATAGTATATCTGAAAAGCCCTATAGAAACAATGACAAATCAACTGAATCAAAGAAATCAGTAAGGAAAACAGACATAAAGTTAACATACAAAAATCAGTAGTCTTTGGACACACACAGAAACCACTTGGAGAACACATTGATAGAGAAAATCCCATAGACGATAGCAACAAAGAAGATTAAATGCGTAGGAATAAACTTAATCAGAACACCTATATGAGGAAAATTTTAAAAATACTCCTGAAGGACACAGAAGAACCCTGAATAGACGGAAAGACATTCACTGTCCTTGGAGAGAACAACTCAGCATTAAAAAAAACGTCAATTCTTGGCACCAGCCCCATGGCAGAGTGGTTAAGTTCGCGCACTCCAGTTCGGATCCTGGGCGCGGACCTACGCACCGCTCGTTAGGCCATGCTCTGGCACCATCCCACCCAGAAGAACTAGAATGACTTGCAACTAGGATATACAACTATGTACCGGGGCTTTGGGGAGAAAAACAAAAAAGAGGAAGACTGGCAAGAGATGTTAGCTCAGGGCCAATCTTCCCCCCTTCCCCGCAAAAATGTCAATTCTCCCTAAGTTAATGCATAAATTTAATACAATCTCAAAAACATCAGCAAACATTTTTATGGAGTTAGACCAGTTGATATAAAGTTCATATTAAAAAAAAAAAACAAACATGCAAGAATAGCCGGAACATAAGGGAAAAAGAAAACCTCTGAGAGGGGAGTACTGATACCAGACATTAATGCATACTGTAAAGCCTCTGTAATTTACAACATTGTGGTTCTGGTACATGAACAGACAAGTAGCCCAATGGAATAGAACAGAAAACCCAGAAATACACTCAAGTACATGTGGAAATTCTAGTATATGATAAAAGGGCATGTAAAAGCACTGGAGCAAAGATGGACATTTAATAAACGGTGCTGGAACAATGGAGACATTTGGCAAAAAATTAAAGTAGGTCCATATCACACACCATACACAAAAAACAAACTGCAAATGGGTTAGGGATCTAAACATAAAAAGTGAAGCCGTAACAAGGTCTCGAAGAAAATATGGCAGAACTCTTCTTTAACCTCAGTGTAGGGAAAGCCTTTCTAACTGTGACTCAAATTCCACAGGCAATGAAAGAAAAGAATGATCAACTTGACTACATGAGAATTTCTTGTGTATGACAAACACATCATAATATACATATTAAATAAATCAAAAGACAACTGACAAACTGGGATAAAGTATTTACGGCATACACCAGAGACAAATGGATAATATCCCAAATATATACAGAACTCTTAAATATCAAAGGGCAAAGGGCTAAAAATTCGATAGAAAACTGAGAAAAAAGATATGGACAGATAATTCACAAAAAAATATATAAAACGATCCTGAAACACACGATGAGTCAAAACTTCTCACAATCAGACAATCGCATATTAAAACAATGCCGAGATACCATTTCTCACCTACCACGTTGACCAAAGTTAAAAAAGCAGGGCAACACGTTAGTGAGACTGTGGGGGAACAGTCACTCTTACACATTGCTGGTGGGAATAAAAACCAGTGCAACCGTTCTGGAGAGAAACTTGGAAATACCCAACAAAAAAACATACGTACTTAACTTTTGCCCCAATAATCTCACTACTGGGAATATAACTTGAAGATGTATTTCCACCAATACAAAAATACTTATGCCCAAGGTTACTCATTGCAGCACTGTTTGTAATTGCAAAATGTTGAGAACAACTTAAATGCCCATACATAGGTGAGTGGTTGAATGTGAGTGACCCAGCCACACAATGGAGTCCAGAGCAGCTGTAAAAAAGAATGATGAAGCAACTCTATGGAATGATAAGGAGTGATTTCCTGGCACACCGCTAAGTGAAAAAGAAAAAGTGCAAGGATATGTATGGAATGCTATCCTTCGCTTAACAAACAAGGGCATAGAAAAAAAATACATGTATCTGCTCATTTGTGTGAAATAAATACAGGAAAGATTAAACTAGAAACTAAAGGGATTGGTTATCCACGGGGGAGTGTGGGAAAGGAGTGGAAAGAAGTGGGGGACAGGAAAGGGACAGAAGGCATGAGGAAAGAGTGACATTTCTTTGAGTAGACGTTTTTGTATAGCCCTGACTTTTTGAATCATAGTAACGTTAGTTAAATAAACAATTAAAATCTACCAGGATGTGGGGAGAACCCAAACTCAAATTCAAACACCAACAAATTAACCTAAGTATATTACAAACGAATATCTTAACCACACTGAAGAGGTGAGGAAGAACAGCTAAGCTAAGAAACCTGGGAAAACTGCATTCTGATTACATCTTTTGAGGCTAAAGACAAAAAGAACTGTACACAAATACAAGTTGGTAAATCTGTTTCTGACAGGGATATTGTTAGCATTTCTGCAACTACTTTATGTATACAGCAGGAAGTAAATCTTGTAGATAATGAGAGCCAGGCAAGAGAAAGAAGTTACAAATAAAGCTGGAAGGGACTGAAATCAGAAGTATCAGTACGAGCTCCTGGCTTTTAATATCTGTACAGATGGGTAGGTACAGAAATAAATGTAGATGTATCTGGAAGCACGGGTGTATACACATACAATATATCTCCTACTTTTGTGGATAGACACGGCCTAGCAGCAATGAAACCCCAGTAGCAATGAATACACATTGAGATATCAGTTTCTAAAATGTCATTCTCCAAGAAATGGAACTGGGGCTCCTTGCAGAAGCGGTTTGAATCCAGGGCTGCGGTGGGGGAAAAAACACCAGATGAACATGAACATCTTATAGTAAGGAAAGAAATATACAAAAGAAAAGGGTAGGGTCACGTCAAAAGAACACAGAACCAACGGAAAGGAAATCCCAATGACCAAAGATGGAACGATTCAAGGCACAAAATCAGTAATGATATAACTTGATTATAACTCATAGTAAAACATAGTTATTCATGAGTCAATACTGATACAAATAATTTGAAATACATTTTATAAAATAATTTTTATAAATAACTTGAAAATCTATAAATAAATGAATGAGGGAGAAAGGACAGCTTTTCAGGAGAACTCCAATGAATAAATGTAGCAGGAATGAGGAAAACAGAAAGTCACCATTAGGTAATGGATTATAAAAGTAGCGAGCAAAAGTTTGAGGAGAAACACGGTATTTTCATGGTCTTAAAGTATTGCCCACATGATATTTATCACTTACCAATGGGAAAATAGTACCATTACAATGGAACAACATAATTGCCACCATCTTAATCAAGAGATCAAGCTGAATATCATCAGTAATACAACCTAAGGACATCACATACCCCTGACATGAGGCACAGAGAAGGGAGCAAAATCACTTTTGCAGTATTGTGGCATAAGACCTAAAATTAAGGCCCAATAACATGTATGCCTTAACATCTGGGGAAAATCCAGAGGGCCTCAAATGGCCTAACCACAGGTTCTCCTCCTTATTGTGCTTGCACAAATAAGGCTCCTTAGCCAAAGAATCTTCCTTATCACGGGAACTAGGCACTGTGCCTGCTCATCCCTGAGTAGCAGGTTTCAGTTCCCCACCAGCCCAGAGAATTACGCAGACAAGCCAATTACATTCTCCCAGGGGAACCAAGGGTCACTTCATCCTCTCGTTACTGCAAAGACTGCCCGCCCACAGCCCCTGCTTCTTCACTCGCTTCCAGAGCGTGGCACCCATGAGGCTCCACCTGGTGCATAGTGTCCTCCTCCCACAGGCTGTGAGTCAGTGTTACTAATAAACTGCTATGGATCTCACGTGTCCAGTGTCGGGTATGATGTGTTCAGCCACACCCATAACACTAGGTTGGAAATCCCTCCATCACTAGTGGAGTGAAGGGGAGAAGAATAAAACAGGTTATCTTGCCCAAAATGTCTGACTTCAATCTAATCAAAAGAAAACATCAGACGAAGCCAAACTGACATTCTGTGAAGTACCTGACCAGTATCTTCAAAAGCGTCAGGGTTGTGAAAGACCCAGGAAGACTGAGGAGCTGTCAGCCGGGAGGAGACTAAGGAGCAACGATGGCCAAATGCAATGCGATATCCTGGAATAGAAAAAGGACATTAGTGAGACAACTGGTGAAATTCAAAGAGAGTATCTAGGTTAGTCAATAGTACTGCATCAGCGTTAACCTCCTAGTTTTGATGATTTTTCTGTGGTTAGATAAGAGGTCCACATTAGGGAAATCTGGGTGAAGACTTTCTGTACTATCTTTTGCAACCTTTCTGTAAGTCTAAAATTATTTCAAAATAAAGAATTAAAAAAGACAAAATCAGTAGTTACAGGAATGGTTATTCTATAAACGACACTGTTTAATGACAGTTTAACCAACCGAAATATAGTTAGAAGGATGGATAGAAAGATGGAAAAATGCTCCTATCACCATCATCCATTTAAAAATGAATTCCAACTTCTTTAGAGAGCCTGTAGTAAGAAACGACACTGTAGTCCTCTCCAAGATGTAGATGAATATTTTTTGGTCTTCAGGTGAGAACAGCATTTTTAAGTATAAAAGAAATGAAACAGAAACAGAAATATACTTTTATACATATATTTCAGTGTTTACGATTTAAAGTCTGGGATTCAAACCTAACCGCAAACAAAACTAAGATGCAAAGGAGAAACATAATTTCTTTTTAAGAAGAGAAAGGCTGAGGGATTTTAAAGAGGGAGCATGAAATGATTGGCTGTACAACTGAAGCGAATAAGACGTGAGGATAGACGGATGCATAGAGGGTGGAGAGGAGAATGGATCACTGAGCAATCCAGCTGGATTGCCTTGTTTATTAACCCCTAAACCTCGACCCTGGGTAATTTAGGCCACTATTAGGTTTAAGTTCTAGAAAACGACACTGTTGTACCTTACCTAACTGGAAAAAGAGTTGGGAAAAACACGGAAGCCATCCAAGACCTCGGCGGCGGCAGCCCCTGACCTTCCCTCGCGAGCTTCGCAGACACCAGACCCAACCCTGGTCACGCCCGGCGCCTTCCTTAACGGTTCCTTCTCAAAGTTAAACTAGCCGGAAGAGGACTTCGATTGGTGCAGCTTAGGTCAGGTGACCCCCTTTCACTCAATCAGCTCTGTCCTGGGAGGCGGGGCCAGGCTCGCGGGGCCAGGCTCGCGGACCCGCCCTGAGGAACACAGTTCTGTCCAAGTCCGCAGCGGTTGAAAGGATTATGGTTCCGCGTGCGCCCCTCCACGGCTTCGATCTCCTTGCGTGGAAAGCGAGGCACAGTGTCTCTGCTTGCGGCCTGGGCCCTGGCCTGCCAGGGCTTCTACCGGGCCGGGTCTCAAACCCAGAGAAGTAATGTTCAAATTCGTTGGCTATGCTGCAGGAGGTGTTAAACATGAGCGGCCGCTTGACGACAAAAGGCTCTCCGATATTCGTGTCCCTGCTGCTCTGGTACATTAAACAAGGAGTCCAGACCCCACCAAAGATAGGAAAAATATGTTCTGACCTCAGGGCAGTGAGGCCAGCATAGCGTTTACATGGACACCGGACCAAAGCAGCACAAAGGAGAAAATTTCCGCCCATCTAATAAGAGTCCTATCAATTACAAGGGTAGCTTATATTTGTTCGTTTCCAACCCTCACCCCACACTCCTGGTTCCGCTTCTTCCCTATTTGTTTCTTTTTCTTTTCCACATTATTTACCACCCTTTGGAATACAATATGCTTTATTCATATGCTGTTTTCTTTTTAATTGTCCATCTCCCAGAGTGGAAAAATATAAATTCCAACAGGGCAGAAATCCTTGTTTATTGTTTGTTAAGCTATCCTAAGTGCCTATAGTAGTGCCTGGCTCAATGGGTACTTGAATATTTGTTGAATGAGTAAATGAATTTTTCCCCAGCCACAGGAACCTCTTTTTTGCTCCTCTAACACTAACTTACCAAGCATGATCCCATGCCTTTCTGTCTTTTCCTGTAACAGCCTGCCCCCAGATATCCCTGTAACCAGCTTCCTTACTTAATTCACATCTCTGGTCACCTTGTCAGACAAGTCTTACTTGTCTTCATGGCACTCAGCATGTGATCATAGTTTTTGGTTTATGTGCTTTGCTTTAGTTTTTTCGTTTTGTTTTTCTGTTTTCTTTCAGAAAGGTTTCTTTCTTATGTTCTAATTGCAGGTAAAGAAGTAGACCGGCCATGACTGTTTTAATTTTTGCGGTACAATGTCGTCTTTGGGTAGATGGGATAATGGCATCAGATATCTTAAGATTAGATCCCAGGGTTTATGGCTTTACCACTTAGTAGCTACACGACCTTGGCCAGGTACATTAACTCTTCCAAGATTTCATTATCCATCTTTGAAATGAGAATGGCAATTGATGTGACCTCATAAGGGTGTTGATGGGGTTTCATCTGGATAACACATATCTAAGGCTTAGCAGAACACTTGGCGGTGTTGAAAAATGGATGCTTTGGATGCTCAGAATGATTATCACTGACTGTAAGTTATCAGCATTGAGGGTCAGGAGATCTGGGGTTCTTCCCAGTTTCTAGATCTTAAATATACTTTGTGAGAGATTAGCTGTCCATAGATATGTGGGTTTATTTCTGGGCTCTCGAGTCTGTTCCATTGATCTGTGTGTCTGTTTTTCTGCCAGTGCCGCACTGCTCTGATTACTATAGCTTTGCGGTATATTTTGAATCCAGGGAGTGTGCTACCTCCAACTTTATCCTTTTTTCTCAGGATTGCTTTGGCTTTTCGAGGTCTTTTGTTGTCCCACATAAATTTTAGGATTCTTTGTTCTATCTCCATGAAAACTGTCTCTGGGATTCTGATTGGGATCGCATTGAATCTGTAGATTACTTTAGGTAATATGAGCATTTTAACTCTATTTATTCTTTCAATCAGTAAGTACAGAATTGTCTTTCCATTTCTTTATGTCTTCTTTGATTTCTTTCCGTAATGTCTTATAGTTTTCAGTGTATAGGTCTTTCATCTCCTTGGTTACATTAATTCCTAGCTATTTTATTCTTTTTCTTGTGATTGTAAATGGGATTGTATTTTTTTTTAAAGGTATGCTTTTTTGGTGAGGAAGATTGTCCCTGAGCTAACATCTGCTGCCACCCTTCCTCTTTTTTTTTTCTCCCCAAAGCCCCAGTTCATAGTTGTATATCATAGTTGTAAGTCATTCTAGTCCTTCTATGTGGGATATCACTACAGCGTGGCTTGAGGAGAGGTGTGTAGGTCCATGCCCAGGACCCGAACGGGCGAACCCTGGGCCACCAGAGTGGAGTGTGCGAACTTAATCATTCGGCCACCGGACAGAAACCTGGGATTGTATTCTTGATTTCTCATTCTTCAGCAAAGAAGCCAAGAATATACAGTGGAGAAAGGAAAGGCTCTTCAATAAACAGTGTTGGGAAAACTGGGCAGCCAAAAGAATGACAGGAGACCATTATCATACACCATACACAAAAATTGACTCAAAATGGACTAAAGACTTGAATTGAAGACCTGAAACCATAAAACTCCTAGAAGAAAACATAGGCAGTGTGCTCTTTGACATTGGTCTTAGAAGTATCTTTTTGAATACCATGTCTACTCAGGGAGGGTAAATAAAAGAAAAAAATAAACAAATGGGACTACAGCAAACTAAAAGACTTCTGCATGGCAAAAGAGACCATCAACAAAATGAAATGACAACCCACCAACTGGGAGAAAATATTTGCAAACCCTATATCTGACAAGGGGTTAATTTACAAAATATATAAAGAACACATACAACTCAACGACAAAGAAACAAACAACCTGATCAAAAAATGGGCATAGGATATGAAGAGACTGTTTTCCAAAGAAGGTATACAGGCGGACAACAGACACATGAAAAGATGTTCAACATCACTAATTATTAGGGAAATGCAAATCAAAACTGCAATGAGATATCACCTCATACCTGTCCGAATGGCTATTATTAAAAATCAAGAAATAACAAGTGTTGGAGAGGATTTGGAGAAAAGGGAACCCTCATACCCTGCTGGTGGTAATGCAAACTGGTGCAGCCACTGTGGAAAACAGTATGGGTACTCCTCAAAAAATTAAAAAGTGCAAATACCATATGATCCAGCTATTCCGCTAGTGGGTGTTTATCCAAGGAACTTGAAATCATCAATTCAAAAAGAGAGATATGCACCCCGATGTTCATGGCGACATTGTTCACCCAAGTGCCCATCAATGGATGAGTGGAGAAAGAAGATGTGGTATATAGATACACAATGGACTACTACTCAGCCATAGAAAAGACAAAATTGTATCATTTGGGACAACACGGATGGGCCATGAGAGTATTACGCTAAGTGAATGAAGTCAGACAGAGAAAGAGAAATACCATATGATTTCACTCATACGTGGAAGATAAACAAACGAACACATAGATGAGGGGAACAGATTGACGATTACCACAGGGGAAGGGGAAGGGAGTCGGGGGAGGGAGAAAGGGGGAAAGGGGCACGTATATATGGTGACAGATAAAAACTAGACTATTGGTAGTGAGCATGATGCAGTCTATCCAGAAGCTGAAATATAATAATGTGCACACAATGTTATAAGCCAATGTGACCTCAATAAAATAATTTTTTAAAAGAAGATATTTTGCGATTTCCAAGGCATTACCTTAAACCACACTGTGCGTTAGATTGTTCTTCAGTCAAAAGGAATAATAAGCCCTGTCGTTACTATTTACCGTAAGTGACTTGAGGACAATTTAAATCTTTAACTCATTACGAACCCAGTATCCCTTTTCCAGTAGGTGATACACAGTTGCAGTGCTTAGGATGTCTAGAAAAAATACTAAAAAACCTCAAGCAGGGATAATGAGAAAGCCTGTTCTCCTTCCCTCAAAGGACAGAACATTAGCCCAGCCTAATGTCAGGTGCTGCCCAGAGAATTCTGAACAGAAAACAATTGAGAGGCCAGATGGGAGTCCCCTTGCGCTGCGGGGAACCAAGCAGGGTGGGATGGTAAAGCACTTCACAGCTTTCTCTAGGGGGAGCATTGCTTGGTGCAGATCAGAGCAGCAGAGACTTTTCAAAAGCAGAATTTCGAGGTCGTTTTTTTTTTTTTTTTTTTTTTTTTACTTTTTTCCTCTCACATTCCCTAAAAGAATTTCAAAACCAGCCCTCTCGTATTTTTTATTCGCAAAGGATGTAATTTCTGGTATATTGTATATTTTATGTGTGCTGTAAATATCCTTTTCTCAGGGGCTGGCCCCGTGGCCGAGTGGCTGAGTTCGCGCGCTCTGCTGCAGGTGACCCAGTGTTTCGTTGGTTCAAATCCTGGGCGCGGACATGGCACTGCTCATCAAACCACACTGAGGCAGCGTCCCACATACCACAACTAGAAGGACCCACAACGAAGAATATACAACTATGTACCAGAGGGGCTTTGGGGAGAAAAAGGAAAAAATAAAATCTTTAAAAAATATATATATATATCCTTTTCTCGTAAATCTTGGCCCTCCAAATATAGTTCAATCAATTTATGGAAAATGTTCAGCATGTTACTCAATTGGAAAATTAGTCCTCACTGAAAAAACATCAAATCTGATCAGAATTGCCTTTCATAAGAAAAAGTCTGATTTCATTTTTCAATTTCAGTAAATGTATAAATGTCTCTCTGTGATATCTTCCTCTGGAATCCTAAATCTAGTATTGATAGGTGGGTAGTATGATAGAAAGCTAGCTAGAACAAACCTACTTTGCGGCCTCAAAACTCTCTCTCAAGATCTGTGCAAGTTCAATAAGAGAAACTATAATATACTTTCTTTACTATATTAAAATGCCTCACTGTCTAACATATTATTAAATAAGTACTTGTCCGTTGTATATTTCCCCCAGTTAGAATATAAGCTCTAAAATGGCAGATCTTCCATTTTGTTCACTGCTTGGCACATAATAGGTGCTCAATAAATATTTTTTGAGTGAAGGAATAAGCATCATTTGATATCAATGGTGGATTTGCAATCCTGCTGTTTGGACTAAGAAGCCTGGATCTGTGGGCCACATGGATTGGATGGTCTCTAGTCAGTGTGGTCTTCAGACATATAAATGACCTCAGGAAGGAAAGAAGATGGCATGGGGGAAAAGAAGCTATCATGTCTGAGACATTTAAATTTTACCTCTTCTCACAACAAATTTTTGAGTTAGGTATTATTATCTCCATTATGTAGATGAAGATGCTAAGGCTTAAAAAGTTAAGTATCTTGATTTAGGTCACTCAGTTAGGAAGTGACTGCACAGGGAATTAATATCCGGTATGATTCTCAGGTCCAATGGGCTGATATTCACTCACGGACTGTCAGAAGGTTAGTGCGGTCCTCATTCTGGTCACCACCAGTTTTGGATCTAGTAGAGATTGTTAAACCACTACAAACTCTATAGATCGATAATGCTTTTTGTGAATGTATGTCAATGTACTGTTAAATATTTTACAATGAGATGTGTTTTATAAACAAAAGATAAATAAAAACCACTGTTTGTATTGCCTAAACCACCATTGAAAGGCATATGAAAAACAGTAATAAAACATTAGAATCATATATTATAGACAGAAGGTTAATATATTTAATATGTAAGTATCTCTTACATATCCCACCAGAGAGATAGTCAATAAAATACCTAGGAATAAACTTAACCAACGAGGTGAAAGATCTGTACTCCAAAAACTATAAAACATTGTTGAAAGAAATCGAAGAAGACACAAAGAAATGGAAAGATATTCCGAGCTCTTGGATTGGAAGAATTAACATCGTTAAAATGTCCATACTTCCTAAAGAAATCTGTAGATGCAACGCAATCCCTATCAAAGTTCCAACAACATTTTTCACAGAAATAGAACAAAGAATCTTAAAATTTATATGGAACAACAAAAGACCCTGAATAGCCAAAGGATTCCTGAGAAAAGCGAACAAAGCTGGAGGTATCACACTCCGTGATTCCAAAATATACTACAAAGCCATAGTAACCAAAACAGCATGGTACTGGCACAAAAACAGACACACAGATCAATGGAACAGAATAGAGAGCCCAGAAGTAAACCCACACGTTTAGGGACAGCTAACATTCGACAAGGAAGCCAAGAGCATACGATGGAGAAAGGAGAGTCTCTTCAATAAATGGTGTTGGGAAAACTGGACAGCCACATGCAAAAGAATGAAAGTAGACCATTCCCTTACACCATGCACAAAAATCAACTCAAAATGGATTAAAGACTTGAATGTAAGACCCCAAACCATGAAACTTCTAGAAGAAAACATAGGCAGTACACTCTTTGACATCGGTCTGAGCAGTATATTTTCAAGTCCCATGTCTGACCGGGCAAGGGAAACAAAAGAAAAAATGAACAAATGGGACTACATCAAACTAAAAAGCTTCTGCACAGCAAAGGAAACCATCAACAAAATGAAAAGACAACCTAACAATTGGGAGAAGATATTTGCAAACCATATAATAGATAAGGGGTTAATATCCAAAATATACAAAGAATTAATACAGCTCAACAACAAAAAAACCCAACAACCCAATTAGAAAATGGGCAAAAGATCTGAACAGAGATTTCTCCAAAGAAGATATACGGATGGCCAACAGGCATATGAAAAGACGCTCAACATCATTAGCTATCAGGGAAATGCAAATCAAAACTACAATGGAGCATCACCTCACTCCGGTCAGAATGGCTATAATTAACAAGACAGGAAACAACAAATGTTGGAGAGGATGTGGAGAGAAGAGTACCCTTGCTCACTGCTGGTGGGAGTGCAAACTGGTGCAACCACTATGGAAAGCAGTATGGAGTATCCTCAGAAAATTAAGGATAGATCTACCATATGATCCAGCTATCCCACTGCTGGGTATTTATCCAAAGAACTTGAAAACACAAAGGTATAAAGATACTTGCACCCCTATGTTCATTGCAGCATTATACACGATAGCCAAGACTTGGAAGCAACCTAGGTGCCCAGCAAGGGAGGAATGGATAAAGATGTGGTATTTCTACACAATGGACTACTACTCAGCCATAAGAAATGATGAAATCTGGCCATTTGTGACAACATGGATGGTCCTTGAGGGTATTATGCTGAGTGAAATAAGTCAGAGGGAGAAAGTCAAATTCCATATGATCTCACTCATAAGTAGCAGATAAAAACAACGACAAACGAACCCATAGCATTGGAGATTGGATTGGTGGTTACCACAGGGGAAGGGGGAAGGAGGGGGCAAAAGGGGTGATTAGGTTCACATGTGAGGGGATGGAGTATAATCAGTTTTCGGGTGGTGAACATGACGTAATCTACACAGAATTCGAAATATATTATGATGTACATCCAAAAACAAATAAATAAAAATAAATAAAAATAAATGGGAAAATATCTTGCAACAAAGTTGTAATTGTTTTGTAAAAGATATATGTAAATACATATATACACCTTCAAATTAATAAAACATAAACATAAAATGTTAGTAATGTTTTTAACTGGGAAGTGGAAAGTGTGATTTTCTCCTTTTTACTTTTGTATGTTTCTAAATTTTCTATAATGAAAATGTACTATTTGTGCAATTAAAAATTAAAGAAGGAGAATATATTTTCATCAGAAATTATTAGGGTCTATTAATGGAAGCCTGAGTTAGATAATATCCAGTACATTTAACGTGCTGTAAATTCTTTTTTGGCTTCATGCAATACAGATGAGGGTGTAATTTCAGAGAAATTATGTGACATTTTAAAAGGGTGAGACTCGACCTTGGAGACTGAGTAAAGTACATCCAAAGCCATTTTCAAGAATTGACATTACTTCAGAAAATAAAAGAAAAAAATAGATACGAAAGTGTAAATCCATAAAAGACTCCAATTAGACAAAGCAATCTTGAAAAAGAAGAACAAAGCTGGAGGCACTATGCTTCCTGATTTCAAAATACATTACAAAGCTATTGTAATTAAAATAGCATGGTATTGGCGTCGAAACTGGCACATAGATCAATGGAACAGAATAGAGAGTTCAGAAATAAACCTACACCATATATGGTCAATTAATTCATGACAAAGGAGCCAAGAATATACAATGAGGAAAAGACTGTCTCTTCAATAAATGATGTTGAGAAAATTGGACAGCCACACGCAAAAGAATGAAACTAGACCACTGTCTTACACTATATACAAAAATTGACTAAAACTGGATTAAAGACTTGAACGTAAGACCTGAAATCATACAATTCCTAGAAGGAAACATAGGCAGTAAGCTCCTTGACATAGGTCTTGGTGATGATTTTTTGGATCTGACACCAAAAGCAAAAGTAAACAAGTAAGACTACATCAAACTATAAAGCTTCTGCACAACAAAGGAAACCATCAACAAAATGAAAAAGCAACCTACTGAATAGGAGGAAATATTAGCAAATCATATGTTTAATAAAGGGCTAATATCCAAAATATATACATAACTCAAACAACTCAATAGCAAAAAACGAAACAGTCCAATTAAAAATGGGCACAAGATCTGAATAGACATTTTTTTCAAAGACGCCTAGATGGCCAACAGGTACTTGAAAAGATGCTCAACATCACTAGTCATCAGGGAAATGTAAACCAAAATCACAATGAGACATCACCTCACATCTGTTATAATGGCTATTATCAAAAAGACCAGAAATAGCAAGTATTGGTGAGGATGTGGAGAAAAAGAAACCCTTGTGCACTGATGGTGGGAATGTAAATTGCCATAGCCACTATGGAAAAGAGTAGGGAGGTTCCTCAAAAGATCAAAATTCGATGTGATGAGAAAGATACCTTAACTCTGTGGCCTTTTTCCCAAAAACCCATAACTCCAGTTTAATCATAAGAAAAAAAGAAATCCCAATTCAGAGATATTCTACAAAATGCCTCTCCAGTACTCCTCAAAACTCATCAAAAACAGGGAAAGTCTAAGAAACTGTCACAGTCTAGAGAAACCTAAGGAAACATGTCAACTGAATGTAATGTGATATCCTGGATGGGATTTTGGAACAGAGAAAGAACATTAGGTAAAAATCTAAGGAAATCCGAATAAAAGATGAACTTTAGGTAATAATGTGTCAAAAAAAGGACGATACATAGTCCCCTAGACTATGTAAATCAGATGCAGGAGAAATGCCAGTGGTCTCATCAAGATGCGAGTGATGGGGGAAATATCCTGTAAGACTTTCCACTGAGAAGCTGACTGGATAAAGAGTGAAAAATAGCCCTAGATCCCACAGAGACTTACTGACCACAGACATTGAAAGTGGAAAATGTTAAGAGAAAAGCTGGTCTGTTCTCTAGAAGAAAGGGTCAAGGATAGGGTGAGGGTCAGGGATGGCTGTTGCGTACATAGCTTGGTAATCAAAAACAGCCTTTTGACATTCAACACTGACATTTTGAAGCAGCCTTGGCATAACAGCTGCATTAAATCAGCCTTGACAAAATGTACTGCTTTCCTCTGAGAGAAAGGGCCTCCGCAAGAGAGACTAACATGAAGGATGATAACGTGCATGCTTGAACACAGACTTGTAATAAGAAAACCTGCCAGGTAATTAGAGTAATATTAGCCCAAACTCTGCCTCTAGGGACTAGGAAAATACAACTATTTCCTCAACTAGTATGATGAAACTGGTCATATGCTTGTCATCAATTATTTATTTTTTAAAGAAGACCAAAAATAAGGAGAATAATATAAATACGTGGGAGCTACATGAGGTGCTTTCCTAAACCCTCAAATAATTTGGAAATAAGCAAGCAGCCTGAAAGTTTAAGAATAATAATCTCCTGGCAATGTTGATTGTTATCCAAGTCTGGGACTAAAGATGGAGATAACACCACATGTATTACTGAAGGATTTGTGTATCACTCCTTCGACCAAGGAGAACTGGCAGTAATCCTATGGTGGTAGGGCTGAAACGCATTTGCATTTACTAAGCAAAATCTAAGCTGTGTCCAGGAGACACATTAGGAGGCTTGGGATAAAAACAGACGTCAGAAGTCCTAGGGAAAACATAGAAAGATATTTTTGGAAGAAAACCAAGGAATAGACGGCATAAGTATGACTCACGAGGTGGCAGAATTTAGGAAAGATTCAAGAAGAAGGAAAGGAGATATAAAATGACCCAAATATATCTAAGCTATGCTGGATCTCTGGCCTTTAAAGAAAGGGTGTCTGCAAGGGAAGATGACCGTAGTGAGGCACCAGCCTGTATAACATCCTTGTTGATAAATGCAGGACTGTAGTGAGAAAGACTACCAGGTAATCACAGGAAGCCTAGTACAGAGACAGTAGGCAGAAATTTGTTGCAAAGGACTATGTATTCAGGATGACTAATTTCAATACCTCTGGGTCCACTGGTATATACAGATGACCAAGCAACAGATGTGATAGAGATGTCTCAGCAGATACCTTCTTGGACAAGAGATTCGGAGACCAGAAGGTTCCCCCGACAATGTTCTCATACTATATAAGACTCCACCCTCCAGAACTTAGGCGCAGCTCCAGAAAATTAGGGCAAAATGATCTAAGAGAACTGTGTATCTGTCTGGCCCAATGTGGGCAATGTGATCAGACTGAAAATTAATCAGTGGATACTCAAGACTGAAATGAGGTCTGCTTAAGAAGAAAATAAAGGGAGATAACATCTCTCTGGGCAACTGTTAAAGCAAACCTTTTTCCTCTAACTTAGAAGTAAAATCGATCTCTGAGAGGCAAACAAGTAGAAACCACACAATATATATGTAAATAGTGTCCAGTAGGTTTACATGTCAAAGGTAGGATTTCCCAACTTGAGAACAAAAGTATAGTAGCATGATTAGGTAAATCTTGAAATAAATGGAAGCAGCAGCAAAGGAAATTTTGTCACTATCTCTGAATTTTATTTTATTCTTCATTTGACATTCAAAATTTGAGGTTCTATTCTGATATTAGCATAATATTAGCCATGTTTATAGTTTAAAAGGAGGCAAGAATACTGACAACTAGAAAATGAATCTAAAGACTATTTATGTTTGCATTTGCAGTAGTAGCAGAAACAGGTGGCTGATCTGGAATATTACTTCTGAGTGTTGTTACTACACTGAAAAGTTATGTATAGGAGCGGTGCCAAGCTTTAGGAAGTGGAAACTCCTCTTTTTCTCTGCTACTTTTTAGTATCCTGAACACATTCTCTCCACTTGTGAAGAGATAATAATTCCAGTTTCCAAAGGATATTGCAGTGATTTACAAGTACCCAAGGAACCTCAACATTAACTCCAGTAAAACATGCTGAGCACTAACCAATGGTAAGGATCCACTTATAACATGAATCTGTGAGATAATAGGCAGTGAATTGAGGAATAAAAGCCCCATCTCCTAACCAACACTTGGGATTTGAATACTGATTGCTTGGATATGCAGGCACATGTACTTAGGGACTATACCATCTGCTAGTTAGGGATTTGTGCACTATGGCCTGTGGGCCAAATGCAGCCCACCTTCTGTTTTTGTAAATAAAGTTTTATTGGAACACACCCACACTGCTTTTGCACTACAACAGCAGAGTTAAATAGTTGAGACAGAGACTACATCGCCCCCAAAGACCAAAATATTTACCATCTGACCCTTCACTGAAAAAAAGTTTGCCAACCCCTGAGCTAGACAGTCAAAATAGATATAGAACAACCATATAATTCTTTCAGCAGGTCCACTCCATGGTCAGCCTGCCAAATTCTATATTAGGTCTTCTGTTCTTTGTGTCCACTCTCTATTTTTCTGGAATTGTTTACACAAACCTGGGGAATGATGTCTTCATTCTCAATGAGTTACAGTCTTCCTAGGGACAATAGGTTTAAGAGATTTATACAACCCTTCTTTCTTTCTAAAGAATATTTTAAAAGTAAGCAAACAAAAAACACATAGTATCAAACCCGGATGAGAGACAATTGAATGTGACCATTCTGTAGTTACAGCAAGAAGCATCTAATTCACAGATATGGATGACTGAGGCCTGAGGACTGCTTAACAGGATACAGATGTCTAGGAGAGAGAAAAGCATGACTGCCTCTGGATGAGGGCGAGGAGAAGGGGTGAGATCTTTGTGGCAGAAGCTTCAAGTGGATGGTGGAGTTGTCTGTTAGGACATTGTAGGCCTCTAGGAGACAGAGTGCTTCAGATTGTATTAATACATTTGGAGAAAAATACAAGTTTGTGAAGGCTCTTAAGATTCATGCAAGGCTTTGCTGGACCATGGGCTTTCTGGCCCACTCCATGAAAGGGCCTCTCATACACAGGGACCTCTCAGAAGGGGACACACCCGCTGTGAGTTATATTTTAGAGTTCTAGGAAACAGGCTACACAGAGGGTCTATGTTTGTATTATGAGTCACAGCATGGACAGGTGGTGGGTCTGGAGCTTAATGTCTGCAAACGATGTCTTTGACTGCCAGGATTGTTCTGAGGAGTTGTTTGTTTGTAGGAGTGAGTTTGGAAAAGAAATGAGGGAATGAAAAGGCCTCTTTCTTTCAGTGACCATTTTATATTTTTGACTCTTTCCTTGCATTTGTTAAGGAAAAATGATACCAATATATAAGGGCTGTTGTAGTAACTTAAACACATCAGCGAAATGTCAGCGGACCTTCCAATGAAAAGCACTGAACATGAGATGCTACCAGGGCTGGGGATAATATGAGAATGAATAAGGAGATAAATGAATGGATTATGGGGGATACTCTGAATAAGGAAAAACAAACACACACTGCATTTTTCTTAAATGGAGAATAAGAATTCAAATATTGGCTGCCTGGAAACTCTACCATCTTGACCTTAAAGCCCTCCTTTTTATTATGGAACTTTTACCTCTAGAATGTTATGCGCCATCTGCCAGATGTCTTAGCTTATCACCACAAGGTCTATCAACATTTTGTGGGTCCACTTCTCAGTCAGCAAAGATTGACATCAAGGACATATCATACGGAACTGCCAAGGAAGTCAGGCCAAGTATGATTTTCTATATCCAGTTAAATTTTGCTTTAACTTCTTTGACAAAGACCTGAATTACAGAACAAAAGAGAAACTTGGAGAGAATGGCAACAGCAAAGGAGGAGAAAGACACGAAAGTGCTCTAGACAGAAACACACGTACACAGAGAAATAAATAGCAGGACTTGTTCTGGACAGCCGCAGAAATAAGCACCCCCCACACCCTACCACTCATCTCCCAGCCCGTTATTAACCCAGGGGAGTTTGATGAGGAACAAGGAGGACGTGTTCCACAATTCTGATGAGAAAATTCAACCTGCAATTTGAACTAGAGGATAGCAACAAAGAGAAAGCTATTCCCTTCAAATTTTGCCCATCTGCTCTAGGTAGATATAAAGACCCAAAGGAGTATCTGACACATACTTAGTTCTATTTCTGTTAAAATTTGCTTTTAAAATTTGAACTAACTTGTAAGTGTGGAACTGACAGTGAAGGACATTAAGCCTCCAAGAATTTTTACATCTCATTTGGCTTACAGTTGTGCTAGACTGCTGTCTGAGATACACAGTTGGGTTTTTGACTGATGGGATCATCCTAGTTCAAAGAACTCCTTTCTGCAGTATCAACCCCAGCAGTCCAGTTCCAGTTCTCAAGGAGCCTAAACATTTCCTTGAATTCCAGGTCTTTGCTCACGTTGTTCCCACTGCATGCCGTGTTATACACCCAGGAGCACTCACTCAATGTTTCTTGATTTCTTGGCGGTGTTGATAACAGATATGCCATGCTTGTCACTGGGCTAAGAGACCTAGGGCTGGACACTCCAGGAACTTGCTTATCCCCATATCAGTGTCCTGGAGAGGAAAGAACACAGACTGGGGAGATAGAAAGGCTACATGTGAATTTTGGACTCTGCCACTTACACACTACAATATTCAATTAATGAAATGTAAGAATTCTCATCTAAAGAATTGAACTAGTAAAAGTTGCCTCATCGGCTTACTTTAAGTATTAAAGGAGACAGCACATGGAAAGCTCATAGAACACTGGTAGATACATTTCACATGAGTTTCCCTAATTCTATAGTGGGCAGAATCCATGTTCATCTGAGTGTCATTTGTGTTTTGCAAGTGTTTGTTGACACTTCATAAATAATTGCTATTTGAGTGCCTAACGCATAGTGTTCTGTTATTCCTGCAGATTAATTCCTGTTAAAATAATTCCTTGGCCTTAACAGATCTTCTCAGCTGAGAACCCAGAGTGCTTGCCCAGCTTGGGTCTCATAGGTCTCCACAACACTCCAAGATGGCTGGATAGGCTCCTCAATTTCATCCTGATGATCAGTACAGGCTATCAGAGGGAAAGTGACTCAGCCAAGGTCCTGTCATCAGCAATACTTCCAGTCCTGGGATCCAGGCAGCTCTCCTGACTCTCTCTCCAGCATCCTGCCTAGCAGATCTATCACTATTACTTTGTGTTATCGTAGTCTTTTGGGAGCTAAAAGGATAGTAGACACACCCATACTGTGTGCTTTCCTGACGTCTACCTTCAGATGCAGAAAGAGGAGAGGGGGTAAAAATCGCACTTCAAGAGAAAAAGGGTGAAGATCGTCCCACTCTTTCAACTCAAGATGCAGATCCTTCTATTAAATTGAAAGATATGAAGTTGTTTTTGTAGGTCAAAAATGACCGAATATGAGCAATTTCATGTGGTTTGGGCAAATATAATAAGGAATGCACCGTGTTTTCTGCATAAGTAAATGTGTGTTGGTTTTCCTTTCTATGGTAGCCATGCCAAAAGCTTTTTGTGATAATAGTTGTGCTACTTCACTTACGGCAATGCTGCCTCTGCTACGGAAGGGAGGAGACAGGATGACAGGATGGGAAGCGAGCTTCTGCTGAGTGTCTGGTATGGGCCAGAAACCCTGTTAGGTACTTTCTCTACGTTTTTTCTTTAAATGCTCAAAACTGCTGTACAGTAGATACCAGGATCTCTTTTATTCCTCATCTTTTTACTAAGCATGCTCCGTAAAGCTCAGAGAACTTCATTACATTTTCCAAGTTTACACAGTTAATAAGAGGTAGAGCAGGAGTTCTGGCCCAGTTGTGTCTGACTTAAAAGCCCGGGTTCTCTCCACTCTGCCACACGGCCTCCCTTTCACATCGTGAGCTTTCAGGATTCAGGGCAAAGGTTGGCCCAAACTTGTTTGGTACAGTTCATGTGGGGTCATAGACTTTCAGTTGGTTAGTAATATTTATCTTCCTCAAATGGGCATGTGTAGTAGGGAATTTGCTATATAAGTTTGGAATTTAGGAGAAACAAGCTATGGGATGAAGCTATGGAATTGAATTTCTAGTGCCTGATGCATAACAATACCCAATAAATGTTTTTTGAATGAATGAATTATTGGATGAATTATAGATTTTGGGGGTTATCAGCAAGTGAAATTGAGTGTATACCCTTCTAATCTTTTTTCTATGCATATCCCTTTTTCAAAGAATTTGAGATCGTACTGTACAAAATGTTTCACAATCTCTTTAGAAATAACCTCTACTATTTTTTAGTGGGTTCGAATTTTCAGGATATAAGACTCAGCTAGTAAAGAAATCCCTGCTTTTATACAACTGATCTTAGCGTGCATTTTGAGCCCCATTCTGCCTGTTGCAGAAAAACTAATCCTGCCAACTGAAGGTAAATTCAGTCACCTTAGGGTCTTCTCAGTCAATTCAGGGTGAGCTAAATCAATTTAGGCTAGAATTTAAGTCCCAGAGGTGGGGATCTTAGATTGCATCACTGAATCATGGATGGGAGGGGTAAATAAGAATGATTTGTCTGGCAGCAGTTGGGCCTGGAAAAACAAATAATCACCCATAAATGAGGGAGGTGAAAAATCTACCCAGTATCCAGCTTCATCCACCTGACAAAAGGGGACCCTAGGGAAGATAATACCTACTTGCTGATTTATATATGGGAATTACTATGCTAGACAAATTTTGGACAGCAACTCTATTCTTACCTTCTTTGAGGGGGTGACACCTAGATGAGAAATATATTTTCTTTGTGAGGGAACAATGATTTCTAGGGGTAGGAAATGTGGCAAGACGAATATCACCTGATCTATTTCTGCCCCCTCACATATACATTTTACCCTACAATACTTCCCTTCCCCTCTCTGGATATTTGAGACAGCATAGCCTTACAAGAATTCCAGGTGTCACCACAATGTAGTATAGTATATACAGATGGCTTCATTTCATATGAGGGTCGGAGAAGGCCTAAGGTAGTGCCACTATGTTTCCCACATCCCTCAGAGGTGTCGAACACAGTCCAGTTTTTCTGTGTTCCCAGTAGGACACAAAAATTAGCTGTGCAAGAGTGCCTACAGTCCTGAATCAGTCTTATGGTCAAGACGAGAGGCTGCAGCACGGCAACATGAACCATATGTTTGAGGTTTAGATGGAAATTCACATATGTTGGGGATATCACCAAGGACAGTAAAGATCAACACACTACATAATCTTTGAGAATTTAGATGTCATATGATGAGAAGTGGAGATGTATAAATTGATTGGTACATTGATACACGTTTATTATACACTAACCGGGAAAACCAAGAAGCAACTGAATTTACCCTGAGTTGGAGAAATTATACCTCCTACTCCAGCAGACTTGGGGCTCAAAATGGAAATTAGATTCAGTTACAATATAGAAAAATATACAGAGTAACACTTCCTGTATACTTGAGTGCATTACTGTGGCTTGAAAATTCATACCTGCCATATTTTTTCCCTCCTTATAAGAATTATATTTACTTATTGGACGGATTTTATAAAAAACAGCAGAATTTCAGCTCTTGATCAGAGCCAGAAATGAAACTTAAATACCTCAGACAAAAGAGGGAAAGAAGGAGTGAGGGAAGGATCATTGCTCTAACCCAGCAGAGAGATCTATCTGGAAGTCTATTTAGTAAAGAAAACGCTTCTAGAACCCCCATTTTCAGAACTCTCTAAGACAGCTGACAGAAATACATGTTTGTTGTAAAAAGTTTGAATAATGCAGATATGCATAAAGTGAATCTGTCTATATTTCCTCCTTCCTCCAAAGACATCCTTTGATTTAAAAATCCTTTAATAGTTTCTTTGCATTTGTTATACCAACACCTATGTATATATGCACACACTTAAAGTATTCGTATCCTTAGCTTGTTCCTCTGTTGGTTTGTAAGGGCTCTTTATATATTAAGAATTTGATCACATTAATGATACATTTTGCAAATATCTTCTCTCAAGTTTTTTATGGCTTTTAATTTTATTCATGATGATTTTTGCCATATAGAATGTGTTAAAATTTTGCTCTGTCCAAAGTTCAACATAAATAAATTTGGATCAAATAGTGGTGCATTCACCACTCTCCTGATTGTGCAAACCTGAAAGTCAGCTAAGCAGGAGATCGGAAGTCTATGACATTAACAACCTGGAAAATACAGGACTCAGTGTAAGGAGCAGGGCTTTCAGTGTCAGTCCTAGTTTCGAATTCCTGCTCTCATATTTACGTGTTTGGTGATCTGGGATAAGTATTTAACTTATTTAAGCCTCTAAAGGTTTCAATATTATTAAAAGGTATAAAAAGAAGTTACTCCTATGTTCCTCTAGTCTAGCTTTTTAGGCCAAGGGCCATTACTTCACATCCTCTGTTGGTATAACTTTTCCTCCTTCTCCTTCCTCTTCCCCTCCTCGTCCTCCAAGTTCGCCTCCTCCTCCTCCTCCTCCTCCTCCTCCTCCTCCTCCTCCTCCTCCTTCTTCTTCTTCTCCTTCTGCTTCTGCTTATTCTTCTTCATCTACCCTAGACATTGTTGCTGGCAAGTTTAAAACAACCAGTCCCTGAACCTTGGAAACACATCTAACAGAAAGGCAGATGGGGAGAATGAGAGTTAGAATCCTCTTACTGCCATTTGTTATGTGTTAATTCTTAGAAAAGTTACTTACCTTCCATAAACCTGAGATTAATCATCTGAAAAATATGAATTATGCTGTCTTCCTTAAAGGACTTTTTCAAAGAGAAAACAAGGCAATCTATGAAAAGTGTCTAGCACGTGGTAAGGTTTCTAGAATGTTATCTAACCTCACATGGCTTCCTTCCATTATAGAGATGACTGTGACATAAAATAAATAGTATAATGACCAAACAACTCCCTCCCTGCCACTTAGATGAGTACGAAATTTCCATTAAAAACTTGAGTGAGAAGCAACTGAATCTGAAGTTCAGTCACTGCTTCAAGCAGTACTGAATTCACGGGTATGGATGACTGAGGTTTGAGGACTCCTCAACAGAATACAGACGTCTAGGAGAGAGGAAAGCATGACTGCCTCTGGTTGAGGGTGAGGAGAAGTGGTGGGGTCTTTGTGGCAGAAGCTTGAAGTGGATGATGGGGTAAGGGACATGGTAGAGATCTGGGAGAGATAGTGCTTCAGACTGGTGCCTGTGGTAGATCATGTTGCCAAAGATGGCTGCGACAATATCTCACATTCCACATGCGCTTTTGGAATGTGACCTTGCCTCTATCCCATCAAGAAGAAAAGTCTATCTTTCCTTTCCTTGAATCTGGGCTGTCCCTGTGTTTACTTTTGACCAATAAAGTGCAGGAGAAGTAATGTTGTGGAGTTTCCGAGGCTGTGCTTTAAGGAGTCTTCAGCTTTCACCTTCGCCTCTTGGAATGCTCCTTTTGGGAACCTAGTTGCCATGCTGTGAAGAACACAAGCAGGGATGTAGAGGACCCTCGTGAGAGGAGAATTGAGTCTCCTTGCTGCCAGCCCCAACTGACCTCCCAGTCAGTAGCCTTCATCAACCTCCAGTATGTGAGTAAGGCTATTTTTGACCTTTTGACCATCCCAGCACTCCAACTGAGACCACCAGAAACAAAAGAACCACCTAGCCAACCCATAGAATCATGACAAATAATAATAAACTGTTGATGTTTTAAGCCTGTATGTTTGGGGAGATTTGTTTATACAGCAGGAGATAACCAAATACTGCCTATATTTGGATTGGTAGAATATGGGAAAGACTATATGTTTGTGACGGCTCTCAAGATCTGATGAAACATGACTCTCTGGCCCACCTCATGACTGGCCTCTCCTGTACAGGGGTCTCCCAGAAAAGAGAGACACAAGCTTCAGATTATATTTCAAAATTCTGAAAAATAGGAGTTGCCTAGAGATAGTGCTACATAGTTAATGAGTTTTAGAGCCTAATGTCTGCATATGATGTTTTTCGACTGTTTTTTTTTTTTTGTTTGAAGAATGATAAGAATGGTCCCGTGGTTTTGAAACAGAAAGAAAGGAATGAAATGGCCTCTTTCTCTCTTATTATTTCATATCCCGGACTGACTTCTTTCATTTTGATCAACATCCAAGGGATGCTGCAGTATTTTATAATCACCAACAGGCTCACTACCAAACCCAATGAAAAAGGCTATATGTGAGCTACTGCTGTGACTCAATTTGTTACAGGGCAGAAGGGAGGGAAGAGAGAAGGAAAGAAACCTTAGAATAAGAAAAATCTAATATGTGATTTTAATAGAGAGAAAGGATTCTGAATATTGGCTGTGTGGACACCTTGTTGTCATGATTACATCTCTAGAATTGAATGTACGGTTGTTCCAGACAGTCACGACAACATCCATTAACATTCAGTAGATTCACTCCCCTGTTAGCAGAGGTCTTGGGATCAGGGTCAGCATAGCCAGAACTGTCAAGGGACTCAGTTCAGGTATGATTTTATACATTCCCCTAAAAGCAAGCTTACATCCTTTGATAAAGGCCCAAACTTGGAGATAAAAAAGAAAATCCCCAACAAAAGGGCAGAAACTGCAGAATGGCATGCAGAAAACTGTTGTAGACAAGAGCAGAGATACAAACCACACATGTATATTTTCGTGTGTGTGTGTGTATTTAAAGAACACTGCAGTATCAGACAATCCCACTTTCAGAACAACCTCTATCTCAGAGGCTTGCTAACATAATTAAATGAGTTGACCATGTAAAGAAGTTATCATAGTGAGAATTTAATTAGCTTGTTCCCTAATGGGCAGGCTTCACGTGTTTGTGGGTGGTCTCTGAATTCTACCAGGTACCTTGCCAACATAATGGGCATTTAAAAGATAAAATGAATAGAAGACATTTATTTGGTGACTACTCTCTAGAGGCCTAATTTTCTTACGTGGTTCTTGTCAAATTGATTCCTTGCACATAAGAGAGCTTCTTCCTTCCCTTCTGAGAACTCCGAATGCTTGCAGAAATAGGGATCTCATTGAGTTCCACAACTTTTCTGAACACTTGGGAGTGCTTTGTCCTATTATCAGATATTGCTTAGGAATTGGGACCCAGACAGAGTTCCTGACTCTTGTTCTTGTGTCCCTCCTGCAGATCCATCATTATGCATTATATTTCTGCTATGTCTTAGCATTCTGAGGCTCAAAGAATATTAGAACCTCCCAAGCCATACATATGCATCATGTTAATCCAGAAGGTCCAACAGGTTAGGAAAAGCACAATGATTGAATTCTATCAGTCAACTTGTTCCATTACACAGAAACAGCATCAGATCACATTCATAATGTAAACATACATTTAATTTTATTTTTGTTGTTGCATTTCTGAATGTTCTCTATGGCATAGTTATGCTATTGAGTTCATCGCATGGTCATTTCTGCTAGGAAAAGGAGGAGACGGAGTGGGAAAAAATTAGTGTGCTGAATTTTCAGACAGAATGGCTGAATGCACTACATTCCACAGGCATTCCTTTGAAGCTCAGATAACAATCCCCTTATATAAATCAGGAAGTTAAGTCTTGGAGATGCTAAGTAAACTTTCCAAGTTTATGCACCTTAAATAAGTGGTAGAACAGGAATTTTAACCCATATTTGCCTATTTCCAAACCTTATGCTCTCCTCCTGCTACTACCACATGGCCTTCTATTTAGATGATAAGACTTCCGAGCTCAAGAACTGTATAATTTGAATTGGCTTGACAAAATGTCCATGCCTTGTCACACAGGTAAATACATATCACGCTGTAGTTGGGTAGTAGGATCTGGAACTCTAAAGAAAAGACCTGTGATAGAGAGATGATTTGATCTGACAGTGCCTTGTACTTAGCAGGTGTGAAGTAAATATTTGTTGAATGAATAAAGGAAAGATAGAGAAAGAAAGAAATGCCTAAGTCATCATCAAATCAGCAAATAAAACTGAATGAATATCTCCATTTTTACTATGTGATTGAAAACAAAATTGGGATAATTCTGTACAAGCTATTTCGTAAAATGCATGTTGTAAATAAAGCAAAGCATATTTCTTTTTTATCTTATAAAAATGATATTTTTAGCAGATATAAACACCATACACTCAAAGAGCTAATGCAAGGTAAAAAATGCAACACCTTTAGTATTGTCTAGACATAGCAGACTTTGAACAAGTATTACTGCTGTCTCCCTGCCTTCTTGCCCATTAAAGATATGAATTTAATATAAATTACATAGCAAAATTATTGTACAGAGTATTTGAAAGTGCAATAGTGACAAGTGAAATGTAAATACATTTTTAATTATCTGTGAGCGTCAGTGTTCTGAGTTGTAGGATAGGTTGATGAATATGGGAAAAGGGAAAAATAGCCTTTATGGAATTTTCTCTACTTTAATGTACTTTCTCTTATACTGCCTTCTACTGGGTCACCAATGAAATAGTTTCCTATTCGAGTCCAAGAAATAAATGAGAGTAATGACTCTGCTGGTTAGAAGAGGGGAGTTAGAAGACCAGAGATCCAGATAGCAGACTCATTACAGTTACTGGATCATGAGCATGTTTATTTCTCTGGGATGGCCTCACTTCTAAAATACAAATTGCTGTACATTAGATCGAACTATAAGAAATGGCATTGTCATTGGTCAGAAATGCTCCAATATCGACTATTTCATACAGTTCATTTAACTGCAACAGTGGTTAGAAGTATAAGCTTGCTGTAATGAGACCTGGGTTTGAGACTAGGTTCCACATTAAACCAGTTGAGTCTTCTATACCTCAAGTTTCTTATGTTTCAAGTGGGGATAAAAATAGTATCTACACCATTGTGTGTAATCCAGGATTAAGTGTGATAATGTAAGTCAAGTATTAGATACATTGCAAATGTTAGCTATATTTATTACTGTGGTGGTGTTGTTGTTTGTTGTTGACTTCCCAGAGAGCAAATAATGGGGGAAATGTTACGTTTCAGTTATTAAAAAGCTTTAGGAAGCAAATAGTAAAACAGGATAAGACTGGTGGAAAAAATCTTAGATACAACTTAATGGAACAGAATAAAAGCTCAGTCCCAAGAAGGTTCTAAAATGTGATAAACTTGGCATTTCTAATCAGTGGGTAACATGGATTATTTAGGAAGTGGTGTTGGGTCAGTGGGTAAATTTTTCATTAAAAAACATAACCTTTGATTTTTTTTTGCAAACCGTAAAATAGGAAGTAACAAAACCCCACCGTGGACCTGGTGTAAAAACTAATATATAGCTTAGTGGTAAATAACAATAATAACAAAAAACAAATTTCATAGAATGTATTTTAAGTATTTAACATGCAAATTCATTAGTAGTTTACAATTAAACAACAATGAAATATCACTTTCCTCATAGACAGGCAAAAAGTAGAATGGTAGATAATGCCAAGTATTGCTGAGGGTTGTGGGTCCCCACATATGCTGCTGGCAGAAATACACACTGGTGCGTTCATTCTGGAGATCAATATAGAAGCGCTTAGTCACAACAAGGGTACACATGCTCAATGACCCAGCAATTCTGCTCCTGGATGTATATCTCAGAGTCGTTTTATACATAGCTAAATAAGGGAATATGTATAAGGATATATTTTTGGTGGTGGGAAGTTGAAGGCAACTTGGATGTCTATCACAGGGACAGTGGAAAATGCATGTCTGTTGTTCAGAATCTTAGAAATGCTATTTTCCATTTCTGGTACCTAGTCTTTTGTCATCCACAAATCAGCTCTGTCATCAACAAGTTGCTGAACCTCTCTTACTCCTGTTTCCTCAACCATAAAAATAAGGGAACTGGACGAATCAATTTGCCTTATCCTTTTTACATCCTCTGATGTATTATTTCAGTGAACCTTCCATATACCTTTATATTTTTGTGCCTCCACCCTTTTGGTATTAGGATAATGGACAATAACTTTGCACAGTAGTTTAAAAATTAAGAGTTTGATTCTCTTTAAAAGAAATCTCTGCTGCAAGATCTTTAAGTAATAAGAACAGCCAGTTCGTAATTCACCTATTCAGAATGCCATAATGGAGATAGCTTAATACAGAGCATATCTATGGGAAAATATAGAAAATAAAAGAGTAGAAAATGGCATTTTGTTGGACACTGAAATTTTACTTGAGAAAAAGGTTAGAGAGGACTGGTATAAAATCCAGTTCATCACGGTAATTACTTTTTCTCCTTATTTTCCCTTTTATTTTATATCTTGATCATGGTAGTTAAAGTATGAAAAAACGTTGATGGTAATTGCAAAAAATGTCAATTATTCTAGGAGTGTCTGAAGTAAATGTGAAAGTCTAACCTTCACGACCAAACAGTATTATGTAACGCCTATGTGTACCCCTTGCAAATTCTCATGCAATTCAACGGCACAAACCTGCTTTTTTAGGCCTCTTTCAGGCCTCAGCATCTGGCTGAGTCATACTGTTTTCAGAGGGACTCGGCGTGCTAAACTATATTTGCTGAAAAAGAGAAAGAAGAGCTTATGTTCAAATAGGAAAATAAATGGCTCTATCTTTCCAGGGTCTAAGGCAGTGTCTGGAATTGCTTAATTGCTTTCTGCCCCAGTTATCCGACCCTTATATAAACCTTTTACTATTCAAAGGTTTTTCTTGGAGACCAAGCCAGGTCAATCCAGACCAGAATCAACAGTCTCTGCCTAAGTCATTTGTCTGAGCCCTTCTATCTCTTGGACACCAAAACACGAAAGTATCAACTTTTAGGTTTCAAGAGAGGTGCTAAGCATCCAGAGCAAGCATCTGCAACATCTTGCAAAGTCCAAGAATCTTTCTCTTTATCAAGGAAACTTTGGCAATGAGTGTTCAAGTAATAGGGACAGCAAGATCCTCCTTTTGGAAGACTGTTATGATGAGTGGACAGAACAGTCTTCTGCTGAGGACATGAGGTAGGAGAGCAGCTGATCCATCGATTGGCTCAGTGAGAACTTGGATTAACTCTGGCTAAATGTGGTGATGGCCTGGGGGTACAATTTATCTCATAATAATGGTAACGCAGGGATTTTAAAACAGTTTTACGTATTCTTCATCAAATTGCCACTGTAATCCAGGGCTAATCTCTTCAAGTCCTGTGCTCTTCTATTATTTACCTCCATGCTGTTTCAAAATGTGCTTATGTTTAATATTGCCATTCCCTGCTGATCACTCTGAGGTGTATTTACTGTTATCGTGGCCTTAAAACTGCTGCTCAGTGGAATCTAAGGCCTGCACTTTCTAACAGGACATCAGTACAGCCACGCTCCTCACTTCCCTGAGGCTTTTTTCTCTTAATTCCAGTTTATGGACTTTAAATTGGCACAACTTTTCTGGGTGGCAGGTGGGGGATTAAATTAAGCATGTGTATACCATTTGAGGCAGCAATTCCATGTCTTGAAATGTACCCTAAGGAAATAGTTAAGGATGTTCACAAGAGTATGGAAACAATAAAATTTATCAGCCTAAAGACCTAACTTTGGTCTTTACCACAAACCTAAGTTTATTGAAGGATAAAAAGAACACAAAGGATATCCGTCAATGAAGGGGCATATGGAAACATAGACAAGTGTTCTAGGAACACACAAACACATGCTCGTAAACACTCGTGTACGCATACATCAAACTAGTCATCAAGGTCTATTCAAAAAAGCCTAAAAATTACCCAATGGATTTCAGGGGCATAAAGAGGAAAACATAAATGAACTAGATTTATTGTAACTGCAAATATGAAATACCTTCTTTAGCAATAGGAAACTGACTAAATGTCATTCATCTCACCGTTGTTATTGATGAGAAAAATGTATTAGTTGTGTGGCAGGATTATGAGAGATTTGTGTTCTTTTGATCTTTTGTATTAATTTTTTCTTCCATGGATAGGTGTTATGAAATAAAACATAAAACTGAAGAATGAAGGCCTATCAATCAAAAATTGCAAGGCTCTCATTAATATCTGTACACAAGCCTCTGTAATTTTAATAGCATGTGGAAACTCATTTGGTGTGACTTAAATCAAATTAAATTATAATGAAATTGTAAAAGGATGAAGACACTCTTTAGTACAGCAGAAATTATCGCTAAGAATTCGCATCACTTTTGAACTTAAATAAAAATACAGGCATGAAGCCTTAGAGGTGTAACACATTACAATGGTGAAAAACAAAGCAAAACACAGACATCGTCCTTGCCCTCCTTGAGCTTGCAGTCTAAAGGTGAAGATAGTGAAGCCAGAAATGATGATGAAGTGTTGTAGCTGCTATGATAGGAGAAGTCAGAGTGCTATGGGAGCAGAGCAGATAACACAAGTACCTAACTGGTCTTGGGTGTGTTGGGGAGGCTTCCCACAGGAAGTGATGTTTAAGCTGAGACCTGAGGGATAAGGAGGCATTAGCTGGGTAAAGGGAGGGCAGAGTTAATCTGAGATCCTAGACAACTATAACAGTCAGGAAATACTCTATGACCTGGTTCATCCCTGGGGAAATCCACTACCTTGCAGTTGGGCAAGTCTGGAAATCTATGTGAAACTTAACAGCACAATTGTAGAAAGTGCCCGAACCCTGTAGTTCATGCCCATGAGAGAAACCGAGAATGAGACTTCCCAAGAGTCATCTCATGTTTAACTCTTTCTGCACCATCTTGGCAGTGAGCCGCAATCAGGAAAAGAACACAAATCATTAGTATGTAAAAAAGAGAACGCATGAGTGAGAAGGTAGCCGAAATGCTCAAAGCATCAGGATGTCTCTCTTCCCCTTCCCTTTAGAGAGTTGTCTCCCAGCGTTCCTGGACTCTTCGGTTTATGCTGGTGGGCGATGATATCTGACCCTGGTCATGTGTGTACAGGTGAACACTAACATGGGACAGGTCTAGTGGAATGTAGACTATTACACTTCTGGAGCTCAGGAAAGAAGAGGTCGGGAGGCAGAGATTTAGGCTGGCAGTGGCTGGCACACAGGAGACACTCAAATATTATATGATGAATGGAAGAATGAATGAATGAATGACATATTTTTGGAGACAGCGGAAAATGAAACTGAGTGTTTATCTCTTCAAGGTGTTTCTATCCATATTTATCTTTTGAAATGGATTGGGATTATATTATATATCTGCTCTCTTACCAGATTTCAAAAATATTGTTGATTTTCATGATTAGAAAGTCATTTTTTTTCCTTTCAATAAAACTTAGAAGAATAACCATTGACATCAATGAGAGTTGCAGTTTGAATATCATGGAGCAGGAAGTTGGAGAATGAGGGAATTTTCTGTGTTCCCTCAACCAGACAGAGATTTCTGGACTCCTCCTAGAGCAGGAATATTGCTAAGGAACTCAGCAACTACCTCAGATTTGAGAGGGGAGGAACAGGCAGCTCCAGCCCCATCTTAGGAGGAGATTGTGTGCATGTGTGTGTTTATCTGTGTGTAAATATTTGGAGTTATTTTTTAACATATTTTACACAGACTGATTTATTTTGAAATAATAGAATCTTACTGTATGGTTTGTAATGAGATTTTTTCCCATTGAAGGGTGTATTGTGAACACCTTTCAATATCACTACATACATTTATATTATCAGTTTGGTGATTCAGTTTAAAACTAGCTGTTGGGGCCACCCCGTGACCGAGTGGTTGAGTTCGCGCGCTCCGCTTCGTCATCGGCCCAGGGTTTGGCCGGTTCATATCCTGGGTGTGGACATGGCAGCGCTCATCAGGCCACGCTGAGGCGGCGTCCCACATAGCACAACCAGAGACACTCACAACTAGAATGTACAACTATGTACTGGGGGCGGGGGGGGCTTTGGGGAGAAAAAGAAGAAGAAGAAAAAGGAAGATTGGCAACAGTTGTTAGCTCAGGTGCCAATCTTTTAAAAAAACATAACAACTGTTTTCTGTGTGTCAAAATTATCAACGCAATTATAAATCAATATATGTTTATTTGAACAAAATGAAACAACATAGTAATACATTATTAAAAGGTAAAACTTAACCTCTGTCTCTCTTACCTCACAGTCCTTTACTCCATGAAACCACTATTGCTAGTAGGCCGTGTCCTTCCAGATGTTTTTCCTTGCTAATTAGATACTAACTTAGATACAGCAACAGGTTATATAGATACACAAATAATTTTATATTCCTTTGCAGAAATGAGATCCTGTATCCTAATATTCTAAATTTATATCTGTTTTTATTTTCATTTCTATAATTAATTGTAGTTGAATTTTTTTCAAATTTTGTTGCCATTCGTGTTCCTCTGTGAGATTTCTCCCTCTCAATAAGTATTTGAAAGTCTCCATTTAGATTTTCTGATTTATAGGGCAACACAGCAGATCTGCTCGTGGGCATTCTTGACTTCCCTGACCATCTCTAGGTAAATTCCAGCCGCTGCACAATTAGACTCAAAGCCTGTGAGGCTGTAGGTCACTTCAGGAAGATCTTGGGGCTTAGAGACAGTACAGGTTTTGACCCCTTCCACTGTCACTTACAAGCCTGGAGACTTGGGGCAAGTTACTAACCTCTGAGCCTTATGTTCTTCATCTGCTTAATGGCGATATTACTAGCTACCTGAAATGGTGATTATTAAGAATAAAGGATGGGGGCTGGCCCCTTGGCCGAGCGGTAAAGTTCACGCACTCCGCTGCAGGCGGCCCAGTGTTTCGTTGGTTCGAATCCTGGGTGCGGCCATGGCACTGCTCATCAAACCACGCTGAGGCAGCGTCCCACATGCCACAGCTAGAAGGACCCACAACGAAGATATACAACTATGTACCAGGGGGCTTTGGGGAGAAAAGGAAAAAAATAAAATCTTTAATAAAAAAAAAAAAAGAATAAAGGAGATGAAATATAATGCTTATCCCATATAGTAGAAACTATATAAATGTTATGTTCATTCTCTTTATTTCACCTTCCCGAACTGCAACATCAGCGCTTCTGCCTGAACCCTTCACAATTTCAGGAAACAGCATCTCAGTGATTCCTGGCTTAGGTGTCTTAGCACAAGGGGTATTCTTCAGTCTACAATCAGCAATACAAAGGATTGTTGCATGAGTTACTGTACGTGCATGACACACTAAGGAAATAATCAAGCCCTTTCCCTTTGCTTCACGCTCCAGGTTAATCTACAGAAGTTTCCCATCGAGTCCTGGAAAGACAAAACGCCACAGAAGAATGAAGCATGACAGTGGGTCTGTTTGAGGGGTATTTGCATTGAAATTCGGGTCACTGAATTACAGTGGCATTCAAGTCACTTTTTTCTTTCAACCTCCTTTCTGTAACGGGATAATGCTGTCTGTAACTTGTTAATAACACGGATTTTGGATACACACAATCCACCACCATAACTTTACTGATAACATGTCGTGTGATCTTGCACAAGTTATTTAATCTTCTAAGCCTCTGTTTCTTAGCGCTAAACAAGGCATCATGATATCACTTATTCTATGGTGGTAGGGAAGAACTACAGAGATAACACATGGAACATTCTTAGCATAGTGACTAGTACCTAATGAGTACTCGGTAAATTTTAGCCACTTTTATTATTAGTTCTCTCAACCATGGCCAGGACTAGGGTCCGGCATCAGGCAATGAGGTGAGTGAGGCACCTACGTCACACAATTTAAGGGGGAACTCGGTCTCAGGGTTGTACAAATGCTGATCCTGCACCTGTAGGAGATTTCCTCCTTGAGAGGGATGGCCTCTTTTAGGCAAGCCTCACCCTAGTCCATGGCAGGATTTCAGGTGGGTATTTTGTTTTCGCCCACTAAGGAAGCCAGAGAACTCTTAGTATCTGCAGCGTGCTTGGCACTGTGATTCTTCCCTTATATATTTTAACTAATTTGTTCATCACTCAAACTCTGACGTGGGGAATTGTCACTTCCATTCCAGATTAGGAGACTAAGGCACAGAGAAAGGAAATACCTTGTTTTGGACCACACATTCACTAAGTGGGAAAACAGAGATAGGCACAAGTGTCTGCCAGCTCCATGTTTCTTCCAGTGTACCACAGAGCCTCAGCTGTACATCCCACATTTATAAACCAGGGGATAGCTTCTTATTGTGTTAATGTGTAACAAAGTTGAAAGGCATATATGTATTTCTGGTACATAGGTCCTAGTTCTTTCCCTTTCATTCATTAGCTATCTTATCTTGGGCAAGTCATTGAACCTCTCTGGGTTCCATTTTGTCAGCCGTAAAAGTAAGGGAGTTGGATGTCATTGTCAAGAAGTCTCTATTTTACATCCTATAATCTATTATTTCATTCTACCTACTACTCAGCGTTATGTTTCTCTGCCTCCTTTCTCTTGTTAAGTGGCAACAATGTGAAAAGACGCCCTTAAATACTTCGGGAGTGGGACACTTTCAAAAACGAACCTCTAAAAATAAGAAAACTATAGAAAAAAATGAGACTATAAATAATCTATTTTATATAACAGAATATCATATATGGATATAGAGTAATACAGAGTATATTTATTTGGAAATGTTCAGGAAATAGAAAATATTTTCTTGGCTTTGAGTTGAGATTATACTAGACAAAAAATTAAGGAATGAATCAAGTAAAACCTGAGTGTATTGGCTGTGACTGTAAAATAACAACCCTGTTGTTCTTTTGAGGATCACGAACTGATTGTGAATCTAGTTGTCAATGTCTTGATCAATGATAATCTCATTGCACAGGTGTATGACTTCATGGGAATGGAGGTCTATTTTGAAGAGAAATCCTGGTCTGCATGTTAAATTCTGGTGTTGGTGAGAAAGGACAGAGGTCCACCCCATTGCTCCATTATCACTTGAGTATAGAAAAGGGACCTCCGGTTTAGAAGAGGAAGACACCATAGATAAGATGGGAAAGCAGCTAGATGGTGTCTGGTAAAGCAAAGGACATACTTCTGTTTGATGGCGACTTGAGTGAACTCTGAGTACACTTAACTGGGTTCCGTTTTGCAGTAAAATGATAACCAAAAACTTTAATTTAGAGGGCGTATAGAGTACTTGCACATCCTTCTCCTAAAGCTGGAATGGTACTCAGGGTAATGAGTGCAAGGCCTGTGCCACTGCAGTAGTTAGCTCTAAGCTGCCATACATTGATTCCTTACAGTCATGGCCACTTGATTATAATATACATCTCATTTTTCTCCTGCACAATCTTGGATGTTTGAGAGACAGGGTAGGTGAAGTTCAGATAGGTGAGTTCATAAAGAAGGGAAAGGATTTACCCAAAGTTGTCACAGGGTTACTGGGTTAGGTCTGTCACTGGGACCCAGAGAAGTCTCTTAACTTAAGTGGACTCTCCAGAAGCCTAAGTACTGGCTTTGTTCCTATGAGTGTCTTGCCTTTTAAGGGACAAAGCAAAAATGATTCTCTGATGTTAATGTCTAGAAAGTAAAATAAGAAGACAGGAAAGCACATGGAACATAAGAAGTGCACGTATAATGTTATTTGTTTTTACCTCCCTCCACCTCCCTAGAATTTCCTGTGCCCTTGGGAAAGGAACTCTGACTTGAAGCAGAAAAATGGTTTCCTTTCCAGGGAGGACATTGGGCATAAAGGACAATAGAGATTCTAAATTGGATGGGTCACCCTCCCAGTGGTGAGGTAAGCCCGAAACTCTCCCAGAAATCTACCACTCTGTCCTGCCAGAAAGGGCTACATCGAAACCCTCTCTTTTATGAGAATTCATTATGCCCAGATCATGATTAGATCTCAATAAATATTTGTCCAACTTAGTTGCGTCAAACTGACTCTTCAGTAAGGTTTTGTGGGTCTCAGTCAGCTATATCTAACGGCAACCCTTCTAATAAAGATGACCACAAAGTTCCACGAACCCATGGATCAAAACCCCAGCTTGGCAAGATGGAACAAGTAGATAGACAAAAAGCAGAAGGAGGAGTTAAACACACAGTTTAGGCAGGTAATCCACCAAGCCACTACTTTAACCCTGAGTAAATCTTATATGGAAATGTAACACAGTTCAGAGGAAAGTTACCTGTTCCTCTAAATAAATATTTCCTGAATGAATGAACTAACAAGAGAGGTACAGATTTGGCAGTCCTCAACAGGAAATAAAAAAAGAATACACTCTTTCGATCTTTTCCTATCTATACAAATTTTTCAAGTATATTTTGTATCATAGTGTACATACTGTTTCATAATCTATTAATAAGTCACAACGATTGCTAGTGTTTTTCCTTACAGAAATCGATGCTTTTCCATTGCAGCAAAGGTAGCATATCTATTGAAATAATCGCCACCTGCTGGTCAGATCCAGAACTAGATCTCCCGATAATCTCTGGGAGGTGGCTACGTATGGATTTGGGGAGGGAGGGGCCTCTGTTCTGACCCACCAAACAGGGCTTGTTGGAGGCTTGAATGGCACAGGCAGGCCTTTCTGCAGAATCGGATGCTGTCTACTTCTCTGAGCTCTTGACAGGAAGTTCCACCCCTGTCTCAGATGAAGAGAAAGCTGCCAGTGTGAGTGTCTCTGAGGGAGTGTGTGTGTGTGTGTGCATATTTTGTATTTTGGGTCATATCTTTTCAATGTATTTGCTTTATGACATGTGCTTACTCATACACATAGGTGTATTAACCATAAATGGGATCATATTGTACATGCCATGTATTATCTACTTTTTATGCTTAATAATGAGTGCCACTTCAAGTGAATATTTCCATAACATTGGTTGTGTGAATCGGATCGTAATGAAATTTTTCCTGTGCATTGAAAATTGTATCAAAGAAAATTGACTTTTTTTGACAAAATCGATATATGTTTGTGCATTAAGAACATCAGATCACAAAAGAAATGTACAAGCAGAAATCAAACTGTACTGTTTAACCTCCTAAGATAGATATTCTTTTTTTTTTTTTAAGATTTTATTTTTTTCCTTTTTCTCCCCAAAGCCCCCCAGTACATAGTTGTGTATTCTTCGTTGTGGGTCCTTCTAGTTGTGGCATGTGGGACGCTGCCTCAGCGTGGTTTGATGAGTAGTGCCATGTCCGCGCCCAGGATTCGAACCAACGAAACACTGGGCCGCCTGCAGCGGAGCGCGCGAACTTAACCACCGGGCCACAGGGCAGCCCCCTAAGATAGATATTCTTAATAGAGTGCTAATATATTCTATAAATGTTTTATCCCCATGTAATGCACTGGCATATATAAGTACCTTTGTGCAAATATATGCACAAAACACATATATATGCACAGTATAAATATACAACTATGCATATCTATTCTTCAACAACAACAAAAAAGGGACAACAGAATAATCTGCAACCTTTCTTTTTTTCACTCATGTAATCTTAGGATTTTTATTTGTATTTCTTTCATTATTGTGTTTGGTTTATCCTTTCATTGGTTTGTTGGGCACTTATATCTCTTTTAGTGAAAATTGCAAGTGACCCTTTACCTGTCTCTTACTAGTCAAAAAGAATTATTTATATTGAGCATGACCATGTAATTTATTGTTTGAACTGGGCATTTTTGAGTGAAAGGTACACTGTTAAACAATAGATGTAAATTGGGAGCATATCAAGCCATATGGTCACCTTCTGATATATCATGAACAGTAACTCAATGTCTGTAACATATTTTCCTTCCCATTTTATATTTCACTTCATTTTCTTGTTAAAAACAATATGGTTAATTATAAGTGATTGAAGAATACACTGGAGTGGAGTAATTGCCAGTCTACTGGGAGATTAGACAGAGAGAGCATTCAAAGCCCTTGAGGCCACAGGATGCAGCGGAAAAAGCTTGGGTTTTAGAATAATTTCAGGCTTAGAGTCCCTGGTTTGTAATTTACGTTATTGCTGACCTGATTCTATTGGTTTGAGCTCTAGGTTAGGAAGAGGATAGTAATCTCTATCTTGAATGTTTGTTTTCAGCATTAAAGGAGATGAAATATGAAATTACTATATATAGAATGAATTTGATGAATGTTCACTTCCATCTCCCAGGCCACCTTCCCTGTGCTTAAAAACCTGAGCTTGTGCCCAGGCCCCACCCGCCACTTCAGGGATCAGCCAGTGGATGTGACCTGACACCCAGAGCCCTTGGCAGAAGGGATGGGATTTCATCTCCTCTGTCATCTTCACCACCCAGAGGGCTTGTTGAGTGACTACTCCCAGGGCCACATTATCAGGGGAGTGTGATGGACCATTTCTCCAGCCCCGGAAGCCCATCTTCTGAAGGGAGGCTGCTCTGTGTCGTCTGGGGAGGGTGAGGGATGGACCCTCATTCCTGCCTCTTAACAGATATGTGACTCTGGAAAATTTGTTTACTCTCTGTGAACCTAAGTTCATCTGCTGTAAAATGGGAAAAGAATGATACCTTTTGTTGTTGTAGGATTGAATTGTTGTGTGGGGAAAATGAGAAAACTTTTTTTATAAGATTGGCCCTGAGCTAACATCTGTTGCCAATCTGCTTCTTTTTTTTCCTTCTTCTCCCAAAAGCCCCCTAGCACACAGTTGTATATTCTAGTTGCAGGTCCTTCTGGTTCTGTTATGTGGGACGCTGCCTCAATGTGGCTTGATGAGCGCTGCTATGTCTGAGCCCAGGAGCCTAACCAGTGAAACCCTGGGCTTCTGAAGCAGAACACATGAACTTAACCACTCGGCCACGGGGCCAGCCCCAAAATGAGAAAACTTAAAGAAATGTTTGGCACATAGTATGTGACTTCCACAAATGTTTGTCAGGCCCACCACGTCTCCTATCAGAAAAGAGACTGACATAAAACAAAGAGCAGTACTGTCAGAGAGAGCATTTGGAAATGTAGCGACAAGAAGTGAAATGTTTAAATAGTTACATAATGTGTGTAGTTGAGTGCCATTTCTGTGCAGTGGGATGAGTTAGCTGAGGAAGTCGAGGAAAGGGAAGACAGTCGTTGCACTATTTCCTTTTATTCCGTGTGATTTCCTGTCCCTGTTACTTCACTTTCTATTTGAACATCCAAAGAAACAGTTTTCCACCAAACCCTGGAAAGAGGAGAGAGCACAGGGGAACCAAGCATAAATAACGGACCTCAGGACCTTGGATGAGTCACTTCCCCTGTGCTGTCACACGCAATATGACTGTAGTTAGGGGTTTGGGCCTCGGGTGCTACTATTTTCTGGTTGCATGACGTTTGGCAAATTGCTTAACTTCTCTGAACCCCGTTTAAAAAAATCTTTCAAATGGCTATTATAGCAGCAACAACCTCATTAGGTTGTACTGAAAATTTAGTGAGAAAATGTCACTTAGTAAAGCATTTAGTAAAATGTCTGGCAGTAAGTACTCAATAAATGTTATCTTCATGTTCCTTTATTATTAGCCTTCTCAAGCCAAGAAGGAGAAGGACAAAGGGCTCATGGCTGGGGAGGGATGTAGAGTATCATCTTAGATGACAAGGTTCTATGAAGATGCAGTATTAAAACACTTCGATCTTGTGCAAGGACTGACATATATATTAGTGAGACAGAACAGAAAAATAAGAAGCAGAACCAAGTGTGTAGGAACATTGAGTATTTGAAAAATGTGGCATTTCCAATTGCTTGAGAATTCATAGACAATAAGAATTGATGCTGGATCATTGGTAAGCTGTTCACTACACAGGAAAGGGAGGTCTTATCCTCATGCCATGTGATATAATGTGGAGGCCAAGAAATTAGTACACAATACCGTATATCCATCCAGAGTGATTCCAGTTACATAAAATGTATGTGCAGCTGGACCTGTATGTACATATATGTGGGTGTTTCTGGTTGCAAAGGGATGCAACAAACCATGAACACTGTTTATCAATGAGAGTGTGATTGGAGGTTATTTGTATATTTTTATGCTGTGCTTTTGATGCTAACCTAAATTAGCATGAATTACTTTCATAGTCAGAAACAAAACCTGTAAAAGCTTTTATAGTTAAGGAACACAAGGCAGTGTGATGGGCTGGAAAGAGAAAAGGCTTTGGGGTCATACACACTTTGTGTTCTCATCTCGGCTTCTACCCATTATCAGAGAGTCACCCAAAGGTAGGATACTTAACCGCTCTGACCTTCTGTTTCCCCATTCTGAAAAGGAAGAAAGTAATACTTTCTTTACAGGGTTATTGAAGTAATTGGATGGAATTATCAAAATATAGGTGAATCTGCTGTGCTTTACTCTCAACTACACCTGGGATCCCATTCCGACTGTTGTTGACTTCCACAAGTTTCTTCATCCCTCTGAACCTCAGTCCCTCATCTTTAAATGTAGTGATAATATTGATCTTGAAATATTATATTTGTCAGCTTTTAAGCACAATGTCATAGTAGGCACTCCCCCTAGGTAAGTATTTCCATGAATATTATACATACTTGTAATAGAAAATAAAGAGATGGTTATTTCTGACGTGACAGAAAAAGTAATGGTAATTCTTATTTTTTCCAAGTAATTCTTGCTTTCTTCTATTTAATTAAATATTGTATATCCTGAGAAGCCTTGATGCAGCCATTCTGCCCTGAGGAATTTATCTTACAGCAAAACTTGTTTCAAGAATTTCCTATTTGAAACAATGGTACAATCACGGTGATTGTGAATATATTTTTAGAACTCGTGTAAGATTTTCCATAGGATACATTCCTGAGAGTGAAAATTTTCAACCAAGGCATATGGCATTGCCAAATGCAGACTTAAAATGTTCAATACCAGTTTCCACTCCCACCAATGATGGTGAGAGCTCCTCTTTCCCCACAGTCACCCAATCAGTTAAAAAGGGGCTTATGTGCTTTAACCCAGCAATTCCTCCTGCAGAGATTAGTCCTGCAGGACAATCTGCACAGAGCTATGTATTGCAGGAGTTTAGCCCCTGGTTAAGGCAGAAGGACCAAGGGGCAAGAGAGTTGAGGATCCCTGAAGTAAAACAGTCGAAGTGATGGGCCGTGAACTCTAAGGTGGATGGGGCAGGAGAGCGCAGATTTAAGGGGGCTGATGCCCTGGGAGAAAGCAGAAGGGTCAGGTGATGCGTTCCCTGGTTCATCCTCCTCCCCAGAGAGCCCAGGGAACTCTGGGTGCCTGCTCCATGCCTGGAGCTGGGATTGCTGCCGTACACATTTTTATCTCCCTTAATCCTCACAACAGTTCTGTGAAGAGGATACTTTCAGTTCTACCCTCTTGATGAGGAAACTGAGACTACAACCGGTGAAGAACTGTATTTCATTGAATCTAAGACGCCATCACTTTTGAGACGCATGGTACCCTAGGCACACAAAGAAAGACGAAATGCTTACTGTTGTAATGGTAAGACACTAGTGATTGAGGTGTTAAAAAGTGAAACAAGTGTGTGTCAGGGTGGGTGAAATGCAGCAGCTTATGTAGAGTCATACATCCGTTCCGTGAAAAAACTGAGATTGGAGCCTATCTTTTTCTGATATCAAACTTTGCTTGACATAATACAAAACCTTAGTGGTAAATCAGACTTTTACAAATCAGGGAATGATTTTCTCCCTCTATTGTCTTATTGTGTGATAAAATGGAAATATTTATATTCATTTCTGACAGTTAGGTGCTAGTCCTTTCCCTCCTGTGTAGTGGTTGTATGACCTTGTGCAAGTCACTGCAGAACTGCGTGCTGCATTTTCCTCAGCCGTTAAGTATTAAGGGGATGGATTCTATCATCAGGATCACTTTAACTCACTTACATTTTATTATCTAAAATTCTCACTTGCCTGACGCTCAGCCTTATGTTGCTCTGGCTCCCTCCCATATGTTAATTATAGTACAATTTAAAAAGATTCACTTAATACCTTCTGGTCAAGGGCCAGGGTTGGTTGGGGTGGGGTGAGACGGTGGAGGATGTTCTCCTTGAAAGATGCCTGCAGTTGCCTTGTTAAGTAATGGGATTTATTCCTTCATTCTTCTACTTAATAAAATCCACATTACCGTATATGGAGTTTTCTTAATGCAGAACATGTACATACAGAAACCAATGGAAAGTGCAAGGATGTTGGAAATAACAAGCAAAAGCTGGTAGAGGGCTTGCCTATAAAAGACGTGGAAAGGTTACTAAACGTTAGAAAATAAATGGTTTTGATTGGGCTTTAAAATTCTAGTTGAAAAAAAAGCCGAGGGAGAACGCCAGCAAGGCCAAATTCAACAGGCTAAAACTTTAACTTCAGAATTTTGACTTTCATTTCCTTTTCATACCATATTTTAATAATGAAAAATATTGCTTGTCCTGTTAAATACCTGTGTAAATACAGACATGTAGAGTAAAATGGGAAAGTCTCCCTGTCTCTAAGTTTCTTTATCACTCTGGACTGCTAAGTGTCACCCTACAGAATTGATCCTCATAGGAGATTAATTGTTATTGTTTGCATTTAAATGCAGTTTAAATTTCCCAATGTGCATGAACACGGAGCGCCATGTTTTGCTCCTCCTAAAAATGTAGGGATCAAGTAGCTAAATGAACTAAAGTGAGACACAAAATGTCACAAATTGCACCTTGAGAAAGGAGGAGTGAGTAGAATGTTCTGGGGGAAAACAAATGGGAGAGCTTTGAAATATGAAATAAGGCTGTTTTTTATGTTTATAATGTGTGGATTATAAAGTGATGACATTGTTCACTATATGTGCCTTTCACAATTCAAAAAATAAGTGAGCATATAAAGTTAAATCTGCAAGTATCCATCACTTGCCAAGACCCTGATGTGCGATGCTATATATCTGTTTCTGCAGGCCTGCAGGTAAAAGCGTTCAGCTGATTCTGCTTTTATAAGGACTCTGCAAACTATTTCTTACTTAAAAGAGAAAAGTGGGGCACCATGTTGCCTCTGAATCACATGAAGGCATTTCTACCACTCGTAGCAGCCACTCAGAGAAAGAAGCTTCACACTGCTCCACATTCTACCCCTCTTTAGTCTAAGGGGCTTCTAGAAGTCCATTTCTGACCAGACCTGCAGGGTGAGGAGCAGAGGCCACCTAAAATTGTAAATGGTCAAGATATTTGATTCTTCTAGAACCTTCCATAGACTGTGTGGTGTCTTTTTCTTATTGGTTCGTACAATACACTACATATTCTTCATAAATTCTAGATACTAATCCTTTGATTATTATGTTTGTTGCAAATACAATTTTCTAGTTTGAGATTTGTCTTTTCACTTGTTTTAAAATGTGTGTTCTGATACATAAAAGTTTTACAGTTGTGTGCCACTTGATGACGTTTCAATCAATGATGGACCACATATACGAGGATGGACCCATAAGGTTAGTACTATGGAACCTGGGTGTGTAGCAGGCTATACCATCTAGGTTTGTGCTACGTATACACTATGATGTTCTCACGATGACGAAATTGTCTAACAATGTATTTCTCAGAACACATCCCTGCCGTTAAGTGATGCATGACTGTATATTTTATTTTACTCTAATTATTGGTCATTTGCTTTATGGTTTGTACTTTTTGTGTCTTCTTTTCGAAAGTTTTCCTACCCCAACGTCAAAAGTTAATCCCTGTATTTACTTCTAAATGTTTTAAGTTTGTTTTTCACATAATCTTTAATCCACCTGGGACTGAATTTTGATTGGTGTGAGATACAGACACAATTTTATTATATTTTTTTACACTTAAATAAACAATCGTCCCAATACCATATGTTGAATAACCCATCTCTTCCCGTTGACTTGATCTGCTACTTCTGTCATAGATTGAGGTTCCATACGTGGACGGTTCTGTTGCTAGGTTCTCTCTTTGGTTCCAATGGTTTATTTATTTATTTATAGGGTTGCCAGATTTAACACATAAAATATATATCCGTTGTTTATCTGAAATTCCAGTTTAATTGGGCTTTCTGTATCTTATCTGGAAAATCTATTTGTTTGTCCCTCTGCCTATATCACACTGTCTTAATTACTATAGATTTCTAATAGGTCATGGTCACCAGTAGGGCAAGTCTCCCTACTTTGTTCTTGGCTTCAGGACTATCTTGGATTCCTGGCATTGTTGCTCTTCCCGACACACTTTCAAAACTGCTTGTAAATTTTTTGAGACATTTTATGGACTAGTATAACGTCAATTTTTATAAATGTTTCATTTACAAAATGCTTGAGAAGAATTTGATCTCTCGAATTGTTAGTGCAGAATCCTATGTCCATTAGATCAAGCTTGTTGATTTTATTTTTCAAGTCTTCTATATTTTTACCGATTTTTCGCCTGCTTGATCTATCAATTCCTGAGAAAGGAATGTTAAGAACCCTCACTAGAATGGTAGATTTGCCAATTTCCCTTTGTAATTCGTCGATTTTTGCTTTTTAGGTTTTGAAGCTGTGTTATTGGAAGGCATAAAAGCCTAAACTGTGATACCTTCTAGGAGAATTATACCTTTCATCATTCTGTACACTGAACTTCATTATCCATAATAGAGCTTTTTGCCTTCAAGACTATTTTCTTTTGACAGTAATATAGCTACATCTGTTTTCTTTTGTTCATTATTTTCCCCGACATATCTTTTTCTGTCCTCTTACTTTCAACATTTCAATGCTGTTACATTTCAGTCGTCAATCTTGTTAACTCTGTATATCTAGAATTATTTTTCCTTTCTGTGCCACTATATTTTAGATGTATCTCTTGTAAATTGCATGTAACTGGACTTAAAAAAGTCAATGAGATATTGTCTTTTAAAAACTGGCTGGGTTAGTTTATTTCTATTTAGTATAATTTCTTATATATTTGGATTTATTTATACCATTTTATTTTGCCCTCTCTGTTTTCCTGCCTTTTCTATACTCTTCTTTTTTTCTACTTTCATGGAATCTTTTGGATTCTTTTAGGGTTTTTTTCCTCTTTGAAATCCTTGGTTTAATTCTAATCCTTCGGAAATATAACTAACATTACTTTAGTCATAATAATTAAGATTTTTCTTTTAATTTTTTTGCAGTTTGCTCACTTTATTTTAAAACCAGAAAGTCTGCACAGAGAGGAAGGAAAATAACAAAATGTTAGCAATTGCTGTCTTGTTTTTAAATGTTCCTGTGGTTTCTGACAAGTGCTCTTCTCTAAGTATTTTACCAGCCTCTTCAACTCAGAACTGATCTTAAATGCGGTCTATATTTTTCAACTCAAGTTATTGAGGTGTACTTTAGATATAGTCACTCCGACTCTTTTTAGGTGTTAAGTTCTATAAGTTTGACAAGTGCATATGGTTGGCATCCTCCGTCATAATAGAGAAAAAAAAAACATTTCTACCATCTGGTAAAGTTCAGTTGTGTCCTTTTGTAGTCACTTCTGTCCCCCCTCGCACCGGTCCCTGACAGCCTTTGATCTGATTTTTGTCCCTGTAGTTTAATATTTTTCAGAATGTCATATAAATGAAATCGTATAGTAAATATTCTTTCTTTTGGGCGGAGGGGTCTAGCTTCTTTCACTAAGCATAATTATTTTGAGATTCACTGATGTTGTAGCCTACATCAGTACTTTATTCTTTTTTTATTGCCAAATAATATCCCATGAATGAATATACCACACTTCGTTTATTTATTCAGCAGTTGGTGAACCTTTAGGGTTTTTTTTTTTTCTCTATTGTGAATAATGCTGCCATGAACATCAGTGTACAAATTTTTGTGTGGACTTATGTTTTCAGATCTCTTGGGATTGTGTCAAATCTGTAGACTGCTTTGAGTAGTATCGCTATCTTAACAATATTAAGTCTTCTAACCATGAACAAGGAAGAGATGTCTTTCCATGTATTTAGGTCTTCTTTAAGTTTTTCCGGCAATGTTTTGTAGATTTTATTGTACAGGTCTTTCACCTCCTTGGTTAAATTCTACTACCTAGAAATTTATTTCTAGGTACTTTATTCCTTTGAATGCTATTGTAAATAAAATCGTTTTCTTAATTTCCTTTTCAGATTATTCTTTGCTAGTGTATAGAAACAACTGAATTTTGTATCTTGATCTTGTACCCTGAAACTTTGTTGAATTAGTTTATTAGTCATAGTAGTTTTTTGTGGATTCTTTGGGATTTTCTGTATATAGCACCGTGTCACGTGTTAGTAAAAATAGTTTTAATTCTTCTATTCCAATTTAGATGTCTTCTTTTATTTCTTGCCTGATTGCTCTGACTGGAGCTTTCAGTGTTTTGTTGAATAGCAGTGATGAAAGTGGGCATCTTTGTCTTGTTACTGATCTTAGGGGGAAAGCTTTCAGTCTTTCACCATTGAGTATGGTGATAGCTGTGGGGTTTTCATAAATGTCCTTTATCGTGTTGGGGAAGTGCCTTTCTATTTCTAGTTTCCTGAGTGCTTTTATCTTGAAAGGTGTTCCATTTTGTCAAATGCTTTTTCTGCATCATTTGAGATGATCATGTGGTTTTTTCCCCTTTTTTCTACTAATGTGGTACAGTACATTTATTGATTTTCTTTTGTTGAATCACTCTTTCGTTCATAGGATAGATCCCACTTGGTCATGGTGTGTAATCCTTTTACCATGCTGTTGCGTTCAGTTTGCTAGCATTTCGTTCAGATTTTTTTTTTTTTTGAGGAAGATTTGCCCTCAGCTAACATCTGCTGCCAGTCCTCCTCTTTTTGCTGAGGAAGGCTGGCCCTGAGCTAACATCCACGCCCATCTTCCTCTACTTTATATGTGGGACACATACCACAACATGGTTTGCCAAGCGGTGCCATGTCTGCACCTGGGATCCGAAACGGTGAACCCCGGGCCGCCGAAGTGGAACGTGGGAACTTAACCGCTGTGCCACCGGGCCGGCCCCTGGGCCCCTATTTTGTTGGCTTTTGATCTTTTTAAAGTCATTGATGGGGAGCCGGCCCAGTGGTGCAGTGGTTAAGTTCGCGCGTTCTGCTTTGGTGGCCCAGGGTTCACCAGTTCAGATCCCGGGTGTGAACCTATGCACCGCTTGTCAAGCCATGCTGTGGCAGGCGTCCCACATAAAATAGAGAAAGACGGGCACAGATGTTAGCTCAGGGCCAGTCTTCCTCAGCAAAAAGAAGAGGATTGGCAGCAGATGTTAGCTCAGGGCTAATCTTCCTCAAAAAATAAATAAATAAATAAAGTTATTGAGGCTTGTCTTGTGGCCTAACATATGGTCAATTATGAATGTTCCATGTGTACTTTGAGATGAATGACAGCAAAATACAACACACCAAAATGTATGCAATGCAACTAACGTACTTTAAGAGGGAAATTTATAGCTGCAATTACATTGGAAGCTCACTGTCTTCTTTTCTCTGTTTGTACTTTCCCATTCCCCAGAGGTAAACACTGTTAAAATTGGTTTCTACGAGTCCCATTCTTTTTTTAATACTTTCATTACCAATGACTACATCCCTAATCAGAATGGATCTTATAATGCAAGTGTCCTTGTCTCCCTTGCTATTGTCACCCCACCTTATGTTTTTGAGATGCTCTATGTATTGATTCCTGTATTATATTCCATTCATGCTTTACCACTATGCATGATTCCAATGTACGAATATACCACAATATATTTTTTGTGTCCTATTAATGTACATATTCCCCCTACAGATTTATTATCACAAATAATGTGGCAGAGAATATTCTTGTCATTTGTTTCCTTGTGCTCACATGTCAGCTATTTTCTAGGTTGTGTACAAAGAGTACAATTGCTGGATCGTTACGTAAGGATCACTTTCAGCTTTTCTAGAGAGTTACTAGGTGTTGTCATATTGTTCTCCAGAGTGGCTCTACATCCACCAGTGACACACGTCAGTTCCCCTTGCTCAAATCATGCATTTAAGGAAGTTTGCATTTCTGATTCCAAATATGGGCCCTGGACTCAGCAGATAGGGGAGATGATAATGGCTCTGTCTCCTCGTAGCTGAGTAAACCTGAGGAATCTGCTTAACTTCTCTGAGCCTCACCTTCTTGATGTGTAAAAGCAAATTCTGATCCTTACCTCAAGAGAGCATTGTGAGGAGTTCAAGAGGAAACCTTTGTAAAGATCCCAACACGGTATTTGATACATCAATCACAATGTCACTATATGCTTTCTTCTCATCCCAGTAGCTCTGATTTTTAGCAAGGATGTTGTTTCTCAGTCTCAATAGCATTACTATATTTTAGTAAATATTTGAGAATGTAAGAAGAAGGGAACCACCCACACTCATCTGTATTACGTAAGAATTTCAGTGCCATGTCTGTGATACACAGTGTAAAGGAATCGGGCTGGGGAGAAAGTCCTCACCCCTTTCTGTTGAATAACTGTGATTTTTCTATCTTCTGTTGGTTACCTCTATGCTCACATCAGGCATGCACATGACCTAGGGGTCTGGAAAATTCTTAAAACTCCAGGAAGAGGTGACTGGATCTGCAGGGAGTTACACTGGAGAGAGATAGGAGCACTTTCCAGGTCCCAATGCCTGAGCCTTTGAAGGGTGAGTTCCTTCCCCTGCTGTGACCTTCACCATCACACAGGAGTTCACTGAGCGCTCGTCACACTCCACAGCTCCAGTGACCAAGGGGCTTCCAAGAGCACGGTAATGTTTCACATGGTCCAGGTCCTTGTGGAAGTTATGGTGACCTCTGTAGAGCCTCCTTAATCTATAAAGAGAAGGAAGGGCTCACTGGAGTCCTCAGAGAATCCTCAAAGAGGAGCTGGGCTGGTACAGTGGGCAGGACTTATGGGGGCTGGATGGGAGGGAGGGGGCGGGGAGTCCAGCTTGACTGGTGTGAGAAGTGGGGGCTCCCAGGTGGACAGACAGGGCTCAGAGGTACCTGATTGGACACTCCAGGGGTCTGAGGTCATCCAGGTTTAGGGACAATTGTAGGATTATTATTTATTTGATTCTCTGTGATAAAACATGAGCTTCCAGGAAGTCTGTATGAGATCAAAGACTCACCTGACCTACAAGGTACGTGGCTAGAAGCATGCTCTCCTGCCACTACGTCATCACCTTTTTTGATGTGAGTTAGGGTGTTAAGAACAGCCAGACACCACTTCTCCCTGTTTTATTTTATTTTGGAGGGATGTGGGACAGTGTCTAACCTGGTCTGCTCTAAGTCTGAGGTTTCTTCCCTAAGATATAGCCACTGCAAGGGTGAAGTGTTCACATCCAGCCACTGGCTTTCTCCAGCACAAGGGTTACAGGATGGTGGGATCATAAGAAGCAGTGCCTGGAGGGGGATTCTGTGATCATTAAGGGCATGAAGCCATTAAAGCTTTATGAGCAGTCAGATAGGGTCAATGGAATCCATATTTAGGAAGAGAAGCAGCAGTTATGTACAAGTGTGGGAGGTGGGGAATACAGACGGGGATCCCAGGGGTGAGGGTATCTGATCAGTTCAGAGACAAGTTCTGGGACAAAGTGTTGGATCAGAGAGTGATACACAGCAGCCAGAAGTATTCCGAGGGAAGGCACACAAGATAGTTGGAGATGAGGGATGGAAAAGGGCATCATCGGGCCACTCCGCCTGGAGTCCCTGCAGCTGCTTCTGGGGCACCTTCCCCACAGAGGCTCCTTCACCCACCCCCACCAGCAACTTTTGTAAGAAGTGCACCTCATTGTAGATGTCTATCAATGTGATGCCTTTGTGCTTGACAGGCAGGAGGAGATGTGACATATGGGAAATAATGCCTCTTTGTGAAGCTAAGCCCATGCGACTTCCTCAGCCCCAGCCTCCCTGCCACCCTATCTGTGTGCCAGCAGAGTGTGCCAGGGCCCAGGGAAATGAACAGAGCAGCTGCTGCCGGAAGCTCCTGTCCAGGACTCCCATTTGCTACTCTCTGTCCTAATCAGTCTTCTCACATCGCACGTCCTACCTTATCACAGACTGTCTACCTGCTCCTTGGTACAGTCATCTGCGGTGGACTCTCTCCCTCATAGATCTGTGATCAGATGGAGACCAGATACTGAGAAGACAATGATAGAAATTAAGAAAGTCTGCATTGCCTCCCGTTGGCCAACCAATTCAGGATCATCCTGCTGTTGGTGTCCTCTAGCCAACAGGCCGCCAGGAACACACCTTTAACCAAAAAAACACATAGAGACAGAGATTGGATTGATGATTACCAGAGGGGAAGGGGGGAGGGAGGAGGGCGAAAGGGACAATTAAGCACATGTGTGTGGTGATGGATTGTAATTAGTCTTTGGGTGGTGAACATGATGTAATCTACACAGGAATCGAAATACACAGGAATCGAAATGATGTACACCTGAAATTTATATAATGTTATAAACTAATGCTACTGCAATAATAAAAAAAAGAAAGTATTATAGGATTTGGGCTTGTGTTAGGTGATTTTGGAGAGGGTTCAAGGAAATGGGGGATGGCTGTGGATTGAATGCTGTCAGGAAATGAGAGTAATTCTGTGATTAGGTATCTTAAATTTTTTTCTGGATGGAGAGCATAGAGCAAGTTTAAAGGTGTAATTGGCAAAAAAGCACTAGTCACTTATATTATTCAGGAGAAGAGGGTGTTTGGTCATTTTTGTGATTTGCAAAGGGACCTTGTTCTTTGTCTCACTTCATCATGATCATGAGTGGCTTTGACTGATGTTGGTGTTCTGTGAGACGGTTTATGTTCAACAGGAGAACACCACAACCCAGCTGTGAAAGCCAGGCCACTTCATAGTGGGGAATGGCTGCAGGGAGGACAAGGTAAATTCGTGAGACCGTCTGTGTTCTTAAGGCTACAGACAGGGAGTGCTGGACTAGACAAAGCCGGGTGTAGATGAAGCCAGTGAGGATGACCAGACCAGTTATACAGTTCTGAAGACCCTACATAGTTTTGCTCATGTGAGTCGAGTGCGTGGTGAGCAAACTTGGGCTCCACTGGGCTAGAAGGAAATGAAACCAGGGCTCAAAACCAGATCTGCCTCACTCTCGTGCACATGCTCCTGACCACTGAGATTTGGTGCCATCCTCTTTTACAGATGAGACCAGCACAGGGGAAGGGATTCCTCTCAACCAGGGGGAAGGGGTATGTGTTTTGTGTGAGCAGGTGAGACAAGAGGTGGATCCTAGACTGTGGCAGCCAGTTAAGGCTGAGGACCTGGTTGGAGTAAGTGAGGTGTGGTGTTTATGCTCATACACTGCACTGTTGCACACACCTGGGATTTCTACAGGGGAAAGCTTGTCTCGAATCAAGTTTTCAACCTTTTTCTTCTCATGCTCATTATAGTACTCAATATACTAAAGTGAGAGCACATCATACTTTTGCCGGTAGAAAGTCAATTTCCTTTCCATTGCGAACATTCACCTCTGCACTTTAACACCCTGCACTTGGCAAAAGCTTGCTTTGTATCCAGCCATATTTATTTTGAGAATGTAATGTGTAGTGTTTAAACTGTGTCTTGGTGCATCACCAAATTAGTCAGATTCTAGAGTTTTGTCCAAGTTGACTATGAGTATGTGTGAAGGCAACTTAATTTTGACTTCAATTTCTGCGGTCTGGAATTTGCATTACCTGTAACCAAATATGTTGCTATATGGACTTTAGTTGTAATTTCCTTTAAAATGAGGCTCTTTAATCTGCGAAAACAAGGAACTCTGTTCCTTGAATGTTTCTGTCCGATTTTGCCTATTATATTCTGGCGATAGTTCATTTTCAAAGATAAGTAGTATATAGCTTTCCTTCTCTGTTAAAAAAAAATCTGTGTGATACAGTTTAAAATAGTAGAAATGAAGGCAAAAGAATTGCTCAAAATCATCACGGCAAATTGAAATTAGGTTTTAGATAGTGTTCAAGTGTCAGGAAGGGAACCCCAAGAGTTATCTGTTTGTCAGTGGGTTGTGGGGTTGCTAGTTATTTGTATTTTCCCCTCCATCCTTGAGCGTGTTTTCCACACTGTTTAAACTGAGTATGAATTCCTGTTATGGTCAGAAACAAGCCCATAACAGTACTCAATGGGAAGAGTGAGGGCTTTGGGGTCAGAAAGTCATGGCTTTCAGACTGGGCTCTGCCGATGCCATATAGAGGAGTAGGGCACTAAGTGCCCCCCAGCCTCAGGCTCCCTACTCAGGGGTTGAGGAGAGGACCCTCCCTCAGAGGGCCCATTGGCATTTGAAGAAATCACAAAGGCAGTGTAGGTCACACAGGTGCTTTGGCCTCAGCCATGCCTGGGACGTGAGGCTTGGTTTCCTCATCTGTAAACAGGGAAACACCATGTGGATCTTGCAGGTATGCCAAGGGTTAAATGTTGTCATGTAGACTAAAAGATAAGTCGGCGTCATATTATGCACACAGTTAGTGAGAACAGAAAGAATGATGACATCTAACTAGGAGTTAATGGAGATTTTTGCTTATTTTAATTTCTTTCCTCTTTTTGAAATTCATTTGAATATTTTGGAAATGTATTTAAAACAGTATTCTACAAAGTAAATCGTTTAAAACATTCAAAACTGCAATTCTACTTCTAGAAGGTTTATATGGTCTTTGCCATGGAAAACTGTGTCTGCTAAAAAGAAGAACCTGTCATCTCAATACTCTCCCCGGATCTTTTAGAGGAGGAAGCATCAGTCCACAGCTTCTCTGAAGTACACGCCCTAGTTCTTCTCTACGGAACAACTCTGGGGTTCCACTGCTGAACTGACCTGAGTCCCAGGCACCCCCCTCAAAAGTGGAAGAGGCAAATCCTGGGGCAAAGCTTCAGATAAGACATTCGAAAGCTCTAGAGTCCTCATTCCATTGTGTGGATCCGCAGCCCATGAGAAATTTTGAACTCACCCTCATTGGACCCCTCACAAATGAAAAAATATACCTGAAAATGGGGAAGATGGTAGAGTTACTACATGGTTAATGTTAATCAAACCATTAGGGTGTATCTGAGGAGACTTCTCACAGGAAGTGAGGTTTAAACTGAGTCCTGAGGGGTAAGGAGGCACTAACCAGAGGAAGAGGGGAGTGAGGAGCTAATCTGAGACCCTAAACAGATATAACAGTCAGGAAATACTCTGTAACCTGGCTCATCCCTGAGGAAATCCTGTGTGGAAATCCACTACCCGGCAGTTGGGCATGTCCAGAAAACTGCAAAACCTAACATCACAATTGTAGAAAGTGTCTGAACTTTTTCTGCCCTCTTTGCTCTGATCCCAGGCTTGTAACATGATTTATGTCTGTGCAAGCATGGGAAAGAAGAAAACTGCTAAGTAAAGGGATTTGATCATGACTTTGTTTCACATACTCTTTCACCACTGCAGTACAAAATAACTTTTAATAGATGTTTATTTTTCCAAATAACATTTTTCATTGGAGAAAATCAGAAATTGAAGATTAGTATCATCTAGTGATAAGATCCAGAATGGTGGTGGCTTGGACGTCATTGCGCAGGGAAGGAGGGGCCCCATCAGAAGGAATTTTCTGGAAGTTTACTTGGCAAATAAAGTGAATCAGATAGAGTCCACAGACATTAAATCACATTAAATCATGTGACAGGAAGTTTTCTTTATCTTCCTCTAGGATATAAAAAGCTTTGTGTGTGTGAGAGAGAGAGAGGGAGAGAGAGAGAGATAAAGTTAAAAAAATACATATGTATAGTTAGATACATACATAAATGCCTGTATACAGATACATATTTTGTAAAACTTTCTGTAACTCTCTTTTTAAATTATGTATATGTGTGTATGTATATTGAATATATATATTTTTTTCATGTGGAGATACATTTTGACAATATCCTTTTTGTGATCAAATCCCCAATCGGGAATATACTGCAATGTTATAAAATTTTATCTCAGTTTTTTTCTGATTTTAAAATTAATGTATTTGTTTCAGAAATAAATGCAGTGAACTCATTGGTGAAAAAGTTTTTGTTATATTTCTTTCATCCTATTACATAGCAAGGTGTCCATCCTTGGTAGTTTATATTCTATAGGTACTTGTCTGTGTGTATAGTACTATATAGGTATGTTCACATGAACAGACATATTGTCCCTCTAAATTTTAATCACTATATACAGATATATAGTGTGTATATATTTTCTATTTTTAATGTACTTTTAATTTATATACATTATATTTTTTCGTTCTTCTTTAATCTTATATGTTTGACTGTGATGCAGAGTTCTTATTTGAATTATTTCACTGTAGACTTTGAATAACATCCTTTTGGCTATTCAGATTTACTTATATATTAAGATTATTAAATAACTGCCTGCAAAATAGTCTGAAAATCTTTTCCCATAATTCACATTTCCTTAAAGTTACCTTTTAGTTTTGTTTTTGGATAGACAAAGTCTTTTTTGAATTTTCCTTTAATTTTTCTAAATAAATTCACAATGTAGTTCACTGTAAGAAAATTGGAATCAATTAACATTCATTTGCTGCTTATATAGTTGTTGAAAAGAAACTTTGTGACTCTATTGATGCTATGAGTGTTGAGGATTTTGTCAGGAGAGTGTGTGAAATGGCGGATTTTGGAATCAAGTTTGGAAGGTAAAGATGTTTATGAAAGTGATAAGTAGGAGGAAGGTAGAATTTAATGTGAAGAAGAACATTAGTAATGAGAATGAAATGTTAAAAATCTCTGAGGAATCTTGAAACTTTCATTTCAGTCTATGTGCTTTTCTGTCTTTGTTATTTCACGTCTTAGTTGAACATTAAAGAAAATTTCCCATTAAGTCTGAGAAAGAAATGATAGGCACGCTGAACAGAAGACTGGAATCAACATACCTAGGCCCCAGATACCAGACCCGTCACTGATCGTAAGACTTTCCATGAGTCACTTGCCCTGTGCTGGCCTCTGTTCTATACGCAATAATCCTCTATACAGAAATAAGTCTGTTCAAGTGTTGCCTTCTTCAGTGAGAACTTTTATGACTACACTACTTCAAAAATTCAGCACCACAGGCACTCCCTATCCCCTTTCCCTGCGTTAGTTTTTCCAAAATAAAAGTGACAGCAAAAACTTACGTAGTGCTCACTCTTAGCCATGTACTAAGTGCTTCATATGTACTAACACATTTATTTCTCACATCAAAAGAGGTACTGTTATTATTACCACTATTATTATCATGTTCTTCTATTAGATGAGGAAAAGTAGACACGGAGAGGTTTAAGTGTGTTCCCTAGGGTTACAAAGCTGTTACGTAGGCAGAGCTGTGACTGAAACTCATCATCTTGGCTCCTAACTCCCTGCTCTTAATTGTTACCCTGTTGCTCTTCTCCAAAGCACCTACTCCATCTCACATACTCTACATTTTACCTCTTGTTTACTGTCTATTATCAACTCCACTCTACCATGAGCTGCGTAAAGGCAAGGATGTCGTTCATTTTGTTCATGATTATATCCTGAGGCGGAGGCACAGAGAGTCCTGTAGCCATCAAGTCGAACATCTGGTATGAATATAGCAGCCCCAGTTTTCTTATGCCTACTGTTTTCATGGTACGTCTTTTTCACTCCTTTTACTTTCAGTCTATTTCACCTTTACATTTAGACTGGATTTTCTGTCGGTAGGGTATATTTCCATGGAGCCAACCTAGCACGTTAAGACAACCAGTCCTTGAGCCTGGGAGCCCACAAGACTTCCAGATGGGAGGCTTCTTGGTGTCATGGATCAAGATCCCGGAACTCCTCTTCTGTCTCCTATAGGATGGATGACCCTGTGTACCTCACTTGGGTTATATGTAAAATAAGACTAACAGCATCTTTCTCACAGGATCATGGTGAAGGGAAAATGAGAAAACCCATAGAAAGTGTCTGGCATGTAGCTGGCCTGCAAAAAATGTTGGTCCAGGCCTTAGCCTGCTTCCTCTATCCTCCCATAAAAGGGATGCCTGACACCATAATTCTTCTGGAGTGTGTCTGGAAATCTAACCATAAGAAGGAACATGAACCTCTTCATGTTATGAATGAGGACCAGGGGTGACTCTTCTGAGGGTGTTGGGAAAAAGAGAGGAAATCTCCATATCTCTGTCATCCTCCACATAGGAGTCTGTGGTTCTGATCATTAGTGTGGGGTCCCAGAGTTTCTACACACTGTTCTGGCCTCTTGATTCTGACTCCAGAACTCTTCCATCTGCCAAGCCTCTCAACACGGGGTCAGAGAAGATACCCAATGCATGCCAATGCCATTTGTATGTATCCATATACAAATGCCTTTGCATATACACGTACACACATATGTAGAAATCCTCACAATACAAAGAACAAGAAAAGAGTGGCTATTGCTGAGTAGGGGTAGTGATCATGATTTTTCTTCTTTCTGATAATTGTCTCTATTCTACACATTTTAAAATTTGTGTACATTTCCCAAATATAATGTAAATATGTTTGAAGAGTGTCCCATCATTTAAAAACTTAAAATGTGCAGAACCTCTGAACCTATAATAACATTTCTGGCAATTTGTCCTTGTCTTGTTTCCAGGTTTTTGCTTGATGAATAACATACATAATGCCACTACATATCTCATAGTGTGTGATTTTTTGAACAGTGGTTGGACTAGAAGGAGGATGGGGTGAAAGAATTGAGGAAACTAGCAGGAGAGTTGTTGAAGCAATGGCCCATCGTGGCATTGAGGCTGCCTAACGGAGGGGGAGGGCTGACATTCAGTGAGATCATGGGGGTTGAGCAAAGGGAGATGCCAATCTGGAGGTTAATGTTAAGATCAGCAAGAGCACTGGCAAAAGAATGAGGAGCCAAATTCGTACTGGCGTTAGTTTCTCCCCGGGACTTTCCCTCCTGCAGGAACACCATTTTCTTTTCTCTGTTTAATCACAGGGCTGGGGAAGGCACTTAGGACCTCAGAAGGCTGAGGTGTAAGGAACAAGCAGAGGAGTCAAGAAACAGAACACACGGCTTCTGCCTCTTTGGTTCCTGAGGGAACTCCGACTGCCTATTGTGTGCCAGGCACAGTGGCTGCTGTCTTATCTGTGCTGTCAGTTTTATCGTCTACATTCTTGTGATATGAGGGATTATCACCTGAATTTCCTGGGTGAAGAGACTGGGGCACAAATCGGTGATTTATGTTGTCTGGAATCACACAGCCTCTAAGTGGGTAAAAAGAGATGAGAACCAAAGTCCTTCTGACTGCCAGTCTTATGTTCCTTTCAGGATACTGTGGAGCCTCAACTGTAAATGCCAAGGTTATAAATTAGGTGATATAAACGTACTGACTGACTGTGCAGGGTAACGGATACGCTTTATTTCTGATAATCAGGTCCCAGACTTCTCTCTCTCTCTGATTAATTAACTGTATCATCTTGGACGGTTCCTTAAACCTCTCATTCCCCTGTTGAATTACACGTAAAAGCCCTGAATCTGGGGTGGGTCTTCAAGTTTCCTTTGAGTTTTTTTGTGTGTGGATGAGGAATATTGGCCTTGAGCTAAAATCTGTGCCAATCTTCCTCCATTTTGCATGTGGGACGCCACCACAGCATGGCTTGATGAGCAGTGTGTAGGTCCATGCCTGGGGTCTGAACCCGTGAGCCCCGGGCCGCTGAAGCAGAGTGTGAACTTAACCACCAGGCCAGCCCCTTTCCTTTGAGTTTTTTTACATCAGCTTTATGTTTCACTGTCTCCTCCTTTTGGCAATGAAGGAAACAATGTGCAGGGACTCACTTGAGAACATCAGGTGTGGACCTTTTCTAAACTAAATCTTACCTCATGAGCAGATGTGAGGTGAGAGGTTCTAGTTGAGGTGGGTTTCCAAGATCTGGATCTGATTCACTCCACAGCAGACACATAAATACAAACACACACATGCACATGCACACACACATCCCAATGGTGGTGTCAAGTGTAAGGAGGAGAAGAGAGGACCTGAATGTGTGAAATATGTGACAGCCAAGTCCCTCCATCGGGAGAGTCAGTTATCTGGAACAACCTTAATGCACCTCCACCTTCACCAAGCCTGAAGTCCCTTAGCTCTCCTGCCTGTCTGTCCAGCTGTGTCTGTAGGGGAGGCATAAACTGAATATTTTAGTGCAGTGGTGACAGGAACTTTAGTTTCAGCGAATGCACAGAGCAGTCAGCCTGCACTTTGCATTCCTTTAATTCTCTCAATTGTTAGAAAGTTTGAAAAACTTCTCAAACATTCGATTGCCATTTCTTCTTCTTTGAATGATGTTTTTATTCATTGCTAATTCCTTTTCTTTCATTTACTTTCCTTTCCCACCATTTTACTGCCTGATTGGATGTTAGACACAGTTTTCCAAAGAGCTGGGGATGGAAGAAGCAGCGCATTCATTTTACAAATATTTGTTGAGTGCCCACTTTGTGCCAGGCATTGTTCAGGGTCAGGAGAATCAGCAGTGAAGAAAACAGATGCAAATCCTCAGCATCCTGAAGCTTATATTCTACCAGATAATCACTTGAAATTTTGGAGAATTACTCACGGTGTTCAAAAGGGAATTCACTGGCACTGTTCTAGATGCAGCAGATATAGCAGTAAACAAAGCAAACAAAAATCCCTGCCCTGCTGGAGTTGCACTGGGAGTCACGCTGAAAACTTGACCCTGGTGGACCCAGTACTCTTTGAATTGAAAGTTCAGTGATCGAAACCAGGGGGCACGTGTGCTCATTTTTAAATTTATATTTTTATAAGTTTATTGAGATATCATTCACATATCTTACAATTCACCCATTTAAAGTGTACAATTCAATGGCTTTTAGGATATTTACAGATATACGTAACCATTACCACAGTCAATTTTAGAAGTTTTTCATCACCATAGAGAGAAACCCTGTACCTTTTAGCTATCACTCTCCTATCCCCTCATTCTCCCATAGCACTAAGCAACCACTAATCTCCTTTCTAGCTCTGTAGCTATGTTTATTCTGGATGTGTCATATAGTTGAAATCGTACAATATGTAACCTTTTGCGTCTCGCTTCTTTCATTTAGCATAATGTTTTCAAGCTTCGTTCATAGAGTAGCGTGTATCAGCATTTTTATGGCTGAATAATATTGTATTATATGGATATACCACATTTCATTTGTCTGTTCATCCCTTGATGGACATTTGTGTTATTTCTACCTTTTGGCTATTACATATACTGTTGCTATAAACATTCATGTATAAAGTTTTGTTTGAACACCTGTTTTAAATTCCCTTGTGTATACATCTGGGAGTAGAATTGCAGGCCATGTGTTCATTTTTAAACCAAAGCAGATATTACCTGTGCATAACGGATCAAAACAAATGGACAAGCAAATAAACAAACCTGTTTTCAAGGTATTACCAAACAGCTGGAAATGAGCAAGGACCAGTAGGGAGTCTGGACAAATGAAATATCTGAAATTTTGAGACAGGGCATTTAGCAGTTCAGTTAATGCTTTCCCATGGTTCACAAATAAAAGTTACAAATGTAGAAAGCAGCAGGAGTTGCTTCTATTACCTACAATCCAAATCCATTAAATTCATTCCCTAAGCTTTTAGGCACTTAGAGTTATATTGAATATTTGCAATACAATTCTTGTAAAGGCATAAAGCAAATGACTCTGAAACCAGGCAAAGGCTGTCTTAGAGTGTCCTAATCCAGACTAATATCTACCTCTAAAAGTGAGCTGGCACAATTGAAATGCTGTCTCCACATAACTTTACTCATTGGGTCAGAGAAAAATATCACAGCCACAGGTAATTTGGCACTGAACTGAATTTATCCAATATGTGTTATCTACAAATATCCCATTGTGACCTCCTAACAGGAATATAATCCTTTTTACCTTGTTTTTTTTTTTTTGCTGAGGAAGATTTTCCCTGAGCTAACATCTGTTGCTAATCTTCCTCTTTTTTTGTATGTGAGCAGCTGCGACAGCATGGCCACTGACAGATGAGTGGTGTAAGCCTGTGCCTGGGAACTGAACCTGGGCCACTGAAGCTGAGTGCACTGAACTTAACCCCTAAGCCATTAGGGCTGGCCCTATAATCCTTTTTCTGATAAGAAAACATCATAGCACCAAATATGGCAAATGAGAGTTTATTATATCCTATCAAACATTCTTCCAACCTGTCATTAAATAGTTGCTTCAAATATGCTTGTACTTTATTTGTTTAAAGATTCTAGAATGTGCATATTTATCATATTCTCCTCAAAAAGGCTATGTGGCACATTAGTGATGTGACATGGAAAAATTTTAACCCCAGGAAGCCTAAACTCAGTGGGGGCCACGTCGGTAATGTAAATAATGGAAACAAGCATATATATAAAAATCATGGGGAGAGCCCTTGTTTCCACAGGTAAATGGTCTTCCTCCGGTTTTCTTGAAATGAACAGTATTCTCAGTCTTTTCGTCCTCCACTTTTTATTGATTAAGTGAAGACAAGAAACATTTCAGTTTTCTCTTTACTGTAAGAAAAGCAATAGCAATAATAGTAAAATAAAAACTAACATTCTGTGTCGGTGTGGAGAGCCATACAATAGGGAGTGGTAAGAACTGTGGTGAATGGCTAGGAGACTGAGCTCAGCTCCAGCCAGTTGTTTCCTTGAGGGACTGTAGAAATGTAGGCCTGTGTGGTCAAACCTTATTTTTCAAGACAAGCCGGGGAGCTGTATTTATATATGAAATCTTCCAATTTTTAGATGTTGGTAACTGTTTAAAAAGTTAAACATTATGTGGAAAAAATTGTGTCCCTCAAATCACCAATTTTTGTTCTCTGTTGTAAACTAATATTAATTGGAGGAATATAGGACATCTAAAACCAGATAAGGTAAAATCAAAAGACTAGAGACAGATTTTATTAATATTTCACAGTAATTTTCTTTTTGGTGAGGAAGATTGGCCCCGAGGTAACATCTGTTGCCAATCTTCTTTGTTGCTTGAAGAAGATTGTCGCGGAACTAACATCTGGGCTGATCTTCCTCCGTTTTGTATGTGGGATGCTGCCACAGCATGGCTTGATGAGACATGTGTATGTCCGTGCCTGGGATCACAACCTGCGAACCTCGGGCTGCCAAAGCAGAGCACGTGCACTTAACCATTATACCACTGGGTTGGCCCCCAAAATAAATTTTAATAAACAAAAAGTCAATTAGAGAATCAGAAGTAGAAAAAGAAAGGGAATGAAATTAAGGGCAGAAACACAAAGAAGATGACCTTGCATGCTTCTTCCAGACACAGGAGATGAGAAGAGTTTTTTATTGCTTGGGTTATTATGGAGATTAATGAAAATATTTACCAAAAAGTCAGAACTATTGAGGGCAAATGTGATATTCAATGAGAAAAATGGAGACACTATGGCTGGCCCCTAGAGCCTTCCTAAAATAACATTGATTCTCATTTTTGACCTGCCATGAGTAGTGTAAATATCACTTTCTTGTGTCGTACAGGACTCTCAGTTTACAGGCTCTTGTATAATGATCACAGTCCTCTTTTTGGCTTGGAGTGATGGTCTGCATTTCATAGATCAGGAAAGCAAGAGCATAAACCATGTTACAGAAAAAGGACTAGGAATAAGTAACCTTTTACTCATGCGAATCTCAATTACAAGTTCACACGGTGAAGGCGGAAATGTCAACTGGATGTCTAGAATACAGAAAGTCAGCACTAGTCTTTGCTGAGCCTTGAATATTACTTTAAAAATCCTATTGATATGAAAGACTCAGGGCACCTTTTGCCCTCATTTATAAAGTTTTATCTGACAATACATGGACATTGTTTACAAAGAGGGAACCCTATTTATCATTTGACTCAAAAAAAGCCACCAGTTCAAAAATCTCGTTGTCAAAACTAGGCAGGAAGCTTACAAAAATGTAATTTCCTACCGAATGATTTTTCACAAAATTATATATTTTGTAATGCAATCACCAATGAAAGATTGAATGACAGTATATTTGCTTGTGGGTAATATAAATTCAGACCATACAAATTGAGAGCAAGGTTAGGTTGCCTTCATTCCTATTTAAGGAATGTTTGACAAAAAGAACACCCAGTCTCACTGTGAATGCTATCTATTAAATTCTCAAAATAAATATGGCTGAATAAAAAGTATCCTTGCTTTTCCATTGAGGCAATCCATTTTTATGCAGTGGAAATGGAAATCACTTCGCAGAAAGCATGAGTACAGGGTGTTATTTTAAAGTGAAGAGGTGAATGTCCACAATGAGAAGGCAATGGACTTTCTACTTGAGAATATGAACTTATACATTTGGACGTTAAACTGAGAATTCCAATTTGATTACCTTCTAGCACAGTGATGCCCAAATTTGCTCACTGTGCACTCAGATGAGTAAAACTATGTAGTACCTTTATCTCTGTATATCTGGTTTATCGTCCTCATTGACTCCGACTGCATCTGGGCTTTGTCTACTCCAGCACTCTCTGTCTGTCCCCTTGAGAATACACACAGTTTCTCAGGTTGGCCTTGCCCTCCACCCAACTATTCTCCGTCATGAGGTTTTGATTATGTGGATGATTGTGTGGTGGGGTCGCAGAGGCAAGGGGCAGTGAGTGACCTTTTTGATTTGTCCCCAGCCCTTTCATCAATGCAGTGTTTTTGCAGATAGTCAGTTAATTGTATCTTTATTACCATATGTACATATATACGATATTTTATTGTATGTACATGTAAATGGAAAATAATAACGAAGGAAATAGATCTTGCTAAGTAACAAAAAGCCTGTCTAACAGGATTTTTCATGGAGAATATCAGATAAACTATAGAAAGTGTTTGGCACATTCTAAGCCTTTAAGAAATGTCATAAATTTTATTCCCAGAGTCCTCCCTTATGTAAGTGAGGGGATTTTGAAGTAAAATAAATAGCGTAACTGTAATAAAGAGCATGTGAAAATATACACACGAGACATGAAATGCACACACACTTATGAGTTTTGGTACTTCCTTGTTGTAGTACATGTTTCCTGATGGAGCTGGGAAGAGGAAAGGATGGTTGTGCCATTTCTTTTTATTATTTAGTGAGTTATCCTGTTTGTTTCTTCACTCTTTAGTTTTAACAACAGAGAAATATACACACACTCACTCCACACGTAGAAAGGAATTGTAGTCATCTTTCTCCAAGTGAATATGTCCTGTGGGCAGTTGGAAATGAGAATCTGGGCATCAGAGAGCAGAGTGGGATGGACAAAGGGGCTGGAGCCAGCAGTGTCCCACATATGTGTGCTGAATAAATGAATGGTTATGAGACACTCAGCTTTGGGAGTCATTGACAAATGAAACTGTAAATATGCTTTAAGTCTTTATATTATTTTTTCAAATATATTTAAGACTATTCATTTCATGTTGTCTTTATCTCCCTTTGCAAAAATTTATGCCTTTCCTTTGCAGCGAGTGTTGAGATAACTGCCACCTGCTGGTCAGAGCCGGAATTACACCTCTCAAAATCTTCAAGAATTTGGGAAGAAAGGGGCCTTAGGTCTGACCCGCCAAACAGGGCTTGTTAGTGGGTTGAATATCACAGGCAGGCCTTCCTGCAGAATCAGATGCTGCCTGGTTCTCTGAGCTTCTGGAAGGAAGTTCCACCCTTGACTCGTGAAGAGAAAGCTACTAATGTGAGGGTCTCTGAGGGAGTGTGTATCTGTGTGTGTGTGTGTGTGTGTGTGTGTGTGTGTGTGTGGCTATTTTTGGTCACATCCTTTTAGACACATTTGCTTTATACATGTACCTACACATACACATAGGTGTATTATCAACAATAACTGGGATTATATTGTGCATACATCATGTAATCTGATTTTTTTTTAACTTAATTGACTGTGAATTCCTTTCCAGGTGAGTAGATTTATATGAAATCATTTTCTGGAATCAGATCATAAGAAGTTTTTTCCTGTTTTCAAAAATCTATCTCATTTACTTTTCTCAATTATAAAACTAATGCATTTTTGTAATTGATAGAAATCAAACAACAGAGATATGTATATGTGGAAAATGAAATGATCCTGTATCTTTCTCCTTTCCCCCTGCTGAGCTATCCTTTGCTAATGGTGAAAAGCACATTCTGCAGATGCTTTTCTCAAATATATGCATACAAAATACAGGCAGATGCACAATATGTGTGAGCAGATATACACACATTTTTTTGTGAGGATGGCATTACAGCAAACCTTATCATGCAATTTACCTTTTGTAGTTGAGGACGAAATTACCAGAAATTTTATTTGTATGTTTATTGTTAGATATCTTTTCATAAGTTTAATTGCATTCCTATAGTTTTCTATAAGATTTTTAGTTTTCATTTAGTTCTTTCTTAGTTCAGGAGAGTTCTTGGTATACAAAGTGTTTCCCGAGGTATATGTGGACAATTTTCCCTCCAATTTTTCATATATCTTTTTTTTAACTTTTTATTAAGATTATGATAGTTTACAACCTTGTGACATTTCAGTTGTACATTATTGTTAGTCATGTTGTAGGTGCACCACCTCACCCTTTGTGCCCTCCCCTCACCCCCCCTTTCCCCTGCTAACCACCAATCAATTCTCTTTGTCTCTATGTTTAATTTCCACCTATGAGTGGAGTCATACAGAGTTTGTCTTTCTCTGTCTGGCTTATTTCACTTAACATAGTACCTTTAAGGTCCATCCATGTTGCTGTGAATGGGACGATTTTACCCTTTTTACGGCTGAGTAGTATTCTATTGTGTATATATACACCATATCTTCTTTATCCAATCATCAGCTGATGGGCACTTAGGTTGCTTCCACGTCTTGGCTATTGTAAATAATGCTGCAATGAACATAGGGGTGCATGGGACTTTTGGAATTGCTGATTTCCAGTTCTTTGGATAGATACCCAGGAGTGGGATGGCTGGGTCATAAGGTATTTCTATTTTTAACTTTTTGAGAAATCTCCATACTGTTTTCCATAGTGGCTGCACTAGTTTGCATTCCCACCAACAGTGTAGGAGGGTTCCTTTTTCTCCACAACTTCTCCAACATTTGTCACTTTTTGTTTTGGTTATTTTTGCCATTCTAACAGGTGTAAGGTGATAGCTTAGTGTAGTTTTGATTTGCATTTCCCTGATTATTAGTGATGGTGAGCATCTTTTCATGTGTCTATTGGCCATCCGTATATCTTCTTTGGAGAGATGTCTGTTCATGTCCCTTTTCATATGTCTTTTACTCTTTAAATCTCATTGATTTTGATGAAGAAGAAATCAGTACAGTTCATTGTCAAGGTTTATAAGGAGTGTTTTCAAAGTATTTATTTCTGAGTTAAGGAATTAATCAAGATTTTATTTTACATACTGTTTCATAACTTCCGTTCAAATTAGAATTTGTTCATTTTGCCAAATGAGTCTTTTTTCATTGGAAAATAAAGTTAAAATTGGAGGCCAGTGCCATCTGGTGACCAAATCCAGAACTGCAGTTTGACATCACTTTTTAGCAAGAGGCCTAGGAAGGAGGAAGAGGGAAAGAAAGAGGGAAGCCCACAGGAGGAAACTCTCCGGGGTTTCTATGACAAAGGGATTATTATGTGGTGATGAAGACAGAGCCCGTTAATAGCAACTCCTGTGACAGGAAGTTTTCTTTGGCCCTTCTCTCAACTTAAAGGAGTGCACGTATGTGTCTGGTGATAAATATAAAGCTGTGCGTGACCTTTTTATTTTACAATAGGTTTAACATCCATTAATGTCCAGAAAAATATTTTCTCAGCATTAGTTTTATAAATAAAAACAGGACTAGATTTATCCTCTACTGTCATAATTTTATCTTAGTTATTTTTCTAAGTAAAAATCAATTTACATGTTCCCCCAAGCCCTTGGAAAAACTTGGAGATGCATACATTTGCAAGAGGAATGATCTTGTATCTCCCCTCTTCAGCGTCTTTGTCCTGCCTCAAAATAACCACTCAATATATTTGTAAATATTCTCCAGATATATTTGTGTGCGATTGTTTATATTTTAAAATATGATATATGTATGTTCTTATGAAAATATATATTTCTCAAAAGTCAGATCATATTGTACCTTAAGTTTTGTTTCTTGTTTATATATTTTTATATATATATATCTCAATCCGTTTATTACGTTTCTTTAATTTTTGGTGTGGTTGAGCAATTTTACATATGTTTGATTGCCATTAATTTTTCTTCTTTGAATTACCTGTTGGGACATGTGCACATGACTTCCAGTATTCAGATTTCCTTACATGGAAATTAATGGCATATTAATTATGTCTGTAAATTATGTTGCAAATGGATTGTGTCCAGTGCAGTACCCTCCCTCTGCATAATCCTGTATCTACTTTCTTCCTCCCCGCACAGACACTTTATGGATGCTCTCCTGGGAAGGGGTGGTCTGGCATCCATGCTGGACTTATCACTACTTAGCTGCGACTGGTCCCTTCTGCCTTCAGGGAGGTGACAATCACTGGTACCCACTGCTTTCTTCTGAGATCCAGGCCACTGCTCTAGGGGCATTACATCTGTGCGCACTGTGGCCTCTTTGCTCTGATCCCAGGCAGGACTGTCCAGCTTTCTCAGCACAGGGCTGTAAGCTATTTAAATACGGTAGCTCTTAATATGAATTACATATTTTAAAATAAGAAAGAAGAAGGAAAAGCAGTCATTTCGGAATAGGGGTAATCATTATTTTATTGAAAAGAGTATTCCATAATGAGCATTTGAAAATAACATTTTGGGGATTTTATTTATTTTGCCAAATTAACAGATCAGGATATTAATCCTTTGGCCTGGACTCCCACCTCAACCAGAAAATAGTTATTATTAATCACTACATGCATATTCTGTTGATTTTTTCAGTATATATCTTAATAAAATGCACAGGTATTTGTGAAAATACAAAGGCATATTCTTTCACAAACACGTCGTCACTCTGTGTGTGATATTCACCTGTGTCACTTAGTATGCGAGCTCATTTGGTATTTCGTCAGTTACACGATCGGGTGTGTTTTTAAGTGTTTCATTGGGCATTTGTATTGCTTTTAATGTGCATTCTTTGTTGTAACCTTTGGCTCATTTCTCTCTCGGCTGAAGATAAACCCCACATCTGCAGTACAGGTTGCAAATGTTTTCTCCCACCTTTTTATGTACTTTATACTTTGAAATTTTGCTATACAAATGGTGTTTTTGACCACCGCACAATATATATATATATATATATATACCACACAATGCATATATGTGTATATATTCAGATATAAAAACAGTAAAGCTCATTGTTAAAGAGAAACCCTAAACAATACAGTTAGCTTCATTGACTGCCTGCCAGCATGACAGAGCTGAAAAACATTGACACTGTATAATTCTAGATTTTGAGTTACTGAGCATTAATTTGCAAGGTTCTTTTTCCTGGGGAAAGTTGCCTAACTTCTCACGAGTCCTGTACCCTGATCTAAATAATGTCAACAATGAACAGCGACTTGAATAGCAGTAAGGATTAAATGGGGTAAAGTATAAAGTACCTATTGATTAAAGTCCTTGCGTAAATGTCAATAACCTTTTCTCAGGTCACCCTCCGGAGAGAGCAACAGCCCTGCTTTCACCTCAGCCTCGCTTAACACCTCAGAGTCCAGCTCGACCATCGTGGCACAAGGTTTCATCTCTGTAATCAGTATCGTGTTGAGTGAGTAACCACGTGGACACAATTCGAGGAGAGTTTAAAACCATTAGTTCTTAAGCTTTGGAAGCCCATTCTTGAAAAAGGAAACCGATGGTATATTGTGGGGAGGAAAGGAGAGAGAACCCCATTCCTCTCTGACTCGATGCATGACCCTGGAAAAATATAGTATCTGTGGGCCTATCCGTGATTATCCATAAAATGGGGAAAATGACGCCTTCCTCACAGAGCTCTTGTGAGAAGAAAAGGAGAACATCTATAGAAACGTCTGGCACACTGTAGGACTTGGACAAATATTAGTACTGCCCAGTCTGTCTCCTCCCTCCCGTGAGAGATAAGACTTATAAATAAACCAAAGCGCATATCTGTCATAGAGAACATTTGGAAACATAGCCAAGGAAGAGAAATGTACAAACATTTACCTAGTGCATGAGCTTTGTGTCATTTCTGTGTTGTGGGATGAATTAAGCAAAGAATTTTGAGAAAGGGAAGAAAAGAATTTGCTTTTATTCCAGGTGATTTCCTGCCCCCTTCTTGTACCTTCTAGTTTGATACTGGAGGAGCAATTTTCAACTGAGTCTCAGAAAAAGAGAGCATATATGGGAACAAAGTAATAAAGGTCTGCTGGACAGAAGACTGACTTCAGGAGGCCTGTGCCCACTCCAAACCACAGGACCTTGGGTAAATCCCTTCCCCTGGGCTGGCCTCAGCCCTAACACAAAAGAATGCTCGGTACGTAAATGGTGGTTCAGGGCGTAGGTTTGACCTTGGGCGCCTTTAGTTGCAGGATGCATAATCTTTAGTAGGCAGTTTTCTTTCTCTGTCTCACCTTTTCTCTTGTGTTAAGTGGGAATCGGGATGGTCCCTGCCTCTTAAATTTGTAGTGAAGATTAAATGAAATACTACACTGAAAGTACTCAGCGCAGTGCATGGCCTCTTCAGCGCTGAGTATGTGTTTACGTCATTCATTGTAATTACCATTATTCCTCCTAGCCATCCAAAAGGAGAGTCATGAGGATGGGATTCACATTGCCAGGTAATGCAATTGTTCTGTGGTGCTGTAATTTCATCACTGTTGGGAACAGACTGGTTGACACACAGACTAAGGGAAGACTGTAGAAAGCTCATGAACGGACCAGATATATACATGATTTAATATGACATGGTTGTGGCATTTCCACAGATGTGGATTAAGATGCATTGTTCAATCCATGGGACAGGTACAGCTGTAAAGGTTTAATAAAAATCAAAGTCAAAATGATGGATGCATGTCATTATACATTTGTCCAAACTCATAGAATGTACACCACCAAGAGTGAACCCTAAGGTAAACTGTGGAATTTGGGCGATTATGATGTGTCCATGTAGGTTCATTAGTTGTAACAAATGTACCACTCTGGTGGGAGATGTTGATAATGGGAGAGGTTATACATGCGTGGGAGCAGGGAGTATAGGGGAAATCTCCATACCTTCCCCTCAATTTTGCTATGAACTTAAAACTTCTCTAAAATAATGGTCATTTTAAAAAATCGAAGTTAAATACTTTCCCATACCATGTGATTTAATATTAAAAAATCAAGACAGTAATAATATAAAAACTTCATATATGATACCATGGTTCTATGAAATGTTGATGTAATGTATATAAATATATGTGCACATATGCAAGCAAATTGAAAACAAGGAAACGGAACACAAAAAATGTTAAGTTTATTTTTTTCCATTGATGGTGGGATTGCTGATTACTGATGTTTTCGTTTCCGTAGTTAACTGTATTTTAATCATTTGGTAAAATGAATATATACTACGTTTATGATAAAAGAAACTTCAGCCCCTAAATGCTTTGTTTGTTACTTATCAAACATATCAAATGTACAAAATTTTATAAAAATCTATAACATGAACATTTGTGTACTCTCTACCCAGATTAAGCAATAAACTTGACAAATGCTTGGAGTCCATCTCTTAATTGCACCATCCTTCCTTCCCCCTTAGATGTAACTAATAGCCAGAATGAGGTGTTTATAGTCTCCATAAATTGCTTTATACTTTTACTGTGAATGAAAGCATCCTTAAAAAATGTTACATATATATTTTTCCCACTGTAGGTGCCCTTATCTTCTATTTGATAATTTGGTTTAACATTACATTTTTCAGATGTATATATGGCCTAAATTCTATAGGTCTGGAGCGTTAACTTTTACTGCTATATATTATTCCACTGTAAGAATGAATCATAATGTATTTTTTGGACCACTGTTGACGGACGTTTTGTTTTTTCCTACAGTTTGCTCTCACCAAAAATGCTGAAATGAGCATTATTATACACGAGGCCATGTGCCTCAAGTGCCGTGTGTCAGATATTCTCTAGTTCCTTGCTACTCAAAGTGTGATCCATGGAATAGCAGTTTCATCATTACATGATATATTAGTCAGGGTTCTCCAGGGAAACAGACCCAATAACGTGCGCACGCGTGTGTGTGTATGTGTGTGTGAGTATACATATATTTATTTCCTTTTTTATTTCAATTTTATTGAGACATAATTGACATAGCACTGCATAAGTTTAAGGTGTACAGCAAAATGACTTGACTACATATATTGTGAAGCGATTATCATGATAAGTTTAGTTAACATCCATCCTTTCATATAGATACAAAAAAAGTTTTTCCTTGTGATGAGAACTTTTACGATCTACTCTCTTAGCAACTTTCAAATATGCCATACAGCAGTGTTAACTATAGTCATCATGTTGTGTATTACATCCTTAGTTCTTATTTATCTTATAACTGGAAGTTGGTACCTTTTGATCGCCTACCTCCAATTTCCCCACCTCCCACCCCCTGCCTCTAGTAACCACAAATCTGGTCTCTTTTTTGACAAGTTTGTTTATTTTAGATTCCACATATAAGTATCATACACTATTTGTCCTTCTTTGTCTGACTTATTTCACTTAGCATAGCGCCTTCAAGGTCCATTCATGTTGTCACAAATGGCAGGGTTTTCTTCTTTTTTATGGCTGAATAGTATTCTGGTGTATGTATATACCACACTTTCTTTATCCATTCATTTGTTGAATGACACTTAGGTTGTTTCTATGACTTAGTTATTGTAAATAATGCTGCACTGAACGTGGGGGTACAGACATCTCTTTGACATAGTGATGTTGTTTCTTTTGGATGTATACCCAGAAGTGAATCATATGGTAGTTTTATTTTTAATTTTTTGAGGAACTTCCACGTTGTTTTCCATAGTGGCTGTACGAATTTACAATTCCACCACTAGTGCACAAATGTTCCCTTTTCTCCACATCCTCGTCAGCATTTATTATCCCTTGTTTTTTTGATGGTGGCCATTCTAACAGGCATGAGGTGATATCTCAGTATGGTTTTGATGAGCATTTCCCTAATGATGAGTGATGTTGAGCATCTTTTCATGCACCTGTTGGCCATTTGCATATCTTCTTTGGAAAAATGTCTATTCAGGCCCTTTTCCCATTTTTTAATTGGATTTTTTTTTGTGATTGAGTTGTATGAGATCTTTATATACTTTGGATGTTAGCTCCTTATCAGATATATGGTTTGCAAACTTTTCTCCCATTCAGTAGATTGCCTTTTCATTTTGTTCATGGAAACTTTGCTGTGCAGAAGCTTTTTAGTTTGAGGTAATTCCATTTGTTTATTTTTTTATTTTGTTGCCTGTGCTTTAGGTGTCATATCCAAAAAATCATTGTCGTGACTCATGTAAAGGAGTTTTTCCCCTAAGTTTCCTTCGAGAAGTTTTATGGTCTTAGGTCTTACATTTAAGTCTTTAATCCATTTAGAGTTAATTTTTGTTAGTGATGTATGATAGGGCCTTAGTTTCATTCTTTTACATGTGGATATCCAATTTTCCCAGCACCATTTATCAAAGAAACTATCTTTTCTCCATTGAGTGTTCTTGGCTCCCTTGTCAAATATTAGTTGACTGTATATTCTTGGGTTTATTTCTGGGCTCTCCATTCTGTTCCATTGGTCTATGTGTCTGCTTTTACGCCAGTACTATACTATTTTGATTACTACAGGTTTATAATATAGTTTGACATCAGGAAGTGTGATACCTTCTGCTTTGTTATTCTCTCTCAGGTTTGCTTTGGCTATTCAGAGTCTTTTGAGGTTCCACATAAATTTTAGGATTATTTTTTCTACTTCAGTAAAAAATGCCATTGGAATCTTGATAGGGGTTGCTTTGAACCTATAGACGACTTTGGGTAGTATGGACATTTTAACAATATTAACTCTTCCAGTTCATCAACACCAGATACCTTCCCAATTATTTGTGTCTTCTTCAATTTCTTTCATCAGTGTTTTGCAGTTTTCACTGTAGAGATTGGTGCTATTGTAAATGGATTGTTTTCTTTATTTATTTTTCAGATAATTCATTGTTGGTGCATAGAAATAATACAGATTCTTGTATGTTAATTTTGTATCCCACTACTTTTCTGAATCCATTGATTAAACAGTTTTTTTGGTGGAGTCTGTAGGATTTTCTCTATATAAAGTCATGTCATCTGTGAATAGAGACAATTTTACTTCTTCCTAATTCTGATGCCTTTTATTTTTTTTTCTTGCCTAATTGCTGTGCCTAGGACTTCCAGTACTATGTTGAATAGGAGTGTTGAGAGTGGGCACCCTTGTCTTGTTCCTGGTCTTACAGGAAAAGTTTTCAAACTTTCACCATTGAGTATGATGTTAGCTGTGGGTTTGTCATATATGGCCTTTATTACATTGAGCTATTTTCCTTCTATACATAATTTGTTAAGAGTTTTTATCATGAACGGATGTTGAACTTTTTCAAATACTTTTTCTGCATCTATTGAGATGATCATATGGTTTTTTCTTTCATGTTATTAATGTGATGAATTACATTTATTGATTTGCATTTGTTGAACCATCCTTGTAGCCCAGGGATAAATTCCACTTGGTCATGGTGAATGATCTTTTAAATGTGCTGCTGGATTCAGTTTACTAGCATTTTGTTGAGAATTTTTGCATCTATATTCATCAGGGATATTGGTCTGTAGTTTTATTTTCCTGTAGTGTCCTTTTCTGGTTTTGGTATCAGGCTAATGCTGGCCTCATAGTTTGTGAAAGACTGGCGTTAATTCTTCTTTAAATGTTTGGTAAAATTCACCAGTGAAGCCATCTGGTCCTTGGCTTTTCTTTCTTGGGAATCTTTTGATTATTGATTTAATCACCTTACTAGTAATTGGTCTGCTCAGATTTTCCATTTTTTTCCAGATTCAATCTTTGTAGGTTGTATGTTTGTAAGAATTTTTTTCATTTCTTCTGGGTTGTCCAGTTTGTTGGCATATAGTTGTTCATTCTTTTCTTTTTTTTTTTTAAGTAATTGGCTCATGTGATTTTAGAACCTAGCAAGTCCAAAATCTGCAGGGTAGGCTGGCAGGCTGGAGCTGGAGACCTAGGGAAGACCTGCAGTTCAAGTCTGAAGGCAGCTTGCTGGCAGAATTCTCCCTTCCTCTGGGAAGGTCAGTCTTTTTTCTATTTAGGCTTTCAACTGAGTGGATGAGACCCCACCACATTATGAAGAGTAATCTATTTTACTAAAGTCTACTAATTTAAATATTAATCTCATCCAGAAAACACCTTCACTGAAATATCTATAATAATGTTTGAACAAATATCTGGGTACCATGGTCTAGCCAAGTTGACACATAAAATGAGCCATCACACCTGGGATCCTGTTGCAATTGCAGAATTTCAGGCCCTGTCACGGACACTTGCTCTCCTCAACTCCCAGAAAGCCCTCCCACCGTTACTTCACCATGTTTCTTTGATGCAGCTTAGGGTGCTAAGAACAGCCAAACACCACTTCTCTTTGCTTTATTTTATTTTGGTGGAGGTGAGGATAGTGTCTAATGTTGCATGATCTAGGTCTGAAGTTTATGCCCTGGATGAAGTATTCTCATCCAACCACTGCTTTTCTTCAACACAGGAGTTACAGGATGGGAGGATCATAAGGAGCAGTGGCTGGAGGGAAATACTGTGATTATTAAGTGAACGATATCGTTAAAGCCTTATGAGCAAGCAAATAGGATAAATGGAATCCATATTTAGGAAGATCAGCAATTATGCACTAAAGCTGGAGGTGGGAGCTACAGGCAGGGATCCAAGGTGTAAGGGCATCAGTTCAGTGACAAGTTCTGGGACAAAGAGCTGGGAGTGGAGAGTACCACACAGGAGCCAGAGGTATTCCAAGGGAAGGCACAAGTTAGTTGGACGTGAAAGATGGAAAAGGGCATCATCAGGCCACTCCCCCTGCAGGTCCTGCAGCTACTTCTGGGGCTCCTTCCCTGGAGATGTTGAGTCTGATGGGGGACAGGGAGAGGCCCGCCACTCACCACCACCAGCATCCTTTGTAATAAGTGCACCTTGTTGGCGGTGTCCATGAACTTGATGCCTTTGTACTTGATGGGCAGGAAAAGAAGGAACATACAGGAAATAATGCCTCTTCATGAAGCTAATCCTACATGAATTCCACAGCCCCAGCCTCCCTGCAACCCTATCCTTAAGCAGAGTGTGCCAGGGCCCAGGGAAATGAACAGAGCAGCTGTCAATGGATCCTCCAGGCTGGGACTCCCATTTTATGCTTTCCCTCCTAATCAGCCTTCCTATCTCACACTCCACACGATCAACACACAAATTAACAATGTCAAGAATAAAAGAAAGTTTTTACTAGACATCCTACAAAAACTTAAGGCACAAAAAGTGAATGTTATAAACAGTTTTGTGTTAATGCATTTGATAACTAAGATGAAATGGATACAAAACTGCATATGATTCTATATATATAAAATGTGTGTACATACATACTTATGTATGCATATATGATGAAATTGTTCCAAATGACACTAAGAAATTGATGTTCTAATTTCCATCCTCAGAAACAATGTATAAGAGTATCTGTTGCCACCATCTTCAGAAACAATCTTGCAAAGCACACATTTTGCCTCATTTTACACTTCCAAAAACCTGTCCAGCAGGACAGTTTGCACAGAGACCTCTGTATGAGGAAGAAGATAGCAGGGTCAGCATTTGCCCAGGTCATGGGCCCTAGGGAATTGAGGGAACCGGCAGGAGAATGAGTAACTGGAAGACTGTGGCATCTGAGGTGGCTAGGGAGGGAGCCCGAGGATGTGGAAGCCTGAGGGTGTAAAGAGACGAAGTAGACGGGCCATGCAATGGTTTCCAATGCCCCTGCCCATGAGGGATCTCAGACAGCTCGGAGAGCCTGAGTTGAGCCAGACAGTGCGACTGTTTGCTAACGTGTGAGACTGCCTCTATTCCTCAGGCTGCGGCTGAGAAGTGTGCACTGTGGTCTCTGTACTCTAGGTGAGAAGGCCGAGACTAGACGTTGATCACTGAGGCACCACACAGAATAACATGGAATTATTCCTTATGTAACGGCAATTATCCCCTTAGTTCATATTTGTAAGACATGCACGCGCCAATGTATGGATCCTTCATGTAAATATACGTAAAGAATGGAAAAGTGGCAAGTGGTTGGAAATACCGGTAGTACGTGAGACCCAAAAATAGAGGCATAATTTGTAAACAGGTGGTACCTCACCTATGTCATCATTTATAAGATTCTGAGTTGAAATTTGTTATTGCTGTTATTTTCATTTCAAAGCTTATGCCTGCTTGTCGTCTAAAGTGCAAACGTCACAGAAGTGTGGAAAATGAATTGTGTAAGTGTCTCTTTCAACTCTTGCCTGCAATTCTGAACTACTAATTGCTAGTCAATGAGAAAGGTCGCACAGAACTGACCAGAACGTGAGATCACATGCTATTGTTGTTTGGAAGTGAGAAGGAACGACTGAACCTCCTCAGACACATGGACCTGGAGCACCTGGTGTCAGCTCCCTGAGAAAGGCACTGGGCAGACAGGCTGGCTCTCCCTCCCTCTCAGGTGCTAAAGTGACATCCCTCCCACAGGCCACCTTGAGGAAGGGGGAGGGGGCGGTACAGTGCCTGGATGAGAAGACAAATGGAAGCATGGTGAGAGGTGTGAAAAGGCCCATTTCCCATTCCCCTGTGTGCAAACCATAAAATTGTTCGTGGTGTGGTCTTCGAATACATTCAAATGATGGGGAATAAGAAGTCAAATATGTGAGTCCTCAGCTTCCTTCCTTTCACAGCCCTCACCAGGCAGAAGGCATCCTCTGCGAAGCCCCTTTGTGCCAGGTCACATGCTTGTTTCTGCGGGCCTTCAGGCAGAGCAACTGACTGATTCACACTGCCTGCAAAGACCAATATCTGGAAGCAGCGTGTGTCCCTTCTCACAGGATTTACTGACAAACTACCTATGGACTCAAGCCTGATGTGTCTGCTAGGGACTGCCAGGGTGAATGGGGGGCAGGAGGAGAGGGCAGGGCCTTTCAGTCCTGGACCCATTGGCTCACGGTTGGGGCAGGGCAAGAGCGATCCAGGACACACAGCATACAACGTGCAACGTCACTCTTTATTATGCAAATAAACAGCAATCGTGAGTGGGGAAAATACACAGAACAACTGACCCTTCAGGTTGTTATGCTACCCGGCCTACAAGTTAACTTTGCCTTCTCAGTCAGCCAGGCCTCCCACCCCAGGCATGGGCATGGCCGTAGGCTGCAGAAAAGAGAAACAAAGATGACGTGGATGAAGGCAAAGACGCGATCCAAGGGCTCCTTTCAGGGGATTTGTTTGAAGGCCTCCTCTGGGATCTTGCCCCCTGTCTGGAGGGAAGGAGTCAGGATGTCAGAAGGGCCAGCTCCCTGAGTTTCATTCCCAGGCCACTGGGCTCCACCATCCTGGCCTTCCTGAAGGCCCAGAAACATCCAGCTTTAACCCACTTGATTCCCAGACCTCACCTTGAGCGTAGTGAAGGCCTGACCAGCTCTGGTGTAGTTCCACTCATTGTCCTGAAGGCACCTGGAATGGGAGAAGAACAGGTGATCTCCATTAGTATCGCAGTACAGACACGCTGACCACGCAGTGCCACCGCTAAATCTATGCCACGTTTTTGCTGGGACGCATGTACCAGAACGAGCACTATGAGTAATGATGAAGAAAGACCCAGGGAAAACCCAAATGTCTATCACTAGCATTCAAAACTGAAAAACAGAGCTGTGCAAAAGAACGAGGGAGCTTAATATATATTGATAAAGATGTTCAAGAAAAATAACAAATGAAAATTTTAGAAATACAAGTTTCCAATCATTTTTTATTGAGATATAATGCACATACCATTTTAAAGTGTACAATTCCATGCCTTTTAGTATATTCACAAGATTGTGCAACCATCACTACCTTCTAATTCCAAAGTAATTTTATCATCTCAAAAAGAAACTCCTTAACCATTAGAGATCACTCGCTATTCCTCCCCTTACCGCAGACCCCGGTAACCACTCATCTGCTTTTGGTCTCTGGATTTGCCTGTCTTGGACATTTCATATAAGTGGAATCATACAACATGCGACCTTATGTGACTGGCTCCTTTCACATAGCATGGTTTCAAGGCTCATCGATGTCATGGCATATATCAGAACTGTGTTCATTTTTATGACTGAATAATATTCTACTATATCGATGTACCAGATTTATTTATCCATTCACCAGCTAAAGGACTTTCGGGCTGTTTCCACTTTGTGGCTGTTATGAATAATGCTGCTGTGAACATTCCTGTACAAGTTTTAGAGTGAACGTATGACCTCATTTCTCCTGGTAGATACTTAGGAGTGGGACTACTGGGTCACATGGGAACTCCATGTTTAACCTTTTGAGGAACTGCCAAAATGTTTTCCCCAACTGCTGCACCATTTTACATTCCCACCAGTAATACATGAGAATTCCACTTTCTCCACATCCTCACCAACACTTGTTATCATTCGTTTTATTGATGAAAGCCATCCTACTGGGTGTGAAGTGGTAATTCATTGCGGTTTTAATTTGCATTTCCTTAATGACTAATGACATTGAGAAGTTTTTCATGTGCTTCTTGGTCATTTGTATATCCTCTTTGGAGAAATGTCTATTCAGATCTTTCTCCATTTTTGTAATTGATGTAACATTGAGGTTATAATTGATTATAACATTGTATAAATTTCAGGTGTACATCATATTTTGCCTTCTATATAGACTGCATGGTGCTCCCCACCAAAAGTGTAGTTTCTGTCTGTCACTGTACACATATTCTCCTTTACCTCTTTTGCCCTCCCCCACCTCCCTTTCCCCCGTGGTAACCCCCAATCTGTTCTCTGTATCTATGTGTATGTTTGTTTATCTTCCACATATGAGTGAAATCATATGATACTTGTCTTTCTCTGTCTGACTTCTTTTATTTAGCCTAATACCCTCAAAATCCATCCATGTTGCTGCAAATGGCAACATTTCACCTTTTTATGGCTAAGTAGTATTCCATTGTATATACATACCATATCTTCTTTATCTATTCATCCAGTGATGAGCACTTAGGTTGTTTTCAAGTCTTGGCTACTGTGAATAATGCTGCAGTGAACATAGGGATGCACATATCTTTTTGAATTAGTGTCTTTGTGTTCTTTAAATACCCAGAAGCGGAATAGCTGTATCATGTGGTGTTTCTATTTTTAATTTTTTGAATAATCTCTATACTGTTTTCCATAGTGGTTGCACCAATTTACATTGCTACCAGCCGTGTACGAGGGTTCCCTTTTCTCCACATCCTCTCCAACACTTATTTCCTGTCTTTTTAATAATAGCCATTCTGACAGAGGTGAGATGATATCTCATTGTGGTTTTGATTTGCATTTCCCTAATAAGTAGTCATGCTGAACATCTTTTCATGTGCCTTTTGGCCATCTGTATATCTTCTTTGGAAAAATGCCTGTTCAGATCCTCTGCCCATGTTTTCATTGAGCTGTTTGTTTCTTGTTGTTGAATTGTATGAGTTCTTTAATTATTTGGGATATTAACTCCTTCTTGGACATATGATTTGCAAATATCTTCTCCCAATTGGTAGTCTGTCTTTTTGTTTTGTTGATAGTTTCCTTTGCTGTGCAGAAGCTTTTTAGTCTGCTGTAGTCCCGCTTGTTTATTTTTTTCCTTTGTTTCCCTTGACTGACAAAACATACTCAGAAAGATGCTGCTAAGACCAAGGTTGAAGAACACACTGTCTATGTTTTGTTCTAGGAGTTTTATGGTTTCGGGTCTTACATTCAAGTCTTTAATCCATTTTGAGTTAATTTGTATGTATGGTGTAAGATAATGGTCTACTTTCATTCTTTTGCATGTGGCTGTCCAGTTTCCCATCATTTATTGAAGACACTTTCCTTTCTCCATTGTATGTTCCTGGCTCCTTTGTCCATAGATGTGTAGTTTTATTTCTGGGCGTTCAACTCTGTTCCATTGATCTGTGTGTCCGTGTTTGTACCAGTACCATGCTGTTTTGATTACTAGAGCTTTGTAGTATATTTTGAATTCAGGGATTGTGATTCCTCCAGCTTTGTTCTTTTTTTATCGGGATTGCTTTAGTTATTCAGAGTCTTTCGTTGCCCCATATGAATTTTAGGATTCTTTGTCTATTTCCATGAAGAACCTCATTGGGATTCTGATTGAGACTGCATTGGGTTTGTAGATTGCTTTAGGTGGTATGGACATTTTAACTATGTTTATTCTTCCAATCCATGTGCATGGAATACCTCTCCTTCTTTTCATTTCATCATTGACTTCTTTCAATAATGATTTATAGTTTTCAGTGTACAGGTCCTTTATCTCCTTGGTTAGGTTTATTCCTACATATTTTATTCTTTTTGTTGTGATTATAAATGGATTGTATTCTTGACTTCTCTTTCTGCTAGTTTGTCGTCACTGTTTAAAAATGTGACTGACTTTTGTATGTTGATTTTGTACCCTGAAACTGTACTATATTCATTTAGTATTTCTAATAGTTTTTGGTGGATTCTTTAGGATTTTCTATATATAAAATCATGTCATCTGTAAATAGTGACAGTTTTACTTCTTCCTTTCAAATTTGGATGTATTTTATTTCTTTTACTTGCCTACTTGCTCCAGCTAGAACTTCCAATACTATGTTGAATAAGAGTGGCAAGAGTGGGAACCCTGGTCTTGTTCCTGTTCACTGAGGGATGGCTTTCAGTGTTTCCCCATTGAGTATGATGTTGGCTGTGGGTTTGTCATGTATGGCATTTCATATATTGAGATATTTTTCTTCTATATTTATTTTACTGAGAGTTTTTATCATAAAGAGATGCTGAACCTTATCAAATGATTTCCCTGCATCTATTGAGATGATTCTGTGCTTTATATTTTTCATTTTGTTAATGTCGTGTATCATATTGATTAATTTGTGGATGTTGAAGCATCCTTGCCTCCCTGGAATAAATCTCACTCGACTGTGGTATATGATCCTTTTAATGTATTGTTGTATTTGATTTGCTAATATTTTGTTGAGGATTTTTGCATTGATGTTCATCAGTGGTATTGGACTGTAATTTTCCTTTTTTGTGTTGTCCTTGTCTCGTTTTCATATCAGGGTAATGTTGGCCTCATAAAAATGAGTTTGGAAGCATCCTATCCTCTTCAATTTTTTGGAAGAGTCTGAGAAGGACAGGTGTTGAATCTCCTTTGAATGTTTGGTAGAATTCACCAGGGAGGCCATCTCGTCCTGGACTTGTATTTTTTGGGAGATTTTTGATTATTGTTTCAATCTCTTTAGTTGTGACAGATCTATTTAGATTCTCTATTTCTTCTTGATTCAGTTTTGGGAGGTTATATGATTTTAAGAATTTATCCAATTCTTCCAGGTTATCCAATTTTTTGGTGTATAGGTTTTCACAGTATTCTATTGTAGTCCTTTGTATTTCTGTGGTATCCAATTTCTCCTCCTCCATTTCTGACTTTATTTATTTGGGAGGTTATATGATTTTAAGAATTTATCCAATTCTTCCAGGTTATCCAATTTTTTGGTGTATAGGTTTTCACAGTATTCTATTGTAGTCCTTTGTATTTCTGTGGTATCCAATTTCTCCTCCTCCATTTCTGACTTTATTTATTTGAGCCTTCTCTTTTTCTTGGTGAGTCTAGATAGAAGTTTGTCCATTTTATTCATCTTTTCAGAGAACCAGGTTTTAGTTTTACTGATCTTTTCTATTGTCTTTTTTAGTCTCTATTTTATTTCCACTCTCATTTTTATTATTTCCTTCCTTCTGCTGACTTTTGACTTCGTTTGTTCTTTTTTATAGTTCCTTTGGGTGTAATTTTAGATTGTTTATTTGAGATTTTTCTTGTTTCTTGAGGTAGCCCTGAATTGTGATATACTATCCTCTAAGTACTGCTTTTTTTTTTCAAAGATTGGCACCTGAGCTAACATCTATTGCCAACCTCCCTTTTTTTTTCCTTCTTCTCCTCCCCAAAGCCCCCAGTAAGTAGTTGTATATTCTAGTTGTAGGTCCTTCTGGTTGTGCTATGTGGACTGCCACCTCAGCATGGCCTGAGGAGTGGTGCCATGTCCACAGCCAGGATCCAAACTGGTGAAACACTGTGCCCCCAAAGCGGGAACGTTCAAACTTAACCACCTGGCCATGGGGCTGGCCATGCTTAGTACTGCTTTTGCTGCATCCTGTAGGTTTTGGTATGTTGTGTTCTCATTTTCATTTGTCTCCAGGTATTTTTTGATTTCTCCTTTGATTTATTCATTGATCCAATGGTTGTTCAGTAGCATGTTTAGTCTCCACATATTTGTGAGTTTTCCAGCTTTTTTTCTTGTAGTTGATTTCTAGTTTCATACCATTGTAGTCAAAAAATATGTTCAATATGATTTCAATCTTTTTAACTTTATTGAGATTTGTTTGGTTTCCCAACTTGTGGTCTGTCTTTGAGAATGTTCCAAGTGCACTTGAGAAGAATGTGTATTCTGCTGCTTTTGGATGGAATAGTCTATGCACATCTATTAAGTCCATCTGGTCTAATGTTTCATTCAGCACCGATGTTTCCTTGTTGACTTTTGGTCTGGATGATCTCTATATTAATTGGTGTAAATGGGGCATTAAAGTCCCCTAATATTATTGTGCTGTTGTCAGTTTCTCCCTTTAGGTCTGTTAATAATTGCTTTATATACTTTGGTGCCCCTATGTTAGGTACATATATATTTATAAACGTTATGTCTTCTTGGTGGATTGTCCCCTTTATCATTATATAGTGTTCATCTTTATTTCGTTATCTTCTTTGAAATCTATTTTGACTGATATAACTATGGCTACACCTGCTTCCTTTTGGTGGCCATTTTCTTGGAGTATCATCTTCTGTCCCTTCACTTTGAGCCTATCTTTGTCTTTAGAGGTGAGATGGGTCTCCTGGAGGCAGCATATTGTTGAGTCTTGTTTTGTAACCCCTCCAGCCACTCTGTGTCTTTTGACTGGTGAATTTAATCCGTTTACATTTAGAGTGATTATTGATATAGGAGGACTTACTTCTGCCATTTTATCTTTTGTTTTATGATTGTCCTATATTTCTGTTGTTTGTTTTTCCTTGTGTTTCTGTCTGACATTTCAGTTTGGTGGTCTTCTGCCATGTGTTTCTCAGTTTTCTCTTTTTTTACATTTTGTGATTCTGTTCTGAATTTTTGTTTCATGGTTACCATGAGTTTTGCACAAAAGTTCTCATAGATAAGATAGTCTTTTTTCTGCTAATAGCATCTTATCTCCATTTGCCCATGCAGGTTCTGTCCTTTCCCTCTTCCTCTTCTGTTTTTGTTGCCACAAATTATCTCTTTTTGTATTGTGAGTTTGTTACCAAGTTGAAATGGTTACAGTTATTTTTAATGCTTCCTTTCCTTTTAATCTTTACTTTATAATTAAATATATACTGTCTTATTCTGATTCAGATTTACAATTTTTATGATTCTGTGTATCTATTTATCATCTTGTTCATAATTCCGTATACCTTTGCCTTTTTGTTTCAGGTAGGAGGGCTCCTTTCAACATTTCTTATAAGGCAGGTCTAGTGGCAATGAACTCCCTCAGATTTTGTTTGTCTGGGAAAGCCCTTATTTCTCCTTCATATCTGAAAGATAACTTTGCTGGGTTGAGTATTCTTGGCTGACAATTCTTATCTTACAATATTTTGAAACCCCTGTAGGGTTTCTGCTGAAAAGTCTGCTGATAGCCTAATGGGTATTTTTTGTGAGTTGTTTTCTTTTTCTCCTTGGCTTCTTTTAATATTCTTTCTTTGCCATTGATTTTTGACAGTTTTATTATCATGTGTCTTGGAGAAGGTCTTTTTACATTGAGATAATTGAGTGTTCTACTAGCTTTGTAGATTTGTATATCCTGTTCCCTCCACAGGTTTGGGAAGTATTCAGCTATTATTTCCTTAAGTAAGCTCTCTGCTCCCTTCTCTCTCTTTTCTCCTTCTGGGGTACCCATTATCCTTATGTTGCTCTTTATAATGGAGTCAGATAATTCTCATAGAATTTCTACATTTTTTTTAAAGTCTTAGTTCTTTCTCCTCTTCCACCTGTATCATTTCTAGGTTTCTATCTTCAAGCTTGCTAATTCCTTCTTCCATTGATGTTCTCTACTTCCAATGTTTTCTAATGCATTCTTAATCTCATTTATTGAGTTCTTCAGGTCCAGAATTTCCGTTTGGTTCTTCTGCAAAGTTTCAGTCTCCTTGGTAAAGTATTCCTTCTGTTCATTGGTTTCATCCTGAGCTCACTGAACTGCCTTTCTGAGTTTTCTCATAATTTGTTGAGTTTCTTCATTACAGATATTTTGATTCTTTATCATTTAGATCATAATCTTCCAGGACTTTATGTTTGATTTCTGGAGAACTGTTTACTTTCTGTAATGCCACAGTATCATGGCTTTTTGTGGTGCTTGCAGAGTTATTCCTCTGCTGCCACTGTTGCTGTAGCAAACACGTTTTCTATTTAGGTATAGCTTTGTTATGATTCAAACTTTTCAACTGCTTGGATATTAGAATTCTTTCTTTTTTTATGGTAGGTGGTCCTCTAGTGCCAGTTTTTGGTCTCTGGTACCTGTGCTGCCTCAGGCTATATTTGAAGATCTTCATGGTCCACCCTCCACTGCCTCTATTTGGGTTGTTGCTGATATTCTTGTCATCACGGCCTGTGCTTCTGGGAGTCACTGATGCCTTGCTGTTGCTGGCGTTGCTGCAGTCAGTCACTGGCTTTGCTGCTGGGGGCACAGGGATGGCTGACAACCTCAGCCTCATTGGGGATCACCTGAGTCAGAAGTTCCACCTCCATGGTGGGGGTAGGGGAAAGGTGGGGAGGGAGCCAGGTTCACGGTACACCATTTCAGCTGTTGCCTGTTAACTTGTGGTCACAGGTGCCTCAGTGGTTGGGATGTAGGGGTCCTGTGCACACCTCTGCCTTTGCTACCAGGCTCCGAGCTGAGGCTTGGGGCCTAGGATCATAGGGCTCCATCTCTGCTGCTGCTCTTCTTCCTGTGGCCACAGGTGCCACCAAGCTGACTGTCTGGCGTTGCACCTGCACCTCTGCTGCTGCTCACTGAGTTCTCTGTGGCTGAGGGTAGCTGGCTCAGCTGCTGCTACTGGGGATCCAGGATCCTAGGCTCTACCTCTGCTGGTCCCCTGTTTAGCCTCCTTTATGTGCTCCAATTCACCCACCTTTATATGTACCAAAGTGTGGATCTTTCTGGCATCCTGGTGTGTTGTGCCATGTAGCCTTTGTTGTGTTGTGGATGTTTTACTCACTGTAGATTGAAGGAAAGAGACAAAAGGATCCTCTCACACTGCCATGCTGATGACGTCTCCCTTTCTCCACTTTTTTATTTGGCTTTTTTGTCTTTTTATTTTGAATTGCAAGTGTTCTTCATATATTCTTCTCAGATACGTGATTTGCAAATGTTTTCTCCCATTCTGCTGGTGGAATTTTCACTTTTTGATAGTGTCCATTGATGCACAACAGCTTTTAATTTTGATGAAGTCCAATTTATCTATTTTTTCTTTGGTTACTTGTGCTTTTGGTGTCATATATAAGAAATGGTTGCCTACTTCATGAAAACATACATCTATATTTTCTTCCAAGATTTTTACGGTTTTAGCTCTTACTTTTAGACGTTTGATCTATTTTTCAGTCTATGTTTGTACAGAGTGTGAATCACAGGTCAACATAGATATCCAGTTGTCCCAGCACCATTTCTTGAAAAAGCTACTTTGTCCCTATTGGATTTTTTCCAGCACTCTGGTTGATAATCAATTGGTCATAAATGTGAAGGTTTATTTGTAGACTCTGAATTCCATTCCATTGATTCATATACTGTCCATATGCCAGTACCACACAGTCTTGATTACTCTAGCTTTGTAGCAAGTTTTGAAATCGGAAAGTGTGAGTCCCCTAACTTTTTTCTCTCTCAAGATTGTTTCGGTGCACTTTCACATGACATTTAGGATAGCCTTGTCATTGTTTTCATGGAAGGATTTTGATAGGTATTGCATTGATTCTATAGGATTGCTCTGGGTGTTACTGCCATCTTAACAATATTAAGTCTTCCAACCAATGAAAATGGGGTGTCCTTCCATTTATTTATTTCTTCTTTAATTTTTTTCCAAAAGTTTTACAGGTTTCAGAGTATAAGATTTGCACTTCTTTTGCTACATTTGTTTCTAAATATTTTGCTATTTTGATGCTACTATAAATGGGCTTGTTTTCTCAATTTAATTTTTGGATGGTTCATTGCAAGTACATAGAAATATAAATGAGTTTTGTATATTGGTATTGTATCCTGAAACCTTGCTGAAGTTGTTTATTAGTTCTAGTAGTTTTTTGGTGGATTCTTTCAGATTTTTCATATCCAAGATAATGTCATTGAGCATTATACTATTTTAAAAATCCTTTACATATATAATAGTATGATACCTTTTTCATGGGCCCGATTTCTTTTGGAAGCAAAATATCCAAAAAGTTATTTTTCCAAATAGCCTGCAAGTTTTCCTGATTCACCCCCCAGCTGTCCCAGCTCGCCCCTATTCCCATGCACACCCAGCACTCACTTCTGAGACCACTCGAGGTTCATCCCAGACTGGGTGGAGAAAGACTGCACCATTTCCTGCTGCTCCTGGGAGACAGTGGGCATGGATCTGGAGGTGGGTGTGGGAACTGGCATGAAGAATGGACTCTGAGTCTCGTTGGGGGTGGTGTCCCTCAGGAAAAGCTGGTCGTTCACGATGCATAGACTGGAGGAAAAATGGGCCCCCAGAGAACTGATGGGTCGAGACCTCTACACCCCCAACAATGATCTTGCTCCCACTGCCACTCAGCAACTAGATTCCTTCCATACCCTATACTGTGCCTGCCTCCCAGATTCCTTAGCTGGTACCTCTACCCCTCTTACAGAGCTCACCTTTGGAGAGACTGTCTACCAGCTTCACTACATTTGTACTTTACCTGCAACCCAAGGACAATTTTACACTTGCATTTACGCTGTACAATAGCCCAAGGGGTGGACAGTCTGATCTCCATGTTCAGAGGAAGACGCTGAATAAGGTAGGTCATGTGACTTAACCAAGGTCACACAACTAGTGAGGGTTAGGGTCAGTAAAAGAGCCTGGTATTCTGACTCCAGAGCCCATGCTCTTACCCACTAGGCTAGACTTCTCCTTGGATCTAACTGGTGGCTTTCTACAATATTGAGAAAACCCCAAAGTCCACACCACCTCATTCCCACACCACTGAGCCCAGGCTGGGATGGGTGTTCCCACGCACGACACAGCACTCACCTGGAATTGCTGACAGGGACAATGATGAAGGTTCGTGTGAAGGCACGAACAGAACTCTGAGACTTTCCTACCACTTTAAAGACAAATAACAAACAACAATACCCTCTTAGAGTCGCACATGCTTTACATGCTCACACAGAATTACCCAGTCAGGGTCTGACTTGATAGTCATGCTGAAGGGGACAGTTGTTCACTGGGAGTCAGGGTGTTGGGAATGGAGAGGGCAACAATAGGAGCAATCTGCTCCCAGTCCAGGGACCCTACTGTGTATTGGGCTTTGTGACAACTACTTCACAAGTTCATTTGATTCATTTTTCACAGCTACCCAAGAGGTGGATGTCATTAGTCCCATTTCGCAAGTGAGGAAACTTAGAGGTTAGGTAACTGGCCCAAGTTCACAGAGTAAGTATCTGGGATGAGAGACATCAAACTCCACAGCCTGTGTCCCTGATGCCTGAGCTGTGCAGGGCAGACAAGCATGGACACAGGTCAGACCAGGATGGTTTGGAAGCAGAGTGGGGACTGAAGAACACAGAGGGAGTAGGAAGAGAGGGGAAGGGATCAGGGAAGCTGGGAGAGTTCTGAGAGGGAGCCCAGCCAGGGAGAGGGAGCAGTGGGGCATCTGGGGTGGGGACTCATTGTGGCATCTCTGGATTTTCCTTTCTTGGAACAATATGGTTTGGACTCCATGCAGACATTTATTGGAGAAACATTTTGCTTTTTAGCTAAATTAATTATTGATATCTTTGTGTCTCTTGCCCCTGGTTAGCAAAAGTCCTTTATATACAGGCACATTAGCACAAAGTCTGCAATATTGTTTGTAAATATGTTCTCCCCACTTTTCTCATTTTAATGTTTTTCTTTTGGCAGCATAGAAGGTATTTCTGAATTTTCATTGAATTTATCATTTAAAAATAATGCAGTTCATTCTTTGAGGTCAGAGTGGGGACTGAAGAACACAGAGGCAGTAGGAGGAGAGGGGAAGGGATCAGGGAAGCTGGGAGAGTTCTGAGAGGGAGCCCAGCCAAGGGGAGGTAGCAGTGGGGCATCTGGGGTGGGGACTCCACATACACTCACCTTCCTTGAACACCCCGTTGACAGAGAAGCACAGCACCCTTTCCTGAAAGGGAAGAGCCCAGGGGCTCAGTCACCACCTAAACCTCCTACCCACCTGCGGCTTTCTGGGCACGCCTGAGGGAGGAAGCAGGTGCTCACCGTCTGGTACCACATGTCCACCAGAAAGGAGCTGAAGTCGTGCTGAGTTCTGGGCAACACACAGAGGGAGAGCACGATGTCATGTTTTGTATGTTTCAGCAGCTGAACCCGCAGGTCTGTGGGGGGATGAGAGTGAAGGTCAGGGACTGCCACACCCTGGGCCTTGACTGACCCCTCCACGCCCCCTTTCCCTGCCCAATCTTCCCACACGCACAGGGGTCCTTGAGCTTCTTTATGTTCCTGTTATCCTTGACGTACTCGCACAAGCTGCTTCTAGGAGTGAAAGAGGAACAGGAGGTGGTGATCTGTCCAGTGTGGGTATTTCCAGGAGCTGGCCTGTGTCTGCTGGGGAGCCACAGGGCCCAGGAACAGAGTCTGAGCTGTGATACTCACGGAGCTGGGTCCTCGGGGTTGAAGGGAATGCTCAGGGAGAAGCAGGCCTCATCGTGGTAAGCACCAAGAAGACCCCGTCGGTCTCCAGAGTCATAGATGAAGTAATACCTGTGGGGGAGCAATGAAGACAGTCTATTTCTGTTGTGTGGACCTCAAATGAGACTCAAAAACTCCCACAAGCAGACCTGTGCTTGGGTGGCCTGGCCTGTCCCAGCCTTCCCCATTCCTGTGCTCCCGGGAGTACTTACTGCTGCAGGAATTGCAGGACTAGATTCTTCAGCATCTCAGATCCTTTATAGCTTTCCTGGAATCAAAAGACATTTGAGATCATGTGGCTGATAAAACCTCCTTTGATACCTCAGAGTTGTTTTGCCCTTCTTCCTCACCTTGCAGGGCTTTATTAAGTATGGGATGTCAACGTCAACGACAATCGGCGTGGGTAACTCCCGGCCATCCTGGAGAAGGGAAGAGGAAGTCAGCAGTGCAGACCAGGGAGGTGGCCCTAGATGATCAGGGAAAAGGATGGGCCCAGGAGAGGGTGAGGGTCAGAGGTCAGGTGTGAAAGGGCCCTGGAAAATCCATGGGCAAGACTACAGTGGGCGTCTTCATCATGAGGTCTTGGAAGTCTCTACTATTAAACGCAGCTTTTTGTGTGTGTGGGCGTTAGCATGGGCATTTTCCCACCAAATATATTCATGTCTTTCTCAGGAGTCCCTGTCCCTTAAAATGGATAAAGGTCTCATGCAAACATATAACCTAGGCGAGCCCCAAAGGGCTTGGGGACAGATGTGGAGGTCATCAATGTGAGCGAGAGACAATCACAAACGTAGGCACTTACCAGGCGTAACAACTTGGGGAAATATTCCTTGATGGCACTGTCCAAAACCGAAAATAGAAAGAAGTGGTTGATAGTTCGGGGCTGCAGCACTTCCTTTGATTTAAAATACTGATACCATAAACACAGCCCAGTGTCTTCTGCCCGTCCAGAAGGCCCCTTTGCCCAACTCAGCCTCTGATTTCAAGGCTATTGGGTCCACTTCCCCGCTGAGCACTGAGCATCTGTCATATGGACTGTCTGAAAGGCGCAGTCTCTAGATCTCACTCCACACCTTCACATTCGTATTCCCTCCCTCCTGCCTTCCCTTCCTCCTGGCTTCCCTCCCTCCTTCTTCTTCCCCCTGGGTGGCTCTCACCTACACTGCTCTCACTCATCCCCATGCACAATATAGCATTTGGAGCCCAGGTCCAGGGCTTCCTTCGCCTCCCTGCCCCCCTTCCTTCTTCCAAGACCCCACTGAAGGCTCCAGAGAGGAGAGGGAATGGGGTGGGAGCCCAGGGCTCTGCTACCTCGCAGGGGGTCCAGCATTCTGCCAGGACCAGCACATCCCCAGAGATGGCGCAGGATGCTGGGGCAGGGAGGTGAGTGAGGCCGGGATCAAGAGGCAGGGAGGGAAGGAGAGGGGATGAGAAGAGAGTGGGTGAGAACAGAGGGAGTGAAGGTAGGAGGACAGAGATTAGAGAGATGAGAGAGACATAGGGGAGTAGAGACAAGGGAGAGAGAGAAAGTAAAACAAAGGGAAGAGAAAGAAGCCCTGGTGGTGGGGGTCAGGGAAGAAGAGAGAAGAAAGGGGTGATGGCTCCCCTGCTGCAGCCCTTTCCTTCATCCACCCTGGCTGGCCCTGGACCTGAGGTAGGAATGGAAAACATGCACTTGTTGGGCTGGGGGCCCATTGGATGCTGGTTGACACTTTGTCACCTGTGTGAGCTCAGTCTGAACTGGGAATGGGAAATGGAGCAGCCATGGGGGCAGGAGACCTTCCCCTGAAGGAGTAAAGGGTCAGGTCCCAGCTCAGCATGGGGTTGTGGATCTGTGGCCCCCTCTGTGATCACCACCTTCTCTCCTGATGGCCCCTGTGCACCTGTTCCTGTCTTAGTCAATTCCTTGTCTGAGGAATCACACCCGTCTTTGGTGACACAGAGCTCCAAGGAAGGACCAGGCAGGATGATGTGACATGTGGATGGAGGGAGGGGCAGTGCCCCCGAGAGGCCTTTCCTTCTGTCTCCTCAGCCACCTCTGCCCTCTGCCTTTCACTTCTGCCTCAGGAAGCCCTCTCAGTGGCGATGGCCCACTTCTGGCCCCTTGACTCAGGGAACCCAGCTTTCTACCAAGGAGTGCCCAGCTCATGGCATTGCGCCAGAGGAACAGATGTCATGATGACAGCCACCTGGGGCCTCGGACCTCAGCATGGGGTAGGAAAGCTCCCATGGCAGCCTGGGATTGGAGGAGAGACCCATTTGAACCAAGGGAAAGAGGATCCCTCTCAGGGCAGGAGAGGGAAACTCCATATTGGCTCAGAAGCAAGAAGGCCTGTCTCAGCATGAGACCTTGGTCCAGAGGGCGCTGCTCAGTCCAGGGCACCAGCATCTGGCTCAAGGCTGGTGACCCCTGGTCCTCGTGAGTAGGGGGAACCCTGCCGCCTGGAACACACTCTTGGGAGTGCATGCTAGAGCAAGCTAGGTGCAGAGTCCTGAAACAGAGCCCAGAGAACCTGAAGAGGTGAGCTGGTCAGAGGAAGGAAAGTAGCCCTCTAAGCAATGATGAGGGACACAGAAAAGAGAAGGCAGGGCCTGTGGTCCTCCCGAGGACCAGGCCCACCACCTCTGCAGAGGGGCATTGTCAGGGGTCATTCAGGCTTCCATGGGTGAAAGTCCCCAAGAAGGGTGACAGGGGTTCACACTGACCTTATGTAGGTGGACTGGTCTCGAAAGGTGTCACACAAGGGGTTGCCTTCCAGCCACAGCTCTTCAAGTTTCAGCCCTTTCATCTTGCCTACCTCCCACGCGGAATTCAGCTGAGGAATATGGGGAGGAAACTGGAAAAGGAGTCCCAAGGAAAGACAGACATCTGGGCCCCTGTGCACCCAGCCCCCACCCTCTCCCACAGGCACCTTCACCTGCCTCCTGTCATCACTCTGATGAGCACCACCACCCACTCTCAACCAACTTTGGTTGGCTCCCTCTTCCCACCTCATTTTTGGAGAGGTTCAGGATCTTGATTGTCGGGGCCTTCTGTATAATGTCAGACAGGCCATCCAGCTGGTACAGTTTGTTGTTGCACAAGTTCAAGGACAACAGCTTTTGAGGAAGAAGAGTTAGAGTGATGGTGACATCTGGGGCCTGGGAGACAAGTCTGTCCTCCATCCCATCTGTTCCACCCCCATCATAATACCAGCGCTAGGCCTAAGGCCTCACCTTGGGGAAATTCGTTTCGATGATCTGCAGGGTGGCAGCCATGCAGCTTCTTCGATTCAGGATTATATCAACGTCATGGTCCACCAAGTCTTCAGAAAGCCAAGAAGAAAGAATGAGAAGGTGGAGATGGGTCCAGGGCCAGCACCAACCCCTCCCCACGTCACCATCCCTAAGTCTCCCTCCCAGGCAGATCTTTCTGTCCTCACCTGCCTCAGAATTACTGCTGTCAGGCATACCTGGGTCAAAGCGGAGCGTTTGGAGGTCAAGAGCTTGCTGGGAGACATCATATCGTTTGCTCATGGCCAGCTGCAGGGAGAGATGGAGAGAGAGGCTCTGAGGCTGTGGTGGTGATAGGGAAATCAGGGGCTGGGGGAAGAAGAGGTGGGTCTGGGTGTGGGCATACAATGTACCTTGAATCTGCATTACCTTTAGCTGCTCCATTTCTTCTGGTTCCAACTTATTCTGCACAGAGTAGGGTTCAGCAGAAGGATCAACAATGATAGATATCTGCAGGAAGGCGAGGTGGAGTAAGCACCATGAACTTTAATTCCAAAGACGACCACCGGCCCCTGGCCTGTCCTCCTCCCCCGGGACTGGGTACAGGTACGGCCCTCAACAGACACCTTTTGGTTCTCCTTGCCACAAATCTTGTAGCTCACATCCCTCAAGGCAGAGGCAGTGCCAGCATCCTGCACAAAGAACCGAGCCCAGTCTTTCACGTAGTGGAACTACAGGGATTGAAGGCAACAGCAATAGCGTCAGAGGCCATGGCCCCCGCCGAGCCAGGGCTCTCCCCCTTTCCTGTGCCCACTCATCTGACTTCGCCATCTTCTCTTACATCCACTGGAGTGAAGGGGACACTGCAATGGCTCTGGATTGAATTCATTAGCCATGTCTTGTCATACTTTCTCCCATATGGAATCTGGGGGTGAAAAGGGTTGGAGAGAAGAGAGACAACATGGAATCAAGCCTGGAGAACAGACCCAGCAGTGTTCTTTTCCAACCTTCTATTGCGCTTCAAAGGATTTCAAAGGAAGGGACGACTGGCATGATTTCTTATGTTTGTGCCAAATATAGATTTCCTACATTCCTTTTCTCTCTATCCAAAGCTCTCCTCCAAACAATCAACTTAAAGTGGTAGGCATGATCTTCTTTTTGTAAAGTTCCAGGAGATCCTCCCTAGGGCAGACCCTGCTCGCACCTCAGACAATGTCTCCAGAGACTCGACCCCCATCCTCCACACTCAGCTTCAGCCAAACTGAGACATCCAGTGTGGAGCTGCTCCACCTTTGTGACAGTAGTTTCCATCTTTGCCTTTAGACAGGCTCCTCTGTTCTCCCTACAGTCAGCCTGTTCCTTTTATATGGCTTCTTTGAATTTTCCCTTAGATGAACAAGGTTAACTCCTTGTACTAAAAAAGACAGATTACAAACTGTCCCCAGCAAAGTACTTAGTGTCTCTACATGAGCCCAACACACACCCGAAACCCCGACCTTTCTCCTTTCTCTCCTGTACATTGCCTACAGTTTTGTAGGACACTCACTGTGATCTTGAACCAGCTCCCTGGGGTTCCATCTTTTGTGTTATCCCCCACTTCTCTCTCCAAAGGTTTTCTGTTTCTCCACGCAGCCCTCTGGATGTGGTCTTCATTATGCCATTTCACTCTTCTGTTTTTGTGTCGAATAGTGTAGGGTGTGCTGCGGGGGGGAAGTGCAGAGAAGGGGAGTGGCCATCAATGCTAAGAAAGTCTTCTATACACCTTTGCCTCTCTGACAGCAGGACTACAATTAGGATTGCTCAGCCATTATTCCACTGCCAGTATTCTCCAGTTTTCCAGTGAGAGAAGGAAATCACCATGGAGAGTGAAACAGCTGCATAGTCCCAGGAGCTGCTACATGCAAACCAGGCTGCCTGGTCACTTACTGTCTTATTACTTGGGGGTCCTCCTGGACATCCCTCATCACCGTGTTTCCATCATGCTCCTGGTGGTGTGAAGGCCAAGGTTCATATCCACCGTGATCACGAGGGTTCCTTTTGCCAAAATTACCTCGGAAAGACCTCCAATTTCTATTTCTTCCTCCAGGTAAGCTGCCACCATCGTTGTATTCTGGAAAGGGGAACAACAGTACAAGTTTGAAGACACATCAGTGGTCCATTTACCATCTACTACGTCGTGAGCTAACACCATGGTAGGGCAAGCAAGGTGCCAACCTGCCCTAAGGGACCAATCGCACAAACTCCAGAAAGGAAACTCCTCTGCCTGCGCAGACAGAAGAGACTTATCTGACAGAGGGCACTATCAGTGAAGATATGTTAGAGGAGGAGGAGCAGGAGGATCGGGAGGGGGAAACTGTGTTGAATCTCTTAAAAAATGCAGCAGGGTTTTTAAAGGGCAGAGGCGTGTGCGTCCATGGGTTAGATGGGACACCAGTCATACACTAGAAAGGTATCTGAATCTTGCCTTCTCAGGCCTCTCTAGCAACCACACCAGTACTTGGGAGGGAACCTCTCTCACTTCCCAAAGCCAATCGGCCACCAACTGATTCCACTAACAATCAGCAAGCTGTACTTCCTTTGCCGGTGTAGTACAAGCTTTAACGTCAGGTGGGACTGATGTAACAGCCTCCAGCCTAGCTCTCAACAACACCCTGTTGAAATATCCAGAGTGAGCTTTCTCTTTACCTAGCCTGACATGCCTTTCGGCTCAGGAGACAGCTCTTTCTAACTTCGGCTCTTCTACAACAGGCGTCTGAATGACCAACTGGAATGATGTATCAACTACCATATCCGAGGGTTCAGGCATTCTCCCTTTCTCTTTCTACTCTTGGTTTCTAATTTGATTCCATTATGGTCAAAGAAGATACTCTGTATGGTTTCAATTCTTCTTAAATTTGCTGAGATTTGTTTGATGGCCCGGGAGATGGTCTATCTTGGTAAATGTTACATAGACGCTTGAAAAAACATTGTAGTCTGCTGTTGTTGGGTGTTCTATTTACATCATGTAGATCCTGTTAGTTTATTGTGTTATTCAGATCTCCTAAATCCTTGCTGGTTTGCTCTCTAGTAATTCTATCACCTGCTCATAAGGGGGGGTATTGATGGCCCCAATTATAATTATGGACATGGCTGTTTCTCCTTTCGGCTCCATCAGAGTTTGCTTTGTGTACTTTGAGGCTCTGTTGTTGGTACATATACTTTTAGGGTTGTTATGTCTCCCTGGTGGATTGATCCTTTTATCATTATGTAGTGCCTCTGTTTGTCTCTTATTAATTTCTTTGCTCTGATGTCTACTTTAGTGGGTATTGTAGCCACAGGTACGCTTGTAAAGTGTCTTGGTTATATTTCAGCCTGTATTCACTCCTAGGATTTGTGTTGCTGTTCACCCCTCCCACCCAAACACTCCCCACCAACATTTGTAATTCACCATATGGAGAGATTTGGAAGTTTTTCTGGGCATCTACAGAAATAAGATAGTCTCAGTTCTATCTCCTGTAGGTGGATTCACTAAAGGTATTTTATTTTTATCACATTCAAGTCAAACAGTGTACCAGCAGATAATAATCCTAGTGGTTTGAGGGGAGGGAGGATTACTCAGGTAATTAGGCTGTTAGAAACCAGCTTCCTTTTGGGTTCTAATACTTAAGGTTTTCTAGGTTTGTGTGCTGTACACTTTATAAATTAATTACTCCATGTTGGCTGAGGGCACACTTATGAGTAAAAGTTCGTTCAATGCTGATCACTCCACGATGTAGTGATTACGACCAGCCTCAGATGAACTCCTCTGAGAAGTCATTGCTTTCACTGTGTGGCCCACTGTCAGGACCCTCCTGCTGCTCACAACCTCTGGGATATTGCCTGTGTGGCAGTGGAAGTGAAATTAGACACGAGTCAAGCATTTGAGCCAGAAATGCCACTTGCTCAGTCCCCAAAACTTGGAGGCACCCTGGAGTGTTTCTCTTTCTCTCATACTCCACATCCAACTGATCAGGAAATTCTCTTGGCCCCCCTCTCAAAGTATATCCCGAACCTAGCTGCTTCTCACCACCTTCATTGCTCCCACCCTAGCCAAGACACCAACACCTATCTCCTGGATTATAGCACCTACCAACTGGCCCTGTGCTTTCATCCTTGCTCTGTCACCATCTGTTTTCAACCCAGCAGCAGAGCACGAGTCAAGTCATTTCACTCCTCTGCTCAAAACCATACAACAATGGTTTGAAGCCCATCAACATGTTAAAATCCAAGATTTGATAATCATATTAAACCACAATAACAACCACCAAGAGGAACTTTATTGGTGTCCTTTGGACAATGCCAGGCAACCAACTCGTTTTCCTAACAATCCATCAATGAAAGGAAGAAATCAAACATTAAAGGGAGGAGTAAGGGCACACGGTCAGCATATGGCATATAAGAAGAGTCACAGTCATTTTCGAGAACTAACATTAATTCAGAAATACCATCGTCAGGGGAAAGTGTCCAAGTGAGCCAGGTAACAGCTACAGCAATCCCCAGACTGACCAAGTCTGGTGCCTAAACAGGGCCAGAGCCCTCCTTCATCAAGGTGATTCAGACACAAGCAATCTCAGGCATGGCCTAGTTTTGGGAATCTCACAGGAGAGTGGGCACGTGATAAGATGCCAGAGAGGGACCACCGTCCCCCACCCCCCCACACACAGACATACATCCAACTTACTGAATGTTTGCATCTCAGCACAATCCCTGTCTCACAGTTGTTCTGCCAGACTCAAAGGTGACAACAGGAGTATTATAAAGCACCTAGTGCCTGTCACCCAGGCTGCCTGGGTTCCCCCTCAGGCTCCGTCATATAGCAGCTGATCCTCCCACGAGGAAATAGTCATGAGTGTCCTTTATGACATCACGTGTTCCGACAGCTACTTCCTGTGTCATTTTGGAATTCTACCTACACCATTGCTATGCCGCTGAGTACAGGGCCACGGCACCCTGCTGTGGTGGGGAAAGGATGTGATGACAAGTAAACCAACACGTGCCCACCAGCAACCAACAGTTGCTCCGTGTTGGGCAGACTCACTAGATTTCTTTGACCTCCTCACACGCAGAAACCCTTGACCACTGTAGCCATGGTCCCGTTTCAGATCAGGAATATTAGGCTCACAGGGGTTAGGTACATTTCCCAGGATTTCTCAGCCAAGTAGGTGGCAGGACAGGAATTGTGTCCTCACCTATTGATCTGCCTCCACATCCTAAGTGTTCCTCCAGCTACTGCACGGGTTCTCCTCTAATGGTGAACTTTCAGGTCCCACCGACAGATTTCTGTAAGACCGGGATGATGTTTTGTCACTGGAAGCTAGTTTGGGTGGGCCCAGGTGTCTTGGATCAAGTGGAATATCTGTCTTGAACTAGATGCAGAAATCTGTTTGGATCACAGGGTTTGCAGATTACGAGTCCCTTTGGGCTGGCAGCGGCTGGCATATAATAAGGGTCTAATTAGTATTTGTTAAGTGAACGTATGTAAGGTAGACCTGGGATCATCAACAAAGCCACTTTTGAGAATGCATACCACTCAACCATTTCTACCCACATCTATGTATTCCAGAAAAATTTGGGCTGCAGAACTGTTTTATAACCTGCTTGTAAAACCAGCATGTGTTGAATTTTCCTTTTGCAAACTTAATATCTCTCGTTAGCGTCCAGTTGGAAATAGAGTTGCGTACTTCCCTGTCGACTAATGCTAAAACTACAGGTTTTCCGATCTCAGGAAGGGAGGCTTTTGCAAACAGTGGTGACAGAAACGAGGAGAAGCCTTCCTTGAATCCAGCAGACATGGCTTCCTGGATGTCTGGTGTGTGTAGGAAGAAAGGTCTGGACCTGCAGGCGTGTCTCTAAGTGCTCAGCTTTGTGACAGACAGTAAGGACAGCCACCGTCTCAGAGGAGGGGAAGAGTGTGTGTGTGTGCATGGCGTAAAAGCAGTGCCACACAAAACTGGATCTGACTCTACATTTTCTGGATCCTCCTGTATTACATATGACCATTATATATGCTTCTTGGCCTTAATATGCTTTTTAATCCATTTTTAAAATAAAATTGGTGTTTGAATAGTTGAATTGATTTTTTTTAAATTACAAAATAGAGTTCTCAGTACAAAACAATTAACGGAACAATACCCATAGGTTGACCGGGGTTACACAGCGTCCCCAGTGGTGGAGACCAAAAGACCCAGTGGAGCACAGCTTGGGCTGCAGGGCAGGTCCAGTATCTGAGTCCCTGGTCTACAGCTTCCCAGAAGAAGTGCATCCATATTTTTAAATGTAAGAGATAGTTTCTTAAGGATATTTGATGATATTTACACCAATATGCATTTCTACTAACAGTATTTGAGAGCCTAATTTCCTACTGTATGGTTAAACTATTCACCAGCCATTCTTACGCTTCGTGACCCAGACGTTTCACTTTTTACATTTACCATACAAAATATTCCCTGCCTAAATATATGCCTACAGCCACATGGCTGTGCTGTACAGGCTCTTTGGCACAGAAGGATGAGGGGACCGGAGAGTGGCTGATATTGTCACAGAGGGGTAGAAATGATTGTCCTTGGAATCAGGGATAGATGGGAAAGAAGGGACGTGAGTACCTGACATATAGAATGAAAAGGCCAAGGGAAGGATGTAAGGTCAGAAAGATGAGGATGAGCCTTGGGAAGAGAACGAAACACAAATGGAAAAAGCCTCTGAGGAACTGAGTTCATCCTGGCAATATGCACGCCTCTAGAAACCTTCCTCTGTGTCCATGTAGTAGATCTTGTCTGTCTCTGTTCCTTCACGGCGAACACTGGAGAAACAGTTCCCACAGAGTCTGAGAAAGGGGAGACAGTAAGGGGAACAGCTGCAATGAGGGGTCTCTTAGACAGAAGGCTAGAGTTCAGTGCAACTTGGTCTCAGATGGCACACCCATCAGTGCCCACCGGACTTTGAGTGAGGCCCATCCCAGTGCTCATTTCAGCCTTAACACAGAGCCACACATTATTGGTTATGGGCATAGGATTTGAGGTCAGATCAACCAGGGTTTGATCCTGCTGCTAAATTACATGGTCCAGGGCAAGTAACTTTGACCTCACAGTGACTCAAGTTTTTTTTCACCCCCCCCCCCTTAAATTGAAGGTAGTAAAGAGTTTCTACCTCGTGAGGCAATTGTGAGAATTAACTGAGTTAATATTTGGAAATACACAGAAAACCCCCGGAGAAATGCCTGTGACCTAATAAGCACTACAAACAAGTTAGCTATTACTAAGTCAGGTACCTTGCGCAACGTCTGGTGTTTAGTAAGGGATGAACGTGTGTTAGTTGTACATTCTGTTGTTATGAGAAGGAAGACAGATGGGTGTATGGGGGCAGGCCGCAGTGTCAGCTAGTAACCTACGTTATAAAGTGGCGATGCTAAACCACGGCATCCCCGGTAGGAAATAATCTGACATCTTGTTTAAGGGAACCAAAATTGAAAGATCAGACACCAAAACAGGCATATGGCAGGATTAAGTGGGGGGCTTAAGTTCCCATTTCCAAACTTTTAACCTTTAAAACAGAAGCATTATTAATCAAGAAACGGTCGCAGCTTAAGTGGCAGATTACAAAAAACAACACGGAATATTCCTCACATCACATGATACAACGTGAAAGAAAAAAAGCCAGGGTAAAAACTGTATATTACAGTATGGCTCCTCAGAAGAGGATGTTAATGAATGTTTATGTTCCTACGTGTAAATATAAACATAAAGAAGCCAAGGTAAAGGGACACGTGAGAATATCAACTGTGTCTATGTATGGGTGGCTGAAATGCGTAGTATTTTGGCTCTCCTATCTATGCTTTACGTGCAGAAGAGGATGCTTGTGCCTGGGTCGGGGTTTTGCCAGGTGCTCGAGGGAAGCACTACTCCTACTGTCTCCTTACGCGGCATAACAGGAAGAACTTATCACTGATAAGCAGATGTGAGCATCTTCTTGCTGCTTACTAAGCTGCATCGCTTTAGACGATTCACCCACCTTCTCCTGGTCCCTGGTTCCTTACTCGTAAAAATCAGGGATCAGGGCTAACCACCCCCTTAATGAAGATATAGAAGACGTGCCACACCCCAGAAGGCGCCCAGTTTAACTCCTCTTCATCTTCTGTCCCCGGGCAAACCTTCATCTGCTTTCAGTCTCTCTATATTAGTTTTTCCTGTTCCATGATTTCACATAAATGGAATCATACATCCTGTACTCCTTTGTGTCTGGCTGCTTTGACTCAACATAATTTTTTTTGAGATCCATCCACGTTCTTGCCTTTTTATTGCTGAGTAATATCCCACTGTATTGATTTGCTTACCCCTAATATTGTTTTAACGAACTTTCAGGAGGAGGTGAAAGCAGATCCTTGTGTTCAAGCAGCCATCTTCCTGGTCAGTCTTCTGTTCTTATAAAATGGATATAATTTCTTCCTTCATCACTCCTTTATCTCTCTGAGGAAATATTATCTTAAGGTCTTTTGCAGCTTTCTCTGTTTCTTCTCTTCCCTCAGTACAAATCACTGCATTTGCTGAGTTTCTTCCGTCCCTTCCGTGCTCAGCCTGGGTTCTCACTGTCTCCTACGGAGGAGGCTTCACTGCTGAGTCAGCGCTGGGCTCACTGGGGCTTGGCTTGACTCTACACCTTGCTCTGGCCTCGCCGCTGGCTGAGCTTCCTCCCTGGCCCTAACACTGGTGGCCTCTGCCTTGCCACTGTGTTGTCCCAATTCCTTTTTTTTTTTCTTACCTAAGAGAGTCTTCCCCATTTCTTACACGGGAATTCTTATTTCATACTTTCAGCATAGCTACATAGTGATTGTTATTGGAATGTTGTATGTATTTATTATTAGAATATTATTATTGCAAAACCACAATTATAAGATTTTAAAATTAAATATTGTACAACACTTGCACTCTCATCATTTAAGTTGTTCAGGTAGTTCTCAACCTTGTTTACACACTAAAGCCACTTGGGGAGATGGGAAAAATCAGTAGCACCAGGCTACAGCCACAACCACCAAAGCGGAATTGGGGGCAGCCCCAGGCAACCACATTTTTAAAACTCTTCATGTGGTTGCAGCGTGCACCCAAGTCTGACAACCACTGTGTTAAAAAGCACCAGCTTTTGGGATGCTTGCCAGAAGACCCTAGGAATGGCTGCCACCTCATTTTGCTGAGTTTCCACTCAGCGCTGTTTTGGGGGCCTAGTGATTCCATTAGCTTGGCTCGAGCAGAGACTGATGAACTATGGCCCATGGGCCTAACCTGGCCCGCAGCCTCCTTTTGGATGGTCCGCAAGCTAAGAATGGTTTTTACATATTTGAATGGCTGAAAAAAGTCAAAAGCAGAATACTATTTCCTGACACCTGAAAATCATTTGCAACTCAGACGTCCTTGTCCATACATAAAGTTTTATTGGAACACAGCCTTGCTGCGTCTATGGCAGCTTTTCTTCCACCACAGCGGACTGGAGTAGCTCCATTGGAGCCCAACAGGCTTGCAAAGCCTCAGATATCTATGATCCGGCCCTTTCCAGGAAAAGCTTCTTGAGCTCTGGCTTGGAGCAAGTGTCCTTGAAGCAAGTGCACAGTAACTGTGGTAAATGGCTGGAGATCCCTCTGCCTAAGCCCAGGAAGAAGATTTACTGTAGTTTCTTGTGACTTCATTGTAGGGAATTTCTTCAGTAGTCCCTTCGTTCACGGTGCTGTGGGTCAGGTTGGGAACTGAGTAAGGGACCATCACTCGCCATCAAGATGGCTCAAGTCACCAGATGTAAAGTTTTATTTATTTATATTTTATGTTCTTATATTTTATTGTAAATAAATATTTGTTTGAATTTTACTTACTTTTACACTGGTCAGTTGCAACTTTAGAGACTGTTCAGATATTTCAAGATCCAAGGGATCTGTTGATCAGGTAGCCACCCTCAAATGTTACGGTAGGTCAAATCAGTGTGACCATCCTGCCATCTGTGCTGTCGAATAAGGTCAAGAGCACTCACCTTGATGCGGGGGGTTAAGTGCTTCTACTTGGCCTGTGGCTCCAGGATCCCAACATCCCCACTGAAATGAGGGTGACCATGTCAGTGGCAGGACCTCCCACCTCACCTGTGGCCTACACAAGTCAGCCACTTCAGAATGCTTCAGATGTGAAGACGCTCTCCTCACCAACATGTTTCCCGATACCATGGGGAAAGGAGTGTCCTCTGAGTCCCTCACAGCAGCTGCTTGCTCCACTGACACACTGACTTCAAAGACATTTCAATTCCAGTGAACACACGTGATAATTTTTGCGACTCTTTCACCACCGCGTGCCCTGGAGTGCCAATACCCCATCCTCTAATGTCAACTGGATCCTTACTCTCTTCAGATCCAACTAGGTCACACAACCTATCCCAGATCCCCGCCTCCTTCAGGGCCCTTTGCTTGCAAACAGTTTCGGTGTCAAGTTCTCTATTAACCACGGTTTCTACTTGCCTATGCCAGAATTCATTCTAGCTATTTTATAAAAATAAGATATCTTAGTAAAATATGTTATACAGCTTACAAAAACCCCGTGACGGCCAGAAAAAGTACCCTTGGATGTTGCACAGCCAGGGGAAGCTCACTCACACTATCGGACTGTTAGACCTGAAACACCACTGCTGCCTGCCCACCACTTGACATGTATGACAGAGACTGAATTCTAGGCACCTGCTATGGTCGCTCCACAAAACCCAGAGACCTCTCCCATCACACATAGCTGACCGCGTCATTGAGCCATATGGGGCTCCCACGTCATTCAGTTACACCTCCAAGTCTCAGGATGGTGCATATGCCTGATACAACCGAGATTCCACTTGGGACCCTAGCTGCAAGGGATTCTGGTTAATGTGTGTGTCACAGACACACACCCACCAACTAGTTCTCTTTCATGTTTTAAGCTTTCTAGCCTCTATAGAAGAGGAAAGCATGTAAGAGTTTATGGATGTTAGAATAATTACCAAGGGAGCCGATTCACAGTTTATTTCACAGAATGTCCTAATTTTTGCTTTCGTAAATGGTACGTTCAGAATGAAAATGGTATTTTTCTATTTGTCACAATTATTTTGTGTATATTAGTCTTATGTCCTACAAACTTATTAACCTTTATGTTCACTTTTAAATTTTCTGTAGCTTCTCCTGAATTTATATGAAGATGACCATATGGTATTGAGAGCTTTATTTTCACTTATTATTACACTTATTTCTTTATGGATGTATAGATGCGTGTATGTATTCTGGCTTGCTGTACTGCTTAGGAGACGCAGGATGATGCTGAAAAGAAGTGGTCACATGAGTCATCTTTGTCTCTTTTCTGATTTTAAAGGGAATGCTTTTAATGTTTCAGGATTAAGAGTGAGGTTTGATGTAGTTTGTTCTTTATTAATACTTCTTGTCAATTTAAAGAAATATCTTTCTATTTATTAATTGCCGAGAATTATTATTATTGTTGTTTAATCCTGATTGGTGATTTGATTTTTTTGGTAAACCTGTTTTTACTGGATATTTTGTGATAATCATCTTTTCCTCCTTCCTTTATTCCACTAACGTGCTAAATTGCATTACGGACTTCCTAATGTTAAACCTACGCTGCATGCTTGGGATTAAACACAACTTTGTCATGCAGTATTACCTGTTTTAGCCATTGCTGGATTTAGTTTGCTATTAATTTATTTACACTTTTCTGCGTTTATGTAACTAGTTGAGATTGGCTAATAATTTGGCCTTCTCGTGTATTCCTCGTCAAGAATACTTTTAATAATATTAAGATTTTCTGACCCACAACTGAAATGTACAACTATGTACTGGGGTGATTTGGAGAGAAAAAAGCAGAAAGAAAAAAAATATTAAGATTTTCTATTACACCAGTATGGAAAGTTATATTTTTTGCTGGGATTTACCTATTTAATCTAAATTTTAAATGTATCAGCCTATCTTTCTCATATTATCATCTTACCTCTTGAATCTTTGCTGTAACTGCAAGCATGACAGCTTTTTCATTCCACAAGTGGCTTATCTGTGCCTTACCTCTAATTTTCTTGACCCCTGTTGCCAGAGGTTTCTTTATTATCCTATGTCTCTAAAGTACTGACATTTAGGGGGCTGGCCTGGTGGCATGGTGGTTAAGGTCACCTGCTCTGCTTCAGCGGCCAGGGGTTCACAGGTTCAGATCGCAGGCGCGGACCTAGCACCACTCGTCAAGCCACGCTGTGGCAGCATCCCACATAAAACAGAGGAACACTGGCACAGAGGTTAGCTCAGGGACCATCATCCTCAAGCGAAAAGAGGAAGACTGGCAACAGATGTTAGCTCGGGGCCAATCTTCCTCACCAAAAAAAAAGTACTGACATTTAGCATTTTTGTTGAATTCTCTCATATCAGTTAGCAGTTTCGTTCTGCTCTTGTTTGTATTATTTTTCCTTGACAATGGTGGAAAGACACGAGATTAGTTTTTATTAAGCAAATGATCAATAAACAGTCTTTTCATCTACCATCAGGTCCTAGTTTCTAATTTTTGTTCTTGAATATAACAGACGCTCAAAAGTCCAGTAGCTTCTTTCGTTTGGAAGAGAGGTGTGGCCTAGCAGTGCTGTTGTTTTTGGTCAACGCCATCATGTCTGTTCAGTTGCACTGTTGGAATAGCAGATGATTAAGGAAGAGGGAACTGGAGCATTTAAGTCATGGAATCTCTGTTACAAATATATATGAATGTCATTTAAGGGCATAGCATACAATGTTGAAAGGAGGATAGAGAGAACATCGACTTTGAAAACATACGTGTCTGGCTTCAAATCCCGGTTCTGTCACTTACTGCCTATGTGATTTTAGGCAAGTACTCAGTCTCCCTGAGTTTCAGTCCCATCATGCAGTAGTCAGTGGTGCTGTCTGCCAAGTGCTTCCATTTCTCCCCTGTTCCAGGCACCTGGTAGAACTGCCTTTCTCGCTTGATGCCCTTTGCTTGGGCAGGGCCGTGTATGTGACTAGTGCTGGCTAATGGCTTGGGATTGACATGTGTTATTTCTGGGCCAGAGCCTATGGTTGCTGCTTTGAGGCCCCCAGGGCCCTCTTCCCCTCGGGCACAGTGACTGACAGTTTTCCAGATGGTGGCTGCTTTGCCAGTTTGGGGTCTCCAAATCATTCCAATAAGAATTGCTCAGACCCCCAACATCCACCATCCTGTGATGGATGTGCACCTGCCGTGGACATGCAGTAGGAGTGAGGAGCAGCCGCTGAGATTTGGGGATTGTCTATTGCTACGGCATAACTCAGCCTCTCCAGACTCTCATGTCTTGTTTGTAAATTAAAATAAACCCTCGTAGGATTTTTCTGAAGATTAAACGAGTTAACTCAGCCCACGAGGTTATCACAGGGCTTGACATATAACAGAGAGTCAAAACACGGCAGCCAGAATTGTTAAATAATAATAACAAAACTGTTTTGACAAAGTGTGGAGTATTTGTATAAAATGAGAGGCATTGTGTCTGCTGATCCTGATAGATAAGTTGTATCTTGCTTTCTAGATGGGGGCACTATATTTGCTGCTACAGATAAGCGTTCCTAATGATTTGCACTTACGCACTTATTCTTGCCACCAGGCTACGAGAAACATGCTTAGAAATTGGGATTAGCTCTGAAGAACGAAAAACTGACAAGATTTAAGCGAGAGAGAGACTGGCCAATGACATAAGATAAAAGGAATGAAAGAGCAGTAAGTAATTTCTTAGTGAAAAGAAGAGTACATTATAATTATTATAAACATACATCCCATTGCTTTTAGTAAACAACGACACAAGGCTTTAAAGTGGTAGAGATTTAGTTTGGACAGGATTTCCCAAAATATTTTCTGAAGAACACTAGCATCCGAGACGCTCCGTGGAAAAATGTTCCATTCCCATGTAAGTTAGGCAAACTATCCCTTCCTTGGAGATTCGTACTGCATATTAGCATATTCTCTAAAAAATTCCTACAGTGTGGAAATTAATTTACCTTCAGTCCTGTTTGTCCTATCCTTCTGTAAAGTAGAGTACATTTTTGTTGTTGCTCTTTCTTGGCCCTGGTGTTTGCAGAACAAACTTGGAAATGCTGAAATGAGAGAAAAATAAAGTGTATTATTTCAGCCACATGTATTACACACTATCACAAATGACAGTATTCTTGAACCTTGAAGAATTGTTGAACTCTTGAATATACTTGTCAAGAAGTACTCAAATCCCCCATAAATGTAAGCACAATCTTGCTATTCGCTCTACTTTACTTACTCAATACCACTTTCGTGACATGCCAAATGTGAGTATGACCCACAATTTTACCTAGTGTTTTCTTAAATCAATTCACTATTATTTTCCAAGTGAAGGAACGGAGGGAGTTTTCAAGAAGTCTAAGAAGCAATGGTTAGAAACTCATGGGGGGAACCAGAAACAATAGTGTCTGGCTGAACTGCTTTAAGCCATTTAGAAATCCTAAGCATGGAAAAATCGCTGCCCAGCTCCCAGAAGTATTTTGTAAAACCCCTGAACTTCAAATTAAGTATAAAAATAAAGTCTGAATCTTCACAGCAAGGCTACTTTGACACTTTTACTGAAATATCAAATTCCTGAAAATAAACTCACTCTCTCCCTCTCTCCCCTCCCTTCCTCCTCCTCTCCCACTCTGCCGCTTCCTCCCCTTTCCATCTCCCTCTAGCTCTGTTTTGCTTCTTTCTTTCTTTCTGCAGGGAAAGATTCGCCCTGAGCTAACACCTGTTGCCAACCTTCCTTTTCTTTTAATTCCCCAAAGCCCCCGTGCGTGGTGGTTTATCCTATTTGTAAGCAGTTCTAGTTCTTCTATGTGAGTCCCCGTCACACTATGGCAACTGACAGACGGTTCCAAACCCGAACCAAACCAGGCCAGCAAAGCGGTGAGCACCAAACTTCAACCACCAGGCCATCAGGGCTGGCTCCGTTTTGCTTCTTTCTTGAGCACACGTTTGGAATGTTTGTGGGGGGAAAATACATCGAGGGAATAAAGAAGAATCTTTACAGAATCGAGTAAGTGGCAGAAATTAAGATAGGATTTGGAATCATCTATACAAATCGGCATCTAGGAGGTCTCTGGACTCCTTAATCACAGCATGGTCAGAGGAGGCCGTCACACTGCACGGACAGCGAAGATAGAGGGGTGATAAGCAGGCATGAGGCTTTAGTGTGGGGGCGGGCAAGGGGGTCCCGTCCGGGTTCCAGAGCCCTGCTGCTGAGACGACATACAAGCCCAGGAAGCCCCGCAGCCCCCTCCACGGCCCCCCCACCCTCCGATGCAGAACACTCTCTGCCGCTTCACTCTCCACCGACAGCAGCTCCCGTGGGTCTAGGATCAGGTCACACACACCCACAGGGCTGCTCTGACCGGTGGACAAAAGTCAGGCCACATTCAGAAGCTCTCCCCCTACGTCTGCCCAGCCCCCTCTCAGGTCTTCGGCCGCATGGCCGCCCCCAAAAGCCCAATTCTCTGACTAAACTTCTAATACTGGCTGCCGGCCCTCTTACCGGACACTGCAGACCGCAGCAGGATATACAAGTTGGTGGAAAGATTGGGGTCTGAGCCGACGTCTCATCAGAGTTCCCCCTGAGCCAGGGGGCGCACTGCAGTTCTAAAGTCTTCTGCATCTGTTGGCAACTGTTTTTCAGGCTAAGCCGAGCTGCAGGACCACAAGGAGTCACGTGACCTCAGGATCCCTGTGACCCTCAGGGTCCAGGAGCCCTCAATCTTCGCCTGACTAAGAGGGCTGAGTCTCGCGTGACCATATCCTGCCATGTGACCGCAGAATCCACGTGACCAATAGCGGTAGCGCAATGCCCACGTCACTGAAAGGGCTTTGTCTGCCACGTGTGGTAGGAGCCACGTTGTTGCCTCTACATGGATCTGCAGTGTTTAGTAGCCCACGAGCTTCACGTGACAGAGATGGCTGAGTTTCACGTGTACCATGGGCACGGGGGTGGTACATAACCATAGCATCCAGGTGACACTAAGCAGTGGCTCACCTATATGACGTCAACAGCTGAGGCTTCCACATGCTCGTAGCCAGTAAGGGCTACATGAGAGAAGGGTCCACGCTGCTGTCGTGACTTGAAGAGCTGGACCTACCACACGACCATAGCGGCAACAGGGCCAAAGAGACGGCATGACCTTTGGGTTTAGGAGCCCATGGCGCCGACATGACAGGTAGGGCTGGGCCTGCCAAATAACTATTGTTGACATGATGGCAGCCTCCACGTGACTCGTAGCCCAAGACTGAGGAAACTGTGCTCCAGAATGATTCCAGTGAAGCAGAGGGTGAGGCCCAGAAGCCTAAAACACCAGGGCAGAGCCAGGAAAACAAGAGCTTCTGTTCAGATGGCCACCGTCCTGGTAGGTCTAGAATTCTACCATCACTTCCTTGGGTAGTGCTTGATACAAGTTAGGTTAAAGGAATAGACAGCCTGTGGGTTAAGTGCCTTTAAAGGGCACAGAAGGCTCTTGCAACCTTGCATTTTTCCTTTCTCATCCTTCTGCTATTCCTCTTTTGGATTATTCTTTTCCTTGTCTTTTTTCCCCTCTAATTTTTACATATGGGATCTAGGCCCCTGATTGGCAAGTACGATTAAAAGACATTTTGGCTCTTGCGAAAGAGGGCAATAAAGCACAATTACTTGTGTTTGACAAGATGGGAGTATTTGAGTTAGTTCAAAACATGGAAAATAGATTACGTTCTTGTATTTTGATTTTGTAGATTGCAAATGGTAGATCTAGGATGGATTTGAGAGAATCCAAATTATCTAGTGCTGGAATTGTGTTCTGTCCTTTTCTGGGAGTATTTTGTTGACATAAAAATTATCACTGGTCTAGGGTAAAATTCTTCAGATCTGTAATAACTGTTTTTCTGTATACATAAGGGCGTGAGGTCTCTTCCACGCCTTACGGTAGGCATTTATTTGAGGTTTTGGTTTGACTAGCCCAACCTCATGGGAACTCAAATTGCAGTTCTCTTACGATAATCTCCAGTGCACTTAACCAAACATCAATCTGAAGATCTGTCAAAGTGTAGTGACTTGATCTAAACTCTTGAAGACAGACGGGAAAAATAGTTGGAAACCACGATACTAAGTTGAATCACGTATGTTCCTCTGGTGGCCACTAAGGGTCACTGCTAGTTCATAGAATAGCACAAGTCTTGGTTCACAGTGTCTCTGAAATAAATGGTTTAGTGACTTGATATAGCTGGTATATTTTAACATATGTAGCTTTTCAGTTAGGGTAGAAAGGAGATGTCGACTGATGGTACTAACGTTTGTTGAAAGACTTTTTTAACGAGAAGTAAATGTACATAAGTAGACCATCTCCTTGGTGAGTTTTAGGATCCTTATATGTGAGTTTTATTATGTCTTGGGGATAAATAGTTCTCTCTGAACAAATTATGGAACTATATTGAAAGTGAGTGAGGAAATAGTTTTCTTGCATGTTTTGGTCATATACCAAGTAAATAATTATAACTACTCTATGTGCTTACGATGTATCGCTCCTGTAAGTAATCTGCATAATGACCTCAGAACAGTGATTACCAAATTCCAAGCTAGTGTATGGAAAAGTTCTTACCAATCTTGAGTGAAATAAAACAAAGATATTGTAATCAGTTTTTAAAAATAAAGTTAAATCGATCCAATTGAAAGGATTACTGTATATCGACTTTATTTACCAACTTTCTGCCTTTTGGGATGTTAAAATCTACTTTTAAAATTAAGTGATTATTTTGGTGATGGTAAGGTGGATGTTTTTCTTTGTTTGCCTTAATGTCAATATGTGGGAAAATAAAAATCAGCAAATCATTGTCAGTAACTCTTCTTTTTTGGACATTTTATTAGTCTGTGGAATCCCCAGATTTGAGAACCATGCTTCAAGCATGGTTCAACTTTAGAGCCCTCTAGGGGGATTTGTGGTGTTATCTGTAAAGAGACTCTCTTCTTGTGTATCTTCCTGTCTCATCAGAGGTAGGAAGAGGATAGCGGAAACAGTAACTTTTTGATAAATGTTTATTTTATAAGACACAACTTATTCATGGTTTCTTTGCTGTGTTTTACTTATGGCTTTGACAGTCCAAAAAATGGTTTTAAAATCATTTTCACATTTTCCTTTTCGTAAACTAACTTCTCTTCTCCTCATGCCTGACTTCTCTAACTTTCTAGTGCTGTTGAAGGGCAAAGAGTTCAGAAGACCTCAAATACCGGAATGACTGAGTGAGTCTGTGTAAGATCTATTTGATGAATCTAAATTTGGGGGCCTTAATTGGCTGAGTGAATCTCTGAATAAAAGAAAAGTTCTATTTGTGTGGGTTCCCTGTTGATGATTGCTATACTTTTTTCTAGAGTGCCAACCTGAAGTGCTTTCTGTCACAGAGCTGATAGAGACAATTAAGGAAGTTTCCAAGCTTAGCATTGCTCATGAAATCGTGGTAAACAAAGATTTCTATATGGAAGAGAGTGTTTTACCTCCCAACAGGTACAGACTCTTGTCTTTTTGTTCCATTTTACTCCTCCTGACATAGACACATAGCACAAATGACTTTTAATCATGTTTGAAGCATTTTCATTAATACAATTATTGTTTGAGTATGGTACCAACAAATAAAACAGAGGAGTAATCAGTGTAATTATTAGTTCCAAAGAGTCAGAGCTGAAAAATTATATTTACACAGGAAATAAACCAAAGTAATTATTGTCAGAATGTTCCTCTCGATATCCCAGTTAACAATGAAAGACACTGTGAATTTCAGGTCTTCTTAGACAGCTTTGGAGAAAGTAGCTCCTAGCAGTTACTCTTTTAGTTATACAGGTACAGATGAAAAGATTACTTTTCTAATAGTGATATTGCCAACTCCTCACGGGATGAGATTTCAGGGAGCATTTCTGCTTCATAATCAGCTTAATAAAGATCCTGCAAACGAAGATCAGAACCTCATTAATAAATAATGCCCCTCTAAAGTCAGACTTTACTCTGGTTCTTCTTAATTGTATTGATATTGCAATGCTTAAATAAGAGTCATTCAGTAAGTACGAAATGACTGCTTCTAATGGTTTGTTAATAGTTAACTGGGTAAATTTCTCTGTTGAAACCTATATTGTATTGCATTTCTAGTTTCCCACCTTACATGCTTCTATTTTGCCATTTTAGGGATTCTATTGCTAAAGCACCTTGCTCTGTCAGTTTTTCTTTTGTTCTTCACACTCCTTAGTTTGCCCTTGCCTGTTGCCAACGGGTACTCATACCAGGCACAGCTTCCCTAAAGAAGGTTCTCACCAAAACACAGGTCTCCTAGCATCTTCCTCACTGCCTTCGCTGTCCTTGGACGCCGAGTTAGATTTATTTTTCTGCTGGCAGGGGTGCAGAGAAAGTGAAGCTTGGAGAGTGAAGGTCTGTTGAAGTGGCAGGGGGTCGTGGTGGCGATGAGAGGCAGATAAATGAAGCAGAGGAAATAATACTATTTAGAGCTTAGTTTTCATTGTTTTCTTATTAACAGCCTTATTCTAGTGTAGTAGTGCAAAAAGGATACTGGGAAAGAGGTTGAAACAGAATTTGAGGTTATGTCTTATCTATAGATAATCAATGATTGGTTTTCCCCTTGGGCTTATAAAATGACACTAATTACAGCTAGAGATTCCTAAGAGAAATCTGATCTTCGTATCATTATTCAACAAATATTTATTGAGTACTTACTAGGAGGAGGGCAGAATTTTGAAGGCTGGAGACGTATAGATGAGTAAGATGCTGGCTTTGCTATCAAGAAGCTTCTGTAGGGGAGATTGTCAAATAGTAGATAGCTACTGTGCAATGATAAATTCTCTCACATCTAGTATATGGAGTTCTGGGTTTGTGCTCAGCATTCAGAAAGGCTTTCCTGATAAGACAACACTTGAGTCTTGGAGTATGAATAGGTGCTTTTCAAGTGGTCTAGCGAGGAAAGGATTCTCCTGGAAATGGAAATGACGTATCAGAGGCATAGAATGGTGGACGGTGATTATATATTCATTATAAGCAGATCGCTATTTTTGGAACACAGAGTGCTGGAAGGAGGAAGGCAATAAGGTAGGAGAAGTGGCAGAATAGGGTTATGAAGGATCTTGGAGGTCATGTATCCTGCTGGTGATGGGGAGCCCCTAAAGGATTTTAAATGGGCGTGCCATCAGATTTGTATCTTAGAAAAAGAATTGATTTCAGTAAGAATATGTGGCATTGTGGGAGTAAAACTTTGTCAGGGCAGGCAGGCCATTTAATAGCATATTGCAATAGTCCAGGTGCGAGGTGATGGTAGATGGGGATGGATTCCAGAGATGTTTAAGAAGCAAAATCTCTGGAACTTGGAGACCAAGTGGATAAAAGGAATGAGGGAAAGTGATTAAGAAGGTCTCCAGTGCACACGAGATAAATAACAGTTGGTGACATCTCACAGGTGGGATTGGTGTGTTGAGGGAGGAACTTTGATGTTTTTTTCATTTATCTTTGTATTGCTTGTAAAATGTTTAACAAAGGCATACGTTACTATAGTATTTTTTTATTGAGATTATGATAGTTTACAACCTTGTGAAATGTCACTTGTGCATTATTGTTTGTCAGCCGTGTTGTAGTGCACCGCTTCTCACTTTGTGCCCACCCCCCACTGCCCCTTTCCCCTGGTAGCCACTAATCTGTTCTCTTTGTCTACGTGATTAACTTCAACATATGAGTGGAGTCATACAGAGGTTGTCTTTCTCTATCTGGCTTATTTCACTTAACATAATACCCTCAAAGTCCATCCATGTCGTGAATGGGATGATTTTATCCTTTTTTATGGCTGAGTAGTATTCTATTGTATATATATACACCATATCTTCTTTATCCAATCATCAGTTGATGGGCACTTAGGTTGCTTCCACGTCCTGGCTCTTGTAAATAATGCTGCGATGAACATAGGGGTGCATGGGACTTTTGGAATTGCTGATTTCAAGTTCTTTGGATAGATACCCAGTAGTGGGATGGCTGGGTCATATGGTATTTCCCTTTTTAATGTTTTGAGAAATCTCCATACTGTTTTGCATAGGGGCTGCATGAGTTTGCATTCCCACCAGCAGTGTATGAGGGTTCCTCTTCTCTGCAAGCTCTCCACGATTTGTTACTTTTTGTTTTGGTTATTTTTGCATTCTAATGGGTGTAAGGTGCTATCTTAGTGTAGTTTTGATTTGCATTTCCCTGATGATCAGTGATGATGGACATCTTTTCATGTGCATGTTGGCCATCTGTATATCTTCTTTGGAGAAATGTCTGTTCATGTCTCCTGCCCATTTTTTGATCCAGTGGTTTGGTTTTTCGTTGTTGAGTTGTGTGAGCTTTTTATATATTATGGAGATTAACCCTTTGCCAGATATACGACTTGCACATATCTTTTCCCAATTAGTGGGATGTTTTTCTGTTTCCATCCTGTTTTCCCTTGCCTTGAAGAAGTTCTTTAGTCTGATGAAGTCCCATTTGTTTATTCTTTCTATTGTTTCTCTTGTCTGAGAAGACATGGTGTCCGAAAAGATCCTTTTAATACTGATGTCAAAGAGTGTACTCCCTGTGTTTTCTTCTAGAAGCCTTATGGTTTCAGGTCTTACCTTTAGATCTTTGATCCATTTTGAGTTTATTCTTCTGGATGGTAAAAAAGAATGGCCAATTTTCATTCTTTTACATGTGGCTGTCCAGTTTTCCCAGCACCCTTTGTTGAAGAGACTTTCTCTTCTCCATTGTAGGTCCTCAGCTCCTTTGTCGAAGATTAGCTGTCCATAGATGTGTGGTTTTATTTCTGGGCTTTCAATTCTGTTCCATTGATCTGTGCACCTGTTTTTGTACCAATACCATGCTGTTTTGATTACAGTAGCTTTGTAGTATGTTTTGAAGTCAGGGATTGTGATGCCTCCAGCTTTGTCCTTTTTTCTGAGGATTGCTGTAGCAATTCGGGGTCATTTGTTGCCCCATATGAATTTTAGGATTCTTTGTTCTATTTCTGCAAAGAATGTCATTGGGAATCTTATTGGGTAGCATTGAATCTGTAGGTTGCTTTAGGTAGAAGGGACATTTTAACTATGTTTATTCTTCCAATCCACCTGCATGGAATGTCTTTCCATCTCTTTAGGTCGTCATCAATTCTTTCAGGAAAGTCTTGTAGTTTTTGTTGTATAGGTCTTTCCCTTCCTTAATTAAATTCACCCCAAGGTATTTTATTCTTTTTGTTGCGATTTTGAATGGTTTTGTGTTCCTGAGTTCTTTTTCTGTTAGTTCGTTATTAGAGTACAGAAATGCTACTGATTTATGTAAGTTGATTTTATACCTTGCAACTCTGCTGTAGTTGATTATTTCTAATCGTTTTCCAATGGATTTTTTGTGGTTTTCCAAATATATAAGATCATGTCGTCTGCAAACAGTGAGAGTTTCACTTCTTCGCTCCCTATTTGCATTCCTTTTATTCCTTTTTCTTGCCTAATTGCTCTGGCCCAAACCTCCAGTACTATGTTGAATAAGAGTGGTGATAGAGGGTATCCTTGTCTCGTTCCTCTTCTCAGGGGGATGGCACTCAGTTTTAGCCCATTGAGTATGATGTTGGCTGTGGGTTTGTCATATATGGCCTTTATTATGTTGAGGTAATTTCCTTCTATCCCCATTTCGTTATGACTTTCTATCATAAATGGCTGTTGGATCTTGTCAAATGCTTTCTCTGCTTCTATTGAGATGATCGTGTGGTTTTTAATCCTCAATTTGTTGATGTGGTGTATCACACGGATTGATTTGCAGATGTTGAACCATCCCTGTGTCTGTGGTATGAATCCCACTTGATCATGATGTATGATCCTTTGACGTATTGCTGAATTCAGGTTGCCAAAATTTTGTTGAGAATTTTTGCATCTACGTTCATCAGTGATATTGGCCTGTAGTTCTCCTTTTTTGTGCTGTCCTTGTCAGGCTTTGGTATCACCGTGATGTTGGCCTCGTAAAATGTGTTAGGACGTGTTCCATCCTCCCTAACTTTTTTGGAATAGCTTGAAAAGGAGAGGTATTAAATCCTCTCTGAAAGTTTGGTAGAATTCCCCAGGAAAGCCATCTGGTCCTGGGGTTTTATTCTTTGGGATGCTTTTGATTTCTGTTTCAATCTCTTTCCTTGTGATTGGTCTGTTCAGATTGCCTGTTTCTTCTTGACTTAGTTTTGGGAGGTTGTAAGAGTTTAAGAATTTATCCATTTCCTCTAGGTTATCCATTTTGTTGGCATATAGCTTTTCATAGTATTCTCTTATAATCCGTTGTATTTCTGTGGAGTCTGTTGTTATTTCTCCTCTTTCATTTCTGATTTTGTTTATTTGAGCTTTCTCTCTTTTTTTCTTTGTTAGTCTGGCTAGGGGTTTGTCAATTTTATTTATCTTCTCAAAGAACCAGCTCTTTGTTTCATTGATCCTTTCTACTGCCTTTTTTGTTTCAGTAGCATTTATTTCTGCTCTGAGTTTTATTATTTCTCTCCTGCTAACTTTGGGCTTTGTTGGTTCTTCTTTTTCTAATTCAGTTAGGTGTAATTTGAGATTGCTTATTTGGCATTTTTCTTGTTTCTTAAGGTGTGCTTCTATTGCAGTGAATTTCTCTCAATACAGCTTTTGCTGCATCCCATATGAGTTGGTATGGCATGTTATCATTTTCATTTGTCTCCAGATATTTTTTGATTTCTTCTTTAATTTGTTTAATGATCCATTGCTTGTTCGATAGCATATTGTTTAGTCTCCACATCTTTGTCCTTTTCTCAGCTTTCTTCTTGTAATTAATTTCTAGCTTTATAGTATTATGATCAGAGAAGATGCTTGTTATTATTTCAATTTTTTTAAATTTGTAGAGGCTTGCCTTGTTTCCCAACATATGGTCTGTCCTTGAGAATGTTCCGTGCGCACTCGAGAAGAATGTGTATTCTGCTGTTTTTGGATGGAGTGCTCTATATATGTCTATTAAGTCCAACTGTTTTAGCTTTTTGTTTAATTCCACTGTTTCCTTGTTGATTTTCTGTCTGATGATTGGATAAAGAAGATATGGTATATATATATATATATATATATATATCATGGAATACCACTCAGCCAGAAAAAAGGATAAAATCGTCCCATTCACAACAACATGGATGGACCTTGAGGGTAATATTATGTTAAGTGAAGTAAGCCAGATAGAGAAAGACAACCTCTGTATCACTCCACTCATCTGTGGAAGTTAAAGATGCTGACAAAGAGAACAGATTAGTGGCTACCAGGGGAAAGGAGGGGTGGGGGTGGGCACAAAGTGAGAAGTGGTGCACCTATAACATGACTGACAAACAATAATGTACAACTGAAATTTCGCAAGGTTGTTAACTACCAAACTCAATAAAATTTTTTTCTAAAAAATGGATAATTTTATGTTATGTGAATTTCACCTCAATTTAGGAAAAACACATCTCTACAAAGTCCAAAAAAAATCTTAAAGGATAGTAAGAAGTGAGTATTATAAACAAATTTGTGTCAATAAATTTTACAACTGAAAGAAACGCATACAATATGTATCTACGTTATGATTCTCTTTATATGAAAATGTGTGTACATGTATGTGTGTGTATTTATGACTAAATTGTTCCAAATTATTCTAAAGAATGGCTACGCCAATGTAGGTGCTCAGACGCAATGTATAAGAGTACCTGTTGCCCCCCAACTTCAGAAATAATCTTGCAAAGCAAGATTGCCTCAGCATTTACACTTCAAAAACCTGTGCTGCAGGACAGTTTGCACAGGGACCTCTGTATGAGGAAGAAGATAGCAGGGTCAGCATTTTCCCAGGTCATGGGCCCTAGGGCATTGAGGGAACCGGCAGGAGAATGAGTAACTGGAAGACTGTGGCATCTGAGGTGGCTAGGGAAGGAGCCCGAGGATGTGGAAGCCTGAGGATGTAAAGAGACGAAGTAGACGGGCCATGCAATGGTTTCCAATGCCCCTGCCCATGAGGGAACTCAGACAGCTCGGAGAGCCTGAGTTGAGCCAGACAGTGCGACTGTTTGCTAACGTGTGAGACTGCCTCTATTCCTCAGGCTGCGGCTGAGAAGTGTGCACTGTGGTCTCTGTACTCTAGGTGAGAAGGCCGAGACTAGACGTTGATCACTGAGGCACCACACAGAATAACATGGAATTATTCCTTATGTAATGGCAATTATCCCCTTAGTTCATATTTTTAAGACATGCACGCGCCAATGTATGGATCCTTCATGTAAATATACGTAAAGAATGGAAAAGTGGCAAGTGGTTGGAAATACCGGTAGTACGCGAGACCCAAAATTAGAGGCATAATTTGTAAACAGGTGGTACACCGCACCTATGTCATCATTTACAAGATTCTAAGTTGAAATTTGTTATTGCTGTTATTTTCATTTCAAAAGTTATGCCTGCTTGTCGTCTAAAGTGCAAACGTCACGGAAGTGTGGAAAATGAATTGTGTAAGTGTCTCTTTCAACTCTTGCCTGCAATTCTGAACTACTAATTGCTAGTCAATGAGAAAGGTCGCACAGAACTGACCAGAACGTGAGATCACGTGCTATTGTTGTTTGGAACTGAGAATGAACGAGTGAACCTCCTCAGACACATGGACCTGGAGCACCTGGTGTCAGCTCCCTGAGAAAGGCACTGGGCAGACAGGCTGGCTCTCCCTCCCTCCCTCTCAGGTGCTAAAGTGACATCCCTCCAACAGGCCACCTTGAGGAAGGGGGAGGGGGCGGTACAGTGCCTGGATGAGAAGAGAAATGGAAGCATGGTGAGAGGTGTGAAAAGGCCCATTTCCCATTCCCCTGTGTGCAAACCATAAAATTGTTCGTGGTGTGGTCTTCGAATACATTCAAATGATGGGGAATAAGAAGTCAAATATGTGAGTCCTCAGCTTCCTTCGGTCCACAGCCCTCACCAGGCAGAAGGCATCCTCTGCGAAGCCCCTTTGTGCCAGGTCACATGCTTGTTTCTGCGGGCCTTCAGGCAGAGCAACTGACTGATTCACACTGCCTGCAAAGGCCAATCTCTGGAAGCAGCATGTGTCCCTTCTCACAGGATTTACTGACAAACTACCTATGGACTCAAGCCTGATGTGTCTGCTAGGCACTGCCAGGGTGAATGGGGGGCAGGAGGAGAGGGCAGGGCCTTTCAGTCCTGGACCCATTGGCTCACGGTTGGGGCAGGGCAAGAGCGATCCAGGACACACAGCATACAACGTGCAACGTCACTCTTTATTATGAAAATAAACAGCAATCGTGAGTGGGGAAAATACAGAGAACAACTGACCCTTCGGGTCGTTATGTTACCCGGCCTACAAGTTAACTTTGCCTTCTCAGTCAGCCAGGCCTCCCACCCCAGGCATGGGCATGGCCGTAGGCTGCAGAAAAGAGAAACAAAGATGACGTGGATGAAGGCAAAGACGCGATCCAAGGGCTCCTTTCAGGGGATTTGTTTGAAGGCCTCCTCTGGGATCTTGCCCCCTGTCTGGAGGGAAGGAGTCAGGACGTCAGAAGGGCCAGCTCCCTGAGTTTCATTCCCAGGCCACTGGGCTCCACCATCCTGGCCTTCCTGAAGGCCCAGAAACATCCAGCTTTAACCCACTTGATTCCCAGACCTCACCTTGAGCGTAGTGAAGGCCTGACCAGCTCTGGTGTAGTTCCACTCGTTGTCCTGAAGGCACCTGGAATGGGGGAAGAACAGGTGATCTCCATTAGTATCGCAGTACAGACACGCTGACCACGCAGTGCCACCGCTAAATCTATGCCACGTTTTTGCTGGGACGCATGTACCAGAACGAGCACTATGAGTAATGATGAAGAAAGACCCAGGGAAAACCCAAATGTCTATCACTAGCACTCAAAACTGAAAAACAGAGCTGTGCAAAAGAACGAGGGAGCTTAATATATATTGATAAAGATGTTCAAGAAAATAACAAATGAAAATTTTAGAAATACAAGTTTCCAATCATTTTTTATTGAGATATAATGCACATACCATTTTAAAGTGTACAATTCCGTGCCTTTTAGTATATTCACAAGATTGTGCAACCATCACTACTATCTAGTTCCCAAATAATCTTATCATCTCAAAAAGAAACTCCTTAACCATTAGAGATCACTCACTATTCCTCCCCTTACCACAGACCCCGGTAACCACTCGTCTGCTTTTGGGCTCTGTGGATTTGCCTGTCTTGGACATTTCATATAAATGGAATCGTACAATACGCAACGTTTTGTGACTGGCTCCTTTCACTTAGCATGGTTTCAAGGCTCATCGATGTCATGGCATATATCAGAACTGTGTTCTTTTTATGACTGAATAATACTCTACTATATGGATGTACCAGATTTATTTATCCATTCACCAGCTGAAGGACTTTCGGGCTGTTTCCACTTTGTGGCTGTTATGAATAATGCTGCTGTGAACATTCCTGTACAAGTTTTAGAGTGAACGTATGACCTCATTTCTCCTGGTAGATACTTAGGAGTGGGACTACTGGGTCACATGGGAACTCCATGTTTAACCTTTTGAGGAACTGCCAAAATGTTTTCCCCAACTACTGCACCATTTTACATTCCCACCAGTAATACACGAGAATTCCACTTTCTCCACATCCTCACCAACACTTGTTATCATTCGTTTTATTGATGAAAGCCATCCTAGTGAGTGTGAAGTGGTAATTCATTCTGGTTTGGGTTTTTTTCGAATTTATTTTATTTATTTACTTTTTTAATTGCGGTAACACTGGTTTATAGCACCATATGTTTCAGGTGTACATTGTTATGTATTTTGACTTCTGTGTAGGTTCCATCATGTTCACCACCCAAAGACTATGATTCACCACCACACACATGTGCCTAGTCACCCTTTCGCCCTCCCTCCTCCACCCCAGGTAACCACCAATCCAATCTCTGTTTGTACGTGTGTGTTCGTCGTTTTTATCTTCTACTTATGAGTGAGATCATAAGGTATTTGCCTTTCTCCCTCTGATTTATTTCACGTAGCATAATACCCTCAAGGTCCATCCATGTTGTCGCAAATGGCCGGATTTCATCATTACTTATAGCTGAGTAGTACTCCATTGCATATCTAGACCACACCTTCTTTATCCATTCGTCCCTTGATGGGCACCTAGGTTGCTTCCAAGTCTTGGCTATTGTGAATCATGCTGCGAAGAACACAGGGTGCACGTGTCTTTACGCATTCATGTTTTCATGTTCTTTGGGTAAATACCCAGCAGTGGAATAGCTGGATCTTATGGTAGATCTATTCTTAAGTTTTTGAGGATACTCCATAGTGTTTTCCATAGTGGCTGCACCAGTTTGCACTCCACCGGCAGTGTACGAGAGTTCCCTTCTCTCCACATCCTCCCCAACACTTATTGTTTCCTATCTTATTAATTATAGCCATTCTGACGGGAGTGAGGTGGTATCTCATTGTAGTTTTGATTTGCATTTCCCTGATAGTTAGTGATGTTGAACATCTTTTCATGTTCCTGTTGGCCATCTTTATATCTTGTTTGGAGAAATGTCTGTTCAGATCTTTTGCTCACCGTTTAATTGAGTTGTTGGATCTTCTCGTGTTGAGAAGTATGAGTTCTCTGTATATTCTGGATATTAACCCCTTATCAGGTATATGGTTGCCAATGTCTTCTCCCAATTGTTACGGTGTGTTTTCATCTTGTTGATGGTTTCCTTTGCTGTGTAGAAGCTCCTTAGTTTGATGTAGTCCCATTTGTTTATGTTTTCTTTTGTTTCCCTTGCCCAGTCAGACACGGTACTTGAAAATGTGCTGCTAACACTGATGTCAAAGAGCGTACCGCCTATGTTCTCTTGTAGAATTTTCATGGTTTCAGGTCTTACCATACTGTTTTAGTTACCATGGCTTTGTAGTATATTTTGAAATCAGGGAGTGTGATACTTCCACCTTTGTTCTTTTTTCTCAGGATTGCTTTGGCTCTTCGGGGTCTTTGTTGTTTCATATAAATTTTAGGATTCTTCATTGTGGTATTAATTTGCATTTCCTTAATGACTAATGACGTTAAGAAGTTTTTCATGTGCTCACTGACCATTCATATATCTTTTTGGAGAAATGTCTATCCAGATATTCTCCACTTTTAAAATTTGGTGGTTTGTCTTTTTATTGTTGAGCTGTAAGGGTTCTTCATATATTCTTGTCAGATACGTGATTTGCAAATATTTCCTCCCATTCTGTTGGTGGGATTTTCTTTTTTGATAGTGTCCATTGATGCGCAAAGGCTTTTAATTTTGATGAAGTCCAATTTATCTATTTTTTCTTTGGTTGCTTGTACTTTTGGTGTCATATATAAGAAATGGTTGCCTAACTCATGAAGACTTACACCTATGTTTTCTTCCATTCTTCCAAGTTTTTACAGTTTTAGTTCTTACTTTTAGACCTTTGATCCATTTTCTGTATGTGTTTGCATAGGGTGTGAGTCAAGGGTCAAAATTTGTTGTTTTGCGTGTGGATTTCCAGTTGTCCCACCACCATTTGTGGAAGAGGCTACTTTTTCTCCATCGGAAGTTTTCGGCACTCTGGTTGATAATCAATTGACCATAAACGTGAGGGTTTATTTGTAGACTCTCAATTCCATTCCACTGATTCCTGTGCTGTCCACATGCCAGTACCACTCAGTCTTGACTACTGTATCTTTGTAGCAAGTTTTGAAATCAGGAAGTGTGAGTCCCCTAACTTTGTGCTTCTCTCTCAAGACTGTTCTGGTGCACTTTCATGTGACATTTAGGATAGGCTTGTCGATTTTTGCATGGAAGGATTTTGATAGGTATTGCATTGAATCTGTAGATTGCTCTGGGTATTACTGCCGTCTTAACAATATCAAGTCTTCCAACCCATGAAAACGGGGTGTCTTTCTGTGTATTTATGGCTTATTTAATATATTCCAACAATGTTTTACAGATTTCAGAGTATAAGATATGTGCTTCTTTTGCTACATTTGTTTCTAAGTATTTTGCTATTTTGATGCTATTGTACATGGGCTTCTTTTTTAATTTCATTTTTGCATTGTTCTTTGCAAGTACATAGAAATACAAATGAGTTCTGTATATTGCTCTTGTATCCTGCAACCTTGCTGAACTTGTTTATCAGTAGTCTTTTGGTGGATTCTTTCAGATTTTCTATGTACAATATAATGTCGTTAAGCATTACACTAATTTTAAAATCCTTTACATATATAGTGGGATTATACCATTTTCATGGACCCAATTTGTTTTGGGAAGGAAAATATCCAAAAAGTTATTTTTCCAAATCGCCGGCAAGTTTTCCTGATTCACCCCCGGCTGTCCCAACTCGCCCCTATTCCCATGCACACCCAGCACTCACTTCTGAGACCACTCGAGGTTCATCCCAGACTGGGTGGAGAAAGCCTGCACCATTTCCTGCTGCTCCTGGGAGACGGTGGGCATGGAGCTGGAGGTGGGTGTGGGATCTGGCATGAAGAACGCTCTCTGAGTCTCGTTGGGGGTGGCGTCCCTCACAAACAGCTGGTCATTCACGATGCACAGACTGGAGGAAAAATGGGCCCCCGGACAACTGATGAATGGACAACCCCACAACCCCGGAAATGAGCCTGCTCCCACGGCCACTCAGCAACCAGATTCCTTCCAGAGCCCTATACTGTGCCTGCCCCCTAGATTCCTTGGCTCGTACCTCCACCCTTCTCACAGAGCTCACCTTTGGAGAGACTGTCTACCAGCTTCACTACATTTGTACTTTACCTGCAACCCAGGGACAATTTTGCACTTGCATTTACCCTGTACAACAGCCCAAGGGGCGGACAGTCTAATCTCCATGTTCAGAGGGAGACACTGAGTCACAAGGAAGTCATGTGACTTAACCAAGGTCACACAGCTAGTGAGTGTTGGGGCCATGAAGAGAACCCAGTGTTCCGACTCCAGACCCCATGCTCTTACCCACTAGGCTAGGCTGCTCCTCGGATCTAACTGGTGGCTTTCCACAATACTGAGAAAACCCCGAGGTCAACACCACCACATTCCCACCCACTGAGCCCAGGCTGGGCTGGGTGTTCCCACTCACAACACAGCACTCACCTGGAATTGCTGGCAGGGACAATGATGAAGGTCCGTGTGAAGGCACGAACAGAACCCTGAGACTTTCCTACCACTTTAAAGACAAATAACAAACAAAAATACCCCCGAAGAGTCGCACATGCTTTACATGCTCACACGGCATTACCTAGTCAGGATCTGACTTGATAGTCATGCTGAAGGGGACAGTTGTTCACTGGGAGTCAGGGTGTTGGGAATGGAGCGGGCAACAATAGGAGCAATCTGCTCCCAGTCCAGGGACCCTATTATGTGTCGGGCTCTGTGACAACCACTTTACAGGCTCAGTCGATTCATTTATCACAGCGACCCAAGAGGTGGGTATTATTAGCCCCATTTTCCAAATGAGGAAACCCGGAGGTTAAGGAACCGGCCAAAGTTCACAGAGCCAGGATCTGGGATGAGAGACATCAAAACTCCACAGCCTGTGTCCCTGTGCCTGAGCTGTGCGGGGCAGACAGGCATGGACACAGGTCAGACCAGGACGGTTTGGAAGCAGAGTGGGGACTGAAGAACACAGATTACTGGAGTAGGAAGAGAGGGGAAGGGACCAGGGAAGCTGGGAGAGTTCTGAGAGGGAGCCCAGCCGGGGGGAAGGAACAGTGGGGCATCTGGGGTGGGGACTCCACATACACTCACCTTCACTGAACACCCCGTTGAGAGAGATGCACAGCACCCTTTCCTGAAAGGGAAGAGCCCAGGGGCTCAGTCACCACCTAAACCTCCTACCCACCTGCGGCTTTCTGGGCACGCCTGAGGGAGGAAGCAGGTGCTCACCGTATGGAGCCAGGTTTCTATCAAGAAGGAGCTGAATTCATGCTGAGTTCTGGGCAACACACAGAGGGAGCCCACGATGTCATGTTTTGTATGTTTCAGCAGCTGAACCCGCAGGTCTGTGGGGGGATGAGAGTGAAGGTCAGGGACTGCCACACTCTGGGCCTTGACTGACCCCTCCACGCCCCCTTTCCCTGCCCAATCTTCCCACACGCACAGGGGTCCTTGAGCTTCTTTATGTTCCTGTTATCCTTGACGTACTCGCACAAGCTGCTTCTAGGAGAGAAGGAGGAGCAGGAGGTGGTGATCTGTCCAGTGTGGGGGTTTCCAGGAGCTGGCCTGTGTCTGCTGGGGAGCCACAGGGCCCAGGAACAGAGTCTGAGCTGTGATACTCACGGAGCTGGGTCCTCGGGGTTGAAGGGAATGCTCAGAGAGAAGTAGGCCTCGTCGTGGTAAGCACCAAGAAGACCCTGTCGGTCTCCATAGTCATAGATGAAGTAATACCTGTGGGGGAGCAATGAAGACAATCTGTCCCCGTGGTGTAGACGTCAAATAAGACTCAAAAACTCCCACAAGCAGATCTGTGCTTGGGTGGCCTGGCCTGTCCCAGCCTTCCCCATTCCTGTGCTCCCGGGAGTACTTACTGCTGCAAGAATTGCATGACTAGATTTTTCAGTGTCTCAGGTCCTTTACAGCTTTCCTGGAATCAAAAGACATTGAGATCATGTGGCTGATAAAGCCTCCCTTGTGATACCACAATGTTGTTGATCCTTCTTGCTCACCTTGCCAGGCTTTAAGTAGCAGGTGTCAACGTCAACGACAATCGGCGTGGGTAACTCCCGGCCATCCTGGAGAAGGGAAGAGGAAGTCAGCAGTGCAGACCAGGGAGGTGGCCCTAGATGATCAGGGAAAAGGATGGGCCCAGGAGAGGGTGAGGGTCAGAGGTCAGGTGTGAAAGGGCCCTGGAAAATCCATGGGCAAGACTACAGTGGGCGTCTTCATCATGAGGTCTTGGAAGTCTCTACTATTAAACGCAACTTTTTGTGTGTGTGGGCGTTAGCATGGGCATTTTCCCACCAAATATATTCATGTCTTTCTCAGGAGTCCCTGTCCCTTAAAATGGATAAAGGTCTCATGCAAACATATAACCTAGGCGAGCCCCAAAGGGCTTGGGGGCAGATGTGGAGGCCATCAATGTGAGCGAGAGACAATCACAAACGTAGGCACTTACCAGGCGTAACAGCTTGGGGAAATATTCCTTGATGGCACTGTCCAAAACCGAAAATAGAAAGAAGTGGTTGATAGTTCGGGGCTGCAGCACTTCCTTTGATTTAAAATACTGATACCATAAACACAGCCCAGTGTCTTCTGCCCGTCCAGAAGGCCCCTTTGCCCAACTCAGCCTCTGATTTCATGGCTATTGGGGCCACTTCCCCGCTGAGCACTGAGCATCTGTCATATGGACTGTCTGAAAGGCGCAGTCTCTAGATCTCACTCCACACCTTCACATTCGTATTCCCCCCCTCCTGCCTTCCCTTCCTCCTGGCTTCCCTCCCTCCTTCTCCTTCCCCCTGGGTGGCTCTCACCTACACTGCTCTCACTCATCCCCATGCACAATATAGCATTTGGAGCCCAGGTCCAGGGCTTCCTTCCCCTCCCTGCCCCCCTTCCTTCCTCCAAGACACCACCAAAGGCTGCAGAGAGGAGAGGGAATGGGGTGGGAGCCCAGGGCTCTGCTACCTCACTGGGGGTCCAGCATTCTTCCGGGACCAGGACACCTCCAGGGATGGCCCATGATGCTGAGGCAAGGAAGTGAGTGAGGCCGGGCTCAGGAGGCAGGGAGGGAAGGGGAGGGGATGAGAACAGAGAGGGAGTGAAGGTAGGAGAGAGAGATGAGAGAGACACCCGGGAGTAGAGACAAAGGAGAGAGAGAAAGCAAAGCAAAGGGAAGAGAAAGAAGCTCTGCCCTGGTGGTGGGGATCAGGGAAGAAGAGAGAAGAAAGGGGTGATGACTCCCCTGCTGCAGCCCTTTCCTTCATCTGCCCTGGCTGGCCCTGGACCCGAGGTAGGAGTGGAAAACATGCACTTGTTGGGCTGGGGGCCCACTGGATGCTGGTTGACACTTTGCCACTTGTGTGAGCTCAGTCTGAGCTGGGAATGGGAAATGGAGGAGCCACGGGGGCAGGAGGCCTTCCCCAGAAGGAGTAAAGGGTCAGGTCCCAGCTCACCATGGGGTGCAGGCCTATGGCCCCCTCTTATGATCACCACCTTCTCTCCTGATGGCCGCTGTGCACCTGTGCCTGTCTTAGTCGATTCCTTGTCTGAGGAATCACAGCCTTCTTGGGTGACCCCCAGTTCTTCAAGGAAGGACCAGGCAGGATGATGTGACATGTGGATGGAGGGAGGGGCAGTGCCCCCGAGAGGCCTTTCCTTCTGTCTCCTCAGCCACCTCTGCCCTCTGCCTTTCACTCGTGCCTCAGGAAGCCCTCTCAGTGGCGGTGACCCACTTCTGGCCACTTGACTCAGGGAACCCAGCTTTCTCCCAAGGAGTGCCCAGCTCTTGGCATTGTGCCAGAAGAACAGATGTCATGAAGACAGCAACCCGGGGCCTTGGACCTCAGCATGGGGTAGGAAAGATCCTATGGCAACCTGGGATCGGAGGGGAGACCCATTTGAACTAAGGGAAAAAGGATCCTTCTCAGGGCAGGAGAGGGAATCTCCCTATTGGCTCATAAGCAAGAAGCCCTGTCTCAGCATGAGACCTTGGTCCAGAGGGCCCTTCTCAGTCCAGGTCACCAGCATCTGGCTCAAGGCTGGTGACTCCTTGTCCTGGCAAGTAGGAGGAGCCCTGCCGCCTGGAACACACTCTTGGGCCCAAGAGCATGCTAGAGCAAGCCAGGTGCAGACTCTGGAAACAGACCCCAGAGCACCTGAAGAGGTGAGCTGGTCAGAGGAAGGAAAGGAGCCCTCTAAGCACAGATGAGGGACACAGAAAAGAGATGGCAGGGCCTGTGGTCCTCCCAGAAGACCAGGCCCACCACCTCTGCAGAGGGGCATTGTCAGGGGTCGTTCAGGCTCCCGTGAGTGAAAGTCCCCAAGAAGAGTGACAGGGGTTCACACCGACCTTATGTAGGTGGACTGGTCTCGAAAGGTGTCACACAAGGGGTTGCCTTCCAGCCACAGCTCTTCAAGTTTCAGCCCTTTCATCTTGCCCACCTCCCACGCGGAATTCAGCTGAGGAACATGGGGAGGAAACTGGCAAAGGAGTCCCAAGGAAAGACAGACATCTGGGCCCCTGCACTCCCAGCCCCCACCCTCTCCCACAGGCACCTTCACCTGCCTCCTGTCATCACTCTGATGAGCACCACCACCTACTCTCAACCAACTTTGGTTGGCTCCCTCTTCCCACCTCATTTTTGGAGAGGTTCAGGATCTTGATTGTCGGGGCCTTCTGTATAATGTCAGACAGGCCATCCAGCTGGTACAGTTTGTTGTTGCACAAGTTCAAGGACAACAGCTTTTGAGGAAGAAGAGTTAGAGTGATGGTGACATCTGGGGCCTGGGAGACAAGTCTGTCCTCCATCCCATCTGTTCCACCCCCTATCATAATATCAGCGCTAGGCCTAAGGCCTCACCTTGGGGAAATTCGTTTCGATGATCTGCAGGGTGGCAGCCATGCAGCTTCTTCGATTCAGGATTATATCAATATCATGGTCCACCAAGTCTTCAGAAAGCCAAGAAGAGAGAATGAGAAGGTGGAGATGGGTCCAGGGCCAGCACCAACCCCTCCCCACGTCACCATCCCTAAGTCTCCCTCCCAGGCAGATCTTTCTGTCCTCACCTGCCTCAGAATTACTGCTGTCAGGCATACCTGGGTCAAAGCGGAGCGTTTGGAGGTCAAGAGCTTGCTGGGAGACATCATATCGTTTGCTCATGGCCAGCTGCAGGGAGAGATGGAGAGAGAGGCTCTGAGGCTGTGGTGGTGATAGGGAAATCAGGGGCTGGGGGAAGAAGAGGTGGGTCTGGGTGTGGGCATACAATGTACCTTGAATCTGCATTACCTTTAGCTGCTCCATTTCTTCTGGTTCCAACTTATTCTGCACAGAGTAGGGTTCAGCAGAAGGATCAACAATGATAGATATCTGCAGGAAGGCGAGGTGGAGTAAGCACCGTGAACTTTAATTCCAAAGACGACCACGGGCCCCTGGCCTGTCCTCCTCCCCCGGGACTGGGTACAGGTACGGCCCTCAACAGACACCTTTTGGTTCTCCTTGCCACAAATCTTGTAGCTCACATCCCTCAAGGCAGAGGCAGTGCCAGCATCCTGCACAAAGAACCGAGCCCAGTCTTTCACGTAGTGGAACTACAGGGATTGAAGGCAACAGCAACAGCATCAGAGGCCATGGCCCCTGCCGAGCCAGGGCTCTCCCCCTTTCCTGTGCCCACTCATCTGACTTCACCATCGTCTCTTACATCCACTGGAGTGAAGGGGACACTGCAATGGCTCTGGATTGAATTCATTAGCCATGTCTTGTCATACTTTCTCCCATATGGAATCTGGGGGTGAAAAGGGTTGGAGAGAAGAGAGACAACATGGAATCAAGCCTGGAGAACAGACCCAGCAGTGTTCTTTTCCAACCTTCTATTGCGCTTCAAAGGATTTCAAAAGAAGGGACGACTGGCATGATTTCTTACGTTTGTGCCAAATATAGATTTCCTACATTCCTTTTCTCTCTATCCAAAGCTCTCCTCCAAACAATCAACTTAAAGTGGTAGGCATGGTCTTCTTTTGGTAAAGTTCCAGGAGATCCTCCCTAGGGCAGACCCTGCTCGCACCTCAGACAATGTCTCCAGAGACTCGACCCCCATCCTCCACACTCAGCTTCAGCCAAACTGAGACATCCAGTGTGGAGCTGCTGCACCTTTGTGACAGTAGTTTCCATCTTTGCCTTTAGACAGGCTCCTCTGTTCTCCCTACAGTCAGCCTGTTCCTTTTATATGGCTTCTTTGAATTTTCCCTTAGATGAACAAGGTTAACTCCTTGTAATAAAAAGGACAGATTACAAGCTGTCCCCAGCAAAGTACTTAGTGTCTCTACATGAGCCCAACACAACCCCCGAAACCCCGACCTTTCTCCTTTCTCTCCTGTACATTGCCTACAGTTTTGTAGGACACTCACTGTGATCTTGAACCAGCTCCCTGGGGTTCCATCTTTTGTGTTATCCCCCACTTCTCTCTCCAAAGGTTTTCTGTTTCTCCACGCAGCCCTCTGGATATGGTCTTCATTATGCCATTTCACTCTTCTGTTTTTGTGTCGAGTAGTGTAGGGCGTGCTGCGGGGGGAAGTGCAGAGAAGGGGAGTGGCCATCAATGCTAAGAAAGTCTTCTATACACCTTTGCCTCTCTGACAGCAGGACTACAATTAGGATTGCTCAACCATTATTCCACTCCCAGTATTCTCCAGTTTTCCAGTGAGAGAAGGAAATCACCATGGAGAGTGAAACAGCTGCATAGTCCCAGGAGCTGCTACATGCAAACCAGGCTGCCTGGTCACTTACCGTCTTACTTGGGGGTCCTCCTGGACATCCCTCATCACCGTGTTTCCATCATGCTCCTGGTGGTGTGAAGGCCAAGGTTCATATCCACCGTGATCACGAGGGTTCCTTTTGCCAAAATTACCTCGGAAAGACCTCCAATTTCTATTTCTTCCTCGAGGTGAGCTGCCACTATCATTGTATTCTGGAAAGGGGAACAACAATACAAGTTTGAAGACACATCAGTGGTCCATTTACCATCTACTACGTCTTGAGCTAACACCATGGTAGGGCAAGCAAGGTGCCAACCTGCCCTAAGGGACCAATCCCACAAACTCCAGAAAGGAAACTCCTCTGCCTGTGCAGACAGGAGAGCCTTATCTGACAGAGGGCACTATCAGGGAAGACATGTTAGAGAAGGAGGAGCAGGAGGAGCGGGAGGGGGAAACTGTGTTGAATCTCTTAAAAAATGCAGCAGGGTTTATAAAGAACAGAGGCGTGTGCGTCATGGGTTAGATGGGACACCAGCCATACACTAGAAAGGTATCTGAATCTTGCCTTCTCTCAGGCCTCTCTAGCGACCACACCAGTACCTGGGAGGGAACCTCTCTCACTTCCCAAAGCCAATCGGCCACCAAACTGATTCCACTAACAATCAGCAAGCTGTACTTCCTCTGCTGGTGTAGTGCAAGCTTTAATGTCAGGTGGGACTGACGTAACAGCCTCCAGCCTAGCTCTCAACAACACCCTGTTTGAAATATCCAGAGTGAGCTTTCTCTTTGCGTAGCCTGTCATGCCTTTCTGCTCAGGAGACAGCTCTTTCTAACTTCGGCTCTTCTACAACAGGCGTCTGAATGACCAACTGGAATGATGTATCAACTACCATATCCGAGGGTTCAGGCATTCTCCCTTTCTCTTTCTACTCTTGGTTTCTAATTTGATTCCATTATGGTCTGAGAACATACTCTGTATGGTTTCAATTCTTTTTAAGTTTGCTGAGATTTGTTTGATGGTCCAGGAGATGGCCCATCTTGGTAAATGTTACATAGACACTTGGAAAAACATTGTAGTCTGCTGTTGTTGGGTGCCCTATTTACACGATGTAGATCCTGTTAGTTCATGGTATTATTCAGATCTCCTATATCCTTGCTGGTTTGCTCTCTAGTAATTCTATCACCTGCTCATAAGGGGGGGTGTTGAAGGCCCCAGTTATAATTATGGACATGGCTGTTTCTCCTTTCGGCTCCATCAGAGTTTGCTTTGTGTACTTTGAGGCTCTGTTGTTTGGTACATACACTTTTAGGGTTGTTATGTCTCCCTGGTGGATTGATCCTTTTATCATTATGTAGTGCCTCTGTTTGTCTCTTATTAATTTCTTTGCTCTGATGTCTACTTTAGTGGGTATTGTAGCCACAGGTACGCTTGTAAAGTGTCTTGGTTATATTTCAGCCTGTATTCACTCCTAGGATTTGTGTTGCTGTTCACCCCTCCCACCCAAACACTCCCCACCAACATTTGTAATTCACCATATGGAGAGATTTGGAAGTTTTTCTGGGCATCTACAGAAATAAGATAGTCTCAGTTCTATCTCCTGTAGGTAGATTAACTAAAGGTATTTTATTTTTATCACATTCAAGTCAAACAGTGTACCAGCAGATAATAATCCTAGTGGTTTGAGGGGAGGGAGGATTACTCAGGTAATTAGGCTGTTAGAAACCAGCTTCCTTTTGGGTTCTAATACTTAAGGTTTTCTAGGTTTGTGTGCTGTACATTTTGTACATTAATTACTCCCCATGTTGGCTGAGGGCACACTTATGAGTAAAAGTTCGTTCACTGCTGATCACTCCACGATGTAGTGATTAGGACCAGCCTCAGATGAACTCCTCCGAGAAGTCATTGCTTTCATTGTGTGGCCCGCTGTCAGGACCCTCCTGCTGCTCACAACCTTTGGGACATTTCCTGTGTGGCACTGGAAGTGAAATTAGACATGAATCGAGCATTTGAGCCAGAAATGCCACTTGCTCAGTCCCCAAAACTTGGAGGCAACCTGGAGTGTTCTCTTTCTCTCATACTCCACATCCAACTGATCAGGAAATTCTCTTGGCCCCCCTCTCAAAGTATATCCCGAACCTAGCTGCTTCTCCCCACCTCCATTACTCCCACCCTAGCCAAGACACCAACACCTATGTCCTCGATTATAGCACCTACCAACGGGTCCCTCTGCTTTCATCCTTGCTCTGTCACCGTCTGTTTTCAACCCAGCAGCAGAGCATGAGGCAAGTCATTTCACTCCTCTGCTCAAAACCATACAACAATGGTTTGAAGCCCATCAACATGTTAAAAAGCCATGACTTCATAATCATACTAAACCACAATAACAACCACCAAGAGAAACACTATCGGGGACCTTTGGACAACGCCAGGCAACCAACTCGTTTTCCTGAAAATCCACCAATGAAAGGAAGACATCAAATATTAAAGGGAGGAGTAAGGGCATGCGGTCAACATATGGCGTATAACAAGAGTCGGAATCATTTTCGAGAACTAACATTACTTCAGAAATACCATCGCGGAGGGGAAAGTGTCCAAGTGAGCCAGCTAACAGCTACAGCAATCCCCAGACTGACCAAGTCTGGTGCCTAAACAGGGCGAGACCCCTCCCTCATCAAGGTGATTCAGACACGAGCAATCTCAGGCATGGCCTTGTTTTGGGAATCTCACAGGAGAGTGGGCACGTGATAAGAAGCCAGAGAGGGACCACCGTCCCGCCCCCCACACACACACAGACATACATCCACTTACTGAACATTTGCATCTCAGCACAATCCCTGTCTCACAGTTGTTCTGCCAGAATCAAAGGTGATAACAGGAGTAATATAAAGCACCTAGTGCCTGTCACCCAGGCTGCCTGGGTTCTCCCTCAGGCTCTACCATATAGTAGCTGATCCTCCCACAAGGAAATAGTCATGAATATCCTTTATGACACCCTGTGTGTTCAGACGGCTACTTCCTGTGTCATTTCGGAATTCCCCGACATCATTGCTATGTCGTTGAGTACAGGGCAACGGCACCCTGCTGTGGTAGGGAAAGGATGTGGTGACAAGGAAGCCAACACTTGCCCACCAGCAACCAACAGTTGCTCCGTGTTGGGCAGACTCACTAGATTTCTTTTGACCTCCTCACACGCAGAAATCCATGACCACTGTAGCCATGGTCCCTTTTCAGATCAGGGATATTAGGCTCACAGGGGTTAGGTACATTTCCCAGGATTTCTCAGCCAAGTAGGTGGCAGGACAGGAATTGTGTCCTCACCTATTGATCTGCCTCCACATCCTAAGTGTTCCTCCAGCTACTGCACGGGTTCTCCTCTAATGGTGAACTTTCAGGTCCCACCGACAGATTTCTGTAAGACCGGGATGATGTTTTGTCACTGGAAGGTAGTTTGGGTGGGCCCAGGTTTCTTGGATCAAGTGGAATATCTGTCTTGAACTAGATGCAGAAATCTGTTTGGATCACAGGGTTTGCAGATTACGAGTCCCTTTGGGCTGGCAGCGGCTGGCATATAATAAGGGTCTAATTAATATTTGTTAAGTGAACGTATGTAAGGTAGACCTGGGATCATCAACAAAGCCACTTTTGAGAATGCATACCACTCAACCATTTCTACCCACATCTATGTATTCCAGAAAAATTTGGGCTGCAGAACTGTTTTATAACCTGCTTGTAAAACCAGCATGTGTTGAATTTTCCTTTTGCAAACTTAATATCTCTCGTTAGCGTCCAGTTGGAAATAGAGTTGCGTACTTCCCTGTCGACTAATGCTAAAACTACAGGTTTTCCGATCTCAGGAAGGGAGGCTTTTGCAAACAGTGGTGACAGAAACGAGGAGAAGCCTTCCTTGAATCCAGCAGACATGGCTTCCTGGATGTCTGGTGTGTGTAGGAAGAAAGGTCTGGACCTGCAGGCGTGTCTCTAAGTGCTCAGCTTTGTGACAGACAGTAAGGACAGCCACCGTCTCAGAGGAGGGGAAGAGTGTGTGTGTGTGCATGGCGTAAAAGCAGTGCCACACAAAACTGGATCTGACTCTACATTTTCTGGATCCTCCTGTATTACATATGACCATTATATATGCTTCTTGGCCTTAATATGCTTTTTAATCCATTTTTAAAATAAAATTGGTGTTTGAATAGTTGAATTGATTTTTTTTAAATTACAAAATAGAGTTCTCAGTACAAAACAATTAACGGAACAATACCCATAGGTTGACCGGGGTTACACAGCGTCCCCAGTGGTGGAGACCAAAAGACCCAGTGGAGCACAGCTTGGGCTGCAGGGCAGGTCCAGTATCTGAGTCCCTGGTCTACAGCTTCCCAGAAGAAGTGCATCCATATTTTCAAATGTAAGAGATAGTTTCTTAAGGATATTTGATGATATTTACACCAATATGCATTTCTACTAACAGTATTTGAGAGCCTAATTTCCTACTGTATGGTTAAACTATTCACCAGCCATTCTTACGCTTCGTGACCCAGACGTTTCACTTTTTACATTTACCATACAAAATATTCCCTGCCTAAATATATGCCTACAGCCACATGGCTGTGCTGTACAGGCTCTTTGGCACAGAAGGATGAGGGGACCGGAGAGTGGCTGATATTGTCACGGAGGGGTAGAAATGATTGTCCTTGGAATCAGGGATAGATGGGAAAGAAGGGACGTGAGTACCTGACATATAGAATGAAAAGGCCTAGGGAAGGATGTAAGGTCAGAAAGATGAGGATGAGCCTTGGGAAGAGAACGAAACACAAATGGAAAAAGCCTCTGAGGAACTGAGTTCATCCTGGCAATATGCACGCCTCTAGAAACCTTCCTCTGTGTCCATGTAGTAGATCTTGTCTGTCTCTGTTCCTTCACGGCGAACACTGGAGAAACAGTTCCCACAGAGTCTGAGAAAGGGGAGACAGTAAGGGGAACAGCTGCAACGATGGGTCTCTTAGACAGAAGGCTACAGTTCAGTGCAACTTGGTATCAGATGGCACACCCATCAGTGCCCACCGGACGTTGAGTGAGGCCCATCCCAGTGCTCATTTGAGCCTTAACACAGAGCCACACATTATTGGTTATGGGCATAGGATTTGAGGTCAGATCAACCAGGGTTTGATCCTGCTGCTAAATTACATGGTCCAGGGCAAGTAACTTTGACCTCACAGTGACTCAAGTTTTTTTTCACCCCCCCCCTTAAATTGAAGGTAGTAAAGAGTTTCTACCTCGTGAGGCAATTGTGAGAATTAACTGAGTTAATATTTGGAAATACACAGAAAACCCCCGGAGAAATGCCTGTGACCTAATAAGCACTACAAACAAGTTAGCTATTACTAAGTCAGGTACCTTGCGCAACGTCTGGTGTTTAGTAAGGGATGAACGTGTGTTAGTTGTACATTCTGTTGTTATGAGAAGGAAGACAGATGGGTGTATGGGGGCAGGCCGCAGTGTCAGCTAGTAACCTACGTTATAAAGTGGCGATGCTAAACCACGGCATCCCCGGTAGGAAATAATCTGACATCTTGTTTAAGGGAACCAAAATTGAAAGATCAGACACCAAAACAGGCATATGGCAGGATTAAGTGGGGGGCTTAAGTTCCCATTTCCAAACTTTTAACCTTTAAAACAGAAGCATTATTAATCAAGAAACGGTCGCAGCTTAAGTGGCAGATTACAAAAAACAACACGGAATATTCCTCACATCACATGATACAACGTGAAAGAAAAAAAGCCAGGGTAAAAACTGTATATTACAGTATGGCTCCTCAGAAGAGGATGTTAATGAATGTTTATGTTCCTACGTGTAAATATAAACATAAAGAAGCCAAGGTAAAGGGACACGTGAGAATATCAACTGTGTCTATGTATGGGTGGCTGAAATGCGTAGTATTTTGGCTCTCCTATCTATGCTTTACGTGCAGAAGAGGATGCTTGTGCCTGGGTCGGGGTTTTGCCAGGTGCTCGAGGGAAGCACTACTCCTACTGTCTCCTTACGCGGCATAACAGGAAGAACTTATCACTGATAAGCAGATGTGAGCATCTTCTTGCTGCTTACTAAGCTGCATCGCTTTAGACGATTCACCCACCTTCTCCTGGTCCCTGGTTCCTTACTCGTAAAAATCAGGGATCAGGGCTAACCACCCCCTTAATGAAGATATAGAAGACGTGCCACACCCCAGAAGGCGCCCAGTTTAACTCCTCTTCATCTTCTGTCCCCGGGCAAACCTTCATCTGCTTTCAGTCTCTCTATATTAGTTTTTCCTGTTCCATGATTTCACATAAATGGAATCATACATCCTGTACTCCTTTGTGTCTGGCTGCTTTGACTCAACATAATTTTTTTTGAGATCCATCCACGTTCTTGCCTTTTTATTGCTGAGTAATATCCCACTGTATTGATTTGCTTACCCCTAATATTGTTTTAACGAACTTTCAGGAGGAGGTGAAAGCAGATCCTTGTGTTCAAGCAGCCATCTTCCTGGTCAGTCTTCTGTTCTTATAAAATGGATATAATTTCTTCCTTCATCACTCCTTTATCTCTCTGAGGAAATATTATCTTAAGGTCTTTTGCAGCTTTCTCTGTTTCTTCTCTTCCCTCAGTACAAATCACTGCATTTGCTGAGTTTCTTCCGTCCCTTCCGTGCTCAGCCTGGGTTCTCACTGTCTCCTACGGAGGAGGCTTCACTGCTGAGTCAGCGCTGGGCTCGCTGGGGCTTGGCTTGGCTCTGCACCTTGCTCTGGCCTCGCCGCTGGTTGAGCTTCCTCCCTGGCCCTAACACTGGTGGCCTCTGCCTTGCCACTGTGTTGTCCCAATTCCTTTTTTTTTTTCTTACCTAAGAGAGTCTTCCCCATTTCTTACACGGGAATTCTTATTTCATACTTTCAGCATAGCTACATAGTGATTGTTATTGGAATGTTGTATGTATTTATTATTAGAATATTATTATTGCAAAACCACAATTATAAGATTTTAAAATTAAATATTGTACAACACTTGCACTCTCATCATTTAAGTTGTTCAGGTAGTTCTCAACCTTGTTTACACACTAAAGCCACTTGGGGAGATGGGAAAAATCAGTAGCACCAGGCTACAGCCACAACCACCAAAGCGGAATTGGGGGCAGCCCCAGGCAACCACATTTTTAAAACTCTTCATGTGGTTGCAGCGTGCACCCAAGTCTGACAACCACTGTGTTAAAAAGCACCAGCTTTTGGGATGCTTGCCAGAAGACCCTAGGAATGGCTGCCACCTCATTTTGCTGAGTTTCCACTCAGCGCTGTTTTGGGGGCCTAGTGATTCCATTAGCTTGGCTCGAGCAGAGACTGATGAACTATGGCCCATGGGCCTAACCTGGCCCGCAGCCTCCTTTTGGATGGTCCGCAAGCTAAGAATGGTTTTTACATATTTGAATGGCTGAAAAAAGTCAAAAGCAGAATACTATTTCCTGACACCTGAAAATCATTTGCAACTCAGACGTCCGTGTCCATACATAAAGTTTTATTGGAACACAGCCTTGCTGCGTCTATGGCAGCTTTTCTTCCACCACAGCGGACTGGAGTAGCTCCACTGGAGCCCAACAGGCTTGCAAAGCCTCAGATATCTATGATCCGGCCCTTTCCAGGAAAAGCTTCTTGAGCTCTGGCTTGGAGCAAGTGTCCTTGAAGGAAGTGCACAGTAACTGTGGTAAATGGCTGGAGATCCCTCTGCCTAAGCCCAGGAAGAAGATTTACTGTAGTTTCTTGTGACTTCATTGTAGGGAATTTCTTCAGTAGTCCCTTCGTTCACGGTGCTGTGGGTCAGGTTGGGAACTGAGTAAGGGACCATCACTCGCCATCAAGATGGCTCAAGTCACCAGATGTAAAGTTTTATTTATTTATATTTTATGTTCTTATATTTTATTGTAAATAAATATTTGTTTGTATTTTACTTACTTTTACACTGGTCAGTTGCAACTTTAGAGACTGTTCAGATATTTCAAGATCCAAGGGATCTGTTGATCAGGTAGCCACCCTCAAATGTTACGGTAGGTCAAATCAGTGTGACCATCCTGCCATCTGTGCTGTCGAATAAGGTCAAGAGCACTCACCTTGACGCGGGGGGTTAAGTGCTTCTACTTGGCCTGTGGCTCCAGGATCCCAACATCCCCACTGAAATGAGGGTGACCATGTCAGTGGCAGGACCTCCCACCTCACCTGTGGCCTACACAAGTCAGCCACTTCAGAACGCTTCAGATGTGAAGACGCTCTCCTCACCAACATGTTTCCCGATACCATGGGGAAAGGAGTGTCCTCTGAGTCCCTCACAGCAGCTGCTTGCTCCACTGACACACTGACTTCAAAGACATTTCAATTCCAGTGAACACACGTGATAATTTTTGCGACTCTTTCACCACTGCGTGCCCTGGAGTGCCAATACCCCATCCTCTAATGTCAACTGGATCCTTACTCTCTTCAGATCCAACTAGGTCACACAACCTATCCCAGATCCCCGCCTCCTTCAGGGCCCTTTGCTTGCAAACAGTTTCGGTGTCAAGTTCTCTATTAACCACGGTTTCTACTTGCCTATGCCAGAATTCATTCTAGCTATTTTATAAAAATAAGATATCTTAGTAAAATATGTTATACAGCTTACAAAAACCCCGTGACGGCCAGAAAAAGTACCCTTGGATGTTGCACAGCCAGGGGAAGCTCACTCACACTATCAGACTGTTAGACCTGAAACACCACTGCTGCCTGCCCACCACTTGACATGTATGACAGAGACTGAATTCTAGGCACCTGCTATGGTCGCTCCACAAAACCCAGAGACCTCTCCCATCACACATAGCTGACCGCGTCATTGAGCCATATGGGGCTGCCACGTCATTCAGTTACACCTCCAAGTCTCAGGATGGTGCATATGCCTGACACAACCGAGATTCCACTTGGGACCCTAGCTGCAAGGGATTCTGGTTAATGTGTGTGTCACAGACACACACCCACCAACTAGTTCTCTTTCATGTTTTAAACTTTCTAGCCTCTATAGAAGAGGAAAGCATGTAAGAGTTTATGGATGTTAGAATAATTACCAAGGGAGCCGATTCACAGTTTATTTCACAGAATGTCCTAATTTTTGCTTTCGTAAATGGTACGTTCAGAATGAAAATGGTATTTTTCTATTTGTCACAATTATTTTGTGTATATTAGTCTTATGTCCTACAAACTTATTAATCTTTACGTTCACTTTTAAATTTTCTGTAGCTTCTCCTGAATTTATATGAAGATGACCATATGGTATTGAGAGCTTTATTTTCACTTATTATTACACTTATTTCTTTATGGATGTATAGATGCGTGTATGTATTCTGGCTTGCTGTACTGCTTAGGAGACGCAGGATGATGCTGAAAAGAAGTGGTCATATGAGTCATCTTTGTCTCTTTTCTGATTTTAAAGGGAATGCTTTTAATGTTTCACGATTAAGAGTGAGGTTTCATGTAGTTTGTTCTTTATTAATACTTCTTGTCAATTTAAAGAAATATCTTTCTATTTATTAATTGCCGAGAATTATTATTATTGTTGTTTAATCCTGATTGGTGATTTGATTTTTTTGGTAAACCTGTTTTTACTGGATATTTTGTGATAATCATCTTTTCCTCTTTCCTTTATTCCACTAACGTGCTAAATTGCATTATGGACCTCCTAATGTTAAACCTACGCTGCATGCTTCGGATTAAACACAACTTTGTCATGCAGTATTACCTGTTTTAGCCATTGCTGGATTTAGTTTGCTATTAATTTATTTGCACTTTTCTGCGTTTATGTAACTAGTTGAGATTGGCTAATGATTTGGCCTTCTCGTGTATTCCTCGTCAAGAATACTTTTAATAATATTAAGATTTTCTGACCCACAACTGAAATGTACAACTATGTACTGGGGTGATTTGGAGAGAAAAAAGCAGAAAGAAAAAAAATATTAAGATTTTCTATTACACCAGTATGGAAAGTTATATTTTTTGCTGGGATTTACCTATTTAATCTAAATTTTAAATGTATCAGCCTATCTTTCTCATATTATCATCTTACCTCTTGAATCTTTGCTGTAACTGCAAGCATGACAGCTTTTTCATTCCACAAGTGGCTTATCTGTGCCTTATCTCTAATTTTCTTGACCCCTGTTGCCAGAGGTTTCTTTATTATCCTATGTCTCTAAAGTACTGACATTTAGGGGGCTGGCCTGGTGGCATGGTGGTTAAGGTCACCTGCTCTGCTTCAGCGGCCAGGGGTTCACAGGTTCAGATCGCAGGCGCGGACCTAGCACCACTCGTCAAGCCACGCTGTGGCAGCATCCCACATAAAACAGAGGAACACTGGCACAGAGGTTAGCTCAGGGACCATCATCCTCAAGCGAAAAGAGGAAGATTGGCAACAGATGTTAGCTCGGGGCCAATCTTCCTCACCAAAAAAAAAGTACTGACATTTAGCATTTTTGTTGAATTCTCTCATATCAGTTAGCAGTTTCATTCTGCTCTTGTTTGTATTATTTTTCCTTGACAATGGTGGAAAGACACGAGATTAGTTTTTATTAAGCAAATGATCAATAAACAGTCTTTTCATCTACCATCAGGTCCTAGTTTCTAATTTTTGTTCTTGAATATAACAGACGCTCAAAAGTCCAGTAGCTTCTTTCGTTTGGAAGAGAGGTGTGGCCTAGCAGTGCTGTTGTTTTTGGTCAACGCCATCATGTCTGTTCAGTTGCACTGTTGGAATAGCAGATGATTAAGGAAGAGGGAACTGGAGCATTTAAGTCATGGAATCTCTGTTACAAATATATATGAATGTCATTTAAGGGCATAGCATACAATGTTGAAAGGAGGATAGAGAGAACATCGACTTTGAAAACATACGTGTCTGGCTTCAAATCCCAGCTCTGTCACTTACTGCCTATGTGATTTTAGGCAAGTACTCAGTCTCCCTGAGTTTCAGTCCCATCATGCAGTAGTCAGTGGTGCTGTCTGCCAAGTGCTTCCATTTCTCCCCTGTTCCAGGCACCTGGTAGAACTGCCTTTCTCGCTTGATGCCCTTTGCTTGGGCAGGGCCGTGTATGTGACTAGTGCTGGCTAATGGCTTGGGATTGACATGTGTTATTTCTGGGCCAGAGCCTATGGTTGCTGCTTTGAGGCCCCCAGGGCCCTCTTCCCCTCGGGCACAGTGACTGACAGTTTTCCAGATGGTGGCTGCTTTGCCAGTTTGGGGTCTCCAAATCATTCCAATAAGAATTGCTCAGACCCCCAACATCCACCATCCTGTGATGGACGTGCACCTGCCGTGGACATGCAGTAGGAGTGAGGAGCAGCCGCTGAGATTTGGGGATTGTCTATTGCTACGGCATAACTCAGCCTCTCCAGACTCTCATGTCTTGTTTGTAAATTAAAATAAACCCTCGTAGGATTTTTCTGAAGATTAAACGAGTTAACTCAGCCCACGAGGTTATCACAGGGCTTGACATATAACAGAGAGTCAAAACACGGCAGCCAGAATTGTTAAATAATAATAACAAAACTGTTTTGACAAAGTGTGGAGTATTTGTATAAAATGAGAGGCATTGTGTCTGCTGATCCTGATAGATAAGTTGTATCTTGCTTTCTAGATGGGGGCACTATATTTGCTGCTACAGATAAGCGTTCCTAATGATTTGCACTTACGCACTTATTCTTGCCGCCAGGCTACGAGAAACATGCTTAGAAATTGGGATTAGCTCTGAAGAACGAAAAACTGACAAGATTTAAGTGAGAGAGAGACTGGCCAATGACATAAGATAAAAGGAATGAAAGAGCAGTAAGTAATTTCTTAGTGAAAAGAAGAGTACATTATAATTATTATAAACATACATCCCATTGCTTTTAGTAAACAACGACACAAGGCTTTAAAGTGGTAGAGATTTAGTTTGGACAGGATTTCCCAAAATATTTTCTGAAGAACACTAGCATCCGAGACGCTCCGTGGAAAAATGTTCCATTCCCATGTAAGTTAGGCAAACTATCCCTTCCTTGGAGATTCGTACTGCATATTAGCATATTCTCTAAAAAATTCCTACAGTGTGGAAATTAATTTACCTTCAGTCCTGTTTGTCCCATCCTTCTGTAAAGTAGAGTACATTTTTGTTGTTGCTCTTTCTTGGCCCTGGTGTTTGCAGAACAAACTTGGAAATGCTGAAATGAGAGAAAAATAAAGTGTATTATTTCAGCCACATGTATTACACACTATCACAAATGACAGTATTCTTGAACCTTGAAGAATTGTTGAACTCTTGAATATACTTGTCAAGAAGTACTCAAATCCCCCATAAATGTAAGCACAATCTTGCTATTCGCTCTACTTTACTTACTCAATACCACTTTCGTGACATGCCAAATGTGAGTATCACCCACAATTTTACCTAGTGTTTTCTTAAATCAATTCACTATTATTTTCCAAGTGAAGGAACGGAGGGAGTTTTCAAGAAGTCTAAGAAGCAATGGTTAGAAACTCATGGGGGGAACCAGAAACAATAGTGTCTGGCTGAACTGCTTTAAGCCATTTAGAAATCCTAAGCATGGAAAAATCGCTGCCCAGCTCCCAGAAGTATTTTGTAAAACCCCTGAACTTCAAATTAAGTATAAAAATAAAGTCTGAATCTTCACAGCAAGGCTACTTTGACACTTTTACTGAAATATCAAATTCCTGAAAATAAACTTACTCTCTCTCTCTCCCCTCCCTTCCTCCTCCTCTCCCACTCTGCCGCTTCCTCCCCTTTCCATCTCCCTCTAGCTCTGTTTTGCTTCTTTCTTTCTTTCTGCAGGGAAAGATTCGCCCTGAGCTAACACCTGTTGCCAACCTTCCTTTTTTTTTAATTCCCCAAAGCCCCCGTGCGTGGTGGTTTATCCTATTTGTAAGCAGTTCTAGTTCTTCTATGTGAGTCCCCGTCACATTATGGCAACTGACAGACGGTTCCAAACCCGAACCAAACCAGGCCAGCAAAGCGGTGAGCACCAAACTTCAACCACCAGGCCATCAGGGCTGGCTCCGCTTTGCTTCTTTCTTGAGCACACGTTTGGAATGTTTGTGGGGGGAAAATACATCGAGGGAATAAAGAAGAATCTTTACAGAATCGAGTAAGTGGCAGAAATTAAGATAGGATTTGGAATCATCTATACAAATCGGCATCTAGGAGGTCTCTGGACTCCTTAATCACAGCATGGTCAGAGGAGGCCGTCACACTGCACGGACAGCGAAGATAGAGGGGTGATAAGCAGGCATGAGGCTTTAGTGTGGGGGCGGGCAAGGGGGTCCCGTCCGGGTTCCAGAGCCCTGCTGCTGAGACGACATACAAGCCCAGGAAGCCCCGCAGCCCCCTCCACGGCCCCCCCACCCTCCGATGCAGAACACTCTCTGCCGCTTCACTCTCCACCGACAGCAGCTCCCGTGGGTCTAGGATCAGGTCACACACACCCACAGGGCTGCTCTGACCGGTGGACAAAAGTCAGGCCACATTCAGAAGCTCTCCCCCTACGTCTGCCCAGCCCCCTCTCAGGTCTTCGCCCGCGTGGCCGCCCCCAAAAGCCCAATTCTCTGACTAAACTTCTAATACTGGCTGCCGGCCCCCTTACCGGACACTGCAGACCGCAGCAGGATATACAAGTTGGTGGAGAGATTGCGATCCGAGCCCGAGTCTCAACAGAGTTCCCCCTGAGCCAGGGGGCGCACTGCAGTTCTAAAGTCTTCCGCACGGAATGGCGGCAACTCAGCCGGCTAAGCCGAGCTACACGACCACAAGGGGTCGCATGACCTCCGGATCCACGTTTCGTTCAGGGTTCAGGAGCCCTCAATCTTCGCGTGACTAAGAGGGCTGAGTCTCGCGTGACCATATCCTGCCATGTGACCGCAGAATCCACGTGACCAATAGCGGTAGCGCAATGCCCACGTCACTGAAAGGGCTTTGTCTACCACGTGTGGTAGGAGCCACGTTGTTGCCTCTACATGGATCTGCAGTGTTTAGTAGCCCACGAGCTTCACGTGACAGAGATGGCTGAGTTTCACGTGTACCATGGGCACGGGGGTGGTACATAACCATAGCATCCGGGTGACACTAAGCAGTGGCTCACCTATATGACATCAACGGCTGAGGCTTCCACATGCTCGTAGCCAGTAAGGGCTACATGAGAGAAGGGTCCACGCTGCTGTAGTGACTTGAAGAGCTGGACCTACCACACGACCATAGTGGCAACAGGGCCAAAGAGACGGCATGACCTTTGGGTTTAGGAGCCCATGGCGCCGACATGACAGGTAGGGCTGGGCCTGCCACATAACTGTTGGCGACATGATGGCAGCCTCCACGTGACCCGTAGCCTTCGGAACCCACAATGCTCCTGTGCTTCGGAGGGCTGAGTCACCTTCCTGACAGTAGGGTCCAAGACAGTAGGATTCTCCTGATCCACCTTTGCAGGAAAACATTATCCTCAGGAGACCTGGAGATCTGAGATTGCCCACATTCCTGGTCTCCTCTGTAATGTTGGTGCCTCCAGGTGACCCTCCACAGTGCACAAGCTTGGGCTGTACCTACTCTTTACATCCCTCTTTGATGTGTTCATTTTACGTGCTTTTTCCCCTAATAACACATGAAATTTAGTACGTAACATTGAAATACATCCTCCTGAAAACCATAATCGAGGGCATACTGTAGAATCTACTGTAAGAGCCTAAGCAGTGGGGACAGGGAAGCGTTGTGGACTTAAAGTCCCCTGCAAGCGTAAAGGAAACTAAAGAAAATCTAATGAGTTTTAGTTGTTAATTTGAAAAGAAAAGTGTACAGTGATTACTGTGGGCCATGCACTTGAAAAGGATAACTCACTTAAGAGAGGTAACTCTATAGACTAAGTACTGTTACAGAAACTTACAGATGAGGAAATTGAAGTACAGAGGGATTAAATCACTTTCCTAAGAGGTCACAGATACAGTAGGTGGCAAACCGAGAGTTGCCCACAGCCAGTCTGGCCCCAACTCTGTGTTCTGGTCACCCACGAGGTTCGTCGACAGAGAGTAGTATTAGTGCAGCCTTACTAATTCAGAAAACCTGGAAAACCAGCCCCAGTGACTGACAAGTTGAGATCATCATGGGAGATCTCTGAAATGTCACTTAAGTAATTTCAAGTACTGTCAGTAATTAGACCTAGTCAAAGTTGAGTCTACTTGACGACCCCTAGTTGAGGTTTATGTATAGAAATAAACCTATCACTAATATGTGAAATATGTGTATATAAAAGTGCTGTATACAACTCTTGATGTTAGTTCAAGTCATTTCCTTTTAAATAAGCACTGAAAAGGGAACCGTCATAAAGTTTAAACATCACACCTGTTCCCTTGCCTGAACTCCAACAATTACAAATGAGTGGAATCTGAATTCATTAGATTTTCCTGTATTTGTATCCTGTCCGTGCCTCCCCAGAGAGGGCAGATAAAGGAGAAGGAAAATATATATTGTAGGTTGTTTTTTTTTTTTTAAATGGCAATTCCACGAGGACCTCTTTTGCTGATTTGTGCGGGAAACTGCAGCTTCGTCTGTATGTCCAGAAGAGATTTGCTCTGCTCTTTCTGGTTTGCTGGCTTAGGCAAACAACTTGCTAAAGACAAGAGACTGTGTGTGTGCTTCTAGACCTACTGAAGAAAGTCGAAATGTTTGGAGTGAAGAATAGTAAGAGAAGACAGTATTTGTGCAAGTCAGTGTGTCTCATGTAATTGTGGAGAATTACTTGTGGAACACGTAAATTCAGGATACAAAAATGGAGGCACACATTTAGCTACAACAGAGCCTATTACGAACCTTTAAGTTGGATTTAGCAAGCATCTATAAACAGTCACAGGATGGAATCTGACATCAAGACCTGCTTTCTGTCCCAAACCTAGTTCTTATAATTCCAAACAAATGAACAGATTGACAGTGTAAGATGCAGAAGAATTTTGTCTAGTCCACCTATGCTCAACTGATGGTGATTGGGATCAACTTTTTTCACCAAAAGACAAATCCTGGGGTTCTAATTATCACTCTTCTGTAAGTCAGATTTTGATCCTGTCAGACTCGATACTCTAATCAATCATTCTTTCTCTGAGATGACTATCACGAGTTTCTTAGGAACTTTTAGAAAACATTTGGTCCCATCAATGGGACTCTGTCAGCACTCTCCACTATACACTGAGGAGGGGCAGGGAAAAAACTCTATCATTAAAGATCTGCATGTCTGGGGTCCAGTTTAGGCACTGCATTTATCAGGCACTGAGTTTATTTTGGTAAGGCAGGATGATAAGCCATTTCTCTTGCATGTAACTTGGCAGGATTTAATGGGAACAGCCTTTCCTTCTTTCATCTTTTTTGTTTTGTGGTGGACACTTTGGAGGTCAGAGCTAGTGGCTTTAGGAGAAGTGGCTTTATCCAACACAGAGAAATGGGAAAGGGGAGCAACAGAATAGTTGTGAAGCTGTTAACTTAAATATAAATACTCAAAAGCTTTTGGTTCTAACACAAATAGGTACAACTGACCTAGATGTCCTATGTGAATTTACTTTCAGAAAGCAAAATTGACTTACCTAGCAAGTGTAAACAGGAGATATCATCAGACGGGTCTGGGTCATTATGAAAATTGCATTCAAAACACGTTTTTCTTTGTTCCTTTGTGAAACTCATTAACTTATCTAGGAGTAACTTTCTTGTCAGTGTTAAGCAGTGGAGAAGAAGAGAGACAGATGCTGGTAGTGCTCCATGACAAATGGCTGGATATGCCCACCCACCCCCTATCACAGTGTAAAATTTGACATGTCTAGGTAATAGGGTCATACTTTGGGGACTACCATAGCATGGCAATAGAAAATTACATCCACAATGTAAACTTCTTCCGGGCAAAGGATGGAGAGATGTGAGAAGGTAGGGCTTCTATATAGTCTGTTTATTCATGAGCTGTGTCATTTGTGAGGATATGACTCTCCAGTACATTTTGATGAGCCCCTCCATGTGCAGCACATTAAAAATAAACAATTGTGGTTCATATATGCGTATATTATTAGTAGAGAATGAGTATTTTCCTGGATTGCCTCTTGTTATTCACTCAAACATTTTGCCATTCAAAAAATAGTTCTAGAGTGTGACATCAGGAAGTTGGAAGAATAGGAGTTTTCAGCCCTCACATAGCCAAATAAACACTTACCTTGCAATCAATCATGGATGATAGTACCTTTGTGGGAGCCCCGGTGTCCAGTGCAGAAGTCCCAGAACCGTGTGGGAGGAAAAGAATCTAAGAAAGACACATTGAGGAGGGTAAGAACAGTTTCACTTTACCGATGTCAATCCTCTTCCAAAGCTGCTCATCTCAAAGCTGAGAGAGACGCCCTCGGCCTGCAATTTCTCCCATGGGGGAAAGTCAGAGTGTAGTGAGCACTTGACTTCCCCCAGCTGTGCTAGACACTGCCCAAGAGGCCCACTTCTTTCTGCTCCCACCAAGAACACAGAGGGGATAAGCATGGCTGAATAGTCTGGGGAGACCAAAGAGCTGGGAAAAGCGTCAAGGGCTCACACTGAACAGGGCACCAACCTCGACAAAGGGCTGCAGTTTCCACAAAGCCCCTCATGGGCTCTACCACCAGGCCCACTCACAAACCTCATAGGATATGTCACCTACAGAAACCCCAATTAGCTCACGAGCATCCCCAGCACTTCATTTGCTGCTCCCCCCTAGAGTCAGTGCCCCACGTGCACCCTTGCAGATGGTGCACTTGAGTCTCTGCAGATCATGCACAAGAACACAAAGTGAACTGGTTGGACTCTGCTCGATTGGGAAAAGGAACACAAGCTTGAACACTTCAGGGCACTGCCCTAACGAAAATAAATAGGAGGCTTTCATCAAGTGGCCAGGCTTTGCGTAATTTGGAGGAGACATACAATTTTAACACCTCCCTCACAAGAGTGAACAAGAGAAGTGGAGCGGGTGCATCCATAGAAAAGGCCTCAGAGACCCCTAGAATTCCTAGCCTGGCTGACTGGTGAAGGTCCTTCTCTCCTCAAGAACGTCAGTAAATGCTGGAGGAGGTGATTGCTTCCTCACACATGAAGACTGCAACACAAGACTTCAAGCAACAGGAAAAATCTAGGAAACGTGACACCACAGAAGAAACGAGCTAATTGTCCAGTAACCAGCCCCATAGAAATGGAGTCCATGAATTGCCTGACAAAGAATTCAAAATAATTGCTTAAGGACACCCAGCCAGCTACAAGTCAACAGAAATAGACAACTCAGGGAAATCAGGAAAACAATACCTGAAGAAAGCAGAAAGTTCAACAAAGAAGTAAAAATCATATAAAAGACTGAAACAGAAATTCTGGAGCTGAAGAATACAATGAGTGAAATGAAAAACACCATAGAGAGCTTCAAGAGCAGATTCCATCGGGCAGAAAAAAGAATCCATGCACTCAAAGACAGGTCAGTTGAAATTATCAAATCTGAAGAGAAAAAAGACAAAAAGAATGAGAGAGTGAAGAAAGCCTATGGCATTTTGGGGATACCATAAAATGAATCAATATATGCATTATGGGTGTCCCAGAAGGAGAAGAGAGAGAGAGAGAGAAAGGGGTAGAAGCCTGTTTATAGAAATAATGGTTGAAAACTTCCCAAATAATTGGAGGGATATGGACATCCAAGTTCATGAGGCGCAAAGGTCCTTAAGCAAAATCATCCCATACAAAGTTGCACCAGGACACATTATAATCAAGATATAAAGCATAAAGTCAAAGACATAGAGAGAAGTTTGAAAGCAGCAAGAGAAAAGTCAGTCGTCACATACAAGGGAACAGCATAAGGCTATCAGGAGATTTCTCAGAAGAAATTTTGCAGGCTAGGAGAGAGTGGGACGAACCAGTCAAAGTGCTGAAAGGAAAAGACTGACAACCAAGCTGACAACTCTGTTCATAAAAGCTGTCCTTCAGAAATGAAAGATAAAGACATTCCCAGACAAACAAAAGCTGAGGGAGATATTCAACCACTACACCTGCCTTACAAGAAATGTTAAAGGGAGTTCTTTAAGTTATAACAGAAAGATGCTAATTAACGACCTGGAAACATATGAAGGTATAAAACTCATTGGTAAAGGCAAGCACATAGCCAAATTCAGAACACTCTAACACTGTAATGGTTGTGTACAAATCACTTTTAGCTTTAGTATAAAAATTGAAAGACAAAAGTATTAAATATAAGTATAGCTAGGATAACTTTTTAATGGACCCACACTATAAAAAGATGTGAACTGTGACATCAGTAACACAAAATGGGAGAGCGGGGAGTAAAATTGTAGTTTTTGTAAACGATCAAAGTTAAGCTGTTATCAGTTTAAAATAAACTTATAACTATAAGAGATTTTATGTAACCATTATGGTAAGAACAAAGCAAAAATCTATAGTAAGTACACAAAAGACAAAGAGAAAGGAATCAAAGCACAGCACTACAAAAGAAAATCATCAAATCACAAAGGAAGACAGCAAGAGAGGAAGAAAGGAGCTACAAAACAGTCAGAAAACAATTGACAAAATGACAACAGGACGTCCTTATTTATCATTAATTCTTTTAAATATAAATGGATTGTACCTCCATCAAAAGACATAGAGTAGCTAACGGATAGATTAAACAAGATCAAAACATATTCTGCCTATAAACGGCTTGCTTTGGCTTAGAGGACACATAGGCTGAAAGTGAAGGGATGGAAAAAGATATTGCATGCAAATGCTAACCAAAAGACAGCAGGAGTGGCCGTACTGATATGAGACAAAATAGAATTTCAGTCAAAAAGTGTCACAAGGGTCAAGAGTCATTATATAATGATAAACAAGCCAATTCTGCAAGGGTATATAACAATTATGTTTTCATATATGTATGTGTTGTGAAATGGACAATGATTACTACAATCAAGCTAATTAACATCTCCATCACCTCACAGTTACCTTTCTTTTTGTGTTAGGACACTTAAGATCTACTTTCTTAGCAAATTTCAAAGAACAGTAGAGTATCATTAACTATAGCCACCATGCTGTACATTAGATCCCTAGTACTTATTCATCCCATGTAACTGAAACTTGGTACCCTTTGAACAACATCTTCTGATTTTCCTCACACCCCCAGCCCCTGGTAAACACCATTCTACTCCCTGCTTCCATGAGTTCACCTTTATTCAACATTTTTTGGATTCAACTTACAGGTAAGTGACATCTTGCAGTATTTGTCTTCTGAATCTGGCTTATTTTACCTGGCATAACGTCCTCTAGCTTCATCCATGTTGTCTCAAATGACAGCATTTCGTTCATTTTAAGGCTGAATAATATTCCACTGCATATATGTTTGCGTGTGTGTGTGTGTGTGTGTGTGTGTCTGTATACACACTGGAACCCTAATGCACTGTTGGTGGGAATGTAAATTGGTACAACCATTATGGAAAACAGTATGGAGGTTCCCTAAAATTTTCTTTAAAAAACAGACCTACCATATGATCCAGCAATCCCATGTCTGAGTATTTATCCAAATGTTCTGAAATCAAGATGCCAAAGAGATACCTGCACTCCTATGTTCATTGCAGCGTTCTCAATAGCCGAGATATGGAAACAACCTAACTGACTCTCAAGAGAGGAACTAATAAAGAAAGTGTGGTGTATATATATATATATAGAATGTATACCATAGTGGTTATGACTAACAATACTGTACTGTATAGTTGAAATTTTGTAAGGGGATATATCGAGCCTAAGTTTTCTCACCAGAAAAAAGAAAAGGTAAGTATGTGACGTGATGGATACATTAATTAACTTGATTGCAGCGATTAGTTCACAATATATAAGTATATGAAATCATCCAGTTGTACACTTAAAATATATTCAATAAAAATAATAAAATAAAAAATTTAAAAGACATAGTATCAGAAACTTTAGCAGAACAATTAGGCAAGAAAAAGAAGTAGAGGGCATGCAAATTGGAAAGGAAGAAGTAAAATATCTGTCTTCACAGATGACATGATCTTATATGTAGAAAACTCTAAAGATTCTAAGAAAGAACAATTGGAACAAGCAAACAAAAGCAGCAAGGATACGGGACGCAAAATCAACATGCAGAAGTCAATTGTGTTTCTATACACTGACAAGGAACAATCCAAAACGAAAATTAAGAAAATAATTCCATTTGCAATAGCATCAGTATGGTAAAATACTTAAGCAAAATTAACCAAAGAAGTGAAAGACTGTTGCACTGAAAGTTTCAAAGCATTTCTGAAAGAAATTAAAGAAGACATAAATAAATGGAAAGGTATCCCATATTCATGAACTGGAAGACTTGACATTTATAAGATGTCAATACTACTCAAAGGAATCCACAGATTTGATGCAACCCTTATCAAAATGCCCACAACTTTATTTTTCAGAAAAAAAATCCCACCCTGCAATTCAGGAATCTCAAGGGACCCAAGCAGCCAAAATAATCTTGAAAAAGAACAACAAAATTGAGAGACTCACAAATACTGATTTTAAATCTTTCTACAAAGCAACAGTAATTAAAACAGTGTGGTACTGGTATAAGGACAGACATACTGACCAACAGAAGAGAACAGAGAGCTCACAAAGAAACCTTTCCATATGTGATCAAATGATTTTTGACAAGGGTGCCAATACCATTTAATAGGGATAGGTGAATCTTTTCAACAAAATGGTGCTGAGAAAACTGGATATCCACATGCAAAAAATGAAGATGGACTCTTACCATACGCCACATACAAAAAGTAACTCAAAATGGAACAAGGACCTACATGTAAGAGCTAAAATTATAAAACTCTTAGAAGAAAACATAGAGGGAATGTTTCATGACATTAGATCTCATGACATTAGATCTAGCAATGTTTTCTTGAATATGTCACCAACAGGACAGACAACAAAAGACATAATATACAAATAGGGCTTTATTATAAAATTAAAAACCTTTGTGCCTCAAAAGGCACTATCGACAAAGTGAAAAGGTAACCCTCAGAAGGGGAGAAAATATTTGCAAATCATAAATCTGACAAAGGTCAATATTCTGACTATTTAAAGTGCTCCTACAACTCAGCTGCAAAAGACCCCAACGAATCCAATTTAAAAAGGAGCAAAGGAGTTGAATAGACATTTCTTCAAAGAAGATATATAGATATCCAATAAGCACATGAAAAGATGCTCAACATCAGCAATCATTAGGGAAAGGCAAATCAAAACCACAATGATGAACCACTTCACAGTCATTGGGACGGCTATTATCCCCCCAAAATAACAATAACAGAAAATAACAAGTGCTGATGAGGATGTGGGAAAACGGATAACCTTGAGCATTGCTGGTGGGAATTTAAAATGGTGGATCCACTACTGAACAAAGCATGGCAATTCAAAAGAATGACACAAGATGATCCAGTAATTCCACTTTTAGGTATATATTCAAAAGTATTAAAATCAGAAACTCTAACAGATATTTGTGCACAAGTGTTCATAGCAGCATTATTCACGATAGCCAAAAAATGAAAATAACCAAATTTCCATCTATGGATGAACAGATGAACAAAACGTGGCATATACACACAGCAGAATAATATTCTGCGTTAAAAAGGAATGAGGCAGCCGCCCCAGTGGTAGAGCGGTTAAGTGCGCACGTTCCGCTCTGGCGGCCGGGGGTTCGCTGGTTGGGATCCCGGGTGCGGACACGGCACCGCTTGGCAAGCCTTGCTGTGGCAGGCGTCCCACATATAAAGCAGAGGAAGATGCGCACCGATGTTAGCTCAGGCCCAGTCATCCTAAGCCAAAAAGAGGAGGATTGGCAGCGGACGTTAGCTCAGGGCTAATCTTCCTCAAAAAAAAAAAAAAAAAAAAAGGAATGGGATTCTGATACATGTTACAACGTGAATTATCCTTGAAAATGTTATGCTACGGAAAATAAGCCAGACACAAAAGGACAAATAATGTATGATTCGACTTGCGTAAGATACGTAGAATAGTAAAATCAATGGCTAGAGAGAGGAGACTAGTGGTTACCAGGGGCTGGAGGGAGGTGTGGTTGGGGGGTTACTGTTTAATGTGTACAGACTTTCAGTTTGAGATAATGAAAAAGTTATGGAAATGGATAGTGGTGATGGTTTCACCTCAATGTGAATGTTTTTAATGCCACTGAACTATACACTAGAAAATGGTTAAAATTGCAAACTTTATGTCATGTACATTCTGCCACGTTAAAACAAAGTTTGAGTCCCTTCCTTTCCCCCAAATTTCTCAGTACAAGCAGAGTTTTCATTAAAGTTGCTGAGATTAGGGTAGATGGAGAGTGGCGAACACGTGACATGGAAGCGTGAGTAAGCATCCCACCAGTAAGAAAGGCTTTGCATTTATTTTCACTTTCAGCTGTCCTGTGGTGGGCCAAGCTCAGCTAAATGAAATTCGTTTTTCGTTCCACCCAAAGTTCTTCTATCTTCTTATTGACACTATCTAACTTATCTTGGGGGCCCCTTGATTCAGCAGTGACAGCCATGTTGCCTTTTGAGTGGGGCTGCAGGGCTTGCTGCCCTCTTATCATGGCAACATCCTTTCCTCCTCTCCCACGGAGGGGAGTGAGCATCAAGCAAAGAACCACTCATTGCAGCTTGTTCCAACCCTACCTCTTACCACTCTGTCTCTAAGCATTCATTAACAGGCAGGACAGTTGGGGACCTTTAAGCACCCTCACGCGCCACCCGGGATGAGAACATTCGATACCAGATCCTGGGGAGCTTTCTTGTATCCTCTAACCCAGGACAAAAGCCCTTGTCATTTCTTCTTTGTCAACATCCTACTGCTGTCATCCAAACTTTCAAGAACTATGAAGGGTGTGTGATTTTGCTCTACTTGCAAGTTAAAAGTTAGCCTGCCATGGTTTCATAGATGCTGGAGAAGACATGAGACTGTTACAGGCTCTTACCACCAGCCCTGATATCAGTTCCCCTACACTGAACCCAGCATATATGGGGTTAGAAACCTACCACCCCCTTTCCTGCTTCTCTAGCTCCACTTATATGTAAATACCTGTTTCCTTAACCTTTGACTCCTTGAGCTCCGCAACTAAATAGGAGTTACAAATTGTTAACAGTCCAGGTGGCCTGGAGTTGGAGGCACACTAAAGTTTAGCTAATCATGTGTCCTTGAAGTCTGCCAGGAAAGCTGCTGTCTCAAGAATATCAAAGGGCGGAGGCTTCCCAGACCTCAACTCCTCGACTCCTGGCGCTGGAACCCTCCTCAAACAGGAAGACAAGAAGGCGGCAAAGGATGCCCAGCCCACCTGCCATCCTCCTATCTCACCAGCCCCACGCCCCCCACCTAGCTACAAGCAGCCTCTCAAGGCCAAACGCAGGCTGGTGGGAAAATGCTGGGCTGCACAGCTACATGCGCCTCCTCCCATACCCAAAATCCCAAATAAAAATCCCTACCCGTTCCTTATCGGGGAGCTAGCAATTTTGAGACATGAGCCCTTGCTTTGCTCCCTGTGCCTGGCACAGTAAAGACTTTCTGCTGGGAGCCGTGGCTACATCATTTGTTCGGCTGTTTGACAGGGTCCAGCCGATTAACGCCTAGGGGTGCAGGGTCGCCCCTTGGTGAACAATAACCGGCCAGCCCCTCACATAGTTCTGAAACCTGTGCTGCTTCTAATTGCCCTTCATTCCTTTTCCTTTCTTAACCTCCAGTTTTCACTCCTTTGGGTGGCTGCTTGGGAGGCACTACCTCCTGGGAAAATTAGATATAGTAAGAGAATGTGACCACCTGCAGGTAACTTTCAAGATATTTTTCAGTTAATTATTGGAGGAGCACACAGTCCCATTTGAGACAATCAGAAAGGAATCCTGCCCAGATAAGATGTCGAATTAGGTTTATGGCCTCTGTCTGGTTAATGTTTCCTTCTCCCTCCAGTTCTTTGTCTAAATATATATGCATCGTCCTTCTAAGTTTGTTGGTTAATTGGATGATCAAGAAGTATCTATATATTATTCTTGACCTTCTGCTTTCTGTTAAAATGTTTTAGAGGTTTTCTCCTAAAAGCAATAAATAATAAATAATTGATGAGTAGAAGGGCCGAGGGGTGCAGGGATGCCCCTCGGTGAAGAATGGCCGGCCGACACCCCTGATATTTTCTGAATTATATGCATGCTTTCTAGCAAGGTTATGTCTATACTTTTTTCTGTTTTTTATTCTTGAAGATATATAGTTTAGCTTAGCTTTTCAGCCCTTTACTTTACTAACAAAGTGATACTTTCTACGGCAGTGTGCTTAAGGGACTGTTAGCTCCACAATCAAAAAGACAAAGGAATGCTTCCACCCCCTAAAGGGCGCGAAAAAGTAAAGATGTTTAACTGCCCGCTGAGAATGCAGATAGCCCTGGGGATAAGACACCCTGGAGTCGCCTTTTGTTCCCATTAACCATCTACACTAATGGCGTAAATGATTGAGGGAGGCAGGGATGGCTCCACCAGGATGTAACCAGACGGACTGCTGTCCTGTCCGGAGGCCTGGACCTTCTCTCTGTGATTTAACTTTACCATGAATTACAACAGATGCCTAGGTACCTATCTCTTTTTGCTTAGAGACAACAAACACTAGTTAATTGCGGAGAAGACTACCATTAACCTTATGCTCTATAGAATAGAATGCTAATAAATATTCTTGTGCTCGTTTTTTTACTTCCTTATCTCTCTGAGAATATTTGTAGAACCATTTCTGTACTAATCCTGAAAAATATATAAATGACACTTGTGCACCGTAAAGTCGGACTTGCTAACACCAACCCAAGTCTCACGTCCCCTTTATTTTCCCCTCATTGCGCCGACGCCGTCCATCCCTCAGGAACCTGGACTCCGCCGGGGCGGGACCCCGGCAACTTTCCTCTTCCACTCAAGACGCTGTTCTCGTTACTTGGATTGGCATCAGGTTCAGGGACCGAACTTTCGGTGACAAGACTTCTGGGTCAGAGGAGAAGGAATTTATTGCTCACAGAACAGCAGCAAGCATGAGCTGTATGTTTGTGCTGTTTCCTCCCCCAAATCCCACACAGCTGACGCTGAGTAGCCCAGGTGAAAACTGTGCACACAGTGGGTTTGCATCACAGATGAGGAATCCTGAGATCAGGAAAACCCAATCTTTTATAATGGGACGGCTAGCAATCATGCCTAACCATTCCCGCAGGGGGAGTCCTGGTCTTCATTAACCTGGACAGCAAAAGAATCTGTCCTCTGCCCTGGAGCGAAACATTATCTAAGTGCCTTCTAAGACGGTTCCCTAAAAGTCAAAGTCCTGGAAAATATAGCCCGGTACAGAAAAACAGGCAGACATGTGAGAAGCTCATGGAGAGTTGCCGCCTAACACCATTATTATTTGCTTATATTATAGTTGAGAGTCAAAAGGTAATCAGGAGTTGAGCTGGGTTTTGCTTTTGTTGATGACGCGATTATCTTTGGTGCACCACAGCCTTCAGATTCCTCTAGTGTTACTTTGTTCTTACGGGCTTGATTGGGTGACACAGGTTGGTTTGTTGTTGTTGCTTTTTCAGTGTTCCCCCTCCATCTTCCACTTTCAGCCGTCCCTGTATGCCTGCACCACAGACAGGGTCTGTTTCCTCACTCTCACACCACCCCCAGGAGGAAACTTGTGTCGCTTTTCATGTGGTGCCTGTAGCCCGATGGTAGTAGGCAGGGTTTTCCTCCATGCTCTTGGTCCAGGCTCAGACTTTTTCCCCAGCTTTGCTGAGGTGAGATGGACAAACAAAAATTGTACATATTTAAGGTGTACAACATGATGTTTTGATATATGTATACACTGTGAAATGATTACTACAACCAAGCTAATTTACGTATCAGTCGGCTCTCAGTTAACCTTTTTTTTTTTTTTTTTGTGGTGAGAACACTAGAGATTTACTCTCTTAGCAAATTACAAGTATACAATACATTATTTACAACTGTAGTCACCATCCTGTACATCAGGTCTCCAGAACTTATTCATCTTATAACTGAAAGTTTGTACCCTTTGACTGATATCGCCCCGCTTCACCCAAACGCCGAGCCTCTCATAACCGCCATTACCAGAGCAGAATGGGTCCAATTTTTTTTAAAGGTTCTGCATATAAGATTTTACCAAGAATGAGTTTAATTTGTTTTTAGATTCTACATATAAGTGAGATCATACAGTATTTGTCTTTCTGCAAAATGTCTTCCAAGTTCAACCATGTTGTCACAAATGACAGCATTTCCTTCTTTTAAAAGGCTTTATAATGTTCGTATGTCTATCACATTTTCTTTATCCATTCATCTGTCAATGGACCCTTAGGTTGTTTCCAGTTAGGGTGCCGTGAATAATGCTGCAGTGAACGTGGGAATGCAGATGTTCAGGTACTGATTCGTCAGTTGCGGAAATACGTCCAGAAGTGGATTTGCTGGATCATACGATAGTTGTATTTTTAAATCTTAAAGAAACTTCCTTACTGTTTCCCACAATGGCTGTACCAATTTACATTCCCACCAACGGTGTATTAGGGTTCCCTTTTCTCCACATCCTCAGCAAAACTTGCTGTCTCTAGTTATTTTCATAAAAGTCATTCTAACAGGCATGAGGTGATATCCCATTGTGGTTTTGACTTGCTGTTCCCTGATGAGGTGAGGACCTTTTCATGCACCTGTGGGCCATTTGTATGTCTTCTTTAAAAGAAAAGTCTGTTCTGGTCCTTTGCCCTTAAAAATGTTAAAAAACTTAGGTTATTTGGGGCTTTTTGCTGTTGACTTGTACGTTCTTTACAAATTTTGGATGTCAACCTCTTATCAGATAAATGGTTTGCAAATATTTTCTCCCATTCTGCAGGCTGCCTTTCCATTTTGTTAATTCTTTCCTTTGCTGTGCAGAAGCTTTTTAGTTTGATGTAGTCCCATTTGTTTATTTTTGCTGTTGTTGCCTGTGCCTGTGCCTTTGCTGTCAAAAAAATCATTGCCAAGACCACCGTCAAGGAGGTTTTCCCGTGTGTTTTCTTCTAGGAATTTTACAGTTTGAGGGCTTATGCTTAAGTCTTTAATCCATTTTGAGTTGATTTTTGTGTATGGTGCCCAAGATAAGGGTCCAATTTCATTCTTTGCATGTGGATATCCACTTTTAACAACACTATTTACTGAAGAGATTATCTTTTCCCCGTTGTGTGTTTTTGGCCCTTCGTTGAAAATTAGTTGACCTTATATGCGTGTGTGTTTCTGGACTCTCAATTCTGTACCGTTGGTCTGTGTTTCTGTTTTTATGCCAGTGCCATACTGTTTTGATCACTATAGTTTTGTAATATAATTTGTAATCAGGAAGTTTGATGACTCCAGTTTTGTTCTTCTTGCTCAAGATTGCTTTAGCTATTTGGAATCTTGTGGTTCCATACAAGTTTGAGCATTGTCTTTGTATTTCTGTGAAAAATGCCGTTGGAATTGTGATAGGGATTGCATTGAACCTGTAGATTGCTTTGGGCAGAACCGACCTTTAAACGATATTTTTCTTTCAATCTGTGAACATGGGATGTTTTTCCATTTATTCGTGTCTTCCTCAATATCTTTCATCAATGTTTTGTAGTTTTCAGTGTACAGATCTTTCACCTCCTCGGTTAATATTTTTTCTAAGTGTTTTGTTCTTTTTGATGCTGTTGTAAATGGGATTGTTCCCTGTTACAGATAGTTTGTGGTTAGCGTATGGAAAGTGTGGCTGAATTTTGAATGTTAGCAAGAGCTAACACTTCAGGGTCCTCAGTGGTGAAAGGTATGGAGGGTCTCTGGGGGCTGTTGAGGTCCTCAGTGGTGAAGGCGGCTGGGGTCCTCTGCAGAGCAGGCCACTGGGGACTGTGTCCTCCCCTGCCACATGGCTGATACCAATAGCCCCTGCCCTTCTTTATTCCTAGATGTCTCCAGACATCTCACTCTGCCGGTCTTCCCAGCGACCTGGGTGGGGTCAAACTGAAGCAGATCCCTCATGCAGTGCCCTGAAAGGCTGGGGAAGCTGGTCGTTCAACCTGCTCTTCTTTTCCCTGCGAAGGGAGCTCTCTGGCTGGGGAGTTCCCTCTCGACACTGAGCAGCACTGCTCTGGGGGATGAGATGATGCAGGCAAAATGAAACTGTTCTTCCTACCCTTTGCGTGTGGTTATTCTCAGGTTTGTTGCCCCAGCATGTTGCTGCAGCTCCTTAAGTGGACTCCTGAGTTCTCCCAGAGCTATGTTGGCTCGTGGATAGCTGTCTAATTGTTGCTTTTATAGGAGAATGGAGTCTGGGATCTCCTACTCTGCCGTCTTGCTGACATCTCGCCCAAGCTCAGTCTCAAGCAGGCCCTATGTGCCTGTGTTCCCGGGGTTGGGCCCTCTCAGCATTCCCATCTCTCCCCCGTTTGGTAGCCTAACTCTGCCTTGTATTTGCGATTGACTGTGCAGAAGAGTGTTTCCCTCCTCCGCCTCCTCGGTGGTAGGAAATTTCTAATGTTATTGGTAAACGATAATGAGCCCTGGCCTTTTTCCTGCATCTCATCTAATGGTAGAGGGTTCTTTTCTTCTGCCTTTCCCATGACAATGATGTGTTTTTACCTGTGACGTGTTGGTGATAAAGTTTGCTTAATGCTTTTGATTCACATGAGAGAAGGGTATGGACAGGGGTTGAAGATTCGTGATTTTTCTGCAGCAATGGCTTATCCTCTCCAGCAAGCTTGCACCACTCAGGAGGGCTCTCTGTGATCTCCTACCCTGTTCACAATCTCTCTTGCGGGTACCAAGTAGAGGTGCATGGGTGAGAGCTTGCAAATGACTGTGAACTCCCTTTCTGTCTGGCGCTCTCAGGGGTTTTATACTGTCAAACGAGCTAACCCTTGATCTTTAGTAATTCATTAAAAATGTTAGCTAAGTTCTTTTAGCCTGCTTGTATGGGTGGCTAGTGTTCCTTCTTCCTGTGTTGTGTCAAAAGCCCATGCACCCAGTCTTTTCCTGGAGAGACCTGACCCTCCTTGGAATTCAGTCTACTTGGTTGCCCTATAATGACTTCAGCTCTCTGATGGGGTCAAGTAAAATGAATGTGCAGCTTCTTTGGCTTTTTCTCCTTGATAGGGTGGGAATGATGCTCTTTCCAGCTTTCTGCAGCTTACACGAAAGTGGAACTCCTCACTCTGAAGCTTCCTTCTCTTTGAGACTCTCTTACTCTACTTTATTGCTTTAATGGGAAGTAATGTAGCAGTTCTAGTTACCCAACGAAATGTGCTTTTATAAATGAGTTCTAAGTAATCAGGCCTCCCACAGGAAACAAAATGAATTCCTGGGCTTCTGTCAGTCTGTGTTTGTGACCCTAACAAATAGTAATAGAGGACTTCTGTGTAAAAATAGCAGTCAGTTCTTTGAATGTCTTACGATATCTTCCAAAGTTTTTTTTTTTTTAACTTTTTATTAAGATTGTGGTAGTTTACAACCTTGTGGAATTTCAGTTGTACGTTATTGTCAGTCATGTTGCAGGTGCACCACTTCACCCTTTGTGCCCTCCCCCCACCCCCTCTTTCCCCTGGTAACCACCAATCAGTTCTCTTTGTATACATGTTTAACTTCCACCTATGAGTGGAGTCATACAGAGTTCGTCTTTCTCTATCTGGCTTATTTCACTTAACATAATACCCTCAAGGTCCATCCATGTTGTTGTGAATGGGACAATTTTATCCTTTTTTATGGCTGAGTAGTATTCCACTGTATATATATATACACCATATCTTCTTTATCCAATCATCAGTTGCTGGTCACTTAGGTTGCTTCCACGTCTTGGCTATTGTAAATAATGCTGCGATGAACATATGGGTGCACGGGACTTTTGGAATTGCCAATTTCAAGGTCTTTGGATAGATACCCAGTAGTGGGATGGCTGGGTCATATGGTATTTCTATTTTTAATTTTTTGAGAAATATCCATGCTGTTTTCCATAGTGGCTGCACCAGTTTGCATTCCCACCATCCAAAATTATTTTTAATGATCCTCTATCTGACAAATCATTTAGATCATTCTTCCAATCTGCTGAAAGCAAAGAATTGGGAACCACCAATCTTGCAAAAGAAATGTCTAATCATGTCATTCATGTTGTCAACAATGCACCAATAATGTTAGTAATCACTCCTCTGCTTAGTGCTATAGAAGTTTTCACCTCTATTGTGGTTTCTAAGGGAAAGAAAAGGCAAGGCAGGTTCGATAGGTTTAGGATTAGCTAGTTTGAGTATTTTCAGCGGGCACTGGGGCATATGGCTTGTCCCTGGTGGTCTGGTACCTGTGCGTGGGGTGATAAGGGCAGGGGAATAGTAGCCCAGAGGGTAAGAGCCCTGGGAGAGCCCATGAAGAAAGTGATTGGGGGGTCAGGGTTCTGTCTGGGTTGGTGTGCATGAGAAAGGCCTGCTCACAGGCAAGTAGTTTACTATCTCTAGGAATTCCCTAGCCTTGGGAGGGGCAGTCTCTCCAGTGTCAGCAAGTCCCCAGATGTCAAAACATCACAAAATACAGAAAATAAAAGGGCGTGATTAATACAGAAACTAAACAGAAACAGCCTCTGCCTGCATGGAGCTAGCGGTCTAGCGCCATGTTGTCCAACAGAAACATAAAATGAGCCACATCAAAAATAAATAAATAAATAAAAACCAAAAGGAAACGTCAAAAGCAACAGGTGAATTTAATTGTAATAGTTATTTTATTTAACACAAAAGTAAAAACAAATTATAATTTCAGCATGGAAACAATATAAGTAAATTAATTTTATACTTTTTAGTAAGTCTTTGAAACACAGTGCATTCTTTCAACGTGTAAGCAATATGAACAGATGATCAATTCTGCATTCTTTTTTTCTTATAGAGCCTTTGTGCTATCGTTTCAACAAAACACAATAATGCCATGTGTTATCATTTCAACAAAGAAACAACATACACAATTCATTTATTACTTATTTTAACGTTTGTCTTTCTAAGTCAGAAATGCAGTGTGTTATCACAAAATGGAAATAAGAACAAATTATTAACTACATTAATGAATAATTACTTTTTACATCCTTTTCTCTAAGTCTTTGAAATGTAGTTTGTTACCACTGCAAGGTGTAAGCAATAAGAAAAAATAATTTTAAATTATTTCTTTCCTGAGTCATTGAAATGAGTGTGTTATCATTTCAACATGGAAACAATATAAACATATCATTAATTACTTTTACGTTCTTCTCGCACACTAAGTCTTTAAAATGCAGTCTGTTTCCATTTAAACAGGAAAATACAATATACAAACTATTAATTATTTTCCCTTCTTTTTTGGGTACTAAGTCATTGAAACTCAGTACGTTATCATTTCAACACGTAAGCAATAGGAACAAACTATCAATTAATTTTACATTCTTTTTTCCCAATAGGTCTTTGAAATGCAATGTTTTATCATTTTGACATGTAAACATACAAACAGATCATTAATTAGTTATTTTAACGTTTTTTCCTTAAAAGTCTTCGAAATGCAGTGCTATCGTTTCAACACGTAAACAACATAAGCAACTTCATTTACATTCTTTCTTCTTTACTGTCTTTGACATGCAGTACGTCATCACTTCAACATGTAAACAATGTAAATAAATTACCAGGGATTCTACTTCGTTTGTTTCTTACTAAGCCTGGGATGTACAGCGTGCACTTAACACTTAAGAGTACATGACATTTCAGAGTAGCCCCACTTCTAGTGCTCAGTAGCCACATATGGCGAGTGTGTCCCACACGGAACAGTGCAACTCTAGTGGAAGAGCAGAGGGAGTAAATCCATAAGGAATGGTGTAGACCATGAAGGAAACGTACATGGTACATTAAGAGAGAGCAACAGCAGAGTAAAGCTACTTAAGTAAGGAAGTAAGAGAAAATCTATCTGAGGAGGTAAACATTTAAGCCATGACCTGAGGGTTGAGCAGCTATCCAACAGCATCAAGAGGCCAGCATGGATTGAGCACAGTATGTAACGGAAAAAGCGAAAAGCAGCTGGAGTTTGGGGGAAGAAATAATTTTCCTAAATGCCCTAAGAAAGAGTGGAGAAACTGAAAAATCACAGGAACATGTGTACTGTGAGTGGTTTGAGATCAGGGACTTTATTTTTCTTAGCACGTGAAACAGTATCTACATCGGAACAGATACTCAGCGAATGTATGTGAGATAAGGAATAACTGAGCCAGGGGTCTGAGACCTGAGAAAGCGGGCAGCCACAGGTTGATGAAGACACCAGTAGGTAGTGGGCAAAGTTTGTTTCCTTTTACTTGCATTTGGTTTCTCATAAGCAACCTAAGGCGATCATAACTACAAGATGTTTGCAGAACCCTAGAGGGCAAAGTTATCGGCTTCAACCGCTACCACATCCAGGAAGAGTTCCAATTGATCTGACTTGTGTCAAGTGCCCCTAAGTGGATAAACGGGCCAATCAGTGTGGACAGGGAGGTGATGTACCATGACCAGGTTACCTTACGTCACATACCCAACGCTGGGGTTAGTCACCAGAAGAGGATGTCGAGGGCCAGGGGCAAGAGATCCACAGGGCCTTTCAAATTCCTCTATTTTTTTTCAGAGTTCCTCTTTTATAGAGGTCCACTACTCAGTCAACCTTCCTATCCCCGGTTTCCTGGAACAGTAGAATTTTATATACGTGTCTCCACAAACTTGGGCTTCAGGAAAAACAGTGAGTGCTTGAATGGCCACACTTGAGTGTTGAAACAGCTCCTTGTACTGTGGAAATCACTCAGCACAAGTGGTCCAGGTCATGTCGTCCCGCTGTACCGCCTGCAGCATTGCCTTCACCTGGGCCTGCACTTCGGCAAGTTTCCGTGGGTCCAAAGTGCCACGAAAATTCCACTGTTCATAGCAATGGACAGGCACAGGATAAACTACATGCTTCAGCTCCATCAAGGATGCCAAGTGCTGCAGAAGGCTCGTGAGCACAGGCATCGTAATGGGGTTGAAGGCAAAGCTAAGGACACGGAGATGGGAACATTGGCTCAGGGCTGGGAGGACAGCAGAGAGAGCAGAGTCAGTTATCAGGCAATTACTCATCTCCAGATGCTGCAGGGTGCCTGAGACCTTCTCCAGCAGAGTCTGGAAGGGCTCATAATCTTCCGAGAATATCTGGTTGTCACTGAGATTCAACAGCCTTAGGTGGGTGGCCTGAGAGCTCTGGGACAGGACAGTGACATCTCTGTCAGACAGGCCACAGAGAGGTAGACACAATGTATCCAACTGAGGCGGCAGAACTCTATACAGAGAAAAAAGAAAGGTTATTTCAGAAGAATGAGGATTGGAGCAGGGCAGCCAGCCCTGAATGAAACGTACCTAAGGCTCTAGAATAAACTAATTTGCACATATTTTGCAACAGTGGTTAATCATGTGGGCTTGGAAATCAGACTTAAGAGACTTGTGATGCTGAGGAAGTTACTTTTCCACTCTGAGATAATACAGGTTTTTAAGCTTTAAAATGTGTATAAAGGTAATTATTATACAGGGTTGTGGAAAAGATTAAGTGAAAAAAATTGGATGCACTTAGGATTTATGACCTAATCCATGGTGAATCCTGTTCACTTATTTAGTGGGGATGGGTCTGGGAAAGCAGCCAACTGTGGGTTCCCTTTGACTAGTTCCCAGATGACAAGTTCTCCATTCAGGGTCTAAGCCTTGGGGAAAATACAGGAGCAAAGCGAGTGGGCAGTGTTAGCTACTGTGGCCAGTCCATGGGGATGTGCATCGGCGCTACAGCATAGAGCGTTTCTCCATCTGAATGCCTCCCCTTCCTCTCTAGAGAGCTGTAAACTCCAACAGCAGAAGGACTGAGTCTTCTTCACCAGTACATTCACAGACTTATCACAGTGTCCGCACATGGTCGACTGAGTGACTGACTGAATGAAAGGATGAGCACGACTTCCTTTTCTAATCTTGTCTTTCCCCTCACCATGAGGTACCCCTCTCTAGCCTGGCCAGTTTCAAACTCCCAGCAGTGCCCCTGCTGAGGTGGAAGGAGAAATAGGTGACAAGGAGCTCAGGAATATCCAAGCATGGTCTCTTCTCCTCTTTTAACCATGGGGTGGTTCAGGGAACCCAGGTTCCTTCCCACTCCCTCACCTGAGCAGTTTGTGCAGTTGATCAGTGAGGTGGAAGAAAGACAAGATGAGCTTCTGGAGGTTGTCCAGCCGCCCAAGCCGGTTGAGAAAAGTTCTGAAGTTTTTCCTCTGACAAGATTTAAAGGCGATGTTATACAGACTAAGGCTGTCCAGGTGGATCGTCCGAGCCAAAAGGGTGGTGACTTCACTCAGATCTGCCTCACCCACATCCAGGTGATCAACGCATCCCAGATCCAGAAACTGCAGGATACTTCTGTGGGCAGACATTTTATCAATCTGCAAACCTCTGCAGCAGAGGTGCAAGGACCCAACGCTCTGCTCAACCTTACTCCGAAGGAAAGAAAGAAATTGCTTTGCTCTCAAGGTATCACTGAGGGAAAGGTCCACTAACAATTCCATGGGTTCCTGGGCTGACTGAAGCTCAGACTCTGAATTAACAATTCCAAGGCACCTGACACCATGCCGGGCTTCTTCTAGTTTAAGGATAGAGTGACGAGAATAAATACAACACTGAAAACAGAAAGGGAATGTGGTCCCGGTCTCCAAGCATGTTGTCTCACAGTCCAGGTCCTGCCTTAAATCTAGGATCCTCAGTTTTGGCCCCCTGTAAGGAGAGGAGGAGACAGAACACATGAGAGGTAGACAACTTGAATATCATCCAGCAAGTTCAATGATGGGAAGCAGGAAGGAACTCTTTATCCCCAGTTGTCATTCCACATACCATTCACCAAGAAGTTCTTTCCACACAAATTTAGCATCTTTTATTCTTTTTCCCACACTTTCTTTACCTCTGGTCCTCCACAGTCTCAATACCCATGTCCTTCTTCTTACTCAGGAGGTAAATCCAACCACAGTATCCTCAATCACCTCTATTCTATAATCAACTCTGTAAGACACTGGAGTCCCTAAGGTGACCCCAAGTGTTGGAACAATAGGCCCACAGAGATCCTCAGCATTCACCATTGGCTACTTTCGGGAGACTGTTAGGTATTCCCTGCCCCAGGCTCCAGCATACCCTCCTGCTGACTCACAATGTCCCTATCAGCTATAGTCTTACCAAGAGGAAGGGCTCCGGACAGGGGGGATCTGCAGACCATCAATCACGGCTTCCACGATTTCGTAGTATGACTCTCGTACACTCAAGGTCCCAACATGGAGACAGCGAAAGGGCCAAACCCTCACCATTGCCGTTAGTATCTTCTTATGCCCACCCAAGAAGGCAGCAATGAACAATGGAACAAAGAGTTCTCTTGGGAGTTCTTCCAGGGCACGGATAGCTGCAGGCTCATTACTCAGCAGACTCCTTGCAGCAAGCTCGAGCAGTGTGGCTGTGGCCTTTTGGTGCATCTTTGTAAACCTGCTTCGGGGTGCAGAATATTTAGAAATCCCGAGAAGACACCTACAATCTCTTGTTTGCCTCCAAGGTTAGCAATGGACAAAATATTTATCGAATAAATATATAGTGAATCAGACGGCCACCTCAGATGACCTCTACTATAAAAATAGACTTGTGTGTGTGCCTAAGCATATATGTGCATACACATACACACATACATAAATTTACGTAAGATAAAATGCCATGAGAAATCAGAGGTAAGCTAGCAGAAGACAACGTTGACCACCTAGCTGCCTTCCTCCCAACATTTCCTCCCCAAAGACTACAAACCAAGAAGAAGGAAAATGTAAACCTACATAAAATCCACACCCTCATCATTGCTTTAAAATGGAGAGAATGCCAAAAGTTAAAAATAAATGTGAGGAAAAAAAGAAAAATCATGAATTCCTGGCATACAATCTGTCACATCCCCATCACTAGGCTCTGTGGCAAAGCAAAGACAAACCAAGAAAAGCCACAAGACCCGCAGAGTGAGGAAGATGGTGAGGGGCTTAAAGCTGATCTAAAACTACAGCAGAATGACTAAGCACGGAATAAGTCTGAAAATATTAAAAAGGTGTCTTGGAAGATGAGAGCAGGGACTACAGGGAAGGGATTCCAAAATAGGAACACTGAAAGGGGTAGGGATGATTTAAGGTGCAGTCTTTGAAAGACATAACTTCTAGGAAAGAATAAAGGCAAAGAGGAAGGGAGAAGTATCTTTCGGCATTTAGGTAATGATGGGGAAAGGAAACAAAAAGGAAAAATTAAGGATCTTGCAAGACTAAGAGAGCCACAAAATCAGAGCACTCACAACTTCTCCCTCCATCACCAAAACCACCCAAAACAATGAATAAAAGAACTGGACTTTGCTATACTGGCAGGAAATGACATCATTAAACTAGGAATCCCCTGAAACAACCCAATTTCATACAAACGAACAAAAGGAAGGGGAATACCACAGAAAAACATGGCAAAAAAAAAAAAAGACAAGGAAGCAAAATTTCACACATATTTAACAACCACAAAGCAGGAGACTGTAAGTCAACACTCCAAACAGAATTAATTATACTCAAGCAAGCATTCGAGGATATGAAACCTACCTGGAATCAGAATATTTGTAAAAATCTAAAAAGAGAAATGGACTAAAAAGAAAGTCTGAAGTAAAGGTTTTATATCCAGCTGGGCTGTGCCTCAAATATCACAGCCTACAGAAAAACAGTTTTTCAACACAGAGGAACTTAGGAAATTCTGTACGCCTCAGCCCTGCCTGAGGAATCTACTAGAGCAGTGGTCTGCAAACTGTGGCCCATTGTGCCAAATCTAGTCCACTCCTTGATTTTGTAAATATAGTTTTATTGGAACAAAACCGTGACCAATCATTTACATACTGTGCATGGATGCTTTTGCACTACAATGGCAAAGTTGAGTAGTTGTGACAGAGGCACTGTGGCCCACAAACCTAAAATATTTTCTGTCTGTTTCTTTACAGAACGTTTGCTAGGTAATCTGAAAGATGAACCGGGATTGTGATCCCCCATGCAATGACAGAAAAACTTCACCAAAATATCTGATGGTGAGCACTTTACACCTAATACTAAAATCAAGGTGGAGGAAAGGGAGGAAGACTAACGTACAAATGCTTTATGTTGTGAAAAAAACATAAATTGCGCCACTAAAAATGAGAGAAAGGAGAGGAGTAGAAGAAAACAGAATAAAATTTTTGTCATAGCTCAGTAGGCGAGTGTTAAATGACACTGGGGACAAAAAACACAACGAATGGACCACATAGTAAAGTGTTAAGAAAACAGGGGGTTAAGGATGATTTTTAAAAAAGCATTAAACAGGACAAAGAACATGTCTTAACGATAAAAGCCAAGATTCACAAGGAAGATATAACACCTAGGAATATCTACGCACCAAATAACACAGCACCCACCTCTCTAAAGCAAAAGGGCAAGGAGATTTAGATAAAAACACGGGAATTGTAGGAGTACACCAATCTCGGTACAAGACAGATTAAGTGATATAAAAGAAGACTAGGGATATAGAAAATCTAAAGAACATAATCAATAAGGCAAACTACACACACACACACACACACACACAGACATTCTGAAACTAGAGAATACATTTTCTTGGCAAAAATCGATCATAATTGTCACACAGAAATGACCTCATTAATTTCCATCAAGTAGAAATATCACAAACAATCCTCTGTAATCACAATGCAAAAAAAGTTAACATTACTAACACAGACCGAAAAAGGAAAGGCCTTTCTACCTGGAAAGTTTTTAAAAGCCTCTGCCAAAAAATGTTGAGTTAAAGAGGAGACACAAACTGCAGCTGTAGAAATTTTTTTAAAAGAATGAAAAGCTACACATCAGAATCTATGGGATACATTTAAATCGGTGATCAGAGGCAAAATCAGAGTACTAAATACTTCTATGAGTAAAAATGAAAGAAGGAAAATAAATGAATTAAAGTATGGCCTCAGAAAACTGAAAAAGAAAAAGAACGAAGTAAAGCAGGGGAAAGAAATAATAAATATATAAGCAGAAATGAAGGAGATATAGGATAGAGAAACAAATGAAAATCTTGTTTTTTAAAATAGACAAGCCACTAGCTAGCTTGATAAAGGAAGAAAGAGATCACAAATACACAAAGTAATAAATGACAAAAGATAACCATTCAAACAGAGAAAAGAAAATAAAAGAGATTAGTTTGCAAACCTCTATGCAAATAAATTTGAAAATCTACACGAAGTAGATAATTTCCTGGAGAAATACACATGGCCACAATTCTACTTCTAGTGTTAGAAAGCTGAAATTAGCCAATTTTCATAGAAAAAATAAAGTAAGTTATTAAGGAATTACCCCCAAGACGCATCTCACTCGGATGGTTTTACAGGTGAATGCTGGTAAATCATCAAAGATCGGATACCACCAATGCTCTATAAATTATTCAAGAGTATTAAAAAGGAGGGAAAATTTCCTAACTCCCTTTATGAAGCAAGTATGACACTGGCCGGTCAAGTGTAGATACAAAAATACTAAATAAAATATTAGCAAACACCCAACAATACATTTAGAAATTAATATACTGTGACCAAGTGAGATTTATCCCATTAATAAAAGGTTGGTTCTACGTTAGGAATTCCATTGATATCATTCACCACGGTAATAGAGTTAAGGTCAAATATCACATGATTACCACCATAGATGCTGAACAAACCTTTGGAAAAATTCAATACCCATTCATGTTAAGGAAAAAAGAAAAACCTCAACAAAATATGAATCAGAGGATGCTTTCTTAACACGAGAAAAGATATATCATTAATTCCTAATGCCAGTATTTTACTTAATGGGAGACCACTAGCGGTTTTCCACTAAGGTTGGGGACAAGGAGAGTGTGCCCAGTATTTCGTTCCTATTCAGTCTTGTACTATAAGTATGAGTCAGTTGACTACAGAAATCCATAAGATTTATAAGACCGCATAACAAAAAGTAAAGCCATCTCTCTGTGCAGATGATATTATAGTATATCTGAAAAGCCCTATAGAAACAATGACAAATCAACTGAATCAAAGAAATCAGTAAGGAAAACAGACATAAAGTTAACATACAAAAATCAGTAGTCTTTGGACACACACAGAAACCACTTGGAGAACACATTGATAGAGAAAATCCCATAGACGATAGCAACAAAGAAGATTAAATGCGTAGGAATAAACTTAATCAGAACACCTATATGAGGAAAATTTTAAAAATACTCCTGAAGGACACAGAAGAACCCTGAATAGACGGAAAGACATTCACTGTCCTTGGAGAGAACAACTCAGCATTAAAAAAAACGTCAATTCTTGGCACCAGCCCCATGGCAGAGTGGTTAAGTTCGCGCACTCCAGTTCGGATCCTGGGCGCGGACCTACGCACCGCTCGTTAGGCCATGCTCTGGCACCATCCCACCCAGAAGAACTAGAATGACTTGCAACTAGGATATACAACTATGTACCGGGGCTTTGGGGAGAAAAACAAAAAAGAGGAAGACTGGCAAGAGATGTTAGCTCAGGGCCAATCTTCCCCCCTTCCCCGCAAAAATGTCAATTCTCCCTAAGTTAATGCATAAATTTAATACAATCTCAAAAACATCAGCAAACATTTTTATGGAGTTAGACCAGTTGATATAAAGTTCATATTAAAAAAAAAAAACAAACATGCAAGAATAGCCGGAACATAAGGGAAAAAGAAAACCTCTGAGAGGGGAGTACTGATACCAGACATTAATGCATACTGTAAAGCCTCTGTAATTTACAACATTGTGGTTCTGGTACATGAACAGACAAGTAGCCCAATGGAATAGAACAGAAAACCCAGAAATACACTCAAGTACATGTGGAAATTCTAGTATATGATAAAAGGGCATGTAAAAGCACTGGAGCAAAGATGGACATTTAATAAACGGTGCTGGAACAATGGAGACATTTGGCAAAAAATTAAAGTAGGTCCATATCACACACCATACACAAAAAACAAACTGCAAATGGGTTAGGGATCTAAACATAAAAAGTGAAGCCGTAACAAGGTCTCGAAGAAAATATGGCAGAACTCTTCTTTAACCTCAGTGTAGGGAAAGCCTTTCTAACTGTGACTCAAATTCCACAGGCAATGAAAGAAAAGAATGATCAACTTGACTACATGAGAATTTCTTGTGTATGACAAACACATCATAATATACATATTAAATAAATCAAAAGACAACTGACAAACTGGGATAAAGTATTTACGGCATACACCAGAGACAAATGGATAATATCCCAAATATATACAGAACTCTTAAATATCAAAGGGCAAAGGGCTAAAAATTCGATAGAAAACTGAGAAAAAAGATATGGACAGATAATTCACAAAAAAATATATAAAACGATCCTGAAACACACGATGAGTCAAAACTTCTCACAATCAGACAAACGCATATTAAAACAATGCCGAGATACCATTTCTCACCTACCACGTCGACCAAAGTTAAAAAAGCAGGGCAACACGTTAGTGAGACTGTGGGGGAACAGTCACTCTTACACATTGCTGGTGGGAATAAAAACCAGTGCAACCGTTCTGGAGAGAAACTTGGAAATACCCAACAAAAAAACATACGTACTTAACTTTTGCCCCAATAATCTCACTACTGGGAATATAACTTGAAGATGTATTTCCACCAATACAAAAATACTTATGCCCAAGGTTACTCATTGCAGCACTGTTTGTAATTGCAAAATGTTGAGAACAACTTAAATGCCCATACTTAGGTGAGTGGTTGAATGTGAGTGACCCAGCCACACAATGGAGTCCAGAGCAGCTGTAAAAAAGAATGATGAAGCAACTCTATGGAATGATAAGGAGTGATTTCCTGGCACACCGCTAAGTGAAAAAGAAAAAGTGCAAGGATATGTATGGAATGCTATCCTTCGCTTAACAAACAAGGGCATAGAAAAAAAATACATGTATCTGCTCATTTGTGTGAAATAAATACAGGAAAGATTAAACTAGAAACTAAAGGGATTGGTTATCCACGGGGGAGTGTGGGAAAGGAGTGGAAAGAAGTGGGGGACAGGAAAGGGACAGAAGGCATGAGGAAAGAGTGACATTTCTTTGAGTAGACGTTTTTGTATAGCCCTGACTTTTTGAATCATAGTAACGTTAGTTAAATAAACAATTAAAATCTACCAGGATGTGGGGAGAACCCAAACTCAAATTCAAACACCAACAAATTAACCTAAGTATATTACAAACGAATATCTTAACCACACTGAAGAGGTGAGGAAGAACAGCTAAGCTAAGAAACCTGGGAAAACTGCATTCTGATTACATCTTTTGAGGCTAAAGACAAAAAGAACTGTACACAAATACAAGTTGGTAAATCTGTTTCTGACAGGGATATTGTTAGCATTTCTGCAACTACTTTATGTATACAGCAGGAAGTAAATCTTGTAGATAATGAGAGCCAGGCAAGAGAAAGAAGTTACAAATAAAGCTGGAAGGGACTGAAATCAGAAGTATCAGTACGAGCTCCTGGCTTTTAATATCTGTACAGATGGGTAGGTACAGAAATAAATGTAGATGTATCTGGAAGCACGGGTGTATACACATACAATATATCTCCTACTTTTGTGGATAGACACGGCCTAGCAGCAATGAAACCCCAGTAGCAATGAATACACATTGAGATATCAGTTTCTAAAATGTCATTCTCCAAGAAACGGAACTGGGGCTCCTTGCAGAAGCGGTTTGAATCCAGGGCTGCGGTGGGGGAAAAAACACCAGATGAACATGAACATCTTATAGTAAGGAAAGAAATATACAAAAGAAAAGGGTAGGGTCACGTCAAAAGAACACAGAAGCAACGGAAAGGAAATCCCAATGACCAAAGATGGAACGATTCAAGGCACAAAATCAGTAATGATATAACTTGATTATAACTCATAGTAAAACATAGTTATTCATGAGTCAATACTGATACAAATAATTTGAAATACATTTTATAAAATAATTTTTATAAATAACTTGAAAATCTATAAATAAATGAATGAGGGAGAAAGGACAGCTTTTCAGGAGAACTCCAATGAATAAATGTAGCAGGAATGAGGAAAACAGAAAGTCACCATTAGGTAATGGATTATAAAAGTAGCGAGCAAAAGTTTGAGGAGAAACACGGTATTTTCATGGTCTTAAAGTATTGCCCACATGATATTTATCACTTACCAATGGGAAAATAGTACCATTACAATGGAGCAACATAATTGCCACCATCTTAATCAAGAGATCAAGCTGAATATCATCAGTAATACAACCTAAGGACATCACATACCCCTGACATGAGGCACAGAGAAGGGAGCAAAATCACTTTTGCAGTATTGTGGCATAAGACCTAAAATTAAGGCCCAATAACATGTATGCCTTAACATCTGGGGAAAATCCAGAGGGCCTCAAATGGCCTAACCACAGGTTCTCCTCCTTATTGTGCTTGCACGAATAAGGCTCCTTAGCCAAAGAATCTTCCTTATCACGGGAACTAGGCACTGTGCCTGCTCATCCCTGAGTAGCAGGTTTCAGTTCCCCACCAGCCCAGAGAATTACGCAGACAAGCCAATTACATTCTCCCAGGGGAACCAAGGGTCACTTCATCCTCTCATTACTGCAAAGACTGCCCGCCCACAGCCCCTGCTTCTTCACTCGCTTCCAGAGCGTGGCACCCATGAGGCTCCACCTGGTGCATAGTGTCCTCCTCCCACAGGCTGTGAGTCAGTGTTACTAATAAACTGCTATGGATCTCACGTGTCCAGTGTCGGGTATGATGTGTTCAGCCACACCCATAACACTAGGTTGGAAATCCCTCCATCACTAGTGGAGTGAAGGGGAGAAGAATAAAACAGGTTATCTTGCCCAAAATGTCTGACTTCAATCTAATCAAAAGAAAACATCAGACGAAGCCAAACTGACATTCTGTGAAGTACCTGACCAGTATCTTCAAAAGCGTCAGGGTTGTGAAAGACCCAGGAAGACTGAGGAGCTGTCAGCCGGGAGGAGACTAAGGAGCAACGATGGCCAAATGCAATGCGATATCCTGGAATAGAAAAAGGACATTAGTGAGACAACTGGTGAAATTCAAAGAGAGTATCTAGGTTAGTCAATAGTACTGCATCAGCGTTAACCTCCTAGTTTTGATGATTTTTCTGTGGTTAGATAAGAGGTCCACATTAGGGAAATCTGGGTGAAGACTTTCTGTACTATCTTTTGCAACCTTTCTGTAAGTCTAAAATTATTTCAAAATAAAGAATTAAAAAAGACAAAATCAGTAGTTACAGGAATGGTTATTCTATAAACGACACTGTTTAATGACAGTTTAACCAACCGAAATATAGTTAGAAGGATGGATAGAAAGATGGAAAAATGCTCCTATCACCATCATCCATTTAAAAATGAATTCCAACTTCTTTAGAGAGCCTGTAGTAAGAAACGACACTGTAGTCCTCTCCAAGATGTAGATGAATATGTTTTGGTCTTCAGGTGAGAACAGCATTTTTAAGTATAAAAGAAATGAAACAGAAACAGAAATATACTTTTATACATATATTTCAGTGTTTACGATTTAAAGTCTGGGATTCAAACCTAACCGCAAACAAAACTAAGATGCAAAGGAGAAACATAATTTCTTTTTAAGAAGAGAAAGGCTGAGGGATTTTAAAGAGGGAGCATGAAATGATTGGCTGTACAACTGAAGCGAATAAGACGTGAGGATAGACGGATGCATAGAGGGTGGAGAGGAGAATGGATCACTGAGCAATCCAGCTGGATTGCCTTGTTTATTAACCCCTAAACCTCGACCCTGGGTAATTTAGGCCACTATTAGGTTTAAGTTCTAGAAAACGACACTGTTGTACCTTACCTAACTGGAAAAAGAGTTGGGAAAAACACGGAAGCCATCCAAGACCTCGGCGGCGGCAGCCCCTGACCTTCCCTCGCGAGCTTCGCAGACACCAGACCCAACCCTGGTCACGCCCGGCGCCTTCCTTAACGGTTCCTTCTCAAAGTTAAACTAGCCGGAAGAGGACTTCGATTGGTGCAGCTTAGGTCAGGTGACCCCCTTTCACTCAATCAGCTCTGTCCTGGGAGGCGGGGCCAGGCTCGCGGGGCCAGGCTCGCGGACCCGCCCTGAGGAACACAGTTCTGTCCAAGTCCGCAGCGGTTGAAAGGATTATGGTTCCGCGTGCGCCCCTCCACGGCTTCGATCTCCTTGCGTGGAAAGCGAGGCACAGTGTCTCTGCTTGCGGCCTGGGCCCTGGCCTGCCAGGGCTTCTACCGGGCCGGGTCTCAAACCCAGAGAAGTAATGTTCAAATTCGTTGGCTATGCTGCAGGAGGTGTTAAACATGAGCGGCCGCTTGACGACAAAAGGCTCTCCGATATTCGTGTCCCTGCTGCTCTGGTACATTAAACAAGGAGTCCAGACCCCACCAAAGATAGGAAAAATATGTTCTGACCTCAGGGCAGTGAGGCCAGCATAGCGTTTACATGGACACCGGACCAAAGCAGCACAAAGGAGAAAATTTCCGCCCATCTAATAAGAGTCCTATCAATTACAAGGGTAGCTTATATTTGTTCGTTTCCAACCCTCACCCCACACTCCTGGTTCCGCTTCTTCCCTATTTGTTTCTTTTTCTTTTCCACATTATTTACCACCCTTTGGAATACAATATGCTTTATTCATATGCTGTTTTCTTTTTAATTGTCCATCTCCCAGAGTGGAAAAATATAAATTCCAACAGGGCAGAAATCCTTGTTTATTGTTTGTTAAGCTATCCTAAGTGCCTATAGTAGTGCCTGGCTCAATGGGTACTTGAATATTTGTTGAATGAGTAAATGAATTTTTCCCCAGCCACAGGAACCTCTTTTTTGCTCCTCTAACACTAACTTACCAAGCATGATCCCATGCCTTTCTGTCTTTTCCTGTAACAGCCTGCCCCCAGATATCCCTGTAACCAGCTTCCTTACTTAATTCACATCTCTGGTCACCTTGTCAGACAAGTCTTACTTGTCTTCATGGCACTCAGCATGTGATCATAGTTTTTGGTTTATGTGCTTTGCTTTAGTTTTTTCGTTTTGTTTTTCTGTTTTCTTTCAGAAAGGTTTCTTTCTTATGTTCTAATTGCAGGTAAAGAAGTAGACCGGCCATGACTGTTTTAATTTTTGCGGTACAATGTCGTCTTTGGGTAGATGGGATAATGGCATCAGATATCTTAAGATTAGATCCCAGGGTTTATGGCTTTACCACTTAGTAGCTACACGACCTTGGCCAGGTACATTAACTCTTCCAAGATTTCATTATCCATCTTTGAAATGAGAATGGCAATTGATGTGACCTCATAAGGGTGTTGATGGGGTTTCATCTGGATAACACATATCTAAGGCTTAGCAGAACACTTGGCGGTGTTGAAAAATGGATGCTTTGGATGCTTAGAATGATTATCACTGACTGTAAGTTATCAGCATTGAGGGTCAGGAGATCTGGGGTTCTTCCCAGTTTCTAGATCTTAAATATACTTTGTGAGAGATTAGCTGTCCATAGATATGTGGGTTTATTTCTGGGCTCTCGAGTCTGTTCCATTGATCTGTGTGTCTGTTTTTCTGCCAGTGCCGCACTGCTCTGATTACTATAGCTTTGCGGTATATTTTGAATCCAGGGAGTGTGCTACCTCCAACTTTATCCTTTTTTCTCAGGATTGCTTTGGCTTTTCGAGGTCTTTTGTTGTCCCACATAAATTTTAGGATTCTTTGTTCTATCTCCATGAAAACTGTCTCTGGGATTCTGATTGGGATCGCATTGAATCTGTAGATTACTTTAGGTAATATGAGCATTTTAACTCTATTTATTCTTTCAATCAGTAAGTACAGAATTGTCTTTCCATTTCTTTATGTCTTCTTTGATTTCTTTCCGTAATGTCTTATAGTTTTCAGTGTATAGGTCTTTCATCTCCTTGGTTACATTAATTCCTAGCTATTTTATTCTTTTTCTTGTGATTGTAAATGGGATTGTATTTTTTTTTAAAGGTATGCTTTTTTGGTGAGGAAGATTGTCCCTGAGCTAACATCTGCTGCCACCCTTCCTCTTTTTTTTTTCTCCCCAAAGCCCCAGTTCATAGTTGTATATCATAGTTGTAAGTCATTCTAGTCCTTCTATGTGGGATATCACTACAGCGTGGCTTGAGGAGAGGTGTGTAGGTCCATGCCCAGGACCCGAACGGGCGAACCCTGGGCCACCAGAGTGGAGTGTGCGAACTTAATCATTCGGCCACCGGACAGAAACCTGGGATTGTATTCTTGATTTCTCATTCTTCAGCAAAGAAGCCAAGAATATACAGTGGAGAAAGGAAAGGCTCTTCAATAAACAGTGTTGGGAAAACTGGGCAGCCAAAAGAATGACAGGAGACCATTATCATACACCATACACAAAAATTGACTCAAAATGGACTAAAGACTTGAATTGAAGACCTGAAACCATAAAACTCCTAGAAGAAAACATAGGCAGTGTGCTCTTTGACATTGGTCTTAGAAGTATCTTTTTGAATACCATGTCTACTCAGGGAGGGTAAATAAAAGAAAAAAATAAACAAATGGGACTACAGCAAACTAAAAGACTTCTGCATGGCAAAAGAGACCATCAACAAAATGAAATGACAACCCACCAACTGGGAGAAAATATTTGCAAACCCTATATCTGACAAGGGGTTAATTTACAAAATATATAAAGAACACATACAACTCAACGACAAAGAAACAAACAACCTGATCAAAAAATGGGCATAGGATATGAAGAGACTGTTTTCCAAAGAAGGTATACAGGCGGACAACAGACACATGAAAAGATGTTCAACATCACTAATTATTAGGGAAATGCAAATCAAAACTGCAATGAGATATCACCTCATACCTGTCCGAATGGCTATTATTAAAAAGACAAGAAATAACAAGTGTTGGAGAGGATTTGGAGAAAAGGGAACCCTCATACCCTGCTGGTGGTAATGCAAACTGGTGCCGCCACTGTGGAAAACAGTATGGGTACTCCTCAAAAAATTAAAAAGTGCAAATACCATATGATCCAGCTATTCCGCTAGTGGGTGTTTATCCAAGGAACTTGAAATCATCAATTCAAAAAGAGAGATATGCACCCCGATGTTCATGGCGACATTGTTCACCCAAGTGCCCATCAATGGATGAGTGGAGAAAGAAGATGTGGTATATAGATACACAATGGACTACTACTCAGCCATAGAAAAGACAAAATTGTATCATTTGGGACAACACGGATGGGCCATGAGAGTATTACGCTAAGTGAATGAAGTCAGACAGAGAAAGAGAAATACCATATGATTTCACTCATACGTGGAAGATAAACAAACGAACACATAGATGAGGGGAACAGATTGACGATTACCACAGGGGAAGGGGAAGGGAGTCGGGGGAGGGAGAAAGGGGGAAAGGGGCACGTATATATGGTGACAGATAAAAACTAGACTATTGGTAGTGAGCATGATGCAGTCTATCCAGAAGCTGAAATATAATAATGTGCACACAATGTTATAAGCCAATGTGACCTCAATAAAATAATTTTTTAAAAGAAGATATTTTGCGATTTCCAAGGCATTACCTTAAACCACACTGTGCGTTAGATTGTTCTTCACTCAAAAGGAATAATAAGCCCTGTCGTTACTATTTACCGTAAGTGACTTGAGGACAATTTAAATCTTTAACTCATCACGAACCCAGTATCCCTTTTCCAGTAGGTGATACACAGTTGCAGTGCTTAGGATGTCTAGAAAAAATACTAAAAAACCTCAAGCAGGGATAATGAGAAAGCCTGTTCTCCTTCCCTCAAAGGACAGAACATTAGCCCAGCCTAATGTCAGGTGCTGCCCAGAGAATTCTGAACAGAAAACAATTGAGAGGCCAGATGGGAGTCCCCTTGCGCTGCGGGGAACCAAGCAGGGTGGGATGGTAAAGCACTTCACAGCTTTCTCTAGGGGGAGCATTGCTTGGTGCAGATCAGAGCAGCAGAGACTTTTCAAAAGCAGAATTTCGAGGTCGTTTTTTTTTTTTTTACTTTTTTCCTCTCACATTCCCTAAAAGAATTTCAAAACCAGCCCTCTCGTATTTTTAATTCGCAAAGGATGTAATTTCTGGTGTATTGTATATTTTATGTGTGCTGTAAATTGGAAGACTCAGCATAGTAAAGACATTAATTCTCCCCAAATTGATCTACAAGTTTAATGCAATTCCTATAAAAATCCCAGCAAAGCTTTGTAGGTTTAAAAAAACTTATTATAAAATGTATATGGGAAGACACAAGCCCTAGAATAGCTAAATCATACTTGATAAAGATTAATAAAGTAGAAAGAATCACTTGATGTGATGTTAACCTTGCTATATAGCTACAGAAACCAAGATAATGTGGCATTGGTAGAGGTGTGGACACACATATCAATGGAACAGAATATAGAACCCAGAAATAGACCCCCACAAATATGTTCAAGTGATTTTTGAGAAAAGTGCAAAAGCAATTTAATGGAGAAAAGATAGACTTTTCAACAAATGATGCTGGAGCAATTGGACATCCACAGGCAAAAAAACAAAAAGAAAAACAAAAAAACCTGAAACTTGACCTAAACTTCACACCTTATATAAAAATTAACTCAACATGAGTCACAGACTTAAATGTAAAATATAGAACTATATACTTTTAGGAAATATCACAAGAGAAAATCTTTGGATCTAGGGCAAGGCAGAGTTCTTTGACTTGACATCAAAAGCACAGTCTGCAAAAGAAAAAGTGAATAAATTGGACTTCATCCAAATCAAAAACTTTTCTCTGTGAAAAACTCTATGAAGGGGATGAAAATACAAGCTACATACTGGAGAAAAGTTTGCAAAGCATTTATCCAACAAAAGACCGGCATCTAGAAAATAAAGATAACTCTCAGAACTAAACAATCAACAACCATAGAATCCAAGTAGAAAGTGGGCAAAAGACATGAGCAAAAATTAACAAAAAAGGACATATAGATGGCAAATAAGCACATCAAAATATCTTCAACATCATTAGACATCAGAAAAATGCAATTTAAGACCTCAATGAGATCTCACTACACACATATTAGAACAGTTATTTTTAAAAAGTGGTAACACCAAATGCTGGCAAGGCTGTGGGGAAACTTTATTGCTCATACACTGCTGGTGGGAATGTAAAATGCTTCAGCTGCTTTGGAAAACAGCATGGCAATTTCTTTGAAAATTAAACATGGACTTAGCATACAAGCCAGAAATCTCACTTGTGAGCCTTTAGACCAGAGAATTATAAAGTCTAATTTCACACAGAAACTTGTACACAGTTGTTCATAGCAGCTTTATTTGTAATAGTCAACAACTGGAAAAACCCAAATGTCCTCGAATGGGTGAATGGTTAAACACATGGTGGTATATCTGTATCATGGAATACTATTCAACAATAAAAAGTAATAAACTCTTGACACATACAAAAACTTTGATGGATTTCTAGGATATTCTGTTGAGTGAAAAAAAGCCAATCTCAAAAGTTATATACTACACGATTCCATTGATATAATATTTTTGAAATGACAAAATTTTAGAAATGGAGATATTCTAGTAGTTTCCAGAGGTTAGGAATGGGGAATATTCTAGAAGGCAGTTAGGTGAGGTTATAAAATTGTAACACTAGAGAGATCATTGTGTTGATTGAATTGTTTAGAATCTTGTCTATTTTGGTGGATACATGGACCTACATGGGTAATAAAACTGCCTAAAACTAACTACACACACACAGAGAACTGGAAAAATCTAAATAAGATCAATGGAGATTATCAGTGTCAATATCCTAGTTCTGATATTCTACTATAATTTTGCGATATGTTATCATTGGGAAAAACTGGATAAAGTGTACAGTGTATCTGTACGTATTACTTCTTACAACTGCATGTGAATCTACAATTATCTAAAAATAAAAAGTTAAAAGTTCTTTTACGAAAAAAAAAGACGTTCGTCACATTCATCCTGAAACTATGCTGCATTCCTGCAGGGGAAGAAAGATCTAGTGTTTCTCTTATTGAACTTGCACAGATCTTGAGAGAGAGTTTTGAGGCCGCAAAGTAGGTTTGTTCTAGCTAGCTTTCTATCATACTACCCACCTATCAATACTAGATTTAGGATTCCAGAGGAAGATATCACAGAGAGACATTTATACATTTACTGAAATTGAAAAATGAAATCAGACTTTTTCTTATGAAAGGCAATTCTGATCAGATTTGATTTTTTTTCAGTGAGGACTAATTTTCCAATTGAGTAACATGCTGAACATTTTCCATAAATTGATTGAACTATATTTGGAGGGCCAAGATTTACGAGAAAAGGGGGAAAGAGGGGGTGGGGGGAGGGCACAAAGGGTGAAGTGGTGCACCTGCAACATGACTGACAATCACGTACAGCTGAAATTCCACAAGGTTGTAAACTACCACAATCTTAATAAAAAGTAAAAAAAAAAAAACTTTGGAAGATATCGTAAGACATTCAAAGAACCGACTGCTATTTCTACACAAAAGTCCTCTATTACTATTTGTTAGGGTCACAAACACAGACTGACAGAAGCCCAGAAATTCATTTTGTTTCCTGTGGGAGGCCTGATTACTTAGAACTCATTTTTAAAAGGACACTTCATTAGGTAACTAGAACTGCTACATTACTTCCCATTAAAGCAATAAAGTAAAGTAAGAGAGTCTCAAAGAGAAGGAAGCTTCAGAGTGAGGAGTTCCACTTTCGTGTAAGCTGCAGAAAGCTGGAAAGAGCATCATTCCCACCCTATCAAGGAGAAAAAGCCAAAGAAGCTGCACATTCATTTTACTTGACCCCATCAGAGAGCTGAAGTCATTATAGGGCAACCAAGTAGACTGAATTCCAAGGAGGGTCAGGTCTCTCCAGGAAAAGACTGGGTGCATGGGCTTTTGACACAACACAGGAAGAAGGAACACTAGCCACCCATACAAGCAGGCTAAAAGAACTTAGCTAACATTTTTAATGAATTACTAAAGATCAAGGGTTAGCTCGTTTGACAGTATAAAACCCCTGAGAGCGCCAGACAGAAAGGGAGTTCACAGTCATTTGCAAGCTCTCACCCATGCACCTCTACTTGGTACCCGCAAGAGAGATTGTGAACAGGGTAGGAGATCACAGAGAGCCCTCCTGAGTGGTGCAAGCTTGCTGGAGAGGATAAGCCATTGCTGCAGAAAAATCACGAATCTTCAACCCCTGTCCATACCCTTCTCTCATGTGAATCAAAAGCATTAAGCAAACTTTATCACCAACACGTCACAGGTAAAAACACATCATTGTCATGGGAAAGGCAGAAGAAAAGAACCCTCTACCATTAGATGAGATGCAGGAAAAAGGCCAGGGCTCATTATCGTTTACCAATAACATTAGAAATTTCCTACCACCGAGGAGGCGGAGGAGGGAAACACTCTTCTGCACAGTCAATCGCAAATACAAGGCAGAGTTAGGCTACCACACGGGGGAGAGATGGGAATGCTGAGAGGGCCCAACCCCGGGAACACAGGCACATAGGGCCTGCTTGAGACTGAGCTTGGGCGAGATGTCAGCAAGACGGCAGAGTAGGAGATCCCAGACTCCATTCTCCTATAAAAGCAACAATTAGACAGCTATCCACGAGCCAACATAGCTCTGGGAGAACTCAGGAGTCCACTTAAGGAGCTGCAGCAACATGCTGGGGCAACAAACCTGAGAATAACCACACGCAAAGGGTAGGAAGAACAGTTTCATTTTGCCTGCATCATCTCATCCCCCAGAGCAGTGCTGCTCAGTGTCGAGAGGGAACTCCCCAGCCAGAGAGCTCCCTTCGCAGGGAAAAGAAGAGCAGGTTGAACGACCAGCTTCCCCAGCCTTTCAGGGCACTGCATGAGGGATCTGCTTCAGTTTGACCCCACCCAGGTCGCTGGGAAGACCGGCAGAGTGAGATGTCTGGAGACATCTAGGAATAAAGAAGGGCAGGGGCTATTGGTATCAGCCATGTGGCAGGGGAGGACACAGTCCCCAGTGGCCTGCTCTGCAGAGGACCCCAGCCGCCTTCACCACTGAGGACCTCAACAGCCCCCAGAGACCCTCCATACCTTTCACCACTGAGGACCCTGAAGTGTTAGCTCTTGCTAACATTCAAAATTCAGCCACACTTTCCATACGCTAACCACAAACTATCTGTAACAGGGAACAATCCCATTTACAACAGCATCAAAAAGAACAAAACACTTAGAAAAAATATTAACCGAGGAGGTGAAAGATCTGTACACTGAAAACTACAAAACATTGATGAAAGATATTGAGGAAGACACGAATAAATGGAAAAACATCCCATGTTCACAGATTGAAAGAAAAATATCGTTTAAAGGTCGGTTCTGCCCAAAGCAATCTACAGGTTCAATGCAATCCCTATCACAATTCCAACGGCATTTTTCACAGAAATACAAAGACAATGCTCAAACTTGTATGGAACCACAAGATTCCAAATAGCTAAAGCAATCTTGAGCAAGAAGAACAAAACTGGAGTCATCAAACTTCCTGATTACAAATTATATTACAAAACTATAGTGATCAAAACAGTATGGCACTGGCATAAAAACAGAAACACAGACCAACGGTACAGAATTGAGAGTCCAGAAACACACACGCATATAAGGTCAACTAATTTTCAACGAAGGGCCAAAAACACACAACGGGGAAAAGATAATCTCTTCAGTAAATAGTGTTGTTAAAAGTGGATATCCACATGCAAAGAATGAAATTGGACCCTTATCTTGGGCACCATACACAAAAATCAACTCAAAATGGATTAAAGACTTAAGCATAAGCCCTCAAACTGTAAAATTCCTAGAAGAAAACACACGGGAAAACCTCCTTGACGGTGGTCTTGGCAATGATTTTTTTGACAGCAAAGGCACAGGCACAGGCAACAACAGCAAAAATAAACAAATGGGACTACATCAAACTAAAAAGCTTCTGCACAGCAAAGGAAAGAATTAACAAAATGGAAAGGCAGCCTGCAGAATGGGAGAAAATATTTGCAAACCATTTATCTGATAAGAGGTTGACATCCAAAATTTGTAAAGAACGTACAAGTCAACAGCAAAAAGCCCCAAATAACCTAAGTTTTTTAACATTTTTAAGGGCAAAGGACCAGAACAGACTTTTCTTTTAAAGAAGACATACAAATGGCCCACAGGTGCATGAAAAGGTCCTCACCTCATCAGGGAACAGCAAGTCAAAACCACAATGGGATATCACCTCATGCCTGTTAGAATGACTTTTATGAAAATAACTAGAGACAGCAAGTTTTGCTGAGGATGTGGAGAAAAGGGAACCCTAATACACCGTTGGTGGGAATGTAAGTTTCTTTAAGATTTAAAAATACAACTATCGTATGATCCAGCAAATCCACTTCTGGACATATTTCCGCAACTGACGAAATCAGTACCTGAACATCTGCATTCCCACGTTCACTGCAGCATTATTCACGGCACCCTAACTGGAAACAACCTAAGGGTCCATTGACAGATGAATGGATAAAGAAAATGTGATAGACATACGAACATTATAAAGCCTTTTAAAAGAAGGAAATGCTGTCATTTGTGACAACATGGATGAACTTGGAAGACATTTTGCAGAAAGACAAATACTGTATGATCTCACTTATATGTAGAATCTAAAAACAAATTAAACTCATTCTTGGTAAAATCTTATATGCAGAACCTTTAAAAAAAATTGAACCCATTCTACTCTGGTAATGGCGGTTATGAGAGGCTCGGCGTTTGGGTGAAGCGGGGCGATATCAGTCAAAGGGTACAAACTTTCAGTTATAAGATGAATAAGTTCTGGAGACCTGATGTACAGGATGGTGACTACAGTTGTAAATAATGTATTGTATACTTGTAATTTGCTAAGAGAGTAAATCTCTAGTGTTCTCACCACAAAAAAAAAAAAAAAAAAGGTTAACTGAGAGCCGACTGATACGTAAATTAGCTTGGTTGTAGTAATCATTTCACAGTGTATACATATATCAAAACATCATGTTGTACACCTTAAATATGTACAATTTTTGTTTGTCCATCTCACCTCAGCAAAGCTGGGGAAAAAGTCTGAGCCTGGACCAAGAGCATGGAGGAAAACCCTGCCTACTACCATCGGGCTACAGGCACCACATGAAAAGCGACACAAGTTTCCTCCTGGGGGAGGTGTGAGAGTGAGGAAACAGACCCTGTCTGTGGTGCAGGCATACAGGGACGGCTGAAAGTGGAAGATGGAGGGGGAACACTGAAAAAGCAACAACAACAAACCAACCTGTGTCACCCAATCAAGCCCGTAAGAACAAAGTAACACTAGAGGAATCTGAAGGCTGTGGTGCACCAAAGATAATCGCGTCATCAACAAAAGCAAAACCCAGCTCAACTCCTGATTACCTTTTGACTCTCAACTATAATATAAGCAAATAATAATGGTGTTAGGCGGCAACTCTCCATGAGCTTCTCACATGTCTGCCTGTTTTTCTGTACCGGGCTATATTTTCCAGGACTTTGACTTTTAGGGAACCGTCTTAGAAGGCACTTAGATAATGTTTCGCTCCAGGGCAGAGGACAGATTCTTTTGCTGTCCAGGTTAATGAAGACCAGGACTCCCCCTGCGGGAATGGTTAGGCATGATTGCTAGCCGTCCCATTATAAAAGATTGGGTTTTCCTGATCTCAGGATTCCTCATCTGTGATGCAAACCCACTGTGTGCACAGTTTTCACCTGGGCTACTCAGCGTCAGCTGTGTGGGATTTGGGGGAGGAAACAGCACAAACATACAGCTCATGCTTGCTGCTGTTCTGTGAGCAATAAATTCCTTCTCCTCTGACCCAGAAGTCTTGTCACCGAAAGTTCGGTCCCTGAACCTGATGCCAATCCAAGTAACGAGAACAGCGTCTTGAGTGGAAGAGGAAAGTTGCCGGGGTCCCGCCCCGGCGGAGTCCAGGTTCCTGAGGGATGGACGGCGTCGGCGCAATGAGGGGAAAATAAAGGGGACGTGAGACTTGGGTTGGTGTTAGCAAGTCCGACTTTACGGTGCACAAGTGTCATTTATATATTTTTCAGGATTAGTACAGAAATGGTTCTACAAATATTCTCAGAGAGATAAGGAAGTAAAAAAACGAGCACAAGAATATTTATTAGCATTCTATTCTATAGAGCATAAGGTTAATGGTAGTCTTCTCCGCAATTAACTAGTGTTTGTTGTCTCTAAGCAAAAAGAGATAGGTACCTAGGCATCTGTTGTAATTCATGGTAAAGTTAAATCACAGAGAGAAGGTCCAGGCCTCCGGACAGGACAGCAGTCCGTCTGGTTACATCCTGGTGGAGCCATCCCTGCCTCCCTCAATCATTTACGCCATTAGTGTAGATGGTTAATGGGAACAAAAGGCGACTCCAGGGTGTCTTATCCCCAGGGCTATCTGCATTCTCAGCGGGCAGTTAAACATCTTTACTTTTTCGCGCCCTTTAGGGGGTGGAAGCATTCCTTTGTCTTTTTGATTGTGGAGCTAACAGTCCCTTAAGCACACTGCCGTAGAAAGTATCACTTTGTTAGTAAAGTAAAGGGCTGAAAAGCTAAGCTAAACTATATATCTTCAAGAATAAAAAACAGAAAAAAGTATAGACATAACCTTGCTAGAAAGCATGCATATAATTCAGAAAATATCAGGGGTGTCGGCCGGCCATTCTTCACCGAGGGGCATCCCTGCACCCCTCGGCCCTTCTACTCATCAATTATTTATTATTTATTGCTTTTAGGAGAAAACCTCTAAAACATTTTAACAGAAAGCAGAAGGTCAAGAATAATATATAGATACTTCTTGATCATCCAATTAACCAACAAACTTAGAAGGACGATGCATATATATTTAGACAAAGAACTGGAGGGAGAAGGAAACATTAACCAGACAGAGGCCATAAACCTAATTCGACATCTTATCTGGGCAGGATTCCTTTCTGATTGTCTCAAATGGGACTGTGTGCTCCTCCAATAATTAACTGAAAAATATCTTGAAAGTTACCTGCAGGTGGTCACATTCTCTTACTATATCTAATTTTCCCAGGAGGTAGTGCCTCCCAAGCAGCCACCCAAAGGAGTGAAAACTGGAGGTTAAGAAAGGAAAAGGAATGAAGGGCAATTAGAAGCAGCACAGGTTTCAGAACTATGTGAGGGGCTGGCCGGTTATTGTTCACCAAGGGGCGACCCTGCACCCCTAGGCGTTAATCGGCTGGACCCTGTCAAACAGCCGAACAAATGATGTAGCCACGGCTCCCAGCAGAAAGTCTTTACTGTGCCAGGCACAGGGAGCAAAGCAAGGGCTCATGTCTCAAAATTGCTAGCTCCCCGATAAGGAACGGGTAGGGATTTTTATTTGGGATTTTGGGTATGGGAGGAGGCGCATGTAGCTGTGCAGCCCAGCATTTTCCCACCAGCCTGCGTTTGGCCTTGAGAGGCTGCTTGTAGCTAGGTGGGGGGCGTGGGGCTGGTGAGATAGGAGGATGGCAGGTGGGCTGGGCATCCTTTGCCGCCTTCTTGTCTTCCTGTTTGAGGAGGGTTCCAGCGCCAGGAGTCGAGGAGTTGAGGTCTGGGAAGCCTCCGCCCTTTGATATTCTTGAGACAGCAGCTTTCCTGGCAGACTTCAAGGACACATGATTAGCTAAACTTTAGTGTGCCTCCAACTCCAGGCCACCTGGACTGTTAACAATTTGTAACTCCTATTTAGTTGCGGAGCTCAAGGAGTCAAAGGTTAAGGAAACAGGTATTTACATATAAGTGGAGCTAGAGAAGCAGGAAAGGGGGTGGTAGGTTTCTAACCCCATATATGCTGGGTTCAGTGTAGGGGAACTGATATCAGGGCTGGTGGTAAGAGCCTGTAACAGTCTCATGTCTTCTCCAGCATCTATGAAACCATGGCAGGCTAACTTTTAACTTGCAAGTAGAGCAAAATCACACACCCTTCATAGTTCTTGAAAGTTTGGATGACAGCAGTAGGATGTTGACAAAGAAGAAATGACAAGGGCTTTTGTCCTGGGTTAGAGGATACAAGAAAGCTCCCCAGGATCTGGTATCGAATGTTCTCATCCCGGGTGGCGCGTGAGGGTGCTTAAAGGTCCCCAACTGTCCTGCCTGTTAATGAATGCTTAGAGACAGAGTGGTAAGAGGTAGGGTTGGAACAAGCTGCAATGAGTGGTTCTTTGCTTGATGCTCACTCCCCTCCGTGGGAGAGGAGGAAAGGATGTTGCCATGATAAGAGGGCAGCAAGCCCTGCAGCCCCACTCAAAAGGCAACATGGCTGTCACTGCTGAATCAAGGGGCCCCCAAGATAAGTTAGATAGTGTCAATAAGAAGATAGAAGAACTTTGGGTGGAACGAAAAACGAATTTCATTTAGCTGAGCTTGGCCCACCACAGGACAGCTGAAAGTGAAAATAAATGCAAAGCCTTTCTTACTGGTGGGATGCTTACTCACGCTTCCATGTCACGTGTTCGCCACTCTCCATCTACCCTAATCTCAGCAACTTTAATGAAAACTCTGCTTGTACTGAGAAATTTGGGGGAAAGGAAGGGACTCAAACTTTGTTTTAACGTGGCAGAATGTACATGACATAAAGTTTGCAATTTTAACCATTTTCTAGTGTATAGTTCAGTGGCATTAAAAACATTCACATTGAGGTGAAACCATCACCACTATCCATTTCCATAACTTTTTCATTATCTCAAACTGAAAGTCTGTACACATTAAACAGTAACCCCCCAACCACACCTCCCTCCAGCCCCTGGTAACCACTAGTCTCCTCTCTCTAGCCATTGATTTTACTATTCTACGTATCTTACGCAAGTCGAATCATACATTATTTGTCCTTTTGTGTCTGGCTTATTTTCCGTAGCATAACATTTTCAAGGATAATTCACGTTGTAACATGTATCAGAATCCCATTCCTTTTTTTTTTTTTTTTTTTTTTTGAGGAAGATTAGCCCTGAGCTAACGTCCGCTGCCAATCCTCCTCTTTTTGGCTTAGGATGACTGGGCCTGAGCTAACATCGGTGCGCATCTTCCTCTGCTTTATATGTGGGACGCCTGCCACAGCAAGGCTTGCCAAGCGGTGCCGTGTCCGCACCCGGGATCCCAACCAGCGAACCCCCGGCCGCCAGAGCGGAACGTGCGCACTTAACCGCTCTACCACTGGGGCGGCTGCCTCATTCCTTTTTAACGCAGAATATTATTCTGCTGTGTGTATATGCCACGTTTTGTTCATCTGTTCATCCATAGATGGAAATTTGGTTATTTTCATTTTTTGGCTATCGTGAATAATGCTGCTATGAACACTTGTGCACAAATATCTGTTAGAGTTTCTGATTTTAATACTTTTGAATATATACCTAAAAGTGGAATTACTGGATCATCTTGTGTCATTCTTTTGAATTGCCATGCTTTGTTCAGTAGTGGATCCACCATTTTAAATTCCCACCAGCAATGCTCAAGGTTATCCGTTTTCCCACATCCTCATCAGCACTTGTTATTTTCTGTTATTGTTATTTTGGGGGGATAATAGCCGTCCCAATGACTGTGAAGTGGTTCATCATTGTGGTTTTGATTTGCCTTTCCCTAATGATTGCTGATGTTGAGCATCTTTTCATGTGCTTATTGGATATCTATATATCTTCTTTGAAGAAATGTCTATTCAACTCCTTTGCTCCTTTTTAAATTGGATTCGTTGGGGTCTTTTGCAGCTGAGTTGTAGGAGCACTTTAAATAGTCAGAATATTGACCTTTGTCAGATTTATGATTTGCAAATATTTTCTCCCCTTCTGAGGGTTACCTTTTCACTTTGTCGATAGTGCCTTTTGAGGCACAAAGGTTTTTAATTTTATAATAAAGCCCTATTTGTATATTATGTCTTTTGTTGTCTGTCCTGTTGGTGACATATTCAAGAAAACATTGCTAGATCTAATGTCATGAGATCTAATGTCATGAAACATTCCCTCTATGTTTTCTTCTAAGAGTTTTATAATTTTAGCTCTTACATGTAGGTCCTTGTTCCATTTTGAGTTACTTTTTGTATGTGGCGTATGGTAAGAGTCCATCTTCATTTTTTGCATGTGGATATCCAGTTTTCTCAGCACCATTTTGTTGAAAAGATTCACCTATCCCTATTAAATGGTATTGGCACCCTTGTCAAAAATCATTTGATCACATATGGAAAGGTTTCTTTGTGAGCTCTCTGTTCTCTTCTGTTGGTCAGTATGTCTGTCCTTATACCAGTACCACACTGTTTTAATTACTGTTGCTTTGTAGAAAGATTTAAAATCAGTATTTGTGAGTCTCTCAATTTTGTTGTTCTTTTTCAAGATTATTTTGGCTGCTTGGGTCCCTTGAGATTCCTGAATTGCAGGGTGGGATTTTTTTTCTGAAAAATAAAGTTGTGGGCATTTTGATAAGGGTTGCATCAAATCTGTGGATTCCTTTGAGTAGTATTGACATCTTATAAATGTCAAGTCTTCCAGTTCATGAATATGGGATACCTTTCCATTTATTTATGTCTTCTTTAATTTCTTTCAGAAATGCTTTGAAACTTTCAGTGCAACAGTCTTTCACTTCTTTGGTTAATTTTGCTTAAGTATTTTACCATACTGATGCTATTGCAAATGGAATTATTTTCTTAATTTTCGTTTTGGATTGTTCCTTGTCAGTGTATAGAAACACAATTGACTTCTGCATGTTGATTTTGCGTCCCGTATCCTTGCTGCTTTTGTTTGCTTGTTCCAATTGTTCTTTCTTAGAATCTTTAGAGTTTTCTACATATAAGATCATGTCATCTGTGAAGACAGATATTTTACTTCTTCCTTTCCAATTTGCATGCCCTCTACTTCTTTTTCTTGCCTAATTGTTCTGCTAAAGTTTCTGATACTATGTCTTTTAAATTTTTTATTTTATTATTTTTATTGAATATATTTTAAGTGTACAACTGGATGATTTCATATACTTATATATTGTGAACTAATCGCTGCAATCAAGTTAATTAATGTATCCATCACGTCACATACTTACCTTTTCTTTTTTCTGGTGAGAAAACTTAGGCTCGATATATCCCCTTACAAAATTTCAACTATACAGTACAGTATTGTTAGTCATAATCACTATGGTATACATTCTATATATATATATATATATATATATATATATACACCACACTTTCTTTATCAGTTCCTCTCTTGAGAGTCAGTTAGGTTGTTTCCATATCTCGGCTATTGAGAACGCTGCAATGAACATAGGAGTGCAGGTATCTCTTTGGCATCTTGATTTCAGAACATTTGGATAAATACTCAGACATGGGATTGCTGGATCATATGGTAGGTCTGTTTTTTAAAGAAAATTTTAGGGAACCTCCATACTGTTTTCCATAATGGTTGTACCAATTTACATTCCCACCAACAGTGCATTAGGGTTCCAGTGTGTATACAGACACACACACACACACACACACACACACATGCAAACATATATGCAGTGGAATATTATTCAGCCTTAAAATGAACGAAATGCTGTCATTTGAGACAACATGGATGAAGCTAGAGGACGTTATGCCAGGTGAAATAAGCCAGATTCAGAAGACAAATACTGCAAGATGTCACTTACCTGTAAGTTGAATCCAAAAAATGTTGAATAAAGGTGAACTCATGGAAGCAGGGAGTAGAATGGTGTTTACCAGGGGCTGGGGGTGTGAGGAAAATCAGAAGATGTTGTTCAAAGGGTACCAAGTTTCAGTTACATGGGATGAATAAGTACTAGAGATCTAATGTACAGCATGTTGGCTATAGTTAATGATACTCTACTGTTCTTTGAAATTTGCTAAGAAAGTAGATCTTAAGTGTCCTACCACAAAAAGAAAGGTAACTGTGAGGCGATGGAGATGTTAATTAGCTTGATTGTAGTAATCGTTGTCCACTTCACAACACATACATATATGAAAACATAATTGTTATATACCCTTGCAGAATTGGCTTGTTTATCATTATATAACGACTCTTGACCCTTGTGACACTTTTTGACTGAAATTCTATTTTGTCTGATATCAGTACGGCCACTCCTGCTGTCTTTTGGTTAGCATTTGCATGCAATATCTTTTTCCATCCCTTCACTTTCAGCCTATGTGTCCTCTAAGCCAAAGCAAGCTGTTTATAGGCAGAATATGTTTTGATCTTGTTTAATCTATCCGTTAGCTACTCTATGTCTTTTGATGGAGGTACAATCCATTTATATTTAAAAGAATTAATGATAAATAAGGACGCCCTGTTGTCATTTTGTCAATTGTTTTCTGACTGTTTTGTAGCTCCTTTCTTCCTCTCTTGCTGTCTTCCTTTGTGATTTGATGATTTTCTTTTGTAGTGCTGTGCTTTGATTCCTTTCTCTTTGTCTTTTGTGTACTTACTATAGATTTTTGCTTTGTTCTTACCATAATGGTTACATAAAATCTCTTATAGTTATAAGTTTATTTTAAGCTGATAACAGCTTAACTTTGATCGTTTACAAAAACTACAATTTTACTCCCCGCTCTCCCATTTTGTGTTACTGATGTCACAGTTCACATCTTTTTATAGTGTGGGTCCATTAAAAAGTTATCCTAGCTATACTTATATTTAATACTTTTGTCTTTCAATTTTTATACTAAAGCTAAAAGTGATTTGTACACAACCATTACAGTGTTAGAGTGTTCTGAATTTGGCTATGTGCTTGCCTTTACCAATGAGTTTTATACCTTCATATGTTTCCAGGTCGTTAATTAGCATCTTTCTGTTATAACTTAAAGAACTCCCTTTAACATTTCTTGTAAGGCAGGTGTAGTGGTTGAATATCTCCCTCAGCTTTTGTTTGTCTGGGAATGTCTTTATCTTTCATTTCTGAAGGACAGCTTTTATGAACAGAGTTGTCAGCTTGGTTGTCAGTCTTTTCCTTTCAGCACTTTGACTGGTTCGTCCCACTCTCTCCTAGCCTGCAAAATTTCTTCTGAGAAATCTCCTGATAGCCTTATGCTGTTCCCTTGTATGTGACGACTGACTTTTCTCTTGCTGCTTTCAAACTTCTCTCTATGTCTTTGACTTTATGCTTTATATCTTGATTATAATGTGTCCTGGTGCAACTTTGTATGGGATGATTTTGCTTAAGGACCTTTGCGCCTCATGAACTTGGATGTCCATATCCCTCCAATTATTTGGGAAGTTTTCAACCATTATTTCTATAAACAGGCTTCTACCCCTTTCTCTCTCTCTCTCTCTTCTCCTTCTGGGACACCCATAATGCATATATTGATTCATTTTATGGTATCCCCAAAATGCCATAGGCTTTCTTCACTCTCTCATTCTTTTTGTCTTTTTTCTCTTCAGATTTGATAATTTCAACTGACCTGTCTTTGAGTGCATGGATTCTTTTTTCTGCCCGATGGAATCTGCTCTTGAAGCTCTCTATGGTGTTTTTCATTTCACTCATTGTATTCTTCAGCTCCAGAATTTCTGTTTCAGTCTTTTATATGATTTTTACTTCTTTGTTGAACTTTCTGCTTTCTTCAGGTATTGTTTTCCTGATTTCCCTGAGTTGTCTATTTCTGTTGACTTGTAGCTGGCTGGGTGTCCTTAAGCAATTATTTTGAATTCTTTGTCAGGCAATTCATGGACTCCATTTCTATGGGGCTGGTTACTGGACAATTAGCTCGTTTCTTCTGTGGTGTCACGTTTCCTAGATTTTTCCTGTTGCTTGAAGTCTTGTGTTGCAGTCTTCATGTGTGAGGAAGCAATCACCTCCTCCAGCATTTACTGACGTTCTTGAGGAGAGAAAGACCTTCACCAGTCAGCCAGGCTAGGAATTCTAGGGGTCTCTGAGGCCTTTTCTATGGATGCACCCGCTCCACTTCTCTTGTTCACTCTTGTGAGGGAGGTGTTAAAATTGTATGTCTCCTCCAAATTACGCAAAGCCTGGCCACTTGATGAAAGCCTCCTATTTATTTTCGTTAGGGCAGTGCCCTGAAGTGTTCAAGCTTGTGTTCCTTTTCCCAATCGAGCAGAGTCCAACCAGTTCACTTTGTGTTCTTGTGCATGATCTGCAGAGACTCAAGTGCACCATCTGCAAGGGTGCACGTGGGGCACTGACTCTAGGGGGGAGCAGCAAATGAAGTGCTGGGGATGCTCGTGAGCTAATTGGGGTTTCTGTAGGTGACATATCCTATGAGGTTTGTGAGTGGGCCTGGTGGTAGAGCCCATGAGGGGCTTTGTGGAAACTGCAGCCCTTTGTCGAGGTTGGTGCCCTGTTCAGTGTGAGCCCTTGACGCTTTTCCCAGCTCTTTGGTCTCCCCAGACTATTCAGCCATGCTTATCCCCTCTGTGTTCTTGGTGGGAGCAGAAAGAAGTGGGCCTCTTGGGCAGTGTCTAGCACAGCTGGGGGAAGTCAAGTGCTCACTACACTCTGACTTTCCCCCATGGGAGAAATTGCAGGCCGAGGGCGTCTCTCTCAGCTTTGAGATGAGCAGCTTTGGAAGAGGATTGACATCGGTAAAGTGAAACTGTTCTTACCCTCCTCAATGTGTCTTTCTTAGATTCTTTTCCTCCCACACGGTTCTGGGACTTCTGCACTGGACACCGGGGCTCCCACAAAGGTACTATCATCCATGATTGATTGCAAGGTAAGTGTTTATTTGGCTATGTGAGGGCTGAAAACTCCTATTCTTCCAACTTCCTGATGTCACACTCTAGAACTATTTTTTGAATGGCAAAATGTTTGAGTGAATAACAAGAGGCAATCCAGGAAAATACTCATTCTCTACTAATAATATACGCATATATGAACCACAATTGTTTATTTTTAATGTGCTGCACATGGAGGGGCTCATCAAAATGTACTGGAGAGTCATATCCTCACAAATGACACAGCTCATGAATAAACAGACTATATAGAAGCCCTACCTTCTCACATCTCTCCATCCTTTGCCCGGAAGAAGTTTACATTGTGGATGTAATTTTCTATTGCCATGCTATGGTAGTCCCCAAAGTATGACCCTATTACCTAGACATGTCAAATTTTACACTGTGATAGGGGGTGGGTGGGCATATCCAGCCATTTGTCATGGAGCACTACCAGCATCTGTCTCTCTTCTTCTCCACTGCTTAACACTGACAAGAAAGTTACTCCTAGATAAGTTAATGAGTTTCACAAAGGAACAAAGAAAAACGTGTTTTGAATGCAATTTTCATAATGACCCAGACCCGTCTGATGATATCTCCTGTTTACACTTGCTAGGTAAGTCAATTTTGCTTTCTGAAAGTAAATTCACATAGGACATCTAGGTCAGTTGTACCTATTTGTGTTAGAACCAAAAGCTTTTGAGTATTTATATTTAAGTTAACAGCTTCACAACTATTCTGTTGCTCCCCTTTCCCATTTCTCTGTGTTGGATAAAGCCACTTCTCCTAAAGCCACTAGCTCTGACCTCCAAAGTGTCCACCACAAAACAAAAAAGATGAAAGAAGGAAAGGCTGTTCCCATTAAATCCTGCCAAGTTACATGCAAGAGAAATGGCTTATCATCCTGCCTTACCAAAATAAACTCAGTGCCTGATAAATGCAGTGCCTAAACTGGACCCCAGACATGCAGATCTTTAATGATAGAGTTTTTTCCCTGCCCCTCCTCAGTGTATAGTGGAGAGTGCTGACAGAGTCCCATTGATGGGACCAAATGTTTTCTAAAAGTTCCTAAGAAACTCGTGATAGTCATCTCAGAGAAAGAATGATTGATTAGAGTATCGAGTCTGACAGGATCAAAATCTGACTTACAGAAGAGTGATAATTAGAACCCCAGGATTTGTCTTTTGGTGAAAAAAGTTGATCCCAATCACCATCAGTTGAGCATAGGTGGACTAGACAAAATTCTTCTGCATCTTACACTGTCAATCTGTTCATTTGTTTGGAATTATAAGAACTAGGTTTGGGACAGAAAGCAGGTCTTGATGTCAGATTCCATCCTGTGACTGTTTATAGATGCTTGCTAAATCCAACTTAAAGGTTCGTAATAGGCTCTGTTGTAGCTAAATGTGTGCCTCCATTTTTGTATCCTGAATTTACGTGTCCCACAAGTAATTCTCCACAATTACATGAGACACACTGACTTGCACAAATACTGTCTTCTCTTACTATTCTTCACTCCAAACATTTCGACTTTCTTCAGTAGGTCTAGAAGCACACACACAGTCTCTTGTCTTTAGCAAGTTGTTTGCCTAAGCCAGCAAACCAGAAAGAGCAGAGCAAATCTCTTCTGGACATACAGACGAAGCTGCAGTTTCCCGCACAAATCAGCAAAAGAGGTCCTCGTGGAATTGCCATTTAAAAAAAAAAAAACAACCTACAATATATATTTTCCTTCTCCTTTATCTGCCCTCTCTGGGGAGGCACGGACAGGATACAAATACAGGAAAATCTAATGAATTCAGATTCCACTCATTTGTAATTGTTGGAGTTCAGGCAAGGGAACAGGTGTGATGTTTAAACTTTATGACGGTTCCCTTTTCAGTGCTTATTTAAAAGGAAATGACTTGAACTAACATCAAGAGTTGTATACAGCACTTTTATATACACATATTTCACATATTAGTGATAGGTTTATTTCTATACATAAACCTCAACTAGGGGTCGTCAAGTAGACTCAACTTTGACTAGGTCTAATTACTGACAGTACTTGAAATTACTTAAGTGACATTTCAGAGATCTCCCATGATGATCTCAACTTGTCAGTCACTGGGGCTGGTTTTCCAGGTTTTCTGAATTAGTAAGGCTGCACTAATACTACTCTCTGTCGACGAACCTCGTGGGTGACCAGAACACAGAGTTGGGGCCAGACTGGCTGTGGGCAACTCTCGGTTTGCCACCTACTGTATCTGTGACCTCTTAGGAAAGTGATTTAATCCCTCTGTACTTCAATTTCCTCATCTGTAAGTTTCTGTAACAGTACTTAGTCTATAGAGTTACCTCTCTTAAGTGAGTTATCCTTTTCAAGTGCATGGCCCACAGTAATCACTGTACACTTTTCTTTTCAAATTAACAACTAAAACTCATTAGATTTTCTTTAGTTTCCTTTACGCTTGCAGGGGACTTTAAGTCCACAACGCTTCCCTGTCCCCACTGCTTAGGCTCTTACAGTAGATTCTACAGTATGCCCTCGATTATGGTTTTCAGGAGGATGTATTTCAATGTTACGTACTAAATTTCATGTGTTATTAGGGGAAAAAGCACGTAAAATGAACACATCAAAGAGGGATGTAAAGAGTAGGTACAGCCCAAGCTTGTGCACTGTGGAGGGTCACCTGGAGGCACCAACATTACAGAGGAGACCAGGAATGTGGGCAATCTCAGATCTCCAGGTCTCCTGAGGATAATGTTTTCCTGCAAAGGTGGATCAGGAGAATCCTACTGTCTTGGACCCTACTGTCAGGAAGGTGACTCAGCCCTCCGAAGCACAGGAGCATTGTGGGTTCCGAAGGCTACGGGTCACGTGGAGGCTGCCATCATGTCGCCAACAGTTATGTGGCAGGCCCAGCCCTACCTGTCATGTCGGCGCCATGGGCTCCTAAACCCAAAGGTCATGCCGTCTCTTTGGCCCTGTTGCCACTATGGTCGTGTGGTAGGTCCAGCTCTTCAAGTCACTACAGCAGCGTGGACCCTTCTCTCATGTAGCCCTTACTGGCTACGAGCATGTGGAAGCCTCAGCCGTTGATGTCATATAGGTGAGCCACTGCTTAGTGTCACCCGGATGCTATGGTTATGTACCACCCCCGTGCCCATGGTACACGTGAAACTCAGCCATCTCTGTCACGTGAAGCTCGTGGGCTACTAAACACTGCAGATCCATGTAGAGGCAACAACGTGGCTCCTACCACACGTGGTAGACAAAGCCCTTTCAGTGACGTGGGCATTGCGCTACCGCTATTGGTCACGTGGATTCTGCGGTCACATGGCAGGATATGGTCACGCGAGACTCAGCCCTCTTAGTCACGCGAAGATTGAGGGCTCCTGAACCCTGAACGAAACGTGGATCCCGAGGTCATGCGACCCCTTGTGGTCGTGTAGCTCGGCTTAGCCGGCTGAGTTGCCGCCATTCCGTGCGGAAGACTTTAGAACTGCAGTGCGCCCCCTGGCTCAGGGGGAACTCTGTTGAGACTCGGGCTCGGATCGCAATCTCTCCACCAACTTGTATATCCTGCTGCGGTCTGCAGTGTCCGGTAAGGGGGCCGGCAGCCAGTATTAGAAGTTTAGTCAGAGAATTGGGCTTTTGGGGGCGGCCACGCGGGCGAAGACCTGAGAGGGGGCTGGGCAGACGTAGGGGGAGAGCTTCTGAATGTGGCCTGACTTTTGTCCACCGGTCAGAGCAGCCCTGTGGGTGTGTGTGACCTGATCCTAGACCCACGGGAGCTGCTGTCGGTGGAGAGTGAAGCGGCAGAGAGTGTTCTGCATCGGAGGGTGGGGGGGCCGTGGAGGGGGCTGCGGGGCTTCCTGGGCTTGTATGTCGTCTCAGCAGCAGGGCTCTGGAACCCGGACGGGACCCCCTTGCCCGCCCCCACACTAAAGCCTCATGCCTGCTTATCACCCCTCTATCTTCGCTGTCCGTGCAGTGTGACGGCCTCCTCTGACCATGCTGTGATTAAGGAGTCCAGAGACCTCCTAGATGCCGATTTGTATAGATGATTCCAAATCCTATCTTAATTTCTGCCACTTACTCGATTCTGTAAAGATTCTTCTTTATTCCCTCGATGTATTTTCCCCCCACAAACATTCCAAACGTGTGCTCAAGAAAGAAGCAAAGCGGAGCCAGCCCCGATGGCCTGGTGGTTGAAGTTTGGTGCTCACCGCTTTGCTGGCCTGGTTTGGTTCGGGTTTGGAACCGTCTGTCAGTTGCCATAATGTGACGGGGACTCACATAGAAGAACTAGAACTGCTTACAAATAGGATAAACCACCACGCACGGGGGCTTTGGGGAGTTAAAAAAAAAGGAAGGTTGGCAACAGGTGTTAGCTCAGGGCGAATCTTTCCCTGCAGAAAGTAAGAAAGAAGCAAAACAGAGCTAGAGGGAGATGGAAAGGGGAGGAAGCGGCAGAGTGGGAGAGGAGGAGGAAGGGAGGGGAGAGAGAGAGTGAGTTTATTTTCAGGAATTTGATATTTCAGTAAAAGTGTCAAAGTAGCCTTGCTGTGAAGATTCAGACTTTATTTTTATACTTAATTTGAAGTTCAGGGGTTTTACAAAATACTTCTGGGAGCTGGGCAGCGATTTTTCCATGCTTAGGATTTCTAAATGGCTTAAAGCAGTTCAGCCAGACACTATTGTTTCTGGTTCCCCCCATGAGTTTCTAACCATTGCTTCTTAGACTTCTTGAAAACTCCCTCCGTTCCTTCACTTGGAAAATAATAGTGAATTGATTTAAGAAAACACTAGGTAAAATTGTGGGTGATACTCACATTTGGCATGTCACGAAAGTGGTATTGAGTAAGTAAAGTAGAGCGAATAGCAAGATTGTGCTTACATTTATGGGGGATTTGAGTACTTCTTGACAAGTATATTCAAGAGTTCAACAATTCTTCAAGGTTCAAGAATACTGTCATTTGTGATAGTGTGTAATACATGTGGCTGAAATAATACACTTTATTTTTCTCTCATTTCAGCATTTCCAAGTTTGTTCTGCAAACACCAGGGCCAAGAAAGAGCAACAACAAAAATGTACTCTACTTTACAGAAGGATAGGACAAACAGGACTGAAGGTAAATTAATTTCCACACTGTAGGAATTTTTTAGAGAATATGCTAATATGCAGTACGAATCTCCAAGGAAGGGATAGTTTGCCTAACTTACATGGGAATGGAACATTTTTCCACGGAGCGTCTCGGGTGCTAGTGTTCTTCAGAAAATATTTTGGGAAATCCTGTCCAAACTAAATCTCTACCACTTTAAAGCCTTGTGTCGTTGTTTACTAAAAGCAATGGGATGTATGTTTATAATAATTATAATGTACTCTTCTTTTCACTAAGAAATTACTTACTGCTCTTTCATTCCTTTTATCTTATGTCATTGGCCAGTCTCTCTCTCGCTTAAATCTTGTCAGTTTTTCGTTCTTCAGAGCTAATCCCAATTTCTAAGCATGTTTCTCGTAGCCTGGCGGCAAGAATAACTGCGTAAGTGCAAATCATTAGGAACGCTTATCTGTAGCAGCAAATATAGTGCCCCCATCTAGAAAGCAAGATACAACTTATCTATCAGGATCAGCAGACACAATGCCACTCATTTTATAGAAATACTCCACACTTTGTCAAAACAGTTTTGTTATTATTATTTAACAATTCTGGCTGCCGTGTTTTGACTCTCTATTATATGTCAAGCCCTGTGATAACCTCGTGGGCTGAGTTAACTCGTTTAATCTTCAGAAAAATCCTACGAGGGTTTATTTTAATTTACAAACAAGACATGAGAGTCTGGAGAGGCTGAGTTATGCCGTAGCAGTAGACAATCCCCAAATCTCAGCGGCTGCTCCTCACTCCTACTGCATGTCCACGGCAGGTGCACGTCCATCACAGGATGGTGGATGTTGGGGGTCTGAGCAATTCTTATTGGAATGATTTGGAGACCCCAAACTGGCAAAGCAGCCACCATCTGGAAAACTGTCAGTCACTGTGCCCGAGGGGAAGAGGGCCCTGGGGGCCTCAAAGCAGCAACCATAGGCTCTGGCCCAGAAATAACACATGTCAATCCCAAGCCATTAGCCAGCACTAGTCACATACACGGCCCTGCCCAAGCAAAGGGCATCAAGCGAGAAAGGCAGTTCTACCAGGTGCCTGGAACAGGGGAGAAATGGAAGCACTTGGCAGACAGCACCACTGACTACTGCATGATGGGACTGAAACTCAGGGAGACTGAGTACTTGCCTAAAATCACATAGGCAGTAAGTGACAGAGCTGGGATTTGAAGCCAGACACGTATGTTTTCAAAGTCGATGTTCTCTCTATCCTCCTTTCAACATTGTATGCTATGCCCTTAAATGACATTCATATATATTTGTAACAGAGATTCCATGACTTAAATGCTCCAGTTCCCTCTTCCTTAATCATCTGCTATTCCAACAGTGCAACTGAACAGACATGATGGCGTTGACCAAAAACAACAGCACTGCTAGGCCACACCTCTCTTCCAAACGAAAGAAGCTACTGGACTTTTGAGCGTCTGTTATATTCAAGAACAAAAATTAGAAACTAGGACCTGATGGTAGATGAAAAGACTGTTTATTGATCATTTGCTTAATAAAAACTAATCTCGTGTCTTTCCACCATTGTCAAGGAAAAATAATAAAAATAAGAGCAGAATGAAACTGCTAACTGATATGAGAGAATTCAACAAAAATGCTAAATGTCAGTACTTTTTTTTTGGTGAGGAAGATTGGCCCCGAGCTAACATCTGTTGCCAATCTTCCTCTTTTCGCTTGAGGATGATGGTCCCTGAGCTAACCTCTGTGCCAGTGTTCCTCTGTTTTATGTGGGATGCTGCCACAGCGTGGCTTGACGAGTGGTGCTAGGTCCGCGCCTGCGATCTGAACCTGTGAACCCCTGGCCGCTGAAGCAGAGCAGGTGACCTTAACCACCATGCCACCAGGCCAGCCCCCTAAATGTCAGTACTTTAGAGACATAGGATAATAAAGAAACCTCTGGCAACAGGGGTCAAGAAAATTAGAGATAAGGCACAGATAAGCCACTTGTGGAATGAAAAAGCTGTCATGCTTGCAGTTACAGCAAAGATTCAAGAGGTAAGATGATAATATGAGAAAGATAGGCTGATACATTTAAAATTTAGATTAAATAGGTAAATCCCAGAAAAAAATATAACTTTCCATACTGGTGTAATAGAAAATCTTAATATTTTTTTTCTTTCTGCTTTTTTCTCTCCAAATCACCCCAGTACATAGTTGTACATTTCAGTTGTGGGTCAGAAAATCTTAATATTATTAAAAGTATTCTTGACGAGGAATACACGAGAAGGCCAAATCATTAGCCAATCTCAACTAGTTACATAAATGCAGAAAAGTGTAAATAAATTAATAGCAAACTAAATCCAGCAATGGCTAAAACAGGTAATACTGCATGACAAAGTTGTGTTTAATCCCAAGCATGCAGCGTAGGTTTAACATTAGGAGGTCCATAATGCAATTTAGCACGTTAGTGGAATAAAGGAAGGAGGAAAAGATGATTATCACAAAATATCCAGTAAAAACAGGTTTACCAAAAAAATCAAATCACCAATCAGGATTAAACAACAATAATAATAATTCTCGGCAATTAATAAATAGAAAGATATTTCTTTAAATTGACAAGAAGTATTAATAAAGAACAAACTACATGAAACCTCACTCTTAATCGTGAAACATTAAAAGCATTCCCTTTAAAATCAGAAAAGAGACAAAGATGACTCATGTGACCACTTCTTTTCAGCATCATCGTGCGTCTCCTAAGCAGTACAGCAAGCCAGAATACATACACGCATCTATACATCCATAAAGAAATAAGTGTAATAATAAGTGAAAATAAAGCTCTCAATACCATATGGTCATCTTCATATAAATTCAGGAGAAGCTACAGAAAATTTAAAAGTGAAAATAAAGATTAATAAGTTTGTAGGACATAAGACTAATATACACAAAATAATTGTGACAAATAGAAAAATACCATTTTCATTCTGAACGTACCATTTACGAAAGCAAAAATTAGGACATTCTGTGAAATAAACTGTGAATCGGCTCCCTTGGTAATTATTCTAACATCCATAAACTCTTACATGCTTTCCTCTTCTATAGAGGCTAGAAAGCTTAAAACATGAAAGAGAACTAGTTGGTGGGTGTGTATCTGTGACACACACATTAACCAGAATCCCTTGCAGCTAGGGTCCCAAGTGGAATCTCGGTTGTGTCAGGCATATGCACCATCCTGAGACTTGGAGGTGTAACTGAATGACGTGGCAGCCCCATATGGCTCAATGACGCGGTCAGCTATGTGTGATGGGAGAGGTCTCTGGGTTTTGTGGAGCGACCATAGCAGGTGCCTAGAATTCAGTCTCTGTCATACATGTCAAGTGGTGGGCAGGCAGCAGTGGTGTTTCAGGTCTAACAGTCCGATAGTGTGAGTGAGCTTCCCCTGGCTGTGCAACATCCAAGGGTACTTTTTCTGGCCGTCACGGGGTTTTTGTAAGCTGTATAACATATTTTACTAAGATATCTTATTTTTATAAAATAGCTAGAATGAATTCTGGCATAGGCAAGTAGAAACCGTGGTTAATAGAGAACTTGACACCGAAACTGTTTGCAAGCAAAGGGCCCTGAAGGAGGCGGGGATCTGGGATAGGTTGTGTGACCTAGTTGGATCTGAAGAGAGTAAGGATCCAGTTGACATTAGAGGATGGGGTATTGGCACTCCAGGGCACGCAGTGGTGAAAGAGTCGCAAAAATTATCACGTGTGTTCACTGGAATTGAAATGTCTTTGAAGTCAGTGTGTCAGTGGAGCAAGCAGCTGCTGTGAGGGACTCAGAGGACACTCCTTTCCCCATGGTATCGGGAAACATGTTGGTGAGGAGAGCGTCTTCACATCTGAAGCGTTCTGAAGTGGCTGACTTGTGTAGGCCACAGGTGAGGTGGGAGGTCCTGCCACTGACATGGTCACCCTCATTTCAGTGGGGATGTTGGGATCCTGGAGCCACAGGCCAAGTAGAAGCACTTAACCCCCCGCGTCAAGGTGAGTGCTCTTGACCTTATTCGACAGCACAGATGGCAGGATGGTCACACTGATTTGACCTACCGTAACATTTGAGGGTGGCTACCTGATCAACAGATCCCTTGGATCTTGAAATATCTGAACAGTCTCTAAAGTTGCAACTGACCAGTGTAAAAGTAAGTAAAATACAAACAAATATTTATTTACAATAAAATATAAGAACATAAAATATAAATAAATAAAACTTTACATCTGGTGACTTGAGCCATCTTGATGGCGAGTGATGGTCCCTTACTCAGTTCCCAACCTGACCCACAGCACCGTGAACGAAGGGACTACTGAAGAAATTCCCTACAATGAAGTCACAAGAAACTACAGTAAATCTTCTTCCTGGGCTTAGGCAGAGGGATCTCCAGCCATTTACCACAGTTACTGTGCACTTCCTTCAAGGACACTTGCTCCAAGCCAGAGCTCAAGAAGCTTTTCCTGGAAAGGGCCGGATCATAGATATCTGAGGCTTTGCAAGCCTGTTGGGCTCCAGTGGAGCTACTCCAGTCCGCTGTGGTGGAAGAAAAGCTGCCATAGACGCAGCAAGGCTGTGTTCCAATAAAACTTTATGTATGGACACGGACGTCTGAGTTGCAAATGATTTTCAGGTGTCAGGAAATAGTATTCTGCTTTTGACTTTTTTCAGCCATTCAAATATGTAAAAACCATTCTTAGCTTGCGGACCATCCAAAAGGAGGCTGCGGGCCAGGTTAGGCCCATGGGCCATAGTTCATCAGTCTCTGCTCGAGCCAAGCTAATGGAATCACTAGGCCCCCAAAACAGCGCTGAGTGGAAACTCAGCAAAATGAGGTGGCAGCCATTCCTAGGGTCTTCTGGCAAGCATCCCAAAAGCTGGTGCTTTTTAACACAGTGGTTGTCAGACTTGGGTGCACGCTGCAACCACATGAAGAGTTTTAAAAATGTGGTTGCCTGGGGCTGCCCCCAATTCCGCTTTGGTGGTTGTGGCTGTAGCCTGGTGCTACTGATTTTTCCCATCTCCCCAAGTGGCTTTAGTGTGTAAACAAGGTTGAGAACTACCTGAACAACTTAAATGATGAGAGTGCAAGTGTTGTACAATATTTAATTTTAAAATCTTATAATTGTGGTTTTGCAATAATAATATTCTAATAATAAATACATACAACATTCCAATAACAATCACTATGTAGCTATGCTGAAAGTATGAAATAAGAATTCCCGTGTAAGAAATGGGGAAGACTCTCTTAGGTAAGAAAAAAAAAAAGGAATTGGGACAACACAGTGGCAAGGCAGAGGCCACCAGTGTTAGGGCCAGGGAGGAAGCTCAACCAGCGGCGAGGCCAGAGCAAGGTGCAGAGCCAAGCCAAGCCCCAGCGAGCCCAGCGCTGACTCAGCAGTGAAGCCTCCTCCGTAGGAGACAGTGAGAACCCAGGCTGAGCACGGAAGGGACGGAAGAAACTCAGCAAATGCAGTGATTTGTACTGAGGGAAGAGAAGAAACAGAGAAAGCTGCAAAAGACCTTAAGATAATATTTCCTCAGAGAGATAAAGGAGTGATGAAGGAAGAAATTATATCCATTATATAAGAACAGAAGACTGACCAGGAAGATGGCTGCTTGAACACAAGGATCTGCTTTCACCTCCTCCTGAAAGTTCGTTAAAACAATATTAGGGGTAAGCAAATCAATACAGTGGGATATTACTCAGCAATAAAAAGGCAAGAACGTGGATGGATCTCAAAAAAAATTATGTTGAGTCAAAGCAGCCAGACACAAAGGAGTACAGGATGTATGATTCCATTTATGTGAAATCATGGAACAGGAAAAACTAATATAGAGAGACTGAAAGCAGATGAAGGTTTGCCCGGGGACAGAAGATGAAGAGGAGTTAAACTGGGCGCCTTCTGGGGTGTGGCACGTCTTCTATATCTTCATTAAGGGGGTGGTTAGCCCTGATCCCTGATTTTTACGAGTAAGGAACCAGGGACCAGGAGAAGGTGGGTGAATCGTCTAAAGCGATGCAGCTTAGTAAGCAGCAAGAAGATGCTCACATCTGCTTATCAGTGATAAGTTCTTCCTGTTATGCCGCGTAAGGAGACAGTAGGAGTAGTGCTTCCCTCGAGCACCTGGCAAAACCCCGACCCAGGCACAAGCATCCTCTTCTGCACGTAAAGCATAGATAGGAGAGCCAAAATACTACGCATTTCAGCCACCCATACATAGACACAGTTGATATTCTCACGTGTCCCTTTACCTTGGCTTCTTTATGTTTATATTTACACGTAGGAACATAAACATTCATTAACATCCTCTTCTGAGGAGCCATACTGTAATATACAGTTTTTACCCTGGCTTTTTTTCTTTCACGTTGTATCATGTGATGTGAGGAATATTCCGTGTTGTTTTTTGTAATCTGCCACTTAAGCTGCGACCGTTTCTTGATTAATAATGCTTCTGTTTTAAAGGTTAAAAGTTTGGAAATGGGAACTTAAGCCCCCCACTTAATCCTGCCATATGCCTGTTTTGGTGTCTGATCTTTCAATTTTGGTTCCCTTAAACAAGATGTCAGATTATTTCCTACCGGGGATGCCGTGGTTTAGCATCGCCACTTTATAACGTAGGTTACTAGCTGACACTGCGGCCTGCCCCCATACACCCATCTGTCTTCCTTCTCATAACAACAGAATGTACAACTAACACACGTTCATCCCTTACTAAACACCAGACGTTGCGCAAGGTACCTGACTTAGTAATAGCTAACTTGTTTGTAGTGCTTATTAGGTCACAGGCATTTCTCCGGGGGTTTTCTGTGTATTTCCAAATATTAACTCAGTTAATTCTCACAATTGCCTCACGAGGTAGAAACTCTTTACTACCTTCAATTTAAGGGGGGGGGTGAAAAAAAACTTGAGTCACTGTGAGGTCAAAGTTACTTGCCCTGGACCATGTAATTTAGCAGCAGGATCAAACCCTGGTTGATCTGACCTCAAATCCTATGCCCATAACCAATAATGTGTGGCTCTGTGTTAAGGCTCAAATGAGCACTGGGATGGGCCTCACTCAACGTCCGGTGGGCACTGATGGGTGTGCCATCTGATACCAAGTTGCACTGAACTGTAGCCTTCTGTCTAAGAGACCCATCGTTGCAGCTGTTCCCCTTACTGTCTCCCCTTTCTCAGACTCTGTGGGAACTGTTTCTCCAGTGTTCGCCGTGAAGGAACAGAGACAGACAAGATCTACTACATGGACACAGAGGAAGGTTTCTAGAGGCGTGCATATTGCCAGGATGAACTCAGTTCCTCAGAGGCTTTTTCCATTTGTGTTTCGTTCTCTTCCCAAGGCTCATCCTCATCTTTCTGACCTTACATCCTTCCCTAGGCCTTTTCATTCTATATGTCAGGTACTCACGTCCCTTCTTTCCCATCTATCCCTGATTCCAAGGACAATCATTTCTACCCCTCCGTGACAATATCAGCCACTCTCCGGTCCCCTCATCCTTCTGTGCCAAAGAGCCTGTACAGCACAGCCATGTGGCTGTAGGCATATATTTAGGCAGGGAATATTTTGTATGGTAAATGTAAAAAGTGAAACGTCTGGGTCACGAAGCGTAAGAATGGCTGGTGAATAGTTTAACCATACAGTAGGAAATTAGGCTCTCAAATACTGTTAGTAGAAATGCATATTGGTGTAAATATCATCAAATATCCTTAAGAAACTATCTCTTACATTTGAAAATATGGATGCACTTCTTCTGGGAAGCTGTAGACCAGGGACTCAGATACTGGACCTGCCCTGCAGCCCAAGCTGTGCTCCACTGGGTCTTTTGGTCTCCACCACTGGGGACGCTGTGTAACCCCGGTCAACCTATGGGTATTGTTCCGTTAATTGTTTTGTACTGAGAACTCTATTTTGTAATTTAAAAAAAATCAATTCAACTATTCAAACACCAATTTTATTTTAAAAATGGATTAAAAAGCATATTAAGGCCAAGAAGCATATATAATGGTCATATGTAATACAGGAGGATCCAGAAAATGTAGAGTCAGATCCAGTTTTGTGTGGCACTGCTTTTACGCCATGCACACACACACACTCTTCCCCTCCTCTGAGACGGTGGCTGTCCTTACTGTCTGTCACAAAGCTGAGCACTTAGAGACACGCCTGCAGGTCCAGACCTTTCTTCCTACACACACCAGACATCCAGGAAGCCATGTCTGCTGGATTCAAGGAAGGCTTCTCCTCGTTTCTGTCACCACTGTTTGCAAAAGCCTCCCTTCCTGAGATCGGAAAACCTGTAGTTTTAGCATTAGTCGACAGGGAAGTACGCAACTCTATTTCCAACTGGACGCTAACAAGAGATATTAAGTTTGCAAAAGGAAAATTCAACACATGCTGGTTTTACAAGCAGGTTATAAAACAGTTCTGCAGCCCAAATTTTTCTGGAATACATAGATGTGGGTAGAAATGGTTGAGTGGTATGCATTCTCAAAAGTGGCTTTGTTGATGATCCCAGGTCTACCTTACATACGTTCACTTAACAAATATTAATTAGACCCTTATTATATGCCAGCCGCTGCCAGCCCAAAGGGACTCGTAATCTGCAAACCCTGTGATCCAAACAGATTTCTGCATCTAGTTCAAGACAGATATTCCACTTGATCCAAGACACCTGGGCCCACCCAAACTACCTTCCAGTGACAAAACATCATCCCGGTCTTACAGAAATCTGTCGGTGGGACCTGAAAGTTCACCATTAGAGGAGAACCCGTGCAGTAGCTGGAGGAACACTTAGGATGTGGAGGCAGATCAATAGGTGAGGACACAATTCCTGTCCTGCCACCTACTTGGCTGAGAAATCCTGGGAAATGTACCTAACCCCTGTGAGCCTAATATCCCTGATCTGAAAAGGGACCATGGCTACAGTGGTCATGGATTTCTGCGTGTGAGGAGGTCAAAAGAAATCTAGTGAGTCTGCCCAACACGGAGCAACTGTTGGTTGCTGGTGGGCAAGTGTTGGCTTCCTTGTCACCACATCCTTTCCCTACCACAGCAGGGTGCCGTTGCCCTGTACTCAACGACATAGCAATGATGTCGGGGAATTCCGAAATGACACAGGAAGTAGCCGTCTGAACACACAGGGTGTCATAAAGGATATTCATGACTATTTCCTTGTGGGAGGATCAGCTACTATATGGTAGAGCCTGAGGGAGAACCCAGGCAGCCTGGGTGACAGGCACTAGGTGCTTTATAATACTCCTGTTATCACCTTTGATTCTGGCAGAACAACTGTGAGACAGGGATTGTGCTGAGATGCAAACGTTCAGTAAGTGGATGTATGTCTGTGTGTGTGTGGGGGGGGGGGACGGTGGTCCCTCTCTGGCTTCTTATCACGTGCCCACTCTCCTGTGAGATTCCCAAAACAAGGCCATGCCTGAGATTGCTCGTGTCTGAATCACCTTGATGAGGGAGGGGTCTCGCCCTGTTTAGGCACCAGACTTGGTCAGTCTGGGGATTGCTGTAGCTGTTAGCTGGCTCACTTGGACACTTTCCCCTCCGCGATGGTATTTCTGAAGTAATGTTAGTTCTCGAAAATGATTCCGACTCTTGTTATACGCCATATGTTGACCGCATGCCCTTACTCCTCCCTTTAATATTTGATGTCTTCCTTTCATTGGTGGATTTTCAGGAAAACGAGTTGGTTGCCTGGCGTTGTCCAAAGGTCCCCGATAGTGTTTCTCTTGGTGGTTGTTATTGTGGTTTAGTATGATTATGAAGTCATGGCTTTTTAACATGTTGATGGGCTTCAAACCATTGTTGTATGGTTTTGAGCAGAGGAGTGAAATGACTTGCCTCATGCTCTGCTGCTGGGTTGAAAACAGACGGTGACAGAGCAAGGATGAAAGCAGAGGGACCCGTTGGTAGGTGCTATAATCGAGGACATAGGTGTTGGTGTCTTGGCTAGGGTGGGAGTAATGGAGGTGGGGAGAAGCAGCTAGGTTCGGGATATACTTTGAGAGGGGGGCCAAGAGAATTTCCTGATCAGTTGGATGTGGAGTATGAGAGAAAGAGAACACTCCAGGTTGCCTCCAAGTTTTGGGGACTGAGCAAGTGGCATTTCTGGCTCAAATGCTCGATTCATGTCTAATTTCACTTCCAGTGCCACACAGGAAATGTCCCAAAGGTTGTGAGCAGCAGGAGGGTCCTGACAGCGGGCCACACAATGAAAGCAATGACTTCTCGGAGGAGTTCATCTGAGGCTGGTCCTAATCACTACATCGTGGAGTGATCAGCAGTGAACGAACTTTTACTCATAAGTGTGCCCTCAGCCAACATGGGGAGTAATTAATGTACAAAATGTACAGCACACAAACCTAGAAAACCTTAAGTATTAGAACCCAAAAGGAAGCTGGTTTCTAACAGCCTAATTACCTGAGTAATCCTCCCTCCCCTCAAACCACTAGGATTATTATCTGCTGGTACACTGTTTGACTTGAATGTGATAAAAATAAAATACCTTTAGTTAATCTACCTACAGGAGATAGAACTGAGACTATCTTATTTCTGTAGATGCCCAGAAAAACTTCCAAATCTCTCCATATGGTGAATTACAAATGTTGGTGGGGAGTGTTTGGGTGGGAGGGGTGAACAGCAACACAAATCCTAGGAGTGAATACAGGCTGAAATATAACCAAGACACTTTACAAGCGTACCTGTGGCTACAATACCCACTAAAGTAGACATCAGAGCAAAGAAATTAATAAGAGACAAACAGAGGCACTACATAATGATAAAAGGATCAATCCACCAGGGAGACATAACAACCCTAAAAGTGTATGTACCAAACAACAGAGCCTCAAAGTACACGAAGCAAACTCTGATGGAGCCGAAAGGAGAAACAGCCATGTCCATAATTATAACTGGGGCCTTCAACACCCCCCCTTATGAGCAGGTGATAGAATTACTAGAGAGCAAACCAGCAAGGATATAGGAGATCTGAATAATACCATGAACTAACAGGATCTACATCGTGTAAATAGGGCACCCAACAACAGCAGACTACAATGTTTTTCCAAGTGTCTATGTAACATTTACCAAGATGGGCCATCTCCTGGACCATCAAACAAATCTCAGCAAACTTAAAAAGAATTGAAACCATACAGAGTATGTTCTCAGACCATAATGGAATCAAATTAGAAACCAAGAGTAGAAAGAGAAAGGGAGAATGCCTGAACCCTCGGATATGGTAGTTGATACATCATTCCAGTTGGTCATTCAGACGCCTGTTGTAGAAGAGCCGAAGTTAGAAAGAGCTGTCTCCTGAGCAGAAAGGCATGTCAGGCTACGCAAAGAGAAAGCTCACTCTGGATATTTCAAACAGGGTGTTGTTGAGAGCTAGGCTGGAGGCTGTTACGTCAGTCCCACCTGACATTAAAGCTTGCACTACACCAGCAGAGGAAGTACAGCTTGCTGATTGTTAGTGGAATCAGTTTGGTGGCCGATTGGCTTTGGGAAGTGAGAGAGGTTCCCTCCCAGGTACTGGTGTGGTCGCTAGAGAGGCCTGAGAGAAGGCAAGATTCAGATACCTTTCTAGTGTATGGCTGGTGTCCCATCTAACCCATGACGCACACGCCTCTGTTCTTTATAAACCCTGCTGCATTTTTTAAGAGATTCAACACAGTTTCCCCCTCCCGCTCCTCCTGCTCCTCCTTCTCTAACATGTCTTCCCTGATAGTGCCCTCTGTCAGATAAGGCTCTCCTGTCTGCACAGGCAGAGGAGTTTCCTTTCTGGAGTTTGTGGGATTGGTCCCTTAGGGCAGGTTGGCACCTTGCTTGCCCTACCATGGTGTTAGCTCAAGACGTAGTAGATGGTAAATGGACCACTGATGTGTCTTCAAACTTGTATTGTTGTTCCCCTTTCCAGAATACAATGATAGTGGCAGCTCACCTCGAGGAAGAAATAGAAATTGGAGGTCTTTCCGAGGTAATTTTGGCAAAAGGAACCCTCGTGATCACGGTGGATATGAACCTTGGCCTTCACACCACCAGGAGCATGATGGAAACACGGTGATGAGGGATGTCCAGGAGGACCCCCAAGTAAGACGGTAAGTGACCAGGCAGCCTGGTTTGCATGTAGCAGCTCCTGGGACTATGCAGCTGTTTCACTCTCCATGGTGATTTCCTTCTCTCACTGGAAAACTGGAGAATACTGGGAGTGGAATAATGGTTGAGCAATCCTAATTGTAGTCCTGCTGTCAGAGAGGCAAAGGTGTATAGAAGACTTTCTTAGCATTGATGGCCACTCCCCTTCTCTGCACTTCCCCCCGCAGCACGCCCTACACTACTCGACACAAAAACAGAAGAGTGAAATGGCATAATGAAGACCATATCCAGAGGGCTGCGTGGAGAAACAGAAAACCTTTGGAGAGAGAAGTGGGGGATAACACAAAAGATGGAACCCCAGGGAGCTGGTTCAAGATCACAGTGAGTGTCCTACAAAACTGTAGGCAATGTACAGGAGAGAAAGGAGAAAGGTCGGGGTTTCGGGGGTTGTGTTGGGCTCATGTAGAGACACTAAGTACTTTGCTGGGGACAGCTTGTAATCTGTCCTTTTTATTACAAGGAGTTAACCTTGTTCATCTAAGGGAAAATTCAAAGAAGCCATATAAAAGGAACAGGCTGACTGTAGGGAGAACAGAGGAGCCTGTCTAAAGGCAAAGATGGAAACTACTGTCACAAAGGTGCAGCAGCTCCACACTGGATGTCTCAGTTTGGCTGAAGCTGAGTGTGGAGGATGGGGGTCGAGTCTCTGGAGACATTGTCTGAGGTGCGAGCAGGGTCTGCCCTAGGGAGGATCTCCTGGAACTTTACCAAAAGAAGACCATGCCTACCACTTTAAGTTGATTGTTTGGAGGAGAGCTTTGGATAGAGAGAAAAGGAATGTAGGAAATCTATATTTGGCACAAACGTAAGAAATCATGCCAGTCGTCCCTTCTTTTGAAATCCTTTGAAGCGCAATAGAAGGTTGGAAAAGAACACTGCTGGGTCTGTTCTCCAGGCTTGATTCCATGTTGTCTCTCTTCTCTCCAACCCTTTTCACCCCCAGATTCCATATGGGAGAAAGTATGACAAGACATGGCTAATGAATTCAATCCAGAGCCATTGCAGTGTCCCCTTCACTCCAGTGGATGTAAGAGACGATGGTGAAGTCAGATGAGTGGGCACAGGAAAGGGGGAGAGCCCTGGCTCGGCAGGGGCCATGGCCTCTGATGCTGTTGCTGTTGCCTTCAATCCCTGTAGTTCCACTACGTGAAAGACTGGGCTCGGTTCTTTGTGCAGGATGCTGGCACTGCCTCTGCCTTGAGGGATGTGAGCTACAAGATTTGTGGCAAGGAGAACCAAAAGGTGTCTGTTGAGGGCCGTACCTGTACCCAGTCCCGGGGGAGGAGGACAGGCCAGGGGCCCGTGGTCGTCTTTGGAATTAAAGTTCACGGTGCTTACTCCACCTCGCCTTCCTGCAGATATCTATCATTGTTGATCCTTCTGCTGAACCCTACTCTGTGCAGAATAAGTTGGAACCAGAAGAAATGGAGCAGCTAAAGGTAATGCAGATTCAAGGTACATTGTATGCCCACACCCAGACCCACCTCTTCTTCCCCCAGCCCCTGATTTCCCTATCACCACCACAGCCTCAGAGCCTCTCTCTCCATCTCTCCCTGCAGCTGGCCATGAGCAAACGATATGATGTCTCCCAGCAAGCTCTTGACCTCCAAACGCTCCGCTTTGACCCAGGTATGCCTGACAGCAGTAATTCTGAGGCAGGTGAGGACAGAAAGATCTGCCTGGGAGGGAGACTTAGGGATGGTGACGTGGGGAGGGGTTGGTGCTGGCCCTGGACCCATCTCCACCTTCTCATTCTCTCTTCTTGGCTTTCTGAAGACTTGGTGGACCATGATATTGATATAATCCTGAATCGAAGAAGCTGCATGGCTGCCACCCTGCAGATCATCGAAACGAATTTCCCCAAGGTGAGGCCTTAGGCCTAGCGCTGATATTATGATAGGGGGTGGAACAGATGGGATGGAGGACAGACTTGTCTCCCAGGCCCCAGATGTCACCATCACTCTAACTCTTCTTCCTCAAAAGCTGTTGTCCTTGAACTTGTGCAACAACAAACTGTACCAGCTGGATGGCCTGTCTGACATTATACAGAAGGCCCCGACAATCAAGATCCTGAACCTCTCCAAAAATGAGGTGGGAAGAGGGAGCCAACCAAAGTTGGTTGAGAGTAGGTGGTGGTGCTCATCAGAGTGATGACAGGAGGCAGGTGAAGGTGCCTGTGGGAGAGGGTGGGGGCTGGGAGTGCAGGGGCCCAGATGTCTGTCTTTCCTTGGGACTCCTTTGCCAGTTTCCTCCCCATGTTCCTCAGCTGAATTCCGCGTGGGAGGTGGGCAAGATGAAAGGGCTGAAACTTGAAGAGCTGTGGCTGGAAGGCAACCCCTTGTGTGACACCTTTCGAGACCAGTCCACCTACATAAGGTCGGTGTGAACCCCTGTCACTCTTCTTGGGGACTTTCACTCACGGGAGCCTGAACGACCCCTGACAATGCCCCTCTGCAGAGGTGGTGGGCCTGGTCTTCTGGGAGGACCACAGGCCCTGCCATCTCTTTTCTGTGTCCCTCATCTGTGCTTAGAGGGCTCCTTTCCTTCCTCTGACCAGCTCACCTCTTCAGGTGCTCTGGGGTCTGTTTCCAGAGTCTGCACCTGGCTTGCTCTAGCATGCTCTTGGGCCCAAGAGTGTGTTCCAGGCGGCAGGGCTCCTCCTACTTGCCAGGACAAGGAGTCACCAGCCTTGAGCCAGATGCTGGTGACCTGGACTGAGAAGGGCCCTCTGGACCAAGGTCTCATGCTGAGACAGGGCTTCTTGCTTATGAGCCAATAGGGAGATTCCCTCTCCTGCCCTGAGAAGGATCCTTTTTCCCTTAGTTCAAATGGGTCTCCCCTCCGATCCCAGGTTGCCATAGGATCTTTCCTACCCCATGCTGAGGTCCAAGGCCCCGGGTTGCTGTCTTCATGACATCTGTTCTTCTGGCACAATGCCAAGAGCTGGGCACTCCTTGGGAGAAAGCTGGGTTCCCTGAGTCAAGTGGCCAGAAGTGGGTCACCGCCACTGAGAGGGCTTCCTGAGGCACGAGTGAAAGGCAGAGGGCAGAGGTGGCTGAGGAGACAGAAGGAAAGGCCTCTCGGGGGCACTGCCCCTCCCTCCATCCACATGTCACATCATCCTGCCTGGTCCTTCCTTGAAGAACTGGGGGTCACCCAAGAAGGCTGTGATTCCTCAGACAAGGAATCGACTAAGACAGGCACAGGTGCACAGCGGCCATCAGGAGAGAAGGTGGTGATCATAAGAGGGGGCCATAGGCCTGCACCCCATGGTGAGCTGGGACCTGACCCTTTACTCCTTCTGGGGAAGGCCTCCTGCCCCCGTGGCTCCTCCATTTCCCATTCCCAGCTCAGACTGAGCTCACACAAGTGGCAAAGTGTCAACCAGCATCCAGTGGGCCCCCAGCCCAACAAGTGCATGTTTTCCACTCCTACCTCGGGTCCAGGGCCAGCCAGGGCAGATGAAGGAAAGGGCTGCAGCAGGGGAGTCATCACCCCTTTCTTCTCTCTTCTTCCCTGATCCCCACCACCAGGGCAGAGCTTCTTTCTCTTCCCTTTGCTTTGCTTTCTCTCTCTCCTTTGTCTCTACTCCCGGGTGTCTCTCTCATCTCTCTCTCCTACCTTCACTCCCTCTCTGTTCTCATCCCCTCCCCTTCCCTCCCTGCCTCCTGAGCCCGGCCTCACTCACTTCCTTGCCTCAGCATCATGGGCCATCCCTGGAGGTGTCCTGGTCCCGGAAGAATGCTGGACCCCCAGTGAGGTAGCAGAGCCCTGGGCTCCCACCCCATTCCCTCTCCTCTCTGCAGCCTTTGGTGGTGTCTTGGAGGAAGGAAGGGGGGCAGGGAGGGGAAGGAAGCCCTGGACCTGGGCTCCAAATGCTATATTGTGCATGGGGATGAGTGAGAGCAGTGTAGGTGAGAGCCACCCAGGGGGAAGGAGAAGGAGGGAGGGAAGCCAGGAGGAAGGGAAGGCAGGAGGGGGGGAATACGAATGTGAAGGTGTGGAGTGAGATCTAGAGACTGCGCCTTTCAGACAGTCCATATGACAGATGCTCAGTGCTCAGCGGGGAAGTGGCCCCAATAGCCATGAAATCAGAGGCTGAGTTGGGCAAAGGGGCCTTCTGGACGGGCAGAAGACACTGGGCTGTGTTTATGGTATCAGTATTTTAAATCAAAGGAAGTGCTGCAGCCCCGAACTATCAACCACTTCTTTCTATTTTCGGTTTTGGACAGTGCCATCAAGGAATATTTCCCCAAGCTGTTACGCCTGGTAAGTGCCTACGTTTGTGATTGTCTCTCGCTCACATTGATGGCCTCCACATCTGCCCCCAAGCCCTTTGGGGCTCGCCTAGGTTATATGTTTGCATGAGACCTTTATCCATTTTAAGGGACAGGGACTCCTGAGAAAGACATGAATATATTTGGTGGGAAAATGCCCATGCTAACGCCCACACACACAAAAAGTTGCGTTTAATAGTAGAGACTTCCAAGACCTCATGATGAAGACGCCCACTGTAGTCTTGCCCATGGATTTTCCAGGGCCCTTTCACACCTGACCTCTGACCCTCACCCTCTCCTGGGCCCATCCTTTTCCCTGATCATCTAGGGCCACCTCCCTGGTCTGCACTGCTGACTTCCTCTTCCCTTCTCCAGGATGGCCGGGAGTTACCCACGCCGATTGTCGTTGACGTTGACACCTGCTACTTAAAGCCTGGCAAGGTGAGCAAGAAGGATCAACAACATTGTGGTATCACAAGGGAGGCTTTATCAGCCACATGATCTCAATGTCTTTTGATTCCAGGAAAGCTGTAAAGGACCTGAGACACTGAAAAATCTAGTCATGCAATTCTTGCAGCAGTAAGTACTCCCGGGAGCACAGGAATGGGGAAGGCTGGGACAGGCCAGGCCACCCAAGCACAGATCTGCTTGTGGGAGTTTTTGAGTCTTATTTGACGTCTACACCACGGGGACAGATTGTCTTCATTGCTCCCCCACAGGTATTACTTCATCTATGACTATGGAGACCGACAGGGTCTTCTTGGTGCTTACCACGACGAGGCCTACTTCTCTCTGAGCATTCCCTTCAACCCCGAGGACCCAGCTCCGTGAGTATCACAGCTCAGACTCTGTTCCTGGGCCCTGTGGCTCCCCAGCAGACACAGGCCAGCTCCTGGAAACCCCCACACTGGACAGATCACCACCTCCTGCTCCTCCTTCTCTCCTAGAAGCAGCTTGTGCGAGTACGTCAAGGATAACAGGAACATAAAGAAGCTCAAGGACCCCTGTGCGTGTGGGAAGATTGGGCAGGGAAAGGGGGCGTGGAGGGGTCAGTCAAGGCCCAGAGTGTGGCAGTCCCTGACCTTCACTCTCATCCCCCCACAGACCTGCGGGTTCAGCTGCTGAAACATACAAAACATGACATCGTGGGCTCCCTCTGTGTGTTGCCCAGAACTCAGCATGAATTCAGCTCCTTCTTGATAGAAACCTGGCTCCATACGGTGAGCACCTGCTTCCTCCCTCAGGCGTGCCCAGAAAGCCGCAGGTGGGTAGGAGGTTTAGGTGGTGACTGAGCCCCTGGGCTCTTCCCTTTCAGGAAAGGGTGCTGTGCATCTCTCTCAACGGGGTGTTCAGTGAAGGTGAGTGTATGTGGAGTCCCCACCCCAGATGCCCCACTGTTCCTTCCCCCCGGCTGGGCTCCCTCTCAGAACTCTCCCAGCTTCCCTGGTCCCTTCCCCTCTCTTCCTACTCCAGTAATCTGTGTTCTTCAGTCCCCACTCTGCTTCCAAACCGTCCTGGTCTGACCTGTGTCCATGCCTGTCTGCCCCGCACAGCTCAGGCACAGGGACACAGGCTGTGGAGTTTTGATGTCTCTCATCCCAGATCCTGGCTCTGTGAACTTTGGCCGGTTCCTTAACCTCCGGGTTTCCTCATTTGGAAAATGGGGCTAATAATACCCACCTCTTGGGTCGCTGTGATAAATGAATCGACTGAGCCTGTAAAGTGGTTGTCACAGAGCCCGACACATAATAGGGTCCCTGGACTGGGAGCAGATTGCTCCTATTGTTGCCCGCTCCATTCCCAACACCCTGACTCCCAGTGAACAACTGTCCCCTTCAGCATGACTATCAAGTCAGATCCTGACTAGGTAATGCCGTGTGAGCATGTAAAGCATGTGCGACTCTTCGGGGGTATTTTTGTTTGTTATTTGTCTTTAAAGTGGTAGGAAAGTCTCAGGGTTCTGTTCGTGCCTTCACACGGACCTTCATCATTGTCCCTGCCAGCAATTCCAGGTGAGTGCTGTGTTGTGAGTGGGAACACCCAGCCCAGCCTGGGCTCAGTGGGTGGGAATGTGGTGGTGTTGACCTCGGGGTTTTCTCAGTATTGTGGAAAGCCACCAGTTAGATCCGAGGAGCAGCCTAGCCTAGTGGGTAAGAGCATGGGGTCTGGAGTCGGAACACTGGGTTCTCTTCATGGCCCCAACACTCACTAGCTGTGTGACCTTGGTTAAGTCACATGACTTCCTTGTGACTCAGTGTCTCCCTCTGAACATGGAGATTAGACTGTCCGCCCCTTGGGCTGTTGTACAGGGTAAATGCAAGTGCAAAATTGTCCCTGGGTTGCAGGTAAAGTACAAATGTAGTGAAGCTGGTAGACAGTCTCTCCAAAGGTGAGCTCTGTGAGAAGGGTGGAGGTACGAGCCAAGGAATCTAGGGGGCAGGCACAGTATAGGGCTCTGGAAGGAATCTGGTTGCTGAGTGGCCGTGGGAGCAGGCTCATTTCCGGGGTTGTGGGGTTGTCCATTCATCAGTTGTCCGGGGGCCCATTTTTCCTCCAGTCTGTGCATCGTGAATGACCAGCTGTTTGTGAGGGACGCCACCCCCAACGAGACTCAGAGAGCGTTCTTCATGCCAGATCCCACACCCACCTCCAGCTCCGTGCCCACCGTCTCCCAGGAGCAGCAGGAAATGGTGCAGGCTTTCTCCACCCAGTCTGGGATGAACCTCGAGTGGTCTCAGAAGTGAGTGCTGGGTGTGCATGGGAATAGGGGCGAGTTGGGACAGCCGGGGGTGAATCAGGAAAACTTGCCGGCGATTTGGAAAAATAACTTTTTGGATATTTTCCTTCCCAAAACAAATTGGGTCCATGAAAATGGTATAATCCCACTATATATGTAAAGGATTTTAAAATTAGTGTAATGCTTAACGACATTATATTGTACATAGAAAATCTGAAAGAATCCACCAAAAGACTACTGATAAACAAGTTCAGCAAGGTTGCAGGATACAAGAGCAATATACAGAACTCATTTGTATTTCTATGTACTTGCAAAGAACAATGCAAAAATGAAATTAAAAAAGAAGCCCATGTACAATAGCATCAAAATAGCAAAATACTTAGAAACAAATGTAGCAAAAGAAGCACATATCTTATACTCTGAAATCTGTAAAACATTGTTGGAATATATTAAATAAGCCATAAATACACAGAAAGACACCCCGTTTTCATGGGTTGGAAGACTTGATATTGTTAAGACGGCAGTAATACCCAGAGCAATCTACAGATTCAATGCAATACCTATCAAAATCCTTCCATGCAAAAATCGACAAGCCTATCCTAAATGTCACATGAAAGTGCACCAGAACAGTCTTGAGAGAGAAGCACAAAGTTAGGGGACTCACACTTCCTGATTTCAAAACTTGCTACAAAGCTACAGTAGTCAAGACTGAGTGGTACTGGCATGTGGACAGCACAGGAATCAGTGGAATGGAATTGAGAGTCTACAAATAAACCCTCACGTTTATGGTCAATTGATTATCAACCAGAGTGCCGAAAACTTCCGATGGAGAAAAAGTAGCCTCTTCCACAAATGGTGGTGGGACAACTGGAAATCCACACGCAAAACAACAAATTTTGACCCTTGACTCACACCCTATGCAAACACATACAGAAAATGGATCAAAGGTCTAAAAGTAAGAACTAAAACTGTAAAAACTTGGAAGAATGGAAGAAAACATAGGTGTAAGTCTTCATGAGTTAGGCAACCATTTCTTATATATGACACCAAAAGTACAAGCAACCAAAGAAAAAATAGATAAATTGGACTTCATCAAAATTAAAAGCCTTTGCGCATCAATGGACACTATCAAAAAAGAAAATCCCACCAACAGAATGGGAGGAAATATTTGCAAATCACGTATCTGACAAGAATATATGAAGAACCCTTACAGCTCAACAATAAAAAGACAAACCACCAAATTTTAAAAGTGGAGAATATCTGGATAGACATTTCTCCAAAAAGATATATGAATGGTCAGTGAGCACATGAAAAACTTCTTAACGTCATTAGTCATTAAGGAAATGCAAATTAATACCACAATGAAGAATCCTAAAATTTATATGAAACAACAAAGACCCCGAAGAGCCAAAGCAATCCTGAGAAAAAAGAACAAAGGTGGAAGTATCACACTCCCTGATTTCAAAATATACTACAAAGCCATGGTAACTAAAACAGTATGGTAAGACCTGAAACCATGAAAATTCTACAAGAGAACATAGGCGGTACGCTCTTTGACATCAGTGTTAGCAGCACATTTTCAAGTACCGTGTCTGACTGGGCAAGGGAAACAAAAGAAAACATAAACAAATGGGACTACATCAAACTAAGGTGCTTCTACACAGCAAAGGAAACCATCAACAAGATGAAAACACACCGTAACAATTGGGAGAAGACATTGGCAACCATATACCTGATAAGGGGTTAATATCCAGAATATACAGAGAACTCATACTTCTCAACACGAGAAGATCCAACAACTCAATTAAACGGTGAGCAAAAGATCTGAACAGACATTTCTCCAAACAAGATATAAAGATGGCCAACAGGAACATGAAAAGATGTTCAACATCACTAACTATCAGGGAAATGCAAATCAAAACTACAATGAGATACCACCTCACTCCCGTCAGAATGGCTATAATTAATAAGATAGGAAACAATAAGTGTTGGGGAGGATGTGGAGAGAAGGGAACTCTCGTACACTGCCGGTGGAGTGCAAACTGGTGCAGCCACTATGGAAAACACTATGGAGTATCCTCAAAAACTTAAGAATAGATCTACCATAAGATCCAGCTATTCCACTGCTGGGTATTTACCCAAAGAACATGAAAACATGAATGCGTAAAGACACGTGCACCCTGTGTTCTTCGCAGCATGATTCACAATAGCCAAGACTTGGAAGCAACCTAGGTGCCCATCAAGGGACGAATGGATAAAGAAGGTGTGGTCTAGATATGCAATGGAGTACTACTCAGCTATAAGTAATGATGAAATCCGGCCATTTGCGACAACATGGATGGACCTTGAGGGTATTATGCTACGTGAAATAAATCAGAGGGAGAAAGGCAAATACCTTATGATCTCACTCATAAGTAGAAGATAAAAACGACAAACACACACGTACAAACAGAGATTGGATTGGTGGTTACCTGGGGTGGAGGAGGGAGGGCGAAAGGGTGACTAGGCACATGTGTGTGGTGGTGAATCGTAGTCTTTGGGTGGTGAACATGATGGAACCTACACAGAAGTCAAAATACATAACAATGTACACCTGAAACATATATGGTGCTATAAACCAGTGTTACCGCAATTAAAAAAGTAAATAAATAAAATAAATTCGAAAAAAACCCAAACCAGAATGAATTACCACTTCACACTCACTAGGATGGCTTTCATCAATAAAACGAATGATAACAAGTGTTGGTGAGGATGTGGAGAAAGTGGAATTCTCGTGTATTACTGGTGGGAATGTAAAATGGTGCAGTAGTTGGGGAAAACATTTTGGCAGTTCCTCAAAAGGTTAAACATGGAGTTCCCATGTGACCCAGTAGTCCCACTCCTAAGTATCTACCAGGAGAAATGAGGTCATACGTTCACTCTAAAACTTGTACAGGAATGTTCACAGTAGCATTATTCATAACAGCCACAAAGTGGAAACAGCCCGAAAGTCCTTCAGCTGGTGAATGGATAAATAAATCTGGTACATCCATATAGTAGAGTATTATTCAGTCATAAAAAGAACACAGTTCTGATATATGCCATGACATCGATGAGCCTTGAAACCATGCTAAGTGAAAGGAGCCAGTCACAAAACGTTGCGTATTGTACGATTCCATTTATATGAAATGTCCAAGACAGGCAAATCCACAGAGCCCAAAAGCAGACGAGTGGTTACCGGGGTCTGTGGTAAGGGGAGGAATAGTGAGTGATCTCTAATGGTTAAGGAGTTTCTTTTTGAGATGATAAGATTATTTGGGAACTAGATAGTAGTGATGGTTGCACAATCTTGTGAATATACTAAAAGGCACGGAATTGTACACTTTAAAATGGTATGTGCATTATATCTCAATAAAAAATGATTGGAAACTTGTATTTCTAAAATTTTCATTTGTTATTTTCTTGAACATCTTTATCAATATATATTAAGCTCCCTCGTTCTTTTGCACAGCTCTGTTTTTCAGTTTTGAATGCTAGTGATAGACATTTGGGTTTTCCCTGGGTCTTTCTTCATCATTACTCATAGTGCTCGTTCTGGTACATGCGTCCCAGCAAAAACGTGGCATAGATTTAGCGGTGGCACTGCGTGGTCAGCGTGTCTGTACTGCTATACTAATGGAGATCACCTGTTCTTCTCCCATTCCAGGTGCCTTCAGGACAATGAGTGGAACTACACCAGAGCTGGTCAGGCCTTCACTACGCTCAAGGTGAGGTCTGGGAATCAAGTGGGTTAAAGCTGGATGTTTCTGGGCCTTCAGGAAGGCCAGGATGGTGGAGCCCAGTGGCCTGGGAATGAAACTCAGGGAGCTGGCCCTTCTGACATCCTGACTCCTTCCCTCCAGACAGGGGGCAAGATCCCAGAGGAGGCCTTCAAACAAATCCCCTGAAAGGAGCCCTTGGATCGCGTCTTTGCCTTCATCCACGTCATCTTTGTTTCTCTTTTCTGCAGCCTACGGCCATGCCCATGCCTGGGGTGGGAGGCCTGGCTGACTGAGAAGGCAAAGTTAACTTGTAGGCCGGGTAGCATAACAACCTGAAGGGTCAGTTGTTCTGTGTATTTTCCCCACTCACGATTGCTGTTTATTTTCATAATAAAGAGTGACGTTGCATGTTGTATGCTGTGTGTCCTGGATCGCTCTTGCCCTGCCCCAACCGTGAGCCAATGGGTCCAGGACTGAAAGGCCCTGCCCTCTCCTCCTGCCCCCCATTCACCCTGGCAGTGCCTAGCAGACACATCAGGCTTGAGTCCATAGGTAGTTTGTCAGTAAATCCTGTGAGAAGGGACACATGCTGCTTCCAGAGATTGGCCTTTGCAGGCAGTGTGAATCAGTCAGTTGCTCTGCCTGAAGGCCCGCAGAAACAAGCATGTGACCTGGCACAAAGGGGCTTCGCAGAGGATGCCTTCTGCCTGGTGAGGGCTGTGGACCGAAGGAAGCTGAGGACTCACATATTTGACTTCTTATTCCCCATCATTTGAATGTATTCGAAGACCACACCACGAACAATTTTATGGTTTGCACACAGGGGAATGGGAAATGGGCCTTTTCACACCTCTCACCATGCTTCCATTTCTCTTCTCATCCAGGCACTGTACCGCCCCCTCCCCCTTCCTCAAGGTGGCCTGTTGGAGGGATGTCACTTTAGCACCTGAGAGGGAGGGAGGGAGAGCCAGCCTGTCTGCCCAGTGCCTTTCTCAGGGAGCTGACACCAGGTGCTCCAGGTCCATGTGTCTGAGGAGGTTCACTCGTTCATTCTCAGTTCCAAACAACAATAGCACGTGATCTCACGTTCTGGTCAGTTCTGTGCGACCTTTCTCATTGACTAGCAATTAGTAGTTCAGAATTGCAGGCAAGAGTTGAAAGAGACACTTACACAATTCATTTTCCACACTTCCGTGACGTTTGCACTTTAGACGACAAGCAGGCATAACTTTTGAAATGAAAATAACAGCAATAACAAATTTCAACTTAGAATCTTGTAAATGATGACATAGGTGCGGTGTACCACCTGTTTACAAATTATGCCTCTAATTTTGGGTCTCGCGTACTACCGGTATTTCCAACCACTTGCCACTTTTCCATTCTTTACGTATATTTACATGAAGGATCCATACATTGGCGCGTGCATGTCTTAAAAATATGAACTAAGGGGATAATTGCCGTTACATAAGGAATAATTCCATGTTATTCTGTGTGGTGCCTCAGTGATCAACGTCTAGTCTCGGCCTTCTCACCTAGAGTACAGAGACCACAGTGCACACTTCTCAGCCGCAGCCTGAGGAATAGAGGCAGTCTCACACGTTAGCAAACAGTCGCACTGTCTGGCTCAACTCAGGCTCTCCGAGCTGTCTGAGTTCCCTCATGGGCAGGGGCATTGGAAACCATTGCATGGCCCGTCTACTTCGGCTCTTTACATCCTCAGGCTTCCACATCCTCGGGCTCCTTCCCTAGCCACCTCAGATGCCACAGTCTTCCAGTTACTCATTCTCCTGCCGGTTCCCTCAATGCCCTAGGGCCCATGACCTGGGAAAATGCTGACCCTGCTATCTTCCTCCTCATACAGAGGTCCCTGTGCAAACTGTCCTGCAGCACAGGTTTTTGAAGTGTAAATGCTGAGGCAATCTTGCTTTGCAAGATTATTTCTGAAGTTGGGGGGCAACAGGTACTCTTATACATTGCGTCTGAGCACCTACATTGGCGTAGCCATTCTTTAGAATAATTTGGAACAATTTAGTCATAAATACACACACATACATGTACACACATTTTCATATAAAGAGAATCATAACGTAGATACATATTGTATGCGTTTCTTTCAGTTGTAAAATTTATTGACACAAATTTGTTTATAATACTCACTTCTTACTATCCTTTAAGATTTTTTTTGGACTTTGTAGAGATGTGTTTTTCCTAAATTGAGGTGAAATTCACATAACATAAAATTATCCATTTTTTAGAAAAAAATTTTATTGAGTTTGGTAGTTAACAACCTTGCGAAATTTCAGTTGTACATTATTGTTTGTCAGTCATGTTATAGGTGCACCACTTCTCACTTTGTGCCCACCCCCACCCCTCCTTTCCCCTGGTAGCCACTAATCTGTTCTCTTTGTCAGCATCTTTAACTTCCACAGATGAGTGGAGTGATACAGAGGTTGTCTTTCTCTATCTGGCTTACTTCACTTAACATAATATTACCCTCAAGGTCCATCCATGTTGTTGTGAATGGGACGATTTTATCCTTTTTTCTGGCTGAGTGGTATTCCATTATATATATATATATATATATATATATATATATATATATATATATATACCATATCTTCTTTATCCAATCATCAGACAGAAAATCAACAAGGAAACAGTGGAATTAAACAAAAAGCTAAAACAGTTGGACTTAATAGACATATATAGAGCACTCCATCCAAAAACAGCAGAATACACATTCTTCTCGAGTGCGCATGGAACATTCTCAAGGACAGACCATATGTTGGGAAACAAGGCAAGCCTCTACAAATTTAAAAAAATTGAAATAATAACAAGCATCTTCTCTGATCATAATACTATAAAGCTAGAAATTAATTACAAGAAGAAAGCTGAGAAAAGGACAAAGATGTGGAGACTAAACAATATGCTATCGAACAAGCAATGGATCATTGAACAAATTAAAGAAGAAATCAAAAAATATCTGGAGACAAATGAAAATGATAACATGCCATACCAACTCATATGGGATGCAGCAAAAGCTGTATTGAGAGAAATTCACTGCAATAGAAGCACACCTTAAGAAACAAGAAAAATGCCAAATAAGCAATCTCAAATTACACCTAACTGAATTAGAAAAAGAAGAACCAACAAAGCCCAAAGTTAGCAGGAGAGAAATAATAAAACTCAGAGCAGAAATAAATGCTACTGAAACAAAAAAGGCAGTAGAAAGGATCAATGAAACAAAGAGCTGGTTCTTTGAGAAGATAAATAAAATTGGCAAACCCCTAGCCAGACTAACAAAGAAAAAAAGAGAGAAAGCTCAAATAAACAAAATCAGAAATGAAAGAGGAGAAATAACAACAGACTCCACAGAAATACAACGGATTATAAGAGAATACTATGAAAAGCTATATGCCAACAAAATGGATAACCTAGAGGAAATGGATAAATTCTTAAACTCTTACAACCTCCCAAAGCTAAGTCAAGAAGAAACAGGCAATCTGAACAGACCAATCACAAGGAAAGAGATTGAAACAGAAATCAAAAGCATCCCAAAGAATAAAACCCCAGGACCAGATGGCTTTCCTGGGGAATTCTACCAAACTTTCAGAGAGGATTTAATACCTCTCCTTTTCAAGCTATTCCAAAAAAGTTAGGGAGGATGGAACACGTCCTAACACATTTTACGAGGCCAACATCACGGTGATACCAAAGCCTGACAAGGACAGCACAAAAAAGGAGAACTACAGGCCAATATCACTGATGAACGTAGATGCAAAAATTCTCAACAAAATTTTGGCAACCTGAATTCAGCAATACGTCAAAGGATCATACATCATGATCAAGTGGGATTCATACCACGGACACAGGGATGGTTCAACATCTGCAAATCAATCCGTGTGATACACCACATCAACAAATTGAGGATTAAAAACCACACGATCATCTCAATAGAAGCAGAGAAAGCATTTGACAAGATCCAACAGCCATTTATGATAGAAAGTCATAACAAAATGGGGATAGAAGGAAATTACCTCAACATAATAAAGGCCATATATGACAAACCCACAGCCAACATCATACTCAATGGGCTAAAACTGAGTGCCATCCCCCTGAGAAGAGGAACGAGACAAGGATACCCTCTATCACCACTCTTATTCAACATAGTACTGGAGGTTTGGGCCAGAGCAATTAGGCAAGAAAAAGGAATAAAAGGAATGCAAATAGGGAGCGAAGAAGTGAAACTCTCACTGTTTGCAGACGACATGATCTTATATATTTGGAAAACCACAAAAAATCCATTGGAAAACGATTAGAAATAATCAACTACAGCAGAGTTGCAAGGTATAAAATCAACTTACATAAATCAGTAGCATTTCTGTACTCTAATAACGAACTAACAGAAAAAGAACTCAGGAACACAAAACCATTCAAAATCGCAACAAAAAGAATAAAATACCTTGGGGTGAATTTAATTAAGGAAGTGAAAGACCTATACAACAAAAACTACAAGACTTTCCTGAAAGAAATTGATGACGACCTAAAGAGATGGAAAGACATTCCATGCAGGTGGATTGGAAGAATAAACATAGTTAAAATGTCCCTTCTACCTAAAGCAACCTACAGATTCAATGCTACCCAATAAGATTCCCAATGACATTCTTTGCAGAAATAGAACAAAGAATCCTAAAATTCATATGGGGCAACAAATGACCCCGAATTGCTACAGCAATCCTCAGAAAAAAGGACAAAGCTGGAGGCATCACAATCCCTGACTTCAAAACATACTACAAAGCTACTGTAATCAAAACAGCATGGTATTGGTACAAAAACAGGTGCACAGATCAATGGAACAGAATTGAAAGCCCAGAAATAAAACCACACATCTATGGACAGCTAATCTTCGACAAAGGAGCTGAGGACCTACAATGGAGAAGAGAAAGTCTCTTCAACAAAGGGTGCTGGGAAAACTGGACAGCCACATGTAAAAGAATGAAAATTGGCCATTCTTTTTTACCATCCAGAAGAATAAACTCAAAATGGATCAAAGATCTAAAGGTAAGACCTGAAACCATAAGGCTTCTAGAAGAAAACACAGGGAGTACACTCTTTGACATCAGTATTAAAAGGATCTTTTCGGACACCATGTCTTCTCAGACAAGAGAAACAATAGAAAGAATAAACAAATGGGACTTCATCAGACTAAAGAACTTCTTCAAGGCAAGGGAAAACAGGATGGAAACAGAAAAACATCCCACTAATTGGGAAAAGATATATGCAAGTCGTATATCTGGCAAAGGGTTAATCTCCATAATATATAAAAAGCTCACACAGCTCAACAACGAAAAACCAAACCACTGGATCAAAAAATGGGCAGGAGACATGAACAGACATTTCTCCAAAGAAGATATACAGATGGCCAACAGGCACATGAAAAGATGTCCATCATCACTGATCATCAGGGAAATGCAAATCAAAACTACACTAAGATAGCACCTTACACCCATTAGAATGCAAAAATAACCAAAACAAAAAGTAACAAATGGTGGAGAGCTTGCAGAGAAGAGGAACCCTCATACACTGCTGGTGGGAATGCAAACTCATGCAGCCCCTATGCAAAACAGTATGGAGATTTCTCAAAACATTAAAAAGGGAAATACCATATGACCCAGCCATCCCACTACTGGGAATCTATCCAAAGAACTTGAAATCAGCAATTCCAAAAGTCCCATGCACCCCTATGTTCATCGCAGCATTATTTACAATAGCCAGGACGTGGAAGCAACCTAAGTGCCCATCAACTGATGATTGGATAAAGAAGATATGGTGTATATATATACAATAGAATACTACTCAGCCATAAAAAAGGATAAAATCATCCCATTCACGACATGGATGGACTTTGAGGGTATTATGTTAAGTGAAATAAGCCAGATAGAGAAAGACAACCTCTGTATGACTCCACTCATATGTTGAAGTTAATCACGTAGACAAAGAGAACAGATTAGTGGCTACCAGGGGAAAGAGGCAGTGGGGGGTGGGCACAAAGTGAGAAGCAGTGCACTACAACACGGCTGACAAACAATAATGCACAAGTGACATTTCACAAGGTTGTAAACTATCATAATCTCAATAAAAAAATACTATAGTAACGTATGCCTTTGTTAAACATTTTACAAGCAATACAAAGATAAATGAAAAAAACATCAAAGTTCCTCCCTCAACACACCAATCCCACCTGTGAGATGTCACCAACTGTTATTTATCTCGTGTGCACTGGAGACCTTCTTAATCACTTTCCCTCATTCCTTTTATCCACTTGGTCTCCAACTTCCAGAGATTTTGCTTCTTAAACATCTCTGGAATCCATCCCCATCTACCATCACCTCGCACCTGGACTATTGCAATATGCTATTAAATGGCCTGCCTGCCCTGACAAAGTTTTACTCCCACAATGCCACATATTCTTACTGAAATCAATTCTTTTTCTAAGATACAAATCTGATGGCACGCCCATTTAAAATCCTTTAGGGGCTCCCCATCACCAGCAGGATACATGACCTCCAAGATCCATCATAACCCTATTCTGCCACTTCTCCTACCTTATTGCCTTCCTCCTTCTAGCACTCTGTGTTCCAAAAATAGCGATCTGCTTATAATGAATATATAATCACCGTCCACCATTCTATGCCTCTGATACGTCATTTCCATTTCCAGGAGAATCCTTTCCTCGCTAGACCACTTGAAAAGCACCTATTCATACTCCAAGACTCAAGTGTTGTCTTATCAGGAAAGCCTTCCTGAATGCTGAGCACAAACCCAGAACTCCATATACTAGATGTGAGAGAATTTATCATTGCACAGTAGCTATCTACTATTTGACAATCTCCCCTACAGAAGCTTCTTGATAGCAAAGCCAGCATCTTACTCATCTATACGTCTCCAGCCTTCAAAATTCTGCCCTCCTCCTAGTAAGTACTCAATAAATATTTGTTGAATAATGATACGAAGATCAGATTTCTCTTAGGAATCTCTAGCTGTAATTAGTGTCATTTTATAAGCCCAAGGGGAAAACCAATCATTGATTATCTATAGATAAGACATAACCTCAAATTCTGTTTCAACCTCTTTCCCAGTATCCTTTTTGCACTACTACACTAGAATAAGGCTGTTAATAAGAAAACAATGAAAACTAAGCTCTAAATAGTATTATTTCCTCTGCTTCATTTATCTGCCTCTCATCGCCACCACGACCCCCTGCCACTTCAACAGACCTTCACTCTCCAAGCTTCACTTTCTCTGCACCCCTGCCAGCAGAAAAATAAATCTAACTCGGCGTCCAAGGACAGCGAAGGCAGTGAGGAAGATGCTAGGAGACCTGTGTTTTGGTGAGAACCTTCTTCAGGGAAGCTGTGCCTGGTATGAGTACCCGTTGGCAACAGGCAAGGGCAAACTAAGGAGTGTGAAGAACAAAAGAAAAACTGACAGAGCAAGGTGCTTTAGCAATAGAATCCCTAAAATGGCAAAATAGAAGCATGTAAGGTGGGAAACTAGAAATGCAATACAATATAGGTTTCAACAGAGAAATTTACCCAGTTAACTATTAACAAACCATTAGAAGCAGTCATTTCGTACTTACTGAATGACTCTTATTTAAGCATTGCAATATCAATACAATTAAGAAGAACCAGAGTAAAGTCTGACTTTAGAGGGGCATTATTTATTAACGAGGTTCTGATCTTCGTTTGCAGGATCTTTATTAAGCTGATTATGTAGCAGAAATGCTCCCTGAAATCTCATCCCGTGAGGAGTTGGCAATATCACTATTAGAAAAGTAATCTTTTCATCTGTACCTGTATAACTAAAAGAGTAACTGCTAGGAGCTACTTTCTCCAAAGCTGTCTAAGAAGACCTGAAATTCAAACTGTCTTTCATTGTTAACTGGGATATCGAGAGGAACATTCTGACAATAATTACTTTGGTTTATTTCCTGTGTAAAAATAATTTTTCAGCTCTGACTCTTTGGAACTAATAATTACACTGATTACTCCTCTGTTTTATTTGTTGGTACCAGTTAAGACATACTCAAACATTAATTGTATTAATGAAAATGCTTCAAACATGATTAAAAGTCATTTGTGCTATGTGTCTATGTCAGGAGGAGTAAAATGGAACAAAAAGACAAGAGTCTGTACCTGTTGGGAGGTAAAACACTCTCTTCCATATAGAAATCTTTGTTTACCACGATTTCATGAGCAATGCTAAGCTTGGAAACTTCCTTAATTGTCTCTATCAGCTCTGTGACAGAAAGCACTTCAGGTTGGCACTCTAGAAAAAAGTATAGCAATCATCAACAGGGAACCCACACAAATAGAACTTTTCTTTTATTCAGAGATTCACTCAGCCAATTAAGGCCCCCAAATTTAGATTCATCAAATAGATCTTACTCAGACTCACTCAATCATTCCGGTATTTGAGGTCTTCTGAACTCTTTGCCCTTCAACAGCACTAGAAAGTTAGAGAAGTCAGGCATGAGGAGAAGAGAAGTTAGTTTACGAAAAGGAAAATGTGAAAATGATTTCAAAACCATTTTTTGGACTGTCAAAGCCATAAGTAAAACACAGCAAAGAAACCATGAATAAGTTGTGTCTTATAAAATAAACATTTATCAAAAAGTTACTGTTTCCGCTATCCTCTTCCTACCTCTGATGAGACAGGAAGATACACAAGAAGAGAGTCTCTTTACAGATAACACCACAAATCCCCCTAGAGGGCTCTAAAGTTGAACCATGCTTGAAGCATGGTTCTCAAATCTGGGGATTCCACAGACTAATAAAATGTCCAAAAAAGAAGAGTTACTGACAATGATTTGCTGATTTTTATTTTCCCACATATTGACATTAAGGCAAACAAAGAAAAACATCCACCTTACCATCACCAAAATAATCACTTAATTTTAAAAGTAGATTTTAACATCCCAAAAGGCAGAAAGTCGGTAAATAAAGTCGATATACAGTAATCCTTTCAATTGGATCGATTTAACTTTATTTTTAAAAACTTATTACAATATCTTTGTTTTATTTCACTCAAGATTGGTAAGAACTTTTCCATACACTAGCTTGGAATTTGGTAATCACTGTTCTGAGTTCATTATGCAGATTACTTACAGGAGTGATACATCGTAAGCACACAGAGTAGTTATAATTATTTACTTGGTATACGACCAAAACATGCAAGAAAACTATTTCCTCACTCACTTTCAATATAGTTCCATAATTTGTTCAGAGAGAACTATTTATCCCCAAGACATAATAAAACTCACATATAAGGATCCTAAAACTCACCAAGGAGATGGTCTACTTATGTACATTTACTTCTCGTTAAAAAAGTCTTTCAACAAACGTTAGTACCATCAATCGACACCTCCTTTCTACCCTAACTGAAAAGCTACATATGTTAAAATATACCAGCTAATCAAGTCACTAAACCATTTATTTCAGAGACACTGTGAACCAATACTTGTGCTATTCTATGAACTAGCAGTGACCCTTAGTGGCCACCAGAGGAACATACGTGATTCAACTTAGTATCGTGGTTTCCAACTATTTTTTCCGTCTGTCTTCATGACTTTGACAGATCTTCAGATTGATGTTTGGTTAAGTGCACTGGAGATTATTGTAAGAGAACTGCAATTTGAGTTCCCATGAGGTTGGGCTAGTCAAACCAAAACCTCAAATAAATGCCTACCGTAAGGCGTGGAAGAGACCTCATGCCCCTATGTATACAGAAAAAGAGTTATTATAGATCTGAAGAATTTTACCCTAGACCAGTGATAATTTTTATGTCAACAAAATACTCCCAGAAAAGGACAGAACACAATTCCAGCACTAGATAATTTGGATTCTCTCAAATCCATCCTAGATCTACCATTTGCAATCTACAAAATCAAAATACAAGAACGTAATCTATTTTCCATGTTTTGAACTAACTCAAATACTCCCATCTTGTCAAACACAAGTAATTGTGCTTTATTGCCCTCTTTCGCAAGAGCCAAAATGTCTTTTAATCGTACTTGCCAATCAGGGGCCTAGATCCCATATGTAAAAATTAGAGGGGAAAAAAGACAAGGAAAAGAATAATCCAAAAGAGGAATAGCAGAAGGATGAGAAAGGAAAAATGCAAGGTTGCAAGAGCCTTCTGTGCCCTTTAAAGGCACTTAACCCACAGGCTGTCTATTCCTTTAACCTAACTGGTATCAAGCACTACCCAAGGAAGTGATTGTAGAATTCTAGACCTACCAGGACGGTGGCCATCTGAACAGAAGCTCTTGTTTTCCTGGCTCTGCCCTGGTGTTTTAGGCTTCTGGGCCTCACCCTCTGCTTCACTGGAATCATTCTGGAGCACAGTTTCCTCAGTCTTGGGCTACGAGTCACGTGGAGGCTGCCATCATGTCAACAATAGTTATTTGGCAGGCCCAGCCCTACCTGTCATGTCGGCGCCATGGGCTCCTAATCCCAAAGGTCATGCCGTCTCTTTGGCCCTGTTGCCGCTATGGTCGAGTGGTAGGTCCAGCTCTTCAAGTCACGACAGCAGCGTGGACCCTTCTCTCATGTAGCCCTTACTGGCTACGAGCATGTGGAAGCATCAGCCGTTGACGTCATATAGGTGAGCCACTGCTTAGTGTCACCTGGATGCTATGGTTATGTACCACCCCCGTGCCCATGGTACACGTGAAACTCAGCCGTCTCTGTCACGTGAAGCTCGTGGGCTACTAAACACTGCAGATCCATGTAGAGGCAACAATGTGGCTCCTACCACACGTGGCAGACAAAGCCCTTTCAGTGACGTGGGCATTGCGCTACCGCTATTGGTCACGTGGATTCTGCGGTCACGTGGCAGGATATGGTCACGCGAGACTCAGCCCTCTTAGTCAGGCGAAGATTGAGGGCTCCTGGACCCTGAGGGTCACAGGGATCCTGAGGTCACGTGACTCCTTGTGGTCCTGCAGCTCGGCTTAGCCTGAAAAACAGTTGCCAACAGATGCAGAAGACTTTAGAACTGGGGTGTGCCCCCTGGCTCAGGGGGAACTCTGATGAGACGTCGGCTCAGACCCCAATCTTTCCACCAACTTGTATATCCTGCTGCGGTCTGCAGTGTCCGGTAAGGGGGCCGGCAGCCAGTATTAGAAGTTTAGTCAGAGAATTGGGCTTTTGGGGGCGGTCATGCGGCCGGAGACCTGAGAGGGGGCTGGGCAGACGTAGGGGGAGAGCTTCTGAATGTGGCCTGACTTTTGTCCACCGGTCAGAGCAGCCCTGTGGGTGTGTGTGACCTGATCCTAGACCCACGGGAGCTGCTGTCGGTGGAGAGTGAAGCGGCAGAGGGTGTTCTGCATCGGAGGGTGGGGGGGGCCGTGGAGGGGGCTGCGGGGCTTCCTGGGCTTGTATGTCGTCTCAGCAGCAGGGCTCTGGAACCCGGACGGGACCCCCTTGCCCGCCCCCACACTAAAGCCTCATGCCTGCTTATCACCCCTCTATCTTCGCTGTCCGTGCAGTGTGACAGCCTCCTCTGACCATGCTGTGATTAAGGAGTCCAGAGACCTCCTAGATGCCGATTTGTATAGATGATTCCAAATCCTATCTTAATTTCTGCCACTTACTCGATTCTGTAAAGATTCTTCTTTATTCCCTCGATGTATTTTCCCCCCACAAACATTCCAAACGTGTGCTCAAGAAAGAAGCAAAGCGGAGCCAGCCCGGATGGCCTGGTGGTTGAAGTTTGGTGCTCACCGCTTTGCTGGCCTGGTTTGGTTCGGGTTTGGAACCGTCTGTCGGTTGCCATAGTGTGACGGGGACTCACATAGAAGAACTAGAACTGCTTACAAATAGGATAAACCACCACGCACGGGGGCTTTGGGGAATTAAAAGAAAAGGAAGGTTGGCAACAGGTGTTAGCTCAGGGCGAATCTTTCCCTGCAGAAAGAAAGAAAGAAGCAAAACAGAGCTAGAGGGAGATGGAAAGGGGAGGAAGCGGCAGAGTGGGAGAGGAGGAGGAAGGGAGGGGAGAGAGGGAGAGAGTGAGTTTATTTTCAGGAATTTGATATTTCAGTAAAAGTGTCAAAGTAGCCTTGCTGTGAAGATTCAGACTTTATTTTTATACTTAATTTGAAGTTCAGGGGTTTTACAAAATACTTCTGGGAGCTGGGCAGCGATTTTTCCATGCTTAGGATTTCTAAATGGCTTAAAGCAGTTCAGCCAGACACTATTGTTTCTGGTTCCCCCCATGAGTTTCTAACCATTGCTTCTTAGACTTCTTGAAAACTCCCTCCGTTCCTTCACTTGGAAAATAATAGTGAATTGATTTAAGAAAACACTAGGTAAAATTGTGGGTGATACTCACATTTGGCATGTCACGAAAGTGGTATTGAGTAAGTAAAGTAGAGCGAATAGCAAGATTGTGCTTACATTTATGGGGGATTTGAGTACTTCTTGACAAGTATATTCAAGAGTTCAACAATTCTTCAAGGTTCAAGAATACTGTCATTTGTGATAGTGTGTAATACATGTGGCTGAAATAATACACTTTATTTTTCTCTCATTTCAGCATTTCCAAGTTTGTTCTGCAAACACCAGGGCCAAGAAAGAGCAACAACAAAAATGTACTCTACTTTACAGAAGGATAGGACAAACAGGACTGAAGGTAAATTAATTTCCACACTGTAGGAATTTTTTAGAGAATATGCTAATATGCAGTACGAATCTCCAAGGAAGGGATAGTTTGCCTAACTTACATGGGAATGGAACATTTTTCCATGGAGCGTCTCGGGTGCTAGTGTTCTTCAGAAAATATTTTGGGAAATCCTGTCCAAATTAAATCTCTACCACTTTAAAGCCGTGTGTCGTTGTTTACTAAGAGCAATGGGATGTATGTTTATAATAATTATAATGTACTCATCTTTTCACTAAGAAATTACTTACTGCTCTTTCATTCCTTTTATCTTATCTCATTGGCCAGTCTCTCTCTCGCTTAAATCTTGTCAGTTTTTCGTTCTTCAGAGCTAATCCCAATTTCTAAGCATGTTTCTCGTAGCCTGGCGGCAAGAATAACTGCGTAAGTGCAAATCATTAGGAACGCTTATCTGTAGCAGCAAATATAGTGCCCCCATCTAGAAAGCAAGATACAACTTATCTATCAGGATCAGCAGACACAATGCCTCTCATTTTATACAAATAATCCACACTTTGTCAAAACAGTTTTGTTATTATTATTTAACAATTCTGGCTGCCATGTTTTGACTCTCTATTATATGTCAAGCCCTGTGATAACCTCGTGGTCTGAGTTAACTCGTTTAATCTTCAGAAAAATCCTACGAGGGTTTATTTTAATTTACAAACGAGACATGAGAGTCTGGAGAGGCTGAGTTATGCCGTAGCAATAGACAATCCCCAAATCTCAGCGGCTGCTCCTCACTCCTACTGCATGTCCACGGCAGGTGCACGTCCATCACAGGATGGTGGATGTTGGGGGTCTGAGCAATTCTTATTGGAATGATTTGGAGACCCCAAACTGGCAAAGCAGCCACCATCTGGAAAACTGTCAGTCACTGTGCCCGAGGGGAAGAGGGCCCTGGGGGTCTCAAACCAGCAGCCATAGGCTCTGGCCCAGAAATAACACATGTCACTCCCAAGCCATTAGCCAGCACTAGTCATATACACGGCCCTGCCCAAACAAAGGGCATCAAGCGAGAAAGGCAGTTCTACCAGGTGCCTGGAACAGGGGAGAAATGGAAGCACTTGGCAGACAGCACCACTGACTACTGCATGATGGGACTGAAACTCAGGGAGACTGAGTACTTGCCTAAAATCACATAGGCAGTAAGTGACAGAGCCGGGATTTGAAGCCAGACACGTATGTTTTCAAAGTCGATGTTCTCTCTATCCTCCTTTCAACATTGTATGCTATGCCCTTAAATGACATTCATATATATTTGTAGCAGAGATTCCATGACTTAAATGCTCCAGTTCCCTCTTCCTTAATCATCTGCTATTCCAACAGTGCAACTGAACAGACATGATGGCGTTGACCATAAACAACAGCACTGCTAGGCCACACCTCTCTTCCAAACGAAAGAAGCTACTGGACTTTTGAGCGTCCGTTATATTCAAGAACAAAAATTAGAAACTAGGACCTGATGGTAGATGAAAAGACTGTTTATTGATCATTTGCTTAATAAAAACTAATCTCGTGTCTTTCCACCATTGTCAAGGAAAAATAATAAAAACAAGAGCAGAATGAAACTGCTAACTGATATGAGAGAATTCAACAAAAATGCTAAATGTCAGTACTTTTTTTTTGGTGAGGAAGATTGGCCCCGAGCTAACATCTGTTGCCAATCTTCCTCTTTTCGCTTGAGGATGATGGTCCCTGAGCTAACCTCTGTGCCAGTGTTCCTCTGTTTTATGTGGGATGCTGCCACAGCGTGGCTTGACGAGTGGTGCTAGGTCCGCGCCTGCGATCTGAACCTGTGAACCCCTGGCCGCTGAAGCAGAGCAGGTGACCTTAACCACCATGCCACCAGGCCAGCCCCCTAAATGTCAGTACTTTAGAGACATAGGATAATAAAGAAACCTCTGGCAACAGGGGTCAAGAAAATTAGAGGTAAGGCACAGATAAGCCACTTGTGGAATGAAAAAGCTGTCATGCTTGCAGTTACAGCAAAGATTCAAGAGGTAAGATGATAATATGAGAAAGATAGGCTGATACATTTAAAATTTAGATTAAATAGGTAAATCCCAGCAAAAAATATAACTTTCCATACTGGTGTAATAGAAAATCTTAATATTTTTTTTCTTTCTGCTTTTTTCTCTCCAAATCACCCCAGTACATAGTTGTACATTTCAGTTGTGGGTCAGAAAATCTTAATATTATTAAAAGTATTCTTGACGAGGAATACACGAGAAGGCCAAATTATTAGCCAATCTCAACTAGTTACATAAACGCAGAAAAGTGTAAATAAATTAATAGCAAACTAAATCCAGCAATGGCTAAAACAGGTAATACTGCATGACAAAGTTGTGTTTAATCCCAAGCATGCAGCGTAGGTTTAACATTAGGAGGTCCGTAATGCAATTTAGCACGTTAGTGGAATAAAGGAAGGAGGAAAAGATGATTATCACAAAATATCCAGTAAAAACAGGTTTACCAAAAAAATCAAATCACCAATCAGGATTAAACAACAATAATAATAATTCTCGGCAATTAATAAATAGAAAGATATTTCTTTAAATTGACAAGAAGTATTAATAAAGAACAAACTACATCAAACCTCACTCTTAATCCTGAAACATTAAAAGCATTCCCTTTAAAATCAGAAAAGAGACAAAGATGACTCATGTGACCACTTCTTTTCAGCATCATCCTGCGTCTCCTAAGCAGTACAGCAAGCCAGAATACATACACGCATCTATACATCCATAAAGAAATAAGTGTAATAATAAGTGAAAATAAAGCTCTCAATACCATATGGTCATCTTCATATAAATTCAGGAGAAGCTACAGAAAATTTAAAAGTGAACATAAAGGTTAATAAGTTTGTAGGACATAAGACTAATATACACAAAATAATTGTGACAAATAGAAAAATACCATTTTCATTCTGAACGTACCATTTACGAAAGCAAAAATTAGGACATTCTGTGAAATAAACTGTGAATCGGCTCCCTTGGTAATTATTCTAACATCCATAAACTCTTACATGCTTTCCTCTTCTATAGAGGCTAGAAAGCTTAAAACATGAAAGAGAACTAGTTGGTGGGTGTGTGTCTGTGACACACACATTAACCAGAATCCCTTGCAGCTAGGGTCCCAAGTGGAATCTCGGTTGTATCAGGCATATGCACCATCCTGAGACTTGGAGGTGTAACTGAATGACGTGGGAGCCCCATATGGCTCAATGACGCGGTCAGCTATGTGTGATGGGAGAGGTCTCTGGGTTTTGTGGAGCGACCATAGCAGGTGCCTAGAATTCAGTCTCTGTCATACATGTCAAGTGGTGGGCAGGCAGCAGTGGTGTTTCAGGTCTAACAGTCCGATAGTGTGAGTGAGCTTCCCCTGGCTGTGCAACATCCAAGGGTACTTTTTCTGGCCGTCACGGGGTTTTTGTAAGCTGTATAACATATTTTACTAAGATATCTTATTTTTATAAAATAGCTAGAATGAATTCTGGCATAGGCAAGTAGAAACCGTGGTTAATAGAGAACTTGACACCGAAACTGTTTGCAAGCAAAGGGCCCTGAAGGAGGCGGGGATCTGGGATAGGTTGTGTGACCTAGTTGGATCTGAAGAGAGTAAGGATCCAGTTGACATTAGAGGATGGGGTATTGGCACTCCAGGGCACGCGGTGGTGAAAGAGTCGCAAAAATTATCACGTGTGTTCACTGGAATTGAAATGTCTTTGAAGTCAGTGTGTCAGTGGAGCAAGCAGCTGCTGTGAGGGACTCAGAGGACACTCCTTTCCCCATGGTATCGGGAAACATGTTGGTGAGGAGAGCGTCTTCACATCTGAAGCGTTCTGAAGTGGCTGACTTGTGTAGGCCACAGGTGAGGTGGGAGGTCCTGCCACTGACATGGTCACCCTCATTTCAGTGGGGATGTTGGGATCCTGGAGCCACAGGCCAAGTAGAAGCACTTAACCCCCCGCATCAAGGTGAGTGCTCTTGACCTTATTCGACAGCACAGATGGCAGGATGGTCACACTGATTTGACCTACCGTAACATTTGAGGGTGGCTACCTGATCAACAGATCCCTTGGATCTTGAAATATCTGAACAGTCTCTAAAGTTGCAACTGACCAGTGTAAAAGTAAGTAAAATTCAAACAAATATTTATTTACAATAAAATATAAGAACATAAAATATAAATAAATAAAACTTTACATCTGGTGACTTGAGCCATCTTGATGGCGAGTGATGGTCCCTTACTCAGTTCCCAACCTGACCCACAGCACCGTGAACGAAGGGACTACTGAAGAAATTCCCTACAATGAAGTCACAAGAAACTACAGTAAATCTTCTTCCTGGGCTTAGGCAGAGGGATCTCCAGCCATTTACCACAGTTACTGTGCACTTGCTTCAAGGACACTTGCTCCAAGCCAGAGCTCAAGAAGCTTTTCCTGGAAAGGGCCGGATCATAGATATCTGAGGCTTTGCAAGCCTGTTGGGCTCCAATGGAGCTACTCCAGTCCGCTGTGGTGGAAGAAAAGCTGCCATAGACGCAGCAAGGCTGTGTTCCAATAAAACTTTATGTATGGACAAGGACGTCTGAGTTGCAAATGATTTTCAGGTGTCAGGAAATAGTATTCTGCTTTTGACTTTTTTCAGCCATTCAAATATGTAAAAACCATTCTTAGCTTGCGGACCATCCAAAAGGAGGCTGCGGGCCAGGTTAGGCCCATGGGCCATAGTTCATCAGTCTCTGCTCGAGCCAAGCTAATGGAATCACTAGGCCCCCAAAACAGCGCTGAGTGGAAACTCAGCAAAATGAGGTGGCAGCCATTCCTAGGGTCTTCTGGCAAGCATCCCAAAAGCTGGTGCTTTTTAACACAGTGGTTGTCAGACTTGGGTGCACGCTGCAACCACATGAAGAGTTTTAAAAATGTGGTTGCCTGGGGCTGCCCCCAATTCCGCTTTGGTGGTTGTGGCTGTAGCCTGGTGCTACTGATTTTTCCCATCTCCCCAAGTGGCTTTAGTGTGTAAACAAGGTTGAGAACTACCTGAACAACTTAAATGATGAGAGTGCAAGTGTTGTACAATATTTAATTTTAAAATCTTATAATTGTGGTTTTGGAATAATAATATTCTAATAATAAATACATACAACATTCCAATAACAATCACTATGTAGCTATGCTGAAAGTATGAAATAAGAATTCCCGTGTAAGAAATGGGGAAGACTCTCTTAGGTAAGGAAAAAAAAAGGAATTGGGACAACACAGTGGCAAGGCAGAGGCCACCAGTGTTAGGGCCAGGGAGGAAGCTCAGCCAGCAGCGAGGCCAGAGCAAGGTGTAGAGTCAAGCCAAGCCCCAGCGAGCCCAGGGCTGACTCAGCAGTGAAGCCTCCTCCGTAGGAGACAGTGAGAACCCAGGCTGAGCACAGAAGGGACGGAAGAAACTCAGCAAATGCAGTGATTTGTACTGAGGGAAGAGAAGAAACAGAGAAAGCTGCAAAAGACCTTAAGATAATATTTCCTCAGAGAGATAAAGGAGTGATGAAGGAAGAAATTATATCCATTATATAAGAACAGAAGACTGACCAGGAAGATGGCTGCTTGAACACAAGGATCTGCTTTCACCTCCTCCTGAAAGTTCGTTAAAACAATATTAGGGGTAAGCAAATCAATACAGTGGGATATTACTCAGCAATAAAAAGGCAAGAACGTGGATGGATCTCAAAAAAACTTATGTTGAGTCAAAGCAGCCAGACACAAAGGAGTACAGGATGTATGATTCCATTTATGTGAAATCATGGAACAGGAAAAACTAATATAGAGAGACTGAAAGCAGATGAAGGTTTGCCCGGGGACAGAAGATGAAGAGGAGTTAAACTGGGCGCCTTCTGGGGTGTGGCACGTCTTCTATATCTTCATTAAGGGGGTGGTTAGCCCTGATCCCTGATTTTTACGAGTAAGGAACCAGGGACCAGGAGAAGGTGGGTGAATCGTCTAAAGCGATGCAGCTTAGTAAGCAGCAAGAAGATGCTCACATCTGCTTATCAGTGATAAGTTCTTCCTGTTATGCCGCGTAAGGAGACAGTAGGAGTAGTGCTTCCCTCGAGCACCTGGCAAAACCCCGACCCAGGCACAAGCATCCTCTTCTGCACGTAAAGCATAGATAGGAGAGCCAAAATACTACGCATTTCAGCCACCCATACATAGACACAGTTGATATTCTCACGTGTCCCTTTACCTTGGCTTCTTTATGTTTATATTTACACGTAGGAACATAAACATTCATTAACATCCTCTTCTGAGGAGCCATACTGTAATATACAGTTTTTACCCTGGCTTTTTTTCTTTCACGTTGTATCATGTGATGTGAGGAATATTCCGTGTTGTTTTTTGTAATCTGCCACTTAAGCTGCGACCGTTTCTTGATTAATAATGCTTCTGTTTTAAAGGTTAAAAGTTTGGAAATGGGAACTTAAGCCCCCCACTTAATCCTGCCATATGCCTGTTTTGGTGTCTGATCTTTCAATTTTGGTTCCCTTAAACAAGATGTCAGATTATTTCCTACCGGGGATGCCGTGGTTTAGCATCGCCACTTTATAACGTAGGTTACTAGCTGACACTGCGGCCTGCCCCCATACACCCATCTGTCTTCCTTCTCATAACAACAGAATGTACAACTAACACACGTTCATCCCTTACTAAACACCAGACGTTGCGCAAGGTACCTGACTTAGTAATAGCTAACTTGTTTGTAGTGCTTATTAGGTCACAGGCATTTCTCCGGGGGTTTTCTGTGTATTTCCAAATATTAACTCAGTTAATTCTCACAATTGCCTCACGAGGTAGAAACTCTTTACTACCTTCAATTTAAGGGGGGGGGGGTGAAAAAAAACTTGAGTCACTGTGAGGTCAAAGTTACTTGCCCTGGACCATGTAATTTAGCAGCAGGATCAAACCCTGGTTGATCTGACCTCAAATCCTATGCCCATAACCAATAATGTGTGGCTCTGTGTTAAGGCTGAAATGAGCACTGGGATGGGCCTCACTCAAAGTCCGGTGGGCACTGATGGGTGTGCCATCTGAGACCAAGTTGCACTGAACTCTAGCCTTCTGTCTAAGAGACCCCTCATTGCAGCTGTTCCCCTTACTGTCTCCCCTTTCTCAGACTCTGTGGGAACTGTTTCTCCAGTGTTCGCCGTGAAGGAACAGAGACAGACAAGATCTACTACATGGACACAGAGGAAGGTTTCTAGAGGCGTGCATATTGCCAGGATGAACTCAGTTCCTCAGAGGCTTTTTCCATTTGTGTTTCGTTCTCTTCCCAAGGCTCATCCTCATCTTTCTGACCTTACATCCTTCCCTTGGCCTTTTCATTCTATATGTCAGGTACTCACGTCCCTTCTTTCCCATCTATCCCTGATTCCAAGGACAATCATTTCTACCCCTCTGTGACAATATCAGCCACTCTCCGGTCCCCTCATCCTTCTGTGCCAAAGAGCCTGTACAGCACAGCCATGTGGCTGTAGGCATATATTTAGGCAGGGAATATTTTGTATGGTAAATGTAAAAAGTGAAACGTCTGGGTCACGAAGCGTAAGAATGGCTGGTGAATAGTTTAACCATACAGTAGGAAATTAGGCTCTCAAATACTGTTAGTAGAAATGCATATTGGTGTAAATATCATCAAATATCCTTAAGAAACTATCTCTTACATTTAAAAATATGGATGCACTTCTTCTGGGAAGCTGTAGACCAGGGACTCAGATACTGGACCTGCCCTGCAGCCCAAGCTGTGCTCCACTGGGTCTTTTGGTCTCCACCACTGGGGACGCTGTGTAACCCCGGTCAACCTATGGGTATTGTTCCGTTAATTGTTTTGTACTGAGAACTCTATTTTGTAATTAAAAAAAAATCAATTCAACTATTCAAACACCAATTTTATTTTAAAAATGGATTAAAAAGCATATTAAGGCCAAGAAGCATATATAATGGTCATATGTAATACAGGAGGATCCAGAAAATGTAGAGTCAGATCCAGTTTTGTGTGGCACTGCTTTTACGCCATGCACACACACACACTCTTCCCCTCCTCTGAGACGGTGGCTGTCCTTACTGTCTGTCACAAAGCTGAGCACTTAGAGACACGCCTGCAGGTCCAGACCTTTCTTCCTACACACACCAGACATCCAGGAAGCCATGTCTGCTGGATTCAAGGAAGGCTTCTCCTCGTTTCTGTCACCACTGTTTGCAAAAGCCTCCCTTCCTGAGATCGGAAAACCTGTAGTTTTAGCATTAGTCGACAGGGAAGTACGCAACTCTATTTCCAACTGGACGCTAACGAGAGATATTAAGTTTGCAAAAGGAAAATTCAACACATGCTGGTTTTACAAGCAGGTTATAAAACAGTTCTGCAGCCCAAATTTTTCTGGAATACATAGATGTGGGTAGAAATGGTTGAGTGGTATGCATTCTCAAAAGTGGCTTTGTTGATGATCCCAGGTCTACCTTACATACGTTCACTTAACAAATATTAATTAGACCCTTATTATATGCCAGCCGCTGCCAGCCCAAAGGGACTCGTAATCTGCAAACCCTGTGATCCAAACAGATTTCTGCATCTAGTTCAAGACAGATATTCCACTTGATCCAAGAAACCTGGGCCCACCCAAACTAGCTTCCAGTGACAAAACATCATCCCGGTCTTACAGAAATCTGTCGGTGGGACCTGAAAGTTCACCATTAGAGGAGAACCCGTGCAGTAGCTGGAGGAACACTTAGGATGTGGAGGCAGATCAATAGGTGAGGACACAATTCCTGTCCTGCCACCTACTTGGCTGAGAAATCCTGGGAAATGTACCTAACCCCTGTGAGCCTAATATTCCTGATCTGAAACGGGACCATGGCTACAGTGGTCAAGGGTTTCTGCGTGTGAGGAGGTCAAAGAAATCTAGTGAGTCTGCCCAACACGGAGCAACTGTTGGTTGCTGGTGGGCACGTGTTGGTTTACTTGTCATCACATCCTTTCCCCACCACAGCAGGGTGCCGTGGCCCTGTACTCAGCGGCATAGCAATGGTGTAGGTAGAATTCCAAAATGACACAGGAAGTAGCTGTCGGAACACGTGATGTCATAAAGGACACTCATGACTATTTCCTCGTGGGAGGATCAGCTGCTATATGACGGAGCCTGAGGGGGAACCCAGGCAGCCTGGGTGACAGGCACTAGGTGCTTTATAATACTCCTGTTGTCACCTTTGAGTCTGGCAGAACAACTGTGAGACAGGGATTGTGCTGAGATGCAAACATTCAGTAAGTTGGATGTATGTCTGTGTGTGGGGGGGTGGGGGACGGTGGTCCCTCTCTGGCATCTTATCACATGCCCACTCTCCTGTGAGATTCCCAAAACTAGGCCATGCCTGAGATTGCTTGTGTCTGAATCACCTTGATGAAGGAGGGCTCTGGCCCTGTTTAGGCACCAGACTTGGTCAGTCTGGGGATTGCTGTAGCTGTTACCTGGCTCACTTGGACACTTTCCCCTGACGATGGTATTTCTGAATTAATGTTAGTTCTCGAAAATGACTGTGACTCTTCTTATATGCCATATGCTGACCGTGTGCCCTTACTCCTCCCTTTAATGTTTGATTTCTTCCTTTCATTGATGGATTGTTAGGAAAACGAGTTGGTTGCCTGGCATTGTCCAAAGGACACCAATAAAGTTCCTCTTGGTGGTTGTTATTGTGGTTTAATATGATTATCAAATCTTGGATTTTAACATGTTGATGGGCTTCAAACCATTGTTGTATGGTTTTGAGCAGAGGAGTGAAATGACTTGACTCGTGCTCTGCTGCTGGGTTGAAAACAGATGGTGACAGAGCAAGGATGAAAGCACAGGGCCAGTTGGTAGGTGCTATAATCCAGGAGATAGGTGTTGGTGTCTTGGCTAGGGTGGGAGCAATGAAGGTGGTGAGAAGCAGCTAGGTTCGGGATATACTTTGAGAGGGGGGCCAAGAGAATTTCCTGATCAGTTGGATGTGGAGTATGAGAGAAAGAGAAACACTCCAGGGTGCCTCCAAGTTTTGGGGACTGAGCAAGTGGCATTTCTGGCTCAAATGCTTGACTCGTGTCTAATTTCACTTCCACTGCCACACAGGCAATATCCCAGAGGTTGTGAGCAGCAGGAGGGTCCTGACAGTGGGCCACACAGTGAAAGCAATGACTTCTCAGAGGAGTTCATCTGAGGCTGGTCGTAATCACTACATCGTGGAGTGATCAGCATTGAACGAACTTTTACTCATAAGTGTGCCCTCAGCCAACATGGAGTAATTAATTTATAAAGTGTACAGCACACAAACCTAGAAAACCTTAAGTATTAGAACCCAAAAGGAAGCTGGTTTCTAACAGCCTAATTACCTGAGTAATCCTCCCTCCCCTCAAACCACTAGGATTATTATCTGCTGGTACACTGTTTGACTTGAATGTGATAAAAATAAAATACCTTTAGTGAATCCACCTACAGGAGATAGAACTGAGACTATCTTATTTCTGTAGATGCCCAGAAAAACTTCCAAATCTCTCCATATGGTGAATTACAAATGTTGGTGGGGAGTGTTTGGGTGGGAGGGGTGAACAGCAACACAAATCCTAGGAGTGAATACAGGCTGAAATATAACCAAGACACTTTACAAGCGTACCTGTGGCTACAATACCCACTAAAGTAGACATCAGAGCAAAGAAATTAATAAGAGACAAACAGAGGCACTACATAATGATAAAAGGATCAATCCACCAGGGAGACATAACAACCCTAAAAGTATATGTACCAACAACAGAGCCTCAAAGTACACAAAGCAAACTCTGATGGAGCCGAAAGGAGAAACAGCCATGTCCATAATTATAATTGGGGCCATCAATACCCCCCCTTATGAGCAGGTGATAGAATTACTAGAGAGCAAACCAGCAAGGATTTAGGAGATCTGAATAACACAATAAACTAACAGGATCTACATGATGTAAATAGAACACCCAACAACAGCAGACTACAATGTTTTTTCAAGCGTCTATGTAACATTTACCAAGATAGACCATCTCCCGGGCCATCAAACAAATCTCAGCAAATTTAAGAAGAATTGAAACCATACAGAGTATCTTCTTTGACCATAATGGAATCAAATTAGAAACCAAGAGTAGAAAGAGAAAGGGAGAATGCCTGAACCCTCGGATATGGTAGTTGATACATCATTCCAGTTGGTCATTCAGACGCCTGTTGTAGAAGAGCCGAAGTTAGAAAGAGCTGTCTCCTGAGCCGAAAGGCATGTCAGGCTAGGTAAAGAGAAAGCTCACTCTGGATATTTCAACAGGGTGTTGTTGAGAGCTAGGCTGGAGGCTGTTACATCAGTCCCACCTGACGTTAAAGCTTGTACTACACCGGCAAAGGAAGTACAGCTTGCTGATTGTTAGTGGAATCAGTTGGTGGCCGATTGGCTTTGGGAAGTGAGAGAGGTTCCCTCCCAAGTACTGGTGTGGTTGCTAGAGAGGCCTGAGAAGGCAAGATTCAGATACCTTTCTAGTGTATGACTGGTGTCCCATCTAACCCATGGACGCACACGCCTCTGCCCTTTAAAAACCCTGCTGCATTTTTTAAGAGATTCAACACAGTTTCCCCCTCCCGATCCTCCTGCTCCTCCTCCTCTAACATATCTTCACTGATAGTGCCCTCTGTCAGATAAGTCTCTTCTGTCTGCGCAGGCAGAGGAGTTTCCTTTCTGGAGTTTGTGCGATTGGTCCCTTAGGGCAGGTTGGCACCTTGCTTGCCCTACCATGGTGTTAGCTCACGACGTAGTAGATGGTAAATGGACCACTGATGTGTCTTCAAACTTGTACTGTTGTTCCCCTTTCCAGAATACAACGATGGTGGCAGCTTACCTGGAGGAAGAAATAGAAATTGGAGGTCTTTCCGAGGTAATTTTGGCAAAAGGAACCCTCGTGATCACGGTGGATATGAACCTTGGCCTTCACACCACCAGGAGCATGATGGAAACACGGTGATGAGGGATGTCCAGGAGGACCCCCAAGTAATAAGACAGTAAGTGACCAGGCAGCCTGGTTTGCATGTAGCAGCTCCTGGGACTATGCAGCTGTTTCACTCTCCATGGTGATTTCCTTCTCTCACTGGAAAACTGGAGAATACTGGCAGTGGAATAATGGCTGAGCAATCCTAATTGTAGTCCTGCTGTCAGAGAGGCAAAGGTGTATAGAAGACTTTCTTAGCATTGATGGCCACTCCCCTTCTCTGCACTTCCCCCCCGCAGCACACCCTACACTATTCGACACAAAAACAGAAGAGTGAAATGGCATAATGAAGACCACATCCAGAGGGCTGCGTGGAGAAACAGAAAACCTTTGGAGAGAGAAGTGGGGGATAACACAAAAGATGGAACCCCAGGGAGCTGGTTCAAGATCACAGTGAGTGTCCTACAAAACTGTAGGCAATGTACAGGAGAGAAAGGAGAAAGGTCGGGGTTTCGGGTGTGTGTTGGGCTCATGTAGAGACACTAAGTACTTTGCTGGGGACAGTTTGTAATCTGTCTTTTTTAGTACAAGGAGTTAACCTTGTTCATCTAAGGGAAAATTCAAAGAAGCCATATAAAAGGAACAGGCTGACTGTAGGGAGAACAGAGGAGCCTGTCTAAAGGCAAAGATGGAAACTACTGTCACAAAGGTGGAGCAGCTCCACACTGGATGTCTCAGTTTGGCTGAAGCTGAGTGTGGAGGATGGGGGTCGAGTCTCTGGAGACATTGTCTGAGGTGCGAGCAGGGTCTGCCCTAGGGAGGATCTCCTGGAACTTTACAAAAAGAAGATCATGCCTACCACTTTAAGTTGATTGTTTGGAGGAGAGCTTTGGATAGAGAGAAAAGGAATGTAGGAAATCTATATTTGGCACAAACATAAGAAATCATGCCAGTCGTCCCTTCCTTTGAAATCCTTTGAAGCGCAATAGAAGGTTGGAAAAGAACACTGCTGGGTCTGTTCTCCAGGCTTGATTCCATGTTGTCTCTCTTCTCTCCAACCCTTTTCACCCCCAGATTCCATATGGGAGAAAGTATGACAAGACATGGCTAATGAATTCAATCCAGAGCCATTGCAGTGTCCCCTTCACTCCAGTGGATGTAAGAGAAGATGGCGAAGTCAGATGAGTGGGCACAGGAAAGGGGGAGAGCCCTGGCTCGGCGGGGGCCATGGCCTCTGACGCTATTGCTGTTGCCTTCAATCCCTGTAGTTCCACTACGTGAAAGACTGGGCTCGGTTCTTTGTGCAGGATGCTGGCACTGCCTCTGCCTTGAGGGATGTGAGCTACAAGATTTGTGGCAAGGAGAACCAAAAGGTGTCTGTTGAGGGCCGTACCTGTACCCAGTCCCGGGGGAGGAGGACAGGCCAGGGGCCGGTGGTCGTCTTTGGAATTAAAGTTCATGGTGCTTACTCCACCTCGCCTTCCTGCAGATATCTATCATTGTTGATCCTTCTGCTGAACCCTACTCTGTGCAGAATAAGTTGGAACCAGAAGAAATGGAGCAGCTAAAGGTAATGCAGATTCAAGGTACATTGTATGCCCACACCCAGACCCACCTCTTCTTCCCCCAGCCCCTGATTTCCCTATCACCACCACAGCCTCAGAGCCTCTCTCTCCATCTCTCCCTGCAGCTGGCCATGAGCAAACGATATGATGTCTCCCAGCAAGCTCTTGACCTCCAAACGCTCCGCTTTGACCCAGGTATGCCTGACAGCAGTAATTCTGAGGCAGGTGAGGACAGAAAGATCTGCCTGGGAGGGAGACTTAGGGATGGTGACGTGGGGAGGGGTTGGTGCTGGCCCTGGACCCATCTCCACCTTCTCATTCTTTCTTCTTGGCTTTCTGAAGACTTGGTGGACCATGACGTTGATATAATCCTGAATCGAAGAAGCTGCATGGCTGCCACCCTGCAGATCATCGAAACGAATTTCCCCAAGGTGAGGCCTTAGGCCTAGCGCTGGTATTATGATGGGGGTGGAACAGATGGGATGGAGGACAGACTTGTCTCCCAGGCCCCAGATGTCACCATCACTCTAACTCTTCTTCCTCAAAAGCTGTTGTCCTTGAACTTGTGCAACAACAAACTGTACCAGCTGGATGGCCTGTCTGACATTATACAGAAGGCCCCGACAATCAAGATCCTGAACCTCTCCAAAAATGAGGTGGGAAGAGGGAGCCAACCAAAGTTGGTTGAGAGTGGGTGGTGGTGCTCATCAGAGTGATGACAGGAGGCAGGTGAAGGTGCCTGTGGGAGAGGGTGGGGGCTGGGTGCACAGGGGCCCAGATGTCTGTCTTTCCTTGGGACTCCTTTTCCAGTTTCCTCCCCATATTCCTCAGCTGAATTCCGCGTGGGAGGTAGGCAAGATGAAAGGGCTGAAACTTGAAGAGCTGTGGCTGGAAGGCAACCCCTTGTGTGACACCTTTCGAGACCAGTCCACCTACATAAGGTCAGTGTGAACCCCTGTCACCCTTCTTGGGGACTTTCACCCATGGAAGCCTGAATGACCCCTGACAATGCCCCTCTGCAGAGGTGGTGGGCCTGGTCCTCGGGAGGACCACAGGCCCTGCCTTCTCTTTTCTGTGTCCCTCATCATTGCTTAGAGGGCTACTTTCCTTCCTCTGACCAGCTCACCTCTTCAGGTTCTCTGGGCTCTGTTTCAGGACTCTGCACCTAGCTTGCTCTAGCATGCACTCCCAAGAGTGTGTTCCAGGCGGCAGGGTTCCCCCTACTCACGAGGACCAGGGGTCACCAGCCTTGAGCCAGATGCTGGTGCCCTGGACTGAGCAGCGCCCTCTGGACCAAGGTCTCATGCTGAGACAGGCCTTCTTGCTTCTGAGCCAATATGGAGTTTCCCTCTCCTGCCCTGAGAGGGATCCTCTTTCCCTTGGTTCAAATGGGTCTCTCCTCCAATCCCAGGCTGCCATGGGAGCTTTCCTACCCCATGCTGAGGTCCGAGGCCCCAGGTGGCTGTCATCATGACATCTGTTCCTCTGGCGCAATGCCATGAGCTGGGCACTCCTTGGTAGAAAGCTGGGTTCCCTGAGTCAAGGGGCCAGAAGTGGGCCATCGCCACTGAGAGGGCTTCCTGAGGCAGAAGTGAAAGGCAGAGGGCAGAGGTGGCTGAGGAGACAGAAGGAAAGGCCTCTCGGGGGCACTGCCCCTCCCTCCATCCACATGTCACATCATCCTGCCTGGTCCTTCCTTGGAGCTCTGTGTCACCAAAGACGGGTGTGATTCCTCAGACAAGGAATTGACTAAGACAGGAACAGGTGCACAGGGGCCATCAGGAGAGAAGGTGGTGATCACAGAGGGGGCCACAGATCCACAACCCCATGCTGAGCTGGGACCTGACCCTTTACTCCTTCAGGGGAAGGTCTCCTGCCCCCATGGCTGCTCCATTTCCCATTCCCAGTTCAGACTGAGCTCACACAGGTGACAAAGTGTCAACCAGCATCCAATGGGCCCCCAGCCCAACAAGTGCATGTTTTCCATTCCTACCTCAGGTCCAGGGCCAGCCAGGGTGGATGAAGGAAAGGGCTGCAGCAGGGGAGCCATCACCCCTTTCTTCTCTCTTCTTCCCTGACCCCCACCACCAGGGCTTCTTTCTCTTCCCTTTGTTTTACTTTCTCTCTCTCCCTTGTCTCTACTCCCCTATGTCTCTCTCATCTCTCTAATCTCTGTCCTCCTACCTTCACTCCCTCTGTTCTCACCCACTCTCTTCTCATCCCCTCTCCTTCCCTCCCTGCCTCTTGATCCCGGCCTCACTCACCTCCCTGCCCCAGCATCCTGCGCCATCTCTGGGGATGTGCTGGTCCTGGCAGAATGCTGGACCCCCTGCGAGGTAGCAGAGCCCTGGGCTCCCACCCCATTCCCTCTCCTCTCTGGAGCCTTCAGTGGGGTCTTGGAAGAAGGAAGGGGGGCAGGGAGGCGAAGGAAGCCCTGGACCTGGGCTCCAAATGCTATATTGTGCATGGGGATGAGTGAGAGCAGTGTAGGTGAGAGCCACCCAGGGGGAAGAAGAAGGAGGGAGGGAAGCCAGGAGGAAGGGAAGGCAGGAGGGAGGGAATACGAATGTGAAGGTGTGGAGTGAGATCTAGAGACTGCGCCTTTCAGACAGTCCATATGACAGATGCTCAGTGCTCAGCGGGGAAGTGGACCCAATAGCCTTGAAATCAGAGGCTGAGTTGGGCAAAGGGGCCTTCTGGACGGGCAGAAGACACTGGGCTGTGTTTATGGTATCAGTATTTTAAATCAAAGGAAGTGCTGCAGCCCCGAACTATCAACCACTTCTTTCTATTTTCGGTTTTGGACAGTGCCATCAAGGAATATTTCCCCAAGTTGTTACGCCTGGTAAGTGCCTACGTTTGTGATTGTCTCTCGCTCACATTGATGACCTCCACATCTGTCCCCAAGCCCTTTGGGGCTCGCCTAGGTTATATGTTTGCATGAGACCTTTATCCATTTTAAGGGACAGGGACTCCTGAGAAAGACATGAATATATTTGGTGGGAAAATGCCCATGCTAACGCCCACACACACAAAAAGCTGCGTTTAATAGTAGAGACTTCCAAGACCTCATGATGAAGACGCCCACTGTAGTCTTGCCCATGGATTTTCCAGGGCCCTTTCACACCTGACCTCTGACCCTCACCCTCTCCTGGGCCCATCCTTTTCCCTGATCATCTAGGGCCACCTCCCTGGTCTGCACTGCTGACTTCCTCTTCCCTTCTCCAGGATGGCCGGGAGTTACCCACGCCGATTGTCGTTGACGTTGACATCCCATACTTAATAAAGCCCTGCAAGGTGAGGAAGAAGGGCAAAACAACTCTGAGGTATCAAAGGAGGTTTAATCAGCCACATGATCTCAAATGTCTTTTGATTCCAGGAAAGCTATAAAGGATCTGAGATGCTGAAGAATCTAGTCCTGCAATTCCTGCAGCAGTAAGTACTCCCGGGAGCACAGGAATGGGGAAGGCTGGGACAGGCCAGGCCACCCAAGCACAGGTCTGCTTGTGGGAGTTTTTGAGTCTCATTTGAGGTCCACACAACAGAAATAGACTGTCTTCATTGCTCCCCCACAGGTATTACTTCATCTATGACTCTGGAGACCGACGGGGTCTTCTTGGTGCTTACCACGATGAGGCCTGCTTCTCCCTGAGCATTCCCTTCAACCCCGAGGACCCAGCTCCGTGAGTATCACAGCTCAGACTCTGTTCCTGGGCCCTGTGGCTCCCCAGCAGACACAGGCCAGCTCCTGGAAATACCCACACTGGACAGATCACCACCTCCTGTTCCTCTTTCACTCCTAGAAGCAGCTTGTGCGAGTACGTCAAGGATAACAGGAACATAAAGAAGCTCAAGGACCCCTGTGCGTGTGGGAAGATTGGGCAGGGAAAGGGGGCGTGGAGGGGTCAGTCAAGGCCCAGGGTGTGGCAGTCCCTGACCTTCACTCTCATCCCCCCACAGACCTGCGGGTTCAGCTGCTGAAACATACAAAACATGACATCGTGCTCTCCCTCTGTGTGTTGCCCAGAACTCAGCACGACTTCAGCTCCTTTCTGGTGGACATGTGGTACCAGACGGTGAGCACCTGCTTCCTCCCTCAGGCGTGCCCAGAAAGCCGCAGGTGGGTAGGAGGTTTAGGTGGTGACTGAGCCCCTGGGCTCTTCCCTTTCAGGAAAGGGTGCTGTGCTTCTCTGTCAACGGGGTGTTCAAGGAAGGTGAGTGTATGTGGAGTCCCCACCCCAGATGCCCCACTGCTACCTCCCCTTGGCTGGGCTCCCTCTCAGAACTCTCCCAGCTTCCCTGATCCCTTCCCCTCTCCTCCTACTGCCTCTGTGTTCTTCAGTCCCCACTCTGACCTCAAAGAATGAACTGCATTATTTTTAAATGATAAATTCAATGAAAATTCAGAAATACCTTCTATGCTGCCAAAAGAAAAACATTAAAATGAGAAAAGTGGGGAGAACATATTTACAAACAATATTGCAGACTTTGTGCTAATGTGCCTGTATATAAAGGACTTTTGCTAACCAGGGGCAAGAGACACAAAGATATCAATAATTAATTTAGCTAAAAAGCAAAATGTTTCTCCAATAAATGTCTGCATGGAGTCCAAACCATATTGTTCCAAGAAAGGAAAATCCAGAGATGCCACAATGAGTCCCCACCCCAGATGCCCCACTGCTCCCTCTCCCTGGCTGGGCTCCCTCTCAGAACTCTCCCAGCTTCCCTGATCCCTTCCCCTCTCTTCCTACTCCCTCTGTGTTCTTCAGTCCCCACTCTGCTTCCAAACCATCCTGGTCTGACCTGTGTCCATGCTTGTCTGCCCTGCACAGCTCAGGCATCAGGGACACAGGCTGTGGAGTTTGATGTCTCTCATCCCAGATACTTACTCTGTGAACTTGGGCCAGTTACCTAACCTCTAAGTTTCCTCACTTGCGAAATGGGACTAATGACATCCACCTCTTGGGTAGCTGTGAAAAATGAATCAAATGAACTTGTGAAGTAGTTGTCACAAAGCCCAATACACAGTAGGGTCCCTGGACTGGGAGCAGATTGCTCCTATTGTTGCCCTCTCCATTCCCAACACCCTGACTCCCAGTGAACAACTGTCCCCTTCAGCATGACTATCAAGTCAGACCCTGACTGGGTAATTCTGTGTGAGCATGTAAAGCATGTGCGACTCTAAGAGGGTATTGTTGTTTGTTATTTGTCTTTAAAGTGGTAGGAAAGTCTCAGAGTTCTGTTCGTGCCTTCACACGAACCTTCATCATTGTCCCTGTCAGCAATTCCAGGTGAGTGCTGTGTCGTGCGTGGGAACACCCATCCCAGCCTGGGCTCAGTGGTGTGGGAATGAGGTGGTGTGGACTTTGGGGTTTTCTCAATATTGTAGAAAGCCACCAGTTAGATCCAAGGAGAAGTCTAGCCTAGTGGGTAAGAGCATGGGCTCTGGAGTCAGAATACCAGGCTCTTTTACTGACCCTAACCCTCACTAGTTGTGTGACCTTGGTTAAGTCACATGACCTACCTTATTCAGCGTCTTCCTCTGAACATGGAGATCAGACTGTCCACCCCTTGGGCTATTGTACAGCGTAAATGCAAGTGTAAAATTGTCCTTGGGTTGCAGGTAAAGTACAAATGTAGTGAAGCTGGTAGACAGTCTCTCCAAAGGTGAGCTCTGTAAGAGGGGTAGAGGTACCAGCTAAGGAATCTGGGAGGCAGGCACAGTATAGGGTATGGAAGGAATCTAGTTGCTGAGTGGCAGTGGGAGCAAGATCATTGTTGGGGGTGTAGAGGTCTCGACCCATCAGTTCTCTGGGGGCCCATTTTTCCTCCAGTCTATGCATCGTGAACGACCAGCTTTTCCTGAGGGACACCACCCCCAACGAGACTCAGAGTCCATTCTTCATGCCAGTTCCCACACCCACCTCCAGATCCATGCCCACTGTCTCCCAGGAGCAGCAGGAAATGGTGCAGTCTTTCTCCACCCAGTCTGGGATGAACCTCGAGTGGTCTCAGAAGTGAGTGCTGGGTGTGCATGGGAATAGGGGCGAGCTGGGACAGCTGGGGGGTGAATCAGGAAAACTTGCAGGCTATTTGGAAAAATAACTTTTTGGATATTTTGCTTCCAAAAGAAATCGGGCCCATGAAAAAGGTATCATACTATTATATATGTAAAGGATTTTTAAAATAGTATAATGCTCAATGACATTATCTTGGATATGAAAAATCTGAAAGAATCCACCAAAAAACTACTAGAACTAATAAACAACTTCAGCAAGGTTTCAGGATACAATACCAATATACAAAACTCATTTATATTTCTATGTACTTGCAATGAACCATCCAAAAATTAAATTGAGAAAACAAGCCCATTTATAGTAGCATCAAAATAGCAAAATATTTAGAAACAAATGTAGCAAAAGAAGTGCAAATCTTATACTCTGAAACCTGTAAAACTTTTGGAAAAAAATTAAAGAAGAAATAAATAAATGGAAGGACACCCCATTTTCATTGGTTGGAAGACTTAATATTGTTAAGATGGCAGTAACACCCAGAGCAATCCTATAGAATCAATGCAATACCTATCAAAATCCTTCCATGAAAACAATGACAAGGCTATCCTAAATGTCATGTGAAAGTGCACCGAAACAATCTTGAGAGAGAAAAAAGTTAGGGGACTCACACTTTCCGATTTCAAAACTTGCTACAAAGCTAGAGTAATCAAGACTGTGTGGTACTGGCATATGGACAGTATATGAATCAATGGAATGGAATTCAGAGTCTACAAATAAACCTTCACATTTATGACCAATTGATTATCAACCAGAGTGCTGGAAAAAATCCAATAGGGACAAAGTAGCTTTTTCAAGAAATGGTGCTGGGACAACTGGATATCTATGTTGACCTGTGATTCACACTCTGTACAAACATAGACTGAAAAATAGATCAAACGTCTAAAAGTAAGAGCTAAAACCGTAAAAATCTTGGAAGAAAATATAGATGTATGTTTTCATGAATTAGGCAACCATTTCTTATATATGACACCAAAAGCACAAGTAACCAAAGAAAAAATAGATAAATTGGACTTCATCAAAATTAAAAGCTGTTGTGCATCAATGGACACTATCAAAAAGTGAAAATTCCACCAGCAGAATGGGAGAAAACATTTGCAAATCACGTATCTGAGAAGATTATATGAAGAACACTTGCAATTCAAAATAAAAAGACAAAAAAGCCAAATAAAAAAGTGGAGAAAGGGAGACGTCATCAGCATGGCAGTGTGAGAGGATCCTTTTGTCTCTTTCCTTCAATCTACAGTGAGTAAAACATCCACAACACAACAAAGGCTACATGGCACAACACACCAGGATGCCAGAAAGATCCACACTTTGGTACATATAAAGGTGGGTGAATTGGAGCACATAAAGGAGGCTAAACAGGGGACCAGCAGAGGTAGAGCCTAGGATCCTGGATCCCCAGTAGCAGCAGCTGAGCCAGCTACCCTCAGCCACAGAGAACTCAGTGAGCAGCAGCAGAGGTGCAGGTGCAACGCCAGACAGTCAGCTTGGTGGCACCTGTGGCCACAGGAAGAAGAGCAGCAGCAGAGATGGAGCCCTATGATCCTAGGCCCCAAGCCTCAGCTCGGAGCCTGGTAGCAAAGGCAGAGGTGTGCACAGGACCCCTACATCCCAACCACTGAGGCACCTGTGACCACAAGTTAACAGGCAACAGCTGAAATGGTGTACCGTGAACCTGGCTCCCTCCCCACCTTTCCCCTACCCCCACCATGGAGGTGGAACTTCTGACTCAGGTGATCCCCAATGAGGCTGAGGTTGTCAGCCATCCCTGTGCCCCCAGCAGCAAAGCCAGTGACTGACTGCAGCAACGCCAGCAACAGCAAGGCATCAGTGACTCCCAGAAGCACAGGCCGTGATGACAAGAATATCAGCAACAACCCAAATAGAGGCAGTGGAGGGTGGACCATGAAGATCTTCAAATATAGCCTGAGGCAGCACAGGTACCAGAGACCAAAAACTGGCACTAGAGGACCACCTACCATAAAAAAAGAAAGAATTCTAATATCCAAGCAGTTGAAAAGTTTGAATCATAACAAAGCTATACCTAAATAGAAAACGTGTTTGCTACAGCAACAGTGGCAGCAGAGGAATAACTCTGCAAGCACCACAAAAAGCCATGATACTGTGGCATTACAGAAAGTAAACAGTTCTCCAGAAATCAAACATAAAGTCCTGGAAGATTATGATCTAAATGATAAAGAATCAAAATATCTGTAATGAAGAAACTCAACAAATTATGAGAAAACTCAGAAAGGCAGTTCAGTGAGCTCAGGATGAAACCAATGAACAGAAGGAATACTTTACCAAGGAGACTGAAACTTTGCAGAAGAACCAAACGGAAATTCTGGACCTGAAGAACTCAATAAATGAGATTAAGAATGCATTAGAAAACATTGGAAGTAGAGAACATCAATGGAAGAAGGAATTAGCAAGCTTGAAGATAGAAACCTAGAAATGATACAGGTGGAAGAGGAGAAAGAACTAAGACTTTAAAAAAAATGTAGAAATTCTATGAGAATTATCTGACTCCATTATAAAGAGCAACATAAGGATAATGGGTACCCCAGAAGGAGAAAAGAGAGAGAAGGGAGCAGAGAGCTTACTTAAGGAAATAATAGCTGAATACTTCCCAAACCTGTGGAGGGAACAGGATATACAAATCTACAAAGCTAGTAGAACACTCAATTATCTCAATGTAAAAAGACCTTCTCCAAGACACATGATAATAAAACTGTCAAAAATCAATGGCAAAGAAAGAATATTAAAAGAAGCCAAGGAGAAAAAGAAAACAACTCACAAAAAATACCCATTAGGCTATCAGCAGACTTTTCAGCAGAAACCCTACAGGGGTTTCAAAATATTGTAAGATAAGAATTGTCAGCCAAGAATACTCAACCCAGCAAAGTTATCTTTCAGATATGAAGGAGAAATAAGGGCTTTCCCAGACAAACAAAATCTGAGGGAGTTCATTGCCACTAGACCTGCCTTATAAGAAATGTTGAAAGGAGCCCTCCTACCTGAAACAAAAAGGCAAAGGTATACGGAATTATGAACAAGATGATAAATAGATACACAGAATCATAAAAATTGTAAATCTGAATCAGAATAAGACAGTATATATTTAATTATAAAGTAAAGATTAAAAGGAAAGGAAGCATTAAAAATAACTGTAACCATTTCAACTTGGTAACAAACTCACAATACAAAAAGAGATAATTTGTGGCAACAAAAACAGAAGAGGAAGAGGGAAAGGACAGAACCTGCATGGGCAAATGGAGATAAGATGCTATTAGCAGAAAAAAGACTATCTTATCTATGAGAACTTTTGTGCAAAACTCATGGTAACCATGAAACAAAAATTCAGAACAGAATCACAAAATGTAAAAAAAGAGAAAACTGAGAAACACATGGCAGAAGACCACCAAACTGAAATGTCAGACAGAAACACAAGGAAAAACAGACAACAGAAATATAGGACAATCATAAAACAAAAGATAAAATGGCAGAAGTAAGTCCTCCTATATCAATAATCACTCTAAATGTAAACGGATTAAATTCACCAGTCAAAAGACACAGAGTGGCTGGAGGGGTTACAAAACAAGACTCAACAATATGCTGCCTCCAGGAGACCCATCTCACCTCTAAAGACAAACATAGGCTCAAAGTGAAGGGACAGAAGATGATACTCCAAGAAAATGGCCACCAAAAGGAAGCAGGTGTAGCCATAGTTATATCAGTCAAAATAGATTTCAAAGAAGATAACGAAATAAAGATGAACACTATATAATGATAAAGGGGACAATCCACCAAGAAGACATAACGTTTATAAATATATATGTACCTAACATAGGGGCACCAAAGTATATAAAGCAATTATTAACAGACCTAAAGGGAGAAACTGACAACAGCACAATAATATTAGGGGACTTTAATACCCCATTTACACCAATTAATATAGAGATCATCCAGACAAAAAGTCAACAAGGAAACATCGGCGCTGAATGAAACATTAGACCAGATGGACTTAATAGATGTGCATAGACTATTCCATCCAAAAGCAGCAGAATACACATTCTTCTCAAGTGCACATGGAACATTCTCAAAGACAGACCACAAGTTGGGAAACCAAACAAATCTCAATAAAGTTAAAAAGATTGAAATCATATTGAACATATTTTTTGACTACAATGGTATGAAACTAGAAATCAACTACAAGAAAAAAAGCTGGAAAACTCACAAATATGTGGAGACTAAACATGCTACTGAACAACCATTGGATCAATGAATAAATCAAAGGAGAAATCAAAAAATACCGGGAGACAAATGAAAATGAGAACACAACATACCAAAACCTACAGGATGCAGCAAAAGCAGTACTAAGCATGGCCAGCCCCATGGCCAAGTGGTTAAGTTTGAACGTTCCCGCTTTGGGGGCACAGTGTTTCACCAGTTTGGATCCTGGCTGTGGACATGGCACCACTCCTCAGGCCATGCTGAGGTGGCAGTCCACATAGCACAACCAGAAGGACCTACAACTAGAATATACAACTACTTACTGGGGGCTTTGGGGAGGAGAAGAAGGAAAAAAAAAGGGAGGTTGGCAATAGATGTTAGCTCAGGTGCCAATCTTTGAAAAAAAAAAAGCAGTACTTAGAGGATAGTATATCACAATTCAGGGCTACCTCAAGAAACAAGAAAAATCTCAAATAAACAATCTAAAATTACACCCAAAGGAACTATAAAAAAGAACAAACGAAGTCAAAAGTCAGCAGAAGGAAGGAAATAATAAAAATGAGAGTGGAAATAAAATAGAGACTAAAAAAGACAATAGAAAAGATCAGTAAAACTAAAACCTGGTTCTCTGAAAAGATGAATAAAATGGACAAACTTCTATCTAGACTCACCAAGAAAAAGAGAAGGCTCAAATAAATAAAGTCAGAAATGGAGGAGGAGAAATTGGATACCACAGAAATACAAAGGACTACAATAGAATACTGTGAAAACCTATACACCAAAAAATTGGATAACCTGGAAGAATTGGATAAATTCTTAAAATCATATAACCTCCCAAATAAATAAAGTCAGAAATGGAGGAGGAGAAATTGGATACCACAGAAATACAAAGGACTACAATAGAATACTGTGAAAACCTATACACCAAAAAATTGGATAACCTGGAAGAATTGGATAAATTCTTAAAATCATATAACCTCCCAAAACTGAATCAAGAAGAAATAGAGAATCTAAATAGATCTGTCACAACTAAAGAGATTGAAACAATAATCAAAAATCTCCCAAAAAATACAAGTCCAGGACGAGATGGCCTCCCTGGTGAATTCTACCAAACATTCAAAGGAGATTCAACACCTGTCCTTCTCAGACTCTTCCAAAAAATTGAAGAGGATAGGATGCTTCCAAACTCATTTTTATGAGGCCAACATTACCCTGATATGAAAACGAGACAAGGACAACACAAAAAAGGAAAATTACAGTCCAATACCACTGATGAACATCAATGCAAAAATCCTCAACAAAATATTAGCAAATCAAATACAACAATACATTAAAAGGATCATATACCACAATCGAGTGAGATTTATTCCAGGGAGGCAAGGATGCTTCAACATCCACAAATTAATCAATATGATACACGACATTAACAAAATGAAAAATATAAAGCACAGAATCATCTCAATAGATGCAGGGAAATCATTTGATAAGGTTCAGCATCTCTTTATGATAAAAACTCTCAGTAAAATAAATATAGAAGAAAAATATCTCAATATATGAAATGCCATACATGACAAACCCACAGCCAACATCATACTCAATGGGGAAACACTGAAAGCCATCCCTCAGTGAACAGGAACAAGACCAGGGTTCCCACTCTTGCCACTCTTATTCAACATAGTATTGGAAGTTCTAGCTGGAGCAAGTAGGCAAGTAAAAGAAATAAAATACATCCAAATTTGAAAGGAAGAAGTAAAACTGTCACTATTTACAGATGACATGATTTTATATATAGAAAATCCTAAAGAATCCACCAAAAACTATTAGAAATACTAAATGAATATAGTACAGTTTCAGGGTACAAAATCAACATACAAAAGTCAGTCACATTTTTAAACAGTGACGACAAACTAGCAGAAAGAGAAGTCAAGAATACAATCCATTTATAATCACAACAAAAAGAATAAAATATGTAGGAATAAACCTAACCAAGGAGATAAAGGACCTGTACACTGAAAACTATAAATCATTATTGAAAGAAGTCAATGATGAAAAGAAGGAGAGGTATTCCATGCACATGGATTGGAAGAATAAACATAGTTAAAATGTCCATACCACCTAAAGCAATCTACAAACCCAATGCAGTCTCAATCAGAATCCCAATGAGGTTCTTCATGGAAATAGACAAAGAATCCTAAAATTCATATGGGGCAGCGAAAGACTCTGAATAACTAAAGCAATCCCGATAAAAAAAGAACAAAGCTGGAGGAATCACAATCCCTGAATTCAAAATATACTACAAAGCTCTAGTAATCAAAACACCATGGTACTGGTACAAACACGGACACACAGATCAATGGAACAGAGTTGAACGCCCAGAAATAAAACTACACATCTATGGACAAAGGAGCCAGGAACATACAATGGAGAAAGGAAAGTGTCTTCAATAAATGATGGGAAACTGGACAGCCACATGCAAAAGAATGAAAGTAGAACATTATCTTACACCATACATACAAATTAACTCAAAATGGATTAAAGACTTGAATGTAAGACCCGAAACCATAAAACTCCTAGAACAAAACATAGACAGTGTGTTCTTCAACCTTGGTCTTAGCAGCATCTTTCTGAGTATGTTTTGTCAGTCAAGGGAAACAAAGGAAAAAAATAAACAAGCGGGACTACAGCAGACTAAAAAGCTTCTGCACAGCAAAGGAAACTATCAACAAAACAAAAAGACAGACTACCAATTGGGAGAAGATATTTGCAAATCATATGTCCAAGAAGGAGTTAATATCCCAAATAATTAAAGAACTCATACAATTCAACAACAAGAAACAAACAGCTCAATGAAAACATGGGCAGAGGATCTGAACAGGCATTTTTCCAAAGAAGATATACAGATGGCCAAAAGGCACATGAAAAGATGTTCAGCATGACTACTTATTAGGGAAATGCAAATCAAAACCACAATGAGATATCATCTCACCTCTGTCAGAATGGCTATTATTAAAAAGACAGGAAATAAGTGTTGGAGAGGATGTGGAGAAAAGGGAACCCTCGTACACGGCTGGTAGCAATGTAAATTGGTGCAACCACTATGGAAAACAGTATAGAGATTATTCAAAAAATTAAAAATAGAAACACCACATGATACAGCTATTCCGCTTCTGGGTATTTAAAGAACACAAAGACACTAATTCAAAAAGATATGTGCATCCCTATGTTCACTGCAGCATTATTCACAGTAGCCAAGACTTGAAAACAACCTAAGTGCTCATCACTGGATGAATAGATAAAGAAGATATGGTATGTATATACAATGGAATACTACTTAGCCATAAAAAGGTGAAATGTTGCCATTTGCAGCAACATGGATGGATTTTGAGGGTATTAGGCTAAATAAAAGAAGTCAGACAGAGAAAGACAAGTATCATATGATTTCACTCATATGTGGAAGATAAACAAACATACACATAGATACAGAGAACAGATTGGGGGTTACCACGGGGGAAAGGGAGGTGGGGGAGGGCAAAAGAGGTAAAGGAGAATATGTGTACAGTGACAGACAGAAACTACACTTTTGGTGGGGAGCACCATGCAGTCTATATAGAAGGCAAAATATGATGTACACCTGAAATTTATACAATGTTATAATCAATTATAACCTCAATGTTACATCAATTACAAAAATGGAGAAAGATCTGAATAGACATTTCTCCAAAGAGGATATACAAATGACCAAGAAGCACATGAAAAACTTCTCAATGTCATTAGTCATTAAGGAAATGCAAATTAAAACCGCAATGAATTACCACTTCACACCCAGTAGGATGGCTTTCATCAATAAAACGAATGATAACAAGTGTTGGTGAGGATGTGGAGAAAGTGGAATTCTCGTGTATTACTGGTGGGAATGTAAAATGGTGCAGTAGTTGGGGAAAACATTTTGGCAGTTCCTCAAAAGGTTAAACATGGAGTTCCCATGTGACCCAGTAGTCCCACTCCTAAGTATCTACCAGGAGAAATGAGTTCATACGTTCACTCTAAAACTTGTACAGGAATGTTCACAGCAGCATTATTCATAACAGCCACAAAGTGGAAACAGCCCGAAAGTCCTTTAGCTGGTGAATGGATAAATAAATCTGGTACATCGATATAGTAGAATATTATTCAGTCATAAAAATGAACACAGTTCTGATATATGCCATGACATCGATGAGCCTTGAAACCATGCTATGTGAAAGGAGCCAGTCACATAAGGTCGCATGTTGTATGATTCCACTTATATGAAATGTCCAAGACAGGCAAATCCAGAGACCAAAAGCAGATGAGTGGTTACCGGGGTCTGCGGTAAGGGGAGGAATAGCGAGTGATCTCTAATGGTTAAGGAGTTTCTTTTTGAGATGATAAAATTACTTTGGAATTAGAAGGTAGTGATGGTTGCACAATCTTGTGAATATACTAAAAGGCATGGAATTGTACACTTTAAAATGGTATGTGCATTATATCTCAATAAAAAATGATTGGAAACTTGTATTTCTAAAATTTTCATTTGTTATTTTTCTTGAACATCTTTATCAATATATATTAAGCTCCCTCGTTCTTTTGCACAGCTCTGTTTTTCAGTTTTGAATGCTAGTGATAGACATTTGGGTTTTCCCTGGGTCTTTCTTCATCATTACTCATAGTGCTCGTTCTGGTACATGCGTCCCAGCAAAAACGTGGCATAGATTTAGCGGTGGCACTGCGTGGTCAGCGTGTCTGTACTGCGATACTAATGGAGATCACCTGTTCTTCTCCCCTTCCAGGTGCCTTCAGGACAATGAGTGGAACTACACCAGAGCTGGTCAGGCCTTCACTACGCTCAAGGTGAGGTCTGGGAATCAAGTGGGTTAAAGCTGGATGTTTCTGGGCCTTCAGGAAGGCCAGGATGGTGGAGCCCAGTGGCCTGGGAATGAAACTCAGGGAGCTGGCCCTTCTGACGTCCTGACTCCTTCCCTCCAGACAGGGGGCAAGATCCCAGAGGAGGCCTTCAAACAAATCCCCTGAAAGGAGCCCTTGGATCGCGTCTTTGCCTTCATCCACGTCATCTTTGTTTCTCTTTTCTGCAGCCTACGGCCATGCCCATGCCTGGGGTGGGAGGCCTGGCTGACTGAGAAGGCAAAGTTAACTTGTAGGCCGGGTAGCATAACAACCTGAAGGGTCAGTTGTTCTGTGTATTTTCCCCACTCACGATTGCTGTTTATTTGCATAATAAAGAGTGACGTTGCACGTTGTATGCTGTGTGTCCTGGATCGCTCTTGCCCTGCCCCAACCGTGAGCCAATGGGTCCAGGACTGAAAGGCCCTGCCCTCTCCTCCTGCCCCCCATTCACCCTGGCAGTCCCTAGCAGACACATCAGGCTTGAGTCCATAGGTAGTTTGTCAGTAAATCCTGTGAGAAGGGACACACGCTGCTTCCAGATATTGGTCTTTGCAGGCAGTGTGAATCAGTCAGTTGCTCTGCCTGAAGGCCCGCAGAAACAAGCATGTGACCTGGCACAAAGGGGCTTCGCAGAGGATGCCTTCTGCCTGGTGAGGGCTGTGAAAGGAAGGAAGCTGAGGACTCACATATTTGACTTCTTATTCCCCATCATTTGAATGTATTCGAAGACCACACCACGAACAATTTTATGGTTTGCACACAGGGGAATGGGAAATGGGCCTTTTCACACCTCTCACCATGCTTCCATTTGTCTTCTCATCCAGGCACTGTACCGCCCCCTCCCCCTTCCTCAAGGTGGCCTGTGGGAGGGATGTCACTTTAGCACCTGAGAGGGAGGGAGAGCCAGCCTGTCTGCCCAGTGCCTTTCTCAGGGAGCTGACACCAGGTGCTCCAGGTCCATGTGTCTGAGGAGGTTCAGTCGTTCCTTCTCACTTCCAAACAACAATAGCATGTGATCTCACGTTCTGGTCAGTTCTGTGCAACCTTTCTCATTGACTAGCAATTAGTAGTTCAGAATTGCAGGCAAGAGTTGAAAGAGACACTTACACAATTCATTTTCCACACTTCTGTGACGTTTGCACTTTAGACGACAAGCAGGCATAAGCTTTGAAATGAAAATAACAGCAATAACAAATTTCAACTCAGAATCTTATAAATGATGACATAGGTGAGGTACCACCTGTTTACAAATTATGCCTCTATTTTTGGGTCTCACGTACTACCGGTATTTCCAACCACTTGCCACTTTTCCATTCTTTACGTATATTTACATGAAGGATCCATACATTGGCGCGTGCATGTCTTACAAATATGAACTAAGGGGATAATTGCCGTTACATAAGGAATAATTCCATGTTATTCTGTGTGGTGCCTCAGTGATCAACGTCTAGTCTCGGCCTTCTCACCTAGAGTACAGAGACCACAGTGCACACTTCTCAGCCGCAGCCTGAGGAATAGAGGCAGTCTCACACGTTAGCAAACAGTCGCACTGTCTGGCTCAACTCAGGCTCTCCGAGCTGTCTGAGTTCCCTCATGGGCAGGGGCATTGGAAACCATTGCATGGCCCGTCTACTTCGTCTCTTTACACCCTCAGGCTTCCACATCCTCGGGCTCCCTCCCTAGCCACCTCAGATGCCACAGTCTTCCAGTTACTCATTCTCCTGCCGGTTCCCTCAATTCCCTAGGGCCCATGACCTGGGCAAATGCTGACCCTGCTATCTTCTTCCTCATACAGAGGTCTCTGTGCAAACTGTCCTGCTGGACAGGTTTTTGGAAGTGTAAAATGAGGCAAAATGTGTGCTTTGCAAGATTGTTTCTGAAGATGGTGGCAACAGATACTCTTATACATTGTTTCTGAGGATGGAAATTAGAACATCAATTTCTTAGTGTCATTTGGAACAATTTCATCATATATGCATACATAAGTATGTATGTACACACATTTTATATATATAGAATCATATGCAGTTTTGTATCCATTTCATCTTAGTTATCAAATGCATTAACACAAAACTGTTTATAACATTCACTTTTTGTGCCTTAAGTTTTTGTAGGATGTCTAGTAAAAACTTTCTTTTATTCTTGACATTGTTAATTTGTGTGTTGATCGTGTGGAGTGTGAGATAGGAAGGCTGATTAGGAGGGAAAGCATAAAATGGGAGTCCCAGCCTGGAGGATCCATTGACAGCTGCTCTGTTCATTTCCCTGGGCCCTGGCACACTCTGCTTAAGGATAGGGTTGCAGGGAGGCTGGGGCTGTGGAATTCATGTAGGATTAGCTTCATGAAGAGGCATTATTTCCTGTATGTTCCTTCTTTTCCTGCCCATCAAGTACAAAGGCATCAAGTTCATGGACACCGCCAACAAGGTGCACTTATTACAAAGGATGCTGGTGGTGGTGAGTGGCGGGCCTCTCCCTGTCCCCCATCAGACTCAACATCTCCAGGGAAGGAGCCCCAGAAGTAGCTGCAGGACCTGCAGGGGGAGTGGCCTGATGATGCCCTTTTCCATCTTTCACGTCCAACTAACTTGTGCCTTCCCTTGGAATACCTCTGGCTCCTGTGTGGTACTCTCCACTCCCAGCTCTTTGTCCCAGAACTTGTCACTGAACTGATGCCCTTACACCTTGGATCCCTGCCTGTAGCTCCCACCTCCAGCTTTAGTGCATAATTGCTGATCTTCCTAAATATGGATTCCATTTATCCTATTTGCTTGCTCATAAGGCTTTAACGATATCGTTCACTTAATAATCACAGTATTTCCCTCCAGCCACTGCTCCTTATGATCCTCCCATCCTGTAACTCCTGTGTTGAAGAAAAGCAGTGGTTGGATGAGAATACTTCATCCAGGGCATAAACTTCAGACCTAGATCATGCAACATTAGACACTATCCTCACCTCCACCAAAATAAAATAAAGCAAAGAGAAGTGGTGTTTGGCTGTTCTTAGCACCCTAAGCTGCATCAAAGAAACATGGTGAAGTAACGGTGGGAGGGCTTTCTGGGAGTTGAGGAGAGCAAGTGTCCGTGACAGGGCCTGAAATTCTGCAATTGCAACAGGATCCCAGGTGTGATGGCTCATTTTATGTGTCAACTTGGCTAGACCATGGTACCCAGATATTTGTTCAAACATTATTATAGATATTTCAGTGAAGGTGTTTTCTGGATGAGATTAATATTTAAATTAGTAGACTTTAGTAAAATAGATTACTCTTCATAATGTGGTGGGGTCTCATCCACTCAGTTGAAAGCCTAAATAGAAAAAAGACTGACCTTCCCAGAGGAAGGGAGAATTCTGCCAGCAAGCTGCCTTCAGACTTGAACTGCAGGTCTTCCCTAGGTCTCCAGCTCCAGCCTGCAGCCTACCCTGCAGATTTTGGACTTGCTAGGTTCTAAAATCACATGAGCCAATTACTTAAAAAAAAAAAAAAGAAAAGAATGAACAACTATATGCCAACAAACTGGACAACCCAGAAGAAATGAAAAAATTTCTTACAAACATACAACCTACAAAGATTGAATCTGGAAAAAAATAGAAGATCTGAGCAGACCAATTACTAGTAAGGTGATTAAATCAATAATCAAAAGATTCCCAAGAAAGAAAAGCCAAGGACCAGATGGCTTCACTGGTGAATTTTACCAAACATTTAAAGAAGAATTAACGCCAGTCTTTCACAAACTATGAGGCCAGCATTAGCCTGATACCAAAACCAGAAAAGGACACTACAGGAAAATAAAACTACAGACCAATATCCCTGATGAATATAGATGCAAAAATTCTCAACAAAATGCTAGTAAACTGAATCCAGCAGCACATTTAAAAGATCATTCACCATGACCAAGTGGAATTTATCCCTGGGCTACAAGGATGGTTCAACAAATGCAAATCAATAAATGTAATTCATCACATTAATAACATGAAAGAAAAAACCATATGATCATCTCAATAGATGCAGAAAAAGTATTTGAAAAAGTTCAACATCCGTTCATGATAAAAACTCTTAACAAATTATGTATAGAAGGAAAATAGCTCAATGTAATAAAGGCCATATATGACAAACCCACAGCTAACATCATACTCAATGGTGAAAGTTTGAAAACTTTTCCTGTAAGACCAGGAACAAGACAAGGGTGCCCACTCTCAACACTCCTATTCAACATAGTACTGGAAGTCCTAGGCACAGCAATTAGGCAAGAAAAAAAAATAAAAGGCATCAGAATTAGGAAGAAGTAAAATTGTCTCTATTCACAGATGACATGACTTTATATAGAGAAAATCCTACAGACTCCACCAAAAAAACTGTTTAATCAATGGATTCAGAAAAGTAGTGGGATACAAAATTAACATACAAGAATCTGTATTATTTCTATGCACCAACAATGAATTATCTGAAAAATAAATAAAGAAAACAATCCATTTACAATAGCACCAATCTCTACAGTGAAAACTGCAAAACACTGATGAAAGAAATTGAAGAAGACACAAATAATTGGGAAGGTATCTGGTGTTGATGAACTGGAAGAGTTAATATTGTTAAAATGTCCATACTACCCAAAGTCGTCTATAGGTTCAAAGCAACCCCTATCAAGATTCCAATGGCATTTTTTACTGAAGTAGAAAAAACAATCCTAAAATTTATGTGGAACCTCAAAAGACTCTGAATAGCCAAAGCAATCCTGAGAGAGAATAACAAAGCAGAAGGTATCACACTTCCTGATGTCAAACTATATTATAAACCTGTAGTAATCAAAATAGTATAGTACTGGTGTAAAAGCAGACACATAGACCAATGGAACAGAATGGAGAGCCCAGAAATAAACCCAAGAATATACAGTCAACTAATATTTGACAAGGGAGCCAAGAACACTCAATGGAGAAAAGATAGTTTCTTTGATAAATGGTGCTGGGAAAATTGGATATCCACATGTAAAAGAATGAAACTAAGGCCCTATCATACATCACTAACAAAAATTAACTCTAAATGGATTAAAGACTTAAATGTAAGACCTAAGACCATAAAACTTCTCGAAGGAAACTTAGGGGAAAAACTCCTTTACATGAGTCACGACAATGATTTTTTGGATATGACACCTAAAGCACAGGCAACAAAATAAAAAAATAAACAAATGGAATTACCTCAAACTAAAAAGCTTCTGCACAGCAAAGTTTCCATGAACAAAATGAAAAGGCAATCTACTGAATGGGAGAAAAGTTTGCAAACCATATATCTGATAAGGAGCTAACATCCAAAGTATATAAAGATCTCATACAACTCAATCACAAAAAAAAATCCAATTAAAAAATGGGAAAAGGGCCTGAATAGACATTTTTCCAAAGAAGATATGCAAATGGCCAACAGGTGCATGAAAAGATGCTCAACATCACTCATCATTAGGGAAATGCTCATCAAAACCATACTGAGATATCACCTCATGCCTGTTAGAATGGCCACCATCAAAAAAACAAGGGATAATAAATGCTGACGAGGATGTGGAGAAAAGGGAACATTTGTGCACTAGTGGTGGAATTGTAAATTCGTACAGCCACTATGGAAAACAACGTGGAAGTTCCTCAAAAAATTAAAAATAAAACTACCATATGATTCACTTCTGGGTATACATCCAAAAGAAACAACATCACTATGTCAAAGAGAAGTCTGTACCCCCACGTTCAGTGCAGCATTATTTACAATAACTAAGTCATAGAAACAACCTAAGTGTCATTCAACAAATGAATGGATAAAGAAAGTGTGGTATATACATACACCAGAATACTATTCAGCCATAAAAAAGAAGAAAACCCTGCCATTTGTGACAACATGAATGGACCTTGAAGGCGCTATGCTAAGTGAAATAAGTCAGACAAAGAAGGACAAATAGTGTATGATACTTATATGTGGAATCTAAAATAAACAAACTTGTCAAAAAAGAGACCAGATTTGTGGTTACTAGAGGCAGGGGGTGGGAGGTGGGGAAATTGGAGGTAGGCGATCAAAAGGTACCAACTTCCAGTTATAAGATAAATAAGAACTAAGGATGTAATACACAACATGATGACTATAGTTAACACTGCTGTATGGCCTATTTGAAAGTTGCTAAGAGAGTAGATCGTAAAAGTTCTCATCACAAGGAAAAACTTTTTTTGTATCTATATGAAAGGATGGATATTAACTAAACTTATCATGATAATCGCTTCACAATATATGTAGTCAAGTCATTTTGCTGTACACCTTAAACTTATGCAGTGCTATGTCAATTATGTCTCAATAAAATTGAAATAAAAAAGGAAATAAATATATGTATACTCACACACACATACACACACACGCGTGCGCGCGTTATTGGGTCTGTTTCCCTGGAGAACCCTGACTAATATATCATGTAATGATGAAACTGCTATTCCATGGATCACACTTTGAGTAGCAAGGAACTAGAGAATATCTGACACACGGCACTTGAGGCACATGGCCTCGTGTATAATAATGCTCATTTCAGCATTTTTGGTGAGAGCAAACTGTAGGAAAAAACAAAACGTCCGTCAACAGTGGTCCAAAAAATACATTATGATTCATTCTTACAGTGGAATAATATATAGCAGTAAAAGTTAACGCTCCAGACCTATAGAATTTAGGCCATATATACATCTGAAAAATGTAATGTTAAACCAAATTATCAAATAGAAGATAAGGGCACCTACAGTGGGAAAAATATATATGTAACATTTTTTAAGGATGCTTTCATTCACAGTAAAAGTATAAAGCAATTTATGGAGACTATAAACACCTCATTCTGGTATTAGTTACATCTAAGGGGGAAGGAAGGATGGTGCAATTAAGAGATGGACTCAAAGCATTTGTCAAGTTTATTGCTTAATCTGGGTAGAGAGTACACAAATGTTCATGTTATAGATTTTTATAAAATTTTGTACATTTGATATGTTTGATAAGTAACAAACAAAGCATTTAGGGGCTGAAGTTTCTTTTATCATAAACGTAGTATATATTCATTTTACCAAATGATTAAAATACAGTTAACTACGGAAACGAAAACATCAGTAATCAGCAATCCCACCATCAATGGAAAAAAATAAACTTAACATTTTTTGTGTTCCGTTTCCTTGTTTTCAATTTGCTTGCATATGTGCACATATATTTATATACATTACATCAACATTTCATAGAACCATGGTATCATATATGAAGTTTTTATATTATTACTGTCTTGATTTTTTAATATTAAATCACATGGTATGGGAAAGTATTTAACTTCGATTTTTTAAAATGACCATTATTTTAGAGAAGTTTTAAGTTCATAGCAAAATTGAGGGGAAGGTATGGAGATTTCCCCTATACTCCCTGCTCCCACGCATGTATAACCTCTCCCATTATCAACATCTCCCACCAGAGTGGTACATTTGTTACAACTAATGAACCTACATGGACACATCATAATCGCCCAAATTCCACAGTTTACCTTAGGGTTCACTCTTGGTGGTGTACATTCTATGAGTTTGGACAAATGTATAATGACATGCATCCATCATTTTGACTTTGATTTTTATTAAACCTTTACAGCTGTACCTGTCCCATGGATTGAACAATGCATCTTAATCCACATCTGTGGAAATGCCACAACCATGTCATATTAAATCATGTATATATCTGGTCCGTTCATGAGCTTTCTACAGTCTTCCCTTAGTCTGTGTGTCAACCAGTCTGTTCCCAACAGTGATGAAATTACAGCACCACAGAACAATTGCATTACCTGGCAATGTGAATCCCATCCTCATGACTCTCCTTTTGGATGGCTAGGAGGAATAATGGTAATTACAATGAATGACGTAAACACATACTCAGCGCTGAAGAGGCCATGCACTGCGCTGAGTACTTTCAGTGTAGTATTTCATTTAATCTTCACTACAAATTTAAGAGGCAGGGACCATCCCGATTCCCACTTAACACAAGAGAAAAGGTGAGACAGAGAAAGAAAACTGCCTACTAAAGATTATGCATCCTGCAACTAAAGGCGCCCAAGGTCAAACCTACGCCCTGAACCACCATTTACGTACCGAGCATTCTTTTGTGTTAGGGCTGAGGCCAGCCCAGGGGAAGGGATTTACCCAAGGTCCTGTGGTTTGGAGTGGGCACAGGCCTCCTGAAGTCAGTCTTCTGTCCAGCAGACCTTTATTACTTTGTTCCCATATATGCTCTCTTTTTCTGAGACTCAGTTGAAAATTGCTCCTCCAGTATCAAACTAGAAGGTACAGGAAGGGGGCAGGAAATCACCTGGAATAAAAGCAAATTCTTTTCTTCCCTTTCTCAAAATTCTTTGCTTAATTCATCCCACAACACAGAAATGACACAAAGCTCATGCACTAGGTAAATGTTTGTACATTTCTCTTCCTTGGCTATGTTTCCAAATGTTCTCTATGACAGATATGCGCTTTGGTTTATTTATAAGTCTTATCTCTCACGGGAGGGAGGAGACAGACTGGGCAGTACTAATATTTGTCCAAGTCCTACAGTGTGCCAGACGTTTCTATAGATGTTCTCCTTTTCTTCTCACAAGAGCTCTGTGAGGAAGGCGTCATTTTCCCCATTTTATGGATAATCACGGATAGGCCCACAGATACTATATTTTTCCAGGGTCATGCATCGAGTCAGAGAGGAATGGGGTTCTCTCTCCTTTCCTCCCCACAATATACCATCGGTTTCCTTTTTCAAGAATGGGCTTCCAAAGCTTAAGAACTAATGGTTTTAAACTCTCCTCGAATTGTGTCCACGTGGTTACTCACTCAACACGATACTGATTACAGAGATGAAACCTTGTGCCACGATGGTCGAGCTGGACTCTGAGGTGTTAAGCGAGGCTGAGGTGAAAGCAGGGCTGTTGCTCTCTCCGGAGGGTGACCTGAGAAAAGGTTATTGACATTTACGCAAGGACTTTAATCAATAGGTACTTTATACTTTACCCCATTTAATCCTTACTGCTATTCAAGTCGCTGTTCATTGTTGACATTATTTAGATCAGGGTACAGGACTCGTGAGAAGTTAGGCAACTTTCCCCAGGAAAAAGAACCTTGCAAATTAATGCTCAGTAACTCAAAATCTAGAATTATACAGTGTCAATGTTTTTCAGCTCTGTCATGCTGGCAGGCAGTCAATGAAGCTAACTGTATTGTTTAGGGTTTCTCTTTAACAATGAGCTTTACTGTTTTTATATCTGAATATATACACATATATGCATTGTGTGGTATATATATATATATATATATATATATATATATATTGTGCGGTGGTCAAAAACACCATTTGTATAGCAAAATTTCAAAGTATAAAGTACATAAAAAGGTGGGAGAAAACATTTGCAACCTGTACTGCAGATGTGGGGTTTATCTTCAGCCGAGAGAGAAATGAGCCAAAGGTTACAACAAAGAATGCACATTAAAAGCAATACAAATGCCCAATGAAACACTTAAAAACACACCCGATCGTGTAACTGACGAAATGCCAAATGAGCTCGCATACTAAGTGACACAGGTGAATATCACACACAGAGTGACGACGTGTTTGTGAAAGAATATGCCTTTGTATTTTCACAAATACCTGTGCATTTTATTAAGATATATACTGAAAAAATCAACAGAATATGCATGTAGTGATTAATAATAACTATTTTCTGGTTGAGGTGGGAGTCCAGGCCAAAGGATTAATATCCTGATCTGTTAATTTGGCAAAATAAATAAAATCCCCAAAATGTTATTTTCAAATGCTCATTATGGAATACTCTTTTCAATAAAATAATGATTACCCCTATTCCGAAATGACTGCTTTTCCTTCTTCTTTCTTATTTTAAAATGTGTAATTCATATTAAGAGCTACCGTATTTAAATAGCTTACAGCCCTGTGCTGAGAAAGCTGGACAGTCCTGCCTGGGATCAGAGCAAAGAGGCCACAGTGCGCACAGATGTAATGCCCCTAGAGCAGTGGCCTGGATCTCAGAAGAAAGCAGTGGGTACCAGTGATTGTCACCTCCCTGAAGGCAGAAGGGACCAGTCGCAGCTAAGTAGTGATAAGTCCAGCATGGATGCCAGACCACCCCTTCCCAGGAGAGCATCCATAAAGTGTCTGTGCGGGGAGGAAGAAAGTAGATACAGGATTATGCAGAGGGAGGGTACTGCACTGGACACAATCCATTTGCAACATAATTTACAGACATAATTAATATGCCATTAATTTCCATGTAAGGAAATCTGAATACTGGAAGTCATGTGCACATGTCCCAACAGGTAATTCAAAGAAGAAAAATTAATGACAATCAAACATATGTAAAATTGCTCAACCACACCAAAAATTAAAGAAACGTAATAAACGGATTGAGATATATATATATAAAAATATATAAACAAGAAACAAAACTTAAGGTACAATATGATCTGACTTTTGAGAAATATATATTTTCATAAGAACATACATATATCATATTTTAAAATATAAACAATCGCACACAAATATATCTGGAGAATATTTACAAATATATTGAGTGGTTATTTTGAGGCAGGACAAAGACGCTGAAGAGGGGAGATACAAGATCATTCCTCTTGCAAATGTATGCATCTCCAAGTTTTTCCAAGGGCTTGGGGGAACATGTAAATTGATTTTTACTTAGAAAAATAACTAAGATAAAATTATGACAGTAGAGGATAAATCTAGTCCTGTTTTTATTTATAAAACTAATGCTGAGAAAATATTTTTCTGGACATTAATGGATGTTAAACCTATTGTAAAATAAAAAGGTCACGCACAGCTTTATATTTATCACCAGACACATACGTGCACTCCTTTAAGTTGAGAGAAGGGCCAAAGAAAACTTCCTGTCACAGGAGTTGCTATTAACGGGCTCTGTCTTCATCACCACATAATAATCCCTTTGTCATAGAAACCCCGGAGAGTTTCCTCCTGTGGGCTTCCCTCTTTCTTTCCCTCTTCCTCCTTCCTAGGCCTCTTGCTAAAAAGTGATGTCAAACTGCAGTTCTGGATTTGGTCACCAGATGGCACTGGCCTCCAATTTTAACTTTATTTTCCAATGAAAAAAGACTCATTTGGCAAAATGAACAAATTCTAATTTGAACGGAAGTTATGAAACAGTATGTAAAATAAAATCTTGATTAATTCCTTAACTCAGAAATAAATACTTTGAAAACACTCCTTATAAACCTTGACAATGAACTGTACTGATTTCTTCTTCATCAAAATCAATGAGATTTAAAGAGTAAAAGACATATGAAAAGGGACATGAACAGACATCTCTCCAAAGAAGATATACGGATGGCCAATAGACACATGAAAAGATGCTCACCATCACTAATAATCAGGGAAATGCAAATCAAAACTACACTAAGCTATCACCTTACACCTGTTAGAATGGCAAAAATAACCAAAACAAAAAGTGACAAATGTTGGAGAAGTTGTGGAGAAAAAGGAACCCTCCTACACTGTTGGTGGGAATGCAAACTAGTGCAGCCACTATGGAAAACAGTATGGAGATTTCTCAAAAAGTTAAAAATAGAAATACCTTATGACCCAGCCATCCCACTCCTGGGTATCTATCCAAAGAACTGGAAATCAGCAATTCCAAAAGTCCCATGCACCCCTATGTTCATTGCAGCATTATTTACAATAGCCAAGACGTGGAAGCAACCTAAGTGCCCATCAGCTGATGATTGGATAAAGAAGATATGGTGTATATATACACAATAGAATACTACTCAGCCATAAAAAGGGTAAAATCGTCCCATTCACAGCAACATGGATGGACCTTAAAGGTATTATGTTAAGTGAAATAAGCCAGACAGAGAAAGACAAACTCTGTATGACTCCACTCATAGGTGGAAATTAAACATAGAGACAAAGAGAATTGATTGGTGGTTAGCAGGGGAAAGGGGGGGTGAGGGGACGGCACAAAGGGTGAGGTGGTGCACCTACAACATGACTAACAATAATGTACAACTGAAATGTCACAAGGTTGTAAACTATCATAATCTTAATAAAAAGTTAAAAAAAAGATATATGAAAAATTGGAGGGAAAATTGTCCACATATACCTCGGGAAACACTTTGTATACCAAGAACTCTCCTGAACTAAGAAAGAACTAAATGAAAACTAAAAATCTTATAGAAAACTATAGGAATGCAATTAAACTTATGAAAAGATATCTAACAATAAACATACAAATAAAATTTCTGGTAATTTCGTCCTCAACTACAAAAGGTAAATTGCATGATAAGGTTTGCTGTAATGCCATCCTCACAAAAAAATGTGTGTATATCTGCTCACACATATCGTGCATCTGCCTGTATTTTGTATGCATATATTTGAGAAAAGCATCTGCAGAATGTGCTTTTCACCATTAGCAAAGGATAGCTCAGCAGGGGGAAAGGAGAAAGATACAGGATCATTTCATTTTCCACATATACATATCTCTGTTGTTTGATTTCTATCAATTACAAAAATGCATTAGTTTTATAATTGAGAAAAGTAAATGAGATAGATTTTTGAAAACAGGAAAAAACTTCTTATGATCTGATTCCAGAAAATGATTTCATATAAATCTACTCACCTGGAAAGGAATTCACAGTCAATTAAGTTAAAAAAAAATCAGATTACATGATGTATGCACAATATAATCCCAGTTATTGTTGATAATACACCTATGTGTATGTGTAGGTACATGTATAAAGCAAATGTGTCAAAAGGATGTGACCAAAAATAGCCACACACACACACACACACACACACACACACACAGATACACACTCCCTCAGAGACCCTCACATTAGTAGCTTTCTCTTCACGAGTCAAGGGTGGAACTTCCTTCCAGAAGCTCAGAGAACCAGGCAGCATCTGATTCTGCAGGAAGGCCTGCCTGTGATATTCAACCCACTAACAAGCCCTGTTTGGCGGGTCAGACCTAAGGCCCCTTTCTTCCCAAATTCTTGAAGATTTTGAGAGGTGTAATTCCGGCTCTGACCAGCAGGTGGCAGTTATCTCAACACTCGCTGCAAAGGAAAGGCATAAATTTTTGCAAAGGGAGATAAAGACAACATGAAATGAATAGTCTTAAATATATTTGAAAAAATAATATAAAGACTTAAAGCATATTTACAGTTTCATTTGTCAATGACTCCCAAAGCTGAGTGTCTCATAACCATTCATTTATTCAGCACACATATGTGGGACACTGCTGGCTCCAGCCCCTTTGTCCATCCCACTCTGCTCTCTGATGCCCAGATTCTCATTTCCAACTGCCCACAGGACATATTCACTTGGAGAAAGATGACTACAATTCCTTTCTACGTGTGGAGTGAGTGTGTGTATATTTCTCTGTTGTTAAAACTAAAGAGTGAAGAAACAAACAGGATAACTCACTAAATAATAAAAAGAAATGGCACAACCATCCTTTCCTCTTCCCAGCTCCATCAGGAAACATGTACTACAACAAGGAAGTACCAAAACTCATAAGTGTGTGTGCATTTCATGTCTCGTGTGTATATTTTCACATGCTCTTTATTACAGTTACGCTATTTATTTTACTTCAAAATCCCCTCACTTACATAAGGGAGGACTCTGGGAATAAAATTTATGACATTTCTTAAAGGCTTAGAATGTGCCAAACACTTTCTATAGTTTATCTGATATTCTCCATGAAAAATCCTGTTAGACAGGCTTTTTGTTACTTAGCAAGATCTATTTCCTTCGTTATTATTTTCCATTTACATGTACATACAATAAAATATCGTATATATGTACATATGGTAATAAAGATACAATTAACTGACTATCTGCAAAAACACTGCATTGATGAAAGGGCTGGGGACAAATCAAAAAGGTCACTCACTGCCCCTTGCCTCCGCGACCCCACCACACAATCATCCACATAATCAAAACCTCATGACGGAGAATAGTTGGGTGGAGGGCAAGGCCAACCTGAGAAACTGTGTGTATTCTCAAGGGGACAGACAGAGAGTGCTGGAGTAGACAAAGCCCAGATGCAGTCGGAGTCAATGAGGACGATAAACCAGATATACAGAGATAAAGGTACTACATAGTTTTACTCATCTGAGTGCACAGTGAGCAAATTTGGGCATCACTGTGCTAGAAGGTAATCAAATTGGAATTCTCAGTTTAACGTCCAAATGTATAAGTTCATATTCTCAAGTAGAAAGTCCATTGCCTTCTCATTGTGGACATTCACCTCTTCACTTTAAAATAACACCCTGTACTCATGCTTTCTGCGAAGTGATTTCCATTTCCACTGCATAAAAATGGATTGCCTCAATGGAAAAGCAAGGATACTTTTTATTCAGCCATATTTATTTTGAGAATTTAATAGATAGCATTCACAGTGAGACTGGGTGTTCTTTTTGTCAAACATTCCTTAAATAGGAATGAAGGCAACCTAACCTTGCTCTCAATTTGTATGGTCTGAATTTATATTACCCACAAGCAAATATACTGTCATTCAATCTTTCATTGGTGATTGCATTACAAAATATATAATTTTGTGAAAAATCATTCGGTAGGAAATTACATTTTTGTAAGCTTCCTGCCTAGTTTTGACAACGAGATTTTTGAACCGGTGGCTTTTTTTGAGTCAAATGATAAATAGGGTTCCCTCTTTGTAAACAATGTCCATGTATTGTCAGATAAAACTTTATAAATGAGGGCAAAAGGTGCCCTGAGTCTTTCATATCAATAGGATTTTTAAAGTAATATTCAAGGCTCAGCAAAGACTAGTGCTGACTTTCTGTATTCTAGACATCCAGTTGACATTTCCGCCTTCACCGTGTGAACTTGTAATTGAGATTCGCATGAGTAAAAGGTTACTTATTCCTAGTCCTTTTTCTGTAACATGGTTTATGCTCTTGCTTTCCTGATCTATGAAATGCAGACCATCACTCCAAGCCAAAAAGAGGACTGTGATCATTATACAAGAGCCTGTAAACTGAGAGTCCTGTACGACACAAGAAAGTGATATTTACACTACTCATGGCAGGTCAAAAATGAGAATCAATGTTATTTTAGGAAGGCTCTAGGGGCCAGCCATAGTGTCTCCATTTTTCTCATTGAATATCACATTTGCCCTCAATAGTTCTGACTTTTTGGTAAATATTTTCATTAATCTCCATAATAACCCAAGCAATAAAAAACTCTTCTCATCTCCTGTGTCTGGAAGAAGCATGCAAGGTCATCTTCTTTGTGTTTCTGCCCTTAATTTCATTCCCTTTCTTTTTCTACTTCTGATTCTCTAATTGACTTTTTGTTTATTAAAATTTATTTTGGGGGCCAACCCAGTGGTATAATGGTTAAGTGCACGTGCTCTGCTTTGGCAGCCCGAGGTTCGCAGGTTGTGATCCCAGGCACGGACATACACATGTCTCATCAAGCCATGCTGTGGCAGCATCCCACATACAAAACGGAGGAAGATCAGCCCAGATGTTAGTTCCGCGACAATCTTCTTCAAGCAACAAAGAAGATTGGCAACAGATGTTACCTCGGGGCCAATCTTCCTCACCAAAAAGAAAATTACTGTGAAATATTAATAAAATCTGTCTCTAGTCTTTTGATTTTACCTTATCTGGTTTTAGATGTCCTATATTCCTCCAATTAATATTAGTTTACAACAGAGAACAAAAATTGGTGATTTGAGGGACACAATTTTTTCCACATAATGTTTAACTTTTTAAACAGTTACCAACATCTAAAAATTGGAAGATTTCATATATAAATACAGCTCCCCGGCTTGTCTTGAAAAATAAGGTTTGACCACACAGGCCTACATTTCTACAGTCCCTCAAGGAAACAACTGGCTGGAGCTGAGCTCAGTCTCCTAGCCATTCACCACAGTTCTTACCACTCCCTATTGTATGGCTCTCCACACCGACACAGAATGTTAGTTTTTATTTTACTATTATTGCTATTGCTTTTCTTACAGTAAAGAGAAAACTGAAATGTTTCTTGTCTTCACTTAATCAATAAAAAGTGGAGGACGAAAAGACTGAGAATACTGTTCATTTCAAGAAAACCGGAGGAAGACCATTTACCTGTGGAAACAAGGGCTCTCCCCATGATTTTTATATATATGCTTGTTTCCATTATTTACATTACCGACGTGGCCCCCACTGAGTTTAGGCTTCCTGGGGTTAAAATTTTTCCATGTCACATCACTAATGTGCCACATAGCCTTTTTGAGGAGAATATGATAAATATGCACATTCTAGAATCTTTAAACAAATAAAGTACAAGCATATTTGAAGCAACTATTTAATGACAGGTTGGAAGAATGTTTGATAGGATATAATAAACTCTCATTTGCCATATTTGGTGCTATGATGTTTTCTTATCAGAAAAAGGATTATAGGGCCAGCCCTAATGGCTTAGGGGTTAAGTTCAGTGCACTCAGCTTCAGTGGCCCGGGTTCAGTTCCCAGGCACAGGCTTACACCACTCATCTGTCAGTGGCCATGCTGTCGCAGCTGCTCACATACAAAAAAAGAGGAAGATTAGCAACAGATGTTAGCTCAGGGAAAATCTTCCTCAGCAAAAAAAAAAAAACAAGGTAAAAAGGATTATATTCCTGTTAGGAGGTCACAATGGGATATTTGTAGATAACACATATTGGATAAATTCAGTTCAGTGCCAAATTACCTGTGGCTGTGATATTTTTCTCTGACCCAATGAGTAAAGTTATGTGGAGACAGCATTTCAATTGTGCCAGCTCACTTTTAGAGGTAGATATTAGTCTGGATTAGGACACTCTAAGACAGCCTTTGCCTGGTTTCAGAGTCATTTGCTTTATGCCTTTACAAGAATTGTATTGCAAATATTCAATATAACTCTAAGTGCCTAAAAGCTTAGGGAATGAATTTAATGGATTTGGATTGTAGGTAATAGAAGCAACTCCTGCTGCTTTCTACATTTGTAACTTTTATTTGTGAACCATGGGAAAGCATTAACTGAACTGCTAAATGCCCTGTCTCAAAATTTCAGATATTTCATTTGTCCAGACTCCCTACTGGTCCTTGCTCATTTCCAGCTGTTTGGTAATACCTTGAAAACAGGTTTGTTTATTTGCTTGTCCATTTGTTTTGATCCGTTATGCACAGGTAATATCTGCTTTGGTTTAAAAATGAACACATGGCCTGCAATTCTACTCCCAGATGTATACACAAGGGAATTTAAAACAGGTGTTCAAACAAAACTTTATACATGAATGTTTATAGCAACAGTATATGTAATAGCCAAAAGGTAGAAATAACACAAATGTCCATCAAGGGATGAACAGACAAATGAAATGTGGTATATCCATATAATACAATATTATTCAGCCATAAAAATGCTGATACACGCTACTCTATGAACGAAGCTTGAAAACATTATGCTAAATGAAAGAAGCGAGACGCAAAAGGTTACATATTGTACGATTTCAACTATATGACACATCCAGAATAAACATAGCTACAGAGCTAGAAAGGAGATTAGTGGTTGCTTAGTGCTATGGGAGAATGAGGGGATAGGAGAGTGATAGCTAAAAGGTACAGGGTTTCTCTCTATGGTGATGAAAAACTTCTAAAATTGACTGTGGTAATGGTTACGTATATCTGTAAATATCCTAAAAGCCATTGAATTGTACACTTTAAATGGGTGAATTGTAAGATATGTGAATGATATCTCAATAAACTTATAAAAATATAAATTTAAAAATGAGCACACGTGCCCCCTGGTTTCGATCACTGAACTTTCAATTCAAAGAGTACTGGGTCCACCAGGGTCAAGTTTTCAGCGTGACTCCCAGTGCAACTCCAGCAGGGCAGGGATTTTTGTTTGCTTTGTTTACTGCTATATCTGCTGCATCTAGAACAGTGCCAGTGAATTCCCTTTTGAACACCGTGAGTAATTCTCCAAAATTTCAAGTGATTATCTGGTAGAATATAAGCTTCAGGATGCTGAGGATTTGCATCTGTTTTCTTCACTGCTGATTCTCCTGACCCTGAACAATGCCTGGCACAAAGTGGGCACTCAACAAATATTTGTAAAATGAATGCGCTGCTTCTTCCATCCCCAGCTCATTGGAAAACTGTGTCTAACATCCAATCAGGCAGTAAAATGGTGGGAAAGGAAAGTAAATGAAAGAAAAGGAATTAGCAATGAATAAAAACATCATTCAAAGAAGAAGAAATGGCAATCGAATGTTTGAGAAGTTTTTCAAACTTTCTAACAATTGAGAGAATTAAAGGAATGCAAAGTGCAGGCTGACTGCTCTGTGCATTCGCTGAAACTAAAGTTCCTGTCACCACTGCACTAAAATATTCAGTTTATGCCTCCCCTACAGACACAGCTGGACAGACAGGCAGGAGAGCTAAGGGACTTCAGGCTTGGTGAAGGTGGAGGTGCATTAAGGTTGTTCCAGATAACTGACTCTCCCGATGGAGGGACTTGGCTGTCACATATTTCACACATTCAGGTCCTCTCTTCTCCTCCTTACACTTGACACCACCATTGGGATGTGTGTGTGCATGTGCATGTGTGTGTTTGTATTTATGTGTCTGCTGTGGAGTGAATCAGATCCAGATCTTGGAAACCCACCTCAACTAGAACCTCTCACCTCACATCTGCTCATGAGGTAAGATTTAGTTTAGAAAAGGTCCACACCTGATGTTCTCAAGTGAGTCCCTGCACATTGTTTCCTTCATTGCCAAAAGGAGGAGACAGTGAAACATAAAGCTGATGTAAAAAAACTCAAAGGAAAGGGGCTGGCCTGGTGGTTAAGTTCACACTCTGCTTCAGCGGCCCGGGGCTCACGGGTTCAGACCCCAGGCATGGACCTACACACTGCTCATCAAGCCATGCTGTGGTGGCGTCCCACATGCAAAATGGAGGAAGATTGGCACAGATTTTAGCTCAAGGCCAATATTCCTCATCCACACACAAAAAAACTCAAAGGAAACTTGAAGACCCACCCCAGATTCAGGGCTTTTACATGTAATTCAACAGGGGAATGAGAGGTTTAAGGAACCGTCCAAGATGATACAGTTAATTAATCAGAGAGAGAGAGAAGTCTGGGACCTGATTATCAGAAATAAAGCGTATCCGTTACCCTGCACAGTCAGTCAGTACGTTTATATCACCTAATTTATAACCTTGGCATTTACAGTTGAGGCTCCACAGTATCCTGAAAGGAACATAAGACTGGCAGTCAGAAGGACTTTGGTTCTCATCTCTTTTTACCCACTTAGAGGCTGTGTGATTCCAGACAACATAAATCACCGATTTGTGCCCCAGTCTCTTCACCCAGGAAATTCAGGTGATAATCCCTCATATCACAAGAATGTAGACGATAAAACTGACAGCACAGATAAGACAGCAGCCACTGTGCCTGGCACACAATAGGCAGTCGGAGTTCCCTCAGGAACCAAAGAGGCAGAAGCCGTGTGTTCTGTTTCTTGACTCCTCTGCTTGTTCCTTACACCTCAGCCTTCTGAGGTCCTAAGTGCCTTCCCCAGCCCTGTGATTAAACAGAGAAAAGAAAATGGTGTTCCTGCAGGAGGGAAAGTCCCGGGGAGAAACTAACGCCAGTACGAATTTGGCTCCTCATTCTTTTGCCAGTGCTCTTGCTGATCTTAACATTAACCTCCAGATTGGCATCTCCCTTTGCTCAACCCCCATGATCTCACTGAATGTCAGCCCTCCCCCTCCGTTAGGCAGCCTCAATGCCACGATGGGCCATTGCTTCAACAACTCTCCTGCTAGTTTCCTCAATTCTTTCACCCCATCCTCCTTCTAGTCCAACCACTGTTCAAAAAATCACACACTATGAGATACGTAGTGGCATTATATATGTTATTCATCAAGCAAAAACCTGGAAACAGGACAAGGACAAATTGCCAGAAATGTTATTATAGGTTCAGAGGTTCTGCACATTTTAAGTTTTTAAATGATGGGACACTCTTCAAACATATTTACATTATATTTGGGAAATGTACACAAATTTTAAAATGTGTAGAATAGAGACAATTATCAGAAAGAAGAAAAATCATGATCACTACCCCTACTCAGCAATAGCCACTCTTTTCTTGTTCTTTGTATTGTGAGGATTTCTACATATGTGTGTACGTGTATATGCAAAGGCATTTGTATATGGATACAAACAAATGGCATTGGCATGCATTGGGTACCTTCTCTGACCCCGTGTTGAGAGGCTTGGCAGATGGAAGAGTTCTGGAGTCAGAATCAAGAGGCCAGAACAGTGTGTAGAAACTCTGGGACCCCACACTAATGATCAGAACCACAGACTCCTATGTGGAGGATGACAGAGATATGGAGATTTCCTCTCTTTTTCCCAACACCCTCAGAAGAGTCACCCCTGGTCCTCATTCATAACATGAAGAGGTTCATGTTCCTTCTTATGGTTAGATTTCCAGACACACTCCAGAAGAATTATGGTGTCAGGCATCCCTTTTATGGGAGGATAGAGGAAGCAGGCTAAGGCCTGGACCAACATTTTTTGCAGGCCAGCTACATGCCAGACACTTTCTATGGGTTTTCTCATTTTCCCTTCACCATGATCCTGTGAGAAAGATGCTGTTAGTCTTATTTTACATATAACCCAAGTGAGGTACACAGGGTCATCCATCCTATAGGAGACAGAAGAGGAGTTCCGGGATCTTGATCCATGACACCAAGAAGCCTCCCATCTGGAAGTCTTGTGGGCTCCCAGGCTCAAGGACTGGTTGTCTTAACGTGCTAGGTTGGCTCCATGGAAATATACCCTACCGACAGAAAATCCAGTCTAAATGTAAAGGTGAAATAGACTGAAAGTAAAAGGAGTGAAAAAGACGTACCATGAAAACAGTAGGCATAAGAAAACTGGGGCTGCTATATTCATACCAGATGTTCGACTTGATGGCTACAGGACTCTCTGTGCCTCCGCCTCAGGATATAATCATGAACAAAATGAACGACATCCTTGCCTTTACGCAGCTCATGGTAGAGTGGAGTTGATAATAGACAGTAAACAAGAAGTAAAATGTAGAGTATGTGAGATGGAGTAGGTGCTTTGGAGAAGAGCAACAGGGTAACAATTAAGAGCAGGGAGTTAGGAGCCAAGATGATGAGTTTCAGTCACAGCTCTGCCTACGTAACAGCTTTGTAACCCTAGGGAACACACTTAAACCTCTCCGTGTCTACTTTTCCTCATCTAATAGAAGAACATGATAATAATAGTGGTAATAATAACAGTACCTCTTTTGATGTGAGAAATAAATGTGTTAGTACATATGAAGCACTTAGTACATGGCTAAGAGTGAGCACTACGTAAGTTTTTGCTGTCACTTTTATTTTGGAAAAACTAACGCAGGGAAAGGGGATAGGGAGTGCCTGTGGTGCTGAATTTTTGAAGTAGTGTAGTCATAAAAGTTCTCACTGAAGAAGGCAACACTTGAACAGACTTATTTCTGTATAGAGGATTATTGCATATAGAACAGAGGCCAGCACAGGGCAAGTGACTCATGGAAAGTCTTACGATCAGTGACGGGTCTGGTATCTGGGGCCTAGGTATGTTGATTCCAGTCTTCTGTTCAGCGTGCCTATCATTTATTTCTCAGACTTAATGGGAAATTTTCTTTAATGTTCAACTAAGACGTGAAATAACAAAGACAGAAAAGCACATAGACTGAAATGAAAGTTTCAAGATTCCTCAGAGATTTTTAACATTTCATTCTCATTACTAATGTTCTTCTTCACATTAAATTCTACCTTCCTCCTACTTATCACTTTCATAAACATCTTTACCTTCCAAACTTGATTCCAAAATCCGCCATTTCACACACTCTCCTGACAAAATCCTCAACACTCATAGCATCAATAGAGTCACAAAGTTTCTTTTCAACAACTATATAAGCAGCAAATGAATGTTAATTGATTCCAATTTTCTTACAGTGAACTACATTGTGAATTTATTTAGAAAAATTAAAGGAAAATTCAAAAAAGACTTTGTCTATCCAAAAACAAAACTAAAAGGTAACTTTAAGGAAATGTGAATTATGGGAAAAGATTTTCAGACTATTTTGCAGGCAGTTATTTAATAATCTTAATATATAAGTAAATCTGAATAGCCAAAAGGATGTTATTCAAAGTCTACAGTGAAATAATTCAAATAAGAACTCTGCATCACAGTCAAACATATAAGATTAAAGAAGAACGAAAAAATATAATGTATATAAATTAAAAGTACATTAAAAATAGAAAATATATACACACTATATATCTGTATATAGTGATTAAAATTTAGAGGGACAATATGTCTGTTCATGTGAGCATACCTATATAGTACTATACACACAGACAAGTACCTATAGAATATAAACTACCAAGGATGGACACCTTGCTATGTAATAGGATGAAAGAAATATAACAAAAACTTTTTCACCAATGAGTTCACTGCATTTATTTCTGAAACAAATACATTAATTTTAAAATCAGAAAAAAACTGAGATAAAATTTTATAACATTGCAGTATATTCCCGATTGGGGATTTGATCACAAAAAGGATATTGTCAAAATGTATCTCCACATGAAAAAAATATATATATTCAATATACATACACACATATACATAATTTAAAAAGAGAGTTACAGAAAGTTTTACAAAATATGTATCTGTATACAGGCATTTATGTATGTATCTAACTATACATATGTATTTTTTTAACTTTATCTCTCTCTCTCTCCCTCTCTCTCTCTCACACACACAAAGCTTTTTATATCCTAGAGGAAGATAAAGAAAACTTCCTGTCACATGATTTAATGTGATTTAATGTCTGTGGACTCTATCTGATTCACTTTATTTGCCAAGTAAACTTCCAGAAAATTCCTTCTGATGGGGCCCCTCCTTCCCTGCGCAATGACGTCCAAGCCACCACCATTCTGGATCTTATCACTAGATGATACTAATCTTCAATTTCTGATTTTCTCCAATGAAAAATGTTATTTGGAAAAATAAACATCTATTAAAAGTTATTTTGTACTGCAGTGGTGAAAGAGTATGTGAAACAAAGTCATGATCAAATCCCTTTGCTTAGCAGTTTTCTTCTTTCCCATGCTTGCACAGACATAAATCATGTTACAAGCCTGGGATCAGAGCAAAGAGGGCAGAAAAAGTTCAGACACTTTCTACAATTGTGATGTTAGGTTTTGCAGTTTTCCGGACATGCCCAACTGCCGGGTAGTGGATTTCCACACAGGATTTCCTCAGGGATGAGCCAGGTTACAGAGTATTTCCTGACTGTTATATCTGTTTAGGGTCTCAGATTAGCTCCTCACTCCCCTCTTCCTCTGGTTAGTGCCTCCTTACCCCTCAGGACTCAGTTTAAACCTCACTTCCTGTGAGAAGTCTCCTCAGATACACCCTAATGGTTTGATTAACATTAACCATGTAGTAACTCTACCATCTTCCCCATTTTCAGGTATATTTTTTCATTTGTGAGGGGTCCAATGAGGGTGAGTTCAAAATTTCTCATGGGCTGCGGATCCACACAATGGAATGAGGACTCTAGAGCTTTCGAATGTCTTATCTGAAGCTTTGCCCCAGGATTTGCCTCTTCCACTTTTGAGGGGGGGTGCCTGGGACTCAGGTCAGTTCAGCAGTGGAACCCCAGAGTTGTTCCGTAGAGAAGAACTAGGGCGTGTACTTCAGAGAAGCTGTGGACTGATGCTTCCTCCTCTAAAAGATCCGGGGAGAGTATTGAGATGACAGGTTCTTCTTTTTAGCAGACACAGTTTTCCATGGCAAAGACCATATAAACCTTCTAGAAGTAGAATTGCAGTTTTGAATGTTTTAAACGATTTACTTTGTAGAATACTGTTTTAAATACATTTCCAAAATATTCAAATGAATTTCAAAAAGAGGAAAGAAATTAAAATAAGCAAAAATCTCCATTAACTCCTAGTTAGATGTCATCATTCTTTTTGTTCTCACTAACTGTGTGCATAATATGACGCCGACTTATCTTTTAGTCTATATGACAACATTTAACCCTTGGCATACCTGCAAGATCCACATGGTGTTTCCCTGTTTACAGATGAGGAAACCAAGCCTCACGTCCCAGGCATGGCTGAGGCCAAAGCACCTGTGTGACCTACACTGCCTTTGTGATTTCATCAAATGCCAATGGGCCCTCTGAGGGAGGGTCCTCTCCTCAACCCCTGAGTAGGGAGCCTGAGGCTGGGGGGCACTTAGTGCCCTACTCCTCTATATGGCATCGGCAGAGCCCAGGCTGAAACCCATGACTTTCTGACCCCAAAGCCCTCACTCTTCCCATTGAGTACTGTTATGGGCTTGTTTCTGACCATAACAGGAATTCATACTCAGTTTAAACAGTGTGGAAAACACGCTCAAGGATGGAGGGGAAAATACAAATAACTAGCAACCCCACAACCCACTGATAAACAGATAACTCTTGGGGTTCCCTTCCTGACACTTGAACACTATCTAAAACCTAATTTCAATTTGCCGTGATGATTTTGAGCAATTCTTTTGTCTTCATTTCTACTATTTTAAACTGTATCACGCAGATTTTTTTTAACAGAGAAGGAAAGCTATATACTACTTATCTTTGAAAATGAACTATCGCCAGAATATAATAGGCAAAATCGGACAGAAACATTCAAGGAACAGAGTTCCTTGTTTTCGCAGATTAAAGAGCCTCATTTTAAAGGAAATTACAACTAAAGTCCATATAGCAACATATTTGGTTACAGGTAATGCAAATTCCAGACTGCAGAAATTGAAGTCAAAATTAAGTTGCCTTCACACATACTCATAGTCAACTTGGACAAAACTCTAGAATCTGACTAATTTGGTGATGCACCAAGACACAGTTTAAACACTACACATTACATTCTCAACATAAATATGGCTGGATACAAAGCAAGCTTTTGCCAAGTGCAGGGTGTTAAAGTGCAGAGGTGAATGTTCACAATGGAAAGGAAATTGACTTTCTACTGGCAAAAGTATGATGTACTCTCACTTTAGTATATTGAGTACTATAATGAGCATGAGAAGAAAAAGGTTGAAAACTTGATTCAAGACAAGCTTTCCCCTGTAGAAATCCCAGGTGTGTGCAACAGTGCAGTGTATGAGCATAAACACCACACCTCACTTACTCCAACCAGGTCCTCAGCCTTAACTGGCTGCCACAGTCTAGGATCCACCTCTTGTCTCACCTGCTCACACAAAACACATACCCCTTCCCCCTGGTTGAGAGGAATCCCTTCCCCTGTGCTGGTCTCATCTGTAAAAGAGGATGGCACCAAATCTCAGTGGTCAGGAGCATGTGCACGAGAGTGAGGCAGATCTGGTTTTGAGCCCTGGTTTCATTTCCTTCTAGCCCAGTGGAGCCCAAGTTTGCTCACCACGCACTGGACTCACATGAGCAAAACTATGTAGGGTCTTCAGAACTGTATAACTGGTCTGGTCATCCTCACTGGCTTCATCTACACCCGGCTTTGTCTAGTCCAGCACTCCCTGTCTGTAGCCTTAAGAACACAGATGGTCTCACGAATTTACCTTGTCCTCCCTGCAGCCATCCCCCACTATGAAGTGGCCTGGCTTTCACAGCTGGGTTGTGGTGTTCTCCTGTTGAACATAAACCGTCTCACAGAACACCAACATCAGTCAAAGCCACTCATGATCATGATGAAGTGAGACAAAGAACAAGGTCCCTTTGCAAATCACAAAAATGACCAAACACCCTCTTCTCCTGAATAATATAAGTGACTAGTGCTTTTTTGCCAATTACACCTTTAAACTTGCTCTATGCTCTCCATCCAGAAAAAAATTTAAGATACCTAATCATAGAATTACTCTCATTTCCTGACAGCATTCAATCCACAGCCATCCCCCATTTCCTTGAACCCTCTCCAAAATCACCTAACACAAGCCCAAATCCTATAATACTTTCTTTTTTTATTATTGCAGTAGCATTGGTTTATAACATTATATAAATTTCAGGTGTACATCATTTCGATTCCTGTGTATTTCGATTCCTGTGTAGATTACATCATGTTCACCACCCAAAGACTAATTACAATCCATCACCACACACATGTGCTTAATTGTCCCTTTCACCCTCCTCCCTCCCCCCTTCCCCTCTGGTAATCATCAATCCAATCTCTGTCTCTATGTGTTTTTTTGGTTAAAGGTGTGTTCCTGGCGGCCTGTTGGCTAGAGGACACCAACAGCAGGATGATCCTGAATTGGTTGGCCAACGGGAGGCAATGCAGACTTTCTTAATTTCTATCATTGTCTTCTCAGTATCTGGTCTCCATCTGATCACAGATCTATGAGGGAGAGAGTCCACCGCAGATGACTGTACCAAGGAGCAGGTAGACTGTCTGTGATAAGGTAGGACGTGCGATGTGAGAAGACTGATTAGGACAGAGAGTAGCAAATGGGAGTCCTGGACAGGAGCTTCCGGCAGCAGCTGCTCTGTTCATTTCCCTGGGCCCTGGCACACTCTGCTGGCACACAGATAGGGTGGCAGGGAGGCTGGGGCTGAGGAAGTCGCATGGGCTTAGCTTCACAAAGAGGCATTATTTCCCATATGTCACATCTCCTCCTGCCTGTCAAGCACAAAGGCATCACATTGATAGACATCTACAATGAGGTGCACTTCTTACAAAAGTTGCTGGTGGGGGTGGGTGGTGGACCCCTCCCTGTCCCCCTTCAGGGCACAGGAGCCTCTGTGGGGAAGGTGCCCCAGAAGCAGCTGCAGGGACTCCAGGCGGAGTGGCCCGATGATGCCCTTTTCCATCCCTCATCTCCAACTATCTTGTGTGCCTTCCCTCGGAATACTTCTGGCTGCTGTGTATCACTCTCTGATCCAACACTTTGTCCCAGAACTTGTCTCTGAACTGATCAGATACCCTCACCCCTGGGATCCCCGTCTGTATTCCCCACCTCCCACACTTGTACATAACTGCTGCTTCTCTTCCTAAATATGGATTCCATTGACCCTATCTGACTGCTCATAAAGCTTTAATGGCTTCATGCCCTTAATGATCACAGAATCCCCCTCCAGGCACTGCTTCTTATGATCCCACCATCCTGTAACCCTTGTGCTGGAGAAAGCCAGTGGCTGGATGTGAACACTTCACCCTTGCAGTGGCTATATCTTAGGGAAGAAACCTCAGACTTAGAGCAGACCAGGTTAGACACTGTCCCACATCCCTCCAAAATAAAATAAAACAGGGAGAAGTGGTGTCTGGCTGTTCTTAACACCCTAACTCACATCAAAAAAGGTGATGACGTAATGGCAGGAGAGCATGCTTCTAGCCACGTACCTTGTAGGTCAGGTGAGTCTTTGATCTCATACAGACTTCCTGGAAGCTCATGTTTTATCACAGAGAATCAAATAAATAATAATCCTACAATTGTCCCTAAACCTGGATGACCTCAGACCCCTGGTGTGTCCAATCAGGTACCTCTGAGCCCTGTCTGTCCACCTGGGAGCCCCCACTTCTCACACCAGTCAAGCTGGACTCCCCGCCCCCTCCCTCCCATCCAGCCCCCATAAGTCCTGCCCACTGTACCAGCCCAGCTCCTCTTTGAGGATTCTCTGAGGACTCCAGTGAGCCCTTCCTTCTCTTTATAGATTAAGGAGGCTCTACAGAGGTCACCATAACTTCCACAAGGACCTGGACCATGTGAAACATTACCGTGCTCTCGGAAGCCCCTTGGTCACTGGAGCTGTGGAGTGTGACGAGCGCTCAGTGAACTCCTGTGTGATGGTGAAGGTCACAGCAGGGGAAGGAACTCACCCTTCAAAGGCTCAGGCATTGGGACCTGGAAAGTGCTCCTATCTCTCTCCAGTGTAACTCCCTGCAGATCCAGTCACCTCTTCCTGGAGTTTTAAGAATTTTCCAGACCCCTAGGTCATGTGCATGCCTGATGTGAGCATAGAGGTAACCAACAGAAGATAGAAAAATCACAGTTATTCAACAGAAAGTGGTGAGGACTTTCTCCCCAGCCCGATTCCTTTACACTGTGTATCACAGACATGGCACTGAAATTCTTATGTAATACAGATGAGTGTGGGTGGTTCCCTTCTTCTTACATTCTCAAATATTTACTAAAATATAGTAATGCTATTGAGACTGAGAAACAACATCCTTGCTAAAAATCAGAGCTACTGGGATGAGAAGAAAGCATATATTGACATTGTGATTGATGTATCAAATACCGTGTTGGGATCTTTACAAAGGTTTCCTCTTGAACTCCTCACAATGCTCTCTTGAGGTAAGGATCAGAATTTGCTTTTACACATCAAGAAGGTGAGGCTCAGAGAAGTTAAGCAGATTCCTCAGGTTTACTCAGCTACGAGGAGACAGAGCCATTATCATCTCCCCTATCTGCTGAGTCCAGGGCCCATATTTGGAATCAGAAATGCAAACTTCCTTAAATGCATGATTTGAGCAAGGGGAACTGACGTGTGTCACTGGTGGATGTAGAGCCACTCTGGAGAACAATATGACAACACCTAGTAACTATCTAGAAAAGCTGAAAGTGATCCTTACGTAACGATCCAGCAATTGTACTCTTTGTACACAACCTAGAAAATAGCTGACATGTGAGCACAAGGAAACAAATGACAAGAATATTCTCTGCCACATTATTTGTGATAATAAATCTGTAGGGGGAATATGTACATTAATAGGACACAAAAAATATATTGTGGTATATTCGTACATTGGAATCATGCATAGTGGTAAAGCATGAATGGAATATAATACAGGAATCAATACATAGAGCATCTCAAAAACATAAGGTGGGGTGACAATAGCAAGGGAGACAAGGACACTTGCATTATAAGATCCATTCTGATTAGGGATGTAGTCATTGGTAATGAAAGTATTAAAAAAAGAATGGGACTCGTAGAAACCAATTTTAACAGTGTTTACCTCTGGGGAATGGGAAAGTACAAACAGAGAAAAGAAGACAGTGAGCTTCCAATGTAATTGCAGCTATAAATTTCCCTCTTAAAGTACGTTAGTTGCATTGCATACATTTTGGTGTGTTGTATTTTGCTGTCATTCATCTCAAAGTACACATGGAACATTCATAATTGACCATATGTTAGGCCACAAGACAAGCCTCAATAACTTTATTTATTTATTTATTTTTTGAGGAAGATTAGCCCTGAGCTAACATCTGCTGCCAATCCTCTTCTTTTTGCTGAGGAAGACTGGCCCTGAGCTAACATCTGTGCCCGTCTTTCTCTATTTTATGTGGGACGCCTGCCACAGCATGGCTTGACAAGCGGTGCATAGGTTCACACCCGGGATCTGAACTGGTGAACCCTGGGCCACCAAAGCAGAACGCGCGAACTTAACCACTGCACCACTGGGCCGGCTCCCCATCAATAACTTTAAAAAGATCAAAAGCCAACAAAATAGGGGCCCAGGGGCCGGCCCGGTGGCACAGCGGTTAAGTTCCCACGTTCCACTTCGGCGGCCCGGGGTTCACCGTTTCGGATCCCAGGTGCAGACATGGCACCGCTTGGCAAACCATGTTGTGGTATGTGTCCCACATATAAAGTAGAGGAAGATGGGCATGGATGTTAGCTCAGGGCCAGCCTTCCTCAGCAAAAAGAGGAGGACTGGCAGCAGATGTTAGCTGAGGGCAAATCTTCCTCAAAAAAAAAAAAATCTGAACGAAATGCTAGCAAACTGAACGCAACAGCATGGTAAAAGGATTACACACCATGACCAAGTGGGATCTATCCTATGAACGAAAGAGTGATTCAACAAAAGAAAATCAATAAATGTACTGTACCACATTAGTAGAAAAAAGGGGAAAAAACCACATGATCATCTCAAATGATGCAGAAAAAGCATTTGACAAAATGGAACACCTTTCAAGATAAAAGCACTCAGGAAACTAGAAATAGAAAGGCACTTCCCCAACACGATAAAGGACATTTATGAAAACCCCACAGCTATCACCATACTCAATGGTGAAAGACTGAAAGCTTTCCCCCTAAGATCAGTAACAAGACAAAGATGCCCACTTTCATCACTGCTATTCAACAAAACACTGAAAGCTCCAGTCAGAGCAATCAGGCAAGAAATAAAAGAAGACATCTAAATTGGAATAGAAGAATTAAAACTATTTTTACTAACACGTGACACGGTGCTATATACAGAAAATCCCAAAGAATCCACAAAAAACTACTATGACTAATAAACTAATTCAACAAAGTTTCAGGGTACAAGATCAAGATACAAAATTCAGTTGTTTCTATACACTAGCGAAGAATAATCTGAAAAGGAAATTAAGAAAACGATTTTATTTACAATAGCATTCAAAGGAATAAAGTACCTAGAAATAAATTTCTAGGTAGTAGAATTTAACCAAGGAGGTGAAAGACCTGTACAATAAAAACTACAAAACATTGCCGGAAAAACTTAAAGAAGACCTAAATACATGGAAAGACATCTCTTCCTTGTTCATGGTTAGAAGACTTAATATTGTTAAGATAGCGATACTACTCAAAGCAGTCTACAGATTTGACACAATCCCAAGAGATCTGAAAACATAAGTCCACACAAAAATTTGTACACTGATGTTCATGGCAGCATTATTCACAATAGAGAAAAAAAAAAACCCTAAAGGTTCACCAACTGCTGAATAAATAAACGAAGTGTGGTATATTCATTCATGGGATATTATTTGGCAATAAAAAAAGAATAAAGTACTGATGTAGGCTACAACATCAGTGAATCTCAAAATAATTATGCTTAGTGAAAGAAGCTAGACCCCTCCGCCCAAAAGAAAGAATATTTACTATACGATTTCATTTATATGACATTCTGAAAAATATTAAACTACAGGGACAAAAATCAGATCAAAGGCTGTCAGGGACCGGTGTGAGGGGGGACAGAAGTGACTACAAAAGGACACAACTGAACTTTACCAGATGGTAGAAATGTTTTTTTTTCTCTATTATGACGGAGGATGCCAACCATATGCACTTGTCAAACTTATAGAACTTAACACCTAAAAAGAGTCGGAGTGACTATATCTAAAGTACACCTCAATAACTTGAGTTGAAAAATATAGACCGCATTTAAGATCAGTTCTGAGTTGAAGAGGCTGGTAAAATACTTAGAGAAGAGCACTTGTCAGAAACCACAGGAACATTTAAAAACAAGACAGCAATTGCTAACATTTTGTTATTTTCCTTCCTCTCTGTGCAGACTTTCTGGTTTTAAAATAAAGTGAGCAAACTGCAAAAAAATTAAAAGAAAAATCTTAATTATTATGACTAAAGTAATGTTAGTTATATTTCCGAAGGATTAGAATTAAACCAAGGATTTCAAAGAGGAAAAAAACCCTAAAAGAATCCAAAAGATTCCATGAAAGTAGAAAAAAAGAAGAGTATAGAAAAGGCAGGAAAACAGAGAGGGCAAAATAAAATGGTATAAATAAATCCAAATATATAAGAAATTATACTAAATAGAAATAAACTAACCCAGCCAGTTTTTAAAAGACAATATCTCATTGACTTTTTTAAGTCCAGTTACATGCAATTTACAAGAGATACATCTAAAATATAGTGGCACAGAAAGGAAAAATAATTCTAGATATACAGAGTTAACAAGATTGACGACTGAAATGTAACAGCATTGAAATGTTGAAAGTAAGAGGACAGAAAAAGATATGTCGGGGAAAATAATGAACAAAAGAAAACAGATGTAGTTATATTACTGTCAAAAGAAAATAGTCTTGAAGGCAAAAAGCTCTATTATGGATAATGAAGTTCAGTGTACAGAATGATGAAAGGTATAATTCTCCTAGAAGGTATCACAGTTTAGGCTTTTATGCCTTCCAATAACACAGCTTCAAAACCTAAAAAGCAAAAATCGACGAATTACAAAGGGAAATTGGCAAATCTACCATTCTAGTGAGGGTTCTTAACATTCCTTTCTCAGGAATTGATAGATCAAGCAGGCGAAAAATCGGTAAAAATATAGAAGACTTGAAAAATAAAATCAACAAGCTTGATCTAATGGACATAGGATTCTGCACTAACAATTCGAGAGATCAAATTCTTCTCAAGCATTTTGTAAATGAAACATTTATAAAAATTGACGTTATACTAGTCCATAAAATGTCTCAAAAAATTTACAAGCTGTTTTGAAAGTGTGTCGGGAAGAGCAACAATGCCAGGAATCCAAGATAGTCCTGAAGCCAAGAACAAAGTAGGGAGACTTGCCCTACTGGTGACCATGACCTATTAGAAATCTATAGTAATTAAGACAGTGTGATATAGGCAGAGGGACAAACAAATAGATTTTCCAGATAAGATACAGAAAGCCCAATTAAACTGGAATTTCAGATAAACAACGGATATATATTTTATGTGTTAAATCTGGCAACCCTATAAATAAATAAATAAACCATTGGAACCAAAGAGAGAACCTAGCAACAGAACCGTCCACGTATGGAACCTCAATCTATGACAGAAGTAGCAGATCAAGTCAACGGGAAGAGATGGGTTATTCAACATATGGTATTGGGACGATTGTTTATTTAAGTGTAAAAAAATATAATAAAATTGTGTCTGTATCTCACACCAATCAAAATTCAGTCCCAGGTGGATTAAAGATTATGTGAAAAACAAACTTAAAACATTTAGAAGTAAATACAGGGATTAACTTTTGACGTTGGGGTAGGAAAACTTTCGAAAAGAAGACACAAAAAGTACAAACCATAAAGCAAATGACCAATAATTAGAGTAAAATAAAATATACAGTCATGCATCACTTAACGGCAGGGATGTGTTCTGAGAAATACATTGTTAGACAATTTCGTCATCGTGAGAACATCATAGTGTATACGTAGCACAAACCTAGATGGTATAGCCTGCTACACACCCAGGTTCCATAGTACTAACCTTATGGGTCCATCCTCGTATATGTGGTCCATCATTGATTGAAACGTCATCAAGTGGCACACAACTGTAAAACTTTTATGTATCAGAACACACATTTTAAAACAAGTGAAAAGACAAATCTCAAACTAGAAAATTGTATTTGCAACAAACATAATAATCAAAGGATTAGTATCTAGAATTTATGAAGAATATGTAGTGTATTGTACGAACCAATAAGAAAAAGACACCACACAGTCTATGGAAGGTTCTAGAAGAATCAAATATCTTGACCATTTACAATTTTAGGTGGCCTCTGCTCCTCACCCTGCAGGTCTGGTCAGAAATGGACTTCTAGAAGCCCCTTAGACTAAAGAGGGGTAGAATGTGGAGCAGTGTGAAGCTTCTTTCTCTGAGTGGCTGCTACGAGTGGTAGAAATGCCTTCATGTGATTCAGAGGCAACATGGTGCCCCACTTTTCTCTTTTAAGTAAGAAATAGTTTGCAGAGTCCTTATAAAAGCAGAATCAGCTGAACGCTTTTACCTGCAGGCCTGCAGAAACAGATATATAGCATCGCACATCAGGGTCTTGGCAAGTGATGGATACTTGCAGATTTAACTTTATATGCTCACTTATTTTTTGAATTGTGAAAGGCACATATAGTGAACAATGTCATCACTTTATAATCCACACATTATAAACATAAAAAACAGCCTTATTTCATATTTCAAAGCTCTCCCATTTGTTTTCCCCCAGAACATTCTACTCACTCCTCCTTTCTCAAGGTGCAATTTGTGACATTTTGTGTCTCACTTTAGTTCATTTAGCTACTTGATCCCTACATTTTTAGGAGGAGCAAAACATGGCGCTCCGTGTTCATGCACATTGGGAAATTTAAACTGCATTTAAATGCAAACAATAACAATTAATCTCCTATGAGGATCAATTCTGTAGGGTGACACTTAGCAGTCCAGAGTGATAAAGAAACTTAGAGACAGGGAGACTTTCCCATTTTACTCTACGTGTCTGTATTTACACAGGTATTTAACAGGACAAGCAATATTTTTCATTATTAAAATATGGTATGAAAAGGAAATGAAAGTCAAAATTCTGAAGTTAAAGTTTTAGCCTGTTGAATTTGGCCTTGCTGGCGTTCTCCCTCGGCTTTTTTTTCAACTAGAATTTTAAAGCCCAATCAAAACCATTTATTTTCTAACGTTTAGTAACCTTTCCACGTCTTTTATAGGCAAGCCCTCTACCAGCTTTTGCTTGTTATTTCCAACATCCTTGCACTTTCCATTGGTTTCTGTATGTACATGTTCTGCATTAAGAAAACTCCATATACGGTAATGTGGATTTTATTAAGTAGAAGAATGAAGGAATAAATCCCATTACTTAACAAGGCAACTGCAGGCATCTTTCAAGGAGAACATCCTCCACCGTCTCACCCCACCCCAACCAACCCTGGCCCTTGACCAGAAGGTATTAAGTGAATCTTTTTAAATTGTACTATAATTAACATATGGGAGGGAGCCAGAGCAACATAAGGCTGAGCGTCAGGCAAGTGAGAATTTTAGATAATAAAATGTAAGTGAGTTAAAGTGATCCTGATGATAGAATCCATCCCCTTAATACTTAACGGCTGAGGAAAATGCAGCACGCAGTTCTGCAGTGACTTGCACAAGGTCATACAACCACTACACAGGAGGGAAAGGACTAGCACCTAACTGTCAGAAATGAATATAAATATTTCCATTTTATCACACAATAAGACAATAGAGGGAGAAAATCATTCCCTGATTTGTAAAAGTCTGATTTACCACTAAGGTTTTGTATTATGTCAAGCAAAGTTTGATATCAGAAAAAGATAGGCTCCAATCTCAGTTTTTTCACGGAACGGATGTATGACTCTACATAAGCTGCTGCATTTCACCCACCCTGACACACACTTGTTTCACTTTTTAACACCTCAATCACTAGTGTCTTACCATTACAACAGTAAGCATTTCGTCTTTCTTTGTGTGCCTAGGGTACCATGCGTCTCAAAAGTGATGGCGTCTTAGATTCAATGAAATACAGTTCTTCACCGGTTGTAGTCTCAGTTTCCTCATCAAGAGGGTAGAACTGAAAGTATCCTCTTCACAGAACTGTTGTGAGGATTAAGGGAGATAAAAATGTGTACGGCAGCAATCCCAGCTCCAGGCATGGAGCAGGCACCCAGAGTTCCCTGGGCTCTCTGAGGAGGAGGATGAACCAGGGAACGCATCACCTGACCCTTCTGCTTTCTCCCAGGGCATCAGCCCCCTTAAATCTGCGCTCTCCTGCCCCATCCACCTTAGAGTTCACGGCCCATCACTTCGACTGTTTTACTTCAGGGATCCTCAACTCTCTTGCCCCTTGGTCCTTCTGCCTTAACCAGGGGCTAAACTCCTGCAATACATAGCTCTGTGCAGATTGTCCTGCAGGACTAATCTCTGCAGGAGGAATTGCTGGGTTAAAGCACATAAGCCCCTTTTTAACTGATTGGGTGACTGTGGGGAAAGAGGAGCTCTCACCATCATTGGTGGGAGTGGAAACTGGTATTGAACATTTTAAGTCTGCATTTGGCAATGCCATATGCCTTGGTTGAAAATTTTCACTCTCAGGAATGTATCCTATGGAAAATCTTACACGAGTTCTAAAAATATATTCACAATCACCGTGATTGTACCATTGTTTCAAATAGGAAATTCTTGAAACAAGTTTTGCTGTAAGATAAATTCCTCAGGGCAGAATGGCTGCATCAAGGCTTCTCAGGATATACAATATTTAATTAAATAGAAGAAAGCAAGAATTACTTGGAAAAAATAAGAATTACCATTACTTTTTCTGTCACGTCAGAAATAACCATCTCTTTATTTTCTATTACAAGTATGTATAATATTCATGGAAATACTTACCTAGGGGGAGTGCCTACTATGACATTGTGCTTAAAAGCTGACAAATATAATATTTCAAGATCAATATTATCACTACATTTAAAGATGAGGGACTGAGGTTCAGAGGGATGAAGAAACTTGTGGAAGTCAACAACAGTCGGAATGGGATCCCAGGTGTAGTTGAGAGTAAAGCACAGCAGATTCACCTATATTTTGATAATTCCATCCAATTACTTCAATAACCCTGTAAAGAAAGTATTACTTTCTTCCTTTTCAGAATGGGGAAACAGAAGGTCAGAGCGGTTAAGTATCCTACCTTTGGGTGACTCTCTGATAATGGGTAGAAGCCGAGATGAGAACACAAAGTGTGTATGACCCCAAAGCCTTTTCTCTTTCCAGCCCATCACACTGCCTTGTGTTCCTTAACTATAAAAGCTTTTACAGGTTTTGTTTCTGACTATGAAAGTAATTCATGCTAATTTAGGTTAGCATCAAAAGCACAGCATAAAAATATACAAATAACCTCCAATCACACTCTCATTGATAAACAGTGTTCATGGTTTGTTGCATCCCTTTGCAACCAGAAACACCCACATATATGTACATACAGGTCCAGCTGCACATACATTTTATGTAACTGGAATCACTCTGGATGGATATACGGTATTGTGTACTAATTTCTTGGCCTCCACATTATATCACATGGCATGAGGATAAGACCTCCCTTTCCTGTGTAGTGAACAGCTTACCAATGATCCAGCATCAATTCTTATTGTCTATGAATTCTCAAGCAATTGGAAATGCCACATTTTTCAAATACTCAATGTTCCTACACACTTGGTTCTGCTTCTTATTTTTCTGTTCTGTCTCACTAATATATATGTCAGTCCTTGCACAAGATCGAAGTGTTTTAATACTGCATCTTCATAGAACCTTGTCATCTAAGATGATACTCTACATCCCTCCCCAGCCATGAGCCCTTTGTCCTTCTCCTTCTTGGCTTGAGAAGGCTAATAATAAAGGAACATGAAGATAACATTTATTGAGTACTTACTGCCAGACATTTTACTAAATGCTTTACTAAGTGACATTTTCTCACTAAATTTTCAGTACAACCTAATGAGGTTGTTGCTGCTATAATAGCCATTTGAAAGATTTTTTTAAACGGGGTTCAGAGAAGTTAAGCAATTTGCCAAACGTCATGCAACCAGAAAATAGTAGCACCCGAGGCCCAAACCCCTAACTACAGTCATATTGCGTGTGACAGCACAGGGGAAGTGACTCATCCAAGGTCCTGAGGTCCGTTATTTATGCTTGGTTCCCCTGTGCTCTCTCCTCTTTCCAGGGTTTGGTGGAAAACTGTTTCTTTGGATGTTCAAATAGAAAGTGAAGTAACAGGGACAGGAAATCACACGGAATAAAAGGAAATAGTGCAACGACTGTCTTCCCTTTCCTCGACTTCCTCAGCTAACTCATCCCACTGCACAGAAATGGCACTCAACTACACACATTATGTAACTATTTAAACATTTCACTTCTTGTCGCTACATTTCCAAATGCTCTCTCTGACAGTACTGCTCTTTGTTTTATGTCAGTCTCTTTTCTGATAGGAGACGTGGTGGGCCTGACAAACATTTGTGGAAGTCACATACTATGTGCCAAACATTTCTTTAAGTTTTCTCATTTTGGGGCTGGCCCCGTGGCCGAGTGGTTAAGTTCATGTGTTCTGCTTCAGAAGCCCAGGGTTTCACTGGTTAGGCTCCTGGGCTCAGACATAGCAGCGCTCATCAAGCCACATTGAGGCAGCGTCCCACATAACAGAACCAGAAGGACCTGCAACTAGAATATACAACTGTGTGCTAGGGGGCTTTTGGGAGAAGAAGGAAAAAAAAGAAGCAGATTGGCAACAGATGTTAGCTCAGGGCCAATCTTATAAAAAAAGTTTTCTCATTTTCCCCACACAACAATTCAATCCTACAACAACAAAAGGTATCATTCTTTTCCCATTTTACAGCAGATGAACTTAGGTTCACAGAGAGTAAACAAATTTTCCAGAGTCACATATCTGTTAAGAGGCAGGAATGAGGGTCCATCCCTCACCCTCCCCAGACGACACAGAGCAGCCTCCCTTCAGAAGATGGGCTTCCGGGGCTGGAGAAATGGTCCATCACACTCCCCTGATAATGTGGCCCTGGGAGTAGTCACTCAACAAGCCCTCTGGGTGGTGAAGATGACAGAGGAGATGAAATCCCATCCCTTCTGCCAAGGGCTCTGGGTGTCAGGTCACATCCACTGGCTGATCCCTGAAGTGGCGGGTGGGGCCTGGGCACAAGCTCAGGTTTTTAAGCACAGGGAAGGTGGCCTGGGAGATGGAAGTGAACATTCATCAAATTCATTCTATATATAGTAATTTCATATTTCATCTCCTTTAATGCTGAAAACAAACATTCAAGATAGAGATTACTATCCTCTTCCTAACCTAGAGCTCAAACCAATAGAATCAGGTCAGCAATAACGTAAATTACAAACCAGGGACTCTAAGCCTGAAATTATTCTAAAACCCAAGCTTTTTCCGCTGCATCCTGTGGCCTCAAGGGCTTTGAATGCTCTCTCTGTCTAATCTCCCAGTAGACTGGCAATTACTCCACTCCAGTGTATTCTTCAATCACTTATAATTAACCATATTGTTTTTAACAAGAAAATAAAGTGAAATATAAAATGGGAAGGAAAATATGTTACAGACATTGAGTTACTGTTCATGATATATCAGAAGGTGACCATATGGCTTGATATGCTCCCAATTTACATCTATTGTTTAACAGTGTACCTTTCACTCAAAAATGCCCAGTTCAAACAATAAATTACATGGTCATGCTCAATATAAATAATTCTTTTTGACTAGTAAGAGACAGGTAAAGGGTCACTTGCAATTTTCACTAAAAGAGATATAAGTGCCCAACAAACCAATGAAAGGATAAACCAAACACAATAATGAAAGAAATACAAATAAAAATCCTAAGATTACATGAGTGAAAAAAAGAAAGGTTGCAGATTATTCTGTTGTCCCTTTTTTGTTGTTGTTGAAGAATAGATATGCATAGTTGTATATTTATACTGTGCATATATATGTGTTTTGTGCATATATTTGCACAAAGGTACTTATATATGCCAGTGCATTACATGGGGATAAAACATTTATAGAATATATTAGCACTCTATTAAGAATATCTATCTTAGGGGGCTGCCCTGTGGCCCGGTGGTTAAGTTCGCGCGCTCCGCTGCAGGCGGCCCAGTGTTTCGTTGGTTCGAATCCTGGGCGCAGACATGGCACTACTCATCAAACCACGCTGAGGCAGCGTCCCACATGCCACAACTAGAAGGACCCACAACGAAGAATACACAACTATGTACCAGGGGGCTTTGGGGAGAAAAAGGAAAAAAATAAAATCTTAAAAAAAAAAAGAATATCTATCTTAGGAGGTTAAACAGTACAGTTTGATTTCTGCTTGTACATTTCTTTTGTGATCTGATGTTCTTAATGCACAAACATATATCGATTTTGTCAAAAAAAGTCAATTTTCTTTGATACAATTTTCAATGCACAGGAAAAATTTCATTACGATCCGATTCACACAACCAATGTTATGGAAATATTCACTTGAAGTGGCACTCATTATTAAGCATAAAAAGTAGATAATACATGGCATGTACAATATGATCCCATTTATGGTTAATACACCTATGTGTATGAGTAAGCACATGTCATAAAGCAAATACATTGAAAAGATATGACCCAAAATACAAAATATGCACACACACACACACACTCCCTCAGAGACACTCACACTGGCAGCTTTCTCTTCATCTGAGACAGGGGTGGAACTTCCTGTCAAGAGCTCAGAGAAGTAGACAGCATCCGATTCTGCAGAAAGGCCTGCCTGTGCCATTCAAGCCTCCAACAAGCCCTGTTTGGTGGGTCAGAACAGAGGCCCCTCCCTCCCCAAATCCATACGTAGCCACCTCCCAGAGATTATCGGGAGATCTAGTTCTGGATCTGACCAGCAGGTGGCGATTATTTCAATAGATATGCTACCTTTGCTGCAATGGAAAAGCATCGATTTCTGTAAGGAAAAACACTAGCAATCGTTGTGACTTATTAATAGATTATGAAACAGTATGTACACTATGATACAAAATATACTTGAAAAATTTGTATAGATAGGAAAAGATCGAAAGAGTGTATTCTTTTTTTATTTCCTGTTGAGGACTGCCAAATCTGTACCTCTCTTGTTAGTTCATTCATTCAGGAAATATTTATTTAGAGGAACAGGTAACTTTCCTCTGAACTGTGTTACATTTCCATATAAGATTTACTCAGGGTTAAAGTAGTGGCTTGGTGGATTACCTGCCTAAACTGTGTGTTTAACTCCTCCTTCTGCTTTTTGTCTATCTACTTGTTCCATCTTGCCAAGCTGGGGTTTTGATCCATGGGTTCGTGGAACTTTGTGGTCATCTTTATTAGAAGGGTTGCCGTTAGATATAGCTGACTGAGACCCACAAAACCTTACTGAAGAGTCAGTTTGACGCAACTAAGTTGGACAAATATTTATTGAGATCTAATCATGATCTGGGCATAATGAATTCTCATAAAAGAGAGGGTTTCGATGTAGCCCTTTCTGGCAGGACAGAGTGGTAGATTTCTGGGAGAGTTTCGGGCTTACCTCACCACTGGGAGGGTAACCCATCCAATTTAGAATCTCTATTGTCCTTTATGCCCAATGTCCTCCCTGGAAAGGAAACCATTTTTCTGCTTCAAGTCAGAGTTCCTTTCCCAAGGGCAGAGGAAATTCTAGGGAGGTGGAGGGAGGTAAAAACAAATAACATTATACGTGCACTTCTTATGTTCCATGTGCTTTCCTGTCTTCTTATTTTACTTTCTAGACATTAACATCAGAGAATCATTTTTGCTTTGTCCCTTAAAAGGCAAGACACTCATAGGAACAAAGCCAGTACTTAGGCTTCTGGAGAGTCCACTTAAGTTAAGAGACTTCTCTGGGTCCCAGTGACAGACCTAACCCAGTAACCCTGTGACAACTTTGGGTAAATCCTTTCCCTTCTTTATGAACTCACCTATCTGAACTTCACCTACCCTGTCTCTCAAACATCCAAGATTGTGCAGGAGAAAAATGAGATGTATATTATAATCAAGTGGCCATGACTGTAAGGAATCAATGTATGGCAGCTTAGAGCTAACTACTGCCAGTGGCACAGGCCTTGCACTCATTACCCTGAGTACCATTCCAGCTTTAGGAGAAGGATGTGCAAGTACTCTATAAGCCCTCTAAATTAAAGTTTTTGGTTATCATTTTACTGCAAAACGGAACCCAGTTAAGTGTACTCAGAGTTCACTCAAGTCGCCATCAAACAGAAGTATGTCCTTTGCTTTACCAGACACCATCTAGCTGCTTTCCCATCTTATCTATGGTGTCTTCCTCTTCTAAACCGGAGGTCCCTTTTCTATACTCAAGTGATAATGGAGCAATGGGGTGGACCTCTGTCCTTTCTCACCAACACCAGAATTTAACATGCAGACCAGGATTTCTCTTCAAAATAGACCTCCATTCCCATGAAGTCATACACCTGTGCAATGAGATTATCATTGATCAAGACATTGACAACTAGATTCACAATCAGTTCGTGATCCTCAAAAGAACAACAGGGTTGTTATTTTACAGTCACAGCCAATACACTCAGGTTTTACTTGATTCATTCCTTAATTTTTTGTCTAGTGTAATCTCAACTCAAAGCCAAGAAAATATTTTCTATTTCCTGAACATTTCCAAATAAATATACTCTGTATTACTCTATATCCATATATGATATTCTGTTATATAAAATAGATTATTTATAGTCTCATTTTTTCTATAGTTTTCTTATTTTTAGAGGTTCCTTTTGGAAAGTGTCCCACTCCCGAAGTATTTAAGGGCGTCTTTTCACATTGTTGCCACTTAACAAGAGAAAGGAGGCAGAGAAACATAAGGCTGAGTAGTAGGTAGAATGAAATAATAGATTATAGGATGTAAAATAGAGACTTCTTGACAATGACATCCAACTCCCTTACTTTTACGGCTGACAAAATGGAACCCAGAGAGGTTCAATGACTTGCCCAAGATAAGATAGCTAATGAATGAAAGGGAAAGAACTAGGACCTATGTACCAGAAATACATATATGCCTTTCAACTTTGTTACACATTAACACAATAAGAAGCTATCCCCTGGTTTATAAATGTGGGATGTACAGCTGAGGCTCTGTGGTACACTGGAAGAAACATGGAGCTGGCAGACACTTGTGCCTATCTCTGTTTTCCCACTTAGTGAATGTGTGGTCCAAAACAAGGTATTTCCTTTCTCTGTGCCTTAGTCTCCTAATCTGGAATGGAAGTGACAATTCCCCACGTCAGAGTTTGAGTGATGAACAAATTAGTTAAAATATATAAGGGAAGAATCACAGTGCCAAGCACGCTGCAGATACTAAGAGTTCTCTGGCTTCCTTAGTGGGCGAAAACAAAATACCCACCTGAAATCCTGCCATGGACTAGGGTGAGGCTTGCCTAAAAGAGGCCATCCCTCTCAAGGAGGAAATCTCCTACAGGTGCAGGATCAGCATTTGTACAACCCTGAGACCGAGTTCCCCCTTAAATTGTGTGACGTAGGTGCCTCACTCACCTCATTGCCTGATGCCGGACCCTAGTCCTGGCCATGGTTGAGAGAACTAATAATAAAAGTGGCTAAAATTTACCGAGTACTCATTAGGTACTAGTCACTATGCTAAGAATGTTCCATGTGTTATCTCTGTAGTTCTTCCCTACCACCATAGAATAAGTGATATCATGATGCCTTGTTTAGCGCTAAGAAACAGAGGCTTAGAAGATTAAATAACTTGTGCAAGATCACACGACATGTTATCAGTAAAGTTATGGTGGTGGATTGTGTGTATCCAAAATCCATGTTATTAACAAGTTACAGACAGCATTATCCCGTTACAGAAAGGAGGTTGAAAGAAAAAAGTGACTTGAATGCCACTGTAATTCAGTGACCCGAATTTCAATGCAAATACCCCTCAAACAGACCCACTGTCATGCTTCATTCTTCTGTGGCGTTTTGTCTTTCCAGGACTCGATGGGAAACTTCTGTAGATTAACCTGGAGCGTGAAGCAAAGGGAAAGGGCTTGATTATTTCCTTAGTGTGTCATGCACGTACAGTAACTCATGCAACAATCCTTTGTATTGCTGATTGTAGACTGAAGAATACCCCTTGTGCTAAGACACCTAAGCCAGGAATCACTGAGATGCTGTTTCCTGAAATTGTGAAGGGTTCAGGCAGAAGCGCTGATGTTGCAGTTCGGGAAGGTGAAATAAAGAGAATGAACATAACATTTATATAGTTTCTACTATATGGGATAAGCATTATATTTCATCTCCTTTATTCTTTTTTTTTTTTTATTAAAGATTTTATTTTTTTCCTTTTCTCCCCAAAGCCCCCTGGTACATAGTTGTATATCTTCGTTGTGGGTCCTTCTAGCTGTGGCATGTGGGACGCTGCCTCAGCGTGGTTTGATGAGCAGTGCCATGGCCGCACCCAGGATTCGAACCAACGAAACACTGGGCCGCCTGCAGCGGAGTGCGTGAACTTTACCGCTCGGCCAAGGGGCCAGCCCCCATCCTTTATTCTTAATAATCACCATTTCAGGTAGCTAGTAATATCGCCATTAAGCAGATGAAGAACATAAGGCTCAGAGGTTAGTAACTTGCCCCAAGTCTCCAGGCTTGTAAGTGACAGTGGAAGGGGTCAAAACCTGTACTGTCTCTAAGCCCCAAGATCTTCCTGAAGTGACCTACAGCCTCACAGGCTTTGAGTCTAATTGTGCAGCGGCTGGAATTTACCTAGAGATGGTCAGGGAAGTCAAGAATGCCCACGAGCAGATCTGCTGTGTTGCCCTATAAATCAGAAAATCTAAATGGAGACTTTCAAATACTTATTGAGAGGGAGAAATCTCACAGAGGAACACGAATGGCAACAAAATTTGAAAAAAATTCAACTACAATTAATTATAGAAATGAAAATAAAAACAGATATAAATTTAGAATATTAGGATACAGGATCTCATTTCTGCAAAGGAATATAAAATTATTTGTGTATCTATATAACCTGTTGCTGTATCTAAGTTAGTATCTAATTAGCAAGGAAAAACATCTGGAAGGACACGGCCTACTAGCAATAGTGGTTTCATGGAGTAAAGGACTGTGAGGTAAGAGAGACAGAGGTTAAGTTTTACCTTTTAATAATGTATTACTATGTTGTTTCATTTTGTTCAAATAAACATATATTGATTTATAATTGCGTTGATAATTTTGACACACAGAAAACAGTTGTTATGTTTTTTTAAAAGATTGGCACCTGAGCTAACAACTGTTGCCAATCTTCCTTTTTCTTCTTCTTCTTTTTCTCCCCAAAGCCCCCCCCGCCCCCAGTACATAGTTGTACATTCTAGTTGTGAGTGTCTCTGGTTGTGCTATGTGGGACGCCGCCTCAGCGTGGCCTGATGAGCGCTGCCATGTCCACACCCAGGATATGAACCGGCCAAACCCTGGGCCGATGACGAAGCGGAGCGCGCGAACTCAACCACTCGGTCACGGGGTGGCCCCAACAGCTAGTTTTAAACTGAATCACCAAACTGATAATATAAATGTATGTAGTGATATTGAAAGGTGTTCACAATACACCCTTCAATGGGAAAAAATCTCATTACAAACCATACAGTAAGATTCTATTATTTCAAAATAAATCAGTCTGTGTAAAATATGTTAAAAAATAACTCCAAATATTTACACACAGATAAACACACACATGCACACAATCTCCTCCTAAGATGGGGCTGGAGCTGCCTGTTCCTCCCCTCTCAAATCTGAGGTAGTTGCTGAGTTCCTTAGCAATATTCCTGCTCTAGGAGGAGTCCAGAAATCTCTGTCTGGTTGAGGGAACACAGAAAATTCCCTCATTCTCCAACTTCCTGCTCCATGATATTCAAACTGCAACTCTCATTGATGTCAATGGTTATTCTTCTAAGTTTTATTGAAAGGAAAAAAAATGACTTTCTAATCATGAAAATCAACAATATTTTTGAAATCTGGTAAGAGAGCAGATATATAATATAATCCCAATCCATTTCAAAAGATAAATATGGATAGAAACACCTTGAAGAGATAAACACTCAGTTTCATTTTCCGCTGTCTCCAAAAATATGTCATTCATTCATTCATTCTTCCATTCATCATATAATATTTGAGTGTCTCCTGTGTGCCAGCCACTGCCAGCCTAAATCTCTGCCTCCCGACCTCTTCTTTCCTGAGCTCCAGAAGTGTAATAGTCTACATTCCACTAGACCTGTCCCATGTTAGTGTTCACCTGTACACACATGACCAGGGTCAGATATCATCGCCCACCAGCATAAACCGAAGAGTCCAGGAACCCTGGGAGACAACTCTCTAAAGGGAAGGGGAAGAGAGACATCCTGATGCTTTGAGCATTTCGGCTACCTTCTCACTCATGCGTTCTCTTTTTTACATACTAATGATTTGTGTTCTTTTCCTGATTGCGGCTCACTGCCAAGATGGTGCAGAAAGAGTTAAACATGAGATGACTCTTGGGAAGTCTCATTCTCGGTTTCTCTCATGGGCATGAACTACAGGGTTCGGGCACTTTCTACAATTGTGCTGTTAAGTTTCACATAGATTTCCAGACTTGCCCAACTGCAAGGTAGTGGATTTCCCCAGGGATGAACCAGGTCATAGAGTATTTCCTGACTGTTATAGTTGTCTAGGATCTCAGATTAACTCTGCCCTCCCTTTACCCAGCTAATGCCTCCTTATCCCTCAGGTCTCAGCTTAAACATCACTTCCTGTGGGAAGCCTCCCCAACACACCCAAGACCAGTTAGGTACTTGTGTTATCTGCTCTGCTCCCATAGCACTCTGACTTCTCCTATCATAGCAGCTACAACACTTCATCATCATTTCTGGCTTCACTATCTTCACCTTTAGACTGCAAGCTCAAGGAGGGCAAGGACGATGTCTGTGTTTTGCTTTGTTTTTCACCATTGTAATGTGTTACACCTCTAAGGCTTCATGCCTGTATTTTTATTTAAGTTCAAAAGTGATGCGAATTCTTAGCGATAATTTCTGCTGTACTAAAGAGTGTCTTCATCCTTTTACAATTTCATTATAATTTAATTTGATTTAAGCCACACCAAATGAGTTTCCACATGCTATTAAAATTACAGAGGCTTGTGTACAGATATTAATGAGAGCCTTGCAATTTTTGATTGATAGGCCTTCATTCTTCAGTTTTATGTTTTATTTCATAACACCTATCCATGGAAGAAAAAATTAATACAAAAGATCAAAAGAACACAAATCTCTCATAATCCTGCCACACAACTAATACATTTTTCTCATCAATAACAACGGTGAGATGAATGACATTTAGTCAGTTTCCTATTGCTAAAGAAGGTATTTCATATTTGCAGTTACAATAAATCTAGTTCATTTCTGTTTTCCTCTTTATGCCCCTGAAATCCATTGGGTAATTTTTAGGCTTTTTTGAATAGACCTTGATGACTAGTTTGATGTATGCGTACACGAGTGTTTACGAGCATGTGTTTGTGTGTTCCTAGAACACTTGTCTATGTTTCCATATGCCCCTTCATTGACGGATATCCTTTGTGTTCTTTTTATCCTTCAATAAACTTAGGTTTGCGGTAAAGACCAAAGTTAGGTCTTTAGGCTGATAAATTTTATTGTTTCCATACTCTTGTGAACATCCTTAACTATTTCCTTAGGGTACATTTCAAGACATGGAATTGCTGCCTCAAATGGTATACACATGCTTAATTTAATCCCCCACCTGCCACCCAGAAAAGTTGTGCCAATTTAAAGTCCATAAACTGGAATTAAGAGAAAAAAGCCTCAGGGAAGTGAGGAGCGTGGCTGTACTGATGTCCTGTTAGAAAGTGCAGGCCTTAGATTCCACTGAGCAGCAGTTTTAAGGCCACGATAACAGTAAATACACCTCAGAGTGATCAGCAGGGAATGGCAATATTAAACATAAGCACATTTTGAAACAGCATGGAGGTAAATAATAGAAGAGCACAGGACTTGAAGAGATTAGCCCTGGATTACAGTGGCAATTTGATGAAGAATACGTAAAACTGTTTTAAAATCCCTGCGTTACCATTATTATGAGATAAATTGTACCCCCAGGCCATCACCACATTTAGCCAGAGTTAATCCAAGTTCTCACTGAGCCAATCGATGGATCAGCTGCTCTCCTACCTCATGTCCTCAGCAGAAGACTGTTCTGTCCACTCATCATAACAGTCTTCCAAAAGGAGGATCTTGCTGTCCCTATTACTTGAACACTCATTGCCAAAGTTTCCTTGATAAAGAGAAAGATTCTTGGACTTTGCAAGATGTTGCAGATGCTTGCTCTGGATGCTTAGCACCTCTCTTGAAACCTAAAAGTTGATACTTTCGTGTTTTGGTGTCCAAGAGATAGAAGGGCTCAGACAAATGACTTAGGCAGAGACTGTTGATTCTGGTCTGGATTGACCTGGCTTGGTCTCCAAGAAAAACCTTTGAATAGTAAAAGGTTTATATAAGGGTCGGATAACTGGGGCAGAAAGCAATTAAGCAATTCCAGACACTGCCTTAGACCCTGGAAAGATAGAGCCATTTATTTTCCTATTTGAACATAAGCTCTTCTTTCTCTTTTTCAGCAAATATAGTTTAGCACGCCGAGTCCCTCTGAAAACAGTATGACTCAGCCAGATGCTGAGGCCTGAAAGAGGCCTAAAAAAGCAGGTTTGTGCCGTTGAATTGCATGAGAATTTGCAAGGGGTACACATAGGCGTTACATAATACTGTTTGGTCGTGAAGGTTAGACTTTCACATTTACTTCAGACACTCCTAGAATAATTGACATTTTTTGCAATTACCATCAACGTTTTTTCATACTTTAACTACCATGATCAAGATATAAAATAAAAGGGAAAATAAGGAGAAAAAGTAATTACCGTGATGAACTGGATTTTATACCAGTCCTCTCTAACCTTTTTCTCAAGTAAAATTTCAGTGTCCAACAAAATGCCATTTTCTACTCTTTTATTTTCTATATTTTCCCATAGATATGCTCTGTATTAAGCTATCTCCATTATGGCATTCTGAATAGGTGAATTACGAACTGGCTGTTCTTATTACTTAAAGATCTTGCAGCAGAGATTTCTTTTAAAGAGAATCAAACTCTTAATTTTTAAACTACTGTGCAAAGTTATTGTCCATTATCCTAATACCAAAAGGGTGGAGGCACAAAAATATAAAGGTATATGGAAGGTTCACTGAAATAATACATCAGAGGATGTAAAAAGGATAAGGCAAATTGATTCGTCCAGTTCCCTTATTTTTATGGTTGAGGAAACAGGAGTAAGAGAGGTTCAGCAACTTGTTGATGACAGAGCTGATTTGTGGATGACAAAAGACTAGGTACCAGAAATGGAAAATAGCATTTCTAAGATTCTGAACAACAGACATGCATTTTCCACTGTCCCTGTGATAGACATCCAAGTTGCCTTCAACTTCCCACCACCAAAAATATATCCTTATACATATTCCCTTATTTAGCTATGTATAAAACGACTCTGAGATATACATCCAGGAGCAGAATTGCTGGGTCATTGAGCATGTGTACCCTTGTTGTGACTAAGCGCTTCTATATTGATCTCCAGAATGAACGCACCAGTGTGTATTTCTGCCAGCAGCATATGTGGGGACCCACAACCCTCAGCAATACTTGGCATTATCTACCATTCTACTTTTTGCCTGTCTATGAGGAAAGTGATATTTCATTGTTGTTTAATTGTAAACTACTAATGAATTTGCATGTTAAATACTTAAAATACATTCTATGAAATTTGTTTTTTGTTATTATTGTTATTTACCACTAAGCTATATATTAGTTTTTACACCAGGTCCACGGTGGGGTTTTGTTACTTCCTATTTTATGGTTTGCAAAAAAAAATCAAAGGTTATGTTTTTTAATGAAAAATTTACCCACTGACCCAACACCACTTCCTAAATAATCCATGTTACCCACTGATTAGAAATGCCAAGTTTATCACATTTTAGAACCTTCTTGGGACTGAGCTTTTATTCTGTTCCATTAAGTTGTATCTAAGATTTTTTCCACCAGTCTTATCCTGTTTTACTATTTGCTTCCTAAAGCTTTTTAATAACTGAAACGTAACATTTCCCCCATTATTTGCTCTCTGGGAAGTCAACAACAAACAACAACACCACCACAGTAATAAATATAGCTAACATTTGCAATGTATCTAATACTTGACTTACATTATCACACTTAATCCTGGATTACACACAATGGTATAGATACTATTTTTATCCCCACTTGAAACATAAGAAACTTGAGGTATAGAAGACTCAACTGGTTTAATGTGGAACCTAGTCTCAAACCCAGGTCTCATTACAGCAAGCTTATACTTCTAACCACTGTTGCAGTTAAATGAACTGTATGAAATAGTCGATATTGGAGCATTTCTGACCAATGACAATGCCATTTCTTATAGTTCGATCTAATGTACAGCAATTTGTATTTTAGAAGTGAGGCCATCCCAGAGAAATAAACATGCTCATGATCCAGTAACTGTAATGAGTCTGCTATCTGGATCTCTGGTCTTCTAACTCCCCTCTTCTAACCAGCAGAGTCATTACTCTCATTTATTTCTTGGACTCGAATAGGAAACTATTTCATTGGTGACCCAGTAGAAGGCAGTATAAGAGAAAGTACATTAAAGTAGAGAAAATTCCATAAAGGCTATTTTTCCCTTTTCCCATATTCATCAACCTATCCTACAACTCAGAACACTGACGCTCACAGATAATTAAAAATGTATTTACATTTCACTTGTCACTATTGCACTTTCAAATACTCTGTACAATAATTTTGCTATGTAATTTATATTAAATTCATATCTTTAATGGGCAAGAAGGCAGGGAGACAGCAGTAATACTTGTTCAAAGTCTGCTATGTCTAGACAATACTAAAGGTGTTGCATTTTTTACCTTGCATTAGCTCTTTGAGTGTATGGTGTTTATATCTGCTAAAAATATCATTTTTATAAGATAAAAAAGAAATATGCTTTGCTTTATTTACAACATGCATTTTACGAAATAGCTTGTACAGAATTATCCCAATTTTGTTTTCAATCACATAGTAAAAATGGAGATATTCATTCAGTTTTATTTGCTGATTTGATGATGACTTAGGCATTTCTTTCTTTCTCTATCTTTCCTTTATTCATTCAACAAATATTTACTTCACACCTGCTAAGTACAAGGCACTGTCAGATCAAATCATCTCTCTATCACAGGTCTTTTCTTTAGAGTTCCAGATCCTACTACCCAACTACAGCGTGATATGTATTTACCTGTGTGACAAGGCATGGACATTTTGTCAAGCCAATTCAAATTATACAGTTCTTGAGCTCGGAAGTCTTATCATCTAAATAGAAGGCCATGTGGTAGTAGCAGGAGGAGAGCATAAGGTTTGGAAATAGGCAAATATGGGTTAAAATTCCTGTTCTACCACTTATTTAAGGTGCATAAACTTGGAAAGTTTACTTAGCATCTCCAAGACTTAACTTCCTGATTTATATAAGGGGATTGTTATCTGAGCTTCAAAGGAATGCCTGTGGAATGTAGTGCATTCAGCCATTCTGTTTGAAAATTCAGCACACTAATTTTTTCCCACTCCGTCTCCTCCTTTTCCTAGCAGAAATGACCATGCGATGAACTCAATAGCATAACTATGCCATAGAGAACATTCAGAAATGCAACAACAAAAATAAAATTAAATGTATGTTTACATTATGAATGTGATCTGATGCTGTTTCTGTGTAATGGAACAAGTTGACTGATAGAATTCAATCATTGTGCTTTTCCTAACCTGTTGGACCTTCTGGATTAACATGATGCATATGTATGGCTTGGGAGGTTCTAATATTCTTTGAGCCTCAGAATGCTAAGACATAGCAGAAATATAATGCATAATGATGGATCTGCAGGAGGGACACAAGAACAAGAGTCAGGAACTCTGTCTGGGTCCCAATTCCTAAGCAATATCTGATAATAGGACAAAGCACTCCCAAGTGTTCAGAAAAGTTGTGGAACTCAATGAGATCCCTATTTCTGCAAGCATTCGGAGTTCTCAGAAGGGAAGGAAGAAGCTCTCTTATGTGCAAGGAATCAATTTGACAAGAACCACGTAAGAAAATTAGGCCTCTAGAGAGTAGTCACCAAATAAATGTCTTCTATTCATTTTATCTTTTAAATGCCCATTATGTTGGCAAGGTACCTGGTAGAATTCAGAGACCACCCACAAACACGTGAAGCCTGCCCATTAGGGAACAAGCTAATTAAATTCTCACTATGATAACTTCTTTACATGGTCAACTCATTTAATTATGTTAGCAAGCCTCTGAGATAGAGGTTGTTCTGAAAGTGGGATTGTCTGATACTGCAGTGTTCTTTAAATACACACACACACACGAAAATATACATGTGTGGTTTGTATCTCTGCTCTTGTCTACAACAGTTTTCTGCATGCCATTCTGCAGTTTCTGCCCTTTTGTTGGGGATTTTCTTTTTTATCTCCAAGTTTGGGCCTTTATCAAAGGATGTAAGCTTGCTTTTAGGGGAATGTATAAAATCATACCTGAACTGAGTCCCTTGACAGTTCTGGCTATGCTGACCCTGATCCCAAGACCTCTGCTAACAGGGGAGTGGATCTACTGAATGTTAATGGATGTTGTCGTGACTGTCTGGAACAACCGTACATTCAATTCTAGAGATGTAATCATGACAACAAGGTGTCCACACAGCCAATATTCAGAATCCTTTCTCTCTATTAAAATGACATATTAGATTTTTCTTATTCTAAGGTTTCTTTCCTTCTCTCTTCCCTCCCTTCTGCCCTGTAACAAATTGAGTCACAGCAGTAGCTCACATATAGCCTTTTTCATTGGGTTTGGTAGTGAGCCTGTTGGTGATTATAAAATACTGCAGCATCCCTTGGATGTTGATCAAAATGAAAGAAGTCAGTCCGGGATATGAAATAATAAGAGAGAAAGAGGCCATTTCATTCCTTTCTTTCTGTTTCAAAACCACGGGACCATTCTTATCATTCTTCAAACAAAAAAAAAAAAACAGTCGAAAAACATCATATGCAGACATTAGGCTCTAAAACTCATTAACTATGTAGCACTATCTCTAGGCAACTCCTATTTTTCAGAATTTTGAAATATAATCTGAAGCTTGTGTCTCTCTTTTCTGGGAGACCCCTGTACAGGAGAGGCCAGTCATGAGGTGGGCCAGAGAGTCATGTTTCATCAGATCTTGAGAGCCGTCACAAACATATAGTCTTTCCCATATTCTACCAATCCAAATATAGGCAGTATTTGGTTATCTCCTGCTGTATAAACAAATCTCCCCAAACATACAGGCTTAAAACATCAACAGTTTATTATTATTTGTCATGATTCTATGGGTTGGCTAGGTGGTTCTTTTGTTTCTGGTGGTCTCAGTTGGAGTGCTGGGATGGTCAAAAGGTCAAAAATAGCCTTACTCACATACTGGAGGTTGATGAAGGCTACTGACTGGGAGGTCAGTTGGGGCTGGCAGCAAGGAGACTCAATTCTCCTCTCACGAGGGTCCTCTACATCCCTGCTTGTGTTCTTCACAGCATGGCAACTAGGTTCCCAAAAGGAGCATTCCAAGAGGCGAAGGTGAAAGCTGAAGACTCCTTAAAGCACAGCCTCGGAAACTCCACAACATTACTTCTCCTGCACTTTATTGGTCAAAAGTAAACACAGGGACAGCCCAGATTCAAGGAAAGGAAAGATAGACTTTTCTTCTTGATGGGATAGAGGCAAGGTCACATTCCAAAAGCGCATGTGGAATGTGAGATATTGTCGCAGCCATCTTTGGCAACATGATCTACCACAGGCACCAGTCTGAAGCACTATCTCTCCCAGATCTCTACCATGTCCCTTACCCCATCATCCACTTCAAGCTTCTGCCACAAAGACCCCACCACTTCTCCTCACCCTCAACCAGAGGCAGTCATGCTTTCCTCTCTCCTAGACGTCTGTATTCTGTTGAGGAGTCCTCAAACCTCAGTCATCCATACCCGTGAATTCAGTACTGCTTGAAGCAGTGACTGAACTTCAGATTCAGTTGCTTCTCACTCAAGTTTTTAATGGAAATTTCGTACTCATCTAAGTGGCAGGGAGGGAGTTGTTTGGTCATTATACTATTTATTTTATGTCACAGTCATCTCTATAATGGAAGGAAGCCATGTGAGGTTAGATAACATTCTAGAAACCTTACCACGTGCTAGACACTTTTCATAGATTGCCTTGTTTTCTCTTTGAAAAAGTCCTTTAAGGAAGACAGCATAATTCATATTTTTCAGATGATTAATCTCAGGTTTATGGAAGGTAAGTAACTTTTCTAAGAATTAACACATAACAAATGGCAGTAAGAGGATTCTAACTCTCATTCTCCCCATCTGCCTTTCTGTTAGATGTGTTTCCAAGGTTCAGGGACTGGTTGTTTTAAACTTGCCAGCAACAATGTCTAGGGTAGATGAAGAAGAATAAGCAGAAGCAGAAGGAGAAGAAGAAGAAGGAGGAGGAGGAGGAGGAGGAGGAGGAGGAGGAGGAGGAGGAGGAGGCGAACTTGGAGGACGAGGAGGGGAAGAGGAAGGAGAAGGAGGAAAAGTTATACCAACAGAGGATGTGAAGTAATGGCCCTTGGCCTAAAAAGCTAGACTAGAGGAACATAGGAGTAACTTCTTTTTATACCTTTTAATAATATTGAAACCTTTAGAGGCTTAAATAAGTTAAATACTTATCCCAGATCACCAAACACGTAAATATGAGAGCAGGAATTCGAAACTAGGACTGACACTGAAAGCCCTGCTCCTTACACTGAGTCCTGTATTTTCCAGGTTGTTAATGTCATAGACTTCCGATCTCCTGCTTAGCTGACTTTCAGGTTTGCACAATCAGGAGAGTGGTGAATGCACCACTATTTGATCCAAATTTATTTATGTTGAACTTTGGACAGAGCAAAATTTTAACACATTCTATATGGCAAAAATCATCATGAATAAAATTAAAAGCCATAAAAAACTTGAGAGAAGATATTTGCAAAATGTATCATTAATGTGATCAAATTCTTAATATATAAAGAGCCCTTACAAACCAACAGAGGAACAAGCTAAGGATACGAATACTTTAAGTGTGTGCATATATACATAGGTGTTGGTATAACAAATGCAAAGAAACTATTAAAGGATTTTTAAATCAAAGGATGTCTTTGGAGGAAGGAGGAAATATAGACAGATTCACTTTATGCATATCTGCATTATTCAAACTTTTTACAACAAACATGTATTTCTGTCAGCTGTCTTAGAGAGTTCTGAAAATGGGGGTTCTAGAAGCGTTTTCTTTACTAAATAGACTTCCAGATAGATCTCTCTGCTGGGTTAGAGCAATGATCCTTCCCTCACTCCTTCTTTCCCTCTTTTGTCTGAGGTATTTAAGTTTCATTTCTGGCTCTGATCAAGAGCTGAAATTCTGCTGTTTTTTATAAAATCCGTCCAATAAGTAAATATAATTCTTATAAGGAGGGAAAAAATATGGCAGGTATGAATTTTCAAGCCACAGTAATGCACTCAAGTATACAGGAAGTGTTACTCTGTATATTTTTCTATATTGTAACTGAATCTAATTTCCATTTTGAGCCCCAAGTCTGCTGGAGTAGGAGGTATAATTTCTCCAACTCAGGGTAAATTCAGTTGCTTCTTGGTTTTCCCGGTTAGTGTATAATAAACGTGTATCAATGTACCAATCAATTTATACATCTCCACTTCTCATCATATGACATCTAAATTCTCAAAGATTATGTAGTGTGTTGATCTTTACTGTCCTTGGTGATATCCCCAACATATGTGAATTTCCATCTAAACCTCAAACATATGGTTCATGTTGCCGTGCTGCAGCCTCTCGTCTTGACCATAAGACTGATTCAGGACTGTAGGCACTCTTGCACAGCTAATTTTTGTGTCCTACTGGGAACACAGAAAAACTGGACTGTGTTCGACACCTCTGAGGGATGTGGGAAACATAGTGGCACTACCTTAGGCCTTCTCCGACCCTCATATGAAATGAAGCCATCTGTATATACTATACTACATTGTGGTGACACCTGGAATTCTTGTAAGGCTATGCTGTCTCAAATATCCAGAGAGGGGAAGGGAAGTATTGTAGGGTAAAATGTATATGTGAGGGGGCAGAAATAGATCAGGTGATATTCGTCTTGCCACATTTCCTACCCCTAGAAATCATTGTTCCCTCACAAAGAAAATATATTTCTCATCTAGGTGTCACCCCCTCAAAGAAGGTAAGAATAGAGTTGCTGTCCAAAATTTGTCTAGCATAGTAATTCCCATATATAAATCAGCAAGTAGGTATTATCTTCCCTAGGGTCCCCTTTTGTCAGGTGGATGAAGCTGGATACTGGGTAGATTTTTCACCTCCCTCATTTATGGGTGATTATTTGTTTTTCCAGGCCCAACTGCTGCCAGACAAATCATTCTTATTTACCCCTCCCATCCATGATTCAGTGATGCAATCTAAGATCCCCACCTCTGGGACTTAAATTCTAGCCTAAATTGATTTAGCTCACCCTGAATTGACTGAGAAGACCCTAAGGTGACTGAATTTACCTTCAGTTGGCAGGATTAGTTTTTCTGCAACAGGCAGAATGGGGCTCAAAATGCACGCTAAGATCAGTTGTATAAAAGCAGGGATTTCTTTACTAGCTGAGTCTTATATCCTGAAAATTCGAACCCACTAAAAAATAGTAGAGGTTATTTCTAAAGAGATTGTGAAACATTTTGTACAGTACGATCTCAAATTCTTTGAAAAAGGGATATGCATAGAAAAAAGATTAGAAGGGTATACACTCAATTTCACTTGCTGATAACCCCCAAAATCTATAATTCATCCAATAATTCATTCATTCAAAAAACATTTATTGGGTATTGTTATGCATCAGGCACTAGAAATTCAATTCCATAGCTTCATCCCATAGCTTGTTTCTCCTAAATTCCAAACTTATATAGCAAATTCCCTACTACACATGCCCATTTGAGGAAGATAAATATTACTAACCAACTGAAAGTCTATGACCCCACATGAACTGTACCAAACAAGTTTGGGCCAACCTTTGCCCTGAATCCTGAAAGCTCACGATGTGAAAGGGAGGCCGTGTGGCAGAGTGGAGAGAACCCGGGCTTTTAAGTCAGACACAACTGGGCCAGAACTCCTGCTCTACCTCTTATTAACTGTGTAAACTTGGAAAATGTAATGAAGTTCTCTGAGCTTTACGGAGCATGCTTAGTAAAAAGATGAGGAATAAAAGAGATCCTGGTATCTACTGTACAGCAGTTTTGAGCATTTAAAGAAAAAACGTAGAGAAAGTACCTAACAGGGTTTCTGGCCCATACCAGACACTCAGCAGAAGCTCGCTTCCCATCCTGTCATCCTGTCTCCTCCCTTCCGTAGCAGAGGCAGCATTGCCGTAAGTGAAGTAGCACAACTATTATCACAAAAAGCTTTTGGCATGGCTACCATAGAAAGGAAAACCAACACACATTTACTTATGCAGAAAACACGGTGCATTCCTTATTATATTTGCCCAAACCACATGAAATTGCTCATATTCGGTCATTTTTGACCTACAAAAACAACTTCATATCTTTCAATTTAATAGAAGGATCTGCATCTTGAGTTGAAAGAGTGGGACGATCTTCACCCTTTTTCTCTTGAAGTGCGATTTTTACCCCCTCTCCTCTTTCTGCATCTGAAGGTAGACGTCAGGAAAGCACACAGTATGGGTGTGTCTACTATCCTTTTAGCTCCCAAAAGACTACGATAACACAAAGTAATAGTGATAGATCTGCTAGGCAGGATGCTGGAGAGAGAGTCAGGAGAGCTGCCTGGATCCCAGGACTGGAAGTATTGCTGATGACAGGACCTTGGCTGAGTCACTTTCCCTCTGATAGCCTGTACTGATCATCAGGATGAAATTGAGGAGCCTATCCAGCCATCTTGGAGTGTTGTGGAGACCTATGAGACCCAAGCTGGGCAAGCACTCTGGGTTCTCAGCTGAGAAGATCTGTTAAGGCCAAGGAATTATTTTAACAGGAATTAATCTGCAGGAATAACAGAACACTATGCGTTAGGCACTCAAATAGCAATTATTTATGAAGTGTCAACAAACACTTGCAAAACACAAATGACACTCAGATGAACATGGATTCTGCCCACTATAGAATTAGGGAAACTCATGTGAAATGTATCTACCAGTGTTCTATGAGCTTTCCATGTGCTGTCTCCTTTAATACTTAAAGTAAGCCGATGAGGCAACTTTTACTAGTTCAATTCTTTAGATGAGAATTCTTACATTTCATTAATTGAATATTGTAGTGTGTAAGTGGCAGAGTCCAAAATTCACATGTAGCCTTTCTATCTCCCCAGTCTGTGTTCTTTCCTCTCCAGGACACTGATATGGGGATAAGCAAGTTCCTGGAGTGTCCAGCCCTAGGTCTCTTAGCCCAGTGACAAGCATGGCATATCTGTTATCAACACCGCCAAGAAATCAAGAAACATTGAGTGAGTGCTCCTGGGTGTATAACACGGCATGCAGTGGGAACAACGTGAGCAAAGACCTGGAATTCAAGGAAATGTTTAGGCTCCTTGAGAACTGGAACTGGACTGCTGGGGTTGATACTGCAGAAAGGAGTTCTTTGAACTAGGATGATCCCATCAGTCAAAAACCCAACTGTGTATCTCAGACAGCAGTCTAGCACAACTGTAAGCCAAATGAGATGTAAAAATTCTTGGAGGCTTAATGTCCTTCACTGTCAGTTCCACACTTACAAGTTAGTTCAAATTTTAAAAGCAAATTTTAACAGAAATAGAACTAAGTATGTGTCAGATACTCCTTTGGGTCTTTATATCTACCTAGAGCAGATGGGCAAAATTTGAAGGGAATAGCTTTCTCTTTGTTGCTATCCTCTAGTTCAAATTGCAGGTTGAATTTTCTCATCAGAATTGTGGAACACGTCCTCCTTGTTCCTCATCAAACTCCCCTGGGTTAATAACGGGCTGGGAGATGAGTGGTAGGGTGTGGGGGGTGCTTATTTCTGCGGCTGTCCAGAACAAGTCCTGCTATTTATTTCTCTGTGTACGTGTGTTTCTGTCTAGAGCACTTTCGTGTCTTTCTCCTCCTTTGCTGTTGCCATTCTCTCCAAGTTTCTCTTTTGTTCTGTAATTCAGGTCTTTGTCAAAGAAGTTAAAGCAAAATTTAACTGGATATAGAAAATCATACTTGGCCTGACTTCCTTGGCAGTTCCGTATGATATGTCCTTGATGTCAATCTTTGCTGACTGAGAAGTGGACCCACAAAATGTTGATAGACCTTGTGGTGATAAGCTAAGACATCTGGCAGATGGCGCATAACATTCTAGAGGTAAAAGTTCCATAATAAAAAGGAGGGCTTTAAGGTCAAGATGGTAGAGTTTCCAGGCAGCCAATATTTGAATTCTTATTCTCCATTTAAGAAAAATGCAGTGTGTGTTTGTTTTTCCTTATTCAGAGTATCCCCCATAATCCATTCATTTATCTCCTTATTCATTCTCATATTATCCCCAGCCCGGGTAGCATCTCATGTTCAGTGCTTTTCATTGGAAGGTCCGCTGACATTTCGCTGATGTGTTTAAGTTACTACAACAGCCCTTATATATTGGTATCATTTTTCCTTAACAAATGCAAGGAAAGAGTCAAAAATATAAAATGGTCACTGAAAGAAAGAGGCCTTTTCATTCCCTCATTTCTTTTCCAAACTCACTCCTACAAACAAACAACTCCTCAGAACAATCCTGGCAGTCAAAGACATCGTTTGCAGACATTAAGCTCCAGACCCACCACCTGTCCATGCTGTGACTCATAATACAAACATAGACCCTCTGTGTAGCCTGTTTCCTAGAACTCTAAAATATAACTCACAGCGGGTGTGTCCCCTTCTGAGACGTCCCTGTGTATGAGAGGCCCTTTCATGGAGTGGGCCAGAAAGCCCATGGTCCAGCAAAGCCTTGCATGAATCTTAAGAGCCTTCACAAACTTGTATTTTTCTCCAAATGTATTAATACAATCTGAAGCACTCTGTCTCCTAGAGGCCTACAATGTCCTAACAGACAACTCCACCATCCACTTGAAGCTTCTGCCACAAAGATCTCACCCCTTCTCCTCGCCCTCATCCAGAGGCAGTCATGCTTTTCTCTCTCCTAGACATCTGTATCCTGTTAAGCAGTCCTCAGGCCTCAGTCATCCATATCTGTGAATTAGATGCTTCTTGCTGTAACTACAGAATGGTCACATTCAATTGTCTCTCATCCGGGTTTGATACTATGTGTTTTTTGTTTGCTTACTTTTAAAATATTCTTTAGAAAGAAAGAAGGGTTGTATAAATCTCTTAAACCTATTGTCCCTAGGAAGACTGTAACTCATTGAGAATGAAGACATCATTCCCCAGGTTTGTGTAAACAATTCCAGAAAAATAGAGAGTGGACACAAAGAACAGAAGACCTAATATAGAATTTGGCAGGCTGACCATGGAGTGGACCTGCTGAAAGAATTATATGGTTGTTCTATATCTATTTTGACTGTCTAGCTCAGGGGTTGGCAAACTTTTTTTCAGTGAAGGGTCAGATGGTAAATATTTTGGTCTTTGGGGGCGATGTAGTCTCTGTCTCAACTATTTAACTCTGCTGTTGTAGTGCAAAAGCAGTGTGGGTGTGTTCCAATAAAACTTTATTTACAAAAACAGAAGGTGGGCTGCATTTGGCCCACAGGCCATAGTGCACAAATCCCTAACTAGCAGATGGTATAGTCCCTAAGTACATGTGCCTGCACATCCAAGCAATCAGTATTCAAATCCCAAGTGTTGGTTAGGAGATGGGGCCTTTATTCCTCAATTCACAGCCTATTATCTCACAGATTCATGTTGTAAGTGGATCCTTACCATTGGTTAGTGCTCAGCATGTTTTACTGGAGTTAATGTTGAGGTTCCTTGGGTACTTGTAAATCACTGCAATATCCTTTGGAAACTGGAATTATTATCTCTTCAAAAGTGGACAGAATGTGTTCAGGATACTAAAAAGTAACAGAGAAAAAGAGGAGTTTCCATTTCCTAAAGCTTGGCACCGCTCCTATACATAACTTTTCAGTGTAGTAACAACACTCAGAAGTAATATTCCAGATCAGCCACCTGTTTCTGCTACTACTGCAAATGCAAACATAAATAGTCTTTAGATTCATTTTCTAGTTGTCAGTATTCTTGCCTCCTTTTAAACTATAAACATGGCTAATATTTTGCTAATATCAGAATAGAACCTCAAATTTTGAATGTCAAATGAAGAATAAAATAAAATTCAGAGATAGTGACAAAATTTCCTTTGCTGCTGCTTCCATTTATTTCAAGATTTACCTAATCATGCTACTATACTTTTGTTCTCAAGTTGGGAAATCCTACCTTTGACATGTAAACCTACTGGACACTATTTACATATATATTGTGTGGTTTCTACTTGTTTGCCTCTCAGAGATCGATTTTACTTCTAAGTTAGAGGAAAAAGGTTTGCTTTAACAGTTGCCCAGAGAGATGTTATCTCCCTTTATTTTCTTCTTAAGCAGACCTCATTTCAGTCTTGAGTATCCACTGATTAATTTTCAGTCTGATCACATTGCCCACATTGGGCCAGACAGATACACAGTTCTCTTAGATCATCTTGCCCTAATTTTCTGGAGCTGCGCCTAAGTTCTGGAGGGTGGAGTCTTATATAGTATGAGAACATTGTCGGGGGAACCTTCTGGTCTCCGAATCTCTTGTCCAAGAAGGTATCTGCTGAGACATCTCTATCACATCTGTTGCTTGGTCATCTGTATATACCAGTGGACCCAGAGGTATTGAAATTAGTCATCCTGAATACATAGTCCTTTGCAACAAATTTCTGCCTACTGTCTCTGTACTAGGCTTCCTGTGATTACCTGGTAGTCTTTCTCACTACAGTCCTGCATTTATCAACAAGGATGTTATACAGGCTGGTGCCTCACTACGGTCATCTTCCCTTGCAGACACCCTTTCTTTAAAGGCCAGAGATCCAGCATAGCTTAGATATATTTGGGTCATTTTATATCTCCTTTCCTTCTTCTTGAATCTTTCCTAAATTCTGCCACCTCGTGAGTCATACTTATGCCGTCTATTCCTTGGTTTTCTTCCAAAAATATCTTTCTATGTTTTCCCTAGGACTTCTGACGTCTGTTTTTATCCCAAGCCTCCTAATGTGTCTCCTGGACACAGCTTAGATTTTGCTTAGTAAATGCAAATGCGTTTCAGCCCTACCACCATAGGATTACTGCCAGTTCTCCTTGGTCGAAGGAGTGATACACAAATCCTTCAGTAATACATGTGGTGTTATCTCCATCTTTAGTCCCAGACTTGGATAACAATCAACATTGCCAGGAGATTATTATTCTTAAACTTTCAGGCTGCTTGCTTATTTCCAAATTATTTGAGGGTTTAGGAAAGCACCTCATGTAGCTCCCACGTATTTATATTATTCTCCTTATTTTTGGTCTTCTTTAAAAAATAAATAATTGATGACAAGCATATGACCAGTTTCATCATACTAGTTGAGGAAATAGTTGTATTTTCCTAGTCCCTAGAGGCAGAGTTTGGGCTAATATTACTCTAATTACCTGGCAGGTTTTCTTATTACAAGTCTGTGTTCAAGCATGCACGTTATCATCCTTCATGTTAGTCTCTCTTGCGGAGGCCCTTTCTCTCAGAGGAAAGCAGTACATTTTGTCAAGGCTGATTTAATGCAGCTGTTATGCCAAGGCTGCTTCAAAATGTCAGTGTTGAATGTCAAAAGGCTGTTTTTGATTACCAAGCTATGTACGCAACAGCCATCCCTGACCCTCACCCTATCCTTGACCCTTTCTTCTAGAGAACAGACCAGCTTTTCTCTTAACATTTTCCACTTTCAATGTCTGTGGTCAGTAAGTCTCTGTGGGATCTAGGGCTACTTTTCACTCTTTATCCAGTCAGCTTCTCAGTGGAAAGTCTTACAGGATATTTCCCCCATCACTCGCATCTTGATGAGACCACTGGCATTTCTCCTGCATCTGATTTACATAGTCTAGGGGACTATGTATCGTCCTTTTTTTGACACATTATTACCTAAAGTTCATCTTTTATTCGGATTTCCTTAGATTTTTACCTAATGTTCTTTCTCTGTTCCAAAATCCCATCCAGGATATCACATTACATTCAGTTGACATGTTTCCTTAGGTTTCTCTAGACTGTGACAGTTTCTTAGACTTTCCCTGTTTTTGATGAGTTTTGAGGAGTACTGGAGAGGCATTTTGTAGAATATCTCTGAATTGGGATTTCTTTTTTTCTTATGATTAAACTGGAGTTATGGGTTTTTGGGAAAAAGGCCACAGAGTTAAGGTATCTTTCTCATCACATCGAATTTTGATCTTTTGAGGAACCTCCCTACTCTTTTCCATAGTGGCTATGGCAATTTACATTCCCACCATCAGTGCACAAGGGTTTCTTTTTCTCCACATCCTCACCAATACTTGCTATTTCTGGTCTTTTTGATAATAGCCATTATAACAGATGTGAGGTGATGTCTCATTGTGATTTTGGTTTACATTTCCCTGATGACTAGTGATGTTGAGCATCTTTTCAAGTACCTGTTGGCCATCTAGGCGTCTTTGAAAAAAATGTCTATTCAGATCTTGTGCCCATTTTTAATTGGACTGTTTCGTTTTTTGCTATTGAGTTGTTTGAGTTATGTATATATTTTGGATATTAGCCCTTTATTAAACATATGATTTGCTAATATTTCCTCCTATTCAGTAGGTTGCTTTTTCATTTTGTTGATGGTTTCCTTTGTTGTGCAGAAGCTTTATAGTTTGATGTAGTCTTACTTGTTTACTTTTGCTTTTGGTGTCAGATCCAAAAAATCATCACCAAGACCTATGTCAAGGAGCTTACTGCCTATGTTTCCTTCTAGGAATTGTATGATTTCAGGTCTTACGTTCAAGTCTTTAATCCAGTTTTAGTCAATTTTTGTATATAGTGTAAGACAGTGGTCTAGTTTCATTCTTTTGCGTGTGGCTGTCCAATTTTCTCAACATCATTTATTGAAGAGACAGTCTTTTCCTCATTGTATATTCTTGGCTCCTTTGTCATGAATTAATTGACCATATATGGTGTAGGTTTATTTCTGAACTCTCTATTCTGTTCCATTGATCTATGTGCCAGTTTCGACGCCAATACCATGCTATTTTAATTACAATAGCTTTGTAATGTATTTTGAAATCAGGAAGCATAGTGCCTCCAGCTTTGTTCTTCTTTTTCAAGATTGCTTTGTCTAATTGGAGTCTTTTATGGATTTACACTTTCGTATCTATTTTTTTCTTTTATTTTCTGAAGTAATGTCAATTCTTGAAAATGGCTTTGGATGTACTTTACTCAGTCTCCAAGGTCGAGTCTCACCCTTTTAAAATGTCACATAATTTCTCTGAAATTACACCCTCATCTGTATTGCATGAAGCCAAAAAAGAATTTACAGCACGTTAAATGTACTGGATATTATCTAACTCAGGCTTCCATTAATAGACCCTAATAATTTCTGATGAAAATATATTCTCCTTCTTTAATTTTTAATTGCACAAATAGTACATTTTCATTATAGAAAATTTAGAAACATACAAAAGTAAAAAGGAGAAAATCACACTTTCCACTTCCCAGTTAAAAACATTACTAACATTTTATGTTTATGTTTTATTAATTTGAAGGTGTATATATGTATTTACATATATCTTTTACAAAACAATTACAACTTTGTTGCAAGATATTTTCCCATTTATTTTTATTTATTTTTATTTATTTGTTTTTGGATGTACATCATAATATATTTCGAATTCTGTGTAGATTACGTCATGTTCACCACCCGAAAACTGATTATACTCCATCCCCTCACATGTGAACCTAATCACCCCTTTTGCCCCCTCCTTCCCCCTTCCCCTGTGGTAACCACCAATCCAATCTCCAATGCTATGGGTTCGTTTGTCGTTGTTTTTATCTGCTACTTATGAGTGAGATCATATGGAATTTGACTTTCTCCCTCTGACTTATTTCACTCAGCATAATACCCTCAAGGACCATCCATGTTGTCACAAATGGCCAGATTTCATCATTTCTTATGGCTGAGTAGTAGTCCATTGTGTAGAAATACCACATCTTTATCCATTCCTCCCTTGCTGGGCACCTAGGTTGCTTCCAAGTCTTGGCTATCGTGTATAATGCTGCAATGAACATAGGGGTGCAAGTATCTTTATACCTTTGTGTTTTCAAGTTCTTTGGATAAATACCCAGCAGTGGGATAGCTGGATCATATGGTAGATCTATCCTTAATTTTCTGAGGATACTCCATACTGCTTTCCATAGTGGTTGCACCAGTTTGCACTCCCACCAGCACTGAGCAAGGGTACTCTTCTCTCCACATCCTCTCCAACATTTGTTGTTTCCTGTCTTGTTAATTATAGCCATTCTGACCGGAGTGAGGTGATGCTCCATTGTAGTTTTGATTTGCATTTCCCTGATAGCTAATGATGTTGAGCGTCTTTTCATATGCCTGTTGGCCATCCGTATATCTTCTTTGGAGAAATCTCTGTTCAGATCTTTTGCCCATTTTCTAATTGGGTTGTTGGGTTTTTTTTGTTGTTGAGCTGTATTAATTCTTTGTATATTTTGGATATTAACCCCTTATCTATTATATGGTTTGCAAATATCTTCTCCCAATTGTTAGGTTGTCTTTTCATTTTGTTGATGGTTTCCTTTGCTGTGCAGAAGCTTTTTAGTTTGATGTAGTCCCATTTGTTCATTTTTTCTTTTGTTTCCCTTGCCCGGTCAGACATGGGACTTGAAAATATACTGCTCAGACCGATGTCAAAGAGTGTACTGCCTATGTTTTCTTCTAGAAGTTTCATGGTTTGGGGTCTTACATTCAAGTCTTTAATCCATTTTGAGTTGATTTTTGTGCATGGTGTAAGGGAATGGTCTACTTTCATTCTTTTGCATGTGGCTGTCCAGTTTTCCCAACACCATTTATTGAAGAGACTCTCCTTTCTCCATCGTATGCTCTTGGCTTCCTTGTCGAATGTTAGCTGTCCCTAAACGTGTGGGTTTACTTCTGGGCTCTCTATTCTGTTCCATTGATCTGTGTGTCTGTTTTTGTGCCAGTACCATGCTGTTTTGGTTACTATGGCTTTGTAGTATATTTTGGAATCACGGAGTGTGATACCTCCAGCTTTGTTCGCTTTTCTCAGGAATCCTTTGGCTATTCAGGGTCTTTTGTTGTTCCATATAAATTTTAAGATTCTTTGTTCTATTTCTGTGAAAAATGTTGTTGGAACTTTGATAGGGATTGCGTTGCATCTACAGATTTCTTTAGGAAGTATGGACATTTTAACGATGTTAATTCTTCCAATCCAAGAGCTCGGAATATCTTTCCATTTCTTTGTGTCTTCTTCGATTTCTTTCAACAATGTTTTATAGTTTTTGGAGTACAGATCTTTCACCTCGTTGGTTAAGTTTATTCCTAGGTATTTTATTGACTATCTCTCTGTCGGGATATGTAAGAGATACTTACATATTAAATATATTAACCTTCTGTCTATAATATATGATTCTAATGTTTTATTACTGTTTTTCATATGCCTTTCAATGGTGGTTTAGGCAATACAAAAAGTGGTTTTTATTTATCTTTTGTTTATAAAACACATCTCATTGTAAAATATTTAACAGTACATTGACATACATTCACAAAAAGCATTATCGATCTATAGAGTTTGTAGTGGTTTAACAATCTCTACTAGATCCAAAACTGGTGGTGACCAGAATGAGGACCACACTAACCTTCTGACAGTCCGTGAGTGAATATCAGCCCATTGGACCTGAGAATCATACCGGATATTAATTCCCTGTGCAGTCACTTCCTAACTGAGTGACCTAAATCAAGATACTTAACTTTTTAAGCCTTAGCATCTTCATCTACATAATGGAGATAATAATACCTAACTCAAAAATTTGTTGTGAGAAGAGGTAAAATTTAAATGTCTCAGACATGATAGCTTCTTTTCCCCCATGCCATCTTCTTTCCTTCCTGAGGTCATTTATATGTCTGAAGACCACACTGACTAGAGACCATCCAATCCATGTGGCCCACAGATCCAGGCTTCTTAGTCCAAACAGCAGGATTGCAAATCCACCATTGATATCAAATGATGCTTATTCCTTCACTCAAAAAATATTTATTGAGCACCTATTATGTGCCAAGCAGTGAACAAAATGGAATATCTGCCATTTTAGAGCTTATATTCTAACTGGGGGAAATATACAATGGACAAGTACTTATTTAATAATATGTTAGACAGTGAGGCATTTTAATATAGTAAAGAAAGTATATTATAGTTTCTCTTACTGAACTTGCACAGATCTTGAGAGAGAGTTTTGAGGCCGCAAAGTAGGTTTGTGCTAGCTAGCTTTCTATCATACTACCCACCTATCAATACTAGATTTAGGATTCCAAAGGAAGATATCACAGAGAGTCATTTATACATTTACTGAAATTGAAAAATGAAATCAGACTTTTTCTTATAAAAGGCAATTCTGATCAGATTTGATGTTTTTTCAGTGAGGACTAATTTTCCAATTGAGTAGCATGCTGAACATTTTCCATAAATTGATTGAACTATATTTGGAGGGCCAAGATTTATGAGAAAAGGATATATATATATATTTTTTAAAGATTTTATTTTTTCCTTTTTCTCCCCAAAGCCCCTCTGGTACATAGTTGTATATTCTTCGTTGTGGGTCCTTCTAGTTGTGGTATGTGGGACGCTGCCTCAGTGTGGTTTGATGAGCAGTGCCATGTCCGCGCCCAGGATTCGAACCAACGAAACACTGGGTCACCTGCAGCAGAGCGCGCGAACTCAACCACTCGGCCACGGGGCCAGCCCCTGAGAAAAGGATATTTACAGCACACATAAAATATACAATATACCAGAAATTACATCCTTTGCGAATAAAAAATACGAGAGGGCTGGTTTTGAAATTCTTTTAGGGAATGTGAGAGGAAAAAAGTAAAAAAAAAAAAAAAAAAAAAAAAAAAAACGACCTCGAAATTCTGCTTTTGAAAAGTCTCTGCTGCTCTGATCTGCACCAAGCAATGCTCCCCCTAGAGAAAGCTGTGAAGTGCTTTACCATCCCACCCTGCTTGGTTCCCCGCAGCGCAAGGGGACTCCCATCTGGCCTCTCAATTGTTTTCTGTTCAGAATTCTCTGGGCAGCACCTGACATTAGGCTGGGCTAATGTTCTGTCCTTTGAGGGAAGGAGAACAGGCTTTCTCATTATCCCTGCTTGAGGTTTTTTAGTATTTTTTCTAGACATCCTAAGCACTGCAACTGTGTATCACCTACTGGAAAAGGGATACTGGGTTCGTGATGAGTTAAAGATTTAAATTGTCCTCAAGTCACTTACGGTAAATAGTAACGACAGGGCTTATTATTCCTTTTGAGTGAAGAACAATCTAACGCACAGTGTGGTTTAAGGTAATGCCTTGGAAATCGCAAAATATCTTCTTTTAAAAAATTATTTTATTGAGGTCACATTGGCTTATAACATTGTGTGCACATTATTATATTTCAGCTTCTGGATAGACTGCATCATGCTCACTACCAATAGTCTAGTTTTTATCTGTCACCATATATACGTGCCCCTTTCCCCCTTTCTCCCTCCCCCGACTCCCTTCCCCTTCCCCTGTGGTAATCGTCAATCTGTTCCCCTCATCTATGTGTTCGTTTGTTTATCTTCCACGTATGAGTGAAATCATATGGTATTTCTCTTTCTCTGTCTGACTTCATTCACTTAGCGTAATACTCTCATGGCCCATCCGTGTTGTCCCAAATGATACAATTTTGTCTTTTCTATGGCTGAGTAGTAGTCCATTGTGTATCTATATACCACATCTTCTTTCTCCACTCATCCATTGATGGGCACTTGGGTGAACAATGTCGCCATGAACATCGGGGTGCATATCTCTCTTTTTGAATTGATGATTTCAAGTTCCTTGGATAAACACCCACTAGCGGAATAGCTGGATCATATGGTATTTGCACTTTTTAATTTTTTGAGGAGTACCCATACTGTTTTCCACAGTGGCGGCACCAGTTTGCATTACCACCAGCAGGGTATGAGGGTTCCCTTTTCTCCAAATCCTCTCCAACACTTGTTATTTCTTGTCTTTTTAATAATAGCCATTCGGACAGGTATGAGGTGATATCTCATTGCAGTTTTGATTTGCATTTCCCTAATAATTAGTGATGTTGAACATCTTTTCATGTGTCTGTTGTCCGCCTGTATACCTTCTTTGGAAAACAGTCTCTTCATATCCTATGCCCATTTTTTGATCAGGTTGTTTGTTTCTTTGTCGTTGAGTTGTATGTGTTCTTTATATATTTTGTAAATTAACCCCTTGTCAGATATAGGGTTTGCAAATATTTTCTCCCAGTTGGTGGGTTGTCATTTCATTTTGTTGATGGTCTCTTTTGCCATGCAGAAGTCTTTTAGTTTGCTGTAGTCCCATTTGTTTATTTTTTTCTTTTATTTACCCTCCCTGAGTAGACATGGTATTCAAAAAGATACTTCTAAGACCAATGTCAAAGAGCACACTGCCTATGTTTTCTTCTAGGAGTTTTATGGTTTCAGGTCTTCAATTCAAGTCTTTAGTCCATTTTGAGTCAATTTTTGTGTATGGTGTATGATAATGGTCTCCTGTCATTCTTTTGGCTGCCCAGTTTTCCCAACACTGTTTATTGAAGAGCCTTTCCTTTCTCCACTGTATATTCTTGGCTTCTTTGCTGAAGAATGAGAAATCAAGAATACAATCCCAGGTTTCTGTCCGGTGGCCGAATGATTAAGTTCGCACACTCCACTCTGGTGGCCCAGGGTTCGCCCGTTCGGGTCCTGGGCATGGACCTACACACCTCTCCTCAAGCCACGCTGTAGTGATATCCCACATAGAAGGACTAGAATGACTTACAACTATGATATACAACTATGAACTGGGGCTTTGGGGAGAAAAAAAAAAGAGGAAGGGTGGCAGCAGATGTTAGCTCAGGGACAATCTTCCTCACCAAAAAAGCATACCTTTAAAAAAAAATACAATCCCATTTACAATCACAAGAAAAAGAATAAAATAGCTAGGAATTAATGTAACCAAGGAGATGAAAGACCTATACACTGAAAACTATAAGACATTACGGAAAGAAATCAAAGAAGACATAAAGAAATGGAAAGACAATTCTGTACTTACTGATTGAAAGAATAAATAGAGTTAAAATGCTCATATTACCTAAAGTAATCTACAGATTCAATGCGATCCCAATCAGAATCCCAGAGACAGTTTTCATGGAGATAGAACAAAGAATCCTAAAATTTATGTGGGACAACAAAAGACCTCGAAAAGCCAAAGCAATCCTGAGAAAAAAGGATAAAGTTGGAGGTAGCACACTCCCTGGATTCAAAATATACCGCAAAGCTATAGTAATCAGAGCAGTGCGGCACTGGCAGAAAAACAGACACACAGATCAATGGAACAGACTCGAGAGCCCAGAAATAAACCCACATATCTATGGACAGCTAATCTCTCACAAAGTATATTTAAGATCTAGAAACTGGGAAGAACCCCAGATCTCCTGACCCTCAATGCTGATAACTTACAGTCAGTGATAATCATTCTGAGCATCCAAAGCATCCATTTTTCAACACCGCCAAGTGTTCTGCTAAGCCTTAGATATGTGTTATCCAGATGAAACCCCATCAACACCCTTATGAGGTCACATCAATTGCCATTCTCATTTCAAAGATGGATAATGAAATCTTGGAAGAGTTAATGTACCTGGCCAAGGTCGTGTAGCTACTAAGTGGTAAAGCCATAAACCCTGGGATCTAATCTTAAGATATCTGATGCCATTATCCCATCTACCCAAAGACGACATTGTACCGCAAAAATTAAAACAGTCATGGCCGGTCTACTTCTTTACCTGCAATTAGAACATAAGAAAGAAACCTTTCTGAAAGAAAACAGAAAAACAAAACGAAAAAACTAAAGCAAAGCACATAAACCAAAAACTATGATCACATGCTGAGTGCCATGAAGACAAGTAAGACTTGTCTGACAAGGTGACCAGAGATGTGAATTAAGTAAGGAAGCTGGTTACAGGGATATCTGGGGGCAGGCTGTTACAGGAAAAGACAGAAAGGCATGGGATCATGCTTGGTAAGTTAGTGTTAGAGGAGCAAAAAAGAGGTTCCTGTGGCTGGGGAAAAATTCATTTACTCATTCAACAAATATTCAAGTACCCATTGAGCCAGGCACTACTATAGGCACTTAGGATAGCTTAACAAACAATAAACAAGGATTTCTGCCCTGTTGGAATTTATATTTTTCCACTCTGGGAGATGGACAATTAAAAAGAAAACAGCATATGAATAAAGCATATTGTATTCCAAAGGGTGGTAAATAATGTGGAAAAGAAAAAGAAACAAATAGGGAAGAAGCGGAACCAGGAGTGTGGGGTGAGGGTTGGAAACGAACAAATATAAGCTACCCTTGTAATTGATAGGACTCTTATTAGATGGGCGGAAATTTTCTCCTTTGTGCTGCTTTGGTCCGGTGTCCATGTAAACGCTATGCTGGCCTCACTGCCCTGAGGTCAGAACATATTTTTCCTATCTTTGGTGGGGTCTGGACTCCTTGTTTAATGTACCAGAGCAGCAGGGACACGAATATCGGAGAGCCTTTTGTCGTCAAGCGGCCGCTCATGTTTAACACCTCCTGCAGCATAGCCAACGAATTTGAACATTACTTCTCTGGGTTTGAGACCCGGCCCGGTAGAAGCCCTGGCAGGCCAGGGCCCAGGCCGCAAGCAGAGACACTGTGCCTCGCTTTCCACGCAAGGAGATCGAAGCCGTGGAGGGGCGCACGCGGAACCATAATCCTTTCAACCGCTGCGGACTTGGACAGAACTGTGTTCCTCAGGGCGGGTCCGCGAGCCTGGCCCCGCGAGCCTGGCCCCGCCTCCCAGGACAGAGCTGATTGAGTGAAAGGGGGTCACCTGACCTAAGCTGCACCAATCGAAGTCCTCTTCCGGCTAGTTTAACTTTGAGAAGGAACCGTTAAGGAAGGCGCCGGGCGTGACCAGGGTTGGGTCTGGTGTCTGCGAAGCTCGCGAGGGAAGGTCAGGGGCTGCCGCCGCCGAGGTCTTGGATGGCTTCCGTGTTTTTCCCAACTCTTTTTCCAGTTAGGTAAGGTACAACAGTGTCGTTTTCTAGAACTTAAACCTAATAGTGGCCTAAATTACCCAGGGTCGAGGTTTAGGGGTTAATAAACAAGGCAATCCAGCTGGATTGCTCAGTGATCCATTCTCCTCTCCACCCTCTATGCATCCGTCTATCCTCACGTCTTATTCGCTTCAGTTGTACAGCCAATCATTTCATGCTCCCTCTTTAAAATCCCTCAGCCTTTCTCTTCTTAAAAAGAAATTATGTTTCTCCTTTGCATCTTAGTTTTGTTTGCGGTTAGGTTTGAATCCCAGACTTTAAATCGTAAACACTGAAATATATGTATAAAAGTATATTTCTGTTTCTGTTTCATTTCTTTTATACTTAAAAATGCTGTTCTCACCTGAAGACCAAAAAATATTCATCTACATCTTGGAGAGGACTACAGTGTCGTTTCTTACTACAGGCTCTCTAAAGAAGTTGGAATTCATTTTTAAATGGATGATGGTGATAGGAGCATTTTTCCATCTTTCTATCCATCCTTCTAACTATATTTCGGTTGGTTAAACTGTCATTAAACAGTGTCGTTTATAGAATAACCATTCCTGTAACTACTGATTTTGTCTTTTTTAATTCTTTATTTTGAAATAATTTTAGACTTACAGAAAGGTTGCAAAAGATAGTACAGAAAGTCTTCACCCAGATTTCCCTAATGTGGACCTCTTATCTAACCACAGAAAAATCATCAAAACTAGGAGGTTAACGCTGATGCAGTACTATTGACTAACCTAGATACTCTCTTTGAATTTCACCAGTTGTCTCACTAATGTCCTTTTTCTATTCCAGGATATCGCATTGCATTTGGCCATCGTTGCTCCTTAGTCTCCTCCCGGCTGACAGCTCCTCAGTCTTCCTGGGTCTTTCACAACCCTGACGCTTTTGAAGATACTGGTCAGGTACTTCACAGAATGTCAGTTTGGCTTCGTCTGATGTTTTCTTTTGATTAGATTGAAGTCAGACATTTTGGGCAAGATAACCTGTTTTATTCTTCTCCCCTTCACTCCACTAGTGATGGAGGGATTTCCAACCTAGTGTTATGGGTGTGGCTGAACACATCATACCCGACACTGGACACGTGAGATCCATAGCAGTTTATTAGTAACACTGACTCACAGCCTGTGGGAGGAGGACACTATGCACCAGGTGGAGCCTCATGGGTGCCACGCTCTGGAAGCGAGTGAAGAAGCAGGGGCTGTGGGCGGGCAGTCTTTGCAGTAACGAGAGGATGAAGTGACCCTTGGTTCCCCTGGGAGAATGTAATTGGCTTGTCTGCGTAATTCTCTGGGCTGGTGGGGAACTGAAACCTGCTACTCAGGGATGAGCAGGCACAGTGCCTAGTTCCCGTGATAAGGAAGATTCTTTGGCTAAGGAGCCTTATTTGTGCAAGCACAATAAGGAGGAGAACCTGTGGTTAGGCCATTTGAGGCCCTCTGGATTTTCCCCAGATGTTAAGGCATACATGTTATTGGGCCTTAATTTTAGGTCTTATGCCACAATACTGCAAAAGTGATTTTGCTCCCTTCTCTGTGCCTCATGTCAGGGGTATGTGATGTCCTTAGGTTGTATTACTGATGATATTCAGCTTGATCTCTTGATTAAGATGGTGGCAATTATGTTGTTCCATTGTAATGGTACTATTTTCCCATTGGTAAGTGATAAATATCATGTGGGCAATACTTTAAGACCATGAAAATACCGTGTTTCTCCTCAAACTTTTGCTCGCTACTTTTATAATCCATTACCTAATGGTGACTTTCTGTTTTCCTCATTCCTGCTACATTTATTCATTGGAGTTCTCCTGAAAAGCTGTCCTTTCTCCCTCATTCATTTATTTATAGATTTTCAAGTTATTTATAAAAATTATTTTATAAAATGTATTTCAAATTATTTGTATCAGTATTGACTCATGAATAACTATGTTTTACTATGAGTTATAATCAAGTTATATCATTACTGATTTTGTGCCTTGAATCGTTCCATCTTTGGTCATTGGGATTTCCTTTCCGTTGGTTCTGTGTTCTTTTGACGTGACCCTACCCTTTTCTTTTGTATATTTCTTTCCTTACTATAAGATGTTCATGTTCATCTGGTGTTTTTTCCCCCACCGCAGCCCTGGATTCAAACCGCTTCTGCAAGGAGCCCCAGTTCCATTTCTTGGAGAATGACATTTTAGAAACTGATATCTCAATGTGTATTCATTGCTACTGGGGTTTCATTGCTGCTAGGCCGTGTCTATCCACAAAAGTAGGAGATATATTGTATGTGTATACACCCGTGCTTCCAGATACATCTACATTTATTTCTGTACCTACCCATCTGTACAGATATTAAAAGCCAGGAGCTCGTACTGATACTTCTGATTTCAGTCCCTTCCAGCTTTATTTGTAACTTCTTTCTCTTGCCTGGCTCTCATTATCTACAAGATTTACTTCCTGCTGTATACATAAAGTAGTTGCAGAAATGCTAACAATATCCCTGTCAGAAACAGATTTACCAACTTGTATTTGTGTACAGTTCTTTTTGTCTTTAGCCTCAAAAGATGTAATCAGAATGCAGTTTTCCCAGGTTTCTTAGCTTAGCTGTTCTTCCTCACCTCTTCAGTGTGGTTAAGATATTCGTTTGTAATATACTTAGGTTAATTTGTTGGTGTTTGAATTTGAGTTTGGGTTCTCCCCACATCCTGGTAGATTTTAATTGTTTATTTAACTAACGTTACTATGATTCAAAAAGTCAGGGCTATACAAAAACGTCTACTCAAAGAAATGTCACTCTTTCCTCATGCCTTCTGTCCCTTTCCTGTCCCCCACTTCTTTCCACTCCTTTCCCACACTCCCCCGTGGATAACCAATCCCTTTAGTTTCTAGTTTAATCTTTCCTGTATTTATTTCACACAAATGAGCAGATACATGTATTTTTTTTCTATGCCCTTGTTTGTTAAGCGAAGGATAGCATTCCATACATATCCTTGCACTTTTTCTTTTTCACTTAGCGGTGTGCCAGGAAATCACTCCTTATCATTCCATAGAGTTGCTTCATCATTCTTTTTTACAGCTGCTCTGGACTCCATTGTGTGGCTGGGTCACTCACATTCAACCACTCACCTATGTATGGGCATTTAAGTTGTTCTCAACATTTTGCAATTACAAACAGTGCTGCAATGAGTAACCTTGGGCATAAGTATTTTTGTATTGGTGGAAATACATCTTCAAGTTATATTCCCAGTAGTGAGATTATTGGGGCAAAAGTTAAGTACGTATGTTTTTTTGTTGGGTATTTCCAAGTTTCTCTCCAGAACGGTTGCACTGGTTTTTATTCCCACCAGCAATGTGTAAGAGTGACTGTTCCCCCACAGTCTCACTAACGTGTTGCCCTGCTTTTTTAACTTTGGTCGACGTGGTAGGTGAGAAATGGTATCTCGGCATTGTTTTAATATGCGATTGTCTGATTGTGAGAAGTTTTGACTCATCGTGTGTTTCAGGATCGTTTTATATATTTTTTTGTGAATTATCTGTCCATATCTTTTTTCTCAGTTTTCTATCGAATTTTTAGCCCTTTGCCCTTTGATATTTAAGAGTTCTGTATATATTTGGGATATTATCCATTTGTCTCTGGTGTATGCCGTAAATACTTTATCCCAGTTTGTCAGTTGTCTTTTGATTTATTTAATATGTATATTATGATGTGTTTGTCATACACAAGAAATTCTCATGTAGTCAAGTTGATCATTCTTTTCTTTCATTGCCTGTGGAATTTGAGTCACAGTTAGAAAGGCTTTCCCTACACTGAGGTTAAAGAAGAGTTCTGCCATATTTTCTTCGAGACCTTGTTACGGCTTCACTTTTTATGTTTAGATCCCTAACCCATTTGCAGTTTGTTTTTTGTGTATGGTGTGTGATATGGACCTACTTTAATTTTTTGCCAAATGTCTCCATTGTTCCAGCACCGTTTATTAAATGTCCATCTTTGCTCCAGTGCTTTTACATGCCCTTTTATCATATACTAGAATTTCCACATGTACTTGAGTGTATTTCTGGGTTTTCTGTTCTATTCCATTGGGCTACTTGTCTGTTCATGTACCAGAACCACAATGTTGTAAATTACAGAGGCTTTACAGTATGCATTAATGTCTGGTATCAGTACTCCCCTCTCAGAGGTTTTCTTTTTCCCTTATGTTCCGGCTATTCTTGCATGTTTGTTTTTTTTTTTTAATATGAACTTTATATCAACTGGTCTAACTCCATAAAAATGTTTGCTGATGTTTTTGAGATTGTATTAAATTTATGCATTAACTTAGGGAGAATTGACATTTTTGCGGGGAAGGGGGGAAGATTGGCCCTGAGCTAACATCTCTTGCCAGTCTTCCTCTTTTTTGTTTTTCTCCCCAAAGCCCCGGTACATAGTTGTATATCCTAGTTGCAAGTCATTCTAGTTCTTCTGGGTGGGATGGTGCCAGAGCATGGCCTAACGAGCGGTGCGTAGGTCCGCGCCCAGGATCCGAACTGGAGTGCGCGAACTTAACCACTCTGCCATGGGGCTGGTGCCAAGAATTGACGTTTTTTTTAATGCTGAGTTGTTCTCTCCAAGGACAGTGAATGTCTTTCCGTCTATTCAGGGTTCTTCTGTGTCCTTCAGGAGTATTTTTAAAATTTTCCTCATATAGGTGTTCTGATTAAGTTTATTCCTACGCATTTAATCTTCTTTGTTGCTATCGTCTATGGGATTTTCTCTATCAATGTGTTCTCCAAGTGGTTTCTGTGTGTGTCCAAAGACTACTGATTTTTGTATGTTAACTTTATGTCTGTTTTCCTTACTGATTTCTTTGATTCAGTTGATTTGTCATTGTTTCTATAGGGCTTTTCAGATATACTATAATATCATCTGCACAGAGAGATGGCTTTACTTTTTGTTATGCGGTCTTATAAATCTTATGGATTTCTGTAGTCAACTGACTCATACTTATAGTACAAGACTGAATAGGAACGAAATACTGGGCACACTCTCCTTGTCCCCAACCTTAGTGGAAAACCGCTAGTGGTCTCCCATTAAGTAAAATACTGGCATTAGGAATTAATGATATATCTTTTCTCGTGTTAAGAAAGCATCCTCTGATTCATATTTTGTTGAGGTTTTTCTTTTTTCCTTAACATGAATGGGTATTGAATTTTTCCAAAGGTTTGTTCAGCATCTATGGTGGTAATCATGTGATATTTGACCTTAACTCTATTACCGTGGTGAATGATATCAATGGAATTCCTAACGTAGAACCAACCTTTTATTAATGGGATAAATCTCACTTGGTCACAGTATATTAATTTCTAAATGTATTGTTGGGTGTTTGCTAATATTTTATTTAGTATTTTTGTATCTACACTTGACCGGCCAGTGTCATACTTGCTTCATAAAGGGAGTTAGGAAATTTTCCCTCCTTTTTAATACTCTTGAATAATTTATAGAGCATTGGTGGTATCCGATCTTTGATGATTTACCAGCATTCACCTGTAAAACCATCCGAGTGAGATGCGTCTTGGGGGTAATTCCTTAATAACTTACTTTATTTTTTCTATGAAAATTGGCTAATTTCAGCTTTCTAACACTAGAAGTAGAATTGTGGCCATGTGTATTTCTCCAGGAAATTATCTACTTCGTGTAGATTTTCAAATTTATTTGCATAGAGGTTTGCAAACTAATCTCTTTTATTTTCTTTTCTCTGTTTGAATGGTTATCTTTTGTCATTTATTACTTTGTGTATTTGTGATCTCTTTCTTCCTTTATCAAGCTAGCTAGTGGCTTGTCTATTTTAAAAAACAAGATTTTCATTTGTTTCTCTATCCTATATCTCCTTCATTTCTGCTTATATATTTATTATTTCTTTCCCCTGCTTTACTTCGTTCTTTTTCTTTTTCAGTTTTCTGAGGCCATACTTTAATTCATTTATTTTCCTTCTTTCATTTTTACTCATAGAAGTATTTAGTACTCTGATTTTGCCTCTGATCACCGATTTAAATGTATCCCATAGATTCTGATGTGTAGCTTTTCATTCTTTTAAAAAAATTTCTACAGCTGCAGTTTGTGTCTCCTCTTTAACTCAACATTTTTTGGCAGAGGCTTTTAAAAACTTTCCAGGTAGAAAGGCCTTTCCTTTTTCGGTCTGTGTTAGTAATGTTAACTTTTTTTGCATTGTGATTACAGAGGATTGTTTGTGATATTTCTACTTGATGGAAATTAATGAGGTCATTTCTGTGTGACAATTATGATCGATTTTTGCCAAGAAAATGTATTCTCTAGTTTCAGAATGTCTGTGTGTGTGTGTGTGTGTGTGTGTAGTTTGCCTTATTGATTATGTTCTTTAGATTTTCTATATCCCTAGTCTTCTTTTATATCACTTAATCTGTCTTGTACCGAGATTGGTGTACTCCTACAATTCCCGTGTTTTTATCTAAATCTCCTTGCCCTTTTGCTTTAGAGAGGTGGGTGCTGTGTTATTTGGTGCGTAGATATTCCTAGGTGTTATATCTTCCTTGTGAATCTTGGCTTTTATCGTTAAGACATGTTCTTTGTCCTGTTTAATGCTTTTTTAAAAATCATCCTTAACCCCCTGTTTTCTTAACACTTTACTATGTGGTCCATTCGTTGTGTTTTTTGTCCCCAGTGTCATTTAACACTCGCCTACTGAGCTATGACAAAAATTTTATTCTGTTTTCTTCTACTCCTCTCCTTTCTCTCATTTTTAGTGGTGCAATTTATGTTTTTTTCACAACATAAAGCATTTGTACGTTAGTCTTCCTCCCTTTCCTCCACCTTGATTTTAGTATTAGGTGTAAAATGCTCACCATCAGATATTTTGGTGAAGTTTTTCTGTCATTGCATGGGGGATCACAATCCCGGTTCATCTTTCAGATTACCTAGCAAACGTTCTGTAAAGAAACAGACAGAAAATATTTTAGGTTTGTGGGCCACAGTGCCTCTGTCACAACTACTCAACTTTGCCATTGTAGTGCAAAAGCATCCATGCACAGTATGTAAATGATTGGTCACGGTTTTGTTCCAATAAAACTATATTTACAAAATCAAGGAGTGGACTAGATTTGGCACAATGGGCCACAGTTTGCAGACCACTGCTCTAGTAGATTCCTCAGGCAGGGCTGAGGCGTACAGAATTTCCTAAGTTCCTCTGTGTTGAAAAACTGTTTTTCTGTAGGCTGTGATATTTGAGGCACAGCCCAGCTGGATATAAAACCTTTACTTCAGACTTTCTTTTTAGTCCATTTCTCTTTTTAGATTTTTACAAATATTCTGATTCCAGGTAGGTTTCATATCCTCGAATGCTTGCTTGAGTATAATTAATTCTGTTTGGAGTGTTGACTTACAGTCTCCTGCTTTGTGGTTGTTAAATATGTGTGAAATTTTGCTTCCTTGTCCTTTTTTTTTTGCCATGTTTTTCTGTGGTATTCCCCTTCCTTTTGTTCGTTTGTATGAAATTGGGTTGTTTCAGGAGATTCCTAGTTTAATGATGTCATTTCCTGCCAGTATAGCAAAGTCCAGTTCTTTTATTCATTGTTTTGGGTTGTTTTGGTGATGGAGGGAGAAGTTGTGAGTGCTCTGATTTTGTGGCTCTCTTAGTCTTGCAAGATCCTTAATTTTTCCTTTTTGTTTCCTTTCCCCATCATTACCTAAATGCCGAAAGATACTTCTCCCTTCCTCTTTGCCTTTATTCTTTCCTAGAAGTTATGTCTTTCAAAGACTGCACCTTAAATCATCCCTACCCCTTTCAGTGTTCCTATTTTGGAGTCCCTTCCCTGTAGTCCCTGCTCTCATCTTCCAAGACACCTTTTTAATATTTTCAGACTTATTCCGTGCTTAGTCATTCTGCTGTAGTTTTAGATCAGCTTTAAGCCCCTCACCATCTTCCTCACTCTGCGGGTCTTGTGGCTTTTCTTGGTTTGTCTTTGCTTTGCCACAGAGCCTAGTGATGGGGATGTGACAGATTGTATGCCAGGAATTCATGATTTTTCTTTTTTTCCTCACATTTATTTTTAACTTTTGGCATTCTCTCCATTTTAAAGCAATGATGAGGGTGTGGATTTTATGTAGGTTTACATTTTCCTTCTTCTTGGTTTGTAGTCTTTGGGGAGGAAATGTTGGGAGGAAGGCAGCTAGGTGGTCAACGTTGTCTTCTGCTAGCTTACCTCTGATTTCTCATGGCATTTTATCTTACGTAAATTTATGTATGTGTGTATGTGTATGCACATATATGCTTAGGCACACACACAAGTCTATTTTTATAGTAGAGGTCATCTGAGGTGGCCGTCTGATTCACTATATATTTATTCGATAAATATTTTGTCCATTGCTAACCTTGGAGGCAAACAGATTGTAGGTGTCTTCTCGGGATTTCTAAATATTCTGCACCCCGAAGCAGGTTTACGAAGATGCACCAAAAGGCCACAGCCACACTGCTCGAGCTTGCTGCAAGGAGTCTGCTGAGTAATGAGCCTGCAGCTATCCGGGCCCTGGAAGAACTCCCAAGAGACCTCTTTGTTCCATTGTTCATTGCTGCCTTCTTGGGTGGGCATAAGAAGATACTAACGGCAATGGTGAGGGTTTGGCCCTTTCGCTGTCTCCATGTTGGGACCTTGAGTGTACGAGAGTCATACTACGAAATCGTGGAAGCCGTGATTGATGGTCTGCAGATCCCCCCTGTCCGGAGCCCTTCCTCTTGGTAAGACTATAGCTGATAGGGACATTGTGAGTCAGCAGGAGGGTATGCTGGAGCCTGGGGCAGGGGAATACCTAACAGTCTCCCGAAAGTAGCCAATGGTGAATGCTGAGGATCTCTGTGGGCCTATTGTTCCAACACTTGGGGTCACCTTAGGGACTCCAGTGTCTTACAGAGTTGATTATAGAATAGAGGTGATTGAGGATACTGTGGTTGGATTTACCTCCTGAGTAAGAAGAAGGACATGGGTATTGAGACTGTGGAGGACCAGAGGTGAAGAAAGTGTGGGAAAAAGAATAAAAGATGCTAAATTTGTGTGGAAAGAACTTCTTGGTGAATGGTATGTGGAATGACAACTGGGGATAAAGAGTTCCTTCCTGCTTCCCATCATTGAACTTGCTGGATGATATTCAAGTTGTCTACCTCTCATGTGTTCTGTCTCCTCCTCTCCTTACAGGGGGCCAAAACTGAGGATCCTAGATTTAAGGCAGGACCTGGACTGTGAGACAACATGCTTGGAGACCGGGACCACATTCCCTTTCTGTTTTCAGTGTTGTATTTATTCTCGTCACTCTATCCTTAAACTAGAAGAAGCCCGGCATAGTGTCAGGTGCCTTGGAATTGTTAATTCAGAGTCTGAGCTTCAGTCAGCCCAGGAACCCATGGAATTGTTAGTGGACCTTTCCCTCAGTGATACCTTGAGAGCAAAGCAATTTCTTTCTTTCCTTCGGAGTAAGGTTGAGCAGAGCGTTGGGTCCTTGCACCTCTGCTGCAGAGATTTGCAGATTGATAAAATGTCTGCCCACAGAAGTATCCTGCAGTTTCTGGATCTGGGATGCGTTGATCACCTGGATGTGGGTGAGGCAGATCTGAGTGAAGTCACCACCCTTTTGGCTCGGACGATCCACCTGGACAGCCTTAGTCTGTATAACATCGCCTTTAAATCTTGTCAGAGGAAAAACTTCAGAACTTTTCTCAACCAGCTTGGGCGGCTGGAGAACCTCCAGAAGCTCATCTTGTCTTTCTTCCACCTCACAGATCAACTGCACAAACTGCTCAGGTGAGGGAGTGGGAAGGAACCTGGGTTCCCTGAACCACCCCATGGTTAAAAGAGGAGAAGAGACCATGCTTGGATATTCCTGAGCTCCTTGTCACCTATTTCTCCTTCCACCTCAGCAGGGGCACTGCTGGGAGTTTGAAACTGGCCAGGCTAGAGAGGGGTACCTCATGGTGAGGGGAAAGACAAGATTAGAAAAGGAAGTCGTGCTCATCCTTTCATTCAGTCAGTCACTCAGTCGACCATGTGCGGACACTGTGATAAGTCTGTGAATGTACTGGTGAAGAAGACTCAGTCCTTCTGCTGTTGGAGTTTACAGCTCTCTAGAGAGGAAGGGGAGGCATTCAGATGGAGAAACGCTCTATGCTGTAGCGCCGATGCACATCCCCATGGACTGGCCACAGTAGCTAACACTGCCCACTCGCTTTGCTCCTGTATTTTCCCCAAGGCTTAGACCCTGAATGGAGAACTTGTCATCTGGGAACTAGTCAAAGGGAACCCACAGTTGGCTGCTTTCCCAGACCCATCCCCACTAAATAAGTGAACAGGATTCACCATGGATTAGGTCATAAATCCTAAGTGCATCCAATTTTTTTCACTTAATCTTTTCCACAACCCTGTATAATAATTACCTTTATACACATTTTAAAGCTTAAAAACCTGTATTATCTCAGAGTGGAAAAGTAACTTCCTCAGCATCACAAGTCTCTTAAGTCTGATTTCCAAGCCCACATGATTAACCACTGTTGCAAAATATGTGCAAATTAGTTTATTCTAGAGCCTTAGGTACGTTTCATTCAGGGCTGGCTGCCCTGCTCCAATCCTCATTCTTCTGAAATAACCTTTCTTTTTTCTCTGTATAGAGTTCTGCCGCCTCAGTTGGATACATTGTGTCTACCTCTCTGTGGCCTGTCTGACAGAGATGTCACTGTCCTGTCCCAGAGCTCTCAGGCCACCCACCTAAGGCTGTTGAATCTCAGTGACAACCAGATATTCTCGGAAGATTATGAGCCCTTCCAGACTCTGCTGGAGAAGGTCTCAGGCACCCTGCAGCATCTGGAGATGAGTAATTGCCTGATAACTGACTCTGCTCTCTCTGCTGTCCTCCCAGCCCTGAGCCAATGTTCCCATCTCCGTGTCCTTAGCTTTGCCTTCAACCCCATTACGATGCCTGTGCTCACGAGCCTTCTGCAGCACTTGGCATCCTTGATGGAGCTGAAGCATGTAGTTTATCCTGTGCCTGTCCATTGCTATGAACAGTGGAATTTTCGTGGCACTTTGGACCCACGGAAACTTGCCGAAGTGCAGGCCCAGGTGAAGGCAATGCTGCAGGCGGTACAGCGGGACGACATGACCTGGACCACTTGTGCTGAGTGATTTCCACAGTACAAGGAGCTGTTTCAACACTCAAGTGTGGCCATTCAAGCACTCACTGTTTTTCCTGAAGCCCAAGTTTGTGGAGACACGTATATAAAATTCTACTGTTCCAGGAAACCGGGGATAGGAAGGTTGACTGAGTAGTGGACCTCTATAAAAGAGGAACTCTGAAAAAAAATAGAGGAATTTGAAAGGCCCTGTGGATCTCTTGCCCCTGGCCCTCGACATCCTCTTCTGGTGACTAACCCCAGCGTTGGGTATGTGACGTAAGGTAACCTGGTCATGGTACATCACCTCCCTGTCCACACTGATTGGCCCGTTTATCCACTTAGGGGCACTTGACACAAGTCAGATCAATTGGAACTCTTCCTGGATGTGGTAGCGGTTGAAGCCGATAACTTTGCCCTCTAGGGTTCTGCAAACATCTTGTAGTTATGATCGCCTTAGGTTGCTTATGAGAAACCAAATGCAAGTAAAAGGAAACAAACTTTGCCCACTACCTACTGGTGTCTTCATCAACCTGTGGCTGCCCGCTTTCTCAGGTCTCAGACCCCTGGCTCAGTTATTCCTTATCTCACATACATTCGCTGAGTATCTGTTCCGATGTAGATACTGTTTCACGTGCTAAGAAAAATAAAGTCCCTGATCTCAAACCACTCACAGTACACATGTTCCTGTGATTTTTCAGTTTCTCCACTCTTTCTTAGGGCATTTAGGAAAATTATTTCTTCCCCCAAACTCCAGCTTCTTTTTGCTTTTTCCGTTACATACTGTGCTCAATCCATGCTGGCCTCTTGATGCTGTTGGATAGCTGCTCAACCCTCAGGTCATGGCTTAAATGTTTACCTCCTCAGATAGATTTTCTCTTACTTCCTTACTTAAGTAGCTTTACTCTGCTGTTGCTCTCTCTTAATGTACCATGTACGTTTCCTTCATGGTCTACACCATTCCTTATGGATTTGCTCCCTCTGCTCTTCCACTAGAGTTGCACTGTTCCGTGTGGGACACACTAGCCATATGTGACTACTGAGCACTAGAAGTGGGGCTACTCTGAAATGTCATGTACTCTTAAGTGTTAAGTGCACGCTGTACATCCCAGGCTTAGTAAGAAACAAACGAAGTAGAATCCCTGGTAATTTATTTACATTGTTTACATGTTGAAGTGATGACGTACTGCATGTCAAAGACAGTAAAGAAGAAAGAATGTAAATGAAGTTGCTTATGTTGTTTACGTGTTGAAACGATAGCACTGCATTTCGAAGACTTTTAAGGAAAAAACGTTAAAATAACTAATTAATGATCTGTTTGTATGTTTACATGTCAAAATGATAAAACATTGCATTTCAAAGACCTATTGGGAAAAAAGAATGTAAAATTAATTGATAGTTTGTTCCTATTGCTTACGTGTTGAAATGATAACGTACTGAGTTTCAATGACTTAGTACCCAAAAAAGAAGGGAAAATAATTAATAGTTTGTATATTGTATTTTCCTGTTTAAATGGAAACAGACTGCATTTTAAAGACTTAGTGTGCGAGAAGAACGTAAAAGTAATTAATGATATGTTTATATTGTTTCCATGTTGAAATGATAACACACTCATTTCAATGACTCAGGAAACAAATAATTTAAAATTATTTTTTCTTATTGCTTACACCTTGCAGTGGTAACAAACTACATTTCAAAGACTTAGAGAAAAGGATGTAAAAAGTAATTATTCATTAATGTAGTTAATAATTTGTTCTTATTTCCATTTTGTGATAACACACTGCATTTCTGACTTAGAAAGACAAACGTTAAAATAAGTAATAAATGAATTGTGTATGTTGTTTCTTTGTTGAAATGATAACACATGGCATTATTGTGTTTTGTTGAAACGATAGCACAAAGGCTCTGTAAGAAAAAAAGAATGCAGAATTGATCATCTGTTCATATTGCTTACACGTTGAAAGAATGCACTGTGTTTCAAAGACTTACTAAAAAGTATAAAATTAATTTACTTATATTGTTTCCATGCTGAAATTATAATTTGCTTTTACTTTTGTGTTAAATAAAATAACTATTACAATTAAATTCACCTGTTGCATTTGACGTTTCCTTTTGGTTTTTATTTATTTATTTATTTTTGATGTGGCTCATTTTATGTTTCTGTTGGACAACATGGCGCTAGACCGCTAGCTCCATGCAGGCAGAGGCTGTTTCTGTTTAGTTTCTGTATTAATCACGCCCTTTTATTTTCTGTATTTTGTGATGTTTTGACATCTGGGGACTTGTTGACACTGGAGAGACTGCCCCTCCCAAGGCTAGGGAATTCCTAGAGATAGTAAACTGCTTGCCTGTGAGCAGGCCTTTCTCATGCACACCAACCCAGACAGAACCCTGACCCCCCAATCACTTTCTTCATGGGCTCTCCCAGGGCTCTTACCCTCTGGGCTACTATTCCCCTGCCCTTATCACCCCACGCACAGGTACCAGACCACCAGGGACAAGCCATATGCCCCAGTGCCCGCTGAAAATACTCAAACTAGCTAATCCTAAACCTATCGAACCTGCCTTGCCTTTTCTTTCCCTTAGAAACCACAATAGAGGTGAAAACTTCTATAGCACTAAGCAGAGGAGTGATTACTAACATTATTGGTGCATTGTTGACAACATGAATGACATGATTAGACATTTTTTTTGCAAGATTGGTGGTTCCCAATTCTTTGCTTTCAGCAGATTGGAAGAATGATCTAAATGATTTGTCAGATAGAGGATCATTAAAAATAACTTTGGATGGTGGGAATGCAAACTGGTGCAGCCACTATGGAAAACAGCATGGAGATTTCTCAAAAAATTAAAAATAGAAATACCATATGACCCAGCCATCCCACTACTGGGTATCTATCCAAAGACCTTGAAATTGGCAATTCCAAAAGTCCCGTGCACCCATATGTTCATCGCAGCATTATTTACAATAGCCAAGACGTGGAAGCAACCTAAGTGACCAGCAACTGATGATTGGATAAAGAAGATATGGTGTATATATATATACAGTGGAATACTACTCAGCCATAAAAAAGGATAAAATTGTCCCATTCACAACAACATGGATGGACCTTGAGGGTATTATGTTAAGTGAAGTAAGCCAGATAGAGAAAGACGAACTCTGTATGACTCCACTCATAGGTGGAAGTTAAACATGTATACAAAGAGAACTGATTGGTGGTTACCAGGGGAAAGAGGGGGTGGGGGGAGGGCACAAAGGGTGAAGTGGTGCACCTGCAACATGACTGACAATAACGTACAACTGAAATTCCACAAGGTTGTAAACTACCACAATCTTAATAAAAAGTAAAAAAAAAAAAAAACTTTGGAAGATATCGTAAGACATTCAAAGAACTGACTGCTATTTTTACACAGAAGTCCTCTATTACTATTTGTTAGGGTCACAAACACAGACTGACAGAAGCCCAGGAATTCATTTTGTTTCCTGTGGGAGGCCTGATTACTTAGAACTCATTTTTAAAAGCACATTTCGTTGGGTAACTAGAACTGCTGCATTACTTCCCATTAAAGCAATAAAGTAGAGTAAGAGAGTCTCAAAGAGAAGGAAGCTTCAGAGTGAGGAGTTCCACTTTCGTGTAAGCTGCAGAAAGCTGGAAAGAGCATCATTCCCACCCTATCAAGGAGAAAAAGCCAAAGAAGCTGCACATTCATTTTACTTGACCCCATCAGAGAGCTGAAGTCATTATAGGGCAACCAAGTAGACTGAATTCCAAGGAGGGTCAGGTCTCTCCAGGAAAAGACTGGGTGCATGGGCTTTTGACACAACACAGGAAGAAGGAACACTAGCCACCTATACAAATAGGCTAAAAGAACTTAGCTAACATTTTTAATGAATTACTAAAGATCAAGGGTTAGCTCGTTTGACAGTATAAAACCCCTGAGAGCGCCAGACAGAAAGGGAGTTCACAGTCATTTGCAAGCTCTCACCCATGCACCTCTACTTGGTACCCGCAAGAGAGATTGTGAACAGGGTAGGAGATCACAGAGAGCCCTCCTGAGTGGTGCAAGCTTGCTGGAGAGGATAAGCCATTGCTGCAGAAAAATCACGAATCTTCAACCCCTGTCCATACCCTTCTCTCATGTGAATCAAAAGCATTAAGCAAACTTTATCACCAACACGTCACAGGTAAAAACACATCATTGTCATGGGAAAGGCAGAAGAAAAGAACCCTCTACCATTAGATGAGATGCAGGAAAAAGGCCAGGGCTCATTATCGTTTACCAATAACATTAGAAATTTCCTACCACCGAGGAGGCGGAGGAGGGAAACACTCTTCTGCACAGTCAATCGCAAATACAAGGCAGAGTTAGGCTACCACACGGGGGAGAGATGGGAATGCTGAGAGGGCCCAACCCCGGGAACACAGGCACATAGGGCCTGCTTGAGACTGAGCTTGGGCGAGATGTCAGCAAGACGGCAGAGTAGGAGATCCCAGACTCCATTCTCCTATAAAAGCAACAATTAGACAGCTATCCACGAGCCAACATAGCTCTGGGAGAACTCAGGAGTCCACTTAAGGAGCTGCAGCAACATGCTGGGGCAACAAACCTGAGAATAACCACACGCAAAGGGTAGGAAGAACAGTTTCATTTTGCCTGCATCATCTCATCCCCCAGAGCAGTGCTGCTCAGTGTCGAGAGGGAACTCCCCAGCCAGAGAGCTCCCTTCGCAGGGAAAAGAAGAGCAGGTTGAACGACCAGCTTCCCCAGCCTTTCAGGGCACTGCATGAGGGATCTGCTTCAGTTTGACCCCACCCAGGTCGCTGGGAAGACCGGCAGAGTGAGATGTCTGGAGACATCTAGGAATAAAGAAGGGCAGGGGCTATTGGTATCAGCCATGTGGCAGGGGAGGACACAGTCCCCAGTGGCCTGCTCTGCAGAGGACCCCAGCCGCCTTCACCACTGAGGACCTCAACAGCCCCCAGAGACCCTCCATACCTTTCACCACTGAGGACCCTGAAGTGTTAGCTCTTGCTAACATTCAAAATTCAGCCACACTTTCCATACGCTAACCACAAACTATCTGTAACAGGGAACAATCCCATTTACAACAGCATCAAAAAGAACAAAACACTTAGAAAAAATATTAACCGAGGAGGTGAAAGATCTGTACACTGAAAACTACAAAACATTGATGAAAGATATTGAGGAAGACACGAATAAATGGAAAAACATCCCATGTTCACAGATTGAAAGAAAAATATCGTTTAAAGGTCGGTTCTGCCCAAAGCAATCTACAGGTTCAATGCAATCCCTATCACAATTCCAACGGCATTTTTCACAGAAATACAAAGACAATGCTCAAACTTGTATGGAACCACAAGATTCCAAATAGCTAAAGCAATCTTGAGCAAGAAGAACAAAACTGGAGTCATCAAACTTCCTGATTACAAATTATATTACAAAACTATAGTGATCAAAACAGTATGGCACTGGCATAAAAACAGAAACACAGACCAACGGTACAGAATTGAGAGTCCAGAAACACACACGCATATAAGGTCAACTAATTTTCAACGAAGGGCCAAAAACACACAACGGGGAAAAGATAATCTCTTCAGTAAATAGTGTTGTTAAAAGTGGATATCCACATGCAAAGAATGAAATTGGACCCTTATCTTGGGCACCATACACAAAAATCAACTCAAAATGGATTAAAGACTTAAGCATAAGCCCTCAAACTGTAAAATTCCTAGAAGAAAACACACGGGAAAACCTCCTTGACGGTGGTCTTGGCAATGATTTTTTTCACTTGACAGCAAAGGCACAGGCAACAACAGCAAAAATAAACAAATGGGACTACATCAAACTAAAAAGCTTCTGCACAGCAAAGGAAAGAATTAACAAAATGGAAAGGCAGCCTGCAGAATGGGAGAAAATATTTGCAAACCATTTATCTGATAAGAGGTTGACATCCAAAATTTGTAAAGAACGTACAAGTCAACAGCAAAAAGCCCCAAATAACCTAAGTTTTTTTAACATTTTTAAGGGCAAAGGACCAGAACAGACTTTTCTTTTAAAGAAGACATACAAATGGCCCACAGGTGCACGAAAAGGTCCTCACCTCATCAGGGAACAGCAAGTCAAAACCACAATGAGATATCACCTCATGCCTGTTAGAATGACTTTTATGAAAATAACTAGAGACAGCAAGTTTTGCTGAGGATGTGGAGAAAAGGGAACCCTAATACACCGTTGGTGGGAATGTAAATTGGTACAGCCATTGTGGGAAACAGTACGGAAGTTTCTTTAAGATTTAAAAATACAACTATCGTATGATCCAGCAAATCCACTTCTGGACATATTTCCGCAACTGACGAAATCAGTACCTGAACATCTGCATTCCCACGTTCACTGCAGCATTATTCACGGCACCCTAACTGGAAACAACCTAAGGGTCCATTGACAGATGAATGGATAAAGAAAATGTGATAGACATACGAACATTATAAAGCCTTTTAAAAGAAGGAAATGCTGTCATTTGTGACAACATGGATGAACTTGGAAGACATTTTGCAGAAAGACAAATACTGTATGATCTCACTTATATGTAGAATCTAAAAACAAATTAAACTCATTCTTGGTAAAATCTTATATGCAGAACCTTTAAAAAAAATTGGACCCATTCTACTCTGGTAATGGCGGTTATGAGAGGCTCGGCGTTTGGGTGAAGCGGGGCGATATCAGTCAAAGGGTACAAACTTTCAGTTATAAGATGAATAAGTTCTGGAGACCTGATGTACAGGATGGTGACTACAGTTGTAAATAATGTATTGTATACTTGTAATTTGCTAAGAGAGTAAATCTCTAGTGTTCTCACCACAAAAAAAAAAAAAAAAAAAAGGTTAACTGAGAGCCGACTGATACGTAAATTAGCTTGGTTGTAGTAATCATTTCACAGTGTATACATATATCAAAACATCATGTTGTACACCTTAAATATGTACAATTTTTGTTTGTCCATCTCACCTCAGCAAAGCTGGGGAAAAAGTCTGAGCCTGGACCAAGAGCATGGAGGAAAACCCTGCCTACTACCATCGGGCTACAGGCACCACATGAAAAGCGACACAAGTTTCCTCCTGGGGGAGGTGTGAGAGTGAGGAAACAGACCCTGTCTGTGGTGCAGGCATACAGGGATGGCTGAAAGTGGAAGATGGAGGGGGAACACTGAAAAAGCAACAACAACAAACCAACCTGTGTCACCCAATCAAGCCCGTAAGAACAAAGTAACACTAGAGGAATCTGAAGGCTGTGGTGCACCAAAGATAATCGCGTCATCAACAAAAGCAAAACCCAGCTCAACTCCTGATTACCTTTTGACTCTCAACTATAATATAAGCAAATAATAATGGTGTTAGGCGGCAACTCTCCATGAGCTTCTCACATGTCTGCCTGTTTTTCTGTACCGGGCTATATTTTCCAGGACTTTGACTTTTAGGGAACCGTCTTAGAAGGCACTTAGACAATGTTTCGCTCCAGGGCAGAGGACAGATTCTTTTGCTGACCAGGTTAATGAAGACCAGGACTCCCCCTGCGGGAATGGTTAGGCATGATTGCTAGCCGTCCCATTATAAAAGATTGGGTTTTCCTGATCTCAGGATTCCTCATCTGTGATGCAAACCCACTGTGTGCACAGTTTTCACCTGGGCTACTCAGCGTCAGCTGTGTGGGATTTGGGGGAGGAAACAGCACAAACATACAGCTCATGCTTGCTGCTGTTCTGTGAGCAATAAATTCCTTCTCCTCTGACCCAGAAGTCTTGTCACCGAAAGTTCGGTCCCTGAACCTGATGCCAATCCAAGTAACGAGAACAGCGTCTTGAGTGGAAGAGGAAAGTTGCCAGGGTCCCGCCCCGGCGGAGTCCAGGTTCCTGAGGGATGGACGGCGTCGGCGCAATGAGGGGAAAATAAAGGGGACGTGAGACTTGGGTTGGTGTTAGCAAGTCCGACTTTACGGTGCACAAGTGTCGTTTATATATTTTTCAGGATTAGTACAGAAATGGTTCTACAAATATTCTCAGAGAGATAAGGAAGTAAAAAAACGAGCACAAGAATATTTATTAGCATTCTATTCTATAGAGCATAAGGTTAATGGTAGTCTTCTCCGCAATTAACTAGTGTTTGTTGTCTCTAAGCAAAAAGAGATAGGTACCTAGGCATCTGTTGTAATTCATGGTAAAGTTAAATCACAGAGAGAAGGTCCAGGCCTCCGGACAGGACAGCAGTCCGTCTGGTTACATCCTGGTGGAGCCATCCCTGCCTCCCTCAATCATTTACGCCATTAGTGTAGATGGTTAATGGGAACAAAAGGCGACTCCAGGGTGTCTTATCCCCAGGGCTATCTGCATTCTCAGCGGGCAGTTAAACATCTTTACTTTTTCGTGCCCTTTAGGGGGTGGAAGCATTCCTTTGTCTTTTTGATTGTGGAGCTAACAGTCCCTTAAGCACACTGCCGTAGAAAGTATCACTTTGTTAGTAAAGTAAAGGGCTGAAAAGCTAAGCTAAACTATATATCTTCAAGAATAAAAAACAGAAAAAAGTATAGACATAACCTTGCTAGAAAGCATGCATATAATTCAGAAAATATCAGGGGTGTCGGCCGGCCATTCTTCACCGAGGGGCATCCCTGCACCCCTCGGCCCTTCTACTCATCAATTATTTATTATTTATTGCTTTTAGGAGAAAACCTCTAAAACATTTTAACAGAAAGCAGAAGGTCAAGAATAATATATAGATACTTCTTGATCATCCAATTAACCAACAAACTTAGAAGGACGATGCATATATATTTAGACAAAGAACTGGAGGGAGAAGGAAACATTAACCAGACAGAGGCCATAAACCTAATTCGACATCTTATCTGGGCAGGATTCCTTTCTGATTGTCTCAAATGGGACTGTGTGCTCCTCCAATAATTAACTGAAAAATATCTTGAAAGTTACCTGCAGGTGGTCACATTCTCTTACTATATCTAATTTTCCCAGGAGGTAGTGCCTCCCAAGCAGCCACCCAAAGGAGTGAAAACTGGAGGTTAAGAAAGGAAAAGGAATGAAGGGCAATTAGAAGCAGCACAGGTTTCAGAACTATGTGAGGGGCTGGCCGGTTATTCTTCACCAAGGGGCGACCCTGCACCCCTAGGCGTTAATCGGCTGGACCCTGTCAAACAGCCGAACAAATGATGTAGCCACGGCTCCCAGCAGAAAGTCTTTACTGTGCCAGGCACAGGGAGCAAAGCAAGGGCTCATGTCTCAAAATTGCTAGCTCCCCGATAAGGAACGGGTAGGGATTTTTATTTGGGATTTTGGGTATGGGAGGAGGCGCATGTAGCTGTGCAGCCCAGCATTTTCCCACCAGCCTGCGTTTGGCCTTGAGAGGCTGCTTGTAGCTAGGTGGGGGGCGTGGGGCTGGTGAGATAGGAGGATGGCAGGTGGGCTGGGCATCCTTTGCCGCCTTCTTGTCTTCCTGTTTGAGGAGGGTTCCAGCGCCAGGAGTCGAGGAGTTGAGGTCTGGGAAGCCTCCGCCCTTTGATATTCTTGAGACAGCAGCTTTCCTGGCAGACTTCAAGGGCACATGATTAGCTAAACTTTAGTGTGCCTCCAACTCCAGGCCACCTGGACTGTTAACAATTTGTAACTCCTATTTAGTTGCAGAGCTCAAGGAGTCAAAGGTTAAGGAAACAGGTATTTACATATAAGTGGAGCTAGAGAAGCAGGAAAGGGGGTGGTAGGTTTCTAACCCCATATATGCTGGGTTCAGTGTAGGGGAACTGATATCAGGGCTGGTGGTAAGAGCCTGTAACAGTCTCATGTCTTCTCCAGCATCTATGAAACCATGGCAGGCTAACTTTTAACTTGCAAGTAGAGCAAAATCACACACCCTTCATAGTTCTTGAAAGTTTGGATGACAGCAGTAGGATGTTGACAAAGAAGAAATGACAAGGGCTTTTGTCCTGGGTTAGAGGATACAAGAAAGCTCCCCAGGATCTGGTATCAAATGTTCTCATCCCGGGTGGCGCGTGAGGGTGCTTAAAGGTCCCCAACTGTCCTGCCTGTTAATGAATGCTTAGAGACAGAGTGGTAAGAGGTAGGGTTGGAACAAGCTGCAATGAGTGGTTCTTTGCTTGATGCTCACTCCCCTCCGTAGGAGAGGAGGAAAGGATGTTGCCATGATAAGAGGGCAGCAAGCCCTGCAGCCCCACTCAAAAGGCAACATGGCTGTCACTGCTGAATCAAGGGGCCCCCAAGATAAGTTAGATAGTGTCAATAAGAAGATAGAAGAACTTTGGGTGGAACGAAAAGCGAATTACATTTAGCTGAGCTTGGCCCACCACAGGACAGCTGAAAGTGAAAATAAATGCAAAGCCTTTCTTACTGGTGGGATGCTTACTCACGCTTCCATGTCACGTGTTCGCCACTCTCCATCTACCCTAATCTCAGCAACTTTAATGAAAACTCTGCTTGTACTGAGAAATTTGGGGGAAAGGAAGGGACTCAAACTTTGTTTTAACGTGGCAGAATGTACGTGACATAAAGTTTGCAATTTTAACCATTTTCTAGTGTATAGTTCAGTGGCATTAAAAACATTCACATTGTGGTGAAACCATCACCACTGATGCGGGGTCGGTGAGCCGAGGAATCGAAAGAAAGATTTCTTAGACTCTCAAGATGTGGCAGTAGTGCTCTTTTATTTAGAGAATAGTATAGAATAGCATGGGGACAGGACCCATGGGCAGTCAGAGCTTCTGCTGCCGCTGCTTCTGCTGCCCCCGCTGGCATGGGGACAGGACCCATGGGCAGGCAGAGCTGGTGCGTGGGGACAGGACCCACGGGCAGTCAGAGCTCCTGCTGCTGCCCCGAGTTGAGGGTTAGGGTTAAATTTAAGGCATGGGTATGTGAGTCATCTCTTTACAAGACAAAGGAAAAAAAGTTAAAATGGTACCAGTGCCGGTAGGGTCCGGCCATTGGGCGGTCCCACAACTTTTAGATAAGAATCAAACCGGATTGAGTAAATGGCAGAAGTCACCGCTCAAATATTATCTTCAGCTAAAGACAAAGGAGGATTTTGGGGTGGGGGGTCAGTTACATGAGGTTGCCAGACAGTAAACAACTTAAGTTCTTGCCTTCCCCATTAAGAGTTTCCAGAGATAAGGCCATCCCCCCTTCCTCCTGGCGCAGAGAGGGAGGCATGGAGATTTCCTTCACAAATGCAATTGTCTCTGATCAAAGGGCAAGCAAATTCCACTCCTAGGAGCCTGATTCTCATCTGCAGTTTTAAAATTAAGCAGCCTAAAAATCCTCATCATAAACTGTTTTAAAATTAAGCAGCCTAAAAATCCTCATCATAAACTGTTTTAAAATTAAGCAGCCTAAAAATCCTCATCAACCACTATCCATTTCCATAACTTTTTCATTATCTCAAACTGAAAGTCTGTACACATTAAACAGTAACCCCCCAACCACACCTCCCTCCAGCCCCTGGTAACCACTAGTCTCCTCTCTCTAGCCATTGATTTTACTATTCTACGTATCTTACGCAAGTCGAATCATACATTATTTGTCCTTTTGTGTCTGGCTTATTTTCCGTAGCATAACATTTTCAAGGATAATTCACGTTGTAACATGTATCAGAATCCCATTCCTTTTTTTTTTTTTTTTTTTTTTTTTTGAGGAAGATTAGCCCTGAGCTAACGTCCGCTGCCAATCCTCCTCTTTTTGGCTTAGGATGACTGGGCCTGAGCTAACATCGGTGCGCATCTTCCTCTGCTTTATATGTGGGACGCCTGCCACAGCAAGGCTTGCCAAGCGGTGCCGTGTCCGCACCCGGGATCCCAACCAGCGAACCCCCGGCCGCCAAAGCGGAACGTGCGCACTTAACCGCTCTACCACTGGGGCGGCTGCCTCATTCCTTTTTAACGCAGAATATTATTCTGCTGTGTGTATATGCCACATTTTGTTCATCTGTTCATCCATAGATGGAAATTTGGTTATTTTCATTTTTTGGCTATCGTGAATAATGCTGCTATGAACACTTGTGCACAAATATCTGTTAGAGTTTCTGATTTTAATACTTTTGAATATATACCTAAAAGTGGAATTACTGGATCATCTTGTGTCATTCTTTTGAATTGCCATGCTTTGTTCAGTAGTGGATCCACCATTTTAAATTCCCACCAGCAATGCTCAAGGTTATCCGTTTTCCCACATCCTCATCAGCACTTGTTATTTTCTGTTATTGTTATTTTGGGGGGATAATAGCCGTCCCAATGACTGTGAAGTGGTTCATCATTGTGGTTTTGATTTGCCTTTCCCTAATGATTGCTGATGTTGAGCATCTTTTCATGTGCTTATTGGATATCTATATATCTTCTTTGAAGAAATGTCTATTCAACTCCTTTGCTCCTTTTTAAATTGGATTCGTTGGGGTCTTTTGCAGTTGAGTTGTAGGAGCACTTTAAATAGTCAGAATATTGACCTTTGTCAGATTTATGATTTGCAAATATTTTCTCCCCTTCTGAGGGTTACCTTTTCACTTTGTCGATAGTGCCTTTTGAGGCACAAAGGTTTTTAATTTTATAATAAAGCCCTATTTGTATATTATGTCTTTTGTTGTCTGTCCTGTTGGTGACATATTCAAGAAAACATTGCTAGATCTAATGTCATGAGATCTAATGTCATGAAACATTCCCTCTATGTTTTCTTCTAAGAGTTTTATAATTTTAGCTCTTACATGTAGGTCCTTGTTCCATTTTGAGTTACTTTTTGTATGTGGCGTATGGTAAGAGTCCATCTTCATTTTTTGCATGTGGATATCCAGTTTTCTCAGCACCATTTTGTTGAAAAGATTCACCTATCCCTATTAAATGGTATTGGCACCCTTGTCAAAAATCATTTGATCACATATGGAAAGGTTTCTTTGTGAGCTCTCTGTTCTCTTCTGTTGGTCAGTATGTCTGTCCTTATACCAGTACCACACTGTTTTAATTACTGTTGCTTTGTAGAAAGATTTAAAATCAGTATTTGTGAGTCTCTCAATTTTGTTGTTCTTTTTCAAGATTATTTTGGCTGCTTGGGTCCCTTGAGATTCCTGAATTGCAGGGTGGGAATTTTTTTCTGAAAAATAAAGTTGTGGGCATTTTGATAAGGGTTGCATCAAATCTGTGGATTCCTTTGAGTAGTATTGACATCTTATAAATGTCAAGTCTTCCAGTTCATGAATATGGGATACCTTTCCATTTATTTATGTCTTCTTTAATTTCTTTCAGAAATGCTTTGAAACTTTCAGTGCAACAGTCTTTCACTTCTTTGGTTAATTTTGCTTAAGTATTTTACCATACTGATGCTATTGCAAATGGAATTATTTTCTTAATTTTCGTTTTGGATTGTTCCTTGTCAGTGTATAGAAACACAATTGACTTCTGCATGTTGATTTTGCGTCCCGTATCCTTGCTGCTTTTGTTTGCTTGTTCCAATTGTTCTTTCTTAGAATCTTTAGAGTTTTCTACATATAAGATCATGTCATCTGTGAAGACAGATATTTTACTTCTTCCTTTCCAATTTGCATGCCCTCTACTTCTTTTTCTTGCCTAATTGTTCTGCTAAAGTTTCTGATACTATGTCTTTTAAATTTTTTATTTTATTATTTTTATTGAATATATTTTAAGTGTACAACTGGATGATTTCATATACTTATATATTGTGAACTAATCGCTGCAATCAAGTTAATTAATGTATCCATCACGTCACATACTTACCTTTTCTTTTTTCTGGTGAGAAAACTTAGGCTCGATATATCCCCTTACAAAATTTCAACTATACAGTACAGTATTGTTAGTCATAATCACTATGGTATACATTCTATATATATATATATATATCTATATATATATATATATACACCACACTTTCTTTATCAGTTCCTCTCTTGAGAGTCAGTTAGGTTGTTTCCATATCTCGGCTATTGAGAACGCTGCAATGAACATAGGAGTGCAGGTATCTCTTTGGCATCTTGATTTCAGAACATTTGGATAAATACTCAGACATGGGATTGCTGGATCATATGGTAGGTCTGTTTTTTAAAGAAAATTTTAGGGGAACCTCCATGCTGTTTTCCATAATGGTTGTACCAATTTACATTCCCACCAACAGTGCATTAGGGTTCCAGTGTGTATACAGACACACACACACACGCAAACATATATGCAGTGGAATATTATTCAGCCTTAAAATGAACGAAATGCCATCATTTGAGACAACATGGATGAAGCTAGAGGACGTTATGCCAGGTGAAATAAGCCAGATTCAGAAGACAAATACTGCAAGATGTCACTTACCTGTAAGTTGAATCCAAAAAATGTCGAATAAAGGTGAACTCATGGAAGTAGGGAGTAGAATGGTGTTTACCAGGGGCTGGGGGTGTCAGGAAAATCAGAAGATGTTGTTCAAAGGGTACCAAGTTTCAGTTACATGGGATGAATAAGTACTAGAGATCTAATGTACAGCATGGTGGCTATAGTTAATGATACTCTACTGTTCTTTGAAATTTGCTAAGAAAGTAGATCTTAAGTGTCCTACCACAAAAAGAAAGGTAACTGTGAGGTGATGGAGATGTTAATTAGCTTGATTGTAGTAATCGTTGTCCATTTCACAACACATACATATATGAAAACATAATTGTTATATACCCTTGCAGAATTGGCTTGTTTATCATTATATAATGACTCTTGACCCTTGTGACACTTTTTGACTGAAATTCTATTTTGTCTGATATCAGTACGGCCACTCCTGCTGTCTTTTGGTTAGCATTTGCATGCAATATCTTTATCCATCCCTTCACTTTCAGCCTATGTGTCCTCTAAGCCAAAGCAAGCCGTTTATAGGCAGAATATGTTTTGATCTTGTTTAATCTATCCGTTAGCTACTCTATGTCTTTTGATGGAGGTACAATCCATTTATATTTAAAAGAATTAATGATAAATAAGGACGTCCTGTTGTCATTTTGTTAATTGTTTTCTGACTGTTTTGTAGCTCCTTTCTTCCTCTCTTGCTGTCTTCCTTTGTGATTTGATGATTTTCTTTTGTAGTGCTGTGCTTTGATTCCTTTCTCTTTGTCTTTTGTGTACTTACTATAGATTTTTGCTTTGTTCTTACCATAATGGTTACATAAAATCTCTTATAGTTATAAGTTTATTTTAAGCTGATAACAGCTTAACTTTGATCGTTTACAAAAACTACAATTTTACTCCCCGCTCTCCCATTTTGTGTTACTGATGTCACAGTTCACATCTTTTTATAGTGTGGGTCCATTAAAAAGTTATCCTAGCTATACTTATATTTAATACTTTTGTCTTTCAATTTTTATACTAAAGCTAAAAGTGATTTGTACACAACCATTACAGTGTTAGAGTGTTCTGAATTTGGCTATGTGCTTGCCTTTACCAATGAGTTTTATACCTTCATATGTTTCCAGGTCGTTAATTAGCATCTTTCTGTTATAACTTAAAGAACTCCCTTTAACATTTCTTGTAAGGCAGGTGTAGTGGTTGAATATCTCCCTCAGCTTTTGTTTGTCTGGGAATGTCTTTATCTTTCATTTCTGAAGGACAGCTTTTATGAACAGAGTTGTCAGCTTGGTTGTCAGTCTTTTCCTTTCAGCACTTTGACTGGTTCGTCCCACTCTCTCCTAGCCTGCAAAATTTCTTCTGAGAAATCTCCTGATAGCCTTATGCTGTTCCCTTGTATGTGACGACTGACTTTTCTCTTGCTGCTTTCAAACTTCTCTCTATGTCTTTGACTTTATGCTTTATATCTTGATTATAATGTGTCCTGGTGCAACTTTGTATGGGATGATTTTGCTTAAGGACCTTTGCGCCTCATGAACTTGGATGTCCATATCCCTCCAATTATTTGGGAAGTTTTCAGCCATTATTTCTATAATTAAGCTTCTACCCCTTTCTCTCTCTCCTTCTGGGACACCCATAATGCATATATTGATTCATTTTATGGTATCCCCAAAATGCCATAGGCTTTCTTCACTCTCTCATTCTTTTTATCTTTTTTCTCTTCAGATTTGATAATTTCTACTGACCTGTCTTTGAGTTCATGGATTCTTTTTTCTGCCCGTTGGAATCTGCTCTTGAAGCTCTCTATGGTGTTTTTCATTTCACTCGTTGTATTCTTCAGCTCCAGAATTTCTGTTTCAGTCTTTTGTATGAGTTTTACGTCTTTATTGAACTTTCTGCTTTCTTCAGGTATTGTTTTCCTGATTTCCCTGAGTTGTCTATCTCTGTTGACTTGTAGCTGGCTGGGTGTCCTTAAGCAATTATTTTGAATTCTTTGTCAGGCAATTCAGGGACTCCATTTCTATGGGGCCGGTTACTGGACAATTAGCTCGTTTCTTCTGTGGTGTCACGTTTCCTAGATTTTTCCTGTTGCTTGAAGTCTTGTGTTGCAGTCTTCATGTGTGAGGAAGCAATCACCTCCTCCAGCATTTACTGACGTTCTTGAGGAGAGAAAGACCTTCACCAGTCAGCCAGGCTAGGAATTCTAGGGGTCTCTGAGGCCTTTTCTATGGATGCACCCGCTCCACTTCTCTTGTTCACTCTTGTGAGGGAGGTGTTAAAATTGTATGTCTCCTCCAAATTACGCAAAGCCTGGCCACTTGATGAAAGCCTCCTATTTATTTTCGTTAGGGCAGTGCCCTGAAGTGTTCAAGCTTGTGTTCCTTTTCCCAATCGAGCAGAGTCCAACCAGTTCACTTTGTGTTCTTGTGCATGATCTGCAGAGGCTCAAGTGCACCATCTGCAAGGGTGCACGTGGGGCACTAACTCTAGGGGGGAGCAGCAAATGAAGTGCTGGGGATGCTCGTGAGCTAATTGGGGTTTCTGTAGGTGACATATCCTATGAGGTTTGTGAGTGGGCCTGGTGGTAGAGCCCATGAGGGGGTTTGTAGAAACCGCAGCCCCTTGTCGAGGTTGGTGCCCTGTTCACTGTGAGCCCTTGACACTTTTCCCTGCTCTTTGGTCTCCCCAGACTATTCAGCCATGCTTATCCCCTCTGTGTTCTTGGTGGGAGCAGAAAGAAGTGGGCCTCTTGGGCAGTGTCTAGCACAGCTGGGGGAAGTCAAGTGCTCACTACACTCTGACTTTCCCCCATGGGAGAAATTGCAGGCCGAGGGCGTCTCTCTCAGCTTTGAGATGAGCAGCTTTGGAAGAGGATTGACATCGGTAAAGTGAAACTGTTCTTACCCTCCTCAATGTGTCTTTCTTAGATTCTTTTCCTTCCACATGGTTCTGGGACTTCTGCACTGGACACCGGGGCTCCCACAAAGGTACGATCATCCATGATTGATTGCAAGGTAAGTGTTTATTTGGCTATGTGAGGGCTGAAAACTCCTATTCTTCCAACTTCCTGATGTCACACTCTAGAACTATTTTTTGAATGGCAAAATGTTGGAGTGAATAACAAGAGGCAATCCAGGAAAATACTCATTCTCTACTAATAATATACGCATATGTGAACCACAATTGTTTATTTTTAGTGTGCTGCACATGGAGGGGCTCATCAAAATGTACTGGAGAGTCATATCCTCACAAATGACACAGCTCATGAGTAAACAGACTATATAGAAGCCCTACCCTCTCACATCTCTCCATCCTTTGCCCGGTAGAAGTTTACATTGTGGATGTAATTTTCTATTGCCATGCTATGGTAGTCCCCAAAGTATCAGCCTATTGCCTAGACATGTCAAATTTTACACTGTGATAGGGTGTGGGTGGGCATATCCAGCAATTTGTCATGGAGCACTACCAGCAACTGTCTCTCTTCTCCTCCACTGCTTAACACTGACAAGAAAGTTACTCCTAGATAAGTTAATGAGTTTCACAAAGGAACAAAGAAAAACATGTTTTGAATGCAATTTTCATAATGACCCAGACCCGTCTGATGATATCTCCTGTTTACACTTGCTAGGTAAGTCAATTTTGCTTTCTGAAAGTAAATTCACATAGGACATCTAGGTCAGTTGTACCTATTTGTGTTAGAACCAAAAGCTTTTGAGTATTTATATTTAAGTTAACAGCTTTACAACTATTCTGTTGCTCCCCTTCCCCATTTCTCTGTGTTGGATAAAGGCACGTCTCTTAAAGCCACTAGCTCTGACCTCCAAAGTGTCCACCACAAAACAAAAAAGATAAAAGAAGGAAAGGCTGTTCCCATTAAATCCTGCCAAGTTACATGCAAGAGAAATGGCTTATGATCCTGCCTTACCAAAATAAACTCAGTGCCTGATAAATGCAACGCCTAAACTGGACCCCAGACATGCAGATCTTTAATGATAGAGTTTTTTCCCTGCCCCTCCTCAGTGTATAGTGGAGAGTGCTGACAGAGTCCCATTGATGGGACCAAATGTTTTCTAAAAGTTCCTAAGAAACTCGTGATAGTCATCTCAGAGAAAGAATGATTGATTAGCGTATCGAGTCTGACAGGATCAAAATCTGACTTAAAGAAGAGTGATAATTAGAACCCCAGGATTTGTCTTTTGGTGAAAAAAGTTGATCCCAATCACCATCAGTTGAGCATAGGTGGACTAGACAAAATTCTTCTGCATCTTACACTGTCAATCTGTTCATTTGTTTGGAATTATAAGAACTAGGTTTGGGACAGAAAGCAGGTCTTGATGTCAGATTCCATCCTGTGACTGTTTATAGATGCTTGCTGAATCCAACTTAAAGGTTCGTAATAGGCTCTGTTGTAGCTAAATATGTGCCTCCATTTTTGTATCCTGAATTTACGTGTCCCACAAGTAATTCTCCACAATTACATGAGACACACTGACTTGCACAAATACTGTCTTCTCTTACTATTCTTCACTCCAAACATTTCGACTTTCTTCAGTAGGTCTAGAAGCACACACACAGTCTCTTGTCTTTAGCAAGTTGTTTGCCTAAGCCAGCAAACCAGAAAGAGCAGAGCAAATCTCTTCTGGACATACAGACGAAGCTGCAGTTTCCCGCACAAATCAGCAAAAGAGGTGCTCGTGGAATTGCCATTTAAAAAAAAAAAACAACCTACAATATATATTTTCCTTCTCCTTTATCTGTCGTCTCTGGGGAGGCACAGACAGGATACAAATACAGGAAAATCTAATGAATTCAGATTCCACTCATTTGTAATTGTTGGAGTTCAGGCAAGGGAACAGGTGTGATGTTTAAACTTTATGACGGTTCTCTTTTCAGTGCTTATTTAAAAGGAAATGATTTGAACTAACATCAAGAGTTGTATACAGCACTTTTATATACACATATTTCACATATTAGTGATAGGTTTATTTCTATACATAAACCTCAACTAGAGGTCGTCAAGTAGACTCAACTTTGACTAGGTCTAATTACTGACAGTACTTGAAATTACTTAAGTGACATTTCAGAGATCTCCCATGATGATCTCAACTTGTCAGTCACTGGGGCTGGTTTTCCAGGTTTTCTGAATTAGTAAGGCTGCACTAATACTACTCTCTGTCGACGAACCTCGTGGGTGACCAGAACACAGAGTTGGGGCCCGACTGGCTGTGGGCAACTCTCGGTTTGACACCTACTATATCTGTGACCTCTTAGGAAAGTGATTTAATCCCTCTGTACTTCAATTTCCTCATCTGTAAGTTTCTGTAACAGTACTTAGTCTATAGAGTTACCTCTCTTAAGTGAGTTATCCTTTTCAAGTGCATGGCCCACAGTAATCACTGTACACTTTTCTTTTCAAATTAACAACTAAAACTCATTAGATTTTCTTTAGTTTCCTTTACGCTTGCAGGGGACTTTAAGTCCACAACACTTCCCTGTCCCCACTGCTTAGGCTCTTACAGTAGATTCTACAGTATGCCCTCGATTATGGTTTTCAGGAGGATGTATTTCATTGTTACGTACTAAATTTCATGTGTTATTAGGGGAAAAAGCACGTAAAATGAACACATTAAAGAGGGATGTAAAGAGTAGGTAAAGCCCAAGCTTGTGCACTGTGGAGGGTCACCTGGAGGCACCAACATCACAGAGGAGACCAGGAATGTGGGCAATCTCAGATCTCCAGGTCTCCTGAGGATAATGTTTTCCTGCAAAGGCGGATCAGGAGAATCCTACTGTCTTGGACCCTACTGTCAGGAAGGTGACTCAGCCCTCCGAAGCACAGGAGCATTGTGGGTTCCGAAGGCTACGGGTCACGTGGAGGCTGCCATCATGTTGCCAACAGTTATGTGGCAGGCCCAGCCCTACCTGTCATGTCGGCGCCATGGGCTCCTAAACCCAAAGGTCATGCCGTCTCTTTGGCCCTGTTGCCGCTATGGTCGTGTGGTAGGTCCAGCTCTTCAAGTCACTACAGCAGCGTGGACCCTTCTCTCATGTAGCCCTTACTGGCTACGAGCATGTGGAAGCCTCAGCCGTTGACGTCATATAGGTGAGCCACTGCTTAGTGTCACCTGGATGCTATGGTTATGTACCACCCCCGTGCCCATGGTACACGTGAAACTCAGCCGTCTCTGTCACGTGAAGCTCGTGGGCTACTAAACTCTGCAGATCCATGTAGAGGCAACAATGTGGCTCCTACCACACGTGGCAGACAAAGCCCTTTCAGTGACGTGGGCAATGCGCTACCGGTATTGGTCACATGGATTCTGCGGTCACATGGTGGGATATGGTCACGCGAGACTCAGCCCTCTTAGTCACGCGAAGATTGAGGGCTCCTGAACCCTGAACGTAACGTGGATCCCGAGGTCATGCGACCCCTTGTGGTCGTGTAGCTCGGCTTAGCCTGCTGAGTTGCCGCCATTCCGTGCGGAAGACTTTAGAACTGCAGTGCGCCCCCTGGCTCAGGGGGAACTCTTGAGACTCGGGCTCGGATCGCAATCTCTCCACCAACTTGTATATCCTGCTGCGGTCTGCAGTGTCCGGTAAGGGGGCCGGCAGCCAGTATTAGAAGTTTAGTCAGAGAATTGGGCTTTTGGGGGCGGCCACGCGGCCGAAGACCTGAGAGGGGGCTGGGCAGACGTAGGGGGAGGGCTTCTGAATGTGGCCTGACTTTTGTCCACCGGTCAGAGCAGCCCTGTGAGTGTGTGTGACCTGATCCTAGACCCACGGGAGCTGCTGTCGGTGGAGAGTGAAGCGGCAGAGAGTGTTCGGCATCGGAGGGTGGGGGGGCCGTGGAGGGGGCTGCGGGGCTTCCTGGGCTTGTATGTCGTCTCAGCAGCAGGGCTCTGGAACCCGGACGGGACCCCCTTGCCCGCCCCCACACTAAAGCCTCATGCCTGCTTACCACCCCTCTATCTTCGCTGTCCGTGCAGTGTGACGGCCTCCTCTGACCATGCTGTGATTAAGGAGTCCAGAGACCTCCTAGATGCCGATTTGTATAGATGATTCCAAATCCTATCTTAATTTCTGCCACTTACTCGATTCTGTAAAGATTCTTCTTTATTCCCTCGATGTATTTTCCCCCCACAAACATTCCAAACGTGTGCTCAAGAAAGAAGCAAAGCGGAGCCAGCCCTGATGGCCTGGTGGTTGAAGTTTGGTGCTCACCGCTTTGCTGGCCTGGTTTGGTTCGGGTTTGGAACCGTCTGTCAGTTGCCATTATGTGACGGGGACTCACATAGAAGAACTAGAACTGCTTACAAATAGGATAAACCACCACGCACGGGGGCTTTGGGGAGTTAAAAAAAAAGGAAGGTTGGCAACAGGTGTTAGCTCAGGGCGAATCTTTCCCTGCAGAAAGAAAGAAAGAAGCAAAACAGAGCTAGAGGGAGATGGAAAGGGGAGGAAGCGGCAGAGGGGGAGAGGAGGAGGAAGGGAGGGGAGAGAGAGAGAGAGTGAGTTTATTTTCAGGAATTTGATATTTCAGTAAAAGTGTCAAAGTAGCCTTGCTGTGAAGATTCAGACTTTATTTTTATACTTAATTTGAAGTTCAGGGGTTTTACAAAATACTTCTGGGAGCTGGGCAGCGATTTTTCCATGCTTAGGATTTCTAAATGGCTTAAAGCAGTTCAGCCAGACACTATTGTTTCTGGTTCCCCCCATGAGTTTCTAACCATTGCTTCTTAGACTTCTTGAAAACTCCCTCCGTTCCTTCACTTGGAAAATAATAGTGAATTGATTTAAGAAAACACTAGGTAAAATTGTGGGTCATACTCACATTTGGCACGTCACGAAAGTGGTATTGAGTAGGTAAAGTTGAGCGAATAGCAAGATTGTGCTTACATTTATGGGGGATCTGAGTACTTCTTGACAAGTATATTCAAGAGTTCAACAATTCTTCAAGGTTCAAGAATACTGTCATTTGTGATAGTGTGTAATACATGTGGCTGAAATAATACACTTTATTTTTCTCTCATTTCAGCATTTCCAAGTTTGTTCTGCAAACACCAGGGCCAAGAAAGAGCAACAACAAAAATGTACTCTACTTTACAGAAGGATAGGACAAACAGGACTGAAGGTAAATTAATTTCCACACTGTAGGAATTTTTTAGAGAATATGCTAATATGCAGTACGAATCTCCAAGGAAGGGATAGTTTGCCTAACTTACGTGGGAATGGAACATTTTTCCATGGAGCGTCTCAGGTGCTAGTGTTCTTCAGAAAATATTTTGGGAAATCCTGTCCAAACTAAATCTCTACCACTTTAAGGCCTTGTGTCGTTGTTTACTAAAAGCAATGGGATGTATGTTTATAATAATTATAATGTACTCTTCTTTTCACTAAGAAATTACTTACTGCTCTTTCATTCCTTTTATCTTATGTCATTGGCCAGTCTCTCTCTCGCTTAAATCTTGTCAGTTTTTCGTTCTTCAGAGCTAATCCCAATTTCTAAGCATGTTTCTCGTAGCCTGGTGGCAAGAATAAGTGCGTAAGTGCAAATCATTAGGAACGCTTATCTGTAGCAGCAAATATAGTGCCCCCATCTAGAAAGCAAGATACAACTCATCTATCAGGATCAGCAGACACAATGCCTCTCATTTTATACAAATACTCCACACTTTGTCAAAACAGTTTTGTTATTACTATTTAACAATTCTGGCTGCCATGTTTTGACTCTCTATTATATGTCAAGCACTGTGATAACCTCGTGGTCTGAGTTAACTCGTTTAATCTTCAGAAAAATCCTACGAGGGTTTATTTTAATTTACAAACGAGACATGAGAGTCTGGAGAGGCTGAGTTATGCCGTAGCAATAGACAATCCCCAAATCTCAGCGGCTGCTCCTCACTCCTACTGCATGTCCACGGCAGGTGCACGTCCATCACAGGATGGTGGATGTTGGGGGTCTGAGCAATTCTTATTGGAATGATTTGGAGACCCCAAACTGGCAAAGCAGCCACCATCTGGAAAACTGTCAGTCACTGTGCCCGAGGGGAAGAGGGCCCTGGGGGTCTCAAACCAGCAACCATAGGCTCTGGCCCAGAAATAACACGTCACTCCCAAGCCATTAGCCAGCACTAGTCACATACACGGCCCTGCCCAAACAAAGGGCATCAAGCGAGAAAGGCAGTTCTACCAGGTGCCTGGAACAGGGGAGAAATGGAAGCACTTGGCAGACAGCACCACTGACTACTGCATGACGGGACTGAAACTCAGGGAGACTGAGTACTTGCCTAAAATCACATAGGCAGTAAGTGACAGAGCCGGGATTTGAAGCCAGACACGTATGTTTTCAAAGTCGATGTTCTCTCTATCCTCCTTTCAACATTGTATGCTATGCCCTTAAATGACATTCATATATATTTGTAGCAGAGATTCCATGACTTAAATGCTCCAGTTCCCTCTTCCTTAATCATCTGCTATTCCAACAGTGCAACTGAACAGACATGATGGCATTGACCAAAAACAACAGCACTGCTAGGCCACACCTCTCTTCCAAACGAAAGAAGCTACTGGACTTTTTAGCGTCCGTTATATTCAAGAACAAAAATTAGAAAATAGGACCTGATGGTAGATGAAAAGACTGTTTATTGATCATTTGCTTAATAAAAACTAATCTCGTGTCTTTCCACCATTGTCAAGGAAAAATAATAAAAACAAGAGCAGAACGAAACTGCTAACTGATATGAGAGAATTCAAAAATGCTAAATGTCAGTACTTTTTTTTTGGTGAGGAAGATTGGCCCCGAGCTAACATCTGTTGCCAATCTTCCTCTTTTCGCTTGAGGATGATGGTCCCTGAGCTAACCTCTGTGCCAGTGTTCCTCTGTTTTATGTGGGATGCTGCCACAGCGTGGCTTGATGAGTGGTGCTAGGTCCGTGCCTGCGATCTGAACCTGTGAACCCCTGGCCGCTGAAGCAGAGCAGGTGACCTTAACCACCATGCCACCAGGCCAGCCCCCTAAATGTCAGTACTTTAGAGACATAGGATAATAAAGAAACCTCTGGCAACAGGGGTCAAGAAAATTAGAGATAAGGCACAGATAAGCCACTTGTGGAATGAAAAAGCTGTCATGCTTGCAGTTACAGCAAAGATTCAAGAGGTAAGATGATAATATGAGAAAGATAGGCTGATACATTTAAAATTTAGATTAAATAGGTAAATCCCAGAAAAAAATATAACTTTCCATACTGGTGTAATAGAAAATCTTAATATTTTTTTTCTTTCTGCTTTTTTCTCTCCAAATCACCCCAGTACATAGTTGTACATTTCAGTTGTGGGTCAGAAAATCTTAATATTATTAAAAGTATTCTTGACGAGGAATACACGAGAAGGCCAAATCATTAGCCAATCTCAACTAGTTACATAAATGCAGAAAAGTGTAAATAAATTAATAGCAAACTAAATCCAGCAATGGCTAAAACAGGTAATACTGCATGACAAAGTTGTGTTTAATCCCAAGCATGCAGCGTAGGTTTAACATTAGGAGGTCCGTAATGCAATTTAGCACGTTAGTGGAATAAAGGAAGGAGGAAAAGATGATTATCACAAAATATCCAGTAAAAACAGGTTTACCAAAAAAATCAAATCACCAATCAGGATTAAACAACAATAATAATAATTCTCGGCAATTAATAAATAGAAAGATATTTCTTTAAATTGACAAGAAGTATTAATAAAGAACAAACTACATCAAACCTCACTCTTAATCATGAAACATTAAAAGCATTCCCTTTAAAATCAGAAAAGAGACAAAGATGACTCATGTGACCACTTCTTTTCAGCATCATCCTGCGTCTCCTAAGCAGTACAGCAAGCCAGAATACATACACGCATCTATACATCCATAAAGAAATAAGTGTAATAATAAGTGAAAATAAAGCTCTCAATACCATATGGTCATCTTCATATAAATTCAGGAGAAGCTACAGAAAATTTAAAAGTGAACATAAAGGTTAATAAGTTTGTAGGACATAAGACTAATATACACAAAATAATTGTGACAAATAGAAAAATACCATTTTCATTCTGAACGTACCATTTACGAAAGCAAAAATTAGGACATTCTGTGAAATAAACTGTGAATCGGCTCCCTTGGTAATTATTCTAACATCCATAAACTCTTACATGCTTTCCTCTTCTATAGAGGCTAGAAAGCTTAAAACATGAAAGAGAACTAGTTGGTGGGTGTGTGTCTGTGACACACACATTAACCAGAATCCCTTGCAGCTAGGGTCCCAAGTGGAATCTCGGTTGTATCAGGCATATGCACCATCCTGAGACTTGGAGGTGTAACTGAATGACGTGGGAGCCCCATATGGCTCAATGACGCGGTCAGCTATGTGTGATGGGAGAGGTCTCTGGGTTTTGTGGAGCGACCATAGCAGGTGCCTAGAATTCAGTCTCTGTCATACATGTCAAGTGGTGGGCAGGCAGCAGTGGTGTTTCAGGTCTAACAGTCTGATAGTGTGAGTGAGCTTCCCCTGGCTGTGCAACATCCAAGGGTACTTTTTCTGGCCGTCACGGGGTTTTTGTAAGCTGTATAACATATTTTACTAAGATATCTTATTTTTATAAAATAGCTAGAATGAATTCTGGCATAGGCAAGTAGAAACCGTGGTTAATAGAGAACTTGACACCGAAACTGTTTGCAAGCAAAGGGCCCTGAAGGAGGCGGGGATCTGGGATAGGTTGTGTGACCTAGTTGGATCTGAAGAGAGTAAGGATCCAGTTGACATTAGAGGATGGGGTATTGGCACTCCAGGGCACGCAGTGGTGAAAGAGTCGCAAAAATTATCACGTGTGTTCACTGGAATTGAAATGTCTTTGAAGTCAGTGTGTCAGTGGAGCAAGCAGCTGCTGTGAGGGACTCAGAGGACACTCCTTTCCCCATGGTATCGGGAAACATGTTGGTGAGGAGAGCGTCTTCACATCTGAAGCGTTCTGAAGTGGCTGACTTGTGTAGGCCACAGGTGAGGTGGGAGGTCCTGCCACTGACATGGTCACCCTCATTTCAGTGGGGATGTTGGGATCCTGGAGCCACAGGCCAAGTAGAAGCACTTAACCCCCCGCATCAAGGTGAGTGCTCTTGACCTTATTCGACAGCACAGATGGCAGGATGGTCACACTGATTTGACCTACCGTAACATTTGAGGGTGGCTACCTGATCAACAGATCCCTTGGATCTTGAAATATCTGAACAGTCTCTAAAGTTGCAACTGACCAGTGTAAAAGTAAGTAAAATTCAAACAAATATTTATTTACAATAAAATATAAGAACATAAAATATAAATAAATAAAACTTTACATCTGGTGACTTGAGCCATCTTGATGGCGAGTGATGGTCCCTTACTCAGTTCCCAACCTGACCCACAGCACCGTGAACGAAGGGACTACTGAAGAAATTCCCTACAATGAAGTCACAAGAAACTACAGTAAATCTTCTTCCTGGGCTTAGGCAGAGGGATCTCCAGCCATTTACCACAGTTACTGTGCACTTGCTTCAAGGACACTTGCTCCAAGCCAGAGCTCAAGAAGCTTTTCCTGGAAAGGGCCGGATCATAGATATCTGAGGCTTTGCAAGCCTGTTGGGCTCCAATGGAGCTACTCCAGTCCGCTGTGGTGGAAGAAAAGCTGCCATAGACGCAGCAAGGCTGTGTTCCAATAAAACTTTATGTATGGACACGGACGTCTGAGTTGCAAATGATTTTCAGGTGTCAGGAAATAGTATTCTGCTTTTGACTTTTTTCAGCCATTCAAATATGTAAAAACCATTCTTAGCTTGCGGACCATCCAAAAGGAGGCTGCGGGCCAGGTTAGGCCCATGGGCCATAGTTCATCAGTCTCTGCTCGAGCCAAGCTAATGGAATCACTAGGCCCCCAAAACAGCGCTGAGTGGAAACTCAGCAAAATGAGGTGGCAGCCATTCCTAGGGTCTTCTGGCAAGCATCCCAAAAGCTGGTGCTTTTTAACACAGTGGTTGTCAGACTTGGGTGCACGCTGCAACCACATGAAGAGTTTTAAAAATGTGGTTGCCTGGGGCTGCCCCCAATTCCGCTTTGGTGGTTGTGGCTGTAGCCTGGTGCTACTGATTTTTCCCATCTCCCCAAGTGGCTTTAGTGTGTAAACAAGGTTGAGAACTACCTGAACAACTTAAATGATGAGAGTGCAAGTGTTGTACAATATTTAATTTTAAAATCTTATAATTGTGGTTTTGGAATAATAATATTCTAATAATAAATACATACAACATTCCAATAACAATCAATATGTAGCTATGCTGAAAGTATGAAATAAGAATTCCCGTGTAAGAAATGGGGAAGACTCTCTTAGGTAAGGAAAAAAAAAGGAATTGGGACAACACAGTGGCAAGGCAGAGGCCACCAGTGTTAGGGCCAGGGAGGAAGCTCAGCCAGCAGCGAGGCCAGAGCAAGGTGTAGAGTCAAGCCAAGCCCCAGCGAGCCCAGGGCTGACTCAGCAGTGAAGCCTCCTCCGTAGGAGACAGTGAGAACCCAGGCTGAGCACAGAAGGGACGGAAGAAACTCAGCAAATGGAGTGATTTGTATTGAGGGAAGAGAAGAAACAGAGAAAGCTGCAAAAGACCTTAAGATAATATTTCCTCAGAGAGATAAAGGAGTGATGAAGGAAGAAATTATATCCATTATATAAGAACAAAAGACTGACCAGGAAGATGGCTGCTTGAACACAAGGATCTGCTTTCACCTCCTCCTGAAAGTTCGTTAAAACAATATTAGGGGTAAGCAAATCAATACAGTGGGATATTACTCAGCAATAAAAAGGCAAGAACGTGGATGGATCTCAAAAAAAATTATGTTGAGTCAAAGCAGCCAGACACAAAGGAGTACAGGATGTATGATTCCATTTATGTGAAATCATGGAACAGGAAAAACTAATATAGAGAGACTGAAAGCAGATGAAGGTTTGCCCGGGGACAGAAGATGAAGAGGAGTTAAACTGGGCGCCTTCTGGGGTGTGGCACGTCTTCTATATCTTCATTAAGGGGGTGGTTAGCCCTGATCCCTGATTTTTACGAGTAAGGAACCAGGGACCAGGAGAAGGTGGGTGAATCGTCTAAAGCGATGCAGCTTAGTAAGCAGCAAGAAGATGCTCACATCTGCTTATCAGTGATAAGTTCTTCCTGTTATGCCGCGTAAGGAGACAGTAGGAATAGTGCTTCCCTCGAGCACCTGGCAAAACCCCGACCCAGGCACAAGCATCCTCTTCTGCACGTAAAGCATAGATAGGAGAGCCAAAATACTACGCATTTCAGCCACCCATACATAGACACAGTTGATATTCTCACGTGTCCCTTTACCTTGGCTTCTTTATGTTTATATTTACACGTAGGAACATAAACATTCATTAACATCCTCTTCTGAGGAGCCATACTGTAATATACAGTTTTTACCCTGGCTTTTTTTCTTTCACGTTGTATCATGTGATGTGAGGAATATTCCGTGTTGTTTTTTGTAATCTGCCACTTAAGCTGCGACCGTTTCTTGATTAATAATGCTTCTGTTTTAAAGGTTAAAAGTTTGGAAATGGGAACTTAAGCCCCCCACTTAATCCTGCCATATGCCTGTTTTGGTGTCTGATCTTTCAATTTTGGTTCCCTTAAACAAGATGTCAGATTATTTCCTACCGGGGATGCCGTGGTTTAGCATCGCCACTTTATAACGTAGGTTACTAGCTGACACTGCGGCCTGCCCCCATACACCCATCTGTCTTCCTTCTCATAACAACAGAATGTACAACTAACACACGTTCATCCCTTACTAAACACCAGACGTTGCGCAAGGTACCTGACTTAGTAATAGCTAACTTGTTTGTAGTGCTTGTTAGGTCACAGGCATTTCTCCGGGGGTTTTCTGTGTATTTCCAAATATTAACTCAGTTAATTCTCACAATTGCCTCACGAGGTAGAAACTCTTTACTACCTTCAATTTAAGGGGGGGGGTGAAAAAAAACTTGAGTCACTGTGAGGTCAAAGTTACTTGCCCTGGACCATGTAATTTAGCAGCAGGATCAAACCCTGGTTGATCTGACCTCAAATCCTATGCCCATAACCAATAATGTGTGGCTCTGTGTTAAGGCTGAAATGAGCACTGGGATGGGCCTCACTCAAAGTCCGGTGGGCACTGATGGGTGTGCCATCTGAGACCAAGTTGCACTGAACTCTAGCCTTCTGTCTAAGAGACCCATCGTTGCAGCTGTTCCCCTTACTGTCTCCCCTTTCTCAGACTCTGTGGGAACTGTTTCTCCAGTGTTCGCCGTGAAGGAACAGAGACAGACAAGATCTACTACATGGACACAGAGGAAGGTTTCTAGAGGCGTGCATATTGCCAGGATGAACTCAGTTCCTCAGAGGCTTTTTCCATTTGTGTTTCGTTCTCTTCCCAAGGCTCATCCTCATCTTTCTGACCTTACATCCTTCCCTTGGCCTTTTCAACTCTATATGTCAGGTACTCACATCCCTTCTTTCCCATCTATCCCTGATTCCAAGGACAATCATTTCTACCCCTCTGTGACAATATCAGCCACTCTCCGGTCCCCTCATCCTTCTGTGCCAAAGAGCCTGTACAGCACAGCCATGTGGCTGTAGGCATATATTTAGGCAGGGAATATTTTGTATGGTAAATGTAAAAAGTGAAACGTCTGGGTCACGAAGCGTAAGAATGGCTGGTGAATAGTTTAACCATACAGTAGGAAATTAGGCTCTCAAATACTGTTAGTAGAAATGCATATTGGTGTAAATATCATCAAATATCCTTAAGAAACTATCTCTTACATTTAAAAATATGGATGCACTTCTTCTGGGAAGCTGTAGACCAGGGACTCAGATACTGGACCTGCCCTGCAGCCCAAGCTGTGCTCCACTGGGTCTTTTGGTCTCCACCACTGGGGACGCTGTGTAACCCCGGTCAACCTATGGGTATTGTTCCGTTAATTGTTTTGTACTGAGAACTCTATTTTGTAATTTAAAAAAAATCAATTCAACTATTCAAACACCAATTTTATTTTAAAAATGGATTAAAAAGCATATTAAGGCCAAGAAGCATATATAATGGTCATATGTAATACAGGAGGATCCAGAAAATGTAGAGTCAGATCCAGTTTTGTGTGGCACTGCTTTTACGCCATGCACACACACACACTCTTCCCCTCCTCTGAGACGGTGGCTGTCCTTACTGTCTGTCACAAAGCTGAGCACTTAGAGACACGCCTGCAGGTCCAGACCTTTCTTCCTACACACACCAGACATCCAGGAAGCCATGTCTGCTGGATTCAAGGAAGGCTTCTCCTCGTTTCTGTCACCACTGTTTGCAAAAGCCTCCCTTCCTGAGATCGGAAAACCTGTAGTTTTAGCATTAGTCGACAGGGAAGTACGCAACTCTATTTCCAACTGGACGCTAACGAGAGATATTAAGTTTGCAAAAGGAAAATTCAACACATGCTGGTTTTACAAGCAGGTTATAAAACAGTTCTGCAGCCCAAATTTTTCTGGAATACATAGATGTGGTTAGAAATGGTTGAGTGGTATGCATTCTCAAAAGTGGCTTTGTTGATGATCCCAGGTCTACCTTACATACGTTCACTTAACAAATATTAATTAGACCCTTATTATATGCCAGCCGCTGCCAGCCCAAAGGGACTCGTAATCTGCAAACCCTGTGATCCAAACAGATTTCTGCATCTAGTTCAAGACAGATATTCCACTTGATCCAAGAAACCTGGGCCTATCCAAACTAGTTTCCAGTCACAAAACATCCTCCCGGTCTTACAGAAATCTGTCGGTGGGACCTGAAAGTTCACCATTAGAGGAGAACCCGTGCAGTAGCTGGAGGAACACTTAGGATGTGGAGGCAGATCAATAGGTGAGGACACAATTCCTGTCCTGCCACCTACTTGGCTGAGAAATCCTGGGAAATGTACCTAACCCCTGTGAGCCTAATATTCCTGATCTGAAAAGGGACCATGGCTACAGTGGTCATGGATTTCTGCGTGTGAGGAGGTCAGAAGAAATCTAGTGAGTCTGCCCAACACGGAGCAACTGTTGGTTGCTGGTGGGCAAGTGTTGGCTTCCTTGTCACCACATCCTTTCCCTACCACAGCAGGGTGCTGTTGCCCTGTACTCAACGACATAGCAATGATGTCGGGGAATTCCGAAATGACACAGGAAGTAGCCGTCTGAACACACAGGGTGTCATAAAGGATATTCATGACTATTTCCTTGTGGGAGGATCAGCTACTATATGGTAGAGCCTGAGGGAGAACCCAGGCAGGCTGGGTGACAGGCACTAGGTGCTTTATAATACTCCTGTTATCACCTTTGATTCTGGGAGAACAACTGTGAGACAGGGATTGTGCTGAGATGCACATGTTCAGTAAGTGGATGTATGTCTGTGTGTGTGTGTGGGGGGGGACGGTGGTCCCTCTCTGGCTTCTTATCACGTGCCCACTCTCCTGTGAGATTCCCAAAACAAGGCCATGCCTGAGATTGCTCGTGTCTGAATCACCTTGATGAGGGAGGGGTCTCGCCCTGTTTAGGCACCAGACTTGGTCAGTCTGGGGATTGCTGTAGCTGTTAGCTGGCTCACTTGGACACTTTCCCCTCCGCGATGGTATTTCTGAAGTAATGTTAGTTCTCGAAAATGATTCTGACTCTTGTTATACGCCATATGTTGACCGCATGCCCTTACTCCTCCCTTTAATACTTGATTTCTTCCTTTCATTGGTGGATTTTCAGGAAAACGAGTTGGTTGCCTGGCGTTGTCCAAAGGTCCCCGATAGTGTTTCTCTTGGTGGTTGTTATTGTGGTTTAGTATGATTATGAAGTCATGGCTTTTTAACACGTTGATGGGCTTCAAACCATTGTTGTATGGTTTTGAGCAGAGGAGTGAAATGACTTGCCTCATGCTCTGCTGCTGGGTTGAAAACAGACGGTGACAGAGCAAGGATGAAAGCAGAGGGACCAGTTGGTAGGTGCTATAGTCCAGGAGATAGGTGTTGGTGTCTTGGCTAGGGTGGGAGTAATGGAGGTGGGGAGAAGCAGCTAGGTTCGGGATATACTTTGAGAGGGGGGCCAAGAGAATTTCCTGATCAGTTGGATGTGGAGTATGAGAGAAAGAGAACACTCCAGGGTGCCTCCAAGTTTTGGGGACTGAGCAAGTGGCATTTCTGGCTCAAATGCTCGATTCATGTCTAATTTCACTTCCAGTGCCACACAGGCAATGTCCCAAAGGTTGTGAGCAGCAGGAGGGTCCTGACAGCGGGCCACACAATGAAAGCAATGACTTCTCGGAGGAGTTCATCTGAGGCTGGTCCTAATCACTACATCGTGGCGTGATCAGCATTGAACGAACTTTTACTCATAAGTGTGCCCTCAGCCAACATGGAGTAATTAATTTATAAAGTGTACAGCACACAAACCTAGAAAACCTTAAGTATTAGAACCCAAAAGGAAGCTGGTTTCTAACAGCCTAATTACCTGAGTAATCCTCCCTCCCCTTAAACCACTAGGATTATTATCTGCTGGTACACTGTTTGACTTGAATGTGGTAAAAATAAATTACCTTTAGTGAATCCACCTACAGTACAAAGAATTGAGACTATCTTATTTCTGTAGATGCCCAGAAAAACTTCCAAATCTCTCCATATGGTGAATTACAAATGTTGGTGGGGAGTGTTTGGGTGGGAGGGGTGAACAGCAACACAAATCCTAGGAGTGAATACAGGCTGAAATATAACCAAGACACTTTACAAGCACACCTGTGGCTACAATACCCAATAAAGTAGACATCAGAGCAAAGAAATTAATAAGAGACAAACAGAGGCACTACATAATGATAAAAGGATCAATCCACCAGGGAGACATAACAACCCTAAAAGTATATGTACCAAACAACAGAGCCTCAAAGTACACAAAGCAAACTCTGATGGAGCCGAAAGGAGAAACAGCCATGTCCATAATTATAATTGGGGCCATCAATACCCCCCCTTATGAGCAGGTGATAGAATTACTAGAGAGCAAACCAGCAAGGATTTAGGAGATCTGAATAACACAATAAACTAACAGGATCTACATGATGTAAATAGAACACCCAACAACAGCAGACTACAATTTTTTTTCAAGCGTCTATGTAACATTTACCAAGATAGACCATCTCCCGGGCCATCAAACAAATCTCAGCAAATTTAAGAAGAATTGAAACCATACAGAGTATCTTCTCTGACCATAATGGAATCAAATTAGAAACCAAGAGTAGAAAGAGAAAGGGAGAATGCCTGAACCCTCGGATATGGTAGTTGATACATCATTCCAGTTGGTCATTCAGACGCCTGTTGTAGAAGAGCTGAAGTTAGAAAGAGCTGTCTCCTGAGCAGAAAGGCATGTCAGGCTACGCAAAGAGAAAGCTCACTCTGGATATTTCAAACAGGGTGTTGTTGAGAGCTAGGCTGGAGGCTGTTACATCAGTCCCACCTGACGTTAAAGCTTGTACTACACCGGCAGAGGAAGTACAGCTTGCTGATTGTTAGTGGAATCAGTTTGGTGGCCGATTGGCTTTGGGAAGTGAGAGAGGTTCCCTCCCAGGTACTGGTGTGGTTGCTAGAGAGGCCTGAGAGAAGGCAAGATTCAGATACCTTTCTAGTGTATGACTGGTGTCCCATCTAACCCATGGACGCACACGCCTCTGCTCTTTATAAACCCTGCTGCATTTTTTAAGAGATTCAACACAGTTTCCCCCTCCCGCTCCTCCTGCTCCTCCTCCTCTAACATATCTTCCCTGATAGTGCCCTCTGTCAGATAAGGCTCTCCTGTCTGCGCAGGCAGAGGAGTTTCCTTTCTGGAGTTTGTGGGATTGGTCCCTTAGGGCAGGCTGGCACCTTGCTTGCCCTACCATGGTGTTAGCTCAAGACGTAGTAGATGGTAAATGGACCACTGATGTGTCTTCAAACTTGTATTGTTGTTCCCCTTTCCAGAATACAATGATAGTGGCAGCTTACCTCGAGGAAGAAATAGAAATTGGAGTTCTTTCCGAGGTAATTTTGGCAAAAGGAACCCTCGTGATCACGGTGGATATGAACCTTGGCCTTCACACCACCAGGAGCATGATGGAAACATGGTGATGAGGGATGTCCAGGAGGACCCCCAAGTAAGATGGTAAGTGACCAGGCAGCCTGGTTTGCATGTAGCAGCTCCTGGGACTATGCAGCTGTTTCACTCTCCATGGTGATTTCCTTCTCTCACTGGAAAACTGGAGAATACTGGGAGTGGAATAATGGTTGAGCAATCCTAATTGTAGTCCTGCTGTCACAGAGGCAAAGGTGTATAGAAGACTTTCTTAGCATTGATGGCCACTCCCCTTCTCTGCACTTCCCCCCGCAGGACGCCCTACACTATTCGACACAAAAACAGAAGAGTGAAATGGCATAATGAAGACCATATCCAGAGGGCTGTGTGGAGAAACAGAAAACCTTTGGAGAGAGAAGTGGGGGATAACACAAAAGATGGAACCCCAGGGAGCTGGTTCAAGATCACAGTGAGTGTCCTACAAAACTGTAGGCAATGTACAGGAGAGAAAGGAGAAAGGTCGGGGTTTCGGGGGTTGTGTTGGGCTCATGTAGAGACACTAAGTACTTTGCTGGGGACAGTTTGTAATCTGTCTTTTTTAGTACAAGGAGTTAACCTTCTAAGGGCCAATTCAAAGAAGCCATATAAAGTGAACAGGCTGACTGTAGGGAGAACAGAGGACCCTGTCTAAAGGCAAAGATGGAAACTACTGTCACAAAGGTGGAGCAGCTCCACACTGGATGTCTCAGTTTGGCTGAAGCTGAGTGTGGAGGATGGGGGTCGAGTCTCTGGAGACATTGTCTGAGGTGCGAGCAGGGTCTGCCCTAGGGAGGATCTCCTGGAACTTTACAAAAAGAAGATCATGCCTACCACTTTAAGTTGATTGTTTGGAGGAGAGCTTTGGATAGAGAGAAAAGGAATGTAGGAAATCTATATTTGGCACAAACATAAGAAATCATGCCAGTCGTCCCTTCTTTTGAAATCCTTTGAAGCGCAATAGAAGGTTGGAAAAGAACACTGCTGGGTCTGTTCTCCAGGCTTGATTCCATGTTGTCTCTCTTCTCTCCAACCCTTTTCACCCCCAGATTCCATATGGGAGAAAGTATGACAAGACATGGCTAATGAATTCAATCCAGAGCCATTGCAGTGTCCCCTTCACTCCAGTGGATGTAAGAGACGATGGCGAAGTCAGATGAGTGGGCACAGGAAAGGGGGAGAGCCCTGGCTCGGCAGGGGCCATGGCCTCTGACACTATTGCTGTTGCCTTCAATCCCTGTAGTTCCACTACGTGAAAGACTGGGCTCGGTTCTTTGTGCAGGATGCTGGCCCTGCCTCTGCCTTGAGGGATGTGAGCTACAAGATTTGTGGCAAGGAGAACCAAAAGGTGTCTGTTGAGGGCCGTACCTGTACCCAGTCCCGGGGGAGGAGGACAGGCCAGGGGCCCGTGGTCGTCTTTGGAATTAAAGTTCACGGTGCTTACTCCACCTCGCCTTCCTGCAGATATCTATCATTGTTGATCCTTCTGCTGAACCCTACTCTGTGCAGAATAAGTTGGAACCAGAAGAAATGGAGCAGCTAAAGGTAATGCAGATTCAAGGTACATTGTATGCCCACACCCAGACCCACCTCTTCTTCCCCCAGCCCCTGATTTCCCTATCACCACCACAGCCTCAGAGCCTCTCTCTCCATCTCTCCCTGCAGCTGGCCATGAGCAAACGATATGATGTCTCCCAGCAAGCTCTTGACCTCCAAACGCTCCGCTTTGACCCAGGTATGCCTGACAGCAGTAATTCTGAGGCAGGTGAGGACAGAAAGATCTGCCTGGGAGGGAGACTTAGGGATGGTGACGTGGAGAGGGGTTGGTGCTGGCCCTGGACCCATCTCCACCTTCTCATTCTCTCTTCTTGGCTTTCTGAAGACTTGGTGGACCATGACGTTGATATAATCCTGAATCGAAGAAGCTGCATGGCTGCCACCCTGCAGATCATCGAAACGAATTTCCCCAAGGTGAGGCCTTAGGCCTAGCGCTGGTATTATGATAGGGGGTGGAACAGATGGGATGGAGGACAGACTTGTCTCCCAGGCCCCAGATGTCACCATCACTCTAACTCTTCTTCCTCAAAAGCTGTTGTCCTTGAACTTGTGCAACAACAAACTGTACCAGCTGGATGGCCTGTCTGACATTATACAGAAGGCCCCGACAATCAAGATCCTGAACCTCTCCAAAAATGAGGTGGGAAGAGGGAGCCAACCAAAGTTGGTTGAGAGTAGGTGGTGGTGCTCATCACAGTGATGACAGGAGGCAGGTGAAGGTGCCTGTGGGAGAGGGTGGGGGCTGGGTGCGCAGGGGCCCAGATGTCTGTCTTTCCTTGGGACTCCTTTTCCAGTTTCCTCCCCATGTTCCTCAGCTGAATTCCGCGTGGGAGGTGGGCAAGATGAAAGGGCTGAAACTTGAAGAGCTGTGGCTGGAAGGCAACCCCTTGTGTGACACCTTTCGAGACCAGTCCACCTACATAAGGTCGGTGTGAACCCATGTCACCCTTCTTGGGGACTTTCACGCACGGGAGCCTGAACGACCCCTGACAATGCCCCTCTGCAGAGGTGGTGGGTCTGGTCCTCTGGGAGGACCACAGGCCCTGCCATCTCTTTTCTGTGTCCCTCATCTGTGCTTAGAGGGCTCCTTTCCTTCCTCTGACCAGCTCACCTCTTCAGGTGCTCTGGGCTCTGTTTCCAGAGTCTGCACCTGGCTTGCTCTAGCATGCTCTCCCAAGAGTGTGTTCCAGGCGGCAGGGCTCCTCCTACTTGCCAGGACGAGGACCCACCAGCCTTGAGCCAGATGCTGGTGACCTGGACTGAGAAGGGCCCTCTGGACCAAGGTCTCATGCTGAGACAGGGCTTCTTGCTTATGAGCCAATAGGGAGATTCCCTCTCCTGCCCTGAGAAGGATCCTTTTTCCCTTAGTTCAGATGGGTCTCCCCTCCGATCCCAGGTTGCCATAGGATCTTTCCTACCCCATGCTGAGGTCCAAGGCCCCGGGTTGCTGTCTTCATGACATCTGTTCTTCTGGCACAATGCCAAGAGCTGGGCACTCCTTGGGAGAAAGCTGGGTTCCCTGAGTCAAGTGGCCAGAAGTGGGTCACCGCCACTGAGAAGGCTTCCTGAGGCATGAGTGAAAGGCAGAGGGCAGAGGTGGCTGAGGAGACAGAAGGAAAGGCCTCTCGGGGGCACTGCCCCTCCCTCCATCCACATGTCACATCATCCTGCCTGGTCCTTCCTTGAAGAACTGGGGGTCACCCAATAAGGCTGTGATTCCTCAGACAAGGACTTGACTAAGACAGGCACAGGTGCACAGGGGCCATCAGGAGAGAAGGTGGTGATCATAAGAGGGGGCCATAGGCCTGCACCCCATGGTGAGCTGGGACCTGACCCTTTACTCCTTCTGGGGAAGGCCTCCTGCCCCCGTGGCTCCTCTATTTCCCATTCCCAGCTCAGACTGAGCTCACACAAGTGGCAAAGTGTCAACCAGCATCCAGTGGGTCCCCAGCCCAACAAGTGCATGTTTTCCACTCCTACCTCGGGGCCAGGGCCAGCCAGGGCAGATGAAGGAAAGGGCTGCAGCAGGGGAGCCATCATCCCTTTCTTCTCTCTTCTTCCCTGATCCCCACCACCAGGGCAGAGCTTCTTTCTATTCCCTTTGCTTTGCTTTCTCTCTCTCCTTTGTCTCTACTCCCGGGTGTCTCTCTCATCTCTCTCTCCTACCTTCACTCCCTCTCTGTTCTCATCCCCTCCCCTTCCCTCCCTGCCTCCTGAGCCTGGCCTCACTCACTTCTTTGCCTCAGCATCATGGGCCATCCCTGGAGGTGTCCTGGTCCCGGCAGAATGCTGGACCCCCAGTGAGGTAGCAGAGCCCTGGGCTCCCACCCCATTCCCTCTCCTCTCTGCAGCCTTTGGTGGGGTCTTGGAGGAAGGAAGGGGGGCAGGGAGGGGAAGGAAGCCCTGGACCTGGGCTCCAAATGCTATATTGTGCATGGGGAGCAGTGAGAGCAGTGTAGGTGAGAGCCACCCAGGGGGAAGGAGAAGGAGGGAGGGAAGCCAGGAGGAAGGGAAGGCAGGAGGGAGGGAATATGAATGTGAAGGTGTGGAGTGAGATCTAGAGACTGCGCCTTTCAGACAGTCCATATGACAGATGCTCAGTGCTCAGCGGGGAAGTGGACCCAATAGCCTTGAAATCAGAGGCTGAGTTGGGCAAAGGGGGCTTCTGGACGGGCAGAAGACACTGGGCTGTGTTTATGGTATCAGTATTTTAAATCAAAGGAAGTGCTGCAGCCCCGAACTATCAACCACTTCTTTCTATTTTCGGTTTTGGACAGTGCCATCAAGGAATATTTCCCCAAGCTGTTACGCCTGGTAAGTGCCTACGTTTGTGATTGTCTCTCGCTCACATTGATGGCCTCCACATCTGCCCCCAAGCCCTTTGGGGCTCGCCTAGGTTATATGTTTGCATGAGACCTTTATCCATTTTAAGGGACAGGGACTCCTGAGAAAGACATGAATATATTTGGTGGGAAAATGCCCATGCTAACGCCCACACACACAAAAAGTTGCGTTTAATAGTAGAGACTTCCAAGACCTCATGATGAAGACGCCCACTGTAGTCTTGCCCATGGATTTTCCAGGGCCCTTTCACACCTGACCTCTGACCCTCACCCTCTCCTGGGCCCATCCTTTTCCCTGATCATCTAGGGCCACCTCCCTGGTCTGCACTGCTGACTTCCTCTTCCCTTCTCCAGGATGGCCAGGAGTTACCCACGCCGATTGTCGTTGACGTTGACACCTGCTACTTAAAGCCTGGCAAGGTGAGCAAGAAGGATCAACAACATTGTGGTATCACAAGGGAGGCTTTATCAGCCACATGATCTCAAAGTCTTTTGATTCCAGGAAAGCTGTAAAGGATCTGAGACACTGAAAAATCTAGTCATGCAATTCTTGCAGCAGTAAGTACTCCCGGGAGCACAGGAATGGGGAAGGCTGGGACAGGCCAGGCCACCCAAGCACAGATCTGCTTGTGGGAGTTTTTGAGTCTTATTTGACATTTACACCACGGAGACAGATTGTCTTCATTGCTCCCCCACAGGTATTACTTCATCTATGACTATGGAGACCGACAGGGTCTTCTTGGTGCTTACCACGACGAGGCCTACTTCTCTCTGAGCATTCCCTTCAACCCCGAGGACCCAGCTCCGTGAGTATCACAGCTCAGACTCTGTTCCTGGGCCCTGTGGCTCCCCAGCAGACACAGGCCAGCTCCTGGAAACACCCACACTGGACAGATCACCACCTCCTGCTCCTCCTTCTCTCCTAGAAGCAGCTTGTGCGAGTACGTCAAGGATAATAGGAACATAAAGAAGCTCAAGGACCCCTGTGCGTGTGGGAAGATTGGGCAGGGAAAGGGGGCGTGGAGGGGTCAGTCAAGGCCCAGAGTGTGGCAGTCCCTGACCTTCACTCTCATCCCCCCACAGACCTGAGGGTTCAGCTGCTGAAACATACAAAACATGACATCGTGGGCTCCCTCTGTGTGTTGCCCAGAACTCAGCATGAATTCAGCTCCTTCTTGGTAGAAACCTGGCTCCAAACGGTGAGCACCTGCTTCCTCCCTCAGGCGTGCCCAGAAAGCCGCAGGTGGGTAGGAGGTTTAGGTGGTGACTGAGCCCCTGGGCTCTTCCCTTTCAGGAAAGGGTGCTGTGCTTCTCTGTCAACGGGGTGTTCAAGGAAGGTGAGTGTATGTGGAGTCCCCACCCCAGATGCCCCACTGCTCCTTCCCCCCGGCTGGGCTCCCTCTCAGAACTCTCCCAGCTTCCCTGGTCCCTTCCCCTCTCTTCCTACTCCAGTAATCTGTGTTCTTCAGTTCCCACTCTGCCTCCAAACCGTCCTGGTCTGACCTGTGTCCATGCCTGTCTGCCCCGCACAGCTCAGGCACAGGGACACAGGCTGTGGAGTTTTGATGTCTCTCATCCCAGATCCTGGCTCTGTGAACTTTGGCCGGTTCCTTAACCTCCGGGTTTCCTCATTTGGAAAATGGGGCTAATAATACCCACCTCTTGGGTCGCTGTGAAAAATGAATCGACTGAGCCTGTAAAGTGGTTGTCACAGAGCCCGACACATAATAGGGTCCCTGGACTGGGAGCAGATTGCTCCTATTGTTGCCCGCTCCATTCCCAACACCCTGACCCCCAGTGAACAACTGTCCCCTTCAGCATGACTATCAAGTCAGATCCTGACTAGGTAATGCCGTGTGAGCATGTAAAGCATGTGCGACTCTTCGGGGGTATTTTTGTTTGTTATTTGTCTTTAAAGTGGTAGGAAAGTCTCAGAGTTCTGTTCGTGCCTTCACACGAACCTTCATCATTGTCCCTGCCAGCAATTCCAGGTGAGTGCTGTGTTGTGAGTGGGAACACCCAGCCCAGCCTGGGCTCAGTGGGTGGGAATGTGGTGGTGTTGACCTCGGGGTTTTCTCAGTATTGTGGAAAGCCACCAGTTAGATCCGAGGAGCAGCCTAGCCTAGTGGGTAAGAGCATGGGGTCTGGAGTCGGAACACTGGGTTCTCTTCATGGCCCCAACACTCACTAGCTGTGTGACCTTGGTTAAGTCACATGACTTCCTTGTGACTCAGTGTCTCCCTCTGAACATGGAGATTAGACTGTCCGCCCCTTGGGCTGTTGTACAGGGTAAATGCAAGTGCAAAATTGTCCCTGGGTTGCAGGTAAAGTACAAATGTAGTGAAGCTGGTAGACAGTCTCTCCAAAGGTGAGCTCTGTGAGAAGGGTGGAGGTACGAGCCAAGGAATCTAGGGGGCAGGCACAGTATAGGGCTCTGGAAGGAATCTGGTTGCTGAGTGGCCGTGGGAGCAGGCTCATTTCCGGGGTTGTGGGGTTGTCCATTCATCAGTTGTCCGGGGGCCCATTTTTCCTCCAGTCTGTGCATCGTGAATGACCAGCTGTTTGTGAGGGACGCCACCCCCAACGAGACTCAGAGAGCGTTCTTCATGCCAGATCCCACACCCACCTCCAGCTCCGTGCCCACCGTCTCCCAGGAGCAGCAGGAAATGGTGCAGGCTTTCTCCACCCAGTCTGGGATGAACCTCGAGTGGTCTCAGAAGTGAGTGCTGGGTGTGCATGGGAATAGGGGCGAGTTGGGACATCCTGGGGTGAATCAGGAAAACTTGCCGGCGATTTGGAAAAATAACTTTTTGGATATTTTCCTTCCCAAAACAAATTGGGTCCATGAAAATGGTATAATCCCACTATATATGTAAAGGATTTTAAAATTAGTGTAATGCTTAACGACATTATATTGTACATAGAAAATCTGAAAGAATCCACCAAAAGACTACTGATAAACAAGTTCAGCAAGGTTGCAGGATACAAGAGCAATATACAGAACTCATTTGTATTTCTATGTACTTGCAAAGAACAATGCAAAAATGAAATTAAAAAAGAAGCCCATTTACAATAGCATCAAAATAGCAAAATACTTAGAAACAAATGTAGCAAAAGAAGCACATATCTTATACTCTGAAATCTGTAAAACATTGTTGGAATATATTAAATAAGCCATAAATACACAGAAAGACACCCCGTTTTCATGGGTTGGAAGACTTGATATTGTTAAGACGGCAGTAATACCCAGAGCAATCTACAGATTCAATGCAATACCTATCAAAATGCTTCCATGCAAAAATCGACAAGCCTATTCTAAATGTCATATGAAAGTGCACCAGAACAGTCTTGAGAGAGAAGCACAAAGTTAGGGGACTCACACTTCCTGATTTCAAAACTTGCTACAAAGATACAGTAGTCAAGACTGAGTGGTACTGGCATGTGGACAGCACATGAATCAGTGGAATGGAATTGAGAGTCTACAAATAAACCCTCACGTTTATGGTCAATTGATTATCAACCAGAGTGCCGAAAACTTCCGATGGAGAAAAAGTAGCCTCTTCCACAAATGGTGGTGGGACAACTGAAATCCACACGCAAAACAACAAATTTTGACCCTTGACTCACACCCTATGCAAACACATACAGAAAATGGATCAAAGGTCTAAAAGCAAGAACTAAAACTGTAAAAACTTGGAAGAAAACATAGGTGTAAGTCTTCATGAGTTAGGCAACCATTTCTTATATATGACACCAAAAATACAAGCAACCAAAGAAAAAATAGATAAATTGGACTTCATCAAAATTAAAAGCCTTTGCGCATCAATGGACACTATCAAAAAAGAAAATCCCACCAACAGAATGGGAGGAAATATTTGCAAATCACATATCTGACAAGAATATATGAAGAACCCTTACAGCTCAACAATAAAAAGACAAACCACCAAATTTTAAAAATGGAGAATATCTGGATAGACATTTCTCCAAAAAGATATATGAATGGTCAGTGAACACATGAAAAACTTCTTAACGTCATTAGTCATTAAGGAAATGCAAATTAATACCACAATGAAGAATCCTAAAATTTATATGAAACAACAAAGACCCCGAAGAGCCAAAGCAATCCTGAGAAAAAAGAACAAAGGTGGAAGTATCACACTCCCTGATTTCAAAATATACTACAAAGCCATGGTAACTAAAACAGTATGGTAAGACCTGAAACCATGAAAATTCTACAAGAGAACATAGGCGGTACACTCTTTGACATCAGTGTTAGCAGCACATTTTCAAGTACCGTGTCTGACTGGGCAAGGGAAACAAAAGAAAACATAAACAAATGGGACTACATCAAACTAAGGAGCTTCTACACAGCAAAGGAAACCATCAACAAGATGAAAACACACCGTAACAATTGGGAGAAGACATTGGCAACCATATACCTGATAAGGGGTTAATATCCAGAATATACAGAGAACTCATACTTCTCAACACGAGAAGATCCAACAACTCAATTAAATGGTGAGCAAAAGATCTGAACAGACATTTCTCCAAACAAGATATAAAGATGGCCAACAGGAACATGAAAAGATGTTCAACATCACTAACTATCAGGGAAATGCAAATCAAAACTACAATGAGATACCACCTCACTCCCGTCAGAATGGCTATAATTAATAAGATAGGAAACAATAAGTGTTGGGGAGGATGTGGAGAGAAGGGAACTCTCATACACTGCCGGTGGAGTGCAAACTGGTGCAGCCACTATGGAAAACACTATGGAGTATCCTCAAAAACTTAAGAATAGATCTACCATAAGATCCAGCTATTCCACTGCTGGGTATTTACCCAAAGAACATGAAAACATGAATGCGTAAAGACACGTGCACCCTGTGTTCTTCGCAGCATGATTCACAATAGCCAAGACTTGGAAGCAACCTAGGTGCCCATCAAGGGACGAATGGATAAAGAAGGTGTGGTCTAGATATGCAATGGAGTACTACTCAGCTATAAGAAATGATGAAATCCGGCCATTTGCGACAACATGGATGGACCTTGAGGGTATTATGCTAAGTGAAATAAATCAGAGGGAGAAAGGCAAATACCTTATGATCTCACTCATAAGTAGAAGATAAAAACGACAAACACACACATAGAAACAGAGATTGGATTGGTGGTTACCTGGGGTGGGGGAGGGAGGGCGAAAGGGTGACTAGGCACATGTGTGTGGTGGTGAATCGTAGTCTTTGGGTGGTGAACATGATGGAACCTACACAGAAGTCAAAATACATAACAATGTACACCTGAAACATATATGGTGCTATAAACCAGTGTTACCGCAATTAAAAAAGTAAATAAATAAAATAAATTCGAAAAAAACCCAAACCAGAATGAATTACCACTTCACACTCACTAGGATGGCTTTCATCAATAAAACGAATGATAACAAGTGTTGGTGAGGATGTGGAGAAAGTGGAATTCTCGTGTATTACTGGTGGGAATGTAAAATGGTGCAGCAGTTGGGGAAAACATTTTGGCAGTTCCTCAAAAGGTTAAACATGGAGTTCCCATGTGACCCAGTAGTCCCACTCCTAAGTATCTACCAGGAGAAATGAGGTCATACGTTCACTCTAAAACTTGTACAGGAATGTTCACAGTAGCATTATTCATAACAGCCACAAAGTGGAAACAGCCCGAAAGTCCTTCAGCTGGTGAATGGATAAATAAATCTGGTACATCCATATAGTAGAGTATTATTCAGTCATAAAAAAGAACACAGTTCTGATATATGCCATGACATCGATGAGCCTTGAAACCATGCTAAGTGAAAGGAGCCAGTCACAAAACGTTGCGTATTGTACGATTCCATTTATATGAAATGTCCAAGACAGGCAAATCCACAGAGCCCAAAAGCAGACGAGTGGTTACCGGGGTCTGTGGTAAGGGGAGGAATAGTGAGTGATCTCTAATGGTTAAGGAGTTTCTTTTTGAGATGATAAGATTATTTGGGAACTAGATAGTAGTGATGGTTGCACAATCTTGTGAATATACTAAAAGGCACGGAATTGTACACTTTAACATGGTATGTGCATTATATCTCAATAAAAAATGATTGGAAACTTGTATTTCTAAAATTTTCATTTGTTATTTTCTTGAACATCTTTATCAATATATATTAAGCTCCCTCGTTCTTTTGCACAGCTCTGTTTTTCAGTTTTGAATGCTAGTGATAGACATTTGGGTTTTCCCTGGGTCTTTCTTCATCATTACTCATAGTGCTCGTTCTGGTACATGCGTCCCAGCAAAAACGTGGCATAGATTTAGCGGTGGCACTGCATGGTCAGCGTGTCTGTACTGCGATACTAATGGAGATCACCTGTTCTTCTCCCATTCCAGGTGCCTTCAGGACAATGAGTGGAACTACACCAGAGCTGGTCAGGCCTTCACTACGCTCAAGGTGAGGTCTGGGAATCAAGTGGGTTAAAGCTGGATGTTTCTGGGCCTTCAGGAAGGCCAGGATGGTGGAGCCCAGTGGCCTGGGAATGAAACTCAGGGAGCTGGCCCTTCTGACATCCTGACTCCTTCCCTCCAGACAGGGGGCAAGATCCCAGAGGAGGCCTTCAAACAAATCCCCTGAAAGGAGCCCTTGGATCGCGTCTTTGCCTTCATCCACGTCATCTTTGTTTCTCTTTTCTGCAGCCTACAGCCATGCCCATGCCTGGGGTGGGAGGCCTGGCTGACTGAGAAGGCAAAGTTAACTTGTAGGCCGGGTAACATAACGACCCGAAGGGTCAGTTGTTCTCTGTATTTTCCCCACTCACGATTGCTGTTTATTTTCATAATAAAGAGTGACGTTGCACGTTGTATGCTGTGTGTCCTGGATCACTCTTGCCCTGCCCCAACCGTGAGCCAATGGGTCCAGGACTGAAAGGCCCTGCCCTCTCCTCCTGTCCCCCATTCACCCTGGCAGTCCCTAGCAGACACATCAGGCTTGAGTCCATAGGTAGTTTGTCAGTAAATCCTGTGAGAAGGGACACATGCTGCTTCCAGAGATTGGCCTTTGCAGGCAGTGTGAATCAGTCAGTTGCTCTGCCTGAAGGCCCGCAGAAACAAGCATGTGACCTGGCACAAAGGGGCTTCACAGAGGATGCCTTCTGCCTGGTGAGGGCTGTGGAAGGAAGGAAGCTGAGGACTCACATATTTGACTTCTTATTCCCCATCATTTGAATGTATTCGAAGACCACACCACGAACAATTTTATGGTTTGCACACAGGGGAATGGGAAATGGGCCTTTTCACACCTCTCACCATGCTTCCATTTGTCTTCTCATCCAGGCACTGTACCGCCCCCTCCCCCTTCCTCAAGGTGGCCTGTGGGAGGGATCTCACTTTAGCACCTGAGAGGGAGGGAGAGCCAGCCTGTCTGCCCAGTGCCTTTCTCAGGGAGCTGACACCAGGTGCTCCAGGTCCATGTGTCTGAGGAGGTTCAGTCGTTCCTTCTCACTTCCAAACAACAATAGCACGTGATCTCACGTTCTGGTCAGTTCTGTGCGACCTTTCTCATTGACTAGCAATTAGTAGTTCAGAATTGCAGGCAAGAGTTGAAAGAGACACTTACACAATTCATTTTCCACACTTCTGTGACGTTTGCACTTTAGACGACAAGCAGGCATAAGCTTTGAAATGAAAATAACAGCAATAACAAATTTCAACTTAGAATCTTATAAATGATGACATAGGTGAGGTACCACCTGTTTACAAATTATGCCTCTATTTTTGGGTCTCGCGTACTACCGGTATTTCCAACCACTTGCCACTTTTCCATTCTTTACGTATATTTACATGAAGGATCCATACATTGGCGCGTGCATGTCTTAAAAATATGAACTAAGGGGATAATTGCCGTTACATAAGGAATAATTCCATGTTATTCTGTGTGGTACCTCAGTGATCAACGTCTAGTCTCGGCCTTCTCACCTAGAGTACAGAGACCACAGTGCACACTTCTCAGCCGCAGCCTGAGGAATAGAGGCAGTCTCACACGTTAGCAAACAGTCGCACTGTCTGGCTCAACTCAGGCTCTCCGAGCTGTCTGAGTTCCCTCATGGGCAGGGGCATTGGAAACCATTGCATGGCCCGTCTACTTCGTCTCTTTACATCCTCAGGCTTCCACATCCTCGGGCTCCTTCCCTAGCCACCTCAGATGCCACAGTCTTCCAGTTACTCATTCTCCTGCCGGTTCCATGACCTGGGCAAATGCTGACCCTGCTATCTTCTTCCTCATACAGAGGTCCCTGTGCAAACTGTCCTGCTGGACAGGTTTTTGAAGTGTAAATGCTGAGGCAATCTTGCTTTGCAAGATTATTTCTGAAGTTGGGGGGCAACAGGTACTCTTATACATTGCGTCTGAGCACCTACATTGGCGTAGCCATTCTTTAGCATAATTTGGAACAATTTAGTCATAAATACACACACACATATACATGTACACACATTTTCATATAAAGAGAATCATAACATAGATACATATTGCGTGCGTTTCTTTCAGTTGTCAAATTTATTGACACAAATTTGTTTATAATACTCACTTATTATTATCCTTTAAGTTTTTTTTGGAATTTGTAGTGATGTGTTTTTTCTAAATTGAGGTGAAATCCACATAGCATAAAATTATCCATTTTTTAGAAAAAAATGTTATTGAGTTTGATAGTTAACAACCTTGCGAAATTTCAGTTGTAGATTATTGTTTGTCAGTCATGTTGTAGGTGCACCACTTCTCACTTTGTGCCCACCCCCACCCCTCCTTTCCCCTGGTATCCACTAATCTGTTCTCTTTGTCTACATGTTTAACTTCCACAGATGAGTGGAGTCATACAGAGGTTGTCTTTCTCTATCTGGCTTATTTCACTTAACATAATATTACCCTCAAGGTCCATCCTTGTTGTTGTGAATGGGATGATTTTATCCTTTTTTCTGGCTGAGTAGTATTCCATTTTATATATATACCATATCTTCTTTATCCAATCATCAGTTGATGGGCACTTGGGTTGCTTCCACGTCTTGGCTATTGTAAATAATGCTGCAATGAACATAGGGGTGCATGGGACTTTTGGAATTGCTGACTTCAAGTTCTTTGGATAGATACCCAGTAGTGGGATGGCTGGGTCATATGGTATTTCCATTTATACGTTTTTGAGAAATCTCCATACTGTTTTCCATAGTGGCTGCATGAGTTTGCTTTCCCACCAGCAGTGTATGAAGGTTCCTTTTTCTCCGCGACCTCTCCAAGATTTGTTACTTTTTGTTTTGGTTATTTTTGCCATTCTAATGGGTGTAAGGTGCTATCTTAGTGTAGTTTTGATTTGCATTTCCCTGATGCACAGCGATGATGAACATCTTTTCATGTGCCTATTGGCCATCCGTATATCTTCTTTGGAGAAATGTCTTTTCATGTCTCCTGCCCATTTTTTGATGAGGTGGTTTGATTTTTTTGTCGTTGAGTTGTGTGAGCTCTTTATATATTATGGAGATTAACCCTTTGTTGGATATATGACTTGCAAATATTTTTTCCCAATTAGTGGGTTGTGTTTTTTTTTCAATCCTGTTTTCCCTTGCCTTGAAGAAGCTCTTTAGTCTGATGAAGTCCCATTTATTTATTCTTTCCATTGTTTCCCTTGTCTGAGAAGACATGGTGTCTGAAAAGATCCTTTGAATACTGATGTCAAAGAGTGTACTGCCTATATTTTCTTCTAGAAGCCTTTTCAAAGTGAGCAATACATTGGTGTTTAGTACATTTAAAATGTTGTGGAATCACCACCTCTATTCTGCTCCAAAACATTGCTGTCACCTCAAAATAAAACCCCATACACTTTAACCAGCTACTCCCATTTCCCCCTCTCCTGCAGCCTCTGGCAAACAGTCTGCTTTCTGTCTCTACGTATTTGTCTCTTCTGGAAATTTCACTTAAATCGAGTCATACAATATGTGAGATTTTGTATCTGGCTTCTTTCACTTAGCATAATGTTTTTGAAGTTCATCCACACTGAAGCGTATATCAGTACTTCATTCCTTTTTTCTGGATGAATAATATTCCAATGTATGTATATACCACAGTTCTTTATCCATTCGTCCCTTGATGACAGCTCACGGACCTATGAATTGTCTCAACCTTTTGAATACTGTGAATAATGCTGCTGTGAGTACTCGTGTACAAGAATCTGTTTGAGCATCTCCTTTCAATTCTTTTGAGTATAGACCTAGGCTTGGAGTAGCTGGGTCATATGGTACTTCTGTCTTTCACTTTGTAAGGAACCACCAAACTGTTCTGCACAGCAGCGGAGCCATTTCGCATTCCCACCAGCAATGTTCAGGAGTTCCAATTTCTCCACATCCTCACCAACACGCCTTATGTTCCTTTTTAAAAAAGTTATAGCCATCATAGTGGATGTGAAGTGGTATCTCATTGTGGTTTTGATTTCCATTTACCTAACAATTAATAAATTTTCCTCCAAGCACTGCTTTTGTTGAATCTCACAAGTTGTAGTATACTGTGTTTCTGTATTTAAGTGTCTAAAGGTATTTTTAATCTCCCCCATGATTTATTCTGTGACCAATAGTTTGTTTAACTGTGTGTTGTTCAGTTGTCACATATTGGTGCATTTTCTGGTTTTCCTTTTTGTTATGAATTTCTAGCTTCCTTCCATGGTGGTCAGAGAAGATACTTTGTGTGATTTCAGTCTTTTGAAATTTATTGAGAGTGACTTTTGTGGCCCAACATAACAGTTTTTCTAGAGAATGTTTCAGGTACCCTTGAGAAGAATGTGTATTCCAGTGTTTTGGGGTGAAGAGTTCTATACATGTCTGTTATAGTAGATTTATAGTGTTGTTGAAATCCTCTACTTCCCTATTGATCTTCTCTCTAGACGTTTTTATCCATTATTGGAAGTGGGATATTGAATTCATCAACTATTTTGTAGAACGTCTATTCGTCCCTGCAACTCTGTCAACGTTTGCTCCATATATATTGGGCTCTGTTGTTTGATGCGCATATGTTTACAATTATTATATCTTCTTGATTAATTGATGCTTTTATCAATATCTGAAAACCTTCTCTGTCTCCTGTAACAATTTTTTACCTAGAGTCTATTTTGTCTGATTTTGGTGCAGCCACCTCAGCTCTCTTGTTCCTACTGTTTGAATGGAATACCTTTTTACATTTTTTTCCATTTCACCCTGTTTCCTTTTTTTTTGCATCTAAAGATGGTCTTTCGTAGATAGCATATAGCAGTATGTATTTTTTAAATCCATTCTGCCAGTTTCTGTCTTTTAATTGGTAAGTTAACTGCTCTACATTTAAAGTGATTACTGATAATGAAGGAATGTTCTGCCCTTTTGCTATTCGTTTTTTATGTGTCTTATATCTTTTTTCTCCCTCAATTCCCACTAAAGTGGATTATATGTGGTTTATTGATTTCTTTTCTAGCCTATCTTTTTGATTCACTTCTGTGTGTGTGTGTGTGTGTGTGTGTATAATTTACTTAGTGGTTAGCATGAGTATTACAATTAACCTTCCTAAATTTTAAAAGATCTCCTTTGAATTGACACCAACTTAACTTCAGAGGCATACCAAAGTCTGTTTCTGTACAGACACATGCCCCCCTTTATGCTCTTATTCTCACAGATTACTTCTTTTCACTTTGTGTGACACTTAACATAGATTTATTATTATTGATTCATGAAATTCCTTTCCAATCATGTAGAAGACAAAGTAGGAGTTACCAAGCCAAAATTCAACAATACTGGCTTTTAAGTTTACCTATGTAGTTACCTTTACTAAAGTTCCTTGTTTCTTCATGCGGCTTCATGTTACCGTCTAATGTCCTTTCATTTCATTGTGAAGGACTCCCGTTAGTGATGTTTGTAGGGCTGGGATAGAACCAACAAACTCCATCAGCTTTTGTTGATCTGGGAATGTCTTAATTTCTCCTTCAGTTTTGAAGGATGGTATGAAGATTAAGAAAGGGAAACCTCATTTAAATGGAGGTGGGAAGCCTTGTACGGAGTGCTCTCACACCCATACCTTCCATCAAAGCTTACCTTACAATTTTGGGTAGGAAGTGCAACTACTTTAGTACTCCAGCAGGAGGAAGGAAGATTTTTCTCTTTGCCTAGCAACAGCCCAGTTAATGAGAAGCCATTCCCACCCTGAACTCTTACTGTCCTCCAATGAATTTTCATTTAGAACAGCCCCTCCCAACTTCCCCCTTTTTCCTTTTCTTTTCTTTTTAATTTTTTTATGCTTTCCACTTCTTCTTTTTTGTTTTGGTGAGGAAGATTGGCCCTAAGCTAACATCTGTTGCCAATCTTCCTCTTTTTTTTTTTTTTTCTCCCCAAAGCCACAGCACATAGTTGTGCATCCTTGTTGCAAGTCATTCTAGCTCTTCCATGTGGGATGCTGCCACAACATGGCTTGATGAGTGGTGTGTAGGTCTGTGCCCAGGGTCCAAACCGGCGAACCCCGGGCCTCCATAGCCGAGTGCGTGAACATAACCACTCCGCCATGGGCCGCCCCCCCCGTCCCCGTTTTTCTATAAGAGCAGTCTCTCCTCCTTTGCTCTCTGGATTTGCCTATGGTGTGCTATAGCTTGCATTTCCTGAATTGCAATTCCTCTGGCTATTCCTGAGTAAACTTATTTTGCTGGTAAGGTGAACAAGTATTTTATTTTAAAGTTGACATTAAATGGCGTCAGAAAGTGGGATCCAAGGGATGTGACCCCTGAGTGATGGTCACTCCCGGAATTGAGTGAGGTACCCACATTGAGCCTCTTGTGCTCATCACTTCCATGAGTCACAGCCTACTTTTGGTTTGGTAAGTCTCATGTCAGATTCTGAGCTCTGCTCTCCCTGCATTTTGAGCTCTCTGACTTTATTCGGGGTCACTAAAGGCTTTGTCCTTTCAGGTTCAAGGCTTTGTCCTTGGTATCAAAACTTCATCCTTGGTGAGTACTCAGCTGTTTTCCTTTCAAAAGTGTGCTGAAACTTTGGTAAAGTTCCCTTTGGAGTCAGGCTAGCTAGGAATTTTCTTTTGTTCTTGGAAGAATGTGAGAAATGGGATCCCAGTCATCTAAGTGCTCTAAGGGCAGCCCTCCATCAGGGATCCTGGAGGTTTTATTTTTAAAAACTAGGGTCCCTCCTCGTGAGTGTTTCTAACTGAATGGACCAATTTAGCCAAAATTGATTTAGAACACCAATGGCCATTTTGGAGAATTTTGGATCTCCCCAAACCTGCTTTTCTCAGAGTTAAATCAGAAAGCTGTGGCCCTAAAATTAAACAGATCGAACGGGATGCCTATTGTAATTGGTAGCTTGAGGTCTCCAAGCATATTCAGGACTCTAAAATTGCCTCTCTGCAAAACACCATACCTAAATTAACTGAGACAACCAAACAGCTAAAGGAAAACAAAGTGGCTTCTGAAGCCTCATGTTCCCCTCCCCTAGCTTCTTTGTCTCAGGCTCCACCTCTGATGCCATCTTCCTCTTTCCCTTCTGCACAGCCCTCACCTCTGCGTCCGCATTTAATTCTCTTGCCAAACTCCCTTTCTTCTCTGAGCCTCTCCCTACTTCCTCCTCCTCTGAACGTATCAGAACCTGCCCCTTTAAAGTTAAGTCTCCTGAGGATCCGAATAAACCCCAGATTTCTTATATTCTCTGGACTAAAGCTCAATTGTGAGCCATAGTTAAAGAGTTTCCCAAAGTAACTGAGGACCCCCTTGGGTTTGCTGAAGAATTTAACATAGTCATTCAAACTTATCAACAAAGATTTTCAGGTTTACATCAGTTAGTCTACATGCTTGTTGGTGAAGGTCAGGCGCAACATTGGATGAAACTTGCCCGATGGAAAAACCCTGAAAGGGATTTAGAAAAACAGACCCTTAACTTTTGGCTAAATACCCAAACGACTCGCTAGAGAGCTTCACTGAACAATTACGGTAGCTTTTCCTAAGCCCATTGATTGAAACGAAATGCAGGCTTGCACACAAAAGGCTGATGAACCTGTTCATAACTATCATAATTGGCTTCAGATCGCTATGAAAAGATTCTGGCCTCCTCATGGATGTTAAGTCCACTCTGATAGCCTTTAATTCTATGTTTATTAATGGGCTGAACCAGGACCTTTCCTTCTAGTAAAAAGGACCAGGATGAAATGAGAGACTACGTCCACTCCAAATTTGGTCCATCTAGCCAATCAGCTCGCTTGCAGCCTAGATGATTCATCTAAAAGGAGGACCACAAAAAGCCTTAATTTTCAATTTCAACAAATAGAGGCCCCTAGACAGAACTAGAAATTTTCCAGTCTCTTCTATTATTGTAAAAAGACAAGGCGTTTGAAGAGAGATTGCCTCAAGCATAAGCCCTCCAGGGATTTCCAGCGCTCTAACCACCCTTTCCAGTGTCTTCTTAATCCCCAACGGTGATGCTCTGAGGAACCACAGGGGCTTTTCCAAATTCTTCCCCTTAATCAACTCGGGGAAACCACTCTCCAGATTGGGAATGAATTTTTCTCTGTACTTGTTGACACTGGAGCCACGCTCTTGGTGCTCAACCCCACTGTTATTAAGCAGCCCCTGCCTCAGAGTAGTGAAACGGTTAAGATAGTGGGAGTCTCAAACAAACCCCAACAGGCCCCTGTCTATAAACCCATTCCTTTTTGTTTAGGGAGATACCTACCCCTTTCTCCTTTGTTCCTCTGCTCCTGTTCATTTCTTGAGCTGAGATTTCTTAGAAGAATACCATGCTGGAATTTTTTTCTCCCAGGAGGGGGAAATAATTCTAGAATTTGACAGCAGCAACCAAAATAGTCAACGAGGTGAATTAAATGGCCCTCTGATATCTTTTACTTGCTCCATCTCTCGTGACACTAAAGCTAATTCCAAGGACATTAGTCATTTGTCCCTATTAGGTCAGATACCAGCCTCTTTATGGGCAAAATCTACAACCGCTATTGGCAGAATCCATTGTACACCTTTATTAAGATCCACATAGATCCCTCAAAGCCTCTTCCCGGGATTAATCAATACCCTCTATACACCTCCATAAATAGAGGTGGTCCAGGGCATTAAGCTGATAAACAGAGGATATAAGGCCCAAGGCCTTACTGTGCCTTGCACTAATCCCTGTAACACTCTTATTTTGCCTGTGAGAACACCCAGTGGCCAAGGATCGAGGTTTGTCCAGGACCGCCGAGCAATAAATAACATCGTCATCCCTGGGCACCCGGTTGTTCCTAACCCTAATATGCTACTGGCATCCATCTCCACTGAGCACAAATTCTTTACTGTAATTGATTTATGCAGCATATTATTTAGTATTCCAGCTGATGAAGCTAGCCCATACCTTTTTGCCTTCACTTGGGAAGGAAGACAATTCACCTGGACAGTAATGCCTCAGGGCTTTACTGAAAGGCCTTCTTATTTCTCACAAATCCTGAAGGCTGATCTGGATATTATAAAGTTTCCAGCAGGGGCTCTACTTTTTTGCAATATGTGGACAATTTGCTTCTTTGCTCTCCCCTCCAAACCTCTTCACAGGAAGACAGCATCCACTTGCTAAAGCTTTTAGCCTTAAAGGGACACAAGGAAAACAAGGGAAAATTGCAGTTTGTCCAAACCCAGGTTTGGCATTTAGGACATTTGATATCAAAACCAGGGGTATACTTAGACCCAGACAGGCTTCATGGTGTCCTGAGTTTCCCAAAACCCAAAACTAAACTGTCAACTGTGAGGTTTTCTCAGACTAGTTGGTTATTGTGGAAATTGGATTCCAAATTTCTCCCTTCGGGCCAAACCTCTGCATGTTTTACTAAAGAAAAACAACTCCTATCCAATTTTATGGGAAGAACAGGATGACGTAGTCTTTAAAGCCTTAAAGGAGAGTTTAATGAACCCCTCTTCCCTTCAGCATCCCAATTATCAGCATCCCTTTTTCCTTTTTGTACATGAAAAGGAAGGCAATGCCCTTGATGTGCTCGCCCAAAAACACGGGGACCACCATCGACCCATAGGGTATCATAGCCACCGACTGGACCCTGTGGCATGAGGGTACCCCCCTTGCCTTAGGGCCATACTTGCTGCTGCCCTTTTGGTTAAGGCCACTGAATAAATAGTTGTGGAATCCCCTTTAACCGTCCTCGTACCCAAAGCAGTGGAAGCCCCCCTAAATTCTCACCACAGCTCAACATCTTTCAGCCACCTGTCTCATCTCTTACAAGATCCTCTTCCTAACTGCTCCTCATATAACTCTTTCTTGCTGCAATCATCTTAACCCTGCTACTCTTCTCCCCTCCATTACCGATGATGTCCCTCTTGACTGCTTAACACTAACGGATCACCTCCTGACCCTTCCCGATGATCTGCAGGAAACTCCTTTGAGTAACGTAGACTTCTCATGGTCCACTGATGATTCTTATTTAAAAGGTGGCGATGGCAAATATTGTGCTGGGTACGCACAGTCAACATCTTTTGATGTAATTGAAGCAGTACCTTTGCCTTTGGCTACTATGGCCCGACAAGCTGAATTATACATACTTACATGGGTCTGCACCCTAGCCAAGGGCAAAACTGCCAACATTTACAGTGATAGTACATACACTTTCAGAGTAGCGCACGATTTTGGCATATTGTGGAAGCATCGTGCTTTCCTCACTTCCAGCAGAAATAAAAGTAAAAATAGCCCTTATGTTTGAGAATTATTGGATGCTATACTTTTACCTGCTGCTTTAGCTATTATTAAGATCCTGGGACAGTCAAAGCCTGACTCTCTGGAAGCTAAAAAAAATCACCTTGCTGACACTGCTGCAAGGAGTGCTGCTCTTAAAGGAATCAACAGCAGTCAAATTGCTACCATGGTCCAACAGATATTTCCCTAAATGATATCTTAGAAAAACTGGCTAGAGAAGCCCCACAATCGGCCTCAGAAAAGTAAAAGCAATATCCTCAGAAAAAGAACTAAACAAAAGAGAGACAAATAATCTACATGATAAGGAGTACAAACTAATAGTCATAAGGGTGCTCACTGATCTTTGGCGAAGAATAGATGAACACAGTGAGAACTTCAACAAAAAACTGGAAAATATAAAAAAGAACCAATTATAACTGAAGAATACAATCATGGAAATAAAAAGTTCACCAGAGGGAATCAATAGCAGAGTAGATGACACAGAAGAATGGATCAGCGATCTGGATGAAAGAGTAGAGGAAATCACCCAAGCTGAAGAGAAAGCAGAAAAAGGAACCGAAAAGGATGAGGACAGTCTCAGGGACATCTGGGACAACATCAAGCATACTAACAACAGTATATAGATGTCCCAGAAGGAGAAGAGAGAGACAAAGGGACAGAGAAACTATTTGAAGAAATAATAGCTGAAAAATTCCCTACCCTGAGGAAGGAAACAGACATCAAGGTACAGCAAGCACAGAGAGCACCAAACAAAATAAACCCAGGGAGGTTCACACCAAAACACATTGTAATTAAAATGTCAAGAATTAAAGATAAAGAGAGAATCCTAAAATCTGCAAGAGAACAGCAAAAGTTACATCTAAAGGAAACTCCACAAGGCTATCAGCTGACTTCTCAGTAGAACCTTACAGGCTAGAAGGGAGTGGCACAATATACTCAAAGTGCTGGAAAAAAAAATTACCCTATACCCAAGAATACTCTACCCGGCAAGGTTATCATTCAGAATGGAAGGACAGATAAAGAGTTTCCTAAAAACAAAAACTGCAGGAGTTTATCACCACTAAACTGGCCTCACAAGAAATGTTAAAGGGACTTATTTAAGTGGAAAGGAAAAGACCACAAATAGGAATAAGAAAACTACCAAAGAAGATATATCAATGGCGATGGCAAATTTACAGAAAAGGTAGTGAGTGGATCAACCACCTATAAAGCTGGTATGAACGTCAAAAGGCAAAAGTACTAAAACTATCTATTTCCATGAGAAGAGGCGAAGGAATACCAAAAAAGAGGTAAAATTTGATATCCAAAACCTAAAATGTATGTGGGGGGAATAAAAGTGTAGGGCTTTTAGTAAGAGATCAATCTTAAGAGACCATTAATGTAACATACATTGCTATTTACATAGGTTATTATATATGAACCTTATGGTAATCACCTGGCAACCAAAAACTTATAATAAATACACAAAAAGAATAAAGAGAAAGGAACCCAAACATAATACTACAGAAAGTCATCAAATCACAAGGGAAGAGAGCAAGAGAAGAAGGAAGAGAGAAAACTACAAAAACACCTAGAAAAAAAGTAACAGAGTGGCAATAAGTACACACTTACCAATAGCTACTTCAGATGTCACTGGACTAAATGCTCCAATCAAAAGACATAGGGTGGCTTACTGGATATAAAAAACAAGACCCATATATATGCTGCATACAGGAGACACACTTCAGACCTAAAAGCACTCACAAACTGGAAGAAAAGGGATGAAAAAAGACATTCCATGCAAAGGGAAATGAAAAGAAGGCTTGGGTAGCAGTACTTGTATCAGACAAAATAGGTTTTAAAACAAAAAGTGTAACAAGAGACAAAGAAGGGCATTACATAATGATAAAGGAAACAATCCAACAAGAAGACATAACACTTATGAATATGTATGTGCCCAACATGGGAGCACCTAAATCCATAAAGCCAATATTAACAGACATAAAAGGAGAAATTGAGAGTAACACAATAATAGAGGACTTTAAAACTCCATTTACATTAACAGATAGATCATAAAAGCAGAAGATCAATAAGGAAACAATGGCCTTGAGTGACAGATTGGAACAGATGGACTTGGTAGATATATATAGATCATTCCATCCAAAGACTACGGAATACACATTCTTTATGAATGCACATGGAACACTCTCCAACATAGAGCACATATTAGCCCACAAAACAAGTCTCAATAAATTTAAGAATGTTGAAATAATACCAGGCATCTTTTCTGACCACAATGGTATGAAACCAAAAATCAGTTATAAGAAGAAAACTGGAAAAGCCAGAAATACATGGAGATTAAACAAAATGCTATTGAACAACCGTTGGGTCAGAGAAGAAATCACAGGAGATATCAAAAAATACCTGGAGATAAATGAAAATGAAAATAGGACATACCAAAATTTATGGGATACCGTAAAAGTGGTACTAAGAGGAAAGTTTATACCAATACAGGTCTACCTCAAGTAGCAAGAAAAATCACAAATAAACAATCTAACAATGCATCTAAAGAAACTAGCAAAAGAAGAACAAATGAAGCCCAAAATCAGAGGAAGGAAAATAATAATAAAACTCAGAGTGGAAATAGATGAAATAGAAACTGAAAAAAAAAAAGAACAGAAAAAAAATCAATGAAACTAAGAGCTGCTTCTTTGAAAACATAAACAAAATTGACAAATCTTTAGCTAGACTCACCAAGACAAAAGGAGAAGGATCACATAAATAAAATCAGAAACGAAAGAGGAGAGATTATGACAGACACCACAGAAATACAAAGGATTATCAGAGAATACTATGAAAAGCTGTATGCCAGCAAATTGGATTACCTAGAAGAAATGGATATATTCTTAGAATCATGAAACCTCCCAAAACTGAATCAAGAAGAAATAGAGAATCTGAATAGACCAACCGCTAGTAAGGAGATCAAAACAGTAATAAAAAACCCCCCAGAAAACAAAATTCCAGGACTAGAAGGCCTCACTGGTGAATTCTACCAAATATTCAAAGAAGACTTAGTACTTATCCCTCTCAAACTCTTCCAAAAATTTGAAGAGGAGGGGCAGCTTTCTGTCTCATTCTACGGGGCCAACATTACCCTGATACCAAAACCAGTCAAGGACAACACACAAAAAAAGAAAATTACAGGCCATTATCACTGATGAACATAGATGCAAAAATTTTCAACAAAATACTAGCAAATCGCATACAACACATTAAAAAGATCATACACCATGATCAAGTGGGATTTAATTCCAGGGATGCAAGGATGTTTCAACATCCACAAATCCATTACTGTGATACACCACATTAACAAAATGAAGAATAAAAATCACATGATCATTTCAATAGATGCAGAGAAAGCATTCGACAACATAAGGTATCCATTTATGATAAAAACTCTAAATAAAACGGGTTTAGAAGGAAACTACTGCAACATAATTAAGCCCATATGACAAACCCACAGCTAACATCATACTCAATGGTGAAAAACTGGAAGCTATCCCTCCAAGAACAGGAACAAGGCAAGGATACCCACTTATGCAGCTCTTATTTAACATAGTATTGGAAGTCCTAGCCAGAGCAATCAGGCAAGAAAAAGAAAGAAAAGGGATCCAAATTGGAAAGGAAGAAATAAAACCGTCACTATTTGCAGATGACATGATTTTCTATATAGAAAACCCTAAAGAATCCACCAACAAGCTATTTAGAAATGATAAACAAATACAGTAATATTGCAGGGTACAGAATCAACAGACAAAAATCAGTTGCATTTCTATACACTAACAAGTGCAATAGCAGAAAGAGAAATTAAGAATACAATATCACTTACAATGCAACAAAAAGACTAAAATACCTAGTAATAAATTTAGCCAAAGAGGTGAAAGACCTGTACACTGAAACCTATGAAACATTCTTGAAAGAAATCAAAGAAGACACCAAGAAATGGAAAGATATTCCATGCTCATGGATTGGAAGAATTAACATAGTTAAAATGTCCATGCTTCCTACAGCAACCTACAAATTCAGTGAAATCCCTATCAAAGTCCCAGTGACATTTCTCATGGGAATAGAACAAAGAATCCTAAAATTTATAGGGAATGACAAAACGCCCCCAATACCCAAAGCAATCCTGAGACAAACAAACAAAGCTAGAGGTATCACACTCCCTGATTTCAAAATACACTACAAAGCCATAGCAATCAAAACAGCAAGGCAATGGCACAAAAACAGACACACAGATCAATGGAACAGAATTGAGAGCCCGGAAATAAACCCACATCCATGGACAGCTAATTTTTGACAAGGGAGCCAAGAACATACAGTGGAGAGAAGAAAGTCTCTTCAATAAATGGTGTTGAGATAACTGGACAGCCACATGCAAAAGAATGACAGGAGACCATTATCTTATACCATACACGAAAAGCAACTCAAAATGGATCATAGACGTGAATGTAAGACCTGAAATCCTGAAGCCCCTAGAAGAAAACATAGGCAGTATGCTCTTTGATATCGGTCTTAGCAGTATCCTTTTTGAATACAATGTCTCACCAAGCAAGGGAAACAACAGAAAAAGTAAGCAAATGGGACTACATGAAACTAAAAGCCCTCTGCACAGCCAAGGAAGCCATCAACAAAATGAAAAGACAACCTAATAATTGGGAGAAGATATTTGCAAATCATATATCTAATAAGGGGTAAATATTCAAAACATACAAAGAACTCATACAACTCAACTACAAAAAAAAAAAACAAACAACCCAGTCAAAAAACGGGTGGAGGATATGAATAGACATTTTTCACAAGAAGATATACAGATGGCCAACAGGCATGTCAAAAGATGTTCAACATCGCTAATAATTAGAGAAATGCAAATCAAAGCTACAAGATAGCACTTCACGCCCATCAGAATGGCGATAATTAACAAGACAAGAAATAACAAGTGTTGGAGAGGATATGGAGAGATGGGAACCCTCCTACACTGCTGGAGGGAATGTAAACTGGTGAAGACACTATGGAAAACATTATGGAGATTTCTCAAAAAACTAAAAACGGAAATACCATATGATCCAGCTATTCCACTTCCAGGTATTGATCCAAAGAACATGAAAACTCTAATTCAAAAAGATATTTGCACTCCTATGTTTATTGCAGCATTCTTCACAATAGCGAAGACTTTTATAGCGAAACAACCTACGTGTCCATCAATGAATAAATGGATAAAGAAGATGTGGTATATATACACAATGGAATCCTCCTCAGCCATAAAAACGATGAAGCCTTGCCATTTGTGACAACATGGATGGACCTTGAGGGTATTATGCTAAGCAAAATAAGTCAGAGGGAGAAAGCCAAATACTGTATGATCTCACTCTTAAGTGGAAGATGAAAACAACAACAGGCAAACACATAGATATAGAGATTAGATTGGTAGTTACCAGAGGGGAAGGGGTGAAGGGGTGAAGGGGAATGGCAAAAGGAGTAAAAGGGCACATATGTACAGTGACGGATGGTAATTAGCCTTTGGGTGGTGAACACGATGTAGTCTATACAGAAATCAAAATATAACGATGTACACTTGAAATTTATATAATGAAAACAAGAAAAATAAAAACAAATAAAACCGTGAATAAAGATTGAAAGTTCAACAATTGTTGGTTTGACAGAAAGAAAGCTCTGGTTTGGGCTAAATAGCAACCTGATCCTGCCGGAGACTCTACAGTTCCCGTTGCTAACCACTGTACATGCCTTGAATCATCGGTCCTCCAATACAGTCGTAACCTTTATGCACCAATACTAGTGGGGAAATATTAATAAGGCTGCAAAAGTGCCTGTTTTGCTTGCCATACCTATCCAAAATACAATTCAGAAAAACCAGTTCACACCACTCCCAGACACATCAAATTGTCCAACGGACCATTCGAGGTTTGGCAAATGGATTTCATACAGCTTTCCCCATCGCATGGATATAAGTATGTCTTGGTCATGGTCTGTTTTTTCACTGGACTGAAAGTTGCCTTGTAGATAGGCCACTGCTGCTTCTGTGGCTAAAATTCTGTTAGAAAAGATTATCCCTAGCTGGGGAACCTCTCTTGAACTTTATAGTGACTGGGGAACTCATTTCATCTGTCAAGTATTTCGACAGGTCTGTGCTGTCTGGCTGGTTCCACAGCACTTTCATCGTGCTTATCATCCTCAGTCCTCTGGGCGGGTCGAACGCACTAACGGCGTCATTAAGACTCAATCGGCAAAGTTTGTAGAAACCCTCCAGATACCCTGGCCAAAAGCACTGCCACTAGTTCTTCCAAATCTTAGGTCTATCCCCTTCGGGACTCGTAAACTCCCCCCTTTTGAGATAATTACAGGACATCCCATGCACCTGGCTCCTGCTACTTTTGATCCACAGCTGATAAAGGGAGACATGCTTCAATATGGTAAAGGCCTAATTGCTTCTGTTGAAAATAACCATGCTTTAGCAAAGCAATCTTTTCACAGCATGCTCCCGGGAGACAAAAACCCCTAGCACCACACTCCGCAGGCTGGAGATTTTGTCTACTGGAAAAGACACCTCCAAAAGGACTCTCTCCAGCCTCACTGGAAGGGCCCCTATCAGGTACTGTTCACTAACCCGTGTGCCTCCACTCCAGGCAGTGGATGCTTGGATTCACGGGTCATGCCTAAAGAAGGCACCTAACCCCAGCTGGACCTTCCCATTTTCCGGTGACCCGAAATTAAAGATTTCCAGGATTTGGAGCTCGTGCTATCTGAAGAAGACAGCTTTCCCAAGATGACCAGACCAGGCCTCAACCTCATATTCTCACTGTTACTTCTCACTTTATTTTCTCCTTCTCTTTCCTGGAAGGACAATGCCAGCGTCTGCATTTCCTAATCTATTGGGAAAGAGGGAAACATCTCCAATTGTTGATTCTGTCATCAGGAGCCTCCGTCTGTCCAAGACAGAAATGACCCATTATTTCACCCTTTAAGTGATTTCACTGGAGTTCCAAATGCTGCTGTAGACTTAAACTGTTCCACAGGTCCATTTCATAAAGTCAGGGTACTAAGCCCATTTGACCTCATTTCTTGCACAATCTAACCCAACTCTGGGATGGGAAAATAAGATCTCTTAAATATCTATATAAGAAACTCTGTGGGACGGCCAATGTAAATTGGGCCATTTGCAAGCTCGCTGACATGCTCATATATTTAGGCAGCCTTTTGACATGTAATAATATAGTATCTGAGACTTGGTTGAATGATTCTAATGCCTCCATAGTGGCAAATGGGTCCATAGATGCTATTACTTCTCAGGGATCCCTATATACACCCTCTGGCTACTCCTTTATATGTGGAGGTTTTGGCTATGGTGGGCAAATCGTTGTCTTGGTAGCTGGATTATAAAAGGGTAATGTGCTCTCATTTGATTTACCATTCTTTTTTCTCTCTATAACTAATCAGAAGCCTCCCATTTGTCCACCCCATTATGCCTCCATAGCTGCCTTAGATGGGAGCTCCCGGGAAACACACATGATTCTGCGTGTGCCTCCATAGAGAGAGCTTTTCTCCACTGAGCCGCAGTAAATGCCAAGGAAAATATGATCAGAAATGGCTCCCTAACATTAGCAGAGCTAACCAGTTCCACAGCCAAAATAGTAGCAGCCCAACAAAGATCACTTAACTCATTGGCTAAGGCAGTTTTAGACAACTGCATACTCCTTGTACAATAGCAAACACCACTGGTTGCCCATAGATAAACTCCTCTGGGGAAATAGAAACTCAATTGCATAAAATTAGGGAAGAAGCACATTGGCTACAACAAATTTCACCTGATGACCCCCGGTCTTTTGATACATTTAGCTGGTTACCTTCAGGTTTGGACTCCTGGCTTAGAACCACCATACAAACTGGATTTGTCATATTACTTTAGATTCTGCTCCGTATAACCATTTTTTTTTTCATTTTTTTTATTAATGTTATGATAGATTACAAGCTTGTGAGATTTCAGTTGTACATTTTTGTTAGTCATGTTGTGGGTACACCACTTCCCCCTCCGTACCCTCCCCCCACCCCCCCTTTTCCCTGGTAACCACCGATCAGATCTCCTTCTCAATATACTAATTTCCACCTATGAGTGGAGTCATATAGAGATCGTCTTTCTCTGACTGACTTATTTCGCTTAACATAATGCCCTCGAGGTCCATCCACGTTGTTGTGAATAGGCCAATTTCGTCTTTTTTTATGGCTGAGTAGTATTCCATTGTGTATATATACCACATCTTCTTTATCCAATCATCAGTTTCTGGGCATGTAGGCTGGTTCCACGTCTTGGCTATTGTAAATAATGCTGCGATGAACATAGGGGTGCAACGGACTCTTGAGATATCTGTTATCAGGTTCTTAGGATAGATACCCAGTAATGGGATGGCTGGGTCATAGGGTATTTCTATTTTTAACTTTTTGAGAAATCTCCATACTGTTTTCCATAGTGGCTGTACCAGTTTGCATTCCCACCAACAGTGTATGAGGGTTCCTCTTTCTCCACAACCTCGCCAACATTTGTCGTTCTTGGTTTTGGATGTTTTTGCCAATCTAACGGGGGTAAGGTGATATCTTAGTGTAGTTTTGATTTGCATTTCCCTGATGATTAGCGATGATGAACATCTTTTCATGTGTCTATTGGACATATTCATATCTTCTTTTGAGAAATGTCTGTTCATGTCCTCTGCCCATTTTTTGATCGGGTTGTTTGTTTTTTTGTTGTTAAGCAGTGTGAGTTCTTTGTATATTATGGAGATTAACCCTTTGTCGGATAAGTGGCTTGTAAATATTTTTTCCCAATTAGTGAGCTGTTTTTTTGTTTCAATCCTGTTTTCCCTTGCCTTGAAGAAGCTCTTTAGTCTGATGAAGTCCCATTTGTTTATTCTTTCTATTGTTTCCCTCAACTGAGGAGTTACAGTGTCCGAAAAGATTCTTTTGAAACTGATGTCAAAGAGTGTACTGCCTATATTCTCTTCCAAAAGACTTATTGTCTCAGGCCTAATCTTTAGGTCTTTGATCCATTTTGAGTTTATTTTGGTGTGTGGTGAAAAAGAATGGTCAATTTTCAATCTTTTGCATGTGGCTGTCCAGTTTTCCCAGCACTATTTGTTGAAGAGACTTTCTTTTCTCCATTGTACGCCCTCTGCTCCTTTGTCGAAGATTAGCTGTCCATAGATGTGTGGTTTTATCTCTGGGCTTTCAATTCTGTTCCATTGATCTGTGGACCTGTTTTTGTATCCGTATAACCATTTTTAAAGTTTTGTGCCTGTTGCCTGTCAAACCTTTCTGAAAACAATGTACAATAATTTGATGCTGGCTCAACACTTTGAGATGATCTCCAACGCTTACCACCTTGATAAGATATAGACTTTACATGGGTAATGCCTGAGAGTTCTCCCTCCTAACCGCCCCTGTTACTCAAATGTGGCCAAAATGGTTTCCAACCACTATGCACTTTCCCTTCAAACGAGTTTAAAGGGAAAACTCATTTAAAATGGAGACAGGAAGCCCTGTAGGGGGAGCGCTCATGCACATACCTTTCATCACAGCTTACCTTACAATTTTGGGCAGGAAGTGCAGCTACTTCACAGCTCCAGCAGGAGGAAGGAATGTTTTCTCTTTTTGCCCAGCAATAGCCCAGCCAATGAGAAGCACTGCAGCTCAGCCAATGAGAAGCTCTTGCCACCTCGAACTCTTACTTTCCTGTAACGTCCTTTCGTTTAGAACAGCCCCTCCCAACTTCCTCCCTTTTCTCTCTAAAAGCTAGCTCCCCTCCTTTGTTCTCTGGATTTGCCTATGGTCCACCTTCACTTGCATTTCCCAAACTGCAATTCCTCTGGCTATTCCTGAATAAACTTATTTTGCTGGTTAGGTAATGGGCTATTTTTGTTTTAAAGTTGACAATACTTTTGCTGATTATTGACTGCTTGACTGGCAGATTTTCATTTTTCTTTCAGCACTTTAAATATGACGTCCCATTGCCCTCTGGCATCCATGGTTTCTGATGCAAATCAGCTGTTAATCTTTCTGAGCATCACTTGCACCTGATGAGTTGCTTCTCCCTCAGTGCTTTCAACATTCTCTTTGTCACTGGCTTTTGACAGTTTCATTATAATGTGTCTCAGTGTGGATCTCTTCAAGTTTATCCTACTTGGAATTCATTGAGAAGATGTGTATATTCTGACTTTTCATCAAATTTGGAAAGTTATTAGCCATTATTGCTTCAAATATTCTTTCTTTTTCTTTCCCTCTCACCTCTTCTTCTGGGACTCCCATGATGCATATGTGGGTATGCTTGATGGTTTCCCATAGATCCCTTAGGCTTTGTCCATTTTTCTTCATTCCTTTTTTTTTCCTTTCTGTGCCTCAGACTGGATAATTTCCGCTTTCCTATCTTCAAGTTCACTGATTCTTTACTCTGCGTGCTCAGGTATGTTGTGGAACACTTCAGTGAATTTTTCATTTCATCTGCTGTAATTGTCATCTCCAAAATTTCTTTTTGGTGCCCTTTGTACTTTCTATATCTTTATTGATATTCTCTGTTTTTTCATTCATTGTTTTCCTGGTTTCCTTTGGTTCTTTTCCCATGTTTTCCTTAGCTCCTTGAGAATATTAAAACAATTCGTTTGGAGACATTGTCTTGTAAGTCCAATGTCTGGAATTCTGCAGGGATGGTTTCTGCCAATTTCTCTTTCTTTTTCTTTTTTTCCCCTGTGAATGGGGCATGCTCTCATGTTGCTTGTAAGCCTTGCCATTTTTTGTTGAAAACTGGACATTTTGAATATTATGATGTGGCATCTCTGGAAATCAGATTCTCCTCTCTACTGAGTTCTTGCTGTAGTTGCTTGTTGAGACCTGCTGTCATCCATTTCTTTAGTGACATATCCAAACAATTTTTGCCAAGATCAAAATCCTTGTCATATATGGTCAGGGAAGTCATCCTTCTATCTTATCAGTGGTCAGAGAGTGACATGACAGAGATTTCCTGAAAGGCCTGGCATCAAAAAGAAAAGGAAAAAAAAAAACCTTCCAGTCTTTATAGATTGGCTCTGAGCTGGGGCAATCCACCAGTGCTTAACCAGGCCACCTCCAACTTGGCCTTAGCCTTCACCTCTTGCTTTGGGGGATCCCAAAGGTGCAAGCCTGGCTTCCTCTCAGACTTCTGCTGAGCCTGTGTCTTTCCTTGTGCGCATGCATTGGACTACAGATTCTCTGCAACACCCTTCAAAACCCTTATTTCCCCAAGAATTTTCCTCCTCACTCTTGGCCTTCCCAGGCTTTAGGGGCTCTCTGCTCCTTGCCATAACCGCCTTCTCTTGCCTCAGGAAGCTATGGGTAGTATATATTTTGGGATTCTTTGGAGAGATGCCACCTAGAAAGCCATTCCTTGCCTGGAAGGGAGAGTGGGTAACAAAGATCATCCTCTGCATTAGTCCCTCAGGGATCCTCCAGGGAGGTCAGAAAGCACAACCACACTTTTTGGAGAACAAGATCCATGATACAACCCCTGGCACCAGCAAAAAGCAGCATGAATGTGGTTGCCAGTCTCATGGCCACCACTGATCTGAAGAATGGGAGATGTTAGGTGGATAAGCAAAAACTCCACAATGTACTTCTTACCAAAATTTAGCAGCCTCTTTCTTCACTCTATATTGCTCTGGTTGCTGTAAATTTATCAGGTTCCAGAGTTCTGATGAATTTGATTCTGTCAGTTTTTGTCAGCTTAATCATTGCTTCAACAGAAGGGCTGATTCTCAATGCTTTCTGCACCACTATTTCCATGATGCTAGTCCTTCATGATGACTTTCTTTTATTTCCGATAGTGGCAATTTGTGCCTTCTTTCTCTCTCTTTTTTCTTCATCAGCCTATCTTGTGGTTTATCAATTTTGTCAATAATTTCAAAGATCCAGCTTTCTTTATTCATTGATATTTTCCTACTGTTTGTCCAATTACTATTTCACTGATTTATGCTCTCGTATTTACAATTTAGTATTTCCTTTCTTCTACTTACCTTGCATATAATTTTCATTTTTTTCCCTAGTTTGGTAAGCCGGAAGCTTAGGTCATTGATTTTTATCTTTTCTTCTTTTCAAGTGTAAGCATTTAAAACTATAAATTTCTATCTAAGCACTGATTTTTCTCTGTCTCACAAATTTTGACAAGCTGTATTTTCATTTTCACTTTTTCTGATTTATTGTTTAACCCATAGAATAATTAGAACTATGTTGTTTAGTTTTCAAATATTTTGGGATTTTACAGATATTGTTTGTTACAAATACCAAAAAAAAAAAACCATTTTGAGTCTTTTTCCCCCATTTGTAATGTTATTCAAAGTACCTAACAGGGTCATAAACACATTGTAAGTACAAAGGATACAATGAGCTACCAAATGCAAATTCCCTTACACATAGTATAGGCTTCATATTTTGTAGTTACTCTTTCTCCTCATTTCTGCATCAACTAAATCTCAAGGGATTCTCTCACAGAAGAATTCGTCAAGCCGTAACCTGGAAAAGATTTTGTCTTACCTAACACAGAGTTCTAAATCTTAATTATCTCTTCACAACTCACACCATGAGTTAAGCAAGACTGACAAGAAGGATCAGTTTACTCAGGAAAATACTAGCAGGTTGAGAAGTAACAACTAAGCATCATGATCAAAGGGAAAATAGACTACAATTGTATGTTATGAAACAATTTTTCTAACCTCGAAAAGCCCAGGTAACGTCACTGTGTTATCATACATTGAACAGAGTAACTGTATAATAGTTGATTGACATATTCATCCATTCATGCAGTGAACAACAATTAGTGGGAATCTATTATGTGTTTTCAATGACGAGCCTGAGGAATTAAGAAGAGGTGAAGTGTTGTTGCAGAGACAATGTCATGTCTTCACCCAATCTCTTTTTGTCATTGTCACACAGATATTTCACAAATTTATGGGGAGCTGGGTGGGACCTTATGACTGAGTTTTTCTGACCAATGGAATGAGAGTATAAATAGTATGTGCATCTTTTAGACCTGGATCCTAAAAGCTGCAATATCCCACAGACATATTTTCTTCCCTCTCTTTGTCACATGCCTGGATGACAAGGACACAGAAGAGAACTCCAAAACCACAGAGAATTAAGTCCCTAGATCCAAGGAGTCTGGGTCTCAGAACCACTGCATGGAAGGCTGCATCGGACCGTGACATGAGTGAAAATTAAACCAGGGACTTCAGTGGGAAGTAAACCTTATTTGTATTAGGCATTTGGCAGGTAGAATTATAAGATGACCCCAATATCCCTGTCTCCTGGTGTACGCACCCTGCATACTCCCCAGGACTATAAATCTGATGGATTTTACTCACATGATTAGGTTATGTTAGATGGCACAGCTGACTTTAAGAAAGGAATATGATCTAGGTGATCCTGACCTAATCACGTAAGCCCCTTAAACCTGTGTCTAGAGGTCCGAGACAGAAGATTCAGAGTTTGGAAGCACGAGAAGGATTTGGCACGTTGGTGTGGCATTGAATATGGAGTGTTTTAAGTGGTAAGGAGCAATTAGTCACCTCTAGATGCTGAGAGTGGCCCCTGACTGACAGTCAACAAGGAAATGGGGACCTCAACCCTACAGCCACAAGGAAGTGAATTTTGCCAATACAACAAAAATGAATGAGTTTGGAAGCACATTTTTCCTCAGAGGTTCCAGTGAGAACTCAGTCCAGTTGGCACCTTGATTTCAGACTTGTGATACCTTGAGCAGAGAGCCCAGCCATATGCTGGAATTCTGGCCTACAGAACTTTGTGGTAATTTGCTATGCAGCAATGCAAAACTAATGCCGTCTCCTGATACAGAAATATGTTATGGTTAATATTTTTTAAAAAAAGAAAAGAAAAGAAAAGCTTTGGTTAATTATCCCAGAAGAGGATTTCCTAGGAGTTTACAATAGTGAGGATTATTCCTGAAGCTTGAATTGACCATTGGTGGGGTCTGTGGTTCAAGTAGAGATGACCACAAAGAGAATGGGCAGAGTCTAAGGGCACACGGAAAACATACCATTGAATTCACCAATACTTTGGTCTGAGAAACGAGGCAAGTGAGTCAGAGTTGGAAGTCTGGTGGGTCCCAGGCATGGTGGGATGGCAAGAAACTAATGCCCTATATTCATGCTTACACATCATGGAGAATCCAATTTACATCGCCATTATATGATTGACTACCAGCAAAAGCAGCCTCTTTATCTATAACAGACAGCAAAGTGATTCTTCTTAGAATTAACTAGTTTAGTTACATGTATTATACTTCATTTAGTTGAATTCCATTTGGTTAAAATGTTCACTGACAGTAAAGGAAGACACTTGATTTTCTACTTGAATACATCTGCTTCAGTGGGAAATGGCATGAGGTGTTTTTGCTGGATGTAGCTGAGGTGGTTCAAAGGAAAGAACTTGACCCATGACATATGCAAACCTATCTAGTAATGAGCTGAAATATAGTGGAGTTTTGATGCATACACTTTAAATCCCATGTTATCCTATTTTTCTACATCATCTTCATGTTTTCTAATGGAAAAAAAGTGTATAAAAAACCCCACTGGTTGGGTTAGAAGGTGCTTCAGTGAATTATCCTTCTCTTTTTTTTGGTGTACATTTTGTTGTACATCTGAGGGCTCTTGAACAATGCCATGTTTATTAATGCAATAAACATGCACATGTAATGATGACTGTTTACTTCACCTTTCAGAAATAGGTCTTATTAGTGTAATGAAGTTTTATAATTTCACAATTTATTTTTCCTTATTTTTTCTTGGAGTCCATTCTTTGCAGGTACAAGAAGACAGAAGAACATATTGGCGCAAAATTAACCCTCCCAGCATCTTTGGCCTTGACATATCTTTTTTTTAAAAAATTCTCCTCTTGTTGTATTTTTCATTTTCTGGCCCATTAAACTGTTTGCTGTCTTAGAATAGCTCCTTATCAAACACTGATTGTAACAAACTGGTCTGTCTTTACATCAGGGGGATCATTTTATCATATGGAGATCTGAATTATCAGGAGTTGTAATGAGATTTGACAGGTAGATGCAGACAGAAGTATATTCATGGTAACCTTGTTGAAGTTCCACCTCATGGCAAAGTTATGAAGGAGCAAACTTGCCAAGGTTGCCTGTAACTTTGTATTTCCATGATTTTAATCTCCTTGAATGAATGAAATGGTTTTGTTCTCTGTTAGAAGATACTAATGCCCTGGTCTTTGAAAAATGTTTTTCTTTTCTTTTGAGGCATTGGAATGTGTTACCTAAAAAAAATATGAAATCCACTTTCTCAGGAGACTTGTGAGTCTACTTCATTTTTCTGCAGGGAAGCGGGAAAATGGAACAGATCTGTGATCTCCCAAATTTATTTCAATTCAAGTCAAGTCAACTCAACCCAACTAATTCAATTCAATGTGTAGTAAGTGTCTTTTAATTTGGCAGGCACTGTGTTAGAAGCAGACATTTTGTCTACAGAATTGGGAAAATAGTGCCTGGCTTATCTCACAGTCCTGTTGTAAAGCTAAAATGACATTGCAGAAGTATATAGAGGCTGGCACATAGTATACCGTCAATATACAGTAGTTTTCTTATCATCAGGAAACACCTTGACAGCCTTGATGTAAGATTAATTTGAAATGCAATGTGTTGTGGTTTCTAAACACTGAATGTCTTCAGAGTATTACTGGACAGTGCTTCATACAAGGCAGTGTTGAGAGGCAGTGAGAGCGCCAACAAGTCTAGGTTTAAATCTTGACCTCCACCACCTCTTCCACGTAACCTCTCCCAGTGCCAATTCACTTGTCTGTTCTAGGGCTGTTTATCCTTTGAACATGAAGTAGCCAGTTGATAGCAGGTCCTCACGAAAAGGTTAACTATATCTGTGATTACTATTATGAGCAATATTTCCTAGATATCTTAGCCTGGGGTCCCCCAAAGGCAGAACCTGAAATGAATGCTTGCATGCAGTAGTTTATTTGGGAAGTGATCCCAGGGAGCAGAGGTAAGGGACTAGGGGAGTGGAGAAAGTGGAACCCTCATACATTGCTTTCGAGATTGCAAAATGGCACAGCCACTTTGGAAGAGTTTGGCTGTTCCTCAAAATGCTAAATCTCAAGAGAAATGGAAACATACATCCACACAAAAACCTGTACACAAATGTTCACAGCAGCATTGTTCATAACAGCCAAAAAGTAGAAACAACCCAAATACTCATCAGTTAATGATGGATACAAAATACGAGGCAAGTTTGGTTTCTTCTGAGGCCTGTCTCCTTGGCTTGCAGACGGCTGCCCTCTTGCTGCCTCTTCACCTGGTCATCCCTTCATACTCATATAGCCATGGTGTCTGTATGTCCTAGTCTCCTCCTCATATAAGGACACCAAATTGGATTAGGGCACACCCTAACGGACTCACCTTAAGTTAATTCCCTTTTTAAAGGCCCTATATTCAAATATAGTCACATTCTTAGACACTAGGGGTTAAGGCTTCAACATATGAATTTGTGGAAAACACAATTCAGTACATGACAAGTAACAACACTAAATCACAGAAGGAGGAAGGGGCTTGCCCAACGTTCTAGTGGCAGAAGGTTTTCCAACTTTTAGTAAAGTATTTCCTAGGTCAGGCAAAGCCTTGATCTTGCCCAGACTTCCTCTTTGTCAACATGCTGCCTCTATTTACCAAACCTCCAGTCTGACAGTTTATCTGAAATGCCTCCACATTGTCCTCTTGAGGGCACCTATGCCTTTCCTGGCCACAGGTTTTCTTTCCTCAAATTTCTGCTCCAGCTTGTTTATGAATGCCACTGGCCTCTCTGAAGTGGGGGCACATCCTTACACCCCATAACAAGATGGAAGAGATATAATGACAGAGTCCATGAAGCGAGGATGTCCTCTGTTATGGGTTAAATTGTGTCCCCTCCCAAAATTCATATATTGAAATCCTAACTCCCCAGTACCTCAGAATGTGACCTTATTTGGAAATAGATTTGTTGCGGGTGTAGTCAAGATGAAGTCACACTGTAGTAGGGTGGATCCCTATCAAGTATGACTAGTGTCCTTATAAAAGGGAGAAATTTGTACAGAGAGACACATATAGTGAAGAGGATGTGAAGAACCACAGGATAAGACAAGCCAAGAAGAGAGGACTGGAACAGATCCTTCGCCCACAGCTCTCAGAAGGAATGAACCCTGCTGACACCTTGATTTCAGACATCTAGGTTCCAGAACCGTGAGACAACAAACTTCTATTTGTATTCCCAAACCTTACCACTTGCCTTGTGTCAGTGAGGTTAAGAGTACAGGCTTTGGTAACAGACTGCCCGTTTGATTCCAGATTCTAGCACTCTCTAGCTCTATGATCTTACGCAACTTAATTTCACACTGTGCCTTATTCCTCATCTGTAAAAAGGAGGACGTAATATAACCGATCAAATGGAGTCTTTGAGGGGGCCGCCCCTGTGGCCGAGTGGTTAAGTTCGCATGCTCCACTTCGGTGGCCCAGGGTTTTGCCGGTTCGGATCCTGGGCACGGACATGGCACTGTTCATCAGGCCATGTTGAGGCGGCATCCCACATGCTACAACCAGAAGGACCCACAACTGGAATATACAACTATGTACTGGGGGGATTTTGGGAGAAAAAGCAAAAAGAACCCAAAAAAGACTGGCAACACTTGTTAGCTCAGGTGCCAATCTTTAAAAAAAAAAATGGAGTCTTTGACACATACACAGATTCAATCTCATGGAAGTGTTCTGAAGATTAAATGGGGTAATTTAGTTACAGATCATGTAACTGTAGCTCATATTGTCAGTGTAATTTCTCATCTAGATGATGCCCGCACCTGCGCTCTTTGTAGGGTTATGGAAGACAGGAAAGGTGGTAGAGAAAGAGAAGTAGCTCCTAAATCCCAGAAGTTTTTGGTTGTGATGTTTCCTCCCAGGATCTGACTTGGAAGATCATGCTGACTTTCACATTTAAGGTGGCTTGTCAGCTAGCCCTGAAGGCCCAGAAGTCCAGGGCAATGAGCACTCTGCAGCTGGAGACTTGCAACCAAATCTTCCAAACCAGTGCTGAACACTCAAGTTTGCATGAAGAAACCTGCAATACGTAGACTCCAGTCACCAAGACTTTCTATCTTCCCTCTAGCTCTGGGATTCAAGGTCTTGGGGTGAGGTTGCATGCAAAGTAAGTCTTCTCACACTTCCAGACAGCTTGCCTTTCAGATAAACTGTCCTCTAACTACTTACCCCACTGCTGAGTTTCTTGCCTTGGGAAGACAACTGCCACTCCAGCATAAGATAGACAATTGTCAGCCACAGTGCTGTACTCCCTTTGCTTGCTAGGCTTATCCCAGGGCTAAGCCACGATGGGGCCATAGGGAACACAGCTCACAGAGGAGCCCCTGCAAATGCAGATTAGTAGTTGCCAAGGATGAGGGCAACAGGGAATTGGGACTGACAGCTAATAGGTACTGGGTTTCTCTTCAGGATAATGGAGATGTTCTTGAATTAGATTGTGGTGATGATTGTACAACATAATGACTATACTGATGACCTTTGAATTGTATGTTTCAAAATGGAGAATTTTATGTTTGTGAAGTATATCTCAGTGAAAAATATAACAGGAGGGATTGACTTGCACAGCAGAGAAAGCCTGCATCATTTTAGAGAATACCTCAATTGTCACAGACTTTTGGTAGAAGTATGGATGTTAAAGGCACTGCTGGTGAGGGCTCAGAAGGAAACAGGGAATATGTTTTTGGAAACTAGAGGAAAGGGTCAACTTGTTATAAAGTGGCAGAAAGCTTAGCTCAGTTGTGTCCGATATTTGTGTAGAAAGCAGAACTTGTAAGGGATGAACTTGATAATTTATTTGAGGAGGATTCCAAGTAAAACTGCTGAAGGTGTGACTTGATTTCTTCTTGCTGCTTTTAGTAAAAAGACAAGAGGAAAGACATAATTTGAGGAAAGAACTATTAGACATAAAGGAACCAGGACTTCATAATTTGGGAAATTTTCAGCCTATTCAGATTACAAAAGATGCTAAAATCAAGAGATACAGTATGCCCTAAAGGGAAAGCCAAGGGTGTGGCTGGACACCCTTTTGCTAGAGCTTCGGGAGGATGAAAAGATCAGAATATTCACTCACACAGAGGGCTCTTTGAGGAGATTAAACATGTGACTCATGGATCCCCTCGACCATCTCAGCAGAATCCAGGAATAGAGATAGGATTATCCAGGGAAGATCTGTGAAAGATCCTCCAGTCAAATGGGGTCCTTGACTCATACACAGTAGACTCACAAGCATTTCGAGAATGTTCTATCAGCAGGAACACTGCCAACTTCAAGTGAATGAGACAGAGAGAAAATCAAATAAAAGGCGGCTGTGGGACTCCTAAAATTCTACAGGTAGGACACAGGCTGATAAAAGTACTCAGCCGCAAACATTCACCATCCTCCAGGAAAAATGGAGGGTGACTCTGCGGACAGAGTTTTGGGTGTAAAGGGTGGAGCCTCAGGTGCAGAGGGCAAAACCTCCAGCCACAGAGGATTATTCCCAGGCCTTGAAGCCTAATGGAATTTGCCTGGTTGGATTTCAAGATTACTTGGAGCTGAAACTCTTTTCTTCATTTTCTCCCATTTGCAGTGGGAATGTCAGTAACTATTATCCTTTGCTTATTCCACCACTGCAATTTGGGAGGAACTAATTTTTTTTCTAGTCCACAGGTCTACTTATGGAGAGAAATTCTGCCCCAGGGAGGATCCTACCCGGTTTCTTGCAGACCTGATAAAATGATTTACAGATGAGATTTTGGGCTTGAATTGATATGCCACGTGTTGAGATTTGGGGACTACTGAGACGGGGTGAGTGTATTTTGCGTGTAGGATGGATATAAATCCTTGGGGGTCAGAAGGCAGACTATAGTAAGCTGACAAATGGCCTCCAAGGATATTCATGTCCTGGTCCCTGGAACCTGTGAATGTAATCTTACTTGGCAAAAAGGACTTTGCAGATGGGATTAGGTTAAGGGTCTTGAGAAGGGGAGATTATCCCGGTGGGCAGTAAATGAAATAATAAGTGTTCTTATTAAGAGAAAGGAAGAGGGAGATTTCACGCAGAAGAAAAAGGCAACACAATGACTGAAGCAAGAAGCTATGCTGCTGGTTTGGAGGATGGAGGAGCCAAGGAATACAAGAATGCAGCACTCGAAGTAGAAAAGGCAAGTCAACCAATTTTCCCCTAGAGCTGCCAGAGGGAGGGTGGCCCTGCCAATACCTTTGTTTTGACCCAGTAAAGGTGATTTTGAACTTGACTTCCAGGACTACAAGAGAATAAAAGCAGGTTGTTTTAAGCCACCAAGTTTGAGGCCATTTGTTACAGCAGCCATAAGAAAACAACAGAGGTATCTTTAGAGATCATCTAGTCCAGTGGTTTTCAAACAATCCTCAAAACTACTTGTTCCAGCTCTGCTTTAACCGAAGCTGTTCAGTTTTTATCTCACTCATGGCCTTATGGAAATATTTCATTTTTTAAAAAAAATGACTGGACAGGATTAAACAATAAAATCACTGATTTATTCCAATACACAATTTTACAGATGAAAAATAAAATCCCAGAAAAGTGAAAAGATTTTCCCTTACTCAGCCAGAGAAGACAAACAGAAAACAGGTTTAACTCCCAATTAGAGCTTCTTGTGCCACAGTGCACTAACACTGGAGATAAACTGTGGAGGAATAAATGAAATCATATAGAGAGAGAGATTAAAAGAGTGCCTGGCACACATGTGCTCATAAACGTTATCTATTATTATAATACGTCCTTGCGTTTGCATAGACTATCTTTGGAAGGATACACAAAAATCTAGCAACACTGCTTTCCTCTGGGTAGGGAAATGAGACATAGGGGTAGGGAAGAAATTGACTTTTCACCATATATCTTTTTTAATCATGTGCATGTACTACCAATTTATATATATTCTTTTTTTCCCCCTAAACGGTGAGCAGGACTGAATGGAGCTGCTTTTCCTTGTTTAGGATTAAGATTCCTATCTGATGCGGGGTCGGTGAGCCGAGGAGTCGAAAGAAAGATTTCTTGGACTCTCAAGATCTGGCAGTAGTGCTCTTTTATTTAGAGAATAGAATAGCATGGGGACAGGACCCATGGGCAGTCAGAGCTTCTGCTGCCGCTGCTGCTGCTGCCCCCGCTGGCATGGGGACAGGACCCATGGGCAGGCAGAGCTGGTGCGTGGGGACAGGACCCACGGGCAGTCAGAGCTCCTGCTGCTGCCCCGAGTTGAGGGTTAGGGCTAATTTTATAAGGCATGGGTATGTGAATCATTTCTTTACAAGACAAAGGAAAGAACATGAAAAAAAGTTAAAATGGTATCAGTGCAGGTGGGGTCTGGTTGTTGGCTGATCCCATGACTTTTAGACAAGAATCAAATCGGATTAAGTAAAGGTCAGAAGCCACCACCCTAAGTCAGTTACATGAGCTTGCCAGACAGCAACCAACTTAAGTTCTTGCCTTCCCCATTAAGAGTTTCTAGGGATCAGGTCATCTCTCTTCTTCTTCCTGGTACAGAGAGGGAGGCACCTTTTACAGATATTTACCTTACAAATGTAAATGTGTCCCAACAAGGGCAAGTTCCATTCCCCAGAGCCTCCTTCCCTGTCCCTGTTATCAAAAGCAATCAGCCCCAAACAGTCCCGATGCCAAAGAGACACATCCTGGGGTGGCCAATTTCAGGTCCCTACAAGGTCATCCCCCCTTCCTTCACAAACGCAAATGTCTCTCAAAAGGGCAAGCAAAATTCCAGTCCTCAGAGCCTGCTTCTCATCTGCAGTTTTAAAAGTAACCAGCCTAAAAATCCTCATCATAAACCGTTTTAACATTAAGCAGCCTAAAAATCCTCATCACTATCGTCTCTATGTGGAGATAGAGAGCCAACTCAGAATCTCGAAGAAATCAATCATGCCAAACTTCAATTATAAAGTAGAAAGTAAATTTTCATTTCGTCCAATGTCTGTATCCACCACCTGCTCAGTCATCTCCACAGGGGTTCCTTCAGAGCACATTTTTCTATAAGATAATCAGGCTTCCAAAATTAAGGTTTAAAAAAAAATTGTGTTAATATTGGCAATCAGATTAGAAAATTCAACTAGACAAATTTCGCTGCCTGTTTATTCAATACACCACATTCACCAGCCTTGGTCTCTTTCCTGAAACTATCTAAATCACAAGATTAAAACCCTTGAATGATCCATTCCCCAGTTTCTCTGTGTACCCTACATCCGGCCAAAGTAAAAGTATCACTCTATTCACCTAGCTGTGTCAACCACCTGGGATCCACCCTCTAAAGAAATTGTCCTGGGACAAAGGAAACTCAAATCCAATCTGTTACTCTTCTTGGGTTAAGTAAATTATACTTAGCTCTTCTCATCCCCTGAAATGGTGAGGACATTTTTTTTCACCCAGTTATAATATTCCTTAAGTAAATTTCTCTTTTCTCCTGTCCATTCCAAACAAGTTCAAATCCAAACTGACATTTTCCCTAATTTCTTAGGTTGTGGTTGGTCTATTGCAGTTGGCTTGAGAAGGAGTGGAAGAATCTCTACAGTCTCAGAAAACAAGCCCAGGTTCTCGTGTACCCAGAACATCTGTCATTTGTGATGCCGACAGAGCTGAAAATCATAATCTGGCAGTTAGAATTCCAGACTGCAAGTGGGAAGAAGCATGGTGGCTGCCCCACCCTTGAACACCTACATAACTTCTGTCAAGAATCACGGGATGCTCTAAACCTAGAAATATGAAAACAGAGAATCGTTCAGCTATAGAACAGGACCAAGGATGAACTTGACATGAGTCGGCCACTGACCTAACGGCTTGGATTTGGTGTCACTATCAGGGACTCCAACCCTGACCCCCAAGATCACTTGAGAGGGAGAGGGAAAACAATCCCATGGAGGCTGAGAACTGTTCTCAACTCAGTGCTTGTTAGCAGACAATGTGGACTTTCATCCGGTCCCCAGTTTTCATACTGTTTATGCCACACACCAGCAAAGGAGATGGGGCCTCTTACTACTGCTGCATCCTCCAAAATTACGGAAAGATTTGGTACAGGAAGTTGGATTCTGTGTCTTCTCTTGATCTATAACTCAGTGAATTTCTGACTTCCAGAAGCCCTCATGCTCACGCTCTGGGTAACACTACAAAGTTTTTATAGGCCTCACGGAAATGATTTTCCATTGGGGAAAATAATGCTAGCACCTGATGCCTGCCCAAGCCAGAATACTGAAGAATGATCAGCCAGGGAAGTGAAAACTGAGGGCTCACGGGCTTCACAGCTAGTTAAGGATAATGCCACAGAAGCTGGATTCAGTTGCAGCACAGAAGGAACTGAGGTTTGCTTGCAGCTCAGAAGTTTATTAACGAAGGGGATTGGGCCAGTTGGTGTTTACATGCTTGAACGCTGAAGCCATGTGTTCTGGCTGTAGTTAGGAAGAGGACTGGTTGCTCTGCTGGCCATAGGTGACGTCATCCCAGGAACAGGCTGAGCCCTCTCTCCTGGGTCCTTGTTGCCACAGCTGGGGTCCAGCATTATCAGAGACATTCCACTTCTGTTTCTCCTGCCTGAGCCGGAGGGATGATATTTTTTAGGATTTCAGCATAGTAGGGGCTATATACCTGCTGATTGTGACGCATCAGATTGACAAACTTCCAGCCCAGGTCTGCCAACTCCCCCTTGATGAGAATAAGGCCTCCAGGGAAGTCTAGCAGAGATTCCTGCATGCCACGGACTAAACAGCATTTGAGAAACAAACGGATCCGCTGATCTGTGAGCAAGCAAAAACAATGAAAAGAGGAAGATCAAAGAGGTTTCAGGAGAAATTCACATTGCCCTTTGCACTCTCTGCTCATCAAAGTTTAAGTTAACTGAGATACTCACTGACCAACCCACTCATTTGGGTAAATCGTATAAATGAGATTTGTTCCTTGTGTTTTGGAAGAGCGAATGCTGTCAAGCTCCCAAAGACAGTGCACGATCAAAAGATGTTGAGCTAGTAAATTTCTGGCTGTTCATAAGATTACGTGGCTCCAAGTGAGCTCCTGGTGTGCATCTGACCTAACAAGAGGATCCTAGACACTGTACCTGAAATTCCAAGGGCACACATTGCAGCCAGTATGCCAAGTTCAGGCCCACACACCCAAATCTGACCATGTTAAGATGCAAAAGTTAGAAGCAAGCTGGCCAAGTTCACTGCTTCCCCTCCAGCATGGAACATGTTCTACAGTCTAAGACAGCATCAGTTCCTCGGAGAGGAGTAGGGGCCTGCGTGGTAACTTAAAGCATGGCATAGAGACAGGGTTTCCCAACATAGGTCTTGGACTACAAGTAGAGAATGATCAGGGGTGACTCAGTAGGGTTGGTGGGACAGTATCTCACACCTGCAAGTTATATATCCTAGCTGCAGATCCACCTTAAAACCATACATTCACTCTTCAAACTGGAAGAAATCTACTTCAACCCTGCACGTTATAGATAAGGAAACTAAAGCCAAAACATTTTCCCAATGATCATGCTTTTCCATTTTTAAATGGTTCTGTAACTGACTTTCAGGGTTGAGGCTACCTGCGCACCCTCCAAATTCTTGCCATCCCTCCCCACCACCACCATGAGACTCTTACCAATGATGGTACGAACACGGTTCTCCTTCTTGGCAATGTTCTGGAGTTGGCCTGTAAGAGATGCTGTGTTTTTGCTGCTCAGGGCAGAGAGACCCATGCTTTTGAGGCCTTGTTGGATTTCCAGAGACACTTGTTCACTCACACTCAGCATAGCCTCTTCAGGCCTGGAAATGAAGGACAGAAAGCAAAGTGGCCCTGGCAGAAGGGCAAAGCCAGAGAGCCCCGGAGCAGAAGCCAGATCCACTCAAAGGCGAATTTCAGCTCCCCACCATGATTAAACAACAGGACCCAGTGTGTAGGTGAAATACCTTCATAGCTACCCTCAAGGTTCCAGCTAATTCGTGCATACAGTACTATATTCTGCTTCAAAGAACACAAGACAAACTGGACAAGGGTTCAGCTCCATCCTTGGACCCATTCAGTACTCTTTAGTCCCATAAATTTGATCTAAATATTGTTTTAAGATTTCCTTTGGTATTTTCCATGGCTTTTTTTCCTACCTTGCCAATTAAATTGAAAATACATAGAGACTTGGACTTCTAAATCCTCTTTTTACTTTGGTTATGGTGCCCTGCATACAGCGAATGATCAATCGGTTACCGACCAACGGATCACTTTCCAGTTATACATACACAAATCAGTCACCCATTCAAGTACATAAGGACCCATTCTTAGCAAACATAATGAATCGTTTGTAGCAAACTAGCCACACTCTGCTCTTTGGAAAGAAGTTTTATTTTTTCTATCCCAAGCCTCAATAGAACTTATCACAAGACATCAGCAATCTTTGCAGATCGTTCCCAAAGTCCTTTGTGTGGTTTGTGATGAAGTAGAAGCCATACTACATTACCTGCCTGTGTGCCAAAGACCACATACTAGTTTCAACTTTAAGAAAGATCTATGAAGCTTACCTGGAGTTAAATTCCTCTGTCAGGGCCTTGGTTATGCATTTCAGTTTATCCAGAAATTCAGGTGAGTTGAATAAAACATTACCAGAGAAACTTCTGGCCACTAGCAAGACTGAGGTCAGGATGGTTAACTGGCGCAACTGGGACTCCATCTCCTGCAGCCGGATTCTGTCCATCAGCAAAGTCTGGTGAAGCACGGAAGAGCAGGTTGCCAGGAGAAAAGGGTTCTAGTGAAGTTGTTGAAAACAAAACCAAAAGGCAATGCTCTAACACACATTCCTACCTCAGGGAATTCTTCCTTGTCAGAATCCGAGAGAAGAAGGTTCAGGTAACCCTGGTATAGCACCATTGTGGGACTGGGGAGCTCCGAGTTGTCAGCTGCCCAATTTGGAAGTGCACAGGCCATAGTGGAGGAGCCGGGAGAGTCAGGAGAACTCGAAGATGGTGGAGTGATGTCTGCTGCTGCTTTGGTTAGCCATTTTGTGGTGCATTCAAGGAGATCTATGACATAGAAGGGAACATGTGAGTATCTTCAAACTCCAAGACTCCAAGAGGAAGGCTTTAAGATACTCTCTAGGTCAATAAAGAAGTGATTTTCTAGGTCTTTCTGTCTTAGAGAAACGCTCCTTCTCCCTATCCCTTACCCAAGGAAGAAATTTTCTAAGCAGAAAATACAAAATACTCTATCACTGTAAGAGGGCAGATCCAAGGTCAAATCTTCCCTCTCCTGCCTTTAAATTTTAAACCTACTGGGCTGCCTGTCGAGGAGCTCCTGGAATTTAGCTCGTTCATACTGGACGGAATGTTCCTTCAGGTAAGGTCGAAGACTCCGGATGGTATAGTTTACCATGTCCATTTTCATCAGGCCCAGAACACGGAAGATACCCCTGTCATAGAGAGAAATCAAATATTTACACTATGAAAGGAAAGCCGGTGCAGAGGGGTGGAAGCCAAGCGAGGAGTCCTAAAATTGTTGACTTTAGAGTGAAAAGGGGCCTTAAAAACAACAACCCTACTTCGATTTACAGATAAAGACACAGTAGCCAGGGACCCAAGGCCACAGAGTGAGCTGCTGGCAAAGCTACGGACAGAGACATCTTCTGCCTTTTTAGTTACCAGTCCAGAGCTCTTTCCACCGTAGCCACTCTGTCTTCTCAGCAAAAAGGGTAGTCAGTGGAAGGAAAATGACCAAAGTCCCAACAACTATCTGTAGGTAGTGGGAATGATGGTGACTGAATTTCTAAATCATTGGGCATATCACTTTACCTTTCTGGGTCTTGGTTCTTCTAACTGGGAAACAGAGATAATCCTCATTCATGTCCCCTCACAGGGTTTGAGTTAGGACACGTAGGAGAACATCTGGAAAAGGGCTGTTTGGAATCTCTAGAAGAAAGAATTACTGTGCTCTAATGTCTTAACAGCATTTCTTAATAGGGGTCCGAATGACCTAAAGATCATCAGACAGGCCCTGAGAGACTGTCCTCAGAAAATAAAAGCCACTAGTCCAGGGAGGAAGAAAAGAGGTATTAGTCAGTTTTTCAGCACAGAAGAGCTAGACAAGGCAGGGGCTCTAACACAGTATCTGGCCCCGAGTTTTTTGGCACCATGTCTAAGGCAGATTTCAGGGACAGTACATTTAGTTTCTCACCTCAGTAACTGCACAGGATCTGTTATGCTCTTTAGTTTGCGCACTGCTTCATCTCGGGCTGGTGCACATAGCAGGGCCATCAAATTAAGAATGTAGTTAGAGAGATGAGGGACATCCAGGGCCCCATGTTCTGCTTCCTGCTTGAGGAGATCCATGTCCAGAGCTTCTTCCACCTCATTTCTTAGGCGGTTCTGGCGTGGTAATAGCAGTGATAGCAAGATCTTCCCAGAAAAGAAAATCAATAGAGCCAAGCTGTTTAGAACCTCAAACATTCCCCAATAAACAACCCTCTTAAGACAAAGGTATCCCAGCCTGTGTCTTTCTGGGGGTCCAGAAACTAGGTCTCTAAATTTCTTACAGAGAATATTTATTATCTCTCTCGGTTTAGGGGCCAAATATAATTCAAGGCTTCATTGGAATCAGTAATAACAGTAGTGCCGTATTATTTTCTGAGCAGAATGAGATAAAGGTATGAATAAAAACAAGAGTGTGATAAAGGAAGTGGAGGATATAAAAACATAAAATTAACACAATATATAAAATATAAAAGACACCACCACAAGGTGATGAGACAAGCTTAATAAGGGATAAGGACATCTTTAGACTTTTACTTCAAAGGGAAATGATGAAATAGGAAAAGCAACCATTAAGGGTCACTTAAAACAGCCTTTTGACTCGAAAGTATAAGTTCCTTGTGGGCAAGGGCTCTCTTATGCATCTATGTGCTTCTGAAACACATGAAACATAGTGAGGGTTCAGTGAAAATATTTAATTGAATGATAAACCATGTTGTTATAACAAGATCCCAACTTTCAAGCTTCTTCTCATACAAATAAAACGGAAGCTTCTCCATATTATCTATTTAAGGAGTGGGCCATGTTCAGAAAGGAAGTATGCTACTTAGGATATTGGTAGCCATCAAGAACCCAAAGGTCTGAGATGCCCAGAAACACCATCTACAAACGGGAGGTTGGTTACTCACCTCCTTAACTTCTTTTAGAAGTTTAAGAGCACACGTGAAGTCAGGGGGAGTACTCAATAGCTGCTCTTTCAGATGGTCCCAAAAAGCTTTGTACACTGTGTCCACGAACCTGCCTTCCAGACTATAAGAAGGTTAAATGAGCAAATTGCTCTTTATCATGAGAACTGATATAGGATCATAATCCCCTAAATCCCGAACAGCATTTAAGATCATCAAAGACCATTAGATTGACAAGCCAGGAGCTGTGTTTAAACATGAGCAGAGTTGAATAAACTGAGTTTAGTCTCGGATACGAAGGCATTGGCCAAATCTTCTCAGAAGGGTACCTCATGGTTCCAGAGAAGCTCTCCTCCTGCAGTAGGAAGAACCATGAACTAGGGGTTGAGCCCCTGAGTCCTAGCCTTGGTTCTGCACCCTACCTAAACGTGTGCCTTTAGTCCATAGACTTAGACTTTTGAACTAGGTGATCTTTTCCCTTCAGTCTTGAAATCCAGGAAAGGATTTTTCTTTTTGGTAACGTGCACCCATCTTAAAAGTTTTACGTGGACCTTAAACTCAGCAAGCTGAAACTGAATTCATAAAATCTTCCCCTTTTAAACTTGTTCCTTGTTCTTGCAAACCAGAAAGCTTAGCCCTTTTCCTCTTAAAAAATACAACAGTGAAGGGTGATGTCAGCATCATGGTGGAGTGAGCTTTCCTGGGACTCTCTCCCCTCTAACATATAACAAAAAGGAGCAGCCACATTCCAACAGGAAATATCGTAATAGCACAGGAATCCTCGGAGAGTCACAGCAGCCAAACGACGGAGGGCAGAGAGGCTGGAATCCCCCTCGGAGGAGCTGGAATGGGGTAAGAGAGAACTTTTCTTCCTCCTCTAAAGACTGGGATTGCTGCCGCGGGAGGATCCATGAGGGAAGGAGTGGGGGATGGGTTGTGTGACCGTAGGATCACCCAGGACTCCCTAGCGCCCTTGCAGCCTAGAGGGAAGCCCTCTATTGGGCAAAAGCCTTCATGTGGGGTGACCTCATCAAGCCAGGAAGCCAGGAGACCAGACCAGACAGGGCGAGCTGATCCAGAAACCGGGCACTGCCTGCTAGAGAAAATGGCCCCCTCCCCTCGCCCACGCTGTGCCACGCCATCTCACCTGAAGGGAGGGGGGGCTCAAAATATATGACTCTCGACCCCCACCCAGTGGCGATAGGCTGTAATGGCAACCACATAATATCACAATGGGAAAAACACGTAGCTCTAGCATCAAGGTTCATCAAAACTCCAGACCAGAGAGAAAATACACACACAGAATTCTGTCCTGAAGACTCAGAAATGAGTAAACTAAACGACAATGAATTCAGAAGAGCTATCGTCAAAAAACTCAATGAGGTAAAAGTGAATACAGAGAAACAATTCAATGAGTTCAGGAGCTACTTCACAAAAGAGATTGAAACTGTAAAGAAGAATCAATCAGAAATACTAGAGATGAAAGACAAAACAGAAGCGATAAAACAAGATACAGATTCGCTGAATGCTGATGTGGACGCCATAGAGGAGCGAGTCAGCACAATCGAAGACAGACATCTTGAATTGCTCCAGACAGAGGAGGAGAGAGAACTGAGACTGAAAAGAAATGAAGAAAGTCTCTGAGAAATATCTGACTCAATGAGGAAATGCAACATAAGAATTACAGGTATTCCCAGAAGGTGAAGAGAAGAAAATGGAGCAGAAAGCATGCTCAAAGAAATAATAGCAGAGAACTTCCCAAATCTAGGGAATCAGAGAGAAATATGTGTGGAGGAAGCTTTCAGCCCTCCTAGATTTATCAATGTAAAAAGACTTACTGCAAGGCATATAGTAGTAAAACTGGCAAAAATGAATGACAAAGAAAGAATACTCAGGGCAGCAAGGCAGAAGAAAATAACCTACAAAGGAACCTCTCTCCGACTTTCAGCAGATTTCTCTGCAGAAACCTTACAAGCTAGGAGAGAATGGAATGACATATTCAAAACTTTAAAAGATAATCTTCAGCCAAGAATACTCTATCCAGCAAAAATATCCTTCAGATATGAGGGAGAAATTAAAACTTTCCCAGACAAACAAAAGCTATGGGACTTCATTGCCATGAGACCCCCCCTCCCCCACAAGAAATTCTCAAGAAGGTCCTCATACCTGAAAACAGAAAAAAAGGGAGAAAGGGGTCACAAAACACAGAGTAGGGAGACACATAGAATCAGAATAGGATAGCAAATATTCAACTATAGCATTAGGATAAAGGGAAGGAAAACACCAAAAACAAAGACAACCTTGTCACTTTAATCACCAACTCACAACACAAGTTGAAATAAGATAGGAGAATTCTAACTTAGGAGGGGAGGAGGAAAGGAACTGAGTAAGTTGAGAGTAAGGAAATAAGAAGGCATCAGAAAATGGACTATGGTATGCATGACATTCTGAATACAAACTTCAGGGTAGCCACTTAACTAAAAAGCAGAACAGAGACACAAAAAGTAAATAAGGAAAAAACTAAGAAACACAGAATAAGAAACTGCAGAAATCAATGGGTACACCAAAACACACAGGACAAGAAACAAAGGAAATGCAGGAAAACCAGAGAACGAGTGACAGAATGACAGCATTAAGTCCTCATACATCAATAATCACCCTCAACGTAAAAGGATCGAACTCTCCAGTAAAAAGACACAGAGCGGAAAGATGGAGTAAAGAACAAGATCCAATAATTTGTTGCCTCCAGGAAACACATCTCAGCTCCAATGACAAATACAGGCTCAGAGTGAAGGGGTGGAAGATGATACTCCCAGCTAGTGGCAAACAAAAGAAAGCAGGTGTTGTAATGCTTATATCAGAAAAAGTAGATTACAAGATAAGGCAGGTAAAGAGAGACAAAGAGGGGCAACATATAATGATCAAAGGGAACTACCAATCCAATCTCCATTGCTATGTCTTTCTTTCTCATTGTTTTTATCTTCTACTTATGAGTGAGATCGTAAGGTATTTGACTTTCTCCCGCTGAATAATTTCACTCAGCATAATACCCTTAAGGACCATCCATGTTGTCACAAATGGCCGGATTTCATCATTTCTTATGGCTGAGTAGTATGCCAAAGGGACACTACATCAAGAAGAAATAATGCTTACAAATATCTATGCACCCAACACAGGAGCACCAAAGTTCATAAAGCAGCTATTAACAAACCTAAAAGAAGATATCAAAAATAACACAATAATAGTAGAGGACCTCAACACCTCACTCACACTGTTGGACAGATCATCCAGACAGAAAATCAACAAGGAAACAGTGGAATTAAACAAAAAGCTAAAACAGTTGAACATAATGGACATATATAGAACACTCCATCCAAAAACAGCAGAATACACATTCTTCTCCAGTGCACACGGAACATTCTCAAGGACAGACCATATGTTGGGAAACAAGGCAAGCCACTACAAATTTAAAAAAATTGAAATAATAACAAGCATCTTCTCTGATCATAATACTATAAAGCTACAAGTTAATTACAAGAAAAAAGCTGAGAAAAGGACAAAGATGTGGAGACTAAACAATATGCTATTGAACAAGCAATGGATCATTGAACAAATTAAAGAAGAAATCAAAAAATATCTGGAGACAAATGAAAACGATAGCATGCCATACCAACTCATATGGGATGCAGCAAAAGCTGTATTAAGAGAGAAATTCATCACAATACAAGCACACCTTAACAAACAAGAAAAATCCCAAATAAGCAATCTCAAATTACACCTAACTGAATTAGAAAAAGAAGAACCAACATAGCCCAAAGTCAGCAGATGAGAAATAGTAAAACACAGAGCAGAAACAAATGCTATTGAAACAAAAAAGGCAGTAGAAAGGATCAATGAAACAAAGAGCTGGTTCTTTGAGAAGATAAATAAAATTGACAAACCCCTAGCCAGACTAACAAAGAAAAAAAGAGAGAAAGCTCAAATAAACAAAATCAGAAATGAAAGAGGAGAAATAACAAGACTCCACAGAAATACAACGGATTATAAGAGAATACTATGAAAAGCTATATGCCAACAAAATGGATAACCTAGAGGAAATGGATAAATTCTTAAACTCTTACAACCTCCCAAAGCTAAGCCAAGAAGAAAACAGACAACCTGAACAGACCAATCACAAGGAAAGAGATTGAAACAGCAATCAAAAGCATCCCAAAGAATAAAACCCCATGACCAGATGGCTTTCCTGGGGAATTCTACCAAACTTTCAGAGAGGATTTAATACCTATCCTTTTCAAGCTATTCCAAAAAATTAGGGAGGATGGAACACGTCCTAACACATTTTACGAAACCAACATCACGCTGATACCAAAGCCTGACAAGGACAGCACAAAAAAGGAGGACTACAGGCCAATATCACTGATGAACACAGATGCAAAAATTCTCAACAAAATTTTGGCAACCTGAATTCAGCAATACGTCAAAGGATCATACATCATGATCAAGTGGGATTCATACCAGGGACACAGGGATGGTTCAACATCTGCAAATCAATCCGTGTGATACACCACATCAACAAATTGAGGATTAAAAACCACATGATCATCTCAATAGAAGCAGAGAAAGCATTTGACAAGATCCAACAGCCATTTATGATAAAAAGTCTTAACAAAATGGGGATAGAAGGAAATTACCTCAACATAATAAAGGCCATATATGACAAACCCACAGCCAACATCATACTCAATGGGCTAAAACTGAGTGCCATCCCCCTGAGAACAGGAATGAGACAAGGATGCCCTCTATCACCACTCTTATTCAACATAGTACTGGAGGTTTGGGCCAGAGCAATTAGGCAAGAAAAAGGAATAAAAGGAATGCAAATAGGGAGCGAAGAAGTGAAACTCTCACTGTTTGCAGATGACATGATCTTATATATTTGGAAAACCACAAAAAATCCATTGGAAAACGATTAGAAATAATCAACAACTACAGCAGAGTTGCAGGGTATAAAATCAACTTACATAAATCAGTAGCATTTCTGTACTCTAATAACGAACTAACAGAAAAAGAACTCAGGAACACAAAACCATTCAAAATCACAACAAAAAGAATAAAATACCTTGGGGTGAATTTAACTAAGGAAGTGAAAGACCTATACTACAAAAACTACAAGACTTTCCTGAAAGAAATTGATGACGACCTAAAGAGATGGAAAGACATTCCATGCAGGTGGATTGGAAGAATAAACATAGTTAAAATGTCCCTTCTACCTAAAGCAACCTACAGATTCAATGCTACCCAATAAGATTCCCAATGACATTCTTTACAGAAATAGAACAAAGAATCCTAAAATTCATATGGGGCAACAAATGACCCCGAATTGCTACAGCAATCCTCAGAAAAAAGGACAAAGCTGGAGGCATCACAATCCCTGACTTCAAAACATACTACAAAGCTACTGTAATCAAAACAGCATGGTATTGGTACAAAAACAGGTGCACAGATCAATGGAACAGAATTGAAAGCCCAGAAATAAAACCACACATCTATAGACAGCTAATCTTCGACAAAGGAGCTGAGGGCCTACAATGGAGAAGAGAAAGTCTCTTCAACAAAGGGTGCTGGGAAAACTGGACAGCCACATGTAAAAGAATGAAAATTGACCATTCTTTTTTACCATTCACAAGAATAAACTCAAAATGGATCAAAGACCTAAAGGTAAGACCTGAAACCATAAGGCTTCTAGAAGAAAACACAGGGAGTACACTCTTTGACATCAGTATTAAAAGGATCTTTTCAGACACCATGTCTTCTCAGACAAGGGAAACAATAGAAAGAATAAACAAATGGGACTTCATCAGACTAAAGAACTTCTTCAAGGTAAGGGAAAACAGGATGGAAACAGAAAAACATCCCACTAATTGGGAAAAGATATTTTCAAGTCGTATATCTGACAAAGGGTTAATCTCCATAATATATAAAAAGCTCACACAACTCAACAACGAAAAACCAAACCACTGGATCAAAAAATGGGCAGGAGACATGAACAGACATTTCTCCAAAGAAGATATACGGATAGCCAACAGGCACATGAAAAGATGTCCATCATCACTGATCATCAGGGAAATGCAAATCAAAACTACACTAAGATAGCACCTTACACCCATTAGAATGCAAAAATAACCAAAACAAAAAGGAACAAATGTTGGAGAGCTTGCAGATAAAGAGGAACCCTCATACACTGCTGGTGGGAATGCAAACTCATGCAGCCCCTATGCAAAACAGTATGGAGATTTCTCAAAACATTAAAAAGGGAAATACCATATGACCCAGCCATCCCACTACTGGGTATCTATCCAAAGAACTTGAAATCAGCAATTCCAAAAGTCCCATGCACCCCTATGTTCATCGCAGCATTATTTACAATAGCCAAGACGTGGAAGCAACCTAAGTGCTCATCAACTGATGATTGGATAAAGAAGATATGGTGTATATATATACAATGGAATACTACTCAGCCATAAAAAAGGATAAAATCATCCCATTCACGACAACATGGATGGACTTTGAGGGTATTATGTTCAGTGAAATAAGCCAGATAGAGAAAGACAACCTCTGTATGACTCCACTCATATGTTGAAGTTAATCACGTAGACAAAGAGAACAGATTAGTGGCTACCAGGGGAAAGGGGCAGTGGGGGGTGGGCACAAAGTGAGAAGCGGTGCACTACAACACGGCTGACAAACAATAATGCACAAGTGACATTTCACAAGGTTGTAAACTATCATAATCTCAATAAAAAAATACTATAGTAATGTATGCCTTTGTTAAACATTTTACAAGCAATACAAAGATAAACGGAAAAAACATCAAAGTTCCTCCCTCAACACACCAATCCCACCTGTGAGATGTCACCAACTGTTATTTATCTCGTGTGCACTGGAGACCTTCTTAATCACTTTCCCTCATTCCTTTTATCCACTTGGTCTCCAACTTCCAGAGATTTTGCTTCTTAAACATCTCTGGAATCCATCCCCATCTACGATCACCTCGCACCTGGACTATTGCAATATGCTATTAAATGGCCTGCCTGCCCTGACAAAGTTTTACTCCCACAATGCCACATATTCTTACTGAAATCAATTCTTTTTCTAAGATACAAATCTGATGGCACGCCCATTTAAAATCCTTTAGGGGCTCCCCATCACCAGCAGGATACACGGCCTCCAAGATCCTTCATAACCCTATTCTGCCACTTCTCCTACCTTATTGCCTTCCTCCTTCCAGCACTCTGTGTTCCAAAAATAGCGATCTGCTTATAATGAATATATAATCACCGTCCACCATTCTATGCCTCTGATACATCATTTCCATTTCCAGGAGAATCCTTTCCTCGCTAGACCACTTGAAAAGCACCTACTCATACTCCAAGACTCAAGTGTTGTCTTATCAGGAAAGCCTTCCTGAATGCTGAGCACAAACCCAGAACTCCATATACTAGATGTGAGAGAATTTATCATTGCACAGTAGCTATCTACTATTTGACAATCTCCCCTACAGAAGCTTCTTGATAGCAAAGCCAGCATCTTACTCATCTATACGTCTCCAGCCTTCAAAATTCTGCCCTCCTCCTAGTAAGTACTCAATAAATATTTGTTGAATAATGATACGAAGATCAGATTTCTCTTAGGAATCTCTAGCTGTAATTAGTGTCATTTTATAAGCCCAAGGGGAAAACCAATCATTGATTATCTATAGATAAGACATAACCTCAAATTCTGTTTCAACCTCTTTCCCAGTATCCTTTTTGCACTACTACACTAGAATAAGGCTGTTAATAAGAAAACAATGAAAACTAAGCTCTAAATAGTATTATTTCCTCTGCTTCATTTATCTGCCTCTCATCGCCACCACGACCCCCTGCCACTTCAACAGACCTTCACTCTCCAAGCTTCACTTTCTCTGCACCCCTGCCAGCAGAAAAATAAATCTAACTCGGCGTCCAAGGACAGCAAAGGTGGTGAGGAAGATGCTAGGAGACCTGTGTTTTGGTGAGAACCTTCTTCAGGGAAGCTGTGCCTGGTATGAGTACCCGTTGGCAACAGGCAAGGGCAAACTAAGGAGTGTGAAGAACAAAAGAAACACTGACAGAGCAAGGTGCTTTAGCAATAGAATCCCTAAATGGCAAAATAGAAGCATGTAAGGTGGGAAACTAGAAATGCAATACAATATAGGTTTCAACAGAGAAATTTACCCAGTTAACTATTAACAAACCATTAGAAGCAGTCATTTCGTACTCACTGAATGACTCTTATTTAAGCATTGCAATATCAATACAATTAAGAAGAACCAGAGTAAAGTCTGACTTTAGAGGGGCATTATTTATTAATGAGGTTCTGATCTTCGTTTGCAGGATCTTTATTAAGCTGATTATGAAGCAGAAATGCTCCCTGAAATCTCATCCCGTGAGGAGTTGGCAATATCACTATTAGAAAAGTAATCTTTTCATCTGTACCTGTATAACTTGTAGACGATTAAAAGAGTAACTGCTAGGAGCTATTTCCTCCAAAGCTGTCAAAGAAGACCTGAAATTCACTCTGTCTTCCATTGTTAACTGGGATATCAAGAGGAACATTCTGACGATAATTACTTTGGTTTATTTCCTGTGTAAATATAATTTTTCTGCTCTGACTCTTTGGAACTAATAATTACACTGATTACTCCTCTGTTTTATTTGTTGGTACCAGTTAAGACATACTCAAACATTAATTGTATTAATGAAAATGCTTCAAACATGATTAAAAGTCATTTGTGCTATGTGCCTATGTCAGGAGGAGTAAAATGGAAAAAAAAAGGCAAGAGTCTGTACCTGTTGGGAGGTAAAACACTCTCTTCCAAATAGAAATCTTTGTTTACCACGATTTCATGAGCAATGCTAAGCTTGGAAACTTTGCTAATTGTCTCTATCAGCTCTGTGACAGAAAGCACTTCAGGTTGGCGCTCTAGAAAAAAGTATAGCAATCGTCAACAGGGAACCCACACAAATAGAATTTTTCTTTTATTCAGAGATTCACTCAGCCAATTAAGGCCCCCGAATTTAGATTCATCAAACAGATCTTACTCAGACTCACTCAGTCATTCCGGTATTTGAGGTTTTCTGAATTCTTTGCCCTTCAACAGCACTAGAAAGTTAGAGAAGTCAGGCATGAGGAGAAGAGAAGTTAGTTTACGAAAAGGAAAATGTGAAAATGATTTCAGAACCATTTTTTGGACTGTCAAAGCCATAAGTAAAACACAGCAAAGAAACCATGAATAAGTTGTGGCTTATAAAATAAAAATTTAGCAAAAAGTTACTGTTTCCGCTATCCTCTTCCTACCTCTGATGAGACAGGAAGATACACAAGAAGAGAGTCTCTTTACAGATAACACCACAAATCCCCCTGGAGGGCTCTAAAGTTGAACCATGCTTGAAGCATGGTTCTCAAATCTGGGGATTCCACAGACTAATAAAATGTCCAAAAAAGAAGAGTTACTGACAATGATTTGCTGATTTTTATTTTCCCACATATTGATATTAAGGCAAACAAAGAGAACATCCGCCTTACCATCACCAAAATAATCATTTAATTTTAAAAGTAGATTTTAACATCCCAAAAGGCAGAAAGTCAGTAAATAAAGTCGGTATACAGTAATCCTTTAAATTGGATCGATTTAACTTTATTTTTAAAAACTTATTACAATATCTTTGTTTTATTTCACTCAAGATTGGTAAGAACTTTTCCATACACTAGCTTGGAATTTGGTAATCACTGTTCTGAGGTCATTATGCAGATTACTTACAGGAGCGATACATCGTAAGCACATAGAGTAGTTATAATTATTTACTTGGTATACGACCAAAACATGCAAGAAAACTATTTCCTCACTCACTTTCAATATAGTTCCATAATTTGTTCAGAGAGAACTATTTATCCCCAAGACATAATAAAACTCACATATAAGGATCCTAAAACTCACCAAGGAGATGGTCTACTTATGTACATTTACTTCTCGTTAAAAAAGTCTTTCAACAAACGTTAGTACCATCAATCGACACCTCCTTTCTACCCTAACTGAAAAGCTACATATGTTAAAATATACCAGCTATATCAAGTCACTAAACCATTTATTTCAGAGACACTGTGAACCAAGACTTGTGCTATTCTATGAACTAGCAGTGACCCTTAGTGGCCACCAGAGGAACATACGTGATTCAACTTAGTATCGTGGTTTCCAACTATTTTTCCCGTCTGTCTTCAAGAGTTTAGATCAAGTCACTACACTTTGACAGATCTTCAGATTGATGTTTGGTTAAGTGCACTGGAGATTATTGTAAGAGAACTGCAATTTGAGTTCCCATGAGGTTGGGCTAGTCAAACCAAAACCTCAAATAAATGCCTACCGTAAGGCGTGGAAGAGACCTCATGCCCTTATGTATTCAGAAAAACAGTTATTACAGATCTGAAGAATTTTACCCTAGACCAGTGATAATTTTTATGTCAACAAAATACTCCCAGAAAAGGACAGAACACAATTCCAGCACTAGATAATTTGGATTCTCTCAAATCTATCCTAGATCTACCATTTGCAATCTACAAAATCAAAATACAAGAACGTAATCTATTTTCCGTGTTTTGAACTAACTCAAATACTCCCAAGTCTTGTCAAACACAAGTAATTGTGCTTTGTTACCCTCTTTCTCAAGAGCCAAAATGTCTTTTAATCGTACTTGCCAATCAGGGGCCTAGGTCCCATATGTAAAAATTAGAGGGGAAAAAAGACAAGGAAAAGAACAATCCAAAAGAGGAATAGCAGAAGGATGAGAAAGGAAAAATGAGCCTTCTGTGCTCTTTAAAGGCACTTAACCCACAGGCTGTCTATTCCTTTAACCTAACTGGTATCAAGCACTACCCAAGGAAGTGATGGTAGAATTCTAGACCTACCAGGACGGTGGCCATCTGAACAGAAGCTCTTGTTTTCCTGGCTCTGCCCTGGTGTTTTAGGCTTCTGGGCCTCACCCTCTGCTTCACTGGAATCACTCTGGAGCACAGTTTCCTCAATGTTGGGCATCTTGATGTTATCTGGAACTGAGGGGGAAAAAAGCAAGCTGTTGGTGGTGTAAGATCTGGCTGTAACCCAGGGATGAGGGGGAGGAAGGCTCTTCAACGGCCACTGTGTGCCTTCATGACTGATGCTGCTGCTCCCAGTTGAGGAGGTTAATGACAAAGGTTCAAGGGGCCTCTCACCGGAACAGCTAGGGTCTTCAAACAGCCTTGGGGCAAAGATAACTTGGGACTAACGGGGCTGCCTTTCCTGAAATCAAAGAAGTTTAGCATTGGGCAAGTAGCAGAGAAAATCAAGGCCGAGAGATGGACGACTTGCCAGAAGGCACCCTGCACATGACTGACCAAACTGGAAGAGGAAACTTCCTCAAAACTAGGCGTCTTCAACTAGTCGGGAAATGATCCTCTTCCTCCTTAACTTCCACCCCAGACCCGCCTTACGCTATAAAGAGAGCTGGCGGCTGGATTCTGGCAGTAAGAGGACCCCGCGGCTCCCAGGACCCTGATTCCTAACCTCCTTTCCAGTCCTTGACTGGCTGCCCCGCGGCTGCGTCTGTTAGTGAAGCCCCTCTGCCGGTCTAATCTTGTCCTGGGGCATACCATGGCGGAGAAGGCAAGAGGGGGGAATCAACAGGAAGGGGTTGGACAGAACCATGGAGTTGATGAGACCTACCTGGAGCGCACCCCTGCCAAGGCTGCTAGATAGAAGAGTCCAACACCTGAAAACAAAGGCTGGCCAGTCTCCTGGGTAGCAGGCCAGGCCATGTGTGCAGGGTATGGTGGGAACCAAGAGAGCAGGAAAGGCCAGCAGGGACGCATCATCAGATGATAGAGGAGGGAGGCAAAGATCTCCCTTGAGGACGCCTTGGGCTCATACCCTTCTTCGTAGGCTCGAAGCCCCTCAGGAGCTTGGAGTTAAACTTCTCCAGTCCTGTTCCACCCCCACACGCCAGGAACCGTCCACCTGTCATCCTTTCTCCCCATGGGGGGAAAAAACCTTTAAATGACCATTTTGCTTGTTTCACCTCCTGCTGCACGTGTAGCCTTAGAAATGAAGAACCAAAGGGTTACAGAATTGTGTTTGATGACTTTTTTCTTCTGTTTAAGTGAATCCTCCACACAATGTGAAGGAGACAAAGTAGGCTGTTAAACTCTTATTTACGAATATGCAAACCAAGAGTCATTTAAAATGGCTGATCATAGAAGTTGCGTGGCGAAGGAGCAAGACCGTTAGTCTGAGAGGGAGCCTAGGTTTTGGTTTAGTTCTTCCAACTGAATTCCGGGCATGTTCCTCATTACAATCCAATTCTGAGCCTTGGAGAGCGTCTAGAACCTGAGGATTCTGGAATAGATGACTCTAAGGGCACTCATGTTGTCCACTCTTTCCTCCTAGTTTTTCACTCCACCTGCCAATTACCACACTGATGTGAGGACCCTGGATTGGCCCACTTCCAAATTTTGGAAAAACATGTTATGTTTGAAAAGATGTTTCTACACTATACTATTCCATCCTGCTCTTTTATCTTGACTTAATTTTTTAACCCGTTAACATTTTTTCATAAAACAAGACTATAATTTGATCAAATTCTCACCCCAAACTTTGCCTTGTTAGTGTCAATCGTGAACTGTGTATAACAATCTGGCACAGCATGTGGATGTTGAGAAAGGAAGCTGTGGATTAGAGGTCCAAGAACTTTCCAGCCTAAGGAAACTTCACCCCACCCTCCAGGTCCAAGAGGAAATTAGGGGTCTTGGCCAGTAAAGTCACGGCTTAGCTGAAGAGTGTATAAAACTAATAAATAGTAATTCTGGATACCTTCCTCATCCTCTCCTGATATTTGCCTCAGTAATCACAACTGTGAAACAAAATGCTGTCACACAAAACTGAAGAGAAATGGTTAGGTATATTTTTCTTGATTTGAACATCAAATTGTACATTCATGAAGTGTATGTTTCTCTATACCAGAAATTGTTCTCCCTTTTTAAAAAATCAGATTTCTACTTGGTTTGTTTCTGAGAAAAAGTACCCAGAATGACACTAGTTTGTTTCCTCATGAAAAGTTGCTTTGTTTAAAAGAGTCTCCCCAGTGATGCCTGAAATTCTATTAGCACTAAATTTACATAAGTTAAACTGTCTTTTTTTAGTAGACATATTTTATAGAGCAGTTTTAGGTTTGCAGCAAAATTGAACAGAAGGTACAGAAATTTCCTATGTGCTCCCAGCCCCCATACTTGCATAGCCTTCCTCCACCAATTATCAACGTGTACCACCTGAGTGGGACATTTGCTACAACTGATGAACCGTTATCACTCAGAGTCCATAGTTTACATTGGGATTTGCTCTTGGTGGTGTACGCCTGTGGTTTTGGACAAAAGTATAACAACGTGTACCCAACAATGTAGTATCATACACAGTAGTTTTGATGAGGATTTTTAGGCTGCTTAATTTTAAAACGGTTTATGATGAGGACTTTTAGGCTGGTTAGTTTTAAAACTACAGATAAGAAGCAGGCTCCGAGGAGTGGAATTTGTTTGCCCTTTGATCAGAGACAGTTGCATTTGGGAAGGAAATCTCCACGCCTCCCTCTCTGCGCCAGGAGGAATGGGGGGTGGCCTTATCTCTGGAAACTCTTAATGGGGAAGGCAAGAACTTAAGTTGTTTACTGTCTGGCAACCTCATGCAACTGACCCCCCCCCCCCCAAAATCCTCCTTTGTCTTTAGTTGAAGATAATATTTGAGCGGTGACTTCTGCCATTTACTCAATCCGGTTTGATTCTTATCTAAAAGTTGTGGGACCGCCCAATGGCCGGACCCTACCGGCACTGGTACCATTTTAACTTTTTTTCTTTGTCTCGTAAAGAGATGACTCACATACCTATGCCTTAAATTTAGCCCTAACCCTCAACTCGGGGCAGCAGCAGGAGCTCTGACTGCCCGTGGGTCCTGTCCCCACGCACCAGCTCTGCCTGTCCATGGGCCCTGTCCCCATGCCAGCGGGGGCAGCAGAAGCGGTGGCAGCAGAAGCTCTGCCTGCCCATGGGTCCTGTCCCCATGCTACACTATTCTCTAAATAAAAGAGCACTACTGCTAGATCTTAAGAGTCTAAGAAATCTTTCTTTCGACTCCTCGGCTCACCAACCCCGCATCATTTCCGCAACCCTAAAAATCTTCTGTGTTTCTCCTAGTCATCTCCCTCTTCCACTTGGCCCCTGGCAGCCCTTGATGTTTTTACTATCTCCATAGGTTTGCCTTTTCCAAATGTCATATAGTTGGAATTATCCGTTAAATAGTCTTTTCAGATTGGCTTCTTTCACTTAGCCACATGCATTCAAGTTTCCTCCAATTCTTTTCATGGCTTGCTAGATCATTACTTTTTAGCTCTGAATGATATACCATTGTCCAGATATACCACAGTTTATTTATCCATTTACCTACTCAAGGACATCAAGGTTGCTTCCAAGTTTTGAGTTTTGGCACTTGTGAATAAAACTGCTATAAACATCCATGTACAGATTTTTGTGCAGGCATCAGTTTTCCACTCTTCGGGGTAAATACGAAGGAGTGTGATTGCTGGATCATATGGTGTGAGCATATTTCGTTTTAAAAGAAATTGCCAAACTGTCTTCCAAAGTGGCTGTGCTATTTTGCATTCCCACCAGCCATGAATGAGAGGTCCTCTTGTTCCACATCCTTGCCAGCATTTGCTGTTGTCGCGGTTCTGGATTTTGGCCATTCTAATAGGTGTGTAGTGATATCTCATTGTTTCAGTTTGCATTTCCCTCATGACATATGAAGTGTCGAATCTTTTCACATGCTTATTTTCCTTCTGGGTATATTCTTTGGAAAGGTGTCTGTTAAGGTCTTGGGCTTCTTCTTTAATCAGGTTGTCTGTGTCCTTATTGCTGCGTTGTTTTAAGTCTTCTTTGTTTATTTCAGCTAAGAGTCCATTATCTGATATCTTTTGCAAATATTTTCTCCCAGTCTGTGGCTTATCATTTTATTCTCTTGACAGTATCTTTTGCGGAGTGGAAATTTTTAATTTTCATGAAGTCCAGCTTATCAATTCTTTCTTTCATTGATTATGTCGTTGATATTGCAACTAAAACCTCATTGCCAAATCCAAGGTCACCTAGAGTTTCTCCTATGTTATCTCATAGGAGTTTTATAGTTCTGCATTTTACATTTAGGTCTGTGATCCATTTTCACAACTTTTATGAACTGTGTGAGGTCTGTGTCTCTATTCCTTTTTTGGCATATGGTTGTCCAGTTATCCCCAGTACCATTTATTGTGGAGATGATCTTCTCCATTCTATTGCCTTTTTTGTCAAAGGCAGTTGTTTCTTTATCTGTGGCTTCTGTCTCAAAGATCAGTTGACTATATTTATTTGGGGCTCTCTGTTTATTCCACTTTTCTCTTCTTTTGTGAATACCACACTGTCTAGATTATTGTAGTTTTATAATACGTCTTGAAGTTGGGTAGTGTCAGTCCTCCAACTTTGTTCTTCTCCTTCAATATTGTGTTGGCTTTTCTAGGCCTTTCGTCTCTCCATATAAACTTTAAAATCATTTTGCTAGTACCCACAAAATAACTTGCTGCGATTTTGATTTGGATTGCCCTGACTCAATACATCAATTTGGGAAGAACTGACATCCTCATGATATTGAGTCTTCCTATCTTTGAATATGGAACATCTCTCCATCAATTTATTTGTTCTTTGATTTTGTTCATCAGTGAATTGTAGTTTTACTCATATAGGTACTGCATATAGTTTGCTAGATTTATACCTAATTATTTCATATTTTCGGTACCAATATAGATGGTATCGTGTTTTTTAATTTTAAATTTCACTTGTTCATTGCTGGTATATAGTAAATCAGTTGAGTTTTGTAGACGGTCAAGTGATGTCTAACCATGTTTTCATCAAAGACAGACTGCATATACGACGGTGGTCCCACAAGATTAGTATCATATAGCCTAGGTTTGTAGTAGGCTATACCGTCTAGGTTTGTGTAAGTACACTCCTTGATGTTTGCACAATCATAAAATCACCTAACGATGCATTTCTCAGAACGTATCTCTATCATCAAGCGACTCATGACTGTATTAACTTTGTATCCTGCAACCTTGCTATAATCGCTTATTAATTCCAGGAGTTTGTTGATTATTTAGGATTTTCTACATAGACTTTAATGTCATTTGCAAACAGGGACAGTTTTATGTCTTCCTTTCCAATCTGTGTACCTTCTATTTCCTTTTATGTCTTAGGTGTTAGCTATAGCTTCTAGTATACTGATGAGAGGGGGCAGCCTTGTCTTGTTTTATATCTTAGAAGAAAAACTTTCAGCTTTTCACTGTTGAGTATGATGTTAGCTGTGGGCTTGTCAAATATGGCATTTATTCTGTTGTGGTAAGTTCCTTCTATACTTAACTTGTTGAGAGGTTTTATATTGAAAAGATTTAAATTTTTCAAATGCTTCTTATGCATCTATTTAGATGATCATATGATTTTTATCCTTCATTTTGTTGATGTGGTGTATCACATGTTGATTTTTGTATGTTGACCCTTACTTGCATCCCAGGGATAAATCCTCTTTTATCATGGTGTACAATCCTTTTAACGTGCTGTCAAATTCAGTTTGCAAGTGTTTTGTTGAGGGTTTTTGCATCTATGCTCATGAAGAATATAGGTCTGTAACTTCCATTTATTGCAGTGTCCTTGTCTGGCTTTGAGATCAGGGTAATGCCGGCCTCATAAAATGAGTGTACAAGTGTCCTTCTTCTTAAAATTTTTGAAAGAATTTGAGAAAGATTGGCATTAATTCTTCTTTAAATGTGTGGTAGAATTCACCTATAAAGCCAGCTGGTCCTGGGCTTTTCTTTGTTGGGAGCTTTTGATTACTGATTCAACCTCCTTACTTATTATTGCTCTTTGCATATTTTCTACTTCTTCATGATTCAGCCTTGGTGGGTTGTGTGTTTCTAGAAATTTACCTATTCTTCTAGGTTATCCTATTTGTTGACATTTAGTGGTTCATAGTAGTTTCGTATGATCCTTTGTATTTCTGTGGTATCACTTTTATTGTCTCCTCTCTCATTTCTGATTTTATGTATTTGAGTCCTCTATTTTTTTTCAGTCTAGCTAAAGGTTTGTCAATTTTTTTTATCTTTTCAAAAAAGCCAACTCTTAGTTTCAATGACTGTTTCTCTATTCTCTATTTCATTTAGTTCTGTTCCAATCTTTGTTGTTTTCTTCCTTCTGCTAACTTTGGGTTTAGTTTGTCCTTCTTTTCCTAGTTTCTTGAAGTGTAAAGTAAGGCTGTTTATTTGAAATCTTTCTTTTTTCTTGATGTAGGCATTCATCACTATAAATTTCCCTCTTAGAACTGCTTTGCTGCATCTCATAAGTTTTGGTATGTTGTGTTTCCACTTTTCTTTCTTTCAAGATTTATTTTTATATTTCTCTTTTGATCCATTGGTTGTTCAAGGGTGCTTTTTTTGATTTTTACATATTTGTGAATTTTCTTTATATAAATTTTCTGCCCCTTTCTCTCTCTCTCTCTCTTCTCCTTCTGAAGGCTCCATAATTCATATATTAGTTCTCTTGATGGTATTCCATAAATCCTGTAGGCTTTCTTTATTTCTTTTCATTCTTTCTTCTTTTTTCCCCTCTGACTGGATAATTTCAAATGACCTGTTTTTGAGATGCAGATTCTTTCTTCTGTTTGGCCAAGTCTGCTGTTGACATTCTTTATTGAAGTTTTTATTTTATTCCTTGTATTCTTCAGCTCCAAAATTTCTGTTTGGTCTTTTTTTAATGATTTTTTATCTCTTTGTTGAAACTCTCATTTTTTTCATGTAATGTTTTTCTGATTTTGTTTAGTTGTCTATCTGTGTTCTCTTGTAGCTTCTAATAATTGTAGAAAACATAAATGAAAAGACATTCGTGTTCATGGAGTCAAAAATTAACATTCTCAATCTCTGAACATTCCCCAAATGTATTTGCAGTTCAGCACAATCTTTATTAAAATCCTAGATGGCTTTTTTTGCATATATTAGCAAACTGATTCTGAAATTCACATGGAAATTTAAAGGATGCAAAGTAGCAAAAAGAATCTTGAAAAAGAAAAGCAATGTTGGAGAATTCACACTTAATACAGAGTTACAGAAATCAAGACAGTGGGTTAGTGGCCTAAAGACAGACATAGATCAATGGAAAAGAATTGAGAATCTAAAAATAGACTCATGCATCTACAGTCAATTGATTTTTGACAAGGCTTTCTAACCATCCAATGAAAAAAATAGTCTTTTCAACAACCTGGGTGAGACAACTGAATAACATGCAAAAGAGTGAGTTTGGATTCATTCTTGATGCCATACAAAAATTAACTCAAAATGGATCATATACCTAAATATAAGAGCTAAAACTATAAAACTCTTGTAAGAAAATATAGAGGTAAATCTTCATGATCTTGAGTTAGGTGATGGATTCTTAAATATAACACCAAAGGCATCAACAAAAAAATAGATAAATTAGGCTTCATCAAATTAAAAAAAATTGCACATGAAAGAATACTATAAAGAAAGTGAGAAGACAACCTAGAGAATGAGAGAAAATATTTGCAGATCTTAATCTGGTAAAGGACTAGTTTCCAGAATATACGTAAAGAATTCTTAGTACTTAACAACAACAAAAATAATATCGCCCAATTAAATAATAGACAAAGAAGTTGAACAGACATTTCTCCAAAGAAGATACACAAATGGCCAACAAGCACATAGAAACATACTTAAGACATCAGTAGTCATTAGGAAAATGCAAAATCAAAACTATAATCAGATTACCATTTCACACCCACTATCAAGACCATTGAAGAAAAATGAAAATAATAAATATTGGTAAGAATGTGGAGAAATTATAAGCCTCAAATATTGCTGACTGGAATCGAAAACATTGCAGTTACTGTGGAAGACTTTTTTTTGGGTCTTCATAAAGTTAAAGTTAGAATAACTGTTTGGCCAAGAAATTCCACTCTTGTGTATGTACCAAAGAGAATTGAAAAACATTGTTCAAACAGAAACTTGCACACAAATATTCATAGCACCAATGTTCATAACGACCAAAACGTGGAAAAAGCCACATGCCCATCAACTAATGAATAGATAAACAAAACATGATATGTCCATACAATGGACTATTATTCAGCCATAATAAGGAATGAAGTACTAATATATGCTACAGCATGGAAGAAACTTGAGAACATATGACGTGGCTGAAGTCAAACATAAGAGGACACATATTGTATGATTGAATTTAAACGAAATGTTCAGAATAGAAAAATCCATAAAGACAGAAGGCAGATTATTGATTATCAGGGTCTAAGGGGAGGAAGGAGGGAGGCATAAGGAGGAATGACTATTTAATGGATACAGAGTTTCCTTTGGGGGTTGATAAAAATGTTGTGAAACATAGTTGTAATGGTTGCACGACATCACAAATGCACTAAAGACCACCGAATTTCATGTCCTAAAATGATTAAAATGGCAAATTTTATTTTCCATCAGTTTTATCTCAATTATCATAAATATTCAATCCAAAAGTTGGCAAATAAAGTAAAAATGAAAGAAGTAAGAGAAACAGATGGTGTAACTAGAAAACAAAAAGCATGCTGGTATCTTTAAGTCCAAACATACTATTAATCACATTAATTAAAATAAATCGTCTACATATCCCAATTAAAAGACAGACCTTGTCAACTTGGATAAAAAAGCAAGCCCCAAGTAAATTCTGCCCTCATGAAACGCATATTTATATAAAGCCACAAGGGGTTAAAAAAAAGGATAAAAACACTCTCCAAAAGAAATCTGGAGTGGCTATGTTAATTTAAAACAAAGCAGATGTCAGAGCAAAAATTACTGATAAGGATAAAGAAGGCAATTCTGTAATGGGAAAGGAGTCAATATAGCAAGACAAAATAGATCTAAATATTTTGCAAGTCATAAAATAGCTCCAAAATACATGAGGTAAAACTAATAGCATTGCAACAAGGGAAAATAGGTAAACCCACAGTTAGAATTGGAGACTTAAACATACTTCTCTCAATAATTGACAGGATAAGCAGGCAGAAAGTCATTAAGGATATAGAAGCCTTGAAAAACACTATCAACCAACTTGACATATTGGCTTTTACAGAATTTTTCATCTAACCATAGCAGAATACACATTCTTCTTAAATGCACACGAAACATTTATCAAACCAGACCATACTCTAGGCCACAAACAGGTCTCAATACATTTAAAAGTATGGAATTTATACAAAGCATGTTCTCCAACCACAAAGGAATTAAATTGTTAATATGTAACAGAAAAGCACCTGAAAAATTCCCAAATATATAGAAACTAAACAGAAAACTTTTTTGAAGAAGAAGATTCACCCTGAGCTCACATCTGTGGCCAATCTTCTTCTTTTTGCTTGAGGAAGATTGGCCCTGAGCTAACATCTGTGCCAATCCTCCTCTATTTTGTATGTGGGTCGCTGCCACAGTATGCCTGATGAGTGGTGTAGATTCATACCCAGGATCTGAACCCATGAATCCAGGCCACCAAAGCAGAGTGCACCAAACTTGATCATTACGCCACAGGGCTGGCCCCAAACAGAAAACTTTTAAATAATACTTTGGTTCACATAAGACATCAAAAGAGAAATTGGCAAGCATTTTAAACTAACTAAAAATGAAAACACAAATACCAAATTTGTTGTATGCTACTGAAGTGCCACCTAAAGATACATTTATAGAACTACATGCCTATATTAAAACTGCAGAAAGTTTTCATATCTTTGATCTCAACTTCCATGTTAAGAAACTAGAAAATAGGAGCAAATTACACTCAAAGTAAGTAGAAAAAAAGAAAAATTAAGGATCAGAGGAAAAATCAACAGAACAGAAAATAAAAGCAATAAATAAAATTAATGAAACCAAAAACTATTCTTTTAGAAGATAAATTAAACCAGTCAACTTCTAGCCAGACTGATCAGAAAAGAAAGAAAAGACAAATTAACAGTATCAAGAATTACAGAGGTGATATTACTACAGATTCTATGGGTATTAAAAAGAATAATTAGGGAGATATTGTGAACTACTTTATGCCAATAAATTCAACAATTTAGAGGAAGTGTAGAAAATTATGGAAAGACACAAACCATTGAATTTTACTCAAGAAAAATTGATACTCTGTATAGCTTTTATACCTATTAAAGTAATTGAATTTGTAGCTAAAAAAATTCCCACAAAGAACAGTTTGAGTCCAAGTGGGTTCACTCTGAAATTCTCCCAAATATTTAAGGAAGAAATAGCAGGAATTTCAATACAAACTCTTTCAGAAAATGGAGCAGAAGAGAATGCTTTCCACGTAATTCTATGAGGCTAAGATTACTCTAATACCAAAAACCAGATGGAAATATTACAAGAAATTAAAACTACAAATATCTCCCATGGACATAGATACAAAAATTCTTAGCAAAATGTTAGCAAATCAAATCCATATATATAAAAAGGATAAAACATCCGGTCCAAGAATGTAAGGCTGGTTTGACAGTCAATTATCAATTATTGTAGGGGGCTGGCCTGTAGCTGAGTAGTTAAAATTCCCCACACTCTGATTCGGTGGCCTGGTTTCATGGATTCAGATCCCAGGCATGGACCTACTCCACTTGTCAGCCATGCTGTGGATGAATCACACATACAAACTAGAGGAAGATTGGCACAGATGCTAGCTCAGGGCTAATTTTCCTCATGCAAAGAAAGAGGAATATTAGCAATGGATGTTAGCTAAGAACAAATCTTCCTCAGCAAAAAAAAAAAAAAAGAAAAGAAAAGCAAGCGGGCCAGCCCTGTGGTAAGTGATCAAGTTCATGCGTTCCAGTTCAGTGGCCCAGGGTTTCATTGTTTGGATCCTGGGTGTGGACTTAGCACCGCTCGTCAGGCCATGCTGGGGTTGTGTCCCACATAGCACAACTGGAAGGACCTGTAACTGGAATATACAAGTATGTACTAGGGGGCTTTGGGGAGAAGAAGAAGAAAAAAAAAGACAGATTGGCAACAGATGTTAGCACAGGTGCCAATCTTTAAAAAAAAAGAAAGGAAAAAAGAAAACAACCAATCAATGTAATTCACCATATCAGCAGACCAAAAAACAAAAGTCATATAATTATTTCAACAGAATCAGTAAAACCATTCAAGAAACTCCAACATACAATCCTGACAAAAATTCTTAGTAGGACAGATAGCAAGATGGTAGTGTAGGCAGACTCTGAACTCACTTCCTCCCACAAACACAACCAAATTACAACTATTTTTGGAACAATTACCCCTGAGAGAGAACTGAAAACTGGATAAAAAGAACCCCCACAAGAAGGAACAGGCCTGACTGAGGTGAAAGAGGCAGAAATTCTGATCTGGAGAGAGAAAAGCCACCTTTGTAAGCTGTGGAGCTTCACAACCAGGTTGGAAAAATCCTAAGGAACACAGCCTTCCCTGGAGGAGTCAGGGACCTGAATAAGGGAGCATTATTGCTATAAGCATCCTTCAGACTCAGCACAACTGATATGAGTGTCATAACATCTGTCTTTGCTGGCTAGTAACTACAACAAGGAATACCCCCAGGAAAGCTATCAGACATGAGCAGAGAAAATCCAGCTCTTAAAGGGCCCATGTACAAATTCACTCATTGCAAAAAGCAACCTAAAATCACCAGAAAGAAAGGTGTACAGTCCTTTGGTGAAAAGAGACTCACCTGATAGGTTCTGGGTGCATCTTGGTGAGAGGTGAAAAATCTCTGGGACTGAGACATTGGTAGCTGCTGTTATTGTGACCTAATACAGGTGTACTGACACAGATGCTGGCAGACACCATTGGAAATCTTTCTTTGGCCCATTAGCCCAGGGTCTGCCTCATCAACTAGAGTGCTGATTTAATACTGCTTAGCCAGGACAGGTAGCCTGCCCTAGGGACCAGTCCCACCAAACAGCAAGCCTTTGGGTAACTTGTGGGTCTGCATAGACTGAGTGCCTGGATCCTCTGCAGACAGGCAAGTGGGTCAGCCTCTGTAGGGTAGGGCATGCAAAAGGAGCAGGGGGAAAAGGGGGGCGTTGGTGGAGTGTATCAGGGCCTCTGCAGTGGGGTGATGGGGTCCACTTCGGGGGGTAGAGACATTCCCATGGGCCAGGACTGTGTTGACAGTGGGAGTGGACCTGTGGGCCATGGGGCTTGTCAGCTTAAAAAGTCTTATGCTTCTCAAATAGCCACATAGGAGAACAGCCCACCTTCCAAAACCTGAAAAAATTTGAAGCTCCCATGGTTAAGGCTAGCCCCACTCTGCTGCAATCCTGAGGGAGCTAACAAGAGAGTTGCAGGCCAGAAACCTACAGCAATTGTAAGCCCCTGAGGCTCACAACCAGCCATGCTGGGAATCTACTCACTTAACAGAAAAACTACAGCAGGAATGTGCTATTAGACCTTGCAGTCAACTGAACTGGGGCTCCCCAAACCTGATAAAGTGACTGAAGGGTCAAGAGTAAAGGGTCTCTGCCACACAAAGCTGAGAATTACAACCAGCTAGCCAGGAGGACAGCCTAGCCACCCTGGGCCCCTGCAGCAAGAGCAACCCTGTCACAACAGAAGGACACCTGTAGCCCACACAGGGGTCACTCATGGAACATTTGGAACTGGTGACAGGAGGGAAGCATGCTACTGGGCCTCATAAGGCATCTGTTACATAAGGCCATCTCTCCAAGATCAGGAGATATGGCAGACCCACTTAATACACATACAAACACAGAGAAAGAGGCAAAATGAGGAGGCAAAGGAATGTGTTCCAAGCAGGGGAACAGGGCAAAACCCCAGAAAAAGAACTAAGTGAAACAGAAATAAACAATCTACCTGAGAAATAGTTTAAACAAAAAATCATAAGGATGCTCACTGATCTTGGGAGAAAAATGGATAAACTCAGAACATCAACAGAGAATTGGAAAATATAAAAAAAAAAGAAATGAAGAATACAATACTGGACATGAAAAATTCACTAGAGGGACTCAATGGCAGAGTAGATGATATGGGAGAAGGGATCAACAAACTCGACAAAATGCCAGAGGAAATCAACCAAGCTGAACAGATAAAGCAAGAAGAATTGAAAAGGACAAGAACAGTCTAAGGGAACTCCGGGACAATATCAAGTGCACTAACAATTCATACTATAGATGCCTCAGAAGGAGAAGAGAGAGACAAAGGGGAAGAGAATCTATTTGAAGAATAATAACTGAAAACTTTCCTAACCTAAGGAAGGAAACAGACATCCAGGTACAGGAAGCACAGAAAGCACCAAGTAAGATAAACCCAAAGAGGCACACACCAAGACACATTATAATTAAAAAGTCCAAAATTAAAGACAAAGAGAGGATCCTAAAAGTTGCAAGAGAAAGGTAACAAGTGACATACAAAGGAAACCCCATAAGGCAATCGGCCGACTTCTCAGCAGAAGCCTTACAGGATATGAGGGAGTGGCACGATATACTTAAAGTGCTGAAAGAAAAACCCTATAGCCAAGAACACTCTATCCAGCAAGGTTATCATTCGGAATGGAGGAAAGATAAAGAGATTCTGAAACAAGCAAAAATTAAAGGACTACATCACCAAGAAACCAGTTCTATGAGAAATACTAAAGGAACTTATTTAAGTGTGAAAGAGAAGGTCACAAATAAGAATAAGAAAATTATCCAAAAGAAAGTCATAAAATTACTGGTAAAGGCAAAATAAAGTAAAGGTAGCAGAACAACCATCTATGAAGATAATATGAAGGTCAAAAGACAAAGTACTAAAATTACCTATTCCAATGATAAGAGGGTAATGGATACACACACACCAAAAAAAGAGGTTACATATGACATCAAAAACATAAAATGTGGGAGTAGGGGAGTAAAGAGTACAGCTTTTAGAAAGAGGTCAAAGTAAGAGAAAATCAACTCAAAATAGATTGCTATATACGTTGGTTATTATATGTAAACCTCATGGTAATCACAACCCAGAAACCTATAACAAATACATGAATAATTAAGAGAAAGGAACTCAAATATAATACTAAAGAAAGTCATCAAACCACAAAGGAAGAGAGCAAGAGAAGAAGAAAGGAACAGAGAAGAGCTACTAAAACACCCAGAAAAAAGTAACAAAATGGCAATAAGTACATACATATCAATAGTACTTTAAATGTCAATGGACTAAATGCTCCAATCAAAAGGGATAGGGTGACCAATAGGATAAAAAAACAAGACCCATATATATGCTGCATACAAGAGGCACACTTCAGACCTAAGGACACTCACAAACTGAAAGCGAAGGTATGGAAAAAGATACATCATGCAAATGGCAATGAAAAGAGAGATGGAGTAGCAATACTGATATCATACAAAATAGACTTTAAAACAAAAACTGTAACAAGAGACAAAGAAGTGCGCTATATAATGAATAATGGGGCAATCCATTAAGAGGATATAACACTTGTAAATATCTATGCACCCAACACAGGAGCACCTAAATATATAAAGCAATTATTAACAGACATAAAAGGAGAAATAGACAGTAACACAATACTAGTAGGGGACGTTAACATTCCACTTACACCAATGGATAGATCATGCAAACAGAAGATCAATAAGGAAACATTGACCTTAGACACATTAGACCAGATGACTTAGTCGATATACACAGAACATTCTATTCAAAAACCACAGAATACATGTTCTTTTCAAATGCACATGGAACATTCTCCAGGATTGATCACATATTAGGCCACAAAACAAGTCTCAATAAATTTAAGAAGATTGAAATAATTCCAGCCATCTGTTCTGACCACAAAGGTATGAAACTGGAAATCAACTACAGCACGAAAATCAGAAAAGCCACAAATATGTGGAGATTAAACAAAATACTACTGAACAACGATTGGGTCAGTGAATAAATCAAAGGAGATACCAAAAAAGTACCTGGAGACAAATAAAAATGAAAATATGACACACCAAAATCTCTGGGATACAGAAAAAGTGGTTCTAAGAGGGAAGCTTATAACAATACAAGCCTATCTCCACAAACAAGAACAATCTCAAATAAACAATCTAACAGTGCACCTAAAGGAAGCAGAAAACCATGAACAAACAAAGCCCCAAAACAGTAGAAGGAAGGAAATAATAAAAATCAGAGCAGAAATAAATCATATAGAGACTAAAAAAAACAATAGAAAAAATCAATAAAACCCAGAGATAATTCTATAAAAAGATAAACAAAATTGACAAACCTCTAACTCACCAAGAAAAAAAGAGAAAGCTCAAATAAATAAATCAGAAATGGAAGAGGAGAAATTAGAACAGTCACTTCAGAAATATACAAGATTATAAGAGAATTCTATGAAAAGCTATATGACAACAAATTGGATAATCTAGAAGAAATGGATAAATTCTTGGAATCATACAACCTTACAAAACTGAATCAAGAAGAAATAGAGAATTTCAATAGACCAATCACCAATAAGGAGATTGAAACTGTAATCAAATTCTCCCAAAAGTAAAAGTCCAGGACCAGATTGCTTCCCTGGTGAATTCTCCCAAACATTCAAAGAAAATTTAATACCTTTCCTTCTCAAACTCTTCCACAAATTTTAAGAGGAGGGGAAGATTCCCAACTTGTTCTATGAAACCAACATTACCCCAATACCACAACCAGACAAGGACAACACAAGAAGAGAAAATTACAGGACAATATCACTGATGAACATAGATGCAAAAATCCTCAACAAAATACTAGCAAATTGAATACAACAATACATTAAAAAGATCATACACCATGATCAAGTGGGCTTTATTCCAGGGATGCAGGGGTCCATTGACAACTGCAAAGCAATCAATGTGATACACCACATTAACAAAATGAAGAATAAAAACACATGATCATCTCAATAGAGGCGGAGAAAGCATTTGACAAGATACAGCATCCTTTATCCATTATTTTTACCCTTTATGATAAAAATTCTGAAAGAAAAAGGTATAGAAGGAAAGTGCCACAATATAATAAACGCCATATATGACAAACCCACAGCTAATATCATTCTCAATGGATAAAAACTGAAAGCTATCCCTCCAAGAACAGTAACCAGACAAGGATGTCCACTTTCACCACTCTTATTTAACATAGTATTAGAAGTCTTAGCCAGAGCAATCAGGCAGGAAAAAGAAATAAAAGGGGTCCAAATTGGAAAGGATGAAGTGAAACTCACTATTTGCAGATGACATGATTTTATATAGAGAAAACCCTAAAGAATCCTCTAAAAAACTTTTAGAAATAATAAATGAATACAGTCAAGTTGCAGGATACAAAATCAGGACATCTTGGATGTTTATAGAAGTATTATTCACAATAGCCAAAAGTGGAAACAATCCAATAGTCCAACTGACTAACAGATAAGCAAATTGAAGTATATCCATACTGTGGAATACTATCCAGAAATAAAAACGAGTGATTTACTGATATATTTTACAACATGGATAACATTGAAAACATCATGCTAAATGAAAGAAGCCAGTCACAAAAGACCACGTTATATTATTTTGCTCACATAAAATGTCCAATATAGGGAAGTCTACAGAGACAAAGTAGAATAGCAGTTGCTTAAGGCTTAGGAGATGGGAATTATAAGGGTTAATGGCTCAAGTGTTGGGCCTTTCTTCTCAAAATGATGAAAATGTCCTAAAATTGATTATGGTGGTAGTTGCACATATCTGTGAATATACTAAAAACAATTCAATTGTACAGTTTGGGTGAACTGTATGATATGTGAATTATAACTCGCAAAAGCAGTTAAATATACAAAACAAACACATAAATCTATACATTTCACAACTTAAAATATATTTCAAATAGACAATCTTTATAAGCCTTTATCTATTACAGACGTTGGATCAATAACGAACAACCTTCCAAAACAGGAAGCAGCAAGCCCAGATGGCTTAATTGGTGAATCATACCAAAACAATTAGGGAAGAATTTATACTAATTCTCTATAATCTCTTCCAGAAGATAGAAGCAGAGGGAGTACTTCCTAACTCATTCTATGAGGCCAACAGTGTCCTAATACCAAAACAGCATAACGACATTACAAGAAAAGAAAACTACAGGTCAATATTTCTCTTGAATATAGATGCAAATCCTCAATAAAATATTATCAAAGTGAATCCAATAATGTATAAAAGGAATTATATACCACAACCACGTGGGATTTATTCCGTGTATGCAAGGCTGATTCAACATTTGAATACCAATTAATGTAATGCCTCGCATCAACTGCCTAAAGAAGAAAAATTGCATGATATTAATAGATGCAGAAAAAGTATTTGACAAAATCCAACATTCATTCCTGATAAAAGCTTTCAGCAGACAAGGAATAGGGAGGAATTTCCTCATCTTGATAAAGAAAATCTACAAAACCCCTACAGATAACATCATACCCGATGGTGAGAAACTAGAAGTTTCCCTGCTAATGTGAGGAGCAAGGCAAGGATGCCTCCACTCACCACTCCTTTTCAACTGTGTACTGGAAGTCATAGCTGATGCAGTAAAACAAGAAAAGGGAATAAAAGGTATACAGTTTGGAAAAGAGGAAGTAAAACTTTCTTTGCTCACAGATGATATAATTGTCTGTGTGACAAATATGAAAGAACCAACAAAAAACTCCTGGCTCTAATAAACAATAATAACAAGGTTTCAGGATGCAAAGGTTAATATATAAAAGTCATTTGCTCCCCTATATACCAGCAATGAACAATTGAAATTTGAAAGTAAAAACACAATAACATTTATATTGAGCATCCCAAAAAATGAAATGTGTAGGTATAAATTTAACAAAATATCTACTAGATCTATATTAGGAAAACTACAAAACTCTGAAGAATGAAATCGAAACTAAATAAATGAAGATATTCCATGTTCTTGGATAGGAAGACTCAATGTTATCAAGGCATCAGTTCTTCCAAACTTGATCGATAAACTCAGCACAATCCCAATCAAAATCCCAGCAAGTTATTTTGTGGATACCAACAAACAAATCATAAAGTTTATATGGAGCTGCAAAAGACCCAGAATAGCCAACACGATATTGAAGGAGAAGAACAAAGTTGGAGAACTGACAATCCCTGACTTTAATACTTATTATAAAGCTACAGTAAACCAGACAGTGTGGTATTTGTAAAAGAACAGACAGATCAATGGAACAGAATAGAGAGTTCAGAAGCAGATCCACATAAATAGAGTCAACTGCTCTTTGGTAAGTAGCAAGGGCTATATATTAGAGCAAGGATAATCTTTTCAACAAATGGTGCTGAAACGCCTGGACAGCCCCACATGAAAAAAACGAATCTAGACAGACTTTACACCCTTCACAAATATTAACTCAAAATGGATCACAGACCTAAATGTAAAATGCAAAACTGTGAAATTCCTAGAGTATAACATAGGAGAAAATCTAGGTGACTTTACATTTGGCAATGACCTTTTAGATATAACACCAAAGGCACAGTCCATGAAAGAAATAATTAATAAATTGGACTTCAATACAATTAAAAACTACTGCCCTGCGAAAAACACTGTCAAGAGAATGAGAAGACAAGCCATGGGCTTGGAGAAAATGTTTGCAAAAGACATATCTGATGAAGGACTGTTATCGAAAATATACAAAGAACTCTTAAAACTCAACAAAAAGAAAACAAACAATCTGATTAAAAAGTGATAAAATATCTGAACAGACACTTTGCCAAAGAAGATACACAGAGGGAAAATAAGCTAATTAAAAGATCCTCAGCATGTTATGTCATTAGGGGATTGTGATTTAAAACAACAATAACATACTACTACATACATTTTAGAATGGCAAAAATGAAAAACACTGACCTGACCAAATGCTGTCAAGGATGTGGAGCAATAGGAACACTCACTTATTGCTATTGGGGATGAAAAATGGTATGGCCACTTTGCAAACTAGTTTGGCTGTATCTTTTAAAACTAAACTTACATTACTGTGCAATCAGCAATCACATTCTTTGGTATTTACCCAAATGAATTGAAAACTTATCCCCATACGAAATCCCGGAAACGGATTTTATAGTACTTTATTCATAATTGCCAGAACTTGGAAGCAATCAAGATGTCCTTCAGTTGGTGAATGGATAAATAAACTGTGGTACATCCAGACAATGGAATATTATTCAGCACTAAAAAGAAGTGAGCTATCAAACCATGACAATATGTGGAGGAGCCCTAAATGTATATTCCTAAGTGAAAGAAGCCAATATTGTAAGGCTACATCCTGTATGAATGCTACTATATGATACTCGAGCAAAAGCAAAACTGTGGAGAGAGTAAAAAGATCAGTGGTTGCTAGGGCTTGGGAGAGATGGAGGGATGAATGCGGAGAGCACAGCAGATTTTTAGAACAGTGAAATTATTTTGTATGACACTATATTGGTGGATATCTGTCTTTATACATTTATCCAAACCCACAGAATGTACAACACAGAGTGAACCTTAATGTAAACTATGGACTTGGGTAATAATGATGTGTCAACATAGGTTTATTTATTGTAACAAATGTACCACTCTGATATGGGATGTTGATAGTGGAGGACGCTGAGTGTTGGGGAGGAGTTATATGGGAACTCTCTACTTTCTTCTCAAGTTTTCTGTGAACCTAAAACTGTTCTAAAAAATAAAATAAATTAAAAATACATTTCGTAACTTAAAATTTGAGATCTCTTCATCAAAACTGAACAAAACAAAACTTAGAGACAAAGGAGACAGAAAATTATTTTGAAAAATGGAAGGGAAGTTTGAGATATTTCAAAGATAAAGTATGAAATTGTGGAAACAAGGTGTGAATATAAGAAGAAATATTTTAAAAGGGTATTAAGAAAGTGGAGGAGGCAAAGGCCAATGGCCTAGAAGTCCCAATGGCGTTAAAACATAATTATGAGTAGCCACTTAAGCAAGCCAGTTGGAAGGTGGAAAGGTGTGGCCAGAGAGTGGTAACTTTGAATTAGTTGTTTCAGAGATAGTGAAGCAGTTTTGAGTTACTTCATTCACTCGTGTAATACATATTTGTTGCATGCCTACTATGTGCCAGGCACTGTTCTAGGCACTTGAGATACATTGGTAAACAAAACAAAGATCCACGCCTTTGTGGAGCTGATATGTTAGGAGCCTATCACTTCCTGGTAAATTACTTCAAAATGTATCTGCCTTCAACAATAAATATTCATTATCTTACACAGTTTATAAGGTTCAGGAATTCAGGAGCAGCTGAGAACATTTCATGAGGTTGCAGTTAACGTGTCTGCCAGGGCTGCAGTCATCTGAAGGTGCGATGGGCTGGAAGATCTGCTTTCAAGTGCACTCACATGACTTTTGGAAGTGGCCACAGTTCTTTGCTGGTTGTTAGCCAGAGGCCTCATCTCCTCACTGCATAGGCATCTCCATAGAGTTTGTCATGACAGGGCAGATGGATTCCACCAGAGTGAATGATCCAAGAGAAAGTGAGGGAGAACAACCAAGATGCAAGCTGCAAGTCTTTTTATCACCAAATCTTGGAAGTAGCATGCTATCATTTCTGTCACTTCTAGATACTGCGGATACAACAGTGAGCAAAGAGGTCAAATACCTCTGCCCTGTTTCAGGAGAGTCAGCAGGCATGAGGACCTGGAAATGTACACATGGTTATGGTAGCTCCAGGCAGAGAAATCAGAGCAGAGGCAATGAAGGCAATCTCTTCAGACTGGGGTAAATTTGGAGGGTAGAAGGATTTGATCAGGAGATTTGTCTATAGCCTTTGAGATTCAGGTGTCAGATCTTATTATTCAGAAGAATGAAACTCTGAAGGTTTAGAATTGTCAACAGATCACACAAATAAGATCGAGGGGTTATTTTCTTGCCCCTGCTCCTGCCCTTGTGCACAATGGAAAAGCTTCCCTGACACAGAGGTCACTCCTAACTACAGGTTATGATCAGTCATAAACTGTTTTAGAACAAAGCCTGTCTCTGTCTCCCTAGTGCCTGCCACAGGTCCTACCACATTTTATGTGCTCATTTAACATTTTGCCTGTGCTTGGCACAGAAGTGTGGTCTGTTCTACATAGCAGATGCCCAGACAATATTTGATGAACAAATGAATCAATGAATTAAATCCAAGAATTCCTGTATAACTTGTCTCAGCTGCATTAGAGAAGAGCCCAAAAAGGACAAGAAAGACAGTGTCTCTATTTCTTGACTTCACGAAGTGAATGAGGTGAGCTGGGCAGCACCACTGAAGCGGACTGGCTTTCTGTCTTGGAAGTCTGTTGAGATAAAAAGTAAAATATAAAAACGAGTTGTTACCATATATTTAATTTTATTTTGTTCAGGCTATCTTTATTAATACAGTTCATACAACATGTTGCAAAAAGGTTGGGAATATATTAGCTAGAGCCATTAACTTATAGATTTGTTGGCCACAGCCTATAAAAAAATTGACATATTGAAATATACTTGTCATACCCCTCAAGTTCTAACCTTGGTAAACTACATATGCCATAAATATCAAATACACCACATTTGGCATCCAATTATTATATCCATAAATATTTTCAAATAAGATTGCCTTGCCGCTAGAAAAATAAAATACTATCTTCCTGAGTTCATGGATCCTGATTGGAACTTGCCTAACAAAAAATAGTAAACTACATTTTGATACAAATAAATTTTAAAAAAACACATTCAGTAACCTTATTTTTAATAAAATAGATAGCTATTACTGCATTATATTTCATATAACCATATTTAGTGGATTTTCTTTGAATGCAGCCATTTCTCATTGTATGATCATGTGATTCCAAACAATATTGTTATTAGTACCTATGTTAGTCCAGGTAGCCCAACAAGCAGACACCAATATGAGACTTCTGTGAAAGAGATTAATTGGGGGAAAAACTTGAAAAAGATAAAAGAGGAGGGAGTAGAAGAGGGCAGGAAGATCCTTCACACCACAATGCAGGAGTGACATCTGTGAAAGTAGAGGGGTAAGGAAGAAGGATTAGGTAGGAAGACTTTCAGACTGCCATGCTATTCTAAGGTTTCTGATAGGCTGATGGGAATACTTTGAGCCAAATTTGCCTGTTAGAAGAGTCTTCATCTGGAAATAAAGGACCTGCACTAGTAGCCCTCACTTATGCTAGTATTTCCCACTTAGTGATTATTTGGGAGTAGTCCAAGGGAAGCATGGCTTTGTTGTGAATGCAATGGTGGATCCAGAAGGGCGGCAGCTGAGGCCATCAGTCAACCATGCTCCCCATAGTGGGAGGTCTGAGTGGCACACGTTCATAGCCTCCACAGTTAACCTTTGGACTGCACAGATCTACTTCTCCATGCATGTTTAGAGAATGCCTCCTTCCTCATTCCTGTGGGCCTCCCTTCATAAAGGGAAACTCTGAAGTGAGAGCTTAGTGGGACAAACTACAGCCCCTATTGCTGCCTTTTGTCTTTGGGACATAACTGGTGATAATTCTCTTCCTTTTCCACTATCCATTTTAAATTTCCCTCACCCTCAATAATTGTCTTAACACATCTCCAAGGCTTACCTAATTGTGTGAACTAAACCTTCATTCCTGAGGGATCTGAAGCCTTGGCAACAATATCCACCACAAACTGGGGTTGCTGCATATCAATTCAGTTACAATGTGGCAAGAGAGTACCAGAAGGCACCTAAGTAGATCGCCTGGTTCCACAAGTATTTCTCCCTGATCCAATGTATAAAAGCAGCCCTACCTCCTCCTACTGATCATAGTCAATTACTATGCCACAGTGTGATTTCTCTTCTTGCCTGCAGGTCCCTGAACATCAGTAGTCCAACGCTTGTCAGCCAATGGGACCCTTGCTATGACCCACTGTGGACCATTTTGATGGCGAGTAGACACACTCCTACTTCCACCCCTGATTCCAGATCCAGTTAAGGCCAAAGCCCAACGTAGCAGTCTCTGATTTAATGCATATACTGCATCCTGGAGGATGATACACAATTTTTCAGTATTGTCTTTGATTGGTGCTTTAGCTGTGCCTTTAAATGTGTTCTTTGAGATCAGCTCCTTCAGGAAAGTGCAGTATATGATATGACCATAAAATGAAAACTTATACCCTGAATAGGTATATAATCCTGTGAGCATGAACCACTGACTCTTGCAGGATAGAAGGGGTCCAACATAGTCAACTTGCCATTAAGTGACCTGTTGGTCTCCTTGATAAATAATGCCATAGTTGGGACACAGCCTTGATCTCTGTTGACCCAGATTGGATATTCATAAGGGGAGGCAACTAGATTGTCTTGGTATATAGAATTTTACGACATTGGGCCCATATCTAGGCTCCATTTCTGCCACCATGGCCACTCCTTTGAGGTGCCCATCAGGCCAGTCCTGAGGTGACCAAGATGGATGTTGGTTAGTGTTAGTTAGCCAAGCCACTTTGTCTACTTAGTTGTTCACTCACTCTTTTATGATGGATGGGGGCCTGCCCGGTGGCGTAGTGGTTAAGTTCGTGCACTCTTCTTCGGTGGCCTGGGCTTCACAGGTTTGGGTCGTGGGCACTGACCTAGCACTGCTCATCAAGCCATGCTTTGGCAGCATCCCACATAAAATAGAGGAAGATTGGCACAGATGTTAGCTCAGGGCCGATCTTCCTCACAAAAAAAATTTGATTTCATCATGGATGATTTTAAGTGGCCATTAAAATAGGATTGATACAGAAATCCTATTTCATGCCCACTTCCACATGTCCATCCATATGCCTCTCCTCCAGACTATGTTTTCTCTGATCTTATCCTTCCAGGCTCCTGACCAGACGGCCAGATCATTGACCATTGCCCAGGCATCCATAGATTCTCATCTCAAGCCACTCCTTCTTCTACACAAAGTGGATGATCAGGTGCACTGCTTGTAGCCCTACCCACTGGGGAGATTTTCCCTCCTTGCTGCTTTTCAGGACCACCCCTAAATGTGGCTATAATGTGATCACCATTCATTTTTCACTTGTATCCAAATACCAAGCTGATCCACCTGTAAACAAAGCTTGAAGTTTTCTCTCCTCCTTCAGCAGGTTCTATGAGACCACACCCCCATCCCCCATACAACTAAAGGTAGCAAGCCAGGGGAGAGGTACTGGTGAAATTGTGATGCGTAACATGGGGATCTAGGCTACTTGCTCATACACCTAACCTGTGCCTTCTGGATGTTAATTCAGGATGTTCTGTTTCCACCTTATGATGGAATACTGTTGAACGCACCTGCCTTTATGACTTAGTTGGTCTGAGAGAATTCACATCTTAATGGGTAGTTCCAGATATATGGTCACTTGGTGCTCATGTTCAAGCATTCTGTCCCTACCAGAGCTTGGTATCAAACCACGAGCTGTTTCTCAAAAGGTATGTAATTATCAGCTGTGGATGGCATGGCTTTACTCTAGAGTCCTGGGACTTCCCATAAGCTCCACACTGCATCTTTTTCTACCCACACCACAGAGCCTAATGAATCTTGTGGCCCAAGAAGCAAAGCTGATTGCACCATAGGCTGGACCTACTGCAGGGATCCTTCCTGCATAGAAGACCCCACTCAAAGCAGGAAACCTTCCATGTCACCTCCAATATGGGCCAGAGCACTATACCTAGATGTGAATGTGTTGCTTTCAAAACCCAGAGAGGCCTCCTGAGCACTGTGCTTCCTTCTTTGTGGGAGGGAATGCAAGCTGCAGTAGCTTGTCTTTCATTCTGGAGGAGATATCCTGGCATTCTCCTGACCACTGTAACTTTTAAAGTTTTAATAAAGTAATAAGTCTCTAAACCTTCATAGGGTTTATCTGCTACCCTCTAGAACACATGCATCTTACCAAGGCCTCTAGCGTAATACTCCTTCCTTCTCTACCTGCCCAATCAGTATAACGTAACAGATACAAAGGATCAGTGTGATGTTCTGTGAGATGGTTTGGCAGTCCAGATTTTGTTTGCCCTAAGGCAAAATCTATATGTTATCTGTTTCAGGTAGATGTGAAATGTTTGTTTTTCCCCCGATTTATTGAGATACAATTGACATATACCATTGTGTGAGTTTAAGGCATACAACTTGGTGATTTGATACACCTATATATTGACAAATGATTACCACCATAGGGTTAGCTAACACCTCCATCACCTCACATAATTACCTCTTGTGTGGTGAGAACTTTTAAGATCTATTCTGTTAGCAACTTTCAAATATATAATACAGTATCATTAACTACAGCATCATGCTGTACATCAGATCCCCAGAACTTATTCATCTTATAACTGTAAGTTTGTACGCTTTGACCAATGTTTCTACATTTCCTCCATCTCCCAGCCCCTGGCAACCACCATTCTACTCTCTGTTTCTATGAGCTTGGCTTTTTTAGATTCCACATATAAGTGAGATGATACAGTGTTTGCCTTTCTCTGTCTGACTTATTTCATTTGCCATAATGCCGAGGTCCATCTATGTTATTACAAATGGCAAAATTTTCTTACTATTTATGGCTGAATACTATTCCATTGTACATATATAACACAACTTCTTTATCCATTCATCTGTTGATGGACACTCGGTTGTTTCCATACCTTGGCTACTATGAAAAATGCTTAAATGAACATGGAAGTGCAGATATTTTTTCGAGGTACTGATTTCATTACTCGCCTATGTATATGCAGAAGTGGGATTGCTGGATCATATGGTGGCTCTGTTTTTATTTGAGAGACCTCCATACTGTTTTCCACAATGGCTGTACCAATGAACATCATCATCAATAAGTAAAAGGGCTCCCTTTTCTCCACATCCTCACCAAAACTTATCTCCAGTCATTTTGATAATAGCCATTGTAATAGGTGTAAAGTGATATCTCATTGTGGTTTTGACTTGAATTTCCCTTATGATGAGTGATGATGAGTACCTTTTCACGTATCTGTTGGCTATTTGTATATCTTCTTTGGAAATATGTCTGTTTGGATCCTTTGGCTATTTTTAAAATCAGTTTATTTGGGGGTTTTTTGCTATTGAGTTGTATGAGTTCTTTATGTATTTCATATTTTAACCCCTTATCAGATAAATGGTTTGCAAATATTTTCTCTCATTCCGTAGGTTGCCGTTCTGTTTTGTTTATTTTCTTCCTTTGTTCTGCAGAAACTTTTACTTAACGTATTTTTACTTGTTTATTTTTGTATTTGTTGCTTGTGCTTTTGGTGTCAAATACAAAAAAATCATTGTCAAGACCACTGTCAAGGAGCTTTTCCCGTATGTTTCTTCCAGGAATTTTACCATTTGAGGGCTTATGTTTAAGTTTCTAATCCATTTTAGTCGATTTTTGTGCATGGTGCATGACAAGGGTCCAATTTCATTCTTCTGCATGTGGATATGCAGTTTTCCCAACACTACTTATTGAAGAGACTATGCTTCCCCATTGTGTATTCTTGAAACTTTTGTTGAAAATTACTTGACCATATATATGAGCTTTTATTTCTGGGCTTTCTATTCTGTTCCATTGGTGTATATGTCTGTTTCTATGCCAGTGTCATACCGTTTTGATTACTATAGATTTGTGATATATTTTGAAATCAAGGAGGGTGATGCCTCCAGCTTTGTTCTTTCTCAGGATTGCTTTGGCTGATTGGGATCTTTTGTGGTCCCGTAGAAATTTTAGGATTTTTAAAAATTTCTGTGAGAAATGCTATTTGAATATTGCTACAGATTGAATTGAATGTATAAATGGCTTTGGGTAGTATGGACATTTTAACAGTATTAATTCTTCTGATACATGAACATGGGATATCTTTCCATTTAGCTGTGTCTTCTTCAATTTCATTCATCAACATTATATAGTTGTTAGTATACAAATCTTTCACCTCCATGGTTAAATTTATCCCTAAGTATGTTATTTGTTTTGATACTATTATAAATGAGATTGTTTTCTTTATTTCTTTTTTCAGATATTTTGTTGCTAGTGTACAGAAATGCAACTGATTATTGTTTATTGGTTTTGTATCCTGCAACTTTCTTGAATTTGTTTATTGGTTCTAATAGGGTTTTTTTTTTGTGGAGTCCTTAGGGTTTTCTATATATAACATCATTTCATCTGAAAACAGGGATAATTTTACCTCTTTCTGATTTGATGACTTTTATTTCTTTTTTTGCCTAATTGCTCTGGCTAGGACTTCCAGTCCTATGTTGAATAGGACTGGTGAGAATGAGCACTCTTGTTCCTGATCTTAGAGAAAAAGCTTTCAACCTTTCACCATTTTGTATAACGTCAGCTGTGAGCTTCTCATATACGTCCTTTATAATATTGAGGTACATTCCTTTTACATCCAATTTGTTGAGAGTTTTTACCATGAAAAGATGTTGTATTTTTTCAAGCACTTTTTCTATGTCTATTGAGATGATCGTATGATTTTTATCTTTCAGTCTATTAAAGCGGTGTATCACATTTATTGATTTGCATATTTTGAACCATCTTTGTGTTCCAGGGATAAATCCCACTTGACCATGGTGTATGATCCTTTATATGTGCTGTTGAATTCTGTCTGCTAATACTTTGTTGAGAATTTTTGCATCTATATTCATCAGGGATATTGGCCTATAGTTTTATTTTCTTATAATGCCCTTACATGACTTTGGTATCAGGATAATGTGGGCTTTATAAAATGATTTTAGGAGTGTTCCTTGTTCTTCAATTTTTTGGAAGAGTTTGAGAAAGATTGGCGTTAATTCTTCTTTAAATGTTTGATAGAATTCAGCAATAAACCATTTGGTCTTGGACTTTTCTTTTTTGGGAGGATTTTGCTTACTGACCACATCTCCTTACTCTTTATTGGTCTATTCATATTTTCTATTTCTTCCTGATTCAGTCTTGGTGAGTTGTATGTTTTTAGGAATCTATCCATTTTCTTTTAGGTTATCCAATCTGTTGGTGTATAATTTTTTATAGTTGTCTCTTGATCCTTTCTATCTCTGTAGTATCAGTTGCAATGTCTCCTCTTTAATTTCTGACTTTATTTATTTGGATCTTCTTTCTTTTTTTCTGAGTTAGTCTTGCTAAAGGTTTGTTGATTTTATCTTTTCAAAAAATCAGCTCTTACTTTCATTGATCTCTTCTATTGTTTATCTGGTCTATTTTTCATTTATTTCTGCTCTGATCTTTATTTCCTTCTGTTTGCTAACTTTGGGCTTAGCTTGTTCTTTTTCTAGTTCTTTGAGGTGTAAATCCAGATTTTTTAAATTGAGATCTTTATTTTTTCTTAAGGTAGGGGTTAATCACTCTGAACTTCACTGTTAGAAATGCTTTTGCTTTATCCCATATGTTATAATATGTGTGTTTCCATTTTCATTTGTTTCAAGATATTTTTTGATTTCCGTTTTGATTTCTTCTTTTATCCATTGGTTTTTCAGGAGTGTGTTGTTTACTTTCCACACATTTGTGAGTTTTCCAGTTTTCCTCCTGTTATTGATTTCTACTTTCATACTTTTGTGGTCAGAAAAGATTCTCAGTATGATATCAATTTTCTTTAATTTTCCAAGACTTGTTTTAGGATATAGCATATGATCTATCCTGGAGGATGTTCCATGCGTGCTTGAGAAGAGTGTAAATTCTGCTGCTATTGGATGGAATGTTCTGATACAGTCATGCACCGCTTAATGATGGGGATATGTTTCTAAGAAATGCATCATTAGGCAATTTTGTCATTGTGCAAACATCATAGAATGGTACTTACACAAACCTAGATGGTATAGCCTACTACACACCTAGGCTATACGGTATAGACTATTGCTCCTAGGCTACAAACATGCACAGCATATTACTGTACTGAATACTGCAGGCAATTGTAACACAATGGTAAGTATTTGTGTATTTAAACATATCTAAACATAGGAAAGGCACAGTAAAAATATGGTATAAAACATTAAAAATGGTGTACCTGGGGGCCGGCCCTGTGGCTAGGTTTGTGCACTCTGCTTTGGCATCCTGAGGTTCCCCGGTTGGGATCCTGGGCACAGACATATGCACCACTCATCAAAGCCATGCTGTGGTGTCCTTCCACATAGAAGAACTAGAAATACTTACAACTAGGATATATAACTATGTACTGGGGCTTTGGGAACAAAAAGAGAGGAAGATGGGCAGCAGATGTTAGCTCAGGGACAATTTTCTTCACTAAAAAAAATTAAAAAGCATACTTAAAAAAAGTAGTGTGGGAGCTGGCCCAGTGGCGCAGTGGTTAAGTTCACACGTTCCACTTTGGTGGCCTGGGGTTCCCTGGTTCGGATCCCGGGTGTGGACACGGCACCACTTGTCAAGCCATGCTGTGGCAGGAGTCCCACATATAAAGTAGAGGAAGATTGGCATGGATGTTAGCTCAGGGCCAGTCTTCCTCAAAAATATATATATATATATATATATAGTGCACCTGTATAGGGCACTTACCATGAATGGAGCTTGTAGGACTGGAAGTTGCTGTGTGTGAGTCAGTGAATGAGGTATCAGTTGCATGTGAAGGCCTAGGACATTACACTACTGTAGATTTTATAAACACTGTATACTTAGGCTACACTAAATTTATAAAAAGTATTTTTTTCTTCAATAATAAATTAACTTTAGCTTACTGTAACTTTCTTACCTTATAAACTTTTTAACTTTCTGACTCTTTTACAATATTATGCTTAAAACATAAACACATTGTACAGCTATACAACCATATTTTCTTTTTTTATATCCTTATTCCATAAGTATTTTTCTATTTTAAATTTTTTAAAACTTTTTCATTAAATACTAAGAGACAAACACGCATGTTAGCCTAGACTTACATGGGGTAAGAATCATCAATATCACTGTCTTCCACCTCCACATATTGTCCCACTGGAAGATCTTCAGGGTCAATAACATGCATGGAGCTGTCTTCGCCTATGATAATAATGCTTTCTTCTGGAATATCTCCTGAAGGACCTACCTGAGGATCTTCTTGAGGAGGTGTCACTCTGGTCAGAAATATGGCCATGGTGGTTTACTCAGTTTGTTTCTTTTGTTCATTATAGATTTACTTGTAAGTGCATGGTTCACCATAAACATTTCTCTCTATTAATTAAAACCTTTAGGTGTTGGGGTCCATGTTTTTTAATTTTTAAGGAGCTTGTTGAGGTATGCAAAAGCTTCTACTAAATCCTTCACTGTGAATTTTATTGAAGGGGTTCTTTTTCTTCTCCTGCAGTTTCCTTTTCTCTTGCCTCTTCTTCAGCTATGCGTTCTTGTTTGGGTTCCCAACACCTCCTCATTAGTCAATTCCTCAGGAATCATCTCTACGATCTCCTCAATATTATCATCACCCACACTGAGGTTAAAGTTGTTTGCCATCCCAACCACAGCCTTGTCAATTTTTGCAATCTTCCCACTCTTCGCAAATACATTGAAGTCATGGACAAACCTTTTGAGTGTCTTCTTCTAGATGCCATCTATACACTCCTTCGTAACATCACCTCAGGCCCAAGCAAGATTCTCAATGCAATCGTAGATGCTGTACTCCTTCCAGAATTGCATCAGTGTCTTCTCAGTCGCAGCAATAGCCTAGGCAAAGGTCTTCATCAGGTAGCCAGCCTTAAAAGCTGCTATAATTCCTTGATCCATTTATTGAAGCAAAGAGGCTGTGTTTGGAGGGAGAAACATCACATTGATATTGGGATGAAGATCACCAATAAAAGGAGGATGCCTGGGAGTATTATCAATAATAAGCAAAATTTCAAAAGGCATGTTATTTTCCAAATAGTACTTCTCCATTTTGCTGGCATAGCAATTCAGGAGGACATCTTGGAAGAGAAGCTGGGTCATCCACGACTTCTTATTGCTCCCATAGTACACTAGCAGTGTGTGCTTACTGATATGCTTCAAGACCCTGTGGTTCTCACTGTGCCAGATCACAAAGGGTTTCAATTTGTAGTCTGCAACACTGCCCCCAAGCAAGATTGTTATACTGTCTTTAAAAATCTTGAAACCTGCCATTAACTTGGCTTCCTTATGGATGAAAGTTTGTTCAGGTATCCATTTCCAGAATAGAGACTTTTCATCCATATTGAATATTTGCTCTTGCAAGTATTTTTTTTTCAGAATCAGCTTATCTAGAGTTTCCAAAAATTCTTCAGCTGCCTTCACATCAGCACTTGCAGACTCACCACTCACCTTCACATTATGTAATGAATAACAATTCTTGAATCATTTAAAACACCCAGAGCTAGCAGTAAATTCAACATCATAGTCGGGTCCAGCATTTTCTTCACCATTGCAAGAAAACTTTTTGCTTTGGCTGTGATTGTCATGGTGCTGAGAGGGATATGCTTCTGTGTCTGGTCTTCAATCCAGGTCATTAGAGGTTTCTCCTTATCTGATGTAGGCCCTTCTTAAATTTTTTTAGTCTCATTGCCTTCAATGAAGTAGATTCTTTAATGGTTTCCATCACTTTGTTCTTGTTCTTCAAGATCATAGCTATGGTGGAATGAGGCATACCTGACTGGCAAGCATTAACCATCACTGGTCTTCCACCTTCATAGTCGCTAATAACTTTTAATTTTGTTTCAAGCTCAATCACTCAATATGGTCTCTTGCTGGCAACATTAAGAGGGGATTTTGTATGCTTAGGGGTCGTGATGAACAAAACAACACGTGATTAAATCAAGCACAAGAGAAAATGATGCAATCAAGAGACATGGTAAACACAAGTTGTATGAGGCTGCTGCCAACGTAATATGGCATAGTGTTTTACAGTAAATTTTTTAAGTGGAAAGATAACACTCTAAAATAATGATAAAAAGTATAGTATAGTAAATACAAAAACCAGTAACATAGTTGTTTATTATCATTACCGAGTATTATGTACTGTACATAATCGTATGTGCTATACTCTTATATGAAGGGCAGTGCAGTAGGTTTTTTTATGCTGGCACCACCACAATACGTGAGTAATACATTGTACTACAACTTTAAGACGACTATGACATCATTAGGTGATAGAAATTTTTAAGCTCCTCTGTAATCTTAAGGGACCACCGTTGCATATGTGGTTCATCATTGACTAATACATCATTATGTGGTGCATGACTGTATGTCTATTAGGTCCATTTGGTCTAAAGTATAGTTCATGTCCAGTGTTTATTGATTTTTCTGTTTGGAATGATCTATCCATTGCTGAAAGTGGGTATTGATGTCCCCTACTATTATCGCATTGCTGTTTATTTCTCCCTGCAGATCTGTTAGTATTTCCTTAATATACTTTGGTGCTTTGATGTTGGGTGCATATATATTTACAAGTGCTATATTCTCTTGATGACTTGCCCTCTTTATCATTATATAATGATCTTCTTTGTGTCTTGTTACATTTTTTGACTTAAAGTCTATTTTGTCTAATATTAGTATAGCCATCCCTGCTTAGTTTTGGTTTCCATTTGCATAGAATATATTTTTATATCCCTTCACTTTGAGCCTGTATGTTTCCTTAAAGATAAAGTAAGTCTCTTGTAGGCAGCATATAGTTAGGTCTTGTCTCTTTATCTTTTCAGCTGCTTTATGCCTTGATTAGGGAATTTAATCCATTCACATTTAAAAGTAACTATTGGTAGGTAAGAACTTGTTAATGCCATCTTATTTTTTTCTGACTAATTTGTAGTTTCCTTGTTCCTTCCTCTATGATTGTCTTCCTTTGTGAATTGATGATTTTCCATAGTGGTATGCTTTCATTCCCTTCTCTTTATCTTTTGTGTACCTACTGGAGGTTTTTGTTTTGTAGTTACCATGAGGCTTACATAAAACATCTTATAGATATAATAGTATGTATTAAACTGATAACAACTTCAATCACATACAAAAGTTCTATCAATTTATCCCTCCAACACACTTTATGTTTTGATGTCATAACTTATCTTTTTATATTGTGTATCCATTAACAAATTATTGTTGCTATAGTTGTTTTTAATACTTTTGTCCTTTACCCTTCATACTAGAATTAATTGGTTAACATATCACCATATTACGGTATTAGAGTATTCTGATTTTGACTATATACTTCCCTTTAGCTTTGTGTTTTATATTTTCATATGTTTTCATATCACTAATTAGTTTCCTTTCAGCTTAAAATCCTTTCAGCATTTCTTGTAAGGTAGGTCTAGTGATAATGAACTCAGCTTTTGTTTGTTTGGCCAAGTTTTTTTCTCGTCTTTATTTCTGAAAGATAACTTTGCTGGTTAAGTATTCTTGGTTGGCAAATTTCTTTCTTTCATCATGATAAATATATCACTCCACTCTCTCTTGGCCTGCGAGGCTTTAGCTGAGACATCCACTAGCAGCCTTATGAGGCTTCCCTTATAGGTGAGGAATATTTTTCTCCTGCTCCTTTTAAAATTGTCTTGTTGTGTTTGGTTTTCAGTAATTTTATTATAATGTGTACTAAAGGTGATTATTTTGGGGTTAAAAGTTGAAATTTTGACCTATTAACCTCGTGAACTTGGATGTCAAATTCTTTCCCCAGATTTGGGAAGTTGTCAGCCATTATTCTTTTAAAATAAGCATTCTGTCCCCTTTTCCCTCTCTTATCCTTCTGGGTCTACAATAATGCATAGATTATTTCTTTTAATGGTTCCCATATTTTGTGTAGGCTTTCTTCACTCTTTTATCATTCTTTTTTCTTTTTTCTCTGACAGGATAATTTCAAAGGTCCTATCTTCTACTTCACAGATTCTTTCTTATGCTTGGCACAGTCTGCTGTTAATGCTCTCTATTGCATTTTTCACTTCATTCATTGTAATCTTCAGCTCCAGAATTTCTGTTTGGTTGTTTTTTATGATTTCTATTTCTGTTAAATTTTTGGGTTTTTTTCGTGTATAATTTTCCTGATTTCATTGCATTGTCTTTCTGTGTTTTCTTGTAACTCCCTGAACTTCCTTATAACAACTATATTGAATTTTTTATTGGTCAAATTTCAAATCTCCATTTTTGGGGCGTTAGTTACTGGAAAATTATTGTATTCCTTTCATTGTGTCATGTTTCCTTCATGTTTCATGTTCCTTGATGTCTAGGATTGCTGTCTTCACATTTGAAGGAGGAGTCACCTCTTCCAGACTTTAGTGACTGGTATCAGGAGAGAAATACCTTCCATCAGTTTTGTTATGAATTCTGAGGGTTTCTCAGAACTTTTCTATGGATATGTCTTCTCTACACTTTTTCTCTCCTCAGGGGGAATTCTTAAGATTGTATGCCTTCTCTTGATCCTACAATTCCAAGCCAGATGCTGTAACTTCCTATTTGCTTGCTTTCCTTGTGGTGACACTGAATGTTCAAGTTTTTGTGCTTTCTCCTAATCCCACAGGGTCTGGGCAGCTTCCTGCACATGCTCACTCCCCACCTGCAAAGACTCACTCTCACTGCCCTGTGGGGGCATGAACAGGGAGCCAGCCAATGTGTGGAGGGGGGTATGGATGAGGTACATGGAGCACTAGTGATTCCCATAGACCAGTTGTGGGGATCTGCAGGTGAGGCATCCCCAGCAGCTTGTGAGCAGGCTTCCTGATGGAGTCCATGAAATGGTTAGTAGGATTTGCATCCCTTTGATGAACTTTGAGAGCCCTGGCTGCTGTTCCCCGAGCTGTTCCTTGCCCCCTAGTCATGCAGTATGCTCAGTTTTCTGGATGGGATGAGAAAGAAGTAGGTCCTTTGGCAGCAACCCACACAGCTGGGGAAACTGAGTGCTCACTCACACACTTACTTTTCCCCCTGAGTGAAATCAGGAGCCCAGAAAGTCTCTCTTGGCACTGAGCTGTGCTGCGTTGGGGAGGGATTATGTGGGCAAAGTGAAACTGTTCTTCTTACCCTCTTCATTGAATCAAATCCTGGTGTATTTTTTTTGTTTTTGCTCCAACAATACATTGGAACATGCCTGCTGGACTCCTGGACTTCCACAAAGGCACTCTTGTCCATGAGTGATTGTCAAAATCAGTGTTCTTTGGGGAGAAGACAATAGAACACTCCTATTTCACCATTTTTGTGATGTCATTCTGCAAATTTAAACTGTCTCTGATCCTCTTTTCTAAGTGGATACAAAGAACACATCCACCAAATCAATAGCTATGTACCATGTACCTTAGGCCTATCTGCTCTAATGATAATACTACATCCAGCACAGCAGTTCTGATTGGGGCTACCTCTTGGTAGAACTTGTGGTATTATGCTGTTCTTCTCTAGGATTCAATAAGTTTCTGCAAGCATGAGACTAGTAAAGTAAGTGGAAATATGATAGAGACCATAGCCCCTGAATCCATTAGGGTCTTTAACAGTGGCACTAATTTTCTTCTTTATCTCAAGGATACTATATTAATGATTTACTATCTTGGCCAGGGAGAAGGGCATTTTCATAAGTTTCTTCTTGACTATCTCCACTATGAGAGCTCATAGTCCACAGGCCAATGACTCAATAGGCTGTTATTCCAAATAGCAAATATATAAATTGCAATTATACAATCAGGGAGTGGGGGAAAAGACCATGGAAGTTGTGGACCCACTGTGAGTCAGATTTTACACAGGAGTTGACTTATTACATGGTTCCTGTATGTCCCCACTCTAACAGTTGGGCCATAATGATGCTTTAGGTATCTAGATATCAATGTCAAACTCAGGTTCTGTGTTCAATAGTTGTTGAAATGTCTAGGTATTCTCATTTCCTTGTATACAATCATGGGAGTGAATAGCTATAGTTCCCTTTGGTGCAGGACTAGCAAAATCATTATAGGATATACTTAGTGTGATGCTGCAGGGTTCTTCCTTCTAGAGAGTTGGCTCCCTCTTTAATAAATGTGCTCTGGGTCTGAAAATTAGGTTAGATCCAGAAACTGAGCAAAACGTTATGATGTTTTATTGGGGAAAACTTCCTCAGCCTCCTTCTCCTGTGCTCTTGTCTTTTTCTGCTTGTAGATATTGAGTAACACCCTTTTTTGGCTGTTTAGCTATGTTCCTTTTAGGGACACCATGTTCCATTAACTATCTCCACAACTCCCTGTGGGTAAAGCTACCTTGGCTGTCCCACTACTGTTGCTGGTTGTTATGATAATTATGGCCTCCTGGCTTTAGGCAGTTAGGACGTGCCTTCATCCTCATGGATATTAAAGGGCCCAGCTCTGTGATTGCCTCTCCTACCATCATTCATGATCTACAGAAGGCAGCCACCACTGAACTTCTTAGTGATGCTGGTGCCCCTCTTACCAGCACATTTCTGATGGCCTACATGAATGGTGTGTCCTCTGGGCCCTCCCATGGAACACTATCCTCAGCTGAGTCTTCTAGTCTCCCATAAAATAGTCATTCCATCCTGGCCACCTCTCTGAGACTTTGTATTTCTTTCTCTCTTGTATACCAGGGTACCTCAGGCATTTATACATTTATCATGGGCCATTGCTTTCTCCAGGCTTCTAAAAACCCCACTAGCACAAATTTTCCCCATCTACTGAAATTCTTGCTAGTGTCAAATCTCATGTCTCCAGAAAGTGTTCACACATCAATGAATTCTTGCTTGTTCAGTCTTATATTCTGGTCACCTTCATTACGTACCAGAAAAATCCAATCCTGAAAGTATTTCCCTGATTCCTGCTTGCATGTGCCTGGTAATTCTTACAGGCAGCAAGTTTGATGTATAAATTCTTCACTTCCTTATCAGGTTCAGAATGTCTCCAGCTGGGTCCTGCTATGCCTTAACACTAATTAATGGTCTGGTAGTCTTGTGAGGAAGAAGGGGCAGCTCCTGAGGGCAGTACCTGTTGCATTGCTAGGGCGAGGCCTCTGTAGTATAGGGGAGGTGTTTATGCTTACTAGATAATCATGGGCCATTTCTGAAACTTCTAAGAGTTCAGAGTAACCTGCAGAATCAACATCCTCAGAGATGTCCTCAGGGGCATCCATCCAGATGTCCTCACTCCCTGTTTCCAGATCCCAGATTTTTTCAACCAGAGTCCTGACATTAATATAACATACCTGCCTTGGCTGGCTACTTAAATGTCTCCAAAGCTCTGCAACTCTGTAAGGTCCCAAGCCTGCTACTCAGCTCTTTCTGCTCTTTCACTGAAAAGATAAGAGCTTCTTTAAAAGCTACCAGAAAGGCTCTCAGATTCTCATACTTAGCATTATTTGCTTGTTGATAACTTTCAGTTTCTCATTATCCTTCCACAGAACATCAATAAAACAGCCAACTAGTAACTAGCCAAATCCACTGTCTTGATAGGCATTATCCCTCCCCGATCTTTTAAATGCCTGTACACCAGCAAGGGTGTTCTCCTCATACAGGACTTTTTTTCCTGCTCAAGACAGGTGAAATCTCTAGCCATTTGGCCACAACTTTGTGCCAGGGACTCTCTGTGTCCCCATGCACTCAGGGTATTGTTGTATTTGCCTGTTGGGTGGTAAGTGAGCCAGTCCTCAAACCCCACCTTACCACCAGTTTTCTTGGACAATTCCAACACCACTTGTGTTAACAGTGGTCCTCTGAGAAGTAGCCACCCAACTGAGAGTATATGTGCAAGAGATTAATTGGGGTACACTGTCAAGTATAAAAGGGAAAGAGTGGGAGAAGGTGGGGAGAGCCTTCAGATGGCAATGCAGGTCTGATATTGGTGAAGGAAAGGAGGAAAGGAAGGAAGATTTAACGTGGAGACTTAGACTGTAGTGCCATTCTGGGGTTTCAGCTAGGCTGAAGGGGAGTCCTGGAGCCAAAGAGTCTGGTTAGAGAAGTCTCACATCTCACAGAAATGCAACTGCATTAGTACCAATTCTTGGCAGGGATCAGCCAATGGGATGCATAGCCTCAGCACAAATGTGTTGGTGGATTCAGAGGGTCAGCAGCTGGGGCCATCAGTAAACAATTCTCTCTACCACAGGAGATTGGAGTGGTACATTTTCACGGTTGTTGTATTACCTCATAACTTTTTAATAACTGAGGTAAAATTCCTGTTATATGGTTGCTTTACTATTTATGATTCCTTCAGTGTTTTTCAGTTTATATTGATCAATGATGCATTATTCCAATCTTGTAAGAATATCTAATATATTTATGTGTGAATTTACATTTTAATTAGCAAGCAAATCATACATAAAATTATCTCACCATAGATATAAAACATAAACTGAAGGTGTCATACAACATGCACTATCAGAACTTTCATCAACTGGGGTTTTAAAATATATACCAGACTATAAATGTATTCTATAACAAAATAAATTCAATGAGATATTGTGTTACATGTTATGATCATTTTAACTTATTTGCCTTTTTTAACCAAAAATTCTATGCACCATATCCAAATCTACTGGCAACACATATATTCCAGCAGCTGTTATGCCATTTTCTCTTTTGCCACACAATATGAAACAACATATGGCAATGATAAAATTTTTTCACAAGAGTCATTTAGCAATTAGGAAAAAATCTCAACATACTCTTGTCTTTTTCATTTACTTGATAGTATACACAAGGCTTACTGATAAGCTTAGCCTTCTGTGTTTTCAATCATCTTTTAAATTCTGAAGGCTTTAAACACTCATTTGTATAAATACCATTAAACATACATTAAGGCCTTCATTTTCTTTGGGTTTTGTAGATTTGAAAAGGCATGTTTTAAATAATTTTTAACGTAAGCATGTATTTTCTTTTTTTAGGAATGATATTCAGAGCTGAAGTTTGCTGTCTACAGGCGGAAATGTCCTCAGCGTTTTTCTTATTTACTCACCCAGATCCAGAAATTGACCATGAATATGCCGCTTTATTTTTTCTCCATCATTCAAAATCAACCATTTTAAGGATATTTGTATTCAGTAAACTATAATGTCACCGAGTCTCAAAAATGAAAAATACCCCATTTGATAACCTCTATTCCTTAAAAAAATCTCAACATTTCAAAATTAATATTTTGTCAAAAGTGAAAAAAACCTCCACCAACACCTTAAACTTCACAAGTAACTAAATTATGTTAGCACAAAATTAGGCTGTACCTTTTTAATTCTCCCCTTATGGTGATGCTTAAATTGAAAGATAAAATGAGACACTGGTGAGCACCCTATGCAAAGGTTGCTCCCTCCTTAATGCAGGCATTCATCACATCACTCCTTTGACTCTCTTGCTGGGCTTAGATGGCTTCAGTATTTGTTGCACACTTGTTGCTACCTCTGTAATGATTTCTATTTTTTCCCTTTTCTGTTGTTTTATAACAAAGTCCTTGTCATCACTCACTACGTTGATTTAATGGCCAATTGATGGGTCTCAATCTATACTTTTAGAAAAATCTCTTCTGGAAAATGGAATACAAGATGCCAGTGTTTGGCAAGCTGACACATCACTTATGTTTAAGAAAGGGAATACAGATTCTCCTTAATTCTGGCAAAGTAGATAAGTGGAGGCTGGTTAAAGAGGCTTCTACTTTACTTTTATCTGGAAGGATTCTTCCTCACCTTTGCTCTGGCTATTGTCATTCTGGGGATGATATTGAGAACCAAACAACAGAGCCAGTTTGAACCTAGAACACAGTTGAATGTACTTGAAAAGGATATAAGGTCTTGGGATTCCAGGATTAAGATATGCCACTAGGGCCAGCCGGTGGCCTAGTGGTTAAGTTCTCATGCTCTGCTTTAGCGGCTCAGAGTTGCATCGGTTCGGATCCTGGGCCCAGACGTGGCACCACTCATCAAGCCATGCTGAGGCAGTGTCCCACATAGCAGAACTAGAAGGACCTACAACTAGAACATACAACTATGTACTGGGGGGCTTTGGGAAGAAGAAGAAGAAGGTAAAAAAAAAGAGGAGGATTGGCAACAGATCTTAGTTTAGGTACCAATCTTTAAAAAAAAAAAGAAAGAAGAAGACAGACCACTGACTTCTGAGTTCCTGGCAGCTGTTTTCCTGCCTAATTATACCAGAGAGGAAAGGCTGAGCCTCACTTATTTTTCTAAAAAACTTTTTATTGATGCATAACATTCATACATTACATACATACATTAAAGTGTATATGTCTTAAGTATAAAGCCCAATGGATTACCACATATGTGCACTGCATGTAACCACCGCCCAGGTCAAAAACATGGAATATTTCCAGTATTTCAGCAGCATTCCTCATGTCTTAGTCTGGTTCATATCACCCAAAACCTGACCTCTGTCACCCGAGATTAAATTCTGATGCTTCTTGAATTTCACATAATTGAATCAGACTGTATATACTTTTTTCGTATGGCTTTTTTCACTTAGCATTATGTCTGTGGCAGTTATCTATCTATATTACTATGTAATATTCCATTGCAATAGTATATTAAAATTATTTTTTCCACAAACCAATTTGACTTCAATAAAATAATTTTAAAAATACGGGGCCAGCTGGTGGCTCAGTGGTTAAGTGCACATGTTCTGCTTTGGCGGCCTGGGGTTTGCTGGTTCAGATCCCAGGTGCGGACGTGGTACCGCTTGGCAAGCCACGCTGTGGCAGGTGTCCCACGTATAAAGTAGAGCAAGAAGGGCACGGATGTTAGCTCAGGGCCAGTCCTCCTCAGTAAAAAGAGAAGGATTGGCAGCAGTTAGCTCAGGGCTAATCTTACTCAAAAAAAAATACACACAAAAAATTATTTTGTCCATTCAACTCTCGATGGACATTAAACTTGTCCACAGTTTCTGGCTATTATGAATAATTCTGATGTAATTCTCACTCACACTTACATGACTAGAATAGCCTACTCTTGACTCCACTCAGAAAGACACAAGACAAAAACGAACATGCCAGCAGGGCAGCATCAAGGGAGTCTCTTTAGCAGAGTTGTCATATCAGTCTAAACAACTGTCCAAGGGCTAATTTTTTTGCCCCCACTTTTACCAGGTGATGACCTCATGATGAGAAAATGAGGTCACAGGGCTGGGTCAATAGTGGTTAAGTTCCATGTGCTCTGCTTCAGCGACCTGGGATTCGATTCCTACACCATTCATCAGTGGCTATACTGTGGTGGTGACCCACATCAAAACAGAGGAAGGTTGGCACAGAAGTTAGCACAGGATAAATCTTTCTCAAGCAAAAAGAGGAGGATTGGCAACAGATGTTAGCTCAGGGTAAGTCTTCCTCAGCCAAAAAAAAAAAGAAAAGAAAGAAAATAAAATAAAGTCACAACAGGTGGGTGCAGTAGACATACTGCCTTTGAAAACCCATGTCCCAAATTAAAACTGGTATCTATTATAACAATCTCAAGGGCATAGCTTCAATCTCAAGGGCATACTCCATAAGCAGTAGTGCGCCAGTAAATGTTTAACAACTAGCTGGCCAGGTTGGTAGAGGAGTCACCTGATTTGTAACGCTTGCTAATTTCTATTGTATAAATACTCCCACCACGGATCATTTCAACCTACCAACATAACATCCCTAAACAAATAGGAAGAGATGGGTGCATACAACAGTTCTCATGAGGTGGTATGAGCTGGATCCAGTATACTACTGCATAAAGAACATTCCCACATAGCAGAGTCACTGCACTTGAGAAAGCCCAAATGCACATGTACATATGTGTATTACAGATAAGCATGTATATTATAATGTTTTTACATTATATACAAGAGAATATTTATACTTATACATAGCATATACATGCATTTAATACACATAAAAATAGGGAGTGGTAGTTTCCCCAACTTATTTTGGAATGAGACACTTTTTCCCCCAGTGTTTGAGTTATTAATGTTCTTCAGAAATACTTTGAGAAATCTTATTCAAACTAAATCTTCTACCACTTTGAAAACTTGTGCCTTTGTTTACTAAGAACAATGCAATATATATTCATAATAACTATAATCTATTTTTTCTAATTAAGATATTATTTATTGTTCTTTAATTCATTATGTTTCTGATATCATGGTGGCAAAAAATAAGTGCATAAATACAACTCATTAGTAAGTCTTATCTATAGCAACAAAATGGCCCACTCTTGAAAGCAAAATACTACTTATCTGTCAGGATGAGCAAGTGCAATACTTCTCATTTTGTGCAAATATGTCAAACTTTTTCAAGACAGTTTGTTATTATTTCATATTTCTGGCTGCCATATTTTGAGTCTCTGTTATACGTCAAGCACTGTGATAACCTCACCATCTAAAGTAACTCATTTGACCCTGAGAAAAATCCTAAGAGAGTGTTATTTTAGTTTACAAATGAGACAGATGAGTCAGGAGATGCTGGCTCATGCTGTGGTAATAGACAATCCCCAAATCTCAGTGGCTTATTACTCACTCCTACTACATGTCCAAGGCAGATGCATGTCCATCACAGGATGGTGGATGTTGGGGGTCTGAGCAATTCTCATTGGAATGACTTAGAGACCAAACTGACAAAGAAGCCACCATCTAGAAAATTGTCAGTCACTGTGCCTGAGGGGAAGAGAGCCCTGGAGGGGGTCAAACAAACATCCACAAGTTCTGACCAGAAATAACAGATGTCACTCCAAACCCGCTAGCCAGCACTGGTCACATACACAGCCCTGCCCAAACAAAGCAGGTCAAAGGGGAAGTACAGTTCTACCAGGTGTCTGGAACAGGGGAGAAGTGGAAACACTTGGCAAACAGCACAACTGACTACTGCATGATGGAACTGAAACTCAGAGAGATTGAGTACTTGCCTAAAATCGCATAGGCAGTAAGTGGCAGAGCCAGGATTTGAATCTAGACACGTATGTTAGATGAAAAGACTTTTCCTTGATTATTTACTTAATAAAAAATAATCTCATATCTTGCCACTATTGCCAAGGAAAAATAATAAAAATAAGAGCAGAATGAAACTGATAACAGATATGACAGAAGTCAACAAAAATGCTAGAGGTCAGTACTTTAGAGACATATGATAATAAAGAAACCTCTGGCAACAGGGGTCAAGAAAATTAGGGATGAGGCACGGATAAGCGCTTTTGGAATGAAAAAGCTGTCATCCTTGCAGTTACAGCAAAGACTTAACAGGTAAGAGAATAATACGAAAAATATATGCCAATGTGGAAATTAAGATGAAATGATTAAATTCCTGGAAAAATATGGATTTTCCAGCTGACTTGTCGTGACTGGCTTGATTTTCTATCCAGACCACTAAAACTATCTCCACATCAACAATAAGTCTGTTTCACTTTCTTATCCTTCCTGTGTTCACTGGAAGAGCACTTTTAATTTCATTCAAGAACTTTTCCTTTGCATTCACAACTTGTCTAACTGTTTGGCACAAGAGGCCTAGCTTTCAGCCTATCTTGGCTTTTGACATGCCTCCCTCACTAAGCTTAAACATTTCTATCTTTTGATTTAAAATGGCAGACATGTACCTCTTCACTGGAACACTTAGAGGCCATTGTAGGGTAATTAATTGGCCTAATTTCAACATATTGTTGTGTCTCATGGAATAGGGAGGTCTAAGGAGAGGTAGAGAGATGGCAGAATTGTCAGTCAGTGGAGCAGTCAGAACATACATATTTACTGAATAAATTTGCCGTCTTATATAGGCACAGTTCATGGCGTTCCAAAAAGATTACAATAGTAACATCAAAGGTCAGTGATTACAGATCACCATAACAAATATAATAATGATGAAAACATTTGAAATACTGCAAGAATTACCAAAATGTGACAAAGAGACACAAAGTGAGTAAATTGCTATAAACTTTCAATTTGTAAAAAATGCAATATCTGCAAAGTGCAATAAAGCAAAGGGCAATAAAATTGAGGCATTTTGATGAGGAAGGTATCTTCATCTTTGATGTATTCCGAAGTGGCTGACTTGTGTAGGCTACTAATAAGATAGCGGATCCTGCCATTGACATGGTCACTTTCATTTCAGTAGGGGTGATGGAATATAGAACAGTTCCATCAGGTCAAAACATTTCCCCATGCCACTTGTAGTCACAACCTCTATCCACTCCTAGACCCTGATGACAACTAATCTGTTTTCTATCCCTATCATTTTACCTTTACCAGAATGCCTTATAAATGGAATAATATTATAGATGTCTTAAATGTGTCAACCTAGGTAGAATGGACTACACTTTCTAGGATTCACTTATCTGTATGTCTGTAATTAGAGTGAGTCACAAGAGAGATTATTATGGGAAATTTTGAGAATGAAAGTGAAGACACTGCCTCTTTGTAGTGCCCAGACTTTGCTTATTGGCTTTCTCATTTCAGTGGTGTGAGATATTGGCCAAGCGTGCAACTACTCCAAATTTCTCCTGGATCCTCTTTGCTTTTCTGATTCCTGAGTCTGGCATGTATATTTAGATATATGATGATGGACCCCAGATTCTGTGTGACACCCATGCTATTAACTATAGAGGCCCTGAAAACATAGTTTGTCCTCAAGGGTTCCAGCTTGTGCTTATGCATTATGGCTTGTTCTTATTCTCCCCCAGTTTACACCTATCTTCTCTTTCTGACTACCTGCACTTTGACCTTCAAGCTTCACCATCAAATGTGAAGAAGACAGCCTTAGAGGAGCTACTTAGTTAGCTCCCACAGTTGTGTGAAGTCAAATATCTATAATTATTAGTTGTTTGTGAGGAGTATCAGCCCAGAGGAGACACAGAGTACCTTCTCCAAGCCAGCATCCTCATCTTCCTCTGGATCTACACCCAACTTATCACAAGAACAGCTAGAAATGGTGCAGGAATTCTCCACCCAATCTAAGATGAAACTTTTTTGGTGTTAGAATAGAGAATACGCAAGGATAGGAGGAATTGAGAGGACCAGCAGAATAAATAGTGGGAAAGTACAGATAATTTATCTTTTAAAAAAGAATCTTTGTAGACAAACACCCAGAAATCAATCCTGAAAGTGCAGAAATCTACAATCTAAATGACAGAGAATTCAAAATAGCTATCATAAAAAAAAACTCAATGAGTTACAAGAGAACTCAGAAAGACAATTCAATGAAATCAGGAGCAAAATTAACGAACAGAGGGAATTCCTCACAAAAGAGATTGAAATTATAAAGAAAAACCAATCAGAAATGTTGGATATGAAAAACACAATGGATGAGATAAAGAAAAATTTGGAGTCCTTAAATAACAGAGCTGATATTATGGAGGATAGAATCAGCAATCTAGAGGCTAGGAATATAGAATTGCTTCAGATGGAGGGGGAGAGAGAACTAAGACTAAAATGAAATGAAGAAATTTTCTGAGAAATATCTGACTCAATTAGAAAATGCAACAAAAGATTTATAGGTGTTCAAGATGGAGAAGAGTAGGAGAAAAGAGCAGAGAGCTTGTTCAAAGAAATAATAGCTGAGAACTTCCCAAACCTGGAAAAGGAGCTGAAATTACATGTAAATGAAGCCAAAAGAACTCCTAACTACATCAATGTAATAAGACCTTCTCCAAGGCATATATTCATAAAACTAGCAAAAGTCAATGACAAAGAAAAAATATTAAGGGCAGCAAGGCAGAAGAAAATGACCTACAAAGGATCTCCTACCAGGCTTTCAGTGGATTTCTCACCAGAAACCTTACAGGCTAGGAGAGAGTGGAATGATATATTCAAAATTCTGAAAGACAAAAACTTTCAGCCAAGAATACTCTATCCAGTGAAAATATCCTTCAGATATGATGGAGGAATAAAAACCTTCCCATATAAACAAAAGCTGAGGGAGTTCATCACCAGACGACCCCCCCACATGCACAAGATGTGATCAGGAAGGCACCTAAAACAACAGAAGAAAAAGGTTACAAAGCCCTGAGCAAGGAGATAAATAGGCAGACAAAATCAGAAAATTGCCACTCTCTAACAGAACAGATGAACAAACACTCAATTATAACTCTAAAAATAAAGGCAAGGAAAACATCAAAAATAAATATAATCACTTCATTTTAACCACATGCTCACAACACAAAATGGGATAAGTTGTGACAACAACAACTTAGAAGGGGAAGAGGAAAAGGATGGAAACTGCTTAGACTAAGGGAATAAGAAGCTATCAGAAAATGGACTATCTCATCCATGAAATCGTTTATACAAACCTCATGGTAACCACTAAACAAAACATCAGAACAGAGACACAAATGATAAATAAAGAGAAAACTGAGAAAACCATGATAGAGAACCATCAAACTGAATTGGCAGTCAGAAATACATGGGACAAGAAACAGGGGAGCTACAGAACAATCAGAAAACAAGCAATAAAATGGCAGCATGAAGCCCTCATATATCAATAATCACTCTAAACGTAAATGGATTGAATTCCCCAAACAAAAGACAGAAAGTGGCTGGATGGATTTAAAAAAGACCCAACAATATGCTGCCTCCAGGAAGTACACCTTATCTTTAAAGACAAACACAGGCTTAGAGCAAAGGAGTGGAAGACAATACTCCAAGCTAATGGCAAACAAAAGAAAGCAGGTTTTGCCACACTTATATCAGACAATATATATATATAGTAGACTTCAAGATAAAAAAGACAATGTGAGACAAAGGGGAGCAGTATATAATGATAAAAGAGGCACTCCACCAAGAGGATATAACACTTATAAAGATATATGCACCTAACAAAGGAGCACCAAAGTACATAAAGCAACTATTAATTGACATAAAAGAAGACATTAACAGCAACATGATAATAGTAGCGGACTTTTAAACCACACTTTCCTCAATGGGTGGATCAACAAGACAGATAGAGAGAATTCTAAGATGCTCCCCTGCCACAAGATTCCAGACACTTCGTTATTCAATCAAACACTAATCAAAGTACTTCTGTGATTTGATTTTGCACATATAATTAAAATTCTGGATGAGTTGCCTTAAAATGTTGAGATTATCTGGATGCACTTGACTTAATCACATGAGCCATTCAAAAGTAGACAATCTTCTTCAGTTGGTAGCAGAAGTGAAAGTCAGAAAAATTCCAAGTGTGAGAGGATTTGAAATAAGGGCAGTTCTCTTTTGCTGGGACTGAGGGGACCACATGGTAAGATATGAGAGCAACCTACAATTGCTGAGAGAAGTCCCTGGCTGACAGCTAGAAAGAAAACTGCGACTTCATTCCTATATCCCCAAGAAATTGAATTCTGCCAATAGCAAAAATGTGCTTGGAAGCACATTTTCCCCTAGGTTTGTTGCTAGATGAGAACAGAGCAAACCAACACCTTGATTTCAGCCTTGTGATACTCAGCAGGAAACCTAGCCATGCTGTGCCTGATTTTTTGCCTATAGAAACTGAGAGATAATAAATGTTGTTCTATTTGCCTCTAAGTTTGTGGTAATTTGTTACACAGCAATAGAAAACTAATACAAGTTTTACCATATTTACTGACATGGAAATATGTTCAAATACACTGTTGGGTTAAACAACGAAAGCAAGTCTCAGAAAAATGTACATGGTTCAATTACAATATGTGCATATATACTATGTGTTATTTTTAGTAATGTATTTTAATAAAGCAAAGAGCTTTTGCAATGTGTTTAAGATTAAGAAGGACGTGATTAAGAATCACCTTTATTTCTACTACAGCAGGGAGATTTATCTTAAATCATTCTTATTAATATTATCAAGAAGAATTGAGTTTCGGGGGCTGGCCCTGTGGTCGAGTGGTTAAGTTCGCGTGCTCCGCTGCAGGCAGCCCACTGTTTCGTCAGTTCGAATCCTGGGCGCGGACATGGCACTGCTCATCAAATCATGCTGAGGCAGCGTCCCACGTGCCACAACTAGAAGGACCCACAACGAAGAATGTACAACTATGTACCGGGGGGCTTTGGGGAGAAAAAGGAAAAAAAAAAAGAATTGGGTTTCAATAGCATTTGAATACTAAGCTTTCTTTAACAAAATTTTACTAAGCTTGAGAAACAGATGCTTTACATTAGCTGATAGAATTTTGAAAACAACAATAATTGTTGCACTAGTCATTACTGTATGACTTACATTACAAATTTTAAAGCATTTGAAATAACAAAAGAACAAATAATCTTTTATGACCATGAAATTTTTACAATTTTTAGCACTGGAAAAAAATTGTACTCACTTTTTTAAAAACTTATTTGAGCAGTGGACATTAGTTCCCTGTGTAGAGTAAACGGGAAAAACGTAGTGACTTTAAAACTTTATTTTTCTTCAAACTTTCATCTTGCTGTTAAACATAATTCTGTACTGTGCTTGAAGAAGAAACTCTCATTTATGATGTAATTCTTCCCTGATTTAATAAAGTTTTCCTGTACATAGTATATGCATAGAAAATTATTTCCAGTAATATACACCAATCTGCGTGGATTGTTTTATTTTTGAAAAACATCTCAATCGTTAAAAAAATATTTTAAAAAGAACAGTGACTGAGAAAAACCTGGAAGAAACGGAAATTACAGATCAATGAGTGGCGTGTGTGTGTGTCTGTGTGTGTTAAACAATTTCAGAGTTTACCAAAATAAATTGTTTGCCTGTACAGAAAACTTAGGGAAATGTATTCAGTTTGAAACTTTTCCCTTCAACCTAAAATTTTGTTCTTAAGTGCTACTCTGCTTAGAAGCTGTGTAACATCCTAAATATTAAAGAACAATTTTACGTATTAATTCACCCTTGCTTGAGCTAAGAAAGTATTCTTATATGTAAATATATACAAACTTAAATTTCTGAAATAATATATAGGAAACATTCACTTTCTACATTATACATATCTGTGTTACTTTATTTTTTAAAACCCAGTCATTAAGGACAATAAAGATATTTAAAAACAGAAGTTGAACTACACTAAGAATTAAAGGGAATAAGTCAGCAAATTGACAAGATTTTTTTTTGAGGAAGATTGGCCCTGAGCTAACATCTGTGCTCATCTTCCTCCACTTCTTCATATGTGGGACGCCAGCCACAGCCCGACTTGATGAGCACTGTGTAGGTCTACACACAGGATCTGAACCAGCAAACCCCTAGCCACTTCACCACCAGGTTGGCCCCAAGATGATCTTTTTAAACCCATTAAAGTGTTTCCCAAATTTGCCTGATCTCTTATAAATTACCTGGTGTACTTCTTAAAATACAAACTCCCATGTCCCATCCCAGATCTACTAAGTTAAAACCTCCAGAGGATGAAAGTGTGTATCTAGGTGTTATTTAAATATCTAGGATGTCACCCAAGAAAAGGCAGATTAGGCTTACAAAAGAAAAACACACAAAAGAAAAACAAAATTTTGCTGTTCAAGTGAAAAAAGTACAAAGCAACCACAAACAAGGACATTCACTGAAACTATGCTCAAAACAGAAAAAAGTAGAGAAAAATCTAAATGTGCATCAATAGGAAAACAAAAAATGAGTTACAATAAAATTATACAATGGAATACTATATTGCTGTAAAAATAAATGACCTACATCTATATATATATCAACTGGATGAATCTCAAAAATGTGATTTGTAAGAAAAGCAGGTTGTGTGTTTGCGTATGCATACATATATATACATATATATAGACACCCACACATACATATATACACACACATTTACTTTAACTATAACTCTGTATGCAATTATATGTATATATATACATGCTTATATATTATTTAAAACTCTATACAGTATAAAAGCATGATGTATGCTATATTCTCCAACCTCATTTTGTATGATTCAAATATTTTATAAATTTATATGATTGATTACAACCTGTGTTGGTGAGGGTATGAACAAACAGACAACATTTTCGGAGGCCAATCTGCATATATATATTTATTGAAACAATATTGGTAGCTGTAAATATATGGAAATAATACTAATATGAAGCAACTGAGGATTGCTTAAATAAATTATGATAATTTGAACATTCTTGAGACATTAAAAACAAGTAGAGTAGTTAAATCGTTATGAACCTGAAAATACATTTAAGCAAATAAAAAAACAAGTAGCAGAATGGTTAATGGTACACTATTCCATTAAAATAGATGAATAAATAAATTACATGAGTATGATAGAGAACATTTAGTAAGACTATACATTAAAATATTTATCTTTAAACATTCTAAGTTTATATATATATATTTAAAATTTTATATAAGAAATCTCCAAAGACAAAAAAAAGACATCTTTAAGAAAATTTAATATGGAATGAATTGAACTAAATATTTTTAAATGACCATTTAGTCTTCAACTGACTCAATTGACTCGGATAAAATATGTCCTTCTACATAAAGAGAGAATGATAAAGCAAAGGTAGCAAAATATCGACAACTAGGGAACATAGTGCAGGGCGTGTGGGGTTCTTTGTCCTATTTTCAAAATCATTCTGTACCTTTGAAATTATTTCACAGTAATGTTCTTTTAAAAAGACCTCTTACATAAAAACTGGAGGCTTTTTTTGTTTCATTTTGGGTTTTGCCTATGACACGATTCCCAACCCCACCTGATATTACGAATTCTGTAAGGAACTTAAGCGCAGGTTCCCAGACCTGGCTCCAATCTACTGAACTAGAATCTTCAGATAAGAGTCTGGGAATCTTAATCTCAGGTGTCTGTTATGATGTAGCAGGTTTAGAAAACATTACTTGGTTGTCTTGACAAGAAATTTTTAAAAATAAAAGAAATAAGACAAAATGAAACAAAAAAATAAAACAAAACTTTAACAATACAATAAATCGGGTAATACTCAATGTTGATGGACACATGAGAAACAGGAATGCTCATTCCTTATAGATGCCAAATTGGCACAATATTTTTTGAGGCCAATTTCTATGACAATTAAAAGCATCCATAGTCATATAGAGCTGGGATAGTTCCAGGAATTTAATACCCTCATATTAGTACTAAAAAAGTCTATGTACAAAGAAGTTCAATCAATATGGTCTCTCATAGTGAAAACTACAAACAGTCCAAATGTTCATAAATATGGGAATGGATGTATGTGTGTGTTCTTTATTTTGAAGGAAAACATTTGGACTGATTTAGAGTAAAATGTGAATAGTATCTTTCTTGAGGCAGAGATAAAGCTGATATTGTCCTTCTACCTTATCTGTATTTTCTAATTTTACTGAAGGTTTTTTTCTGGCACCTTGGGAGCTTGCTCAGCCCAGGCTTAAGACAACCTAGAAGTGTCATAGATTTTAACATTCCCAAGGTAGCATCCACCAATAAGAACCCATGTCTGTGGATATACACTCCAGTTTCCCATGGCCAAATTGGGATAATTCTGAGGAGCATTCTACATGGTACCTTAGGCTTAAAGGGTCCCGAGCAGCATTGGGCCAGTTACCTTTTGGCCATGTCTGTCTCTGGTACTACATTTTTAAAGAATGACATTTCTCATCCTATGATTATATACAAAATAACATTTCTTACATACTATTTACAATGGTTTTATGTCTTTTTATCTAAACATTTAGTTTAATTAGGTTTAAAATAGGAAGAAGGCACTTCACTTTTTTCCAAATGGCTAATCAATTACCTCAGCAACATTTCTTCAGTAATCTAAATTTTCCCCACCAATTCAAAATATTTCAATCAGATTACTGGTATTTCCCCATATTTGGGTTTGATAATTAGCTTTCTCTTCTGTTTTATTTGTTCTATATTTATTCTGGTATAATATTGTTTTAATATTGTAGCTTCACAATGCTGTCGGCATAATTTTCCCAAATTATTGTTCTGAATTGTTGGAAGACCTCAGTGTTGCTCTATTTTAGAGGCCATGCTAGTGTCTTGCTGTAAAATGAAGTTGCACTAATATAATTTAAAGGAGACCATAAGTTTGTCACAGGCTCTCAAGATCCAAAAATCCACCATCAAAAATCTATTGGACTAACTGTCTCACCTCATGGAAACCCCTGCAGAGACCCTTTGCAAGGGGAACCACCAGCTCAGGTTTATATTTCAAAGTCCTTAAAAGGGAGAGGGGGGTGCAGTCTGGAGGGTCTATATTTATAGGATGATTCAGCACAGAAATAGGTTGCCAAAATTTTACAGCTAGAATCCTATTTTTTCAATTGAAAATAATTGTATTGTCTAATTTAACAACCAAAAAAGTGAATGCATGCTGATGAGAAACAAAACAAAAACAATCACACACCACTTCCAAAAAAATAAACAGAAAGGGAAATAATTAGGTGAAAGTTTTAAAAAAAGTCACTTCCTACCTAGTTTCCAGATTTCCTAACCTCGCCCCCCTCCCCCGCCCCGGAAATTCTGGGCTTTCTTTACTTGTTGAGGAGTGGAAGGGAAAGAAGTGGGCATTCAATGGTATAAAAGAGGAAGAAGCAATTCTTTAAAAACTCCAGCAGAAATCAGGGAAAAGGCAAATGCAAACTACAATATATTACGTCCCGTTTGGTCTCGAAGATTGCTAAACAGGAAAAAAAAAAAATAAGGGATGGGAAGTAGCCTACGATAGTGGTGGGGAGACGGCCAGAATGAGGAGAAAAGTGGCCCCGCCCACGCTCCCGCCCCCCCTCTCCTGCCTCACTGCAGGTATGAACCATAATTGGGGATCTGAACTCACAGTGACGTGGCCCTTAGGAGACCTAGAACCAACGCATGGATTAGTCTCTCCTTCTACTTGTGGTCTGGTAGTCGTGTGTGGCTGCCCGCCGGCTCGCTATTTCCTTGAAGGCGGGCGAGCCTGTAAAACAGGGAAGGAAGAAGTCGTAGAAGCTGACCCGGATCCGTGGCAGGTTGGTGGGCGCTGACTGGGGTGGGGATGGCAGAAGGCAAAGACCAGAGCGGGCTCAGGACTAGATTCTCTTTACCCCTTCCCTGACGCCCACCCGTTTGGTGCAAGAAATGTAGGGCTTGATTGGAGGAGATCGAGAGGGGCCAAGGGAGAGAATGAGTACCAGTTGGGATCTCCTAGGAGGTGGGCGATCGGGTGACGTCTGGAAGAGAAGGAGCAGAGAAGAGGACGGCGAGGGAAAGGCCTGATTCCTGCAGGGCAACGGGAGGGGGCAAAGGTGGTGACCCTGTGTTGGGGATAAGGGACACCGCACGCCTCCATTCCCGGTATCTTCACCCTCTGTCCATTTTGGAGCCGGAAATGGTGGGCTGCGGGAACCCAGGTTGAGGGCGGTTGCTGCAGAGGAGAAGGGCAGGGATTAGGTCTGGGAAGCAGGTCCCTTCTGCGCAGGGGGCAGTCGAGCAGGCGGACTTCTGACTGAGGGATGACAGATATAGGCGGGGAGCGAGAAACTGTTTCTGGTCCCTGCAAGTCGGTATAAGCGTGGGTGCTGCCTGCGGACCCTGGGGTAAGCATGACAAAGCGCTGAGACTGCAGCAGGACCAGGTTTGCAACGCCCACACTACCTCTTCGTTCTTCGTCCATCTTGATGCATTAAATAGGTGGCAACGGAAGGACAGTGGGCTCGAGAAAAGCCACTGGGTCCCAAAAGGTCCTGGAGGAAACCCAGATTGAAATTCCATATATATATATATATATATATATATATATATATACATATATATATGTTTAAAAAAGTCGCCACCCAGCACGTTCTTCTGACTCCCCCGCCCTGCAAATTGTCCATTTGCGTTCAAGAAATGGTAATTAGTCAACAGAAGGGGCGAGACAGTGAGGATAAGCAGCCTAAACTGGTTTTGGAAATAATCATCTTTGATTACAAAGCCTATTTCTGGAAGGCGGGGTGGTGTGTCACAGGGCGGGAAAAGAAGCCATGAGACAGGATAGGGGAGAAAGAGAAGGTGGCAACATTTGGCTAGCAGAGTATTAAATCAGCAATGGAGCTGGTGCCCCCGATACTGGTCCTTTAATCAAGTGATCAGTCCTGGGTATTGTCGCATTTCTGTCTGCAGGTCTTTAGGTCTGTTGGTGCAGCAGAATTCAAAGCTAAGAGAGGAAGATTGCTTCTGATCCCTGCAGGTAGGGGGGCTACCGAGGGCCCTCTAGTGTAGGGATATCAGGGATCAGAACAGAATCTGGGGAAGTGGCAGCCCTCCCTGCCCTAGTTAAGTCCAGCAGAAACCCAGCGAAGTCTTTAGAAACTGCTGCTTGTGGCTGGTGGGGGAAGAAGGGAGCAGTGGGACAAGCTCTCGGGCGCCCCTGGAGGACTTATCAGGATCCCTTGAAGCTGAGGCTTGGTCTCTCAACCACCGTCCCGCCCACTACCCATCCTAGCTTTTGGTGACAGGAATCGCCTAGGGAAAGTATTCTCAGGGAAAATTGTGGACTTTGGGGCAGGGCTGGGTCTGGGGCACCCCTGCTGCGAAGTCTCTCAGATGGGAAAACCTTTGCTAACAGAACTCTAAATCTTGTTGCAAAGCACTCAATCCCTCTTCTTGCTTTTTATCTCTAGGAAGAAGAAGCAGGAAAAAATCTCAACATGGAAAATGTTCCCCAGGAAAGCAAAGGAAGGGAGCAGACCCCAGTGCAGAATGAAGAAGAAGCTGGCCATTTGGGAGGTGGTGAAGGCCAGGAGCCTGGAGGAAATATTAGAGGGGGTTGGGCTCCACTTGCCCAGGATTTGAGAAAGGATATTCCCAACAGGCTTTTCAATAACATTGACATGATAGATGGAGATGCAGATGATATGGAACGGTTCATGGAGGAGATGAGAGAGCTAAGGAGGAAAATTAGGGAGCTTCAGTTGAGGTACAGTCTGCGCATTCTTATAGGAGATCCCCCTCACCATGACCATCATGATGAGTTTTGCCTTACGCCTTGAATGCTGAGGTTAATAATTATAAACCCCCTGCTTCCCAAACTTGCATTTCCTTGGTGTACTCTTTACTATGAATCTTTGGTGTTCTGTTATTTTTCTGACTGGAGATTTTGTTTTGACTTAGTCTGTAAGTTTTTTTGTCAGCAGGGGAGTTCCATCAACTTGAATGGAAAGATGTTTATTACATATTGTAAAGTTAATAAAGCAGTTTAAAAAGCAGTCTATAGATATACTATCTCATTTAAAAGTGTGCCTATTATCTATATATGTATATATACATCAGAATGTGTTTTTTTCTTATTTTCCTTATTTTTTATTGATTATCTGTTTTTTTATCATTTTTCCAAAATGAATACATACATGTTATATGTGTCAAAAGAAAAGTAAGAAGCAAACAACTTGCCTGTCAGTTTATAAAGGGAATAGAAACAATAAGTACTTGAGACACAATTTATACTTGAGACACAATTTAAAGACATATAAATCATATTACCTCTGGATCTCTTATAGAGAAGCACAAACCTGGTAATTATTACAGATATATTTCTTTAAAGTCAGCCTATCCATCTACAAAAATGAAGATAATACATGCTTTACAGGGCTACTGTGGGACTCAAATGAGGTAATGACTGAACTCTGTGGTGGGCCCTCTCCACACATGCAAGGCCCCAACCCTCTAGGTGCCCTTCATATTTAGGGAAGGACCTAAGGAGTATGCCTACAAGCCAGTCCAATTGACTGCCAAGTGGATGACACCTTCTATAACTGTGCTGCTGTGTCTCCCTTCCCTGGATAATACCATGACTGGTAGGCACTCCTTCCCCTTCTGCTAGGTTTTGCTCCCTCCACTGGTCCCCACCACTGCTGATGTGCTGGGGTCTTAAAGGTGACAAAGACTCATTGACTTTTGTGGAACCCTCAGTGATCTGAATCCTCATTTTGCCCTTTCAGAAATGTGGAGAGTGCCCTTTCCTGCTTTAGAGTTATACTTAATCTAGGTGGTTACTTCCCCAGTGCTGCTTAGGGATCCAAAGAGCCCCTTATGGTTTTTATCAGACTTTATCCCTCACTCCCTTTCCCAGAGATAAATCTGAGTGACACTCATGATAGTGTGCTCAGAATTGGACTATGCCTTACATCCTCTGATGCATATGGCCCCGTCTCCCTGACTCTCCATTTTCTATCCAGACACGGCTACAGGTTTCACTCTGTACATACACAGGTGTTATGGGGGTGGCTTTATGTCCCCACGACTGTTCTGATCCACACTATCTTCCCCCCAGGAGTCTCCAGTAGTTTCTACTCACACAACTTACAGGAATCCAGAGCAGTTTCCTTCTTCATTTGCTTTTATTTTTTCTGTGCCAAATAAACTTGTAATTTCACATCAATGGGAAACTGGCCAGGATTGAGGACCTAGTAGATGGATCCTTGTTTTAGAACATTTTCCACCACCCAGTCATCACTACTCCCCAACTAGACTTCCCTTCTTACAGTGAATATATTGTCTCATTTGTCCTAGTACTCTCAGTGCCTAGCACAGGGTCTGGTAAGTCGTAGGGAACAACAGTTAACTACAGTTGAGTCAAGAGTCCTGCAATCTGGGCCAAGGTTTGCCTCTGATCATTCATTGGCAAATAACTTCTTTTCCTTACAGATTGTAGCTTGCAATTGAAAAAGGAACACAATAGAGAAAGCATTATACACCAATTACAACACATGGACTTATTGTAATGTTATATATGTCAGTGTTTATCAACATGTTCCATGCAATGCAGCTGCATTGGAATCACCTGGGGAACTGGCTAAAAATTCAGGAAACTAGGTTTTACTCCACTCCCACTGCATCCTACAAGTTCATCAGACATCTCTGGACTTAGATAAATTAAAGCAGAGAGGCCCCAACTTTAGTTCAAGTTTGGACATTCCCCTCCTCATTTCATATATACATATATGTGTATAAAAATATATATATATAAATATCTCCTGTGAAGGCATTTTTGAAGTGCCTTAGTTAACCTATATACACCAGGCATTATTTGCCCATTATATTGTGCCCTTTTTAAACAGACAGCTGTCTTATTTTTATGCTGTTATCTTTAGTGCATAGGTTCTCAACCTTGGCTGCAGGTCTGAATCACCTGAGATTTTAAAGTGGAGCTCAGGACTCACCCCCACCCAATTGAATCAGACTCATTAGAAGTGAGACCAAGGGATCATTACATTGTGAAAGCTCCCACAGGGAGTCTAATGTACTTGCAGAGTTGAGAACAAGTGAGTATAATTTATGACTAAAATATCTTTGGTTTATTTTCTCTGCACTACCTCTGATTGACTGTGTGACCCTAAGGAAGTCATTTCATTTATCTGGAATATACATCTTCTGAAAGACATATCAAAGAGGAGGAATTACACCCAAAATCAACACGTGAGATCTTTTTAAGATAGTATATGTCAGTGTTCCTCCAAGTTTGCTAGCCTGTCACATGCTTCAGAATCACATGCAGGGCTTGTTTAAAACACAGAATCCCTGTCCCACACCCAAGAACCACTCTTTGGTAACAGAGCCCAGGTAACTGCAGTGTTAACAAGCTCCCAGGTGATTCTGATGAACACTAAAGTTTGATAATTACCCGTCCATACATTTTTATCTCAAATATATTAAGGACAAACCGATAAAATTAAAGAAAATATGTTAATCTGGATTCAGGAAAAAGAGCATAGAGAAGTGAGCATTAGAAAAATAAGAAAAGATGAAACCATAAAGGGAAAAATTGGTAACTTTTATGTAAAAATATTAAATCTTCTCTAAAGTAAGCAAGACAGTAAATAAAAGTTCAAGGGGAACGTCTGTAAGTCTTAATAAGATGTATTTCCTCACTGAAGACCATGTAATGCTTTTCACTCTCATTCCAATGTGGGTAACATAAACAATAAAATGAATAAAAACTGCATTCCTCTTGCCCATTTAAAACCTTAATTGTGAGACTCTGTTCTAGCCATTTTGGATTTATCCAATAACTAGAGAGTGTTTATCTGCTTGTCTCAGGGAAAAGGTGATAAGGTAAAAATAGGGAATAAATACTCATTCGCCACTGACCCTGTCGCTCACTGTTAGTATTGGTTTCCTATGGCTGCTGTAAAAAAAATTACCACAACAAAAATTTATTCTCTCATAGTTCTGGAGACCAGAAGTCAGAAATCAACATGTGGGCAGAGCTGTTTTCCCACTGGAAGCTCTACAGGAGAACTCATTAGAGCTACAAATATCAAAGGCTACAATAATCAAAACAGTGTGGTACTGGCATAAAGACACATAGGCCGATGGAATAGAATAGACAACCCAGAAATAAACCTGCACATATATGGTCAAATGACTTTCAACAAGGGTGCCAAGACCATTCAATGGGGAAAGGACAGTCTTTTCAACAAATAGTGTTGGGAAAACTGTATAGCCGCATGCAAAAGAATGAGGTTGGACCCTTACCTCATACCATATACAAAAATTATCTCAAAATGGATGAAAATTTAAACCTAGGAGCTAAAAAACTTAGAAGAAAACATAAGGGGAAAGCTTCATAATATTGGATTTCTCTCTTTTGGAGGGGAAATGTCTATCTTATGCCTATCCCACAATTGCATTTGGAAGCACATAACTTCTTTAGTTTCATGGGTTCACAACTGGAAAAGAGTCTTGCCTAAGGATGAATCATGCCTCCAGTCTCACCCAGACTTGCTTTAGATGTTATTTAGATGAGAATTTGGACTTGGAGTTGGTGCTGGAATGGGTTAAGACTTTGAGGGCTGTTGGAATAGGATGAATGTATTTTGTATTTTGCATATGAGAAGGACATGAATATTGGGGGGCAAGAGGATGGAATGTTATATACTGAATTGTGTTTCCCCAAATTCATAGGTTGAAGCTCTAACCCCCAATATGACTATATTTGGAGACAGAGTGTTTAGGGAGGCAGATAAGGTTAAATGAGGTCATAACAGTGGGGCTCCAATCAAATAGGCCTGATGTTCTGGTAAGAAGAGGAAGAGACACCAGGAGAATTCGCTCACAACAAAAAGGCCATGTGAGGATATTGTGATAAGACAGCCATCTGCAAGCCAAGGGGAGAGGCCTCAGGAGAAACCAAACCTGCTGACAACTTGATCTTGGAATTCCAACCTCCAGAACTGTGAGAAATTAATTTTTGTTGTTTAAGCGCCTAATTTGTGGTATTTCGTCATGGCAGACCTAGAAGACCAATACAAGATATAACACACATTGGTTGCTGCCAGGGACTTGGAGGAGAAGATGAAGGAGGGAAACTTCTTAGTGAGTGAGGAGTTTTACTTTGGGGTGATGGAAATGTTTTGAAACTAGACAGAGGTGGTAGTTAGATGGCATTGTTAATGTACTAAATGCCACTGAATTATTCACTTTAAAAACGGTCCTTTTTTGGATTTTTTATGGTGGAAAAAATATACATAATACAAAATTTACATTTGAACTATTTATAAGTATACAGTTCAGTGGCATTAAGTACATTCACATAGTTGTGGAATCCTCACCACTATCCATCTCCAGAGACTTCATCATCTCAAACTGAAATTCTGTATCTATTAAACAAGAACTTCCCGTTACCCTCTCCCCACAGCCCCTGGTAACTATTCTACTCTTTGTCTATATGAATTTGACTATTCTAGGCACCTTATAAAGGTGAAATAATACAGTATTTGTCTTTTTATGTCTGGTTTATTTAACTTAGCGTAATTTTTTCAAGGTTCACCCATATTATAGCATGTAGCAGAATTCCATTCCTTTTTAAGGCTGAATCATATTCTATTGAATGTGAATAGTACACATTATTTATCTATTCATCTCTCAATGGACATTTGGATTGCTTCTCTCTTTTGACTATTGTGAATAATGCTCCTATAAACATGGAAGTACAAAATCTGTTGAAGTCTCTGCTCTCAATTCTTTTGGGCATACAGACAGTCCCCAACTTAAGATGGTTCAACCTACAATTTTTTGCCTTTATGATGGTGTGAAAATGATATGCATTCAGTAGAAATAGCACTTCAAATTTTGAATTTTGATCTTTCCCTGGGCTAGCGCTATGAGGTACCATAATCTCTTGATGTTTGGTAAAAGCAGTGAGCTGCAACTCACAGTCAGCCATGCGATTATGAGGGCAAACGACCAACACACTTACAACCATTCTGTACCAATACAACTATTCTGTTTTTCAATTTCAGTATTTAATAAATTACATTAGATATTCAACACTATATTATAAAATAGGCTTTGTGTTAGATGATTTTGTCCAAATGTAGGCTAATGTAAGTGTTTTGAGCACGTTTAAGGTAGGCTAGACTAAGCTATGACATTTGATAGGTTAGGTGTATTAAATAAATTTTCAACGTATGATATTTTCAACTTACAATGGGTTTATCAGAACATAACCTCACTGTAAGTTGAGGAAGATCTGTATACCCAGAAGTGGAATTTCTGGAACGTACAGTAATTATACGTTTTTTTTTAATGAACACCATAATGTTTTCCACAGCAGCTGCACCAATTTACATTCCCACTAGCAGTGTACAAGTGTTTCAATTTCTCTGCATCCTCACTAACACATTATTTTCTGAGTTTTTTTAAATAATAAACTATTTTTTATAATAGGTATTAAATCATATCTCACAGTGGTTTGGATTAGCATTTCTTTAATGATTAGTGATATTGAGCATCTTTTTATATGCTTTGGCCATTTGCATATCTTCTTGAAGAAATGTCTATTCAATTCTTTGCCCATTTTTCAGTTGGGTTCTTTTTGTTGTTGTTGTTGTTGTTGTTGAGTCATAGGAGTCCTTTATATAGTCCCAATATTAACCCATTATCTGTTATATGATATGCAAATATTTTTCCCAATTCTACAGGTTGCTTTTTCATTCTCTTGATAGTGTTCCTTGATGCACAAAAGTATTTAATTTTGATAAATTCCAATTGTCTTAGTTCTGGCTGCTATAACAAAATACCATAGACTTGGTGAATTAAACAACAAACATTTTTTTCTCACAGTTCTGGAGCCTGAGATGTCCAAGATCAAGTTTCTGGAAGATTCAGCATCTGGTGAGAGCCCTCTTTCTGGTTTACAGATGGCCACGTTCTTGCTATGTCTTTACATGGTGGAGAGAGAGAAAGCTCTGGTCTTTTCCTCTTCTTATAAGAACAGTGATCCCATCATAGGGGCTTCACCCTCATGACCTCATCTAAAATCTGATTGCCTCACAAAGATTCCATCTCCAAATACCAACATATTGGGGGTTAGGGCTTCAACATATGAATTTTTGGAGGACCCAAACATTCAGTCCATAGTATTCCACCTCTGGTACAAAATTCATGTCCTTCTCACATGCAAAATACAATTATTCCATCCCAACAACCCTAAAAATTAGAACTAATTCTAACATAAACTTTAAAGCCAAAAGTCCAAAATCTCATCTAAATATTATCTAAATGAAATATGGCTGAGATTCTAGGTGTGCCTCATCCTGATGCAAAACTACTCTCTAGCTGTGAACCTGTGAAACCAAATAAGTTATGTGCTTCCAAAATATAATAGTGGGACAGGCATAAGGTAGACATTCCCATTCCAAAGGGAGAAATAAGAGAGAAGAAATGGATTATGAGCCCCAAGCAAGTCTAAAACTTAGCAAGACAAATCCAACTAGATCTTAAGACATTAGAATAATCTTCTTTGGCTCAATGTTCTTCCCTACAGGCCCTCTGGGGGTAGCAACATCATTACCACAGCTCCTCAGGGTGCTGCTACCCATGCCACAGCTCTGTGGCAGCTCTTCTCACATAGCAACTCTCTGCAGGGTCCCCACCCATACATCAGCTCTGCTGGGCGGGGATCATGTCCCCAGGGCTCTGCCAGGTGGGAGCTGTGCTCCCTGGTTCTGGACAGCCTCATCCCCATGGCTTTGGTTAGAGGCCATCTGGCTTGTTGAAACTAAGATAGCGTCCCTGATGAATCACCTTCATGGCCATTCTTCCTTTTTCTTGAAGAATAGTATAGTTCATAGCTGAATAGCTTTATCATTCTGTCCTATAAAATCTAAGAAGTTCAAAAGCTTCCTTCATTCCATCCAATCTCCATTCTCTTTAGTTCAAACTGGCCCTATTCCTGCTACAGTGGCTAATTATATCTGTAGTTCACACTCATACTAATATCCTTATCCAACAGTTGTTCATCACACCTTAGAATTTGCTTTCTCATTTTTTTGCCATATGGATAGGCTGAGAATTTTCCAAATCTTTAAGTTCTAGTTCCTTTTAACTTAACAATTCTTTCTTCAACTGTTTCTCTCTTCTCACATTTTACTATAAGCAGTCAGGAGGAACCAAGCTGCTCTCCTAACACTTTGCTTAGAAATCTCCTCAGCTAAATATCCACTTTTTCTGCTCTCAAATACCCTCCACAAAACACCAAAATATGAACATAATTCAGCCAAGTTATTTGCCACTTTATAACAAAGTTTGCCTTTTCTCCATTGTCCAATAACATGTTCCTCATTTCCATCTGAGACCTCCCAGAATGGCCTTTACCACGCATATTTCTACTAATATTCAGTACATGATTATTTATGTATTATTCTCTAAGAAGATGGAAACTTTATCTCAGGCACTCCTCTTTCTTTTCTGAGCCCTCATCACAATTGAGTTTAACAATCTCTTCAGGGAAATATTGGCTTTTCCTAGCATGTTTCAGCATATGAATCTTTGATGGGACACAAACATTCAGTCCATAGCACCAATTTATCTATTTTTTTTTTTGTTGCCTATGCTTTGGGTGTCATATTCAAGAAATCACTGCTATATCCAACGACATGAACTTTTTCCCATCTTTTTATTTCAAGATTTTCAAAGTTTTAGTTCTTATGTTGAGCTCTTTGATCCACTTTGAATTAATTTTTGTAAATGGTGTAAGGTAAGGGTCCAATTTTATTTTTTTGCATGTGGATATTCAGTTTTCCCACCACCATTTGTTGAAAATACTGTATTTTCCCCATTGAATAGAAAATAACTGGAATGTGAAATTCACTAGAGCATCTCAGTGATGGATTTGAGCTAGCTGAAGAAAGGATCAGTCAACTTGAAGATAGATAAATAGATATTTTGAGTCAGAGGAACAAAAAAATCAATAAAAATGAAGAAAAGTATACAGAGACACAGAGAACCCTGGAACATCATCAAGCATACCAACACAGACATAATGGGAATCCCAGAAAGAGAAGAGAAAGAGAAAATAGTAAGAAAATACATTTGAAGATATAATAGCCCAAACTTACAAATTTGATGAAAAACACTAATCTACAGCTGACTTCTAATCAGAAATCATGGAGGTCAGAAGACAGTGGAATATCATCTTCAGTGTGTGGACAGAAAATGACGTGTCAACCACAATATCCTAACAAGCAAACTTTTCTTTAAAAATTATGAATTAATTAAGACATTCCCAGATAACAAATACTGAGAGAATTTTTAAATAATAGTACTGTTCCATAAGAAATACTAAACAGAGGGTCCAGCCTCGTGGCATAGTGGTTAAGTCTGGGGCACTCCACTTCAGCAGCCTATGTACATGGGTTTGGATCCCAGGTGTGGACTGATACCACTTGTCAAGTCATGCTGTGGCAACGACCCACATACAAAATAGAGGAAGATTGGCACAGATGTTAGCTCAGGGACAATCTTCCTCAGCAAAAAAAAAAAAAAAGCAGAAAGTTCCACTCAGAGCTCATCTGCAAAGACTGGGAAAATATATTTATTTATTTTTTCTTTTGTTGGCTCTAGACATTGAAAGTAACTCTGTCCAAAGACCAGTTCAGTTAAACTTACAGTGATAAGTTGCTAAAACTTACAGTGCATTTCTCCCCAGAATTAATCAATACCATGTAAGGAATCCTTTTAAGATACAAAGCCCATAATAGAAGATTACAAGGCTCAAGGCCTCATTATCCCTTGTACTAGTCCCTGTAATACTCCTATTTTACCTGTAAGAAAACAGAAGGGCCAAGAATGGAGGTTTGTCTGGAAATTCTGAGTAATAAATAGCATTGTTATCCCTCGACAACCTGTTGTTCCTAACCCTCATACACTACTAACATCCATTCCCACAGGAAGTTAATTTTTCATTGTAGTTGATTTATGCAGTGCAATCTTTAGTATTGCTGTTGATGAAGCTAGTCAATACCTTTTTGCCTTCGCTTTGGAAGCAAGCAATTCACCTAGACAGTAATGCCTCTGGTCTTACTGAGAGCCCTTCTTACTTTTCTCAAATCCTGAAGGCTAATCTGGATATTATAAAGTTCTCTAGAGGTTCTACTTTTTTGCAACATGTGGCCGATTTGCTTCTTTTCTCTCCCTCCCAATCCTCCTCACAGGAAGACAACAACCACATGCTAAAGCTTTTAACCTTAAAGGGACATAAGGTCACCAAGGAGATATTGCAGTTTGCTCAAATCTAGGTTCGATATTTATAGCATCTGCTATCAGAACAGGAGCTACATCTAGATCTGGATAGGCTTCATGGTCTCCTAAGTTTCCCTAAACCCAAAACTGAGCACCAACTGCAAGGTTTTCTTGGGCTACTTGGTTATTGTTGAAATTGGATTCCAAATTTCTCTCTTATGGCCAAATTTCTTTATGTTTTACTAAAGAAAAACAACCTTGAGTCAGTTTTATGGGAAGAACAGGACCACATAGCCTTTAAAGACTAAAAGGAGTGTTTGGTGAACCCATCTTCCCTTGGACATTCCAATTATCGAGTTCCCTGTTTACTTTTTTGTATATGAAAAGGAAGGGAATACCCTTGGGGTACCCACCCAAAAACACAGGGACAACTATTGACCCATAGGCTATTATAGCCAGCAACTGGACCCTACGGCATAGGGATACCCCTCTAGCCTTAAAGCCATTACTGCCTCTGCCCTTTTGGTTAAAGCCACTGAGAAAATTTTTGTGGGATCCTCTTTAACCATTTTTGTACCCCATGCAATAGAAACACTCCTGAGTTCTCACCACACTCAAAACTTTCCAGTCATCTGCCTTACCTCCTACAAAATCATTTTGTTAACTGCTCCTCACATAACTCTTTACGTCGTCATAACCTTAACCCTGCTACTCTTCTCCCCTCCACTACCGATGAAGTCCCCCGTGACTGCTTAACACTGACAGATCACCTCCTAACTCCTCATGATGATCTGACAGAAACTCCTTTGGATAATGCTGATTTCTCATGGCTCACTGATGGTTCTTATTTAAAGGGTGATAATGGCAAATACTGTGCCAGGTATGCTATTGCAACTCCCTTTGATATTGTTGAGGCAGCACCTTGACCTATGGCTACTTTGGCCCAACAGGCTGAGTTATATGATCTTACACTGGCTTGTACTTTAGCCAAGGGCAAAACTGAAAACATCTGATAGTAGATATGCTTTCAAAGTTGCTCACGATTTTGGAATTTTGTGGAAGCCACATGGCTTTCCTAATTCCAGCAGAAACAAAATTAAAAATGGCCCCTTTGTTCAGGAATTATTGGATGACCTACTAATTTAGCTATTATTAAGATCCTGGGTAATTCTAAACTTCACTCCCTGGAAGCTAAAGGTAAACATCTTGCTGACATTTCCACAAGGAATGCAACTATTAAACGAACCAACAAGCAACTAAACCTCTGTCATGGTCCAAAGGAATATTTCTTCAAATAATAACTTAGAAAAATTGACTAGAGAAGCCCAAAAATTGGCCTCAGAAAAGCAAAAACAAGATTGGGAATTCAACAATTATTGGTTTGATAAAAAGAAAAAGCTATGATGTGGACCAAATAACAACCCAGTCCTACTGGAGACTCTAAAATTCCCACTCCTAATCACCGTACATGCATTAAACCATTGGTCAACTCACAAAATGATGACATTCAGGAAGCAATATTGGTGGGGAATTAACAAGGTTGCAAAACGTTCCTACCTCACTTGTCCCATTTGTTTAAAATAAAATCCAAGGAAGCCTGTTCATACTGCTCCTGGACATTTTAAACTGCCTAAGGAACCATTCAAGGTTTGACAAATGGATTTCATACAACTTCCCCCGTCTCATGGATAAAAATACATTTTAGTCATGATCTGTATGTTTTCTTGCTGAACTGAAACCTTCCCTAGCAGAGAGGCTATTGTCTCTTCTGTGGCTAAAGTTCTTTTGGAAAGGATTATCTCTACCTGGGAAACTCCTCTCCAGCTTCATAGTGATCAAGGAACCCATTTTACTGATGAGGTACTTCAACAAGTCTGCACTGTTTGGCCAGTTTTACAACACTTTCAGTGTGCTTACCACCCTCGATTTTCTGGCTTAGTCGAACACACTAACAGCATTATTAAGATTCAACTGGCTAAGCTTCTGGAAATCCTCCCAAAAACTTGGCTAAAGTCATTGCTGTTGGTTCTTTTAAATCTCAGATCCACCACTTTTGGACCTCTAAACTCTCATCCTTTGAGATAGCCACAGGATGCTCAATGAACTTGGCTCATGCATCTTTTGATCCACAGTTCATAAAAGGAGATATACTCCAATACTGCAAAGGCCTAATTACTTCTATTAAAAATAATCATGTTTTGGTACAGCATCTTTTCACAGTGAGCTCCAGGGAGACGAAGAGCTTAAGCATCACATTTTGCAACCTGGAGATTTCATCTATTAGAAAAGACACCTCCAGAATGACTCTCTTCAACCTTGTTGAAAAGTCCCCATTCAGGTACTGTTAAATAACCCTTGCACCATAAAATTCCAGGGGATAGACTTGAATTCGCAGGACATACCTAAAGAAAGCACCAAACTCTGACTGGGACTGCACATCATGTGGTGACCTGAAAGTAAAGATTTCCCAGGATTGAAGCAGACAACATCTGATGAGGAAGCTTACGCAAGATGTCAGAGCAAATCTGTTGGAATTTTGTCTGCCAAACCTTTGATGATAACATAACGCTTCTGATGATCTCCAATATGTATGATCTTGATAACATATGGACTTTGGAAAAGATAAATGCCTGAGAGTTCTCTCTCCTCCTCCTCCTTGTTACCCGAATGTGACCTCAGTAGGTTTCCAATCTCTGCACTTTCCCTCTGATGTGGGACATGACATCCAGTTAAGGTTCTTCCTGGCATGGAGGGACAAAATGCTGCTGAAACTGGAAAACCCAGACTCTTGATCAGCGATGCCTTCAGAGAAAGATCTTGAGCAAAAGGGCAAAGGGTAGAAATTAATAAAGAGAAAACTCATTAAAATGGAGTCAGGAGGCCAAAGGGGGAGCTCTCATGCCCTAAATGATGGCAGAGCCCAATAGGGAGATGACTGCTTCCTTTCTTCACCAGCAAGAAGCTCAGCCAATGAGAGACTCTCACAACTTAGCCAATGAAAAGCTGCTACACCAGACTCCCAGTCTCTGCCAAGGGACTCTGTTTACAATAGCCCTCCAAACATCCTTTTCCTTTCTATAAAAGAGTTTCTCCTCCCTTGTTGTTGGGGACTTGCATGTGGCTTACCATAGTTGCAGACCTCAAATTGCAATTATTTGCTGATCCTGAGTAAATCCATTTTGGCTGGAGAAATAACTGATTGCCTATTTGTTTAAGGTCCACACCACGTATCCAAGAAGTTCAATTAACTCTATCAGGACAAACTTAAAGAGATCCAAACCAAGACATAGTATAGTCATAGCATCAAAACCAAATATATGGCACTACACTGTAGAAGCTACAATACTGGCAATTTTCCAGTTCTTGGGTTGAGTGGTGGCTTCAGAAATGTGAAAGAGAAAAAGAAAGGGAAGGGAAGAGAAAGAAGAGGGACCAGCATGGGTTACTTAGGAGTGTTGTGAACCAAGGGTTTTGATGGGTCTGTGCATCTGTGGCCCATTTTTAAAAATATTTTAATGCTTTCTTTTTTTTAGCTGCCTGGCATTCTCTCTAGACGAGAACAGGTCAGAACTGATGGAGTGTAAGTTTCCAAAGTGAAGAGAAGTAAACGGAGAAGGCGAGAACGAAGTTGGTGAAAGTAGTTTGGGGTATAAAGATTTCGAGGCCCCTGAGGGACATTCAGGCAGCGGTGTCCAATAGACAGTTGACAAAGAGGGTCTGAGGTCCGGGGAGGCAACAGCCTGGAGAAGAAATCTGGGAATCATCTGTGCTTGGAGGGAAATGAACAGAGATCACCCAGGAGAGAGGAAGCTCAGGAACACCGCCACTCAAGGTGGCAGCGCAGCTTCCTAGTGGGCACCACCACCTGGGCCCTGGAGTTAGGCCAAGCCGGTCTTGAAAGCGGGCTGTGGGGCTCAGTTGCTGAGCGCTCTTGGTCAAGTCAGGTACCCTTCCTGTGATCAGCTGTCACACCCAGGGATCATGAGCATCTCAGAGGGATGCTGCGCAAGGACCTGAGATGAGCAGGTAAAGTACCTGCGATAAGGAAGTCGCCTCCCTCCTGCTCTCTCGGTGACTCCCTCTTGGCCACCCGCACCCCCCACCCCCCCGCCACGGTCCACAGCTGCCGGTCCCTCGGGGATGGGGTGGGGGGGGCGGGGCGGGGGCCGAGCCGGGTGACGCGGCGCTCACGTGACCGGCCGGGCGCCGACGTGGGCAGCAGCCCGCGCACCCGCCCGCCGCCCTGCGGTCCCGTCGCCGGCGCCAAACCGGCTCCCGGAGCTGCCCGGGCGGCGGGCGAGGGGCGAGCGGGCTTCGGCGAGCCCGAGGCGGTCCCGGGCCCGCAGGTCAGTGTGGAGGTGGGCGCTGCCGGCAGCCAGGGGCAGGGCTGGAGGTGGGTGGGAGTAGGATCCGGGAGCAGCGGGGAGGGGCCGACGAAGGGGTCCAGGAGATGGGTGAGGAGGGGGACGGGGCGCGGGCAGTGGGGAGGGAGGGTCGACCCCGCAGCGGGCCCCGCCGCCTTCTCCTCAACGCCCCTCCTCTGCGCCCTCCATCTATTTTCGAGCCTGCGATGGGGAGGGGAGGGGGCGCCCCCGCAGTGCGACAGTGAAACGTAGACACGTTCTGCCAATAACCCCTCTCACACTCTTCGCCTATGAGGAAATAGCGACCTCCGCGAAAAGCGCGGGGGGTGGGGGCGGGTTGCCTGCAGGGGAGGGGGACACAGAGACCCAAGCAGTTTGGAAAGCATCCTGGTCTGGCGCCCGAGGCCTGAAAGGTAATGGCGGCTGGGATGCAGGGGAAATAGGAGAGGGAAACGTTGGATGATGAGGGCTCGGACTCAGAAAAGAAACCTCAGTGCCCTGAGCGTGCAGCCCCTGCCCCTGTCTGCTCTCTGTCTGCAGGTCTTCCTGTCTGTTCCCAGCACTCTGCTAGGCTAGAAAAGGAGGAAGCTGTCCAGAATCCCTGCAGGTCAGTGAAAGCGGGGAGGGGCCCCAGACGGGGACCCGGGGGAGGCGGGTGGAGGGCATGGCCTGGGCAGAATTTGAGGGCCCCACTCGCATCCCACCACCACACATATAATAGACACGCACGCCGCCACACTGAAGGATGGTGCAGAAGGTGGTAGGGCCTGCCAGGGAAAGGGTTGGCTCTGGTGTGTGGGAGGAGTGATGGGGGTAAAGGGGTGGGCAGGAGGCACACTTGGAGGCCGAGGCTGGTCAGGGGAACCCTGACAGGGGACGAGATGCAAGTACTATCCAGACCTGCATTCCACCCCCAAGCCCTCAGTCTCCCTTGTCTCCTATTCCCCTCACCCCCAGGACAGGAAAAGGAGAGGAAATCTCAACATGGAAAAACTCTGCAATGAAAATGAAGGAAAGCTGGAAAGTGAAGGAAAGACACAAGATGAAGTAGAGCCTGAAGATGAAGAAAAGTCAGATGAGGAAGGAAAACCAGAAGTAGAGGGGCAGCCAGGGCACCAGGGAAAGCTCCAGAATGAGGGACAGCCAGATGATGAGGCACAACCAGAAGATGAGGGAAAGCAGGACAAGCAGGGCCAGTCCGAAGATGAGGGAAAACCACAGGGCGGCGAGGGCAAGCGAGAATCCCAGGCAAAGCCAGAGAGCGAGCGGCGGGCTGCCGAAAAGCGCCCGGCTGAAGATTATGTGCCCCGGAAAGCAAAAAGGAAAACCGACAGGGGGACGGACGACTCCCCCAAGGACTATCAGGAGGACCTACAGGAAAGGCATTTGGGCAGTGAGGAGATGATGAGAGAATGTGGAGATATGTCAAGGGCTCAGGAAGAGCTAAGGAAAAAGCAGAAAATGGGTGGTTTTCATTGGATGCAAAGAGATGTACAGGATCCATTCGCCCCAAGGGGTCAACGAGGTGTCAGGGGAGTGAGGGGCGGAGGTCGGGGCCAAAGGGGTTTACATGATATCCCCTATCTTTAATGCCTGTGGCCTTGATTCTGATTTCTCTGATGGGAATATTGCCAACCCTGCTTTCCCTGGCAGGCATTTGCCAGGCTATGTGCTTTAACCTTAAGCTGATACTTTGCTTTAGGTGTCACTCTTGTTACCAGCAGCCTTTTGATCCAACTACAGTGCTCTGTCAGTAAGGGATTTTCACCCATGTGCATGGAAGAGATGTTCGTGGTACATTGTAAAATAACAATAAAGAAAAAACAGTTTTCAGAACCGCATACACAGCATCAGCCCATTTTTGTAAAAATATAAATAAGTTGGCATAATGCATTTGTGCATAGAGAAAACTCTGACAGTGTGTGCACTAAAAAGTAGGCAATGGTTTTTTTCTGCATAGTAGCCAAAAATATGTCTTGTCTGTGGTCAAAAATGAGTCCAATCACCTGATGGTTAGGTGCCCCCATGCCATTCCTCTACGAGTGTGCATCCCCATGCCTTCCCCTCGTTCTAACCGTGTCAGTGGGCACTGCCACCCCTTCTCCTGGATCCTCTACTGTCCTGTGGCTCCCACCACGTGTGATTCTTTTTCTTTTCTCACTCATCTCCACTTTTCCCTAAAAGATATATGGATTATGTAGGTTATAATAAATAAATGACTAAAACCAGAAAACAATACATAAGAGACTAAACTCTTCAGGGAGCTTATGAGGGCAATGAAGACACTTAAAATTCCTGTTGTCAAAATGTAGAATGATAAGTAAAACTTGCATTATCTCTTGGACTCATAGCTAGAGGAATCAACCTAGCAGTTATAACAGACCCGCTGCTATAAGGGTCAGTGTTGTCATCTGTGAAATGGAGATAATACTTTCTTCATGAGACTGCTTAGTGGATCAGATGAGGTACTGAATATGTCAGTTGTGTTGTGACCTGGCCCACACCAGATACTTGTGTGTGTGTGTGGGGGGGTCCCCACATCAATCCCATGCAGTAGCAGGTAAGTGGATGGAATCAGACACTTAGAGCAGGACTGAGGGAGCTCTCACATGTGCCCAGGAACAAGCCCAGGCACCTGAGAGATGGATGCTACTCTCTCCTGGATACTGCCATGTCCACTTGGCACTGTGCCCCTTCTCCTAGCTCCTGTACTCGTTACTGATACTGTCTAATGAGCTGGAGGCGTTAAGGTGCCAAAGCCCTATCAATTTCTCTGGAGCCAATGCCCACCCATACTTAACCCCTATAAAAGTGTGGATAAAGCCCTCTCCCCACTTGAGAGTTACAGTTACTCAATTATCTGTATCTGTCCACTACTACTTGGGACTCTAATTAATTCAGACTTTTTTTAAGCAAAATGATCATTTTTGTGTATTTTGTTTGTTTGTGTGTTTTTGTGTACATAAATATCTTTCTCACCAAATTCAGATATTGTGGGTTAGATCAGGAAAAAAAAATCTGCATGATAGAGGCTGTGCTATCCTCACAGTTTAGTATCTAATCTTCAGACTCTTTTTCCTAGGTTGAGTTCTCTCCCAGGAAACTGTTGTCAGGCCCCACGTTATCGGTTCAGTGGATCCATCAACATATTTGGTTTTTAGATCCTTATTAGTGAACATGTGCATGGACCAGCTGCATCAGCATCACCTAAGACCTAATTAGAAATTCAGAATATCAGGCTCTACCTTGGACCTACTGAGTTAGAATCTTCATTTTAACAAGATCTCCAGATGATTTCTATGCACATTGAAGCTTAAGAAGCACTGGCTCACAAGGAGACTTTTCAGGCTCCCCACCCCCACCTTCACATGAAATATGTGCCTAGAAGGATAGATATATGTACTATATAAGATACACATCACAGATTATTAAACAGACCCATGTTTGTCAAACCACAGTGATGCCTCCTCTCCATGCATTAATAGATCTGGCATTAATTCAGTGGGTCAAGATTTGCAATTTTTTAATAAAATAAAGTAGAGTCAAATAAAAATATCAAATTGCATTGCAGGTAGCTAAGGTGAGTACTGTTTGGTGAAATTTGTGTTTCAGTTATGTATGTGTGTATGCGTATGCACCATCAATTGTAATGAAAAATATATTTCTGACTGTGAGCTGTGGTTTAAAACATTGAGAAACACTGCATTGGACTCTTTGCATCTCAAAACATATCCAGTCTATTGCATACTTGTATCCCTAGTGCCCAGTACAGTACCTGACAAATAGTAGGTACTTAATGAAAGTGTAAATAATAATGACTAATTCCCAGGAACCCCAAGTTTTTCTCCACGTTTAGTCCCTGTCTACATAAATAACCTTGGATGAATAACTTCAATTGTCTAACAGGGTTTACTTACAATTCCAAAAACATCGGGGACTTACGGGCCTCACAGGCTGGATAGGGCCTACTACAATTCACAGACAGAGCTGTCGTTAGTGAAAAAATATGCACTCAGCAGCACCAAGGAGAGCTCCTAGGCTGGAGGGAATGGAACTTCTCAACCCTGGGAAGACAGAGTCTGCAAAGTAAAACTACACAACTGTGGAATCTGTGTGTAAAGGGACCCAGTGGAGAGCTTTGGGTATGCCACAGGAGCACAGACTCATAAAGGAACAGAGTATGCCTGCCAGGGTGGGAGGCCAGGGGTGAGGGGCTGTCTTGGAGGGATAGCAGTTGAGCTACCTGCAGATGATCTTTCTCCACTTAGTCTGTGGGAAGCAAGGCCTTGGATGTTAGAGACAACATATATCATATTGGTTTTGTGCTTGAACTCCATATGGTTTCTAGTTTTGAGTGGTACCCAAAGCAAGAAAAAGATCTACTTTTATAGGCTATAGAGCAATCTTCTCTGACACTTCATCCTCGTGATCCTACAGTCCCAGCTGTATTGTATTCCTGCTAGACAAAGTCTATGAAGCTTTAGAAAGTCTCAATAGTAGAATTAGAATACACACCCATAAAGTTTTAGAGCAAAGCCAGGCCCTTTTCTCTTGGCTACTAGTCTCCATTTGAGAAGCTGCTTCTAGCTTGCTACCAGACCCTGGGAGAGACTTAACACCTGGCCATGAGATATTAATTTTCTGCACAAATGAGACACCCATTATGAACTTGTTTCTGTCTACTCTGTTGAATAATAAAGTTTGGTGTGAGCACCAGCTTCCCACCATGAATTGCAAATGGATTTAAAAGTCTGGGCCTGAGTAAGTCAAGAAGGCACAAGTAAATTACATGATACCTACTTCTGCTATTTCCTTGTCTCTCTCTCAACCAACATATATGGCCTCACAGGGAGTTCCTCATGACCAGTTAACAAAAGAAGGATAAAACAATGGTCCAGTCATGGATGTATCTTCTTGGTATGTTGATAGTAGCTGCAAGTGGATGTCTGCTGCACTATAATAGTGCCATAAAAGAATGATTCAGACAAACAATGGGAAAGAGATATACTACCAGTGGGCAGAATTTTGTGTGGCTCATATGATTGTCCTCTTTGTTTACAACCCATCATGGCTGTAAGTATGGATCTACTCTGGCCCATATACAATGATTAAAAGATTGGTCAGGGACTTGAAGAGAATTAAATCAGAAAATTAATGATCAGGAAGTCTGAGGAATAGGTTTGTAGATGGACCACTTATAAAGGGCACAGATAAGGCAGATGTTTGTGTCCCATGATATAACATTTACTATTGCACAACAAATTACCACACACTTAACAGCTTAACAAAACACTCATTTATTAGCTCACACCTCTGTTGGTCAGAAGTCTGGCACAGCATGATTTTGTCCTCTGCTTAGGGTCTCACAAGGCTGAAATCAAGATGTTAGCCAGATATCTCATCTGGAAGCTCTGGGGAAAAAATTTGCTTCTAAGCTCATTTAGGTTGTTTTCATAATTCGGCTCCTTGTAAACGCAGGACTGTGGTCCCACATTTATTTTGCTGGCAGTCAGCTTGGCTGTTTTCAGCTCATAGAGGCTATTTGCTTTCTTTACCACGAGGCTCACTCCATCTTCAATAGTATGTTGACTCTTTCTCATGCTTCTAATATCTGACCTCTCTGTCTCTGACTCCAGACCCCTTATTTAAAGATATGATGTGATTAGGTCAGGCCCACAAAGACAATCTTCCTATGTTAAAGTCAACTGATTTGAGACCCTAATTACATCTGCAAAATGGCTTCACAGAAACACATGGATTAGAGCTTGATTGAATAATTGGAAGAAGGTATGTATTTACCATTGGCTGGTAATTTGGCAGCCCATCTTAAAATTCTGTCTACTGTAGTCCGCCTTCTGGTCCCCAAAGATTCATGTCCTTCTCAAATGCAAAACACATTCACCTTCTCCCAAGTTTCCCAAGAATCTCATCCCATTACAGCATTAGATCAAAAGTCAAAATCTCATCATCTAAACCAGATGTGGATGAGGATCCTGGGCATAATCCATTAAGTACAGTTTCTGAAGATATTCCTCTTCATTTGTAGATCTGTGAAACTAAAGACACAAATTCTGTGCCCACAAAATTCCCAACATGTGTTGATGGGACACGCACGGGATAATTGTTACAGACAAAGATGGGTAAAATGGAAGACAAAAAGGAGTCACTAGCCCAAAGCAGCTAGACTTCTGTTATCAGGTCTCAAGGCCTAGGAATGATCCTCTGTGGCTCTCTGTTTCACCCTCTGTGTGCTTGGCTCTGTCCTCTGGCCTCTCAGCTCTGTATTCTGATCTCTTGGTTCTGTCCTCTGATTCAGCCTTTCTTTTTCATTAAAGGTAGCACGTGTTCCCAGTTAAGTAGTTTTATCAGGCTGCTTCCCACCACAAGAATTTTGGGGCCTTGACATCCTCGTTTCATTTTGTACTCTTTCCATCTTTTTCATTCCAAGCTGACAATGTTTCTGCTGATATAATTTTCTTAAGAATCTTGTGAGTCTTGAATAAACTGCACTGAGTTTTACTCCATTGGAGAAAATCTATACTCACAAATACTTCTGAGATCATTTTTCTCTTCTTTGGCTCCTGCTGAGGTGGCTGACATTTAGCTCCCAAAGGGGTGCACATTCCTTGCCACATGATGCCCTACATCATTAAGCCACCAGTGTCACATTAAATCCTTCTTGTGCTTCAAATCTCTGAGTTCTCTATCTCTGACAACCAGACCCTTAAACTTCCTAGAGGCTGTCTGGTTTGGTTGAGAGAATGTGTGAATTATACTTTTTCTCTCTCAAAATAATCTGTTGGATAAGACAATCTATCTGCAGGTATCAGTCACCATGTGTCTTCAGTCATCCTGATGCTTGTTCAGTAAGCCCATACACTATGTGGTCATGGTGATAGAGTTTGATACTATGACTGGGCTCTACAACATAGACTTCCTGTTACTAAGGCTGATCTGGCTACTGCCACTGCCAGGTGTCTGAAACTCCCATAGCAGAGGACAATGCTGAGCCATATATGAGGCACCATTCCCTGGGGCAACCAGCTAGCTGCATAGTGGTAAATTGATTACATTGGAGCCCTTATTTCATAAAGGAGGTAGAACATTTTTCCTCATGGTAATAGATATGTATATCAGAAAAAGAATTGCCTTTCCTGTTCACAGCATTTCTACCAGCAGAAGCATGTCTTAGTCACCTAAATGGTGCCACACACAAAACCACCAAAATCATATTAAACAAAGGAATTTATTTTGCTATAAAAGATAAAAAGCAATGGGCTCAATCTCTCAGAATTTATTAATCTCTGACTTCTCTTATTGTGAAGATTTGGTAGGAATTCCTCTTTAAATGTTTGGTGGAATTCAAGGGTGAAGCCATCTGGACCTCAGCTTTTATTTGTGGGTAGGTTTTCAAATTGCTAATTCAATCTCTTCACTTGTTATAGGACTATTCATATTATCTATTTCTTTTTGAGTCAGTTTTGGTAGCTTGTGTCCTTCTAGGAATTTTTCTAATTAATTTAAATTTTCTAATTTGTTGGCATACAATTGTTCTTAGTATTGCATTGTATTCCTTTTTATTTCTGTAAGGTTGGTAGTAATGTCCCCTCTTTCACTTCTGATTCTAGTTATTCAAGTCTTCTCTCTTTTCTTGGTCAACCTAGTTAAAGGTTTGTCAATTTTGTTGATCTTTTCAAAGAACCAGCTTTTGGTTTTGCTGATTTTCTCTATTGTTTTTTTATGTTCCATTTCATTAATTTCCACTCTAATCTTTATTTCCTTCCTCTGCTTACTTCAGGTTTAATTTGCTCTTCTTTTTGCAGTGTTGTAAGGTGGAAGGATAGGTTATTGATTTGAGATCTTTCTTCTTTAGCTTGATCCCACAAGTGTTGGTATGTTGTGATTTCTCTTTTGATCTCTTCTTTGACCCCATGGTTATTTGAGTGTGGTGGTTAATTTTCACATATTTGTGAGTTTCCCAATTTTTTTCCTTCTTCTATAGATTCCTAATTTCACTCCATTATGGTTGGAGAACATACTTTGTATTATTTTTATCCTTTAAATTTATTGAGGTTTGTTTTATGGTATAGCATATCTTCTATCCTGGAAAATGTTCCAGGTGCACTTGAAAAGAATGTAAACTGTAGTTGTTGGAAGGACTGTTCTATAGATATCTGTTAGGTCTGGCTGTTTCATAGAGTGATTCAAGTGTTCTATTTCCTTTCTGATGTTCTGTTTAATTTTTCTACCCATTATTGCAAATGCAGTATTTAAGTCTCAAGCTATTATTTTTGAATTGTCTACTTTTATGTCAGTTGTTGCTTCACACATTTTGGTGATCTATTATTAAGTACATATATGTTTATAAATTGCTATATCTTCATGATAGGTTGACCCTTTTAGCATTATACAATGTCCCTCTTTACCTCCAGTAAAAATTTTTGTATTAAAGTCACTTTTATCTGATATTAGTATAGCCACTCCAGCTTTCTTGTGGTTGCTATTTGGATGATATATCTTTTTACTTTCAATCTATTTGTGTCTTTGAATCTAAAGTGTGTCTCCTGTAGACAACATATAGTTGAATGTTTTTTTTTTCCAGTTTTACAATGTCTGCCTTTTGATTGGATTGTTTAACCCACTCATATTTAATGCCATTGTTGACATAGCTGGGGTTACTTCTGCCATTTTACTTTTTATTTTCTATTATCACGTCTTTTTGTTGCTCTGTTCCTCCTTCACTGCTTTATTTTGCATTACATGATTATTTTTAAATGTAGCATACTTTAATACTTTTTACCATATATATTTTTTAAGATTGGTACCTGAGCTAACAGCTGTTACCAATCTTCTTTTTTTCTTCTTCTTCTCCCCAAAGCCCCCAAGTACATAGTTATATATTCTAGTTGTAGGTCCTTCTGGTTGTGCTATGTGGAACACCACCTCAGTATGGCTTGATGAGTGGTGCCATGTCAGCGCCCAGGATCTGAACCAGCGAAACCCTGGGCTGCCAAAGTGGAGCGTGCGAACCCAACCACTTGGCCATGGGGCTGGCCCTCTACCATATTTTTTAGTTATGTTTTTAGTGTTTGCTCTAAGGCTTACCATATATCTTAACATATCATAATCAACTTCAGAGTCATACCAGCTTAATTCCAGTGATATATAAAAAGGTTACTGCTTTATAGCTCTATTCCCGTATCCCCTCTTTTGTGCTATTATTGTTATATTTTACATCTGTTAATGTTGCAAAGCCAATAATACATTGTTATAATTAGTACTTTACCATCTGTAGTCATTTCCTTAGCCCATTATAGCTTTGCTCACATTTACCACCTGTGTACTCTTATTGGCAAATATATTACACATATATTAAATTTCTATGTGTTGCAGTCCAAACAATACATTCTCTCTCTCCTCTCTGATACTCTTATTACACATAATGTTTGTGTCCACAATGGTGTGCTACTTTTCTCTGGAGCTCTGTTCGTTTTCTTCATCTTGTTTTTCTCTGTTGTTCAGCTTGCATAATCTCTATTGATCTGTCTTCAAGTTTGCTAGTTCTTTTTCTGCCAGTTCAAATTTACTGTTGAGCCCCTCTAGTGAATTTTTTACTTCATTTATTGTAATTTTCATCTCCAGAATTCTGTTTGGTTCTTTTAAAAATAATTTCTATCTCTTATTGATATTCTCTTTGGATATAACATTGTCATCATACCTTCCTATACATTTTAAATTATGCTTTCCTTTAGTTCTGCAGAAAAAAAAATATATATACTACTTTGAAATATTTTTTTCTATTAGATCTGATATCTGGCCACTCTCACAGACAGTTTCTGTCACCTGCTTTTTTCCCAGTGTATGCGTCATACTTCCCTGTTTCTTTGAATGTCACATAATTTTTGCTGATAACTAGACATTTTAGACAATATATTGTAGCAACTCTGGATACTCCTCCCATGGTTTGTTATTGTTATTTGCTTGTTTATTTGTTTAGTGACTGGCTGGAGTCTACCTACCCACCCCCACACACACGCAGTGTTAAGCTTCTGATGGTTCAACTTTGGGTATCAACACAGTCATTTGGGAATCACAGTAGTACTGGTAGAGCTTTCTTCCACTCTTTTCCTGGCCATATCCAGCTCTTTTCCACCAATTGCCAGCTGATTGCTCTACTGTTTTCAATAGTGCCCTGGGGCATAAATTTTTCTGTAAACTAATCTAATCAAATTGTGGCTCCTTCAAAGGGATAATTTCTGAGATCAGTGTTTGATCTTTGTTCTGACTTTCAGAGGGCTCCTCTTGCTGTCTTATTCTCCAATTCTCTCCTGCAAACCCGCCAGTCTGCAGTCTAGGCTATATATTCATTAGATCCATGAATATTCTCCCAATTTCCTTTCACCACAAGAGTCACTCATTTTGAGAGTGCCCTTAGTCTTAAGATTCTTCATGCTCTGTTGCAGATAAAGTCAGTTCTTTTGGGAAGAGATAAGGAGCTATTTTATGACTTCCTATCCCTCTGGTAAAAATCTCTGAGCAAAAGCTCTGGAACCGGGTGTGGGGACAATGGAAAGCTTCTTTCTGAATATCACCCCTGTTGTATGATCTGAGCTCTCAGTGGAGTGGGGCAGCAGCCTGAGGTCCTCTCAGCTCACCTTTCCTGGCATAGTACCACTGTCTCACAAGCTGGGGCAAGGGAAACTGGGGCCGCAGTATTCTCAGCACGTCATGCCTAAGATAGATTCTTTGTTCCACCAGGTGGGGGTTGGGCAGAAGAAGGTAGCCCACCCCTCAAGTGAATTCATCCAGGACTTAGTCTGGGCAACAGGCAGCTGGGATAAGGATAAGAAATGAAGTCCCATTTCTCTTGTGAAGAAAGTCCTCTGACTGGGAGCTGGAGGAGAGAGAGCATTGTGATTTGGGCTGCAGCAATCTGGAATGGACTATTCACCTCACTGAGCTTCAAAAGTGGGGAGGGAGCAGTCTTGGTTCAAATATTACAGGCTTTCACCTTTCTTACTGAATTTTTGTAGATTTTCTTGAACAGATGTTTCTTCCTGTGCTGTTTGTCCTTAGGATCATTTCCAAAGGCCTTTAATGGTTGTTATTGGTTTTTTAAATATAATTTCACCACTTTCACTGGGATCAGGTCAGTGGGGTTCCTCATACTGCCAAGCCAGGAGTCAATCTTCCATTATTTCTTCATAGGGTTTCTTCCCCGTTCTCTCTCTTCTCTTCTTCTGGGACTTTGATTACACATATATTAGATTTTTCTTTCATCATGTCCCATTAGTCTTTCACAGTTTTTTCTGTATTGTTTATCCTTTTGCCTCTCTGTACCTCAGTCTCAAGATTTAGTACCTCCCAGAAGGTCTTGGTATTTCCCTTTCCCTAGTGCACAGTCACACTGAAAAGTGTCTGCAGCTCCCACTGGGAAATGTTTGATGGAAGATTCATAATATACACCAGTGGCTGCAGGGTCCTACCTTAGAGGTACCCTGCCTTCCCCTTGATTGGGTAATAAGTTGAGAAACCCCACTACAGTAACTGAAATTAGGCTTTCCAGCAGACATAGAATTTTTTTTCTGCCTGAATATGTTGGGCAGCATCCTATAGGCTGCCCAATTATTTCATTTTTAGGAATACTCTGATTAGCCATCCCCACAGATCACTGTAGGTCAAACATCATCTAATTGCCATTTCATCCCTGTGGCTTATTTGGTAGTTGCACTCACCTTGTCTCACATGATTAAGCACTGTCAACTGACCTCCACCACTCTAGGATCCCTTCATTCACATTAAGATCAAGTAACCCAATTTCACTGCAGCACTCTCCACTATCATCTCCAGCCTACAGAGCACAGGCCCACAGAAATCTTCAAGGATGCTGGTGACCCTCTCACCAATGCATTTCTCAATGCCTTGGAGCATGTCTGCACAAATGCCTCTATCCAATATATCAGGGTTCCACTCCTTCCCTACTAGTGTCCTTACCTTATTGTAAAAGCCATAGCAGGTGGAGAATTTAATTGGCAGTGGAACTCTGTGACACTATAAGAACCTGGGGTTGCTCCTCAGCTTCACCTCCCCTACGATGAGGGACTCCTTCAAACATGCCATGCAGACTTCTTGGTGCTATACATGTGTTTTCTCTTGTATTCTTATCACTTTCAATTTCTTCTTTTTCCTGTGCATACTCTTTAGGACCATCAGATGAACACAGGTGCCTCCACAAAATTTTGGATAATTATTTTTGACACGGTGCTTAAATGATACAGTGACTTGATTTCCCAAAACTCTGGATTCCACCTGTACTTCATTCCACACCACCAGTGGTGTTAATTTGAGGAAATGTGATACCACTACCTGCCATATACCAGTGAACCTCTCCTAACACCTGCTCCCCACTCTCCTGACCCCCATTGTAAGGAGGTTATTTTTTCCTCTTCAAATGAGCAACCCAATTCCTGGGGTAACTTCTGGAATCTATTACTATGTCTGAGAAGTACATGGCAGGAAAGAGGGAGTACATTCACATTAGGAAATGTGAGAATTTCTTGAATACAAGGACAATATACAAAGGTGTGGGACAGATATTGGAAAACCACAAGGGATAATGCAATACTCCATGGCTAGGAAAGGTAGGATTATCAGCCCTAGGCCTGAGGGACAAAAGGAAAGAGGGGTTACTGAAAGCCGGAGATAAAGAGCCTATGTAGAGAAGGCTACCTTCTAGGAACCTTTGTAGAAGAGACACAGTCTTTTAGTGACATTGCAGAGAACAAGCTGGGAGGAAAATTTTCTGACCACATTGTCCACTGCTGGCTCCCAAAGGACAAGGGAGCCCTTTAAGGTAGTCCATACACGCCAGACTCCCCAGGATACAGTTAGAGTGGAGGAGGGTGAAGTGTGAATCCAGATGAGAAGATGGAGAGATCTCCAGCAAACAGGTGAGGGCCACGTTAGTAGTACTCACTGGGAACCGTGCCTGCAGTGAGAAAGGATACCCATATTTCAGCTTTATTCACATTGTAAGGAGGAGGATAAAAGGCATATTGTTCATAAAAGGTTAATTCCAGCAGGACTTGGATTTCCCTGAGCTGTTCTACTGAAATAAGAAATGCACCTGTGTGGCACTGACCAATGGTAAAGGCATGAAACACACTAAGAGTGTTGTTTTATAACCATGGGTTTGAGGAGTGTGGGGTGCTTTGTACCAGTTTGTCAGCTTTATTGGTAACAAGGTTGATCATTTGCACCTGATCTTGGGGAACCTCCCCACCAAGAGCTCTGCTGTTGAAGCTGGCTATGTAACAAGGATATGCTTACATAAACAGCTGCGTACAAGAATCCTGGGCTGAGATTCCATTTTGTGCTCTTTGGTTCTGAGGTATACTGTGCACACATCAGTGGTTTCTGATCTAAAAGAAGAAGTGCTTATTGCCAGGGCTTTTATAGAGAGGGACAACAACTGAAGCTCACACCTGGCTACTCCAGACCCCCTCGCTATGACAGCTTTTGGCTGTGATGCATATCCTTAATGCTGTTGCTATATTGCATCCTTTTTTTCCTGCCCTAAACTATGAATTTGCAAGCATTGACACTTGAGGTTTAGCAATGGAACTGTTTAGCTGCCATACTTATCATAGCATCTGGAGAAGGAAATACACCATACTATGAGATGCCTTCCATTTGCCTTTGTTTATAGCCACGATTTGCTCTAAAGACTTTCAGATTCTCTTCATTAGACATACTAACCCTTGTCTTTATGAATTCTTACTCCCAAACTTTGTTTTATACTATAGAAAGGCCTTCCCCTCCCCCCCCCCAAAAAGAGACATTGCACTCTTTTCTTCTGCTTATCTTATGGTGGTTTACGCTTAATGTGACTGATATCATAATGAATATATAAATCAGTGGACATTAGCCTTTAGCATGAATCAGAATCACCTAGGAAGCTTGCTAAAAATGGAGATTCTAAAGGTCCACTCAGTGGATTTGAAGGAGGGTAAGGAGTTCACATTTTCAACAAAGTCCTCTGGTGATTCTGACATGTGGTAGATTAGCACACTTTAAAAACACACATGAATAAAATGAGATAGGGCTAAATTTGTGGTACAAACCCTTCTACATGGTATTTCATTTGGAACTGCAATTCCAAACCCTGCTAGAGAAGTAGAGTCCACAGTTATTTATCTAGACTGGGATTGATCTGGGGCAAGAACATCTAACTCAGCAATTATAATTTAGAATATTTTTAAATAACCTATTACTTGTCAGGCACTGTGCTAGGCATTAGAAGTACCAGAATGGAAAGGTCAGACTGTGCTTTGCGAAGCAGAGTCCAATGTAGTATTTCCCAATGTTTTAAAAACTTCAGCCCACAATCAGAAATACAACCAGTTTTTCATCACAACTCAGGGTACACAACCATACATATATACATAACAGAAAGACAAATTTCACAAACAATACTCACCCTTCCTACCCACAATGTAGTCTGATATTTACTATTTGGCTCTAATCAATTCTATTCTACCCTACTTCATTAAAAAATTGTGGGTCTTGACTCACTGAATTTGTTTCAGGCTCTACTAACGCAGGGGGTGTGGAACTGAAGTTTGACAAACACAGGTCTATTTAATAATCTGTGATGTGTATCTTATGTAACACATATATTTATCCTTCTAGGCAAATATTTCATGTGAAAGTGGAAGTGAGGAGGCTAAGTATAGAGTCTCCTTATAAACCAGTGCTTCTCAAACTGTAATGTGCACAGAAATCACCTGCACATCTTGTTAAAATGAGGATTCTAATTCAGTAGGTCTGGGATGGGGACCTGAGAGTCTGCATTTCTAACTATCTATCAGATGATGCTGATGCAGTGGTCCGTGGACCACCATTTGAGTAGCGATGCTCTAAAGACCACAAGTGTGGGTAGGTGTGCTAACCTTGTAAGGTGGGTCCTGGAAGGAGTTTCCTAGGAGATAATTTCCTCTAAGGAAAGAGGAACAAGCAAACAAGGCACTGACAGAGGAGAAAAACAGTGTGTGCCACTCAAATTTTATCCCAGCCTCCCATATCTGAATCTGATGGAGAAATGTCTGCATGCAAGAACAAACTTTCAAAGCAACAAACATAAAGGATTGTTTTGCTAAAAAAATCTGAAATCCATTGGGGCGGAAGCATCACTGAGGTGTTACCCACTTGGGTAAGCATAACTCTAAGGAAAAAGTCTTTATCTTCACTTCTACAGGTGTCATAGGGTGAAGCAGGTTTGGGGCTCACTGGGGACTCCAGGGAAATCAATTGGGGTTTGTCACCCTGGAGACAGCAGCCCATCAGCTGCAGTGGGGGCCTTAATGGAGTGCAGGACTCCTGAGAAGGGACACAGTGCCCAGGAGACACAGCAGTACCTAGGGGAGGGTGGCACCCACCTTGCTTATTCCTAAGCACAGGTGAGATGTACCTTAACCCTCTTCCAAGTGTCTGATGGGGTCCTGGTCCTGCTAGAGTAGGGAAAAAGGTAGAAGCCAGCCCAACACAGCTCATGTATTCAGTACTTCATCTAATTCACTTGGCAATCCTGTGAGGCAAGTATTATCCCAATTTCATAGATGACAAGACTGTTCTTTACGGCAATGAATCTGTTATAACTGCCAGGTTTATTCCTCCAGATATGAGTCAAGAGGTAATGTGAGTTTTACATATCATTTTAAGTTCTGACAATAAGAATTTTAAGTGTCTCCACTGCCTTCATAAACTCACTGAACAGGTGTACAGTTTCCCTTTTTTATATTTTAGTATTTCCTTATGAGAAAAGTAATCTGTGTTCTTTAGGAAAAAATAAACAGATGAGCAGAAAGAAGACAAAGAAAATAAATCACCCACAGTCTCACAACTCCAAAAACCACTGTTAACCTTTTAGTGAATAAAACTATTTTTCCTGTGCATAGATGTACTACATAAATTTCTTTTTTTACAAAAGTGGACTGATTCTGTAGATGATTCTGTAAGCTGCTTTATTTTTCCAAGAATCATAACGTCTTTGCAATGCACAAGGGTGAAAATCCCCTACTGATAGAGCACTGTAGTTGGATCAAAAGGCTGCTGGTAACAAGAGTGACACCTTTAGCCTAAGGTTAAAGCACAGGGCCTGGCCCATGCAGGCCAGAGTACTACACAAAAGGAATGTCTTCGAAGCCCCTTTGTGGGGCCCTGCAACCACCCCTGAGTTCCCTTGGGCCCCTCGGGTGGAAGGGGTCCTGTAAGCTTTTTTGCATCCACATAAAGCCCCCCAATTTCTGTCTGGTTTTCTTCACCTCATCCTCCACCCTAGCCATCTCATCAAATTCTCTTATCATCTCCTCATTGCTCAAATGCATATCGTGTATGGCCTCCTTATATTCCTTGAGGCACTGAGCCAGCCCCTTGTTGGTTTTTCTCTTGGCTTTCCTGGGTACATCATCCCCAGCTGGGCGCTTTCCTGCAGCCCTTGGTTCGCTGGATGGCTTTTCTTCTTCTTTTGGCTTTCCCTCACTCACTAGTTTTCCTCCTTCTTTTGGCTTTCTCTGGCTCTCTGTCTTTCCTCCGCTCTCTGCTTTTCCTCCTTCTTTTGGCTTTGCCTCACTCTCTGGCTTCTCCTTATCCTTTAGTACTTCCTCGTCTTCTGTCTTTCCCTTGTGATCTGTCTGTCCCTCCTTTTCTAACTTCTCCTTGTCTTCCAGACTACAAGCTACTTCGGGCTTTCTCATATCCAGTGGCTGTTCTTTGTTTCCCATCTTTCCTTGGTTCTCAAGCATTTCTTCATTTTCAGTGCAGAGGTTTTCCATGTTGAGATTTCCCCTCCTTACCCTGCCCTGCGGGTGAGGGGGAGAGGAGACAAAGGAGACTGAGGGTGGAATGTGGGTCTGGATAGTACTTGCATCTCGTCCCCTGTCAGGGTTCCCCTGACCAGCCTCGGCCTCCAAGTGTGCCTCCTGCCCACCCCTTTACCCCCATCACTCCTCCCACACACCAGAGCCAACCCTTTCCCTGGCAGGCCCTACCACCTTCTGCACCATCCTTCAGTGTGGCGGCGTGCGTGTCTATTATATGTGTGGTGGTGGGATGCGAGTGGGGCCCTCAAATTCTGCCCAGGCCATGCCCTCCACCCGCCTCCCCCGGGTCCCCGTCTGGGGCCCCTCCCCGCTTTCACTGACCTGCAGGGATTCTGGACAGCTTCCTCCTTTTCTAGCCTAGCAGAGTGCTGGGAACAGACAGGAAGACCTGCAGACAGAGAGCAGACAGGGGCAGGGGCTGCACGCTCAGGGCACTGAGGTTTCTTTTCTGAGTCCGAGCCCTCATCATCCAACGTTTCCCTCTCCTATTTCCCCTGCATCCCAGCCGCCATTACCTTTCAGGCCTCGGGCGCCAGACCAGGATGCTTTCCAAACTGCTTGGGTCTCTGTGTCCCCCTCCCCTGCAGGCAACCCGCCCCCACCCCCCGCGCTTTTCGCGGAGGTCGCTATTTCCTCATAGGCGAAGAGTGTGAGAGGGGTTATTGGCAGAACGTGTCTACGTTTCACTGTCGCACTGCGGGGGCGCCCCCTCCCCTCCCCATCGCAGGCTCGAAAATAGATGGAGGGCGCAGAGGAGGGGCGTTGAGGAGAAGGCGGCGGGGCCCGCTGCGGGGTCGACCCTCCCTCCCCACTGCCCGCGCCCCGTCCCCCTCCTCACCCATCTCCTGGACCCCTTCGTCGGCCCCTCCCCGCTGCTCCCGGATCCTACTCCCACCCACCTCCAGCCCTGCCCCTGGCTGCCGGCAGCGCCCACCTCCACACTGACCTGCGGGCCCGGGACCGCCTCGGGCTCGCCGAAGCCCGCTCGCCCCTCGCCCGCCGCCCGGGCAGCTCCGGGAGCCGGTTTGGCGCCGGCGACGGGACCGCAGGGCGGCGGGCGGGTGCGCGGGCTGCTGCCCACGTCGGCGCCCGGCCGGTCACGTGAGCGCCGCGTCACCCGGCTCGGCCCCCGCCCCGCCCCCCCCACCCCATCCCCGAGGGACCGGCAGCTGTGGACCGTGGCGGGGGGGTGGGGGGTGCGGGTGGCCAAGAGGGAGTCACCGAGAGAGCAGGAGGGAGGCGACTTCCTTATCGCAGGTACTTTACCTGCTCATCTCAGGTCCTTGCGCAGCATCCCTCTGAGATGCTCATGATCCCTGGGTGTGACAGCTGATCACAGGAAGGGTACCTGACTTGACCAAGAGCGCTCAGCAACTGAGCCCCACAGCCCGCTTTCAAGACCGGCTTGGCCTAACTCCAGGGCCCAGGTGGTGGTGCCCACTAGGAAGCTGCGCTGCCACCTTGAGTGGCGGTGTTCCTGAGCTTCCTCTCTCCTGGGTGATCTCTGTTCATTTCCCTCCAAGCACAGATGATTCCCAGATTTCTTCTCCAGGCTGTTGCCTCCCCGGACCTCAGACCCTCTTTGTCAACTGTCTATTGGACACCGCTGCCTGAATGTCCCTCAGGGGCCTCGAAATCTTTATACCCCAAACTACTTTCACCAACTTCGTTCTCGCCTTCTCCGTTTACTTCTCTTCACTTTGGAAACTTACACTCCATCAGTTCTGACCTGTTCTCGTCTAGAGAGAATGCCAGGCAGCTAAAAAAAAGAAAGCATTAAAATATTTTTAAAAATGGGCCACAGATGCACAGACCCATCAAAACCCTTGGTTCACAACACTCCTAAGTAACCCATGCTGGTCCCTCTTCTTTCTCTTCCCTTCCCTTTCTTTTTCTCTTTCACATTTCTGAAGCCACCACTCAACCCAAGAACTGGAAAATTGCCAGTATTTTAGCTTCTACAGTGTAGTGACGGGCACATGCTCACACACACACACACACTGTATGTGTGTACGAGTGTATGTGTAAATATGGGAAGCACTATTTCTATTTTATTTGCAAAATACCACATCTTATTTACACAATTATGTTATGTGCAACACACCCAATTCTAATTATATTTCTGCTACTGTTTCTTAATTTAGTAAAACATTGATCTTTCTAAAATGGTTTGTGCTACCAAGATGTGTATTTACATTATCACCACATAACTAGTCATTTTATCCTGTGTTGAATTTTTTAACCAAATTAACAATGCCATTGGTAACAAGGCTAGATGTTACCCTTTCATCAGTATGAACCTCCAAAAAAATGTTACTATTATTATTCCGTGAATTTTAATGAAAGTAATATCAAATCACTGTTGGCATTAACTGATTTTCTCTTTTAATCATCTGACGATGCTGATTGTAAATTATCATCAATAATTATTTTGCTAAGTTCTTTTGCTAATGAAGTCAACATTTTAACAGCTGTTACTCCTATTTTTGAACATGCACGCAGAAACTTGGAATTCAAAATTTGTATAATTAAATGAGAAGAAAAATAGTTTGATCTAAATTAGAATTTCTGCTCATAGAATGAGAAGTCGACACAACTTCTGCATCTGTATGTACTAAATTGACACATTCTTCTTAAAATAACTACTACCTTCTGAAGTAGATGCAAATGTTTCTTCAGCAGGTTTGCAGATTTAAGTTTTCCTGAGGTAAATAATATCACTACAGTCCTCTTGGTGCATGGTAAATGTCAGCAAACATTTTGTGCAAGTTAAACGTTTTCATCAACTTTCCCAAGAATACAAAATATGTTACTTAATTTTCCATTCAATATGCACTTTTGTTTCTTATTGAAAAGTTAAAGAATCATTCCCAACAATAAAATACATATAGATGTAGATTTATAGTGTATAATAAATGATAAAACCACTGTACCAAGAATGTTCATGCTCCACAGCAGGACAGCTCAGCCTTCACTTCCCACACGTATTTCACATACATTTAACTTATGATTTCCCATGTTTTCCTCTGATCTTATGGTTGGTAGGCTGGCACTTTCATGCATTTTGGAGGTCCTTGGCAGGGGTCATGGCCCAACTAGCTAATCACATATAACCAGCAGGGGTAGCAGCATCAAACGTTTTTCTCATTACCACTCAAGACAAAAAGGAGCCAGCTCTAACTGCCCCTGCATGAATTTACTTCATTTTAACAGTGGGTACTCTGCAAGTTGTCCTCGACAGAGATATGTTAATTATGTTGAATTAGGGAAGAGACTTTTCAAATGTGATTAAGAGTTTTTAGATTGGGAGAATATTCTGGATTATCCAGACAGGTCATAAATACAGTTACAAGTGTCCTTATAAGAGGGACACAGAGGGAGATTTTACTACAGAAGAAGGCAATGTGACAACTGAAGCAAGATGCTAAGCTGCTGTCTTCAAACACAGAGGAAAGGGCCATGAGCCAAAGAATGCAAGGAATAGAGCTCTAGAAGCTGGAAAAGGCAAGAAAATGGATTTTCCCCTAGAGGTTCCAGAGGGAGCACAGCCCTGCCCATAACCTTGATTTCAGCCTAGTAAAACTGATTTCAGACTTTTGACTTACACTCTTGTAAGAGAATGAATGTGTATTGTTTTAAGCCTTCAAGTTTGTGGTTATTTGTTACAGCAGCTCTAGAAAACTAATACACGTAAACAAGCTTCACTAAACCCATTCTGGCTTACTTTAATGTAAATATCAGTAATAATAATAATACATTGTTTAAAAATGAAAAATTTGGGGGGTAGGCCTGGTGGTGTAGCGGTTAAGTTCAGCACTCTGCTTCACTGGCCCAGGGTTCGCCAGTTCGGATCCTGGGGGTGGACCTACACACTGCTCATCAAGCCGTGCTGTGGTGACATTCCACATAGAGGACCTAGAAGGACTTAAAACTAGGATATTCAACTATATACTGGGACTTTGGGGAGAAAAGAAAAAAGGAGGAGGGTTGACAACAGATGTTAGCTCAGGTTCAATCTTCCTCACCAAAAAGCATACCTAAAAAAACAGAAACCAAAAAAAAAAAAAAAGAGAAAAATTTTGGACAAACATTACACTGCATAGGATGCCAGGTCAACAGGCAACCCTTCTGTTCAGGGCAAACCAGAGAAAATATTTTTATCTTAGAGGTGATTCGTGTAAAGCCACCTTCCCAATACCTAGCACACAGTAAGCCTTCAGTTGGGTGAGTTTTCTTAGTTCCCTAGAGGAGAAAAACTATGCCTTTTAAAAAACTTTTTTAAAACAATTGTAGATTTACATGTGGTTGTAAGAAACGACAGAGAGATCTTATGCCCTTTACCCATTTTCCCTCAACGGTAACTTGTATAACTACAGTAAAATATGACAAACAGAAAATTGACATTGATATAATCCACCGACCTTACTCAGATCTCACCATTTTACATGCACTCCTTTGTGTGTAAATGTGTGTATTTAGTTTTATGACGTTTTATCATATGTGTTTTCCTAGATTGGATCTCATTAACCCCTAGATCTATCTGAGAGGTACTTTCCAAAAACAGCTAGAACAGGGGAAATGACTTACCCAAGACCCTATGGTATACTTGGCCCCCAATGTTTTATTGCAATGTTCTTCTGCAAAGCCTCTTCTTTATGGGTCACATTGCACATATTATTCTTAAGAAAATAACATAGAATAAAAAAGTGAGATAGGGAAGTATATGAAATAAAATAAAATGGGATGATGGTTTTGGTGGTTTTCTTTTTTAAACCCTAGGGAACTGGTCCAGTGATTGTTTTCCTTTTTTCTAAATTATTGGAGAAATCACTCCAGTACATAGAAATGACACTAAAGTTAATACACAATGGAAACTTATACATTTCCCTTCCATTTACCATTTCCACATGATTATTATGTAATCATGCTATTTGGATTAAAGGAGGGAAACTAACATTTATTGAATACCAAGTATACCATATGCTGTGTTTGACACTTGAAATATTTTGCTTTTTTGATTCTCACGATAATTGTCTGATATAGATATAATTATTCCCATTTTACAAATGAGGAAAAGAAAACTCAGGAACATTATGTAACTTTTAAAAATCTTGCCGTTGATACAGAGATCACAAAAAGACTAATCCTAACCCATAGCTCTCATTATATAACACATTGCATCCTTTTTACTTTGTGATCATGCAGGGCTTAGGGATAAGTGTTTTTGAACTGTGTATGTTCTCCTTGACGATTCACAAATGTTTGGCTGGGTACTAATACTTTTCTTTCTCCAAGGGGACATTTCAAGTAAATATAATCATCCAGATCTCAGAAAAAAGATCTGGAATATGGATTTTGGCTGGGGTGTCTGGCAAATAATAAACACCCAGTAAATATCTGTTGAAACAATGAGTGTCTGTATCAGTGAAGATATTAACCTTATGCCTTAAGAGCCCTATAACAAAATAGCAAAATAGACAAAATTTGTAAACAGTGTGCAAAGAAATGCAGATGGTCCATAATTACAAGAAAAAGTTCTAACTCACTAATAATTTAAATAATGCAAATAAAAGCATCTAAATGACCTTTTGCCACCTATCATATGACAAAACTTAAGTATAGAAAGAATCCAATAAAATGGAAGAAAAAATCACAGAAGAAAAGTTTAAAAACTGGCTTTGTGTGTATGTCTGGAGAAAGAGAGAGAGAGAGAGACTTAATTTTGACACAAATCAAGGAAATGGAAATACACTTAACAGTTAGACATGAATTTAAATATTCTGATGACACCAGTTATAGAGGTCAGGTGAAGAAATCAGAATTCTCAAACACTTTTTGAGAAAGTTTTAATTACTGAAATCAAGTCCCAGGGAACTTGGCATCCTGTAATGTAGGGAAACTATATCACATGTATAAAAGTAGGCTGGTAAGAGGAGATTCACTGCAGCATTGCCTGAAATAGAAAACAAAAAGTGATAAAATAAGAAGCAGTTCCAGCAATCTGTTCTTCTTATCTATGTGTTTGTTTGTTTGTTTATCTTCCACATATGAGTGAAATTATATGGTATTTGTCTTTGTCTGGTTTATTTTGCTTAGCATAATACCCTCAAGGTCCATCCATGTTGTCACAAATAGCAAGATTTCACCTTTTTATGGCTGTGTAGTATTCCATTGTGTGTGTGTGTGAGTGTGTGTGTGTGTGTGTATACACACCACATCTTCCTTATCCATTCATCCCTGATGGGCATTTTGCTTGTTTCTATGTCTTGGCTATTATTGGCAGAAGGGAAAGGAGTGGAGGAAGGGTGAAAGGGGTAAAGAGGCACAGATGGAAACTAGATTATTGGTGGTTAACATGATGCAGTCTATGTAGAAACTGAAATGCAATAAATGTACACCTGAAATTTATACAATGTTATAAGCCCATATGACCTCAATATAATAACTTTTTAAAAAGGGCACATGTGTACAGTGACAAATGGTAATTAGACTTTGAGTGGTGAACATGATGTAGTCTACACAGAAATCGAAATATACTGATGTACACCTGAAATTTATATAATGTTATAAACCAATATATATATTCTCTGACCTCCTAATGCTAGAGGGCCCAGGGTTTAATTTAATTCTTGGACCTCATCCTTTTCTATCTTCCCTCACTGGATAAATGATTTCAACTAGTTTATAAAATCTATACAGTTATGACTCCCCAAGTCCAGGTCTCACTCCTGAAATCCAGAGTAACATTATTTAACTTGCTCTGCAATTCACCTATTTCTCTTCAAAATGTTTTTTAGAGAACTTTCCATTAACTAACAAGCTTCATAATTTATTTAAATATTCCACTTCTTTAGGAAAATTTAGATTGTTTCCAACTTTCTCTTCCTCGACAGCACACAGCTATACCACATTACTTAGCATCCTTTACTGAAAGCCATGTGTATTAAGCAATTTTGGTGTCTCCTATTACATCTCTGGGCACACATTCACAGCTGTCATGGACAGTTCCCTGTGAGCTCACACCAATGGCAGCAGTGTCCTACCTCAAGCAGGCTGCCTTCACTCACATTCCTGCTTCAGATTCTTCTCATTAGCCTCAAACAGTCCTCCTAATCCCCATACAAGCCCATCCATGAATTGCAGGGGAATTAATGCCCTCAAGAGAAACCCTTAACCAACAGAACTCAGAGTGATGAATAAACTTTCCAGCCTCCCAACTTTTGGGCAGATAATTCTGGGAGACGTTTTGTATGCTTCTCAGAGATCCCAGATAAACCTAGTCCCCATTGTCTACCTACAGCAACAACGTCAATAATGCACCATTATACTGGCTTTAGCTCTTTCTTAACTCCATTCTAACTCTTACCTCACTCCTGGGATCTGCTCCCAAATAAACTACCAGCACCTAAGTTCTGCTTTTGGGTGAACCTAAACTAAAACATTGAGGAGTGGAGTTCTATCCAATGGAATGTGGACAGAAGTGATATTTGCTGCTTCTACACCTGACCTCTAAATCATCCCAAGCTATACTCCATTTCCTCACTTTCTGCCAGCAGAGAATTGATCATAGGACTCTGAAGCTCAAGGGAGTGGCAGGGATAAAAGATGGAAGGCCTGGGGTCCCTGTATCCCCACTTGCAAGAAAGGAACCTATGAGAGTCACCTGACAAGTAACACCAGTGTTAGACTGTTTTACGAGAGAAGAATAAACTTATATTAAGCTAAAGAAAAATAGCATTGTATGCTATGTCATTAGCCTATCCTGACAAGTACAATTGGGTACTATCTTTTTCTCATTGATGACAGTTTTAGAAGTTAAAAATCATTTCTCATTGTTTTCTCATAATGAGAATACAGGCATCCAGATGAAGGGAGCAGATATCTCTCTGATTTGTCTTGAGTTCAAAATTTGGGGACAGAGTTTCTCTACTTTCTTAGGTGTTTCAGAAGCTCATAAGAGCTGCTTAACATCATGCCTCTGAGCAGATCCTGATCTGGTTCTCCACACTGGGAAGACAGACAGCTTGTCTTTGACTCACCTGATGAGCTTAGTGAGAGATGGTACTAGGGCAGCAAGGTGTGGTGTTTGCATAACTACTGCTCCTGGACTGCTCAGTATGTTCATATATTTATAGGAAAATTCTGGACCTATCCTACAGTCAGCAATGAAAGAGTCCTCAGATGATGCGTTATCCAGCCATATCCACCAGGATTTCAGCTGTCTCCTGCCTCTCTGAGAGATAAAAAGCCAAGAACTACTAGCATTTCTTGACACACAAGTATTCATTCTTCTATTCACTAATAATTAAATATGTATTGAGCTTAAAATCCAAAGTATTCCATTAGAAGCATCTCATTAACTCTATAGTGGAAATAAGAGAGTAAGAAGGGGAATGAATATATGGCAAAATCCAAAGATTAAATCTGAGCAGAGATGGCTCTTTCACATTAACTTTTAAAGTCATTCAAATTTAAGGCTTTGGAGTTTTTTAAAAACCCTCTTTGGACTCCTCATCCACATTCAGCTACAAGATCTCTCTCTCTCTCCCTCTCCCTCTCTCTCCATATCTCTCCCTCTCTATTTGTCTCTCTCTCTTCCTCTTCAAAGGCAAACTTCCAGAAAGAATTTTCTGCATTTCCTGTTAACACTGTTCACTTCCAACTGACTCATCCCACTGCACTATGACTTCTGTCCTCATGTTTGCAATGAACGTGCTCTCACCATGGTCACAAGCCACCTTTTTGCCACTAGCCCAGCTGTTCTGTACGAATATTTTAACATACTGAGTGTTATTTTTAATGATCTCCTAAAATACTCACACTTGTGCAGACAGCTTCTGTTACTTAACAACAAATCTTTGACAAGTTTCCAGGCTTTGGACCATGAGGTGCTGGGGACAAACCCAAGCTGTCCTGCTCCCTGACTGAGCAGTCCTGGGCTAAGTCCTTATTCTCCCTGTCCCTCAGGTTTTCATCTATAAAATGGGGATTAACACCATATCTACCTTATACTGGTGCTGTGAGCATTAAATGACTCAATACATAAAAAGCATTTGGCATATAATACATTTTAGTCATTTTTATTTATTTTTCTATATCTTTATCAGGCATTAGTATACTTACTAACCCGATGGTATAGACTGATGTTTATCCACAGTCAATGACGTTGAGGTATGTTATTAGTAAGACAAGCAAGTCACAAAGCCAAATGTAAGATGTGATCTTATATTTGTACATAAATCTATAAATGCATGCATACGTGCATAAATATGTAAATACTTGCATAAGAAAACTACTCAAAGAATATAATGCGGATGAAAACATTAGTGGTTATTCTGGGTTGAATTGTGTCCCCCCAAAATTGTATGTTGAAGTCCTAATCCCAACTATCTCAAAATGTGACCTGATTGGGAGATAAATTCTTTACAGAGGCAATCAAATTAAAATGAGGTCATTGGGGTGGGCCCTAATCCAATATGACTGATGTCTTTATAAAAAGGGGAAATTTGGACACAAAGACACACACAGACAGAAGATGATATGAAGAGACAGAAGGAGAATGCCGTGTGAAGATGGAGGATTGGAGTGATGCATCTACAAGTCAAGAAACACTGAAGATTGCCTTCAAAGCACAAGAAGCTAGGAAGAGGCAAGGAAGAAGTCTCTTATAGGTTTCAAAGGGAGCATGACCTGTCAATACCTTGATTTTGGACTTCTAGCCTCCAAAACTACAAGACAATAGATTTCTGGGGGGTTTTATGTTTGTTTTTATTTTGGTGAGGAAGATTGGCCCTGAGATAACATCTGTTGCCAATCTTCATCCTTTTGCTTGAGGAAAATTGTCACTGAGCTAACATCTGTGCCAGTCTTCCTCTATTTTGTATGTGGGATGCCACCACAGCATGGCTTGATGAGAGGCATGTATGTCCGTACCCGGGATCTGAACCAGCGAAGCCTGGTCCTCTGAAGTGGAGCATGCAAACTTAACCACTATGCCACCAGGCTTGCCCCATGTTTTTTAAGCCACCTACTTCGTGGTACTATGTTATGACAACCCTAGGAAACAAATACAGAAGGACTTACCTTTAAGTGGTATGTTTTGGTGTTATTTTATTGTATTTCCTTTCTATGTTATATATTTTTACCTATAATACACACTTATTGGTCTTGCAACAATACAAAACAATAAAATGGTATGGAAATATAAATATTCTAAGTTCTACTAACAGGAAATTAACTCAGCTTTCAAATGGGGAATACTCCTGAGGCATAGGAAGGGAGACAAGATAAGGGAGAACTTTCAAAGCATAACAGGACACATTTCCCCAAAATTCCTAACCACACTGAGGTTATTATCAATATTTGAAGTTTCTGCCTAGTTAACTGAGAAAAAAACATGGTACCTCAGCTTGTTTTATTTTGCTTTGCCTTGAATAACAGTAAGGTTGAAGATCTTGTCATATGAGAGGCAGTAGTATATCCTGGTTAGATGTATGGGCTCAGGAGCAACACAGCATATCTTACACTTGCCACTTGCTAGACGTGCCGTCAGTTCATTATGTTTAAAGTTGAGCAACCAGAGCTCCTCCCCATAGGTTGTGGTGAGGATGAAATGAGTAAGTACAGAGTTGGCACTTATAACAGTATCAGACACTAAGGAAGTTAGCAATAAAAATTAACCATTACTATCATTATTTTCATGCCAGAATTGACCATTAGTGTTTCTATTGTGATTTTAGTCATGTAGGTTTATATTGATTGGCATAGATTGACATTCATAATATGATGTTTATATAAATAAATCAGTTTGCAAAACTGTAAGTAGGATATCATCTCATTGCTACTCTTAAATATATGTGGTTATAATTGCATAGAATTCCTGACAACAATATGTACACTCAAATGATAACAGTGCTTATCCATGAATAGTAGACTTTTAAGATTTCTAATGATTTTTTTCCTTTCCTGAATTTTCTATTTTTATCTACAATGAGAGTGTCTTGGTTTTGAAAGTGAAAAAACGAACAAATGTCTACCTAACTATTTCCATAGAAAAGTGGATCAGTGTCAGAATGTGGAACATCCCCAAGGCAAAGGAATTAGGTAATAAGGTGGTCCTAGAATTAACTTATGACTTTACCACATGACAGTCCCCTTTTGGCAGCTTCAGGGAAATTACAGGTGCCTAGAGGAAGAGTAAGCACAGTATGTCTCTCAAATAAACCTTATATTCCATAGTCAGACAATGTCGCCACTTCCCTGGATTTTAGTGAAGGTCATGAGATGAAAGTATTTTCACAACATACTTCTTCCCGAGGTCTCCCAAATATAGTCCCTTGAACTGAAAGCAGGCTCATCAGTTTAACCACCCAGTTAGCCAAGCAGTGAACACCTCAGGGGAGGGGATGGGTAAGTGTCTGCGTGAGATGGCCCAGAGCTCAGCCCCATGACTTGAGAAGGGTGAATGCTTTAACAGCAGGATTCAGGGGAAAAGTTTAGTCATAGGCTTACTCAGCCCAGGGCCCCAGGGTACCAACTCATGTGAATTAAATCACCTTTGAAGTACCTTCCTTGTGGAATTAAAAATAATAAAAGGAAAGGACAATACACACATGCCAAGCACTTGTAAGACAAAATAAGCTCAAGTTCAAAATGAGATGCATCCGTAAACCAGCTAAAAGTTACGGGTGTTGGTCTGGACACATGGTAACTAACTGTCTGCAATCACTGTCTTCTCTCAGCAGGGTGGCCCAGATCAGATTCTAGATGTTCAGGCCTAGATGAGTAACAGTGTGAATAAATGACAGAAAATTAGGCTTGGACAAATGGGAAGATGTTTAATGTTCAGGATACACTGAGACATTGTTTTGGGCTAGCTGGTAGCAGGGAAACTCAGTTTGAACACATCAGGGAAAAAAGTGATTGAAAATAATATATGTGGATTCTGTTAATGCTCTTTACAGCATATAAACTTAAAAACATGGATGTGTCTGATGCTGGCCCAGAGTATATGGGGTTAAAACCAAAGCACTCTTTCCCTGCTTACCCCCTGGCTCCCTGGCTCCAGAATCCATTATTCCTCATGGAGACAGACACAGCCAAGGATAACTACCTGGATTCCATATCATCTCCCCCTCCTCCCTGCAAACAGTGTCGCAAGGCCTAATGCAGGCTGGTGGGATGGCTCTGACCAGCAAGGCCACTGACTCCCTCCACGACCCCATCTACAAGCAGCCACATTCCTTACAAACCTTTAAAACCCCTCGCCTCCCCTCTTTCGGGGAGATGAGATGAAATGAAGCAAATTTCAAAGAAAATTTGAAACTCACTCTCATCTCCTGGCTAATGTCATCCAAAATAAAAACCTTTTCCTTTCTATAAGCCTGGCATTTCAGTTTTTATTTGGCACCTCTGTGTGGCGGGTAAAGAAACTATGTTTGTAGGCGGTAACGATCTGGCAAGCCAGCCAGGAGGCCCTTGCCCTTGGCTCCACAGCCCCAGGCCAACTGGGATTTTCTGGGAAGCAGTCCAGCAGCTGCCTAGGTGATTTGCCCTAGGGACTGTCCCCAGTACTTTCCATCTGACGCAGCACAGTTGACCCTAGGCACATTTTCTGATGGCAAGGAAACAGGTTCTAGTTGGTTGGTTTGTTTGCTCTTCATTCTGATGAGTCAATAGACTCTGAAATAGAGTAACTCACCTTGGGGACGCCCATGAAGTTCCTTCTCCTCCTCTGAGGTCCCTTCCATTCATGAAAGGGCCATCTTGGGTCCTTTCTGTTCACAGAGGGGCCATCTGGGGTCACATCCGGAGTGGAAATAGTTGTAGGACTTTCTACCCTCCATCTGGGAACTGGCTCACTGGCATCTGGCTTTTCTGTGTCTGGATCTGTGTGTCTCTCTGTCTCTGTGTATCAGAATGGGAAACATGCAGTCTGTCTCCAAGCAGAGACCATTGGGGCTGATTCTAAGTAGATGGTCTAATTATAGTCATAAGCCAATGTCTAAAAGGGATCATTTCCTTTTGTAACATGCATGACCACCATATTCTTTAAATTCTGGAGAGAAAATGGCCAAACAATCGATGCTTAAGTTGGAAAATTTTAGAGAGCTCTCGTCATAAACAGCTGTTTTATTGGTACCTATGAAAAGCCCAAATTAAAAGGAAAATATAATGATTAGTCTTAAAAACTTAATCAAACTTGGGGTCTCAGCTTCTTCTTGTGGTTTTACAGATGCTAATAAAAACATTAAGTTAACAAAGAAAAATCAAAAGGGGAAGAGTCACAAGACTCATCCCAACAGGATGAAAACCCTTAACTAGTTATTAAAAAGTAGAGTGGGATAAATGGAACAGACGTAAATAAAGTTAAAATGAAGGTTTTAATAAAACACTGCCTAAGGTTAAGTGGGCTAAAGGAATCCCTTTATTGACCCACCAATATTAAAGGACATGAGATAAACGTCTTCTATTCACTCCAGTTTAAAAAATTTTACAAAGTCAGGAAGCAAAAATCACAGTGGAAAACCTGACCAGCAATTGTTTGGGGCAACAGCTAGGTTGCTCAAGTTTGTAAGACTATAAAGATTAAAGCATTTAAACTAATATTATATGAAGAGGTTATGTCAATTTTGCCTAAATGTTTTTTTGGGAATAGATGTTATGTCTATCTGGAATTGCTTCCCCTACACAATATTGCAAAACTAAAACTTGTTAATAGAATTCTAAAGTAAGTTATAATTGAAAGTATGAGTTGATAAAATTAAGATAAAGTTTTTAAAAATTGGTATATTTAAATGGGCTTTATATAAAATAATTCCATCTCTTTTGCCTGATTCTATCATACATTATGTTGTGGGGATAAACATTATGTCTCACTGGGGAATGTTTTCCCTGCCTAATATAGTAAGAACATATAAATCCACCCTTCAGGCTATGTTAAACATACTAAAGGAGATCTCACTTTAAAATAGCCCAAATGGGACAATTTCACTTTACTCAAGCTGATGTACGCAATTGGAAAAAGCCAGCTACAACAATGGGAAGCCTGTTTTAATCTTTTGAAGCTTCTAAATAAAATCATAAATACTTTACTGCCTCTTTAAGGAAAAACAAATAATTAAGCATGCCAGCAGCTGGCAGGCTGAAGCCAAATCTGCTGCTTCTCTCTCCTCTCTCACTGAAATTTGCCAATTGAACTCCCCCAAAATTCCTGATCTAAAATTAAACAAGTAAAAATAAGTAAACCTTTGAGATAATTTGGAATTGTAATGACCATTCTGGGCAACCTCTGTTTCAGATGAATCTACATTAAGGGTCACCCTTAAAAGAGAGAATTCAAAATCTCTCATAATGGAATACAGTCTTTGATTAATATACAGAAATTTATAAAAGACAAAGTTATTTAACATGATATAAAATGATCTTTGGTAAATAAAAGTCTGTTTAAGTTTGCTGGTTTGATTTAAAATAGGCATGTCCACAAAGTTATCAGCATTAGATATGATGCAGACATACAGCCTGGGTTTACCAGTCAAATGAGCTCATGTCATCTCTGTTAGAAAATTTATCAGCAAAACTAATAACTCAGTATAATAGCTGATTTTGTTTAAGGTCTCATGAGGTTTTTATAGACCATTTAAATATAATTGTTGAGAACAGGTAAACTAAATAAATGTAAAGGATGAAGGTTTTTGGAGAAACTTTAACAATAATTATGTGTTATGATGTATGTACTTAAAACGACTTAAGATGATGGTTAACTACTTTAATGTTACATGATTTTTTTGAGTAATTAGTACATAATTGTTAAAACTGGGTAAAAGTTTTTAAGTACAATAATTATGTTTTATGGTCTATGTACTTAAAAAACAGCTTTCAAAATCTTTTTGGAAACAAACTTTATAGTTTAGTAAGTTAAGTTAAATAACAAAATCTGTTGAGTATCTGGGTCATTTTCAGAGAGGCTGGAACACTGAAACATTATTGCTGAAGATGTCTATCTACTTTGGCTTCTTATTACAGAAAAACTAAAAAGTATTTGGGTCTATTAATAAACAAACCTTGTGTTTAATTACTACAAAGTAACACGTTTCTAAAAATTATAGAAGGTATTTGTAAATTTGTCAAGCTACAGAATGCTAATGTGAACAAGGGTTTATAATTACTTACTTGGTTTTTATTTAGAAATTAAGGTTTCCAAGGGTTAAAAATTCTAATTAATATATGTAATTAAAGCTACTAAAAATTAATAAAGAAAAAATCTTTGTATTCAAGGAAAGTAAAATGTATGTTTTCAGTAATAAGGTATAAATAATGGAAATATTTTTGTTTGTTGGGTTATAAACAAAAAGATAAATTTGTCTAAAGTACTGAGACTAATTCTAAATGTAAAAAAGTAAGTGACAAAAGGTTTATGAAAGTAAAACCCAGAAGACTTTTATGCCTGGTCAAGTTGGCTACGATGAAAGTAAATCCAATCAAATAAATACATTTTAATGCCCAAAGTAAACTGGTAAAAAATTAAAACTGAGTCTTTCTTAAAAAAGATAATTTTCCTGAACTTTCAGTCTACTCGATTAAAAAAATTATAAGAGGTTTTTTCTTTAAGTATTCTACCAAAAGGATAAGGATTTTATGTTTTATCAAAATAAATTTCCTATATTGTCTTTGTCAGGTCCTTAATCACAGACACTAAGGTTTTTCTTACAATTATTTGATTCTCTGCATTCGCCTAAAATTCTTTAACTGTCACCATGGTTAAAGGGATAATTAAACATTGCTTCATGGAGACCTATAATATTACATGGGTAAATGTTATTGATATAAATGTTTAAAAATTGTATAAGGTTACTAAAATTCTGCTGTGTCCTGATCGTCAGCCATAATTCTGGTTGTTGTCTCGGAATGTTATGTGTCACCAAAAATAGCCAAGTTTCCTTTTCAATTGCCATTTTTAAGTCTTTTATTATTTACAGACAGTTGTTTTACTCTGAGGTTTTTAGAAATATGTTTTATCTTCAGAGGAGTTCATGAAAAGGACTCTGGCACTTACTCTAGAATACAGGTTTCTGATAAATGTTCAGACTGTAAAACTAAACTGGGTAAGAAATTACAGAACTCTAACAGAAAAACTGATGACCTCATAGGACTGCTGACAAGATCAAGAACTAATCACACAGAAGTGAATGAACTAACAGGGATGATTATAATTTTTATGACTTCTTGTTTGAAATATTGCTTATTTTTTAATATTTTGTGTTTTGTTATCTCATATTTAAGGAAATATTTTTCTTTTTCCTCTCATGCTAACTATGACTTATAGCAATTTGATAAAATTATACATTTATAAACAAAATGGAAACATTTATCTTTTTCTCCCATCTGATCCCTCCAGAATTTGGAAACTCTTGATGAATAAGTAATCTTATTTTCATGGCTGTATAATTGTTTGCATAAGTTCAATAAAAACCTGTTCTTCTTATAACAGGACACAATTGGAAACACTGGTTATATTACCAAGGCTTTGACTGGAACATCATATTGGAGAAAAACATACAGACTTGGATATGACAAGACAGCTTTTGAGGAAAGAAGGTTGATTTCTGGAATAAAACCACTTGGAAATATTGACCTGGCACCTTGCTTATGGGTTCCCAGTAACCTGCTAAGATTTAGTAAAGAATGTCACTCCTTCTGGCAGGAGCAAGGAACTCAATATTTTGGGTACCTCGTGAAGAGAGGAACTCACCCAAATCTGTAGGTATTGCAAGTGGGGTCTGATGACAAGTCCTTGGCTTGTCTTTTCTGGTCTTAAGAGGCCTTTAAAGTTAAATCTGAGATTCCTTATAAAAAGTTCCAGCAAAGCAGATTTAAAAGAACCTATGTGATCAATCACTATTCTTACAGTACTTATGTAAATAATTGGGCCAAATATATTAAAACTAAACTTATTTTACAACCAGTGGGTCTTAATTTGGCTATGTTTGGTAAAATTGAGGGTGATTTTAAAGAGAAAAATTATGTTTCAATAGAGACTATAATACACATTAATGGGTATAGGATTTTGGTTCTGTTGTCTTTGAGGTTTTTGTTTTACATCTGTAAATGCAACTAGATCCTAAATTCTTCTAGTCTCCTGAAATATCTGAAGTAACAAACCTCCAAACTAATGTTTTCCATTTTTTCTGTCATTTTGACTTAAAATCATTAAAAAGTGAATCTGCTCTTTTTCCTGAAGCTTTACAAACTGGAGCTGGACAACTTAATGTAAACTTAAGAGAGATTCATGTCTGTTGCTGTGTAGCCCACTCAGAAAAATACCTGAGTGCCTGGTGACACCATTAGAGACATTCAAACCACAAAAGATGCTTTGACCCTGACTTATAGGAATCTTGACTGGCTGCACCCTGGGCTCAGGAACTGATTTATAATTTGCTCCAACCATTAACCTTGTTTTTTTTTCTTCTCTAGAAATACTTCTTATTAAATACCTGGTTACTTACTTATGCAATACAGGCCTATTGCATATTTGGAAGCCCACCTGTATCACTGCCTTATGAAAAGACTGGTTCAACAAGATGAAACAACCTAGGCCCCAATTCAGCAGGAAGTAGCCAAATCAGTCATTGTCCCAAATCCCTCAAGATTGAAAAATGAACATAAAATAGGGGGAAATTGATGCTGGCCTTGATATCAGTTCCCCTACATTAAACCCAACATATATGGGGTTAAAACTAAAGCACTCTTTCCCTGCTTACTCCCCAGCTCCCTGGCTCCAGAATCCATTATCTGCCATGGAGACAGACACGCTGGCTGATGTCATCCAAAAGAAAAACTCTTTCCTTGCCATAAGCCTGGCCTTTCAGTTTTTATTTGGCCCCGCTTGTGTGGCAGGTAAAGAACCTATGTAAGTGGTAACATGTCTATTTTAGAAGCTCTGAAAAAGAATATACATTGAAAGGAAGGCATATATGCAGGTCACACTGTCAAGATGTTCTGTGCATTTATTCTTCCTTCTGTTTCTTCCTCCTTTTATATCATTTATCCAGGCATCTGTAGATAAATACATGCAACAAAAAATACCATATTTCACTTAGGCATATATAAATATGTAATAAAACTACAAAGAATGGTTTTAAGAATGAAAAACCAAAATTCTTTTAAATTATTACCTTTTTTTTTTTTGGTAAGGAAGATTGACCCTGAGCTAACATCTGTTGCCAATCTTCCTCTTTTTGCTTGAGGAAGATTGGCCCTGAGCTAACATCTGTGCTAATCTTCTATTTTGTATATGGGTCATCACTACACATGGCTTGATGAACAGTGTGTAGGTCCATGCCCAGGATCCAAATCCACAAACCCCAGGCTGCTGAGATAAAGCCTGTGAACTTAACCACTATGCCACCAGGCCAGCCCCTATAATGGTCACCTCTGAGCAAGGAGACTAATACAATCATAGAAGACTTTAAAGTGAGTTTAGACTATGTATGTAATGTTTTGCTTCTTAAATTGAGCATATAGAAGTCTGTTTTATTATTTTCTATAACTCTTTGAATATCTGAAATATTTAATAACAAGAAATGTTTCTATGAGTTTTGATTCTGATTTTTAAAATGATCCCTACTAATTTAGAAAATGTGGAAAACATAGTAAAGTCCAGAGATAAATATGTAATTAATTGGTAACACCACCACTCATTAATTTTTAAAAAATGTATTATATCTGGCATTGCCTCCTATTATTGTATCTATGTATGCATAAAACAACAAATATATGTATATCTTCTGTAAAATTAAGATTATACATAATTTTAAGCATCTTGCCTTTTTCAGTCATCATGACAGCCTAGGGTATTAATTTGCATTTCTTTAGCTATTGTAATGTGGTATATTTTAGAAAGTATTTATGAATATATATATAATCTTTTAATGTAAATTATCTTCTGATATCATTTGCCTATCTGATATTTATTGTGTATATGTACACAATATGTACATATACAAAAATATATATAATTTATGTGTGGATAATCCATATGACAGAACTGAGCCCAAAGTACCAAACACATTGGTCATATCAAATACATGTAAATAGGCTTAACTCATCTGTTAAAAGAAAAAAATTTTTCATATTTCCTATTGAAGCAAAATCCAACATGATGCTTTTTCAAGAGATATACCTAAGAAAAGATAGTCAGATAGTTTAAAATTTAAAAATAAGCAAACATATATCAGGTAGTTACAAATAGAAATAAAGCAGAGGCTACAATCTTGATATTTAAGGAGGAAGAATTGAGACCAAAATTGATTTAAAAATTTTTCTTAAAAGGCACACGATAATTGTAAAGGCTAAACTTCACAATGAAGATGTGCTGTTTATATTTATGTACACAGACACATAGTAAAAATACTCATAAAGTAAAAACTACAAGAGGTATAAGAAGTAATAGAAAGAAACACACTAACAGTAGATGATTCCACTATACTTCCCTCAATTCAAGAATATTCAAGTGGAAAAAAAATTTATAAGTATAGAGAAGCTTTAAAGAACATAATCCAAAGAGTAGATCTTATGTATTGAACTCTGATGCCTGATATTAGAGAACACAACTACATTTCAGATACACATGAAATACTTATGAAAATTGACTGTATCTGAGGCTCTCAGACAAATTTGGGACAAAATGGAAATAGATTAAAATTGCACAATTTGATCACAAAAATGATAATGAAAATATAACAAATCAAAATCTACAGCTAAAGCTGTTGTCAGAGGAAATTTTCATAGCATTAAATTGGCAATATGAGAATAAAAATTAAAATAAATGAATTTAATATTCAATTCAAAAGCCTTATAAAGAAGCACAGTATAACTAAAAGAATACAGAAGGAAAGAATCATTAAAGTTAAAAGTAGAAATGAAAGTGTTAGAAAAAACTACTGAAGAACTTATACAGGTTTACCTTGAAATCATCAACAAAATAAACATATCACAGTGTAAGCTAATGAAGAAAATAGAGCGAAATGAAAATACAAAAAATTTAAAATGACAGAGGAGAAATAGTGATCCAATCAAAGTAAATTTTTAAGACTCCTAAGTGAATAATTTGTAAAACTTTATTTGTATACATTTGAAAATACAGATAAAATATATAAATTTTTAGAAAAATGCAACTTACAAAAATTGACCCCAGGAAAGACAGAAAGTTCAAACAAACTAGTTACATAGAAGAAATAGATAAATTGGTTAAATTTGTCCCCTGAAAAAGTACCAGGCCCAGATGCCTCCACAGGAGAATTCTACTAAACCTTTAAAGGTAAGATAATGCCAATGCTTCTTAAATTATTCCAAGGATATAGAAAAGAAGAAACACTTCCAAATTCTTATGGTGAACCGAGTATATAATTGATTCCAAAACCTAATAAAGATTGCATCAAAAATGAAAATTATAGAACAATTTCATATATTAATATGAAGGAAGATTCTTAAGTAAAATATTAGCAAATACAAGCCAATAACACATAAAAATGTAGCTCATAACATTGTGGAGCTTATTCTAAGAACGCAAGGGTTTTTCAATATCAGGAAATCCATTAACACATCTAGTGTAATAATTGAGTCAAGGAGAAAAATGTCCACTTCCATAGATGCAGAAAAGGTATTTGAAAGAATCAACACCCATTCATGTTTAAAAAACAAGCTCACTTAAATAGGAATCAATGGTCTCTTTCTTAACATGACACTTCAGCCAAAAAGCCAGCCTCCTATTAATTGGAGAAACACTGGAGGCTTTCCTGATAAAGACAAGAAGAAAACGTGAAATTTATATCTTACATTTGACACTGTGTGGGAGGTATTATGCAATTCAATTAATGAGAGTAAGCAATTAGAAGCAAAAAGAAGAGGTAAAATAACAATGAATCAAGTGAATGAGAAGACAAGCCAGAGACTGGGAGAAAATACTACTATACTTCTAAATCAGATATCTGATAAAAGACCAATATCCAAAATATAAAAAGAACTTTTAGGACTCAAAAATAAGAAAATGAACAACCCAATTTTAAAATGGGCCAATGATATGAACAGATTCCTCACTAAAGAAGACATAGAGATGGCAAAGTAGCATATAAAAACATGCTCAACATCATATATCATTAGGGGATTGCAAATTAAAACAATGAGATACCATTACACACCTATCAGAATGGCAAAAATCCAAAACACTGACAACACCAAATGCTGGGAAGGATATGAAGCAACAGGAACTCTCATTCACTGCTGGTAGGAATGCAAAATGGCACAGCCACTTTGGAAGACTGTGTGGCAGTTTCTTACAGAACTATACAAACTATCACCATATGATCCAGCAGTTACAGTCTTTGGAGTTGAAAACTAACGTCCACACAAAAACCTGCACAAGGATGTTTACAGCAGCTTTATTCATAATTGCCAAAACTTGGAAGAAATCAATATGTTCTTCAGTAGGTGAATGGATAAATACACTGTGGTACATGCAGACAATGGAATATTATTCAGTGCTAAAAATAAAGGAGCTATCAAACCACAAAAACACATGGATAAAATGTAGATGCATATTACTTAGTGAAAGAAGCCAATCTGAAAAGGCTACATACTGTACGATTCCAACTATATGACATTCTGAAAAAGTGAAAATTATGGAGACCATAAAAACATCAGTAGTTGCCAGGAGTTTAGGGGAAGGAAGGGCTGAATAGACAGAGCATAGGGAATTTTTAGGGCAGTGAAACTATCCTGTATACTACCATAATGATGGATACATGTAACTATACATTTTTCCAAACTCAAAAAATGTAAACCACCAAGAGTGAACCCTAGTGTAAACTATGAACTTTGATTGATTATGAGGTGTCAATGTTGGCTCATTGACTGTAACAAATATACCAAACTCAGGTAGGATGTTGATGGTAGGGGAGGCTGTGTGTTTGGAGGGAAGGAAGTATGTAAGAACTCTACGTTCTGCTCAATTTTGCTCTGAATCTAAAATTTCTGTAAAAATAGTTATCAATTTTAAAAAAAGAAGTGGCAAACAATTAACTGGGTTTTCTGTGAGAAAAAAAGAAATGAAAATCAGGTGTTCTGTTTTTTGTAAAAAAGGCTAGTGACCTTTTTTATTTTTATTTTTTGCTGGGAAAGATTCACCCTGAGCTAACAGCTATTGCCAATATTCCTCTCTTTTTTTTTTTTCCTCCCCAAAGCACCGGTGAATAGTTGTAGATTCTAGCTGTAAGCCCTTCTAGTTATTCTATGTGAGCTGCCACCACAGCATGGCTACTGACAGATGTGTGGTGTGGTTCTGTGCCCAGGAACCAAACCCAGGCTGCTGAAGTGGAGCATGCCAAACTTTAACCACTAGGCCATCAGGGCTAGCTCTCAGAGGTTATTTTTAAAATGAGAATTCCAGAATGACTTAGTACTTTATAACTTAGTACTCTAAGTAAACTATGACTTAGCACTCTAAACTATAAATATTTGTATTTATAATTTGATTTAAAAGTAAATATTGAATAATTAAACAGTTCTTTCTGACAGCCCCCCTTGCAAAAAAAAAAAAAAAAAGACAACTCAAGTAATGGGCTCAAAAGCAGAATGAAAAAGAAGGAAGAAAGAATCAGTAAAGTTAAAAACAGAGAATAAAAATTACCTAATCTAAGCAACAGAGGAAAAATAGACCAAAAATAAAAGAAGAAAGCCTCGGGGACTTGTGAGACTATAAAAAGAAGATTTAACATTTATGTCATTGATGTCTTGGAAGGAGAGAAGAAATAGGATATGGGTGAAAAAGTATTCAAAGAAATAATGTTTGAAGACTTTACAAATTTTCAAGAAGCTAAGTGAATCCAAAATAAGAGAAACCAAAAGAAATCTACAAAAAGACAAATAATAATTAAATATCAGAAAACTAAATACAAAGAAAAAATCCTAAAAGCAGTGAGAGAGAAATGATGCTTTACCTGTAGAAGAAAAACAGTTTGAACCACAATAAATTCCTTATCAGAAACAATAAAATTCAGAAGGAAGTGTGGGGACCTAGAATTGGCCACCCCAAGATATGTCTCTTTGGCATCAGGATTATTTGAGGCTCATTGCTTTTGATAAACTGGGACAGGCAAGGAGGCTCTGAGGAATGGAACTTGCCCTTTGTTAGGACACGTTTACATTTGTAAGGTAAATCTCTATCTGTAAAAGGCGCCTCCCTCTCTGTACCAGGAAGAAGAAAGGCGATGACCTACTCTCCAAAAACTCTTAATCAATACCAAAGGCAAGGACTTAAAATCTGCATTTTATTGTGCTAGTCTGGTAACCTCCTGTAACTGACTTCCCTCCCCCTCCCAACGTTGGCATCTCCTTAAAGATTAAGCATCTTTCTTTAGGCTGGGAACCGACTGCGGCGCTCATCTGTGACCCCCCCCCAGCCCGAGGCAACACACCTGCCACCCTGCGGCGCTCACTGAGACAGCAGACCTATCTGCCATTTCCATCAAGCGCTGTGCTGACAGAGCAGCCTCGTGACTATTGTAAAAGGGACTTTTCAATCACATGTGAAACACCCTGTTTGGGGCTATATAACCACTCTGTGCACCCCACTTCTTCGGTGCCCTTTCTTCCTTCGGGAAGAAAGGCCCCGGGCCATGGTTCCTCAGAAAGCTTTGTTTAATTTTCTCTTGCTATTCTGTCTCATGTGAATTTAATTCGTTCTCCAGCTAGACGAACCCCCATTTGGGGAGAGGAAATGTCCTCCTCCCCTACAGAAGTGACACATTTTTCGCATACTGAAAGTAAAAAACTGTGAGCCCTGGAATCTATATCCAGCTAGATTATCCTTCAGAAATGAAGGAGAAATAAAGACATTTTCATATGAAGGAAAACTAAGAATTTCTCACCAGTAGATGTACCCTAAAACAATGGTTAATGGATGTTCTTAAAAGAGAAAGGAACAGATAGAAGAAACATTGGAGCAGTAGGAAGGAAGGAGGAAGAACAGAAGAGCAAAAATATGAGTAAAAACAATAGATTTTACTTCTCCTCTTGAGATTTATAAATGATGTTTGAGGGATGAAGCAAAAAATATAACATTGTTTGATGTGGCTCTCAATGTATGTAAAGGAAATATTTAAGACAATTCTATATAAATGATGGAGGGTAAAGGGGCTTAAAAGGAGGTAAAGTTTCTACACTTCAATAGAATTGGTAAAATGTCAACAACAGACAGTGATGATGTATCTACAGCCAAAAATCTATACAGACAGATATATTCAAAAAACCAATAAACAAATAAAACTGGAATTCTAAAAATCTGTTCAAGTAACCTATAGGAAAGCAGGGAAAAGAGAACAGAGAAACAAAAAACAGAGGGAAAAAACAGAAAACAAAAAATAAAATTACAATCTTTTAAAAAAAATTTTTATTGTGGTCTAAATAGTTTATAACATTGTGAAATTTCAGTTGTACATTCATATTTGTCAAACACTATATAAATGGGCCCCTGCATCCCTTGTGCCCACCCTCCCCCCACTTGCCCCTGGTAACCACTAAATTGTTCTCTTTGTCAGTAAATTTGTTTATAGTCTACATATGAGTGAAGTCATACGGTGTTTGACTTTCTCTGTCTGGCTTATTTCACTTAGCATGATTTGCCCTCGAGGTCCATCCAGGTGGTCGCAAATGGGACAATTATGTCTTTTTTTATGGATGAGGAGTATTCCCTGTATATATTTACCACATCTTCTTTATCCAATCATCAGTCATTGGGCACTTGGGATGCTTCCATGTCTGGGCTATTGTGAATGACGCTGCAATGAACATAGGAGTTCATAAGTCTCTTTGTATTGATGATTCAAGTTCTTTGGATAAATATCCAGTAGTAAGATAGCTGGGTCATATGCCATTTCTATTTTTAATTTTTTGAGAAATCGCCATACTGTTTTCCAAAGTGACTGCACCAGTTTGCATTCCCACCAGTAGTGGATGAGGATTCCCTTTTCTCCACAACCTCTCCAACATTTATTATTTTTTATCTTGGTGATTATAGCCATTATAACGGGTGTAAGGTGATATCTAAGTGGAGTTTTGATTTGTATTTCCCTGGTGATTAGCGATGTTGAGCATCTTTTCATGTACCTATCGGCCATCTGTATATCTTCTTTGGAAAAATGTCTGTTCATATCCTCTGCTCACTTTTTTATTGGGTTGTTTATTTCTTTTGTAGTTCAGTTGTGTGAGCTCTTTATATATTATGGAGATTAAGCCCTTACTGGATATATGATTTGCAAATATTTTCTCCCAGTTGGTGGGTTGTTTTTCATTTTGATCCTGGTTTCCTTTGCCTTCCAGAAGGTCTTTAGTCCGATGAAGTCCAAATTGTTTATTTTTTCTTTTGTTTCCCTTGGCTGAGTGGACATCGTACTTGTGGAGATCCTTTTAAGGCTGATGTCAAAGAGTGTACTGCCTATAATTTCTTCGAGATGTTTTATGGCTTCAGGTGTTACCTTCAAGTCTTTGATCCATTTTGAGTCTATTTTTGTGTATGGAGAAAGGTAACAATCTACTCCCATTCTTTTGCATGTGGCTGTCCAGTTTCCCCAGCACCATTTATTGAAGAGGTTTTCCTTTCTCCATTGTGTGTTCTTGGCTCCTTTGTCGAAGATTAACTGTCCATATATGCGTGGTTTTAATTCTGCTCTTTCAATTCTGTCCCATTGATCTGTGCTCCTGTTTTTGTACCAGTACCATGCTGTTTTGATTACTATAGCTTTGTAGTATGTTTTGAAGTCAGGAATTGTGATATCACCAGCTTTGTTCTTGTTTCTCAGGATTGCTTTGGCTATTCGGGGTCTTTTGCTGCCCCATATGAATTTTAAGATTCTTTCTTCTATTTCTGTTAGGAATGCCATTGAGATTCTGATCGGGATTGCACCGAATTTGTAGATAGCTTTAGGTAGTATGGATATTTTAATTACATTTATTCTTCCAATCCATGTACATGGAATATCTTTCCATTTGTTTATGTTATTATCGATTTCTTTCAGTAATGTCTTATAGTTTTCCTTATATAGGTCTTTCACCTCCTTGGTTAAGTTTATTCCTAGATATTTTATTCCTTTTGTTACGATTGTAAATGTGGTCATATTTTTGAGTTCTTGTTCTGTTAGTTCACTATTAGAGTATAGAAATACCACTGATTTTTGTACGTTGACTTTGTACCCTGCAACTTTGTTGTAGTTGTTGATCATTTCTAATAGTTTTCCAATGGATTATTTAAGGTTTCTTCATATAAAATCATGTCATCTGCAAAGAGTGAGAGTTTCGCTTCTTCATTGCCTATTTGGATTCCTTTTATTTCTTTTTCCTGCCTAATTGCTCTGGCCAAAACCTCTAGTACTATGTTGAATAAGATTGGTGAGAGTGGGCATCCTTGCCATGTTCCTGTTCTCAGAGGGATGACTTTCAGTTTTTCCCCAATGCGTATGTTGGCTGTGGGTTTGTCATGTATGGCCTTTATTATGCTGAGGTACTTCCCTTCTATCCCCATTTTGTTAAGAGTTTTTATCATAAATGATGTTGTAGCTTGTCAAATGCTTTCTCTGCATCTATTGAGATGATCACGTGGTTTTTATTCCTCATTTTCTTAGTAGGCTGTACCACATTGATTGATTTGCAGATCTTGAACCATCCCTGTGCCCCTGGTACGAATCCCACTTGATCATGGAGAATGATCTCATTGATGTATTACTGCATTCAGTTTGCCAATATTTTTTTGAGGATTTTTGCACCTATGTTAATCTGTGATATTGGCTTGTCATTTTCCTTCTTTGTGTTGTCCTTGTCTGGTTTTGGGATCAGAGTGATGTTGGCCTCATTGAATGTGTTAGGAATATTTCCGTCTTCCTCATTTTTTTGGAATAGTTTGAGAAGAATAGGTAATAAATTGTCTTTGCATGTTTGGTAGAATTCTCCCAAGAAGCCATCTAGTCCTGGACTTTTATTTTTGGGGAGGTTTTTGATTACTGTTTCAATCTCTTTACTTGTGATTGGTCTATTCAGATTCTCTATTTCTTCTTGTTTCAGTTTTGAAGGTTGTAAGAGTCTAAGAATTTATCCACTACTTCTAGATTGTCCAGTTTGTTGGCATGTAGTTTTTCATTGTATTCTCTTGTAATCTTTTGTCTTTCTGTGGCATCCATTGTGATTTCTCCTCTTTCATTTCTAATTTTGTTTATTTGAGCCTTCTCTCTTCTTTTCTTAGTGAGTCTGGCTAAGGGTTTGTCAGTTATGTTTATCTTTTCAAAGAATCAGCTCCTTGTTCCATTGATCCTTTTTACAGTCTTTTTTGTTTGAATTTCATTTATTTCTGCTCTAATTTTTATTATTTCCCTCCTGCTGAGTTTGGGCTTTCTTTGTTCTTCTTTTTCTGATTCTGTTATGTGTAGCTTAAGATTGTGTATTTGTGCTTTTTCTTGTTTGTTAATGTGGGCCTATATTGCTATAAATTTCCCTCTTAGAACCACTTGTGTTGCACCCCATAAGAGTCAGTATGGTGTGTTTTCATTCTCATTTGGCTCCAAATATTTGTTGATTTCTCCCTTTATTTCTTCGATGATTCATTGGTTGTTCAGTAGCATGTTGTTTAGTCTCCTCATTTTTGTTCCTTTTCCAGCCTTTTCCTGTAGTTGATTTCTAGTTTCATGGCATTATGGTCAGAAAAGATAGTAGATATGATTTCAATCTTCTTAAATTTGTTGAAGTTTTCTTTGTTTCCCAATATATGGCCTATCCTTGAGAATGTTCCATGTGCACTTGAGAAGAAGGTATATTCTGCTGTTTGGGGATGAAGTGCTCTCTTTATATACCTATTAAGTTCATCTGGTCTAGTTTTTCATTTAAGTCCACTATCTCCTCGTTGACTTTTTGTCTGGATGATCTATCCATTGATGTAAGTGGGGTGTTGAGGTTGCCTACTATTACTGTGTTGTTGTTGATATCTCCTTTTAGGTTTGTTTATAGTTGCTTTATGAACTTTGGGGCTCCTGTGTTGGGTGCATACATGTTTATAAGTGTTATGTCTTCTTGGTGGAGAGTCCCTTTTATCATTATATACTGCCCCTCTATGTCTCTCTTTACCAGTTGTATCTTGAAGTCTACTTTGTCTGATACAGGTATGGCAACACTTGCTTTCTTTTGTTTGCCATTAGCTTGGAGTATTGTCTTTCATCCCTTCACTCTGAGCCTACGTTTGTCTCTAGAGTTGAGATGTATTTCCTGGAGGCAGCATAATGTTGGGTCTTGTTCTTCAGTCCATCCTGCCACTCTGTGTCTTTTGATTGGAGAATTCAATCCATTTACTTTTAGAGTGAATATTGATATATGAGGGCTTGATACTGCCATCTTACTGCACGTTTCCCGGTTCTTCTGCATTTCCTTTGTTTCTCATCCTGTGTATTTTGGACTACCAATTTGATTAGGTAGTTTTCTCTGTTTGCTTTCTTCATTTTCTCCTTCATTTTTGTAAATGTCTCTGTTCTAATTGTTTCATGGTTACCCTTAGGTTTGTATAAAAAATCTCATAGTTGAGATAGTCCATTTTCTGATAACCTCTTATTTCCATAGACTATACTGATTCCATCCCTTCCCTCTTCCCCTTCTAAGTTATTTTTGTCATATCTTTTTCCATCTTGTGTTATGAGTTTGTGGTTAGAAAGATAAGATCATTTTTGTTTTGGTGTTTTCCTTTTCTTTATCCTTGATGTTAAAGTTAAGTGTTGACTAATCTGATCTGATAGAGAGCTGTCATTTTATGATTATTGCTTACCTATTCATTTCCTTGCTCAGGAATTTGTAGCCCCTTTCCTATTTTTTTATTTCAGGTATGAGGCCTTCTTGAGGATTTCACATGGGGGGGTGTGTCTTATGGAAATGAACTCCCTTAGCTTTTGTTTACCTGGGAAAGTTTTTATTTCTCCATCATATCTGAAAGAGATTTTCGTTGGATAGAGTATTCTTGGCTGGAAGTTTTTGTCTTTCAGAATTTTGAATATATCATTCCACTCTCTCCTAGCATGTAACGTTTCTGCTGAGAAATTCACTGAAAGCCTGAGAGGGGTTCCTTTGTAAGTTATTTTCTTCTCCCTTGCTGCCCTTAGTATATTTTCTTTGTCCTTGGCTTTTGCCAGCTTCACTACTGTATGCCTTGGACTGGGTCTTTTTACATTGACAAAGTTACAAGATCTGGAGACCTCTTTCACATGGATTTCCAGCTCTCTGCCCTGGCTTGGGAAGTTCTCAGCTATTATTTCTTTGAAAAAGCTTTCTGCTCCATTCTCCTTCTCTTCCCTCTCTGGAATACCTATAATCCTTATGTTGCATTTCCTGCTTGAGTCAGATATTTCTCTGAGAGCTTCTTCATTTCTTTTTAGTCTTAGTTCTCTCTCTTCTCCTCTGTCTGAAGCATTTATATAGTACTATCTTCTAACTGGCTGATTCTTTCCTCCATATTGTCAGCTCTGTTGTTTAGGGAGTCCAGATTTTTGTTTATTTCATCCATTGTGGTTTTCATCTCCAACAATTCTGATTCTTTCTTCTTTATGGTTTCAATCTCCTTTGTGAAGAAACTCCTGAATTCATTAATTTGTCTTTCTGTGTTTTCTTGTAACTTGTTGAGTTTCTTTTATGATAGTTGTTTTGAATTTTTTGTCATTTAAGTTATGGATTTCTGTTCCTTCAGGGTTGGTTTCTGGGTACTTATCACTTTCCTTCTGCACTGGAGCTTTAATATACCTATTCATACTGCTTGATGGAGTAGATTTTTGCTTTCTCGTGGTGTTCTTATCAGGCCACAGCTGCCACATACCGTCAAAGGATGGAGATCAGGCACTGTGTATTCTAGGCCTGGCATGAACAGGGGCTCCCCAGCTCCAACCACTGACTGCTTTTCTTTATGAGCAACTGATCTATGTCAGATCTGGTGCACCAGGCAGGGGCAGTGGCACTCTCCTTCCCAAGAGCTTCCCCCAGCCCCTGCTTGTCTCTCTGTATGGAGCTCTGGGCAATTGTAGGACTGTGCACTTTCCCTTCTTCCGCTGCTGCTGCCAAGCTCTCCACACTGTGCTCTGGAGGATTAGGGAGCTGGAGTACTGGATGGGGGTGGAACACCTCTCTCACCTGTGCACTTTCCCCTCTGCCACTGCCACACCTTCTGTGCTGTGCTCTGGATGATTCTGGGGCTGGAGTACTGAGTGGGGGCAGGGCACCTCTCTCAACTGCACACTCTCGCCTCCACGGCTGACACACTCTCTGTGCCATGCTCTGGATGATTCTGGGGCTGGAGTACAGGGCAGGACGGGGTACTCTTTTCACCTGTGCACTTCCCACCACTGTGGCCCCTCTCTCTCCATGGAGCTCCTGCAGATCAGCTTCCACTTGTTCTGGAGGATCCAGCCCCACCACCACCTTCAGGCCTATGGCTGTGTGGGTCTCCCAGATGTCTTTTGTGATGTGTATATGTCCTCTATTGGTGTATGAATGTCATTTTGGTTGTATGTTAGAGGAGAGAATTCAAGGGAAGAACTCACTCCGCCATGATGCTGGAATCACTCCAGACTTTAACATATCAATAATTATGTTAAATGTAAATCATTTAAATATGCGAATTATAAGACAGAGCTTAACAGAGTGGATTAAAAAAATAACCTGACCCAACTCAGTGCTGTCTGTAAGAAATTCACTTCAAATACAGTCATGCACCACATAACAATGTTTTGGTCAATGACACATTGTGTATATGACAGTGGTCCTATAAGGTTAGTAACATATAGCCTAGGTGTGTAGTAGGCTATACCATCTAGGTTTGTGTTCACACAATGATGCTCACACAGTGATGAAATTGCCTAATGATACATTTCTCAGAATGTATCCCCATCACTAAGCGATGCATGAATGTAGAGCTATATAAATTGTTTGAAAGTGAAAGGCTGTAAAAAGATACAACAGGCAAATTTTATCAGAAGAAAGCAGCAGTGGATATATTTGCAATAGGTAAAGCAGACTTCAGAGCAAAGGAAATTACTGGACACAGAGAGGGATATTACATAATGACAAAAGAGTCAATCCACCAAGAGGATATAGCAATCCTAAGTGTGTATGCATCAAACAACAGAGCTGAAAACTATAGATTTATAAACATATATCTATATTTCAGATAGAACTGAAGTAAAAAATACACAATTTATTCAGACTTCAAAACCCCTTTCTCTAAAATTGATACATCTAGACAGTCTCTGTCATTCAACTTGTGTGTTTAGACTATTTACATTAAAACTAATTGTCAAAATATTTGAATTTCTGTCATTTTATTATTCATTTTCTGTTTGTCCTCATTTTCATTCCTCTGTTTCCCCTTTCTTGCCTTCTTTTGGCTTATGTGAACATTACTTGATACTTCATTTTAATTTTTCTATTTTGACTTGACTATATCTCTTTGTATAACATTTTTAGTGGTTTTCTCTAAAACTACCTATTTGAATTTTTGCAGTTTATATAAAATCAGTATTTACCACTTCAAATGACATGTAGAAACCTTGCTGTCTTATACATCTGCTTAACTTCCCTCTTAATGTTATAGTTCTCTTATGTATATTATTTACATTCACTGAAACATCATGAAAAAATATTATATTTTTTTGCTTTTAACAGTTAAAATTTTTTAATGAACTCAAGAGGAGATGAAAAGTCTATTATATTTACTCAGTCATTTACCATTTCTATTGCTTTGCTTCTGCAAGTGCATTCATGATATTTATTTAAAAAAAATAAGGCATTCTCAAGATAAAAAACAACAAATGTTGGAGAGGCTGTGGAGCAAAGGGAACCCTCATACACTGCTGGTGAGAATGCAAACTGGTGCAGCCACTATGGAAAAAGTATGGAGATTTCTCAAAAAATTAAACACAGAAATACCATATGACCCAGCTATCCCACTACTGGGTATTTATACAAAGAACTTGAAATCAACAATTTAAAGAGACTTATGCACCCCTATGTTCACTGCAACATTATTCACAATAGCCAAGACGTAGAAGCAAACCAAGAACCCATAAACTGATGAATGGATAAAGAAGATGTGATATATATATATATATATATATATATATATATATATATATACATACACACACACACAAAATGGCATACTACTTAGCCATAAAAAAGACAAAATCATCCCATTTGCAACAACGTGGATGGACCTTGAAATTATTATGTTAAAGGAAATAATCCAGACAGAGAAAGACAAACACATAGGATTTCACTTATATGTGGAAAATAAAAAAAACACATAGACAAAGAGAACAGATTAGCAGTTACCAGAGGGGAGGGGATTTGGGGAGTGAGTATAAGGGGTAAAGGGGCACATATATAAGATTACTGACAAGTAATACCATACAACTGAAATTTCACAATGTTATAAACCGTTATGACCTCAATAAAATAAAATAAATAAGGTATTCTCCTCCTTATAATAGTGTAGCTTACTTTTACTTACTAGTAGTATATATTGAATGTCATTCAATGGCAATAAACAGTCATTTACATCATAGGTTTTAGGGCTTGCAATAATACTAATGCCCAGGGGCTAGCCCTGTGGCTGAGTGGTTAACTTCGTGCCCAGAGTTTCGCTGGTTCAGATCCTGGGCATGGATCTAGCACCACTCATCAAGCCATGCTGAAGTGGCATCCCACATAGCAGAACTAGAAGGACTTACAACTAGAATATACAGCTATGTACTGGGGGGCTTTGGGGAGAAGAAAAAAAAAGATTGGCAACAGATGCTAACTCAGAGCCCATCTTAAAAAAAAAAACAATACTAACGTCCATTAAAAATGAAAGTATTAAAATTAGCTAACATTTGCTTTGGGTCAGATAACCACATTTAATTCTTATAACTACACCGTGAGGGTGATCATTTTACAGATGAAGAAAATGAGGGGCAGGGAGGCTAAATTCTTTGCCTAAGCTTGTATACTTAGAAAGTGACACACTGTAGATTTGACTTCAGTCAGCATAGCTACAGAGCCCACGGATATTTAGGGCAATAGAGTTTGAGACATAGAATCACCCAGATAATATTAAGTTTCAGCAACAGAAACACACACTGATGTACACTCAAATGTACAGATCCATTGCCAAACATTTTAATAGGCTTCTTTTCCCTATAAAATAGTGTTCTTTGTATATATTTCCACAAGAACAAAATCATTAGTAAATTATTTCTTAATGTCTTTTAATATAATTTGTTTTTGAATTATCTCCATTCAATGTCTGGTTTATAACATTTCAAGCAATACAGAACTATATTTTATATATTAAATTTATACATTTATTTATATATTATGTATAAATTTACATATTTACACTTATAAATATATAATATGTAATACATAACATTTATAAAAGGAAATCACCCTGAATCTCACTCCTGCCTGATTTCCACCATCTGAACCAAAGATGTCCACTATCAATATGCTGCTGCATGTTTTGCTAGATGTGTTTCTCTGTAGGTGAGTTATTATATAGCCACAGATACACAAAATACACATATCTTTTTTCAATATTAGAATCACATTATCCCTGTTGTTCTGAAACTTGCCTTTTTTCAGTGTAAAATAGTGTATCTCCAGGTTTTCATTTGCATTTCATTAGATATGTTGTTTTAAAATGTTTTTTGAACGTGTATATTGCTCTTCACATGAATTCTCTGATTATATATGTGTTGTTTATCTACTGATGCACAACAACATACTCCAAAATAAAAGCAGCTTAAAGTAATATGTATTAACTCATCACTTTCGTGGGTCAGGAACCTGAATGTGGCTTAGCTGGGTGCCTCTGACCCCGAGTCTCTTACAAGGATGCAATTAAATTATACGCTGGGGCTACAGTCATCTTAAGGGTCAATTGGGTGAAGAACCACTTCTAAGCTCACATTTATGTCCAGTGCCATGCCTTGGGACCTCACTGGTTTTTGGCCAGAGACATTGGTTCTTTGACATGTGGGCAACGCACAGCATGGTGGCTGGCTTTCCTCAGGGTCAGTATGAGTGGCAACCTAAAACAAACCCACAGTCTCTTTGTAACTAGTCTCAGAAGTGATATCCCATCACTTCACAGGTGTTATATTCACTAGAAGCAACTAACCCTAGCTCACATTCAAGATAAGTGATTACAAAAGGGCATGAATACTTGGAGGTGTGGATAATGGAGAGTCTTTTTGGAGGCTGCCTACCACATCATTTGTGCATCTGTTATACATATCACGAGAATTAGCCCAACGTAATTTGAAAATATTTACTCTAGCCTTTTAGGATAAGCTTTGTTGACTTTTCTTTTGCCATACACAATGTTTTTAATTATAATACTATAATAATTTAAAAGTAATACAATTCACTATAAAAATTCTTAAGCAGTATTACTGACAGCATCAATTTCCCAAGGAAATTAGAGCATTCAGAGCCCTGGCAGCTTCAGGACACAATGGAAAAAGCTGTAGAGTAATTCCAGTTTTAACTACTGAGTAGGTATTTGCAAAGAGGTTTCCCTCATTTACTTAACCATCTCCTAACTCACTATAGTCTGATCTGAATTATGGATTAAATAACATGTAACTGGAATAAATGTTAACACTAAAGAGATACAATTTAGAGTATTACTTGCTTACATTAGTTTTAAAACTTTAATATCCTACTCTCCAGATCATCTTTTCCAGAGGAAACACCTACTCGTCTGACTGAGCCCCTCTCTGCCGTACTATAAACCAGTCACTTTGCATGGTCTTCATATCTAGTTCTCTTGGCCCCAGGGACAGAATTTCATCATCATCATCACCAAGATTGGTTGTTGAGGAGTGAGCATCCATGAGGGAGTGTAAAACGACCAGTCCATAAAGCCCTGGTGGTCCATCATCTATGTATTATATCACTGGGTAGATGCAATGTTTCTCGACTTTCTTTTCTTATTGTCTACTTTAGGGAGGCTTTTTATTTATTTATTTTTTTTTTTGAGGAAGATTAGCCCTGAGCTAACTACTGCCAGTCCTCCTCTTTTTGCTGAGGAAGCGTGGCCCTGAGCTAACATCGTGCCCATCTTCCTCTACTTTATATGTGGGACGCCTACCACGGCATGGTGTGCCAAGCGGTGCCATGTCCGTACCCGGGATCCGAACCGGCGAACGCCGGGCCGCCGAGAAGTGGAACGTGCGAACATAACCGCTGCACCACCGCGCCAGCCCCTAGGGAGGCTTTTTACACCTTTTTTCCTAATCATTGCCCCATCCACAGAATATGAAATGTTTAATACTAGAGATGCGGCGTATATCTGTTTATGTACTTTAACCTTTCTGAGAGCTACAAATCATAGTACTAGCTAAGGTTTCTTCACCCTTAAGAATCAATTTTCAGTTCCTTGGGGGTGATAATGTTTCTGTTAAGAATGCATAGTATAATGTGATGAGAGCAAGAACTGGAATCCCATTTTTGCCCCTAACTTCATGCATGATGCTGGAATACTTGCTCAGCCTCTGTTAGCCTGCCTTTGGTCATCTGTAAAGGGGACCCATGATGCCTTCCTTACAGAACTGTTGTAAGGGGTAAATGAGAAATCCTGTACAAAATATGTGGCATGTAGTAAGACTTCAGCTAATGTTAGTTTGGTTCACCTTTCTCCTCTCTCCCAGAGAAGAAATGACTTTGACCTAAACCAAACGGCATAATTTCCTTAGAGACCACCTGGAAATGCAGCATCAAGAAGTAGAATGTACATACATTTACATAATGAATGAAGTTTTGGGGACATTTCTGTTTTGGAAAATGACTTTTCTGAGGGATTTGTAGTAAGGGAAGATCATCAAACCATCTTTTAGTGTTCCTAGATCATTTAGTCATGTGATTATAGGCAGCCTCAGTTTTCTGCCACAGATGGCTAACTGCTTAGCAGGAGTGTGATTTTACGAGTTCATCCTCCTAGGCTAGCTTATCTGCAAGAACCCTAGGATACCTCTCTGGTACTGACAACACCCCCTACTGTCTCTTTATAAAGAAAAAAAAAATCCTCACCGCAGGGACATGCCTTGTTCCACCAAACTGGGCAGAGTTCCTCCAGTTTCCCAGGCCCCAGTTGAGGTCTTCTACTTAGTATGCTTTCTTACGTGGTGGCCTGAACCGCGAAGGTGTTTTGCTTTCAGGAGAAACGCCAGGGGGTGGAGGAGTGTGTAGTGGTATTTCCGGTGGGGTGAACAAGTCTGCGCTTCGCGGTTGCCATAGAAACCTGACGTCAATATGGCGACCGTGACGACATTTCTATAGAGACACATGTAGCCTGGAGAAAAGAGCAGGTCTCGTCCTTAGGTGTTTGGGACTCAGCTGAGGGTGTGGGTACCCGCGGTGGGGGCTGAGCCTCCTCGGGGTGTAGGGAGACAAAGGGACCCAGATCCAAGTCGCCTCTTTCCTGCTTTAGGATTCGGTGCCTTGGCTGTCTGCTAGGTAAAGCCATTCGGTTCCCGCCCCTTTCCAGTGAGTGTGGCGTCTTGCCCCAAGGGTGTCCTGGAGATACTTTCCTTCTAAAGGCAGGGGCGCGGGAGGATAAGACAAGGTCTTGGGTGGTGACAGAGAGCCAGCATGAAAGCGAGAGGGAGCATGTGTGTATGTGTGCATGTCTGTCTTATTCAGTTCCTAGCACATATTAGGAACCACGTCAGGGTTATTGTTTCCTTTTCCCAGCTTGTCTTGACCAGCTTGGTTACCATGGTGGCTTAGCGACTGATGTGGGATTTCGTGCAGAATGGTCATCCATTTATGATTCTTGCCTGAGTCATTTGTTACTATGATAGTGGTCAACAGTTGCTTTTCTAATTCCCTCATTCCTTGCAGATTTATTAGTTGGCATTTGACTATAGGGTAGTGCTTTCCCCTTTCCCTTATTTATGTATTTATTCATGTATTTATTTATATCAGTATGACTCATAGATTCCTACTTTGCTCAAAGAGTTACCTTCTATTACTATCATTATGTATTTTGATACTCAAATTGACTCAGAATAGGCCAGTATTAGCTCCTTCAAGTTGGCTTCTGTGTCCATTTGACACCTCCCTAGAATTCTTTGAGTATGTACTTTGCTCTCAGAGCCTGCCTATCTCCCCATCTGTAAAAAGGAGGTAATGATGGCCACTTCAGAGAATTTCTTTAAGAATTTGAAGAGAAAAAGTCTGAAAATAACCACCTACAGTGTGTGGCATCTAGTAAGCCCACATGAAATTTTATTTCTCTGTTCTAACTTTACCTCCTTCCTTCTGTTTGTGTATACTGTGGCATTAACATAATAGCTTGAATACCTGAGAGAATACTTGGACATGTAACAACAAGCAGTGATAAGCTCCTATTTCCATGATGTATAAGCTTCACTGTCACTGCATGTGCAGGAGGGGCTGTGTGGTGGAGCTGGGGAAGAGGCAAAGAGTCATTGTACAGCTTTCAGTGGACTGAGTAGGGACAAGCAAGGACATCCTGACCCCTTTCCCCTGTGTTCATGTGTTTTCCCATTCTCTCACTTTCCTCTAGCCGTCTTATCCCCCGATTCTCCTTCTAGTGGACCGTCAGAGAAGGGTGTGGACTCTGAGCCTCAGAAACAGGAGCTGATACAGAAGAACCAAGTGTGATATTGAATCTGCTAGACAGGTTCCTGGAGCAAGAGTGAAGAGATCACGGTCCCATCAATGGGACACTTTAGGTAAGTCACTCCTGTTTCCTCCAGCGTCTTCTCTAGAACAGGATAACAGTCCCCAATGCTCCTGACCATCCAGGAATATTGTGGAGTTTAAGTCTGTTTCCATGTGGGAAAGCAATCTGTGGTCATGGGTGGGAGGGAAGGACCAGTACACTTTTGAGTAATTACATTAACTGAGACATCCCAGATATTGTAGAACTCTGCATGGTAGGCATCAAATTAATAGTACATAAACGTCAGCTGTTTAGGTCATAATTTTTCCAAGTGTGGTCCATGGACCACTTCATCAAAGTCGTCAGGTGGTTTTTGTTTAAATTTCATATACCTGGGCCCACCTTAGGTCTGCCTAATCAAATCCAGGGAGATGGAGTGGGAGGTGTCTACATTTTGAATAATTTCTTCAGTTGATTATGGTATTTGTCCAAGTTTGAAAAGTACTGTTATAGATTTGCAACAATATCTTCTTAAAATTTTGAGTCTTTTGTGTCTAATTTTGTGGTCAGTTGGTCCTGATGCTCAGCTTTAAATATCTGTGTCTGCTTCTGTGTGTCAAATTCCTTCATTTAAGTAATATTTATTCAATGATTTATATGTGAGGCACTGAACTAGGCCTTCGGGACACACCACAGAAAAAAAGACAGGCAGGGTCCCTGGAACTTTCATTCTATTTGGGAAAATTGGCGATAAGCTGGTAAATCAATAAACAGGGCAATTTCACATGGAGATTTGTGCTTTGAAGAAAATAAACACAAATAGAATAGAAAATGACCGAGACAAAAATTATTATAGATGGGTGTAGGGGCACTAGCCTACGTGCCCTTTAAACTATGTATCCTTGAGGCTCCTTGTCTGGGCTATGCACCAGCACTCATGATGACAATAGTCCCAGGCTTGGCCAACCCGGCTGTTTTCTCATGGGAGAGTTAGCACAGAGACCCTTGTGGTCTGAGGAAACAGAAGGCCCTCTGGGGCGGCTCTGGTCCTTGGAATGCAGGTCAGACAGGGACAGTCCCCCTTGGCAAGCATGCAACCTTTGTTCCTTTGCCTACTTAAGTAAGCTTTCCTCAGGGGACGGTAGCATTGTCTGTTTCTGTCCAGCCGGCCGCCACTGGATCGTCCCTGTAAGTAACTCCCTAGTGAACCCATATGTCTTGTTCACTGTCTCTGGGTCTTTTCTTTGGTCTCTTGGGAACCTATCCTGTACTACTCACCCAGCTGGGCATGTGGTGGAACAATGGGGTTGTCAGTGAAGCTCTTTCTCAGGGGGTGACATTTGAGCTGAGTCCAGATGACAGAAGCCAGGCCTGGACAGACCTTTAGGAGCTGATGACAAGCTCGAGTGGCTGGAGCCTGGCAGACAAAGTGCAGATGGTAGGAGATGAAGCTACAAACTTTGGGCCATGTAAGGAGTTTGGAGTTTATTCTGAGGATGGAGGATTAGAGTATGGGAGTGACATGCTCTGATTCATGTGCTCACAAGGTGACTCTGGCCACTGTGGAGCATGGACTGGAGAGGGACAGGAGAGCTGTGGGGATAACCATTAGGGGGATCTTGCAGAAGTCTGGGAGAGGGACAAGGGTGGATTAGCTCAGTGCTGCAGCAGTGTGCAGAGGACGGGATGGCCCTGGACAGGGCATGTAGGAGGTGGGGCAGGCAGGACCTGCAGTGGCTGTGTGGGAGCGGTTTGTGAGGATAAGGCAGGATCCTGGATGACCCTTCATCTTATTGTTTGGTCATGTGGAGAAAGGGCGGTGCTATTTTCTGAGACCAGTTGTTCCAAGTGCTTTCAAGAGATTCTCAAGAAAATTAGTTAGGTCATCCAACAGTAGTTATGGTGAAAGTTAGTGATGTAAAATATGTATCAGTTGATGAATAGGATTCAGTTGTTAGATCATTAAGCTTTATTAAAGACACATGCAAACTCAACCTATCAAAATGATAAAAATCTTAACTTGTAAGTAGTTCTTAAAAACATCTAGTAACTGAATTGTTACTGTATGTCTAGCACTGTTCTAAGAGTTTTTATGTATTAATTCAATTAATTCTCAAACCAACAACCCATGATGTAGGGATGATTGTTTTTGTCATTTTACAGAACAAGAAACTGAGAGATTGAGAGACTTTCATTCACTCAGGGTCACTCAAAGTATACGGGTATTCCAACATCTCTGCATTTGAAATTTTGAAATAATGTGATTCTTGACCATTTATTCTTGTAAAAGACAAAACACAAGGCAATATTAAAAACTTTTTTCTTCTACAGTCAATACTATATAATCTTGGTTTGGCAGATGAGGCAATTGAATGACTGTAAGGTGAAGTACAAGTATTCAAACTCACACAGTTTGTAAGTGGCAGAACTACAAACTGTCTCCAGAGCCCACTCTCTAATCAGGACACTTAGGAAGAAGAAAAAGACATGTTTTGAACTATCTCAACCTAGGGTGGTTGATGTTAGGCTGAGGTCTTTTCTCTTTGTGTGGAAATTATGCTTCAGTAGCCATTCTGTCATGTACTAGAGTTTAAGAAAAAAGGGAATAATTATGAAAACAGAAGGCATTGTGTGGATATTTCACAATATCTTTATCTGTTATGGAAATTTGGATATTTTCCAGTTTTTGACTTTTTACTGAATAATGGGGCTATGAACATTCTTGAATGGACTTTTTTTTCATTTCTTGGTCATGTACCTAATAGTAGCATTTTTGAGTCATAAGGTATGTGTATGTTCAGCTCAGTGGATACTGCCAATAATTTTTTCAAAGTAGTTACGCCAATCTATATTCCTCCCAGTGATGTATGAAGTTCTACTTGCTCCACATCTTCACCAACACTTGGTATTTTCCACCTTTTTCATTTTTGTTCTTGTAGTGGATGTGTGGTGGTATCTCATGTGGTTTTAATTTTAAGTTCTCTGAAACATTCTCTCTTTTAATCTGAAGAATGTCTCCCCTCTTTTTTTTTAACCTTCCAATTTATTTGCTTAAGAAACTATGTCTTTTGTCTTGTGGAATTTGCATTCTGGATTTTGCTGATTGTATCCCTATTATGTTGTTTATTATGTTTCACTGGCCCCTCCTATTTCTTTTAAATTGGTAAGTAGATTTAGAGGCTTGGTCAGATTCAGGTTCTTTGGCAAGAGTACCTCAGATGTGGTGTGGTGTACTTCCTGTAGTATTATACCAGAAGACTCATTATGTCTGGTTGTCTCTTCTTCTGTGTCATTGCAATTGATCACTCGGTTCAAGTGTTGTCAGCCTGATCCATCCATTTTCTAATTTCCCATCTGCTTTTCACTTCATTTTTTGCAGCCTCTGAAGATCATTGCCTAGATCTGTGTTTCATTAAAGGTTGCAGAAGGGTGATGTTTTAATTCTATACTTTCTTCTGCATTTATTAGCTGGGATTCTTCTATAAAGAAACTTACCCTCTTCAACTATGAGGTTATGCTGAGGTCTGGTACACACAGGAAGGGTAGGATGAATGTTTAATTCTTTTGCATTAGTTCCACTTTGCAGAATAATGAGTTCTTTCCTTGGGATCCTGCAAAGGTAAGCAGTGAGTTTGTTGTTTTGAGTGTCATGATGAGTTCACAGATGCTTATATAGTTGATGTGTTTTAACCCATTGCAGTCATTAATCTTTTTGATGCTCAAATTGTTCTCTTTGTCCAGTGGGAGCCCCTTCGGGTTGGCTCTGAGTCTTTTTGACGTGCTTTCTGGTATTAGAGTTTGGTCCAGACTCACCTGGTACAATCCCTACTTAGACCTGGAATCAGCCATTTCTCCAAGGAAACCTTTTAGTGGGTTCCTTTTAGTGGGAAATGTTTTCAGAGGACTTGATCTGGGGACTAGAATTGTGCATTGCTACTGGGTTGGTCATTGTTTCTTGACCTTTTCAGTGCATGGAGCCTGAAATAGTATTGTATTTTTAAGAGAATACACATCATTGACTTGCATCATGGGCTGTTCTTCCATCTCTTTATAGGTAATCATTTTTATCAGTTTTTGTTTTAACCTTCCAGATTTTAAATATATAAGCAAATGTAATATGTATATTAGTTTCCTACCCCATTCACAAGTAAAAGGTGGCACATTCTTCACCAGCACTATCCAATAGAAATTTCTGCAGAAATGAAAATGTGCTGTATTTGCACTGTCCAGCACTGTAGCCACTAGCAACAAGTGGCTGCTGAGCATCTAAAATGTGACCAGTATGACTGAATATAACTGAATTCTTAATTTCATTTAATTTTTTAAATTAAATTTAAATCACTGTTTGTGGTGAGTGGCTGCAGTATTGAACAGCAGCAACTCTACACATTTTTATACACCTTGCTTTTCTCATGTAACAATATATCCTGAAGATCACTCCATAACAGTCTAGAGAAGGAATCCTTATTGCTTTTTATAGCTTCATAGTACTGTCTGATGTAGATGTACCTTGATTACTCAACCATCCCCCTCTTGGTGGACATTTATCTTATTGCTAATCTTCTGTTGTTATGGATTGATTTGCAAATAATAGCCTTGTGCTTATTATACCTTTTTGTGTTTTTGCATGGTTTCTTTGGGATAAATTCTTAAAAGAGAGATTACTGGTTCCAAGAGTAAATACTATGTAATTTTACTACATAGTAGCAAATCCCCCCCCATAGGGTAGCATCATTTTACATTACCACGAGCACTGTATGAGAATGCCTATTTCCTCCCAGGCTATCTAATTGGTAAGAAAACGTATCTCATTATAGGTATTTTTCTTTGCATTGCTTATTGTGAGTTAAGTTGAGCATTTTTCTTGTATTTAAGGACAATTTTTTTTACTCCTGAATCTACATCTTTCTTTGAAATACCTGCTTGTATCTATTGCTCCTTTTTCTCTCATGTTGTTGGTTTTTGCATTCACTTTTTCATGAATTTTCTACATATTAGAGTTATAACCTTTTGTTTGTGATCTAAGTTGTAAATGTTTTTTACAATTTTTCATTTTTCATTTTACTTTGCTTATGGGTTTGTTTTTGCCCTTCAATTTTTTTATGAAAAAGCAATCATGCATATCACTCTTTTCCCTTATTGCTTCAGAGTTTTAAGTCATAGTTAGATGAGTTTTCTCCACTACCAGGTTATAGAGGAATTTCTCTGGGGTGCACTTTAGTGGACAGGAGATAGAGAAGAGAGTCATGGATCATATTGGGGTGTTGGGTGTAAGGGGAATCCTGAGGGGAGGTGACCATCATATGAGAAATCTATAAAAACCATTCCACTAAATCAGGAGAGTTAGATATATCGCTGTCCTGGTCCTGTGCTTATATTTGAGAACTTGGTCTCTACTCTTTTCTGTCTCCTGTGGAACAGGGTCCAGGCCTGCTTACTGGTAGAGAAGATCTTATATGAAGCAGAAACTCCACGTCACCTCAGATGAATCCCGCAGAGGACTAAATGGGAGGTACCACCCTCCTAGGGATAAGACAGACACAAAACCAATTCCAAAATCTACCATGAGACCTAACCAAGGATTAAAGAGAAAGTAAAACCCTAGTTCATGCCTGTGAGAAGAACCAAGACTGAAATCACACAAGGGTTACTGCATCCTTCACTCTCTATCCGGGAGTGAGATCCTGTCAGAAGGTAGTAGCCCATTAGCACTATGCAAAAGTATAGAAGTTTGGGTTATAAGATGCCTCAGTTTCCCGAGGTGGAAGACTTTCCCCACTCAACCCCATCATTTCCCGTTTAGGTACTGGGTTTCCAGGACTCAAGATGAAGCTTGGTCTGTACTTACTTGGAATGGAGTCTCTTTCGGGTGGGTGCTGACATCTGTCTCGCTCCCTGTGGACATTTCTACTTATGCCGTTCTAGAAATCAAGAGAGGGAAGATGTGGGATGCAGATGTAGAATTAGATGGACAGTGCCTGGCACACAGTAAACACTCAATACACGTTAATAAATAAAGGAGATGTAGATGCAGGAATAAGCAGGAAATAAAACTAAGTATATGTCCTCTCAGTCTGTTATATACATATGAATCTTTCAAAGAGTGTTGGGATTACACTGTACTTATTATTTAGTTACCTACTTTTAAGAGAATACATTGTTTTTAGTTCTAAAAATTATACTTTTTCTTGGGGAAAAAATAACCTGTAGAAAATGGAGAAAGATGCCACCTGGTCATCTGCATCAGAATCCCAGGTGTGAAAGTCAACTAGGGGGATTGGCAAAGGGTGAGGTAATAGCGGGGAGTGAGGGATGTGCGTGAATTCCATTGTATGGGCCAAAGCTTTCTGGAATTTTCCACACACTGGTGGTGATCCTTCTGTATTTGTGCCCATCCTGGTATTTTCAAGCCCTGAGGCTAGAAGTCCAGCCCCATGTGAGCTAAATAGAAAGCTGCACAAGTTAGTATATGAATAATTGGTATAAAGAAGTTTGAGACATGGAAACATGCACACACAGAAGCAGTGTCAAATAACTTGTTTTGATCTGCTGCTTTTACTTTTATAAAACAGTAAACTGTGAACATTTTTCCAAAGCAATGAATATATAAGCATCGTATTTGTAATCAACTCATAATTATTTTATGTTTTCAACATTTTATACAATAAACGTTCTATATTTAAAACACTATGGAAATGCAGATTTGTAAAATGAGGGGCTGGCCGAGTGGTTGAGTTTGTATGCTCCACTTCCGTGGCCCAGGGTTTCACAGTTCGGATCCTGGGTGTAGACCTAGCTCTACTCATCAGGCCATGCTGAGGCGGTGTCGCACATAGCACAACTAGAAGGACCTACAACTAGAATATACAACTATGTACTGGGGGGCTTTGGGGAGAAGAAAAACAAAAGATTGGCAATAGATGTTAGCTCAGGGTCAATCTTAAAAAAAATTGTAAAATGAAAGTAATCCTCTATCTCCCACCAACCCATACACATTGAATTAGTATCAAAGAAATCTTTTTAATGTGTTATTTTCACACCAAAGTATTTGATCATGTTTTTAAATCAATAAATGTATTTCTGCACTATCATATGGTGACTTGGTTTGTAGGTTTTCCTATTTTAAAAAATATCTCAATAACTTTTTCAGATTACCAGTTGATACTTTTTGTTTTTTTTAACAAGTATCAAACTTTATGGAAATGTATATTAAAAAACTGAAATTATTTGTCTCTCCCTTCTGCCTCCACCTTCTGCCCATCATAAACAGAGATTATCTCTGTTAACTTATTGGTGCCTATTCTCCAGATTTTTCTCTGTATGTAATGCACTAACATATTTAATGACGTGCACATACCTATTCACCCATATTAATGTGTATTCTTTTGCAGCAATGGTATCATAGTCTACATATTTTACAATTTCCTTACTTAATATGATTCACTTTTATTTCATTTGTTTATTTGATTTGGAATGTTTCCAAGTATTTATTGGGGATTTATGTTGCTTTTTATGTGCATTATCTCTTGATATCATTGACCTATCTCTATTGCTTAAGACTATTTTGTACATCAAGGATATAAACCCAATGTCTGAATAGAAGTAGTAAATAATTTCCCCAAGTTTTCACCCACATTTTGATTTAAATTTTTTTCTGGTCACATGGTATTTTACACTTTATAATTATTTTTAGTATTTAAAAAGAGCTTCAACATATTCTTTTAAAAAGAACTCAAAAATAATGCTTTGAGGTATAATGTATGTCAGCTCATAAGACAAAGGGAGAGAAACTTAGTCTTTTGACTAATTCTTTTGAGTCTTTGAGCAGTAATTTATAAAGTTGTTTCCGTAGGTCAAGTTAACTTTTTACTTCTTTACCCTCACTGAGTAATGGGGGTAATTACTGGTCTTGGATAGAGTTGTGAGGATTAAATGAGATGAACTGTAAAATACTCTTCATGTAGTAGTTGTACATGTTAATATCCTACCATTCAGGTTTCTTTTCCAAAGGGCAATGGATTTTGCTGCTTCCTACGTCCAGTTCAACACCTCAGGAGTCAGCCAATCCATGTGACCCCCAAACCCAGACCTCTTGGCCCATGCGGCAGGATTTCATCCCCACCATCATCTTCATCAACAAAAAGAGGAGTGATTATAATTAGGGGCATGACAGACTGGTTTCCACATCAGGGGATTTTCTCACTATCAGTCTCTTAAGCCTTGGAAACACATCACCTACATGGGAGGCTTCTGCTTGGCCTGTCAAGAGGGCAAGGCGTAGATATTTGACTCTGGAAAATTCACATACTTCTGTGAGTCTGAGGTTGGTCACCTGTAAAATGAGACTAAGGGTGCCTTCTTCACAGACTTGTAAGAAGAAAAGGAGGAAATCTTAAGAAATGTTTGGCACATAGTAGAACTGTGATAAATGTTACTCCTGGCCCACCCGGTCTCCTCTATTCCATAAAATAGAAGATCTGATACAGACCACATCTGGAAATGCAGCAGCAAGAAGTGAATTTTAGTCCCATCTCATCATTCCTTTTTTCCACATGCTTTCCTGTCTCCTTATTTTCCTTCTAGTTTGATATGAGTGGAGCAATTTCTTATTGAGCCCCAGGAAGAAAAAAATAGCACAGAAGAGAAAGAATAGTAATGGGTCAGCTAGACAAGAAGGTGGGAGTCATCAAACATGTGTCCCAGTAGCCAGACCCATCAACTGAGCACAAGACCTTGGGTGAGTCCCTTCTCCTGTGCTAGCCTCAGCCCCAATATAGAAGGGCACTCTATAGGAACAGTGGTTAGGGGCATAAGCTTTGGAGTCAGAAGGACCAGGATTTGACACTGGGAACCATTGCTTGGTGGTTGTATGATCCTAAGCAAGCAATTTATCTATTATGTGTTCTATGATTATTGGTGTCTTTTATCATTGTTTATTATTATTATTCTTACCACAGATCCAAAGGATGAATGATAGGAGTGAAGATTATACTTCCAGGCATTACAATGTTATGTGAAACTATGATTTTATAACTGTTGGATAGAGTGATTGACATACAAATTAAAGGAAGTATATAGAAAGTTCATGAGCAGACCCAGACACATGTCATTTAAGTTGCCACAGGTATGGCATTTTCAGTCACATGCACTGTTCAAGAGTTGGGGCTGGGTCAACTGGTAAAGCCTTCATTGAAAAGGATAGTTAGATCCCAACTTATACCTTGTCATTTAATCAGAACACTTTCTCACATGCTAGTACTTAAGACAAAAGTTAAGATAAAAGCAAAACAAAATAACAAAAAAAGGATACTTAACTATACATACAGTAAGATAATAGTTATAAGAAATGTGTATAAAATACATGTATATTGCATTTGTATATGTTCATGCAGAGAAAAATAATGGAACAAAATAGCATAATGTGAATTTCAACGATGATGGGATTGCTGGGTATTGATATTTTTAACTCTGCACTTGATTCAAAATGTTAAACATTTTCTAAGAAGTGTATCCATTATATTTATGATAAAAACTGTGTTCTCTAAAAGCACTACTACTTATGAAATATTTCAGATGAAAAGCATAGAGCTATAAAATCAGTCCAGACTAAGAAAAAATTTTACTCCTCCCTGATTGTATCCCCTTTCTTCTCCCCTAGAGATAACTGCTATCCAGAAGGAGATGATTATTATTCCCATGCATTGCTTTATCCTTTCTCTCCATATGAGAGCTTCCCTTAACAAGATATAACATTGTTTTGCATGTTGTTACCACACATACACACACACACACACACACACAAACATAGTAGATGTCCTTTTCCTTCAGCTTGCTAATTTATTTAATATATAACATGGGCACAAACATGCACAGTCATATATATACAGACTATATATACATATATAGTATGTGTATATACATACTATACATACATAATATATATAGTATATACATATATAGTATGTATATATGTGTATATATATGTATATATATAGTATATACATATATATACATATATAGTGTATGTATATATGAGTGTTTATACCGATGTGTATATGTTTGTGTGTCTGTCTCCTGGTCCTTACACTCAAGGGAGCATTGTGAGGAGTTCAAGGGGAAAATTTCACCGAGATCCCAGCACAGTATTTGGTGCATCATCCACAACACCAATGTTTGGTTCCTTCCCATCCTAACTCTTCTGATCTTTAACAGGCATGTTGTTTATTAACCTGAGTAGCATTACCACGTTTTAATGAGTATTTGAGAATGTAAGAAGAAGGGAGCCACACGCTTATGTATACTACATAGGAATTTCAGTGCCATCTCTCATGTGCAGTGTAATGGAGTTGGGCTGAGGAAGTCTTCATCCTTTCCGGTGAATAATTGTGCTTTCCTGTCCTCTGTTGGTGTTCTCTATGTTCACATCATGTGTGGACTTGACCTGGCGGCCTGGAACCTACTTGAAGTTCTAGGAAGAGGTGACTGGGGGTTGGCAAGGAGGAACACTGGAGCAAGAATCACCAGCTCTTCCTGGGTCCCAGATCCTGAGCCATTTCAGGGTTCCTTCCTAGTTCCTAGTTTCTTCCCCTGCCGTGGCCGGCACACAGGTGTTACTGAGTATCTGTCACTCTTCACGCCTCCAGTGATCCAGGGGCTAGAGAGGTTGCTTTAAAGGTTTTACATGGTCCAGGTCCTTGTGGAAGTTATGGTGACCTCTATAAAACCACCTTAATATGTAAAGAGGAGGAAGGGCTCACTGGAGTCCTCAGAGACTCCTCAAAGTGGAGCTGGGCTGGTACAGTGGGCAGGACTTATGGGGGCTGGATGGGAGGGAGGAGGAGGGGGGTCCAGCCTGACTGGTGTGAGGGGTGGGGGCTCCCAGGTGAGCAGACAGGGCTCAGAGGTACCAGATTGGACACTCCAGTGGTCTGAGGTCATTCAGGTTTAGGACCGATTGGGAAAGGAACACATTTGCTTCCATGGGATGCTACATAGCCCCTTTACACACTGAAATGACACAAGTGTTGGTAAGAAGGAAAGTGCCCTGTATGTCTGTCACTGGTCCATGAGGACAAGAGAAGACCCAGGAGCACTGACAGTAGTGAAACTGAGTTGATGCTCAGCTCTCTCAACCTCCATTAAAATAGGAAGCTGACATCAAGGGGAAATATTTACCCCTAATGGATCCCCCACACTGCCTGGAAATCATACACCCTCTTTAGTTTCTCACTGACCTGGGTCCCATGGACTCCCCTCAGCCAGCGAGTTTCTGCCAGCCTCCAGGAGTCACATTCTTTTTTTCTTTTTTTTTTAAGATTGGCACCTGAGCTAACATCTGTTGCCAATCTTCCTTTTATTTCTTCTTCTTCTTCTTCTTCTCCCCAACACCCCACAGTACACAGTTGTATATTCTAGTTGTGAGTGCCTCTGGTTGTGCAATGTGGGACGCCATCTCAGCATGGCCTGACTAGTGGTGCCATGTCCGCACCCAGGATCTGAACTGGTGAAACCCTGGGCTGCTGAAGCGGAGCATGCGAACTTAACCACTGGGTCATGGGGCCAGCCCCAGAACCAGAACACTCTCGCCATGTGTTAGCACTCTCTCTACACTCTCATTTGTTCCATCTCTGCATCCTCCCGGATCACTCAGTGAGGCTTTTCTCCTTTGTTGTCTCAACTTCTTTCATCAGCTCAGCGAGTTGTATCACAGCATCACACTGTTCTGACAAGTTTAGGCTTTTGTTTTTTAACATATTATTCTTGTGCACTTATGATTTCTGCAGAGTTAAGATTTGACTCCTGCCCCAAGCAGAACTGCATTTGTTGATCAAACACCCTGTTATAGTTGGGCAACTGTGTTGTTGTAAACACATCAGCTCAGCATACTTTACTCAAATATGCTAACATTCATACTACCTGACCTTTTCAACTCTGTTCAGTAGAAACTCTCCTGGCATGTAATGGTTTGTTTCTGGGTTTCAGTCATATCATCTGCACATATTCTCTCATACACAGTTGGCCATATCACTTTGGATCCTTTTTGGAGAGCTTCAGTGGTTTACCAGGTGGGCCCACAATGCCCCTTTCCTTGTCTCTAAATTCATCTCTCTGCCAACTTACTGAAGTTATGGGTTAATAAAGATGTGGGGGATGATTATTGGGCTGCCCTGAGTCCCTTAACCTTGGAACAGAAGCATTTAATAACCAGGGAGTGGATCTGACAGAATGCAGTTGGTGGTGTTAGAACAGATTTGAAACATCTGGAAAGCGTTGCATTCCAATAGAGAGATTTTTTTAAGGGAAAAGAGCATGATGTCAAAGTAACTGAGTGTCCAAGGGAGTGATGTTCAGATCTTAACTGTCTATTTAGAATCTGGGGAATGTGTGTACCCTTATCCTAAGATATCTATCATTCACTTATTAATTCATACCTACACGGATAATAGGTACCTCAAACAGTGGTGACTGCCTGCGTGCCCAACTCTTTCCATCATTTGGTCAATAAAGTCCCTTTACCACTCACCATTTGTAATAGAACAGTCATCAGTATTTCCTCTACATTTATTAAGAGACACATCACATAGTCTTATACTTTTTGCTTCAGCTATCCAACAGAAGTTTAAGAATTTCAAGAGAAGGAAAAACTATTATTTTTATCCATATTTTTGCTCTTTCTGTTTTTCTTTCTTACTGACATTCCAAAAGCACTTCTATTATCAATTCCTTTCTGCCTTAAGAACTTCCTTTAGCCATTCTTTTAGGTTATATCTACTGGTGATAAATTTTCTTCATTTTTCTTCATCTGACCATATCTTTATATTCCCTTTGTTTCCTGAGGGATAACTTAGCTGGATATCGATTTTCAGGTTAACGGTTATTTCCTTTCAGCTCTTGAAAAATGTTGTGCCATTTCTGTCTATACTCCATGGTTACTGATGAGAAATTTGCTATTATTTGAATTGTTTTTCTCCTATAGGTAATGCATCATTTCTCTCTCCCTGCTTTCACGTTTCTTTTGTTTGTTTTTAGTTTTCTGAAGTTTGATCATGTGTGTTTTCATGGATTTCTTTGGAATAATTCTGTTCGAGGTTCTCTCAGCTTCTTGAACCTCTAGATTTATGTCTTTTGCCAAATTTGAAGTCGGTCAACCATTATTTCTTCAAATACTGTTTTTCCCATGCACTTTGTCCCCTCTCCGTCCAAGACAAAAATGACATGAATATTACATCTTTTGTTATAGTCCCACAGGTTCCTGAGTTTAAACCGTTTAAGCAGTTTAAAATCTCCATTTGGTTCTTCTGTGTATCTTCTATTTCTTTGCTCAGACATTCTGTTTTTTCTTTTGTTTCAAGCAGTGTTTACTCACTAAAACATTTTTATGATGACTACTTTAAAATGCATGTCAGAAAGTTCCATTATCTGTTGGGGCCTGCCCAGTGGCATAGCGGTTAAGTTTGCACACTCCACTTCAGCAGCCCGATGTTCGCTGGTTCAGATCCTGGGCCCAGACCTGCACACCACTTATCAAGCGATGCTGTGGCAGGCATCCCACATATAAAATAGAGGAAGATGGCCACAGATGTTAGTTCAGGGCCACTCTTCCTCAGAAAAAAGAGGAGGATTGGCAGCGGATGTTAGTTCAGGGCTAATCTTCCTCCAAAAAAAATTCCAATATCTGTGTTATCTTGATGTTGGCTGATTATAATTTTTTACTCAAGTTGAGATTTTCCCATTTCTTGGATAGAAGAGGGAGTATTGATAATATCTAGGATATTTATAGTATTATGTTATGAGACTCTGTATCTTATTTAAATCATCTGTTTTAATAAACCTTCTGTGACACCATGCCAGTAAGGGATGAAACTCTTAACATCATCGTATAACAGCCAGATGGGGATGAAAGTCCAGGTTCCCCACTCAGCCTTCTCTGACACTGGATTTGGGGTGGAAGGGGAAGAGATGCCTCATTACCATTTGGTAGATGTGGGATTTCAGGCTCCCCACCAGGCCTCCGCCTACACTACCCTCGCTTGGAGAGGAAGCATACACCCTTGCTATTCCCTATGTGGCCTCCACTGACACCATGGGGGGAGAAGCTCACTTATTGCCTGGTGGGGATAAAAGTCCAGGTTCCCCACTCAACCTCCACCTACATGAGGGGCAGAGCATGAGAGTGCAAGGGAAGGAGTAACTTGTTACTGCTTGGCAGAGGTGGGATTTCACTCCCTACCAGGCCTCCACTGACACCACCGTGGTAAGAAGGGGAAGACACTTCCTTACTGCCCTCCGTGTGGCCTCCCCTGACACTGAGGAAAGGAGGAAGCCTCCTCATCACTGGATGGTCTTGAAAGTTCTACTGTCCCACTTGGCTTCTGGTGATACCTGCCCAGAGAGGAGGGGAAGGGTGCCTTCCCTTCTATCAGAGAGGAGGGAAAAGCGCCTCATTATGACTGGGTGCGGGTGGAAGTCAGGCTCCCAGCATGGTCTCCACTGACACCATGTGGCGGGGTGTGCTCATTTCCACCAGCAGGGATAAAAGTCCCTGTTCCAAATGCAGTCTTCTCTGATACCACCACAGAGGGTGGGGAGGGGTGCCTGGTTACAATCAAGTGAACAGGGAATCCACATTCCCCACTCAGCCTTTGCTGGCATCTTGAGGGTACAGCTGTGTTTCATTCTGTGGTGTTTGTCTGAGGTAGGGTAGTTGTTATCTAAAAGCTTTCTTTCTTGCTAGGTTTTCCCTTTTCTGGTTCTCTGTCTAGATACAGCAGGCTTTTCTTGGAGCTCTTTTTGTCTTTTCCTGTTGGCATTTTTGGGTCCCCTGCTTCTCCCGCACCCAGTCTGGCATACGTGGGGCAAAAATAAAACTAAAGGAATTCAATGCCATGCCATTAGTTGGTTCCCAAAGTCCCTAGCCCGTCTGCCTTTTTTCTTTCTACTTTTCAGAGTCTTATTTTTTTTTTTGTTTTACTATAAGATCCAGGATTTTTAGCTGTATCTAGCAGAAGTAATGGGGAGAAGTGTGTCTGATAAATCTTGTCCCCAAAACAGAAGTCTTTTTCTTTTCTTTTTTTTCCCAAGGAAGATTAGCTCTGGGCTAACATCCACTGCCGATCCTCCTCTTTTTGCTAAGGAAGATTGGCCCTGAGCTAACATCTGTGCCCCTCTTCTCTCTATTTTTTATATGTGGGATGGCTGCCACAGCATGGCTTGCTAAGCAGTGTTTAGGTCTGTGCCTGGGATCCGAACCAGAACACCAGGCTGCCAAAGCAGAGCAGGCAAACTTAACCCTGTGCCACTGGGCGGGCCCCTTCTTTTATTTTTAATATAAGTAAAAATGTATATATTTGCATTCCCCCAATTCTTAGATTAAAAAGTACCATGCTATACACACCTTTGTGTGCATTGACATTTTCACTTAACAGTATATCCTGGAGGTCCCTCCATAGCTCTAGTGGAGATATTCATAATTCTTCTTTAAGCTTACTTAGTGTAGGCTGTTCTGTGGTTGAGTGATAGTTTGTTCATCCAGCACACAATTGATGGGTATTTAGGTTGCTTCCATTCTTTTGCTATACAAATAGTGCCTCAACAAATATCTGTAATTATATCTATAATCTTTTTGTGTCATTACCAGTATATCTTTAATATATACATATAGATGTTTCTGGAAATGGAATTTCTGAATCAAAGCATAAGAATGTATATAATTTTACTGGGTATTATCAAATTGCCCTTCATAGTGGTTGCATTACTTTCCTATAGCCACTGTAACGAATTACCACAAACGTGGTATCTATAAACAATAGAAATTAATTCACTCACTGTTTTAGAGGTCAGAAGTCCAAAATTAGTTTCACTGGGCCAAATTCAAGGTGTTGGCAAGGTGCCATTCCTTTTGGAGGCTCTCGAGGAGAATCCATTCCTTGGCTCTTCAAGCTTGTGTTGGCTGCTGACGTTCCTTGGCTTGTGCCTGCATCACTGCATCCTCTGCACCCTTGGTCACATTGCCTTATCCTCTTGTGTTTGTGTCAACTCTCCCTCTGCCTCTCTGTTATAAGGACACTTGGAATTGCATTTAGGGCCCTCCTGGATAGTCACTATAATCTCTCCATTTCAAGATCTTTAATCATATTTGCAAAGACCCTTTCTGCATATAAAGGAAGATTTATAGGTTGCAGAGATTAGGATCTTATATCTTTGGAAGCCCATATTAAGCCTATTACAGTGATCATACCATTTTGCGCCCCAAGAGCAGTGTATGAAAGGGTATGTTTTTTAATATCCTCACCAAAGGAGTGTGTTGATAAGCTTTTGGACTTGCCAATCTAATAGTTTAGAAATGGTATTACTGTAGTTTTAATTGCATCTCTCTTACTAAAAGCAAGTTGGAGCCTCTTTTTCATATGTTTAAAGACAATTTGTATTTTTTCTGTTATTTGTTTGTTTCTTCCTTTTTAAGTATATGATTATTTAGCTATTACAATACTTTGTAAATCATCCATCATATCTCCTTTGATTTGAAATGCTACCCTAATTATATTCCAAATTTCCAAATATAATTGGGCCTATGTCAATATCTTCTACCCTGCTTCATTAGTCCTTCTGTCAGTTCACGGGCCAATACCACACTCTTATATTGTACATAGTTTATTATGTGTTTTGGTATATAATAAGACTCCAATCACTCTTCTTTTTCAGGGTTTATCTGACTATTCTTGTTATTCTACTAAATAAATTTGATAATAAACTTGTATAAATCCATAAAAAACTAATGTTATTTAATTTGAATTGCATTTAATTAATAAACTAATTTGGGGAAATTGTGATCCTTATGTTATTGAGTCTCCTTACCCAGGAATATCATATGTTTTTCCATTTGTTCAAATCTAGTTTTGTGTTCTATATGGGTTTTGAATATTGCTTCTTAAGTTTATGTCCAATAATTTTCTTCTCTCTCATTTTAGATTCTAATTTTTTTGGTTGTATATGTGATGGCTTTTGATTTTGGATGTTGATAGTGTAACCTGCAACTTTACTAAATTAAATTCTCTTTTGTTGTAATTTTTCTATTTTTTCTGTGTGTTTCCGATGTGTAATCATATCATCACCAAATATGGAGAGATTTTACCACTTTCTTTTTGTTTTGATTGCTTACTTTTCACTTGCATTGTAAAATATCTCCTACACAATGTCTAACATTAGAGTAGATAAATGGGCATCTTGTCTTGTTCTTATCTTTAGTAGGAATTCCACCAGTATTTCCCCATTAAGTAGGATGCTGGCTTTGCTGAGATGTGTATATTTATTGTCGTGTTAATAAAATATCAACCAATTCTTATTTTATTGAATTTTTAATATACGAATGGGTGTGGATGCTGCCAAATACTTTATCTATAGGATGGTCATATAATTTTTCTCCTTTGTTCTAGTAATGCAATAGATTATAATAATGGACTTTCTTATCTTAAAATGATATATATAAAATATAACATCTTAGGGGCTGGCCCCATGGCCGAGTGGTTGGGTTCGTGCACTCCGCTGCAGGCAGCCCAGTGCTTCGTCAGTTCGAATCCTGGGCACGGACATGGCACTGCTCATAAGGCCACGCTGGGGTGGCGTCCCATGTGCCACAGCTGGAAGGACCCACAATTAAGAGTATACAACTATGTACTGGGGGGCTTTGGGGAGAAAAAGGAAAAAAATATATATGTAACATCTTACGCATATATATAAATGGGGAGAACAGCATTCCTGCCTCTAACTAGATGTGTTTGACCCTGTAGTAATGAGTTACCCTTTGTGAGCCTGAACTTGCTCATCTGTAAAATGGGCATGTTGATACTTAACTCATAGAGCCATTATGAGGAGAAAATAAACAAACCTACAGAAGGTACCTAGCATACAACTTCCCCTATGTTCTCCTTCCCATGAAAGAGACTTTAACGTGATCATCTCATAGAGATCAATTGAATTTGAAGCAGAAGGAAATGGAATATACACATATTTATATGATGGATAAGCTTTGGTGCCATTTTTGTTGAATGAGATACCTGAGGATGGTGAGGAAAAGGAAGGAATCATCCTTTCAATACTTTTCTTTTAAACAATATGGGAATTTCTTATCTTATTTAACAATAAATCTGGCAGAAAGACGATTTCAGGATTGGCTTGATTTAGCTGTTCCAACTGTGTCATCAAGGACTCAGATTCTTTTCATCTTAAGTGTGTTGGTTTGTCTAGCGCTCATGATCTCAAGATGGCTGCCATAGTTCCAGGCTTCACACACAGTCAACAATGTCCACAGGCAGAAAAAGAGTGTCTGTCTGCCTCTGTCTCTCTCCTCTTTTTTCATCATCATAAAATATACGTAACATAAATTTACCATTTTAACCATATTTAAGTGTATAGTTCGGTGGCATTTAATGCATTCACATTGTTGTGCAACCATCACCACTATTCATCTCAAGAATTTATTTATCATCCCAAACTGAAACTCTGTACCCATTAAACAATAGCTCCCCATTTTCCCCTCTGCTAAGTCCCTGGTAACCACTCTTCTACTTTTTGTCTCTATGAGTTTGACTATTATAGGTACTTCACATAAATGAAATAATATAATATCTACCCTTTAGTGTATGGCATATTTCAATTTGCATAACATCTTCAAAGTTCATCCATGTTGTAGCATATATCAGACTTTCATTCCATTTTAAGGCTGAATAATATTTGATTGCATGTATAAACCACATTTTGTTTATCCATTCATCCATCCGTGGACATTCGGGTTGTTTCCACCTTTTGACTATCATGAATAGTCTGCTAAGAACATTTTTGTACAACTGTCTGAGTTCTGCTTTTAATTCTTTTGGGTATATACCCAGAAGTGTAATTGCTGGATCATATGAAAATTCTATGTTTAATTTTTTGGGGAGCCACTATCATGTTTTCCAGAGCAGCCACACCATTTTACGTTCCCACCTGCAAGGCACAAAGTAACAATTTCTCCACATCCTCACCACACTTGTTATTTTGCTTGTTTTTTTTTTAATAACTGCCATCCTAATGAGTGTGTTGTTCTCACTGTGATTTGGATTTGCATTTCCCTAATGATTAATGATGTTGAGCATCTTTTCATGTGCTTATTGGCTATTTGTGTATCTTGTTTGGAAAAATGTCTATTCAAATCCTTGGCCCTATTTCTTAATTGAGTTGTTTATTTTTTTGTTGTTGAGTTATAGGAGTTCCTTATATGTTCTGGATATTCATCCCTTATCAGATATATGATTTAAAAATATTTTCTTCCATTTTGTGTGTTGCCTTTTCACTCTGTTGATAGTGTCCTTTGAGGCACAAAACCTGTTAATATTGATGAAATCCAATTTATTTATTTTTTGTTTGTTTCCTGTGCTTTTGGTGTCATATCTAAGAAATCATTGCAAATCCAATATCATAAAGCTTTTCCTTTATGTTTTCCTCTAAGAGTTTTATAGTTTTAGATCTTACGTTTAGGTCTTTGATCCATTTTGAGTTAATTTTTATATATGGTAAGTGTCTAGCTTCATTCTTTTGCATGTGGATATCAGATTTCTCAGTACCATTTATTGAAAATACTGTTCTTTCCCCATTGAATGGTCTTGGCACCTTTGTTGAAAATCATTTGACCACATACGTGAGGGTATATTTCTGGGCTCTCTATCACATTCCATTTGTGTATGTGTCTGTCTTTATGCCAATAGCATTCTGTTTTGATTATTGTATCTTTGAAATAAATTTGATATCAGGAAGTGTGAATCCTCCAATTTTGTTCTTCTTTTTCAAGATTGTTTTGGCTATTCAGGATCCCTTAACATTCCATATGAATTTTAGGATGCTTTTTAAAAATTTCTGCGAAAACATCATTGGGATTTTGATAAAGATTATACTGAATCTGTAGATCACTTTGGGTGGTATTGACAATTTAACAATAGTAAATCTTCCAATCCATGAACACAGGATGTCTTTCAATTTATTTATGTTCTCTTTAATTTCTTTCAGCAATGTTTTGTACTTTTGAGCATGCAAATCTTTCACCTTCTGGGTTTAAGTTTATTCCTAAGTATTTTATTCTTCTTGATGTAAATGTAATTATTTTCAAAAATTGCTTTTGGATTATTCATTTTTAGTGTATAGAAACATAAGTGATTTTTGAACATTGATATTGTATCCTACAATTTTGCTGAATTAATTTATTAGTTCTAATAGTTTTTTTCGTGGAATCTTTAGGGATTTTTACATATCAGATCATGTCATCTGTGAACAGAGATAATTTGACTTCTTCCTTTCCAATTTGGATACCTATTATTTCTTTTACTTGCCTCATTGCTCTGGCTAAAACTTCCAATACTCTGCTGCACAGAAGTGGTGAAAATGGGCACCTTTGTCTTGTTCTTGATCTTAGTAGAAAGAGCCTTGTCTTTTGCCATTGAGTATGGTATTAGCTGCGAGTTTTTCATATATGGCATTTATTATGTTGAGGTGGTTTCCTTCTATTCCTAGTTTGTTGAGTGTTTTTATCAAAGGGTACTGAATTTTATCAAATGCTTTTTATGCATCAATTGAGATGATTATGTGTTTTCTTCTTTTATTCTGTTGTGATATATTACATTGTTTGGTTTTCAAATGTTGAACCACACTTGTATCCCATGAATAAATCCCACTTTGTCATGTTGTATAATCCTTTTATATGCTGCTGAATTTGGTTTGCTAGTATTTCTTTAGGGTATTTGTATCAATATTCATAAGAGATATTGTCCCGAAGTATCTTTTCTTGCGATGTCTTTGTCTCGCTTTGGCATCAGAGTGATACTAGCCTTACAAAATAAGTTAGGAAGTGTTCCCTTCTCTTCAATACTTTGGAAGACTTTGAGAATTTTTTAGAATAGACTTTATTTTTTATAGCAGTTTTAGGTTCACAGCAAAACTGAGCAGAATATTAAAGAGTTCCCATATAACCCCTTCCCCAACGGACACACAGCCTCCCCCACTATCAAAATTCCACACCAGGGTGGCACATTTATTAAAATTGATGAACCTACATTGACACATCATTGTCACTCAAAATCCATAGTCTGTTTACATTAGGGTTGACTCTTTGTGTTATACAGCCTATGGGTTTGGACAAATGTATACTGACATATCCACCATTAGAATATCATACAAAAAAGTTTCACTGCCCTGGGGCCGGCCTGGTAGCACAGCGGTTAAGTTCGCACGTTCCACTTCTTGGCAGCCTGGGGTTTGCCAGTTCAGATCCCAGGTGCCAACATGGCACCGCTTGGCAAAAGCTATGCTGTGGTAGGCGTCCCACGTATAAAGTAGAGGAAGATGGGCATGGATGTTAGCTCAGGGCCAGTCTTCCTCAGCAAAAAAAGAGGAGGATTGGCAGTAGTTAGCTCAGGGCTAATCTTCCTCAAAAAAGAAAATTCACTGCCCTGAAAATTTTCTGTGCCCTGCCTATTCATCCCTCCATTCCCCTAACTGCTGGCAATCATTAATCTTTTTATTGTCTCCTTTGTTTTGCTGTTTCCATAATGTCATATAGTTGGAATTTTAGAATACGTAGACTTTTCTTTTCTTTTCTTTTCTTTTAAGATTTTATTTTTCCTTTTTCTCCCAAAGACCCTCGGTACATAGTTGTGTATATTTTTAGTTGTGGGTCCTTCTAGTTGTGGCATGTGGGATGCTGCCACAGCATGGCTTGATGAGTGGTGCCATGTCTGCGCCCAGGATTCAAACTGGTGAAACCCTGGGTCGCTGAAGCAGAGCACGAGAACTTAACCGCTCAGCCATGGGCCGGCCCCTATGTAGCCTTTTCTGATTGGCTTCTTTCACTGAATAATATGCATTTAAAGTTCGTCCATGTCTTTTCAAGGCTTGATAGGTCATTTCACTTTAGTATTAAATAATATTCCATTGTATAAATGTACCACAGTTTATTTACCCATTCAGCTACTGAAGGACGTCTTGCTTGCTTCCAAGTTTTGGCAATTATGAATAAAGCTGCTATAAACATCTGTGTGCAGGTTTCTGTGGAGACATAAGTTTTCAGCATATTTGGGTAAATCCTAAGGAGTGCAATTGCTAGATCATGAGGTAAGCGTTTGTTTAACTTTCTAAGAAACTGCCAAACTCTCTTCTAAAGTGGCTGTACCATTTTTCATTCCTATCAGCAGTGAATGAGAGTTAGTGCTGCTCCACATCCTCACCAGCATTTGGTGTTGTCAGTGTCTTGGATTTTTGCCGTTCTAATAGATGTGTGTAGTGGTATCTCATTGTTCTTTTAATTTGAAGTTTCTGAATGACATGATGTGAGCATCTTTTCTATGCTTATTTGCCATCTATATATCTTCTTTGGTGAGGTGTCTGCTCTGATCTTTTGCCTATTTTTTAATTTGGGTTGTTCCTTTTTTTATGGTTCAGTTTTAAGATTGGTATATTTTGGATACCAGTCCTTTATCAGATATATCTTTTGCAAATATCTTACCCCAGTATGTAGCTTGTTTTTATATCCTCTTGGCAGTGTCATCTCTCACAGAGCAGAAGTGTTTAATTTTATAAACCTAAAGTAATCAAGACAGTGTGATATTGGTGAAAGAATAGACAAATAGATCAGTGGAGCAGAATAAATAGCCCAGAAATAGACCCACACAAATATAGTCAACTGATCTTTGACAAGGAGCAAAGGCACTACAATGGAGAAAAAATAGTCTTTTCAATAAATGATGCTTGAACAATTGAACATCCACATGAAAAAAAAAGAAACTAGAAACACACCTTACACCCATTCACAAGAATAACTCAAAATAGATCATAAACCTAAATGCAAAATGCAAAAGTATAAAACTGCAAGAAGATAACATAGGAGAAAATCTAGATGACCTTGGGTTTGGCAATGATTTTTCAGATACAACACCAGACATGATCCATGAAAGCAATGATTGATAACCTGGACTTCATTAAAATTAAAAACTTGTGTGCTTCAAAAGAAGGATTGGTTTTAATTCTTTGAATCTTAGGTAGACTTCACCATTGAAGCCATCTGGTCCAGTTCTTTTCTTTGTTTGGATATTTATGATTACTGATTCAATCTCCTTAATAGATTTAACTCTAATCAGATTTTCTATTTATTCATGATTCAGTTGGTAGTCTGTATGTTTGTAGGAATTCGTCCATTTCGTCTCAATGGTTCAAGTTGTTGGTGTACATTTGTTCATTATATTCTCCTATAATCCTTTTTATTTTTGTCTTTTTTTTTAAAGATTGGCACCTGAGCTAACAACTGTTGCCAATCTTTTTTTTTTTTTATTGCTGCTTTATCTCCCCAAATCCCCCTAGTATATAGTTGTATATCTTGGTTGCAGGTCCTTCTAGTTGTGGCATGTGGGATGCCGCTTCAACGTGGCCTGACGAGCAGTGACATGTCCCTGCCCAGGATCCAAACCCTGGGCCGCTACAGTGGAGTGCGTGAACTTAACCACTCAGCCACAGGGCCAGCCCCAATCCTTTTTATTTTTGTAAAACTACTAGTAATATTCTCACTTTCATTTCTGATTTTAGTGATTTGTATCTTCTCTTTTTTCTTAGTCAATGTAGCTACAAGTTTGTCGATTTTGTTGATATTTTCTAAGAACCATTTTGGTTTCATATATTTTCTCTATTGTTTTTCTATTTTTATTTATCTCCACTCTAAATGACACATTTATTTCCTTTCTTTTGCTAGCTTTGTGTTTAGTTTGTTCTTTTTCTAGTTCCTTAAGCTGTTAATTTAGGTTGTTTATTTGAGATCTTATTTTTCATATAAGCACTGACAGTTATAAACTTCCCTCTTGGCACCGCTTTGCTGCACCCCATAAGTTTTGGTATGTTGCATTTGCATTTATTTTTGTCTCAAGGTATTTTCTAAATTCCTGTGTGATTTCTTCTTTGCCCCATTCTTTGTTTAATAGTATGTTGTTTAATTTCTGCACATTTGTGAATTTTCAGTTTTCCTTCTGTTATTGATTTCTAGTTTCATTCTATTGTGCTTAGAAAAGATAATTTGTATGATTTCAATCTTTTTAAATTTATTGAGACTAGTTTTGTAACTAACATATGGTCTATCCTGGAGAATATTCCATGTACAGTTGAGAACAGTGTATATGCTGCTGTTGTTAGTTGGAGTTTGGAGTGTTGTGTATATGTCTGTTAGGTCCAATTGGTTTATAGTGTTGTCTTCCTCCCACCCGCTTTATGTTATTGTTGTCACAAATTACATTTTTGTAAATTGTGTACCCAGTAAAATAGATTTATCATTTTTTGATGTGTTTGTCTCTTAAGTCCTGTACAGAGTAGAAAGTGGATTTATAAACCAAAATTTTTACAATACTGGTTTTTACATTTGCCCATGTATTTACCTTTACCAGAGATCTTTATATTTTTATATAACTACAAGTTATTTTATACCATCCTTTCATTTCAACCTGAAGGACTCCCTTTAGCATTTCTTGTAGGGCAGGTGTAGTGCTAATGATCTCCCTAAGCTTCTTTTTATCTGTGAAGCCTTAATTCACCCTCATTTTTGAAGGATAGTTTTGGTAAATATAGAATTCTCAGTTGACAAGTTTTTTCTTTCAGCAGTTTAATTATATTATCGTATTGCATTCTGGCCGCTAAAGTTTCTGCTGACAAATCAACTGACAGTCTTATTGAGGATCCCCTTTATGTGATGAGTTGTTTTTCTCTTGCTACCTTCATGATTCTGTCTTTGCCTATTGATAGTTTGATTGTAATGTGTCTTGGTGTACGACTATCTGTGTTTGTCTTACTTGGGTTTGTTGTGCTTCTTTTACTTGTACATTCACATATTTTGTCAAATTTGGGAAGGTTTCAGCCATTATTTTTTCATGTAATTACTCTGTCTCTTTCTGTCTTTCTTCTCCTTCTGGGACTCCTGTGATGTGTATATTGGTCCTTTTGATGATGTCCCATAAGTCCCTTAGGCTCTGTTTGCTATTTGTTTCTTCATTCTTTTTTCCTTCTGCTCCTCAAACTCAATCCTTACAAATGCCCTATTTTCAAGTCTGCTGATTCTTTCTTCTGCCTGCTCAAATATCCTATTGAACCACTCTAATGAATTTTGCAATTCAGTTATTTCATTTTTCAGCTCTAGAATTTGTTTCCTTTTAATAATTTCTGTCTCTATTGATATTCTCATTTTATTCATATACCTTTTTTCCATATTTTCTTTATTTTTTTGTCTATGTTTTCCTTTAGCTCTTGAGCATATGTAAGACAGTTGCTTTAAAATCTTTGTCTAGTAAGTCCTATGTCAGGGCTTCCTTGGGCAGAGATGGTTCTGTCCGTTTATTTTTTATCTTTGAATGGGCCATATTTTCCTGTTTCTTTGTATGCTTTGTCATTTATTGCAAACTGAACATTTGAAATAGCAGCTACCTCTACCTGTCTTTGAAAACTTGCTCTCTACAAGAGTAGTCCCTTACCAATGAGCTAGACTTGCTCTGATCTTAGGAATTAGCCCAAAGTGAAGACTTAAGATCTTGTCAGGTCTTTTCTGCACATGCATGTTGCCTGGCCTGTGTGTAAATATCTCAATTCCCCTTTATACATGGCTACTTTTAAATGTCTTTATTTCCTAAAGAATCTCACCCCCAGATTCTCCTTGGCACCTTAGATGGTTTATTGTATGTCTCCACCTATAATATCTTGTTCCAGCTTTCCCAAGCTTGTAGGCCTATACTCTACTCACAGCTTTCACAGGCTGTCACTTTCATTCTCTGTCACTTTTCCCATCTATGCTCAAAGCTAGACAAAACAGAGACCAGTCCTTCAGGAAGTACCCAGACAAGTTAGAACTTTGAAAATAAGGTCTACTCTGCTTCTTCTGGTTTGAAAGAGGGAACTGGGAGCTGGGCTGCCATCTCCTCCAGATCAAGACTGCTGCCACACTGGGAAGGTGGTAAAGAAAGGGTAAGTAAAAATGCCTCAAAAAATTTCCTATCATTTTAAATGTGGCCTTCTCCTGATTTGGTGTTCATTTGGTTGCTGTAGACCTATGACTGTTTTCAAATCTCTTATAAAGCTATTTTACCAAGTCTCTAGTTATTTTTTATTATGTTCCTGTGGGTGAATAAGGGCCTAGAGCTTCTTAGTCTGCCATTTTGCTGACATCACTCCTCTCACTATTATTTTTTTATGTATTTTCTTCTCTTCACCTTTTATCTTCCATTTAACATTGGAATAGCATCCTCCCATTGAGCCCCAGAAAGAAGAAAGTATAAAATAACAAAGTATAAAGAAGGGTCTGCTTACAACACACTGAATACAAGACACTCGTGTCCCAAATACCAGACCCAACTTTTTCTACAGGACCATGGGTAGTCATTTCCCTTGTGTTGGCTTCATCCCTAACAAGGAAAAACTTTGTATATCCCAATAGTTACCAACTTGGGCTTTGGTGTCAGATAGTTGGATGTCAGCTGGGCAAATTTAATTACTGATTTCATGATCTTTATAGCAAATATTGAACCTCCAGATATATGACAACCCTATGTAGTACATAAGCATTGTATGTGCATACATGGAAAATATGATTAGAAGAAATGTACAAACATGATACATTTTTAAAAAATCACTGAGTGGTAGGTTTTTGGTTAATTATTGATTTATCTCTGGACTTGACTATGTTTTCTAACAATTTCAAAATCAGTATGGATCATTTTTTAAAGCAGAATTAAAGCTCATAGAAAGAGTGCTTGTTACAAAATATTTCAGACACACACAGAGTTATAGAAAATTATGTAACAGACTTCTATATACTCAAATTAAGAAATAAAATATTACCTATGCAGTTGAAACTAACCTTGAAGTCTTCTCTGATTGCATTAGCCTCCTTCTTCCCCAGAGGTAACTACTATCACGTTTTTAGATTTTTCATACTTAAGACCTTTATAGTTTTATTACATATGCATATATATATATATATAGTTTTATTACACACATATATATATCCTTAAGTGAAATATGGTATTGTTTTCTTGCATGGTTGTATCTATAGGTGCTGGCTACCTGATGGAAAGAAGGAAGGAAGAAACATAAGGAGAACAAATACACATTCACATCTCAACAGTGTGACCTGCCATATATGCCTTCCTTGCCATGTATATTCCCTTGCAGAGCTACTAAAATGGACACACTCACTTTTTCCATTTATGTGCTGTAGGGAGTACCAGCACATTCTGAAGATACCATTTTCAGCCCTTTTTTCCCTAATGTCTTCAAATGTTTAGTTTCCCAAGTGCCATCTAGCTCAAAAGAATTTCTCAGTGTATACTAAATATGAAATATCTTTCCATTTGTCCAGGGCTAATTTACTGTCTTTCATTCACACTGTTACTCATCTAGGCCTGTATATGCAGAACGTAGTCTGTAGCATCCTGGTGAAAGTTAGTTTTCTGGTGTCTAGTCTACCACCCATATACCTTGATTGGGTTAAGGATGCATCCTGCCTTGAACTTGAGCTGATTTTCTGTTACAAGTACTGGACATGTGTATATTTTCCCTTTTTTTATTATTTGTAATTGCACAAAGAAAGTACTTCAAAGGTATTTTAATTTGCATGTGCTGATTGCTCCTGGAGCCCTTGGCTGAATGAGCCTGTGACTAAATTTTATCCTGAATCCTGCTGTTTAAGGATTCTCCCCTCTGGAAGCTGTGGGGCTGGGCGATCTCGTGCAGACACTCACCCTTTTCCTCTGCTGTGGTTTTCACTGTTTGACTAACTAGGTGGTTAATGAGCCTGCTTTCAATTCAAGGAGCTTTATCTGAGAGTACAGAAAGAAGAATGTTGTGAAACTACTTTTATCTCATTAACTTCCCTAAAATCCAGGGAAGTGGAGACATCATCTGAGTGTTGAATGTAAGGTTTATTTGAGAGATATGCTTGCCCTTCATCTAGGCATTTGTATTTTCCCTGAAGCTGCCAATTGAGACTGTCATACGGATAGATTCATAAATTAGTTCCGTGACCACCTTATTACCTAATTCCTTTGGTTTAGGGATATTCTACATCTGACACTTACTCTCTTTCCTATGGGAAGGCCTGGGGATATTTATTTTTTCTTACTATCTTTTCATTTCTAAATCCAAGTGCTTTTGTTATAGTTAAAAATGGGAAATGTAGAAAAGAAAAAAAAAACATTAGAAATCCTTAAAAGTTTACTACTCATGGGTAAACACATTTAATCATTGACTATAAATATATTTCAGAAAACAACACCTACCTATATGTTGTATACGTGAAACTCACTTTAAATATAAAAATTCATATAGATTAAAAGTAAATAGAGAAAATGTTAACACTAATCAAAAGAAAGCAGAAGTAACTATATTCATTTCAGGCTGAGCAGACTTCAAAGCAAACAAAGTTATTAGGCATAAAGAAGGGCATTACATAATTATTAAAGAGGTCAATTCTCCAAGACATAATAATCCTTAATGTTCATGTGCCTAATAACAGAGCATAAAAATATGTGAGGCAAAAACTGATAGAATTGTGAAGGGAAACAGGTTAATCACATGGTCATATCAATATATACAACAAAAGCATTTGATAAAATGCATGATTTAAAAAACTGTTAGCAAACTATGAATAGAGGAGAACTTCCTCAACTTGATAAAGAATATCTACAAAAAACCAACAAATAATATCATATTAATGGTGAGAAACTCAAAGGTTTCCCACTAAAATCAGAGACAAAGCAAAGATGTCCTCTCTCACTGCTCTTTTTCAGCATCATACTTCAAGTTCAACTAATGCAATAAGACAAGAAAAGGAAAAAAAAGTGTACAGATTGAGAAGGAAGAAATAAAATTGTCTTTGTTCACAGATGACATTATCTTCTATGTAGAAAATCCAAAAGAATCAACAACAACAAAACCCTCTGGAACAAATAAGCAATTATAGCAAGGTTGTAGTATACAAGGTTTATATACAAAAGTTGGTCACTTTCCTATATGCCAACAAAGAACAAGTAGAATTTGAAGTTATAAACACAATACCATTTACATTAGCACACTCAAAAATGAAATATTTAGGTATAACTCTAAAAAATTATGTACATGATCTATAGGAGGAAAACTACAAAACTCTGATGAATGAAATCAAAGAACTAAATAAATAGGGAGATATTCCATGTTTGTGGATAGGAAAACTCAATATTGCCAAGATGTCAGTTCTTCCCAATTTAATCTATAGACTCAATGCAATCCCCCACAAAATACCAACAAATTATTTTATGGATATTGAAAAACTAATTCTAAAGTTTATATGGAAAGGCAATCAACTCAGAATGCCGAACACAATTTTGAAGGAGAAGAACAAAGTTGGAGGACTGACACTACCCAATTTTTTTTTTAAAGATTTTATTTTTTTTCCTTTTTCTCCCCAAAGCCCAGTACATAGTTGTATATTCTTCGTTGTGGGTCCTTCTAGTTGTGGCATGTGGGACGCTGCCTCAGCGTGGTTTGATGAGCAGTGCCATGTCCACGCCCAGGATTCGAACCAACGAAACACTGGGCCGCCTGCAGCAGAGTGCGCGAACTTAACCGCTCGGCCACAGGGCCAGCCCCTGACACTACCCAATTTTAACATTTATTATAAAGCTACAGTAATGATGACAGTGTGGTATTGGTGAAAGAACAAATAGATCAATGGAACAGAATAAAGAGCCTATAAATAGACTACATAAATATAGTCAATTGATCTTCAACAAAGGAGCAAAAGCAATGCAATGGAGCAAAGATAGTCTTTTCAACAAATGGTGCTGGAACAACTGGATATCCACATGCAAAAAAAAGGAATCTAGACACAGACCTTACACCCTTCACAAAAATTAACTCAGAATGGATCATAGATATAAATGTAAAATGCAAAACTATTAAACTCCTAAAAGATATAGGAGAAAACCGAGGCAACCTTAGCTATGGTGATGACTTTTTAGATATAACACCAAAGACACAATCCATAAAAAAAATAATTGATAAGCTGGACTTTATTAAAATTAGAAACTTCTGCTCTGCAAAGGACAATGTCAAGAGAATGAGAAGACAAGTCACAGACTGGGAGAAAATATTTGCAAAAGATATCTGATAACAGTCATCCAAAATATACAAAGAATTCTTAAAACTCAACAATAAGAAAATGAACAACCCAATTTAAAAATGGGCAAAAGACCTTATCAGGTAACTCATCAAAGAAGATATACAGATGGCAAATAAGCATATGTAAAGATGCTCCACATCATATGTCATCAGGGAAATGTAAATTAAAACAACAATGAGATACCACTACACACATTAGAATGGCGAGAATTTGAAAGATTGACCAACACCAAGTGCTGAGTAGGATTTAGAGCAACAGGATCTCTCATTCATTGCTGGTAGGAATGCAAAATGGTTACCGCCACTTTGGAAGACAGGCGGTTTCTTACAAAACTAAACATTCTCCTACCACACAATCCAGCAATCACACTCCTTGGTGTTTACCCAAAGGAGCTTAAAACTTATGTCCACATAAAAAGATGCACACAGATGTTTATAGCAGCTTTATTGGTAATTTCCCAAACTTGGCAACAAATAAGATGTACTTCAGTAGGTGAATGGATAAATACACTGTGGTACATCCATACAATGGACTATTATTCAGCATTAGGAAGAAGTGATCTATCAAGCCTAGAAAAGATGTGAATGGACTTTAAATGCATATTACCAAGTAAAGGAAGCCAATCAGAGAAAGCTATGTATTGTACAATTCCAGGTATATGACATTCTGGAAACAGCAAAACTATGGAGACAGTAAAACCATCAGTGGTTGCTAGGGGTTTTCAGTGGGTAGGGAGAAGATGACGAAAAGGCAGAGTGTAGAGGATTTTTAGGGCAGTGAAAATACTCTGTATGGTACCATAATGATGGATACATGTCATTATACATTTGTCCAAACCCATAGAGTGTACAACACCAAGAGTGAACCCTAAGGTAAACTATGGATTTTGGGTGATTATGAGGTATCCATGTAGATTCGTTAGTTGTAACAAATGTACCACTCTGGTGGGAGATGTTGATAATGAGGCAAGTTATGTATGTGTGAGGACAGGGAGAATGTGGGAAATTTCTGTACCTCCTGGTCAATTTTGCTGTGAATGTAAATCTGTTCTAAAAGATGTAAAAATATTAATTTAAAAAAAGTTAATGTGAAAGAGTCATCCCATCTCAAATTTAACCTTTGAATTTGCCCATATATTCATTTCCACTCTCCTATTTCCACTATAGAGTTAATAAGATGCCTCCGATGGAACAGTATGGGATTTACTTAATATATATTTAGTTATTAGTGAATGGAAGGATAGATCCTTGTGTGTCAAAGAAATGGTAATAGTTCTTGGATTTTTGCTTCTCAGAGACAGCAAATGGCTGAAGTCCTGGTGTGATGTGGCTGGGTCATGCATGATCTGAGGACCCCTGCACTGATGACTGTGGGACAGGTCCCAAGTTTTCCTATAAATGTATTAATATACAGAGCAGTACAGGAGCAGCAGTTAGGCAAACACCACATCTTGCTGCCCTGGTGCCACCTCTCACTGAGCTCACCAGGTGAGTCAAAGAAATACCTGTCTTCCCAGCATGGGCAACTGGATTAGGGTCTACTCAGAGGCATGATGATGTAGGAGATTCTGAAACACTGAAGAATAGAGAACCTATTGTCTCCAAAACTTTGAACTCAACATATATCAGAGAGGGATTTGCTCATTTCCTCTAATTTCTGTAGTCTCATTAGAAGAAACAATGAGAAATGACTCCTCACAATTCCTGCCTTAGCCCTAAGACTCAGCCAGCCCCTACTGCTGTGTCTCAACATTGGAAGAGCCATTGAACTCCTACCACATGCCATGTACTCTGGGAAGGTGTTCTGACTTATCCCTCGGGACAGCTCTGTGACAAGGTAACATGATCCCACTTCACATGTCCAAACTCAAGCTGACCGAGCCAGAGTCCCCTCTCCAGATACGTGTCAGGATGGGAATGAGGGTCCATCCCTCACTCTCCCAGAGGACTCAGAGCAGCCTCCCTTTCAGAAGATGGGCTTCAAGGGCTGGAGAAATGGTCGATCACACTCCCCTGAAAATGTGGCCTTGGGAGTACTCACTCAACAAGCCCTCTGGGTGATGAAGATGACAGAGGAGATGAAATCCCGCCTTTTGTGCCAAGAGACATGGGTGTTGGACCACATCTGTAGGCTGATCCCTGAAGCGGAGAGTGGGGCTCTGGCAGAAGCTCAGGTGTTGCCCTTGGGACAGGTGATCTAGAGGGAAGGAAGGTAATATGTATGGAGCTGCTTTAAGAAATTGTACTGTATATTCCAGCTCCTTGAAGCCTAACAGCTATATTCAAGTTATTCATCATTATGACCAGTATTCATCCAGGGAACTGACTTTAAAGGAGTTTATGTTGTTCATGGAAACACTCTCTGCAGTCTCCCTTTCAGCTGCTCACTCTGGAATTACTCTAAAGTTTTTCCATTTTGTCTTGATGCTCTCAAGGCTCTGAATGCTCTAATCTCCCTGGAGGCTGACAGTTCATGCTTTCCACATTTTTTCTATTTTTAAATAATACTGGCATTTTTAAAAGTCATGTTATTGAAATTTAAAACACTTTCTAATTGAAGGAAACACAAAGAGTTGTGTTAAAACAGAGAAGTGTGAGAGGCAGGATAATTTCAATTTATAAATGTACTTCTACATATTGTTTGCAATGTATTCAGGAAAAAGGCATTTTCACAAAAATTTGAAAACAAAATTCTGTGAGCAGACTGACGAAGGTAATGTAAACATGTATTTATTACTTTAGAAAAGCATTCATTGTATTCGATTTTATGGGGAAATGAAGTAGATTAAAGAATTGAATTGACAGTGTATCTATCTGTGTGTGTGCGTGCGTGCTTGTGTGTGTGTGTATGTGTTTGCATTTCTAGGTCTCTCCTAGCTCTATCGGGTCAAATACATACTCACAAGTGCAGCTTTCTCTTCAGTTCAGACTAGGGTGGACCTCCAGTCTCAGGTTTAGATAGCCCAGAAAATGGTGGACACAGAGGGACTGCTCACAGTAGGTGCAGAATTCCAGAAAATACTGGCTGATACCCCTAAGCCAAGATCACAGCCTCCATCCTTCCCTCCGCCTTGCTGAGCCAGCCCCCTGATCTGAGCCTCTCAGAGCTGCAATCCTGGAGCTGGCCACCAGGTGGCATCCATCTCCATTTGTCTCTTTAAGAAAAAGGAGCAGATTTTGCAAAGAATAGCAAATGATATGAAACAGTTTGTTTACTATGATGCCAATTTTGTTTGTAAAATTCATTTGTATATTAAAGCAGTTCCATCTACTTTTGACCCCAAATGAAAATCGCGCTCGGGTTCTCTCTTCCCTCATCAGTGTAGGTCGACACGTCCACATTGCAGAGGGGGTCTCTCCCAGACACCAGGGCATTCACCCTCCACCCCCCCACCCTGAACAGGCTTCCCAGACCTCCCACCCTGTCGTCACCTGTCCAGGGCACTGGACACAGCTCCCCAGACCCGGCTCCAACGCCCATCCTCTCTCAGTCAGTTCCCGCCAGCCCTGCGCTGCCTTTCAACCGCCCACCGCCCACTGCCAAGGCGCGCTACTGCCACCTGGTGTTTCATCGTATGCAGACCCCAGAGTATATGTTTTTACAACCATCTTTTACACCTATTGGTTTTTCAGACAGAATTAGAATCATTCTGTGTGTAGGTTCAAAAGCTGGATTTTAAGGGAAGATGCTGTATTCTCTTGCTCCTTGAATAAACTTTGTAAAGAAGTTTGATGATGAAGGTACTTTCGTGCCACCTTGTGACAGAAGCCTGAAGTGCAGCTTGAGCATTGTGGAGCAGGAAAGTGGGAGGGAGGGGCTGTGGCCCAAACTCACCAGACAGCTCTCTGAAAGTCTGGATGTAAAAAGAGGGGTATTCCCATTGTACAGGGCTACTAACGGCCTCCAGACAGAAGGTGCAACCTCTTACTGTATGTGAGAAGAACAAAAAGATTTTTATTTTTATCCTTGAGACCTCTGGATAAATGCCTAGAAACCTATATAAGCAAAAATGGATCCGTGCCACCTATGATCTTTTTAAGCTGCATATGCACTTGTTTTCACCATCTCCACGTAAATACTTTTCTATGATAACATTTTAAGTTACTTTACAACAAAATTTCAGTTTTGTGGGGTTTTTTCATCATATGGCTGCCTGAAAATTTATTTCACCAGGACCCTAGTGATGAAAATTTAGTTCCCTTACCATGTTTTTTTATTACAAACAATAGTATACATAACACTCTTGCTAATATATATGCAGATATCTTTGTAAGCATTTCTTTGTAAGTTATTGTAGTATTCTTTCAAAACTATACAATCTAAAAACTGTTATATTAACACATTACATTCAAAATCCTGTTATTAATTTATATTCTTAACAATGCAGTATTACAGTGCCTGTTTTACACGTTAGAGATAATGTGAATTATTGCTAATCTAACAGACAACAAATCAACTCTCATCATTTGATTCCATTATAACTCACTTTTAATCCTTACCTTAAGCTCCATTATAAGATGTGACATAATCAATTCTCACAATTCCGTGATATTTGGATTTCAGAATTTCTGATATTACCTATTATCAGCACTGTGTGGATGTCATGTTTTCAGTATCTGTACACTGCTGAAGGATACAGTTCAGGCCATATCTCAGGTGGCTATTGCCATTGGAGGGCTGAATGTGTCCTCTTTAACTCTGTCAAACTCTGGCAAATTCTAGCATTGTTATAAGAGAACCTGATGTGTATGTCAGTGTGTGTGTGTGAATGTGCCTGAGTGTGTCAGAGTGTGCTGACATCTACAACATTTCCCTCTGCTTCCTCTGCCCATTCATGGCTTTTCTTCTCATTTGGTCTTTTCTCCTGATTTAAGATCTGACCCCCCCCATCCCAAACAGAGCTGCATTTGTTGACAAAACATCCCCCACTCTCTTATGCGTGGGCAACTGTTTACTCTTGTAGACACATGGGCTGTGGATACTTTGTTTAAATGTGCATTTTGCTGTTGTCCACACTACCTGATCTGTTTAACCTGTGTTCAGTAGAATTTCTGCACAGGATTTCCCCTGGGACATAATGGATTGTTTCTGGATTTCAAACATGTGGTTTGCACATGTTCCCTCATACACAGTTGGCCCTATCACTTTGGATTATTTTCGGAGAGCTTCAATGGTCTAGCAGGTGTGCCCACAGTGTCCTTTTCTTTTGTCTCAATTCATCTTTTTGCCAACTTACTGAAGGTAGGGATTAGTGAAAATGCAGGGGATGATTCCTGGGATGCCCTGAGTCCTTTTGCCTTGGAACAAAGCATTTAATACTTAGGGATTGGATCTGACAAAATGTGTTAGTACACTGGTGGTGTTAGCACAGTTTGGAACATCTGGAAAGTACTGCATTACAATAGAGATTTTGTAAGGGAAGAATAAAAAGCATTAAGGCCAAAGTAACTGTGTATCCAAGGTGATTGCTAAGGGTTGAATTGTGTCCTCCCAAATAATATGTTGAAATCCTAACTGCCGATACCTCAGAATGTGACTTTATTTGAAAACAGGGTCATTGCAGATGTAATTAGTAAAATTAAGATGAGGCTATGCTGGAATATGGCGGGCCCTGAGGCAAGGAAGCAATGCTAAGAAACTCTCTCCACCAGGTATCACCTGCAAGGAAGGTCCTTTATCTTGTTTAGGAAGTTCCCCTATATTCCTAATCGAGATTTTTTTTTTTAAAGATTTTTTTATTTTTTCCTTTTTCTCCCCAAAGCCCCCCGGTACATAGTTGTGTATTCTTCGTTGTGGGTTCCTCTAGTTGTGGCATGTGGGACGCTGCCCCAGCGTGGTCCGACGAGCAGTGCCACGTCCGCGCCCAGGACTCGAACCGACGAAACACTGGGCCGCCTGCAGTGGAGCGCGTGAACTTAACCACTCGGCCACAGGGCCAGCCCCTAATCGAGATTTTTTTTATCATGAATAAATAGCAATATTAATTTTACTTTGGTTGTTGTCAAATGACTTTTCTGCATCTATTGAGATAATCATGGGGTTTTTTTTCTTTATTCTATTAATAAAATGTACTATATTCATTGATTTTTACATGTTAAGCAAATATCACCTTCCTGGGATATGTTGCTGAATTCAACATATTTGATGATATTTTTTAAAGGAATTTCATGTCTATGTTCATGTGGGATACTGGTCTATAGTTAATTTTCTTTTGCCACCTTTATTCAGCTTTTAAATCAAGATAATACTGCTATCGTTTTCTGAAACAGTGTGTGAAGGATTTGGTATTATTTTTTCTTTAAATATTGATGGAGTTCTCTGGTAAAGCCATCTAAGCCTGGACTTTCCTTTGTTGGAAGATTCGTAATTACTAATTCATTTTCATTACCTGCTATTGGCCTATACAGATTTTCTATTTTTTGCTGAGCTAGTTTTGATAATTTTGTCTTTTCTAGGAATTTGTTCATTTCATCTAGGTTGTCTAATTTCTTGGCATAAAGTTGTTCATAGTATTCCTTTAAAATCCATTTACTTTCTGTGAGGTTGGTAGTGATGTCCCCTTTTCACTACCTATTTTTGCCATTTGTGTCTTTTTTCTGTGGTCAGTCTAGCTGATAGTTTGGAATTTTGCATACATTTTCAAAATACCAACTTTTGATTTCATTGATTTTCTCTATTTTTTTTCTGATGTCCACTTCATTGATTGCTCCTCTGTTCTTTCCTTACTTCTGCTTGCACTCAGTTTAGTTTGCTCTTCTTTTATCTAGTTTCTTAAGATGGAAGCTTAGGTTATTCGTTTGAGACTCTTCTTCTTTTCTGATATAGGTGTTTGAAGGTATACATTTATCTCTGAGCACTGCCTTAGTTGCATTCCAAAACTTTGGTATGCTATGATTGAGAGTTCATTTCAAAATATTTTCTAACTTGCTTTTTGCTTTTTTCCTTTACCTATGTTTATTTAGAAGTGTGTTAATTTCTGAATGTTTTGGGATTTCCCAGATTTGCTTCCCTCTTTATTTTTAAATTAATTCTGTTGTGGTCTGAGAAAATACATGGTATGATCTTCATCTTTTTAAAGTTATTGAGACTTGTGTTATGGCTTAGCATATTGTGGATCTTAGAGAATGTTTGATCTGCACTTGAAAGGAATATGTAGTCTGCAATTGTTGAATAAAGCACTTTATACACCCGGACACATGCACACACACATACACACTTGTCATATTGCTTGATAATGCTGTTCAAGTCTTCTATATGCTTGTTAATTTTTTATATAGTTGCTCTACCAGTTACTGATAGTAGAGTTTTGAGGTTTCCAACTAGTCCTCCTTTCAATTCTGTCAGTTTTTGTTTCATATATTTTGGGGCTATGCTTTTGGATGCATATACATTTATAATTGTTCTATCTTCCTGAAGTATGGGCCCTTTTATCATTATGAAATACTCCCTATGTCTCTAATAATATTTTTTCTGTTTAAGTCTGTTTTTTCCTGATGTTAATTCACTCCAACGCTCTTGTAGTTACTGTTTGCAAGGTATATCTTTTTCAAAGCTTTTACTTTCAAGCCATTTGTGTCTTTAAATCTAAGGAGTATCTCTTAAAGACAGCATATAGTTGAATCTTGCTTTGTTGTCTAGTTTTTCATTTGTTTCCTTTTGATTAATGTAGTTATTGGTATGTTTAGACTTCATTTCTCATTTTTGTATTTGTTTTCTATGTGTCTCCTATATTTTTTGTTCTTCTATTCTTACTAGACACCTTTCTTTAGATTAAAATTATTTTTGCTATCCCATTTCACTTCTTCTGTTGATTTTACGTTTTCACTATAGTTTTTTTGAGATTTTTGTGTTAGTGGTTGCTCTAGGGATTACAGGATGTATCTTAATTTATCATAATCTATTTCAAGATACTAGCAATCGAATTCCAATAAAACAAAAAATAATTTGCTCAAATAATCTCTAGTTCATCCCTCCTTCCTCTGTGCTATTATTGTCATATATATTACATCTATATATGTTATAACTCCAACAATACAGTTATAATTATTGCTTTGTATCACCCTCTGCTTTTTAACGAATTTAAGGGAAAAAATCAGAAAATATATTGATAAAATCTCTTCTATTAACCCATATATTTACCATTTCTATTACTTTTCATTTCTTCTTGAGGATTGAGTTACTGTCTGGTGTCATTTTCTCTCAGCCTACAGGACTTCCTGTAGTATTCCTTGGAAGACAGATATGCACAACAAATTCTCTCAGTCTTTCTTTTTCTGTGAATGTCTTTATTTAACCTTGGCTTTTAAAGGATAATTTTGCTAGATATAGAAATCTTGGTTGAGAGGATTTTTTTACCAGCACCACTACCTCCTGACCACATTACTTCCAGTAGGAAGTTGGTCACTATATTGTTGATCCCCTGCATGTGCTGAGTCATTTTTCGTTTGCTGTTTTCAAAGTTTTCTCTTTGTTATTGGTTTTCAATAGTTTGACTATGATGTGTCTAATTGTAGATTTCTTTGTAATTATTCTGTTTGGGGTTTGTTGAGCTTCTTGTTACTGTACATTAATGTTTTTCATCAAAGTTTAGGAAGTTTTCAGGCATTATTACTTCAGATATATTTCTTCTCCTCTCTCTCTCTCTTCCCCTGCTGCAACTCCTATTACTCAGTACACTTGATGATGTTCCACAGTTATCTGAAACTGTTCATTTTTCATCATTCTTTTTCTCTCTGTCTTTCAGAGTCCATAATTTCTCATGATATATCTTCATATTCACCCTTTTTTGATGTTATTATTATTGGTTTTGCCATTTCAAATATACTGTTGAACCTCTAGTAAAAGTTTTATTTCAGTTATTGTATTTTATAACTTCAAAGGACCAAAGGGAAATTTGGTTCTTATTTTATTTATATCTCTTCATTAAGGATCTCTATTTGTTGATTATTGCCACACTATTATATAATTATTTTAAGTGGCTTCCTTAGTTCTTTGAACATATTTATAATTTCTGCTTTGAAGTCTTTATCTGCTAAAACCAGTATCTGTGAACACTCAAAGACAGTTTCTTTTGACTTTTTTTCCCTGAGAATAGGTAACACATTCTTGTTTCTTTGCACGTCTTGTAATATTTTGTTGAAAACTGGAAATTATTGATAGTATATTTTTGCAACTCTGGTGGTTGTTTCTTTCATTGTTCGTTTAGTAACAAGCCTGGGCTAAAACAATCTCAGCTGTGATATATGGCAGTTAATCTTTGTTCAGTTGTGTGTTTGTATTTTTGTATGTGTGTATACCTCTAGGAAGCCTGCTTTATAAATAGAAACAAATATGTATATATAATCTCCTCATTTGTGTGTTTGTGTGTATGTGTGTGTGTGTGTGTGTGTGTGTGTATCTTATTTCTATTTACAACGTGAGCTTCCTAGGGGTAGACCCTAGTCTCTGTAGCTTGATGGTCAAACAAGATTGAATAGAGTTTGTGCTCAAACAACTCAAGCCAGTAAGGCTTCTGACCCCTGTCATTGTATCTATTTGTGGGTAGAAGAGCACTAAAGTTTAAAAATTCTGGCCATTTTCAAGTCCGTCTGTTCTGGCTTTACTTTTTCTTTAAAGAATGTCCACAGAAGGTTTATTTATTACACCCCAGACTAAAACCTCCCCAAGTGCTCCCCATATCACCTCCAGTGCCAGGAAGGCTAGAGGTATAGTAGACTTCTGGGTTGGTTGATTAAGCAGCTCAGTGATATAATCAAGGACCCAGGTTCTTTCCACCTCTTTGATCAGCTGTCTTAAGTGTTGACTCCACTTCCAGTCTGAAAACAAGAGATAGAAGCAGATCCAACATCACCTCCAGACACCCATGGAGTGTGGGGTGAGTGGAGGCTTGGAATGTCGTGTTTCTTGAAGTGGATGCTAGTTACACAGGTGTGTTCACTTTATGAAAATTGTTTAAGTTGTACACTTAAGATCTGTGCACTTTTCTGTATGCATAATATACTCAAGAATAAGTTCTATAAAATGAAGCAATTTAAGGAATTTAAGGAAAAACATTGGCAAAGCAATACAACTCATTGTGCACTGGTATAAGATTATGTGAAGGTGTTCAAGAATAACTGATATCTGGGAATCTGCCTTATACCATCGTTATTATTATGCCTGTTTTTGGTGGGTGAAGTTGAATAAACAGCAAACGCCCATTGTTGATAATGCAGACTAAGGGAAGAGGCTTAGGAGAACAGATGCTTCAAAAAGAGTACTGTTTGCTTAGATATTATTTCGTGTAACCCCAGATGGAAATACACCCATTTTCTCCTGTTGGCGTGGCCTCTTGACTTCCCCTGTCTTTGGAATAAGCCTTGGGAAGGCCAGGCCCATTCTCAGCAAATATGAGGAATATATACTATTCCTCCATCTTCTATTTCCAGGGAAGATATTGCTAATTGATCCTAGCACTCTTGCCCGTTGATTCAAGATATAACCTTGAATTCTTTGCAGTACGATGTCTAAGGCATTTGCTGCCAACAATTGCAGCTGGCACTTGGATGTCACTTACTTGACATTCCATACCTAAACCTTCACCCCTGCCTTAATCAGGAGGATGCTAAGACATGGGTCCCACCTCTGCCCAGGACACACCCGGCAGACCGGCTATGCCCAGCAGAGAGCACAGAAGAGGTGACAGCTTCTGTTTAAAACTGGAGCTCAACACTTCACATCTTCTGGACACGATCTCTTTGATCTCAGTCCCACCTGTCCTGACCACAGCAGCTTTCTCTGAACCCGAGTTCTTCCTCTCTCCCTCCCCTTAGCAATATCAAAGTCTCAGGGACATAGCCTTCACTTCTAGACAGAAAGGCCTCACCAGGATCCACCTGCATAACCCAGGTGTGATGCCGCGTAAAAGCAGATCCCACAAAAGCACCCAAAATACTATCATGTAGTTAACTCATTTGTTTTCTGTATCAAGAGGGTGATGGAAGACAAAGAGATAACAGCAGACTACTTGTCTTAGTCTGTTAAGGCTGCTATAACAAATTACCATAGATGGGGTGGCTTAAACAACAAATATTTATTTCTCACAGTTCTGGAGGCCGAGACGTCCAAGGTTAAGGTGCCATCAGATCCACTGTCTGTTGAGGGCCTACCTCTTGGTTTTCAGATGGCCATCCTCTCATTGTACCCTCACATGGTGGAGAGCAGAGAGAGAGTGGCAATCTCTCTTGTGTCTCTTCTTAAAAGGGCACTAATCTCATTCATAAGGGCTACATCCTCATGATGTAGTTACCTCCCAAAGGCCTCACCTCCTAATACCATCACATTGGGGGTTAAGATTATAACATAAGAATTTTGGGCATACACAAACATTCAGTACATAACACTTCTCTTATCTTTGGGATAGCATTTAGGACTTTCTTCCATGCACAATATTTGCATAACTAATCATAATATGATTAGGCTATGTTTTTGCTTGACCCGTATCTGGTCCTTTTTTCTTCAATAATTGGCATCTCGGTTTCCTTTAGGGAACCTTTTCTCTCCAATTCACTAAGTGAAATAATCTCTAGTGTGATTATAGTGGAGGATATGGCCTAATGTGGGCAATTAGAGTCATGGTGATTGGGTCAGTAATGGGTATAAGACCCAGCTGGGCCAATCATAGCTGTTCCAGATAACCGGAGCTGTCAGATAAAAAGTGCCCCCTTTCTGCTCTGGTTGCCAAGGTGATAAGAGGTAATCTAACAACTGTCAGCCCCACCTTTCTTCCACTTGAGGAAATCCAAACTTAGAATAAACCCAACACAATTGAAAGCAGATTGAATATATGGCAGGATACAGATATCTAATGATATCATTTAAGCACCTGGATCCAGCCATGCCTGAAACGGGACCTCAGACATGTCTACTTAAGCCAGTTTGACTTGGATTTCTTTCCATTGCAACCAGAAGACTCTTGACTAATACAGGCTGTTAAAATAAGTCTATGCAGCTTATAAACAGACAAAAATTACTAGAGGAAATTGCCTAAAAATACATGAGTTAAGAATAAATATTCTGGCTTTACTTTTTAATGGGCCTTTTTACATGTCCTCTGCCTATTCACCCAACCTCAACACCAGACAGGAGTGTGCGACTAGCTTGGGACCTTTCTATTCTCTGCTTTGCATTCACTGTATATAAAAATAAAATGTTAACAACGTTTATCAACAGATGCTAGGATTCAGGTAGATTTTGTTTTCCTTTTCCATATTTCAGTCTTCCCATGAAAATGCTTCACATTATTTGTGCAGTTAGAAATAATGGTAACTTGATGGAAATAAAAATACCCATTTCCTGCAATATAAAAGTAACTCAGTCCATAAAGAAGAAGACCTGTAAGTCCACAGATGAGTTGAGGCAACAGTGTAGACAGAGAAGTGCTAGCTTACTTATCTCATTGATTTCTACCAATGTAACTGTCCCAAGGGTGCAACTTAAAAGATCATACAAACTTCTGCTTCTGGGGAGATAGAGTACAAGTACTTTTCCATATTCCACTCTCTAAGTTCAATTAAAGCCTATGGACGTTATATAGAAAACAAACTTAAGAAAACTCTAAAAGGTGGAAAGGAAAAGACAGACTGACTAAAGGCCTCAGGATCCAAGGAACAACATCATCATGAGTTTCTTGGGTTTCCTTTTTACCATATATATCCCAGACTCGGGTTTGGAGAAGATGATAGTCCAGAAATGGCAACAGGCATAGACAAAAAAGCCCTAACAAAAGTCTTCTCTCATTAGCTAAAGGACCAGGAGAGGTGCAGCCTAACAAGACAGTAAACTTTTAGACAATAACTGCTCTACTCCAGCTAAACACTAGAGAAAAAACTCCCCATCCCCAAACATGCCAACAAAATAAACCCAAATCAAGCAAAATTAAGGAAATATAAAAATAGGGACATAAATTAAGTTGAAAACAGGAAAACAATAGAGAAAATCAATTAAAAAGCTGGTTCTTTGAAAAGATTAATAATGCAGGCATATCTCATTTTATTGTGCTTTGCTTTATTGCACTTTGCTGATAGTGTTTTTTACAAAACCCTCCACCAACAAATGATTATGACTTGCTGAAGGCTCAGATGATGCTTAACATTTTTTAGCAATAAGGTATTTTTTTTTGAGGAAGATTAGCCCTGAGCTAACATCCACCACCAATCCTCTTTTTGCTGAGGAAGATTGGCCCTGAGCTAACATCTGTGCCCATGTTCCTCTATTTTATATGTGGGATGCCTGCCACAGCATGGCTTGACAAGTGGTGTGTAGGTCTGTGCCCGGGATCCGAACCGGCAAACCCTGGGCCGCCAAAGCAGAGTGCACGAACTTAACAGCTATGCCACCAGGCGGGCCCCTGCAATAAGGTATTTTTTAATTAAGGTGTGTACATTGTTTTAGACATAATGCTATTGCACACTTAAGAGGCTACAGTATAGTGTAAATATAACTTTCATATGCACTGGGAAACAAAAAATTTCTTGTGACTCGCTTTGTTACAATATTTGCTTTATCATGGTGGTCTGGAACTAAACCTGCAGTAGCTCCAAGATATGCCTGTATTGACAAAACTCTAGCAAGAATGACAAAGCAAAAGAGGGAAGACACAAATTTATCCGGAATGAAATGTTATCATTACAGAACCTGCAGACATCAAAAGGATAATAAGGGAATAATTGGAACAACTTTACACACATAAATTTCATAACTTAGATGAAGGGGACAAATTCCTCCAAAAGCACAAACTACCACAACTCATCCAATATGAAATAGATAATTTAAATAGCCATAAAACTGCTAAGAAAATGGAATTTGTAATTTAACAACTCCCAAAAAACAAAATCCCCAGGCCCAGATAGTTTCACTGAAGAATTCTTACAAATATTTAAAGAAGAATTAACACCAATTCTAAACCATCTCATCCAGAAAAGAGAAAAAGATAGAACACTTTCAGTTCACTTTATGAAGTTAGAACTACCTTGATGGTAAAACCAGACAAAGTATAGAAAAGAAAAATGTATAGAACAATATCTCTCATGAATATAGATGCAAAAATGCTTAACAAAATATTAGCAAATAGAATCCTGCAATATATAAAAAGAATTATACACCATGCCCAAGTGGAGTTTATTCTAGAGATGCAAGATTAGTTCAACATTTGAAAATCAATTTTTAGCAGTCTAAAGAAGAAAAAGTACGTGATCAATCAGTGCAGAAATAGTATTTGACAAAGTTCAACACCATCTATGATTAAAACTCTGATAAAACCAGGAATAAGGGGAACTTCTTCAACTTGGCAAAGAGCACCTACAAGTAACTTACAGTTAATATTACACATAATGGTGAAAAACAGAATGCTTGTCTCCTAAGATCAGAAACAAGACAAGGATGTCTGCTCTCACCACTCTTATTCAAAATGTTACTAAAACTACCCCTAATTGCACAAGACAGGGTTTTTACATAGAAAATCTCAACGAATATAAATTTTAAAATGTCTAGAACTAATACAGTTGTTCAGCAAGGCTGTAAGATACAAGCTGAACATACAAAGATCAATTTATTATGCTAACAATGAACACGTGAACATCAAAATTAAAAACACAATACCATTTACAATTGCTCAAAAAATGAAATATGTAGGTATAAATCTAACACAAACAGTGTAGGACTTATATGCTGAAAACTGGAAATCACTGATGAAAGAAATGAAAGAAAAATTCTAATAAATAAGGTGATATTTTGTGTTCATCAATTGGAAGTTTCCATGTAGTAAAGTGTCAGTTTCATCTAAGTTGATCTATAGGTTTAATGCAATTCCTATAAAAAAAATCAATAAATTGGACCTCTTCAAATTTAAGCACTTTTGCTCTTCAAAAGATCCTGAGAAGAGGATGAAAAAACAAACTATGGACTGAGGAGAAATGTTTTCAAGCCACACACCTGACAAAATGTTAGTATCTAGAATATAAGAAGTAGCCTCAAAACTCAGTAATAAACAATGAAATAATCCAATTAGAAAATATGCAAAAGACACAAAGAGACATTTCACCAAAGAGGATCTAACGATGGCAAATCAGCACATGAAAAGATGTTCAAAGTCACTAACGTTAGGGAAACACAAATGAAGGCCATGATGAGCTATTACTATGTCATTACGGAATTTCATGATATCATATGTCACTAGAGAATTTCAAACTAAAAGAATTTTAGCCACACACCTATTAGAACAGTTAAAATTAAAAAACAGGGACAATACCAAATGCTGGTAAGAATGTAGAGAAACTGGATCACTCATACATTGCTGGTAGGAATGTAAAATGACATAGCCACTTGGGAAAATAGTTTGGCAATTTCTTGAAAAAAATAAATGTACACTTACTGTACTATCTAGCAATGGCTTTAGTGGGTATTTATGCCAGAGAAATTAAAAGTGTGTCCCCTAAAAAATCTGTAATAGCCAAAACACTAGAAATATCCCAAATGTCCTTCACTGGGTACATGGTTAAAGAAACTGTGGTACATCCATACCATGGAGTACTAGTCAGCAGCAAGAAGAAATTGACTCTTTTTTAAAGCAGATATGGGGCCGGCCTGGTGGCCCAGCGGTTAAGTGCACATGTTCTGCTTTGGCGGCCTGGGGTTCGCCGGTTCGGATCCTGGGTGCGGACATGGCATGGCATGGCAAGCCATGCTGTGGTAGGCATCCAACATATAAAGTAGAGGAAGATGGGCACGTATGTTAGCTCAGGGCCAGTCTTCCTCAGAAAAAAGAGGAGGATTGGCAGATGTTAGCTCAGGGCTAATCTTCCCCGGAAAAAGTAAAATAAAATAAAAAATAAAGCAGGTATGTATTTGTTTTTGCTTTTCTCCTATTTTCTCATACAAAAAGAAACATATGTTACATACATTTTTAAATTTTGATTTTTTTCACTAAGTGTTATCCTGGAAATCTCTCCATATCATTATATAGATATTTTTCTCATTGTTTTTTAATAGTTGTATAGTGTATATACTATAGTTTATTTAATAATTTTTTTAAATTTGGGCATAGATAGTACTCTGGCATTTTGTAACTGCAAATAATGCTATAATGCATAAACTTTTCTATATATGTTTTCATATTGCTAGTGTTGTACCTAAAGGTACAACTTTAAAGGTACAACTGCATCTAAAGGATAAAAACCTTATAAATGGAATTGTTGTATCTAAGGGTAAATGTAAGGAATGAACAATTAACTATTGATACATACAACAGCTATGATGGTTCTCCAGGGAATGATCTTGAGTGAAAAAAGCCAATCTCAAAATGTATGACTCCATTTATATAACATTCTTGAAATGACAAAATGTTAGAAATGGAGAACAGTTTAGTGGTTGCCAGAGGTGAAGGAAGTGGAAAGAGGGATGAGAAGAGCACCAGGGAAGTGGTTGTAGCTATAAAAGAAACAACAGGTGGGATCCTTGTGGTGATGGAACTGTTCAGTATCTAGGCTATGTCAGTGTCAATTTCCTGTTTATGATATCGTACTATAGTTTTACAAGATGTTACCATTGGGGGAAAACTGGGTAAGTGATACATAGGATTTCTCTGTATTATTTTTTATAACTGCATGTGAATTTACAATCATCTCAAAGGAAAAAAATTAATGACAAAATATTGTACAGGCACCTGGGAGAAGGAAAAGTGTGTGACTCAAATAAGCCTTTCATTTTATAGGCAAATAACTATTTCCCTGCTTCCTGGATGTTTGAAGGGTATCATGAGAGATGTTTCATAATGAATCTCCATACAGATGCAAATAAATGCCTTTGAGAGGCAATCAGACTTATCCAAGGATCTGTTTCATTCAGACAGTCATTGTAATAATCAGCTCGGGCTGCCATAACAAAATACCATGGACTGGGTGGCTTAAACAACAGTAATTTATTTCTCACGGTTTTGGAGGCTGGAATGTCCAAGATCAACATGCCAGTGATTCAGTTCTCCATGAGAGCTCACTTCTTGGCTGGCAGAGGTCACCTTCTTGCTGTGTCCTCACATGGTAGAGAGAGAGAGGAAGCAAATTCTCTGATGTCTCTTCTTAAAAGGGCATTAAGTCCATCATGAGGGCCCCACTCGTATGACTTCATCTAAACCTAATTACCTCTCAAAGGCCCCATCTCCAAACACCATCACATTGAAGGTTAGGGCTTCAACATATGGATTTGGGGGGATCACAGTTCAGTCCACAGCTGTCATCAATGCAGTTTCAGAACAAAGAGAAAAATTCAGACAATAGTTTGTACAGAGGACAACAGACTACCCTCTCTCACTCTCTCCTACTCTCTGGATGGTTGAGCTTAGGTCCCAGGTACACAGGTGTTTTTTAGTAACAATGTGCATGAATGATATAAAAGGAGAGCTGAGACAAAAAAAAGCGTGGATAGCTCTCACAAATGTAATGTTGGTCAAAAGAAGCCAGGCACAGAAGAGGACACACTATAAGATGCCAATTGTATAAAGTTCAAAATCAGACAAAACTAACCTATGATATTAGATGTCAGGATAATGGTTACCCTTTTAGGATGGGCCAGTAGTGATTGAGGGGATGGAGCTCATAAGTGGCTTCTGGATTTGAATATAGTGTTCTGTTTTGTGATTGGGTTGCTGATTACACGGATGTGTTCACTTTATGAAAATTTATTGAGCTGCACTCCTGTGATTTGTGTACTTTTCTATGTAACATTTCAATAAAATTTACCAAAAGAACCCTATAAAAAGAAGGTTTGAATGATGGAAATCTATACCATGTTCAGGATACATCATTGAGGCATTATTTTGTGCTGGAAAACCTTAGAAACTTGAGTTCAAATAGCCAAAATATTGAGTAAAAAGCATTCTTAGTTTAAGTTTTTAATAGTGATACTCCCAGAATATGAGCTAAGAGAATGGGTCTGTGAATTCTGGGAACATCTAAGTAGGAAAACCATATGTATGCATATACACTTGTGAGGTGTTACTGTTTACTTCCCCTCCTTTTGTTTTACTCTCCCATACCTCTTTTCCAATAGGAAGCTTCAGTGAGGCATTATAGCAGGGCTAGAAGCAGAAATGCTTGCAGTCAGTGAGTCATCCTATTGTCTCTAACTCATTGAATAAATTGTGTCCCTGGATGGCAAAGGAAAATCTTGGAGGATACTCTTCTATCTCAAGACATGGAGCTGACTACAGGTAGGTCTAGGGACGCTGGGCAGCCAGTCTTACCAGTGATTCACCAACCTGGAGTGTAAGATTGAAAGAATAGGGTCATGTGACCCAAAGATATTTTATCAGCCCGGACAATGTTTATTTCATTCCAAAACTAAACTATGTGACAAGACAATTGAAAACTTCAGGAGAAGGTACAGGATTTGGTGCTAGATAAACCCAACAGTATTGACTCAAATCAGATAGCCTATCAGGTTGGCAGGAATGAGTCTCGGATTGTTTTCAGTTCATTTTAAAGCCTTCTCTGATCACTTTGACCCCGAAAATTTGGAATTGGTTGTACTTCCTTTTGTTTTTCCACAGTATCACTTGTTTCTATAGAGGATAGAGTGAATTTCCTATTGTGTGGCTAAGGACCCATTCCCATGGCCATATGTGTGTACACGAGTGTGCTTTGTGTCCTGCATTTGTGTGTGTATGTATGCATAAGAGTGGGGATGAGAGTGAGAGAGAGAGAAAGAAATATTTGAATGAATAAATGTTTTAGACTATATCTTTGGGGGTTTAAGTAGAAAGATAAACTAAGTCAATTAGGTTTAAAATTCTTATACAGATAAAATTTTGGTACATTTATATTAATAAGTATATATTATTATATATTAATACTCTTATCAATACACTAATGATAATGCAAATAAATTTTATCACTCAGCTGTTTTATTCCTATAGAGCGTAAGATGTGAGAGAGGGATTTAGCGCAACGTATTCTGATGATTGAGAGTAATATGTGGTGTTGCCATGTTTTACAGATGAGGACAGCAACGGGGGAGAGACTTATCCAAATTCCCAGAACCAGTGATGGTTCGGGCACTACCACCCAGATCTCCTGACTCCTCTACAATGCTTTGGCCAGAGGCTCAATTATTATGCTTGGTTCTTTCACAGGAGCTTCTCATCTAGGGTACTTTGGTCTTCCAGGGGCTCAAAGTTATTTATAGACATGCAGTTCACGTACTTTCTGATGTCAACTTAAAGCACAAAACCAACCAGACAGGAAAGTACAATGATGAAATGGTAGGATTATTGAGCAGAGTATCAGGAAAAATCACAAAAGTGGTTTCTGGTTTGGGTCCTGCCACTCTTTTGGCTACTAACTAATCTAGCCTCTCTGAGCTTCAGATTCATTATCTTAAACTGAAGTTGGTGGATCAAATAACCTCTAAGACCATTACATTTCTTACACCCATAAAGCAGATGAAGGACTTGGCTACAAAGAAGATTTTGTCACCAATAAGATAAGTGAAAATTTCCTGGTTCTAACAGAAAGCCAACTTTCTTCACTATAAGATTGAGGAGATTTGAGGCTGACCCTGTGAACTCTCTCAGATATGGCTCCAGCATTAGCCACAGGCATTTAATCATCTAGATACAATAAACATGGGTATGTAGTAATCATCCCTTTGGTCCTAATATTAGAAGCAGGGTGTGAAGTATGGGGGGAGATGACATCAGTTGAATGCCCTATGTGGCGAATGCTCTATTGGGCACTTTAAATTGGTTGTTTCTTTAGCTATTCACAATAATTCATTTCTATTAGAATAATTGGTCACATCTTACAAATGAGTAAATAGGTACAGAGAGGTTAAGGGCATTTTTAAGGTAACAGGATTAACAAGAGGCATAATAGGAATTCTAACTCACATTTGTCTGACATCTAAGCCAAAACTGTCCCTCTGCCACACTGCCTCATGGAGTGCATGCAACTAAAATAATTACATAACTGCTTTTCCTCAGGACAATTATCCCACTTACAGCAAAAGCACTTTATGTATACTTCTTATTTCATCAAAAAGAATATTAAAAGTACATATCCTCAATGGTTGAACTCTAATAAAATTAATTTAATTTTGACTGCTTCATAGGGGATATTGGTTTTTTCCTATTTTATTTTTTATTGAGGTTATGATAGTTTACAACCATGTGAAATTTCAGTTGTACATTATTATTTGTCAGTCATATTGTAGGTGCACCACTTCACCCTTTGTGCCCACCCCTCAACCCCCCTTTCCCCTGGTAACCTAGTATGTTCTCTTTCTCCATGTGTTTGTTTATCTTCCACATAAGAGTGGAGTCATACAGAGATTGTCTTTCTCTATCTGGCTTATTTCACTTAACATAATACCCTCAAGGTCCATCCATGTTGTTGCGAATGGGATGATTTTATCCTTTTTTATGGCTGAGTAGTATTCCATTGTATACATATGCCATATCTTCTTTATCCAATCATCAGTCGATGGGCACTTAGGTTGCTTCCACAACTTGGCTATTGTGAATAATGCTGCAATAAACATAGGGGTGCATAAGTCTCTCTGAATTGCTGATTTCACATTCTTTGGATAGATACCCAGTAGTGGGATGGCTTGGTCATATGGTATTTCTGTTTTCCATAGTGGCTGCACGAGTTTGCATTCCCACCAGCAGGGTATGAGGGTTACTTTTTCTCCACAACCTCTCCAACATTTATTATTTTTTATTTTGCTTATTTTAGCCATTCTAATGGATGTAAGGTGATATCTTAGTGTAGTTTTGATTTGCATTTACTTGATGATCAGTGATGATTAGCATCTTTTCATGTGCCTATTGGCCATCCATATATCTTCTTTGGAGAAATGTGTGTTCATATCCCCTGCCCATTTTTTGATCGGGTTCTTCGATTTTTTGTTGTTGAGTTGTGTGAGTTCTTTACATATTATGGAGATTAACCCTTTGTTGGATATATGATTTGCAAACATTTTTTCCCAATTGGTGGGTTGTTTTTTTGTTTCAATCCTATTTTCCCTTGCCTTGTAGAAGATCTTCAGTCTGATGAAGTCCCATTTGTTTATTCTTTCTATTGTTTCCCTTGTCTGAGAAGACATGATATCTGAAAAGATCCTTTTAAGACTGATGTCAAATAGTGTACTGCCTATATTTTCTTCTAGAAGTCTTATGGTTTAAGGTCTTACCTTTACGTCTTTGATCCATTTTGAGTTTACTTTTGTGAATGGTGTAAAATAATGGTCAATTTTCATTCTTTTACATGTGACTGTCCAGTTTTCCCAATACCATCTGTTGAAGAGACATTCCTTTCTCCATTATATGTTCTCAGCTCCTTTGTCAAAGATTAGCTGTCCATAGATGTGTGTTTTATTTCTGGGCTTTCAATTCGGTTCCATTGATCTGTGTGCCTGTTTTTGTACCAGTACCATGCTGTTTTGATTACTATAGCTTTGTAGTATATTTTGAAGTCAGGGATTATGATGCCTCCAGCTTTGTTCTTGTTTCTCTGGATTGCTTTAGCAATTCAGGGTCTTTTGTTGCCCCATATGAATTTTAGGATTCTTTGTTCTATTTCTGTGAAGAATGTCACTGGGATTCTGATTGGGATAGCGTTGAATCTGTAGATTGCTTTAGGTAGTATGGACATTTTAACTATGTTTATTCTTCCAATCCATGAGCATGGAATGTCTTTCCATCTCTTTATGTCATCATCAATTTCTTTCAGGAAAGTTTTGTAGTTTTCATGGTATAGGTCTTTCACTTCCTTGCTTAAATTTACTCCAAGTTATTTTATTCTTTTTGTTGCAATTGTGAATGGGACTGTGTTCTTGAGTTCTCTTTCTGTTAGTTCATTATTAGAATATAGAAATGCTACTGATTTATGTAAGTTGATTTTGTACCCTGCAAATTTGCCGTAGTTTTTATTACTTTTAGTAGCTTTCTGATGGATTTTTTAAGGGTTTTCTATATATAAGATCATGTTGTCTGCAAACAGTGAGAGTTTCACTTATTCATTGCCTATTTGGATTCCATCTATTTCTTTTTCCTGCTCTGGCCAAAACCTCCAGTACTATGTTCAATAAGAGTGGTGAGTGCAGGCACCCTTGTCTTGTTCCTGTTCTCAGAGGAATGGCATTCAGTTTTTCCCCACTGAGTTTGATGTTGGCTGTGGGTTTGTCATATATGGCCTTTATTATGTTGAGGTACTTTCCTTCTATACCCATTTTATTGAGAGTTTTTATCATAAATGGATGTTGGATCTTGTCAAATGCTTTTTCTGTATCTTTTGAGATGATCATGTGGTTTTTGTTTCTCATTTTGTTAATGTGGTGTATCACGTTGATTGACTTGCGGATGTTGACCCATCCCTGTGTCCCTGGTATAAATCCCACTTGATCATGGTGAATAATCTTTTTGATGTATTGATGTATTCAGTTTGCCAAAATTTTGTTGAGGAGTTTTGTATCTATGTTCATCAGTGATATTGGCCTGTAGGTTTCCTTCTTTGTGTTGTCCTTGTCTGGTTTGGGATCAGGGTGATGTTGGCTTCATAGAATGTGTTAGGAAGTGCTACATCTTCCTCAATTTTATGGAATAGTTTGAGAAGGACAGGTATTAAATCTTTGAATGTTTGGTAGAATTCTCTAGAGAAGCCGTCTGCTCCTGGACTTTTATTTGGGGGGAGGTTTTTGATCACTGTTTCAAACTTTTTACTTGTGATTGGTGTATTCAGATTCTCTATTTCCTCCTGATTCAGTTTGAGGAGGTTGTAAGAATCTAAGAATTTATCCATTTCTTCTGGGTTGTCCAATTTGTTGGCATATAGTTTCTCATAGTATTCTCTTATAATCTTTTGTATTTCTGTGGTATCCATTGTGATTTTTCCTCTTTCATTTCTAATTTTATTTATTTGAGTTTTCTCTATTTTTTTCTTAGTGAGCGTAGCTAAGGGTTTGTCAATTTTGCTTATTTTCTCAAAGAACCAGCTCTTTGTTTCATTGATCCTTTCTACTGTGTTTTTTGTTTCAGTTTCATTTATTTCTGCTCTAATTTTTATTATTTCCCTCCTACTGACTTTGGGCTTTGTTTCTTCTTCTTTTTCTAATTCTGTTAAGTGTCATTTGGGATCGCTTATCTGAGATTTTTCTTGTTTATTGAGGTGAGCCTGTATTGCAATGAATTTCCCTCTTAGGACCACTTTTGCTGCATCCCAAATGAGTTGGTATGGCGTGTTTTCATTTTCATTTTTCTCCAGATAATATTTAATGTCTCCTTTAATTTCTTAAATGATCCACTGGTCGTTCAGTAGCATGTTGTTTAATCTCCATATCTTTGTCCCTTTCCCAGCTTTATTCTTCTAATTGATTTCTAGTTTCATAGGATTATGGTTGTAAAAGATGCTTGATATTATTTTAATCCTCTTGAATTTGTTGAGACTTGCTTTGTTTCCCAGCACATGGTCTATCCTAGAGAACGTTCCATGTGCACTTGAGAAGAATGAGTAACCTGCTCTTTTTGGATGAAATGTTCTATATATATCTATTATAGTCTAGTTTTTCATTTAATTCTGCAATTTCCTCATTGACTTTCTGTCTGGATGATCTATCCATTGGTGTTAGTTGGGTGTTGAGGTCCCCTACTATTATCGTATTGTTGTTGATATCTCCTTTTAGTTTTGTTAGTAGTCGCTCTACTGACTTTGGTCCTCCTGTGTTGGGTGCATATATATTTACAAGTGTTATGTCTTCTTGGTGGAGTGTCCCTTTTATCATTATAAATACCCCTCTTTGTCTCTCTTTACCTGTTTTACCTTGGAGTCTACTTTGTCTGATGTAAGTATGGTGACACCTGCTTTCTTATGTTCACTATTAGCATGGAGTATCGTCTCCCATCCCTTCACTCTGAGTCTGTGTTTGTCTTTGGGGCTGAAGTGTGTTTCCTGGAGCCAACATATTGTTGGGTCTTGTTCTTTAATCCATCCTGCCACTCTGTGTCTTTTGATTTGAGAATTCAATCCATTTACATTTAGAGTGATTATTGAAATGTGGGGGCCTAATGCTGCCATTTTATCACTCATTTTCCGGTTCTCCTGCATTTGCTCTGTTCCTTGTCCCATTATTTTCAGACTACCAATTCAGGTAGGTTTCTATGTTGGTTTGCTTCTTATTTGTAATTTGTGTCTCTGTTCTAGTTATTTATTTAGTGGTTACCATGTGGTTTGCATAAAACATCTCATAGATGAGATAGTCCATTTTCAGATAGCCTGTTACTTCCTTAGACTAAGCCAGTTCCATCCCATTCCTCTTCCCCTTCTAGGTTGTTATTGTCAGATCTTTTTTTGCTTCTTGTGTTGTGAATTTGTGGTTAAAATGACAAGATTATATTTATTCTTGGTGCTTCCCTTCCTTTATCTTTAATGTTATACTTAGGCATTTGCAAATCTGTTCTGATGGAGGGATACATTTTTTTGATTTTGTCTTTCTACTTATCTCTTTTGCTCAGGGTTTTGTAACCCCTTTCCTTTTTTTCAGGTATGCAGGTCTTCCTGAGCATTTCTTGTAGGGGGGTGTCTTGTGGCAATGAACTCCTTTAACTTTTGTTTATTTGGGAAAGTTTTTATCTCTCCATCATATTTAAAGGATATTTTTGCTGGATACAGTGTTCTTGGCTGCAAGTTTTTGTCTTTCAGGGTTTTGAATATATCATTCCACTCTCTCCTAGCCTGTAAGGTATCTGCTGAGAAATCTGCTGACAGCCTGATGCGGGTTCCTTTGTAGGTTATTTTCTTCTGCCTTGCTGCCCTTAATATTTTCTCTTTGTTGTTGACTTTTGCAAGCTTCACTACTATATGCCTTGGGGTTGGTCTTTTCACAGTGATAAAGTTTGGAGATCTATTCGCTTCTGTCACATGGATTTCCAGCTCTCTCCCCAGTTTTTGGAAGTTCTAAGCTATTATTTCTTTGAACAAGCTTTCTGCCCCATTCTCCTCTTCTCCCTCTTGGATACCTGTAATCCTAATGTTGCATTTCCTAATTGAGTCAGATATTTCTTGGAGGATTTCTTCATTTCTTTTTAGTCTTAGTTCTCCCTCCTCCTCTATCTGAAGCATTTCTATATTCCTATCCTCCAAATTGCTAATTCAGTCCTCCATATTATCAGCACTACTGTTCAGGAGTCCAGATTTTTCTTAATCTCCTCCATTGTGTTTTTCAGCTCCAGCATTTCTGATTGGTTCTTTATAGTATCAGGCTCTTTAGTGATGTAGCTCCTGAACTTGTTGAGTTGTCTATCAGTATTCTCTTTTAACTCACTGAGTTTTAAAATGATAGCTATTTTGAATTCTTTGTCATTTAGGTTATAGATTTCTGTGTCTTTGGGATTGTTTTCTGGGTATTTGTCATTTTCCTTCTGTTCTGGAGATTTAATATATTTTTTCATACTACTAGATGGCATGGATTTGTGCCTCCACATAGAGATAGATTTTGGCTACTGCTTCCACTTGCTGCCACTGCGGGGAGGGGGCAGCAGCTGTGTAATCTGTGCCACCTAGAATCCCTGTCAGCTGTTCCTGACTGATCCTGGGCCCCCCCCTTGGGACCGCAGTGGCCCTGTGAGGTCTCCATAGGGGATATTCTTAAGTGTAGTTTTTCTTTCTTTTTTTTTTTTTTACTAACAGTATGTGCAGTTGAAGAATTAATGAATGCTAATAATTTGGTTATACAGTTTTGATTCATGCTCAGGTGTCTTTTCCACTGTGTTGACATTTGCATTGACAATGCAAAAGGAATGGTGAGTAAAACTGGAAATCAAGCTTCAAAAAAATTTGGCCAGGTATATAAAGTGGGAAAAAATTTCCTTGAAAAACAAAATTATCCAAATGCATCAAAGAAGAAATAAGAAATTTGAATGATCTCACATTTATTAAAGAAATTGACTGTGTAATTAAAAATGTATCCGAAAAGAAATCTCCAGTACCAGATAGCTTCACTGGTGAATTC